>NC_139385.1:14452500-24452500 GCF_054392235.1 Sus scrofa
CTCCAGTCTGCTGTTGCCTCCTCCCCACCCGCCTGCCTCCCACCTCCATCCCCTCCACCACCACCAGTCCTTTGGAGGAAGACAAATCCACCCAACTGCCCTTCTCTCCTTGGGCTTAGATCAAGACCAAAACGGGAGGCCGTTTGCTTGTTCCTTTACTGCAGCAGTGGTTGGATTGGATCAGGCCAGGCTTTTCCTTGGGAAACAGGCCCCTGCCGCTTTAAGAGGAGTTGCTGGCTAATCGTTCTGCTCGGTTGCATAACCAGAAAGGGATGTGTCAGTACTGGGACCTGCAGACAGCGAAGGCTTCATTAAAACGCTCGCAGAGACCTAGACAGATGAGTGGTCTCCAGTTGGAGTTCTTTCCATCTTCCCCATCTGTTCACTGCAGTTTTAATTAAATCTACTGAGATTATTTTTGGCCTTCTCCAAGAACAGAAAGCCAGGCTGTGCCAATGTCCACTCGTTTCTGTGCTTTACTGCCAGCCACTAATGAGCAGGCACACGGGGCATCACCGCCCGTGTGCACCCCTCCCCGCGCCAGCCATCATGAGTTGCTAATAGGGTAGGAGCCGAAAGTGCCAGCCCGGGCCTCTCCACCCTCTCCCGCCCCCGCCCCCGCCCCCACCCCCAGCCCCACCTTGGTACTAAAGAAAGCCAGCTAATGAATGATTCCACTTGTGGTTAGCTAGCTAATGGAAATGACAGGCTTCAAATAACCTTAAAGCATGCAGCCCGATGCTTGTCTGTCTGATCAGGGCCCTTCTGCTGGCACCTGACATTTTCAATACCATAATGGCATTCACGTGCATTCTTCCTGAATGCTGTCATATAGCAAGACCTTTCTTCTCTTCGTTCGCTGGGAGGATGCCTGGCAAAGCTATTAAGTCTGTGATGGAAATGACAGTTAACTGCGGGCCTGTCAGTCCCACTTTGGAAGTCAGCACATCCTTATACCCATTAGGAGCGCATCATGGGAACTTCAGAAATCACCTCCTGTAAGACACCGCCGGGTGGGCCCCGCCTGCGAACATACCACCCAGCTAGCTCTTTCCTGGTACATCTGCCTGCCCGCTCGTAACAGTCAGGTTTGCTAAGATTTGGAGGGTACTTTATTTTAAATTTCAGACTGGGGGGTCGTCACTGCTTTCGGAGGAAGGCAGCAGAGCTTCGCCCCAGTTGGCTGGTAGGCTGCTGTTTTCATATCTTTGGTCCTCGCTTCATGGATTCAGGAATCGCCTGTTGGCTGGGTTTCCAGGAAAAGTTGTTTCTTGGAATCCAAATCCCAGATTGGCCTCCTAGGTTTCCAAAGGGGACTTGAGGCAGATGATGTACAGATCCTAGTAACAAATTGCAGTCTCATCTGCTGGCCTATGAGTCAGCCTCCGTGGCCCCTCTTGCCCCAAAGAACAAGGCCTGGTCTGGAGTCCACCTCCTCTGAACCCACTGAGATGCAAAGAGGAGGGTCCAGGAGGTCCGAGGATGCTGCCAGGCTTAGCTCTGTCGTAGTCCCTCACTCCCCCGCCACGGCAACTTTCATTCTTGCACGGTGACCCCTTTGTCCTTGAAGGCTCTGTTTTGTCCTTGGCCCATCTCAGCGTTTCCACGTTGGGGGCGAAGCAGAAGGTTGGACTCACTGCTCTGAGCATCTTGATTCATGTGTGCTTACACCTTCAGGGCTCTTTGTCAAGCACACGCTTCCACCTCTCACCGCTGGTGGTTGAGAGTCGAAGCCTTGCAAGGCGTTACTGGGAAATGCTGTTTGTGCTCAGTCCCACCCTGCAGCTCAGCTCCCCAGACGTCATGGGAAGAACCAACATTTTAGAAGGATCCCCCCAAAAAGAGATACAGTCCTTTCCCTCTGGACTGGCACTTTCCGCAGTGTTTCCTGAAATACTCTTTCCATAAGATAGCAATAGGTGTTCCAAGGACAAAGGATTTTGCTTAGAATGACTGGAGATCAAATGAAGCAATTTTTTTGGAGAGGGGTGGGCAGACGTGGGAATAGGGGGCTGTGTTTACCAAATAGGGTTGACCATAGAACACCTGTTACTATTTCATAGGTCCCTTGGCCCATAGTTTGGGAAATATTCCTCCAGATCCTCCAGAGTAAGACAAGCTACCTGAGAATGAGAGTGTCATTCTTTCCCAACATTCTGCTTTGGAATGACACCAGAAGCCCTGCAGAAGGACCCTGACAGCCATGTGACACTTACTGCTGGGATTTCTAAATGAATGAGTGGGAAAAGATCATTTAGTACATTGTTTGTTGTTTTCTATCTATCTATCTTTCTTTTTTTTTTTTTTTTTTAGGGCTGCACCCACCACATATGAAGGTTCCCAGGCTAGGGGTCGAATCAGCACTGCAGCTGCTGGCCTACACCAGCCACGCCAGATCGGAGCCTTGTCTGTGACCTACACCACAGCTCACAGCAATGCTAGACCCTTAACCCACTGAGCAAGGCCAGGGATCCAACCCGCATCTTCGTGGATAGTCTCGGATTCGTTTCCCCTGAGCCATGATGGGAACTCCCTTGTTTGTTGTTCTCTTTGTGTGGACCCTCCCTCGGGAGAAATAACACTCTGGTTGTAGCGTGAGGAAGCTCTGAACTTCTTCTGAACAGTTGCTTTCTCTTTAGCGGTGACCCCGTGAACTGGGTGGCTGGTTGGTTTCCCTCTTCACAATGGTTGCTAGGAGCCTCAAACCAGCTCTGTGACCCACCTGTTAAAAATAAGCAGCAAGTAAGTGGCAGACAACCCTCATTCTTACCTCTGCTATGCATACCGACCTTGTTTCTTTTTCTTTCTCATCTACCAATAATTTAAAAATTTTTCTCTTCATTGTCTTTCAAAGCTACCTTAAATCCTTTTGTGGTCCAGGGCAGGGTAAGTGATACACCACATCACCTATTACCCAGTCTAGCTGCCTAACTGAGAAGTTGATACTGACTTGGCTGAGACTATGGACATTTGGGGCTCATCCAGCAGTTGGCATGCAGTCAGTGTACGGCTGCAGAATTCTGTGGTGAGAATTACTTAGTCTGAGGCGTACATTTTTGGCCGTGGAGAGTCTCAGGTGCAACAGTTCTTTTCTGTTTCTCCAATCATTGGAGCCATGAAGACAATTTACAAAGCCATGTTTTTTTGTTTTTTCTCCCCCGTGGCAAGCTCATAAAACATTTTTATCAGTGTATGTTTTGTCCTCAGTGAACTCCTAGTAGGACGAGAAGATAATTTACAGACAACGCCCTAGGAATTTGAATCAAAATAGGGTCTCGAAGCTCATCTAGTCTAGGGCTGGCAGGAGAGTTTCAGTTGTGCTGTCTCTCATCTGATAGGTGGCTGCCTGGAGTCTTGCTGAGGATTCTGAGCCATCTGGATTGATCAAGCCATCTGGATTGATTAGTGATGTCTGCCATGGGTACAGCATGAAGGGCAGGAAGTGTGAACACCACACGGCTTCTACCTGCAATCTCTCCCTTCTGACAGATGACAGATGAAGTTACCTGAGATGAAAGGGGTGCTAGAAACCAAGTGTCCTTCCTCTGAGTCCAGGATTCTTTTCACCTCCTCTTGCTAAATTATTTATTTTTCTTCCAACAATAATGTTAGTCAGTCAGGGCACTGAAAAAAGTAGGCTACTTCTAGATTTCCTCTTGAGTTAACTATAAATTTTTAAAAAACCAGAAGCCTCTTCATCATTTCTTTCCTCAGTTTCTGACAGAGTTAAGAAATAAGGCCATTCCATAGTCGGGCTTAAGCAAATTGTTCTTAGCTAGTTACCCAGATTATCTTGATTCCGATTTTTAAAATAAAGCCTGTCTGTTTGATTGAGGCATACCCTCCAGTAAATTCTTTTCCCCCGCATACTTATTTGGTCAAGGATGATGGCTAGCTAATGAACAACTAACAAATTTAAGATTCCTAAGGTATATTCTCTTAAAAGAAAAAAAATAAGATTCCCATTGTGGCTCAGCAGAAACGAATCTGACTAGCATCCATGAGGACACAGATCCCTGGCCTCGCTTGGTGGGTTAAGGATCCGGCATTGCCGTGAGCTGTGGTATAGGTCACAGATGCAGCTCGGATCTGGTGTTGCTGTGGCTGTGGCAACAGCTGTAGCTCCGATTAGACCCGGAGGCTACAGCTCCTATTCAACCCCTAGCCTGGGAACCTCCAGCTGCTACAAGTGCGGCCCTAAAAAGACACACACACACACACACACACACACACACACACACACACACACACACAAAATAGATTGGAGGAACATTTTAACAAAATCAAATTTGGCAACTTTGCTGTCCCAGTATGCAAGGCTGATAAATGTCACATTAGCAAATACTAGTCTTTTCAAATAATAATCCACATGCAGTTGAGATGAACAGTCTGGCTCTTAGGTATTTTTTTTTCCCTCTGAGACAACAGAATCCTTTTCCCTAGGCAATTTCCTTATAAGAAAATCAGTGCTGTCCTGTTTCTTCTTCTCTGCCTTAGCTCGTCAGAAAGCAAGTTAGCGGTCTTGTTCTCATATTTACTGATGGAACATTCCTTCACATCTTCCTAAGTGTTGGAGACATGAGCTTCAGGTGACTGGGTTTAGGACAGTATGGTGCCGTTAATACATCATTTTTTCGAATTCTTCTTCCAGTGGTCTGTAGACTGCCTTCTCCAGGCGTGAGTCGAGCTCTTTAATGTCGTGGAACCCATCTCGTAGGGCTTTCTCCGTTCAGGCTAAGTGATCAGACTCGCAGTTCCACTGATTTAGTGCCTTGTTTGTCCCATTGTCAAGGAGAGGTGTTTAGACCCGTTTAGTTGAAAGAATGACTGCGTTGGGAGCAGGGGCACACCTACCCTTAAGCCACCATTTCTTTCCCCTTCAAAAATGACTCACGATCAGCCTACAAGAAGCAGGAAGATAGAGGATGACCAGCTGCTCTGAAAATCGGGTTGCCGTGAGGTTGGTCGTTAGCAGGACCGTCTCTGAGATGCCTGCCGCATCAGGACCAAGGATTTTAGTGACTTGGGTGTTCACCACATAGGGCCTTGGGACGTAACCAGCCCTGGCTTGGTGGAGCCATGCTTCTCTAACACGTCCTGGGGCCTCAAAGCAAATCTCCATCTTTTAGCCACCAGCAGCCCAGCGCCAATTAGAGTGAACCTACTTGACAGTTTTCACTCTTGCAAGCCCTGGAAGAGGAGGGTTTCAGAGCTGGAAGCCAGGCTGGTTTCATGTTGACCTTCAGCTATGCCTGCTGAATGGGAATGGGGTGGGTGTGCTGCCCGGGCCTCATTGACATTCCAGAAGGCTGCCTCCTGGCCGTCCTCCCCTCAGCAGGTGCCGCATGGCCTATTAGTTCTTCGGGAAGGAGAGCAGGTCAAAAAGGTGGGTGAAGTAGGTCAGACAGAGGGCAGCCTCTAATGGGGCGGGGGACGCCGCCTTATTTGCTGGGAGGAATTGTCTCCTATGGAAAAAGTGTTCCAAATGAAGCCTGGAGAAACCAGCCCTACCTCCGAAGGTGCTTCGGCCATTCGGGTTACAGCTGCAGGTCTTCTGTTCGTTGACCCCTTGCTTTCCAGCCAAACACACCAGCCTCCCTCTAGAATTGCTGGGTGTGCAGGGGGAATGAGGCTAATTTTTAATGGAAAAATACATTTCTTCTTGAGAAAGTAGGAACACTAAGACCTTCCAGGCAAATGGGAAAGTTTATAGATGTTCCCGTGTCTAGGCCTCAAGCAGGGGGCTTTATCTGGGAATAACCCATCGCGACGGGACCTGCAGATGAGCTTCAAGGAGCCCAGGAATCCCCCTGAAAGTGGATTTAAAGTTTTGTTTATTTGTGCATTTGAAAGTCTGCTTCCAGAAGAAGGTCCATCGCTTTCATCAGGTTTTCGGGTAGATCTGTAACAGCAACAGCAGAAAAAGTCAAGACGTATTGAGCTGGCAGAGCCTAAATATGCACAGGTTGTCTTTGAAGATGCGCCCTATTTGTTTTCTCGGTTCATTCAGCTTCCTGACGCCCTTCTGCCCCCAGAACCAAAGCCGTAACAAGGGGGGAGCCTGAGTCCCTCAGAGCCATGTTTTCCTTTAGCAAAGGTTTGGGGAAACTTCCACGACTGTGAAAGACACTTTCTAGTCCCTCTTACTCCATCTTTAGGCAACTTTTTGATATGGGCTGATGGCCTTTTTCTTTAAGCCCTCGTATTTTATATTGTTCACCCAGCACATGTCTATTTTAAAGGTCTCCATTCTAGGAGTTCCCATCGTGGCGCAGTAGTTAACGAATCCGACTAGGAACCATGAGGTTGCGGGTTTGGTCCCTGGCCTTGCTCAGTGGGTTAAGGATCCGGCGTTGCCTTGAGCTGTAGTGTAGGTTGCAGACGCGGCTCAGATCCTGCGTTGCTGTGGCTCTGGCGTAGGCCGGTGGCTACAGCTCCGATTGGACCCCTAGCCTGGGAACCTCCATATGCTGCAGGAGCGGCCCTAGAAAAGACAAAAAGACAAAAACAAGAAATAAAGGTCTCCATTCTAACTGTCCATCATGTGGTCTAAGGCGGCACCAAAACCCAGCTTTGGCCTGCATGTGCCAACATGTGCTTCTACCCAGAATAATGAAGTCAGAATTTCAGCGCTTGTCTCACCCCGCCCGCGCCTTTTACCACGGAAGCCCACAGAGGTTAGGTCGTTTCCTCAAGGTCCTGTCCTTCGGTGGCAGTAGAGGTCATACGTTATTTTATTCTCTGTTCTTACTGAAGAAAGGAAGTCCTTGAGTTCATGGGATTTTACAGACTTGGGGGTTTTCTTCGTGGTTATCATCAAAAGAAGGCGCAGAGCGCCCAGTTATATTACCTGAAAATCTCACAAAGTCCATCTTCTCGGTCGTTGGTGCATCTGCAGCCTTTCTTTCCTGCCCTTCTCCCAGCCCCACCCGCTTCTTCCCTGTCACCTGGCTTACAAGGCAGCCCCTCCTGGGCCCCGCAGAGGGCTTCCTCCTGGGATTTTTCCTTGGGAGCTTGGGCTCAGTTCCTATGACGGTGCAGAGAGAGCACATGTATGCGTCCCTGTGCTCTGGCTTTAAATCGCAGTCTCCCCCCGCGCTGCCCGATGGGCTGGGAAGGTCAGGAGAAGGGGAGAGGAAAACTACCAACAGGGCTCCCCCCACCCCGCCCCACCCCCGGGAAACGTGAGACTTGCCGCTTCCCGGGATTGCAGGTACAGAAACCTTTTCATCTGGCGGAACGTGGCAGAGTGTGGATAGGATGGTGGGGTTGGTTAATGAAATTGCTGTTCGTTTTCTTCTTCCTCCTTCTCAGTGGCTTTTAGAAACCATGTCTGCTCTTGACTCGAGCCTTCTATAGGGCCAGAGATGTTTCTACAGAGAACCCCTTTCTTCTATATAAGAACCCCTTTCACCTTTGTTCAGACTGTCCCACCATGTTGCTGCCTTTAAAAAAAAAAAAGTGTTGTGTATATAACCTCGATTATGTCCCTATAAAGTCCATTTGTAACGACTCCCTCGTGAGCTGAGCAAAAGTATGTCTAGACAATTTTTTTCTGGCCTTCCCTCCCCAAACTTTTTGGGTTAAAAATAGGGAGGGATTTGTTTTAAAACAGTGTAGTATTATATCTTCAACCTTTTGTCCAAATGATTATTGCCTGTTTAAGTTTTATTTAGGGAAACTGTGTAACATATAAACCAGCTTGCTCAGACCTTGTGGCAGCCCCCACCCCGGGCTGGCCTTCCTGCTGCCAGTGGATTAGCCAAGATCTCCAGAAGTGTTTTCCAGGGAGCTTAGACAGAGGGAGGCACTTAATTATTATCCAAATTTTTCCCTTTAGTTAAGTCTTAGGGTAAGATATCCCAGAGATTATATTTTTAGCAACCACTTTAAAGAGACTGGGGAGATTAATTTAAAATTGATAATCGCATGGCAGCACCACAGCTTAACAAGCTCAAGGTCTGCCTTGTGGAGCTGGCTGCTCTCAGGGGACGCTGGTTCAATTCTCTTTGCTGCCAGTTGAAATCAGAAATCACAACCGCAGTGATTAGCAGTGAATTCCCTGATCTCCGTGCCCCAGGCAGAGGGAGCGGGGGCCTGTTTTCTCTTCTCGGGAGCCAGGGATTAACCCCTTCGTGGGAGGGATGGGAGGTAGAGGGGAAGATTTCTGGGTTTGAGGTGGGGCCAGAAATCTGTGTCTTTACAGAAGCTGCCTGGGTAATTCTGAGCAGCATCAGGTCTGCTGGTGGCCAGTGTGAGAAAGAGCCTCTTTGGCCCAGCCAGAGGCGCCCTGTAGCCACTGTGCGCGCCGACACCTGCACCCTGCACCCGATCGGCCCAGGAGGCCTCCACAGGCCCCTGCCTCCAGGGCTGCCGCGGGCTTTGTCAAGCTGGGAGAGCCCATCTTTGCAGGAAGAAGCCGAAAACGCCTGCTTTCCACCCCTCTTCCAGCTTCCTTGTTTAAAAAATGGCCTCTGGCTACCGAGTGGACCATCGCGGACGGCGCTGTAGAGCAGTGAGCAGTGTTAATGGGCTGCAGGGTATCCGACACAAAAAAGAAAATATTTTCCCTGCGGGCCAAACAAAATTAATTTTAAAAATTAATGTAAACCACTAATGCTGCAAGTGCCTCCATTAAATTATGGGACTGTGACATGTACAATGCTGTATTTTTGCCATTGAATTTGTTATCTAAGAGGTGTTCATTGTTTGTTACGGTGTGAAAAGCTGTTTTCCTCCAGATAAGCTTGTTCATTAGTAAACTGGATCCCTGCCACCAGCCCGGTTCTTTGCACTGAAGTAATGCCTCGTAGCATAAATGCAGACAGCCGCTCTGCATTTAATATCAGAAATGTAAATCAGAAGCGTCCAGGCTGGTTTTAAATGGCTTCAGTCTTGCCCAGGATGAAATCTGTGGAAAAAAAAAAAAAAAAAATTCTCCTCGCTGCCGCTCCTGACACCACTGCTTTGGCAGACAGGCCCTGAAAGAGGCTGATAATTATTAAACAAAGTATCTTGTTTCCCACTGACGTCCCCGGATCACTCTGTCATTAGACTGGATTTATTTCTAGGGTTTCATTCATGCTGTGACAGCTTGGGATTGATAAGTTCTGTGTTTTAATTTCAGGCAGAAATGAAACTGGTCAAATGCAATTTGGGAGGGGAAGGGCCCTTGATAAGATGGCTCTGCATCCAAATGCCCAAACCCAGAGCCAGAATCGGGAAGACATCCGGGTGGCAGGCTGAGCTTTCGGGCAAAGCTGGGTGGCACACGGGAGGCAGACCCCAAAGGCAGGGCAGAGGAGGGCCCGGAAAACCACGGTGAGGGCAGGCTCAGAGCACCCACTCCCCCCGCATGACAGCCCCCCCCCCCCCGATCCAGGTGTGAGGCTGTGTGCTGCGGGCTTTGCTGTCTCCTGGGCTCTGGCTCCCTCATTTCACAGGATGGGGCCCAGTGCAACCCAAAGCACGTAGAGGGTCTCATCCTACATCCACACGCTGCTTCTCAAGTTGTTGAATGCGCTCAGGGCCTGAGGTTTTCTTTTTCCAAGGGAAGCCAACATGACCGACTCCGCTGATACTCTCTCGTTGGCTCCCACTTATGCCCTGAGCAAATCCCGGCTAGGGGTGTAGCAGTCCCCGGCGGGGAGCAGAGGGAAAACCTGATGAGCAGGGAGCTCATTTCCACAGAAACAGGATCATTAAGATGCTCAGGGGGAAAGCAGTGGAGACCCCTGGCCAGTCAGCTTTTGGGGGTCCTGCAGGGGGCCACCTCTCCTCTTGCCCTCTTGGAGAAGCAGCAGGACTGACAGACATGCAGGAAGGGCGCTTCAGTCTTCCGAGGGGCTCTGTGGCTCTTTCCACGGGCTGCTGGCACTTGACTGTGCTCTGAGCACCTCACAGCATCGCCCCATAACAGAGCAGCAAGTAAGAGGGTGGTTAGAACAAAATCCTGGGAGTTCCCGTCGTGGCTCAGTGGTTAACGAACCCGACTAAGATCCCTGAGGATGCAGGTTCGATCCCTGGTCTCACTCAGTGGGTTAAGGATCCGGCTGTGAGCTGTAGTATAGGTCGCAGATGCGGCTTGGATCCCATGTTGCTGTGGCTGTGGTGTAGTCTGGCAGCTGCAGCTTCGATTAGACCCCTAGCCTGGGAACCTCCATATGCCACTGGTGCAGCCCTGAAAAAAAGACCAAAAAAAAAGAAAAGAACAAAACCCTACCTCCTCTTCCAAACTCCCCATTGTCACTCATGAGGAAACTGGGGTTCTTGTTAATGACTTGCTGCTAAAATTTTTTTTAAAGGACACAAACTAACTCAGTCAAAGGAGCTCATCAGGTACTTGAGGCAAAAGGCTTCTGAATCACAGGAGCAGCAGCTGATCCGCCGTCACTAAGATGACCACACGTCCCGTTTTCCTGGGACAGTCCTTGTGTACGCGGGGTGGTGTTTTCACAGCACTCCCTCTCACACTTAAACGCATCCTAGTTTGAGGGCTACGCCATCTGGCCATCTTTGCTCTCACCCACCACCTAGCCAGTTTGTCCAAGCAAGTCACAAACCCAGTGGGCCCAGGGAATAAGAACCTCTTATTTACAAGATGAAGGATACATACGAAACAAAACCAATGAAACTGAGTTTTAAAACATGCAGAGCAATGCCACATATGGTATTTATATGCATATATAGCAAAAGGATAAATACCATCCAATGCATAATAAATATCAAATGAGTAAGAGTATCTCCCTGTGGGAAGGTATTTGAAATATACGGGTTTTTTTTTCTTTTTTTCTTTTTTTGTCTTTTTAGGTCCGCACCCTTGGCATATGGAGGTTCCCAGGCTAGGGGTCGAATCAGAGCTACACCTGCTGGCCTACACCACAGCCACAGCAACACGGGATCCAAGTCGCATCAGCGACCCACACCACAGCTCACAGCCGGATCCTTAACCCACTGAGCGAGGCCAGGGAGCAAACCTCATGGATCCTAGTCGGGTTCATTAACCACTGAGTCACGATGGGAATTCCAAAATATATGTTTCTTAAGCTGCCTGGTGGCTATATAGGTTTTCCTTACATCTAATCTTTTATCATCCTCTACTTTTTAGTAGACAAATAGTTTCTAATTTTAGTAGATTTTATGTGCGTAGACTTGACTCACAGAGCCGCATTCGTTTCAGGTGTACAGCAAAGTAAATCCACTGTACATAGATCATATCTCTTCCTTTTCAGATTCGTTCCCCATGTAGGTTGTTACACAGTATTTTTTTAAATTTTTTATTATAATTGATTTACAATGTTCTGTCCATGTCTGCTGTACCACACAATGACCCAGTTGTGTGTGTGTGTGTGTGTGTGTGTGTGTGTGTATTCTTATTCACATTATCTGCCATCATGTTCCATCACAAGTGATTACATATGTAGTTGCCTGTGCTGTACAGCAGGATCCCATTGCCCATCCACTCCCAGTGCAACAGTTTGCATCTAACCCCAGACTCCCAATCCGTCCCACTGCCTCCCCCTCCCCCAGGCAACCACAAGTCTGTCTTCCATGTCCGTGATCTTTTCTGTTTTGTAGATAGACATTTGTGCCATATTTTAGACTCCACATTTAATTGATACCATATGGTGTCTTTCTCTTTCTGACTTCACTCAGTATGAGAGTCTCTAGTTCCATCCATGTTGCTGCAGATGGCACTATTCTGTCCTTTTTATGGCTGAATAGTATTCCATTGTGTGTATGTACCACATCTTCCTAACCCATTCATCCGTTGATGGGCATTTAGGTTGTTTCCATGTTTTGGCTGTCGTGAATAGTGCTGCAGTGAACATACGGGTGCATGTATCTTTTTCTCCTTTTTTTAATGTTTTATTATGATTGATTTACAATGTTCTGTCATGTTACACAGTATCGAATAGTTTACCCAGAAATAGTTTATAGTTTAAACATAAGTTTTAAAAGCTTTCAAGGTAGGGTTAGGGGAGAATGCTTGCATTCACATACGGGAGTGGAGGAGTGAAGAGGTGGTGGTACCCAGGGTCACGAATCTCAAGAGCTGCTGTTGGCCACTAGGCATGTGACCAGCGCTGTGCGTTTTACCTCAAGGACAGCAGGACAGGGACTCCAGGAAGAGGCATGCATGGTACGACTCGCCGATACCCAGCACTGAGGTTCCTAGCGCTCAGACTAAGGGTTGCAGCCCAGCATCCAGCGTGGGAAAACGGGCCGTTTGCATTCCGGGTGGAACTGCTTCCATCGACTCTGCGCTTCAGTCACATCCACTTCGCAGGTTGACACTTGTGTCCTCGAGGCCAGCACCTGCCCAGAGATTTTTGCCCAATTGCCCTACTTCCCTCCCACTCCAACTATCACAAGTCAGGTCCTCTCTCCCCACCACATACAGCAAAGAGGAAGGAGCACAGAGAGAAACGTGGGGAGGGGAAGCCTCGAGGTGCGGGGCCCTCGCATCCTCAGAGAGCTTTGCACCGACCCACAGACTCCTGCTGAAATCTGGGGGAGTCCTCCTAGAATGAGTGAATCTTGAAGAGGCTTTATTTCGCCTGGGAGACTGAATTTTTAGGCTTGTAACTTCCCTGCAAATACCGTAACTGCATCTAACTCTGAGCTCAAAGCCGTCTGGCTTGCAGAGATGGCAGTTCTAGGCAAAGAAAGGACCCCGGCACCCTTTCCCCACCATCTTGGCGTCTTTCCAGTTGCTGTGTATTTTCAAGCGTATTTCTGGAATCCCTGAGTAGATACAGGGACCATTCCAGTCACACTGACTAGCTCATGAAAGCAGCCCACGAGTCAGGAGGACAGCCCAGAAGGAGAAGGGTGCCTTCCA
Source organism: Sus scrofa (assembly GCF_054392235.1). Lineage (NCBI taxonomy): Eukaryota > Metazoa > Chordata > Mammalia > Artiodactyla > Suidae > Sus > Sus scrofa. The sequence goes on from NC_139385.1 coordinate 14,465,345, forward strand.
CGCAGGGACAGATTTTTCAAGAGGAATCGAGACCAGGGATCGAGTTGGGAGAACCCAGAGTTTGGCCCGAGTCCCCATCCTTCTCTGTGATGATGTCGGCTGGTGCTCTTTCACCCGGGCAGCTGGTCCTTGGCAAGCAGGTGACTCTTCGCTGTGGTTTGACTTTGGGGCACCTGAGCCTCTTGACAATGGCAGCAAGAACCAAGCTTTACGGAGCTCTCCCCGTACCAGGCACTTTGGCCAAGCACTTGAGAGGGCTTCTTGCTCTTATTCCTTCCAATCCCCCTTTGAAGTAGGTATCTGGATGAGCTAGATGACATTGCTATTTTTCCTTTGTTAAAAAAAGAAATGACCATTTCTGTATGTCAAAAGCAGTCAAATATGGGCAATTTTATGTGGCACAATCTAATCATCTTGTATTAAAAAACAGAAGCTCCCTGGCCTAGCGATGAAGGATCTGGCGTTGTCCCTGCTGTGGCGCAGGTTCTATCCCTGGCCTGGGAACTTCTGCATGCTGTGGGCATGGCCAAAAAAAATACCAGCAGCGTTGTTATTATTATTACTATTATTATTAGGCCACGCCCACAGCATGCAGCAGTTTCCGGGATGGGGATGAACTCTAGCCACAGCAGTGACCATCCCGAATCCTTAACCGCTAGGCCACCAAGGAACTCCAACCAGCAACCTATGTTTCAGGCTCATGCTCTTCTGTGTCTGTTCCGCAAATGGGGCCATTCAGACACCGACATGGGCTCTCAATCAGCCCAGTGAGCAGGCAGTGGAGCCGGCGGAATTTGAACCAGGTCTTCCATCGCCCGTCTTCATGCTGAACAGCCGCACCAGCCTGTCTCCTCCTTGGGTGGAAGACAAAAGGCATGTTTCTGTGGCCTGGGCGGTCACGTGGATTCTTCCACACCTTGACCAACTCTGAGATCAAAGACGGCCGGTCACACAAATCCAGGGTTTCCCGGAGTCTTGGTTATGCCCGCGATGCTCTGTTTAACAGCAACAAAAAAAAAAATGTATAGTGAGCACGCCCGAAATCTGGAAGATGGACAATCTCTTTCGGATTCCCGCGCCTCTGTCCAGCAAAGAAAGAAACCAGTGTGGTGCCGGCAGAGGTGTTCTCAGCAGGACCTGGCCCATTAAATGAAAGACTTCCATGCTGAGCCAATCAAGAGAGACCTGGACAAAAATCAGACTCTTTCCTGCCCTGGAAGCCCAGGCCTTGAATCTGTAATTCATCTGTTAAATCAAGTGTGCAGCCGGTGGTTTAGCACAGAGGGGGCCTGCGGGGAAGGGAAGGAAGAGGGCCAGGGGCTGCCGCACTTGAATTTCCAGCATCAGAGTCAAGTTAGGAAAAAGAAGCAGGGCTGTGATAGCTTCTTGGACCTTCTGTTTCCAGCAAAGAGAAAGCAGCAGGAAGGATTTTTGCAAACTGATGAGCTTGGTGGAAGGCATTAGAACAATGGCGGCAGAGCTTGGGCCCCCGGGGGCTGAATAAAACAGTTCCGCTGCTGCCTTTCAACCAGACTGAATAAAGTTTAGGATTTTTTTTTTTTTTTATGGGACTTGTAGCCATTTTTAAACTTTCATTTTTCATAATGTCACAGATAATCTTTTTATCTATTATCCACTGGCTCTTTCCTGAGAGGCATTTGCATCAAATAGTGCTGCGCAGATCAGGACTGTCTCTAGTGGGGAAACCGGCTTGAAATGAAAGGTTATTCACTCCCTCTGCTTTCGCTGGCTTTGTTCTTGATTCTTGCACATTTTTTTTTTTTTTTTTACATCAGAATTCGGGTATTTCTGGAGTTTTTCTTTAGAAACCCTTCCATTCTGAGATCTAAGTATATTCAGACTCCAATCTCTGTATCAGGGGTTATAAAGCTTATGTTCACTCAAAGTGAAGCATCTACTTTGAAACATTGTCAGAGGCCCCCTGTCCTCCAAAATCCCTTCAGAGCATCTGTAAAAGGTGGCGCTCACGCTATGGGGGGCCCTTTCCCTGGCACTGGCCCCCCATTGCTGGTGGCACCGTGGCCTTTTCAGCGTGCACTGCTGGAGGGGAGCTGGGCAAACCCGCTCCTCCCTGCAGCAAGGTGGATGGGCCTGAAGGCTGGATTTCCTTCCACCCCTCCTCCCAGGAGGGGACTAATAGACCTGGGCTCGCCCTGCAGGGACAAGGGGCTGTATGGATAAGGCGTAGTGGGGAACCAGGGAGTTGCCTGGGCTTGTAGGGAGCGGAAACAAAGGCCAGCCCGTTGTTTGCAAAACCGCACTGGAAAAAAGTGACCTAAAAGTCGTGGGGATCTAACCCGTGGTTGCTGTTCAGCTTCTATGACAGCGCGTCCCTCCCTGCTCTCAGGGGACTCGGTGTTGGGGGGTGGGGGGCAGGGAACAGAGTTGTTCTCAGGCCTACGTGACAAAGCCCTTCATAAAAGCATCCCCTTCTTCCCTCTGCTGCTCCCCACCAGACTGCCCCCAGCGTCTCCTGAGTTGGCGCCTAGCAGCGTTTCTCCCCCTCCCAACCAGGGCTGAGGGGAGCCTGCAGAGGTGAGGCTCGTGGGGCCCCTGCCATTTACGTGTTCAAACTGTACCCTGAACTCAGTCCCACACAGCTGGTCTCCCACATGGCCAGGGCCTTGGTCTTCCATCTGTGTATCCAAAGAGTCCCTAAAACAAAGGAATATTGGGGCCAAAGAAGTCCTGACAGCCTCCTCTTGCTAGAGGGCGCTGCTTTGGGGCGCTGGCCACACAGCCTCTCCCAAGGCCTGCAGGAGGCCGGAGTTGCACAGGACGTGAAGGCCAGGGAGGCCAAAGTGATTGCCAGGTGCACTGGCTGGTGGCTGAGGGGGCCTCGGAACTTGGACCTTTCGGAGTCCGAATTCCTTGTTCTATCATCTCCCACCTCCCTACGTTGTCAGAACTTCTCCGGGGCGTGCCAATCCTTTATTTCAGGGACTCGCTGGGTCCAGCACAGTGATGGTGGTGGCTGCAAGGATTTGCTCTGGGGAGAGAGGTGGTGGTGTTGGAATACAGCATTTCTGTGAAGGCATAAATACACTAGCACCCTTGTAATGAAATACATGAAAGTATTCTCTCCTTGGGCGTGGCACTCTGCTAGCGATGCCACAATCGTTTCTGAGTTGTCAACCACACCTAACAGATGCCCCAGTTGTAACAAACACACATGCGGCTGTAGTTGTGAAATTCCTATGAAGCTAAAGGTAGTTTGTACCTTGTTTGCTTCCTTGACTGTAGCTTTTCTGCGAAAGCTTTGTAAGTTGTTTCATTGTATTGATATACATAACTCTCTGAATTAGCAGAGTGCCTGCTTCATTGTTTCTCTGTAACTGGCTCCAGAGATGGAGGGAACTGTAGCCTAATGTTTCCTCATCCAGATTTACAAAATTTTTGTTTGTCTTTTTTTCATTTTAGGGCCGCACCCTCGGCATATGGAGGTTCCCAAGCTAGGGGTCGAATCGGAGCTGTAGCCTCCGGCCCACGCCACAGCTCATGGCAACATCAGATCCTTAACCCACTGAGTGAGGCCAGGGATCAAACCTGTGTCCTCATGGATGCTAGTTGAGTTCCTTAACCGTTGAACTCCCAGATTTACAGATTTACCTGGACTGGCAGCGTGGTGTGGCCTAGAACACTGAACTAAGATGCAGAAGCTGTTAGTTCTAGTCTTGGCCTGCCCTTGACTATGAATCCAACAGGTGTCTCTTCCGTAAGCCTCAGAAAGAAAGGGTGAGAGGAGTTCCCCTTGTGGCTCAGTGGAAACAAATCTGACTAGGAACCATGAGGTTGCAGGTTCAATCCCTGGTCTTGCTCAGTGGGTTAAGGATCCGATGTTGCCATGAGCTGTGGTGTAGGTCGCAGATTCGGCTCAGCTTCTGCATTGCTGTGGCTCTGGCGTAGGCTGGCAGCTCTAGCTCCAATTAGACCCCTAGCCTGGGAACTTCCATATGCCACAGGTACAGCCCTAAAAAGCAAAAAAAAAAAAAAAAAAAAATGGTGAGACTATTAACTCTGCCCACCCCCTGGATGGGTGAGAGTTCCCAGGCAGGTGAGAAGGACTGTGTGCTGCTGATGTGGCCTTGGGCCAGGGCTCACCAGATGTGTGTGATAGACCCACTTTGCGGGTGTCCACTTAGAAGCTTTTGGTTCGGGAGTTCCTGTGGTGGCTCAGTGGTAACGAACCCAGCTAGTATCCATGAGGACGCGAGTCCAATCCCTGACCTCGCTCAGTGGGTTAAGGCTCTGGTGTTGCTATGAGCTGTGGTGTAGGTCCCAGACATGGCTGGGATCCTGTGTTGCTATGGCTGTGCTATAGGCTGGCAGCTGCAGCTCCAATTGGACCCCTAGCCTGGGAACTTACATATGCTGCGGGTGCAGTCCTAAAAAAAAATAAATAAAAGGCTTTTGGTTTATAGGACATGCCGTCACGCCTTGTTGGGGTGGGTGGGGAAGAGTTGAGATCCACACCAGCCCAGTCTTTGATAGGAAGCCCTGGTTCCTGGCAACAGGATGACACACTGTCTCCCTAAGATGCCCCATGCCTCATCTGTGCTCCGGCGCCTGCCGCATGCCTTGTAGTCCACGCATTTCTCTCATCCACATCTGGCTGCTGAGCAGATAATCCACCACCCCTCAGCTTGGCTAGCACTGCAGGTGGCACGGCTCTTTAAACTGTGCAGCCACCAGACATACAGGAACAAACCTCTAGACCTTCTGGGAAGGTCAGGGCTCACCTTGTTGCTGAGCCCTCGACAGAGATTACAATCTCTCAAAATAATGACAATTTAAAATTATGCGGGTTTCAAATGTGATATATATACTTACTGGTAACATAGGTTAAGGATCTGGCATTGTCACAGCTGTGGCACGGGTTCAGTACCTGGTCTGGGAGCTTCTGCATGTCGCAGGCACAGCCAGAAGAAAGAGAGAGAGAGAAAGAAAATAGTCACATATGTTTGATACATTTTACGTATTTGTGTTGTTCCGTATGAAAGTCCAAAGTAAGGGCAGAATCTTTTTTCTCTTAACATTTCATCCTGAACAAGTAGTGTTAGGAGCTCGGGTTCTAGAACCAACCCTCCTGGGTTTGGATCCAGCTCTGCCAGTCACTAGCTCTGTGACCTTAGCCAGGTTTTTTGGGTTTTTTTAAAAACATTTATAATTCCATTTTTTCATCTGTAAATTAGGAATAACAATACCTATTTCAGAGGGTTGCTTTGAGGCATTAACACAAATAAAGCACAAAGACTAATGCCTCTTGCATGCGGTAAGCACTCAGTAATCTAAGTTGGTGATATTCCTTAAAAAAAAAAAAAAAAGATTGATTAAATGAGAATATAGCATTTAAAAAACTGGAGACCTATGATTCCGTGCTCTGCTCATGGCCTCAATCACTTAGTGACCGAACACTGAGATGACAGCATCATTCACCTCTGTGTCCCCGTCCCCTCCATCCTCCTACACCTGGGGAGAGCAGGTGCTACCCAGAAGAATGTCATCTCCACCATGTTCAAGGCCAGGTCCCCGCCTTACCATTTGCATCAAGGCCAGATCCTAGTCCAGCGAGCATGGAATGGGAAGCTTCTGTCCACTACGACCTGCGGCATGTGTCAATGGGGATTATTTGGGGGCAGTTCAACAAGCCCTGTATATTTTCAGCAATGCTTTGTTTTTCTCCCCAAAACACAAAGTGCTATTTAGTCGTAGGAAAGCGAGGGAGGGACAGTCCTTTCCACTGAGCGGATAGGAAAGCCTCATCCCCTGGGTGGGAGTAGACTGCAGGGCCATTGCCACCACGTGTGTACCCCATCGCACGGACTTACTCCCCTCAAGCTGGCGTGAGCTCTCCACGGTAACAACTGGCTGCTTTAAAAGCTCCCCACATGATTCTATGGAGAGAGAGCAGAGCCTGGGCCCCGAGCAGAAGGCCTCATCTGAGGCCAGCAGGCCAGGTGCAGCGTCATAGAACATAGAGCCCAGGCAGCCCTAGATGCTGTGGCTTCTGTGTTGAGATGAAAGGAGGAGGAAGGGGTCACGTGATCCTTATACACAGCCGAGGAAAAGATCCCCAGGCCCCAGTTCTTTCGACTCCTCTCCTTTCAGAATCAGCCCTCCCGGGGCTCTGACTGTGGCTGGGGGGAGGGCGGGCACGTATTCACGAGCGGTGCTCACTGCGCCTCCTTGACCCTGGCCGTTGCTCCGTCCTCGCGTGACTATGGGAGGCAGCTCTTTAGAGCAGTAGTTCTCAAACTGGAGTGTGCGCCAGAATCCCCTGGAGGACATATAAAAACACAGATCGCTGGGTCCTGCCCCTGGAGTTTCTGACTCAGTAGATCTGGGGTTGGGCCCAAGAATGTACATATCTGGTGAGGTCCTGGATGATGCTGGTCCAGGGACCACCCTTTGAGAACCTGCATGTCCACAGCCCTGGTTAGCAGGCCTGGATCCCTCCTTGGGAACGTGGCAAGATGTGTCAGAGGCTGCGCTGGGCAAATTCAAACTCCAAACACGAGACCACCAGGCAAGAGCCGTTCTTGACTCTGGGCATTCGGGGATCACAGAGAGAGGCTTAGCAGCTCTCCGGTCCTGGGCCAGGAAAGCTTTCTACAGTCACTGTTCTGTGGGTGGAGGTCACGAAGTCCAGACTGGAGATGGTGAGTGGAGTGGAGGGGCAGGTGCGTGCGCTGGCTTTGGTAAGGGATAAACATGTCCCAAACCACCAAAGTGGGGCACATGAGAAGAATTATTGATGGATGGTTTTTGGCCAGAGGTGCAAAGCAGACCACCCCTCTGGGGGCTCGGTGCTGTCTGCATGAGTGTCATCATTGGTCACTTGCTTCACGCTGGCTCCTCCAGGGACCCTTCCTCTTCAGCAGCCTCCTTGGGTAAGGAGCAGTGTTGTGGCTGAGAATCTTGGGTTTGTGTACCGCTTTGTCACCTGCTAGTTCAGGGGCAAGGTTTCTGAACCATCCAAGCCTCCGTTTCTTTCTTTCTTTTTTTGTCCTTTTAGGGCCTCACCTGAGGCATATGGAGGTTCCCAGGCTAGGGGTTGACTCAGAGCCGTAACTGCCCGCCTATGCCACAGCCACAGCAACTCCGGATCCGAGCTGTGTCTGTGACCTACATCGCGGCTCACAGAAATGCTGGATCCTTAACCCATTGAGCAGAGCCAGGGATGGAACCAGAGTCCTCATGGTTATTAGTCAGGTTCATTACCTATGAGCCCCAACAGGAACTCTACCAATCCTCACTTTCTTAACAGGTAAGACAAGATAATATTCTCTGACCCGTCAACCTCTCAGGTTGTGGGGTGGACCTAATTGCATCATTCAGTGTGGTGCTGAGCATTCCTGGGAATGCTCCTGAGGTTAGGGCTCTCTGCAAGGAAAACAGCCACAAGGGCAGCCTGGGTGCTCTTTGGAAAATACTAGGAGGGGAGGAGACCCGAAGGCGGGGCTTGGCTTTTCCACCCACTCACCTTCCACAAGCCACTCCATCCTTTCATCTTCACTTTCCTCCTCTGTACCATGAAGTTGGAATAAATTCAGAACCTCTTCTGGCTGTAACTGGTTTGAGTCCATTGGCAACTGGAAGACTCAAGGAGAGGCTGGAAGGTCTAAACACCCAGATAGCCAGGAGCGTTTCTTCCAAACCACCAGGCTGGATGTGTGGGGCGCCGACGGCCGACTCCTCATGCGATCCCGAGCCTCAGGTTGCTGCTGGGCGGCCCTAACCCCCGGCCCTGCTCCGCTCGCCCCTCCCTGCCGGGCTGGGATGCGGAGTCGGCGGAAAGTGTGCGCGCTCTGCCTGGGGCCCGCCAGACCCGCGCCGGCGCACCCGGCTCGCGCAGCCAATCGGCGCGTGCACCGCGGGTGACCTCCCCCGGGCCCCGGATAAATCGTCAAGTTGCCCCGCCGCGGGTCTCAGTCTTCTGGCCTAATTAGCGGAGCCGGTCATGAGCAGCGCGGAGGCCCGGGCCGTCCCGCGGGCTGGGGAGGGGCACGGGCGCGCGGCGCGCTTCTCTGGGGCCGAGACCTCTCCGCGCCGCGGGTAGACGGCTGGGCGGTCGCCGCCCAGAGCGCTCCCGGAGCCGCCTTCGGGCGCAGCGACCTTGGCCGGTCGGTGCCCGCACCCCGGAGAGGAGACTTGGGCTGGTCCGGGCGTGGACGTCCCGCGGCTTGCCACCCTCTCCCTCGGACCCTGGGCTCGGATCTCCCGCGGCCGAGATGCCGCAGATGCTGAACCTGCCGCCGCCCACAGACCTCAGACGCGCCTTTCCTGGAGAGTCTGAACTTCTGAAAATCCCGGGGCCGCGTCGCGGGTATTGTTTTTGCGTTGTCTTCTGCTGGGCTTTGGCTTTGGGATTCTCTGGCTACCTGGATACGCCTTTCCTTTGTGGGTAAGTCTCCCGTGGACCGCAGCACCAGTAAGCAACCCCGGGGAATAGCAGCGTTTAAAATCCCCACCTGGAGGCGCCTGGGGTTTGGAGACGAGGACCCCACTGCTGACCACGTAAGAGCTCTCTGATTCCACCTTTCCTCTGATGGGGAGAAATATCATTCCATGGCAGAATTTTCTTTAAGCACATTGTCTGATAGGATTGGCAATTACTAACCAAGAAAATGAGTAGCAATTAGGAGTTCAGTAATAAATGGAAGTCTATTGTCCTAATTGAGTGGAATTACTGATGGGTAATGGCAACACTGAATTTCTCAGTTTAATTAAGAGTTTATATAATTATAGTGCACTTTTTATTTCTTGGGGGAGCCATGGGGTAGGAATTAAATAACCGGTGTGATGGGTAAGAAACCCATTTAATGGATAAGTAACCGTTGGGTTGGAATAAATGTGGGTGCCTTTGCTCAAGTAATGGGAACTTAGATGAAGTCCTAATCAAGGGATGTGCCAGCTTGGGCCAGGCAGGGCTTTCTTTCAGCTGCGAATTCCTGTCTGATACAAGTCTGTGTGGCTTAGATATTATTAGGTCATCTCTGCCACTGGCACACTGACATTGGGCTGTTCCAAAAACAGCAAAGCTCAGCACTCCCCCGCAGTGGGATTAGCCCACATCCATGCTTTCTGTCACTGTGTCTGCCACATTCCCCAAGAATGAAATGAGAGGGTCATTTGAGAGCATATGCCGTCTGGGGTGTTTCTGTATCAAGAATCTCATGATCTCGCCCTGCAGCTGTAGTTGTGATAGGACGGGGCTGGTGAGTCCCACTGAAGTTGTGCAGCCTCAAAACGGAGTGACCATGTAGGTGTGGAATTTGTTTGAGAACAAATTCTGTAATTATGAAGTTGTGATTTTCCTCATTGCTGGTGTATTGTTTCCTTTGCTATTATGTTCTCATGAAATAGGTCCCCTCATGGGAAGCAGCGAAACTGGAGCAAAATCCCTTCTCAGAGGATAATTTTCCTGGTTTGTTTTTGTTTGGTTGGTTTTTTTTTTTTTGGGGGGGGGTGTAGGTTTCTGGGAATCCTTTTAACCCTGCATTGGGATGTGTGTGTTTATTTCTGTAAGAAGCTCCAGCAGATTTGGCAATTGCTATGTTTTTGAGTATACTGGGATATAATCAGCACTTCCAGTTAGAATATTTATTTGTACGTTGGCGGCGTCTTCTGGCTCTCATAAGGTCTAGATGTTTCAACAGGATGAGCAGAGACCCCCTTCTCCAGCGAGCTCCCGTGTCACAGAGTGGGATTGGGGAGCACCATTAACCTTGTGTATCGCTGCAGAAGAGACAGCCAGTGGCAGGAACGGAGCAGTGCATCTTAAGTGCTGCATGGGTCCTAACGTTTGCAAGGCCTTTGGGAACTTAGCCCTACTCCCCCACTGTTAATGAGAAGGAGCAGGATGGAGGGATGTTTGCTGTTGGGTGCCCCAGCCTCAGCCCTTTCAGGCGTGTTGCAGGTGCCTGGGACAGAACAGGGAAGTGACTAGAGGCTGTGCCCGTGTGATTGTCCAGAATTGTCCTGCTCTGGTTTTTCCTCTATCGCCCCAGCCCTGTTTTGTTATCGCGGCTATGGAAATCCTACAACACTGTTGAAAACACCTACACCTGTCCTCCCAGAACCTTGGCCGCTTCGTGCAGGCTCATTTGACTGGTTTGCTTCTCCTGTTTTATGTTCTTCCCAAGGCACAGCAGACTTCTGTACAACAGGCAGATTCTTAAACACACAACACGGATGGCAACGTGAGGCTTGTAACCTTCGAGAATGACATGCTACCGCATTTCATGATTTTTTGTAAGGGGTAATTATTAACGATCACAACTCCCTACCGTCCCTCTTTTTCCTTAGCACTCACGGTTCCTTCGCACACCTGCCTGTAACTGTTTAAAAAAGCGCTATGATAGGAGTTCCCACTGTGGCACAGTGGGATCAGCAGCATCTCTGCCAGCACCAAGACACAGATTCCATCCCCGGCCCGACACAGTGGGGTAAGGATCTGGCATTGCCTCAGCTGTGGCGTAAGTCACAACTGCAGCTCAGATCTGATCCCCCGGCCTGGGAGCTCCGTATATTGCAGGGCAGCCAAAAAAGAAAAAAATAAAATTTAAAAAAAAAAAAAAAAAGCTTTGTGATAGAAGAAAGAGAATATAGGATGGCCATTCTCTCCAAAGTGCCGCCTTGGCTCAGCCTTTCCCAGGTTTCTCGTTCTGACTAGTGGGTGTTTGATGCAGTGGCATGAAAGTTTCCTTCCATGATAACATCTTAAGATTTGGTTCCAAATTCCTTCCTTTCTTGGTATAATCTTCCACCCCTGCGTTTATCTAAAATCAACCTGAACTGGTAGAAAAACTGAGAGAGAGGTTATAGAGCTCCAGGCAAGGCAAGTCTCAATGAAATGATCCAACTTGGAAATAAGACGCACACACAGCAGCCTCTAGGCTCTTAGAATACCCTGCTAGGATGAGGGCAGACGCACTGGAAAAGGTGGCAGTCACAACCCCTGCCTCTACATTTTTTCCATCTTCCTTCCCACTGGGGCTTGGGTTCCCTGGATAGGCCACGTCGCGGGTATCAGTCACCGCTTGTCTGCTGGTTGCACAATGCGGATTACCAGCTTGTGCCCCAGTCATGCCCAGCAGCCATCCTGTAACAATAGAGCCTAGACAAAGGTAACACTCGCGTTGCTCTGGGCCCCTGTCCAGGGGAATCAGCTCCTGGAAGTACCTGAAAGGCCATGTTGAAACACACTCACCTGTAACCCAGTTCCTTGGCCTGGATCTCAAGGGCAGGCCAATGTCAGGGCCTTCTTGTTCCCTCTAAAGTGAGACGGGCCTTCTCCCCGTACACTCGACCTGCTGGCTCATGGAGTCCTCCTGCTGTGGCACCAGGAGAGTCCCAGGTCACCTAGGCCTTTGCATCGGCACCTCCCTGGAGCATTAGAAATGCCAAGCTTCAGATCTGTCCCCTGATCTTTCCCGTCAGAATCTGCATTTGGACAAGATCCCCGGGGGATCTGTGTGCGTTACGGCAGGTTGCCGCCTTCCCATCGCACAGGCTGAGAGTGTTTAGCAAGCAGGCTGTTTGCCCAGGAGTGCCCTGAGGATCAGCACCTGTGTGTGTGTGTGTGTGTGTGTGTGTGTGTGTGTGTGTGTGTGTGTGTGTGTGTGTGTCGGGGGTGGAGGGAGAACATCGAGGTGTGGTACAGGCCCGGGGACCTCCGCCCTGACCTGACCACAGGGGGCTCCGGCGCAGGATCAGCAGTGATGGCAGGCTGTTAGATGCCCTGCTGGCCTCACTCTTGGCAGCTGTGCTGCAAGTCCTTCAGTGGACAGTGCCACACGCACACGGGGTCTGAAGAAGCACTGCTCCAGGCCAGGGGTTCTCAAAACACACTTCTGGACCAGCAGGACCTTTAGCGCAGGCACTGGTGAGAGACACGGATCAGCAGAGGCAGTAGGGGCGGTGCCCAGCAGCCCGTGTCTGAATGGGTTCCCTGGGGCACAGCAGTGTGCTTGAGCTTGAGAACCCCCCCTCTCGGGCAGCCTTTTGGGGTTGTTTTGTTGTTTTATCACAGCCCTAGTGAGAACAGCTTCGGGTCCTATCGCAAATTAAATGCACCATTTCATTGCAAAGTATACGAGTCATTATGAGTGTATCCACAAGCTCGTGTGCCCATCCCCACTAATTGCAGAACAGTTTCACCCCACACCCGTCAGCAGTCACCCCCACACCCTTCTCCCAAGCCTGGCAACCACGCATCTATTTTCTGTCGCTGTGAACTTGCCCGTTCTGGACATTTCATAGGAATGGCACCACACAATATGTGACCTTTTATGTCTGTTTCCTTTCACTTGGCATAACATTTGTGAGGTTCATCCGTGTTGTCACGTGGGTCAGTCCTTCATCTTTTTAGACAGATAAATAAATGGCGTTGTACGGATGGGCCACGTTTCACTCATCAGTCGATGAACCTTTTCGTGTTGCCTGCACCTTCTGGTTCTTACGAATAACGTGACCGTGGACATTCACGCACGCATGTTGCGGTGGCCACGCCCTTTCCCGAGGTGGCTTCACCATTCTGCATGGCCACCAGCACTGCAAGAGGTCCCGTGTCTCCATCACCTCTCCAACACTTGTTATTGTCTGGCTTTTTATTACAGCCTTCCCGGCGGGCGTGGAGTGGCACCTCCCCGTGGTTTGGGTTGGCATTTCCTAGTGACGCACGGTGCTGAGCATCTCTTCACGTCTTGGCCATTTCTGTATCTGCTTTGAAGAAACCTGTATCCAGCTCCTTTGGAGGGAAGCTTTCTCCTTCTTGAGGAATCCCTCACAGTGGTCTGCTCTGTGCCGTTGCTTCGGGCTGTATTAAAGAAAGCCTCAGATGTGGCCTTTAACCACTGGAAAGTTCCAGTTAGATGGAGGGGCAGGGAGAGAAGAAGACAAGAGAGCCCACTGTCAGGGGCCCCCCAGAGCGATCCACACTCGTTCACCGTTGGTGTTACGGGAAGACCCAGTGGGGTTGCTGGGATAGAAGGTGACTTAGGGCCCCGGGAAGGTTTGTGCCGGGAAGACAGGAAGTGCTGTGAGGACAAGGACAAGGACAAGCAAGCGGAGAGGAGAGGGGAGATCCTTGGCGGGCCTTCTCCACCGCACCCTCGTTTTATGGCTGAGCCACCCCTGTGAGAGGGCAAGGCGGAAGCCCAGGATCTCTTTCCTCCCAGCCCCAGAGAGGTGATGGGATTCTTGTTTCCTCATCTGGGAAAGTACTGTTTGCCTCCGCTGTTTCGCAGGGGTTGTAAAGATGGTTTAATTCTCTGCCAGGGCTGGGAGAGTGGGATTCACTCCAGGTCGCAGGTGAGTAGAAAGTTTGCAGGTGTCCCTGAATAGCCTCCGATTCCCTATTAGCAGATCCCATGGTGGCCGTGCTGGGTCGCTCCCAACTCCCCAGGGCAGCTGCCTGTCTCAGGGCACCCGAGACCACAAGGCAAGTCCTCAGGGCTTGCAGACAGCTTCTCTTTACAGTTGCAACACAGCTGGAATGGGGGATACTGGAGCAAGAGAGTTGCAGAGCAGAGATGTTTAAAGCAATGCCTTTGTCAGGCTCTTACCCAGCAGGGGCCTCTGTAGCCATGATGCCAAGCCCAGGGACCTTACCCTTGTGCCAGGCCGCTAACTTACAAAGTGCCCGCTCTGACTTGCAGGGGAGAACACCCACGCTCCGAGGCGTGACTTGGTTAGTGGCACAGATTAGATGGTGACATAACCAGGACTTGACTCTTGGTCTATCAACGCCTGGCCTGACGTTCTTATCCGGGAGCTTTACTGTACAGGTTGCTAAGGAGTAATGATGGGATGTTTTGGTTCTTGTTCCATAAGTGGATCCTCTCCCAGGAGGCTCAGGGTCTCATGACACCAGGCATTGGTGTTTGTTTGGTGTTGGCACTGTGAGTGTTCCATTGAAGTAATATATTCCACACGCTCTGAGATCAGCCTTGGTCTCATGGAAGAAAGTGTTTCAGAAGTGGGCAGAGAGGTCAAAGCCTTAGGCTATTTCCTGACTGCAGTTCAATTCTCAGTTTTTTCCAGGAGCCCTTCAGGTAGCTGGAGTCAGACCATTTGGGCTCTGGCTAGCCCACACGCAGCACCACAACTTTCTGTCATTTGTCCCCAGCTGAGCACTCTCAAATACGCCTTGTTTGGGAGTTCCTGCTTGGTGCAATAGATTAAGAATCTGACTTCAGTCCCGTGGGTCACTGCAGAGGCACAGGTTCGATCCCCCCGCCTGACACAGTGGATTAAAGGTTCCATTGTTGCTGTGGCACAAGTCGCAGCTGCAGCTCAGATTCAGTCCCTGGACAGGGAACTTCCATATTGCCGTGGGTGCAGCCATTTAAAAAAAGAAAGTGCCTCGTTTTATAGGTAAGGATATATCCAGAACAGTCATGTGTTGCTCAAGTTTGTCTTTTGTCCCCTAGTTTAAATGCAAATGGGTGCATGCTCAGAAAAAGCAAATCCTCTGACAAAGCAAATTGATTATCCTACCTCTAAGCATTCATCTGTCAATCAGAAATTGTACATACTTTTTTCCTTAAAACTAGCTATATCTGTATAGAATATTTCTACACACGTCTCTTTTTTCGTTGCTTTTGTTTTTTAGGAACAGAATGTGTAGAAACCGAGTTCCCTTTGTGGCTCAGTGGGTTAAGGACCTGCTGTTGTCTCTGAGGGCTCGAGTTCGTTCCCTGGCCCCGCTTGGTGGGTTAAGGATCCAGCGTTGTTCACAGATGGCAGCTCAGAGATGGTGCTGCTGTGTCTGTGGCGTAGGCCTCACCTGCAGCTTTGATTCGACCCCTAGCCTGGGATCTTTACTGTGCTGCAAGTGCACTGTAAAAAGAAAAAAAGGAAAGAGAAAAACAAAAACGTGTAAAAACTTTTTAGAATCATAGACACGGGTTAGGGTAAAAGGACAGGCAAAAGTGCCATTTCGCCCCATTTTCCCTTTCTTTTTCCTTTTTTTTCTTTTTTTAATACCAAGCAGACAAGAGAGATGAGATCTGCAGGTTTCCCAGTGTTCTTGCGGGTGAGAGTTTGTCAGTGAAGACGCCTTCCCCTGTGCTCCTCTCAGTGTCTGTCACCAGATACCCAGTCGCCTTTGGTCCACGACGCTGATCGGTCACACTCTGGACGGAGCCACACCGTTGAGACGGCTCGTCAGCCAAGTCACACACCAGGGGAGGTGCTTCAGCCTGGAAAAATGGCCCCCGTGAAGGCTCCTGCAGCGTCCCCGGGGCTGGGTACCCAGCTAGGGATGAGCCTTCCTGCAGCCTCTTCTGTGGACCTAGAAATGCCAGGTCTTTGGTTTGGAGCAGGTGCTTCAGAGAGGGAAACCACTGTCAGTGGGGACAGTTCTTCAGAAACCTCCACCAGTGCCTTCCCGGGGATGCACAGACGAGGCCCTGGTCCTCCAAGAGGGACCTGCAAGTGTTAGTTCTGTTGCCAATAAAAGAAAAAGAGCAAGAGAAGAAGCCTTTGATGGGTAGGGAGATGGTTTTGCCGATGGTTAAATGGCTGCTTTCTTCTCTCAACGAAGAAATAGACACTTGATCCCCAGCCACCCCCCCCCCCCAGTGCCTCTGAAGCAGAGACAGTAATATCTCATCTTGATGAGGCTAGCAGGTGCTATTGCCCTGTAGGATATTCTCCCACAGAACCCCTATGAGACAGGCCTATATGCTGACACGAAAGCTTGGCACAGCTCTTTTGTCCAGATTTGAACCTGGGTCTCCTGGCGCCGTGGTTTCAAATGTGCCTGCCTCACAGAGATGGTAAGGGTGTGTTTCCTAGAACGCACCAGAGCCCCAAACAAACCAATGGATGTGGAATTATTGGTCGAACCTCTTGGGGCAGTTTTGTTCCTTTGGATGGACGTTTTCAAGGGTGTGTCCCCCTCCTGTCCCCTCAATGACATTTATCACGCACCTTCTTACACTTGTACAGAAAAAAACGATGTTGTGACTGTCACTCAGTCCAGCTTCATCCTCTGCCCCAGGCTGGTGATGGGCTGGGGTGGGACCAGAGCTAAGTGCCAGCACCACCAGGTGGGGACCGGTGACAGGGAGGCTGACGGGTGCCCCGCATTGTGTACGCGGAAGCATCTTTGGGTGACATTTTGGGGCAGTTCTACCAAGTTGGCAAGTGGCCCAAGTGATGTCTTATAAGGGTGCCTCCTGCTCTCTGAGGCTTCCTTTTCAAAGCGGGGGAAGAATTCAGCGTAACGTTTTCTGTTTTTCACTTGGACTAAACTGACCCATCGTGACACATCCACTTTAAAGCAGCATAAAACAGCATCTGCCCTTGCACCGCATTCAGTCTTACGGCCCTTGAGAATAACCAGGAAGTCGTTGCCTGCTCTTGATTCTCGACCTTGGCTATTGCTAAATGAGATGAATTGAAATAATGACCCGAGGAGTTCCCATTGTGGCTCAGCGGGTTAAGAACCTGACGTATCCACGAGGATGTAGGTTCAATCCCTGACCTCACTCAGTGTGTTAAGGATCCCGTGTTGCTGTGGCTGTGGTGTAGGCCAGCAGCTGCAGCTCCTGTGCTACCCCTAGCCTGGGAACTTCATGTGCGGCAGGTGCAGCCCTTAAAAT
The DNA here is from genome assembly GCF_054392235.1 of Sus scrofa. NCBI lineage: Eukaryota > Metazoa > Chordata > Mammalia > Artiodactyla > Suidae > Sus > Sus scrofa. The sequence continues at coordinate 14,481,979 of NC_139385.1, forward strand.
AAATAAATAAATAAATAACCAGGGAAGTGGGAGAGGGTAGAATCAATGTTCATAGGCCAAGTGAGACCACAGGTCCTAGAACAGGTGCCTCGTATGGGAAGGATGTCTGACAGCATAACCCTTGTGATCAGGTCCTGTTTCCTTCCCGATGCCCCTGACCCTGTGTGCGGTGAGCCGTTCGTTCTCTTGTTTCCCTCCTTCTCTCTCTCTTTCCTCCCTCCCTCCCCTTCTCCTCCCTTCTTTCATTTTTCCTTTCTTTCATGTAAACATAACACCTCTCTCTGAAATTTACTCCCTATACCATCTCTGGAACATTTTCAGTAGATGGTGGAAAACTGGAGTTTGTCGGAGGTCAGCTTGCTGATAAAAGCTTCTTGGGCGCTGGATAAGATTATCAGAGGAGGTAATTATACCACCTCCAGATCTTGCGAAGTGAGTGTCATCTAGATCTGACAGCTGTCAAGATAGGGTTCTGCTGGAAGCCTATGGGATTAACTCGATTTAGGAGAGTCCCTGCCGCTGCAGTCATCTCTGACTCTTAAAAGAATAATTATTTTTGTAGCCTCTGAGGAATCATGTTTGGGACATATTTGGTTCTTGCGTTTGAAGCTTCGTTCATGCATTCAGTCAACAAACATTTACTGAGCACTTTCTATGTGCAGCCCCTGTGGTAGGATCTAGCGAAGAAAATAGACACCCCAGCTACCCTCTCGAAGTTTCTGTGACAGGATGCAACGTGCATAAGCTTTTCAAAATCCTCAGTTGCTTTCGGAGTCTTTGTTGGGCTATGTGTCATGGATGTATCCTTGTGCGTAGATACTTGTCATTCTCCGTGATGGGGGGGCCCACCTGCGGCCGGGCCTCCTTAAAGCAGGAAGCACAGCAAGGCTCTGCGGGGAGGCAGGGGGTTCCTGGGCTTAGCGCCCCCTTGGGAGTAGTACCTCATTTGCACGTGTCAGAGACCACAGAGTGTAGTCACGGAAGCTCCAGTGCTGACGGCAGGGCTGTCTTTTAAAAGAAAAATATATTTCTCTGTGTGGGGATGTATGATCAGGTGAATCCTTTGGGCAAAATCCATTGACAGGAAGCCTGTGGAGAAAACAGACTCGTGGAGGTGTCTGATATGGAGGCTCTGGAGCAGTGAGGTGATGGGGCTTGGAACAGCCAAGTCTAGACAAGAGGCAGGACAGCTCAAGGCAGAGTCTGGGGACCTGAGGGAGATGAAGTCCTCGGAATGGTGAGTGCTGGGTGATTTTCGCCTACCACCAGAATTACTGGACCTCCTTGGAGCTGGGCGGCCCCCGGCCATCTCCTCCAGGCACCCGCTGCAGCCTGGCATTGCAGCTGTAGCACACTGCCCGGCTAATGAGACGGAGATGGACTTGACACGTGGTATCAAGTTTATGTGAGGATGTATGCAGCTGTTCTTTTAAAAGATCTCTGAGGAGTTCCCATTGTAGCGCCGTGGAAATAAATTTGACGGGTATCCATGAGGGTGCGGGTTCGATCCCTGGCCTCTCTCCGTGGGTCAGGGATCCAGCATTGCTGTGAGCTGTGGGGTAGGCTGGCATGTGTGGCTCCCATTCGACCCCTAGCCTGGGAACCTCCATATGTGGTGTGGTCCTAAAAAAGAGAAAAAAAAAAAAAAACAACTCTGAATTCCTTCACCAGCTATTTCTCTTTGGAAGGGGGGGAGGCAGTATTTAAAGGAAAGTCGCTTATGCCTGGTGGAAATCAATTTGCAAGAGGTCTTCTGTCTGTGCTCACTTACAGTCAGCTAATCGCCTCCAGGAAGGAATCCCACACGTGAAATGGCGGTGGTCAGTGTTATGCTAACAAGTGAAACACCTTTATTTTTACAAACGGTTACATAACGTGACTTTCCGTGCAGACTTGAGTAAGAAAGACCTCGCCCCCAGCACGGTCTTCGCGGATGCCTCGCTCACCAAAACCTCGCCAACTCTGAGCTCTTTCTCTTTTGTTAGGTATTCTTTGACAGTTTGACAGACAAAAACTAAGGTCCTATTGTTCTGTCTGGGAGGTTTTATTTTATTTTTTTATCACAGCTGATTTATAGTTTTTTATAGTTGATTTACAATGTTCTGTCAATTTCTGCTATAAATATAGTTATACCTTCTTTTACTGTCTTTCGTCATGTTCCATCACAAGTGATCGGATAGGAGTTCCCGTCGTGGCGCAGTGGTTAACGAATCCCACTAGGAACCATGAGGTTGCGGGTTCGGTCCCTGCCCTTGCTCAGTGGGTTAACGATCCGGCGTTGCCGTGAGCTGTGTAGGTTGCAGATGCGGCTCAGATCCTGCGTTGCTGTAGCTCTGGCGCAGGCCAGCAGCTACAGCTCCGATTTGACCCCTAGCCTGGGAACCTCCATATGCCGCAGGAGCGGGCCAAGAAATGGCAAAAAGACAAAAAAAAAAAAAAAAAAAAAAAAAAAAACCAAGTGATCAGATAGAGTTCCCTGTGCTAGACAGTGGGAACTCATTGCTTATCCCCTCCAAATGCATCAGTACCCCAAACTCTCAGTCCACCCCACTCCCTCCCCCTCCCCTTCGGCCACCACAAGTCTGTTCTCTAGGTCCGTGAGTTTGTTTCTGTTCTGTAGATAGGTTCATTTGTGCCATATTTTAGAGTCCACGTATAAGGGTTATCAGTTGGTATTTGTCTTTCTCTTTCTGACTGACTTCACTCAGGATGAGAATCTCTAATTGCATCCGTGTTGCTGCAAGTGGCATTGTTTCATTCTTTTTATGGCTGAGTAGTATTCCATTGTTTATATGTACCACATCTTCTTAATTCGTTCATCTGTCAGTGGACATCTAGGTTGTTTTCCATGTCTTGGTTTTTGTGACTAGTGCTCTGAGCTCTTTCTCTTTCGTTATTCTTTGAGAGTTTGACAGACAAACATTAGTGTCCTGTTGTTCTGTCTGGGAGGTTTTAAAATGCTGCTACCGGAGTTCCCGTCATGGCGCAGTGGTTGATGAATCCGACTGGGAACCATGGGGTTGCGGGTTCAGTCCCTGCCCTTGCTCGGTGGGTTGGGGATCTGGCGTTGTCGTGAGCTGTGGTGTAGGTTGCAGACGCGGCTCGGATCCCGCATTGCTGTGGCTCTGGCGTAGGCCGGTGGCTACAGCTCCGATTTGACCCCTAGCCTGGGAACCTCCATATGCCGCGGGAGCGGCCCAAAGAAATAGCAAAAAGACAAAAAAAAAAAAAAAAAATGCTGCTACCATAGTTCCCATCATGAATCAGTGGTTAATGAACCCAACTAGTATCCATGAGGACGTGGGTTTGATCCCTGGCCTTGCTCAGTGGGTTAAGGATCCAGCATTGCCATGAGCTGTGGGGTAGGTAACAGGTGTGGCTCAGATCCCACATTGCTGTGGCTGTGGAGTAGGTCAGCAGCTACAGCTCCAATTTGACCCCTAGCCTGGGAACCTCCATATGCCATGGGTGGGGCCCTAAAAAGACAAAAAATAAAAATAAAAACTAAAATAAACTGCTGCTTCCCAGAGTGTGGAAATGATTCTCCAACTCTGTCCTGTCTTTTCTAAAAGAACGCACTCCCTTTTCTAGTTCCTTACTGGGGTAACTTTTTTCAGAGGGACCCCCTCCTGGGAAGGTTAAAGGTCATCAAGAAGCATCCCCCCCAAAAAAAGAAGCCTCCCCAAACAGAATATCCTGATGTAAGGAAGAGCACCCCTGCCCTGCAGCATGGTTGTATGTAGGTTTGGGGAGCTCTGCTATGGGTCCCCATGATAACTAGACAGTTCTCTGCTACACGGCTTGGTGGAAAAGTGGATGCAGCAAAGAATGCTAGTTGCCTTCTAATACGCATTCTCCCTGCCTTCCTCAGTAATAACACTCCTGATTTGTAATTGGGCAAATGGGCCAACTAAGTAGAATAAAGACTACATTTCGTGGCCCTCCTTGCAGCAAGGTGCTGTCTTAGAACTAAGTTCTGGCTGATGGGTATTAAAACATTAGTGAAGTGCTGCTTGTCGAGAGAGCCCTTCAAGGACCAGAGTGCACCCATCTAGACAGTGGACTCGCTGGTTGGGGCTGCAGCCGGTGTCCTGGGGCACGATGTGGTTTGGGGAATGGAAAGCAGTAGAGGCAGAGACATGAGTGTATGTAGAAAGGTCAACGCCCTGGACATTCGAGAGTGCCCTTCCAGCCCTCGACTGCCTGCCGTGGGACCTAGGCGCTGAGAGTGAGAACTCTTACTTACTTGCAGCCAGTGTTCATCCTAACTGACCCAGCAGGGAAATGGCTTTAAAAGGAGCTTTCGTGCACCGTCCTAAGTGTGGAACGTTTGGAAGTCATTTCTTCCATCCAGCCTTCTTGTTAGTTACGCCGTCACAATGGATAACTATGTGTGTTTAACTGTGGAGTGTGGGAAGATACTAGAAGGACAGAGGAACAGAAATCTCATACTCGCCAGAACGTATTCTAACCAGCATTGGCCCAAATGCCACTCCCAGCCTTGTGCATAATAAAATAATTACTAATTAGTCTGTCAGGTGGTCAGCAACTCATACTTGCACAGTGATTTCTGTGATGCCTAGAGAGTCACGTTCATTAAAGCAGTAGTATTTTCAGGGGGTTCCCGTTGTGGCTCAGCAGTTAACGAACCCAACTAGTATCCATGAGGACGCAGGTTCAATCCCTGGCCTGTCTGAGTGGGTTCAGGATCTGGTGTTGCCATGAGCTATGGTGTAGGTTACAGATGGGACTTGGATCCCGTCTGTTGCCGTGGCTGTGGTGTAGGCTGGCAGCTACAGCTCCCATTCAACCGCTAGCCTGGGAACCTCCATATGTCCCCAGTGCGGCCCTAAAAAGACACACACAAAAAAAGCAGTAGTATTTTCTACCAAGGGGTCCTTATAAATGGGCTTATCAGCATTTCCCCACATATACAGACAATAAGTTAGAAACTCTCTGGAGTATGTATGTGTGTGTGTGTGTGTGTGTGTGTGTATGTTATTATGCTTAAAGCAGCAGAAGACATCGGTGACAATTAGGAGGGAACAGAGGACCCCAGCTGCTAACAGATTTTTTAGTTTGGGGGAAGTAGGAAAGGAGCCCTGGACTTCTTAATTCTGCTCAGGACACATCATTAGAAAATTCCCCTGTTTGAAACATCTCAGCATCAGAATCTACTATGCAGTTGTTTAATAATTTTTGTACTTGATGCAAAATACCAGGCAGCATCTCCAAGGAGCCTCTGTGAAAGAGAGCTGCTTGGTGCATCTCACGTCAAGAGCCGAGGTTGCTCAGACCCATTGTCCAGGAAGATGAGCATCAGCCTTTTGCCCCACAGAATGGGATTCCAGACGTAGAAATCAGCTCTTCCGACAGTCTTAGAGGCCGAGCATTTTACCCTTGGGTGTGACATTCGGATGGGATCTGGTCTTGCCCTTTAGACTGGGGACAGTCAGGCTCAGGGACCCTAACAGGACCTTCCCAAGGTCACGTGGGCCCAGGCAGCCCAGGCTGGAACCCAGACTTCAGAGTTCCCGACCCATTGTTCTTGTCATCGTACAGTGTGGCCTTGCATTTCAAGGACTAGCAAATAGTCAAGTCTGGCAATGCACCCCCCTTCATTTTTGTTTGAGAGGTTAAAAAAAAAAAAAAAAAAAAAACAGAATGAAATGATGTCATAAATAAGTCTCTTCTAAGCGGTCAGCATTTATCTCCTCCCACACCTTTTTATTTATGTATATATATATAATACACACACACACACACACACGCATATATATGGTTTTTTTCCAGCGGGTGTATTCCCAAGGCTAAGAACTAAAGGAACAGATTGCCTCGCCCCTCATGACTCTGCCCTGGTGGTGGATCATTAATGGTGTAGAAAATGAGGGCAGTGGCAGGCAGTCCTGGGTGGGGTGCGTGCCTCTTTAAGAGATTTATGTGGAGGTCTGAACTGGGGAGACAGCGCAGTGGTACATCATCATGCAGGCGACATCAGAGACTTTCTTCTTCGCTTGGGTGCATTATCATAAAAAGTGATTTAGACTGGAGCTGATTGATGCAAATGGCCCTATGTTCTTTCCTATCATTAGCGGCCTCTTTCAGTGGCCAGAGGCAGTGATTAAAGCTGTCATTTGGAGCTGCTCATTAAAGACAAGCCCCAGAATAGCAAGAGGAAAAGAGGTTGGAGAGGCATATAGACATATATCTGTATGTACGTCTATGTGTGTGTGCATGCCTTTTTTTCTCCTGCCTTACATGTGCGTCATCCCTTTCCAGATTGAACCACTGAAATCAAGGCTGTAGGGATGTTTCCTCCCAGAATATAGAGAGCTCTTTGGCAAGTCATATTAGATTTTCGGGAGTGTCACAGTAGATGCTGATGACAGCTTGCCTACATATTATGAAAGGAGATGAGGAGGGCATTGTGTTAGGTGTGTTTTGTTAGAGATTGACCCTGGTGAGAACTCATTAAGTCTCCCTCCTCCCAGGCTGGGGACTTCAGAGGCGGGCCACAGGAGAGCGGAGGGGAGGGTTGCCGGGGGGGTTTGGCCTCGATGAGTCCCATTGTGACAGTGGTGACCCCAGGGATGGAGAGGAGGAGGCCGACAGGGAGGGGGCTCTTGGCGGAGCCCAGAGGATCTAGATGCCGGCATGTCAGTCGCAGAGGGGGGGCGGTACCAGTAGGCCCCCCAAACAGGAGGGGAAGGGAAGAGAGGGAACAAAGCAGAGACCCATGCACGTAAGGAGCAAGATGAAGCTCAAGGAGCGTGCTCTCTGGCTCCTCGGAGTGGTCCTGTCCGGGTGACGTGGCTGGTTAATCACCCTTGTCGTAAAACCAGGCTTGAAGGGGCGCCTGCCTGTGGTTCCAAAAGCATGAATTCACATCCAGGGACAGGCTGGTTTTTGATTGGTGTCCACGTGGTACCGACAGGTGACGGAAACTCCTCAAAGGCTTTTTGCCCAGGCTCCAAATGAGCGACGTTCCACCCAAGGCGACACTGGGAAGGTGGGTGGCGGGCTGAATTAGAGGAACTGGGGACTTGGACGTGAAACTAGGGAAGAGGGCGCCTTTGATGCTTGAAACAAACTAGTTCCGGGTCAGAGACACCCCTGGCTAGAGAGGCTATGCATCCGCCCTGGCCAGCTGATGAATTACTGCCAAGCCCCCTACCAAACTTTTGCAGAAGCCAGTCTACAGGGCTCCTCGGAGATCCCTCTGGGAGGAAAAAAAATAAGAAATGATCTATTTAATTTCTCAGTCTAATGAACTGGTCTTATGCATAAAAATTTAAATTACCTTTTTTCTTCCTTTTTTTTTTTTTTTAAGCAAGTGGAGACCAGCATCAGTTCTGCCACCACCACGGTCTCCATGACAACTTCTTGGTGGTGGCGGCTCATGTGACTTCACAGTCACAGGCCCTTGAAATGAGGCAGAGGAAAGTTTGAGTTTCTCTTTTGTCGCTGAGTGGACTCCAGGGGCTCCCGGGAAGGTGCTTAGCGGAGGTGGCGGGGTGGTAATTTATAGCATCGACAGCGGGGAGTAGGGACGGTTGACACCAGCCCCCCAGGCTCCAGGCGGGGACCGGACTGTGTGACAGAGAGCCCTGCCTGGTCAGGTTCCGAGCCAGCTGTTGGCTTCGAAGGTGTGGCCTTTGTCCTCTTCTCGGCCACGTGCCCTGTGGTGCTGGCCTTCTCAGCCCGGGTCTGGCGCATCAGAGCCCATTAGGACTGATCAGGGCTGCATCAGGGCTGCGAGGTTTCTCTCCTCGGGGAGCCAGCAGCACAACTGAACAAAGTCCCTGGTAATCTGTGCTTACAGCCTCCCCCACCCCAGGGAGAGGGCCCGGCCAGCTGGCGCTCTCACGCTCAGCACACTTACTTCCCCTGGCAGCCTGACTGCCTGGCAGGGGCCCAGAGGCCAGCCAGCTCCAGGGCCGCCTGCACCAGCACCCGGGGCCACCCAGCTCCAGATCACATGCATCATGCTTGGTGCACTGCCTTCCAGCCTGGACGCTGGCTGAACGCACAGCTGAGACATGGCAGCTCCAGGCCACCAGGCTGGCTCTCCAGAAATAAAAAAAAACCTGGGTGCTGGGTGGGGAACCACGGCTGGCCAGTTCCACTAGGGATTCACACAGAACCGCTTTCCCCTTGTCTGTTTTCCCAGCCTCTAGGTGGGTGACCCAAGGAAATGCCTCGGCGGGTTCAGTCCCCTGTAGTTGAAAGTTGTCCATCTGCCTTGGATGATGGGATGTGGGGTGTGGGTGGCAGGGGTGCGGGGTGGAGTAGGGAGACATGGGGATCTTGGCTGTGTATGTACACGTTAGAAAATAAATACCTGGAGGGGAAAAAAGTCACTGGGCAGAAACCTCTTTGGGTCTCACTTTCCCAGTACATTCATTGCTAGATACAACCTTGACTGAAGCAAGAATTCCCTCACTGGAACCAGAATCCTGCAGCAAGAGGGCAGGGTCCTGAGAGCGCCCTTGGGGGAGCAGTTCCTTCAGCCCTGCTCCCTGAGGGGCACAAAGATGCTAGAGTTTCTCACTGACATGGCTTAGGACATTTTAGGATCTTCCTGCCCAGCCTACAAAAACTACGCCCTGCAATGTTCGTGGCTTTTTTTTAAGGAGGAACCTGTGAAAAACATCTCTTCGACACAGGGGTCACCCAGACCCTAACATGTGTGTGGCCCCAACTTGGCATAAGTGGAGGTCAACTAGGCTGTTTTAATCAGGTATACAGTTGTCCTGATAAGAGATTGGGGACAAAGCCAAAAGGCAGTGTTCTTAAAGTTTAATTTTACCAGGTTTTTAATGGAGGTTTTCCCCAGAAAGGAAAAGAAGGAAAGTCTCAGATGAAGTGACTTCTGTCCATCTTCTTCAGACTTTTCCCTGCTCTGTTCCTCTGCATCCACCAAGAACGGTAGCGATAATGGCCAACCTTTGGCAGGCGCGTTCTCTGTGCCAGACACTGCGCTGCACTCTTGACTCGGTGTCTCATGTCATCCGAAGCCAGCACAGCCTCAGCCCCATTCGGCAGGTGAGGACCCTGGGCTCAGCTTTCTCAGCATCATATCGGCACCACTGGGAGCACGCAGGGGCCGCACCCACTGTCTGGGCTGACGCTCACACTCTTACCCATGACTGATGAGGGAGGCACCCTTTGGCTGGGATAGCCAGTGGGGCCGGTGTGGCTGCCAGGGTCCGCATGGAGACTCGGTGGAGATCGGGAGGCTGCAGCCTTAAGCTCGCGTTTATGATGGGATGACCTGATGACCCTAAGCTCCACAAGGGGAAGGGCACATCTGGTTTCGCATCCCATTGAGTCCCTTGCACACTCTGTGTGCTCAGTATATGGTTGCCACATGAAAACATGAACAAGCAAGTGATCAAGGGTAGAATCGAAAGTCTTTAGCATAAGTAAACATGCTTTCTGAACCCAAAGATAGTCTCCTCGAACTAGGGTCTAAGATGAAAGAAACCTGAACATGTTTTGAGGTTGAGCTGTAGGAATGATTGGAGAGGGAATATGGGATTATTGATGGAACGAGCTCCCAGAGGAGGTCTTAAGGGATGGGGTTAAGAACAGAGAAGAATTTTCATTAGTGGAAGGAGCATACTTCCTCCTTAGAGACCAGAGGTGAAGAGAGAGAGAGGGGAAAAAAAGGATCCAGTGGCAGTCTAGGCCTTGGTAGAGCTTAGGAGTGCATTCGGCTGCAAGTAGTGGAGCGCTTGACCGGCAGCCTAAAACAATGAAGGATTTATCTTTCTCACTTGGTTGTAAGGATGCTCAGCTAGGCGGGCCCTGTCATTGCTTCAGTGGCTCAGCCATACCAACCAACACCTTCAAGGCTGCCTCGGCCTTTTTCTCATGGCCACACTCTGGCTGTTGCAGCTCCTGCATTCAAGGAAAAGCAGAGCCCTTTTTTATCTGCAAAGCAGAAGCATCCCTGCCAACTTCTGCTTTGATCTCTCTTGTGGTGAGGTCTACTTTTCCGGAAGTTTATGTCCTGTTCTTTGCTGTCTGCTGTCTCCACACCCCTCCTCCGGAAGAAAGTGAAGCATCACATGTAACACAGAGGATTTTCCTCCGTCAAAGCAGCTGCCTGTGTCCACTCTCTCGGTTGAAGACGACTGCCTTTCTGGTTCAGATCTCCAGAAGATGTTGGGCCTCTAAGAACTTGGAAAATGAGGGAAACAAACTGAAGGCAAAAGGATCGTGACGCCCCTAAGGATTGTGACGCGCCGTCAGAGGAAGCGCAGAGATAAACGGGTTTACATGCTTTCCGGCTGCTCAGAGCAGCCTCTGGAGAAGCCAGGCACTTGCCCTGTGCTTTGCTGCCTCTCTGGGCAAGTCCCCTTCCCCCAGGAGGCTATTGAGGGAGGGGGCCTGGCAGTCCTCCGAGGATGCTCTCAGCTCTTGACTTCCTCGCTAACCTTCCGTGATTCCAGCAGCCCTGAGGGCCCACAGAGGTGGTCCTGGCCCTGCTCCAGCGGCCTCTCCCTGGAGGGGTCGGCCTCCTGGGTCTTACTGAGCGTCTCAGTTTCTTCCTTCCTTCTCCCCTGACCCTCATTAACCAGGAGGAGAAACCAGTTCCAAAAAGGCCTGTTTCCCCCATATTGTCTGTTGCATATCCGCAGAGCACGCTGTGCCCTATTAAGAATTAAACTGCGATCACTAAACTCATCTCATCTGCGCCAGGGGCCTTGTTCAAAACCTGCTTTCCCAGCAAAGCGGGGCCAGTGGATGCGCACGCCCACCCCCCAGGCTCGGTGGAGTGGTTCTCATCTATTTTTAATGCCTTTGGCGAGGGACAGAGACAGGGAGAGAGAAGGAAAGACGGGGAGAGAGAGAGAGAGAGAGAGTGCGCGCACATGAGCGAGAAAAAAAGGAAAACACAAAAGAAGAACAAGAGTGGAAGGAAGGCGCTAACAGCCGCGCTGCGTTTTGTTAGAACACGGGCGCTGCCTTTATCAGCGGCACCGGCGGAGAGCGGGGTTTGATCCTGTTCTCCGCTGGGATGGAAACGGCTTTATTGTGCCTCTTCTAACATCTCTCGGTTCGATCAGAACAGTGCGCCGTGTGTGTGTGTGTGTGTGTGCGTACACACCGTGTGTATCTGCCTCAGGACAATCTCCTGCTTGGGAAACACCCCATTTTCAAAGCCCCGCCGATCAGGTGGACTCCAGGCTTTCTTCTAAAGGCCAGATGCAGAGAACACCAGGCTTGCTGGGGCTCTTCTTTTCTAGCACACGTTTTTTTCCCCCCTTGCCCTGACTTGGATCAGCGGGATTCACTCCTGTCAAACAAATTACAGCATCTATGAAATGGGGGTATCGACATGTGTGACTTGATCTGTTTTAATAGGGACCCTGTGGGAGTTTCCTCCCTGCCCCACTGAGCTTTGTGTTCTTTCTGGAATGGCAGACAGGGCGCTGGAGGATGCTGGGGGCTTTAACCCTTCGCTGACAGCAGGTTGCCAGCCTCCCGTGTGCTATAGCTGCTGCCTTTTTGTCCCTGGCCCATTGTCTGGGGAGTGCCTGCAGCCTGCCAGATACTTCATGCTTATTATCTCACAGGAGATAAGCTCACCCCAGGAGGAGGAAGACAGAGCTGTGTTTTGAACCAGATCTTTTGATTTCCTCTCTCCCCTCTTCCCTCTAAAATAATTAGAAGAAGTGCTGGTCAACGTTTTAAAAAAAAAAAAAAAAAAAAAAAGCCAAGAAGGGGGAAAAATAATATTGTGTAACCCTGGCATTCTGCTTTGAAGAGGTTATTGTCCTGGCTGCCATTTGACCCTTAAAGAATAATTAGCATTCGAGCAGAGGCTGCAGGGAAGTTGGTGAGGGGAGCAGCCTGCTTGAAGGGCTTGTCCGAGCTCTAGCAAGAAGAGGGAATTTGCAAGAGTCTGTGTCTCAAAACTCTCCTGCTTTCTCTCTTTCTCCCCTCTGCTCCTCCTCTGGCCCAGCTGCTCAGGGAGGACCCTCCCAGGTGTCCTCCGTGGACTGACCCCCAGGCCTCAGCAACCCTGGGTGGGGGTGGGTCCCAGGAGCAGAGCTGGAAGGAAGGGGTGACATTGGACAGTGACGGAGGCCCTCTGCACAGCACTGTCCCTGACAAGGGCTGCCTCCCTGTGGGGCTCCTGCAGGGGTGCGGGGGCGCCAAGAACTCCTCCCTTGAATGGGAGCACCCGGGCCGGTGGGCGGGAGCTGTGGCCTCCTGTGAGTCTCTTTCTGTCTTTCTCTCTTCTTCTCCTTGGCACACGGTACGCCGCACCTCAATTTATGGAAGAGACACACTCCTCCCGGGATGAAATTTCTGGCAGGTGGAATCCCGTATTCCATCGATTTCCACTGTTCAGAGTCGGTCAAGGTGACAGTGAAGGCATAACTTGTACCCCTGTACCTAGTGGTCTAGGAACCTGGGCTCATGGTCCTTTTATGAAGTGAGAGATGCTTTCACAGAGCACATCCCCACCCCCCACCTCCCACCCCCACCCCCGTTTCCCTGCCCAAGGAGCCCGTGGCCCAAGAGCGCATCTTTGGTGGTCAAGGCCCTGTGCTTCTGCAGGGGTGACCCCGCCCGGGCTACTTCCTGATTGTCCTGAACCTTGACCCTCTGCGCCCCCAGGTCACTGTGCTGCGATTTCATTAGGCTCTTCCACCCTGTCCTTCACTTCATTTCGGCCCCAGACGGAGCTTCTGGGAGCCAGTTGATAGAGCATTGTCTTCAATTTTCCTTCAGGGAGTAGAAGGGCTCCATGTCCCCCACGCTTTGCTTGCCAGCATTGCTGCGAGGTCTCTCTGTCGCTTTTTTAGTTTTTGCTACTCCTGCCTTCCAGCACTGGGCAAAGGAGCAAGGAGGGGAATGGTGGAGGCTTGGGGTGTCTTGTCCACGGGGCGGCTTCCTCCGCCTTCTTCCCACATCTCTGACGATCGGTCACCTTGGGATGATTTTAACACAGAGGACATGTCCTGCCACCTGCACAGGTTTTTGGGGGTTTTTGTGTGTGCATTTTGGTTTTTAGGGCCACACACATGGCATATGGAGGTTCCCAAGCTAGGGGTCGAATCAGAGCTGTAGCCGCCGGCCTACACCACAACCACAGCAATGCAGAACCTGAGCTGCATCCGTGACCTACACCACAGCTCACGGCAACACTGGATCCTTAACCCACTGAGCGAGACCAGGGATTGAACCTGTGTCCTCGTGGATACTGGTCAGATTCATTCCCCTTAAGCCATGATAGGAACTCCACCCGCAGTGTTTTTAACTCTTCCGAATGCTGAGCCCAGTTCTTTCCAAATTATACCCCGGTTTTCTCCACATTTGCAGGCTTCCCCAGATGCACCCCAAAGGGCAACCCTTTTCCTTCCTCAAAATGACGGCCCCACTAGTTTTCCTGTGTTTTCCGTCTTAGGCCAGATTTGGTTTTCAGAAGTGGGGGGTAAGGGATTGCTCCTCACATAGGATGTTAGACTGAAGAACTCAGACCTGCAAAAGATGTTTCGCTTGATTCTGTTTAGACGCTTATGTCAGAACTGGATCAGCACAAAAGGGAGGACTAAGGAGGGCCTAGCACAAACCGTGGCAGACACGGCGGACGGATCAGGGATTTGCCAAGTGTTGCATGATGCTGAGGCTTACTTTAGTGTAGACTATTTAAAAACGGGTGTAGACCAGGTTTCTCAGGCTCACCTTGGAGCAGCCATCTAGGCAGTTTCACTTCTAGGTGACTCAGGAAATCCCTTTTCTCCACCTTCTTTTTTTTTTTTTTTTTTTTTTTTGCTTTTTAGGGCTGCACCTGCAGCATAGGGGGCTAGGGGTCACATTGGAACTACAGCCTCCAGCCTACACCACAGCCAAAGCAATGCCAGATCCAAGCCTCGTCTGCAACCTAGACCACAGCTCATGGCAATGCCGGATCCTTAACCTGCTGCGCAAGGCCAGGGATTGAACCCACACGCTCATGGTTCCTACTCAGATTCGTTTCCACTGAGCCACGATGGGAACTCCGTCTCTGCATTCTTTCTAGGCTCATCTTTGACCAGTATCCCCTGGTGCTCTCAGGGGCTCCTGTAGTTCTTTCTCTGTTCCCATATCCTCACCCCGTCCTGCCTTGGGACATGGCATTTGTTTGGGTGGATGCCCTGGGTGTTTGTTCTTTAAGCAGCAGATTCTTGCCAAGGAGAATTTGGTGTTCCACCAGTGCCCATGGCCCCATCATGCCCACGGTCACAGCCCAGGCCCTCAGTCCTGCTGCCGTCCCGCCACCTCCCAGCCTTCCTTGGAATCAAAGCTCCTTCCAGTTCAAGCACCAGGCTTCTCTCCCATAATCCCTCCCTTCACTCTTGCCAGGAATGTTCTTTAGTAACCCAAAGTTCTATTTGTTATTATATATGAGACTAGAAAAAAGTGTTGTCCTTTTCTCCTCGCGAAATCAGCTTTAATGCATCATGACAAAACCGAACTCATGTTTCTAAACATTTTAGGGAACGGTTGTGCTCTTTCAATGTGTGGAAAAATGGATCCAGAACTGTTGGTACCTTTCTTACGTCTTTCATTGGCCTTTTTCTTTGTGGTCCAAAGTCAGTTAATGGCCAAAGCTAACTGAAATCATTGGCCATTGCTTCTTTTCCGCAGGCTGAATTTTATTAGCCCTCTAAGCGTGAGGGGCAGGCCAAAATGCCATCCAGACATGTCGGGTCTTAATCACAAGTGTTGAAAACAGAGCTGTGTTTTATTCTAGACCATTAGGTGGGAGTTAATTGCCACATTCAGATGAACTTTCTCCGTGCTCTCCTGCCATAGCCATTAGCAAGAGCGCACGCATGCTTGCGGGTGTTTGATGACCGTGGGTTATGTGGGAATTCGGGGTGCCTCGGGGAAGCAGTTGGGCTTCATCGTTCCCCAGCACCAGGATGGCCCAGTCCCAGATCTGTTGAAACCTCGACGGGTGTGTTTGGCAGACCCTTCTCCAAAACGTGTCGGGTCAATACTATGTAGTTTCATTAAGCTGACCAGTTGATTCAAGTGTCTGGGAGGGGTCTTTGGCTTCTGACGTATCCCAAGGGGCCCCCTCGCGAGCATCCCTGAGGTTGATCTGGGTAGGCTCTGAGCAGCGCCTGTTGGCAGACTGTGCTCCCTGGAAGCCTTCCATCAGTGCCGAGACCTGGAGCTTCAGGGTTGCTCTGCCCAATACAGTGGCTCCTAGCCATGCGTGGTTGTTTAAATTCATGAAAATTAATTAACACCAAGTCACGTCTAAACATCAGTTCCTCGGCCATGTACATTTCAAGAGCCCGCGAGCCACGTGGGACTCGCAGCTGCCGTGGAGAATGACACCGTGGAGATGGTTCCCATCATGGCAGAGAATTCTGTTGGCCATCGGCATGGTCGAGTCTCGATGTCACCCGGGCAGGGGTCTCCTAGAGCCGCTCGTTGAGGCACATCTGAGCCTTCCTGAAGGCACTCTGGTGACTTGTCACCCTGTGGAGAAGGACCGCCCTCCACCAGCAGGAGGGCTCACGGGGCCTGTCATCAGAGCCTCTGGCCAGAATGTCAGTCTGGCCCCCCGGACCGCGAGGGGCAGCCCTCCGGCGCCGTCCGAGACGCCACGCGGTGTCCTCTGGTACTGCTGTCCTCCAGCTCTTCCCCGAGATCAGAGGAGAAAAGGGTTGGTCACTGAAGTGCAGCCAGGGGACACCCTCCCGACCCCGGGGAACCCCCACTCTCCCCTTCTCTCAGGTGAGATCACCAGGAAAGCACGTGTCTGACGAGCAGTGGCTTGTCTTCTTCAACCGAATTATCCTGGATCGATCTGACTTGAATGTTTTTACCTTGGACTATTTGGTAATTCGATTCTTTATTGATAATAATGTGCACTCCTGAATTTGGGGAGCACTTGTGCAGGGTGTTGCGGAAGAGTCAGGACGTGACTGTCTTTCTGGGGGGACCTCGGGCCTCTCTTGCACTGGGGAGGGCAGGTCACGTGACCTGGGGTTCCCGCTTCTGCCCTGTCTTCTGGAAAGGCCAGAGTTCAAATCAGTGCTGGGTCTCACAGGCATATATTTTCCTTTCTCTTCCTTAATCAGGTTTTGACTTTCTTTTTCCATCTTAATACCTTCAATGTATCTATTTAACTCCCCTTAAATTCTCTTCCTTAAAGAGGTGAAATAGGAGTTCCCATTGTGGCTCAGTGGTTAATGAATCTGACTAGGAACCATGAGCTGGCGGGTTTGATCCCTGGCCTTGCTTAGTGGGTTAAGGATCCAATGTTGCTGTGAGCTGTGGTGTAGGTCGCAGATGCAGCTCGGATTCTGCATTGCTGTGGCTCTGGCGTAGGCCAGCAGCTACAGCTCCGATTTGACCCCTAGCCTGGGAACCTCCATATGCCACAGGTGTGGCCCTAGAAAAAGCAAAAAAAAAAAAAAAGAAGTGAAATAGAAACAAACAGATGCAAAGCTCTTCATTATCTGGTCCTCACCCTGATGTTTCCTGCTTTAAGGTGTTCCCTGTGTGAGCTCCACAGGGTCTCCAGGTCAGAAGGGCCCAGGGACCTCCTAGTCCTCTCATTTTTGTCTCGCCCCCTCCCGAGAATCCAGCACACCACTGAGCATGTGCTGGTGGGTGACGTGAAGCAGAGACACGCGCCAGGCGTGGGAAGACGTTACGGAATAATCCGAGGAAGGAGGGTCACCTCTCAAATTCAGTCCGATGACAAAAGGCAGCACTGGCCTCCCTGGGGTGTAGAGATAGGAAAGAATTTGAATAATTATCATCATTATCATCACCACATTCATTAAACCCCATCTGTGCATGGCACTGTGTGAGTCCCTACAGGTTATTTCTCTGCCAGGGAGAGAGAATTTTGTCCAGCGGGGAGGATAAGCCTGAGTCGCCTCTGCTCCCCAGCTTCCTTCCCAGGCTTCCCCTGACACTCCACTTGCAAGCTGGCCGCTTGTAATTGAGCACATGACCTACCGTGTTCTTGAGACATATAGGTCCCTGTGCCCCTCGACCTGTAAGTATCTTTCATATCCTAGGATGCTGGGCTTTCCCTGTACAGTACTAGCCACAGGGGCAACTGAGGACATCAATGCAGAATGAGTTAGACTCTTTTATGTACTGTTTCCATCAGGCTGGGGTTCATCGCCGTCTTCTGTGCCCCCATGTATCTGGAACCCACCACCGTGTTTCACACGCAAACAGTGTTTGTCTTTTTTTTTTTTTTTTTTTTTTTTTTGCCATTTCTTGGGCCGCTCCCACGGCACATGGAGGTTCCCAGGCTAGGGGTCAAATCGGAGCTGTAGCCACCGGCCTACACCACAGCCACAGCAATGCAGAATCCGAGGTGCGTCTGCGACCTACACCACAGATCACAGCAACACCGGATTCCTAACCCACTGAGCAAGGCCAGGGATGGAACCCGCAACCTCATGGTTCCTAGTCGGATTCGTTAACCACTGCGCCACAATGGGAACTCCCCGAAAACAGCGTTTGATACATATCTCTCAGTCAATAGAAGGACGGCCTCGATGAGTATCCGCTTTGACTTTGGAGTTATTTACTGACTCATAGCTGTTGGAGTTGTTGTTTCCTGCACAAATCGAGCATTCAGGGCTTCACGCAGCACTTGATGGCCGCTGCTCTGCCGTGGAGGGACGTCATTACGCAAAGCGCATATCGCCAGCACACCTGTGACACTTGGTCAATTTCAGCCTGTGAATGTTCTCTCACTATCAAGTTTTATTGCGATTTGACCTAAAATACTGGAAGCCCCTCAAGAATACAGATGAAGCCTTACTTTTGTCTGTTTCCAGTGAGTGCTTTGTATCAAACATTCATGAAGCATTTGTTGACTGAACCAGTGACATTGGGGGGGGGGGGTTGCCGAGCCGTGCTGTCTCTCTACAGACACGAACCAGCCAGTGCTCATTCCTGATGAGAAGATGGCAGAGATGGACTGTGTAGAGTACTGGCTACAGACAGGTCGGTTACTGGGACCAGGTCCAAAGGCGAGTAAAAATGTGTTAAATGGCAGTTTTAGATTAATGTGAGATTGGGTCAGTCATTGTTTTTCAACTCTAGAATCATCTGGAGAGTACCAGTGACTGGGTACCACCCATAAAATAATCTCTGGGGCAAGGTACCAGCCAATGAAATAACATTTTTTAAAAGACTTCTGAGAGTTCCCGTCGTGGCTCAGTGGTCAACGAATCCGACTAGGAATCATAAGGTTGCAGGTTCCATCCCTGGCCTTGCTCAGTGGGTTAAGGATCTGGCGTTGTCGTGAGCTGTGGTGTAGGTTGCAGACACAGCTCGGATCCCGTGTTGTTGTGGCTCTGGTGTAGGCTAGCATCTACAGCTCTGATTTGACCCCTAGCCTGGGAACCTCCACATGCTACGGGAAGCGGCCCTAGAAAAGGCAAAAAGACAAAAAAAAAAAAAAACAGATTTCTGAGAGTTCCTGTCATGACTCAGTGGTTAACGAACCCAACTAGTATCCATGAGGATGTGGGTTCGATCCCTGGCCTCGCTCATTAGGTTAAGGATCTGACGTTGCCATGAGCTGTGGTGTAGGTCACAGACATGGTTTGGATCCTGTGTTGCTGTGGCTGTGGTGTAGGCCGGCAGCTACAGCTCCAATTCAACCCCTAGCCTATTTGGAACCTCCATATGCCACAGGTGTGGTCCTAAAAAGACCAAAAAAAAAAAAAAAAAAAAAAAGACTTCTGATGTTTTTAATGTGCAAACATAGTTGAGAACTGCTGCCCTGGTCTTGGGTGTGGATCAGTACCAGCTCATCATCCCACAGTCACAGTGTTGTGGCTCTGTTTGGTGACTGCCCTGCTTCAGAGAGAGCCGAAGTCAGCACTTTATGGTATAGGATTGGCTCCCGTTCCTGTCCCTTTCCCATCCTGTTCCAAGCACAGTGTCAGCCTGTGTCTAGCCTTAGCCGGGACCCCACATGGCCCTGGGCAGAAAAGGAGGCTTTGATCTCGGGCTTGCGAATTCCTTCATTCGACACGTCTTTAGGATCACCTGTGTACTCAGTGGAGGAAAAGCCGGCTAGTTTCTGGGCTGTGCAGTCAGAGTGGTTGGGATGTACTAGGAGATGCTAAGCAAGGGTGCTGACTCCTGCCGGAAGTCCGTGGAAGAGGCCGCCTGGAGGAGATGGTGTTAGAGCTAGTTCTGACCGTCGCCTAGATCTTTGCCCGGGTGCCCACCCCCACCCTTTGCCTGGCTGAAGGCAGAGTGTGTGCACAGAGGTGGAGGGTGACTGTCCCCGGCCATTGTGTTGAAGCACCAGGGGTGAGGAGGTGTGAGGGGGTGTGAGGAAACTGATGGCGGTTGGGTGAGGGGGTGTTGAGAGGGAGCCCGAAGAGTCAGGCCAAGGCTAGACCACAGACACCCTGCTTACCCTCCACGGATTTACCAAGAGGCTGGGGAAGCTTTAGCTGTAGAACCACTCACTGCCTGGGCCCCTCCTGAGCGCCTGCCTGGCCTCGTGGCAGTGTCTTCTCATGGCCACACGTAGACTTTGTCATTCTTGGCTTGGGTTTTTAAAAATTTGCAAGAAATATTTGCAATAATTTTATATATTTTATAAAAACTATGATTTTATAAAATTATAAATTATATAATTTATAATATACATTTATATAATATATAAATATATGTATATAAATATTTATATAGTACATGTATTTGTATTATTTTATAAAATTACATAAGTCACATTTTATAATTTTATATTTTGTAGTATATAGGGCTCGAAGCCCTGCAAAACCTAAGCTTAGACACCTTAGAATCTTTCTAAAATATATGGGAGTTCCTGAAGAAAGGGGGTTGCCATGGCTTTTAACTAGGATTGTAATATGTTTTCCAAACTGGGGCACTTTGAGAGTGAAAGAGTATACTATTAATAGCCATCTGCCACCCCTCCAACAATTCAATGACGAGCACTTTCCCCAGCAAAAACTCATATATGAAAACTCTCAAGTTAGCCCACTTGGTCAGTCATCACGAGAAGCTGGCAGAGGTCACGCTGGAGCAGTCAGGAGCCGGTAGCATCACACAAGGTGATGGGGTCTGAGCTAAAACGGGACAGAAGGTGGACACAGGGAGTTGGGACCTTCAGGCTGGGTGGAAGGGATGGAAGAGGAGTCTGGGCACTAGTCCCGACTTCTGAGGTAGACCCCAGAGACATAGGAGGGAGGGCAGGTGTTGAGGGGCAGCGGTGATTCCATTTGGATGCAGGGCAGCACCTGCAAGAGAGCAGAGAGAATACAGATCGCTGAGAGCCGAGGTCTGGTGGCAATTCACACCCGGCCCGCGGCAGTCACGATGGCTGGGCTCCCACAGACGGCACCCTCTGCAGGCGTTGGTTCGAGGAGGAAGTGCCCTGATGTGAGGCAGAGGTCGGGCTGCAGGGTGGATGGCTCAGTGCAGAACAACCCCTCTTTGCAAACACCGAAGGCCTGCCCTGCCCTCCTCGGAGCAGCCAGAGCAGCTCCTGTGGCCTCTTGCCAGCCCGGGCAGAGACTGGCACTTCTCACGTCCTGGAAGCTGGTGGCTGGCTGGTGGGGCTCCCGGGGTGCCCCTTCCTGCCCTGTGTGTTGGCCCTCCGGTCCAATTCCCTTGAAGTTAATTTTCAACACCTTCAGCTTCTCTCCGTCCTCAGCCCCACTCAGTGCCCAGTCTGCTAAGGGTTCTGTCCTTTATTCGTTTCTTTTTTCAGCTCGAGGTCCATATTTTGGACAGGAAATGGTCGTTTTAGCTCCCGGTCTTGTACTTAAAGAAAAATGCTCTCCTGTTCTCCTTGATATATTTGCTTATTGGATTTGTTTAATGAAATATGGATTTATCCCATAAATAGTGGAGTTGCTGTAGTCCATATTTCAATTAATGGATCATTTATATGTCATGCTAAGTTTGTAATTACCGAAATGTAGAAATATAGTGGACCGAAATGAGTTTCTGGTCTTCTCGGCATTCTTGCCCCCATCCAGCCACATCTGAGCAGCCTGGATCGTGAAAGGGGACGATTGATGCGTGGGGGGGGGCAGGGGCTCAGAGAAGCCAGCTTCTTCCACCTGAGCTCTTGGAAATATGTACTGCTCTGTGATCCCTGGGTTCCCTTAAACAGAGCTCTGCGACTGTCCGCGGGGGGACCCGCTCGGGCCAGGCTCCTGGTCGTCGATCTGCCAGTGGACCCGCGTCCTCCTCTTCCCCTGGGCTAGAAAGCACAGCCTGTTCCCCTCTTTGCCAAATGTGTGTCCTAAAGGGCCCTCAATATACATACACACAGATTTCGCCCTGAGCCCCACTTCCAGGAAGCAACTGGAAACCCTCCCCAGACCCATGAGACAGAAGGCGAGTGAACTGCTTCCTCCGATCCCACGAAGGGGCCTCTCGCTTTAACCGGCTCCTTCCTCAGCCGGTGGGTGCCGCCCTGAGGACACCCCGTGAACACCTCTCTCTGCCTCTGTGTCTGCCTCTCTCTTTTTCTGTCTTTCTCCGCCCCCACCCCCTCTCGCCAGCTCTCCTCCGCCCGCCGTTTGCTGACCAGAAAAATCTGGCTGGAGCGGCCCATGCGGCGCGCGCACGTCACACACATAATTCTATCAGAACACATCCAGGGTGGGAAAGCATTGTTCTCGGCACCGGCTGAGCTGAAGCCCGAGCAGAAATCCTGAAGTCAGCCGTGCCTTTGAGCTGCCTCTAACAGCGCCCTTTGGAGACCCATTTCATACAAAATTTGAAGCCTGTGTTTATTGCCCATTAAAGCAACCTTTATTTTATGGCAAATGTTGCAGTAATTGCCTTTTACGAAGAGCACTTTGTAACACACATGCACAGTTGAAAGAAAACCACTCTGGTATTGTCTATCGGGACTTAATGGCGCAATTAATTTTACTCCATCTGTTCCTGAGACTTTAAAGGAAAATGGATTTTTTTTTTGAGCGCACTTTAATGAAGAAGATAAAGCGGCCCGGCTGGTGTCCCACAGGCTCGGCGCAGTAAGTTCAGATTATTGCTCAGTCTGTCAGAATGGGCCGCTTCCCTCAGCAGCAGCCGCAGCCAGCAACCCGCTCTGGCCCCTCGCCGCGCCATTCCTGATGACAAACTGCCAGCCAGCTCCCACAAAAGCACGATTAAAATGTCAGCACAGGATGACGAAGGGGCCAAGAGGGTCCTCGGAGACAAACTGTGTTCAGTGTGAGTTAATACTTTACAGCAGGGCTGGGCCGGCTGGCTGCTGGCTGCTGGCGGGCCTGGCCTTGGGAGCGCGGGGCGGCCGGCCCGCCCTCTGCCTCCTGCGGCCCCAGGGAGGCCCTGCCAGTGTGAGGGGAGGCCACCGGGGCCCCGGATCGGGCATCCAAGGGCCTCCGTGGTCCCTGGACCCTGGGAGAGGTGTGGCCACAGAGGGTGGCACCAACCCACGGTGTGGGATGCAGATCACTGTGCCAGCCATGCCCCGCATGCCACGGGTCTTCTCCCGATGTCCAAGGCAAGCCTTAGGGACAGCAAGGGCAGCCGTGGAAGTGCCCAGGCCGCAGAAAGTCGCTCCCCACAAACAAATGGTTATACAATCCAGCTACTGCTTCGTTCCATGTGCTGAGCCTGAGCCTCTGCACATGAGGTGGGGCCACGGCCAGGGGGCCTTTTAATCAGCACTGCGGCTTGACATCGGGTCAACCCCTGGACCCGTGTCCGCTGACTTGCTTGGAGGCAGGGCACACCCTGTCTCTTAGGCTCCAGTCTCCCGCATCCCCTGGTTTGGTGGCATCGGTGTGGGAGAGTGCCTGGGAGTGACGCTGTGATGCACAGGACGAGGAGATTTGCATCCCTGGCCTCCTGTGGTGACCCGATCTGCCGTCCTAGTGGGCAGCAGGTGCAGGCGCCTGCCATTGTCCCTAATGGTTATTACCAGTGATAAGCAGGACAAATGGGAGGTCATCTCTCCTGCTGGCAGGTCAGAGGGGGCTGGATTTAGAGCCCCTGGGAGACTAGGAAATTAGATGGTCCGTCTCCAAAGTGGGGGTTGTCACCACCTCTGGCTCCGGTGATACCGCGGAGGGGGCGGAGGGGTGGGAGGAGTCAGGGGAGATGTGACTCAAAATGTCTAGTCATACTGGGGCGCCTCCGGAGTGTCCGCTGTCAGCACAGTGACGAGGCAGTAACCAGGGCAGAGCGCCGGCGGAGGAGCAGCAGGCAGGAAGGAGACCCTAGGGAGGGGCAGCCAGGGGATGTGATTTCCTCCTGGCCATAAGAACGGGCCGGGGTTTCACAGCAGAGAAACAAGGGCAGCCCTGCTGGTTTCTAATGAAACCCCTTACCTGTGCCCACTCACCCTGGGATGCAGGGGACGTGGGCCTCCTGCCTTCCCGCCTCTGCTCCCTGACCTCCGCAGACCCCTCCTGCCCGCTCCCCTGGGCTCCTCCTGGGACTGCTGTCGTCCACACGTCTGAGGGTTCCACGGATCGAAGCCCGTTCCATTGGTCCCCGTCAGTCTGAGCTTCTGACTCTCCCACCAGGTCTGGCTCGTTCTCCTCCCTCCTTGCCTGTCTCCCCCTCCCCTCGTCCCCCCATTCCATCCATCACCCCTCTTCTCTCCTAAGAGTGCTCTCTAAATCCTATTGCCTTTTTATGGCTCTCTTGGGGTCTTCCTCCTGCCCTCTCCTGGAGCACAGTTTTCCTGTGAGTCGAGCATCCCACAGCTCATGCCAGTAATAGCATCATAATGGCCACAATTGGCTTTTATGGAGCAAACAGCCTTCTTTGGGCTACCAAGGGCACACAGCCCCGTTGGTGACCCCCCAAAACACCTCCTTCCAGCAGCAGTGTCCCCCTGCCCCAGCCGACAGTGTGCACCAGGCAGGCCGCACATTTGGCCCTGTGTCTTTATATTATAAAATGTGAGCCAAGAGCAGCAGGGAAAGCCCTGTGCTTTCAGAGAGTCCGTGCTAGAGGATAATGCCAACCGCATCCCTCCCAGGGGCGGGTGGCAGGGAAATAACCATCTGGGAACCTCCGTGGCGGTGGCGGGGGGCGGTGGGGGCTGCAGAAGCCAGAGGTGCAGAGCACACTCAGGCTGGGGTCCCACCCACTCCCCCACTGGCTGTCAGCAGATCTCTGGAAGAGTCCGTCCCAGCCTGGCTCACCCATCCGCCATCCATCCGTTCATTCGGCAGGTTCCCACTGAGCTGCTCTGGAGTAAGGGAGACCCGAGAGACACGAGGACCCAGGCCCTGCCTGTCCTTGATGGGGCCCTCAGTCTACAGTTTTTAAGCGCTTATTTTAAAGGCTATTTAGGGGACATCTGGGGACATTTGAATAGGGGCTGTGCATTAGAGAATGTATCCGTTCACATTTCTGGTGTGGCAATGGTCTTAGGAAATTTTTTGAAAAGAAATATACATATGTGTATGCATGTATATAGTGTGTGTGTACACATATGTCTATACACACACACACTCACAAACACACACACACACATAATGTAAATGTGGCCCCATGTCGGCAATGACCGAGTCTAGGTGGAGGGCAATGGGTGTTCACTATATTCTTACTATTTTTCTGTAGGTTCGAAATGTGGTCAAAGAAAACTGTAGGGGGGGATATGTATGAGGGTCTGCTGTGTGCCAGCCTTCCTCCGGGCACCAGCCATATTATCCCTGCCCAACACCAGTGGTGGGGGAAGATGGTGAGCCCCGTCGGTGAGGGACACACAGCATGGCAGGAGGTGGGGAGGGGGCCGTTCTCAGTGGGGGGCCAGGGTAGAGCCCCCGAGAAGGGGACATGCAAGACGGGACCCTGAGGAGGTGAGGGAGGGAGCCCTGCAGAGCACTGGGCGGAGGGCACAGCCAGCGCCCAGGACCCGAGGGCACTGTCTGCCTGCTCGGCCTCTGAGTGCATGTTCGGATCCCGTGTCGACTGTCCTGCAAGTTCCGCTTTCCACAGACCCACCCCGCACCCCGCACTTGCTGTGTGCTGGGGGCTTAAGGCAGGCCCTGGGGCAGTCCCGTGATCTGCAGAGTGTGAGTGTTTCAGAGCTCACTGATGGCCTGGCCCCATCACCTTTGTCATCTGGAGTGTCGTTCTGTCCTGACCCGTGGCCAAGGAGGGTAGCCGTGGTGAGGGGAAGGGCCCTGGGCCGCGAATTAGACCATGTGGGTTTAGGCCCAGATCGTCCATCACCCCGTCTCATGCAGCCTGGTGACCTTAGCCAACCAGGGGGGCTCCCGAGCCTCAGTCTTTCTCATCTGTGAAATGGGAGTCAGCGCCACATCCTCCCAAAGCAGTCGGGAGGACCAGGAGATAGGAGTGTGTGAAGACGGGGTGTGAACCACACCTTACAGAAAGCTCTTTGCGTCTGAACCTTCCAGCTCTTAGGGCAGCTCCGTGCAGTGGCTCCGGGGCAGCCGACTTGGTACCTGGTTGCCGCTCTGCCGTCGGGTCACACCCCTCCATGCCTCTCCAGAGAGGGAGTTAGGAGGGAGTGGCCTCTGCAGCCCCATTCAGCTTGTAGAGGGCGATTCCCACGTGGAGAGTGTTGGGCGCGTTATGAATTCCACTTTCCAAACGCGTGGATGGTGCTTTGGCGGCTTTCCCGCCATGTGAGAGGTGCTGCTGCTGTGTGCTCGCCGGGCACTGCTGGATGGCACGGCTGTGCCAGCCCCTCCGCATCTAGGACCCAGCCCTTTCCAAGGACGTGACAGTCGGATGCACTGTTCTGTGCGTCCCCCCAGCTCTGTGACTGACTCCTTGGCTGCGAAGCCTTCTAAACATGATGAGGGTGCAGGGCTTCATGTGGATCAAGCTTCTTACAAAACTGTGGCCTTTCAGAGGAGGCGGCATAGCTCCTGCACATGCAGAGGGCCCTGGCGAGAGACCAGCCCCTACCCCAGCCATGTCTCCGCTTTCAGGGGCATTTCATCTCCGCCCTGACGGCCTGAGCCCTGCCAGAGCACATGTGGCAAGGCGTGCACAGGGCGGGGCGGTGAAATCGAATGTGGAAGCTCTTAGCGGGGTCTTTCCCCTCCCAGAGCATCCTGAGCTGGGGCTGGGATGCAGGAGAAAGGTCGAGGTGGGTCCTAGGTGCATACACATCCCTCTGCGCTTGGGGGCGGGGGAGGGAGGGGTGTTAAGAGGTGGGGGAGGGAGATGAGAAGGCCATCGTTTCCTTTTAGATCCTCCCGGAGGACTCTGGCTGGGAAATATTTCTGAATCCTCCGAAAGGGGGACTTGTGTTCTTTCCATGTTGGCAGGTTTTAATGTCCCTGCCTGAAGTGACCCAGGACAGAAGGGCCTGTCCACGCTCTCAGGTGACTCTAGGCCCAAGAGGGACCTTAGGAGAGACTTTTGAGGTGGGGTTCCTGGTGTGCGAGGTGATAGAAGTTGAAGGGCAGAGGCCCTGGTGCCTTTCGGCCGATGAGTCAGGAATTGCCATCCGGGAAGCAGAACAGTGGAGGCAACCTCGCTTCGTTCCCGAGTTTGCCTCTGGAGCAGAGTCGGGCCAGGGCCCTCGGGAGGAAGGGGTGACTTGGTTGAGCAGACGTGGGTCGGCAGTGCCCCTGTGGGTCCTCAGACTCAAAACTCCTGAAGAAGAGACCAGACGATGGGCCATGGCCTGGCCAGTAGGCAGACCCCATCACAGAGGGGGGTGAGGTCACCCTGTCGTAAGGAGGTGGCCCCGTCAGGGTGTGAGATGGCAGGTGCACCTCCTTTCACCAACGAGGTCCCACATCAGCAGCAGGGATTTCGCTTGGGAACTTGTTAAAAATGCAGATTCTCAAACCCCAGCCCAGACCTACAAAGCCAGACTCGGGGTGGAGGGGGGCAGCGGTCTGTGTGTTCACCTGCTCTCCAGGTGATGCTGCTGTCCTTTGAGAACTGTGGCTCTTACGCTGCACGTTCTGTGATGGTCACGGAGCCCACACAGGCCCGTGGGCAGCCCCGTGAATTCTGGCAGCCGTGTGAAGCGGAGGCTGGACGTGTCAGGAGATCTCCATTCTTCTTCCATGTACCCCTGGTGGGGCCTTGGAAAAACACGGGCCTCTTCTGGGCTGGTTTCCTTCTCTATGAAAGGGGAGTAATCACACATCCTCTTGGTGGTTTTCGTGGGGATGAAATGAAGTGGATGCGAAAGTACTTTGTTAACCCACAGTTGTCGGTACCGAATGGGCTCCTTGTTTCTAATTTAAAAGAAAGGTCAGGGAAAAAAAAAAAAATGATAGCATCTGTTTACTGAGCGCTTAGCCTTTTCTAGAGAGCAATAGTAACAATGTATTTTTCCCTTATTATACCAGTTTGACACAAGAGGAAGCTGAGAGTGTAACTAACTTGGCAGAGCAAGACATCAAACCCAGGTCAACTTGATGTCCTGGTGGCTTTGAAGTTTCATGAGGAGGCCGTGTTCTTAACGCTTTGTGCAGGTCCCCAACCCTGGCCCTACCATCGCCTGCAAAGCTTTCAGAAATGCTGAGCTTAGAAGAGTCACTGGAAACTGAGAAACACCGAAGATGTAAATCAGTGACACAGACCTTTGGCCAACCACGGGCACTCAGTAAATGCTCCTCGGGTGTGTGGATTGAATTACATATTTCCAAGGTAGCGTTCACTGTGGTTTTAATCATTCGGATAACAGGTGTTCATTTTGCAAAAGTCGAGGAGTATAGGAAGCTGGAGGAATACAGTGTTACCTGTAATTCTCGAACCCTCCTTGTGGCTCCTTAGGAGGTAGGAGGAGGTAGGCGTTGTTCTCCCCACATTAGAGGGAGACAAGCAGACCGCAGGGAGGCTGAGCAATTTCCCTAAGTAGGGGTGTTTGGGGGATTGGTTTATATAAGAGATGGTGGGCAGGGGGATACAAATGTGAATTTTGTACTTTGAGCTTTTGGGTAGAAAGGCAGATTCTGAAACCATTGTGTTGTATCTGCTGATTATGACAAAGGAGCAGATTCCAGCTCTTTGTTAACTCCCTGGCCTGCTGAGTGCTTCCAGGTGCAATTTTTCTTCCCTTCTATCTCTAGAAATTACCTTGAGCCAAGAACTGAGTCGGCCCAGGCTGGCAGGCAGGCAGGCGGTTTCCATTCCGAAGGGGCAGAAGGAGCAGCAGCCCTGATACCTGTAACCTGCGTGCTCTCTTCCAGGGTCTGCAGAGTTAAGGTGCAGAGGTCTCAGGAGGGGCCAGGTAGTACTTTCTTGGATGAAGTATTGGGTGGGAGCCATGTCAAGAGTTACCAGGGGCGTTCCTGTCGTGGCACAGTGGAAGCGAATCTGACTAGGAACCATGAGGTTGTGGGTTCTATCCCTGGTCTCACTCTGTGGGTTAAGGATCTGGCATTGCCATGAGCTCTGATGTGGGTTGCAGATGCGGCTCAGATCCTGCGTTGCTATGGCTGTGGTGTAGGCTGGAGGCTGTAGCTCCAATTAGACCCCTAGCCTGGGAACCTCTATATGCCACGAGTGCAGCCCTACATTTTTTTAAAAAAAGAGTGTTTCCAGAGAGCCAGACTTTCCACATCCAAGCGTCCCCATATTTCTCCCCAAACCCAGAGCAACCATGAGCCTTGATCCGCTTCATGTGATTCCAACACAATAATCCCCCCCAGTCCCACCCCTCACTGCAGAGCCCTGCATCCTTTGCACGTAGCCCATCCCAACACAGCTTTCTCGTGACTTCCCCCACAGTCAGCCCCTGCCCGGGGACCAGGGAAGGGAGCGCTCCATTTTTAATGGACTGCAGCTGAAGCAAGTTCAAAAGTGCGAGGACTGTAAACTTCGGAGCAACTTGGCGCCTGCCGCACACCCTGGCAGAATGATTCAGGAGGCCACACTTTGCCTCATCAAGTCAGAGAATTTTCCGCAAATGAACTTTTCAAGAATGATGCCGTCGCTGGCATTACAGTATTACACACGAGCCTGTTCCCGATCACTCACTGGAACTTATTTTGCAGTTAACCTCCATAAAGGACTGTGCGAGCGAGCACAGGCCTGTCACACACACATTATTTAGAAGCCCTTATTATTATTTTATTGCCAGTCCTTGACAGCTGAGGAAAAGCCAAGCGCTTTAATCTTTTTTTCCCTTTAGTTTACAGTGTAAGAGCTGCATGTAAGATGGATTTGATTAATATGTAACAGAGATGCAATTCTCTGTAAAATGTGCTGTACTTTAGCACCCTGGAAAACAAACTGCATCACAATGGCTTAAATCTCAGTCCATTGTATTATATAGACATCATAAATAATAGAGAGCAGGCAGATATTGCTGCAGGCTTCATCTGCATAACACATCTGAGCTCTCTATAATGTGTTCAACTTGTCACTTTTAGTACAGAAGAGAGGCAATAAAGCTAACAGCTGACTAACACACATCAGCCCCACTTCTCCTTCCAGGGGGGTGAATGCTCATTAAGCCATCTTAGCCCTGACTTTGAAAATCCATAACTCTTACGAATGTAAAAAAGTTGCCACAAAAGATTAACCGTATAATATATGTCAAAGTATAATTTGTCATGCCTGTGCCCCAACGACCACTCCCCGCTGCCACCGCCACCAACCACCCCAAAATTCTTGTTTCTTTTATGGCCCTCTCACTCGAGGAAGGACAATAAAAAATCTGGTTTTCCGATCAAACCAAATGAAATATAATCCTCTCGGCGTCCATAAGGGACGACGTAATTGCTTTTGAGTTTGGAGCAAAGGCGCTGACCCCGGGAGAGTTTAAACCTTTTCCCCACCCCCTTGAAGACCAGCTCAGGCAGGAACACAGCCTCAGTCATCTCCGGCGGGACCCGGCTCGCTGGCTGTTAGGTTTGGTCCTGGCGGCCTCGATGCTGGCCTTACCCGTGCCCGCCTCCGTCTCCCCGTTGGAGCCGGGAAGGGAGGAAGCCCTGGCATCCTGTGTCCGACGGGACGGCCACAAGGAAGTTCAGTGGCGTTAGTGCCATTACATTTGGCAGAGCTTGTGGAGCTTCCCTTTGTGCTCTTCTGATTGGTTGTCTTGGGTTTTAGGGCAAACCTTGAAAAGTCCCAGGGTCCTCTCTTGTAATGATGAGCCTTTTGAAAGGGGTTGAGGTTGTCATGCAAAAAGGAGTTCCTGTCCTGGCTCAGCAGTAACAAACCCAACTGGTATCCTTGAGGCCGAGGGTTCAATCCCTGGCCTCGCTCAGTGGGTTAGGATCCAGCATGGCCGTGAGCTCTATAAGTCTGCATAAGTGGCTTGCATCTGGTGTTGCTGTGGCTGAGGTGTGGGCCGGCAGCTGTGGCTCTGATGCGACCCCTAGCCTGGGAACCTCCCTGTGCCACGGGTACGGCCCTAAAAACACCAAAACAAAAAAACCCAAAAAAAGTTTATCCTCTAACTGGGAGCAGATTTCATTCCTCGGGACACATTTTGGTGGCTCAGGGAACCCTGTGGTCTCTTTCCTGGGGAGGCTGTGATGTAAATAGTACATGGATGTGTATGTCTCACGGCATTCATCTCTTTGGAAAATACACTTGAAAATGTTTTTGCTGGTGCCCGTAAGAAAAATAAATGGTTGATGGTGGCCCCGATGGTAGGAAGATAGGTTAGGATGAAACAGGAACTTTTTCCTAGTGGTCATAATTCTCTCCAGGGAACAACGTGAGGGCCCCAACACTCAACTCATTTAGAATAAGCTGAACCGGCCTCTGAAAAATAAACACACACGTACACACAGCACCTTGCCTAAGGTGGGGAGACTGGCGCATTCACCGAATAGAAATTGGAAAGATGCACAAGTCCCATAATGCACTAGCGTGAAACACTGTTCACTTCTCTGAGGAGTACACAACTCTGCGTGTGTGTGTGTGTGTGTGTGTGTGTGTGTGTGTGTGTGTGTGTGGCAAACAGACCGACTAACTGAGACAGAGAGGCTTTCATTGACATGGGCAGCAGCGGTGGGTGGGGACTGAAAGCTTGGTCTCCTGGCCTGGGAGTGGCGTGTGGGCCTCGGACAGGAGCGCCCTTTTCCGCAGCCACAAAGACAACTTGTTTGTGGAGAAAGTCTTCCTTAACCTCCGATGTGGGCCGCAGCGCTGCTCCCTCAGAATTCGGTGCAGGCCCCGGAGGCTCCACTCCCACCGCTGGAGCCCGAGGGGTCATGCCTTCCGGCCCTGGCTCCGCGGGAGCTTCCTGTCTGGCCGCCCGCCTCTCCCCACACGCTGCAGCCAGGGTGGCCGCATCTCTCCCGGGCTTCCAGGCCGGCCGGCCCAAGGCATCCACGGCGGGTGTGTCTCCCGCCTCAGTCCTGTAATTCCTGCCCGGCCTCCCGTGGCTCCTGGCCCCGACCACACCAGGCTGTGAGCCCTTTCCGGTTCCTGCCAGGTTGGCCTATCTCCCCTCCAGCCCTTTCCCTGCTCAGCGTGCCCTGTGTAAATTGAAGGCCTGTCCCCATCCTTTAAGAAGCAAGATGAGGGAGTTCCCGTTGTGGCTCAGCCAGCTGTGAACCCAGCTAGTATCCTTGAGGACGCGGGTTTGATCCCTGGCCTCGCTCAGTGGGTTAAGTATCTGGCATGGCTGTGAGCTGTGGTGTAGGTTGCAGACACGGCTCGGATCTGGCTGTGGTATGGGCCGGCAGCTGTAGCTATGATTCAACCCCTAGCCTGGGAACCTCCATATGCCGCAGGTGCAGCCCTCAAAAGACAAAAAAAAAAAAAAAAAAAGGCAGCATCACGAACTTCACCACCTCAGGGAGACTTATTAGACCCCTGCTTGAAATGCATTTCTCCCATAAATCTGTTTTTATTATTTTATAAAAATAGACAAATATGAGCTTCAGGGCCAGATATTCGAATTACTCTTCCTTCTCAGTTCAGAGCATGCCGCCATCCTGGATCTGCAAGGGGCCTCGCTCTGTTTCTCCCCGTTATCTCAGTCTGCCCTCTCTCACCCCGGACCCCCAGCCCAATACGCTGGATATGAACCTTGCAAACCGGTGGCATTGCTCCGTGGGCGTGTGTAGCCTACCTAAGTGGTGACGTGCTGTAAATCTGAGTCTGTTTCTCGTCATTCTGCACATTTTTAAGATCTACCCGTGCTGCTGGGTACACACACAGTTTGTTTCTTCTCAGCACTGCCCTGTATTCCACAGGACCTGTTCTCCTGTAAAGAGTATCTAAGGTTGCCTTCAACCACCCCACCCCACCCCAGGACAAACTACCACCCAAATCACCCTCATGCTGCATCTGTTTACAGACCCCTGCAGTAATTTCCCAGAGACACAGCCCAAGAGTTATTGCTGGCTCATAACACATGTACAACTTAATTTCAGCATGTGCTGCAGATTCTTCTTCAGAAGTGCTGCGAATGCATCTTCTGTGCAGGACAGCTCGCCTCGCCAGTATCCTCGCCAGTACTTGCTGTTATCCACCTTTCTACTATTTGCCTTTGGAGCGTGTGAAGTATTATAGGGACTTGACCATTTTCCTGAGTTTCTGACTTTTTGTTGATTTGCGGGAGCTTTGGGTATATCCTAACTATGGGTCATTTGTTATTTTTCGATGCATCTTTTTCTCATTAACTATCTGTAGTGTCCTTTGTTGAAATGGCCCTATTGATTCTTCCTTGGCCAAGCCCCATGTGTTTTACCTTTCAAAAGATTGGCCCCACCTGTCTCTTTCTTTCTGTCAAAACAGCTGATGCTATAACTTCCGAACTGGGCTCCTGTCTCTCTTGTGCCCTGATTCAGTGGTTCTCAAACTTGTCTGCATCACAGTCACCTGGAGAGCTGATTAAGGCACAGGTCACTGGGCATTACCCGGGGTTCTGGACTGAGTGGACCTGAAATAGAACCTGAGAATGGGCCTTCCTTACCAGTTCCCGGGGGAGGCCGAGGCCGACCACAACTACAGGTCCTCTCCCATCCAGCCATCCCTGGGCTTGTCCGGCATGTAGTCCCCCAGCACCAGTGCCTGGCCGTCATTCCACGTGCTGGAATCCAGCAGCGAACAAGATACAGTCACTCGTGGAAAAGAAAGTGGGGAGGAGGCAGACAGCGAACAAATTAACAGGGAATATGATGGCCAGAATGAGAAATGCAGAGAAAAATCCAGGGGGGGTGGATGGGATGGGAGAGTGGTGATCGCGGGGGGCGGTTGGGGGGGCAGGTGCTGGAAAGAGGGGTTGTTTCTGGAGCTGTGGGTCCTTCTGGTTACTCATCCCAACATCATCCTGACCCCCTCACTGTCCCTACGAGACACAAGGCCGCCATGTGGAGTGGTCACCTGGACTCCCCCGCCCACTCCCCTTGCGCCTCATCCCCTCACACCCAGGCTGACGTCACTTCCGCCCAAGTCCCTCTCCCGACTCTCCCCCTCCAGTAACGCTGCTCTCCCTCCCCCAAAAGGCCCTTCCCCTTGGTGGCTTCCAGGCCAGATCCTGCAATTTATTGAGGATTTGCTTCCTGTGCTGCCTCCTCCATGACACTTTCCTCAGTTCTGCCACTTAAAAGTCTCCTTTTCCTCCTCGTTCTGGGCGCATTTATGGCAAAGAGTGTCACATCACCGTACCACGTGCATCCCTCGTTTCTCCCCCCGCCTGGCTCAATTCTGTTTTCGGGGGAGGGTGCAGTGGTCTTTGCGTGCAGGATGGGCCGAACGCCTTTCTCCGGCTCCTTGACCTCTCCAAGAGGCAGGGTCTGTGTGTCCTGAATGCTGGCGGGTTAGTAACAGCCAAAGGGGAAAGGGAAGGACGTGGCTAAAGCGGCACATCTGAAGTAGCTCCAATCTCTTTGTCCCGGCATCCTCTGTGTGCCGTTACCAAGATAATTGAGTTGGAAGTAGGAGCATTTCCTTCATCTTCCTTCCTCCAGGCTCACAAGCCTTCTTCACCCAAAGGGAGGGAGATTAATTGACTTCTTTTATCTTCCATTTAAATGAGGCTTTCATGCGCATCACCCCGCCCCCATCAGCCCTCCCGACCCCCCCCCCATTCACCAGGGGCTGGACATGCAAAGGAGCACCCCTCAGACTCTGCCGCGCCCCGCGACCTCCCCAGGTCCCTGTCGTCCCCGTTTCCCTCCAAGTGTCTCTGACCCGGCATGACCACAGCCCAAGTGGGACGTGTCACCGGGAGTGGGGGGCGGGGGGCGAGGCGGATAAAACCGGAAGCCGCACCAGCCCCTGAACTCTCCACGCGCCGCCAGATGGTCTGGTGCAGCAACAGCCTTTCGGAATTAATAACTCGCCCTCCAGAGGGCCAGCTTCATTCAGGAACCGTTTCACATTTTCCAGCTAAGTGTGTTTTCCTCCCAGAGTGTTTTCTGGCCGCTCTGTTCTGGGTAGACCGCGGGGCCTGTTCGCCCAGGCAAGAGAGATGCCTCTTGCTCCCTCCACCTTTCTTTGCCTTTGGCTTCTGACAGTGCAGCTTTTAATCTAGAAATTATGGTAACTTGTATGTGCATTTTGAGAGTATATCATTGCTGCATTTAATTAACGGTTATTAGCGTTCGCGTACGGCGCTGTATTCTATGTCACAAATCATCAAGTCTCCCAGAGCAGTTATAGCAATTAAGAACTCCATCACACCTTCTGTATAGTCATTTGGTACTTTTCCAGGTCTTTTCAAAACTGGAAATTACTAATCAAATCATTTCTGCTCTGTGCCTCAGTATCGTTTATTCCATTCCTAATGATGTGCGACTTTTTTTTTCTTTGGCCGTTAACAGAGGCATCCGTGCGTCTAACCCATTTCACACCACCGTCATGCTTTAGCGAGGCGATAATGAACTTGCAGAAGGAAATGCAGGCTTTGGTTTCTCTTTTCAGAGCAGTGTCTTTCCTCTCCTGCTGTTGGGTGATTGAATTTTGAAACTGTAAAATGCATCGACAGACCTACAAACCTGACTTGCCAGAGCCACCGCCATCACAGTTTCGCTTCAATTCAGAGCTCAGTGCGACTCCTGCCTGATCAATTTGTCATCCCTCTAAATGGAAACTAATTACTTCCCAGGGAAAGATTGCAGGCAAATACCAGCCTTTGCATCAGCAGCCCTCGGCAGCGAGGTGAAGGCAGAGTCCACGGGGTTTCACCAGAGGGGCCGTTTCCCTCTCTCCCGAAAGAACGCCAGGAAGGATTCTTATTATTGAGAGCAGCCGTGGGCTTGCCACCACATCTGCTGAGGTCTCCGGCAAGGGTGCCTCTCACTTCCTAGGTCCCTGGATGGTCCCAAGTCAAAGGTCAAGGGCCCTTCAGCTGCCACGTTTCAACAGAAACACCCTGGCAGGCTTCTGGTGGTGCTTAGACAAGGATGAGCCGGCCTGCTGGCAGGGTGGCCTGCCCCTCTGCCCCCCGAGGGGACTCTTTTTATCCCCGTGCCCAGGAATACTGCTCTGGAACATCCCCGGAATGACTGAATCCTTGCCATCCGCGCGGCATCAAACAGACCGTGCCGCTGACAGCTGTCGGCAAGATTGACTCAGATGCCGCGCCAGGACATCGAGGCCACGCGAGGCTGTGTCTGAAGCCCGCGTTAGGACGAAGGCCCTGGCTCCGGGCATCGGGGCCGGGCTGGGGCTGGGCCAGGCCAGCCAGCTCAGAGGCTGCTGGACAGTCTGAGCGGTGGAGGCCTTGCCAGCTCCCTGCCTTTGGCCACGTTGAGCTGTCAGGCAGGCTGAGCGGCTGGGGCCTGGGGCTGATCCCGCCACCTCTGTGTCAGGCTGAGCGGCAGGGTCTTGAGCCCGGCCCTTGAGCTGCCCGGCCTTGGACCTTCTCCCGGGAGAAGTCAGACCAGCCCGAGGGAAGAGGTTGGTTCGGTTCAGCCGCTGACTGGCTCCCCTGCTATTTGACGTGGGTTCCACGTGGGGGAAGGTGTTCAGGCCCCTGCCCCTGCCGCCCACTCCAGAGCCCCGCTCTGCTCCAGGACAGCGAGCCTCCCCCTTGTCCTCCCACATAGCAGCGAAGCAGCGAGAAGCCCTGGGCGGCCGTGTGGCCACGGGAGCAGGGAGAAGCCACTTCTCTCGGCCTTGCTTTGCTTGCTCTGCAGCCACTGAATGTGCTTGAACGAGACGACCTCAGAAAGCCACTCCGACCCTCCATGCCTGTGTGTGCAGTCTCTGTGAAGACTGGTCTGCCTAGAAGTAGATAAAAACCCGGGAGTTCCCACGGTGGCGCAGCAGAAAGGAATCCGACTAGGAACCATGAGGTTGCGGGTTCGGTCCCTGGCCTCCATCAGCGGGTTAAGGATCTGGCATTGCCATGAGCTGTGGTGGAGGTTGCAGATGCAGCTTGGATCCCGTGTAGCTGTGGCTGTGGTGTAGGCCTCCAGCTGTAGCTCTGATTTGCCCCCTAGCCTGGGAACCTCCATATGCTGGGAACCTCCATATGCTGCGAGCATGGCCCCAAAAAGGAAAAAAAAAGAGAGAAATATATAAAAACCCAGAAAGATAGTTACCTGAGCTTGGCCAGCTCTGCTTCTCAGTGAGAGGCAGTGATGGCTCCTTGGAAACGATGCTGCCTCCATGAGGCTTCCTCGCTGACCCCACCAAGCTTAAGGCGGGGCATCTCTGTTTGCCCCTGTCACTTATCCTCTGCGTGTGTTTCCTGGGACTTGCACTTTGGGAAGCAGGCAGGGACCACCAGCTGGGAGGGAGGCTGGTTTTCTCTCTCAGCCCCTCTCCTGCCCCCCACCCCTTTCCTGCTGTCAGCCTGCTTGGCAGTCAGGTGACACCAGGATGTAGGCACCGTGCTGGGTACATTTGGGGGTAAAACGTTCTCTCCCTGGAACTCAGACCATGCCCTGCGCCCTCCTTACAGACAGTGCTGGGCAGAAAATCAGGATTTGGGAAACCCATTGTCCTTCTTGGTTTCATCGAGGCATTTTTTTGGAGAAAGGTCTGTTTAGAGCTTCTGCCCATTTTTCGATTAGGTGTGTTTTTTTGCTATTGAGCCGCCTGAGTTGTTGGTATGTTTTGGAGATGAATCCCTTGTCCGTCACTTGATTTGCAGAGATTTCTCTCCCATTCCAAGGGTTGTCTTTTCGTTTTTGTGTAGGGTTTCCTTTGCTGTGCCAAAGCTTTTATGTTTAATGAGGTCCCATTTGTTTATTTCTGGGTTTATTTTCCTCGCTCTTAGAAGTGGATCATCGCAGGTCAAGTCACTGACCCGCCCACAGGAAATGTCATCCCGCAGCCTGGTGTGGTGTCGGGACCAGCATGCTCAGTGACCATTGCGTGTGCATTGAGCAGTGGTTGGCCTCGGCAAGAACCTAGCCTTTCTTTGTTTCAGTTTTCTTGTTTATAACATGGGAATAAGGAAAGCATCTCTTCTGGGGCTCTGGTGAGAGCCAAATAAAGGACCTAGAATAGCTCCTTCTCTGATCCAAGCCCAGGATGAACAGGTGTTGCTGTTGTTCGTTGAACATGAGTCCCTGACACTGTAAACTGGCCCACCAAACTGGCACTGTTTTCTGCCCTCCACGATGCCGCGGCTCGTTGGGTCACCTGCAGCAAAGCCTTTCGCTTCTTCAGATCTCAGGTTCCTCACCTCCAGCGTGAGGGGGGGATTGGGCTGACAGTCGTCAAGGGTCTGTGTTGAGGTTGCAGATGCGTGTTATCTGTGCCTGCGCCGATGAGCGTGTTGTGATCTTGAATAGAACTTATATACTCAGATCATTAAGCATAGCAGAATGTTTAGATTAGCCACGTGGTATACAAGCGAGGAAATCAGCAGAAGAAATGCAAGGAACATTTGGAAAGAACAGTGGGAACAGTGTGCTAAAGTGAGTTTATTTTTTATTTTTTTGGTCTTTTTGTCTTCTAGGGCCGCACCCACAGCTATGGAGGTTCCCAGGCGAGGGGTCCAGTCGGAACGGTAGCCACCAGCCTACGCCACAGCCACAGCAACACGGGACCCGAGCCACATCTGCGACCTATGCCACAGCTCATGGCACAGCTCATGGCAACGCCGGATCCTTAACCCACTGAGCAGGGCTAGGGATTGAACCCATGTCCTCATGGATGCTAGTCGGGTTCGCTAACCGCTGAGCCACGATGGGAACTCCAAGTTTATTTTTTAAAACCCCACTGGGTAAAGAATTCGAAGGTCTTTTTTGAAGAAAAGAGAGAATTTAGATCTACTTTGAAATTAGGAGATACCTTTTCCTCCTATCCAAATCTCTGATTATGTGTAGGTTTGCCTTGGCTTCCAAAAGAAACAAACAGGAGTTTCTGTCATAGCTCAGCAGAAACGAATCTGACTCACATCCATGAGGATGCAGGTTCGATCCCTGGCCTCGCTCAGTGGGTTGAGGATCAGGGGTTGCTGTGAGCCTGTGGTGTAGGTCGCAGACTCCACTTGGATCCTGAGTTGCTGCAGCTGTGGTGTAGGCTGGCAGCTACAGCTCCCATGGCAACCCCTAGCCTGGGAACCTCCATTGGCCGTGGGTCCGGCCCTAACAAAGACAGAAACGGACAAACAAAAAGCCAACAATTCAAAGTGAGTTGAGTAAACATGGGTCACACAGAAACATAATCGGTCGTCCTCGGGTCGCAGAGCTCCCCAGTACAGCATTTGATCGATGACTGTCCTGGAGGGGATTTTGTGAGTGGTTAGAGATTATCCGTGTGTCAGATTTCCTGCAGCTTAACAAGGAGATGTAGGCGCGTGGTGCCGTAGTAGCATGTTGGCAGTCAGGAACTTTTCAGATGTGAGGAACCAGACCTAAAAGGGCCTGATTAACAACATGAGGAGTTGTTCTCCCCCAAACCGGCTGGTGCATTCAGCTGGGTGCGTCTCTGGGAGCAGCCCTGGATTGGCTTCTCTGCCATTCTCCTCACTTTCTCTTCATAGTTTCGAAACAGCCCCCTGGTTATCAGTCACCATTGCCTTAAGAAGCCACGTTCTCCAACGGGAAGCAAGGGGGTGCTTTTCCTCTTGTATCCCTATCTTTTTTATCAGGAGGAAAGTCTTTCCGGAAGCCCCACAGCAAATGTCTTCTGAGGTCGTGTTGGCCAGAACCGAGTCCTAGTCCTGTTCTAACAATGATCACTGTCAAAGGCCCATGGGATTTCCAAGGCTGGACTGATGCCCTGGAACAGGAAGAGGCCACCTGCCCAGAACACAGCACCAACAAAATCGGGGTTCAGTGAACACGGGTTTTGATGGGGGCGGACCGCGGGATCGGCCTGGGACCTTAGAGGTGGGTGATTCTGACTTACCACTTTGTAGATTCGGAGTCCACAGGTGTTAACCACTCCGAACCTCAAGGAATGTGAAGGGCTCAGTAGCAGAGATAGAACTAAGATCTCTCGGAGTTCCTGTCATGGTGCAAGCAGAAACAAATCCAACTAAGAACGCTGAGGTTGTGGGTTCGATCCCTGGCCTCACTCAGTGGGTTAAGGATCCGGCATTGCCATGAGCCGTGGTGGAGGTCGCAGACGCGGCTTGGATCCCGCGTAGCTGTGGCTATGGCGTAGGCCTCCAGCTGTAGCTCTGATTCAACCCCTAGCCTGGGAACCTCCGTATGCTGCGGATGCGGCCCTAAAAAGACAAAAGACAAAAAAAAAAAAAAAAAAGAACGAAGGTCTCTTTCCTCTTACTCTCATCCCCTCTCAAGTTTCTTGCGGGCAATATTTTCTGTGTCAAATGCTTAACATCAAGCAGATAGCAATTACACATCTCAGGTGATACAAGTATCCTAAAATTGCCTCGTCACTGCTTCCACGAATGTTGTTAAAAAACAAGAACCATGCATGTTCACTTTGAGATACGCCCGCCCAGCTTCTGCAGCCATGAGCCAGCGATTATCAGGTAGATTCCATTTGAGAAGCAAACACGCACAGAAGTCCTTGTTGCCAAGAAGTTTTCAGTCTTGATGAGAAAACTCTTCCTGTACCCATGACGGTTGCACTTAAGTCAGTAGTGCCCACCGATTGGTAGATGACCAGGGTTCAGATCAGAAGGAGGGATCCATTGCGTTGAGTGCAAGGCTGAAGCCCGAGGAAGGGATTTCAGAGAGAAGAGGGCGAGGAAGGCCAGGCGGGTCGATTACAGCTAGGATGGCAGTGATCCCATGACTGAGTACTTAGCATCTGCAAGACAGAGTTCTCATCACGTTACATGTTTTGACTGATTGCGTCCTCTCAAAAACCCTATGAGATGGAGCTTACCATTTTCTTTTGTTTCCACTTTCTGTAGAAGGATAATGAGATAGAGGCGAACGAACATACCAAGGCCATTCAGTGAGGAAGTGGTGAAGCTGGACCCAGGCAGTGTGGTTAAAGCCCTCACTTATGCTCAGCCTTGCTTGGTGTACGAAAGCTCATGCACTAGGAAAGCTCAAGGCTATATATTGATGGAGCCGAAGGGAGGATATATATAGCAAGATGTCATAGGAGACAAAGTCGGGGGAGTTTTCACCAAATTCAGAGGGGCTTAGAATTGGGTCTGGCCATCTGGATTGCAGAAAACACCAGCCAACGCATAAACACAAAGGACACAAGCAACATTGAACATAGCCTCTCCCTCATACCTCTGTGGCTTCGTTTTGTGAGCAGGGGATGTTTGTGTGTGGCTGTAAGCATGGAAGACATTGCCAGATTATTATGCTCACATAATACATTGCATATGCCATTGTAATTGCCCATTGCCCTGATCCCATGTGTATTAGTGTGATCAGATGGATACTGGGAAAGCTTCAAGGCCCATTGATTTATGATTGACTTAAGTGGTGGTTGGCTGCCTTCAATATATCTCCCAGTGTTTCAATAAGCAGGATTCCATACAGGATAATAGCAACCAAAACACTGGACCACTTCCATTTTGGGATGAAGGCTGAAGGTCATCAGTGACTCTGAGTGTAATGAACTAAGGCACAGCACAGTGCCTGCCTTCTTCCTCCTCTGGTTTGTTGGGGTTTTTTCATCTATGTAAGATGTTAGCATGGAATTCACCTGGCAGCTGGAGGGAAGGGGACTGCTATCATCGAAACACAAGGAGTTAATGAACATAAGATCTTAGGTCATCCTTTCTGCTAAAGATCAAGTGCCTGTGTAAATAGAAAATGCCACACTGAGAAAGACACTCCTGGGACATTTCTTTTGGAAAATGAGCCAAGTCATAGAAAATTGGAGTAACTCCTCATTTCAAGAATGGTTTTATTTGGTGGTATTTGCATTACTAGACGCTAAAGGTGGGCTCTCATTTACCCTAGGAGAGGCAGGTCTTTCTTAACCCTTGACGGTGGTGGGGGTTTTTGCTAGTTGGTTTGTTTTGTCTGGCCCGATACGCAGAGTCCTTTTCCTAGTATAGTTTACATAACAGCCTTCCTCTATTAGCTAAATAAAATGTTTAAAGATGCAAAAGTAACATAATCTCTCATTTTTATATTTCTTCCTTGGAAATTTCATTGCTCAGCATGATTGAAATACCTGCTGAATGGCTTTTGGAAAAACACTTCACACTGGAGACTTGAGTGTTAATCCTCATGCCAGTACTTAATGTTGTGAGTTTTGGGAGACGTGTGTTAGCCTCTGGGACCCCCAGAATCCTCTAGACTTTCCTCCCCTAAGTGGCCTGCCACCATGGCCAGTTAAAATCCTATCTCCTTCTCAGGGCCCAGTTCCAAGGCTGCTCCCTGAAGTTCTGCTTGCTGTCACTTCCTCTTCCTTTCCCTCAAACCGTCAATAATCCACTGATAGCATTTCCTATCCTCTTGAAGTGCATGCTTTTGGGGAGCCAAGGTCGTATCTGGTATCTCTCGTTGTCTCTGCAGTCCAGAATGCTTAGCACAGAGCTTTCTCACCAGAAGTCCTCAGATGTTGAAAGGGTGAAGAAATAAATCAATCTTGTAATCATCGATTGTATTTGTTTCTTCTAAGTTAGGGGTTCTCAACCGTGGTGTTGGGCCACTGGGCCGTCGCAATCAATTATACGTGTGTTGTAGTAATTGGTTATCGATAATTGTTAGGGCTTAGAAGTTTGCAGCCTATTTGCTGTTTTTATAAATTAGAATGTTTCCCTTCATTAGTATCCTTTAACAGTGATGGTGATATCATCATCCTTCAGTGTTAATGCTCCAGTGTGGCTCGCCCGTGCACTGTGAAGTGTTTCTTGAACTGACAAGGAAGGGTGGAATTCAGAGTCAGGACCCAGGAAATTGTATGTAATCCACGGTGTCTCTTTTCAGTGCCATAGTCTATATAATAAGCTAGAAATCACTGTTAATGATTTTGGAACTATGGAATTACTGTAGTGCTCTCCTACTCTGCAGGATTTGGAGCCGTTGTCAAAATGAAAATGATCTGTCAATTTAGGAAAAGAATTACCATTACTCTAAATCAGAGTCAGCAAACTTTCTCAGCAAAGGGCTGGATAATAACTATTTGGGGCTTTGAGGGCCATTGCGTCTCAGCAACAACCCAACTCTGCAGACACAGCACAAAAGCAAGCCAATACAATACAGGAATGACTGTCTGTTGCTGTGTTCCAATAAAACTTTATTTGCACAAACGGATGTTGGGCAAGATTCAGCCCATGGATCTGCTCTAAGTCACAGAGTGCACATGGGAATAGAAACGATACTGGTTGCTTTTTAAAAATTGTATCAGTCACATTCATTCTCCTTCC
Organism: Sus scrofa; assembly: GCF_054392235.1. Lineage (NCBI taxonomy): Eukaryota > Metazoa > Chordata > Mammalia > Artiodactyla > Suidae > Sus > Sus scrofa. The sequence goes on from NC_139385.1 coordinate 14,524,586, forward strand.
TTTGTGATAGCAAAGGAGTTCGTGCAAAGAAAGAAAAACTGTAGGGTGGTAAACTTGCTTACGTGCGTGCAAGATTACACAGTGCTATGTATTTCAAGATAAATAGTCTCTAGACTTTCTCAGCATAAGAAACGAGATGAAATTCTGTTTGTGGCCTGTTCATTAAAGATAGGTGAGTATGGTAGGAAAAAGAACCTTGTCTGCCAAGAAGCCTGCTTTCTTGGTGTTCTCGGTGGTGCATTATTTTCCGTCTTGATAGTTTCTCTCAGTAGGACATGCAGGCTCTATCTTCCTGCTTTTGGCATTTTTGCTGATGATTGCTTGACACATCGTCACTTCTCTTTTAAAATGACTGCATGGAGTAACGGCCTTTCTTCTTGACAGTCAACAAGCCAATGAAGGCAATGGTGCCAAGTAAAATTTGAACATAAAGTGTGTCTTAGAACTCAGATTCAGAAACACCTCTGCCACGCTCTGTGGCAGGACCCATGAGAACAGCAGGGTCCAGTGTACTCAGGTCATCCCACGTCACAAGAGTCTTTTGGCAGTGCCTGTCATTAGCAGCTCCTGCTCCATTCCTTGGCTTTTGTACCTTCTCACAGCCAGGCACCACGACAGCCCCCAAAGCTCAGGCCCTCTCCCGTGCTCCCTGACAAGAAGGCTGTCACCCCTGCACCCTGGATAGAATGAAACCCTTATCCACTCCAAGGCTGGGGCCACACCCAGCTCCTGAGGCTCTTCCCAGTCCCATTCCAAGCCTCTCTGCTGTCCCTTGGACCCCAGCTGGGGACACCCAACATGGGAGCAGAAACCCCACACTCTCACCACGTCACAGCCATCTCTTCTTCTCTCGTGATGACACAGGACACAAAAATGGCATCTCAGGTGGCCTCCGGGCCCACCTAGAACTGGAGCCCCATTACATGAGCAAGTAACAGAAAGCCCAAACAAATGTGGCTTAAAAAAGAAAGATACAGGAGTTCCCTTCCTGGCTCAGTGGTTAACAAACCTGACTAGGATCCCTGAGGATGTGGGTTTGATCCCTGACCTCACTCAGTGGGTTAAGGATGCGGCGTTGCCATGAGCTGTGGTATAGTTCGCAGATGCAGCTCGGGTCCCGCGTTGCTGTGGCCATGGCTGTGGTATAGGGTGGCAGCTGTAGCTCTGATTCAACCCCTAGCCTCGGAACCTCCATGTGCTGCAAGTGCAGCCCTAAAAAGCAAAAAAAAAAAAAAAAAAAAAAAAAAAAAAAAAAAAAGAAAGAAAGAAAGAAAGAAAGAGAAAAAAGGAAAAGAAAGATCCATGCTTACCATCCATTAGTAGTCATTGTAGAGGCCTGGCATTGTGGCAAAGGACCCAGTTGTCACAGAGGATCCAGGCACCTTTCAGCCTTTCCACGCTGCCACCTCACTGTTTCAGGAATCACTTCCCTCACAGTTGGAAGATGGCTGCTCAACTCCAAGCCTACTGTCACATTCTCACATGGCACCATGCGGGAAGGAAGGAAGGGGGGGTAAAAACAGGGGCCTCTTCTTTATGCTCTTCTCTTGTAGCCGGGAGGATTTTCCCAGAAGCCTCCAGTGACTTTCCTTTAGGGGCTTGCTGGCTGCTGCAGCATCACTTGCCTCCAGGCAGAGGGGGCTGAGATTGCCATCACTGGCTCCGACACTCAGAGTTCCCCCCTGGTGCTGGACACACACCACGATTAGGGCTCTGTTGGCAGAGAAGAAAGGGGAATGGCTGTCGGGTAAGCAGCCAACTGTGTCTGCTGCCCCTGACCTGACCCCCCCCCCCGCCTGCACCCCTCCCAGTTGGTGGCTAGAGCACCTTTTCCTTTGACCTATAAATCAAAGCCTTGCCAAGAGTCTGCTGTCTATGGCTAGCGCTCTGGAATTATTGCCAGCGGTCTTTCCTGGTCATTAGCGGACATCTGGATTCCCCATCAGTGCCTTCTCTACCTGGCAGGACTTCCTGATGCCTACTAAGATCTGAGCCTGCTGAGTCTTTTGGATCTTCTGTCTTATCCACCTGGCTAACTCTTTTTTGTCTTCCGTACCTTGATCTCGCCCTTCTGGGATATATATAAGCCCCCTTGGGACCCTCAGTGCCTTTCAAAAAAAAAAAAAGTTATTTCATTTTTCATAGTACAGTCATCTGGCGTCTGCAGTTTTTCCATGGTGGCACAAAAATACATGATTTGATAATATTTAATAGACGCCTTTTAAGTAGTAGGGAAGATTTGGAAAAATCCAAATAAATTTGAAGGATTCTCTTCTGCCAATCTTCATTTCATGGGCTCGTTTAAAATGTTAGTTAATTCTGTGATCCAGACTGGTGGCTCTCATTTTTTGGATATGGCATATATGAACTGCAGGAAGGTGTTTGAGGACTGTAAGAATTAATGTAATCTGGAGTTCTCCTTGAGGCTCAGTGGTTAACGAACCCAACTAGCATCCATGAGGACGCGGGTTTGATCCCTGGCCTCAGTCAGTGGGTTAAGGATCCAACATTGCCATGAGCTGTGCTGTAGGTCGCAGACGCGGCTCAGGTCCCACGTTGCTGTGGCTGTGGCTGTGGCTGTGGCTGCCGGCGACAGCTCTGATTGGATCCCTAACCTGGGGACCTCCACATGCTGCGGGTGCAGCCCTAAAAAGACAAAAAGACAAAAAAAAAAAAAAAAAAAAAAAAGAAGAAGAAGAATTAATGTAATCTGTAAAAGTCTCAATAGAACTAACTCCTAAATGCTCTCTATTTTTAAAGAGACTGAGGGCTTCCAAAGCACCTTCATACATAGTATTTTAATGCCTTCCATAACTATTGTGCCCATCCTACAGATGAAGAAATGAGGCAGAGTGGCAGAGGTAGCCAAGGGTGGACCCCACAGGGCCTGCTAGCCCATGGTAAGGAGGCTGGAGTGTATTCTCAGCGTGGTGGGAAGCCGTCCGATGGCGCGTGGATGTGTTTGGATGTTCCCATCACTAGGCAACCGCTTGTTGCAGATAAGGTGGACGGGTTCCTCAGGGTCTCAGGCAGAGCTCCTTGGCTCTCTGGGGTATTTGGCCACGCCTGCCAGTGACCCTACTCCGTGCTGGCATCAGAACAAGTTGTCGTCTCTCTCATGGAGCCTCCGCTCTGAGTGATAGCAGCACCCATGAGAAGCACCCCCACCCATGTGCCGAGGTTCGAGACCCAGCCTTCACTCACATCCTGTAAGCGCATGTAACGCTCATGCTGGGCCGAGGTCCCATCTGTATTTGAAAATCACAGAAAGACCCCGAGAGCATTCCTTGGATGAGAGACGCGGAGCGAGTGCCAAGTTCTGCCGCGGACGCTTCTCCACGACCCCTCAGGGGCTCCGCTCGTCCTCCCTCTGATGGTTTCTCTGTGGCTTTCTGATGGCACGCTGCGGTTTGCCCAAACGTCCCTTGTGGTTTCCTAATGTCAGGACAAAGCCTGGGGATGAGCAGGATGTGGTCGCCCGTCGGCTTCCATTGCAGGCGTCCTCGGCGTGTGGGCTGAGTTAAGCCGCAGCCTCGCCGTCTGCCTACCAGCTTTGTGGGCACAGCATACGTTATACAGGAAAATTCCATCAAGATCATGTGCAGCTAAAATCAGCTTCTTTTTTCCCAAAGAGGCAGGGGAGCTACTCCTTAGCCGGGTGCGCTCTGGACTCTCCCCGGAATGCAAAGCAGCGACCTTTGTGTCAGCAGTGAAATATTTAGATAGGGATCATTGCGAGGCTCTTTTTACAGCAAGGCAGGCCAGATAAACAGAGAAGCACAAAGGGGTTCATAATATCTGATTAGCTAAGCAGCTGGATAAGTGAAGCAGAATTTGTTAAAAACCTATCAAGACATCAAAGCTAGATGGGAGTTGTTGTGTCAGCCTGGGCCACTTGTGGAGCCAGCTCTGGAATATTCCCCCATGTCTGATTTGCTGCTTTTTTCTCCCTAGCGCCACTTCTTCACAGAGGGGTCTGGGCAGGGTGTCCTAACCCGTAGCTGTCATCGGGGCTCTTTCCATCCCTGCGGTGGCAAGAGATCCCGGGATGGCGAGTTGCCAAGTTCATGTTCCCGTCATTCCAGGCTTGACCACATGTGAACAAGGAACCTTCTGGGGACAAGGCGGAGGGAACTTGAGAACTTGGGGCTCAGGAGGCCCTGGGAGGGTGGTTTCCGCAGACCCCCCCCCCAATTTGGCAAGTGACTAGCCCCCGATATGTGGCGGGCGCAAGCCTCTTGGGTTTTCTTGTCCCCCTTTCACAGATCCCTTTGAAACGTCCTATTTGCCCTGCCCAAGAGGGGAAGAGGGGCGTGGAAGTCCCACTTCGATAAACCCCAGCCCCTGCCCAAGTGGAGACCAGGATCCCTCCCACCTGCCGGGTGCTCCCGGGCTGCGGTAGCCAGGACAGCAGGACACTTCGTCCAGCTTGGTCATCGCCTACTGCGGACGCGTTGGGGCTCCTTTAGAAAGGAGTGGCGGCGGGTCCTTGACTGGCATGCCTCTGCCTCCCACCTGAGGGTGATTGTCCTGGTCCTGGAGGCCCTGGGGATCTGTTTGGGGCCCTGGGGGTACCCGAGCTAGTGATGGGAGGCCTCCTTCCCCCCCCACCCCCACGTGCACGCGTGCACACACGCTCACACTTGGAGGAATAGGTGCAGGGACTTCAAAGCTCAGCTGCCACCATGGTGCTGGCTGCTGCCACCTACAAGAGCCTTTGATCCCTCCCTGTGCTGAATCCAGCCCCTCGAGGGGCTGATCCGCTTTGAACCCAGGGCCAACAGCCCTTCTCAGAGTCTCTCTGAGTCACCCCACACAACCACGAGCATGGGCTCCTGGGGGGCTTCCTTTCATCTTCCCGAAACCGCGCAGGGGGCTTGTGATCCTGTAGGATTCCTAAGAACGCCCTGGGAGATGTTTCAGGGCTGAAGGGCGAAGAATGGCAAACAGGAGCCCAGTGTCTGGGCAAGTTCCTCCACAGTTTAGTGTGGATAAACCACATGCAGATAGAAAATAGGAAGGAGAGGAAATTCATCGTAAGGCTGTGTTTTTCTTATTTGGGGTGTAAGGGGAGTGGAGAAATCTGTCATGGATAAAATCCAACTTTAATGACAATCTGAAGCCCTGAAGCACAGACATATTGCAGAGCTAATGTATTATTTTGTTTTTGTTTATTCTGCAGAAATGGGGAAATTTCATTTTTTAGTGGAATTACAAGCTCCCCTTTTATTATTCACAGGCCCTAACAGGCATGGCAGCCCGAGCCAGAGAACCCTCAGCGCTTTTAATACCAGCTTCTTCGCGAAGCTAAACTGGTTTTCCAGTGCACTCCCTGGCGGGCTGCAGGCCTTGTTGAAGTCGTGTTATACACACCAAAAGCTGCTTAGGGCAGCTGGGCTGCTGTGTGCTGGCAGGGGACACCGGGAGCCTTGCTGGGAGACTCACCTTAGCTCAAGGGGGAAGGCTGGGGATTAGCGGGGATTAGCGGTGGGAGAGCACGGACCTGGAGGAAGAGTCCTGGTCAGCTTTACGAGGGGCCCTCACGGAGGCTTTGCTCGGCCGCCCTGGCTGCAGCCAACATCCCCTCCTCTGGATTCCTGCGGTCCTTGCTGGCTTTCCTCTCACTCATCCCGGCCTGCACGTTGGGATCCACCGGAAAGCTTTCAAAGCCCGGACCCGGGGTCCTACTCAGAGATTCTGGCTTCACTGGTCTGGGTGTGACCTGGGCGTTACGGTTTTTAACCTTCCACCCCTGCCTGGGTGAATCTGTGTGCAGCCCACGTTTGGAACCACAGGCCTGCTGCCCTATCATTTCCTGCCTCAAGGCACGATTGGTAAGCAGATGGCTTCTTAGGTTCCCCAGGTTTGTCACTTACTGACTGTGTGGCCTGGGGCGTGTTCCTTGAGCTCGGCTTCCTTGTCTGTAAGATAGTAGCGTAGCTGCAGTGTGAAGGGCGCCTACCTGCTGGGTTAAAGTCTTTTCTGCTCCCTGGGTGGCTGCTACGGGCCAGGCACCTTTACAGGAACCAGGCTTCAGCTGGGAAAAAAGAGAGCCCTGGCTTTGTGGTGACAGTGGCAGAGCAAACTCACCAAGATTTACTGTCGTGTCAACAAGTACAAGGAAGACAGGCAAGGCCGAGAGAGGGGTGGCCCAGTGGCGGGACATAACACACAGCAAGCACGCAGACCGTACCCGGCTCTTAGCCTCGTGACACTAAGGATGGAGTCCTGGGTGGTGGCTTCGGTACTGGGGTCCCTGCCACTCACTCCAGATGAGTGCGCTCTCGTGTGACATGACCCTGCAGAGAGCTTCGCAGCGCCCTCGAGCCAGCCCTCACTCTTGGCGCCACCAGGCTGGGGGCTCCGTTTTGTCTGTGTGCTGACTCCAGGCACCAGCTCGGAGCAGCCTCTCCGTGGGCAGAGCCTCAGACAGAAGAGGGCATGGCCCAGTGTTTCGTTTAGCCCAGGCGCAGCGGCTGTGTATTGCAGTGTGGCCAGAGCGGGGTAAAGCCTTAGCTTCCCCCACCTCCTGCCTCGAAGCTCCCGAGGTCCCTTCTGACGTCCACAGCCACCGTTAGGGACCCGAGGGGCAGGTGCCAGGCTGAAGGCATTACACGTGTCCTCAGTGGGCCTAGCAGCTGTCAGGGTCTAGAACCCTATTTTATATTTGAGGGGGCTGGGGCGTTGCCGTGCTCTCATTTGCTCATGATCACACCAGGCTACGCCGCAGCAGGTAAATGGAAACGTCTAGCCTTTCAGCCTGGATACCTGTCCCCGACTGAAGGACCCAACACACAAATTGAAGGCCTGCTCTGTGGCAGAGACTGGCATTGGATCCCTGCATCGTCCGTTCCCAACCCCCATCTACCAGTCTCCGCTTCCTCTCGCATCCAACCCATTCTTCACCCAGGACCCAGCGCCGTGTCAACCAAAAAGAAAAGAGAAGAAAACAGTCAGGTCATATGGCAACTCCCTGCCTGAAATGCTAGCTTTGCTGGTGCTCTAGAGTCCAGTCCAGACCCTGCCCACGCGGCCCTCCGGCCTTTTGTGACCCCCCCACGCCGAGTCCTTGCCACCCTGGCCTCCTTGCTGTTCCCTCCTCAGCTGGGGCCTTTCCCTGCAGGGCTTCCCTGCGGCTCGTCCTCCGCAGCTGTGAAGACCTGGCTCCCGTGGAACCTCCTTGGCATCCCTGACCATCCCCGTCTGGCCCTCACGACACACACGCCACGCCACGCCACGTTCACCCTCTTGGTTTCCCTGTGGGCTTGTCTTGCTCCCCCTCCTGTGAGATGTGGGCCCGGAGAGTGGGCGCCCTGTTCCGGTTCAGAACGAGCGTTCGGCCCCCGGTCCGCCGGCCCTCCCGCGGGCCGCCTGGTCACGACGGGGGAGGCAGGACAGGAAGAAGTGAGATCCAGGCAGAGGCTCGGACGTGCAGAAGAGAAACGCAGACTCTGCTTGGCAGGTGCCCGAGAGCGCCTTCCCCAGGAAGCTGCTTCCTGGCCGGCTTCGCAGGGCGGGCGGACCTCACCAGGTGGAATTCGGTCACAGGGACGAGGGACCAACGCCCAAGGAGGTGGCGGTGGAGGAAGACCCCTCAAGAGGGTTGGGGGCGTGGCCCTCAGGGCCGAGGAGGCTGCCGTAGAAGGAGGCCCTGCAGTGCACACGTTTCGGGGAAAGGATCTAGAGCTCAGTTTTAACCGGTGTTTGTGACCTCAGGCAACTTCCTTAACTCCGGCTGTAAAATGGGGTTCTTCTTTCTGGTGAGACTCAGATGAGGCACTGCCCTGTGTACATCAAAAAGATGCTGACTTCGGAGTTCCCGTCATGGTGCAGTGAAAAGGAATCTGACTAGGAACCATGAGGTTTCGGGTTCGATCCCTGGCCTCGCTCAGTGGGTTAAGGATCTGGCGTTGCCGTGAGCTGTGGTGTAGGCTGGCAGCTGTAGCTCCGATTTGACTCCTAGCCTGGGAACCTCCATATGCCACTAGTGTGGCCCCAAAAAGCCAAAAAAAAAAAAAAAAGATGCTGACTTTGAGCAGTTGTGTAAACGAGGCTCTACTGCAGAGGCAGCCCGGGTACAGGCCCAGGTTTTGGCCCCAGTTTAACCCTTGATTTGAAGTACAGAAATGGCTTTTTAGATTCTGTTCTTTGACATTTCTCTGTCATAAATAAAACCCGAAGGGCTAGCAACCACTCAGAGAGCCAGTCCCATCTCTGCCAAATAACCCCATCATTTCCTGGAGAGAATCCGGAATCTTCTCTGGCAGTTCCACGGAACATTTGCCTGGTGAAGCAGATTGAACATGGGGAGGGGGACACCCAGAGCAGGAGGCATGGACTGGGTGGGGGCGGCCGACCCTTCCTACGTGCCCAGGCAGCTCTGAGGACCCAGCTGTCCCTTGGAACTTGGTCCTGAGTGGGAAGGGCTGCCTGGCTCTGCTGGCCACTGTAGGATGTCTGTCGATGGTGGTGTGGCCCCAGGGGTCCGTGTACAGGGCTTCCTTGGAAAAGAGGGTGAGGCCCGAGAAAGGCCTCGTCCCAGAACAGGTGCCACAGCCCAGCCGGTCCCAGAGCCAAGCTGTGGACGTAGGTCCTACAAAGAAAGAAACGTCTCCAAGGAAGGAATGGGAAATCCTAATTACTGCCTGGGAAGCAGTCCTCAGTTCCAAACCCAGCAGGTCACCGGGCGGAGAGCACGTGGGCAACGATTCATTAGGAAGCTGTGCTCCCTGATGGAAAGCGGGAGCCACAACTATATCTCGGGCTGGGAGTGAGATGCCAGACTCCCTAAGTCCTCGCTCTGGCGCTGCTGCCTGCATTCCTAGGCCTGCAGCAACTTGTCCCAGATGAGGAAGGAGCAGTGTTGCTCTCCACCTGCTTCTTCCTGGGAGAAGGTTCTGGGATGGAGGGTGGGCAGTGTTTAAAAGGCTCTTCCTGGAGTTCCCGTCGTGGCTCAATGGTTAACAAATCCGACTAGGAACATGAGGTTTCGGGTTCGATCCCTGGCCTTGCTCTGTGGGTTAAGGATCCGGCACTGCCATGAGCTGTGGTGTAGGTTGCAGATGAGGATCCTGCGTTGCTGTGACTCTGGTGTAGGCCAGTGGCTACAGCTCTGATTGGACCCATAGCCAGGGAACCTCCATATGCCGTGGGAGTGGCCCAAGAAATGGCAAAAAGACAAAAAAAAAAAGCTCTTCCTGGGCTGTATCCAGCTGTAAGGTGGGTGGGAGGAGGCTCGTCCTCCCCGCTCCCCGCCTCTCCTGTCCCCTCTTCTGTCTCCTGCCCAGTGACAGGACTTACACTGGGCTCTCAACATCCTCAGCTTGTTGTTTTGGCCTTGAACCCAAATACCCAGTAAAGTAAATTGGTGTCAGATTTTTTTTTCCCCCTAAATATTGAGTCTTGAGCCTAGTTGAGGACGATAGGGTGGCAGTTTTTGCTATTACGACGTGCTCTTCTCTGCTGCTTTTCATCAGGAAATCTTCAGTGGTTTTCAAACAGATATCACCCTTTTACAGACAGAGGATAGTACGTGCTATGGAATGATAAAAGGCTTTTTTCAGAGTCACCGGGGGTTCTCTATATTCATGAGGATAAAGTCAGCTGCTGTTGCAAGTGAACTCAACATGAATAGAGGCTTAAATATAACAGCTGTTGATTTCTCATCCACCCAGCAGTCCTGACGTGGAGATTCCCGATGTCACGTGACTCTCCTCCATGCAGTGATTCAGGGACCCAGCCTTTTTTTTTTTTTTCTTGTGACTTTGCCCTCCCCTAAGTTTCCCCTTCGACTCCCACCCGGCCAGAGGAAAGGAGACCAGAATTGACACATATGTCCTCTGCCCACGGGCCATTGCCAAAAACTAGTTGGGGGGGTCTTAACTAGGAGAGGTTGTGGGAGTAACCTGGAAATACAGTCCTTTGCTGGGCAGTTGCTTTCCTGTGACAACTCTGTGCTATAGAGGAAGGATCATGAGTTTGGTGGATAATTAATGGGTGATAATGATTCACCTCTCAGAGTGAGTTTTACCATTTACCAAGAGACACGGTCTTGGCTTAAGTCACAGTTGCAATTGTGAGGTCTGGCCTTGAACCCAAATACCCAGGCCGCAGTTTTCCTTTGACCACACTGAGGTGGAGATGGAATGGTTGGCTTCGATGGCAGTAGAGGGGGGGCCAGCTAAGGCAAGACGGACAGACTGACATTCTGTCCTCACTGATGTTTTTCGGTTCAAGCAACAGACCAGATCTCAAAAATCTTCTCTTCAGTTTACGAGCAGACAAAGATCCCCTGATGCTTGTTGTCTTTTTGTATTTCTGGACCAGCTTTGGCCCCTGAGTCACTTGTAGTTGTACCTGTAAAGCTAACACGTGGTTTTGCATCCAATTACTCTGCAGCCGACCATGTAGCAAATAGATTCATAAAAACCTGTATTTAAGGTGGCCATTCACGCTGCTCTTGCCCTGGGCTAAGGGACAGCCATGGGTCTCCACGTGGTATTTTGTGCTCTGGTGGCACTTGTAAAGCGATAAGCCTCATCTCGTCTCTCCCCTTTAGTCCCCTCCCTGTTGGAACAGCTGTATGAAGTCTGTCAAGCCTGCCCATTAGCCTTCACATGTAAAGATGGCCTTTTTATATTCAAATTTTAGTAATATATTATTTAATCATTAGGCAGTTTACGAAGTGTGTATTTGTGACCATTGTTCTTTCTGAATGCCTAATCACCAGAGGAAAACACAGGCAAACAAATGCTTTCTTCCAGAAACTGGTTTCCAGCAGAGGGAGGGAGCCTCTAACCTTGCTGCTGGGAGCATCTTGCAGCAGGAAGTTGGAGGCCATCAGGGACATGGGGGGGAATGGGGGCATGGGTGCTGCTGCTGGACCCGCTGACCCTGCCTGGAGGCCTAGCCAGGGAGTCACTGAAACCTGTGAAGTTGCCGTCTTGTCCTTCAGAACAGCAGTTTCATCAGGTTCGGACTAACCCCAACCTGGTTTCAGATGAGGTGTTTGTCCCCAAGCCTAGAGGGCACCATTTGCCCCAGCACTTCTGCTGTGCCTGTGACACTGTCAGGTAGGGGTTCCTAGAATCAGCAGAATCACAGACCTTCGACCCGGGGACTGCAGATCCAGCTGCAGAAGGGAACGCAGACCCTGAGCCGTCCAGCCCGGCCAGGGCACATGTGGCCGACAGAGGAGAGGATCAGTGTCAGGAGGGTCTGCAGGAGCGCCCGTGGCCTCCGTGCTCACTCCTGACCAGTGGGAGATGCCAGCTGATAAAAGGTGCCAGGAAGGGCCTTTCACCAGAGGCTGGGGAGGCAGCGTGTCAGACGGTTAAGGGCGTGGGTCCCTGGCGTCAGGTCCATATCCCAGATCCACCTCGTACTGGCTGTGTGAGCTTAGGTCAGTTCCTCAGCTTCTCTGTGCACCAGTTTCTTCATCTGCAAAATGGGAATAAGAACAATAGTAGAAGAGCTTATTGGCGGACTAAAAGGCGTTCACCTGTATCAGGTGCTTAGCACGGGGCCGGTGCCACACGCAGTGATACAGAAGCGTTGCTGCCTGTGTGCAGAGCTCAGAGCCACGAAGCCTGTTTGACAAGCCATGAGGCGTTCAGCCCAGTGTGTGGGGCATGGAGGAGAAGCAGGTTATGGAAGGTGAGACGTAGATGGCAGGACATACAGAGGTTTAAGCTGGCGGAGGCCCTTGTGAATGGAGGACGTCCCAGGGGCCCCTTCTTCTCCCTTTCTCGGCTTTTGTCTGCCCCTCTTCCTGTCTGAAAATCCAGGTCTTTTTTTTTTTTTTTTTTTTTTTGTCTTTTTGCCTTTTCTAGGGCTGCTCTCACAGCATATGGAGGTTCCCAGGCTAGGGGTCCAATCAGAGCTACAGCTGCTGGCCTATACCACAGCCACAGCAACGCCAGATCCAAGCCGCATCTGCAACCTTACACCACAGCTCACGGCAGTGCCGGATCCTTAACCCACAGAGCAAGGCCAGGGATCGAACCTGCAACCTCATGGTTCCTAGTCGGATTCATTAACGACTGATCCACGACGGAAACTCCCAAAAATCCAGGTCTTTTATTTACGGGAAGTGAAACGTCGTCTCCTCCTACTCTTCTATTTGTGCAGCTCTGCACCCCAAAGACACCCGGAGCCCCTTTCTCGTCCAGTTCCGTGTACACCCAGAGGATGGTCAGAGCCCATCGGCGGCCCCTCCTGTGCATGTTTTCACTGTGCTCCTTTTGATGGTGCGAGGTGTACCCTGGGGCTGATTGTGTTCCTGGGAGCGGGAGGCTTTCACGGGAGGGTTAAGTCAGCAACAGGAGAGCAACACACTCAGCAACCTCAGAAGGAATAGGAAATGTTCTGGAAGGGAGCAGGGAGCGGCTTGCTTTTGCTGCGTTCCAGTACCATCTTCTTAGGAAAAAAAAAAAAAAAAAAAAAGTTCCCCTCCCCCCGCCCCCCGCCGCCTTCCCACAACACACCTTGTACTAAATACATTTTTCAGACCTGACTTTGTGCAAACACAATGTTGTTCTGCAGGCATTAAAAGGCAATTTAGTACTCAAAGGATTAAAAGCTCATGTTAAATTGAAGACTACACTTGGCATAAACATTAAAAATTGACAGAACACCCTGCACATTAACTGCACCAGGGCTTCGTAATTAGCATTTAAAAGTAAAACATCATTTCCTTACTGTTTCCTACTTACTCATTTATAATGCATTTATTATAATACAGATGTGAGCAGGAGGCTTTCTCCCATCACCAGCGAGTGAAAAATATACCTGTGCTGAGAAGGAATCCGGGATGTATTAACCCAGCCTAAAAAGCAACACCAAGAAAGAAGTCCCTCCCTGGGCTGGTTTGCAAGCCTCACACTTCCCTTTGGAAGATTGACACAGGACCCCCAAGAAGTCCCCTTCACATTTCTTTTCCTTTTGTTAGCTTTTCGCGAACAAATACGGGGCAGAAAAATCCGAGCAGGCTTAGCGCCGGGCCGAAAGCAGCGTCTAAAATTGATGAGCTAGCAGGTCACCCAAGGAATGTGGAAAGAGCTCCTTGGCCCGTGGCTGAGGCTTCTTCGAAACTTTGGGAAGATGGGAACCCAGTTTCCAGTTTGCAGTGCCGTTCTGCTGACTTGGCACAGGCGGCTGCGTTTATAAGGGAGGACACCTGCTCTTGACACCTTCGTGCTCCTGCTAAAATCGGGGTCGGGGGTCGGGGGGGGTTGTATGTAGGATGATCAAGTCCAAATCTGGTCTTTCTTTCTTCCCCCTCATTTAGTTCTAAATGTGCTGCTGTGGCTGTTCGCACACGCACTTCCTCTCTCTGGCCCTCCTCGCTACGCTGGGTAGTAGGTTTCCAACCGGAGTAACCATCGCCCCTCTGGGGGACTTCACCAAAAAGCAGATGCTGCCAATGGAACAGCTCCAGGGTGGGGCCCGAGAGTCTGCATGTTGAGCATGGGGGGTCTCAGCCCACACTTGGAATCGCAGGGTTGTGCAGAGACTCTGAAATGAGTTCCCGGCTCCCGGTTGAGTTCATGTCAGCAGGTGGGCAGGACCCTCGAAGGGCGCAGGGTCCCGGTGGGAAACTCACGGAGAGGACAAAGATAACCACACAGGGTTCCTGCTCTCGAGGAAGCTCCTCTAGAAATAGCTGAGAACGCATTCTCTTTCTCCCGCTTCTCCTCTTGGGCCTCATTGGGAAATGCAGTTGCGAACACGTCGCCTTGATGTTGTCTTGAGATCCTGCAAAAGGGTGTTCTGCTAAGGCAGCCCCCCTGGCTGTCCCCAAGTGGCCTCCCATTCCCTGGCCAGGACACTCTCTAAGTTTATCAGGTTAGCCAATGGACAGGACAAATATAATTTCTGGGCTGCAAAGCCAGTCTGGGTGAACACCTGACACGAAGGTGTTAAAAGCAGAGGAGACGTCTGAAAATAGATCTCCCTCTTGTCAGCACAGTGCCAGGGGCTGGCCCAGCCCTTGGAATGCCCGGGCCTGGAGGAGCACAGGGCCCTGGGGAGGAGGGACGGGCCTGGGGGGAGAGGAGGGCTCCTCTAGAGCCGGGCTCCCAAGGAACCAATTTGGCACCTGTTCTGTGGCACTCTCGAAGGCAGAGAGAGAAAGGAGGAAGCTTTCGTACAGATGTGGGAATGTTCTGATACAAGCCGGCCGCTTCGATTCTCTTTCCCTCATTTTAATGATTCTGAAAATTCCAGAGACGTATTCGTGCCCCTACACGACTCGAAAATGCTCCTCTCTCCCAAAGAGCCCTGGGCTAAAACACACCCCGACAGCAGGCTGGAGCGAGGCTGGCAGGGGAGCGGCGAGGCCGGGAGCCTGGGTTCTGAGGCAGCCTTGCGCCTGAGCCTGGCAGGGCCTGGAAGGCACAGCCTGCGGCTGGCAGGCTTGGTAATTACCATCATCTTTTTATGGGCAGATCCTTGGGTGTGTCTGTGGGAACACAACCCCGATTTTAATTACATCCCTTCTGGTTATTTGGATTATATACTTCTAAGGATCTTGTTTCTCTGGCTTTCATCTACCTATGGAGGGGTAGAGAGTTCAGCACAGAAATGACGACTGCCGAGTCCACACAAACACAGGAGCAGGGAGTTCCCATTGTGGCTCAGCGGTGATGAACCTGACTAGTGTCCATGAGGATGCGGGTTCAATCCCTGGCCTCACTCAGTGGGTTAAGGATCCCGCGTTGCTGGGGCTGGGGTGTAAGCTGGCAGCTGCAGCTCCAGTTCGACCCCTAGCCTGGGAACGTCCAAATGCCACAGGCGCGGCCCTAAAAAGAAAAAAAAAAAAAAAGAATTAGACAATTCCTTGTCTCTCCTTTGAGGGTTGAGGTCATTGCATGAGAGCTGTAAGGACAGCCTTTTCTAGGTGATGCTGACTCGCTTCTTCTTTGAAACAAGAGCGCCAAGGACACAGCCACACTGTACCTGGCTGGAGAGTGAACTCAAGTAGCAGGTTCAAGTAGACAAACAATGCATCTCCCACTGGTAAGTGGAGAAGCAAAGCAGGCAGGGCGCAGGACACCAAAGAGCCAGAAATGTAAAATGTAGGTGAGTCGCCCACTTGTAGGGTGGCCAAGGGGAGCTTTATTTTTCTCTTTTCAACAAAACACAGGTTTTACGCTAAGCGAGAAAGTAGCGTTCACTGTTGGTGTGGGTCCTTCCCACCTGGCGGCCCTTTCCCTGTTCTCTCTAGATCTGCTCTCACAAATACTTCATAATGGCATTTGGCCTTTTAATATTTTATTTGATTTCTGGTTTTTTTTTTTTTTTTTTTTTTTTTTTTTGGCCTTTTTAGGGCCATGCCCTCGGCAAATGGAGGTTCCCAAGCTAGGGATCGAATCGGAGCTGCAGCTGCTGGCCTACACCACAGCCACAGCCATGCAGGATCCGAGCTGCATCTGCAACCTACCCCACAGCTCACGGCAACACAGGATCCTTAACCCACTGAGCGAGGCCAGGGATTGAACCCGTGTCCTCATGGATACTAGCTGAGTTCATTAACCACTGAGCCAGGACGTGAACGCCCACGGTTTGTGATATCTTTAGGCGAACCCTGTTTTAATTGCCTTTTGAGCACACTTGGTGAGCCTGGGTAGAGAAGGGAAACTTCTTAGATCAAATGATGATGATAACTTCCTTTCTTTCTGCTCTGTCTTAACCAAATTCTAATTGACCCCATCCATATATAAGCCCCGATGTGTCGGAAAACAGCAAGTGTGGAATAAGAAGGCTGAACATTTGCATCTGAGAATAAGATTTGTCGCCATTATTACAGAGTAAGGAAAGGAAATCGGGGAAGTTCTTTTTTTTTTCTTTTTTTTTTTTTGGTCTTTTTGTCTTTTTAGGGCCGCACCCGCAGCATATGGAGGCTCCCAGGCTAGGGGTCTAATCAGAGCTATTGCTGCCAGCCTATGCCACAGCCACAGCAATCCCCAATCCTTAACCCACTGAGCGAGGCCAGGGATCAAACCCACAACCTCATGGTTCGTAGTTGGTTTTGTTAACCACTGAGCCACAACGGGAACTCCAGGAGCTAAGTTCTTACGGTCCAGTTGAACCATCCAAGGTGAGGGAAGCTCTTCAGACCCATCCAGCCCGAGTGCTTGACTCCGAGCGCACAGGTGGACAGGGCTTCACTTCAGCGACCTGGGAGAGACAGGGGTGCCTCCGCCGTGTCTAGTCACAGCCCGGGACAGACGTGGTTTATCAAGGCCATGCTTGGCTGTGGCCTCCATAAACAAGGGCACTTCCATTACAGCCTTTCAGGTACTCAAGGGCAGTTATTGAGTCGCCCTTAGGACCTCTGCCCCTCCCCCGTGCTCGGCCACCCCACTCCTATGTAAGCGTGTTGACCTATTTTTTTATGCCCAGCCATTGACTGCACAGTGATTGCAGCCACCCACCCCAAGGGGGCTTCGTAGAGACTCGCAGAACAAATCTGGCTCATGCAGAGGTGACTTCTAGCACTGCTGGGCCTGCTTCCTTCCCCGCTGGGTGTTCAGGGGGCAGCTATTCATCAGGCCAGATAAAGTGACTTAGATATAATGGTCCAAGAGAAAGAGTGTCAGGCCTGGTAACTGCTGGAAGAAAGGAAAATACCCCTTAAAAGGATGGTCCCAGCCCTTTAATACTTTCTCTCCTTGGGGCTTGTTAAAATAGAGTTTCTTGTTTCAAAGGTAATACAAATATTTGAGTTCCTACTACGTACAGTATACTGGGAGAAGCACCGCAGGCCAAGGCAAATAGGATTTTCCTTTTTCTTTTTTTTCTCTTTTTCTTTCTTTCTTTTTTTTTTTTTTTTTTTTTTTTCAGCTGGGCCCGTGGCATGTAAAAGTTTTTGGGCCAGGGACTGAACCTGAGCTGCACCTACAGCCTGCGCCACAGCTGCAGCAACACCAGATCCTTAACCCACTGCACCCCAAGGGGACGTCCAGAATTTTCTTTATTTCCCTTCATTCCAGCAGAGAGACCCACACATTTCAAGGCTCTGCTTTGTGCCAGATCCTCTACCCAGTTTCCTCCTATCGGCCTGGAGTGTAGCAAGTCGTTATCCCCTGATGATTGAAGGGAGAGCCGTGTTCAAGGAGGTTAAATGCCTTGTCCAGGGTCCTTATAGCTTGGGTGGCGCAGAGGTGAGATTTGAAAGCCAGTCTCTGGAGTTCCCGTTGTGGCTCTGTGGCTAACGAATCCAACTAGGAACCATGCGGTTTCAGGTTCGATCCCTGGCCTTGCGCAGTGGGTTAAGGATCTGGCGTTGCCGTGAGCTGTGGTGTAGGTCTCAGATGCGGCTCGGATCCTGCATTGCTGTGGCTCTGGCGTAGTCTGGCAGCTGTAGCTCCGATTAGACCCCTAACCTGGGAACCTCCATATGCCGAGGGTGCGGCCCAGAAAAAACAAACAAAAAAAAAGCCAGTTTCTGTCTAACCCATCAACCCAGAAGGAAGTACCAGGCTGTTTGACACAGACTCTGTCCTTGAAGCCTTTCCTTGGGTGAAAAGAAAGAATGGAAGACATTTGGCATAAAGCCAGTATGCCAAAAATATCCCAACGTGGAGTTCCCGATGTGGCGCAGCGGAAATGAATCTGACTAGTATCCATGAGGATGCAGGTTCCATCTCTGGCTTCCCTCAGTGGGTCGAGGATCTGGCATTGCCGTGAGCTGTGGTGTAGGTCACAGACGTGGCTCAGATCCCGAGTTGCTGTGGCTGTGGTGTAGCTGTAGCTCTGATTTGATCCCTAGCCTGGGAACCTCCGTATGCCGTGGATGCGGCCATAAAAAGCAAACACACAAACGAACAAAACAAGCAAAGAAACAAATATCCCAACAGGCTGCGCAGACCTGAGTGAGAACCAGCACAGGGAGGGTGGGCAGGAAGAAATGACAGGTCTGGGGAAGAGAGCATCCGGAGGGTTTGGGACACTGGGTTTGGAGATGGGGGAGGAAGGAGGGGCTGGGCCTGAACGCCACTGGCAGAAGGAAAGGCCTACGGGTTCATTTTTAGAAGTGTCGGGTCTTGGAATTCTGAGCGGACCAGCGCCACCATCCCACGAAGGAGTGTTGGAAACTGCAGACCCGAAATGCAGGAGAAACATGGAGCCCGAGACTCGGGAGGTGTCTGCTTGGAACTTATTGCAGAAGTCAGGGAATTGGTAGATGGAGTCTCCTACTTCCTTCTTTTCTGGACATTGAAGAACCGCCCTCTTCAAGAATAAGACAACCAAGAGAAGGCAGCATCTCTTGCAGAAATACGAGGACGTTGTTGGGGAAGCTCAGTAAAAGAAAAAGGGAGAGCAGTTCCCCTCATGGCACGGTGGAGGCAAATCCAACTAATATCCATGAGTGGGTTAAGGATCCAGCATTGCTGTGAGCTGTGGTGTAGGTCACAGACGTGCTCGGATCCGATGTTGCTGTGGCTGTGGCATAAACCATCCGCTATGGATCTGATTCGCTCCCGAGCCTGGGAACCTCCATGTC
Organism: Sus scrofa; assembly: GCF_054392235.1. Taxonomy (NCBI): domain Eukaryota; kingdom Metazoa; phylum Chordata; class Mammalia; order Artiodactyla; family Suidae; genus Sus; species Sus scrofa. The sequence continues at coordinate 14,543,094 of NC_139385.1, forward strand.
CCTCAGGTTCGGCCCTAAAAAGCAAAATAATAATAATAATTTTTAAAAAATTAAAAAGGGAGAGACAGTCAGCATCTTCTGCAGAAAGAGAGACAGAAAAAGCCCCTGGCTTGATGAATGAAGAGGTCCCTGGCCAGAGGCCCATTAACCTCGTAAACGTGAAAGGCCAGCATCGCCAACAGCTTCAGGGGAGGTGAAGAGGGAACCGTCAGTGCCTTGCTGAGAACGTGTGATCTTGAAAAGCAGAAGGACCAGGGAGGCTCCCCCGTCACGGCGAAAACCACGCTGCCCGCTCCGGTGCGGAGAGAACCGTCAGGCGTTGAGATGGGAGCTCCGGGGGTGGCTCTGGCCCAGCCTCACAGAAGGGCAGCGGCTTGATTGGGTCCGTCCAGCCCGGAAACCAGAGGCGATCATGCTAATCAGACTCCAGGGAAACTGACTAAACTGGAACACAGTCTTTCTGTTTACAACGAGGAGCGTAACCACCAACCTCACCCAGAAGGACTTCTGTGCGCCAGCGGGCACGCTTTCCCCGGGAGGGTACTGGGAAGCCAGGTTATAATCAGAAAGTCACTTGGTGAACGGGGACTGTAAGAACAAGAGTTATGGGGAGAATTGACCGTTCCCTCCCGGGTGAACCCCCGATACTGGGCAGTGACTTCTCTTATTGTACTTTATTATCCCTGATTTTTTGTTGTTGTTGTTGTTGCCATACCTGCGGCATGTGCAAGTTCCCCAGGCCAGAGACTGAACCCGCACGGCAGTTGCAGCCTGCACCCTAACTGCTGCAGCAACGCTGGGTCCTTAACCTGCTGCACCACAAGGGAGCATCCTATACTTGTTAATTATACCTGTTCCCAGAACTGGACTGTGGGCTCTCTGAGAGCAGAGTCTGTGTCTCCTGTGTCTTCGTAACCTGGTACCATGTACTCTGTGTGTGTCGCATATTAGGCATTGGGTAGATATTTATTTCATGGGTGGATGGATGGATGGGTGATGGATGATTAAACAGAAGGTCCTGCGGGAAGGTGGGTGGATGGACTGATGAGAGGACGATCAGATTCCATCTTTGCTTTCCTCGTCCTTGTCACACCCATCCTGACTCCCGGAGATAAGGCAACTTGGGTCAAGTTGGGGTGACCCGAGATCTCTTCAGTCATGAAGCTAGAGGCTTTTTCTAGGGCTACTTCTACGTACGTTTGCAGTCTTGTTCTCTATATTTTATCATTTTTAGTTGCAGTTTTCTTTTATAAAGTCACCTCTAAGATTCCAGGAACATCTTTTTGAACGCAGTGATGAAAACAACCGCCATTCTGACTCGTAAATGTATGCCAACGGTATACTAATTTATATACATACGCGTGTATTCCAGGACTCCTTTTGGAGTTGATGGAGCACTTTTAAAAATATGACTCCTCATCCCAGAAATCCTGAGAGGGGCTGGTACCCCAAAGCCCACTTCCCTGATGAAGCCCAGTGGAGCCGCAGACTTGGTCGGAACACAAACCAGACTGTGACTCCAAGGCCTTGTTCAATGGGCGCTAACAAGGCACCCCGTGCACCTCTGGTGTCCCCACGGTTGACATGGGTCACAGGTGGCCTAGTCATCTCTTCTCTTGATCCCTTTTCCTTGAGACTAAAATCTTAGTTAGCAAATGTGGAGTTACCCAAAGTCCAGGGTTTTTTTCAAGGAGGTTTTCCATTGCTTGGACCCTCTCTAATTCATTTTTGCTAAAACCAGCACGGTGGCCTTTCCCCAGGGTTTTTCCGTGATTATATTTACACCCTCATGCTGCAGCTCCTCCTCCTTGGGGGCCCATTACTGCTGTGTTAGCACAGTGCTGTTCGAGTACCTGGGGGGTGTAGGGGAGGGGGTGCGGTTCCCCTGACAAATCATTGATTATGTGGAGTCATTGCTGCCCAGGTATGGGCCCTTCATTCTCCCCGTCTGTCCTTCCCACCTGCTCTCACATTAGCCATCCTGGTGGCCTCCCTCTGTTTATTCTCTTATCTCTAGGCTGTAAAGCCAGGAAGACTGACCTCTAGCCCAGCATTCAGATTTAAAAACAGAGAGAGGTGAAGTTCCCCTGTGGTGCAGCAGGCTGCGATCCAGCGTTGTCACTGCCGCACAGGTTCCACCCCTGGCCCAGGAAGTTCCACGTGCTGCAGGTGCAGCCTAAATAAATAAATAAAAGAGAGAGGAGAGAAATAAATAATAGATGTCATAGGAGGTACCCATTTTTTCAAGCAACAACACTTCAAGTATTTAAGACGTGGGTGAAAAGACAGAGTTCCCTTTGTGGCTCAGAGGGTTAAGGACCTGATGTCTCTGTGATGATGCAAGTTCAATCCTGGCCTCACTCAGTGGGTTAATGATCCAGGGTTGCCATGGCTGTGGTGTAGGCCTCAGCCGTAGCTCTGATTTGACCCCTGGCCTGGGAATTTCCATATGCCACAGGTAGGGGGAAAAAAAAAAAAAAAAAAGAAGTGAGTAAAAATGACTTGATAAACTCTGAGTTTTTCTTTTCCTTCTCCATTCCTTGGTCTCTGACCCTTGTATAGCCACACTAAGCCCACCACCTAATGACAGGTCCTGGAAGCTGGAATCCAGGCAAACCATGGCTCAGGAGAGGAGTGAGCTGTTTTTGTTTTGTTTTATGGGGGAGCGGGTGGAGAGGTTGAGATGCATAACCCAGAAGTTCTCTTAGGGCGTGGTGGGCGTGGTGTGCTTCTAGAGGAGAGCTTTCTGGATCTATTTTCAGGCTCAGGGACTCTAGAATATGTGGTCAAACCTCTGCATGATCTTGAAATGACAAAGGTGAGCAGCCGGGCTTTGCTCACCAGGCTCTTGCATCCGTGTCCATCTTCTGTGCTCGTGGGCGGGAAGCCCTGACACCTGACCTGTCCATGCGCCGGGGGGGGAAATCAGAGACTTTGGCATTTTCCCTCTTGTGAATGAGAAGAGAAAAACTGGCACTGCTGACATCTGCCGATGCACAGGGATCGATTGTTGGAAGCTGGTGAAAACAGCAGACTCCTTTTATCCAGACAGACAGGTACACTGACTTGGTTCACCTCAGAGGGACTCATGGCAGACTGGGTTCCTGTGACTCCCCCCCCAAAAAACCCCCCCAAAACCCATACACATACTCCCCTTTACAGATGAGTTCAGAATCCAATTTCAGGATCTAAACAAAGGGCAGGTGGTGTATCTCAGGTCGTGTGTGTGTGTGTGTGTGTGTGTGTGTCTTTTTAGGGCTGAACCCACAGCATATGGAAGTCCCCAGGCTAGGGGTCAAATTGGAACGGCAGCTGCCAGCCTACACCGTAGCCACAGCTACACCGGATCCTTAACCCACTGAGTGAGGCCAGGGATCGAACCCGGGTCTTCATGGATACTAGTCGGGCTCATTACTGCTGAGCCATGACAGGAGCACTGCATCTCACGTCTTTAACACCATTTAGGAGCAAAATGCATAGGAGACTGAGTTTTAAATAGTAGCATGGTGCCAGCTTCGACATGGTTCTTCCAGGGTGGCAGTCATTGTGAACGCCCCCCTGCAGTTTGGGAACTCCCTCTACCTATGAGAGAGTGGGGTGCATCTTGTGTTTCTTCCTGCTCCCCTAATGCAACGTGGGAGTCGCCTACTTTTCTGGGAGACCTTAGCAGAAATAATAGCAGTACACATTCCTGTGTGTTGGATGCCTGCTCTAGGCCTGCCTGGGCATTAGGTAAATACGCTCTCATCTTGATAGCTAATCGTTGCCATGAGCCATACTCTACAGACAGGATCCTGAAATGCACCCATGAAAGGGCTTCTATCGTCGGCCAGGTTTCAGAAGGCAGGATGGGGATTTGAACCCGGGCTGCCTCCTGCCAGGGCACATGCTCTTGCCACTAGACCACGTTACCTGAAACCCTGGCTGCGGGCTCCATAGGCCCCTTGGCTGGGCAGCTTCCACGTCTCATCTGTTCCAGGCGCCGGCGGGGGAGGGGAGCGCCTGAGAAAGAATGTTCGCGCATCAGTTAAAATAGGTGTCCTAGCCTCTCGTCTCCCCTTCGTATTCACAAATGTTCGTTTCTTTCTCTTTTTTTCGTTCTTCCCAGGGATGATGACTGACAGATTAATATATGTCTAACTACGTGTCTCAGAAATCAAAAGGAAGGTGCTGTCAGAATCAGTTGTCAGAAAATGAGATTAGGCGCACTTGTCATTTGCTGAGGATTGCGGGCTTTCAGAGATAAGGTTTCATTTAATGAGGGTAAAAAGCCTCCTCGGAAAAAAAAAAAAAAGAAGAGGGAGCAAGGGAGCGAGGGTGGGGGAGAGGAGGAGTGATGATTCTCTTTTCTGGTGTCAGCCAAGTGTTTTATCACCTACCGCCATCCCCGGGGCACCTGGTGGCCCCTGAGAAGGGCCGCCTGGCCTTGTCCACCTCCTCCCGCGGCGGCATCGCTCCAGCAGTGGTCGCTGCGACCTGCTTCTCCGTCTCTTTGGAAGCTGGAGCTCCTTCTCCTGGGGGAAGGGGGAGCAAAGCATATACCCGAGATTTAAAAGCGGGCTCAAGAAAGCATGCGGTATAAAAGGAAATGTAGTCACATTTCCCAACAAACTATAAAGAATCCACCATGGATTTCAGTGAGATATGGAGCTTGTCTGACAAGCGAAGGGTAACTAATGAGGAACAGAGCCGGATCCCATTGCAACCAATTGTGTTTTGTTATGGAAAATATTTATCAAGGTTGTATGTGGGTTTTTTTTTTTTGGGGGGGGGGTCTGTTTTTTTTTTCCCCGCTGTTTTCCATTTGTTGATTCTCTTAAAAGTGACTTAGTAAGAGCTCCCCTGCTTGTATGACTTGATCCCACCACCTGCACCCCAGGATTCAGATTGGCGGTTTGGACCCCGTTCTGGAGCTTCTCACCGCACCCCAGGCGTAGCCTGTGCTGCTGAAGTCGGTCCAGTTCACCCCTTCCCTCCCCCACCCCCAGTCATGGAAGCAGCTTCTGAAATGAGCAGCCCGATGACGGTGGAAAAGACCTGTCCAAGTGGGGAGCCATACTTCAGGCATTTGTTCCCGGGAGCCGCCCCCAGACTTGATGGTGCAGATGCAGCGCATCAGGAAGCGGGACGGGACCCAGCGGAAGGGCTTGTCTCTGTTCCACCATGTCCGTCAGGATGGCTTGAATGGCTGGGGGGTGGATTCTCTGAAGACATCCTCACTCACACGCCCCGGGCTGCAGTGGGGGTGACTCAGGCTTGGCTGGGGTAGTTCCCCCACTGGGGCACCTGCACAGGCACCTCCTCCCACCCACCACATGGCCAGGCCTGTTGACGGAAAGGCAGCCGGGTCTCTCCCCCGAGGGCACCTCCAGAGAGCGAACATTCCAGGAGGTGGAGGACTTGATGCCACGGCTGCCCCTGAGTCTGGCAGATTCAAGGAAGGGAAGGGAGACCCCACGTCTCCATGGGAGCATGTGGAAAGATTTGCAGCCACCTTTTTTTTTAAAACTGTTTTTCGGTTTTTCTGTGTTTCTTGGCCGCCCGTGGCATATGGAGTTCCTGGGCCAGGGATCAGAGCCGAGCCACAGTTGCAGCCTACACCACGGCTGTGGCAGCACCGGATCCTTTTACTCACTTCGGGGGGCGAGGATCGAACCTGCATCCTGGTGCTGCAGAGATCACTGATCCCATTGCACCACAGTGGGAACTCCTGCGACCACCTTTTAAAACTACAGAAATGCCAGCGTGGTTTCTTTCATTTTTATTTATTTATTTTCCCCGTTGTCCAGCATGGGGACCAAGTTACACATACATGTGTACATACTTTTTCCTCCCATTGTCGTGTTGCGATGTAAGTATCTAGACATAGTGCTCAATGCAAGCGTGGTTTCTTTCTCGGGCTTTCGTTTACCTCTGATGAACCAAATGGTATGTGACATCTGGATAGTTGACTGTTGATTGGGCATCAATGACTCCTCATGATTAAAAAATATGAAATATATAGATATGTATTTATGTATTTATAATTATAGGTATATATTTTATAGAAGCATCTATAGATATATTATATCATGTATTTATGATATATATTTATGAAACATATATATGATATCGTATATTTATTAAATTTCTATATCTATAAATATATAGATAAAGGTATAGAAATACATGTGATTATTTGTCTGTATATTTCATATTATATCTATGATACACAGGGATCTTCACATATATGGAGGAAGAGCAGCAGGCCTGTTAAGTTGCACTGGGTATTTTGCAGGGTGATGCATCAGATCCCTGCCCTCCTCTCCTGCCAGCCGAGACCAGACTCTCAGCCTCCGTGGGCATTCTTCTATGTCTTTCCACTCGTGCTCTGTGACGCTTCTCAAAACCCATCTGTACGCCCTGCCTCTGTTTTCCTACTCCTTCATTTGCTTGTTGCCTTTTGGTATTTCGCCCAGCCCCTGTCTCATTCGCCTGCCGTCTTCCTGGTGTCCACCGGACACTCCTCCGTAACCACGCCTCTGTCCTTCCTCAGTCCTTGTCCTCCAAGATCTCTGAGGCATCGGCCAGTTTTGAGTCCTGCGCCCCTTCTGGAAACCTTACCCATCACAGGTTCTCCAGGGAGACTTTCTTGGAGTGCCCGCTCACGTCCTCCCTCCCGGACAGGAAGCACGGATGCCATCTGCCCGGGGTCCTCGCCTCTGTTTCTCCCCACGACTCGGTCTTGCTCTTGGCCATCACCGCCCCCCCCCCGCCGTCCCCCGACTCTGGTCTGTGACGCTGAGCCCCCCTCTCTGTGTTCCAGTCCCCAGGTTCTGACCACAGTATTTTAGATTCGCCTTGTCCAACGCCATTTCTTCATAGTCCCCCGCAAGCCCCCTCCTGGGTCCGTGTTCCTGGCTGGAACTCGGTCCCCAAGCTGAAAACCACAGCATCGCCCACCTTTGTCTTGCGGCTTTGCCTCTTCAGTGCTTTCCTCCCCCGCCGTCCCCTCGTTGCACTGCCTCCTCCTGTTGGGTGAACCTGTTTCCCCTCCTCGGACCCCAGTCCTCCTCTGCCTTGGAGGTAGACACCTCTTAGTCTTGGCTCCTCTCCTAAATCCTAAGTTCCCCGAGGGCAGATAACATGTTTTGTTCTTTTTTTGGGGGGGGGGCACATCTTTCCTACTCAGTAAGTGTCCTTACTCAATGGGTAGCTTTTAGCACACCGTCTAAAAATTAATCATACAGGACACCACAAACTGTTGGAGTTCAGGAGAGGTGTTGCTGAGATTAACAGGCTGACATGGCAGTTCCTGTCGTGGCTCAGTGGTAGAGAACCCGACTAGGAACCACGAGGTTTCGGGTTCGATCCCTGGCCTCGCTCAGTGGGTTAAGGATCCGGCGTTGCCTGAGCTGTGGTGTAGGTTACAGACACGGCTCGGATCCAGCATGGCTGTGGCTGTGGCGTCGGCTGGCAGGCTAGCTCCAATTCGACCCCTAGCCTGGGAACTTCTATATGCCGCTGGTGCGACCCTAAAAAGAAAAAAAAAAAAAAAAGGCTAACATGGCCAAATATATGTTCAGATCTCACCTTGCTGATCAGCTCTCAGAAAGAATCACTGATACCTTGATGGAGTGCTTACTCTGTGGTGCTTTGTACTATTCTAGCTGATTGAATCCTCAGCCGCTCTGGGAGGGGGGGCATTCTACTTCCCATTCTGTAGATGAAAAAACAATGACAGAAAAAGTCAAATAACATTATTACTGTTAGCTGCCTCATACCCCTAATAAACCTCCGTGTAGGCTGCGTCGGAGCAAGGTAAGTGCCTTAGGCTCCCTTTCTTTTTCTCCTTTCCCTTAGCCCTGTTTATTATTATCATTGTTATTGTTATTATTATTATTTGCTTTTCAGGGCTGCTCCCGCAGCATATGGAGGTTCCCAGGTTAGGGGTCCAGTCGGAGCTGCAGCGGGCAGCCTACACCACAGCCACAGCCCCGCCAGATCCAAGCTGTGTCTGCGACCTACACCACAGCTCCCAGCAACCCCTGATCCTTGACCCACTGAGTGAGGCCAGGGATTGAGCCCACGTCCTCATGGATGCTCGTCGGGTTCGTTTCTGATGAGGAAGTCCTACCTTAGCCCAGTTTACCATTGATTGACCACCAAGCCCAAAGCCACTTCCAGGCACATCCCCCCCCCCACCCCCGAGCTTAGTCATCACGGGTCCTGGAGGCAGAAAGAAGAGCCAAGCATGTGGTTTGAACACGTGGTCTTCAGTGCCCTGAGTACACTGTTCGCCAGTAAACACGGCCCCGTCTGCGTTAGACACCACATTGGGTGTTGACTGCTCAGGTTAACAACCACGAGGAAAGCACTAGAAGGAAAGTGGGGAGAATTTGCCTTTCCCCCCGTCAAACACCAAACGCGTCAAGAACAAGTGGCTACTCCGTGGCAGGTGTGTCTTGATACAGTTCAGGACCAACGGGAGAGAAAGTAGACATGATAACACGTTGCCCAGGAAGGACCAGAAGTGAAGGGGGTTGGGTGTCATTCATACCAGCCTTTCATCTTTCTATAAGTTTGAAATTTTTCAAAAGAGTAAGTTGGGAAGTATTTTAAAAGAGAGCTTTACCAAAAAAAAAAAAAAAAAAAAAAAAAAAAAAAAGAAGAAAGACAGAAAGAAAAAGAGTAATTCCAAGGGTGGGAGTCAAGAATAAATACCCAGGGAAGTGGTCTAAAGCCAGGAATTTTCTGGTCCATCGAATGAGAAGTGCCAGGAGAGAAGGCAAAGAGAACTGGAGACATGTGGTGCTTCTTAGGGGGAATGCACGGGCTGCCCAAGAGGCTAATTTAAAACTAAATCTTATCCCCGGATCCCACCGCCCTTAATGTGACCCAAACTTTCCATTACCAAATTCTGAGGATTTAAATCCTGATACTGTGTGCTTGGATCTGGAATCTGTCTCATCAGTTAAAGATCTATCCTATTGAGGCCACATGTGCCTGTGCAATAAGTTCTTTTCAAGCCAAACTTTCATGTTAAAAAAAAAAAAAAAAAAAGATCCTGAGAGGAAATACATGTGGTCCTCTTCCCCCTCCAGCCCGGTTCAGGCTATTTATTGTTTTATTTGATTGTTGAGAAGTCAGAAATGACTAAATTGGTTCCCAATGTGGCCTGCACATTGCCTTGGCAAGGAATGGTCTCAGGAAGACAAAGGCCAGCTTCCAGTTGGTCGATGTTCTGGTGTTAGTGTGTGTGTGTGTGTGTGTGTGTGTGTGTGTGTGTGTGTGTGTGTGTGTGTGTAGGGTTTAAGGAGAGGGTAGGCATATTTTTTTTGCCTTTCTTTCTGAAGTCCTTTCCCTGTGGATTTCAGATTAAAGAGGGTGTGATGACACATTAACCGCTTTCGGTCTTGCTCCTAAAACACCAAGCTGACACGTGTCGCGTGAGCCCATGGTACCGAGGTGCAGAGGCTCAGAGCTGGCGAGGCCCACTTGCGCCTTGACTGTTTTGCTGAGGAGGAGAAGTGGTCCTTAGCAGTAGGAAGGATGACAGGCCCACCCTACCACACTTCCAGCACTTCTCTGAGTCATCGGGACATTCCTAGGGAATGGGGTGCCCGAGAAAAGGTCACTCCACAGTACACCTGAGCCCTCCTTAGATACTGATGATGTAAAACCTCCAAGAAAGTGGGACGAGGAAGCTGTTATTTTGTGGCCCAGAGACTGTTCTCTGTTTATAAACTGGGTATATAGAGATCAAGTACAATCATAAGATCTCATGTATGGAAAAGATTGAGAGAGGAAGGATTTGTTCCAACCTGTCCGCATTTCTTTTTTTCGTCCTTTTCTCGGCCGCACCCGTGGCCCGTGGAAGTTCCCGGGCCAGGGATCAAACCCGAGTTGCACTGACTTAGGTCACAGCTGTGGCAATGCCGGATTCTTGACTCACTGTGCTGGGTGGGGGATTGAACCGGCAGCACCACAGATCTTTAACCCGCTGCACCACAGCGGGAGCACCCCAACCTGTACGCATTGTAATGGCGAGCGGAAGGTTCAATGACTTACCCAAAGCCACACGTAGGTGCGACGGGCCCCCGGTCTAACCCCTGCTCTCCTGACTTTGCCCATGGCTGTACGCTGTTTTTCAGCACCTAACCTTCCCGTGAATGGCCCGCAATAGCCCTGCAACCAGATTTTTAAACACACCAGAGGCTGCTGCCAATGACGGTGGGGTCATTTCTCTACTTTCTGTATAGGCTCGTTATTTGTAATCATTTTCCTGGTCTTATGTTGTAGCTTTAAGCCCACCAGTCATTTCATAAATACACGTTGTCAGCGGTAAGTGAGTGCGGGTAACAGAGAGAAAATCCATCCATCACCCCCGGGGAGGAAATGGAAAACCAACTCAAAGCACGCAGCCCAGGTGAATGTTGTTTGCAGCTTGATCTTTGTATAAGAAGGACAACCTCATAAATTCAAGTCAGAGCTCCCAGCCAGCAACTGTATTTTCACCACCCTCTACCTCTGCAAGCCAACTCATCGCTAGGAACATAAATTGCATTCTTTCCCAGCAGCACAAAGGAAAGGCTTGTTGCTTATAGGCGAGTGGCTATTTGAAAGCCTGGCGACAATTTTCCTGTTTTACTAACACTTGTAATTAAATCCATCAACTCCCTCTAAGAGTCTGTGTAAATACCAGATGCTCACTACTTTTTTTTTTTTTTTCCTCCTGGAGAATATGAAAAGTTGCACCCTAACAAGAGAGGAACTTAAAAGGAGACACAAACCTGGGTGACTGCAAGCCCCTGAAAGTCCACCCCAGCACTCGGATGGTGCAGGCCCCAGCCGCATCTCTCGCCTCCGCAGCAGCGGTGGCGGGAATGTTAACACCCTGCCCTGGGTCGGGAGCAGATGGCTGGGAGTGGGGCGTGGTGGACAGGAGGAGCCGGCAGGCCCAGCGGGAGGCCAGTGGGGAAGCAGGAGGCCCTGCCTCTCGCTCCCAAGTGGCTGCAGCCGCTTTTCATGTGCTGTGGATGCGGGGGTGTCGGGGGGGTGCTGCCAGCTGTCACTTGAATTCAGGCAGTTGATCGCACGGGGGGCTCAGAGGAGGAAGTTCTGGATGGCTCTGGGCAAATCCACCCTCTTCTGCAGCACACGTATTCCCCAGGGGGATCAGACACAAGAGTATCTCTTTACCCCCCTTCCCTATACAGAGACGTGTAAGTTGTGGTCCCAGAGGTGATGGTATTTCAGCAGTAGGCAAAGCAACCCCCCTTGGGTTTTCCAGAATTAAATGTAGTTGCTTGGAGTTGTCATTACCTAAGGAGAAAGCTGAGAGGGTGTTAAGTGAATCACGAAAGAGAATCAACATACCTGCTGGTATTTAAATTTGAGTGTGTGGAGTGTGGGTTTCTTGGCATTTGTCATGCAAAAACCTGGGAAAGGGTGCTTCGCCTCCCCCACCAACTCAGACTTAGCACATTCACTCTGCTCTGTGTGCACTTACTTTAAAAATATGCAGCGCTCCTAAAAATATTAGCAAAGCATTCGTGTTATACATACACGCACTCCTGAACCGGTCCCTGGCTTTGTGTTCTTCGGCCACTAGTTTTGGTGGGTGGGTGGCCACCCAGGGCATCTGCTTCGTCACGGAAGGTTTTAGGTCGACCAGTGAGACTCCCTCGAATGTCTGAGTGTGTGGAAGGGAGCGGGAAATAGGAAGCGTGGAGGCCGTGGCCCACGCCACCTCAGCTACTTTCAGTTTCTATTTGAAACCAGAATCACAGCAGAGCTGTCAGATGGCAGCTGTGCATTGGTGGAAATGAGAATTCCAGATTTTATGCTAATTCCATTTCAGGTTCCTTTGAACCTGCCATTGCATGAGGCTGTGCTTAAAACTGCAATCTGTTTTAGATAAAAGAAGGGATTACTAAAGACGTTTTAGTTTTGCAAACATTCTCGCAGCCGCCACAAGGAAAGGGGGCGATCAGATTTATTCTTTCATTAACATTGTCGTGTTACGTTTTCTTCTACTTTATCAAACAGGAAAGTTTTCCTTCTTTTGGCAGAGATTTTTCTTATTCCAGGATGTTTGGGTTGCCGTCATTTCTCTTGCTTTCAATAGCGTTCTTTCTCTAACTTCGGGGTCCTCGGCGTTCCCTCACGGAAGCCAGAAAGCAAAGGCGATGCTTGTGTTGTGTCGTATCCTGGCACATGTTCCTCTTCTTTCTCTCGTCTTCAGTTCTAGATGTTGGAACTGACGTAGGTGGTTGAATCAGTTACCAATTGCTTCGTAACAAACTACAAATGGAATCGCTTAAAACACAATTACTGATTTGCTCACAATTTTGCAGTTGGGGGCCGGGCTCGGCAGAAACGGTTTCTCTCTGTCATACACGGCATCAGCTAAGGGCTGCAGGAGCCACATCCAAGAGGCTTAACTCACAGGGCTGATGGGTTGTTCCTAGGTGTTGGCTGGGAGCTCTGCTAAGTCTTTGGTCCGGTGGCTGTAATTTGCCTTCCCGTGTGCCTGCTTGGGCTTCCTCACAATATGGCGTCTGGGTTCCAAGAGGAAGGATGCAGAGGCTGCCAGGCCTTCTGAACACCTGAAGAAGTTCTTAGTCCTGAACCAGCTCTGAAGTTGCAGAACATCCCTTCCATGATGGGCAGTTCAGTCACTTCCTCCCCCTGTTACTGGTCAAAACAGTGACAGGGGAGTTCCCGTCGTGGCGCAGTGGTTAACGAATCCGACTAGGAACCATGAGGTTGCGGGTTCGGTCCCTGCCCTTGCTCAGTGGGTTAACGATCCGGCGTTGCCGTGAGCTGTGGTGTAGGTTACAGATGCGGCTCGGATCCCGCGTTGCTGTGGCTCTGGCGTAGGCCAGTGGCTATAGCTCCGACTGGACCCCTAGCCTGGGAACCTCCATATGCCGCAGGAGTGGCCCAAAGAAATAGCAAAAAGACAAAAAAAAAAAAACAAAAGAAAAAAAACAGTGACAGGTCCAGCCCAGATTCCAGGAGAGAGCGCTTAAGCGCCACCTGCCCATGGGAGAATGGCGTGCACATGGAGCATTATCTCAGGCCACATTTAGAGAGTAAGCTACCTCAGTGGCCCATGCTGTATTTTAATTAGTAATCAATTTTCAAGAGTTTTTTTGTTTGTTTGTTTGTTTGTTTGTTTTTCTTGTGAGTGCAACCATAAGAAAAAAAAGGAATAAGGAAGTTCCCAAGGTAGGGGTCGAATCGGAGCTGCAGCCACCAGCCTACGCCACAGCCACAGCCCCGCCAAATCCAAGCCTCGTCTGTGACCTACACCTCAGCTCACAGCAACGCCGGATCCTTAACCCCCTGAGCAGGGCCTGGGATAGAACCTGCACCCTCATGGATACTGGCTGGGCTTGTTACCGCTGAGCTACAATAGGAACTCCTCAAGAGAATTTAAATGAGCTCTGTTATTAACCTTTCAATGATGGGTTTCTATAGTCTATGAAATCCTAAACCGGTGGCAATTTGTGGAAAGGATTTCACAGTTTAGTTTGCTTTTGAAACAATGTCTTCTTTCTCTTCTGTTTTCGTTGGCAGAGATACGGTCATTCACTCACTAACTTGTTGAGCTGACACTGTTTATTGACTGCCTATTATATATGAGCCTTGGGAGTACTGTTCCAGAAGTTAAGAGGAATGATGATGGTGGGGTGGGGGTGTGTGTGTAAGGGCACAATCCCGACCCTCAAGTGACTAAATCTTTGCTCTCCAAAGCGAGGTCTTACTCCCACGAAGAACATTAATGCTCCTGAAGCAATGAGAGTGTTCAGAGGTGAGCCAAGAAACAGGTAGTACTTCTCTGACCTCATCATGACTCTATTTCCCAAAGGAAGGCCTCCAGATGAGCTAGAGTCTGGAGCAGAAAAAGGCATTGCTGGCTTAATTAATCTGCAGTAAAGCTGTGTAGATGGAGATTGTACCGGACCAGAGAGGAGCTAGCAAATCTTTGCAGGAGCACAGCCCTCGCCCTACGTAACTGCGGTGTGTGGTCGGAGCAACTGGCATTTGTATGGCAGCTGACCATTTGCAAGGTGTGCTCGTTTGCTTCATAAAGTCACAGGGATGGAGGCTGTAGGAACGGCCACGTTAAAGGTTTCCGCTTCAGCAGTTTTCCACTGATAGTGTGGAAGGGACAAGGAGAAAAACTGACACCAGAATAAGGGTGCAAAATTAGAAACATTGGTCAAGTAAGAATGCTTTCAGGGAGTTCCCGTTGGCTCAGCGGAAACGAATCCGACTAGTATCCATGAGGACTCGGGTTCAATCCCAGGCCTCGCTCAATGGGTTAAGGATCCCGTGTTGCCGTGAGCTGTGGTGTAGGTCACAGATACAGCTTGGATCTGGTGTGGCTGTGGCATAAGCTGGCAGCTACAGCTCTGATTTGTCCCCTAGCCTGGGAACCTCCATATGCTGCAAAAAAAAAAAAAAAAAAAAAAAAAAGGAAGAAAGAAAAAAAGAGTGCTTTCAGGAAAGCTAAATCAAGGAAATTTGACAGCACAGCTACCCATCTAGCACCCCCAGCAACCGTGGGATTCACCAAAACAGTAAAAGCAAATGTTTCACTCTTACCCAACAAGAATTTCTGCAAGTATATATTTGGACCATCAGGATACTCTGCATTGAAAGCATAAAAACATTGTTAGATCCAGGTGCATCAGTATAGATGGAGGAAAAAGCATCTCCAGTCCCCTGTAGGTTGTTCATACTTGAAATGGGAGCAAACTCTTTGAGAGACGGTTGTAGGGAAAGAGGTGCCAATGTGTGATTGGCCAGTTCTCACGTTCCTTTCCAGATTACCTTACCAGGGGATATAAGTAATCCTTCAAACTACAGAACCTGTGCAGGTAAACTCCTCACTCATCCGAGGGGTATTTGTGCAGCTCGAGCGGCTTTGCCGTGACCCTCTGGCTCCTGAAACCTCTATAGATTTTAGACATCAGAGTTGACTTTGACTTCGATCTGGAACTGACATTAGGGCCCTGGGAGAGCATGGTCCAGATTTGGTCAAGGGAGGGAGATGCCAAAATTCACCCAGTAGGACAGACGCTAGACCCTGGTCCACCCTGCTGTCATCCTGACTCTTCCACCTCCAAAGGGTGTCCTTTTCTGAAAAACAGATGTCACGTAGGCAAGTGTGGTGGCAGCTTAGGAGAGGCCAGATCCTAGAAGCAGTAGGTGGCATCATGGAATATCATTTACAGCTTGTGTCTTCTCCTGATCTAGGGTTCACTAGTTCGTTGGTTGGTTTCTCCCTCCCTTTCATTTCAAGGCCCTGAGATGCAGATTAGAATCAAATTTTGAACCTGAGCCTGAGCCTGACCTAGTATTGCAACAGTCTTTCCCTGGGACTAACTGAAGCCAGAAATGAGGGTCCTCGATTCAGATACAAAAAAAAAAAAAAAAAATCGTTTCCCATACTGCAAAAAACTCAGATTATAAGAATGTACGTGGAATGACTTGATTAATGGCAACCGTGGTTGGGGCGGCCCGATGAGGTCCTATCTCAGTATTCATGTGAATCATTTAAGCATCTGCCTGAGGAAGATCTCAAGTTTTTCGAGAGCCCCTTTCTCTCCCTGGAACTACTGAAAATTTGTGGGGGCCCACTCAGTCCACAGTGGCTCAGATGCCCCTCCCAGAGAGAACTGGCAAACACAGCTGGTCCCCCAGCAACCGCCAGTTTTCCACAGCAGCCTTTTCCAATATACACTTAGTGCACCTGTTGAAACACAGCCAGCTGCGCCCCCTCTGGTGACTGCAAGGACTGCCGTCCCTGTAGGGCCCCTTGGCTCTGGCTCTTCATTTGCATATGGAGGCAGTGACAGCCACTGTGTCCCGAGGGAGCCCGGACCCCATCTCCCTCACCTCTGTCCGCCTTCCTTCAGCCTATAGCCCAGCCAGCCAGCACAGATGACGGTCAAGGCCGTCTTGGTCGTGGCACCCTCAAGGGCCTTTTTGCCTTTGCCTGACCACCTGCATTTTTGAAACTAAGAGGGGCCACTGTCCGTCAGGCCTCCCCAAACTGAGAATATCTACTCCTCGATGGCCTGTAGCCAGGGAAGACAAGGTACTGCTCCCAGCGCCTTCACATGGTAATTCATTTACCCCTCACAGCACTTGCTGTAATCACAGTAGGTACTGGTGCTGCCCTATTTTACAGATGAGGAAACTGAGGCACAGAAGGTGAAGCAACTTGCCCACTGTCACAAGGCTAATAAGCAGCAGTGAGGGAGCCAGGAGTTCAACCCAGCAGTTCTGTTGTCAGTAGCTACGCTTTTAAGCACGGGACCCCTCTCATTTGCCCCCGAACAGAGACACAGTTGGCTCCACTTTAAAGGCCCGCCTAGGAATTCCTTGGTGGCGTAGCAGTTTAGGGATCTGGTGTTGTCACTGGCTTAGCAGTTTAGGGATCTGGTGTTGTCACTGGCGTAGCAGGTAGCAGTTTAGGGACGGTGTTCCATCCTTGGCCTGGGAACTTCTGCATGCCACAGGTTCAGCCAAAAAAATAGAAAAATAATAATAAGAGGGGAGGGGGATGCCTTCACAGGCTTCCTTGTGTAAAAAGCACAACTACAAGTTTTGTATCATAACTTGTTGTTTAATGTTTTCAACAACACTCTGTAATGGTTGAATTCTACAACTAGCTCCTTTTTTTTGTTGTTTTTGTTTTTGTTTTTGCTTTTTAGGGCCACATCCGCAACATATGAAAGTTCCCAGGCTAGGGGTCCAATCGGAGCTACAGCTGCTGGCCTACGCCACAGTCACAGCAACATGGGATCTGAGCCACATCTGTGACCTACACCACAGCTCAGGGCAACGCAGGATCCCCGACCCACTGAGCAAGGCCAGGGATGGAACCCACAACCTCATGGATACTAGTCGGATTTGTTTCCCCTGAGCCGCTGCAGGAACTCTAGCTCCATTTTGCAATGAGAAAAATAAGGCTTAAAACTCAGGAGTTAGCAATTCCCAGTGAACATGCTGTCTTGGTAGAGACTGAATTGAAACACACATCCTTGTAAGGTCCAGCTTACACCCCTGACCACCAGGCCGGGAACCATGAATTGTAAAATCCAATGCGCCTGCTTAAGAATCAGGTTCTGGGATAATTGAGGCAAAGACAGCTAGAGGAAAGGCCTCACCAAAAGCACCTTCTTTTCAGCTTAACTCTTTACTTTCCTCAGTGTATCATCTTTACTGATACATTTCCACACTTTGGGAGTTCCTGTCAAGGCTCAGGGGAAACAAATCTGACTAGCATCCATGAGGACGCAGGTTTGCTCCCTGGCCTTGCTCAGTGGGTTAAGGATCTGGCGTTGCCGTGAGCTGTGGTGTAGGTTGTAGACGTGGCTCAGATCCTACGCTGCTGTGGCTGTGGTGTAGGCCAGGGGCTACAGCTCCGATTTGACCCCTAGCCTGGGAACCTCCATGTGCCGCAGGTGCGGCCCTAAAAGATAATAAATAAATTAATCAATTTTTTTAAATTCCACATTTGTTCTACCCATCCTTTTAGCTCACGCAGACATTGGTACACCTTTCTCACTTTAATCACCTCTGGTCCCCCCCACCCCATCCTTATTTCTGTGTGGATATAGCGAGCGGAGCCAGGGACTGGAGATGCGAGCAGCTAACTAGGGCAGCGTGAGTACCTGTCCTCAGGGAGCGTGGGCTCCATGGCGAATGCAGGGCTCTAGACCCCAAATTGCAAACCCCCGTCTGGGCTGAACGGTCTGATGGAGGAGGGAGGAGAGCAAGGTGAACACCAGGAAAGCACGGCCCCATCGTCCTGCTCCTGTGTGCATCTGTGACAAAGAAGATGTCACTGGGCGCCACAGGCAGAGATTGAATGCGTGTTTCTTTCATTGCCTTTCTTTGTGGGATTGTCACCTTCTGAATATTAATACTTTAATGTAGATTTGGTGGTTAAGTAAGAGATATTTTATGAAGGGTTTTTTTTTTTATACTTTTTTTCCTCTTTGTAGTTTATAGTACACTGTGAAGTTTGAAAGTAAAATTCTTTTTCTTGACTTCCACACTTGGAAAATATTTATTCCCCCCTGCGTCTCAATCGTATGCATCATAAACTAACCCAGTTCGGTTTATTTACTTCTCTCTTGTTGCAGCCCTGTGATCAATGGTAGCAACACAGGCATATAATGGTAGAGGCTTTTGCTTTACAGCAGTGAGAGCTTGAGCTATTGCAGTCTCCTTTCAGAGTCATAAGTAACGAGGCTGCCATTTAAAGATGGCCTGTTGAAGAGTTCCCGTTGTGGCTCAGCAGTAACGAACCTGATTAGTATCCATGAGGACACAGGTTCAATCCCGGGCCTCGCCCGGTGAGTTAAGGATCCGGCGTTGCCATGAGCTATGGTGTAGGTCACAGTTGCAGCTCGGATCCCACATTGCTGGGGCTGTGGCGTAGGCAGGCAGCTGCAGCTCCGATTAGACCCCTAGCCTGGGAACCGCCATATGCCGCAGGTGTGCTAAGAAAAAAAAAAAAGACAGAGAAAATAGATGGCCTGTTGAGAAGGGTGGGGGGCGTGGAGCAGAGGGGTCGGAGGCCACCTGGAGTTGAGTAGCCCAGTGTCACTAGAAGAGATGACACTGCTAATTCAGAATGATCTGGCCTGCATGGGAGCAATACCTGGGACCGCCAAAGAGTTTTCAGCTCCTGGGCTGGGCAGCATAGAAGGTAGAAGCTCTGGAATTCGCCGAAGGGGGAAGCAGAACAGGCTGGGTCGTGGGGGACTTTCCTGTTTGCTGGTGGCAAGCAGCGTGTTGACTCCTTCTTCCCTGTGTAGCTCTTGGTCACCTGTCACAGGGAGAGAACTGCAGGCACACAAACTGCAGGTCCTTTTGGGCTTCTCAAGAGCTAGCTTCTGCCCTGACTCTCCCTGCACTTCGCCAGGTACCCATACACTTGTCAGGTGCCCTCAGCCAGCCAGCCAGCCTCTCTCGTCATGCATCTTCTGGTAGGTCTCCTGGTGCTGTGCAGGGAACACAGAAACACGCTGCATGGTGTGTGAATTCTATCTGCAAGAAGCCTGGGGGGGAGTTCCCGTTGTGGCTCAGCAGTAATGAACTCAACTGGTCTCCATGAGGATGCCGGTTCGATCCCTGGCCTCACTCAGTGGGTTAAGGACGTGGTGTTGCCATGAGCTGTGGTGTAGATCACAAATGTGGCTCGGATCCCGCATTGCTGTGGCTGCGGTGTAGGCCAGCAGCTGCAGCTCCGATTCGACCCCTAGCCTGGGAACCTCCATGTGCCGTGGGTCCTTCAAAAAGCAAATAAATAAATACATAAATAAAAGAAGCCAGGTGGGTTCAGAAAAAAAGGCCCATCCCAGGGAACAGGCATTGCATCCTCACACAGAGATGAAAAGTGCGGGCCTCGCCTCCTTATATCATTGTTTCGGCTGTCGCATGAATAGAGACTCAGGAGACAGTCCCTATACAGATGAATTAAAAATCAAATGGAGGCAGTGGGTATCCTCCAAGAAAAGGAACCAAAAAACCCAAACAGGCCCTGCACCCCTAAGAACCCGTGTGTATGGTCACAGACAAAACTACAGGCCCATTTAAACCAGATGTCGCAGTTGCACATGTCATAGTGGCATAATCGGGTGCCTGCTACGTTATGTTTTAAGACGTTCAAGGCGTCACCGTTGGGGGTGTGGATCACGTCTTCAAAGCCCTGGGAACTCTGATCACATTTTCTTGTTTCAAGATTGAACCATACGATCCACAACCTCTTATCCCTTCCCCCTTCTTCGGTGGCCCAGGCTGTGCAGTATTCAGTGTCCAGGCTGGGACCTCGTCCAGAGGAGCTGCTGGCAGGGACGCCTGTGTGAAGGCGGGGCTCGCTACGCTCTAGTACAGATGGTGCAAACCACTGTCACCACTTCTGGGGATCCGTGCTGCTTTTGATGTTCCTGTGGTTATTCTCATCGTCCCCGCAGTGGGCTGCAGTGAGCGAATTCTGTAGAAAGCCTGGCCATGGACATGGCAGCCCTTCCACAAGACACGCTTATTTTGTTGGGCTCCACAGGAATCAAAAATAAGAGTGTCGTCTTTAATCATTGTCGCCAACACATATGTCCCCCTTACCAAGGGCTGGGAGCTGTGACTGACCACGACCCTGTAACATACAGGCACTGTGGTCACCTCATTTTATAGACGAGGAGACTGAGGCGGAAGAGAGGAGAGATTTCCCAAGGTCTCCTGGCTCGGAAGTGACAGGGCCATGACGGCAACCAGATGCTGGCTCGTAACATCTCCCCAGAGAACGGATAGAAACTGGTATTTTCAAAGCTTGAAAAGCTTAAGAAAAGCTTAAGGATGTGAGGGAGTTCCTGTCATGGCTCAGTGGTTAACAAACCCGACTAGTATCCATGAGAATGTGGGTTCGATCCCTGGCCCTGCTCAGTGGGTTAAGGATCCGGCGTTGCGGTGAGCTGTGGTGTAGGCCAGAGGCTACACTTTCAATTCGACCCCTAGCCTGGGAACCTCCATATGCTGTGGGTGCGGCCCTAAAAAGACAAAAGACAAAAAGAAAAAAAGAGAAGCTTTAGAATTTGAGAAGCTCAATTCTCTGGGAGACACAGAAAAAAGTCAGGGCCAGGGGTGGGGGGATGGCAGTGATTTCTTTCCCAAAGCTAAACACACAGAACTCATGTGTTATTGCTCCCTTTTCCTGATCTTTTCAAACTACATAACTTGACATAGGAAAACCGTAGAATAGTCTTGTAAAAAAGCCTTCCTCTTCCTTTAAGCCACCCCAAGCCTCACTCAGCACGTGTTGTTCTGTTAGGGAGTACCTGAAGTTGTATTCATGAGAGAGAACACCATGAAACTAAGGACCTTTTTTCTATCTAAGCTACTTGACAGAAGACCAGAGATTTCAGGAGTATTTTACCAAAAAATGTTTAGTCTCAGTCTGGTAATTTGTGATATAAATTGAATGGCTCTCACGTTTTAAGCCTTAAAACTCTGCCGGTTTAGATTGGTTTGGAAGAACTTCCATTAGTTTGTAAACCTAGGTTATGTTTATTTTTAGATGTTTTGAGAATTGAGAATTAAACATTTTAATTTAGCTTTTTTTTTTTTTTTTTTTTTTTGTCTTTTTAGGGCTGCTCCTGCAGCATATGGAGATTCCCAGGCTAGGGGTCCAATCGGAGTTACAGCTGCCAGCCTATGCCACAGCCACAGCAACACGGGATCCGAGCTGCGTCTGCAACCTACACCATAGCTCACGTCAACGCCGGACCCCCAATCCACTGAGCAAGGCCAGGGATCGAACCCAAAACCTCATGGTTCCTAGTTGGATTCATTAACCACTGAGCCACAGCAGGAACTCCTAATTTAGCTTTTTAAAAAATTTTGGCTAATCGTTAACTTGCCTAAAGCCTTTGGTCATATATTAAAACTTGGTTTGGGGGAGTTCCTGTCGTGGCTCAGTGGTAAACAACCTAACTAGTATTCGTGAAGGTGAGGGTTCCATCCCTGGCCTCGCTCAGTGGGTTAAGGATCTGGCACTGCCATGAGCTGTGGTGTAGGTCGCAGACACGGCTCGGAACCTGCGTTGCTGTGGCTGAGGTGTGGGCCAGCGGCTACAGCTCTGATTAGACCCCTAGCCTGGGAGCCTCCGTATGCTGAGGGCGTGGCCTTAAGAAAAAAAAAAAAAAAAAAAAAAGCTTGGTTTTGTTCCTGCAGTCATTGATCGAACACTGTAAGGACCATTGAATCCATAAGTTTACTACCTGCCTCCTGTAAGGGCCTCCCATTTCTAAGACTTGCCCTTCTTAGATCTGATTCAGACCGAAGGTGACAATAGGAAGCCACTAGTTCCTAGTATGTCCAGTCTTCTAAATATAACAGACATGACGGCTTCCAGCCTTTGACCTTGTAATCTTTAGATTAAAATTCCAATACGGGGAAGCTAAGTTTCTCAAGGCGGGGGCGGGGGAGGAGTTCCCTGGTGGTGTAGCAGTTAAGGATCTGCCATTGTCCCTGCCGTGGCTGGGGTTCAGTCCTAGGCCTGGGAAGTTCTGATTGCCATAGGCACAGCCATAAAGAAAAAATAATAATAATTCTTGATTCTTGCAAGTCAGATCTCTGACCAGGATCCAGTTACCCAGTGTGTGGAAGTTCCTTTTGTCTTGTCTTCCTTCTTTCTACTTCTGGTGCTGGCTGTAGCTACTCCCTTCCAATTTTGACATTGGTTCCCTCCCTTCCAGAAAGGAGAGGGAAGAGAGCAGCTTGGAACCCAATTAGAATGGACTCATTGGTGTGTCTGGTGAGAGGCTGAGGAATGAAGTGGCGATGCGACTGTGCCAGGGCAAGGGGTGCCGGTGGGGTGCAGGGGGCCTGCATATGGATGCTGGGGTGCAGAGGCCCCGTCTGCGGCTTCTCCAGAAGCTAATCTCTTGGCGGTTCTGCATTCCTCTTGATTACAGATAATCAAGATACAGAGACGCCTGCAGATCTGTCCCAGGCTTTCATCTGAGGTCTAATCCCTGATAATCAGAGATGACAATCGAATGTGCTGCGTGGCAGGTGTCAGCAGTGCTGCCTGATGAAAGCCCTTGGAGGGCTAAGTGGTTGTTTGAGCTGGTCACCTAAGTTGCCCACACTTTTGTGCGTCTCAGTTTATCCTGTAGGGGACCTGGCAATTTCTTCCCTATAATATTGATTTTATTAGCAAACAAGACAAGAAAACTGTCCCATTTTGATTCCTCGGAAACATTTTAATGTCTTTTCTTGAAAAGGTAATGTTTGCCTTTGAGCTATGTTGGTATCGTAGAAACAGCTTCAGAATCAATGCCCGCTGGCTTCTTGAGGGCTTTGGCAGGTTTTTTGTGTGTGTTTGTTTGTTTTTGCTTTTTTAGGGTGGCACCTGTGGCATATGGAAGTGCCTAGGCTAGGGGTCAAATCCACAGCCACAGCAACACAGGATCTGAGTCGCGTCTGTGACCTACACCACAGCTCACAGCCACGCTAGTCTTAACCCACTGAGCGAGGCCAGGAATTGAACCCGTGTCCTCATGGATACTAGTTGGGTTCGTTACAGCTGAGCCATGACAAGAACTCTTTTTGGCTGGTTTTTGAGACAGCTCTTAAGCAACTGGAAAATCCAGCTCCAAATTCACACTTTCCAAGGCACCTTTTCTTTGGATTTCTTTGGGAGTCAGGGTAGAGAAAAATCTGTTACCTATCTTTAAAAAAAAAAAAAAAAAATTGGTAGAAACACCCCACAGTGCTACCATTTGGGTTGGGGGAGGTGTTGTGAAACTAGAGAGAGAGTGCCTCTTACTTCTGAAATTAATTGTATTTGGAAGTTGGAGAAGAATTATGCCATACGGCAGGCACCCACTTTTTTTCCCTGGAGAGGTTTTCTCGAGAGGGCCGTGAAATCAAGCAGAGATGGATGTTCAACTTCAAAGAGGTGAGGAATGGACATTGCTGCTTGAAACCAGTCTCCATGTCATTTGTATGTGATGTACATCTCTCCCAGCCCTGTCCCTTTTTCCTCTTTCCCAGTAGCACTCCAGGTGACCGTGGCACTGAAGGGAAATCAGGAGCTCTCACCCACTGGCTCTACCCTAGAACCCTCCCAGTTGCAACCTAGGTCTCTGCTGGCCTGTTTGCCCTGTGCTGAGAAAACCTCAGCAACCTTTCCTATGCACCAAGGAGGGACCCTGCCAAGCTGCAGATGGGGAATGAAAACTCCAGATGTTTGCGGGGGGGGGGGTGTCTCCTTGCCTCCCAGGTATGGCCTGGTACTCTTGCAGGGCCTCTGTGGTTGGGGTAGTAGCATAAGGAGGCCAGAATTCTGGCCAGGGGCCCACCGGACTGGACAGAAGGGAGCTTTGGCGCTCTGGTTGCCCGTGTGTTGCTCAGGGGCATCCACTAGGGGCCAAGTTTGTGGTCATTGAGCACCTCCGCCCTCCCCGCCACCCCTTCCGGTGCAGGCGCTACACAGGGCGCTAGAGAACACATGACGGTAAATGTTAGGATGATAGTAACTGTGCATTCAGTGAGGCTGTGGCTTTGCTTTAATCCTTTCCCTGCATCTGGCGGTCACAACCAGCGCCACATTTGTGGATGGAAGGTGTATAAATGACAGTGGATTTGAGGACTAAGGGGAGGGGCACTTGTAACGGCCACTTCATGCGCTGGTATCCTTGAGCCGCTGTGTTCAGCCTTTGACCAGGCGGGGATAAGGTTGGATTAAGTACTTTCTTCGAATACTAGACTCTGGCTGCGCACCCCCCCCCCCCGCCTCCATTTTCAACAATGTACTTATTGAACACCTACTATGTGCCAGGTGGTTTCCATAACTTACTTTCTCATTTCTCATCACAACTACCCTGAGAGCTGGCTCTCTGCAGATGTGACTGGCCTAGTGGCAATACAGCCCCAGCCTGTGGGCCTAGTGGCCTTTCCCTGCCGCGGCGCAGTCGTGGAAGCCGCAGCTGCGGGGAGGACACGGCAGTGCCCGCCGCGCCCGCCCGCCGGGAAGGCGGCCGTGGGGACCTCGGGCCCGAGCCGCGGGGGTGGGAGGGGGGAAGCGACAGCTGTCGAGGCCGAGCCCGGGGACTGCGCCCCCGCGGGGCCGACCCGGCGCCGGGGCCGAGAGGAGGGGCGGCGAGGGGCGGGGCGCGCGGGGCGGGACGGAGGAGGGGCGGCGGCACCGGCGGCTCGGGCTCGGCGCGCCGAGGAAGTCCCGCTCCGAGAGCTGCGAGCGTCTGGAGGAGGCGCGCTCGGCGCAGTCGGGGAGCGAAGTCCGGAGCGAGGGGCCCCTGTGCCGCCGCCGCCCCCTCCCGCCACCCGTCCAGCCAGGGAACCCGCGGCGCCGGCGGCCGATGGAGTTTACTTGAGCGGCGAGCCGGCGGGAGAGGCAGGCGCCCGCGAGCGGAGCGCGGGCCGGAGCCGAGCCAGCCCTAGGCGCTGCCCGTCCGCCCGCGAGCTCCGGCCGGGAGGCGCCGCCGGCCCCGCGTAGCCCGCCCGGCGCCCCGGCCGCTGCAGCGCCGCCCGCGCCGCGCGCCAGTGAGATCGGCTCCGAATAAAGACTCCCAGAGCGTCTCCTCCAGCGCCGCGGCGGTGGCGGCGGGACCGGGACCGGGACTGGTCGGCCCGCGGTGCTGCTGGAGAGGCGGGAGCGGCAGTCGGGGAGCCCGAGGCGGCCGCCGGGGAGAAGCCGCCGCCGCCGCCGCCGCCGCCGCCGCGCGCCCTCCTCCTCCTCCTCCCTCTCCCTCCTCCCCTCCGCACATGGTCTCCTTTGTCCTGTCGCCGCCGCCGCCTCGCTCTTAGCTCCGCGCGCCGCGGCCGCGGCTCGGGCCGCTCCTCTCCGCCTCGCCCGCTCGCCGGCCCGCCCGGGACGCCCCTCCGGTCCCCGCCGTGCCCCGCGGCCCCGCGCGCCGCCGGAGCCGCCCGGAGGCAGCGGGCGAGCGCCGGCTGGGCGCTCCCTCCCGGCCGCCCGCCCGTCGCCCGCCGCCCGCTTGGCCTCGGCCGCGCTGGATGTGTGCAGGCGCTGGCGCTCGGCCGCCCCGGAGCTGCCGCCCGTACGGATTTGGTTGGCGTGCCTCCGCTTTCAGACTTTCACCTGGAAAGGAGAGACTCGCGCGGACGGAGCCCGGTCGGAGTTGGGCGTTTTCTCTTCGTGTGTTTGGCTGGCTTTCCCCCTGGTCTCTGACGATCCCCCATCGTGAGCCTTGCTCTGGAACCAAACCATGAACTTGGGGCTGACAGGACTGCTTAACCCTTTACGACCAGGTAATGCAGCCCCGGGGGCGCGGCTCCCTCGCTTGCCGCCGGTGGTCGGGAGGGAGCGGCGGGCCGGGGGTCTTTTGTTGCGGCGGCCGGGCCGGCGGGCAGGGGTGGCAGGGGCGAGCTCCTCGCGTCTGGCGCGCCCGAACCCCCCGCCGCCACCCCTCCTCCCTCCCGCCCGCCCTCCCTCCGCGGCCCGGTCGCCCGCCTTTGTACTTTCCTCCCCTGGCCCGCCGGGCTCCGGCGGGGAGCGGCGGCGCGGGCGGCCGGAGCTACGCGGTCGTGCCCGGGGACCGGAGCCGCCCCGAGGGGCTGCGCCTGCCTCCGGCCGGGGCCTGGCACCCGCTCGGGCTAGAGCTCTGGGCGCTGCGCTCGCTACCGGTGCCGGGGGTAGCGCTTCCCCGCGCAGAGGTCGGGATCCTGGCCCGCACGCGCGGTGCCCAGGGAAGCGAAAGGAGAGCTGGGCTGGGATCGCGGCCGCTGGGCAAAGAACTCGCACCCAAGTTTCGGGGAGGTTTCTCTTTTCTGGTTGCAAAGCCCCTCCGGGTGCGGGTGCGGGTGCGGAGGGCCGTCCGCGGGGTCCGCGAGCGAAGGGAATGAAGGTGGACCTTGAACAGGAGAGGCTGCGTCCCACCCCTGTCTGCTCCTCCGAAGGCTTTTATTCGTTTTCCTCATTCTCCGTGTTCCTTCCTTCAATCTCTTTGACTTATTTAACTTTTCTTTAAACACCAACTACGGCGTCTAGCAATTTTTCAGTATTAACCCCCCCCCCATAAAAAACAGCCAAGAGGGAGCTTTGTTTTTCTATCCTTTCTAGATGCAGCCACTTCACGCCCTCACTCTCCGAAACCGAGCGAGGGGGATGAAACGAAATGGCGAGCAAAACCTGAAGTCGTTAGTATGTAGAGGTGCCCCCGTGGTAAAAAAATAAAGGAGAGGAGAGGATCTGCTCGCTAGCTAAGTCTCGGCTCGGCACGTTTCCATTAGCCGAACTGCTGATTATAAAGGGGGGGGGGGCAGGAAAATGTTCCAGGTAATGTAAGGAATTGCAGACTTTTTCCTAAAAACAGTGAAAAAGAAAACATCCCAAAGATTAAGATCCAGAGAACCACAAATTTGTTCAAATGCTTTCAAGCGCAAGTAGAATCTGAAAGTTCAGGGAGAAAAAGCTGAGAATGTTCTCGTAGTTCCTGCTTCAGACTCGGGCTGAGAAGCTCTTTTCTGACTTTTCAGGACAGTGGTCCGCCATGGTTGGAAGCACCTGGGCGGCAGAAAGAAATGCTGCAGCTCATTTTATGATTAGCCTGAGCCCGCTGCCCTCGTTTCTTCTGGGTGTTTTTGCATGGAGGCCTTTTTGAGACCCCCTGCCTCCTTCCCAGTTGCAAGGCATGTATCAGAAAATTAAAGGGCTGGAAGAGCTTTTATTAGCATACTCCCAGGTCGTCGTAAATATTCTGTCGGATTTATTTCCTTAATAATTTACTGGCTGGCATCATAATAATCACCTCCTCTAAGTTTGCTTCAGACATAAGGATCACTTGACTGGCTACTTGAGAATATGGTGTGGAGGCCAAAGAACTGACAAGGGTGGCAGCCCCAACCAAGGAGGTTGTGTAGGGGCGTGCAAGACAGCCAAAGGGCCTCTTCCTAGCCAGCTTCTGTCCTATTTCATCTCTCTCTCTTTCTCACACACACACACCCCAAGTGCAAATAAAAGCTGGATGGGGAACCTTTTCCTCTGCTTCCCCGTGCTTTCTGTATTGTGGGTACAGTGCTTTGTTTCCACATTTCTTTGGGCCAGTTAGACTCATTTTAATAGGTAGTTCCCAAATCTGCAAGAGTTATTTCAGTTTGGTGTAGAATGATTTAACTAACAGCCTTTTTCCTTAAAAAAATAATCCACTGCCATTTAAGCTGTGACTGTAACGTCGCCATTCCAATGTGAACAATTTGAAAAAGGACACTTTTTCACTGAAGAACAGTGAACTGCTCTTATCTCCAAGTTTTCAGCTGGGAAACTCGTGTTCCTAGAAATCTCACTATAACATTACAATATAGCAACGCTATTCCTATAATTTTTGCTTTCACACCTACATATTCTCGATGTCTTTAAGGCATGTCTTGTTTCCCCCTTCCATGCAACAGTTTTTTTGGCCATTTGTTTTTATGAAAACATACTACCATATACAATTTATATCATCAGGTTTAAAATGTCATGAAGGCCCTCAGCGTATTTTATATTCATGCAAAACAAAAGGAAACATCTATCTAGGATTTATTTTCTTTTATTTTAAACTGCTTATGTATAAATGTATACAGTTCAACACTTGTTTTGCACATACATTCATTTTTTCTTGATCTATGTATTAGTCGTGGGAACCACCCTTACAGTAGGAAGATGAGACTTGAAATAAAGGGGACATAGTGGTAATGACAGTATTGTATGTCGTTCTGTGTCACCTGCAGTGAGAACTGGAACTTGTTCCCCGGATAACACACAGGAATATCTCCTCTTTGTCACCATAACACGAAAAGACTAAATTGAATATCTCCTTTGTCCCCAAAAGCCAGCTCCAGGGTCAGAATATGTTGTAGTGCAGACTCCTCCCCTCCCCCTATTTCTTAGATTTCTCCTGGATTTATTCAACACTCTGTGCTCTGCTTTGTCAAAACATGCATCTCTGTATAAAGTAAAAATCAGTGATTTCTTAAAAAGGGTTGGATAGCAAAAATAGTGTAAATGTAACTTCCGTTATAACTATAAATGCGGATACATCATCAAATGACTATGTCATGGAGATGCTGAATTTTTAAGTAATTTTTTTTAATTCCTCAAGTTCTAGAAGTATTTAGTGCCTCTCAAATATTTTCCTCCCAACCGACGTCATGTTGGTTTTCCAGAACCTGAGTGTGTAATTTAAACTGGCTTTACTCCTGATGCTTAAACAGGCTGATTTCACTTTCCTCAAGCCACTGTAATAATTAGCAGACGTGATTTCTGGAAAATGGAAAGGAAATAATGCTGATGGCGCGTATAGTGTGGGGCTGTTGGGCAGGTCGGCTTGTTTCCATTTCAACATCAACACCAAGGTCGTCCTGGTTGCTACAGGGAACAGGGATCCCGGGGTCATCAGAGGAATCTTTAAAAGTGAATTTCAGGACATACTGGTTGACACTTTTTAATGAGGAAAAGCTTAGCATTAAATAATAGGCATTTCTGGTTTGTGAAAGAAGATTGAAAATAGGCATGTCTGCAAATATCATGAAAAAAGTACCATTTCCAAAATAATGATACGTCAATGAAATTGACAAATCATTATGTGAATAAGCTGAATTGCTTTGCGTATCATCTCATAGAAATATGTTTTGCACAGATAATACGTCTAATAAGGACACTTTTTTTTTTTTTTTTTTTTACAATCAGGTTTTTTTCCTCTCAGCGGATAACTGCACTGCAGGTCTGGCTCCTGCAGTCAACTAGCACCACCTTATGGAAGATAGGGGGAAATTGCTGCTTTCTTTTTCAGGCTTTTCTAAAATGTAGTACATTGACCTAAAAATCATAGACATGATGGTGGTGACGATAATATTAACGCCAATAATAATGCTTCCTCCCCTTCTTGTGTTTCAGGCCTCAGATGCCAGCTCTGAAAAACTCTTCAATACTGTTATTGTAAACAAAGGTAAGACTCCTTAAATCGGAGCCATAGCTTCTCTGTAAAATGTGTGTCCTCGTCCTGGCCTACGACGAACCCATAAAAGCCAGTGGTCATTCCATTTTCCTTCTGGAGCTACTGTTTATAAGTCGTATGTTTGCTTGAGACAGAACCTGTGTGCTTTTGTAATGGGTCAAAAAAACAAAACAAAAAAGGGTTATTTTAGAAGAATACCTTGAATCCTTTTTAGAATGGTTTTGACTAAGAAATTACTGCTGTCTGTGTGACTTTCATTTAACGGAAGAAGCTGTAATGGAGGAGAAGAGTTGGCAACATGTCTTAACTTTATTGTTACCTATCCACAACTCAGCAGTTGGAGAACTATAAATAGCTGATTTGGCCCGCAGACGCTAATAACCAGAGCATGTGTAGCATTCACCGTATTATGGTCATAAACCAAGCCTCACTCTGCTGTGGGCTTTCTGTAAAGTTAATACACGAGCAAGGGCAAAATTTAAGTACGTGCTATCCCATTAATTTCTTCCAAACTGCAATATAGAGTAAGAGAGGCTAATGATATAGCAGTACATTAAACGAAAACTTGTCTTAAATCACTGCCAATAGGTTTCTGGGCAGTTTTCATTTGTAGCAGTATTGTTGGAAGTAAGGAAATTT
Source organism: Sus scrofa (assembly GCF_054392235.1). Classification (NCBI taxonomy): domain Eukaryota; kingdom Metazoa; phylum Chordata; class Mammalia; order Artiodactyla; family Suidae; genus Sus; species Sus scrofa. Next base: position 14,573,222 of record NC_139385.1, read on the forward strand.
AAGGGAGCTTCTAATCAGGGGCTTGCAAAGGAGTATAATTTGGAAGGTATAAATTGTACCAACCGTTTGCTCTCTTCCTCGCTGCTGTGGGCCCTGATGTAGGTGCTTGCATGATAACTGCTAAATACAGAAACGTGTGCTGTCTGTCGTGGTCTCTGTCCGTGTCACATGAAAGATGCTTGGGAGCTGGAACGGGGTTGGGCCTTCACGAAGGGAAACTTGAAACCACCTCGGCCTTCCCTAGCTGCCTTGGCTAGCATTTTTGCGAACTGGTTAGTGGGACACAGTTCCAAGTGCAGTTATTTTGAGCTCCCAGATTATTTTAGAATTTGAACCAACTGCAATTTCAAAGAGTACATTATGTTTAGCGTTCCCTTGAGGTGTACATGCTTATGTGATCGCTGTTGCTCCCAGAATTATTGTCATATTGAATTTTATCTTTTTTATTGCATAATGGAGTATTCCGGTTTTATACTTCATCATATATTTTGATGGACTGAAAGTTTATGTAAATTTGTTGTCCATAACGCTAAAAGCCCAATAAAAGAAGATAGGTGGCAGTTCATAGCGTACAGGGCTCCTATGGCAAGATGCGTGATTGTTGATTGCTCCTTTTGACAAAGGGGGAGGGTGGGTAGACAGTCGTGCACCCCTGCAAGACTGGAGGAGGAGGAGCCTGGGGGCAGGACAGGTCCCCCAAGGGAGGTCCCAGACGTTTCCGTGACACCCCGCCCCCTGCCCAGGACCCCCAGCCCCCGCATGGCTCTGCCTTTCCTTTGCTAGCCTGCAGTGTAAAGCTTCGGAATGCATTTCCCCACACTAGGCCCAGCCCCGACTGGAGAGCTGGCTCTGGGACCTGCATCCAGGCCCTGCTGCCCTCTGGGGCGAAAGGCTCCCTTGGGGCAGAGGAGGAGAGATTGATGACGAGCCTCCTCCTCCTCCTCCAGCTTCTTCCTCCCGCTCCCCCCTCCCCTCTCCCTTTTCCAATCAAACGTCTCCCACATTCTTATTTTTGTTTACTTACCGCGTGTGATTTGTGGCATCTATTTGGTTGTGAATAGTCATCCTTCTGACAGGGTGCCTTTCTTCTGAGCTGCTTTTCTGGGGGTGATTTAGTTGCCTTGAAAGGATTAAGGTTTCTTTGTGTACACTAAAATCAACACAGGCTTTTTCTAAGCTTTGCTTGGGAAACCATACACAAATAAGCATTTTAGTTGATGGCAGATTATTCCTTTGCCCCTTATTTCCATCAAAATGGCCTTTCTTTTCTTCTCCAGAGTTTCCCCTTAATGCCTTATGCTAATTCCTGTTGGTAACATGAATGACAAGAGCCGGAATCAATGCAAATCCAGGTGCTGCAAAGTAGACGGACTGGTATCCAGCACCAGCCCTCCTCCCTGGAGAGAAGAGATTAGCGGGAGGGGGGCAGCCTGGGGACAGTTTTGTTAAGGGGATTAGTATTCGGGCTGCTAAATATCAGGAAAACAAGTTCAAAAAGAGAGTCATTGTCTGGTGATAATGTCAATAATTGCTTCAGGACAGGTGCAGAGGGTCTGGCTAGGTGCTCGTGGGTTTGGGTCTCTTTGGACGCGGGGTAGTGGCCGTGTTTACTGGATGGATGGCTGACAAGGCCTTCAAGGAACTGTCAGCTTCGTGCACATCAAGTTCAAGGTCTCCTGCAAAGTGGCCTGCCTGCCTGCAAGTCAGGTCTCCCGACTCCGGGCCGGTATTCGTAGCCAAGAGCAATAAAAAGCAATGTTAAGAAAGGGCAAATTGACACCAGGTAACAAACACCACTGGGAAAATCTTCAAAGCCTCAACTTATTGAACCGTCTGACAAGAGTGCAGGGAAACTGGACGCAGCTCTTCCTCCACCTCCAGATGTTTAGAGCCACAGACCACCTCTCCCTCTCCGGAGCCCTGCTGTGCTCTGGCCTTCCAGAAGCGTGGCTTTAAGCTGCTCGCGAGATTATGCCGTGGAGCCCGGGGGGCAGGCAGATTTGGTCCATAAAATTTCACTGTGGGAGGGCAGTGCTAATCTCACAAGCTGATTGGTGGGGGAGGGCCCCCCCCCCTGCAGCTTTGATGGTGGGCCGGGTGGTCTGGGGCTACAGCTCTGGCTGAAGCCGCAGGGGCCGTGGCTCAAGTCCCATCAGTCTGTTTGGGAGCTGGAGGCAGTCATCTTGCCACTTTAGGTCCTGGGTGGAAGTGTCTCTCTGGGGAGGGGGGGGATAAAATAATTAGGTGGGGGGGAGCAGAAGAGTAGGTACAGTAAGTATGTTTTAGATTCCTTCAGCCTACTTGAATTTATTTTGACCCTCTCTGTTGGGGAGTCTGTCTATTTAACAGGGACCAGGGAGTTTGGTGTTTAGGTGTTTTGAATCGTTGCTTCCGTCTGATGCCTTTTATTTCTCGTTTTGGAACAAATGAATCAAATGGTGCGTGCCGGCATGTTCTGTGTACGCACTGTGCCCGTTGAGCATTGAGCTTGTCAAAAGAGGTGGGGTGATGAACCTCTAAATTACGGGGCTTAGGGTTGGAGACATAAAAAAGTAGTTTAACTTTAATCAAGGTCATGGTTGCCTTATTTAATCTTTATGTGTTTAAATGTTTACAGGATGTTCATGTGAATTTTATGAATCCTTCTGTCTTTGTGACTCAACCATCTGCCAAAGAAAAAATTAATTTTCCCAGGGAGACAGAGACACAGAGAGAGAGAGAGACTGACAAATTTCTTGTCCGTATTTAGTTGGTTGAACCACTCTAGGGGCAGCAGGATGTGTACCCCCATTGTGGACTGTTTATCCTTAAAAGGAACTAACTTGTCGAATCAGTCTGTCCAGCCATTATTTATGATGCTTTTTTATCTACTCTTGGTCCTGCTTTTCTGGGGCCGGCCCCGGGGCCGGGCCCTTTAATAGATGGGCAGAAATGCAGAAAATGAGTATGTGGTGCCTATGACCATCCTGCCATGACAGTTGGTCTTTCTTTAACTCTTAAGGTGCCCCAGGGCAGAGCTAGCTGAGGAGGAAGGGAAGGGAAGGAAGGAGAACAGTACTCAGGGGTCTCTGGGGCCCTCTGTTGAGCTGGTGCTCACCCTGGTCCATGGCCTAGGTGAGAGGTAGAGAAAAGGCCCTGAATTGCCTCTTTGCCAGGGTCTGTCCTGCAGCCAAGGCACATGCCAGGTGAGAGGTGGCCAGGAGGTGTATTTCATCCCATTGCTTTCCTCACCTTTGTCTCATGGTAGCGTCGGGCCCTCCTGGGCAGAGTGGGCATCGCTCAGATGCTGGGATGGGGAATGATCTCAGTAGGGACTTGTGCTCCCTCCTGCTCTGGGTACCCACTGTCTCCTGAGACGTAGACATCAAGGGGGCAGCCACCCACCTTCTGGCAGGTCCTCACCCCACCTCCCCAGGTCCACCGCGGGGTTCTGATGGACACGCTGCACCATGCTGAGCACCAGACAGAGCACTGGGGCCACCTTGAGCTCTCTCTGCCCAGGGCTGTCTGCTTTTCTCAAGCCCTACCAGACCTACACGTGGCCCACACTTGGCCTCTTGTTGGGGTCAGTTTTGTACTAAGGGTTTCCATGGGACAGAGATGAGGGTGTGGCGCCTTTAGAGGAGCAGGGCCTTTGGGTATTTTTGACAGTATGGTTTTATCAGCAGTGTAGACAGAAACCCTGGCTTAAAAAAAAAATTGATTGAGATTTGAGATGAGGTGAAGATAAAGTTCCAAGAGATTCTACTTGGTATGATTAGGTTTATTAACTGAGTACCTAATAAACTCTTTCATGGCGATGACCCACCTCATTCATCAGGTCTGGGCATGAAGGGAGAATTCCTTGCTTTGGTGACAAAGGTAAGAGTTAGGTAACCACTAAGCCTCCTCCCCTAAAATAATCCTGTGCTTTCTCTGTAAGCGTTCTTTTTTTTTTTTAAAGAATAGATTTGGAGTTTAAAATGCAATTATAATAACCACATGGAGACCGTTTTCCCCTTCTTTGTAGTGTCTGGGGTTTAGTTGTAAGGAGAACAGGACGCAAAACTCTTCCTCCACGTGTAAGAGAGTAAACTGAGCCTGTTTCAGCCTCTGAATTGGTTGCGTTTTTATACTGCCTTAGATCCCATCTAAGGGAAAGTTAGACTGTCACTCATTCTTTAATTTTTCTGGACTTTTTTTGTAGTTTCAGAGCATTTTCTTGGGTCTTTAGATGACAGAGATGTCTGGGACGTGGCAAATTAAATACTATTGAAGGGTAATTGGTGCTTGATTGGAGACAAAGGCGTTTTGAGTGGTTGGGTTTTCCCTCCTACCCCACCACGCAGAGAACGTGCAATCAGCCCCTCTTGTTATGGAAATTGACCTTCCTATAGGAGCCAGACCCTTACATACAGAATTTGTTGTGTGGGCTTATTCCTTGAATCTTGTTGGCACCAGATGCCTCCTACTGTTAGTGTGAAACCATCAGTAAGGGGCTGCGAATATGCTGTGTTGGGAGTAAGGGTTTCCCTCCAGATATTTTTCCATTAACTGCTCCCTCGTCTCTCCCTGACCTCGTGGGTGAGGAAGGTGGGAATCCTGGGTAGATGTCGAATCCCATTACTCTGATTGGAGGCAAGGGCTGGAAGAGGAGCCCTGGAATTGTTCTCGACGGTATCTTTGGAGGAGAACTTTGACAGGGATGCCGCTTTTCCAGATGGAAGTGGGCCAGCGCCCCCGCCCCCCAGTGAGTTGGAGCGGATTACAGGGGACCATTCCTCTCTTTTAGGCAGATGAGCACACGCCACTGTGTTTACCTTTGAGCCCGCTAAAAAGCGCTTCCCGTTATTGATTGATCGCTGCTGTTCTTGGAAAGACTTTTCTCCGTACTCGGCCGTATGAGCAACGGAGCTTGACTATTGACCAGCATCACTCTTCATCCCATTCCGAGTCAGTGTTTTGCTTCGACGGCGGCGGCGGGGATGGCAGGGATGTCTCCTGTGCTAGTCTCAGAAAGTAATCCACACTCCTCCTAGACACTTGGCCTAAAAAACCTCCCATCAGTTCTGGAGCATCTTTAATGAGCGCAGTTACATGACAAAGGGCCTCCTGGCTGGTAACCCTTTCAAGTGCGTGGGGGTCAGCCCCAGGCCTGCAGAGTTTCCTGCGTGGAGGAAGCCTGCGGCTATCCAGTGGCCTCTGGATTATTTCTGGTTTCTGACAACTGCAGAAAAAATGTTGTTTTCTCTGAAAATGTATGTTTATTTAACTAGGTTTCTTTTTGCTTCACAATCTGGATTCCATTCAGTCAGTTACCACTCCAATTAACTAACAATTATTTAACATTAACAGTAATTACAGACGCCAGTTAAGCGCCTACAGATGTCAACTGTTAGCTTTGTACCTAATCACTCAATGAAATGGAGAAAGTTCAACAAACATCAATTAGCCAAGCAATTAGTATGAGTTAGGAAAGAGCATGTTATCATGTGTGAGCTGATTCAATTTATTTTATTTTGGCAGTAAAACACACACAGGCGAGCGGCAATAAGTTCCTCAGATAAGATAAAATTCTATTGTTTTGCAGCTTACATAAGAATTCTTTCCTTTCCTGTGCTTAAGTCAAATATACGCTTGCCTCGAATGTATTCAGCAAACAAAATTTGTCTCCATTACTCAGAAAGCGCAGCAATATTCAGTCTCAGGAAGCAACTTCGGTGAATTGTGAATCCGGTGAATACGTCCTACAAGGAAACGTCAGAATTTCTAGTGGAGAAGTGATTGATTCCCACTCGAGTAATCTCTTCTGTGCCTTTTGGGTCTTTTCCCGGTTTATTCCTGAACCTACGGTGGAGCGGGCGCCACAGGGATTTTATTAATTTCATGGTGCCTGAACTTTTTGCTCAGTTGTCTTTGATTCAGCCTGGGGCAACCATCAAAGGTTTTCACCTGCTTGCCCAGTCTGTGCTTTCAAAAATGGAGAAATGGCTCTCAAATCGAAGACCCACTTCGTGAATTCACCAATCTGATTCTGGGCTCAAATTCACTCCCCCGGCCCCTCACTCCCCACCGCATCCCTACCCTGTAGACAGTTCCCGGGTGCCCGCACTGGGAGAATGCATCTTCAGGCCTGCTTATTTATGTTAAGGTGGCTCAGACTTGGGTTTGGAGGGTTTGTTTTACCTCCAAGTGGGACGCTGACCCTAAGTTGGCTGTGCCTCTGGTTTCCCTCCTAGAAATGATCTCTCACCAGTTCCTGAAGCCTGTGGTTAGGAGGGAAAGGGGCCAGTCCTTAGTGGGGTGCATTGTCGGGTCACTGTGGGTGTTCTGTGCAGAATTCTTCCAATGAGCAAACCCCCTGAGTGTTAACTGAATCCAGGAGTTGATGAAATGATATTGTGTCACTGGAATAGCTGAGGGAGAAGAGCCACCCTTTTCCATGTGCTTGTGCCTTAAAAACCTTCTACCAGTGTCCGGCTGTGCAGCACCCAGTGCACTGACGTTGGCTCTTCCCGAGAGGTGGCCACCACTTAGGAGGCTCTCTGTGCGTCCCCTGTCACAGAGCTTCCAGCAGCAGAGGTCTCATATCAGGTGTTGGCTGCAGACCAGCTGCGGTTCCCCTGGTCTTTATTCCGGGACCCCGGCCGGAGGAGCAGCCCCCATCATGGCAATTATCTTGAAAAGAGCAGAGACAGGATCTTAGAGAGCCTCTTCACGTTTCAGCGTGGATGTGGTGTGTGGCATTTCCAGCCATCTCTCTGGCCAGAACGAGTCCCGAGGACCCTTTTGAGCGGGCCGTCCCGAGGTAGTCCTTGTTCCCTGGAGGGTGGTAGGAACTTACCCTTGATGGCAGAGGGTCAGACCCAGGTCTTCCTGGCATCCAGGATGCCCACTGCTACCCGAGCCGGTGCGGCTGAAAGCCACATTGCAACAGAGCCCAGCATCTCTAAGATAGAACGTTTCTCCATCTTTCTTCTCTCCATGCCCATTCCTGTGCCTTTAAGGAGACCGATCATTACTTTTCAGCCAGCTTTTATCAGAAGTGATTTAGGATTTTCCAGTAGGGGCATTTCCCTAGCAACGGATGACGTAAGCAGGAGGCCCAAATCTTTGCTGCGGCGGGAGGGGCGCCTGTTAATAAGGAGCCAAGTTCTGTGGGCGCGTAAATCTTCTCCGACCCTCGTAAACCTTGTCTCAGGGAGGAGGAGGCTGAGAGCACATCATTGCTTTTTCTAAGAGTCCTTTTGAAGAGGGAGAAGTCTCAAGTGTGGGTGTTAATAGACTGATGTGGGAGGCGGTTATATTTGGATGCCTTTAAAAGCCACTTGGAAAACATTTTCCCCCTCTTATCTATCACCTTTCACATCTCTCAGAAGAGTAACACTAAAACCTAATTTTAGCCAAGATGACATCATTTTCTCATTATCTGTTTACAGCCGGGAAAGGCTTTTCCCTGGGAGGGCGCCTCTCCCCGAAAGCCCAGCCATGTCATTCCTTTGGTTTGATAGCAGTTTTTTTGAGTTTTTTCCCACGTGTGGCCTGTCCTTTGCTGCGTGTCTTGGGCTGATCTTTGAAGGCTTGTTTTTCCCTAGACGTGGGTTTTGCAGGGCGTCTTCTCTGAAGCACATGACCTCTGTGTTCCTTCCATCTCTTCCTGCGGTTGGCTGAACAGGGCCGCCAGATTGAAAGGAACCCTCTTTCGTTCAACAAGTGTTACTGAGCGCTGACTACACAACAGGCACAGGAGAAATAGCAGGGAGCAGATCACGTTAAACCTAACGAACAGGAAGACGAAGAGTCTATTTTAAAACTCGAAAAGAGGTTTCCTAAATGGTGGAATGGGAAAGATGCCTTCGGACTTTCTTCAGAGGAAAAGCGGATCCAAAGTGAGCCCCAGTGAGCCCCACAGGGTCAGCAAACCAGGGACAGGCCAGCTCTTTGTAGACTATAGACCATGTGGCTCTTGCAGAGAGGGCCTTCGTGGGCAGTGCTGGGCCAGCTTAGGCTGTTAGAGGAAAAACTGGCCCTGAGAGTTTTCCATGTTCAAAACTGACACTCAGGGTTCTCTTGTGGTACAGCGGCTCGTGTCCCTGCTGTGGCGCAGGTGTGATCCCTGACCTGGCAACTTCTGCGTGCAGCCAAAAGTTAATAAATAAAAGCTGATGCTCTTGTTAAATTGGTTAACGCAGCTATTGAGAAGATTTGGGGGAGTCTTCATTGTAACGTCTGCGTTATCATTTATCAACAGGGCCTCCTTTTTTAAAAATTTTTTTTATTTTTCATGTTTCTTCATTAGATTTTGTTGCTTAAATCTTTGCCCGGTCGGCAGACTCCTCAGAGGTTGTCACATGCACTGCAGCCAGCGCTGCTTTTGTTATGGAAGGTCCAGGCTCAAGTCTGAGCTGGGCTGCTTGTAACCACGAGCAGATCGCTCCATCGAAGTAGATTTTCCTGTGGTTAACCTGAGTACGATGGGTGGGCTTCAAAGTCCCATCCTGGTCTAAAGGCCGGAGTTGGCTTTGGTGTGTTCTAGTCATTCTAGAGCCTGAGGCGTGCGCAGAGGGCATACTTGCCCCCGCGAGCTGTGTCTGAGGCTGTGGACACTTGCGTTTGGAAGGAGTGCTTGGGCCTCAGTCTTGAACCTGTGAGCAAGCATAGGACTGCAGAAAGCTCTCTTCTCTCCTGGAGATTTCTCCTGCAAGGAGCAGCTGAGAGGCAGGAGCGGGGCAGGGCCTCTGGGGTGAAGGGGGAGGGGAGAGAGTGAGGCTCCACTGTTGAATTACCAGCTGTTTAGGTATGAACCTCCCTCCAGCATTAGAATAACAAGGCAGAGTCCCCCTCTGCCTGACTGCCACTGGAGTGGTGTTAACAGAGGTGTTTTATCTGCTTAGTAAATGTTTATAAAACCCTCTGGTAGAGAGAACCCAGATGCACTTGACTTCTCAAGTAGGATGACCAACCGGTTCCTGGGCAGGGACTGCTGCGGGGTTAGAGGCACGGCCCTGCCTTGGAGGGCCCAGAGGCAAGCTGGCAGGAGGCATCTGGTTCTGCGGCATGACTCATTTTACCAACTGTGAACTGAAACGAGGCTTGGGTGGACCATTCTGGATCATCAAGGGAATGTCGCCACCTCGCCATCTGCTCTTAGCTGTCAGCCGACTCATGCATCAAGCAATTCATCAGAGCTCGGCTTCTTCAAAAGTTCATCTAGGCTCCTTGGCTGAAGCAGTCTGACTTCCTGCTCTTCCTTTGCTACGGGGTGGCGATAATAGTTCTCCCGGACGGCGCTTGCCGCGTGCAGGATTTGAGCTTTATTCACCGCCCCCTCTCAGCGGTTGGGGAAAGGTGAGTTTCGGGGTAAAGACACAGTACTCTTCAGTATCTTGGCCGTGGCCAAGAGGTGGCCCAGACTAAGATCGTGAGTGGCTTCCAGGAGGAGCGGGGTTCGTTTGGGGGGTACCAAATCCATCGCGCGGCGCTTGGGAGAGTTAGGATCGGCTGGACCGGCACCCTTGCGGAGGGTGATGATGCAGAAGGGGAGGCAGGGCTGGGATGCTGAGAATCTGAGAAACTCCCGGATTAGAAGCAGGGGCACTGCCGCCGTGCGCTTTGGTCGGATATCTAATCACAAACTCAGTGCGTGGGTTTGGGTTTTGCATGCGGCTGTAGGGCCCACGTTGCCCGTTTGGTGGCCTTTCGCCGGGAGGTCAGACATGGCGTCGTGGTGGTTTCTTCGACTCCCCGGGGAAGCGCAAAGCCCTGACTTGAGTAGGCAGCTTGAGGCTGACCGGTGAGAAGGGGGCTCTCCGTTTCCACTCTGGCCTCACCTCCCGAAGTAACAGATACGTGCCCGAACGACCCATGGCCTCTGGTTGCCTGCGGCCTCACGCCGCCACCCCCACTCCCTCCCCCAAAGTGCACTTTGGGGTCAGGCTGGTGCCTGGTTTCAGCCTTTCCTTCCCGGGGCCTCCGGGTGGAAGAGACACCTCAGCGCTCCTGCCTCTTGCTTCTGTATTAGCTCCAGGACAAACTTGCAAACTGCCTACTCGGAGGGTTTTCTAGCATTTTTACAAGTGAAGGCTGACGTTCTGAGCCGGCTCAGCATCCTGCCAGGTGTCTTATCTTATTCAAATATCCTAATTGCTACTCAGGCTTCTCGGCCCCGCACATCATCCTCCCATCTCACTGACAAAACAGCCCTTCACCTGAGGGCCTCATTATGCTCGCTGCCTGTGCATCGGGCCAAAAATACCTTCCCCATACCTGCGCGACATCCCGGGCTTCCAAGTGACAAACAAATAATTGGGTGAAACAAACCCTGGGCGCTGAGCAGCTGCCATCGGTGTCGGAGCAGAGAGGAGTCCTCGGCAATAACAGTCAGCGGCACTGCCTGGTTCGTGTCAGAGCAAATCTTTGAACAGTGGGCTGTGCTGACACCAGAGAATGACAGCTTGGGAAACGGCGTGCTAGTTACCGCTGCAAGTGAGGCTTCTCATGTAGACGGTGACAAGCAGCTGTCATTTCCATACAGGTGAACAGCTGACATCCTACCGCGGGAAAGGCGGCAGGTAAGGCAGGGAGAGAGGCGTCTCCAGGGCTGGGGCCCGTCTGCACGTGTGGCAAAAGCTGCTGGCCTCGGAAAACATGGGTGCACGCGGGCCTTCTCTGTTATTCTCTGTTACTCCTGTAGATCTCATCGGAGAGAGGGCTGCAGGAGGAGTGTCAGCCCTGTGAGGACAGGATCAAGGCCCTGCTGCCAGCCCGGAGCCCAGTCTAGCATCCTTAAAGAATGTTTGCAATTCCGCTGCAGTGGTTCCGGTGGCTTCTGTGGCGAGGGTTTGATCCCTGGCCCAGAAACTTCCCTGGCCAAAAAAAAAAAAAAAAAAGGAATGTTTGCAGTTCAACTTTGCACCCTCCTCATCTTCTCGACGTGTTGTGGGTTGGGTTTCTGAGCCCAATACTTAGTTTTCTGTGAGGGAGGCAAAGTCTCAGCTGATGAGTAACTAAGGCGCCATGACAAGGAATGGGTCAGATAAAATTCAGGTGCAGGATGGGGCCTCGGCGGCGGTTTTCAAAGGGTGGTCCCTGGACCGGCAGTATCAGCATTCCCCCAAGTAGTTGTTAGATGTGCCACACTGCCCTCCAGCCTTGGAAGCTCCCGGGCATGGCGCAGCTGGGCCTCTGATGGGGATGACCATGGGGCTGAATCAAGGAAACACGCTTGGCAGTGAGATTTCGCTAGATGCTCAGATGACCCACAGATCACTGAGCGAAATCCATCCTCCTGGTGACCAGGGAATAAGTCTCTTCAGTTGAGGGCAGGCTTTGTATTTATTTACTTTCAATATCGGATGCACTGGGTCTGTTGACAGGAACGCTCTGGCCCTGCTCTTGGACCCAGCTGTCTGCCTTGCCCCCGATTTCCACTCTCCCACTCCCTCCTCCCTGGCGGACAGGCCTCCTCTTGCACAGGGTGCTGTAGAGATGCTCGGCCTGTAGTTAGGGCTGTTAGGAAGGGAAGCTGTCTGATGCAAGTGGGCTTTGGAACCATGACCTTAGACCAGTGTTACGCCGTAGCCAGCTGAGCTAACTTGCTCAACCACTTCTCAAAGACAGACTGTTCCAGCTAGTTCCTGGTTGGCAGATACTGCATTGCAAACACCCGCTGGCCACCTGTATGCAGGGTTATCACAACATCAAACACCCACGTCCTGAGCACATGTGCCATGATGACCAGTAACAATTTTGTAAACTAAACGCCCTGCAAATTCTTTTTTCAAATTTCAATAGCCAGGAATGTGAAATAATGGATAGCAGTGCTTTGAAATATTCTTTCCCTCGCGTGTAAAATATAATAATGTTTTAACGCTATAAGTTGGGTTTTCCCCAAAAATATACGACCTAAATATAAAAGCTTTCAAGAAGTTCCCGTTGTGGCTCCATGGGTTAAGAACCCAACTAGTATCCATGAGGATGTGGGTTCAATCCCTGGCCTCACTCAGTGGGTGAAGGATCTGGCATAGTCCCAAGCTGTGCTGTGTAGGTTGCAGAAGAGGCTCAGATCCCAAGTTTCTGTGGCTGTAGTATAGGCTGGCAGCTGCAGGTCTAATTGGACTCCTGGCCTGGGAACTTCCATAGGTTGCAGGTGTGGCCCTAAAAAAAAGAAAAGAATAAGTAAATTAATAAAGCTTTCAAGAATAGGCATCTCCCAAGACTAGGTGTCTTGAAGTTGTGGTTCTCACACTGGAGCCTGCATCAGAATTGCCTGGAGGGCTTTAGACACACCTCACTGGGGCCCCATACAGCTTCTGATTCAGTGGGTCTTGGATGAGGCTCAAGAACTCACTGAGTTCTTGCCTTTCAAATAACTAAACAGGCGATACCAAAGCTTCTGGTCCTGACAGCCCAGTTAGGGATTCCTCTTTCCCATAGGAAAGCTTTTTTTTTTTTTTTTTTTTTAAGGGCCACACCCATGACATATGGCTGTTCCCAGGCTAGGGCTTCAATCAGAGCTGTAGCTTCCAGCCTACACCACAGCCACAGCCACAGCAACACCAGATCTGAGCCGAGTCTGTGACCTACACCACAGCTCATGGCAGTGCTGGATCCTGAACCTGCTGAGTGAGGCCAGGGATCAAACCTGCAACCTTGGATTCGTTTCTGCTGAGCCATGATGGGAACTCCTTCATAGAAAAGCTTTTTTAAAATGCCTCTTCCAGTAGTGAACATCTGACCAAGTATGAGTTCAAGATCACATGTCTTTACGTGGGAAATGAAAGGTACATATGAAAGTGAATTCATGGATCCACATCATCAGCTTTTCAAAAAGTGAACATTGCCAAACTTATTTCAATGTAGAAAACATTAGAATGAAACCTGGTATGTACCCATGATCCAAATTCATATTTACCAGGAAATCACACATTCCTGTTGTGGCTCAGTGTGTTAAGAACACAACTAGTATCTGTGAGGATGCAGGCTTGATTCCTGGCCTAGTCAGTAGGTTAAGGATCCGGCGTCATGGTGATCTGTGGTGTAGGTCACAGAGGTGCCTTGGATCCCTGCATGGCTGTGGCTGTGGCTGTGCCCAGCAGCTGCAGCTCTGCTTTGACCTGCTAGCCCAGAAACTTCCATATGCGCAGGTGCAGCCCTAAAAACAAAGAAAAAAAAAAAAAGAATTCACCATGATTGTTTTAAGGTGATCAGATAGATGGAGCAGTGTCTGTCCTTTTTTCTTTATTGCTGGAGAATTTTGAAACACATGTCAGGTGTCATGGTGAAATGTCACCCCTTCATACTTCAGTGCCCATCTGTTTTTAAAAACCTTTTTTTTTTTTTTTTATTTTTTTTTTTTACAGAAACACTTCCTGTTATCACAGTAGCAAAATAAACAATAATACCTCAGTGTCATCCAGTGCCTATCCATAATCCCATCTTCCTGGTTGTCTCACAAGCGTTGTCTTCCATGCTCTGTTCCATCCGGGTACAGACCAGGGTGTCAGGTGTCACTTGTCTGATTGAGAGCCCTCCATCCCCTCCCCAGCCTCCCATTCGCTTCAAGTCAGTGACTTGTTGCAGAAACCAGGTCAGCTCTTGGTTAACCATCCCACGTGTTAGAAGCCCTTGTGGTGTCATTTAGTTTATCCCTCTGTCCCTCATCTTTCCTGTAAATGGAACTTGACCCTAGAGTGTTGAATCGATTCAGGTTAGACGTTTTGGCAAGAAAACTCCATAGGCACCTCAGGGAGCTCACCCCCAGGTACTCACGGTGTCTGGATGGTCGAGTGTTCGTGATGCCAGGCTCATTCAGGAAGCTGAGGTTGTGGCAGCCTGATGCCTGCCCAGTCACGTTCCCCGGGAGCCTCTCAAGTCATGATTGCATGCATGGCTAATCCTTGCCTGATGCAGCATTTCCCTAGAAGTCGTAAAAAGGGTGACTATTCCACCGTCCGCCACATTTATTGGTTAAAATTCTTCCCTGCAGTGAGCTTTCCCTCCTCATTTAGACTTCTTTATCATTATCTGCAAATATAATCAAGGGAAAAGCAATTCCTTCATTCTTCCCTTTTAGTTGCAAATTATCAGAGCAGGAAGTTGGTGTCCTACCAGGAGTTTCAGGAACAGGCCTGTAACCCTTCTCTGTTTGCGTTTTTCCTTATGAGATGGCTCTAACCTATGTTTTTAGTTCATTAAATTAAACTCTTATATGGTTTGTGCTTATCGGTGGAAGGGACAAAAATTAGAGTGCTACCTAAAAACTAAAAGCACATGTGTGTGAAAATTAAAGCCATCACCCGTCCATCACAGCTCTGCTCAAATGCCACATCCTCCAGGAAGCCCTCCACCTTCCCAGGATTTGCACATTTGGCTCACCTTCCCTCCTTTCTTTCTTTCTTTTTTCTTTTTTTTTTTTTTTTTGGATTTTGTCTTTTTAGGGCCGCATCTGAGGCATATGGAGGTTCCCAGGCTAGGGGTCTAATCAGAGCTTCAGCTGCTGGCCTACGCCACAGCAATGCCAGATCCAAGCCGTGTCTGTGATCTATACCATAGCTCACGGCAACGCTGGATCCTTAACCCGCTGAGTGAGGCCAGGGATTGAACCTGCATCCTCATGGATCCTAGTCAGATTCATTTCCACTGTGCCACGATGGGAACTCCCTTTTTTTTTTTTTTTTTTTGTATTCACCTTGTCTTTCTTACAAGGATCCCAAATGCAGCTCCCTTCTCTTCTTCAGTGAACTCCCACCCCCTCCACGGTGACGGGCAGGGTGCTTTGTGTACAGTAGGGGCTGGATTTCTCATGGTTGTACCAGAGCAAATTAAAATGCAACCTCCTAAAAATTACCTCCAGTCTTGGGATTTGGGATGTAAGCAGAGAGTCTGAGTTGATGAAAGAACATAAGGAAAAGTTTGATTCTTAACTTGATCCACTCCGCCCCCTTGGCCGTGTTCGGTGATGGACAAACCCAAGCAGGTAGTTTCCAGGAGAGGAGCAGGAGTGGCCCACTCGCTGAGTGCAAGGGATTCCCATGTGCCGCTGTGTTTAGTTCATCCAGTCGCCCAGCCACAGGGGTCTTCCACCCATACGTAAACTGTCCTGTGACTGCTGGGTGACAGAGCCGGTTCTTGTGTCCCCCTCCTTCCCAATCTCCGGCTCTTCCCACGGTGCCAGCCCGGCCTCTGGTTTGGTAAATGCCTCTTGTTGACAACACAGTTTCTCAGCCTGAACTGATGGAGTATGTGTGGGAAGAATTACTGGTCCTGTGGTCCTAGCCTGGGAAAACCGGATCCGGGAGTTGTTGCACACAGCAGAGCAGGGAGCAGCCTTCCTTGCAGCTTGGGTCAAATCTGCTCGCCGCTTTATGTGGTGGAAGATTGGTTGGCATTGAACTTGGCCTCCCACAAAGCTCGACTGTATGTATTTATAGACGTGGGATTCAATCACAAATAGAAAAGGCCGTCGAGGAATTTCAAGTGATGGGACAGCACTTAGGACTGGAAATGTAGTAAAATAGTGGGACTGGTCTCTCTCTCTCTCTCTTTTTTTTTTTTTTTTTTTTTTGTCTTTTTGGGGCCACACCCTCAGCATATGGAGGTTCCCAGGCTAGAGGTCGAATTGGAGCTAAGCTGCTGGCCTACAGCACAGCCACAGCAACTCGGGATCCCAGCCACGTCTGCACCTTCCACCACAGCTCACAGCAATGCTGGATCCTTACACCACTGAGCAAGGCCAGGGGTCAAACCTGTGTCCTCGTGGATGCTAGTCAGATTTGTTTCTACTGAGCCACAACAGGAACTACCTCTTTTTTTTTTTTTTTTTGATTGACTGTCTAGAAGCTGCCACTTTGTTTGGGAACGCGCTCTTGGGGGGGGGTACACGTGGCAGGGCGAGACTGTGGGTTTCCTCATGGGAAGGCATTCATCTCTCAGTAAGCCTTGCTGGCTGATTCTTTCTAAGCCCAGCACCCAGTCTTAGTTTCTGGTGGCAGAGGTACAAGGAATCCCTGTTCTTCATCCATTTTCTGTGGACCTCCTTTCTGGAGGAGCCTCTAACCTTTCCTGGCCACTCATGTCTGGTGCTGGTCTCGGGCCCTGTGTGCCGGTCAGCCTCTCCCATAGTGATGCCTTTTGGGTTAGACTATCACTGTCAGGCCACTTATATTCTTTTTTTTTTTTTTTTTTGGAAAAATGCTACAGAGAGGTTCCCATTGTGGCTCAGCGGGTTAAGAACCCAACTAGCATTCGTGAGGACTTGGATTCCATCCCTGGCCTTGCTCAGTGGGTTAAGGATCCTGCATTGCCTCGAGCTGTGGTGTAGGTCGCAGATGTGGCTCAGATCCGGTATTACTGTGGCTGTGCTGTAGACTGGTGGCTGCAGCTCCGATTCAACCCCTTACCTGGGAACCTCCATATGCCACGGGTACGGCCCTAAAAAGACAAAAAAAAAAAAAAAAAAAGCTACAGATACCGCCCCCCCGCCACCAACCCCCGCTCCCTGCATGACTGAGAGGGGCCGGGCTGGCCTCCCTGCCTCCGTAGTAGAACAAGTGTCCATCCTAGCTCTCCCCCGTCTCTGCCCCTCCGGCAGCCTTTCCTTTTCTAATGCCTACTTATTTCCTTCTGCTCCTTAAGAAGATCCTTAGTTTAAAAAACAAATTAAGAGTTCCCATCGTGGCGCAGTGGTTGGCGAATCCGACTAGGAACCATGAGGTTTCGAGTTCCGTCCCTGGCCTTGCTCAGTGGGTTGACGATCCGGCGTTGCCCTGAGCTGTGGTGTAAGTTGCAGACGCAGCTCGGATCCCGTGTTGCTGTGGCTCTGGCGTGGGCCGGTGGCTACAGCTCCGATTGGACCCCTAGCCTGGGAACCTCCATATGCCGCGGAAGCGGCCCAAAGAAATAGCAAAAAGACAAAAAAATAAAAATAAAATGAAAAACAAATTAGAACTGTAACAATAAACATACAATCGACAGCTCTGTCCCTGCCGCTTTAAGACCTTAAAACAAACAGACCCTTTCTGGTCATCTTTCCCTGATCCCCTCTTCTCGGAAAATACCTTGCATTTGCATCTCTTTTGAGTCACATGTGTCCAGACCAGGACACACCAGGTGTCATGGTGAAATGTCACGATGAAAGGGAGGCAAATTGCTGCTAATGACTTCGGGAGCTCCCCCCATGGCTCAGCAGGATCGTTGGCCTCTTGGGAGCCACTGGGACGTGGATTCTTTCCATGACCCTACACAGTGGGTTAGTTGCGTTGCCGCAGCTATGGCTTAAGTCTCGACTGCGGCTCTGATCCCTCGCCTAGGAGCTCCATGTGTCATGGGGCAGCTAAAAATGACCAAAATAATAGTAATAATAATAATGATTTGGGGACAACTGGCCTTCGCCAACGAAGATTTGTGTTCCCCTGGTGACAGTTCAAGTTTGAGAGTTCGTGAACCTGCCTGAAGGCCCTGGTTATGGTAGTTAATGTTGACTGAGTGCCTACTCTGTGTTCTAATCATGTCCCGTGGAGTGATCTCGGAGCCCTCACTCTTGCCCCTTTTCAAGGCAGACAGTGTCGTTCACACCATTTTGACTCTGGGGAAACTGAGGCACAGAGAGTCTGGCAAGTCACCCAGGGTCCTACACCCAGTTCAGTGCTTCATCCTCATTTCCCACTACGTCAGCCCCCAGGCTGTCCTGTATCTTCTTCTGAGGTGTTTTCCAAATGTTTGTTGAATGAAAAGGGACGTACAGCGTAGACCAAAGTATCACCTTCTAGGATCCTGTGTTGCCATGAGCTGTGGTGTAGGTTGCAGATAGGGCTCGGATTCCGAGTTGCTGTGGCTGTGGTGTAGGCCGGCACCTGCAGCTCTGATTGGACCCCTAACCTGGGAATTTCCATATGCCATGGGTGCAGCCCTCAAAAGACAAAAAAGTATCACCTTCTGAGTATTTGCTTAGGGTTGCATAGCTCTGAAGGCCTCCTTAACAGGCAAGAAATTCTCAGTCCTCTTCTCCGATAGCAAATGGGGCCTGCATTGGAGCAGGCAGGGAACATCCTATCACTGTGAGTCTCTAAGACACAAATTTTAAAAACAAATGGAAAAGCCAGTTACACCCCACAAAGGTGAAGTTCTGTTTTTTTGTTTGTTCTTCTGTTTTTCTCACTTCCCAATTTTCCCATCTCTGGAGGCAGTTTAGAATGGGTTCCTGAAGAGCTGGAGGTAGCTTGGGGACTAGATATTAAGCTGTAAATTTCTTCCTTTTTTTTTTTTTTTTTTTTTCCCTTTTTAATGGCCACACCCACAGTGCGTGGAAGTTCCGGTGCCAGGGATTGCAACTGCCATGTACACCACAGCTGTGGCACCACAGGGTCCTTTAACCTACTGCACCAGGCCAGGGATTGAAACCAAGCCTCTGCACCTCCTGAGCCACTGCAGTCAGATTCTTTTTTTTTTTTTTTTTTTTTTTTTTTGTCTTTTGACTTTTTAGGACCATACCTGCAGCATGTGGAGATTCCCAAGCTAGGGGTCGAATCAGAGCTGTAGCTGCTGGCCTACACCACAGCCACAGCAACGCGGGATCTGAGCCATGTCTGCGACTTACACCACAGCTCACAGGAGTCTGAAAGCCTTTCCTGCCAACGTCGGAATCATTGCCCCATGGAGTGTATTATAGGCAGATCCACGGTTCACTGTGGAGCTTTTCCGTTTTATGCCATCAGGCTGCCAGGGGATTTGGTGAAACCTAAACTTACTTTGTTTGCTGTAATATTGACAGGACTCAAGAGTTTAAGGAAGTGGAGAGAGCTCGTGCTGCCTTAGGGATACTGTTGGGGTGTGAGCATCCATCATGCCTGCTGGTCTCAGAGTCACACGTCGGCAGGCTGGTCTGTTGGGATCATGCCTGGGGAGGGAGAGGTGGCCTTGAGGCGGCAGACAGCTGCTCTCGAACTTTCCAGTGTTCTTCCCTGCAGGCATGTTTCTGCAAGGGGTTGAGGAGAAGGAAGTGGTTAGTGGGGATCTTTTTAAAAAAATTTATTTATTTTTTATTACTCAATGAATTTTATTACATGTATAGCTGTACAACAGTCATCACAACCCAATTTTATATCATTTCCATCTCAAAGCCCTAATGGATCCCCCCACCCTCCAACCTCTCGTTTCAGTTTTCTTATTGCTGGTGTTTTTTGCGTGCAGTGCACGCACACACACACACACACACACACACGCACGTAGACACATTCATGCCCCTTCGCTTGCCCTGCCTCTCTCTGGAAAGGTGCTGTTAGCCTCACCACCAGACTCTTCCACGGTGGTGTTTCTCACCAGCTCAAGCCTGTTAACCCCCTTAGAATTGCCTTTGGGCTTTTGGCAGCCGAGGACTTTCTTTTAAACCCCTTCAGGTAACAGCACATCTCTCTACACGGCTGAGAGAGGCTTGCTGTGAAAAGCTTTCTCATGCCAGGGGCATCCGTTCCCGCGCACATGCCTCCCGGTTAGAAGGGGTGTCCCATGTCAGGTGACGGCGTAAAGAAATAGCTCGTGCCCCATAAAGCACAAGAGTCTTTAACAAGAGGGACCAGCACAGGGGCAGTTTTGAGAGGACGTGAAAGTACAATGGAAACAGCCATTCTATATGTCGGGACGATTTCAGTGGAAAACCAAAACCCCTTCGACTTGTCAGTATCAAGGATTTTTTAAAAACTATTGACTTATCTGATAGTAATAGTGGTAGTGCCCTTGGCTAAGTGCCAAGTACATGCCACCTGACACATTGCTGTGCCCCTGGTAAACATCTCTCTAATAGGTACAAGGGACCTCCAAGGCTGGTGTTGTCACTGCTTTGCCGCGGCTCAGACTCATGACTTGCTCCCATGACTGAGGTGTTTTGGAGCCAGAACTTCATTGGCGTATCCACCCATCCATTGATCAGATACTTGAGTGCCCCCTCGTGCCAGGACAGTGGACATTGAGATGGACATGGCTCTGTTCTTGGCAGCTCATGGTCCTGTGGGGTTGTCCGAGATTGACTCCAGGGCTATTGAACCATGACCTGTTTGTTTTGTTTTTTTTTAATTTTTCCTTCAGGAGATCCTGTCGTGGCTCAGTAGTTAATGAATCCGACTAGGAACCATGAGGTTGCGGGTTCGATCCCTGGCCTCGCTCAGTGGGTTAAGGATCTGGTGCTACCATGAGCTGTGGCGTAGGTTGCAGACGTGGCTCGGATCTGGTGTTGCTGTGGCTGCGGTGCAGGCCAGTGGCTACAGCTCCTATTAGACCCCTAGCCTGGGAACCTCCATATGCCGCAGGTGCAACCCTAGAAGAGGCAAAAAGACACACACACAAAAAGTTTTGCCTCCAGATTTTTTTCTTTTTTTTTTTTTTTTTTTGGTTTTGTTTTAGAATTGCAACCCTACAGAAATGTTGAAAGACTACAACAAATGTCTATGCACTCTTCATGTAGATCCACCAAATCTTAACATTTTGCCACACTTGGCTTTTAAATCTTTTTTTATTTCTTCTTATTTTTTTTGCTAAATCGTTTTAAGTGAAAAGTATCAGAATACTTCAGTTCTTCTCCTGTATTTTTCTACGGAACATCAATACCATCATCACCTAAAAAAAGTTTACTGCGATTCTGGAATTTTGTCTAAAGGTCATGTTGAACTTACCTTGTTTGTTTCCAAAGTGTGTGGGTGCATTTTTTCTCTTTTGGATCCACAGTCCAATCAGGGTTATGCTTTTGGCACGTCTCTGTGGCCTCTTGAAATCAGTGTTGAATTCCATCCCCCCTCCTCTCCCCCCACCACACCCTTTTCAAAGTGTGTTTTTTAAGTGACATGGACTTTTGGAAGGGCCCAGCCTCGTTGTCTTATAGGATAAACCTCATTATGAATATCCTCATAGTGGCAATTAACTTGGGACGCATTAACTGTTTAGTTATTTTAATCCCGTTTTTCTGTCAGCTTCCACACCACTTGAAACGATGAGTCCAGTTTTCTTAGCCATTTCTCTTGGATGTGTGTAAGTCGCTGCTTTGCATGTGCAGAAGAACTTCGGCATTTGTGTGCGGCGTGGTCGTTGTATTTTGTAGGCTGTAAATAATTACGATTCAGGCAGATGAGCCTTTGGAGCTCTGGATTCCAGTGGACTTTAAAGATTCGCCTCCCCACCCCCTAAATTTGCAGAGATTAGTTTAGTAGTTGCCAACAGCCCTGGAACTGGCAGAACGCTTAAGGCATAATCTTTTCATTAAAAAAGGATTTAACTAATTAGACTTGATTATCAAGCTGACAGGTTAATTGATAAGGGGAAGTGGGGCTCAGGCACTCTTAAGGTGGGAGTGAGCGTCCATTAAATTTAAATCATTAGTGCCCTCTGAAACATTCTTTTTTTTTTTTTTTTTCTTTTGTCTTTTTAGGGCCACACTTGTGGCATATGGAGGTTCCCAGGCTAGGGGTCGAATCCAAGCTGTAGCTGCTGACCTGCACCACAGCCACAGCAACTCAGAACCCAAGTCGAATCTGCAACCTACACCACAGCTCACGTCAACGCCAGATCCTTAACCCACTGAGTGAGGCCAGGGATCAAACCCGCATCCTCATGAATACAGGTCGGGTTTGTTAACCGCTGAGCCACGACATGGGAACTCCAGAACATTATTCTTTACGTTGAATTTTTTTTAAATTTTGTGTGTATGTCACCTTAATAAACCAGAAAACCACATCCCTTGCACATTCTTAAATGATCTGTAACGTGCTCATGTATTTTAGATCCAAACTGTTGTGAATTTTAGGGAGATTTAAAAACTGTCAGGTCCCGAAATACTGTCTTATAACTGTTATTGAAGGCCTAGTGGGCATGGGCCTGTTTTACCACATAACTTAGCTTTTACACCCAACCTTTTTAGTTCAGTTTAGTATTTAAATTTCATCTCTTCTAAAATAGAGCTGAGTGTTGGTTAAAACCAATGATTTGGTAACATATCAGAATTAGAAGCTGTCTCCAGATGGGGAGACGC
This sequence comes from Sus scrofa, assembly GCF_054392235.1. Lineage (NCBI taxonomy): Eukaryota > Metazoa > Chordata > Mammalia > Artiodactyla > Suidae > Sus > Sus scrofa. Next base: position 14,595,213 of record NC_139385.1, read on the forward strand.
AGCTAGGAGTTTAGAACCCAAGGTTTCTTAGATCACCTGCGAGGGCAGGGCTGGGGGCGGGGGGTGCCTTATGAGGGCACATTTCCCTAAGCCCACCCTTAGTCATGTGAAAGAGATGTTCTTTTTGAAACTCTCATCTGAAGTTGATACACACGCCCTTCCAGATTGAACATTGGGGGGAAAAAAGAACATTTCAGCGCCTCTGGGTTCTCAGTTACATGGTTAAACTGGGAGACAGTGAGTGCCCCCCCCCCAGCCAAGACCTTGACAATGGGAGAATTTCCTGACCCAGTCGGAGTTCTAATGGGCACTTAGGGCTCAGAGAGGCCAAAGAAGCTAGAAGCTGCCCAGGGCCGGGGTGCTGGTACATGGTACACCTGGAGTTGGCAGAAGGACCCCAGAGCCACTCTGGTGAAGGAGCACGTCCCTTGAGTCAGACAGTCACCAAGTGTCCAGGGGGACACTGTATGTACAAAGTACTTTGGGACTTCCAGAGAAAACACGGACTTAAGGGCGTTCTAATTGCCCAAGAGAAACACTATTTTAATTTACCTTTCTGCGTTGTAGAGATAAATACTCACATAGCCCCAACTTTTATTTGTATCGTCCATAAAGGAAATGTCTCTTGCACATATGATGAGTTTCATGTTACAGGTTATTGGCTGCATATAAAATTGGTGTAGGAGCTATAACCTAGAACATAAAATTCAAAAATAAAAATCAGGTACCCCTGAAACGAACCTTTTGTTTATAGACCTTCCAAGTATATACCTGGACAACTCCTTTTAAAAAGAGGAAATACTGGAGTTCCCATTGTGGTTCAGTGGGTTAGGAACCCGACTAGTAACCATGAGGATGTGGGTTCAAACCCTGGCCCACTCAGTGGGTTAAGGATCCAGTGTTGCCGTGAGCTGTGGTGTGGGTCACAGATGCAGCTCAGATCTGGTGTGGCTGTGGCTGTGGGGTAGGCCAGTAGCTGCAGCTCTGATTCGACCCCTAGCCTGGGAATGTCCATACGCTGCAGCTGTGGCCCTAAAAAGAAAAAAAAATAAAAGGGGGAAATGTACTCATTTTGGGGAGAGGCATGTACCTTTGGATGTTTTCCTATGTCCTTATCAGTGATTTGATTCCGTATTTGATTTATACCCTGTGGGTGTAGAAAGTGATATCAAAACTGGATTCTCTGTGTCTAGTATATTTAACAAAAAAGCAAGGTTATCACAAGAAGTAAAGCATCTCTGCTTTTGGAAGAAAGAAAAGTTTCATTTCTGTCCTCAAATTCTTTGTTAGGTTGTAAAGTGGCAGCTTACTGCAAAAACTGGATTCATAGGCTTTTGTCTACATGGGTCATTTATTTTCTTCCTTCCTTCCTTCCTTCCTTCCTTCCTTCCTTTTTGTCTTTTTAGGGCCGCACTCATAGCACATGGAAGCTTCCAGGCCCTGGGTCGAATCGGATCTGTAGCTGCCAGCCTACACCACAGCCACAGCCCCAGCAACACAGGTGCCGAGCTGCATCTATGACCTACACCACAGGTCACGGCAGTGTCGGATCCATAACCCACTGAGCAAGGCCAGGGATTGAACCCGAGTCCTCATGGATGCTAGTCAGATTCATTTCCATGCAGCCACAACAGGAATTCCACCTACCTGGATATTTTTCAGTGATGCTGTGCATTAACCAACCTGTTGCCTCTGTTACCCAGTGTACCACTGACTTATTACTAGTCTTTCGGAGGGTAGGGGATGAGAAATACCACCAGGTTAAACTGCTGTGGTGACTGCAAGAAACGTCTGTATTTCAGAAACATTAAAATGGAAGGGCGTGGGGGAAAAAATGTAATTGTAATGTATACATGTAAGGATAACCTGACCCCCTTGCTGTACAGTGGGAAAATAAAAAAAAAATATTAAAAAAAAAATGGAATGGGGGCCATGGGAGAATTATGTCTTAGACATGAAGAAATATGGTCTGTATTATATGTCACATGCTATATCACGTGTTACGGTTTGTCTACCCAAACTGTGACTTACGGATCTTTGGAGAAAGAGAGCGAGGAGGTTGGGACGTTTAGTGAGACAGAGAAATGACCTTCCTTCCAAGACTTAGACCACGTTACACTGAATTTGCAAAGTGGGGTCACCCTTTTCCTCTATTGTACGTCTTCTCGGGAATGAGTGCAGGCGGACCATGAGCAGAGGTCCGTTGTCAGCACCCCGAAAGCCTGTTTGAAATGTCATTTGCTGGGAACATTCCATGGGCAGTGACCATCATGTGCCATATTAAAAGGGTGTTTTGGGTGGAATGGAAATCATGATGCCAGGACCGCAGTCCTCTTTCATCAGGGCAACTGTTGAAGAGAATTATGTCGTAAAAATGAATGAGATTTGGGAACAGCTTTGTGGGTCCCATGTCCTGTGCTGGACTGTCAACACCGAATGCATTTTGCTTTGCCAAATGCCTGAGGATTTGCCGTTGAGCAAAGGTACATGACGAATGATGAAGCAGTGACATTCCGTGATGAGTCCTAATCTGCCGCCGGCGGGGATCTATTGTCTCTGATTTAAGAATGTGGATGGAGGTTTCCGCCAAGACTTGAGGTTAAGCCTCTTCGGTGTGTTTGGTACCAATCGGTACAGCTAGAGAAGATGAAAGCTCAGAAGTAGCCTCATTGCCCCCCACTAGCGATAAGGAGCCAAATAAACAGATACTGGACTGTTCTTAATCAGACTCACCTTTAAACAAAGCATCCGCAAGATGGAAGGACTATGGCCGGGTTGTTTTTCGTCCGAGTCAAGATGTAGAGTGTTCAATTTTAGGATGTGAATTTGGAAATTTTTCACATTTTAAGCAAAAGAGCAGGAAGATAATGGAAGATATTTTAACACCTGGAAGATTTTACACAGAGACAGTTGTGTTTGTTAGAAACCCTTATCTGTTTTCTTACAAGGGGAAGATTCCAAGGAATATTTTTGGTATCCCCGATGCATATATTTGAATGAAAAGTGGCATGTCTTTAAAAAAAAAAAAAAAAAAAAAAAAAAAACAGTTACATCCTGGGTGCATTTCTCATTGCTGGAATTAGTGAATGGCTCTATGAAAATAGACTTGCTTTTAAACCTTCGTCGCATATATTTATATAGTCAGTTTCTCAGTATGTTGGCATTTCCAGCCAATTTGGTATCTGATATTGGCCCTTTTAAATTTCTGTGGCTTAAAATACGAAGAGTAGGAAGAAGATAAACAGAGACAAAAACACAAACTCATTGAGCGAAAATACCATGGTATAAAGGGAACCTGCTGTAACAGTCTGTCCCAGGAATTTTGAGAAGATGAAATCTTAAGCGTTAAGAAATCCAGAGGCCCTGTCCAGCTTATTGCTGTCGGAGTACCTCAGGGCCCTCTAATCCCCCAGTTTAGAGGATCATATTGTCAAATCAGAGAGGCTCAAACGCAATAGCATCTTCTGGAACCCGAGTGACCCGTATTGAGAGCGGATCTTGTGCTTTTGTTCTTTTGAGAAGCGGGTGTAAAGGATAACAGGCTGGACTATCTTATTTTAAAGCCTCTAAAAAGCCACTTCTCTCTTCCTCACTCCCCTTCCGCTCAGCTTTTTGAGTCTCTGATCAGGTAAATTCTAAGGGCAGGTGCTTGTGAAGCCTCAGTAGACTTCAGTTTTTGGTTCTCGGGACCAGCTTTCCCCTTCCTCATCCATTAGAACTAACGGCTGTGTAGCGTTAATGAAGCTGGGTATTGACTTTGTTGCCCGGGTGACTCTTCTCTGACTTGCACGGTGTCCACGGGGAGAAAAGTTATTTCCACCCCACCTTGTGGGAATACACAGAAGTCATTTTCCAGGTCTGAACGGATTAGACAGTTCCCTCCAGGCCAGCATGCGGGCACCTGCACGTTTATACCAAGGCACTAGTCATTGTCCCCAAGTGTGTATTCAGGTGTCTGTCTTAGCAGGCAAAAGGGGCCACAGCCGCCCAAGCCTGCTTATCACAGGGTGTCTGTAGAACTTGAGTTTCAGAGATTAACAACCTGAAATGAGACAAAAGAGCTTTCTTGATCAGGTAACTTATCCAAAGATACGTGCTTTGATTTCCTAAGGCAAGTTAGCATTAAAGATCAGGCCTGACCTAACATGTTAACATCCGGCGCCTGGGCTTGCGCAGGCTCGAGAAGGCTGCCCAGCCGGAGGCACCGTGAACTTGAAGGAGGGCACAGCTGTGGGCTTTGGAGTGGTGACGAACATGGGAGTAGGTGGCATGATTCCAGTCACCGGTTTACACAATTTAAACTGTCAAGTGAATCTGTCATGTTGTCCACTGTTACTTAAGAAAGGCAGACTCTTAAAAGCAATCATTAGTTTGTTCTAGGGAGGCTTAGCAGCTGGGAGGAGCCCCTCCTGCTCTTCGTGAACTCAGGCCTAGAACAGGGATTTACAAAACGGGGTGAAAATGATGGCCTCTCCTTCGTCTCTTTCTTTCTTCTTCTTTTTTTTTTTTTTTTTTTAATGATTTTTATTTTTTCCATTAGAGTTGATTCACAGGGTTCTCTCAATTTCTGCTGTCCAGCCAAGTGACCCAGTCAAGCATATATATATACATATTCTTTTTCTCACATTATCCTCCATCCTGCTCCATCCCAAGTGACTAGATAGAGTTCGTTCCCTGTGCTCTACAGCAGGATCTCATTGCGTATCCACTCCAAATGCAATAGTTTGCATCTCTTAACCCCAGATTCCCAGTGCATCCCATCCCCGCCCTTTCCCCCTTGGCACCCACAAGTCTCTTCTCCGAGACCATGAGTTTCTTTTCTGTGGAAAGGTGCATTTGTGCCGTCTGTTAGATTCCCGGTGTAAGTGATATCCTATGGTATTTGTCTTTCTCTTTTGAACTTGGGTCACGTAGGATGAGAGTCTCTAGGTTTCATCTCTTTCTCTCTCTCCCTGTGCCTGAGGAGCTAATATGGACCTCGGAGGTGGGTGTGGCGATCCTGTGCAGGTGGTTGTGGGGTCATCGGTTAATGTCCCCCAGGGGCTTCCTCCTCTGCCTCCACCTCTCCACCCCCACAGACCTTCAGTTCTCACTCAGCTCATGTCAGGGGCCCCATTTCTCCTTCCAGGAACCTGCTCTCCACACCTCGTGCTGCCTAAACCCCCCTGGGCGGCTTCCCTGCTCCATTAGAGACCTTAGCCTTCAACTATAGTTTTTATCTTAAAACCTATTTTCCATGTATGTGAATCCCCAGTTTCAGGCCCTGAGACGTGGCTGTCAGTTGGCAGTTGTTGGCTTGTCAAATCATTACGTCCATGCTCTAGATACTGAAGCTGGGGACGTGACTTACTCTGTTTCTGAGACTCTGAAGACTTCAGAAATGTATAGAAGCCAGGCCTCAGGTGGCCTTCTCTTACGGAGGTTGGGATACGTTGAAAAGCTGTTGCAACTGTTAGAGGAACAGGCTAAGACCGCTGCCGTGAGCTTTTTCTTACCCCTTACTCTAGAGCATATGACTCTTAGGTGCCTGTTACTAAGCAATTAGTAGGCACAGGACAACTAAATTTTTTTTTTTTTTTGAGATAGAATTCATATACCATGAAATTCATTCTTTAAAGGGGAACCATTCGGTGGTTTTCAGTATATTCACAAAGTTATGCTTCGATCACCACAGTGACTTTTCAAACCTTTTCATTAGAAAATGAAACCCCGCACACCTTAGATATCCGCCAGCCCCCCCACGCCCCTCAGACCTAGGCAACCACTCACCTGCTTTCTGTCTCTAGAGTTTTTCCTTTTCTGGACTTTATATGAGTGGAACCGTATAATATCACCCTATCATTATAAGCATAGTACCATCTTCAGTAAAGGATCCTTTCGTCTCGTCCGTTTTCTATAGTATGTGATCTCTTGGGACCGATTTCTTTCCCTTAGCACGTTGTCATCAGGCTTCGTTCATCTCGTAGCATGTATCCGTATTGCATTTTCTACTGCCAACCTATTTTCCATTGTAGAGGTATGCCACTTTGGTTTTATTGATTCATCAGCTGGTGAACATTTGGGTTGTTTCTCTTCTCTGGCTGTTATGCATACGGCTGCTGTGGACATTCCTGCACACGTGTTTTTGTGGATGTAAGTTTTCCCTTCTCTCGGATACGTACCTGGAATGGGTGTGCAGAGTGACCTGATGACCCTGCGTTTAGCCTTTTGAGGAACTGCCAGACTGTTTGCCGTAGGGACTGCACCGTTTCCTTCCCACCCTTGGCGTGTGAGAGTTCCAGTCTCTCCGTGTTCTTGTCAGCGCTTAGTTGTCTCGTCTTCCTGACTTAAGCCGTCCTGGTGGGTATGCCGGGGTATCTCGTTGTGGCTTTGACTAGCGTTTCCCTGCTGGCCAGGGATGCTGAGCATCGGTTCATTTGCATATCTTCTTTGAAGGAAGGTCTATCACATCCTTTGCCCGTTTTTAATTGGGTTATTTGTCTTTGTAGCATAGTCTCTTGCATGTTCTGGATCCCAAGTCTTTATCGTATATATATGGTGAACAAATATTTTTCTCCCATTCTGTGGGTTGTCTTTTCACTGGCTTGATAATGTCTCTGGAAGCACTTTTTTGTTATAGGCAACACTAACCAAAGACTGGTTACTCAGTTGCTCCCACCTTAGAGCTATTATTTATTCCGAGTGTCTATCAGGAAGGTGCTACATTGTTTTTCTCCTTCCTCTCTCTCCCTCTTTTTAACTTTTTACTTGGAACTACTCTCAAGAAGAAAAATTGTAAGAATAAGAAAAGAACCAAACCTATATACCCTTTAACTGGATCCGTCTCTTCAGTTTTGCTCCATTTGGTTTATCTTTTCTGTTTCTCTCTACGTAAGTACCTACAACACACATGAATAAAAGAATATTATTCTGCACTGGTTGAGGATAAACTGCATAAATCATGGCCCTTTAATGCAGCCTAATTGTCTGACTCTTCCCTAAGAACAGGGATAGTCCTTTCTCTAACCACAGCATCATTACCCTCTTCATAAATTTAACACTGTTGGGATCCTTTTGTCTCATCCATGCTCCCTAATTTAATTTTGCCACTTGACACATTGTTCTTAAGGGCGTTTCCCCCTGCAGCCTAGGGTCTAAGGTCTGAGACAAGTGTTGCATCTGAGTAAGAAGATTAACATCTGTAAGTGTATTTCCTGACACTTACCTATGCTAGTGCTTGCGACTCCCTGTACTTCATGCATCAGAACTGGTAGCTGAGGGTGTTCCCATTGTGGCTCAGCAGAAACAAATCTGACTAGCATCCAAGAGGTCGCAGGTTCGATCCCTGGCCTCAGTCAATGGGTTAAGGATCTGGTGTGGCTGTGACTGTGGTGTAGGCCAGCGGCTACAGCTCCCATTCATTCATGTGCCACAGGTGTGGCCCTAAAGAAAAAAAAAAAAAAGAATTGGTAGCTGATCTCATCCACCCCACCTGTCCCTTGGGACACCCCCCCCCCCACCCTGAGCAGGGCTTCCATTTCTTGTGCACTTGCCCAGAAAAAGAGGCAAGGAAGAGCTGGGGTGCCCTTTGAGTGAGAGGCAGATCTCTGCATTGACCTCCGGACATCATGGACCATCACCAGGTCTGTCTCTCCCCGGCAGTGCTCTTTGTCCAGACCCCATCTTCCCACTGTGGGGCATCTGCTTCCAAAAAGTCTGCTCTCTCATGATAGAAATGTTGGGGGTGGCGGAGGTGGGGGTCAGCTTAAATTCTCTTTATCCAGTGACCTTTGACTCAGCCTATCCCCTCCCGCCTCCCATTTAATCCACTTAGTCTTTTTCCCAAGGGGGAGGCCCAGGCAGGCCTTCCTTGCCCCTGTGTCCTGTTGTATTTCTCCAGATTCCAAACTCAAAAATCTAGCGATTCTGCTTTTAGGATGTTACAGAACAAGCAGGCATGGGTTTCGAAAACAGGTGCAAAAACCATTCAAAGTAAATTAGTAATTCATATCAGAGTGGGTTATGCACTGCCGCTTTCAGAGCGCTTTCTCATTTCTTTATGTCGTTACTCAACTTACTTGCCATCATCCATCCTCATCACCAGCATGGAGGTGGGCATGGCACCTGCCACCCCCTCTGTCCCCGAGGAAGCCACTCTCAGGCCGCCGCTCGCCCAGAACCAGGCTGCAGAGGAGCAGTGGAGACAGGGCTCACACCTGGCTTCTCCGAGTTCCCCATCTTATGCCATTTCCACCAGGCTGCACATCCTAATCACTTTGTTAATTAGAACTCGGTATCGCGGGTTTGGTAGGAATTGGTTTATGCACCATTCAAGAATAATAAACATTTACACTCTAGGTTTTTAATGATCTGAGACAGCAGAGAAGTATATAAAAAGATTAGCCTCCTGAACGTTTAATTCTGCAGGGGCGGGCGCCGGAGAGAGGGAAATCTGTCTGCAGAAGTAAGAGCAGCTTAGAGGAATCTCAGATGGGATGTTTCCCAGGACTCTTGGAGACTTAGAGCGAGCGATGTGTAATAATCAGTTTACATCCTTCCAAGTCAGGGACTGTTTCTATTGTAGAAATAGGACATTTCCACAGAACTAAGAATACCCGGGTGTCGCAGGGCAAGTACTGAACAGGACGGAAGATGCCAGCTGTCTGGATGATTTTCCTCCCGGGAGTGTTGTATGAAGGTTTTCAAACCTACAGAAAAGTCGAGAGCCGGTGTAGTGACACCTGTTTCTCTTCACCAACACGCTGCCTCCCTGAGATTCTGCCATTGTTCCCATTTTCCTAAATCAGCTTGATCACATATATCCAGGCAATTTGGGATGCATCTTGTTAACACCGTCATTAAATGTATATTTTATATATGTATTTTTTGTTTGTTTCAGTTTTTTTTTTTTTTTTTTTCTTTTTAGGGCCACACCCACTGCATATGGAAGTTTCCAGGCTAGGGGTTGAGTCAGAGCAACAGCTGCCAGCCTATGCCACAGCCAGAGCAACGCAGGATCCGAGCAGTGTCTGAGACCTACACCACAGCACGCGGCAACGCTGGATCCTTTAACCCACTGAACGAGGCCTGGGATCGAACCTGCCTCCTCATGGGTGCTAGTCAGGCTCATTACTGCTGAGCCACAATGGGAACTTCCATGTTTTATAATTTGGATGGAAAGAGTCTACAGTCTTCGTTTGGCTAAGATACCTTTTATTTCTTAGCATCCTTTTGCACTTCGGGTTCATCAGGTTGCGCTGACACCAGAGGCCTTGGTTCCTGTGCTCATGTCCCTTAAAAGCCAATGGCATGTGCCAGGCTTCCCCTTACGCTCACCCACAGAGACCTGTGACAATCCTGGGAAGTGTCATATGGAAACAGAAACTTTCAAACACCTCCTCTGCCTCACCCTGCTCCCCTGCTTTTAAACATAAAAGAAAACTGTACCAGAATGTGGTTTGGTGGGGGATATTAAGTATATTTTGGCGTTGGGTGTGTTGAATATGGTCAGATGGTCATTTGCCATCTCTTCTGCTCCCTGGAAATAATACTTTTCTTGCCCGTCCACTCTGTGAATTAGTCAGAGTTTCCAGGAATAGAAAGTAAAGCCACAGAATAACTGCTGAAAGTCCCCAAGTTAAATGTTGAGCTGTCGTATAATATTTCCCAGAGCCGTCGTATTGCCTCTGCAAGATTCTTAAACTCTGTTCATCATTAGCACTGCGTCTTTTTAACATGAGGCAGTGACTTATTAAAGAGATGGTTATGAGACATCGAAGGGCTACTTTAATGCTTCCTCATTATCTAGACTTAAATTCAGTATAGCCCTGTAGAAGGCTAAAGAAGAAATGTTTGGTATTTTAAGGGAATAAGGGAGATAAGGATAAGCTTTCAACCCTAGGTCAAGATAATAAGTAAATCCAGAGGAGAGAGAAGTAAGCCTGGGGTGGAAGAACCCAGCTCATTGTGAGGGTAAATGGCCTTTCTAAGGCTCCAGCCCTGCCCCAGGAGCAGTGGATAGGTCGCCCCTGGAGGCAGGCTTCCTTTTTCCCCTTCACCTTAGCTAGATCTTTCTAAAAACCAGACACAAACAAAATGAAACTGGCTTTCGGGAAGATGCAGGACATGTCAGGTGCAGTTGGTCTGTTCAGAAGTCTCCTCTGTCCTTCTGGTTTGGGCTGAAGGGCGGCTGGAGATGTGCTTTGGGGCCAAGGTTGGGTTCCTGCCCTGACCTTCTGGGGCTGTCTTGGAGGGTTTATGGGGATGTTAAGAGGAACATCCATGGCCTTTACCACTGGGGCTCTAGTGGAGGGCTTACTTGTGAGTCAGGTTAAGGCCAGAGAGGGCAGCTTCTCTTGGTCGTGCCCTGTGTCGGGAAATGCATCTGTCTCCACTTACTTTCTCTAGAATTGAAGCACGCATTGGCTCTTCCGTGGTGCTTTTGTGTTTTCCTGAAATATCCCCATTTGAAAAACAGAGTGCATGGCAGTGGGCAAATAATAGGTCCTCAGAATGCCTATTGAGAAGGGAAAAGAAATAGAGCTGAACAGACAGGCCACCGTCCTTGTGCTCTGGGGGTGACTTATGTGACCCACATGGAGAGAACAAGAAGCCTTGGAGAGACAAGAGAAGAGAAGGAGTTCTCGAATTAGGAGGCTAAACCTTAGTTTGTCCAAGTCAGTGTAGAAGTTTAGATCTGTTACAAACACAGTTCTTATTTGATTGACAGTGGGGAGGGGCACGTGGAGTTTGGATTTGAAAAATCTATAAAGAAGGAGGAAGTGACCACTTCTCTTTTACTTATTTATATATGTGTGTGTGTGTGTGTGTGTGTGTGTGCGCATATCTATGATAATTAGAATATGAAGGTATTGTTAAGAGACCATTAAGTTACAGGTTATCAAAGAACAAATTCTATTTTCCTACAACATTTAGCATAGGATAAAAGAGCCTTTTTAAATCAAAGGGACAGGGAGGGAAGATGACTCAACAACAGATGGTTAGATCCTCAGTTCACATCAGACTAAATTTTAAATGAACTGAAGAGTTAGAGATAGGCATTCCCGGTGTGGCTCAGCACGTTAAGAACCCAGCTAGTATCCATGAAGTTGCAGGTTCGATCCCTGGCCTTGCTCAGTGGGTTGAGGATCTGGCGTTGCCACAAGCTGCAGCAGAGATCGCAGGTGTGGTTCGGATCCAGCACTGCTGTGTCTGTGACATAAGCCAGCAGCTGCAGCTCCGATTTGACCTCTAGGCTGGGAACCTCCATAGGCCACAGGTGTGGCCCTAAAAAGAAAAAGAAAAAAAAATGAGAGAGCTAGGTATGTGTTACCTAGGAAAAAAACAAAAAACAAAAAAAAACAGCAATAAAAATCTGTAGATTGCATATATCATTCATTGAGGGATGGTCATTATGATGAGAGATGTTACACTAGAAGTTAATTATATATCAGATAATAGAAAATTTGAGTTGAAGGGAAAGATGAAATAATAGGCGTGCTTTATTGCTGATTGTTTTGGTGGTTTGGAAATAGGTATTTTTGTTTCCAATCTTCCAAAATTGGTGGACTGGTTGGAGTATTGGTTTAAAAAAAAAAGGGGATGTATATATATGTTTTAAGTGAAGTTCAATTCTCTTTTTTTAAATGCCAGTCAGTGCTTTTTATGTAGAGTTCTGAACCTATCCAAATAAGAGTGATTTAAAGGGGGATTTCTGGTGACTGATGGAGTCATTTAGGTGAAAGACCTTGTCCACAGTGCTGCGAACAGCAGGTGGGAAAGGCTGGGCTGTGATGGGAATGAGAAATGCCCAGCTGTTCATCACATTCCTGGAGCCGGCTTATCGGAGTTGTATTTCCTGTTTCATAGACTCGGGGGGAGATTGTTTCCACAAAGTGCATCTCTGACTCTTGGAAAGATCTAGACATAACCTAAATGGATTGTGCAGTAGAGTCATAAATACACCCTTCTCTTCCCCAGAGCCTGACCTCCTCACCCCTTCATCCTCCTTATAAATCACGGGCATTCCCGAGCACCCTCTTGGCAGCTGTATTAACAGAGGAGAGGGATCTTAGCACGCCATGCAGTCGACCATTAGCCAAAAGTTTTACCTCCTCTGATGTTGCCCCTTCTAGGAACATCCATAGACTTAAATTCTGCATAGCCCCTAGAATGACAGTGGAGTCAGAACTTCATGTTTCTGTTTTCAGGTCAAAAAGATTTATTTTTGAAACGCAGTTTGCTCTATCATTTGCAGTGTGAGATAGAACTATCCTGACCCCTTGTATCCGGTTCTCATTTGTGTATGATTTTTGGAGGAAGAAGGGTTAATTGCCCAATTGGGTTGACATGCATTTTTCTTTCCTGCTCTGCCATTGTATAGCTTCTTTATTACCAAGGGTACATAGGATGTTGAAATAACCTAAAATCCAGAGAGGGGTAGCCAGGAGGAGGGGAAGAAGCCCACATCTGTTTCAGAGCCCTCGGGCTTCATAGTTAACCTTGAAGGTGGAGAAAGGTCATTGCCCATTTTATCGGTGTTATGATTAACAGTAAAATACTATAATGTAGACAGATTATTATACTGCAGCCAAGAGGCAATAAAGAGAAGCATTTTAATATACAAATTTAATTAGATTTTAAAAATTAGGCTGTAGGAAATAAAGGCCTCTGTGAAAGGCTTCTATTGAAGACATTCTCCGAGCAACTTTTGAAGAGATGAGGAGTTCCTGTTGTGGCTCAGCAGGAACGAACCCGACTAGCATCCATGAGGATGCGGGTTTGACCTCTGGCCTTGCTCAGTGGGTTAAGGATCCGGCGATGCTCTGGAGCTGTGGCGTAGGTCGCAGATGGGGCTCAGATCCCACATGGCTCTGGCTGTGGTGTAGGCCAGCAGCTGTAGCTCTGATCGGACCCCTAGCCTGGGAACTTCATATGCCGTGAGGCTGTTGGCCCTAAAAAGACAAAAACAAAACAAAACTTTTGATGAGAAGAAAAAAAGTGCAGAACTGGAAAGCGGTGTGGCGAAGCTGTCTGTGGATTCCCAAGTGCAGTTAGGAGACTTTGAGACTTGACGGGCCTTTCTGCAGACTTACCTAAGATCCAGGAAATGAAGTCTTCCCAGGGGTGCAGGCCCAGAGGGAAGTTCCAGTTGTTCCGCCTCTCAAGTTGTAAATGTGCCAACTTGAGCTTGCTGTTACTGCCGGTTCTCTGCTTCAAACATGGGGAGACAGGGAGGGAGGGAAATAAATAACCACGCTCACTGCTTTTTTTCCTCCTACGGCTGAAACCTGGAACTGTGCGACTGTCTTCTCTGACGGGTCACAACACCAGGTGTTGCTGTTGGAGCAGGTGACAGGCTCCATAGAGAAGCTCTTGGGGCGCACGGCATCTTTTTTCCTTTTGGCGTCTACTAAATTGTTGTTGTTTTCCTGAACTTTTTCAGGAAAATATACACATAACATACATATGCGTTTCTTTTCTTTTACTGTGTAGTTGACTTACAGTGTTGCATGAGTTTCTGCTGTACAGCAAAGTGATTTAGTGTATACTGTACATGTGTATATTCTTTCTCATATTCTTTTGGATTATGGTTTCTCACAGGATATTGAATAGGGTCCCTTGGCTCTGCTGTAGGACCTTGTTTATCCATCCTCTGTGTAATAGTTTGCATCTGCTCATCCCAAACTCCTGATCTATCTCTCCCTTGGCAACCACAAGTCTGTCCTCTATATCTGTGAGTCTGTTTCTGTTTCTGGAAACAGAAAATTTATTTATATCATATTTTAGATTCTATGTATAAGTGATGCCATGTGATATTTTTCTGCTTCTGACTTATTTCACTTAGTATGATCATCTCTGTGTCTTTCCATATTGCTGCAAATGGCACTATTTCATCCTTTTTATGACTGAGTAGTATTCCATCACACACACACACACACACACACACCTGTATGGGGCTTGATCCATTCCTCTGTTGACGGACATTTGGGTTGTTTCCGTGTCTTGGCTATTGTAAATAGTGCTTTTATGAACATAGGAGTGCACATATCTTTTTGATTTAGAGTTTTGTCTGGGTCTGTGTCCAAGAGTGGGATTGCTGGATCATATGGCAATTCTAATTTTGGTTTTTGGAGGAACCTCTATACTGTTTTCCATAGTGGCTGCACCAGTTTACATTCCCACGTACAATGTAGGAGGGTTCCCTTTCCTCCACACCCTCTCCAGCACTTACTGTTTGTAGACTTTTTGATTTACATTTCTCTAATAACTGAACTAGTGCTGACAAGCATCTTTTCATGTGCCTATTGGCCATCTGGACATACATATGTCTTTAAAGCTGGCGTTGGGCCTGAGAAGCTGGTGGATGAAGTCAGTCTTTTGAAAATTGCTAGTTCCCGGGGGGATACATGGCTGGCCCGTGGAGAAGCAGTGTGTATCCCTCTGCCGAGGCCCAGGGTGAACTGCGAGAGAGGACACGGGCGTGCTGGGATCTCTGCTGCACGGCGCAGGGTTCCAGGGCTCAGTCCCCAGGGCAGTGGGGACAGTCCAGGGAGGAAAGGTGGCCTCGTGTGCCCTGCAAGTTTTTGTATCACATCTTTCGCTACTGGAAAGGGAAGACATTGGAACTTTGTGTGGTTTTTCTAGTCACTTGAGTCCTTCATAGACTGGAATGTCCCTTATTCAAATAGAAGGACATTCATCTGGTTTAAAACATCTTTTCCACATTTTTATGGTGCGTGGAGTGTGCAGGGTTTTCACAGTAGGGCCTCTGTGGAGGCCACACCCCCAGGAAAGTTTGAATCTGCTTCTGTCGCTCTGGTGATCTTGACAAGGTTCGGAGGCCTTTCCTGTTCTGTCTTGGGCATCCGGTTGTAGAGAAATTTCCAAGCGGCGTGTCACCTGGAAGGATCGTGCGTTCTCTGGTGCCACCGGAACAAGGGATCATTCATGTGTCTTTTTTTTCTGTCTTTCACACCAGCCCTGCATCTCCCAGAAGGAAGGGTTGGGTGCTCCCACCAGAAAGTTTCGACCAGAGATGAACTTAGATCTACTTGGCTCACGCTGAGTCCGAATGAGTTTTCCTCTAGGGTTCCTCAGTCTCCAAAGGAGAGCCTCCAGGGCTCTGCCAGAGCAGTGGCTTCAGG
Source organism: Sus scrofa (assembly GCF_054392235.1). Classification (NCBI taxonomy): domain Eukaryota; kingdom Metazoa; phylum Chordata; class Mammalia; order Artiodactyla; family Suidae; genus Sus; species Sus scrofa. The sequence goes on from NC_139385.1 coordinate 14,610,338, forward strand.
CCAGAGGAGTATGGGGGTTCCACAAGGCTCTCCCTTCCAAAGGCCCTACGGCCCTCATAGAGGTGTCTGTTGCAAGGATCGGGGGGCCGGCGGGACGGGGGAATGGAGAAAAGGTCTTTTGTTGGTGGGCGCATCATATACAGGTATAGCATCATGGACTGGGTACCTCTTTCTTTCTTTCTTTCTTTCTTTCTTTCTTTCTTTCTTTCTTTCTTTCTTTCTTTCTTTCTTTTTTGGTCTTTTTGCCATTTCTAGGGCCGTTCCTACGGCATATGGAGGTTCCCAGGCTAGGGGTCGAATCGGAGCTGTAGCTGCCAGCCTACGCCAGAGCCACAGCAACACAGGATCCGAGCCGGGTCTGCAACCTGCACCACAGCTCATGGCCAACGCCAGATCCTTAACCCACTGAGCAAGGCCAGGGATCGAACCCGCAACCTCATGGTTCCTAGTCGGATTCCTTAACCACTGAGCCACGGCGGGAACTCCTGGGTACTTCTTTCTTATGCTTTTTGATTTTCCGGTTTCATAGATTCTTTATCTGGTTAAAGAAAAAAAAAAAAAAAGAGGATGGTTGTCAGTAGCACGACTGTAGTGATGTGTCTGGCTTTCTAGTTAGGAGATGGAGAAGAGTCGTAACTTGCCCACGGTCACAAAGCTCATTTTTAACAACCTGGATCGGAGAGCCTTTGGGCAGGAGGAAGATGGGAACGGTGCTCTAGCCTCAGCCGTCTGTCTGATGTGCACATCTTGTGTCCGTGGCTCCCCTGCCAGACTGGCACGAAGCCTGTGCCTGGACACCCCTGATGCCTTTTCTGGGAGCTGTTCTATCTTTGGGCAGATGTCACTGTTAAGTTCTCCTTTATGTTGGGCTAAAGCCTGTTCCCCCATGTAGCTCTTCCCCTCGGGGCCATGTCAGACAAGTGCACTTCCTCTTCCAAAAGCCAGCCCTTCACATGCTGGAAGACAGCGAGCCTGTTCCCTGCCCTCCACCCTCCCCTTCCTGCGGTGGCCCCCTCCCAGGACTCTGAATGTGCTCCAGCCTCCGGCAGCCCCCAGAGGAAGGTTCTCCTGACGTGGCCTAATCCGAGCTCCCATCCCCCACTCTCAGGTAGACTTTTGTGTGAAAACGCCAAAACTTGCATTAGAATCGCTTTGGATGGACTAGAGCTTATTGCAAAGTGAGTGCAAATACCAACCATTTTCAAAGAAAAGAAAGGAGAGGCATGGCTTAGCCACAGCAGCTTTTTAAAAGTCCCAGAGGTTTTAGGTATACACTTAATTGGTGCTATTGTAGTTCCTTTTTTTTGTTTTGTTTTGTTTTTCTTTTAACCCATCATTTCAGCTCGTTAAGCTTTGGGGATTCATATTTCTGTCATTAAGAGTTAGTCCTTCCTTCCTTTGCAATTTCAGAGGACTCAGTGATGCCTTTATTAGCGCTTTCCCTCCGTCGCATTATAGCTTTTTATGTCTTTCCTCCACTCAGGTGTGAGTTCCGCTACGATGGTCACCTTGCTGTTTTTCTCTTCTCTCTCCAGCCCTTACCTCGTGGTTAAGTGCTTAATACATTTTTGTTGAGCGCATGAGTCAAACATATTTGCTCTCTCCAATTCTCATCTTCATAAAAACGTTAATTGGGCACTTGAAGAGGACAGCCCCTGAAAGCGATTTTTGCAGCCCACCAGAAACTCTCCCCTGAACTGGCTGTTGACCTGCTCTTTGGTGTTCTTTGTAAGCCGAGGTTCACTCTGTCATGAATTGGTGTTGCTGTGATGTTACATACATGCTCCTAAAAAAATCACTGTGCCGTGCACCACAGAACAAACTAGAGGGCTTATGGGGAAAATGGGTGAGAAACACAAAAATTGCATCACTGACAGGTTGTTTTTTTCTTGAAGGCAGGAAACTTATAAAAATAGTAACTTGGTTTTGCACATATTAAATGGTTAAGAAATAATATACATGCTCCAGTAAATGTGGCATTTACCTTGAAAAGAGCTTGAAGTTGGCTTGTGGACTTGGACTTTGGAAGGGTTACTTACACCTGTGAGTTACGGCGAAGGAGTGGGTGGCAGGTTATCTGAAACTGGAGAGAAAATCTTGGCACCAGGTGTGGGCAGGTGTGACTCACAGTGTCCAGGGGGAGCAGAGATCACTGGCCAGTGTTTGAAGTGTGTGTGTGTGTGAGTGTGCAGTTTGTTCCCGTGGACTTGGCTCAGCGGGGGGCAGGTTACTGCAGTCACCGAGGGTTTCCTGCAGACAGAATTGCACATGAACAAACATCCTTCACGTTGGCAGGCATTTGGCTTTCAAAACCAGGGTTATTGCAGCCCCTGTTTCTTCATTCTGGTGGTCACTTGATCAGCAAAACATCATCTGTGTCCCTAAAGTATTCTAGGCACTGGGAATATAAAGATGCAGACGTTGTAATATCTGCTCACTCCCAAGAAGCTCATAGTCGTAACCACTAATTTACTTTTACCAGGAGGAATGACAGTAAATGTTAAAGAGACAGACTTGACTAATCCAGCCATTTTCCAAGGTCCCCTCCAGCCAGAAGAGTATTTTCTAAACCTCATCCCTTGATCCATTGTCACCCTCATATTTACATGTATAAACTGAAGATTGACCAAGGGGCCACTACACTCACAGACCCTTGGAACTAGAAAGAACCCTAGAAATCTGGGGAGTCAGCCTTCCCTTTGATTCAGATGAGGCAGCCAAGCCTCTGAGAGGTGAAGTGATTGACTCAGAGTCACTTGGCTGGTTAGTGGCAAAGCCAAAACTTGAGTCCAATTCGTTTTTGTTTTGTTTTTTTTGAAATATGTTTTTTAATTTTTTCTTACATTATATTACTACTTAAAAATGCCTTATAATTCAATAATCACGTAAGCCATTACAATTTTAAAACTTGTTTTTAGGATTAATTTTGTTAAAGGAATACTTGTAGCTTCTTGAATTGGTGTTATGCAATTAAATATTTTGTTAAAATTAAAAATGCATCTTGCTGTAATATCCCAAAATGAATATTTGTACTGATTCAGGAAAGAGTATCTTTTATATCTTTGAAACAAAATGTTGAAATTGATCATTGAGAAATTGAATTTCTGTCCTTCTTTGGCTCTTGGAGTCCAGTTCTTTTTAAACTATAATATATTGCCTCTCAAGATTATGACGAAAGGGGGATATCAGTTCTATTAATTTAGTTCTAAACTGAACTTACATCCTTTATCCTATTCCATCTATTGAGTGTCACCAACCCAGTTACTAAGAGGCTTCCCCTTGTTTTATTATTGTTCTTTATAAAATCTGGTACGATGCAAACTCACCAAGGTGCATCTTCTTCAGACAGTGTGCTCTATAATTACTCGCCTTTGTTGGAGCAGACAGAAAATTGTGTTTCTTTGTGCCTACAAGAGATTTAAGCATTTGCCGTGAATTGATCTGGGATTTTGAGGGGAAAACATCCCCCGGTTATGTTTGTGGAATTTGTGGTGCATTCCAGAGGATTATAGTGTCATTGCCTCTGGTCAAGACATGCTTTCTTTCCCAGTTGATGGGTTTTATTTTGTTTATCTATCTGTTCCCCTCATCCCAACCCCCAACACTATTTTGAAATTTTTATCTGAGGTACACCTTTATGCCAGGTCCTCCGTTTTGACTGGGGCCCCCATGACTCACTGGCTTTGGCCACTTTTACTGGCAGCAATAGTCATTTCTAGCATACAGGAATTTTAAACAAAGAATTTGGGCAACCCCTCAAGAGAACAGGAAGAGAGGGTTAAACTCGTGAGAGTAAATGATCGTTTCCCCTCCTCCCTTTTCTTTGTCAGAGAAGAAATGAGTGTATTTTTCTTTGTCAGAGAAGAAATGAGTGTATTTGCACCTTTAGTGTTTGCACAACATTTTCAAATTGTTCTCACTTTCTGGAAGTCCCTGGGAGACAAACTGTTTTTTACCCCCCTCAGGGGATATGTGAATTCTGGGCCCAATGCTTTGAAAGCACCAATTCAAACTGGAATCGTGGGTCCTAAGCATGGCTGTGGGGAGAAAGTAATTTATCGATCTAAGTAACTCAATATCTAAAGAAACATCACCAGTGTTAGTAATTAAACATAAATTCTCCAGGGGTGACTGCCTTGTCGCCATTTGTCTGTGGTGAGGTGGACATGCTTCTCTGTGCACTGGCCTCTGAAGCCACCGAGGTTACTGGCCAGCACATTTCCAGTTTGAGGACATTAGATAAATGCTCACTGTTTTATCTTGCTGTTTCTATGCTGCCTCTAAGGTCAGGACTTCGGAATGGTTCTGCTTTAGGATCAAAAGCTTTCCTGAGCACCTGAGCAAAGAGGAAATTTAAGGCATAGGCACATTTAAATTCAGGAGTCACTCAGTTCTGTGAAGAAAAGCAGGTGGAGGGAGTTCCCGTCGTGGTGCAGCGGAAACGAATCTCACTAGGAACCATGCGGTTGGGGGTTCGATCCCTGGCCTCAATCAGTGGGTTAAAGATCTAGCCTTGCTGTGAGCTGTGGTATAGGTTACAGACGTGGCTCGGATCCCGCGTTGCTGTGGCTGTGGGGTAGGCCGGTGGCAGCTACAGCTCCGATTAGACCCCTAGCCTGGGAACCTCCATATGCCATGAGTGCAGCCCTGAAAAGACAAATAAATAAATAAATAAAAAGGGCAGATGGAGCAAGTGGACTACTATTGGGTCCCAACACCGTGGCTCCTCGGGCCGTTGTTGGGACCCACAAGTGGTTGGGTCCAGTGTTGAGCTGAAGACGATGACACTGCAGACAGCAACAAGGACGCTAAGGCTGTCTTGAGGCTCTGGCCATCTCTTTGGGTCTTGGCTGGTTGACATGCCTGACTTCACGTGGGAATCATCGTTTGGCAGTGGTCTTTGGGCCTGTAGACTTTCTTCCAAAGGAGCAGCTTTTGCCTCTGATGGAATCAAGACCTCAGATTTCTGCGGTGCGTGTGATCAGGTGACCGAGCAGAGACCGAAGAGCTAATTCTCCGTCCAAGTGTCGGTTCTTGGGTGGATGCGGCAGATCCTATTTTGCTATGTATCTTTTCCTCATCCTCTAAGTTCCACTTCAGTGAGGCATTTCCTCAGGGAAATTGTGATTTGACTACTAAACTTTCGATTTGTACATTTTTTTTTTGTGCAGCTTTAAAAATTGTTCTATTGGAGTAGTCCTTATTTTATAAATGTCTATTTCCTGATATCTCAGTTGGATTTATGCTGTGTGTGTGTGTGTGCGTGCATTTCCTAGTTGTATTTGGCGGTTGTAGAGATTTTTATTTATCAGGACAAAACCCTCTTCCAATGCGTGTACTTTGGACTCTGCCATTGTTTGGATACCCTTCTTTCTAGTTTTCATTGAACCTTGGTGTTTTATTGCGATGTAATTTTTCTCTGTGAAGTTTACAGCCGTTTTCTTTGGCTAATTAAAAAAAATTTTTTTTGTTTACTTGGGTTTTCTCCCAATGCATGTATCTGAAGCCTGATTGCACAGTGATTTGACTTCCGTATCATGTTTCTGGATTTAAAGCCAATATTCTGTTGAAAATGCACATGCTGTAGAAGGTGAAAAATGAAAATCCTCCAACACTTCCCCATAACTGTCCCCCAGGCGAACCACTGTTTACATTTTCTTGTTTATTTATTTTTTTTAATACACATAAAAGAAGACTTGTACTCACAAAGTCTGTAGACTTTATTTTCTAAACCTTATTTTTTTGAAGGACAGTTGATTTGCAGGGTGTTAATTTCTGCCATACAGCAGAGATTTAATTATACATGTATATACATTCTTTTTCATGTCTTTACTATTTTGGTTTATCACAGGATATTAAATATGGTTCCCTGTGCTCTGCAGTCGGACCTTGTTGTTTATTCATTCTCTGTGTAATAGTTAGCCTCTCCTCATCCCAAACTCCCAATTCATCCCTCCCTTCCCCCTCCTCCCCGCTGGCAGATCTGTTCTCTGTGTATGTGAGGTCTGTAGACTACTTTATTTTGTTTTGTTCTGTTTTTTGTTTTTTGGGGCTGCACCTGTAGCATATGGACGTTCCCAGGGTAGGAGTTGAATCAGAGCTTGTAGCCGCTGGGCTACGCCACAGCCACAGCAACGCAGGATCCGAGCTGCATCTATGACCTACACCACAGCTCACAGCAATGTCAGGTCCGTAACCTACTGAGCAAGGCCAGGATCTAACCTGCTTCCTCAGAGATGCTAGTCAGATTCTTTTCTGCTGAGCCAAGACAGGAATTCCTTTAGACTCCTGTAGACTGCTTTAGATCTGGCACAGAGACCATAGCCATGCACCTAAGGAATGTTTACCTACCTCTGATTGTGTGTGTGTGTGTGTGTGTGTGTGTGTGTCCTTTAACACCTGTATGCTTTTGATTGCCCTGCTTTTTAGTTATGCAAAAAAAACTCCAAAACTAGGGAGTTCCTGTCGTGGTGCAGTGGTTAACGAATCCGACTAGGAATCATGAGGTTGCGGGTTCGGTCCCTGCCCTTGCTCAGTGGGTTAACGATCCGGCGTTGCCGTGAGCCGAGCTGTGGTGTAGGTCGCAGGTGCCGCTCAGATCCCGTGTTGCTGTGGCTCTGGTGTAGGCCGGGTGGCTACAGCTCTGATTAGACCCCTATCCTGGAACCTCCATATGTCGCGGGAAGCGGCCCTAGAAAAGGCAAAAAGACAAAAAAAAAAAAAAAAAACCTCCATCCTTTATGATTCAAAATAAGACCATTAGTTTTATTATATATTGAAAACGGATCCTTAAACTTCATAATGCCTTCCGATTATTTTACATTTGCTTGTGTTATATACTATTATTTTATTGCAGGATAATGTTCAATTATGGAAACGACGCCAAAGAGGCGTGATTTTTCTGGCTTACTGTGTAATTGTTTATTGAGTATTTTTCTCATTAGAGTGATTTTTTTTTTCCTTTTGAATTGCAGAGATAAAGAAGCTTGCTTAGATCTTGTAAATTGATTATTACGTGGCTAAAGAAATCAGATCATTTTCAAGTGCTTCCTCTATGGAAGGCATTGCATTCAGGATTGAAGAGAGGGAAATATTTTGAGATTCTTCCTTTTCCTCTCAAAAAACTAGTTGTATGTATTCAAATATCAATAACAGAGCTCTGGACGTGGTGCAGCGGAAACAGATCCGACTAGGAACCATGGGGTTGCAGGTTCCATCCCTGGCCTTGCTTCGTGGGTTAAGGATCCAGTGTTGCCGTGAGCAACACGGCTCGCAGACACGGCTCGAATCCCGAGTTGCTGTGGCTGTGGCGTAGGCTGGCAGCAACAGCTCTGATTCGACCCCTAGCCTGGGAACCTCCATATGCCACAGGTGCAGCCCTAAAAAAAGACAAAAGACAAAAAATAAAATGCCAATAACAAAATCAGCAAATGCCTGAGAAGTCCCACAGGTGTTGACTTAGAAGTCAACAGAAGGTCTATGATCTAAAAGTTCGTAGAGGGTCCAGTTGGTTGCCAGGGCCTGTGGTGACTGAGATGGATTTGCGGGGTGGTGTGTCAGAAACAGAACTTTGGCAGGTGGGATTCAGAAGCTCTTGTCTGTGTGAAAATGGAAAGCAGAGGACAGAGCTTTTGGATGCTGGTCAGGAGCAGAGGAAGAGTGCAGCAGGGGCCATGGTGAGGAGGTGTAGGAGTCTATTTAAGCTCAGAGGCCATTGGGGAGTTTTCAACAGGGGCTTGCCAGGAGGATCTGATTGATATGCTCAGAGTTCACTCAGGCCACTGAGGAACAGCAGATTCTGTAACTGTTGTTTTATTTGTGTTTAGTGGTATTATGTAAGCAATATTCACAGTGGGTCACGGAGCCGTGTTAAGGGGAAATGAAAACAGGTTGATTTGTGATTCTGAGCTTCCGTGATGGGTATGGGGGATCCGGAGTTGGAGTGGGAAAGGATGGGCTTGGTTTCAGTCATGTCGGGCTGGGGATGGAGGCATAAGCCAGCTGGCCATAGTGGTCCTTGGCAGTCGAGGAAGAAACAAAGGCCAAGGTGCTCCAAGAGAAAGATGTTTTTGTTTGGGTGCTTTTTTAAAATTATTTCTTTCAATTTTATTTAATTTTTATTTTATATTAGAGTACACTGGATTTGCAGTGTTGTGTTAGTTTCAAGTGTACGGCAAAGCGATTCAATTATGCATACGCATATATCCATGCTCTTTTAGATTCTTTTCCCGTGTTGGTTATTACAGACTATGGAGTAGAGTTCCCTATGCTATATAGTAGGTCCTTGTTGATTATCTATTTTATATATAGTAGTATGTATATGTTAATCCCAATCTCCTAATTCATTCCTCCCCTCGACCTTTACCCTTTGGTAACCATAAATTTGTTTAAGTGAGTCTATTTCTGTTTTGTACATAGGTTCATTTGTATCATTCTTTTTTAGATTCCACATATAAGTGAAGTCATAGGGTATCTGTTTTTCTCTGACTTACGTAGTGTGATAATCTCTGGGTCCATCCATTTTGATGGAGATGGCATCGTTTCATCCTTTTTTATGGCTGAGTAATACTCCATTATATCTATGTACCACATCTTTATCCATTCCTCTGTTAATGGACACTTAGGTTGTTTCCATGTCCTGGCTATTGTGAATAGTCCTGCAGTGAACATTGGGGTGCAGGTATCTTTTTTAATTTATGGTTTTCTCTAGATAGATGCCCAGGAGTGGGATTGCTGGATCATATGGTAGTTCTATATTTAGTTTTCTGAGGTACCTCCATACTATTTTCCATAGTGGTTGTACCAATTGACAGTCCCACCAACAGTGTAGGAGGGCTCCCTTTTCTCCACATCCTCTCCAGCATTTATTGTTTGTAGACTTTCTGATGATGGCCATTTCAACTGATGTGGGGTGACAGCTCATTGTGGTTTGGGTTTGCATTTCCCTAATAATTAGTAATGTTGAACATCTTTTTGTGTGCTTTTTAGCCATCTGAATGTCTTCTTTGAAGAAATATCTACTTAGATCTGTCCATTTTTTGATTTGGGTTGTTTGGTTTTTTGATACTGAGCTATATGAGTTGTTTGTATGTTTTGGAAATTAATCACTTGGTCACTTTATTTGCAACTATTTTCTTCCATTCTGTGGGTTATCTTTTTTGTTCTATTTATGGTTTCCTTTGCTATGCAAAACTTTTAAGTTTAATTAGGTCCCATTTGTTTATTTCTATTTTTATTTTCATTACTCTAGCTGGTGGATCCAAAAGATATTGCTGTGATTTTTTTTTGTCTAAGAGTATTCTGCCTATGTTTTTTTCAAAGAGTTTTATAGTATCTGTTCTTAGATTTAAGTCTTTAAACCATTTTGAGTTTATTTTGTATATGGTGTTAAAGAGTGTTCTAATTTCATTCTTTTACATGTAACTGTCCAGTTTTCCCAGCACCACTTATTGAAGGGACTGTCTTTTCTCCATTGTATATTCTTGCCTTCTTTGTCATAGGTTAGTTGTCCATCAGTGCGTGGGTTTATTTCTCGGCTTTCTCTCTTGTTCCATTGATCTGTATTTCTGTTTTTGTGCATTAATATACTGTTTTGATGACTGTAGCTTTGTAGTATAGTCTGAAGTCAGGGAACCTAATTCCTCCAGTGCTGTTTTTCTTTCTCAGGATTGCTTTGGCTATCGGGGTCTTTCGTGTTTCCATAAAAATTACAAAAAAATTTTTTTGTTTAGTTCTGTGAAATATGCCACTGATAATTTGATGGAGATTGCTTTGAATCTGTAGATTACCTTGAGTAGTACAGTCATTTTGATAATATTGATTCTTCCAATCCAGGAACATGATCTATCTTTCCATATGTTTGTCTCATCTTTGATTTCTTTTGTCAGTGTCTTCTAGTTTTCAGAGTATAGGTCTTTTGTCTCTTTAGGTAGGTTTATTCCTAGGTATTTTATTCTTTTTGATGTGATGGTAAATGGGATTGTTGCCCTAATTTCTCTTTCTGATCTTTCATGGATAATATATTGAAATGCAGTTGTTACTGTGTATTACTTTTATATCCTGCAACTTTACCGAACTCATTCATGAGCTCTAGTAGTTTCCTGGTGGCATCTTTAGGATTTTCTATGTGTAGTATTATGCATCTGCAAACAGTGACAGTTTTATTTTTCCTTTTCCAATTTGGAATCCTTGTATTTCTTTTTCTTCTCTGATTGCTGTGGCTAGCACTATTATCTTTTACCTTCTGTTTTGTAAAAATTTCTGAACATAAAAGTTCAGCTCTCTGCAAGAGGATTTAAGCTATTGTGACAGTGCATATCCCAAGCCTCAGCTTGATTGTCTGACGGCATTTCCCTTCCAGGATTATAGTTGAGAGGTGACACTACTGTTTTAGAGATTTACTCCAGCCTCATCTTGCTCCAAGGTCAGTTATGATTTCCTGCTGTGTATTTCTGAAGAATGATTTTAAGCATTTCAAAACGGAAAGGTAGGAGTCCCCGTCGTGGCGCAGTGGTTAATGGATCCGACTAGGAACCATGAGGTTGTGGGTTTGATCCCTGGCCTCGCTCAGTGGGTTGAGGATCCGGCGTTGCCATGAGCTGTGGTGTAGGTCGCAGATGCTGCTCGGATCCCGTGTGGCTGTGGCTGTGGCGTAGGCCTTGGATACAGCTTGGATTCAGCCCCTAGCCTGGGAACTTCCATGCGTGAATGCAGCCCTAGAAAATACAAAAAAAAAAGGAAAGGTAACTCAAGTAGAAAGGCAGTTTCAGAGCCCAGAAGCTAAGCATTACACCGTGGAACCCCACTGGATACATAGTTTCTATACTAAGCTGTCTTCACTGCTTTCCTGAACCTTATAGACAAGTAGCTTCAAGTTTTATATTTGGACATATTTCTTTTTTCTATGATAGATTGAGGATAATGAAATAATGACAAGTGATGAAATAATGGCAAGAGTTTTTTTTCTTACCAATTATTTGTTACATAGATGGTTTATAGAAAATCAGTTTAAGGATTGGTTGACTTATGCTTTGAAAAAGAAAATATTTGAATATAGGGAATAGCACAACACTCCCCCTCACTCCATTTTTAAAAAATCTCTTTCAGAGTTCCCTCGTGGCTCAGTGGGTTAAGGATCCAGCATTGTCACTGCTGGGGCTCTGTTTCCTGCTGTGGCATGGGTTCAATCCCTAGTCCAGGAACTTCCATGTGCGTTGGGTGTGGCCAAAAAAAAAAACACTACTGCGTCTCTTTTAATTTTAGAAGAATCACAGATGGAAATGAGCAGATTTATTTCTTTTGTTCCTAAAGAGAATTGTATCTGTAGTCATCTATTGTAGGGATCCTTAGGTTATAGCTATTTAAGATTATTGATGAGAATGTGTGCAAATCAAGGAGATGGTGTTTATTCACCCACAGGTGAGATATTTTAGAAGAGCAAGTTCTGGGAAGGTCAGAAAATAACGGAATGGTGTTCTTCCGAGGAGTGTACTGACAGTACTTTTTGGGGAGCTCGTGGGATCCCAGAGACATCTAGTCCAGGCCCCTTCCCATTTCCATGACAAACGCCTCAAGACTTTGGCCATGGTCATTTAGTGGCCTCTTGGACCCTCCGGTGAAGAGCAAGGGAGGACACTGGCTTGGTCCCCAGTGCAGCAGCCCTGACTGTTTCAGGTTGAAAGTTTCTGCTACAATTATATGTCCTTTGTTCTGGTTCTTCCCGTGGTGCTAGTCATTTAAAAAAAAAAAACCTAGTTCCTCTTCTGTGTGACAACCATCGGGTGCTTCAAGGTGGCTCGTGGTCCTTCTTTGGTCCAAGACTCTTACTCTCTGTTCTTCGAGGTGAGTGGGATTGTGCAGGGATTATGCACAGAGCCAAGACGGGAAATATCACCGCGAGCGAGAGTTCAGTGTTGCTGGTTTTCATGACTGTGCTCATGATGGAGCCGCCTCCTCGTGTCGCCACCCCAGCCCTGCAGCAGCTCAGGGGCAGGTAGAGGACCCACCCCAGGAAGGAGTGAAGTTATTTCCAGGCATGGTTCTCACGAGATGGACATATGGAAGGATTGGCAACCTCATGAATGGGACCCCTCAACTCAGGGGTGTCCCGAGGCTCTGTAACCCTCCCAGGAGTGCTTGGCAAACTTGGTGGCGTCTGGGACTATAACTTCCCAACAAGACCCTCGGCGATGCTAGTTTTGCTGGTCTGTGGACCATGGTTGGAAGAGCGAGGCTGGGAAATGCATCAGAATCACAGTATGAAGTGGAGGACAGTTTGGGATCAGAAAGGCCAGGGCTGTCAATGTCCTCTTTGCTCTGCTCCCCTCCTTTACCTGAAGAATCCAAGGCTCCATGATAGCAGAAAAATAGCAGCCTTCATGGATTCATTCCAGCAGGATCTGTGGAGCCCACATACGAGCCAGTCAGACACCCAGTCCCATGGGTCATAGCAGGTTGGCTGAACCAGACCCGGGGGTGGGATGGGGGTGGGGGTTGTCATCTCTCCTCAGGAGTCCAGAAAGGCAGGGCTGAATGCTGGCAGGGCCTCCATTGTGCAAGGATGGGAGACACTTCCAGGGCAAAGCCTGCTTCCTCCAGTGACCACAACAAGAGTGCTTCTTGGCGTTTTCCAGCAATGCTCTGAGAAGCGTTGCTTTTAGGATATTTGCAGATGCCTTCCTACTCCCCAAGGGACAGCTGTGTGAACTCGTAGAAGAATGGCAGAGGTCGCTGATGTTGCTCCTGGGAGCTCAGGCCCCCCCCGCCCAGCTCTGTTGGCCCGGGAAGAGCCAGGACAGAGTGGCCCACGTGCCTCGGGGTCTGGGACGCCTTCTTCCCTCCCCTCCCGAGCAGAAGGACTTCGTTCCCACCGTGAGGAGGTGCAAAGGTTTGCTTCACTCCTTCTGCAAGAATAACTTGAGCCCTGCCTTTTGCCACCTGGACTCTGCGGGGAGAGTGGCTTTGAGGAAGTAGGGACAGGGAGGCCACATGGTGCAGGTGACTCATTCGAGATGCAGGCTCGGCAGCCGCGAGAAAGTTAGCCCGTGTTGAGTGACCCTGGGGCTCCCTGAGCTGGGCTGGCACCACTGCCCAGGTGCAGAGGGTTAGGAAGGAACTGGGGCTGGGAAGGCTTTGTGGGCCGGGCCTGAGAGCTGAGGAAGCGCCGATGACAGAACTAGGTGCAAATTCCTACCTGCCAGGTCGCAGACCCCACCCGGCCTCTTTACCAAGCGGGTCTCGGTGATTGTCTCATCTGTGTATGAAATCAGACGACAGGGTGTGCAGAGCAGGAGGCGACTGGGCAGATCATGTTTCGGTCGGTCTTTGGTGCTGGCGGCTTTCCCCTTTGTCCTTGAGAAAAGAACCTCTGGGAAAACTTGAAATCTTGAGCCCGTCACCTGCCAACTTTAATGGGCACACTAAGCTTTAAAAGTGCGACCCGTGTGCTAGATGGCTCAATCCATAGCCCCCCAAACATCATAAACATAGCGACACAACAGACAGGTACAGACCAAAGACAAATGGCTTGGTCCCTTAAGAGACAAAATAACAAGGGCACGTGCACCAAAGTGTGGCGGGCTCCAGAAGGGGACCCTTGGGGTTCTTGGCCCTTCCGGCTGTGGACGTGAAACCCTTAGGTGATGACATTGAGTGGACAGCGGGACATCGAGAAAGGTGGCCGATCTATAAGCAGATCCGTGAGGGTCCTCGAGCCTGACAGCTTTTGAGCCCTCGCTTGTACTGAGTCGCGAAAATCCTGGAGGGGAGCTGCCTCGAGGCAGATGACATCCTTGTCGCCTCCCTCCTCCCCTCACTGAATGGTTCTTAATGTGAAAGGCAGGATGATTAGCTCCTAGGAAGACTTTTTTTAAAAAACCAAACATCTAAAGGTATAATTCATTGTCAGTGCCTTGGTCCCCCCTCTTGGAATATTTCCAGAATTAGCCAAGGGTCTGTCTCCTTGTCTCTGCGTCTAAGGAATGTGTCCCGCAGCTTCTGCGCCCGCATCCGCCTCTTCCTTAGATTTGCTCCTCCGTCTGCGCCGCACGAATACACGCATGTTCACTTGAACATCCTTTGAGAGCCTCTCCTTGTCCCCTGGGACGAGGGCCCCCTGGGCTGATGTACAGAAACAGTCCGTCAGTGTTGGTGCGCCCTGGCGGGCAGGGTGGTCGTGCTTGGTTAACACCACAGCAGGCTGACGAGGACGGGCCGGGAAGCTAAGAGCTGCGGAAGAGGGTGGGGGGCAGAAGCAGATGGTGATGGAAACCAGGCGGAAGTGACCTTGGCCAGAGAGGCCCGCAGGTGAGTACTGAGGCTGGTAGGAGGACGCAAGCAGAAGTCGTGGGAGTGTGGCTTTGGCTTTTCTTTGTTTGTTTCTTTGCTTTTCAGGGCCACACCCACAGCATATGGAAGTTCCCAGGCTAGGGGTCAAATCAGAGCTGCAGCGGCCGGCCTACGTCACAGCTCAGAGCAACGGCGGATCCTTAACCCACAGACCGAGGCCAGGGATTGAACCCGCATCTTCATGGATGCTCGTAGGGATCGTTACCGCTGAGGCACAATGGAAACTCTGGGAGTGTATCTTTGAGGCCAAAACTGGAAAGCTTGGACTTTCTCCGAAACTGGTGTTTGGAGTTTTTCCAGTATTCGTGCAAGTGATTGGAGACTTCCCTCTTTCATTCCTTATTTCTCTGGTCAGGGCTCTACACATCCCAGAACACGATTCAGTTGACTTGGGTCTAAGCCTGATCCTTGGAGCCAGTGCAGCAGGAATGTGGTCCAGACAAAAGTGGTTGGTAACTGTGGATCAGTAAAGTAACGGTAGATATCTTACTCCCTGTGGTTATAGAAACTTAACTCTAAACCCAGACTGCAGTTGAAGGCCGCAGGCTTCCTGACTGCCTGCTCAGATTTTTTCTCTGTGTTCTGTATCCTCAGCTGCCAGCTCTTGAAAGGCAGGGGCTAATTCTTATCTTTTTATATTTGGCCGCGCCCTTGGCATGCAGAGGCCAGGGATGGAACCCACGTCACAGCAGTGACAGTGCTGGGCCCTTACCCCACTGTGCCACCAGGAAACTCCTTTATTCATCTTTGTATCCTCGGGACCTAGCACAGCCCTGGGCATGAGAAGGGTCGCTCATTCCGAGGTGGAAACATGGGGAGGATTACATATGACCTTGACCTTGACCCTCCTGGGTTTTTTTTATAAAGACTTTTTTAATGCCCCTATCTCCACCCCAGTAGATCCCAGCCTCTTTTTCTCATTCTAATTTTGGTCCTGCATCAGCATGGTCCTTCATTGCTCTTGCTTGCCAGAGACCACAAAAAAAAAAAAAAAAAAGAAAGAAAGAGAGGAAGGAAGGCAGACAGACAGACAGAAAGAAGAAAATAAATAAATGTCCGTAGGCCCCTGTTGACCTGCAGGGGTGCCTTGTCCTGTAGGCAGAAGCCATTCTGATGGGCTCTGGTCTGAACAGCCAAGCCAGATTCTCTCCTCAAAGGCAGATTTTTGGTCTTAAGGCATCAGGCACGTAGGCGTCCCCCTAAAGGATGGACGCTTTTTGGTGTGAGATTTACGAGGAGTAAACTTGAATCAGGTTGAAGTAGGCTCAACTGCAGTCTCTTGACTTTTCTTTAACCCCTGTCAGATTAACCCCTATCCTAGGTTAATCTGGTAACTAGATGCTATCCAAACGAGCCTCTGTAATAACAGCAGCCTCTAATCTGCTGGGCTCCACACAGCTTTCCCCGTAGGCTGCTGGTGTTTTGGCAGATGCGATGGCTATTTTTTCCTTTTTAGGATTCCGCTTTTACTAGGAACCCCGGAGGCCCTCAGAGATTTGCGAGACAGACTTCAGCCCAGAGCTTAGCCTCCCAGATGGTAATTAATGTTTACACAAAATGACAAGCACAAAATGGAATCTCTTTGAGCCCTGCCAAGCACCCATCATTCCCCTGATCTCCCACTCTTGCAGTGTTTGAAAATTAATTTGCCTTGAACAAACAGTGGGCTTTCCTCTATTTATTTGTACAGTTTCAGTGACCGAGAAGAAGAGCTGTAAGGCTGAATGTCATCCCTCCATTCGTTCGAGTAATTGAATCTGCTAATGGAACAAACCGGTCTCTGTTTAACGATTTGAAGAAAAGAGAGGAGGAAAATAAAGAGAAGTGTGTTAGAGAAGGGAGATTCTTTTCGGTGAAACACCTTTGGTGTGTAACGTTTAGAGATAGTACCTAAAACATGGGGGGTGTCCAAAGTATTGGCAAGTGAATTCAGGAGTGCCGCTTCCATTTTAATAAGTATATACAGGGAGTTCCCATTGTGGCTCAGCGGGTTAAGAACCTGTCCTAGTGTCTGTGAGGATGCAGGTTCGATCCCTGGCCTCGCTCAGTGGGTTAAGGATCTGGCGTTGCTGCAAGCTGCAGTGTAGGTCACAGATGCGACTCAGATCCAGTGTTGCTGTGGCTGTGGTGTGGGCTGGCAGCTGCAGCTCTGATGCAACCCCTGGCCGTAAAAGGGGGAAAAAAAAAGTATATACAAAACATGCAGTCTTTGCAGTCCGTCGTGGCTCAGTGGTAACAAACCTGACTAGGATCCATGAGGATGCAGATTCAATCCCTTGCCCTGCTCAGTGGGTTAAGGATCTGGTGTTGCTGTGAGTTGTGGTGTAGGTCACAGACACAGCTTGGATCCTGTGTCACTGTGGCTGTGGTGTAGGCTGGCAGCTGTAGCTCCGATGGGACCCCTAGCCTGGGAACCTCCGTGTGCCACGGGCGTGGCCCTAAAAAGCAAAAACAAAAATAAAAAAAGGACATGCCCCATTCTAGATGATGAGGACCAAACGTTTAGAAAGATATAGATGGGTGGGTGGGTGGCCAATGCCCCACATGTTTTTTGGGGGGTCTTTAAGGCTCATTCATATTTGCTACAAGAACGACCTTGTAGTGAGTAAGCCCTATTAGAGGCTTTCTAATCAAGTATAAAGACCAAAAGCAGAAATATGTCTTGGGGGGGGGGGGTTTCTTTGCCTCCCCACCTCCTCCTCTGTCTTCTCCATCATCTATCCTCAACCCTTTCCTTTCTGTTCTGATAGACCAGTTAGGACCAGTTAGAACCCTTGAGAAGCTGATGAAAGGTTAATGCATACAGTCCTGTCTTCGTGTCTGAGAGAGAAATACTTACCTGTCTTTCGGGTAGAGAACTTTTTAAAAGATTCTATCCAGTAGGTAAGGGCAGTTTAAAGAGACTTGAACAGTCACTTTCCCAATTGACTTCTTTCTATGGTAGCTGTGTATTGTCCATGAAGGAACTCTTAAAAATATAATCCTTTTTTTTTGCAACAGTAATACCTATTCACTACAGAAAATTTGGAAAGTTTTTTTTAAAAGCACAAATTTAAAAATCCCAGTCACTGGTTACTTCTGATTGAGGGGATTACAGTTAAGTTTGATGCATCTTTCTAAACTCTTTCGGTGCATGTATGTAGCATTTACACAAATAATTTATAAAGTATTGAAACCATATTGATAATAGTGCTTTATTTTTCTTAGTAGTAATTTTGTCGTGATATATTTTCCATGAAATTAAATCTTTTTCTATAATAGTTTGGGGAATATTGATCATATTACTTATTTTGTGCTATACATTGTGGAAAGCACTTAACATAATTCCCACAACAACCTTTTGAGGTAGTTGCCATGTTTTTGCAATAAGTTTTGGGACTTCTAGAAACATAGCACCCCATCACAGGAACATAATGTATCAAATCTCGGAGTTCCTGTGACGCAGCAGAAACGAATCTGATTAGGAACCATGAGGTTTTGAGTTCGATCGCTGGCCTTGCTCAGTGGGTTAAGGATCTGACATTGCCGTGAGCTGTGGTGTAGGTCACAGATGCGGCTCGGATTCTGCGTTGCTGTGGCTCTAGCATGGGCCAGTGGCTACAGCTCTGATTTGACCCCTAGCCTGGGAACCTGCATATGTGGTCGGTGCGGCCCTAGAAAAGACCAAAAAAAAAAAAAAGAAAAACCATGCAAAAAATTATTTTGTGTTTCTATGCAAAAGCAGTTAGCTTCAAGGTGTTTCAGCTGCACAGATGATCAGCGGGACTTTAGAAAGTGAACCGAGACACTGTGCGGGGTTTACCTTCTTATCACAGCGCATCCAGTCTCCCAGAGAGCCACCAATACCCTCCAGTCATGGTGACAGCCAAGTTTCACATTTTGAAAACTCTCCCAAGGAGAGTGGTCTCCTCTTTTGTAGCTTAACCTTTAACTAGCGCTCTGTCTCTCTCTACTTATTTATTTATTGTTTCATCAAACCCTTGAACATAGATTCTCAAAGCATTTGGAGGGATATGTTTCTGAAAGTTTATTATAGGCCCTATAATTTTCTTGTTGGGCTCGTTCCCAAGTGTTAGATGATTTTGGTTATTATAAAGGGAATTCTTTTTTATTTCTTATTCACTATTGCTGGTGTGTAGAACAGGGCAGAATGTTTGTGGGTTTTCTTGGATATCTTACTGAGCTGCCTTATTACTTCTAATATTTTTTCAGCTGGTTGTCTGTGTTTTCCAGCTAAATGATGTTTTTTGTAAACAGCAGTTTTGCCTCTTCCTTTTGTTGTATGTTTGTGGTTGGTTTTCCATTTAAATGAAGGGAATCATTTGCTCCTTACAGGTTTAGTCCACATTATTTAAAAAACTAAATGGAACTAGTACCTTTTCTGGGTTGATATTGAGTCATTTTTCAGTTCATGATGAGGTTTGTTTGCTTTTAAGTCAGTTTTAGGGACATATTTTTTCTCAAAATCCACTTATTTTATTTCATTTATTTATTTATTTGCTTTTTAGTGCTGCACCCATGCGGCATATGAAGCTTCCCAGGCTAGGGGTCAAATCAGAGCTACAGCTGCCGGTCTATACCACAGCCACAGCAACTCAGGATCCAAGCCGCAACTGCAGCCTACACCACAGTTCATGGCAACTCCATATCCTTCCCTGATTGAGGCCAGGAGTTGAACCTGCATCCTCGTGAATCCTAGTGAGGTTTGTTAACCACTGAGCCACAGCAGGAACTCCTATTTTAAAAGTTATAAACATGCGCATTCTATTTTCTTATTTTACATATGCCTATTCCTCATAACACTTATTCAAATTCTCAGTTTTGTTTGCTTTGCTTTTTTTCCCTTGCTCAGACTGTTTTTAAACGTAAGACAAATTTCGCAAATCCTAACAGGTAACATGATCACATAATTCCCAAATTTAAGTACACATGCAGGTAGGCAGTAAATATCTCCCTCTCTCCCAGTCACCTGTCTCCCGAGCTCCCTCCTCCCCAAGCCCCGGAACAGGTAACCTCCTGCTGTTAGTTTCTTGGGTGTTCTTCCAGAGCTTCTTTATATATAAGGTAAAATGAATATATATAATTTTTCTTCCATTTGTCATAAAAGCTTTGATATGCTCTAGTTGCACACACAGAGACCTCATTACCTGTGCAGTTGCAGTCTCTTCCACTGTCTAGGTGTATCGAATTTATGTGGAACCGGTCCCCTCATGCTTACATTTGAGTTGTTTCTAAACAAGCCATTCAAACCAGGATGTTGTGTCACTGTGTCTATAGACCAAATTCTTAAGCACCAGGTCCAGGGATCTTCACTAGTCTTTTGGCTAAATGTTGACACACTGTCCTCCACCGAGGTTATCGGGTTTAATTCAGCCAGTGAAGTGAAAGAGGGAACTTGGATCCACTTTATATCAAAATCAAGCCCATGTGTTGTTAATCCACCCTTAAATTTTTCACACACTTATTGTGTTTGAGTCAGGTGTGTTGAGATATAATTTACATGCAGTACATTCAGCCTTTTTTACCGTACAGGGTAATTTGAATTTGCATATCTTTTATTACAAGCATGATGTTATTTTTACAAACACAAAAGAGAAATTTTAAAACCCCAAATGTAATGAATAAAACTTCTAAATAAGACGAGTCAGTGTACATGTTCATATTTCTTCTAGCCTCAGCACGTTTCATCCTTTGGCACATTCAGAGCTCACTGAGCAATACTAAAAAAAAACCTTTTTTTTTTTTTTTTTTTTTAATGTGTTCTTGCCAATTTTGGAAAAGCACAGTAAGACAAATGGACTGTCAGGATGGAAAAGCTTAACTGGGAAGATGCATTTGTTGAATAATTGAAAGGAAGAGGAAATGCATTACCGATTAGCCACAAAAATGCATGACGCCTAATCCGTGCCTCAGGAGCCTGAGAGGCCCGTGTAAACGGGGGTTAAAACTGTGTCAGCCCCAGAGTTCTTACCCACCTTCAGACCTGTCGCTGCCTTGCTCATAAGTTGCAGCACCTGCATTGATGGGTGGACGAGAGCTTTCAGATTTAGCTGCAGGGCCATGTTCCAGCAACTCCTTGTCACTCTCCTAACCCTTTGCACTGTCTGGCCTTCCTCAAATATTTTAACCCAGTCCTGGGTTTATCATGACCTGCTTTGTTTGGGGGTTTTTGCTTCTCAGGGGGCAACACTGTGTAAATTAGAGAACTGAGTGGTTGGAGAGTTAGGACAAGAACTGTGCATCTGGCGCGGTAAACAGCAAGCAAGCTCTTCACGGGGTTAAGTAACATCCTTGCTGATCCTACCTGGGAAATTCTCGGCAAGGTTGACTCTGGAGCCCCACTCACCCCCAGAGCTCCTGAACCTGAATCTGCATATTAATCAGACTTGCAGTGGGTTCCCAGGTTAAAAGTTTGGGAAGCGCCGGGATGCTGTCCCAGGTTCTGGTCTTCTTCCAGCCTTCTGTTCCCTCAGCCATTCATCACCAATAGCACTGTCCAAAGTTGAAGGGTTCCCTAGCGAGGTTTTCACTTGCCTGTGTACCTCATTAATGGTCACTGATGGCCACAAGTCCAGAGTCTTGGCATCACTCCTCTGAGTCTAGCTGGGTTTGGGGTGGTCCTGAGACAATGGGGTAACATAATAAGCACCAACTTCATTTGCCTTTAGGGAGCCTTGGGAAACAAGCCCCAGCCTGCACTGTGGCTTCTGCAGACTTGGCTGTGTTGCCCAAATTCTAGAGGCTTATCACATAAAGGACAAGGAGATAAATACAGTTGCGCTAGATAGACAGGAGTACATTTAACTGATAACCTCTGGCTGGTATCCCTTGGGAAGGAAACTGTCTTTTGTATCAGAGAGAAACTTTGGATGTGATTTTTAAAATTTTTTTATTTTTTTTTGGTGGGGGGGGGAGTCATGAATATAAATTTAAACAACCAAATAGAAAATATTTATGTATTTATTCCTCATTATCCCTGTCCAGAGAGGACAAAACAGTGCAAAAGAATAGGAATGTATTCCATTTTGTATGTGTGCCATATTTGTAAATGCATAATAATCCTCAGTCAGCTGTCAGAGAGGAAAAGCCTGCTTTTGCACGAGGAAGTTCTTTTTTATTTTGTGCCGTTGGGATTTCCGGGGTGTTAGTGCTTTCTGCCCCAGACCTAACTCACCATTCTGCTTTGTAGGAAGCCTGTGGTTTTCAGTGAGCTTGTATAATTGCTTGCTATGGAAAAATCATATGCAAATGAAAGAAGAAGCAGTGAGAAAGAAGCAGAGCCTGCATCCCTAGAGCTGGGTGTCTGCAGATAAAGGGTCTTTCTTTTGTGACGTCGGAGTTCTTGTGGCCCAAGTGGGGATGTGTCCACATCATGAATCCCGATGCAGTCTCTCAGCCCTAAGATTTTGGGAATTCATAAAATGTCAGTTTATCCTAAGTAAAGATATTCCTAGGAAGGTTCTGAAAACAACACTGGAGAGAAACGGGGCGGGGGTGGGGGACGTCAGAAGTCCAGAATCACTTTTCACCAGAGTTATCAGATGCTTTAATCCTTTCGTACATGAACCATGGCAATTGGGGGCTTTCTTGGCATCCTGTGGGTGTGATTGTTCCAGACTGGCCTTTGGGACGTGAGGATAGCCAAGGTCATAGGAGCCACAAATGTGCTTTATCTCTGCACCCCCTGTTTATGTCTGCTTTGGTGCATGTTACAGGTTGAATCTGCTTTACCAGGACAACATTGAAAATAATGGATGGCTTTGATGCACATTGCAGGGAAAAAAAAAATGACAAGTATCCTCAGAGGACAGCAACAGAAATTAATAGGACCAGTGAGACTATAGTGTATTTTTCACACCTGTTAACAGTGAGAAGAGAACGCTCAAGCCCAAAGTAGTTAATTTAGGAATATCTGAAACCTATCCTCTTATCACAGCGGATGGCACCCTGTTCTCTTCCTCGTGCTAAGCTGTCTGTAAATAATGAGAAAAGGATGGATTTGGTTTTAGCACAAAAATGTGAGAAAGGTAATTTTCCCCCCACATGTATGCAAAAGTACTGTTGGGGACATGTGACCTCGACTGGGATCGTTATTACTCCTGCTGAAGGGCGCAAGTGCTCAAAAAGTGCTGGCATAGAAGGAAGTCCCCCCCCCCCCCCCCCAAGGCAGGCAGTACATCTGTCCCTTTCCCATTGGTCAGGCCAGGGCACACATTCTTCTCCATTGGCTCATTTGGAACAAACTGTTGCTGGGAGAAGAGGGAAAAGGAAAGCGGAGGAGGGTTTCTCAGAAGCAGGAGGAACAAAATGGAGTAACCAAGGCTACCTTTGATAGAAAAGACGTATGTTAATTCTCATAGTATTTACTCCTAAATCGAGTCACCTCTTTATAGGTAATTCCGTGTTTGTCTTTCATTATTCTGTTAGAGGATTTTATGGAGTTCGATTTATAGGGTAATCAAGTAACCCCTATACTAGATGGGCCACGGATCTTTTGACCTTCGGAGGGAAGCATCTTTTTAAAATTCATCTAGGAGCATCTGTGGTCTCTATTTTTTTAGTGACTGTATATTTTACTTACATTTCACATCTCATCCTAGTCCCAAGGTCCAGGGTCACCGCTCTTACCCTCACTTGACTAAATACTCCTCCAGTGGTCCAGGGGCAGTCCTTTAAAAACTCAGACCTGTGTAATTGACAGGAAACGGATCCAAACACTGGTATCATCAGTGAGCTAGTAGGAGGCCTGACCTTTGACCACAAGTTTAGCATTGCTTAACAGAAAATTATTTCTCTGAATGTCAAGCTTGCTTCATCAGTGAGACTGGCCTGCAGGGAGGAGGCCAGGCAGAGAAGAAACGTTTGCTTCTGTGGGCTACTGAGAACTTCCCCTGTATGGTCAAGAACTGTATTTGTTTTAAAAGGGGGAATCAACTTGTCGGCTCTTGTTCCTGAATTGTCATATAAAAAGGCTTTGCGGAGATGAAGAGAGGCATTCATTCATTTTCCAGCTCTGGTGGCCTCAGCTGCTTTCTGGAAAGCAGGCTCCTCTGGCCGGTTGGCCTGTCCCCCCCCCAGGGGCACAGCAGCGCCCTGGGACCAGGCGGTGTCCTGTCGTGGGGCTCTGATGACCTGGGTTTGGGGGTGGCTTCCACTCACGTGTCTGCCTGTGCTTTTCTCTGCTCCCGCCCGCACAGATCCGGAGCTCGGTGTCGGCGCGCTACCCGAACACGACGGCCACGATGCGGGGCCCATTGTCCCCAAGATATCGGGTCTAGAGAGGAGCCAGGAGAAGAGCCAGGACTGCGGCAAAGAGCCCATCTTTGAGCCCGTGGTGCTGAAAGACCCCCGTCCTCAGGTCCCGCCGCCGCCGCCCCAGCCCCAGGCGGAGCCCCCGCCCCGAGCGCCTTCTCCGGACCCCGCCTCGGGGCCGCGCGCTGAGCCCCCGCCGCCGCCCCCGCGCCCCGGCGCCCAGCCGCCCGCGCCCCCGGAGGCCCCGCCGCAGCCCGCGCCGCCCCCACCGGCGCCCCGGCCGCCCCGGCCGCAGTCCCCCGGGCCGCTGCCGCCTGTGCAGGCCCACCCCTCCCAGGGCCTCCCCCAGCCTCTGTCCGCCTACAACAGCAGCAGCCTGAGCCTCAACAGCCTCAGGTGAGCCACCCTGGTCGCCTTCTGGGACGGGCGGTGGGTGCGGAGTCCCACCAGGGCTGGAGTTAGTTCCCTTGCTGGACACGTGGTTACTGGGTCCTCACTGAGGCAGGGGCACAGGACAGGGAGGGGCCCGCGAGGCAGGTGAGCCAGGGTCTTTTGGGACAAAGGTCGCATTGGGGTGGGCTGGGGTGGGCTGGGTGGGGAAGTGAGGGCATTGTTGGGAACAAAAATATCTGCAGCGGCTCCTGAGCAGGTGAAGGCAGGATGGAGAAGGCCCCAGGGACGGGGAGTTGAGGGTGCCTTGCTGGGAGCCCCTGGTCCCTGGGGAGAGGCGGGGACTGGAAGCTCCCAGGGACATGGCCCGATATTCAGAGAGTCTTAGGAGGGAAGCTGTGTGCCTCTTAGTCACGTCTCCCTGCAACTCCAGGGGCAGGAAGATTGGACCAAGGAGTGCTCTGGTTTGAGGAGTTTGTATTGCGATTTACTTCCTCCTGGTGGGTCCCAGAGGCAGAGAAGAAGTGCAGAGTTCGGGGAAAGAGAAGTTCCTCAGTAGAGATCTAGGCCCTCTTTTGTCTTGTCTTTGCCTAATTACAAAGGCAAGTTGTAAAAATAGCACAAGGACACCCGTGGCACGGGGCCCATCCCTGCTTGTCCCAAGGGTTGTCATTCTAAGCTGTCACACGTGGCATCTTTGGCACTGTTTTCCCTGCGACAGCCTGGTGACTGTGGCAGTCCAGGGCTATGCTTTTTCCTGTCTGTGACAGGGGAAGGAAACTGCCTTCTCAGGGGCCAGGACCCTCCTCTGCCCCTGAGGCCATTTTTGTGGCCCCCAGACCATAGAGGTGACAGGGCCCCTGAGCTCCGTGGCCCAGCTTCCCTGGAGCATGCAAGGTGCACCCAGGTCACTGTGCTAACTCCTGCCTATTGATGCTGTTGCTTTGCAGGAAACATGGCTGGTGCAGGATGGGAGGGCGCAGGACTGGGTAGGGACAGAGGGGAATGGAGCTGAGTTTTCGGCAGAATTAGCTGTCTGGAAGGACGCTGGGCAGCAGCTCTGGAGCGGCAGTTCCTGTCCTACTGTGCCTACAGTTGTGGGGGCAACTTTAGAGGAGCTGCGACTTTAGCAGAGGCTTTGTGTGCACAGTAGAGGGTCTGGAAGAGGGTGGAGCAAGAAAAAAAAGTGTCGTGTCGAAAGGCTTTTTGGGCAACGAGATAGGCTTTTTTTTTTTAATAAATTGCATACTTTTTTTTTTTTTTTTTTTTTTTTTTTTTGTATTCCAACAGCAGTAGCAGAAGCAGCACTCCAGCAAAGACTCAACCCGCGCCCCCTCACATCTCCCACCACCCCTCGGCCTCCCCATTCCCCCTGTCACTGCCCAACCACAGCCCCCTGCACAGCTTCACGCCCACCCTCCAGCCCCCCGCACACTCACATCACCCCAATATGTTTGCCCCTCCCACTGCTCTGCCTCCTCCACCACCTCTGACATCAGGGAGTCTGCAGGTGCCTGGACACCCGGCCGGGAGCACGTACTCAGGTAGGATGGAGGAGCGGCCTTGCTTCCCGGGGCTCCCTCTCTCCCCGGCCAGAGGCCTCCCCTGCTGTCTGTGTTGTCCCTGGTTGCTAGGTTTTAGCCATCCACGGTTTTCTGCGTTATTGTGTGTATTCTTGTAATCTTCCTCTAATCCTGTGTGGGCTGAGATGCAGCAGAAATATGTATCAACACCCTTCCCAGCCTAGCACAATCGGGGGAACTGGACGCTGCCAGAGAGAACCGGTCTTTGAAGTCAAGAGGCTTTTCCAGCCAGGTCCACCCGCGGAGCAGTGCCGCACAGACTGTGCCCTGTTATGGGGTCTCTCATTAGAGTGGCAGAAGCTCTCCAAGGCCCATGTCTGTTTCAGGCTGGCATCTTACATCACATCCTCCTTTACGGGATCTGTTTTAGTTGAATCCCTTGGGTGGGAAAGGTGCACTTTTTGAGGCAGTATATCCCAAATTTTTAAGGACACACCTGGTGTTAGACACTGGGTCTTCTCCTCCTCCCCTGGGTTAATCAGGCCCAGGTGTCCCAACTTTGGGTCCATCGTGGCCAAGTCTGCCCACTGACACAGCTGTAGAGCAGAGGTTTACCCTGGAAGAGGGCATGAGCGCTCTGCCATGTCAACAGCTCACCTTCATTAGTAAACCCGTCACTGTTCTCTCTCTCTCTCTCTTTTTTTTTTTTTTTTTTTTTGTCTTTTTAGGGCCACACCTGCGGCCTATGGAGGTTCCCAGGCTAGGGGTGGAATTGGAGCTGCAGCTGCCGGCCTGCACCAACCACAGCCACAGCAGTGTGGGATCTAAGCTGCATCTGCAACAGCTCACGGCAACGCCGGATCCTTAACCCACTGAGTGAGGCCAGGGATGGAACCTGCGTCCTCATGGATACTAGTCAGGTTCCTTATCACGGAGCCACCACGGGAACTCCTCAGTTACTGTTCTTAAGCACTTAAATAGCTTCATTTCTTTAACCCTCAAAACAAACCCACAGCCCAGGCAATGTTATGGTCCCCACATGAGAGATGTGGAAACTAAGACACAGATGGGTGGCTCGCCATGCCCAGGGTCACTCCCCTGGCAGTAGCTAAGCTGAAACTTGACCTCTGGCTGTCCGTGCACCACACCAATGGACCACCTGTCCCCAAAGCCGAGAGGCTGGACGGGGAACAGAGTTAGTCTGTAACTAGTACCCTCCCCCTGGTGGGCATCCCTTCCCACAAAGGGCCCAGCCGCTCCCCGGAGAGCCTGGCACCCGTGCCCTCGGGCCTGGTGCCCTCTGTCCACAGCTGCCGGGATGTCCCGTTCCGAAGGACATGACCGCCCCGAGGAAAGATGTCACCCTCTCCCTCTTCTTCTCTTCCAGAGCAAGACATCTTGCGACAGGAACTGAACACGCGTTTCTTGGCCTCTCAGAGTGCTGACCGCGGGGCCTCCCTGGGCCCTCCGCCCTACCTGCGGACCGAGTTCCACCAGCACCAGCACCAGCACCAGCACACGCACCAGCACACGCACCAGCACACCTTCACGCCCTTCCCCCACGCCCTCCCGCCCACTGCCATCATGCCGACGCCAGCACCTCCCATGGTGCGTACCCCAGGCAGAAATGTGAGGATAAGTAGAGCCCGACTCTCTTTTTACGCAGCACGGGGAGGAGGGTGGCACGGATGGGGCGTGACAGCCACGTGGGGGCCCCCTTGGCCTGGCCCGTCTTTGCTGGAGAGGCAGGGAGGCACCCCACTCAAGGTAGCCTGGACCTGGGGCCTAAAGGGGGCGCTCTTTTCTAGACCATGTTTCCCAGCTCTGTGGGCGGACTTTATTCTCGATGCCCCAAGCACGGTCGCATCCAGCGTCGGCACGTAACCTTCTCGGGCAGTTTTGTTTTCTTGAGCATCCTGGGGGTTACCACCGGGCACCCACACGCATCCGTCCGTGTTTTGCACTGGCAGATAAATGCTCACAGCATCCTGGGGAGCCCAGCAGAGGGCCAAGGAGGGGAGGGGGCTGGCGGGACCCTGGGACGGACGGCATTGGGTCCCCCGCTTCTCTTTCGGGTGGTTTCCCAAACACGCTTGGTCAGAGGAGCTGTATTTCTGGTACTTCCTAAGACAGCGCCCGCGGTGCGGTGTTGCACCCTGTCAGCACGTGGTCAGGGAATGAAGTGCCCTCCAGGGTCCCACCTTGGCCTTTGTGGTAAGAGGGGCCCTGGCAGTGGCCTGGTCTTGGCCTCGACTAGGGACTGGCAGGTGCCAGGAAGGCCAAGTTCGGATTGTTTGTTTTGACTTGGGAACTGGAAGGAATAGTAGCATGTTAGGATGCTGACTTTTCGGAGATGGAGTCGTGTCCACAACAGTGACCCTTAGAGTGTTTTGCCTATTTAATTATAATATTCCAGGACATAGCTGAGTTTAAGGCAACTCCTAGAGGCCTTGTGAGAGTAGATTGGAATTCCAGGATTCACCGAACTTGGCATCCTCTCCCCACCTCCCCCATTTTGTTCAACTAAGTTGTTTTTTAATACATATTTTTTAGTTTATTTTATCAATTTTTATTTAGTAGATTATTAGAGGTAAGGCCTTGGGACCAAAATTTTTTCCTGTGATGAATCCTGTATCTTTTTTTCTGGATTTAGTGTGTATTTCTCAACAGTTAGATTTTTGTCTTTATTTTTGGCCACGGCGTACAGCGGCTTGATGTGGGATCGAACCCCGGCCAGAGTGGTCAACGCATTGAGTCCTAACCACTGGGCCACTGGGGCGCTCCCTCAACAGTTAGATTTTAAGGGCCTGTTATTTGGAGGAAAGAGTTTTATACCAGCCTGAGCGAGCTATTTCACAAATCACTGAGATCCGAGGGAGGTTACAGTACCAGGATATGACCTTCGAGAAGAAACAATGGTGCAGACTCTTTTCTGCTGGAAAGAAAAGTTCTAGGCCTTCGCCCACAACCCTGCTTTGTCCTGGGGGGTAAGACATGAAGAAAACATAAGACATAAGAAAACAGCTGGATGTACAGTTCTGCCAGAGTGGACACGAAAACCGAGGGAACTCTCTGGATGAATGAGGCCCGAGGCTCACTGCTCTCTGATTTATCTCAACACTTGCCTCTCTTCTCCAGTTTAGATGTTTGGTTCGTGCCAACCGCTGACTAGAGCCTGGAGAGAAAGGCGCTCTAGTGTGGCCACAACCTAAATGCACTGAATGGGTTTTCGCTTCGGTTTTCCACTTCTGTTGATTTCTTGTCAGTGACTCAGGGGCTCCGAATGGCCTCCATGTGCCGTGCGGTTCTGGAGTCTGAGGCCAGCAAGACCCTCAGAGACGCCTGCTTAGGGCTTCCGCCCCTGAAGCCGTGAACAGAAATGTAGATTCTTTAAGTAACTAGCTTTTGCTTTGATCCCTTTACAGTTTGACAAATACCCTACAAAAGTTGACCCATTCTACCGGCACAGTGTGAGTCTGATTACCGTGCTACCCGTGTAATGTAACCGCTGTTCCATTGTTGTGTTCTTGCCACAGATCCGTAAATGCCTAGCAGCCTTCCTTAATCATCTTTGCAAGAATTCCCATTGCTTCTCGTCACTCTGGATGCTTGCTTTTGTGACGTTTGCTTTGGGTAAAGATGCAGTATCATCTTCTGAATCAAAAGATCATAGGCACTCCTAAGACTTTAAAGCCAAGGTGATGAAGCCAAGGCAGCCAGGCATCCGTCCTGCACAGCAGGGCATCTGCGAGGAAATCATTATAGTTTCGGGGGCCTCTGAAATCGTAGATTTTAGTCCTCAGTTGAAATAGGAATACGGAGTTCCTAGAGCTCAACTTGACTCATTTCCTCCCAAGAAAGTACCTTACCGTTTGGACTCGTGTCTCTTCAAATAGCCGCTATTCATTTCATCTAGACCAACAGCAGAAACCACTCCCTCGTGGCTGGTATTGTTCTCCTGAGCCTGTTACAACTGCTCTAAAAATATTATTTGAATAGAAGGTGGTCTAAAACTGAAAGGCATGATTGTTTTTTTTCTCTTTAAACTCCTTTATTTTTTAAAAAAAAAAACTTGTTTCATGGAATTTTAAGAGTACATTCTGGAACTGAAATTGGTACCACCTAAGTTATATGATCAGTGACTTAACACGATGAAGGCTTCTTTTTATAACAAAAACCTTGAATATTCTACCGTGATATTTTGATTAGGGAGTGAATACTGCATCATTTTTACCTGAAATTTTGCAAGTTTCTTTGCTCAATGGTTTATATTTTTCAATGAAACCATAAAGAAAGAAGTTTAATAACTGCTTGTAACCATGTTGCTTCACCATACCGAACAATTCTTGCTTTGATTTTTGGATAGTGTTAACTTAGTGTTCAAAAAGAAGTGCTACTTAATAAATAGGTCGGCCGAGCCTGTGCATTCATTCATACTTTGAACCAAAGAATCAGATACTGTGTTAGTTCTGAACTGACAAGTGAGCTGAGAAGTCAAGACGTGTTACTTATGCAGTGGAGTTCCCTTGTGGCCCAGCGGGTTAAGGATCCAGCACTGCCACTGCTGTGGCTCAGGTCACTGCTGTGGCACAGGTTCAATCCCTGGCCCAGGAACTTCCTTCCATATGCCATGAGTTACTCCCCCCCCCCGCCCCTCAAAAAAAGAGTTACTTATTCAAGAGACATTCAGAACTGGCCCTGAGGAGAGCCTCCCCAGGAGGAGATGAAGAAAGTGTGTCTCAGTGCCTGGGGCCCCCAGGTGCTCAGCACTAGTCTGCTCAGAACTGTGACAGAAAAGCATTTTTTATTTTTTTTAGGGCTGCGAGTGCAGCATATGGAGGGTCCCAGGCCAGGGGAAGCAGCGGCCGGCCTACACCACAGCCCCACGTCAGATCCCAGCCACATCTGCCACCTATACCACAGCTCACGGCAACGCTGGATCCTTAACCCACTGAGCAAGGCCAGGGATCGAACCCACATCTTCATGGATACCATTCGGGTTTGTTCCCGCTGAGCCACAACGGACACTTCCACAAAAGCATTTATAAGTGGACAGACAGAATCCAGTAGAGATGTGGGTTTTCTCTTTGGGTCTGTGCCATGAATGGTACCAGCCTTAATAATTACCAGAATTCTACCCTTTGTCTATACTGGCTAAGGTGAATGAAGGCCAAGCAAACAAAATCATCCTTAGAGAAAGTTGGGCTCCTCTACAGGTAGCCTCGTTGAAGTCCTCGGACCCAGTGCAGTGTCCTTAGAGGCAGAGTCCCCAGAGAGCCCTAGAGAATGAGCCTGGAGGTCTGAACTTGGGGAAGGTTCCCTTTTGATGACTTCGGGCCTTCAGATTTTTTAGTCAAGGGGTGGAATAGTCCGGTATATTCGAAGAGGGTCAGTAAATGGAGTGTAGAGCACAAGGACAGTGGTGAGAACATTCGGTTCTGTATTGAAAATATTAAAGGAAAAATAGCCACCTGGAGGCGGAGTACTGGAAATTGGAGTGTGTGTTTTGGTGTGACATATTTAATGACTCCGCTCCGTACAGTGTGCTGGGGAGAGGGATTGCATGTTCTCAGTTATGACGGATAATGTATGAAGTACTTCGTCTCCCCTGCTTTGGCGATGAGGCTGTTATACGGGGAATTAAGGCACAATGCACTCAAGTATCTGAAACACAATTTCAGACTTAAAAGTCGTTTTAAATGAGGGCACTTGGTTTGCCATCACTGTTTAAATGGATTTAGTTCAATCTCAATTAGTCTGGAAAAACTTTGCTGCATCACTGAAGGGAGCAAAATGAAATAAAAGACCAGCAGAAAAAGTACGTGCCCTGAAAACAGACAGGACAGTGACAGGTGGATTTCAGCCGTTACCTCGAACTAGTGCACAGAAGTGCCTTATTCAGAAAAGCTTGAGTTATTATTTTTATGCTGTGCAACCGGAAGGGTGGGATGGTACTTAAATATCTGTATGGTGGAGTTTGTTTTTTTTTTTTTTTTTTTTTTTTTTTTTTTTTTTTTTTAAGTAAATGGAGCCAGAACAGTAGACTCTCAGAAACAGTATGTTCTCAGGAAGGCAAGGTTGTGTGTGCATTGTCTTCAGTTCTGCCATATATTTCTTCCCTCTGTTGTGTCCTCTGTCAATTATTAATTCAAGGAAATTTGTATTTTTAATTCAGAATCATTCTTCCCCCTCCACTAAGTGGTCAGACCGACAGGGCAAGGGCTGGGCTGGAATAGCCTCCAGGGAGCTTCGTCCGTCTTACAGAAAAACGGGTGGTTCCATCCGAAGTGTACACAGAGTAGTTGTAGTCCCCCTTCCACAAATATTTGTCATCATTTTAGGCAATTAAATTGTTCTCTGGAACTGCCACTTAGCCGAACAACCTAATGAAGCAAGGATTGTGAATATTTTCTCATTTCCTCAAAACTATTAAAAATCTAAAAGTACTAATTGAGTTTTAATGGTATAAAATCCTGGAACCCATAAAGACTTGCTTCTTTTTCTTCCTCTCCCCACCCCCACCCCTTTTTCCTTTTTTTTTTTTTTTTTTTTCCTTTCTTTTTCTAATTAACTCGTAATTTTCTGAGCATCATCTTTGGCTCAGCACCCCTCCTGTTTTTGATATGCATTAAAAGCTCCCACCATTTAGGACCTCTCTCCGATTTAACAATTAATAATTAGAAAAGCTCCCTTTCTAATGACGTCCTCATCTGGGACATCATTTGTTGGCTGATTGATTCTGAACTACCTTTAACTTTTTTAAGTTAAGTATTCATGGCACATCTGTGTGATCATTTCATTGTGGCTTCTTGACTAATAGCATCACACCGAGGTGACTCGGCTTGCTCATGTTGATGTCTTTCTCTGGGAAGAGTTGGAGTGGATCATTTGCCTCCTACTAAAATCTTTTTTTTTTTTCTCCCCCTCCCCGTCTTTGGCCGCAGCTCTTCCACTCTTACCCTCCTGCCGTATCCGCCATCCCCCCTATGATTCCGCCCACTGGCCCTTTCGGTTCACTCCAAGGAGCATTTCAGCCGAAGGTAAGAAACCTCACCGTGAAAACCCGGGGGCCTACTTGTGTGTGGAGCCTCAGGCTAAACGGTCCGGCCGCTGCTGCGGCATCCTCTCGCCGCCAGGACTCCTTCTCCCCCTCCAGGTTGACCTCTGAGATCAGTTGCCCCTCGTTCATCCGGTTCTGAACCTCAGCCGGAGTTTAATTGTCCATGTGTACCACGCATGCAGTCTCGGGCGAGCGAGGCTTCCCTGTGCTCTGAGACACGCCGAAGATAGAACTGCCTTGCCACCGAGGTTGTGGACCGAAAAGCTTCTGGGGAGGAAGTCCATGAAATGCCAGATTTCTGTGCCCCAGGTTATCCTTGAGATAAAGATGATGAGCAGTGTAGATGAAGTAGATCAAAGTGGGGCCTTTGTTGATTTGGAAAGAAGGGAGGGACAAGGCTCCCAACTCAAACTGTATCCCTGAGCCCAGCTGCCTGCAAAGAGTCTGCCTCCAGGTGGACGGCGGCGGCTGTCGCTGTCGTTGGAGGCACTGTCCTCTCCCTTTCTTCCTTCCTCAGGCTCCCCGCCGCCACACTGCCGTGGTCAAGACTGCCATCCCAGTGTGACATAAATTAGCCTGCCGCCCTTTTTAATGAGTCACTTCTTTTCTCTCTAGCCAGCCATGGCCTCCTCCAGGTGGCCTGGAGTTCTTTCCAGGGGGCCCATATCGAGGTGCCAATTCTCAGAACCCTCTGCCTTTTGGGGACTTTAAATTGATTTTCATACCAAAAGAGCGAACTGTGTGTCTCAACGTTAGTAACCATTCTCAGATTGCAAAGTAGGAAATTTTGCTGTGTGTGACTTTGGTTTTTTGGTTTGGTTTGGGCTGCACCTGTGGCACACACAAGTTCCCTGGCCAGGGATCGAACCCACCGCTCTAGCAGTGACAACACCAGATCCTTGACCTTTAGGCTCCCAGGGTCCTGCTGCCTCCCACCCCTACCTTTTTTTTTTTCTTCCCCCATCTCATTTTGAAGGGAGAACAGGAATTGTGGGCCAGTGTTTCTCAGAATGAGCACTTGCTACACTCACAAAGGCATATGCTGTCCGAAAACTAGAAAAAAAAAAAAAAAAAGACATTCCAAAGCATTCAGGGTAGGAGGGCTGCCCCTTAGAAATCGCAGGGACGAGCATGGAATTGCAGCTCCTGTGCCAGGTCAGCTCCACGCAGGCTTTCCAGGCTCCACACCTCCCATCTCGGGATATAATGATAATTTTTAAACTTCCTTTCTTTCCCCCATCAGCCCTTGACCACTCTCTTAGACCCTGGTCTGTCCCCTCTAGGTTGCCAGAAATCTCTAGTGCCTCCCCGACCAGACTGGTAGGTCACTTAATAAATTAGACTGTTCCCCTCGCTCACAATTATCCAATCACACAGAAAACTACATCTGGGCAAGAAAGTGTCTCTCCCGGTGTTGAAATAGGCCTTTCCAGGCCATCGTACTGATTGAATATGTAGATTGCAGTTCATTAGTGGAGTTCTTCATATGTATGCAAATCAGGCTGTTAACAACTCCGGCTTAATTGTTAGTCTACAGCAGCTGATTGCTTTTCTTTCTTCCATTCTTGCCCCCACCCCCTTCTCCTTGTAGGCACGCTTGGTGCCTAAACCCGGGCTTTTTTTTGCCACAGGAGTTAAACTTCCTGGTGTGAGGGGACTCGGAGACGTTGTGGTTTCTGAAATCAAAGACCTGGTGAAACATAGGCTGACTCCTTGACCCACCTGCGCCTAGAGACTGCATGTGCCAGCAGCAGGCTTTTGGTTGTGCTTAATTCAAAGGACAGAAGCACTGCTGTTCAGGGGTGGTGCTCGGACTGGGAACCACGAAGCAGAATTACTTGGGAAATCACTGAACAGTGGAGCTCTTTGGTCCCCAAATTAGGTTGTCTTGTCCCATCCCCACCACTGCTAATGAGTAATTACTGAGTATAATTCCTCCTTATCATCTGCCAGTTACACGTCGAGCGTATTTTAATGTCTGTGAAACACGTTCTGTTGCTCTGATGAGACGCACCTGATCCAGCACATTGGAATGATGGTCCCTTTAGCATTTCTTGGGATGTTTGGTGATAAAGCAAAAAACCACAATGACAGGGCTGTTGGGGGCCCGGAAGGCGATGGATTTGGGGGCCTCTCCCTTCCCGTCCCGGGCTTCGATGGCCGTGAGATGTGGCTCGGTCCCCTCTGCCTGTAGATGTCATTGCTGCCGAGGGCAGGCTCTGGCCAGGGTCCCCAGGGGAGATGGCGCACGCAGCATCTTCACAGCGAGCGTGTGTGGTCACAGAGGAACACGGGCCCGTGAGCTCTTGGGTGCCCGAATGAAACAGAAGAGGGATGTCTGAACTCCAATTTAGAAGGAGGGAAGATGTTGCTTGCCTCTCACAGTTTGTGTGCTTCCTAAGCGGTGGTCTGGTTACTTTGTAGACATCCAACCCCATCGATGTTGCTGCCCGACCTGGGACGGTCCCACACACGCTCCTCCAAAAGGACCCGAGGGTGAGTACGAGGTCCGCTCCGTCTCAGGTACCAGGCACCAGGTGTGTTTCTGCCCTGTGCGCACACCTGCCTGGGCCCGAAGTGGCCTTAGCTCGTCCTTCTCGGCGCTGGCAGACGCTCTCCCACACTCTTGGAAAACCACACCTCTCTCTCTCTCCTGTGGCCATAAGGTACCAGGGGAGGAGGGGAGGGGTGGCTTGTGGTCTGAACCCAGGAGTCCGACCCCAGGAGCTCTCGTCGTTCCCCTGGACAGGCCTCCTCTGTCTCCGTCTCCTGAAAATCTCTCCCACACAAAAGAAAGCGCTGTGAAATGTTTTGAATGGGAGCCGCTCACTCAGTGCTCTCTTTCCTGGAGGTCCGTGTAGCACACAGTCCTTCCGGCCGCGCTGCTTTTCATGTGGGAAGGAGCCTTTTGAGCTCTGGAGCTAAAGAAAACATCCATTATGCTTGGGTTATTTATTCATAACGCTGACCAGCACTCCAAAAGAATTGGAAGTGACACCATGGATAGACTCTTACTGATGGCGCGTCATCCTCGTAGCACATGTGGGGCCAATAAGGATGCTCTTACAAAACTGTCTTTGTCCTGGGTAAGGGCAGGCAGCCGGAGGGCCGGGGTTAGGTAGATGCTTCAAGGGACTCCACCGTGTAAGTATGTGTATGCTTTTGAGTGAGCGTCTTTAAAAGGTCGACCACCTGGAGTTCCCATCGTGGCTCAGTGGTTAACGAATCCGTCTAGGAACCATGAGATTGCGGGTTCAATCCCTGGCCTCGATCGGTGGGTTAAGGCTCTGGCGTTGCCATGACCTGTGGTGTAGGTTGCAGACGTGGCTCGGATTTGGCCTTGCTGTGGCTGTGGTGTAGGCCGGCGGCAATAGCTCTGGTTGGACCCCTAGTCTGGGAACCTCCATCTGCCGCAGGTGCAGCCCTAGGAAAGACAAAAAAAAAAAAAAAGTCAACCACTTGTACATAAGGTGCAGCCAGCGGTTTCAGGGTAGTGACGAGAGCGAGCCTATTTCTACCGCATGCGTGGAAAGGACGCGTCTTCCCTGACACCCACGGGGACCCAGCCTTTCGGGACCAAGAGCATCTCCCTCACCCCCGTTCGTGAGGTTTGGACGGGCTGCTGGAGGCCCTGGACCTTCTCAGATGTGTCATGCGAGCAAATCGCGTTGCCCGAGGGCAAATCGCTGTTGATGAAACTTGTCCGGGGGGGCTTGTCAGCATAGATGTTCCAAGGCTCGTGAGCTGGGGGAGGGGACACTTGGCACTTGTGATAGTGTGAAAATGGGTTAATTATTCTCTAAAAGGGCTTCATTTAAAAGTAAAATTCTAACATTTTAATTTCCCCTCCTAATGAAGCACTACAAATTTGTTAATTAGAGCAATTGTTTGAGTGACAGGCATGTAACCAAGTTGTCATTTTCTCTTCACAGTTGACAGATCCTTTCAGACCTATGTTAAGGGTAAGAAAGCTTCTTCTAGAACTGTTTTGCAACCCCTGTTTGACTCCCCGAGGGTTAAAAATACAACTCCATTCCAGGGAAACAAGCCATAGAAACGTTGGCGGAAGCTGTTGGGAAGGGCAGTGGTTGGGTTTTGCAGAAAAATGGCCTGAATTGTTGGGAGTGTTGGAGGAAGCCGGGCCGCCAAGGTACAACGAACAGATAAAATGCAAGCGAGTTGGATTCTCTTGTTCGTTCTGGCAAAAGGTTCGACAGGTGGAAACGTCAGGGAAAGGCTTAAGCTGGAGGCGGAAATCAGGAGGATTCCACGGAGTCCTTCTGGCCCTCTTGTACCTGGAAGGTACCTAGCTGAGTCTGTGGATTGTGGCTGGCAGCTGCCTCTTGCTGCACTAAGTGAGGTCGGCTTTGTCGCAGCCATTCGACCTTTCCCTGTGGTGCAGAAAAGGGCTGCTAGACGCAGTGGTTTGTTGATATCTTGAGGGGTCTGGAGAGTGGCCAGCAGATGCCTCTGAATAAATGCTGACTTACTCGGGGTCTGTGGGGGCTGGGGTGGGAGTCGGGGGTGGACGGATTTCCTGCTCCACTTCACCCCTTTCTGGTGCATATAATCAGATCATTCAGTCTCTCCCAAGGGGAAAAAGAGGATTGTGTCATCACGTCGGTGATTTCAAACCACCCTTAATTGCGTTACACGAGAAGAGAACTGACCCCAAGCTTGGGTTTCAGGATCTCTTTCAGAAACATCTTAACATAGAAACCGGAAGCTGGCCTTTGCCAGCATAGCAATGGGGCAGTTTCTTTTCATCCACCCCGTGTCACTGGGCGCCTCTTGGGAGCTTATGGGTGGATCACGTAGCAGGACTACAGATGAAGTGGGACGAGGTGGACCCTTCCTCCAGGTGCTCAGAGAGAACTCACGCCTTCCCCCTGCCTTAGAAGACAAGATGGGAACTCATTTGATGCCCTCCCAGAGGTGGGCAGGCACTTGCTGTCTGCAGAGGCCTCAGGAGGAGGAGGAGGAAGTGAGGTCTCTCTTTTCTTTTTTCACGTAGAAATGACCAGTGCTCCCCAACACGAATGGGCAGTTGACTCTTAGTGCTTTGGGAACTGGGCTTCGATAAAAAAAAAGTGGATTTGTTTGGCTATGGGAGGACCCAAAAAAACCCCAGTGTTGGGGATGGTTCTGTCTCTTCTCTTGTTTTTGAACTGGTTCACATTCACTAATGAGCTCTTCTGAACAGCCGATTTGCATTCTAGCCTGGCCACATTTGTTCAGTGGGGCTTCACTCCTCCAGGCCTGCCAGCTGGCGCCAGAAAAGAGCGCGCCAGGCACAAAGTGGGGCTCGGGCTTGGCCGCGTTAGCCCCATCGGGTCTGGTTTTCTGAGGCGTAGCCGCCAGCTCAGGCTCCCAGGGAGGAGGGGCGCAGCTCACTGTGGCACCTTCCGGCCAGGGTCCCCACTGCTGCCGAGAGAAGGCACTTGAAGGGGACGAAGCATTTGCCTTTTATGAAAAAAAGCCCCTGCAGCCGAAACCTGCCGGACGCTTTGGGCAAAGGGAAGGGGGTTTTCTCTGAGAGTCTTCCTTCTGACCACACTTGCTCCTTCTTGTTCCAGAAACCAGGGAAGTGGTGTGCTATGCATGTTCACATTGCCTGGCAGATCTACCACCACCAACAGAAGGTCAAGGTCAGTCTCCCCTTCCTGTCTTTGGCGGGGGCAGGGGGAGGGAGCGGGGGGCCTGCGGGTATATGAGCTTCCCATTAAGGAAGCATTTACACTGATTCAAAGACCCACAGGCAGGCAAGGTCAAGTCTCTTAGAAAAGCTATGCGGAAATCTTACTATTAATTAGGGAAACCACCAGCAAAATGACAAAAAAACAGAAACAAACTGATAACATCCTGATTCTCCCTCCCTCCCCCTCTTCTCTTTCAATGATTTTTGTCATCTTATTGATCTGAAGAGCTTCAATTGAGATCAAACCCTAAAATAAAGGTTTGGGGAATCTAATTATAGCAACCAAGTTTTAGTAGAGGAAATACTTAGTACCTCGAAAGAGCTCTGAAAGTTTTCTGGTACATTCATTTCTTTTTAAGGCTTTGGGGAGAAAATAACTTGATGATGCCCTGTATGGTGTTACCGGTTTATGGCCTCTGTGATGCCTCCGCTGGCAACTTGTATTGTTAAAAGTTCCTCTTCTAGAAGTGGCAGTTGGTCTGCAGTGACCTACCCACACTCTCCTCTCCTCGTCCCCCTGCTGACCACTGCCAGAGGTCAGACGACAGCCAGTACCTGTCAGACCATCTGGCCAGTTCCCTTGTCCACAAGCGATTTTTCTACATCCTGTGCTTTACCGGGCCTTAGGCCGTAGGAGAGATGAATTCGAAAGAAACTTCTGCAGATGACCAACTGTAGCAGCACTGGTGGACTTGCGGACCAAAGTGACTAGGAGTCCAGATTTTAGAGTCTGGGTGTTGATAGTCTGTATAATCCTCCTAGGAAAATTGGGAGAATAACCAGTCACGTAATCCCGGTAAGCTTCAGGTAGTCCAGTTTTTTCATGAGCAAGCTTTTGGTCCTAACTGCATTTAGGAGCCATGATGAGAACAAATAAAAGCAGCCAATAAACAGGGAAGGAGAGCTTGTCATCCCAGAATTTTAATGGTTAAACAATTTTTTAACCCTCATTAAACATTAAAAAGCCCAGCTCAGTGAGTGAGGTCACGGTCACCAAGGTAGCTTGCCTTGGTGTCAAATACTTGCGCTTTCTCAGCAGAGCCCCCTGGTGGGTCTTGCTCACGTTTTCTTCCGTGTTGGGCGAGGTCGCATTAAACCCTACGGTTTAGCTCGGTAGCAAACGCGTGCGCGCGGCAGAGCTCACTCGGTGTTGATGCGTAGTTGAGTCTCGCTGGGTTCGGGATGACGCGGTTGGCGGAACGGTGGGTAAAACGCGTCCTCCTCGCTACTCCCTTGGTTAGAAGCGCTGAAGGATACGGTAGGTGCCACTTTAGCAACTTCTTCTCCGTGAGCGCGTCCCCGGCGACTCGGACTTTCATTATCCCAGTTCGCTTAGGGAGACCTCTCGCCCAGGAGACGGCTGTTGGTCTTCCCTTTCCAGCAGATTCTTGATATTCCCCAAGCCCCGGTTCGCTCCGTGGACCCAAGTCGCGGTTAATGAAACTGTGCTGTGCGCCGTGTGGAATCAGCACAAAGTAACTTGGCAAACAACTTAAAGGAGGCGCTCAAAAGATTTTCAGACATCCCTAGCGGGTTCGCAGCTTCATTGAGGACGTGGCTATTCCTTGGTCGCGGGACTTTGGAGGGATTTCCCTGTCCCTGTGAGCAGAAACTGCATGGTCCCCTTTCTCCGTCAGGTTCATTTGTTCGCTCTCTTCGTCTCTCACCAAGTGCGAGCCCACCGCCCCGCTGCAGGCTCAGAGCGCGCTCTGGCCCCATGTCTAGTTGCTCAGGGCTCTGCAGTGAGAGGCAGGGTGCGAAGGGGAGCTTCCAGGTTGTCGCTGCCCGCCCGAGGGGTTCAGGTGGGTTTCCTTGTAGGATGGGAGGGCCGCTCTGGTCCCTGATCCTTGCACAAGGGTCAGATGTCCTTGTGGATGTTACTGTTCCACGGGACAAGGACTGATTTATGGCAGAACGTGGAGTTGGAGACAGCACAGGGCCAAGCGGACAGAGCATCCGATGAGTCTGAGAGGTGGGAAGGGTGAGGGTCAGGAAGCAAGAACAGGCTGTGAAGGAGCAGGGGTCTGGCAAGCTTGTGAGGAGATGGCAGCGGGAGGGGGACTCAGACCCCAGGCCCGTGGGGCATTCGTGCTTGCTAGGGGAGGGCTCATGCTCGCTGGGGGAGGGCTGAGGCTGGTGCAGGGGAGGCTGCTGAGAATCAGGAAGGCAGGCAACGTGGAAAGAGTCCTCTGGGAGGGAACCACAGGCGTCCAGAATGAGGCCGGCTTAGGAAGCCAGTTTCTGCAGCCTTAGAGAAAGGTGAGGCCATCACATAAGCTCAAGAGTGGATACATAAATAAGAGGAAGAAATTGGAGTTCCCGTCATGGCTCAGCAGAAATGTATCTGACTCAGATCCATGAGGATGCAGGTTCGATCCCTGGCCTCACTCAGTGGGTTAAGGATCTGGCGTTGCCATGAGCTGTTGGGTGTAGGTCGAAGGCATGGCTTGGATCTGGCATTGCTGTGGCTACAGCTCCAGTTTGACCCCCAGCCTGGGAACCTCCATAGGCCGCAGGTGTGGCCCTAAAAAGACAAAAAAATAATAATAAATAAGAGGAAGAAATAGAGTGACTGTAGTTGATGGCTAGGACTTCGCAGCAAGAAGTGCTGGATGTTTTCCTGGTCTAGCCCGATCTCTTCCCTCAGGTAATTGGGGGTCACAGGCACAGTAAAAGCCCCTGTTGGTTAATTTAATATCCCTACTTGGTTTCTGTTTGTTTCTTTAAAAATATGTAACAAAAGATTGTTTGAAAATTAGCTTCTAGGCATGCAGATACTTCTTCATAACTTTCAGCTACTAATGTACTGTGATCTATTAGAGGACGAAGAGTCATTAAACAATTAATTTACACGGCAGATTATGCATGCGGAATTCCTAATAAAACAAGCTTTAAAATACCGTCATTTAAAAACTTGCTAAAATGAACGCTCGCCACCGTGAATCACAAACTGCTCGGGAATGGTGGTGCGTTGAACCACGGGGATAGGGTTGTTCCTCACAGCCCGCACCTGCAAAGACCAAACGTGAGTTTTGCCCCAAGACGTGTCTGGGATGAGGAGCAGGTCCTGCTGGCCCCTCTTTAGTGGACCAGCTGTTTTGGCACCTGAGGGTGAGAAGGCTTCTGGGTTGCTGTGTTCTGTGCTGTACTTGCAAACTTGAACCTGGCCTGGGGCTCGGAGCCCGAGGGCACCCTTCACAGAATTTACTCTCTCTGGCTCAGGCACCTCATTCATATCTTTCTTCCCTGCTGTTTCTCTTGGGTTCCACCCTTTCCTTCCCCGCCTTGGCTGCTGTAGAAACAGATGCAGTCAGACCCACACAAGCTGGACTTTGGCCTGAAGCCCGAGTTCCTGAGCCGTCCCCCGGGTCCCAGCCTCTTTGGAGCCATCCACCACCCCCACGACCTGGCACGGCCTTCGACTTTGTTCTCTGCCGCTGGTGAGTTCACAGGGGCGCGGGAGAGCTGAGCAACCTAGTTCCCAGGTATCCCGGCGAGTTAGGTCGGTGCTCCGGGCCCCGCTCCATCACTCCCCAAGTGCTAACATCTCTGCCGTCCACAAGGCAGCATCCCGGCACCTCTTGGTGATGGACCGTCTCCGCGGATGCGCCTCCTTCGTGAGAGGAGGAGGAAGGACCATCTCTCCCTATTGGGACTCGCAGTGCCTTGGCTCATGCTCTGCATCCGTATTAAGCCGCTATCACTCACAAGCATGTCGAATGCCATTGAAAAAGATCAGAAAGCTTGCAAGGGCGAACAGGAAGGAAACAAGGTCAGGAGTGTCAGGTGCGGCTGCCCACTGCCCGCCACGCGCTCCGTGGGTTCGCATCACGCTGTGTGTGCTGGGGGGGGGTCTGAGGATAAAGAAATGCAATTAAGATAGTTGCAGGCTCTCTTACAGGAGGGGTGCACCGGCTCACTGCTGGTTTCCTCTGCTACAGAACTGAATGTTGTAGCCTGCGTGGTTGTAATGATGCAGGAAATGGGGGGGGGGACAGTGTGTCGAACCCCCAAGAGATCTATTCATTAACCTCTGAGAATTAACCAAGTGCCTGTTTGCGGGGCCCCGAGGAAGACAACCGCAGGAAACCATCCCCTTCACCTCCGGGGACGTACAGACAAAGGCAGAGGCCATCCAGAGCGTGAGGCAGATGGGAGCGGCCCTCCTGGGACCAAGGTTCCTTACCCCCTTCAGTCTTTTCTAAAACCACCTTCAGTGCACAGTGCCTGCACAAGGCTCCACGGAGTAACAGCATCAACGACACCGCTGAGCTCATGCTCGAGACCAGCTCTGTGACACCCCCCCCCCCACATGCAAAGTAGAACTCACTCTTCCGTACCTGTTCAAAGCCCCCCCGCCCCCCTTTCTGGTCCTTGATGAACACGTTTCACATCTCCCTGGCCTGCTGCCTTCCCAGGCTCTTATCCAAGACTCATTTTGGGTGGGCTGAGGGCTCTTCCATTCAGGAAGAAGGACCCCTCACCGCAAGAAATCCCCCTTCTAATGGACCTTGTGGCCAAAGCACCTGAATCCCCCTTGAGGGTGGATGGAATTTGCTAAGCTCTCGGATTTTTCTCCGTCCGTTCCATCTAGGGACATATTTGAAGGCTTCATTACCATGGCACCTCGGCCCTGAGACGGGGCTACACCTTCAGAGCAATTTTTGGAGGGAAATAGAGAAATTTCTCCCTGGCTTCCATTGGAGCCAAGCGGATGAAATGGCTTCTTTTGCTTCAATAATCCTGGAACTGTGAGGCACCCCTGGGGGCCCTGGGCTGAGCGAAGCTCCGATCTTCATCGAAGCATTAATTAGCTTGTACTACACAGAGTGTGCGCAGCCAGATTCTTATTTAGCTGGCAAGACTGTTAATGCCTAATGAATATGCTGGGGTGTATTCGCTAGGGGTCGGGGGTGGGGGGGGAGTACTATTTTTGCACCTTCTGAGCGGGGACTACGTCACCCGTCTAGGGCTGAGCAGGTAACTCCCCAGGTGCCCCCTGGCACTGAGCTTCTGTGGCTCGGATGGATGTCCTCCTGGGCCATGGGGCCTCCCCCACACCCAGGCCCACGGGGCCCTGACAGGCTGGGGAATAAAAACCCAAAACATAAATTGAGTTAATAGGGTGTTGGAGGGACAATCCTCTCCCACTTAGTCTGT
This sequence comes from Sus scrofa, assembly GCF_054392235.1. Taxonomy (NCBI): domain Eukaryota; kingdom Metazoa; phylum Chordata; class Mammalia; order Artiodactyla; family Suidae; genus Sus; species Sus scrofa. The sequence continues at coordinate 14,653,767 of NC_139385.1, forward strand.
GGTCCTGAAGGAATTTATACATGTTTATAGAAACTTTGTCAAAACACAGGCGATTCTTGGAGTTCTCTTGTGGCACAGCAGGTTAAAGACCCAGCACTGTCACTGCGAAGGCTCGGGTTCCATCCCTGGCCCGGGAGTTTCCACGTGCCATGAGTGCGGCCAAAAGCAGAGCCAAAGGGAATCTTGGAAAAGTTATTAATAAATCCAGTCAGGCCTTGTTTACAGTTCCATTCTAGAGGTAATTTTTCTAGTGTAAGCAATATTGAATTTTTCCCCAAATGGTTATTTAGTGAAACTTTTAACTGGTAAGTATAATTTACACGTACTTGTTAAATTCAGCCCCGTTCATCCTGCCCCTGGGCACTAGTGCCTGAAATAAGCCAAGAGGTCTTCTTCAGATGACCTTGGCCTAGCTCTTGCCTAGAGCCCAGCCTCCCAGAGAAATTGCCTCCTCAGCTCTCAGCTGCATGTTCACAAGCAGGTTAGATGCCCTAATAAGCTTTTAAAAATACCATCCTTCTCTAATTTACACGTGCACACCCTCCCTCTCTCTTCCAGGAAAGGATTTGAGGCATCCTAAGGAAATATATATTGTTCAAGTTCCAAGCAAAATATAGAGGAGGAAGTGTGGGTAAAGGGAAAACCAAAGGAAAGAAGAGCATAAGACCCGAGTTCCCTGGTGGGCAAAGTAAAAACAGTCAGTTCTAGGACCATGGGCATGCAAAAGCAAGTGAATAAGCCTGGCACTGGGGATCGAGAGATGTTGGAGGACCTCGTCTCCCACAGCCTGACGGAACTCGGAGGGAGTTTCACAGAGCCAGGCTTCATCACTGTCCTTCAGTGTGGGGCCATGACACATTCTGAGAAAAAGAGATTCTGCAAAGGCCCAAGCTGTGTAGCCCAGATCCGCAGCTTCCCAAAAACGGCCCCTCTGCCCCGACCAAGTGTTTCTCAGCGTCAGGACCTGAAGAAGGGATCTCGGGGCCAGTTGTCCCTCTCAGAGAATGAGGGAATATAGTCCCGGCTCCAAGTCCTCGGGAAGGAACCTTGGGTGATGTTTTTAACCCGGCATTTCTCCAGACCTACCTGGTGATAGAGCCCCCTGCCCCACTGGTAGTTTTTAAAAAGAAATCTCCCCGGGGGTGGCCAGCCGGGCAGGAGGGAGCGGGGGCAGGGGGTGTATTTCCTGCCTCCTGATAAAGCATGTTTCTCTTTCTCCGGGTTTTGCTGTGTGGACATCAGTCGTGTTCTTACTCGAACATTTTCGCTCCTGGTGACCAGGAGCTGGTGGCGTTGTGGAAGCTGGCTTTCCATGAAATCTGATTTCAGTGTATGTGACCCAACAGGTGCTGCACACCCAACGGGGACCCCTTTTGGGCCGCCTCCTCATCACAGCAACTTCCTCAACCCTGCTGCTCACCTAGGTAAGCTGCCCGTCAGCCACGGGCACCGACGTGTGGGTCACAAAAACCTTTGCTGGCTGCGTTCCTGCCCTGCTTCCTGGCAAGCGGACCAAGGTGGCAGGCACCTCACTCACCACTTCAGGAGATGGGGCGGGGGGGGCTCCCCCTGTAGAAGTTTGGATCCGTGTCAGCCTGTCAGCCATCTCCCGGAGGGAGGGCAGCACCTCCTGCGCCACATTCTTCAAGCAGATCTGTGTGCAGCAGTGGTTCTGGGTGGGGTTGCTGGGAGTGCAGCCTATTCCTGCCCATCAGAGAAGGCGGCAAACCCTTGCCCACAGGAGGGCACCCCTGGAGGTGGAAAGAGAGGCAAGATGATGTTATGGAGAGATCGCGTCCTTATGTAATCACTTCACATTTATGTCTTTCCTTAGTATAAAGGTGCCTTATTTGTGGCCTTTGATTTCTTGCAACTCACGGGCAGGTGCAGGCAAGGCACACCCAGCGACAGGGCATGTGACACAGGTGCCCTCAGAACTTTATTAAGAGCTCAGTTTAAGGGAGTTCCCATTGTGGCTCAGCGGTCACAACCCAGCTGGTATCCATGAAGACGTGAGTTCAATCCCTGGCCTCGCTCCATGGGTTAAGGATCCGGCATTGCCGAGAGCTGTGGCTACAGGTCACAGACGCGGCTCGGATCCTGCATTGCTGTGGCTGTGGTGTAGGCCACAGCTGCAGCTCTGATTCGACCCCTAGCCTGGGAACCTCCATATGCCGCAGGTGTAGCCCTTTAAAAAACGAGAGAGAGAGATCTCTTAGAAGCTGGCCTCTTCACTGCTGTTTGGTGAGAGCCTGCAGGGCACGTTCTAAGAAGAGGGGAGCCGGGAGGGCCTCTGAGCACACTGTGGCTTGAGCAGTGTTCCCCACCTGGCAAAAGAGAAATGGGCCGAAACGCAGAGTTCTGGAAACGCTCTCATTGATATTTTGCTAACCCAATGCCCCAATCCAAGTGTGCTGCAAACCCTTTGCCTAATCGGGTAGGAGAAGTCGGGCCGGGCAGCAGATTCCCCCATCACTCCCCCAGCTCCCAGGAAGCTCTTACCTTCCTCGCTGGACAGAGCCCTGCAGCTGCCTCCTCCTCCCCCATCTTGTTTGCAGAGCCTTTTAACCGGCCGTCCACGTTCACGGGCCTGGCAGCAGTCGGTGGCAATGCCTTCGGGGGACTTGGCAATCCTTCCGTTAGTGAGTACCTCTACCTTGTCAACATCTGCCTTTAACCGTTTGTCTCCTCTGATCTGTCTGTGGCTCACGACCTTTCTAGATAAAAGGAAGCCATGCTCTTGGGAAAAGAATTTAAGTTATATCGTTGCAAAAGCAGGCCTCACCCGTGGAGCTGGGTCTAAACCAACATTTGCAGGCTAGCCCACTGTGAGTCTGTGCTCCCGGGTCAGGGAAGGCAGTGCAGTCGATGGCACTCCTAAGGGTTTGCTGAAGCTCACAGCTTCATCCCCGTTCCAGCTCTGCTATCCCAGACTTTAGCCGCAGCTCCCATGACCGGAAGACAACAGTTAAAATGTCACCTGCATTTCGCCCTGAAAAATAAGAAAATACCAGGCTCAGGACCATCAGGAGTTGGCAACACTTTGTGCTGCGTAATTCAGCAAAGCCGTGTAGTTTTCCGCCACTACGATCGTCTGTCTAAAGTAGGAGGAGTCTCGACTCCGGGTCCTATTCTCAACATCCTTTAGTTACTGAGCCTCAGCTTGTTGTCCTTGGGGCCATCCCTATGCCATGCCCTCCAGCTACTCCTGTAAGACTTAAAATGTAGCTGGAAGCCACCAGCACAGTCCCATTGAGCGTGGAGCCCCCATGTGTCTGTGAGATCAGGGCACTGTCTGGCCTCTGCTGACACGTTGGTTGCTAAGGTTGTGGCCAGGGCAGCAGGCATCATGGGCAGGGGACAACCACAAATGCTACTCTGAACTGAGCGTCGTTAACCTAAGTCACGGCATCCAGATATACCCTCCTGCATGCTTGGGCCTTCTGCATGCCCCAGATAGGTGTGCTTAGGGATTTTGACACCTGTTGGGTCCCTTTCCTTTTTCATCTCCCCTCCCTCTGGCCCCTTTGCCTTTGGTTAACAAAAAAAAAAGAAAGAAAGAAAGAAAAGCTGTGAGCTTACCTTTCCAGTGTAGGACGAGTTCCTCTAATGAATTTGTTAATCTCCTTTCCTTTTCCAGCTCCCAATAATATGTATTCATTTTAACTCTGAGTGCTGTTAAAAGTTTTTTGGTAAGTACCTTCATTACAGCAGATTATATAATTTCTCTTAAACCTTTTTGTTCTCCACTTCACCATTTCAGCACCCAACTCAATGTTCGGCCACAAGGATGGCCCCAGTGTGCAGAACTTTAGCAATCCTCACGAGCCCTGGAACCGGCTGCACCGAACGCCACCGTCGTTCCCGACCCCTCCGCCCTGGCTGAAGCCAGGGGAGCTGGAGCGTAGCGCGCCCGCTGCAGCTCTTGACAGAGATAGAGATGTAGATAAACGAGACTCATCTGTTAGTAAAGATGACAAAGAAAGGTACGCAAAGAATCCGCTCTCGAGTCCCAATGGGGGAGCCCGCCCCGCGCCGAGGACCGGCCACCCACCCTCCCCGCCAGCCTCCGGCTTCCTTGGTAGCCTCGCCCCGCCCCCCGCAGCCGGGGCCACGCCCCAGGCCCCGCCCCCGCCCGCCTCCCCAGCGCCCGCCCTGCCCCGCAGTGCCTCGTGACCACAGGCCGGCCCGCAGCTCGCTGTGCAATCCAGAGCAAGCGGATCCTGACTCAGAAGCAGCTCCACACTCAGAACCCCCCGTGTCCCCGTGAGTGGTAGTGTCTCCCAGCATAGACCTCTCTCCCGAGCAGGCAGGGAGTTGGAGCCCGGACCAGACACACACAGCATGAATCAACACCATCTTTGCTTTCAAGTTTGTGCAGTCCATTGACTCATCCATAGGTTTTTCCGCTCTCTTTCTCTTTTCTTTTTGTTTTCTTTTAGAAAGCCATGTTTGCATTGTCTCGTCATATTTTTCTCAAATTTTGTTCAAACTCCAATCCTGGGCTCACAGAGGACTGATAAAAATTTTGCTAACCCAGATTTAGAGAAGCGTCTGTCACCAAGCAGTTTGGGGTTGGGTTCCGTTTTGCCAGTGGATAGTTAAGTTTACTGACCATTTTTTAATCTCTGTATGTGGTAACCCCATGACTAAAAAAAGTAGCCTTCAAGAGGAAAACGTCTTAGGTTTTTCTGAACAATGTCATAAGCATTCCTGACAAAGTGTATCCCCCCATTTTCCCCCTTTCTTTAGGCAATTTTCATTTTGAATAAACTAGCAAGGAATACACAAGCTCTGTTTGGCAGGAAATACCTAATAACACTTTCCTCTTGATACTCAAGTCTCACTATGACCCACATCTTTAGTGTTTGTTTACTGCATGTGTTGTGTGTGTATTTGTGTCTATGTAAGTGTGTCTCAGTGATTTAAAAGAAATCAACTTTGCAGGCTGTAAATGCAGCAGATGAATAAATACCCATCATAGGCCATCGTGCTGACGTCTTTCTTAGAAAAGAAAAAGACATATTTTTCCTTTAGGACAGTATGTGTGTAAAACATCTCTTAGCTGTGGGAGGACCATTTATGACACGCAGCTCTGAGCCGCAGAGTACCAGGGTGAGGTGTGTCCAGAGTTGGGCGGGTCCCCTTGTCCAGGAGCTCTTAGAGGACCGCCCATCAGTGAAGAGAAGACAGGATATGGCATCGCACCTGTCCCCATTTTTCTTGATGGAGTCAAAGTGGCCTTTTGGATGCACCTCAGGAAACTTTATAGAAGACACTCTTCTTTATTCTTACCTTTTAAAGATACTCTTCTTCGTCTTGGCAAGTTGGCTAGAAATAAAACCGGTAGGGAAAACCTCCTTAATTCTCTCCCTAGGTCCCCCCACCTTCTGAGCCACCGAGCCCTGCTTCCCTCCTCACCTCGGCTGAGCCTCTTGGGTGGTCCCTAAGACCCGCCTGGTTCCTGGTCTCACCTCTTCTTTTCCCTTATTGTCCTCTGTTCCTTTGCATTTTGGGCTCCGTACTCTTAAGTCCCCACCAAAGACCGGCTTCTCAAATGCTTCTTCTGTTTCCCTTCACAGATGAAACTTGTTGTCTTTGCCCCATGAGGCTTTGTGTTTCTGGACCCACCTTGCCTGCTGGCTTTCCTGTATCCTTTCAGCAGATTCTGGTTTTCTTATCTTTCCTCATGCAGAGGTGCTTTTCTCCACCCCAACGTCTTGAAACTCTGCTTTCCCCTCAGCCCCCCTCGGTGCTGCATCTTGGAGGCTGCCCTATACCTGCCACCTTTACTCCAAAACCAGCCCTTTGTCCCAAAGTCAGGAGAGAAATGCTCCCATAATATCCTTATGACACCTCCTCCCGCCGGCTCTGCAATGTTAGCAGGAGGTTTGGGGCTCTCAAAACTTTATTCTTGGCACTAAATGATCCTGTGAACCTAGACAGACGGGCTGTGTTGCCCCATTGCTGATGTCTTGACCACGTAGGTGGTTTCAGGTTTCTGCAAGCTCTTGCTCCTTGGTCTTGATTCAGGCACAGCGCCTCTTAGGTGCAGAGAGCGCGTTACTCCGCTGGGGCTCTCCCACCCCCTCATCCCTAGCCCTTCACCCCGTAGAGCAAAGCGTCCTGGGAGATCTAGGTGAGTCAGGTCAGGGTGGCTGGTCGGCCGCGAAGGGCATGCCCGGCTGCCTGGTGACCGAGGGAGCCAGGGCCCAGCCCCACCTCTTCACGCCATCTCATCGGCAGCCCCTGGCCAGGCCGGCAGCCCTCTCACTTGCTTCCTTGTGTCCCCGTCTCCCCCCCAGGGAAAGCGTCGAGAAGAGACACCCCAGCCACCCTTCACCAGCACCTGTCCTCCCGGTGAGCACCCTGGGGCACAGCCGCAGCTCCACCGAACAGATCAGGGGCCATCTGAACACCGAGGCTCGAGAGAAAGACAAATCCAAAGACAGGGAGCGCGACCACTCGGAATCCCGCAAGGACCTGGGCGCCGACGAGCACAAGGCGAAGGAGGGCCCCCTGCCCGAGAAGGACGGCCACGGCCACGGCCACGAGGGCCGCTCGGCGGGCGAGGAGGCCAAGCAGCTGGCCCGGGTGCCGTCGCCCTACGCTCGGGCGCCCGTCGCCGACAGCGCCCGGCCGGGCAGCGCCGCCAGCCGCGAGGCCGAGGCGCGCAAGGGCGAGCCGGCCTACGAGAACCCCAAGAAGAGCGCCGAGGTCAAGGTGAAGGAGGAGCGCAAGGAAGACCACGACCTGCCCCCCGAGGCCCCGCAGACCCACCGGTCCTCGGAGCCGCCGCCGCCGCCGCCCAGCTCCTCGGCCAGCGTGCACCCGGGGCCCTTGGCCTCCATGCCCATGACCGTGGGCGTCACGGGCATCCACCCCATGAACAGCATCAGCAGCCTGGACAGGACTCGCATGATGACGCCCTTCATGGGCATCAGCCCCATCCCGGGCGGAGAGCGCTTCCCGTACCCTTCTTTCCACTGGGACCCCATCCGGGACCCCTTGAGGGATCCCTACCGGGAACTTGACATTCACCGGAGAGACCCGCTGGGCAGGGACTTCCTGCTGAGGAACGACCCTCTGCACCGTCTCTCGACCCCCCGGCTCTACGAGGCCGACCGCTCCTTCAGGGACCGGGAGCCCCACGACTACAACCACCACCACCACCACCACCACCACCCTCTGTCCGTGGACCCGCGGCGGGAGCACGAGCGCGGGGCCCACCTGGAGGAGCGCGAGCGCCTGCACATGCTCCGGGAGGACTACGAGCACCCGCGGCTCCACCCCGTGCACCCCGCCTCCCTGGACGGACACCTGCCCCACCCCGGCCTCATCACGCCGGGGCTGCCCAGCATGCACTACCCCCGGATCAGCCCCACGGCGGGCCACCAGAACGGACTGCTCAACAAGACGCCCCCCACGGCGGCGCTGAGCGCGCCTCCCCCGCTCATCTCCACGCTGGGGGGCCGCCCCGTGTCCCCCAGAAGGACTACGCCTCTGTCGGCAGAGATCAGGGAGCGGCCTCCCTCCCACACGCTGAAGGACATCGAAGCCCGGTAAGGAGCAAGCAGGACACGGAGATGAAGGACCCCCGCGGCCACCCAGCGCCGGACTCTCGAAAGCGCAAGAGCAGCCCCGCGTCTCCAACTCAGACTCTGGGGGGAGCCCCCAGCCCGTCCCCTTGTAAAAATTGTATAGACTCAGTGCAGATTTTGAAATGTTTTGTATATTCTATGTTGAAATTTTTCCGATCTTTTAGCCGAGTCCTATGTTCTCATGTCTCCCCACTTTTTTGGTTTCTGGTATAAAACTTTTTGACTTGAACCAAAACAGCAGAGAGGACAACACACACCAATGTGGTGATAACGGGGGGGGAAAAACAGACAGCAGTCCACACAGTCCACCGTGCAAAGCTCTTTCCGATGAGAAGGGAAGGCCCTGTACATAGTTATGTTTAGAAAAAAAAAAAAGATTGCTTCATGAGCTAATGGTTCATATATGCAAAAGGGTAAGACGAAAGCTTTACTTTGTACAGATGTAAATAGATAAAGATTAAGTAACATAATACATTAATACTTCTTAAAATGTGCTATTTGCAGACTTAATATCAGTGAGCACAGTCGGCGACGGCTGTGTTCCCGTGTATTGTTCTAGACAGCTAAACCCTTCAACTATGCAATGAATGTTAGGGCTTTTCACAAAAGCCCGCCTAACTCAAAGGAGCCTTTTCAAGTCCATTTACAACATACTTAAGGTCATATTTTCCCTGAACAAGCACTTACGTGATATGACTCTGTTTTCCTTGCTTGTTTTGTTTTCAAATGGAGAAACACCCGATTTTGCAAATCGGACCCCAGGCTGAAACTTTGCACCTGAAGTTGCTGCTTGTGGGCCTTGGGGGAGGAGAGAGAGTGCAGCTCCGAAACGGTAACGGAGGACGTGAGCAGCCAGTGTCAGGGAGGACGGGAGTTGTCAGATGCCAAAATCAGGGGACACAAACAGGTCGCCAGCATCTCCTCACCATCCGTCACGTGATTTCACACACACCTCATGTGGCAACCATGTGTTTTTTCAGTGTCTCCCCTCGCTGTACACACCTCCTCGTTTTGTAACAAGCTTCCGTGACACCCAAACAGATCCTGAAAGAAAGCTTCGCGTTTTCTCAGATGATGGATGTGTTTTCACCGTATTCGATAACTGATGAAGTTAGGGGCACGTTTCCTAGTGTGACTCATCGTATCCCCGTAGGTAATCGAGTCTGGGAGGAGCCAAAAACAGGTCAACCTGGTTGGGGCCAGGAGGGTTCCAGAGGGTGAAAGGTGGCAGAGACAGTCTTGTGTGCGCGTGTGTTTTTTGAGTTTGCATCAACCTTAAATGTCTCTTCATGATACTTTTATAATACATTCAGCCTCTTGTCTACATATTTGGAGAGAATATGACTTTACTAGCAGAGAAATACAATATATCTTGTCTACTGGACTGTAAAATATATGTATGAAATAAAATTAGTTCCATTTGGTCTTCTAGTATATTAAAGTGCTATCTGACGTTGTTATCCTGTTTTTGCAAAAAAAAAAACAAAAAAAAGTTAACTACAGACCATCGTTTCTAATAAGCAGAGAGATCTATTTTAGTAGTCAACGAAGGTTTAGTTGTGAGCTTCAGATTTTGTGAATTCCAGATGTTGTGCAGTGTTTTTTTCTTTTGTTTGTTTGTTTTTGTTTTGTTTTTTTAAGACAACAACTAAAAAGAAAACGAAAAAAAATCCAAGGAATATGTACACTGGAACCGTAGTGGTAGCTTTCAGTATTGTAAAGAGATTGTTCTATACAGACCTTTTTGCTGTTTCTCCTGTATGTAATAAAGTCCTTTCTAGATCCTATGTGAAAAGAAACGTGAAAGCGACTGAGTCTTCAGCATGTTCTCATCGGCGGAGCCTTCTTGTGTTATGTAAACTGTGCCATGTTATTAAAAAATGTGAACCAAGCTTCCAGCTGCTTGTTTGTGTGGGATGGCCATCCTTAACTTAGGGAAGAAGCCACGCTTGAAGGACAGGCCGGGCTCTGGAAGAGCGACACCTTGAACCCCGGCCACCCTCCGTACCCACTCACTAGTTTCTGTCCGCATTTGAGCTCTGCACCATCAGGTGTGGGGGGTTTTTCGTTTGCTTCTTTCTTTCCTTTTGTATGTTCTAAGCAAAGCCCTGTAAGCTGTGGGAAGGGACTTCTGGATTCTGCAGGTGGTGTTACGTGCAGGCCAAGCTGGCCAGTGCCCTGTGGGTCTCGGGCCTCCTGCAAAACTCGGCACGGGCTTCCCCTGTGTTGATGACAGCTCGGATCGAGGGCCTCAGCCGATGGCCTTCGCTGGCCTGTTCTTCGCTTTGCGCACTGTAGACTCTGCCCATTGTATGTTCCTTCTGGCCTTCCAGGTCTTTCGTTCCTGCCTCTCCTCGAGGTATGTGGTGTAACCCTCATCAGCTTGCCGACCTCTCCCTTGTCCTCTAAAGTCGGTTTTGTCGAGATACAGAAATTGTCCAGTTTTCTGGTGTCAACATGACACTGCCTTTTGGATGGGCGTTTGTGTCTTGATGGGGAGACACAGACGCAGCCTAGCTTAGCAGGATCTGGGTGGTTGCCGCTGGAGAGTTAGAAATGGAAGCGGGGGCTCGTGTGTCTGTGCCGAGGACACAGGCAGCTCCTTGGGGGTGTCAGGACACGGGGTGCTCCTGGCTCGAAGGCTTTGGAAGCTGATGCCAGGCTTGGAACAGTAGCCCACTTCAGTCAGCCCTGTTTTTATGCTCATACCTGGCTCCCAGACTGGAGAAAATGATTTGGAGGAAAGCTAGTAGGTTGGGAAACATGCTAAACGCTGTGATTTTCCAAATCAGGCAATTCTTAGGACCTTGCAAACACTCACCATCAGCAGCGCCTTGATGGGCTGCTTCTGGCGGCCAGCCGGCCAGCCAGCTTTCTCACACACCTAGTTCCAGGCTGCCATCTGCAACGTGAGCCGGGGATGTAACTCTCCAATCAGTCACAGTGTTTAATCCCCGGGGCTTTATTCCTCTCAACCTTTGCATATTTTCCCTCTAATTACGCTCTGCTCCCAGCATTGATGGGTACCAGCACCAATTTGATTTCCTGCTAACCTATAGATGCTCTAATTATCTCCACAATCTTTGACTGACAATGATCTTGTTACCTTCTAATGGTACATGACAAGTAAAAGAGCGAATATAATGATGCAATAATTACCATTTCGGATGGATATTCACAACGGCGGTGGCTGTTGATCCTTTTTCTGCCTCAATCAAGGTGGATGAGGGGAAACAAGATGTGATTGTTGAGGTTATATGCGAACGTAGCATAAAAAAGGCCCTGCCATTAGCCCTGCAGCTGTGGGAGGTGCCCACAGGGGTTGTGTGTAGCCATCCTGAAGCGCCAACTCGCAAACTCGGCCTGGGTACCACTCCATCACTTGAAGGAAAGAGGAGGACAACAGTGACGTGGGCTTTTTCCCGTATTATTTTTAAAGCTTTGCCATCTTGGGGTTTTTTTTGCTTTGTTTTTCCCTTTTGCCCTACAAGGTTCCAGGCAATTTCTTAGACATGGAAAGTTCACTTTCAAGCGCAGGTTATTCTTTTTATTTTTGTCTTTTTAGGGCCACACCTGCAGCCTATGGAAGTTCCCAGGCTAGGGGCCAAATGGGAGCTGCAGCTGCCAGCCTACACCACAGCCACAGCCCCTGGGGATCTGAGCCGAGTCTGCGACCTACACCACAGCTCATGGCAACGCCGGATCCTTAACCTGCTGTACCACGCAGGAACTTCACATAACTTTTTGACTGTAAACCACAACCCATGCACACACCTGAAACAGATTTGTTGAAGCAATACCCCTGTTTGGGGCAAAGAGCTCTGATTTTTAACAATTCTGTTCTCTTTTTATTCATTCTTTTAAATGCTGGTCACACCCAGCACTTCATCTCATGCTGTTAGAAGTGTAGGTCTCAACCCCTGGTTTAAAACTAGCATCAAGGAAGAAATCTTCCAGATTCTAAAGGCAGGCAAGGTTCACCTGGGCAGAGGGACCAGGCTGTATTTGCCATCCCATGACAGCGACCCTGTCCTCTTGCCTGGAATGTCCCTAAACGCCCTCCACGCTGCTGCCAGTTCTGTTCACGTATCTCCCAGGTACCAAATCATCTCTTAGTTAGAGAGGATGCTAGAGGGCAGCCTGATTCTCACCTGGTCCTCAAAGTTCCACCCCTTTAGTGGCTGGGGACCTGTCACCATCCTCTCTGCAGGCCTTTCCCAGCACACACCGGCCACCCCACCTCTGCGTCTCTGTTCCTTCTGCTCTCTCTTCTCCATCTGACGAATGAGGCTCACCTCAAAGGCCTTCGCCTCCAGGAAGCCTCCCCTGACTGACCCTTGCCCCCCATCACAGTTCACTGCTTAGACTAGCAGCCCTCCAAGTGTGGTCCCCAGGCCAGCATCAGCACCAGGGAGCTGGTTGGGAGTACAGATACTCGGCCCACCCTCTCCAACCTCCCGAATCTGAAACAGAGTGGGGGCTGCGGGCCTGTGTTTGCACAAGGCCTCCAGGGCATCTATCCTCAGCCACAATCAAGTTTGAGAACCAGTGGCTCCGATGGTATAAACAGGTCCAGGGAAAGTGCTGGCCGAAAGCTAGAGAAAGCAGCCCTGGGTGACAGAAAATGATGCTGGAGGCAAAGCTGTGTTCTCTTTAACGTTTCCGCCTGATCCCCCATCCTGTTGGAGCATAAAGAGGTTGTAACCTTGTCGGAGCCTGAAAGGCATTTACTGCTTCCCGGTCTATCCTGATTCTCTCGCGTGCTCGTCACAAACTCATACATCGCCAACAGCGCAACGTGGCAGAGAGGCCCGCCTCTCCTCAGCGGCAGGGCCGGTGGCTGGTGTCAGCAGAGGCTCTTTGCGGGCGCTGCTGTGCCTTCCACACGCACTGTGTCGCCCTCAGTGTTAGCAGCAGCCTGGCCACGTATAATCCCGATTGGACAGTGAGATTGGGGAGGCCCAGAGAGATGAAGTAACTTGCTCATGTTCAAGCACGTGACCCACATACACACCCGGGCAGCCCCCCACCCCTGAGCCTGCAGCATAGCCTCGGCCCCCCCCATGTCACCACCAAGAAAAGACTGGCTGAGTTAGTCCCATAAACGGCGACTGCAGGGACGCTGTTTACCCACTTCACACACACTTGTAAGCAGTGCCAGGTGTATTCCGGTGGCTGTAAACTGGTAGCCTGGAATGAGTGAGTGAGTGAATGAATGAATGAGTATGATGCGTGCCTCAGTGATGAAAATATGCTGTGAATCAAGGATTATGATTAATTCCAGTCTGTACATCGAAGGTGTTTGTTTTTATCAGTGGCTTGTGTGGTCCAAAGCAGCCTGCAAGAAAACATAACTGGGAGTTCCCGTCGAGGCTCAGTGGAAAAGCATCTGACTGGTATCCATGAGGACATAGGTTCGATCCCTGGCCTTGCTCAGTGGGTTAAGGATCCGGCGTTGCAGTGAGCTGTAGTGTAGGTTGCAGATGCAGCTCGGATCCCACAGTTGCTGTGGCTGTGGCGTAGGCCAGCACTACAGCTCTGATTTGACCCCTAGCCTGGGAACCTCCATATGCCACCAGTGCAGCCCTAAAAAGACACACCAAAAAACCGGTAAGATATTTGGTCCAGAATGATCTTAGAATACAGACATTTTATGTAAACAAAACCAGAAGTTGTGACCTCAGTGAGCCTGCATTCCCGACGGGGTCACGTGCCCTGAGCTGCCTGCAGCCACATCCTGCCAGCATCCCACAGGCCGCCTTCACAGTTTCCGGCCCTGTTAGGCAGATGCTGATGGGCAGTTTGTGGATGGTTGCAAATGCTTAATACAAGAGTTCTTGAAAACAAAGGAGTCTCATATCTAATTATTAAAGTGGAACTCAAGTTTTGGGCCACAAACTGACAGGGCTTGGAAGTAGTAAACCAGCATTCCTGTGTAACTTGGAATTTTCATCCATTCAGATGGATCTTCAGCCCCGTGGGTCTGTAATAATGCAGACCCATCTGCTGTGGTTCACATGCCCTTCACAGCAGCAAAGTCTCCCACATCTGTTTGTGGCTGCGAAGTAAATGGACATCCACCTATTTGACAAACAAGGAGAGTGTCCTGTTGGCCAGGCTCCTGCTCAGAGCTGGGGCTCGGCCCGAGGCAGGGCAAGGCTCCTCCCCTCCAGTGGGCTTATATCCAGGGGAGCCCATCAAGTGCCAAGTTAGCCAAGACAATCACAAGAGGAAAGTGAAGGGGGTGATGTGAGAGCCTCTGAGAGGCCGAGGCTCAGGAAGGCATTTTCAAGAAGGTTGTTGAGAAATGGAATGAAGCCTTCTGATTCAGCCACGTTTGCCTGCAGCCCTGCTGGCCCTCACTGCGGGTTCCCCAAATGCCCTTCGGCTCTGGAAATCTCTACCTGATTCCTGAGTCACTGGGAAGGGTCTCTGCTCATCTTCCCTGCAGTCCTGCTAATGGCGCCCCTGAGCCCCTTCTGGAGGGTGCCTGAGGGCAGAGGAGCGAACTGGGAGCCGCTGATTCCAGCTGGGTCAGTCACTGCTTCTCCATGGGCCTCAGTTTCCTCACCTCGAAAGTGGGAAGAAGGCAGGTGTCTGGACCTTACCAGCTAATCTCTAATCTCCCTATCAGTTCAAACAGGTTATGTTTATGTGGCTGGGTAGGTTTCTATTTGCTAATATTTGAGAAAGAAAGGCCAAGATGTGATGCTTGAGAGGCGGGCAAGAAATGAGGTCACAGGAAGGAGCCCTAAAAGCCAGATTCTGAAAGGCCTTTCAGTGCCTGGGACTGAGGGTCTTGCTTGCTAGGACTGTGAACTTCATCCTATGAGCAGCTGGGGACCACTAATGTTTCTATATGTCAAGTTTCAGGGAGATTACTGTGGTGCTGCGAGGGCAGGTTCTACTAATAAATGAAGCTCTCAAGGACTCCACGGCCCAACCCGAATTCCTCTCGCTTTCCGTCGAGGATTTCTCTCCAGCTCCAGCATCACTGATGCCTCCTGGAGCTTGAGATGGAGCAGCACCTGCCCTTCAGCCTCCGATGCACTCTCCAGAGGGCAGAGGGTTCCCACCAGCCTCCCCAGCATCTGAGCGCATCTGCGGGGGGCCCCTTCTGTAAGGCTTCCATCGCTCAGGGACACCCACTTGTCTTGCCCTGTTCCAGCCCCTCGCCTACACCTGCAGGGGCCAGGAGGCAGCCCCAAACTCTGCACCCCAATCACCTCTCCCACCCTCACTCAGCCCACCGAGCACCCTCTGCCCCATCCACTGTGTTAATTCCACCTTCCTCTGGTGCTGTCTCTCCCTTCTGGCCCTCAGCATCCCCTTCACACCCCCTCCCATCCTCACGTTCTAGAAACCTCCCTGGCCCTCAGGCTCGTTGTTAGCACAGCCCCCCTTTGCCGTCTCTCTTCTCCTGACCTCTTTCCCCCCTCCGGTTCCCCCGGAGGACCCGCCCCCAGGACACACCCCCTGAGGACACGCCCCCACTGCCCCCTCAAACGGGGAGTGTTTGATCTCTAGCATCGTCCTCACTATGGCCTCGCTGCTCTCATGCCCTCCCTGCCCGCTGCTTAAATCCCCAACTCCTGGCTGCAGTCGACTGCCCACCACTCCCCACTCGGGCCTTGGAGATGTCTCCCTGCTCACTGCCTTCCCTCCACCAACTCCGTGATTGCGGGACCGTGATTCTCACTCCCACGTGACACCCGTGCTCTGGCGTCATCAACCTGTCACACCCCTGACCCCACGACCCGCTGTTCGCCTCCTCCAGAACCGCATCCCCCATCCTTGGTCGCAGCCTCTGCACACTGTCCCCACCCCCATCTCCCCGTTTCTCATGTCCCTCCTTACCCCGCTGGGGGATGATGACAATCACCCCGCAAACGCCCCAGCGCCCTGCTCTCCACTGCTTCTTGGAGCCACACCCCACACCCCGCCCCAGCCTTGCTTGAATGCAGCGCAGGCCACCCCGCCCGCACCTGCCGCCTCGCCAGATTCAAGGAGAGAGAATCACAAGACTGCGCTGCCAGGTCCATGACTTCACACGAGCCCCTAACACTCCCTGAAAGTGGTGTTTCTCTTCCTCTCCCCACGGGCTGTCACGCCTGACAGGTCAGCCTGAAGGTGTCCAGGACCGATTCCCCTCAGACTGATGGCCCAGAAAAGGAGTCAGCCTCCCTTAAAGCTCCTTGGACACCAGCTGGGGCCAGCAGGGCTGAAAGCATGCGTCTGGAACCAGCCAGGCATGGACTCCCCCACCCCCATCGCTCCCAGGCATGACAGCTCGGCTGGCAGAAAAGGGCTGGAGCCACAGCCGGCTGCCACATCCCATGGCCGTTACAGCCTGGCCCCTGTTGATTCCACGGAAGGAGCCAGGGCCTGCAAAATGGTGCAATTTCAAAGCCCCAGGGCCAAGGTCAGGGTCTCTCTCCTGGACTCTGACCCCGTCTGTGTCATCACCAGACTCAGCGAGAAGGGCCATTGACCTGGACACATACACACACTGGCCCCCCTCTGTCTCAGAGTCACAGCCCCTCATACCACCTCTTCTGCCTCACACCACCTGGGCCCCAGGGCCCCGCTTTTCCTCATCTTTCCCTTTTCCTAAAGACAAAAAGCATTGCTTCTGAGGCCATGAGGTTATAGGGTGCCTGAGCGTGGGAGACAGATCCCACCTTGGATGGACCTGAGTGCTGGGAACGTCGGGCAAAAAGAATAAAATATTTAATGAGCCCAGTAAAGACCCCCTCCCAGATACTGTTGATACAATAGATTCTTACATAACGCGGTCCGGTTTCCCAGTGTCGCATGTCCCGTTTCTCACTCTTCTCCCTGTGCCAACTCGTGGTTCTTTATGTGCTCATGAATTAGTGAAGTTTTCACAATGTTTTGTGTGTGGCAACAGAGGGACCCATTTTGATAACAAACAGTATCACTCTTCGGTTTCTATATACGTAAGGCCAGATGTAACAGAGATGAGGCCCAAGGCCGATTCTTTATACTGACAACAAACATGGAAAGTGCTAATCATCATATTTCTTTACAAAATATTTAACATTGCTAAATTCTATTATTGACTAAAATAGCATCGTTGCAATAAATTTAGATGACTTTGATATTAATTATAATTTATATTTTGACTCAATTTCAAGAGATGATTTTGAATGTTTACAAGTGTTAAAAGTATGCAACATAAATTATAGTGTTTAAATGTTTAATTTACTCTTGTGCTGGAAACATTCAAATTGTGTATGTTTGGAATAAAACTGCCTTTTATTTTTTAATCTTTTAGACCAGGGGTCAGCGTGCTTTTTTCTGGAAGGAGCCAGAGAGTAAATATTTTAGGCTTTACAGGTCATAGGGTCTTTGTTCCAACTTCTCAGCTCAGCTCTTATACTCTGAAAGCAGCCATGGCCTATCTGTAAACAAATGGACTGAGTTACATCAAACTTTTACAAAAGCAAATGCTGGGCCACGTATGGCCTGTGGGCCAGAGTGGGCTAATCCCTGCCTGAGACCACTGAGAATGAATTCAAATCAACAGCATGATACAAATAGAAAATGCAGAAGCAGACCTTATGAAAGAAAAAAATAAATAAATAAAAAACACTGAAGGAAGAAAAACAGAAAGAAAAACATTTAAATGTTTGGCTTAATTTTTAAAAACTGGGAAAGTATGAAAGCAGAATTCTATCAAGCTTGACCCCTATACAATTTGCAAAGCAGACATTGCGTATTATTTACACTGCATATTATTTACTGAGATCATTGTAGTTTAGATGCGGTTGTAAGAAAGCATTTAGAGCCATCATCCCATACACACGCTGCCCAGTTTCCATCCTTGGTCACATTCCAAAAAACTGTAGCCCAATTCCACAATCAGGAGACTGACGCTGGATACCATCCACCAAGCGTACTCACATTTCCCCATTTTAGTTACACCCATTTAAGTGTGTGTGTGTGTGTGTGTGTGTGTGTGTGTGTGTTTTAAGCTCTTTACAATGTTATTCCTGGTAGAGATTCGTGTACCCGCCACCAAAGTCAAGATGACGACGGTTCCAACACGACAATCATCCCTCCTGTGGCCTTCTCTCCAGTCCTAACCCCCAGCAACCACTATTATGTCTTCCTTTTCTAAAATGCTGTGCTCCAGAGAGTAACATCCCCAGAGGCCTTGTTTCCTGTAGGGAGTGTACCTAGGCCCAGATGGACATTAATCTCGAACCCACTGTGACTCAGTTTATGGGAAGAAACGGGCAAACAAACCATGAGACTTAGGGGGCATTTCCACCCCTAAGACCCCTATTGGACAAGGACTGATACAGGTAACTGGGCAAGGCCAATGGGAGAAAAACCACATCTTTCTGGACCTCACGTTGGTAACCCCCATCCTGAAGGGATAAAAACCTCTATAGGACAATG
The DNA here is from genome assembly GCF_054392235.1 of Sus scrofa. Lineage (NCBI taxonomy): Eukaryota > Metazoa > Chordata > Mammalia > Artiodactyla > Suidae > Sus > Sus scrofa. The sequence goes on from NC_139385.1 coordinate 14,671,796, forward strand.
GGGTTGGGGGGGACCTTGTCTTCCCCCTCCCAGCTATCCTGGGAGCTGTTTGCTTTCCTGTAGGAAAGACTGTGCTCGCTTGCAAAAAAAAGTTATATAGATTCAGAGACAAGATGGTGGAGGAGAAGGACTCAAGCTCCTCTCCTCTCCTGAAAACACCCAAATTACAACTAACCACTGAACAAACATCAACAAGATAGACTGGAAACTACCCAAAAGGATAGCCTACAGCCAAAACCAAAAAAGAGCCACATCAAGATGGCAGGAGGGGGGCTTTCATGATAAAAGCAATCCCATACCCACCCAGTGGGCAACCCACAGTCTGAAAAATAGCTACATCACAGAGGCTCTCCCACAGGAGTGAGAGTTCTAAACCCCACATCAGTTTCCCCAGCCTGGGGGTCTGGCATTGGGGGAAGGAGCCCCTGGAACATTTGACACTGAAGGCCAGCAGGGCTTGTGTGCAGGAGCGCCACAGGACTGGGGACAGCAGACTCCACTCTTGGAGGGTGCATACAGGGTTTCATGTGCACTGGTCCCAGGGCAAAGCAGGGACTCCATAAGAATCTGGGCAAGACCTACCTGCAGGTCTTGGAGGCTCTCCTGGAAAAGCAGGAGGCAGCTGTGGCTCACTGTAGGGACAGGACATTGGAGGCAGAGGTCTTAGGAGTTTTCATCAGCGTGAGCTCCCCTGGGGGCTGCCATTTTGGAAAAATCTGGCTCCACTCATCAGGGCTGAGAAGCCATACCAAACAAAACACAGGGTGGGAACACAGCTTCACCTATCAGCAAACAGGCTGACAAAAGTCCTCCTTTGGCACAGAGCTGCCCCTAATCACACCCAGAGACAAGTTCACCCACAAGAGGGCAGACACCAGAAGCAAGAGAGGCTATAGCCCTGTAGCCTGCAAAAAGGAGACCACAGAAAAAGCTATTCAAAATGAAAAGGCAGAGAAATATGAGCTAGATGAAGGAACAAGACAAAATCCCAGCAAAGCAGCTCAGAGAACTGGAGATAAGCAACCTCCATGAAAAAGACTTTAGAGTAATGATAGTAAAGATGATACTAGATCTCAGGAAAAAAAAAAAAAGCAAAAACAACTGGAGGAAAAGGTCAATAAATGACAAGAGATATTTAACAAAGGAATAGAAGATTTAAAGTTTAAAAAAGCAGAGATAAAAATAAAATAATTGAAATTTAAAAATTCACTAGAAGGAATGCATAGTGGAATACAGGAGGCAGAAGAAGGAGTAAGTGAGGTAGAAGACAGACTGGTGGAAATCACTGATATGGAACAGAATAAAGAAAAAAGAATGTGAGTTCCCACTGTGGCTCAGTGGTTAACAAACCCAACTAGTATCCATGAGGACATGGGTTCAATCCCTGGCCTCTCTCAGTGAGTTAAGGATCCAGCATTGCTGTGAACTGTAGTGTAGGCCGCAGGTGCAGCTTGGCTCCTCCATTGCTGTGGCTGTGACATAGGTCAGCAGCTACAGCTCCGATTTGACTCCTAGCCTGGAAACTTCCATATGCCATGAGTGTGGCCATAAAGAGACAAAAAAGAAAGAAACGAAAAGAGGACAATCTAAGAGAACTTTGGAACAACTTTAAAAGCACCAACATTCACTTTATAGGGGTACTAGAAGAAGAAGAGAGAAAGGGCTGGAGAAAACATTTGAAGAAATAATGGCCAAAACCTTCCCTAATAAGGGAATCACTCACTCAAATCCAGGAAGCATATAGAATAAATGTAAGGAGGAACACCTTGAGACATATTAATCAAGCTGACTAAAATTAAAGACAAAGAGAAAATATTGAAAGCAGCTAGAAAAAGGCAACAAATAATGTACAAGGGAATCCCAATAAGGTTATGAGCTGATTTTTCAGCAGAAAATGCACGCCAGCAGGGAGTGGCATGATATACTTAAAGTGATGAAAGGGAAATGCCTACAACCAAGAACACTCTACCCAGCAAAGCTCTCAGTTAGATTTGAAGGGAAAATCAAAAACTATAGACAAGCAAAAGCTAAGAGAATTTGGCACCATCAAATTAGCTTTCCAACAAATACTAAAGGAACTTCTCTAGGAGGAAAGAAAAAAAAAAAAAAAAAAAAAGGCCGCAAGTAGAAACAAGACAATTACAAATGAGAAGGCTCACCAGTAAAGGCAAATAGAGAGTAAAGGTAGGAAGCCATCCACACACAGATATGATACCAAAACTAGCAATTGTGAGCGGAGGAGGGTACAAATGCAGATACTGGAGATGCATTTGCAATTAAGAGACTGGCAACTTAAGACACTCTTGTATATACATAGACTTCTATATCAAAATCTCATGCAATAGACAAATAAGAAAAAGCAACATAGGAGTTCCCATCGTGGCTCAGCAGAAATGAATCTGACTACAATCTATGAGGATGCAGGTTCACCCCCTGGCCTTGCTCAGTGGGCTAGAGATCTTGTGTTGATGTGGGCTGTGGTATAGGTAGCAGATGCAGCTCAGATCTGGTGTTGTTTTGGCTGTGGTGTAGGCCAGCAGCTACAGCTCCGATTCAACCCCTAGCCTGGGAACCTCCATAGGCCATGGGTACAGACCTAAAAAGACAGGGAAAAAAAAAAATCTAAACAGAACGCTAAAGATAATCATCAAACCACAAGAGAACAGGAGAAGATGGGAAGAAAAAAGACCAACAAAACCAAATCCAAAACAATTAACAAAATGGCAATAAGAACATACGTATCAATAATTACCTTAAATATAAATGGACTAAATACTCCAACCAGAAGACATAGATGGGCTGAATGGATACAAAAACAAGACCCATATATATGCTGTTGACAAAAGACCTACTTCAGTTCTAGGGACACACACAAACTGAAAGTGAGAGGATGGAAGAAGACATTCCATGCAAATGGAAATCAAAAGAAAGCTGGAGTAGCAATCCTCACATGAGACAAAATAGACTATAAAATAAAGATGGTTACAAGAGAAAAAAGGACATTATATAATGATCAAAGAATCAATCCAAGAAGAATATTCAATAATTGTAAATATACATGCACCCAACATAGGAACCCTTCGATATATAAGGAACTGCTAACAGTCATAAAAGGAGAAATCAACAATAACACAATAGTAGTGGGGGACTTTAACACCCCCACTGACAGCAATGGACCGATAACCTAGACAAAAAATCAACAAGGAAACACAGGCCTTAAATGATGCATTAGACCAGATGGACTTAATAGATATTTATAGACTGTTGCATCCAAAAGCACCAGAATACACATTCTTCTCAAGCACACATAGAACATTCACTAGGCTAGATCAAATTCTGGGCCAAAAATCAAGCCTCAGTAAACTTAAAAAAATTGATCATATCAAGCATCTTCCAATGACAACACAGAGACTAGAAAACAACAACAAGAAAAAAAAGCCTCAAGAAACACAAACATGTGGAGACTAAACAATCCGCTACTAAACAACCAATGGATCACTGAAGAAATCAAAGAGGAAATCAAGAAATACCTAGAGACAAATGACAACAGAGACGTAATGATTCAAAACCTATAGGATGCAGCAAGAGCAGTTCTTTTTTTTTTTTTTAAACTTTCTAGGGCTTATTTTTTAATTTTTTTTCTTCTTTTATTGCTTTTTAGGACCACACCCTCAGCATATGGAGGTTCCCAGGCTAGAGGTCAAATTGGAGCTACTACTGCTGGCCTATGCCACAGCCACAGCAATGCAGGATGTGAGCCATGTCTGTGACCTACACCACAGCTCACAGCAACGCCAGATGCTTAACTCACTGAGAAAGGCCAGGGATCAAAACCAAAACCTCATGGTTACTAGTTGGATTCGTTCCCACTGAGCAACAATAGGAATTCCTATTTTTATTTTTTTTAATGATTTTTATTTTTTCCATTATGGTTGGTTTACAGCGTTATGTCAATTTCTACTGTGAAGTGACCCAGTCACACACATATATACATTTTCTCACATTATCCTCCATCATTCTCCATCATAAGTGACTAGATAGAGTTCTCAGTGCTGTACAGCAGGATCTCACTGCTTATCCATTCCAGAGGCAATAGCTTGCATCAATTAACCCCAGACTCCCAATCCATCCCACTTCCTCCTTCTCCCCCTTGGCAACCACAAGTCTGTTCTCCAAGTCCATGAGTTTCTTTTCTGTGGAAAGGTTCACTGTTGCGTATATTAGATTCAAGACATAAGTGATATCATATGGTATTTGTCTCTTTCTGACTTATTTCACTCAGGATGAGAGTCTCTAGTTCCATCCATGTTGCTGAAAATGGCATTATTTTTCTTTATATGGATGAGTAGTATTCCATTGTGTATATATACCACATCTTATTAATCCACTCGTCTGTCAGTGGACATTTAAATTGTTTCCATGTCTTGGCTATTGTGAGTAGTGCTGCGATGAACATAGGGGTGCACGTATCTTTTTCAAGGAAAGTTTTGTCTGGATATATGCCCAAGAGTGGGATTGGTGGGTCATACAGTAGTTCTCTATTTAGTTTTCTGAGGTACCTCCATATTGTTTTCCATAGTGGTGGGACCAATTTACATTCCCACCAACAGTGCAGGAGGGTTCTCTTTTTAGCAAGATCAGTTCTAAGAGGAAAGTTTATAGCAACACAAGCCTACCTCAGGAAACAAGGAAAATCTCAAACAATCTAAATGTACACCTTGGGCAACTAGAGAAAGAGCAAACAAAACCCAAAGTATGTAGAAGGAAAGAAATCATAAATATCAGAGCAGAAATAGAGACAAAGAAAATAACGGAAAAGAGCAATGAAACTAAAAGCTCATTCTTTGAAAAGATCAACAAAGTTGATAAACCCTTAGCCAGACTCATCAACAAAAAAGGGGGAGGGGGGTTCCAAATCAACAGAATTAGAAATAAAAGAGAAGTTACAACAGATCTCACAGAAATACAAAGGTCATAAGAGACTACTACAAGCAGCTATATGCCAATAAAATGGACAACCTAGAAGAAATGGACAAATTCTTAGCAAGGTACAATCTTAAAAGAATGAACCAGGAGGAAATAAAGATGAAGGGACCAATCTCAAGCATTGAAATTGAAACTGTGAATTTAAAACTTCCAGCAAACCAAAGCCCAAGACCAGATGACTTCACAGGCAAATTCTATCAAACATTTAGAGACAAGTTAACACCTAAACTCCTGAAACACTTCCAAAAAATTAGAAAGGAACACTCCCAAACTCATTCTATGAAGCCACCATCACCAAAACCAGACAAAGATACCACACAATTCCAAGCCAAAATCACTAATCAACATAGATGCAAAAATTCTCCACAAAATACTAGTAAACCAAATCCAGCAATTATTAAAAGGATTGTACACCATGATCAAGTATGATTTATCCCAGGATTTATGCAAAGATTTTTCAATATCTGCAATTCAAACAATGTTATACACCATGTTAAAAAGTTAAAGAATAAAAACCATATGATCATATCAATAGATGCAGGAAAAGCTTTCTGACAAAATCCAACACCCATTTCTGATGAAAACTCTCCAGAAAGAGGGCAAGGAAGGCATCTACCTCACTCATCATAATAAAGGCCATATATGAGGAAAAACCCAAACTAATATCATTCTTTTTTTTTCTTTTTTAGGGCCACACCTGTGGCCAATATCATTCTCAACGGTGAAAAGCTCAAATTCCCACTAAGATCAAGAACAAGACAAGGATGGCTGCTTTTGACACTTTTATTCAACATAGTTTTGGAACTCCTAGTCATAGTAATCAGAGATGAAAAAGAAACAAAAGTAATCCAAATTTGAAAAGAAGAAGTAAAACTACCAGGAGTTCCCTTTGTGGCTCAGTGGTTAGTGAACCCGACTAGGAACCCTGAGGATGTGGGTTTGATCCCTGGCCTCACTCAGTGGGTTAAGGATCTGGCATTGCCATGGGCTGTGGTGTAGATTGCAGACACAGCTCAGATCCCACATGGCTGTGTCTGTGGTGTAGGCTGGCAGCTGTAGCTCCAATTTGACCCCTAGCCTGGGAACCTCCATATGCCACCTGTGTGGCCCTAAAAAGCAAAAAAAAAAAAAAAGACAACTATCCAGCTATCACTGTTCGCAGATTACATGACACCATACACAGAAAATCCTAAAGATGCTCCCAGAAAACTGTTATTGCTCATCAATAATTTCCGTAAAGTTGCATGATACAAAATACACAGAGATTGATTGCATTCTATATACTTCTAAAGAAAGATCAGAAAGAGAAATTAGGAAACAATCCCATTTACCATTACAATAAAAAGACTGAAATACCTAGGAATAAACCTACCTAAAGAGACAAAAGACCTGTACTCTGAAAACTATAAGACATTTATGAAAGAAATCAAAGATGACACAAATAGATGGAAAAATATGCCTTGCTCTTGGATTGGAAGAATCAATACTGTCAAAATGGCTATATTACCTAAGGCAATCTACAGATTCAATGAAATCCCTATCAAATTACTAATGACATTTTTCACAGAACTAGAACAAAATATTTAGAAAGCCCAGAAATAAACCCATGCACTTATGGACAATTAATCATGACAAAGGAGGCAAGAATATACAGTAGAGAAAAGGCAGTCTCTTCAATAAGTGGTGCTGGGAAAACTGGACAGCTCCATGTAAGAGAATGAAATTAGAACATTCTCTAACACCATACACAAAAATAAACTCAAAATGGATTACAGACCTAAATGCAAGACCAGATACTATACAACACTTAGAGGAAAACATAGGCAGAATTCTCTCTGACATAAACTGCAGCAGTATCTTCTTAGATCCACCTCCTAGAGTAGTGAAAATAAAAACAAAAATAAACAAATTGGATAAACTTAAAAGCTTTTACACAGCAAAGGAAACCATAAACAAAATGAAGAGACAACCCACAGAATGGGAGAAGATATTTCAAATGAAGTGACTGACAAGGGACTGATTTAAAAAATACGCAAACACCTCCTATAGCTCAATATAAAAAAAAAACAAACCACCCCATCAAAAATGGGCAGAAGAGCTAAACAGACATTTCTCCAAAGAAGATATACAGATGGTCAAAAAAATACATGAAAAGATGCTTGATATCACTAATTATTAGAGAAATGGAAATCAAAAATACAATGAGATACCCTATACCAGTCAAAATGGCCATCATCAAAAAGTCTACAAACAATAAAAGCTGAAGAGTGTGTGAAGAAATGGGAACCTTCTAACAGTGTTGGTAGGAATGTAAATTGGTGCATTTACATCGAAAAACAATATGGTGATTCCTCAAAAAAAAAACACTAAAACTAGAACTACCATGTGATCCAGCAATTCCACTCCTGGGCATCCATCTGGAGAAAACCATAACTCAAAAAGATACATGCATCCCAATGTTCACTGCAGCACTATTTACAATAGCCAAGATATGGAAACCACCTAAATGTCCATCAATGGAGGAGTGGCTAAAGAAGATGTGATACATACATATAATGGAATATTACTCACTCATGAATACAATGACTGCATGTAGTAATCTGGATGGATCTAGAGATTACCATACTAAGGGAAATTAAGACAGTGAAAGACAAACATTGTATGTCACCACTTACATGTGGAACCTAAAAAGGATACAAATGAATTTATTTACAGAACAGAAAGGGACTCACAGACTTTGATAACGAACTTATGGTTACTAAAGGGGACAGGTGGTGGGGAGAGGGATGGACTGGGGGTTTGGGATTGGCATGTGCACACTGTGCTATCTGGAATGACTGGCCAACGGGGACCTGCTGTACAGCACCAAGAACTCTGCCCAATGTTCTGTGACCATCTACATGTGGAAAGAATCTGAGAGAGAATGGATGTGTGTACATGTGTAACTCAATCACTTTGTTGTACAGGGGAGATTATCACAAACTTGTCAATCAACTATTTTATTTATGTATTTATTTATTTATTTATCTTTTTTGCCATTTCTTGGGCCGCTGCTGTGGCATATGGAGGTTCCCAGGCTAGGGGTTGAATCGGAACTCTAGCTGGCGGCCTACACCAGAGCCACAGCAACTTGGGATCCGAGCTGCGTCTGCCACCTACACCACAGTTCACGGCAACGCCGGATCCTTAACCCACTGAGCAAGGCCAGGGATCGGACCCGCAACCTCATGGTTCCTAGTCAGATTCGTTAACCACTGTGCCACGATGGGACCTCCTAAATCAACTATTGTAATAAAACTTCCAAAAATGAAAAAAACTACGTTAACAATGGTAATGGCATTATAGAAAATTTTCTTCTTTGTACTTTTCTGATTATCTAAAGTATCTGCAATAAAAAAAATAGCATAAAACGTCATTTAAAAAAATATCACAAGTGGAGTTCCCATCGTGGCGCAGTGGTTAACGAATCCGACTAGGAACTATAAGGTTGTGGGTTCGATCCCTGGCCTCGCCTAGTGGGTTAAGGATCCAGCATTGCCGTGAGCTGTGGTATAGGTCACAGACACGACTCGGATCCTGTGTTGCTGTGGCTCTGGCGTAGGTTGGCGGCTACAGCTCCGATTCAGTTCCTAGCCTGGGAACCTCCATATGCCACAAGAGCAGCTCAAGAAAATAGCAAAAAGTCAAAAAAAAAAAAAAAATCACAAGTGATTTAGCAGTAGTTACAACCAAAGTGGTGGAAAGGGATGATAATGAGCCCTTTTTGCTTCCTTCTTTTCCTTACCTATATTTTCCTAAATAGCCTACAGCGATTATGTTTTTTTTTAAAAACTATGAAATAGAAGGTATTTAGGATTTTAATTAATACCTGTGTGTTAGGGAGTTCCCGTCGTGGCTCAGTGGTTAACCAACCCAACTAGGAGCCATGAGGATGCATGCGGGTTTGATCCCTGGCCTCACTCAGTGAGTTAAGGATCCAGCATTGCTGTGAGCTGTGGTGTAGGTCACAGAGGCAGCTCAGATCCCATGCGGCTGTGGCTGTGTCGTAGGCCGGCGGCTACAGCTCCAATTGGATTCCTAGCCTGGGAACCTCCCTATGCTGCGGGTGTGGCCCTAAAAAGATAATAAGACAAAAAATAAAAAGGCCAGAATAACCAACAAGAACCTACTGTATAGCATATCTTGTACTAACCTATAATAGAAAAGAATCTTAAAAAAAAAAAAAAAGAATTTATTGGAGTTCCCTTCATGGCTCAGCAGTTAATGAAACTGACTAGGATCCATGAGGATGCAGGTTCAATTCCTAGTTCCGTGGGTTAAGGATCCAGTGTTGCCATGAGCTGCTGTATAGGTCGCAGATGCGGCGGCTCTGATCCCGCTGCTGTGGCTGTGGCGTAGGCCCTCAGGTGTCTCTCAGATTTGATCTCTAGCCTGGGAACTTCCATATGCCATGGGTGCAGCCCTAAAAAGCAAAAATATAAAAATAAAAATAATAATAAAAAATAATTTATCTGAACCATTTTACTGTACACCTGAAACTAACACAACATTGTAAATCAACTACAATAGAAAAAAATTTTGTTTTAATGTTGCCTATATGACCACACTGGAGCCAGGACCTTAAGGAGGTGACTACACTTAAAGGAGAGCATAAGGGTTGAGCCCTGATCTAATCGAATCTGTTGGCATTGTCTCTATGAGAAACACCAGAAAACTCTCTGCCCCTTCCATGTGAGGACTCAGCGGGCCAGAAAGAGCTCTTGCCAGAAACCAACCCCCGCTGCAATGTTGATCTTGGACTTTCCAGCCTCTAGAACTGCGAGAAAATATATATAGTTTCTATTGTTTAAGTCGCCTCGTGTGTGGTATTCTGTTATGGTAACCTAAGTAGTTTGAGCCACTTCGTATGTAAGGATGACCACCTGTTCAACCATTGACCTGCTGAAAGAAATCTAAGCTGTTCCTAGTTTGGGCCATCAAGCAAATGCTGAACCATTTCCAAGGACTGAAAGTTTACCGAGTATGTCCTATGACAGCAATGCATCTAAGGTAGTTGTGTTTTTAAAATAATTAGGAAAATCTCAAGCATCTAGAAATTAAGACTATACATTTAAATAACCTATGGGTTGGGAGATCAGTAGAAGAGAAAGACCCTGAGCTCACGTCCTCTCTCTGGCACACCCCAAAATTATGGCCATTTGCATAATAACCATAGTGAAAAAAAAAGTTATCTGCCAGAAAAGATCTTCTCCAACTAAAGATATAAAGAAGGACCTACAGTGAGATGGGTAGGAGGGGCAGAATTTGATATAGTCAGTTCCCACAACCCTGGGCGGGCAACCCACAGACGGGAGGATAATTGCATTGCAGACGTCCTCCCAAAGGAGTGAGGGGTCCTTTGGAACCCATGTCGGGCTCCCAAGCCCAGGGGGTCCTGCACTAAGATGAACCTGCAGGACACTGGGCTCTGAAGGTCAGTGAGTCTTACTTTTAGGAGACCCAGAGGGCTGGGAAAAACAGACTTCACGCCTAAAGGCTGCACACAAAAATCTGCCAGCCTCTGGGATCAGGGAAGGAGCCGTAATTTGAAAGAAGCCTGAATCAGACCCACCTGCTGATCTTGGAGAGTCTCCCAGAGATGCAGGAAGCAGCAGCATCTCACCCTGGAGAAAGACACTGGTAGCATCCATTTCTGGAGCCCCTTTTGCCATGTGGACACTGGTGCTGGCAAAAGCTATTCTGGAGTCTTCCCTCTAGCTTAGCCCAAGGACCCAGCCCCACCCCCACCCCACCCTGGGCCCAACAACCTGTAGGTGCCAGGGCTGGGACATCTCAGGCCAAGCAAATAACTGGAAGTGGACACAGCCCCACCCACCAGCAGACAGGCTGCCTTAAGACCCCACTGAGCCCACAGTCACCCCTGGACATGGCCCTGCTCATCAGACAGCCCATGCGACCTGACCCTGCCAACCAGTGGCCAGCGGCCTCCACACAAGACAGGTCCTGGCATCCAACTGGAAGTGGTGGGGGGACATCCAGCCTACAGGACCACCCACAGTAGTTAACCTGCCACAAGAGAAGGACCCAGGCAGGCCACACAGGGGGCAACCACAGAGGGGGAATGGGTTACTGGAACACATAAGATGTCCCCTACAAAAGGCCACTCCCCGCAAGGTCAGGAACTGTAACCAACCTACCAGATACCTAACACTAAAACAGCAAGTTAGGCAAAATGAGGCAATAGAGGAACACGTTCCAAACAAAGAACAAGATAAAACCCCAGAAGAGAAAAATACACGAAGGGGAGATACGTAGTCTACCTGAGAAAGAGGTCAGAGCTGCGACTGTAATGATGAGCAAAGAACTGTGGAGAAGAATGGATACACAGGGAGAGAAGTTAGAATTTTTTTTTTTTTTTCCAGTGGCCACTCCTGAGGCATATGGAAGTTCCCTGGGCCAGAGAGTGAATCCAAGCCACAGACACACAGCTGTAGCAATGTGCCCCCTGTGCTGGGCTGGTGATCAAATCCACAGCTTTACCGTGGCCCAGGCTGTTGCAATGGCATTCTTAACACACTGCACCACAACAGGAACTCCGGAAATTTTTAACAAAGCATTAGGAAATAAGAAGAAGAACTGGGAGTTCCCGTTGTGGCGCAGTGGAAATGAATCTGACTAGGAACCATGAGGTTGAGGGTTCGATCCCTGGCCTCGCTCAGTGGGTTAAGGATTCAGCATTGCTGTGAGCTCTGGTGTAGGTCGCAGATGCAGCTCAGATCTGGCGTTGCTGTGGCTGTGGTATAGGCTGGCAGCTGTAGCTCCAATTGGACCCCTAGCCTGGGAACATCCATATGCCATGGGTGCAGTCCTCAAAAGACAAAAGACTAAAAAAAAAAAAAAAAAAAAAAAAAGACGAACAACTGGAGTTCCCATTGTGGCTCAGTAGTAATGAACCCAACTAGTATCCATGAGGATACGGGTTCTATCCTTGGCCCTGCTCAGTGGGCTAAGGATCCAGCATTGCCATGAGCTGTGGTGTAGGTCACAGACTGGCTCAGATCTGGTGTTGTTGTGTGATTGTGGTGTAGGCTGGCAGTTGCAGCTCCAATTTGATCCCTCTCCTGGGAACTCCCCTATGCTGCAGGTGCAGCCCTAAAAATACTATATCTATCTATCTATCTATGGAAGAACCAAACAGAGGTGAAGAATACAATGACTTAAATGAAAACTATACTAGAAGGAATCAACAGTAAAATGATACAGAGGAACAGATCAGTGAGCTGGAAGAAAAAGTAGTGGTAATCATTGCCACTCAACAGAAAAAAGGAATAAAAAGAAATGAGGACAGTTTAAGAGACCTCTGGGACAACATCAAATGTATAAATATTTGCATTATAAGTGTTCCAGAAGAAGTAAGAGTGAGAGAAAAGGGCCAAGAACATATTTGAAGACATAATAGCTAAAACTTCCCTAACCTGGAGGCATTCCCACGGTGGCACAGTGGGTTCAGAATCCAACTGCAGTGGCTCAGGTTACTGGGAGCTGCGGGTTTGATGCCCAGCCTGGCACGGTTGGTTAAAGGAGCTGTTGCTGCCACAGCTGTGGTGTAGGCTGCACCTGCAGCTTGGATTCAGTCCCTGGCCTGGGAACTTCCATAAGCTACAGGGGCAGCCAAACAAAACCCACAAACAAAAAAAACCTCCCTAACCTGGGAAAGGAGACGGACATCCAAGTCAAGGAACTACAAGTCCAAAACACCATCAACTTCAAGAGGACTGAGCCATTACACATGGCAAAAATTAGCATTTAGGTGAGAATGTTAAAAGCAGAAAGGGAGTCTTGGAGGAGTAGGAAGTGGAGCTCACCTTTTCCCACAAAGAATCAAAAAATGCGTCTACATGTGGAATAATTCTCACTGAACATCATCTGAACTCTGGCAGACAACCTGAGGCTTCCAAAAGGTCAAGAAAATCTCCACATAACTGGGTAGGATGAAAGAAATTTTTTGAGAGAGAGAAAGGAACCAGGATGGGGCCAGCAACCCTGGGAGGGAGCTAAAGAGGAAAGGTTTCCACTTGCTGGGAAGGCCCCTCACTGGTGGGGAGACCAGCTGGGACAGACGGGGAGCTTTGGAGCCTTGGATGAGACTGGTTTGTGGAGGGCAAAGTGGAGAAAGACCTGCACAGATGGTACCACCCAGGGTGCCCCAGCATGAGATGCTCACCCATTGGGGCAGGCAGGGGCTGGGTGCTGAGGCTTGGGCTTTGAAGTCAGACCTGGGAAGAGGACTGGGGTTGGCTGCATGAAGGTAATCTGAGGGGGCTAATGTGGGGTGCAACACAACCAAGGGAGTTTGGGAAGAAGCCTGGGCCTGCCAGAGAGGCAGGGTGCCATTGTTGGGGGACATAAGAAGGGGGCGGTGAGACCATCATAGGAGCTTCATTCTCCATGCACAAGCTCTCAGGGTACCACCTGCATGAGCTTTGGGAGTGGGCACTAGCCATCACTGCCATCTCAGACTCCAGAGGCCTTCTTGGGAGCATGTGCAGTCTGCTGCTGCTGCTGCCCCCAAAGGTCCCGTGACCAGGCACCAACCACTTCCCCTGCCTTGTCAGCAATGTGTGTGGCCCTCTGCCACTGCCTCCAAGGGTCCTGTGACTGGGCACTGTTCTCTACCTCTGTCTCCCGGGGAGCTCACATGGCTCACCACCAAGGGTCCTGCCTCTCTCGGAGTGCGCATAGCCCACCACTGCCACCACTGATGGGCCCATGACTGGGTGCCAACCACTGCCTCCGCCTTTCCAGGGCACATGTTGTCTTCCATCACCAGTGCCACCAAGTGTTGGGTCCTGTGACCAGGCACCAGCACTCCTCCCGATCCCTTCCCAGGAGTGTGTGCAGGTCCTCCACCTGCATACCCCCCATCAAGGAGATAATGGCCAGGATATGCTGAGCAAAAAGATGGCAAGCAATGAAACCAAAAGCAGCCCTCAGCACCTCCTCCCAAAAAAATTAAACCTCACAAGCTATACAGGGACACTCCCACATATAAATAACACTCCAAGACTACAAAAAATAACTGTTTCTCCAAAATTCAGAGTAAGAGAAATATGAGCAAAATGAAGAAGCAGAGGAATCACTTCCAGTTAAAAGACCAAGAGAACTGTCCCAAAAGAACACACAGTGAAACAGACCTCGTCAGCATAATAGATATTGACCATTCCATTCCATTATATTGCCAATACAATTCCATTATATTATAATTCCATTCAGTATCTGAATTCAAAAAGGAGGCTATCGACAGAAATTAAATTTATGTACAAAGGAGCTGGAAACTGTAAGAGCCAAGAAAAATTAGAAAATTCATCTGCTGAGATAAAAGCTGAGATGAAGCCATTAAATAGCAGGATAAATGATGCAGAAGGAAGAGTAGATGATCTGGAAGATAAAATAATGGGAATTACCCAATTGAAACAGCAGACAGAAAACCAAGTAAAAAAATCAAAATAGAAGAGATCTATGGGATAATCTGAAGCATGCCAATCTATTCATAATAGGGATTCCAGAAGAATAAAGAGAAAAGGGGTTTGAAAATGTATCTGAAGAAATTATGGCCCAAAACTTCCCAAACCTAAAGAAAGAAACAGATATCTAAATACAGGAAGCACAGAGATTTCCAAACAAGATGAACCCAAACAGACCTGCACCAAGACATATTATAGTAAAACTGACAAAATTAAAGAGAGGGGTCTAAAAGTAGCAAGAGAATAACAGAGTTAATTATAAGGGAACCCCCATAAGCCTATCAGCTGATTTCTCTGCAGAAACACAACAGGTCAGACAGGAATGGCAAAGTATATCCAAAGTTTTGAAAGGGAAAAATCTGCAAGCTAGAATACTCTACCTAGCAAGATTATCATTTAGAATAGAAAGAGATACAAAGAATTTCTCAGACAAACAGAAACTAAAAGAGTAGAGCAATACTAAACCTATCCTGAAAGAAATATTGAAAGTTCTTCTCTAAATAGAAAAAAAAGAGAAGATATAGGATGGAAGAAATTAGTCACTTAAAACTTTCCCTGAAAAAGACACATGCACCTGCATGTTCATTGCAGCACTATTCACAATAGCCAAGACATGGAAACAACCTAAATGTCCATCAACAGATGAATGGATTAAGAGCTATGTGGTATATATACACAATGGAATACTACTCAGCCATAAAAAAGAATGACATAATGCCATTTGCAGCAACATGGATGGAACCAGAGATTCTCATACTAAGTGAAGTCAGTCAGAAAGAGAAAGACAAATACCATATGTTATCACTTATATCTGGAATATAATATATGGAACAAATGAACCTTTCCACAGAAAAGAAACTCATGGACTTGGAGAATAGACTTGCGGTTGCCAAGGGGGAAGGGGGGGGAAGGGGAGGGAGTGGGATGGACTGGGAACCTGGGGTTAATAGATATGAACTATTGCCTTTGGAATGGATAAGCAATGATAACCTGCTGTGTAGCACTGGGAACTATATCTAGTCACTTATGATGGAGCATGATAATGTGAGAAAAAAGAATGTATGTATGTGTGTGTGACTGGGTACAGTAGAAACTGACAGAACAATGTTAACCAGCTATAATGGAAAAATATATAAATCATTAAAAATAAAAATGAAAGTAATCACTTAAATAAGCCCGTATATAGATTTAAAAAAAATCTGGAGTTCCCGTCATGGCTCAGTGGTTAACAAATCTGACTAGGAACCATGAGGTTGCTCACTGGGTTGGGGATCCAGCGTTGCCGTGAGCTGTGGTATAGGTCACAGACGTGGCTTGGATCCTGCGTTGCTGTGGCTCTGGTGTAGGCTGGCGGCTACAGCTCCGATTCAACTCCTAGCCTGGGAACCTCCATATACTGCAGAAGTAGCCCAAGAAATGGCAAAAAGACAAAAACAAACAAACAAACAAAAAAACCCCCAACAACAACAACAACAAAAATCTACTTGTGAGACAGAATATAAACACAAGGAACAGCAAAAGAATAAACATGAAGATGTAAGAAAGGACATTAACATAATAAAAAGTGGGGAAGGAGAGTAAGAAAATGCAGATTTAAAAAAAATGAGTTTGAGCCTATATGACTATTGGTCTAAATCAAGCAGATATAGGAAGGGTCGACCTATTTGAAAACTGCAGCAACCACAAACAGAAAATATACATTAGATTCACTAAAACAAAAAAGAACAGAATGCAAACACAAAATAAAAAGAAATCATCAAACCACAAAAAGAAAAAGAAACAAGAAACAGAATCAACTGGAAAACAAAGTTAAAATGGCAATAAATACATATGTATTGATAATTCTTTAAATGTCAATGTACTGACTGCTCTAATCAAAAGACACAGACTGGTTATGTCCAGATAAAAGAAACAAGAGCTACAATTTGCTGCCTATAAGAGACCCAACTTAGGACAAAGGACACACACAAATTGAAAGTGAGGGGATGGAGAAATATATTTCATGCAAATGGAATTGATAAGGAAGTGGGAGTTGCATAAAGCTAACCTCAACAAATTTAAGACTATAAGTTATTTCAAGCATCTTCTATGACCACAACTGTATGAAACTAGAAATCAACCACAGAAAAAGAAATGAAGGCAACATTCTGCATCTATTTACCCCAAGCTCCCAGTCCCTACCACTCCCTCCCCTTCCCCCTTGGCAACCACAAGTCTATTCTCCAAGTCCATGAGTTTCTTTTCTGTGGAAAGGTTCCTTTGTGCCACATATTAGATTCTAGATATAAGTGATATCATATTGTATTTGTCTTTCTCCTTCTGACTGACTTCACTCAGGATGAGAATCTCTGGTTCCATCCATGTTGCTGCAAATGGCATTATGTCATTCTTTTTTATGGCTGAGTAGTATTCCATTGTGTATATATACCACATAGCTCTTAATCCATTCATCTGTTGATGGACATTTAGGTTGTTTCCATGTCTTGGCTATTGTGAATAGTGCTGCAATGAACATGCAGGTGCATGTGTCTTTTTAAAGGAGAGTTTTGTCTGGATATATGCCCAAGAGTGGGTCATATGGTAGTTCTATGTATAGTTTTCTAAGATACCTCCATCCTGTTCTCCACAGTGGTTGTATCAGCTTACATTCCCATCAACAGTGCAGGAGGGTTCCCTTTCCTCCACACCCTCTCCAGCTTTTGTTATTTGTGGACTTATTAATGATGGCCATTCTGACTTGTGTGAGGTGGTATCTCATGGTAGTTTTGATTCGCATTATGATGGAACATGTAATGTGAGAAAAAGCAAAGTATACATGTAAGTGTAACTGGGTCACCATGCTGTTCAGTAGAAAAAAATATATATATACACACACACATATATATATATATATATATGATAAAAAAAAGAAATGAGAAAAAAAATGACTACATGAAGACTAAACAACATGCTACTGAAAAACCAATGGTTCAATGAGGAAATCAAAAAGGAAATTAAAAACTACTTTGAGACAAACAAAAATGAAAACATGACCATACAAAATTTATGGAATGTATCAAAAGCAGTTCTCAGAGCAAAGTTCATAGTAATACAGGCCTTCCTCAAAAAACAAACAAAAAATCTCAAATGAGGAATCACCTAAAAGAATTATAAAAACCTTAAAAAAGAAACTTAAAGTTAGCAGAAGGAAAGAAATAAAAGATCATAAAGAAAATAAATAAAATAGAGATTATAAAATAATTAGAAAAGAATCAATAAAACCAAGAGCGGGTTCTCTGAAAGGATAAAATAATGACAAACCTCTGTCTAGGCTGACCAAGAAAAAATGAAAGAGAACCAAAGTAAGTGAAATAAGAAATGAAAAAGGAGAGCTCTCAACTGATACTTCAGAAATACAAAAAAATCTATGACAACACTATGAATAATCATACGTCAACAAATTTGACAACCTAGATGAAATGGACAATTTTCTAAAAACACATAGCTTACCAAAATTGAATCAAGAAGAAAAAGATAATTTGAACAGACCAGTCACTAGAATCTGTAATAATAATAATAATAACCCTCCCTACAAACAAAAGCCCAAGGCCATATGGCTTCACAGGAAAATTCCATCAAACATACACACAAAAACTTATACCAGTCCTTCTTAAACTCTTCCAAAAGATTGAATAAGTGGGAATAAACCCAAAGATATCCTATGAGGCCTCCATCACCCTGATACCAAAACCAGGCAAAAATACTACCAAAAAAGAAAATTATAGCAATATCTTTGATATGTTGCTGCAAGTGGCATTATGTCATTTGCAAAATTTCTTTTTTTGCTTTTTAGGGCTGCACCCATTGTATATGGAGGTTCCCAGGCTAGTGGTTGAATCAGAGATACAGTTGCTAGCCACAGCCACATGGGATCCAAGCTGCATCTGCAACTACAGCACAGCTCATGGCAACGCCAGATCCCTGACCCACTAAACAAGGCCAGGTATCTAACCTGCATCTTCATAGATACCAGTCAGATTTTTTTCCACTGTGCTATGATGGGAATTCCATTTTCCCCCCCCCCAAATTCTTAACAAAATATTAGCAAACTGAATCCAACAACACATGAAAAAGATTATCACACAACAACCAAGTGGGACTTATCTCAAGACTGGTTCAAATGTATGCAAATTAATCTATGTAATACATCACATTAACAAAAGAGAATTTAAAAAAACCACATGGATTTCCCATGGTGGTACAGAGGAAATGAATCCAACTAAGAACCATGAGGTGGCGGATTCGATCCCTGGCCTCGCTCAGTGGGTTAAAGATCTGGAATTGCCATGAGTTGTGGTGTAGGTCACAGATGTGGCTTGGATCTGATGTTGCTGTGGTATAGGCTGGTAGCTGTAGCTCTGATTTGACCCCTAGCCTGGAAAACTCCATATGCCACAGGTGTGGCCCTACAAAGCAAAAAAAAAAAAAAAAAGATTTTAAAAATAGTAATAAAAATTTTAAAAACCCCATGATCATCTCAATAGAGGCAGAGAAAGCATTTGACAAAATTCAACATTCGTCCATGATAAAAAGTCCTACCAAAGTGGGTATAGCAGGAACATATCTCAACATAAAAAAGACCATATATGATAAACCAAAGACAATATATTACTCAACAGTGAAAAGCTGAAAGCATTCCCTTTAAAATCTGGAACAAGATACAAGACAAGAATGACCACTCTCACTTTTTTTTTTCTTTTTGCCACACCCATGGCATATGGAAGTTCCATGGCCAGGGATCAAATCTGAACAGCAGCTGGGACTTATGCCATAGCTGCAGCCATGCCAGATTCTTAACCACTGTGCCAGGCCAGGTATTGAACCTGCACCATTGTAGAAACAATTCCAGATCCTTAACCCACTTTGCCGCAGCAGAAACTCCCTACTCTCACCACTTGTATATTGTATTGGAAGTCCTAGCCACACCAATCATACAGGTAAAAGAAATACAAGGTATTCAAATTGGAAGGGAAGAGGTAAAACTCACTATATGCATATAACATGATAGTATATATTGAAAATCCTAAAGACTTCATATGAAAACTATGAGGTCTGATAAATGAATTCAGCAAAGTATTAGAATACAAGATTAACATTCAGAAATCAGTTGCATTTTTCTACACTAACAATGAAATATCAGAAAGGGAATATTAAAGAAAATACCTTTTAAAATTATACCAAAGAAAAGAAAATACCTAAGAATAAACCTGACCAAGGAGGCAAAAGACTTATACACTGAGAAATAGAAAACATTAATAAAGAAAATTAAAGAGGATGTAAAGACATGAAAAGTTATCCCATGCTCTTGGATTGGAAGAATATTATTAAAATGGCCGTACTACACAAAACAATCTACAGATTTAATGCAATCCCTATCAAATAACTGAGGATGTTTATCACAGAATTAGAATAATAAAAAATTACATGGAGCTATAAATGACCCAGAATTGCCAAAGAATCCTGAGGTGGGTGGGGAAGCAGGAGGCATAACTCTTCCAGACTTCAGACAAACTACAAAGCCACAGTAATCAAATTAGCATGGTATTGGTACAAAAATAGACATATGGATCGACTGAACAGAACAGAGTTAAAAAATAAATCCACACAACTAAGGTCAATTAATCTTCAACAAAGGAGGAAAATGGTGCTAGGAAAACTGGACAGTTGCATGTAAATCAATGAAGTAGAACACACGCTCACACCATGCACAAAAATTAAGTCAAAATGGCTTAAAGACTTAAGCATAAGACATGATACCATAAAACTCCTAGAAGAGAGCACAGGGAAAACATTATCTGACATAAATTGTACAAATGTTTTCTCAGGTCAGTATCCCAAGGCAATGGAAATAAAAATAGAAATAAACAAATAGGACTTAATCAAATTTACAAGATTTACACAGCAAAAGAAAATTTTAAAAAAAGACAACATATGGAATGGGAAAAAATATTTGCAAATGATGTGACTGACAAGGGCTTAATCTCCAAAATATACTAACAGCTCATGCAATTCAACAACAAAACAACTGAAAAATGGGAAGACTAAATAGACATTTCTCCAAAGAAAACAGGCAGATGGCCATTAGGAACATGAAAAGATGATCAATATCACTAATTATTTGAGAAATGCAAATCAAAACTACAATGAGGTACCAGCTTACAATGGTCAGAATGTCCATCATGAAAAAGTCTATAATAAATGTTGGAGAGGGTGTGGAAAAAGGGAACTCTGCCACACTATTGCTTGGAAATGTAAGTCAGTGAAACCACTATGGAAAACAGTATGGAGGTTCCTCAGAAAACTAAAAATAGATTACCATATGATAAATAAACCTCACTCCTGGGTATATATCCAGAAAAACTATAATTCAAAAAGATACATAAACCTGCATGTTCATAACAGGATTATTCACAATAGCCAAGATTCAGAAATAAGCTAAATGTCCATAAATAGATGAATGGATTAAGAAGATGTGGTACATATATACAATGGAATACTACTCAGCCTTAAAAAAGGATAAAATAATGCCATTTGCAGCAACACAGATTCAAATAGATATAATTGTGCTAAGTGAAGTAAGAAAGAAAAAGACAAATAACATAATATCGCTTACATGTGCAATATAAATTGTGGCACAGATGAATCTATGTACAAAATAGAAAGAGACCCATGAAAAAGGAGAATGGACTTGTGGTTGCCAAGGGGGAACAGAAAGGGAGAGGGATGGACTGGGAGTTTGGAGGTAGAAGATGCAAACTATTACATCTAGAATGGGTAAGCAAAAAGGTCCTACTGTATAGCACAGGGAACTATATCCAATCTCTTGGGATAAAGCATAATGGAAAGGAATTTTTAAAAAAAGAATGTATATATGTGTATGACTAAGTCACTTTGTTGTACAAGGGAAATTAGCACAATATTGTAAATCAACTATACCTCAACTTAAAAAGGCAGAAAGGTAAAAGCAACAAGTTACATACAAGGGAACTCCTATAAATCTATTGGCTGACTTTTCAACAGAAACTCTGCAGGTCAGAAGGGAGTGACACAATATATTTTAAATTATGAAAGGGAAAAATCTATAACCAAGAATACCCAACACAGAAAAACTTTCAATCAAATTTGACATGGAGAGATCCAAAGTTTTATGACAAGCAAAAGCTTAAAAAGTTCAGCATCACCAAACAGCTTTACAAGAAAGATTAAAGGCATATTTCTAAGTGAGAAAGAAAAGTTCACAACTACAAATATATAAGCTACAAAAGGAAAAAGCTCAGATGTAAAGGCAAATATACAGTAAAGGTAGCAAATCATCCACATATAAAGTCAGTATGTAGGTTAAAAGACAAAAGTAAAATCATTTATATCTGTAATAAGCAGTTAAGTGATCACAAAACAGATATACATATATGTAAAATATGGTGTCAAAAACATTTATCACAAAGGAAGGAGAGTAAAAATGCAGAATTGTTAAAATGCATTTGAAATTAACAGCAACTTAAAATAATCATAAATATATACATACAACTATATAAAACATGTGGTAACCACAAACCGAAAATCTATAATTGATACAAAAAAGAAAGAAATCCAAACATGAAACTAGAGAGGTTTATCAAATTATAAGGGAAGAGAACAAAAGAAGAAAGGAACAAAAATGAATTACAAAAAAAGACCTACAAAAACAACCCCAAAACAATTAACAAAATGGCAATAACAACATACATAT
Source organism: Sus scrofa (assembly GCF_054392235.1). Classification (NCBI taxonomy): domain Eukaryota; kingdom Metazoa; phylum Chordata; class Mammalia; order Artiodactyla; family Suidae; genus Sus; species Sus scrofa. The sequence continues at coordinate 14,694,074 of NC_139385.1, forward strand.
CAATAATTACCTTAAATGTAACTGGACTAAATGCTCCAGTTACAAGATTCAGAATGGCTTAACAGATATAAAAACAAGGCCCATATATATGCTGTCTACAAGAAACTCACTTCAGATCTAGGACAGGCAGAGACTGAAAGTGAAGGGATGAGAAAAGATATTCCATGCAAAATGGAAATAAAAAGAAAGCCAATGTAGCAATACTTATATCTTTTTTTGCCTTTTTGCCTCTTCTAAAGCCACAACCGTAGCATGTGGAGGTTCCCAGGCTAGGGGTCTAATCAGATCTGTAGCCACAGGCCTTCGCCACAGCAATGCGGGATCCAAGCCGCGCCTGTGACCCACACCACAGCTCGTGGCAACACCGGATCCTTTACCCACTGAGCAAGGCCAGGGATCAAACCCGAAACCTCATGGTTCCTAGTTGCATTCATTAGCCACTGAGCCACGACGGGAACTCCAAAATAAACTTTAAAATAAAGACTGTTACAAGAGACAAAGAAGGACACTACATAATGATCAAGGAATCAATCCAAGAAGAAGATATTAATTGTAAATATATGTGCACCCAACACAGACACACCTAAATACATAAAGCAAATACTAGCAGGCTTAAAGGGAGAAATTGGCAGTAACACAATAAATAAGAGGGAAATTTAACACCCCACTTACATCAATGGACAGATCACCCAGAATGAAAATCAATAAGGAAACCACTGGCTTTAAATGACATATTAGACCAGATCAATTTAATTGATATATCAAGAGACTATTCCATGTAAAAGCAGCAGAATATGCATTCTTTTCTAGTGCACATGGAGCGTTCTTTAGGATAGATCACATGTTAGGTCACAAACCAACTTCAGTAAATTCAAGAAAATTGAAATTATGTTAAAGCACACACACACACACACACAATGGAATAGTAGCCGTAAAAAAGAATGAACTTTTGCCATCTGCAGCCACATGAATCTAGAGATTATTATGTTCAGTAAAATAAGAGAAAAACAAATATTATATGATATCACTTATATGTGGAATATAAAGAAATGGTGGTGGGAAAATTGGATATTCACATGCAAAAGATGAACCTCTGTCTTACATCAGTCACAAAAATTAACGTGAAATGGATTAAAGACCCAATGGTAAGACCTGAAACCATGAAACTCCTAATAGAAAACATAGGGAAAATCTTGCCAGCAAGAGTGGCATGGACACTCAACTATGACTCATTTTTGAAGAGGAAAGAAATGGTGGCTTAAGGGTAGGTGTGCCCCAGTTCCCCGCCCTACTCTACAGCAGTCTGTAGACTGCCTTCTCCTGACATGAGTCCAGCTCTTTAATGCCATGGAATCCATCCTGTGGGGCTTTCTCCATTCAGGCTAAGTGATCGAATTCAGTTCCACTGATTTAGTGCCTCGTTTGTCACTTTGACAAGGAGAGGTGTTTGGAGCCGTTTAGTTGAGAAACTGGGGCTGGGTGGGAAACTGGGGCACACCTACCCTTAAGCCACCATTTCTTTCCTCTTCCAAAATGACTCATCATCAGCCTACAAGCAGCAGGAAATAACAGAGGGTGACCAACTGCACTTAGAAGCACAAGGATTCAGTTGTCTCAAGGATCTACGATGAGAGACTCAGCATCAAGACGCTGATGCTTGAGAGAGCTCTGAACTGGGCCTGTCAGCCTCTACGTTTTATCTTGATTTTATTTTGTGCAGTCTGTAGCAATATGTGTCCTAAGGCATCTGCTTCTTCACTTTACATCATTTCAGCTCACCAAAGGTTTCATTGAAACATTCTCCTTTTGGAGCGCAGGGGAAATCTGTATTACTTAGGGAACCAGTTGTAATAAAAAAGGAACGAATTACCAATCCACAAAATATCAATGATTCTCAAATGCATTATGCAAAGCGAAAGAAGAGAAGCCAGACTCAAAAGCTTACAGACTCTGTGTATTCATTTGCTTGCACCTCGGAAAAGGCAAAGGTGTAAGAATAGAAAACAAATCAGCAGTCGCCTGGGTGGGAGAACAGCTGACTGTAAAGCAGAAGGAAGGGGGTGTTTGGGAGCCTATTCTGGGTTTTGAACGTGGTGATGGTTACATGAAGATCTATCAGATGCATCCATCCAAATTCATGCAATTGTTCATCAGAAAAAGGTGAGTTTCACCAGAAAAAAAAATTAAAAATCAATTTCTGTTAATCAAATGACTCCATACTACAATGACAAGCCAAGCCACAAAGCGGGACAAGATATTTACCCACATAGAACCAACAAAAGACAACTATCTAGAAGATATCAATGTTTTTAACCAAGGAACGGAAGAGGGAAATGGGTAGCAACCTGGCCACATAGTCCCCAAAGAGGAAATACAAATATTTCCGTTAAATGGGAAACGGTGCCTCATTAGCCTGCAGGAAAAGGCAAATTCAAACCCTGATGTGATAAAGCCACACACCTACTCCAATGACCAACATCAAAACGTCTGACAGTGCCAACTTATTGAGGCTCAAAACAATTGTGGGCGTGGGACTAGTTGAAGCTGTTCTGGACATCAGCTTGGTTCTGTCTAGAATGAACACGCCCCATAGCAGCCATCAACCCCAATCCCAGGTTCGTGACCTGGGGCTGGACAGGCAGGTCACAAAGGTTTACACAGCAGCATTTTCAGTAAGAGCCCTTAACTGGAAGCAATCCAGGTGCCCAACGACAGCAGAGCTTTGAGTGATTTTCTTTTGTTTTTTCCTTTTTTGCTTTTTAGGGCTGCCCCTGTGGCACATGGAGGTTCCCGGGCTAAGGGTCGCATCAGAGCTGTAGCTGCCGGCCTACACCACAGCCACAGCCACATCAGAGCAAAGCCATGTCTGTGACCTACACCGCAGCTCCTGGCAACGCCGGATCCTTAACCACTGAGCGGGGCCAGGGATCGAACCTGCGTCCTCATGGATGCTAGTCAGATTTGTTTCTGCTGAGCCACGATGGGAACTCCCTAAGAGATTTTTCAACACTGGGATATTATACAATGAAAATGAATGAATATTACTATGGGCAACTACAGTTTAATTTTAGAAAAATAATGTGTAGCCATGAAAAGTTAGAAAGTTAGGCAAAGTTCAGATAAAAAAGAATGAAGTAATGCTATTGGCAGCAACACGGATGGGCCTAGAGATGATCATACTAAGTGAATTCAGAGGAAGATGAATATCATGAGATACCGCTTTCATGTGATCTAAAAAAAAGGATACGGAGTTCCCGTTGTGGTGCAGTGGAAATGAATCTAAGAACCATGAGGTTTCGGGTTTGATCCCTGGCCTTGCTCAGTAGGTTAAGGATCCGGCATTGCCGTGAGCTGGGGTGTAGGTCAAAGATGTGGCTTGGATCTGGCGTAGCTGTGGCTGTGGTGGAGGCCGGCAGCTGCAGCTCAGATTAGACCCGTAGCCTGGGAACCTCCATATGCTGCGGGTGTGGCCCTAAAAAGCAAAAACACCCCAAAAGCCCAAATCGCTCTGCTGTACACCTAGAACTAACACAACATTGTAAACCAATGGTACTTCAATTTTTAGAAAGTTCAGGTCGTATGATTTCCTTTATAAAAAATTCAAAAAGAGGCCACATAAGAACCACACTATTCCAGGGATGAGCACATAGGTCCTAAAGTATAAAGGAAGCAAGTGTTTAAAAAGCATGCAGTGTGGAGCTCTGGGGGGCTTATGACTGGTAAGACGGCATAGTGGGGGCTGCCGAGGGCCGGACCCTGGTCTGTTTCTGAACATTGTGGTCATGTGAGTGTCGGCTGGATCGCTATTGATTACGGTCTGTCTCGTGTTTTATTCCCACAGTAAAAAATAGCCATTGAGGCTCCCATCTCAGGCAGAAGGAAAAGCCACCAGGTTCTGCTGATCTGCTCTTCCCCTCCCCCACTTTTCTCACACTGATCCAGCCTCCAGCCATGCGCCTGCCTCAGGACCTTTGCACGTGCTGTTCCCGCTGCCTGGACATCCCTCCCTCAGATACGTTCATGGTTCTCTGTCCATCTCCTTCAGATCTTTGATAATCATGTCCTCTCCTTTATGAAGACTTCCTTAGCCTCCTCCCCACACCCAGCACATACCGACTGTCCCCCCTGACACTTATCACAATTTAATCTATGACAATATTTTGTCTGATATATTTTGTCTTGTTCCCTGACTTCCCTCTATACATGTAACGTCTACAAGGACAGAAAGTTTTTGCTTCCCTTTCCCTGACCCACATTACCAGGTTCTCAAGACCCCAAATAGCACCTGGCACATAGTAGGTGTTCAGAAAAAAACTGTCAACTAATCATCTTAAGGAAGATTGTGAAATTCTTGAAAGTTCTGAAGAGCTAGTGAACCCTTTCTTTCAATCTCTTTAAACAAGACTTTACAATAAGATGAAACTTACCATAAAGCAACCCTGACAAGCGTGCCATCCGGTGGCGCTTAGAACACACAGTGTTTTGCTCCCACCACCTCCATATAATGACAGAATCTTTTCATCACCCTAGAAGGAAGCCTTGTTCCCTCTAAGCAGCCCCTCCAATCCCCTCATTTCCCCTAGACTCTGGCACCACTCATCTGCTATGGATTTCCCTATTCCGGACATTTCTTGCAAATGAAGCCATACTGAATGTGATTGTTGGTACCTGGCTTCTTTGACGGAACATGTTCTCTAGGTTTATCCACGTTGGAGCATGTGTCGGTGCCTCACTCCTGTTTGGGCTGAATAATATTGCCTTGTGTGGATGCACCAGATTTTGTTTATGCATCTAGCAGCTGATGGACATTTAAGTGGCTTCTACCTTTTGGCGTCTGTGAATGATGCTGCTGTGGACATCTGGGTTCAAGTCTTTCTCTGAATACCTATTTTCAATTCTTTTGGGAAACTGCTTCTTAATATCGGTGTCATGAACGTACACCAGCTGTTTAACAAACATTTATTAAGAGTTAGCATGATTTAGGTTAGCAACTGGGAGAGAGTAAGTTTGGGCTCAGATTACAGCTCACTGGTAACTTGTTCTGTGAACCTCGGTTTCTTCATGTGTACAATGAAAATATAAACACTGTAATGATTAAGGTTCCTGCACATAAATTGTCAGTACCCCTGGCCCTTACTGGATTCTTCATTCTGGGATTATAATTTGAAGGTCATAATCTAATACAAATATCCCCTGACCTAGTAACTAGTAACTAGTGACTAGTGTACCCTGGGCAAGACTCCTGACTCGAACTTGGAAAGCAAATCTCAGCTCTAAATACTCATCTCATGGCAGTTGGGAATGGAGAAATCTCTGAAAAACGCAGCGGTCCTGTGTGCGTAAGGGTTAGTGTAGCCTGGGCACCACCAGGCAGAGGTGATGGTCAGTCTGCCCGTGAGTTCCAGAGGAGCCGCCCAGGCTCCCTGGTATTGCATATCCTGGACACTAGAGGGCGCCAGGAGAACACATATCTCAGCAGAGCAGACCAGTGGCTGCTCCAAGACAAAAACCTGTTTGTGTGGGTCTCTGCCTCCAGAAAATTAGCGGGAAAATAGCTGCCTCTGTTTCGAGGTGCGCCCCTCAGAGCCGGGAAAAGGCAAGCTCTGAAGGTGACGGTGCATGGGGAACTAGCTTGCATTTTTCTTCCAGTAGAGTCAATGTGAAATGTGCCTCAAAACACCGCGAGTTAATTTCCTATTAGTATCCTCATCAGAACCGATTTGCACTCAGACAGCGTAGATACTCTTAGCAGATCTCGCAGTACAACTCATCTGATGCGCATTTGCAAGAAGCGCATGCATAGTCTGGTCTGTTCAAGTTGGCAGTGGGGGAGGGAGGCCAGGGGTGGGGGCGGGGGCAGGGCAGCAAGCCTCTCTTTCTTTCCAGCGTGGTAATGGAGGGTTGGCCCCTGGTCTCAGAATCTACATGGGACCCCGGTTCTAACTCTTGAGATTCTAGATGGTGCCAGGCAGGCCTGTCTAGCAGATCCTGCCTGACCTCACCGGGCCCGGAGAGCTCCTGGTCAAGTACTTGATCGGCTCCTGCGGATTCTCACAGCAGCTGTTCCCCAATTCTGCTTCCTTTGCTTCACAGAGAAGGTCAAAGCCACAAAGCCTTTATCATTTACACCCGTTATATCTGTGTCCTACTCACTGAATTTTGGGAAGGGGGGGCGGTACGTGTGGGCAGAAATTATTTTGCGTAGGATATGCAAAAAATGAATTTTTCCCTGTCCTTCGCCTTCCTCCCCCTTTTAAAAAAGGTTTATTGACGTGCAGTTGATTTACAATGTTTCAGTAATTCCTGCTGTACAATAAAGCGATTCAGTTGTACATCGACACACATTCATTCTTTTTCACATTCTTTTCTCATATAGATGATCACAGAATATTGGGTAGAGTTCCCTGTGCGATACAACAGGTTGGTCAATCATCCATGTATCACAGTAAACATAGGCCAGTCCCAAACCTCCAATCCGCCCCTCCCCCACTTTTGTTTTTTTAACCTTTATCCTGTACTTTTAAGTGACGGACCCACTGCCGTGACCATATATTGGTCTTCACCAGCGAGATTTTTTTTTTCTCTCGTATATTATTTCTAGTTACGATCTTTTCTGTTTAAAGAAGACCCTGAAACATTTCTTGTAAGGCCAGTTTAGTGGTGATGAATTCGTTTAATTTTTGCTTGTCTGGGAAACTCCATCTCTTTCATTTTTTTTTTTTTTTCTCTTTTTGCCATTTCTTGGGCTACTCCCGCGGCATATGGAGGTTCCCAGGCTAGGGGTCCAATCGGAGCTGTAGCTGCCGGCCTACGCCAGAGCCACAGCAACGCGGGATCCGAGCCGCATCTGCAACCTATACCACAGCTCACGGCAACGCGGATCCTTAACCCACTGAGCGAGGCCAGGGATTGAACCCTCAACCTCATGGTTCCTAGTCGGATTCGTTAACCACTGCGCCACGACAGGAACTCCTCTTTCAATTTTAAATGATAATTTTGCCAGGTAGAAAATTCTTGGTTGTATACAACTACAAATGTAATAAAATTAAGTAAAAAAACAATTAATTAAAAAAAAAAGAAAATTCTTCGTTGTAAATTCTTTCCTTTCAGCACTTTAAATGTATTGTGCTGCTTTCTTCTAGCCCTACAAAGATTCTGCTGAAAAATCAGCCAGTAGCCGTATGGGGGTTCCCTTGTAGGTGACTAGTTGTTTTTCTCTTACAGTTTTTAAAATCCTCTATTTTTAACGTTTGCCATTTTAATTGTGAGGTCTTGGTGTGGATGTCTTTGGGTTTATCTTGTTTGGGACTCTCCATGCTCCCTGGACCTGGATATGTGTTTCCTTCCACAGGTTAAGGAATCATGATTTTTCAGCCATTATGCCTTCAAATAGGTTTTCTGCCCCTGTCTCTCCCGTCTTCTGGTGGGACTCTATATTACAAACGTTAGTATGCTTGATGTCTCAATGGTCCCTTAAATTACTCTCATTTAAAAAAATTCTTTGGTTCTTTCTTACCTCTGATAACTCTTTGTTGAAATTCCTACTGTGCTCTTTCATTTTTCTCCTGAGTTTGGTGAGCATCTCTACAACCATTGCTTAGAACACTTTATCAAGCAGGTAAATTACTTATCTCCGTGTTACCCACGTGCTGCACTGGGGTCCCCTTGGGGACATGGCTGGCGCTGATCAAGCAGCTGCACACTCAGAGGTGCTGTCTTTTGAGAAAGTGGTTGGGGAGCTTATAAAACTTCCTCTGGCCCCTGTGTTGAGATAGAGGCATAGCCCTTCCTCCTTCAAGCTAGTTGGGAAGGGCGACACTTCAAGGTGACCAAGAATTGATGTGTCCTTACAACAGGGGACCCGGTGTACAGATGCCTATTTCACTATTGATTCAATTGCATGAATTTTTCTAATTATTTCATTGTTAAGTACTAGAGCAATACTATTCTGGTTTTTTGTTTTTGTCGTTGCTGAGATGGAATTCGCGTACTATAAAATTCATCCTTTTAAAGTATGCAGTTCAAGGGTTTTAGTATATTTACAAAGATGTTTGATCACTACCGCTATCTTATGCCAAAACATTTGCATCATCCTGAGAAGAAACCCCCTGGCTCCTCCATTCTTCCTGCCCCAACCCCCACCCCCTGGACTCTGGTAGGCACTAATCTACTTTCCATCTCTATGGGTTTGTCTATTGTGGATATTTCATATAAATGTAATTATATAGCATCTGTCCCTTTGTGTCTGGCGTATTTCACTTAATATGTTACTGAGGTTCATCTATGTTGCTGCCTGTGTTAACACTGCATTCCTATCGATGGCCACACAATAGTCCATCACATGGATGTGTAGATTTGGTGTTTCATTCATCCACTGATGGGTATTTGGGGGATATTGTGAGTGGTCCTGCTATGTATGACGACTTGGGTCCAAGTGTTTGTTTGAGTCCCCATTCTTTGGGGGCTCCTAAGAGTGGGACAGCTGAGCCACATGGTAATTTCAAGTTTAACTTTTTGAGGAATTTCCCCAACCAGCATTCTGTTTAAAATTATCCTCCACTGCCTTCTAGTAACTCTGAATTATTCCCATTTTATAGATGAGGCACAGCAGAGGTTCAGAAACCCGCCTGAGGTCAAACAAACAAACAAACAAAAACTTGTGAAGAACCATCCAGAATACTGATCAGGTCTGTCTTAGGTTCAAGCCTATGCTCATTGACACCTTCAGGCAGTGAGTGGCTCTGTCCTGACATTATTGTCAGGCCCACTGCCCAGGACAAAGCCATGGCCATTCCCAGCCTTCCCAGGAGCCCAGTGCACAAAGATGCAGCCTTGTACCTACCAGGTTCCTGTCTGAGGGCACGAGCCTCCCACTTGGCTCTTCCATCCCGATGGACACAGGCCCAGGGCCTAGAGCTGTTGAAAATCCTGTGAAAATAAGAGAGAAAACTCACAAAACTGAAATGCAATGAAATTACTAGTAAATGTACTATTAATACAAGTAACACTGCATTACTGACTTAGTTTTCTTTCTTTTTTTTTAATGGCCACACCTGCAACATATGGAAGTTCCCAGGCTAGGGGTCAAATTGGAGCTGCAGCTGCTGGCCTACACCACAGCTACACCAGATCTGAGCCGCATCTGTGATCTACACCACAACTCATGGCAACGTCAGATTCTTAACCCACTGAGCGAGGCCGGGGATCCGACCTGCATCCTTATGGATACTAGCCAAGTTCTTAACCTGCTGAGCCACAGCAGGAACTCCTAATTGCTTAGTTTTCTATTTGTAAACATCTGGTTATGGTTGGGTGGCAATTTTTAGGTTTATTTCTTCTTGCTTTGCAGAAGGTCCTGAGTATACATGGTGGCACTGAGGAGAAATTGTGGCTTCCAAACATCTAAAGTAAAAATCTTTGGGGTCGTATGTGGGTGCCTTTGAATGTGTTAAGCACGTTGGGTGATGAGACCACCAGGAGTCCGCATGCCCAGGACCCTGATTCGTCTAAACTCCCCGGTCCAAGTTAGGGGCACATTTGGGCTGAGCAGTCCCATGATGGAGCTACAGGGGGTCTTGTTTCTCAGAAAGGAGGGGGCAGGATGGCAGTAAACAAGGGTACCTGCCAGCCCCAGACTCCAGAGCCTGCAGCCGTTGCCAGAGGGTGGTTTTGAGGTACCCCAAGCTCCAAGGTGATGGTCAGTATTGCCGGTGGTCTCACCAGACCGAGGCTTGGGCTCTGTACATTTCAAATGTCAAGGTCAGGTTCACAGCACTTTACCGAGAACTCCTCAGTGCCTGTCATGTGCCCTGGGCACATGGAGTTCACGGGCTGAGGATCTTTACAAGGTCAGCAGAAACCGTGAGAGCTGGGGTGGGGTGTGCTCTCCAAGAGCCAGGCCCCTGGTGGGTCCACCTGCCGATGACATCTGGGAGGGATGGAAGTGGCCATATGGAGGGGGGTGGGGGCACTGCAGACGGAGCCCATTTCATCAGCAAACACCTGGAGCCATCCTGGGTCTTATAAGAGCACCAAGTGCCTGGGCTGGGCAGTTGGTGGGCTGCAGGGCGCATGTGCATTCTTTAAAAATATACTTTAGATTTCTATGTGTATTTGTCAAAAATGACATTATGAGAATATACTAACATGTAGTCCAGGTCACCTGAATCACAATGAAGTCATGATATAAGATAAAAAGAAAGACCCCTTATGGTTTAAATGGTAGCCATATCCAGACCCTCTATGTTTCAATGCTGTGCAACTGATTTATAAACATGAAATAATAGCACTTGGGAATCCTTTACACATTTGTATTGATTTTATTTTTATTTTGTTCAGAGGGCTAACTGGTCCCTGACATATATATATCTATATATCTATATCTATATCTATATATATATATATATATATTTTTTTTTTTTACTGCAGTGTAGTTGACTTATAATGTTGTGCTACCTTCAGGCATACAGCAAAGTGAGTCAGTTATACATACATCTATTCTTTTTCAGATTCTTTTCCCATATAGGTCATCCTAGAGTACTGAGTCGATTCCCCTGTGCTCTACAGTAGGTCCTTGTTACTTATCAATTTTGTATATAGTAGTGTGTATATATCAATCCCAACCCTTCCAACTTACCCCTCCCCCCAAATGTTTCCCCTTTGGTAACCATAAGATTGGTTTCAAAATCTTTGAGTCTGTTTCTGTTTTGTGAATAAGTTCTTTTGTATCATTTTTTATTCGATTCTACATATTAGTGATGTCATACCATCTTTGTCTTTCTCTGACTTACTAGAAATGTTGTGGCAAATGGCATTATTTCACTTTTTTATAGCCAAATAATACTCTATTGTATATGTGTATCACACTGTCTTTATCCAATCCTCTGTTTATGTACATTTAAGTTGCTTCTATGTCTTAGCCATTGTAAATAGTGCTGCAGTGAACATTCGGGTGCATGCATCTTGTTGAATTATGGTTTTCTCTGGATAGATGACCAGGAGTGGAATTTCTGGATCATATGGTAGGAAACAATCCCATTTGCCATCACATCAAAGAGAAAAAAATTCCTAGGAATAAATCTACCTAAAGAGACAAAAGGCCTATACCCTGAAAACTGTAAGACACTGACAAAAGAAATCAAAGATAACCCAAACAGATGGAAACATATACCATGCTCTTGGATGGTAAATGACCATACTACCTGAGGAAATCTATAGACACAATGCAATCCCTATCAAATTACCAATGGCATTCTTCACTGAACTAGAACAAAAAAAATTTTAATTTGTATGGAAACACAAAGATCCCAAATAGCCCAAGCAATCTTGAGAAAGAAAAATGGAGGTATAAGGCTTCCTGATTTCAGACTATACTACAAAGCTACGGTTATCAAAACACTATGGTACTGGAACAAAAACAGAAATAAAGACCCGTGGAACAGGATAGAAAGCTCAGATTATTTGAGTATAGATATGTGGGGTTATTTCTATGACAAAGAAGGCAAGAATATACAATGGATAAAAGACAGTAATGCTAGGAAAACTGGACCAGCTACATGTAAAAGAATAAAATTAGAACTCTAAACCCAGACACCTATGGTCAATTAATCTTTGACAAAGGAGGCTAGATATAAAATGGCAAAAAGACAGTCTTTTCAGTAAGTGGAGATGGGGAAACTGGTCAGCTGCATATAAATCAATGAAACTGGAACACACCCTCACGCCATGCACAAAAATAAACTCAAAATTGCTTAAAGACTTAAATGTAAGACAAGACACCATCAAACTCCTGGAAGAGAACATAGGCAAAACATTCTCTGACATCAACCTTACAAATATTTTCTCAGGCAAGTCTCCCAAGGTAACAGAAATAAAAGCAAAAATAAACCAATGGGACCTAATTAAACTGACAAGCTTTTGCACAGCAAAGGAAACCATAAAAAAGAGAGAGAGAGAGAGAGAGAGAGAGAGACAACCTATGGAATGGGAGAAAATAGTTTCAAATAATGCAACTGACAAGGACTTAATCTCTAAAATATACAACTCAACAGCAAAAAAGCCAATAATTAATTGAAAAATGGGCAAAAGACTTGAATAGATATTTCTCCAAAGAAGATATACGCAGATACCCAACAGGCACATGAAAACATGCTCAACATCACTAATTATTAGAGACATGCAAATCAAAACTATTATGAGGTACCACTTCACACCTGTCAGAATGGCCATCATTAACAAGTCCACAAATAACAAATGCTGGAGAGGGTGTGGAGAAAAGGGAACCCTCCTACACTGTTGCTGGGAATGTAAATTGGCACAACCGCTATGGAAAACAGTATGGAGGTACCTTAGAAAACTAAATACAGAGCTACCATATGACCCAGCAATCCCACTCTTAGGCATATATCCAGACATAACTTTCCTTGAAAAAGATACCTGCACCTGCATGTTCATTGCAGCACTACTCACAATAGCCAAGACATGGAAACAACCTAAATGTCCATGACAGATGAATGGATTACAAAGATGTGGTATGTGGGTGGAAGAAAGCAGGGCCATAAGCCTCAAGTTTGCAAGTACATAGCTAGGGAGGGAAGAGAATAGAATATAGAGGTCATGGAAAACTATGACCTCTTCTTGGAAGGCCAAGAAGGTTATGCTAGGGAAGAACTTTAGATAGTTAAGGTTTATGAGCCCTGTGAGGGGAACAAACAGGCCTACTGTAAAGGCTGGTGTATGCCTTCCTGAGATAAGATCTGATAAGGCCTGCAACAGACCTTGTCTCGCTAAGGGGTTTTGAATCATTGTTTCCTCTAGGCATGTGAGCTTTATCATTAACCTCTTTGAGAATCTTGCTTCCCCCTCTTTGACACATAGCCCTTGTTCAGAATCCTCATAAAAGACAGACCCCGAGTTTGCTCGGGGCTCTTGCTTGCTACAGCATTAGCCATCTCTATGTCTCCTTCAAGCTGATCTCCAGGCATAGCCTAAGTTCTGATTGTTGCATACAATGACAGTGGTATATCTACGCAATGGAAAACTACTCAGCCATAAAAAAAGAACAAAATAATGCCATTTGCAGCAACATAGAAGGAACTAGAAACTCTCATACTAAGTAAGTCAGAAAGACAAATACCATATGATACCACATATCTGGAATCTAATGTATGGCACAAATAAACCTTTCCACCAAAAAGAAACTCATGGCTCGGAGAACAGACTTGTGGTTGTCAAGGGGGAGGGGGAGGAAATAGGATGGAGTAGGAGTCTGGGGTTAAGAGATGCAAACTATTGCCTCTGGAATGGATAAGCAATGAGATCCTGCTGTATAGCACAGGGAACTCTATCTAGCCATTTATGATGGAGGATAATGTGAGAAAAAAATGTATATATTTGTGTGTGTGTGACTAGGTCACTTTGCTGTACAGTAGAAATTGACAGAACACTGTAAACAAACTGTAATGGAATAAAAATTATTTAGGAAATTAAAAATAAAAATTAGAACTCTTATACCACACACAAAAATAAACTCAAAATGGATTAAAGACCTAAATATAAGACCAGATACTATAAAACTCTTAGAGGAAAATATAGGCAGAATGATGTTTGACATAAATCACAGCAACAGGAGTTCTTGCTGAGGCGTAATGGGATGGGTGGGGTCTCTGCAGAGCTGGGACTCAGGTTAGATCCCTGGCCCAGGAACTCCATATGCTGAAGGGTGGCAAAACAAATAAACAAAAACAAAGAAAGAGAGAGAAAGAAAGAAAAATGAAAAAAATAATAAATGGCAAATTTTTTTGGATCCACATCTCAGAGTAAGGAAAATGAAAGCAAAAATTACATGAGGAGTTCTTGTCCTGGTGCAGCAGAAACACATCCGACTAGGAACCATGAGAAAGCAGGTTCCATCCCTGGCCTCACTCAGTGGGTTAAGGATCTGGCATTGCCGTGAGCTGTGGTGTGGGGTTCGCAGAGGCAGCTCAGATCTGGCATTGCTGTGGCTGTGGTGTAGGCCAGTGGCTACAGCTCTGATTAGACTCCTAGCCTGGGAACCTCCATGTGCCATGGATGCAGCCCTAGAAAAAGATAAAAAAGAAAAAAAAATTAAATGAGGTATAAACTTAAAAGCTTTTTGCACAGCCAAGGGAATCATAAAAAAACAAAAACAAACAAACAAAAAAACACCAAAAAGACAACCCACAGAATGGGGGAAAATATTTGCAAATGAACCAACTGACAAGGGAATTAATCTCCAAAATATACAAAAATCTCATAGTTTTACATTAAAAAATAAACAACCCAATCCAAGAATGGTCAGAGGATCTAAACACACATTTCTCCAAAGACAGATGACCAAAAACACAGGAAATGATGCTCTGCATCATTAAGAGAGAATTAAACTAGAATTAATTATGAGCCAATCAAACTAGAATGAGGTTTCACTCACACCTGTCAGAATGGCCATCGGCACAAAGTCTACAAACAACACATGCTGGAGGGGGTGTGGAGAAAACGGAACCCTCCTGCACTCTTGGTGGGAATGTAAATTTGTGCAGCCACTATGGAAACCAGGATGGAGGGTCCTCAGAAAACTAAGTATAGAACTACTGTATAACATATTTGCATTTTTTTCTTTCAGGGCTGCACCTGTGGCATATGGAAGCTCCCGGGCTAGGGGTCGAATTGGAGCTGCAACTGAGGCCTATACCACAGCAATGACAGATCTGAGCCACATCTTTGACCTCCACTGCAGCTTTTGGCAACACCAGATCCTTTAACCCACTGAGTGAGGCCAGGGATTAAACCCGAATCCTCATGGACACTAAGTTGGGCTCTTAACTCACTGAGCCACAATGGGAACTCCCACATTTGCATTTTTGATGCATCATTCTGGGCGTGAGTATGGGAGATGCCTGGACAAGCCTAGAGGCCAGGTAGACAGAAAGCTGGGGGTTTTTTTGGTGGTGGTGGTTGTTGTTTTTGTCTTTTTACGGCCACACCCATGGCATATTTAAGTTCCTAGGCTGTGGGTCAAATAGGAACTGCAGCTGCCAGGCACAACCACAGCCACAGGGGATCTGAGCTGCCTCTGTGATCTACACCACAGCTCAGGGCAATCCTGGATCCTTAACCCATGGATATTAGTTGGGTTTGTTACTGCTGAGCCACAACTGGAACTCCAAGGCTGACGTTTTGACATCAGCTCTGGTCCCTGTGGCAGGCCACGTCAGAGATGTTGAGGAGTGGATAGTGGGTTAGTTTGCTGGACCGCTGCAGCAAAGCACTACCAAATGGGTGACTTGAAACAATGGAAATGTATCCTTCCACAGTTCTGGAGGCTTCAAGTCCAAAATCAAGGTGTCAGCTGGGCCATGCGCCCACTGAGTCTCTGGATGGTGTCTGTCCTTGTCTCCCCCAGCTTCTGGTTGTGGCTGGCCACCTTGGTCATTCCGTGGCTTGCAGCTGCCTCACCCCTATCTCTGCCATCATTGTCACATGGCCTCTTCTCTTTATCAAGACACTAGTGATATTGGAATAAGAGCCCCCACCTGGTCTTGTATGGCTGCATCTTAATTTACACTTCAATCACTTCTGCAAAGACCCTATTTCCAACTAAGTCACATTTACAGGTAGCAGGGCTTCCTATTTCAACCCCTTTTGGTGAACACAATTCAACCTACGCCAGATCGCAAGGAGAAGCGGGGGCATCCAGAGTGTCGGGGGTTGGGGGGGCGGGGGAACAGTGATGCTGGCTCCTGAAGCGGGCTGGAGGGGACATGAAGACTTTTGTTTTGAAAGGGTTGTGACGGAGTGGTTGGCCTGTGGAGCGTCTGGGAGAGGTAACTCAGGAGGCAGTGAGATGCGAGGTCCAGGATGGGGAGGGGGGGGCAGATGAGAAGGGTTTGTTCTGAGGCAGGTGCATCCAGGCAGGTGGTTGAAAGCACAGGGGTGGGTGAGATAATCCAGTGAGTGGGAAAAGCAGAGCAAGAAAAATGTTACCAGGAGCTCGACCGTTTAGGATGGGCAGAGAGAGGGAGGCAAGGATGAGGGTGGCAGAGGAAAACCAGGGAGCCATGGATCTTGCAAGCCCAAGAGGGGACCTTCCAAGCGTGACTGAGAAAGGGGCCCGTATGCAGCAGCAGAGAGGTTTACTAAGGCAGGGCTGAAAGGTGCAAGGACTTCTGCCGGAGCAGTCTCAGCGCAGTGGGTGGCAGCCAGACAGCTGGGTGTGAGGGTTGGACCAAGGGGGGGGGGGGTGATTGCAGCATCTGCACTAGGACAGAGAGAACACGGTGGTCGAGAACGCAAGAGGTCACGGGAAGAAAATGTTCTCTGAAAGCATCGCGGAGGGACCTGGGAAGAACACGGGGAGAAGGGCTGGTCTCCTGCCACTAGGGGGCGATCTGCACCAGCCCATTGGAACAGTTTTTAAAGGAGGTAGAGGAATTTGATGATTGATGAAAATTTGTGTTTCTATGTAGCTTTCCTGGAATAGCAGAGCCCTACGTATAATACATACTTCTGTGGCGTTGAGTTACCAGCTCAAATGCATTACATCGAGGCTTTGTGATGGCAAAACTCGGTTCAAACCTCATCTCTTTTAGGAGATTCAGTGAACTCAAGATTGGGATCCTTTAAGATGCGTTAGGGGTGTTGAAAAAAGGAGAGCATCGTAGGCTAATCCAGGAACAGACTCTTAGAGGGGCAGGCAGGCAGGCAGAACAGTTTCTCTTTGCTGGTGAAATACAAGGTTCTAGATGCCTCTTTTGATTCTTTACACGATGGTGAATTCACATGAACCGCTGCCTTCCTCCAACCCTTGCCAAGTCAGAAGCGAGAAAGATGTGTACAGACCTCAGCATCTAATTTAAAAACAAGAAACACGTTGGGAGTCAAAGGGTGGTTGGGGTGTATCGTGGGGGAAAGGCAGCCAGAGACCAGCTTGAGGTGGAGTTTTTGTTTGTGTCCTTTTTCTCTCCCACATTGTTTGGAGCTATTTCACACCTACCACTACCCACTGCAAGGTAGAAACCCAGCAGGGCCAACCGCCCCCTTGTCATGACCTGGATGGAACTCCTTGGATGAAGGTGGCAAGGCCTGTGACCCCCAAATGAACTTTTGGAGCAGAAACCCCCAATTTGGTCTCCCATTGTTGACTTGGAACTACCCCGGGCGGTTACGTGCGAGAAACTTCTATTTTTTTAAGTCATTCGGTACACATTTGAGCCTATATGATACACAGCCAAACCTCTGTAACCAATAGAAGACTCTGAGTCATTAATCAAAATGAAGAATTTCTATTTCAACTATAATGAAAAAAAATCATTATATAAAGATTAAAAAATTAAAAAAGCACTGTAAACCAATTATAATAAAAAATAAAAATCATATAAAAATAAAAAATAAAGCACTGTAAACCAGCTATAATAATAAAAATAATAGAAAAAATAGAAAAAAGCACTGTAAACCAGCTATAATTAAAAAAATCATTATATAAAAATAAAAAAAATTTTATAGAAAGAATTTCTATTTAACAAATGACCCATCGACAGAGCTAATAGACGGTAGCAGGTTAGAAAAAGATGGTTGTAACGTCCAACACTGACAAGGGATTAACAGCTTTTCTAAATAAGAAATTCCTGCAAAGTCACCAAACATCACCACCATTGATGCCCACCGAGAAGTCCATCTGAGAAGTGGGCAAAAGAGCCAAGTCATTCTGTCAGCAATCCAAATGGCCAACGGGAACGGGAAGAGATGCTCAACATCACTGGTAATCAGAGACGCTGACATGACAACCTGCATCTGAGGTACCCCTTGTCCCAGGCGGAGCTGGCAAATTCAGAAACAGGGACAAGGCAACGTGTGGGTGAGGATGGAGGACACGGAACCGCCAGGGACCTACTGTTGGAGGGGGGAATGCTATCCGGGCACAGCCCTTCAGGGTGCACGCTGGAAGGATGGGAAGGAATTCAGAGGGCGTGGGCTTCCTTGACCCGGGATCCTGTTGTGACGCGGATGTGGGACTGCGAAGGAGCCCTAATGCCATGGCCAGGGGGCAGCAGGGAGCTGCAAAGGACCAACTCCACTGCTGGGCGATTAAATGGGTGATGCAGGAGCCCTAAACCAAGAGCAGCATTGAGTGAAACAGAACAAGACCCCAAGCAAGACAGATAGCACTGGACCATTTATGAAAATCGAAGGTAACCACACACGCCGAATAGCACCCAGCCACACACACACACACACACACACGTGCTGATAGCCAAGGACCTATGAAACCCATCAGAATGGGTGCTTCTGGTGTGGGGGCTGGAGGATGGGAGGGGATGGGGCAGAGGGGTCCTGCATGGGCATCAGAGCAATTGCCTATTGTGAGCTGAATGCCAAGACTGGCTCACCTTTTGGCAGCCAGGCTCCAAAAGGGGGACTAAAAACCCTCAGGGGAAGTGTTATCCGCAGGGCCTGACCCCCCCAAACCCGATCCTTCACTAAGTGCTGCTGAGTCTTGAGAGTTCACTGCATCCTTCTGATGCAGTGATTCAGTAGAGATTTTGACACTCAAAGCTTAATTAACTCCTGTTTAATCGAAGTCGCCTCCACGGTCACGGTCACGGTGTCTGCACACGGGACGATTCTGCAAGGCCTCCGGTGCTTCATTACAAGGCTGAGCTTCCGACTCGGCCATTAGCAGCCCCGAGTCAGGGTAGGGAGAGGAGCCTTCAGGCTGTAGGGGGTTGATGGCTGGAACTGGAGTCCCTGACCTCCAGAAGGACTGACCCCAGGGGAGGCAAGAGGTGCCAAGACTGCGCAGAGGAGATGATCCCACAGAGCGGGCGGTATTTGGGGGGCAGCGAACAGGACTCCTTTGGGGGATAAAGAGGACCAGTGCAGGGACCAGCCAGCCGCACAGCCAGCCATCTGCCTTTCTTGAGCAGATCATTGTCTCTTGATGGAACGTGGTTCTTTTCCCCTACTCAGCTTCCAAAGCGAAGATAAACCACTTGGTAAACTCAGCCTTCAGCCTGGTACTGATTTCAAAAGGTGAGCAATCCCCTTTTGGGGATCACCCCAGGCAGAAGGCAGGGAAGTGTTTACAGCTCAAGGATGAATTCACATTCATCCAATGGGAATCCAACCCAGGGAGGTACTTGGAGATGATGTGTCAAATAGGCCGGGAGTCTCATCAGGCAGTGGAGAGTCAAGCGACCAGACCATCTCTAGGAGAAGGTCAACATTAGCTGGTAGGTATTTGGGGAGGACAACTGACCATCTTATCCTGGCCTTGCTCTGTGGTTGGGGACTGCAGAGAGGAATTCTAATTAGGAGGTGTGGCAGACTGCGTCCATCCCACCTGCTCTTCTTACAGCGACCTTGACATCGCTCCCATCCAGACAACGCTTGTTCCCTCCTCCTGAATCTGGGTACTCTTATGACTGACTGTGGCAGAGGTGACCCTATGTGACCTCTGAGGTGAGGTCCTTAAAGCTGATAGGATTTCTTCCGGCTCCCTTGGGATGCTTGCTCCCGGCTCGCAGCCGCCATGCTGTGAGGAAGCCCAAACACACGCAGGGAGAAGCCACCTCGAGTTGTTCTGCCTGTTACACCAGGTGAGGCCCAGCTGACAGCCGGCATCAAATGCTAGCCTTGTGAGTGCACAAGCCCTCAGATGATCCAGTCCTCCCCCACTGGGTCACCCCAGTCTTCTGAGTCTTCCCCCGAAGACTCAGACATCATAGAAGAAACACAGACCAGTTCCCATTGTGTCCTGTCCGAATTCCTGACCCCCAGAGTCTGGGATCTTCATGAAATGGTTCTTGTGTAATGCCACTGAATTTGGAATTGATTGGGAGTTCTCTTGTGGCTCAGTGGGTTAAGGACCTAACATTTTCACTGCAGCAGCCCAGGTCACTGCTGTGGTGTGGATTTGATCCCTGGCCCAGGAACTTCCACATGCTCCAGGCTTGGCCAAAAAAACCAATTTGCAACTGCAAATGACCACCAACTTAGTGACTTAAATCCACACCAATGTGTTACTTTATGGTTCTGCAGATGAGAAGTCTGGCGTGGATCTCACTGGGCCAGGATCAAGGTGTCTGCAGGGCGTCTTCCTCTTTGGAGGCTATAGTGTAGAATCGGCTTCCTGGCCTTTTCTCGTTTCCGGAAGCTGCCTGCATTCCCTGCTTCATGGCCCCCTTTCTCCATCTTCAAAGCCAGTGTCGTTAGGCAGAGTCTTTCTCACACTGCCACCTCTCTGGTTCTCTTCCTCTTTCAAGGACCCTTGTGCTTACATTGGGCCCACCTGGTTAATCGAGGTGGGTCTCCTTTGTCAGAGTCACCTGAGAAGTGACCTTATGGAACTGCTTTTTTAAGCAGAAGAGGCGGCGGCCATGGGAACAGCCTAAGAGAGACAAAGAAGGCAGAAGCTCACCCACTATAGGGGTCGATCTGACTGGAGGAGGGATTTGAAGACACTGAATGGCTGACAGGAGCATGTGCCACTGGCTGAAGTAAGAAACTCAGAACAGGGAGCAGAAGAGTTGGTCTTTTTGGCTTTGCAAATGTTGATCATGAGGCAGTGGCTAGATGTTTCCACGGGCAGATGGCAGTGTTGGGAAATGATGTGGTTTGGAGAGCCTCGGCCGATAGGTATCTTTAGAGCCCCAGGAGAGGGTTACTCGTCCAAGAGAGGAGCAGCAAAGTCCAAAAGAATAGAATTCAGAACAGGTCTTTGGGGGGAGGGCTTCTCCCAGGGAGAAGAGAAGGTGGATGGAAACCAGAGAGGCGTTACCAGCGTTTATGGTACAAACCCAGGTGGGAGGGCAGGAGCAGAGGGAGAAGCTGCCCTTGGATTGGATGACATGGCGCATCCATTTGGTTTCAGATTTTTTACCATCCTCTTAGATCTGAATCATAAAAATGGATTTCTGTGATTACCTTTGTCTAGTACCAGTCAGACGCCAGAGACCAGACTAGGGGTGCTCCGTGTATTACTTGGCACTTTTCATTTTCCTAACACGTTGGCATAGTTTATTTTATCCTCACAACAGCCCTATGAAATTAGGTGTTGTAAACTGCAAGGAAGCTAAAGGCCCTGACATGACACTGTTGTCAGTGGTGGAGTCAGGATTTGAACCCCATTCTCGCTGCCACTAATGCTCTCCTGTTTCACCTGTGTGTCTGCATCTCCCCTCCCCGTTCCAAAACTTGCACTGTCTGGCACACACACGGGTACAAATGAGAGTAAGTGAATTTCGTCTTGAAACCCAAGAAAAGAGAAGCTGCTGCATCTCAATGCCAGAAAGAGCAAGGATGGCCTCGGGTTTGGGAGCGTGGGTGTTGCAGCCCTGCCTCTTGGCTTGTGGTCTTGTTCACGCACAATGGCTGGAGGGAGGGGGAATTCATCTGAGTGGTTCACCTTGAGGCTGTGCTGGGAAAGAGACGCAGATGGTGTGTCCCAGGCGGAAACATCACAAAACCCCCAAAGGGAGGGAGAAAACCCCAAAGCTGCTCCCAGGGCTCGCCTCCCACAGGCACAGCAGATGGGAGCCTGTGTAGCCAGAAGCCGGCTGAGAACCCCTTTTTATCATCTCTGCTGACACTGGATGGGGCCCGGAATCTGGGGCAGTGCTTCGCCTACACGGACAGAAAATATGTCTGCAGAATGTCTGCATGTTCTCTGCTTCACACGGGTTAACATTGAACAACGTTATCGTGACATAACTCACAAACCCCACGGAACGCATACAATCCAGTGGTTTTTCGTACATTCACTGAGGGGTGCAACCATCCCTCCTAACCAGTTCTGGAGGATTTGCATCACACCTAGTGACTTGCACCACCACTCGTCACTCTCCCTCCAGCCCCCCTCCAGCAAGCCTCCAGCAACCACGAATCCACTTCCTGTCTGGATGGATTTGTCTATTCTGGACATTTCATATAAATGGGACATTCAAAACGTGGTCCTTTGTGCCTGGCTTCTTTCCCTGAGCCTCGGGTTTTTGAGATGCATCCATGATGGAGCATAGACGAGCACTCGTTGTTAAGACTGAATAATATTCCTTTGTATGGATATAGCACATTTGGTTCAGCCTTTCATCGGCTGATGGCCTTTTGAGCTGTTTCCACCTTTTGGCTGTTATGTGAATAGTGGTTCTATGAACATCTGTTTTCAATTTTCTCAGATGTATACCTGGGAGTGAGACTTCTGGGTCAGACTGTAAAGCTATGGTCAACTGTTTGAGGAACTGCTAGACGGTTTTCCAGAATGGCCATGCCGTGTAATGTTTCCCCTAGCAAGCACCATGCTTTCAATTTCTCAGCATTTTTGCCAACACGTATTCCTCTCCAAACTTTTTATTAGAACCATTGGGGGTTTGGTTTGCATTTCTCTAATGGCTAATGCTGTATATCTTTTTGTATGTCTTCCTTAGAGAAATGTCTATTCAGACCTTGTGCTCATTTTAAAATTGAGCTGGGGAGTTCCTGTCCTGGCTCAGTGGTTAACGAACCCGACTCGCATCTATGAATCCAACTAGGAACCATGAGGTTGCAGGTTTGATCCCTGGCCTCACTCAGTGGGTTAAGGATCTGGGGTTGGTGTGAGCTGTGGTGTAGGTCACAAGACCTGGCTCAGATCCTGCGTTGCTGTGGCTGTGGCATAGGCTGGCAGCTATGGCCCCGATTGCACCCCTAGCCTGGGAACCTCCCTATGCCACAGGTGTGACTCTAAAAAGAAAAAAAAGCTTCACTTTTTACTGTCAAGTTGTAAGAGTTCTTTATTATAGTGGATGCAAATCCAGATTTGCAATTGTTGCCTCCTGTTCCATGGGTTATCTTTACACTTTATTTTTTTAAGTGATTTTTTTCCCATTATAGTTAGATTTTTACACTTTATTGATGGTATCTTTTGAAGCACAAATTATTTTTAATTTTCAGAGTCCAATTCATCTACTTTTTCTCGTGTCCCTCTGCTTTTGGTGTCATATATCGAAGAAGGCTTTGCCCAACTCAGGTTAGTGAGCATCTGCCTCTCTATTCTTCTAAGCTTTCACTCCCCCCACCCCAAACTTTTTTTTTTTTTTTTTTTTGCTTTTTAGGGCTGCACTGGCAGCATATGGAATTTACCAGGCTGGGAGCTGAACTGAACTACAGCTGCTGGCCTACACCACAGCCACACAGGATCCAAGCTGCATCCACGACCTACACCCCAGCTCACAGCAACACCAGATCCTTAACCTACTAAGTGAGGCCAGGGATTGAACCCACAACCTCGTGGTTCCTAGTGGGATTCATTCTCGCTGCGCCACGACGGGAACTCTGATAGCTTGCACTCTTAAATTTAGGTCTTTCCTCCATTTTGAGTTAATTTTTGTGACTGGTTTAAGGTAGGGGTCCAGTTTCATTCTTTGGCTTGCGGACATTCAGTTGTCCCAGCACCATGTGTTTCCAACACTGTGGTTTTGTGTTGTTTTGTTTTGGGTTTTTTTTTTTTTTTTTGGTCTGTCTTTTTAGGGCCCCACCCACGGCATAGGTTCCCAGGTTCCGGGTCCAATCAGAGCTGTAGCTTTCGGCCTACCCCACAGTCACAGTAACGCCAGATCCAAGCTGTGTCTGTGACCTACACCCCTGCTCATGGCAACACTGGATCCTTAATCCACTGATCGAGGCCAGGGATGGAACCTGTGTCCTCATGGATGTGAGTCAGATTCGTTTCCGCTGAGCCACGGCGGGAACTCCTGCATTAACACCGTTAATCCTCGCATCCAGCTTATGCACAGCATGTGTCACCCCAACGTACAGATGGGTAAACTGGGGTACAGGGTGGTTAAATAACTGGTCCAAGGTCAGCTCATCCATGGCAGAGACTGCATGCAAGCAGTCTGAGGGTTTGGACCCAAGCCTAGGCTAGCTGGCTTCACAATAGCCCTGTGGGGACCAGTGGGTGGGAGTGAGAAGGTCCCACGCCCACCCCAGGACCAGGGAGGTGATGCTCCATCCCATGAGGCTTGAGATGCTGCAAGAGCCAGGCCCCCTGCACACTGGGGCCTTTGGTGCGAGGATGCAGAGCCACCAGAAGGGTCTTCCACCAGCTCTGCCTAGGGGCTACCCTGTGGCCGAAGGGATGAGGGGACACAGTGGCTATAGCCCTGGTTAGGGGTGCTGAGAGGAGGCCCAGGGCCCCACAGAGCACCCCTCAGTATGGGGACTTCAGAAAAGAGATGCTCCCCTCTGACAAGGGTTGGGGGCATCCGGAAAAACACAGGAGAAAAAAGTCCACTTAGAGCCCTGGCGGGGGTGGGGGGGGGGAGGCGGGCAAAGAAACACAGCTCAGAGTCGGGAGAGAAAGACCTGGGCATGGCCTGGGCAGGGCGAGCATGGCTTTGCTCTCCCCACCAGGCTGCTTCAGGATGTCGCCAGGGCCAGTGGTCCAGGTCAACCTCACAAGCGCCTACAGTGACTCCCTCCTTTTGCCGTCAGGAACCATCCGACAAGCCGCTGTGCCCCGCCCCCCGCCCCCCCATGGGCTGGATGCTACCAGATGCCCTTTCCCCAGGGCTCCTGGTGTGGCTTTGGGCCCCAGGGCAGCCAGAGGCCCGTTCGCGGTCACGCTCATTTCAAGGCAGCTGGCCCTTCATCCCTGATGCCCCCTTAGGTGCCGGGGGCGGGGGGGGGGGTCCTTCCAGCTGGAATCTTCCTCACACAAAGGCGATGGTGGGGGTCCTGGGAGCCTTTGCCCTCCAGGCGAGGGTCCAATATGATGGCCTGGAAGGTCAGCCCTGGGCACTGGGTCTAGCACCTACTAGCTTGGTGATCCTCTTGATGCCTCAGTTCCATTCCCTTATCTGCAAAATGGGGAAAGCAATAGCACATCCCAGGAGTTCCCACTGTGGTTCAGTGATAATGAACCCGACTAGTATCCATGAGGTTGTGGGTTCCATTCCTGCCCTCGCTCAGTGGGTTAAGGATCCGGCATTGGCGTGAGCTGTGGTGTGGGTCACACACTGCAGCTCAGACCTGACATTGCTGTGGCTGTGGTGCAGGCTGGTGGCTACAGCTCTGATTGGACCCCTAGCCTGGGAACTTCTCTCTAGGTGCAGCCCTAGAGAGAAAACAAAAAAACAAAGAAAAGCACATCCCAGATAGGGCTGCTGTTGGGATTAAGTTAGGAATGCACTGAGGGCCGGACCCTGGTGGGGAAGGTGAAGACGTGTTATTTATTATTCCTGCTGTTATAATTTATGACACTAGCTTTCTCTTCTAGGTGTGAAGGGGTCTGAAAGACAGCGAGCTCAGCCTGGAGCGTCTGGCAATTCTACGTCTGCAGCAATGGTTTTGCTGTTTTCCAAATTCTTCCCCAGGGCTCTCTCAGGGGGAAGCGCCTGGATCCGTTGGCTTTGTTCATGAGGCACCAAACTACAGCTGCCCAGCCAAACCACAGCCTTGGGGTCTGAGCAGGATGGCTGTGGACATGGGTATCAGCGCCTGTCCTGGGGAGTCGTTTGCTCCTGTGGCATGTCTGTGGCTTTGACGTTTATATGACAATACACTGTCCGGTCCTGTTGGTTCCTGGAGGTCTCAAAACGCCCCTGTCCAGCCCCCTCCCAGGCCCATCCTCGCAGAACAGCCGGGGCCGCTCCCTTCATGCCCTCTCAGAGGTGTTCAGATGAGAAGCAAGTGCTTTAAAATGTCCACGTGTTTGGGGTTGATTTTACTCAACACACGTTATTCTTTTCTAGCTTTCTTGTATTGTCAGAGTAAAGAGCCTGTACCTTTATTGATTTTTTTCTTTTTAGGGCCACATCTGCGGTACATGGAGGTTCCCAGGCTAGGGGTCTAATTGGAGCTGTAGCCGCCGGCCTACACCACAGCCACAGCAACTGCTGGATTTGAGCCACATCTGCGACCTACACCAGAGTGCACGGCAATGTGGGATCCTTAACCCACTGAGCGGGGCCAGGGATTGAACCTGCATCCTCATGGAGACGAGTCCGGTGCTTCCCCTGCTCAGCCACCATGGGAACTCCCCACCCTTCTTTTTAAAAACGGGTCAAGGTTACCACTGAGGAACCATCACGTCCTCTGGGTCAATGCTGCAGGGTCTTCGAAACCGCAACAGCCTCCCATCTCCCTTCTCTCGTCCCCTCAGTGCCCCTCAGGGGATCAGGTCGAAACCGAGTAGGATGAGCAGAAAAGTGCCCACTTCTCTGGAGGGGGGAGAGGCAGGGCTGAGCTTTCTCGATGGAAACCTCTGGGTGCGCATCCTGTGTCTGGGTTGGGGTCCAAGTCTGCGGCACACACACTCCGGTCCCCCACCACCACCCCAGCTGTGGGACTCTGGGCCATTTTCTCCACCTCCCTGCACCGGTTTCCCTCCATCTGTACAAAGAGAGTCATTCTTGCCCTAGAGGTTGATGTAGAAAAAGACACCACAGGGCTACGCGGTGCGGGCACAGAGCTGCCAGGTAACAGGATACTCTTTGTAGAGTATTATTTTTAAAAAAGAAATAATAATTAACAACAACACAGTGGAAAACCTGCAGTTCCACAAAAAGTTAAGGAGAGAATTAGCACCTGACCCAGCACTTGCTCGCCTGGGTGTAGACCCCGAGGAACTGGCAACATATGGTTCACACAAGTGGTCAGAGCACCACTCCTTGCAACAGCCCAAGAGTGCAAACAGCCCACATGCCCATCACCTGATGACTGCATCAACAAAACGCAGCCTGTCCTTACAATGGACCATTACTTGGCCATCAGAAGGCTAAAGTCTTGGCACCTGCTACCACACGGATGAACCAGGCAAACGTGAAGCTGGTCAAAGAAGCAGGCGCAGCAGCCCCCATCTGGTGCGAGCCTATTCACAGGACATGATGGAGGTGGAGTCCCTGCTTAATGGGTGTGGGGCTTCCTTCTGGAGTGATGGGAACGTTCTGGAACTCGATGGCCCTGGTGGTGTCTGCGCAGTGCTGTGAATGTACTCACGTCCCTAATGGCAAATTCTGTTCTGTGTATTCCACCACAATTAAAAAAAAAAGACAAAGAGCCGAAAATGCTGATCAAGGCTGTCTTCCTTCTCATGGCTGTTTGCTCTCTGCTACCCTTGAGCGCACCTCAGGGTTGGGGGGGAAGGGCAGGGGTTGAACTTCCAGCAAAAGCAGAAGTGGGGGCTCAGAACGTGTTCCTTTAAAGCTCCGTTCTCCCAGGGGGCGGCCCCTGCCCCTCCATTCTGTCCCCATCACCCCCAGACTACCTCCTCTGGGTTGGGGGGGTGGTGACATGAGACACTGCCTCTGCCAGCCTCTGCCACAACCCCTACTGCTCGCACATGTAAGAGCACTTTCTCGAGAAAACATTTACAAACGATATGACCAAGAAGGGGTTAATATTAAATATATATAAGCAGGACATACAACTCAACATAAAAAAAAAACCAATTAAAAAATGGGTGGAACACTTGAATAGATGTTTTCCCAAAGAAGACAAACAGATGGTCCACAGGCACATGAAAGATGCTCACCACCACTCATCCTCAGAGAAATGCAAAGCAAAACCTCAATAAGCTAACACCTCGCACCTGTCAGAATGGCTGTTCTAAAAGACCACGAATAACACATGTTAGCCAGGATGTGGGGGAAGGGGAACTTTTGTACACTGTTGGGGGAAGGTCAGTTGTTTTCTGCAGCACAGCCGCTATGGAAAACAGTATGGAGAGTCCCCTAAACTAAAAGGAGAACTCCCATTGGACCCAGCAATCCCACTCCTGGGTATATAACAAAGACAAGGAAAACACTAATTCAAAAAGATACAGCCCCTCCAGTGTTCAGAGCAGGAGTATTTACAATAGCCAAGAAACGAAGCAACCAGATGTCCCCCAAGAGATGAAGAGATAAAAATGTGGTACATATCCACAATGGAATATTACTCAGCCATAAAAAATAAAACCTTGTCATTTGCAGCAACATGGATGGATTTAGAGGGTTATTATACTTTGTGAAATAGGTCAGACAAATATATGACTTATATGCAGAATCTAAAAAAAGACAAAAAAACAAAAAAACTGGTGAATACAACCAAAAAGAAACACAGAATTTGTGGTTCCTGGTAGGGAAAGGGGGGGAGGCAAGACAGGGGTAGGGGATGAAGAGGCAAAACCCACTATGTACGAAATAAATAAGCTCTAAGGATATACTGTACAACACAGGGAATAGAGCTGATATTTCATACAAATTATAAATGGAGTATAACCTTTAAAAATTGTGAATCACTATGCCACACACCTGAAACTTAGAATATTGTCCACCAACTATATTTTCACTTTAAAGAAAGGAGGAAAAAAGCACTTTCTTTTCATTTGGGGCCTCACCTCTGAAACTCCAGGAGTTCTGACGGCGAGGAGGCAGCAGGCTGGCACTTCCCACAAAGCTGCTAACGCCGGTCCTCAGGTGGCTGGCGAGGCAGGCTTGGAACAGGGAGGCAGCTGGCAGTGGCCACGGGAGAGTTGGCTGATTCCTGGATGCTGCTCAGATCCGCTTTTTGACCCAACAAGAGCCTAAACACCGTTTTGGGCTCTTGATTCAAGTCATTCTTGGTATCTCAGATTTGGGCAAGTAACTCTATCCTCCCAACCAGGACTGCCTCCCTCCCGGCGGGGAGGCTTCCGGGGAAGAGAGGGCAGAAAATGACAAACTCTGGAGACGCATTCTCTGTTGCATCATGTTGTTGCTTCTCCACGGCTCCGGCTGCCCCCAAACAACTCCATCTCCGAAGCCGCTGCCAACAAGTCCTTGTGTCTCTTTAAGTCACACCAGGACCCAAAGGGCCCTGCCAGCACCACCGCCGACATCACAAGCATTCTTGGCACTTTCTATCCAGTAACACTGGCTAGAGTGATGGTACCACCGGAGCCAAGATATGGTGCCGGAACCCCAGCCGCTTGGTCTGCAGGTCTGTGTGTCCCTCCAGCCCGGGAAGACGCCAAGCCTCTGCCCGCCCCCAGCCACTGGAACCCTGGGTAGATCCTGAGTCAAATCCACTCCACCTGCCCTTGCTAGTCGAGGGCATCTTAATTGTTGCTTCAAAAGACTTGCTCCAAGCCGCCCGGAGCCTAAACAATAAGCTGTTTGCCGGAGGTGGTTTGCTAGGAACTTGGAGTCAGCTGTGTCTCGTTGGAGCGGAGCTGGTTAAGACAGGCCAGGACCAGCCCCCCTCCAACTTTGTCTGTTCTGTGACCTTTTGACCTCAGAGGATCAAAAACTCCGCCCTCTCGGGGGGCGAGGCTTGTTGAGCACCTCTATTTTGAATATGCAAAGGCCTGGAGCATAGTTGCACCTGCGAAGAATGATGCTCATCTCATTTCCCCATCCCTTCTCCCCACGCTTCCCCAGCCGTGGACCACTCTGCTGCTGTATTCCCTATCCCCTAAATACCCCACGCCTCTTGCCTTTAGGGAGGCAGACTTGAGATTTGTTTTCCCGTGTTCTCCCTTGGTTGCTTTGTGAATAAACCCTGTCTTTGAGTCAAGCCTGGGCTTGCTCAGCGTCCAGCAAATCGAGCCTGGTCAGCAGCACAGCCCCTGCCTTCCTCCTGGCTCTGCTCATATCAGCCCCACGAGGCCTCTCTCTGTGTACACCCCTGGCCTTCTTTCTCCGTCCTCATCGCTTCTTTGGACTCGATTTCCCAACATTTCTTCTTCATTTGTTTGGTTCTGTTTTGTTTTGTCTTTTACGGGCCGCACCTGCAGCATATGGAAGTTTCCAGGCTAGGGGTCCCACTGGAGCTACAGCCGCCAACCTACACCACAGCCACAGCCACCGCCACCCCCAATCTGGAGCTGCCACTGGAAACTGGAAACTTCACCACAGCTCACGGCAATGCCGGATCCTTAACTCACGGAGCGAGGCCAGGGGGCGAACCCCTGTCCTCACGGGTGCATTACCGCTGAGCTGCAACAGGAACTCCCAGACCTTTCTTCAAAGCTTTCTGCTCCAGCAGATACATTTTATTTTTCATGGTGGTCTCCTCTCAAATTCCTTTTGTTCATGATCATCCTTGCTTCTGTGCGTTGATGAAATAATATCTGTCTTTTGTGGCCAGACCAGGAAAATTTAAATGTAACATTTTTTCCTCTGCCATTGGGCCCCCGCCCTCCCCTGCAGTGTGCGCCGTGCATCTGCAGTAACCAGACCTCCTTCAGGAATCATGCTGCTTCTCAATATCCTGAAGGGTCACAACCCCTGAGGCGATGGCCTTCCTTCTTGATCTTGTAGGGGGCATGATGCCCTGCTCACTTTGTGTGCGTAGATTGCAAACCACCAATAATACATCACTGAACGGACAGCCGCCGGTCACAAAAGCTTATATAACTGTGCTTACCTCCCACTGGCGGGACAGTTCTGGGGGCTTTCTGAGAGGTTGTTCCTGGGTTCTTGTCCTCAGTTTGGCATGAATAAAATTTGCCTCTTTCTTTCTTAGATTGACCGATTCATTTTTTTCATTGACAGTGTTTTGAGGACGATCAGCCATGGGGCCAGTCACAAGCAGAGGAATCCCTGGGGACCCCCATGTCCCTGGTTGGAGGAGAGTTTCATTCATTTATTCATTCATCAGGTACCTGTCCTGTGTGGGCACCCCACCAGGCTCTGGGGTTCCAAAGGCCAAGACAGATCAGACTGAGCACCCACCCTCAGGGCCTGGAGTCTAGCAGATAAAGGTTTGAGCACAATGGTGGTGAGAGAATCGGTGGATGTCTTCGGCAGGCCTGGCATTGTGTGGACTGCTTCACGGTCACTGATTTAGTCCTCACCCACCCTCGGACAATGAAACTATTTTTAATCCCACCCCACTCTTTTTTTTTTTTTTTTTGGTTTGGCCATGTGCATGGCATGTGAAAGTTCCCAGGCCAGGGATCAAACCCACGCCATGCAATGACAACCCCAGATCCATAACCCGCTGAGCTACCAGGCATCTCCCTTTATCCCCATTTAGAGATGAAAGACCTGGGTTCACCCAGGTCGTAAGTGCCATGCCTGTGGTTTACTCTGGGACCCCACCCACTGCGTGAGACCATTTTCCCAGGGGACATTTCTGGCCCTTCCCAGGGGACACTGGACCAAACGGGGCATCATGTCAGAGCCTCACAGCCATCCTTGCCTCTGACAATATGTGGGGACATCGACCAAGGTTCTTTTAGGAACCCCCAGGCGTTCACTTATTCATTCCCCAAGAGGCCTTCTGACCATCTCCGTGGGGTAAAGATACACAGTGGGGTTTACTGTGTATCAATGACGACTTGGCTCTTAACACCTTCCAGCCACTGTAGCTTGGTTTTCACATAGTCATGGAATCTTGGAAGACCTGTATCAATCGATTAACGTGGCAAAGGACTCAGTTCGGTGCCAGCCCACGTGGGCAGGAACATCCAGCTGTTGGGGAGGCCACCGTGCCTTCCACATTGGGAGAGTCTCCTTGGGGTCTACGTTTGGCTCCTATGATGAGGCTACAGAGCCACACTCTTGGGAATTCAGCCAGAAAACACATTGCACCTGCCGAGGAGCCCAGCGGCTCTGGACACCTGTCTCAGTGTGACACGGCCAGCTTGGTGTCTTTTTTTTTTTTTTTTTTAACTTTGTGTAGTCATTTTTTTAAATGTTTGATTATTTTTTAAACTTATTTTCCACTGTCTGATAGAGGGACCAAGTTACACATACATGTATACACACTTTTTCCTCCCATTTCTGTGTTGCGCTGTAAGTATCTAGACACAGTTCTCACGGCTACACAGCAGGATCTCATTGCACATCCATTCCAAGAGCAATAGTTTGCATCCTTTAACCCCAAGCTCCCCAACCCTCCCAATCCACCCCCTCCCACCCCCGCAGCAGCCACACGTCTATTCTCCACAGCTTGGTGTCCTTGACCTAATTCTCTGACAACCTGAAACACTCAGACACTCCGCTGTGAGAACACACGCGCTGTGGCTTCTGACCCCCAGGGGTCCCACACACCAAACTGCCTCGCCAACGAGACTGTCGGAGGCTGAGGGAGATGGTGGAACCCGAGTCATATCACACAGCCGCGTTTTCGCTTCCTCAATCACCGTTTCCACCTTTCAAAGCCCCAAGAGAGACTCAAGATGTTCAGACACTGGCGAGACGTGCAGAGGTACAAACGGACATAGAAATCATCTCAGCCAGGGTTAGAATCGTGGGGGGCAACGTTCTTGCTGGGCCATCCATCCCATCACCCTCAGAATGCCTGGGTCAGACTTTTTCCCCCAGCTCTCAAGTGGGAGATTAACTAATATCTAAAGTTATTATCAT
Source organism: Sus scrofa (assembly GCF_054392235.1). Taxonomy (NCBI): domain Eukaryota; kingdom Metazoa; phylum Chordata; class Mammalia; order Artiodactyla; family Suidae; genus Sus; species Sus scrofa. Next base: position 14,726,398 of record NC_139385.1, read on the forward strand.
CTAAAATTTTGGGGGTGAAAAAACTCCCAGGGTTCTTTCACGATAAGACAATGCTGGGAGATACTGGATATATTATTTCCAAAGTTTTTTTTTTTTTTTTGTCTTTTGTCGTGTTAAGGGCCATACCCACGGCATATGGAGGTTCCCAGGCTAGGGGTCTAATCGGAGCTGTTTCTGCCTGCCTACACCACAGCCACACCAGATCTGAGCCATGTCTGTGACCTACACTACAGCTCACAGTGACACTGGATCCTTAACCCACTGAGCAAGGCCAGGGATAGAACCCGCAACCTCATGGTTCCTATCGGATTCGTTTCCTCTGCACCTCGATGGGAACGCCTATTTCTAAAGTGTATATAGAGGGGAGGGCATGTAATCTCACACCCTAGGCCATCCCTGGAAGGTAGTGGTGGGATCCTATGATGTGGTCATTGGTAGAAATTGCAGCGGGGGAATTTTCTGGTGAAGTTGCGCCAGGGGAGGGCTTCTCAAAATTTAAGGTGCATTGGAATCTCCTGAGGTGGTGGTTAAAGTGCAGATCCTGACTCTGCAGCTCTGGGGTGGGGCCTGGGATTCTGCATTTCTACCAACCTGCTGGGTGCTGCCACTGTTGGAACATAGCGGACTTACTTCTGCTCGACCATGAAAAGCATTGCTTGGCGTTGTGAACACTGTCCTGTGTGCGCTGAGGTTGGAGTTGGTGGCAACGTTAAGGACAGCGAGGACTCCGACTGAGCTTGATTCAAGAGACACATTCAGGTCACCCTCACCTTCGGAGACGAACCTCATGCTGCCTCTGGAAGGAGCATCTTTCTCAATAAACCTGCTTTTGCTTTATAATGGTCCGATCTTGAATTCTTTTTTTTTTTTTTTTGTGATTTTTATAGAGCTGCACCTGTAGCATACGGAGATTAGGGGTCAAATCGGAGCGGTAGCTGCCAGCCTACACCACAGCCACAGCAACGCCGGATCCTTAACCCACTGAGCAAGGCCAGAGATTGAACCCGCAACTTCATGATTACTAGTCAGATTCATTAACCACTGAGCCACAGCTGGAACTCCCCGAGCTTGAATTCTTTCCTGTGCAAAGGCAGGGATGGATGCTCACCTGGCAGCCTGTCCCAGGAACTAGCCCAAGACCTGAGACATGGCCATCCTCTCGTGTGTCACATTTTCCTGCCTCTTTACAAAGGATATAAATAAATCTACTTATCAAAAAAAAAAAAAAAAAAAAGAGAGACTTTCAGGGAGGAGCCCAGATGAAAGCAAAGAAGACCTTTCAGCTGATGACTGTCTGTCCAGGTGTGCACATCACAGGTGAACAAATGTAATCCCACCTACAACTGGGCGTACAGGTGAACGTGCCGGGACTGCACAGGGGTGGGCGGCTGGCTTCATTTAGGAAGGACAGGCATCCTGTGGGTGGGATGGCACGTCCCCAACATCACACTCAGATATCTCCCCTTAACCACACCCCCTTTTGTGCCTTTGTGTGATGCTGCCGCTCCCCGCTCCCCTTCCTGAATGTCAACTGCCCTTTAATGCTTTGCCTTCAACATCAAATGATGGAATCATTGATCCTGTCCCTGCCGTCCTCTCTCTCAAAGCATCCATCCCTGGGCATTTGTCAGGGACAGAAGATGGGGCTGGCTGGATGCTGGACCCACTGAAGTTACTGGAAAACTATGCCTGTGGATTTTTTAAAAATTCTATTCTGGAGTTCCTGTCGTGGTGCAGCGGAAACGAATCCAACTAGGAACCATAAGGTAGCGGGTTCGATTCCCTGTCCCTGCTCAGTGGGTTAAGGATCCGGCATTGCCGTGAGCTGCGGTGTAGGTTGCAGACACGGCTCAGATTTGGTGTTGCTGTGGCTGTGGTGCAGGCAGGCAGCTGTAGCTCTGATTAGCCCCCTAGCCTGGGAACCTCCATGTGCCGCAGGTACAGCCCTCAAAAGAGAAAAAAAAAATTCTGTTCATGCATTTGGTTTCATCTCCAGCTCTTTTTAAAAAGAGAAGGAAGCACTGGTTAATTAACTCATTCCAAAAGTATTTCTTGAGTACCTATCTGTGCCAGGCACTTTGCCAGGTGCTAGAAACCCAGGGAACAAAGCAGACATGCCTCCTCCAGTTTGTCTCCTGATGTGAGTGGCAGTGGAGAAATGAATGCTTGCTACCTGAACACATGGTTATAATGACGCTAAGTGCTGTGAAGGAAAAGAATGGGGTCTCACAGACAGGAGGGAAGAAGGCCTGGTTATGGAAAGCATGGAGTAAAAGCATATTAAGCTGGATGTTTGGGGCAGGATGGAGCTTAGCTAGGGGAGTTTGAGCCCTGCTTTTATTGCATCAGACACTGTTACGGGCTGAATTATGTCCCCCTAAAATTGAAGGCCCCTAGTGTGACTGTCTTTGGAAATAGGGTCTTTAAAGAGATAAAGTTAACTGAGGTTGCAAAGGTGGGACCCTGATCCAACAGGACTGGTATTGTAAGAAGAGGAAGAGACGTGGGGGCGTGGGGGGCACTGCACACCCAGAGCAAGGGACAGGTTAAGGATGCATGGAGAAGGTGGCCGGACGACAAGCCGGGCAGAGAGCCCTTGGGAAAAACCAGCCCTGCTGACACCTTGATCTTGGACTTCCAGCCTCCAAACTGTGAGAAACTGTGGTTTAAACCACCAGGTGTGTGGTGCTTTGCTGCGGCAGCCCCTGCAGACTGTCAACCCTGCAGACTAATAACCCTGGGCTAATGTATTGCAGGTTTCTCAGGGCAAAACATATTTTGTCAGAAGTGGCTGCTCTGCCAGCAGCTTCCCTATAAATCCATCAATTTGGGCACCTGCTGTGTTCACACGAAGGGTTCACATGTTAGGAAACAGTTTAGAGGTGGGTTTGTTTTCTTTTGTTTTCTCTTAAGAAAATGACTGCATGTGCCGCATGTACGGTGGAGAAGGTTCGAGAAGAACCCCAGGTTCCTCAGGAGCAAATCTATGGCCAGGTGACCCTGATCAGGACCCAAACTCTTTTTTGTCTTTTTGCCTTTTTAGGGCCGCACCTGCGGCATATGGATGTTCCCAGGCTAGGGGTCTGAATCGGAGCTACAGCTGCCAGCCTACACCACAGCCACAGCAACGCCAGATCCAAGCCACTTCTGCGACCTACACCACAGCTCACGGCAACGCCGGATCCTTAACCCACCAAGCGAGGTCAGGGATCAAACCCACAATCTCATGGTTCCTAGTTGGATTCGTTTCTGCTGTACCACGATGGGAACTCCTTTTGTGGTCTTTTCGAAAATAACATAGCAGACACCTGACATCTGAGCCTGTCCAGCATCATTTCCCGTCTTCCCTAAGAGCCTACCCTTCTTTAGGGATCCACCTTCAGGCTCTAGGTTTGGGTGGCCCTGCTGGTATCCTTCAGGGCATGAGGTGGGGTTTGCATTGACTCTCAGTTTGATGAGCTTCACTGATGCATCGGATATGGTGATATAATAAGAAATACATATTATGGTCCCCATAACCAGCGCCTGGCCTGAGCTCCTCAAACCTTTGTAATTTCCTAAATGATAAGAGCAATAGGAATATGAAAAAACATCTATAGAAGGAAATTAATCCCATAAGCAAGTCCTCATTGAAAGAAACACAAAGTGCTTCAGGCTTTAAAGAATTTGTTCTTCTGATGGGGTTCGAAGAGAATTAACAGTTGAAGAAACTATGCCTTACTTCAAAAAAAAAAAAAAAAAAGGCAATAGGAGCATCTATAGTGATACTTGGTTTTTGTCCCTGCTCTTGAAAGGTCTGGAGTGATAAAGGGGAAGCTGAAAAAAGCATCTTTTGGTATTTATACCAAGCCTCTTTTTAACCTCACTTGAATTTGCCTTTTTTTCCTTTTTTTCTTTTTAGGCTGCCCCTCGGCAAATGGAGTTCCCAGGCCAGGAATCAGATCTGAGACTCAGCTGTGACCTAAGCTGCAGCTGCAGCAGGGCCAGATCCTTAACCCACTGGGCCAGGCCCTGCGTCCATCGAACCTGTGTCTAAGCACTCCCAAGACACCACCCATTCCATTGCACCACAGCGGGAACTCCGAGTTTGTCTTAATGTGGTGACTTCCGGAAGACCTTAAGGGTAGGGGGTTGACTGTCAGGGAAACTAACCATGTGATTAGAGGGGAGGGGAAAAGGGCTGGAGATGGACTTAATCTCCAAAGGATAGTAATTTAATCAGTCTTGCCTACTTAATGACGCCTCTGCAAAGACCCTAGCCAAAGGGCTTTGGAGAGCTTTTGAACTGGTCAGCAAGAACTCATCCTTGTGCCAGGAGGATGAGTACCCCTAATTCCATGGGGCCCCGCAGATATGGCTTGGATCCTGCGTGGCTGTGGCGTAGGCCAGCAGCTACAGCTCCAATTCAACTCCTAGCCTGGGAACCTCTATATGCCATGGGTGTGGCCCTAAAACAATAAAAAAATAATTCTTTCTAATAAATTGGTAATAGTAACTAAACTTGTTTTCCTGAGTTCCATGAGCCACTCTAGCAAACTGTCAAACAGGAAGGAGAGGGGTTGCAAAAACCCTCAATTTATAGCCAGGTGGGAAAAAGTACAGGTGGCTGGGAGTTGCGATTGGTTTCTCGAGTAGGCGGTAGTCCCTAGCCTAGGAGGTTCTTTCTGTTCTAACTCTGGGCAGTTAGTGTCAGAATGGAGTCAATTGAAAGACACCCAGCAGGTGTCCACCAAGAACAAGAGGAGTGCTCAGTGTGAAAAAGCCAAAAAAATCTGGGGCCAGAGTATTGTGAGGAGAGAAGGGAAAAAGTTTTCCTTTTGCTATGTCCAGAGCTGATGCACTCCTGCAGTATGGCCAGAGCTCCAGCTGAGATCACTCTACCAATTTAGACATCCCGGTTCTGTACACGGATGCTAAGTAGCCATAGAAACTTGGAAAAGTCACTTTAACTGCTTGGAAACAGACATCTAAAGAAGTGCTCACAGGGGCAGCTAAAAACATGAAGGAAAATTCTTTGCACCCTGAAGCAGTGGTTCCCATGTTTTAGTGCCATGCCATCGGAATTACCTAGAAGGCTTGTTACTATATGGCTTGCTGGGCCACAGCCCCAGAGTCTCTAATTTGGTACATTTGGGCTTGGGCCCTGAAAACTGGCCTTTCTATCAAGTTCCCAGGGGATGCTGAGGCTGCTGGTCCTGGAGCTACACTCGGAGATGCTTTGGTCCACAGGCATCCTTAATCTCCACTGAGACAGCCTGAGGCTCAGGATGGCGAGGGAATGATGGTGAGGGAATGATGGAGAGCTCTTCCTGCCCTGATGATGTGACAGGTCCTGTGCCACTGAGAACCGTGACTCTATTGCCCCGGGCAAGGTCAGAGGAGAGGCTGCATGGAGGTGAAATGGAACAGGATCCTGAGGGACCTTCCTAGGTACAAATCCTTTCTGTGTCTCCTTTTTCTGGTTTGCAGGAAATAGGCTTCATTCCACCTGCTTGACCTTCCTTGAGTTCCAAAGAGCAGATTCAAACAGTTGCTAATCAGAGAAAGGAGGAAATGCAGAAACAAAGGAGGACCAGTCAAGAAACAAGAGGGCAGCATCCTAGTTCCTCCTTGAAGAATATATACAACCAAGCATCTTTGCACTCTGCAGGAACGAAGGCCCCACCCAGGTGGAGGATGCTGACTGACTCAGGCTGAGCGCCAGATTCTTGGAGCCCTGCCCTGTTATCTCCCCACCAGCCAATCAGAACAAGGTCTGCCCACAGTGGAAGATGAGAAGACTCTGACCCCTCCCTAAGTGATTCTCCCTTTAAAGATTTTCCTGGGGGAGCAGACTCTTTAGAGTTGTATTTTGGACGTAAGTCCATCTTCTCCCCCAGTTGTGGGCCTCCTGAACAAAGCAACTTTTCCTTTCCAATGAATACTTATCTGTCAAGTATAGGCTTTCTAGCAACCAGCAGCCAAATGTGAGTTTGATAACAGGGTAGGGTTTGTTCTTGCCCCTCTTTTTTTCTGTGGAGTTTGGGGGATTCATCTCAGGATGGTTTGTAAGATTGGGGGAACCTGAATATCCCATACCGGATGCCACTGTGTTGTCTTGTCTGAAAGCCGTTTGTTGCTGGGGTAGAGGGAGGGGCTGAGACCCAGAGAGATGAAGAGTGTTGGTGGGGGGGGCAGCTACCTGCATCCCTCTGTTTTTGGGGTGCGGAGGATGTGTTGGTAATCTCCCACCCCAGCATCCCGCCACCTCCCCAAATGCCTGCTGCTGGGAGTGGGGTGCACGGGAGTGGGAAGCTGTGAGGTGACTCCTGGGTGACAGGCGGGGGTTTGGGGTGTGGCGGGGGGAGGAAGAAAGGGAGGGATGGAGGGATAAAGGGACAGAGAGAGAGAGAGAAAGAACAGATACACAGCTGCTCGAGCCCGGGCTGGGGATGAGGAAGGGTGCGGAGAGCAGATCTTTACATCTTTTGAATAGAATATGAAATTGCAGACTTAAAACGAACAAGATCAAGTGCTCAACAGCAAAATGAAACTCTTTCCATAACTCAACGCCTCATGGAATCGAACTGTCATTATAGGAATCCAGCAGATAAGGAGACTCTTCAAAGCACAGTTTTGGGGAAAATGAAACCTTTTCACATTCATCCCCTAGAGCTGAGACTTCTTAATGAACTGCTCACACTCGTTTTGGCCGTATTACCTGGGGTCTTGTTTCTGTGGAATGACCTGAGGAGGATCCTGGGCTGACTCCCTGCAGAAGCAGATGTGTGGTCCCCATTAGAAGGTCCCCTGGCCCAGCAGGCTGCACTTTTAACCCTTTAATATTTTTCCTGTCTTGTACGAGGAGTTGGTGCCTCTGGTGGTCCTATGTTGTCCTGACCATGGGATTCCTTCCTTCTAGAAGCCTGCCCACTTTTGGCCCCAAATTTCTTAGCATTGAAATCAATTATGCAGTAAATAGAGCATTAAAATGCAAGGCCATGTGTTTTCCTAAGAAAATGTATATTACAGTATCCATGGGAATGATTATCATCAAACACTTCCTGGCTTTATAAAAGGAAAAGGTAACCAAACCCCTCTGTAGAAGAAGGCATGGTATTTAATTAAGTAACAAGAAAGCTTGAGCTTCGAGCACGTCCAGCAGGACTCTCATTAAAGCAGCCGCCCTCACTGGATGTCTACCCATCACAAGTTGCATTTCGGTCCTCAACTTGATGGAGAAAGGGAAAATACAAAAGCAGGTTCTAATAAAATACATTCCAGAAAGCAATTTCCAGGTCCTCTCTTGGCATGCAACCCAATGCTTCGCTTGTTTTATTTCTGCAAATAAAAATGAGAAAGGGGGAAGTTCCTGCTGTGGCTCAGCAGAAAGCAAATCTGACCAGCATCCATGAGGACACAGGTTCGATCCCTGGTCTCAAACTGTGTGTTAAGGATCCAGCGTTTCCGTGAGCTGTGGTGTAGGTTACAGATGTGGCTCAGATCTGGTGCGGCTGTGGCTGTGTAGGCCAGCGGCTACAGCTCCAACTAGACCCCTAGCCTGGGAACCTCCATAGGCTGCAGGTGTGGCCCTAAAAAGACCAAAAAAAAAAAAAAAATTAGCAAGGGGCATTCTGGTGTGGTGGGAGGGGCAGTCCATTTGGAGACCCAAGTTCAAGTCTTCACTGTGCCTTGACACACGACTGCGACCACAGTTTGAACCCACCCCTTCCACCTCAACCTCCCCATCTACAAAATGAGGGAGTGGAGCGTGTGGTTTAGAGGCCTCTTTCAGGCTAACAGTCTGCAATTTCAAGGTGCCAGGTTAAAAATGATAACCCCTTGAAGAAGAGGCTGATTCTGTGGAGCATGAAATGGACAAGAGGAGCCCGGGGCATCTCATTCTATCAGAAAGTAAAGGAAGGCTAAAAATCAACAAATAAATACAAAACCTCTAGTAATGGGGTATGTCATAGGCACCACCTAAAAGAGTTCCCAAAGGCCAAAGCAAAAACAATTTGAGCAAGACGATAAAGTAATATTGGAATGTAACCCAAGTACAAAAGAAATAGCTCTGGGTCCATACTGAAATACAAATAAGTGACTGAATAAAAAATACATGGGAGTGAAGGGTCAAATTTCCCATGCAGAAGAATTCCAAATAATTTACATAGAAGGTGCTTCCTCAAGAAGACAGAGGAACATGGCCCCCTCCTTCAGGGTGAGAGGGACCTGGAACCCGGCAGGCCCCCGGGAGGCCTTTGCAGAGTGGACCCCCTGCCTCTTTGTCTATAGAACAACTTTAGTCAAAGAGTCAATTTAATTTTAGAGAAGTGAGAAAATACTGAGAACAAGGAAAACAGTCCAGCAAGACGGAATCATAATAGTTGAGCCATTCGACAAAGTCAAGGACCTTGAGTTCTTCCTCAAGGACTACAGATAATATTCGGAGCTGTGTCCCTGAAGCCCTTTTGCAGGTGCTGAAGCCCCCACCGGGTGGAAGACGGTAGCTGCCTGCTGCCCACAAGCGCATAGACCCCAGACCTGTTGCAACCAGAAGGTCGAGGATGCGGACTCCCAATGACCTCACCACCCACCAATCAGCAAAATGTCCACGAGCTGATCACGCCCTGCTCCTCGAGGACTCTAAGACTCCCCACTCCCCGCTCCAGCGGGGTGCACAGTCCTCGGAGCACTAGCCTGCTGGGTTCCCTCTTTGCCTGGCAATGCAAGCTACTTTTTTCTTTCCTCCAACCCTGTGTCCAAATTTCTATTTGCCGTCTGTGTACAGAGGCCGCCGAGATGTCAGCGACAGACAGCATGACCTCCTGCCAAAGAGAACAGCCTGGGAATTGGGGTGGGAACCGGGGGGAGAGTAACTTTACAGGAGAAACTGGACTAACGTTTCCTCAGCGAGGTGATCGTGGTTAATATCAACCGTGATAATTCACGCTGATGTGTAATGAGAATCCCACTTCATTTCTGGGGTCTTTCACAACACCCATAATATTCGCGGAATCATGAGAAAAATACCGGACAAATCTCAAGTGAGGCGTATTTGGAAAAATACTGACTGATATTTCTACAAAACTATCAAGATCATCAAAACAAGGAAAGTCTGAGAAATGGTCAGAGCCAAGAGGGGGCCAAGGAAACATGATGTTTAAATATAATGTGGTGTCTTAGATGTGATCCTGGGACAGAAAAGGGACATTAAGGGAGTTCCCATTGTGGTGCAGTGGTTAATGAATCTGACTAGGAACCCTGAAGTTGCAGGTTCCATCCCTGGCCTTGCTCAGTGGGTTAAGGATCTGGCATGGCCGTGAGCTGTGGTGTAGGTTGCAGACGCGGCTCGGATCCCACGTTGCTGTGGCTCTGGTGTAGGCCGGTGTTTACAGCTTCAATTAGGCCCCTAGCCTGGGAACCTCCATATGCCTCGGGAGTGGCCCTAGAAAAGGCAAAAAGACAAAAAAATAAAAAATTTTAAGAAATTAAAAAAAAGAAAAAAAAAGAAAAAAGAGACATTAGGTAAAAATTAAGGAAATCTGAATAAAGTAGGAACTTTAGTTATTAATATGTTAATATTGGTTCCTTAATTGTAATAAATATACCAAACTACAGCAAGATGTAGTAACAACAGAGAAAACGGTGTAAGTGTAGTCAAGAACACTTTGTATGTATTTTGGCAATTTTTGTTAAATCTAGAATGCTTAACTCTAAACTGTCCCAAAATAAAGTTTGATTTTAAAAAAATTATAGCCCCAAGGGCTGGCAAGACTTGCAAAACTGATTCAGTATGGCCAACAGACTGGTGTGTATAGGGAGACAGAAGTGACAGAGGCTTTCCAATAAAGACGAAAGAAATAGGATTTAATCAGAAGTCTTTTCTTCCCGCGAGCTTCCCAGCAGATGAAGCTGTCATGGCAGGTGTGCACAAAAGTTTAACCCAGGAGGTCTAGGTTGTCCAAACCCCACGTGCTCTAGGTCTTCAAGATGAGCCCTTGATCAGCCCCTGGGAGCTAACTTTGGAGCCACTGGGATGTCCAGCTGCTAAGAGTGTCTTTGCACGCCTGGGGCCATGTTGGATAGTTTGTGCTAACAGTGAAATTTATGGTGAATGCTTGTTTTTATTTGCCTGGAGCCTTGGGCCATCCTCAATGAGTTTGACTTCTTGAGGGGTATGGGCTGGGGGTGAAGGTCAGTCATGTGGGTGCTTCATGCCTACAAGACCCCCCCAGTTAAATCCTCAATACCAAGTCTCAGGGGAGCTTTGCTGACTGGCAATACTTCATACGTGTGCTGTTGCTGGGACCAACAAGAGCTATTCCCTCTGATTCCACTCGGAGAGGATCTGGACACTCATGCTTGGTTTTTCTTGGACTCTGCCCTCTGTCCCTTATTCCTTTGCCGATTTTAACCTGTATCACAGTATAGACTGAGAAAAAGTGTAACAGCTTCTTGAGTTCCGTAAGTCCTTCGAGAGCATCATCAAACCTGAGAGTTGCCTTGGCGATCCCTGACACAGCCTGGCATGCAGGATGGGGTCTCCAGCCTTCAACAGCTCGGCAGGTCTCACAAGGGGCCAGGCCATAGCCAGCGGGGGACACCCTCGACCTGGTGATTGTTGGAGAATATAAATTACCCGATCAATTAGCCAATTATCCATTTCCCTCCATTAGTCCTCAATCAATACCTCGGAACTTAGAAAAGCACATATTCAATTTCCTCTTTCCCTCCAGCTCCTAAAAGCTATCATCATTTGGAGGTGATTTTGCCCAGTTTTAAAAGACACACACAAAAGAATTCAATCATTTTTCTGCCTGATAAAGCTCCACTCTCCCTGAGGACATGAATGCTGCCTGCTCTCATTGCAACGCTCCCAGCTCCCAGCTCTTCCCCGAAGATGATCAGCGGGAAGCTGGGGATTACAAAGGTCTGGCTCCGGTCTGGGGAGGTGGGGGGTTGGGTGGGATGGAGAGAGGCTTGAAACGGTGAGGACAGAACACAGCTGCAGAGATTGAGAAAAAGGACCCGGTTGGGAGGCTCTGCAGCAGGTGACGTGATGGGTGGTCAGGGTCACGGGAAGATGTTTTGGTCAGCGCCTCCCACGCTTCTGTAATGAGGAAGCTGCTGCATTGGGCTGTGCTCCAGCTCAGAGAGCCCCTGAGTGGCTGGGAAGTCTGGGGTCCTGCAAGGAAGCCACGTTTGGGTGTTGGGAGGAGCGTTTGAGCTGCAGCCCCTTTTCTGGCCACGACAGCTTCTCCACGTGCTGGAGGACATAGCAGATACACACGTTGGCCTGAGGTGGCTTCTGCCGCCAGCCTCAATGGGAGGCAGCCCCCAGCTCCCAACAGCCAACTAGAGCCTTGTTGGGCTGCACCCCGCAGGCCGGCAAGGGTGGTACTTGCCCAGCTTTAAAACCAAAGAAAGAGCTCAGAGTCAGACAGAGAGACATCCACGGTTTAATGGATAAGGGGAGCTTACCTGTCTGCAGCAAGGTCCTGGAGTGACATCCCGGCAGACAGGACTTGGGAGCAGTCTTTGCTCCGGGGGTGGGGGTGGGGGCGGGATGGGAAGAGAGATTGCCAGTTAAAGGGGGAATTGACAATTGATGTCAGGTTGGCTCATTGGTTACCAGGGAAACTAGCAGAGGGGCAGGCCCCTTACCACCCCTTTGATGAGAACCATCACTAGCTGGGGCCTGGGGCAAGAATGTAGGAAGGGTGATCAGGTGAGTAGGGCGTAGGTGAAGCAGCCACTGGTGGAGCAGGGGGATTGTGAGAGAGCAAGAGAACAGCCATCTTGAATGGCTGACTGTACAAGTCTCTATATGAAGTGATACCAGAAAGATGATACCGGAATCCGGGTTCTTGTTCACGGCAGTCGAAAAATGAACTCCGCGAACACACAGGCAGCAAGCAGCAGTTTTTATTAAAGGAAAGCAGGTAGCTCCCAGGGTTGCTGGGAGGGGGAAGAGCCCCCTTTTCTCTATTGTCCTATAGGGGCTTTTGTCCCTTAAAGATTGGGGGGGGGTACCAATGTGGGGTCTAGAGAGATGTGGTCTCTCCCATTGGCCTTGCCCAGTTACCTGTATCAGTCCTTGTTCAATAGGGTCCCAGGGGTGGAAATGTCCCCAAAGTCTCATAGTTTCTTTGCCCTTTTCTTCCTGTAAACTGAGTCACAGGGGATTAGGGATGAACGTCCATCTGGGCGTAGGTAGAGACACTCCCTATAGTAAACAAGGGCTGTGGGGATTTTACTCCAGGGAGCCCTTAAGCCACAAATGTTAATCAATAGCCATATCAAAGAAGGCACCGAAGCCCATGCCCCTACACTGACTACCTGAGTTAATATTCTGCCTCAAAAGGACCCCAGCCCCAAGGCCTGGCTACGTCCTGCAGACAAATACATGATGCCAATAGCCACGTGGCCAGTGGCCTCATGGGGAGGCAGAATGTGTTTTTTTCTATACTCGGCGCCTCTGAAGTCTTGTCCCTGCAAACTTGGGTGTCACAGGTTGGCTTTCTCTGGTTCGGTCCAGAGGTGGTTGATTGGCGGCTCCGTTAGGTGGCTGCAGAGACAGGTCTAGGGTCCAGGACCTGTGGAAAGGAGACCTTTAGGCAAGCCCATCAAGTGCTCTTGCTGGAACCATGGAGATTTCCCGTCTCTTCTCAGCCCCAAGTTCAAGGATGCTGGGGCTAGTTGAAGATTTCCAATTCCATGGAGTTCCCATCGTGGCGCAGTGGTCAACGAATCCGACTAGGAACCATGAGGTTGCGGGTTCAATCCCTGGCCTTGCTCAGTGGGTTAAGGATCCGGCGTTGCCGTGAGTTGTGGTGTACTCACAGATGCATCTTGGATCTCAAGTTGCTACGGCTCTGGCGTAGGCCGGTGGCTACAGCTCCGATTCGACCCCTAGCCTGGGAACCTCCATATGCCACAGGTGCAGCCCTAGAAAAGACAAAAAGACAAAAAGACAAAAAAAGAAAAAAAAGAGATGTCCAATTCCAGTCTCCACCTTGGGAAGGAAGCTGGATGTTTCCAGCTGGGTTTAAACACATTAATTCCCAAATTGAGTTTGGCTCTCTTGCTATTTAAAAACCCTATTTGGTAAGCACTTCACAGAGCAATGGCTCTGAAAGAGAAAGATTGCTTTCCCATTAGGCCGGCTTAGGAGAATGCATTGTTATTCAAACGACCGTCAAAGGGGATTTAAGTGGCAGGCGGGTTTCAAAGTCCAGGTGAGAACCAGTCTGCTGGGAGTCTGGGCTCCCCCACCGCTAGGGAAAAGAGGATGTGGTGGCATGGGCTCCCCTTCCCGTCTTCCAGGCTGCTGGGCAATGGAGCAAGCAGAATGGAAGATGCCAGGAAGCCTTGCTCCCAAACACGGTAGAAAGACAAACAGGAGAGCAGCAGCCACAGGGGGTTGGAACCAGGAGAGGCGGCCCCACCTCAGGGTTTAGTGGTAATAGGAATGGGTAGAAGTCCCAGTAGGGGACCATAGGGAGGGTCCCAGAGGGAAACCTAGGGAATTTGGGGAGACCCCTGTAAGTTCATGATCGCTCAAGAAAGCCATGAGAACGTTATGGAACAACGCAGGCTTGCCTAACTATAAAACCACACGTAAAAGCATGAGATGGGCTTCAGCTCATTAAGTGAAAGATAAAATGAGGCCTGCATTCAAGTTCAGCAAGATAATGATCCTTAGGGCCCAGGACGGGAATTTCAGGGAAAGATGACATTCCAAAGCCCAAGTCTGAGATGATGGGACATGTTTTAGCATATGGTACCACCCCTCTGCTGATTTGAATACGCACCCTGACAGTCCTAGTTCGACCTCCTAGGGTCAAATACTCTCTTACCCAAGGTGAAGGAGTTGCTAATGAGGTCAGCCTGAGGTCTCCTCGAAGAACGAAGAAGGTGGTCTTCTCCCCCTCCCCACTTGGCTTGGATTATAAAAATGTATAGGATTATATGTTATAAAAATCCTTGGGGCAGAGTCTCCTTGCTGGTAGCATAATAAATCTATTTCTTGCCTATCACTTTGTCTCTCGCTGAACTCCTTCTGCGCGGGGACACAAAGAACCTGAGTCTCGTTCGTCCAGACACCAGGTGAGTGATGCTCATTAAAAAAACCATGGGGGATGCACTGGGGGTTTGGGATGGAAATGCTACAAAAATGGATTGTGATGATTATTGTACAAGCATAAATGTAATAAAATTCATTGGGTAATAAAAAAAGAAAAAAAGAAAAAACCAATCAACCAACCACGGGTTCAAGTCCCAATCTGGGTTTAGGCTGGATGAAGTGAGAGGTTTCAGTTGTGCTCAGATCACAGGCCTTGACGTCGTTTGTGGGATGTCTTGCCGCTAGCCTCTGGGTCTCCCCGCCTCACTTTTAGAACCATTTAGGAATTTTCTGGATGACTCACCTTTGAAACTGCCCCATCGCTGCAACTTTGGGAGATATACCCCGCACTGCACCTTCTCTGGCCAAATCTGCTGCCCTTAAGCTGGCGTGGGACCTGAGCTTTCACCTAGAATGGGAGGGGTGTTTGTTTTGTTTGTGGTCTGGGGATGGTGGAGGGGGGACAGGAGAAAAGCAGTGAGACACTCCAGAGACCAGTTGTAATATTCCATCTTTTGAAAAATTGAGATTTTTTTTTTCCCACTGACATAGAGCAAATAGAACAGTGATATGTTTCATAATTTATGTGGAGACTACATCATGGGCATTGACAGGTCTCGCATATTTACAAGGATTACTGGCTTTTCTGTCTGGGAGAAGCCTCCTCTCTCTGCAGCACTGCTGACAGCTTCTGACCGTGAGCCCCGCCCACAGTCGGCCTTGTCCCAGGGGTTCAAGGGGGTCCATTCTCCCCATCTTATCCTTGCCTTGCTCTGCTTTGTGCCCAGTAGGCGGCTCGTCTCTTTCTGGGCACAGTGACCTTGACTGGCAGAAGGGCTCTTGGCTCCCTTCCTACCCCTTGGATCTTTATTGAGTCTGGGGTTCTGTTGGATGGGATTTCTGTCCTCAAGACGCATAGCCTAATAGAGCAAATGACACAAACCCAACCTATGGAAACACACGAGATATGCATCTCCCCAGCCTGGGGGGAGGACGGATCAGGGAAGGCTTTCTTGAGGATCTGGATCCTAACCTGTGTCCTGACACACAATCAGAACTGGGGGAGGGGGGGGGAAACAAGGGGCAAGAGAGAGAAAGGGAGGGTATGGTGGGGACATTGGCCATTGTCCTGCTGTCAATGTTAATAGGACATTGAACCTCTTTTCTGTGTCTGGGGAGCTCCCTCTTTTCTAAGTCTTGGTCAAGACCACCACGGAGGAAGCCAAAAATTCAGATAACCTGGGAGTTCCTGTCATGGCTTAGGGTAATGAACCTGACTCGTATCCTTGAAGACGTGGGTTCGATCCCTAGCCTCACTCAGTGGGTTAAGGATCCAGCATTGCTGTGAGCTGTGGTGTAGGTTACAGACACACCTGTGTTGATGTGGCTGTGGTGTAGGCTGGCAGCTACAGCTCTGATTCAAGCCCTAGCCTGGGAACTTCCATATGTGTGGGTGAGGCCCTAAAAAGACCAAAAAAAAAAAAAAAAAATTAGATAATCCCATTCTCAGCCTCCCTTTCAGCTCAAAGAGGCACAGGAGCCGGGCTTCACCTGTCTGCATTCTTGCACCATCTTTGACTTGAGAGCCAGTGATGCAAAGAGGCAGGCCTGTGGAAGGTCCATCCTGCAAGAGGGATGGATGCTTCCTTCTCCAGAGGCAGTCGTGTCCTCGTTTTACCAGCATTGTCCAGGGTTTGGCCACAGTGTTGTCAGGAGCTCTGGGCCCAGCACTGGCAGCAGTGATGACTTCTCAGTGATTGTTCTGTATCTTGACTTTAGACCTCCTTTTGGCCTTGGAAGCTCCAGGTCTGGTTCACCAATCCTGGACATCATGCCAACTCACCATCATCTCTTTTTGTGGTTGTTATGCAAATTTGATATTTTCCTTGAGCTACAACTGACGTTTAACATTGTATTATATTTGTTTGGAATGTACGACATGATTCGATACATGTATACATTGCAAAATAATTATAGGAAGTTTCGTTAATATCCATCACCATGCAGAGTTGCATTTTTGTGTGTGTGCATCCTCTTTTATTTTTCATTAGACTGTTTATTTTGGAATAATTATAGATTCACATGCAGTTGTAAAAAATAATGCAGAGAAGCACTGTATTATTTTGAGGGCAGAGAAAATACCCTACATGATACCATAATGTTGGATACATGTCCAAACCCACAAAATGTACAGCACCAAAAGTGAACTACCACGTAAGCTGTGGACTCTGGATGATGATGTGTTGCTGTAGGTTCATCAATTGTAACAGATGCAGCGCTCTGGTGGGGAAGTTGATAATATGGGATTTGAAATGCATGTGTGAGGGCAAGGGGTAAATGGATGGTCTCTCATCTTTCAATTTTATTTTATTTTTTTTTTAGGGCCTCATCTGTGGCATATGGAGGTTCCCAGGCTAGGGGTCAAAGCAGAGCTGCAGCTGCCGGCCTACACCACAGCCACAGCCACAGGGGATCCAAGCCACGTCTGTGACCTACACCACAGCTCATGGCAATGTCGGATGTCTTACCCACTGAGAGAGACCCAGGCAAGCATCATTCTACCCTATTTCTAAGAATTCAGCTTTTTTAGATTCCACATATAATTGCCTCTATTTGCAGATAATAAGCTCTCACATATAGAAATGGAGACTATTTTTTTTCTCTGACTTATTTTACCTAGCACACCACCCTCAGAGTCCATCTGTGTCATTGCAAATGGCAGAATGTCCTTCCTTTTTATGGCTGAATAATATCCCATCATATCTGTCATCTATCTGTCTATCTATCAGCTCTCTCTCTGTCTGTCTGTCTATAGCTCACATCTTCTCTATTCATTCATCCCCTGATGGACATTTAGCTTGCTCCCATGTCTTGGCTATTGTGAATAATGCTGCAGTGAACATGGCGGGTGCAGATATGCCTTCAATACAGTGATTTCGTTCCTTTGTCTATATCCACAAGTGGGACTGCTGGATCATATGGTAGTTCTATTTTTGGTTTAAGAAAACTCCGTACTGTTTTCCATAGTAGACGTACCAATTTACATTCCCACTAGCAGTGCACAAGGGTTCCTTTCTTCTCCATATCCGCACCAACACTCCTTTTCTCTCTCTCTCTCTTTTTTCTTATGATAGCCATTCCAACAGGTGCAAAGTGACATCAAATTGTGGTTTTGATTTGCGTTTCCCTGAGAATCAGTGATGGTGACCATCTTTTCATGTCCCCGTTGGCCATTTCTATGTCTTCTTGGGAAAAAGTCTGTTCCAGCCATCTGTCCATTTTGTATTAGATTATTAAAATTTTCTTCGTTTGCTGTTGACGTTTATGACTTTTTTTGGGATATTAACCCCTTATTAGATATATGGTTTGCAAATACTTTCTGCCATTCCAGGGGTCGTCTTTTCAATCATATTGTTTCTTTAGCTGTGCACAAATGTCTTAGTTAAATACAGTTCACCTTGTTTGTTTTTGCTCTTGTTCCTTGGACTTTTGGTGTCATATCCAAAAACCTGCTGCCAGGACGAATGTCAAGATTTCTCTTATGTTTTCTTCTATGAGTTTTATGATGGCAAGTCTTTCGTTTAAGTCTTTAATCCATCTTGAGTTAATTTTTGCAAGCAGTGTAAGAAAGGAGTCCAATTTCATTCTTTTGTATGTGAATGTCTAGATTTTCCACCCCATTTATTGAAGAACCTATCTTTTCCTGTTGAGTATTCTTGGCTCCCTTGTCAAAAATTAGTCAAACATATATGTGTGAGTGTGGACTCATTACCTTAGTTTTGTACCATAGTTTGAAATCAAGAAGTGTGATGCCTCAGGCTTTGTTGTTCTTGTTCTGGCTTACTTTGGCTACCTAAGGTCTTCAGTGGCTCCACAGAAATTTTAGGATTACTTTTTCTATTTCTGTCCAAAATGTCATGGGAATTTTGACAGGGACAGCCCTGAATCTATAGATGGAATTTAACAGTATTAATTCTTCTGATCCACGACTATGGGAAAATATTCTTTGCATTTATTTGTCTTTTCCGATTTCTTTCATCATTGTTTTGAATTTTTCAGTGTACGGATCTTTCATCCCTTGGTTAAATTTTTTCCTAAGTATTTTATTGTTTTTGATGCTATGGTAAATGGAATTGTCTTCTTTATTTCCTTTTCATATAGTTTTGTTGTTAGCACATAGAAATGCAACTGATTTTAAAATAAATGTTAATGACTTTGTTTCCTTCAATTTTGCTGAATCTGTTTATTAGTTCTAACAGTTCTTCTGTGGAGTCTTTAGGACTTTTGAAATGTAAAATCATACTGTCTGCAAAAAGAGACAATTTTACTTCTTCCTTTCTGATTTGCTTGCCTTTTTTCTTTTCTTTTTCTTGTGTAATGCTCTGGCTAGGGTTTCCAATATTATATTGAATAGGAGTGGGTGAGACTGGGTACCTGATATGTTTCTTGATCTTAGAGGAAAAGTTTTCAACCTTTTGCTATTGAGTATTATGTTGACATATATAGCATTTATTAGGATCAGGTAGATCCCTTCTATATCCAATTTGATGAAATTTCTTTTTTTGTTTTTGTTTGCTTTTGGTCTTTTTAGGGCTGCACCTGCAGCATATGGGAGTTCCCAGGCTAAAAGTCAAGTCAGAACTGTAGCTGCAGGCCACAGCCACAGCCACAGCAATGCCAGATTTGAACCATGTCTGAAACCTACACCACAGTTCACCCACACTGGATGCTTGACCCACTGATGAAGCCCAGGGATCGAACCTGGGTCCTCTTGGATACTAGTCAGATTCATCACCATGCAGCCACAATGGGAACTCCTGCTGAAAGTTTTTTTAATGAAAGGATATTAAATTTTGTCGAATGCCTTTTTTGTATCTATTGAGATGATCATACAATTTTTATCCTTTATTCTATTGATATGGTGTATTCCATGTATTGCTTTGTGTAGGTTGAACTGAACTTGCATCCCAGGAATAAACCATCCCACTTGATCATGGTTTGTGATCCTTTTAGCATGCTATTGAATTTGGCTTGCTAGGGTTTTGTTGAGAATTTGCAACGATATTCATCAGGGCTCTTGGCCTGCAGTTCTCATTTCTTGTCGTGTCTTTATCTGGTTTTGACATTATGTTCCTGAGACCGCTCGGTGTAATCGTGGCCAAGAGAATCTCTGCAGGTTGGTTCTCTGTCTCCACAGAATGTTGCTGGAAGTTGTAAGAATGGATGTGACTGCTAAGCATGGTCTGACATGGTATGTGTGACAGCCCTTTGCTGCTCCAAGTGGGATCCATCAGCCAGAAGCATGTTAGAAATGCAGCCTCTCAGGATCCTTCCTAGATGTATTTTAATAAGATTTCATGGGATTCTTCACAAAGAGGACAGGGAAGCACTGATACAACTGATGCAGGCCCAGTTACCAATTTCAGGAGCGCCCCAGTTGGCCCAGTAGTCCACGGGGAGCAAGTATTAACTGGGCCTTGGGCTTATGACCCACTCACCATTGAAAACTTTCACAAGTGTTCAGTTTGCGTTTTTCTTCAATACAAATCCTCAATTAATTAGGAAAGCCTCCCAGAGCTGCCAGATTAAATGGTTCTCTCTTGAAAAAGATTCAATATTTGCCCATTCAAATGAACCCAGCTCTCCCCTTCCACTGAAGCATCTGTCCAATGGTAATGCCGTCATTACTTTTCTTAATCTAGTTTAAAAATTGAGTATAAACAGACCCCTTGTTCCTGGACAGCTGAATAGGAGAATTTATCCTTCCTTACCTAAGTTTTAATTACTTGCATTTGGGATTCCAAGACTGTCTCAGGAATACAATTACTTTTCATCAGGAGTCTCCATTTGCCATTCAATCCAATTATTCTCAATTAAGCGATTGTGTACTTCACTTCATTATCAATTGATTGTGATTACTTATTATCGAGTAAACTCAATATGTTTATGATGATTTCATTAATCAGACAAGGCCCGCTGTTCAAAAAGCCCTGGTTTTATTCAAGGGCCCATAACCTGGGCACCTTGAAATCCTGTGAAATCCATGCACACCAAAGATTTTTATTGAACTCCTGCATGGCGAGGCTAGCACTCTACTGGGAGTGTTGGGACAAAGGAAAGTGTATAAGAAAAACTGTCCTCAAGGGTGGGGTGTGTGTGTGTGTGTGTAGGTGTGTGGGTGTGTGTGTGTGTCTGGGAGTGGTAACTATTCAGAAGGATGGTGCAGACAGACAATTATGGAGGGTGAAGGAGAACCGACTGGTCCAGTAGGTTTGGTGGTAGAAGCAGGATTGGAGTCTTTGGAAGGTACAAAGCCCAGAGCCCAACAGGTGAGGCCACACCTCCACTGACCTGAGGAACACCTGGGGTGCCTGTAAGACAAATGCATCCCAGGTCTCCACCCCAGACCTACTGAGTCAGCATCTCCTGGGCATGCGTCCAAGAATCTGATTTTTTTTTTTTTTTTTTAGGACCGCACCCACGGCATATGGAGGTTCCCAGACTAGGGGTCCAATCGGAGCTATAGCTGCCAGCCTACGCCACAGCCACAGCAATGCTGGATCCTTAACCCACTGAGCGAGGCCTGGGATCGAACACGCAACCTCATGGTTCCTAGTCGGATTTGTTAACCACTGAGCCACGATGGGAACTGATTTTTAATAAGATGATTAATAAGGTGATTCTTATGCCCAGGAAGCATGAACTCCTCTGGCACAGCAGTGAAGAGAAAGGCGTCTGACTCCAGTGCCTGATACCTCACTCCCAGTTTCCACTCACTGGCTTTATGACCTTCCAGAAATCATCCTGTCTTTCGAGGTCTCAGCTTTCTCATCTTTAATTTGGAAGGGTCCCTGAGCACAGCAGACCTTCCAAAAGGGTAGCTTAAGGAATGCAAAGGAAGGGCGAGAGAGCAGAGAAGAATGTTCTCTAGGACACAGCATGGACTCAGAGTAGGAAGCAGGGGAGGTCTTAGAGGGCCTGACCCAGCCCGGGTGCTGGAAGAAAGAGGATCCACTGTCCAGCTTGCCCAGGCCAGAGTGTTTCCTGGGGTGGGGGACTTTCCTGGGCACAATGGGACAGCTGGTCACCCTAGCATGGGAGCAGAATTCCACCAGGAAGGAAAAGTGATGGTGGAGGGTAGCTGGGGCCAGATGGTACAGGGCTCCTCCATCCTTGTGATGTGCGAGATATGACTTCAAATTTTATCTGCACAGACCTGTTCTACTGAAAACTGATGAGAAGACGCTTGTTTACTGGGAAGTTTTGGTTGCTTCTCAGCCCTGTTCCAGGTGGGGCTTAACTCAAGTTGAAAACCACACCATCTACTCAATCCAGGACACCAGGGAAAGGGCAGAAAACAGCTATTTTTAATCATAGGGGCCACTGTTCCCAACCACCATTCTCAATTCCTCACCTTGTCTGCTACTCATTATCAATCTCTCTCATAGCTAAGGCAGCTGTATGCTCCAGATACAGTCAATGTAACACAACATGAGATCTAGCAGCAGGCTTCTGGGTAGGAGCTCTTTTCTCTTAAGACAGGAGAGAGACACATGAGCCAAGCTCTTTTTCTTACTCCCTTTGCTTCTCCCTTTGGGTATAGTTATGTAAGGATGTGATGCCTGGAGCAATGGCAGCCATCTTGCAACCAGAGGAGAAGGCCTAGAGAATGACAGAGATGCCGACCCAGTACTCTGACACTTTGAAGCTATTCAACCAATCTTGAAAGTGCCTCCCAGTAGGCTTCTTGTGGAGCAAACAATTGCCCTATAATAGTTTTAAGTCCTCTTAGTCTTGTATTCTGATACATGTGGCCCACAGCATCCCTAAATGATCCATGAACTCATGCATACGGGGGCCTGCCCTATTGCAGACTGCTCCAGTCTGTTGTGGTCTGCCTGGGCATGCTAAATTTGACCAGTGGACTCTGCAGCCTCTGTGTGCCCAGACCTGGAGCAGGGGAGACTGAGCCTGGCAGAGGATCCAGAGTTCCCATCCATTCCCTGGCTGCCATGTCCTGGAGCCTTGGAGACAAGCTGTCACTAGACACGAGTAGGGCCACCATGTTGCAGCCACCTCATCTAGCCCTACTGACCAGACCAGCCTACCACCCCCTCCGGCAAGTAGAACTTAACCAGGAGCTGGCAAACTCTGATCGACCTCGGCTTGGTTCCTGCCAGCCCTTCCCTGAGGCCGAATGCAATCTGGTCCTCCCTAATCTGATGTTGCTCAGACATCCTGGATCAGGAAACCACCACTGCCCAGACTTGATATTGTGCCCTGCTCACCCCTCAGACCTGACAGTGCCCATCAGGACACCATAGTCACCCACTGTGAATTCTACCCTCAGCCAGGAGTCCTGCTTATCGCCCCACCTCCCCCTGCAACCCTCTCTCCACCTGCCATCCCTTCCACACCTGAGCCACAAAGTCCCAATTCCTAACTCTCACCCACCTGCTCCCTGGCCTGGAAGCAGGAATCCCCCCCACCCCCACCCCCACCCCGCTTCCTATAAACACACATACTTCACACACTCATCCTTTAAAACTCAGTGTAAGTATCTCCCCCTGAACTCTTCCCTGGGTTTCCAAGGCCTGGTTTGGGCCCCTCCCATGTGTCTGCATCCTGGGGGAGCATGTCTCTTGTTTTGGGCTCCCCAGCCCCCTTTTAGCCCCGCCTTCTGGTCAGCGTCTCACCTCTTCTCCTGGGAAAGGTACTGCCCTCCCTCCTCTCCAGTCACGTGATTCTGGAGGAAGCAGGGACAGGCCTCTGCCCGGGCCTGGCCAATCAGAGCCCTCTTGGGTTCTGTTATCCTAAGATGAGGAGGGAGACGGCAGCCACGCCCCACAGAGAAAAAGTCACCTGCTGCAGGGGCAAATGAGGACAACAGCTGTGGCGAAGGAGAAGCAGTGGTGGAATGGGAGAATCCCAAGTGTTTCATTAATGTGCTCCATCCAGGCCTGCCTGAGGTTGGCATCACCTTTGCCTTTGCAAGGAGGCGAGGCCACCCATCCTCTTTTTCTGCTTAAACTAGGCTGGGGTGTGTTTTGGTCACTGGCATCAGGAAAAGTTCTAACTCATCCCCATCATAGGGTATGGGCCTCATTTCCTAGTCTCTTTGCCAGCCAGACTGGGAATTCCTGGAGCTCAGGGGCTGGGGCACACACTTAATAAATGTTTGTTGAATGAGTAACTGAGTGAATAAAGAAATGAGCTAGGCTTCAATTCACCTCATGCGCCTGGGACTTGTGCTATTAGAATTACCTGGCCTTCTTCCCCAGACTAGCCCAGCCTCACTGTCTCTGTATAGCCTTTCCAGCCCCTGACACAGCCCCCAGCTCAATCACCGGGTTCCCAGCATGTACTGCAGTCAAAGTGAACCATTCATAATATGTCATTCTGTCCTGTTTGTGCTTCTGAGCTCTGGGGAAAAGCTAGACAAATCCACATTTAAAAATTCAACTCTCTGGCAGATGCTCATGGTTTCTCCACAATAGCCTGTGCTTAGGAATATTTAGCGACAGGGAGCTCACCATGGCACCTGCTGAGGGGCTTCTTCCCATCTTTATTTTTTATTTATTTATTTATTGGCTTTTTAGGGCTGCACCTGTGGCATATGGAAGTTCCAAGGTTAGGGGTCGAATCAGAGCTACAGCTGCCAGCCTACACCACAGCCGTGGCAATGCAGGATCTGCACCACGTCTGCGACCTATACCACAGGTCATGGCAATGCCAGATTCTTAAGCCACGGAGCGAGACCAGGGATTAAACCCGAGTCCTCATAGATCCCAGCCGGGTTCGGTACCACTGAGCCGCAATGGGAACTCCAGTTTCTGCCTATTTAGCTGTTCCTTGCTATGAGAAAATTCATCCTTATACTGAGCTTAAGACTCTTTTCTGGTAACTAACCACCCCGCTTAGGTCCTAATTCTCTTCTCCAGTGCTTCTTGCTTGCTCTTTTAGCCTAACCATCTCCAGGCTAACATCACGCCTCACGGGGGGTTGAGACCTTCCTAACCCTGGATGTGCTTTTCTTTGCCTGCATCCTTCTTAAAATGAGGCCCACTTTGCCACTGCTCCCAACCCAGCTCAAGCCACCATTATCTTATAGCGGGACATAATTGGCTATAGATGCCCCGCGCCCAGTTTTTCCTTTAATCCTGTAACCCTTTCCTAGCAACACAGCGAGCAAGGCCTCCATTGCTTCAAGGGAAGATGGTCACAGGGAACAGAATTTGATACAAAACTCTGTGAGGGGAGAGGAGAGTGCAGACAATAGGACTCTCACCTCCTTCATTCTGTCATCTATATTTCTGTTAATGCGGCCTCAGAGAGGTCAACTTTTGTCTTCATGTATCCACTTATGGAGCCTTATTCCACATGAAGGAACACATGGAGAACAAGAAGGAGATGGAGGGGGAAGAGGCAGAGAAGGCTGTGCTGTAAAAAAAGGAGAGACCAAGAGGGAAGTCAGATCACGAATGCCTCCTTTAAAGTGGGCACGAAGCAGGGTTTTTGCCATGTTTCTAGGATCCTGCCTGACGCAGAGCTCTCCACAGGCGAGATTTGTGAATGTTTTCTTCATCTGAGCCCAGATTTTCTAACACATCCTGACAGGCTTCTTCATGCCAACTCAAGGCCATGAATTGGGTAACAGGAATTTGACAGCAAGCAGATAGCCCAGACTGAGACTTGATTTCTAGTGACAGACTGAGTGTCACTAGAGAGCATCTTTAGAGAAGAAAACAAATTCAGGAAAAATCTGTTCATCTGCCTTCCAATGAGGTTCCCAGGGACTGGCCAAGCCATCTCATTGCAGGCGACCTCCTGGGGTCCCTCTCTGCTATTTTCATGCCTCCAGCCCCTCTTCCCCCTTCCCCAGGCCAAGGCACCATCATCGTGCCGTGAAATCTCAGTTTGCTGAAGCTTATCCCTGCTATGCCGTGACCAAGGGATGCTGGAAGTCCCCGCCGCCTCAACAAACCAGAGCAAATGAGTCTTTGGCTTAAGGACCCCTAGGTTTAAAAACAATCACACGAACCAGTTTTCCTCTAGGATGGAGGGAAGGAAGGGAAGGAGGGAAGCGGGGGGTGACAAAGGGAAAGATGGGTTCGCACTGGGGAGACAGGGTCAGTCAGCGTTCGGACACAGCCCCTCATCTGGGCAGTTACCTCACTCTTCTCCTGGCTGGTAAACCATTTCCCTCTGCCTGCTGAGCCTGGAAGTGGAGACTGAGCCCCTAGACATTTGGAAGGATGGTGGGGACGCATGGGCAGGAAAGCAGTTCCTTTAAACTCTCGATCTTCTCCCTGGATGGCACAGTTGAAACACCTTACTCTCTCTTGCCTATTGGTTGTCTGATTCCGGCTATTTACACGCGTGCGCTGGTTTCACCTTCTGTCCTCCTTTCCCCTCCTGAGTCATCTTTGAAAAGCATGATGCTGATTCTGTCAGGACCGTGCTGAAGACTCTTCAGTGGTCCCCACTTCCTAGGGGCCTCGGTCGCAGCTCCTGTACCAGGCAGAAGAAGGTCTGGGTGCTGTCCACCTCTGCAGCCCACACTGTCACCACTGTCCTGCCAACAATCAGCTTTTCAGCCATGCTCAACAGTTGTCAGTTACCTTGACCCTGGATTCTGGACGTTTGCACACGCTTCTCTTGATGCTTGGACCAGATCACCTATTGCTGCAGAGCAACCATTCTAGTGCTAAGTGGCTTAAAACAAGAGCAAGCCTTTACTTTGCTTAAGAACTAGTCATTTGGGGTGGAGTTCCTGTCATGGCTCAGCGGTAATGAGCCTGACTAGTCTCCACAAGGATGCGGGTTCGATCCCTGGCCTCATTCAGTGAGTTAAGGATCTGGTGGTTGCCATGAGCTGTGGTGCAGGTCACAGATGTGGCTCAGATCGGCATTGCTGTTGGTGTGGCTGTGGCTGGCAGCCGCAGCTCCGACTGGCCCCCCTGGCCTGGGAACTTCCATATGCCTTGGGTGCTGCCCTAAAAAGGCCAAAAAAAAAAAAAAAAAAAAAAAAAGAACCTGTAATTTGGGGCGAGCGCATGTCTGCTCCACGAGGTGTCGGGTCGGCTGGTACAGCTCCCCTGGGGCTAGGGCATCAGTTTCAAGACGGCGCATGCGCATGGCTGGCTGACCATTCTCCACAGGCTGCTCAGACTTCCTCACAGCCTGGTGGCTGGGCTCTGAAAGTGAGGGTCCCCAGAGCACCAGGCAGAAACCGTATGGTGTTTCATGACTTAGCCAAGAAGTCACATAGCATCACTTTAACCATAATTATAAGCCTATCAGACTCAAGGGGAGGGGATATGGAGCCCCATTTCCAGAAGGAAGGAGCCTCAAAGCTGCCTTGCAAGGCATGTGTGGACCAGTGGGGAGAGAGAAGAGGGAGGGGCAGGAAAGAAGGCATGGAGAGGTACAAATGACTGTGTATGAAACACATAAGCTAAAAGGAGTCCCCGTGGTAGCTCAGCAGGTTACAAACCTGACATCATGTCCACGAAGATGTGGGTTTGATCTCTGGCCTCGCTAGGAGGGTTAAGCATCTGGCATTGCTGCAAGCTGTGGAGTAGGTTGCAGAGGTGGCGTGGAGCCCAAGTTGCTGTGGCTGTGGTGTAGGCTGGCGGCTGCAGCTCTGATTCGAACCCTAGCCTGGGAACTTCCATATCCCAAAAAAAGGCAATATCTACATAAATAAATAAGCTACAAAGATATACTGTACATGGAGTTCCCATTTTGGTGCAGCAGAAACGAACCTGACTAGGAGTGATGAGGTTGCAGATTTGCTCCAAGGCCTCACTCAGTGGGTTAAGGATCTGGCATTGCTATGGCTGTGGCTGTGGCCGGCAGCTGCAGCTCCAACTCAACCTTAGCCTGGGAAACTCCATATGCAGCAGGTGTGGCCGTAAAAAGACAAAAAAAAAAAAAAAAGTGTATATACATATATATATCTACAACACAGGGAATATAGCCAATATTTTATAATAACTATAAATGAGGCATAACCTATAAAAATTCTGAATTATTATGTTGTACACCTGAAACTTACACAATATTGTACATCAACCACACCTCAATTAAAAAATAAATTTAGGAGCTCCTGCTGGGGCTCAGTGGTTAACGAACCCGACTAATAACTGTGAGGTTGTGGGTTCGATCCCCGGCCTAGCTCAGTAGGTTGAGGATCCAGTGTTGCCGTGAACTGTGCTGTAAGGTCGCAGATGCGGCTCAGATCTGGCATGGTTTGTGGCTGTGGAGTAGGCCAGCGACTACAGCTCCTATTAGACCCCGAGCTGGGAACCTCCACAAGCCGAGGGTGTGGCCCTAAAAAGCAAAAAAAATAATTTAAAGAAAGGACATGGAGGGAATGGGGGATGGGAGATAATGTTACCACCTTGGGAAAAAAATCTATCTGTTCTCTCTGTTCTGTTGCTCACACTTGCCCTTAGATTTCAGTTTAAACATCTCTTTCGCAGGAAGGCCCGGGATCACCTAAGCAGACTTGGGTCATGTTTTTCTCTCAACACGCTGTCCTTCCCTTATTGAGATATTTGTCACATGCTCAGAACAATAATTTCCCACTTGGCTGTTGGCT
Organism: Sus scrofa; assembly: GCF_054392235.1. NCBI lineage: Eukaryota > Metazoa > Chordata > Mammalia > Artiodactyla > Suidae > Sus > Sus scrofa. Next base: position 14,754,111 of record NC_139385.1, read on the forward strand.
GGCTCCATTCTCCTTCCACCCCTCCCTGTTTGAAAAAGGAAACCCATTAGACATGGGGATGTGCCAAGCCTTGTGCATTATTGAGTGTGTTATTTCTAATCCTTAGGACAATCCTGTAAGGTATTGCCTTTATTTTATACATGAGCAGAGACTCAGAAAGCTTAAAAACAACCGCCACAGGATCCACAGCTAATAAATTGACAAGTTCAAGACCAGATTATCTAGTTGTGATGGCCCGTGACAGTTTCACTACATCTTTTTGCCTCTCTTGTGGTTTGTTGCACACTTTTGGAAGGATTACTAATTGAGGCTGAATATTTTCCATATGTTTTTAGACAATTTCATTTCCCTTTCTGTGAACCGCTGGCTTATTTTATTTTATTTTTTTTCTTTTTCTGGTTGCACCCATGGCAGATGGAAGTTCCCAGACCAGGGAATGAATTCAAACTGCAGCTGTGACCTACACCTCAGCTGTGGCAATGCTAGGTCCTTAACCCACTGTGCCACAGTGGGAACTCCACTGGATAATGTTTTTTTCGGTTTTTGTTTTTTTTTTCTTTTTTGGCCACCCTGTGGCATATGGAGTTCTGGGGCCAGGGATCAGATCAGAGCCACAGCTGTGACCTATGCTGCACCTGTGGCAATGCCAGCCCCTTTTACCTGCTATGCTGGGCCAGGGATTGAGCCCATATCCTGAAACTGCAGAGATGCTGCCAACCCTGTTGTGCCACAGTGGGGACTCCATGTTTTTTAATCAATGCACTTTTTCTGATTTATTGGTAAGCGTTCCATATAGAGTAAACTATTTTCATCATTGTATTTACCTTTTGATTTTATTCCATTTTAGACAGGAAAAGTTTATGTTTTCATGTGGTCAATCCCAAATCTCTCCTTTGGTGACTGCGTTCATCACTTCTCAGAGTTTTCTAATGATAAAAGTGATACATGCTTATCATAAAAAGATTCAAAAATGCAGAAAAGTATAAAGATAAAAATATAATCACCCACATGCTTTTCACTCACCCTGAAATCACCCTCAAAATGGTGTACTTCCTTCCTTCTTTTTTTAAAAAAATGGTATCGTATATAAAAGAGTAGGATGAAAGGTATGCATACAGTTGAAAGAATCTCAATAAGCATTATAAACAATGCTGCTATAATTTTTTATATATATAGTTTATAATGCTGAGCATTATAAACCATGCTGCTGGCTTTCCTACAGATATCTCCTGATGCAGGTGTATAAATTGTCCCTTGGGTGTATATACGCATCACCCAGGTTAAGAAACAGAACATTCGCAACACCTTAGAAGCTCAGGTTGCCTCATCTAATAACACGTCTCATGCCTACCCCTATTTTCTAGAGGCAGCCAGGATCCTAAATTTGTATTAACCATTCCTCAGAGTTTAGCTACCTAGCGATCTACCATTAAACGATATATCATTTAAGCTTCAGAACCTTTGAATTTTATTTCTGACACTGGCTTCTTTTCCTTGACACTGTTTTTGAGACTGGCTTGTTTAAACAGAAGGAAAGGGCAGCTCATTCACGTTGGTGCTGCGGAGCGTTGCAGTGCAAGACTCTCCTGTGGTTTATCCATCTAACGGCTGATGGACATTTGGGTTGTGTCGAACCCTTGGCTGGTATGAACGGTGCTGCTGTGAACTCTCACACACGTGCGTGGAAGTGTCTTTCGGGTGTGTCTGCCTAGGAGGGGCACTGCTGGGTCATCCAGAGTACGTAGGCTTCGAACAAATGTCCAGCTCTTTTCCAACGTGGTTGTAGCAATTTATGCTCCTACCCACAGTAAATGACTCATCATCACTGTCCACCATTTCCGCCCTGGGTTGCTTTGGGGCAGCCTGGTTGATATGAAATAATGTGTTAATCTTGTCGATATGTTAAAATTGTTCAGATTTTCTTTATATTACTGATGTTTTAGCAATGAATGACAGAATGGTGTTAAAATATCCCCTTGAGTAGATTTGTCAATTTCTCCTTGCAGAGGTGTTTTTTGCCCTAAGTATTTTGGAGGTGTTAGGAACATACAAGCCTAAAATTAAAGTTACGACATTTTTGGTGAACGGAACTATTAGGCATTGTAATGACTCCTTTGTCTCTCAATGTATTTTGCTTTAAATTCTGTTTTGCTACTTTTGCTTTCCTTTGGTTAGTATTTGTCCGATGCATTTTTTTTTTTTTTTTTTTGTGTGTGTCTTTTTAGGCCCGCACCTGGGGCATATGGAGGTTCCCAGGCTAGGGATCAAATCAGAGCTACAGCTGCCGGCCTACACCACAGCCACAGCCACATCAGATCCGAGCTGTGTCTGTGACCTACACCACATCTCAGGGCAATGCTGGATCCTTAACCCACTGAGTGAGGCCAGGGATCGAACCCGAAACCTCATGGTTCCTAGTCGGATTCGTTTCCGCTGTGCCACAAGGGGAACTCCACGACGCATCTTTTCACTTAAACTTTTGGATTTTATTCTGTGTCTTTATATTTTCAGTGCGTTTCTTGCAATCAGAATTGCCAGAGCCAACCTCCACTCTCTAATTCACATTGTGCTAGTCCCCTCCCCCATTGGCAGTGGCAGAAGACACATTTACTTCTGTATCCCTCTCACCTGTCACTTGGTCTGGGCCCAAAGGTGTTTGATGAATGAATGAGTGAACGTACAATGCCTATTACGCACTGGTGAAAAGCCGCAAGACGAACAATATTTCCTTTTTGACAAAGGTGTTCTGCTCTAATCGAAGTTATTTTTTTCTGAAAGCAAACTGATGTACACAATTTGCTTTAAAATAAATACCGTTATTTCTTATACCTCCCGCTTCACAGAGATGAAGCAGGACACCTGCTCTTCTACGATGGCACCAAGTGACCGAGGGGCTCTGGCCCTTGTAAGGGCCATGGCACCCAGGCTGCCTCTCCTCCTCCGGCACACAGGGTCTGTTCTTGCAAGGGCTCCGGCTCTTTTGTCTGCTTGCATTTGGGCTTAAGGGATTTGGTGCATCAGTCAGGCACATCTGAGGTGAAGAGAGAAGTGGGGCTATGCAGAGAGCTGCTGTTTGGTGGCATTGACTTTCGCCTGCCTTATGCGTCAGCCCTGAGAGCCAGGGGGACCCAGGCCTCCAAACCCTGACATGCACTCCGGCATCAGCCTTTACCTTCCTCTGTGCCCCAGGAAGAGACTCTGACCTTCTCCAGGCCTCTAGCTCATGAGAAGGTGGGACGTGCAGTTTTGCGTCCCCTGATCCTGGGCACTTGTGCTTCCCGCGTGTGGCTGGGCTGACAAGGGTGGAGAAAGCGCTGCTGGAGCGTCAACCTCTGCTGACAGTTTTCTACCGCAGGATGGCTGAGGGCCTCTGCAGAGGGGCCTGGCCACCACGAGGGCTTCCTTCTACCGACTCCGTGAGGGCGGGTCATCCGCGGCGCTGGCCCCGGTCTGTCCCCTTCCCTCTGTTCCCGTGAGAAGGTCTAGGACTCCCGACAGCTGTTTTTTTTTCCCCCAAAGTTCCTTCTCCTTCCAAAGGCCATGGGCTCTCCATCCTGCGGAGGTGGAGCTCAGCTGCGAGATGTCATAAACAGAAAAGAAATATGCTCCCTCGTCTTGGTTTCTCCAACGCACAAGCACTTTATCTTCCACTTTTAAATTAAGCTACCAGAGCAGCTCTGAGGGGCAGCCAAGACAAAATGCTAGTCCTTGGCCCCAATTTCCTGTGAAATGCCCCCAAGCAGTTCGGCTGCTGAGATCAGCGCGCTCCTTGAGCCAAAGACCATCTGGACCTTCCCTCCTGAGGGCAGCTCCGCCGGCCGGCCAGGGGTGCACGTGTCCTGCGCTTGCTCAGTGCGCTCAGGAGCGCCTGAGGTGCCCTGGGATCTACAAGTTGCATTTCCCAGAAGCGTGGGGGTGAACCGAGGGGAGCTAGAATAGGGAAAGTAATTGCAAAACCAGCTCAACAGTCCAGGCTTAACGCCTCTTCCTTTGCTCCGTGGCTAAAAAATTATAATGAATCCTTGCAGCGGAGTGAATAGGGTAGGCGTAGGCTGGGGAGGTGGGGGAGGGAGCTCTTTCTTCGGTGGCCTTCCGAGGTTTTATCCCCTTCCCCCTGAGACGCTGGGTGGATGGGAAGAGGCCAGGAGGAGGTGCAAGTTCGGGGCTTGTTCGCCAGAAGGGGCTGATGTATAGAGAAGCATAGCATCAGCTCCCTCAAGGACCTGGAAATCACAGCCCAACTGAAGGTGCTTCCTCCCGGCTTGGCTTCCAGGACCACACACTCTCTTGCTCCCTTCCCCCTCCCCGAGGCTCCTTCTCAGACCTGGCGGACAACTCCTCCTGCAGGAACAGGAGCCCTCCGTGCTCAGGCTGGGCGCCGTCCTCCTCTCTGTTCTCACCTCTCTCCCCAGTGATCACATCCTTTTACTGGGTCTATCATTTATAGACTCTTGGCTCCCAAATAGACATTTCTGGGCTGGACCCAGAGCTCTGGGCTTCCTGCTTGTCACCTAAATCCACTACGTGTGGAGAACTTAGCAGTCCCCTGAACTCACTCCCTCTGTCTCCTGCTTACTCTTCTCCGTGGATGGCAACATCCACCTGGGTGCTCAGACCAGAACTCGGGTTCCTCTCTCTTCTTCACCCTAACCATCCACCAAAAATGGAAACAAGAAGGAAGTTCCCATTGTGGCTCAGCAGGTTAAGAACCAGACTAGGATCCATGAGGATGCGGGTTCGATCCCTGGCCTTGCTTAGTGGGTTAAGGATCCCGCGTTGCCGTGAGCTGTGGTGTAGGTGGCAGATGTGGCTTGGATCCCATGTTGCTGTGGCTGTGGTGTAGGCTGGCAGTTGTAGCTTTGATTTGACCGCTAGCCTGGGAACCTCCATTATGCCACAGGTTCGGCCCTAAAAAGAAAAAGAAAAGAAAATGGGAACACCTCCCTCTCTCCATACTCACTATCACCTTCCTCTTCCTCCGGTCCCTGTGTCCGTCTCCCAGCTGGTCTCTCTGGACATCCTCTTCGCTATTCATTCCGGCCGAAAGCCAGGGTGAGTTCATAGTGAGATGGGAACATGCGGTCCTCTGCTGAAACCCCCGATGGCTTTCCCATTGCAGGCCCATCTGCTGTCAATGAGTTGCCTCCATTTGGAGCAGGGATGAGAGATCAGGACAAGGTCCAGCCTGTTGGGTCCAGGTTCTTACATGGGCTAATGAGGATTCAGTCAAGCAGTCCCAGAGTCACAGCCATGACCATTGCTTCAAGAAGGGCGACGCTACTGCAGCTCTGGCTTTTCTTTGCTGGCATCTCTCCCTCCAAGCTCTCCTAAAGGCAGACCCCACTCCTTGGGGTCTTGAGGCCCATCCCTGGTGATGGCAACAGGTAGTAAGTGAGGCTTGACCAACAAACCCTCCCAGCTCCTGGCCATACTGAATTTTCCAAAGGGTGAGTACCCGACCCACCTCTACCAATTGGATCCTCCCTCCTGGGAACCCGAAAGTTGAACCAAGGCACAAATGGATGGAAGGAGGTAGCAGGAGTCATTATATGGCAGCATCCTAGAGAGAAGGTCTGTGGATTCCCACTGCTGAGTTTCCCGGAGCTCTGCCTCCTGTGTTTGCCAAGAATTTATTGCTGTGCACATCCTTTCATGGTATGAACTGCCCTGGTATCTTTCAAAGAAAGCTCTATTTTTGCTCGGCTTAGCCAGGGTTGAGGACAAGGGGTTGCAAAGATGCAAACCTACAGACTGCACGGGCCTGCACCCACCGGGCACAGGAGGGCCAGGCGTGAATGGTACCACCCCCTCCTTGTTTCCAGAGCCCCTGACAGAGAAGTGCACCCTGAATTCTTATCTGGGATAGCCTGTGAGGAGGAGCCAGAGAAAGGAGTAGCCCTGTTTCTGTATCACTTAGGACGCCGGCACCCCAGAGTAACAGAGGATCAGATAATAGTGATTAAGTAACAAATGCATTTGAAATAATCTCACACAACAACAGTCTGGAAGGAGGCAGCCATGGTACTGGGTCAGCATCTCAAACATGTCAGAGTGTTGAATCTGAATCTCTGTGACTCTCATACAGATTTTTATTTTATTTTATTTTTGTCTTTTTAGAGGCACACCTGCAGATATGGAAGTTCCCAGGCTAGGGGTCAAATCAGAGCTGTAGCCGCCAGCCTATGCCACAGCCACAGCGACGGGGGATCTGAGCTGCGTCTGCAACGTACACCACAGCTCACGGCAACATTGCATCCTTAACCCGCTGAGCAAGGCCAGGGACTGAACCCATGTCCTCGTGGCTACTGGTTGGGTTCATTAACCACTGAGCCACGACGGGAACTCCTCTCATATAGATCTTGATGACTGCATGATGGTGGCTGCAGCTCTGAGCATGACACACCAAAGGCAGGGAGGAAGGGTGGTAGCCAAGATGCCTAAAGGAAGAATATTCTCACGAACATCGTCCTTCTATCAGAGAGATGGAATCTTTGCCAGAACCGCCCAGACTTATTACTGCAATGGCTAGAACTGTATTTCGGCGGCCCCCTTTAGCTACCTGTAGGGCAGGTGCAGATATTTTATTCTAGTCGGCAGCTCATCGTTGAATTCTCTTTAACAAGATCTTTGGCAGAGCAAAAATTTTAAATTTTGATGAAGTCCAATTTATCACTTTTTTTTTTTATATGGATCATGCTTTTAGTTATCATGGCTAAGAACATCTTCTCTAACTCCAGAAAATTTTCTCTTGTGTCTAAAAGCTTTATATTTTATATCGAGATTTGTGAACCATCTTGCATTAATTTTGCCATACGCTGTGAGGTCTCCGTGGCCCCGTTGCTGTGTAACAGAGCAGAAGCGCAGAGAAGGCGGAGCTCCTGCCAGCTGCAAACATGGCCCTGCCTCAGTTCCGGGGCACCCCAGGTGGCACACAGCTCGAGGCTGCCCGGGTCACCGCTGGCCCCTCCTGGCCACCAAAGCCATCTAGGTGTCCCTTCTGAGAGGGGCCGGCCAGCAGGCTTACAAATTGCCGCCATCTGCCTCGTCCTGCCCCGAGCAGGCTCTGCTCTCAGGCCATAAATATTTCAGGCCCTGCGCTTAGTTATTAATGGAGTGAAATGAAAGGGAATTCTTGAGGCTTTCTCCTGCTCCGCGGGTGGAAAATGAGAGCCCGAGAGAGGCCGGAGTGACTGGGGTTTGGGGACCTGGGATGCTGACGGGGAGCTGCGGATGGACTTGCTCTGTCCCGTCCTTATTAGGACAAAGGAGACACTGACCCCTTGTTCCCAGACGCCCCAGAGCTGCCTTCTTTTCCCTGCTTCTTTCAGACTAGGAGCCCCTGGTGTTGGGCGCGGGTGGGGGGTGCCCTGCAGGAGATGTTCAACATGCAGGTGGGGAACCAGGTCGACTGAAAGGACCGCCTTCTGCAGAGGGAGCCCGGGGAGCCCCCTGACCACCCCCTCCAGCCCCCAACCAGGACTTCATTTGGGGTGGGGGCAGGGAGCCCGGCAGATGCTCACCTCTGACCACGTGATTGACCCCGATAGGTGGGCTTCCCCGTAGGCGTCCCACTTCCTCTTTCAGAGCCAAAGAAGAGGCATTTTCCAGAGTGGTCCAGGGCGGTGGCTGCCGCATCATTCCCACCCCCTGAGGGTTGGCAGGAGCCGTGAAGAACTGACTTTTTCTGCGAGAGGAAGCGGGGGCAATGGTTTATCTTGCTGTTCCTTTTCATTTGGAACATAATACACCCCGGAAAGCTTAGACCCCACGCTGAAGAAACCAATTACATTGCACAGCATTTTTAGTGCTCTGAGTCTAAGAGCAAAGGAAATAGGTGAAACATTGTCGTCATGGTAGCTAGTCGCAAATTGTCTCTTAAAATAGTATCCAAGCTTCCTAAGAAGGGGCCGAATGCCTCCAGTCGGGTCGTAAAGACATGCATTCAGCAGGCCCTCTCTCGTGGGGCTGGGGGTGCTGGGGGTAAGGGGGGGGGTGCCATTTCCCTTCCCCCAGCTCTGGGAAGACATCCTTTGGGTATTGAGAAGACCAGAATACCGCCCCCCCTTCGCCTCTGCCCCCTCCCGGGCACAACTAAAGGCATTTCGGCTCAGGGATTCCTGCTCTTGTCTCTTCAATTCATTAAACAATCCTTATTGAGCACCTACTATGTGCCAGGTACTGTTTTAGGCACAGGGGTTGGAGTGGTGAACAAGACAACAGACCTTATGCTATAGTGGTGGTGACCTGTCATCCACAGGATGCCAGGGAAATAACTAAAGTGAGTCAAGATGGGAGTAGAGACTGAGTGTGTGTGTGAGTGTGAGTGTGTGTGTGGCGGCCGTTGGGGGTAAAGGTGGGAGGCATCTCTTATATGGAGTTTAATCAGCAAAGGCCTTTCTGAAACCTGAGAAACGAGGGTGACAGAGGCATTTGGAGACCTTGATGGGGGGTGGGCAGGGGGAAGCATTCTCTCTATTCCTGCTGAGACACACCACTCCTGCTTTCTCCCTGCCCCCATGCCCAGGGCTGGGCGGAGCGGGGGCGGGGGTGGGGGGAGAGATTGGTAGAGCTGGAACGAATCAACCAGGCGCCCCTAGCTCCTCCTTGCTCCCTCTGCTTATTCCTCTCTCCCTTTCCACCTGGGGAGCAAGCAGCCCCAGGGTGCAGGGCTCTCCTCTGCTCCTCCCTGTCTTACCCTGGCATGACCGGAATGGAAAGGTGGTGCCCATTCTGGGATGTGCAGACTTTTCTGTTTTCACCTAAAGCTCTGTCCTCCCTCCCGTCCTTTACTAGTCATAAAAGGGACATTTGGATCTTCCTCTGTTATTTATCTTATTTCTCCATCTGTTCAGACTCAGATCGGGAAGAGGAGAGCTGTTATTGGGTCCTTTCTCAAAATCCAACTTTGGGAAGGAGGCTCAGGATGAAGACAAGGGAACGTGCAAAGGTTTGGGGGCAGGAGGGCGTGTGATGCGGTTGAGGACCAGGAAGGGGACGGGTGGGGTCCCAGACACGGTGGGCAACTGGGAGAGTGTCCAGGAAGAGTCGGAGAGATGGGGCCAGCCTTGGAGGCCTTGGGCTGGAGTTTGGGGTTTATTTTAGGCACCATGGGAAGCTAAGGGGAGGATTTGAACCACAGGGGTGACATGATGTATGTCAAGCGAAACCACACAAAATGACATCGAAAAAGGAGACCAGTTAGGAGAAGGCAACAGTTGTCGAGATGAGTTATGGAAGTGGCGTGGGAAAAGGCCTCTGCGGAGAAGGAAAGAGTAGTAGACATATTCTGGAAATAGCTGGGAGGATGTGTGGAAGGTTGCAAGCATTTGGGAAAGAATGATTCCAGAGAAAAATTTGGTAGCCAAAGTGGGCCACCTACTCTGGCTCAGTGAATTGAGTGCCAGGGCTAGAGTATCTAACCAAGTGGCCCTGGAGATGCACGGGGCTTTGGTGGGGTGGCCAGGCCCCAGGGGGACACGGGTAAAGAGCCAAGAGGAAACCTGGCCAGCCCTAGGAAGAGGTCAAGGTCTGAGCCTTCCTTTACATGAAGCCATGCCATTTGTTAAATGAACAAACCCTCCCACCGTATTCCATGAAGGACATTACTGTCCTTCTGGTCTACCAAGTTGGTCCCCTCAGCATCACTCTCGACACCATCCTTCTTCCAGCTTTCCTTTGCTTTCTACCATCTCAGACATTTGCCACTCTACTGACCCCGCTACCTCCCAGTGTTTTTGCCATTTCCCTTCCCCACGCTTAGCATGATCTTTCATCCCCTCCCTAGAGTCTTACAGCAGGTTCACTGCCCTCACTGGTTGCTCTTTTCCCCTCTCCCTTCTCTTCTTTCCATTCCATCTTTTAAACGGTCCGTGTGCTCTTTCTAAGATATATAGGCTGACTCACATAACTCTCCACCCAGAAAATAGCCATAGTGCTCAGGTGTGTAAAGAATAAAACAAACTCCTTAGCAGGACATACCGTGTCCTCCGTAATTCTTCCAGGCTGTTCCATTTACTGTGACTGCAAAACCAACTGACCCCAAACTTAGTGGCTTCAAAAACAATGGCCTGGATTGTGGTCACGGATGATGTGTCATGACTTCAGATACCGCTTGGGGTCTCTCATACTACAGTCGGATGATGTTGGAATCTTCTGAAAGCTTGACTGAGGCTAGAAGACCCATGTACAAGGTAGCTTACAAGGCTAGTGAATTGGTTCTGTCTATTTCCTAGGGGGGCTCAGTTTCTATCCACAGTGTTCTAGAGTGCCCCAAGGTATGGCAGTGGGCTTCCCCTAGAATGAATGATTCAAGAGGCCAAGAAGAAGCATCTGTGCCTTTTAGGGTTTAGCTTTGTCTGCTGTACAGTACTACTTCTGCCATATTGTATTGGACAAGGCAGTTCCAAAGTCCGCCCAGGCTCAAGGAGAGGGAACAAAGACCCCTGTCTCTTGATAGAGGAGGGTCAATGCCATATTGTGAGAAGAGCAAGTAGGCTCTACTGGTGCCGCCATCTTTGGAAGATGCGCTCTGTCATTCATCACATTTCTCCAAGCATCCTGGGCTCCATGCATTTGTTCACCCCTGGGTTTTATGTTTTCACAACCTTGTTTCTCTCTTCTGCTCTTCCATTGACCAGAAAGGCCCTTATCCACTCACCATCCTTCAAGATAATCTCAAATAACACTTCCTCTTTGAAGTTTTTCCGAGCTTTTCAGGCAGAATGAATTTTACTCCCTCTGCGCTCCCATTGCATCCTATTTATATCTCCACTTAGCATGTTTCTGCGTGAAATCACTGATGTGAGAGTCTGTCTCCTCCCTGAGACTGTTAAGTTCATCTTGCCACCTCCACTTCCTACTGCGTGGTCAAGTCCATAGAAAGTTCTGAGTAACAACTGCCAATGTACATGCATACCTGAGCGATGGCCCAAGAGAGATGGCTGTGGTGCTGGCGAGGGTGGCATCTGTTTCTCGATCCATTAGGCTTGCTCCAGATTCAAGCCAAGCACCTTCCATGGAGGGATCCCATTCTGCATACTGAGGTCAAAGCCAGTGACTCCTGTCCCAGGATTGAAATGGGGATGCAGAGCCCTGTCTCTGAAGCAGAATTGCCCCTGGTTGGCCCTGGAGGGCAGCAGCCAAGGAGGGAAGTGTTCTTAATTACAGCGGTACTCACCCAGCCTCTCCTACAGCAGTGCCACATATCCACGGTCTCAAATTCAACATGTCCAGAACTCCTGGCTTCCCTCACCCAGACTCAGTCTGGCTTATCCCCTCCCTTTCCCAGTCTCCCAGGAAAGGCCCCCCTGTGCTCAGGCTGGAAAGCCCTAGGACTACCCCTTAAATCCTTTCTTTTGTTCACTCCCAGTGCCATCCACCCACCAGTCCTAGCACCACTACCTCTGGAGAAATCCTTGAATCTGACCGCTTCTCATCCTCTGCCGCCGCACGTTGGGCCATGGCGCCATCTAGACAATTGCAGAGGCTCCGGACTGTTCTCTCTGCTTCCGCGTTTGCCTTCCCCCACCCTTCCCATCTGCAGAGCAGCTTGGTCACCTTTCTGAAAGATACATCAGATCACATCCCTCCAGCGTGCACGCCCCTCCTCCACTGAGACCCCCCCCCCTCCGAAATCCTGGGGTTGAGGGGAGGGGGAGCCAGACCCCACGCCCAGCCTGGAAGAGCCTACATGCTGCCCCTGGCTACTTCTTCACTCTCATCTCCACCTCCCAGGTCCCTCCAGGTTCCAGCCACATGGATGTCCACCTCCACCTTCACCCACCTCCCAAAGCCCAAGTGGAGAGTGGACTGGACATCAAGAAGAGAGACTTCCTGGGCTAGGAGGTTCCAGAATCAGATTTCTTAGAAGACGACAGTCACAAGGCAGGCAGAACCTGGGAAACCAGAGGCCCTCCTGGTGCCACTTCAAGGAGGTCGGAGGTGACTTGGTGGCTTTGAGAGGGGACAGATCAGGTATCTGCTGGCACAGCTGCAGAGCAGGGCTAGGTAGGCAAAGGGCACAGCCATCCTTTAGGCCCCTACATCACCTCTGCCTGGCCCACAGGTACCCCAGTGTAGGACTAAGCCTGGGGTCACCAAATATTCTACTGCACATTTGGAATATGTGCACCCGGGCCATGGGGTGGGGACCGCAGGATGGGAGGTCATGGGGTAGAGAGAGGCTTCTCCTAGAGTCATCTCAGGGACTCCCGGGGACCCTCGGCTTGCTGCAGGCAGGGCGGGGCTGGGTAGCTAGGCAAAGCAGTGATGGAGTCCTGGGTGGGCAATGGGATAAGTGAAGGAGGGAGGCAGAGAGCTGAGCTTGGGGACCAGGAAGCCAAGAGAGTGAAGTCAGGGTCACGTGCCATGGGGAGCTTCAGGGTCTGTGAGACCTGGGGGCTCCCCAGTGAGGCAGGGGCTGCTTCTCGGGGCTCCATGTGCACCTGGGTCACCGCAGATGGGGAAGTGTTCTCGGGCTGTCCTGGAGCCCATTTTGATGTGGTGACAAAGTATAATAGGTCCGAGCCCGAAGCTGTCCTTGCAGCGGGGTCCTGGGCTATAAACAGATCCTAGGACATTAAGTGTTGTTCAAAAGGAGTATTGGGGGACCTAGGAGAAAAAGGGGGGGATGACAGGGTTGGCCATCAGCTGGCTTACATGGAGTCTTTGTGCAAATTATTAAATACAGCCCTTTTTGGGCAGGCACGTCCCTCTGGGCACATGCCTGGCATCAGACAGGGTCTTTTTCCAAAGGAAAAGGCGCAGCACTTGGCAAATGAACCAGATGATTCCAGATGAACCAAAGGAACCCAGAGGCACACGTGATTAGGCAGGCGGGATTTTTGATGCCTTTGTTGACAAAATGCTCACATACGGCCTGTGGTAGCTGAATGACGACCCTCCAAAAAATATCCAGGTCTTGGAGTTCCCATTGTGACTCAGCAGGTTAAGAACCTGACATAGTGTCTGTGAGGATATAGGTTTGACTTCTGGCCCTGCTCAATGGGTTAAGGATCCGGCATTGCAGCAAGCTGTGGCGTAGGTGGCAGATGCGGCTCAGATCTGGCATTGCCGTGGCTGTGGTGTAGGCCAGCACCTACAGCTTTGATTCCACTCCTACTCCAGGAACTTCCATATTCTGAAGGTGCAGCCCTAAAAAGCAAAAGCAAAACAAAACAAATCCACGTCTTAATCCTCAGACCCTGTAAATGCTACCTTCACGGCAGGTGGGACTTGCAGATGCGGTTAAGCTAAGGGTCCTGAGATGGGGAGGGTCTCCTGGATTTTTCTGGGGGGCCCCAAATGTAATGACAAGAGGGAGGTAAGGAGGTGAAAGGAGGAGGTAGGAGGCAAGAGGATGCAGGGATTCAAGGAAGGGGTCATGAGCCAGGCCATGCAGGTGGGTACAGGAAGTAGAACAGGCAAGGGGCTGGGTTCTCCCTTGGGTTTCCAGAGGGATCAGCCCTGCGACACCCCGTCTTTAACCCTCTGAGACTGAGTTTGGACTTCCAACCTCCAGAACTGTAACATACCCCATCCACCCTGTTTTAAGCACCAAGTCACCTGTTACAGAAGTTAAAGGGAATGAATACGGGCCCTAGCATGGCCTCCGCCTTCAGCTGAGCCTTCTGATTCCTTGTACAAGGTGCTCTGGGCTCCCAAGTCAGCTTACATTTGAAGGAGGAGTACTGCCTCCGAATAGGTTTCGAACACCCAGCAGCGGATGGTAGATGAGAGAAAAGCATTGTTTTTGGTGTGAAATTTACAGAAGTTGCTAAGTGCCCTGTGATTATAAGAGGGAATTCACAATTCTCAGCAAATATAGAAGCATTTCGTGTAATGCATGGGGCATATTTTCCGAGGATTCAGAAAAGCATTGTGTGCATGCGTATGGGTATGTGCCTATGGATATGAAAAGAGAGCGTGGGATAAGACATGGGGAGGAATATTGACCAAATCTCAGCCAAAGTCTATCTCCGGGGTTTTGTGCTCTTCTTACAACTTGGCTACACATGTTGAAATTAATCCCAAATAAAGTTTTAAAAAAACGGCTCTGAACCATCTTCTCTCAGGGTATGAGCGCGAGCATCGAGATGGTTGGGGGCTTACACAACGCCCCCAAACAGTTTGGCTGGGTCTAGACTCCTCGGTTCCCGATCTAAATGCGATTTGTTTGAGGCCAATGCCCATGGGCAGTCACAGAAACTAGTTCATGCTAAGTTATTGATAACCTCTTGGGCCTGTTCTTCTGACCCTGGGATCACAGTTAGGTGACAGCATTGTTGTTGTGTGGGTGGAGGCAGGGGAATGATCTGAGAAGTGGGTAAAAGGCCCTGAAACGCGCCAGTTTTTCGCTGGGTAGTCTTGTCCTGTAGGCATCCCGTTGTGACACTGTCATTATCCTGAGAGAGGAAAGGTATATGATGCGCCCGATGACCTTCCACGAAGTCCCGGGGAAGGCTCTGTTTATTAGTCACTCAATCAGCCACCAAATGTTTATTGAACACATACTATGTGCTCAACTAATTATAAGACTGGTCACACCGCTAACACGGCAGGAACAAGAGAGACGGTTCTTGGATGGAGTTTCTATTCTAGAGGAGAGAGAGCAATAAGCAGACAAGCAAATGAAAGAAACGTTTGTTTAGTGGGAAGTAATAGGAGGGAAATCAATTAGGGTGTTAATGTAGAATAGAGGTTTCCAAACTCTTTTTTGTTTTTTTAAATTTGATGGCCACGCCTGTGGCCTATGGAAGTTCCTGGGCCCGGGGCTGGGTCTGAGCTGCCACTGAGACCTATATACCACAGCTGCAGCAATGCTGGATCTTTAACCCAGTGCTCGAGGCCAGGGATCAAACCTGTGCTGCCACAAAGACAGTGCCAGAACTGTAACCCTCTGTGGGACAGCAGGAACTCCTTTTCTTTTTTTTTTTTGTCTTTTGTCTTTTTGTCTTTTTTGTTGTTGTTGTTGTTGTTGCTATTTCTTGGGCCGCTCCCGCGGCATATGGAGTTTCCCAGGCTAGGGGTTGAATCAGAGCTGTAGCCACCGGCCTACGCCAGAGCCACAGCAACGCGGGATCCGAGCCGCATCTGCAACCTACACCACAGCTCACAGCAACGCCGGATCGTTAACCCACTGAGCAAGGGCAGGGACCGAACCCGCAACCTCATGGTTCCTAGTCGGATTCGTTAACCACTGCGCCACGACGGGAACTCCCCTTTTCTTAATAATAAGGAGTTTTAATATTATTTTCCTCTGAATGCAACTCCTCATGTCCCACTGGTTTTCCTGTACATGTGCTCTCACTGCTTTCTAGATACCACCTAATTTCCCTTCAGTTTTTTTTTCTTTTTGGCTACACCCAAGGCATATGGAAGTTTCCGGGCCAGAGACTGACTAGGAGCCACAGCTGTGGCCGTGCAAGATACCCGTTGCGCCCGGCTGGGGATCAAACCCGTGCCTCCACAGCCACCTGAATGACTAGCCAGATTTTTAACCCACTGCGCCACAGTGGGAACTCCAGTTCCCAACACTTTTGATTGTATAATTCTATCAAAAAATTCTGATCACTTGCCACACACACACATACACACATTTAGATATATAGGCAGTGGTTTATAAATAATATTCATGTGCCACTGGACTAAGGCATTATAATATATATACAAAATAAAAATGTTATAAAAATGGAGTTTAAAATAATAGAAATGACGCGTTCCCATTGTGGTGCAGCGGAAACGAATCTGACTAGCAACCATGAGGTTGGGGGTTCGATCCAGCGCTGCCATGAGCGCGGTGGTGTAGGTTGCAGATGCAGCTCAGATCCGGTGTTGCTGTGGCTGTGGTGTAGGCCGGCAGCTACAGCTGTGATTGGACCCCTAGCCTGGAAACCTCTATATGTTGCGGCTGCGGCTCTAAAAAGCAAATAATAATAATAGAAATGGAACTTCTATCACTTTCTTCTTGTCCCTCGTCGTACCATCTTTAGTATCCTAGCACATGTGTCCTATTCTAGGGATTGTGAAGAGAGGGGAAGAGAAGAGGCTTGCTCTAGACAGCGGTCAAGGAAGTCTTCTCTGAGAAGGTACCGTTCGCCTAAGATCTGACCACAAGAAGAAGGTGCCAAGAGAGCTGGGGGAGAAGCGTCTAGGTGAGGAGCCAGCAGCTCATCAGGCCCTGAGGAGGGAGCAGGCTTAGTATTTCTGAGGAAGACACAGAGGGTCAGGGTGTCTGGACTCAAGGAAATGGAGAACCGAATAGCCAGAGGGTGGCCTGCGAGAAGGACAGAGGCCAGATCCAGGAGGCCCGCAGGCCAGGCCAGGCGTGTAGATTTGATTCTGACGCACAAGAAACCATTGCAGGGCTTTCAGCAAGATCATGGCGTGATCACATGTACAGTTTAAACAATTTCACCAGCTGCTCCGAGAGAAGGGATTGTAGATGCAGGATCAGAAGCGGTGAGACCAGGTAGGAACTTGTTGGAAAAATCCAAGCAAGAGATGGTGCTGGCTGGAAGTCGGGAAGTGGCAGGCAGCGGCTGAGTTGGGGTGCATCAGAGGAAGAGCTGGCGGGGCTGGGTGGCTATAGGGGTGGGGGGTGCAGACAGGTGTTGGGAGGGGGACTTCAAGGCTGACCCCTGGATTTCTGGCCTGAGTTGCTGGGTGAAGACTGGTGCCATTTACTTGTCTGGGGAAGCGGGACTCAAGAAGCAGGGCTCACCTCTGCTCCAGATGGGGAGGCAACAAGTTGGCGCTTGTGCATACAAGTCTGTATACACACGTGCAGGACGTCAGGACTGTGGGTGACAACACGGGTGTCAGGGCCAGAGGTGAGGTGTCTGGGGAGGGCTGGCTAGTGGGTGGAGTCCGAGGACAGCCTGTGGGCAGCAAGGAGCCGCTGGAGAGCCCAGGGCAGGGAGGAGCTGCAGACAGGAAGCAGGAAATCATTCACGAGGAACTGCACCCACGTTTTGCCCAGATTCAGCCCAAATTGCTTCATGATGTGAAGTGATGCAGTTTTGCTGCGGCCTCGGGCAGATGCAGCCTCGGAGCCCCTCTGCTAGGGGAAGCATGTCACGTTCAGACCCCTGGCAGCAGGTGGCCGAAATGGAAACCCCTCCGCCCTGGCCCCTGAAGCCCCCCCACCAACCCCAAGAGGACACACGCACCCAGCCAGCCTCGCTGCCCTCCTGCCCCCTCCCTCCTCTGCATTGCAGCTGCTTCTCCGGCCTGGAGCTTGTGACATGTTGACAAATGATATAGCCAGCAAAGCAAATCAATGTTCCAGCCGCAGAGCTGCAGGCTTCCCCACGATGGGCGGGGGGGGGGTGGTCAGACGCATTTTCCCGAGTTGGCCCGCGGAACAGGTATGATCCCAGCCATGAATTCCTCCTGTAAGAAATCACTCTTTATTTTCCTAAAACTGAACGTGATTTCTCCGTCAGGTTCCGGTGCCACCCAGTGGCAGAAGGCATTGCCTCTGTCACGTCTGAGTTTCCCGTTCTCGAGGTTGTGTCCACAGGCCTGGGCTCTCCCAGGCCGGGGGGAGGACAGGCAGGAGGCCTGTGGGTCTTGCTATTGTCGTCTGCATGGGCTGAGACATCTCCATGTCCCTCTGGTCTTTGGTCACCCGTCTCTGCTGGGTCCCCAGCTCTTGGTGGCGCCCCTGGGCCATCCTTGTGTCCATGGGAGAATTTCTGCTGTGCCCCAGTTTCCAGGCCCTGGGAACTTCTGCTTTGTGGGCTCCTCTCAATATGTGGGTTCATGACACTGGCGCCGCAGCCCGGAGCAGGGGGCCTGTGACCCCATCACGGCCAGTCTGCCCAGTTACACAACCCTGGTCACCTCGGCTTCTGCCCCTCCCACACTGGGCCTGGTAGTCACGAGTTTGGGCCACTTCCTTGGGTTCTGCCCAGGGAACAGGACAGAGGCTGCTTCTCTTGGGGCTTATTGAGAAATGTTATTACTCGCTTGGGTGCAGCCCAGGGAACAGGCTGGAGGGGCTTCTTTTCTCTCTGCTTCCCAGTTGCTGATGTTTTAAGAGGCTGAGTATTTACTGCCAGCTTGCCCTTCTCTGACTCAGCCCCTGCCCCTGCTCTTCCTCCATGCTAGGCTCTTGACAGAGGTAAATAAGGAAGATGGGGCAGAGATTACTATCCCCCCCCCGTTTTAGGGCCAAAGCTGGGGCATATGAAAGTTCCCAGGCTTGGGGTCGAATCTGAGCTTCAGCTGAGGCCTATGTCACAGCCAAGGCAACCACTGGATCTGAACTGCATCTGTGACCTACTCTGCGGCCTGCAGCAACACCACTGAGCAAGACCAGGAATCGAACCCACATCCTAACGGAGACTGCTTTGGGTCCTTAACCCACTGAGCCATAGTGGGAACTCCAGGGGCAGAGATTTCTGATGGAGCAAATATTAGTAGAGAACCCCCACCCCCACCCCCCAACCCCGCCACCAGTGTGTTACAGTGCGGGTTGGGTTTGACTGAGAATGAAAACTCACCTTCACCTAACTGGCTGCTTGGGGTTTGATTAAACAGTTGCATTGATGTGGTTCCCTTTGCAAGGGGTTGGCATGGAATGATTTAAGTGTATCTGTAGGCTGGGTCCAATGATGCCCACACATCCAGTTTCTAGGTGAAAATTAGTCTAACAAGGGGAATTTCTCTTACAACTGTTTGTTTTTATGGTGAATGTATTTCATGCCCACAAAACCAGCAGAGCAGTGACAACTTTAATCCAGCGTAATAATTCAGCTTTGTACAGAGCCTTATACGTTTCAATGTGTTTTACTATCTGAGTCCTCATTCGGGGGTCATAACACCCCGAGAGACAGGCAGGATGTGGATTAGTTATCCCCGCCTTACCAACAGGGAAACGTAATGACTGGGTCTAGGATCTGAATGTCTCACATCTGCTCCAGCACCCTTTCAATGTACTGGTATTTTCATGAATAATATCTTCCCTCTTTTTTCTTTTTTTCAGGGCTGCACCTGCGGCATATGGAGGTTCCCAGGCTAGGGGTCCAATCGGAGCTATAGCTGCTGGCCTACGCCACAGCCGCAGCAACATCAGATCCGAGTCGTGTCTGTGACCTACACCACAGCTCATGGCAACGCCAGATCCCCCAACCCACAGAGCAATGCTGGGGATTGAACCTGCAACCCCATGGTCCCTAGTCTGATTTGTTTCCACTGCACCACAAAGGGAACTCTGGTATCTTCCCTCTAAATTGCCTGGTTTTGCACTATGTATTCTTGGGGTAAAAACCATCCTGACACATTCCTTGGCTAGCTACAGACACTGCCTGGGTTGTGTGCTGATCCTTCTATGTTCTACAGCCATAGGACAAATCTTTGTACTTCTGCCTCAAGATCGGGGAGATGAAAAAATGATTTCAGGAGAGTTCCTGTCGTGGCTCAGTGGTTAGTGAATCTGACTAGGAACCATGAGGTTGCCGGTTTGATCCCTGGCCTTGCTCAGTGGGTTAAGGATTTGGCATTGCTATGGCTGTGGCACAGGCTGGCAGCTACAGCTCTGATTAGATCCCTAGCCTGGGAAACTCCATATGCAGTGGGAGCAGCCCTAGAAAAGACAAAAAAACAAAAACAAAACTGATTTCAGCACTCAAGAGTGAGTGTCCACTGCACTGTGCACTGGGATCATCCAGGAACTTTAAAAAACAATGTGTCCGGGTGCCACCCAGAGGTTTGGTCTTGATTGGTTGTTGTTGCCACTGTTAAGCTTTTCCAGGTGATTCTCATATGCAGATGGGGTTGAGCACCACTGGGCTAAGATATGATCCACTGGGTCCCTCTTCTGGGCATTAGACATGAGGTGCATCATTTTTCCTCAGCAGTAGCATTGGCTGCTTCTTATACTTAAACATCTCCTCTGTGGGTCTCCTGCAATGTCGTTGGTTCCGTCCGTGTGATATGAGAGAGAGTGCCATTTGCTCTCGTCTGAGGAGAACTGAGCATCAATATATAGCCAAGGCTGGGCCTTAGTTGGGAGAAAGTTTGAGAGGACAAATTCTAGCTCTGTGAGGCAACAAAGAGAGACCTGATTAACGGTTGCCACAAAAATGCCTGTAAACCTCCACTGTGTGTCCACTTGACGTCTCAGGAGTTGGCCTTGTATGGGTGAGGCTGAAGAGGTAAGCCCGGTGCTGCCGATCTCTGCTGGTGGGATGACCCACTTTCTGAGCCCACAATGGTTTGCTGACATGGTGGGCTTTCCCGGACCCTGCTCTTGATAGGATCCCTGAAGTGTTGGCCTGGTGTAAAGGAGCACAAGGAAGAAGCAGTGCCTGAGAAAGTCTCTGAGACTCTTCTTAGAGGAAGCAGTATTGGAGATGGGCCTTGGGGAGTGAGCAGGAGATCCCAGAGGTTAAGATGGGAGGAGATGAGAGCTTTCTCAGCCAAGGACAAACCAGCTTCACTTCCCACACTTAGGTGTCATCAGCTCAGCACAGGGGAAATGGAGAATGGGCTGGTTCAGGCCAATGGAAAGGCCTGGCAGGGGTCTGTCACATGTTCTGTGTGGCTGTGGCTGGGGACACCGGGGACTCTGAGCAGTTGTAGATACTACCCTTAGGACTGGGGCACCCAAGGAGACTGGAGGATTCACCCTGAGCCCTGTGGGTTCTTTGGTCCCTCTTCATCATCCTCATTATCACACAACAAGAACATAATGCTGTTTGCTGTCAGTGACACCCTTGTCTCACAATCTGGGGACTGATCACTGTCCCCATGTGATAGATGCAGCAACTAAGGCTCAAAGGGATTAGATGACATGACTAATGCATAACAGAACAGTGACGAGAAATCCAGTTCTGCACTTTGGATACGAAGGACTTGTGGCTTCCTTTTTGTCTCCGGCATGTTTGTGATGGGGAATGAAATAGCTTTCGGTGACATCCCCACCACGACATCCACACCTGGCCCTGTGGTCCACCGGCAGTAACATTGCAATCAAACGTAGTAAACTAGGACCTGCTCCAAGTGCCCTACTCGATTAAGCCATTTAATCCTCAAAATATCTACATTTTACAGATGAGGAAACTGAGGCACAGTGGTTGGTGGTTTAAGGAACAGCCCCATCTCTAAACCTGCGTCCCACCCACTGGCAAGGAGGCCAGCTGGAGAGTGCAGGGGTGTCAGCATCAGCCGTGTCAGCATCAGACAAGCGTGAGTGTGAATCTGGGGCTGGGACCACTTCCCTGTCTGAGCCTCCTCCAGTCCGTGACCAGGGGAGCGCCTACCCTGCTGACTTGTTGTGAAGGTGAGACAGGGTCACCCCTGCAGAGTGCCCAGCACCGTGCCAGGGATTGGTCCTGCTCCCTCTGCTTTAGAGGGTCTGACTCTGAAACTAAACATTGGGCATATAGAGCAGGTCAGAGAGAGCAGGAGTGGGGGTGTGGGTGGGGGGCACTGGCAGGCCCACTAAGCTGATCTTGCTCTGTCCGGTGGGCCTTGCAAGGCCGACACTGCACATTTCACAAGAGCTGTGCCCTCAGCCAAAGCAGAGTGTCGAACTGGAAATGTGGCATTAAAAAATTGCCACGGCGGAACAAGCAGCCGTTGGGAATCCAGGCAGTAATAAATTAAACGATGCTCCCAGCATATGTGGCTTCCCTGTGTCCTCCCAGGAACACATTTCAATATAAATAATTTACCTGGTAAAGGGCTATTGAACTGGCCACCCGGAGCTGTTCGAATAATAATAAATTCCGGTTTTGTGAATCAGAGATAGGTGTCACCTTGTAAAGCAAGGGCCCTGGACCTGGAGTCTAAGGTTCTGGGCCCCTGTCCTGGGCTGGCCACTGAGCCCCAAACCCACGAAGTGGCTGGAGGGCTCAAGGAGCGGGCAGGACTGGAGGGACCCCAAAGATGATTGCAGAAAATGGCCACTACCTGCAGGGCCTGAGGACAAGGGAGGAGGGGACTCCTGAGAACCTAGACACGCAGGGGAGGGGGTGCTGCCGAGCTCGTGCTGGGGTCTCTGCAGGTGTGAATCAGGCTGGTCCTGGAGCATCAAGAGAAACCAGACTCTTCACCTGGCTGTAGTCCAGGGCACAGGGCTTTCCCCACCTCTAAGCAGTTCTCCGACACCAGGTGGGTGTCCTACAACTTAATTCTGACGCTGTCTACCTGGAGAGGGCATCCGATCCACAGGTTAAGGGCTCAGTCCCATGAGACGCCATCACCACTCTCCCCCGCCCCTCACATCAAAAGCCAGTTGCAGATTCAGGTTGTTACCTGTGCTTCGGACCAACCAACTATATACAGTAGCGGTTCCACCAACCTCTTCTCTGGGTTCATTTAGTTTGCTAGAGCAACTCACAGAACTCAGAAGCATTTGACTTACTGCATTATTGGTTTATTAGGAAAGGATAGAACTCAAGAACAGCCAGGTGGGAGAGATGCTTAGGGCAAGGGGTGGGGAAAATGCAGGGAGATTCCATGCCTTCTTTGGGGTACCACTCTCCCAGCACTTCCTGGGCTCAGCATCCTGGCTCTCTAAACCCTGTCCTTTTGGGGTTTTGTGGCAGCTTCCTTACATAGGCACGATTGATTGAAGCATTGGCCATTAGTGGTGGATTAAACCTCCAGCCTCTCTCCTCTCCCTGGAGGTCAAGGTGGGATGGGACTGAAAGTTCCAACCCTCCCATCACATGGTTGGTTCTCTCCTCATGGGGGGTGGGGGGCTCCAAAATCCACCTCATTAATGTTACAAAAGACACCTTCAGCACCGGAAATTCCAAGTGTTTTAGTGGCTTTGCATCGGAAACAGGGACTAAGACCAAGCACAGATTTCTTATTACAAATCACAATATCAGGAGTTCCCGTTGTGGCGCAGTGGTTAACGAATCCGACTAGGAACCATGAGGTTGCGGGTTCGGTCCCTGCCCTTGCTCAGTGGGTGAAGGATCCGGTGTTGCCGTGAGCTGTGGTGTAGGTTGCAGATGCGGCTCGGATCCTGCGTTGCTGTGGCTCTGGCGTAGGCTGGTGGCTACAGCTCCGATTCGACCCCTAGCCTGGGAACCTCCACATGCCGCGGGAGCGGCCCAAGAAATAGCAACAACAACAACAACAACAACAAAAAGACAAAAAAAAAAAAAATCACAATATCATAGGCACAAGGGCACGGGAGCTGACACATGGGAAGGAGCAAGGGCCCTTTCCTCTTGCAAAACCTGATGGTGGGGGGACCAGCTGGCCACGTGGTTCACAGACCTGGCCCCCAAGCATCGCAGAGCAGAGTGTGTGGAAGGCGGGCGTGGAGCTGAGAGGTATGAGCTAAAGAATACAGACAAGAAGGGTTTGGCAGTTCCTGTCGTGGCTCAGCGGGTTAAGAACCTGACTAGTAGCTACGAGGATGCAGGTTCGATTCCTGGCCTCGCTCAGTGGAGGCGTTGCCAACAAGCTGCGGCGTAGGATGCAGATGCAGCTCAGATCTGGTGTTGCTGCAACTGGGGCTGTGGTGTAAGGCTGGTAGCTGCTGCTCCAATTCAACCCCTAGCCTGGGACGTTCCATATGCCACAGGTGAGACCATAAAAAGACAAAAAGAAATGTGGTGAATGAACCTGGACATCAAACTACCCTGAGGGTTCGGTGTAGAAGGAGCCATGGGGATTCCAGGCTGGACCGCTGGTGGTGCGGCTCCCAGCATCAGGCACACGGCGGAAGAAGAGGAGGAGGAACGGGAGGAGGAGGGGGAGGAGAAATGGCCCTTCGACCTCTGCTTGTCAGCTTCTAGGAACAGGATGGTCCGTCCTCGGCAGCAGGGCACCCGCAGGTCCCTGTAATTGCCAACAACCCTGCCTTTGGCAGAGGGAACAACTACCTCCCACGGCCTCTGTGCACAGGTCCTAAGACTGCCCCCCAGAGCATCGCGGGACGTTTCTCTTCTCCCAGACAAATATTTGAAGACAATCATTAGCTAAAAGAATGAGTAAGAGGTGCAGAAGGGTTGTAATTCAACACGCGATGCTCAGAGGGTTTGTTTGGGGGCCCAAAGCAGCACTAGCCAAGCATGTGTCGCTTGAGCAGGCTGGGGCTTGAGGCCAAGGGGCGTTAACAGATGCCTCGGCCTCCGGGGGTGGGGGGCTTTTCAGGGAGGGTGCTGACCCCAAGACAGCGGGCAGGAAATGCTGCAGGAAGGAAAGGGGGGGCGTGGAGGAGAAAAGGGGGGGGATGGAGTTGGCTTGTGCCATCCGGATCATCCTTGGAGGCCACACTCTGGACGGTCAGGGATTCCTGAGGAGTCAGCCCATCAGCTTTGAGAGAGTGTGGACAGGAGCAGCATGGGTGCGGTCTCCGCACTGCAGGTGACTTGGTCAAGAACAGAGGCCTGATGAGGCTGCAAAGAAACATAGCTTCTGAAAGAGGGAAGTGACAGAGACTAGAAGGGGCAAAAATCCCACTCACTGCCACCCTGCAGACACAGGAGAGGACAAGAGAAGAAGTGGGGGGAATCCAAGCGACCAGAGATGATGCAATAATTGGGATTGTGGAAGGCAAGGAGGCTCTGGAGAGTGACTGATAAAAAGATGTGTTTTTTTTTTTTTTTTTTTTTTTTTTTAAGGCATATGGAAGGCACCTTCAGTGTATGGAAGCTCCTGGGCTAGGGGTCAAATCAGAGCTGCAGCTGCCGGCCTACGCCACAGCCATAGAAAGGCAGAATCCAAATAACATCTGCAACCTATGCCATAACTTGTGGCAATGCTGGATCCTTAACCCACTGAGTGAGGCCAGGGATCGAACCCACATCCTCATGGACACTATGTTGGGTTCTTAACCTACTGAATCACAATAGGAACTCCCAGGATGCTATTTCTGATCAATCCTCTCTACCACTCTGCTAGGGCTGCTGTAACCAAGTACCACAGAAGGGGTGGCTTAGAGAACAGATTTTATCTTCTCACAGATCTTAGAGGCTCAAAGGCCAGGATCAAGGTGTCAGTAGGATGGGTTTCCCCTGAGGCCTCACTCCTTGGCATGTAGATGGCTATCCTTGCCTTGTGTCCTCATGGGGTCTTCTCTCGGTATGTCTGTGTCCTAATCTCTTTTTATAAGGACACCAGTCATACTGGACTAAGGTCCATCCTAATGACCTCATGTTAACTTAATTACCTCTTTAAAGATCCTGTCTCAAAATACAATCGTATTCTGAGGTACTAGGGGTTAGAACTTCAGCCTAAGAATTTGGGAGGGAGCCCAGTTGAGCCTATAACACCCCTGAAACCAGGGCCCATGTTCTTTTTTTTTTTTGTCTTTTTGCTATTTCTTGGGCCGCTCCCGCGGCATATGGAGGTTCCCAGGCTAGGGGTCGAATTGGAGCTGTAGCCACTGGCCTACACCAGAGCCACAGCAACACGGGATCCGAGCTGCGTCTGCAACCTACACCACAGCTCACGGCAACGCCGGATCATTAACCCACTGAGCAAGGGCAGGGACCGAACCCGCAACCGTATGGTTCCTAGTCAGATTCGTTAACCACTGCGCCACAACGGGAACTCCAGGGGCCCATGTCTTGTATTTTATCCAGCTCATTCTCAGGCTTCAAACATAATTGGCCTGTGTTAACTGACTTGAAAACACAGTCTGGACCCAGCTCTAAAACACTATTTGTTCTGTTGACTCCTGATCACTTTTTCAAGGCCTGGGTAGAACCCAGTACCCTTCCAGTCTCTGCCTAAATATACAGCCTGAGTTAACACCTTTTAGCCCCAAAATATTTGTGGATGAAACCTATCAAAACCCTGCAAATTATTATTCATGCAATTTCCATGTATAACTTGTTGGTTTTTTTCCCTGGAAGCCTAGTGAGATTTTTTTTTTGGGGGGGGTCCAGTGGGAAGTACTTATTAATGATCTTTAGGAAAGAAAGTTAATAATTCAATATGATGCATTATGGGCACATCTGTACAACTGAATATCTGTCAGTGTTTCAAGAGACTTAGAGAGGAAAGGATATGACATGTTCTTTTGCCTCTAGGTCCTCTTGAAAGGGCAGAGGAAGCCATAGCCATCAAGAAAGCTGCTGGAGCTCTTTCTAAACTTTTTTTGAAGCATGAATACCCAAAATGGTTATCTTTCTATTCTCGCTGTTGGGTGTCTCATTTTAAACAGGCATGAAGACTTGTTTCTTATTTCATCGGACGTATGAAATATACACTGAAGCTTGCTGTTATACTCAAACATGAGATATCTCACATTTTTCATCTCACATGTCTTGAAGAGCCAAATTCATCAGAAACTTATTAATTCTAACTTGCCTTAGAGCTCCTGATTGCCAAGGGTTTTAAAAAGATTATAGCTTTTCTCTACATGCCTACAGAAGAACCTTCATGTTATTAATAATGATAGCTAACATTTATAAGTTCTTACTCTGCACCAGGCACGCTGCTATATATTTTAACGTTGCATCATTTCATTTAATTTTCATCGTAACTCTATGAGGTAAGGGTGACTTTATTTCCATTTCCTCAAAGCTTAGAGAGCCCATATAACTTGCCCAAGGTCATATCGATAGGAAGTGTTAGAGCTAAGAGTCAAACCCAAGTCTGGCCTCCACAGCCCGACCCTAAAACCCCATGACCATGACCTGTCATGGACAGGGAAGAGCGAAATCCAAGACGGCGCTCAGGAATCCTTATTCTATCAACTGATATCTACGGTATGTATCAGAGGTAGAACTATGCTGGATACTATTTATATAAATATGGAATAGAGAGTGCGCCTTCCAGAGTCCTGAGCCTAGACGGAAAGGCAGCCATACAGAATGGGTACATTGGGTAGATTGGTCCCAGACATGGTAAGTGCCAAGGCAGGAAGGGCACAAAATGTTTTGTGAGCACAAAGGGACGTGCAACTAACTGCCAGGGAAGAGGGCAGAGCCGTGCAGAAGGAAGTCGCTGACATTTGCCCTGAGTTTATAGGGAGAAGCAGGAATTTGCCAGGCCAACGAGGGTGGTAAAGCATGAAAGACAGAATGACCAGAGCTGTGAAAGGGTCTGGCTGGTGTGAGGAGCAGAGAAGAATGGCTGTGGTTACCAGCTTGGGAGGCTGGGTGGATGGTGATGCGAACTGAAATCAGAGAGGGAAGAAAACAAACCTGGTTACAGGGTGTGGCATTTTGGAGGCCTGCGGTACTTTGCAGAGAGAGACCAAGAATAAGTGTGGATGGAGCTTTGGATCTGAGCATCATTGATGGACAAGGGATTGCTGGGGCCAATGTAGTTGATGAGGTCACCCAGGGAGGCATGTAGAACCAGAGGATGAAGGCAGATTGGATGGAGCCCTCGGCATATGCAATATCTAGGGGAAGGTAGGGAGATTGGAACTGGACCAGAAGCCCGGGAGCACCACTGCCAGAGAGGTAAGGGGAAAACCAGGAAAGACTTTGATGCTTAGGGATGGCCAACAGCATCCGACGCCTCACTGGGCATCAAGCACAAGGCTGGTAATCGTCTGTGGACTGAGTCTTGACGTCCTACATTTCAGCAAATGGTCAAAGTTGAAGAAGGAAGAGACTCTGGGGAGATTGAATACGTGGTGAGCTGAGAGGATGGAGGCGGAGGGCACAAGAGACAATGTCCTTAAGGCTGAGATGGGTTAACCAGCAGGGGAGGGCGAGGAAGAGGCGGACAGGGCTGAGACCCAGGGCACACAGAGAGGAGTGTTTCTTGAAGCAGGAGAGACGAAGGGGTGTCTGCCCAGAGATGGGAAGGAAGGAAGGACGTCAAAGGAGCTCCTGGGTTGCAACGTCTATTTACCTCTGGAAGCTGAGGAAGGTGACTCGGGAAGAGGACGATGAGGGTGGCCAGGAAGGCTGTGATGGAACAATGGTGCCCATATTCGAGATGGTAAAAGCCAGGGCCAATGGGGGGTAGGGCCCGAGAAGGGTCCAACGCAGCGTGTTTCAAAGCCAGTTATACATGTGTGGCCCTACAACCCAAATATTTATGGAATGTTCTTTAGGAGCACTTGGCCCTGTTGGAGGAAGATTAGAGAAAATGGATCGTTAGATAGACACTGACCTGGGGATTGCCAGACAGTGGTGGGGGGCTGATGGGGGGGCAGGAGTGGGCAAGAGCCGTGCAAGCCCTGGCTGCCAATCTGCATACTGCCCCAGAGGATCAGGCAGAGCAGCAAAGCCAGTGGAGCAAGGGGAGGTTGCTGAAGGTTGGAAAGAATAAAGGAGAGAATTCTTGATGAGATTTTTTTTTTTTAAAAGGCAGGCAGGATAAGAAAAGGGCTGAAGCTGGCAGGGCCTATTATACAATTCCTAAGAAAGCGCATTCTGGGTAACACTGGGGTCCCGGGTGGGATCTAGGAGAGGGGGAGGCCAGGTGTGAAGGAGCCATTTCCCTCAGCTTCATCCTTTCCCCGTTCCACACATTTCCCCCAAGCCTGTGCCTGGTCCAGCTTCCAGGCTTCTCTCCCCGTGGAAGGCAGAGGTGGTGACGACGGCGAAGGACCAGCAACGTCTGTGTGGCCTCGAGGCTCTGAGGCAGGTGGCCTTGGCCCCTCACCACCCCGACACAGGCCTCCTGGGCCTCTGCCCTGGGCTCAGCCTGGCGGAGGCCAGAGGCAGCAAAACCCATTGTCCTTCATCCCCACAGTCTCAGGGGTTTCCTGGGGGGCGTGTCAGGTGGGTACATCCGTGTATTTGTTGTTTATTTTTAACAAGAACATGGGAAGAGAGCTGGTGCTGCCCGGCGCTGAGATTTCGGTAATGGGAATCAGGATACTGGCCACAGAGGGGTAACCAGGCAGAAAGCCTGCCTCCCCAGCCCCAGTCCTGCCCACACAGAGGCTGGCACTCGGGACTCCCCCGGCCCTCTGCACACCTTGGCTGTCCGCGGCCTGACGGAAGGGAAGCAGGCCAGCAGCACTGCCTCTGACGTTGTCACGGGTGGTCACAGTGCTCCAGGAGGAGCACGGATTAGCTGCTCTCAGCCCCGTGCACCTGCCAAGAGCCCCCGCCATTGTCTCGGGGTTCCGGGAGCATCCACGACCTCATCCTGCAGTCTCAGGCCTGCAGGATGATGAGGGCAGAGGGTCAGAGGACACCCAGGAATGGCTGCTGGCTGCGCCAAGGCTCCTGCTGGGAGAATTAAGGGGATTTTTTTTTCCTTTTTTGGCCGCCCCAAGGCACACGGAGGGCCCCCCTTGCTCCCTGCGCGCGCGCGCGTGTGCGCGCGCGCTGGGATCAGATCCCAGGCATAGTTGCCACCTAAGCTATGGCAACGCGGGATCCTTAACCCACTGGGCCGGTCCAGCTATGGAACCTGCGTCTCAGCACACCCAAGACGCCGCTGATCCCGTTGAGTCACAGTGGGAACTCCAAAGGGATTTTTTTTTTCCCCATCTCTGTGAAAGGTACAGAAAACAGGCTCCGCGGAAACACTTACTGCTTCTCTGCTCAATGGGGCGGATGTCTTTGCTCCATCAGAGCGGTCTGTGTGGCCAGGAATGATAAAGGGTGGCAACAAATGACCCCTCTCCCACCCCAAGACTAGCTCCTGGGAAGCCAGACTGGTTTACGCCTCCACGGAGGCATCCAAGCGACCAGACCATAGCTCCCTGGTTTCTTCCTGCGGGGTGACTCTGTGTCTAAAAGGTACCATCTCAGACTCAATTGAACATGCAGGGCTGGATTTTTTCTCCCCCCTTTTCTGAGTGAGGGAACGTGTAATGGAGATAGAAAGTGCCGTTAGCTTTCTCAGCTAGAGATTTCGCTCCAAAAAATGACTTCGCTTCCTGGCAAGAAGTTCCAAAAATAAAGGTGTTAAAAAAGATGCCTTCAGGGACTTTTAGGATGGAACAGTGTCTCCAGACTGTGACTATTCTAAACACCATTGCTCTTAAAAAAAAAAAAAAATCACTTACCAAAAAAAGCAAAGGTTCTCATTTTTGTGACTTTTTTTTGTTTTTTGTGTTTTTTAAAAAGTGCAAGCTTGCCAGTGGGAGAGAGTGATGATGTCGCAAGTTGCCAAGGAGTTTTTCTTTCAAGGACAAACAGCCAGGCACTCTCGGTGGCGTTGGACTCCATCCTAGCCTGTTTGACTCTGCTCAGCAAGGGCTGTGCGACCCAAGGGTTCTCAGACAGAGGGACTGTCTCTTTGGTAGATGAAGTTCTGTTACAAAGCCCCGTCACAAGCTACCCATCAACAATGCCACACAGAGACACACAACCAGCAGTGGCACTTTCTTGGGCCCCTCAGAAGACAAATGAACCTGCCACCACAATGAAATACTCGGGCCTTTTGTGCCCAAGAAGCAGCAATTATTGGCTCAAAGCAATTTGGAGATCTCACTAGGTGTTATTTTGTCTTCACATAAAAGTGGTCCTTTTACCAGTGTGTGTTTATTGGTAAAGCAATATGATAACAACACTTAGGCTGAGAAAAACAGGAAGAGTCAACTTATCTTCATCTGAACACGACTGTTACACATAATACTGCGAGTACATTTTAGTAATCGATCTTTTCTGGTTATTTCCTAAGAATTTATTCCTAGAAGGGGCATTATCAGCTCTAAGAGCATGGACATCTTTTCAAGACTATTGAAACATTTTGCCTGATGGCTTTCCAGAAATAGTGTTTTATTAACCATCTCATTGTTATTTAATTTAGAGTTCCTTGGTTATTAATGAGCTTAAGCAATACGTTACATATTTATTAGCCATTTATCTATCTTCTGATGCATTATTTGTTTACTTCCTTTGTCTCTATCCTTTTTGGTCGGTTGTATGAACTATGAGGTGCCACCTCACACTGGTCAGAATGGCCACCCCTAACAAGTCTACAAATAGCAAATGCTGGAGGGGGTGTGGAGAAAAGGGAACCCTCCTGCACTGTTGGTGGGAAGGTATATTGGTACAACCACTGTGGAAATCCGTATGGAGGTTCCTCAGGAAACTACATATAGAACTACCGTATGATCCAGCAATCCCACTCTGGGGCATGTATCCAGACAAAACTGGAATTCGAAAAGATATATGCACCCTGTGTTCACTGCAGCACTCTTCACAACAGCCAAGACATGGAAATAACCTAAATGTCCCTCGACAGATGACTAGATGCAGAAGATGTGGTACCTGTATACAAGAGAGTACTACTCAGCCATAAAAAAGAGTGAGATGATGCCATTTGCAGCAACATGGCATTCTCATCCTAAGTGAAGAAGTCAGAAAGAGAAAGACAAATACCATATGATATCACTTACATATGGAATCTAAAATATGGCACAAATGAACCTATCTACAAAACAGAAATAGACACACAGACATAGAGAACACACTGGTGGTTGCCAAGAGGGAGGGGAGAGGGAGTGGGATGGATGGGGAGTTTGGGGTTAGTAGATGCAAATTATTCCATTTAGAATGGATAAGCAATGCGGTCCTATGGTGCAGCATACGGAACTATATCCAATCTCTTGGGATAAACCATGATGAAAGATAGCATGAGGAAAAGGATGCATGACTGGGTCACTATGCTGCACAGCATAAACTGTTCAACTATAATTCAATAAAAAATTGGTATGAACTTTTTTTTTACGAAGGTGATCATATTTGTGGCTAACATTTCCCCCTCTGTCCTTTACTTTTATGGACATTTTGATATATAAAATTTTAACAAGTTTATGTGTGCGAAGGTATCCCTTATTCTTTCCTGAACAATATATACCATTAATGGAGAATCTATTACTTGCGAGACAATCCTTAAAAGGTTTTATGCTCATGTTCTGTTTGATCTTTCTGTCAAGCCCTGGACGTAGGCAAGAGTATACCCCTTATCCATGAGACCATGATAATAATGAAATGAAATAATAATAACAACAACAATGACAGCTGACTTTGAGCAAGTACCATGCTCCAGGTATTGTTATAAGTACTTTAAATGTATCATTAACGCAGGCAGTACTCAAACCAACCCTACAGGGTCAGTATGATTATCATTCTCATGTAACGGAGAAAACTGAGGACAAAGAGGTTAGGCGCCTCATCCAAGGATACACAGCTGGAAAGTGGCAGAGGTCAGAACTTGTCCCAAGTCACAGAGTTATCCAGTGACAGCTGTGTGAGTCAACCCTGGGTCTGATCCTGACGTCCTAGGGTCTATTACGCTCAAGTCCTTCCCTAGTTCAACTCTAACCCTTGAGCTGGTGTCTATCACCCTATATTTAAGATCTATGTTTATGCAACTCTTATCATCTTCTTAGGTCTTTTGTTGCATGAATCATGCTTAATTTTTCATTTGTTACATAGCTTTGGAAGATAAACATCCTATGTTTTATTCTGTGGCATGAAACCTCAGTCTCTGGGTTTTTGCTGCTTAATGCCACACAATATCCCAAAGTACAATAAAAATAATACATAAAACCATCAAGACTGTTCTTTAAAGGGGGATATTAACATCTCTAATGTGAATGATATACATGTCTGTTTACTTCTTCTTCTTTTTCTGGTGGCTGTGCCCATGGCATGCAGAAGTTCCTGCGCTAGGGAGCAAACCTGCGCCACAGTTTTAACCAAAGCCACAGCAGAGACAACAGGATCCTTAACCCACTGAGCCACGAGGAAATGCCTTCTGTCTTATTCTGTGATTCAAGCCATGGCCATTTCCCAAAGTCATGTTTCTTGGTAATTAATGGAAAGCAGTAGTTGGGACATTTAAATGTCCATGATTTTTCTTTAGCAAAAGCCCAGAAGACCAGGAAGGAGGAGGAGGGCAGAAGAGCCGTCTCTGGGTGAAGGCAGAGGCCACTGGATAAAGCACATTCAAAGCAAAGGGCTGGCTTGGAGTTAGGGCTCTTGGGCAGGGCTGGGTCCAATTAACTTGCACAAATTCCACTATGCACATTTCAGACCATCATACAAGTATGTTTTCCTGCTTCTTGGAATGTCTAGCAATTTAAAATTTTGTTTTCTTCCTTCAAATACAGGACGGAGCTTTTGTACCTGTGAGCCATTTGAGCTTTGCTAGGGTGGGTCTAGAGTAGCGTCCACCCCCTGCCACGAAAGTGGGGGTTTCTGGGGTCTCCACTGTGTAACCCATGAGCATTCTGGATGATGGAGGCTCCAGGGTCTCCCCATTCTGTGTGACCTCTGGCAACTGTTCACCTTAAACACTCAAGCCATTCTCTGCTGGCCTAGTGGAGTTTGCACATATGTAGCCTGTGCTCAGCAAAGATGAGAGGGGACCCTTCTGTAGATTTATGAGGCTCTTTTCAGGCATAGCTTCCTCCTTTTCAGGCCTCTGCCCTGAATTTCCAGCTGTCTCAACCTCCCCAAGCTTCTGCTGTAGCTCCTCCACTCAGGCCCTGCTGCAGTCCCTTCCCAATGCCTGTGTTCTGGAAAGAAAGCTGGGCAGTGGGAAGGGCCACCTCATCTGATTCCCTCCCTCCAGGGTTCACAGCTCTAGACTACCTGTGGCCTAAGGTCTGGAAAGAGAGTGTCCAGTTTTCCAGTTGTTTAAGGAGCAAGGTGAAGTCTAGTCCCAAGGAGCATGAATCTTCTGCTTCCTGACTTGTCTTCGGGTCCTTGGGCTCCTCTGGGCTGAGGCTTCATCCTGTGCTTAAAGAGACTGTAATTTTTCCTACAGTACAGCCCCACCATGCAAGTCCATGGATTCATCTGATGCTCATTCAAAGCAAAGATCTGTCTTTGCAGGAGGAAAAAGTGCCCAGTTGGGCTGCTATGTAGTACGTTAGTCTCCAGCAGAGCAGACTTTCCAAGGGCCGTGTTCCCTCGACCCAGCTGTGACGTCATGGGCTGAAAGGAGAACGCAGCCCCATCCTGAGACATGCTCCCTGGCGCCTAGATCCCTTTTTAGAGGTTGGGTGATCCCGCCTTTTTTGCTTAGGTGTCTTGGGATGAGGATGTTTGCTTTGCTCCTCAACAGGTATTCCCAGAATGTTCAGCAGCCAACATTATAGTAGTTATGAGAAATTGCTCCCACTCTGACCCAGGCCCTGCTTCCACCTAATGACACTCTGTGCCTATTAGCTTTCTTTCTCGGAAGAGCCTGAGTGTCGGAAATCTGAGCAGGCTTGGTATTAAATTTTCACTCCTTATAAGGAACTATATGCAGTCTCTTGGGGTAGCCCATGATGGAAGATAATATAAGAACACACACACACACACACACACACATACATATATGTATATATGCATATATGTGTATGACTGGCTCACTTTGCTGTGCAGTAGAAATTGGCACAACACTGTAAATCAACTACCCTCTTAAAAAAAGGTCAAAACAAGGATTCAAGTGCGAAGGAGAGAAAGTCACTGATGAACGTGGTAAAATAAATACATACATGTTCCCGCTTCCTCCTGCAGCGTGAAAACCAAGGCACATTCTTTACAACTTCCGAGCCTTGATCTTCTCATTTGTAAATTACGGGAATGATTCCCACCTTGCAGGGTAGATGGGGCAATTAAAGGAGTTCCTACCTTTATTTTTCAGCTCTCTGGCGTGGCTTCCAAACTTCTCTCTCCATGGAACCCGCGTCTATTGGAATCACCGGGGTCTGGCCTGTGCCATGTCCGGACTCTTCGCAGCTCCTCACTTTTCTAGATTGCTCCGTGATCTTTGATATTGTAAGCACTTCCTTTTCCTTGAAACATTAAAAAAAAAAAAGTCATGGTATCTTGTTCTCGTTGCTCCTCTGTCTCTCTGATCACTCATTGGTGGGCTCAGAGTCTCCTAGAAAATTATTTGTATTTCTACAACATCTTTCTCATGTTTCTACATATTTGTATGTCTACAAAGTATCTGAGTACAGGTGCCCATGTAGATACTTTTAAGTACATGTGCTCTTTGGGCAGAGAGGCGAAACATCGTTACTGATGAAGGTGACGTCAGCACTTTGAAGGGTGGTACTGCTCTCAGTGCCGGAAACCCTCAGGGCTTGACCATGAGACATGGTCCCGCCTCTTCCGCTGTCTCCCTAAATGGTCACATCCATCTCTGTTCGTATGTCCATAACTTCTCAATTGACCTGTGCATCCAAACCTCTCTCATACGCCATAACTTGTGTATTCAACTTCCTATTGAGCAATTTCCCATGTTTTTAATGGACTTCTCAGCCCAAAGACTAAGACACTCTTAGTCTTCTCACCTCAATGTGCTCTTCCTCCAGGCTTCTCCTCTCAGGTAATGTCCTATCCCTCCAGGTTGGCTAGTGCTTTGAACACACCCAACTGTTTCTGATAGCCTTGCCCTCATTCCTGTCACCACCACCGCCCCCTCCCCCAGCCTCTGGTCCCTGTCTGCTTATTTTCTTATTTATTTATTTAGTTTTGTCTTTTTAGGGCTGCACGCACGGCATACGGAGGTTCCCAGGCTAGGGGTTGAATCGGAGCTGTAGCCTCCAGCCTACACCACAGCCACAGCAACACGGGATCCAAGCCTCATCTGTGACCTACACCACAGCGCACAGCAACCCCAGATCCTTGACCTGCTGAGCGAGGTCAGGGATCAAACCTGCCTCCTCATGGATTTAAGTCGGGTTCGTTAACCACTGAGAAACAACGGAAACTCCTTATTTTCTAATTATTATTTAAGAGTCCACTGATATGGAAAATAACCATGGAGGTGACTCAAAAAAACTAGAGTTACTGTATGATCCAACAGTCCCACTCCAGGGCGTATAGTCAGGAAAAAAGGAAAGTTTAATTTGAAAAGATACAAGCACCCCCATTGTTCACAACAGCAGTATTTACAATAGCCAAGACATGGGAGCCAACTAAATGTCTGTCAGCATATGAATGAATACAGATGTGCTATGTGTCTGTACAGACACACACACACACACACACACACACACACACACAGGAATATTACTCAGCCATAAAAAAGAATGAAACAATGCCATTGTGGCAACATGGATGGACCTAGGAATGATCTTACTAGTGAAATATGTCAGAGAC
The DNA here is from genome assembly GCF_054392235.1 of Sus scrofa. Taxonomy (NCBI): domain Eukaryota; kingdom Metazoa; phylum Chordata; class Mammalia; order Artiodactyla; family Suidae; genus Sus; species Sus scrofa. The sequence goes on from NC_139385.1 coordinate 14,790,065, forward strand.
AATTATCATATGATATCACTTCTATGTGGAATCTAAACAATGATACAAATGAACCTATTTACAAAAGAGAAGCGGACTCACGGACATAGTAAACAAACTTATGGTTACCAAAGGGGAAGGGTCAGGAGGAGGGCTAAATTGGGAATTTGGGATTCACAGATACACACTAGTATATATAAAATAGCTAAACAACAAAGTCCTACTGTAGAGCACAGGGAGCTATAATAACTTGTAAAAATCAATCATGGAAAGAGTCTAAAGTGCATGGATATATTATATATATATATGTGTATGCCTGAACCACTCTTCTGTACACCTGAAACTTTGTAAATCAATTATACATCAACTTGTTTTTAAAAAGATTTGAAAAAAAAAAGAGTCAGCAAAAAGATTATTCCCCCAGAGTTACTTAATCTGTTGTATTTTCCTTTCAGGCATCTCTGTCCTTTTCCTGCTAGTATTCTTATTTTCTTTTGGGAAACACATCTTCAAGGGTTAGGCTGTCGAGAGGTCCCCAGGTAAGTCCCACCAGGCTTTCAAGGACTTGACTTGTGACCCGAGCTAAGCCAACTGGACTCTTTGCCCCAGAAATATGAATGTTGGTCAGACTGTTCCAAGGGAGTAAACTCATGGGAACATCATTTCTTCTGAAGGGGATGCCCTGGAAAGTCTGCCTGTTGGTTCCTCACTCCCAGATCCCAGAATTCCATGGTTTCTGAGTGTCCCAAGGCTGACTTGTTCAGCATTTACTTTGATTTTTCTGGGCTACCTCGTTCCCTTGATTACATTCCTGATTTTTACATAAGTTGGCCTCTCTTTCTATCGTTTACTCCCAAAGGCACCCAATGGATCCACACATCCCAATCTAAATTAGGCCCCACTCTTATTTGACCTAACATAGCACCTGTGTCAGCTTCCTCGGGCTGCTGTTAACACAGCAGCACACCTCGGCTAGTTCTAAACAACGGACACTTATTCTATAGTTTTAGAGGCTAGATGTCAAGGTGTTGGCAGGGCCATGCTCCCTCAGAAGCCTCTGAGGGGACAATTCTTCCCTTCCTCTTCTTAGCACTGGTTGGCCCCAGGCTTCCTTGGCTTACGGTAGCATCTCCAATCTGTCTCCATCCTCACATGGCCATCGGCCCCTTCTGTGTCTCTCTCTCTCCTCTTTCCTCCCTCCCTTCTTTCCTTCCTTCCTTCCTTTCCTCCTTCCCTCCCTCCCTTCCTTCCTTCTGGGGCTACACCTGAGGCTTTACGGAAGTTGCAGCTGTCGGCCTACACCACAGCCAGAGCCACACCAGATCCGAGACACAGCTGTGACCTATGCCACAGCTGTGGCAACACTGTATCCTTAACCGGCTGAGCAAGGCCAGGGATTGAACCTACATCCTCATAGATACTAGTCAGGTTCTTAACTTGCTGAGCCGCAATGGGAACTCTGCCATGAGTTGTTTTTTTTTTTTTTTTTTTTTAAGGGACATGGAAGTTCCCGGGACAGGGATTGAATCTGAGCCACAGCTGCACCAATAATGGATTCTTTAACCCACTGCACCAGGCTGGGGATTGAACCTGCACCACCACAGCAACCAGAGCCACTGCAGTCAGAATCTTAACCCCCTGTGCCACGGCAGGAACTCCTCTCTCCCTTTTTCTAATAAGGACACCAGTCATATGGGCTGAAGGGCCCACTCTGCTCCAATATGGCCCATCTCAACTCAGCTAAGCACATTGACAACGACCTTATCTTCAAACAAAGTTCCATTCTGAAGCACCAGGGGTTAGGATTTCAACATACCTTTTTGGGGGGCGGGGGTGACACAATTCAACCCATAACAGAACTCTGTTTTTTTCCTCTGGTAGCAATTTTACTGTTTACAATTATATTTGTATTTGTGAGCTTACTTGTTTGTTTTCTTGGCCACGTCCATGGCATGTGGAATTTCCCCGGTGAGGGAACAAATCCATGCCACAGCTGCAACCCAGTGCAGTGACAACACTGGATCCTTCACCCGCTGCACCACAAGGGAACTCTGTGAGCTTGCTTTGTTTTGCCACAGCATACGAAAGTTCCCAGACCAGGGATCGAATCGGAGCTATGCCGCAGCCACACTGGATCCTTAACTGATTGAGACAATGTTGAATCTTTAACCACCTGGGCCACACCAGGAACTCCTGAACTTACTTGTTTAAAGCTTGTCTCCCTTATCAGTCCATGAGGGCAAAACCTGTATCTGTTTTATCACCGCCGATTCCCCAGAACCAAGGACAGTCCCTGGCATTAACTCTGTCATGTAGAACACCTCGCTCATACCTGGCACACTGAAGACTCCAGCAAATGATAACTTCTTTCAATCCTTTAGGGAACTGTTGGAATGCTTTCCATTGTAAGTATCTTCCCAGAATCTACCGTATTCTGTACATGTCCAAGGTCAGGAAATGAGGGCGGAGCCAAAACACCCAAGGGACGTGTGTGTTCTTCTCTAAAGAGTGAGAGTCGTGCCTGACTGAGGAATGCAATGGCCCCGTCTGGCCCCAGGTGTCTCTGAGGGGACCGTGAGCTGCTGCGTAAGAATGAGGCCCCCATTGGGATGCTGAGAGGCACAGGCAGCCCCTGACCGTCTGGAGGAGCGTCTGCCTCCCTGGCAGGGTTCATTCTTTACCTCTGTCATCCATTTCCCACTGGCGGGGCTTTCTCTGTCTGGCTCAGGGATGGAATATGAATCAGGCTGTCCCTGGTATCCAGAATTAATCATTTCTCCTTCAAATTGATTGTGTACCCCCAGAGCCCTGAGTTGGGCCAGACGTTCTGGAACCTGTTCTTCTAAAACAGATTGGCAAAAATGTTTCTGTGGGTGGAGGGGGAAGAGGTGAGTTAGGGTGGAGACTGCTAAAGCTTTGACACAGGGGAAAAGCCTGTGGGGAGTTGAGAGGAGAGGAGAGGAGAGCGGCCAGGCAGCCGTGGGACAGGTTGGGAGTGGGGCTCAGGAATCAGGAATTTGCCGTGGCTTCTGTCTGGGGTTGGGGCTGGTCTCACTTTCTCTAGCAGCTCAGGCACCCGAGAACCGGCACGTGGACATCATGGGCGGGGGTGCAATGGATGGCGGTGGGCGTGGGGAGGAGCGAGGGCTTTGAGTCTGGAAGGGGGAAGAACTAAGTCTTAGAAGGAGAAATGGGGGCATCAAGGAGCAATGGAGCAAAAGATGGGGCAGAGTGGGGAAAAAAAGGGGCGATGCTACAAGGCGATGAAGTTAGAGCACGAGTTTAAGGTTTGAGGAGTGCAGGTACAGAGTGGAGAGGAGAGATTCTAGGAGTGGGTCGCTGAAATGGAACAGAGGGGCAAGTCCCTGGAATGGAAGCGGTCAAAGAACTTGGAAGGATGGCTCCCAGCCATTCCAGGCAGCCTCTGAGCCTGGAGGGTGGCAACTGCTCTTCCCAAGGTCCACCACCACCTCCTGTTACCCTAGGTCTCCTCTCTTCACGGTCCACCTGTTGGCCGCCGTTGACAAGGTGACCACGCCCTCTTCCTGGAAACACTTTCTTCCTTGGTGCTTGACAGCCCCCCACCCCCAAGCTCTTGGGCTCCATCTCCCCCAGGCACCCCACTGGCCACTCCTTGCTTCCTTTGGCGGCTCCTTGATCCGACCTCCTAAGTGGATGTGCCCAGACTCTGTCCTTAGGCTTCTCCTCTGCACTCTCGCTCTAGATGTTCCAATTCCTGGGTTTCAATGCTCTCCATACCCTCCGGTCTCCCGATCCGCACCCCACGTCTCTACTTTGCTCCTGGACTCCAAGCACCTGGATCCAAAGGCTTCCTTGATGTTTCCACTTAAGGGCCTCACTGGCATCTCAGCTTTAACCCGTCGAAAACAGAAATCATGCTTTCCTCTACCTAAGTGTCTACTCCTGCTGGTCCTCCTCTTAGGGACGGGTGACTCCATCCTTCTGGTCCCTCAGATTATGTACAAGTTGCTAAGCTTCTTTGTGTTTCCATTTTCTCATCTACAAAACAGAGCGGATGGTGGTACTTACTAAACAGGGCCCCTATGAGGGCTAATTAAGTTATTACATTTAAAGCTTTTTTTTTTTTTTTTTTTTTTTTTTTTTTGCTTTTTAGGACTGAATCCAAGGCATATGGAGGTTCCCAGGCTAGGCGGTCCATAAGACCATAGCCACAGCAATGCGGGATCTGAGCCGTCTCTGCGACCTACACAGCTCATGGCCGTGCCAGATCCTTAACCCACTGAGCAAAGCCAGGGATTGAACTGGCAACCTCCTGGTTCCTAGTCAGATTCATTTCTGCTGCACCACAATAGGAACTCCAAGAGTTCTTAATATTGTGTCCCAACTCATGGAACATACTCAATGGCTGTTGCCTATTATTACTACCACCATAGGATCTGTACGTATGTATAGATATGTACATATACATGTGTGTGTGTATGCAAAATTCTGACTCTGCATTGCCTGCAGCTACCCGATAATGAACTCCTGATAATTTAAGTGGCTGAAAATGGAGTTGTTCTGGCTTAAGAACCATGAAGTCTGGCTTAATAAGGAAGAGTTTAAGATCCGTGTAGACATGCAGGATCAAGGGAGCTAAGAAATTCCTTTTGCTGTTTTAAATTGTGATTTGGTAGCCAAAACATCTGGGTAAAAATGAGCATTTCATCTGGACAAAAACGAGCATTTCTGCTTTCAGACATTCAGAGCCTAGGCGGCTGAATGTCTGCTTTTTGGCAACCTTGGGGAAACCCATTCCCCAGGCAGCCTGCGGCTCCAGCAGGGTCTTACGGCCAAAGGCCCCGGTTCCAGGGTAAGAGTGGGTGGTGGGAAGAGATTCCTGGCACAGCTTAGTACCGGGGTCTGAATTGAAATAAATCCTGTTTTCCATTATCTACATCCTTTGTAGCAAACAGATGTTTAACATTACAGAGCTGTACGAGGACCATAAGCAGCGGAAAACTGCCAGGCCGCCAAGACGGACGTGAAAAAGGACCATTCACCTCTTCTGAAGGGCGGCTACAAAGATTTTGCGGCTGCGATTCTGCACCTTCTTCTCCCCTTTCTAGAAACCCTTGGCACATGCTTCTGCGGTGCGAGGAGATGCTCGTTCAGAGCTCCTTGCAGTTGCTCTTTCGCTGTGGTCATCTGGGTCAGCCCCGTCCCCTTGTACTTGGCATTGAAGTGGGGGAAACTAGCCTTCATCTCACCATGCCTGGAGCATGCCATTCTGGGGCGGGAAGGCCATCCTCTCCCACCAAGACACAGCAATGGGTGGGATGCTTTTAAAGGAATGAAGGGAACTGGGAACTGCCCTCCAGGCAAACCAGGCATCCTCATCCCTAGGGGTCAGTGGGATGATGGAGAGTCCAGCCGGGTCCTCTCACCTCCAGGAGGAAATGGATAGCAACTCTGAGGAGCAAGCTTTAAATTGAAAGAAAGAAACCAGGAGTTCCCTGGTGGCTCAGTGGGTTTAGGATCTAGCATTGTCAATGCTGTGGTGTGAGTTTGATTAAAAAAAAAAAAAAAAGGAAAGAAAAAAAGCAAAAGCAAAAAAAAAATCAATAAACCAAGAGCTGCTAAATTAATTAATTAATTAATTTATTTATGTCTTTTATGGGCTGCACTCATGGCATATGGAGGTTCCCAGGCTAGGGGTCCAATCGGAGCTGCAGCCACCTGCCCATGCCTCGGCCACAGCAATGCAGGATTCAAGCCACATATGCAACCTACACCACAGCTCATGGCAATGCCGGATCCTTAACCCACTGAGTGAGGCTAGGGATTGAACCCACGTCCTCATGGATACTAGTTGCATTTGTTAACTGCTGAGACACCATGGGAACTCCCAAGAGCTGCTAAATTTAAAATGCTCAGAGGAAATAAAATATAGACTCTAGAGAGGACTAAAACAAATAAATCAAGAGATAAAGACTCTATGGTTGGCGACTTCCGGGATAGGATTCTCTAAGTAACTTAAGTGATGGTTTTTGTGGTCCTGAGTATTCTTGCCCCCAAGCCCTTTGTCATCAAAGTGGAAGAGGCACATACCAGGTTGGAGAAAAAGAAGGGGAAGAAAGGTGGGACAATCCACGTGCCTACGAATCCCCACCGTAAAATGAACCATGCTGTAGACATGTGGATATTTTGTGTACACCACTCTCTGAGAAGTGAGTTCAGCTTCAATTTATCACTAAATCTATGATTAAATACTTGGTATTTATGCCCACAACCTGACAGAGGATTGAAGCTTCAGTTCCTTTATTTTCCATGAATCTAGCTGAGACTTAGTGAAGTGACAGGAGTGCTAGGGTGTCTGACATGGAACCTGCAACAAGTCCTATCACTGGATCCTGCTGGCCAGCAACAGCTATAGGGAGGTTCTGCCAAGAAAATTTAGGGATCATACTAGATGCAAACGATTGCCTTTGGAATGGAGAAGCAATGAGATCCTGCTGTATAGCACCGGGAACTCTATCTAGTCACTTACGATGGAGCATGATGGAGGGTAATGTGAGAAAAAGAAGGTATGTGTGTATATTTTATACTGGGTCACCTTGCTGTACAGCAGAAAATGGACAGAACACTGTAAACCAGCTATAATGGAAAAAATAAAAATCATTTAAAAAATAACTTAAGGAGAACCAAAAGGGAAAGGACCAAGAGAACAAAGAAAGGAAAAAGGAGAGAAGGTATATCATATCCCTCTTCCCTCCCAAATAAAAGCTGTACACGAGAGACGAGGGGCTTTTGTGCCTCATGTCAAGGAAAGGTTTGAGAAGCAGGAGTGAACTGCACGTGCCAAGAAGAATTACCCCCCTTCAGAGCAGTCTCCTTGGAAGTGAGGTTGTTGCATCCTTTTCTTGGAAATATTTTGACAATTTGTATCAAGAACCCCCAAAATATTCATGCAATTTGAATTTCTTTAGCTATGTACTATTTTATTTTTATTTGACATATAGTTGGCCTACAATATTCTACTGGATTCAAGTGTACAACATAGTAATTCAGTATTTTATTATACTATATAAATTTATTGTAAAATATTGACTATATTCCTTGTGCTGTATATTACATTCTTGTAACTTATTTTATAACTTATAGTTTGTATCTCTCTTTTTTTATCTTTTTAGGGCCGCACCTGAGGCGTATGGAGGTTCCCAGGCTAGGGGTTGAATCGGAGCTGTTGCTGCCCGCCTACACCACAGCCACAGCAATGCCAGATCCCTAACCCACTGAGCGAAGCCAGGGATCAAACCTGCAACCTCACAGTTATTAGTCGGGCTCGTTAACCACTGCACCATGACAGGAACTCCTGTATCTCTCTTTTTTTTTTTTTTTTGGTCTTTTTTTTGCCTTTTTTAGGGCCACTCCTGCGGCATATGGAGGTTCCCAGGATAGGGGTTGAATCAGAGCTGTTGCTGCCCGCCTACACCACAGCCACAGCAATGCCAGATCCGAGCCTCAGCTGCAACCTACACCACAGCTCACAGTAACGCCGAATCCTTAATCCACTGAGCAAGGCCAGGGATCGAACACACAACCTCATGGTTCCTAGTCGGATTCGTTTCCACTGCACCACAACAGGACTCCTGTATCTCTTTTTGATTCTTTAAAAAAAATTCTTGAAGTGTGGTTGACTTACAGTGCTGTGTTCGTGTGCTGTGTCCTTGAACAGTCATTCTTTTATTAGGGAACAAGTTTGAGACTCTGACACAAATTGTTTTGTGTGCAAAGATGTGCATCTCAAACAGAGGTTCTCAACACGCTTCATACTTTAGAAATACCTGGGGAGATTTTTTTTTTTTTTTTTTTAAGGACGGGTGCCCGGGCCTCAACCCAAACCCCAGGGTGGAGTCCAAGTTCAAGTTCAGCTGGTAGGTTTTGCTGTTGTGGTTGGTGGGTTGTTTAAAGCTCCCTGGAGGACTTCAGTGCACAGCCAGACTGGACAACCACTGCTGGAGATCTTTGCTTGACTGAAGCCCTCACGCTGGTCGGCACTAATTCAAATTTCATTCCCTTTGAAAGGTTGCCTTGATCCTCTATCCAACCCCACGCCCCACCCCAGGACTCTGATTTTCCTGTTTCACTTTCTTCAAGGTTTACCACCTATTTCTTTCTCCCTGAGGAGATCGTTATTTTTATTTGGTTTCTAATTCTGAGGAGGTCTCCTTATAGCAGGTGTAGGAGGCTGGGGGGCAGGCAATTGGCTGCAGGTTACTGAAACTCTAGCCTGCAGGGGCCATAAAGGAAGTTCTGGTGGCTTTCCCGGCCTCCTTGATTTCCTGCAGTGGTACTCAGAGACCCCTACTCTCCAGGCTGATGATGTTTTCCTGACTCCTCCCAGGGCAGAGGCTTCAGCCCCCTGGGTTTTTCACTGAGGGGATGTTAGAAGAACCCTCCCCCCGCCCCAGGCTTTGTTGATTCACAATGCACTTCTCTTGTGGGTTAGAAGCCACACCAGAATACTGCTCACCAGAATCTTCCACCAGCTACCATTTTTCAAACATTAAGCCAGGAAGTTGTGCTCCTCTTTGTTCCTGTGTTGTTTTCCCCATATCAATTATTATTATTGTTATTATTATTATTATTTAATTTTAGGGCCTCACCTGTAGCACATGGAGGTTCCCAGGCAAGGGGTTAAATCAGAGCTGTAGCTGCCAGCCTACGCCAGAGCCACAGCAACCTGGGATCGAAGCTGCATCTGCCACCTACACCACAGCTCATGGCAACACCAGATCCTTAACCCATTGAACAAGGCCAGGGATCGAACCTGCATCCTCATGGATTCTAGTCAGATTTGTTACTGATAAGCCATGATGGGAACTCCCCATTTCAGTTATGTCTATGCTCCTAGGCTCATTTCATCAGCTTGGGGAAGAGGACAAATCAACAAACCCATCTGGCTCATCATCCGCATCAGGAAGTCAGCGAGAAGTTTTTAGTCATTCCAATAAAATGTTAACGTTTGGTGTCCAATCCCTAAATCTATCTAGGTAGATAGAGAGGGACTATTTTTAATATAAAAAGTGTGGGCAGAAATACCACAACATGATAACAGCACTGGAATTTTTATGAAGGAATTATGAAAGACGTTAGTTTAAAATGTTCAGTGCTTCTCAAGTTTTCCACAACATTCTTATTTGGCTTTTATAGTGATAAAAAGTACTGTAGAAAAAAATATCCCTAAGCAGTTCTCTTTGGAGACGGAATGTCTATCGCCTAATTGTGTCATTGCTGAGATAGCCCTTCTCTTGCAGAATTGTCGAGACTCTGTGGTGTCTTCTTGTGATGTTGTAATTGAGACCCATCTTCATTCAAGTCTTGGGTCAGGTTTGGCGAATCCATGAGTGATCAGGTTGGGAAATCCTATCTAACTCTACTGATAGAGAGTGTGGCTAAGCCGTTGGCTTTGAGGTCCCCTCCTGGGGAACCGCCCCCAGCTGCTTTGCACACTGACGAGAGCTCAGTTTCTCAAGGGCATAGCCTGTGCCAGGCACCATCCCAAGGACTGCACACGTTCAAGTGTATTTAATACACAAGACAACCCCATACATTTGGATGTAGTTCAATCCCCACTTGGTAGATGAGAAAACCAAGGGTCAATAACTTGCTCAAGATTCTAGAGCAAGTGGCAGAGCTTGAGTCTTAACTCCTGAGCCCACACTCACAACCACTGTTCTGTACTAACCCCTGTAGCAAGTTGGTGGCATCACTGGAAAGAATTCCAAGTAATGTCCCCAGGAGATACCTTAAAGAGGGCGGGTGTCACAGACCCAGTACTACTGTTCCAAGCTGACTGGTTAACTGCAGAGTGATGGAGGATGAGGGAGGGGGTGATGGAGGGGTGGAACGTGATCCATATTGGGTACCAAGCTGTCCCTAAGCACAGGGACCCCTGAGTAGGGCCAGTGCCCAGCAAGGCCAATCCCTACAGCTGCAGGCACTTCAGGACCAGTTCGGCATCTTCATAAAGACCCTCTCCTGCTATTCTGCCTTGAGGGGGCAAGTTGGTCCAACAGGGCAGCCTGGGGGTCACAGTCTCATTTGTTCCCCTGGGATTATCTCACAAGCATGCACCAGCCTGCACACCCTTTGCCCTGAGTGCTGTGACGCCAATGGGCGTGTACTTTACAAACAAGGCTGGGGCTCCAGTGCTTCACCTAAGGCCTGCTGTGTGTGGAAAGGTTTTTATTTATCTCATCTCTCCCTTCTCTTCCTGTCCTGTTCCCTCTTCCCTTATCCTCTTGGCCATTCCTCCTCTTCCCCCCTTCTTCACTCACCTGCCTTTAAACTGTGTTCCTAATTTTCTAAAAAGTCATAGAGGCCATTGAGAGTCTAGGAAAGCTACTGACCTTCTTCTCTAAGTGCACAGACACACACACACACACATTTGCATGTGCATAGGCATCTGAAGCTTTTTCGTGGATGCACCATGAGCCTCTCTGTGCCTTCAGAGACCCCTGATCTCTGAGTGGAATTCTCCCCCCTCATCCTTTCCAGTTGCCTGAAGACAAGAACCTGCACTTCACTTTACTGTCCTCTTTGTGGACCAGAGAGTGGGCGCGGACCCACCTCTCCCTGCCCCTGGCGACCTGCCCATGGCCAAGAGACTGAAGGCATGGACCTTGACAACGGTCATCTGGGTAAAAAAATCTGGTTCTTGCAGTTCCCATCGTGGCTCAGCAGTAATGAACCCGACTGGTATCCACAAGGACACAGGTTCAATTCCTGGCCTCAGTCAGTGGGTTAAGGATCCTGGGTTGCCCATGGCTGTGTAGGTCACAGATGCAGCTCTGATTCAACCCCTAGCCTGGGAACTTCTATATGCCAAGGGTGTAGCCCTAAAAAGACACACACACACATTCTGGTTCTTTAGTTATGTGTCCTTGAGCAAGTGTCCTCACCAACAAATTGAGAATAACTGTACCTTCCCTATAGGGCTGTCTTATAATTACTTGCATGAACAAATAGAAAAGCCCTTAGAACAATGGCTGGCAGGCAGTAAACATCAGTATCTGCCATTTTTGTTATTTGAGGGCTCAGTGAAAGGATACAGAAAAAGCCTTTGTTTTGGGAGCTCACTGTAATTTCTTCCTCTCTGTTCTTATTTCAGGGGGTGGTAGAGCCGAGTAAGAACTGCCCCTGAGCATCTTAATACCTAGGAGTCATTCCAAGCCCTCTGGGGATGATTAAGATACACTTGTAACCATCAGGGAGCTTAAAATTTAGCCCCAGAAATAAAATAACCAAAACAACTCTAATGCAAGGCGGAAGCTGACAAATGAATGCTTCCAGGGAGGAATCAACCCGGGGCTGAGAGAGTCTGTCCGGCCGGTGGGGGCGGGGACGGGGGCGGGGCTGGCGGGCTGGTGCGAAGCGCAGGGAATGTGGCAGCAGGAGCCGCGTGGGCGTGGAGCGGGTCCGAGGCTGAGTGTCTGGGAAACATCAGAGTCTGGAGAAGACTGCCCTGGTGAGTGTCGGAAGAAACGGGGAGAAATCTTTAACCACATGTGGCTTAGAGATCCTTTGATCGCCAAGAGCAGAAGCTGCTCGAGTGAACTTCACATAAATATCGATTTCGTTTAAGACACTGCGGTTGCTCACAGAGCTCAGAGATGAAGTATAGCTGGGTCCCTCAAAAGACGCAAACTGAGAACCCATGTGGGTGTCTTTCACACTCTTTGCTCCTCTCTCTGCCCTGCTGGGTCGTCTTCTCTTTGGAGTCTCTCTCCCATGGGATTCTTCTCTTCATCATTTGGGATCTCAAAATGGGGACCCCGAACCCATGTCCACGTGATCTCTGGGGTCCCTGTACCCACAAACGGACTCCATCTCAGCAGGGCTGCTATGGATGGTGGGGCAGGTTGGGCTCTGCCCAAGGGTTCCCTGCCAAGGGGATGAGTGACAGCTGAAATCCAGTGCCATTCTCTCACTCTCGTATATTGGCCAAAGCAAGTCCCATGAACAGGTGTTTCTATTGCGGGTCCAGAAATATTTGGGAATAGCTCTAAAGGGGATCCCATGGTTAAAAAAAAAAAAAGTTTAACCTGTATAAAGTAGTCAACGAGAATAATTTTCCACATCGGCACATTCCTTTTAACTGTGATCGTCTCATTCCTACTATGAAATGGTGCATAATGCTTCATTCTGCGGTTGTATCATGGTTGGTTTATGCTTTCTTTATAAGGGACACTTGGGTTGTTTTCAGTCTTTCTTTATACTATAGATAATGAGGTAACATTTTGTTTTTACATTTGAGAATGTACCTCTCTAGGATGAAAGCTGGCCAGGCATCATCACTTTCAGGACATTTTGTGAACCGATTAGAGAACAGCCATCCTGAAGAGAGGCCGGGGGCTGTGGGAGAACACAGGACCTGAGCATTTCCTGATCTGAGGGCAGAAGCCACACAATACTACATAAAGTGGTAGAAGCATTAAACTAGATGCCGTGGTGGAGTTGCTGTTGTGGCTCAGCAGACATGAATCCGACTAGGAACCATGAGGTTGCAGGTTCGATCCCTGGCCTTGCTCAGTGGGTTAAGGATCTGGCGTTGCCCTGAGCTGTGGTGCAGGTTGCAGATGCGGCTCGGGTCTGGCTTTGCTGTGGCTGTGGTGTAGGCTGGAGGCTATAGCTCCGATTTCGACCCCTAGCCTGGGAACCTCTCTATGCCTCAGGGTGTGGCCCTAAAAAAAAAAAAAATGTTGTAGTGGTTTGCCGGAGGCCAGTGGCCAGTGTGGACTCGTTCTGAGAGTGCGAGGGGCTGGGAGGCTGAGGTCATGAATTCCCAGCCTTCTTCAGGATTTCCCTCCAGGAATCCCCGTCAGGCTCTCCCTGGAAGGATGGGGGGACATCTCAAGACATGGGCTGCAGGACGGGAATGGCAGGCCCTGCTGAAACTCCTCAGAGACCATTCTCCCCCACAGAACCAGGGGCTCCATGTACAGAGGGATGTGCAATGCCAGAGGACACTCTACCCAGCTCAACTGCCAGGTCTCCCCTAGGGGAAGAAACCATCGAACTTAATTTGCAAGGATGTTCTCTTCAAAGACACAGACTGGGAGTTCCCGTCATGGCGCGGTGGAAATGAATCTGATTAGGAACCATAAGGTTGCAGGTTCGATCCCTGGCCTTGCTCTGTGGGTTAAGGAACTGTCATTGCCATGAGCTGTGGTGTAGGTCGCAGATGTGGCTCGGATCTGATGCTGCTGTGGCTCTGGCGTAGGCTGGCAGCTACAGCTCCAATTAGACCCCTAGCCTGGGAACCTCCATGTGCCGCAGGTATGGCCCTAAAAGACAAAGACACAAAAAACAAAACATAGTCAGACTGAAGACACTGGAGGCTATTCACTGCTGCAAGAGAAAGGAGTGGGGTGGAGGGATAAATAGCAGAGGAGGGACAGAAACCATCACTAAGGCTGCATCCCAAGGTACGGAGTTCAGGGCATCTCGCAGAGACTGAGACGCCAATAGAAAAATGAGGGATTGCTCCCTTCCTCCACACCCTACACCATGCCAGCCTCCGGTAACAATGATAAGAAGTAAATACTAGCCAGCCTACCCATGGGGCAGCTCAGGAGGCATAAGACCAAAGACAAAGAGAAAAATCTTGAAATAAGCGGCAGATGGAAAAAAAAAAAACAACCCACGCCACCCAACCTACAGCGGGACAAGGATATGGCAGTTTCCTCCAAAACCATACAAACAAGAAGACAGGGGAGTAACGCCTTTAAAGTGTTGAAAGAAAAAAAAAAAAAACAAAAAACCTGTCGACCTAGAATTCTATTTCCAGTGAAAATACGATTCAAAAGTGAAGGAGAAATGGAGACGTCCTCAAACAAAAGCTGAGGGAATTCACTGCCAGCAGGCCCACTATACAAAACATGTTGAAAGAGGTTCTTGAGGCAGAAGCGATATTATTAAGGTGAGAAACTCAGATCTGCCCAAGAAAGTGAAGAGTATTGGAAGCGGGAGAAAGGTAAAACATATTTTTCTTATTTGTAATTGCGCTGAAAAATAACCGATTGTATAACATAATAACAACAATGATATATTGGTGGTTATAACATATGTAACTATGAAGTGACATTATAATATTATGATAAAATACTGTTATGATAAAAGATGGGACTCAGATTATTTTAAAATCTGTAAGCTCTAAGGAAACTACAAGAAAAGTTAAAAAGAAGTATAAATAAGTTAATAGAGAAGATGAAACTGAATCATAAAAGTGCTTAATTGAAACCAGAGAAGGCAAAAAAAGAGGAATAAAAACAAAGACTATTAAAAAAAACAGCTAGAAAGTGATCTAAATACATGGTTAAAAGACAAACATAATCAGATAGGATTTTAAAAATCAAGTCTCAACTATGTTCTTTCTATAATAAACACACTTTAAGTATAAAGACATGAATAGGTTAAAAGAAGAGGGATGAAGAGAATATACCTTGAGAACATTAACTGAAAGAAAGCACAAGTAGTTATATTAATTTTGGATCAAGTGGACTCTAGAATAAAGATTATCCAGGATAGAAGGAGATATTACATAATAATAAAGAGGTCAGTTCTCCAAAAAGCTATAACATTCCTAAACCTGTCTGAACCTAAGAGATTCATACAGAGATTGAAAATACAGAAAGCAAAAATCGGTATATCTGAAATAAGAAGTAGCAAATCTACAATCATAGCTGGAGACCTCAACACTCCTCTCTCAATAATTGCTAGAACCAGTAGGTCAAAGCTAGATACAGGAAGAACATGATTGATTAGCTTGGCCTTATTGACATTCAGAGAACATTTTATTCAACAACGGCAGAACACGCATTCATCTCAAGGGCACACAGACCACTTGAGACAGGCCATATTCCGGGTATGAACTAAACCTTAACAAATTTAAGAGAGTAGAAACCATGCAATATGTATTCTTATATTTCGAAAGTTGAATTAGAAATCAATAACAAAAAGATACTGGGAAGGCCCACATAATTTAGAAATTAATACACTTCTAAATAGCCCATCAGTCAAAAAGGAAGTCTCAAAGGGAACTAAAACATATTTTGCAGTAAATGAAAATGAGGAGTTCCCACTGTGGTGCAGCAGGTGAAGGATCTGGCAGTGTGTCTGCAGTGGCATGAGTTCAAGCCTTGGCCCAGCACAGTGAGTTAAGGATCTGTGTTGTCGCAGTGTGGCTTAGGTTGAAGCTGCAGCTCAGAGTCAATCCCAGGGATTTCCATCTGCCTCGGGTGCAGCCAAAAGAGAAAAAAAATAAATAAATAAAAGTCCAACCTACCAAAATTCATAGCATGCAGCAAAATTTGGAGGAGCTATTAAAAATGTAAATGCAGCACTTAAAAAAATGAAATTGCAGTATGCTTTTTTTTTTTCCCTTTTTTGGCTGCCCTTCGGTGTATCGAGTTCTTGGGCCAGGGCTCAGATCTGAGCTGCACTGTGACCTATGCCACCACTACGGCATCACCAGACCCTTTAACTCACCTGCCAGGTCTGGGGACTGAGCCTGCGTTCTGGCCCTGCAGAGATGCCATCGGTCCCCGCTGGGCCACAGCGGGAACTCCCTTTTTCTAGGTGCATCTTTTGAGTCAAGGTCTGGGTTGAAACCACGATTGTGAAGGTTGAGGAGGAAGAGGAAGGTGAGGGCGTGGAGGTGTTTGGACTAACTTTGCTACCAAGGTCGGTGGTTAACAGGAAGGAGAAAGGCAGTGGCCGGCGTTAAGGAGCCATAATTTATGGATGGTCTTCCTGTAGAGCAAAAAACAACCGGGGAAGTGAGGCAGGAGGAGGTAGGAGGAGACAGAAGAGGAGATGCTCTTGCCAAGAGATGCGAGAAATGGAGGGGAGGGTGGGTGCGGAGACAGAGAAACTGATGGAGAGGGGATGGAATTTAAAGGCGTTTCCTCTGTGTGCTTCCAATCTCCCTGCAGCAGATGAGGTCATCAGCTGAGCGCAGTTTAGACTAGTGTGTCTGGGGCCTCCAGGAAATGGAAACAGTTGGAGCGGAGGCTCTGGGAAATGCAGCAGGGCATCAGCAGGAGCAGCAGGGAGAAGCCAAATGGGCGGACAGTCAGAGCATCCACACGGCTCTCCCCAGGACCGCTCAGGACTGACGCTCAGGAAAGATGGGAAGGAGGCTGGGGCATGGCCAGGGTGCAGACAGCGGGGAGAGAGGGGTGCAGCAGGGCCTCAGGCCAGGAGGAGGCACACTTGGGTGTCGGGACCCAGATGACAAAATAGGGCAAATTTGGCTTTTGTAAGCCCTGAGCTCTGCCTTCTGCTTGGATGGCCTGCCTTCTGCCTTCTTATTTTAGGGTTTCTCTCTACGGCCTCCCCACAATCTCTTTGGCACACACACCCACACCCACCCACACACCATGGCAGCCAGCCTCATTAGCCCCTCTTCCTCATACTTGGGGCCTCCTGGGTTCCAGGTGTAGACTCTCCTCATCCCTGGATCCCTACATCAAGCGTAAGTCCCCTGTGCTCTTGAACTTCTCAGCAAGGCACCTGGGTTCTCCACTGGCCCTGCCCAAGAATGTTCTGACACCTTCTCGTCACCCATACCCTGCCCACAGAGCTGTTCAGATGGACAGCATCTTGAGCATCCTGGTACCAGACCCTTTGCTGGGCACGAGGGGTGCAGAGATGGATCAGCTCAAGCTGCTGCCTCAGGCGGTCACTCTATCTCCTCCGAGCAAATGATGCCAAGACACCGGATTCCACCACAGCAGACGTCTGCCAAGAGCAGCCCTTGAGGTGAGCCCTAGAGCACAGCAGGAAGGAACCAGAGGAGCGGAAGGAACCCCAGGAGCACAGGCTCAGAGTCCAGACAAACCTGCAATGTGGAGTCACCAAGATCAGGCTCATGTGTGCTTTGCTGTGAGCTGGGCTCTGGTCCTGCCATTGCTAAGCTGCAACCAAGTGTGGTTTCCACAGTGTCTTGGATACCGGCTGGGCTCTTGGGGCTGCTCAGCCATGCAGGTCCTAAGCCTTCCGGGTGCATGTTTTGCTCTGGGTCCCAGCCTGTAGAAAACATCTCCCCTTTGCCCAACGCTGTCATTCCTGCCAAGGTCTACTGAACATGGGGGTGGGGTAGGGGGACACTGGTGTCCCTTGATCTGTGTTTAACGCAGGGCATTTCCCAGCTGAGTTGCTCGCTTTCCCTGGGTGTCAGTTTCTTCTCCCTCCAGGGAGGGAGGCCAAGAAGCACCCCCAGCCCAGATGCCTGCAACCCAAGGCTGCCCTGCCCCGCCTCTCCTCCCTTCCCTCTGCTGAAGCTGTGCCATTTATCCTAATCCTCTCCAGCAGGACCCATTGTGCGCCTGCTTCATCATATGCTAATAATGCAATTATGTGCTTTATAGGATCAGGTCAGCGGAAGACCAGCCAGGCCAGGAAATAAATCAGAACTGGGCGTTTCAGGGAGAAGTCCAAACGTCTCTGCAGTAGGGCCTCTCTGGGCTCCCAGCCCGGGGCGTGAGGCCTCCTATCTAGACCAGGAGAGGGAATTTGGTGCAGCTGCCTGGCCATTAAATTGAGGGAAGGGCACATGTGGACAGGCCCAGCCCTTCCAGACCAGCAGCCCCGGGGCCCGGCCACCAACCGCTTGGGAAAGCAAGAGTCGGCCTCTAAGGGGGCAATTCTTGGGTTTCTGGGGCCTTCTCCTGTCCCAAGGTGGCCCAGCTCTTTGTCTGGTGTGATCCTCAAACTCATGTTAAAAAGAGTGGAGAGGAGCTCCCACTGTGGCTCAGTAGGCTATGAACCTGACTAGTATCCATGAGGATGCAGGTTCGATCCCTGGCCTTGCTCAGTGGGTTAAAGATCTGGCATTGCCACGAGCTGCTACATAAGTCCCAGATGCAGCTCAGACCTGGGGTTGCTGTGGCTGTGGTGTAGGCTGGTGGCTGCAGCTCCAATTCAACCTCTAACCCAGGAACTTCCCTATGCCTCAGGTATAGCCATAAAACAGCGGAGAAACTCATTAACTTGCTAGTTAGGCTACCAACTAGCTCCTTAGTGCTTGACTAAGAGAACCTGGTCTACTGAGCCCTGAGAGAAGTGGTTTTCCTCCCAGTCCATGCCTCCTGAGATAACTGTCTGCTACTTTGGTTCCTTTGGAGCTGAGGGATGGAGGGAGGCAGCATAGATCTCAGGCCTGAGCAAGTTCAGGTGCTTTAAGGGGGCTTTGGCAATGGCGATGGCGAGTGATTTGACTCCTGCAACAACACGCGGAAGTAGATACCCTTCCTCCCATTTGACTGGTGAGCAAACAGAAGCACGTGTCAGTCACGAGGTTGAATGAGCAGTGGTTGGCCCATCTTGCCTTCTACCTGCTGCAGCGCATCTCCCACCCTCCCCTGGAATCTCCTCAACTGCAGTGGCCCGAGTGGACCCATCTCCACTCTGAGCGGGAGGGAAGGCCCTGGAAGAAGGAGGTGGGTTACTGTTGCAGGATGGTCATTCACCCCTGCCCTGGGTCTTCTGCCCCTGACTTGCAAGACGCATGGGGAACCCCTCCCTCCCAACTGTGGGAAAGACTTGCTTATGGAAACAAACCGCTTCCTCTAAAAGTGAGGGGCTGGACTTAAAAGGAAAGTGTTCTTTAGGGGATAGTTTAGGATTATGAAAAGAAGTGAAAGTGGGCCGTGAGAAAAAAAAAATTCTTAGGAGTTCCCATTGTGGCAGAGTGGTTGATGAATCCGACTAGGAACCACGAGGTTGCGGGTTCGGTCCCTGCCCTTGCTCAGTGGGTTAACGATCCGGCGTTGCCGTGAGCTGTGGTGTAGGTCACAAACGCGGCTCGGATCCCGCGTTGCTGTGGCTCTGGCGTAGGCTGGCAGCTACAGCTCCAATTAGAGCCCTAGCCTGGGAACCTCCATATGCCGTGGGAGTGGCCCAAGAAATGGCAAAAAGACCAAAAAAAAAAAAAAAATTCTTAGAAAGAATTCTAGGGACACACTTTTTTTTTTTTTTTTGAAAGTTCAGAGGCCAGGGGTCAAATCTGCACCACAGCAACACTGGATCCTTAACCTGCTGAGGCACTGGGGAACTCTGGGACACATAGTTTTGGAAGGCGTGGGCCTGCTGTGTGCTCCTTTGTCTGGCAAAGGAATAAAGCTGTGTTCTTTTCGCCTTCACATCCCCCATCAAAAAAAGAAAGAATTCCAAGAATTAAGGAAGATTGAGGAATCAGGTTGGGATTGGGCCCCCAGGGGCACCCTCGTGAGGGCAGTTCCTAGCTTGTCCACTAAAGGCTACTCTCCTCAGGGCCCCCCCCCCCCCGCCCCCAGTTACCCTGAGAATTCAACTCTGGGAGCAGCTCCAGAGAGATGCCAAGCCACTAGTTTTTAGCCAACAACTCCTGTGTTGAAAAGGGGAGTAACAGGAGGAAAAGGGGGAGAAAGAAGATGGGGGAAGGCAAGGGGGAGGAAGCAGAACCACGTGAAGCTGCCCAGGGCTGAGGAAGAGTCAGACCCCACTGACCGGGGCCCCTCACTTTCCTGTCTCCACTGGCAGGATGCGCCTTCCAAGGCAGGGACCATGAGCTCAGGGTTTGTTCATGGAAATCCACAAGGAGAGTGAATGAGGCTTGCCAGAGGCCCCCTCGCCTCTCTTTCTGAAAGCTCTCACTCCCAGGACCCCTTTCCCTTCCAAGAACCTCCCAGGACCTGGATTTAATTAAATTTGAAGGAAGTAAAACACTTTTTAACCATCTGCAAGACTGGAAGTCTATTTTTTTTTTTTTTTTTGCTTTTTGTTTGTTTGCTTGTTTTTTGTTTTTCTTTTTAGGGCTGCACCCACAGCATATGGAAGTTCCCAGGCTAGGGGTGGAACTGGAACTGCAGCTGCCAGCCTAAACCACAGCCACAGCAATGCTGGATCCTTAACCCACTGAGTGAGGCCAGGGATTGAACCTACATCCTCATGGACACTAGTCAGGTTTATTACGACTGAGCCGCAATGGGAACTCCCAAGATTGGAACTCTCAAAAGGCCCGTGTCAGTGGTTCTCAAAACACAGCCCTGCAGCTAATTTCAGTATCAGAGGACTAGAAAGCAATCCTTCTATACACAGATGGCCAGCAAACACATGAAAAAATGCTCAACATCGCTGATTATAAGAGAAATGCAAATCAAAACTACCATGAGATACCACCTCACACCAGTCAGAATGGCCATCATTAATAAATCCACAAATAACAAGTGCTGGAGGGGCTGTGGAGAAAAGGGAACCCTCCTGCACTGCTGGTGGGAATGTAAACTGGTACAGCCACTATGGAAAACAGTTTGGAGATACCTTAGAAATCTATACATAGAACTTCCATATGACCCTGCAATCCCACTCTTGGGCATCTATCCGGACAAAGCTCTACTTAAAAGAGATACATGCACCCGCATGTTCATTGCAGCACTATTCACAATAGCCAGGACATGGAAACAATCCAAATGTCCATCGACAGATGATTGGATTCGGAAGAGGTGGTATATATACACAATGGAATACTACTCAGCCATAAAAAAGGATGACATAATGCCATTTGCAGCAACATGGATGGAACTAGAGAATCTCATCCTGAGTGAAATGAGCCAGAAAGACAAAGACAAATACCATATGATGTCACTTATAACTGGAATCTAATATCCAGCACAAATGAACATCTCCTCAGAAAAGAAAATCATGGACTTGGAGAAGAGACTTGTGGTTGCCTGATGGGAGGGGGAGGGAGTGGGAGGGATCGGGAGCTTGGGCTTATCAGACACAACCTAGAATAGATTTACAAGGAGATCCCGCTGAATAGCATTGAGAACTATGTCTAGATACTCATGTTGCAACAGAAGAAAGGGTGGGGGAAAAGCTGTAATTGTAATGTATACATGTAAGGATAACCTGACCCCCTTGCTGTACAGTGGGAAAATAAAAAAAAAAATAAATAAATAAATGAAGTGCTCATGGAAGAAAAAAAAAAGAAAGCAATCCTTCTAGAGTTTACCCCCAGTCTGCTGATGCCCAGCTGAAGTGCCCTTGTCCTGGAGAAGCAAAGACAGACCAACCTTTCCTGAGCTCATTGCAAGTGCCAGAGATGGTGGCAGAGACCTCATAAGGCACCTGTTTGACAGAGGAAGAAAGGGAGGTGCGGTCGGTACTCAAGCCGCAGTATATTGGCTTAAACACAAAACCTGAAGCTGATGGACAACCTGGAGTGATGCTTGTGACACACCTGCCTCTCTTCTGATAAAGAAGTAGCCTGTCCTAGCAAGCTCTCCTTTTCTCAGTAAAGGGATGGCTTGCTCCAGCAGGTCATTATCAGGAATGAGGGGAGTTTTAGACCCCCAGGTAATCAGTGAAGCCCCTGCCGCCACCTTTTCCCTTACTCTCTGGCAATAAAAAGCAGCAGCCAACTTCCACTGGGGTCAGCTCTTCCTGACCATCAGGAAGTCGTCCTGCTGCACTAGCAGCGTTTATCTCAATAAACCCTTCTTTCTCTTCACCTCACTATGAATCTGGAAATTCTTTTTCCAACCTGTACTAGGACCACAACATGAAGGTCAGAGAATTTAAATGACTTGCCCAAGACTTGCACTGGTAGGAGCTAACAGGGCTGGCATATGTGAACCCAGATCTGTCTCCCTCTCTTCGGGCCCCAAGCTTCTCTGGAGGAGCCACTATCCTTAGGGGAATCTGCCCCGAGGGGAAATCGAGTCCTGGAGGAGGTCGGTCAGCAGAGGCAGTGTTTAAAGCCCTTAAGTTCTTTTGAGTAGAGCAGCAGTTGGCATGTCTTTGCACTCTGAAAAATTACTGTGGGCCTCAAAATGCTTTTGTTTCTGTGTGTGTGATATCCAGTGATATTTACCGTATCAGAAACCAGAGCAGAGAAATTCTGAAAATACTAATTCATCTTAAACAACAATGAACCTGCTGCACATTAACAAATATAATGTGCTTGGGGAAAAAAGCAACCTAGACTTTTTTTTGGGGGGGGGGTGGGCACACCTGCGGAATGTGGAAGTTCCCAAGCCAGGGATCGAACTCATGCAGTAGTTTGCAACCTGTGCAACAGCTGCAGCAATGCCAGATCCTTAATCTGATGTGCCATATGGGAACTTGCAATGATTTTTTTAAAAAATAGTGAGAAAAAGGCAATATTTTACATGTTTGCAAATCTCTCCACCACCTGGCTTCATAGAAAACAGCTGGATTCTTATAGCTGCTTTGAACATGTAGCTTCTGGAAAACTCCCCTGTAGGCTTATGAGAGAATGAGAGGGCAAGCACATTTGGATGACTGCCAAGTAATTTTGATCTTGCAGACCCCTTGAAATGTCCTCAGGGAGCACAGAGGTCCCTGGAACACGCTTTGAGCATGGCGGGACTGGGGGAAGCTGAGGAGTCTTCTCGAGTGCTTTGAGGGGCTCCTTTGTAGAATCCAACTTTAATAAATAAATGCTGGGTGATGGTCCCCAGTCTGGTTTCTGCCAGATTTTCCTCTTGAGACTGAGAGATGGGCTGGAGGTGAGAGGGAGAGGAGGCAGGCTGGAGTGGGTGACAGAATGTGGTGTTGGAATTGTGAGCTAAGTCATGGGTCACCACTAACAAGGAGTGAGTGGTGGGCCGCTTGCTGGGGTCACTGCAAACCTTTCAAGGGATGCTGTCCCTGGAGGCAGGATGCCCTGCCCAGCCCTGCTGCCCCTGGCCAGCACAGTCTGCAACTCAGCTCTGGCCTAAAGTCCACCAGGAGGCAGGTGTGTGTGGTGGAATGCCGCCTCTAGAATATTCAAGCCAAGGGGGGACCCATAGAGGTGCCTCCACCTGCTGAGCTGTGGGACTTGATTTTCCAGCGGGGAGGATCCCTCAGGGAAAACCACTTCTCCGCAGCAACTCAGATGAGAGAGGGGTCACTAGCCAGGACTGAGAGTGACTACATCATATAGCGAGGTGACCTGCTGCTTAGATGCCCTTTTCCCATCTTTATATTTTAAGAGCATCTCTGGGGACAAAATGTCATTTCCACACCCAGTCACATCCAATATATCGCTGTAGCAGTGAACAAAGAGGAACTTGCAAGTGACCCACAGTGGGGGTCCTTCCACCCTGTGTCCGCATGGCTCCCATCACCAGGTGCAGCCCGGAGCCCTGTCTTCCTTCCCTGCTCCCACGGATCCCTGGCCGTGTCCCTTCTGCCAATGCTGGGGACACAGGAACAACTCACGGTCCGCGCCCTTGCAAAGCCCGTTATACCAGTGAGGAGAGGCAGTGAAGGAGCCCACGTGGACAGGGTGTGGTAATGACTGCTGAGGGGTAGGCATGATGTAAGAGGAAACAGACAAGGCCGGCACTTAACCAGCCCTGAGAACCGGGGAGACGTGGTGCCGTGGAGCGCTCACAGCCCCCCCCCCCCCAGGATGTGAAGCCTTGGGGGATGGAAGTAGCCAGAGGGGGTGAGAAACGGGGGCGGGGGGAGGGCAGGGGTGTCACACGCCCTCACTCTCAAGGACCCAAGGGCAGCTGGCTCAGGGCTGGGGGATTATAACATCTGCAGAATTATTTGAACAGCCGCAAAGGTCTGTCTGCCCCACCTGTGGAACTTCAAGGCTTGTCCAGGGAGGTAAAACTCAAAGCCTCTGGCCAAGACCAGAATCACTAGATTCTTATCATGGTCCCACCCCTGTCATTGCCCCTCCCCAACCTGGCCTACTCCTTCCTGCTGCTGCTAGGAAAGGTGTGTGGCCCACTCCTCACCCACCTCTATAGGACCTTATACATCCCCAACCAGCCAGCAAGTGTAACCATCGGCAGGTCAACAGGTGTATCCTGAGACCTCTGCTCTCCCTGGGCAATAAAAACAGACATGACCACGACGTGCTCACTGACTGCGGCTCTTCCCCGATTATCAGATTATCAGGAAGTCGTCCCGCTGTCCTTGCAGCATCCATCTCTCATCTCAATAAACTCTTCTTTCTTTTCACCCCCATACAAGCCCGGAAATACTTTTTTTTTTTTTGTCTTTTTGCCATTTCTAGGGCCACTACCGAGGCATATGGAGGTTCCCAGGCTAGGGCTCTAATTGGTGCTGTAGCTGCCAGCCTACGCCAGAGCCACAGCAACTCGGGATTCTAGCCGTGTCTGCGACCTACACCACAGCTCACAGCAACACTGGATCCTTAACCCACTGAGCAAGGCTTGGGATCGAACCCGCAACCTCGTGGTTCCTAGTCGGATTAACTACTGCACCACGATGGCAACTCCAGAGTCCGGAAATTCTTTTTCCAACCCTGGTGCACAGACCACGACACCACCCCTGGGGGAGGTGCCTGCCTGCCTCTTGCTCCGGGTAAGGTAGGGATTCTCCCTGGACTAGATTGGGCTAATGGGGAGCTAGCTCCAAGGAAGAGGAGATGAGGGGAGAGACAAGAAGAGGGAGCTGGATGCGAATGGAAGGTTGAGCATCACTAGGCAATTGCCTCCAGGTTAATGAGCCTTGAGGGGCTTGTTATGTTCCTGAGCTGACGCCCCTGCTCTCTGGAGGCCTGGATGCAAGCCTCCCTCAGGGGCTTCCAGAGCCAGGGCAGGAGAACTTCCCTGTCTGGGTTCCCATGCCAGGGCCTGCTTTCTCTCCCCACCCCTACCCCCACCCCTGGCACCTCCCTCTCTTCCAGCAAAGATGATGCGAAACTCCCACAGTCACCTGGGATGCAGCCCTCTCTGTCACAGGGGATTTGTTTCATTGTTTTTTGATATCAGTCTCTAGAAAATCTTAATTAAAAAAAAAAAAATCTCGAGTTCCCGTTATGGCTCAGTGGTAACAAACCCAACTAGTTAGTATCCATGAGGATGCAGGTTCAATCCCGGGCCTTGCTCAGTGGGTTAAGGAACTGGCATTGCTGTGAGTTGTGGTGTAGGTCACAGACTTGGCTTGGATCCCCCGTTGCTGTGGCTGTGGTCTGATGGGACCCCCTAGCCTGGGAAGTTCCATATGCCATGGGTGTGGCCCTAAAAAAAAAAAAGGAAAAAAAATCTTTTAAAGGTGCCAATGAAACACGCTTCGGTTTACCCTTTTTTGAAAAGTCTGCATTAAGAGGCTCACAGGTGACATGTGTTGAGAGAATATAAGCCCTCAGATCCTGGCCATCACGTGGCATCAACACTGAAATTCAAGGGCAGGCTGAATGTAGCAGAGGGCTGGGGGCTTGCAGACCATCGGCAGAGCCAGAAGACAAACCAGAGACTGTGGGAGTCACCCCGTCCTCCCCATTCCACTTATGGAGGTTCACTGAGAAGTCCTGGGACTGGGTGATAGACGGTGCAGGACTGGGAGCAGATCCAGTGGCTGAGGGCAGCGCCGTCTCTGAGCAACATCGGGGGTCCCTGGTGCCCTTCAAATTCGCCACATATTTGCTGGGGGTTGTGAAACTGAGCAGGGGCCACGGGGGCTCCTGGGCAGGGAAGTCTTTTGGTGTCCGCTCCCCTGCTATTTCTTGTAAGGATTAGGCTTCAGCCTCCCTGACCTTCCCGGAGCTCCAAAGGGTTGCTGATCAGGGAAGGGAGGGGATGCAGAGACCAGGGAGGAGCAGCCAGAAACAGCAGTGCAATCTTGGGACAGGTCCTGCTTCAGCCTTAGGGGACAGACATCTCTGAGCGCTTCTGCAGAACTAAAACCCCAGCAAGTGGAAGCTGTTAACTACTTGACGAATTCTTCACTTCGGAGAAAAGGTTACAGTTTGAGAACCACAGATGCTCAGCAGGAGACACCCCCCGCCCCACCCCGGCCAGATTAAAGGAACACAGGCCCTGATCCTTATCAGCAACCCCCCCCCAACCCTTGCTATAAAACTCCTCCCCAGATCCTCCTGGGTGGGACACATAGTTTTTGAAGGCTTGAGCCTGCTGTGTCCCCTCTTTGCCTGGCAAAGCAATTAAGCCATTTTTTTCCTCCTTCACCCAAATTCTGTCTCTGAGATTCACTTTGGGTCCATGCACAGAGGCAAAGTTACAACAGCCCTTGGGCCTGACAGAGGACCTGCTGGCCTGATACTTCGGGCAAGTTAGGGCTTCAGGGCGGCTCTGATTCTAGACAAAGGGAGCCCCAGCCCCAGGTCTCTGCCTTCAGTGTCCGTGATGAGTCCTCAGTAGAAAGAGCACGACACGTGCTGGACTAGCGAGCAGGGCTGTCACTCACGGCCGACCCCCTCTGCCCCCGGCTCTGCTCCACACACTTAGACTCTCTACCAGCTCGGAACGCCGGGCGCACTTCACCGCATTTAATTCTTCCACCAACCCCATTTCGAAGCTTTGCAAACTGAGGCACGTGAAGTGGCTACAAGACCTCAGATCCCACATCAGCTCAAAGGGTGGAGCTGGAGTTTCATTCCATATTTGGCCCCGCTTTTTTCTTTGTTTTAATTGAAGTATAGTTGGTTTACAATACTGTTTCAGGTGTGAAGCAAAGTGATTCAGATTTTATATATGCATAAAATCTGTCTATATATATTTATATATTTCATGTTTTATATAATTTTATATATTTAAACATATAAGCATGTATTAATATGTTAAAAATATGTTAATATATTAAAGTTATATATTATATATTACATATGTTAAAATATGTTATATATTTTATAACATTTTATATATATTATATATATGCTTCTTTTTTCAGATTCTTTTCCATTATAGGCTATTACAAGATATTGAAAATATAGTTCCCTGTGCTAGATATGGTTCCCTTGTGGCTTATCTATTACATATATAAAATAGCATGTATCTGTTAATCCTTTACTCCTAATTTCTCCCTCTCCCGCCCCTTTGGTAACCATAAGTTTGTTTTCTGTGTCTGTGAGTCTGTTTTGTAAATAACTCCACCTGTGTTCATTTTTACATTCCACATATACTTATTTTTGTGTCCACACCTGCAGCATGTGGAAGTTCCCAGGCCAGGGGTGAAACCTGTGCCCCAGCAGCAACCAAGCTGCAGCAGTGACAACACCAGATCCTTAACCTGCTTGTACCACCAGGCAACTCCTAAATTCCACGTATAGGTGACATCCAAGGCCCTGCTTGGAATGACTGTGCTTTTTAAGCCCCTCCCAGTGGGTGAAGTTGACTCCTGTACAGACTCTTTGGGGTGCCACGTGCCATGGGAACCTTGAGACCATTTAGAACTTTCTCACCATTGTAGCCTCATCCGTCAGGGTCCATCAGGAAGCAGACATCACAGCAGGATTAGAGGAGCTCCCGCTGTGGTGCAACAGGATCGGCGGCATCTTGGGAGCCGCCGGGACACAGGTTCATTTCCCGGCCCAGCACAGTGAGTTAGGGATCCAGTATTGCCACAGCTGTGGCTTGGGTAGCTCCTGTGGCTCTGAACCCTGGCCCGGGAGCTCCATATGCCACGGGGCAGCCAAAAATGACCAAAAGAAAAAAGAGAGAGAGAGAGACAGTATTAGACATGCAGGTGACAGGGGAACAGCCCAGGAGGGAAAGGAGGAAGGAGGCAGCACAGTCTGGGAAAGAGGTGACATGGTGACATGCGTCTGACCCCGAGAATGAAGGAAAAAGGAAGGAAGGTCTGGGGCTGTGTGCGGTGCTAACGCAGCTCTGGCAAGGCTGATGCGGAGGCCCAGCCAGAGCGCCAAGCTTCCCAGGAGCGGGCTTGCCCAGATGTCCCTGGGGAGCTCAGTGTAAAGGTAGCGATTGCCTATCTCAGAGCAGAGCAGCTGGGGCCCCCGGAGGAGCTCTGGAGGCGCATTTTCATGGCCACCACGTAGCAGTGTCTTCACTGGTCAGAACCAAAGGCCCCTTGGGTTTGACTTACAAGCACACAGATATCCACCAAGGAAATGCTGCTGGGCTCCTGTGCTTTCAAGCTTCCATCAGACTCTCCGCAGCCTCCACGGAAACAGGCCCTCGGAAGCTGCTCTCAAAAAGAGGGCAGTCCTCCTGGGGAAGATGCTGGGGGCTGTCACACTGCCAGGCAGGTGAGGAGGAGAAAGAGATGGAGGTGGGGCCAGCCACAGACACGGAGAGAAAACACAAGTCATCAGAGACAAGAAGGCAGCACCCTGTCCAGGCGACGGGGCCATGAGGAGGTAGGAAGGGGATCCAGGGCGATGGATAAGCTGAGCCAGTCTCCAGGAGGGGGACTGGAGGGCCTGCAGTGGGTTGGACAGAGACAGGGCTGAGATGCCAGGACAAAGCGAGAGTGAGAGGCAGGGTGGGCTTTGCAGAGAGACACCCCAGGACGCCCAAGCCTGGCCACGGAATGTTATTCCAGCACATCGCTAGAGAGAAACTCCCATATGAGGTCCATATTGTGTGCTACCCTGACATTTGGGGGAAACAGAGGGCCCTCTGATGGTCTAATTGCAAGTTCTCCTCTCTGCTCCTGCAGACAAGATCCCCCCGCCGAAACGCCCTCCTTATCAAAGTAACTAGGCACCCTTCCTGCTTATCCTGAGTAGGGGGTTTCAGTTCCTTCCAGCTCACGGAATTATTCCAACAAGCCAATCACACCTTCCTGTGGGAACCAGGGGTCACCCCAGCCTCTTGATACTGCAAAGCCTGCCTTGGACGGCTTTTGACTCAGCTGCCCGGTGCAACCCCTGTGTGGCACTGTCTGCGGTGCCATGCCCTCTTCCTCCAGGCTAGGAGTGCATGTGGCCGAGAAACAGCTGTTGATCTCAGGTGCCCAGGGTTGGGTGTTCTGTGTTTGATCATCTTCCTAAGTCCTCAGGCAGGAATCCCTCCCTCGCAAGTGGGGATAAATAGGAGGTGATTAAAACAGGACTAGACCCCATCCGTGCCCTCAAGGAGTCCAGCTGGGAAGACAAGCCACGAAAGATAAGCAAGTGTGAAGTGACATGAACAGACCAGACAAGAAAGCATTCATTCCACAAATGAGAAGTGAGCCCCTCCTATGTGGCCACCACGGCTCTAGGTCCTGGCAACACAAATATGAAGAAAACAAATTCCCTCCCCCCGTAGAGCTTCTATTCTGTAAACTCTAAGTGGTAGGGAGACAGACAAGAGGGGTTAGGAAGAAAAAGGAGCCAAGTACAAGAGATGGAAGCCCCCAGTAGAGGTAGGGCTGCTATCTGTGTACCTAGGATGGTTGTGGAAGATCTGATGAGGAGATGTGCAGAGTTCCTGTTGTGCTCAGTGGTGATGGACCTAACTAGTATCCATGAGGATGCGGGTTCAATCCCTGGCCTCGCTCAGTGGGTTAAGGATCTGGCATTGCTGTGCGCTGTGGTGTAGGTCACAGACATGGCTCAGATCTGGTGTTGCTGTGGCTGTGGTGTAGGCTGGCAGCTACAGCTCCGATTTGACCCCTAGCCTGGGAACCTCCATATGCCGTGGATGTACCCCAAAAGGCAAAAACTAAATAAATAAAAGGAGATATGCAAACAGGAACTTCAAGAACATGAGGCAGAAAGCCCCATGAGACTCTGAGGGAAAAGCATTCCCAGCAGAGGGAACAGCCAGGGCAAAGGCAGGGAGTCTGTGCAAGAGTGGATGAGGTCTCGCTGTTCGCCAGGAACTTCCGGAGGAGGAGGACTTGAGCAGGAAGAGTGGGCAGCTTTTGACCAAAGGAAGCTTGTGAGAGCCCATGTGGGCCTCTTCCACTGGCCTCTTTGTGGGGTGTCCAGGAGCTCAGAGACCTGTTGAGGGGGTCGGGCAACCCCTGGACTTACACCTCAGATGGGAGTCTGAGAATTCTCTGCATTCCTACCCCTACCTCCCAGAACGAGACATCAACAACATGTACCAGCTCTGGCCCTGACTCCTGGTTTCTCCAGCAACAGGACAGATTGGGACCCACGTTAGGGGCACAGATGTTTGCCTCCACGCCCCCACCCAATTCTGTTGAGAATCAAAGGCCTCCTTCCCACTAACAGCGTGGGGTTCCCACGGCTCCACCAAGGAGCTCCCCACATCCCTCCTCCGCAAGGCACCGCCGGAGCCACCTCCAAACCGTGGGGTTCTGTAGAACCATCCTCTTCCACCATCTCTATTCCTTTAACAACTTCTGAGGTCTTACTCTGGCCACTGCACTGTGCTGGGTGCTGGGCAAGAAGCAATGAAAAGCCAGACGCTTGCACGTGATTGATCCAGCCCTCCAAGGCCCCACGCAATCCCAAGGCTTATGGCTCTTCAGGGTTTCTGGTGTTCACTGTGCTCATTTCAATGCCCTGCTCCATCCCTGGGAGCCCAGACCATGCCCCCCGGCTGAGCCACTGCAATAGCTGCCCCCTAACACGAAGCAGGCAAAGTGGTGTGGACACATGGCCTACACACGCTCACACTCACACACACACACACACACACACACACACACACACACACACACACACACACGTCCTTTCCCTGCAGAGGATTTCTGCCTTTCAGACCAGTCCCATTACCTCCTTTTACTTTCGGATTTTTTTTTTTTTTTTTGCTTTTTAGGGATGCACCTGCAGCATATGGAGGTTCTCAGGCTAGGGGTCCAATTGGAGCTACGGCTGCAGGCCTGCACCACAGCCACAGCCACGTCAGATCCAAGCCACATCTGTGACTGACACCACAGCTCACGGCAATGCCGGATCCTTAACACCCTGAACAAGGCCAGGGATTGAACCCACAACTTCATAATTCCTAGTTGGATTCATTTCCACTGTGCCACAACGATATGTATACTGGCATATTACATATATATGTAATATATATTATATATTGTATATATCATTATATATTATAAAATCACATAATAATTTAATTATATATTATATACAATAATTATATATAATATACAATATATAAAATATAATTCTATTAGATATTAAATTATAATATATTTAATATATGTAATTATATATTATGTAGTTATAAAATTATATATTGTATATAGCATCTAATTTATATTACATAATTATATACTATGTAATATCTAATTTATATATATTATATAACTAAATTATATAATATATAATACAGATATATAATTTATATATTATATACTTATATGTATTATGTAGTTCTATATTTATATATAATTATATATTATATTATAATACATCATATAATATATATTTTAGATAATACAGTAGTTATATAATTTATATATTATAAATATAAAATATACAAATATATTTTAATATATTATATATAATATGCCTAAGATATATCTGTACACAGTGAGGCATTTGCAGGTCAAATGGTGCAACATCTGGAATTGGCTTTAAATGTCTCATGCTCCCCCAAATTAGGAGGCATGCAGATGTGACACAAAAATAGCAAAAATGTGTACAACTGTTGAAGCTGGGGTTTAATCATACTATTGTGTCCACGTTGGGGAATATTGGAAATTGTCCAAAATAAAAAGTTAAATAGATAAATAAAGCAAATTGGTAAATAATTATGAAGCAAATGCCCAGGTAACCACCATGTAGGTCAAGAAAGAGAAAATTTCTCACACCCTCACCAGATGTAACCATTAGCCTCATTTGGCAATAATCATTTCCAAGGTTTCTTTACAGTTTTATCACCTAAACCAGACACATGCTGCTTGTTATTGAGCTGTGTACGTGGAATCACGTAGTATGTATTCTTTTGTGAAAAGAGAAAGACGTGAAAATCTACAGAGAGAGAATATGGCTGAGCGGGAAGGGTTGGGTCTGTCCTTGTAGCAATGAGGAGACCAAGGCTCAGAGAGGTGGAATTCCTATCTCCAGTTCCACACGAGGAAGAGGCTGGATGCCAGGTCTCACGTCATCAGGGCAGAGCCATTCTGCTTACCTAACAGTTTTGTTCCAGGTCAAATAGGACTGGGCAGAGGGCCATCGTAACAGCTTGCATCAGCTTCACCAGGACTTGAGACCACCAGGTGGATTTGCAC
Organism: Sus scrofa; assembly: GCF_054392235.1. Classification (NCBI taxonomy): domain Eukaryota; kingdom Metazoa; phylum Chordata; class Mammalia; order Artiodactyla; family Suidae; genus Sus; species Sus scrofa. The sequence continues at coordinate 14,821,952 of NC_139385.1, forward strand.
ATGTGGCAGCTTGTTCAAGGTGGATTTAGCTCAAGGGGGTGTTGTTTGTGACGGGTCCAAATATTTTCACAGAGAAGTGACAGAGAACACAATCCCCAGGGAGTAACTTCAAGGAAAGTATCATAGGAAGGAGAGTTAGTGTTTTACTTTACCAAAAAGTATGCTATATGTGACCCATGATGTAGGTAGGCTGCATAACGGCCCCCAAATTGTCCATGTGCTAATCCCTAGCATCTGTGGGTGTTCCCTGACAAAGCAAAGCCTTTACAGGTCATTAAATTAAGGACCTTAAGATGGGGAGGTTATCCTGGAGCATATGGTGGTCCCTAAATGCAATCACAAGTGTCCTTGTAAGAGGGAGGCAGAGGGCGATGACAGAAGAGAAGGAGGCAATGTGACCACAGAGGTAAAGACTGGAGGGATGGGGCCACAAGCCAAGGAGTGCCAACCCCCACCCACCTCTGCCCCTCCAACCCTGCATGACAAGAGGCCCGGAACAGATTCTTCCTCAGAGCCTGCAGAGAGAGCACAGACCTGCCCACATCTTGATTTTGGCCCCGTGAAACTGATTTCAGACTTCTGGCCTCCAGAACTGGTGAAAGAAGAGATCTGTATTCAGCTACCAAATTGGTGGTGATCTGTTACAGAGGCCGTAGGAAAATAATTCAGATGTGTTTATTGAAGAGCTACAGTTCTAGGTACTTGGGATAAGAAAATAAATTAGACTGAGTCCCCGACGTCAAGATTTCTAAATAGTCTAATGGACGGAGCAGTGCATGAAGGAAGGCTTCCTGGAGGAGGTGATGCTTGAGCCCCATCTTAAAAGGATGCACAGGAGTTAGCCAGGGGAAGAGAAGGAAGTAGGAGCCAACAAGAAGAGGAGTGTCACCTACACAGTGAGGACTCCCAGAAGCCTGGGAAGGCCTGAGAACCACACTCAGAGGGCCGGCAAACAGGAATGATGTATGAAGTCACATTGTACTGTGACTCTGCGGAGACACAGCTGCCACTGGGTGATACTTGCCACCCCACCCCCCCCATTGGTAATTGCATGAGAATTGACTCCTGTGACTCAGGAATCGGGCTTCAAAGTGCAGCTGCCACAGCACGTGCAAAACGACCCCAGGTGTCCTTGGCTTCACATGTCTAACTTCTGATCTGGCGTCCAGGCAGGTGCCTGAGGTCAACTGAGCTGGGCTCTTGGTCCCAGCCCAGCCGCGAGGGAGCCTGGGAAAGGGCGTCTCTGGGACGTTCAGCTTCTCTGTGAAAGGCGGGCTATGTGAAGAGGGTTCAACATCAACTCTACTTCACTAAAATGTTTTTAAAAATAAAGAAATATCATGTCCTGAAACCAGGGGGCAAAAAAGAAGGCTTGGAAGAAGGACAGTTATCACTGTACCAGGAATGCAAATGAAGGTATGGATTTCAGTGGCTTTGCAGACCTCCTCCTCGGAGGGAACGTGCCTCCACCACTGAAGGAAATGAAGGAGCTCCCAGCCATGACGATGTTATTAACTCCTAAGGAGAGCCCTCCACTTCCTTAGCGGAAGCTCTGGCCCTGCAATTTGAAAGCAGCCCTGCGCCCATGCATCATGGTTTCTGATCAGCGTGCAAGGAGGCTGGCCTGAACCACTGCCCGTGACACCAACAGCAGGTGTTTCCATCGCTGCTCCTCCGATCAGCCCCGTCTGACTTGTCGAGGCTTTTATACACCAACCCGGAAGGCCACCACTCAGGTCTTTCTCCTGAGCGTTTCAGAAGGTTGAGCAAGACCAACCTGGGGGCTTGATCTTGCCTACCAGGGATGTGGGAGCCCCCCACCCGCTTTGCAGAGAGAGGCTCTCTCCAGAATGCACTCTTTTCTTGCTTCTCCTTCGGGGGGGGGGGATTTCCTCACATCCAGAGATTTTGGAGACTTCCATTTTTTTTTTTTCCAGAAAACTCAAATGCATGCATTGTCGTCATTGTTATAATAAGCCATTTTGGTGGCTCAGCAAGGACCACAGAGTCCCTGCACGTAACACCACAACAGCCTTTTGAAGGTGTATATATTATTTATTTGCTTATTTGTTGTCTTTTTAGGGCTGCCCCTGTGGCCTACGGAAGTTCCCAGGCTAGCAGTCGAATCAGAGCTAGAGCTGCCAGCCTACACCACAGCCACAGCCACGCCAGATCCGAGCAGAATCTGCGACCTACACCACAGCTCTTGGCAACGCCGGATCCTTAACCTGCTGAGTTAGGCCAGGGAATGAACCTACCTCCTCATGGATATGAGTTGGGTTCACTTCTGCTGAGCCATGATGGGAACTCCTGTAGGTGTATATAGTATAATTCATGTTTTTATAGGTGGGGAGACTGAGCCAATGAGAGATGAAGTGATGTAGGTAGCAAGGGAGCCAGGATGTGGTCCAAAGCCATCTGCTACTCAGATGTGTTCCTCTCTCTCCCTATTTACCCTCAGCTCTGGTCACTAATGATGACATAATAGGGCTTCACACTCACATCCTGCTACAGTGACCTAAAGAAAGCCTCTGGCAAGGTGTGAAGAAATGCAAGGGTTTGCAGCAATTGAAGATTCCAGTGAGACCCCAAACACCCTGGAAAATATGGACATTGGCTACAAGGTGGGAAAAATAAACAAAAGCCTGTTCCAAGTTGGACTTGGGACGAAGTGACCATGCCTTCTAGGTCCTGAGGGGCATAAATGCCTGTGGCTCCCATGAGCTGACTCCTGGACAGGATGGGTAGGTCAGCAGAGGTAGGAATGGGCACAGTCAAGGGCAAAAGCACTGTGCCAGCAGCACCAGGAGCACATGGGGACTATACGCAGGGAAGCTGGGGGGCTCAGTGCCGTGGCCATGGGCAGAAGGCCTATTGGTGACCCCTCTTATGTGTACAAGTGGAGGCTGGGGTGCCCGGGGGTCACGTCTGCGCTCCTCTCCCCACTTTGTGCCAACTCGGGCTGCATTTCCACTGTGTCGCTCGCATTTATCTTGGCCCCTCTCCCACAGTGATCACCGCTTGACCCTCTCAGACATCAACATTAATGCTGTGGGGAGTGGTTATTAATAGCTCAGTGCTTTCACATAGCTAATTTAGGGGAGATAAATGGCTTTGTCGCTCCCATCTTCCCCAAATGAGAGAGAAAAGAAAAAAAAAAAAAAAAAGCAAAAAACATACAACAAAAACCTGCAGGTACCAAGAGAGAGGTTTCTGGATAGCAGCTTCTAACATGAGAATGATGCTGAAATTTCCCATTTATTTGGCGTGCTATCAAGTCAAATCATTTACAGGCAAAAACAAACACATTACTGAATTAAAAAAAAACAGATTATTTTAAAATGCTAACACTTGATATATATCTGGTAAAAGTAATTGAGCTGAAAGAATGTGGGGGGGGCGGAATGTGATAACTTGTGCCTTTTAGAGGATGCTGGGCTGGAGGTTGATGGGCTCCCTGGGGGCTGGGAAGTGCCCATCCCGCTGACATCTTTCCCAACTTTGGTCTTTTCTCTGGGCAGTCAACTTATCGCGGCCACAAGCTGGGTACTTAAGGATACAGTGGGATACAAATTTTGGCATGTTAAACTGATCCTGATCCATTTCCTGCTGGTGCCCTGGGCTTGGCTATGGAGCCCCCTGTGCACGTGCCAGCAGAGAGACTATTTCCCTCATGGAAATAAATCAACATTCAGATGCTACATAAACCCATAAGTGACCCCATATGAGTCTGTGATGTTTCTTTAGAGTGGTGGCCGTCCTTTTCTTTCTGTTCACAGTTTGCTGTCATAGGCACTGCAGACCACTTCACCCACTGGCTCCATCTGCATCCCCAGGGAAAAAAAAATTACTCACCGAAATGAGAGAAAGGTGGGCTATTGCTGGGGAGACGCCAATAGGAAGCAAACAGTGCTGCAGTGTCGATGCATTTCTGAAAGTCAAGAGGAATACAGCCAAATTCTAAACACAAGCGATGTTTGCTGGGTCCGCAAGCAGAAATAGTAGCTGTCTCGTAACTTCGAGCATTTTCTGTACGACTGTGATGTGTTTCAGGGGACTCAGGTTAGAGATCAACCAGAGGAGCCTTTGCAGGACTTCTGTGGACAACCGGGTTCCAAGGGCATCCTGCAATCTGCGCAGCGTTCAAAGGCCATTAGCAGTCTACACAGCTTCAGGCTTAGTAATCACTTCTCTGGGGTCTCAGCTGCAAGTCTTGCGATGTGAGCCCCTGTTTCAAAACGTGCCCACTCTGGGAGCGAATTCTGCCCGAGCGGATTAAAGGCGTGAGTGGTGGGACAAATCTCTTCCTCGATTAAAGCCACCTTATCCCTGCCTTTTCAAGATGACACTGCTAAGCCACTGCCATCGGCATGTAAACGAGGAGCTGTTTTCCCAGGAGTAGAGAGGGATTTTTTCCTTTTCTAGCCACACGTTCTGGCCTGCTGCTTCTGCAACAACCGTCAGGCACCTGGCCAAGGTTGAGAGAACGGTCTGTGCCCCAGAGGCTGGGACTCAGCAAACTGGCTGAGGCTGGAAGTGATGCTGTGATTCCTTGAGCCAGCCAGGCTCATCAGCCCCCAGGGATGGAGGCAAAGATGGGGGTGGGGGTGGGTCTTATGTCTTTGGAGGGAAAACAGATGACCTTTGAACAGAGTGGGGATTAGGGATGCCCACCCTCTATGGAGTCAAAAATCTACATATAAGTTTTTAGGTTTTCTTTTTATGGCGACACCTGCAGCATATGGAAGTTCCCAGGCTAGTGGCTGAATCAGAGCTGCAGCTGCCAGCCCACGCCACAGAGCCACACTAGATCTCAGCTGTGTCTGTGACGGACACCACAGCTTGTGGCAACACCGGATCCTTAACCCACTGAGTGAGGCTAGGGATCGAGCCCGCATCCTCATGGATACTAGTCAGGTTCTTAACCCATTAACCACAATGGAACGCCTACATATTACTTTTTACTTCCCTCAAACTTAACTACTAATAACCTACTGTTGACTGGAAGCTTTACTGATACCACTTGATCAGCACATATTTCATATGTTATATATAAAAAATGCATATATTTTATATATTCATGACATACCTAATTAAATTTTTTTCAGTATTTCTAGGCTACACAGTTCATTGTTTTTCCAAATGTTCACAGATCTCCAAAAGACATGTTCAATGCATTTATTGAAAAAAAAAATCCATGTATAACTGGACGCATGCAGTTCAAACCCATGTTGCTCAAGGATCAACTGTACCCAGATGTACTGCACTGGGAGGCTCTTGAAATCATTCATTTTAACCATGGCATGCTCCATGCAGCTTTTAACCAATGGCCTCATCTTCCTGTTTAATAACGTTCTTAGCACCTTTTTGGTGAGAATGCCAAAGGGATGGAGGAATAACGAGACACACGATGTGGCTGTGTGCCCCAAATAGTCAGCCCTTGACAAATTTGAATTGGTAGATAACCAAATAAATAACTGAATTTGCATACACCCTCACACACCATGCCTCATTCTACAGAGGCGCTGAGGTCGCTTACAAGACTATAAACAGTGTGATAAACAGGAGACAAAATTTTAAATTCTACTGTGGGAAAATACAGACGTAATAAAGGAATATGTCTGGTAGACACTGGAGAATGATACATGGTTCAATCAGACAAAAAGATAACGTAAAATTGAGGAGCATTTTCTGTCCACCAAAATAAATCAGAACTATGATTTATTACAAATATCACTGTTTTGATCCCATCCCCTTGAATCCTATTAATTCTTCAGACTAAACCAAAATTTTCTGGACCAGTGGGTCTACAATTTTTTTTTTTTTTTTCACATGGGGCATCATAGAAAAGACAAAGCAACAGCTTCAGCCTCCTATCTGTAATAATGCAGGAGTGGGTTTAGGCAGGAGTTTCCTGTAGCTTTCCTCTGTGTGAACAGAGCTGCTATTTAGGAAAGGCTCTTTTGTTGCAGGAGTTAGACAATATGTATTTCTCCAATGGTTGGGTCTTATGTCCTCAGGTACATTTGGTGTACTCAGTGCAGGTCAGAATTATCTGCTAACTTGTCTAAAAAATACAGACACTTAGATTCAGTGTCTTGCCATAGATTCCTATTCAACTGAATTGAAGTGGGTGTCTGCATTTTTAATCATCTCCCCAGGTACCCCTTCTATCTGCCAAAGACTGGAAATCACTGGTCTGCTCTGGTCCTGGAACTTCATAAGGCTTATCAGGCCTCTGGTTCCACCAGCCAGGGTCCTTCTCTGGGGCTTCTTTTCAGATTTGCTTAACGTGTTGAGACACTTTAGGTAACTGCTTCAAAAGACACCCCACTGGACTTCCCCAAATAAACAACCAAATCAATAATCTCCAGACATTTAAAGCTTTGCTTTATATACCAGATCAGCAAGTTCAAGGCAACTTCCCCTGTGTCTTGAATTCTAGCAGATTTAAATTGTGTAACATGAATTAAAGTTGTATTCATTAAACACCAGGAAGGTAATTATGTTTGGGAAGATATAAGTGCTTTCCCCTGTGGGTAGGAAGAAAGGCATATTAGAATCTCTACTGGATTCATTTCCCTTTCTCTTGGTAACTTTTCCCTTTCCAAGATGTTTTCTTTGTGTCTACATGGGGCTCCCAGTTCAGCAATTTGGCAGAAATGGCCAGTTGAAAATGAGTCAATTCGGTTAACAAAGTTAATTAAATTAGTTGCTTATTAATTAAATAGGTAGCACAGGTCTAACAAAAACTGGCCTTAAAACCTACAACATTATTTGAACATTGCACAAAAATTGTTCAATGCACCATTAAATATGTTAGTCCAAAATACATTTATATATTCATAAATGAAGGTAGCTAATTAAATTATGTTGTATCCACAGATGAATTAATATGCAGTCATTAAAAGTAATCCATTCACCATAAAAAAGGAACAAAGTACTGATACTTTGTGAATGAATCTCAAAAATATTAAAGGTGTCAGCAAAATGGCACAACAGGAGATCCCCAGCTTGCATCCCCCCCATAAAAATAACCGTCTGGTGGCCATTCATGGACAAAAGTGCCTTTGAAGGAGCTTTAGGAACCAGAGAGAAGGTTGCTAAACACTAGTGAAGTCCAAGAAAAAAGAGAGCTGCTTTGAGAAGGCCTGTATGTGTCCCTGTGGCAGGTTTTTTGAATGTGGTCCCAGTTGCAGACTAAAAGCAGTCTCATCCACTTGTGGACTCGGCTTTAGCCTTTCTTGGATACGGTCCTGCAACCAACCCCAACTGCCAAGGGACCTGGAAGGAGCTGCATCCATCCACACCCCTGGTAAGAGGCTTGCTGACCTTGGTTCCAAATGCAGATTCTGAATCAGGCCTGTGACCCAACTCCAGTCCGCACTCTACCATGGTCCAGAATCAGCCCTGCCTGCCTTGGGACCCAGAGATGCTAGTCTGTACCCCTGTTATCAGGCCCACTGACCTCAGTCCTCACTGTGCACCCTGAAGTAGCCCTGTGACCAGTTCCAGCCCCACTGTACTGAAGTCTCAGAGTCAGTTCTGCTTGCCCAGGGACTGACCCAAGGATTTGGTAGCAGCACATTCAGGGACCCAGCAGGAGCCATGCTCATGTATCCACCCATGGACCCAGCAGAAGCTACAGGACCAAGCTCCAGCCCTGTTCAACTATGATCCCAGAAGCAATTTCAGTAGGAGAAAGACTTTATCTGCCAAAACCAGTCTGTAAATAAACGTTTGCTCCTTCAAATGCACAGACATCAATGTAAGTTACATAGATCATGAACAAAATCAGGCATGACACCATTTAAGGAAACTAATAAAGTTCTGGTAACGGACCCCAAAGAAATGTGGGTGAGTTGCCTAACAAAGAATTAAAGATAATTGTCTTAAGAAATCTTGGTGAACTGTAAGAAAATAGAGGTGAGTTGACAAAATCAGGAAAAACAATTCCAATGAACAAAATGGGAAGTTCCTCAAAGAGATAAAAATTAGAAAAGAACATGCCACGGGAGCGGCCCAAAGAAATAGCAAAAAGACAAAAAAAAAAAAAAATTAGAAAAGAGCAGAACAATTTCTGGAGCTGAAAGAGACAATGAATGAAATAGGGGGAAATGAAATAGCTCAATGGCATGGAAAAAGAATCTGTGAAGAAAGCAGAGGAAAATATCAGTGAATTTGAAGATGGTGCATTTGAAGTTATCCAGTCAGAGGAGAAAAAAGAATTTTAAAAGTGCAGAAAGTGGAGTTCCCATTCATGGCACAGTGGAAATGAATCTGATTAGGAACCATGAGGTTGCAAGTTCAATCCCTGGCCTTGCTCAGCGGGTTGAGGATCTGGCATTGCTGTGAACTGTGCTGTAGGTTGCAGATGTGGGCTCAGATCTGGTGTTGCTGTGGCTGTGGTGTAGGCCAGCAGCAACAGCTCTCATTAGACCCCTAGTCTGGGAACCTCCATATGCTGTAGGTGCAGCCCTAAACAGACAGAAGACATTAAAAAAAAAAGTGAAGAAAGCCTGAAGGATTGATGAGATACCATAAAGCAAACCAACATAGGTATCATGGGAGTCCTGGAAGGAGAAGACAAGAGAAAAGGGCAGAAAGCTGATTTAAAGAAATAATGGCTAAAAACTTCCTAAATATTAGATATCTAGGTTCATGAAATTTAAAGTCCCTAAACAGGATCAACACAAAGAAGATTACACCAAGACATTTCATAATTAAAGCGTCAATAGTCAAGGACAGAGAGAAAATTTAAAGCAGCAACAAAAAAGTGACTTGTCATATACAAGGGAATCTCATACGTCTATCAAAACTTTATCTGCAGAAACCTTGCTTGCAGGAGAGATTGGAATGATAGACTCAAGTCCTGAAAGATAAAACTGCCAACCAGGAATACTACATCCAGAGAAGCTGTCCTTCAGAAATGAAAGAGAGATAAAGACTTTCTCAAATGCACAAAAGCTGAGGGAGTTCAACATCACCAGATCTGCCTTACAAAAAATTTTAAAAGGAGTTCTTCCAGTTGAAAAAAAGGGATGTTAATTAAGGACATCAAAGTGTATAAAAGTAAAAAACTTACTGGTGAAGATAAGTATATAGCCAAATTCAGAATACTCTAATACGGTAGGGGTGTCTGTAAATTGTTTACACCTCTAGTGGAAAGGTTAAAATGTTAAAATATTGATATATATTCAATAATTTGTTCATGGATATATCACACAAAAAGATGTAAATTGTGACATCAATAACATAAAATGAAGGGGGTAAAGTGTAAAGTTTTGTACATGACTGGAGTTGCTATCAGATTGAAATAGACTGTTACAGCTATCTGATAATTTATGTTCACCTTATGGTAACCACAAGGGAGAGATAGCTAGTGGATACACAAAAGAGAAATAAATCAAAGCATACCACTACAAAAAAATTCATCAAATCAACAAGACAGCAAGAGAGGAAAAAAAGAACAAAAAGAACAACAAAACATTCAGAAAACAGTTAATAAAAAGGCAATGGTAAGTCCTTACCTGTTATTAATTGCTTTAAAGATATATGGATTAAATTCTCCAGTCAAAAGACATACAGTGGTGAATGGAAAAAAAAAAAAAAAACACCTAGATCCAACTATGTGCTGCCTATAAGAGACCCATTTTTGCTTTAACAAAACACATTGGCCAAGAGTAAAGGGGTGGAAAAGTTATTCCATGCAAACGGTAACCAAAAGAGAGCAAGAGTGGCTATATTTATATCAGACAAAATAGACTTTAAGTCAAAAACTGTCACAAGAGGCAAAGAAATTCATCACAAAAGGACAAAAGGGTCAATTCAAGAGGAAGATGTAAAATTATAAATAATGTGATCCCAGCATCAAAACACGTAAATGTATAAAAGTTAATATGGACAAATCTGAGTGGAGAGATAGCAATGCACTAATTATAGAAGACATCAATCCCCCTCTCTAATGGATAAATCAATGAAAAAGAAAATCAATAAGGAAATAGCAGAACTAAACAATACTATAGATCAAATGGATCTAACAAACATACACAGACCTTTCCATCTAATAGCAGAAGAATACATACACTTAAGCACACATGGAACATTCTCCAGGATAGACCATGTTAGGTCACAAAACATGTCTTAACAAATCCAAGAAGAATCATTCCAAGTGTCTTTTCTGACCACAGTGAAATAAAGCTAGAAATCAGTAACAGCAAGAAAATGGGAAAAATCACAAATACATGGAAACTAAGCAACATATTCTTGAATAGCTGATGGGTCAAAGAGAAAATCAAAAGGGAATGAAAAAAATATCATCAGACAAATGAAAATGAAAACATAATATACCAAAACTTATGGGATATAGCAAAAGCAGTTGTAAGAGGTAAGTTTTTATTAATAAAATCCTACATTAAAAAAAGAAGATCTCAAATAAACAACCTAACTTTACACCTCAAGGAACTAGAAAAAAGAATAATCTAAGTCCAAAGTTAACATAAGAAAGGAAGTAATAAAGATTGGAGCAGCAATAAATCAAATAGAAAATAGAACAAAAAAGAAAAAAATCAGAGTTCCCTCATGGATCAGTGGGTTCCCTTATAGATTTGGTATTTTCACTGTTGTGGCTCTGGATACAGCTGCGGCACAGGTTTCATTCCTGATCCTGGAACATCTGTGTGCCACATCTCTGGCGGGGGTGGGGGGGGAAAGAGAGCAGGAAGGAAAAAAGAGAGAAAGAAGCTCAACAAATTAAGAATTGGTTTTTGAAAATATAAACCAAATCAACAAGGCTTATCTAGACTAACTTTTAAAAAAGAGAGAAAAGACTCAACTAAAATCAGAAATGAGAGGAGACATTACAACAAGTACCTCAGAAATAAAAAGGATCATAAGATTATGAACAATTATATACCAATAAAATGTATAATCTAGGAGCAATGGATAACTTCCAAGAAACCTAGATACCAAAACTGAATCAAGAAGAAATAAAAAATCTGAACAGACCAATAAAAAATAAGGAAATTGATTCCATAATCAAAAACTTCCTTAAAAAGTAAAGCCCAAGACTAGATGGCTTTATGAGTAAATTCTAATAAACATTCAAATAAGAATGAATACCAATCCTTCTACAACTCTTCCTCAAAACAAGGAGAGAACAATTTTAAACTCATAAGGTTAGCATTACCTGATACAAAAGCCAGACAAAGATATTAGAAGAAAAGAAAATTACAAGCCGATACCCTTGATGAATATAGATGCAAAAATCCTCAATAAAATACTAGTAAAACAAGTTGAACATCACATTAAAAGAATTATACACCATGACCAAGTGGGATTTATCCCAGGGGTGCAAGGATCATTTAACATATGAAGATCATATGATATACCACATTAATAAAATGAAAGAGAAAACCACATGATCATCTCAACAGACGCAGAGAAAGCATTTGAAAAAGTTCATCATCCATTCATGATTAAAATTTCTCAACAGATTAGTTATAGAAAGAACTTACCTTAACATAATAGAGGCCATATATGAAAGGCCCACATCCAACATCATAATCAATGGGGAAAAAATTGAAACCTTTTCCTTTAAGATCCAGTAACAGGAAAGGATGCCCACTCTCACCACTTCTATTCAACACAGTAGTGGAAGTCCTAACCAGAGCAATTAAACAAGAAAAAGAATAAAAGCCATCCAAATCAGGAAGGAAGAAGTAAAATGATCTCTCATATGATCATATATGTAGAAAATCCTAAAGATTCAATAAAAATCTGTTATAATTAATAAACTCAGTAAAGTTGCAAGATACAAAAATCAGTTGCATTTCTAAACACACAACAGTAAACTATATGAAAAGGAAATTAATATCTCCATTCAGGAGTTCCCACTATGGTGCAGTGGGTTAAGGATCCAGCATTGTCTCTGTGGTAGTGCAGATTTGATCCCTGGCATGATGGGTTAAGGATCTGATGTTCCTGCAGCTGTGGTGACGTTCACAGCTGTAGTTTGGATTCAATCCCTGGTCTGCACACTTCCATATGTCATGGGTGTGGCCAAAAAAAAAAAAAAAAGAGAGAGAGAGAGAGAGAGAGAGAAACAACATTCCATTCAAAGTATAAAATACTTAGGAATAAACCTAGCCAGGGAGGTGAAAGATTTGTACACTAAAAATTCTAAAATACTGATGTAAGAAATTAAAGAAGACCTGGATAAATGAAAAGACATTCCATGTTCATAAATTCATAGAATCAATATTGCTAAAATATCCATACTACTCAACATGATCTACAGATGTAATGCAATACCTATCAAAATCCAGTAGCATTCTTTATAGAAATAGAAAAAATTTCCTAAAATTCACTTTGAACCACAAAAGACCTTGAAGAGCCAGAGCAATCTCGATCAAGAAGAACAAAGCTAGAGATATCACACTTCCTGCTTTCAAATATATTACAAAGCTACAGTAACAAAACGGTATGGCACTGGCATAAAAACAGACATAATAGACAAATCGAACAAAAAAAACAGAAAGAAATCCATATATCTTAGTCAGTTTATCTTCAAAAAGACTGTTAAGAACACACACTTGGGAAAGGATAGTATTTTCATTAAATGGTGTCAGACAGGCTAGATATGTACATTTGGAAGAAGGAAACTGGATTCTTAACCTCATACCATATACAAAAATAACTCAAAGTGGATTTAAGCCTTAAATGTGAAATCTGAAACAGTAAAATCATTAGAAGGGAACACAGACAAAAAGCTTCTTGATGTTTTTCTAAGCAATGACTTTTTTGGATATATCTCCAAAAGCACAGGCAGCAAAAGCAAAAGTTGCTAGGAGGGATTGCATGAAACTAAAAGAGCTTCTACACAGCAAAGAAAACAATGAAAAGATTGAAAGGGCAACCTATGGAATGAGAGAAAATATTTGTAAACCATACACCTGATAAGGGGTTTAAAATTTTATCCAAGATCATTCCCAAATAATAACAATAATAGTCAAATAATAAAGCCTCATTTATTGAGCTGAGTAGTTTGTCAAGCTCTGTGCTGGCTGTCAGTGTTAGAGATAGTATCTGTCAACTGGGGCACATAAGCCTGGTTTTAGAACTGAAGATACTGAGACTCAGGTCAGAAAAAAACAACACAATCTTGGAGGCGAGGTTTAGTGACAGGTCACCTACTTTTGAAGTTGAACCCATCCACAAGGCACTCCAGGGAAACAAAGATTTCTGTAATATTCACATGGCTGGCTCTTCCCACAGACTCCATGATGGACACCACACTGGTCCCATGTGTGACCAAGAACAGGCAAACTGGCTCAGTAGATGGCTTCCATCTGTCCTTTTTGGTATCATGTAGATACAGACTAAAGTCCTGTGGGATACTGATTCTATATCCTCTTCCTGAGACTCCCTTGACATCCTAAAATACTATTTTTACCCGCCAAGCTTTTCCTCCTTGTTTCTGTCCCTGGGGAAAGACTTTCTCCAAGGCAGGATTTTTGCAACAGCCACCCAAAGTAGAAAAGAGCTCCAAAATCCTTCTGCCATCATTCTTGAAAGGTAATCTGGACTCGGAAAAATACACAAGGAGCTGAACTCAACCCAGAGGAAAGGATGCTACCTGGTGAATCAGGGGGCCCCGGGGTCTAGCACTGTGGGTTGATATTGGAAAGACACTTAGCCCCTTCAGGGCTTGGTGTCTGTATTATCCAGGCATCTCCAGAGAAACAGCATCCATAGGAGATATATACTACATCCATAGTATATACATACACATATATAATAAACCACACTTATATATCATATACATACATATATATTATATATGCATGCATAAAATATGTATATACTTTACATATACTGTATATGTGATTTATTATAGGAGTTAGCCCCTGTGCTTATGGAGGCTGAGAAATCCCATGACCTTCCATTTGCCAGCTAGAGACCCTGGCAAGCCAGTGGTGTAATTCAGGTCCAAGTCCAAAGGCATGAGAACCAAGAGCACCAGGGTCTCATGCAGGAGAAGGAAGACCCAGCTCAAGCAGTGAGAACAGACTGGCACTTCCTCTGCCTTTGTGTTCTATTCAGGCTCTCAATGGACTGGATGATGCCCGCTGGCATTGGAGAGGGTGATCGGCTTTACTTGGTCTACTGATTCAAAGGCTAATCTTTTCCAGAACCATCTTTAGAGACATACCCAGAAGCAATGTTTTACCAGCCATCTGGGCATCCCTTAGCCCAGTCAGGTTGACATAAAATTAACCATCAGTTTCCTTTCTTGTAAAATGATACAGTTGGAAGTACACAATCTATAAAATTTGCTTTTTCCGGAGCCAACATTGGTTCTGGGATTCTACTTCTAACCCTGTTGCCCAGAGTGCCCTGCAGACCCTGACTCTGAGCCTCCCCCGCCCCGCTCCCTTTCCTACACCCACTGGACTACAGAGCTTTGCACATTTGCAACAGCAGTTGCCATGCTGTTGCCCACACCTGGCACATCTGCTTACTCTCCTGTGCAGGCTGATTTTGTGTACTTTACAGGTGTCTGCCTGAGGAGGTGGGCCTGTGGATTGATCCCTTGCCCTTGCTCTGCCGACCCAAAGCCTACTGTTGGAAACTCGCAGGTAAAGCCTGTGACAGCATCATTAGTGTGAGTCAGCGTGCTGTTGTCAGGCCCGGGATAATGGGGGGAGTGAAGGGTGTAATTTGCTTGAACACACACACTCTCCTCTCCGGCAGAATGAATACTTTGCAGCCCACATACTTTTGTGGGGCCAGAATTCCTCTTGAACCAAGCACAGCTTTCTTTGTCATATTCTGTCTAAAGAAAGACAGCTGCTCCGTCGTCAGGAATGGAAGGGAGAGAAGCAAATGGAAAAAACAAATAATGCAGGGGGAGGGGGCAGGATGTTTTTTGGCACGATGTGCGGCTCGAAGGCTTTTTTTGGTTTTGTTTTGTTTTTGTTTTTAACAGAGTACAGAACACAGCCAAGGTGAAATCGTGAACCAAGGGAAATCCTTGAGGCGTGTATTTACACAACACCATGGCAGTCTTAAGGAGAGTTTTTGCTTGGGCTCCGAAGGAAGAAAGAAAGGACACGAGTGCCAAGGGGCCGAGAGGAAATCACCAGTTTTGGTAATAGATCTCCTGGGAACCCCAGTCCCAGGAGGACTTGTGCTGTCGGAAGACAGAACACAGCACGAGTTCCCCGTGTCAAGTCAGAGCCCACAGAAGCCCGGAAGCACAACAGCGCCTTGCTTCGAGTCTTCCAGCGCCGGCCACCTTGTCGGTCCTGCCCTTACACATGCTTTACGAGGGGGCCGCACACATGCAGTCTCCCAGCACCACATATTACACAGTCGAGTTTCTTGCATCTGGGGAAATCGCAGAGGTCAGCCTACACCACAGCCACAGCGACACAGGCTCTGAGCCGCACCAGCAACCCACACCACAGCTCATGGCAACGCTGGATCCTTAACCCACTGAGCAATACCAGGGATGGAATCCACGTCCTCATGGATACCGGTCAGGTTCATTACCACTGAGCTACCATAGGACCTCCCTTATTGAATTTTTATAATGTCCCCCCGAACTGATCTTATTATGCTGCTTTTCCACTGCCATGCTCTGAGAGCCGGATGATAGTGGGCCTTAACTCACAGGGCAGACATCAGGGACAAAGGCCTGAGACATTAGACTCATATAGGTTATCATCATAACTTCCATTTTCTCAAGTTGTCCCAACAATTTTTTCCCGGTCACCTGGGTCTCTGGAGGGCAGATAGGGCAGAGCGCACTTTGGAAGTGAAGGGTCCGTCTGGCTAGGAATTTTGAGGTAGGTTGGAACAATAGCAGAGGAGAAAAACTGAGTTGGGAGGAATTCAATTCGTGGAGAACGTATCACTTCAAGATTCTTTTCACATATTGGATATATTATGGAGTGCCCACTATGTGCCAGGCACTATGCCAGGTACCACGTTTTCTTTTTCGATGTCATCCTCAGCCACTCCAACAATGCCTAACCATCGTATAAGTTTCCCTCTGTGTCCGTCCACTGCTCTGGCCTTCAATTATAAATTCTTTTGTTACTACTCAGCCATAAAAATGAATAAGATAATGTTACTGGCAGCAACGTGGGTGGAACTAGAGACTCTCATACTAGGTGAAGTAAGTCAGAAAGAGAAAGACAAATACCATATGATATCGCCTATATCTAGAGTCTAATACGTGGCACAAATGAACCTTTCCACAGAAAAGAAACTCATGGACTTGGAGAACAGACTTGTGGTTGCCAAGGGGGAGGGGGAGGGAGTCAGATGGACTGGGAGTCTGGGGTTAATAGATGTGAACTATTGCCTTTGGAATGGATAAGCAATGAGCTCCTGCTCTATAGCACTGGGAACTGTATCTAGTTACTTATGATGGAGCATGATAATGTGAGAAAAAGAATGTATATATGTATGTGTGACTGGATCACTTTGCTGTATAGTAGAAAATTGACAGAACACTGTAAACCAGCTATAATGAAAAAATATATAAATCATTAAAAAGTAAAAAATAATTCATTTATTGATCACCTATAATATAACAAGGCCTATATCAGGCTTAGAGGAAACATACAACATATATGCTTCCAACTTCTGGTACAGGAATGACAAAAATAAGTAATGGGATAGAGTTAAAATAAGAAGGCTCTGAAATAGACACAAAATGAATATTGAAATTTGATACATAATTGGAATGGCATTTAAGATGCCATTTGGGTAAATGGATAGTGCTGAGATAGCACACAATTTGGAAGGCCTTAAACTTGGATCCTTACCTATACGATAAATAGCTAAGATTCTGGATGGACTAAAGAGTTAAGAAGAAATTGTAAGATTATGTTTCTTGCCTCTTAGAATGGGAGAGATCTTTCTAAGCCTAAAAGGGAAGAAATCATATAAAAATATCAATAGATCTAACTTCACAATTTAAAAAAATGTACACACAAAGAAAAATACTATAAACAATATTGATGGAGGTCTTCCAGGGCAATTTGATGCTGTGAGTTCACGGTTGAATGATGCTCTTTGCTAGAAACTCAGCAATAATGGATAAAACACAAAAAGGAAAACTAAAATATAGACCGGGGCTCAAGTACAGGATAAACATCTTTGTGGATTGGACACAGCAGAAAAACAAGCTGAAGCCATCGGCTTGCTGGACCCTGGCTCCAGAATCAGACTGACAGCGAGGTATTTAAGCAAATACGTCACTGCTCTGCTTGTAGACAGGAGTTGAAGAGGGGCTTACAAACATCACAAAACTAAGCTGAACACAAAATGCTACAAAATGCTGCTGAAGGAAAACACTTTCGGATCATACATCTGATAGGGACTTGTACCTAGATTACATAAATAACTCTTACCACTCAACCATCAAAAGACAAGTAACACAATTAAACATGGGCAAAGGATATGAACAGGTGTTTCTCCAAAGATGATACTCCAGTGGCCAATGAACAGATGAAAAGGGGCTTGACATCATTAGTCACTTGGGACATGCAAATCAAAATCACAATGAGGTACTCCTTCACACCCACTAGCATGGCTTTAAGAAAAAAGAGAGATAATAGCAAGTGTTGACAAGAATGTGGAAGAAATGGAATCCTTGGAGTTCCTGCCATGGTACAACAGGAGTGGCGGCGTCTTGGAGTGCTGGGACTCAGGTTCAGTCCCTACCCAACACAATGGGCTAAGGCTCCAGTCACAGGTGCATCTTAAGTTGCAACTACAGCCTGGATCTGATCTCTGCCTGGGAACTCTATGGGGCAGCCAAAAAAGAAAAAGAAAGAGAACAAGAGAGATACAGAGAGACAGACAGACAGAAAGAAAAAGAATACTCACACATAGCTTGTGGGAATGTCAAATGGTGCAACTGCTATAAAAAAAAAAGATTGGCATTTCCTCAAAAAGCTAAACCTAGAATTAGCATATGACCAAGTAATTCTACTCCTAAGTATATACCCAAGGTATAAATGGCCATGTAAAAACTTGTAAATGGTCATCATGTAAAAACATAAATGATCATAGCAGGTGCTATGGACTGAATTGTGTTCTCCCAAATTCAGATGTTGGAATCTCTAATCCCCACTGGGATGGTTTTGGAGATAAGACCTTTGGAGGTAATTAGGTTTAGCTAAGGTCATGGGGGTGGGACCTCTCTGATGAGATTAGTACCCTCATAAGAAGAGACACCAGCAAGAGGGACAGAGCAAGAGGGTGGCCACTTGCAAGCCAGGAAGGCAGTTCTTACCAGAACCCAACCATGCAGCCATAGTGATCTCAGAATTCTAGCCTCTAGAACTGTGAGAAAGAAATTTCTGTTGCTTCAGCCACCAAGTCTATAGCATTTTGTTATGGCAGCTTGAGCTGAGACAGATTTTACTACCAAGAAGTAGGGTGTTGCTGCTGTAAGAAATAGATAAACACATGGAAACAATTTGGGAATTGAGTAATGGATAGAAGCCAAAGAGTTCTGAGGTCCATGCTAGAAATAGGGACATCACATGATTCTGAAACTAATTCCAGTGGGTTTTTTGGTTTTTTTTACCTACACCAAGCAATTCTCTAACAAGTCATGGTGTCCTACAGTTTAATTCTTTTTTTTTTTTTTTCTGTCTTTTGTCTTTTTGTTGTTGTTGTTGTTGCTATTTCTTGGGCTGCTCCCGCGGCATATGGAGATTCCCAGGCTAGGGGTTGAATCGGAGCTGTAGCCACCGGCCTACGCCAGAGCCACAGCAACGCCAGATCCGAGCCACGTCTGCAACCTACACCACAGCTCACGGCAATGCCGGATCGTTAACCCACTGAGCAAGGGCAGGGACCGAACCCGCAACCTTATGGTTCCTAGTCGGATTCGTTAACCACTGCGCCACGACGGGAACTCCTTAATTTAATTCTGATACTATCTACCTGGCAACAGAATCAGATTTCAGAGGTTAAGGGGTCAGTTTCGCAAGACTTCCCACAATTCAGATGCCAATCACAGGTCCAGGTGGTTGGTTACCTGTGCTTCTGACTGACTGGCTGCCAATCAGAGGTTCCCACAACTCCCTCCATGGGTTTGATGAATTTGCTAGAGTGGCTCCCAGAACTCAGGAAACCAGAGTATGCACTAGATGACCAGTTTATCACAAAAGGTATTAAAGGATATGAATCAACAGCCAGATGAAGAGATACATAGGGTGAAGACCTGAACAAAGGAGCTCCTGCCCTCATGGAGTTTGGGGTCTGGCATGATAGCACATGGATACATTTTGCTCACCGACTTGAAAACTCTCAAAAGCCCATCTTCTGGGGGTTTCATGGAAGCGTCATTACATAGGTGTGATTGATTAAATAATTGGCCATTGGCCATTGAACTCTGTCTCCAGCCCCTGTCCCCTCCCTGGATATCCAAGAATGGGACTGAAGTTCTAACCCTCTCATCTCATGGTTGGTTCTCTGTTAACTGGCCCCTATGCTAAGGTTATCTAAGGGCTTTCCAAAAGTCACTCTGTTAACTTCAAAAAGACCTAGGGAGAAGTTCCTGTCGTGGCACAGCAGAAACGAATCCGACTGGGAACCATGAGGTTGCAGGTTTGATCCCTGGCCTTGCTCAGTGGGTTGAGGATCCTGCATGGCCATGAGCTGTGGTGTAGGTTGCAGACAATCTCAGATCTGGCATTGCTGTGGCTACAGCTCCAATTGGACCCCTAGCCTGGGAACCTCCTAAAAAGACAAAAGACTGGGGGAAAAAAAAAAAGACCTAGGGAATTCCCATCATGGCGCAGCAGAAACCAATCTGATATCCATGAGGATGCAGGTTCGATCCTGGGCCTTGCCCAGTGGGTCAGGGATCCGGCATTGCCATGAGCTGTGGTGTAGGTGGCAGACGAGGTTTGGATTCCTCGTTGCTGTGACTGTGGTGTAGGCCAGCAGCTGTAACTCTGATTTGACCCCTAGCCTGGGAACTTCCATACGCCGTGGGTGCAGCCCTAAAAAAAGCAAAGAGAAAAGACCTAGGACATGCCAAGAAGTTTAGGAATTCTGCTCCAGGAACAGGGATGATGACCAAATATGCATTTCTTATTATAAATTACAGTGTCACAGTTGTTAGTGGTGATTCTGGTGAGGTCTCCAGTGGAAATGAGGAACTGTTATTAAAACTTTGCTCCTTGTTTTAAAGGGGCAAAGAACGTGGCTGAACGATGTTCCGGGGTTTTGGAAGGTCGAACTTGTAGGGGATGAATTTGGACATTTCGCTGAGGAGATCGTTCTAAGCAGAGGGAGGAAGGAACAGCTTGCTTCCTTCTGACTTTTTACAGGAAAATACAAAAGAAGAGTGATAAATCGAAGAAGCAATCATTCAGCAAAAAGGAAGCAGGGCCTGATGATTTGGGAAATGCTCAGCCTGTACCCGTTATAAAACATGAGAAAACTTTGTTCTGTAGAGAACGCTAATGGGATGATGGAACAACCATTCGATACAAAGAGCAATGGGTGCAACTATCTTGGGAAAAGCCAGAAATAGAGATGGAGCTTCACTAGCAAGAAACAGAGATGGTCCTTCTCTAGCAAAGACACTGCAAGGTTGAACTAAAGGGGGCAGAGATAGTAGGATGGAATGGAGGAAGGCTGTCTACTTCTTGGATTCTACAGAACTAGATCATTGAGATTTCAGCTAAGAACAGGCATTCTTCTTCATACAAAAGCAAGAAGGAACCCAAAGGCGATTAATTCAGAGATCGTCAGGGCTGCCTCCTCAGAGTGAGGTCATCGTCTCAATTTCAACTGGCTGGACAGCCTCCACTAGAGGAGAGAGTGGGGCTGCCAAGAACCTTAGAGGAAGGACCCCTTTCTAGCAGAGCCAAGAAAGCACGATTGCCACCTGAGTGCATCATAAAGGCAGGACTGCCACCCCAGTGGGTCTACAAGGTAGGCTAAGAGGATTATTCACAATCCTAAAGATGGAGCTGGCTTTGCTCGGTTGTAGACTTTTTGGGAATTGTCACCCTTTCATTCCTTCTTATTTCACCCTATTAGAATGGGGATGTCTCTCCTATGCCTATTCCACAATTATACTGCACATAATATGTCCAGTTTCACAGGTTCACAGGTGGAAAGGAATTTTCCCTCACTGTGATATTTAGATATGTCTTCATATTTTAGACTTTAGAATTATGCTGGAATGAATTAAAGTTGGGTGGCCTGCTTAAGGCAAAATGTATGTATTTTGTACATGAGAAAAACATGAATTTTTTGGGAGGGGCAAGGGACAGAATGCTATGGACTGAATTGGTCTCCCCAGTATTCATGTTGAAGCTCCAACCCCCAATGTGATAATATTTGGAGATAGGTCTTTGAGAAGTGATTAGATTTAGATGAGGTTATGAGGATGGAGCTCCATGACGGGATTAGTGCCTTTCTAAGAAAAGACATCATATATACAATGGAATATTACTCAGCCATAAATAAGAACGAAATAATGGCATTTGCAGCAACACTGAGGGGCCTAGAGACCATCATACTAAATGAAGTTAGATGGTGAGAGAGAATCATCATATGACATCACTTATACGTGAAATCTAAAAAGAGGACACAAATGAACTTATCTGAACAACAGATACAGACTTACAGACTTTGAAAAACTTACAGTTACCAAAGGGGATAGTTGTTGGGGGAGGGAGGGGTGGACTGGGGATGTGGGATTGGCATATGCACACTGAGGTAGGTAAAATGATGGGCCAATGGGGACCTGATATATAGCACAGGGAACTCTACCCAATATTCTGTGATAGTCCATGTGGGAAAAGAACATCAAAGAGGGAGTTCTCGTTGTGGCACAGTGGTTAACCAATCTGACTAGGAACCATGAGGTTGTGGGTTCGAACCCTGGCCTTGTTCCGTGGGTTAAGGATCCAGAATTGCCCTGAGCTGTGGTGTAGGTTGCAGATGCGGCTTAGATCCCGCGTTGCTGTGGTTGTGGCGTAGGCTGGCGGCTACAGCTCCGATTCCACCCCTAGCCTGGGACCCTCCATGTGCTGCAGGAGCAGCCCTAGAAAAAGGCAAAAAAGATAAAAAATAAATAAATAAACCAGTAAGGTTTTTTTTTTTAAAGAATCTCAAAGAGAATGGATGTATGTACATGCATCACTGACTCACTGTGTTGCACAGCAGAAATTATCATAACCTTGTAAATCAATTATACTTCAATAAAACTTAAGAAAGAAAAGACACCAGAGAGCCAGCTCTTTCTCTCTACTATGTGAAGACAGAGCAAGAAGGCAGCCACATACAAGCCAGAAAAACTGCCCTCCTGAGAAACTGTCCATGCTAACAACCTGATCTTAGACGTCTAGCTACCAGAACGATGAGAAATCACTGTCTGTTGTTTAAGGCCACCCAGTCCATGGCATTTTGTTATGGCAGCCTGAGATGGCTAAGATGGTAAGACTGTCCGTAAGTTACAAGTTGGTGAGTTGATAAAGAAAATGTGGTGTTTCCATATAATGGAATATTATTGAGCCATAAAAAAGAATGGAGTGCTGATACATGCTATACCATGAATGAACCTGGGAAAAATTATGCCTAAGTGGAAAAAGCCAGATACAGAAGGCCACAAATTGTATGATCCCATTTACACAAAATGTCCAGAATAGGCAAGTCTATAGAGACAGGAAGACAGTTACTGGTTGCCAGGGGCTAGAGGCGGAAGGGGATGAGAAAAGACTGCAATGAACCGGGGTTTCTTTGGGGTTGAATCAAATGTTGTAAACGTAGTGGTGATGGTGTCACAGCTTCATGGTGATAGTAAAAAACAAACAAACAAACAAACAAACAAACAAACAAACAAAAAACACCTGAATTATTCACTTTAAAAGCATGAATTTTTATGATATGTAAGCAATATCTTAATGAAACTATTATTTAAAAAATGCTGCCTAGGGCTCTAGCTCCTGATAATCTCCAAGCCTAGGGCGAAATGGGAGCACAGATTTGACCTGTAGACTAGGGGGTGAACTGAGCCTTGAGTCAGCCCTGTGACTGGATGTGTGATGGTCCCAGTATCAGTTCAAGGCCTGATTCTGGATGGGATCCCAGAGCGTCTAGTGGGAGCGACGGCAAACTGCAAGACAGAGAGCAATAAATACATGGACATGCAACAAAAACAAAGCCTGTAGGAAATTAGATCGTGAACTAAAATATCAAAGGATATTTTGGTGGGAATGATGGAAAAATCTATTTTGGGAGGAAGAAATAATTCACAGAAATTTTCTAGAATTTTATAAAAATTGTCTTCAGTTTGGAAATGCACTCCAAGGACTGAATGGGACCAAACTCTACGTGGAAAGCTCAGAAATACACTCTTGGGTATATGAAAAACCAACATGTGAAAGAGATAGCATAATAAATTAATGGAGAAATAATTACTGCTGGAGAAATAGGGAAAATATTAATGTTCTTACTGCATACTACAAACCAGATGAATTTTAAGTGAACTCAAAACCTAAACTTCAAAACCAAAGCTTAAAAGCTCTTAGAAGAAAGTATAAAAAAAATCTTTATAATCTTTTGATAAGGAGGATCTATTTAAAAGAAAGCATAAAAAGGTAGAGATTGATAAACTAGGCTACATTAAAATATAAAACTTCTTCATAATCAAGACAAAAAAAAGAAAGTTAAAGGACAAGCTACATATGGAAAGAAAATATTTACAATGTACAAAACAGATAAACATGTATAGAATATTTAAGGGATGTCTACTACAGTACAAAAAGCAATATAATAGAAAAATGGACAAATAATATGATCAATTTATAGAAGGGAAAATCTGAATTATGAATATACCTATGAAAGGCTTCTCAATTTCACAAGTCATCATGGAAATATAACCTACAATGACAATGAGTGTCAATTCACGGACTGGCAAAAATTAAATTCTGTCTCTGGAGAAACAGAAATTCTATTATACCACTGGGTGGAGTGCAAATGGGTATGACAACTCTGGGGCTGAATTTCATTGTCTTTAGTAAAAAAGTCTTTTTTTCCTTTCTTTTTCTTTTTCTTTTTGGCCATGCCTGCAGCATGCAGAGGTTCCCAGGCATTCAACCCATTCACAGAATAGATAAACCATGCGTGGCACGTTGATACAGTAAAATGTACTACAGCTGCATGTATCAACATTAAAAAATTTTGGAAAAAAGTTGAATGGAGAGAACAAGGTGCAGAGAGGTATATGCCAAATGCAAATGATATCTATATATCTATATATCATGTATAATATTATGAATATGTATGTATAATAAATAACGTAAATTTAGAAGAGGCAAAATAATATCACCGAAAATCTGTGGATATTTAAATTTGTAACAAATGGAATAAAATTGCTGCATTCAAAATACTGGTTAACTAAAGGAAAGGGTTTAGAATTGAGGGGAGGGGGACATGGAGACCTCAAGTTTATGTGCCGAATTTTGTTTATTTACAACAAGTCTGATCTAGATATAGAAGAATATTAGCATTTTATAAAGCCAAAGAATAGGTTTTCTTTTCTTAGGTTTTAATTTTTTTGCTATAGGTTTTAGATATATTATAATGAAAACATTAAAAATGCAAACACTTCACTACTAATAGATAAAATATAAATTGGGAAAGAATAAGTGAAACATCTGTCAGCCAGATGACTGAGGTTCTTATTATATAAAGTGCTCTTATTAAGTGATGAAAATGAGATAAGCATATGAGAGGAAGGTCGAGTAACAGCATTAAAAGGCAATTTGCTGGAAGAGGAATATCAATGACTTAGGAATTCATGAGAGCAAAAATGCAGATTGAAGCCACAATGAAATATTTTTTTTTTTTTTTACTACTCAATTCTGGGAACTTAGCTGTAGGAAGTGCCCAGGAATTCTATACAAGTTTATTTTCAGGGATATTATCCATGGTTCATTAGAGTGGTCATATATATATATAAATAGATATGTAGACAAAATGCATGCATCTGTCCAAGCCAGCTCTCCAGGAGAAATTTTTGATTCATTTTATCCTTTTACTCCCATCACCCCACACCAATAGTTCTACTTACTAAATTCAAGGGTCACATATTTTTTTCTTCACATTTTAGCATCTGTGAAATTGGAATGTGTCTTACAGTCACTGCCGGCCAGAGGGCAGTCATGAAGTAGTTGTCATTGTCTAAATTTGCTCATCCAAACTTGTGAAATAAACAGGTGTCACATTCTTCTTCTCACAAGCGCCCTAAGTGCTAATGTAAACTTTATATGTGCAGACAAGCTCAGAAATGCACGTTCATCTCAAAAGTACCATCTTGGGACAAGTTAGAGCAAATTAAGATGAATCTAAGCAGGTAAAGTGAAAACAGTGTCAAAAATCACACATTTATACCTAAGGTAACTTTCTAAGGTGACACAGAACAAATGCAAGTGAAACTAAGCAGACTGTTTGAAACAAGCAAGAAATGTCACTTTTAATTTAAATGAAGTGGGAGTTAGGGTGAGTTTAAACAAAACTAAGCAGTTTGTGTCAGACAAGCTCAGAAATTATCATTCTTCTTAAAACCAGTTCCTTAGAGCAAATTCTGGTTGAAACTACACAGTTCATATGAAACCAAGCTCAAAATCACTTGTTCACATCAAACTAAAGTTCTTATTGCTCATTAGAACTAATTAATACATAATTAAACCGTTTATGCTAAACCAAGTGCTGGAGTTCCTGTTGTGGCTCAGTGGTTTAAGAATCCGACTGGTATCCATAATGATGCAAGTTCGATCCCTGGCCTCACTCAGTGGGTTAAGGATCCGGCATTGCTGCAAGCTGCATTGTAGTTCTCGGATATGGCTTGCATCCCAAGTTACTGTGGCTGTGGTGTAAGCCTGCAGCTGCAGCTCCAATTCCACCCCTAGCCTGGGAACTTCCATAAGCCACAGGCGTGGCCCTAAAAAGCAAAAAGACAAAACAAACAAACAAACAAAAAAACCAAAAACCCAAAAACAAACCAAGTGAAGACTCAAATGTTCTTCTCAAAAGTAACATTTTAGGATGAGTTAAGAGTGTGTGTGAGTGGTTGAAAATAAGCACTACACATGAAAAAAAGGTCAAAATTCTTCATTCATTTCAAACAAAATTCCTAAGCTTTGTAAATGTTTCACATGCAAACAAAACAGAAGAAATGTTCTTTGTCCTGGTTACTAAGGGATCATTAGGAGTTACCAGCATGGCTCAGGGGTAATGAACCCGACTAGCATCCATGAGGATGTGGTTCGATCCCTGGCCTTGCTCAGTGGGTTAAGGATCTGGTGTTGCCCCCTTGAGCTGTTTTGTAGGTGGGCAGTTGCAGCTCCTATGAGACCCCTAGCCTGGGAACTTCCCTATGTCACGGGTTCAGCCCTGAAAAAAACAAACAAACAAACAAACAAATGTGGGGGGAGGGGTCATTGGATTCCATGACCATTTGTTACCCACTCCTTGCAAGTCAGACTTGGGTTGCTTTGGATGACAAGGTAATCTTAGCAGCTGCTTGGGAAAAGCATGGTAGGTACACATTACAGAGGCTCCGTAGGTGTTCTAAAGGGATGTGCAAACAGTGATGGGATAAAAAGTTAATAGTCTCATTGTGTAAAGGGCCAATGAAAATCTGTAAGAAAAAACAAACTCTCCAATAGAGGAGCAAGCCGAGAACACAGAGCCCATAAAGGAGGAAATACAATCAGCCAAGAAACATTTGAAACATATATAACCTCCAAGGAGATCAGAAAATGCAACTAGGACAAGAAGTAAATTCTGCCTATTGGATTACCCAAGATTGAAATGATAAACGGTCCACTGTCGCCCGGGTTACAGTAAAACAGCAACTGTTATGTCCTCCTCCTGGGAGAGCTTATTGAAGCAGGCTTTCTGGAAAGCTGTTTGCCAATGTGTGAAAGGAGCCTTAAACACATTCACACCTTGCTTGGGTGTGCAAAAATAAAAAATAGGAAGGAGAGCCAAAAAAATAAACCAATTGATAAGGGGAGAAGTATCAAGAGGGGAAAGAGGAAGGAACTCTTAAGGACAGGGAGCCAAAGACCCTTCTCTGAGTATGTATACCTTTCAAATCGTTCTGCATTTTAGAGCCATAGGAACACTTTCCCTACTCCCAAATGAGTGAATAATTAAAACTCAGCCAGAAAGTGGAGAGACTCCACCACAGCATACAGGTAGCAACCAATGAAGCTCATTATGTTACCAATGATTAACCACCCTGAACAGAGCAGGGAAGAGAGGAACTAACCTGAGCAACTTCAGACAACAGAGTTTTGACTAGATCCCGCAGGACTCAAGACTTGAAAAACAGTACACAACCTGTGCTCAAATTGGCAAGTGTGTTTCTCTCAGGGGTGTGAGTTAACAATTCTGAAACTACTTTATGTGTATACTAGGATGGAATAAATCCATAAATACATTGCAGATGGTATCTGCAGGGCTTCTCACTGTCAGCAAAAGAAGCTGCAAATAAGGAAAAGGTAGATTTTAGCTCTGTGGTTTTGGATTGCAGTTGTAGCTATCAATATGAACTCCTGTTCTCAGACAGGAAAATGCAGAAATACACACGATGGTGATCACGTGTGTGGATTAGGATCCCTACAGAGATTTTCCAGCTAGAAAGGCCTAGAACAACGACACCCTGGAAGCCATGAGGACACTTGGGAACCAGATCTTCGTTTCTAAACACCCAACGAAAGGAACCAGGATTTGATGGAGAAGTGGATGATTCCAGAGCTGGGGCAGGAAAAATGCAAGATGAGCTGGGAGCACCCTGGGTTGGAAGAAATTAAGGAAGTGCTCAGAAAGAAAGACAATACCAAAGAAGCCCCACAGAGCCAAGGCTAGAACAAACAAAGCAGCAAAATACATAACTATATTGTTGGATTTTTTTTTTTTTTTTTTTTTTTGGCTGGGCCTGCAGCATATGAAGGTTCTCCAGCCCTGGGCTGCTGCAGTGACAGTGGTGGATCCCTAACCCACGGCACCATAAGGGAACTGCCTTATATTATTAGATTTTAATCTGTGGAGTGAAGAACAAAGGAACAAACAAAAAGAAAATCCCTAGTCTGTATTGATACCAAAAAAAAAAAAATTGAAAAAATAAATAGGAGTAAAAGTTTAACTCCTCTTTATAGAAGATCCCAATTCATAAAGGTAAAAGGAATGAAGAATTTTTTTAAAAAAAATCTTTAGGCAAACACCACAGTAATAATTATAAGAAAGTTCCATCAAGGGATGCTAAAATTAGTTTAAAAAAATGGACATTAGTTGTGTTTTATACATTAACAATGAAGAATCTGAAATGGAAATTTAAAAATTTCAATTTATAATAGTGTCAAAAAAGAATACAATGCTTTGCAACAAATTTAACAAAGGAGGTCAAAGACTAGTATACTAAAAAATATAAGGCACTGCTAAAAAAAAGAAAAGACAAATAAATGGAAAGACATCCATGTTCATAGATTGAAATACTGTTGAGAGTCTGCACAAGGCAAAGCAACTACAGATTGAATGCAGTCTCTGTCAAAACTCCAATGATGGGTTGTTTGTTTTTTTCAAAAATAGGAAAACTTATCCTAAATTTCATATGGAATCTCAAGAGATCCAGAGTAGCCAAAATCATTTTAAAAAAGGAGTATAAAGTTGGTGGACTCACACTTCCGGATCTCAAAACATTACAAAGCTACACTAATCAAAATAGCATGGTTCTGGCATACAGACAGACATATGGACCAGTGGAATAAAATATAGAGTCTAGGAGTTCCCACTGTGACGCAGCAGAAATGAATTCAACTAGCAACCATGAGGTTGTGGGTTTGATCCCTGGCCCTGCTCAGGGATTCAAGGATCCGGGTGAGCTGTGGTATAGATCGCAGATGCGGCTCGGATCCTGCATTGCTGTGGCTGTGGTGCAGGCTGGCAGCTGTAGCTCTGATTCGACCCCTAGCCTGGGAACCTCCATAGGCCGCAGGCGTGGCCGTAAAAATTAAAATAATAGAGAGTCTAGCGTGTGTATGGTCAAATGACCTTTGATAAGGGTGCCAAGACCACTCAACGGGGAAAAAACAGTCTATTCAACATATGATGTTGGGGAAACTGGATACCCACATGCAAAAGAATGGAGTCAGGCCCTTTTATACAATGTGCAAAAATTAACTAAAAATGAATGAAAGATCCAAACATAAGATCTAAAGCTATAAAACTCTAAAAAGAAACATAGGGGAAAGCCTACACAATATTGGTGGTGATTTCTTGGATATGACACAAGAGCAGAGGCAACCAAAGGAAGAATAGACAAATGGGACTACATCAAATTTAAAAAGTTTTGTGCATCAAAGGACACAATAGAATGAAAAGGCAATCTATAGAAAGGGAGAAAATGTTTATCAAGCATATATATGATACCAGGTAAATACCCAGAATACATAAAGTACTACAGCTCAACAACAAAAAAATCAAATAACCCAGTTAAAAATGGGCAAAGGACTTGAACGGACATTTCTCCAAAGATGATATACAAATGGCCAGCAAGCATTATGAAAACATGCTCAATATTACTCCTCATCGGGGAAATAATCAAATTGCAATGAGATATCACCTCACACCCTTTATGATGGCTATTATTTAAAACACACAAAACTGGAAAATATCAAGTGCTGACAAGGATGTGGAGAAACTGGTACCTTTGTGCACTGTGGATAGGATTACAAAATGGTGCAACCGCTATGGAAACCAGTACAGATGTTTCTCAAAAAATTAAAAACAGGACTACCATATGACCTTGCAATGCCACTTCTGGGTATATAGATGCAAACAAATTGAAATCAGAGTCTTGAAGATATATTTACACACCCATGTTCACAGCAACATGATTCACCATAGCGAGAGGTGGATGCAATCCAAGTATCCAGCCACAGATGAGTGGATCAACAAAATGTGGTGCATGTATGTGCATATGCATATATATAAAATGGAATAATATTCAGTCTTTAAAAGGAAAGAAATCCTGTCACAAGCTGCACCAAGGGTGAAACTTGAGGACATTACGCTAAATGAAATAAGGCAATCACAAGATAAGTACGATATGATTCCACTTACATTAAGTATCTAAAATAGTCAAATTCATAGATAGAGCAAGTGGCATGTGGGTACCAGGAGCCGGGGAAAGCAGGAAAAGGGAAGTTGTTATTTAATGGGTATAGCGTTTCAGATTTGCAAGAAAAAAATCATTTGGGAGTTCTGTTTCACAACGATGTGAGTATACTTAACACTACTGAACTGTACACTTAAAAATGTTTAAGATGGTAACCTGTATGTTGTTTTTTACCATGATAAAAAGAAACATTTGCGAAGACACAAAATATCTGCATGAACTTAAGAGATGAGTGCATAAAGAATGCATATATATATATATAAATACACACACATATATGCATATACATGTACACACAATGGAATATTACTTAGCCATAAAAAAGAATGAAATAATGCCATTTACAGCAACATGGATGGACCTAGAGATTATTATACTCAGTGAAGAAAGTCAGGTACAGAAAGACAGATATTATGTGATATCACTTATAGGTGGCACCTAAAAAAGTAATACAAATCAATTTAATTTACAAAATAGACTTACAGACATGGAAAACAAACTTCTATTTACCAAAGGGAAAAGGGGAGGGGAGGGATAAATTAGGAGTATGGAAATAACAGATACACATTACTATGTACAAGTATTTGCTGTATAGAACAAGGAACTATATTCAAAATCCTGTGCTAACCTATAATAGAAAAGAATCTGAAGCTCTACACCTGAAACCAACAGGATATAATAAATCAACTATAGTTAAATTAAAAACAAAACCAAAGAAGCTCCTCTTACCTGAATGTGCATTAATTACAAAGGGGAAAGCAGTAACTTAACAGTAGAGAAACCCAGCAGACCCACCAGACCTTCATCAAGCAAAGATCAAGGTTAACATTGCCTAAAATAAGATTTATCACCCTCATGAACCCCCTCATAAAACGCACTGAGAAGGACACAACATCACTTTTGCAGTTTTCTTGCCAAAAATACACAATCTCAATCTAATCATGAGAAACCACCAGACTAAGTCACATGTAGGGACATTCTACAAAATACCTGACCAGTGCCCTTCAAAAGCCTCAAGTTCATGCAAGACAAAGCAAGACTGAGGAACTGTCACAGACGGGAGGCAAGAGAAAAAAATGACACCTAAATGCAATGTGTAACCCTGGATTGCATCCTGGGCCAGAAAAATACAGAAGGGACAGAACTGGTGAAATTGGAATAGAGTCTACAATTTAGTTAATAGTATTCTTCTAGTTTCTAAATTTTGATCATTGGCCTGTGGATACACAAGATATTAACATTAAGGCAAGCTCGATGAAAGGCGTAGAGGAACGCTCTGTACTATTTTTGAAACTCCTCTGTAAGGTTAAGATTATCTCAAATTACATACATCCATTCTCAAATTCCCCCATACACTGGAAGAAAAACCAGAAGTGCCTTTTCTAACAATCTTTCCTAAATAACCTGAAATAGGAAAGTGTTGCTATAAAAAGATGTTTGTTATTCACGGTGATTTTCAAAATCAGAATCTATACGTTCACAAATAGGATGATGGTTAGTACTTATGATCTCTGGGTTCTCAGCTTTAAAAACGACATGTTCCGACTGTAGAGCACAGGAAACTAGAGTCAACATCCTGTGAGAAACCATAATGGAAAAGAATAGGCAAAAGCATTTCTTGAGTCACTTTGCTGTACAGTAGAATTTTTTTTTTTTTTTTGGTCTTTCTAGGGCCACACCCGTGGCATATGGAGGTTCCCAGGCGAGGGGTCCAATTAGAGCTATAGCTGCCAGCTTACACCACAGTCACAGCAATGTTGGATCCGAGCCATGTCTCCAACGTACACCATAGCTCATGGCAACGCCGGATCCCTAACCCACTGAATGAGGCCAGGGACCAAACCTGCATCTTCATGGATACTAGTCAGGTTCGTTTCCACTGCGCCACAACAGGAACTCCCAACAAGGTCTTTTAATGGCTTCTGAAAACTAGCGATAAGTAATCACCCACAATGATTTTGTTCATGCATTTGTACCATGGTTAACATTCTGCCTCCTTCCTCGAAACTGTAATCTTCATGAGAATAGTTGAACTGTTTTTTGAATAATTGGATCTAAAGAAACATTAGCACATACACCTTACTGAGTTTCACCAGATGGTAACGTCAGATCATCTTACCTCTATCTCTTTCTCTCTTTACACACACACACACACACATGCTCTCTCTCGCGCGCTCTCTCTCTCTCTCTCTTTTTCCTTAACCACTTGAAATAAGTTGCAGACCTCATGGTACTTCGCCCTAAATACTTCCTCATGCAACCAATGACAGTGACATTTTTCTGCATGCTCTCAATATCATCATAACACTCAAGAAAATGAATACTTCCCTAATGTCCTCTTATACTTACAGTCCAAATTTCTCCAACTGTCCTAAAGATGTCTTTTATGTCAATTTTATTTTTTCCTAATTCAAGATCAAATCTAGTGCCAAGCATTGCATCTGGTTATGTCTGTTTTGTCTCTTCCACTTACCCTGCCTCTTAATTTTTCATGATGTTGACTTTTTGGAAGAGTCTGTTCTTCAAAGAGCCCCCAAAGCCCATCTGTCTTATAGAATGCACTGCCCTCTGAATTAGTCAGATTACTTTCTCCTGGCATCAACTGAGTATATATTCTGTGTTGTCCTTTAACTAGTGGTTAACTTCAGAGCCAATAAGACGGCTACTGGCAACGTGAGGCTACTGAGCCCTTGAAATCTGGCTAGGGTGACTGAGGAACTGAGTTTTTGCCTTTCTTTAGTTTTAATTAATTTATATTTAAATTTAAAAAATGGAAATGCCTTTCATCCATTGGGAACTTTCCAACGTAACAGTACAATTTACCTAACTTGGGTGTGCGGCTCTGTTTTTTCTCCTGTGTATTATGAACTCTGATTGAAGATCTGCTTCATATGTAAAATACAAATTGAATTTTGAAGACTTAGAAATAAAAAAGAATCAGAGTTCCTGTCGTGGCTCAGTGGTTAACGAACCTGACTAGTATCCATGAGGACATGGGTTGGATCCCTGGCATCGCTCAGTGGGTTAAGGATCCGGCGTTGCCCAAAGCTGCGGTGTAGGTCGCAGACGTGGCTTGAATCCTTGTTGCTGTGGCTGTGGTGTAGGCCGGCAGCTACAGCTCTGATTTGACCCCCAGACTGGGACCCTCCATATGCCATGGGTGAGGCCCTAAATAGACAAAAGAACAAACAAAATTTTAAAAGAAATTAAAAAAAAATCTATCTATCCATGCTTTCACATCTGAATTCAAGTCCTGGGAGGGAGTAGGATGGACTGGGAATCTGGAGTTAACAGACACAAACCATTGTCTTTGGAATGGATAAGCAATGCAATCCTGCTATACAGCACTGGGAACTATATCTAGTCACTTATGATGGAACATGACGGAGGATAATGTGAGAAAAAGGAATGTATACACGTACGTGTGAATGGGTCACCTTGCGGTACAGTAGAAAATTGACAGGACACTGTAAACCAGCTATAATGGAAAAAATAAAAATCATTATTAAAAAGAAAAAGAAAAAAGAAAAGGAGCAACCCATCACACACAAATAAAAAACAATTTCAGAAGCCAGAGAGGCGCAGGAAGGCAGGGCAGGCTGAAAATGACGCACCAGGTGGTAAACTCCACCAGGTAGGAACCTTCCACCAGGTAGGAATCTTCACTAACGTATCTGTCCTGTCTACACAATGCCTGATGTGGAGTTGGTGGGTAATAGATATTTGTTGATCGAATGAGAGAGAGGGAGGGAGGGATCAAGTGATCAGCCTTGGAGGAAGGAGAAATGGATCTCTTTGCTCAGCGCGCTTGGGGGTAGGGGGCCTTCCCAGCGGACCAGCCAGCACAAACAGGCAAACGGTGATGCTCTAATATTTTTTAAAAAAATGACTTGAGAGAATGGAGGCAGGGAGGGCCGGGGAGACCTGGCAGGGAGCCAGGAGAGCATTCAGAGTTCCTGGAACTGGCTTTGTCAAGGCAGCAGCACTGCCAAGGGGAGCAAAAGAGAGGGATGGAATGAAACGGGACCTGGACCTTGCCCTGCGTGGACATTCTTAGTGTGGGCTTGTTTGGGCTAAAACTCCCCCTGGAGGAGGGCAGCCCCGCTTGGTCTCCACTCCTGGCAAGCAGGAACTGCAGGGCATCCCCCCGCATGAATGAGTGACTTGGCTCAGGTACCAGCCCTGGCAGCTGCCCCTGGCCACCCTGTGCCCGGAGGAGACACACACACACACACACACACACACACACACCACACAATGACCACAGCAGAGCCCATTCTGTCCTTCCCGGGAACAGCATTTGTCTTTCTTTTGTAAGAGAAGAACTGGCAAGTTGGGAACTGATATATTTAATCACGGATTTATAGTGCCAAGTACTTAAGTCCTTTCCAGATACTATTCTAATCCTGATAAAAAAAAGAAAATTTTGCAAGGTAGGTATTCTTATCCTCAGCTGAGACAGGAAGACATCTGGTTTCAGAAAGGTTGAATAATTTATCTCAGGTCACACAACCTTCTGGGAGTCTGTGCTGCCTTCTGGGAGTAGCTGGGCCCCAGGCTGACGCTCTTTTTACACTTCCCCACCTTCCAATGGAGAATAAGACCATGCAATCACAATTCCTGCCTGGGTTGTCTTTGCACAGCTCTGGTATCTGCGCACTACAATAACTCTATCTCAGAGTTCTTGTTGTGGCTCAGCAGTTACGAACCCAACTAGTATCCATGAGGATGCAGGCTCGATCCCTAGCCTTGCTCAATGGGTTAAAGGATCCAGTGTTGCCCACGTTGTGGCATCAGATGCACCTTGGCTCCTGTGCAGCTGTGGCTGTGGCTTGGGCCAGCAGCTGCAGCTCTGATTCAACCCTTAGCCTGGGAACTTCCATATGCCACTGTGGAAGGTGTGGCCCTTAAAAGAAAAAACAAAACAAAAACAAAAACTATCTGGTTAAGCTGTGCTATCCTAGAGGTACAGATGCCATGCCACTGTCTGCATTTATATAACATAAATATTATCATGTGTATGTTGTACATATATTGCATTTTTTTTCCTAATTATAGCAAGGCAGTCTTGCCATCCGAATTTCTGGATCATATGACTAAAAGCTTGGGGGAAAAGCTATTTGATCATAACTCAGCTGACACCCACCTAGTCCTCGGCAACATGGTTTTCCACATTTGAATCAAATCCCATCCCTAGATGGGCATGGAACTGTCCTCTGGTAAGACCAGCACTTCCAATCAGTGTCAGATCTGATTGTTTACTATGAAATTGCAGCCTCGGCTCAAACTGCCAAATCCTGGAAAGGCAACCCTCTGCCTGTCTAAGTGCTTTTATCTAAACATTCTTTCACTGAAAGGTTGAGTGTTTCCATTTGAGAGGGCTTCAGTTTCATAAGGATCAGAAGGGGGGTGGGGAGCAGGTTGACATTCCGGTCCCCCCAAAGAGCTTTATCCCATGGAGAGCATTTAAGAGATACTGAACAACAAGAACCACTTTAGAACCACAAATAAACTTCATTGTGATGAGGTCTGGGAAAATCGTGTTTTACAGAGCTCTTTAAGACTCCTACGTTAAAATGTGGATTGAATTTGTACTTATTTTCACTTCCTTCCTAAAGCCCGCTGAGGCTACAGAAGAGAGATTTTAAAACAACAACATAAACACAAAGGTATGGGGGAAACCGAGAGGCAGGAAGATAGCCAAAAATTGGGGGAAGATGGATGCAAGTAGATGGATGTTTGGTAATGGATTCAGGAGATTCAATAAAGCTACATCCTAAGCTACTTGCGGGCAGAGCTGTGGCTGCGAACCCTCCTGAAATATCCTGCAAAATCCTCAACAGTCAAGGGAAGTGGTACCTCGGAACCCAGGGGAAGGTAGTGGCTAGAGTGAGACGACTGGATAAAACCCCAAAAAAACCTAAAGTGGGAAGCAAAGAGGATGAAGCTCTGGGATCCTACATCCTTGAGTGTGTAGCATCCAAGGTCATCTTGAGAAGACTTGGCTGGGCAAAGCCTTCAGGGTGCGTCTCATCATTTCTGCCAAAAATGAAACACATCATGTCGAAATTGTT
The DNA here is from genome assembly GCF_054392235.1 of Sus scrofa. Taxonomy (NCBI): domain Eukaryota; kingdom Metazoa; phylum Chordata; class Mammalia; order Artiodactyla; family Suidae; genus Sus; species Sus scrofa. The sequence goes on from NC_139385.1 coordinate 14,858,264, forward strand.
CAAATAAGTGTCAAAAAGCAACTTTTAAAAAGGCAACAGCTTGGAGTTCTCGTTGTTGTAGCACAACGGAAACAGCAGCATCTCTATACTGCTTGGATGCAGGTTTGATCCCCGACCTGACACAGTGGGTTAAGGATCCAGTGTTGCTGAAACAGTGGGTTAAGTCAAACTGTGGTTTGGATCTGATCCCTGACCCAGGAACTCCATACACTGCAGGGCAACAGGAAAAAAAAAAAAAAAAAAAAAAAAAAAAGCGTATCAGCTTGAGTTTGTAAACAGAGCATTTGTAGATTCATGGTAGATGTATAAGAACAAGTGTGTTTGTGCCCCACCAGACTAAATCTTCTTCCTCACTTCATGTGCCTCTGATGGCAGGTGGTAGGAAGTTTCTGAAGCAAGTGCTCTGGGTAATGACTCTGATTTTTTAGAGCTAAAAGAATCTCCACTCAAGGACCACACAGCCACTCAGAGAAAAGCTGTCAGCTTCCTAGCATGTCTTTCTTGCCACCAACTGCTATAAACACCTTTGAGTTACACATTTCTGAAATCCATCAAGAATTATCTTCTAGAAATATACTGAAAGGTCTTCATCTGAGCTTGGCTGTTTGGTTTTGCCACTCTCTGAATTTAGCTCTTGGTCAGATGGCGTAGCCCGCCATGGCATCTGTGCCAATGTTATTATAAGATGGTATAGAAATAATTTTTTGTGACAGGTTTGAGTAGTAAATAGAGACAGCTTGGTGTAGCATAGCATTTTTTATTTTTATCTTTTTTTATTTTATTTTTTTTGTCTTTTTGCTATTTCTTGGGCCGCTCCTACGGCATATGGAGGTTCCCAGGCTAGGGGTCGAATCGGAGCTGTAGTTTCCGGCCTATGCCGGAGCCACAGCAACGTGGGATCCGAGCCGCATCTGCAACCTACACCACAGCTCACGGCAACGCCGGATCATTAACCCACTGAGCAAGGGCAGGGACCGAACCCGCAACCTCATGGTTCCTAGTCGGATTCGTTAACCACTGCGCCACGATGGGAACTCCGCATTTTTTAATTTAAGTAAAGAATCTCCTTGAAAGGGAGGTCAAAAACAAATGAACTTCTCACATACTTCAGGCATGGACTGAAATTATTTTTCATTAATGAAATATATATGAACATTAAACAAGAAATAAATTCCTTATGTTTATAGCACTTAAACTATATATGTGTATGTTTACAGCACTTAAAACTACATATACATGTAGTTATATATATATATAAGCTATATATGTATACACATATATACACACATACACACAAAAGAGAGATCCAAATTAAATTTAAACAAAATAGAGCAAACCCCCAATATTTTAAAACTGACTGAGTTCCTTATGGTTTGAGTATAGACAGTCATGGCAGATTATTGCGTCTGTTATAATGACTAGGACATAACTAGATAAAGCAAAACTTCACATTTTAAAGATGCCAATAAATGGATGCAAATAAATATAAAGGAATGAATTCCAGGGAGGAGAGAGCCTTCCCCAGGTGAGCACAGATCAGCAAGTTTCCTTCCTAAGGGCATCTGCCAAGTTTGGACACAAGCAGAGGCTCAGGCTTATTAGAGGCAGATAACTCAGTAAAAGTCATCTGATGGAAAACTGCCAGGTGCAAAAAAATCATCTGCCATTTCTTCATGCCAACTCATAAAATCATTAAAAAATTATAATGGCTTCTCTTTTCCTCATAGAGTTTATTGGGGTTGCAATGGGGCTCAGCAGTAAGGAAACGGACCAGTATCCATGAGGACATGGGTTTGATCCTTGCCCTCGCTCAGTGGGTTAAGGATCTGGTGTTGCAGGTCACAGATGCAACTCAGATCTGGTGTTGCTGTGGCTGTGATATAGGCCAGCAGCTTACAGCTCTGATTCGACCCCTAGCCTGGGAACTTCCATATGCCATGGGTGCAGCCCTAAAAAGATGGGGGGAGAAAAAAAGAGAGAGAGAGAGACTTAGAGCTTGGCTAGAAGGGCAGAGAAAGAGTCCTTGCAACCTTGTGGTTCTTGGGAAGGATTGTGAAATAAACACAAGATAGGTCTCACCCTCAAGATACTTGAAGGCAAAGGAGGACTGTAACTTAAGCTGAAACCCTGCCCCAATGCAGCTCATTTCCTTGACAGAGAAAAGAGCATATTTTTGTCTGGGGAAAATAGCATTGGCCTCTGTCTCTGTGGCTCTGTTATACACAACATCTGGGGCACGATAAAGAGTTAAGCAAACAGTATAATATGACTCAAAATCAAGAGAAATAACATTCTATTGCAACAGGCCTATGGACAACTCATGTTTTAGAATTTGCAGAGGACCTTAAAATAACCATTATAGGTATGTTTTTAAAAATAAAATAAGATCTAGATAAAAATGAGTGAAAAGATAGAGAATTTCAACAGATAAATAGAATCTATATCACAAACCAAAAGCCATCCTGGAATTTAAAGGCACAATATTTGGAAGGAGGAATGGAAGCGGGGTCAGGGGATGGGAGAGACAGCACTTCCTAACTGGTGGAGTGGGAAGAATCAGTGAGTCTCTCCCCAAAAGCAACTCTAAAACTGGAGGCAATTGGCAAAAGAAACAATGTTAGGACTGGAAGTTGGCCAAAGGCATACAAAACACTAAGCAGCATTTTATTTGAGGAAAATGGCTGGACTTCGAGTGAGAAAGGTGGGAGTTTATAGTATTTTAGGCTAGAATTACTTTTATTTGCAGGACTTCCCTCTCCAGCTCTGCTGAGGCAAGTCAAGAAATCCTTCAGCTTTACTGCTGAAAGGGACCGACTTGTTTTGTTGCTAAATGCAGAAAAATCCGTTCTCAGGAGCATTGTTCAAAACTACAGTGATCTTAGCAGCAAACAATCAGAAAAAGCCAATGCCACAACTAGCCTGTTGGTGCAGTGAGCCACAGACCAGGCACATTAGCCAGAAAATTTAAAGATCCGGGGAATGAGACAATAACGGGCTTTGATAAGCTTCTGCATGTGCCTGGTAGCCTGAAAATTGGTATGCGTGTTCCAGGTTGCTCAGACACTCAGGAGAGCCTGGAGAGGACCCTAATTACCTCTCCTACATGTGTAGACGGCCTAGTAGGAAGTAAAAACGAGGGCCAGGACCAGCTGGATAATTTGCAGAGCCTACTGCAAAATGAAAATGCAGGAGTCCTTGTTCAAAATTTATAACGAATTGCAAGACAGCAGTAAGAGCATGACAGCAAATACGAGGCCCTCCTAAGCAAGGGCCCCCAGTGTGCACAGATCACACACTCATGCCACTGGCCCCGGCCTCTGCTGACTTTTAAACAGTCTGAACTTTGAATGTGATTCCCAAACTGTACACAAATGGATAAAAACCTAGAAGATTTACTGTCTCAAAGTATTTAAGGCCAACCTTCGACCAATCATTGGCTGACCACTAACATAGGCTGACCAAGGGTCAACCCCTGTAAGTCAGGCTTAAACATAAATACAAACCAACCAACCAAACATTAACCCCTGAGCAAAGATGCTAATAGCTAGTCACTTTGGGGGAGACCAAAAAAAAAAAAAATCTATAGAATTAATATAGGCAAGTTAATGAGCCAACAAAAAGAGTCAAAATAATGATCTCAGAAGGAGAGACTCAGAATCCAAACTTACCACCATATATTCCCTAAATTTAGTTTTCAACAACATAAAAGCTATGAGACATGCAAAGAAACGAGAAATTGTGACCCATAACCAGTAAACAAAGGAGTCAATAGTTTTAACTGTCTTTGCTAGAGTTCCCGTTGCGGCTCCATGGTTAGCGAACCCAACTAGCATCCATGAAGATGCAGGTTTGATCCCTGGCCTCACTCCGTGGGTTAACCCTAACCCTCCCAGCGTTGCCGTGAGCTGTGGTGTAGGTCACAGACATGGCTTGGATCCTGAGTTGTCGTGGCTGTGGTGTAGGCCGGCAGCTAAACTCCAATTAGAGCCCTAGCCTTGGGGACTTCCATACGCTGTGGGAGTGGCCCTAAAAAGACAAAAAGAAAAGTGTGGTATTAGCATAAGAATAGGCAAATATATTAATAGAACTGAATAGAATGTCCAGAAACAAATCCTCACATTTATGGTCAAAATTGATTTTGAAAAAGGTTTCACGACAATTCAGTGGAGGAAAAGATGGGTCACAGACCTAAATGTAAAAGCTAAAATTATAAAATTTCTTGATGAAAATTAAGAGATCTTTGTAACCTTGAGTCAAGTAAGGATTTCTTAGATATAATCCCCAAAACACAATTTATAAGAAGGATAATAAATAGATTGAACTTCTTTAAAATTAAAAACATTTGCTCTTCATAAGCTATCCTTAGGAAAATAAAAGATAAGCCACTGACTGGGAGAAAATATTTGTAAGTCATATACTTGAGAAAGGACTTGAATCCAGAATGTATAAAAACTCTCAAAACTTAAAAATAAGAATATAATCCAATTCAAAAATAGCCAAAAGATGTTGAATCGACATTTTACCAAAGATATACAAGTGGCTATTCAGCACATGAAAAGATGCTCAATATCATTAGTCATTAGAAAAATGAACATCAAAAGCCACAATGTGATACCACTTCAAACCTGCTAGAATCATGGTAAAAAAAATATTGACATTATCAAGTCCTAGTGAGCATGTAGAAACCTCACATATTGCTCATATATTTACTGGGAATGCAATAAATAAATAAAAGTGGCACAGCCACTTTCAAAAACAATGTGGCAGTTTCCTAAATAGTTACATCCATAGTTTGATAGGACCCAACAATCTCACTCTTGGGGACCTATGATGAGAAATGAAAATATATTTTGACACAAAGACATGTATGTGAATGTTCTTAGCAGCATTATTCGTAACATTACCAAACTGGAAACAACTCAGACATCTGTCAGCTGGGGAACCGATGAACAAAATGTAGAGTTGCATACAATTGAATATTATTCAGCAATACAAAGAAACAAACTCTACATGTTACAATTTCTTGAGGTTCAATGTGATTGAACCTCAAGAAATGTTATGCCAAGGAAAGAAGCCAGACACAAAAAAACTGTCAAACTGTTGTTTATAAGAAAATTATAGAAAATTCAAGTCTTTCTGGATGCAGGAGACAGATCTTCGTAGTGATTACCTGGGGCTGGGAGCAGGAGCAATGTTGACTGCAAATGGGCACAAAGGAACTTTTCAGGGCAGAAAAGGTGTTCTGAAACTGTATTGTGGTGACACTTGCACCACTGTAGAAACACTAAAAATCACTGGACTGTATACCTAAAATAGGTCAATTCCATAGTTTGTAAATTATATACCAATTAAGCTGTTTCAAAACTATCTGACAAGGCACTGTGGTAGGAAAAAAATTACAGGCTCATTTTCCTCATGACCACAGATGCAAAAATCCTGCCCAGAACAGTAAGAAACCCAAACCCATGGATATGTAAAAAAAAGGGTACTATGTCACCAGGAATTCCACGTTATTCTAGGAAGGCAAGGTTGGTTGAACATTCAGAACTGACCAATGAACATAGCCAATGAAAATGATGGAACCAATGTCCCATCAGTTTCTGTTAGGGCAATGGTGGGGGCTCTGCCACCTGGCTTAGTGTGTGTACACTCAGCTTAGCTAGTTGCCTGTCTCCTCTGGTGGCTGTCTTTTGTCTTAAGGGAAAATTTGTTGGGAGCATGGATCGGGCTGTTGCTTGTGTTCAGACCATGAGGCACATGCTATACTTTTGCCTTAGTCGGAGGGAGTGCGACTTTGGCTGTGGCTCTAAGCAGATGGGCTTCCCTACAGGTAATTTTCCAGAAAAGCAGGAGATAATCTTCCAGCTCATGTATTTATTAGCCATTCCAACAGTTGGGCCAATAGATAATGGAGATGTCCCTGAGCAGGTAGGGAGCCTAGGAAAGAACCTACGCTACAGTAAAAAGTAACTCATGTTGCAACAGAACAAAGGGTGGGGAAAAAAATGTAATTGTAATGTATACATGTAAGGATAACTTGATCCCCTTGCTGTACAGTGGGAAAATTAAAAAAAAAAAAAGAAATTTAAAAAATTAAAACAAAGATGAAATAAATAAAATTTAAAAATAAAAATAAAAAGTAGTATAAAGCCCATGGAAACTCATTATGCATAACCAGTGTGGCCACATTTTTTCAGTGTTGGAGCAAAGGAAATAAATGGGATGGGTGAAAAATAGAAGATATATTAGGAATACATAATGAGTCATCTATTAGCTTACGATGCATAATCAGAATTCCTAAGGAATGTTAAGTTCAGATAGCACTGAAGCAAGTCATCTGAAAGACACTGTCTCTGGTAAAAAAAGACAAACCATTACTTATGGGTTGAGAGGGATGGAAATAGGCACATACCATGCCCCCAGCCAGTATGACAACACTGTTATCCACAGACTAGTTACTCATTGGCGCTCCCCCATTTTTGGCCCACATCTACTCAGCCCAAGAAATGCAGATCAAATTCACAGGCATTCATCACCTTAGCTGGTGCCTCAGCTGTAGGTAGGCATACATGTACCAGAGAGAGAGAGGGGGAGGGAGAAAGAGAGAGACAGGGCTGGGGGAGAATGCCTTTGGAATACCTATGAATACTCAGGATTTCAGGTTGACTACTTCTACTCCATTCTCTCTCTTTCCCCTGGCTTCTTCCTGTGGGTTTTAAGCATCTTATTCTGGTCTCTGAGCATTTCTGTTCTGTGATGTCCAGGACATCTTGTCAGGCAATGCACCTGGGTATCATTTCATTAAGATAGTTTCCCACATGCCATCATCACTGGCTACGTCAAACTGGAAACAACTAGCAATTTTTTTCTTTGGCTTTTTAGGGCTGCACCCATGGCATATGGAAGTTCCCAGGCTAGGGGTCAAATCAGAGCTACAGCTGCTGGCCTACACCACAGCCACAGCTACATGGGATCCAAGCCCAGTCTGCAACCTACACCATAGCTCGCAGCAACACTGGATCCTTAACCCACTGAGCAAGGCCAGAGATTGAACCCAGGTCCTCACGGATACTAGTCAGATTTGTCTCCACTGTGCCACAATGGGAACTCATGGACTGACTTATTTTAGCAACTCAAGATAATAGAAAACTAAGATAGATTTACCAAATCATGAATAGCTTTGCTGAATGTGTGAAACCTGAACAAGTCAATTTGTTCTTGGTTCTCAAATGCAGAATAATGAACGGCCACTATGAGGAAACATCTTATTTTTTTCACTGTTATCTTGTGTTTCACTGCTCTCTCTACAGTCTAATTCTTGCTTATATTTTAAAAATGAAACAATTTCCTATGGTGGGGATTCGCTTAAATGATATCACGCTGTTACCATATTATATTTCAGATGCCCTATGAAGCCCATATTGTCAGAGTACTACAATGAGAAGATCAATTTAAAATTCAAGATGTTTTGTTTTTCTCTCCCCCTCTCCTTCCCGTCTCATCTTTTCCTTTCTCTTTCTTCCCTTTCTGACTCTTTTTCTTCCTGTTTCCCTTCTGCTGCTTTCCTAAACAATTCAGCCCTGAGACCATCTGATGGACCCTAACAACAGAGGTATCGATGGTGGGGACCATAATGGCGCAGAGCGGGGTGAGGAAGGTGTCGGTATTGGGATGGCCAGAGTGGGATATGAGAGCCATAACAGGGTCCACACACAAAATTCAATTCCGGGTTGATCACAGAATTAAATGCGAGAGGCAAAACAACAAAGCCTCTCGCAAATACTACAATAGACTACTACAGAATCCAGGAGTTTGGAAACGTCTCTTAAACAGGGCCATGGAAACCACTAAAAGACATTAAACATTAAAAATAAGAACTCTGGTCAAGGAAAAGCATCATTAAGAGAACAAAAAGGCATCAACAACAGCAGAGGAAATGCGCAATACATATAACCAACAGAAGGGCTTGTGAAAGAATATGTGAAAAACTTCTATAAATCAATAAGAAAAAAGACAGAAAAAATAGGCAAGGGTCTCCAACAAGGACGTCAAAAGAAAGTATATTTTAACATGCAATAAGCATATGAAAAAGTATTAAGTATCATTAGTCATCATGCAAATGCCAATTAAAATCAAAAAGTCATACCACTACACGTCCACCAGCAAGGCTGACATTGAAGAGCCTGACAATAATGCAATGCATTTGTTGGCAAAGATTTCAAGCAAGGGGGATTGTCTTATACAACTTGTGAGAGTGTCGATTGTCGAAACCACTTTGGAAAAGAGCTTTTTAAAAAATACATTAAATTTAAAGATACACAGGGCTCGCGACCAAAAAACTTCACTCTTAAAATTTCCGTCCGATATAAACGCATCTTTATGTGTGCGAGAAGACAGGAATGAGAATGTTCTTGAAAGCATCACTCACACAATATGTTACTAATAAAGAACGTGTAATCAAACGATACATAAATTCTTACACACCAACAAGAAAATAATCCACAGAAAAACGCATCTAGCATATAAACGTTTACAAAATAAGATATCCAAATGGCCAATAAGCTGTTTGAGAAGATATTAACCACCAGGAAAAACGCAAAGTAAACCCACTATTCAGTAACACTGTACACCCATCTGACTAGAGAAAAGCCAACCAACTTGAATGGCTTGACATTCAAATCATTCAAATGGTTAGAGCTCTCCTGTATTGTTGCTGGGGGGTTGAAGCTTTTGCACCACTGCCAGTTCGAATTGAAATTAAATAAAGCTTGTGTGGGTCCTATGACCTATGGCATAGTAATTCTTCTACTTTTAGGTATAGACCTAAAGGAAATAGGACACTAGGACCCAAAGGACATTCCCAGTAGCCTCATCTATAATAGTGCTAATATGAGACAACCCCAATCCATGGATAAGTCAGTTGTGATACTCTGATTCAGTGGAACCCTTGACAACAACAGAAACAGACACGCCAGCTCTACACATACACACACAGAGCCACCCAAGTGGACCTCGTAAGCACAACAGTAGAAGATGCAGCACAATGAATGCATAGCGTATGAGGTCAAACAAATAGGAAAAAGGGAAATGACGTGACTAGGGATGTATGATTAGGTGGGAAAACTGGAAGAAGAAGGAAGGGCTTAGCAGTGACAAAGACCATCTCCTTGGCCAAACTCTAGCCAGGCTCCTCTGAGCCTTGTCTCCACGAGGTCTCAACCTTGGCTTCTATCAACTACTGACTTTCAAAGGCTTCAACAGACACTAACACAGTTTCTGGCAGCAAAAGGCCATCCCTAGGGTGACCTCAGTCCCCTTAAAGCGCCTGCCTGAGAAAGCGCAAGGCTGCCGAGAGGATTTACTGTTTGCTGTAGCCACACCTGAAGATAGGCCCCTGGCTGCCCTTTCTTAGAGCAGGTGCTAAAAAGGCCTGCCGTCAGGCATCTTTCCTCTGTCCCTTTGAGATGTATATGTATCTGCTACAGCTCAGGGCTGTCTTTCTCAAGCACCTGAAAGCCATTCTTTTAAAAGGTAATTATCAGGAAGGGCAGGGGCCCTGTCTCCCCTCTCTGGGCTCGGAGAGAGAATCCAACTTCAACAACTGCCGGTGAATAGATGCAGCTGGCGTAAGCAACAGCATTTGTTTATCCTAACAGAGCCTTATCCGCGGTCCCCTCCCCTCTCCTGACTTCCTCATTTTGATTTTACCCCACCCACTCACCTCTGCACAAATCAAAATTCAAACTGGACCCTCTTCCTGGGTCACAGTAGTATACGGCTAGTTAAAACCTGTCCACAGCACTTGAACTAATATCTGGCGTTGTTTATCTCAGACATAAAAATGGGGGTGCTGAGGATAATGACAGCAGGGGTGCAAAGAGGGCTTCTGGGCGCTGAAGTCCTATTTCTGGACCAAGGTATTGATGCCACAAAGGGCTACTTGCTGTTGCGTCCTTGGGTCCACGTTTGACTTGTAAATATTTCTGAAGGTATGTTTTATGTCACCACTTTTAAAAAGGGTTAAAAAAGAAACTGCATAACTAGCTCTGCCCCCTCCTGGGGAGGCTGGTGCTCAGTGAATGGCTTTCTAAGAATGTGAACACAAATGCTGCTCATTATTAGCTTCGGGAGAAAATCTGCTCGGACTTGGGTATTGCTAATGTGATTTACTGTAGGAGAATATAGATTTTTTGTGTATTTGTAGCTTTTTGAGAAGACGCTTGTATTAGATTTTCAACTTTTGAATCTTTCCACATACTTAATGGTATCTTTACATTTCTTAGAGTGTGTACTATAGTGGAGGAAACGTCCAGGGACTGGTATCCTGGTAACTCCTGGACTTTGAAGGAAGCTGCGTCTTGCTGTTATTCTTTGGTTTTTCTTTAATTAATCACCTCTTCTCAAGAACACATCAAAACCACAACTATCTGAACAACCACCCATGAGAAAGACTGAAACCTACCAGAGAAGCTCTTCTGCTGAGTCATGATGTAACCGAGCCCCCTTTCCCCCTTCTTCCCCCTACCCCGGTGCGAGGTAGGGGGACCTATGAGCTGGAGAATAATTACAGCGCAGAGGTTCCCTCCGAGGAGTGAGAGATCTGAGTCCACATCAAGCTTTTCAGCCCCAGGGATCCAGGGCCAAAACGAGAAGATGAGGGCCCAGAGCACTTGACTTTGAAGGTCAGCAGGTCTTAATTTCGAGAGCCCCTCAGGACTGACGGAAATAGAGCCATGCTCTTAAAGGGCACAAACAGTATCTCATGCATGCACACTGAGACCTGGGGCAAAAGCAAAAATTTGTTATGAACCTAGGCCTGACCTACCTGTTGGTCTTGGAGAGTCTCCTCCAGAGGCAGGACAGGTTACAGCCTCCCGTGGGGATGCAGGCACTGGCGGCATCCACGTTCCTGAGCTCATCCAACACAGGGATGCTGATGCGGGCTGGCCCATCGTGGGACCCGCCCTCTAGCTCATTAATGGCCAACCTTGCCCCATCTAACAGCCTGCAGGTGTCAGTTCTGGGAGCCTTGGGCCAAACACCTAGCTAACAAGTAACAGCCTCGCTCATCAGCAAAACTGCTGGGCTACTTAAAGGGTTCCTGGAGCCTACAGCTGCCTCTAGATGTGCCTCTAGACTCTGCCCTGCCTGCCAGTGGGCCAGGACCCAGCTCTGCTCTCCGGGAATCAGGCTTTAATTTCAAAACCAGCCTCACCCACCAGGGGGCAGACATCAAGTGCAAGAAAACCATCCCACTTGTGGAAGGAGCCTGCCCACAGTAGGCTAGACCTTGCCCCTAGACCAGCTGGGCCCTGGTCCACCCTCTAGCAGGCAAATGCAAGTTTCAGGACACCCCGTACCCAACTGGGTCAGGAACTGGACATCCATCCCTAGCAATCTGACACTAACTCTGGGATCCCTGGGCCCTGCAGCCAGACTCCAGGACTTGGCTCTGCCTGTCCATAGTCAGGCACTAACCCCAGGACCCAACTTCACCCACCATTAGGGGGGTGGGGGAACAACAGCACCAACAGCCCAGAGTCTTCTGGATCCTGAATCTACCCACCCGTGAGCCAATACTAGCCTTGGAGCCCCCTGGGGTTCTACAGTCAGCTTCTCTGTGACCAGACCCTACTAACCAGCAGTCAGTAGCATCCACATAAGGCAGGGTCTGTCAACACATGGGGCCAGGGGCCAACCAAGCCTACCAGATATATTTGCATTATAGGAGTCCCAGAAAGAGAAGAGAAAGAGAAAGAAGCTAAGAACATATATGAAAGCATAACACCTGAAAACTTCCCAAACCTGGGGAAGGAAATAGTCACCCAAGCCCAGGATGAAAAAAAGAGAAATGCACCAAGACACATTATTTAACAGGACAAAAATTAAAGAGAATGTTAAGAGCAGTAAGGGAAAAACAACAAAAACATACAAGGGAACTCCCATAAGGCTGTCAGCTGATTTTTCAGCAGAAACTCTGCAGGCCAGAAGTAAGTGACATAATATATTCAAAGTGATGAAAGGGAAAAACTAATAACCAAGAATATTTTACCCACCAAGGCTCTCCTTCATGAGAAATCAAAAGCTTTACAGACAAGCAAAAGCTGAAAGAGTTCAGAACCACCAAACCAGCTTTATATTAAATAAAGGAACTTCTCTAGGCAAAAAACGAAATGGCTACAACTATAAATAAGAAAATTACAAAATAGGAGGACTCACTGGTAAAGGCAAACCTACAATAAAGGCAGAGAATTGTCCACACGCCAAGCTAGTAGGGAGGTTAAAAGACAAAAGCAGTAAAAACATCTGTAGCCATGACAAGCAGTTAAGGGATACACAAAACAATTAGATGTAAAATATGATATCAAAAACCATAATCATGAGGGGAGGAGGGTACAAACACAGGGTTTTAAAAATGTGTTTGAAATTAAGAGAAATTAAGAGATCAGCAACTTAAAATAATGTGCACTATGTATATATACACTATGTATATAACTATATATACTATGTGTATAGTATGTATATAGCTATATATGTCTATGTGTATATATATATATAACAATGTATAGTCTGTATATAGTATGTGTATAACTATGTATATATATACTATGCATATAATACATATATAACTATACAAAACCTCATGGTAACCACGAACCAAAAATCTGCAATAGAGATACATAAAAAAACAGGAAAAAGAATGCAAGCATAACACAAAAGATGATCAAATCAAAAGAGAAGGGGGCAAAAGAAGAAAGGGGAAAAAAAGACCTACAGGAATTCTCTTGTGGCACAGTGGTTTAAGGATCTGGCATTGTCACTGCAGCAGTTTGGATGGCTGCTGTGGTATGGGTTTGATCCCTGGCCCAGGAACTTACACATGCTGCAGACATGGCCAAAAAGAAGACAGACAAAAGCAATTCCAAGATAATTAATAAGTGGTAATAAGAACATACCTCTCAATAATCCCATAAATGTGAATGGACTAAATGCTCCAACCAAAAGACACAGGCTGTTTGAATGGATACAGAAACAAGATCCATATATTTGCTGCCTACAAGTGACTGACTTCATATCTAGAGGATCTAGAGGAGATGGAAAAGGTATTTCATGCAAGTGGAAATCAAAAGCCAGAGTAGCAATATTTAGACAAAATAGACTTTATGATAAAGACTGCTACACCCCAATGTTTATAGCAGCATTATTTATCATTGCCAAGCTCTGGAAACAACCTTAGTGCTTCCAAGCTCTGGAAGCAATCCAGATGAGTGGATTAGGTATATAAATACATATATATGTATACACCATATCTATTATTGTATGTCTATATCTCTATCTACATTCTATGTACATACATACATACAATGGAATACCACTCAGCCATGAAAAAGATGAGTGGATTAAGTATATAAATATATATATCATATCTGTTATTGTATATCTCTATCTCTATCTATCTACATTCCATCTATATACATACATATAATGGAATACCACTTAGCCATAAAAAAAGAATGAACTTTTGCCATTTGCAGCAGTTATGAATGGACTTGGAGGGCATTATGCTAAGTGAAATAAGTCAGACAGAGAAAGACAAATACTATATGATACCACTTATATGTGGACTCTAAAAAATACAGCAAATTAGTGAATAAGGCGAAAAAGAAGCAGACTCACCATAATAGAGAACAAACTCGTGGTTACCAGTGGGGAGAGGGAAGGGAGGGGGACAAGATAGGGGTAGGGAAGAAAGGGCAGGTTATTATGGGAGTCTATGAATTCATGTGTGTGAAACTTTTGAAAATGGTAAAGCACAATAGAATTTAGAGAATCTATCATTCAATATAATGAAATATATTGCTGAGTCAATAACTACATCAACCGTGCTTTCACCTCTGTGGACACATGATCAACAGCCATTACTTAACTGCTTCTATTGGTCCGCCCTCAAGTTTAACTAATAATATAAATTGATTCATTGTAAGAATTCTTGGGTACTCCACCCTTTTCCAAACTTCTAGCTAGCATTCATTTCCTTCCTTTTCCTTCCAAGGCCAGACTTGGTCCCCAGCCCCAAACAACAAATAAACCTTGGACAAAGTTTCTAAAAATAGCCTTGGAATTTCCTTCTGGTGTATCATATGCCTTCAAGGCCATTAGAAGAGAAGCCTAGTCAAGATTCATTCTGCAAAGACAAAGGAAGAAGGACTATTTGACTTTCAAATCCTCCCTTCCAACTGTGAGATTCTGCAGTTTCCTGATTAGACAGAATGAAGGATAGAACCCCGGCATTTACCCATTAAAGCAATGACGAGTAGGTCTAATTTGTGGTATCTCTAACTGATAGTTTGCATTTTAAGGTTAAGATATTTTATTGCTTCCAGATGGTCAGCTAACTTCCAGCCAGAGGAACATTACAGCAGAGTTTAAGAATAGCTATGATGCAAAGAGAGATTTTAATTATCATGTAAAGGATCTAATTAAAAAGACATACAGTAGTCGGCTTTTCACATGCTCGAGCCTATAAAAACCAGTAGTTTAAAAAATTACCTTAAGGAGGGAAGTGGAAAATTATTCAATCTGAAGTAGAGACACTTGAGGAATTTCTCAAATTAGGAAACTAGAATTAGGTTAACTGCTTGTTTCTAGATGCCTTGATTTCCACATTGTTCCTTGGATTATGACACGAAGTTGTGAAAGTTGTTTGAGTCTTTTTGCCCTTTTTTTTTTTTTTTTTTTTTTGCTGTTAATTTCCAGAATAAAGCAAATTCTCTTCAATCAAGCAAGCAAGCAATGAATCAAGTTCTCAATCTCTGAACTTGACACCTGTTTAGATCCAGGTTTTTCCATTTACTGGGTGACCTTGGGCAAAGGACATTACCTCTCTGAGCCTCAGCTTCCTGGTCTATAAAATGATAAGCCCTCTCCTCAGGGTTTCAGGAGACAGTAAAAACTAGCCATGGTTATCTGCAGAGCTTTAGAATGTGCAACTATTCATAGATGCAGCCAAGAACTGTGGACGACAGGTGACTCGTGGGAAGAATTCTACAGAAAGAGATTCTACAAGGCACTGTCTGCTCTGTGACTTCCTCTCCCTCACTCCTGAGCTTTGCAGGACAGAAATATTTCACAAGAGGGGCAACGGTGTTTGCAGGAGGGATGAGCAGAGAGTCCTGTTGCAGGCGAGCTGAACTCTTTGGATTTCCTCATATGGAACCAGAAAGCTAGTGAATTGTGACACAGTATCCTTGAGTAAACACCATTTCCCTAACTTCCCTGCATGATACATCAAGACCTCCTGACCCACCCACCCTTTTCTAGGTTTGGCACCTTGGGACAGTGCTGGAACAAAAAGCCAAAGATGGCCAGCAAAACCCAATTTGAAACAGGTGCCGTCCATACTGTTTAACTTCATGGCCTCCAGTTATCTATTTTTGGGGGGTTTTTTGGCTTTTTAAAAAAATTTTTTTCAAAAAAAAAAAAAAAAAAAACAGAGTTCCCGTTGTGGTACAGCAGAAATGAATCCGACTAGGAAGCATGAGGTTGTGGGTTCGATACCTGGTCTCACTTAGGGGGTTAAGGATCCAGTGTTGCTGTGAGCTGTGATGTAGTTCACATCCCGAGATGCAGCTCACATTCTGAGTTGCTGTGGCTGTGGTGTAGGCCAGCAGCTGTAGCTCTGATTCGACCCCTAGCCTGGGAACCTCCATATGCCGCGGGTGTGGCCCTAAAAAGCAAAAAAAAAAAAAAAAAAAGGAATTGAACTATAGTTGATTTACAATTTCGTGTTTATTTCAGGTGTACACCAAAGTGATTCAGTTGTGTGTATACGCACACATTCAGTTATATATATACATATATTCATATATATACACACATACACATGTATGAATATATATATTCTGCATATGGTGGTTCCCAGGGTAGGTGTCAAATCGTAGCTATGGCTGCCGGCCTACGCCACAGCCACAGCAATGCAGGATCCGAGCCACGTCTGCAACCTACACCACAGCTCATAGCAATGCCAGATCCTTAACCACTGAGTGAGGCCAGGGATCGAACCTGCAACTTCATGGGTCCTTGTCAGATTCATTTCTGCTGTGCCACGACAGGAACTCCTGAATATATATATTCTTTTTCAGATTCTCTTCTGTTATAGGTTATTGAATATAATTGAATATAATTTCCTGTGCTATAGGGTAGGTCCTTGTTTTTTATCTATTTTATGTATAGTAGTGTGTATCTTTTAATCCCAAACTCCTAATTTATTCCTCTCCCTTTCCCTTTCCTTCTTGGTAGCTATTAGTTTCTTTTCTTTCCAAAAAAATTTTTTTATTTGGAGTTCCCGTCGTGGCGCAGTGGTTAACGAATCCGACTAGGAACCATGAGGTTGCGGGTTCGATCCCTGGCCTTGCTCAGTGGGTTAACGATCCGGCGTTGCCGTGAACTGTGGTGTAGGTTGCAGACGCGGCTCGGATCCCGCGTTGCTGTGGCTCTGGTGTAGGCCGGTGGCTACAGCTCCGATTCAACCCCTAGCCTGGGAACCTCCATATGCCGCGGGAGCGGCCCAAGACCAAGAAATAGCAAAAAAAAAGACCAAAAAAAAAAAATTTTTATTAAAGTATAGTCGATTTACAATGTTCTGTCAATTTCTGCTGTACAGCAAAGTGACCCAGTCGTACTTATGTATACATTCTTTTTCTCATATTATCTTTTTATAAGTTTGTTTTCTTTTCGGCCATACCCGAGACATGTGGAAATTCCTGGGCCAGGAATCAAACCCATGCCACAGCAGTGACAATGCTGAACCCTTAACCTGCGGAGCCACCAGGGAGCTCCCATAAGCTTGGTTTTTTTTTTTTTTTTTTTTGTCTGTGAGTCTGTTTCTGTTTTGTAAATAAGTTCCTTTATATCAGGCCTCCAATTGTCTTTCTTTTTTTTTTTTTTTTTTTTGGTTGTTGTTGCTATTTTCTTGGGCTGCTCCCCCGGCATATGGAGATTCCCAGGCTAGGGGTCGAATCGGAGCTGTAGCCACCGGCCTACACCAGAGCCACAGCAACGCGGGATCCGAGCCGCGTCTGCAGCCTACACCACAGCTCACGGCAACGCCGGATCCTTAACCCACTGAGCGAGGGCAGGGACCGAACCCGCAACCTCATGGTTCCTAGTCGGATTCGTTAACCACAGCGCCACGACGGGAACTCCCCTCCAATTGTCTTAAAGTCGCCATAACCCTCCCCACACTTCCTCTTCTTTCTTCCGGTTGGAACTTGACCAAGGGAATTCATTTGACTTGAAAATACCTGAGGGCTCCACATATGTCAATCTCATTCTCGAAGGCTGATGTTTCTATAGCCCAGGCTCCTTATAGCTCTGCTAAGTGCAGTGAGGCTTGGCCAGATGCTATGAAAGAGAAAAAAAATCCCTTCTCCTGTTTCTCCATGTTGGAAAGCCTAATTTATTTGACACCCAGCCTTCCTCTTGTTAAGCCTAAGCCAACTTGACAGCTGACCCACAATCTGAAGAATCTTTAAATTTCTGAAGGGGAGATGGATGGAAGCCGGAGGGATCATTGTGAAAGAATGAGGCATGGCTTCCCTTCCTATAAATCAGTGGGTCACAGCTCAGACAGTCCATATTCTAGACTAGGTAAGACTCCAAAAGCGGAAAGTTGGTCCTGGTCAAAGGATGTCTAATTTGTTACTGGAGTAACTGCGGTAGACTTGCCTGCATTCCAATGGGAGCTATAGGTACCTAAACTCCCCAGAATGTCTTTTTAATTATTTCCACCCTTTCTTCCTTCCTTCCGGGTATGTTCAGAGGTCAGATGTAGGAGAATGAGAAGATTTCTAGCCTATACTTCTCCCGACCGCAAGAAACAAAGTACAGAGAACTAACTAAATATGCCAGAGGTAAGCACACCCAGAAGCCCGGACTAGTCCACTTAAGCATTGCAAACAATCAGGCTCTGAGAACTAGAATAACTAGTTCTTATAACTGTGAGAGGTAAAGTCACTGTCCACTGGCAATTACCTGGTAATGTGGAACCTGTGTCTAGAATATATAAACCACACTTACAGCTCAATACGATAATAAGCAATCCATTCAAAAATAGGAAAAAGAGGGATTTCCCATTGTGGCTCAGTGGGAACGAACCCAACTAGTATCCATGAGGATGTGGGTTCCATCCCTGGCCCTGCTCAGTGGGTTAAAGGATCCAGTGTTGCCATGAGCTGTGGTGTAGGTCGCAGATGTTCCTCGGATACTATGTGGCTATGGCTGTGGTGTAGGCTGGCAGCTGCAGCTCCAATTCGACCCCTCACCTGGAACTTCCATATACTGCGGATGCAGCCATAAAAAATTAAATAAAATAAAATAAGGCAGCCATTAAAAAATATTGTTTTATACCCACTAGAATGGCTTCATCTTAGGCATTAGACTGACCATATCGAGTATTGATGAGGATGTAGAAAAGCTGAATGTTCTGTGTGTTCCTGATGGAAATATAAAGTGGTATAGACAGAGTCCCTGTGGTGGCTCTGCGGTTAATGAATCTGACTGTTATTCATGAGGACTCAGGTTCGATCCCTGGCCTCGCTCATTGGGTTAAGAATCTGGTGTTGCCATGAGCTGTGGTGTAGGTCACAGAAGTGGCTCAGCTCCGGTGTTGCTGTAGCTGTGGCGTAGGCTGAGGGCTACAGCTCTGATTAGACCCCTAGCCTGGGAACCTCCATGTGCTTCGGGTGTGGCCCTAAAAAGACAATAAAATAAATAAAATAAAATAAAATAAAATAAAATAAAATAAAATAAAATAAAATAAAATAAAATAGTGCAGCCACTCTGGAAACCAGTTTGGCAGTTTCTGATGAAGTTAAACATATGCTTACCATATCTTTTAGCAATTCCTCTTCTAGGGATTTACCCAAGAGAAAAACATATGTCTACTCAAAGACATGTATATGAATGTCCATAATAGTTTGATTTAAACTAGCCAAAGCTGGAAACAACCTGACTTCCATGAACAGATGAATGAATAAAAAAATTAGAATATTTCTTTTTAAGGAAATGTTACCAAGTAAGAAAGAGAAGAATGAAATATTCATACATGTTACAGTGTAAATGCATGGGAAACAATTATTCTGAGTGAAAGAAGTCAGACCAAAAATGAGTACATATTCTATAATTTTATTTATACAGAAAGCAAACCTGGTGTTTTCTCTAGAGGGTCATGTGGAAACTTTGGGGGGGGTGATAAAAATATTCTCTATCTTATAAGGAGATCTTGCCATTTGCGAATATGGCTGAACCTGGAGAACTTTAGGCTAAGTGAAGTAAACCAGACTGAGAAAATTAAAACCTGCATGATCTCACTAAAATGTGGAATCAACACAGTTGAATATATAGAAACATAGAGTAGAACAATGGTTACCAGGAGTGGGGAGGTGGGGGAAATGGGGAGATATTGTTCAAAGCGTACGAAGTTACAGTTCTGTAGCATGTACGTCTAGCAATCTAATGCTCAGCATGGCGACTGTGGTTAGCGACACCACACTGGGTACTGGAAATTTGCTAAAAAAGAGGAGATTTCAGTTACTCTCATCACACAGAAAATATGTAAGATATATTAATTAGCTCAACTATAGTAATCATTCCACTCTCTGTATGTATATCAAATCATTATGGAAGTTCCTGTCGTGGCTCAGCAGAAACGAATCTGACTAGGATCCATAAGGATGTAGGTTCCATCCCTGCCCTCGCTCAGTGGGTTAAGGATCCAGTGTTGCAGTGAGCTGTGGTGTAGGTTGCTGATGTGGCTAGGAACTGGCATTGCTGTAGCTTGGTGTAGGCCAGTGATATGGCTCCGGTTTGACCCCTAGCTTGGGAACCTCCATATGCCATGGGTGTGGCCCTAAAAAGACCAAAAAAAAAAAAATTATGTAGTACACCTTAAATATATAGAATTTTAAAATAAAATAAAATAGATAACTAAAATATTTTTTATTTTGAAAGTGGTAGTATTATTATGAATGCATATATTTGTTCAAATTCATTGATGTGTACCCTTAAAGCAGATACCTTTTTATTTTTTTTTTGGCTGCACCCTCAGCTTGCAGAAGTTCCTGGACCAGGGATCAAAAGCATGCCACAGCAGTGACAATGTCAAGTCAACCACTAAGCCACCAGGGAACTCCAACAGGTATCTTTTATTACAGTAATTTAGCATCAATACAATTGATTTTCATAGAGAATAGGAAAGCACAACTCTGAACCCAAACCCGTCAACACAACCAACAATACTGCTAAGACTTCCTAGGAGGCTGAGGAATTACCACGGGAGAGCAGGAACCTAAACTCATGGCGGGAAGGCAAATCAGCTGTGCCAAAGCAGAAATTGTGCATATTTCTTCAGGAAGATTTTATTTCCCCAGGGGAATGTCCCCCTGCCTAGCAGTTTGCCCGCAGCTGTCTTTTTCCAACTAAAACAGTGGTCTGGCTGGTAAAGATTGAAGGACAGACGGTGGTTAGGCGGTTCTTTATAAAATCACATCCGCCAAGCTAAGAGTAAAACCAAGTTACTTGTAAGTGGCAGCTGATAAAGGGAAATCCGGAGTTTCTGAACTCAGAAGATGTCAGCTAGCCTGCTTCTTATAGGTGTGCACTGAGACATGCTCTCTGGGCTTGGGAGGCAGGGGCCAGATGTGATGTTGGCTTTATAGAGATCCATAAAGAAATTCTCCTGTGTCTTGGGCTCCAATAGGCTTTTATCTTTTATCAGATTCAAATATCTCCTTCATTCTTTTTTTTTTTAATATATAGGAATAAAAGCCTGTAGGTACTACAGCAAACACAAATAAAACTCTTGTGGAAATGCTCCATATTTCAGACTGAAGAATATAAACAAGGGCCACTGTGGGTCAGCCTTATGACCCTTTCAAACCAGAGGCTGTCCATTTATGTCTTCAGTTTATTCATTCACTCACTTCTTCGGCTAATATGCATTTTGAACCTACCTCATGCCCAGTGTCCAAAAGACAGAACATGGTCCTGAGTTTAAATCTCTGAGTCCATTTGGAGACAGAAATGTGAGCAAATGATCACAATGCAAAATGATCACCGAGGTGAGTGTTCATAGAGCACAGACCGAGGAGCAACACAGTCAAGGGAATTAGGAAGATTTTTTGCACCCACACGCGCGTGCACACACACACACACAGATACTCACCTGACAGAGATGCCAAGGGCCGGTTTGGTAAGATATCTCTGGGAGTTCCCGCTGTGGGCCAGGGGGTTACAAATCCGACTAGTATCCATGAGGATGCAGGTTCCATCCCTGGCTTTGCTCAGTGGGTTAAGGATCCAGCATGGTTGCAAGCTGCAGGATAGGTGGCAGATGCAGCTTGGATCCCAAGTTGCTGTGGCTGTGGTGGAGGCTGGCAGTTTCAGCTCTGATTCAACCCCTAGCCTGGGAACCTCCATATGCTGCAGGTTCGGCTCTGAAAAGATACAAAGAAATCTCTGACCTTCGACATTCCCTTTAAACAATCCACAGTGAGTTTATCATCCGTGGAGTTCCCTAAAGCTGGCTGAGGCTGAAAGTAATAGAGAAAAAGGGAGTTCCCGTCGTGGCGCAGTGGTTAACAAATCTGACTAGGAACCATGAGGTTGCGGGTTCGATCCCTGGCCTTGCTCAGTGGGTTAAGGATCCCGCATGGCCGTGAGCTGTGGTGTAGGTTGCAGATGCGGCTCAGATCCCATGCTGCTGTGGCTCTGGCATAGGCCAGCAGCTATGGCTCCGATTCGACCCCTAGCCTGGGAACCTCCATATGCTGTGGGAGCAGCCCTAGAATAAGCAAACAGACAAAAAAAAAAAAAAAAAAAAAAAAAAAAAAAGTGATAGAAAAAAAGGAGTGCAGTTGCTTTGAGTGTTTCCAGTTCTGGGATGAAGAGGATGGGCAACTTTATTTTCGTCATTCCTACTGAAGCACAGACCGTCTTCTGATAGGAAGGAAACAGCACTTTGGTATAATTTATTCATCCATCTTATTTATTGATGTGTGTGGAAGAAGTTATTGATTGCAATCATGCAATTACACAGAAGCAGTTCCCCAAATCTACAAGATGCTTGGACTTAGTTTCATCCTTCTTGACTTCCATTCTTTGTTCTGGCTTTCCTTTCTTCCTTTTTTTCTTTGAAATTCCTTCAACCCTCTTGTCCTTCTAGGCAAACAGATCAATAAAAAAACACTACTTGATGATGGAATTCCTGTCATGGCTCAGCCGTAATGAACCCGACTCATATCCATGAGGATGCAGGTTCCATCCCTGGCCTTGCTCAGTGGGTTAAGGATCTGGCATTGCCATGAGCTGTGATGTTAAGTAGCAGACGTGGCTCAAATCTTGCATTGCTGTGGCTGTGGTGTTGGCTGGCGGCTACTGCTCTGATTGGATCCCTAGCCTGGGAACTTCTATATGCCTTAAGTGTGACCCTAAAAAGACAAAAATAAATAAATAAATAAATAAAATGTCCCTTGCAAATTTTGAAATGGCATTCTGAAAAATGCAGATTAATACAAGCTCCATATGCTGTGGGGTGACCAAAAAAGAAAAATAAATAAATAAATAAAAAAGGTTTGGAGTTCCCGTTGTGGCGCAGTGGTTGACGAATCCGACTAGGAACCATGAGGTTGCGGGTTCGGTCCCTGCCCTTGCTCAGTGGGTTAACGATCCAGCGTTGCCGTGAGCTGTGGTGTAGGTTGCAGATGCGGCTCGGATCCCGCGTTGCTGTGGCTCTGGCGTAGGCCGGTGGCTACAGCTCCGATAAGACCCCTAGCCTGGGAACCTCCATATGCCGCGGGAGCGGCCCAAGAGATAGCAACAACAACAACAACAAAACAACAACAACAAAAGACAAAAAGACAAAAAAAAAAAAAAAAAAAAAAAGGCTGGCTCTTCCACTTACCAGTTACTGAATATCTGTACCTCAGTTCTCCCAGGTGTTACCTGGGCATGATAATAATAGAACCTACGTTACTGGACCCTTATGAGGATTAGCATGAATTAACATATGTAAAACATTTAGTAAGTTAAAACACTTATATTAAATGTACAACACATAGTGAATGCCTAATAAAGTTTGCTTTTTTACTTTGTGGATATCATTCTCTAAAACACAATTCATTGAGAAGAAACGAGAGTTAGTTTAGTCGAAAAATTATGTAGATAATAATACAGTTGATACGTAAACATGAAAAGAAGGTAAATATATCTATTTGGTAAATATATCCCAACATTTAGTGGCTTAAAGTACAAGAAGCGGATTATTTTCTTCACAATATATGATGTTTCTGATTAGCGAGTGGATTTGCTCCATGTAGTGTTTCAGGGCCCCAGGTTCCCTTAGAATGGAGGCTCTTCCTGCCCCTTTGGGTCTCGTCATCGCCTGCATGGTCAAGGAAGAAGAAGGTGGGTTGTCTTTTCCAGCTGATAGAAAAGGTAAAGACGGGAGTTCTCGTTGTAGCTCAGCAGTAACAAACCCAGCTAGTATCCATGACAACGTAGGTTCAATCCCTGGCCTGGCTCAGTGGGTTAAGAATCCAGCATTGCTGTGAGCTTTGGTGTAGGTCACAGACTTGGCTTGGATCCCATGTTGCTGTGGCGGTGGTGTAGGCCAGCAGCTGCAGCTCTGATTTGGACCCCTAGCTTGGGAACTTCCGTATGCTATGGGTGCAGCCCTAAAAAGACAAGGAAGAAAGAAAGAGGGGGGGGGAGAGAAAGAAAGAGGGAAAGAGGGAAAGAAAGAAAGGGAAAGAAAGAGAAGGAAAAGGTAAAGAGCAGAGCATAAAAGATGCCCACAGCTGTCTTAAAGTCCCTGGGCCAGAAATGGCCACATCTCTTTAGCTCACACTCCTTTGGCTAAAACTTACCTGTTCATGCCTAACTGCCAAGGGAGACCAGGAAGAGGAGTGCAGCTGGGCCCAGGTTTAAATGGACAGCTAGCTGACTCTGAGTGTAAATGACTGAAGTTTGGGAAATACTGCTCTTGGGATTGGTGGTGGGATTCTTCTTAAGACCAGAGCCAAGGAGCAAGACGGTAGATAAGGAATTCCCTGTGACGGGGAAGAGCCAAAGAGTTTTAGGTCCACAGGTAGCTAATACTGAGTTTTACTTTTCTCCCATCTCCACTGAAATCCTCACGGTACACTCTGCTTACAGAAAACCTCTTACATACAATGGCTTTGACTTGGAGGTGCCTGGGGCATAAAGGATGAGGCTGTGATGGGCAGAATAACTCCCCCATAAACCCCACAAAGATACCATCACCCCAATTCCCAGAACTCAGGAATGTATTCGTTTACAGGGTGCAGAGACCTTACAGGTATGATTAAGATTAAAGATCTTGAGGAGTTCCCGTTGTGGCTCAGGCGAAATGAATCCAACTAGCATCCATGAGAATGCGGGTTTTATCCCTGGCTTCACTCAGTGGGTTGAGGATCCGGCATTGCCGTGAGCTGTGGTGTAGGTCACAGAGGCAGCTTGGATCCTGCGTGGCTGTGGCTGTGGTATAAGCTGGCAGGTACAGCTCCAATTCCACCCCTAGCTGGGAACTTCCCTGTGCTGTGGGTGTGGCCCAACAAAAAAAGACACACGCAAAAAAAAGATTAAAGACCTTGAGAGGGGAGAGTGTTCTGGATTTTCCAGGTGGGGCCAGTCTGATCAAAGGAGTCCTCATAACAGAAAATCTTTTCTGTGCTGGTCAGAGAACCGGAGAGAAATGGCCATGGAAGAACTCAGCCTGCCGTTGCTGGCTTTGAAGGTGAAGGAAAGCGCCATGAGCCAAGGAATGCGGGCATCCTTGGGAGGCCAGAAAAGGCAGCAGCCTGGATTCTGACTTAAAGTCTCAAAGAAGATTGTCCTGCCAAGATCTTGATCTTAATCAAATGAGATCCATGTTGGTCGAGCTTCTGATTTACAGGACTGGGGGATAAATCTGTGTTGTTCTAAATCTCTACGTTTATGCTGATTTTTCAGGGCGGAAATAGAAAACGGATACAGGGACCTATGCTCTTGGTTGAGAAGAAATGCCGAAGATGGGCGTGGATCCTGAAAAAGATACTGCCCTGGGGAACCAAGGGTTATGAGCATCAGGTGACAAGGTTGGCCAGGTTAAGGTGAGTATCCCCGAGAATCATACCCTTAGGAGGACAGCCAGAGGCCATTGGTCTTCCTAGAGCAACTGCAACAGAAGATGTTAAAGGAAGGGCTAACCCAGGAGTCTGGAGAACTTGGGGACCATTGAACTGCATGTCCTTGGCCATGGAGTAAGTTAAGGATGGTCAAGGTAAAACCCCGCAAACTCCTCTTCGTCCCAGAAATTCCACCTATACCATGAGAATGCCAGTAACCTTAGGCTTTTCCAAAATACTTGCAGAATGTGTGGGGCTGTTCCACATGAACTATCAAAAAACAAACAAACAAACAAACATGCTTTTCTGGGTATTTTCTGTAAATGAGTTGTTGCATTCAGTTCTTGCAAATAACCCAAGAAGCTGTATTTTCAAAGGCTACGTCTGGAGGCTTCATGGAACCACCCTGCCGAGCTAGTCTTGAGGCCAAGCCACTACCCAAGGAGAGAGGTCCTTGCTCTTTATCAACAAGCAGATACGTAACAAGAAAGGCATTGTGGGAGGTACGGATGCACATTTCATGTGGCTCTGGTGCGGCGGTCAGGTTGTGGACAGAGCAAGCAGAGTCCTTGAAAAAGAGAATGAGAATCTACGGTTTAATAAATGCCTCCAGTTTGCTCTTCTCTGACCCCAAGTACCCACACCTGCTCTTGGTTACTGGCCCAGGACTTGTCAGGTGGACCAGAGCTGGCACGAGGGCTGGATGGAGTCCGGGAGTGGGGAGTGGGGCTGAGGCCCCTTGGGTTGGAGGGGCTTCGTTGCTGCCCCTTTCATGGATGGTTCCAGCCCCTGGTCATCCCTTTTCTTTCCGTGTTGCCTGGTTCCCTCCAGCCAGGGTCCTTCTGATCCATGTCAGCATCACACAGCATCTAGGTGAGTAGATGAGAGACATTCCAATATTTTATTTCTATGCACCCACTTTGCAAGCCACTGCTGCTCCGGGTCAGAGGAGTAGATCCTGGGGTGTAGAGTGTGGCCTACATCTCTCTGACAGGTGGACTTACTCTTTCTTAGTTGTAGAAATTTTAATGAGTAATGAAAACCAACCTTTATTAAGTGAGGAGAGGCTGAAATACAAACAATGGCCAGACCCTATGTGACCAAAGATCTCTGACCCAAAAGCTCTCCAGTCACCAGCCTGGGAAACCCAACCATGGGCTCAAGATGGTCAGGACTTGGTCACTAATGGCCAGCATCCCTAATACATATTTTTTTCTTATTCAGCCGCCCCTGTGGCATATAGAAGTTCCCGGGCCAGAGAATGAATCTGAGCCAGAGCTGCAACCTATGCCACAGTTGCAGCAACGCTGGATCCTTAACCCATTGCATCTTGCTGGGGATCCAGCTGGCGCCTCCACAGAGGCAAGGCAGATCATGAACCCACCGGCCACAGCTTCCCCTAATTTTTGTTCCCGCTTCCAATTTAGGACCAGTCAAAGAAAGACAGATTTGCTCCCTTAGCCAATGGCAGAGGAAGCCCCCTTCTAGTTATCCTGCCTCTACCTCCCCCAGACCAATAGTCTTCTACCAGGGCATATCTGAGAGCCATCCCTTTTTGCACTATAAAGCCCTCCTCTCCTCCACCTGCCTTTGAGTCTCTGCCAAACACAAGTGAGGGTGGCTGACTCCCGTGCAATAGAAAGCACTGAATAGGGTTAACGATCTGGCGTTGCCATGAGCTGTGGTGTAGGTTGCAGACGCGGCTTGGATCCCGCGTTGCTGTGGCTCTGGCGGCTACAGCTCCGATTCGACCCCTAGCCTGGGATCTTCCATATGCCGCGGGAGCGGCCCAAGAAATAGCAAAATGACAAAAAAAAAAAAAAAAGTAAGCACTGAATATACAGCCTCCTTTGCTTGACCTCCTTGGATGGTCTTTGTTTATTTCCATAGTGATTATTGCATATCCCCAGCCCCATGCTAGGTGATTTACATGTATTTATCCTGGCAACTTCCTGAGGTAGTATTTTGGATATTATTCCTGTGTTACAGCTGGAGAAACAGATGATACCCAGAGAAGTTAGGTAACTTGCTCAGAATCACACAGCTAATTAATAAGCAGCAAGGCCGGGCTGATGGGTATGCAGTGGCTGGAACACAGCGCAGCCCTCAGCACACTCAGCGGCTTGGTCTCGCTCTGTTTATTGATGATCCCTCATAGCCTTTCCCCACGTTACTGTGAATCCTTGAAGTGGGGGAAAGGAAGGGGAAGGGATGGATTCATATCTTTTTTTTTCTTTAAAAAAAACTCTAGTGAAATAAGCCAGACAGAGAAAGACTAATACTATATGATCTCTCATATGTGGAATCTGAAAACAAAAACCTGGAGTTCCCAGGTGGCACAGTGGGTTAAGGATCTGGCATTGTCACTGCTGTAGCTTGGGTTGCTATTGTGGTACGGGTTCAGTCCCCGGCCTGGGAACTTCCACATCATGCGAGTGTGGCCAAAAACAAACCCAGCCCCCACCCAAACCCAAAACCCAGAATCACAGATACAGAGAACAGATTGGTGATTGCCAGAGGCGGGGTGTGTGATGGGGGAAGCGGGGGAAGGTAGTCAAAGGGTACACACTTCCAGTTATAAGAAAAATAAGTCATGGGGGTGTGGTGTACAGCACAGTGACTAGAGTTAATAATACTCTTGTGTATTTTTTTTTTTTTTTTTTTTGGCCATTTCTTGGGCTGCTCCCATAGCATATGGAGGTTCCCAGGCTAGGGGTCAAATCGGAGCTGTAGCCGCCAGCCTACGCCACAGCCACAGCAACGCGGGATCCGAGCCAAGTCTGTGACCTACACCACAGCTCACGGCAACGCCAGATCCTTAACCCACTGAGCAAGGCCAGGGATCGAACCCGCCTCCTCATGGTTCCTAGTCAGATTCGTTAACTACTGCACAACGACAGGAACTCTTTGTATTATTATTATTACTATTATTATTATAGGGCTCGAATCTGAGCTACAGCTGCCAGCCACAGCTGCAGACACAGCAACACGGGATCCAAGCTGTGTCTGCAACTTACACCACAGCTCACGGCAACGCCAGATCCCCGACCCACTGAGCCAGGCCAGGGATCAAACCCTACCCTCATGGATACTAGTTGGATTCGTTTCTGCTGCACCACAACGGGACCTTCCTGTTTTGTATATTTGTATGTTGCTAAGAGAGAAGATCTTAAAAGTTCTCATCACAGGAAAAATAATCTGTAATTCTGTATGGCGTTGGATGTTAACTAGACTTCTTGGTGAGCCTTTCACAGTATAAACACATACTGAATCATGATATGGTACACCTGGAACTAACATGCGGGTGTATGCCAATCACATCTCAATTTAAAAAAATCAAATAACTCCAGGATCTGCAGCAATGGTTAGGGTTTTATGAGACTGAAGACTCCAATTCTCTGCTTCTGGCAATGGTAAACAGATCGGCAAAACCTCTGTAGAAAGATGAACCCTGGTTTTCCTTGATGAACCTCCAAGTATTTTTAACATCAGTGATGGGTTAAGGTGAGATATGAGAGGCTTTTAACAGGCAATCAAAGGCAAACACAGACAAGTAAGGGCTGCATATCATGTGAACCATGGTTGATGAGTGAAAAATGTATTTGGAATCAAAATCCTTGATGAACTTTGGGCTGAAACACATCAATCTTCTTCCTTTCAGTTTGCTAAATAAACAAACATACTAATAAACCTCTTTTGCAAAATATCTGTAGTTTAACTGAATTTTATTTTTTTCTTTTTATGGCAGCACCTGCGGCATACAGAAGCTCCCAAACTAGGGGCTGAATCAGAGCTGCAAGCTGCAGGCCTGTGCCATAGCCATAGCAACATGGGATCCAAGCTGCACTGCAAACTTTGTTGCAGCTTGAGGCAACACTGGATCCTTAACCCACTGACCATGGCCACGGATTGAACCTGCATCCTCCTGGACACAATGTAGGGTTCTTAACCCACTGAGCCACAATCGGAACTCCAAAACTTCTTATTTTATTTTATTTTGTTCACATGTTAAAACTCTTCATTTGCATATTTAAAAAACTGTGCATTCCAATAATTAAAATCATTTGAACAACAACAAAATGGCACTCCGCTTAAACTGCATTTTACAGCCTGCAGGGCACCTTGGACCAGCTCGCTTTTCACTCTAAATTCCACCCAGCTTCCTCCTTCACCAACATGCAAGTTCTTTTCCTTCCCTGCCAGCCACACAGGCAGAGGGGAGAGGCAGGCACAGCCTTCGTGTCAGTAGTTCTCCATTCTTTGATGTGCAAAGGGGCAGCACAGTCATTTAAACTTGATCCAACCTCTTTGCATCTTACAAAGTTCAACAGCTAAAAGAAGTAAAATAAGAAGGCAATGTCTGTGGAATGCACAGTGCACACTGGTGGCATGGGCCTCTCTATATGACTCGCCTGCTTGCTTCTCCTGTTCTTTTGAAGCCAGTGGATTTTTCTCTTGTGTTTCTGTCATCTTCAATTTCGACTTACTGAATTTCTCAATCTCAGCCACACGGGGTTTGTCAGACATGGTTGCAGAGGAAGCGGAGCAAGGCGTGAGCAAGAAGAATCCAGTCTATGCAGGGGCCACTGCCGAGGGCCCCACATTTCTTAAAGTTGGGAACTGATGTGCTTCTCGGTAACAGGTGGCATAAAAGCCAGATCCCGTGGTGAGCAGGCCACACAGCCGCTAAGGTCTAATTTTGTTGGTTTTCCTAGCTGGATCGAGGGCAAATGGTGTGTAGACAGATGGCAGTCTTTGATTGAGGGAAGTCACCTACCCCTCTGAGAACCTCCGAATGTGGGGCAACTGATGACTCTGTAAATGGGTCCTTTAATCTTTGTGCAAGTAGTTTAAGCGGCTAGGTGTGCTCCTTTGGGGCCTGAGAATATACTCAGCAGGCAGAAGCTATTTAGTTCCATTCCTTCCCATCAGTGCAAACTTCATTCATACAAGCATGTTGGCTTTAGTCCAGAGTTTTCTTTCTTCCATCAAGTTATGTGAGCATCCGGAGATCTCCGTCAACCTTGTGTGTCTTGGCACCACTGAGTTCATAAGCAGCTGGCATACAATAAATGTATTCGGCTGATTATGTTTTTGCATAGCTAACATCTGCCAGGCAGGTTCTTCAATTTTTGGTGGCAGTAACCACATTGGGAATCTGATGGAAGTTATGAGTCTTTCCTCCTGAGAAACGTCCGTATGACACACACACACACACACACACATTTTTACATCTGATTAAGGGGTGTTTATGGACTACTGAAGTCTACTTCAGACACCTCTGGGGAGAGGAGCTGATTAGGGACACGGAATGGTGGGTTTGAGCAGAATGAACGATCCAGCTCGAGGTATACCCCACCAACTGGTAAGGTCCCCAAACTTTGGGATGATGTGATTTTTCCCTAGGTGCCCTCTCTTGCCTGGGTGAGATTATTCGGATATGGGGATTGCCAAGCAAGAGGCCGTAGGGAATGTACAAGCATGTGTGTGACTCGTGGCCACCGCTGGGAATGTGTTTGAAATAACTGAGTAATTAGAACTCAAGAGAAACCAGGAAGGGGAAAGAAAAACTCAGGAGGGGATAGAAAGGCTTAGACACTTGTGTAGGGGAGAGGGGTTCCTAGTGGCTGGAGCATACATTTAGTTGGAATTGAACATAGGAAGGCAGCAGGCACGGAGTGGAATTTATTGCAGGATTGCAGGAGTACAGAACTTCTATGTGATGACAGGGTTATGACCGTGACAGCGGATCATTCATTGAGTCTAGAGTGTCAGATGACCTTTACGAATGGAGAAGCTGTCCAGGGGGGCATGTGGAAGGTGAGGGGAGAAACCTGTAAGGTGCACACATAATAAGATCAGAGGTTAAGTTGGGCAGGGACCTCTCTGGCTTTAGAGGGAGAAAAGAAAGCTCACTGAAGCTGAATCTTGCCTGGAAGTGTCTCCATCATTCTGAAGCCATTTCCTCTCCTTTGCTTCCTGTTTCCTTTGCCCAAATGTGCATATGCCTGGGAGTCACATCCATCACAGTTTAGAGCCTCTTACTACTGGGAAATGCTAGCCCAAAGCCTCAGCCTCCCCAGCTGCAGTCCTGTGGCTGAATGAATGCTCAAAAATTATTTTTGCAGAAGCTTCCCTTCATTGTGCTAGCTTCCATCCAAGTGTGGTTCTAATCACACCTAACTCAACTGGGTATTCAGTGAGATAACATGGAGACAGTACTGGGCCCTGTAGCTGACTTATCATAACTGCTCAATGACTCAGGTTTCTTGCTACTCAGCCGCTTTCTTGCCCAATGCGTGTGGTTAGAAACTGACTCTTGTGGTTTTGATGTGGCTTTTGCATCTAACAATTGTGTATTCACAGTCTTGTAGATTATACAAAGCCAAACCTACTGAACCCAGACACGCAGTTCCAAGGGAATGAAATTAAAAGATGGCTATATTTTTTCATTCACTTTTATATATGAAGACCAACATTTAAAATAATAAACCAGCAGCAAAACAAAACACACAATCCCAACAGTACCAAGAAAAAAAAAAAAACTTTAATAAGATCGAAACTGTGAGGTGGAAACCATCAGTTTTACTGGGCTTCACTGCCCAATCTTTTTTAGTTGGCAGCCTGATTTCTTTTTCAGGCCCAAGGAATGAAATGGATCAACACGGGGGGTTTTGAATTCCAGCATGTGGGGCTCCTGGCTTTGGGAAGAGGAAGAGATCTCGGATATCCAGTAGTCAAAATATGTTTCTCATGATAAAATGCATATAGAGGTGGGGATGCACCCAGAAGGTGTAACCTGGACGGTGAGAATTTTCACGCGGAGGGAACCCACTCAGCTCACTAACACCCGGCCTGGCTCCCAAAGTAACAATCCGAGTCTCCAGGCCAGATTTTCCCTCTAGCCATTCTTGGCCACGCAGAGCGGAGCTGCGAGCACACAGAAAGGGATGTCTTCATCGCCAACCGGGATGGAACAAACCCACCCGTTCCGGGAGTGCTGAAAACCAAAGGGTCCCTCCAGCACCGGCGGCCGCCAACATGACTTGACTGTCCCCATCCCGCGCGGCCCGCACTCTCCAGGCGCCCCCACCATTTCCGGGTGCGCGCGCACGAGCGGGCGAGCGGGGGAGCTGTGCGCTCCGCAGCCTCCGGGCGGCGGCGGCCGACAGGCTCGCGGGGAGAGGAGTGGCCAGGGGCGGCGGAGGAGGAGCTGGCGCCGCAGCCGGTCCCCTCTGGCCGCGCCCCGCCCTCCGCCGCCACCTGCGCGTCTCCTCCGGGGTCTCGCGCCACGGGACTGTGAGGGCTCATCCTGCCGCAGCGGCGATATCACTGCGTCCGCCAATTAGGAGACTCGGCGTTTGGTTCCTTGGGACGCGGGAAGAGCGGCGCTGCCGGTTCTGGCGAGCAGAGGGTGCGCCGGCGCGCGTCCCTCCCCGCCGCGCCCCCCGCGACGTTAGCGGAGGGGGTACAGAACTGCTGTGACTTTTGAGGTCCGACTCCTCCTTCTGGCTAGCTTCCCGACGCGCCAGCTCGGAGAGAGGCCAGTGTGACCGGCAGGCCCCGAAGGCTCACTGCGTGGGCTCGGGACTTGGAACGTGTCCGGGAGCCCGCGGCGCTGTGCGCGCTGGTGAGTTTAGCAGCGGGGTGGGGTGTCCCCCGGCGCGAGGGGCGGAGAGGACGTCGCGCTCTGCCCCTTAGCCCGCCCCCTAGTGCTGCCCCCACTTTGAGAGTAACTGAGACTTGAGCGTGACTGCGGAGCCGCGAGGATGCGGGCGACCGGCGCGGGCTTTTCATCACCCCGGCGTGATGGAGCGGGTCGGTGAGCGGAACAAAGGCGCCCGCCCGAAGGAGCCGGTCCTCGGCTGAAGATCGCTGGCCGCTCCCCGCGACGGCCGCCTGCGGACTAGGGTGGTGGCTGTGCGGCCCGAGGCGCGGCGCGCTTCCCCGCGGGCAGGCGCCTGAGCCGGGCACCTGCGCGCCGCTCCCGCCGCGGCGCCGGGGCAGCCCCGCCTGCTGGCCCGCGGGCCCCGGAGGTCCGCTGCTCCCTCAGCCCTGCTCCCGGCTGCCCAAGGTCCAGCGGCTAACCACTTGCTGGTGCAGAGGAGAGACCACCATCCCCCCGCCCTCCCCGCCCCGGGCCCTTCACCGAGAAGCCGAGGCTCCTGGTAGGGGCCGCGCGCCGTGGACTGAGTAGACATCTCGGGGAGCACTTCGGCAGACCGAGCGCTTCCATGTGAGCCTTTTTGGTCTCCCCATCTACCGCCCCCTCCTCCCAACCGCCTCGGCTGCCCGAGCCTCCACGCCGAGAGGCCGGGAGCGGCTGGGGTCCTCGCCAGCCGTCCGGAGCGCGAGGCTCGCACAGCCCCCGGCTGCCCCGCGCCTCGCCGGAGCCCGAGGGGGCGCGGGTCCGGGGCGAGGGCCGGCCGCGCGTGTTTGATGGCTTCACTGAGAAGAGTCAAAGTGCTGCTGGTGTTGAACTTGATAGCAGTGGCCGGCTTCGTGCTCTTCCTGGCTAAGTGCCGGCCCATATCGGTGCGCAGCGGAGACGCCTTCCACGAAATTCGGCCGCGCGCCGAGGCGGCCAACCTTAGTGCGCACAGCGCGAGCCCCATCCAGGATGCGGTCCTGAAGCGCCTCTCGCTGCTCGAGGACATTGTCTACCGGCAACTGAATGGTAAGGACGCTCGCGGGTGCCCATGGGGTTCAGCGCGGGCGGGCAGGGCACCCGGTGCATCCCGGGGGGGCCCTGAGCTCGGTGTGGAAGGCAGGCACTTCCTGGCTCCCGCGCGCTCCCTTTTCCTCTCCTTGCCCATTCTCAGGCAGGAGGCCGGGGCTGCTGGAAAGAATTACCTGCTTCATTTTTTTATACTTTAGCTGTAAGTTTGCTTCTGTCGTGGAAAGAGGTCAGCGCCGGATCCTCACGTGCAGGCATCATTACCTGGCGACTCTGGTCCAAGTGCAGAAACTAGCCACGCGGCCAAATGGGACAGGAGGCGCGGGCCACTTAAGGGGAGCAAAAGCTCTTACAGCTTAGCGTTTGGTGGGGGATCGGAAAGGCAGGGGCAATGGCGGGCTTAAATGTCTGTAAAAGTAAAGGCCTCAGGTCTGGAGCGAACGCGCTTGGGTGGTAGGTTGGAGGGATGTCTCTGTGAGGATGGCGGCACAGCGAGTAATGAGGACTCCTCCCTTCCCGCCGCTGCCTCGGTGAGGCTGCTATTAAAAACACGCTGGATTTCTCTCCCAGAGCTGCCTGAGGGCAGTTGCTGAAGTTCCGCGTGGATTGGGGGAGCAGGTTTTTCGGGAGTGTAGCAAAGAGAGGTGTGCCATCCAATTAAAGATAGTTGTCAGAATCGGTCCCATCGAAAATGTTCTTCTCAGTGCTTCAGGAGAAGAGGGAGATTTTTTTCATGTGCTCTGGTCACATCTGGTCCAGGGACTGATGGGTCTTTGGACACTTGGTACCCCCAAGGTCATAGTGTTATCTGCTCGAGTATGAGCAGCTCTCCAGAGTCCATTGGCCACTCAATGCTAATGATAATAATAATGGGTGGATCACTGGACACAGGGCGAAGATGTTACAAGTGCATTAGCTCATTGAATGTTCACATCAGTCCAGAGAGGTTCATCCCATCCCCGTATCAGAAATGAAAACAGGAGGCTTGGAGAGGTTTTCTAAGTTGCCTGGTGTCCTGCTGCTAGTAAGGGGTAGAGTCTGGAGTCGGAACTCCTTGTCTGGTTGACCAGAGAGTCTGTGTTCTTGACAGCTTCTCTCTCCTGTCTCTCCCAATTTGTAAGGAGCCTTCATTTGGATGACAAAAAGATTCTGCACTAGTGAGACCCTACTCAACTGCTGTCTTCCCTGCAGTGGGGAGAGGGATCACGCCCAGTGGCAGGCAGAGAGGAGGCCAGCATCCTGCTCCCTTCCTGCTTTTCAGTGATCCCTTCTGGGCCCTTCCAGGTGGGATGTGGTCTGATTTCCAAGCGCTCTTTGCCAGGAACCCCTTGGTCTCCTCGATGTTATTCAACAAGTATCCATGGGGATGCCTTGAACTTGTATCTGCGGTGGGAAGCTGCCGTCCCACTGACCCTTGGCAGACAGTGTGGCCTGGCTGTGGGGTGATCTGCGCGGGTCATGTGGGAGCTCTTCTCCTGCATGTCAAAAAAAGCAAGGCACAGAATGAAACAAAAGCCCACAGTTCATTTCTGGAGGAATTGGATGCTTATGGCATGGGTCTTATTATTGTGCCCAGATATGTGCCATAGACCAATCCATAGGACCCAAAAGAGAGAGCAAGAGAGCCTGGTTCCTTCACGGTCAGGCCAGGGACACAAGTCCGTTCAATTAGGAAGCTAAATAAGATATAGTCACCCCCGCCCCCAGTGCTCCAAATGGGAATAATACCATTCTAAGTGGTATTTACTAAGGGCCACAGACACTCATGGGCTCATTTAGTCCTGACAGCGTCCCTAGGAGATAGGTGTTGGTAAGTAGCCTACAGTCACCCAGCTAGGGGGTAGTAGAGCTGGGAAGTGAACTTGGACAGTCTGGTTTCAGAATTGAGGCTTTTAGCTGCTGTGCCAAATTGTCTCAGTTTGGGATGTGCATTTGAGCCACGGGGAGGGCTTGTTCAGGCACACATTTCTAGACCCCACCCACAGGGTCTCTGATTCAGTAGTTGGGAGGGAGGGGAGGCTGAGCCTTGGCATTTCTGACATGCTTGTGGCCCCAACCCTGGCCCAGTGCCCTCTGCTGCCTGCACCAGGCGGAGCAAAGAGGAAAACCCATTTGCCCATTGGTTGGAGAGAGGCGGGGGGTGGGGGGCGGGGGGTGGGGGACTTGCCTCTGATGGCCAGCAGGAGTGGGTGTGTGTCTGGCTTAATTCCCTGTGTATTCTTCTGCCCTATAAGCAATTCCCTTGGGGTGGGGGCGGAGGCTTCTGCCTCTTGGGACTGGTTGGGTCAGGCACTGTGAGCTGGGAAGACTGAGTTTTCTTGGCTCGCAGCCTCTGAAGAGGCGCTGGCAGGAAGGCTGGATGGAGAACTTTTGCTGGGCAAGCCAGGAATTGAAGTTGCAACTAGGTGGATGTTATTCGCTTGGTTTCAAGGATAATTTGTAGTGACATGTAGCCTGGAGGAAGAGGGCAGGGAAAAGTCATGAAATGGAGCGTCCTCTTCCCCCCAGCAACCCCCCCACCCCATCCCTGCCGCCCCACCCAGCCCTGGACTCTGTCCTCTGCCTGTGCTTGTTTTGGTGAGGTGTGTTCCACCTGTTGATGCTGTAGGCATGCTGGGTTCTACAGATGGAAGAGGCCACCTGGGAGATGGGAGCTGGGGTCCCTGTCCACGTGTTCTGCAGCCTGTCTCCACCCTTCCAAGGGAAGGAGGAGAAGGAGATCTTGACCTTGGTGGTTATTTGCTCCTTGGGAATTAGTGGCGGGCCACTTGGGGCCAGCCCCTTGGGAACTCCCGAGGGGGAGCTGGTGTTTTAATGATGGCTCTGATTTCTTAAAACTTGTCTATGGACTCTTAGGAAGCTCACGCAGGAGCGACACAGCACAGCTGTCTCCAGGCTCTCTCATGCCTGAAACAGGTTTCCTTGGGTGACCTGAGAGGGGTTCCCTGGGCTTGGGGGGCCAGGGGTGACCCAGACTTCCTCAGAACTGGCCTCTTTGCTAAGACTCTTGGCTCTTGCCTTTTGAAAAACAGTCACAAGTTGTTACACTTTTGTTTTTCTTTCTTTCTTTCTTTCTTTCTTTCTTTCTTTCTTTCTTTCTTTCTTTCTTTCTTTATTTTTTGCTTTTTAGGGCTGCGCCTCTGGAATATGGAAGTTTCCAGGCTAGGAGTTGAATTGGAGCTGCAGCTGCCGGCCTACGCCACAGCCACAGCAACGCAGGATCCGAGCCATGTCTGTGTCCTATACCACAGCTCTCAGCAATGCCAGAGCCCTGACCCCACTGAGGGCTCATACTTGTTGGCCGGATTCGTAATCCACTGAGCCACAATGGGAACTCCCATTTTTTTTTGTTTTTTGTTTTCCTTTTTTTTTTTTTTTTTTAAGCATTTTAGGGCCACCCCTGCGGCATATGGAAATTCCCAGGCTAGGGATTGAATCAGAGCTGTAGCCGCTGGTCTACAGCACAGCCATAGCAATGCGGGATCTGAGCCACATCTGGGACCTACACCACAGCTCATGGCAACGCTTGATCCTTAACCCACTGAGCAAGGCCAGGGATCGAACCCACATCCTCGTGGATACGATTCAGTTTCGTTACCGCTGAGTCACAATGGGAACTCTTGTTTTTTGTTTTTCTTAATATAGGCTGAAAAGGACCCTTTAAAGTGAAAGTGGAAGAGCTGGTATGGAGGGAACAGCACACAGAGATGAGTTCATTTTCTCCTCTCCAGACTCTCTCTTGCCTCTGCCCTTCCGTTCTTTCCATTAGGCCCCCTCTGCTGACCCTCACTGCTGCTGCAAGGCTCTTAACCCAGGGCTCTGACTCTCATCTCCCACCCCTCCTTTTAGTGGTTCCAGCTGAGTGGAAAGCACGGCTTCCAAAGGGCCTGAGATCTCCCAGAGGCTTTCTGTTTCCTAAGGAACCCTGGTCAAGCCTGAAGGCTGACAGTCAGGGCTGGGCATCGCCAGCCTGTGATTCTAGCCTGGGCCAGGGCCTTCGCCGTCTTAAGCCAGACTGATCTCCTTGCTGAAATAACCTGATATTTGTCTTAGGTTCAGGTCCAGTCTTTGAGAAGTACTAGTTGTCCTGGTTGGCGCTCCCTGCCTTCTTTCTACATTCATCCATCCTTTAAAGCTTGGCTCAAGGTCACCACCTGGGTGTGGGCGATTGTGCCAAGCCACACGGTCTGAGCTTTTCCTGCTCCAGGGTCCTTGAAGCTTTCCTGTCAGTGTCCGTTTGCACCCATGGCTTCTACTTTTGTGCCTCCTTGGCTTTATCTTTTGAGGCCAGAACTGGACTGCAGGCTTTTTAAGGGCTCGATTCATATTTTGGACGTTTTCATAACAGCTTCAACATCTGCCGAAGCACCTTGAACATTGTGTGGGCATCAAGGCTTTACTAGTGGATTAATTGGATGGGAGCTAGTTTTAGAAGGTAAATGCAGAGTTCCCATAGTGGCTTAGCAGTAATGAACTGGACTACGATCCATGAGGATGCAGGTTCGATTCCTGGTCTCGCTCAATGGGTTAAGGATCCAGCATGGCTGTGGCTGTGGTGCAGGCCGGCCGCTGTAGCTCTGATTCAGCTCCTAGCCTGGGAACCTGCACATGCCATGGGTGCAGCCCAAAAAGCAAAAGAAAAAAAAGGAAGGAGAAGGTAAGGGATAGCTGCAGAGAAAGTCATCTGGACACTGTGAAGACTGGATTGGAGCGTTCCCGTCATGGCTCAGCAGTAACGAACCCAACTTGTATCCATGAGGGCGAAGGTTTGCTCCCTGGCCTCGCTCAGTGGGTTAAGGATCTGGTATTGCCGTGAGCTGTGGTGTAGGTTGCAGACGTGGCTCGGATCCCGCGTTGCTGTGGCTCTGGCGTAGGCTGGCAGCTGTAGCTCCAATCAGACCCCCTAGCCTGGGAACCTCCATATGCCACGGGTGTGGCCCTAAAAAGCCAAAAAAAAAAGGAAAGAAAGGAAGGAAGAAAGAAAAAAGGTTGGATTGGTTTGGATGGATGCGATGAGGGGAAGAAGCAGGAAAGACCTGGCTGGGGAGGCTGGGTGTCGGCAGCCATCTTGCCTCCGCCATCTTGCCGGCACCGTCCCGAGGCTGCTGTGGTCCTTCATCCTCCCGGAGAAAGGGCATCGCATCCTTTGGAGGAGCCTGGAAGTGGAGCCAGGTCAGGGACCGGCCTGTTTCCGTGTGTCTTCTACGAATGTGTGATTTTATAACAGGAATATGGTTTTATTATTCCTTTTTTCCCTGGAGAGTAAAATGAATTCATATGTACTGTGGAGAATTTGGGAAACTCCCCCCCAAAAATCATACAGAGGACGATAACACCGTGGTGAAGTATTTAAAACATGGTGGCAGGGTGGTTTGGTACATGGTAAAAATGGGTGTCGGCACAGGCAGATTTTTTTTTTTTGGGTAGAATTTCCATGTAACGCTCTACAGGGCTTTTGGTGCTCTGTCACCTCCTGAGGAAGTTACTTGTTTCCCTCATCTTAGAGCCGAGAAAAGTGAGAAACAGAGATGCTCTGTGACGTAGCCAGGATGACACAGCCAGTGAGGGGCAGAGCCAAGATTCCTGAATGTTAGGATACTTTTCAATCCAACCCAGTGACTCCCCCGCCTCCAAGAGATCAGGGTGAAGGCAGTGGAGGCTCAGGTGCCCCATACAAGCCCCAAGCTCTGGCCGGCGACCCCGCCCCTCACCGGGGTCCCCCTTGCAATGAATCAGAAGGGCAGGGCGCACATGGCTGCTCCAACCAGTAAGCCCAGGGCACTGTTGTCTTGAGAGGAAATGCAGTCGATTGAGGCTAGGTTCCAAATTTAGATTTCAGAAGGATATTGAATAGAAGCAGGGTTGCTTACAGAAATTGAAAACCTTTGCGGGAATGGAGAGAAGTCAAAATTACCCAGCCTGGTCCTGCCCCCAAGCCACACAGAAAGACAAAGCTGGAGTCGGAACTGCAGAAAACCAACAAGTTTCCACATAACCCGAGTGCAGCCCGCCCAGCCTGCTGCATTAGCCAGACCCACTAGGTGGGGAAAGTGACTTGGCACAGAGGGACAGGGATCGAGATGAGCTCTGTGGGCCTCCAAGGTGGAGTCAGAAGGAGAGGGATCCTGTTTTGAAAGCATCTCTCCATGGATGCCAGGGCTGGTCTTGAGCTGTGTCTTCTTTCCCAGAATATGGATGTGCTCGTATAGACTGTTGAGTTGGATCGTACCCGTATTTCCTGTGGCAAGGAGGTCAGGGGGAGAGAGGAGAGGCTCCACGTTTGTGTTAAAATCACTCCTTGCAGGGAGGTCCTGTTGTGGCTCAGCGGAAAAGAATCTGACTAGCATCCATGAGGACACAGGTTCGATCCCTGGCCTCGCTCAGTGGGTGAAGGATCTGGCGTTGCCATGAGCTGCGGTGTAGGTCGCAGACACAGCTCAGATCTGGCATTGCTGTGGCTGTGGCCTAGGCCAGCAGCTGCAGCTCCGGTTCGACCCCTAGCTTAGGAACCTCCACATGCCGCAGGTGTGGCCCTAAAAAGATATACACACAGATATCACTCCTTGCAGAGAGTTCCCTGGTGGCTCAGTGGGTTAAGGAGCAGTATGCTCCTTATGGTCACTGCTGTAGCTCTGGTTACTACTGTGACGCAGGTTTGATCCCTGGCCTCAGAACTTCCACATGGTATGGGCACAGCCAAAAAAAAAAAAAAAAAAAAAAAAAATCCCTCCTTGCAATGAGCATCAGAAGGGAACCAGGGCAGTGCAAGCCTTAAGTGCTGTGTCGGGCTCGGGGGCCCATCCGGGCCCAGGTGTGTGGCAGGCTAAGTCAGCAGAGCCAGGACCTGGACACTGGAGGGAGGGAGTCTCACTTCCTTTATCTGCCACAGACTGATTAGCATCTGGCAGCTCCTGGAGAGATGGGGGCCCGGTTCTTGGACAGATGCAGGCACATCTGTGTTGGCCAGTATGTATGACAGTCCCACTGCCAGCAGGGGCAGCCCGCCACCTGCCCAGCCCAGAGGTAGTGGGAAAGGCGGCCAGTGTCTGGAGGAAGAACTCCAGTGCCTTGACCTTTGCTGTTGCCCAATGGGGAGTGTCTTCTGCCGCCAGGAAGAAGGCTTGGTGATGAGAGCTAGGAATGACCGCAGGGAGGTGGCTCGTGGGCATGGCGAGGCCCGTGTCAAATGGAGAACCCCCCAAGATCAGAACCTCCCGAGTCTTTCAGAATGTAATACTGGAGTAAAGGTTGTTCTTTGGGGGCAGCAGACAGGGTGGGTAGGGTTTTTGGTTCTATCACTTAGTAGCTGTGTGACCTTGGGCCGACCTCCCTACCTGTCAACTGTGGAGTAGGGATAAATGGGGATTCCAGATGGACAGCACAGCCGTGGGGCCCAGCGCATGGCCGCTGGGAGAAGGTGAGCTCTTTGAAGGAAGAAAGGAACTTTGCTTGCTTGTTCTTCTCAGCATCTCTGATGCCAAGAATGCACTGGTGCATAGCAGGTGCTCAGCAGATGTTTCTGGAATGAATGCATGAACAGTTGTGCTGCTTGAGGCAGTTTGGTCGTTGTTACCTGAGGGGCTGGGGCAGGGGAGGTCCCTTTTGCTTTAACTTACAAACTTGGGTGAACTTGGGGTCCTTCTCCCTTCTCTGTTTGAGGCTGATTCTCTTTCCTTCTTCCTTCTCCTTTCTTCCTCCCCATCTTCCGCTTCCTTTTTTGTTTGTTTTCTTTTTGTTTTACTTTTTAGGGCTGCGCTTGGGGCACATGGAGGTTCCCAGGCTAGGAGTCCAATGGGAGCTGCAGCTGCCTGCCTACACCACAGCCACAGCCACAGCCACATCAGATCTGAGATGCGTCTGCGACCTACACCACAGCTCATGGCAACGCCAGATCCTTAACCCACTGAGCGAGGCCAGGGATCGAACCCACAACCTCATGGTTCCTAGTCGGATTTGTTTCTGCTGCACCACAACGGGAACTCCCTTCCACTTCCTGATAGTGATGGTGCCTTTACCTGACCTCTTTTGAGGCTCAGGAGGAGAAATGGCAGCTTGTATGTGTCAAAGTCCACTATAGAAATGTTGCTCACTTCCATCTCTTCGTGAGCATTTCCTCGCTGCTGGAGCTCAGGTCTCAGGAGAATATCAGAATGAGTATGGGGGTGGTGACACCAAGTCTCTGGCTGCGGCAGGCACAGTTGGGACAAGGCCTGCATTCAGGGGGTTGGTGCAGTGGCCCCTGGGGTGGCCCGCTTGACCAAGTGGTATTGAACTTGAACAAGAGAACTCAGAAGTTTTAACATGTGGACCCTGGGACCCGGGTGGAAGCAAATCATTGACGATGGTCAGTGCCCAGGACCAGGAATGCACAGGGCAACTGGCCCGAGGACAGGCGGTAGAGACAGAAGTGTGTGTGGGGATGTAAGGAGGGCCGTGGTGTGGCTGGAGCCCATCGGCCAAGGGGAGCTCGTTTGCAGGACCAGGTGGAGGCTGGACCCAGCCAGGCCTCAGTCCCAGGCTGGTTTGGACTTGATTCTGTACACGTGGGAAGCTGTTGGGTGGCTGGTCACTGTGGTGATGATGTAATGAGATTCATGTTGAGTTGAGGTTTAGTGCATGCACCATTAGGCAGGAAAGTGAGTTAGAATCCAGTAGTGGGTATAAGGTGCCGGTGTTGCTGGCCCAGCCATGCCTCTAGCTCAGGACTCAGCCAGCCCCCCACCATTCGGGGACTCCAGGTGCCTCTCCCCTGGGCCCTCCCTCCCCAGCCCAGGCTCCATCCTAAGCCAGGGTTCTGCATCTAGAGCTGCTTCCTTTGGAAAATCTGAATCAGCCCTGGGAGCTCTGGCCAGAGTGCTCCCCACCACCCCACCTTCGCTAAGGTGTACTCGGCCCCCACCACACCCCTTCCTCGCCCTCTGTCCTTCCATGTCCAGCTGAGGGGGCCAGCTGAGGGGGCGAGTCTGTCAGGAGCTTTCTTGCCAGCTCCTCCAGGGCCCTCACCTCTGTGTCCTCTGCTCCACCCACCTCGTAAACCCCCTAATTCTAGATCAGCTTATGCCCAAGGAAAGGCCCCCATGGTGGGGGGGGTGCCCTTAAATGATGCACATGCTGTAGTCTCTTCTCGGCCCTAAGATTGTCTAGCACCTGGTGATAAATCTCCCTTTCTGTTCCCCATTCCCTGCTGAGCCAAAAAGGAAGTGGGATGGGCTGGAGGGATTCGGGGAGAGGCTGTAGTGGTGATGGACCCAGGAATTCTCTGCTCCACACCCATCTCTTCCTGCTCTCCCCTGCTGCTGCCCTTAGACGACTCACAAGCCCGTCACCCTAGTGGCCACTGCAGCAACCCCCCGCACGCCAGCTCTGTCCCAGCTATGCCTGCTGCAGCCAGCGGGCCCCATGGGTCTGCCTTCCGAGGCCACCACTATCCAAGGCATCTGTGTCCTGCAGATTCAGGATTCACGGATTCTTCATGGATTCAGCTGGAATGCCATGTTGCAGGGTAGCACCTGTTTCTTCTGCCAAAGGGACCAGAAGATGGAATTCAGAAGTTCGGGGAGCCAAACCCCCACAGGGTGGCCTTTGATGGGGGCACAGGAGCTTCTCTTCTGCAGGGAAAGCCTTTCCTGATGCCAGGTA
Source organism: Sus scrofa (assembly GCF_054392235.1). Classification (NCBI taxonomy): domain Eukaryota; kingdom Metazoa; phylum Chordata; class Mammalia; order Artiodactyla; family Suidae; genus Sus; species Sus scrofa. Next base: position 14,901,764 of record NC_139385.1, read on the forward strand.
GCATTTAAAACATGCAGAACTTGAACTTCCCTCTGTGGCCCAGTGGGTTAAGAATCAGACTGCAGTGGCTCGGGTTGCTCTGGAGGTTTGGGTTCAATCCCTGGCCCAGCGCAGTGGGTTAAGGATCCAGCCTTGCTGCAGCTGTGGTTTGGATTCAGTCCCTGGCCCGGGAACTTCCATATGCCATGAGTGCGGCCATAAAATGAAAAAAAAAAATTGCAGGACTCACTTGGTTGAAAGCCCTCCCCCTGCCTACCTTGTTACCCCTTGCAGGTCTTTAGACTGTTTGACATGTGGGTGACAATTGGCTTAGCCACTGATAGAGAGAAGTTTTCCCTTTTAATAATGTCCCTGCCATTGCTTACTGCAGAGCCTCAGCCTTGCCATGCATGAGTAATAAACCGCTGCCGTAATTGCATCCAGACACCAGCACAAGAGCGAGCAGGCTGATGGTTAATAGGGAGCAGGCTTCCACAGAGCCTCCTTCCACCCTGGCCTCAGACACAATGGCTAATCATGTGATTAGTGTTCACTGCGGGGTGCCTTATGGTTACCTGTGGCTTGCTAGGTGCTGTACCTCCCTGGTTGAAGACGTGGGGTTCTAGTTCCATGTATTTCCAGGGACCAAAGTATGTATAAATGAGAGGTCCATGACTTTAGGGGTCTTTAACTTTCAGATTTTAAATAATACCTCCTTCCTCCCATCCCATCCTGTTAAAATCTCATGCATTTTCCAAGGGCCAACTCCGAAGCCCTTTATTCCCTGAAACCTTCCCTGCCACCTTGTCAGAAGTGTCTCCTCTTCTGGGCTCTGATGGTACCCTCTATGGGTCTGCTTTTAGCTGTTGTTTATCTCTGCCTTACATTACAATGAATCATTTACATGGTAACAGCTTGCAGAATAGGTTTTATTCTTTTTAAAATTTTCATTATTATTTATTTTTTATTGAGGTAGGCTTGATGTGCAATATTACAAGTTACAGGTGTACCACCTAGTGAGTCACCATTTTTAAAACTTAAGCTTCTCTTAGAATTATTTTAAAACATTGGGTATATTCCCTGTGTTGTACAATATATCCTTGTAGCTTATTTATTTTATACATAGTGGTTTTGGCCTTTTAATCCTCTGTCCCCATCTTTCCCCTCACCCATGCCCCCTCCCTGCTGGTAACTGTTGGTTTGTTCTCTGTATCTGTGAGTCTAGTTTTTTTGGTGTGTGTGTGGTTGTTATATTCATTGGTTTGTTTTATTTTTTTACACTTTGCACATTAAGTGATATCATACAGTATTTCTCTTTCTCTGTCTGACTTATTTCACTGGGCGTAGTATCCTCCAAGTCTATCCATGTTGTTGCAAATGGCAACGTTTCATTCTTTATGGCTGAGTAGTATTCCACTGTATATTTTAAAAATCCCTTTCTAGGAAATTTAGGGAATTAATTCATGAGCAAGTAACTTCTTCTCCCTTAAGTCCAGAAGTTGTGGTAACTAGCATTGGTTTGGCACCATGAGGTCATCATGATGACATTCAAATGTCATAATTCATTATATTTTCCTTGGTCTTTTCATCATGGTTACAAGATTGTGGCAGTGGTTCCATTCATTGCATCTTTATACCAGGTAGGAAGTACTGTACCACTGATCAGATCTACTCCTATTGTTTAATCAGGAAGGAAAAGCTTTCCCAGAAGTCCCTCCAGTGGGCTCCCATATGTGGTTCAGAAAATGGCCATGTGACCAACCTCACTTTGAGAGAATAGTTGCTTTTCAGAAGAAGTAAGTATGGTGGAGATGAGGACAAGGAGAGAAGGAATGTCCATGGTATCTGCCATCCTCTCTACACCACCTCCATCCCTGCTCAGTGCATATTAAAATGAAGCAAGGAGTTCCCTTCATGGCGCAGCGGAAACGAATCCAACTAGGAACCATGAGGTTGCAGGTTTGATCCCTGGCCTTGCTCAGTGGGTTAAGGATCCAGCGTTGCCATGAGCGGTGGTGTAGGTCGCAGATGAGGTTTGGATCTGGCATTGCTGTGGCTGTGGCGTAGGCCAGAGGCTGTAGCTCCGATTAGACCCCTAGGCTGGGAACCTCCATATGCTGCCGGTGCGGCCCTAAAAAAAAAAAGACAAAAGATGAAAAAAAAAAAAGAAAAAAAGAAAAGAAAAAAGAAGCAAGACTCTTTGCTACCTAGAAATTCAGTTAACTAGAATATTAAATCCTTGAGCATTCTGGTTACTTGGATTTGATTTGGCAGTGTCTCATAGATTGAAACTACCATGAGTAATCATATTTTGTCAATGCCAGGATGCACATTTTTATATCTCTGAAATTGAGATTCATTTTATGATGAGTGGTGTGTCATAGTTTCATTGACAGCATTTTCCCCTTTCTGGGTACATAAAAATGCTGCAACTTAACCACTGAAGGCACCTTCGATTTGCTCAAGTACAATATATGGTCTTTGTAAACACGCATGCGTACCGCATTGTACCATATGCAGTATTTTTTGGGGGTGTTGAATACATACACGCAAGTGTTTTGTGTCACTTAATTCTCCATCAAACTTTCTTGCACTCATACCCATTTTACAGTTAAGGAAGCTGAAACTCAGAGAAGTCAGTTCTCTAGAAACACCTGCCAGCTCCCTTTTTGTGGTTTCCTTTGAGAAGCTGGCATTTGCTGATGTCTGCATGTGGGGCTTGGTCCCAATTAGCATTGGTGGCTGGTCTAGGGATTGCGGGGGGTGTGGGGATACAGTGACAGGAGAGCAGCAGGGATCCTGACTTCCCTTAGGTTTAGCGGTTGCTAGTGTGTAAAGTTGTAAAGCTGTTAATTCTAGAGCTCTAAATTATGCTGGGTGAGCTTTAAATCCAGCCCATAATTAGAACAAAATGTGAGAAAAGTGAAATTGATATTAAGTTAATTAAAAGGCTTTGCTTATATTTGCAAGGAAATTAGCACAACAAGAGTGCTGACAAGTGCACATTGTGAATTTCTTCGTTTGGGCAACTCTCAGCAGGCCTCAGGCAAGCTTTGTTCTTGGCTTCTGCCCTGTGCCCTCCCTGCTGCTGAATCTCCATCTTACTGGTATCTTGGTGGTTTTAATTGGGGAAGATGCAGTATAGTCTTCTGATGGTCCTTTTTTTAATGGATAGCAAACCTTGAGTAGGAGCCACACCATTCAGTTGAAGGCCCAGGTCCTAGAGTTGTGTGTATGGAGGACTTGGAGGCTGTTTGTTGACCCGTAGCTGATGCAGATGGCTCATGTGGTTCCCTCATGTCCAGAAGATATGCCCTTTGGCCCAGTGTACCCTTCTTCTCATTCCTGTTTGCCATTCTGAGCTATGCCACAGAGCTGAGTTGGAGTGTACAGTGTAGAATTTTAATTTGGAATTCCCAGAAGACAGGGGGAAATCTTTTTCATGGAACCATTCATACCAGGGGGGGCTGGATTGGGGGGCTGATATCAGGCAGTTGGGGTGGCAGAGGCAATGCCGCATTTACCAAGGGATTGTCTTTTCTTCTTGGGCAGATATCTAATCCTCAGGCTCCCTGCAGTTGGTGAGGGGCCATGTGACTGAGTTCTGGGAACTGGAAGATAGGTGGAAGTAATGTTTGCTACTGTCAGACCTTGCCTTCAGAATATCCTCTGGGGAGTTCCCGTCGTGGCACAGTGGTTAATGAATCTGACTAGGAACCATGAGGTTGCAGGTTCAATCCCTGGCCTTGCTCACTGGGTTAAGGATCCGGTGTTGCCGCGAGCTGTGGTGTAGGTTGCAGATGAGGCTCGGATCCCGTATTGCCGTGGCTCTGGTGTAGGCCTGCGGCTACAGCTCCAATTAGACCCCTAGCCTGGGAACCTCCATATGCCATGGGAGTGACCCTAGAAAAGGCAAAAAGACCAAAAAAAAAAAAAAATACCCTCTGGGGTCCTCTGTGCCTCCTTTCTTTAGAGGCCTTGGGGTCTGCCTCTTAGTGGCATGAAAGATGGAAGGATCCTCAATCCCTGAATGACTGTGTGGAGCAGAGTACCCTCCCATCCTCCCCAGCTCTCTTGATATCTCTATGCATTGGACTTTTTTATTAAGCCATTGAGATCATGGAGCTTATCTGTTACAGCAGCTAGTGTTACTCATCCTGACTCATTGAAGCAGGCAGGTCTGGAATACCAGTCTCCCTAAGTCACAGGACAGTCTTTCTCCTCTGCATCTCCATCCTTGCTTAATATGATCAGCAAGTATGAATTGAGCTCACAATAAGTGGGGTGGGGTAAGATGGTTGGATGAAAAGCCGCCTGACTCCAGATCTGCTTCTCTGGCTGCTCTTGGCTTTAAGAGAACAGTCTTGTATCTTGGTGTCCCAGTGTTCTGTTTACAGAATGATGGAATGATTATAATCATCCCCTACTTATGCTCCATGTTGGAGCTGAGGGATAAGTATTGAAATATGGCTAAGTTGTTTGCAATTATAAACAACTAAATAATATATGCATTGTCTTTAGTACGGTTTCAGCTGATAGGAACTGGCATTTTTCAGGATGAGACAAACTGAAAAGGTTAGTTTAAGAATTAGCAATTAAAAAAATCATGATCTTTGCTGCCACTGCATTTTAAATCATGCAAACATTTATGTTTGTGCCAAAGTGCCACAATTTCCTTTAGAGCAATTACTGAAATGCATTCGCAAGATAAAAATGGAGTTTGGGGAAGAATATTTAAGAGCTCTTTAATGATGTTAAAAACTTTGCTAATTTGCCAAGTTGTACTAAAATCCACTTCATTTTTTTTTTTCCTGCCTACCCATCTTCTTGCCATTGAACTGATTCCAGGAGATTTGAAGAAAGGGGTTGCAACTAATATTAAAATACACAAATCTCACGAAATATCATTTTAAGAGCCTTTCCCTTTTCCTTCATTACCCAAAGGTGCACACTCAGGAAGGGGTAAGAGTCCTTGGGCTGTGTTTGCTTTTGCACAAAGCAGTTTGGGGAGAAAACAAAAGCTAAACAGTAGTTACTCAAAGGTGGTTTGGATTCAACCCTTTCCTTTTGCTGCCCCAGGTAGCAGACCCCTGCAGAGGAATGGGTTGCCCTGATTTCTTCATCCTCATCCTCCTTACTCAGGTCTCAGCTTGGCACATCTGCTGCCAGTGAAGGGCTTGTGGTCGCCCCAGCATCACTGCTCTGTGGGTCTTCCAAGTTCCTCTTCAGGGCAAAGAAAATCCCAGGCCCTGGGGAATTCAGATCCATCCTCCCTTTTCCCCACAAGAAAGGGTTTGGCGTAATGGTGCACATTTTCATGTGTGTAAGGTTCGTGGTTACCTCTCATGGATGGAGCTCTTGGAAGTCTAATCTTGAGACGTTCCGTAGCATTGAGTTCTAGGCAAGAGTCAGAGATGCAACCCTGACCCCACCAGCTGACCTTTGGGGGTGGGGTGGGGGTAGGGGAGCATACAATGGACTGAGCCTGGGCTTTCCACTTAGATTGATGACATCTCAAACTTCCTCACAGCTACTTAACAAAGTCACACCAAAGGTTAGGTTTTTGGCAACGCGCAGAACACTACAGGCCCCAGTTTGCCCGTCTGTAAAACAGCAGCTGCTTCCATAAGGAGGGTGAAGGCTGTCTGTGCAAGATGGAACTTGTCAATACCTCAAGGGGTGCCTGTACTTAGGAGAATGTTGATGAACAATTTTATTAATACTGTGCAGTGGCGGCAGAACCATTAGCACTCTTTGAAACAGACATTCAGCCCCTCTCAGGCTCATCTCTTTCCCCAGTGATGTCTAGATAAGCTCTAAAGTCTGTGCAATGTAATTGTATGGCATCTGCAAATTCTCTGACACTATTCTCAGCAAAAGGTGGAGTCGAATTCCCCTCCTGGTGATTATTATGGGCTGACCTGAATGACTTGCTTCTAAAGAGTGGAAGTGGTTGGAAATGATGTAACCTGATTTCTGAGGCTGCATCATTCATAAAGGGCCATAGAGTTTCACTCTGGTGCTCTCTCTGGGGACGTGCATCCTTAGAGCCTTGAACCCTGAAGCTGGAGAGAGCACATGGAGTGAGAAGAGGTAGATTGAGAGAGACGGGGGCAGTCCAAGAAGTCTCGGCTGTTGCAGCTCCCAGCTGATTCTGTCTTCCCAGCACACAAGCCAGGCCTGTGCATGAATGAGCTTCAGCCTACCCCACCCCACCCCACCCCACCCTGACCGCTGCCTTCCAGCCTCCCCAGCTGATGCCAAGTGGAGCAGACACGAGCTGTTCCCGCCCCAAGGCCTGCCCAAATTGCAGATTCATGAGCAAAATGAATGTAGTTATTGTTTTAAGCCATTGACTCTTAGGGTGGTTTGTTGTATAGCAGTAAATAACTAGAACACTGGGCCAGTCTCCTTGTGTTTAATAAAGTGGTTTTTTTTTTGTTTTTTGTTTTTTTTTTTTTTTCCCCTTCTCATCATAAGAAATAGGGGACTTGATGATGATGATAACCGTGTTAACAGTAATGAACATAATAATAGCTAATATTTATTGTGCACTTGTTAAAAGTACCCAGCACTGTGCTAAAGGCTTAAATGGATGTGAAGGGAAGTCATGCATGTTTGTTCCTAAGTCTTAGGTTTATATATCACTGGTAGACTATGGTTAACAGCCTAACTGTTGCAGAGGTTGGCCATCGGAGGCATCTTTTAGCCAAGTCTCTGCCCTGGCCTGGACCACCATGGGTGGGTGGGAGAAGGTAGAGGGCGGGGCCTGCGATTGTTCGCTCCCACGTGAGCATCAATAGTTAACAGAAAACATCGTGCCTGGTCCCTCATGGACCCTCGTATCAGAGTTTCCAACATCACACGGTTTCAAGTCTTTTATTTTATTTTATTTTTTATTTTTTTATTTTTATTTTTGTCTTTTCTAGGTCTGCACCCACGGCATATGGAGGTTCCCAGGCTAGGGATCCAATTGGAGCTGTAGCCGCCAGCCTACACCAAGCCACAGCAATTCAGGATCCAAGCTACATCTGCAACCTACACCACAGCTCATGGCAACGCTGGATCCTTAACCCACTGATTGAGGCCAGGGATCAAACCCGCAACCTCATGATTCCTAGTTGGATTCGTTAACCACTGAGCCATGACGGAACTCCATCAAGTCTTTTATTTTTTAATTATTTTCTTTCGAGGGCCGCAACTACAGCATATGGAAGTTCCCGGGCCAGAGGTCGAGTGAGAGCTGCAGCTGAGGCCTGTGCTGCAGTGCACGGCAACGCCAGATCCTTAACCCACTGAGAGAGGCCAGGGATCAAACCTGCATGGTCAGGGCCACTCTGTCGGGTCCCTGACCTACAGTGCCATCACGGAAACTCTTAAGTCGTCTAGCAGAGATAAGAACACATTTGACAGAGCCTGTTTCTACAAGGAGACACATGATTTTCTCCTTTTGGGGGAACCTGGAGAACTTGGTGCTTCTACAAAGGATACTCACGGCAGACCCACAGAGTACCTTATGCTGCAGAACTGTAGGTAGTACTGCACACTTCTTTCCTTCCAGTTAGGGAGAGGGGGAAGGAGGGGGCTGATCTGATTTATAATAGAGGAAACAGATCAGCATCACAGTTTTCCCAGAGTGAGGGCACTTTTTATTTCTGTTTTTACTTGGACACACAGTGCATGTGGCATCCACACTTACTGCCTATATATGTATGACCGGGTCACTTTGCTCTATGGCAGAAATTGGCACAACATTGTGAATCAACATAATAATAATAAAAAAAAAAAGCTTACTACAGACAAGGGGATGCCATAGGCCAGTGGGCCCCATGCCATGTCTGAACTTCATATTGATTTGGGGAACTTTGGGGAAGAAGTGCTGGTCCCCAGATTCCTCCACCTGGAAGTTCCTATTTTTCAGATGCGGGATGGGACTTGATTTGGAAATCCTTATTTTTCAAAAGCTCAGTGGGTGATTCTGAAGAGCAGCTGGGAGCCACGGAGATGGTTGACTCCCGTGCTTTGAAATACTTTCCAGTCCTTCCGTGGTGGTAAAAGCTTTCAAGCCTTCGTACCTGTGAACTGCTGCTTGGAGGGTAGCTCTCCCTGCTCGTTCCAGTGTCTGCCTCTGTCAAACGTATCGGCTTTACAGGGTTGACGGGAGCGTGAGGCGAGGATGGGATGTCTGGTCTGTTCCTGACGTCTAGCAAACGATGATGCCAATGACAGTGATAACGATTTGAATTCCGGCGCTTGATGATCTTTATTCCTGGCATTTGCTGTTAATTTTAAGATTTAAAAATGAACCTTCAAGAAGGTCCCGTTGTGGCTCAGTGGTCACTAACCCGACTCGTATCCGTGAGGATGTGGGTTCGATCCCTGGCCTTGCTCAGTTGGTTAAGGATCCGGTGCTGCTGTGAGCTGCAGATCTCTTTTGATTCCTAGCCTGGGAATTTCCATATGCTGAGGGTGCAGCCCTAAAAAGACCCCCCCCCCCAAAAAAAAGGTACCTTCAAAACGGATCCTTTTTTTTCTTATTATGAAAACATTTAGCATGAGATCCGCTTCCTTGAGAACGGGCATAGCTATGGCTCCTGTGGCTCCGGCGGTTGGCACCCCTTTTGGGGCTTTTGGTGCCTTTGGTTCGGCCTGCATCAGGCCTTCATCTCAGGCCATCGGGGGTGGCTTTTGTTTGGTAAGCTGGGTCTGGGTGAACATATTCCATTCTGTCGGCTCTGAGGCCAGTTTTTACCTTTCATTGTAAAAAACCTGCTTCTCCTCTGGCGTTTCCTGCATCCCTGAATGGTAGTCTTGCTCCTCTAGCTTTACAAACTGGCACCTCTGTCTCTTCTCACACCTGATAGCTATCCACGGGCGGGGCGGGCGACTCCTGGGACCTGCCATCTCCTCCACCCTCTTCCTGCTGCCTCTTCTTCCTGCAGCCACCGGGCCTCACCTAGGACTTGGGAATTGACTCTGTCATTGTTCCTGCCTCCAAGCCCTTCAGAGTCCTTGCTGCATTTTATCACCGCCGTTATCTTCCTTCAACACAATTTGCATCAGGCCACCCCTCTCCCCATGCAGGCATTTCCTCACCCTGAGATCTGTGTTTCATCTCTCCCAGTGCTTCTGGGCTCTTAGTGCAAGCGTGCTTTTCCAGAAGAAGGTGACCTGTTGTCTCGGAGTTCCTGAAAGTGATGGGAGAGCCTAGACTTTCTTTTTTTTAATCGCTGCACCTGTGGCATAGGGACCTCCTGGGGCTGGGGACTGAGTGCGAGCCACAGCTGCCTTTAACCCACTAGACTGGGGATCAAACCTGTACCTCCGCAGCAACCCGAGCCACTGCAGTTGTATTCTTAACCCACTGCGCCACAGCGGGAACTCCAGAAATCCTAGCCATGAAGAAGGCAGATTCTGCAGTGTGCAGAAACCTTCCATATGTTATGAACCTTTCCACATCCGGTGTGGTTGTCGGGCTCACATCTAATTCTTTTTTCTGGCTGTTGGTTCAGGTCTTTCTGAAGCCTTCCACTTGGTTTTCACGGTCACCCTCTTTCTTTTCTCACTCATAATGTCATCAATTTATGTAATTTAATAGAATTACGTAATTATAGTAACAAGCACAGCTGGCATGAAGAGGCTTGGGGAGGTGGGGGGGAAGAAGCCACAACGAACTCTTGGCAGGTATACAGCTGAAACAGTGAGAGAAGAAACAGAAAGGCCCGCTAGGCAGGTGGTGTCTAGCAGCCCAGCCGACAGCGTGCCTGGGGCGTCTGCCTTGATTCTGTTTTACTGAAGTGATGACCCAGCGTGTCATTTGCAGCATCAGTTAAGAGAACATCTATTGTGTTAAATGAGCATGTTCACTGTGATGAATTTGGGGACCCCGGAAAAACAGAAATGAGAAAATAACATCTCATTTTAATTCTACAGCATTAGGACAAGAGCATTTTGCTGCATGTCTCCCCATAAACATTTTTCCGTCTTTACGATCATTCTCATGTTAAATGTTCCCCTCCTCTGCTTCTCTTAACATTTTAATGTAAGTATTTCCTCATATTGTTAAACACCTTATAAACATTCATTCTAGTTGTTATATGTTATTTTCATGTAGTGGTTTTACCACGAGTCCGTTTCTCACTTCCCTGTAGGCAGAGACGAAGATCGCTCTGTTAGAGAAAACTCACATTATTTTCTTCCTGTGTAAGGAAAACCCCAGTTCTTCCCTCCAGTTTCCTTCCTGTGTGTCTCCTTTATTGCTCACACAGGATGCCTTATTATTATTATTATTATTTTGTCTTTTTTTTTTTAGGGCTGCACCTGCAGCATATGGAGGTTCCCAGGCTAGGGGTCGAATTGGAATTGTAGCTGCCGGCCTACGCCAGAGCCACAGCAATGCAGGATCTGAGCCGCATCTGCAACCTACACCACAGCTCGCCGGATCCTCAACCCACTGAGCAAGGCCAGGGATCAAACCCACGTCCTCATGGATGCTCGTTGGGTTCGTTAACCACTGAGCCATGACGGGAACTCCCCAGGATACCTCATTTTTGACACTTTTGGTCACCAAGTGGGTGGAGGTTTTTCCCCACACTAAACCATTCTCTGTGCCACCCCCTAGGTGTCTGACAGTTCTGCTCCATTCTGACATTCCCTGAAGTGAGAGTCAGATTCCATGGTAGAAACCGCTAGAATCAGTCCTACAAAGCTGCCTCCCCTCTTCCCCCACAACCCTCTAACCACTTTGGATGCCATTCGCCAGCTCAGATTGTCCCTTGGGCTTCTGACCAATCATTTGGAGGTTCCAAGGACGACCCCTCTTCCCCGCCCTGTTTAATTGGCTAGAATAGCTCAGAGAACTTAGACAAACATTTTACTTACTTTTTACCTGTTGATTAGAAAAAGGTGTGATGAAGGATACAGATGGACATCCAGATGGAAAGCCGGGTAGGGCAAGCTATGTGGGAAGGGGCAAGGACCCTCCATCTGCCCATCGCCCCCGCCCCCCAGCTCCTCTGTGTGTTCACCAACCCGGAAGCTCCCTGAACCTCATACTTTGGGGTCTTAGGGAAGCTTCCTCACATGGGCACAGTGGTTTATCCCCTCCACTTGCAGCCTTTCTCCCTTTTCAAGTGAATTGAGGGCAAGCTGAAAAGTCTAAGCTTCTAATCAGGGCCTGCTCTTTCTGGGGACCAGCCCACATCCAGGAGCCACCTGAGAGTGACTTCATCAGAATAAAAGACACTTCTGGGACCCAGGAAATTCCAAGGGCTTCCAGAGCCCCGTGTCAGGAACTGGGTTCAAAGGCCAGATATAAGAACAAAAGATGCCTCTGGTGCTCTTATGACTTAGGAAATTACAAGAGTTCCAGGATCTCTGTGTCAGGACCATGGGCAGAAACCAAATATATATTTTCTGTTATTGCACAATTGCTTTCAAATTTTTCTTGCAAATAATGGTGTGATGAATATCTTAATAGATAAGGACTTTATGTCCACTATCAAATAGAAATAGTCTCAATATGGAATAACTGTGCCAAAAGGGATGAGGTTTTTAAAGACTTTGGATATATTTTGCCAAACTGGTTCCCGTTCAGTTATCAGTTTAGACTTTCACCAACAGTGCACGATAAGTCCTTGTGTTACCTTATCCTCTGTCACAACGAATAGATATTATAATTTCTAAAACCTTGCTAATTTGATAAGCAATCACATGTTCTTGTTTTAGCTTGCATTTCCTTGATTGGTAGTGAATCTTTTTCCAAGTATTATTTGCATTTGCATTATTGTAAAATTTTAAGTTCTGATTGATCGGTTAGAGACTGAATTTATCCGTTGATTAATTCAATTGTTGATTTGCATGTACTTTTTGAGGTAGTAAAGGAATTATCTCTGTCTTCAATATTTGTTGCAAACATGCTTTCCAAACACACTGCTTACCTGTTAATGCTGATAACTTTTCTGGAGGGTCGTATAGGTTTTGCATTTTCATAGAGCATCTCATCTTCACAGAGTTTTCTCTCATTTAATGCTTAGAAGAAATTGTCATGTGTGTATTTCTCTGGCTTTATTTAAAAAATAAGTTGAATTTTCAGCATATAACTTAGAAAATATATGGGAATTATGCTTGGAAATTATCCTTGGGCGTGGAGGTTCTAACTTGATCTTTCCCATTTATTTAAGCTATGTCAGCCCCACTGGTTGAGTAATGCTGCCTTCCTCGCTGATTTGTGATCTTCCTTTATCATGCTCTCAATTGTTATATATTAAAAAAGATAATGTTTCCTCAGAAACATTATTAACTATTAGAGTGTCTGTTCCACTCTAATATTATATCTGTACCTGAATCATTGCCATGTTATATTAATTATGTGATCATTTTATCCCCATTATGTCTCTTGTCTTTGTCCTGCCTTTTTTTTTTTTTTTTTCTTTTCCATTTTAAGGGATGCTTATTGCTATGCCTCTTTTTGGGCCCAATGCCTACACTCTGGAATTCTTACTTTTGTTTGTCTTTCGAAGACCAGTAACCTTCTGGAAGAAAAGGTATATATAGATGATAGATTTTCAGAGATCTTTTGTATTTTCCTCTTGCCTTTACATACATATGCCTGGGCTAACTGCAAATTTTCTTTGTCCAAATCTTTGCCCTGAAAGCTGTGACATTTAATATGACATTTAGTATATTGCAGTCCATTAAGTATAGGTAGCCTGTCTGTCCATCCATCCAGGACCAGCTCTGTAATTTTTGGGGCCCAGTGAAAAATAAAAATGCAGGTACCTTGTTCAGGCATTATGAACAATTTCAAGATGGTGACAAGAGCATTAAACCAAATGCTTTCAAAGAGCCGGGCTCTGTGTGACCGCGTGGACTCACTGCGAAGTCGGTCCTGTGTTCGTCCATCTCATGGACACGTCATGGAGCATGCATCGGTGTTGTGTGCTCTGAGGCAAAGAGCCCTCCAAGATGCTCACCCGTCCAGTGGAGGACACAGGTGGGTCAGCCAGGGCATCATTCGTACTTGGTGAAGGTGTGCACAGGGCGAGTGGAGGCACAGGGAGAACTCCATTGGACCCAGCTGCCAGAGAAGGAGTCTGGAGATGGCGCCTCTACTGATGTTCTAAGGCTTTTGCTCTAAGCGTGGGGAGCCTGTGGAGGGTTTTGAGCGCCAGTTCAGATGCTTTGAAAAGATCACCCTGCTGGGTGGAAATGATGTTTGAGGGGACCGGGGTGAAAGCAGGAGTGGAAGCAGTGAGGAGGCTTTTGTGATAATCCAGGCTGGGAAAGTAGAAATGCTGGCTGGACCTGTTTCACATAGGGCAGGTGGTGAGAAGTGGTCACATCCTGGATGTATTTTGAAGATAGTGCTGTGATGATCTGTGGATCAAATAAATAGGAGGTAGGGGAGAAAGACACCTGTTGAGGATAACAGTGAACTTTTAAATCTGATCGGTTAGAAGAATGGCAGTGTCCTTCAGTAAGAAGGGGAAGGCTTGTAGGGGAGTGGGTTTGGGGGGGGGGGTTGAAGCATCCTACTGTGGATGCCCTGAGTTTGAGATGCTCCTTTACCTTAACTCCAGGTGGAGGTGCTGAAGAGACAGTTGGATGTGCCATTCTGGACTGGGGCTTTTGATCAAGAGGGGCAAGGGAAGGAAGAGGCTTTGCAGGGAGGTTGCAGACAAGACGAGATGAGAAAGGTAGCTTCCATAAAATGTTCTTGGTGACTGATTGGATACAGAGAGAAGGAGGAACCAGATTTAGAAAATGAAACGGACCAACTCTTAAGGCCCCTTTGCCCCTTCGGTCATTATCCAGATAGGGGTTCTGGAATGTGGAGTCAGATCTCTTGCTTCTAGGTCAGATTCCTGTGGGAGATGATGAAGGTAATTTCTTGGGAGTTGTTTGTGATCAAGAGAGAATGACTGCCACTTAAATGATGAATTATGAATGATTTAGGAGAAAACGACTTTTTTTCAGAAACACCAATTCTGAAGGCCTGTTAGGTTGAGGCAGTAAATCACTTGTTTCAGTGACAGACCTAGAGAGTGGCTGTCCTTCAAAGGGGGATGCAGGGATCACCTTCTCTGGGTTGGATCCAGGCAGTTATGATTTTGGAAGCAAGTCCAGGGTCCATTTGCTTATGGCATTCAATACCTGTTATTTTAATTGTCTTTTTAGGTTGCACCCACAGTATATGGAGGTTCCCAGGCTAGGGATTGAATCAGAGCTGTAGCTGCCGGCCTATACCACAGCCACAGCAACACCAGATCCAAGCCGCATCTTCGACCTACACCACAGCTCACAGCAACGCCGGATCCTTAACCCACTGAGCAAGGCCAGGGATCGAACCCACGTCCTCATGGATACTAGTCACGTTTGTTACTGCTGAGCCACAATAGGAACTCCTTGCCCTCAGCACATTTGAGCCTCTCATCTTTGCTCCTAGAGTCTGTTACTCTGGGATTAATCCATTACGAGGGAGAAAGCTGAGCTCTCTAGAACCGGGAGATTTGGAACAGAAACAGAATGTCACCTAGATGCAGGGAAAAGCCGGATGGGCGCCAGGCCACTCTGATAGAGCCACACAACCCTGATCTTCCAGGGTCTGGCTCTCGCTTCCCAGACACGGTGGCAAGTTATGCAGGGCAAAACTGTACCTCCTCATCCCCTTTCAAAATTAAGAGGAATTCTTGCAGGGAAGGGAAATCTCGGCGAAGTGCCCTCAGGTAGGACTTGCCATTTTATTCTGACTTCAGCAGGGAGCACGAGGAGGGGACAGGGACAGCATCGATAAACTCAATGAGGGGACAGGGTGGAACGGTCAGGTAGCCTGGTGTGTGTGTGTGGATGTGACGGTGTGGTGTCTGTTTTATCATCTCAGTCATTCATGCACTTTCAAAGACGAGGTCAAGTTATGGAAGGACACTTGCTGTGTTCTGGAGTGGATTAAAACCCATCTTTATTTCCGGTGAGTGATTTAAATATTATATAGCTCATTTATAATTGAATAAACATGTACTGGCTCTTTACAGATTTTGAAGGCATTCTCTCCGAAAAGGCTGTTTTGTTTTCTCCTTTTCAAATAAACATGAATTAGCATAAAAAATAAGGAGCCTGTGAAAGGAATCAATAAAATTAACTGGAATTGGATTTCACACTTTGAATGCCTTCCACGTTCCTATTAGGGGAGATACGGAGAAACAGGTAATCAGTTCAAAGAGAAGCTCAGACTCACACAAGAGTGACCTACTTCCAGAAGATGAATATTTAAAATAAGAAAGGCTTGAAAAATAATTCGTTTTACATTGATGGACCAAAGCTCCAAATAACAGGGAACCTGACAAAAAGAAAGGCTTTTTCTGGGATTGGAAAAGGCCAGGCTAGCATTGTGGTGGGGGTAGCCCAGAGATTTCGGATTGATGGGGAAAAATTAGACTCGGAGTTGTAGGATCAGTTATGTCACGCTGATGAGTTGATTTGAAATCCGTGTTTTATTTTTGACCCATAAAACGGTTTTCCTTTGTATCGTGAATGGGATTGGCTTAAATTTTGTCATTGTTTTTTTTTGGGGGGGCCACACCCATGGCCTATGGAGGTTCCTAGGCTAGGGGTCAAATCAGAGCTGCAGCTGCCAGCCTACACCACAGCCACAGCAATGCCAGATCCAAGCCGCGTCTGCAACCTACGCCACAGCTCACGGCAACGCTGGATCCTTAACCCACTGAGGGAGGCCAGGGATTGAACCCGTGTCCTCATGGATGCTAGTCGGGTTCGTTAACCGCTGAGCCACGACGGGAACACCCTGAATGAGTATTTTAGAAAGAAACTTCATGTTCTCCCCCTCAGAAATATTCTCATTAGAAATTTTTGATTTCCGATTACTTGCAAGTTACTGATTTGGGGCGGTGAATTTGCTCATTCTTACTGCAGTGCACTTCGCTCAGTTCTCTGTGGTTTCTGTTCGTAGCTATTGCAGAATGCAAAGTGTAAAACGAATGCAGACTGGGTTTTTAATCTATTTGAACAATTTGGAAACTTGCAAGCCACTGTAATGGAATTTGCTGTGTAGCGGCCAAAGGAGTTTTTTGATTTTGAAGTTTTTTGCGCTATTTACTTTTGCTTTATTTGAAAAAGATTCTGGGATGTTGCCAAAGACCACTGGGAATTGCTTGTAACTCTGTTAGAAATACGCACAGTGTGGTTAACTGTGGAAGCGGGGTTGCCTGTGCTGTAAATCATTCCTAGGGTTGTTGCTGGGCTTGGAAACAGCTTTTCTTTTAACTTATTTTTGTGATCCCATTTGTCAAGGGATAGGCAGTATTGTGAAGAATGTGGGATTATGGGAGTTTTGCAGCTAGAACCCCTTCAGTGAAAGTTTCCAGTGTGTTTTCCTTGACTAGTTTCAATTTTCCATTTGGATTAGATTTACTTTCTGGAAAGAACACACACACACACACACACACACACACACACACACACACACACACACCCTGCATCTCCCCCCCCCACCCCCGCCGCCACCCCAATCTGATCTTTTTGCTTGACTTTCTTCAGCTGCGGAGGTTACCTGGGTATCCTAATATGAGAGTGGATGGGAATTGAGGACTAGAGAGGAGAAAAAGAAAATATGACGTAGGAAGAATTCTGGAAGAGAGTGAAGAAGAGAAGTGAGGGTCTGTGTGTGCATCTCAGCTATTGATGAAGTTCGCCAGAATGGGTTCGAAGAGCCCGAAATAGTTCTTTTTTTTTTTTTTGCTATTTCTTTGGGCTGCTCCTGTGGCATATGTAGGTTCCCAGGCTAGGGGCCGAATCGGAGCTATAGCCCTAGCCTATGCCCAGAGCCACAGCAACGTGGCATCCGAGCCGCGTCTGCAACCTACACCACAGCTCACGGCAACGCCGGATCGTTAACCCACTGAGCAAGGGCAGGGACCGAACCCGCAACCTCATGGTTCCTAGTCGGATTCATTAACCACTGCGCCATGACGGGAACTCTGCGAAATAATTCTTTTCTGTCTCTAGTCCTATCTAAGAATCTCGGTTATGCCCCAGAGCAAGGCGTGGGTGCCATCTTTGACTGCTCTTTTGTGCTAAAGACGGCAGCAGGATTAAGCCTCCAGAGGGAAGGTTCCCAGAGGGCAAGACTGTCACCGTCTCCCAGTTTCCTCAATGCCTTGCACATAATAATAGCTTAATGAACATTTCCTGCATAAATAGACATCCTTTAGCTTTAAAATGGCCATTCATGGTTTTTCAAACAGACAGAATAACCTGGTGACTGAGACAAGCAGTTCAAGTGGCTTTGAAATGTCTTGGTACTTGGGGTTTGGTGTAAAATGAGGGCGTTGTTTTGTTCTAAAGGTGAAGAGAATGGAGATTACGAAGGCGCTGACAGCAGGAGCAGGAAAACTGGGAGAAGAAGATGGGGATTCTGGTTTGGTGCCACTGCAAAGTGACTGTGTATTTCTTGTTATCATTGGCTTTGCTCTGTTTGAAGAGGAAAAAGGGTTCTTCTTCTTTTTTTTTTTTTTACTTTTTTAGTGCCGCATCCATGGCATGTGGAAGTTCCCAGGCTAGAGGTCAAATCGGAGCTGCAGCTGCTGGCCTACACCACAGCCGCAGGAATGCCCGAGCCGTGTCGGTAATCCACACCACAGCTCATGGCAATGCTGGATCGTTAACCCGCTGAGCAAGGCCAGGAGTCAAACCCACATCCTCATGGAGTTTGTTATTGCTGAGCCACAATGGAACTCCAAGAGGAAGTCTTTTTTGGCCTTTTTTTTTTTTTTTTTTTTTTGTCACAACAAGGTGCATGGCATGGAGACATACCCTGGAAACATGCCTATTCTAGGAGAACCTGGGCCACAGATAAGCAATGATCTAGTTGTTTCTAAGTCTCAGATGTGGTAGGTAGTGCATGTGGGGCCCTCGGGAGTTCACAGGGTGTGGAGGAATGGTTCTAGATTTGTATCCTGGAATCCCCAGCCTGGTCAGTGGGAAACAGGATGGTGGGCCTGCCCTCTCAGGGTTATGGTGGCCTGAACCAAAATTTGACAACTGCGTTGGAGAGTTCAGATATTCATAAGGTGACTTCAGTGATTACGGCTCTGTAACAGATTGTCACAAAATGTGGTTGGCTTAAAATAATGACAGTATTTCTTTTGCCTACAAATCTGCAATTTGGGCAGGGCTTCTTTGTTTGTGGTCTCCCCAGGGTCACCTGTAGCAGGTCAGAGGCAGAGTCTGGAATCATCGAAGCCTCGCTTACTCACATCCAGCTGGGTGATGCTGGCTGTCAGCTGGGATCTTGTTTGTTGCAGTCACATGCGGCCTCACCATGTGGCCTGGGGTTCTTTACAACACGGTATCTCCATTAGGAAGAAGAGTGTTGAGAGAGAAAGATCTAGAGAGAGAGAATGGAAACACTAGGTGGTGATACTGAATTTTATGATGTAGCCCCTGAGGTCATGTCCTGGCACTTTCGACACATTCTAGTCATCACAGCAGTGACAAGCTCAAGAGGAAAGAAAAGAGTCTTCCCTTTTTTTTTTTTTTTTTTAGGGCCACGCATGTGACATATGGAGGTTCCCAGGCTAGGGGTCCAATTGGAGCTGTAGCCACCAGCCTACACCACAGCCACAGCAATGCCAGATCCAAGCTGCGTCTTCAACCTACACCACAGCTCATGGTAACGCCGAATCCCCAACCCACTGAGCGAGGCCAGGGATCAAACCTGCAACCTCATGGATCCTAGTCGGGGTCATTAACCGATGAGCCACAACAGGAACTCCTAGTCTTTCCTTCTTGATGGGAAGTGGCAACGTTCTCCAAGTACATGTGGGTCTGGAAATATTGATGTTGGCTATTTTTGGAAAATGCAGTTTTCCAGGGGCTGAAACGATAGAATTTGTAGTTGGCTGTGGAGTAAGAAGAAGGACACAGGGTTTGAAGTGACACCCCGAGCTCTAGGGTGAGGGGCCATCACTCATAGAAAGGCAGTATGTTTAGAGAGAGAGACAGGCTCCACCAGGAAAGGGGAGGGAATAAGGGAGGAGTTTGGTTTGGGGTCCCATTGATTTGTTAGTAAATCCTGCATCAGAATAGCTAAGACAAATACCATATGATACCACTTATATCTGGAATCTGATCTACGGCACAAATGAACCTTTCCACAAAAAGGAAAATCATGGACTTGGAGAATAGACTTGTGGTTGCCAAGGGGGAAGGGGAGGGAGTGGGATGGATGGGGAGCTTGGGGTTAATAGATGCAGGCTATTGCCTCTGGAATGGATGAGCAATGAGATCCTGCTGGGTAGCACTGGGAACTTTGTCTAGTCACTTACGATGGAGCATGATAATGTGAGAAAAAAGAATGTATATGTGTATGTGTAACTGGGTCACCCTGCTGTACAGTAGAAAATTGACAGAACACTGTAAACCAGCTATAATGGAAAAAAATAAAAATCATTATATTAAAGAAAAAAAAAAGAATAGCTTTCTAAGCTGTGAACCCAGAGGTGTAACATTATTTTAGAAACAGTTAACTGAATTTTCCAGTAGTTTTCTATCTTTTCTTTTTTTCTTTCTACGGCTGCACTTGCAGCATATGGAAGCTCCCAGGCTAGGGGTTGAATCAGAGCTGCTGCTGCCGGACCAAGCCACAGCCATGGCAGCGCCAGATTTGAGCTGCATCTGTGACCCACGTCACAGTTTATGACAAAGCCAGATTCTTAACCCCCTGAGCAAGGTCAGGGATCAAACCTGCATCCTCACAGACGCTATGTTGGGTTCTTAACTTGCTGAGCCACAACAGGCACTCCTCCCATAGTTTTGTTTGTTTGTTTGTTTTAATTTTTTTCTGATTTTTTAGGGCCACACCCATGGCATATGGAGGTTCCCAGGCTAGGGGTCGAATCGGAGCTGCAGCTGCTGGCCTACACCCGCAGCCATAGCCACGCCAGATCTGAGCCACATCTGTGACCTACACCACAGCTCATGGCAACACCAGATCCTTAACGCACTTATCGAGGCCAGGGGTTGTGCTTGCGTCCTCATGGGTGCTAGTCACATTTGTTTCCACTGAGCCACGATGGGAGATCCTAGTTTCCTGATAGTTCTGAGCTGCGTTGCGTTTCTGGCCTTCCAGCCTGCTGGGAATGCTGCAGCCCTCAGCATTTGCTGTCCTTGGCAAATGGCTACATCATAAAATTCAATATCATTCCACCCAGTGTTCTCATTCTCTCTCTCTAGATCTTTCTCTCTCAACACTCACCCTCATAATCTACATACCAGTTGAGTTAGAGCAGCAGCCAGTCAGGACCCAGTGCTTATTGAATTCATCCCATAAGCCTTTAATGAGCACCTGTGGTTTGCTGGCACCTAAAGAATTCAAGTAAAAACTTCAGACCATCATTGTTCTCAAAGCTTCCTCTCTAGGAGAGATGATGCCCAGTGCTCCACGCTCATCACTGAGCTCCAAAGATGCAGAGCTCGGGGCAGGAGCAGAGGTAAAATATGCCTGCTGGACCTCACTTTGCCCCTGGGTTCCCCGAGGGGTGCACTGTTCCTGGTCTCTCTTTTGGAGCATGTACATTTCTGTCCCAGAGAAGAGACCAAGCCACTGTCCTCACACATTCTGGGACATTTCTAGACATTGGGCTCTCTTGGTTCCCAAAGCAAACTCAGCACCAACATGGTGCTCTTCCTCCCAATCTTGGGGGTAGAAGGCAGAGCCAGTGCCCACATGACCCTCACCGGTATCTATCATTGTCTCCATCACCCAGGGTCCCAGAAAGCCTGCTTCCCAGGGAACACTGCACCCCACCCCTCACTCCCAGCTTCCTGCACCTGGAACCCCATTTAGAATCCCCTTTCTTGGGTGGCTCTGATAACTGTTTATTCTGAAAACCTTGACTTAAAATCTGCTTTCCTATAGCTTGTAAAGAAATGACTGTAATTCCAGTTAGACAGCACTGCAAGGCTGAGAGAGTTCCATGAAGAGAGGGAGTCCTTCTGCCGGGTGAGAAGAAGGCAGTTTCTTTGGGGAGAAGGCATTTGAGCTGTACTTCGAAAGCCAGATGGAGTTGGATATGTAGAGGTGATAGAGATGAGGGAAAAAGCATGCCAGTTAGAGCACCAGCTCGAAAACAAGCAGGGGACAGGACAGAAGTGTGTTTGCTTCTAAACGGGTTTTGCCAGCAGACTGCTTAAATAAGCATGCATAGAGTTTGCGTGAGGTTCTTTAACTTTATGTCTTAAAATGTTTATTGAAATTATTGACTCTTGTTTATATGCAGACATTGACTTTTATCAAGACACCTGAATAGGGCCATTCAGCAGAATCTAGACTGTAGGTTATGTAAATAGAATCATCAAATTGGGAACATTTTGCTGCAACATTTTTCATCAAATTTTTGGAGATGTTTTGGAAAGACCTGTAGCATTTTAAAATCAGTACCAAAGTTTGATATAGAATGTATATTTATTTGTATTAAAATTAAAAATAACTCAGGAGGGTAAAGTTTGCTTGCCTGAAGATGTAAGTAATCTTCTAAAATGTATATTTTCCATCTGCTTTTAATTCAGAGACCACCGCGTGCATGTCATTTCCAGGAATATTCACACCTTTCTGTAGATTTGAGTTACCGCTAGAGTCATTTTCCTTCAGGCTGAAGAGCTGCCATTAGCATTTCTTGTACTGCGGGTCTGCTTGTGAGAAGTTCTCTCATTTGGTTTCTTTGAAAATGCCTTTGTTTCAGTTTCGGTTTTTTGGTCTTCTTTTTTAGGGTCTTCTGTCCTCCATGGTTTCTGATGAGAAGTTCGCTTTTTGGATTATTTTTTGTTGTTGCTTTTCTTGTCATTTGTATTATTGTTCCCATGTATATAACATGTCATTTCTTTTCCCCCTCTGGTTGTTTTCAAGGTTTTAACATTTCTATTCCAGCAGTTTGCTTAGATGCTATTTTCTTTATATTGATCCTACTTAATGTTTTGTTGGGCTTTATGAATTTATATTTCTCTTTCACTAAATCTGGAAGTTTTAGGCTTAACTCTTCAAATTTATTCCTTCTCCAGTATCTGTTTCCTCTGCTTCTGGTACTCCATATATAGAGATTGATACTGTCACACAGGTTTGAGGTTCTATTCATTTTTTTTTCTGATTTGTTTTTCTTTTCTTCATATTGTTTAGTTCATATTGATCTACCTTGAAGTTCACTGATTCATCCCCTCTCTCCCATGTGCTGTTAATACCATTCCAGTTGTTAACAGTTGTTAACTCTCTTTCTAGAATTCTCATTTGGTTCTGTTTGCATAGTATCCAATTTGAGGGCTGAGACCTCCCATCTGTTTATTAATTGTGTATATATTTTCATTTGAGATTCTTGAACACATGTATAATAGCTGCTTTAAAATTCTTATTTGGAATTTGAACATCTCTGGATTGCTTTAACAATTTTTCCCCCAAAGATGAGTTGTATTTTCCTCTTTATTTGCTTGTTTAGTGATTGCTTATCAATTTCTAGACATTATGAAATATGTGTTTTAGAGACTCTGGATCCCACTCTCTTCCTTTTAACAGGATTTTTGTTCTAACAAAACAAATCCAGTCTTAGTCTCTTGTGCTAGGCAGCCACTGACGTCTCCACTGATTTCTTTCAGTTTCCAGCTGCTGCTTTTTTGCACCAGTTCCTGAGGTCTCTCACATCCATGCGTCGTTGAGTAGTCAGCCAGCGAGCTGGGTGGATTTTGTACATAGATTTTTTTTGGACTCACGCCATCTGTAGTTGCCTCCCTCTCAGGATTTTACCTCCAACTTTCTGGCTATTCTTCTAGCCACTGAGTTTTCCTTTGATACTTCAAGCCAGTTAAAGCTGTGGCTCTCTGTCACCCCTCAATACATGCAAATTGGGGAGGGCATGATCGGCATAGGGTCTTCTCAGTGGAAGGACTGCAAGGAAGAAGGATGCTGGATGTAAGCGAGAGAGAAAAAAGAAGGCTCAAGGGCAGCCTCTTCATTAATTCCTGACGCCTGTGCCATTTGCCATACCTGATGCATAAGCGCTCCATGCATGTGAGTTGAATTACACTGAATGGGGATAAGGGTCAGCAGGTGAAGTTTGCTTCCAAACCACTACATCAGCACGCCTCTAACTGTGCGTCAGTCATCACCTGAGTTTCTGATTCGTTAGGTCTGGAGTGGCTCCTCCCCCGCCCCGCCCCCCAATTTGCATTTCTATCAAGTGCTGCTGGCGCTTGGCGCCGGGCCACCCTTTGAGAACCAGCTGCTCAAAGTCCGGAGAACCTTACTGCATGCTGCTGTCTGCCCTTTCTGTTTGGGGACCGACTGCGTAGGTGTGTCCTCCTCCCGGTCTTGTCAACGGAGTCGACGGTCAGAGAGGCATCGTCGGGGTCATTAATCATGACAACATTTGGAAGACATCTACTTTATTACTTCACTTAAACTCCGGAGTCTTGTTTCTAAGGCCTCTCGGGTAACGTTTTGAGAGCCCTGCGGGTTCTGCCGCAGATCCTTCCTGAGCAAAGGAGGCGGCCTTCCAAGTGTGACAGCGGCTCCTGTGTCCTGGGGAAGGGCAGAGCTGGCTGTTCCAGCAGCAGACAGATGGGGACGTTCTCCTGGAATTATATTATGCTCATTAGCTCATGTGCGGAATCTTTTCATCTCCTGGGTAGGTTGTCCTGACATCTCCCCGATTTGTTGGGGGTCTTCTTGGGTTGCCATTTGGATTGCGGAGAAAATTACGCTTCTGTTAATGAACCGCTTAATGTTTTCAGGCTTTGCAAGCTGGGCCTTTGGATGCAGAAGGTAATTGCTGCTTAGAACAAACCATGTGCATTTTATGCTGGACTCTCAGGGCACCATGGACCTTGCGGAATTCATGATTCTTTTACGATCTTAAGACCCAGATGTGTGGAGTGAGGGAGATTCAGCTTTTTTCCATTTAGTGTCAGTTTATGGCAGGAGCTGTGCCTGACAAGATGACAGTGTCATTTCTCCAGGAACTAAGCCTGAGCCCTTGGCAGCATACCCGCGGTCTAGCTGGACATTTTACCGTTTCACCCATCTGGTCCAAACCGGCTGATGGCTTTGCTGGCTTCATACACTTCTTCCCAGGGCAGCTGTTGAAGACAGGAGGAATCCGCCAGCCACACAAACTGTGGGACCAGGCGGTGAGCATTATTTAATTCTCTAACTCAGTCTCTTTGTCTGAAAAATGGGGGTGACGATTACAGTCCATCGCAGGGTGTCTCTGCAGGGTAGAGGTGTGATACATGAAGCCCAGGCTCTGCCAGGAAAGGTTAGTCCGCTGTTGGGATTATTCCTTTCACAGTAAAGACCTCCGAGATAATTCAAGATTCCTGTGTGCCCTCTGAATCAACAAAGATCTATAAAATAATGGTTATAATTTTATGTTAAGTATCAGTTACTCTATGTAGGCCCTCCCAAAATGGGTAGACACGTAACTAGATATTTAACTTTTTTTTTTTTTTTTTTTGTCTTTTTGTCTTTTGACTTTGTGTTGTTGTTGCTATTTCTTTGGGCCACTCCCGCGGCATATGGAGGTTCCCAGGCTAGGGGTTGAATCGGAGCTGTAGCCACCGGCCTACGCCAGAGCCACAGCAACGCGGGATCCGAGCCGCGTCTGCAACCTACACCACAGCTCATGGCAACGCCGGATCCTTAACCCACTGAGCAAGGCCAGGGACCGAACCCGCAACCTCATGGTTCCTAGTCGGATTCGTTAACCACTGCGCCATGACGGGAACTCCTAACTCTTTTTTTTTTTTTTTTTTGGCTGTGCTCATGGCACATGGAAGTTCTCAGGCCAGGGGTCGAACCTGTGCCACAGCAGCAACCTGAGCCACAGCTGTGACAACACTAGGTCCCTAACCCACTGAGTCACCAGGGAACTCCTGGAACCTGTTTTTGAATGAAGAGAATTCTGGTTTTTTTTGCGGGTCTTTAGGTCCTTGGATGTCTATTTCCTAGTTAATTTCCTTTTATGTAAAACCAGAAGCTGAATTGCATCTCTTTCTAATTTTCCTTTCTCCTCTCCCAGAGGAGGGAACACTCTTCTATTTAGGTTAGAATCTAGGACCCAGTTGGGGCCATGCTCGAGGTGGAAGGGGGGGTGGCTTGTGAAAGCCTTGTGCGTGAGAGGGGGTCCTCTTTTGCTTTCTCCCATCCATGCTCCAGCCCCGAACTGAGCCGGGCCCTGCCTCCTGGGGCAGGCCCAACCATCTTGCTGCCTTTGCTCTTTTCCTGTGGGTACTCCATGGCCTTTGTGTTTGAAGTAGAGATGTAAGAGCTTGCATTTGGGGTTTGGGGCTTAGCAGGTGGAAGAGGCTCCTAGAACTTGATCCTAAGCCCCCCGGACCAACCAGATTTCACTTTGCATTTGCCATTGCCCTTTAGTTGCTGATCAGCCTTGGGAGCATGATGGAAATGAGGGGTGATTAGCCTAATAGCATCGAAACTCCAAACTCAGTTCCCTAAAAGAACTTAGAGCTATGATTTTCCTAACCAGTACTATGGAATTTGAGCCTGTACGAGCAAACTCAGCTGCTTGGTCCTGTAAGTTAAGATTGATCCCCCAGTCAAGAAGCAAGAAAGGCTAGGTGTGTTGCAGCCTGCAACCAATTCCCTCAGGATGGAGCCTGTGTGTTTCTTACTTTCTCTTTTTCTCCCCAAAGTTAAACACCCAGGCAGACAGCTGCCCCAGCCTTGCCCCTCAGAACTCTTCCCACTTTTCTCTGAATTTTACATTTAAATGCAAAGCTTAGTATAACACCAGGAACTCCACTCAATATTCTGTGATGACTTAGATGGGAAAAGAATCTGAAAAAGAATCGATCTGTATATATATATAAAATTGAATCACTTTGTTGTCCAGTAGAAATTAACACAACATTGTAAATCAATTATAATGCAATCAAACTTTAAAAAATAAAAAATAAATAAATAAAGCTACACTTAAATCTCGGATAAAGCCGCAGGGTAAGAAGACATTAACGGCAAAAGGGGAAACCATCTCCAAGTTAGAAGATACCGTAACGTGACTGATTGAACAGGAACATCTGGAAAAAAGACAAGGGGCAACTTGTGAGGAACAAGTAGGAATCTCTCCTGAGTTACGCTCATTTTTGTTTGCTTTGTTTGTTTAGATCATTGTCGTTAGTTTTGCTCAGTAGTTTTGTTTTTTCAAGAAGCCGCAAAAATAGATGGTGTCCTAACATTGTTTTTTAACTCCCGTCCACTTTCCATTGTGGGATACTTTGTTCTTTTGAGCGTAGAGTTTGTGCTTAAAAGTTGGGAGGTGCTTGTCATTTTACATGTTGACATGTCTGCAGCAAACCTTTGGACACATCCTTGGGTCACTGGACACAAGTATATGTCACAAGAAATGTGCCCAAGGAAAGTGAGGATGCAGGGAAGGGCTTTTCTGGAGGGCAAGCCCGGTTCAAATGTGAACTACACCTGGTGTGTTAGTAAGCCTGTAATTCACACCCCATGGCACTTGAAGAAGAGAGAACAAGATTTTGAAACAAGAGAGGAGGACCGTACAAAAGGCTTCGATGCTCCATGAAGGACAGCCTTTCTCGTGGTCCTTCACTCCAGGTGTTTCTGCTGATGGAGGTGATGGGGTGGCATGCCTGATGTATAGACGCTAGAGGGGGTCAGGGAGAACTGGGGACTGGCTGGTCTCCAGTCTCGGTTCCTGGAGGGGATGGGCTGTCGGCGTGAGGGAAGCGTGAGCCACCTCGGCCGTGAGAGCTCACCAGGCAGGGTGGTCCAGGGGTGAGCTCAGGATGCAGGGCATTGATGCTGCGGCCATGCCCTGGGGAGGCCCGTCAAGGGATGGCTTGGGTGGGAGGCCAGGAGAAGGATTGGCCTGGCCTCACCCCTACGTCAAATCTTTGCTTTGAACTTTTATTATGTTGGGGCATGTCCCGTAGGACTGTTTGAACAAAGACCATCGATGGAATAAGGTTAAAAACCACTTCTGAGGAGTCCCAAGAGGCCCGAGGCCTGGTCATTAGGAACAGCTGGTCATTAAGAAAAAGCAGCTGTACAAGATGAGTTTGAACTTGAATTTGAAATGTGAAGCTAAGAATGCACAGAGTCCAAAAATAAAAGAGAGCTCAGTTGAGAGCTTAGAGCCTGCCCTTCTGTTTCTTGAAAAAAAAGAAATTTTTTTTTAAGTATTTCCAAATTGGGGTGTAATTTATAAGTGAAATAAGTGAAATGCACTGATCTGAACTGTACAGTTTGATCAGTTTGGACCAACCTCATTCATTTGTGTAACCCCCATCCTACCAATGTGTGGAAAAATTCCATCATGCCAGAAAATTCTTGTACCTCCCCCAGCCAGTCCTCCACATCCACTAGAAACAAGCATTATTCTGATATTTTGCATCATAGATTAGTTTCCCCTGTTCTAGAATTTCACAGAGATGAAACCATGAAGTACCAACTCTTTTTTTTTTTTTTTTTCTTCAGTCAGCATAATGTTTTTGCATTTATCTTTGTCAGAGGTCTGCAGACTTTTTCTTAAAGGAGCAAATAGTAAATACTTCAGGCTGGCCAGTCACAAGGTCTCTGACAATATGCAGATGACGTGTGCAGCTGTGTTTCAATAAAACTTTATTTACAAAAACAGGTGGCTGGTTTACAGGTATAATTGGCTCACCCCTGATCTGTGTTATTTTGTTATCAGAAGCCTTGATTCCTTTTTATTTCTGAGAAGTATTCCATGTACGGATATAGCACCGTTTATTCCTTCTGTTGATGGACACCCAGATCATTTCCAGTTTGGGGCTATTATGAGTTAAACTACGATGACTGTTCTTGGCTAAGACTTTTATGTGCCTAAATTAAAAAAAATTTTTTTTGAATAGTTATTTCCCCAATACAATTTTTTTCTTCTGTATAGCATGGTGACCTAGTTACACATACATGTACACATTCTATTTTTGCACATTATCATGCTCCATGCTAAGTGACTAGACATAGTTTTCAGTGCTACACAGCAGGAGCTCATTGCTC
The DNA here is from genome assembly GCF_054392235.1 of Sus scrofa. NCBI lineage: Eukaryota > Metazoa > Chordata > Mammalia > Artiodactyla > Suidae > Sus > Sus scrofa. Next base: position 14,929,809 of record NC_139385.1, read on the forward strand.
ATCCATTCCAAAGGCAATAATTTGTATCTGTTAACCTCAAGCACGTGCCTAAATTTTAATTTCTCTTGTATAAAAACCTAGGGTGGAATTTTTTGTCATAGCTCTTGAAGAGACTGTCAGATAGTTCTGCAAAGTCATTGTAGCAAGTTATACCTCCGTCAGCAACATCTGAGAGTTCCGGTGGCTCCTCACCCTTGCCAACATTTGGTGTTGTCAGTCTTATTCATTTTAGCCGTTATAGTGGATGTAGGGTGATGTCTTATCAGACTCTGAATACTTCTTTATTTTTAATTTTTTTGTCTTTTTAGGGCCACACCTGTGGCATATGGAAGTTCTCAGGCTAGGGGCTGAATCAGAGCTGTAGCTTCCGGCTTACACCACAATCACAGCAACGCTAGATCGTTAACCCACTGAGCAAGACCAGGGATGGAACCCGTGTCCTCATGGATGCTGGTCAGGTTCATTACCGCTGAGCTACCATAGGAATTCCTGAATACTTCTTGATGGAAAGGCTTTAATCCTAGGTGTTGTCTTTATTTCAAGACACGCTTCTGACTGTTATCAACCTCCCAGGCATCTAATAGTCTCTCCTTACACAGAACCTGGTAGAGTAAGTGGCATATGTATACCTAGAATCTTTGATAGCATCTATTTTGGTCTTTAATCATCATCTACTTTAATTGTCCACATGAATCAGATTTTACACTGATACCCCTTTGGCTTCTTTGTTGAAAAGACCCCACTTCCTTGGCTCAGTCAGTGGAGCAGAGCTGGGAGAAAGACGGCAACAGTGACCTCACTTCCGGTTTCACAAATGCCACCGTCTTTTCTCCTCAGAGCTTTGAGGCCAGGCTGGCTCCCATTTGTTGAAACACCCAGTCAATTCTTTCCTGCCATATGGTGGATTTTCCCTGAGGGGGAGGGGGGAGACTGAGAAAAGAGAGTCATGTGCTGCTGGTTATTCTGTTGTGTTTGAATGTAGAGTTTAATTTGTGTCGGAAAATAGCAGTATTCTTATTTCATTGATTTCCTTTTTGCTTCTTTTGTAAGAGGAAAGAACGAAAGCTGGGAAATTAGCTACAGAAATAGCAAGTGAATAATAAAATAATGAGTTGTTGGTCCACGTGCAGTTAAAAAACGGAGCCCGTTTTACTTTCTTTTGGTGTGTATTGACAAAAAGCATACTGGCTTCTTGTATCAATGTGGTGTTTTAAAGCCATAAAGCATTATTGTATCTGCTGTCTTACTAATAAAAACAACCCTGTGAAATGATTAGATAAGATGCTTATTTTATAAATGACGAATCTGAGGATCACAGGGGTGTGGAAACTTGCCCCAGGTCACTTAGCTTGGACTGTGGTCCTGGCCGAATAAGGATTTGAAAATGCACATTTCTTGGTTCAGATAATTTTTTTTTCTAGTGACTAAGTTTTTATTTTTCTTCCCATTTTGCAATAAGGGATATATATATATATATTTTTTTTTTTTAAGTTTTTGGATCCTCAGAATCAAATGATGCTACTCCTAGGATGGCCCAGTGTTGGAATTGGAGGAGGGAGAAGGGACTTTACATAGAGTTCATCCATGTGATGAAGCAGAGCCTGCCTCTGGCCTTGGTGCTAAGCGATAAGGACATGAGGTGGAGGGGATAACAGCCTGGACACTGAGGAAGGGGTTCTGATGATCCTTTGTCCCTGGCAAGGTCATTTAACCCCTCTGAACCTCTGTTTTCCCTCCTATAAAATGGGTTCTTGGGTATGATGTTTCTCCCTTCCAGCTCTGAAGTTTGTTATCTAAAGCAACTTCATTTTCCTCCATTTCAGTTGCTCCCCTGAATTAAAAAGAGCGATATCTTTATCACTCTTTGGTATCCATAGCCATCGGTGTCCAGCGCTGTCTCAGATGTATATGGCCCTATTGGAGTAAAGTTCTTAAGGCATTAAGTAGATCAAGAGATAGGTGAGAGCTGTCTGTCTGTCCCAGTGTCTGGAGACACTATAATGGCCTCTGGCCACAGCTTCTGACCATTGCACCCATCTTCAGATCCAGGGCTCTGAGTTGATACAAAAATGTGTTTGCCCAGCTCTGGCCTGGGGCTGAGGGTCAAGTGGAAGGGCAGTAGTGGCCAATAATATATACTTAGCACATAGTCTGTGTCTGGCACCTGCTCAGAACTTTACATCCATTACCTTTTTATAGCCTCAGAATAGCTCTGGGGGGGAGGGGACTCTCATTAACCCCATCTTATAGATGGCAGCTTCCTCAAACCTTAGGGGGCAGAGCTGGGATTGGAACCTCAGTTGGCTAACTCTGGAGCCTGGGATCTTAACCATTATTTCACCAGTAGCCACAAAATAGTGATCTCAGTGAGCCCATGTATCTCGATGCTTGCTTTTGGCGGAACACTGTCCATGTATTGAGGAGAGAGGATGGACCTGCTCTAGATCAGGGGACAGGCCACAGGTTGGTGTTCTCACTGTGTTCTTAGACTCTGTTTATGTTCTCTTAACATGGCATGCATTAATCACAGGGAAAACCTGACAGCCTCATTGTTGTTTTGGGGGGGGATCTTTTTAGGGTCACACCTGTGGCATATGGAGGTTCCCAGCCTAGGGGTCAAATAGGAGCTGCAGCTGCCGACCTACACCACATCCACGGCAACATGGGATCCAAGCCACATCTGTGACTTACACTCCAGCTCATGGCCATACTGGATCCTTAACCCACTGAGCAAGGCCGGGGATTGAACCTCCATCCTCACGGATACTAGTCAGGTTGGTTACCCCGAACCACAATGGGAACTCCAGCCTTGTTGTTTCTCTCTCCCCTGCCATCCAGACTCATACCCTGATTCATTTCTTTATCTAACTCTCACATACCAAGCAAGATGCCCCTGCCCTGAATTGCCTAGAATCAGGCACCAGGCATCAAGGAACAGCCCCTGTGCCCTAAGCGCTCCAGAAGAATTCAGACCAGCCCATCCTAAATCATTGATCTCCTCTGTCTTGCCTTCCACCATTGAGGCTGTGGCCTAATCTTCCTTCTCCTTCCTCTTTTGTGCCCAGAGCAACTCCTGGTATGCCCCCCCCCGCGGCCCAACGTGGCATGGCATGGCATGGCATAGCCCCTTCTCTTGGGAAATGTAGTACAAAGCTTCCTTCAGTGTTATTTGTCTCTGTGATGTCACTCATTCCCCTCCATCAGTGAAAATCCCGCCGTACAATTGAGATCCTCTAACACATTTTGCTGACTAGAGACTGGTTCTGGAAGGAGATCCAGACACCGGAGAATGGAAGCATTGACTCTGGATTAGGAAACTTAAAAACTGCCCAGGGCCCATGGGGTCCGTAGGGAGATGCTTGAGGAAGCAGTTAGGTCCTGGGACAGGAGGGGAGAGCGGACGGGCTGTGCAGCTGCTCCCCTGGTGTACGGAAGAGAGTTGACCTTGAGGGCCTTCCAGAGATGCCTGTCCTTCCAGAGCTCAGCTTGCAAGCTAGGCCCTCGGCTGGCGCTGGAGAACTTGGATTTCGGGAGGGTTCCTATAATTTCCTCACTAATAAAAGTGGCTCTCCATGCCTTCGCTGTTTGTGCAAATATGGCTTATGCTGAACACCTGCCTTTCTGCTGGGAGTCTGGAGCTTGGGTGCATGGAAGGCCCACGTGACCAGCCTGTACTAAAGCCCCAGATGCTTCTCCGGTAGAAAATATTTCACCTGGGTTGTCACAACTCCTCGCCTCCGGTGTGATGCCCCTGGGCGATGACTCTGGAAGCTTGGGCCTGGTTTCCTCCAGACCTCATTCCATTCGCCCTCACCCTTTGCTGGCTTTGCCTCGTCCCCTTGCAGTGTGATAAGTCCCAGCTGTGCGTATGATCCTCTGCTGAGTCCTCGGAGGCCTCCTGGTGGTGAGTCATCAAGCTGGGGATGGTCCTGGGGACCCTCAGTTAATCTGGGATTAAAAGCAAATGCTTATGCCACTTAATACGGTGTGGCCTTTAGACTGTTTCCAAAGGGAAGATTCTTGTCCTGTTGCAGAAGGAATTCAAAAAAGAGATGGAAATTGAGAAAGAAAAGTGAGGATTTATTTAAGTGAAAAACACACCTCTTAAAGAGAGGTGGTCAGAGAGGCGAGCAGCTGCCCTGTGTTTCTCTGGCACACTGGTTATAAGGGGCATCCGATTACAGGGCGGAATATTCCCTGGAAAGGTGGAGTTTGGGGGTCCTATTCCTTAATTTTCATTCTGGCTCCATCTTCCCAAAGGGAGGAGGAAATCTGTCCTTATTTAAGCTTTGATTTTAAGTGTCCCAGTGTAGGTGCACGGGGTGGGGGGTTACTTCTTATCTGCATAGCTAATTTTATTATAATTTTATTATAATGAGGGCATCATAAGCAATGGGTTACATGGGGGCACCAAAAATTCATGCCCTTTCCATTGTTCTTGGTCTGCCTCCAGGGCACTCATCACCCCATAATGTGTGGTTTCCCGTCAGTCTAGAGGTTCCTACTTTTCTTTGCCCATGGACCCCGCTGTTTGTGTGGTTTCCTGCCGTCTGGTCCCATGCCCCCTTCTCTGCTCATCCCTAACGATGTGCCTACTGTACCAAGACTATTACTGAACTTATTATAACCTTATTCCTCATCTGTAGAAGGGGATGGAAATACCAGCTTCAAATGGATGTGGTCTGGGGTAAACGAAAAATATGCACAGAGTCGCCCTCAATAAATATTAGTTATTTCCTGCTGGCGCATCCAAAGCAAGAACTAAGCAAAATGAGTGTGATGAGCACATGAGCCTTGCTGCACGAAAGCAAAGGCCTTCAGTTTGTTTCCCATTATCATTTCCTTAATCCGCTGAGTTACGTTCCTTGTTCTCTGTTGATCTTGAATATACCCATTAAACTTGGCCTTGGACTGGAGAGATTAAGAGGAGGCCAAAAGACTTTGAACTTCCAGTTTCCTCTGGGGCGTTTGAACTAGGTGTCAGTGACCAGTGCCAGCACAAGAAATCCAAGAACAGAGAAACTCCTGATTAACCCTATACTCTAGCCCATGTGGCTTGGGAAGATGGGTTGATTGGCAGACTACTTTTTTTTTTTTTTTTTTTTTGTCTTTTGTTGTTGTTGTTGTTGTTGTTGTTGCTATTTCTTGGGCCACTCCCGCGGCATATGGAGGTTCCCAGGCTAGGGGTTGAATTGGAGCTGTAGCTGCCGGCCTACGCCAGAGCCACAGCAACGCAGGATCTGAGCCGCATCTGCAACCTACACCACAGCTCACGGCAACGCCGGATCCTTAACCCACTGAGCGAGGGCAGGGACCGAACCCGCAACCTCATGGTTCCTAGTCGGATTCGTTAACCACTGCGCCACGACGGGAACTCCTGGCAGACTACTTTAGTCCTGGTTTCTGGAGGTGGTGTGGTTGGAAATGACAGTATCAAAGGAATCTTAATGTCTTTGCATTTCATCTGAGGGTCTCTGTGTTTTTCATCAGAAGAAAACACGTTTTTCCCCTCTTCCCACTCTTAAAAAAAAAAGAGAAATCTGGGTCAAAACCAATGTGGAGTGCTTTCACTTATGGGCTCTCTGTGGGAGTTCAGCAAGGGCTTATTTTTTTAAACATTTTAAAAATTGTTTTTTATTTTTTTTAAGGGCCGCACTTGTGGCACATGGAGATTTCCAAGCGAGGGGTTGAATTGGAATTGTGGTGGCCACAGCAAGGTGAGATCCCAGCCGCATCTGTGACCCACACCACAGCTCATGGGAATGTCAGATCCTTAACCCACTGAGCGAGGCCAGGCGTTGAACCTGCGTCCTCCTGGATGCTAGTCAGATACATTGCCGCTGACCCATGAGGGGAACTCCAGCAAGGGCTTATTAAAACATGGATCATCGCAGGCCCCACCCCCAGAGTGTACGACTCGCAGATCTGGGTGGGACCTGAGAATTTGTCTTTGCAATAAACAGCACGAGGTGGGTGCTGCTGCTGCTGCTGCTCAGGGTCACACTTTGGAAACCTCTGTGCTGACCTGCAGCTCCTGCTGCGGCGAAGTTGGCCCTGGCTGGGAAACATCTCTCTCCTTTGTCAAGAGGGACTCCTTTAAGCTCTTCACTGTGTTGCATTCACCCTGATTCAATGACCCAGGGGTTTGAGCTTCACTTACAGGGCAAAAACCCTGTTTTTGTTTTTTTTTGTTTTTTCTCTGCAAGTTCTCACAGATGATCATTTATTTTGGGGGGCGGATAACTTTTCAAGTCTTTTGTTTGATCCCTTATTTGGCTTGTGGTCAGAGTACTACTGTTCCTACCACTGTGACTTTTGTAACTCACGGGTATTTTTGAATGGTTTGAGCAGATCCTTGTAGATGAGGATTCATAATCATATGTTTGTTCATCCATCCATCCATCCATCCACGCATCTACCTACCTATCTGTTCTTCTGTCCATCCACTTATCCACCCAGCTCTCCACCCAGGCAGCCATCCTCCTGCCCAGCCAGCTACCCATCCATCCAGCCACTTATCCAGCCACTGAAACAGCCACTCCGTCAGTCATCCAGCCATCATCTATCCATTCACCTATCCAGCCCTCCAGCCATCCACTCAGCATCATATGCTGTCAGGCTGAACGTTATAAAGTCAAATAAAACCTTGTGCCTGCTCTCGAGAGGTTTATGCCATGGTAATAGAAACTCCTCTTTCTTGTCTCTGTTAAAGCAAAACGTGCATTTCTGTCTTCTCAGTGAGTTGGTGATAGTTGAATCCATTGGCTTAATACTGCTCTTTTCCCACAAACATATATTTCCTTGCGAAATGTGTTGAGAAAGATGCTGATTTCTGGAAATAAAGGCACACATGTTTTTAACCCAGTACCTTGTATTGAAAAGCAGCTCCTTCCAAGAAACTTCTCATAGCCTCTTGGTGGTAATGATGGGATGGCTTTCTCTGAATAAGAATGCTCCTTTTTAAAACCCTCTGCCTTGTTTTTAGGTGATCTGGAAAGACCCACGACCGTGTCAACAAGCCTGGCCCGTGGCTCTGTGCGGGCTGTTTGCGGGAGGTGTTTTTGCAGTGTTGAATCACCCCAGCTTGGTTGACCTACACTGTGTGCTCATCACCCTTGTGAGAGGCCTGTAAATAATTCCAGGACATCTTCCTTGGGCCCCTCTCACCACGTACCATTTTGGCCTTTACCAAACATGTCTGTGGGTATGAAATGCTTTAATGGTTTCTCAAAGCCAATTCTGAAGAATGCAAGTAGTATGTTAGTTCTGTGTGTACCTGTATCCTGCAGAAGTGTTCAAAAAATCACATTATACACTTTTTATTAAAATGTCTGAATTCTTTTCCTCTCTCCTTATCCTCATTCCATCTTTATTTAAACACATGGAGCTTTTTTACATGGTTGTAGTCATTACGGATATTCAGTTTCTTTGGCTTCGCAGTATTTGGTAAATGGTCTTCCTTGCTCCTGTGTGGCTGTAATGACTCTGTAATAGTCCAAAGTTTAATATACCGTTATTGCTTTTCCATTTTCTATTGCTGGATTTTAGGCCACTTCTATCTATTAAAAATAACCAAATGCTTCTATTCCTAGTGTCTTTACACAGAAAGAAAGAAAAAAATCCACAAGCAAACTTTCTTTTTCTCCTTTTGCATTATTTACGCGTGTTTATATGATTGGGCTATTGTTCTCGTCATGTTTTTAATTACTCTTGATACAACTAGGCAGACTTTCTCCCTGCAGAATTGAGCCAATCTACTTACCTCCCTGCCCAAACCAGGCTTAATAGTTTTTTCTTTGTTTTTGCCATTTAATACATTTTAAAGAGTTTGCCCACTGTTTTGGCTTAATTACCAACACCATTCCACCCATTTGCCATTACTGTTTTGCTAAGGGAGGTCTGTTTACCCATCCGTTTGTGCTGGAGACTGGTGGGATGTTTTTCCTTTGTAGGAGGTATTGGTATATACACTGTGTTTTGTATATGCGTGTATAGTAATAATACCTGTGTCTGGGTTTCCCAACACTATTGTCTTCCTTTGATTTATGGTTTTCTGGGCTTCCTCAAAGTTGATAATATTTACACAGTTGTGTATCACAGTAACTGCTGCCTGATGAGAACTCAGATATTAGTTGAATAAATGTTTGTTTTTCCTTTGAAATCTCTTCCGTTAACAATAATTAAAAAAAAAAAAAACTTTTACTTGGGGGAGGGATGTTATTTTTTATTCTAGTTTTTCCTGTGGTTTGATTTGTTATATTGAGTATTTTTTGCTACTAAATTGAGATTGGATGTGGACCTCAGCATATTTTTCTACATTTTGTCCTTTGATTTCTATTATAATTACATTTTATTTTACTTTTATTACATTTTATTTTACTTTTCTATTTATTTAAATCTTTAAAAATTTAGTCATTTATTTATTTTGCTTTTTTTTTTTTTTTTCCAGAGACGCACTCGCGGCATGTGTAGGTTCCCAGGCATGTAGGTCTAATTTGAGCTACAGCTGCCAGCCTGCACCACAGTTCACGGCAGCGCCAGATCCTTAAGCCACTGAATGAGGCCAGGGATTGAACCTGCAACCTCATGGTTCCTAGTCAGATTTGTTTCCACTGCGCCACCACAGGAACTCCAAATCTTTAAAAATTTAGGTCTACTTTTAGATCTCTCTTCTACCTCAGTGATCTGTGGCTTGCCTTTAAGCCATTATTACTGTTTGTGATTTGTTTATTTGGAACCTATTCTAATATTTGATGGAGAAAATCCTCTTTTTGCATCCTTTTTTATTTATCCTTTCCCCCTCAAAACAATCTTTTTCTTTTGCTGTTTTTAACTGCATTTTCTATACAACAGTATAAATAAGTAATGAAAAGTTTTTTTTTTTTTTTTGGTCTTTTTTTGCCATTTTCTTGGGCCGCTCCTGCGGCATATGGAGGTTCCCAGGCTAGGGGTCGAATCGGAGCTGTAGCCACCGGCCTATGCCAGAGCCACAGCAACGCTGGATCCGAGCCGCGTCTGCAAGCTACACCACAGCTCACGGCAACGCCGGATCGTTAACCCACTGAGCAAGGGCAGGGACCGAACCCGCAACCTCATGGTTCCTAGTCGGATTGGTTAACCACTGAGCCACAACGGGAACTCCTTTTTTTTTTTTTTTTTTTTTTTTTTTTTTTTTAGTAATGAAAAGTTTTATGGAGCAAAAAGAAGTATGAAGAGCAGCTCTCCTCTTTTTTAGTTCCAGTGAAATGCAGAGAAGCTTTAAGTTATGTTAAAAACAAAGTAGCACACAAAACTGATTGTGGTCTTATGTCACACACAGTTTTATATATATATATACATACACACATATATGAAATCATTATATTGTATACCTCCAGGAATACAATGTTACTTGTCAGTTATATCTCACTAATAAATAAAATCATCACATAGACAGTATTACAATAGTAAAAAAAATAAAGTGAAAAACTTACCCACAGTCACCTGTAATATTTTCTCGAAGAGCACACATAATCCTGTTAAATTAATAGGAAGTTTTACATGGTTTTTAATTTTAGCTGAACTTTAGTTTCATATTTTAAATGTATCCATTTAACTTTATATCACAAAGATTTCTCCATATAATTAGGTTTTTAAAAATTATTGTCTTGCACGAGTGAGTAAACTCTATTCCATCGAGTCTGTGTTTAACAATTTACCTAACCAACTCTTTTGCTAAATAATTAAGCTGTTTCTAACATTTTGCTATTGTAGATAATGCACTAATGAACTTTGTAGTTCATATGGCTTTTCTTGTTGAGAATGATTTTTTAGGCTGTGTCATTACAGTGAGGTCACTAGGCCAGGGCATATAGACATATGGGTGTTTGGACAAATTGCCAAGTTGCTTTCCCAGCTTGAGAATTTGTACAAATTGTATCATGTAAACAAATGTTTGATGAATTTTACCACAGTTTTGCTTTTTCATCATATATATGTGGCTATAAATATATTTCATAAAATATATTCACATGTATAGCTCTCTAATAGTAATATATATTTCATAAGATACATATTCATATATATAGCTACACAACACATATACATATATAAATACACACACATAGCAAGTTCCTGTCGTGGCTCATCAGAAACATATCTGACTGGTTTCCATGAGGACACTGGTTCAGTCCCTGGCCTCACTCAGTGGGTTAAGGATCCGGCGTTGCCGTGGTGTAGGTCGCAGATGTGGCTCAGATCTGGTGTCACTGTGGCTGTGGTGTAGGCCAGCAGCTATAGCTCGGATTCAGCCCCTAGCCTGGGAACCTCCATGTGCTGTGGGTACAGCCCTACAAGTTTAAAAAAGCAAGATACACACCCACAGCAATAGTCATATTGCTTATATAGAAGCAATAGTCACCTTATATGCACGAAATTATTTCATACATACAAGGTGACCACAAAATTTTAGTTTGTATTTCTTTCAGGTGGAACATTTCTGTTCAATTTTACGGTATTTTTGCATGTCTTGTGCCCCTTGTGCACCTTCTACTTTAAACAGCGCTTTCTTGAGCACCCACGGAGAGATGCACAAAACAATGAGTGTGTCTGTCCACTCAGTGGAGGGCAAGTGGGCAATTCCACCAGCGTGAGAAGGACCACCGTTGGGGAGTACAGGCTACCTGGTAGCACGTGACGAGGCACCTAGCCAGACCTAGATCCCCCCTTCCCCAGTGTGTGTTCCCTTCCCGACCACAGCAGTGATGAACAGATCAGGTGAGCCCCTAAGGACAATGGAACTAAGTGACTCATTATCTGCCCTGACTTGGCCTTGGCAGCAGGAGAAGCAGCAGCACCAGCAGTTCTCTTGAGTGTGGAGCCCACCTTATTCTTTCTGTAACTCAGATGCTTCCCCTTTAGGGTACTCTTAGAAGTGTGACCTCACTCCCCACATTCCTCCCCAGGGATTTCCTCCTAGACAGTAGGCAGCCCTGGTCCTAATTAGTGTTATTTCGTTTTTAGCATTTTCTCATGATGATGACGTTTCTGTGAGGTGTAGGGAAAGAGTCTGTTGTCGGGGCCACCAAGGGGGTGGGTTTGATGAAGACCTCTGCTTGGGCAGAGTCCCCCACTTCTCCAGCGGAAGGGTGCAGACCATCTCTGCGTTCCCCCACGTTCTCTCCTTGTTTTGCTCTCTCTGCTCAAGGTCCACCCCCACCACCCTTTTCTCAGGACTCATCCGTAGGTTTGGTTTCTCTGGAATCTGCCACCTCAACTTTCGATGCGCTGTTCTCTTCCCATCAAAGAGAGCCCTTCTCTGAATTTTGCTCTTGATCAGTTGTTGTACATCTGTAGTAAGCAGCCTGTACTTTGATTGTAATGCAGTTTCAGTAGTTTTCTTTCCTTTTTAATGTGTGTTTCAGCCATGTCCCGTGTTGTCATACCTTATCTTTCAGTTTTATTTTGACCTCATGGATTAGCGTGTGAACTGCTCTCTTCTCTCCTCTCATCTGCCTTCCCCTTTCCCATCTTCTGTTATAAAGAGTCAGGATAATTTCACTTACTTTCATCTTCTGTAGTGATGGGGAAGATAGATACCCCATTTCAGTCTTCTGTCAACACATCCTAAGGACTAAAAGGATTCGTGGCAAAGTGATGGAAGCTGGTTTGGGCAGGAGTGGGGCTAGAGTCAATGCATGTCCTGTCAGGTGGACAGTCGAGCAAGGTTTCCAGAGGCAAGAATCAAAATGCCACTATGAGTGTCACCAGTGCCTGGAGTTTAGGGAGGACCTAGTGAGAAATGAGCTCAGAACCAGTCACTAGTCTTTGGGGGCCTTGTGTGTCAAATTCTTGAGTGTGAACTTGATCCTAGAGACATGATGAGCCGTTGGAGCTAAGCCATCAGCATCGTTTTGAAACAGGAGCAAAGGTTCATGGAAGAAGATTTTCTTTCTGGTCACTGTCCTTGCCTGGGCATGTGTCATAGACAGGCATTTAGAGCCACTGGGTACATTCAGGACATGAGGTGAACCCACACCCATCATTTTCGATGTAAATGTGACTGGTCCCCAGAACAACCACAGGTGCCTGCTCCCCAGGGAGCCTGATCAGGGGGGACACTGCCTTGCCGTCATCATCACTGTGACCAGAAGATCTCAGCCAGACTGACCCACGCAGACAAATCCCCCCAAAGAAACATGTGTGACATAGCTTTTAAAAAGATTTATTTTATTGAAGTATAGGTGATATAATTTTGGGTTAATTTCTGCTCTACCGCAAAGTGATTCAGTTATTTATATATATACACACACACATATATACATATATAAATAACTGAATCTATATACATATCTATTCATATGTACATATATACATATATGGTCTTTTTCATATTCTTTTCTGTATTATGATTTATCATAGGATATCAAATATAGTTCCCTGTGCTGTACAGTAGGACCTTGTTGTTTATTCATTCTATATATAATAGTTTGCACCTGCTAATCCCGAATTCCCAGTCCATCCCTCTCCCACCCCCTTTTCCTCTTGGCAGCCACAAGTCTGTTCTCTAGATCTGTGAATCTGTTTCTGTTTTGTAGATACGTACATTTGCATATAGAACACGGTTTTTTGCACTGTTTGTTTGAAGGTAATAAATGCTTATAAAGTCATATAATGTCTTTCTTTTCTTATGTAAGCAGCTTCAGTATTTTGGTGGTATGATATGGGCTTCCAGGAATGGAATTTCCATTTACAACGTTATACCCACAGGAAACACATCATTGATTTATAATTGCTTGACTTGCTACCTTTGTCCAGTGATTGATTTAGGACGAGGCCAGCTAACTTCTTCTGAAAAGGGTGGAGAGGGAACATTTTTCAGCTCTGCAGGCTGTATGCCCTGTGTCACAGCTGGACAGCTCGGCCACCGTTGTGAAAGCAACCCTAGGCGTTGCAGCCACAAATGACCAGGGCTGTGTGCCAATAAAACTTTATTTTTGGACAGTGAAATTTGAATTTCGTATAATTTCCATGTATCAGAAATACTATTCTTTGGATAGTTTTTCAATCCTTTAAGAGTACAAAACCATGAAGAGAAGCAGACAGAGGGCTGGGTTTGGGGTCAATATGCTGACCCTCTAGCTTAGATTGTTATTTAGGGGCGTCTGGATAGCTCTCATTTACTTACCATACGGTATTGCTAGGTAGTGTGCTTCATGCTCTTCATATATAAGCTTGCATAATATTTTATGAAAAGTCCAAATTATGTATGTATGTATGTATGTATTTTTAAGGGCCATACCCATGGTATGTGAAAGTTCCCAGGCTAGGGTCGAATTGGAGCTACAGCTGCCAGTCTACCCCACAGCCACAGCAACACAGGATCCGAGCCGCGTCTGCAACCTACACCACAGCTCACGGCAATGTGGGATCCTTAACCCACTGAGTGAGGCTGGGGCTTGAACCCACATCATCATGGGTACTAGTAGGTTCTTAACCCACTGAGCCACAAAGGGAACTCCTCTTCCCCTTTTTATAATTGCTTGTTCTCTCCCCAGTTACTGTTTAAAATTTTATATTTCTCATTGGCTTGGTATTTTAAACTTTAAAATGGATGACTAAATTCTGACGGCACAATTTGTAGTCTCTCACTGCAACCCAGATTCTGTCATGTTCTCTACCTGGGCAGTCCGTTTTTACTTATGTATGTCATTGACATTTATTTTTTGAGAAATGTTCAACATCCTCTAGTTTTCAGTTCTCAGTACACCTTTAACGTTTTATAATGACCGTGCGTAATTGTTAAGTTAATTTTGACTCATAAACTTAGCAATCTAGTCATTTTTGCTTAAAAAAAAAAAACCCTGTATAATAGATTTTGCTTTCTAATCCAACCAGGGATAATAATTAAATTCTTTTATATTTGGTGTTACATTTGGATCTTCTGCCATCCTAATGTTGATTTTCATTTTTATAGTTCTTTGGTCATCTCTTTCCAATTATGATTACAGAGTGCTGGCCATTCCTCAATGGCCTTATTCCTTCTTCTTCTTCTTCTTCTTTTTTTTTTTTTTTGGTCTTTTTAGGGCTGAACCCGCAGCATATGGAGGTTCCCAGGCCAGTGGTTGAATTGGAGCTATAGCTACTGGCCTACACCACAGCTCATAGCAACACCAGATCCTTAACCCACTGAGCAAGGCTAGGGATCAAACCTTTGTCCCCATGGATCCTAGTCAGATTCGTTTCTGCTGAGCCATGACGGGAACACCTGCTTCTGTGTTTTAGATTTTTTTTGTAGAGTCTGCATGGAAACGAGATCATGCAGTGCCTTTTTTTTCTGTGTCTGACTTCTTTCAATTTGCATAATGCCCGGAATCTGGGGTCTTCTCTGTGGAAGGCGAGCAGTTAGGGTCCCCCACTCCTGCCCTCTTCCCAGCCTTCCTCCACACACCGAAACTTCGGGAAGCTCAGGCATCGGGGTTCTTTCCTTCTCAGTCGCTTTGTCTTTGATGCCCCACTTGGTGTGCTTTGCATTGATCTGTGATTGAACTGATTCTTGTTCCTCACAGTATGGCAGCCCTTCCCATTAGAGCCCCTATTTATCTTTCGGGGTTGGCCTTTAAACTCAGTTGCTGCTTTGAAGCAATTTCAGAAGGGAAATTTGTCAGTAAGGGGTGGGGGCCATAAGCAGTGCCTTCAGGCATTGGACACATTTAGGTCCTTCTGTCTTAGGGCTGTGAAGTGACAGCTTTGCAGGATAAAGAATACCTGAAGTCTGCTTTTATTTCTGAGGGGTCATGCCTAGCGCTAAAGTCAAAGATGAGAATTATTTGTTGTGTTTCTTTCCATGTGACCTGCTCTTTGCTGTTTTGGTGCATTAAGAAGGCATTTCCTAAGAGAGAGATTGGTTTCTTCCACTTTGCTTGGGGCTCTGGAAGGAACTTAGGAGCCCTTTTCATCTCCCAACTAAGTTTTTTTTTTTTTTTTTGGTCTTTTAGGGCTGCAGCCGTGGCACATGGAAGTTCCCAGGCTAGGAGTCGAATCTGAGCTGCAGCCACGCCAGATAGGAGCCTTATCTAGGACCTACACCACAGCTCATGGCAACGCCAGATCCTTAACCCACCGGGTGAGGCCAGGGATCGAACCTGCGTCCTCATGGATACTAGTCAGGTTGGTTAACTGCTGAGCCACACCGGGAACTCCCCAACTAAGATTTTAAACCATCTAGGAAAACTTTCCTTTCAGGGTGCTCTTTTCCTTCCCATTCTTGATTCATCTTTTAGAGGCCCCCAGGCCATTTGAAGGTCAGCCTCCCCATGAGTGTCTAGTTCACGTCTCCCCCGCCTTGATTCAGCTTTCCTCCATCCTCCAGAATATGATTTTGCTGAGGTGATGTTTTGCAGAACCAGTTCTGCTTTTGACTGCATTGCTGGGACGTTCTTAATTGTGCCCTCATTTCATCGGCGTTTTCTTTGAAACCCCAGCTTAACCTCGATTGATGTTTTTAGCACCGCCTTTCATCTTCTCGAGAAAAGATGCCAGCCGCCCCCTGAACACAGTGTTTGAGTCCAGCAGGTTGTTGCATTTTGATGATCAGGTGTGGATCCCCATCTACCCCGTGGCCAGCTCCCAGGGTTTTGCACCGAGGCCACATAATACATTTTCATCAGTCTTCTTGCACTTTTTTCCCCCTCTTCCTCGCTTGGATGTTTCTGTTGGAGCTTTGGGGTTACTATCCCGGATGCTCCAACATGATCGTAACCCCCTCTGGATGCCCTTTTCTGCAGAGTCAAGCATGTCAGTTCCTGTGGCGTTTTTGTTCTTTCCTTGGAGACGGTCCTCTGGTGCCCTTAGTGCCTGGTGGGCAGCCCTTCTCCTGGGGATTCCCTCTCCTCCCCTGTGCTCACTGCCCTGCTTCCATGAGTTACCTCTTTCCCTTCCTTTCTTCCTTCTCTCTCTCTCTTTCTTCCTCCCTCCCTCCTTCCCTTCTTTCTTTCTAATCTTTTTCTTTCTTTTCTTTCTTTCTTTTTCTTTCTTTCTTTTCTTTGTCTCTCTCTCCCTCCCTTCTTCCTTCCTTCCTTCCTTCCTTTCTTTCTTTCTTTCTTTCTTTCTTTCTTTCTTTCTTTCTTTCTTTCTTTCTTCTTTCTTGGTCTCTCTCTCTTCCTTCCTTCTTCCTTTCTTCCTTCCTTCTTCCTTTTTAAATTTGCTCCCTTGGGATCTTGGGTTCAGGTAGATATTTCTTTGCTACGCATTTACCTCTTTCATTTTCTCTGCTCTCTCTTTTCTCGACTCCTTCTACATTGGATGCTAAGCCTCCTTGATTGGACCCATGATGTTTCTTATTTCTCTCCTATTTTTTGACTTTCTGCCTTCTGATCAAGTTCCTGGGAGAATTGGTCTCCCAACTCTTCTCTTAAAAAAAAATGCTCTATTTAATTCTCAAGCATTTCTCATCCTCTAGTGTTCTTTTCTGAATACTCTGTTTTTATTTTAGGAGTGCAGTGTCTCTCCCTTGACTCTCTGAGGCTTATGGGGTTTCCTCTGCTTTGCATGGGGTTTATGCCCTCCTCGTTCCAAGGGTATGGCATCTGTTTCTTGGTTTTGGCATCGGTCTGGCTGTTGCTAATTTTCCTCAAGGCCTGGTGATGCTTGGTTCTTTCATATATAGGAGGAAAGTGCTGAGGTGTTTGGGACCTCTCTGTGCATTGTGGGTAGAACAACCCATGGAACCCACTGTGGGCACTCAAGCAGGTAGACGGCTAGTTCACTGGATGTTATGGACTGAGCTGTGTCCCCTGCAACCCCCAACTTCATATGTTGAAGTCTTAACCGCCCCCCCCCCCGTACCTCAGAATATGACTGTTTAGAAAGGACCTTGAACGAGGGTGGGTCTAACCCCATCTGACCAGTGCCCAGTTCAGGAGAGGAGCTCAGGACACAGAGGCACAGAGAGAAGGTGGTATAAAGACAGCGGAGACAGTGACCACCTACAAGCCAACCAGAGACGCTGCAGAAGAAACCAACCCCGCTGTCCCCTTGATTTCAGACTTCCAGGCTCCAGAACCATGGGAGAATAAATTTCAGTCGTTCGAGCTGCCCATTCTGTCGTGCTTTGTTGTGCAGCCTGAGCTGACTGTGACACCAGGTGATGCTCACATGTCAGTATCTGTAGCTCTTCCTTCTGGGACCTCTCAGTTTTTCTGGGGAAGAAGCTTCCCGTCTTCTGCTGCAGGGCTGTAAGCCTGCCTGGGAGCACCGTGGGTGCTCATGATGGAGTCCAGGGCAGAGAAGGTTCCATGTGACCTTCGTCTCTTCGCTTTAACCTCTTGCCTCCTCTCAACCTGGGGCTTTGTCCCTGGAGCCTCTTGGGGAGAGACGGAGTCAGAGGACTGGGTGGAAGCAACACAGGAGTAAGAGGTGGAGGTGAGAGGCATAGCTGTGCGTGATGCGGAGTTACAGCTTCTCTTTCAACCCTACCCTCTGCCTCCACCTTCTGGAGCCTTCTCTCTGGGATCCTGGCATGAACTGGCATCTTTCTCTGCAGTCAGTTGATATTCCACTCTGCTGGCTCCTCCTCCCTCGTTTCTTCTTCCATATTTCAACTCCTGCCGTCTGTCTGTTGTCCACTCTCCTGCTTCTTGCCCCTGTCCCTGTGAGTCTATAGATTCCTCCCCCCACTCCCCCCACCCCCATGGATAAGAAGGAAATTTATGGGTTAAAGGCAGTGGGTAGTCCTGGGGTTGGGGTGGGGGGAGGCTTCAGCCGTCCTCTCGCCGTGGAAAAATGGGATCCAGAACCTTGTCTCTTTCCATTTTTCCATGCGTGCTGCCCGTGGTAAGCCTTATTTTTAACTTTCTATTTTGAAACAAGTTTAGACTTACAGAAGAGTTGCAAAAATAGTACAGTGAGTTCCCTAATGGTGACATCTTATGTAACGTTGGGATGACTATCCAAGCTAAGAAATCGACACTGGTACGGTACAGCACTAAAGGCTAAATGAAATCTAATAACTCAACTACAGACTTGATTCAGATTTTATCAGTTTTTTTTTTTAGTAATATTATTTTTCTGTCTCAGGGTCCAGTCCAGGACCCTACCTTGTATGCAATCATCACATTTTCTTAGTCTCTTCTAATCTGTTGGCTTTCCTCCTGTTTCACCAGCTCAGCGCTTTTAAAGAGCACTGTGGTTTCCAGAATGTCTCTTACTTGGGACCTGTCTGGCCTTTTCTTATGATTTGATGGAGGCTTGGGATTTGGGGAAAGGCTACCACACAGATGATGTGCTCTCTCAGCGCCTCATATTGGAGGTGCTTGATGTCCGCACGACCAGTGATGCTCATACAGTCGCTTGCTGATGTGGTGTCTGCCATGTTTTTCTCCGTAAAGTTCCAGAGGAGGGCAGAGCTTTCCTCTGTGTAATTAAGATATATTTGGGAGCTACTTGGAGGCTCTGCAAATATCCTATTTCTCCTTAAACCTCTGCCCACTGCTTTTAGTGTTCATTGGTACACATTGCCTGCAGCGGTGATTACTGAGTTTCCAGCAGAGATTTTGTGTTTCTCTCGTTCCTTCCATACTTCTTAATTGGAATTCTTCTGTAAGGAAAACTTGTCTCTTCTCCTCCATTTATTTGTTCATTCAATCATTTCTTTCTATCAGTATGGACTTAGGAATATTTATTTTATTCTTGAGGCTAGGGCCAATAGTATGTTTCTTTTTTTGCTCGGATTGTTCCAGCATTGGTCACTGAGAGCTCTTTCAGATTGTTTTTTGTTCTCATGTCCTTTCAATGTGCCTCCCTCCCCCCCTTTTTTCTTTTCAACACATCCTTGTGGACACCGAAGATGATCCAGGCTCATCTTGTGTAGTTCATAGACCTTGACATTCTTTTGCTTCTATTTTGATAAGGTTTCAGAAGGAGGCAGAGAAGAAGCATGTGTTCAACAATTTTTTTCCATAAACTTTTTTGATTGTAAAAATGATGTTTCCTATGATGTTATTATTAATTTATATTTACTGTTGTCTAAATAAATAGTCTCTGAAGTAGACATCTGTTTGAAAGAGTTCATGCAGTCCCTGTCTTTCCAGAAAGGGTAACCTGAATTTCCCCGCCCATCCTTCGTCTGGTGTACTTTGGGGCTAACAGTACATCTGACTGTACTTGGTTTAAAGTATTTGGCGCATTTCAGCCTAGTCAAAGGCACAAAACCACAAGAGGGCACAAACCCTTTTCCCGTGCTTCTGGGAAGAAGAAGCTTTCTTTTTCTTCCATAGAAACAACCAGGAGAGATGTTCTCCGTTTCCTCGGATTGCTGATGTGTTTTCCAGTCTGGAGCTGCTGCAGCTGTTTTGCCACCATGAGTCTAGAGACGGGTGCTGCAGTACAGAGCTGTCTCCATGTAGAGCCTGAGGGCAAAGCCAGCCCAGGAAGGAGGAAGAAACTGGAAGAGCCAGCACCTCAGGGCTTTGTTTGAGTTGCTGCTGTAGGAAGCCTCCCTTGATCTCCTTTAGACATCCAGCTCATGAACTAAAATATTCCCTTTATTGTTCAAGCTACTTTGCTGCTTTTTTCTGGTACCTTCATTCTTAACTAGTGCAATCTCATTCTTAGAGAAACTGTGCTTTACTACCTTAAATGTACAAGGAGGACAGACCATAGCGATGGTAATAATCTCCGCTGACCTGCACATAGTTTGAAGCAGTCGCAATTATTTCTCAATTCCCAGATGGGTAAGCGCTTTCTGCTGCATCGTGGTGGCAGTGATGGCCTTAGAAGCTGCCTCTTTGACATCTGAGATGTTATGGCTATAAACTCACTGCCGTGGGGTCTTCTCTTAGAGAGTTAGTCTTAAATCCAGTCCATAAATGGGGCTGCAGGTTATTAGTTAGTTAGTTCTCATACATGGAGCAGCCCTGTACCATGTTATCTAAGTAATTTCCCAAGATATCTTGTTGCAGTGGATGCCTCAGCTGACCTTCTGACCAAGCAATTACATCTTTGGAAATTATCTCAAGGAAACAAGCAGATGAGTGTGTGTGTACACAGGGAAGGAATGTGCCAGATTACTGCAGTGTTTTTAATTACCTGAGAAAATTAGGTATGGTATAAATGAACAAGAATAGGTAATTGGTTAAGGAAATGAGGGCACATTCATGCCCTGGCATACACCGTGCTGCCCTTAAATGGTGATGTCAGCATATACTTTTTGATATGTATCTATCAAGTGTATGATGTCAGTGATGTTGATGCATATTTTTTTGATATGAAATGATGTTCATGATGCATTATTAGATTAAAAAGTTACGTACTGTAAGTACAGTACGATTGCATTTTGCAAAAAGTTATATACGTGTGTATATAAAAATATAGGTCATATATAGGGTATTTGGTCCTTTGGATTACTTTTAAGAATTTTGGAAACATCAAATCAATAGCACATATGATTGACGTATTAAGAAAACAAATTAAAACCAAAATGAGTTGTATGACACCAGCACCCTTCTTTGGGAACTTAAATTTCTGCGCAATGAGCCAAGTGCGTATGAGGTGATTCTTTAATCACTGGTCATTTAATGAACTGTTCTGGTCTTAAGTGTCTGTGAGGTGGCTGTTTTTCCTACCACCCACTTTGCCCTTCTAGGTGGTGGGCCTGGGCAGCTGGGGTTGGGGAGGCAGGCCCTCCTTTGCGGGGAAGCAGAGCAAAGGTGAGGATAGAGAGCAGTGACCTGGATTCTGACTTGGGAGCTTTCATTGCCTGTCTTTGTCGTCCAGTCCTCTTGTTACATTGGGGCATTCTCTGCTCCAGGGCAGGACGGTCACAAGAGAGGTAATAGACCTGAGAGAGCCTTATCAACTAATGCCAAGTGTCATTGGAAAGGCTCTGGGGACTTTTCAGCTCTTGTTCTCTCTCCCCAGAAGAGAGCCGGGATGTTGGCTTTGTCCCTGAGTGTCTTAGGTTGAATCTGTTACCATCCCGTGCCGCCTTCTTACCAACCACATATCTTTGGAGGGAGGGAGGCTGGGAGATCAGCCTCACCAGCCTTTGAGCCCCTCCTCAGAATCTGTCCGTCAGACATTCGGTAGGGAGAATCTGGAGGTCGAATGGCAGGGCCCTTCCTGGGAGAGCTCAGGGGAGGACCTGGCTCTCCGGACGTCGCTCTGTCTGCCTCCCTTGGGCATCCTTTCTGTGTTCCTCGTCCCATTCTCCTGCTTTGCACGGATGTACGATTTGGATGCTCTGGGCTCTTCCTAAGCCATCATTCTGGTTTCTTTGGCAAGAGACCTCTGTTATCCTCTCTCCCCTCTTTGCTTGATGGCTTCATTTTGTTTGCTGCTATCGTTTGATTTGATTTGATGGTGTGCAGCATGAGGTCCCCAAATCATTTCTGCCTGTTAAGCAAACATATATTTCTGGGATGGATGTTTTAATTTAATGAAACACATTCTAATGAGGGTCAGCTGCAGCCATGAATTTTTTATGAGTGATTTGCTGAAAAGCACATCAAATGGTAACATCCTGTGCTTGGCTGAGTGAGTCGGAGATTCTGCGTTCCAGCACACGGATTGGATGAGACGCGAGGTGAGAGTCTGCCGGCCTTGGTGTGCCTGGCGTCTTATGCTGTGTGCCATGGTCAATTCCTTTGTGTCTGTGCTGGTGGCTCTGGGATGCCTTATTCCCAGGGCTCCCTTTCATGTTGTAAATAGAGAACATTTGGGATCCTTCAACCTGAGAGAGGAAGAAACTGGTCCCGGAGGATCCCAGCTTGGTATTTGCTCCAGGGACCCACCTTCAGAACATAACACAGCAGAGGATCAGGAGGGCTTTGCTTGAGGTGTATGTGTGTGCGTGTGCACATGTGCACGTGTGTACACACGTGTGTGTGTTTCGAGCTTAGCTGGGAAGGAGGTCAGAGTCTCAACAGAGGAAGTGGGGGCTGGCACAGGTGGTATCCTGCTGAGAAGCCATTCTTCCTTGTATTAGTTTCCTGTAACTGCTGTAACAAGTAACCATCAGTTTAGTGGCTTATAACAACAGAATTCTTTCTGTCATGGTTCTCGAGGCCAATGTCCAGTGTCATTGGACTGAAATCAAGGTGTCTGCAAGGGCTTTGATGCCTCTGGATGCTCTAGGGGAGAATCTTCTGCTTCTTCCAGTTTCTGGTGGCTGCTGGCATTGTGGCCACCTTGGCTTGTGGCCCCTTCACTCCATTGCTCTAGGCCAGCATCTTCACATCTCTCTCTGCACTGTCTTCATCTCACCTTCTCTTTTCCTCTATGTGTCTGTTGAAGTTCCCTCTGCCTCCTTCCTCTAAGGACACTTGTGATTGATTTCAGGGCCCACCTGGATCAGCCGTGAGACTCTCGCCATCTCAAGATTCTTAACTGGATCACATCTGTTGAGACCCCTTTCCCAGATAGGTGATATTCCTAGGTTCCAGGGATTAGGACCTGCTGTCTTAGGGACATCTTTCAACAGTCCTTCTTTGAAAGATGCAACAGCCCTTCTTTCTCACTAGCAAGACTCTGATCTGATCCTACACAGCCAGTTCCTCTGCTGTGGTCTCTCCCCCTGCACCTGGCTGGTCTGGGGGATGTGGCTCAGTTCTGGTCCGTGAGGTGAAGGGCACCTTGTCAGAAGCCATCTAGGATTTGCTTCCATTGACAAAGACAGCAGCACCGGGAAGACTTTTGCTCTTTCTTTTCTGCTTTGTTGCTGTTGTGTGAGGACACGACTCTGGGAGGTGATGTAGCCTTTTTACAGTCCCAGGAGGATATCTGAGAGAATCACAGACTCTGACCCAGAGCTCAGGAAGGGCTGGTTTCTCCATGTCTCTCTGGCTTAAGCCACTGCTTGTTGAGAGCTGTGGACAGAAGGCTGATCGCTGACCTGGAATTCACTTGGGAGGCCCCTTTTGCCCTGGCTAACAGGCCACTCAGTGAACTTCAGGGGTGCAGGAAGGGTACCATGGGCCCAGTCTGGATCCCAGAGTCATCTCTTTGAGTATTTTTAGGCTCTTTCAGAGGCCACAGCACATTTGAGCAGGTGTTGGCCACAACAGTTTGGCCACAGGCTGTGCTATTTCTGAACTTTGCTGTTTGGTAGCTACTGAGTCTGAATGATAAGGTCAAGTCAGGGAAATCTATGTGTGGGAGACAAACTTAGGCACTCTTATGAGTCATATCTCTTCTTGATATATAGAGAGATCTCCCAGCTGTCCCCAACAGCCACTGATGTCCAGACAAACAGCGGTATAGGATGCCTTGACTTTTTGAAAGGTTCCTAAATCAACTCAGCCAGCATTCAGTGTGTGCTGGTAGCTGGTCCCTGGTCACATGTGGGGCTGTGAGAAGGGGTGACAGTCCACACACCCCATTCATTCAGCTTGGTGTCTGTGAAAAGCTGTGCCCAGGGCGGGGCAGATTCCTACTTATCACCCAGTCAGAAAGAAAATAATGGGATGAAGCCAAGAGTAGCAATGTGCATCTCTGATGGGCTCAGCTCGATTGAGCCAAAGCCCAGATCACCTTGACCCTACCCCTACTCCTAACCCTAACCTGCAGAGCAGATCTCAAGCATCACCCAGTCAGACCAAACACTGTGCTGAACTTGAGCTAGTGGCTTCTGGAAGAAGAGCCACAGGGAGTAGGTCTAGTGAGTAAAGCGAAGATGATAGAGTGGGTTTGGACTGGAGAAGAGAAAGCTGAGGGTATTTCTTGTATTATTATCACTGTTTCTGCTCTGTGCATCTCCCCACCCCCCATGAGACCGATGCTGAATGTCCAAATGTGAGCTAATTCATTAAAATTAACAAAGAATAGTAGCATATCAGTTAAGAAAGCTTTCAGCCTCAAGAAACAGGAAACCAACTAAGGGCAAATTAAAGAGAGGGTTTGTTTTACTCAGAATCAAGCATTCGGGAGTAGGCTGCTACTGCACAGGGTCAGAAGCTGAATGCCAGGGAGTCTCTCATAGCTGCAAAGAGGCTGCCACAGCTCCAGGCATGCTGTCTGCATTCAAGAAGGAGGAAGGGAAATTGATCCAACAACTTTATCAGACTTCCCTCTGCAGTGTCTTGGAAGATTTTTCCTTTGTCCACTGAGTCAGAACTTTGTCACCTGGCTACCCTTAGGCTGGGGTTGTGAGTATTTGGGCACTGGGAATGAAGCTGGGTTAGGCAGCCAGTAGTGCTGGCACAGAACTACTCATAGAACTTTAGTGTCTTGGCACCTGCAGGAAGAGAGACTTATGAGCAGTAACCCTGCCAAGGAGGCAGGGATGGAATCCAGACCCACTCCTGGGGGCATTTCAGGTGCCATAAACTTCTGGTTTCTACAGATCCCTTCAGGTATGCCCAAAGATAGGTCACATAGGACCGTGGTTCTCACGGTGTGAGCATGATCAGTATCATTTGGGAACTTGTTAGGAATATAAATTCCTGGGCCCCACCCAGACCTACTGGATCTGAAACTCTGGGGTGGGTACCAGTGATCTGTGTGTTAACAAGCCCTCTAGGTGATTCTGGTGCACAGTTGGATTTGAGAACCACCAACTTAGAGGCTAGGAAGGCCAAGATCAGGGTGCCAGCAAGGGCAGGTTCTGGTGAGAGCCTTCTTCCTGGCTTGTAAATGGTTGCCTTCTTGCTGTGTCCACACATGGTGGAAAGGAAAAGTGGGGTGGTGGGAAGAGGGGAGGGAGGGCAGCCCTACTTCCAACCTCACCTTCATCCCACCATCATCACATTGGGGGTCAAGGCTTCAACATATGAATTTTAGGGAGCACACAAAATGTTTATTCCAAGACAATGGGAAGGTAGGGTCTGGGTAGCTAGCCTTCCTTGGGGCGTGAGAAGGTCTTTAGCATCCCCCAACATTCCCTGAGTTGTGCTCCAATTCACCATTCACTTTGGAGAATTCTCAGGTTGCCATGAAGATCAGTGAGCACTGGGAGACTTGGGGGTTGTCAACTAACCCCCCAAGGCTGGGCGTCCATGCTTCTGCCTTCAGACTTGACTGCTTGTCCCTCTTTCTCTAATTACCCTTCATCTTGCTGGGGTGAGGGCGATCGCAATTCTAGGGATCTTTGTGGTCAGGGTCAGTGATGGGTACAAGCCTTTCAGAGCATGCTCTACCTCCACTGACCGCCCCAGGGTTACTTGAATTTCACTGGGGGTAGGAGAGGAGAGGCAGGGCCATAGATACAGAAGAAGTGAGAGACCAGGGATGATTTCATAGGCAACTGGGAGCACTGTAAATTTCCATGGCGAAATCCCAATTCACATCTCATGAGGTAGGTTATAGTCCCCATGTTACAGAAGGGGAAAACGAGGTGCAGAGTTGAAGGTTGTGCCACCAACCAGGAAGAAAGCTGAGTTCTAAGCTTTCAGGTATTCCACTGACCCCAGCGGCCGCCCTATCACACGCAGCCTCCCTCACACCTTCCTTTCTGAGTGTACAGTCTGTTGCCGAGCTGCAGGCTTCATAGATGGCAGTGCCAGGGTGAGGACTGCTCCCCACCTTGTAGTCTAACATCCTGTTTTCAGAGAACTGGGATGAGGAGTAGGAGGGAGAGGATGAGGCTGAAGCTGGGGACCTTCTTACTTAGACCTGCCCATCCTGGGTCCCCATCTTGTCCTCTATTCTGAAGGCTCCAAGGATGGTGGCCATGTGAAGGACTCATTAACTGGAAATCACATTCAATAGAAGCAGACCCTGGAATGCCAATGGATTAAACTGCAGGGAGAACTACAACTGCTCCAAGGTTTATGTTGGCGTGACTGGCACAAGAGCTCTCTGTCGACCATATGGAAAGCCAATGAATAATAGAAATTTACTTGGAGAGCTTGAAATCCAGACAAGGGAGCCAGAGGAATCAGCGTGTGATGGCCCCAGTCTAGAAGAGTGGCTGCATCTGTACTGCCTCCCAGAGGGTGGTCTTGTCTTTGGGACTCTCATTCTGGGATCCCACGTTGACCTTGGTCCTATGGAGCAGGTGCCCGTGGCTTTCGATGTTTACCACAGTCAACCCACCTACCATCTGGGAGCCATCCTGTTTCTTTTGAGTGACTTTTTCCATTCAATTTCTGAGCTAGTATATCCTAATGTTACCCTTAATCTTGGAGGGCAAAGAGGATGTGAAGGGCAGGGTAGGGTGAAGGGAGGGAAACTAAAGTCTAACTC
Source organism: Sus scrofa (assembly GCF_054392235.1). Lineage (NCBI taxonomy): Eukaryota > Metazoa > Chordata > Mammalia > Artiodactyla > Suidae > Sus > Sus scrofa. The sequence continues at coordinate 14,955,966 of NC_139385.1, forward strand.
CCATGCACTGGTCAGATATTCTGGAATCAGACTTGGTTTCATCCACGGGAGTAATGAACCAGGTAACTTAAGGAGCTTTGTGCAGTGATAAACCACGGTGCTGGGCTGGATTGATCTAGTCCCACTGCTGAAACAAAAGGCAGTATGTGGATGCCGATTCCCGGGTTTGGGGATAGGAGGTCAGTTCTCGCATTCAGCGCCTTCTTGTGCCTTGACTTCTGGTGACTGTTGGGTCTCCTGCCTGTGAGCGGACACTGGAGGTTTAACGTGGCTCTTAGTGGTAAACTACTCAGTCTGCTCATCTTGTTCTGCCCCTGGTTGGAAAGGAGGCCCTCTGTCCAGGGTTTGAGACTTTGCTCCACCGAAGCCCTCCCTTACCAGGTGTCTCTAGTCTGAATCCTGCAATAGAATTTCATGTTGCTATTTTTGTTTGCTAAGGATGTGGAATGACTTAGATGGAATTACCACTGGAATAAATGATGTATGAAATGAGAAATCTTTGTCCAGTACCGCACGGGGAAAGCAGTGCGGCAAAAAGGGCCGTCGATACAACCGCTGCTATGCAGAATTAGTGCCGATGCCTCGGAAAACGCAAGAGAGTAAGACAGAATCAGCAGGTAGTTTCCTCCATTCTAATCGAAGAGTCAGGCTTTTATTAATCTCCCATCAAGCCTCCCTCTCAGGCTTCCCAGTGACAGGAAGTGGATCTGACACTAAATGAAAGCAGACGTCTGCTTAGTATGGTCAGTGGCCTGTGTTCTCAGGGGCCCAGCACCGGGGAGGATCGTGAAGGTGTATTTTTCGCCTTCCAGCCCCTCCTCACATAAGGGGTGACCCCTTCTGCCCTCCGGTTATCAGTAACCCTCATCCTTTCATCGTGTGCCTTGAAACATCTGCTCTCTTAGGAAAGGAACTGACAAAATCATCTGCACGGAGGTTAAAATGGTGCAACGAGGCTTCATTGCTAACTTCTCTTGGGATATTGGGATTTTGAACCAGGATCCAAGATCTGAGGCAGGAAAACTGGAACCGTATACAGCAGAAAGCAGGCTGTACCTTCTCAGGGCCAACGCCCGTGGGGTTCAGCAACACAGCCTCATTTCTCATGGGCCCTGTCTCCTTTTGGGGGTGCTTTCCTCATGCTCTGCAAACCTCATGTCCTGGGTGGCTGCACCCACACCCTCTCCTGTCTGTAAAGCTGCCTGGTTCTTTAGATTGGATTGCTTTGCCCCAAAGGTCCTGCCTGTCCCACCTGGGAGGGCCAGGCTGGCGTTGCCTCTGTCGCCAGGTGCTCCTGGATCTCCATGTGAAACCTCCGGGCTGTGAGGGCCATCTGAACCAGTGCGACACTAACCAGAAACATGGAATCTGGGCCAGTCCTCAGTGGGGGTGGGAGGAGAGGGGGCACCTGCCCTTGTCCGTGCTCGGTGCCCGTCTGTGGGGTGTTTACAAAAACTGCACCTGCTGCCGTCTCTGATGGTTGTGATGGGGGAAAAAAAATCATAATCTAAGCAGTTGAAAAGAGAGAAGAAAAGAAAGCCAGGCCGGGGAAGGCAGTGATCCGTCCTTTGCTCTATTTTTGTCTCTGCTACATGCTTGCTGAGTGTCCTTGAGGGACTTGCCTCCCTTCTTTGTCTTGGTTTGTTCCTGCCCTGGCACAGTTTCACACGTTGCTTGCTGGAACTCCCAGGGGCTCTCGCGCATCCCTGACGGTGCAAAGGCAGACTGACATGTGGCTTCTTGGGTGGGGGCGGAGAGTGGTAGGTGGAGCCCTAAGTCCTGGGAGGGGAACCTTTGTGCCCAAATGCATCAGATCGCAGGCAAATTGACTCCTTCTTTGTCCTCTCCTTAAAGATGGTCCTATCAGCCCCATTTGTAACTCAAAGAGGTTTTCCCCTCACGAACTGCCTGGCAGGCAGAATAGCTGACACCGGCTGCCTGTTTACTGTATACTCTACACCAACTTTACGTGCATCGTTTTACATGCTTCTCATTTGCAAGATGAAAGAATTGGGACTCAGAGGGATCCAGTCATTTTCCTGGAGCAGGATGGGAAGAGCTTTCATTTTCAGGTCCCAGCACACAGCCTGGCACACAGTAGATGCTGAACACATAGTTGGTGGCTAAGTAGCAGTTGAGGACCCTGGGTGTGTGTGGGGGGGTGTTATCCATGCTCTGCCCCCATCGCTCAGTGTCTCGATTTATTTGCCCGTGAAGTCGGAGTGTGGGGTGGCTGCCTCGATCCCAGTGTGCGAGAGGGATGCTTGTGGGAGGATGGTGCTTTGCACCCTTGTCTGCCCCTCCTGAGTCTGAGAAAGAAGCTCAGGCATCAGGACCATGGAGTGAAAAAATAACCATCTTATTAGTGATAGAAGCTGCCTAATGGTGTGGCTTAGATCTGTGGCCACCGTGGGTTTTCTGCTACTTCACCCTAGAAGTAACTGATCTGCCAAACACCACCGGAGCTGGGCTGCTTGCCTGGGGTCAGTGCTGATTCCTTTGGCAGAGGGCGGATCAACCACACCCTCTTTGCTGCAGGCAGAGCTGCGAGAGAGAGAGAGAGAGAGAGAGAGAGAGAGAGAGAGAGAGAGAGAGAGAGAGAGAGAGAGAGAGAGAGAGAGAGAGAGAGAGAGAGACCCAGGGGGACCGAGGCCAGAGCAGCGACTTTCCTCCCTACTGTTTCCATCAGCTGGGCCACCCTGGTTTTGGGGTGGGGACAGGGAACGTGGGATGTGGGAAAGAGGCAACTTCTGAAGCCTTTTATATTTGCATCTGGCTACATTCAGTATCTTTTAAATGGATGGGTTAAGTATCAAAAGCTGGGGAACTGAGGGTTTCCCAGCCCTAATCTCTCAGATTCTGTGTCTGCTCTTGCCCCCAGTGAAATAATGAAATGATGCCTCACATTCTATGTAGTTAAAGGACTGTCCTTATCATCACAAGATTACGGTAGGCGGCCTCTAGAGTGGTCCCCAGTGATCCCTGCCTCCTGTATTTACAGCCTTGAGTCATCTTTTCCCCTGAGTATGGGTAGAAGTGTTGACACCTTCTAATGAACACAGTACAGCAGACGTGGCATGTGACCTCTGAAGTTAGTAGGTTTTTTTTTTTTTTTTTGGTCTTTTTAGGGCCATACCAGCAGCATATGGTGGTTCCCAGGCTAGGGGTCCAATTGGAGCTGTAGCCACCGGCCTACGCCACAGTCACAGCAATGTGGAATCTGAGCTGTGTCTGCAACCTACACCACAGCTCACCGCAACACTGGATCCTTAACCCACTGAGCGAGTCCAGGGAGCAAACCTGTGTCCTCATGGATACTAGCCAGCATCGTTAACCACTGAGCTACAACAGGAACTCCTAAAGTTAGGCTATGAAACAGCTGTGGCTTCCACCTGGGGGATGTCTTCTGTCACTCTCTTGGATCACTCACCGGGGAGAACCCAGCTGCCGTGTCATGAGGCAGCCCTGCAGAGAGGCCCGTGTGGCAGGGAAGGGAGGCCTACCAAACATGAGTGCATGAACTCGGAAGAAAATTCCACCCATCCCCATGCCGAGCCTTCAGATGAGACAGCACCCCTGGCTGACAGTTTGATCGCCTCCCAGGGAGATACCTTGAACCAGAGGGACCAAGCTAATCAGTGCCCAGATTTTAATCCATAGAAACTGTGAGCTTACATATACTGTTTAAGGCTACTACAGTTTGGAGTAAGTTGTTAAGCAGAAGTCCTCTTTCTCTACACAAGGACCCCTGCAAAGTAATTACCAAGATGGCCCAGGAAAATCTTAACCCCAGTGCCTTTTATTGAAAAGAAAAAACCACAGCCAACTGTTTGAAGCAGTTTAGCCGAACGGCGCCCAGGATTTTTTTTTTTCACCCCAGCCCCAAGACGACCGATGTAGACGAGCTGGACCACGTGACGAGTCTCTGCAAAGAGGCTGAAAAGTAACATTACCAGCTCACACCGTGCAATGTAAGCCATCCATTTAGGAAATATGGAGTGCAGCTGGGGAAATGATTTTTATGTTATTATTCTTCAAGAACAAAGTGATAAGTGACTTTGGAGTCAGAGGAGGTGGTGGTTTGCGGAGTTTATGAAAAATAAGCTGTCATCTTTGTCCTATATTACATCAGAGTCACTGGCGATGGAACTCAGTTTTCTCCAATGTGGGTGTTTTAAGGGACCTTGGACATACTGAAATAAAAGAATGCCTCACAGTTACACAGAAACAACATTTCCCACTTCTCTCCTTAGAGGGTGGAACATGAGAAGCACAGTTACTCTTTTGGCATCTTACCCAGTAGCTACTGTGCAGTGCCCGGGGAAGAGCCGGAAATAGAGATACATCTAAGAGTTGCCCAGGCTGCCTTGGCTCAGGCCAGAGGGATTGTCAATTATATTTAGATAGGACATATCTCAGCTATCAAGTATACTTTCCAGTGGCATTTGGGGGTGTCTAGTCCTTCTGTTTCCCTGGCTCTGAGCCTGTTTAAAAGATCTTGGAAAGTGGCTTTCTTTTGCCAGTCTAGGGAGCATTTTCCAAAAGTTGGACATTCCCAAGGGGACTAACACCCTTGGGTGATCCTTTGCCTTCTGTTCCCCCCTCCCCTCCTTGGTTTGGCTGGTCTGGGAAGGACTCTGATGGGAGAGCTGGTGGGGTGGGCAGCTCTTTGGGACCAGACTCACACTTCCTTTGGGTCCATCACCCGTTGTGATGGGGATTGTTTCTTGCCACCCCCCCCCCCCGCTCCCCAGACCCACTTCGGAGCTCCCCATCTTCCCTAGATATAGACGTCATGGCTAGATACAGGGTCCCCCCAGAAAAGCACCGCATTTCCCAGCCTCCCTCGCAGTGTGGTCCCAGGGATAGGAATGAATGGGATTTGTGCAGAAGTGTTCTGTGCTGTTTCCACAGCTGCCCTTAAAGGGAAGGTGAATGCCTTTGTCTTCCCCTCCTTCCTCACCACTGGCTGGAAGGCAGATGTAGTTTTGAGCCACCTTGGACCACAAGGCAGAGGGCGACAGGCGTGGTAGGAATGGTGGAAGAGCGAAGCAGGACTGCTCCCGGCTTTGCTTCCGCCAGTGTCATTTCCGGTCTTCATCACACACAGCAGAAATGGTATCCTAACTCACACCCCTTTGTAGCTTCCAGGAGGCCTGTAGAAGGAACCCAGGATTCATTGACCGATGGGGTTGCACAAATCAACACTCTAGGTAAAGACGAACTCTGCCTTCCTTCTTCAGTCTGTCACCTCCAGCCACTTAGGCTGTTAAGAATCATAGAGTTGGAAAGAATATTCTAGATCATCTCTCTAGTCCACCTTTCGTTGGCATTAATTTCTGCATTTCATTCTTGGCTCTTGTAGCTCCCAGCTTGATGATGCAACTCATTATGGGACAGTCTCAATTGTACCAGCTTCCACCTTTGACCTGTCCTTATCTTCCCCTTGGAGCCCCTCTGAGAACATTTGGGGGGCTGATTTTTCTGGGCGGTAGTGATACACAGTGTCTGAATGCATGTAAGAATGAAAAGTGTCTGTTAGTCTCAGGACTGAAGCCCTTCTGTTGGATCTGACACTTCGGAGGTCATGGGTGCCCTCGGCTTCTGCATAAGGGGTGGCAGCCAGACTGAAGTGGGCTGAGATGTGAGGTGGGAACATGGGAGCAGTGGAGCTGATGGATTGAGATGTGAGTGGCAGAGAGTTGGAGGCGCGGTGCTGGGTTACGGGAGTGTTTGCTGTGCCTTTCATTAGGATGTGAGGGACTTGGACAGATTTAGCAGCTCCGAGAGTTCAGACTGAGGGGAGAGGGAAAGATGCCTGGCAGAGGAGGCGTGGCTGAGAGGGCGCTGCCGTGGGAAGTGGGGAGGCAGCGAGGATGAAGTGGGGCTGCTTGATTATGAACAGATGGAGAGACCGTTCATCCTTTGCGACGAGAGGGAGGGAGGCAGGGAGAGATGTGCCAGAGGGGATTTGCGATGAAGCCCTTAGCAAATCTTTTTTGTCCAGAAGCCCAGGGAGATAAGCTTGGTGGAATGAATGAGGTAGGAGGCCAGGCTGTGTGCTCAGTGCAGGGGGGACCTTTAAACAAGAAGCTGGAGTAAGTAACCTGGTGAAAATTTACAACCGTGGTGATGGACAGGGGAGAGGGAGCCTTAAAGACCTGTGCGAGGGCTGATCACAGTGCCCCGCCGAGCTCCTCGGGCTTCCAAAGCTCTGAGGCCTTCCACACGACAGTGTGGTTCGTTCTGGACGTTCATGTCCATGGCGATGTAGCCCCGGAGGGGCTGGACCTTAGCTCTGATCCAGGGTGGGGTTGGGTGGGTGGTAATGCTTTGATCCAGGGATGCTTGGGAGTAGAAATGAGAGAGGATGGTGCAGGGGCCAACCTTGGGCTCTAGGCAGGCAGCGAAAGGACACTGCAGGAGTTGCTGCCTTATTGGAGCAGTTGAGAGGATGGGGGAGGTTGGGGAAGAGGTGAAACACTCCGCCCAGATTTCTTCTAGGTGTGGGCAAGGAACAAGCCACATCCTTATGCTTCTGGCTCCGAAAGATGCTGTCTCTGTCTCATTAGGACAGTCCTGTGTGTTTTCCTGACCATCTGCCTGTGGTTGTCCATCTAGTATCTTCCTTGAATCTCCTGGCACCTCCCTCCCTCCCTCCCCACGCCCCGCCCCCACCCCAGGGTCCAGCCCCCATCCCTCCATGCCCCTGCCTGTTCAGCACAGATTTCTCCTGGCTGTGCGGCCATCCTCTGAACTGTTCTAGATCAATGCACCCTGCTTCACTCCCCCTTGATCAGCTTCACTGTCGCTCTGCCATCTTCAAGGAGAAAGCCCACCATTGTCCTTCTGGCTTTGACTGAATTGCCAAGACACTGTCAGTTATTTCCAGCAGTTAGGGTTCTAACCCTCACATCCCGTGCTGGGGCTCATACATTCTTCCAGGAACTGAAGAATGGTCGGGAGCTGAGGTTTGGAGTCACACAAGCTTAAGTTTGAACCTTCACTCTGCCTTTTATTAGCTGTGTGACGTTGAGCCAATTATCCAGCCTCTTTGTCTCCATCTGTAAAACGGGGCTGATAGAAGTTCCAACCTCTTGGCTTGGCGTGAGGAATGAAAGAGAGATTCCATGAGAGCCTTGCGGGAATGCAGATCTCGGAATGCAGGCAGCCAGGAGGATGCCCAACAGTTTCCAAACTTGAATGAAAAAAATCTACGAAAAAAATCATCCCTCTCCTGGGAAGGACCCCCACAAAGAAATGGGTATTTCTAAGGAAAAGCAATTAATCTGTGTCACATAACCCCACCCTAGACACGCCCCCAACTCCCCATGGTATTTGTGTTGTTTCTTGAGTCACAGACAAGTCATTCCGTAATTGCATTCCGGTCTTGGGCACTCAGTCACCCTCGTCTTCTTCCCACATATTGTGTGGAACCTTTGTCGCAGCCTCCAGATCATGTGCTTGTGATCTGTGGGTTTTTGTAACTGAACACAGGCTGTCTAACAAGCGGGACGCGTCTATGGCAGCTGTGCTAAGAATGCGTGCTGAAAAAGATGGGCTGTTTTAAAAAACATCCTGATTTTGCAAGGCAGACTCTTGTGCCATCTTTTTCCCTCGCGCGGCCTGTCACCCAGGATACAAACGAGGGCACAGGCCTGAAGTTGTCCATGTTAATTGTGGTGCTCCAAGCAGATACTGTTGTCCTTGGGCTGTTTGGAAGGAGGAAGCAGGTGGGAGAATATACAGCCCCAGGTGGGGTGCAGTTGGAGAAACATTATTTTGTTAGGAAAGAGTTGGAGGAGGGGTGTTGCTCTGAAGGCACCCAGGTTTATGTGCTAGTTGTAACTCTGAGTTTCTGGAGGTGAACAGTTCTGTGGATACTGGGGACCAGGCTGGACTGGTTGGGTGTTTAGATTTCCTGGCTCTCTGATGGACAAAGGCTAGAGATAATTAGTGGGAAGTCTGTGTGTAAATTAGCACTTCGAATTAGCTTTCTGAAGATGAAAAAAAAAAAAGGGAAAAAAGGCAGAAAGCACTCTATTAAAAACAGGGGAAACCAGAATTCCCATTGCAGCTCAATCAGTTAAGAACCCGACTAGTCTCCATGAAGATGCGTGTTCCATCCCTGGCTGCGCTCAGTAGGTTAAGGATCCAGCATTGGCTCAAGCTGCAGTGTAGGTCACAGATGCAGCTAGAAATGGGTTGCTGTAGCTGTGGTGTAGGTTTGGCAGCTGCAACTCCAATCTGACCCCTAGTCCTGAGAATGTCCTTATGCTGCAGGTGCAGCCCTAAAAAAAAAAAAAAAAGAAAAAAAAAAAGGTAACAACAAACAAATGAAGAAAAACTAGGGGAAACCAATAGGAGAAGCCTGGCGTGAACTGCAAAATCTACAGAGAGCAGAATTTTTTGGCAAAGAAATATTTGCTGCCCAGTAGAGTTGAGATTTTGCCTGGCCCCTTGGCCTCCCAGCTCTCTGATAGCTTTGTAAATTTAGACTCACACTTTTGGAAAGCCATTTGGAAGTGCCTATCATGGAGCCATAAAAATATTTCATTCCTTCTGAACTAGTTATCTCCCCTCTGGGAACTTATCCTGAGGCAATCAATCTGAGAGGAGAAAAAAGGGCCACATGCATAAAAATGCTGATGGCTTCATTGCTTTTACTATTAAGAATTTGGAAGCCACCTAAAAGGCCAACAGGAAGGGAATGGTCATTTAAATTTTGGTGTATTGAATCATGCCTTCAGTAAGATGATCCTTATGAATGCCATGTGGAAGCATCCGCCTATCTGAAGTCGTAACCTTGTGTGATACAAGTAAGTGAAAATAAGGATAATGTCAGATGCTGTCTGAACTATGATTTATGGATTAAATAAAGATATGTACATAGGAAGAGAGCCTGAAAGGAACATGCAGAAAATGAGACTATTGGATGGGTTCCTGGGATGGAAACAGGAGAGCTTGTTTTTCCTTTTGTAGATATCTTTGGTGTTGCTGCCGAAAGTCACATTCTGATTTTGTCATGGAATCACTTCGGTTTTGTCATCTGTAAAATGGGTATAATAATCCTTCATCATGTTTCCACTTCATCTCCCTCCAGGCTCTTGTGCTTGGCCGGTCCATTAATTCTTTCAGTCTTTCCTGTGCCCCCAGGGGTAGGTACTTTACAGACGGGCAGGGCAGGAGAATTGGGACTTGTCATACATAGGTCACTCTGAGCAGAGCTGGGCTTCCAAACCCACGTGGTTTGACTCCAAAGGCAGCAGCCTTTCTTACCTGCCTATCCGGTCTCCTTCCCCTCTGCTTTCCTGGCATGTTCTCAGGGAGGGCAGAGGTAATGTTTGCTCCCCTTGGGCCTGGCATTTAGTACAGATTCAGTCAACAGTAGCTGCTAATCACCATCCTCATTATAACGTTCATGTAATAAAGTAATAAGAAAACATAACACAAGTAGAATTGGTGCCTTGAGGTTCATGTAGGTGGTGAGTCAAACTTCTATATACCCTGTCCTCTTGTAGTGAATTCTTAAGGTCCGTCATTCAATAACAGCGTTGACTACAGATTTTTCTTTTTTCTTCCTTCCTTCCTCCCTCCTCCCCTTTCTTCTTTCTTTTTCTTTTCTTTTTCTTTTTTTTTTTTTTTGGCTTTTTAGGGCCGCACCCTTGGCATATGGAGGTTCCGAGGCTGGGGGTTGAATTGGAGCTGCAGCTGCCGGCCTACACCACAGCCACAGCAACATGGGATCCAAGCTGTGTGTCTTCAACCTACACCACAGCTCACGGCAACGCCAGATCCTTAACCCACTGAGCGAGGCCAGGGATCGAACCAAGTCCTCATGGATGCTAGTTGGTTTCGTTATCGCCGAGCTGTGACGGGAACTCCCAGATGTTCTTTCTTACATGGGTTAAACCTATCTTCTGCAATGATATTTAAGTTATTGCCTTTGCTCAACAGAGACTTATTATAATGAACAGTAGACACTTTCAGCCTGGATGAAGTCAAAATAACACTGATTTTTTCACCCAGTAGGTTGGAAGCAGTAACAACTCACTTTGGTTAGAGTGTGTTCCTCTCTCTGGCATTCCATCCTTCTTTAAAAGTTGGTTTCTTCTTTTGTTTGGACCCCAGGCTAGGGGCCCAATTGGAGTTATAGCTGCTGGCCTGTGCCACAGACACAGCCACATGGGATCCAAGCCAAATCTGTGACCCACACCACAGTGCATGGCAGTGGTTTGATCCTTAACCCATTGAGCGAGGCCAGGAGTTGAACTGAGTCCTCATGCGTACCAGTCAGATTCATTACCCCTGAGCCTCAGTAAAGCATTTTCATATTTATGTTTTCCTTCTCTCCTGAAGTTGGTGAGATACGTAGTTGGTCTCCCATTTAACAGATTGTGATCTCTTATTAAAAAAATTTTTTTGGAGTTCCCGTCGTGGCGCAGTGGTTAACGAATCCGACTAGGAACCATGAGGTTGCGGGTTCGGTCCCTGCCCTTGCTCAGTGGGTTAACGATCCGGCGTTGCCGTGAGCTGTGGTGTAGGTTGCAGATGCGGCTCGGATCCCGCGTTGCTGTGGCTCTGGCGTAGGCCGGTGGCTACAGCTCCGATTCAACCCCTAGCCTGGGAACCTCCATATGCCGCGGGAGCGGCCCAAGAAATAGCAACAACAACAACAAAAGACAAAAAAAAAAAAAAAAAATTTTTTTACCCCTGTTGGTGAACATTTTTGTGCACACCCTCCACTACCTGCATATTTATTGATTCCTAAGTTCTGTGCATGGATCACAGTACTGGTGACTTAGATGTAAAAGCATGAGATGAAAAGATGAAATAAGCGATGTTTAAAACGTAGTTTTCATAATGTCTTATTTAATAGCATCAGAGACCTTTCTTTTCTCACTGAAATATCATAACTAGTCATATTTTTAGTGAGAGCAGGGTGAGTGGATATGTTTTATTGTTTTCAAAATCTTGATTTGGTACCTCGTGATGCAGTAATTCAGATGGCTGGTTTTAACTCACTTATTCTTCATCTGGGTAGCTGAAAAGATCCCTGAAGGAGCTGTATAGACCCAAGTTCATAGAAGGGGTACTTACTAAATAATAATTCTCATTTTTTAGTCCCATCCATGTTTTATGCAAAGGGCTTTGTTGAAGTTCAGTGAGTAAATTTCCATTTCTCATGATGTCAGCTGCTTGTTCCTGTAAACCAACTGAAAGGTGCCGCATTTTAATATTTTTAACAAATGGGTTGAAAACCTGCTGAAATTCTTCATTTGGAAGATGTTTAAAAAACTAGACCCATCCGTTTCCAAGTTTTTGAAGTGTGCAGATATGAGTTTTTATAAATCAAATTACAGCACTTTCTGCCACAAATCATTAATCATGGAAATGTTTCTAAACATCCATTTTCAAAATACCTCTCCAATAGTATACTTTTTTTTTTTTTGAAACGCATTGCTTTCTCATTGATTGTTAAAATTTCATCTTTACCTTGAGGGGACAAATTAAGTTATGTTTACTTTTCCTGAAAATATCTGCAGAATGCCATATGCTTCTGATAGTCACCTGTCATCCAAGAATTGGTCATCATGTTTTGAACTTTAAAAAAAAAAGGATGCAGAATATATTTTTTAATTTGCAACTCCTTTAAAGTTCTTTGACATTTGATAACCAGCAAACTTATGGGTCTCTCAAAAGATAGAGGTCACAGCCCATCTTATTAACAAAATTTGATAAAGATGTGATGGCATTTTTAATTTTCTTATGATTTTTGGCCATGCCCATGGTATGTGGAATTTTCTGGACCAGGGGTCAAATCTGGCCACAGCAGTGACCCCAGCCGCTGCAGTGACAATGCCGGATGCTTAACTGGCTGTGCCACAGGAGAACTCCAGCATAATATATTTTTATGTTTGCAACTCCTCTTAAGTTCTTTGACTTTTGATAACCAGCAAACTTATGGGTCTCCAAAGATAGAGGTCACTGCCTATCTTATTAACGAAGTATGGTAAAGCTGTGGCTGCGTTTTAAATATCCTGTGTTTTGGAGTTCTCATCGTGGCTCAGCGGCTAACAGACCCGACTGGTATCTATGGGAACTCGGACTCCATCCCTGGCCTTGCTCAGTGCATTAAAGATGCAGTGCGTTGCCTTGAACTGTGGTGTAGGTTGTAGAGGTGCCTTGCACCCAGTGTTGCTGTGGCTGTGGTGTAGGCCAGTGGCTACAGCTCTGATTGGACCCCTCGCCTGGGAACCTCCATGTGCCACGGGTGCGGCCCTAAAAAGACCAAAAAAAATCTTGTGTTTTGACGATTGATATCCTGGAGCCTTTGGTTTCTGTTGCTCCATCACTCACCAGGGCTGATGAATGAATGAATGTCTCTGTGCTGCAAGCTCTGTTCCCTTTCTCCTCCCCACACCCTGCTCAGATTCAAGCAAAGTAGGAGCTGTGTTCAGACAGTTTCCCTTGGGAACAAGATTCTCATTTAAGAAGTCATTCCATTTCAAATATGACTTTACTGTAAATCTTTCACTAATTGACTCACAGAAAATAGCACTTTGAGTGTGTCCTTACAGAGGTGGAATCTAGCAAATGCCACCACCATGTTGTGAACCCATCGCTCCCAGAGCACACCCCAACCTCCACCCTGTGCGCCTGTCATGTTTCTCCCTTCAGATGGTCCCAAACGTTTTCCGCACCTTTTCCAAAGGTATTTATGGAGCTCCCATCGTGGTGCAGTGGAAATGAATCCGACTAGGAACCATGAGGTTGAGGGTTCGATCCCTGGCCTTGCTCAGTGGGTCAAGGATCCAGTGTTGCCGTGAGCTGTGGTGTAGGTCACAGACATGGCTTGGATCCTGTGTTGCTGTGACTGTGGTGTAGGCTGGCAGCTGTAGCTCCGATTAGACCGTGAGCTTGGGAACCTTCAGATGCCAAGAGTGCTGTGCTGAAAAGCAAAAAACAAACAAACAAACAACCCAAAGGTATTTGTGACAAAGACGTGCATTTAATGTGTGGCCAGGTTCTTGAACTGGTGACCATTGGCACAATCATCTTTGCCAGGTGGCTTCCTTACCTTTTGCAATTGAGTAAGAAACCTTAAAAGAGAGTCACAGTGGTTCTGTTTGGTTGGAAGAAGATTTGGACGGTACTTGGATTGTGTCTAGTACATCGCATATCACTGAAAACATTGCAGAGACGCGTCTTCAATTCCTGTATGTTTCGTTTTGAAATGTCATCTCAAATGAGACAGTTTCCTCCTCTGCTTAACTAATAGCTCCAGGCTCGGTATATTCTTAAGGGCCAGGTCACTGCTTGATAGTGGATCTGCTCTCATGTTTTTCAGTGTTGCTCTTGATGATTTCTTTTTTTCTTCCCAGATTGGTGTCAGGCTGTCACTGTTTGTACCTTGTCTCATGGCTGAAGACAAGCTCTCATCTGTAGGAAAAGTGTCCGCTTTGCCCTGTTGGGTTGTTAGCTTGTGTTTGCCGTCCTGCCATCATCCTCGGTGCACAGATTCTTTGCCAAAGTCTTTAAGTCTCTGACCTGTTTGATGGGGACTAGTTGTGTTAAACCAGGGTTCTAGAATCGATACACTCACTGCGTGGGCACATGAAGCTGCATGTTCAGGGGTGGCTGTGATCACATCCAGGCAGGGGTGTTCCTCTTGCCTCCTCCAGGCAGTCGAGGGGCTGGGCTCCCTGGGGACACCCCATTTTCTGACCACACATGACATTTCCCCCACCCCCAGGGGATGCCATGACTACCGCAAATATTATAAACATTGCAGAGATGCATCTTCAATTTCTCTATGTCTCGTTTTGAAATGTCATCTCAAATGAGACAGTTTCCTCTTCTGCTTGTTTTTAGATCAATAGACATTACTGTAACGGACGTTGTAATAGAGGCTTGTAACCTTTCATCTATAATTCTAAACCTCAAAAATAATGGTATCCAACCCCCAAGAAGGTACAACATCAAGAGTAAACCCTTGGAGGTCCCGTCATGGCTCAGCGGTTAACAAATCTGACTAGCATCTGTGAGAACACAGGTTCGATCCCTGGCCTTGCTCAGTGGGTTAAGGATCCCACGTTGCCATGACCTGGGGTGTAGGTCAAAGACGAGGTTCAGATCCTGTTGTTCCCGTGGCTGTGGCGTGGGCCAGCAGCTACAGTCCTCAGCTTGCATTCGACCCCTAGCCTGGGAACCTCCATATGTCGCAGGTGTGGCCCTAAAAAAAAGAGTGAACTCTAATGGAAACCAAGGGCTTTGGGTTATAACGATGTTCCCCGTAGGTTCACTGACTTGGAACAAATGGGGGGGATGTTGAGCGTGGGGGAGGGGATGCCTGTGTGGGGGAGGGGACATGGGACATCTCTGTACCTTTCTCTCGATTTTGCTGTAAACCTAAAACTACCCCCCCAAAATAAATTTTTTTTTCTTTTGTCTTTTCTAGGGCCATACCTGCAGCATTTGGGGGTTCCGAGGATAGGGGTCAAATCGGAACTGTAGCTGCCAGTCTACACCACAGCCACAGCAGCACAGGAACTGAGCCGTGTCTGTGACCTACACCACAGCTCATGGCAATGCCAGATCCTTAACCCACTGAGCGAGGCCAGGGATCGAACCCACCACTTCATGGTTCCTGGTTGGATTTGTTAACCACTGAGCCATGATGGGAACTCCAAAAATAAAATTTTTAGTAATCACAGAATGAAAGGCTCTTTGTGGTATGCATTTATCCCATTTAACGTGGCCATGCTTTCTGTGTTCTAGAGCAGAAATATTCACGTGTTGATCTGGGGTGCTGGCCCAGGTCCATCAAACAGTGTCAGGTCATGTATTTATTCATTTATTATTTTAAAATGATTTTTATTTTTTCCATTATAGTTGGTTTACAGTGTTCCGTCAATTTTCCACACACTTAAAGGCAACACATTCCCTTTCTAAAACCTCACAAGTTCTGATTCTGAAACCCAGCTGGGCCTAAGGTTTAGGGCATGGGACGATGACCCTGTGTGCTTTTCCCACAGCTCTGTGGGTTGATCTGGTTCTCCTTGGACCCAGTGTTAAGCATATAGAGGGTGGAACCCAAGTCCAGGGGAGATGTCCCTTGCTCTGTGTCAACCAGCATTTCCTGGAAATAGGAAATGAGACCAGACTAGGGCTGCCTTACATGAATCACACATCCTGCTGCCCATCTGAGGAGAAGATGCTGGGTCGCCTTGAAACCTAGCGCTTCTCCAAGAGAACGTGTATATTGGGGCGGCCTTCTGCCAAGAGAAGATTTTGTTCACTGCCAGCATCAGCTGTGAGAGGCACTGTCGGTGAGTGAGAGGAGTCTAGAATCACAGAATGTTCAAGTCAGAACATTTTGTCAATGGATTCATTTCCATGGTGCTCACCCATTCAATCCAATATGTATTGATCCCGAGAATGGGGATGCCAAGAGGAAAACTCTTGTTAGGCTCTCCCTGCCCTGACGGTGTTGATAGTTTATGGTGGAGCAGACGTGCGGGTTGCAAGCCTACAATTCCATGGAAACTGCTTGTGGGTTCAGGGCAGAGGGAGGTCTTCCTCTCCAGACAAGTGAGTCTGGGCTCGTTGGGAAAATAGCTCTTCACTGGGAACTTGAAGGTTGACCAGGACTTTTTCAGCAAATTGCATGAAATTTGGTGTCAATTGAAAAAAAAAAAAATCAGTATGGTGTCAATCGCAAAAAAAAAAGCTCAACCTAAAAGTTGAGATTTGGAGTTCCCATTGTGGCTCAGTGGTTAACGAAGCCAGTGAGCATCCATGAGGATGCCGGTTAGATCCCTGGCCTCCATCAGTGGGTTAAGGATCTGGTATTGCCATGAGCTGTGGTACAGGTCAAAGATGTGGCTTGGATCCCATGTTGCTGTGGCTCTGGTGTAGGCTGGCAGCTATAGCTCTGATTCAGCCCCTAGCTTGGGAAGCTCCATATGCCATGGGTGCAGCCGTGTAAAAAAAAACAACAAAAAAAAAGGTGCGATTTATTTGGCTGACATGCTGAGGACTTAAGCCCAGGAGACAGCCTCTCAGATAGCCCTGAGGGACTGTTCCAGAGAGATATGGGGGGAGCGAGAATCTACAGGAGTTTTTGCAAAAATAAAGCAAAAACAAAAAACAGGTAGTCTCAGAACATCAAGAGATTACTATAAATTAAAGAAAACCAGACATCTCAAGTTAATGATTTTAGTATGTATGGGAAGATGCAAGAGTCTGGGCTCATTGAAAGCATTCCTTTGATAGGCACCTAACTGTCTAGAGCCAGTATCCTTTTTTTTTTTTTTTTTTTTTGGCCATACCCATAGCATGTGGACATTCCTGGGCCAGCGATCGAACCAGAACCACAGCAGTGACCCAGGCTGCTGCAGTGACAACGCCAGATCCTTAACCTGCTGCGCCAAAAGAATATCCTGTTTTTCTCCATCCTGAATCCCCTCAGGGTGCACAGTTGGGGCAGTCGCAGTGGCTGATGGCTTGATGGCTGCAGCATCCTTTGTGGGCTGACATGACAGGTGACATTTTTCTTCCACAACGGCCAAAGGCATGTGGCTGGCTGGGAGATGTCTCATTGTATCTCAGTAACTTGGTATTATTGGGAATTCATATGGAAAGTAAGCAAGGTAGGAGATGAGACCGGACTGGTTGGCAGGGGTCCTGTCACCCCAGGCCCTGTGCCGAGGAGTGTAGCTTTCCTGTGTGGAGCTAGGGAACCCATTTGAAGAGGGAAAGTACAGGTTCATACTCCTTATCCCTTGCCCTTGCTGGAATGCCTTCTATAGCATCCCTGCAGATGGTTGAGTGGTCCCTGCTGGACCACTTCTGAGGATGCTGTTTGGTTGGCATAAACATTCATTTCTTTATGTAGCTCACAATTCGTAACTTGTGCTAGTTCTAAAACCTGGTATCCTAAGGCTGTCTGCACAACTTCCACTTGTTCTATTTTTGAAAAAGGGGTGCAGGATACTTCACTTTAATCCCTCCTGCATTCTCATTTTTCACACCAGTTATCTTATTATTCTTAACTATTATTAAAAGGAATGATAAAAAGTCATTAACCATCTGGAACAGATTCATGCCTCCATTAGTCAGGGCATCCATTATAAAACCTCCCCAAAGTTCAGCCTTGAAAATAAATTCTCCAAGTAGGTGGATTAGCTAATGAATTTTTCTTCTCCAAAGGCAAGTGTATTTTCCCAGCACAGCCAGAATTTCCACTGCCCATTTATCAAAGAGGGAAAAAGCAGAAGTGGAACTAGAAATGGCTCGTCAGTATAATTTACTGTGTAGAAGCTGCAGATTTGATATGGTTTTGGTAGGGCTACTGCCGTATGCTTTTAAGCAAGTATCTGTGGCTTTAGTGTGGCACTTCACATCGGCTTCAGGAAGATGACTAGATTCAGTCGATGCTTCTTTCAGGGTGCCTGGAAAACGCCCTTGCAGACTCCTAGTCCGTGATGGCAAAGCTGGAGATGGGTCAGCAGCAGGACTGCACCAAGTGGGGCAGTGTCAGAGCCTCAGCTTGTCCTGTGGGTCCCGCTGTGAGTTTCAGCGAGACTTGGAATTTGACAGAAGGAGGAAATTGCATTGCTAGTGGGTCAGCTTTGTGTGCTGCCTGGATTCCATGAATTGCTCTCTCCCACACCATCCTGGGCATGGCCAGGCTGGCCAACTCCTGAAAGGCCCATGTGACACTGTGGCCCTACTGTGCTGACTCTCTCTGTTGACCCTCTATACATGTAGACTCAGATGGTCGCTTCCCTCTGCCACTTCCCTGTGGCCTTCCACCATTGCTGATGCCCGGAAAGTGACATGGGGTTTGTCATGAACACCCAAGGGTGACCCTCCAGATTCAGAGCTGCCCTTGAACCCACATGAGCTCAGCCCCCAAAAATCCCTCATTGGGAGGAAGCATTGGTCCCCCGGGTGCTTCTTTCTGGATACAGGACACGGGACTAGGCCTCCGAGGGCCAGGAGGCTGACTCCTCATTGTCTGTGTCATCAGGAAGCATTTGCTTTTCACCAGATCTGAAGGCGTTCATGGCCATTAGAATTCCCAAAGTGCCACGCCGATTCGAAGCCCAGTGAACTCTTCAAGCTTCGTGACCTTGTCCGTGCTTTTGTATTAGCCGGATGAGGCTTAAGTCGAGTATACTTTCTTTCATGAAGGCTTGGCAATGCTAGCTTACAAGTTGATTCTACTTAACAAATCTTTACATGAGTGGGGAAAAGGGTAAATTAGGAGTTTGGAATTAACATCAGCATACTACTGCATATAAAATAGATAACCAACAAGGACCTATTGTATAGCACAGGGAACTCTGCTCAATATTTGTAATAACGTTTAAGGGAAAAGCATCTGAAAAGAGAATAGAACCGAATCACTTTGCTGTGCACCTGAAACTAATGCAACATTGTAAATCAACTATATTTCAATTTAAAAAACAAAAAAATCCAAATATTTATACAGCACCTTTTGTATGCCAAGATCCGTGCTGTACTCTGTGGATACAGAGTTGAATGAGGCATGGATCTGTCCCCGAGGAATTCTCAGTTTGCTGATAGATGCGTGAATGGAAAGATTAGAGATAAACATGCCACGTGCTAGAGAAAGGTCTCAGGAATATCGCACAGGAACTGAGAGAAAAGAGAGCCTTACCATCTACTTGGGAGGCTTAGGAAAACCTTCCCAGGGAGGTTGCTATTTTTACTGGGTCTTGATGCATTCATAGGAGTTTGCCAGATTGGAAGCAGGATGAAGGAATGGAGAGGAGAGTTGAAGCAGAAGGGACACAGACGGAAGCAGAGCCTGAGGTGGGGCCGCGGTGTGATTCTGGACACAGATGCTCAGGCTGTGTGTACAGGGAGCGGGAGGCTGGAACCCTTCCTGATGGTCTCTTAGGACGTCGCACTTGCCTTTGGCCCAGAGCCTGGTACGCAGTGTCTGCTGGGAGGGAGGAGCTGAGATGGTGACCCAGGATGAGTTCACGGCTAGGACTGGAGTAGGGAGCTCCCGGCTTCAGGAGGAGTGATAAAATCTGACTGCCTAAGAGATTCCAAGCCCAGAAGTGTCAGAGGCAGGGGTCAAAGCTGCAGGCCTCTGGGTGAGCGGAGGGAGGGAGTGGGAGAAGGAACAAAGGCAGGGTGTTTCCACCCGGTGTGAATGAGGGATTTGCATTTTCCTGTTTCACTCATGAATATCTTTGCTCTTCAGATAGAATTTATGCAACTTGAAGGTGGCGGTGAGGAGGGCTTTAAGTTTCTTTATAAGTCCCGTACACAGGGTCTAATAAAGTATTGTGACTGCATACCAAACGTCCTGCCACTTGCCCACGATTATAGGGTTTGTAGGATAGCAGAATTTGAATGGTCTACCTCTGGAGCCTGTGTGTTTACCACGGCCCTGCATGGATGCTATAGACTGGGTGTGTGACTCCCCACAATTGAAAGGTAATTCCTAATGTGGCAGCGTTTGGAGATGGGGCCTTTGGGAGCTAATTAGGTCATAGAGGTGGCGCCCTTTGAAAGGGATTAGTGCACTCATTAAAGAGACCCCAGGGAGCCCCACTGCCCCTTCTACCATGTGGGGATGCAGCCAGCAGGGGGCTCTTTATGAACCAGAAAGCAGGTCCTCACCTCATCAGACACAGCATCTCCCAGGGCCCTGATGGTGAACTCCTCAGCCTCCAGACCTGGGAGAAATGAATGTTTCCCATTTAAGTGACCGAGTGTGCAGGATTCTGTTATAGCAGCTGGAGTGGCTAAAGGTCATGGGCTCCTGGAGCAGATCATGGCCCCTGTCCTGTGAGCTCACTCAGAGAATGTGCTTAGCAGACATCCTCACGTGTAAGAAAGGACATTAACAAAGTAAAGTGCATGCAGAGGAAAGACACCTGCTGCCCTTGGTCTTGTCCTATGGGAGAAAAAGAAATAGGGGAGCAGAGAAGACACCAGGGAGGCTTGCTGGGTGGGGGGCTCACTGTCACTAGCTATTTGCAGGAATCCCACATCGAAGGAGGGTTTGCCTTGGCCCATATGGCCTGGCCTTGGGGACAGGAGATGGAAGTGGCAGTGAGTCAGGTTGCCCCCTAACCTCTGGGGCTGCCTAAGATTGCCATGGGCTGTCTGGGAAGAGCAAGGCTGCGTGGACCAGAGGCAGGAGCAAACAGAAGTATTGTCAAGGAGCTTCTTCCTGTGGATGGAAGGTACCACTAAAGGGTTTGCAATGTCTCATCCACTTTGGGGATTCTCCGGATGTCCTGATGCTTCTATCATTCTGCCATTCTCCCTTGGCTCCCAGGAGAGGCCTGGCTCTGTGAAGACATCAGAAGCTGAGAGGGTGACTGCCGACTGACACCCAGCCTTTGTCTTCATTATTTCTGTGTGTGGGAGCCATTTGCCAAGAGAAAGTGGGAAGAGTATTTTTAACCAAGGCATTTACTTTCTTGGGGCCCGATTTCCTAGAAATACTTGACTCCTCCCCTTTCATGCCACACTTTATTGTTCCCTGGGATTCTTACTCCTTGAGGTGCTTTTTGGATTATTTTCTTTTTCGTCTCTTAAGCCGGTTTGATTCCAGAAGGATGAAAACTCAGTGTTAGATTTCGATGTTTAGAGACAACGTCTTACAACATCCTATTGATTGTCACAGAAAACAACCCCTCCCGAGTGGGCGACTGGCTTTGGAGCACGGCTTTCAGCTTCCAAAAAGCACCTCAAGGAGTAAGAAACCTAGGGAATGATAAAGTGTGGCATGAAAGGGGAGGAGTCAAGTATTTCTAGGAAATCGGGTCCCTTGTCTGCTCTTTGGAATCACTTGGGGAGGGTTGAAAAATATGAGTGCCCAGGCTGCACGCAGACTGGTTGGATCAGAGATCCTGGCTGGGGTCCAGCAGCAGAGTCTTAAGGCTGCCTGGGTGATTCTAACATGCAGTCACGTCTGAGAATCACAGCTTAAGATACATTCTGGATTCCACTTAGCAGGGACCCCTTGCTCCTGTTCCATCTTGGACCTTAAAGGCATTGAGTAGAGCAGCTTGCAGTTTCCCTACCTGCAGCCTGTGTACCTTGAGAAAGTTATTTGACTTCCCGGTGCCTCCGTATGGAAGGTGGCTTCACGGACCTCACGTGTGTTCATATGACTTGGCAAGGAGCTCGCCCGGATGCCGTTTGCTGTGATGATGATGCTAACGATAGTGATGATGTTGATGACAGGGGTATCATTGGTGGCAGTGATAATATTGATGCTGCTGCTGCTGCTGCTATGAAGTTGTTGCTGGTGGTGACAAAGATAAAAATGTTGATGAGGACTAGCTAACAGTGATGATGATGCCTGTGATGATATTGATGACCGTGAAGCTGTGATGACGATAATGATGACGATGATAATGATCACATTGATGATGGTGAAGCTGATGTGGCTGATAATGATGCTGAGATTAATGGTGGTGGTGATGTTGACGGTGGTAATGGAGAGTGTTGATGGAGACGATGACGCTGCCGATGATGATAAAGACAGTGATGACGACCACGATGATACTGATGTCAATGATGACGACAACCATGATTACCACGGGTTGGGCATCCCGGGCAGGTGTGGCCTCTGTGGCAGGTGTTTTGTGCAGGTAGTTCCCTTATTCCTCTCAATAATCATAGGTGGTGATGACTCAGATGGTCTCACCTTCTCCGCATCATCACCTCCATGGAAAATGATGACATTTGTACAGAACACTGGAGTGAAAGTGGGACAGCTGGCAAGGGACGGAGGTGATGGGCCTGGCCCCCATTGCAAGAGCCATGCGCTCCGAGGGGATTGATGTTTTGGCTACCTCTGAAATCCCAACTGATAGCTGGGAAGCTCTCTGTCTTTTACATGCGATGATGGTGGTGGTGAAAAAAGAGCATGAGGATGCATTGCTCTGTTGGTCCCTTATCTACATGTCACCTCTCTTTGCAGGCAAATTGCAGGCGTGAACACGGCATGATTTTAATTCTTGGGGAATATCATGGATTGAATTGCATTCTCTTAAATTAATATGTTAAAGCCCTAACCCTGTGTACCTCCAAAAATAACTGCATTTCGAGGAAAGGTCTGGAAAGAGGTAATTAAGTTATAATCAGGTCTTTAGGGTGGGTCCTAATCTAATGTGACTAGTGTCCTTATACAAAAGGGGAAATCAGGGAGTTCCTTGGTGCCTTGGTGTCACGGCTGTGGCTCCGGTTACTGCCATGGCTTGGGTTCCATCCCAGGGATTTCCGAATGCCGTGGGTATGGCCAAAAAATGAGGAAATTAGGACATAGACATGTACAGAGTTGAACCATGTGAGGATACAGGAAGAGGCAACCGTCTCCACGCCAAGGAGAGAGGCCGCGGAAGAAACCAGTCCTGCCGATGCCTTGATGTCAGACTTCCAGCCTTTCTAGAACCATGAAATCCTGAGGTTCTAAGTCACCTGGGCAAGGAGGAAGAGAAATCCAAGCTCTGCTGGTCCCCAAGGCCATGCGAGGGATAAGGAAGCCCTGGACCTGAATGATGTCACTGGGGGTGGAGAGGAGATGGAAGCTTGAATCGAGAGGAACTACCTTGGTGAGACTTCAGTAGCGGAGGATGAAGGCGTAGGATGCACTGAGCATAGATCTGAGGTTTAAAATGGTGTCCTGTTTTTTCTCTTTTTTTTTTGGCTTTTTAAATTGAAGTAGAGGGGATTTACAATGTTGTGTTAATTTCTGCTGTGCAGCAAAGTGATGCCGTTATACATACATATATTTTTTTTCGTATTCTTTTCTGTTATGATTTATCACAGGATATTGAACATAGTTCCTTGTGCTCTGTGGTAAGACCTTGTTTATCCATCCTGTATATACTAGTTGGCATCTGCTAATCCCAAACTCCCACTCCATCCCTCCCCAACCCTCCTCCCCCTTGGCAACCACAAATCTGTTCTCCCTGTGAGTCTGTTTCTGTTTTGTAGATAAGTTCTGAAGGGGTCATTCTTTTTTTTTCTTAATTTTTAAAATTAGAGTATAGTTGATTTACAATGTTGTGTCAATTTTTGCTGTTTAGCAGTGAGCCAGTCATAAATATGTGTGTGTGTACGCATTCTTTTTCTCATATATTTTCCATCATGTTCTGTCACAGGAGATTGGATACAGTTCCCTGTGCTGTACAGTAGGACCTCATTGCTTATCCATTCTAAATGTAGTCGTTTGCATCTGCTAACCCCCAAGCTCCCTGTCCATCCCACCCCCTCCCCTCTCTCCTTCAGTAACCATGAGTCTGTTCTCCATGTCCGTGAATCTATTTCTGTTCTGTAGATAAGCTCATGTGTGCCACATGTTAGATTCCACATAGACGTGACATCATACAGTATTCGTCTTTCTCCTTCTGATTTACTTCACTTCGTAAGTGAATCTTTAGTTGCACCCATGTTGCTGAACATGGAGTTAGGAAATGGTGTCATTCTGAAAGGTCTTGTTAATTAAGAGACGGAGGACATGTCCTTCCACCTCCTTGCCTGCCTCTCTTGTCTGGTCTTTAGAACTTTCAGGAATCCTGTTCTGGCTTGTCTAGCACCATCCTCCTATTTCCAAAGCTGTCTGGTGCATCCTGCTTGCTTGCCTGTCTCATTTGTTAGGCTGCAAGTTTCTGAGCACCTTGTCGGTTGTATATCCGGCTCTGGTCCTGGTCAGTTGAGTTCCACTATTTGTAAGTAGAGATTCGGAGGCACGCGGGCAGCCCTGAGGTCGGAAAGCAGGGGATCGCTCTTGCTGAGACCGCTTGCTCACTCTCCTGCCTTCCAGAGTGACAGTGGGGATTGAGCTATTAACCTTGATCTCCCTCGTTATGAATTTTTCAGTATTCTCCCCTTCAGGAAGTCATGTATCTTTTGGGATGTCATGTCATCTTTAAAATGGGTGTAAATAAACCTAACAGCTGGAAATGACTTGGAAATCATTTATCAAGGAGGGATAATTCAGCTGGAAATATGAGAAGGCAATTTTCATGGCTACTTGCCTGCCTTTCCAGAAATGTGTGCTCCCTTGAGATGATATTTCTTGCATCTGATTCAGGAAATATCTGTTCCTTTGCTGATGGATTTTGAAGCTCTCTGTCTCCTGTGTGTTCTGGCTGTTTCATAGCCTCCTTTATCCTGCGTATGCCTTAAAGCCATGGAGAGTAGTCATTTTCTTTATGTAAAAGCCAGGACTGGGATGTCTAAGGGGACTTTCCCTTTGCTTGGGAATTCTGGTTTCTTACTCCAAGCGGAGAGCCATCAGGGAGAATGTTCTATTATTTATAGAGAAGGCGGAACCCTTAGTGGAAGGACTTTGCAAAGAGCGGGATTGGTCCAGCCCCTCAGTGACGTCTCCTTTGTAAGGACAACTTGAGTTCGTGAGTTCACGGAGGAGAGAGTTAGGGGAGAGATAGGATGTTTCTGTTTCTCTCTCAATAGGACTGGTTCCCCCGAAGGTCAAATCTAAGCAGAACAAACATAGAGATGGAGGGTACCTTCCTGAAGAGGAGGCTGGCATCTCCCTCCCTTGTGGGATGCTTGCTGAGCTCTAGTTCTTTTTTTTTTTTTTTTTTTTTTTAAAGGGCTGCCCCTGTGGAAGTTCCCAGGCTAGGGATCTAATCGGAGCTGCACAGCCATAGCAACATGGATCCTAGCTGGATCTGCGACCTACACCACAGCCCATGGCAATGCCGGATCCTTAACCCACTGAGAGGGGCCACATCCTCACAGATACTAGTTGGGTTCTTAACCCGATGCACCACAACGGGAACTCCTTTTTTTTTTTTTAATTATTTATTTTTCTGGGCCATAGCTCTTATAGGCTCATCTTTGGACCAGGGAGCCGTGTTGGATGCGAATGTTCTTAGGGGCCTCTGGAATGTGGAAGAAACTGACATGAGTTTCTTGGATTGGGGCGGGGGAGGCTGGGGGAATTCTAAAGTCAGAAGGCCAGCAGGTGGCAGGGTGGGTGCCTCGCAGTGTCTCCTTCCACCTACATGGTAAGCAGGTGCGAGTCTCTCACAGACCCCTGCAGACCTGGGGCGGGGCAAGAGGCAGGCTGGAAGGGGGGGGTCTGCTGTGGAGCTGACATGGGCACTGAGACCGCCAAGGTCAGGTCCAATACAGTTCCTAGGAGGGCTCATCACTGCATCAGGTACAGTACAGAGAGCCTCACGGCCTGGCCAGGGCCCTTGGAAATGCCACACAGGAGAGCTCACCTTTGATCCCCTGCCAGGAGGTATCAACAGACTGGAGCAGCAAAGTTTTTCTTTTTTTTTCTTTTTTTAAATTTTTAAAAATTGTATTTATAATTGTACAGCCATCATCACAACATATGTGGAATCTAAAGAAAATGGAGCAGCAAAGTCTTTAAAAGGTGGGAGCTTGCTTGCCTTGCTCTGTCCCATCCACTCTCCTCTGCTGGGTCTTGGAGGAGCCAGGAGGTTGGGGGGCAGAGGGGAGGAAGCCTGGAAGCCCAGCCGGCGGCCCATCTGCTTGTGTGGGGCCTTGACCCTCGCATGGGGCCCCAGCTGAGGGGAGGGACGATGCTGGGAGCTGGACGGGAGTTGAAGGGGTCCCACAGGGCTGTGTTGCACCTTTTAAATTCTCACTTTCAGTCGTGATTTCCTAGCATATTTTGTTCTTGTAACTGAGAGGGAGGAGAAGGCTGACGGCTCTGTCTGAGATGATCAGCGGACAGGGAAGGGACCTGACAGAGCACCGTGGTGGAGGCCATGGGAGAAAAATGGAGCCATTGCATTTTTACTCCATGGGGTTCAGCCCATTCGATAAATTTGTTACGAAACCTGACCGGAGCACAATGCAGGGAATCAACTCAGGATCAGAGATTTAATATAGTCTGTGAACTACTTTGTACTGATTTAGAGGCTTTAGGAATGTGTGTGTGTGTGTGTGTGTATTTGTATATGTCACATCTCTCTGTATAATGTCTGACACATGGTATGTAC
Organism: Sus scrofa; assembly: GCF_054392235.1. Taxonomy (NCBI): domain Eukaryota; kingdom Metazoa; phylum Chordata; class Mammalia; order Artiodactyla; family Suidae; genus Sus; species Sus scrofa. The sequence continues at coordinate 14,981,981 of NC_139385.1, forward strand.
TTTTAAATGTCTCTCCGCTCCCTTACATGTATAAAAAATGGGCTTTAAGGAGTTCCCATTGTGGCTCAATGGGTTAAGAACCCGAAGTTGTCTTTGTGAGGATGCAGGTTCCACCCCTGGCCTTGCTCAGTGGGTTAAGGATTCAGGGCTGTGGCTGTGGCCTCAGTTGCCCTTAGGCCGGCTTCCATATATCACAGGTGTGACTGTTAAAAAAGACAAGAAAAAAAAGATTAAAAAAAAGGAAATGTGCTTTAAACTCATTTCTTCCACACAACAACCTTGTGAGTTGGTATTGTTATTAGCCTTATTTTACCAAGAGGAAACCGAAGCACAGAATGGTTAAGAAACTCGCCTAAGGGCACACAGCAAGCATGTAGGAGCAGGGGTCTGCACCCTGGTCTTCTGGCTTCCTGGAGCATCTTCTCTCTCTCTTCCTCTCTCTCTCTCTGCTGTCTCCCACTCCACCCCCTGTCATCTTTGTCACTTTTCTTATTATAGAATTTTACAAATGTATAAAGTAGAGAAAATAATAAAATGGCCTTGACACACACTCCCTCAGCCTCAGCAAGTCTCGATTTTTAAGCTGTGTTTGGAACCCCTACGCTCTTCTGCCTCTTTTAGCAAATTTGTTTGAGGTGGTGGATGTTTGCTGAGTGGATGGATTGAAAAAAAATAGTTGAAGAGTAATTGCCATTTGGTACAGAACAGAAGGACTTAGCTTCAGTTGAGGCTGTTCACGTCCCCTCCCACCTTCTGAAGTTCAGCTGCAGAAAAGAAAAAAAGTAATTCAAGTAATTTGAATTCTGCATGCTGGCTTAGTTTTGTCCTCATCTTATCTGACCTTATTTAGTCAGATGAAAGAAAAAAAAAAAAAAGAAAAGGACCAGGAAGGCATTTTCCAGGGATTTCATCATGACCCTTTAAATGAATCTCCCATTTATACTTATATAATTGTTTCGTATCAGATAGTCTTAATAATATCAAACTTCATTTCTAAAGTGAGCTGACAGAAGCTTTTAAAGACTCACTCATTCAAATGTGTTTGAGAAGCTGAGCATAACAATTTGCTGCCAATTCAGTTCCCTTCAATTTTTTCTGCCTAAGGATGCTGCACTTTGCTTTAAAAAAAAAAATCTTTACAGCAAAGACCGTCCATCCTGATGCCAGACCCCTGTCCCAGGTTCTGTAATTGAAGAAACTACCACCCATTATAATCTGTCAGGCATAGACCTGGCATCGTCCTTGCTCTGCCTGGGAGTGGGGTGATGCTCAGAGAGGGACCAGGGCTCCCAAAGGGGTATGGCCAGCTGGAGGCAAAGTGCGCCCAAGTCCCATTCATTCCACCCCACATCCAGCGTCACTTTGCTCTCAGGTACTCCGTGTCTAAGAAGCAGGATTTGAAGGAATCTGATCTTATGGAAGCAGATTTAAAAACCTCTGGCCCTCATTCAGGTTTTTCCCTTTAAGTGAAATTCATTGAAGTCTAATTTGCATATAATACAGTTCACTTTGTAGGTGTACAATTCCATGCATTTTGACAGTGTATGTGGCCATGTATCTCTCACCTCAGTTGAGACACAGAGCAGTTCCATCACCCTAAGAGCTCCTCTGGTGCCCTTTTAGAGTCCTCAACCTCATCCTCAAGCAGCCCCGATCTGCTCCCTTCTATGATTTTCTTTTGTAGAATGTCCTACAGGTGGAATCAGCCTTTTGGGTCTGACTTCTTTTACTCAGTATAATACTTTTGAGATTCATCCATGTGGTTGCATCCATCAGAAATCCATTCCTTTTTAGTGCTGGGTAGTTTTCCAATGTATGAATGGGCGATCCTGAATAAAGCTGCTGTTAAACATTCATAGACAGTCTTTGTGGGAAAATATGTTTTTGTTTCTTTGGGGTGATCACCAAGGGGTGGAATTCCTGGGCCCTATGGTGAGTGAGTGTTTGCATTCTCAGCAGCAACATATTAGAGTTCTAGTTGCTCCACATCCTTGCCAACACTTGTTATTGTCAGGTCTCTTTTTAGCCATTCTATTGTGTATGTAGATGTCATGCATATCTTTATATATGGAAGGACATGGATGCATTGTTAAAAGCTGGCTTCGGTTATTGCCCTCATGAGCCTCTTTCTCTTGTATGCCTTCAGCTTACACTTCAGAAACTTGGCTGCAGGATTCCCTGAGTAAGGGTTTACTTTATACCGCTTGGTGAGAGACTTTGTTATCCAGTGCTTGGTGAGGCAGGCAAGGTGATGGGACTCTTGAGGGCCCATGTGGCACAGGTGGGAAGAACACACTCTTGGAAGCCTGGGACCAAATTCCCTTTCTGCTACTTATCACCCTTGCAACACCCTGCAAATCATTTAAAGCCTACACCTGCCTGTCCCCTTCTGTGAAATGGAGATAATCATAGCTGCTTGTTCACCCTACAGACAGTGAAGAAGAGCCTTGCAAATGGAAAAGTGCAATCCAAAGAAAGGAGGGCATGATGATTTTTTATTGCTATGGAGCTGTTTTGATCACTGCTGGTGTAAAACCCCAGGATTGAAGGAACATATTACTCTTACTAGCAATGAAGGTCGACGAGACTGTTTTTCATCTGCTTTGTTATTTTTAACCATTTTATATACATATAATTCCATGGGAATGTCACACAGACTGCACCGGAGTTGACACTGCATATTCCGCTGTGATTTTTAATAGAAGATTCACTTTAGGTGTAGGCGACCTCTTGTCATCACTCACCTTGCTTCCTAGATACCAGTCCTCTGAAATGTTATTGGAGACCTTACTCCAATTTCAAACACTGTCAACTCTCGCTCATAAAAGAAGCTGTTTATATAGTTTGTGGATTATTCCTTTTCCCTCTTGGATCATTTGTTTTACCCCTCAATGCCATCCTCAGTTGGTTCAGACAAGAGAAATGGAAGATAATGAAATGTAGGCTGGCTTATTTTCTCCCTGGTTATGGCTGTAGTTGAGAGTTGGGCCCAAATGTAGTTTTCTGGGTTGTCTGGGGATTTGAATTATTCATGCTATACCCTCTCCTCTGTGAGCAAAGTCAGCAAAGAGTTGAATGAAGGTGGACTGTGAGAGATACTCACTTGTGGGTCCCTGGTTTCTGTCCTTTATCCACCAGAATATTGTATTCAGAGTTGATAGGGAGCAAAATTTCTTAAGAGCTTAGTTCTCCTATGGGATTTTGGAGACAATAAATATTTCTTTCTGGGAATTAGAAGGGGGGTGCAGAATAAAGAGCCGTAGGCTAAGCATTCTTTTTTTTTAATTTTTTTTTTTACTTTTATTTTTTTCTTTTTAGGGCTGCACCTGTGGCACATGGAAGTTCCCAGGCCAGGGGTCCAATCAGAGCTGCAGCTGCCAGCCCACGCCTCAGCCACAGCCACACCGGATCTGAGCCACATCTGACTTATGCAGCAGCTCACAGCAACTCCAGATCCTTAACCCACTGAGCGAGGCCAGGGATCAAACCTGCATCCTCACGAACATGATGTCGGGTTCTTAACGTGCTGAGCCGCAATGGGAACTCCTGGCTGAGCTTTCTGTTGATCAGCTGTGAAAAGTTTGATTGCTACTAATGGTCAAATAAAATAGTGGCATTTCTAATCAATTTTCTCCTCCGAGATAATGTGTCTGTGTTAGAAGGAGAGAGGGGCGGGGCCGTGGAGAGAATCCTAGGTTTTCATTGACCGCGATTTTAATTCCAGGGAGTCATTTTTGAGATGTCCGCCTACAGAAAGTGCCTGGCGGCTCAGCCCAGCAAGCCCCATATTTTAGAATCCTTCTGACCCTGTCATGCAGTGCTGTGCCAGCAGAGAGACTCTCCGGTCGGGCAGAGGTGAGAGGATGGGCGGTTGAGGGGTGCTCTGGGCACATCTTCCTGCCACGGTCTCAGTGGTTGACCACCAGCAGCTTGCAGAGCTTCTGCAGTTTAACAGCTGTTCTCACGCTTGCAAGGCTGGCTCCTGCCCACCACTCGTTTCAAGGGATGCTCCGTTTCTCTCAGAGATCCACCATCACATGTTTAATTTCCGCACAGATCCCTTCAGAAGACATTTGTCAAGAGCTTGGCACTTGTCGTCAGCACACAGGGTACTAGGTTAAAGTACATCCGAAGGTGCCACCTGGCTGACATCAATGGTCTGATGGGAAACTCCCTGGTGTCCGTGCCCGGGTGTATTTGCGTGGGTGCACCGGGCCTGCAGATGCTGCAGGTATTACGTGGACAGGAAAGCTCAGAGCTTGCTTCTGATTTGCATTTCAAAATGAAGGCAAGAAGTCCTAGAAGAAAAAGTGACCTGAGGAGTCCCCGTGGTGGTGCAGCGGAAACGAGTCCTACTGGGAACCATGAGGTTGCAGTTTGGATCCCTGGCCTTGCTCAGTGGGTTAAGGATCTGGGTTGTCCTGAGCTGTGGCATAGGTCACAGACGGGGCTCGGATCTGGTGTTGCTGTGGCTGTGATGTAGGCCGGCAGCTGTAGCTCTGATTCGACCCCTAGCCTGGGAACCCCCACATGCCATGGGTTTGGCTCTAAAAAGAAAAAAAAAAAAAAGAAAAAAGAAGCAGAAAATGTTACCTGATTAACTGCAGGGTTATCGAGGTAGGGGACTGATGGGGAACAGCCTTGGCCCCAGGGATCCGCAGGTGAGCAGATCACAAACCCTGCTCTCCCATCCCTGGCCTCCCTGGGGAAGGGGTGGGCAGGGTGCGAAGGCCTGTCTCAGAAATGAGGCCCCTGCTGACTGCGGGAGTTGAACCCAGGAACATGTTTGCTTCCTGCTGCCCTGGCAAATGTTTTGGTTTACAGAGCTTTAGTTTCCTTCTTGGTCAAGTAGATATAATAATCCCTTCCTCACAGCAGGGTTGGGGGAGGGCCCCCCAGATCTGCGAGAGCAGCATCACCAGCCACCTTGTTGGAAATGCAGATTGCTGGATACCACCCCAGGCCCCAGAACCAGAAGCTGTAGGCTGGGCCCAGGTGGACCTGTGTTTGCTGAGCCCCACCGGTGATGCCGATGCCCACACAGGGGCAAGGCCCTCTGAGTCCCAGGGCACTTGGGGGGATGCTGTGGCCCAGGTGTGAACGCTTAGGCCAGTGCTGGCAGGGTGGGGGCCCGTCTCCCCCGCAGGTCTATGGAGGACACTCTGAGGGAGAAAACACTTTGGGTGGTCTGCCCGCTGAGGAAGGGGTAAATGATGCCCTGGTGACTTTGTGTGAAGGGGTGGGGGGACCAGGAGGGGAAGGAAGCAGGGTTGCTTTTACAGGCTCAGGTGAAAGAACCTCTCTTTCTCAGGCGTGGGCTGCCTTGCTCTATTCTTGTCCTACTTGCAGAGCTCCTTTCTTTAAGTCAGGGCTCTATCCTGACTCCCTAGGAGAACTTGGGTCTTACTGCAGAGAGGTAGAATCGAAGGTGAGATGGAGCACCCTTCCTGGAGACCACAGCCCCCAGCTCCTCCCACCCCCATGCTCTTATTTCGTTTTCTTCATAGCACTGATTACTTCCTGTACTTACATTTATCATTTGTTAATGTTTCCTTATCTCTCCTGCCCAGCAGATATCAGCACCATAGAGGCAGAGACGTTCTCTGTTTTGTTGGCTTCGCTCTCCCCAGCACGTTAGAATCGTGGCTTGCTTATGAACGGTGTTGCCGTAAATGTCTGTGGAATGGCTGGGTGGGAGGGTATTTTAAGAGAGAGCAAGAGTGCAGATCTGAGCCCTTTACAGACATCAGGGGGTGGGGTTTGCATTACAGTTTGTGTGACATTTCTTTGGTGATCCAGAAGCACTGAAAAAAAAGGGCAGACAGCTAAACAAAGTAACATACTTTCTGGTTTTGAAATATATTACAAAGCCACAGTAGTTAAAACAGTATGGTGCAGGCATTAGGACAGAATATAGACCAATGGAACAGAATAGAGAGCCCAGAAATAAACCTCACACATACAGTCACTGTATGTGTGACCAGGTGTGCCAAGAACACACAACGGAGGAAGGATAGTTTATTTTTTTTTAAGAAATGGTACTGGGAAAACTGGATATCCACATGCAAAGGAATGAAATTGCGTTATCTTACATCATATACAAAAATCAATTTGAAATGTATTAAAGACTTACCCATAGGACCTAAAAGTGTAAAAGTCCTAGAAGAAAACATCAGGGAGCTCTTCTTGACATTGGCAATGATTGGCAATGATTTCTTGGATATGACACCAAAAGCACAAGCAACAAAAGCAAAAATAGATGGGACATCATCAAACTACAGAGCTTTTGCACAGCAAAGGAAACAATCACAGGATGAAAGGAAGCTTACGGAATGCAAATATATATGCAAACCATATATCTGACAAGGGTTTAATAGCTAAAATATATAAGGAACTCCTGCAATTCAGTAGCAAAAAAAAAAACCCCTCAAATAATCTGATTAAACACAGGCAATGACTTGCATAGGTGTTTCTCCAAGGAAGATACGCAAATGGCCAACACATGTATGAAAAAGCGTTCAACGTCACTAATCATCAGGGAAATGCAAATGAAGGGAGATATCACCTCGCACTTACTGTTAAAAAACAAACGCTATTTGATGAGGAGGTAGAGAGATTGGAACATACACTGCTGCTGGGAACAGAAAGTGGTGCGGTCTCCACGGAAACAGTAGGGAGGTTGCTCAAAAAATTCGCAATAAAGCTACCATACGATCTAGCAGTCCCACTTCTGGGAATTTATCTGAAAGAATTGAAATCAGGATATTGAAGATCTGAACACGTTCCCTCGTGTTCACAGGAGCCAAGCGGTGGAAACAACCTAAATGACCTCCAACAGGTGACTGGGTCAGATGTGCTGTATACATACTGGGGAATTGTGTTCGGCTTTTAAGAAGGAAATTCTGCCAAATGTGACAACATGGATGAACCTGGAGGATATTTTGTTGGGGAAATTAGCTGTCGCAGGACAGATACCGCATGATTGCACTTACGTGAGGTATGTAAACTAGTCAAACTCATCGCTGCGGAGAGTAAGGTGGTGGCCAAGGAGTAGGGGAGGGGAGCTCCTTGTGGAATGCGTATAACATTTGGATTATGACGGGAGCTCCCACTGCAGCGCAGAGGAAAGGAATCCGACTAGGAACCATGAGGTTTCGGGTTCCATCCTTGGCCTCGCTCTGTGGGTTAAGGACCCGGTGTTGCCGTGAGCTGTGGTGTAGGCTGGCAGCTGTAGCTCTGATTCAGTCCCTAGCCTGGGACCCTCCGTATAGCGAGAGTGCGGCCCTAAAAAAGCAAAAAATAAATTAATTCATTAATTAAAAAAAATAGAATTGTGATTATGCAAGATGCGTAAGTTTTAGAGATTGTTAGCAATTGTTATTGTGCCCTTTAAGATGTTTTAAAGAGAGTGGATGGCACGTTAAATGTTCTTCTTACCACCCTCCCCCAAGAAAAAACAAGGGGCACAAGGAAACTTTTGGAGGTGAAGGATAGGTTTATTACATTGATTGTGGTGATGACCGCATGAGTGTATGCCTGGGTCCAAACTCAGCGAATTGTACACTTGAAAGTATGTGTCGAATTTGCGTATCAATTACATTTCAGTAAAGCTGAAGGAAGGAAGGAAGGAAGAAAAAGGAAAGAAAGGAGGAAGGAAGAAGACAGCTGTCCCACGAAGGGGAGGGGTTGTCCTTTCAGGCCTCACCCCGGGTGCATCCTTTCTCACCCCAGTCCCCATCTGGGGTCTTCCTTTTCAGTTATTTGCATGCGGCTTTCCCGGCCTGCTTTTTTCCCCCTGAAAGAAAGCATCTCAGTTACACAAAACGGAAGGAAACTTGAAATCTGTTGTTTCTGTTTTGTTTGAAAAATTAATTTGTGAACAGAGCTTGTGTTTGGAGCTTCAGATAATTGGGCACTTTTTCCCTAACTTCTCTTTGATGATGCTTCAGAGCAAGTCAAGCCAGGCAGCTCCCCTTCACTTTTGAGATGTGCCTGGGGGTGGGGGTGGGGGAAGGGAGGGATAAGGGACACATCTATAAGTAATTAATAAGAGTAACCTATCATATATATTTATTATGACTTATTTGTTACATAATATATTAGTCATGTATTACACATTATAAAGATATACAGTAATTAACAGTACAGTATTACATGTATAATATATATTAATACAATTATTACACATATAATATATAATAACAATACAGTTATTCCATATATATGTAGAATAATTCTGTAGTATATAGTATATAATTCTTATATAAATATTGTAGCTATAATATAAATTATTACCTTATGTATATGCAATAATTGTACTTTATTATTAATAAATTTTATTTATATATATATGAGAGAGGGAGAGAGAGGGAAAGAGAGAGATGTTTATTATACGAGTTGGCTTGAGGCCCAGAAAAGCCAGTGGTGTGGTTTGGTCTGAGTCTGAAGGCCTGGGTACCAGGGCTGGTGGTGGTATAAATCTCAGTCCGAGAGCAGAAGAAGATGAGCAGGTGCGACGTCCAGGCTCTGCGGTGAGGCAGGAAGCAAGTTCCTCCTTCCTCTGCCTTTCATTCTACACAGACCCTCAATGGCTTGGGTGATGCCCACCCACTATGAGGAGGGCAGAGCTGCCCTGCTGAGTCTGCTGAGTCAAATGCTGGTCTCATCTGGAAACGACCTCACAGACACCCTCAGAAATAACATCTAACCTGGGCATCTTGCGGCCAGTCAGGTGGCCCATCAAACGAACCATCACACCATGCTTTTACCTAATCCTCATAACAGCCATATGAACTGGCCCTGTTACTAGTATCTCAGATCACAGATGGGGAAACTGAAGCTCAGAGAGGCTAAGTGACTGGCCCTGGGTCACCTGCACACTTGTGTTCATTTCCCAGAACTTGTGTCGTCTGTCTTGACGACCACTAATTGGGTGGCTCACCCCAACAAACATTTATTTGAGATTTCTGCAGCCTCGAGGTCTGAAATCCAGGTGTCTGCAGGGCTCTGCTTCCTCTGAAGCCTCTAGGAAGGAACCCTTTCTTTCTTCCTCTAGCTTCTGGTGGTTTCCAGGAAGCCTTTGTGTTCCTTGGCTTGTAGCTATGTCACTACAAGCCACTCCAGTCTCTGCCTCCGTCTTCATGTGCCCTCTTCTCCTAAGGGCACCAGTCGCTGGGTCCTAATCCAGTATGACCTCATCTGAAGTTAAGTTCAAAAAAGATTCCCAGTGGACATGAATTTTCAGAGGACACCATTCAACCGCTACAGTGCATCTGACTGTTAATTCCGTCTTGTTTTCTCTGCTGCCTTGTATAGGTTAGAGCATGGGGGAACTTCCATAGAGGGGTGCTCAGGCCCAGAGGGATGAAGAACGGTGTTCTGGGAGGGGAGAAAATTCCACCAGGGGGTGATACCTGGCTTTGCTAACATTCTTTTGGATATTTTGCATGTACACTTTTTTTTTTTTTTTCTTTTTAGGGCCGCACCTTCAGCATATGGAAGTTCTCAGGCTAGGGTTCGTGTCGGAGCTACAGCTCTAGGCCACAGCCACAGCAATGTCAGATCCGAGCCCACACCACAGCTTTCAGCAGCGCTGGATCCTTAACCCACTGAGTGAGGCCAGGGATTGAACCCACATCCTCATGGACGCCATGTCGGGTTCTTAACCCACGGAGCCACCACAGAACTCTGCATGTGTGCTTTCTTGGCTGTCATGTCTTCACTGGGGATGTTGCCTTTTATCAAAATTAAATAGTCGTTTGGTTCATTTAATGATTTTTGTTTCTCAGTCCTCTTTGATATTAGCCTGAAGTTCTGACTTTGTGTTTGGTCGGTGTGTCTTGGGGTCTGGGTTGTACTATTTGAGCATGTTTTGTCCAGGTGGAGAGAAAGTAGCATTTTCTACTCCATTGGGAGTTTTCATGCCTTTGGATATGAGAGAGGAGTAACGGAGAGCATCCCTGAGGTTATGGGAGGGAACGGGGTCCAGAGCCCTGGAGGGTACCGGGACACTGCCCTCACATGCTTTGTCTTCATGGTTACCCAGTGAGGGCAATGGGATTATCTCCGCTTCACCCTGGTGGCAGCTGAGATTTTAATAACCTCCTTGTGGTCGCGTGGCTTATTGGCGGCACAGCAGGATGAGGTCACTCGGTCAGCATGCCTCTACTTCCCACTTCCCCTGAGAGAGGAAGGCAGCAGGTGGGAGCAGATATGAAAAAGATCAGGTTGAGGACACTGATGTAGGAATATCTATTCATCAAGACTGTCTTGGCTCCAGATGATAGCAAACCAATTTATCCTCATTTAGGCATGAAAAGGAGGAGGCAGGAATTTATTATTAGCTCCTGTAACTGGGAAGTTCAAAGTAGTGTCTGGCTTCTGATAAGGCTCAACCCAGGGGTTTTTGGTGATGTCTTCAAGCCCCTTGTAGATGGGCTTCCTCATCTGACAGCTAAGATGGTAACTGGTGAGTTCCATCAGAGGGGCTTAGGGAAATCTCTGGTCTGGTTTGAGGCATGTGCCTGTGTCTGAACCCATCACCGGGGCTGAGGCTTAGGGCTTGCATGAGGCCTTATCTGTGTCACCTGCCTACTTGTGCCTTAGCAGGATAGGGTCATTGTGGTCCGCAAGGGGTGGGGTCCACACCCAGAAGAGGAGTTTTGTTCGCACAAGCAGGGAAGCAGGATGCTGCTCAGGTAAGAGCCACTGGTACCCAGAGTTGGTGGTGGTCTCACCAGGAGAGTGGGTGGCTTTGGCTCAGGAATCATAAAGAGAAGGAAAAGGGGGACCCACAGGGCCAGCTGCTATGAATGGCCAGGCTAAGGAGCACTCAGGAATAGAACCCCCAAGGAGGCCCTACTGGAATAAATACCATGTTATTCCAGTGTTGAGTACCAGTGGGAAATTCAGACACCTGTTCTGGGCACTGTTTGGGCTAAGACTGTACATTTAGGCAGAGACTGTCTCAGCCAGCTTGGGCTGCATAGCAAAAACACCATAGCCTGGGGGCTTGGACAACAAACATTTGGTCCAAACATTTGGCGGCTGGGAAGTCTGAGATCAGGGTTCTGGGGAGGGCCCGCTTCCTGATGTGCAGAACTCTGCCTTCTTGCTGTGTCCTCACACGGCAGAGAGCAGAGAGGGCAGGCTGGCTCTTTCACTCTTCTTCTGAGAGCACTAATCTCACCATGGCCTTCCACCTTCATGAGGTTTTTACCTTCCAAAGACTCCACCTCTAAGTACCATCCCCTTAGGGCTTCCACATAGGAATTTGGGGGGGGACACAAATATTCAGTCCCTAGCATAGGGCTGGCAACATCCTGGCCAAAGATGAAGAATCAGTTCTTAGATGGACCAGTAGGTTTTAGCCTTGATACTTAACAAAAATTGTCCAATTCGGTTTCACAGCTTCCCTAGCCATCCTCAAGAGTTAACTTTAGGAGAAAGCTACCCCCTACTCTAAACTCTAGTGGATTCCCTGCCCTGACCTCAGCCCCAGCAAGTGCAGGCTCTGAATGCACAGGTAGAGGCAGTCCTGATGGCTTTGTTGCTGTTGGACAAGAGGTAGTCATTGCAGAGCTTAGGCACATGCCTGGCTCACTGAGCAAGGAGGGACAACAGGATGCCCTTTAGGTGGAAAGAACTGGCCCCCTTGTCCTGGAGCTCCAGTGCCAACAGGAGAATAGCCTTTTCCCAGAAGCAGCCAATGTCCCCATGCAGATGCATGGGAGAAAGTCATTTCAGACCCGTTGCTGCAGCTTTGATAGGATTTGGTACCCACATGCTGTGAGGGCCCAGGAAGTGACAGGGTCTGGGAGGCAGCCTCTCAGTCAAGCTATAATGAGCATCATTGTGGGAATGCATTGTTTCTTTTCTGTATCATCTTCCGCCACCTTTCACCTTTTTCTTCGCGGTCGCATCACGGAGCGGAGCCCTTTCCGAAGTCGACTGGAGTGTCAGGGCACCATTGTTTCCTTCTCCTGGGGATTGTGTCTGTGGTTTTGAATTTGGGAGAAAATTATATATATTTTCTGATATCAGAAAAATCCATTTGACCTAACCACCTCCTCATGTGGGAACCATTTATAGTTTTCTACTCGATGTTTTGAAAATTCACTTGGAATGAAAAAAAAAGGAGGGAACCCATAGATTTCAGGTTAGCCGCCTGTGATGAAGATGTCACCTGCTGGAGCCAATTCTGTTCTGGCACAAACTTGATTCTTTGTCATCTCTACTAGAGTCCGGGTCACAGGACCCTGTGTGTAACCCTGATGTGTTACCTGTTTCTTCCTCGAGGTGCTCCAAGCTTCCCCTGGGTGATGAGTGAGAACGCCACCTTCCTTGAGCTCCTGGGTCTTTGCTGAACCTTGCTATCATGGGGACAACCCAAGAAGCTTCCACATGGTTAAGGCTGTCCAGCAAAATCCCAGACTCATTTAGTGGGATGTTTTTTTTTTTTGAGCTGCTCCCGCGGTATATGGAGGTTCCCAGGCTATGGGTCTAGTCGGAGCTGTAGCCACCGGCCTACACCAGAGCCACAGCAATGCAGGATCTGAGCCGCGTCTGCCACCCACACCACAGCTCACGGCAATGCCGGTTCCTTAACCCACTGAGTAAGGCCAGGGGTCGAACCCGCAATCTCATGGTTCTTAGTCAGATTCGTTAACCACTGTGCCACAACAGGAGCTCCCAGTCGGATGCTTTTTTTGGTGAGCTTAAGCTCATGCAAAAGCTTGTTCGTCCTGGTGGCACTTGGCATGCTTGCAGCTCCCAACCATGCAAGTGGAACCAACATGGTTTATCTTATTTTCAGTTCAGTTTAGCAAACCTTTGGGTTTGAGACACAGGCATACGGGGACCTTTGAGTCTGGTGGGGGTGACCATGATTGAATCAGGGGTCAGCAAAATGTGGGGAAGAGCAGTGCCAGGGAGAAGGGAAAGGAAAGGGTTGTGTCATTCTCAGTTCCCACAATAGGTCCAGCATGAAGCGCTGTGTCAGGCACATGGTGGATCCTCTTTCCATATACATGGAATGGATGGATGGATGGATGATGGATGGATGGCTGGCTGGATGGATGGATGGAAGGACCTCAGCCAGACTAGAGAGCCCGGGGCCTGTTTATACACTAAAAGGAGAACTTTGCACAAGAGCCGATGAGAGAGGCATGCTGGGCAGATAGACTGGGGGCGTGGGGAGATGCTCCACATGAACTCAGGGCTTAGGCAATGGGTCCACCTCAAGCGGAGGAGGTGTCTGCGTCTTTGAGGAGGGTCAGGTTTCAGGGAAAGCAAATAAGGGGAGGAGTTTGCTGCACAGAGGCTGAAGCCACATGGAATTACCTGCTGTGGGATGGGGTCTTAGAGGCTACCTGGGAAGGCTTTGTTTGAGTGGAGAGAGGTGACAGATTGGCCAGAGGAAGGGGCACTGGGTCAGGTGGGGGTAAGGATATCCACAAGGATAGATGGCAGGAGGGGCCCTGAGTGTGACCAGGACACACAAGCAGGTTGTGGCATTAGCTGGAGAAGTCCTCCCAAGGCCAAGGTGGGAACAGTAGGTGTGATGTTCCTTGGCCGTGTGGTTCCCAGGACCCATTGTTTATTTATTTTTTATTTTTATTTATTTATTTTTTTAGGGCCGAACCTGCAGCACATGGAAGTTCCCAGGCTAGGGGTTGAATCAGAGCCGCAGCCGCTGGCCTTTTCCACAGCCACAGAAATGCCAGATCCAGGCTGCGTCTGCTCACTACACTGCAGCTCATGGCAACACCGGATCCTTAATCCACTGAGCAAGGCCAGGGATCGAACCTGTGTCCTTATGGAAACTAGTTGGGTTTGTTACCACTGAGCCACAGTGGGAACTCCTCCAGAACTCATTTATTCTCCTTCCTTCCTCTTAAAATCATGGTTCCAGTGTTTGTCTTGGATTAATTGTATTACTCTTATTGTGCCATAAGCCACCTTTGAATGATTCTCATATATAGGTAGTTACCAAAAAATGAAGCTCTTCATCAAGTTCAAAAAGCCACACTCTCCTCTTGGGGAGTCTGCGTCGATGTGCACTCAGGTAAGATTTTCTCCCCATCTATTTCAGACAAAGCGTTTTCTTAAAGAACTCGAGACAAAGGATTCTGTGAGCTTTCATCATCGTTAGAAGATGCTCTTCTTTACAGCTTTTCTACCCACTGTTTCAAATTCTGAGCTGTTTTTCCTAAGTGAGCAAAGCTGATGGAAATGAAAAACGTTAGAGCACTCAATTAGGAGGCTCGGGATCCAGGGTTTATTGGGGCTTGAAGCTTATACAGTTTTGGCTTCCTCTTTATGAAAAGGAATGTGAGATCAGAAATACAGAATTAGGTGCAAAAGTAAATACTTATCTAGAATGAGAAAAAAAATTGTAAAAAAATTGCCATTAAAAAAGCTGACAAATCTCACCAACATCAGCGATCCCAAGAAAATAATATATTTTTATTAGCTACTCTACATTTTTGTCTTACTTTTTTGACTAAATATTATTTGACTGACTCTTCATATGATAGCAATTTGGGATATCCTTTTCTGTTGACAAAATGGAAAGGCAATTTGATTTTTCAGGATGGTTGAGTGGCCCCCTTTTTTTTTTAAAGAGTTTATACTTTAGAAAATGAATTTTAGCTTCACAATTTAATATTGACTATGTCGGCTGCATTTGCAGAATTGTTGCCAAATCTGGGATGACTTTTATCCCTTTGCTGTACAAGCTATAAGATGACAAGGCTTTTTTTTTTTTTTTTTTTTTTTTTTTAATATATATAGTCACTTGTATTAACTCTACTCTGCATTGATGACATCAGGAATGTTCTTGGAAGGTGTTATTACTCCAGGGCAGCTTAATGGTATCTGGCAGCCCGGAAACCATTATAAACATATTCCACTAAGGCTAAACCAAGTGTATGCTTAGTCTAAATGTCCCAAAGCCAAATTCCAATGAAGTGTCCCTCCACCATTGCGCCCATGTCACCGGAACTGTGACAGGGGGCAGACTGGAGCAGCAAGAGACAGTCATCTTAGCTGATTGCAACAAAAGTATCTTGCTTTTTTGCAAATGTTACAGCAACACCTGACCCTATGCTTACACTGCTGGGACCCTTTCAGAAGGGCCTTGGAAGGGCCCCATTACCTCTGCATGTGAATACTTACAAAATCCCCTGGATAAGGAACCTGGGATAGTACATCCTGGTTTATTTCTCTTCTCTGCTAGACCTTTAAATATTTGAAATAATTTTCCCCTTGAAATAGACCTTAAGAATACTTGCCCCAGGAATCATTACATTTCCTTCCATCTTTGCAATGGTTTACAGTTTGCAGGAGCTCACAATGCTTTATTTCATCTCCTCTCCAGCCCTGTGAGCCAGACAGGGCCAGTGTTATTCCTGTTTGCAAATAAGGAAGCAGGCGCGCAGCTTGCCAGGGTTTTTTCCATCTGCCTTTCAGGAGGAGCGTTTGCCCCAGGAGAGATCTAGGTGTGATTGGGAGGCCACGGGGCACCCATCCAGAGGCTGGGACCGTGCCAGCCCCAGCTGGAGGCTGGCCCTGAGTTCTGTCTTCAGCCTTGCCGAGCCTCAGTTTCCTCATTTGTCAAGAGATGATCTCGAAGTGATGTATAAATTCAGGCCCTTTTCCTACACTCGCCTCTGCTTGATCCAGAGGCGGCTGCCTGCCTCTTGTCTTACATCCAAATAAGAGAAATGGACCGTTTATTCTTCTTGTTCCTCTGACTGCTGATATTCTTTTATTTCCTGGCATCGTTCTGACACCCTATCAGTGTCTCTAAGCCCTGAGCGGGCTGGATCATTGTGGAAGTTGTTTCCGTGCTCCTTTGATTTCAAAAGCAGAGCTCAGCCCAGCAGGTATTTAAGCCCCAGGATCTCCCCAGACGCTCCCGCCTTGGGCTCACGGGCCCAGGGGCAGTGCGGTGGCCCTGCCTTCTGGACACTCCCCTGACTACGGTTCTGCTGCATCGTCTCTGGCTTTGATGCCGGTCTTCACCTGGAAATTCAGAGGGTCCCGCGATTTCAGAACTGGCGAGGGCAATGCACCCTGCTGCTAGAAGCCTGCCTGGAAGGTGCAGGAGAGAGGAGTTCACGGACCCCCGGGAACATTTTGGTTCTGGATGTATTTCTTTTGATGAGGCTGGCCTTTCATCAGATTTTTCTTTAAAGGATTTATTTAAAGTAACAGTAAAAAATGATTTGGTTCCTGTAGTTGAAAAGGACCGTAAACGACATAATTCCACGTGCCTGTTTTACATATGGGGCAACTGAGGTCCGGGTATGACAGGGCCTGGATCCTTAGGTGGTGTGTCTTTTTCTTTTCAATCTCATTTTGTGTCAAATTATCAGAATCATTATTGAGCATATTTAATAAGGTAGTGATTACATTTTAATATTATGGGTTTTTTTAGCCTTTACGTATCTTTACTTATAATAATTTTGTGTGTGACTCGAGATCGCTTTGTACGTAGTTCAATATTTAGATTTATTTCTTAGTTTTCTTTTCTCCTTTTTCAAAATGTTATGCTTTTACTAGATAAAATGCACATCCCATAAAATTCATCATTTGAACCATTTTCAAGTGTATGAGCCAGTGGATTTTAGCATCTTCACACATGGCATGTAACCATCACCACCATTTAATTCTAGAACATTTTCATCACTCTCAGAAAGAAACCCCATGTCCATTAGCTGGTGAATAGCCCATTTTTAAAGATGTGCTAAATCATGGTGCTGAGGATGTGCTTCTGTGTGTGTATGTGTGTGGTTTCCTCTAGCGGGTGGACATCTTTGGCTTGGTGATAAGAGTCTGCGGAGAGGTTTCTGTCCAGGTGGGAGGTCCAGGAATATGCTCATTTTGGGAAGCTGCCCTGATTGCAGAGCCTTCTTTCTCACGGCAGATGCTGTAAGGAGGAGCTGAGGAAAGGGCTCTAGGGAGACCGGTGATGGGTGGGGAGGCAGAGAGGAGCCTTCGGACGCCCCTGTGCGTTCTGAGCCTCCGCGGTGAGCCAGACCAGCACAGCAAGGAGAGAGCTGAGCCGCAGAGGGGCCCTGAGCCAAGGTCCTGGGTGGCTGGTCTATGAAAAGCTCCCTCCACAATTTTGACAAAAGCACTACTGTCGGCTGGTCATGTCCTGTTTTAGATCCGTAGCTCTGTCTCTGAAAACCCTCCCTGAACTTCCATTTGCACACGTTACGCATTTCTTTCTGCATCTCTCGGCTGTGGGTTGCCCACTCTTGTCCTCCTGACTCGAGAACTGCATGCGTTTCTAAAAGGTGATCATGGACAATATCAGTAGATAGAGGTAATGCTGGACACAGTGCTTATCTAGGCTTTCTGCCCGCTGTGTGGCCCTGGCCAAGGCACTTACCTTCTCTGGGCTTTGATTTTTCTCATTTTTTTAAAAAAATATTTTATTGGCGTGTGGTTGATTTACAATGTTGTGTTAATTACTGCTCTATAGCAAAGTGATGCAGTTGTACACACACACACACACACACACACATATATATATATATATATATATATATATATATATATATGTACACATTCCTTTTCGTATTCTTTTCCATTATGGTTTATCACTGGATATTGAATATAGTTCCCTGTGCTCTACAGTAGGGCCTTGTTGTTTATCTGTTCTTTTTTTTTTTTTTTTTGTCTTTTTGTCTTTTGTTGTTGTTGTTGTTGTTGTTGCTATTTCTTGGGCCGCTCCCGCGGCATATGGAGGTTCCCAGGCTAGGGGTTGAATCGGAGCTGTAGCCCCCGGCCTACGCCAGAGGCACAGCAACGCAGGATCTGAGCCGCGTCTGCAACCTACACCACAGCTCACGGCAACGCCCGATCGTTAACCCACTGAGCAAGGGCAGGGACCGAACCCGCAACCTCATGGTTCCTAGTCGGATTCGTTAACCACTGCGCCATGACGGGAACTCCTATCTGTTCTTTACTACTAGTTTGCATCTGCTAATCCCAAACTCCCAATTGATTTGCTAATTTTGAAGTGAGTGAGTTGGAATAGATGATCGGGAAGTAATAATACCCACTTCAAGATTAAAGGAGACAGTACATGAAGGTCCTTTGTCACAATGCCTGGCACAAGGCCTAGGTACCCTCAAATAGGTATTAGTAGAGATATAGTTATTAATACGTTCACCTTGATAAACTGGTTTATCTCTCCAGAGTTAACTCCCAGTTTCCCCAACACCATTTGATAAATAATGGACTTCTTCATTTGTAATGCCTTTTTTTAATCATTTATCATATATTAAATTCTTATGTATTCTTGGCCTGCTACTGGACTGGAATACTATTTAGCTATAAAGGGCATGAAGTTCTAGTGCATTCTGCAATGTGGATGAATCTCAAAAACATTATACGGAGTTCCCGTCGTGGCGCAGTGGTTAACGAATCCGACTAGGAACCTTGAGGTTGCAGGTTCAGTCCCTGCCCTTGCTCAGTGGGTTGACGATCCGGTGTTGCCATGAGCTGTGGTGTAGGTTGCAGACGCGGCTCGGATCCTGCATTGCTGTGGCTCTGGCATAGGCCAGTGGCTGCAGCTCCGCTTTGACCCCTAGCCCGGGAACCTCCATATGCCGCGGGAGCGGCCCAAGAAATAGCAAAAAGACCAAAAAAAAAAAAAAAAAAAAAAAAAAAATATATATATATATATATATATATATATACACTGCGTGAAGGAAGCCCCCACATTGTGTGATTCCATTTACGTGAACTATCTAGAAAGCAGATGGGTGGTTGAAAGAATAGGATGTGCCTGTTTAGCGTTGCTCCAAGATACTAAAAAGTTTAATAAACCATAATCAGAAAAATTATATTGTTCTAATAAAATGATCAGCAAACAGACCAAGAGAACAAAACCAGTCCAGAGCACCTAGACCTGCCCCTAAGTTTACAAATGAGCAGCTTGCGCCCTGGAGGGCGAAGGACCTGTGAAGAGTGGGTCCTGCCTAGATCAATGCACTTGGCATATTCCTAACTTTCCTCCTGGGCATTGTTTTGATTGGCTGGAGCTAAATTCTTCTGTCATGAGCCCTTGTGTACAGAGAGCGTGGGAACTTCCCTTTATGAAGTTACCTCCAATGAACTAGATGCTCGTCAAACTCATGAATTCCTTGCCATTGTGAGACCTATAAGGTGGGGGTTACCTGCCCCATGGAACAGATAAGGAAACTGAGGCTTCTGCCAAAAGGATTTGCAACACTCTGCTTTTCCTCCCCACCCTGCGCATCCATAATATTACAACCTTGTTTTTTGTGGTGTCGATTCAGAGGTGTCAGCTGTAAACCAGGCACTGAGCACACATTTTCTGCCTTCGAGGGGTGTGTGGGCTGCCCGGTGATGTCATCGGTGCTGTTTCCTCTACGGTGGGAGCCTTGATGGGGTTGATGCAGAGACGATGGATGTTGGAGAGAACGCCAAGTGTCAGTGCGGGCGGGCGGGGGGAGGTGGTGGGCGCAGAGCTGTGTGTCCTTCATGTGCTGGTGCTTTTGGTTCTCTGGAGACAATGATTCACCCTCATAATACAGCATCCCAGAGCCAGCCCTTCCTTCAAGCCTGGCACCGATGGAGAAAAATGCTTGCTATGTTCAATCAGACTTTTGAGGGCGATGATTTAAATTGCTTTGATAACTCCTCTGGGAGTTGGGGCTCCTTTTAATAATTGAGGGTGGAAGGATGTGTGCTCTCATTACAGAGAGAAGGTGGATTTGGGCCCCAGCCTTGAAGCATTTCTTTCTGCAAGGAGACTTGTTGAGTTTAAAAATTGAGATGAGGAGTTCCCGTCGTGGCGCAGTGGTTAATGAATCCGACTAGGAACCATGAGGTTGCGGGTTCGATCCCTGCCCTTGCTCAGTGGGTCAAGGTTCTGGCATTGCCGTGAGCTGTGGTGTAGGTCGCAGACGTGGCTTGGATCCTGCGTTGCTGTGGCTCTGGCGTAGCCTGGTGGCTACGGCTCCAATTCGAGCCCTAGCCTGGGAACCTCCATATGCTGCAGGAGCGGCCCAAGAAATGGCAAAAAGGCAAAAAAAAAAAAAAAAAAAAAAAATCGAGATGACATGGAAACTGGGGCTGGAAAATGGAGATCTGTCTGTCTTCTTTGGCGGGTCCTTCCCCCTCTGCCAGAGCCCGCGTGGCTGAGCTTTTCCGAATCACTGACTATTGGACGTTCATGGACTTGGACAGGATAACAAATGGAAGGGGGTTATTTTCTGATCCTAATAAGTGAGAAACAGCTGTTCTTCCTAGCTTGGGAGGCAAGTCATTTGTTTTCTGCACACAGTTTCACACACATATATACACATCGTTATCAACATGCTGCAAGGCAAAATTAAAAATGGCACAAGTGTTTCTGGAGGGCGGGGGAAGAAGAGGGAAGGGCTTTCCAGAGATCCAACCATGCTCCCCATTGTTGCTTCTCTTCTTGTAACGTGGACGCTGTGGACAGAGTGTGTTCCTGGGGTGAACTTGAACCTGCCCTTGAGCTGCCGGGCCCTCTCTGTACCCTCTGGCTGGGGCCACAGAGACGTTAAGCTGCTTGAGGCCTTGGAAACTGGAATTGGTCCTTTTCCATAATGTATCATTGGCCATTTATTTCACTTTACCAGACACTTATGTTTAAAACGAAGGATGTTCACCCCATTAACATTTAAAGTAATTCTTGCTGGGGAAGGATTTGCTCTTGCCATTTTGTTATTTCCTGTTAGTCTTGCAGTTCTCTTGTCTGTCTATTAGTGGGTGTGAAGCTTCCATCAAGCACGATGACTATGTTTTGGAGAGCTCCTGCACACGTTGTACTTGTTAACAAAGCTCCTTGGACTCTTAAAAATTTGTTGAGAGCATAGATCTCATATTAAGTGTTCTTATCACAATCAAATAAAATTTTAACAAATGAATAATGTAAATGTGAATAGGTTTGGGAGTATGCATTGGCAAAAAAGGAATTTATCATTTGAATTACCCACTTATTGGTAGCATCTGCTTTTTTTTCCCAGGAGAGAAAGACAAAGAACTTGCTATGGGACAATCACTTTGAAAAATATAATCTAAATAGGTATAAAGTATAATCGCAAACAATAAGATAGTTTCTTAGTTTCTTTTTTTTTTTTTTTTTTTCTGTTTTGGCCACCCCATGGCATTTGGAGTTCCTAGGCTAGGGATCAGATCCAAGCTGCAGTTGTGACCTAAGCTACAGCTGTGGCAACACTGGATCCTTAACCCACTGTGCTGGGCCAGGGATTGAACCTATGTCCAGGGCTCCCAAGAGCCTATTGCGTCATAGCAGGAACTCCCATAGTTTCTTAAGCATGTGCTAAAATTTGTTTTTCACAACGAGCATTCTCTAACTTTAACTGGTCACAGTGGAATGCTATACAGTCATTTCAGGGCTTGAAAGATACAAACACACAAGTACAAGGCTGTGTGTGCACAGACACCCTCTCTTGGTTCTTCTTGGCACCTAAGCCTCTGTCTTTTGCTACCAAGCCCAGATCCTATAACCACATTTGTGGGGAGAGATAGCTGGGCTGAGATGCTGAAAACCTGGAAATACTCTTCTATAGGATTTTATTAGTTTCTGTCATTTCATTATTTTCAGAAACATAGTATGAGTCTGCTGCTTAAAAAAAATTGTCTAACTTGAGAGTCTGTTGAACTTGTGTTGTTTCCCTCATTTGTTACCCAGAGCAGCAGTTTTCATGCACGTAATTAGGATACTAAGGTCCTTAAAAATATGATGGCTTCTGCAGGTCAAGCATGGCAGTTTTATTTATACCCCCTTAATTGCTTTGTTTTCATTTTCTTCACAAATTATACCACGGTGAAATCAGCCAGCCCATTTTGAGTGAATGATCCCAAAGTCTGAATTGGCGAGGTCCGTTCATAATGACGGCTGGAATCTACATTGGGATGCTTGAGGGGAAGGCAGGCATGGTTAGATCCAAACACTGTCTTTTCCGACTGGTGCTGGAAAGAGCCTGACTCTAATCTTTCTCGTTAACTCGGTAATTACAGATACTTTGCCTGCTGATCTGTTCCTTGGAAGCCATTCACATCGTCTCTGGTGTTGGGGGAACTACTCTCTTCGTTTCTTTGTGACTCAGATTAGGCTGGACTCCCCTCGAAAGAAAGAGCCTTTCAACTTGATGAAGAGCCACATTCCTTGCAAAACTTGACCCCAAACATTGGAGATTAGCCCCTGGAATTTCTCTTTCTAGAAGTCTGACAGCAAAGCTTAGTGCATTTTTTTGGTGGTTGTTGTTTTGTTTTGTTTTGTTTTCTCTCCAAGATCCACATAATAGCTAAACTCCTCGGGGACAGCTGCGAGGCAAGTATTTTAAAAACAACCACATTAAAGGTGTCTGGAGTCTGCGAAGAGAGTTTGCGCTTATTTTTCCACTCGCGTCTCAGGGAGCCCGTGTGTGTTTTTGGGTCCGTTGAAATACGGAATGAGGTTGACTCTCGAGAATGGACGCAGAGCTCTTCACTTTAATTTCTCTGACCCCTCTTTCAAGCACTCCTTGCTAGTTTGACCAAAAACACACCGAGTGTCTGTTCCTTGGGGAGCCACAAACTTGATTTTTATGAACCTGCTTTCTTCAGAGACTCAGAAGTACTCAAGCAATATCCGTGCATTCACTAATTCTTCTGCTCTTTTACCCAGCAAATAATTTCTGAGCGTTTACAAAGTTCCCAGCATGGCTGAGGCTCTGAAAACACAATGTTGTGGAAACACAAGCTTATTATGGGGAGACCAACAAATAAAAACCTCTCTACTGCAAAAGGTAGCAATGAAAAGAAAGAAAGAAGGCAAGGAAAAGAAAGCAGCATAGGAGGGTGGAGAGTGGTGGGCGTGCTGCCTTATTTAGAGCGATATTTGAGCAGTGATCTCACAATAGCAAAGGAGGAAGCCATGCAGACAAACATCAGGGGAAAGGGAACAGCACATGCAAATGCCCCGAGGTAGGAGCCTTCTTGGCACCACTGAGGAACTGTGGAGTGGGCACTGTAGCTCTCGGGGAGAGCAGGTGAGGAAGGCTGACAGGAGATGAGTCAGGGAGGTGGCTGAGGCCTGTGTAGTTCCTTGCTGTGTGTATCTCCCAAAGCTGGACTGGGCCACCTTAAAGACTTTGAACTTTGCTCCAAATGGGTGGTAAGGCATGGGAGCGAAGATGTGTCATGATTTTATTCACATTTTAATTTTATTTATTTATTTATTTTTAGTGGCCACACCCATGGCACCTGGAAGTTCTCAGGCCAGGGATTGAATCCGAACTGCACTTGCAGCCATGCTGGATCCTTTAACCCACTGCACTGGGCCAGGGACCAGACCATGCCTCTGCAGCGACCCGAGCTGCTTAACCCACTGTGCCACAGTGGGAACTCCTGTTCTAGTTTTAAAACTTCACTCTGAATTCTGAGTTGAAAGTTTGAGGAAAGGGAGCTGGGAGTGGGGAACAGGGAAGATGAGCAGACAACTTTTGGGGGAGAGGGTGGCGACTGGGTGGGAGGAAGTAGTCCATTTTGGATGATGTCCAGGGGGAAGGCTGACAGGTTTCCTGAGGCCGTGGTGGGGGCGAGGGAAGGAGCCGAGACCGAGGGAGGAGGGCACCTTGAAGCGGGGTGTGGGCCCATCCTGAGAGCGGGAGGTGGTGAGGGCTGAGCCTGGGAAGGGCCGTGGGAGCTTGGGTGGGGACACGCCGAGTTGGGAGGCCTGTTGGACACTCAGGGTGACACGTTGTGCACAGTCGGATATATGAGCTTAGGGTGGAGGGGACGTTTAGGGCGGCTACATCATCAGCATGCAGAGGGTGTTTAAAGCTGTGGGACTGGCTTTTGGGGTGTACGGAATGCGAGTACCCCGAGAAGGGAAGGGCGAGGAGAGAGCTGGGGACAGAGCCGGGGGCCATCTTTTGAACTGAGAAAATGAGAAGGACTCACCAAAGGAGATTGAAAAGCCACCATGGGTATGATGGGAAGAATATCAGAAGACGTTGGTGTCTTGGGATGATGACAGAAAAGAAATGTTCCAGGGAGGGAGGGGTAAAATGCTGTGAATATTCAGAACCTAAGATGGCCTAGAAAGGTAACATGAGAGAGAGAGAGACAGAGAAGGAGAGATTTATTATAGGAGTTGGCTTGAGACTCAGAAAAGCCGGTGGGATGATTCAGTCTGAGTCTGAAAGCCTGGGTACCAGGGGAGATGACGTACACATCAGTCGGGGGGCAGGAGAGGATGAGGTGAGATGTCCCAGCTCTACGGGGAGACAGAAAAAAAGGAGGGGGATGAATTCCTTCTTCCTCTGCCTTTCATTCTGCTCAGACCCTCCCTGGGTTGGGTGATGCCCACCCACCCTGGGGAGGGCGGATCTGCCCTGCTGAGTGCACTGACTCAAATGCTGATCTCATCTGGAAACAACCTCAAAGACACACTGGAAATAGCATTCCATCTGGGCATCCTGTGGCCAGGCAGGTGGTCCCATAAAAAGAACCATCCCCCCATGCTTTTACCTCATCCTCGTAGCAACCATAAGAACCGGCCCTGGTATTAGTATCTCTGTTCACAGATGAGGGAACTGAGGCTCAGAGAGGCTAAGTGACTGACCCCAGGTCACCCGTGGTCGTTTCCCACGACTTGTGTGACAGTGACCACAAACTGGGTGGGTCACCCTGGGCAAACATTTATTCTAGATTTCTGGAGCCTAGAGGTCTAAAGTCAAGGTATCTACAGGGCCGTGCTTCCTCTGAAGGCTCTAGGGAAGACTCTTTTCTTGTCTCTTCTAGCTTCTGGTGGTTCTAGAAACCTTCGGGCTCCTTGGCTTGTAGCTGCGTCACTCCTGCCTCTGCTTCCATCTCCATGTATTCTTCTTCTCTCTGTATGTCTGTCAACCTTCTTATAAGGACACCAGTTGTTGAATTTAGGGCTCATCCTAATCCTCATCTTAACTTAATTAAATTTGGAAAGAAAGAGAGTGAGAAAGAGAAAGAAAGAGGCAGCATACATCAAAAAAGAACAAAATGCCATTTACAACAACATGGATGCAACTAGAAAGTCTCATCCTAAGGGAATTAAGTCAGAAAGAGAAAGACAAATAGCATACAGTATCACTTATATGTGGAATCTAACAAATGAGCCTATATGCAAAGCAGAAACAGACTCACAAACATAGAAAACAGACTTGTGGTTGCCAAGGGAGAGGGTTGGACTGGGAATTTGGGGTTAGTATATTTAGAAAAGATAAACGACAAGGTCTTACTGCATATAGCACAGGGAACTGTATCCAGCCTCCTGGGATAGACCATGATGGAAAAGAATAGAAAAAAGAATGTATATGTATGTATGACAGGATCACTTTGCTGGAAAGCAGAAATCAACAGAACATGGTAAATCAACTGTATTTTGATAAAAATTAAAAAAAATAAAATAGGAGTTCCTGCTGTGGCACAGTAGCATTGCTGGCTTCTGTGGAGTGCCAGGATGCAGGTTTGATCCCCAGCCAGCACAGTGGGTTAAGGATCTGGCATTGCTGAAGCTGCAGTGTAAGTCACAGCTGCGGCTGGGATCTCATCCCTGGCCCAGGAACTCCATATGCTGAGAGGTGGCCCAGAAAGAAAAAATAAAAATAAAAATATAGTTGTGTGAAACAGAAAAAAAAAGGCAGTATTGATGTGACAACTATGGAAGGGAAAGGGGCGGGAAGCAGGGATGGTTAGGGAGAGCCTCATACTGTGATACAAATTTGGTGGAGTCCGTCTCTTGGCTGATGCTTGGTTGTCTTGATTGCCCCACACTGGGAGGAAATGATTAGCCCCTCGTACCCTGGCCGTGCTCAGGCATTTGGCTGGAGCTGCCCAGGAAGAGCATGGCCACTGCTGCAAAGACAGGACAGATCCCCAAGGTGCTAACAGCTGGAGGCTGTCCACTGGGCAGGTTCTTTCTGGAAAGAGGATTCGGGCAGGGCACCTGCATTGCCGCCATCCCTGGTTCCATCATCTCCTGCCTACTTCACGGACTCTGTGGAGGCAATCAGAGGGGTCCCTACTTTTCCTCGCTGTTGCCTTAAGATGCAGCTTCATCACTTGGGTCAGGCTTATTCCCATTTATCCACATGCTTCCAGCTTCCAAAATCCTGTTACTGTTGTCTCCTCTTCTGTGCGCCCCATTCTGGAGGACTTGTGCCTTCGGAAATAAATCCCTTTTCTGAAATTTTGTTGTGGGGGTGGGGCTGGGGTGAGAACAAAATTGTATGTATGTGCTCAATCTGCTGTGCTTACCCAGACACTTAGCATCTTTTTTCCCAAGAGGAAATAATGAAGCACAGAACGGGGAAGAGAAGTCAGGGATAAAAAATACTGGCTTTTTGGAGTTCCTGTCATGGCACAGTGGAAATGTAATCCGACTAGGAACCATGAGGTTGCGGGTTCGATCCCTGGCCTCGCTCAGCAGGTTAAGGATCCGGCATTGCATTAGCTGTGGTGTAGGTTCCAGACATGACTCGGATTTGGTGTTGCTGTTGCTGTGGTGTAGGACGGTGGCTGTAGCTCCAATTAGACCCCTAGCCTGGGCCACCTCCATATGCCAAGGGTGTGGCCCTAAACATACCAAAAAAAAAATATATATTGGGTTTTCAGTTTGGAAGAGTCAATATCTATCAATCAGTTGATCATCAATGGATCGATAGATCTAAAGCTAAATTAAGCAAAAGGGGATGGAGAGATGAATTATGGATTCATCCATGGGTAGAGAGAACCTGAAGACAGGTGGGATGACCACAAAGATTCAGGCCATGGGTCTCTCCCTTGGTAGCTTGGATGGCCTTGGGGAAATTACCTAATGACCCTGAAGAGGTGTCTGTATATATGTGGTTACGTTCAGGCAGTGGGTAAACACTGAAAATGGAGAGGGCTTTGATTAAATTGTGTTTCCTGCATGTTTTTCTTAGGAACTGCTCCCAGGGCATCATTCTTAGGTTATATATCAAGGTCTGATCACCTGGAGGCCACTCAGTTTGCAGGGCTCCTCCAATGCACATTACCTGCGTTTGCCTACCTGCACCCAGAGGATAACCTGCAGTTTGGAGAGCTTCAGTTTGTGCTTCTTTTCCCAGTGTTTTTGTTGGAAAATGATCTGCTAAATGAGCATCCATGGCTAGTTGATTATATTACTTAGAACTCCAGTGTTTTTCTTCCATGGGTGTTAGAGATTGTTTTGTGCTTCCCTAAGATGTGTGTGTTGAAGTCCTACCCTTCAGTATCCCAGCGTGTGACCCCGTATGCAGGGACAGGGTCTTTATAGAGGTGATTGAATCAAAATCAGGCCACTAGGGTGGTCCTCATCTGCTTGGACTGATGTCCTTATAAGAAGAGGCCACTGGGGCAGAGACACAGCGAGGGAAGAACACAGTGAGAAGGCGGCCGCATGCAAGCCAAGGACAGAGGCCTCCGGAGAAACCTGCGCCCCTGGCACTTTGTGAGCTTGTTGAACTCCAGAACTGTGAAAAAATAAGTTTCTATTGCATTAGCGCCCCACTCCCGCCCCAGCCTGTGGTATTTTGTTACAGCAGTATAATGGGGAATACAAAACAAAACAAAACAACAAGATTGGGATAGAGTTAGATGAAGATGTAGATACAAGTGCTTGGATATGTAAAATTAAATACCTTAATCCCTGACTTCATTATTTTTCTTCTATCAAACATAATCCGATTTGGAGCAAAAAAAAAAAAAAAAAAAAAAAGCTTTGCACACATTTTAATTTTGCTGGTTTCTTTGGAGAGGTTTATTTATTTATTTTTTTCACACCGCTGCTCCCAGGACTAGCCAGTTAGGAGATGCAAGTATAAAACTTTGCCTATTAGCAAACCTTGACCTGACTTCCTTCTTCCTGGGGTGAGTCTCCTTACGTTATAGATCAAATTCCGCTCAAGGCTAAACCATCACAATTTCTTTTTTCTCGTCTTGGCTGACCTACGGCAAGAATACATTTTTCTTTCCTTCGGGATGGGATAGTACATTCTGTCCTGGAAATTTTGCAGATGGAGTGAACTTATTAGCACTTGTTCCTAAGATCTGGATTCTGTTTTGTGTGTGTGTGTGTGTTTGTTTGTTTGTGGAGATGTGTCTGACATACCTTTCTGTTTTAAGAGTGAACCTTTCACCTGTGCTCCTCCCAGGGCCAGTGTTTTGGTGGATGTCCTGAAGTTGGCCAAGGCAGGGCTTCGTTCCGATGTCCTCAGAGCACATGAGGGATCAGTGGTCAGGGACACATCAGGCTGGTTATCTGGGGTCACCAGCTTTGGCCATAGAGCTGGAGAATTTCCTTGTTTCAACTAATTTGGGTTTTTTTGTTTCTTTGTTTGTTTTTGATTTTTGGCCATGTCCATGGCCTGTGGAAGTTCCTGGGCCAGGGATCGAACCTGCGCCACAGCAGTGACCTGAGCCACTGTAGTGACAATGCCGGATCTCAACCCACTGAATCACAGGGGCACTCCTCAACTACCATTTTTTTTATTTTTTATTTTTTTTTATTTTGATAGATTATTATTATTTTTTTTGCATTTATTTTTAAAAAAATTTTTATTACCCAAATGAATTTATCACATCTGTAGTTGTATAATGATCATAACAATCTGATTTCACAGGATTTCCATCCCACAGTCCAGGCACATCCCCCCACCCCCCAAACTGTCTCCAGAGACCGTAAGTTTTTCAATGTCTGTGAGTCAGCATCTGTTCTGCAAAGAAGTTCAGTCTGTCCTTTTTTCAGATTCCACATGTCAGTGAAAGCATTGGATGTTGGTGTCTCATTGTACAACTGACTTCACTTAGCATGATAGTTTCTAGGTCCATCCATGTTGCAAAAATGCTGGTATTTCGTTCTTTTTAATGGCTGAGTCATATTCCATTGTGTAGATGTACCACATCTTCTTGATCCACTCCTCCGTTGATGGACATTTAGGTTGTTTCCATGTCTTAGCTATTGCAAATAGTGCTGCAGTGAACGTTGGAGTCCATGTGTCTTTGCGAGTCGTGGTTTTCTCTGGATAGATGCCCAGGAGTGGGATTGCTGGATCAAATGGTAGTTCTATGTTTAGTTTTCTGAGGCATCTCCATACCGTTTTCCACAGTGGTTGCACCAATTTACAATCCCACCCACTGCATCACAGGGGCACTCCTCAACTCCATTTTTTAAAGAAATGATTTTTATTTTTTCCATTATAGCTGGTTTACAGTGTTCTGTCCATTTTCTGCTATACAGCAAGGTGACCCAGTCACACATACATGTATACATTTTTTTTCTCACATTATCATGCTCCATCATAAGTGACTAGATAGAGTTCCCAGTGCCTTACAGCTGGATCTCATTCCTTATCCAGCAGGATCTCATTGCTTTGCCACTCCAAAGGCAATAGTTTGCATCTACGCAACTACTGTTTGTATTCCAGGAGCCATCAGCTCAGCTGACTGGCCGTAGGAGACTATTTCCCCAACACTTTTTTTTTTTAAAAAATAAAAAAGGTTCCCTGCAAAGCGTCTCGATGTGGCAAGCAGGAGAGCATCACAATTTGATTTACATTAAAAAAAATTTTACACCGTGGTCTAATATACATAACATAAAATTGACCATCTTAATCATTTTTAAGTGTACGGTTCAGTGATATTAAGTATATTTGCATTGTTATGCCAACAGTTGCTGGAACTTTGCATCCTCTACCTGTTGACCAATGCCCCATTCTCCTCTCTCCCCCAGCCCCTGGCCACCACCATGCGACCTTCTGTCTCTGACCTTGACTGCTCTCAGAGCCTTATATAAAGTGAATCCTACGGTATTTGTCTTTTTGTGACCGACCGATTTCACGTAACGTAATGTCCTGCAGGTTCCTCCACATTAGAGCACGTGTCAGCATTTTCTTCCTTTTGAAGACGAAACAGGTCTGTTCCATTGTATGAATAGACCATATTCTGTGTATCCATTTATCTCTACGTGGACACGTGGGTTGCTTCCGCTTTTGGGCTGTTGTGAATAATTATACTGCTCTGTGCATGCAAATATTTCTTCGAGACCCTCCTTTCAATTCTTTCATATATAAATCTAGGAGTAGGCTTGCTGGATCATATGTTGATTCTGTGTTTAGTTTTTCTGGGGAACTGCCATACTGTTTTCCATGGCAGCTGCTCCATTTTACATTCCCACCAACAGTGTACAGGGTTCCAATTTTTCCACACCCTCAGCAACACTTGTTATATTCTGTGGTGTTTGGCCACGCTGTGGGCATGTGGAAGTTTCTGGGCCAGGAATTGAACCTGTGCCACAGCAGTGACAATGCCGTATCCTTAACCCACTCAGCCACCAGGGAACTCTTATATTCTGTGTTTTGGACACAACCATCCTGATGGGTGTGAGATGATATCTTAACTTGTGTTTTCTGCCTGGGTTTGGGATGCCTGTTGCACCTGTCTTGTGTCTTCAGGTGCTAGTGTGCAGAGAAAGTAAGACCCAGTTCCTGCCACAGGGGAGGAACCTCCTGGTCTGTTGAAAGAGAGAGGCATCTAAACAGAAGATTAGGAGTTCCCATCATGGCTCAGTGGTAACGAACCTGACTAGTATCCATGAGGACACAGGTTCCATCCCTGGCCTCGATCAGTGGGTTAAGGATCCAGTGTTGCCATAAGCTTCGGTGTAGTTTGCAGATGTGGCCCAGACCCCACATTGCCATGTCTGTGGCATAGTCCAGAAGCTGCAGCTCTGATTTGACCCCTAGCCTGGGAACTTCCATATGCTGCAGGTGCAGCCCTAAAAAGACAAAAGAAATAAATAAACAGAAAAGTATAACACAGCATGACAAGAATCAAGGACAGAGATAAGTCTTAAAGCACAAAGGAGAAACATGATGCAGTCTTTAAAGCTTTCTTGCTAGAAGGAGCCAGAAAATGAGAAAAGAAATCTAAACTTTGAGTGGTTGGTGGGTTTGGATTAGAGCCATATTTTTGGAATAAACTGATATTCGAAGCCTTTTTTCCTTTCCATCTGCGTGTCTCTCTGGTCCTGAGAGGTTGTAAAGGTGGCTTAATTGGGTTACTGACTTGAGAGCTTGTGGTTACCAGAAAGGGGCCAAACTGAGATCCTTGGGATCAGATGTCCAGAGCAGGCGGGTGGGCACAGGTGGGTGGGCACAGGTGGGAGATGCTCACGGAGTCTGACCCAGCTGATGTGTATTTGCCTCTGCCTCCATTTTAGGCACGTTCAGGGGGTCTGGTCCTGGGAGTTTGTCACATGGGCGAAGGTGCGGTGACAAGATATGGAGAGAGAAACAAAGTATATAAAGGCCTGCTATTTAAGAATGGTGCTATTCTTGTTGTGGTGACTCACGCTCGTCCAGCCTTTGAGGATCTGTGCAGAGGAAGGGAGGACTGAGTTGCAGCTTGGAGGTGGGCAGTCTGGCTGCCGGTCCTGGGACGGAGGCCGTGTGTGATCTCACCCGTGTTTCCGAGGGCCGTCCTGCCAGCAGGGCTGCTCAGCGCCCATTCCCGTTCCTCTGCCTTGCCTTTTATAGCACTGCTTTTAAAAGAGGCAGTGGGTCTGATGTCCCAAGATCTGTATGCCTTTCTCTGGGGGGAGAGAGCGCAAGCAGGAATGTCATTTGGTCAATTCCCATGTCAATTTCTTCTCCCCACAGTTTGGTTTAGTGCTTCTGTATGATGTCTGTGCTGCTTGGGAGGCCCGCTAGAAACTCATCTCTCTCTCTCTCTGCCGGAGTAGATGGAGGACCCTCTGTGCCCCTGGAACCTGCAGAGTGGCAGGTACTTTGCAGGAGATGAGCCAGTGTTGGCAGGTGAATGAATGGACGTGATGGGTGTACAAAGGGGCGGAGCTTCTGGAGCATCTGGCCTTTCTCTCAGCTCGCTTTACCCCTTTCTCTTGGTGCAGGTCATTTTTAGTCTGACTCAGGCAGCTGACGTTGCCTTCTAATGGTCTTTTCTCCCCTCAGTGTCATTGTTCCGACTTCCGTCAGAACTTTTCGTCACCCTTATACCATCTGACACACACCTGGTCATGTCTCTCTTCTACTCGGGATGTTTCAGGCTTTATTGTGACCCAGAGACCGAAATCTACGACCCTGCGCAGGCTGATTCCTGTCTGCCGTTCTGACCTTGCCACTTTCACCCCCCCCCACCACCTCTCTCTCATCTAACTCCATCCTAAATTTCTTCTCCCTCCTGTGATGTGGGGTATGTATGCCTTCTCTTTCCCTGGGCATGTGCTTCTTCCTCCTCCCTTTGGCCTGGCACAAAATGTCACCTCTTTGGGGGTCTGTCTGTGCCCCTTCAGGGAAAGAAGGCCGTGCTTCCTTCTGGCTTCCTGTTCCCTTTGCACAGACTGTCATTGTACCACTCACTCCATAAATATACTGAAGTCCCTTTTCTTTATATTTATTCCCTTATGAATTTAAAAATGATTTGAGACAAAATAGAAATTACTGACTGCAGAATTATCCTTACGACTTCAAAATATGATAACGGTTGTTGTGTTAAGGAATTCATGACAAAGGGAGCGTGAGGATGAAGCTAGGGGTCAGGTGACTATGGATAGTATATGCTCTAAAGTCCAGTCCATCTGCCAGAAATGGACCCAGATTTGCACCTTTTTACCAGCCAACATCAAGAGAGAAGTATCCCTGGGGTTCACCTTGTCTCTAGGAGTAAGCAAGTTAGAAATTGCACAACTGGAGTTCCCATCTTGGCACAGTGGAAACGAATCCGACTAGGAACCATGAGGTTGCAGGTTCAATCCCTGACCTTGATCAGTGGGTTAAGGATCCGGCGATGCTGTGAGCTGTGGTGTAGGTCAAAGACGTGGCTCGGATCTGCCGTTACTGTGGCTGTGGTGTAGGCCAGCAGCTGTAGCTCCTATTAGACCCCTAGCCTGGGAACCTCCATATGCCTCGGGTGCAGCCCTAAGAAGACAAAAGACCAAAAAAAAAAGAAAAGAAAGAAGTTGCACAACTATACCTAGTGCCGAGACCCTCAAGTAATTTCCCCTAAGTTGACAAAAAGCACACCCTGAATCATATCACTGTGTCTTCAAAGGTGTATGCATATGTAAAAAAATATCGACGGAAACCTTCATTAAATAGTCAGGAGACCAGAAGGGGGAGCTCTCATGCCCTGTGATGTTAGCAGAGCCCAACAAGAAGAAAGACGACTCTTCTTTCTCTGCAAGGACTCAGCCAATGAAAAGCCCTGCACCCTTTCTTTACTGTAGCCCTTCCAACTTCCCTTTCCTCTCTGTAAAAGAGTTCTCCTATCCTTGCTGTGTGGGGACTTCCATGTGCTCATCATGCTTGCAGACCCTAAGTTACAAGTCTTTGCTGATCCCAAATAAACTTGTCTTTGCTGAAGAAATATCTGGCGGTCCATTTATTTCAGGTCCCCAAGATAAATATAACCACACATTTTGTGACTTGCTGTATTCATTTGCAAATAACAGAATTCCTAGCAGTGTCTGGAACTGTGAAGATGTTTACTGTTTTCCTAACAAGAATTCTAGAACCTAGTCCTAGGTCCCAGGTTGATAGGAACTCTGCAGGGTCAGATGTGTGGTTCTCTTCCTGACGGGTTGTACTCTTTTCCTCATGGTTGATCCAAAGTTTATGTCTTGACACCACCATCCCAAGTAGGACTGAAAAGGGCTTTCCTTTATATTACAGAAGAATAGCCTTTCTAGAATCTGCTTAGAAGACTTTCCCTTACATTGACCAGAACAAAGTCATGTGGCACCTTGAGCAGCAAGAGGGCTGGAGAAGTGCTGGGCAGAGGGTGTGACTGACTTGGGCCAGGCATTATCTTTGTGGGGCTGGGCAAAATGGCACAAGAACTATGTTCTATTGGCACGGGTGAAGGTAGGAGAACAAAAAGAACTCTTAGGACGAGAGCTAAAAGCAACAGTCACAGTAGGTCTCTAACCTAACCACTAGTCCACTAAATCCTGGTTTGCAAAATTTATTCCCCAAATAACTCTCAAGTCTTGAGAGGAATAGCTAAATTTATTCCTCAAATAACTCTCAAGTCTTGAGAGGAATAGCTGCTAACTTTCAGCAAACTTCTGTGGATATAATTTTCTTTTTCACCGACCTTATCTATAATCTGAGTAGCTAGGAGCTTGAAAATAAGGTTTCCTGTCAATATGTAGAGTGATGACTTGCTGTTTGACGAGTTAACCATGTGCTTTGTCTCTCAGCAAGGCTGGGATAAGGGGCCACATCCCCTAGCAAAGCTAATGGACCCAAAGGGTAAATGATTCTCAAAGGTGTGCAGTGTAGATCCTGGAGGAATGGTGTGCTCTAGGCTTGGCAAAAACTTATTTGGTTCAGATTTTCTGGCTAAGCCATGTTGGGGGATACTCATTGGTGATTCAACCAGATAAGGCAGCTTCTTATGGTTGGTGATGACCTGAGCATCAAGCCCCACAGTGGGAAGTGAGCCAAGGGTGATGCTGTTGAAGCTGATGGGAGGCACAGTCAGAAAAGCCATGCAGCAATAAAGAAGGTTCCATGTAGGGGGGAAAACTCCCCTTAATTGGTTCCTAAATGGCAAACCTATGGAACATATATTAAGAGGGAAGTGAAAACCATTCATCTCAGGTATGGCAGTTCTGACCTCAGCTCTGAAGATGAACTTAATTATCCATCACGGATACAAGTCCCATAGAAAAGTGCATTTGCTTGGAGTTCTATTGCAAGTTAAGGATCCGGCACTGTCACTGCTGTGACTCGGGTCACAGCCGTGGCATGGATTCAGTCCTTGGCCCTGGAACTTCTGCATGCCATGGGCATGGCCAAAAAAAGAAAAGAGTGTGTGCTCTTTTGGGAACTGGGGGGTGGACCAGGGGTTGTAGAAGCTCAATCTCAGTCTCTCCCATGAACTCCAAGGGTTTTTCCAGAGCACAGCCAGAGTGAAATAGGATGGCCTCCATCTCTGGCACAGGTTTCCACATTCTTGGTAGGTCCAGCTGCCCTGACCCATTAATAAGCTACCCAGCAGAACATGACAGAAGCTAGTTGGGATAAGCCCTGCTCCAGTCAGCTACTCTGGGACCTTCGTGCACCCAGAGAAGTTGTCCCTCCTCCCCCAAAGGATAGATTCCCAGAATTCCCCCAAGAAGGGAGGAAAGGCAGGGGGAAATTCAGAAATAAATAATCCAGAGGTCGGCAGGTTAGATGAAAGCTGAGCCAGTAGTCTTTCGGTTTCTTCTCTCTCCAGGAGTGGCCTCCGCTCACCACTTCTGTGTTGTGATGGATTTGGGGTAGAGGTGATCCATGTTAAGTGAAGGAAATCAGAGAAAGACAAATAGCATGTCACTCACATGTGACATCTAAAATACGATACAAATGAACTTTTTTACAAAACAGAAACAGGCATAGAAAACAAACTTATAGTTACCAAAGGGGAAAGGGGGGGAAGGAATAGATCAGGAAAATAGGATTAACAGATACACACTATTATATATAAAATAGATGAACAACAAAATCCTACTGTAGAGCATAGGGAACTATATTCAATATCTTGTGATAAACTATAGTGGAAAGAATCGAAAAAGGAATATACACACACACTGTGTGTGTGTGTGTGTGTGTGTGTGTGTGTGTAACTGAGTCACTTTGCTGTACACCTGAAACTAATACAATCTTGTAAATCAACTGTACTTAAAGGTAACAAATTTTGAAAAGAATGAGAAAAAAGCAAAAAATAAAATGAAATGAATAAAATTTAGGACAAGTGTTGCAAGTAGTTTGGGAATAGTTTTTGAAAGAAAATGTATTTTTTTTATAAAGAGTTTTTAAGAATACAGATCTGAACTTATTTAAAAGAATGATTGAAGGAGGAAGAATTTTTTAGACTCAAGTATAAATAACCTCAAAAAATCAAGAAAGCTGAGAGGGATCACAGTTCATGCTTCTCTTTCCTCTAGAATCAAGACTGAAAACCTGTGGTCCAGGACAACATCTGCATTTTGTCAATGAGGAGCTTGACATTCAGGGCAGTGAGAGATGAACCAGAGCAGCACAGCCTGTCCGTGTAGAGCTGCAATAGGGGAGCAATCGAGAGCACCTTCTCTCAACTCATTTTAATTTTTTTAATTAAAGTATGTTGGATGTACAATGTTGTGCCAATTTTTGCTGAACAGCAAAGTGACCCAGTCATACACACACATATATACATTATTTTCCTCCTGTTATCTTCCATCATGGTCTATCCCAGGAGACTGGATATAGTGCCCTGTACTGTACAGCAGGACCTTGTTGCTGATCCATTCTAAATGTGATACTTTGTATCTGCTAACCCCCAAGCTCCCTGTCCATCCCACTTCCTCCCCCTTGACAGCCACAAGTCTGTTCTCTTGTGTGTGAGTCTGTTTCTGTTTTGTAGATAGGTTCATTTGTGCCCTATTTTAGATTCCACGTATAAGTGATATCATACCGTATTTGTCTTTCTCTTTCTGACTTCACTTAGTATGAGAATCTCTAGTTCCATCCGTATGACTCATTCTAATCCTTTTTTAAAAAAATGTTATGGGAGCATAGTTGACTTACAGTATTGTATGTTTCAGGCATACTGCAAAGTGAGTCAGTCATGTATATATGGATATATATGTCCATTGTTCTATCCCATAGGTTATTACAGACTATTGATTAGAGTTCCCTGTGCTATGCGGTAGGTAGTTGTTAATTATCTGTTTTCTATACATTAGTGTATTTATGTGATTCCAATCATCCTAATTTATCCACCCCCCCACCCCCCACGGTTTCCCCTATGGTAGCCATAAGTCTGATTTCAAAATCTGTGCGTTTGTTTCTGTTTTCCAGTTAAGTTCTTTCGTATCATTTTTTAAAATTAGATTCCACATATAAGTAAGTGATGTCATATGATATTTGTCCTTGTCTGACTTAGTGACTCATTCTAATTCTGAGGTGAGCTAAGAAGGAGCCGAGGAGCAGGAGCGTTCCTTTTTAAGGATGTGGATGGCTGTGCAGTGCTCACCCATCACTGTGTGGGAGAAACAAAGAGGCTAAAACTAAGAAGGGCCTTGGTCATCGCTGAGATGGCAGAGCACATTAGTCAAGAGTACCTGGACTCACCTTCCCACGCCAGCTGTCCCTCTTTCTGCTTCCACCAGTTCCTTTCATCATCACCTGTGTACCTGGACTGAAACGTTGGTGTGACCTCCTGCTTCAGTGTCACCAGTACGAAAAAGCCCTAGAAACTTTAGCAGAATTGTCTGTGATCATGCATTGGCTTCCTCAGGCTACCGTAACAAAGTACCGCAACCTGGGTGGTTTGAACAACAGAAACTTCTAATTCCCTGGTTCTGGAGGCTGGAAATCTGAGATCGAGGTGTTGCAGGGTTGGTTTCTGCTGAGGCCTCTCTGCACAGCTGCCCTCTTCATATCATCTTTCTCTGTGTGTCCATCCCTGGTGTCTCTTCCTTTTCTTGTAGGACACTGGTTGTGTTGGATTAGGGCCCATCTGAAAAGCCTCATTTTGGTTACTTATTTCCTTCTTGATGATTTAAAAAAGTTTTGAGAGGGAGGGTGTGGGAGGGATCGGGAGCTTGGGGTTATCAGACACAACTTAGAATAGATTTACAAGGAGATCCTGCTGAGTAGCATTGAGAACTATGTCTAGATACTCATATTGCAGTAGAACAAAGGGTGGGGGGAAAATGTATACATGTAAGGATAACTTGATCCCCATGCTGTACAGCGGGAAAAAATAAAAAAAAAATAAAAAATATTTTTTGAAAATTTTAAATGATTTTTTATTTTTTCATTATAGTTGGTTTACAGTGTTCTGTCAATTTCTACTGTAAGCAAAGTGATCCAGTCTCACACGTATACACACACACACACACATTCTTTTTTTCACATTATCCTGTATCATGTTTCCATCATAAGTGACTAGATATAATTCCCAGTGCTATACAGTAGGGTCTCATTGCTTATCCATTCCAAAGGCAATGTTTGCATCTGTTAACCTCAGATTCCCAGTCCATCCCACTTCCTCCCCCTTGGCAACCACAAATCTGTTCTCCAAGTCCATGAGTTTCTTTTCTGTGGAAAGGTTCATTTGTGCTGTATATTAGATTCCAGATATAAGTGATATCATGTGGTATTTGTCTTTCTCTTTCTAAATTACTTCACTTAGTATGAGAGTCTCTAGTTCCACCTATGTTGCTGCAAATGGCATTATTTTGTTCTTTTTTATGGCTGAGTAGTATTCCATTGTGTATATATACCATATCTTCTTAATCCATTAATCTGTTGATGAACATTCAGGTTGTTTCCATGTCTTGGCTATTGTGAATAGTGCTGCAGTGAACATTCAGGTGCATGTATCTGAAAAGCCTCACTTTACCTGAATCACCTATTTAGAGACCCTCTCTCCAGAATAGGAGTACATTCTGAGGTCCTAGGAATTGAGACTTCAACATATAACAGCAGGTCCAGGGCCATCTCCATGTTCTCTTAGCCTCACTTACCATCTATGTCATCCATCTCACTTGCTGCACTTTATGTAACTGAAGTGAGTTACTTGTAGAGTTAGTTGCTTTATATCCATCTTCCCCTTTAGGCTGTAAGAGGCATGAGGAATTGTGTCTGTTTTATTTGTGGCTAAATCTCTAGGTCTGGGGCATAGTAGGTGCTCAATAAATCTATCTTGGTTGAAGGTAAGAATGAATCTCTTCCTTTCTGTCCCATTTGCCATACCCTTGTCCTGTCTCCTGGACCATTGTAGCAGTGCCCTTCTCAGCTGTGCTTACCAGTGGATGCACGTTGGCTGTGTTTGATGGGCTTGGCAGGTGAGGGCTTCCCCCCAGAGAGGTTTATCCCAACTCAGAGGCCATGTTGGGGAGAGCCACAGGCTTTTCTATCTGTTGAACTAGGATCATTATTTCTTCCCATCCCTGAATATTATGCGCATGAATACATTATTCTCAGCCCACGTGGATCTCCCAGTTTTCGGAATCATTCTAAAAATTAGTCTCAGAAGTTCCCGCCATAGCGCAGTGGTTAACGAATCCGACTAGGAACCATGAGGTTGTGGGTTCGATCCCTGCCCTTGCTCAGTGGGTTAATGATCCGGCATTGCCGTGAGCTGTGGTGTAGGTTGCAGACGTGGCTTGGATCCCGCGTTGCTGCGGCTCTGGCGTAGGCCAGAGGCTACAGTTCTGATTCGACCCCTAGCCTGGGAACGTCCATATGCCGCGGGTGCGGCCTAAGAAATAGCAAAAAGACAAAAAAAAAAAATAATAAAATAAAAATTAGTCTCAAGGAGTGTTTATTTTGACCACTTAAACAATGCAGATGTGTCATAGCTTCCTGTCCAGATTGGAGATTCTTGGAGGGCAAGGCTGCATCTCAGGATGACTTTTCCCTCCAGGTATGCATCTGAGTGCTTGGAATGGCACTTTTCCCATAAGTTGATATTTGAGTGATGAAAGGAGAAAAGATAGCAGTCCCCTGTAGTGTGGCCAACTGTCCAGTGTAACCGGGATCCATTAGCATGCCGCAGTGCCTGTTTCTCTTTAGGAAAGAATAATTATCAAGAATGAAAGCAAGCTGTAGGAAAAAGAAAAAAAAAAGATCTTCAGTGTATCAGCTGAATAGTCTGCAAAGGAGACTTTGTGACCTTAAAAAATGGTGAGCCATAGCTCAGTAAAAGCTAATTAGAGGAGAGAGAGAGCAAGCTAGGCTGGGGGAAAAATGTATATTGACTCTGAGTTTCTCTCTCTAAGGTAATTTGCATAACAATGATTACCTATTGGGTTAGAGGCCCATTGGAATCCTTCCAGGGTAACTATTGTGGTGGACGCCTAGCCCCCTTAGAAACGTGGTTTTAGAAGGAAATTAAATGTGAAGGGTTGAGTTGCTGCAGTTGTTAGCCTTGGGAAGGGATTAAAGGGGACGTTTTGTCGTGGGAGATGTCAGGAAAATTCATGAGGAGATCAGCAGGTTGTCTATGTGAAAAAAAAAAAGTCTTCCCCCTAATGGATTTTGAAAAAGGTAATTTAATTTTGACCCACCACTAGCCATTGTGGGCGGGGCGAGGGGGACCTTACCCTTCATCCTTGCTAGGATTCTGAGTTTTTCTACCTTTGTGAAATAAAACATAACCACTAATAGATATGTATTTTTTGTCTGTAGTTTATTACACTGCAGACAGTGGATTAGGAAAGTTGTAGTGGTTAATTATTCCTGAAGAATAGAAATGTTGGGGTGTGTATGTGTGTGTGTGACCGTGACACAAAACTGCTTCTAAGTTTTTTGCAATAGTAACTGAATTAGGCAGGATAAATAGGATAATTAGAGACATGTACAGAGGAAAGGAAGTAGAAGGAAATTTTAGATAGATGATGCATAGATAGAGAAATAGAGGGATAGACAGGTGAGAGTTAGAGCTAAGGATATATGATCCAATAGAGAAAGAGGCACAAAACCTTCTCTGTGTTAGTCTCAGGCATCTGCGTTAGAGGCCAAAGAGGCTGCCCTGAGCTTGATGGCCATACGATTTTGATGTGTCTGCGAGAAGTTGAGGAAAGAGGAGTAGAGTACCTACTATTTTTTTTTTTTTTGCTGTGTATTCTTTTTTTTTATTGTTATTTTATTTTTTCCATTATTTTTATTATTTTCTCTTTTTATGGCAGTATCTGAGGCATATGGAAGTTCCTGGGCCAGAGGTTGAATCAGAGCTGCAGCTGGGGCCTGCGTCACAGCCACAGCAACTTGGGATAAGAGCTGCCTCTGCGACCTACACTGTGGCTTGTGGCAATGCTGGCTTCTTAACCCAGCGAGCAAGGCCAGGGATCGAACCAAAATCTTCATGGACATTATGTTGGGTTCTTAACCTGCTGAGCTGCAATGGGAACTCCTTTTTCTATTATTTTTAAATATATAATTCATATACTGTAAATTTCTCCCTTTTAAAGTATACATATCACTACTAGTTCCGGGCTGTTTTCATCGCTCCACAAAGAAACTCCATAACCATTAGCAGTCATTCCCACTCCATCCTACCCCGGAAATCACTAATGTCTTTTTTGTTTGTTTATTTGTTTGTTTCTCTCTCTCTATGCCTTTGACTATTTGGGACATTGCATATAAATGCATTCACACAATGCATTTGACGTTTTGGTCTGGCTTCTTTAACTTAGCGTAATATTTTCAAGGTTCGTCCACATTGTAGCATGTTTCACTGCTACATTCCTTTTCTTTCTTTCTTTTTTTTTTTAACTATCACCTTTGATGGTCTGAGTATCTCATAGATACAAAATAAGTATCTATGCTCTTGAGAATTATATCTGCAAGGAACACACCAGATGAGATCGGGTGCTTTCAGGTCGGTGCTGCGGTGGACAGGAACGCACCAAAGAGCTCAAGTATTTAGGCAAAATGACTGGTAGGAGGCGAGAGATACACACTGACTTTCTGGTGCTGATGAGGTCATTGTCCCTCAAAGCCTTCACTATGAAGTGGGAGTAACATTGCTTGTCCTCCCCCCCTTTAAAAAATTCTTTTTTAATTGAGGTGTCATTGGTGTGTGACGTTATGTTAATTTCCGCTGTACCACCTAATTATTCAGTATGTGTATGCATTGTGAAATGACCGTCCATTCCTTTTTGTGGCTGAAAACGTTCCGTGTTATGGATGTGCCCATTTTGTGTATGTATTCATGATGGATATGTGAGCTATCTCCACTTTTTGGCTATGATGAATGATGCTGCTGTGAACGTTTTTATGGGCTAAACGTTTCATTTTTCTAGAGTCAGTCCAGGAGTGGCTTTCCTGGGTCATATGGGAACTCTCTGTTTAAACTTGGGGGAACTGTAAAAGCATCTTCAAAAATGGCCATATCATTGTCCAAGAGTGTCCTTTACTCTTTGAGCCTCTACTGTTGGCCGAGCACTGTGCTCTTCTCTTGGTGTATGTCTTTCCTGTGAGCTTATAGTCATTCTTTCTTCTTTACAGGATCAGAAACGGAGGCTCTGAGTGTTTAAGACAGAGAGAGCGAGAGCACTCCGGTGATTGTTAAATGACCAAGTCTAGGGCCTCCCCTAAGACTGAACCCCAAAGTCCTGCCCCAGGGCTTGGTGAGGGGTTACTCGAAACCAGCCTGCATCAGACAATGCAACAAGCCAGGCATGGTGTCCAGTGCAGTGGGGGGGGGGGGGGGCACTGCAGAGTAACCAGCCTTTCTGCTGTGTCTGCAGCTGGAACCAGGGCAGAAGTCAAGGGAGCCCAAGAGCCTCTCAGACCAGGCTGGATCCCTGGAGGACACCATGGACCAGGACAAGAAGGAGGACAGACTGGGCTGGGCTGGGTCCCTGGAGCCTCTCTGGTTGGGAGCAGCTGGACATTCTCAAGGCCACCTGTCTGCAAGATCTGTTGCCTTTGGCCACTCCCACCTGTACCTGCCTCAGTTCAGGAAGCCATAATTTCATTTCTCAGCTATTTATTGTTCTTTCAATTTGTGATTTTTACCTCGATCATCATTATTTGTGAAATACGGAGGGTTACAAGTAAAGACATCCCAAGTTAAACAGCTCCTCCAGGCCAAATTAAATGAGCGCCGTGTAACCTGGGCTCCTCCTCTGGAGAAAGGACAGGCTAGTGCTGCCACCCACACCTGCACACCTGGGCAGGTGTTTGCCTCACACCTCCCAAATGTTCTGGCCCTGGCCTGGGATGAGCAACTACTTGCTAGGGAGAGTGGCCTAGA
Source organism: Sus scrofa (assembly GCF_054392235.1). Classification (NCBI taxonomy): domain Eukaryota; kingdom Metazoa; phylum Chordata; class Mammalia; order Artiodactyla; family Suidae; genus Sus; species Sus scrofa. Next base: position 15,024,800 of record NC_139385.1, read on the forward strand.
AGCCAGAGAGAAGAGTGTTGGAGACACTCTTTCCATGTCCATTTCGCTGCAGCTTTTTGGAAGTGGAAACTGGCATTTCAGTGTTGGGGCCTCTTGGAATGGACCTGTTCTGTAGGTCATTCATCCGTCCAAGGCGTCCAGATCTTCTCAAGCCAAGAGCAATGAATTCATAGATTATTTCCCTGAACACTGGCCATCAAGGTTATTTTCTAAGAGGTGGAGAATGACCGGGGCGTGGAAGTGCGTGTGGTTTTTTTGGGGTCTGTTGCATCCACTTTCATCACTCCTTAGTGAAATCTGCAAACCTTCACCTGCCTAAACCTGCAGTCTTCAGGCTGCGCTGGGCAGGTCTACCCACTGTTGAGAGACAGGAGTCTGTTTCCCTATGGAGTATTTTCCTCTCGGGTGCCTCTTTGTTTTCTTCTAGCAAGGGAAGAAACCAGAGTTACATGGAACAGGAAGTACGTAGCATGGGAGGTGAATTGGGAAAGAGTGAGATGGAGAAACCATCCTGGCCTGAGGATGCCTTGAGCACAGGGGGGTCCTGGTGACCTGACAGCACTGGGCTCTGGGGGATCGGCTTTTTCTGTGTCTTCATAGGCAGAATTAAGACCAAGGTTTGGAAGATACCACGCGGATGCTGATGTTGACTCTATGTAGAGAACATTTAAAATGAGCCCCGTGGAGGTTGCTGTTTGGGGGGGCTCACTGGGGGTTTGTACCTCTGGAGGCATTTATTCTGAGGCTAGACTCCATCCTGGCACTGGTGTGGAGGAGGTATACTGCATTAGACCAAGGGCAGAGTGGCCCTGGATGATCCTGAGTATCCAGGTTTCTGTGCATTTGATCAGTTTGTATTTATTGGATGGGGGCACTATTATTGTAGCTGCTGAATTCATCAATTCTTCAAGAAGCTGGATTTTACCACTTCTCCATCTAGTGGATACCTCCTAAGCTAGTGTTTATGTTGCTGTACCTGGGCCCTCCCAGATAAAGAAGGGTTTTGCCTCTTACTTCCCTTTGTCTGGTTTCTGGTGTTTGAATCGGGTGTTGAGAGACCTCACAGTTTCCTGCACAACCTCTGGAAGAAAATATGTTGATTTGTCGATATGGTCACGTTATCCCACAGTCTGCGTTTACTGACGGATGTGCTTTCTTGCTGTGTCCTCATTCTGTCACATATGTTTTCACACTGAAGCTGCAGAGCAAGGGGCATGGAATCTGAGAGCTCTGAGGGGTCTCGGATACTCTTCAGTCATGTCCCTGCTTTACACGTGTGAGCTCTGTGGCCCTGGGGTCTATGGAACTGTATCCCACACGTGCCAAGCTTTATTTTTTCTGTTGGGGTAATTGCTTTTCCATAATGATCCCTAGAGGAGAAGCATCATGTGTCTCTGCTCTCTTTTCCAGCAGATTCCTTGGAAGAGCTGCCCGGACCTGCTGCCTTCATCACTTCACCTCTTGTTCTCTCTCAAACTTACTCTTGGCTTTGATTCCCTGACACTTGTTCTGCAAAATTCATGGATGCCCAGTCCAAGAGTTGGTTCTCAGACCCCATCATTTCCAGGGGTTCTGTCTACATGCCTCTTGGTTTTTCTTCCTTGGTTCTTCTCTTTTTGGTCCTCAGGATTCAGGCTTCCATTTCTCTGTGTATCTTTGTTGCCTAGGTGACTCCTCGAGGACCACGTCTTTAAAGGGAATTGAGTGAATCCCAATTTTGTATCTCCAGACCTGACTTCATCCCATATCATAGCCTTGATATCTCCATTTGGATGTCTTATAAGCACCTCCAATTGAATACGTATATCCCACCCAAACTCTTGATTCTGTCACTCCACCTCACACCCCAAATCCTCCCCGACGGCTCCCCCCTCCCCGATTCTCCATCTCTGTCAATGGCACCAACGTCCAGCCTTCTTCACTACTCAGGCCAGAGATGTGAAAGGGAGCTCCCTTCCTCTCCTGTGTCTTCAGTTATGCTGAGGGTTGGCTGATCTGGGCTGAGTTCAGCTGGGCTCAATTTTAAGCTGCACATTGGACCCAGCTGTTCACATGTCTCTCATCCTCCTTGGACTGGTAAGCCACCCAAAGCACGTTGTCATGATGATAGCAAGACAAAGAGGCTAAGACTAACAGTACAAGCACCTTTCAAACCTCTGCTCATGTCACAGCCACTAGACCCTGTTGGCCAAAGCCAGTCTCAAAGCCAAGCCCAAAGTTAGGGACGGGGAATTACACTCTCCCTAGCCAGATGGTTTTCCAGGGGTGTGCAGGGCTGGGAGCAGATATTTGCTGAACAAAATCTAAGGTATCACCTCTGGGAAGGGCTTACAAGAAAAAAGAGGAAATTTCCTTATAAGTAAATGGAATCTTGGTAATAGATAGGGTGTTTTTGTGAGGAACTGAATATGTGATTTTTAAACTTGTGGTGCTTTTGAAAGGCTCTTTGAGAATTAAGTATTTTGTGTTCAGGTTCTAATAATTACTTAGGGATGATGGTGGTGGTAATGGTGACGTTGGTGACAGTGACGTTGGTGTTGGGTGTGTGTGTGTGTGTGTGTGTGTGTGTGGAAGGAAGATGATACTAATGATTTGGGTGGGGCGAAGGAAAGAGCAGCATTTTCCCAGGGTGCTGCATTTTTGTTTGTCTTACTCTTCCTTATCCCTCTCCTGAGTTCATAACTTACCTTCTGTGATATGATCATTGTTGTCATAGGTGAATCTACAGATATTATTTTAAAATGCTATGCTTTTTGCAGAATTTGGTGAAGTTGGTGTTGCTTTATTTTTGGCTTTTTAGGGCTGCACCTGTGCCATATGGAAGTTCCCAGGCTAGAGGTCCAATCGGAGCTGCAGCTGCCAGCCGACGTCACAGCCACAGCAACACTGGGATCTGAGCTGCGTCTGTGACCTAGACCACAGCTCATGGCAACGCCAGATCCTTAGCCCTCTAAGCGAGGCCAGGGATCGAACTCTTGTCCTCATGGATCCTAGTCGGGTTTGTTAACCGCTGAGCTACAAAGGGAACTCCGTGGTGTTGCTGTCCTTTGCTGCCCTCTCTCCCTCCCCTTTAACTTTTCTCACTAGGAATAAAATCCTAAGAGGGCTCGAGGCATGAGAAGGGCAGAGAGGAATTTCCCCTGAAAGCCATTGGGGCTGGCTGGTGCTGCGTGAGTGTGGCAGGTGGCCTGATCTGCAGTGTCTTGTGTGCATTTGATGCCAGCAGATTTCTTAGGTTGTGGCAGCCGGCTTTTCTTCAATTCAGCACATTTCCTACCCAGCCCTAGGTCAGCTTTATTTTCCTTTGTGTAGTTTTGTAAGCGACGTGAGGCTAAGTGACACAATTAACCTGTGTAGCCAGCATCTTTCTTCCATCTGCTCCAAGCAATCCTGACAATTGCCAAACTCGTCTTTTCTTTATTCTGTTAGGAATATTCTTTTCACCTACACACTCAGGCGTTTGAATCAGCCAGAGCCTGGGCCGGGCCAGACATGTGTTTATCACCCTCCACACACAAGGGGAGGTTTATGCCAATGTTTGCTTGGCACTGAGAATGGGATTCAGGCCTTTTTGATCTTTCTCATCACAGTGGCATGAAATCAGTGAGTCGCTAAGGCGTGCTTGGCAGCCTGATAGATGGAGACCCAGGTTCTAGACTCACCACTGACGCCTTTCCATCACCTAAAGAACATTCTTCATCGTTGCTGGGCCTCCCTTTTCTGGTGCACTGAATGTGGATGGGGCTAGTCTTAGGATCGAATTAAATAATCTTTGTAGAAAGATTCCGGGAAGTCTAAAGTTCATAATACGTGTAAGACATGTCGTTTCGAATAAAAGTGCAGTTTGAAAATTTATAGACAGTTTGTTCCAAAAGTACTTCAAGCACATAGCAATGATTCATATCTCTTGGAACTGCGAAGGCTGCATGAACAGTTTGGTTAATGGGAGAAAATATACTTCCAGGATTCTGGCTTCGGGGGTGGGAGAGCACATGGCCAGAGACGTATTAGTCATCACTTTGTCTTGCAGGACAGAGTCCAGGAGTGGGGGGCCATCTGTCATGGACGGAATATTTGTGTTCCCCACCTCCCCAAATTCATATGTGGCAGCCCTAACCCCAATGAAATGGCATTCGGAGGTGGGGACTTTGGGGAATTAAATAGGATTCGATGAGATCGGGAGGGTTGAGTCCCTAGGATGGAGTTAACGTCCTTGCAGCAGGGAAAGATAACAGTTTGCTCTCTCTCTCCATGTAAGGACACAGCAAGAAGGCAGCTGTCTTGAGACAGCTCACCAAAAACTTCACCCAAGACCCTCACCGAAAAACCCCATCTGCAGGCACCCTAGTCTTGGCCTCCCCGGGCACCCTAATCTTGGACTCCCCAACCTCCAGAGCGGTGAGAAATTAACATCTGTTGTTGAAGCCACTTGGTCTTTAGTATTTGGTTAGAGTAGCTTGAGCAGACTAAGACATCAGGGAAAATTTGAAAACATGGTCACGTCGAGATGGCTGAAGGAAGGGATGTGTTTAGTTAGGAAAAAAGAAAAAATGAGGACAGGTTGTGATGATGTTTTGAAATATCTGAAACTTACTTTTGGAAGTGTAATTATTTGCATGATAGATGTAGAGGAGAGAAGACCATTGGCTAAAAGAAACCAAGCTACACAGTTTTTAAAAAATTCAATTGATTTAAATCAGAAAAAAAAAAAAACCCACAAAAAAGTGAAAACAGTTCACTTATTTCTCCCACCGCCTAACCTCTGCCAGTCACCAGTCTGTTCTCTGTATTTATATGCTTGATATATATAAGAGATTCCATGTATAAGACATATCTTATGATATTTGATTTATTTCACTTACCATAATGCCCTCAAGGTCCATCATGTTGTTGTAACTGGCAAGATTTCATTCTTCTTTTTTTATGGCTTTTTTTTAATTTTGTGTGTGTGTGTGTGTGTGTGTGTGTTGTTGTTGTTGTTGTTGTGTGTGTTTGGGTGGTATATATACATTTACCACAGTTTCTTTAGCCATTGATGGACACTTAGGTTGTTTTCTCGGGTGTTGGAAATAATGCTGCAGTGAACAGGAGGGTGCTGATATCTTTTCAAATTAGTATTTTGATTTTTTTTTCAGATCAATACCCAGAAATGGAATTGCTGAATCATATGGTAGTTCTCTTTTTAATTTTTTTTGAAGAACCTCCATACTATTTTCTGCAGTGGCTGCACCAATTTGTATTCCCACCAACAGTGAACATGGGTTCCTTTTCTCTACATCATTGCCAACGCTTGTTATCTCTAGTTTTGTTTTGTGTTGCTTTTGATAATAGCTACTGTAACAGGTGTGAGGTTGATAATGTCATTCTGGTTTTGGATTTGCATTTTCCCCATGACTAATGAAGTAACGTATCTTTTCATGTACCTGTTGGCCATCTGAGTGCCTTCTTTGGAAACATACCTTTTCAGATCTTCTGCCCATTTTTTAATAAGTTTTTTAGCTATTGAGTTATGTGCGTTCTTTAGATATTTTGTTATGAGCCCCTTATTTGATACATGATTTGCAGATAATTTCTCCCATTCGGTAGGATGTCTTTCATTTTGTTGACAACTCCTTCCCCAGGCAAGGGAAGTTTTTGGCCATAATTTCTTCAAGTAAGATTTCTGCCCCTTTCTCTCTCTTTTCTTCTTGGAGTCTTATAATGCAAATGTTGGTTGATTTGATGTTGTCCCCTAAGTTGCTTAAGTTATCTTTTCTTTTTTCATTCCTTTTGCCCTGTCATTGGGTGTTTCACTGCCTTGTCTTTGAGGTGACTAAGTCTTTCTTCTATTTCATCTAATCAGTTATGGAACTCCACTAGTATATTTTTTCAGTGTAGTTATTGTATTCCTCAGGTCTGTGGCTTCTATTTGCTACTTTCGTTTTTAAAGTTTTATTGTAGTTGATTTATGATGTTGTGATAATTTTAGTTGATTTACAATGTTGTGATAATTTCTGCTGTACAAAAAGTGATTCAGTTATACATATACACATAGCCACTTTTTTCAGATTCTTTTCCCATATAGGTTATTACAGAATATTAAGTAGAGTTCCCTGTGCTATACAGCCAGTTCCTATTGACCAGCCATTCCATGTACAATAGTGTACATATGCTGATCCCAACCCCCCACCATCCCTATCTCCACCTCCACCTGTCCCCTTTGGTAACCGTAAGTTTGTTTTTGAAGGCTATGAGTCTGTTTCTGTTTTATAAATAAGTTCATTTGTAACATTTTTTAGAGTCCACATGTAAGTGGTATCATATGATACTTGTTTTTCTCTGTCTGTTTTACCTCACCTAGTATGATAATCTCTAGTTCTATCCATGTTGCTGCAAATGGCACTATTTCATTCTTTTTAATGGCTAATATTCCATTGTACGTAGGCCTCTTTGGTACTTTCTAACTTTCCATCTCTTTGCTTCAGTTCTCCTTGTGTTCATTCACGCTCTTCCCCAGTTTGGTGACCTTCTTTATGAGTGTTACTTTGAACTCTTTATCAAGTAAATTACTTGCTTCCATTTCATTAGGGTTTTTTTTTTTTTTCCTGAGGTTTTATCTTGTTCTTTCATTTGGAGTGATTCCTATCTTTCTTCATTTTGTGTGACTTTCTGTTTTGGGGTTGCTCTGCAGTAGATCCAACAATCACCTCTTCCAGTCTTGGTCTCCTGTAGGAGATGAACCTTGCCATTCAACCCTGCCTAAGCTCTTGACTGTCTCTCAAACCTTTGTGCTTGCCCAAGCAGCCTGTTTTATTTTTAATAGCTCCCACTAGTTGAGGATGCACCAAGACCTCTCAGTGTCCCAGAGGGGAGCACTTCAGTACCTAGATTCAGGCTGACTGCAAGCCAGATCCTCAGGCATCAGCTTTTAAAAGTATGCAGATATACACAGTCAAGCATAAACTCTGGCACTGCAAGCATAAACTCTGATAGCCCCCAGAGCCAGGTGATCTGGAGGTGTCTGTGGGTGGCAGTTACAAAACCTGGGGCTCCAGATGAGTGTATAAGCTCTTTTTTGGGGGGATACCAGGGAGCTATAGCAAAGCAGAGGGAGAATACCAAGATAGCATCCACAGCCTGCATTCCTTGAGATCAGCTTTGTAGGCCACTAAATGTGTGTCAGTCCCAAAGCCTGCTCCTCAGGTTAAAGCTCTAGGACAAGCAAAAGGGACTCTTCACAGGAAGACTTGGGGGGGGGGGTGCCTCAGTGTGCTGTGTGTGCAGCACCCTGGGGTGGTAGCCTGCCAAGAACCTTCTCTCTGATTCTACACTCTGGGAGACCCAGTAACACAATCCCCCCTCCCTGCCCTAGTCACCAAAGCCAGGCAATCAAGGGATACCCCCTGGGTGGCGGCTGCAAAAATAGGGGCACCAGACAGAAAAACCAGGGCACCAGACACCTGTGAGGCTCCCCTACAGGAAACACGGGCTCTCTAGGGCAGAGCAGCGGATGAGTATGAGCATAGCCTGCCCTCTGAAGTCTCTAGAAGGGATTACAATCAGCCCTTCAGGAAACACGGATGCGTGTCTAATTAGATGCTTTCCCCTCAGGCCATCGTCCTAATGCTTGGTGACTGGTCTTCCTTCACAGGCAGACAGATCGCCTCTTACTGCACCCAGGGGTGGTAGCTGTTTGAGAACTCTTTCTTCATTGTTTACAGCCCTGGGGGACCCACACACATAAGCCCCTCTGGCCTTCAGAACCAGGAGATCAAGTGACACCCCCTGGATGGCAGCCACAAAAATTGGGGCACCAGATGGGTGTAAAAGCACTCTTCTGGTGGATGCTGGTGCTTTAGGGCAGAGGGAGGGCGTCAAGTTGGCGACTGCCAGTCTCACTACCCAAGATGGTGCCATCAAGCTCCTAGATGTGTATTTAACTAGACACCTACCCCCTGCAACCAACACGTTAATATAAACAGGTGAGCCTCCTCCACTTGAGGTCTAGATGCCATCAGCTGCCTTTTAGCTGGGCTCCAGGAAGGGCACGTCTGAGCTCATGAGCCTTTAAGAGCTGATTCTCAGATTGCTTCAGTTTTGTAGGTTCCAGGATGCAAGCCCTATTGGTTTTCAAAGTTAGATGTGGAATTCCCATCATAGCTCAGTGGTTAACGAATCCGACTGGGAACCATGAGGTTGCAGGTTCAACCCCTGGCCTCACTCAGTGGGTTAAGGATCCAGCGTTGCTCTGACCACAGATGGGGCTCGGATCTGGAGTTGCTGTGGCTGTGGCGTAGGCTGGTGGCTACAGCTCCAATTCAACCTCTAGCCTGGGAACTTCCATATGCCGAGGTGCAGCCCTAGATAAAAAAGACAAACAAACAAAAAACCCCCAAACAAAGTTAGATGTTTGAGAGCTCCTCTCTCACATGTGTATCTTAAATGTTGGGATGCCCGGTGTGGGGCTCCAACCCTTCGCTCCTGCAAGCGAAGCTCTGGGTTTTGAGTTGTCACCTCACTGTGGGTCCCTGTGCCAGGGATGGGTTTTCTCATTCTTTTTTTTTTTTTTTTTTTTTTTTTTTTGCTATTTCTTTGGGCCGCTCCTACGGCATATGGAGGTTCCCAGGCTAGGGGTGGAATCGGAGCTGTAGCCACCGGCCTTCGCCAGAGCCACAGCAACGTGGGATCCGAGCTGCGTCTGCAACCTACACCACAGCTCACGGCAATGCCGGATCGTTAACCCACTGAGCAAGGGCAGGGACTGAACCCGCAACCTCATGGTTCCTAGTCGGATTCGTTAACCACTGCGCCACGATGGGAACTCCAGGGATGGGTTTTGTGGTGAGACTGTGTACCAGCCCCTCCTACCTGCTTCAAGATGGGTCTCTCCTCGTTTGCCCAACATGTAGTTGTTTTTCAGACAGCCTTCAATTTTTTTAAAGAGGAAGTTTTTCTGGATGTAGCTGTCAACTCCGTGTGTCCATGGGAGTGAGTGAACTTAGGACCTTCCTGTAGTCCTGTCTTGAACCGGAAGTCCAAGCTAAATGTTTCCAAGACTGGATCTAGTTGAGCTCTAAACTGGGAGTGCCCTCCCCGGCAAGGTGGTGCGTTCATTATTCCTGGAGGAACGCAGTCAAACAGGGTGGCCATCTCTCTGGAATTCTTGCTGTTGATGGGGCAGGGTGGTGGGGGAAGTTGAGCTCTCCTTCCTTTCAGCCCCGGAGTGTGTGTTGGACCCCAGGTGTACTATTTATCTTAGACTTAGAGAATGGTTTGTGCAGTTCTCTTTCACCAGGAAGCACCTGGTACAGTTGAAACCTTATGATTTCACTGAAGATACTAAGACTAGTGTAACCTTTGGGCAGCATGTCCAGGAAGCACTGAGGATACAAGGCAGGAAATGTCAAAATCATCATAATAATGCAGATGTCAACAGATGCCGAGATCATGATACTAATAAATGAACTGGGGAATCAATGATGCTTTGACATGAGTTCATGAAGCAGTCAGTGTTTGCCCATGTCTGGCATGTCCCCAGGAGATTGCTGTATCAACACTAGAACACCGTAATGTATTTGGCCAGCCCAGCTTAGAATGTACTGACTCATTTATTCACTCGCTTTGCTCACTCACCCGTCCGTTCATGTGTACACCATGTACGAGACGCTTACTATGTGCCAGACAATCTGTAAGACACAGAGGTGTTCTATTTGCGAGGGACCTGTGCTCTTGTGAGTGACTGGTCAAGGACACCTGTAATATGATATGAGCAATGCTGTGGTTGACTAGCATTTTCTGGACTAGCTTTTCTGTTCCATTGATTCGCCTGTCGGGGAGCAGCATCTGACTTTCCAGGATGTGTTGAATAGCAGGGGTGACTGGCGGAGGGGGGGGCAGTGACTGGCAGAAGAAGGTGGGGTAGCTAAAAGCATGCAACAGAGAGGGAGGTGGGGAATGAAGCTGGGCAAGGAGTCAGCTAGTGAGCGGCTTTGTCTATTATACAGCAATGTTTGGAATTTTTTTTTTTCCCATAGGCAGCAGGAATACCCTAATGCATTTTAAGCAAGCAGTGGTCAGATTTGCATGTTAGAAGGCTCACGCTGGAAGACAGTGTTAGGAGATGACTGCAGTAACTCAAGAAGAGATGACGAGTTACTGCATTTCGAAGATACATGAGAACTAGCACCAGGGGTCATTGGAGTAATGAATTTAAAATATTATAGCAGGAGGAGGGATAAATTTGGAGTTTGGGATTAAAATATATATACTTCTCTATATAAAGTAGATAACCAGCAAGGACCTACTGTATAGCACAGGGAACTGTACTCAATATCTGGTAATAACCTATAATAGAAGAGAATGTAGAAAAAGAATATATGTACATATATAGAGAGAGGTATTATGGCTGAATCACTTTGCTATGCACCTGAAACTAACACCACATTGTAAATCAACTATATTTCAATAAAAAGGTTTTAAAAGTATAGGATTTATAATAAAATATACAGATCATCCATTTTAGAAAGAACAAAAAAATGCTATAGTTAGACAAAGTGAATATATCCATATATATCTAGCATACATTTATGTAATTAACATATATGTTTAACATTAATATTGTATATATGTAATAATTAAAGTGTTTAGTAAACTGCTCTGTATCTAATGAACCTCTGTGAATAAAACTAACATTTGTATCCAAAAACAGTGCTTCCGGGAGTTCCCGTCATGGTGCAGCAGAAACAAATCCGACCAGGAACCGTGAGGTTGCGGGTTCGATCCCTGGCCTTGCTCAGTGGGTTAAAAGATCCAGCATTGCTGTGGCTGTGGTATAGGCCGGCGGCTACAGCTCCAATTCGACCCCTAGCCTGGGAACCTCCATAGACCATGGGTGTGGACCTAAAAAGACAAAAGACAAAAAAAAAAAGAAAGAAAGAAAGAAAGAGAAACAGTGCTTCCTTTCTCTCTTTTGGCAGTATTTCCAGACTAGCTTTTCTGTTCCATTGATTCGCCTGTCATTTCTTGTTTCATTCTCTCACTATCTTAATCATTAGAGCTTTGCAGTGTGTTAACTAGTCGGTCAATCCCTTTGTGGCTCTTCCTCACCCTTTTCCCAGGTGTCCTCCTGGTTTATCTCTGTTTTCACGCTGGCTTCCCCTGAAGGCCCCCTCGCTCCCCCCAGTGTCTGTGGAATTCCAGGCATCAGCCTAGAATTACTGCTCACTTACTAAGCTTATGGCTGCGACTTCCTGATTGTCTGTAGGTTTCATCCGCTTCCAAATGCTTTGGCATCACGTGGGATGTGCCTGGGCCTCTGGGACTCCCAGGAGGCTCTGGGACCCCTGTAGAGACCCCCTGACACACACGTGGCCCGTGGAAGGCCCGTGTGTGTATGTGTGTGGTTTGCTCCACCCTGGGCTGAGGCTGCTGAGATGACGAGGAGCTTTATGAGCTGACAAGACACCAGACCACGTCGTCCCGCAGTCTCTTTCTGTTCTGGAGTTTGTGCCTCTGTTGTGAGTCCTGTCCTTATTTCTGAAAGAATGATGCTGGTTATCTGTAAACTCATAAGTTTAAACTGTAACCCTGGAGAAAATTATGTCCTGGGTTGTAGGAGGGGAGGTGGAGAGGCCGCTGGGAGTTAATTTACAACCACGGCTCTTTATTTTTGCTGCCACTGTGGAGCCTTCGTCGTCTGGACCATTCGGAGGACAGGTGGGCAGAGTGATTTATTCTTGCCAAGCAGTTATCAAGCCAGGGCACCTCGGGGTTCCTGGGCTCTGTGTAGAATTAGCTGAAGCTGCTCCCCCATCCACGCGAGGTACCCTGCGGAAAGTCAGTGTGGACTTGACTGCTCTAGGAGGCAGTTATTTTTATTTCTTAATGGAGTGGAAGTTATTTTTGTTACTTAATGTTTGGAGAGTTGGGTGACTATCTGAGAAATATATAAACGTATTTCTTATGTTTAGAGCCTCACCTCCCAGCGTCTATGTAAAATTTCCTTCCAGTCACCGTGACACTTTTTTATTGCTTTATTTCTTCTATTTTTTTTTTTTTTTTTTTGGCTTTTTAGGGCCCAACCTGTGGCATATGGACGTTCCCAGGCAAGGGGTCGAATTGGAGCTGTAGCTGCTGGCCTACACCACAGCCACAGCAATGCCAGATCCAAGCCGAGTCTGTGACCTACACCACAGCTCATGGCAACGCCAGATCCTTAATCCACTGAGCGAGGCCAGGGATGGAACCTGCATCCTCATGGATGCTAATCAGATTAGTTTCCGCTGAGCCACGATGGGAACTCTTGCTTTATTCTTAATATCTGATAGCACAACTCCCCCTCCCCCCATTTTTCTTCTTTAAAAATAAATGTCTAAGTTTTATCACCTCTGTATTCTTCTGGGATAATTTAATTTAGTTGAATTTATTTTTTTTTTTGGTCTGTACCTGCATCATGCGGAAGTTCCTGGGCTAGGGATCAAACCTGCGCCACAGTAGCAACCCTGGGCCACTGCCGGGTCCTTAACCTTCTGCTCCACAAGGGAACTCCCTCTTCTGGGTTAATTTTAGAACCTTTTGTTGCGTGTCAGAAAAAAAAGTTCCACTTGGAATTACATTAAACTCCTACATTAAAAAAAAAGCCGTGATACCTTCTTAACATTCTGGCTTCTAATTAAAAACATGTCTTTCTCTGCCAGTATATGTCTCATTTTATCCATTTCATCATGGTTTGTAATTGTCTTCTCATTGGTTCAAATTACGTCTAAGTGTACTGTAGTATTTGCTGCTTTTACAAATAGAATTTTTTTTATTATATATTCAGGTTGATGACCAGAATACAAAACACTATCAGCCCAGGATCCTCTCTACACTCCAGCCAGGTCTCCAGACTGAGGGGGGCCTCACCCCCTACCTCCTGTCTTTCCTTTCCTGGAAGCACTCACATCCCTGGCATGGCCGTCTCCAAGGTCACCAGGGCCCTTTTCACTGCCAAACCAAATGGCCTTTTCCAGGCTTGATTTCCCTGTGACATTCATCAGCATAGGCTCTGTTCCTTATGAATATAAATACCCTATAATATGTAGTCTTAATTCTTTTTTCTCTTCTCTTAGTAGATGTTTTGCTCATGGATAACTAATTTTCTTTCTCGACATCACCGTCACACATGACTCCAAGTTCAAGCTCCAGATCTTCTCTCTATTCATCTATACACTTAACTGCCTTTTTTTTTTTTTTTTTTTTTTTCTTTTTAGGGCTGCACCTGCAGCATATGGAAGTTCCCCAGCTAGGGGTCAAGTCAGAGCTGCAGCTGCCGGCCTATGTCACAACCACAGCAACGCCAGACTGAGCCGTATCTGCCCCTTATGCCGAAATTGTGGCAACATGGGGTCCTTAACGCACTGTGCTAGACCAGGGATCAAACCCGCATCCTCATGGATACTAGTCAGGTTCTCAACCCACTGAGCCACCACAGGAACTCCCACTTAACCATTTTAAGACCTTTCTATGGGTCAGGCACTGGGGTGACCACAGCTCTGCCCTTAGGGAGAGCACCTAGACATGGTACCATAGAGAAATCTTCTCACAGGGACAGGTAAGATGCTGTATCTATCAGATCCCAGCAGGAAACAGATGGCACCTTGAGAAGAGGTGATTGAAGAGCTTTTAGCAAATCACTGACAAAGTTCTGGACAGGGTTAAGGGAAATCAGCAAGATGGGGTGAATGACTCCAAGGCTTTCAACAGAGGAGGAGGCTGTTGCCGTGCCAAGGCCTGGAGGGACAGGTTCACGGGACACAGCATTAGCTGTAACCCTCTCCTAGCCTAACCCTGGGAGAGGTCTGCCTGAACGCAGCTGAGCCATAGAAGAGTGCAGCCTCTACCAGACCACTGCCTGGTCCGGGGGGAGATGGGGAATAGATACCCCAGTCTCTGTCTCTTCCCATCCGTCAGCCTCCTCAGTGGAGCCCCTGCTGGTTAAACTCAACCCAAAGCCAGAAGGCAGTGCTTTTTTTTTTTTTTTTTTTTTTTTTTTTTTTTTTTTTTTTTTTTTTGCTTTTTAGGGACACTGTGGCATATGGAAGTTTCCAGGCTAAGGGTTGAGTCTAAGCTACAGCTGCTAGCCTACACCACAGCCACAGCCACACCAGATCCAAGCCTTGTCTGCAACCTACACCACAGCTCACGGCAGCACTGGATCCTTAACCCACTGAGCGAGGCCAGGGATCAAACCTGCAACCTCATGGTTCCTGGTTGGCTTCATTTCCGGTGTGCCACAATGGGACCTCCCACAAGGCAATGCCTTGGTGCTGTGTATATAGATCTGTCTGCCAGGGCATGAAACAGAGACCAAGGGTGTAGAGAAACATGAAGCCTATTCAGTAAAGTTGCTATGGGATTGCCGACGTCGATTTGTTCCTCCTTCTTCTTTCTTTTCAACGTCTTGCCTAATAGCTTGGCTCTGCAGTCTTTGGCCACGATAACCCAGAAGGCAGTGCTGAGTCCTCTCAGGCCTGGGGCCCAGCAGCCGCCCCCTTCTCTTCCCTCTTTCCCTCTCAGCCTCCTTCTTCCTTTTGCCGATGGCAACCTCTGTGCCTTCAAGTTCACGTCGGTCTGCAGTGGCCTCCATAGTTTCTGGCCAAAAAACAAAGGACGCTTTCAGAAAACAAGGTTCCCTGGGTGCTGGAGTCATCCTGACTTGCTCCAGGGGCATCTTTTCCCAGCCCAGTGAAGACCAACTCGAATCTTGTTGGTGAACTTGAACTCTTATTTATCGTTGCCAGCATTTTATAGGGCCTGCTAAGTAAACACATTAAAATGCCAGTGAAAATTTTTGCTGCTTTGTTGAACCTTTCTGGCAGATTCAATTGGGGGGAAAATGGGAGCACACGGACCACAAAATATATAATTTACAGTTGTCACATTGCACTCTGAGGAATGCTCTTTATTGAGGCTGCCAAGGGGGTGCCTTTCATGATGGAAGAAATAATGCCTCGGAAAGGGAAAAACATCTCACTGGGAGGTGTCATTCCCTGTGTGTCCTTGGTAGGATTAGCTCGCATGCCTGGTCTTAATTTCTATGCCATTTGGTAATAAATTCCCTCCCAGGCCCCTCTGCCCGCATTGAAAAGGCTGCCCCGGGAGCGTGCTGGGCAAACACAGCTGAGATGCATTTTAGCTCCGAGGTGGCGTTTAATGACCTGGGGTTGGAAGCTGTCTATTTAGACTGGACAAAAGAAATGCTGTATCGTCAAGGGGAGAAAAAGATGTGCACAGATGAAATAAGAGGAAGAATCAGATGTTTGCCACTGAAGCTGCTGAGTTAAGTTGAAGGTCAATTCTGCCCCATTCTAGCAGCCTCCCTTCTTGACCCTTGGGCTCCATGCTGGCGAGAAAACTGCACGAAAGCTGAATTTGTGGCTTTCGAGAACAGGCTGCAAATATTGGAGAGGGATAAGGGAAACCCAGGGTGAATGAGCAAAAGCACCCTAAACAAGGAGAAAAATCCACTGCCAGTAGATTCCTTATTATCTTTTAAAATCATGTAATATTTGGAGTTCCACTGTGGCTCAGGGGGTTAAGGACCCAGCATCGTGTCCATGAGGATGCAGGTTCAATGCCTGGCCTTGCTCAGTGGGTTAGGGATCCAGTGGTACCATGAGCTGTGGTATATTTATACACACACACACACACGGAATTGGCTTTGCAGTGGCTCTGGTGTAGACTGACAGCTGCAGCTCTGATTTGACCCCTAGTCTGGGAACTTCCATTTGCCTCAGGTTCAGCCTTTAAAAAAAAATATATATATATATAAATAAAATACTTGATAGTTGTGTTGTTCTGATTTCGACAGAAATGCAAACATCTTCCTGATCCCCTCAAAATATTGGAGTCACTGTATCCACTCTGATGAATAGATAAGTCCTTCCTGAGGGAGCATGTACTTCCCATTGCCCCCCTTTTGTGCAGTCTCACTGAGGTTACTCTCCCACCTCTTTTTTTTTTTTCAGTTTCTCTCCCTCCTTCCCTCCTTCCTTCCTTTCCTCTTTCCTTCTCCTGTCTCTCTCCATCACTCCTTGCACTGCTTTCTTCCTTGCTGTCTTTCTTTTGTATGTGTGGATGTGTCATTATTTTTTGTCTTCTGTTTATTGTTGACGTCTTTGGGTTCCTCTCTTCTTTTTCTAATTCCTCGGGTTAGGTGCTTACCTTATTAAGTATTAGTATCTCTCCTCCCTCCCCCACCCAGTATAGGCATTTATATAATTCCTTCCAAGTATTGCATTACCACTTTCCACAAGTTTTGAGAGGTACTGTTTCATGGTTTATCAGTTTTATGTATCTTTTAATGGCAGTCTGCTTAATTATTCGACTCACATTTCTTTAGACATCTTTTAAAATTGCCAAAAGGGACGACTCCTCTGTGGTATTTTTAATTATTGGCTCCTGTTTTTTCATTGCTTTATGTTCAGAAATGATCTGTAAGATAGGTTGAGACTTGCTTTTGCCTGTCAATTGTTTAAATGTGTCCTATGCTCTTATAGAGACTATGTACTTATTGGAAAGTCATGTGCCGGGTCCATGAGGTCGAACTTGTTAACTTGGTTGTTCACTTCTGCTGTATCCTTGCTAAATTTTTGCCCTCCTAATCTGTTCAGAACTCAGAGATGTGTCCGTATTTCCCACTATGATTGTGCATTGGTTAGTTTCTTGTAATGTGGTCAATTTTTGTTTTAGGTAATTTGAAGCTATGTTGCTAGGTGCTTAGTAATTTATACTTTTTAAGAGCTTCCTGGTGGATTGTTACTTTTATGCTTATGTAATGACCGTATTTATCCCCATAAAGCTGTTTTCCCTAAAGTCTGTTTTATCTGATGTTTATAGAGCTATTCTAGCTTTCTTTTGGTAAGTATATTCATGGTATATATTTCCTCTATCCGTTTCCACTTCGGTTTTTTTTTTATATTCATTGTATTAGTTTCACGGGTTTACTATCATAAATTACCATAATCTCGGTGGTTTAAAATCACAGAAGTGTATTCTCTCACAGTTCCGGAGGCTAGAAGTCTGAAATCAAGGTGTTGGCCAGGTCATACTTTCTCTGAAGGCACTAGGGAAGAATCCTCCCTTGCCTCCTCCTAGCTTCTGGGAGTTGCTAGCAATCCTGGCATTCCTTGGCTTGTAGCTGCATCTGTCACCCTCTGCCTGTGTTGTCAAATGGACTTCTCCCCTCCATGTGTCGCTCCTTCTATGTCCAGATGTCTCTCTCCTTATGAGGACAGTAACAATATAAATTTGATTACATATGCAAAGACCCATTTCTAAATAAGATTATATTTACAGGTTCGGGGTAGGCAGGGGACCACTGTTCATAATTTAAGGCATACAGAAGTCTTAGATTCTGTGCATGTTTGAGTTCTAAAACCCCAGCCTTTGGTTAATGAGCAATCTTGCTTCATCCCCTCCTCCACCCCATTGTGGCAGATACAGTCTCAACTTTGATTCTAACTTACCTCCGGGAGTTTCCTCTTCTTTCTTGCAAGCTCAGATTTGCATTTACATTACTTAAAAATTTTATTCAGCTTTTCTAGGTATTTTACTGGAGAGTTTTCATGTTGTTTTAGCCTTCCATCTTGCTAGAAATAGAATCGTCTATCACACGTGGGTTTTTAAAAATAGCTTTTTGGAGATATTTTCCACATCTTATCATTCATCCACTTAAAGTATACAATTTAGTGGCTTTTAGTATATTCACAGAGTTGTGCAAACATCACCACAATCTAATTCCAGACCATTTCCATCACCCAAAAAGACACGCATGAGCAGTTATGTCCCATTTCCTCCCCAAATATCCTCCACTCTCAGCAGATACACATCTACTTTCCATCTCTATAGATTTATCGTCTCAGATAAGTAGAATCATTTAACGTTTCCTGACAAGCCTTATTTTCTTGGCATAACATTTTCAAAGTTCCTTCCTGTTGTAGAACGTATTGCTATAGACAGCCCCTGACTTTCCAACGGGTCAACTTGGGATTTTTTGACTTTATGATGCTGCAAAAGTGATGTGCATTCATTAGAAACTGTACTTTAGATTCCGATCTTTTCCTGGGCTAGCAATATTCAGTACAGTCCACCCTCGTGATGCTGGGCAGTGGCAGCCGGCCTCAGCTCCCAGGCAGCCGTGTGATCTGGGTGGCGAGAGCAAACAGCTGATACACCGAAAACCATTCTGTACCCACGCAACCGTTCTGTTTTGCACTTTCCGTACAGTATTCAATTAAATCACATGAGATAGTCAAGGCTTTATTTTTTATTATAAAGCGCATGCTTTGTGTTAGTTTTGCCCAGCTGTAGGCTAATGTGAGTGTTCTGAGCATGCTTGAGGTAGGCTAGGCTGAACTAGAATGTTCAGTAGAATAGGTGTATTAAATGCATTTTCAGGGAGTTCCTGTTGTGGCTTAGCAGGCGAAGAAATCCATATAATATCCATGAGGATGTGAGTGCAGCGCAATCCCCTGGCCTCGAGCGGTAGCTTAAGGATCGGGAGTTGCCTTGAGCTGTGGTGTGGGTTGCAGAAGCGGCTCAGATCCAGTGTTGCTGTGGCTGTGGTGTAGGCCGGCAGCTGCAGCTCCGATTCGACCCCTAGCCCAGGAACTTCCATATGCCGCTGGTGTAGCAGTAAAAAGAAAAAAAATGCATTTACAACTTACGATATTTTTCAACTTATGATGCGTTTATCAGGACATAACCCTTTTGTGAGTTGAGGAAGATCTGAACTTCGTTCTTTTTTTATTGCCAGATGATAGCACATCGTATATCCATACCACATTTTGGTTTTTTTTTTCCCTATCAGTTGTTAGACATTTAGCAAATATAAGTAATCCTCCTGGGAATATTTGTGGACAAGTTTCTTGTGTGGGCTTATCTTTTTCTCTCTTGGGCATATGCCTAAAAATGGAATTACTGGGTCATAAGGTAAAACCATGCTCAGCATTTTGAAGAACTGCCAAATTCTTTTCCAGAATAGCTGCACCATTTTACATTCCCACTAGTAATATTTTGTTGTAAGTGATTCTAAAACGCAACACTGGTGTTTGGACTTGACGTGAGCACAGTGAAGGTGATGTTATCAGAATGGTTGTTGCACATGGATGTGAGATGAGAGATGAAAGACCAGGAGACAAGTAGGAAGTGTAGGAGTAATTTTGTTCTCAGTTGATGGTGCCTCTGGTGGGATGGTGGTGGCAGAAAAGATGCCAGGGTTCCTAAGAGCCCAGTGGGCAGGGAAAATGATTCTCAGGTAGAAAAACGATGTTCCCTTGAGACCAACCCTGAGATGCCTGCTCAACCTTTGCTTTTTTATCTTTTTTTTTTTTTTCAGGGCCACACCCATGGCATATGGAGGTTCCCAGGCTAGGAGTCAAATCGGAGCTGTCGCTGCCGGCCTACATTGAAGCCACAGCAATGCCAGATCTGAGCTCTATCTGTGACCTACACAGATGCTTAACCCACTGAGTGAGGCCCGGGATCAAACCTGCATCCTCATGGATGCTAGTCAGATTCTTTTCTGCTGAGCCACAGTGGGAGCTCTTGCTTTTTGATCTTGTGTCTTGGAAAATAAATTTCTGTTTTCAGAGAAGCAGGAAAGGGAAAATGAGTTTTGCTATTATGGGATGGAGGACCAGCCTGTAACTAACAGGCCTTTGACTTGCCTGAAGCTGCCTTCCTAGGAGTTAGGGGTCCTCCTGGGCTCTGTGGGCTGCCCACCAAGAAGGCTGCTGCTGCTGCTGCTGCTTATATCTCTGGTCCAGGGTCTTTCTGCCGATGCAGCAGTGAGACTTTTGTGGATACAGTTGTGTGTGTGTGTGTGTATGTGTGTGTGTGCGCGTGTGTGTGTACCTACACATGCGCACCTGAGGATACACAGAGTAGCTTGAGTGTTGAAATAGCCAAAGAAATTGAGAGCCTTTAACAGCCAAAGTTTTCAAGCCAAGAAAGTAAAACCTCCCATAACCGTAGGATTTAAAAATTGCCCATCAAGCTGTTTATCGTATAATGGAACAATAGGTATAAAGCTGCCACCATCCTGGGAACGTGCAATTGCTCAGTGAGGCTTGTTACCGAGGCCTCCCACTCTGCTTGGCACAGTTATCACCCGTATGGGTTTTTCTTCTCTGTGATTTACTCTCATTTTGCATTTGCTCTAGCCATTTAGATGAGATTTAAACAAAATCATTAGGTAAAGAACGGTGTCAGGCGGTTACGCACTTTAAACTCATGACAGAATCAACCTGTACATTATTCTGTGTTCAAATGAAGCGAAAACACCTGCAGTTTGGCCATTCTTTGTTACTGGCTTTTTTTTTTTTTTTTTGTCTTTCTGTCTTCTTAGAGCTGCACCGGCGGCATATGAAGGTTCCCAGGCTAGGGGTCGAATCGGAGCTGTAGCCACCGGCCTACACCAGAGCCACAACAACGCGGGATCCGAGCTGCGTCTGCAACCTACACCACAGCTCACGGCAACGCTGGATCGTTAACCCACTGAGCAAGGGCAGGGACCGAACCCGCAACCTCATGGTTCCTAGTCGGATTCGTTAAGCACTGCGCCACGACGGGGACTCCCTGTTACTGGCTATTCTTATCCAGCATTGTCCCAGGTGTCTCTTGGACTATCTGGAATGTGGTAATGGCTCATGAAGAAGGGAAAGTGGGCAGGAATGATAAGCCTAGTTCTGTCCCACTTTGGGCCCCTTTCTTGGTCCACACGCCTCCTGGTTTGGGCAATCTCTCCTTTTTCTAGACTTCCATCCACCCAGGTCCCAAAAGGAGAGGGAGGTTCTTCACAGGGAAGAACTTAAGTTCTTAAACCTAAGTGCTTCAATCTTAAGCCTACAACTCATAGTTGCTTTGACCTTCCTCTCTGTTTAAATGTGCTCAGTGCATATTCCTGATACTGATAAATTGAGAATGTTTTTTGTTCTTTTTTTTCCCCGCCATGGGTAATGTTAAACTTTCCACTGAAGCTGTATGAGTGGCAAGTCCTGGTTTGGTGGTTTTCAAATAATTCTTTCCTCCCCGCCTCCTTTTTCTAGGTTTATCCAAATCCCTTGGGCTCATTGAAGGTTATGGTGGACGGGGCAAAGGGGGCCTTCCTGCTACCCTTTCCCCGGCTGAAGAAGAGAAAGCCAAGGGACCCCATGAGAAGTATGGCTACAATTCCTACCTCAGTGAAAAAATTTCACTGGATCGTTCCATTCCGGATTACCGTCCCACCAAGTAAGTTCCGATTCGGTCATTCCCAGGAGCTTGCTTCATCAGGTGATGGGCCCTCGACCCATGTCTGGGACATTTGCTCATGTTATTTGTAACTAGTGCAGGGGCTTCTCATCTCATTAGTCTCCTCTGTCATCAGTAAATAGTTCTGTTGATTGTGAATATTTAGACAGCTACGTAAACATTTTTAATTTTTATAAAAGTCATCCTGAAACAGGTAGAAAGGTCCTCCATACAAAAAAAAATTGAGCATGATCATGGTATTGCGGGTTATGATTTTCCTTTTTTCCGCCTTTTTTTAAATGGTTTTTGTTGTTTCCATTATCGTTGGTTTACAGGGTTCTGTCCATTTTCTCCTGTCCAGCAAAGTGACCCAGTCACACATACATATACACATTCTTTCTCTCACATTGTCCTCCATCGTGCGCCATCGCAAGTGACTAGATAGAGTTCCCAGAGCTCTGCAAAGGCTCTCATTGCTTATTCATTCCAAATGCAATCGTTTGCATCTGTTAACCTCAGACTCCCAGTCCCTCCCCCTCCCTCCCCCACCCCCTGGTTTAAAAAATTCTGTCAATTTCTACTGTACAGCAAAGTGACCCAATCATTCACATACACACACACACACACACACACACATGTATATATATGCTTTTTCTCACAGTATCTTCCATCATGTTCAATACAAAAATTTTTTAAGTAAAAATTTAAAAAATCACCATGATGTCATTACCTAGTGACGGGGACTGGTAGCAAGCTTAGTAATCTTGTCTTCAAGTCTATTTTTGAAACAGATGATGAGCATATATTTCATTTACCCTTACATAAGTGAAATAACATTTTTCATGTGCATTTTCTGACCTTATTACTTATGATCATTATTTCCAGTGTTGGCAATTGAGGCTGTTCTCACTTTTTCATCATTATAAATAACACTTTGATGCCTGTGTCCCTACTCAAATCTTCCTGTATATTGATTTGATGTGTACTTTCTTAATACACACTTCTAAAGGAATAAGCCTTAGAGGACATCGTAGGAACATTTCTGGAGGCTCTCAACACATTCAGTGACGTTTTCCTCCAGAAACTTCGTAGCAGTTTCTACTCCTATTGGGATTTTACTAGACCCGTGCCAGACTGGGTCCTAGCATTTAAATAATACTTTCCTGGAGTTCCCATTGTGGTTCAGGAATTCCCACTGTGGCTCAGGGGTTAATGAACCTGACTAGCATCCATGAGGACTTGGGTTTGATCCTTGGCCTCGCTCAGTGGGTTAAGGATCCGGCATTGCCGTGAGCTGTGGTGTAGGTCACAGACGTGGCTCGGATCTGGCATTGCAGCTACAGCTCCGATTCGACCCCTAGCCTGGGAACTTCCATAGACCATGGGTGCTACCCTAAAAAGACAAAGACCAAAAATAATGATAATAATAATAATAAAATAAATAAATAGTGCTTTTCCCAGCTGATAAGTGAGAAAGTACATCCTATGGTTGTTCCAACTTAAAATTTTTGCTTGAGATTCTTACCTTTTAAACAGTTTGTTCGCATTTTGGTTGGTCTGTGCAAGCTCTTTGTTCTCTGTGCTCAGATTTAAGAATTATTTGTTTTCTCCTTGTGAAAGAGGGAAGATTGGTGGTAAAAAAATCAAGATGCTAGGGGGAAAAAAATCCTATTTTCTAGGCAGTAGTCCTCCCTGGCTTCTCATCCAGATTCTTCATCTTCTGTTAGATTTGTAGTGTCTCTCTTTTTCCATTTAGAGTGTGCCCTTGCTTAGAGCAGATTATTTCTTTTTCAAATGGATTTTGTACAAATCAGTTAAGTATCCTGGTTACTGAGAAAAATAGATTCAAGATAAAGAAAATTATCTTAAATGGATTTGAAATTGCAGCATTAGCTGAGAAACCTGTTAAATCTCTCTCTCTGCCTAATAAGCATATATTCATTTTGAATCACTGGGAAAACATACATCACCCCTGTTGGAAGCTAGTTTGTGTTCCTGGACTTTTGCTCTCAAAAACATCTGGCTGTTTTCATTTCCTGGTGCTCTCTGATTAGCCTTTCTTATTTGGACGTTGGCAAATAAACAGAGCCGTGGGTTTTTTTTGTGTTCCGGTGAGAGTGAAGAAGCTTCCAGCATGGAGCTTAGCGGAAGTGGATCCGTCGAATGAATATTAGCAAGCAGCTATTGTGTGCCAATAGTTTTCCCCGTGCTAGAAGCAGAACAGCCCTTGCCTACCTACTTCTTGTCTAGGAGGGAGATAGATGTGTAGGCAGATCACCCTGGCACCTGTGGTCTCTGTGAGTGTGTCTGGCCAGAGACACACACACACACAATATGTACAGGGAGGACCTGGGAAGGTTTCCTGCTCGAGAAGATGTGTCAGCTTAATCGTAAAGGCTGATTAAGAGATGGAAAAGTAAAGAGAGGAGAGGGATGAAGGCAAGTAGGTAGGGAACAGAAAGGACAGTGTTGGGTGCGCCCAGGGAAGAAAGTGTGGCTCTGTCGTGTAGTGTGGTGGCTTGACTGTACCACTTAGATCTGGTCCACCGGAAGCTTTACTAGGAAGATGGTAAAGGGCTAGAGAGGATGGAAGCCTCTAAGGGACGAAAACAGGCTCTGACAGCAGGGAAGAAACACCTGTAAAGTTTTGGAAGATGGAAGAGGGTGGATGAGTGGTAACTGACCTAGCAAACTGGATGCGGCTGAGACTCAACCTCCTCCATATGATGGGAAGTGATGGGAAGGCAGAATAACGTTGCTGAGTCACACCCTAGAAGCCCAGAGGCTCAGGAATGGGAGTTTCTGGGTATTTTGATGGCGGGGAGGTAGATTTGAATAGAAAAATTATAGCTGTGTCCCTAGATCCGTTCTCCAACTTTACACAGCCCAAGACTGCCCTTCTCTACCTGGTGGAATGTGGGTGAGTTTATTCTCTGTAGAAGGTGAATGCGGAGCTTTAGTTCATAAGACGACAGAGGATAGGGCTGTGTCCTAAATGGGGACACCTTTGGCCTCAGTACCTCCCAAGGCTTTCACACTCCTGTAGTCAAGAGTTTGAAGAATCCTCTCTAAGGAAACCATCCAACCTAAGAAAAAGGCCCCTAGATCTGATAGTTCTGCCTTCTTCCTTGGAGTATCTGGAATCTGCTCATTAAACATTATCAAGGCTCCAACCATCTACACAGAACTGGTCTTACTCTAAGACAATAAAGGAGACCCAGGTCCCTAGACATTTCAGGAGAACCTCTGTTCTAAAAGGCCTTAGCAACAACAGCAGCAACAATAACAACAACTGAAAAGGCATTTGGAGGAAACAGACACTAACAAACTTTAAAAGTATAATTAATGTCATACAGAGTTCTTGGAATGTTTTGTTTTATTCACCAAGTGGCTATGTTAAAGTAATAATCAGAGAATCAAAGAGAAATCCTAGAAGTTAAAAATAGGATAGAAATAAATAATTCAATGAAAGTTAGATAAATAACCCTTTATGCAAAAAACAAAAAGGAAATCTTCTGAAAGATTGAAAAAAAGGAAAACTAGGAGAGAAAATATTAAAAAGGGATTAGATCAGTTTAGCAGGTTCAACACCAGCTAATGGGAATATCAGAAAGAGAACAGAGAAAAGCGAGAAGAAAATGATTAAGTAAATGATACCAGAAAATTTCCCAGGACTATAAGACATGAGCTTTCAGCTAGAAGATGCCACCCAGTGCCTACCTGATAAATGGGAAGAAAAAGAAATTAAACCCACATCCAGAAATGTAGATGTAAAATTTCAGAACAGCTTTTGGATGACGAGAAAGTCCTAAAAACTTCCACCAAAAAAAAAAATGTGTATCACATCTAGTTGGTGTTGAATTTCTCAGTAGCAACATTAAAAACTAGACAAGTTGAAAACGTTATTTTCAACTTAGAGTTCTGTAGTCAGCCACAGAAAACTTTGTGCCAAGAGCAAGCATAGAATAAATACATGACGTTTATATAGTATCTCAACAGTTTTACCTTCCCCTCATTCCCTGTTTTCAGGGAACTGCTCAAGGACAGGCTCCAGGAAAACCAGGGAGTAAAGTAAAGAAGAGCATTAGAGTAGGATTGGGGAAACGGAATTCAAACAGGAGAGTAGTAACAGCAGATCCCATAAAGATGATAAAGGGATGTTTCAGGGTAACATTTAGGGTGACAGCTGTGTAGGAGGCCAAGAGATGAACTATCCCACCTTGCGACAGGAGGATGGCCCCAAAGGGAGCCAGCAGATAGAATTATTTTAATACCCAGTGGTTTTGACTGCATGAGAAGATGTTTTTAAGTTGGGGTATGATCGACAAACAGTATCATATTAGGTTCACGTGTATAACGTAGTGATTCAATATTTGTATCCATTGTAAACGGATTGCCATGGTAAGTCTAGTTAACATCCATCACCATACCTAATTACAGAATTGTTTTCCTGTAATGAGAATATTTAAGATCTGCTGTCTACTAACTATAGTCACCTTGCTGTATATTACATCTCCATGACTTATTTATTTTATAGCTGGAGTTTGTACCTTTTGATTCCCTTCATCCATCCCCCTCTACACACACACACACACACAGAGTCACCTGTGGCACCTATGATCTCATCTGTCAACGAGCTCGAGTTTATTTGTTCATTATGCTTTTTTAAGAGAGTGAGATCTTACCGTATTTGTTTCTGTGTCTGATTTGTTTCACTTAGCATAATGCCCTCCAGGTCCATTCATGTCATAGCAAAAGGCAAGATTTCATTCTTTGTATGGTTGAATAAATATACATATATCACATTTTCTTGCTCCATTCATCCATGGATGGAGGCTTAGTTTCTTGGCTATTGTAAATAACACTTAGTGAACACGGGGAGGGTGCATGTATTTATTTGAATTGGTGTTTTCACCTTTTTTTTTCAAGTAAATACACGGAAGTGCTAGATCATATTGGTAGTGTTATTTTTCATTTTTGAGGGAACTCCACACTGTCTCCCGTAGAGGCTCCACCAATTTACAGACCTCCCGGCAGTGCACAAAGGTTCCCTCTTCTGCCCCTCCTCGCCAGCACTTGTTATTTCTAGTCTTTTTGTTAATAGCCATTCTAACAGGTGTGAAGTGCTATCTCATTGTGTTTTTTAAAATGAACATTTCCCTGATGATTAGTGATGTTGAGCATCTTTTTAGGTACCTGTGGGCCATCTGTATGTCTTCTTTGGGAAAATGTCTCTTCAGATCCTCTGCGATTTTAAAGGGTTGGTTTGTTTGTTTGTTGCTATTGAGTTGTAGGAGTTCTTTATATATTTGGATATTAACTTTTGATCAGGTTTGTGATTTGCAGATATTTTCTCTCACTCAGGAGGCTGTCTTCTCATTTTGTTGATGGTTTCCTTTGCTGAGCAGAAACAAGTGTCCCCCCATATTTATTTCTGCTTTTGTTGCCTTTGCAAACAAACAAACAAAAAAAAAACATTCTTACCTTTCTTTCAGAAAGTTTAGGACTGAATTAGTGATAACACATACATATGTACACACACACACACACACACACACACACACACCAAGCTTGTGAAAAAAAAAGAGAGCAAGTAATTATTAGGACAGAAAAAAACAAAAGTTCCTCAAGAAAGGAATTGTAACTCCATGTACTCTGGCTCAGCGGTGAACAATATAGTCAAATGTAAATCCTGAATAGTTATTAAACTGCAAATGAATTATAACTGTACTGGAAGAAGGAGAAGGAAACGTGTATGTGAGGTGTGGGTAGTATAAGAAGATTAAATCTTAGAAAAAAATAAAAATAAAAAAAGGAGTTCCTCTTGCAGCTCAGCAGGTTAAGAACCTGATGTAGTCTCCACGAAGATATGGGTTCGATCCCTGGCCTCACTCAGTGGATTAAGGATCCCGTGTTGCCCTGAGCTGCATCAGAGGTCGCAGATTGATCTTGGATCCAGTATGGCTGTGGCTGTGGTGCAGGCCGGCAGCTGCAGCTCTGGTTTGGCCCCTAGCCTGGGAACTTCTATATGCCACAGGTGCGACCATAAAAAGAAAAAAAGAAAATTAAATCTTCATGGCCAGACTCTGAAAATCAACGGAAAATGTCTAAAATTTAAACATTAGGAAATAGTAGCATAATGATTGTTACTTAGAAACACGGAGATTACAGAAATGGGATAAAACTGCATGTGTTCTGTTTTAATCACCTAAAAGTTTAATGAAGCAATAAATGTAAATCTGTTACCAAAAAAAATTAAATGCAAGAGAAGAAGGGTTAAAGCAGGATAGAAGAAATGATTGGAATAACGTGACCACACCCGCCTTTTGCGAGTATTCTGGTGGGTATATGGGCGATGAATTAATGATGAACCTGCGAGCTTGCCCAGAGGCCACACGTGTTCACCAGAGGTAGCATTGTAAGTTCTGGGCTCCACGGCAAAAGTTACCAAATTAACCTTTGTTAATTGCAGATTAATCTTTGCCATCAAAGAATGACAAAGACCTTGTCTGTAGAAGCTGCTCTTCTGATAATTGAGCCGGCGGAGAGGAGGGGAGGCAGCTGTCGGGGGCCAGAGAAGTTTCTTTTCCTTCCTTCAGCACAGTCCAAGCCCAGGAGAAATTACCCCCAGGGGCAACATCCTTCTTGTGATCTTCCCAGAAAATCTCTCAAGTTTAGAGAATTCAAATTGGCTAATTTCATTGCAATGGTATGCAGAACCTCCAGTTGCTTTAATTCCTGTTGTTTTATTCTTACGCCACACTCGACAGAATCGTTTTTTCTTATAAATATGAATGAATTTGGGGGGTAAGAGTGGGATTAACCATTTGTTTGTCATATTTCATGCAAATGGATTCCACAGTGTGTTCTCTTTTATTTGAATTCTCTGATGGCTTTTTCTTCCCCTGGACAGATATTTTAAATTTGTATGAACCCCCCACTGTCAATCTTTCCATTTTCATTTCTTCACTGTTTTTAAAGCAGAGAAAGATATCATCCATCAGCACGCTTATAAATATTCTACTGTTTCGTGTTCCTTTTCCATGACTCTTCCCTTTCACTCCCCCATCCATCTAGAGTTTATTTTGGAATATGGTACAAGGTCTCTATTTTTTGTTTAAAAGATCTGTCCCTGTTTTTGTTTTGTTCAAAGCAGCTTTTTTCAAAATAATTTTGTAAATAACTGTCTTATTTGGAGGTGTTAAATGGAAAACATTTTGTGCTTTTTATATATAAGTGGGCTCATTTTCTAGGCTCTGTGCTATTTCGTTGGTCTATATGGCTTTTTTTTTTTTTTCATTTTCTTTTCCTTTCTTTCTTTGTTTTTCAAAAAATCACTGAAGATGATTTTTGACCAAAGTCTCCAGTGTGCCAGGCATTGCTGAAGGCAGGGGAGGAACAGGGCACATCTGAGCCCCCCAGGAAATCAAGGCGAGGGTGGGAGGCAGGTGGCACCTTGCAAACCCTTGAGTTGATTGCAGACAACTTTGGAAACCAAGGGAAGGGGATACCCAGATCTGAGAGAGTCCGAGGGCCACACAGAGGTGACCTTGATCTGAATGGTGAGCAGGAATTCTCCCTCTAAAGAGGAGACAGGACACTGGAGAGGAAGAACAGCAGGTGTAGAAAGACTGGGACAGTTCTTGGGTTTGGGGGCTAGGGGAGCAGCGCAGAGACTTTGGGTTGGGTCAGAGAGTTTGCAGAGTGAGTTGTGGAAGCGGTTGGAAGAGAAGGAGGGGCCAGACTGGGAAGCACCCCGTATGCCAGCCCTAAGTTAGATGGCAACGTTCGTCATTGTCATTGGATGCCCGTGAAGGACTTGAGGCAAGATGGTACTATTGTTATCATTTCTTTAAAAAAAGTGTTTATCTGTGGCATGAATGAATAGAGGAGTTGAGGCTGGGATCAGGATGGCTGAATAAAATCTCTTCTCTACTCAACCCAACACCTGTTGAGTGCCAACTATGTGCAAGGCGTTGCCTCGTAGAAGAGAAAGACTTTAGTGATACAGTGAATGTTTTATTATCATCCTATTCCTTTCATAGAACCCATTTTTCTGGAACAAAGTAAGGGCTAAGCAGGGATGGAGGGGAAGGGCTAATTTCAAGAAAAACTTTCCAAGAATCTGCTAGATGAGTCAGTTAATTGGATGTGGGGGAAGCGGGTGCAATCGGAAGTTTCCAACTTGGGAGACGACGTGGAAGTGATTTCATTAACTGGGAGGGAGAGAGAGTCCCACAGAGAGAGGATCGAGGTTTTTTTCTTGGGGGGGGGGACGCATTATGGGGAGCAAGGCCACTTGTGTTCGTCCAGGGTTCCCTGCAGTTACGGCTTCTTGAGGGAACCGTGAGACAACCTGTCTGGCTTTATTCCTTACTTGACCATGTGTGCAAGCGAGGAGATGTTTGGAGACACCAGAAGCCAGACAAGACTTTCTAAACCCAGCTTTCCCTTGCCGAGATGTACCATTTGATATCACATCATGGCTTATTAATTATCCACTTGCCCACTGATACCATAATACGGGGGAGGGACCATCTCGCTGCACGGAAATCTGTCTGAGCTCATTAAAGCCGGAGTTGAGGTCCCTGCACACATTTTATGGTTTACCTCCTCCTCCCAGACCATGTCGATAATTTATGGGCAGTTTCTGCTGCTGTTATCTTCCATTTCTCCTTTGGCCTCCTGCTTATAAATCCAGATGTCAGCTTTCTTTGGAACTCATTTTGCTTCCCTCCCAAAGTCTCCTCTTTCCTTTATTGCCACAAATTCTAGCTCGTTATATCCCAACAATGTCTGCTTTGAACACATATGGCACGAGACATCTGTGGACCGTCTTCACGAGGCGTTCCGTGGACAGTTGCACGTTTGGGTCTGGAGGTCAGGAATGGTGTGTGGCCTGACCATGGAGATTTAGAATCATCCGAGTCCAGTGGGTGTTTCAGGCTGAGTCTGTGTGTGTGTGTGTGTGTGTGTGTGTGTGTTATGGTGTTACATTTAGAGTCGTGGTGTTAAATTTAGCATCATTGGTCAAGACGCAACTCAAGTTTCCCATCTCCTGTGAAAAGGAGGCATTTGATAATTATAGCTGTAACTGGGCTTTTTTTTTTTTTTTTCCTAAATCATTTCTCTGATGATAGATTCCTATGTCTCACAGGATGGTCTTCAAAGAGGGTGAAAGCATCTAAAAGATAGTCAGGAATCCTATGGAAAACTTTCATAGGTGTGGGCACAGAGGGTAGCCGTCCAATAAGTCCTCGTGGGTTGAAATAATAAGTAGGTGTCTGCTTAGCAATGTCTTTGAATCACTAACCGCAATAATTATTCCCTTTTATTGACTGCCTTTTATGTTTTTGTCACTGGGCTGCATGTTTTATTGATCTCGTTTAAATTTAACCACTCTCCGAAGTAGCTGTGACCGTCTCTGTTTTATAAATGAGGGAAGGGGAGCTTGGAGAGGTGGACCAAGCTGCCTGAGGTCACGCAGCCGGTCAGTGCGTAGCCCGGATTCAAACCCAGCTGCATGGGTGTCTTCACGGCCTGTGCACATCCCCCCACACGTAGCTACCTCTTCAGGTACTGCCCTGCCTACTCATCCATTTCTGTGAAATGGAACCTTCTTTAAAAAACAAACAAACAAACAAACAAATTTTTAAACATGGTTTTGAATAGGTACAATTTGTTTGGTTGTGGCTGCACCTGAGGCATGTGGAAGTTCCCAGGCCAGGGATCAAACTCGAGCCCCAGCAGTGACCACACCCCATCATTAACCCACTGAGCCACCAGAGAACTCTGGAACTTTCTTTTTTTATCTTTTTTGTGGCTGCACCTGCAGCTTATGGAAGTTGTTCCTGGGCCAGGGGGTGAATTGGAGCTGTAGCTGCAGCCTACGCCGCAGCCACAGCAACTCTGGATCTGTGCCGCATCTATGACCTATGCTGCAGCTTGCCTCAACACCGATCCTTAATCTACTGAGCAAAGCCAGGGATCGAACCCACATCCTCATAGAGACAATGTTGGGTCCTTAACCCACGGAGCCACAATGGGAACTCCGGGATGGAACTTCCTACTTCATGCTGGTGTCACCAGCAGGGGAAAAAAAAAAAAAAATCTGAGTCTTAGAGATGGGACATTTCCTTTCAGGAAGTGCATGTGCGTCTGTGCACGCACACCTAGGTGTTTGTGTGCGTGTGTGTGTACTAGTGTGTATATCCTCTGTTTTCTTCTCTTGTTCCCTTTTACTTCTTCCAACTCTGCCAAAATTTCACTGCCAAAGAGGCTGTATCCTGAATTTGATGAACTAATGTCCATTAAGACATCCTAGGTATAAACTAGGAATGTAATAGAATTGAAACCTTCTTTAGGGAATCTTTTTTTTTTTTTTTTGGTAAAACTCAGAAGAAATAAACACTGTAATATTATTAGAAGTAGGAGATGTCTTACCGTAGAGTTGATTTCCCCTAGAGGCACAACCAGGAAGAACTTCTTTGGCTGCAGCTGGTCCTCCCCCAGCTGTGGGGGGAGAAAGTGATGGGAAGCCTGCATGGGGAGGGGAGGTGTCCTCCCGTTCAATACGTGAGGGTGGCAGTTCCTGAAGTGTTTGTAGGTGAATGTTCGTCCCACTTCCATGGGTTCTCTTGGTCTAAGGAGCATGTCCGGGTCACTTAAAAACTTTAATAAGAGAGGAGTTCCCACTGTGGCTTAGTGGTAACAGACCTAACTAGTATCCATGAGGATGCGGGTTTGATCCCTGGATTCACTCAGTGGGTTAAGGATCTGGCATTCCCGTGAGCTGTGGTATAGGTCGCAGATGCGGCTTGGATCCTGTGTTGCTGTGGCTGTGGTGTAAGGCTGGCAGCTAGAGCTCCCGTGGAACTCCTGGCCTGGGAACTTCCATATGCCGCAGATGCAGCCCTAAAAAGACCAAACAAACAAACAAACAAACAAACAAAAAAACCCACCTTAATAGAGTTTTCCATGGAGGTCAAGAGCACAGACTTGGAAATATGACTGAGATCTCATCCCAGCTTGGCCTCTTAGAAGCTACACGACCTTGGGCAAGTCATTAACCTTCTAGTGCCTCAGTTTCTTCATATGTGACATGGTGACATCAAGTTTATAGAGTTGTTATGAGAAGTAAATCAATTACTACACATGAGCTGCGTAGACTGATATACCAGGCGTCACTCTGAGACCTTCTCGTGTGTTACTACTGTCTGACCAATAAATGTTCGCTGTGCTATTTTAAGTTCCTTTACGCTGTATACTCTTTATCCTTCAAATAGCATGCCTGTGATGACAGAATCTTCGGGAGAGGATGTACCTGAATGAAATGTGGGGAGAACATGCCTCACTCCAGTATGCAAAATCAGATCCAGGGTAATTGAGCGCCCCTTCTCCCCAGGTCAGCACAGAATCCCTGGGGACACAGCCCGAGACAGATGCCAGGCTGTGGGAATGCCTGGGGAGGAATGTTCGCTTCCTATGGCTGTTCCAAGATGGACTAGAAGGCTCCGCTCTGGGATTCAGCTTGGTTTCCATGCTAAGGAAGGGCAGCTGGGTGTTCTGAGGGCTCCGGAGGCTTTGTGAAGCTGGCCGGATGGGGCCAGCTGCCTCCTGCTTCTGTCTTACTGAGTCATCCATGGCGGTCAGACCCCAAACATAGTAGGATGTGTGGTCTTACTTGGTCACAAGTTGAAATGCTTTCTTACCCTCATATTAAAATAATTTTTTCTGGGAGTTCCCGTTGCGGCTTTGTGGGTTACAAACCTGACTAGGATCCATGAGATCCCCGGTCTCCATCAGTGGGTTAAGGATCCGGTGTTGCTGTGAGCTGTGGTGTGGGTCGCAGATGCGGCTTGGATCTGGCGTTGCTGTGGCTGTGGTGCAGGCCGGCAGCTGCAGCTCCAATTCAACCCCTAGCCTGGGAACCTCCATATGCTGCGGGCATGGCCCTAAAAAGCACAAAAATAAATAAGTAAACAAAAATGTAAAAGACGATCTTTTCTATGAAAGGAGCTGAGTCGTTTTTTCAAAAACACTAGAGTGTTTCTCAAGGGGAGGTCTTTGGGAGCTTGTTAAAAATGCAGGTTGCTGGAGTTCCTGGTCTGAAGACGTGGCTGCTGTCTCTGAATTCCTTCCTTCTGTGCAGAACCTCGGAGATGGTTAGGAGAGTTTTGAAAGAGCGGGTTTTGTTCCACTGTGGCCTTGGCTGAGGAATGCCTGTGACGTTTTGATTTTTGAGACTTTCTGTGAAGCTGCCCCAGTGTCGCCAACTTTGGTGATGGGGGAGGGGAGGCGGGGGTGAGGGCGCAGCTGGGAGTGGGCGACGGGGTGGGGCTGGGCTCTGGGCAGCACGGAGACGACCCTGGTTGCCTCCATCTGCTCCTGTCTCGGTCCCCCAAACCGTTCGGATCAAGAGGCCAGAGGCCTGCATTTTCATCATTTCCTGACTGTGAGGGAAAGGTGGGAATCTTGGAGTAAATTCGATGATTCCAACAGGGGTCTGGGCCTGGAATGTTCTTGGGAGAGACATGTCAGAAGTTGCAAACGCGACATGTTGAAGCTTGTCTAGTAGCTGCGTCTTTACTTGCTTAAAGGCGATTCCTCTCCCTACAGAGGTGCTTCTTGGAAAAGCCCAACATGGATTCGCAGCTTTCGCTGGGCATTGAAATCACCCGGGCAGCTTTTTCCTTTGGGAGGCACAGACTCCACCCCACAGTACAGGGGTCCCTCCGTATCCATGGACGCAGAACCCATGGATACCGAGAGGAGGGCCTACTGTAATTAAATCAGAATCCCTGGGAAGAGGGCCCAAGCATCAGTTTTAGTTTCTTTTGAACAAGCTCTCCAGGTAATTCACATGTCTCAAAAGACCGAGAACCAGTGGTAGGAAGGATGGGCCTTGCATTTGAATCACCAAGGCAGCTGGTTGAACAGGTCAAGTCTTGGCCCAGCGACGGAGCCGGTAGGCCTGTAAATCTACACTGTTTCACAAGCTCCCTGAAGGATTCTTATTTTTGAAAGTTGGCACATCCTGAGGCCGCACCATTTTCTGAGATTCTGCACACGTGAAGGCAGGTGGAAGAGGAACGAGGGTCGGGACAGGGCCTGAGACGTTCCTGTTCTCTGTTGTAGCTT
This sequence comes from Sus scrofa, assembly GCF_054392235.1. Classification (NCBI taxonomy): domain Eukaryota; kingdom Metazoa; phylum Chordata; class Mammalia; order Artiodactyla; family Suidae; genus Sus; species Sus scrofa. Next base: position 15,059,192 of record NC_139385.1, read on the forward strand.
TTCCTCGTGTCCCTTCCCTCTCTCTGGCTCCTTCCTTCCATCCCATATTCTCGGGTGCCTCGCCTCTGTTTATTAGTAAATGAAAATGAATAAAAACCAACCTCATTCCGAGTGATTTTTCCATTTAGAATTTCATTACACCCCATCAAATGGCTGAAACTCTCTGGGGTGTTTCAAACGTAGAGATGAGGAATGGAAAGATAGATACGAAGCTGAGGTACCCTTTGCCTTATGGGGTTTCATTAATATTATGGGGGTCAAAGATTTAGCTAATATTTAAGAGCCAATTCCCACATCTGCTAGAAGAAGTGCCACCCTGGCCGCCTGAAAGTTTATGAATTGGCAAAGTTTAATTTAATCTTTTATGGGGACCCGAAAAGAGTCTCATCTAAATGCGTTAAAATGAGACTGCAGGAGAGATTTTCCTCTGTTTCTGTTTGTGAGAGCTTTCTGGACAAGTTTCAATTTGCTGCATGGGGAACTTGGAATCAGTGGGCAGAAACCAACGTGACTCTTGCCCTGTCTGCACAAATGGATCTACTCTGTGGCTGGTTTACAACCTGTAGGGTCATTGAATTCCAGATTCACTTTCCCCAGACGTAGCTGTGACTGTGGGAAATGGAATTCTTGGTTTATAACCTCGAATCAAACCAGTGTTGGGATTTACAGCAGCAGTGGGTGGTTCTTGCTTCTATAGCCCTCTGATTACTTTATGCAAGGATTTGTTGGCCCTTGGGAGCTGTAGGAGCATAGCTTACCTCGTGTAATTCTCAGAAATTCCCATAATGCCTGTGACAGGGGACTTTAGACTTGGAATCTATAACCTGTATGCTTTTAGGGGATTATCCTGCCTGCCCAGTCCCACTGTGTCCCCCACTCTAGCAGTGTACTCTGAGATAAAACAAATTCAGGCACCAGACACACACACACACACACACACACACATCCTGCAAGAAAGCCCATGCTAGCCTACAGAAGCCCACAGAGGCAGCCTGCCGAATTCCACTCCAGTGGATAGTTCTGTGAAATACTTTTCCAAAAACATTTGTTGCTCAGCCCCGAAATACAATCAATAGAGCAAACGTCTCTGCAGTCACAACACCCCCTTTTTTTTTTAGGTGTGGAGTTTGTTTTTTTTTTTTTGCTCTATAAGTCGAGCATACATCCTCCAAAGTGGCAGCCGGGGAGTGCCACAGTGCCTTGTAACAAGGTGAGATTTACAGCGCCATAAGAGCCAGAGGGATGAATAAGGCTTCTGGTGGAACGGGCAAGATGGGCTAAATTCCGGTATTAATGGGAGTGTTCCCTGTGCCCTGCAAAGGGAGACAGGCTGATCAGTATTACAGATGGAATGTCCTCGCAGTGAATTTAGAAGAAATTCCCATCAGCCAACAGAACTTCAAGGAGGGATGCAGCAAAAAGGAGACTGTGGCATATGGAGAGAACATATTTGTTCTTGGAAAATCAGTAGAAAATGTTTAATGTCATCATAACCTCATTTGCATAAAAATAGTCATAGGCAGCACACCAAATGAAAGCAAAGGAAGACGTGATGGAACCGATGCTGTTTGTGTTTCATTTCATTATGAATAACATAAATAATTCAATTGAATAAATAAATACAGAATTGCTTCGAGTTGATGTACTGCAAATTATTATCCCTGGAAAATTCCTTTAATGGTATACGTTGCGTTGATGAAGTAATGTGATCTGCCTCCTCGGGCAGCACCTGCTGTATACTTGACCCTTGATGATAATATTGAGCTCTACATCACTCGGCAGTGTTCTACAGATACAAATAAATTTTTTAGTAGCACAGTCCTATTTCCTAACATAACCTTGAAGAAGTGAAATCAGCCGTGGCTTATTCTCGTGGTGAATATCGTCCCACTTTGCACATGCACATGGGTCTGCGTAAGCAATTTCTGGTAATCGGCAAGTTGATGAGTCTGGTGCTGTGCTCTGCTAGATACATAATTCTTACTAAATATTTGGAACCTTGGTGGCAGAATGGAAGCTATTGTTTTGGTCTTGCAGAGTCTGAGCAGGAGAATTCTCGTGTAGGGATACATGGGGGCATGGAGAAAATGGATGGAATTTATTAGTTAATTGATTTCAACCAGCATTCTCAACGTCTGTGTAGGTAGCCTGGGGCAGGTGCTGCGGGAGTTCTAACGGATGTGCCTGACACAGTCCCCGTGTACATCTGAGGGTATTCCTTCCCTCAGTACGGAAATACTCATTCAAGAGCTTCCCTCTCCCAGCTACGGTTTGGTTGCTGAGATTGTAATGAGAGACATCATGAACTGGAAAAAAGCACATACCTCGAGATCATTGTGGGTTGTGATAAGTGCTTTGACATAAATAAACAGGGTGCTAATATTTGGAGGAGCTGGAACCGAGGGGTACTTTAGTGAAGGTCCATTCCACTGAGGAAGTAGAGGTGAGGATGCAACCAGCAATGCAAACATCCGGCAGAAACACTCTCCTGATGGAAAGAACAGTCCTCAGAAAGACCCTGAGTTGGGAACGGGCTTGGGTTTCTCTAGGAACTCCTGGGAGATCCTGGTAAATAATTTGGGGAGGATGGAGAGGTATATAAGAACCAGATCGCTCAGGACCATATGGGTGATGCTAAAGAATTTGAAATTTATTCCAGTGGGAGAAAAAGGGGCAACTTGGGTTGAAATTCTGTCTGGAATCTTTGAAGGTGACCTTATGTGGAAACGGGGTCTTTGCAAATGAAATTAGTTAAAGCAAGGTCATCCTGGGTTAGGATGTGCTCTAAATAAATCCAAGGTGACTGGTCCCTTGTAAGAAGAGGAAGAGACACAGGCAGGCAGACGCAGAGGGAAGGAGGCTGCGGGAAGACAGAGGCAGAGATGGGAGTGACGCACCTGCAAACCAAGGAGCACCGGGGATCGTCCCCGATCTCCAGAAGCTGGGAAAGGATGGGTTGATTTCAGACTTCTGGCCGCCAGAACTGTAGGAGAATAAATGGCAAACTAGATCTGTTTGAAACGATCTAGTTTGTCATACTTAGTTATAACGGCCCTAGGAGACTCATGTTAATAGTAACAGAAGCCCCTGGAGATTTGATATAAGGAAGTGTCATGATCTGGCTTATACACACACATACATATATATTCTTTTTTGGCCACCCTACCAGCTTATGGAGTTCTGCAGCAGCACCAGAGGATCCTTAACCCACTATGTCAGGACAGGAAGCAAACCTGCTGGGTCCCAACGCTCCAATGACACTGCCAGCCAATCCCATTGCACCACAATGGGAACTCCTGTTTTTTTTTTTTTTTTTTTTTTTTTTGTCTTTTTGCCATTTCTTGGGCTGCTCCTGCGGCATACGGAGGTTCCCAGGCTAGGGGTCTAATCGGAGCTGTAGCTGCCAGCCTACGCCACAGCCACAGCAACACAGGATCCAAGCCGCGTCTGCGACCTACACCACAGCTCACGGCAACGCCCGATCTTTAACCCCCACTGAGCAAGGCCAGGGATCGAACCCGTAACCTCATGGTTCCTAGTCAGATTCGTTAACCACTGAGCCACGAAGGGAACTCCATTCTGGCATTTTGTTGTTGTTGTCTTTTTAGGGCCACACCTGTAGCATATGGAAGTTCCCAGGAGTCAAATCAGAGCTATAGCTGCCGGCCTATACCACAGCCACAGCAATGTGGGATCCAAGCCACATCTCTACACTACAGCTTACAGCAACGCCAGATCCTTTACCCACTGAGCACGGCCAGGGATTGAACCCACATCCTCATGGATGCTAGTCGGGTTAGTTACCACTGAGCCACAATGGGAACTCCTATCTTATATTTTTAAAAGATCATTTTGTTTGCTGTTGGAAGATGAATTGTAGGGAGCAAAAGTTAAAGCAAGGTATCCAATTGGGAGGAGAATTCCTGTAGGAGGTAATAGTGATTCCAGCTAGGGGGCGTGTACTGAGATGGAGAAAAGGAGACAGAAGTTGACCTTGGAGGTAATCAAGGGAGATGGCTGGGTTTAGACGGAAACGTATGGATGGAGGTAGTGCCGTTTCCTGAGGTGAGGAAGACTGTACAGCAGATTTGGGGAAATATTTAGGAATTCTGCTTTTGGGAGTTCCCGTCGTGGCTCTGTGGTTAACGAATCCAACTAGGAACCATGAGGTTGCAGGTTCGATCCCTGGCCTCACTCCGTGGGTTAAGGATCTGGCATTGCCGTGAGCTGTGGTGTAGGTTGCAGATGCAGCTCGGATTGGCATTGCTGTGGCTGTGGTGTAGGTCGAAGGCTACAGCTCTGATTGGACCCCTAGCCTGGGAACTTCCATATGCCAAGGGTGTGGCCCTAGAAAAGACAAAAAAAAAAGGAATTCTGCTTTGGACATGTCAAGTTTGACTTGACTTTTAGTCATCCAGTTCGAGGTATGAAATCAGTGACTGATGGATGAATCTAGAACTCCAGAGAGAGAGGAGACTTAAGAAACGAACCTTTGGAGGCATTAGCATGGAGATGGCCATCAGAGCTGAGATCACTAAAGAGAACTGGAGAAGAGGCCGGGGCCCAGCCTGAATGCGATGTCACTTCAAAATTAAGAGTGTAGAAAGAGGAGAGCAACTCACAAAAGATGTGGAGAAGGAACAGCTAATGCAGAAGGAAGAAATCCAGGAGATCTCAGTGACGTGGAAGCCAAAAGAAGAGAGTGTTTCTAGAAGGAAGGAGGGGTCCCTAGCATGACTGTGACTGAGATGCTGGAAGTGGTCGGTCAGTGGGTTTGGCCACAGGCAGTTCACTGAGGATCTTGGCGGGATTATTTGCCGCTGATTGGAGTTGGTTAAGGAAGGAACGGGAGGGAGGAAGTGTCTAGCAAATTGACTAGACTCGACCAGTTTTATCGTGGAGGGGAGAAGAGGGTTGCCACTGAGGGCTTTGGGAGTCAAAGGAAGCTGTTTCGATGATTGTTACTGTTTATTTTTTGAATTTCTAGTTTTATCTACCTTCAGACTTGCAAGAAGGTCGCAAGAATAGTGCAAAAACATTCTACATACCCCTTACCCCCAAGCCTTTCACATTTCACACATGTGAACTTTTTACAGTATTTATATGTCTCCATAGGCATGTATTTTTTTCCTGAACTGTTTGAGCATAAGTTGCAGACCTGATGCCCCTTTCCCTTGAAATACTGCAGCACGTGTACCCTAAGAACAAGGGCATGTTCTGACGCAGCCACAGTACCAGCCGAGAGTCTTACCTCTCTGCGGACTTGAGTCGGATTTCATCAAGTGTCTCACAGGGCCCTTTCTGGAAGAGCAAAGTCCAGATCGTGTCTTACGTTCATTTGTCTTGATTTTTCTGTTGTTGTTTTGAAACAGTCCTGCAGTAGTTCTTTGTCTTTCATGACAGTGACAGTTTTGAAGACTGCAGGCCACTTATCTTGAAAAATGACTCTCGATTTGGATTTGTCGGTTTCCTCAGAATTAGATGCAGGTTATGCTCTGGTGCAGGAGTGCCCCGAAACTCACGTGTTCATCTCAGTGCCTCTTAGGAGGACACATGGCATCCACCGGTCTTATTCCTGGGGGTGTTAATGATGGTCACTTGGTTAAAGGGGGTGCCTGCCTGGTGGCCCGTTACATTCCCTGATCCCTCTAGTATAACGTTCAATTAGTAGAGCCGTTAGGACTCATGCCTTGTTCCTGGCCTTAATGGACCTTAATAGAAGTGCCTTGAATGTTTCCCCATTAAAATGCTGGCTTTATAATTATGGTATAGTTTTTTACCATGTTAAGAAGTATCCATCAAGTCCTATTTAAAAAAAATTTTTTTTTGTTAGGAGTTGAACTTTTGAAAGATTTTTTTTTAGTATTTTCCATATCTATACAGATAATTGTAGATTTTTTTTCTCCTCCTATCTTTTAAAATTATGTGTTAGATTATTGGATTTCCTAATATTGAACCAAATTTGCATCCCTGGAATAAAATCCACAAAGTCACAGTATATTATTTTCTTAATGTAATACTCACTAAATCAATATTTGTAATTCTCTCTCTTCCTAAGAGGTTTAGATATCAAAACATTGCTAAAAGAATTGGGAGGCTTTCTTAAAAAATAGAACTACCGTAGGATCCAGCAATTCCACTCCTGGGTATATATCTGGACAAAACTCTAATTAAAAAAGTTACATGCACCTCTGTGTTCACAGCAGCACACTTCACAATAGCCAAGACATGGAAACAACCAAAATGTCCCCTGACAGATGACTGGGTTAAGAAGATGTGGTCCACATATGCAATAGAATACCACTCTGCCGTAAAAAAAAATGAAGTAACGCCATTCACAGCAACAGGGATGCAACTAGAGGTTCTTATACTAAGTGAAGTAAGTCAGAAAGAGAAAGACAAATACTATATGATATCACTTATATGTGGAATCTAAAATATGGCACAAAGGAACCTATCTACAGAACAGAAACAGACTCACCAACATAGAGAACAGACTTGTGGTTGCCGGGAGGAGGGAGTGGGATGGACTGGAAATTCAGGGTTGGTAGATGCAAACTATTACATTTAGAATGGATAAGCAATGAGGTCCTCTGTACAGCGCAGGGAACTCTATTAATCTCCTAGGATAGACCATGATGGAAAATAATACAAAAAAAGAATGTGTGTGTGTATATATATAATATATATATATAAAGAATACATATATGGGGAGTTCCTGTCCTGGCACAGTGGTTAACGAATCCAACTAGGAACCATGAGGTTGCAGGTTCGGTCCCTGCCCTTGCTCAGTGGGTTAACGATCCGGCGTTGCCGTGAGCTGTGGTGTAGGTTGCAGACGCGGCTCGGATCTCGCGTTGCTGTGGCTCTGGCGTAGGCCGGTGGCTACAGCTCCGATTCAACCCATAGCCTGGGAACCTCCATATGCCGTAGGAGCGGCCCAAGAAATAGCAACAACAACAACAACAACAAAGACAAAAAGACAAAAAAAAAAAAAGAATACATATATGAATGACTAGGTCACTTTGCTGCACAGCAGAAATTGGCACAACCTTGTAAATAAATTACAGTTTAAAACATAGGAAAGTAAATTCATAAAGAATTGGGAGGTTGGAGTTCCCGTTGTGGCACAGTGGTTAACAAATCTGACTAGGAACCATGAGGTGGCAGGTTCGATCCCTGACCTTGCTCCGTGGGTTAAGGATCTGGCATTGCTGTGAGCTGTGGTGTAGGTTGAAGACGTGGCTCAGATCCCTTGCTGTGGCTCTGGCTGGATCCCTTGCTGTGGCTCTGGCGTAGGCCAGTGGCTACAGCTCTGATTCGACCCCTAGCCTGGGAATCTCCATATGCCGCGAGAGCGGCCCAAGAAATGGCAAAAAGACAAAAAAAAAAAAAAAAAAAAGAATTAGGAGGGTTTCTTTCCTTTTCAAGGCTCTGGAACAATTTATGGAACATTAGGACTATCTGGTCTTTGAAAGTTGGATAGAATTCACCTATGAAACCATCTGGTCCTGATGTTTTTTTTATGTGGCAGTTTCTCTGTTTATCCTGGGGCACTAGGTCTGTTAACATTTTCTCTCTCAAATGGTATCAAGTGTGGTAAATTTCCTTTTCCCAGGAAATTCTCCATTTCATAGAGGCTTTCAAATGTATTTGCTTAGACATCCACAAATTAGTCTCTCTTTAAAAAAATTCTTGTTTCAGTGGTTATTCCTCTTTTTGTCTTTTATTATATATATTTGTGCCTTCTCCTTTTTCCTTCGATTAAATTAGCTGAAAATTGTCTTATTTTGATAATTACTTTTTAAAAACTAGAATTTTGATTTATTGATTACATTTTATATTTTTCTATTCTCTAACTCATTGACTTCTACTTTTATATTTTAATTTCCTCCCTTGTATTTCCTTGTGGTTTACTTTGTTGTTCTTTTCCTAGCTTTCTGAGCTGGTAATGAAATTTAAGTATTTTTATTGCTAACAGTTTTCAAGGCTTTGAATATTCTTATCGCTTCACAGCGTTCTACTGATTCTTTTCTGTGGTGTTTTCATCATCATTATTTTTTAAAAGTTTTAAAATTTTGGTTTGTATTTACGCTGGTCTCAGGATTTGTTTAGAGGGTTTTTTTTTAATTACAGTGGATGGCTTTTGAAAAATGAACATTTTTAAATTTTACTGCATTTTGATAAGAGAATGCTGTTTGTCGTATTTCCATTTTATGAAATGTACTGATGTTTCTTTTGTGATTATATTCTGTAATTCTTTCCCTGAGGCTGAGAAGAGGTATATTGTCTATTTTCTGGGGGTAAAGTTTGATTCATATACATAAGTTCTATCTTATTATGTTATTTAAATATTTTTACTCATTGTCGCTTTGATTTGCTTGCACTGAGAGTGGAGTGTTAATATCTGCTATTATTGTGGGTTCTGCCCTATGCCTTCTTGCATCTACATATTGATTCATAATGATGGTTGCTATGTGTTTTGGTGCATCAATATGAAAACTTTTTATATCTTCACTGTGAATTGTGGCTTGTCACATTAAAAAGTGACCTTCTTTGTTACTTTTCATATGTTGCATTTAATATCCGGGGGCTTGAGTTTTACTCTTTGTGATGTCAGGACAACCACCCCTGCCTGCTTTCTTACTTTTCTATTTAAGAGATAATTCCAAGTTTGGGAGGGGTTCTCTGTCTTACAGTAATGCTATAATTTTATGTGTTCTTTTATCAATTATTTAGTAGTACTTTGGAGACGATGGTGAGAGATCTGGATTTATGGGGCCCCACATTTTCATTGCTGTTTTACGTTGGAAGATACTACATTCGCGGTTTAGACGGATGCGAGTGTTTACCTACAACAGTGGAGCAACTGCATCAGAAGCCCTTGGGGCTCTTGTTGAACTACAGATTCTTAGGCTCCACCCTATATTGGCTAAATGAGAATCTCTGGAACGGGGGCCTAGGAATCTGTATTTAAAATGATATCAGATGGTTCTTACGGTCTTTAAAGTTTGAGAGTCACTGATATAGATGGAAGAAGCGTAAAGTCGGGGAAAGAAATGACTGCTCTTGGCCACAACACTCCAAACAGGAATTTGGGGGACTTTGGGTAACTCCCACAATATTTACGGGCCCTATTGTGTGGTTCATTTATATGTTCCTTATTGCGACCAATGACTTCCCTCAGGGTCATTTGTTTCTTTGATGTGAATGATAGCCATCAGAACGTTTTAAAAAAAGCTCTCCACATTTTACAGCCTTCTGTTGAGAGAGAGGAACAAATGGCAGTCCAATATCTGAGAGTTGATAAAAACAAAACATTTTCAGCGTCTGTCGTTATAAACAGATCAGGCCAGTTTCCCACGTCCTGCCTGCCTGCTGTACTTAGAGATATACATCATGTTCCGCAGCCGTGTTCCCAGAACAGAGAGTGACTTTTCCATCACAAGCTAGTTCTTCCTTCTGGGTTCCTGCTTCCTGGATTCATCCGAACCTGAAATCCCCTTTCTTCCTCTTTCCTCATTGATGGTGGAGACCACATCTGAGCTGAACTGGTGACCTTAATATCCAGATGATCCGATGAAATACTTTTTAAACAAGTGAGTTCACTAAGAGTCCTTATAAAACAGCAAACATGTCAAATTATGGTCAGTAGATTTACTTTAGTACCGTGTGTGTTTTCGTTGTATTTGGTGGAGCCACATGAAATCGCTGATATTTGACCAGAAATGACAGTTTTATATGGTGAAACCTAACACTTCAGTTCTTTACAACTTGGCCCTGGGTCTGGTTTAGCTCGTGGCTTCCCATTAATCAGAAGAGCCAGGTAACCACACTGTGCCTTTTTCTTCATTATGGGTAAATTATTTACTTAGCTACAACTTGTCAGATTTCTGCAAGAGTTCTTTTTATGCACCAAGGGCTAAATGAACTATTTCACACTTGACTGGAAGACCTTAGATGGGATTTCAGTGATATAAATGGAAATCAACCCAAGATTGGATTATCATTTTTAAAAAAATTGAGTCTTGCATTTTCGCCGTGATTTGGGAGTCAGCAAGCTTTTTTTTATTGTGCCTTTCATGGTAAGTTTCAGCACTGAAGACCCACTAACACCATTTGCCATGACCTAGGGTGGTCTTGAAGGTCCATTCTCCTTTTCATGTTCTTCTCTGTTCCTTCTCACTCTTATTCTTGGGAATGATTTAGTTTAACAAATAGCAGTGGCATATTTCCTGTGGAGTAGACACAGAGCTAAGAGCTTGAGGAATGAAAAACTGAACAAGACATGCCACCTAACCTCAAGGAGTTTTTAATCTAGTAGGAGAAGCGGGCATGTGTGGTTATAATACTTGGCAGAATGAAATAGCTGTGACATTGAGTTTCCACTGAGCTTTACTCCTGTTGGGTAGATTGACTGTCTCCTGCTGCAGGTTGCAAATCCTGGTGACTGCAACACAGTATATGTTATAAATAGCATTGCATCTTGACTGCAGATGAACTCAGTGAGAGAATGGGCAGAGAGGAACAGGAAAGATTGAGCACGATTTGTCTGGCCATTTGTTTATGAGATTGAACTTTGGCGGAGTCCTAGTCCTCTTAAGATCTGGAAGAGGCAGCCTCTTTGCCTGTATGAGATTTTGGTCTCGGTGACTAAAACACTTCTGGTGAGTGTGTCTGTGTGCAAACTTGCATTCCGCCCGTGAGCATGTGTGTTCATGCTTAACTGATTCAAGGACTGCATTTCCCCAACATATTACACCAAATGTACTTAACAGCAATTAGAATGTTTGCTGCCTGCTGTGTGCAAATCTCCCCAGAAAACAAAACTCTCCTAAATGGCAGTATAAGTAATTCAGAAGATGAAAGCCGGCGATTTACAGAGTGCTCGGTTCGTTTGCTTCCTGCAAATATCAAGATTAACAAAGAAATTCATTGATCCCATCTCGCCTCCTTGAAGCTGGTACGCGGGCCTAAGGGGACACATCACACTGGCTCTGTGATTCAGAGGAAAACTTGCTGTTGCTTTTGTTTATGGCCAAGATGCCAATTTAGTGGCATTTCCCTTGGCAAGGGTGTCTCAAGAAAAACACATCAGTTTATGTGTATTTTTAGATGAAATGCTCTACCCAACCTTTCCCCAGGAACGACCTTCTCAGTGGCTCAGGAAGGAAGCATGGCCAATTGTAGCTGTTCAAAGGGCTACTCAGGTCATGCTTGTGTGATGCTGGCTAGTCTGACACTCCTTCCTCCGACTGGGAACACTGGCCCTTAAGTTGCTTCCATGTCTGAGGTGTTAATTTACTTAAGAGCCAGTATTTTGGGAGTATGGAGGATGAGCCCTGGATTGCACTAGGCACTGGGCAATACAGAGGTGATTGCAAGGCATCGTCCTTGCCCTCAGAGCAGAGAAATCTTTTCCAAGCATACATTATGTCCTGGTCACTCTTTAGAGACCAGTAGCCAATGCCAGCTGCCATTTTTGACACCTTCTTGGGACAGCCCTGCCTCCCCCAGCCCCACTCCCTTTGATCCAGACCTTCCTGTGCCTGCTCTCATCTCCCCAGCTTGGCATTCTCTTGGCTCCACCTTCTGACTTCAAACCAGCCCCTCTTTGTCCCTCCTCCCAGGTCCTTCCCATTCCTCAGTCCCCACCCGAGGCAGTTACGTAACTTGCTCACAGCCGGGATTCAAAGTCAGCTCTGCTCTAAATCCTTGGCACTCAAAGTGTGATTCGTGTCCCCTGGCGCCCTCATCAACTGGGAGCTTGTTAGAAGTGGGGCATCTTGGGCCTCACCCCTCACTTGGGTTCCTACCAAATTGGAACCCATATTTTAACAAGATCCTCTGGTGGTTCTCGGATGGAGTCAAGTCTGAGAAACCCTATCTTAGATTTGCACACTCACCGACCTCTCATTAACCTTTATTCTTCTTGCCTTGTGAAGCCAGCACTGAGATGGTCTGGCCGAGTCCCCACTAACAGGTGGGGGGGCGGTGTTCTTCCAGTGGCTTGACTTGCACATCTCCTGTGCTCCTGGGGACCAGACCCTGGGACCTAGAGCCCTGCCCTGGTCTTACCCAGGCCTGAGAACTTTGCTACGCTGAACATCCTTAGAACCAAGAGGTAGCGCAGGGAGGGCTGCAGACAGACCTCAGCCAAGTCAAGGAGCTGCCGTAAGGGGTCCCCAAAGTGTCCCCAAAGTTGTTGAAAGATCATGCATGGACTGATAGGGAGGCAAAGTGCCCTGACTTCTCCACATTGATGGGTAGAAGAAAGTACTGATCCATTTTGCACCCAACGCACTTCTCTGGGTTCCAACAAGTGCACTCTCCACCCTGGCACTGGCCAGGACTAGAAGGGTCCACTGGCTGCCCAGGGGATCTTCAGAGCCCTGTTGAAGTTCAAGTGGACCGTATGAAGTGTCTGCTAAACATTATCATCGGACACCAGCCAAAGAAGTTCCAGCTGGAGATGCCCTCCAAGGCTTTGCTCACACACGTACAGATCTCCCTTGCCTACACTTAAGATAGCTACTTGGGGCTGTTGATGTTTCTGGAAACCCTCTGGTGTTCAACCCCTAGCAAGCCCATTCTTTTGCCAAAATTTTGCATCTTCTGCACTTTCCTGCCATCCCTGCCACATCCAGCTGGACACAGAGACAGTTACGTGTAGGAGAAAGTTTATGGGAATTCCTCAGTGCCACCATCAGCTGCTGTCCCCAGAGCAGTAGACAGGGAAGAGAGAGTGTCTTTGGAGCCAGGCTCCTGGTTCACGAAGGCGTCCCATGCATCAGGACAGATGTGGCTCAGCATCCCTGGGGCTGGAGTCCGCCTCAGGCCTGACCTTTTAAGCCAGGCTGTCTGCCCTCTTCTCAGAGACTGGCTGACTCTGATTGGAGCTTCCTGTTGTGAAAACTGGATGCAGACTCTTGGCTCAGTATGCTAATTTCTAACTCCTCAAACAGATTTGGTGATCAGCCTTCTTGATTCCTGGCATTCGGGGGCCTTGGTGCTCTTAGTTTTTTCCTTTGCGACTCCGTCTGGATGAAGCCTCTTGCATCAGTCCCAGAACGCACATGACTGGGGGGCCTTCTTAAACACCCCCACCCCCAGACCTAACCCAGCCCGTCTTCTGTGAGGCATTTGTGTAGGAGTGGAATTCCCAGTAGGACACCATCGTGCCCAATGACAGTAGCATTCCTATAAAGATTTCTTTGGACCAATGGGCACACAGTTTGCTTACATATTTTCTTCATTAGCACTCATTTGCAATTACCCATTAGAGCAATTTTTAAACACCCACACAGACACAGAGTCAAGGAGTAAAATGTCTCAAGAAGAGAAGCGTTAGATGTGCCAGGACACTCCTTTTGAAAAAAAGTCATTACTTTGCCCGCTAGACCTTAGCACGCTTCCTGCCTGCAATCAGGCCTGCTGGCAAAGCGAGGAACCAGATTCTTCAAGGATGCAGGAGCACAGGACCAGAGGGACTTACTGGCTGGCTGGGGCTGAATGCCAAATGAAGGTTCCTCTTTTTAAACCCATTTCCCTGCTCCCCCCTTTGCTTCTACTCCCAGGCTTCTGGGAGGAAAAGCCTTTTGTTGTTGTTGTCGTTTAAGTTTTATTGAATTATAACTCATCTACAATGTTGTGATCTTTTTTTCCCCCCTTTTTTCTTTTTTCTTCTTTGGCCTCCCCATGGCATATGAAGTTCCCGGGCCAGGGTTAAGATCCCAGCCAGCTGCAGTTGCATCCTAAGCCACAGCTGCGGTGGCAACAATGGCGGATCCTTAACCCACTGTGCTGGGCTGGGGATAGAACCTGCATCCCAGGGCTCCCAAGATGCCGCTGATCCCGTTGTATCACAGCGGCAACTCCAGCAATGTTGTGATAATTTTCTGTTGTGTAACAAAATGATTCAGTTATACATACACACACATCCATTTTTTTTTTCAGACCCTTTCCCCATATAGGTTCTCACAGAGTATTGGGTAGAGTTCCCGATGCTCTACAGCAGGTCCCTGTCAGCCATCCAGGGGGTCAGGGGATGTTCTTTGCTTGGCTACTGTTGTAATGCATGGTTGACTGGCCTTTGGTATAGGCAGGGCTGCCCTTTTGTTTGACATGTTTGTTGATGACTTCTGGATGGGCACCCCCAGGTTACGTGGGTTTGCCTTTAAGGAAGGGGAGCCAGGTTAGGGTGAGGCCCCCTCATATCTACATTAGAGAAATGTAGAGAAATGGAGAATTCAGATCTGGCAGGTTGCCTGCTCCTTTGCCTGGTCTCACTAGCCATTGATGCGTCCACCAGCTCCTCGGAAATTTGATTTCAGGGGTCAGTCCCATTCCACTCAAGGCTTTGCCAATGAGATAAAACGCCTTCTCCCCAGATGAACAGACAGAGCGAGAAGCTGGGGTTGCGGGGAGTTCCCATCGTGGAGCAGTGGTTAACGAATCCGACTAGGAACCATGAGGTTGCGGGTTCGGTCCCTGCCCTTGCTCAGTGGGTTAAGGATCTGGCGTTGCTGTGGGCTGTGGTGTAGGTTGCAGACGCGGCTTGGATCCCGAGAGTTGCTGTGGCTCTGGCGTAGGCCGGTGGCTGCAGCTCCGATTCGACCCCTAGCCTGGGAACCTCCATATGCCGCGGGAGCGGCCCAAAGAAATAGCAAAAAGCCAAAAAAAAAAAAAAAAAAGAAGAAGCTGGGGTTGCGATGCGAGCAGACATGGAAGAGCTCCTTGGATGGGAAGCGTTTAGCCCCGTGTCCTTTTGGAGAGCCTGGAACTCTGCCCATGAGGTCGCCCCGACTAGCAGAGAGATACTGTTCTTTGATTTAGACACGTGCCCTGTGTTGTCATGGCACTTCCCTGCTCAGTAATCCTTGGTGTCCTGGCTTCTCACGGCTGGCAGATCAAGTCTGAATCTTATAAACTGCTTTCAGTGTACCCGGTTGGCTGCTGTTTTCTTTGCCTCACCCCAGTCTCCCTGTGAGACACGTATTTCTGCGTGTTAGGAGCGCACTGGACATTCTCTCTCCTCTGTTGTGCATGTGCTACTCGTTTCATTTTCCTTAAAGGGTTTCTCCCGTCTTCCTCTCTCTCCCTTCACAGACCTTCACCTGGAAATTACCTACTCATGCTTCATGGCCCAGATCAAATTTTATCTCCTCTGCGAAACCTTTCCTGGGCGGGCCCCCATCTATCTCCTTGCAGGCGGAACTAAGCTCCCAGAGCAGCCTGAACCAACCGCACTTGTGACATTCATCATTCCGTAATCTTCATTCTGATTTGCCTGTCTTTTCCCCTTATGGACCAGTGAGCTTTTCCAGGTTATTAGCGAAATTTTTTTGAAAAAGAATTTTATCTTCAGCACCTTGCTGGTCCATAATTGATGCTCGGCCTGTGCAAATGTCACAGTTAAGCTGATGTTTCCAGGTGATATAGATATGCTTGTCCTTTGGTGTGTTAAAAATAAAGGAACAGGTTTTTTGGTGAAAACAAGATCTATGTTAAATCAAGGGATAGGCGTTGCCTTCCATCTGTCATAAACATTGAGGCATTTTTGTGCTGCTTGGTTTTCTAGAAGTTTTTCCCTCTTCTTGATCTTTCTAGTAGAACAAAGCAAAATGTTTGTAATTAAATAAAGTCATTGACCTCAGCAAGGTGAGCTGCTTCTCCAGTGATCTGGTGTGGCATCTTTAAACAGGCAAAAGAGGGACCCTGGGAGGGGACTTAATTTCCTGACTATAGCCTCTTTATTTAATCCCTGGAATTCCAGTACTGTGTCCTCCATATAAGCCCTTTTATCTGCAGGTGACCAGAACTTCTCTTCTCTATTTTATTTGGTACTGTTTAACAAATGTTTATGGAGCATCTGGGATGAGCCCAACCTATGTGCTGGAGCTGTATCAGTCCAAGAGTTGGACTTCATGGACCTTACAGACTGGTGATGAGAAGGGTTAGGCTAGGGTTGGGGCCAAAGGCTGCATGGAAAGATGTCTTGCTGCCCCTCCACCCTAAGTATCCACTCCCATTTCTGATCCTCTCTCACCAGCCCAAGGTGTGAGGAGTTGTGTCGACATGCAGGTCTCCAGGTTCCCTTTGGATCGTACCTGTGGGATTTTAGAAAGGAAGACTTTACCTGGAGGAAGGATGAAAAGAATGTCTGTGTTAGTAATGCATGTCTGAAGGATGGAACAAGTGGCCGAGAGAATTCTACAGGGCATTGAGAAGCCAGTGGATTGGGGATTTAAAGAGGATAGAAGTTTCTTTTCATGCCCTTGGACTCCAGAGCAGAAGCACATCCTAGAGTTAGGACTTGGTCCCCGAAGTCATTAGGTCCTTTTATAAATGGTTTTTATTGGGTGAGACTTGCTGCCTGGCAGGCTCAATTGGATGGTTCAGTTTCTTCATCCAGTGCCCCGGTGCTCATCTCACATAGCATTTATTATCATTGTAAATGGCAGCTCCCACCCCCTTAAGAACTTGACATATGGCTGGAACTAACTGGGTTTTTAAACAAACGATGGTCCTTGTATATTTAAGTTTCTCGAGCCTTTTCAAGGCTACATGTTCACAGCTAACAGAGGATGGCCTCCCCACGGAGTGATTGGTTTTATGTTTCTTCTGTGAAACCATCATGGAATTGCTTCTGGGTAGAGAAAAAAGGTCCATTTTCAGTGGGAGGTATGTCTGTATTCTAGAATGAGTAACATGAGGTCAGTCCATGTCATCTTTCTTCCACATCTGCCTTTGAAAAGAGAATAGTTGTGATTTGGGGTTTCGACTCAGAATCCCCTTTCCGATGGTGGCATCAGAGGGCATGTTGTGGGATGACAGGGGGTGTCTGTTATTTATGCCAATTGATGTTACCCTCACGCAAAAATCCCAGAGCGTGTAGCCAAGCGTTACCATTCCTTTTAATTTTGCAATATGGTTCTGTCATCATGCATTAATCTAAACAGATGTGTTTTCCTTTGTTATATTTGCTCTCTCTGAAAAATACAGACAGAAAATGTAGAAAGAAGCAAGAAAAATTATTTATAATTTCACCACCTAGAGGCAAAGTGACATTTCATTATTGTTTTCATTTGAATTTCCCTTATTACTTGTGAGGAGTCACTTCTTCTCATGTTTTTTTCTTTTGTTCTCGGGTTTGTGTGTTCATGTTTTTTGTTTAGTTACCTAATTGTATGCTTTGGGTTCCTATTATCTTTTACTCTTTTATAATTGCTTTAAATTTTTTTCTCAATTTGCTCTTGTCTTCATTTTATTAATAATAACCAGAGCTTTGCAATTGTTAGCCAACAGTTGATTCTTCAACATCCAGCGTTTGCATGAATATTCATTTTTATTTTATTTTTCTCGTATTTTGAGGTCTCAATTTAACTGTTTTATCTATCTCAAATTTATTTTGCAGTGTGTTTGGAAGGGAGACTCTCCTTATTTTACCCAGTAGAGGGACAGTAGTCCTAACACACTTTTTGAACGTGTCTTCCCTTCCTCTTTGGTTTGTGGTGTACAGTTCTTGGCAGAAATTCTCTTAAGATCAGCTTTGTTCCTCTTATTCTGTTTCACTTGTCAGTCACTATGTGGAGGATTAAATTATGTTAGCTTTATATTGGATTTGAACATCATATATGTCTGAGTTTCCTTAATAGCCTTTCCCCCAGCCGTTTTGTTATTTGTTCTTACTTGTTTGTTCTTTCAGGTCAGTGCTGAAATCATATGTCCAGTGATAAAATGATTTCCACAGAAACCCTTCAGAAAGTCCCATGTATCATATTTTCTCATATTTATCAAATCTTATCATATTTTTAAGTTATAAAAGTCATACATGTTTGGTGTGGACCCTGGGGACTGCAGTGAAATATAAAGGAAGACACAGAAGCCATCAACCTCTCTCCACCCAGACCCTCCTTGATAAGTCATTTCTTTTCGCAGAGGCTGAGACCAGAGGCTTTGCAGTCAGGTGGATCTGGGCTTGAAGCCTTGCTCTGTCTACCACTCATTTGCCTTTGGGCGCATGACTCTGGACCTCAGTTTCTCTCATCAGCAAAACGAGGATACCCACATTACCGTTTCCTGGTGAAACGTGGTGAGATGATGTAGACACTGGAAGGTTCTTGGCATGGTGAGCAAGGGCGGGGCTAACATGTGCCTGTGTCCTGTGTCCTCTGTCACTTTCTTACCGCTCAGCTTCCATCCTTGTCTGGGACCAGTGCTTCTCAGGTGATGGCCAAGGGCACAAGAACCTCTCTTGAGGTTCGTGCTTGGAGCCAGCATGAGCACTCCACTTGTCCTGCTCGCCAAAGCAAGGCATGGGGCCAAGCCCAGGTTCACTGGGTGGGGAAATAGACTTCACCTCTTCAGAGAGAACAGCTTCAAAGTCTTGTGGTAGAGCACCTGCCTAGCTCGAGGGGCGAAGGATTAAGGCATGAATGGATTCTGCACGCAGTATAAACAAGATCTGCTGGACCGCTTCAGCAGTCTAGGGAGGGAGAAGGCGTTTTCTGTCCAGGGAGGCATTTTCTGTCCGTTGTCTTCCAGGTTAGGACTAAGCTGGGCCTGGAGGGGATGGTGAGTGGAATTTAACTCAGAGTGGGGAAGGCCTGTCCTCAGCGAAGACTTTATGGGTGAAGGAAACAATAATAAAAGCAACAACAATAATAATTTGGGAGTTTGGGATTAACAGATATACACTACTATACATAAGATAGATAAATAACAAAGACCTCCTATATATCACAGGAAATTCTATTCAGTAACTTATAATAACCTAAGTGGAAAATAATCTGAAAAATAATGTATGTGTGTGTATATACAAACACACACACACACACACACACAACTGAATCACTTTGTTGTGTGCCTGAAACACAATATTGTAAATAAACTAGACTTCAATTTTAAAAATTAGAGGGAAAGAGAAACAACAGTAATACTGAAGACAGAGTGGTGGCCCAGCTGCAGGAATAAACAGAAGTGTTTTCAGGGTCAGTGCCAGTAAAAAGATGGGCTTGACTGGCCAATTTGGCCTGAACATTAAAAGGAAAAAATAACCAGTCTGGTAATATGTTTCACAGTGCTCTGCTGAAGTTACAGGGTAACAACCTTTAGAACCCGATTGGTGCTCTGCGCGGGGCTGGGGGTAGGGGGTGGGGGAATGCTGCTGAGAGCAGAGCATTTTAGCGCCTTCAGTTTCTGTGAAGAATCTTATTGAGCAAATGTGGGATCTGCTGGGCTTTGGAACACCGCTATTTATTATTTCCAATTGGCATCATTTCCTAATGTATTTTTGTCCCTCCTGCAGCAGTTGAGGCTGTCCCCTCTCATTCCACTCACCTTAGAAAGGTTATAGGATAAATACTATGTATGAATAACTTAGACAGCCTTTGCTGTGCCTTAATTGCACCAAAGCTTTCTTAGCTGTGGCCTAAAACTGTCTGCATTAATTTGCCCTTAATTGTTTTTAGAAATTCTGTTCCTGAGCTATCGCTTAATAGAACTCTAGGGTTTTTCTTTTCCTTTTCTGTTCTCTTCTGTGGAAGAAAGCAAGAGAAGCTAGAGCCTACCTAGGCAGATTCATCCCCTGAGCTGACAGTCTGAATGATGGGGCCCCTGCTCTGCCCCATATATGTGTGGTTCCCCCTTCCTTTTAGGGAAAGCAGTGCTGCACAGAGCAGGGGACCATGGTAGGAACTGAGGGTTAAAGAAGGTGAATCAACCCTTTTCACTTAACAAAACCTTCTGAAGATAGAGAGAGACAGGTAGGAATTTTTTTTTTTTTTTTTTTTTTTGCTCATGTCAGGTCTTCCTTCCTCTACCTTGAAACTTGCATAGCTGTCATCTGACCAAGCAGCACTTGGTTGCATGGATCTGGCTAAAGATGGAAAAGCAACTCTTCACAACTCAGAGAAAGAGACTTTCCAGGAAGCCATGGAGCCAGTAGATAATAAGTCCAAAAATCAAAAGTGGTGTGTGGAATATTCCAAAATAAATGTTTATAGGAGCCAGGCTGGCAGGGGAGGCACAGAGCTTTGTTGACCCCATAGTGCTTGAAAACAGGCTGTGGGTGTCTGGCATTGGTCTGGACCAGGGTGTGGGGCTGCAGCTGACAATGGTGCTCTCTGGTTGTATGGCCTGGATTCATCCCCTCCCACCGTGCTCCTGTGGGAAGCCAGTGGAGCCCAGAAAAAACAAATCCTTCTATACCCACAACATCTTGCATTCAGTTTCTGGAGCTTTTCCTGGGGGTCCTTGCACCCCAAGATAAGAGCCCATGCCATGAGTAGAATAGACTGAGACTTGATTCATGAAAATTGCACCAACATAGCTGAGAAGCAGGATATGTGCAGACTCAAATGCTGGAGTAGGCACTTCATCTCGGAGACCGCTCTGGGTGGGAACTGAGCTAATGAGGTGTGCTGCTCCTTCCTGGATGAACTGAGCTCAACCAGAGGAAATTAAACCACTCAGCAAAGTGTGCATTTTCCCTAATAACGAGAGGTCCAAAAAAAGGGGCCTTCTGCATCTCATTTATTCAGCCCCATATCTTGTTTTGCAGGGTTTGCTGTTGCTAAAAATGATGCCACTCTCTCCTCGGATTATAGGCAAGGCTTGATGAGGAGAGAAGAAAAAAGGGAGTTTGGGGCTAGTTAATGCACTTGACCCAAGCAGCCTTCAAAATTTGAGCTCTGATTAGTAAATCAAGGGAGACAGCAGGCAGTTGTGCTGAGGTGCCATCGCCAATGTTATAATTGCGGGAGGAGATAAGTGATGCCTTTGATCATAAGAAGAGTGGAGGAGATACACTGGGAATACAGGCGGGTTTCTATTTGTAGTTCAGTAACCGTTTATTTGCCAAGTGTTGGGCTCTGGGGAAACAAAAAAGAAGGAAGACCCACTGGCTACCTTGCAGTGGGAGAGGGCAGAGTAGAGTGCCAGGATGACCTAGAGAGTCTCATACTAAGTGCAGTAAGTCAGAAAGAGAACGACAGATACCATAGGGCATCATGTGTGTGTATAATCTAAAATACACGCGGACCTATCTACCAAACAGAAACAGACTCACAGACACAGAGAACAGACTTGTGGTTGCCAAGGGGGAGAGGAGAGAAGGATTGGGAGGTTGGGATCAACAGATGCAAACTAGTATAGATTGGATGGATAAACGAGGTCCTACTGTATAGAACAGGAAACTGTATTCAGTATCCTGTGATGAACCATAATGGGGAAAATATGAAAAAGAATAGATATATATACACACACACACACATATGTGTGTGTAAACTGAGTCACTGTTGTACAGCAGAAATTAACACAACATTGTAACTCAACTACACTTCAATAAAATCTTTTAAAAAGTGTTCCCACTGTAGCCCGGCAGGTTAAGAGCCTGACTAGTATTCATAAGCTTGCGGGTTCCATCCCTGGTCTCGCCCCGTGGGTTAAGGATCCAGCATTGCCACAAGCTTCAGTGTATGTCGTAGGCGTGGCTCAGATCTGGTGTTGCCATGGATGTGGTGTAGGCTGGCGGCTACAGTTCCGATTTGACCATATGCCCCAGGTGCAACCTTAAAAAAAAGACAAAACAATTTTTTAAAATTTTTTTTTTTAAAAAAAGAATGTTATAAAAGCGAAAGGAGAAGGGGCTGCCATTCTGCTGGGGGCCTGGGCGCACACCTGGAGCTGGGCCTAGGGAGGAGGGCACGTGACCCAGAGGAAGGGCACTTTAGGAAAGGGGTGAGCATAGGAAGTAGGGGTGGGGGGTGATTGAGGGTCCCGACCTGCCTCAAATAGAACCTTGCAGCACAGCTCCCAGGGCTTCTCGGGGACTGGAGATCTTAGGTTTGTCTTGTCACCGCCGCTGTGGTGGGACTTTTTCCTGCAGTGTCAGCCATGTGTGTGCCTGAAGAGGAGGAAAGTCAGATGGACGATTGATCCCCAGCTGGGTGGAAACAGAGCAGCCCACGCCCCAGAGGTCTCCTTGAGGTGGAGGACTGGGTGTTTGGGGGCACAAGGTGGGAAGAGCTGGAGGGAAAGGAGGCTGTGGCCATGGAAGGCAGAGATGGGGTGCAGTGCAGCAGGTGTGGGCAGTGATGAGGTCCATGGGCTCTGGGCAGGGGTCGGGGGCAGCGGTTGCCCTCAGGCAGTTACAGATTTTTAAGGAGGCATCCCAGACAGATAGAGAGACAGATGCACAGTTGTCAGGTGTCTCAGAGACGTCACATGTTAGTTATTGGCCTCTGCGTGCTTTTCTCTGTGGGGCAGCTTCCGAGAGAATCTGGTATCCTGTTGCCCCTTGAGGTGAGGAACCTGGTCTTGAACTACTTTGTAGCTCCGCTTCCAGACTAGAGCATCGATTCAAAGGGATCCAGACTTAAGATAGCTTTCTCCCCATCCATCTTCTTTCAGACAAAACGTTGTTTATTTCTTTTCTTTTCTTTTCTTTTCTTTTTTCTATTCTCTTCTCTTTTTCCTTCCCTTCCCTTCCTCTCCTCTCCTCTTCTCTTTCTTTTTTGCTTTTTAGGGCCGCACCCTCGGCATATGGAAGTTCCCAGGCTAGGGGTCAAATTGGAGCTGCAGCTGCCAGCCTACACCACAGCCACAGCAATGCTGGATCTGAGCCACGTCTGTGACCTACACCACAGCTCACGGCAACATCGGATCCTTAACCCACTGAGTGAGGCCAGGGATCGAACCCACATCTTCATGGATACCAGTCGGGTTCATTCCCGCTGTGCCCCAACAGGAACTCCAAGATTATTTATTTCTTCGTGACTAGTTACGGAAAGGAAATTTGTGGTTTCTGGGACCCCTACCTGAGTCTGTGTTTCTAGAGGAAGCACACAAAGCCCTGTAGATTTTTTTTTTCATCTTTAAAAATTTTATCGAAGTCTAGTTGATTTACAATGTTGTGATAATTTCTGCTGTACAACAGCGATTCTGTTATATGCGTACAAGTATGCATGCTTTTTCAAATTCTTTTCCCACATGATTGCAGGCTGTTGATGACAGCTCCCTGTGCCATACAGCAGGCCCTCACTGACCGTCTGTTCTATGCAGTAGTGTGCGTATGCCAGTCCCAACTCCCTAATCCATCCCTCCCCCCACCTTTCCCCTTTGGTAGCCATAAATTTGTTTTCAGTGGATTTTGAGATATTTCACACTTTCTGCAGCCTGCCATCCTCTCCTCACTCCCCAGGTAGCTTTCAAATCTGGAATCTATTCTTTTATCCGGACAACCTTCCAGTCTTCTCTCACTTACCTGGATTTTGCAGTCTGGGAGGCTGCTGAGGAGGCAGGAAACATGTCTGATTCTGTATGTCCCATGATACAGAGACAGGGCCAGACGCCGAGCTGAGCTGACCGCTCCCTCCCCGAGATCTGCCCGCCCACGAGCCTCGGCCAGGGCCACACAGAGGGTACCGTGCACAGCACCTTGGCCCCGAGCCCCTCCACAGCAGGGGCTCGGAAATGAGGGATGAGGATGCTTCTTTCATGGCAGCCCCAGTCTGCAGGATGAGGGGTACCCGTATGTGTGGCTTAGAAGCACCATCTGAGAGTCATTAGGCCACAGGGAGAATTGGTCCAGCATCAACTCCTAGGGCAGAAGCCTTATCTGTTCTCTTCCTCTGTGCAGCTGCTAGTGTTTCTAAGGCCCATGAGGCCTCTCCCTTTCCTTTGTACCAGCCACCCCTAGTCTCCTTTCCGTGTTGAGTACAGGAGGTTGGGCGTCTGGTCAGAAGTAACGAATGTCAGTCAGTGCTGAGTCCTTACAGCAGGTGCCGACAACCCTGGCTGTCCATCTCTCCATCCCTCTGGCATTTGGTGGGCCATCGACCCTTAGCCGGCCTTAGAGGGTTTTTTTATAAAGGCAGAGCTTGCTCTCTGGAGCAGCAAAAACCATGCTGATTGTCATAATGACTGTATTTAAAACTCTGAGGATGTCGGGCATGGGAGAGGTAAATCACTGTAAGCTGGGAGGTTGGAGTCTGGGGCGCTTTTGAGGAGCAGAGTCCACTGGGTCCTGCAGGAAGGGTCTGGGTTAAGTGAAAACTCTGGAAGCCTGGCCGGTGGTGATGCGAAATCTACAGGCGGGAACAGAAGAGCCAGGAGGTAAGGTAGAAGGGCAGGCAGGCTAGCTTTTCCATGAGTTGGTACACTGAATTCTTCCAGGGCTCTCAAAGGCTGGTCTCCTCTGATCCTTACAAGCACCTTAGCCAGGCACCCAGAGCTAAGTGCAATGAGGGTTAATTTGACAGTTTTATAGATGAAGAAAGATGAGCAGTGTGCCCGGGGTAACAGGTTCTGTGTGTGGCAGAGTGCTTTTCGCTTCTGAGAGCCCCCTCAGGATTTCCTGAATGGTCACCTTGACCATGAAGGGGCAGGATCGGCCGGGGAGGGGGGCGGGGGGGGGGGCGGGTGTTATTCCCTGTCGGCTCCCAGGAGTCCCAGTTCACCAGGGCCAGTTGCCTGCTCCGACCAAGATGCTTGACCCGCGGCTCTGTCTTCATGGCAGCCTGACCCGGTCGCCTGTGGCTGGGGAAGACGGTGCTTGGTACAGTGCAGTCTGGTCTTTTTGCTTCTCCATTTCCAGGGCCAGCATCTGTTAAAAACAAAGGCTCACGCTTCGAGTGGGAGGGTGTGTGCGGTGGGGCTGCTGGTGTGGATGGTGAGGAACCCACTGAGAAGCAGCAGCTGCCTGCCTGCCAGGCTCAGGATGGCTGCCTGCCCCCTGCTGAGGGTGGGAGTGGGGCTCCGAGGGACCTTCTGGGATGTGCCCTCCTCCCCCGGGTCACCACGCAGTAAATGAGATGATTCCCGCCAACTGCCCGGGAGCCCGTCAATAACCATTCTAATCTCCTTGGCAGCCCCCAGAAGTGAATTTACAGCATCATGGTTAAAAATGAGGCTGCATGATCAATGGATCCCTGGACGGTCTCCTCCAGGAGACACAAATGTATATTGTAACAAAACTTTATTTTCTTCCGAAAATTGCCTACATGATTAATATGGCCCGACACAGCCCAAGCTGTTCAGCATAAAAAACAGCTGTATTTCTTGCTCCCTCTTCAGTGCTGCTCCCCACTCCCTCCATCCCTTCATCTTGTTCCCTTTGTTTTGCTCCGAACACATTGTGCTGTATATTGTACTGTCTTACACAAGGAGAAGGAGGATGTATTGAAACGCACTAGCCCCATCGTCCATTCTGCTCTGTTTCTGCTTAGTATTTCCGATGTGACTCAGACCACGCATGAAACCAAATTCCCTAGTGCTCCCGGGGCAGAGAGCCGGTGCTCCTGTGACTGAGCCATGCGGAGCTGGGTCCCTGGGTAGCAGTCATTTCTTACATCACCGGGGCCCCCAGGGAGGCCCAATCTTTATGCCCCTGAGTTCAACCTGGATGAAAAATATTCTTCTCTTGCACCGCTGTCTTCGAGGATGGGGGAGTTGCTGGATTTTGGAAGGGTGGACCTCTCAAGCAGGTGGGCCCATCTCTGTCTTCTAGAAAGAGTCTAGGAACACTTTCAAGTGTTGGGGTGTGTCAGGCAGCACAGTCCTAGCAGGCAGAGGACCCTCTTCCTTGGTTTTGTTTAATTTCATGTGTGTTTCATAGTTTTTCCCAGAGCATAAACTCCATGAGAGCAGAGGTCTCCTGTGCAATGCTGGGTGCTTGGTAGTTCCGGTAGATGTCTTCGTTTGGGTTCTTCCAGAAACAGACCCGGAAACAAAGGTTTGAGTGCATTCGCTGATTTGGGAGGAACAGAGAGCACCCCTGCGAGGGTGGGGAAGTGGACTGAGAAGGGAAGGCGTCCTCAAAGGGGCTGTTATACAGGATGCCACTATGGGTGATGGAGCTTAATCCCATTGGCGGAAACTCTGGGAGCCACTTAAAACCTGCCCCCAGCATCAACCAGCTCGAGGGCTGAGGGAGCCGGGGTACTTACACGCCGTCTCTGGATGAGAACTGTTGGGGGCGAGACAGTTGCTTAGGAGGCAGCACAGTAGGCTCCAAGGGAGGAAATGCAGGTGCCTCGAGTGGGAAGTTGGGCAGGGATGCACTGAAGTGGGACCAGTGGGTACGTGTGGGTGTGGCAGCCTGGGAGACAGCAGATGTGTGCCTAAGACTGGTGCTTCCTGTTCCTACGCAGTGGTAAATTTCAGAGAAGTGGGGCTGGCTTTCTTAACGGTCTCCTCCTGAGGTTTTTATTCTCAGTTCTCAGCCAAGAGCGGCCAAGAGACCCCCAGGGACTCTCGCCTCGGGCGGACGTGCGGAAGGATCTGACCTTCTTGCTGTGTCGGGCCACAGTGCGCATGCCCAGTTCCTTCCTCTGACTCGCTCTCCCTGCCTCTCTTCCCCCAGGTGTAAGGAGCTGAAATACGCCAAGGAGTTGCCCCAGATATCCATCATATTTATCTTCGTGAACGAGGCCCTGTCCGTGATCCTGCGGTCCGTTCATAGCGCCGTCAACCACACGCCAACCCACCTGTTGAAGGAAATCATTCTAGTGGATGACAACAGCGACGAAGGTACGGGGGCCGTGAGCCTGCACACAGGCACACGCGCTCAGCAGGAAGGATGTACCGCTTTCAATTCATCCTGAGCCCAAGGGTCTGTCTCCTGTCCCTGGGGCATAGATGGGGAACGGGGGCTGTTTGGGGGGAAGAAGTCCAGGCAGGCACTACTATTCGTCCTGGAGTCCTCTAGGGCGCCTAAGAATAAATTCTTCGTTATGTGTCTGGACTTGTTTTCCCTCTTCATATTACCTGAAGTCAATAACATTGAAAAGCTGCATTTTTCTCTGCTCCCCACCCCCCCACACACACCCACCATCTCCGTTGTCCTCTTCTGAGAGACAGAAGAGAAAGGGAAATTCTGTCCTGTGATGGGAACTGTTCATCATATGTCAGAAGTCCCCTCTGGGCCACTGTGCCCAAAATGACTGTCGGTAGAAATGCACGGTTTGCAGGTCTTTTGGGGATGAGTTCTATTAGGAATAATAGCTCAATTAAAAACTACATAAGGGAGCTCCTGTCGTGGCTCAGCAGAAGCGAATTTGACTAGCATCCATGAGGATGCAGGTTCGATCCCTGGCCTCGATCAGTGGGTTAAGGATCCAGGGTTGCTGTGAGCTCTGGTGTAGGTCACAGACACGGCTCGGATCCCATGTTGCTGTGGCTGTGGCCTAGGCCAAGAGCTACAGCTCCAATTTGACCCCTAGCCTGGGAACCTCCATATGCTGCAGGTGCTGCCCTAAAAAGAAATGTGTGTGTGTGTCTGTGTGTGTCTGTGTGTGTGTATGGAGTTCCTGCTGTGGCACAGTGGGTTAAGAATCCAACTGCAGTGGCTTGGGAGCTGCTGAGCACAGGTTCAATCCCAGCCCCTCATAGTGTGTTAAAGGATCCGGTGTTGCCCCAGCTGTAGCATAGGTTTCAGCTCCAGCTGGGATGCAACCCCTGGCCCCGGGAACTTCCATATGCCATGGGTGTGGCCATAAATTTGTGTATATGTAAAACAAGCAAATAGCAGATGTAAACAACAAAAACCCTTTGAAATCCTTGGAGATGGAGGCTTAGTGTTGAGCTGGTGGTAGAGGGGTTGCTTTGGCTAATCGTACAAAAGTCACAGCCTACAAAACTCACTGCAGGGAGAAACTCACACGAGCTGATGACGTCCAAGAAAGGCAGCCAGTGGGCACGCTTTAAGGCCAAGGAGGCTTATCTTCTGAGCAACTGAAGGATTTGGGGTGGGCTGCACCATGGCTCTCAGTGTGATCACAGAGGGTTACCCTGTGCTCCTGGGTCAGGAGAGGGTGAGGAAGAGGCAGGACAGGGTCACAGGTCCTATTGGAAACCTGATTATCTTCAGGAGCTCCGGTGAGTTTGTCACATTTCATCCACCCAGAAGCTGAAGTCCCCCTGCCCCTTCTGAACCAGCTGACTGTTACCAGTGATGGGTGTGAGTGTGCCTGGACCCAGCAATACTGGATCCTTAACCCACAGAGCGAGGCCAGGGATCAAACCCATATCCTCATGGATACTAGTTGGGTTCCTTAACTGCTGAGCCACGAAGGGAACTCCCTCGTTATATTTTTCTAAAACTGACCTTGAGAGTCTTCTTGGGAAAAGGAGGTTATTTCAGGTCCCTCTGAGTCACCAGGCAAAGTCATGGCTCACGGTGTTCCTTTCTGCAGCCTCCCTGGGTGCCTGCCACAGACCTCTGGCTTCAGAAGTACTTCCAGGAGTTCCTGTCGTGGCGCAGTGGTTAACGAATCCGACTAGGAACCATGAGGTTGCGGGTTCGATCCCTGCCCTTGCTCAGTGGGTTAATGATCCAGCGTTGCCGTGAGCTGTGGTGTAGGTTGCAGACGCGGCTCGGATCCCGCGTTGCTGTGGCTCTGGCGTAGGCCGGTGGCTACAGCTCCAATTCGACCCCTAGCCTGGGAACCTCCATATGCCGCGGGAGCGGCCCAAGAAATGGCAAAAAGACAAAAAAAAAAAAAAAAGAAGAAGTACTTCCAGACCCTCTTCAGGACATCTGGCTCTCACCTTCCCCTCCATTTGCTAGCTAAGTCCCGCTCGTCCCCCAGATGTCCCTTACCTGTCACTTTCTGGGAAGTGCCTTTGCTGACATCCTAAGCCCCTTGCTCTGTGCTGCCTCAGCTCCCTGTATCCTCCTGTAGCACAGAGCACCTGCAATCGGCATGTCCTGAACAGCTGGACCTCCAGTGGGGGCAGGACTTGGTTTCACAGGGCCTGGCTGGTAGCCCACCCTCCACAAGGCTCACCCAGCCATGGAGGAAGCCACGAAGCTGGATGGGGCTGGGGAAGGGCTAGCGGGGGATAACAGCAAAGTGGCTGGAGGTCATGCAGAGCAGAGCTAGCAGACCCAGAGAAGAGAGTGAGTGGCAGGCGCTGAGCTGAATGAGTCAGGATTCACTGCAGGTGGACCTCCCTTCCCCGAGGAAATCTCAGCAGACCCAGCCAGAGAAGAAGGGGATGGAAGAACAAGTCCGCCTCAACCCGAACACAGGCTCTGTGAGAACGGGGGTCTCCAGAAGATGTCTTGATACAGGGTCCGCCAGAAACACCCTGAAATGAAGAGTTGAGTGCATTAGCTTATTTAGGAGGTGAAGGAAGAGCACCGACAAGGGAGTGGGGAAGCGGGATTAGGAAGGGAAGACATCCCCCAAGGCGGGGGGTGTTAGACAGATTGCAGCTGTGGGTGAAGAGAGCTTAATTCCACAGGGGGACTCGGGGAGCCAGAGTAAAACCTGCTTCTCAGAGTGGACCTGCTCAAGGGCGAGGCAGCTGGGGTGTTGATGCATCTTTAGCATCAGATGCTGGCACATCAGGACCTGAGGCAGTCCGGCATCGGGAGGCCTCGGGTGGGTCTGAGAATCTGTATTTCTCACCAGCTCACAGCTGACAGCCACTGCTGCAGGGACTGCACTTTGAGACCCACTGTGCTAAGTACCATTTCAGAGGTTCACACCTCAGGTCTAAGTGAAGATGCTGAGTGGGCGAGAAAAAGTGGGGATGAGGCATTTGTTTCGATCTGATCATGAACTTGACTCCCCATCCTCCCCTGTCCCCGCAAAGGCCTGGGAAACCCAGAGTGGACCACATGAGCATCGTTTCTCTCTTTTCTTTCCCTGGCTTTAGCCTCTATGTTTTTTCTTCAGGCTGGAAGTGCCTCCTCTTTAATGGGAAGAGGAATTTAGCCTTTTTTTTTTTTTCTGCATTGAGATTTTCTTTGTGACCGGTATTAATGAGCTTTGTAAATGTTCGATAGGCGCTTAAAAAGACCCCCCTACACTTGTAATCATGGGATTGAGTTCCTGCCAGACATCAATTTCGTGGTGTTAGATTGACCAGAAATTTATTTTCTGAAGTCTTTTTGATACTGGTGTTTTAAGATCTCCTCCTACGATGACTCTTCCTTCTTGGGTTCCTAATAACATTTGATTTCGGTATCTTGTTGTCAGTTTCTCTGGCAACTACAGATTTGTATCTGCATGGCATCACTGGGAGCGGTGGTTGTTACCATTATGTAATGCTCCCTTTATCTTAAAAGCATACTCCCCCCCACCTCGGATTTCATTTTTGTAACATTAATATTGTTGTCCCTGCTTACCTTCTGTTTGAATTTGATTAAAACATTTTTCCAGTCTTACCATTTTTTTTTTTTTCTGATCTTAAAAGCGATGCATGCTCTCCGTAGGCACATTTGAATGTATCAAAAAGCGCATAAATTGGAAGAAAACAGACTTAACCTGAAGCAACTGCCCATGTTCTCTCTCTTCTTAATGCATGTTTTTACATTAAGATCCTGTAGTTAAAAACAAGCTAATGTTACTGTTCTTTTTTTCCTCTCCCCTAAACCAGGAAGTAGGACATTGTCCTTTTTATTAAGAAAAAAGTTCTGCAGCCATCATTTTAATGAGGGTGGAACGATCCCTTCTAAGGCTGGAACTTTAGCCTCTCACCTCCCTGTTTTCCCATACATGCCAGGAAAAAGAGGCTTTTTCAGGAATTTTTTTAAAAAAGAGGCTGGCTCAGGGAAAGCATGAAGAAAGCCAGGTGACTTTGGTTCTGCGTGTACAGACATGTCAGAAACTTTCTCTTTTAATTTTTTGTTAAGTCATGTGTTTTATTCAGCTTGAATATTGACATTGGCCTAAATAAAGCCCAAGTAAGATGCATCTCTTTGAACTCTTGTGCGTTATTCAGCTAACATCATGCAGGCAACAATCACTGCTCACCACATGCCCAGGGCACTTTCCTGCTCTGATATGGCCACATCTGACATTGCGGGCAGCTTCGTTCTTGGCATTTTTCTGAAACCCCAGGGTCTTGGCACCACTCTCTTTGGATTGCCCTCTAGGCCTCTTCCTCGGCTTCCTGCTGCAATTGCACCCACTCATGAGTCTCACCATCAAGGGCGCGCCCTGGGCAGCCTCCTCCCCCAAGCCCTCCTCCAGCCTCTGCCCGGAACTCGACCCCTGTCTGTCCTCTGTCCCCTGGATGGCTAGCCAGTGTCCCTCTAAAACCCTAATCTCAGTCAGTCCAGTGACTAATTAACGGTAATTCTTTCACATCCTCTTCAAATAGTGATCATTGGATTTCTTGCCTTTCTCCCCCTTGCTTAGTTGTCCCGACTCCTTTATTAAAAACAAACAAACAACTATACTTATAAATAAATACTTATTATCCAACCATGTCAGGAACAAGGATGTTGGAGTTCCCGTTGTGGCTCAGCAGTAACGAATCCGACTTGTAACCATGAGGATGCGGGTTTGATCCCTGGCCTTGCTCAGTGAGTTAACAATCCAATGTTGCTGTGAGCTGTGGTGTAGGTTGCAGATTCGGCCTGGATTCTGTGTGGCTGTGGCTGTGTCGTGTGCTGGCAGCTATAGCTCCTATTCTACCCCTAGCCTGGGAACTTCCGCAGCCCTACCAGCAAACAAAAAAACAAAAACCAAGGATATTGGCCTATGTGCTTTCCTAAGAATTATAAAAGCCACTCCTGGAGAGGACAGCTGGGTTATTCGTGACCCTGAGAAACACAAGGCTGAGCCCAAGCGGGGACTTCTGGCAGGGCTTCTGGGTGAACTGGGTACTGGGCATAAGGCACACATCTGGGGGGAACAGGCTGCCTGGTGTTTTTCTGCTTCTGACCTCCTCAAGGCGCACTGCCTACCTTCAGGAGGTCACAGCCTAAGGATGCAATGAATGTCCTCAGCCGATCCAGGTGGCAGGCATGGAGAGTCAGCACTCACTTAGCCTCTGGTTAGAACATCTGGTTACAGGGAAGATTGGGGAATCACACTCACTGGATGATCTCCCCTCAGCCTGAAGCGGGGTCAGGTTGCAGGAGACATAGGAATGATAACCCTCAACATGCCTGCCCCAAGCCTGCAGCGCCCGTGTAGACTGGTGGCTGCGGTGGCTGGACTCATTGCCACCATTTTTTTTTTTTTTTTTGTCTTTTAGGACCGTACCCACAGCACATGGAGGTTCCCAGGCTAGGGGTGGAATCGGAGCTGTAGCCACCAGCTTACACCACAGCCACAGCAACGCCAGATTCGAGCCGCATCCGTGACCTACACCACAGGTCACGGCAGCACCGGATCCTTAACCCACTGAGCAAGGCCAGGGATCAAACCTGCGTCCTCATGGATGCTAGTCAGATTCGTTTCCACTGAGCCATGATGGGAACTCCTCATTGCCACCTTAAATGTCTCTTCACCATCCTCCCGGGGGGGGGGGGGTGTCTCCTTTGTCCCCCACTTATGTTGGATTCCATGCCTCTCTTTCATGTTTGACATACTTAGTTTGGTAAAACTCAATACTTAGGAGCGTCTCAAGAAAGACTGCAAGGAAAAATCACATCTTTTGAGAGCACCCATGTCTGAAGGAAGCTTTTTCCTTATCTTCTATGTGAATGATGGCTTGATGGAGTTAGATATCATCTTCCTTCAGAATTTTGATGGGTTTGCTCCATTATCTTCTGTCTTTCAGTGTTCTTTTAAAAAGAAATGAGTCTTGATTCCTGATCCTTTGCATGTTTCTTTCCTTTCTGGAAGCTTGTGGAGTCTTCATTTTGTCCCCAGAGTTTTGAAATTCAAATTATGAGCCTTGGGGTGGGTCTGTTTTCATCCATTGAGCTGGTCATTCAGAGGCTTCAATCTGGATTCCAAGGTCAGTTTTGGGAAAATTTCTTGGAATATTTAATTGATAACCCCTCCTCATTTTTCTCAATTCTCTCTCCCAGCATCTCTGGTTATATTCCATTATTTAACCTCAATGGAACCCCTGATTTTCTTATCTTTTGTCTGCTATCGTATCTTTCCTTACCTTTTTGCTCTGATATACTCGCTTTCTTCAACTTTATCTCCTTTCCCTTCTTTTCAGTTTTTTTTTATTTCTGCTATCATGATTTTGCTTCCAAGTCCTCATTTTTATTCTCTGAAAGTTCCTTTTTATAGCATATTGTTTTTATTTAATGGAAGCAATATGTTTTCTGCTCCCTCGGAGGATATTAATAATGTCTTGGTTTGTTTTTCAGTTTGCTTCCAGTGTAGTCGGTTTCCACATGATGCTTTTTCTCTTTGTAATTTACTTTCTGTCTCCCATCTTGGAGGCTTTCCTGGCATGTCCAGCGAGCCTCTTGTCTGCTCATAATTACCTCTCAAAAGATGATTAGGCAGCCAAGGGCTGGGGGAGGGAGAGTGGGGAGTTACTGTTTAAGGGCTACAGAGTTTCGGTTTGGAAGTTCTGGAGATAGATGGTGGTGATGGGGGCAGGACCCCGTGATTGTGCTTAATGTCACTGAACTGTGAACTAAAATGGAAAATTTCACATTGTGTCTTATATAGCTGCATGCACCTGTGCACTCGCGTTCTCTCTCTCTCTCTCTCTCTCTCTCTCTCTCTCTCTCTCTCTCTCTCTCAGCTAGACTTGCTGGGTTTGTCACCAGAGAGGCAGGACATAGCTGTCAGTTTTTCCATCCTCCCCAGCATCGTGACTAATGTCTCCTCTGGTCTTCTCTGACCTTGAAAGACTATGGGTTTATTTTATTTTAAATCCCATTACAGTAGCTTTTGTCAACTTCATGAATGAAGTTCCTGGAATGAATCCCACCTGGTCGTGGTGATCTTTTTTATATGTTGTTGTTGTTGTTTTTTATATGATTTGGTTGGCTAAAATTTGGTTGAGAATTTCTGTGTCTATATTCATCAAAGATATTGGCCGATAGTTTTCTTTTTTGGTGGTATCTTTGTCTAATTTTGGAATTAGGGTGATGGTGGCGTCATAGAATATCTTTGAGAGTGTTTCTTCTTCTTCAGTCTTTTGAAAAAGTTTGAAGAGGATGACTGTAAGTTTCTCTTTGTATGTTTGGTAGAATTCGCCTGTGAAGCCATCTGGTCCTGGACTTTTATTTGTGGGGAGTGTTTTTATGACATATTCAATTTCATTGCTAGTGATAGATCTGTTTGGTTGATCTATTTCTCCTTGATTCAGTTTTGGCAGGCTGTAAGTCTCTGGAAAGTTGTCCATTTCTTCTAGGTTGTCAAATTTGTTGGCCTATATTTGTTGATAGTATTCTCTCATGGTTTTTTGTATTTCTATAGTATCTGTTGTAACTTCTCCTTTTTCATTTCTTATTTTGTTTATTTGGGTTTTTTCTCTCCTCTTCTTGTTGAGTCTAGCCAGAGGTTTGTCAAAGAACCAGCTCTTGGTTTGATTGATTTTGTCTATTGTTTTTTGAATCTCTATTTTATTAATTTCCCCTTTGATCTTTATGATTTCCTTCCTTCTGCTGACTTTAGGTTTTGTTTGTTCTTCTTTTTCTAATTCATTTAGGTGGTGGGTTAAATTGTTGATTTGAGCTTTTTCTTCTTTTTTGAGGAAGACCTATATTGCTATTTCCCTCTGAGCACTGCTTTTGCGGCATCCCCTAGATATTGAGTGGTGGTGTCTTCATTATCATTTGTCTTGAGGTATTTTTTAATTTCCTTCTTGATTTCTTCATTGATCCATTGTTTTTTTAGTAGCATGTTGTTTAGTCTCCATGTAGTGTGTTTTTTTCTCATTTCTTTTCCTGTGGTTGATTTCTAGTTTCATGCCATTGTGGTCAGAGAAGATACTTGAAATAATGTCTATACTCTTAAATTTGCTGAGGTTAGCTTTGTGCCCCCGTATGTGACCAATTCTTGAGAATGTTCCATGTGCACTTGAGAAGAAAGTATATTCTGATTTTTTTGGATGTAATGTCCTGAAAATGTCAATTAAGTCTAATTTTTCTATTGTGTCATTTAGGATCTCTGTTGCCTTATGGATTTTCTGTCTAGAGGATCTGTCCATTGATGTAAGTAGGGTGTTAAAGTCTCCTACTATGATTGTATTCTCATCAGTTTCTCCTTTTATTTCTGTTAGTATTTGTCGTAAGTATCTGGCTGCTCCTATATTAGGGCATATATATTGATGATTGTAATATCCTTTTCTTGAATGGATCCTTTAACCATTCAATAGTGTCCTTCTTTGTCTTTCTTTACGGCCTTCGTTTTAAAGTCTATTTTGTCTGATATGAGTATTGCAGCTCCTGCTTTTCTGTCTCGTCCATTGGCATGAAATATCTTTTCCCATCCCCTCACTTTCAATCTATATGTGTCCTTTGCCCTAAGGTGACATTATCTTATCTCTGAAGTTCCATACCTGTTTTTAAGAACTTTGAATAGGAACTGATAACTTGATTTCCACCTGTGTGATACGGGCCCAATAAAAATATGCAAGAAGCATCTCTTTCTCTGTTTCCTCACCAACACTGGATCTTTTTAATCTTTGTCATCTTTTATGTTCTGATGAGTGGAGAATGGCATATCATTTTTAAATCTGCACTTTTAAAAGATTAGCAACATTGAACACTTTTTCATAGATTTGACTATATTTCTTTTTTAGGGATTTGCCTATTAATGACACCCATTTTTTCTATTGGAGTATTTATCTTACTGATGTATAAGGACTCTGTATATATTATCAATCTCCTTATACATTCATTTTATGGGAATTTCTTCAAGTTGTGCTTTCACTCTAATTTGTTTACAGTATTTTTAGACAAGCATAAATTTCGCATTTTTATGTAGTCAAATCCATCACTCTTTTCCTTTAGTGACGTCCTAAGAAAGTTATTCATGATTCCTAGGGGGTATGAATATTCATGCATATTTTCTTATAGGTAAATATTTCTTTTCAAAGTAAAGTGTAACAGATGAAATATTATTATAGAAGGGTTAACAGAATTCTAATCTAGAGACCTTTGTCTCAATGTATGTTTTTCTCTATTTAATAATTTATCTTTACCACTTATTTGAAATTTTCCTGTTTTCTTATGCTAAAATATTTTAGATTTGGAAACATTGAGGCTGAATCGCATGAGGACTGATTGGTTACAAAGGAGGGTAAGGAGGAGGGAGGGTCAGAGAGGACCCGCAGGGTCCTGGCTCTGGTGATAGAACAGGTTGGTGCCATCCATTATGATAAGGAATAAGGTATAGGGGACTTCCCATTGTGGCTCAGTGGGCCAAGGACCCAACATCGTTTCCCCTGGCCTTAGTGGGTTAAGGATCTAGCATTGCTGCAGGTGTGGTATAGGTCACAGATGCAGGTCAGATCCAGTGTTGTGTGGATGTGGCTTAGGTCTCAGCTGCAGCTCTGATTTGACCCCTGGCCTGGGACCTTCCATATGCTGCAGGTGTGGCTGTAAAAAGAAAAAAAGCAAAAGGAATATAGTAGGAGTGGGGGGTTTGAGAGAGGGATTGAGTTCACCTTTTGGCTACGTGGAGTCTAGATTCCTGTGGAATTTTAGTGTGCCTTCCAAACTGAGGGGAAACTTGAGCCATCAAGTCAAAATAATACTGGAAGCTTATGTCCACGATTATAATCTTTAATCCATTTCTTATGAGTCTTTTTACATTAAAAAAAAATTTTTTTTTGTCTTTTTAGGGCCACTCCTGTGGCATATGGAGGTTTCCAGACTAGGGGTTGAATTGGGGCTGTAGTCACTGGCCTGCACCACAGCCACAGCAGCATGGGCTCCGAGCCACTGGCCTACACCACAGCTCACGGCAATGCCAGATCCTTAACCCACTGAGCAAGGAGGCCAGGGCTCAAACCTGCGTCCTCATGGATACTAGTTGGATTTGTTTCCACTGAGCCAGACATGCACTCCCATTTCTTATGTCTTCTCAATAGTTTTTGCTACTTTTTAAAAGCTTCCTTCCCCTTTTCCTAAGCAATAGCATGTGGGTGTCTCCGCCAAGGCACCTACCTTTTCTAAGCTTGAGTACACTGGGGATAGTAGTGGATTTTCTGCAGGATTTAATATTTGAGCTTTCCAGGTAATACTTGTAAAGCGCATAAAACAAGTCCTGGACGTATAATAAAGGACATTACTGTTGAGGAGGCTGGTGGGGTTATTTGATTTGCCAGCTCTAGCTCATTCCTCAACATGCTACTTTTGAGTCACCCCCACTGAGAAGCCTTCCTGGATTTACCAGGTGTGGCTGAGTTGGGGCCCTCAGCCTTGCCTCCACCCCGCCCGCATCAGTGTGTAGTCTGGCACAGCACTCAGCATGCTGTATTGTATTGCATCCGTGCACTTGACAGTGTCTAAAGTGTAAGACTCTTGAGGGCAAGAACCCGAGTTCCTTCCGCGCTGCGACCCAGAACCTTGCGCGCCAACCACTTGATGGGATCACAGACAATGTTACTTTAAGGCGCATGCGTGCAAAGGTTTTTTTTTATTTTTCCTACTTCCGCCGGCGTCTCCCGGGAAGGTTTTGTATCCGGCATGGCTGTCTATAGATTGGCGTCCGTGCTCTGGTCGTCTTGGTTTGGATCTCAAAACCCACCGATCTCCAGTAATCAAGATGCTCTGGGTGGCTGTCTACCTTGTTACGGCTGTTCAGCTGTGGAGCCAGCACCCCCTGAAGAAGGAAGCTCTTCTCTTGGTTGGTGTGTTCAACGGTTGAAAGCAGGGTGGCCGGAGCTAGAAGTTGTTTTTGAGTGGAAGGTTAGACCCTCTGGGCTTTTAAAAGGGGTTTTGGAGCAGGCAGACTGGCATTATTGGCTTTTCTTCTGAGTTTGTAATTGGAGAGATAGGCAAGGTTTCGTGTTTCGGGAAGATAACACTTTTCCTGGGCTGTTGATGCTCTGAGTAAAGTAGCCAAGAGACACCTTGTTATCACACAGCTCCACGCTGGGCCCGGCTTCCTCATTGGAACAGCACCTGCCTCTCCCCTGGCCTGTAGAGAGCCTTCC
The DNA here is from genome assembly GCF_054392235.1 of Sus scrofa. Classification (NCBI taxonomy): domain Eukaryota; kingdom Metazoa; phylum Chordata; class Mammalia; order Artiodactyla; family Suidae; genus Sus; species Sus scrofa. The sequence goes on from NC_139385.1 coordinate 15,097,019, forward strand.
TAATCAGAAATAATACTTGTTTTTGTTCCCAACCAGATCACGGCCATGTGACAGCATTTGCTCTGTGGGTCTGTAATCACAATGCCGTTATACGTTTACATTCCTCCCTGTGTATTTTCGGGCCTTGGGGAGGAGGAGAGGAGGTGTGTGTGTATCTTTACACAAGAGTTAGTGTATGAACCCCAGGTAAAGTTTCCCATGCTAAAGGGCATTTAAAAAAAAAAAACAAAACACAACTGGAGTTCCCTTGTGGTGCAGCGGGTTAAGAATCTGGTGGTGTCACTGCAGCAGCTCTGGTTTTTTCTGTGGCACAGGTTCAGTTCCTGACCTGGGAACTTCCACATGCGAGGCCCAAAAAAACCCAACACAGTAACAACAAAAAACCTTGAAATGGTGAAGTCATTGTAGAGTCACAGGAAGTTGCAAAAAAGTACAAGGGGTCTTATGTGCCCTTTCATTTTCCCCATCGGTAGCATCTTGCAAAACTTAAGTGTGTTAATTACAACCTGTAAATGAACTCTGGTACAATCCACAGATTGTACCATCAGAGCTTATCCTAATTTCACCCATTTAATCAGGTATGTGTATGTGTGTGTGTGTACTGGTGTTTCTACACAATTTGATCACGTGTGAGATTCCTGTAACCACCTGCAGAGGTGAGATGCAGAACTGCCCCCCACCACAAAGGTCCCCCAGGCTACCCCTTTAATACCACACCCAGCCCCCCATCGCTAACCCCTATCTCTACTCCATCTCTATAATTTCAGTATTTCAGGAACGTTCAACCCAGTGAAACATAACCTTTGTGACTGGCTTTTGCACTCAGAAGTCCCATGAGATCCACCCAAATTGTGTGCACCAAGAGTTCGTTTCTTTTGACTTCTACATAGTGTGCCCAGTGTGGGTTTATCAAGTTTGTTTAACCCTTTGCCTATTGGAGGACATGTGGGTTGTTTCAGTTTGGGGTTTGTACAAATAAAGTTGCTATGAATGCTGGTGCATAGCTGTTGGTGTGAAAATAAGTTTGCATTTCTCTGGGATCAATGCCTAAGAATGCCATTGCTCGAGTTATGGTAAACACACGTCAAAATGAACTTTTGGGGTTATTTCATTTATGTGACACCCCCTCTTAAAAATCTGATTAATTTTTATTTTCTAGCTCAGCCTCCAGTGGAGCAAATGTTTTGTTTCTTAGCCTCGGTGACCTGGACTATGATGCCAAAAGGAATGGATTCCATTCCTGCAGAACCAGGAGTCATCCAAAAAGGATGTTGAAAGTTTTGTACTGGGATCAGACTTTGGGTTCCCATTAGATGAGACCCAACAATAGAAGATCCTGGGGGGCTGACATGCCCCAGGCATGGGAATGAGGCTGAGAGCCAAGGGCAAGTCAGACCCAGGCCCTCAAACACCGCCAGGGCTCTCTGTCCTGGGCCTCCCATCTCTGGGGTATAATAAGGTCATTCTGCACATGACCCTGCCCTCCGGGCCATGGCTGACAGGTCCAAGGAAGGGCATCTGACCCAAACTAGAGTACCATGTCCCTTCCCTGGGAATCTCCTAGAGAGGTGGTCCTGTCCCTCTATACTGGCTGACATTACAGTGTCACCTTTGGGCCATCTTGGCAGCCATATTTCCTTCCAGATGGCCTGAAAGACTGGAGGTGGCCAGCCTCCACCACCCAGCAGGGTGGGGGATGGGATTGGGGTTTCAGAGAGACTGCAAGTCAGACCTGCTGGACCACAGGACTGAGGACAGGCAGTGGGCTCACATCCTGTGATAGCGCCGAGCAGCCTCAGAGCAAGAGGGATAAAAAAGTCTCCTTGGGGAATTCCCGTCGTGGCTCAGTGGTTAACGAATCTGACTAGGAACCATGAGGTTGCAGGTTTGATCCCTGGCCTTGCTCAGTGGGTTAAGGATCCGGCGTTGCCGTGAGCTGTGGTGTAGGTTGCAGACGCGGCTCAGATCCTGAGTTGCTGTGGCTCTGGTGTAGGCCGGTGGCTACAGCTCCGATTCGACCCCTAGCCTGGGAACCTCCATATGCCACGGGAGCGGCCCAAGAAATGGCAAAAAGACAAAAAAAAAAAAAAAAAAAGTCTCCTTGGGAGTTTGTTGTGACTCGGTAGTAGTGAACCCGACTAGGATCCATGAGGATGTGGGTTCGATCCCTGGCCTTGCTCAGTGGGTTGAGGATCCACTGTTGCCGTGAGCTTTGGTGTAGGTTGCAGACGTGGTTTGGATCCTCTGTTGCTGTGGCTCTGGTGTAGGCTGGCAGCTGCAGCTCTGATTCAACCCCTAGTCTGGGAACTTCTATATGCTGTGAGTGCAGCCCTAAAAAGCAAAAGCAAAAAAAAAAAAAAGCTTAGCCCAGAGTGGGGATCAGCAGGCCTGACAGGTGAGACAGAGGGAAGAGTGGATCAAGGAACGCCCAGGAGCTGGTAGAAATGTTGTCAGGAAGGCCAGACATGGCCACTTTCCCCTTTGTTCCCTGAAAAGCAGTGTCAGAGCTTTCATCTTATTTTATTGGAAAAGTGAGGTGCAGCCTTGAGCTGGCACTGACAAGAGTGTCTTTAGATCACGTTAGCTGTGGGCTCTGGTCAGCTTGCGGGGCAGAGGCTCTTTGGCCTCAGGCTGTGCTACAGGGTCTGAGCGGGCCTGGGCCGGGCCCCAGCACACAGCTCAGGACAAAGCTTTTACTTTCCTCTACGCTTCAGGTAAGAGGGCAGGAGGGCTGCCTTCCAATCCTGAGGTCCCCCCTGGCCACTCGTTCCCTTCTTGTCTGCCACACGTGGAAGGACATCAGCTGCCTGGCCTCAAGGAGGCCTGCGAGGGAATGACCCACGTAGGATGTCAAGGAAACTCAGATCAGGTGGTGCAGATACAGAAGGGGCCTGAAATGCCTCAGTGCTAACCGAGCTCACATCTTGAGTCCCGCCCATGGCCGTTGATGTCCATTTTAAAAAAGAAGTTCACGTTTAGAGAGGGAAGTGCTTTTTTTTTCAATTTATTTTTTGTTAAAAGTATAGTTGATTTACAGTTGTGCCAATTTTTGCTGTATAGCAAAGTGACCTAGTCATACAGATATGTTATTTTCCTCATATTACCTTCTATCATGGTCTATCCCAGGAGACTGGATACAGTTCCCTGTGCTACACAGGAGGACCTCACTGCTTACCCATTCTAAATGTGATAGTTTGCATCAACTAAGCCCAAACTCCCTGTCCGTCTCACTCCCTCCCCCTTGGCAACCACAAGTCTGTTCTCTATGTCTGTGGGTCTGTTTCTGTTTTGTAGATAGGTTCATTTGTGCCATATTTTAGATTCCACATGTAAGTGACATCAAATGATATTTGTCTTTCTCTTCCTGACTTACTTCATTCAGTATGAGAATCTCCAGTTTCATCCACTGCAAATGGCATCATTTCATCCTTTTTTATGGCTGAGTAGTATTCCTTTGTATGTATATATCACATCTTCTTAATCCAGTCATCTGTTGATGGACATTTAGGTTGTTTCCATATCTCTGCTGTTGTGAATAGTGCTGCAATGAACATGGGGTACATGTATCTTTTTGAATTATAGTTTTGTCTGGATATATGCCCAGGTGTGGGATTGCTGGATCATATGATAGTTCTAGATTTAGTTTTCCAAGGAACCTCCATACTGTTTTCCATAGTGGTTGTACCAACTTATATTCCCACCAACAGTGAAGAGGGTTCCCTTTTCTCCACACCCTAGAGAGGGAGGTGCTTTAATCCAGGACAGCACAGCCAGAATTCGCAGGAGCCAGGGCTCTGGCTTAGCATCCTGGTTCTGAGTCCTTGAGGACTCTCTGGCCACCTCCTTGTGAAATGTCACCTTCCTCTGTGCTTTCTCCTACCTTGCCCTGCAGCCCTCCTGTCCCCGTACCAGAGACATCTTACTGTTTCCCAAGACGTCTCTCCCTTTGCTGGTATATCTCGGCACATTGGAAAAGTGAGGTGCAGCGTGTAAAAGACAAATAACAATTCTAACATCAATTGAATGCCTTCTTCGTGCCCATAAAGTGCTTTGCAAGCATTATCTTATTCAGTACCCCAAACACATCGGGCAGGGACCATTATTACCCCTGGTAACTCTTTACGCTGACATCATGTAGCAGCTCAAGATGAACACTCCTGACCAGGTGTGTCACTGCTTCCCCAGGTGCCCTCAGGCTCAGCGTACGGACACACACATGCACGTGGTTCCGTGGCACCTTCCCTCCTGGAGACCTTTCTGTTTTCCTTCTTTTTCCACCTGAAAACATTTCTGCCCGGTGCACCCTGGGAGTACCCACTCTGTCTGACTTTTTCGGGTCTTCAGCCCAGATGAGTGCGCAGTGTGTGAATGTCAAGGGCAGTGATGGTTTGGGATCCGCAGAGATGCTGTTCAGCCAGCACATCCCCGGGTGGCCTTCCAGCTCCCATCTGTTCTGACCCGTCATTGCCTGTCTTCGGCTGTTGTATATCTTGAGAGTCTCCGCGGGGCTAGAAGAGACAAGTTAGGTCCCGCAGACGTTTTGGACCCTAATAAACACTGCTATTTATAGAACATTTTCACGCTGCATAACACCTTCACATGCACCAGTTTTGGATGAGCATGCAAAAGCATTGTCTCTGTGCATAGAACCCACACTTGCCTTTGACCTTGAAGAACTCAGGGCTCTGAATACAGAGGTCCCCAAAATACTAGAGAAGAGAAGAGGAAACTAACTGACCAGATGCCTTGCTCTGCTTCTTTCATTCCTAGCTGCCAACTCCACTTAAAGAGAACTCCAGTAGGTGACCGGGGGCCCAGCTGTGACTCTCTTCTCTCCAGGGTTTCCTGTTTCCTGTGTGCTGTTTTGCACCCTCCTTCCAGCTCCCCCCCTTAATGACTGTGACTTTGGCTATTTCAGGGAAGCGGTTTGTCAGCTTCAGAGCATTCAGAATCAATATCGCAGTAAATAAGAAACATAATGAAAGAAAAACACAGTCTAGGCTGTAGACAAATTTTATCGCTTAAATTCACATGTTATTATTAGAATCAGCTGCAAGTACCAGACTTTCAGCTGCCTTTGGATGGGGCAGAGAAGGGGAACGCTCTTTTAATTTGGGGTAACAATCTGGAGGGGTCCCACCTAGAGGCATTATGATGTTTTTCCTGTTGGTTTGGGCTCCTTGTAGTGGTTATTATTATTATTTTTTTTTAGGTGAACTTTAAATGGAAGAAGCGATGGAGAGGAATTTCTTAACAAAAGGATTGAAAGCAGGGATGGCTTTCCTTTTCAAAGCCTCTCCTGAATGCACAACTCCGTGCGATATATTTAGTTTAACACTTTGGTGTTTTGCACCTCACATCTCCTTTCTTGTTTCATTTCGTCTTTTGCTTTCTTTGCTCCTTGCTTTGATCTCACTGTGGCATCGCCTTTAAAATGCTTTCATACACAGCAAAGACATCGCTTTTTAATCTCCCCCATTCTTCTCGAAGTTTCTGGCTCTCACCTCGCCCCCTTTTCCTTCTCATAGTCAGAAAATGCATTATGTAAGTCCACAAAGCTGAAAGATGCCCAGAGGATAAAATAGGCAGTGTAGCCGCCTTCTGTGTTATTTCAGCCTGCTTTTTACGTGCTGGCACTGTATCTCTCTCCATCAGTGGTCTCAAAGGCTAGGATTTCAGAGACAGACCCATGCATTGGGGGAAGCGGGTGGCTCTTGTGTCACAGCTGTCCCTTCAGGGTTTGGTGGACTGTCTGGAGCAATTTGAAGTCTGGCTCATTGTCCTGGCTGCCCCCTTCCTTTGAATCTCTCAATTAGCCAGGGGACTTCCTCTCTGAAGAGGGCCAACCCCTGTCCCTCGTCAGTGGACAGCTGGCGAGAAAGGTAGATGCGTGTGCTAAGCCCAGAGCCAAGAGTTACAGAGAGAGCCAGTCCCAGGACAAGCCTGGGTTGGGCCTCAACTCCCCCCACCACCACCCCCACCGCCCCCCCCACCGCCCCTTGTTTGAGGCTCAGTTCCACACGTGCAGATGACAACTTAAGGTTTCACAGCAAGAATCAGGCAGAATGACAGGAGGGCAGACATGCCACTTACAAAGCTGTGTGACTTTTGGCCAGGTGCTTACCCTCTCTGGGCCTCCGTTTCCTTATCCGTAAAATGGGGATGATGATACACCTTACCTCACAGCGTCCTGACGAGGGTAGGAAGAGTTGCTAGAGGTACAGCAGTGCCAACAGAATGGGCCACTTAAGTAGGACTCAGTAAAAGTAAGAGTATGAGAAAAAGAATGTGGATGTGTGTGTGCCTGGGTCACTTTGTTAGACAGCAGAAACTGGCACAGCACTGTAAATCAACTCTACTTTTATATATATACATATATATGTCAGAAACAGCCCGCAAAGGCTGTGGCATGTTTTGAGTTTGCAAGGGAGCTCATTCTCTGGTTAAATGCATGAGGGGAACTCAGCTGAGTAGTGTTTTGGAGCATTTCATGATGAGCTGACATTTTTAGTCAGCTTGGCTAGCAATTTGGGGATATCAGTATTTCATTATAGACACAGACAAACACAGTGTTTGAAATGATTGAAAAGTAGTGACTGGCAGCCAAAACGGCATTTTGCATCCGGGAAGCCGGCCCCTCAAGGTGTATTTGCCTTGAAGCTGAGAGATCTCGGGGGGTTGGGGAGGAGGGGATGCCTGATGATGTGTTCACCTGCCCACCAGTTTTTGTAAAATTTACCGAACATAGATTTTTTTTTTTTTCTTTTTCTGAAAGAGGATGTTTCAGATTGTAGAAATCTCAGGTCCCAGAAAACCCAGATTTGTTTCTGGAATTTATTATCTCCATTTGACAAATGAGAGACCCCCGTGTGGCATCGACTTTCTCTCTGTCCTCTTTTTTTAGTTAAAAAGATTAATTAAAAAAAAAAAAGCATTATTGCTCTTTGGCCGCTTTTATGCCTTTAATTTTGGCTAGTTACTTCAGGCATACCTGGAAATCCATATTTTTGTGTGTGTTCTTTTCTTGGCATCATGGCTGCTTCACACATTAAAAAAAAAAAAAATCTCATAAAAAAGACACTGCATAAATGTCGGACCTCATGACCTGGGACTGTGCCAAGTCTGCATTAAGAACCATATTTGGGAGTCCCCGTCGTGGCGCAGTGGTTAACGAATCCGACTAGGAACCATGAGGTTGCGGGTTCGGTCCCTGCCCTTGCTCAGTGGGTTAAGGATCCGGCGTTGCCATGAGCTGTGGTGTAGGTTGCAGACGCGGCTCGGATCCCGCGTTGCTGTGGCTCTGGCGTAGGCCGGCGGCTACAGCTCTGATTCGACCCCTAGCCTGGGAACCTCCATATGCCGCAGGAAGCGGCCCAAGAAATAGCAACAACAACAACAAAAAGACAAAAAAACCATATTTGCCCCTCCTGCTAATAATAACTTAAGGCCTTGGAGCATGGTGAGCTGGAGGTTTCTACCAGGGGTGGGGAGAAAGGCTGATATCAGGGACCCTCGGGGTGTGAACACTGATCCAGGGTTGGAGAGGCCAGAACCCTCTTTAATGAGTCTGGAGGAGTTTGGGGAATAAGCTGCCAGTCAACCAAATGACCAAAATTGGGACCAGAAAAGCTAACAGGCAGCAGAACAAAGAGCCAGAACTTCGGCAAGGCCTGGGGATTGAAAAAAACAAGAACAAAACACTTCACCTTCCCGACCCACCTTCACAGTTAACCAGGGGTTACAGACACAAAAGGCCACATCCTGTATGTTTCTATTTTTGTGAAATATCCTGAAGACACAAATTCATAGAGGGCTGGGAGGATGGTAGGAAATGGAGAGTGATTATTTAATGAGCAGGGGTTTACCCTGGGGGTGACAGAAAGGTCTGGAACAAAATAGCAGTGATGGTGGCACCAGATTGTGAATGCACTTAATGCCGCCAAACTTTATACACTTCGAAATGGTCAAAATGGTTCATTTGATGTTGTGTGTCTCTTACCATGGCAAAAACAAGGACAGAAAAGTCAAGTAGTGCTTTGGAGAAGTTGGGAGAAGCATCTGGAGTGCTCGTCAACCTCATCAAGTTCCATTAAATTAGCACCGCTTGGGATGGGCCCGGGAACCTGCGTCTTCTCAAGCTTCCAGGTGATTCCTGGGAAGAGAGGAATTTTACACTCCGAGGAACACTGGCTTTGAGGCAGGCGGTTCTGTCTTTGGGTTTGTCTTTTCTTTTTTTTTAATTGGAACATGCCATATGTGCTGTTTTCTCATCCCAGCTGTCACAACCCATGCATTCCCAGCTAGCAGCATGCCCACACCTCAGCAGTTGCTGGCAGGGAGAAGTGTTGGTTCTAAGTGGCTGGGGTGCTGATGGCGGTGCTGATGGCGGTGCTGATGGCGGCAGAAGCAGTGTTGGTAGAATGGTGGCACTCGTCGTAGTAATAGACTGTGGGAGTGAGAGCAGAAGCCAGGAACACTGCAGGTCCTTGTCGAGGGGGGGCCGACCTAATTGTAAGGTTGCTCCATGCAGGCAGAGCCAGCCATCAGGAGGCCAGTTTTGGAAATGACAAGACAAACCCTCACTGTGTACACGGAGGGCATCTCCAAGGGGCCGCATCTTTCAGACAAGGCAGACCAAGAGGGTCCAGGCAATGGGAAAAGCAGAGATGGGCAGTGGCCAACACTGGGATTCTGGAATGTCTGCCCAGTTCAGATGAGACTTAGTTCCTCCCAGATGGGGTCAGCTAGGGGGCCAGGTCTAAGTCAGAGCTACTCAAAGTACATTCACGAGAATGGCAGTGGCAGTCTCACAGGGCTTGGTAGGAATGCAAGTTCTGAGGTCACAACCCAGACCTACTGGGGACTCTCATGCAAGTTGAAGTTTGAGAATCACTGTCTAAATTTTGATTGTCTTGTGTCTCCATACTCTGGGGAGAAGTACAGTGTTGAGTAAGTCTCACCATCAAGACTTGATACCTAGGAGGGTTGAGAGGTACAGATGTGGTCCAACCCTGGATGATGTGGCCACTTCCAAGCCCTCATCCCTGTGGTACCCAGGCTCATACCCTGGTTTGGGGAGCAGGTAGAGATGCATCTCTTAGTTCCTAGGAATCACGTGCTTTTGAGCAGGGTTTAGAGACAAGGGACTAGACTGATGGTTTATTCTCTAATATCACTGAGATTGTAGGATCTGGAAAATAATCCTGTAACAATGCTGTTAGCTTTAGTTCTCCCTGTTGGTAATTCTCTTGTTGCCCTCGTGTACTCCTTAAACCTGGATGACAGGCGGTCCCTTTATTGTTCAGGAGCAGATGTGTCTCCCTTGGGCTTCTTCCCATCACGGGCAGTGGTTGCCTCTCCTCCCTTGACCTCCTCAGATGCTATTTACCAAAACCTTAAGAAACACAAAGATTCCCAGATGGCTCTAGACCAATTTAGTATTGGATTTGGTAACACTGGAAGGTAAAATTATTATTTATTTATTTTTTTTTTGCAGAAGTGAGTTTTTATTATCTTCTCTGAGTTTGCCAGTGAGAAGAAAGTCTTATGTAAAATGTTTTTCTTACTGTCATTATAATGTCCAGGAAGAGTTTCATCTGTTAAGGATGATAAAGGATCTTAGGTGATGGGCGTGACATTTCTTACCACTGTCAAGTTGAGGATTTGTGTCCTTCCCTGCTGGTGAGCCTAGGGGCCTTGTTTTTATTCCCTTAACTTGTAGGCTTTCTCATTTTAAAGCAACTTCCAAATCTCAACACCCCCGTGGCCCCAGGCAGTCACAAGTCTGTTCCACCAGGACCAGCCTTCCTGGAAATCTCTCCCGAGCTATCCTACTCATCCACAGCTCCCTAAGCTCACCCTGTTCCTACAGGGCCCAGCTGCATTCAGAAGGGGATTCTTTTTTCTCACTGGTCCCATCAGGAACCTACTGTTTATCTATATCAATGGCTCTTCTCCGCTCTCATTTTCTCTAATGCGTTTGACTTTCCTGACATTGGATGTTGACTAACTCTTCAAGAACAGGGGTTGTGTCATTTTTAGCCCTGTAGACTCTCTATAAATATTTATAAAATGAATGCATGGAGTCTCCTTTTGGAAACTCTACCCTGGATGAGATTCTGCCCCTGAGATACTGTTTCTAGCCCATCTTGTCCTCTAGCTTTGCTTCTTGCCTTAGAAAAGCACCTGTTTACCAAAGTGGGTCCTAAGTCTTCTTACTCCATCTCCTGGGACTCTCATTCCCTTTATGTCGCCGGCTCTCCCCACTGTGTCCCTGACAGTCTGTGCCCTGTCTTTTCACTCTGGACCTCTGGACCACTATATATATATATATTTTTTTCTTTTAGGGCTGGACTCACTCTCTGCATGTGGAGATTCCCAGCCCAGGGGTCACATTGAAGCTGTAGCCGCTGGTCTATGCCACAGCCACAGCATTGCCAGATCCGAGCCGAGTCACAGCTCATGGCAACACCGGACCCTTAACCCACCAAGTGAGGCCAGGGCTCGAACCTGCGTCCTCATGGTTACTAGTCAGATTTGTTTCTGCTGAGCCACGACGGGAACTGGTGGACCAGTATCTTGATTCAGCAGTCAACCCGAGTGTCTACTGGCACCTCAGCCTGTGCCCAGGTGAACTCAGCAACCTGTTCTTCTTCTTCTCTTGGCTGTGGTGTGTAGTGGCTTGTCGTAGGATCTCAGTTCCTGGACCAGAGATTGGACCTGGGCTGCAGTGGTGAAAGCGCCGAGTCCTAACCACTAGACCACCAGGGAACTCCTCCCTGTTTTCTAATTAATGTCATCTTCCTTGTCACCAAGACCCGAGTGACTGTCGCCTAAGTAGATCCCAGTTCCACACCTGTGGGTTTCCCTGTGTGCTTGTGTGTTCTGGAATATTGAGAACACACATCCTTAATTCAGACATGAGCTTTTCCTTGGAGCTCCCCAGCCAGAATCATTTCTCCTTCTGTGATCCCCTCACTCCCAACCACATGGTCCTTTTTCTCTATGGCCATGTTTTTTTACAGCTGTACCTGTAGCATATGGAAGTTCCAAGGCTACTGGTTGAATCAGAGCTGCAGTTGCACAGCCACAGCAACACTGCAGGTGAGCTGCATCTGCAACCTACACCACAGCTTGCAGCGACGCTGGATCCTTAACCCACTGAGGAAGCCAGGGATCAAACCTGCATCCTCAGAGACGATGCTGGGTTCTTAACCTGCTGAACCATAATGGTTGGTTGGCCATTTTTCTTTGGCCATTAGCTCCTTAATATTGGCATTTTTGAACATATCTCATCTCCTTGCCTAGAGGGAGTGCTTGTGCCCAGATTGATTTTGAATCAAGGCAGGGACATAGCCTAATACCTTGTGAGGTCCAGAGTCACAAGCAGAGATAGGGAAGGGACACCTTCTCACTGTCACTGGTTTTTGAGCATCTTGGTGGCATCTCCCTCTATGTTCCCGTGAAAGCTCCCAGGCTGTCACTGCAATTGTGTTTGGAGCATTGCGCCCCTGAACCTTGTAAGATCAAGCATAGTGACTACTGCTATAAAATAATAGCACCTGGAGTTCCCACTGTGGTACAGTGGGATCAGCGGCATCTTGGGAGTGCTGGGACATAGGTTTGATCCCCGGCCCAGCACAGTGGGTTAAGGATCCAGCAGTGTCTCAGCTGCAGCTTAGGTTCCAAGTCCAGCTCAGATCTGATCCCTGGCCCAGGAACTCCATATGCCACAGGGCAGCCAAAAAGGAAAAAAAAAGAAAGATAGTTCCTGGACTGTAAAATGATACTGACTAGCTACAAAGACACACTGTTGTTCATGGGAAGTTATAAAAATAGATCTATAGTAATAATATTAATAAACCAATTAGTATTAGAAATGGCATTTTGGATGCATATCAAGGGCTTTATATGTAAATCTCATTTATTTTTAACAGCCATAGGCTGGTACCAAATGATTAAGCATTATCCTTTTATCCCTTTAGACTTTTCAAATCCCTCTAATGTCTGTATCCCATTAGCCTGGGGAACCCCACTCTCTTTTGCCAAACCTGGAAGTGCTTGCTTCTCTCTCTCCCCGGAAGTCTCAGTCACAACCACTCAACCAATGAGGAAAGCACCTGACTGGTGACTGGCATGGCCAGGAGCTGACATCCAGGTACGGGGCAGAGCCACAGCGAGGTCCCAGGTGACCTGGCAGGCATGATCCAGAGAGGGCAGCCTCTGCCTGTGCTGCAAATGCATGGCTGTAATTTGCCCAAAGTTGCTGTGTACAACTAGGACGTGAGAGGTCAGCACGGCTTTTGGAAATGCAGCCTTTGGGGATTTTCTAGAGCAAAGCCAGAGGTGACAATGTCTCCTAAAATATTGTCTGTGGACCACTCCCATCTGAATCACCTGGGCTGCTTCTGGACCCCTGAGACTCTCTAAGAGTGGCGCATTGGAGCATGCCTATCACACAATCCCCATCCATCCTTCTACACCTGCTGGTTTTTCCCCGTTTTTGTGAGATATAAAGGACATGGAACACTGTGTAAGTTCAGGGGCACAGTGTAATGATTTGACAAACTTAAATCGTGACGTGATTACCACAGTGAGTTTAGTTAACATCATCTCATAATGCAGTAAAAATAATTCAGATATGCTCTTTTTTTTTCCCCTTGTGATGAAACGGTGCTTCTCAGGTACACAAAGGTATCTCTTCATTTTTTTATTTTTTTTCTGTCTTTTCTAGGGCCGCGCCCACGGCATATGGAGGTTCCCAGGCTAGGGGTCTAATTGGAGCTGTAGCCGCTGGCCTACACCACAGTCACAGCAACTCGGGATGCGAGCCGCCTTTGCAACCTACACCACAGCTTATGGCAACGCTGGATCCTTAACCCACTGATTGAGGCCAGGGACCGAACCCGCAACCTCATGGTTCCTAGTCAGATTCATTAACCACTGAGCCATGACGGGAACTCCCACAAAGGTATCTCTTTATGTCTGTGAAGCCAGACATGTTTGGCCCGTGCTTCAGCTCTTCCATTCCTAGACTGTGGCCTTGGGACTGGTTAGCCTTCCTAAGAGTGTTTCTTCATTTGCCAAGGGGAATTCATCTCGTTCATTAATGGAATGCATCTAGCCACCACCTAGGGTTGCTGTAAGGATTAAATTGGATCATATAGACAAAACACTTTCTACCACCTGCTGGTGGCAGAAAGGAGAATGTTCAGTCCCCAGTGGCATTGCGTCTGCCATCAGGGTGGCATTTCTACTACTGGGCAAAGATTTTTTTCCTATCTTACGACCAAAGCACAACCCCTGTTAATGTTGCGTCTGGTGCGTGCCTATGGGTCTGAACCTCGCAGAGCACATACTGTGAGAACCAGTGTGTGTGCAGATGGGAAAACGCATGTAAAGTAATTAAACAGGACCCAGGGGACAGTGGGAGGACAGGATTGCTGGCCAAGGGAGGAGGGAGGGCCAGAAAGAAAAGAAGGCGCCAAGGACAAGGGGTCAGAGATGTCTTCTGACTCGCGCGGATCACAATGTCTCTTCCACTGAAGTTACTAACCTGCAAACTTTACTGCGGTCTTCGAACCAACCGAAGACCTGCCAGCCTCACGGTGGGTTGGATACACGTTGGGCATGACGTCTTTATGGACCTTCCTGTGTCTTGTCCTTTGTAGAGGAGCTGAAGGCCCCCTTGGAGGAGTACGTCCACAAACGCTACCCCGGGCTGGTGAAGGTGGTGAGAAATCAAAAGAGAGAGGGCCTGATCCGAGCTCGCATCGAGGGCTGGAAGGTGGCCACCGGCCAGGTCACCGGCTTCTTTGATGCCCACGTGGAGTTCACCGCTGGCTGGTAGGTCCCAAGCTGAAACCTAGGAGTGCTCAGGACCTGCAGTGTGGTCAGGAGGAGGGGAGTCTGGGGGTGGGGCGCCTTGCCTGTTTCCTCTGGGGCCACAGGAAGAATGGAGAAGGGGTGGATGAGAAGAAGGGGAGACCTTAGTTTGGGACAAAACCAGGAAGCGGGAGAAATATGTCCAGTGTCTGCTGAGCCGGTCATCACTGTTCTTGTTCTCCTCATCATCGTCATTAAAATTCGTGGTGAGGGAGCTCCCGTCGTGGCTCAGTGGAAACGAATCCGACTAGGAACCATGAGGGTGTGGGTTCGATCCCTGGCCTCGCTCAGTGGGTTAAGGATCCAGCGTTGCCGTGAGCAGTGGTGTGGGTTGCAGACGAGGCTCGGATCCCGCATTGCTGTGGCTCTGGCATAGGCTGGCGGCTACAGCTCCGATTAGACCCCTAGCCTGGGAACCTCCATGTGCCACAGGAGCAGCCCTAGAAAAGACAAAAAGACAAAAAACAAAACAAAACAAAAAAAACCTCCTGATGAAATGATATGTGCGTTGGACAAAACTCACAGTGATCCTTGTGAAGGAGACAAGACTTCGTCTTTCTTTTTTTTAAATGTGTTTATTTTTTAAAGTGTAGTTGATTTACAGTGTTATGTTAATTTCTGCTGTACAGCAAAGTGGCCCAGCCATACGCATATATCTATATTCTTTTTCTCATATTATTTTCCATCATGTTCTATCACGAGTGATTGGATATAGTTCCCTGTGCTGTGCAGTAAGATGTCATTGCTTATCCATGCTAAATGTCATAGTTTGCATCTTTTAACCCCAAACTCCCAGTCCATCCCACTCCCTCCCCTTCCTCTAAGACTTCGTATTTCTATTGTTCTCTTTTGCTACTCTGCTTGTTTCTATTTCTAGGGAGGATGGTGGACCGTTGTGAGAAAAGGGATTCATTTATGAGTCTACCTACTTAGGCAGAACTTCCCAGAATTTGTAGGATGACCTTTGATATCATTTGGAGGAAGGGAAGGGTTTTCTCTGCTGATGGGGCCCCTGATGTTATTCCAGGTGAAAAGAACAATTTGAGAGCAATCAGTGAGCATACAGGGAGGCGAAGATTTTGGATGTAAGAAGAATGAAGCGGAGTTCCCGTCGTGGCGCAGTGGTTAACGAATCCAACTAGGAACCATGAGGTGGCGGGTTCGGTCCTTGCCCTTGCTCAGTGGGTTAAGGATCCGGCGTTGCCGTGAGCTGCGGTGTAGGTTGCAGACGTGGCTCGGATCCCGCGTTGCTGTGGCTGTGGCGTAGGCTGGCAGCTACAGCTCCGATTCGACCCCTAGCCTGGGAACCTCCATATGCCGCGGGAGCGGTCCTAGAAAAGGCAAAAAGACAAAAAAAAAAAAAAAAAGAAGAAGAAGAATAAAGCATCCAAAATGCCCAAATGAGTCATTGCACATGTTAAACTTAGGTTAGAGCTTTACGGTTCTGTGATTATTTCTAACTAACCAATGATAAGTCTCAGGCCGGCATTGCTTAATTAGTAAGAAACAGAGTTTCATTTAATGAAAAAATTTATTTACATTCAATGATACCATCTTTTTCTTTTTAATTTTTTTTTGTCTTTTGTCTTTTTAGGGCCGCACCTGTAGCCTTTGGAGATTCCCAGACTAGGATTTGAATCGGAACTGTAGCTGCCAGCCTACACTGCAGCCACAGATCCGAGCCGCGTCTGTGACCTACACCACAGTTCACAGCAACGCCGGATCCTTAACCCACTGAGCGAGGCCAGGGATCAAACCTGCGTCCTCATGGATGCTAGTCAGATTTATTTCTGCTGAGCCACTATGGGAACTCCAATGCTTTCAATCTTGAGTTAGTTCAGTTCGTGGTGCCATATCTGCAGAGCCAATGTCCCATCACTAATTAAACCTTAAAATGTCTGTTGGTCATTCGATTTCAATTTTAGAATCCTTTCAGTGGCTAGATCAAGGGATCATTATGCACGTGACCACACAAAGATTTGGAACCAGGGGTCACCATTAACACTGGCTCTTTCAAGTGACATAGGTGTCTGTCACCATCTCAGATCCCAATTTTCTCTCCCGGTTTTTCTGCCGCCCTCAGACCCCGATGCACGCAGCTGCGTGTGTGCGGCCTTGCCCTCCCCTGAGCCTCGCTGTTGTTTATCTCATGATCATCCTCAGAGTGTGGTCCCCAGACCAGCAGCATCAGCATCATCTGGGAACTTATTAGACCTGCAGATTCTTGGGCTCCCTTCAGACCTATGGCCTCCAAAGCTCTAGGGGTGGGGCCCAGCCATCTGCTTTAACCAGCCCCGCGGGGGACGCCGAGGCTCACTCAAGTTTGGGAACCCTGGAGCTAGAAGCCTTCTGAACAGATGCCCTGGAATGTTCCACGGGAGCCTCAGCCTTGCCCCGTCTCACTTTCTCTCCGAATCATGCCTTCCTCACTTCTTTCCTCTCCAAACTGGTGGCACCACCCATGACCCTGTCCCTTGCTTCTCTCCCATCATGTGACTCGTGCAGGCCACCTCCAGCTTTAGCAAACTGTACCTTCTCCTTCTCGTGTCCACTTTCCCCCTCTCTGTCTAGACCTCCTTTCTAGCTCAGACCTTCATTATTTTCACTTATACTAACTGGCGGATGTTTGCTGGATGACAGCCATGTCCCAAAGATTGTTCTGGGCTGTGATGTGGGTGATTGACTGATGGGGTTTCCCCAGTCAACTGGAAACTGATGGGGTTTCCCCAAGTGCAGACTTTCAGGAATGAAAAATCACAACAGTCTCGGGCAAACCGGGATGGTTGGTCACTCAACTGGAATTCAGAATCTTGCCAGATTTGGTACGCGCCCTCCAGGAGCCTAGAGTGTCATGCCACCTGACCTCTGGGATCCAGTCCTAGCCCTTCAGCCTCCTTTTCCACACTCGTACCCGAGTGGGTGTGTCCCCATGGCAGGTGGGTGATGTGTCACTCGTTATACTGCAGTGATCTCCATCTTGTCCGTGTGGCACGTCTGCTGCGGGTTCTCTGTCCGTGGCTCTGCTCCATACGTCCTGTGTCCTGAGACCCAAGGAGCCCCCTTTCTGGGACATAGTAGCTCAGAGAATAGATAACAGCTGAACCCTGCACTGGCCGTTAAGGTTTCTGCCCAAATGTGACATGTCACACCTTCTGCTGGCCTGAGCAGGTCACATGTTCAAGCTCAACATGAACTGGGGTTGAGGAAGGGAGCATCCCTCTGCAGGGAGACACCTCGGGCTTCCTGGTCAAGGACAGGATGTCCCCAGGGAGGGGAGCAAAGCACCGGGGACAGTTGTATATTCTCTTGCAGACTGGGAGACGGAACTCCTGAGCTTCAGAAGCATGAGTTGAGCCAGGGCCTTAGAAACTTTCCAAACACAGTGATGGGCTGAGCTGAGCTGCATACTTCTGCATTCCTGGCACGAGACCAGCCTAGGGGACGTCTGGGCCATGGAAGGAGGCCATAGCCAGAGCATCTGGGTTAGAAACCTGGTTCTACCTCCAGCTGGCTGTGTGGCCTGGGGCAAGTGACTTAACCTCTCTGGGCCTCTGCTTCCTCATTAAAAGTGATGATCATCGTATTTACCTCATGTGACTGTTGTGAGATTTATATTAGTGGGCGTGTGTAAAATGTTTGGAATGGTGCCTTAGCGTGTAGTGAGTGCTTGATAAACATAAAGCTATGCTGACCTTATAAGGAAGAATAACACACGCTCAAAGATCAGCAAAGACAGCATGTGGTCAGAGGGACTTAAACGTGGCAAAGATGGTCTAAGCATTGAGAGGATGGAAAGAGCCTTTACTGGAGTAAATTAAGGCAGGCTTCCTGGGAGAGGTGGCCCTCGATACCACAGGCCTGTGTGGGTGGCTAGGCTTTCTGCCTGGGCCCAAGGGCTTTCCCAGAGGAGAAAAGCAAGAGTGGGGATTTGGCAGGGGACGGGGAGCTCTGAAGCACTTCTAGAAACCATGGAAAGTCAGTCCCATTTGGCATCAGCCTCTACCATGTGTGCAAAAGTATCAGAGGCAGTAAATGGCCCAGGGTATATTTTATTGCTCGTTTTAAATAGAAAGATGAGATGTGCCAACAGGTAATTCAATAGCTGCAAATGAAAAGAGATGGGATGGAGGCCGAGTGTTCTCATTATTCTTCCAAATAATGCAGAGGAATGGGATTTTCACTTGACTCTTTTCCAAAGTCTGCGCTCTGTTCTAAGCAGGGAGATTAATGCCCTGGCTTACGAGAGCCATCTTCTCCTTCTCAAATATGGGGACATGATCCCTCCTTACATCTACCTGGGAGACTCACACTGGCAAGGGTGGCTGACCATCTGCTTTGTCCTAAGCTGGCAGGGCTGCCCCTTGATCCCCGAGCCAGGTCCCTGCCTCCTGCCTGCCACAGCCTTGATGGGGGTGGGCTAGTTGGGAAGCAGGATCCTGCCTGCCTTTGCATTCAGTGAGTTCCTGCATGCCATCCCTAACCCATCCAATTAGATTCCTTTGAAGAAATCAATTAAATAATCAATTAAAACAACTGAAATAGTTACCGGCACAAAGAAGCTAGTGAAATACCTATTGAAACCGGGCCATCAAGGGCAATTCAGCTCCAGCAGAAAAAAAAAAAAAAAAAAAAAAAGGCAGAGGCATCGGCCAGTGCCTGAGGGGAAACAGAAAACACTGTACAGAACTGGAGGGCGAAGCAAATCCTAGAGTCCGGGCGGGGGCTGCTGTGGCTCACAGCGTTGGCATAAAAGACACGCCAGGCTTTCTGGGGCAGAGGCCCTCATGTTCCAAGGTCTGAATTCTTCAGGCCTTTGAGGCCAATGCAGGTAGCACTGAGATGAACCCACAGGGGCCAGGGCTGGAGCTGGGTCCCAGGGCTCCTTTAAAGATGCCCGATCCAGGGAGTTCCTGTTGTGGCTCAGCGGGTTAAGAACCCAATTAGTATCCATGAGTGTGCAGGTTCAATCCCTGCCCTCGATCAGTGGGTTAAGGATCTGGCATTGCTGTGAGCTGCGGTGTAGATCACAGATGAGGCTTGGATCTCGCGTGGCTGTGGCCGGCAGCTGCAGCTCTGATTGGACCACTAGCCTGGGAACTTCCATATGCCATGGGTGTAGCCCTAAAAAGCAAAAAAAAAAAAAAGCCTGATCCAGCTGAAGGCATCACTCTGGAGCCTGAGTTTCCCGCTGCGGTCCAGCCCACCCAAAGCCTAGCCTTTCCCGTGTTGCCTCTGTAAGATGTCTGCAGTCTTGGGGCTGTCCCAGTAGAGGTGGGGGTGAGCCTGGGGAGAGAGGTTTTATTTCTGCTTCTGCGTTGCAGGGCCGAGCCCGTTCTCTCCAGGATCCAGGAGAACCGGAAGCGGGTGATCCTCCCTTCCATCGACAACATCAAACAGGACACCTTCGAGGTGCAGCGGTATGAGAACTCGGCCCATGGGTACAGCTGGGAGCTGTGGTGCATGTACATCAGCCCCCCAAAAGACTGGTGGGACGCCGGAGACCCTTCTCTCCCTATCAGGTCTGTGTCCAGCATGCGCTCTGGTGGCCTTCGAGTCCCCCAGATCCCAGGGGAGAGAGGGGCACCCGACTCAGCCCTCTGGGAGGGAAGGAGGGAGGCCGGGAGAGGCACCTGCGGGGTGGAGCTGCAGTGTGCAAACAGCTGCTTTAGGGGTTCGGGGCGTCTTCCCACCTACGTTTTCTTGCTGAGAAAGGATACCGCATTTTGCTTATTTTGCTAAAGATGTTCCAAGTGCAGCTTATCTAACAAGCAGTTCTGAAAGATGGAAGTTGATAGGAAGGCTCACACTTTATTTATTCTTCCTTGGAGCTGTTGAACTATGTTCAGCAGCTTTTGAGAATGAAATTTGAGGGAGTTCCTGTCGTGGCACAGCGGAAGTGAATCCGACTAGGAACCATGAGCTTGCAGGTTCGCTCCCTGGCCTCACTCAGTGAGTTGAGGATCTGGCGTTGCTGTGGCTGTGGTGTAGGCCAGCGGCCGTAGCTCCGATTGGATCCCTAGCCTGGGAACCTCAATATGCCGCAGGTGCGGCCCTTAAAAAAAAAAAAAAAAAAAAAAAAAAAAGACAAAAAGAATGAAGTTTGAAAGGTATTAATTCCTGGGACATTTTTGTACTCCATTGCTTGATGATTACAGAGTAACACGCAGAAAAGGGCAATATTCGTGTGGCACCCCGGTTAACCCAAGGCCTTTGGGAAGCTCGGGTGACTTTTGCCACAGGCACCACCCAGCTCCCCCTGGAAGTGAGAAGATAGATCCCCCCAAGGTGTACCAGTTGGGAAGCTCAAATGTAAAGGATGTTAAGTGAAGTAGGTGGCTTTTGATGTCGTATCTGGTTCCTATGGCTGCTGTAACAAATTGCCACAAGTATAGTGGCTTAAAGCATGTGGATTTATTCTCTTAGGTTCTAACAGTCCTGCAGTTATCTGGAATGAGCCTTACAGAGCCAAACACAAGGTGTCTGCAGGTCTGGGTCCTTGTGGAAGCTCCCAAGGAGACTCCTTTTCTGTGCCCTTTCCAGCTTTCTGGAGGCTGTTCTCAGCCCCTGGCTCCTGGCTGGACCACATCACCCATTTCCCCCTGCTTCCTTCATCCCATGGCCTGCTTCTTCCCCTGACTTTTTCTTTTTTGCCGGCCCCACGGCATAGGGAGTCGCTGGGTTAGCGATCAGATCTGAGCCTTGTTTGCAAGCTATGTCACAGCTGCAGCAACACCAGATCCTTTAACCCACTGATCTGTGTCCTAGCACTGCAGAGGCTGCCAGTCCCATTGTGCCTCAGTGGAAACTCCTTCCCTTGATTTTCTTGCCCCTCTCATGAAAGGGCCTTGGTGGTAATATTTGGGTTTCATGCAAATAATCCGTGATACTCTCCTTCTTCTGAAGATCCTTTACTTACTCATATCTGCGAAGTCCTTCTTTCCCCCATATAAGGTAACATTCATAGAGCTTAGGATGTGGATTGGGGGCGTGGGGTGGTGTGGGGAATTGTTCAGCCTACCCCAGATGCTGATTTTCACCCAAGATGATACCCAAGTTTCAGTTCAGTACTTTCTGTAACTTCCACGTGAGCGTCCAAACTGACTTAAAAATCTTCATGGTTCTAAGTGAGGAGAGATGGGAGAGGCCTCCTGACGTTGCCCTCATTTTTGGGCTCTGTGTGTTGGTATAAAGGAGCAATTGGGGAACAGGAGTGAGGACTTTTTGCAAATATTCGTAAAGTTCTTTCTCCGTTGATCAAGTTTTGAGTAGATTTTGAGATGGACACGCCCACCTTTGCTCCATCTTATTTTCCTGCTCAAATTGTAAAGCACTGCATTAAAGTAGAGCCACCCGTGGCCAAATTTATGCAACAGATTCGGTAATCTTTGGGGCCAATAATGTGCTCGGCTGGAGACGTCTGGTGGCTCCGTATCCATCTGAGCCTAGAGGTTCAGTGGCTCCGCGCGGTGCTGCCACAGCTGCTCTGGCATTTCTGCAAATAACAGCATGGACCCAGCGCTAAGGTGTCATCTGAGGACCAGGGAAGAACCTTCAGGGATACTTAAAATGTCATTCATGGTGGAAATACCACCTCTATTTAAAATGTAATAGTGGAGATACCAACTTAAACCCATTAGGATGGCTACTGTCTGAAAAAAAGGCAAATAACACATGTTGGCAGGAAAGTGGGGAAGTTGGAATCCTTGCGCGTTGCCGGTGGGAAGATAAATGGCGCAGCTGCTGTGAAAACAGTATGACAGCCCCCTAAAAAATTAAAAATAGCAGTTCCTATTGTGGCTCAGTGGGTTAAGGACCCGACATACTCTCTGTGAGCATGCAGGTTCAATCCCTGGCCTCGCTCAATGGGTTAAGGAGCCCAAGTTGCTGCAAGCTGTGGCATAGTCCTGTGCCCGCAGCTCCAATTTGACTCCTAGCCTGAGAACTTCCATATGCCTCCGGTGCAACCATAAAAAGAAAAAAAAAAAAAGAATAGAATGATCACATGGTCCAGCAGTTCTACTTATGAGTATATATACCCCCAAAGAGTTGAAAGCAGCGTCTCAGGGAACTATTTGTACATGCGCGTTGATAGCGGCATTACTCAGAATAGCCAAAAGGTGGAAATAACCCAGTAGACGAATGGATAAACACAGTGTGGTGTGGGCACATACAATGGAATGTTATTCAGCCTTAAGAGAAAGAAGGAAATTCTGACACATGCTGCAACATGGTGAAGCCTTGGGGACATTATGCTAAGTGAAATAAAGCAGTCACCAAAGGTACTCTGTGATTCCACTCAGCATATAGTGCCGAGAATGGCCACATTCATGGAGTCCGGGGGTGGAATGGTGGTTGCCAGGGGTTGGGAGAAAGGAGGAGAGACGAATTGTTGTTTAATGGATGCGGAGCTTCAGTTTGGTGAGATGGAAAGAGTTCTGGAACTCGGATGCAGACTTCTGTGAATGTACTTAACGCTGCTCAACTGTATCCATAAAAATGGTTAAGGCAGTGAATTTTAGGCGGATTGTACCCTGATTAAAAAGAATTGATGGAGAGTGCTTAAAGACCCTGTGCCCTGCAGATCTTAAAGGGATGGATTCAAGTGATGGCTTGACAGTGAGTTTTATATTTTTGGAAAAGCACTGCTTCCTCTCTGACACACAGGAGGCTGACCTCCAGCTGTGACAGAGAAGGGAGTGCAAGTGTGACAGCGGTGTTAGCAAGAGAGGGAAAGACATGGATACAGAGCAGTGCACCGGGATGCCCAGAACACACAGCTCTCCCTGCGTATGGGAGGCACGAAGTGAAACTTGAGCTTGTATTTTCTGTAACATGAACAGCTGATTAATATGCATTTTTTGAAAGACTCAAGAAAATGGAGTCATGATCCTGAGTTATGAATATTACATGCATCTCTGATGTATACAGTAGAGTCAGGTACCAATGATCTCTCTTTAATGTATCCTGACTTATGAAATGCTTAATTTGGTAAGAGTCGATGGGGACATTTAATTGTGGGACATTTAATTCTCATGTCCTTAAGCAGATACATCCTGTTTCTTAAATGTCAGGACGTGGTCGATTCCCCCCCCCCCCCCCCCCGTGATCTCAGTGTTTTCATAGCAGCGATTTTATTCTGGTAAAGGATGGGGTGAGGAGAACTTTTTCACCATCCAAATGGCATTCGATCAGATGAGTGTTTAGATACTGAGTCTTCCCAGTAGACAGTACAGATATAGGAGATGCTGCATTGAGGGAATTTATATCCTTTCTGTTGTACTTCTTTTTCTCTCTCTCTCTCTTTTTTTTTTTTTTTTCTCCTACATATCTTTTTTTTTTTTCCCCCTCTCTGGTAAAGAGCTATTTCCCAAAGATTTCTGTTTTGCCTGTGCTCTTCTTTGTCTTCACCAGAGATTCAAGGGTAGAGAGTGAGCAGGTGTCGTTAAGGAGGGTAGAGTCAAGTGTGAGGGGTGGGGGATGGGGGCTGAAAAAGACATGTTCCATCCCAGGAAGCAGCCGCTGCCAGCCCCACGTGCGGGTGATGGGGGCACCCAGGGTCAGTGTTGTCAGGTCCTCAGACTTTTAAGAAAAGACGCAAAACAAATAATTTCATGAAATCTCCTGACCTCCAAATGCTGGCAATAAATCCCTCTTCTTCAAGATTAAAAGGCCAGAGTTCCTGCTGTGGCACAGGGGGTTAAGAATCCTACTGCAGCAGCTCAGGTTGCTGTGGAGTGGGGTTCGATCCCCAGCCCCACGCAGTGAGTTAAAGGATCCAGCATTGCCACAGCTGCGGCATAGGCGGCAGCTGCAGCTTGGATTCAGTTCCTGGTTCAGTACTTCCATATGACGTGGGTGTGGCCATTAAAAAAAAAAAAAAAAAGTACGGGGCCAAACAACATGATTCTAGACTGGATTTGACCATCCAGGCTCCCAGAATTTGATCCTTGCTCTACACTTGCTCCCTTGAAGACCTCGGGTTCTCAGAGACAGCCTTAGCCCACGGTTCTCACACTGGGAGTTGTGGGCACCTGTGGTCTGTGACGTTATTGTGGGGCTGAAGAGATTGGGAAGAGTGTCATTCAAAGCCATAGGACAGGAGTTCCTCTCATGGCTCAGTGGTTAACAAATCCACCTAGCATCCATGAGGATGCAGGTTTGATCCCTGGCCTCGCTCGGGGGGTTAAGGATCCGCCGTTGCCATGAGCTGTGGTGTAGGTCACAGACACGGCTCAGATCCCAACTTGCTGTGGCTGTGGTGTAGGCCGGCGGCTACAGCTCCCACTAGACCCCTAGCCTGGGAACCTCCATATGCTGCAAATGTGGCCCTAAAAGGCAAAAAGACCAAAAAAAAAAAAAAATGCCATAGGACAAACATGGCTGGATTCCTAGAGCTTGAGTTAAGCCATCAGAGAGGGCCATCCTGCCTCTGTTGTGTGTCACAACCCCTGGCCACTGAGCTTCCTCAGTGAGACTCTGAGAGACACTGACCCAGCTCTTGCCCCTCTGCAGAGAAGTCTCTCAAATCTATATCTTAAGCCCTCGTTTTTCTCCCAAGTGACATTATCTCCAGTGTCCCATTAACAAGCTATCATTAGACCAGTGGAGTTTAAACTTTTTTGAGTCAGGGACCTTTTCAGTAATCTAATGAAAGCCATAGATCAGAGATGATGCTGTCACTTCTGAGAGCGTAATGAGTGGACAGAACTTTGCATGTGATTTCCTGAAGGTTATGTATCTGAAGGCCAACCTCCCCATTTGCACAGGCTTGTGCTAGACACTGACCATTCTTCATCCCCCACCAGTCTACATGCTTTATGAAGCCAAGCCTGTGGCTTTTTCTGTTGGAACCCCAGTGCCTAATGTGTACTTAGCACTTAGTAGGTATGCTGAAAATATTTAGTAAATGAACAAATGA
The DNA here is from genome assembly GCF_054392235.1 of Sus scrofa. Lineage (NCBI taxonomy): Eukaryota > Metazoa > Chordata > Mammalia > Artiodactyla > Suidae > Sus > Sus scrofa. The sequence goes on from NC_139385.1 coordinate 15,121,821, forward strand.
ACCAGGGACATCGGAGGCTCAGAAGAGACAGTCAGGCCCCAGTGAGGATGTTTCTCCACTCCCAGAAGCACTGGCCACCCAGCTTGGGATTAGCTGGTGGGATGCTCACCTTCTCCCCTTGGGAAGGGGATTCAGGTTACAGCTTGCTCAGGGGACTGCTCCTGATAATCTCCTCTCCTGAACTCCACTATTCATCCTTCTTGGTCAGCTAGCTGGTTTTTGGATATCTACTTTGAACTTTTTGCATGACGTCTTTGAATATGGCATTGACTTTCTGAACTTTGTCAGACCAGATGAGGACACAGAAGGTCTCATTTTAACACAGTAGATACAACTGAGGGCACGGGGAAGAAGAGAGGGAGGATCCGAAGACACAAAAAGGAGGGATGGTGCTGGTTGAGAAAGAAGGACCCTGAAGAGGAAGCAGAGCGTGGGGTCAAGAATGCGAATAGTAATTTGGTCTTGAGGAGCAAGAAGAGAGAGCTTAGGTTTCATGACCCACATCTGCCTTATGAATTAAGAGGCAAAATCGGGGAGTTCCCGTCATGGCGCAGTGGAAACAAATCTGACTAGGAACGATGAGGTTGCAGGTTCAATCCCTGGCCTTGGTTAGTGGGTTGGGGATCCGGCATTGCCATGAGCTATGGTGTAGGTTGCAGATGCGGCTCAGATCTGGTGTTGCTGTGGCTCTGGCATAGGGTGGTGGCTACAGCTGCAATTCGACCCCTGGCCTGGAAAACTCCATATGCTGTGGATGCGGCCCTAAAAAGACGAAAACAAAAACAAACAAACAAAAAAAAAAAACGACGAGGCAAAATCATTGCTAAGAGTGAGAGTGAGATCTTGGATTAGGAGGCTACAGAAAATCATCGGTAAAAGTCTGGAATAATTGCTAAAAGGAATGAGAGTGGATGAGTTGACCAAGAACTTGAAGACTAATTGTGGCTCAGTGGCAATGAACCCAACTAGTATCCATGAGGATGCGGATTGGATCCCTGGCACTGCTCATTGGATTAAGGATTGGTGTTGCTGTGAACTGTGGTGTAGGTCACAGATGCAGCTTGGATCTGGCATTGCTGTGGCTGTAGCCTGGGAGCTTCCACATGCCTCAGGTGTGGCTCTAAAAGGCCAAAATGAATGAATAAATAAATAAATAAAACAAAAAATACACACCAAAAACCCCCCCAAAACTAACTGATGGGTGTTTTAGGGGCCCAGAAATACAAATTCAATAGCTTTTCCATGAAGATTTCTTAACAAAAAAGCACTCTGAATTCAGTTGTGCTCTGATACAAACTTAAATTGTATTATTCATAGCATTTTAACCATATTCACGAAAAATACAGTATCTTTAGCCTGAAGGCACTGTGCATTCATGGAAACCTGCCTTAGCTCCGCAGCCTTCAGAGGCCTGTAGCTCACAGCTTGGGAACCACTGATCTTTACCATTCTTTCCAGTGGTAAAACTCTTGTGGCTTTTACCACTGGAGGGAAAAGTCTGTGGAGTCATCACAAATAGGACATTTATAGCAGTTGCTTTTAGGGCATTGGCTGGAGCTGTGTTAGGCAGCTTCTGAGAAGTGCCAGCAGTGCCCGCCTGCTCTCTGTTACGTGACCCTGTAATTAGTGACATTACTCATTAATAACTAAATTGAGCTGATGATTAACAATTAGCAATCCTTAATCTAACATATAATTTGGTAATAAATTATTAGGTACAGGAGCCGTGAGAGCCTGTTCAACTCTGGGAGTTGAAAGGGCTGTCCTGGATGTGTGTCGCTGTCGGAATCTCAAATTCTGTGCACAAATGTATATAAAAGAGGAAGATTGTTTTTTCCTCCCTAGAGGAAGCTGCCTGGCTTACAGAGAGGAAATCTTCAAGTGAAAACTCAGATTTCCTTAGACTTGGAAATAGAGCTATCGTCCCTATGCATCAGCAAATATATTTTGGGAACCTATTGTGTGCTCAGCCTTGGGGTGGGAACCTCTGGGTTGGGGCGGCGAGGAGGGGGGCAGTATTAGTAAATTACATGGTCTTCTTGGGGACATTCACGGACTGGTTGGAGATACAGTTCTGGTTGGAGTTCAAGTGCATGGTCACACTTGAGCTCAGGTAAGTGTGGATTTGTAGGAGCAGGGAAGCTTTGTGAGCGGAGTGGCTGGGAAAGCTTATAAGAGCCATAACTAACACTGAAATTTTCTCTGTGCCCGGCATTCTTCTTTTGCTTTACCCAATATGAATCCATTTTCAGCTCAGACTAGCCCTATGAGAGAAGTATTCTTAACATCTTCATTTCACAGGTGTGGCTACTGAAGCCCAGGGGGACACTTGACCCAAGGTCACATGCCCAGTAAGAGATGAAGCTGGGCTTCGGATGTAGTGGGGCCAGAATCTGTGCCCTTCCCGACTGGGCTGTCTCCTGGAAAAGGCATGACTCACTGGGCCTTGCAAACTGCAGGGGATTTTCACTGGCAAAGTTTATAGGAGACAATAGGATTAGAGGTAGAGGAGTGAAATTGAGTGTGTTTGGGGTCTCCAAGACCACCTTCAGGTTCAATGATCCACTAGAAGTACTCAGAAAACTCAGAAAAGCTGTTATGTTCATGGTTATCATTTATTGCCGTGGAAGGATACAGAGGAGAATCAACAAAGGAAAAGATGCTTTGGACTGAGTCCAGGAGAAACCAAGCATGACTAGGTTGTCCTCTTCCACCGTGGCATTGCATGGACAGTGCTTCCGTCTCGCCGTGATAACATGTAACAACATGTGTGAAATGTGGCCGGTCAGGAAGTTTGCCTGAGCCTGGCTGTTCCAGGTTTTTACTGGGCGTCAGTCCTGCAGGCAGGGAGCACCCGTGTAACTAACCTTGGCTGCTCAGGCTCGAGTTCCTCCCCGCCTCCTCCTGCAGAGGTTAAGGTAACACAACATGGCCCAGGGCCTCAAAGATGCTCTTATCCAGCAGCATATTCCATGGATTTCGTGGTTATCTTCCAGGAGCCTGGCGAGAGTCCGTTCTTTCTTTGGGATGTGGAGGGTTTGGGCAAGTCCACTGCGTTAACCCTCCGCTGCACAGTGGGGATGGGGTGTTTAGGGTCTGGTGAGGAGACGAAGGTAGGGAATGTATATTAAAAAGTGGATAATTGACTGACTTTGCTGTACACCTGAAACTAATACTTGACTTTGTAAGTCAAGTATATGCCAATAAAATTTATAAATTAAAACAAATATAGGTGGAGCCTGGGTCCAGGATCAGCATGTGGAGGAAAGCTACCTATCAACCAGAAACACCCTCATGGAGCAAGAAATACATTTATTTACTTATTTCCACGTTCTATAAAAAAGATGTGGAAGTGGAAAAAAGTAGAGGAAAGATGGAAGAGTGAGTAGATGAAAACAGGAGATCCACTTTATGGTGAGCTCTGGAAACCAAGAGGAGCCCTGACTCCATCCATGGGTCCAGTGAGCTGAAATAAAAAGCTAATTGGGAGAGAGACAAAGCAGAATAGTGGTTGCCCAGGGCGAGGGGAGTGGTGGGGAGAGGAATGATTGTAATGAGTGCAGGGTTTGGGGAGTGCATGATGAAAATGTTCTACAAGTAATTTTGGTGCTGATTGCTCAACTCTGTGAACACACTAGAATCTATTGAGTTGTAGACTTTAAATAGATGAATTGTATGAAATGTGAATTCTCTCTTCGGAGCTGGTGACCATCAGCAGATGGCAGATGGCCAGTCTTGGAACAAGATGGAGAAAGTTGGGTACTCATTCCTGGCTTGGAGTCTTGTGTGGTTTCCCCCGCACACACACCTTTTTGGGAAGTGGCAAGAGAACACCAGGAGATCAGATTGGGGTCAAATCCCAGGATTGGTTATGGTAGCATCGCATGCAGAGATTCAGACACTAAGGAGCATCCTGGGCAGAAGTCAAACATCGCTCGGAGACAGACCCACTGGTACTGTTGACCATTCCTGGCTGTGTATATGATGCCGACCAAGGGCAGTGTATTGTCGGTAAAGGCAGGATTGAACGCCACGTGGTTAGTACTTAGGGTCTAGGAAAGCAGACTCAGCAAAGGATCTAGCTGAGAGGTCAAGTGTCACAACTCAGGGAGAGAAAAATCAGAGGAGAAAAGCTAACCATCCTTCACCTTCTTTTTCTGCCCTCACAGTCTTCCAGTAACAGGAGTGACCTGTTCCATTAAGTTACCAACAGGGTCTCTGTCATTAGGCGGGTCGCTCCCCGTCTGCGTGAATGAGCTTTTAATTTTCTTATCCATAAAACCTACTCAACATTTAAAGGTCTATTGTTCCAGGAGTGGAAAATTTCCATAACGAAGCTTTTGGTCCCTCAGATGAAAAGCTCTAATTGTAAAGTCTCCGAGTTTATGGTGTGAGGTGTTGTAGGTAATTAAATGTTCCGGTTAATGGAGTTCTACTACAAAAGCAAGACACCGGGTAATTTACAGTGAAAAAAAAACAAAAAAAACAAAACAAAAAAAAAACCAAAAAAAAACACCTCTCTAAGACTCTACTAGCTTTCTTCAGGGGACAATCCTGGAGAAGCTTGGAGGCTGATAGAAGCTGTTGGTTCGGTCAATTACAGGGAACTGTGAGGTTTCATGTTCCTCCAGAAGAAGCCTTGTTATGAAATGGGATCAGGCATAGGGGGTGGCTTTGCGGTGTTCCACTGTTTCCTTCTTGGCTTGATGAGCATTGATTGATTCCCACTGTGTATAAAGCTGTGTTCTAATCAGAATGGGGGACCCTCTCCTTCTGCCCCAGTCCTCTTCCCGCGTATCCACCTTAACACATTATTGAGATCCCAGATGAGAACTCAGGGGTTGACAGTGACTGCCTGAGATGCAACAAATGCATTGCCCTTCTGTAAGATTGTCTAACGAAGACATGTCCATTTCTTTAAAACATTGGCTATGTGGTCAGACAGTTAGCTGGAAAGGATGCCTCAGAGAGATCACAAGTGATCAGGACCTAGAAGGAGCATCAGCCTCAACTTTGGTACTTCCTGGGAAGGCAGCAAGTATAGTCCCCGTGGGAACAGAGGACATGGATGCCCCTGCCCAGTGGTCCACTCTGCATAGCTGCCTGTAGCTGACTTCTGCCTTCTCATGGTGCTCACAGAATACCTGATCCCATGGCTGGGAACAAGTGGTTCTCCAGGGATTCCAGGGTTGCAGCAGGATGGGAGAGAAAGAACGTGCCCAGGGCCCAAGACTTGTTTTCCAGGCTAAGCTTGACCCCTGGCTTTGAGCCTCAGATTACTTCTTGGTATGAAAACTAGAGGTGGGAGTTTCCTCGTGGCACAAGGGGTTAATGATCTGGTATTGTCATTGCTGTGGCTGTGGTTGCTGCTGTGGTGTGAGTTCAATCCCTGGCCCCGGAACTTCCATATGCCACAGGCTCGGCCAAAAACAAACAAACCACAAAAAACCTAGATGTACTGCAGCCCCATTGTCTGAGACCCTGGTCAAGGTACTTCAGTCTCTGCGTCTCAGCTTCATCGTCTATAAACAGGGATAATTTACAGGGTCGCTGTGATGATTGAATGAGCTAATACATGGGAAATGCCTAAAAGTGCCAGCTATTAGTATTGTTATTATTCCTCTATAGCCTACAGTGACCAGCCCTGCTCCTCACTGTGGGAATCTTATAACTCTTTTCTTTTAATCTGGTCCATTGGTACAAGTGGATGTATGATCCCTGACTTAGTATCCTCCATATGGAGCAGAAGCCTGGGTGCCATTGAAGGCGAGGGCTTTTTTTTTTTTTTTTTTTTTTTTGTCTTTTTAGGGCCGCACCCACAGCGTATGGAGGTTCCCAGGCTAGGGGTCTAATCGGAGCTGTTGCTGCCAGCCTACACTACAGCCACAGCAACGCCAGATCCAAGCCGCGGCTGTGACCTACACCACAGCTCATGGCAACGCTGGATCCTTAACCCACTGAGCGAGGCCAGGGGTGGAACCCACAACCTCGTGGTTCCTAGTCAGATTTGCCTCCGCTGCACCACAGTGGGAACTCCGTGAGGCCTTTTGAATGCCAAGGGATTTGCATCGGAGAATCGGGCGCGCAGTTCCCAAGCCAGTCCCTTAAGGAAGTCTGTTCATTGCATAACAGAGTGTGCTTATGCAGTGGTGAACATACTGCTTTGGGGGAACGTTAGTGGTATTTCTTGACATCACTTCTGTACCTTCAGCACCAGCCTGGGTAGATTAATTTTTCTTTTTGTGGATACCTTTCATTCGGAAACCAAATTCCCAGGCAGTGCCCTGGAGTCAGAGCACAGCTTGCAGGGTAACCATTCTCGATGACAGGCATCCGCCTGCCTCCATCAACCAACGTGTATCATTGACAGCTCACGGCAGCCACGTGGGTGAACCTGAATAATGCTGGAAAGACTTTCCTCCTCACTCATGAAGTGTTTCAGTGGGGTGGGCTGCCAGAGAACAAATAAGTTTCAGTTTGAAATTAACTATTTCTCTAAATGGAAGACACTTTAGCTCCGAGTTAAATGTCCAGGTCCTGAGTTATTCCTGGACATCAGTGGGGAAACAGCAGTACCATCAATTTTAGCAGATTGATCTGGTGGGGCAAAAACAATACGATTCAAATTCCTCATTGGTTGGAGCCGCATGGGTATGATTATAGGTAGGGGAGAGGGGTAGACTTCAGCCTTTATTATGATAGGTTTAAGCCCTCCTTTCTAGATGATTCCAGAATGTGCCATCTTCTGGGCACTTTCATAGTCCTTTTTTCTTCTGGTCTTTCTTCTCAGTGCTGCAAAAATAACTAAAGAGACTCTCAGATTGGGTTCAGAGCAGGAAATACCCTTTCCTCCCTTTCTTCTTTGCGGCCTAGTGGTTTTCTCTACAGCCCAGGTTAGAACTCTTTCTGCATCTCCTGTTGCATCTGGCCCTTCGTGCATAATTAATTATTCCTTAATCGTCTTTAGGGGTCCTTCAGACAGGACCACTTGAGATACAGATTATAACTTGTTCTCAAACCCAAACCGCCTTTTGCATTTAGGCACCTGTCCAGTAGCACTTGGGGGAGTTTCCATCCTCCGAGAGGTAGGTTGGTTCTTATCAGGCCTCACCAGTTGCCCAGCCTTTGTTAAGTTCAAGGCTCCATTTGGAGCCTCCTCGCCCCTATCCATTTTCTCCTCTCGTTTATGGAAATTCAGGAACACGTGACTCTTTCATGTCTCTTAGATTGGAGAGAAAGCAAACAATTATCTTTCCAAGCTCAGGAAAGTTCATTATAAGCACAGACAGCAGAGCCTGTGGTGTTCTTCTCCCCCAAATAATCAACTGCCAGCAGCCCAGCAAACGCAAAGGACCATCTGCATGCTCCTTCGCGGACACTGAGGCGTTCTTCGCCCTGTGGACCAGCGCCGTTTTTAAGGCTGCAGGAGTTTCCACCCAGACGTTTCCCAAGTCGGGAGATGTGGGCTGACACTTTTGCAATCTCTCTCTGCAGTTTCAGGTCACTGTCTTCACTCTTTTCTCCTGCCCACGTGGCTCTAAAAATAACTTCTGCAACCAAGCGCACAAGAAGTCAGGGGCGAAGAGCTTCATTTTTTCCCAGAACTCCACACTCCTGTGTCACTGAACTGCCCTGAGAGTACATCCTCATAGCGGGAGAGAGGCTGTGCCCAGTTTGCTTTACTGTTAGAACAATGTAATGAGCAGTCGTGGTGATGGAGCAGTGGCCCCTTCAAAGCCTTCTGTGAGCAGGTGGTGGGTGTGGGAGGCCTGGGAAAACTCACCCGCCCGGGGAGGCTCTTTATAGACTTGGTAGGATGCCCAAGTCAAGTATTTTGGAGTCTGACTTCTGTGCATGAAGTTCAGTGGACCCCAGGCTCCTAAGAAGTTTAACTTAAAGGAAAAAGGAGAGAAATGTTCCTTGAGTGTCTTTTATCAACACCGAATTTCTGACTGCAGTGTGCGCAGTCGCTGCAGGTGGTTTCCTAGACAGAACTGATTTGGGGGGCGAGCCATCCCCACAGTCCTGCCGTAGCTGAGGTTCAGTGGAGGGAAGGGCTCTGTGAATGGCTCCTGGCAAGTCACAGCTTCCTACTTTAGAGGCCAGCCTCATCTCCAATCTGAATTCAGTTAATCCTAATGCGGTAGCTTGGTATCTATTTATTTATGCATCTATTCATTCATCTTTCATGTATGGTGTTATTTTGCCATCACTCAACAAAGGTTTGTAGCAAGTTTGCTTTCGTCTCTGCTGTAAAACAAACTGACAATAACTCTTAATGCAGACATGACTATCCTTCTGTATGTGCTACCCCAATCCCCCACCCCAGAGGGCCTCCCAGCAGTGACTGATGCATGTGACGATGGAGTAAACAGAAGCGAAAGGGTGATGATGCTGAAGAAAGGTTGTGAACAAGAATTTTTTCACCCTGTCTCTGGCACCCTCGCCTCCATGAAATGCTCTGACATGGAGATGAATATAAAATATCACATCTGCCATTTGGTTGTTAGAAATTTTCCTCCGTTTTAAATCACATGTCTTGGCCAGGGGAGAGCAGAATATTCAAATGTTCATCCACTCACTGGCAAATATCAGTTGAGCCCTCGCTATACACCAGGCTCAGTCAAATCAGGAATCTAGGGACTGCTGCTGGGTTCGACAGTAGTTCCCTTCTTTGGAAATGTCCTGCCTACTCAGGAACGAATGCTCATCTCAGATGACTTCTGGGTGTGTGGGGACAGATGGACTTATTCCCCTTAAATGGCCAAGCAGAAACCCCAGGGTCTTTTTGTGTCTTTCCTTCCCATGTGTCCTTGGTCCTCCTGGCTGCTTCTTGCCCAGCTGCTATCACTGGCAGATGTCTGCAGCTGGCCTGACTTGGGATCTGACCTCTCGGCCTGATGAGGGCCCGTCTGCCTCAGTTCCGCATGGCCCATACTGGCTGCAGGCCCTTGACCTCCTCGAGCTTAGGCCATGTTTCCCGCCACCCATCCCAGCCTCCACTGCAGTTTCAACTCGTGCGAGGGAGACCCTCAGCTGCCCCTCTGGCTTTCAACTCAACCTCCCCCTTCCCTCCATGGGAACTGAGTTTCTTGCCACATGGTCCCTTGGATGGGATGGGTCTCAGAGGGATATGGGGCCCCCTGTGAGGTAGGTCGCCATGGAAAATGGGAGCAAGCCTCTCCCCCCCGACCTCAGTGCCAACCTCACTGTCACACACTCTCTCCCTCCCTCTAGACCAAAACCAGGCCCATGTCGCCTCTTACCACCTTCCTATTCCTTGTTGCCTTCCCATAAGTGGGAAAACTGTGGGCTTTTATTTAGAGCTCTTCTTAATTTTTCTCGGCACCAGCCCCAGTACTTGACTTCCGTGGAATGCGAGGGCTTTCTCTCCAGTTACAAGAGCCCCGTGGTCTGCTTCCTCCAAAGCTTAACATCACCTCTGGAAGGAGGAGGTGAAGGAACCAAGAAAACTCACAAATCTCCCTCCTTGCCACGTAGAGCACAGGTCCTCTACCCCCTAAGCAGACCCAAAGAGGAAAGCACGTGAATGGTTTTCAGGCTGCGGCCTCCATTGCGCAGGCTTTATTACCTTTTGCAGAGTGAAGAAAAAGGCGTCTCTGAAGCAGGCCCTGCTTCACCCAGGTGTTGCAAGACAAGCAGGCACAGCAGTGAGGACCTGTGACTTTGGGGAGTCCTGCCCTCCCTACCCCAGCTGCTCTGAGACCCCTGCCCTATCTTCTCGTCCACACATGGAGCCCCAGGATGACATCTGACATGGGGGCTGAGGCGCAGTTCCAGCAGCAGCCTTGTGAGCCAAGAAGCGGGGTTCACATCTTAAACCTCGAGCCACCGGGCATCCGTGCCAGTTGCCCTTCCTCCCGCTTGCCTGCACCTGCTGACCAGAAGGCTCTGGAGTGGCGTCTCCACGTCCAGTCTATCAAGAGTATGCCTTGTTTGTAGACGCCTGGCTTCCTGGCAGCCGGGAGCTTTTCTGACTCTGGCCAGTTCCTCTCTCAGGTTACCAGTCATTCTCTCAGAGTCTTAGGCTGCTGGAAATGGTAGCAGTGCCCGCCTGCCCTGGAATCAGTCTTCTGGAACCTGCTCCCTGGTTGGCCTGCGGCATCCCCTGCCCCAGCCCTGTGGTTGCCCTTTGGTGTCTGGATGAATCACCAAGCTCTGGTTGTAAATCGCTGGACCCCTCAAAGGCAGTGCTTTTGCCAGCAGCGCTGAACTTTGCAGGCCCCCCGTGTGCTTCTGTGGCTAGTATGTAATATCCCTTGACTCCAAAAGGCCACCTTGACCTTCCCAATCCCAGTCTCTGTGTCCGCCCTTGAATATCCTCTCATGCCTCTAAGTGGGGAGGGAGGGTGGTCTCACTGACTGTAGCTTTTTATGTGACTGCAGCATCCATGCCCTCCTCTCCTAAACCCCATAATAGTTTCTTAAAATTAAGTGCGCACAGAAGGAAAAAGGGTTCCTTAAATCTTGTCGTCGTCTTTGGAAAACTGAAATCTTGGCTTAAAAAAATTTGAAATTGCAGAGACTTCGCAGCCTCAGGAATATGAGGAAGGAGGAGCCGAGGCTGACAGCCATGAAATGAGAGCGCTATAATTTGTCTATAGGCTTTCAGGAGCGGAAGAAGTAAGAATAATTTTCTGCCCCGCTTCTAATCCAGATGTCTTCCAGCCCAGCAGAGAAGAACAAGGGCAGTGACGAGGAGACTGGAGAATTTTTAAATCACGTTGTAAAAATACTTTTTTGTTAGACAAGCATGGTAAAATGTATTATGTATGCATTGTAAGTTTAATAGTCGTAGAAATTTAAAAATAAAGAAGAGGATTAGATAATCACTCATAATTACACCACCCAGTGAAAAACACCATTAATAATTCATTAGTTTCTTACATATTATAAACTATTTTGGAGGCTTATAAAAATTACATATATATGGGTTTAAAACATCAGATATGGGAGTTCCCTTTGTGGTGCAGTGGAAATGAACCCAGCTAGTATCCATGAGGATGTGGATTTGATCCCTGGCTTCGCTCAGATCAGTGGGTCAGGGATCTGCCGTTGCTGTGAGCTGCGGTGTAGGTCGCAGACATGGCCAAGATCCCATGTTGCTGTGGCTGTGGCGTACTCCAGCAGCTGTAGCTCCAATTCGGTCCCTAGCTGGGAACCTCCATATGTAAAAAAAAGCCAAAAAGAAAAAAAAAATCAAATATGTCTTCTGCAAAGTTTTACTCTCTCGGGAGGCATCACTCTTCGCTCTTGTAAATGATCCTTTTGTTTTTTCTCTCTCTATAGCCAGCATACGTACAATTTTGCTTTTTGTTTTTTGAGATTTAGGCATGATTTTGTAACCTCCTATCATGAAAGATGATGTGATATCTCTTTATCATTCGCCCACGCCCGTACCCCCACATCCTTCTTTTAATTATAAGTTTGTTTAGATCACTTTTTAATATTTACATTATTATAACCACTTACAGCTGATCTCCATGGTATACTTGGGTCATTTCCCCTTTCCTGCACAGCCTTTTGCTTTTCCTATAATTAATCGTTGTATTTTAATTGTTGGCTTACTTTGTTCTCTCCGTGTATCACTAACTCAACCGCAGATCCTCTGCTTCTTGTCTGAATTCCCTCTCCACCGTTTCAACCGAATTTGGTATTCTGACCAGTTCATCATTTTGAAGAAAACTTTCCAGAGTGCTTTGGCCCTTCCGTCAGGATGGGCTTCCCAGTGGAACACAGATTCTGGGGATTTGTTGGATCCCCTGTGTCCAGATCCCGTGTCTTTCTTTTCTTGACGTAACCCCTTATTTTAGTGATGCGTATTCTCAAGCAACTTTTAGAGCCCTTGCATGTCTAAAAGTATCTGGATTCCCACTTTCCACTTGGAAGGAGTTTCCCTTGTGTGTTCCATTGTCTCTGAACTTCCAACACAGCTAATTGGAAGTCCAGGACCATTCTGACTCCTTGTTCTTTGAAGGTGGCTTATCTTTATCTCCTTAGAAATCCTTTTATCCCAGGTGTTCTGAAACTTCTTGATGAAGTGTTTCAGGAGAGATTTATTTTATCCATGCTGAACTTTTCAGTGGAAACTCATGTTCATTGATATTTTTTGTGTGAGTGTGAGAGAGAGGGAGAGAAAGAGAGAGTGAGTACGTGTGTCCTCCATGTTTTGAACTCTTTTTATCTGGGTGTTGAACCTCCTGGACTGATTCTCTGACTTTCTTTCATTTTACTTTCTTACTTTTCATTTTTAGGGGTTTTGACTATACTTTCTGGGACATGTCCTTAACTTTATTTTCTAAGATTTCTTTTTCTGCTTTTGCATTTCAATTTGCAAGAGTTCTTATTGATTCCCTAACCTGATCTTGTGTTACAGCACTCAGTTCTTGTTTTATGAGTGCATTATATTCTCTAATTATCTGAGGATCTTAATGCTGTTTTTTTTTTAAACAAAAAGCATTCACATCTCTCAAACACAATATTAAGTCAAAGAATCCAGATGCCAAAGAGTCTACATACAATGTTATTCTTCACATTACAAACAAATAAACAGAAAGTTGCCTCTTTCTTTCCTTTCATTGTATTTAACTTTTTTGGTCTCCTCAACCAAAATCTACAGAGCACTACTGAGAATGAATGGTGACAGCAGATCTTTATTTCATTCCTGACTTAATGAAATCCTTTGAGTGTTTCACCATTGAGCCTCATATTGGCATGCTAGGCATAATTGTTTTAAAGAGGTAGCAGGTTAGGGAAATTCTCTTTCTGATTTTGTAGGAGTTTTTCTTAGGAATACATATTTAGTGTTTTCACATGGCTGTTTGGCATTTATGAAGGCAGTTGTATGTTTTTCTCTTGGATTATTAATATTTTGAATTATATTCATACATTATCTACAGTAGGACCATATTTGTATCCTTGAAATAAACTCTGCTCGGTCCTAGTGTGTTAGTTGCTAGTATTTTTTTTTTTAGTTAAAATTTTCAGTATGACTGGGTCACTTTGCTGTACAGTAGAAAACTGACAGAACACTGTACACCAACTATAGTGGTAAAAATAAAAGTCATTAATAAAATAAAATATATTGAGGGATACCCAGTTATCCTGAGTAGAAAGAAAAATGTTTTTTGAGCCTTCCATTGATGAGTGAAACTTGTATGAGTCTTCTCTTGTGTGTGTGTGCTGTGTTATTTTTTAAAGTGATAGCTCTATTGAGATAAAATTCACATCATACATTTTATGCATTTAAAGTGTACCATCAAATGTTCATTAGCTGTGCAGCCATCGCCATGGTTTTAGGAGATACGCATCACCTTACAGGACGTCTGTTGCTCGTTTCCCCTGGTCCCCACTGCCCTTAATCGACTAATCTCTCTGTCTGTAGAAATTTGCCTGTTCTGGATATTTCGTGTAAATGGAAAAAGTGTTATTTTGGTGATTGGCTTTTTCACGTCACGTAGTGTTTCCAAGGTGTGTGTGACAGCTTTACCGCTTTTATCATGAGCAGGATACATACTTGGAGAACATCACAAACTTTTCCGTTTTCTGGGATGCTTCAGATTTCATGGCATTTTCTATTCCTTAAAAAAAAAAAAAAAGGACGGATTAAACTCATAGTACAGTCTGGGTCTAGTGCCTTTTTGGATCATAATTCTTGATGACTTTTTCAGGATTTTCAGTGAATCGTCTATGCCGGTTTTCTGCTCTGTCTCAGAAAGCTTTCTGGAGTGACATTTCTGCCATTCATTTGTCATTACAGCATTTAAAAGCTTCTTCATGTTTGTGACCGAAGCCCTTTTCTCAGTCCTAATGGCAGTTATATGTGTTTTTTCCCTCTCCTTTTAAAATTAGATTTGATTTTAAAATTTATTTGGCTGTCCTTTTCCAAGAGCCAACTCCTTGTTTATCCATTTCCATCCTTGTCTGTGTATGAATTCTGTAATTTGTTTTGTCCCTTCCACTCTGATCTTCCGTTTCTTGCTTTCTACACTTTCGAGTGGAAAAATCAGTTCACTTATTTTCCTTTTGTCTTTATAGCAAAAGCATTTAATGTTATTTGTGTCCTTTTGAGTACAGATCTTCCCACAGCTCCTAAGTTTTTATATGTAGTGTGAGAGGTGTCACTATTTTGGAAATAACGTAAAATTTCTTTGTGTGTGTGTGTGTGTGTTTTGTTTTTTGCCTTTTAGAGCCTCAAGTGCAGTATATGGAAATTCCATGGCTAGGGGTCGAATTGGAGCTGCAGCTGTCAGCCTACGAGGCAGCCACAGCCACCTGGGATCCAAACCATGTCTGTGACCTGCATCACCGCTCATGGCAACGCCAGATCCTTAACCCACTGAGTGAGACGAGGAATCAAACCACATCCTCATGGATACTACTCCGGTTCGTTACCACTGAGCCACAACGGCACTCCTAAAATCTCAGTTTTGATTTAAAAGTTACTTAGAACTAAGTATTTATTATAAACCAATGTTTAGTTAAATGTTATTTTTTTTTAATATTAAGCATTTGTTCTTATTTTCTTGCTTTAACTGAATTGTCTTGATTTTTTAATCATTCCTAAGATTTTTTGATCACCTTTTATAATGGTTATTGGAAAAGAAGTTGTGTTATCATTTATCATTGTGGTGTCCATTGGGAAAAAATACCATATTTCCGAGTTACCTCTTTGGCACAGTGGGTTAAGAACCTGACTACAGCGGCTCGGGTTGCTGAGGAGGTATGGGTTTGCAGTGAGTTAAAGGATATAGGATCTGGTGTTGCCGTACCTGCAGCTCAGATTCAATTCCTGGCCTGGGAACTTCCATACACCGCAGGTGCAGCCAATAAAAAAATAAATATATACCGTTTTTTCATTCATTGGCACTTGTTTCCTGTTTGTTCCTAAGATGTATGCAAGCTGAGCTGAGCAGGGGTGGCCCTCTGCCCACTTTCTAGCTCACTGTCTCATGGGAATGAGAATCTCCAGTGAGAACAGGCCCAGGGGCTCTGGAGTAAATGTAAAATAACATTGCTTTTTTTTTTTTTTTTTTTTTTTTTTTTTTCTGGCAAGTTCTGTTTTATGACATGTAGGCAGAGTATTTGCTCTGTTGAATCCTGGTAGCTTTTTCTCCATTTTGCTCCAGAGCCTTTATTCATTGTCTCCTTTGTTCATTCAGCAAACATTTCTTGGACATCATGGGGATCAGGCGCTGTGTTGGACCCTGGGGGACAAGTGAGTTCTCACTCCCAGTGTAGACAGCTCTCTCCAAAGCTTGCAGTCCAAGCTCCCCGCCCTCGGTCGGGAAAGGGCGTTGCCTCTGGAACCTCAGATCCCGTCCTGGGCAAACCCCACTCTGGGCAGGGCATGACTTCTGTTTCAAAGACAGTCCTGTTTGCCTAAGAGAACAAGTCAGACTTTTAAAACCACATAGACCTGGATCAATCGTTGGCTCCAGGACTTGTTAGCTCTCTGTCTGTTACCCTTACACTGGGTTCACCTCTTGGTAGCTGTGGAGCCAAAAGATACAATGAAGTCAAAGAGCAGAAGGAAGGATTCATTACTTGCAGCAAATAAGGAGAACACTGGGGATCTTTCCCAAAGCATCATCACCCCATCGGAGGGGTACCCCATGTAATGTATCGAAGCCTGCTCGACTGTCCCAGGAGTGGAGACCTAACTGCTTTCCCCTAATGATGCCCCTGGTCAGCAGAAAGCAGTCAGAGGGTCAGCCTCCCCAACCCTGCAGTTAGTCTCCAACTCTGGAGGGGGGCATTGAAGCAGACTGTTAACTCAGGTAGTCAGTGTAGGAGCCTGGGCTTCCGGCACTCTTTGATATGGCCATTGACAACATTTGTGGCTTAAGGGCTCCAGGGAGTAACATCCCCACAGGCGTTGCTTACTGCAGGGAGTGGACCTACGTCCAGATGGATGCTGATTTCTAATCCACTGTGACTCAGTTTCTTGGAAGAAAAGGACAAAGAAACTATGAGACTTCTGGGGCATTTCCACCCCTAAGTCCCCTATTGGACAAGGACTGACATAGGTAACCGGGCAAGGCCAGCGGGAGAAAACCCCATCTTTCTGGACTCACATTGGTAACCTCCATGTTTAAGGGATAAAGACCTCTCTAAGACAATGGAGGGGGGCTCTTCTCCCTTCTCCCAGCGGCCCTGGGAGCTATTTGCTTTCCTAGAATACAGACTTTGTTTGCCTGCTGGTGGGGGTGGGGAGGAGGCATTATTACCCTGAACAACAAAACTGATGAAGTTTTAAGCTAAGGGTACGTGCATATTCATGAAGGGCCTTAGGCGGTGAATAGAGTTCAAGGTTAGTTGATTGAAGTCAGGAGGGTCAGAAAAGGTCAACATTCTCCTCCCTTAGATTCTAATTGATCTGGTAGTGGGTAGTGGAGCCTTCAGGCTAATCTTTACCATTGAAACAGAACTAGGAGTCTTTTTTTTTTTTTTTTCCGTATCTTTTTTTAAAACTATAGTTCATTTACAACATTGTACCAATTTCTGCTACACAACGAAGTGACGATTCATACATATATATACATGCTTTTCCTCATATATACATTTTTCTCATGTGTCTGTCTCAAATATATTTCTCATATAACATTTCCTCATATAGACATCCTTTTTCTCATCCCCTATCATGTTCTGTCCAGAGATTGGAAACCGTTCCCAGGGCTGTACAGTAGGAGCACTGCTCTCCTGTTGTAAATGTAATAGTTAAAATCTACTAGCTCCGGACTCCCCATCCATCCCACACCCTTCCCCCTAGAACTGGGAGTCTTCACAGCTGATATATTATCTTTGCTGTAGGTAATTCTCTTGCCTGATAATAGGTAGTATTTCTTGTGTTCTTTTGTTCCTTTAAGATCATTCATTGCTAAGACCTGTTCAAGGACAAGCGTTGTGGTCAGTCAGGCTTAGATCATGAAATGGCTTGGGCCAGAAATGGCTCCTCTTATGTCAGGACAACCATGCCTGGTTCTCTTTTTGGGGGCACCCCCTACCCTATCTCCTTCCACATCCTGGTTCATTTCGGTGAGCCTCAGATCCCCGGAGAATTCTTAGCAGAGATTCCTACCTCTCAGGCTCCTGTGGAGGTGATCTGTTTAATGCCATTTACCTGAGTTGGGTCTTTCCTACACTCCCGAAAATCAAGTATGAGGCCTGGGAGGGAGGGATGTTTGTGCTATAGCATTTACATCTTAAGCCTCTCTGGAGAAGGGAGCTCATGACATTTTACCCCAAATAGCAGGCATCCGTGAAAGGAGGGCACGCAGTCACCCCCTGCCCAGTCTCTGCAAAGCCAGGCTGTGCGCCCCATCAGGGCCTCTGTTGTCACCTGCCCATCCCGTACGGAGTAACCACGGCAAAGCTCACTGTGAAGGATGGTCCAGGCCTGCTGCTGGGCCTGGCGGCTGGTGGCTGGTTGTCCTTTTCCAACGTGGGTGTCGTGGGATTCTGTTCTGTGTATCAGAAGACTAACATCCGCTTGATCTTTGATTGCTCCGGGAACAAAGCAAGTAGAACTCTTCCCCATGCAATTCAAAGCTGCCGAGCCGTAGATGAGCCCATCAGACACACAGGTGGGCTCAGAGCTTTCCATCAGATAGACAAGGAGGGCACTGGTGGACCATAGGATCAGGGGGAATAGTAAACTATTTTGAGGTCCCTGTTTCTTAAGTAGAATTTTCGGTCCCATGTAACAGACATAAATAGAAACTCTAGGGGAGGAGAAATTTTTCTTCTCCTCTTCCAGGTTCTTGACCGGTCCTTGACTGTACCCAAAACCAGATTAATAAAAGAAATGAACCTACATGTACATTTCATATACACTTGGGAGGAGCTCAGGGGTGAGTCCACTCAGAGGTGGCTTAGAATTTGGGGCTTAAATACCATCTTCAGCTAAAACAAAGGAAGAAGGGCGTGAAGGAGAACAGGAGCTGGAAGATGATAGGGAAAAGCAGGTACGGATAAGGTTTGTTACAGATGTAGAGTCAGTGTCTTCTTCAGGGATAAGCCTTCCTTTTGATTTAATCAACTCCTCTTCCTGGAACAGAGGGAAATACCCTTTCATGTGGAAATTTTCTCTATACATGTTAATTTCCCTTGCAAAAGGATAATTTATACTCTGTTTATAGAGCTTTTTCTGTGTCTACCCTTTCTCAAACTAATCCTTCTGCCAAAGAGGTATATTTTGGGTGACAGAGTCTAGTTTCCGGTAGCCATGCAAGCGTTGGCTACATGACTGAATCATCGCCATTAACAGCTGCAAGCAGACCTGACCTTCCTGAGGCCACCATCCACCTGTCATCAGTATAGGTGACCAGATCTTTTTGCAAGCTAAGGGGGCAAAGTAGATCTCACATCAGGGGATTGGGTTTAGGACTAAAATGAAAAGGGAGGGGAAGTTAGAGAGACCTAAAATTGCATATTCCTGAAAACCTTTGTTGCTGAATGCAAGTTCGTGGGCCCCATGCCCAGTGAGGCCAAATGTTAGAGTCTGGAGCAAAGAAAGGTTTATTACAGGGCCAAGCCAAGAGAATGGATGGCTCATGCTCTAAAAACCTGGAACTCTCCAATGGTCTGGGAGGAGAGTTTTTATAGGCAACATTTGGGGTGAGGGTTGCAGGGCATGTGACTTTTCTTCTGATTGGCTGATGGTAAGATAACAGAGCAGGGCTCCAAGAATCTTGTGCTCAACCTGAAGTTACTGTCCTCCACCTGAGTGGGGGCCTTAGTTCCTGCAGGAGAACTCAAAGAAATGTTGGGAGTTCCCATTGTGGCTCCGTGGTTAAGAATCCAACATAGTGTCAGTGAGGATGCAGGTTCGATCCCTGGTCTCGCTCAGTGGGTAAAGGATCCGACGTTGCCGCAGGTTGTGACATAGGTCACAGAGGCAGCTCAGATCCAGTGTTGCTGTGGCTGTGGTGTGGGCCTCAGCTGCAGCTCAGATTTGGACCCTAGCCCAGGAATTTCCATATGGCAGGTGCCGCTGTAAAAAAAAAAAAAAAGAAGAAGAAGAAAAAAAGCTGCATTGATATGTGTATCCCTTGAGGAGGAACCAGGACCTGCCCCATGGCTGCCCTGTTGTCTCTTGACAGCTCCTCCTCTGCTTCTGCCTTCCCTCTCTTCCCTAATGAGTAGCTATTTGAATCTTCCCTTTGGAACTCACGGAAGGAATAGGAGACTGAAGCCTGTCTCCTGCAAAGAATGGAGACGCAGAAAGGTCCTGCTTGGTTTCACTTTTTCTTGCTTATGAGGGACACCCAGCCGTTGTTAGTTGGAATGTCACCATCCTGTATCTCTAGATGTTACAGGTGGCCTTTTAGGCTTGTCAACGGAAGGCTGAATCCAAACTTTAGTGGGGACGTTGGAAATACCATCTCATGGGTGTGAGACAAACACTTAAAGAAGCAACTTGCGTGAAAAACAGAATGTAGGAGGTGTTGAAATAAGTTGTTGACCCACTGCCCTCTCTTCTCATTACAAAACCAAGTATTTAATGCCTTCTGTGATGAGTATTCAAAGCAGAGAGGTGATAATAGAAGGATTTCTTAGAAGTAGAGTGAAGCAGTCCTGTATCCAAAAGGCTTTAGAGGAGTATTTGGACAGTGATTGCTGAGGGCTATGGGTTTCTTTCATGTGGGTATTAATTCTCTGTCCTTCTTACTCAGTGGGGCAGACACATCCATCATTTAAATGAACATAGAAAGTCAGAAATGGGCCCTCCATTAACATATCCTCAGGAGGCAGTGAGCGCTTCCCCACCATTGCCTGATGCGATGCCTCCCTGGGGCCCGGCTGCCTGGCAGCGCCCCCCACCCTGAACCCTGGCTGCCTGGCAGCGCCCCCCCACCCTGAACCCCCGCCTGGTTCCCTGCCTTTGCCGTCCATGTCCCGAGAGTCATTCCCAGCAAGCTCTTCTTCTGAGCGCTCTCTCCCACCAATGCCCCATGGGGCCGAGTTATTTATTAGGCCGCTGCTGTGAACTTGATGCGTGCCTTCCTGGAACGAGAAATGACTCGTGTCTTTAGGTTGGGGATCCGTTGAAACCCCGTTTAATTAGCTAGATGTCCGGGGGAATGCCTTTATGCCCCTCTCCTGGTTCCACCTACTTCGTCAAGGACACAAAAGTCCTGGAAAAGCACGGCGATGGTGGGAGGAGGCGCTTCTCTGGGCCGCAGATACACCTCTCAAGGTGATGTGCAGGTTTCTCCCCGCTGCCCAGACCTCCAGAGGCATCCACGCAGCCGTTCCCTGTGAGGGCACCTCGGAAACCAAGGCAAAATTCTCCCCTGTTGAAAGCACACACCTCTCAGTTGAGACTCCAGCCACTACCTTCTAACTGAAACCGCGCAATTCGCCTCAAGACTGAGTAAAAAGCTCAGGTTCTTTATGTCTCAGCATAGAAGGAATTCAGCGAGAGGCAAAGTGATAGACAAGAGGTCGATTTATTAACATAGGCCACTGTGAAGGCCACAGGCCAGCTGGCGAGAGGGCTCAGCCTCTAGAACTAAGTGGGCTATGTTTGTATAATGAACACTGGACAGTGAAAGCAGAGGTGTATACTCCATAGATGGAATGTGGGCCATCTCAGAAGGCAGGAGGTCCCCAAAGTCTGGGGTGGTTAATTTCTATGTGCTGGTTCATTCCATAGGCTGAGTGGGAAGATGAGTCCCACTGTTTTGGAGAAGGGACGGGGATTTCAAAGAACTGGGCCACCACCTCCTTTTTGGCCTTTCATGGTGGGTCTTGAAACTGTCCTGGCACCTGTGTGGGGGTCATTTAGCCAGTATATTACAGTGAATGCTTAACGAAGCTCAAGATCCGCTGGAAGTTGAATCTTCCACCATCAGTTTGACTTTTCTTTGCAGGGGGCACATCCACAACATGTGGAAGTTCCTGGGCCAGGGATCAAACCTGCACCACAGCCATGACCCAAGCTGCTGCGGTGGCAGTGCCAGATCCTTAACCTGCTGTGCCACAAGGGAACTCCTATGTGATTCTTTTCAAGGTGGCACCCTGCCCCCTTCCCTCCTGTCTCGCTATAGTAATGCTCATCCCTACCCCAGCCTTTCATCCCCTCCACTCAAAGAATGACACTTGTTTAATGGTAAAGAAGATTGTATTCAAGACGATTGCACTAGAAGTCACCTCGGTTGTAATGGGGCGAGAGTCGAGAGAGGGAACTCAACTGCAAATACAGCAGGACAGTGGGGATGTATAGCCAAGGAGCAGGGTGACAGGGTCAGTGGGTGGAAAATGCCTAAGAGGAGCCTCAAAGGAGGGAGGATTCTTGCCGCACTGAGCTCACTGGATTCTTGCTGAAGGCAGGCCAAGGACTTAGACCTCAAGGGTGTGAGAGGAGGAACTTGATTAGGTGTGAAGGGTGGCGAATTCTCTGACTTCACAACATCCTTGCTCAAACTGGATTCAGCAAGGATGGACACAGAAGGCCAGGCCAAGGCTGGGTGAAGAGAGGGGCCCAGAGAACAGGACCAAACTTTGGTCAAGGAGAGAGTCTTTGTTAAGGTACCTCTGCCGACTGCCCTTGGCCCCATGCCCAAGATGGAACTAACTTCTAATCCAGGATGGGGTGGCAGCTTTCTTCAGAGATGCCCCCAAACTGAAAGCTATTTTTCTTCCCTATGTGCCGCCCCCGCTCCCCCAGCACAACCTTCAGACCACAAAGATGGGCTGGGATGACGATCTTTCTGTTCCTCCCCAAGGGGACGTGTGCCAAGACAAGGACAGTAATTCGAATGCCCCTTGGCGATCTTGTTTCATTTCTCATCTCTGACTCCCTCGGGGTCCGTGGATGCTGTCAGAATCCCTAGAACCCTAGTGCCGAGGGACTGATAAGAATCAGAGAGGAGATGGCTTTGTTTTCTGGTTGTTTCCCTTCCTACCATTGTTGTCTCCAGCCTCCTCAACACAGTTAAGTTCCAGAGTTACAACTTAAACTAAAGAAGAAAAATTTGAAGGACTCTTTAAAAAAAAAAAAAAACTATTAAAGTATAGTTGATTTACAATGTGGTACCAATTTCTGCTGTGCAGCATAGTGACCCAGTCATACATATATATACCTTCCTTTCCTTTAAAACGTTTTATTTTTAATTTTAAGGACTCTTAATTTAACCTACTCAGCTTGCTCTCTTGCGAGTTTGCCAGATCTGCTGCTTCTTACATGAGGTTTGATGGTCTTCACTCCCCCAAGGTGCCTGTGTCATAGACACATACGAATGGGATGGAACTGTCCCACCCAGCTCCATCCCCTCCTACTGTGTCTAAGCTCCCAGCACCCAACATTGGTGGGAAGGAAGTTCCCAAACACCTTCCTTTTCTCCTCAAGGCTGCTTACCAAGAGCATGAGCCAAGCTCTCTCTACTCCCCTGCTTTCTCTCTCTCTCTTCCTCGAGTCTTAATCCCTCTTTCAAGTTACGCCTCTGCATAGGTCTTGGGCAGACAGCAGTCGCGGCTCCAGAATCCATAGAGAAATTGAAAAGCTGTCCCTTTCCATCCTGGGGACAGCCGTCCAGCTGGAAGGGGGCCAGGCAATATGTCTTAGAGCCATTTACACATCAGCTCTGCTATGTTATAGATCAGGAGGGTCAGCCGTGCCTTTTATCACACAAGACCCACAGGAGATTGAGTAGATGCCAGTTGTCTGTATCATAGAAGCGTGACTCTTCGAAAACAATGGCATTAATTTGGGGCAGTGGGGGACACAGTCATGCCTGGAAGATAGTGACCATCAGTCGAGAAAACACACAGGCAAGGAGCCCTTTTTTTCATCTGAAGTCCGCAATCACTTCGTTTTAGGTAAGAGATGTGTGCTTGCAAAAAAGGGCCTTTAAAGTCATCTCTGCCCTTGAGTCCTCTTTATCGGCTCTCTTCCCCATGGCAGGATTCAGCCTTGTGAGCTTCCAACTTAGTGATGGGAAGAAGGTTTGGGGTTCGGGGGGGTCTAAGGCTCATGCAAAGAGTCCCATTCTAAACAACAGCATTCACAGAAAGCCAAAGAGAGCTCAAAGTCAATGGGAAAACCCAAAGTCCAAATACTGGGAAAGTCAGACATGAATGACACCTGTGATGGGGACCAAGGAGCCTCACAGCCAAGGGATACGGGCTCGTGTCTACACAGCCTGGCAAAACTACACGAGGGTCCTGGTTGGGAGCTTCTGTACCATCCAGGCCTTGCATCTAGAGGTCATGGATTGGCTTGGGGTGGAGGAGGGGAGTGCGGGTGTGTTCTGGGAGCATTCTCGCTAGAACAGGTGGGCTCCCCTGAACTCTCACTGGCTTGTGCTCTTGACCCAGACACACACGCTGTCTGTCCCTGCACAGTGTGCTTTGGGTTGTCCACCTGGGACTGCCCTTATTCTCTCACTCATCCATCTTATAGTCTGGAATTCATTCATTCGGTACAAAGTTACGGAGCTCTTATTATTTGCAGGCTTCAGGGTCATAATCATAAGCCAAAATAGGAGTTCCTGCTTCTTAAAGCGCTCAGAGATAGGTGGGGGAGAGCGACGTTTACCCATCATCCCAGAAATGAATCCACAGTTGCAAACCGAGATCAGTGCCCTGCCTGTGAAGACGTGATGTGAGACGGTGATGGGGATGCTTTCCCTGCCCTGGGGACATTGGGGTGGAGATATGCTGGGTAGTAGGAATCCATGAAGCAAAGGCACAGAACAGAAGGGATTATGTTCCAGGCTCAGGGAATGATCACCAGAGGTTCTGGATGGGTGGTGGGGGTGGAAGGAATAGCACAGCTTCCATGAATAGGAGGTCAGTGTTGTTGAAGGGAAGCGTGCTAGAGGAACTGTGGGTTCTGGAGCCCCAGAGGCACGGGTTCAAAGATTGGCTCCACTGTGTCACTTTGGGCAAGTTATTTAAACTTTATGGAGTTTCCGTTATGGCTCAGCAGGTTCAGAACCTGACATAAGGACCGTGGGGATGCAGGTTCAATCCCCTGGCCTTGCTCAGTGCGTTAAGGATCTGGCATTGCTGTGGCTGTGGCTGTTGCATAGGCCGACAGCTGCAGCACCAATTTGACCCCTGGCCCGGGAACTTCTGTATGCCACAGGTACGGCCATAAAAATACAGAAAAATATCTTTCTTAGCCTCTGACTTCCTCATTTGTAAGTTAACAGCAGTACCAGCGTGGTGATTATGGTTAACGGCACTGTATTATATATCCTTGAAAGTCGCTGAGAGAGTAGATCTTACATATTCTCAGCACAGAAATGGTAATGATGGGAGGTGATGGAGTTGTTGACACCCCCTGCTGTGGCAATAAATCCTCTCTCATTATATACACGTATCAAATCCTCACATTGTATGCTTTTAAACATACACGGTGCTATATGTCAATCATGTCTCATTAAAGCTGGAAAAAATAACGACAGTGCTCCTAGTCACCTAGGCTGGTGATTAGTAATACCGGCCAGTATTTGTCTGTGGCCTTTGAAGAGTGAGACCAGGGACCAGAGGACCAAGGTAACTTTAATATGTAATTAGAGGTATGGTTCATCAGAAAAAAAAAATATTGGTCTCAACCTGGATGGTACCCTTACATTTACGATTGTAGTCTCGTTAGGAAATTAATAGCAATGATATTTTTCCAAAAATAAGAGTTAAGAGATGGATACAAAGTTAAGATTTGGGGGGATGTTGGGTTGGTGACTTGGTTGGGTGGTTGATCCCGTTGGTTTTTGGTCTTTCCCGTGGTTGGAGGAGAAGCATCAGTGGAAGCCAAGTGGAAGGGAGAACTTTGGATGAAAGACGCCTTGGCTTGGTCAGTCTGCATCCGGTGCTAGCCATCTGCAGTATCCTCAGGTCTCTCTCTGGTGGTTCAGACCCAGATTCAGAAAGGGAAAAAAAAAAAAAAAAAACCCTTTTAAACTACTGTTTCTTAGAAATGCGAAGACCGATCCAAGCAGGAGGGAGGTGCTGTAGGCAGAGATTTAAAACCAGAAAATGAACAGACTGGAGAACTTGCTCAACTGAAAGACACCCAAGGGAGCCCAGGGTTCTGCAAACAAGTGCCTGAGCATCACAAGTGAAGTCATCTGGCTGATTTGGATTTCAGAGAGTGAGGGCGTGTGTTTTGCATATTGAATAATACTTAGGATCTTTTTTTGTTGTTGTTAATACAGAGGGGTCATGGGTTCCCCTGTTTCCTTTTTTTTTTTTTTCCACTTTTTTTCATGCAAAGCCATGACATTTGAGCTGCAGTCATGTAGTGACATCCTGCCAGTGTGATTCCCCACGCCCCAGTTAATCCGTTGGACATTTTGCAAAGCATACATGGAGTTTAAAAATGTAATTACATAAGACCGCAACGTGACTGGGCCCCTGTTCTTATCCCTGCGTCCTTCTAGAAGTTGAGCTCAGCACTGTAACCGCCAAAAACCCGAATGGCTCCGCAAAACAAGTTTCGTGTAAAATAGATTTCACAGGCAATTAACATGCGAGGTAGTAGAGAAGGCCGCGTCACATGCCGCATTAAACTTAACAAAATTGCTGTTAACCACGTGATTCTATCCTTCGGTTTTCACATTGGCTCCGGGTTTCCCACCCGCCTCCTCCCGGGATTGCGTTCCGTGCTTCCCTCACGCTGAGCGCTAAGCCCGCCACCTCTTTGCTTTTCCAGTCTTTGATTTGCTCAAGCCCATCATCCCTCTCAGCAAACAAAGGACCCTTCTAGAGCTCCATTCTCCGCAGTTGGGGATTATACATAACCTATAATGCTTTTCCATCACAGATATTTGTTTTTCAGTTTGCGTGTGTGTGTTGGCTCAATCCTCATGTTTGCATTTTATGACTGCATGGTGGCGTAAGAGAAAAATAACGCAGCTCTCCTCACTGTGTCTGCCCTCGGGGAGCCTGATCTGGGCTTTTCTTTTTCACACGGGGTTGTCATGGAGGATGTTTCCTGAACTCCCAAAGCAAACGCCAGGCTTTTATGGACTCATGGCCAAGCCAGGTTAATGGGACCTTACAGGCGCTTTCGTCCAGTCCAGTCCAGTGGGCCCTCGAGCCAGACCATCCTTTCTAGCTGTGTGCCCTTGGACAAGTCTCCTAACCTCTCTGGGACTCAATTTTTAAAATGGGGAGAAAATAGCTGCACCTATTTCATGGGTTTGTTGTGAGGATTAATGAGTCATTTTCAAGTAAGTGTCATTTTCAAGAAGGTAAAATCGTGTCTTGCGTGCAATTATAAATTGAAAACATAACGTTTTATTTAAGTTATTCATTCATGGAAGAATCAATAACATGTCAAGTCCAGTTCAAATGAAAATTTGATTTACAGAGATTCCTATTTTTTACCAGGAAAAAAAATTCATGACGGGTGGCATGTGTGCTGTTGTCAGCTTTCTGGAATGTGGCAGCCACCTCTACAGGGGGTGGCTGACTAATGCCCCCGTCCCCCAAACGTCCACGTCCTAATCCCTAGAACCTGGGACCATTATGAGGCAAAAGTGACTTTTGCAGATGTGACTAAATTAAAGATTTTGAGAAGAAAAGATTATCCTGGATTACCCTGGGGGGGCTGTAACTGGAACCATGTGAAAGGAAGGAAGCAAAGAGAAATTTGGTGCGTGCGGGTGTATGCACATGCACACACACACACACACACACACAGGGGAGAGTAGTGTGACCACAGAGGCAGAGTGACATGACCACCAGCCAAGGATGCTGGCAACCACCAGGTACTCGAAAAAGGCAGGAACAGACTCTCTCCTGGAGAATGTGAAGGGCAGAGCTCTTGTTGTCATGATTTCAGCCCCGTGAAACTCAGAGAGAATACATTTCTGTTGTTTTTAAGCCACCCAGTTTGTGGGGATTTGTTCCAGCAGCCCCAGGAGTTGGCTGCAGAGTTATAAAATAACGCCCTCAATAGAAAGTCAAGCAAAGATGCTCCCCAGAGGCTCTGCTGGACCACTCCCAGCATTCCACTGCCAGGATCCCCAGGAATCTCTTACCCATTCCCGTGCTGGGATATTTGTAAAGTCTAAAGTGCTCAGAATGGGAGTTCCCATTGAAGCTCAGCAGGTTAAAGACCCAGTGTAGTGTCTGCGAGGATGTGGGTTTGATCCCTGGCCTCGCTCCGTGAGTTAGGGACCTGACATTGCCACAAGTGGCAAGCATAGGTCACAGATGCTCAGAACCAGTGTTGCTGTGGCTGTGGCGTAGGCCTCAGCTGCAGTTACAGTTCTACCCCTAGCCCAGGAACTTCCATGTGCTGCAGGTGCAGCCTTAAAAAGAAAAAAATAAATGAAAATAAATTTAAAAAAATAAACTGTGCAGAATGTCTGTAAAGCATCCAATTCATAGTAAGGTTTGCTATGTAAGTCTTAGCTGTGGTACTGCTATTACTACTTAATCATCATCACTGTCGCCACCACCACCACCATCACGGTATTATCCTCATTTTCTTTCATCTTCCCAGGTGGTCCCTTTCACTTGGTGGACCGTGTGGTTTGGGAACCAGTGATTCAGTTGGCTGATTGGGATCCATGTCCAATGGACAAGAATAATGAATGGGATTAAGAGGGAAAGGATGGTTGCTCTAGTTGGAGGTTATTGCTCCAGCTCTCAGGTGCAGGTGGAAGGTGTTAGCCGCTATGATGGGCTTTGTTTTATCCAAGCCTCTCAGCTGCCGGGGAGATACAAACAGCAAAGAGGACAATTAAATGAAAAGATATGCAATTTTCAATGAACAAAAATCATGGAGCGTGCCAATAGGATATAAAAATGCTTGCTCACAAATCCCCTGTAAAGCAGAAGTAAGTGCCTTATTGCTAGTTTAAATGGAGATTGTATTTTTTTAATGAATGTGGATAAAGCATAGGTTGATGAGAATGCTAAAGAAATGGAGTGTGACATTTATTAGAATTTTGAATTAATCTGGGGCTGTGGTTCTTTAAGGGGGTAGCTGAGGATTTTGTCCTCCAGGGGACCTTGGGGCAATCCATACAGGGAGATACTTTGAGACATCACCGCTAGGGGCGCTGCTGGCGTCTAGTTGGTAGAGGGCAGTGATGTGGCTGAACATCCTGCAATGCACAGGACAGCCCAGAATGAAGAATTAGGCAGCCTTGTGCCAAGTGCCAAGGCTAAAAAGCCTGCATCTGGGGTGAGAGTCAAAGGCTCGTAGAATCAGAGCCCTGGGAAGAACTAAAGAAATTGCAAAGTTGAGCACTTTTCAAATGCTGTCCAGAGGGTAGGATGAGGAGGCCCCTGGAGGCTATGGCAGGACCAAAGGGGAAGGGGAGGGGTTCTCCAGGTATCACCCATCACATCACCCCCTCATCACCCCTTTTTCCTCTGCTCTTGCATTGATGTGGGACTGAGTATTTCACCTGGGTACTCTGGCTGCTCAATAGCAGTTTTGAAAGCAAATGATGTGCTTTAATCCTTCCATTTAGTAGTTGAACAACAGAACTTTGCTGGGTGTAGCACAGGTCGCTGGCAGTGCCAGGTGGGGACCCAGGGTCCTGGTTTCCCCTATACGATTGCTGAGCCCCTCAAGTATCCACTCTTGATTAGGAAAGCTTGGGGAGTTTCAAATCCATGTCTGAAAATCTTCTAGAGGAGTTTCCATTGTGGCTCAGCCGAAACGAGCCCAACTATTATCCATGAGGATTCAGGGTCAATCCCTGGCCTCACGCAGTGGGTTAAAAATCCAGCATTGATGCAAGCTGTGCTGTAGGTCGCAGATGTGGCTTGGATCCTGTGTTGCTGTGGTTGTGGCATAGGCTGGTAGTTGTAGCTCCAATTTGAACCCTAGCCAGGAACTTCCATTTCCTGTGGGTGCAGCCATAAAAACAAAACAAAACAAAAAACACTTATATGAATGAACTGGAAAAATTAACACATTTTTAAAAAATTAATCTTCTAGACATGAACTGGTGCAGTTTCTGACCATATTGAACACACAAACTAGATAGAATAAAAGAGTTCTTCACTTGTTGAGAATCTCATTGAGACCACTCACCGAGATGTTTTCCGTGCCTACCTTACTTGGCTCTGAACATTTAGAGGCTCTGAGATTTACAGCTGACGTGATCCACTTCCAGTATGTATTCTAGAAGATGGAGTTTTCAATAAATCCACAGCTGATGTTGTTGCCTCTTCTAAACACAGAGTGGGTAAGAACCAGGAAAAATAAGGACCCATTGGGGGTCCTGCTGTCATCTGTCACCCTGCCTGGTGGTTGCCTAGCACCTGGGTCCATACTACTTCTGTTCCACCATGAGCCTCTCCTTTCTCAGCTCAAAGTGGAAATTTGCTTTCCTGCCTCCCTTGCAGCTAAGACCAGTCTGAGAAGCAGTTTCTCCAATCAGACTCAGCTGCGAGGAGCTTGGAGAGGCAGTGATAGGCAGATACCACAGCACATCCGTTCTGGTGACAGCAAGAAGCCTCAGAAAGGCAGAAGTGGTACCTGTCTTTGCTGTGGCATCTTGCTCCTGTGCAGACAAAGTGGCAGCTGGTTTAGTGTATCCTTTCATCCTTAAATAATTCCTGTTCTGCTAAACTAGCTAGAGTCAGTTCTATAGATTGTAGCTCAGAAGCCTGCCAGCTGCAGAAGGCAAAATGGAACAACAGAACTATCTCAGAGGCCAAATCCCTTTGCATGTCTGCTTTTTTTTTTTTTTTTTTTTTTTTGGTGAAAACCTCACTGTAACCCTCAGACAAACTTTCATGGCCGCCACCTCTTCTGTGTTGTCCATTCTCATTAGGATGGCTGGAAGAACAGCCTAATGGTGGTATCTTGTCTGTAGACCAGAAATCGTCTCTTTAGAGTTGAGTTCAAAATGAGTGGCTTTATTTAGTGTCACATTAATTATCATACTAAGTGAAGTAAATCGGAAAGACAAAGACCATATGTTATCATTTATATGTGGAATCTAAAATATGACAGAGGAGTTCCCGTCTTGGCGCAGTGGTTAACAAATCAACTAGGAACCATGAGGTTGTGGGTTCGATCCCTGGCCTTGCTCAGTGGGTTGAGGATCCAGCGTTGCCGTGAGCTGTGGTGTAGGTCGCAGATGCAGCTTGGATCCCGCGTTGCTGTGGCTCTGGCGTAGGCTGGTGACTCCAGCTCCGATTCGACCCCTAGCCTGGGAACCTCCACATGCTGCGGGAGCAGCCCTAGAAAAGGCAAAAAGACAAAAAATAAAATAAAATAAAATATGACAGAAATGAACTTATCTTCAAAACAGAAACAGAGAAAGAGGCATAGAAAAAACAAACTTATGATACCAAAGGGGAGGGGGGAGCGGTAAATTAGGAGTGTGGGATTAGCAGATACCTGCTACCGTATATAAAACAGATAAACAGCAAAGTCCTACTGTCGAGCACGGGGAACTATATCCAATATCCTGTGATAAAACACAATGGAAAAGAATATGTGTGCATAGGTCTAACTGAATCACTTTGCTGTACACCAGAAACTCACACAACATTGGAAAGTTAGCTCTACTCCAATTTAAGAAAAAGGCCGGTGGCTTTATGACAGGGCCTTGTACAGCCCATGGGGACCACAGGAAAGATAGACTCCATCTCTGTACTTGAATTGTTTAAAATATTTCAAGCAAAGAAAAAAAAAAAAAAAAACCCAGTTAATTTTTTCCACCCGGTTTTTCGCTGTGTGTCTCAACACCTAGGGCTTCCAGTGGGCTCTGTCTTAATAGATTCTGGGTGGAAGCCACAGGGGAGTGCGGCCCGGACAGGCTGACGGAGCTGCCTTGATTACAGCTCAGCGTGACTCCCCATGACCCTCAGGTAGTTCATGGATTCAGGCAAGAGAATTTGTGAGTGATAAACAGCACAGACCTTTTCTTCTCAGCTGGCTCTTGAGAAAGAAGTCTCCCTAATTCAGCCTCAGAGGACTTTTTTTTTTTTTTTTCCTTCTTGCTGAAACGCATTCATTTGCAAATAGCAAGATGTTGAAATGTCCATAGAAATGTCTGGAGATTGGGAAATTGAAGATTACGTTGGCAGGGTTGGCATCACCCTTGTGCTCAGATGCGTAACAAAACCACAGGTGAACAGGTCCGGGCTTGAAGGGCTGCTGATGGTGTCTGGGTCAAGGATGGCTCTGATGTTCTCAGGCTACAGGGTCCACTTTGGAGCTGCTCTAGCTGTTTTTTTTTTTTTTCTCCTTTTGAGCCGTACTGGTGGCATATGGAGGTTCCCAGGCTAAGGGTGGAATCGGGGCTACAGCTGCTGACCTACACCGCAGCCACAGCAACAAGGATCCAAGCCACATCTGAGACCTACACCACAGCTCATGGCAACACCAGACACCCAACCCACTAAGTGAGGGCAGGGATGGAACTTGCATCCTCGTGGATACTAGTTGGATTCGTCTCTACTGTGCCACAACGGGAGCTCCCTCTAGCCATTTTTCTAGAAAGGGTTCCAGTGGCAAGGCTCCACCAGATCGGCTTTTGTGAGACACGGTCGTGTCTTCCATGATGAGGTGGGGCTCTCTTCTTTCTCCTTCGAGTACAGCCCTTCTCAGCCATGGCAGGCCTGTCTCGGAGATGATGCTTTTTGCTACCAGCTGTGCTGTGATGCTTAGATGAGTTTAGCTCATGTTTTCCAAGCCATGCTAACACCAGGTGGCCTGACGGTCAAACTCGAGCCCATGGATAGTGGCAGGTGTGTGGCCCTTGGAAAGGCCTCAGAGGATGCCAACACAGCCCTGGCTGTGCCTCTCCTGGTCAGGCTCTCTGCAGTCAGTTCTGGCCACCAGCACGATGCCCTCCCCTTTCCCCTCCTGCTCCTGCGTGATGTCTCTCCTGTTGGCTTTGATTGTCCCAAAGGCCAACACAGCGGGTGGCACAGTGCCCACGGCAGGCACAGCTGTTGATGCTCGCCCAAGGTACTTTGGTGACCCATGAGGCCCATCAGTGAAGCCACCAGTGTCTGATGTCAAGGACTTTGTCTCTCCTCATGGAAGAAGTGGCCAATGCCTACCCTGCTGAGACCGGTGCTTTCAAAACCCAACAGAGATTTTCCCGAACAAGCCTGTTCACTGCAGCCCAGTCAGCAGAGTTCAAGAGCAGAGAGCCTTTGCAGCCTGCCTGTAAAGATCATAAGGCAGACAGTCCACATGTCCCAGGCTTGCGGTCACCTCTCTCCTTTGAGTGTGGTCCCTTTGTACCAAGCCAGTGCACTTTCTCAGGAGCTAGCTCAGAGTCCCTTATGAAAGCGCACCTGCAGAGTCCTTCCAACGGACTGGGCTTGGATGAAAGCTGGGAGTGGTGGCTTGGGGAGGTGTCAGCGTGGCCTGCCTGAACCTCACTTCCTCAGACCCTCTTCCCTGTCTCTTTTCTAGTAGAGTGGACCATGGGGAGATTCCTAGGGGAGATATGGGTGATGGCGGTGAAGCAGCAGCCATTTTGTAGCTCATGAACATTTTCACTTCTTCACTGTCCCTGCTCGTTGGCTGCTTTGCAGCTGCTCCACCTTTCCCAAGAGCCTCTGTAGCCGCTCCCACTCCTGGACTAGGTGTGTGTGTTTAGTTCCCTAATAGAGGGCCCTGGCTTCTGCAGCACTCCCCAAAGCCCCAGGGTCAGAGGCAAGGAGACACTTTGAAAAGTTTCATTTGTCTTCCTGGGTTCAAGCTCATGCTTGCAAGTTCCAGCTTGTTCTTCCTTCTCCATCTCGTAACCCTCGTCTTCCTTCCTGACCGTCTGCCTTGAAATTCAAGCTCCAGCATCAGACGTCAAGACCTTCCAGAGGCTGCCGGACCAGCTCCCGCCATCGTGTGGGGTCAGAGCTCTGTAACAGCCCATCTATCTACAAAGCTATACATTCAAGCATCTCCGTCGTTATCTCTGTTTCCTGATGGTTCTGCTTCTCAGGTTGAACTCTGAGTGGTGCACTGGGTGCCCTCCTTCAGATGAGTTTACTCCTCTAACTCATTCATCTTAGATCTTACCTTGTCCTCTTCTTTGAGTCTGAGAAGAAGTGGGACAGTCCTAGCTTCTGATTGTATGTCTTGGCTCAGACTTTGTTCTTTAGAATGTCCTTGATAGTGGGCACTTCATCGTTTTACTCTTGGTGCCATCACCGAGAGGTCGTCTCACTACCTTTCACCTAGACATGCTCCTGGCTGAGTGGAGATTGTCTTTGAGACCATCCACTGTGTCTCTTCTAATTTTGTGCCCCACCAACACTTCCTGTTCCACAGTTAAAGGGACGGGAAGTTGATGTGCTGGCCTTTTTGGAGCTAATACGTGGTTTGTGGTGGTCTTGCCATTTGCCATCATTGTAGCTCCCATGGCAACCCCTGTGGGTTCCCTTTATAGTCTGATTTTTTTTTTTTCAGATTCAGTCCTAATCCATCCTCTGGATGGAAGAGGCTGGAAGAGCATTTTCTTTGTTCCCCAGAAGTTCTGTGGGCTCTGGAGTCGGACACAACAGACATAGGACCTCTTCTTAAGAAATTCATAACCTCGTCATCATCTTTCCCTGATTGGAGCAAAGTCATATTTTACTGACCTAGATTTTATAATGTTAGAACCAATAAAGGGGCAGCCACCAGTACTCAGCAGGTCTGATGG
Source organism: Sus scrofa (assembly GCF_054392235.1). Lineage (NCBI taxonomy): Eukaryota > Metazoa > Chordata > Mammalia > Artiodactyla > Suidae > Sus > Sus scrofa. The sequence continues at coordinate 15,155,435 of NC_139385.1, forward strand.
ACTTACGGCACTTTGAATGTCTTCTCTTCCTGGTGTTGATTGTACTTGTAGTGACAGATCGTCACACTTTCCTAGATGGTTGAGACCTTTCAGTGTGGACAATAGCCTGTTTCTTCTCACAGCAGCAGAAGCCTCTCGTTGCATGCCAGTGCTATGTGGATGCTGCAATCTGTCACCCCCATCCCTCCCTTCAAGACCAAAGTGCTTGTTCCTTCAGCTGGTGGGCATGTTGCCTCTTCACAGCTCACAGCTGAGCCCCTATCCTGGCATCTTTTTTTTTTTTTAATTTCTAATGATTTTTATTTATTTTTTTTCCATTATAGCTGGTTTACAGTGTTCTGTCAATTTTCTGCTGTACAGCAAGGTGACCCAGTTACACATACACGTATACATTCCTTTTTTCTCTCATTATCCTCCACCATGCTCCCTCATAAGTGACTAAATAGAGTTCCCAGTGCTATACAGCAGGATCTCATTGCGTATCCATTCCAAAGGCAATAGTTTGCATATATTAATCACAAATTCCCAGTCCATCCCACTCCCACTCCCTCCCCCTTGGCAACCACAAGTCTGTTCTCCAAGTCCATGCATTTCTTTTCTGTGGGAAGGCTCATTTGTGCTGTATATTAGACTCCGGGTGTAAGTGATATCATATGGTATTTGTCTTTCTCTTTCTGACTTATTTCACTCAGTATGAGAGTCTCTAGTTCCATCCATGTTGCTGCAAATGGCATTATTTTGGTTTTTTTTATGGCTGAGTAGTATTCCACTGTGTATATATACCACATCTTCTTAACCCCTTCATCTGTTGATGGACATTTAGGTTGTGTCCATGTCTTGGCTATTGTGAATAGTGCTGCAGTGAACATACAGGTGCATGTGACATCCAGGAATCTTGATGTCTGGAGGGTGCCGCCTTGACCAAGGCTATGTCCTTCCCCAAGTACGGCCATCACCCACTGACTATTCAGCGTGGGGCAGGGGTCGTCCAGCCCCCTTGCCTGATTTGGGACATCCCTACAGGGCAGCTTCAGGGCTCCCCGAGGGATCAGCTGAGGTCCCTGTTGTAACTGCATCACAGTTCAGCTCCTCTCCAATCCTGGTTTCCTTATGTCCTGCACGCAGATCTCCATTTCGGGGACCTCTTCCCAGGGACCTGACTTATGACTAGTGTCTCCATCAGGACACGTGACAAGCGTCTCACCTATGACCTTCCTCCCCCTGAAGCATTTCCCAGTTTGCTGGAGCAGGAACCTGAGTTTGTTCATACATCGTCTTGCCTGTGCTTCCCTGATGTAGCATCAGGTAGACCAAGAGGAAAGCCCGGGGAATCACTGGGGGCTCAGCGTCGAGAGACCAAAGGCAAGAACCAAGCCTTAGGCTGTCAGCACAAGGGGCCTGCCAGGGTGGAGAATATGGAGTGTCTGGGCAGGCAGACATATGTAGTCTTGTAGGAGAGGGCAGGACCCAGCATCCCACCTGCTGGAACTCGGGGGAGGCATCAGCCCACGCGGCAGAGGATGCGAAGAAACTTCCAGCGCAAAGGCAGGGTCCACGCAGGGAGCAGAGCGGGACCCCCGGTACACATCGGAACACATCCTGAGCCCAGGTTTGCCCCCGGAGGGGCTTCAGGATCACCTGGAGAACTTGCAGAAGCACACAGTTCCAGGCCCTAGCCCCAGCTTCTCATTCAGCACGCCAGGAGGGGGCGGAGCCCCAAGACTCACATTTTTAACAAATCCCCAGGAGACACGGATGCTGCTGGTCTGGGGTCATGATCTGAGGACTTTGGCACAAGACTGGAAGACAGGTCAGCTTGACTCCAGGACCCGATATAGCCCTCTAAGGCCCCAGGCATGCCCAGTTCCTTTCAGCAAGGACAGAAACCTGATATAAGATCGGGAGATTCAGCCAAAACAGACAAAGGGATCTCATCAACAGACTTTGGAATCAGCTCTTCACAATGGCAAGTGACTCAGATGCTCGGAGCCTGGCTCTTCATCAGCACGAAGGAGATAATGCCAGTTATCACACAGGGTGGTTTGAAGAATCGATGGGAGTTGGTTGAGATCAAGTGTGAAAGGTGCTAGCCTTCATTGGATAGAAGGATGGCAGGGCGGATAACTGGATGGAATCAAAGAGGTCTGGAGAGGAGGATAGGGTGATGGAACGATGCTCGCCAAGCCCTGTGTTTGTGGAGCATGTGTGGGGTGCAGGCAGAGTGGAACAGCATCTTGAAGGACCTAGTTGGGTGTCATGGGCAAGGGGAGCTTATCCCTTCAAAATGTTGGTCTTCTGATGCCCTTAGCTCTGTCTTGTGCGTGTTGTCCTGGGCCTTTATGGTGATATATGGTACCTGGGGTGCAGGGTGGTGGTGGAGGTGGCCGGACTGGAGGTAAGGGTGACTTTAGAGGTGGCTTTACTTTCCTTAGGCAGGGGATCTAAGAAGCTGTCAAGACGACGTCTTTCCACCAGTCGCGTTTTACAGCTTATGATTTGTAGCGCGGGCCATCACGGCCTGCGAAGCACGCGGCGTTATTTATATGTTTGTTCCCTGCCTTGTTCTGGGGAGATTTAAGGCAGCTGCACACCCTGGTGAATGAATCTCCTCTCTGTGCCAGGGGAGAGGCAGGGCTCCGTTCTCAGCCCAGCCAGGTTGGCTCAGCGGAAGTGGCCTTAGATGGAGAGGTCTTGGTGGCAGACCCCAGGGCCATCTCGAAGCACTCAGAGAAGGCGACCCAGATCGGCCGTGCAGAGAGGGTTTGTTCAAGCATGGATTGCTGAGCCCCATGCAGATTTTCCGATTCATTAAGTCCAGGGCAGCCCTCTGGATTTGCATTTCTGACTAGTTACGGGTTGATGCTGACGCCGCTGGTCCGGGAGCCAGGCGTTGAGAAGCACTGACCTGGAGAAATGTGCGCTGAGAGATTTCTTCTGTGAGCAGGAGCTGGATGCCATGCCTGTGCCCCAGGGGAAACGGTGTCTGTTTTAGGTCCTTGTACCCAACACGGAGCTGCCTCACATACATGCATTTTTCTGAGGTACAGCCTGTGCTAGAACTTCCCAACCTCAGCACCCATAGAAACCCTCAGCCCTTTGGCCCTTCCATTCAGGGCCTTGCCAGGAACCAGCATCCCAGTTCCGTGGTGTTTTTACTAAGGTATCAGATCATGGGGGCGCTGGTGGTGGGTCTTCCTGGAGGAGCAGGAGAGACAGGCTTTGGTGGCTAGGGAGAGCTGGGTTCAAAAAACACGTCAAGGAGTTCCTGTCGTGGCTCGAAGATACAGAGAAATGACTAGTGGTTACCACTGGGGGAGGGGCACAGTAGGGGTCAGAGATTAAGAGATACAAACTACTATGTATCAAATAAATAAGCTGCAAGGATGTATTGTGCAGCACAGGGAATGTAGCCAATATTTCATAATAACTATAAATGGAGTATAATCTATAAAAGTTATGTATCACTATGTTGCACACCGGAAACTAATATTGTAAAGCAACTCTACCTCAATTAAAAGAGAAAAACAATGATGATAATAATAGCTATCATTGGGAGGGGGGAAGTGCAAAGGAGAGAAGGAAATAGCTTGATTGCTTTTCCGGGCAAAGGAGGCCCTAGCAGGCTATGCCCTAAAGACTGTGCCCTAATAGCTACCTTGATTGATCACATACCATGTGCCAGGCGCTGTGCCCACCACTCTTCGTGGATCAGTAACGTCTTGCTCAAAACAAGTCAGTAAGGGAGGTACTATTATTATCATCTTCGTTTTACCGTTGGTTGAGACCAAAAGGGATTCGGGGTAGCTTGCCCAGGACCAGCAGCCGCAGAGCTGGATTTAAATGTAGTATCGAGATGTGACCCCCAGTACCCTGGCCCTAACCGCTCAGTCCTGCCCGGGTCTGGGAAGGGAGCACCGAGTCTTGGCAGGTGCGTGATGGTTGTATGTGGAGGCTGGTGACGTCTCGTCTTGAATTGGAAAGAATAACAAGGCCTTTTCTGGAGACCCTGACCCCTCCCCTCCTCTCTGCCTGTGTGTAGGAGACTACAGGGTGGCAAGGAGAGGGTTCCAGGAGTGTCTGGTTTGGGTCTGGAGAATGTTATAAATGGCAAGCCCAGTGACCTGCAAGTGCCACCAGGGCTGGAGGGACCATATGTGTGTGCTTATTAGAAAGGGAAGAAAAGAGGAAACTCCTTCCCAGTTCCCCATGTTTTTGAAGCACATAAAAGAAGATCAGATGGAGTTTCCTGGTGGCACAGGGGGTTAAGGACCTGACATTGTCACTGCTGCAGCTTGGGTCCCTTCTGTATCATGGGTTCCAGCCCTGGCCTGGGAACTTCTGTATGGTGGCACAAAGCTCTGATGGAGCCAATGGGAGACAAGGCAGCCTCTCTGGTGGGGGTGGGGGTGGGGAGAGGACCTTTGCATTAGAGGGGAGCATCTCCCCAGAAAAACTGCACGCCACACCCCCCGGCTTTGTAACGACTCCATTAGTGAAGCCACAAGCGGCAGCTGGAACCAAAGGCAGCCACAGTGACCCTGGAGCCACTTGCCAGCAGTGACATCCTCCAGTGACGGAAGACAGTATCCACCTCCCTCCCTCCCCTCCCCTCCTCCTGCCCTCCTGCCCCAGAGGCCCAAGCTCAGAGGCGGGAGGAGAAAGAGGTTTCAGAGCTGGCCACACCCTCTTTCCTGTTCCAGATCTTTCCCGCCGCCCTGGGGCAGTGGGAGAGGAACAGAGATCCTCATTCTCAATTGGACCCATCCTGCTTTCAGTCACCGAAAGTGACCTCAAAATTAGGCCGTGTGTTCCGAGAGGGGAATTTGTATCAAGTTCAAGCAAGAACTTGTACATACTTCACTTCCTGTTTCTCTCCCCCGGGAGCTGACTTGCCTCCCTGTGTCACCTCGGGTCACCGTCCCAAGTCACCACAGCCTGGGCGGCTTAAACAATAGGAATTTGTGTGCCCCCCAGTCCCAGTTTGAGATCAAGGCGTCAGCTGGGTTGGTTTCTTCTGAGGCCTCTCTCGCTGGTCTGCAGACGGCCGCCTTCTCCGTGTCCTCACGTGGTCTTCCCTCTGCGCGTGGCTGTGTCCGACTCTCCTCTTCTTATAAGAACAACAGTCATATTGGACAAGGGCCCACCCTCATGGCCTCATTTTAGCTTCATTACCTCTTGAAAGACCTGTCTCCAAACAGAGCCCCATTCGTGGGGATAAGGACTTTACATGAATTGGGGGGCGGGCAACAGCTCAGCCCACGGCACAAGTGGACCCACCATGCCTTTTGGGAAGTGTGCCGTTTTCCTGGACCACATCCTCCCAAGCCTGCACACAGCCGGTCAAGGTTAGCAGTGGCTGCTTGCTGCCGCCCACGCCCGCCTGCATTGCCGAGGATGAATGGCAAGGCCAGACGTGGCAGGAACACCATCTGTGGGGCTGCAGCAGGAACAGCTAGCTTTGGGAGCCCAGGTGCTCTTCGAAATGACTCATCCTACACGTGGCTGGGGCTTGGGGAGGGAGAGCGCCCACAGAAGACTGTTCTTCTGGGTAAAAGGCAGTGTGCAAGGCAGGCAGTCCAGCCTGGTTCGACTTCAAAGGCGTGCGTGTGTATACGTGCACGTGGGATCATGCCTCGTGTCTGTGCAAGCAGAGAACCCGGATGTGACAGCCCGCAGTGGGGACAGAGGTTATCCCTGTGGGCGTGACGATGAGTGATTGCCATTTCAAAAAATCCTTACTTCTGTTTGCCAAGTTTTCTACGATGAATCTGTGTTTGCTTTTGCGCTGTAAAAGCTATGGAAAGGGCTGTGGGACCAAGAAAGAGGAAAATACGGAAAAGATGAATGTTTAGCCTCGGAGTTGGTGTCAGTGAATGGAGTTTGGATTTCTGAGCCAGGACTTGAAATGTCGGAGTCACAGGCTAGGGGGTGGGATGGGGTGCAGGAGAGAATGGAGGGCATAGAAGGGCACAGGAGGGGATGTGCATTTGCCCAGAGTCTAGATGACTGGAAGCAGAGGATCAGGATAGGGCAGAGGCTGAGAGTGGCGGACATGTAGGCGCAGTTGTGAAGCAGTGACGAATGACTGATTAGGCTGCCTCTGAAAACCCCAGAGATGGATGTTGCAGCAGAAGCCAGATCACTGCATCAAAGAGATGAATAGGGTTGAAATAGATGACATTTAAGGTCCCTCCTAACCCCGAGATGCTGTGGTTCGGTGAAAATGCAAAACCCCTGAATTAAGCTATCTTGGAGGACACAGTGACATTTGATTCTCAGAGCATCTGTTGGTGTTTTCTTTGAAATCTGCCCTGTGCCAGCTCTACCTGTAAGGATGACCTGCAGGACTTTGGAATACTTTTTCGATCTCCATAGCAACTCTTTCTGCAGGAGTATATTCTTAGGAGGCTCCGAAGGCAGGAAGACAAGGGTGGCGTTATTTTTTCATCTCCAAGCCTCGTGTTCAAGTTAACCACCATTGAATGAAATGGCCTTTCTTTCCTAGATCTTCTTTTTTTCCTGTATCTTAATAGCAGTCACCAGAATCAGGGGATGCATTAGATGTGGGGGGCGGGGTGAGAACAAGAGACGCTTGGAGGAGGATCCCTAGACCCTTAGTTTGAGCCACAGAATGGAGGATGGTGGTGTCATTTGCTGAGATGGCAGAGACTTTCGGGGAGGGTGACTACACTGGGGGGTGACTCAGGAGTTTTATGTTGCCTGTGTTGAATCTGAGATACTTATTGGACGTTTACATGGACATGCTGCATAGAAGGCTGGATATAGGCGTCTGCAGAAATCGGGGCTAGCCCGAGAGATTTGGGAGCTCACTGTCATTATTTGAAGCCACAAGGCTGAGAAGGTCACTTAGAGAAGCTGGGTAGTTATATAGAGAGAAAAGTAGGAAAGAAACATGCACAGAGAGTTGGGGGGGGGGGCGTATGTAGAGAAGGATGAGCCCATGATCAAGGAGGAAGCCCAGGAAAAGGCAGGGCACCTTGAGCCAAAAGGGAGAGTGAGTTGTCCTGCCGCCCAGCCAGTTCCCCAGCCAGAACCATCATTCTGGCCACCTCCTGTCCCTCGCCCTCCATGTCCCATTCAGTTCTCAGGGCTACATCCTGCATATCTGGATAGTCTTTTTGCTTCCCTGCCACTGTGCTGCAGCCACCATAGACCCAGCTCCTGCATCTTTTTTTCTTTTCTTCTCTCTTTCTTCCTTTTTTAGGGTCTCACCTGCGGCTTTTGGAAGTTCCCAGGTGAGGGGTCCAATCAGAGCTGCCACTGCCGCTGCTGATCTACACCACAGCTGCAGCAACACCAGATCCGAGCCACATCTGTAACCAGTGCTTCAGCTTGCAGCAAATGCTGGATCCTTAACCCGCTGAGCAAGGCTAGGAATCAAACCCCCATTGGATACTATGTCCGGTTCTTAACCTGCTGAGCCACAACGGCAACTCCTGCATCTTTTACTTGCACCTTTGCTGTAACCTTCAGACTGGTTTATCTCCATCCCCTCCTGACACTTTCTTCTTTCTCTGGCAATCCCTAGATTTTTGTCAAAATGCAAATTGGATCCCACCCCACGTGCTTGAGTGCTCACCCACCAATGCAGTGGCTTCCCTCAGATCTGAGGATTAGAAGTCTAATCCTTTCCTTGGCCCACTGAGTCTGGATGCTCTGGTTGTATCTGCCTCCCCAGCCCCAGCTGGAATCCTCACTTGGTTTTTTCTCATCCGACCAGCCCTCCTCCTCTTCCTGCCACACAGCCCCAGGGCCTTTGCACATGCTAGTCCCTCTGCTGGGATGTCCTCTCTTCCCTCGTCCGACAGTGAATTCCTTCCCATCACTTGGAAGTCAGCTTCTCTGGAGGACCCACAGGCACTCCCGCTGAGACCAGATTCTTCCATTGTATGCTCTTAGCACGAGCCTCTCCTTCTGAGTGTCTAACTCCAGCAATTCTGCCATCAATTGTGTGATCATTTGATGGCATTTTCCTCCAGAGTATCAGCCTCTTGAAGGCACTTGGTAGGTGCCTCTTTCTCAGAGAAATTAGGGAAAAAAATGTGAGGACCGAGAGAAAAAGAAGTGATTGCTTCTGCCAACATTTAGCTCCTTAGTAAGCCTGGTAGATATACCTGAAATGCAGAAGCCACAGGCTCCACTGCTCTCATTTCCTTTTTTTCTTTCTACCTCTTGGCTAAAGTAAAAGCAAAAATCAGAACCAAGCGGGAGACCACACAGCTGGGTTACAGAAGGAAGGCTTCAAAAAGGCACGTTTGATGCACCAGAGGGTGTGAGGTTAGCTCTCCTACCCTCCGGTTCCTGGACACACGGTTTTGATCCTGAACTTGTTTGGTAACTTCTTTTTTTTTTTAATACAATGAAAATGAAATTCAGCTCGAATGATGAAAAAGCACTTGGTATTTTTGTATGCCACCAAAGCGTTTCTGGAGAAAACCTTGTCACAGGTCCGGAATAATTTTGAGATGGTTCTGCTGGAAGTAAACACTCACCCATAGTCCCTTTTGACCCTCAAGTCACAATTTTTTGGTGAGCTGCCTTGACACATGGAGAAAATAAACCAGCTTGTGTCTGTGGACCCAACTGGGTCCCCGAGCCAGCGTGTTGCTTAATCGTCCAGCCGTGTCCCTTTAACGCAGTAGCAATTTGCATCTTCTGATTACCTACTTATTACCTGCCAGATAAAAGAGTCATCTAGAACACTGCACATTTCCCCAGAGGAGGAAAGGCGCTGCGAGGCTGGTCTCCGTGGCTGGGGAGCGTTTGGAACGGGGGGGTGAGGGGAAGAAAGGAAGCGAATCCCTCCCGGATAAGCCTAATTGTTTTAAGAAGGGGGATTTCAAGTTCCACACACCTGGGATCAGCATTCAGCTCACAGGCTTTGCTAAGCTCGTGTGACAGGATAATCTCCTTTGTTCAATGCCCGAGAAGGATATTTTCTGCATTATTAGACAAGTCAATGAAGATAAAACAAAATATTAACTATTTTAAGCTGCACTAGTCCACCCCAAAGAAATGAAGCCACCCCGTTCTCAGTGCACCTAGCTTTCCTCATCCTGGTGAGATGGGGCTGAGCTGCGGGGCGTGGGGCGTTGGGTTTGCAAGGCTCCGAAGCACCCCCTCCCCTCATGATGAGGAAGCTTCACCTTTGCTTCTTCCCCTGGGGTGATCTGTAGAGCTGGGAACCTTGTTTCTGGGCAAGGAAAGAAAGAAATGAAATCTAAATGAAGACCACAGGGATGTGACATCCGTGGGCATATTTTAAAAAGGCGTCTTACGTCTCTTTTGCAATTCTGGTAAGCCTGCTCGTTCTGGGTCTCGGCTTCAGCGACTTGGAAACGTTACAGCAATTCATCAGGCGAAAACTGCTAGTCCTGGACTCGCCTCTGTGACACCACGCAGCTCCCCACCGTCTGTTTTAAGACAGAGATGCAAAACGGTGATAGCTTTGCCCGCTTTTCTGGATCCTTCAAAGCAGGAGCAACCGTGAAAAACCAGAGAGGTGAACACACACAGCCCTTCTCTGGCGCGTCAGCTGAGCCCTAGTGTTTTGCAGGAGCTGCTGTCCTTGTTTGGGTGATGGTTCCTAGTCCCCTGCCCACACGGTCCTGATGAGCCGGGCTCTCTGGGTCCCCAGCCTTGCCCAGCTCAGGACTGTAACCCTGGCTTTGCAGGTTAGGAATCTGTAGGATGTTCCTGCTTCACTGCCCTGTGGAGAACCATGGTCAGTTGCCTGTGACAGGCCTCAGACCATTCTGGAGCATCGGAGGTTCCCGGAAAAAGATCACCAACACCCATCGTGTGTGTGTTGAGAGCGTGTGCGCGCGCGCACGTGTGTGTGTGTGTGTGTTTAGTTATCTTCCAGCCACTCTGCTAACTCCTATCTCTCTTAGTTTTTGTGCTCTTAGCTGTTCTGGGTGTTTATATTTGCTGTCTTATTTAATCTTCACAAGAATGTTTATGAAGTGGGTGTAATTATCTCCATTTTGTAGCGAAGGAAACACTTGGCTTCTCTGAGTCTCAAACTCGCCCAAAGCTAATAAGTTTGTGGCAGAGCAGGGATTCAAACCAGAGCCTCTGTCTTCGTGGGGAGGGGGGGGTGCCCCCAAAGATGCTGAGGCTGGGATCTCAGGCAAGCAATTTACCGGGGGAAAGATTCTAGAAAGCACTGTGAGAGAGAGAAGCAAATCAACAGAGGGGCTTTAGGGAGCGAGCCACTGCTGGGGGCAGCGGGGCTCGGTGCTGTGGGAACCTGGAGAACCTGGAACTCAGCATTTTCCAGGAAGGGAAGAGGACTTGGGATCTTTTTTTAAAAACATTTTATTGGAGTATAATTTATTTACAATGTTGTGTTAGTTTCAGGTATACAGCAGAGTGATTAGTTATACATATACATAGATCCATTCATTTTCAGATTCTTTTCCCATATAAGTTATTACAGAATATTGAATATTATAGAATATTCCCTATGCTGTGCAGTAGGTCCTTGCTGGTTTTCTATTGTCTGTATAATAGTGTGTATATGTTAACCTCAGACTTCTAATCTGTCCCTTCCCTGACGTCCCCCCTTTGGTAAATATAAGTTTGGTTTTGAAATCTTGTGACTCTGTTTCTGTTTTGTAAATTAGTTCATTTGTATCATTTTTATTATTATTTGCTTTTTTAGAGCCGCACCCATGGCACAGGGAAGTTCCCAGGCTAGAGGTCAAATCCGAGCTACAGCTGCCAGCCTACACCACAGCACATAGCAACACTGGATCCTTAACCCACTGAGCAAGGCCAGGAATCAATCCCACATCCTTATGGATCCCAGTCGGGTTCATTAACCTCTGAGCCATGATGGGAACTCCTGTTTTGTATTGTTTTTAAAGTTAGATTCCACATATAAGTGATATCAGATGGTATTTGTCTTTCTGTCTGACTTACTTCATTCTAGGTCCATCCATATTGTTGAACATGGATTGTTTCCTTCTTTTTTATAGCTGAGTAGTAAGTATTCCATTGAATATCTGTACCACATCTTTTTTATCCATTCCTTTGCCTATGGACATTTAGCTTGGCTCTATGTCTTGGCAATTATGAATAGAGCTGCTGTGTTGGGATTTTTTTTTTTTTTTTTTTTTTTTTTTTGTATCTTCTAGGGCTGTACCCGCTGCATATGGAGGTTCCCAGGCTAGGGGTCTAATCAGAGCTGTAGCCGCTGGCCTACAACTACAGCCACAGCAATGCCAGATCCAAGCCGCGTCTTCAACCTAAATCACAGCCCATGGCAACACTGGATCCTTAACCCACTGAGCGAGGCCAGGGATCGAACCCACAACCTCATGGTTCCTAGTCGGATTCGTTTCCACTGTGCCACAACGGAAACTCTGGGATTTTTTTTTTAAGAGCTTTATTGAGAAGTACTTCATGTGCCGTACTCTTCTCCCACTTAAAGCATCCAACCCACTGGTTTTTGGTGTATTCACAGAGCTGTGTGTGTATCTCACCATTCCAGAAAGAAATCCCATACTTCTTAGCTGCCCTCCCCAGCAACTCCATCCCTCCCAGCCTCAGACAACCACTTGTCTACTTTCTGTCTATAGCTGTGTCTAATATTTGGGGTTTTGTTCACCAACACTGTGCCCTCCATCCCTTGGGTCACTGAACCCCTGGCGCATGGAGCCTGCCAGAGCGCAGGCTCCTGGGCCAAGCTCATGTCCATCCAGAGAACACCCCCAGGCAGAGAGGCCTGAAAGATGAAGACTTGGGTGTATGCGTGTGGGTGGGCGGGGGTGGGGGGTGTTCAGGGCTGTGGCCTGGGCTCTGACAGCATCCACTTACCGTGCTGTCCCCCCAGGCTGCCTGTAGTCCTCTTCACCTCGTCTTTGCTTCCCTCTGCTAAAACGCACCTGTTGCTTCCAAGATCTAGGAAGGCTGTCGTGAAAAGTCTCTCCTTGTTGTGTTCACCCATTTATGGCATCCTCTCCCTAAGTTGGGGGGGATGTGGCTTTAGAAAGAATGGTCCAGGCATGCCCGTCTGCCCTGAGACCTGCAGGGGGCGATGGGCCAGCTGAGCAGGGGTCTGGGAAAGAGCACCTGCGGGCAGATGAGGGGAAGCAGGAGTAGGCTTGGAGTCTGCAGGGGTCACGTGGGAAGCCTGAGGGCCTGGAGTGAGCCTCCTGAGGCTAAAGGCCATGAAGACGTGGGACGAGAGGGTTTGAGCAGCAGATCCTGCAGGCAGGCTCTTGGTGACCTTGGTGAGTGTTTGGATTTTATTCCCAAAGCAGTGGGAAGCCTTGAAGAGCGTTCAACGGGGTGATAATATGATCTGACCTCCTGTTGGGACCTAGTCCGTTTGCGTGGGACTTTATCCCTTTCGCATTGGACTCCTGTCAGCCTTCTCCAACCCCACCGAGCCCTCATCCAGCCATTGAACACATGTCACTGACGCCCTTCCTAGCCCAGACAGCACTTTGTACAAATTAGGAAATGGCACAAGACACTCTACTGCCATCTGCTGGAAAACCATCATAATTAACAAAGAAATCTATGAGGGTGCCCCCTTAATTTGGGCAGTGCGCAACCTGCACCACCATATGTGCCTGCTACCCACAACAGACTTCTCTGCCGCTGTTACTTGGAGTAGCCAGGGTTCCCTTCTCTTGCCAGACATCCCAGCATCCTTCTTCTAGATTTCTGGCAGTCTCTGACACCTGACACTGTACTAGGACCCATGTCCCAGCTGCCTGGATGGAAAAGAATTATTTCTTTCCTTTCTTTTTTTTGTCTTTTTGGGGCTGCACCCATGGCATATGGAGGCTCCCAGGCTAGAGATCAAATCGGAGCCATAGCCGCCAGCCTACACCACAAGCACAGCAACACGGGATCCAAGCCACACCTACAACCTCGACCACAGCTCACAGCAATGCTGGATCCTTAACCCACTGAGCGAGGCCAGGGATTGAACCTGTGTCCCCATGGATACCAGTCAGGCTCTCTCTCTTTTTTTTTTAATGTATTTTTATTGAGGTATAATTGATACTTTTTAAATTTAAATAATTCCTGGAGCTCCCTGGTGGTTCATCAGGTTAAAGATGTGGTGTCACTGCTGTGGCGCAGGTTTGATCCCTGGCCTGTGCATGCTGTGGGCATGGCCAAAAAATATTTAAGGAATCCTTTCTTTTATCTGCAGTAGAGTTTGTTCCCTCACACTGACTGTCAATGTACCACTAATTTAGGATCTATCTCTGGGTGTCACTGGGGTCACCCTTCCTTGCCCAACTGTGTTATGAGATGTGGCAGTGACAAGTGGCTCGGGGGTAGTTTTTCTCACTCCCTTCTTGTCACCATGTGGACAGCCCCTAACTCCCAACACCTAGGTCAGCCTGGCAGTATGGACCTCACGCAAGGCCAGCAGGCTCGCCACCTGCCTGTCAGGGAGCTGCCCTGTGACAAAGCATCTGCTCGGTCATTTGCACAAGCACTCGGAGGGCAGCTTTGAGTTCAGCGCCCTCTGTTTCCTTGTTCTGGGGCCCCCTCGTAGATAGCGGTGAGCGGTGTTTGAGACTGGGGATGTGTTCCAGGCTCTTGGCTCTGCCACCTGCGAAGCGGCCCGGTGATCCTGGTGCTGAGCTGAGCTCAGGTGCCGTCCTGGGCAGTGTCCTCTCCCTTCTGACAGCCAGGCAGGGACTCGACTCCGTGTGTGTGTGTTGTATGTGTTGGTGTGAGGAGTGGTGCGGGGGGCATGTGGGGAGAAAGAGGCCACCTGTCAAGGGAAATATTTCATTGCTGTCAAACGAGTCAAGAGCGCTTTAGCTGCAACCTGGCCTCCTCTCTCGCAGCCCTGCGATCTCCCCAAACGGCAAATGGAAACTGAAACACCACATTAAATAGCATTTCTCTACAATGAAAACACATTAAAATGGCCATTAGGTTTCACAAACAGCCTCCTCTGGGTTCCCGGGTCGAGTCGGTTGTTTGTGTGGTTCTTCCAGGATGTCTGTTGTAACCAAAGCCTGAGCCAGTCGTCTTCATGGGGATTGAGCCGTGTTCCATGGGAGGTGGGGAGCCCTGGGTTCTAAATCTGTTATTCTTCCCCTGGTGATTTCAGTGTCTGTACTCTTAGTTCTTTATGATGGAAAATTACAAGCATTTACAAAAGTGGAGAGAATAGAGCAGCCCACCTCCCATCACCCAGCTTTGAGCAAGAGCAACTCCTGGGCCATCTCCTTTGGTTAGTCTTCTTTCCCCGAAGGTATTAGCATTTTTCCCCAAAGAGAAAAACCATGTAGGGAAATTCTGGTAAAAGAAATTGACAAGGACCTAAAAGCTTTCTGATAAACTATGGTGGGAAAGAATTGGAAAAAATATGTGTATATATATGTGTGTGTATATATGTATAATCAACTTTGCTGTACACCTGAAACTAACACAACATTTTCCAATCAACTATACTTTGATGAAAATAAATGTATAAAAGCTCTATGGGAGTTTCTGCTGTGGTGCACAGGGTTAAGAATCTGGCTGCAGTAGCTCGGGTTCAATCCTCAGCCCGGTGCAGTGGGTGAAAGGATCTAGCATTGCTGCAGCCATGGTATAGGTCGCAGCTGTGGCTCAGATTCAGTCCCTGACCTGGAAACGTGCATATGCTGCAAGTGAAGCCATTAAAAAAAAAAAAAAAAAAAAAAAGGCTGTCTAGATCCCAGGACTGTGGGTACAGTGATGAGTGATGGTACCCTTGCCCTAAGGAGCTTAAAATCTGGTCGGGAAAAACTGTTGAGTCAAATACAAGAAGTAATGATGTGATTGGTCTTATTGCTCCTAAAAGGCATCCTAGGAGCCTGCGGGAATAAAGGGTCCCTAACCCAGCTGGGGAGCAATCAGAGAGGGCATCCTGGTCAAACCAGGGGAAAGGGAAGAGCCTTTCGAACTGATGAGCAATGTCCCTTTCTTTTGGGGACTGAGGGGTCTTGCTTTTGGAGACACTTTTCTTGAGATGGGGTGCTGGGTCCTGTGGGCTCTGCCCTGGTTCATCGCCACCATCTGTGCCCTCTTCTCCACGTGCACTCTCATCAGATGCTCCTCCCGCCCCTCTCTGTTGGCAAACCCACTCACCCGCTCAGCCCTTCAGCCTCCCACCTGTCCGCCCTTGCTCCCCGATGCCTGGTTGAGCTGTCTGGGACCCGCTCCCATACTGTGCTTCCCTTGCTCAGCCTGGCTCTGCCTCCCGCCGTGTCTCTTTCTCCGCAGATCAAAACCCAAAGTCCTCGATTTGCAGTCGCCAGGTTTCAGTTCCTTGCCTTGCTCCGTTTCAGTCGGACAGTGAGACTCATCCCACTGGATCCTGACCACCTCATGGTTCATTTGCAAAGGACGTAAACGGGAGCCATGTCTTAGGAGCCAGTGAGCACTTGGAGTTGACATCCCCCAGGAGTGCATGTCTCCCCTCCCCAGAGACCCCCCCTGCTCACAGAATGCCCCCCCTCAGTGAGGGAAGGCCTGAGTATATGTCATCACTCATCTCCCACAGAAGCTGGTCTGTTGTCAAACAGGCTACATCACCCCGGTCTCTCTGTGTCTTTCATTTTCCCTGTGGGCTGTTTGTGTTCTAGAAAGGACTTCCATCAGGACTGGCCATAGGGCCTTTTGAGGTTGAGTCTCTTAGGAACATTCCCTAAGGTTCCGACAAGGCCTTAATGGTCCTCCCTCTCTCCTCATTTAGGGATGCAGGCCCTCTTTCAATTGGCGCATCCAGGGAGTTCCCATTGCGGCTCAGTGGTCACAAACCTTTAGTATCCATGAGGAGGCGGGTTCAATCCCTGGCCTTGCTTAGTGGGTTCAGGATCCGGTGTTACCATGAGCTGTGGTGTGGGTTGCAGATGAGGCTCGGATCTGGCATGACTGTGGCTGTGGCATATTGGACCCCTAGCCTGGGAACTTCCATGTGCCGTGGGTGCAGCCCTAAAAGGAAAACAAGAGACCAAAACAAATAAATAAATAAATTGACTTATCTCTTCTTTTTCTCCTCCGCTTTCCCCATGGGGTGAGGAGAGATAGTGGCCTTTTCATTCCTGTGCGCTTGTGATAAATGTGCTGTAGGAAACTGAATGGGGTGATGGGAGTGTGACATCGGGGCTACTGCAGAGAAGGACAGGCAGGAGCAGCCATGAGGAAAGGAACCAGGACATGTCATCTCCCAGGAAGCAGCTTGTGAAGGTCCCCGGGGGGAGAGAGCGCATGGCCCCTTGTGGGAACCGGAGGGCGGCAGGGCGGAGGGGCAGAGACGGTGGAGGAAGCAGAGAAGGCGGCCAGGCCAGATCGGACGGGCCTTCTGGGTCAGGGCAAGCAGGGAGCGTTTTATTCTTAGCTCAAGGAGAAGCCTTTAGTGGGTTTTCTGCAGGGGCATGCATGATCTGCTCTAGTTTATAAAAATAGAAATGATATGCAAGGAAGCTGATCCCTAATGACCAACCCATGTGTCTTCTTTCTTATTTTCTACTGATTCTGTTCATTTGTGTCCCTTGATTTCTGAGGAAGACAGTTGCTTGATCTTCATAGCAGCATGTTTCCTGGCCCTTTCCTTTGGGATTCAAAGTCTCACCCAGAAATTGCTTTCCCCAAGAAACTCCGGTTGGGTGACTGGCCATCACGTCAAGTCATTCTAACCTGCTCTGCTTGATAGCGGAGTTTCCGCACATCCTGGATAAACCGTGAGATTTAATCACCCGAGAGCCACAGTCCAGCAGGTACAGCTCAAATCATTATGGCTTGAGACTGTTATTTTCAGAATGTCTTCTCACTCGGTGAGTCACCAGGAAGCTTCCGAAGAGCTGGAAAGCTCCAAAACATAGCTTCCCTAAACATGATTTGGATAGACTCTCTCCCCTGGGCGGGAGGAGAAAAGATGGGTGTTCTGAACAATGCATCTTCCAAAAGCCACCGCCAGGCAAGATTCAAACTTTTGTCTGGAAGGAAAGTGGGGCTCTCTGGGTTCCATGCCTGTATTTTCCCCATCCCTTGCTTGGATTAGGTCCGTAGTTTAATCCGTGAATGTTGGCCAGTTCATTCATTTATTCTCACCTTCATTCCTTTTGTCACCACGTGCTTGGCCAGATGTCCTGGAAGATATTGAGAGGAAAAAGGCAGTGTTTCTTCCCTGCAAGAAATCACAGGGTTTCTTCAAGAATATTGAGAACATTCAGGAGTATTTGTGTTTTTCAAGTTGAAAGTGGTGGCATCAAGTAGGGGTGCCTTCAGAGGGAAAAGAGCCAGGAGGGACCAGTTGAGTTGGCTCAGGGGGATGACAGATAAAGAAGTGTGATCTAGAAGGGGGTTCAGGAGTTCCCATCGTGGCTCAGTGGAAGCGAATCTAGCTAGCATCCATGAGGACGAAGGTTCAATCCCTGGCCTTGCTCAGTGGATTAAGAATCCAGCATTGCTGTGTGGTGTAGGTCGCAGATGTGGCTCAGATCCCATGTTGCTGTTGCTGTGGCTGTGATTTGACCCCTAGCCTGAGAACCTCCATATGCTGTGGGTGCAGCCCTAAAAAGACCAAAAAAAAAAAGTAGAAACGGGTACAGATGTTATTCTAAGGAGCCGTGTGTAATTACCAGGATGCAGGAGAGGTGGGGATGATGGAGAGGCAGAAATGAACTGGGGCTGTTACCGAACCAGAAAGGAGCAGTCTTCGTTCATTCAGTGAACATGTATCCAGTGCTTATATGTGCTGGGCTTCATACCAGGCTCCAAGAAGTCGATGATGTAGTCCTGGCCCACCAAGTTCAAGGTCCAAGGAGGAGACATCCTTTTAGATGGGTAATTATAATACATTGGGGTTAGACTATGGCGAATTTATGCACAGTCCCACGAGGACCTGGATTGGGGGCTTCCCATCCTATGTGACCTCTGCAGACCTCTTCCTAGAATTGCGTGTTCAAGGAGGTGGGATGGGACATCTGAGCAGAGGGACTAACGTAGACAAGAAAGTAGGAAGCGGGATGGTGTGTGCGGAAGCTGCAAACACGTACTCGAAGTGGATGATGGGAAAGACAGGTCGATGGAGGGACCACCTTGCCTCGACCTAGATCTTGAGGCCAGTGGGTTGACTCTTTCACTCTGGCTCAGTGTGATTCCTGGAACGATTATTGGACAGGGGGTGGAGTTAGGAGCTGGAGCCAGCATGGGGGGGAGAAGATGGGGCAGGCGCAGGACACAGGGACCCAGCTAAAGGACTGTCCGAAAGAGAAACTAGGAAAGAATGAACAGGAACAACCAGGGGATGGCCTGACTTAGGCTTGGCTGAGTGGTGGATGGTGTCCCTCACTCCCCTGTTTCACCACAGAACCTGCAGGAAAATCTGCTAAGGGGCCGGGTGATCTTTGGGCATCCTCTCCAAGACGGTGCGGCTGGGGGAGAGTGAAAGCTGCCTGTGAGAGATTCCTGAGGGCCATGGAGAGCCTGATGATTCTGTGTGTGTGTGTGTGTGTGTGGTGGGGCCATGGAAAACCTGATGATTCTGTGTGTGTGTGTGTGTGTGTGTGTGTGTGTGTGTGTGTGTGGTGGGGCCATGGAGAGCCTGATGATTCTGTGTGTGTGTGTGTGTGTGTGTGTGTGTGTGTGTGAGAGAGAGAGAGAGAGAGAGAGTCCAGAATGTCACAATAGAGATGTGACTATGGATGCCCAGACAGATGCCAGCTGCCTTTCTGAAGGCAGGTGCTAGGGTGGGCATGCATTTATTTCTGCGTTTGCATGCTGGCGCATCAAAGGCCAGGCTTAGAACACCTGTTCCCAGGTGGCCAGAGCAGCCAGGTCTGCCCAATATAGAGACTGCCTTCTGCCCGTATTCTTGCTCATCTGCTCAAGGAACCTCTTTCAGTCTCTGCTCACCTTTCCCTGGGATTTGGGCCACAGACTTGCAGGGCCTGCCTGGACCCCATCTTTCTATTAATTGCTGCTGCCTACATCCTCTCCATGGAAAGTCCTTAAAACCCTGGAACCAACATGACAGCCTTTCTGCCTTCAGTGGGTAAGGATGGCATTTCGTTCAGATCTCAGTGGACCAGCTCTGAGCCTGCTGCCCCGTAGGTTCCCCTACGCTCTTCCTTTTGGATGTCTCATGTCCAGGCTCCGAACCCACCATGTGTCATCCCACCAGCTTGCCAGGAAATGGTTTCTTCCTGATACATTTGGAGGCGGATTGACTAACTTCAGTCCTACTGCAAGGAAAGGACTCAGGTTACTAGAGGATGGCACAGTCATGTTTATGACACATCCCAAACGGTAACAGATGGTCTGTATTAAAAGTGTAACTGTTGAGCGAGTACACCCACAATCCTGGAGATTTTTGCCCCTAAAGTTGTGTTCTAAGAAGGAGTCACAGAACATTAGACCACAGGGGCCTCTGGAAAACTTCTTGTCCAAATGTCTCATTTTGCAAACAAACCCAAATACAGTGCCGTGAAATGATTTGCCCAAGGTTATTGAGCTAGTTGATGATGACGTCAAGGATAAAACTTGGGCCCCTGACATTCAGCCCAGTGTTCTTCATGCCCTACCTGGGGCCTCAGGATCCCCTTTATCTTCTTTTAGAGGCAAAGGGAGAACATGCCAGAAGCTCACAGGGTTGATGTGTTCCTGGCACAACATTGACTTTGAACTGCATGTTCTTTCTGCAGTGATGCAGGTGATTCTTGGAACCTCTGCTGGTATGGACTGAGCACACCCACTAGCCCAGGCCACCTACCTGGTGGAATCTTGTTTTACCTGGTCATTTTCTTCCCCTTTTTAAAAAATTGTCTCAAAATTGATTTACAATGGTCTGTCCATTTATGCTCTACAGCAGAGTGGCCAATCTTACATATATATATATATATATATATATATATATATATATATATGTATATACACATTCTTTTTCTCATATTATTTTCCATCATGTTCTATCACAAGTGATTGGTTATAGTTCCCTGTGCTCTGCAGCAGGACCGACCTCATTGCTTATCCATTCTAGATGTAATAGTTTGCATCTACTAACCCCAAACTCCCCGTCCATCCCAACCCTCCTCCCCCTTGGCAATCACACGTCTGTTCTCTGTGTCTGAGGAGTGTTCATACTATTCTCCATATCCGTTGTACCAATTTACATTCCCCCCAACAGCGTAGGAGGGTTCCCTTTTCTTCATACCCTCTCAAGTATTTGTTATTCGTAGACTTAATAATGATACCCATTCTGACCAGTGTGAAGTGCTACCTCATTGTAGTTTTGATGTGCATTTCTTTCATAATTAGTGATGTTGAGCATTTTTTCATGTGTCTGTTGGCCATCTGTATATCTTCTTTGGAGAAATGTCTACTTAGCTCTTCTACCCATTTTTTTATTAGGTTGTTTGCTTTTTTTCCCTGTTGAGTTGTATGAGTCGTTTGTGTGTTTTGGAGATTGAGCCCTTGTCAGTTGCATCGTTTGCATCTATTTTCTTCCGTTCTGTAGGTTGTCTTTTCGTTTTTTTAATGATTTGTTTCCTTTGCTGTGCCAAAGCTTGGAAGTTCGATTAGGTCCCGTTCGTTTATTTTTGTTTTTATTTCTGTCGCCTTGGGAGACTGATACCGGAGGTCATTTCTGGATTCATTGGGGATGTTTGAATCAGGAGGGGAAGAAATCATGTAAGTCAATGGTTCTCAATATCTGCTCCTTGGTTGGGCAGCATCAGCATCCCCTGGGGACTTAATAGAAATGCACATTCTCAGCTCCCCTGACCCCAGTGCTGGTGACTAGGGACCTCTGGAGGAGGGCCCAACAAATACTCCCAGGAACTCTGAGGCCACCCACACCTGAGGACCGCTGATCTAGCTGTCCCTCCAGACATGGCGCTCTGGCGGAACTCTTATCCGGAGTCCCACATGAGACTTCAATCTCCAACTGGCTTAGCCAACGGCCCCAGCGGGCCAGATGGATTTCCTAAAACATTTGGTACTTGCCCTTGGCGAATGATGTTCAAAAAAGGAAAGTCGCTGTGTGCCCGAGATTATAACTCCTCTGTCCTAACCTTAGGAAGAATGGTGAGAGAGCCTTATCAGCACAGCCCTCTGATTTATGTGGGTCCAGCAGGCTCTGACTTTGATCCTTCTGAGATGAATGCTGCCACCCTTGCTTGCTTGTGGTTTGTTTTCTGCCGGATACACCTTGGCCCGTCTTTTTAACCTTTCTGTGTCAGTCTGTCTTAAGCATGTTGCTTGCAGGTAGGATGAGGATGGATTTTGTTTTTATTTTATTTTGTCTTTCAAGGGCCGCACCCACAGTATATGGAGGTTCCCAGGCTAAGGGTTGAATTGGAGCTACAGCTGCCAGCCTGCGTCACAGCCCCAGCAACACCAGATCCGAACCGCATCTGCAACCTACACCACAGCTCACAGCAACGCCGGATCCTTAACCCCCCTGAGCAAGGCCATTCTCCTGGATACTAGTCAGGTTCATTAAGCACTGAGCCACGACAGGAATGTCTAGTTTTTGTTTTCCAATTCAGTGTTAGAGTCTATACTTTTTAGGATAGGATTCTGAATTCAGGGTATGATCATCAGTTAAAAAAAAAAAAACCAACCCAGGAGTTCTCGTCATGGTGCAGTGGTTACCGAATCCGACTAGGAACCATGAGGTTGCAGGTTCGATCCCTGCCCTTTCTCAGTGGGTTAAGGATCCGGCGTTGCCGTGAGCTGTGGTGTAGGTTGCAGACGCGGCTTGGATCCTGTGTTGCTGTGGTTCTGGTGTAGGCCAGCGGCTATGGCTCCGATTTGACCCCTAGCCTGGGAACCTCCATATGCCTCGGGAGAGGCCCAAGAAATGGTAAAAAGACCAAAAAAAAAAAAAAAAGGGAAGAAAGAACCAACCCATCCCTGTCACTCTGTTCCGGTTTACCCTTTCTCTTTGCACACTCCCTTGGCCTTCACTTTCTATCTTTTTCTTTGCCCTATGTTTTCTTTGTGTTTATCTTCTCCAGGGATTTGGAAAACAAGTGTTTGCCTTTTAGTCCTATTACTTTTATTCCTCTTTTCAAAAACACTTGCAGTCTCCATTTTTAAATGATTCGAAGTCAAGGAGAAATCCCTAGTCGTCAGCTTTTTTCTAAAGGCTAGTCGTGTAACTCATTTAAATTTTCCCCGTCCCTTCTCTTCTCTGCTCCATTCCTTCTATTAATGAAATCTGAAGTTTTAGGCCTACGATATTGTCAATTTATCAATTTTGACATTTCGCCATCATCCCTTTGGAGAATAGGATTGACGGTTGCATGTGTTTCTGTGACCACATCCAACCACTAAACCGCCCCTTTTAAGTGTTTTTAGTGCCAGCCACAAATTCTTTTAGTCTGAAATGTTCCGTCTTCTCCTTTTTTGTTTGGATTCTTCTTTTAGTAGGACTTGAGGCTTTATTGCTCAGAAAAGAGTTGATGTGGTTGCTGTTCTCACCTGGTGCCAGGAATAGAAACGAGACCTAGGTCATTTCGTTTCCTTCTCCCTCCCTCTCTCCCGCGCTCTCTGCCACACACTGACTTCTTTTCCGGAACCTGCAGCCAATTCGTCTCAAACTGGTTGAACCTAGCAGGAGGACCGGGCAGAGCTTCTCACTTTCTAATGCAAAATATATTCTTTTGGAAACTGGAGTCACACTACAATCTCGACGTCTCCAGATGCTGCTACCCTGCTTCAGTGGGTTTACAGACAAGGTTACATCTGCTTAAAACTCCCTCCTCCTCTACCAATGCCCAGAAGCAAGCTCAGCCCTGCCAGTGCCACCACCTCCGTGAAGCCCACCTTCATCTCCAAACTTGATACCATCTCGTCACGGCCCCTCCATCTGCACCTCCCTTTTATGGCAGTGATCATTTTCTTTGCTTTATTAGTTATTAAATTTCATATCCCTATCACTTCCATCTGTCTCTGAGTTCTGTGAGATCCTTTCCTTAGAATTTTAAAAGCTAGAATCTGACCCTGGCGTGTGTGTGTGTGCGCGTGCGTGCACGCCCAGCCTGTATCTAGCAGAGTGTATTGCTCATGAAAGGCATGCCAGCCATTGTCGTTGTCATAATTGTGATTATTGATGGAGATCTTCAATAAACTTGGAATGAATGAAATTAATTCAGTATACGTGAAAACATCCCTTCAGAAAGATATTAAAAGAAAAGGAAAGCCTAGAGATAGTTCAGTGTGATGTATATCTATTAAAAAAAA
Source organism: Sus scrofa (assembly GCF_054392235.1). Lineage (NCBI taxonomy): Eukaryota > Metazoa > Chordata > Mammalia > Artiodactyla > Suidae > Sus > Sus scrofa. The sequence goes on from NC_139385.1 coordinate 15,178,655, forward strand.
AAAATCGCACAGGAAAGCCATTATCCAGGTCATTAAGCAATACAAATCCAGAGAAGAGAAAAATTAGAACCAAGTCATCATCGAATGCCACCGTGTAAGTGTGGAGAACTACTGTTTTACCCCTGATTATGTGAGATCAGTCCTTCGTGAATGTCATTAGATTTCCTGGAATGTAATTGAAAGAGCTCTTAGGCTGGAGATTTCAAAGCCACAGCGATGTGGCGATCCATTTTTCCTTCAATTCTGGTCCGATTATTATCCTGTTCTCCACGGGCTGACATTGAAGCCTCCCTTTACTCTTGACTTCAAGGCTTGTGTCAACTTTTAACTGTCTTTTCTGGCTGTGCTCATTGTATAGCTGGTTTGTTAATAAATATTTGCCATCTGTAGCACATCTTCAAATACAGCAAAATCTTAAAATGTCTATAGTAAAAAAGCGAGACAAAGAACTTGGCATTTCATCAGAAGAGACCTTTATTTTCTCCTTAAATATGTGCATACATGTGCACATACGCCACCCCCCCACTCCCTGTCTCCATTCCCCCTTCTGTTATTCATCTTTTCCCCACTTTTGAAGTGTGACTGTTGAACCAAGGTTGTGTTTTGTTGTTGTTGTTGTTGTTTTTACCAAAATTCCCTTCCATTTTGGGGGGGCGGGGAGCAAGGAATCAAGGCTGGTGTGCCAAACCCAAGGGTCTCTGCTGGGGAGACATACACTAGGCAGAGAGCCCGAAAATGACTCATAACAAGACCAAGGGCTGAAACTTCTTGGCATCTGGGATACGGGATTATGGAGCGACCTTGGATTTCATTGTTGCAGTTTTGCTTATCACCTCATTGTCTGGGAATTCTTTCTGTTTCACATACTTCTGTTTTCCTGGCCAGAAGGTTTGAGGCAGGAGTAACACACGTGTGTGTGTCTTTGACCTTATAGCAGGCATGAGGTCCTGTGAGCTGATCCCAGCTGGGGCTGTCTCATCAGAGGTGGCCAGTGGCTGGTCTTGTCCTTGTGCATCCGCAACAAACAAGTCAGGAAGAGTGCTCGTGCTGTGACCCCAGATCTTGGTGGTGGCCTCACCAACAAAAGGTCACTGTTGCTTGTTTACATGTCATGAGCAACATAACCAGTCACCCCAAATCTTGATGGCCTCACCAACAAAAAGTCACTCTTGCTCATGTTGCATGTCTTCTACAGGCCACCCCATAACTCTTCTCCTGTCTGTGGGTTGACTGGGGACTCCGTTCAGGCATCTCTCTTCTCCTTCAGGGATCCAGCTGAAGGGTCCGACCTGTGTCGTACATGCTGTTCTTGAGGAGGGGTCAGGAGCAATCAGAGCCAGACCACACAAGGGCACTTGAAGACCTTGGTGGAATACAGCACTCTCGCCTCCATTCCTGTGCCATCAGCCCAAGCAAGTCATGTGATCAAGAGAGCGGTCAGTGAGGGTATTCCCATCATGGCTCAGTGGAAACGAATCTGACTAGTATCCATGAGGAAGCCAGTTCGATCCCTGGCCTCACTCAGTGGGTTAAGGATCTGGTCTTGCCGTGAGCTGTGGTGTAGGTCACAGACACAGCTTGGATCCCGCGTTGCTGTGGCTGTGGCATCGGCCGGTGGCTACAGCTCCGGTTGGATCCCTAGCATGGGAACCTCCATATGCGGTGAGTGCAGCCTTAAAAAGACAAAATCATAATCATAATCATAATTGTCAGTGAGAGAGGTGGTAGCCAGGAAGCATGGCCAGAGCAGGGAGAAGATGAACAACGATGCTCGATGAATAGAGTCTGCCTCCCTTTGTAGCTCTGATATGTTCAGGGGGGAGATTAGAAATCCTAGTGAATTTATGGGAGTTCCCGTCGTGGCGCAGTGGTTAACGAATCTGACTAGGAACCATGAGGTTGCGGGTTCGGTCCCTGCCCTTGCTCAGTGGGTTAATGATCCGGCGTTGCCGTGAGCTGTGGTGTAGGTTGCAGACGCAGCTCGGATCCCGTGTTGCTGTGGCTCTGGCATAGGCTGGCAGCTACAGCTCCGATTGGACCCCTAGCCTGGGAACCTCCATATGCCGCGGGAGCGGCCCAAGAAAAGGCAAAAAGACAAAAAAAAAAAAAAGAAAGAAAGAAATCCTAGTGAATTTAGGTACCAATTGGTGGCTTTCACTCACACCCTGAACAAATAGTTTGGCTGGATGGGAGGTTAGATGGATGAACCTGTTAGCAGAAAAAACGTGAGAGACTTACAGCAAAAGCACAGATATATGAGCCTTAAACCATATGACAGAAGAATAAATGTGTACAAAAGATTGCATGTAAAGTAAAACATACAATTACATGTAAAATGGAAATATGAAGTTTCAGTGATTGAAATGGCCCACCCAGCAGTCCGGGCAAAGGTTGTGGGATGGACTCCCCAGCTCTTGTTGGGAGCTGGGGAGATGTGTACAAGCTCATTACGAGAGACACTGTCTCCCAACTCCGAGCTCCCGGAACATTTATGACTTGGTTCTTTGCATAAGGGATTGAGCGGTCTGTTGACTCAGTATGAGATTCCGTATGCCGTGCACGTCTCCTTTGTATGCAGGAAGGTTGAGGGCATGTGTTACAGCGCAGCTAGGTAATTAATAATCCGTGAATTTTAGTCATGTTGACTTTAGCATTTGCAAAGCTAATTACGCAATCAAGAATTCACTGTTACCCAAGTGTTGTTTAAGTTAGACTCCCGGGCTTTTTCTACAGAAAGCTTCTGAAATATAAATACCAATAGAATGTAAACATGCTTTTTGTTTAAAAATAAAGATTAATTGTGATCATCGAAATAGAAGCCTTTGCTAAACGATGAGCTTTGTGATTAGAAAGGTGAGCTGGAGCCGATAATTGGTTGGTGACTTGGACAAAGTTTGGCCGCTCATCCTTTCTCCTGACCTGGTCAGCTGTCATGTAATGACAGGCTTCTGCTGAGAAAGTGGCCACAGGATCCCTGCTGTCCTTTCAGCCCAGTTCTTATGCTTCTGATCATCTGGGTTGACGGAGGTTTTGTTATAAGTTAGAGTCATCTCTGAAATTTTGATTTCTGTTATTCTGGTTAATCATGAGAGAACAGTGTGTTTGTCTGTACAACACACACACAGACACACACACTTCTCTGAAAGACATTTTAGAAAGAATATTAAAAGATAAATACCCCATCCCCCATTCCCGACTTCATTTCTTTTTTTTTCTTTTTTTTTTATGGTTGCACGCATAGCATATGGAAGTTCCCAGACCAGGGATCAAAACTGAGCCACAGCTGTGACCTGTGCCAGAGCTGCAGCAATTCTGGATCCTTAACCCACTGCACCAAGCCCAGGGACCCACCCCTGGCCTCTGCAGCTACCTGAGGTGCTGCGTTAACCCATTGCACCACAGCGGGAACTCCCTGAGTTACTCTTAATGTGTAGTTGGGGAAAATCCACATGGGCTTTATTAAGGGGACCCTGTTATCAACCCTGATTACACAAACCCTACACATCAGCATCTTTTGGAGGAGCACAGGAAATTTATTTTTAACAAGCTCTCCAGTTGATTCCTAGGCGTGCAGTGATCTAGATAAGCACTGCCCAAACAGAGCTTTCTGTGATGCTGGCAGAGTCCCTATCTGCACTGCCCAATATGGTAGTCACATGAGTGCTTAGAACCAGTGCCGCTGAGTTACTGAGTTCTTCGTTTTGTTTTGGTCTCATGACTTTATATTAAAATTGCAGTTGCTCCAGGGGACTAGTGGCTACTATTGGATAGTGTAAAGATAAAAGATCATTGAATAGCAATAGCAGATGTAGGCATAGTAGTAACAATAGCCACTTGTGTATGACTTGACCCTGGGGCTTTTCAGATTTACCAGATGCCAGGTACTCATCTAAGTAATTTCCATGCATTAACACGTTTGAGCTTCACAGAATTCTAGGATGTTTCCTAAAGGTAGTGGGATCAGTCAGGGTCTAGTCAGGAACATGGTAGCCAAGCCAGGTATTTCAAACAGAGGGGGAATTAAGAGCAGTGCTCAGTTCACCTGGGGTCCAATGCAGGTGGTACCAGGAACTCTGCAGTTCCGTGGAGTTTAGAACTCTCGTCTTCCTTCTTTTTTTTTTTTTTTTTTTTTCTTTTTGGCTTTTTAGGGCTGCAGCCTCAGCATATGGAAATTCCCAGGCTAGGAGTCAAATAGGAGCTATAGCTGCCAGGCAGAGCCTCAGCCACAGCCACAGCCACAGCCACATGGGATTCAAGCTGTGTCTGTGACCTATACCACAGCTCACGGCAACACTGGTTCCTTAACCCACTGAACGAGGCCAGGGATCAAACCTGCATCCTCATGGATCCTAGTCGGGTTCATTAACCTGTGGGCCATGAAGGGAACTCCTTCCTTGGCTTTTGAGAGATGTAGATCCAAGTGGAAAACAGGGAAGGAGTCCTATTCTCAGCCTCCTGCCAGTGCCTCCCATTGGCAGACATCTAATTTTATGGCAGGTAGAATCTGTATAACCTAATCTAATCAGAAACTAATCAACAATCTAATCAGAATATAATCAGGCAAAGGGATCTGGAAAATGTCATTTGGGGACTTCTGCCCCGCTATCAGAATGCAGGGTTGAGAAGGTGGGCTTGGCGCTGAGGGAGGCTGGACAGGTCACCTGGAGGGAGTGTCTTGATTAGCACGCTCTGAAACTCGCAAGTGTCTAACTACAGGAATCACGTCATCAGTCATCACTGTCCGGGCTCAGTCGCACAGATCAGACCACATCTCCTGAGATGTTTTGGATCTAAAGAGCTATATCTGGACTGATTGTCAATTCCACATTCCCCTCAGCTGGGCTCTGGGCAGAGGTACAAATGCACCAGGGGGCTTCCAGCCCTTTTCACGGAGATTTCATTCCTGTTTTGCTAATTGGTCTCCTCTCTGATCAGCCTTGGGGCCTCTCTCATGCAGAGCAACCCAGAGGAACCTGCTTGTTGCCTTTTCCCCGGGTCCACTCCTGTCCAGAACCCTCCCACACTTGCTGCTCCCATGTGGGGAGGAAAAAAGGAACAAAAAGTACATGGACAAGAAGTAGCTTTTGGCAAAAATAAAAATCATTTAAAAAGAAAAAAGAAAAGAAAAAGAGTAGCCTCTTACTCCACCAGTTTACAGGTTCTGTGCTTATTCCAGTAAAAGCCCCATTGCCTGCATAGGGCCTCTGTGTCTCCTCCTTTTGGCCAAGCTCTTCATCTCCAGGGAGGGTCTGGACTGAATATGCACCTCACTTCCACCCACAGCCCCATGGCCAGGATCAGAGTGGTTGATGCTTGAGTTTCTCTTTTGCCCACCACTCAGACCAAACATTTAGACATAGATTTCTTAATACAAATTTGAATTGCCTCAGGGCACTTATCTTCAGCCTGTAAGTTAAAAGTCCTCCCATGGAAGCAAAACTAAGGAGTTGAGACAGGGACCAACGGGAGTCAGCCGTATGAGTGACTAGCTCGTGAATGTATTCACCTGTCGGGGAACAAATGTGCGTCCATCCTCCCTGCCAGAGGCCATACAGTAAATACTAAGTGTAATGTCTTAGCAGATAGATTAGGGAAGATCAGGAGACAAATGCAGTGGATGGCGACTGACTTGTCTATTTCAGTTTCCAGTTCCTGTAGCCGATAATTGCAGAGCGACCCTCTTTCTTGCAGACTTCAGGAAGGCATTCCCTTGCACTGCAGTGTTCCCCCACTGCCTCTCATCCTCAGGAGACACGCTGGGCATCTTAGGCTTAAGTTGGCATCAGTGCCCGTTCTCCATCCTTATAGCCAGGGGCTGAAGGATGCATGTGGGCCCCAAGTGTGTGTCTGGAAGCTTCATTCATGAGCCTCTGCAGGGCTGAAGTGGCATCTTCTCTTCATCTTGTCCCAGGGGTCTCTAAGGCTTTGTACATTTGCTTTTGCGTGTTTTTTTTGGGGGGTGGGGGGTCTTTGCATGTATTTTGCGTATTGAGTCTCTCTGTCTCAGTGCTACCTTCTCCCTTCTCTGCTTACTTGGGAGAACTGCATTTCTGGACATGACACATCATGTTCCCTTGGGCCTTCTTTCCAGGCTGTTGTTATTCTAGGAGTTGTAGTCACCTAAGGGAGAATGGCCCAACCCTGTATCTTGTCCCCTAGAATAGTAAGAGCTAAACTGCCTGTGTGTTGTTGTTGTTTTGGCTGCACCCATGGCATGTGGGAGTTCCCATGCCAGGGATCGAACCCATACCACAGAAGTGACCTGAGCCACCAAGCTGCCCACTTTTTTTTTTTCTCTCTCTCTCTTTCTCTCTCTACCCCTGAGCATTTGGGCCAGTGGGAAGATGTTGAAGAAGTATCATATAGCTTTCTTATCATCCTTTAAGAAGGCAAGAATGTTGTGTTTCAAGAGAGAGGCCAGAATTGTGTTTCTCCATTCAGCCCCACTGACCTAGAAGCTATTTTGGCCAGATTCTGGCAGTAGAATCCAAACTTCAGAATGATTATGAATTTTTATTTTCTCCTATATTTTCATTGATCTTACCACATGATAAGAAAGTGACATATGGGAATGCCAGTCAGATGCTAACTGCCCTCTGAGTCCAGCTTATGCTATTCTTACTGTCCTGTCTCTTTGTTCTGAAGTGTTACCTGGTTCATGCTCCCTGGCAGATGAGGACACCGGATCAGATCTGTAGGAAAAAGAAGAGTGGTTGAGTAGAATCTAGTACATTTCCTTTTGTCAAAATTAGGCATATATATTCTTTTTCATATTCTTTTCCATTATGGTTTATCACAGGGTATTGACTATAGTTCCCTGTGCTCTGCAGTAGGATCTTCTTGTTTATCCATCCTGTGTATACTGGTTTGTGTCTGCTAATCCCAAACTCCCGATCTTCCCCTTGCCAAACTCCCTCTCCCTGGGCAACCATAAATCTGTCCTCTATGTCTGTGAGATTTTTGTCTGTGTTTATATTTCAGAGATAGGTTCATTCGTGTCATATTTTAGATTCCACATATAAGTGATTATCACATGGTGCTTCGCATTCTCACCTACCTCGCTTCGTATGATAAACTTTAGGTCCATCCGTGTTGCTGCAAATGGCATTATTTCTTTCTTTGTTATGGCTGAGTAGTATTCCATTGCATATATGTACCACATATTCTTTATCCATTCCTGTTGATGGACAGTTCGGTGGTTTCCATGTCTTTCTTGGTTGTTGTAAATAATGCTGTAAGAACATAGGAGTGCATGTATCTTTTCACACTATAGTTTAGCGCATTTCCTGTAATTCCTAGGCCTTTTTACCTGTGTGAAGTCAAAACACATAAAAATTCTTTTGGGGGACAGTTGAGTTCTGGTATCAACAGATGATTGTACAAACAAGTCATCGCACTTTGCGATGCTTCCTTCCAACGTATGGCCTAGTGATGACTGTGCTGTTTTGTCTCCAGAGTTTGAATCAGGCATCTGTGTTAGGAAAAGTGATAGATATGAAATCTGTGGTTGTGTGGTCGTGATTTCCTTTTATCTGCTTATTAAGAAGACAGATATCATTTCTGGTCCAAGTGTCAAGACCCGACCAGGGGTTACTTAGCAATTGGAATATGAGTTGATAAACATTAAGTATTTCTGCACCTGAGGCCAATTTCCCCAAGGCAATTTAATTTGTAGGAATAAATGCATTTAATTTCCAACAGTTGGAATTTTGGACTCTGTGTACAGTAACGCTGAAGCCGTGTCTATATAACACCCCAACCAGGCCATTATCGGAGCGTGTTTAGTCATAAAAATCAATGAATTCAGCCTAACAACTCATTTTATGACTCAACTGACTAACAATCGGTCTATTTGGGTATTTAGCTATCAAAGATTAAAGACCCAGCAACAATGGCTGTTCAGAGCAGGAGAGATTGTTTATCCATGTTAGTTTCTGCTCTTCACTGAACTCTTTTTATCCCTGAGATAGCTCAGCGAGCTGGCCATCGTTAGTAGACTTGAGCCCCTAGGTTTCTTTTTCTTTTTTTTAATTATAGTCGATTTACAGTGTTGTGCCAGTTTCTGCTGTACAGCATCGTGACCTGGTCATATAGATGTACATTATCTTTCTCATACTGTCTTCCATCATTTTATACCTGATTACACCCAATACTCTGCTTGTAGGAGCTTCTACCTTTGGGCTTCACCCTTTCTCCAGGCACAGCTGGAGCAGCCTGGCACAGATGCCCAGGCCTTGGGCACAGCCATGTTCATTGCTCACATGGGAGCAAAGAAGACAGACCTTTAGCTTTGAAGAGCCCCTTGTATAAAGGGGTGCACACGGGTATAGAAGAGTTCCAAGTGACTAAAAGTTTGCCCTTGAAAGGGTGAGTGATGGCAAATGCTTGGCAAGACGTGGGCTTGGAAGGATCAGAGCCATTGCCTCCTGACCCCCCACCTCCCCCATGGTCAACCCCTTCTCCTGATACCTCCCCCAAGACACACATAAAAGGGTCCTATACCCTTGTCCCCTTGGGTGACTCTGCGTGCTCTGAACACACCATCATGTTCAAATTTCCATCCCAGCCTCCAGCCGCCCGTGATCTTGTTGCTGCCTAGGATGTCCATTCTCATCCCTTTCTGACTGCCTGGCGATGGCTTAGTCCTTCTTTAAGGCTCAGCCCACATGCCTGCTTCTTCCTCTTTACAGCTTTCTCCTAAATCAGGCTCCCAGTTTCAGGACTGTTGTTTCCATCTGTCTTTTTGTAGTTCACAGCACACTGTATGGTAGTTATTTGATGATATGTGATTCTGCATAATAGGCTATCAACTCTTCAGTGGGGGAGAATTGGGGCTTATGTATCTTTGTATCCTCAGTGCCTAGATTGTGAGCTGTGTGGAAAGGTTTGAGGGGAGGAACTTTGCAGATGGGGGGTGGTTGAAGATCTCTAGATAAAACCCTCCTTCCTTATCCAGGTTGGCACTAAGTCCCCCAGCAAGTGTCCTTATAAGAGACACAAGAGGAGGAGACACAGGCACAAAGGAAAGGGCTGGACTGGGAGCTCTGTGGTCCCCCGGCCAAGGAATTCTTAGGGCCACCCGAGGCTGGAAGTCAAGGACAGATTCTTCTCTGGAGCCTTCAGAGGGAGTGCAGCCTGCCTGTGTTTTGATTTTAGACTGTGGGCCTGCAGACTTCTGAGACAATAAATTTCTATTGTAAGCTACTCAGTTTGGATTATTTGTCAAGGCAGCCCTCAGAAACTAACATACATAGTGACTAGTAGAAGATCGGAGCTCAGCCATTAAATTTTGTACTTAGAACACTTAGCGTGGTTAAGCCTCTTTCAAAAGAAAGAGAAAAGCCTCAATGTGCCTTGTGCCCCAATCACATTTTTATTTACTTATTTATTTTATGTGTTTATTTATTTATTTTTGCTTTTTAGGGCTGCACCAGCAGCATACGGAGGTTCCCAGGCTAGGGGTCTAATCAGAGCTGTAGCCGCCGGCCTACACCACAGCCACAGCCACGCTGGATCTGAGCCAAGTCTGTGACCTACGCCACAGCTCATGGCAACGCTGGATCCTTAACCCACTGAGCGAGACCAGGGATCAAACCCACAACCTCATGGTTCCTAGTCGGATTCCTTTCTGCTGCACCACGACGGGAGCTTCCCCAATCACATTTTTATGAGTCTGCTTGAAACCCTGGAAATCAGAGCTGACCGATGCTATTTCAAGCGTCATGCTTCATCCTTCCTCCTCCATGAAGGATGAAACGGCCTCTTTTATTTCTCAGCGCTTAGGCTGGTGGCACGTGGAGGGTAACTGCACCCCCCGCCCCGGCTTCCGGTTTCCAGCAGGGAGAAGAGATGAGAGCTCCACGTTGAGCCTTCCAGTCAATCCGATAGGACGTGGCAGATTGCAGAGCAAAAGTGCACCGAAGAGATCATCAATTAACCTCATAAAACTGATTTAAAGGCCTTTAAACTTGAGAGCAGTTCAGTGCTTGTGAAAGATCTTCCTGGTCCCTTGAAGTGATGAAATAAAATGATCAATCGCCCTTATCAACCTCCTTTTTTGGGTAATGCAGTGACGGGAACAGCTTCTCCATTGTCAAATTAACCCTCGTTTTATAAAGGGTTTCTGCAGTTCCTTTTGTGAGTTCAGGAGCTGAGCCCTCGGAATGATTTCTCCTCCGTCCCTCGCCTTACATCTTATCAGAGGGGTGGAAGGAGCAGCCCGGGGCCAGCAGCGCTTTATCGACTGCCCTTTTTGCAAGTTACTGCGCTGGGCAAGGGGAGATTTTTCTTGGAGGCTGAAGATTTTTTTTTTAATGTTTAAATTACAAAAATAGAAAAATGCTTGTTGTAAAAAACTCAGCCCATGGAGAATTACATAAGCCGAGATCCCTTATCTCGCTCCCTTCCTTTGGGCTGTTGGTATATAGGCCCTTTGCTTCATGCCTTTGCCAATGTGTGTGGGTACATGGGCTCATAAACCCACATGACATCTTCTACATAAATTCAACAAATGTCTTCCAACAAATATTATATGATGGTACCTACAAGGTACCAAACTCCTAATGCGTCATGCCTATTCCGTGACTTGCTCTTTTTTTTTTTTTTTTTTTTTTTTTTTTTTTTTTTTTTTTTACTTAATATACAAGGACACGTATCCATAGCTAGAATTGAGCTCTTCCTCAATCCCTTTGACAGTTGAATGCCCTACTGTTCATCTGGTAAATAAATAGTTATTAAGCACCTTCTGTGTGTGAGCCCAGCCCAGGTGCTGGGCTTTCAGCAGTACATACAACAGATGGAAGTCCTTCTGTCCTTGGAGGCTTTTTAATCAGGATCTCTTGAGGGACGTTAGGTTATTTCTATTTTTTTTATTCCAACAAATGCAGTAGTGATTAGCCTGAAATGTCTATTGCATTACACAGGTTTATTTCTGGGCCAGGTTCCTAGAAGTAGACGTGTTCTGTTCAGTCATAAGAGCATGACTGTGTTACGATTCACAGACCAGAACTGGAGGTTTGAACTGCCCACGAAGGCAGCATTCACCAGTGGGCCATTTGCTTTCTTAAGGCAACCGCATTGAATCCATACTCTGCCCTTGCCAGCCCTTGAGTCTTTAAGCCACCACCCAGAGTTGAGCTGAAGGAACTGCTGTGGTCCTGCTACCAGGAGGTCCAGGGAGGGAATTCATTCTTCAGTCTCCCATCCCCACTCACGGCCCCCATCCACATGGGTAATGTGGCTACTATCCTACTCTTTTCATTCCGGGATGATGGAAGGAGATAGAAGTGGAAACATTTTTCCAATGAATTCTTCTTGGGGACCCAGTGTGATCAAGCTGCAAATCTGAAACAAGAGCAAACAAGACCACATTGTGACTGTAACCACTTAGTGACTCAGGTGCCATTTTTTTCTGAATTCCTGCTGTTCTCTTAGGAGTACACAGGGTGGCCCTTTTCAGAGAAGACTTCTTGAAGCAGAAGAGCTGCCAAAGAAAGAGGGTTCTAATCAGGCCTATCCATTGATTTGATACCCAGCAAATATTTATAGAGCGCTTACTCAATGAAAAATACGGTGTTAAGTGCTCTTGATGCCTAGAACCATGGGCACATCTTTAGCGCAGGAGAATTGGATCATGGAGGTGAATGTTGGTCCTATAAGACAGAAAGCAATACAGGGCCTGAGAGAGGTGAGGAACAAAGCTTGCTTGGAATCCAGAGGACATTCCTTGCCTTTGCTGTGGATTGCCCTCTAAACTCTGGGAGGAGCTGCTCTTCTTTAATAAAAGATAATGATAATCTTGAGAAGGTTATTGAAATTGACAAGGATATAGCTGGCACAGGATCCATAGATCTGCATTCTACGTTCCTTGCCCTTCTGAGAATTAAAATATGCAGCAGATATTTTGCAAGCAAATTTCCCCAGACTCCTTCCGCCAAGGTTAATGAATCCAGAGCCTCATCAGATTTAAGATCCCACCTGGCAGGTGTGTTGAATCCCAATAACTTAGAAATTTGGGACATCAGAATATAGAAATCAAACCTGTTTGGTGTGTGCGAGGGTTTCTAAGGAACAGTGTGTCTCTAGAGGGGAAAATGCTTGACCTTTTAAAAGGAGAGCCCACACTCCCAAAGAATTTCATTTTTCCTTGTCCTTTGGTCAGAGAGTTGCAGTAACCCGTGGTCGACTTCAAGTTTCAACCCACGGTTGAGAGTATGTTTCTCATCTTGTGCCCTGCCTGTGAAATTGACCCTAACATTGTTCCTGTCCAGTTTATTTTCCCCTAAAATAGGGAAGGAAATGAAGCATTTTCTTCCTTCCACCCAAAATGATGAAGCCCAGAGTGGTAGAAGTTCATTCTGAGAACTGGCTGCAGCTAGCAGTTCACCTTTTTGGAAGTCAGCCTTTCTTTGTCCCTCATCCTCTGCCACTGCATGCTAGTTCTGCCTCAGCAGGTAGAGGGCGCTGTCAAAGCCAAGGAAGGAAAGTTGCCTTGTGGTTCCAGCCTGAAGCTGTGATTGTTGACTTCACACTGTGGCGTCTCAGTTAACTTGGCAAAGTTGCCTCTATTATCATCCCAGTGGGCATCTGCTATGGTCTGATTATGTGCCCCTCTGCCCCCAAATGCCTGTGTTGTAATCCTAATGCCCAATGTGATGGTATTAGGAGGTAGGGCCTTGGGGAGGTGATTAAGTAATGAAGGCAAGGCCCTCAGGAATGAGATTAATGACCTTCTAAAAAAGGCTTGAGAGCTCTCGCCTACCTTCTACTATGTGAAGATGCTGAGACGTTTGCACCCCGGGGGAAGCCCTCACCCAACCATACTGGTACCCTGATTTCCAACTTCAATCTCTAGAAATGTGAGGAAAAAAATTTCTGTTTTTTGTAAGCTACCCAGCCTGTGGTCTTTGGTTATAGCAACCATGACAGACTCAGGGCCCTTTCATTGAGAAATATTCATCAAGAAGTGATGTGATTGAAAGGGAAGGCTCTTGGATTCTGAAGATCCTCTTTGATTTTCAGCTTCATCATTGATGAGCGGTGTGATTTTGTATAAGTCCCTCAAGTCTTTCTGAGCTTCCGTTTCTTCATCTGTGAGATGAGTGCTTTAATACCTGTACCTCCATCACATGGATTTTTTTTTAAGATCAAGTGAATTATAGGAATTAACCTCTAAAGCTATATTTATAAATTATAAAGCTTTATTTGAATATAGACTATTTAGTAATTTCCATGCTGTTGGCAACAGGGAGAAATTGCCCAGACTCCAGTAGCTTGCTGGCTAATGTTTGCATGACAGGAGCCAATTTTCGTATCTCTTAATCTCTTTCACATATTTTCCATCTCTATATGCACTAAGGTTAATTTCATCAATCTATCCCTTTGTGCACTCTGTTTCTCTCTTAAACTATGTATAATTTACTATTTGACTTGACTGTTACAGATTTATTATTTACAAAGTTACTGTTTGTCTGCTGTGTTTTAAAGTCCAAACACCTTTTTTTTTTTTTCATTTCTAGAAGTTTTCTTTGGTTATTTTTCACTTCTGCTTGTTTATTCTTCATAAGGTCTTCTAATTTTTTTTTTTGACCTTTTTATCTTTATGTCTGTAATCATTTTGAACCTTGCTATTTTATGGGCTCTATCTGATAGCTGTTGTGGGGGCGGGGGGGGGGGTGGATATTTCCTCTGGCACTGGCCTTGACTTCTGTGTCTGGACTAATAAAAAAAATTGACACAAACAGAAATAAATTTTAATTCAGAGAAAATAATTTTAATTGAGAAAAAGAAACAAATTTTAATTCATTGTGCTTGTAGGTCTCATAGAAATGGGACCTCAGAAGTAGCCAAAGCAAGCAGATTTTATACCTTTTCTTAAATAGAGAAAAAATAAATTTATGAGCAATTATAAGATAAGGAAGTACCCAATTAGTGAAGAAACTAAGCAGAGTTTGGGCTTAGGGAAGTAATTTAAAGAAGTAACAAGGTTTGTTTATATACATTTCTCAGCCTGAATCCCCTATCTTTGGCTATAACAGTGGCCTTCTCCCTCCAGCTTCAGGGAAATGCACCTTTCACTTGAGAGATTATTTCCTGCTTTTGGGGAGACAGAAAGGAGAGTCAGAGCACCCCCTTGCACTGCCTGTTTCTTGAGTAACTTTAATTCAAAATAATCAATATTATGTTGTGTCGTATTCTGGGATGGTGTGCCCTGAGCTCCAAGAAAGTTCTATTATCTCACCTTCTTAGAGGGTCTAATCCTATTGTATTTGCTGACTCTCACTCATGGTGAATTGTCTCCTTAGGTATAATTTTAGATGATGAGTTCACCTTCTGGGTTGGTACTCTGCTTGTCTGGCTCTGGGTTGAATATGAGCCTCTTCAGTGAGGTTTTGCATTTGTTTCTGCAAGTCACCCCTAATTGTCACTGTGTTTCATTTAAATTTCTAGGCTGTTTGTTTCCTGACTATGCGGCTAATGTAAATTAAAATCTCCAATCCTCCCCTTAGGGGGAAATCATTATGAATTTTTAGAGAACCTTTTTTTTGTCATGCCCAGAGCTCAAGAGGAGACAGACAGGTTTCCTTGTGTTCCCTTGGGACTTTGTTTAGAGTAGATTTTCTGACTGCAGACAGCCTACATCACCGTGCCGAGAGTCAGGGAAATCAGGCTTGGCACTTTCTTTGCTGTGTTAGAACAAGGCACCCAACGTCTCTGAACTTCAGTGTTCCCAGCCCTCAGGAGCAGGTACTGTTACTCATCTGAAAGCATTGCCATGAGAATCAGGGTCACAAATCTATGGTGAAGCTCATGACCTTGGACTCGCTGTAGAAAAAGCAACCCATCAATGATAGCTGTTCTTGGTCTCTTGACTCTAGGGTGAGAAAACTGAGACCCAGAAAGAATCAGTCACGGCACCAACAGACAAGACGTACACAGGCCATTAGCCTCTTCTCAAAAACTCTTTCATAGGTCCTCTTACCCACATTCGGGTAGATTTGCTTGCCTTTAAACTATAGAAGAGCTAAGTGTTTTATTTTTATCTTGGCCATTTTCTTAAATTCCGTCCCAGACTTAGAACTTGATCCCAGTGTCAGCTTGCAGCAGGAAAGAAACCCAAACAGAGGGAGGAAGGACCATCACTGTTTTCATTGACAATGAAGGCAATTTTCGAAAGGTAAAGAAAGCACAATAAAAGCCATCTTACATAATGGCTTTCATTACCCATTCTCTCGAATTTTCTAAACAATCGGTTATTAGCCATATGCAGCAGGGGCTGAAGCTAATTGTCTTCCCTATTTTACAAATGAAGAAAGAAGCTGTACACAATGATTTCTTAAGGACATTTCTGGCGCTAACATTCTGCAAATTGATTTAACTGAGAGCAGCATGGAAGTGTTAAAAGTTCATGGACACTGGGAGTTCTGTTCATCTTTTTGTTTCCTTGAGTGGCAGAGACACGTTCCTGTCTCATTCTGCCCCCAGATGACAACACAGCACAACCTTTTCTTTGTGGCCAGCGTTGTCTAGATTTGACCCTGTACCATGCTCCATGTCTCTTCCTTTTTCTATCAGAAGGGAGGAGACTGGCTGGCTTTCGGGTCTTACCTTCCCAGTCGTTTCCTCAGTGCCTTAGAAACAAGCATCTTCTAAGCCTTTGACTTGCTCATCAAGGAGGGACTACGTCCCACCCTGTACAAGACTATCATGAGGCTCTGATGAAATAGGCAAGCTTTGGACCTGTGGAATCTGGCACAAATGGAAAGGAAAAGAAGGTTCCTGCTGGGGTGTTGTACTGTCTGTGTTGGATTGTGTGCAGAAAAGAGTTAACATAGCAAGCCTGACCCTTTATTCTTAAAAAGGTCTGCTCTCCAGGTTGGCCCTTGTCTGCCATCTTGGATATCCGACAAGAGTAACTTACTGCACCTAAATTATGTGAACAGACAATATGGTTTATGCTAAGCGCCTGCTTTCCCTCTGGGAGACTGGAATTTTGATCACCTTGCCCGTAAGCCCCCAGGTACTGAATCTGATGAGCCTTCCAGGTGGTCACCATTTCACATTGTCACAGCTCATTGCTCTGTGACTCCACTGGAGTGACTCTCGTAAGCTTGTGCCTGGTTTCTCCCAGACTTTGTTCCGTGCCCTTTTTCCTTTGCTGATTCTTCTTCGTATCTTTTGGCTGTAAGAAACCATAGCCATGGGTATGACCATATGTTGTGCCCTGTGAATCTTCCTAGTGAATGCTCAAACCCAGGAGTGATCTTGGGGACGCCCCCCCATGCAGATGTCATTAGACCTGAGGCTGGAGGAACACAGTGCCCTGGACTCCCCTAAACACCTGTGTCTCTCCAGCCCCCTAACCACACAGGATTCAGAGCACAGGCTGCAAGTCTCAGCAGGGCTAGTGTTTCAGAAAAAGAACAGGAGGCAGGGGGCTCAACTGCAGCAGCAGAGATACAGGCTAGAGGAGCTGCCAAGACACATGTTCTCTGGGGAGGAGAGGCTGGATTCTGAGAGATCAGGGAGATGCTAATGCTGAGGTGGGGCAGGAAGAATCTGCCTAAAGGAACACATGCCACAAGGAATGACTGGCCCCATCCCCGCGTTGTGGACCACTCCCAGTAAGGTGGGTCTCTCTGAGGCAGGGGCCAGGAAGGACCCCCTCAAAGGTCAGGCGAGGAGAAGAGTCAAAGTGTCTTGCCCAAGAGAGCTGGGGTTCAGGTCCTGGCTATACCACTTCCCAGTGGTTTGCGACTGGGAAAAATGATTTATTTACTTCCTTTGTGCTTCTATTTCCTCATCTTTATTTTTATTTTATTTATTTATTTATTGTCTTTTTACTATTTCTTTGGGCTGCTCCCACGGCATATGGAGGTTCCCAGGCTAGGGGTCGAATCGGAGCTGTAGCCACTGGCCTACGCCAGAGCCACAGCAATGCGGGATCCGAGCCGCATCTGCAACCTACACCACAGCTAACGGCAACGCCGGATCCTTAACCCACTGAGCAAGGGCAGGGACCGAACCCGCAACCTCATGGTTCCTAGTCAGATTCGTTAACCACTGCGCCACGACGGGAACTCCCACAATTTCCTCATCTTTAAATTGGGGCTATAGGGAGTTCCCGTCATGGTGCAGTGGAAACGAATCTGACTAGGAATCATGAGGTTGCAGGTTCAATCTCTGGCCTCACTCAGTGAGTTAAGGATCTGGCGTTGCCGGGAGCTGTGGTGTAGGTCGCAGACGCGGCTCAGATCTGGGGTTGCTGTGGCTGTGGTGCAGGCTGGCAGCTGTAGCTCTGATTCGACCCCTAGCCTGGGAACCTCCATAGGCTACAGGTGCAGCCCTAAAAAGACAAAAGACACACACACACAAAATAAATTGGGGCTATTAATAGCCTCTACCCCATAGATTGTTGGGAGGTTTAGGTGGGATCATGTATGTGAATGCTTAGCACAGTGCCTAGGACTTACCAAGCGCTCAGTAAACCTGACCTCTGATGTTACTGGTGACAAAGGAGCAAATTCAGTGGCTTGAAACCCACTGCCCTTCAAGCTGGGCAGCAGAGGCCACTCACAGTTGACAGGTGAAAAGAGGTACCCCAACCCTGACCCATAAAAGCCAGTTGAAATCATAGCTGCCAGATCAGCCATTGGGAATCCACTTCGGCTCTGATTTTTACTCTGCTGCTCCTCCCTCTGGGTCTGCACTTGACTCCAGCCCTGAACTTGGATTTTCTGGCCTCCCACTGGAAAACATTTGGAGCCTTGTCTTGGAAACTCGGAACCAAGCAGGGCTGCCAGGCACAACCCAGGCCTGTACAAAAGGCCAGCCTCGTGCCTGATCTCACAGGTTCTAGCTCTGCCAAGCTCCCACCTCCTCCCCAGCTGCTTCCCATGAGTCAAAGCTGTTCTTGGTATCTCATTCCCTCTGGCCTCCTCTCAAAGCTCCCAGTGACAGAATTAGTCTGCTCTTTTGGACCCAGTTTGATGTGTGGAGGACGGGGATACAGTGCAATCATCATATCCATTAAAGGCTGAAGTGTGCGTTACTATGGACTCAGGTACCAGCCCTTCCATCACCAAAGGCTGTGGGCACTATGCCTGGTCAGGAAGGGACCAGATGGCCATTTTCCCCAGTCCTGGGACCTGGAGATGGGGGTGGGGAGACACAGGAAAAATGGAAAACAAAAGAATGCACTTGCCAAAGGACTGCTACGGACAACAGGGACTCCAGCAGGGGAGAGCCACGGTGCTGAGCTCGTCAGAGGATTCACGGAGGCAGCGGGGCTGCAGTTAACCCCATAAACCATAAGGACTTGAATCCAAAGGAGCAGAGAATGGGCCAAACACAAAGGAGGAAGCCCAGATGCCCTTGGCATTGAGTGAGGGTTCTCAGAGGAGCCTGTAGATGAGAAATTTGGAAAGGGGGAAGGGACCACATCTCAGCTATTTAGCCTCTGAACATTGCCCGGGAATTGGGGGTCCATCAGGCAGGTGCTGGGGAGACCTTGAAAGTGAGCATGGGAGTGACCTTTGAGAGGCTGTTATTCATGCACTTGGAAGTGGCTGGGACAAAACATTTCAGGGACAGTGTTTTGAGGCAGAGCCAGTGGTCTCTTTGCGCTTAGAATCGGTGTCTTCTGTCTTCTTCCTCAGAGCAGAGACCTTGAGAAAGGAATGATTTCATTAGGAAAAGAAGGCAGCCCAAGTCCCGTGCCTGTAGAGTATTGCTTAATTACATGTGTTACATCTCCCTCTAATTATCAACTAATCAGCCTTGGAAGGAAATCGCGGACTGCAGCTTATTTCGCTGAGCCAGGAAGTGAGTGACGGTGCGTGAGACACCGCTCTCTTCTGGGCTTCGGGCTGTTCTGGATCCAGAGGAGCCCCTTGCCAACCTGTGGTGATCCTTCTGTGCAGAAGCCCTCCTTGTGCCATTTTCTCGGGGAGGGCAGGGACGGTCCGTGTTATCCCCGTAAGCTGCACACACTCCACGCCTGCCTGGCCAGGCGTGTCAGGCCTGCTGGGCACCTGCTTCTTTGTCGATTGGATTCCTGAGCAGAATCCCAGGGGCTCTTAGACCCATGTGGGTTGAGGAGGTGATCGAAGGAAGTTGTCTTTAATGAGGTTCTAAGTCAAACACCTGTAAGACCATGAGAAAAGATGGTTATGTAAATCTTTTTTTTTTTGAAAGGTCTGTGTTTATTTATTTACTTATCTATTTATGTGACTGAAGTATAGTGGATTTACAGTGTTGTGTTTCAGGTGTGTGGCAAAATGTGTTAGTTATATATATAAATACCATATATATTTTTTTTCAGATTCTTTTCCATTATAGGTTATTACAAGCTATTTAGTATAATTTTATAATATGTTACATGTCTTATTATTTGAAAACAGTGCCTCCTCTTCTTCCTCTCTTTTTCCTTCTCCTTCTTCCCTTTTTATGGCCAAACCTTCAGCATATGGAAGTTCCCAGGCTAGAGGTCCAATCAGAGCTGTAGCTGCCCACTTACACCACAGCCACAGCAATGCGGGATCCTTAACCCACTGAGGAGAGCCAGGGATCGAACCCTCATCCTCATGGATCCTAGTCTGGTTCATAACCCACTGAGCCAGAGTGGGAACCCCCGTGCTTTTTTTCTCTCCTTGAATTAGAAAAGTCCTTGTGGAGTTCCCGTCTTGGCACAGCAGAAATGAATCTGACTGGGAACCATGAGGTTGCGGGTTGGATCCCTGGCCTTGCTCAGTGGGTTAAGGATCTGGCATTGCTGTGAGCTATGGTGTAGGTCACAGATGTGGCTTGGATCCTGTGTTGCTGTGGCTGTGGTGTAGGCTGTAGCTCTGATTGGACCCCTAGCCTGGGAAACTCTATATGCTGTGGGTTCGGCTCTAAAAAAAAAAAGAAAGAAAAGAAAAAGAAAGAAAGAAAAGCCCTTCTTGTTATCCTCGCTTGGTATATGCCAGGCCCAGGAGAGAATGGGGACGTGACAAACTCCTGGAAGAACTGGGGGTGGGCGGATTACAGCTTGTCTCCTAGAACACACATGGGTCTCCTCGGAGAGCAAAAGGAAAGGTTTAGAGGGAAATCTTGGTAAACTGTCCCCGGGGGTGTCAGGTAAAAAACTTGTGACTTTCTCAGCTACATGCCAGCCCCGCTCAAGTAACACCATGTTTGAACATCAAGCCATCTCCTGCCTGCCTTTCAGTGCACTTACACTTAATAGAATGATTCAAATGCGCAAAATAAGTGCTAGCTCAAATGGGTCCTGCCCCAAATTGAGATTGAGAAACCTCAGTGATAGTGTTGTATGTTAAAATGAAACCGTTTCTGATTAGGAACGTCAATAGGGAGTTCCCATTGTGGCTCGGCAGGTTAAGGACCTGATGTTGTCTCTCTGAGGGTGCCGGCTTCGATCCCTGACCTCACTCAGTGGGTTAAGGATCTGGTGTTGCCACAAGCTGCAGCATAGGTCACTGATGCGGCTCGGATCTGATGTTGCCATGACTGTTGACGTAAGCCTCAGATGCAGCTCTGATTCGACCCCTAGCCCAGAAATTTCCATTTGCCACAGGTGTGGCCGTAAAAGGAGTAAATAAATATATAAATAAATAGGTCAAGAGATTCATGGTATAAACGTGGGGGGAAATGCTTTAAATATCTTACAAACATGCAGAAAATGTGTATATATAAATGCACAACCTCACAACCTGGAAGTGATGATGGGCAGCTGTTTAGCATAATCTCTTCCATTATACTATATACATTTAGATAAAAGGAGCCGACGTAGGTGCCACAGTATTTTAACTGTTTTCTATTAGCATTATCATACAAACATTTCCTGTATCATTACTTTTGAAAATGATATTTTAGGGAGTTCCCGTCGTGGCGCAGTGGTTAACGAATCCGACTAGGAACCATGAGGTTGAGGGTTTGGTCCCTGCCCTTGCTCAGTGGGTTAAGGATCCGGCGTTGCCGTGAGCTGTGGTGTAGGTTGCAGACGTGGCTCGGATCCCGCGTTGCTGTGGCTCTGGCACAGGCAAGTGGCTACAGCTCCGATTCGATCCCTAGTCTGGGAACCTCCATATGCCATGGGAGCGGCCCAAGAAATGGCAAAAAGACAAAAAAAAAAAAAAAAAAAGAAAGAAAGAAAATGATATTTTAACAGCTCCGTACATTTTATCATGGGAATATGCCTAAAGATGTTTAACTATATCCCTATTGATGGGAATTCAGAAGGTTTCTAGTTTTTCTCCATGGTAATGTTTAGACTAAAATTCTTATATAAAAACTTTTAAGAATCTTTGATTATTTCTTTTTCTCTCCACCTCTGACTGCATATAAACTTTTGTCTTTTTTTTTTCATTATGGTATTTCTAGGTGTGGGTTTCATTTTATTTATTCTCCTTGAGATTTGTTGGGCCTCTTAAATCTGGGGTTGATGTCTTCCCTCAGTTCCAGTTCACATATTGCCTCTGCCCTGTTTCTTCTCCTTTAGGATTTCAAAAACCTGTGTCAGACCTCATCGATGTATTCTCTGTATCACTTATTCTCTTTTATGTATTTTCATCTTTTTATCTCTGTGCTTCATTCTGTAAACCTTCTTCTGACTTATCTTCTACTTCAGTAATACTCTCTTCAGTGGTGTCTTACTATGTTTATGTAGTGAGTTCTTATTTTTAGTTATTCAACTTTTTCATTCTAGATTTGTTTCCTTCTCCAAACTCTGCTCTATCAACTCATTAGAGCTTCTAGTTCTCTGCTGAAATTTTAAAGCTTGCTTTTTATCTCCTCAAACATAGTAAAAAAAATAAATATAGATATTTTGCAGGGTCTAAAAGTAGCAATATCCATAGGTCCTGTGCCAGCATTTCCCTTGTCTGTTAGTTCCATGATCTGACCTTTGACATACATCTTGACTCCTGATGCTTCTGATTGTCTTTGATTATGTGTAAGAAGTTATATTTTAAAACTTTTTTTTTTTCGCTTTTTAGGGCCACACCCACAGCATAAGAAAGCTCCTTCCCAGGCTAGGGGTTGAATCAGAGCCATAGCTGCCAACCTATGCCATAGCCACAGCAACACAGGATCCAAGCTGTGTCTGAGACCTACACCAGAGCTCACAGCAACACCGGAACCCTTAACCCACTGAGCAAGGCCATGGATCGAACCCACATCCTCTTGTATCCTAGTCATGTTCCTTAACCACTGAGCCATGAAGGGAACTCCAAAAACTTATGTTTTGAATTACTCAGAAACCTAGGCTGACATTAGCTGCCCTCAGTGAGAATTTTTGATTCTTTCTGCAGCAGCATAGGAGTGCTAGCAGTCATGATCCCTTTAGATGAATTTCAAGATTTAAGGTTCTCTGGACCACCCAGATGAGAGGAGATGGACTGGCGGCCTATGGGAGGGCAGGTTGATTTCCAGGAAAATGTTCCTCTCAGAGACAGCCTTTCAGGGTTGTAGACCGGAACCGAGGGTGGCTTATCAGATTGTCCACCAGGGGGAGCACTGAAGTCTAACTTTTAACTCCCTGGTCTTTTGAGGTTATTCCTTTGTTATTCACTTTGGTCCTGAACCTAAACTCTGGTCCAGAAATGGGACTTCAGAAGGGAACTCAACCTCTCAGCCCCCTTTCCAGACTGGTACACACCTCCAAGCAGAAGCTAACCCAGGGCTGGGCTTCTCACTCTTTGTTCCAATCTCAGCAAGATCTCAACTCATCAAATTAATTTTCGTTTGTTAATCTTTAATGGTTTTTCTAATATTAAGCATTTCGAATCCAATTTCTTTCATTGTTTTCAGCTAGAGAGTTGTCCAGATCGCATAAGCTGATAGTCTCAGAGGCAGACATTATTGTTATTCTTCGGAATGGAATTTCTAGGTCCAACACAAGTCCATTTTTGAGACTCATGTGACATGTTGCCAAATTACTTTCCAGAAAAGCTGTTTTTCTGACAGATTCCTTTGTTCTTTTTCCCTCTTAGTTTTCTTTTGGTGTCTTAGAGTCCATTTCTTTCCCTAAGTACTCTAAATACTTCTTCTAAGCACTCTGCGGTAGGTTTTAAATTGCAGTTGCAAGTCAGATGTAAAAATTATTGACTTATTTTTTTCATATTTGAATTCAAGCTGGTCTCTAGCCCCCATTTTCACTGATGATGGAGAAGAAAACTAATCTTGTCACTTCAAGGTAACTGAATTTCTTCAAATTTAAATCTCCATCTCTTTGAAGTCAATTGCTCAGTGAAATCAGGATTTAACAGGCTGTTCTTTGTAAGGGCCAGTCTTCCTCCTCAAAAGGGTTCCTTCTCCCACCTCCTCTTAAATAGCACTCAGGAGCACAGAGAGCTGGCCATGGTAGAGGTGCTGGGCTGCAGGCTGCCTTCTGGAGCCTCCCTGGTCCCTGCTGACTTATCTGATGCATCATCTTCAGAGTCTTCCCCCTCTGTATTCACTGCTGATGTCCTCGCTCCTGGTTCTGAACTCGGGGCACAATATCCACCTGTCATGCCCTTCTGTCTCCTGACTCCTCTTGAGATCCAGCCTGCTCAGCCTTTGCCAGCCCTTCCCTGGAGGATGCTGGAACATCAGGATGTCCTGCCGTGCCAGGAGCAGGCTACCGGCTGGGAATACTCAGTAGATCTCTCTGCCTAAACTCCATCACTTGGGCCCCACTCCAGGCACCCTGCAAGACCTTCTCCCACCCCACGCCCACCCTCACGGTGCTAGGCGGCAAGCAATGCATCGTCTCTGCTGCCTTTCCAGCCTCAAGTCTATTTGCAGGGTTTCTCTCCCCACCCTGACTTCCAGCCTGACCAGTAGACCAGAAGAGGCTTTCCCACAAACCTGTTCTTCTTTCCACTCTCTCTTCAGCCTTCGACCCCAATCCAGGAAAAATTAGCCAGCTTTGAAGATTGGGAACTTCCCATCTGTCGTGGTTCTCAACCCTCCTTGCACTTTTGACTCAAATATGGATGTCAGACAATTGAATCAGAGTGGCTGGAAGGGAGCCTGGGCACAGGTCATTTTTTAAAGCTCCTCAGGTGACCCTAAGCTGAGCCAGCATCGAGGCCCATGGCCCTGTCACATCCTCCATCCTCTGGCTTTGCCTAATGGCCATTTTCAAGGGACGTTCCGAATTTAAAAAGCACATTCTCCGGGGTATAGCGCATGCTCTCCAAATCCTGGCTTTGAGACTGTTTCAGAATTTAGCTTTAAGAGTCAGTTTTATAGTCACCACCAAAAATTAACATCTCTCTGCTTCTTTTCATCTCAGTCCCATCCCAAAACTACAACTGCCTCTGGGTAAAATGGCAGATCCAGAATAGAAAACCTTACTCATATAATTCAAAATATGTTATTATTGGAGTTTCTTGGAAGCCTAGTGGTTAAGGATCCAGAGCTGTCACTGTTGTGGCTCAGGTCACGGCTGTGGTGCAGGTTCAGTCCCCAGCTTGGGAACCACATGAGCATAGCTAAGACACACACACACACACACACACACACACACACACACACACACACACACACACACACACACACACAGTTGTTATTTTATTAGACTACTTTTGGTAACTATTTTACTACTCATTTAACCCTTAAATAAGCAAGGTCATCAGAAAAGACAGTTGTTACTTTGACCTACTTTTGGCCCTGGAAACAATTGCTCTCAACTGATACTTTAAATAAATGCTGCCAACCACTGCTGTGGGGTGTTTTAAGAAGCAGATTTGCAGAGCTTGTTGTATTACCAAAGTGGTGTTGTGAGGAAATTGTTCATCAAGTCACTCAGTAGAGAAATTTCTCTTGGGGCTTTGTGGCCAAGTAGCTGTACTTCGGTTTTAAAAAAAGTCTTTTAGGCACCACAGGTCACGCCAGTGATTCTATTTGCCGCAACACAGAGCTGAACTCATGGTTCGCTTTTATTTATTTATTTTTTTTCCTTTTTGGGCCACCCCCGGCATATGGAGTTCCCAAGCTAGTGACTAATAGATCTGAGCCGCAGTTGCAGCCTGCCCCTGGATTCCTGACCCACTGTGCCGGGCCGGGAAGTGAACCTGCGTCCCAGGGCTCCAGAGATGCCGCCGATCCTGTTGTGCCACAGTGGGAGCTCCGGTCCGCCTTTGTGAAGGGAACATGTGTGTGCACTAAGCTCATCCGTGGTGTCATCTTATCCTGCTCATTTCCTCTGTCCTCTTGTTCTCTTTTGCTTTTTATTTCATCCCATAGTGCCTGCATTTATATAGGATGTTCCAAAACCGTCTCAGAAAAATTCTCCACTATGCACACACCTCAATACTCTTCCTTTTGTACAGGAAGAAAAATGATTTTCCCTCTAAGCTTATAGCTTCTTGACAGAGACCACCCTCCCCCCTCGTTCCACCCCTGCAATAAAAAAGATTAATGGGAGAGAAACCAAAAAATGCTCAATAATCTGTTTGCCTCCCGTGTATGTGGGAGATACCCAGGACAACTGAGCATCTCCCAGAAATGGCCCCAGCCATCACCTTAAATACCACCTTCAGGTAAAGATAAAAGAAAATATTGGGGAAGGGGGAGGCTTGTTATTGGGAAGTGACCAAGAAAAGCACAGGAAACAAGGGGAAGGTAGATTGAAGCCGACGAGACTAAGCTTCTCCATTGGTGAATGTCTCTCGAAATGTAGGGTCTTCCTTCTCTTCCAGGTACAGAGCGGGAGACCCCCCCCCCCGCCCCAGGTCCTTTCTACGTGGAAGTTTCTCTTTCCAAAGGGTAACTTCTGGGTTTGCAGAGCTTCTCCAAAGTCTGCTATTTCTTAAAAATAACCCACTCAGGATAATCCTGGGCCAGAGAGGCATATTCGGCTCCCCTTCGTTGTCTTTATAGAACAAGCCATGCGTCGCTCGCCTGCTGCCATTTTCAAGTGTACCACCCAAAGCATTTATCAAGTTTGTTCCTGCATCAGCCCTGGGAGCTGGATCCAGACTGTGTTCCCCCTTCAGCAGATGAAAAGGAGTCTCATCCGTCTTCCACGTCTTTCTCTCCCCGAGTCCCTTATCTAGTTTTCTCAAAGTCACCTTCCTGCCAGTCACCAGGTAGGTACCAGTTGCCCTCCTGGCATCTGCACACCCCCCCCCCCCAAGGCTCGTGTTCCAGAACAGAGTCCAACAGAATTTTCTTGTCAAGGGCCAGACAGTAAATATTTGTAGGCTTTACGATCCAAGAGAAGCTAAACCGAAGCTGTTATGTAGGTACTTGTGAACAAGAGCAAAAACCAACTTCCATAAATATTTAACTGGGGAAATCTAAACTACAATAGTAACGAGTTTAATTGTCCAGGGGTGTTGATGAGGAAAATTGAATTTTTGCTGGGGGAGGGGCAGCTGTTTGCCTCGCCGAGATTCAAAGCCAGTGTGCCCATCTTCAAATGGATCATAGGTGTTTGTCTGTAAAAAACATCCTTAGCTCTCTGGCTGGACAAAAACAGGTGGTGTAGTTTGTTGAACGTCTTTCTGAACCTTTCTTCTGTTTTCGTTTCCCCAGATATTCACCCGATCTGTGCTTCATCTCACACGATAACATATGTGCATCTACCTGTCTGTCTATCTATCTATTTATCTATCTATCTATCTATCTATCTATGTGTTATATATAGTTATACATTATAAATATAAATAACAGCTTAGGCTGATAACAGCTTAATGTGTTACCACTTCTTCAGAGACCTGATGCCTTTACAAAAACCGCCTTCAAAGAATTCTTGGCAAATCATTTCCTCAAAATCTAACAAACATATGATTAGCAAAGAGCAAGAGTGTTCTGCTGAGAAAAGTACGTACAGGAAACAGCTTACTGCAGAGGTTTGAGAGGGTCTTTGTTTTAATAAATCAGACCCAAGCAAATCAGTGAGCCAGGGAAAGGCGTCGGGACCGGCAACTTCAATCCCCACTGGCATTTTCTGCATCTGTGAAAAATCACACTGCAGGGAGATGAGCGTTGCCTTTATCCTCCACAAGGAAAGGCTCTTAATACCCAGACAGTTCACTTCCCAATCTGGAGGAAGTTGTTGTTTCAGCGTGAATTCTCTTTTCAGCCACAAAAGAGAAAGTGTTACCTCCATTTAGCAGGCAAAGCACCAGCCTTTGGGTCCCATTTTCTGGTGAAATATGTATGTGCTGGATACAGCATTTGATTTTTTTTTTTTTAAAGGCATCAGTACTTACCCTTTTGGTATTTATCTGTATAGCAGAGGCAAATGGAACTCTGAGCATTAAATTACTGTACTGCGCCAGAATTCTAGCGAGCCAGCCAACTCCTTCCCCCCAATTGTATTTTTAGTGTTCAGCAGCTGCAAGTCCCCAGAAATCTTCAAAGCGGGACCACTCATTTCACCCACTGCGAGAGCTCTTAGCTGCTGCTGGTTTTCAGTGATCACGTCCGGGAGACTTTGGGGACACCTCGGACGGACACCAGGTTGCTCCTAGCTCTGTCCATTCGTGCATGAGCCAGCCCTTGGCCAGTTCACTTAACCTCTGGCCTCAGTTTCCTCAGCTGGGAAATGGGGCTGTGAATAACTACTAATTAGAGCTGCTTTGAGGATGAGAAATAGTTGTGAGCTGTCCTGCTGCAGCATTGGGCACACGTGCTCCCTGAGTCACGGCCAGGGTCTCCTCTTCCGTCCCCCCTCACTGTCTTTTGATCACTTTAACACACCAGGCAGCATCCCCGGCAGGAACTCGTGGTTACTAGGAGATGATGTCGAAGAACTCACAGTGGGTGATGTTATAATAAAATGCACTGAAATAAGGGCTTTTTTATTTTTATTTTTTTTGGCGGCTGCACTCACAGCCTATGGAAGTTCCTGGGCTAGGGGTCAAATTGGAGCTGTTGCTGCCAGCCTGCACCACAGCCACAGCCACACCGGATCTGAGCCACATCTGTGACGTACGCCACAGCTTGCAGCAACACCAGATCCTTAACCCACTAAGCGAGGCCAGGGATCAAACCCACATCCTCACGGACACTCATGTCAGGTTCTTAACCCACTGAGTCACTATGGGAATTCCCAAAATAAGTGTGTTTTGATTAACCAAGCTGCTTATTGCCAAGGAAGGTGTTGATTACCCACAAGATACCCATTGTTGGTTGTGGCCTGAGAACGGGATTTGCAGAAACTTATGCAGAGACAACTCCAGTGTTGAGCTGTCTCTGTTCTTCCTACAGATGGGGCTTTGGCATTAGAAGATGGATACTAGCTGAGACAGAGCTAGGACCAGGGAAAAATGTCAGGGGTTTGAGTTTGAAGTCAAAGAAAGGCAGTGAATCCCAATGAGACAGGCCCCCTGGAATCACGAAAAGAGAAAACAGGGCAAACCCAGGACCCCCGGCTCCTGAACTATCAGCCGGGCGGTTCAGATTCAGGTTCAGGTTCAGCCCAGCTAGCCCCAGGTGGCCAGGATCTCTAAGAGCTCCAGGAGGTAAGAAGTGGGCAGGGCAAAGCAAGGGACAGACACCCCAGCCCCTGTAACCCTTCGTGATGACCAAGACACCAGCCAGGCTGTGACAGGCACAGCCCTGGTAGGAGCAGTCTCTGAAAAGAGGTGGAAGACCCTTCCTGATGGGGGCTTTGTTCTGAAGTCAGTTCATCATCTAGGCCACAGGCCAGAGTCTCCGTTTTCTAGCTCTTTCTTTGCTTTTTTCTTTTCTTTTCTTTTCTTTATTTATTTATTCATTTTTATTTTTTTTTGTCCTTTTGTCTTTTTCTAGGGCTGCACTCACGGCATATGGAGGTTCCTAGGCTAGGGGTCTAATCAGAGCTGTAGCCGCCGGCCTACGCCAGAGCCACAGCAACACAGGATCTGAGTTGCGTCTGCGACCTACACCACAGCTCACGGCAACACCAGACCCTTAATCCACTGAGCAAGGCCAGGGATCGAACCCGCAACCTCGTGGCTCCTAGTCAGATTCGTTTCCGCTGCACCACGAAGGGAACTCCTCTAGCTCCTTCTTGACCCTTCACCCTTGGAGTCTCTTCTTCCCACTCCAACAGCCTCACTCACCCATCTGGATGCAGATGTTGATATCTATATAGACATAGATACATAGATATAATTCCACAGCTTCTACCCGAAGCCATTTTTACCAAGAAACAACAAAAATTAGTGTTCATTTTGCTGCCCCACTGAGACCGTATCCTAGTGTGTTTTTATCTTCTCAAGTGCCCGGCACTTAGTCTAACAAAGGCATCCTCCATTGCCTCATCATCCTTGTTGACCAGATGAACAAGTGCAGAAACAAGCGGGCACACTTGACCCCTCCTCAGACCCCATCCTGCCATGATGCTGAGGCGTCAGGTCAAACAGGTGCCAGGAGCAGCCCAGAGGTGGGCTGTCACACGCGTTCTCCTGGACTCCACAGGCAGAGGCACAGACCCTAACCCCAGGGCTGAGAGGAGGTGACCTCGGGATGGGTTGGGTCATCTGCAGAGCAGGCATCCCTCGCCCTGCCGTTGCAGGCTGGACAGGCAGTTCTCTTGGGGCCACCGTGACTGCCCCACCCTCTCCCCGGAGTGTTTTCACACACACCCGCCATCTCTGACTTCATACCTTTAGACCCCAGTGCACCAGGCTTTCTTATTTCCCTTTCCTTCTAAAACTCTGGCCGCCTTCTCTGCCCATCTCATTCCAGACCCACTGTATTTCTTGGATCGACTCCATTGGCCAGGATTCTCCCTCACCTGCTTCTGCCTCCCCCTCCGTCCTCCCTCCCTCTGTAAAGTCCTTGACAATGCTTCGCATGTGTTGAGTACGTTGTCACACATGGAGAATGTCTCTTTTCATCATCGCATCAGATTCTCACCGTGGTCCTGCCAGGTCCTCTCGGCAGAGTCTCATGCCCACTTTACTGATGAAGAGACTGAGTCCCAGGTGGTTGGGTGACCGCCTCGTAGGACGTTTAGATTCCTGTTCTTTTCCCTGTGCCTTGTGCCATGTGTCCCCATCCCTCCTGGTGCTTGTACCATTTCTCCCAGATTGAAAATATGGTGTGTGGGCGAAAATTGGTTGTGATGATGGTGGCTCAGATTACCTGGTAGCATCAGATCCCAGATGTAGTCTGAAGGTAGAGCCACCAGCACTCCTGACCATCACCAAGGCCAGCACCAAGGTGTTTTATTGCAGCCTTTGGAAGAATGGAGTTGACATGATCTGGGTCAGGAGAGAAGGTGAGATGGGTCTCTTAGACATAATGAGACCTTGAGCAGGGAATGGATGTACCAGTCTGGTGTTCAGAGGAAGGATTCAGAGTGGAGCGTAGGGAGTTCCTGTCATGACTCAGTGGTGAACGAACCCGACTAGGATCCACGAGGATTCGGGTTCAATCCCTGGCCTTGCTCAGTGGGTCAAGGATTCGGCGTTGCTGTGAGCTGTGGCGTAGGTTGCAGATGCAGCTCAGATCCTGAGTTGCTGTGGCTGTGGTGCAGGCCAGCAGCTATAGCTCTGATTCAACCCCTAGCCTGGGAACTACTTCCGTATGCTGCAGGTGGGGCCCTAAGATGGGAAAAAAAAAAAAAAAACCAGAGTGAAGTGTAAATTGGGAAGCTATTGGAATTGCAATGCTATTGAAAGCCAAGGAAGCAAACCCGATCAGCAAGGAGTGAGTGTAGATGGAGGGAAAAAAGAGAGAGAGAGACTCGAGGGCTCTGTCTTAGAGTCCTTCCACCACAAACATCAGAGAGAAAAGGAAGGGTCACCAAGGGAGATTGAAAGGGGTGTCCCTGAAGACAGCCAGGCATGTGTGGTGCCTGGTCCCTCAGTGGAGAGTCTGCTGCCAAGGAAAGGGGCCGAACCACTGCATCAGATGCAGCGAGGAGGGCACGCATGGTGAAGACTGAGATTCGGCTCTAGGACTTCAGATGTGTCATCTTTGACCTTTGCAGATGCACTTGCAGTGAAGAGATGAGGGTGAGAGCCCAGTTGAGTGGCTCAGGGGAGGACGGGAGAGAGGAATTGGAGGCACCAGGTGTAAGCAGCTCTTTCAAGGGGCTTTGCTGTAAGGGGCACAGAAAATGCGATGAGGCAGCTGTAAGGAAAGTGGGTCAAGAGGGGAAATTGTCAGTGATGCGAACTGCTAAGAATGATCCAGCCCCGGAGGGAGACAGGTAATGTGCAGTGTTGCTCTGAAATGCCCCCAGGACTTTTAAATCTAGATGTGGTGAGGACAGCAGATCAGGAGATCATTGTCATTAAAAAGGATAGTTCGTTCCTCAGTTCCCAAGAGGAGGAGGCCTGCCGTGCAGGGCCATAGGGGGAAGCACCTGGGGCAGTTAGGAAGCAGGAGTGAGGGGAAAGCATGGACCCCAGTCTTTCCTGTGTTTTCTTTTGGAAGAAATGGGCAAGGCAACATAAGCAACTCATCAGGTTTAGGATTGGCTGTTGGAATGTTTGGCGGTATAGGGGGCTGTCACCTGTTGTCTGGTTCCTGGCCCCAGGAAGATCAGGACAGAGAGAAGTTGCCTCCTGGAGTATAAAGACCAGATAGAGGAGGTGGGAGGGAGTGTGGGCTCCAGCTGGTTAGTTTGCATAGGAAAGACATGCCTGGTGGGGGTTGCTGTCCTTAAGAATTAGCCAGCCTTGCAAGGGGCAGTCTCTCCCCAGTCAACAAAGCCCCAGGTGCCAAGTCCTCAAGAATATAGAAAATAAGAAAAGATATTTAACGCAGGTGTATTTAGCAGAGGGGGGATTGCAGGAGCGAGGTCCTTGAGTAGCAAGAGAGGACGGGTGGAGGGCTGGCCTCAGCTAAGAGCATGGACAGGTGAATTATAGCAAAAGGAAGGCGGCAGGTGACAGATGCCACTGAGTGAGTGGATGTGCAGGGGTGGGGACATTCTCTTTTGTTTGCTGCTTCCTTAGGGATGTAGGAAGCAAGACCGAGAGGGAGGAGGAGGTGTTGGAGGTTAGCAGAGGAAGGAGATGGAGATGCTGGGGCAGAGTTGTCTAGGATAGTGAGAGGGAAACATACCTTGGGCCTGGAGCAGATTATAGGGCAGCACTCGGGGCCCACAGGACACTCTCAGCCCTGAATATAAAGAGAAATCAGCCCCCAAATTTGTGCTTATCAGCAGCAGAGTTTGGCCAACAAAGCAAAGTGAGAGGGGGAAAGCCAGGGCTCTTACAACAGCCAAGCATGGCTTGGAGCTTGGAGAGCAGGGAGAACACATGGGGGGTAGGGTCCCCCATTGAGGCGGCAGAGCCAGTGGACTGGAGGTCCTTGTAGTGGGGGAAGGATGGGTGAATTCGGTGAACAGGAGGAGGTGAGCCGGAAAGATAGGGGTTGGGCAAGAGCATTGAGTGCTTATGGTCCTAGGACATAGAAGAGTATTTTTTGTTTTCTTACTTCTGTCAAGCTATATTTTTTCCAGAAGAGATATGTATTGGTTTTTTGTAACATAATTTCCCCCCACCACCACCAAAAAAAAAAAAAAAAAAAAAAAAAAAAAAGGATAAATCCTACTCTCTCTGAAGGGAGAGTAGGATTTGGATGGATGGAGGTGGCCTTGTGGCACGTGTTTCTGGAGAAGGACATGTAGGCGTAAACTGGGACATTTCCGGAGCAGTGAGTTGCCCAGGGTGGCCAGGCCATGGACTCTCTGGGGCAAGATGCAGGACAGGTGTTTGGGGGTAGGGATGCTAAGGAAGAACTGGTGCTTAATTCAGGAGACAGCAGGGAGCCAGGGCAGGGTACTGGGGGTGGATTCGTCTAGAACACGGAGGGTCCTTTGTCGCCTCTGAGGAGAGGAAGCAATGACAGTGACAAAGCTCTGCATATCCGGCTGGGGAGTCCTGGGCCTGCCACTCTGTCCTGGGCTGTCTCTCCCTTTCCCATCTCTCCCCTCTCTCTCTCTCTCTCTCTCTCTCAGCTGGGTCCATGTGTGTTGCACATATTCCGCGTCACTGCAACAATAAGAGCGATTATTTTTAATTTCCGTTCTTCTCCTCTGTAATGGAGCTATTAGACGTTGGCAGATCCCTTAATATGATTATCGTTTTTGAATGATTTCGAATTGAAATGTTTGCGATGACGGTGCTAATCGCAGTGGAGTTTGAAGGAGGAGCCTGTTGGCTCACGTTCCAGAATCTCATCAGCTCTGAAGGGCCATAGACTGTGGCTCCGTGCTGCTGACAGAAGGGAAATGGGACCCCACCAGGGCTGAGGGTCCCAGATAGGGCCGGGCAGGGGCTTTCTGTTGGGATCTGCTTCTCCCGAGCAGAGAGGACTGCTGTCCATCCGTCCAGAATTGAGAGCCGTCACCCCACTGAGCTCACCAGCAACACTGGCTGGCCCGGCAGTGGGTGAGGCTATGCCTTTGAATTGTTTAATCTCCACGGGGACCAGGGGTACCTCAGCCACCTGCTTGAGCCTTGCCTTGCCCTCAGCAAGGCCGGGCAGCCTTGCAGCTCTGCTCTTTGCAGGACTAGGGGTTAGCAGGGAGGCCATTTCCCAGGGGGCTGGTCTACCAGGCTGCTTCCAGCCTCTCCTCTGCATCGTCCCTGTCACATGTGGCCTCCCTAGAGCACCGAGACAGGGATTGGCACCCAGGCACCCTTTTGACACTGCGGCAGGGGTGTGTGTGTGTGTGTGTGTGTGTGTGTGTGTGTGTGTGTGTGTGCGTGCGCGTGTGTGCATGTGTGCTTTTTAGGGCCCACCTGCAGCATATGGAGGTTCCCAGACTAGGGTTGGAATCAGAGCTACAGCTGCTGACCTACACCACAGCCACAGCAGTTCGGGGTCCGAGCCACATCTGCGACCTACACCATAGCTCACAGCAACGCCGGATCCTTAACCCATGAATGAGGCCAGGGATCGAACCTGTACCTTCATAGGTACTAGTCGGATTCGTTACTGCCGAGCCACCATGGGAACTCCATGTGGCAGGTTTTTGACCATGGCCTTTAGAGGACCTTTCCACATGCCACCAACAGCAGTGATGGTCACACACTCATTCCACATCTTCGTCGCATGAGGACCAGCCTCCTACCCTTCGTCTTTGGGCTCTGACAGCCTGCCAGGACTCAGATAGAGGCCAGCTTGGCTCTGCGGGGCCTTGTGCCAGCCTGGGCAGCTGCTCTGATGGAGTTTTAATGAGGTGGTACCAGGGGACCTCTCTGCTGTGTCGTGGGGAATCCTAGGGCTTCTGATATGGGACCCAGTTGAAGATGCTGAACAGAACTGTGAGCAGCAGGCCTGGGACCCAGGGTGACTCAGACCGGGACTCCGTCTCTGCTCCCCACTGCAGCCAAAACATTTCATCTAGATAAGGCCAGTTATGTGAAAATATCAGACTGCTTGACCGGGAAAAATGTTTCCCAAAGGGCAATCCGAGCATTGTCTGGAAGGAAGATGCAGCCTTGATGAGGTGTGTCCTTGACAGTGAAAGGTCTTGCTTTGAATCCTTCTTTCCCTCTCCTCTTCCTCCTTCCCTTCATCTTCCCCTTCCTCCTCTGTCTCTCCCTCTCCTTTCCTCTTTCCTCTCTCCCCTCGCTACCACGCACCCCCGTACTGTCCTTGGCTTCTGGTTCAGGTCAGCCAGTTTGTCCCTGAGGCATCAGAGAGCCCTTCCCCACCAGGAGTGGTCACCCAGATCAGTTACATTCATTCATTCATTCAACCACAGCCAGCTCTGTGTCTTCAAGGCACTCTGTCCTGGGAATATAAGGGGAGATTAGACGGATAGCTTCTCTGCTCTTAGCGACCTGTCAGTCCAAGAGGGAGATGGCTCCGCAGGGTGGTTCTGCTGGTACAAACACTGATTTCCAAGTCTCATCTCTGTAAGTCTGGTTCCAGGGTCCAGGTGACACCCAGGAATCTGCATTGTATGAGGAGCCAGCCCAGTGATGCTGGTGTAGGTGGATCCTGAGCCAATCCCAGAGAAACATTCTTTTCACCCATGGGCTGTGTCCTGTGATTCTGACTTCCTTGATTGCCCTGAGGGGTTAGAAAATAGAGCATCTAGGAGCAAGATCTTAATCACACATGCGTGTTCATGTTGGGCATTTTCAGACCTTGACCTTAGGGATTGGAGAGATTGTTCTAAAGTCTCAGAATTTCTTGACGTGCTCAGCACTTGCTCTGTGAGGTGACACCAGCCTCCCTGCCCTCCTTCTCTGCAGACTGGTCCCATTCTGGGACCACACCTCTCATCTCAAAGCACTCATGTCACTGGCATTTCTCCATCACTCGAGTGACCCTGGCTTTTAACTCTCCCAGGGTGAATCTTCCCTGCAGTTTGCCTCTTCCAGCTATGTGATAAGATACCCGCTCTCCTCCAGATCATAAATGGGGGCAGGGGGCAGGATGTGTCACTGACACCATTTGGTTGCAAAGAGTACTCTCTTGAACCCGGAGGGTTTGAGTCAAGAAGGACAGATCACAAAGACACAGGGGGCTCTCCCGTGACCCAGGGGCAGAGAGTGGAGCCAAGCCTGTCAGCAGACAGCAGCCCAAGACAGCGGGCAGCCCCCACCTCGTGGTCTCACACCTCCACTGTGCATTTGCCTTCCTCAGCTGGCCCATCCGCACGCACAGAGACCACCAGAGCTGCCCCCACATGGCAGCCTGAGCCCTGCAGATGGAAGAGACCAATCTAGTTCCAGCTTCCAGCCCTGTCTGGATTCCAAGTTTCAAGAAAAACAACATTTGACTGACCCCTTTTGGAATCTGGGATCTCTGCCCATTCCTGGTTTGGTTGACTGAGGCAGGGGTTGGGCTGGCATAGTGCTTTTCCAGGCTAGGGGTCAGCTGTTTCTCTCAGAGGGGCCAAGTGCTGCAGGAAATAATTGGGTGGCTGTCCTGGTAGAGCTGGTACCGCTGCCCCGGTGTCCATAGGCATGATGGGCATGAGATTTCTAGAAAAACCTGATGGCGAGCAAAGGAACATTATTTATTGAGTCCTGCTGTCTGCACTGGGCACATGGCATATCTTTTTCACAGCGACATTCTGCAGAGACTTAACTGGGATCCAGAGGTTCCATTAACCTAACACAGATACAGTTTGTAATGAGTGGCAGCACCTGCTTTCAAACTAGGTCCATTCGACCCTGAACTCTTCTTTTTCCAGTGAGCCCCATTGCTGCTGCACCACATAGGTTCCAAGAGCTAGCCCGTGGAGTTAGAAATCTGGACATTAATGGCAAAGGCAAGTTCAAGGTCGGAAGGAGCAGATGAGGATCTAATATTACGGTCTAAAGTTCAGCTCAAGAGATTCCCACCTAATAGCTTCCTGGCAGCCCCCGTGCAGTTTCATGGGGCCTCCTGTATGAGATGTCTCTCCTGCCCAGGAAAGCATCTTCACAGCCTTTCTAGCCTGCGGTAGTCTGGGGCTTTGCCAGCTCCTCCACAAAGCCATTTCTGGAGAGTTCTGTGAAGCGGGAACGGCTGGAGTGAAAGGCTTTGAAGTTGAATGGGTCCTGACCTCTGTTCTGTGATTCAAGCCAAGCCGCTAGCTTTCCGTGGGCCTCAGCTGCTAAATGGAGATGGTCCTACCTCCTTCATGGGACTGCGGAGGTTTTTAAATGAGACAGTGCACAAAACGTGCTTTGCACTTTTGCGGGAGACATAGTAATTACTCGATAAACGGCTGCCATAATAATAGTGATAATAATAACTCTTAGTCGCTTGAATGCAGAAACTATCATGTGTTTCTCTACCCCTTACCGCATTCGTAAAATGCCTTAGAGGTGGTAGGTGCTGAGAAAATACCTGCTGTATGAATTTATTATGCAAGGATACCTATAAAGTCTGGAAGCAGGCAAAAGATATAATAGAGGCTTTGTTGATGTTATACTACAACACGTGTCATATGTTAAAAGGTATCAGGTGTTTCCCTCATTAGAGATGCGTGGTTCCATGCTTCATGCACAATCACAGTGAACACAGCGTATTAAGGCTGCATTTCCATCCGTTCCCACACATGCATCCATGACGTATTGCCTCAGATGGGTTTTATCTCTGATGTTCATTAGGTCAACATGCGCCTTTTCCTCACCCTAGAAGAAATCATCAAGCGAATAAATACGTAAATGATAAAATAGTCGTCTTTGTTTCCAGACTTTATGGCCACCATCCACCCCATAGATCTGGTCATCTCTCCCACTCGGCACCCCTTCTTTGCCATTTATTATTGACCCCTTTGGGCACCTGGGGTCTCCTCTGAGTCTCCTCCCTTCTGGAAGAACCAGCACCCTGATCGGTGTCCTCCCCTCAGGACATGGAGTTGACCCCTTCCTGTTGACCCTCCCCTCTCCAGGCTTCCCCTCTCCCACTTCCGGCTTGTCGAGCTCTTCTCCCTGGCGCAGGGAGCAGATGCGTCTTGTTCTCACCTTTGAGCTTCTTTGAGACTGTCTGGGATGCTCATCCTGTCATCCCACTGTCACAGAAGTGCCATGAGAATTTATTACATTTATAGTTGTACAATGATCATCACAATCCAGTTTTATAGGATTTCCATCCCACACCCCCAGCACATTCCCCCACCTCCCAAACTGTCTTCTTTGGAAACCATAAGTTTTTCAAAGTCTGTGAGTCAGTGTCTGTTCTGCAAAGAAGTTCGTTGTGTCCTTTTTTCAGATTCCACAAGTCAGTGATAGCGTTGGATACTGGTGTCTCATTGTCTGACTGACTTCACTTAGCATGATAATTTCTAGGTCCATCCATGTTGCTAAAAATGCTGATATTTCGTTCCTTTTAATGGCTGAGTAATATTCCATTGTGTAGATGTACCACCTCTTCTTGATCCACTCCTCTGTCGAAGGACATTTGGTTGTTTCCATGTCTTGGGTATTGCAAATAGTGCTACAGTGAACATTGGAGCCCATGTGTCTTTGCGAGTCATGGTTTTCTTACTCTCTGTTTCTATAGGTTTGGCTTTTGTAGATTCCACAGATACATGAGATCTGCAGTATTTGCCTTTCTCTGACTTACTCCCTCAAGGTCCCTCCTTGTCTCGTGGCTCAGTAGTATTTCCTTGTGTCTGTATCCCATGACAGCGGCTTCCTTTTCTCTCCCGCAGGACCCCAGCCATGATTGGCTGCTCGTTTGTGGTCAACAGGAAGTTCTTTGGCGAAATTGGTCTTCTGGACCCTGGGATGGATGTGTATGGAGGAGAAAATATCGAACTCGGAATCAAGGTTTGTGACATGGCGACCTTTCCTCTTGGTCTGTTTATGTTTGCGCGCACCACTGCCTGGTCGTTTTTAAGGTGAATTTAAAGCTTCTTGAGCTGATGAATGTGACACCCCACCTCTGTCCCTAAAGATGTTCCAACAGGGCTGTCACCCCTCCTCAGGGGAAACCTGAGCTCCCCACCCCCACCCCGACCCTTGAATGTTTGAACACCTTGTCCACGCCGGGGCGACCTAATCCGAATGCGAGCTGGAGAATTTGGTTCTCACTCCCGTTCAGTTTCACACGCGCCTTAAATCTTTCTTAAAATTAAATCGTCTCCTTAAATTAGAATTTCCATCCTAGAGTTTTGACTGTTCACGTACATCATAGGAGAGCAGGCCCGGGTTCTGTGGGCCTCGCCCTTTCCTCCGAAATGCTTCTAGGGAGGAGGAGGGGCAGGGGGAAAGGGAAGAAGACAGAATGGGCCTCTTGCCGGCCTCCTGTGTCCAAACTGGCTCCACTTTCTGGATATTGTATGTACTGGGTTCTGCTCAAGATCGTGTTCGAGAAATGAATTCTACTGTAAAAAAAAAAAAAAAAAAAAAAATGTTGGATGCCTTCCAACCTCCTCATTGTAGAGGCAGAATGAATGAGCCCCCGTGAGGGGTGTTGGGGGAGGACTCCTTTAAAAAGGGCCTGGTAACCACTTAACTGGTAGGTCTTCCTCCGAGTCACAAGGAGGGGCTGGGGGATGCCTGGCAGGGGTCTCTGTGTCCCTGCTGCCCCTTGTCCTGAACTCTTGCCTCCCCGAGCCCCTGGGAAGTGGGCCTGTTGGAAAAAACAACTCAGGTCACAGCAGTAAGGTTTATGTTTATTGAATCTCTTCCCCCTTCCTCTGCTGGAATCGCGCTTTTGTTCTGCTAAGCAGGTACCCAGTACAGAACCCCTACCCCAGCCAAAGCCTGCTTACTCTCTGTGTCCGACTTCCCTCGTTATCCCTAACAGCTCAGGACCCTTAAGCCGGCCCCTCAGCTACCCTCGAGCCCCTTTCATGGATTGAAAGGCGTCCTCCTGTCCTCATGACCATCCATGAACATCCAGGCTGCAGGAGCAAAGGGGATGGCGGGGACCTTCCCTGGGTCCTAAAACCACTCCTTTTTGGAGGCGGCAGACTCTTCTCGTGCTTTCACTTCCAGGCTAGGTTCTTTCCTAAATGGCATTTGCCCGGGATTCCTTTGAAAGCCCAGCAATGAAAGAGCCCATGCCTGTTATCAGATACTCGGCATTCATCCATTTGCATTTTTTTTAATTTGTGGCATTTTTATTAAAATATAGTTGATTTACAATATTGTGCCAGTTTCTGCTGTACAGCAAAGTGACCTAGTATTTTATGTATGTGTATATATATATATATGTGTATATATATATATATATATACCCTATCTTATATTATTTTTAGTTTGTGTTGTTTTAATCCACTAAAATTGTGATAATTAGCCAAAGGAAATTAGCCCAGCTAAGGTTACAAATTTTTTCTACATTTATAATGATTTTTATTTTTTCTAAGGGTTCTGTCAATTTTATATGGCACAATAAGGTGATTCAGTCATACATACATGTATAATCATTCTTTTTTCTCATATTATCATGCTCCATCATAAGTGACCAGACATGGCTCCCAGTGCTACACAGCAGGATCCCGTTGCTTATCCACTCCAAAGGCAATAGTTTGCATCTTTTCACCCCAAGCTCCCAGTCCATCCCACTCCTTCCCCCTCCGCAACCACAAGTCTGTTCTCCATTTGGACTTGGAGGGAAGGAAAAGATTTGGACCCACCATGTTGAACTTGGCCTGTAACTTCAGTAGTCTGCTCCTCTCCCACCTCCTCATCCTTCCTCCTGCTGCTCTTTTCCTTGGCCCTCATCTGCTTCTAGCACACAGGGGGGGGACTGACTTATCTCCTAGGTGTCTTGCATTTCTCTACCTTCCTCTCGCTCCATTGCAAGCTTCAAAGGACACAGATCTTTACAGCACTCACCTTTGCATCCCAGGCCTGGAAAACCAGGCTTAACCCAGGGCTCAGTATGTATCTGTTAGATGAATGACTGACTGAAGGCCAACAGGGACCCTAACACCTGTAGAAGTGGTGACATCATGAAGACAAGTCCGAGGGTTAAAGGCAAGGCGAAACTAGCCCAGGTACTTGAGCTGTGAAAGGAAGGAGCTGAAGGAAGCCTTGCATTGAGATGGTTGCTCTTTTTAAAAATTTTTAAATTTTATATCAATTTTATCAAAAGTTATAAAATTATCCTATGTCTGTTTCTACCCAATATTTGTAACACCATTAAAACACAAGTTATTTTGATAAGTTAATATTTTTAGTAAGAGAGACTTGAATGTCTGTTTGCTGTGAAAAGGAAGCCAGCAGAGGCTAAGACCCCACCAGCAGAGGCGTGATGGATGGAACCATAGGAGGCGGCGTTGGTGGGCACAGGTGGAGGGTTTAGGGGAATACGAGGGCCCCTCAGATGTGATGGCCACAGCAGCTGTGTTCTGGGGAGTGAGGAGGTGGTAGCAGCGGGACCCCCTGCCAAGGCTTGCTAAGATGTTGGTCTCCCACCCTCCCTATCTGTAGGCATGGCCAAAAAAAAAGGGGGGGGGGGAATGAGTTGAATTTAGATAGGCTAAGAAGATGTGGGAGTGGGGAGTTTCCATTGTGGCTCAGCAGGTTGAGAACCTGACATAGTCTCTGTAAGGATGCTGGTTCGATTCCTGCCCTGGCCCAGTAGGTTAAGGATCCAGCGTTGCCACAAGTCGCAGGCATAGGTTGCAGATGCAGCTGAGATCTGGCATCACCATGGCTGTGGCATAGGCCCCAGCTGTGACTCTGATTTGACCCCTGGCCTGAGAATTTCCATAAGCAGCAGGTGAGGCCATAAAGAAAAGAGAAAGAAAAAAAAAAAAGGTGTGGGAGTGGAGTGTAGGAGTAAGAATGTTCCAGGCACTCACTTTGCAGTGACCTGGACCTGGCAAAGGCCTTGGTGTGAGGCTCTGCCAGGCCCCGTGGTGACGGTGGCGATGGTCCTGCGTGGCTGCGCCATCCCTGTGGAGGGGAGGGGCTTGTTGATTTCAGCGCCACAGTGCAGCCCAGCCCCTGTGCTGTCAGCTGAGGGCCGGTGAGTTCCACTCCATTCCTTGCAACAGGCTGGAGTGATGGGGCCAGAGCCTGCTCCCTGGCTTGTCTTCTCTGGGGCTGCTTGGCACCTGGCTGCTGTCCATGTGTTTTTGTGAAATCCTGGCGTGGGTGGGGCATGGATCCCCCATCGTGTGAAGTCACCTGCCTCTTATCCCGGCACATTCAGCACCCACACTG
Organism: Sus scrofa; assembly: GCF_054392235.1. Classification (NCBI taxonomy): domain Eukaryota; kingdom Metazoa; phylum Chordata; class Mammalia; order Artiodactyla; family Suidae; genus Sus; species Sus scrofa. Next base: position 15,220,171 of record NC_139385.1, read on the forward strand.
GAGGTTTGGAAATGTTCATGCCTCTTACCTCCCATCCTTGGGGCTGAGCTGACTTTCCAGAGAGGCCTTGTTTTCTAGCTGATTTTCAAAGCAGGAATTGAATGCTGTTGGTGCCATGTAAAGCCCAAGGCCTAGGTTCAGGGTCCACGTTAGCCGCCATCTACACAGTAGTCTGTGGTTCTCCAAGTGTGGTCTCTGGCCAGCAGCATCCACCTCGCCTGGCACCTGTGACAAATGCAGGTTCTCGGGGCTCATCCCGCATCTACTGACCCAGGATCTCTGGAGTGGCATCCAGCAGCCTGTGTTTTAACAAGTCTTCTAGGTGCTTCTGTTACCACCTGGGCTATGCCCGACCTTAACCGGCTTCCTAGCAAATAGGTACCTTTTCTCAGAAAGGAGCTCAGGTGAGAGTCCACATCCTTCAAGGCCCTCCTTGAAATATACAGTATTAAGAAAGCATCTCTACTACTTGAAAACCATCAGAGCTTTATGTGATATATACACACCTAAATACATATGTATAACTGAATAAAGTATACACACATACATTTATACAAATTAACCTGTAATAAGCTATAAGAAATGACAGAATCCTGTGCTTTGTTAAGGGGGGGGGAATTTTAATATGAGAACATTTATCTTTGTGATTTCTTTCACCAAGAACTAGGTCCATCTGTGATCCTTCTACTCTTTGACATTTTTGGTTCCTTTTTAATCTCATCTTCAGCAAGGAAAGATGTGTCACAAGAATAGGAAGACTAGAAAGTCTTACTGTGGTTCAGGGGACAAAGCCAGAGGGTTGACTTCAGGGCTGTTGCTCAGATGAAAGGCAAGCTTGCCTGCGACCAAAACAATCAATACAGTGGAGGGGAAAAAAGGCTTTCCAGGATGAGGAAATAAATGAGATTAGAAATTGAGAAGTTTCATCTTGTCCTGAGTAAAATTAATCAGAAGCTGTTAACAAGGCATACATTATAGTAACCCATGTAAATGGTAAGAGGGAAAAAAAAATTCTCTGGGGAGAAAAGACCAGATAGATTTCTTGGAAGTGGTATAAAATCAGATGGCTTCAGGTTTCTTTGTTTTATCAGTCATCTTTGGGAAGAAAAAGGCAGCCTTATTCTGAACCCCCGTATAAAAGAATGACACACACACAACCACTGGATCCTGTGTGGCAGCCATTCTGAAAGGAAGGCAGTAGAAAAACACTATCAGCTCCTCAAGCCGTTAGCAAAGGTCTCAGTTCATCAGGGATCTCAAAGACTGAATAAAAGGCAGAATTCCCATGTGTGTACATTGTTGTTGAAAATATTTTTGAGACCAATGACTCGTGGTGGAGGTACGTCAACAAAGGCGGCGGGGGTGCACAGGTGTGATAATCTTCCTACCCGGCCCAGCCCAGCCCCCAGGACCCTCCTCTTGGTGCAGCTTTTGCAGAAGGCTCCACACCAGTCCCAGGTAAAAGATTTAGGCTCACGTCAAGGGGAATGATGTACAAAGGGTGTGCGTATTTTGTTTTACACCACGTAAGAATAATGCTCTTAAAAATCAGAGTTTGAGCTGCATCCCACGATTGATGGTGGCATAGTTCGAGATGATCCTGGGTGCCACCATTTTCCTGATGTCATTCTTATGACTCAGGTGGGCCCCAGGTTGGCATATCTGCCATCTTGCCAGCCCAGTGCACTTGAGAAGACCTGTAGGGTGGCCTACAGGCAAGGCCCACACAGTTCCTGAGCCAACAGGGATAATTTCAGGAGCAGATCTGAAGAATTGCCTCCTTCAGAGGGACTGTTTAGAAATTATGGGCTGTTGGTGTGGCCAAAGCCCCAGACCCTAAATGAATGGGGAAGCTCCTACTTTCTCTTTGCCCCATATCTTGTTTTGTTTGTTTGTTTGTTTCTGGCTGGCTGGTTGGTTGGTTGGTTGGTTTTTTTAGTTCTCTCTTACCTCTGACAAGCTGGTGGTATAATTCAGTATGAGTCTGAAGGCCTGATAAAGGGCTGGGGGTTGGGGAGGGGTGCTGATGGTATATACATAATCTCTGGTGTCTGACTCTGAAAGTTCAAGAATCACAAGCAATGCAGTTCCTGCTGTGGCACAGAGGGATTGGCGGTGTCTCTGTGGCACCAGAGGTTCCATCCCTAGCCTGGCACAGTGGATTAAAGGATCCATCATTGCCACAGTTGTGGCATAGGTTTCTGCAACCGTGGCTCAGATCTGATCCCTCGCCTGGGACCTCCATGTGCCATGAGGCAGTCAAAAAGAAAAAAAAAAAAAAAGAATCACAAGTATTTATGTCTGAGAGTGAAGATGGATATTTCAGCTCAAGCAGAAACATGAGGCAGCTCTGAAAAGTGCTGTTGACTGATGCTGTGGTCCCCACCCAGCCATTCCTCTGTCCATGTGTTTGGAACTCATTATCCAGCATCATCTTAAGCAGGATAGATCCCACCCTCACCCTCTCTGAGACCCCTGACATCAAAATCCCCAATGTCCAGAAGCCTCTTGTGCCTTCGTCTTCCATTGGGAACTCTTGGGCTCAGATCTTCTACATCTGTTGGCTGTTATGATTTGGATGATGCTCATTCCTGGAGGGGACAAGACCATCAGTTCTGTGTCATTTTCCCAATCCTTAGATTGCATGAGTCTTTGCTTCTCCCCCCTGCTGGCATTGGTCATCTCTGGCTATGGGTATGTCTTCATAGTACAGGTTAGAGTAATACCTGTGGTGTAATTCAGAGCAAAGTTCCAGTCTTGTCTGGAGCTTGGCCTTGGGGTGTCACAGACTGGTCTTTAATCTGGATGCATGTATTTCAGGTAGCCAGCAGTTCAGTTGAATGCTTTTGGATATAACAGGGACACATGCCGAGAGCCTTCTCTATTCTGGCAGTCTCTCACTGGGCAGACCACAGGAGACAGCCTGGTCTCCATCTCCATAAAGTTTAGAGTCAGGCAGAAAATGCATTCATGTAACAAATAATTACCAATGTGAAGAGTATGAAAAGGCAGGATGAGGGGATGATGTAACCGAGGTAGAACCCAGTCTCGGGAGGTTGGAAGAGCCTCCCTAAGGAAATGATGTTGAAGACAGTAAAAATGAGCTAAAAATGAGTCCCTGGTGGTTCAGTGGGTTAAGGGTCCAGCATGGTCACTGCTGTGGCTGTAGTTACTACTATGGCGCAGGTTCGATCCCTGGCCCGAGAATTCCCATGTGCCCTGGGCACGACCAAAAAAAAGAAAAAAAAGATGAGTTGAATTTAGATAGGCTAAGAAGGAGTGGGAGTGGAGTGGAGGAGTAGGAATGTTCCAAGCAATTTCAGTCATGGCAGATGATTAGGTTCTAGAGATCTATTGTGCAGCATCATGACTGTAGTTAATACTGTATTATATACTTAAAATTCTGCAGAAAGGGTTCATCTTATGTTAAGTGTTCTTTTCAAAAAATATTGATTGGTTGAGATACAATGGACGCTGTGTAAGTTTAAGATGTACAGCATGGTGGTTTGACTTACATATATTGTGAAATGATTACTGCAGTAGGTTTAGGTGGCATCCATCATCTCTGATAGACATAATAAAAAGAGAAAGCAAAAAAAGAAAAAAATTTCCTGGTGGTGAGAACTCTTAGGATTTACTTTCTTAACAACTATGATATATACCATATATATAGTACATTCATATATAGAATATATAGAATATATGAATATGTATAAATTTGTATATACTCTATATATACAAATATAGATAGATATACACAGCAGTGTTAATTATAGTCATCAAGGTGTGCATTACATCCTTAATATATGTTTATCTTGTAATTGGAAGTTTGTGCCTTTTTACCACTCTCTTCATTTCTCTCCCCCAGTTACCTGACTCTGGTAACCACAAATCTGATCTAATTTTCTAAAAGTTAGGGGTTTTTTTAATTGTTGTTGTTGTTCTTAGTTTTTGGTTTAGATTCTACATATAAGTGAGAGCATACAGTAATTGTCATTCTCTGACGTATTTCACTTAGTATAATGCCCTCAGGGTCCATCCATGTTGTTGCAAATGGGAGGGTTTCCTTTTATGGCTGTATAATATTCCATTGTATATGTGTCTCACAACTTCTTTATCCTTTCATTCATTGGTGGACACTTAGGTTGTTTCCATGTCTAGGCTATTGTAAATAATACTGCTGTGAACATGGGGGTGTAGATATCTTTTCAAGTTAGTATTTTTGTTTCCAACACCTGTATTCCCAGAAGTAAAATTTCTGGATCATATGCTAGTTCTATTCTTAATTTTTTGCGGATTCTCAATATTGTTTTCCATAGTGGCCGAACCAGTTTCCAGGGCTGCCACCAACAGTGCACAGGGGTTCCTGTTTCTCCACATATTCACCAGTATTTGTTATCTCATGTTGAGTATGGCCATTCCAGGAGCATGAGGTGATATCTCATTGTGGCTGTGCATTTCCATAATGCTAGTGATGTCAAGCATTTTTTTAGGTACCTGTTGGTTTTTCATAAATCTTCTTTGGAAAAATGTCTATTTAGATCTTTTACCCATTTTTAATTGGCTTATTTGATTTTAATGTTTGTTGTTGGTTTGTTGTTATTGTTGTTTTGTTATTGAGTTGCATGAGTTTTAAAAAAAATTATTTTGGATATTAACTCTTTATCATCTATATGGTTTGCAGCTAATTTTCCCATTCCATAAGTTGTCATTTCACATTGTTGATTGTTTCTTTTGCTGTGCAGATATAATCTCCTTGCTTATTTTTTATTTTGTTACTTGTGCTTTAGGTATCACATTCAAACAAAATAATTGCTAAGACCCATATTGAGGAGCTTTTTACCTGTGTTTTCTTCTAGGAGTTCCATGGTTTCAGGTCTTACATTTAGTCTTCAATCTATTTTTAGTTAATTTTTGTGAGTGGTGTAAGATAGAGCTCTACTTTCATTCTTTCACATGTGAATATCCAATTTTCCCAGCACCACTTATTGAAAAGACTGTCTTTTCTCCATTGAGTATTCTTGGTGCTCTTGTCAAGTATTAGCTGACTGTATATGCTTGGCTCCAGGCTCTTGATTCTGTTCTATAGATCTATTTATTTGTTTTTATTCTAGTGCCATACTGTTTTGATTACTATAACTTTGTAATATATCTTATAATCAAGAAGTGTGATGCCTCCTACTTTGTTCTTTCTTAGGATTGCTTTGGCGATTTGGGGCTTCTATGGTTCTATATCAGTTATAGAATTTTCTTTTAACTTACGTAAAAAATGACACTGGAATCTTGGTGGAGATTGCATTGAATCTGTAGATAACTTTTGGTAGTTTGGACATTTTAACATTAATTCATCACATCAGTTGACCATGGGAGACCTTTCCAATTATTTGTTTTTTTGATTTCTTTCATCATTGTCTTACAGTTTTCAGAGGAGAGATCTTTCAACTCCTTGGTTAAGTTTATTCCTAAGTATGTTATTGTTTTTGATGCTATTGGAAATAGGATTGTTTTTTTTTATTTCTTTTTCAGATAATACATTGTTATTGTATAGAAATGCTACTGATGTTTGTATATTAATTTTGTGTTTTGAGACTTTACTAAATTTGTTAATGGGAAACAACAGTTCTTTGTGAAGTCTTTAGGATTTTCTATATATAAAACTGTGTCATCTTCACAAAGGGACAGGCTTACTTCTTCCTTTCCAATTCTGGTACATTTCATTTATTTTTCTTGCCTGATTACTCTATCAAGAACTTCTAGTACTATGTTGAATAGAAATGGTGAGAGTGGCACCCTTGTCTTATTCCTAATCTTAGAGGAAAAGCTTTCAACCTTTCACCAGAGAGTATTATATTAGCTGTGGGCTTTTCATAGGTGGCTTTATTATGTTGAGATATGTTCCTGTTATACCTAAGTTATTAAAGAGTTTTTATCGTGAACCGATGTTGAATTTTGTCAAGTGTTTCTCTCTGCATCTGCTGAGATAATCATATGATTTATGTTCTTATCACAAAATACTAATAACAACAATAAAAATAAGTAAGGAGTGCAGGAGAAAAATGTTTGGGGGTGATGTATATGTTTAGAGCAAGATTGTGGTGATGGTTTCACAGGGGAATACTTATCTCCAAACTCATCAAGTCATGTAAAGTATGTACAGCTTTTTAATGTCAATCAAGCCTCAATAAAATGGTTTAAAGAAGAAAAGGGATATTTCAGACAGAGAGAAGAGCATGTATAGAGGTTTAGAATTCTGAGAGATTCCGAGACCAGCTCAGCAAGTGAGAACTGAAGAACGGACGCTGTGAAACTTAAGAAAAGGTTAACAAAACAAGACACAGACATTTATCTTAATCAAAGGTGGGAGCTGGGGAACTCAAGGTCACCGCCTCAAGAAACCGCACTGCTTTTATTGTGCTCCTTAGGATGACATCAAGTGAGGAGGGAGCTATAGGTGCAGAATATAGTTTTTTTATTTTTTTTAAAGTCATGTAGCTGGTAGCTGGTTACGCCTTTACTCTGACCTTTAGACGTTTAACAGTCAATAGCATTGGGAAGCCTGGCATCAGCTATCTATGCATAGCATCTAGAGAACCGCCATTGTGCTTCCGCAGACGGCATGCCTATCTGTGGCAACTCAACTGTGCCTAGGTTTGCACCCCTTTCTCCTTGCTGATGCACATCCTGCTAACAACCCCCATAAACCTCTTGGGGCCATGAGACTCATCTTCCTCTTATCTTAACAGGACATATCATGCTGTGCAAACGACATGCCTGTCTGCACAGGTCCAGCATGCCTAGACCAACGCATTATGTCCTCATTCAGCTGACCACATGAGTAACTTATGCCTTTTGGTCTTTGTTCTTAATCTTAAGTTATTTACCAGCACCACAGCTGTTTTTCAGGCAGGAATATAGGGTGAAGGTAAAGCAGGACAAGATGGAGTTTTCAGCATAGAAAATTGAAGCAGAGAGGCTAAGAAAAGGTTGTAGGAACATGTCTCTCGACAGAGAGGGAAATGGATTCTGGGAACTTTGAGGGTTAGATGGCTGGAGCAGATAAATGAAGAGGAAAACCAGATCCTTTGAAGGTGTTTAAGGGGAATGAGGTTATCAGACTTTTCTTTTGATAAAAGGATCATTGTGATGACTGCCATGTGGCAAATGGATGATAAAGCTGAATGGACTCCTAGAAGGAGCAGTGAGAGAGTCTGGACTGTGGTTGGGGAGTAGGAGAGAAATGGACATATTCAGAAAGCAGAAGAGACAGGATCTGAGGATTGAGTGCATAGAGGGGATTAAGGAGAGTGGGGGTCAAGGTAGACTCCCAAGGTACTAGCTTAAAACCTGGGAGATGACGATGCTGTTCTCTGAGATGAGGAGCACCACTGGGGGAGGTCTGGGAGAAGGCAGAAGATGATACTCTCTGTTGGAGATGTGGGGAGTCTGAAGTTCTGACACCATCCAATTCATCCAGTAGGCAGTTGGTTGTGTGGCAATTAAGCTGAGGAGAGAGGAGGAGTTCCCACTGTGGCTCAGTGGTAACAAACCCAACTAGTATCCAAGCAGCCCCTGGCCTTGCTCAGTGGGTTAAGGATCCAGTGTTGCCATGAGCTGTGGTGCAGGTTGCAGATGCGGCTTGGATCCTGCATTGCCGTGGCTGTGGAGTAGGCCAGCAGCTGCAGCTCCAGTTCAACCCCTAGCCTGGGAACTTCAATATGCCACATGTGTGGCCCTAAAAAGCAAAAAAAAAAAAAGCTCAGTAGAGAGGACAAAACCTGAGATAGACTTGGGCATCTTTGGTCTGTAGATCATATTCAGAGTTTCAAGAGAGAGAGAACAGGTTGTCTGGAGAAAGGAGAAGAGGGGATAAGACAGAAGTCCAGAAAAAAGCAACATATAACGCATGAAGGGAGCAACTGGAAAGGAGATTGAGAAGAAGTGACCTGGAGTAAGAGGAAAAACCAAGAGAGAGTGAGATGATGGCAGTTGAGAGAAGAGTGTGAGTTAAGTACCCAAAGTCAGCCTTCGAAACAGCAGGCATGGAGAGGAAGTGATGGATCTGGGCACCATTCAGGAGGTGTGATTAACAGCAACTGGTGGATGATTGAACGTGAGGAATGAATGAAGGATGCCTCCTAGCTCTGAGCAGCTAGGTGGATTCACTTAGAGAACACTGGCAGAGAACGAGGTCTGTAGGTGGGAATTCGAGAAGTTCCGTTTTAGAAATGTTGGGTTTGAGTAGCAACAGTCTTCTCTGACCTGGCAGCGAGTTGTCAAGGGAATTTAGGAATAGGGTGGGATTGCAGCCAAGAGTAGGAATGGGGACAGGGTTCCAGAGCAAGTGTAGGGTGTTCACTGTCCCACTCTCGGGACCACTGGACAGTGGTGCTTCTAGTTTGGGCTGACTCTGTGGAGCTAGAACATGCTGACTTTTATGGTTTGAGTCCATGGCTTAGTCGCCATATATTCTACCCCTGAAGAATTAAGGAGCTAGGAAAATTGTAAATTTTTTTAAATTGAGAACTCTTCGTCTTTTTTTCTGAAATGTTTTGGGTAAAAGATCTTAGTTTTTTTTTAAGATGTTTAGAGCTTTGGCATCTCTGCTCCATACTCCAATTTCATGCAAGTACATGAGTTTCCAGCTGCTCATCCAGTCCTACTGCATTTGCCTGTCTGCTCCTATGGTACCTCCCAAAAGGAGATGGGGAGGCCACCACTGGAGCCACAGCTCATGAGCCACCTACTTGTAAAGATTTAAAATCTGCAGTGACATCTGGCTCTTCCAGCATTCACAGCTATGGGACATACCCCCCATGGTGCAGAGGTGCTTTGTAGGATACGGAAAGAGCAGAAAGAAGCTCCTTTAAACAGCTTCTGGCATTAGATAACAGGGTTATTTTGCTATCTTTATTGAAATGTGTTGCTATTCTTTTAAATAAGAAAAATAGACTCATATGTATAGAAAGCTGGAAAAACACATGTATGTGCGCGTGCACACACACACACACACACACAAACACACACCCTCAACCAAACCTTCCTCAAGAGATCTTTCAAAGGATAGCAGCAACGTGATGTGAATATATCTCAAAATTCTAGAATAAAATGGCTTCATAGAGTTTCTAAAATTTCTTTAATGGTCATTTTGTACAGGCTGAGAATTCCACCCCGAGTCGTGAGGGGGTTAGATGATTTTGTTTCTTGCTATTAATATTTATATTTGGTATTTATATTTGTTTCTTGCATATATACATACATAAAACATTTGTCTCAAAACAAATTGGAGAATAAAGAATTGTCACTATATTTTATGTTAATTTCTTTTATTCTAATTCAACGTTTTCTTATGGAAAATATGAAACATACAAAGAAATAGAACAGTCTAAGGAACCCAAATGTGCAAATCATTCAGCTTCAACAAATATCAACATTTTGCTGTGTTTTTCAGCTACTGCCTCTCCGCTTTTAAAAAGCAAATCCCCAGGCATCATATCATTCTGCATATAAAAACTTTGCTAAAACACAAAGACTTTTTTAAGCATAAGCTCAAAATAAGTTTACACTTAGTAAAATTCATTACCCTGTTCATGTTTCTCAAGAATGTATCTCAAAATTCTGTGAGGATTTTCTCAACAACAAAAACCACAACAATTCTCTATATGTTTAAAACTGACTTGTTGAAGTCTGGTTTCAAACAAGGCCTACACATTGCATTTGGTTGATATACCTCTTATTAATTAAAAAAATTTTAATTGAAATAGAGTTGATTTGTAATATTAGCTTCAGGTGTACAGCAAAGTGATCCAGATTAGATAGATAGATACATAGATAGACAGACAGACAGACAGACAGACAGACAGAAGGTTCTTATTGTTTATTTTATATAGTGGTATGTATCTGCTAATCCCATACTCCTAATTTATCCTCCCCAGCCATGTGCCTAAGTATCTTTTAATCTATTACATTGCCCTTCACCTTCATTGTTCTCATGTCATTCATTTACTGAAGATGCCAAATCATTTGTCCTGAAAAATTTTGCACAATCTGGACTTGGCAGATTGAATCCTCTTAATGTCTTTACCACGTTCCTCTAATCTCTGTTTTCTCTAAGCCGTAATTAGATCTAGAGGGTTGATTAGACTCAGTTTCCTTCCTCTGTCCCTTCCTTCTTTCCCGCAAGAACACTTTAGGTGATGCTATAAACTTCCTACCCCATCTCATCAGGAGATACATACCATCTGGCTGTCTCAGATTTTAGTGATGTTCAGATTCAACAGTGGGTCTGTGTATTTTCAGCCTGATCCATCCGTTATAAAATTCTCCATCAGCCTTTCACCTAATAGTTTTAGCAGCCACTCAGGATCATTGCCTGGATCCATTATTTCATTAGGGCTTATGAAATAGCAAATTTTTAAATTTTAGATTCATCTTGCATGTATTTGCCATAATTCTTCTACCCGCCCCACCCCCCCCCCACACACACACAAAAAAAAACTTACCTTCATCAACTATTTGGATACTCTGAAATACAATTCAAATAGGAAAGACAGGATAAATGCTTGATTCTTTCCTTTTATTTAAATGGTTTTAGAATAATGAGTTGGCACCATAGCAACCTCCAAAGGTGAGCAGTGGGCTTTTTTTTTTTTTTTCTCCCGATAATATTAGGGACTCAAAGCTTTATTTAAAAATGTATATGATGTTTCTAAATCCATTGCAGTCATAGTCATTTTTTTTGCTCATTCTATATATTTTATTTATTTATTTATTTATTTAGGCCGTGCTCACAGCAGGCAGAAGTTCCCAGGTCAGGGATCGAACCTGCATCACAGCAGTGACCCAAGCAGCTGCAGTGACAAGGCTGGATCCTTAACCTGCTGTGCCACAGGCAAACTACCATATGTTTTTATTAAGGACTTACTTAATCCAGTGAAATGCACAGATGTTCAGTCTTCTGTCCCATGGGTTTCACAGTTACATCCATCCCGAGAATCACCTCTCTAAACATGATGTTGAACATTTCTTTTGCCTGAAAAAGTCCCCTGTTGCCACTTTCCTATTGGTTCCCTCTGTTCCCCCACACCAGCCTCTCCAGGCAATCATTTTCTTATTTTCCACACCATAGATTGGTTGTATCTCTTCTAAAACTTCCTAGAAATGGAATCATACCTTATATACTATATTCTTTCAACTAATTAATGTTTTTGAGATTCCGTCATGCTGTTGTATATATGTAAGTTACTCACCGCTTTGTATGGTTGAGAAATACTCCACTGGGTGAAAATACAATTTTTTTTTTTTGATTTTTAGGGCTGCACCCACGACATATGGAGGTTCCCAGGCTAGGGTCCACTAGCCTATGCCACAGTCACAGCAACGTAGGATCTGAGCCGCATCTGCAACCTATACCACAGCTCATGGCAGTGCCAGATCCTTAAGCCACTGAGCGAGGCCATGGATCAAATTGCATCCTCATGGATGCTAGTTGGGGTAACTAAGCCATGACAGGAACTCCTAAGATTTAATTTTTTAAGAGCAGTTTTAGATTCAGTGCAAAATTGACAAACCAATAGACAGATTTCCCTACATATGCATAGCCTTTCCCCTCACAACATCCTTGACCAGAGTGCTACATTTTTTAAATAGATGAACTTACACTGACACATCATAATCACCCAAAGTGCATAATTTCATTATGGTTCACTCTTGGTCTTGTACATTTTACAGGCTTGGGTAGTGACACATTCCCATCACTGTAGTGTCATACAGACTATTTTCACTGCCCTCAAATTCTACTGTGCTCCACTTATTCATCCCCCATCCTAATCCCAGACAACCACTAATCTTTTTACTGTCTCCGTAGTTTAGCCTTTTTCAAAATGTCTCATTGAAATTGTATAGTATGTAGCCTTTTCAGATTGACGTGGTTCACATAGTAATTCGCATTTAAAATTCCCCCATATCTCTCTGTGACTTTATGGCCTATTTCTTTTTAGTGTAGCATAATATTCCATTGTCTGGATGTACCACAGTTTCCTTACCCATTCGTCTCCTAAAGGATACCTTGGTTGCTTCCAAGATTTGGGATCTATATAAACCATCTGTGTAAAATGTTGGCAGCACTGCATAGTCATAGCCGTGTGTACCACACCTCTGTTTTTCAGCTGATTCCTACCCTCTCAGGCTTTGGGGTCTGTGATGTCTAGCAACCCAGAGTGTCAGAGAAGCTGCAGGTCTGGACCTCTGCTTCACATGGATTCATTTTGTGTGTAAATCTGTCCCAGTCCACCTTCATTGGGGCTGAGCTCATGCCTCTGATTCACTGGGTGCTCTGTGATGATGATGAGGCAGAGGAGAAGGAGGAGGATGGTGGTGATGATGGTGATGATGGTGATGATGATGATGATGGTGTTGATGGTGGTGGTGATGGTGTTGATGATGATGATGATGATGATGGTGATGATGATGGTGTTGATGGTGGTGGTGATGGTGTTGATGATGATGATGATGGTGATGATGATGATGATGGTGTTGATGGTGGTGGTGATGGTGTTGATGATGATGATGATGGTGATGATGATGGCGATGGTGATGACGATGATGATGGCATTGATGGTGATGATGATGATGGTGATGATGATGATGGTGATGATGATGATGGTATTGATGGTGATGATGATGATAGTGATGGTGATGATGATGGTATTGATGGTGATGATGATGATGGTGATGATGGTGATGGTGATGATGATGGTATTGATGGTGATGATGGTATTGATGGTGATGATGATTATGGTGATGATGACAATGATGATGATGGTATTGATGGTGATGATGATGATGGTGATGATGATGATGATGATGGTGATGGTGATGATGGTGATGATGATGGTATTGATGGTGATGATGATGATGGTGATGATGATGGTATTGATGGTGATGATGATGATGATGGTGATGATGATGATGATGGTGATGATGGTGATGATGGTGATGATGATGATGATGATGATGATGATGGTGATGATGATGAGAGCAGTGGAAAAAAATTCAAGAACTTCCAGGCATAAGAAAAACACTCACCCCTTCCCGTCCCCCCCACCCCCCTAAAAAGCATCATATTGATTGTCAAATGTTAATTAAATCCTTACATACCAAAGCTAAGCCAGAGAAGAGAAATAGCTCACATGGGAGTAAAGACAGGGCTCCCCAAATTCTGAAAGTGGGCAGAGAATGTCAAGAAATACCTGCCCCATCATCAGTAGACAGAATGGACACTGGGGAGAAGAGAAGAGGGGCAGTGATGAGATGAACTCATAGGCTCGACCTTCTCTATAACCTTCACCCTTGCAGCATTTTCTTGCACCACAGGTAGTCTATATGCAATTAGTCTGTATTTGGTGGTTAAGAAGAAATTTGGGCATTTCCCACAAGTGCCATGACTTTAAATGGGAGAGAGAAGCCCTTAAAAATTATATCTACTGTTGGTTGGCATTGCCATTGTGCCAGACGCTGTGCCCATGGCACTTTACAAACATTAGACTGTTCAATCCCCATAAGGATCCTGTGAATTAGGCATGATCAATCCCATTTTACAGATGATACTGGAATGATTAGAAGCCAAGTCATTTGTCCAAGATCTTACCGCTGATACATGGAAGAGGCAGACGTCAACCCCAGTTTATCTGACTACACAGCTCTCTGAGATTTCTACTTTCCTATTGCTTAGAATATTTGTTCATCCAGCACCCCCACCCTCTGGATGGCAATGACAACACTATAGATTAGTAATGATGCCATCATAGAGTAGGCGCCTGGGCTGTTGTTTGTGTATAATACATATCATAAAGCAGTTTCATTTGTAATAGCTACAATGCTCATAATTCCTATGTAGACACACAGATAGATACCATGCCCATCCGTCTACATCATGTAATACACTATCTCCTAAAGAGAGAACTGTAGTTATGCAATAAACAAAAATGTGTTTGAAACAGCGTGAAATTGGATTTCCTCATCCATAAATTGTGTTATATTTATGTCTAAGTTATAGTTGAAGAAATAGAACCGCGATGTTGATATTTTTATAAATGGCGTCTAATGTATTTCTATTAAGGGGAGATGTATGTGCGGGGCTGAAATGTATTCTCATAATAGCCAAACCATTTACTTTGCCTCTGGAAGACAGGGTGGTATTCTGCCTGGAATTTCACTTGCCAGCTCCCAGACAGCCAGATCTATTGTAAATTATTGTAGGCGTCTGTGAGTTATTTTATAGGAAGCATCCGTCTATTTTTACAACTCTGAAAAGTCTGTCACTCTCATTCATCTCCCTGGGAATAAAGCAATAATTCGATCCCCTGTAAATGTGAACCTGAATTTACACCATCCTCTCCAGGTGGGACTGTAGTGGTGGAGATGATTTATAGCTCTGGATTGCTGGGGCGGTGGACTAGCAGGTGACATCCTAGCCTGGTGTGTTTGTCGTCGTTTCCACTATTTCTGTAGGAAGGGGGTGGGAATCAACCCATCCCTGCTCTATTGAGGGCATCATTGTTTTAGTCCCTGTACCATGTAGCCTTATGAATGCCACGTCACAAAGAACAGATGCCAGAGTCCTGAGCCACTCCATCCAGCTCTGGACCCGGCAGGTCAGTGGATGTCTGCAGACATGGGCTGTGAGCACTGTGATATGCTCAGCCTCTACGAAAATTGCCACTGCAAAATTTCCAGGGCTTCAACGGGAAAATAATTGAATGTCTGATGGCCCCTTGGATATTTGCTTTCCTGCAAATAGCCCATTGGGCAAGCTCAGGTTATCCATCTTTGGCGTTCCAGCTTTTGGCCCATTGAAGAGAGCTTGCCCGGAAGGTGTCAGTGTTTTCTTCCCTCTTCCCTTGGTAAGATGTCAAGGAGGGAGATGTCCTTTAGTCAGCTCCCTGGGGTCCTATGGGACCCAGGCTGTTTGAGCCTGGAAATCTGATGCTTCCAGGGCCAGGGGAATGGGCTTGAATAAACACTAAAATGAGAAAGCAGGGGGCACGAGGAAGAATTAGGGTTCATGTAGCCAGAGAATTAGAGAGCCAGGAAGACCAGAAGGAGAAATGATGGACCAGGCAGGCAATGCGGAGAGACTCCTGGAGGAGTCCCTGGGACAGGTGGGTTCTGATGCCTGGGGCTGGCTCTCCATGCATTCTGTAGCACAATGCCTGGCTGAGCTGGCTGCACATAAAGGCCCTCAGAAGGATTGTGCTGGGGGCTCTCCCTAATTTGAACCATTTATCCTTAAAGGTCATTTCCTAAGTATTCTATACCAGCCTAATTCAGCAAGGAAGATCTTGGCTTATGCTAGTGGCCATTATTTTTATGGAAGCTCCTTTTTTTTTTTTAAGGACCACACCTGTGACATAGGAAATTTCCCAGGCTAGGGCCGAATTGGAGCTGCAGCTGTCAGCCTACACCACAGTCAGGGCAACACAGGATCCAAGCCACGTCTGCAACCTACACCACGGCTCAGAGCAACACCAGATCTTTAGCCCACTGAGTGAGGCCGGAGATCGAACCTGCATCCTCATGGATACTAGTTGGGTTTGTTACCACTGAACCACAGCGGGAACTCCTGGAAGCTCTTTCTTCAGCCAGTTAGTTTTGGGGAAAGAAGTCTAAGTGTAAGTATGCTGGACGAATTTGCCCATTGTGACCGTCACCTTTGAAGCCATGTGCAAAATGCCATGTACGGGCATATCTTCCAGTGACAGCCATGCGTAGCCACTCTCTGCTTTTCAGAGCATGAAAAGGCACCCCATTAGACTATGTTGTAATTAATTCCCTGCCCCTCTGAAAATCTAAAAGGGAAAATTTATTGTGCATTTGACAACTCCATAAATTTTAAAGTACTCGAGCTTAAAAATACAACTGTGCGTGTCCTCTATGTGACAGAAATGGGAAGAATGAAAACCTCACCTATTTTTCAAAACTTGCATTTAGAGTCGTTTTTAACCTTTTTGAGATACATTCAAATTTCATTCCTCCTACGAGAACAACCATGTAGGACATTACAAAGGTCCATTCTCTTGATGCAAAAGAGGCCAGAAGAATGTGCAGATTTCAGTGAAAGGGTATCATTTTCTTTTTAACAATGTTTTTCCCTCTCTTGATGCTCACACCAAGTGCTTTTTTTGCTCACCCGGAAAATCAGCCAGTTTTTTGGTGGCAAAATTTGGGGCTCTTTGGGGGGGGGAGTTTTCGAGGAAGAAATAGCACAGAGGCGTGCTGGGGGCTGGAGAAAATCGGGAGCACTGAGGCAGGTTTGGGGCTAACTCTGTGAGGGGGGCGTGCTCTGGAGATACTCAGGCTCCTTAAAGAAGTGGCAGCTATGACGAACTCAAGGCAAGCTGTTAAGATAGGAAGAGATCAGCACCCCGGCAGGAAAGTAGGAGTCACAACTTCCTGAGATCCAGAGGATGGAGGAGTTGGGTGGGCTTGAAGAAGCTGCTGATGCTCCAGTTCTAGATGCATAGAAAATAACCCCCAACGTGAGTGGCTTAAAAATAATAGCAATCATTTCTTTATCTCTTTTATGAGTGAGGAATTCAGACAGGGCGCATTGTGTTAGGGGTGAATTATGCCTCCCCAAACAGAGCTGCTGACATCTTAATTTTGGGTACGTGTGAACATGACCTTATTTGGAAGTAAGGTCTCTGAAGATTTAATCAAGTTAAAATAAGGTCCTTAGGGCCAGTAGGACCAAGGTTCTAATAAGAACAGGGGACTACCCAGACACACAGTAAGAACACCTTGGGACAAGAGACAGAGATTGGAGATATGATGCCAAAAGCCAAGGAACACAAAGCATCGATGGCCACCATCGGAAGCTAGCAAGAGGCAAGGAGGGATTCAGAGAGAGCCTGGTCCTGCCAACACTTTGGTGGACTTGCAGCTTTCAGAATGATGAGAGGATCCATTTCTATTTTCAGCCCCCCACTTTGAGGTTTTCATCAGGGCAGTTCGAAGAAACAGATACAGTGGGACTGGTTTATCTCTGGTCTGCAAGGTCTGGGGTGTTAGCTGGAAACACTTGAAAGATGGGAGTTGAAGTCATCTGGAACATTCAGGCACATGTCTGGCAGCTGATGCTGGCTGTTAACTGTGTCCCGAGCAGGGCTCCCAGGTAGGACACCTCCACTTGGCTCTCCAGGGACTCTCCCAGGTGGGTTGGTTTGAGTACCTTTGAAACACAGTGGCTGGGTTCCAAGACTAAGCATCTCTAAAGAGCCAGTTGGAAGTTGTGTTTTTTGACTTTGCCACCAGTCACCCAGTGTCATGTCTACTGCAGTCACAATTCAAAGGAAGCCCTGGGTTCAAGAGGAGGGGACGTGGACCCCACTTCTGGCTGGGCAGAATAACCTTACAAAAGAGTATGTGGGCGACATGGCTGCAGAGATTTTGGGACCATGTAATCTACACGTGGGAGACTGTTCTACCCACCCTCCCAGCTCAGGTGGATTAGCCATCAGCCATCCAAGGGCAGAGGGCCTGGGACCTCGTCTGCAGTCTCTCCCTGCTCTGTTTCCCTGTTAACTCTGCCATCTCTTTGATGGGGCGTCACTGCTGCCACATCTGGTCCTTGCAACCTCGGTCTGGTCTTCCACCCGAGAAGGAATTGAATTCAGTCCAGCGGCCATTTCCAGAGCTGTGCATGCAAGGACAGGAGCGAAACATTGCCTCAGGCCCTGTGCGGGCCGAGAGGAAAGGGTGTCTGCCTGGAACGTGCCGCGGTGAGACGTGTGACAGGTGTGCAGCTGACCGCAACACAGGCCAGAGGTGATTTAGTGCTGCTGTCAGGTAGAAGCAAAGCATTGGGGAACCAGGAGATCGCCAGAGGTCTGCTGGTGGAGGTAGTGAGCATTGGTCTCATTTCTGGGTCGCCTTCGCAGGACAAGGTGGGGCCTGTGGGTCTCTGTCCCAGCCTCTCTCTGTGCCCTCAGAGTCCACATCTTTTCCTGCGACCCCTCCACTCTGCAGTAACTGCCCCACAGCCTCGTTTCCTACTCTGATGGGAGATGCAGTTTTCTAGTTCAGAGAAGGCACGTACCACCCACCTTCCAGAAGAGACCGGTCTCTGGTAATACCAGCTGACTCCCTCCGAAGCAGCCAGGTGTGTCCTTAGCACACAGCAGCCAAAAGGGCTACAGGTGACACTCACGTCATGTGGGTGCTGACCTCACCCCTGTGGGGACACAGCAGCTCACCCTTCTTCTTATCTGCGCTTGCTGGTAGTTCATTGTTGCCAGGGTGACTTTTGAGTTGTTTGGAGCCTTTCGATACTTTTTTTTTTTTTTCATTTAGTAGGTTTAAGATGGAAAGTCCTAGAAGAGGCATCTCTAGGTGTGAGGTGCCGCCACCAACTTTCTCGAAGTATTTTAACGTCTTTAGGAATTGGTGGCGCCAAGAATCGATGGAAATGTCTAGAGTTCATGTAATCAGTCAACAAATACTTATGAAGTATCTAGCGTGTGCTGGCCCTCTGCCAGGCCTGGGGGATTCAGTGATCTCCGACATTTAGGGCTGAGAGTCTGGTTGAGGATCAGATGGTAGATAACAAAACACACACAAGGCAGTGAAGCCTTGGGATGCGTGATCTGGAGGAAGAGCACTAAGTGTCCTGGGAAAGAATGGGGGCTCGGGCGGTGGGCTGGGGACATCTGTGGTCAGGGAGGACCTCTCTCCGGAATGGTACTAAAGCATGACTTAAAAGGGGGAAGAAGATGGCAGAGAGCAGGTCTCATAGTACCTCCGAGTGTTGGTTGAGCTCTGCCCTGGATGGCCGAGCAGATTGGTCAAGGTGAAGAGGTCTGGGAGTTCCCTGGTAGCCAAGCCATTGAGGATCCAACATTGTCATTCCTGTAGCACAAGTTTGATTCCTGCCCAGGGAACTTCTACATGCAAAAAAAAAAATGAAGAGGTCGGAAAGGCAGGAAGGGCCCTGGTGGCCACCATGCACTTTGAGAACTTGATCCCAACGCTAACGAGGAGTCATTGAAGGGACAACCACGTGGCCCGCCACACACGTGTGTGAGAGATGGGGCTGATGAGGCGGGCTGGTCCCGTTGCGTTGGGAAATCCCTGACGTGCTTGTAGGGGCTGTGCTCTCTTTTATTTGAAAGATCAAGGCTGCCAGGTTAGACACTGCAAGTCTCTGGGGGATGAGGGCTTGGCAGGGGTGACTGGGGGCTCCCCAGGGCCTGGGAGCAGGGCAAGTGTGGTCCCAGCTAGTTCCTCTAGGAGCTTCGAGTTCGAGTCTCACCCTGTCACTGCATCACTCTGGGCCGTCTTGAGAAAGACGGGAGAGCCAGTCCCATCTGTGGGCAGCATGGAAAGCCAGCCAGAGCCCGGCTGCATCTTGAACCTAGACTATTTCTTCTTCTGGAGGCGAGGGCTGTAGAGGTCTCAAGAGTTCTTACCCGGACACTGTTGACATTTTAGGCTGGGCTGTTGACATTGTTTGGGGGGTACGGTGTCCTGTGTGTTCTAGGATGTTTAACAGCTTCCCCGGCCTCCACGCCCACTCCCAGCACCAGTAGTGCCCACTCCTCACCAAGCTAAAGTACCGTCAGAGGTTGCCGCGTGTCCCCTGGGCAGAGGGGAAGAGAATAAAGTTGGCCTTCGTGGAGAACCACTGATTCAGACCACGCCTTCTCAACGCTGCCATGGGGCCACTGGAGCGGGTGGTAACACTGGCTCTTGAAGGGGCAAATCGTACCTATTACAATGGTTCGTAACCCTTCAAAGGGCCACAGTATCTCCATAAACAGTATCTCTATGGTATTAAAATTCCATGGGAGAGGAATGCAATCAGGAAGAAAGAAGTCTCAAAAGCCTTCTTTGGGGGCAAAGGAGATCATAAAAATCATGGTTGAGAAACACTGATTTTTTTCTGCACCCAGGGCATGCAGAAGTTCCCTGGCCAGGGATCGAACCTGTGCCATGGCAGTGACCTGAGCCACTGCAGTGACGATGCTGGATCCCTAAGCCACTTTGCCGCAAAGGAACTCCAAGAAACACTGATTTAGACCAAGGGGCGGCCAGTTTTTTCTGGGAGGCTATAGGACAGGCATTTGGAAATGGAAATGGGGCAGCAGAAGGCACAGCGGGAAGGCTTGGGTGCTGGGACCGCTCATCATCACAATAGCTGACAAGAACCGCTGACCATGTGCTGGGCACCGGGCCAAGTGGTTTAATGCCCACAAGCAATGCCACACACAATAAATGCTTTTATTTATTTCCCACTTTACAGCTGGGCGCGGAGGCACGGGCAGATTAACAATGAACACTCCAAGTCCAGGGACCCTGCCCTTGACCTCGGTGGGACAGAGCCGATTCGATTCGAGGGGTTTACACCTTGGGGGATAATTTGGCATCATGGGTCAGTGGAGAGCAGAGAAACTCTGGGACAGGATGGAGACAGAGAGCTTGAGAAAGGAGGAGAGGAAGGCAGGACAGCGAGGAGGGAATCAGAAGAAAATTGAAAATGGAGAGGTCAGATGAGAGGGAGGGAGGGGCCGAGGACGCAGAAGCATGGAATGAATCGGCTGCAGAGTTCAGGGAGCTCTTCCACTTGACCTTCTCCGGGTGCCTTTTTGCTCCCCAGTGGCTGCAGAGCTGGGGTGAAGCAGGCTTGACTGGGCAGCTGCAAATGGATTCTTTCCCTGCAAGGCTGGCCTTGGCCTGTCCTTTCACACGTGCTAAGTAAATCAGGATGCCTACTACCTTCCCTCTGGGCCTCTTCAACTGACTTCTTTCTTCTCCTAAGTTCAAGATCTTCTAGGGAGGGAATTTTGTGAGCATCCCTGATTTTAAAAAAAAATTTTTTTTAAAGGTAGAGTATTTCCCACCGAAGCTATATTTTTTCTTTCTTTTTCTCTTTCTTTTTCCCTCCCTCCCTCCCTTCCTTTCTTCCTTCCTTCCTTCCTTCCTTCCTTCCTTCCTTCCTTCCTTCCTTTCTTTCTTTCTTTCTTTCTTTCTTTCTTTCTTTCTTTCTTTCTTCCCATACCCATGGCTTGTGGAAGTTCCCGGGCCAGGGATCAAACTCATGTCATTGCTGAGCCACAGCAATGACAATGCCAGATCCTTAACCTGCTGCACCACCAGGGAACTCCCCAAGCCCTATTATCTATAAAGGGAGATAACTCTATTTCTTGCCATTTGGGGGGCCTATATTACTCCCTTCTCTGACCCCAAATTTTAGCTGTTTTTTCCCTGACCAGAGGTAGGGACCCATTGACCTGACCCTGACCCATTGCTAGGGGGGTAGCTCCCAACCCCCAGCGCGCACTCCAAAACAGATGGACTTTCCTCTGCTTGCCAGTGAAGACCTGGGAAGACCGCTAAGGCTGCATCTTTGAAATTTCAACTTTGAAAAAGTTGCTGTAACATAGAGTAATTGGAGCATTTCAGACTAGGAACAGAATTATGATAATTGCTTCTATGTGTTGCTCTCTCCAAGATAGTTCTTGCACACAGATTAGTTAGGGCTCTTTTCTTCCGCCTTTTCCTCTCTCTCTCCAGCTGTTTGAGGGATCCAGAGTGCCTGTAGCCACTTTCCAGGGAAGCTGCCCCCCTCCATCAGC
Organism: Sus scrofa; assembly: GCF_054392235.1. Lineage (NCBI taxonomy): Eukaryota > Metazoa > Chordata > Mammalia > Artiodactyla > Suidae > Sus > Sus scrofa. The sequence continues at coordinate 15,241,800 of NC_139385.1, forward strand.
TCATCTTCAGGCTCAGATTTACTATAGGGGTCTGTTGGGAGGGACCTAAAAATGCACATGTCCATTGTCAGCCAGCCTGTGCTTGAACTCCTTCGGGACAAGGGGCACATCACCTGATCCTCCTCCTACCTCAGGAGTCTTCCGCCTGCCGGAAGAGTGTTTCTAATGGCTCGAGTTTCAGAATGCTGACCAGAGGGCAGGTACTGCGCTACATGCTCATGCGTTTATTTTCTGCTTAGAACTGCCCAGTGAGCTATTATCAGCACCGTTGCCACAGGAAGCTGAGTTGCAGGGCTCGCAAATGGAGAAGGATTAGGTCTGACTCAGAGGCAGAATGAACCACGGTGCAGTGTTGCTCTCTAATTTATTTTATGGTAGCTTGAGTACAGCCACTTCCCGTGGCTCTCATACGGGGGCATGGTTCTACCCACGGGAGCTCTGTGGTGCAAGGTCAATTCCTCTTCTGTTAAAATTCCTTCAGATAAGAGAACTTATTGGGGTGCCATCCCTCACCTCTCCCCCTCAGTCCCCTCTTCTGTAGGATAAACATACGTGGTTCCTTTCTGGTTCTGATCTCAGCTCCTACTATCCAGAACCTTCTCCTCTTGTGATGCTCAGAAGGGAACTTGAGGCTTCATGTATGACCAGGAAGGGCTCGGGGCTGGGGCGGGGGCAAGGAACACATCCTGGTCCTTATTCTCCAAGTTATGCGTCAAGCCTACCATCGCAGCACCCTATGGATACTGTGTGAATACATCCACCTGTTTTCCCACAAAGACACATTTGGGGGAATTCCCTTCAGAATTAACCTTGAAGCCCCATTGAGAAGATCTGAGTCAAGGACGCCTAGAAAGCCGTTCCCCTTCTCCACCTTCGGACTTGACCCATCCTTCAACACTGTATTTAATCTTAAGGAAGACTTGCATTTGTGCCAGCGTTCTGCTTAGTCATTCTTTCAGTCCTTTCTTTTTTCAGTAATTACAGAGCGTTAGAACAGCCACCATGTTTCAAGCAGAGCCCTAGGTTTGGGGACATAAGCATGAGGCAGTTATAGGTCCTGTTCCCAAAGAAGAAAATGAAGAAACTGGTAATTATAATAAAGCGTGATAAGCACAGTGATACAGATGTGTCAGGATAATCTAGGATGACCGAAGAGGATTCCAGGACCGGGGCGGGGGTGTCCAGAATCCCATCTGGCTCTACCTTAAAAGACACCCAAGGGTAATGGTATTCCGGGAAGAGTGAAAGGCAGGCTCAGAGGAAAGAGAAGTTCTTTTAGCCTCGGGGAAACTTTCCAAGATCAAGGGAGGTGAATTAATATAAATCCCATTGGCAGGCTTACCAATTTAAATATTTATGGACTACAACGAGGGGTGCACACTCTCTCAGATGTTGCTCACCCCATTCCAACTCTGTCACCATTGGTGGCCGGTGTGTTCAGGTAACCAGCACTTACCCTAAAGACAGCAAAGGAGACTCTCAGCTCTTGGCAGCATTATTCTCTTCTGAAATCATCCTTTTTCCTATCTGCTTCCGCTGTAGGGATGTTCTGTTTCTATTGATCTTGGGTAGCAGCCGATCGATTTATCTCACAGCAGAAATGGTACATCTCTATTTGCATAGAGGATGTAAAGGCTCTTACTTGGGGTATCCTGGTGGCCTGATTGTAGTGTCTCATCTCTCGGTTGCCTGATCCATATCTCGATCTTCCTCTGCTCCTCCAGTGTGGAAATGGTTGTGGGATTGGTGACTATTTCTTAGGTGATCCTTGGTTTTGCTGAGCTTACCTTTGTCAGCTTCAGCCATTATTGTTAACCCTCATTCCCGCTCCCACACATGCTCACACATGGACACACACACACATGCAGGAATCCCATTTTGCTTTATCTTGCTCACAGTCTTGGATTGCAGGTCTCTACAGCAGGGTGAGATAGACTAATATACTCAAGAAGCCACAGGTGGTATTACTGAAATATATGATGAATTTGAAAAAGGACCCCATGGGGGAGAGGCCAAGCAAAAAACCATTTGGTGGTCATAAATAAATGGCCCATTTTTACACAACTGGATGTTTTTTAAAAATACATGTTGGTATCACCCAAGAGAGTGATATAGCGTGAAGCCCATTAAAAATACTTCTCAGACTGCCTGAGAAATAAAAGTTTTATCATTGACTCATTGGACTCCACAAAGTAGGTGAACAAACAGAAAAAAAAAATATCTAAAACCTATGAAAATATTTTGTGGCACAAAAGAATGAAGTCATAAGAGCTTAAAGGTGCTGCATCTAAATTATTTCTTACTTGAAATCCATGGAAAAGTTGAGAAACAGTACAGATTCTCAGGGAGACAGAGGGGGACTTTATTAGTCATAAACAGAGTGGCACATAATAACAAGGGGGAATTAAAACTGTAAGAAATCATGTGCTGATTTTGGGGGGCTTGCACTACAATGCAACATTAACACTGAAGACGACAGAGAGATACACCTCAGAAATATTTCCAAAGGAATTTGAGAAACAATGACTGACACAGTGATAAAATGTAGAGATGGAATCTATGAATGATAGGAGTTCCCAAAGAAAAAGAGGGGGTAAGCCCCCCACCCCCAGTTGAAAAGAGGATGAAAAGAACTTCCGGTCTCTTGATTTTCACTCTTCCCTTGGTACTTCCTCAGCAGAGAAGACCAACTGTGAACCAGACCTCCTACCTTCCTTGTTGATGGTCAGCACACCTGGCGACACAGTGTTATTTCCTAAAGAACTGTATCAGTCAGGATAAAGCAAACTCTGCTGCAATAACAACTATACCCTCAACTTTTAGTTGCTTAACACTGGACTCTTGAAAAGTCCAGCGAGAGTTGGGTAGCTCTCCAGGGCAGTTTCCTTACAAGTGGGCACTCAGGGACCCAGGTTGCTTCCAGCTTGCATACTGTCGGGTGCCCATGGTTCTGTTTTCTCCAAGAAAATTCTCTTGTCCCCACATCGTTATTACAAGTTCCTCTTTCACTCCCCAAAGGGAGTGAGTAGTCTGGAGGGGTCACCTTAGCTGGAGGGAACGGTCCCCAGTGAGGAACACAAGTGAGCCTGGGCACACAACCACCACCCAGCCACAGTGTGGATGCAGTTGGCCTCATCTCATACCTCCAGAGTGTCAGTGGATGAAGCAGTTGGTCATCGTTCAGCCTAGAGTCGGTTTCTTTGTTCTTGGAAAGCTTGCTCAACTGATGTTAACAATGTCTGTGTGTTCAAGTGGAACATTTTCCCAGAATAGAAGACTTTACTCTTTGCAGAGTTAAGGTAAAGAGAGAAAAGGAATCTGAGGTCACACCCTGAGTTGCTGGGAGTGGGAGAAAGGGGAACTTTACTGCATTGTTTGGATTTTTCCCGATGTTGATTTTCATCCCACAGTGGCTACCTCTAGTGCAACACACACCCCATCCAGAGTGCTGTGCATATGGAAATAGCCCTTTAGATGCTTAGGATTCATCACTTTCTATGGCGTGTGATTACTCTGCCTGCATTTCAGTATGGGCCACTGGCCATCAGCTCATGCCCTTCATGTGCTTGGTTAAAATTGGTGAAATCAAAGGAATGCGTGGAGAAGAGACTGCGTTCAGCAGTCCATTGTGCTGCTGTTCTGATTAGGCATCAGCTCTTCAGCATACTGTGTCAAGGAGATGCGCTGCTGTATTAATAAGCTGTAAATATTAAGTAACTGCTTGGTAGAATGAGAATCCGAAGCCATGGGTTCCTTTCCAGAATGCTGATTATTCCCCTCCGTCACAGAAGGCAAGAGAACCCTGCTCCCACAATCCTTTCCCTTCAGACAGGAGACAATGTGTTGGCGTGCCATCTTGATAGAAAGCACTAGAAATTTCCTTGGTGATTCTTTTGTTTCCCTTCATCCGAGCTTCTGGTTCATGAGACATCATCCGGGCAACGTGATGACTTCTGCATGAGCCTCTGAGTTCCTACTTACCGATCCCTGTGAATGACAAATACTGCCTCTTTTTTCTGGTCGGAGGATGGAAATTCTGTTTCCTGAGCCAGCAGCATCTCCAGGTAGACACAGAGCTTCCCCTGAGAGGCATAACCCGAAGGTGGATGACGTGCCCACTCTCTCCCTGAGTTCCAGGCTCCAGCCGACAGTTCTGACGTGAGAAGGCTCAGCTCTGAATCCAAGCCAGCCCTGCTTGTTGGTTCCAATTAAAAAGCAATTGCATTCCCAGCAGTTCAAGGCTGCAGCCAAAAATACAGCGTGTTCAAAAAAAGCGTGCTCTTTTTCGAGAGGCAGTTTATTCCATAAAGAGCTAGATGCTGCCAGGGAGGGCTAATGAGGGTACATTTATATATGATAAAAATTTTTAAGTTCAAAGAAGAAACCAAAAAGTATTCAATTGACTTTGGAGTTATTGGTCCATAGTGATGAGCGTTTTCTATTGTTGTTTTTTTCCCCCCAGCATTAAACAGCCCATTTATTAGAGGACAAATGGGAGTTGACCTTTTGCTAGACAGCGAGGAAACAGAGCCATCACATTAAGGAAATCAAATGCAAAAATGCCGAGGGGTCAGCATTAACCAGCCCCGGGAAGCAATGTCATTCTGCAGGTGCGTCAGCCCAATCGCATCCATCTTTCTGCTCGCAGTGGCTGCCTTCTGAGAGGACCAATAAGGGCACAGAGCTTGGAGAGGCGTTCCAGATCACTGCCTTCATTCTCCTCCACTGGTTGAATGGTTATGTCTGGATATTTTTAGTAAACCCCCTTTATCGTGTTTGGCTCCAGGACACATAATTTCAGAAAAAATCAAGTATAAAAAATAACACTGAATGTCAAGAACTCCGGTATATTTGGGGTCTAGCTCGCTCGGCGTAAGAGGCAGAACAAGTCTGAACCTTTGTGGGCATGCGTTGGGAGTCACCAGTTTTATTTTAGTCCTAATAGTCCAGAATTTTATGATAAACCCCTTTAACCTCCTCACCCCCAGAGGTAGTATTTCGAAGCAAACAAACAAACCGTCCTTCCCATTTTTTCTGGTTTGATGTGTGAACATGTAGAGTTGGGCCAACCCGAATCTTTCTTCCGGAGATCATTCCTGGGTCCTTCCCAGCAGGAAGGATGATCAGTGCCCTCGAAGACGCCAGACCAGTGTGCCTGGCCAGCCACGTCCGACACCAGTGTGCCTGGTAGCTTCTGGAAGGGAAGGTGCTGGGTAGGAGAGGGCAGGGCTGAGGAGGCACGAGTGTCAGCGGAGAGCACACGGAGGCTCATCTCCTTGCCAGAGCTTTGTGTAACTGAACAGACTGTTTGTCATATTTAATTTTAGATGTAATTGTTCAGCTGGGGCCGTATCCAGACTGGCTTCCAAACCGCCAGCTTGCCCCCACCTTGTCCCTGGATCTGTCACTTCGTGATTCTCCCTGACCTCTGGACACTGGCCAGCCCCAAGTCACCTTGGTGGCCGGCTTCAGGTGTGGTTTTTCCAGCCTGTGAAATAGGTTAAAGCACCCTGGTTCCCTTTCCTGTCTGCTCTTGAGAAGCAAAGCGCTTCCTGCTCTGCATCAACTTCTTTTCTGTCCAAAGGACTCGGAATGAATGAACCCATGAGCGGAGGTATGGCCTCCACTTGGCTTGACAGGAGGGAAACGACACGGTTTCTACTGATGATTCCAGGTCCTGGAGGCTTAGCCGTCCTCTCTCCCACCTGTGACAAAGGCAGGTGCAGCATAAAGTGGCAGGAGAGCGTTCTCAGTGATGCTGAGATGGGCAGGACTGTGCCTCCGTCAGATGGAGTGTCTGTCCAGCTGACCTCACAGGTAGATGGGACAGGCAGCCTTGAGATAGTACCTATGGGTACTATCAGTGTCAGTTGTTTTTTAATACAATTTTTAAAGGTTATGCTCCATTTATAGTTACTGCAAAATATTAGCTATATTCCCCATGTGGTACATTGCATCCTTGTAGCCTATCTTACACCCAGTAGCTGGTGCCTCTCGCTCCCCCACCCCTATTTTGCCCCCCTACAAACACACTGGTAACTACTGGTTTCTCCTCTATATCTGTGAATCTGCTTTTTGTTGTATTCACCAGTTTGTTTTATATTTTAGATTCCACATATAAGTGCCATCATACAGTGTCTTTCTCTGATTTATTTCACTTAGCATAGTGCCCTTCAAGTCCATCAGTTTTGCCATTTTTTAATGAAAGAGTCATATACACACACTGCATCTTCTTTATCCATTCATCTGTTGATGGACACTGTACACGTGTGCCTGGCAGGTCGTCTCCAACTTCTGCCCCAGCCAGATTCGAATGGGGCCCTTGCTAGAATCTGGACCTGTTCATGGAGCCTGAGGTGCTAGGTTTACCATTGTGCTTGAAGCAAGCTTGAGGTAAGCTTGAGGTCGACTAGATCCAAGAGTCCTTCCCTTTTTTGCAGGCACCATTTTTCATCCTATAAACTGGCCGATCTCCTCCCCCTTTTAGCGGTGGTTTTCAGTCCTCCTCTCCTCAGCCAGGCTCCTGAAAGTAAAAGGTGGGCCCCCCACACCCCCGCGCTTCCAGTCAATGTTCCTTCATATGCAGCCAAGGAAGTACCAGCTCCCTAGCACTTCCGCCCAGGGACTCCTGCATGGAACCGGAGGGGAGGTCCTTGTCATGCTCCCATTCACCGTATGAATGAAATTCCACAGGAAGGAGTGAAGTCAAGCTTTCTTCCCTTCTTCTTTATCCATGAAATGAGTTGGCGGCGTGAAATGACATAGCCTTCCCTTTGCTTTTGGTGTCCTATGCGGAGAAATGTGTACCTTTCTGCTTCCTTCTTATACAATGCTCATTTTTCACCATTTCTGAAAGATTTTTGAGATCATTCTTCAAACCCAGGGAGTAATTTTGAAATAAGGTGGAGAGAATTGATAGGAAAAGGCACCAAATCTTTTTGACAGAAAAGGAATAATTGTCCAAAGCACAAAGCCTTCTCAATGTCAAGTTTCTGCTGACCTCTTCAGCTATTGTGGTTGTCATTCTTTTCTGGCACCAGCAAGCCTTTTTTCCCCTTTGGATAAATAACAGGTTTATTCTGACTCTCGGTTCCCATAGGCTTGCAAATTTCAGATCACACTGAAGACCAAATTACTGCCTTTGGGACAATGGCCTTTGTCTGATTGCTAATTGGACATTTAGTATACAGCTCAAGAGACAGGATTGGGTTTGAGATTTTACTGGGTTGCATTTTTTTAAAACCCAGTTAATTATAGACTTAGGTTGTATATTCAAATGCAGATATGAGAGATACAGCAATCCCACATTTTAATTGGATCCTTAGGTAAAGAGGGTTTGAGCTGAGTATTATTGCAATGTGAACAACTTCAGTGGGAACACACTTCTTTTTTAATGCCTGGCTTTCCTTTTTTCTCCCTTGCCTTACATCTGTACTCCCATGGCACCCTGAACATCGTCTTCTTCTCAGTGTGCTTGAAATACTTGTAATACTTGGTTGCTTCATCAACCCCCTTATATATTAGATTCCAAGATCCCTAAGAAGGTGGTATATGTCTATTTTATTCACCACTGTATCCTCTGAGCAACCTGGTATAGTGCCTGGCATGTCGTTAACCTTTAAGAAATATTTGTAGGATGGGTGAATGGCTGGATGCATGGCTGGATGAATTGATGATAGATGGATGGATAGGTGGATGGATGGATGAATGGATGGATGGACCAATGGATGGATGGACAGATCGACGGATGGATGGATGGATGGATCAACAGAAGGATGAATGGATGGATAGATCAATGGATGAGTGGACAGGTCAATAGATGCATGAATAATGGAGAAAAATATTTACTTTCCTATCTTCTGTTTTTGGAAACCATGATAAGATCACAGAATCCTAGGGTAGAAATACAACCATCTTTGTGTCTTAAAAGGTCTCCTTGGCCTCACTTCCAGATTAATTACATGATGTGTCTCTAGGAACGTGCTCTTGTCCTCTTTCTTTAATCAAGTTCCCATAAAATATCTGTTCTTTGAGCGTAGTCTCTGGGGCCTAACACTTCCATCTGTCTACCAAAAAAACAAAGTGTCCTCCCTGGATAGATGCCTGGGGGCCTGTTTGTTTTTCATGTCCTTGGAGATGACGAACCAGTAGACCCCAGGCTGGTCTACCAAGCTCCTTTGCTGCAGGAATTTCTGACACTTGGTACTTCAGAGTGGTGGCTATCAGACCAGGGAAGAGAACTCAGCACAGAATCCTCGTGAATGATTCTGAATCAGGTAGGAAGCCTGATGTGCAGGCTAATATGATGAGATCATTCCCATTGTATCCATCAGCTGTTCTAAGCTTCCTTTTTCTGGGGCTTTCTATGCACAAATTGATGGTCTTACTGTATATTCTGAAAGAGAGAATGAGAGCATCCTTACCCAAGAGGTAGGAACATCAGTACACTGGCTACAGAAGCCGTTAAGATTGATTGAGAGTGGCAGGAACCCCGGGTCTTCAGAAGAAGTCCTTTCGTCCGCAGGACAAGTGGCCTTTGTCTGCCGGCCCTTTGTGGTCCTGTCTCTCTTCGCTTCTGCTGGCTTTCTTCTCGAATGCATCCACTTGCCCTGACTCCTGCCTTGCCCTGCTGCAATTTGAAGCTTCTCTCCAGGTCGTTTCAGGATCTGACACTTTCTGGATGTGGCTTCTCTCAGGAGCTGACCTGACTCTGTCTGGCGTGGGTTTTATCACTGCTGTGCATAGGCTGGGAGACTGCCCTTTGGGTCTGGTTTGAGTCTGGAAGAGGTAGAAGGCCTGGAGTGATTGCAGACTCTTCAGACACTCTTCCGCAAACGTGGATTCTCCCAGCTGAGTCCTGAGACGGTGTAGCAACAGGGAGTTGGCAGTGGGCTTGTAGGTAATGTTTGGGATGCCTCTTATGAGCCCTGCACTGCTCTTGGAGGGATTACCATGGAGGCAAGTCGGGGTCTCGATGCCGGGACTCTTCTCATTGGCCCATCTGCTCGCAACACCCTCTCTCACATATGTCGAAGCCCTAATCCCCTAGAACCTCAGAATGTGATTGTATTTGGAGATGGTATCTTCAAAGAAGTGATTCAGTTAAAATGAGGTCATTAGGGTGCAGCTGGTGCCCTTATAAGAAGAGATTAGGACACAAACACACGCAGAGGGCAGACCGGGTTCTCACACGGAGAAAATGGGAGTCTAGAAGCTGAGAAGAGAGGCCACAGAGGAAACCCAACCTGCTGACACCTTGACCTTGGATCTCCGGCCTCCAGAACTGTGATGAGACAAGAAATGTCTGTTGTTTCACAGCGCGTCGTGGTGCTTTGTTGTGGCAGCCTGAGCAGACTGATAGAGCATCTGTTATGTGCGCTGAGCCTGCATCCAGCAGTTCAACAGACCATTGTTTTGAACTCAGATTTAGTTCTTTGTTCTCTAAATAATTCCTCTGGGAGAGGCTGGATGCCCGTGATTTAAGGACATAAGCTCAAGATTCTTTGGAAGAAATACCTGATCTGGGCAGCTCAGGTCACCTGAGCATTAAATTCGGCTGTGATACACCTGTTTTTTGGCTTGTCGCTTAAGAGGTTGAGAGAGTGAGAAACTATAGGCATTTTCAAGGTAGAACGAATCCACCTTTGGTCAAAGAGAAATTAGGAAATGAATTTGAATCTCCAGGACCTGCCATGTCTTGTGCTGAGCCTTGGAGAGAAAGAATGCCCACAGCCAGGACCATGGGAGTTTCAGGAGTCAGGATGTGCCGGGGACAGTGATGGGCAGGATTCAGGGCTGGGGGACGGGGTCAGAATACATGGGTGCTGGAACCTCTGGCCTTTCTGGCATCAGCCCAGATGAGGAAGAGGTTCTGTTTTTATTGATGGACTTCCAGTGACCTATGGGCTTGGGGCAAAGGAGCATGAATTTTGTTTTTTTTTGGTTTTGGGGGGTTTTTTTGATCACTGTCATGTCATGCAGAAGTTCCTGGGCCAAGGATCAAACCCACACCACAGCAGTGTCCCAAGTCACAGCAGTGACAACGCTGGAACTCCCAAGAACACAAATTAATAAAAGCTCAGGGTTTTTTCCCAAACTATATTCCTTGGCATGCTGGTTCTGTGGGTGGTCACAAGCGTCCTACAAAAAGTAAAAGAGTACGTGTTAGTAAAAGTGATGGGGTCGGTAGCCTTTGACTTGAGCAGTGGACATGGGCCGTGATGATGCTCTTTACAGTGATGCTGAGTGTGTGCAGGTGTATCAGAGAAGAGCATTTCCTAGCTTAGCGGGGGGGTTTTTTGTGGAGCAGCTGCTGTCCTGGTTCCCCACACTCACAAATAGCCTCTCCAGATGGCCTGTAGGGCTCCCCGTGGCTGTCCTGAGATATCCGGATGAGAAACAGCAGGTGGTCACAGGGCAACGGACCAGTGGAGCAAGAACACTGGGGGCGACCAGTGGGCATGACCGCAGCCTCCACCTCTTCATCTGTCAAAGAATCACAAGACCCGGCAGGTAGATAATACATAAAGGAACCCACCAACATCCATAGGTTAAAAAATCAGCATAATGCCTTAACCAACGTTTACAAGGCAAATGCAAGAGAGAGAGTTTAAAGAATATGTATATTTCAGTGCTCCGGCCCAACTACCCGCTGACAGAGCACCGGTACACATTTCCAAATCCTTCCTGGGGGCAGCGCCGGCCTCGCCACGCAGCCTACCAGTGCTGCTCAAACTGTCTGTGCCCTGCATCCTGATCAGGAGTGATCTCGTCCCCAACCGGGTGAAAATTGGCTCTTGAAGGGGAATGCCAAAGAGTATTATTCTTTTTATGTGTAAATCACAAGCATACCTACAGCACACAAACAGATGCACAGAATATCTGTGGTGTTAAAATTTCATGGTGGGAGCGGAGCAGAGGGCTGGGGGCAGGGGATGCGGAGGAGATCGAGGAATGCTCCGCTGGGGGGCAAGAGTGGAAAAAGGATTGAGGAGCACTGACATGTAGTAAAAAAAAAACAAAACCCGGCTCTTATATCCAATCTATCACGAACTGATACTTTTATAAAATGCAGTAAAAAGTGAATCACTAGAAAAATAAAATGGGGAAAAAAGGAAAAGAACATCAAATCCCCCCCCCATTTTTTTTAAGGATGCATCTGCAGCATATGGAAGTTCTCAGGCTAGGAGTCGAATCGGAGCTGCAGCTGCCAGCCTATACCACAGCCACAGCAACACTAGATCCGAACGGCATCTGTGACCTATGCTGAAGCTCACAGCAACGCTGGATCCTTAACCCACTGAGTGGGGCCAGAGATCAAACCTGTATCCTCACAGATACCAGTCAGGTTCTTAACCCACTGAGCCACAAAGGGAACTCCCAGCCCCCCTCACTTTTATTGTTGGAGTCAACTGATATAAGATTGCTCAGAAGTGTTGTAAATGTTTTTAAAGCTGACTCACAATTTCCATCGGAGAATTTTTGCAGACTGTTGGTGGACAGGCTGTCAGGGGAGAGAAGCAGGGGTGTTCAGGACAGGCCTGAGGGGTCTCAGAAGCAGCAGAGGAACAGCTGAGCATGAAGGAGGGAGGGGCGTTTCAGTAGAAGGTGAAGTCCTGGCAGAGATGCCAGGGGAAGCACATGGCACCTGTAAGGATGGCAGTGATGAGGGGTGAGGTACAGGGTAGGGCTCTGGCAGAGGGAGGGGGCCCAGAGAGGAAGGCAGACCCGGGTAGAAGGCAGACACAGGGCTTCAGGCAGGAGCTGCATGCACTGCCCGGGGGGCTGCATTCACATCCTGTTCTAACCATGTGCCCGCTCGTTGTTTTGGAGTCAGTGGCTGCTTGATGGTCCCAACAGACCCCCTCCCAGAAGCCCGAACAACCCCAAGACATTGCATGAATAATCTGGGGACAGGGGTGGTTTCACAGTCCCTACGCTCCATCCAAAGTCTCCGGAGTCAGAGCCGGTGTAGACAGTTGAGCCGATCCCTCTAAACCCTCCTTGTGGGCTCATTCATTCCCACAGCCATGTTTGTGGATGCTGTCTGTGTGCGGACTCCAGTTCTCATGGGTCTGCTGGATACACATCGGACAGTCAGCGCCAGCCAGCAACTGCCTGGGTTCCAGAGAGCCAGGGGCAAGCCAAACCCTTCCCTTGGCAGAGCTCCCATGACGGAGGCACGAGGGGTAAGCCCAAGACATCCTGGGGGGACAAGGGCTGGGTGCGCCCCCAAGGCTCTGACAGTTGCTCCACCCCTCCCCGCCGTGAAGCCTGGTCCTCCCACCCCCGGCTCTCTCCCTGTCGGACCAACTCTGCATTTTCATCCCTCTCGTGGACTGACTTCTGTGACCTTCCACCAGAGGAGCTGTGGCATGGAGGCCACTCAGGACCGGAATGCTGTTGGGGTTTGTTAGGATTGGAACATCCTTAGTGGGCAGTTTCATCTGCCTTTGTACGGAATGTAAAAAGGAGCCAGCAAGTGGAAACGTACCCAGAGAAGCAACTGGGATGATTGGCCCTCACCAGCACACAAGAAGTCCTCTTTGTAAAAATACCAGGGCAACACTGAAAAGGCAGGCCTGGGACTCAACTCAGCAAGAGTTGAAAAGACAAGGACAAAAACGTTTGGCTCTTCCAGCGCAATCCTGAGATCAGGATTGAGAACTCAAGACAGGTGCCATTTTGGAGGTAAAGGTACATAGCTAAGAGTTCCCGTTGTGGCGCAGTGGGTTAAGAACCCAACAGAGTGTCCACAAGGATGTGGATTCGACCCCTGGCCTCACTCAGTGGGTTAAATATCCAGCATTGCTGCAAAAACTGTGGCATAGGTCTCAGGGCAGCTCAGATCTGGTGTTGCCATGGCTGGGGCGTAGACCCGCAGCTGCAACTCTGATTCAGCCCCTGGCCCAGGAACATCCATACGCCACAAGTGCAGCCATACCAAAAAAATTTTAAAAAGGATACATGGCCAATCTGACATAGGCTACACTCCTGTGTGTTGAAGATAAGCGTGTAAATTCACATGCAGGTGCTTCACCTCATTGGGCACTTACTGTGTGCCAGGCACCGTTCTGGCACTGCCAAGTAGCAGTGAACAAAACAGAGTCCCTGCCCTGATGGAGCAGACGATATATAACATGGAGCAAGGGGGACAGAGGTTGGGTGTTGGGGGAGAGACTGCTGTGAATAGTGCAGACAGGAAGGCATCGAAGTATTAGACCCACATGAAGTAAAGGCACACAGGTTGTGGGGTTTCTTGGAGAAGAGGCAGAAGGGACAGTGAGTGCAAAGGCCCTGTGGTAAGAGCAGGCTTCACACACTTGAAGAACAGCAGGGTGTCAGTGTGGCTGGAGGGCCATGAGCGGGGGCCGGGAGAGAGGAGATGACAGGGCAGGAGGGCAGCCCATCAGCGTCCTTGGGATTTCAGCGTGAACTCTGAGTGACATGGGGCCAAGGCAGCCTTTTGAGCAGCGGATGGACAAGTTCAGCTGATGGTCTAAAAGGACCCCCATCGCTACATGGGGATTCTGTTGGGACAAGGGCAGAAAGGAGGGTCTGCTTCAGCTGTTAAGGTGGTAAGAATCCAGGTAAGATCAGCAGGTGGCTTCAGCTCCAATGGGCAAGAGGAGGCACTTGAAGCTGATGGCAGACTTTGAGGAAGATAAGAATTCGCCGGCGACTCGTCGAAGACTCCGAGGGCCTGAAGTAACCCCCAACACCCTCTCTGTGAGGCCCCAGAGCCACATCACGTGGGGATCCTTTAAGGGATCCAGAGGTGTTTAGCCTGAGGAGAGAAGAAAAAGAGATGCCTTTACAAGGAGGACTGCCATGGTTCTAGAAAAGGAAGAGCCTCTGTCCCGCCAAGCTTGCCCACCATGAATCAGGCTGCTTCCGGGGTGGGGAGCTCCCGTCACATCCCACGGGACCCCCTTTGGGATGCTGTGGGCACTGGGAGCCACTCAGATCAGAGTCGCCCATGCGTTGCTTTGTCCCTTTGATGTGTATGAGGTTCTCTTTAGGTTTGAATTTGGAACAAGACCCAGCCCCAGCTCTCAGAGAGCAGAGACTATGTTGGGTGCTCCAAGGGGGTGGGAGTGTTCCTAGAGGGGCTCTGGTCCAGGCTTTTGGTGAAAAATGTGACAGCTGTGGCCATGCTTGGAAGCACCAGCACCCTTAACCCATGTAATGGATCTGTGGGTCGCTGTGCACTGGGGACGAGGGGCGAGGAGAGGACCGGGCACCTTTTTGGGTATGGAGGATATGATCAGAGCGTGGTGAGTGAGAAGGAGACGTTGCAGGATGCAGAGGGTACCCTGGCTCATAGGGGGTCTCAGTCTCTGGAGCCCAGGACTGGGGGAGGCTGTGAGGAGAGCTGTACGCCTATAGAGTGGGCATCTGTTTTGATTGAACATTTTGACATTTTGCTTGTCATGGATTTTGTTGCATTATTTTAAATATTGCAACTTTTAAAATATTGCCTCTAGAGTTCCTGTGGTGGGCTCAGCGGGTTACAAACCCAACTAGTGTCCATGAGGATGCAGGTTCGGTCCCTGGCCTTGCTCGGTAGGTTAAGGCTCCGGCGTTGCCCTGAGCTGTGGTGTAGATCGCAGATGCTGCTTGGATCCCACATTGCTGTGGCTGTGGCGTAGGCCGGAGCTGTAGCTCCAATTTGACCCCTAGCCAGGGACCCTCCATATGCCACAGGTACAGTCCTAAAAAGGCAAAAATATATATATTCTTTTTTTTTTAATTTTATTATAGTTGATTTACAGTGTTCTATCAATTTCTGCTGTACAGCAAAGTGACCCATACATACATACATATGTGATTCATACAAGTGATTCATACATACATATATATATGTATATATATATTCTTTTTCTCATGTTATCCTCCATCATGATCCATCACAAGTGACTAGACACGGTTCCCTGTGCGATACAGCAGAATCTCCTTGCTTATCCACTCCAAATGCAATTGTCTGGATTCCTGAGTGTTCAGGGCCCCCCTTAAATGTTACGTGCAGACGCTGCCATGCTCGCCTCATGTTAGGCTCAGCCTTGCTCCAGACGGGGGAGGCACTGGGGGGGCAGTGTGGGGAGTTTGCATCATGAAATTAGTGGACGGGGTCCTGAAGTCACAGCCCACATTGCCCAGCACCTCACAGCAGGGCAGACTGAGGCTAACAGCATCCTAGGGGCCAGCAGAGCCCTGCCATCAGCTGAGGGGTCCAGGGAGGGCTTTCCCGGGAGGCATCTGAATCGGGAGCAGAGTTCATCTATGCAGGAGGGAATTTAAGAGGGGTAAGTGGCCGAGGAAACGAACACAGCCGTGGGAATGCACCTCCTGGTTCTTTATTTATTTAGGGGGATTGCTGTTCTCTATGCTAATCTTCACATCACATGCCTCATTGCCTTCTGAAGGCCCTGAGAGCTTTCTTGTAGCCTTTATTTGGTCGCATTTGTTCCCGAAGTCCCCTTTCTGGTTTCTCATTACTCACTCGCCTGGAAGGACCAGAGGAGAAGGGGATCCTGTGAGAGGCAGGCCAGCTGCTGGCAAATCCAGGGCATAGTTGGCATTTGAAGGTATGGACAAAGGAAAAAAAAAAAAAAAGCCTGGTTTTACTCCTCATTGAAAACAAGGGTTCAGCCATATCAGGAACGGTGAGGGTGGCAGCACTGGGCCAGGCAGAGGCAAAGCAGGGATCCTGGTCCCCCTGCTTGGAGGGGGACCTGCAGCCCAGCGGAGACATCTCTCAGGAGGACCCTCCCCTTCCCCGCCTGGGTCCGAGGCTGCCAGGCCACTCTTGGGATGCTGGACCCCACCGACCCCAGAGGCCTGGAGAGAGGACAGGCTCCCCGGGGGATGCTCTGGGCGCTGGAGGAGGAGGGTTTGGTGAAGATGGCTCTTGGGACAGGTCGGGGCACTGGCCCTGCGTCCCCTGCATCTCCCCCCCAGGCTTCCCCTCAGACCCTGGCTGGTACCCCCGTTGGCTGTTCTCTCAACATGGACACTCCTTCCACGTTCTTGCCGTGGGGATTGTTCGCAGGGGACCTTGATCCTGGCGGGAGGCACTCGCCCTCCTCATGCCTTCTCGGGAGGACTGTCCTGGGCCCAGGTCACTCAGGGTGAGGCCCTGGTAGTCAGACTGTTGTCTTCACTCCTGTTTATACACCAGCAGCATGGTTGCCTTAAGTTCTGTTTTCTCCCTTAAAAGCTATTGCCCTCAGGGTCTCCTTCCTGCCATGTAGCAGCTCAGCTGCTGTCCATGGGGGGCGGAGGGGGGGCTGTGTTTGGGGGAGGTGCAGGCCTGCTCTCTGCCCTGAGGTTGGATCTCCTGGGGTCTGCAGCCTGGCTCTTTTGGGTGCCCAGTTGAGGTCGTTTTCTGTAAGAAGGGCTGAACAGGACAGGCCTCTGTTCCCAGAAGCCCCCTCGAGGCAGCAGGGCTGGAGGGGCAGGTGACCCCAGGCCCTCTGAGACCTCACAAGGACCAAGCACCACGTGTTCGCCCCGCCTTTAAGGGCCGAGGACTGGAAGACAGATCAGAGGGCATGTTCCTTACACTGTGGTCTGTACAGCATGGCACTTAAAGTTGTACGAGCCAGAAATAAAATGTACTCGAGAAGGGGTTTGAGAAATCTGGGAGATTGGAGGACAGCAGATAATTCTTGGGAAAACAAGGATTATTTTTCCTGCATTCTGGGGACTGTTAGGTGGAAGGTGATGATGACACAGAAACCCAAAGGAGAACTTTGTAAATAAGTATCATAAAAAGTTTTGGAGTTCCCATTGTGGCTCAGCACTTAATGAACTTGATTAGTATCCATGAAGATGTGGGTTCAATCCCTGGCCTTGCTCTGTGGATTAAGGATCCGGCGTTGCCGTGAGCTGTGGTGTCGGTCGCAGACGTGACTCGGATCCCACGTTGCTGAGGCTGCGGTGTAGGCCGGCAGCTACAGCTCTGATTCGACCCCTAGCCTGGGAACTTCCATATACCGTGGGTACAGCCCTAAAAAAAAAAAAAAAAAAAAAGAAAGAAAGAAAGAAAAATTTAAAAGAAATTTTTAAAAAGAAATTGACAGAACATTATACGTCACCTATAATTAAAAAACAGACCATCATTTTTTTTCAAAAAGGAAACCCAGAGGCTCAGTCCCCATCATGCCTCTCCTTCACCAGGCAGCAAAAGGTATTTAACATACAGCTTTGGCTTTTCATTTGTCAAACAAAAAGGATAAAAGTAACTTGATAGGATAATCGTGAGACGTACACGAGATAACCTGCCAAGCGCCTGGTCCAAAGCCGTGCGCGCCAGACAGGTAATGATTAGGTTAGACTGTGATGGTCACGGTATTAAAGTGTGTTCCAGCATCGCCCGTCAGGCCGCATGGGGCATAGGATTGAGGCCAGGAACCACTTTTCTGTTCAGAGACCAGACTGCCTGAGCATCCTGGCTCCGCCGATTGATATTCTAGAATTCAGCAAACGCCTGCGACCTCGGAGTCACCCCTCCGTGCTGGGATTCTGACGAGGAATCAGAGGCAGGGCGCCAGCCCTGGGTGACCTGGCAACACGATGGGGACATAAACCAGGAAGCAGCAGGCAGGACGGAGATGCTGTGGCTAGAGACGTAAAGGAGGTATCTGGGGGGCTTGCAGCTCGGAGGGAGGGCTGGGGAACCTTCTAGAGAAGGAGACATTGAGGTGGGACCTGAGGATGAGGGGGAGGGTGGTGAGAAGCCTTATCAATTAGATAAACTGCAGGTGGCAGGGCCCAGGGCCACAAGGACGGCTCTGGGGCGAGCTGAGAGCCTTCCCCTGTGGCTGCAGCATCCGAGCAGGAGAGCAGGAGATGGGAGCACGTCAGTGAGACCTGGTCTTCCAGGCCTTGGGGGTGAGTTTTAAACCATCTCCCGAGGGCCAGCGTGGAGCCCCTGAAGGTGGAAGGTGGGGAGAGCCCAGGCGCGTTGGGTACTTTATGAGCTCAGTCTGGCAAGAACGTGGGTGGAAGCAGGTCACCACCAATGCAGGAAGACCAATCAGGACCGCACCACAGTCCCCCTGGGAGAGTGCTAGCTGGGGAAGTGGCAGCTCAGAGAGAAAGAAGTAGATGCTTCCAGTAGCTGTTTTGGAGGCGAGATGACCAGAGCCTGGGGACAAGCTGGCTTTGACAGTAAAGCAGAAGGGAGCTCCCAGTTTTCTGATCTGCGCAATGGGCGAGGCCCTGAGGTGGGATGAGCAAATTAATGGGGCGTTTAGGACTAAGTTTCTACGGTTTATGGCCCATCCAGACAGAGGGATCTCCAGGGAGACGCAGCGGGCTTTCCTGGCAAGCCCTTGAGGTTTCAGGGCAATTCTGTGTGCTTCTATGATTTTTCTCAAACTGCCAGTAGTTTGGGTGTTGGTCCAGAAAACGCAGGCTCTTCTTGGTCCAGCCCAGGGTGCTGGTTTTGCCAAGAGAGTACAAAGGAGGGGGGAGGAGCAGAAGGGTGGAGAGAGAATTCAGAGTGATGGAGAAGGACCCATCGCTGAGGCAGAAAGGAAGCGCCTCAAGCCAGAGGGGCGATGTATGCAGACTGCCAGGGTCCAGACCCCCGCTCAGCTGCTCCTTTGCTGGGTGATCTGTGCCCAGGTCTTAATTTATAAAGGTGATAGTGTGATGACAGAGAGATCCGTGCCACTGAAAGAAAAGATTGCTGTTAACACTTCTCCTAGAAATGACAGGTGTGCCATGCAGGTCAGGAAGACAGAAGAAGTGAGAGGAAAGTCTGGCCAGAGCCTTTACTGAAGGCAGGGCAAGGTAAACAGATGAGAACAGGCTGGTTTGAATAACTCCGGCATTTCTGGGGCATAGGGGAGGTCTCGGCTTGGTGGGTGGGAGTTGGGTAAGGAGAGGGATCCGACGGGAGCATCAGAGGTGTAAACAGTCTGGCTGTGGGTTTGGCCCTGTGACGGATAGATGCCACACAGACAAACACAGGACGCTGGGTGTCTTGGAGCAATTTGCTTAAATCTCTCTCTGCCTTAATTTCTTTGTTTCTAAAATGAGGAACGTAATAGCGCGCACCTCATAATGTTATCATGTGATTGAGTCAGTAATGAGTTAGTAAATGCAAAGTGCTTAAAACACAGTTAAGTGTTAGCTCTCATTACTTGGTTATTAGTATTTTATCATTATAGGCGTCACATGGCCAGAGCACCCCCCGCCCCTCTGACCAAGTTTCGTGGGAGTAAATGAACAAGGGAAATGCAGGAAAAGAAAAGGAGCCTGGGGTCAGAGTGGATCATTCCAAATGGGCCAGGGTGGAACTGCGGGACCAGGGGCTTGCTGCAGAGGGTGGGCGTTGGTGTAGACAGGCAGGGTGGGCCATTTCTCGGTGCTGGCTCTGTATGCAGCTCACGAATTGGAGCCACGTACAATGTGCCGGTGCCCGGCTAGCATTTCAGACCATCTGCTCCATCTGGGAAAGAGTGGCAGAAATACGGAGTGTTATGATGGATCGGGAAAGGGGCTGTCCTCCCTAGGAGGGTTAGGAAAATGCTTCCGGGACGGGGGTGGGGGGATGCTGGGCCTTGAAGGGTGGGTGGAATTTGGCTGGGCCGAGAGGACAGGAGAGGAAGGTCCTGGTGAGGACACAGCATGGGCAGTGGCTGAGTTTAAAATGGACCCGAGAGTGGGTGGAACCAGGACGGTGGAGGCGAGTCTGGGGGCATCGGCTTGGGCTGGAGTAAGATGGCAATAAGGAAGCGGAGTCTTGGATACTCTGGTTTGGGTACCTCCCCTCTGTGTACAGTGAGGCCCCTAAGTCTGGGATGCAGGGTGCTGAGGCTCATGATGCTGTGTGAGGGAAGAACCATAGCTTAAAAGGAGAAAACAGAAAAAAGACCTGAGATTTCAAGTGCTACTGGGCAATTTTATGAGACCCTTTCAAGGAGGCAGGTGCATCCAGGTGAACCACACTCTCATCTCCAGGGCGCATGCCTGGGAGACAGGGTCCACTTTGTCCTCCCAGAGACACAGCTGTCCTCCATCCTCTTCATGCTAGTGTCTCGGTCCCACCTCCAGAGGCTCGGAGGCAGAGTGATTGTACTAGGTGGCCCATGGGGACAGTTCCGCTCACTCCAGCAGGCGAGGCTGCACTCCTGGTGAGCTCTGCCGTACAGATGAATAATTTGTGAGCAGCCTGGGGAAAGCTGAAACCCACCTACACCCCGGCACACAACCGCAAGTGGCAAGCAAGGAATGCTCTGAGCTATTAAATGCATTGCGAGCATGCACAAAAATCCTATTATCCCAGCATCTATTGCAAAGCTAAGCACACCGAACTTTCTGGTACCCATCAAGCATTGTTCCTAGTTGCTACGCGGAGCTTTCTGTATGGCGTTACCCAGTGGGACCTCTGGGTCATCTCATCAGTAAGGCAGAGGAAAGGGTTAGTTGATTACGGGAAGAACGCGGCTCTTTTCATGAATAGATCGCTGGCACCATTTGCTCTGAATCAGGACAATCGTTTCTCACAGTCTGGGAACCATGTTATTTAGAAAATTAGGATAAGTACAAAACAAAGCAAGAGTGGAGGGGAAAAGAAGACAACTTTCATCTGAGAGCACCAGAATGCCAAGAGAAGGAAAAATCATGAAACATTTTCCCTTGTGAGATTTGCATGCACGTGATTTCTTGTGGTTGCTCTTCCACTAGCGATCATTAATTTTTAAATCAGTCATTTAATAGAGCTCCTTTTGCCTGGAAGAAAAGATCAAACTTTCCATGCAGACTTGGCATTGCTAAAGAAAATCGCGTGCCGCTTCCGCTTGATGTTACCTCTTGTAAAAACCTATTTGCGGAGGATAAAAAAAAAGTCCTGAAATCCCACAAGGGTGTTTAGCATAGGGTCTGAGCATCTCCGTGGAGTCTGATAAAATAGAGGGCTCTGTAAACTTGGTCAGGGGTGTAAAATGCATGTTTTGTGTCCACTCATCTCTAACTGATGTTAGCAATTATTTCATTTACTAATGGAGGCCGTGGGTCTTTGTGCCATTAGCCATACCGTGCTTTATGTCCAGCAGTCATCACCAACGTCCATATAGCACATCCTCGTTCTTGCAGATATCGTGAAATACTCAGGTGTTCTATCTACTTTTTTAAAAAGTTTATTGGGATATAGTTGACTTACCGTGTGTTAGTTTCAGGCGTCCAGCAAAGTGAATCTGTTAAACATGTATACAGTAGGTCCTATATAGATTGTTACTTACAGACTTTGTGTTTGGTAGCATATCTATGCCAGTCCTAACCCCCAATTTATCCCTACCGCCATCATTTCCCCTTTGGTAACCAGAAGTTTGGTTTCAAAATCCTTGAATCTGTTTCTGTTTTGTGAATAAGTTCTTTTGTATCATTTTTTTATTAGATTCCACATAGAACTGATATATTCGGTTTGTCTTTGTCTGACTGACTTAATATGATAACCTCAAGGTCCATCTTTATTCCTGCAGATGGCATTATTTCATTCTTTTTTATGGCTAAGTAATATTTCTTTGTATGTGTGCACTACAGCTTCTTTATCCATCTCTATCAATGGTCTTGGCTATTGTAGATAGTGCTGCTACGAACATTGGGTGCATATATCTTTTCGAATTACGGTTTTCTCTGCTTTTAAATTTATAGTAGTTATTAAAGCCACACTTGATCTTGTAATTTAATGTCTTAAAGAAGCACATGTATCACTATATCATGATTTTTTAAAACCGTGACAACTGTATTTCAGCGTAATTGATTTCCATTATAATTCTAAGTGTTATGTTATTTGATGCATTTTGATTCTGAGGAGGGAATTCATAGGTTTCCCCAGACTGCCCAGGAGTCCCTGGCACAGATGTTTCAGGATCTCTCCCTAGTTCCAGACAAGTAGCTGCCCCAAGCTGGTAAAATGCAGGTGCCCAGGCCCTTCCCAAGACCCGCCCCCCCCCCCAAGTCAGAACCTCGGGGACCGGGAAGCAGTGCATGTGTGTTTTTCACAAGTTCCCCAAGTGACAGGGTGCAGTCAGCCCTAGTCAGAGGTCTGTTATTGGGAAACCTCTGGCTTAGACCATCTGTATCCCAGCATCCTGGTGCTCGGAGTTGGGTAGTGGTGCTGCTGAGTGGCTCCGTCTTAGAGACCTGAGGTCTGCTCACACTTTTGCAGGCCTGCGTGGTGGGAAAGGAGTGGGGGAGTGAAACAGACCCAGCTTTGCGTTTGGGCTTTTCGCTTAATGCGTGTGTGCCTGAGGCGTGCTCCTTCGTACCCGGGCCTCCGTTTCCTCATCTGTAAGATGGGGACAGACCTCCTCGTGGGCCTGTCCTGAGAATGAAATAAAAGAATGAGGAGCGAGGACTTTGCAGAGGGGCTGGCACACAGTAGGTCTCGGGTGCCATTGGGCCTCATGATGATGGCATTCCCTGTCTGTGAACTAGGACCCCTCTGTGTCTGGGAGGGGCAGGGATGGTTATAAAGTGACACTAGGACCAGGCTGCCAAAGCCACACAGGGCCTTTCTCCTGGAGGTTGCAGTGCAGCTGAGTGGGAAGATCTGCTCCCAGGCCCCCAGCATCAGCTGTCCCGGTGGGCTGACATGTCACCAGGAGTCCGGGGCTGTCTGTTGAGGGCAGTGTCCCTCCCAGGTAACCCCACTCTTCGCATGAAACTTAACATCCCACTCTGCAGAAGCCCCTTCCTGTCTGTGGGCCAGAAACTACTTTTCCTCCACGGAACCATTGTAGCCGAATCTCCTCTGAGATTTTGAGGGGTTCCCCAGCACGGGCCTCTGAGCTGATAACAGAAGCTGTTACCATGTCACAGGCAACTCCCTTCCTCAAGGTTTTGTTTTTTTTTTTTTTCTTTTTTCTTTTTATGGCCACACCCCCAGCATATGGAAGTTACCAGGCTAGGGGTCCAATCGGAGCTACAGCGGCCAGCCTACACCACAGCCACAGCAACACCAGATCCGAGCTGTGTCTGCGACCTACACTGCAGCTCCTGGCGATGCCGGATCTTTAACCCACTGAGTGAGGCCAGGGATCGAACCCACATCCTCATGGGTACTAGTCAGATTCTGAGCCACAGTGGAAACTCCCATCCAGGATTCATTTTTTGAAGGAACGTCTTCCTTTACAGAACCTCTCCTGGGTTCTTTATCTTGTGTTGGGCCCTGTTCCATCCAGGTTCCCCCGGGGCAGTGGCCTGTGACAAAGTCCAGGGCATGTGTGGGAAGGATACTATATTCATCCACTGAGGCTGCTCTATCGAAGCACCACAGCCTGGGCAGCTTAAAGAACAGACACGTACTTTCTCTCAGTTCTGGAGGCTAGAGATTCGAGATCAGAGTATCCGCAGAACTGGCGTCTTCTGACACCTCTCTCCTCAGCTTGGAGATGGCTGGCTTCTCTCTGTCCTCGGAGGTGGTTCCCTCTGTGTGTGTGCTCGTCCGTATCCTGATCTCTCTCTCTCTCTCTTATTTAAGGGCCACCCCTGCATCATATGGACGTTCCAGGCTAGGGATCAAAGCAAAGCTGCAGCTGCCGGTCTACACTGCAGCCACCGCAACACCCGATCCAAGCCACGTCTGCAACCCGCACCCCAGCTCACGTCAATGCCAGATCCTTAACCCACGGAGCGAGGCCAGGGATCAAACCCATGGCCTCACGGAGCCCTGTCGGGTTCATTAACCGCTGAGCCACAGCAGGAACTCCCCTGATCTCTTCTTATAAAGACCCCAGGCCTGTGGGATGAGGGCCCATCCTACGAACCTCAGTTAATGTCAGTTTTCCTCTCTCTAAATATAGTCACGTTCTGAGGTGTTGGGAGCGAGGACTCCAACATATAAATTTGCCAGGGGGTGGGTGAGAGGGTGGAGGAAGGGGTGCAATGTAGCCCATACCAGTCTGGATTGCTTCCTGCCCTCGGCACCCCCAACACTCCGTCTAGGACCCAGGGGTGGCAAGAAAGTGCAGGCGCTCCTGGCCTCCGTGAAGGATGTCAGACGCAGAACAGGACCGTGTGTCACATTCTCCAGGACAAAGGCCTGAGGCGGCCTTTGAAGCCCATCCCGAGCTGCTGGTGCTTTAAGGTTTCAAGATCCGTGCTATTCAGTGGCATTCTCAGAACTATCAAAACCCACCCCCACCCCCCAGCATTTTTACAAAAGGGGTACCTTCAAGGTAATACCATGCCATTCCTGTGTTTTCTGGGAGCCAGAGCGCGGGGAGACATGTTTCAGACAGGACGCATTTTGACCCGGCTTTCTCTGAACGGGTAAGCGAGCGCGTGGCATTTGGCCTGCTCGGCTCTGTGGGAGCCAGGCTGCTCGCTGCTTCCTGCAGCACGAGTCAGCAGGCAGGAGATGACATTTTAGGATTGTTCAAAGAGACCCCAGGCCTAGAAGCGATGCCGGACACAGCGTTAGGAGAACAAGAACAAAGCCGTGCCAGAGAGAACCGTTGAGGAATTTAAAAGACCATTTCCCTGTATCAGCTCTGCTACTGGCTACCATTCCAGCAATTTCCAAAACATGAAACTGGCCCCACGCAGGGCAGAGGAGAGAATGGGATGGAGCGCATCAGGGACGGTGACATCGTCCCTGTGCAGGCGCAGTCGCCGGCCTCCACGGACGCTGAGGAATGGACTGGTTTTTCCAGGAGAGAAACAGAAATAAAATTACCAGATTGGAAGGAAACCTCCAGGAGGCCACTTGCTCCGGGTCACCTAATCCATTCAAAGCCTGAGATTTCTGTAGACATTTTAAAATTCTACACACTTGCAAGTCCAAACAGGGAATGGGGAACGCCTGCGGCGGGTTCTTCTGGTCCCTGGAACCGCCGGACCTTCAAAGCTCAGTGGCTTCACTGAGATTTTAGTAAAAACCCACGACGGATGTTCATGGTTGGCAGGTGGCCTTCCTTGGGCTCATTTGGGGACCACGGCTCTTTCTTCTTGTGGCTCCTCCACTTTTAAAGGCTGATTTGCGGAGTTCCCGTCGTGGCGCAGTGGTTAACGAATCCGACTAGGAACCATGAGGTTGCGGGTTCGGTCCCTGCCCTTGCTCAGTGGGTTAAGGATCCGGCGTTGCCGTGAGCTGTGGCGTAGGTTGCAGACGCGGCTCGGATCCCGCATTGCTGTGGCTCTGGCGTAGGCTGGTGGCTACAGCTCCGATTCGACCCCTAGCCTGGGAACCTCCATATGCCGCGGGAGCGGCCCAAGAAATAGCAAAAAGACAAAAAAATAAAAATAAAGGCTGATTTGCAAGATCCCTGTGCAGTGGGAGAGGGCGAAGAAGGCAACCCTGGCTTTTCAAACACATCCGCCTTGGAGGACCCACGCCCAGTGTCCCCAGGCTCACATGAACCGTGAGAAGGAGCTTAAGGCCCCACCTCTGCTGGGGAGGCCAGACAGGTGCGTGCCCAGAAGGCTGTGGTGCCCTCGCTGCTGCCTTTGCCACGGAGTCAGCAAGAACACCCGCAGTGCTTGGCCCCATCGCTCCCGTAGGCGATGCCGTGTTTGGATTTGGTTTATTGACAGCTAGATATGGACCCAAGCAGAGCATCACCGGATTCTGTGGTCTCCCCGGGCATCCGAGGCGAAGCTGGGATTCAACAAAAGGGACTGCAATTTGTCATTTTTCTCAGCAGTTGAGTGTCCTCTCCAGTTGTGAGGATTCTGTCCTGATGAGAGCTCTAAGGTTGTCATATAAAAAATTGAGGAGACGCTGAAATCCACGGATGCTGTAACTCATCAGGCTCCAAGCCACCAGCCGCAGGCCCAGATTGACACAGGCGGGTGGTCGGATGGCCCTCAGTTTCCTTTGGCGCCCAGACCCAAGTGAACCAGGATCTGCATTTGTCGTTCCTTGGCTTTCAATCATCCAGCATCTCCACGAGCACTGAATGCCATGACGGCCTGGAATGTCTGGGCTTCATAGTCTGCTTTGGCGGCAGCCTCCCAGCCTCCAGGGCCACCCCTGCCCACTCCCCGTCAACCATCCGTAATGACCAGGTCATCCACTTTGCCCCCGCATCCCTGGGCCCTGACGCCCCATTGTGTCCCTTTCCTGTCTCTCAGCCTCAGAATCTCCACATTTCCCCAGCATCTGTAGCTCCTCACCCAATTACTAGTCCAGCATTTAAAAAATTAGTTGATGGAGTTCCCTGATGTCTCAGTAAGTTAAGAACCTGACATAGTGTCCGTGAGGATACAGGTTCGATCCCTGGCCTCGTGCAGTGGGTTAAGGATCCAGCATTGCCCCAGCTGTCATAGGTCTGGGCTGTGGCTCAGATTCGACCCCTGGCCCCAGGAACATCCATAAGCCTTGGGTGCAGCCGAAAAAGAAAAAAGGAGATAAACGATAAGGTCCTACTGTACAGCACAGGGAACTATATGCAGTATCCAGTAATAAACCATAAGGGAAAAGAATATGAAAAAAGAATATATATTCGGGTGTACACTTTGCTGTATACTAGAAATGAAGCCAACATTGTAAATCAACTATACTTCAATAAAAAGTGAAAAATTACGTTATAAAAAAGAGAATTGAATCTCATTCACTTTCCTCCTGTGGCCAAGCATAGTTCATCCTAATGGCACCTGCCAGCTCCTTTTTAATCCCAAGGCAAATGCAGACAAAACCGTAGTAGAGCATGGATGCCTGTTAATCGCCTGCCCCCCGTGCGGGCTGCTTCCACATCAAGGCTCTAGCGCGATCCTCAGGTCTTCCTGCAGTTCCAGAGTTGAGCTCTGAGGAAAGAACAAGGACAAGGAGTAGGAGCCATGTCTCGATTTTCTTTGTATTTTTAGCAGCCTTCAGCTCTGAGCTTCGGTCTTAGGAACCAGGCTTGCATTGAAGTGAATGACTAAGGGAGTTAGAAATTAAAGACATCAGTCTGGGTGCTGGGAATGCAAAGATGAGTCAAATGCTGGAAATCCATTTGGCGAACGCTTGCTCTTGCAAGGAGGAGTAGTCCAGAGGGAGGAGCCTGTAAACAGGGCAGAGATGGCTGGACAGAAGGAGAAGCCAGAGAAAGCCACGGTGGGGCAGTCGTCTGAGGGAAAGAGGGGTGCAAAAGAGGGGGAAGACACGGTCAAGGTGACCCCACAGGGCCTGACGGAGCCTGCTGCGGGCTCTTCTTCTAACATGGAGGTCCAGCCCTCTTTGACCATGATATGCTTATTAGGCTGGGGTCAGCTTTAAATTGTTAAGCATAAACCTGATAGTATCTGTGTCTCCGCCCCCCCGCAATATTATTCTTTTAAGAATAATGTTGCTGCGTAAACAACAGCAACAAAAATCAAAAGAAAAAAAAAAAAGCCCTTTTCATGCTCAATAACTCAAGCTGCTTTCCTCCACTGAATCACACATCATGTGCCAAGCTTCTGTTTTAATTCCTCACCTTTTATTAAGTAACTTGCATCAACTGGCCACAGAATCTAGGTATTTAGGGGTTCTTGCCACTGTGGTATTTAAATTGAGATATGTCTTGAGGTCTGTACTGGTAAATCCTACTTCTGAGAACCAGTAATAAATAAAGGAGAGGATTGAAAATGAATTTTTGTAAAAAGACTGGAGTTCCTGTCGTGACTCAGTGGAAATGAATCTGACAAGCATCCACGAGGACACAGGTTCACTCCCTGGCCTCGCTCAGTGGGTTAAGGATCCGGCATTGCCGGGAGCTTGGATCTGGCATGGCTGTGGCTGTGGCTGTGGCCAGCAGCTGTGGCTCCAGTTTGACCCCCTAGCCTGGAAACTTCCATATGCCGCGGATGTGGCCCTAAAAAGACCAAAAAAAAAGGACTTTAGGAGGAAGGCTGTTATGTGTCCATCCAATTTAGGGGGATAGAAGGTGCATTTCAGCTGGGAAGAGCCAGGAGTTCCCTTGGGAAGGCGTGGGTGAGAGATCTGTCGTTGTCACAGCTGCTGGAGGTTGCTTGCAGTACAGGTTCGGTCCCTGGCCCGGAAACTTCCACGCAGCCCCCCAAAATAAAATAAACTGGGAAGAGCCAGCTCACCATCTGCAGGATGGCAGAGGGGAGTGCGAGGAGCTGGACCTCCACTCTCAGAAGTAGGTTCCAGGTATCCTGAAAAAGATTCTGGGAGGCCAGAAGTAGCAAATTAACTGTTCCCTTCACCAGAAATCTGGGTTGTTTTAAACAGATTTTGCCAGCAGACAAGAGGCTAAAATCTGCCTGCACTTGGATTACCAAATGGCACTATTGACGCAATTTCTGCACGGAGTGTCCCTCCAGTGTTGCTTTTAACAGCAAGTGGGTTTAAATGGTCACCAGAGTGACTTCAGGCTGATACCAGGAAGAATCCCTACCTGTGGGGAGGAGACGTGGGATAGAGCAGCCCCGGAGCGTTAGGGCTTCCCTTCCCAGACAGAGGATGGGAGAGGCGCCCAGGGCTGGGCTTCCAGGTTCCATGGGGTCAGATATTAGATCAGGCCTTGAGAGGAGCCCATGTGAGAGCAAATCCTGAAGGTGAAGGTCGGGGGCATCCTGTTCTCTGCAGGGATGGGTTGCGACGGCTGCAGGATCCTGCTGGTCCGTGGTGTCAGGAGGCAGTGGCCACAGAACCGCCTCAGTTCACTTACTGCTAGACTCTGACTCTCCTCTCCCCACGTTTTTTAGGCAAGAACTTTTTTCTCTTTTCTTCCAAATCTCCATGACAAAATCTAGAGAAAAGGATGTTTTCTTCTCTCCTGAGAGATGCCAGCAAAATCTCATGTGACTTTAGGTATTTGTCCATCTGAGTTGGGAAGAGAGCTTGCTAAAAACTGATCGGGGGCCTTCCTAGAGAAGTTTTGTTTCCCACACCCCTTTCTGGCTGGCCGACCTGTCAAGTCCTCTGGAATTCTCCCACTGGAGTCCCTGGATTCCTCATTCCCAAGTGGAGAAAGGCCAAGCGCCCCTCAGGAGTAGCAGCATTCTGGAAGACATCAGAGCAGACACTGCATGTGTTCCAGGTGGCCGGGAAGCTTCAGGGCTGCCTTAGGCTGAGACACAGGAATAGACAGCCTGGAGCACCTGCAGGGAATGGGGCAGGAGAGAGTGCCTTGCTTTATATCACGCAGCTGGTCTTTGGAGGAAGTAGAACAAGAATATTGGCTTCTGCTGCTCAGGTCATTCCTCTGCAACCTCACAGCCTCTGCACGCCAGCTCTGCACAGAGCCCCGGGGAGGGACTGCCCGTGAGGAGTGATTGGAAAGGCCTTGCCCACTGGAGACCAAAACGAGGAGGAGGAGGAGTGAGGGCGGAGAGAGAGGGAGAGACGTTACTGGAAGCCAACCTCATGTTCACCCGAAGGCCTCAGCGCATCATAAAAAGACAAACAACCCAATTAAAAATTGGGCAAAGGATCTGAATAGACATTTCTCCAAAGAGAGACAAATGGCCAGGAAGCACATGAAAAGACACCCCACATCATTAGCCGTCAGGGAAACGCAAATCAAAACCACAGCGCGTTGCTACTTCACACCCACTAGGATGGCTCTAATCAGAAGGATGGACAACAGCAAGGGCGAGCGAGCGAGGATGGGGGACGTTTCAGACCCTCGGCACGCTGCTGATGGGAATGTAAAGTGGGGCAGCCGCTTCGGAGAAGTTAAACTTGGAGGTACCAGAGGACCCAGCAATTCCACCCCTAGGTTACGTACCCAAAGGAAGTGATAATGTCTCTCCATGTAAACACCTGTACATGAATGTTCGTAGCAGGGTTATTCTTAACAGCCCCAGTGGAAACAACCCAAATGTCCATCAGCGGATGACAGTAGAAACAAAACATAGGCCATCCGTACATCCACATAAAAAGGAACAGAGTACTGATGCCTGGATACAACTTGAAAACGGGATGCTAAGTGAAAGAAGTCAGCTGCAAAGGGCCACATACGGTATAATTCCACTTGTAAGAAGCGTCCAGAATAGGTGAATCCATAGAGACAGCCTCCCCCCTTAATTATAGGGGAGAAAACCGGGGTTCGAGAGGAGAATGGGGTGCCCAAATTCTGAGAGAAGGGGAGTCCATGGCCTTTTCTCACTAGAGGATGGGATGGCCGGTTCCTCCTTCCCCTCTTCTCAGCTGGTGCTGGGGGACACCTCCCAGGTGGTCCCGGGCGGGCTGGGCCAGTTGGCAGGGACCACGTTGGGATGGATTCCCATCCCTGCTCCGACTGCCAAGAAACAGCGTTCCTACAAGCACATGAGGGTGGTTGGTGGGAGAAGCTGGAGAGAGTCAGGTCTTCCTGGCATTGAGTCCAATAAGAAAGGCCTTTGGTGGAGCTCCCTGGCAGCCCAGTGGGTTAAGGATCCAGCATTATATCACTGCTGTAGCGCAGGTTCTATCCATGGCTCGGGAACTTCCATACGCCTCGGGGTGGCCAAATAAATACACAAGGCCTTTGGTCAACCTGCTTTCCTTTCTCTGCCTGCCATGTTGTGTCTTCTGGACTATTTCCATTTTTTTTCTTTATTTTGTGCCCCCTTCCTGGACACATTCATGCATATGTATGAGCTTCCACTGGCCATGTGCTCCCCTTGCCCACCCCGGCAGCTGTGAGGTCAGAGGTGCTGGCCAGGAACCCTGAGGGAGGGGCAAGCTGTGCTGAGGGGGGCTGGAGGGCCCGCCGTGGCAGGTCAGCCCTCTCTGGGTGGGAGGGGTCCGAGCTGCAGTGCACGCCCCGTAAGGACTGGCCACTTGATATGACAGGTGGCTAGGATGGCGGTTCTGGCTCCCCCAGCACCAACTGTGGTTTCTTTACAGCTTAACTTCTCAGACCCTCCGTTTCCTCATCTGTGAGGATTTAATGAGGAAGATGGTGTTTGGTGATTGGTTGGAGCTACCTGGCTGGTCCCAGGGTCTGGAGCAGGTGGTGGGGGCTGTAGAAGTGGAGGACAGGGAAGGACAGGGCAGTGAGAAGCTCCTAGAACCTGCTTTAGGACTGGGACTGTCCCTCAGCGCCCAAGAGACTGGGCTCAGTTCCTTCCAAGCCCGCTGGTGTTTGGGCATTTTTTGTTATTGTTATTTTTTGTTGTTGTTGTTGTTTTCTCTTTGTATGACTGCACCTGTGGCATATGGAGGTTCCCAGGCTAGGGGTCGAATCAGAGCTGCAGCTGCCAGCCTACACCACAGCCACAGCAACACCAGATCTGAGCCGAATCTGTGACCTACCGCACAGCTCACGGCAATGCCGGATCCTTAACCCACTGAGCAAGGCCAGGGATCAAACCCGCATCCTCATGAATATTAATGGGAACTCCCCCACTGGTGTTTGTGTACATTTTTCTTGTTCTTTTTTTCCTGCTTGCATTGCCTTTTCTGCCTGATATTTCCAGGGCGGTTTGCAGCCTGAGTGTCCGGGGATGGCATTTTCTGTCTAACACAAGATGTGCTCATTGCTCACCCTATGACCCCCACATCCGGTCTGAGTCACTGGAAGTGACAGGCTGAAGTGTAGACTTCGGCACAGGACGATGACACAGGACAGTGACGGGAACGGGACCCGGGTGAAGAGGGTCTCTGACAGTGTTACCAGCATCTGGGCCAGCACCAACCCTGGTACCTCACCCCAGGTTTGCTGGGCCCGGCAGCGGGGTGTACCCACTAGATACCAAGCAGTCAGAGAGCCTCTCACCCCTGCCCAGATGGTACAGAAAGAGCTGAGTTGCTGTCACATGGACAAGGAAGCCAGTGTCCTTGCCCCACAGGACAGTGGTGTGGTGCCGCCTTGCCTCCAGCCTGGTACGCCGCCCACCACCCCCTCTTACTTAGGAGGCGAGGAATCCTCTGCCCTCTCACCCACCTGCTCACAGCCAAGGCCACTTGAGCCCTCTGGTGAGCCTGGCTTTGAAGCAACCTTGATCTTGGTCTGGACTGCTTACAGAGGACTTGACACCGGGTCAGTCAGGCTGCAGGTTCTGGCCCCACCCAGCAACTCCATTCCTGGGACTGGGTTTCTGGCTTTTGCTGAGCCCCCCTCCCCCACCCCACCCCACCCCACCCCAGTACGCCTGCATGTGAGATCTTTGCTGGGTAACTGGTCCACACGGAGCTCTGCTTCGCTTTCACAGTCCTCCTGAGCCTCCCCAGACTAGTTTCCATCCCTCGAACCTTCTTTTCTCCATCTCTGTTTATATGCTTTTGTCAGCTTTGTTGAGATACTCATGTACTATTATCACTCACCCATTTTAAGTGTACAATTCAGTGGGTTTTGGTATATGCAAAGAGTTGTGCAGTAGTCACCCCAATCAGTATTACAAGATTTTTATCCCCCTAAAAGGAAACCCCATACCTACTAGCAGTCACTCTATTCTTCTTACCTTACCTGCAGCCCTCAGCAGCCCTCCATTTACTTCCTGCCTCTGTCTTTCTTTCACTGGACCTTTCATATAAATGGAATCACACTATATATTGTCCTTTTTCACTGGCCTCTTGTACTTACACAGTGTTTTCAGCCATGTTATAGCATGGGTCTCTATTGTATTTTTACTGCCAATTAATTTTCCATTGTATGGATCTACCATATTTTTATTTACCCATTCATCAGTGGATGAACCTTTGTCTCATCCTAGGTCGTGAAAATGTACCTTTATGTTTTCTTCTAAGAGTTCTGTAGTTTGGGCCCTTACATTTAGGTCTTTGATACATTTTGTATATATATGGCCACCCACAACATACGGAAGTTCCCAGGCCAGGGATTGAATCCAAGCCGTAGCTGCGACCTATGGCACAGCTGTGGCAACACCAGATGCTTTAGCCCACTGTGCTGGCCAGGTATTGAACTCATGCCTCTGCTGCAACCCCAGCTGCTGCAGTCAGATTCTCAACCCATTGTGTCACATTCACAGCAGGAATTCCTTTGATCCATTTCGAGGTAGTTTTTGTACTTACTGTGAAGTACTGGTCCAAAGTCATTGTTTTGCATGTTGTCCCAGCACCATTTGTTATAAAGACTCTTCTCCACCCCCCCCCCCCGAATTGTCTTGACATTAATCATGAAAGTGAGGGTGTTTTTCTGGACTCTCAATTCTATCTATTGATCTGTATGGCTGTCCTTATGCTGGTACCACATGGTCTTGACTATGGTGATTTTGTGGTGCATTTTGAGGTCAGAAGTGGAAGACCTCCAAATTTTTTCTTTTCAAGGTTATTTGGGGTCCCTTGTGTATCCATTTGCATTTTAGTTGGTTCATTTCTGCAGAGAAGCCATTTGAGGTTTTGATAAGGATTGTGTTAAATATTAAAATCAGGAGTTCCCATCATGGCTCAGCAGGTTGAGAACCCGGCTAGTGTCCCTGAGGATGAGGGTTCGATCCCTGGCCTCACTCAGTGGGTTAAGGATCCAGGGTTGCCATGAGCTATGGTGTAGGTCACACATGTGGCTCAGATCTGAAGTTGCCGTGGCTGTGGCATAGGTGGGCAGCTGCAGCTCCAATTCAGCCCCTGGCCTGGGAACTTGCATATGCTGCAGGTGCTGCCCTAAAAGAAAAAAAAATTAAATCAATGTGGGAAGTATTGCTAACATAATATTCAGTTTTGTAATCTGTGAACATGAGATGTCTCCCCATTCATTCTCAGAATCTGGAAACAGTCCAGGGCCACATACCTGTGGAACTCTGTGTCTTTATATCTTGCCCATTCCTGAAATTCAACCACCTTCTTTTACCCTGTAAGGTCTCTTTTGCTCCTATTCCCCTGCAGGCTTATTGCCATATTTTGCTTCCCTGACTTGGCTTCCTTCCACTGCCAGCAGCTGGGTCTGTCCCAACTCATGAAGGTTCCTAGTTGCTGTCAGGTCACAAATCCAGCGAGGCTGGACCACCCATTGTCTATCTATCTCTCATCCTTAAAGAAGCAAGCAAGATGAGAATTCTCAGTTATGGGGAGAATTTTCCATCTGTATCATTTTCTTGTGGTGTGGTCAGAGTTGGGAAATAGAAATCACGCACACACATGCGCACACACACACGCACACATGTATGAATCAGTAAAGGCCCAGAGGAGGTGTGCAAACACTCAAGAGGGTCCCAGTATCCTCATGGAGGGAGTTTGGGAAACTGAAGTACAGTAGTTACAAGTGGCGAGGGGTAGGATGAAGACACACTGTGTAACCCGAGTCAGCTTACCAGCTCTCATGTACTCTCAGGAACAAGGTGAATATACTCATTTGTGGAGAGTATACAGGACAGTCACACAGGTCCCTGAGACCTCTCTGTGTCCCTATCCTCTGCTCCTCACCAGGAACTTCATTTTCACAAATTAGTCCTTCCTGACAATAGAAATGCTTTATTTGTCCTGCCTGGGACCAAGAGTTGTTGGATGGTTCTGCTCTCCTCTGGGAGCAGGGCCTTTTGAGCCTGGAACCCTAGAGTACTCCTGCAGAGGATGGCAAGTGTCACTTCCGTGGGCTTTTGCATCCCTTAAACAGACAATGGACATTTCAACCTTCCTCTTAAATATCCCAGCAACAAATGCCACTTGTCCATGATGGTGTTGGAGCAGATGCTTCCAGAAGGCCAGGCGTCTATGCTCTTAGGATGCCAAAACATAAAATATTAACAATGCAGAATTCGACCATTGCACACTTTGTATGGATATGAATAATAAAGATGATCTTTTTTTAGTTTGAATTTTCCATTAGAGCCCTGAAGGGCACAACTTCAGCCAGATGGGAAAGAAAACCTTCATAGGTACCAGTTGTACACTATTGCAAACTTAAGAAAACTTACATGTCACCAGGAGCAACTCAGATTTATGGACCTCTCTTAGGAAGAGCTGAATTTTAATATCCTGAGCTGCTGTCTCTATAAAAAAAAAAAAATCCCCCAAACCTTTTTTCTTCCTGTTTTAGTTAGGTTAGGTTAGGCTCTGCTGCAGTAACAAACCAACTCTGAAATCTCGGGGCTTTCTATTTTGAAATACATTTCTCACTCAGGCTGTCTCCTGCCCCTTGCTTTTGAGCCTGGGGAAAGGAGGGGTATCCTCTGGGCATTTCTCTGTCAGGCTGATGAGACTCTTACACCCCCAGGTGTGGCTCTGCGGGGGCAGCATGGAGGTCCTGCCTTGCTCACGGGTGGCCCACATTGAGCGGAAGAAGAAGCCATACAACAGCAACATTGGCTTCTACACCAAGAGGAATGCCCTCCGGGTTGCTGAGGTCTGGATGGATGATTACAAGTCTCATGTGTACATAGCGTGGAATTTGCCCCTGGAGGTAAGGTGCAACAGCCCTTCCCTATCACCCTAGAACAGTGACCCTATGTTTGACAGGTCACTGGTCCCTTAACTAAGCTAATGGTTCCTCCCCAGAAGGATGCTCACCCTTGAAAAATCGTAAATGCACTTTAGGGTGACTCATAGATCTCCAGATCTTAGAACCCCTGCTTTACATGAGGACTGGCACAGTGGAAGTCTCTAAATCCATGTATAAAGATTAAAAGAGTCTTAGTGTGTCAATTCCAGTCTCATTATATTAATCTTGACACCCTGCTCCTGTATGTACACTGTGTCCGAAAGATCCTTGCCCCAAGTTTTTGGCACCAGATCCCGTCATCTGCTCTCACAGTGTCCCCTCCGTGGAGATGCAGCTGCCTCATGATGTATGTCCCTAGAATATGCTGAATCCTTGTTTATATGGCTCTTCAGTTCTCCTCCATATTCTGTCCAGAGTATAATCTAGGGAAATTCCCGAGTTACTACAGCCCCCCAGGAGGACTGCCCAGTGGTTGTCCCCTGGCTCCGTTGGAATCTTTGTCCCTTACAGTTATGACATCTTGGACAAGCCTCCTTATCATCTCTATAGCAGGTCCTCCTTCCCAGGTCATTGTGAGAACTAAATCTGAAGTACTTAATCTAAGTGCTAAAGTACAAAGCTCAGTGCCTGTGATGTACGCAGAGCAGTCCTGGCACAGGATGTGGGAAAGCTGGTGAGCCCTTTTCTGCCCTCCAAAGCACGGGGGGCCACCTGGACCCTCAGCCACAGTTGGGTTTAATCTGTGCAGCCAGAGCACATGTAGGTGTCGAGGCCACTGAGTTGTTCCCACTGAGAAACAGCAGCCTCAGCCTTTCAGGAGGCTGGAGCCCAGGACATCAGAAATGCAGTTGAATAGGTGCAGGTTTGTGGATAAAGAGGATGAAAGTGAAGAATTTCGTATCCTCCCTGTTAGAATTATTGAAATAATGTTCTAAAGCCCTGGCAACCCCCCAGTGGCCACACAGCACGTTATAGCTGTTAAACCGTAAGTAATTTTCCACATTATTGTAGATGGGCAAGCTTTGCTGAGCTCCTACACCGTCTCAGCCACTTGCTAAGTTTCTGATTTGCAACATCTCCATTAGCCCTCATAACAACCTCAAAGTTCCTACCTGCCCCAGTTTCCTCATCTTTAAAACAGAGACTGTTAACCTTGATCTCACAGGGCTCCCGGGATGATGAGAATGAGGCTTAAAACAGAGCATAACAAATATCCAGTGCTCTATAAATGCTAGCTTGGTATGAACCTATTGTGATGTCCATTTTACAGATGGGTAAGCCAAAGCCCGGGCAAGTTAAAGTGACTTGCTTAAGGTCCTGCTCTCAGCTCAGGGCTGGGCGGCGTCTTCATTCAACTCCGCCCACAGCCCTGTGACGTCTGTGGACCAGGCGTTGTTTTTCTTATCTGCCGATGAGAATTGTGATCTAGGATAGGGGCGTGACGCAGGGTCATTGGCACTGAGGGCCCTGTGATCTCTCCCTTTCCAAACAACCTCTGCGTCCCAATGCCAGAGCTCCCTACCATTGTCCCCGATGACCGGCCTCATTAATCATGCTAAGTATATTAAAGCAAAGAGTTAAATATCACCGCCCAGGTTTTGCCATTGAATTTTAATAAGTTTGACATTTAAAGGAACGTTTCTTTTCAAAATCACTGTTTGGCTGCCGAAGAGGAAATCTTAGGGAAATCATTGAGAGTCTGCTCGTTCGTCCTGCTCCAAGTTGCCGCTTGGCTGCCCGCCGTGGCGGAGCGCCTCCTGTCTCCACTGGGTCATAGCCATCTTGTGGCTGAGTCGGTGGAGTCATATTTCAGCTACTTTATTTTCCCCTGTCAGCACACAGCAGCCCATTACAGGTTCATTTCTGTAAAAGCAGAGTGAATTATTCATTAGAACATCATTACAAGCTTTGCAATGGAAAATTATTTTCACATCTGCATATAATGAACTTCACAAAGAGCCCGCAAAGGGGGGGTGGGGTGGGAATTACACGTGTACAGAAAAGAAAGACTGGAGGTGGTTATAGGCATTTATTGTCTCATCTTAATCAAATAATTCCTCTGATAATTGGGTCTGAGAATCACTGGAGGAATGGGAGACATGGAGGAGATGGGACCGCAGGTTGTCATTGTCAGCAGGATCCCTTTGCAGATGGTGAGGAAGCTGCCTTTGGGGGTGTCCAGCTCAAGGCTACATGATCAAAGAGGGCTTCAGATTTCCCTCTGAAGGTGACACTGCCTGTCCTCCTGTCTGACCAGAGCCTCCCCTTCACGGATGCCCTGTGCTTACTTTCAGAATCCAGGAATTGACATTGGCGATGTCTCCGAGAGAAGAGCCTTAAGGAAAAGTTTAAAGTGTAAGAATTTCCAGTGGTACCTGGACCACGTCTACCCAGAAATGAGAAGATACAATAACACCATTGCCTACGGGGAGGTAATTAAGACCCCACATGCTCTCGGCTTGGGTGCCTGTGCAGTGGGCTGGGGGTGGCTTTGCTGGGGGAAAAGCAAGGAACAGAGTCATTCGCTCACTCATTCATTGATTCATTTCTTCAGTGATGAGTCAGGTCTTGACAATTATGGGGGGTGATGCATGTAATAAATATTATAGTGAGGGTACAGGACATGAGAACTGGACCATGAGCTCTGTTTAGGACATTTTGATTTTGAGGTCCCCTGGGACCTGTAGGTGGGACACTGAGCAGGAAGTTGGGTACAAAGAGAGGCGGAGACTAGAACTGTCTGTCTCCCGCCCGGTGCCATGGACCAGGGTCATTTCGTGCCAAATAAAAGGATACAGATGGCCTTCTCAGAATTCCTATGATGAGATTATGTCGCCTTTCTGAATATTAAAACAGACTGACTTTTAGCACAAGTGCCATCAATCTGCATTTTTTTTTTTTTTCATTTTTGGCTGCCCCGAAGCATATGGAGCTCCCAGACCAGGGATCAGATTGAGCCACAGTCTCAACCTAAGCTGAAACTGTGGCAACACAGGATCCTTAACCCACTGTGCCTGGCCAGGGATCGAACCCACGTCCCAGCACTCCCAAGATGCCTCCAATCCTGTTGTGCCACGTGGGAGCTCCATAAATCTGCATTTTAGAAAATAGCAATAATAGCAATGAAGATTTTCGATGTTCTGGCACCCTAAGTGCCTTTCACATT
The DNA here is from genome assembly GCF_054392235.1 of Sus scrofa. Classification (NCBI taxonomy): domain Eukaryota; kingdom Metazoa; phylum Chordata; class Mammalia; order Artiodactyla; family Suidae; genus Sus; species Sus scrofa. The sequence goes on from NC_139385.1 coordinate 15,280,236, forward strand.
TGAATTCATTTCACCCTCCCTTTAAGAGGTGTTGTTTCCATTTTATTGATAAGAGCACTGAAATTAGAGACCTTAAATACCTTATCTAAGGTCTCACATAATTCACGAAGCCAGGATTAGACATACACATTCTAATTCCAAAGATAATGTATGCATTTTGATGCATGGTTTTCTTTACTGCGTGCATATTTCCTTTTGCTAAAAATATATATATTTTCATATACACATATGTTATTTTCATATACACGTCTCTGTGTATTCATACAGACATAGATTCTGTGTACACATATTTTTTTCTTTTTACAGTCACACCTGCGGCATATGGAAGTTCCGGGGCCAGGGATCGAATTGGAGCTGCAGCTGAGGCCTGTGCCCCAGCCACAGCAACGCCACATCTGAGCCACACCTGTGACCTACCCCACAGCTGTGGCAACACAGGATCCTTAACTGACTGAGCAAGGCCAGGGATTGAGCCAGCATCCTCAGAGAGACAACTTTGGGTCCCTCACCCTCTGAGTCACAATGGGAACACAAACTAAAACCAGGCTGTCCACCATGCCTAATAACGTGAAATGTTACTGATATTGAATGGAGAATATTTTCCTGGGTCATTAAGCCTTTTTCTGCAGCATTATTAATGGAGGGATAAGGTGGTACCTTTTGTGAACACTGTGTTTTGCTTGAAATCACAGACATTGCTGTTGGTTCCCTTTTTTAAAATACCGTTAAGGGCCGCTGCTGAGAGCATGGCTGTGAATAAGCACTTGGGCATCTGCCCTGTTCTTTCCTCGCAGCGTGTGTGTTTAGACTTATCAGTGGCACAGAATCAGGCCAGGGCGCAGGGAGCCGGGTGGTCTGGACCCGCCCAAGATGCTCTACTAGCGCTGGCATTTGGATTTTTTTCCCAGGGCTGCCTGGAACCCTCTGGGACCATCAAACTGAAGCTAAAAAAATTCTCTTGGACTTAGAGCATTTCCTTTTTCTACAAGTTGTGGATTTTTCTATCTTAGGCCAGACGCCTTTTGTAGGAAATAAATCAGCCCCCGGTGACATCATTAAGGTGCAGGCGAGGCGTCCCTTCCGCGCTGCAATCTGGGTGGGGAGCTTACTTCCAGCAGGGGCAGTGCGTGTCGTGGTGAGGGGAGGCATCAAGATTCTGGAGCCAGCCTGCTGGGTTCCACTCTTCCTGGCTCCTTTCTGCTGCTGCCCCCTCGTCTGTAAAATGGGCGTGTGAAAGTACCCTCTGCATGGGGCGCATGGGAAGAGGAAATGAGCTGCCGTACTTAGAGTTCTGAGAACAGCACCTGGCACATCCTCCTGGCTACTAACAGGTCCAGACTGCCTTGTCTTCAAAAGAAAAGCAGGTTTCTTTGTGTTTGTTTTTGTTTTTCAAAGATCAAATATAAAGGAGGCATCGAAAACCTGTGGGCAGAGAATGGATTATTCGTAAGACAGTTGAGTAAATTGCCCAGCTCTCTGGAAAAGAAAAACCGTTTCGTTCTTACAGCATACCGTATCCCAAAGTATATTTCAGACGGACTATAGCATTAAAACAAAGAAACCGTCATTGAACCACACAGAAATAGATATGCATCTGAACTCTGAAAGGGGAAGGGCTTTCTAAGAATGAAAGCCATGGAAGAAAATGCAAAGGGAAACGATATCTGATATGAGCTCATAAATATTAAAATAATCCGTATATCAACTGAATGGAGAAATAATCTGCCAAGCTGGAAATGTGTATGTCAGAAGTACTCCAGATGAATGGATAATGCCATTAATGTGTCGTGAACTCTGCAAATTGACTTAAATAAAAATTTTGACTTAAATAAGAAAATAAAACATCCCCAAGGAAAAATAGGTGAAATTTATTGATTCCATAATCGAAGAAATTAAAACACAATGTAAGATACATTGAGGTAGCTTTTTTCCCTTTATACCAACTGAACAAAGATTCATTTTTGGAATGTATGTTATTACTTTTCCAGCAAAGTCTTGGTAATATGAAAAACCACGGATCCTCTGGTGAGAGTGCAAATTGAAACAAGCTTTTTAAAAAGCAATTTGAACCACATGTATTAAAAGGCTTAATGATAGTCACACTTTCCTCTCCATTCTTATCCTAAGTAAATAAGCTGAAATGAGGACAATGATTTGAGAGTGAAATTGTTCATCTCAGGGATTTGTTTTTCTTCCTTTAAAAATCTGAATTTAACTTCAAGTTTAGTTAAATATACTGTGTTAATGGTTTGAAATATTTTGCAGCCATTTCGAAAGGTATATACAAAAGTTTAATGATGTGAGAAAAACATCATAATATAATGCTTATGAGGAAAAAATCTGGATTAAAAAATTAGATTAGCTACTGTTTCAGATTGGAAGCAAGTAAGAAAACAGCCTGGTGACATGTTCTACATAGTGGGACAGGCAATTTTTATGTGGGTATTTTGTCGTATTTTCCCAATTATCACTAATGTTTATGTGATAATTTTATAGTTAAAAGAAAAATAGTTATGAAAAGAGACAGGATTAAAGTGGGAAATTGCTAGAAGAAGGCCAGGGCACAGTTCCACAGGCTGTGCACTGCACAACTCCAGGGACTGCCATTCACATGAGCACAGAGTAAATGACATCTCGGGAGATGAAAGATGGCATGGCCTTGGAGGTAACATAGAGATCATAATCTGGTTTGGGGAGGTAGGAAGCCTTTTGTTTTTGCAAATTTTGCTATGTTTTCCAGTAAGAAATTCCATATATACATTACACAGAAAATATAAAGATGAAAACAAAAGCTACTGCAAATCCCATTTCCCAGCTATGACCAATGTTAACATTTTAGGTCTTTGGCTTCTTTTATTCTTTCTCCACTCGTTGAGCTCACCATATACTGAAATATATTTCTGATGGACTACAGGATTAAATGAAAATCAAACTGAATCAAACTTAGTTTGTAACAAAGTCTAGCATTAATTAGACAACTCTATTTTTTTTTTCTTTTTATGGTGCACCTGCAGCCCATGGAAGTTCCTGGGCTAGGGGTAGAATCTGAGCTGCAGCTGCAGGCCTATGCCACAGCCACAGCAATACTGGATCCTTAACCCATTGAGCGAGGCCAGGGTTCCAACCCACATCCTCTCAGAGACTATGTCAGGATTTTAATCCACTGAGCCACAGTAGGAACTCCTAGATACTTCTATTTTTAACACTCACTTCTGTGGGTTCTTTTCACTATGCCCAGAGCCCAGAGCAGTGGGAGAAAGAAGGCAGGATGGCTATCATGCTATAGGCATACTTTCTCTCCTTTGTTTTTCGGGGACAATTCTGTTTGAGAATATTTCCCCAGGCCAGCGAATGTTTCTGGTTTTAGTGTTCCTTGCTCTTTCCTGGTTTTTAAGCTAGCTTCTTTGGGGGTGTTTTGAAAGCTTTCTAGGAGTGCCCATCGTGGTGCAGTGGAAACGAATCCGACTAGGAACCATGAGGTTTCAGGTTCGATCCCTGGCCTCGCTCAGTGGGTTAAGGATCTGGCGTTGCCATGAGCTGTGGTGTAGGTTGCGGATGCGCCTCGGATCTGGCATTGCTGTGGCTGTGGTGTAGGCCGGCGGCTACAGCTCCAATTAGACCCCTAGCCTGGGAACCTCCATATACTGCAGGTGCAGCCCTGAAAAGCAAAAAAAGCAAAAAAAAAGGAAAAAAAAAAGCTGTCTAGCCCTGTGAACTGTATATGTCTTGTTCTTAATGACATTTTGCTAGCCTATCATTTAAAAATAATAATAATCTCTGATTCTCCAAAATGAAGGGGCACATAAAACAAATGCTTTTACGGACCTCCTCGTCACTTGGTGTTTCCTTTCGGTCTTTGTTAACATGGCGTGGCATTCTAGAGCCAAACATTACGATATTTTATTGGCATTTTACACCTTCTCGAAGAATAACTTTTTGGTCCAGTTCAGTTCAGGACGGAACTGACCATTATTCAGACAGTAGCATCCTAACGCTCACCGCTGCTGGTTCTTTATGCCACCATTCCCCAGCACAGAGGCGGAAGGAAACGGACACCTCTGAGCCCCCTCGTCAGCCTTGCCTTACTGTCTCACCCTACAACCAGTGCTGGGGCCCAGACCCACTTAGATAATAAGTCACGTTTCTTAGATTCACAAATTTCTATTCTCTCTTAGCCTGAATGTCTTAAGTTAATTTCTAAAGAAAGATATGCAGGGAGAGTACATTAGGAGTTTGAGATTAGCAGATACTGACTCCTATATATAAAATAAATAACAAGGTCCTACTCCCTAGCACAGGGATATCCATATCCTGTAATAAACTACAAAGGAAAATAATACGAAAAAGAATATATGTATGTATAGCTGAATCACTTTGCCGCACACCAGAAACTAACCCAATGTTGGAAATTAACTCTACGTCAATAAAAAGGAAAAAAAAAGAAAGATGTGACAATACTTGGGACCTCTTACATGTGTAAGACCTTGTCTTTCCAATGCAAAAGCACTTCAGTGTGTCCAGAGACATTAGCCACCAGCTCTTGCTCAGAATTCTGTGCGAGGCCATCCTGAAAAGCCACCGCTCCCTAGTTCACTTTTACTCATCTTTTTTTTTTCTTTAAGCATTATTTATATGAAATACAGCACACATACAATATGCATAAACCCAACACGTGCGGCATTAGCAGTATAAAGCCAAAATCCCTGTAGCTGCCGCCTGGGTGAAAAATAGAATGTTGCCAGCATCCCTTCCACTTCCTTAGTCCTCTTTAATCTTTAGCACAGGACTCACCTCCCCTTTGTCTCTGAAGCCCTCAGATTGGCTGGGACCATCTCTTTGCTGCCCTGGCTTAATTGAGTCATTGTCCTAGCTCTTCCTGTGACTGTCTCTCTCGATCTCCAGGCCATGCTTCAGGGCAGGGACTGTTTCATTTTGTTTTTTAATCTTAATTTAAAAGCTTCATTATGATTAGCACAGAACCAGGCACATACCAGGTCCTCAATAAATATTTATTAAATTACCGCATGATAACTTTGCTTGCATAAACATGAGAAACAAAACCTCAAAGCCTAGCATTCCAAAATCAGTATATGGAACACATGTGCCTTAAAATATTAATATTCTTAATATGTAAAGAGCACTTACAAATCTATGATAAAGCCGCTTGAGATCCCCATAGGGAAATAAACAGATAATTCTCAAAAAGGGAAACAGTTGCTCAACGTGAAACATTCCTATTTACTATTCAGTATAAATTTACGAAAACAAGAAATCTTTTGTCAGTGCTCAAGACAATCATTTTTTTATTAATTTTATCGCTTCTATTTTTTATTTATACTTACTTTTTTTTTTTTTTTTTTTGTCTTTTTGCTATTTCTTTGGGCCGCTCCCGCGGCATATGGAGGTTCCCAGGCTAGGGGTCGAATCAGAGCTGTAGCCGCCAGCCTACGCCAGAGCCACAGCAACGCGGGATCCGAGCCGCGTCTGCAACCTACACCACAGCTCACGGCAACGCCGGATCCTTAACCCACTGAGCAAGGGCAGGGACCGAACCCGCAACCTCATGGTTCCTAGTCGGATTCGTTAACCACTGCGCCACGATGGGAACTCCTATACTTACTTTAAAAGCTTTGTTAGACTTCAGGAGACATTTTTACCATACTGCTTGTATGTATACGTTAAAAGATATAAACAAAATAAATTGGTAAAAGCACTTCTGAAATTTCATCCCTTTTAAAAATCCAGTACTTCTGAATTGCTTTTCGACTCAGAGATTGTCTGGATTTTTCTGATGAATTAATCTTTGCACCATTGAAAGCATTGACAGCACGCATTTCCTTAAAGCATCCGTAAAAGAACTAAAGTCATGATGCTGGTCTCCTAAGCTGGCTTTGCGGTTCTTTAAGGATAGCTTCCTGTGACCTTGTGCAGTAGGTCTGATTCATTACGTCTCTCTACATCCCTCTCTACAGACTTTTGGAACCTTAGGTTTAAAACAATGCTCCTCTTAGGGGGGGAAAAAAAAAACAAGAAGAAAAAGGGAATCCATCTAGGAACTTCAAACACAGACATTTAATACAAGGAATTGGTTTCCAAGAGAAAAGGGATGATAGTCAGATATCAGAAGCTGTTTTCCTATGACTTGGCACTCGTAGCCTACAAAGAAAAAAAAACCCTCCTATTGATTTTTTTCCAAGCTGGTGGTTTTTTTCCTCTCTCTGTGTATATATAGCTTTATTGAAATGTAATTGACACATAGCATTGTATAAATTTAAGCCGTACAACGTGTTGATTTGATGCACTTATGTATTGCAAAATGGGTGCTATGGAAGCCTTGGCTAACATGTCACATAATTACCATTTCTTTTTTGTGGGGAGAACATTTAAGAACCTTTAGCCATGTTTAAGTACGTAATACAATATTATTAGCTATAATCGTCATGCTATACATAGATCCCCAGAACTTACTCATCTTATATCTGAAAGTCTGTATGCTTTGGTCAACACAGTAGTTTTAAATGATGAAATTCAGGGCATTCCTGAGGTGGCTCAGTGGTTAATAAACCCGACTAGCATCCATCAGGACACAGGTTCCATCCCTGACCTCACTCAGTGGGTGATGAATTAATCTTTGCACCATTGAAAGCATTGGCAGCAAGCATTTCCTTAAAGCATCCGTAAAAGAACTAAAGGATCCAACGTTGCCGTGAGCTGTGGTGTAGGTCGCAGATGCGGCTTGGATCTGGTGTTGCTATGGCTGTGGTGTAGGCCGGCAGCTGCAGCTCCGATTGGACCCCTCGCCTGGGAACCTTCAGGACTGGTTAAGTATTTACTTACCTTGTGAATAGGAGCATACATGCGTCCAGAGCTTACCGGAAGCAGTTGGGCAGCCTGTGTAAGAACATTCAGGTCTCCAAATCCTTTGATACTGCCCCGGTTGTAGGACTCCATTCTTAAGGAAATCTGAAATATGAAAAAGCTCTTTGCAAAAAGTTGCTCATTATAGCCAAAACTGAACCAAATTGAATGTCCAAATTGACTGTATGAGAGGATTGTAAACAATGGTTACTTTCTTCTGTATTTTTCCAAAATATCTCAATGAGACGGTGTTTTGTTTTAAATCTTTTAAAAAAAAAAAGTTTTTAGAAGTCTGCTCGGTTGTCTAGACACAACTTGGGTACACAGATTGCTCCTTACCTCTATTCTTCTTCTTCTTCTTTTTTTTGGTCTTTTTAGGGCCGTACCCAAGGCATATGGAAGTTCCCAGGCTAGGTAGGGGTTGAATCAGAGCTGCAGCCGCTGGTCTACACCACAGCCACAGCAACACAAGATCCGAGCCTCATCTGTGACCTACACCACAGCGCACGGCAATGCCAGATCCTTAACCCACTGAGCAAGGCCAGGGGTCGAACCTGCACACTCATGGATACTAGTCGGGTTTGTTAACCACTGAGCCATGACGGGAACTCCTCCTTGCCTCTCTTCTTGATTTGTCCTTGGCTAGTTTGGTTTCCATGGAGAATAGTATCTGGAGGGAACTCAAATACACAGGTAGACCGCCAGCAGCATTGCCATTTTCCCACTGGTTGAGATTGCCAGTGGTGGGTGGGATGAACACTAATATAGAATCACACGGACCCGGAGATAGAAATGAGGTAACTTCTTACACGCCTCCAAAGAGACATGCCTGGAATCGGGATATTTCTCTGGAACTTTCTTCAGCTCCTCCACAGATGCATTCCAAACACTCGCATAGACATTCAGTGAATGTATGAATAAATTGTTGCTTGAGCTTTTCATGATGGTAAGGTTTTTGGTTTTGCTTTGCTTTTTAAAATTTTTTTATTTTTATTAAAGCATCATTGATTTGCAAGGTTGTGTCAATTCCTGCTGTACAGCATAGTGATCCATTTACACGGATATATATATATACATTCTTTTTCTCAAACTATCTTCCATTACGTTCTATCCCAAGAGATTGGATATAGTTCCTTGTGCTGTACAGTAGGACGTCATTGCTTATCCAGATACAACTGGAGATTCTCATATTAAGCGAAGTCAGACAGAGAAAGGCAAATACCATATGATATCATTCGTATGTGGACTCTAAAATATGGTGCAGATGAACTATCTACGGAACAGAAACAGACTCACAAACTTGTGGTTGCTGAGGAAGAGAGGGGGAGGGAGTGGGATAGACGGGGAGTTTGAGGTGAGTAGATGCAAACTATTCCATTCAGAGTGGATACGCAATGAGGTCCTGCAGTATTGCACAGAGAACCATATCCAATCTCTTGTGATAGAACATGATGGAAAATAAAATAAGAGAAAGAACGTGTGTATACACACACACGCACACATATAATTATGACTGGGTCACTTTGCTGAACAACAGAAATTGATACAACTCTGTAAATCAACTATACTCTGATTTTTAAAATTCAAAAAAAAAAAAAGAATAACACCTTCAGAACTTATCTACGAAACAGAAGCAGACTCACAGGGAGAACAGAGCTCTTTGTGGTTGCCGGGGGCGGGGGGAGTGGGATGGATGGGGAGTTTGGGGTTGGTAGATGCCAACTCTTGTTTTGCTTCTGTGATTAGTTTTTCATGCCTCTGTGCCATGAAAAGAAGCTGCCCTCTGGTTCTCAGAGTTATGAAAACCAGCGTTGATGCCGAGGTCCACTTTGGATAACCAATGTATAATCAGTGTTTCTATGTGCAAAATTCCCTGAGGTGGTCACAGGCAGATGTCCAGTGTCCACACCATCCACTGGGGGACTTTGTCTTTCTTGCCGAAGCGATCACCGCACAGACTCAATCAAGCCTTGGTCCTTACTTGGGGGGCGGGGATCTCATGGCCTTGGCATCAAGAAGTCAGAACCAAGCCATGGCAGAAAGGTGGTTGGGGAGCAGAAGCGCCACCACGTAAGCTCTGATGGGTCATGTTTTGCCTGTTCCTGCAGCTTCGCAACAACAAGGCAAAAGACGTCTGCTTGGACCAGGGGCCGCTGGAGAACCACACAGCAATACTGTACCCGTGCCACGGCTGGGGACCCCAGGTAGGAAGCCTGGCTCTGGCCAGGAGGGGGAGTAAGTTCACCAGGCCCACAGGAGACGTGTGGAACTTCTGGGAACTTCTGTCGTCCTCTGCTTTGGTAGTTGGTACCTGTTCTGAGCCGGTGAGGGGCTTTCTGGTGGTTTCTGTCTAGGAACTAGGGGGGAGAGTCACAAGTGGTTGCATCAACACAGCTATTAAGAGGATCGATTCCATTTCCTCCTGGAAGGAAACTGCGTCAGTTTCGGTTGCCATGTGCTGGTAGGCAAATAGATGCCACGTGTGCATATGTTTCATTACAACTAGATCAGCCTGCTTTCCAACGTCAAAGAAAGAGTTAGCAGATCCCCTCATGAGAACCTGGTTGACGTGTCCATTCTCAAGGGCCGTCGTCAGTTTGGTGGTAAGATGGCCTTGGTATCTAAGGGCTGGCACAAGTGCCAAGCACTGGTTGGGAAGGAAAAATGTGCTTGCAGTACCGTTTCAAAGAACACACGTGTTCTCTGGTCTCCCAGGAGAGCCCCGAGATAACCAAAAGGACAAAACGGTCGGCCAACAGAGTAGAAATAGAGCCCAGTAAGTGAGTTTCTTTGGACAGCTTTGCTAGCCCACCGTGTATGCGCCTGCATGCACACATGGGCATGTACTGAAAGCCTGGCGGAAATCCTCTCGAATTGGGAGAACGCATGTGCAAAAATGTCATTAGACTTGACAGGCATAAAAATTTAAAACATTTTTATGTCAACCACTAGTCACAAAAAGGCCAAGTTACAAACTGGGAAAACATTTCTATTCAATTCCAGAGGAGCACGAAATGCTTGTCTAAGCCAGACTCAGATTCTCTCTGGATCTCAGATTGTTCATCTGTAAAAGCAAGACAGTGGACAAAAGACCCTGTAAGCGCCCTTCGTCTCTCTCGTTTCTATGAACGTGCATGCTCACGTTCACCAGTCACACACACAGGCTCGAGCATGTGTTCATAAAGGCTCATGGGTTTTCTCTGCTCAGAGTGCTTTTGCTTTCCCGTGAAGCCGGCATCTGGAAATAGAGGAGCTGTATTTCCTCTACTATCCGCGCAGGGAGTTCTCATGGTCCAAACCCTCTGCTCCCCTGTGTGACAGGTCCTGTGAAAGCAGACAGGCAATGCCAGGCAAGTTGAATCCTGAGCCCTTTGCTCCTTGCGGTCACTCTGGGAGGCACAGAGGAGAGAGCGCCTGTGAGCAAAGCAGACTAGAACCAGGCTCTCCAGCCAGACCCAGGCATTTTAAATTCAAATCCAGTCCATTTAGGTCCATATAATTTCCTGAGCCCTACCATCACCGACAATTGGCTGGAAGCACCTGTGGGGAGCAGAAGAGTGACCAGGAAGCCTAGACCTGCTTCTTTCCATCGAGGAACAGAGCTTTAGCATTGAAGGCAATTCGGGCTAAAGAATCCAGTGGGTGTCTTCATCCATTCTCGCTCACTGGACAGATGGGTCTTGGACCCCGACTGCAGACCCCAGTCGCGATTGTGAATGGCAGTGGAGAAGCTATGCTCCCTGCTCTCAAGTGGTCTGCACTTAAGGGAAAAGGCCAGGAAACCGGCATCATGGAAAATGTGCAAAGAGGGAGCTCCCGTCGTAGCTCAGTGGGAGGGAACCCAACTAGTATCCATGACGATTCAGGTTCAATTTCTGGCCTCGCTCAGTGGGTTAAGGATCCAACATTGCTGTGGCTGTGGTGTAGGCCAGCAGCTGGAGCTCTGACTAGACCCCTGACCTGGGACCCTCCAGACGCTGCAGGTGCAGCCCTAAAAAGCAAAAGGAAGGAAGGGAGGGAGGGAGGGAAGAAAGAGAGGGAGGGAGGAAGGAAGGAAGGAAGAAAACGAGGAAGGAACAAGCTAGCCTGCAGTGCTGAGTGGCAGAACGTGGCCCAGGTTGGGCAAGAGGGGAGGACATGCTGAGAGATGAGGCGGAAGCGAGGTGGAGAGGCCCACCTCCAAAGGCCTGAGGAGGCCATGGCTCCAAGGCACTCGTTCTCAGTCTTCGGCGTGCTGCAGCACCATCTGGAAGGCTTATGGAAGCACTGGCTACTGCGCTCCATCCCCAGAGTTTCTGAGTCGGGGCTGGTGGGAGGGTGGGCTGAGACACTGCATTTCTATCAAGTTCCTGGGTGATACGATGATGCTGGCCAGGAGCATTTGGGACTTGACCCTGAGGGCACTGGGGAGCCTTTGAAGGTTCACCTGCCAGTGGGGGAGGGGTAATGATATATTCGGTTGAAGCACAGCCAGTTCTGGAAGAGTTCAGAGAGGGGTGGACTCCATGCAGACATCCTGGCCTTTGGCTTCTACTGACTCCCAAGTTCTTCCCTCCAGTCTTGGAGGGGTAAGGTACCCCTAAAGTCTTGGTGGCTGGGGAAGTGGAAGCCTGCAGGGGACAGTCAGGTCAGCCATTTAAGAGGCTACATTTTGCAAGAGGCCAGAAGACAAGCTGGTGATCCACCCCCATTAGTCTCAGGTAGATGGCCAGGAGAGGAGATGAGGACACAGTGGTCCTGGGCCAGGAGGGCAGCAGGAGTCTGGACACTGAGCCCTGGGGATGTTCACTTCCGGGCCACTGTGCCAAACCTGACCATCATTTGGGGAAATGCCAGGAGCAGTTTTTAGAACCCTGAACTCCCAGCCTCTGTGTCCCATCTTCTGAAAAGGTCACATTTGCACAGAGTATTTATCCACTACGATGTAACCAACCCACAGTGTCACACGTAGATATTTGCATAATCAACACCCAACCTGTGAAGCCAACATCGATGAATGAGGAAGGGAGTAATGATGTCTAATAAATACATAACCGTCCCCCAGGGATCTCAGGGCTTCCTCATAGGGCTCTATGCAGTGGCTTTTTACTTGGGTATTTCAGAGGGGAGTTTTCTAAGCGACTCAGGACTGTCTTGGCTGAACCCTGAGGACTAGCACATTGAGGCGGCCACACCTGCCTTCTGTAGCTCTGTGGCCACTTCCTCCCAGAGCCCCCTGCCCTCCCTGTGGGCCCTGGATGCTCAGAGCCCCGTCTGACAGATCCAAACAGTCTGGGGCGGACCCCTGAGGACTTGACCTTCCTCACCCTCTGTCCAGAGCCTTAAGTCCCAGTCCCCTCCCTCCAGGTCCCAGCTGGTCACCTGCTAAACGGATCCAGCTGGAATGCCCAGGTAGCCCACCTCCCAGACAACACGGTTGAACTATAAGGAGAGTCCGAGCCCTGCAAACGGCCACCTGCCCATTCCCTGCCCAGACAGGAAGTTCACCAAGCACCAAGTTCACCTCTCCTGCTGGGAGCTTGGCTGCTTTCACAGCCCAGTACTGGGGCCTCTGTCGGCAGAAATCTAGAATTCACCTTTCACCCGTTCCACCCGCATGCAGAGCTTCTCCAGAACGAATGCTCCAGCCGTAGAGTTGGTGAAGGAATGGCAAACCAAGTTATGCTGTTCCTTGCTCCCCGCCAGCTCTGGGGTGACGACCTCTAAGTGTGGACCGTGTTTGTTTTCCATGAGGTGATTTTTTTTGAAAGCAAATCTGATCTTGTTTCCTGTTCCACCGCATGTTCTGAATTAGAGCGTGCCCTTGGTACTGCCGTCCAGCTGCCAGGCCGCCCTCCCCACACTCATCAGTGCTGCCTCCCCTCCTTCCCAAACCCACTCCCTCGAGGTTCAGGGTGTTTCCCTATCAGTCATGTGCCTTGGCATCTTTTTAAGCCACTTCGTAGAGTGCTATGGGAAAAAAAAAAAAAAAACCTGTAACAAGGCAACTCCCACAAGAAGGACTTGGTGTTCCACAGACATTGTTAGCTTAATTAATGGACTCTGGGTTGTAATTTATTATCAAACAGCAATTAAACAGAGATAAAATAGGCACTGAGGAGGGTAATTTCCTGTCTTGCAACATGTGTTTGTCAACAAGATGGAAATAGCTCGGAACCACTCAGGCACCAGCTAGTGTTCAGCCTTGCTCTAGTTGGGTTACTAATTTACATTAGACAAACATCCATTTCTTTTCTGAGTCAATGTTTTATCTAAAAATGGATGTTGGCGTTCCCGTTGTGGCTCAGTGGCAATGCACCCAACTAATATCCACGAGGATGCAGGTTCCATCGCTGGCCTTGCTCAGTGGGTTAAGGATTCAACGTTGCCATGAGCTGTGTCCAGATCACAGACACAGTTTGGATCTGGTGTGGCTGTGGCTGTGGCGTAGGCCTGCAGCTGCAGCTCTGATTAGATCCCTAGCCTGGGAACTTCCATATGTTACACCTGCAGCCCTAAAAAGCAAAATTAATTGATTAATTAATTAAAATGAATGTTGAAGACGTGGTAGCAACCTTTGGTGTTAGCTTGAACCCATTCAGAGCCGGGGGGGGCGGGGGGGCCCTGTCTCAGGAGGCCCAGGGCTCCCCCAGCCCTCTCTAGACTTTTGCTGTCCCGGCCCCAGTCCAAGTGGGTCCCTTCTCTGGAGCCACCAAGGTCTCCCTACAGAGATAAGGGATTGTCCTCCTCCGCCAGCCCCTTCCTGCTCTCTCTCCCAGCCCGCCTGGTCAATGCTGTCCACCTTCCCTGTTCTGATTTTCCCTGAGAACTAAGGTCAAGAAGAGAGAACAGGATGGCTGGTGCTGAGCCTGGGGGCAGCCTTCTTTCATTCCCTCCGCGTGGCTCTGAGGCTGCTCTTAAGTCCCTGGAGCTGAGCTGCTGCCTGGGGTCCCAAAGGAACAGCTTCATGGGACAGTGCTCGGACCCAGACTGTGGCTGGGTTGAGGCAAGGAACAGAATGCTGAGGGTAAATGCATTTCTGGTTTGGGAAATTTTTAATTCTATCAGGTCAGTAGGGACACTGCCACTACCAGCTGCCTTTGAACATTGGGATTCAGGTCATACCTGGCCACTTTTGTAACCATCCCATGACTCCTGGTCTTGCATGCTGAGCTGTACCATCTGGAGCGTTCATGGAGGAGGGGGTGCATCCTTGAGCCCCCGAATGTCCTCTACCTCCCAGCAAGGCATAGAAGGAAGGCTTGGAGCAAGCGAAGAGGCAGTGCTAGGCAAGTATAATGTCAGAGCAGAGGTCTGGGGGGTGGACATACGGCATGTTCAGGGGACATCAGCGCAGTGGCTGAGGCGTGTGGTCCAGAGTGATCAATAGAGACAGGGTACTGAGAGCCCAGGATGGAGGGCCAGCCTGCCCACCCAGCATCCTCAGGTGCAGCCCAGGGGACTTCAAGCCACCAGGAACTTGCCACAAATGCTGATTCCTTGAGTCTACCCCAGACCTACTAGGGTGGGGCCTGCATATTAATAGGCATCTCCAAAGACATTGTTTTTTCCAATCCACACAATGTCTTGAGCATCAGTTATGGGCAGGACAATGTGTTAGATTTAAAGGTACTGATCATGCGTTCCTGTTTGCCTAGGGCAGGCTTAGGTTACGTCTAGTATCCCAACCTAATTTTTTTTTAAATTTATAATTCTATTTTAGTTTTTATATCATTTGATTTTCACTTGTAAGGTTAATTTCACTCTTTTTAATGTAGCTTTGCAGCTTTTGACAAACGCATACGGTCAAGTAACCCCACCACAACCAAGAATGGTTCTGCCACCCCCAACAGTCCCCTGAACCCCATTCTGGTCCATCCCTCCCTCTGCCCCCAAGTGCTTTTGTGCACATCCAAGCTGAGGACCAGCTTAACCAGGAGTGTTCATGAGAACCACCTACACAGCCCTGCCGATTCAGATGCGGGCTCCTCCCAAGCTGAGAATCTCAGCTCCCAGCAGCCATGCCACGAACAGGGCATGCAGGACCAGCAAGGGTTCCGGGGGTAGTGGCCCTGGGGACTTCACGGAACACTCCTTGAAAGAGCTGCTGGCTGTAATGGGACCTTCTTAAGACAAGGTGTGTGCCTTGGAAAGGAACTGAGAGGCATCAGGCTCTGTGCCAAGGAACTTTCTGGCTCACCAGGTTCCAGGGAGGGTATCACAGATTTGTCCTTCTGTCAGTACGTTTAGTCTTCCTCTCCTCTCTTTTCTGAGATGCCCCCATTCCTCCACTCAGTTAATTCATCACCAGGGTGACACATGAGAATTCTTTCATCCCATAATTAAATGTAATCTGATCTTGGGCTTATTCTTTGATGGCTTCATCGTTTAAGCGATACATCATTCAAACACCTTGTCACGATGATGCATGTTACCAGTAAGGTGCCGGTGCCCCCCGGAGTGACAGGGCTCAGCGTGTGGGAGGCACGTGGCAAACGCAGAAGTTAATGACCTCCAGCAGCCTCTTGGCTCCCGCGTTAAGTCTCGGGAGTGCTGGGGCTCCACGTTGGCGCTGGCACCCAAGAATGAGGTCTCTGCCCTCGAAAACAGGCCAGCGATTCTGGGCACTGCCATCCTCATTCCGTTAGAAGCAACCCTGGTAATTCTTTGATTCCTGGAAACCACCACCAGGTCCAAGCAGGGGAGCCTTATTAGAGCTGGTGGGAAAACAGGGTTGGAGAAGCAAGGGCGGGTACTTTGTATGTGGGGGGAAACGATACACACGAAAGAGCGAGAACGGAACACATAGGCAGTGCCCGGGCTCTTTACCATCTGAAGTGGGACACCACAGAGGTTGTGTGCTGCGACATTTCTAGTGCCCACCTCTTATGCAATATTTCAAAAAACCCTCCCTCTGCATTCCACTGAGACACGTATAAATCCGTTATGGCTCATTGCAGGTTCTCTTTTTTTGTTGTTGTTGTTCCTCTGCCTCATCTTCCCTCAAAATATTCAGAACATTTCTGGTTTTATGATTTCGGGGCTGTTCGGTCCTGCCTCCCGGGCCGTGTGTCCATACAGCCCATGCAGGAGTCCCTCTCATCCACCCTCTTTGCACAATAACCCTCTTAGAAGGGTTATTGCTTTTTCCTCCCTGAGACCTTCCAGAGCGTCTTTCTCTGCCATTGCTTTGCTCCCCTTGTCTATTTCCAATCCCTGGTTCCTTCTCTCTGCTTATCCCTGAAAAGTAGATCTCACAGACCACAGACAGGCATCAGGAATGCTCGGTGTCCCTCCATGGCATATGCCACTAAATGCCGTGGGGGACTCCAGGTTAGGGAGGAATTCCTGTACTTTTTCTTTCTTCCCAGCATGGGTTGATGAGCTGTTCTTTCCAGAAAAATCAGTTACAATCCTACATTATTTTCCAGTGGAGGTTTTTAGTGAAAAGTTTTACATTTCAGAGTTCCCGTTGCGGCTCAGCAGGTTGAAGGACCTGATGTTGTCTTTGTGAGAACGTGGGTTCAATCCCTGGCCTCGCCCCATGGGTTAAGGATCTGGACTTGTTGCAAGTTATCATGTAGGTTGCAAATTTCCTCTCGGATCTGGTGTTGCCGTGTCTGTGGCATAGGCCTGCAGCTGCAGCTCCAATTCAACCCCTAGCCTCGGAATTTCCGTCTGCCTCAGGTGCAGCCATAAAAAAAAAAAAAGTTGGGCGTATCCTTGGAAGTTTAGTTGATTTTTCTCCAGACACAAAAAGTGATTGGCATGTTTTGTGTTAATGTTTCTTGGAATAAGGAACTCAGACAAATAAGAGGATGGTGGCCACATTATCAACTGAACCATCCTACCTTCCCCAGAGCTATTAAATTCAAAGCAAGTCGCTACTTAATCTTTTTCGTTTACTGAAGATGCAACGGCATTACAGAGAATTTGAGAAAAACAAATTTAAATCATCTATAATCCTACCATCCTAAAATAACCTTTATTATTTCTGAGGCTCACTTTCAGCCTTTTTTTTTTCTCCCTAAAGAAATATGTTGATTTCTCGTGTTGTTTTCATACCACGGAATTAATAGAGAAACAACATTTTGTTTGTTTTGTTTGACTGGGAGGTTGGGATTAGCACAGGCAAACTATTATATGTAGGAGGGATAAACAAAACGTCTTGCTGTAGGAGCCTTGTGGCTCAGCAGATACAAATCTGACTAGCATCCATGAGGACACAGGTTCGATCCCTGGCCTCGCTCAGTGGGTTAAGGATCTGGCGTTGCCGGGAGCTGTGGTGTTGGTCACAGACGCAGCTCGTATCTGACATTGCTGTGGCTGTGGTGTAGGCCAGCAGTTGTAGCTCTGACTCAACCCCTAGCCTGGGAACCTCCATATGCCGCAGATGTGGCCCTAAAAAGACAAAAAAAAAAAAAAATGTCCTACTGGAGAGTGCAGGGAACTATATTCAATATCCTGTGATAAACCATGATGGAAAAGCATATGGGAATTCCCGTCGTGGCGCAGTGGTTAACAAATCCGACTAGGAACCATGAGGTTGCGGGTTCGGTCCCTGCCCTTGCTCAGTGGGTTAAGGATCCGGCGTTGCCGTGAGCTGTGGTGTAGGTTGCAGACGCGGCTCGGATCCCGCGTTGCTGTGGCTCTGGAGTAGGCCAGTGGCTACAGCTCCGATTAGACCCCTAGCCTGGGAACCTCCATATGCCGTGGGAGCGGCCCAAAGAAATAGCAAAAAGACAAAAAAAAAAAAAAAAAAAAGAAAAGCATATGAAAAAGAATGTATATCATATATATATGTGTGTATCTGAGTCACTTAGCTGTACAGCAGAAATTAGCATTGTAAATCAACTCTACTTCAATACATTTTTTTAAGAAAAGAAACAGCATCGCCGCTTCTAAAAGGACAACAAGGGGGAGGGTGAAATCACCTGGTACAAAGGTATTTGTGGTCTGAGCCCCGTGCGGTACAGCAGAGCAAGTGCAAAATGTTCAAAAAGCCTCGTCTGCTGACCCTTTAGTTCAGAGAGCTTTGTCTTCTCTTTGAAGCGGCGTGTCTGTTAAACGATTATTTTCAAAGATGTTGCTCGTTGGAAAAGGCGGAGGTCTCTGAGCCTCGCCCATCAGAATGAAGGGTGGATTCTAGGGAGTTTAAGGCTCGTGGAGTTGAGGCCATTGGCACAGGACGGCAGGGTCTCTGGAGTCTGGGTTTCCACTGGACGAGGCCAACGGAAGACCAGTGCGGTGGCAGAATGTTCTAGACTGTGCTCATTGTACCAGCTGCCTGGCTCAGGAGCTAGGGGTCGTATAGAGTGCCAAGATGAGCACCTTGCTAGAAGTCTACCCACACGGGACCGCCGAGGGCGCCGTGGATGCGGTGAGCTTGGCTCTGGAATGGCAGGGGTGGAGGCTCTTGTCAGGTTGCCCTGTGATGTGGTGGCCCCCTCGCTGGGAGGGCACGTGGGCTCCTCGTGGCTTTCTCTGCAGCTTCAGTGGCTGAGTGTCACAGGTGACGGGCCCTGCTTTCCAGGGACTTCTAGCAACCATCTTGATTACTTGATTCTGCTCCCAAAAGACTGTTCACGTCTGTGAACTTCCTGCAGGGCCTGAGTCTGCGGCCCCTCCATGGAGACATAAATGTCAATCAGCCAGATGCGGAAGGTAGATCCCAAGAGGACCTGCAGGAAGGTATGGGATGTACCTTCTCATCCGCTCCGTCTCAGCAGCCCCCACGTAAATAGTCAGTGGGCCAGGAACAGGTGAGGAGATGCCAACTTGGTGAACATATGGACGCAGAAAGGACCACCGTAGCACTCGGGGTACTTTGTCTTGGGGGCTCCATCAGGGTGAGACTCCTGATACTGATCCACTGCCAAGGTGAGCCAGGGGCTAGCCAGGGCCATGCGTGGCTGCTGAAGGTCTTCGGTCCCTGCATCTTAGCGAGACTAGAGATGACACTGCACACATCCTGCACCAAACTAATTCTTCCCCAGCGATGCTAAGAGGTATTACCCTTCCGTGTTCTCTTGTGCCCCACGGGGGTTCCACATCACACCCCATGGCTCCCCTCTTCCACAAATTTCAATAGTATTACAAAAGTCTCTCTATAAGGAGTTCCTGTAGTGGTGAAGCAGAAACAAATCCCACTAGGAACCATGAGGATGCGGGTTCGATTCCCTGGCCTCGCTCAGTGGGTTAAGGATCTGGTGTTGCCATGAGCTGTGATGTAGGTTGCAGACACGGCTTGGATCTTGTGTTGCTGTGGCTGTGGTGTAGGCCGGCAGCTGTAGCTCCGATTCGACCTTTAGCCTGGGAACCTCCATATGCCATGAGTGCCGCCCTAAAAACAAAAACGAAAACAAACAAACAAAAAAAATCTATAAGAGAAACGTCTGTGAGGAATCAGGGCAGAAAGCCCCTTTCTACTAAATTCATGCATAATGGGGGAAATTCAAAGTAAAATAAGGCTGGGGTTCCATCTCTCACCCATCATATTCTCAAGAACATTTTCAATGCGACAACATATTCTGTAGTCAAGGTTCTGGAGAAATAGCCCATCTCATAGGTTGCTGGGAGAAATGCAAAGCAATGCCGCCTTTCAAGTGCTACCCAACAAAGCTCACGCTTACTTTTCCACTGACTTTTTGTCCCAGCCATCCTACTTCCAGAAATCTACTCTGAAGAGACAGCTCCAGCAACATGAAAACCCATGTATATATCATAGCATTGTTTGCAGTTGCAAAATGTGAGAAACGACCTTGATACCTAGTCGTGAGAGACTCATTGAACACCCTGTGGCAGGTCCACATGGTGGAGTAGTATGCAGCTGTGACAAATGACGAGGGCAGTCTCTATGAAGTGATGCAGGGTAGTTTTAAAACATTGGTGAGGGCAAAAGGCAAAGTAGAAAAGAATATGCTTAGTATGCTAACCTCCATCTAAGACATGCTAATAAGAAAAGAAAACCCTGTATCTGCATCTGTGCAAAAGAAATGCAAAAAAAGGATCTGCTGGAAATTCATGAGATAGGTTATCTGTAAGGGGGTGGGTGAGAATGGGATGGAAAAGGTGTGGGGATGGGAGCAGGATGGAAGGGATGAAGAGAGACTAACTTCTCTCTGTGTCCCTTTATCCACAATTTTGACTCTTAGAACTACTGGGATGCTTCCATTGGCCAAAAAAAGAAAAATAAATTCCGCTTGGCAGAGTTCCCTTCATGGCTCAGCAGAAACGAATCTGACTGGCATCCATGATGATGCAGGTTCGATTCCTGACCTCACTCAGTGGATTAAAGATCCAGTGTTGCTGTGGTGTAGGTCACCGATGCGGCTCAGATCCCGCGTTGCTGTGGCTGTGGCGTAGGCTGGCAGCTACAGCTCCAACTGGACCCCTAGCCTGGGAACCTCCATATGCCACAGGTGCGGCCCTAAAAAAAAAAAAAATCAACTTGGATGTGGGCATGAGAACCCAAAATAGAATGCCAATGGCAAAAAAAAGTGAACCTAATGATAATATACAGGAGTGACAATATCTGCACAGAAGAATGGGGAAGAACAGCTCTAATCTAAGTGACTATGGAAGTGTTTAGACAATTTTGACTTGATACTGTGAGGTCAAAGGAAAAAGAGCTATTGCAGATACTGTACTCCAGTAAGTAAGCTTATTTGCTGCAGGGGTCCAAGCTAACAGTTCTGAAACTACTGTGTGGGGGGTGGGGGGGGTAGGATTAAACAAAGTAAGGACATAAAATAGGGCTCATGAGAACCAGGTTTCTCACTGATGGAGAGAGGGTACCAACAAGGAAAGGGGTGGTTAGACTGAATCCTGGAACGCCAGCTTGGGATGTACAGGATGAAGGTGAATTCATTTTGTTATATATGCACATACATACATATCCAGAGCATAGATACTTACAGAGAGAGAGATGTAGAAATAAATTTGTGAACATCCAGAAATAAACATCAGCGTGGGAGTTCCCACAGTGGTGCAGCAGGATCAGCAGTGTCTCTGGGGCACTGGCATGCAGGTTCAATCCCCAGCCTGGCACAGTGGATTAAGGATCCGGCACTTGCTGCAGCTATAGCGTAGGTCACAGCTGCAGCTCAGATCTGATCCCTGGCCCGGGAACTCCATATGCCATGGGGCACCAAAAAAGAAAAAAGGAAAAAAGTCAGTGAGTGCACGCGTTAGTATGCATACATATATTTCTCAGCTCTGAGAGGGTCTAGAAGCAATTAAACCCCGGTAACAATGAAGGCATCTAGTGTCCAGATTTGGGGTGATTCCAGCAGGAAAACATTATGATGTCAGAATAAAAGGAAATTCTTTTTTTAAAAAAAAAAATAAAAGGTAGTTTGTCCAAAGAGCACCAGAGCCACCCAGAAGGAATTCTTAATGGCCAAAGCTGAAATTATTTGAGCAACAAAATAAATAATGATACTATTGGATTGCCATCCATATAATAAATTGTAAAAATCTGCAAGTCTGTATTGATATAAATAAATGATGAGACAGAGACAGCTCTTCCTTTCAGTAGAGTCCACTTAATAAACGTTAGAGGAATGTGGAAAGAAAAATCACCATGGCAATCATGACAGTAATAACTTAATAAAAAAATGATTGTTATTCCTTATCTGGGCACAAATCAACCAGTACTGGATGCTCAATAAATAGTTACTGCTGTTCTATCAACACGAGGTAGAACCTCTATTGTGTCATGTGCATAATACCATCACTGTAGTATATATTTTATTGCGTATAAATAAAAGTGTGTTACGTTAAAAACTTTTAGAAAAAAAAGGAAGACATTTGCATAGTTGCAAAGCATCTCCCTTTGTAAAAGGAGAATAGTAATGTTACGGTTGAGAAGCCCAGAAAACCCCACCTGAACCAAGGTTAATGTCACCAGTAATTGGACCCTTAAAGCCCCAGATCTGATGCCAACATACCTCTGGTTTTCTTGCTCCAAGATGTATAACCTTAATCTCAGTCATGAGATGACATCCAACAAACTCAAATTGAGAGACACTCTACAAAATAGCTGCCCGGTACTCTTCAGAAATGTCAAAGTCATTACAAAAATAAATGACGAGAAAAGACTAAAGATGATCATGTTAGTGAACCAGTAATTATTATTAATCAGATATTTTTGTAATTTTATGGCCGCGCCTGTGGCGTATGGAAGTTCCCGGACCAGGAATCGAATCTGAGCTGCAGCTGTGAACTATGCCACAGCTATGGCAGTGCTGGCGCCTTTAACCCACTGCACCAGGCTGGGCATCGGACCTAATCCTCAACAGCAACCAAATCCACTGCAGTAAGATTCTTAACCCACTGCGCCATAGCCGGAACTCTCTGTTAGATTTTTGTATACAAATCAAATTTTGTATATATGAGGTCCCCCTAAGCCTCCAAAAAAGAAAGAAAGAAAACCAGTGTTTTCACCAAAACAGCAACAAACAAACAAGGAGCGATGGAGAAGCTGCTCCAAATCAAAGGAGACCAAGAGACATGACCACGAAATGCCATGTGGAGCCAGGATTGGATCCCGAAGAGGAAACCGACGTGGTTGGAAGACTGGCGCCATTGCCCTGGGCTGCGTGGACTAGTTAACAGGATTGTAGCGATGCTAATTCCCTGGCTTTGCTAATCACAATTATGGAAGATGTCACCTTTAGGATAAGCTGGGTGTCCAGCACACAGGACCTCTCTGTACTATTTATGCAAGTTTTTTTGGTAAAGCCAAAATTATTTAGACTTTAAAAAAAAAATTTTTTTAACTGTTCAGGAGGTCAAGTTGGCTGGAGTGGATGGATGCAAGGGCGAGGGAAGGGATAGAGAGGTGAAGGTGACGGTCAGGTCCCTTGGACCAGTAGAGAGTGGTGCTGTGTGCCGAGCTTGGGCTCCCAGGGTGCCGAGTCCTGTTTGGGGTTGTGTGAGCTTGGAGGAGGTGGGCTTTGGGAATTGCAGGAGTGCTATCACCAGGCAGCCGAACGTTCCAGCTTGGTTCTGAGGGCAGAGCTGCAGAGGCCGATAGGGCTCCCGCTGTGTCCTGAGAAGAACAGAGCAGGGGTCCTAAGACAGACCCTAGTGCAGCCTCCTGTTTGGTGGGTGATGGAGCCAGAGCAGTGGACACCAGAAAGGCAGGCATCACACCCCCAAGGAATGCTAGAGCCAAACGCTGCTGCCCAGACGGCCAGTAGCCAAACCACCCTGCATGTTTGATGCAGTGACAGAACAACCATGGCTGAGAGGAAGCCAGACTGGATTGAGTGCAGGGGAGGAAGGGAAGCAAGGAAGTGGAGACATGATGGATAGAACTTTCCAGAAGCTTGACTTCAAGGGAAGGCGAGAAGACAGGTGAGGTGGCAGTGAGGGTCCAGAACTTGAGAACATATTTAAAAGGCAGAAGAAAGAATTCCCATTGTGGTGCAGGCGAAATGAATCCGACCTGGAACCATGAGGTTGCAGGTTCGATCCCTGGCCTCTCTCAGTGGGTTGAGGATCTGGTGTTGCCGTGAGCTATGGTGTAGGTCGCAGACTTGGCTCAGATCCCACGTGGCTGGGGCTATGGTGTAGGCCGGCAGCTGTAGCTCCTATTCAACCCCTAGCCTGGGAACCTCCATATGCCACAGGTGTGACCCTAAAAAAAAAGATTAAAAAAAAAGGCAGAATAAGGGGAGTGGAAGACTAAACAAAAAGTTTCTGAAACACTCGTGGAAAACCTAGAGGGCAGTGAGGATTAAAGCTCAGAAAGCAGATGTTCTTTTGTCTGAATTTGAGTAAAACTACTGAATGAGTAGTTTCCCTTGGGTCACGTTATGGGATATTGGAACAGAACTGTCGGCTTTTTTTTTTTTTTTTTTTTTTTTTTTTTTTTTTTTTTTGTCTTTTTGCTATTTCTTGGGCCGCTCCCGCGGCATGTGGAGGTTCCCAGGCTAGGGGTCCAATTGGAGCTGTAGCCTCTGGTCTACGCCAGAGCCACAGCAACGCTGGATCCGAGCCACGTCTGCAACTTACACCACAGCTCACGGCAACACCAGATCCTTAACCCATTGAGCGAGGGCAGAGTCCGAACCCACAACCTCATGGTTCCTAGTCGGATTCGTTAACCACTGCGCCACGATGAGAACTCCGGCTTTTTTTTTTTTTCTTAAAAGGAATTCATAAATTCACCTCAACAGAGACATGGAAATTAGCTGACTCGCCAGCCCAGGTTTATCCCACCAACACCTAGAATCTCTGGTACACCTGGCGTAGCTTCCAGTGTTGAAGCTCCAAAGTCCAGGGAAGGGTGTTCTTCCAGGGAATTCCAGGGAAGTATTCTCTGTGGATAAAGAAGCCTTGGCACGTAGTAGGCGATCTCCAAACACTGAATGTTGAATGAAGGGCACACAAATGGCATATTAGCCCCTAGGGCGGGGGAAGGGGCCGAATGCTTTGGCTAAGCGGGTGTGGTGGCCCTGGGTGAGCCCAAAGTGACTTCAGACTGGGACAAGCAGCAGGATACCCTGATGGGCTCTGCTGGAAGGGCAGAGAGATGGGCAGCTCAAGGAACTAGTGTGCCGGTGGGAGTTTTGTCTTCTAGAATGGAGAGGGAAAAGTCTAGTCTCTTCAGTGGAAAGGAAAAAGGGGGAAGTGGTCTCACTTTTATAGGGTCACAGGTTAAAGAACACCTAGTCAGTGAATAAATGAACATCCCCAGAACCAGGCCTGGAGTCTAATGGGTGTTCAGGGATGATGGCAGCCTGGTCCTGAAGCTCCAGGGCAGGTTCCGTATCAGAGCATCTTCTCACCTGCTCTCACACCTGAACATCATAACCAGCCTTGTCATCTCCTCTGCTAAGGCTCTGAATTCCAGGGCGGTCCAGGCGGATCTCGACTGGGTTCTAAAGTCAGTGGTTTGCCTGGATTCATTAGGGGACGTGCCAGGAGCAGAAAACAAGCCAAGCCCTTCTTCCTCCTCCTCTGCATAGGCAGGAAGGAGGGGCAGAGTCCAAGATGAGAGGCCCTGAGTGCTAAGCTCTAGGGAGCATCTGTGGAACACAGGGCCAGCTTTGGGGATGCTGAGTAGCAAGAGTCCTGTTCAAGACCCAACGCTTCCAGGAATCTGGCCCATTCCAGGCAAGGAATTCCCTGGGAAGTTGGACCAGGCTTCCTGTTCACCATCCCCTCTCCCACTTGGCTCCTCCCACCCTCATCCTGAGGCTCCCCACCCTCAGGGCCTCTCCCAGAGGCCCCCAGCTCTCTCCACAAAGCTGGGTGGTCCCGACCCTGCCATCCCCCCACCTCCGGGGCCCTGCCCTGATCTATCCACTCCTGGCCTCGTCTGCAGGAAAATCAAGCCAAGGTTTTGTGGCACAAACGTGTCTGCCCATTCGTGCTAAGCAGCAAGTGCATTTTCTGGAAAGATAGGGCTTTAATCCAGCATGATGAATCACACAAGTGGAGGGAAGCAGATTGTGGAGGTGAGGCCTGGGGACTGTTCCTGCTCCCAGGAGCTGGTTGTCTCTGCAGGAAACATACCTCGTTCTAGAGCACGCCTTCTGAGCTCCTGGATACATCTTTAAATCAGTTTTATTGGAGTATTGAGGTCGGCACGATAAACTGCAGCTGTTTAAAGTGGACAGTCTGATGAGTTCTGGCAGAGGTTCACAGCGGTGGAACTTCCTTCTCAATCAAAATACAGGTTTTGGAGTTCCCTCTTGGCATGGTGGGTTAAGGATCTGGTGTCACTGCTGTGGCTCAGGTTTAATCCCCAGCTAAGGAACTTCCGCATGCTATGGGCATGGCCTAAAATAAAATAAAGTAAAATAAATAAAATAAAAATACAGAAATTTCCATTCCTGCTCCCGCCCACCACCACCGCCACCAAAGATCTCTCCTGCCCCTTTTTTCCACCCCCACTCCCACGCTGCCATCATGGATCCACTTTGAGATACAGTGGCTGACTTTTCTGTATTCAGTTTGAGGTCTGGCACACTCTGGGCAGTGATGGAGAAAGTCTATTTGTTTTTAGAAATATGCACATGTACATGTAATCAGCAGAAACCACTCTTGTGGCTTCAACCACACAACAAACAAATTCACCCCAAAGCAGTTTTAAATCGATGGAACCCATCCCTCTGTCTCCTGGATAGACGCTGGGTAAACTTCATTTTTTTCATTGAGCAGTGGTTTTTCTACCCTGACTAAGCCAGCTTGATTTTAAAGTGATGAGTAAGACTCTTAATAGGAAAGCAATTGCAAGCCATGTTTTTATTGACAATCTGATAGATTTTGCCATGTTCCAGAGTCATTCCACCATTATTTGGCTAGTTTTTGTGTATATGGCTGTAACCTGCATATTTTAGTTTTCCCTCAAGGCTGTTAAATGTGGGTTAATGGTTTTATATGCTTCTTAGATCATTTCCAATAGAAAATTCTTTTTTCTCCTCAATGAGAATTGATTGTACATGAGCTCAGAGGTTTCTTTTCCTAATGCGTGTGGGTTGTGGATAATGACATTTATTTCTCCTCTTGGGCTCCACAGCCAAATCTAGAATAATCCCATTCAATGCAAAAGACTTTTATAGAACATTTGCTTTGTGGGAGATACTTTTCTTGGTTCTTATGCCGTAGAAAAATGGGTAGGATCTGCAGTACTAAAACAGAAACAACACCCAAAATCTGTAACAAGGAAAGACGTTAATAGAATACACAAGTGTGTGAGTTGAAATAGCTCACATGTGGAACCAGGGAAGAAGAGGTAGGGGTGGGATGGGGCTATATTTTTTTTGATTGTTTTGTTTTGTTATACATTTTTAATTAAAGTGTAGTTTAATTATTGATTTACAGTGTTGTGCCAATTTCTGCTGTACAGCAAAGTGACCCTGTGAGATGCGCGCACATGCGCACACACGCGCACACACACACACACGCGCACACACACACACTCTTCTTATATTATCTTCCATCATGATCTGTCCCAAGAGACTGGATACAGTTCCCTGTGCTCTACAGCAGGACCTCATTGCTTATCCATTCTAAATGTAATGGTTTGCACCTACAGACCCCAAACTCCCAGTCCATCCCCTCCTACCCCCTCCCCCTTGGCAACCACAAGTCTGTTCTCTATGTGAGACCATTTCTGTTCTGTAGGTAGGATCCTTCGTGCCATATTTTAGAGTCCACATATAAGTGTTATCATGTGGTTTCTGTCTTTCTCTTTCTGACTGACTTCATGTAGTATGAGCATCTCTAGTTGCATCCCTGTTGCCGGAAATGCCATTATTTTGTCCTTTTATGACTGAGGAGTATTCCATTGTGTATGTATACCACATCTTCTGAATCCATTCATCTGTAATGGACATTTAGGTTGTTTCCATGTCTTGGCTAATGTGAATAATGCTGCAGTGAACATAGGGGTGCATGGGTCTTTTGAATTATAGTTTTGTCTGGCTATGTATCCGGGAGTGGGATTGCTGGATCACCTGGTAGTTCTGTATTTAGTTTTCTGGGGAACCTCC
Source organism: Sus scrofa (assembly GCF_054392235.1). Lineage (NCBI taxonomy): Eukaryota > Metazoa > Chordata > Mammalia > Artiodactyla > Suidae > Sus > Sus scrofa. The sequence goes on from NC_139385.1 coordinate 15,307,583, forward strand.
ATACTGTTTGCCATAGTGGTTGTACCAGTTTACGTTCAGGATGGAGCTGTTTTATACAGGGAAGGCTTGTGGCTCTTTCTGAAAGATCTCAAGTCATTTGTCAGACTAAGCCAAGAAACCAAGAGTTGAGACCAAAAAGGTGAGTGGCCAGTAGTAGAAGCTCATGGCAGAAAGTTTATTGGTAAATCTGTGGACCGTGGGCGCCATTGACTGCTGAAGCAGGGAGTGTTAGGATTTGAACCTGCAGGATTGGCAGGAACAGATGGAAACTGGGAAGAGCTGGACAGAAAAACCTACCTCAGCCCTTCCAGTCCCAGAAGAGCCTTAGCTGATGCATTAGGAGGAAATATATGAGAAGTTGGCCCTTCTTAGCAGTACTTCTGAACCTGTAGATTCAACCAACACAGAATTGTGTAGCACATATGTGTTGAAAAAATCCACATGGAAGTGGACCTGGGTAGTGCAGACCTATTATTTGCGAGTCAGCTGTATCCTTCAGAGAACTTGCATGAATATTCATAGCAGCATAATTTACCATAGCCCTAAAGTGGAAACAACCCACACACCCATTACCTGGTGAATGGATACGCAGAATGGTCCAGAGGAAATGGGACCCCTCCATGCCTTGAATGGCACCAGAGAATCTGGATCCATGTTGTTCCGAAGACCTAAGAGGTGATGACTGGGGGCTGGGCGCCTGAGGGAAGACATTGACGGCTGGAGAGCATTGCATTGAGGTCTAGGAGAGTCGAAACCAAAACGTTCTAGAAGAAGGCTGGTGACTGACATTTCCAGGCACGGAAACAGCTGATGCAGAGCTCTGGAGGTGGGAAAGCCAGTTGGATGTGCCGAGGATGGGGAGCAGAGGTCCTTACAGACAGAGAGCACTCGGGTATGGGGGCGGGGGGGGGGCTCCCGATCCAGAACCGGGGCAAAATGGGGGACCTGGTGGACATCAGGTCCCAGCACCCTCCAGCCTCCTGTCCTGACAGGGAGAAGTGGGTGTGAGATCTGTCACCCTAACTTTAGCCCCCTCATCCGTTCAGACTACAGCACCCTTCCCCTGACCTTGACTCCTCGACCAGACCAAGCTGACCTCCCTGTCGGGGTTTCTGGTGTGAAGAACCACCTTCTCCCAGCACGGAAATCCCATGGGACCCTCCTCGCTTGCCCTGCCCACCTGGTTGGGGGCTGGTGTGTGGCCTTCGCAGGTCCTGAAATTCTGGGTCTCGTGGTTTTCACGCCCTGAAAGACCTCCGAAAGGAGAGCTTCTAACTCCCAGTGGCACTTAGCTTCGCTCTTTAAACATCTGGGTCACAGATAGGCTTGGTTAATTAATGTTCTTAGCGCTTCGCATTTGCCTGCTGGATAATAGATTGATTCATAATTTCAATAAGCAGCTGTGTATATCTTTCCCCTGAACATAAAGGCAGCTTGCTGTCATTCATCACTTTGCATTTGGTGAATTTAAATATATTCAGAGAGACATTGTTGAAGGAGGGGTGGGGAGGGCTTCTGATTTTCTTACCATTTTGCCTCCAACAATTACTCTGATTTGAAACTAATTTGGGTTTAAAGCACATGTTAACCGCATCTCTCTCAAGGGCGTTTCATAAACTCCTTGTCACTTGTTTCTGCGGGGACCAGGCAGGCTCCCTTTTGGGATCAGAGCAGAGGGTTTCTGAGTAGCTCTCCCCAGGAGAGAGAGAGCCCCTGGGGAAAATCTTCTCCCCAGAGAAGAGACACGTGAGTCCCTGAGCAGAGCTACCTTTCTGCTCCATTCCTGGCCCAAAATGCCCAGGCTCTCAGGAGGCCAGCATCATGTGAGAGGTGGTCCTTCCACTGCTCAGCTGCAGGGCCAGGGCTGCCAACCACTGGCTCTCTGGGGACCCCAAGAATAGAAGCCAGGACCTGGCCAGGTGACCAGATATCTTCATACTTGTTTTCCTCTTCTTTAAAATGGGAAGGAGGAATGCACCTCTCTCACAGGTAATTATTAAAATTACATTATTTAAGGAGTTCCTGTTGTGGCTTAGTGGGTTCAGAACCTGACATAGTCTCTGTGAGGATGCCAGTTCGATCCCTAACCTCACTCAGTGGGTTAAGGATCCAGTGTTGCCGTGAGCTGTGGTGTAGGTCCATAGACACAGCTCGGATCCTACATTGCTGTGGCTGTGGTGTAGGCTGGTTTTCCCAAGGTTTTAAACAACATGGGCAGGCAGGAGAGACCAAGCCACCAAGCTAGTATGAACTGACAACCAGTTGTGAGAAGGGCTGGCAGGCAACATCAACTGTGTATCAGCCAGCTATTGCTGCATAACAACTAGCTCAGACCTTACTGGCATCAAAGAATATGCATTTATTTATTATTGCTTTTAAGTCTGTAGGTCACTTGGATGTTATGTGATGTGATGTGATCTGGACCAGGCTCAGATGATTTTGATTGGATTTATTCATGCATCTTCCGTCAGCTAGCAAGTTGGCTGAGGGCTGCCTGATCTACGATGGCCTCACCCACCTGTCTGGTGGTTAACCAGCTGGCTGGTAGAACCACATGCCCATTATCCTCTAGCAGGCCATCCTGGGCTTGCTGCCAGGGTGGCAGTTGGGGTCCAAGTGGGTGGAAATAGGCAAGGCATGTATCAGGAACAGGCACATTCTTCTTTCTGCTACATTCTCTTAGCCAGAGCAAGTTACAAGGGGATTCAAAATTCAAGGGATGAGGAAGCAGACACCACTTCCTGATGGAAACTCCTGCAAAGTCATTTCGCCCAGGGGTGTGGAAGGAAGAGGGGAGGATATGGCCATTCTGGAAAACTCCCACGAGCTCCTAGCCTTTGTTACCGTAACATGGAGCAGAGAGCAAGTACCAGGACTGGGTTGCACCTTTAAGATGTTTCTGCCTTTTCATCCTTAGAAATAATATTGCCACAAATACCCTGTACATAAACTTTTTTTCTTACAGTTTTATTGAGATGTAATTGACATACAGCTCTGACTTAAGGTATATCATGAAATGATGATCACAGGAAGCTTAGTGAAGATCCATCATCTCATATGGATAAAAAGTTAAAGAGCTAGAAAAAGAACATTTTTGTCTTGTGATGAGAACACAGGATTTATTCTCTCATGTTTGTAAATAACATACAGCAGGGTTAATTATATTTAGCAGGATGTGCATTGCATCTTGCTCCTTATCTGTCTTATAACTGGAAGTGATTGCCTTCCTCCAATTTCCCCTCCTCCCTGCTCCCCTTCGTAAACTTTTTTATCAAGAAATCAGGAGTTCCGGGAGTTCCCGTCGTGGCGCAGTGGTTAACGAATCCGACTAGGAACCATGAGGTTGTGGGTTCGATCCCTGCCCTTGCTCAGTGGATTAAGGATCTGGCATTGCCGTGAGCTGTGATGCAGGTTGCAGATTCGGCTCGGAGCCCGAGTTGCTGTGGCTCTGGCGTAGGCCAGCGGCTATGGCTCCGATTCAACCCCTAGCCTGGGAACCTACATATACTGCCGGAGCGGCCCTAAAAAAGGCAAAAAAATAAAATAAAATAAAGAGGAGTTCCCATCGTGGTGCAGTGGTTAACGAATCTGACTAGGAACCATGAGGTTGCGGGTTTGATCCCTGGCCTCGCTCAGTGGGTTAACAATCCGGCATTGCCGTGAGCCGTGGAGTAGGTTGAAGACGCGGCTTGGATCCCTCATTGCTGTGGCTCTGGCATAGGCTGGCAACTACAGCTCCGATTAGACCCCCAGCCTGAGAACCTCCATATGCCGCTGGAGCAGCCCAAGAAATGGCAAAAAGACAAAAAAATAAAATAAAAATAAAGAAATCAAGAAATCACAGTTCTAATGATTTTCTTGGGATATATCTTTAAAAGTAGATTTTGGCGGTCAAATGAGAAAAGAATTTTAAAAGCACAACATTTATATTTTGAAATTTCTTTTCAAAAGGTTGTTGTAATGTATCCTTCTTCCAGCCCACCTTAGGCTCACCTTGACAAAATACAAATAATCTATTTTATTTTATTTTATTTTATTTTTTAGGGCTGCACCTGCGGCATATGGAAGTTCCCTGGCTAGGGATCACATCAGAACTGCAGCTGCCACCCTACCCCACAGCCACGCAATGCAGCAACACATCTGTGACCTACACCACAGCTCACAGCCCTGCTGGATCCTTAACCCACTGAGCGAGGCCAGGGATCAAACCTGCATCCTCATGGATATTAGGCTCTTTTCCACTGAGCTGCAACGGGAACTCCAAATAATCTCTTTTTAAATGTGATATCTCTTTTGATTTTTTAGTTTATTTTAATACCTAGGAGGATGGATGTTTGTTCAGTGTGGCCCAGCCAGCTGGAAGCAGAGCCAAGCTCTAGAAATCAGGTCCTGCTCTTTCACTTATCCCTCCTTCCCACATTGTCGAGCAGAGGGCCAGACTCCTGACGTGCTGACAGAGGACATGCTTAGAAGGAAGTCAGGGCGTGGCTCAGGGGAATCTGAATCCAGGTTTAACAAGCTGGAAGGCTTCCTGGGTGGGGCACCCCTGTGACTTGGGTGTATGTGTGTGTGTGCAGGGGTGTGGGGGGAGAGGCCTGAGAAGGTGGCCAGGACTGCAGCGCGGACAGTCGTGGGTGACACCTGCAGACCTGAGTCCTGTTTCCTCTCGTGGTCTCACCTCTCCCTCCCTCGCCCCGGCCGCTCTGCTCTCTCTCCAGCTGGCCCGCTACACCAAGGAGGGCTTCCTGCATCTGGGGGCCCTGGGGACCACCACGCTCCTCCCGGACACCCGCTGCCTGGTGGACAACTCCAAGAGTCGGCTGCCCCAGCTTCTGGACTGCGACAAGGTCAAGAGCAGCCTGTACAAGCGCTGGAACTTCATCCAGGTGAGTGCTCCACGGACAGGCCCGGAGCAGGTGGGGATGCTGTGGGCTCCCCCAGGGAGGGGACTCGGTGAAGGGCAACCCGAGGTCTCCCAGCTCAGGGCCATGCAGGGGGACCCAAATCGTGTTGGGGGAGGGGGGCATGGCGGGAGACAGCCTTTGGGGTCCCTGTGGCAGGGCTAGAGGGCTGGGCTCCGATGCTCTGGAGAGGGAGTGCGGGGTGATTTCTCTGGCATCTTCAGAGTGCCTATGGGATTGCGAAAGTCAGATTGAGAATATCCCAGGCAAGTCCCCATCCTGACACTGTCCCCCACCGATGCCTGTCACCCGTTCAGCCACTCAGACTTGGTGAAGCTTATTCTCTGACTTTAGGGTTTCCAGAGAAGGTCCAGTGAACCCTCCCTCTGAGCAAAGAATTTTGGTGGATTGGTCTCCTAGAGAGGCCATGGGCCAGCACTGTGATGGTTAAACCTTTCTCTCCTCCTCGTCTCTGTCTCTCTCCTCTCCTGTCTGTCTGTCTGTCTGTCTGTCTGTCTGTCTCTCTCTCTCTCTATCTCGCCCTCTGTGTCTGTCTCTCTGTTTCTCTCTCATTCTCCCTCCCTCTGTCTCTCTCTGTCTCTCTGTCCATCTCTGTTTCTCTCTCTGTCTCTGTCTGCCTCTCTGCCTGTCTCTCTCTGTCTCTCTCCATCTCCCTCTCTTTGTCTCTCCATCACTGTTCCTGCCTCTGAATCTCTCTGTCTCTCTCCATCTCTCTCTGTCCATCTCTGTCTCTGTCTCTGCATCTCTGTCTCCCTCTCCCTTTCTGTCTCTGTCTCTCCATCTCTCTCCCTCTCTGCCCATCTCTTTCTCTCTATGTCTCCATCTCTCTGTCCATCTCTGTCTGTCTCTCTGTCTCTGTTCCTGTCTCTGACTCTCTCTGTTTCTCTGTCTGTCTCTCTGTCTCTGTTCCTGTCTCTGACTCTCTCTGTCTGTCTCCCTCCCTGTCCATCTCTCTCTGTCTCTGTCTGTCTCCCCATCTCTCTCATCTCTGTCTCTCCATCTCTGTCCCCCCCCTCACCCCTCGTGATCCCAGAATGGCGCCATCATGAACAAGGGCACAGGGCGCTGCCTGGAGGTGGAGAACCGCGGCCTGGCTGGCATCGACCTCATCCTGCGCAGCTGCACGGGACAGAGGTGGACGATTAAGAACTCCATCAAGTAGTGGGAGGAGCTGGGCCCTGGAACCTGGCCCTGGGACAGGGTCTGTGTCCTCTGGACCAGCCAAGCTGGGAGAGACAGCAAGGAGCCAGCAGCTGCTCGAGGGGCCTTCTGGGGCTTCTCCAGGGCAAGTGGGGGGCCCCAGAGGGAGCCTCTGCGTCCCCATCAGGCATCCAGCTCCCAGGAGGCTTGTGCGCCCTGGCCAAGCCCCGACCCTTCTCTGGAAGCCCAGGAGCAGCCGCGTCTTCTGCAGCCCGGATGTGGACCTGGTACAAGGTACGACACGTCACATCTCCTCCAGGTCGCCTTCCCACCTACCATCAGGACTGGAACTGGCAGGGCCCCTCCTCTTTCTCATCTTTTGCAGCAGCAGCAGCTTCTGAATCCCCCCGCCCAGCCCTCAACTAAGTTGAGGGGGCGCTCGGCCACATCCTAGCTCCCCCTCCTCCAAGGAGGCGGCGAGGCCCCGAGACTTAGTTTCCCCCGAGGTTGCTTCTGCCTGGATGCCCGTTCCCAGCCCAAGATCGCTGCCCCCAAACCTTGCCAGCAGGTGACCTTGGACGTTGCTGGATTCCCGCCCCCAAGATGAGCTGGAAAGAGCGGACACTTCACCTGGGTGCTGGGGTCCCGTGTGCCTGGCCCAGCTCTTCTGCCGTGTCGTCAGGAGAGAGGTAGCGAGTGCGCAGGGCCTTCTCAGCTGTGAGGGGCCTCCCAGGATGGAGCCAGGCCACGCAGCTCTGCCGGCCTAGGGACCCGGCAGCCCGGACTCACAGTGGCTGCTGCAGTGGCGGGGTAGCAAGCGGCTTCCACCTGGAGTTTAAAGGCTGATGTCAGCACGGCCCTGGGGGACACTCATCTCGAGTCACCCCGTGCTGCACCAGCTGACAGGGGAGAAGGCAGTCGAGTGTCTCTGAAGAGTAATAATTGGTTCCAGTTGCCCTCTGGTTAGGGTGCCCTTCGAAATCAGAATTAATATATGGGTGCGCGTGCATGGGTATGAGGTTGTGTGCCTGGCGGGGCGCGGGTGCGGCTGCCTGTGTGTGCATGGCGTGTGTGTCTGGGCGTGTGCATCTGAGTGCATGGTAGAGCAGGTGTAGAGGCGTGGCCTTGGGCTGGCCACTGTATTGCCTCGCGACCTGGACCGGGCTCCCAAGAAGCTTGGGGGAGGGGGTGGGCTTGGCCGTGGTCGTCGACCAGGAGGACGTGGCTGGGCCTTGCCCTGTGTGGTGCCCCACGTGGGAGGCGCTCCCTTCTGCGGCTTCCCACCTCTCTCGTGCTGTCCAGCCAAGCCCTGCCCAGAGCCAACCCCCCCACCCCGGACCTGCCCAGTTTGGGGTTCACCGTGTCTCATTTGGTGGCATCTTCCTGGTGATATCTCCCCACTTGTGAAATAAATACACGTGAGCAGTTCCCAGCTCAGCCTCGTTCGCTTTTTGATTCTTGCAGAGCCAGGGACGGAGGCAGTTCCTGGGATGCGGCAGAGGGGTTCCGGTTTATTAAAGGCAAAGAGCTTTCGCCTCGGGAGGCTGGGACACAGCCAGGCTGCCCTTGTCCTTGCCTCCCCCAAAAGCAGGACCAAATTTGACATCTGGCACCTGTGTGCTAACCCCCATAATGACCCCAGATTAGGGGGGTCAGGTGGATGCAGAAAGCTGTGAGGGAGATGAGGGTTGTGGGAGACCCAGCCGAGCGCCTTGATCAACCCCTTCCTGCTGCCACGTCTGTGTCCATCTCTCCTACCAGGGAGCCTGTGGTGGAAGCATCTGCCCCTTCTGATCATGGAAAAGTGAAATCCAAAAAGATGGCAGGCCTTCTGCCCTGGAAATGGGTGTGGAAAACAGTGAGCAGAAGCCCCCTCGTCACTGACAGCCCCAAGCCTCTTCCCTCCCAGAATACCCAGAAGATCTGGCTTGTTTGGTGTCACCTGACCCATGGATGTGCCTGTCAGTTGCCATTTGGAAGGTTCCGTGACAGTCAGGGCCCATGAGCACATGGATGGGAAATGCTGCTGTTTGGTTAACAAGGAGTTCCTCAAACTTAAATATCAGAGTCTCAGGGTAACAATTAAGTGAAAAGAGCCAAGAGTCTTCAGGTTCCCACGTGGAATCAAGAGAGGCCTCGAGGAGTTCCCGTTGTGGCTCAGGGGCCTAAGAACCCAAGGTGGTGTCCGTGAGGATGCGGATTCCATCCCTGGCCTGTATCAGTGAGTTAAGGATCTGGCCTTGCTATAAGTTGCAGTGTAGATCACAGATGCAACTCTGATCCAGCACTGTGGCTCTGATTCAGCTCCTAGCCTGGGAACTTTCATAAGCTGCAGGTGCAGCCCTAAAAAGCAAAAAAAAAAAAAAAAAAAAAAGGAGAAAGTGAGAGGCCTTGAGACACCATCCCAAGGCAGTGATTTTGTGGGGGCTCCTGCCCTGACTGCTGCCTGCTCCTTCCATAGAGTCTTAAGGTAGAAACCCCAAAAAAGGCAAATATATTCCATTTTACCATTACTTTAGGCTTTGAGCCCCAATCCTAGTGAGGCCACCGTGGAAACTGTCATCCCCTGAGGAGTGGACCAAAGTGGCCTCAGACCAGGGAAGCCAGAAGATTTGCTCTGTTTTCTCCCAACGTCCAAACTCACATCCCCTCTGATGGAACTAGAGCCTCCACCCTCTGACTTGCTCACTGCCTTTGGGGCTCATTCGTGCTCCCAAGGTTGCACCCCTAGTGGAAGGACAACAGGAAGTGTCCTAGAACATTCCCAAGAGAAGTGGAAAGAGCCTTGAAGCAGCAGGCAGGATGTTTGGTTTGCTGGTTTACGTGCTGGGGACGAGGGTGCTGGTTTGGGGCGGTGGGAGGCTCCCAGACTCCAGGTACCAGTATGTGTGCGCCACATCCTGGCTCTGGTCCCTGGTTCCAGCGTCCAGGAGGCCTGGGCTGTCCTTCGTACCAGCAGGAGCCTCCTCCCAAAGGCCGGAGCAGGAGGCCAGCACCCCAGGCCCACATCCTCTGTGTCCCGCAGCGTCCTGGTGGACCTGAACGCATGGGGGTGGCAGGCCAGCGGCCAAGGCAGAAAGGAGGAATTAACTGTCACCAAAGAAGGGGAGGGAAAAGAGAAGCAGGGCCCTGGGGAGCCTTGGGTCTCAGTGGTTTGGGGGAATTTGGATGTTTTAGGGACCCGCATCTCTGCCTGATCCGAGCATCGGCTCCGAGCATCGGCTGTGACTTCTGATAACCTTTGTGCATCTCCCTCCGTCCCTATGGTCCCCTCACACTGGCGCTCCCCACTGTCTGGTGGACATTTCTTTCTCTTTCATGGTTTCCCCCTCACTTACATGGAAAAAAAAAAAATCACAGATGGTATTCCTGCTCCATGTCCAAGCCATCAAAGCTGACATCTTTGAATGTGTTATTTTTCAAATGTGTTCTTTATATTGAATGCCGGCTGGCGGCTGGAGGAGGAGGAGAAACAGGACAGAGAACGCACAGTTGGGGCCAGAAGCCATCAGCTTAAGCCACAGGAAGCCCTTGTCTTTGGGTTTCTGAAACCACGTTTTTTGTTTTTGTTTTTGTTTTTGTTTTTTACCTTTTTCCCACTATTCCCACAAGTGTCCCCATTTCACAAAGGGCAGAAGTCAAGCCCCAGACGGAGCAGGTGACCTCCCCCGGGGGGGGCCCGGGATCCATGGTCCCTGCTTTGGCTGTGATTTTTCCTCCTTCCACTTCTCTTTCAAGTGCTGCTCTGAGAAAGTCCGAGAGTCACCCAGGGATGGGCCAGGGAGGAGCCCGGCGCCTGCACAGGGAACCAGGTGGTCCAGGAAGTCTGGGCCCTGCCAGGTGGCCAGACTCCAGCCTCCATCCCCACTCACTGCCGGTGTGTCAGCCTCTTATTTTGATTTGAGCTCCAGATGAACAACTGGGCTGCCAATCCACCGGCTCCTAAGTAGCCAGCCCTCCCTCTCGGCCAAAGCACAAAGCCCTGAGTCTCTCAGCGACTCCACTTTCTCACTTAGACAAGTTTCTGAGACCAACAGATGGAGACCAGTGGTGGGTCCCCAACTCCAGATGTGTATTTCAGTTCCGTGCAACAAATACATGTGAACACCTATCCTGTGGTTTGCTTCTTAAGACTTCTTAGAAGGAAGGAAGGGCGGGTGGAGAGGAGGGGAGGAGGAGGGGGAGGGAGCAAAAGAAGGAGCTAAAAATACAGTGAGCGAGGGCAAGGCACCGTGATGAATGATGAAAATGTCATGGTCCCTACCTTTTAAAACTTGAAAGCTTATATTTAAAAGAAGAAAAGAGTCACAATAAATTGGGCCTCCCCACCCCTGGAGCCAGGGCATCCATAAGGTGGAGTCTATGCCTACTGACATAAATAGGATTCTTGGCATATTATCAGATGCCAGTCTTCTTCCCCCAAAGAGGCTTCAGCTGATGGATCCATCTCCCAAGTGTGGCTCCCAGCGTAACTTCCTCTGCTGCCTATTGATGTGGGGCCCCCAACACTGTCCAAACCCAAAGAGCCAAGACGAGGAAGAGAGAAAGCCAGACAGGCATCCTTGAGGCTGCGGCTGGTTCCGGACACGGGAGACTGGCAGGCGAGCCAGTCAGCATCCTCCTTAGTACGTGGTCAGGAGTTCTTGTGACTCCAGGCTCAAAACCTCATCTAATCCACTCTCCCATTGGATGCCCGCCCGCCCGCCTGTCCAGGTAATCACTCAGTATCTGCTTGATAAACTCTAGAGACACCTCATTCTAGGGCAGAAAACTCTTTCTGACAGTGAGCCAAGCAACTTCTTCCGGCTGTCCAGGCCTCTGGAGCTCTGAAAACAAGATCAACCGCCTGTTAAAATCTACCGCACAGGTCAGGGCCCTCCGTGAAGCTTTAGCACTGTTGGTTGTAACGGAGAGAAGCAACCTGTATTCCCTTGGCAGCAACTTTATTATGGACCGAAATAATTTCTTCACCTGGTGAAATGGTTAACTTTCCTGGCTGGGAAACCACTTCTTATTTGCCACAGAAGTGTGGTCCCCTCTTAACAGCAGGGGGTGTGTTTAAAGACCCTTAGTGGATGCCTCAAGCCGTGATAGTGCTGAATCCTATATATACTGTTTATATATATATATATATATGTACATACTTATGATAAAGTTTAGTGTATAAATTAAGTCTAGTAAGAGATCAACAATAATGAACAATGAAATCAAGCAGTTATAACAATATACTGTAATAAAGCTATGTGAATGCGGTCTCTCTCTCATCTCAACATACCTTATTGTACCAAGTTAATGCCTTTTCTGTCTTAAATGAGCATGTACCAGGCACCGTGGCTGTTATCTTTCGCAGTCTGAGGTGTGAGAGCAAAACTAGCAAAACCTTCTTTTTCCTTCTTCACTGTTTCACAGAGAGAAGATTCCTTCTTACCGAAGATCTTAACCTCAGCATAGGATTTTTTTTTTTCTTCCCACATTAAGACGAGAACTTTCGGAGTTCCCATATCATGGCTCAGTGGTTAGCAAACCGCACTAGCATCCATGAGGATGCGGGTTGGATCCCTGGCTTCGCTCAGTGGGTTAAGGATCTGGCGTTGCTTGGAGCTGTGGTGTAGGTCACAGACGTGGCTCGGATCCTTCATTGCTGTGAATGTGGTGTAGGCCAGTGGCTACAGCTCTGATTGGCCCCTGGCCCTAAAGAAAAGACAAAAAAAAAAAAAAAAAAAAAAAAAAGACAGTAACTTCCACCCTTTCACTTAAAAGGAGCCACTTTACAGCTTGTCTTTGGGACATCCGAACTGCTAGCGTCACTCTTGTGCTTTGGGGCCATCGTTAAGTCAATTAAGGATCAGCTAAACACAAGCATTGGGACACTGGGACAGTCACTCTAATGACACATGTGGCTACTCTGTGACAACTGTCCAGCGTGGATCCACTGGGCAAAGGCAAGGCAGAGCAGGATGGCGCAACATTTCATCCCGCTACTGAGAGGAAAGAGCGATTTAAAACTTAACCACATATTTCCAGAATTTTCCAGTGAGTATTTCAGACCTTGGTTGACTGTGGTCGATTGAAACTTTGGAGAGCGAGACCATGAATAAGCAGAGACTACTTTGCATGGTCAAAATGTTCACCTCGTGTTCCTTAAATGAAATAACAGGTGGAAAAAAAAATTCTCATAGACTCTCAGGGTTGACCTAATTTTTTTTTCATCTCGTAAAGCTATATTGAAATATAATTGATTTACAAGAGGGCAGTAATTTCTGCTGTACAGCAGAGTGACTCAGGCATACACATACACATAGCCATTCTTTTTCAGCTTCTTTTCCCACATAGGTTACCACAGAGTACTGAGGAGCCTTAGTTCCCTGTGCTATACAGCAGGTGCCCTTTGGCCATTCATTTCATATACAATCGTGTGCATATGCCAGTCCCAAACCCCCAATCCATCTTCCCCCCTGCACCCCAGCCACCTGTCCCCTTTGGTAACCATAAGTTTGTTTTTGAAGTCTGTGAATCTATTTCTGTTTTGTAAATAAATTCATGTGTATCATTTTTTAAAGGTTCCACATATAAGTGACATGAAAATTGACCTAATTTATTTTTTTTATTATAATGTTTCTCAAATACGTAAATACGTAGGTCCATTATAACTATAAGATAAAAATAGATTTACAGGAGTTCCTTCTGTGGCCCGGTGGATTAAGGATCCAGCATTGCTGCAGCTGCAGCTCAGATTCAATCCCTGGCCCAGGGAACTTCCATATGCTGTGGGTGCAGCCAAAAATAAACAAATAAATATACAAGTCAACACAAACTTACAAAGGCTTTAAAACCAGTTAACAGCATGCATTCAACCTGGTGGCAGCTTTGCCTGTTGAAATTAAATTGCTGCATCTTGAGAGATGCTGATGGCCCCAGAATCCCCTGTGCTGTGTGATACCTAGATTATCCCCCCACTTCCCATATTCCAGGTATTTTTGAAATATTTATTTGCCACTCGTTCACTCAACACATATTTGTGGAGCGCCTACTATCTGTCTGGAACCCGGCTTAGGAGACAGCAGTGAGCCAAGCAGATAGAAACCCTGCTCTTCAGGAACTGATATTCCCGCGGCTTTCCGGGAGGGCACACGCATTTAAAGGAAAATCTTCCCTCTCTCTCTCTCTCTCTCTTTTTTTTTTTTTTTTTTTTTTGTCTTTTTGCCTTTTTTCTGGGGCCACTCCCACAGCATATGGATGTTCCCAGGCTAGAGGTCTAATCAGTCGGAGCTGTAGCCCCTGGCCTATGCCGGAGCCACAGCAACGTGGGATCCGAGCCTCGTCTGCAACCTACACCACAGCTCACGGCAACACTGGATCCTTAACCCACTGAGCAAGGCCAGGGATCGAACCTGGATCCTCATGGATACTAGTCAGATTCGTTATCACTAAGCCACAATGGGAACTCCAAGAGTCTGCTTTCTAATCGAGCTGTCCACTGAAAGCTGGGATCTGGCCTCAGGAGGGAGTAAGTTCTGTTCCCAGAGAGCTGCAAGCAGAAGAGATGGCCTTTAATTTACTGCCAGTCCTGTGCTTTTATGACTCGGCTGGGGAACCCTCTGACAGCTCCCTGTCCCAGCTTCCAGCACTGGTAAGAGTGTGAGCTGTGTGCTGGGTGACAGAAGTGGGTGGCAGAAGAGCCTCTTCTCATCAAGATGTGCGTGACAGCTGGGGGATGAAAGCTATGCTTGTCACATGTCACCTTTGAAGGGGAGGACGTCTTGACGGTTCAGTTTATTTAACTGGATGACTCACAAAGAGGAAAATAAAGCAATTTTTTAAAAAAAGATGTCATTTCATATTTAATCACGGTAAAGCCAAAATGTGCATCCCGAAATGTTCAAAAAAAAAATGCAACAGGCTTATTTTAGGTCTAGCAGGGAGAGAAGAAGACATGACCACAGACTCTTGTGGTTTTGACATTTCTCCGTGGGAAGGGGCACCCCTCATATACAGACGAATTCCCAGTAAGTGACGGAGACCCCCTCAGGCGAAAGAGGGAGGGGCATAGCTCCCACTCCTTACCTGGGACTTCCTTCCGAACAACATAGTTTGGAAGGTGGGGGGAGAGTAATTTTACAGCGGAGGAAACTGACAAACACGGCTTTAGCCAGCGTGACTAAGGGCAACACGAACAGCCACAGATCATGTTGCTGGATGACAATGGCTCTTTAAAAGCCTTTGTGGAGACAAAATAAGTAAATAAATAAAAAAGGAATTCCCGTCATGGCGCAGTGGTTAATGAATCCAACTAGGAACCATGAGGTTGTGGGTTCGATCGCCGGCCTCGCTCAGTGAGTTAAGGATCTGGTGTTGCCCTGAGCTGTGGTGTGGGTTGCAGACGCAGCTCGGATCTGGCGTTGCTGCGGCTGTGGCGTATGCCAGAGGCTACAGCTCCGATTGGACCCCTAGCCTGGGAACCTTCATATGCTGCAGGAAGCGGCCCTAGAAAAGACAAAAAGACAGAAATAAGTAAATAAATAAATAAAAGTCTCTGTGGGAGGTCCCATCATGGCTGAGGGGTAACAAACTCCACTAGTGTCCATGAGGATGTGAGTTCGATCCCTGGCCTTGCTCAATGGATTACGAATCCGGCACTGCTGCAGCTCCCACCCCTAGCCTGGGAACTTCTATATCCCACCAGTGCAGGCCTGAAAAGGAAAGGAAAAAAAAAAAAAAAAAGCATAACCACATAGAATACCACATCAAATAATTAGGAAAACTTCGGGAGTTCCTATTGTGGCTCAGAGGGTTAAGGACCCAACATTGTCTCTCTGAGGATATGGGTTTGATCCCTGGCCTTGCTCAGTGGGTTAAGGATAAGGATCCAGCGTTGCCACAAGCTGTGGTGTAGGGCACAGATGCAGCTCAGATCTGGTATGGCTGTGGCTGTGGCGTGGGCCTCCACTGCAGCTCCTAGCTTGGGAACTTCATATGCCACAGGTATGGCCATAGAAAGAAAAGAAGAAGAAAAAAGAGGGGAAAAAAGAAGGAAAAAGGAAAACCAGACTAATTCCACTAAAGGAGCGTCTGCAAAATACCAGCCCAGTGTCCTCCCCAACGCTGTCAGCATCATCAGAAACTTCAAGGATGCTCTGAGAAAATGCCACAGGCAGGATGTGCTAAGGAGGAGTTCCCATCGTGGTACAGCAAAAACGAACTCGACTAGGAACCATGAGGTGGCAGGTTTGATCCCTGGCCTCACTCAGTGGGTTAAGGATCCGGCATTGCCATGAGCTGTGGTGTAGGTTGCAGACACGGCTCGGATCCCGTGTTGCTGTGGCTGTGGTGGAGGCTGGCAGCTGTAGCTCCCATTCAACTCCTAGCCTGGGAACCTCCATATGCCGTGGGTGCGGCCCTAAAAAAACAAAAGACCAAAAAAAAAAAAAAAAAAAAAAAAAAAGATGTGCCAAGGAGACATGAGGGGTAAATGTAATATCTTATCCTGGATGGGATCCTGGAACAATTTAAAGACACTGGGTAAGAAACAATTAAGGAAATATGAAGAAATCATGGACTATAGTTAATCATGTCGTCTATTGATTGATTATAACAAATATATTAATGTTAGGTGTTAATAGTAGGGGAAATTGTGTGTTCGGGGGCTGTATTGTGAGAACTCTGTACTCTCTGCTTCATTTTCCTGTAAATCTAAAATTGTTCTAAAATACATCTACTCCTACTTAAAAAAAAAAAAAAAAAACTGTCCCATAAGCATTGCCTTATCCGGTCATGTCAGGTGCAAGATGCCAGGTCTGGGAAGAGACTGTCCATTTGCCCAGGAGACAGCACCGCCACTCTCTTCCACTCAGCCACTGTGGCCTGGGGACATTCTTCAGCAGAGCCATAAAAGTGCAGTGATACAGACAGTTTAGTCAATACCGTTAATGGCTATTATGGAAAAGCCAATTGGGAGTTGGGTCTGTGGGAATCTATCTTTCTGCTCCTGTAGGGAGTAAGAGGATATATCAGAGACTGCCAGCTCCCTAGTGATCGCCTGTTCTTCTTCAATATGGGAACCTCAGTATCGCTGAAGGCAGCAAGATGCCCAGCTAGGAAACCACATTTCCCAGCCTCCCTTGCAGACAGAGCATGTTTTTTTCAGAGGCCCACTCAGCTTGGAGAGGTACCCTTTGGCCCTTACCTCTTTCCTTTCCCTGCTGCCTGGAACGTGGGTGTGATGGCTGGAGCTGCAGCAACTTTGAGAACAGTGCAACAAAAAACAATGGTACTTCAGGCTCCTGATGAAGCTATCATACGAACTGGGAATTGCCTAGTGAAAGGTTTCTATACTTGAGAGAGAAATGAAGTGGGAAATATAACCCCTTCATTTAATCCACAGTTATTTGTGTCTCTTTCTTTTCTTTCTTTTTTTTTTTTTTTTTTTGTCTTTTTTTCTAGAGCCACTCCCATGGCATATGGAGGTTCCCAGGCTAGGGGCCTAATCAGAGCTGAAGCCACTGGCCTACACCAGAGCCACGGCAACTCGGGATCCGAGCTGCACTGCGTCTGCGACCTACACCACAGTTCACGGCCACGCCGGATCATTAACCCACTCTTTGAGGCCGGGGATCGAACCCACAACCTCATGGTTCCTAGTCGGATTCGTTAACCACTGAGCCACGATATGAACTCCCTGTTTCTTGATATGTGCCATTGAACCTAGTCTTTACTGATTCAGAAACAAAATTTCTGCTGATTAAGGAAACCTGATCCAGGATGATCTAAAAGTCTGGGGCAATAGTTCAAGGCTGAAGGTGAAAAGGTAGTGTGGTGTGGAGACCTTCCGGAGCTCATACTTTTCAGTTGAGTTAGGAAAAAAATCAAAAATCAAAAAATCACTGCAGCATACAAAGACCTCTCCCTGAGGCAGGCCAAAGCCTCTGTAGAGTGGTGAGTAGCAGCAGGCTGTAAGAGGGAAGAGATCCTAGGTCTCGGGTGGAAAGCATTAGGCCATGAGGACCAAAATGAGATGAGAAAAGCAAGAAATTCTCAGGAGATAAGTCCCTGGCAATTTCAGTGGCAGGAAATATGACCTGGAGAAGAAGAGGCAGGCTCTCTCTGGTCCGTATATCCGGAGGATTTAGGCTGGGTCCATACCATCCAGATCCATCCTAAGAGTATAGCCTGGGTACTGAGAGGCATCAGTCACTGGCAGCCATTCCCAAACTGCCCACCATACATACTTAGGGCTTCTGAGAATCCTACAGAACTCCAGCATTTACTCGGACTCGGTGAGACCCACTGAAACAAGGAAAGCGAGAGATTCTATGGTTCAGCCCCGGTTACACGGGTCATCAGGGGTACAGAGAACCAGCTGCACGGGGCCAGCCCCTGTGTCTGTCTTCTCACGACTCCATCCGGGCTGCAGGTGGATGGTACCCAGCAGTGAGGCTGCTCACCCGCCCCTGTCCCTGTGCACAGCCCCTGCTTTCATCATTGGCAGCGCTGGCTGCCAGCCCCGAAGAGCGGCCTGTAGTCTTAAGAAGGGATCATGAGGGTGTGTGTGTGAGAGAGAGAGAGAGAGGGAGATGGAAGGAGAGTCACAGAAGGGGACATATACAAAGAAAGAAGAAAAGGGAAAGAAATGAGCACAGATAGGGAGACAAACCGAGTATCTGAAATTGCAATGAGAGAGACAGAAAGGCGACAGAGGAAGAAAAAAAGAGACGAGGAAGAGCGAGGTAAGCAGAGAGTGGGATGGCCACCTGGACAGGAAATAAATTTTAAAAAAAGCACAGGGAGAAGAGAGCAGGCTGGTCACCCAGCTCTTTTCAGGGCACTTCTTTTCAGGGAGGGAGGCATGCAGGTGGGCGCTCCTCGCTCCTGCATACCCAGCGCCCCCTGGTGGAAATTCGAGTTACGTTCCTCAGTGGCAGGGACCCCAGGTCCCTCATACCTGTTGAAAGGACAGTGAATAGTGGGGTCTGAAAGGACAGCGAATTGTAAGCCGACCCCGGGTTGCCCGTGGCATAGTCTGGCCGGGTGTGCGGAGTGGTTGCCATGGTTGCCAAGGACGGCGGCGCGGTGTGGAGGCGGGGAGCTGGTGGTTGGATGTGTGAAGAGGTCGGGGCTTGTGGATGCCCTGCCTCCTGGAGGCCCCTCAGAGCGATGCTGCTGCGCCCCCCTGCCGGCGCCTGACATTGATTTCCATATTCCTTTCCTCTGAAACGAGTTAAAAGAAAACCAGAGTGTTGGGATCCTTGAGCGACTCCCCAGGGGCTGGAGAGGAGGCGGGGTCAGAGACCAGCACCCAGCAATGTGGTGGATGGGGTGAGGCGTGCATTCAGGTTCAGACCTGGGGTGGGAGTTTAAGAACCACCCTTCTGCTGATTTGAATACTGGATACTAAGGAGGAGCTGCTACTCCCAGAAGGGAAGAGGCGATTTTTTCCCACCCTGACTCCCCTTGGATGTTAAAACTGTAGCCCCCTGGATCCGGGGGCGGAGCCTCCGTGCCTGCCCGAGTGCATCTCTCACAAGCACCCATCTTAATAAACCTATTTCTTGCCTATCACTTTGTCTCTGGCTGGATTCCTTCTGCGTGGAGACAGGAAGACCCTGAACCTCAGTGAGTCCAGACACAGGGTAAATGATTTTAATTTAAAACCGTGGGTTCAAGTCCCGCGATTCAGGCCATTCGTGCTGTCAGTTTCATGATGACGGAGGTTCAGCACGTTTCCCCAGTTCCGGCTCAGAGGAGAGCTGGGGTCCCACGGCCCTTTTCAGCTATACATGGAAACACACTGGTCCTCCTCTTGGACCCAAGGGAGGTGGAGCCTTTCCCACCAAGCCTCCCTGCTGGCGGAGAAGGTTAGGAGGTTAAAGATGCGGCTAACTGTCCACCAGTAGCCCTCAGGTCCACCTGTAGCCCAGGCCTTCCTCTGCCAGTGCCAGGGCTGACTTCCACGGAGCTGAGTGCCAGCTCCAATTGTGTGTAAATACGCAGCTTCCTCACCTTTCTAGAAGGCAAATTCTGAGAGTGGGGGAAGCCCTCCAGGTCTTTTCCCTGACTGCCCCCCCCCAGCCCCACCCCCGGGCTTCATCTCAGCACCCACAGTGGGACTGGCTTTAATTGGCTGCTTTCCTGCCTCTTTATCACTTCCCTGTGGTTTTCCTGCAGGTCCCCCCAAACTACCTGCCCTTGAATCTTTGTCTCAGCATCTGTTTCTAGGGGCAACCAAATTTAGCCCCAGGGCTCCAGCCCCAACTGCAGGGCTTATCTCTGCAGAAAGAAACGGTGGTCTGGGGGCAGGACTGCAGCAGAGTCCTTGCGTGTTTGAGGAGAACCCCAGCAATGGACCCCAGACCCGGCCCTAAATGCCCTCTGTAGGTGCTTCACGAGGGGGCGGAGCTCTTTGGTCGAGTCTTTCTAAAGCTTCCATGTAGGGGCTCCTCAGCCAAGGACACTGGGGAGGCATCTATGGGTCAGGACGAGGGTCCCCGATACTTGAACCTTCTCCAAGTCTAGGGAAAAGCATCTCTCCTCTTCCAAGCCCTCCAAGATACTCTCCGGCTCGGCTCTCCCTGCAGGATCACCAGGGAGGACCGGTCCAAGAGTTTAGGATTTTACACAGGATAAAACAGGAGTTCCTACTGCGGCTCAGCTGTAAGTAAGTATGGAAAGTAACAAAATGTCTTTCCTATCAAAGGAAATCTTGGTGGCTCCATTTTGCTGGGTTTCGCCTTCCTGCGACCCCCACCCCCACCCCTCCCCTTTCCCTCTTCTCCCAGTAACAATGTGTTTCAAATTAGCCAACCGGGAAGAGTGTGCGCCCTGACCCGACCAATGGGAAGGGGACAGGTAAATCACCTGCCTTAGGGATTAAATAGGGGCGGGTCCTTTGTTCCTCGCGGACACTTTTTGGGGTGCCCGCGCCCTTCTGCAGAAGTAAAGAGCCTTGTCGAGATTTCTCCTTGCCCGCATATCTCACTTTCTGACACTGACGACCTGAGCCAGAGTTATCGTAATTTCCAACATAACCCAACTAGTATCCATGAGGATGGGTGGATCCCTGGCTGGGCTCAATAGTTTAAAGATCCATCCTTGTTACACCTGCGGTGAGGGTGGTAGTTAGAAGTGTGGTTGCTCTCTCTTGTGTGGAACTTCTGGGGGAAAGAAGAAAAGAAAAGGGTGTTTCTTGCACTTTAAAAGACTGCCCCCTTTTTTTTTTTTTCTAGGAGTAAGACTGGAATTAAAATTCCTGTTCTCTTTCAAATAATCCTCCCACCTATCCTTCTTCTTCCTCAGACACAACAGATGGAGATATGGGTCGCACCGTAAAAAATAGCAGCTGCATCCTGCCCACTGAAGTCAGGAGAGCCTTTGGCATCAGCTCGTGGCCAGTTAGGCTGCATTCTGCCCACTGAAGTCAGGAGGCCCCCTGGCATCAGCTGGTGGCCAGTTACTGTGCCCTCATCGCAGGGGCAGACAGGAAAACCCCCATCCTGGTAGGATGAATGAACTGGAGAAAAGTTCTTAAGATTTAGATTTTGAGACACCAGGGACACCACAGAGTAAACCCCAGGGGGTCACGTAGATGAAACGT
The DNA here is from genome assembly GCF_054392235.1 of Sus scrofa. NCBI lineage: Eukaryota > Metazoa > Chordata > Mammalia > Artiodactyla > Suidae > Sus > Sus scrofa. Next base: position 15,328,232 of record NC_139385.1, read on the forward strand.
TTGGAAAACCCTTCAAACCCTTCCTGCCCCCTAAGGCCCTGCCTGAATGAGAACCTTCTTCCCGAAGGTGGTGGAGCAGACTCTGCGGCAGCGCCATCTAGTGGACGAGAGAGGAAGTGTCCCAATTCTCGCCCTCTCATTGAGAGCTGAACCTCTTGCTTCAAAGGGCTGGAAAAGGCTGACCTAGGCCGCCTTCCAGGTGCCCTCGGCTCCCCTAAATCTCAGACGAGTTTCTTGCTGACTCTAGATTCCTGGCCTCCCTTTTCTTGTGCGGACCTCGGGACCCTGCTGACCTCATGGATGGTCTCAGCGAGAAATTCATCTCTGACACCTTCAGGATAAAAATGTGCCATGACCCGTGGTCAGTGGTCCCTTCACTGACCCCAAGTCCTTACAGTGGCACCTGCAGAGACTTCTGGACTTCCTCTGGGCCCCGCCCAGGCGGTGGAGAAGAAGCCCCACCTTCCTGGCTGGGCTGGACGCTATTTCCACCGTGCTCTGGCCATGTGTAGGTCCAGGACAACCTTTGGGAGACCTGTTCCCCCACAAAAATCCCAAAGCCCTGTCTTCTTTGGCTTCTTTCCGTTTTTTCCTCCCATCTCTAAATCCCCCTGCATAACTCCTTCACTGCAAGGGGAAGGGGGCTGCCCCTTGCAGGACCTGGGGTGCGGGACACCCCTGCACTGGAAGCCACATGAAAGTCTAAATTCAGACCACCCAGCTTTGCTCCTACTCTGTAAAGGGAGGCTGTTGGATCCTGGAAATCCTTTTCTCTACCAACAAAGTCTCAGTGCTTCTTATTGACCCAGAAGAGTGTAATTTGAAATAGAGAGCTGGACAGGGGGATGTTCGCCCCAGGCTGTACTAATCTGTCTTTGAAGCAAGGACCCCTCTTATTTAATAGATGGAGAGATGGGCACAAACAAGAATTAGGGGATATTAGGAATGAAAATACAGTCACTTATTCGCTAAGAAAATGCAAACCCTTGTTAAAATTTTGCTTGCCTGTCCATTTGGGGGGGTTTCATTAAATTCTCAAAACATCAAATTGCCTAAAAGTTAAGAGCTGCTGCTTCAAGGCACTTAGGTGGTGAGTCTGGGAGGTGTAATTTGCTCTCACGTGTTTGTAAAGCACCTTATCGTTTCGATTTATAAAAGTGCATTATAATTATCATCTTGCTCATTGGAATCTCCCGGCCTCTCTCTGTGGAGCTCAAGACAGTATTAGCACGCAGATTTTACAGGTGAGAACGCCAAAGTACTCATTTGATCCAGCAGCTAGTGCCATCCGCCACCTGTTCAAAGGGCAGCAGAACCTAAACATCAGACCGAGAAGGACCTTGGGGCATTCTTGGCCCTTCGTGTTGTTTTCAGGGGAGGAGATGAAGTTCCGTAAGAGCAAGGGACTTGTCTCCTGCTACCCTGTCCGCGTCAGTGACCAGATGGACTGGCGGCCTTGTCAGGGGATCAGTCCTGGAGATGGAGCTCAGAGCAACAGAAGCTCCCCTGTCCCGGAAACAGACGTTTCAGAACCTGGAAATGTTGACACCAAGCATAACTGGCGAGATCGAGGTTTGATAGAAAACTGAAAATGGGGGAGCAGGGAGGATTTGAAATAACATTAAACACTTTAAAAAACACACACCACATAGCTAACGAAAACTGTATAAGGAAATTCTTGTCAAAATAAGTCACATTCCTTGGCTTGAAATCCTCTTCCTGAATTATGACTTTTAATTGTTCAGTAAATGCCATCAGCATGGCTTTCTGCTAAGGCAAATTTTCCTACAAGTTTTATATAAAGCAGGACAATTTTTTTTAAATCTTTCTTTCTTTTCATTTGTAGCAGCCCATCCCCTCCTCCCTCCCTCCTCCTCCCCCTCCTTTCCTTTTTCCTTTTCTCCTACAGGGCACCGCTCAGGGTTGTGAACCCACGTGTGGTCTTCCATAAATGACTGCAACGAGTGGGTTCACGTCACCAAGAATCAAGAGCTGCCAGGAGTTCCCGTCGTGGCGCAGTGGTTAACGAATCCGACTGGGAACCATGAGGTTTTGGGTTCGATCCCTGGCCTCGCTCCTTAGGTTAAAGATCCGGCGTTGTCATGAGCTGTGGTGTAGGTCGCACATGCGGCTCGGATCCCCGCGTTGCTGTGGCTCTGGTGTAGGCCGGCGGCTACAGCTCCGATTCAACCTCTAGCCTGGAACCTCCATATGCCGCGGGAAGCGGCCCTAGAAAAAGGCAAAAGGCCAAAAAAAAAAAACCCGCCAGCCACATAAAAGCTTCTTTGTGCGGACACCATGTCATTCCAACAAGCTCCACAAGGTGGCGCGCAGACTCTCGTGAACGCTTATGCTCACTGGGACTAAGCCGAGTTGCCTAGAGGGTTTTAAGACCACTAGGGCTTCCGAGTTACTGTAGTGGCTCAGTGGTTAGCCTCTCCGACTAGGAACCATGAGGTTACGGGTTCGATCCGTGCTCCCGCTCGGTGGGTTAATGGAGCTGTGTGTAGTAGGCCGCAAGCGGCCCCTGTGGTTACAGCTCCAATTAGACCCCTTAGCCTGGGAACCTCCGTGTGTGAACCTGTGATGAACCTTCATGTTTCCATAGGGGGGGGGAATTAATTTGACTGGTAGGAAGACACACCAGGGCCCATCAGGTGGCCCACCCACCTGGGGAATGAGAGCACGTGGGTTGCTGTGTGATAGGAGTAGGCACCTATCAAGGGGTTCCCCTCGCCCAGCCATGATCACAGGGTGGTTTGGGTCTGACCAGCCTCTCTGATCAGGTGTGAATTTAGAGCTTTACTTAGCCGCCTGTCCCATGACTTATGCGGCAAATCTCCCTTAAAGCACTGTATGGTGGGTGTCTTTTCTCTTTAAAGCTACTGTATGGAGAAGAGGGTGTCTTTTCTCTTAAAGCTACTGTATGGGCATAAGAGGGTGTCTTTTCTCTTAAAGCTACCGGACCTTCGGACCTGTATGGATAAGAGGGTGTCTTTTCTCTTAAAGCTACTGTATGGGCATAAGAGGGTGTCTTTTCTCTTAAAGCTACTGTATGGGCATAAGAGGGTGTCTTTTCTCTTAAAGCTACCGGACCTTTGGACCTGTATGGATAAGAGGTGTCTTTTCTCTTAAAGCTACCGGACCTTCAGACCTGTATGAATAAGAGAGTGTCTTTTCTCTTAAAGCTACTGTATGGGCATAAGAGGGTGTCTTTTCTCTTAAAGCTACTGTATGGGCATAAGAGGGTGTCTTTTCTCTTAAAGCTACTGGACCTTCGGACCTGTATGGATAACAGGTGTCTTTTCTCTTAAAGCTACCGGACCTTCGGACCTGTATAGATAAGAGGTGTCTTTTCTCTTAAAGCTACCGGACCTTCGGACCTGTATGGATAAGAGGTGTCTTTTCTCTTAAAGCTACCGGACCTTCAGACCTGTATGGATAAGAGGGTGTCTTTTCTCTTAAAGCTACTGTATGGGCATAAGAGGGTGTGTCCTGGATGCCCGGGGCGCACCTCTCTGATCAGGTGTGGATTTCTCTACTTAGAGCAAGTAGAACTTATCGGAGGCCAAGTGTCCCCAAGTGCTTTCCTCATAGCCTGTCCCATATTTCCCCGGCGAGCTCTTCTCTCTTAAAGCTGTCAGACCTGGATGGAGTAATACGATCGCCGACATCTTCACCCCATAAGGCGCTTTGTCCAGGGTCCCCAGATCACCCTCTTGTTTGATAATTCACGAGATAGGCTCTCAGGATCCAGAAAGACTGTTCTCCACAAAATTAGATTTTTTGTTTGTTTAATGAAAAGATACAGATGGAAATCAGCAACAGAAAAAAAAAAAAAAAAAGGCACAGAGGGCAGAGTCCAGGAGAAACCAGGCCAGTGCAGGCTGATCCTGGGCGGGGAGGCTGGCCTGAAGCAAACATGGGGGGCAGCGGGGGGCGGGGGAGGCGGTAGTAGATCCAGGACTGTCGCAGCTGAATGGCAGCCCCGCAGAGCACGTCCCAGGGCTCAAGTATGCTCCCAGTCTGATGCCAGGTGCTGTGTGGGTGCCCCGACCCCAGCACGCACAGGAATGAGGGCATGGGGTGGTTGCGACGCTGGCGGCAGCAGGGGCTGGCCAAAGGTCACCTTTGCTTCTGGCTGCAAAATTGTTAGAGCTGCTCTCTGTGGTCACACCTGCTGCCTCAGCCTATCTTGATTGTTTCTTAAATTTTCGGATTTTTAAAAGAAAATGTGTTAAGCATTGTTTAGTAAAGATAAAATCTTGCACAGCGCAGGGTCCAAGGGTGTGCAAGCCAACAACAGCAGCGAATAGGAGCAGTGCCCAGGGGTGGACTGCCCAAGCGGGGGGCTGCAGGGAGCACTGTTTACCGCTAGAGGGCGCCCGACGGCCGCCGCGGGAGGCTGCTCGGGGCCAGCGGTGGGGCCCCGCGGAATCAGGGCCGGCTGCGGAGCGCGCCTTGAACCCTGCAGCCGGGTCCTCACTGCCCACGGCCCTGCTCTGGTCTCCCGCCGGCCCTCGTGCTCAGGGTCACTCCGGCCAACCCGCCTTGGCCCCTTCTGTGACCACCGTAGGTGGTCGGTGGTCCCCGGCCCGCTCTGGCTCAGCTCGCGCACCTCCTCCATGCAGCCCTCCGAGGATTTCTTATGGGGTTGGTCCCAGGGGCTCCCTGCTGGGGCGGTAGGGCCATCTGTCTAATTCCCTGCCCACTCGTGGGTTTATACCTTTAGGGATGACACCTGGGAAAAATGGGGACACGTGACTCGCAAGACGGCTCAGAGAATTGCATTCTCCTGGCTTGCGCCCAGGCTGCTGATGTGGGCAGGAGTGTGTGTCAGTGCACACCGAGGGCCACTGCCAGCCGCCGTCTGCCTTCCACCCTCCAGCTGCACAACGTCACCAGGAAGGCGCAGCCTCGTCGGACCAGCGTCCTTAGCTCCCAGCTTAGGGGGGAAGCAGGGATGCTGGTGGGGGGCCGTTTCTGGGGTGGGACCGTCTGGACCTCGCCATCCCTGAGAGGCGCCGCCACGCACTGTCACCCCAACTTTCTGCACTTCGGACCCCATCTGTAAAGTCCTAGTTTTAGGATATGATTTTCTAGGTCGCTAAGAAAAAAATACGTGAGGGCAAACTTGAAAGAAAGAAAGAAAGAAAGAAAGAAAGAAAGAAAGAAAGAAAGAAAGAAAGAAAGAAAGAAAAGGAAGGAAGGAAGAGAAAGAAAGAAAGAAAGAAAGAAAGAAAGAAAGAAAGAAAGAAAGAAAGAAAGAAACCAGGGGGGGGGGGGGAGAAAGAAGCAAGGGAGAGAGGGAGAGAGGCTTGTGCCAAAAACCCAGTCCTCCGTTAGACCCTCTTGCCAGGACCTTGGGGACCAAACAGGGAACCTGCCAGTTGGCCTCGGTGCTCACCCAGGAGAGCCTTGTCCACCCGACGGCTCTCCTTTCCCTTCTCAGAACTTCCAGAGACAATTCTGGTGGAAGAGGCAGGGTGACCCTGGGCGCCCTGCCAGCCTGGTCTCGGCCACAGCCCCCCTGCGCTCTCTCTGGGCCTCCGTTTCCCCACCTGCCAAAAAGGCTCTGCTGGTTTCTAGAATCCCTGTCTGCTGACATTTCAAGTCATCAAATAGTCCAGGTTCTCAACTTCCCCCCTTTCAGATGAAAACGGCCCCGGGGAGCTTTAAAATATCATGGCCTGGGCACGGCCCCTCCCCGTCGTATTCCCATATAACCGGTCTGCGGTGGAAGAGTTCCCCAGATGCTCTGAACGTGCCACCAAGACTGGGGGCCTCTGGCGTCTAATTCCTAAGAAATATTTGCATTCTCACAGGAGCCCCCTGGAACCTGAAAAGTCCCCTCTCAACTTACCTCGAGGGGTGAAATAATAGGCATGGGGACCACAGGGCATGGGATGGGGGGGCAGCCCCCCTCAAAGGCTTGTGAGTAGGTTGATCCTCCAAAGGCTTCAGGTGGATAACGGGCAGGACCGGCAGAGGGCTCCATTCTCTCTCTCCTGCCCTCTGTGCCCTTCGGCCACCAGCTCCTGTCTGGTTGCCCCGCCCCTCTTGGCCCATCCCCCATCTGATGGCATCTGGAATGGCTTTCCTGCTTCTGCCTTTCTCCCAGCTTCCCTGTGTGTGCTGGCCCCACCCGCAGCATGTGGAAGTTCCCAGGCCAGGGACTGAACCCACGCAGCAGTTGTGATCTGCACCACAGCTGTGGCAACACCAGCTCCTTAACCCGCTGTGCCACAAGGGAACTTCCTCCATATTATATTTTTCTTTTGTTGTCTCTTTAGGGCAGCACCTGCAGCCTATGGAAGTTCCCAGACTAGGGGTCGAACCAGAGCTGCAGCTGTCGGCCTTACACCACAGCCTCAGCAACACCTTGGACCCTTCTGGGAAGTGAGATTCTGCTGCTGTTAGGATGCTGATAACTGTGAGGGAGGGGGCAGTGCTAGGCCTTCGGGGGGACCCAGGTCCTGTCCCAGCTCTGCCGTTACCACTGGACACATAACCTTCAGCCCAGAACCTCTCTCTGGACTTCAGGGGTTTTTTAACTGTAAAATGAGGGACGATCGAGACTTCCCATTATGGCCCAGTGGTAACAAACCCGACTAGTATCCATGAGGCTGTGGGTTCCATCCCTGGCTTCGCTCAGTGGGTGAAGGATCTGGCGTTGCTGTGAGCCGTGGTGGAGGTCGAAGACGCGGCTTGGATCCCGCGTGGCTGTGGCTCTAGTGTAGACTGGCAGCTGCAGCTCCAGTTCAACCCTTAGCCTGGGAACTTCCATAGGCCACAGGTGCGGCCCTAAAAAGACAAAAAAAAAAAAAAAAGAGAATAGCCAATGTCCTTGGGATGGAGAATTTTGGCTCCCTGAACACAGCCAGAGGGAGTAATGGTGAGCAGGGGACCCTTGTTATGTCAGAAAGGCGAAGCACAGCTTGCTCTGCTTTACGCGGGTTGTGAAGCCCCTGCCGCTGGCCGCTCGCAACTCTGGGCAGAGTTATCATGGCCCAGAAGGTAGAATGTGAGTCCATCTCATCCAGTGTATTTCTTCCTTCAACCTTCCTGGTTCTGTGGTTATTGGAAACTTCCCTCTAATCTCTTATCTTTGGTTGCCAGTGTGGTATTTCCCCCTTTCCCATCTCCCTGGCTATTTGCATGGAAACTGGGAGAAGGAAGATGAAGCATTTTCTTTTAATAACACTTCTAGCTTCTCGAATGGCTTTTACACCACAGAGAAGAAATGAAGGGGAGTTCCCGTGGTGGCGCAGTGGTTAACGAATCCAACTAGGAACCATGAGGTTGCGGGTTCGGTCCCTGCCCTTGCTCAGTGGGTTAACGATCCGGCGTTGCTGTGAGCTGTGGTGTAGGTTGCAGACGCGGCTCGGATCCCGAGTTGCTCTGGGTCTGGTGTAGGCCAGTCTACAGCTCTGATTCGACCCCTAGCCTGGGAACCTCCATATGCCGAGGGAGCGGCCCAAAGAAATAGCAGAAAGACAAAAAAAAAAAAAAAAAAAAAAAGAAATGAAGGAAGGAGAAGCATGGAGAAAATGACCACGCTAAGAAGCTAGAGGGAGTTCCCACTGTGGCACAATGGAAACAAATCAGCTAGGACCCATGAGGATGTGGGTTCCATACCTGGCCTCTCGTGGTGGGTTAAGGATCCGGCGTTGCCACGAGCTGTGGTGTAGGTCGCAGACGCGGCTCAGATCTGGCGTTGCTGTGGCTGTGGTGTAGGCTCACAGCTGCAGCTCTGATTCGACCCCTAGCCTGAGAATCTCCATATGCTGCAGGTGTGGCCCTAAAATGCAAAAAACAAAAAAACAAAAAAACAAAAAAAAGAAAGAAAAGAAACCAGAAGATAGCTCCTTGTAAGTAGCTGCCTTTCTTTGCTTTGTGGGGCAGCAGGCAGGGGGTTTGTCAGGAAGCTTTCTGGCCATATACATCCCATAGTCGAGTTCAAATGTATTTGGAAATTAAGCAGCAGCCACGTAAAGCCAGGAGACACTCTCATCATCAAGCTGTGTTATGGAGTTTCCTGGAGGCCCAGCAGGCTGCGGATTCTGCCTTGTCACTGCTATGGCACAGGTTCAAACCCTGGTCCCGGGAACTTCTGCATGCTGCCCCCATGGCTGAAAAAAGAGCTGTGTTTGTGAGAGCCCGTATTTTATCATCAGCTCTTACTGAAGGTTTCTGTCCTGACAAGTGAGTCTCAGGGCTTCCCACAGGCAGTTGGTAGTGAGGATGCTTGGGAAAGAGCTCAGGGCTCGGACACTTGTAAAAATTCTGAAGTCTCCAAACTTGCTGAGAGAAGAAGGCAAGGGCAGAGGTCTGGCCCGAATAGCTCAACCAAAGAACGTTCACGTTTTAATTTTTACCTCTGGGAAGGGAGTTCAAAGCATATTTTACTCTGAAAGCCAAGTAAGGAGAATTTGCTCCCACGATATGGATATTTGATTTTATATTTCTCAGGCAAGATAAACCATTCCTCTGTGTGGGCTGACTCGAAGACTCCTACTTGCCAACAGTCTATTTGGGTTTAATAGGATAGATTACCTCTGAGCTTCCTGGAGTCAAAACAAGCAACCAGCAGTGGTTGCCGAAGGCAGAGCTCCAAGATCTTCCAGCAATCACAGGGAAAACTCAAGGGAATGAGCAAAACCACAGGAGTTCAACTTGACTTCAAGCTTCACATTTCCTGGAAGTCATTTATGAAAACCCAGGTTTGGCAAGGAATCTGTTCAGTAACAGAGCTGAGGTCAGGATGAGCCGTGTGTGTGGCGGGACAGTGGGGCAGGGGCTGCGTTGGATGGACCAGCCGCGTAGGTGTACGCTCTGTAAGAGGGCTCACGGGGGTCTGTACTGGCTGTTTTTTGGAGCTGAGCAGAGCAAAGCTCTGAGGAGGGCGTTTTGACTCCATAACCACCATCTCTGCCTCTTTAGACCCTAGGACATCCCTAGAGACCTTCTTCCCCAATATTTTGGGAAGGCGGTACCTGCAAAGACAATGACGACAAGGTCAGCAGTGGGATGTCTTGCAACTCGTGCAAATGAGGCATCCACGCACTGACGCCGGCCTGTTGCATCCCCTCAGAGATGGCTTTGATTTTATTCCTACCTTCCATCCTGCCTCTGACATGGAGTGCCTTCATTTCCCAAGTTCCTGAAGAGCCAGGCTGATGCTGGGTCTATATGATACCAAAGAACTGGAAGGAAAGGGAGCATTTTACTTAAACCCTGGGGGAGGAGTACATCCCAAAGCTTGAACCTTGGTAACCGCCCCAGACAGACTGCAGTCTTCTCTCTCGCCACAAGGTGGCGAAAGAAGGCCGGAAACACATGGAAAAGGTTTGCAAAACTTTTCTCCTGGGTGCCTTTTTTTCTTGTTTATGGAGGTAGTTAGACCTAACAGCCACTTGCTTTTGTTTGGTTGGTTGGTTTCTTTTGTTTTGCAGCAAAAGCATTATAGCCCATACCTCTCTATACGATGTCACTGGGATATTCTAAAGATACCTCCAATTAATCATGACAACTTAATTCAAAGTCCCCCCCCTTCTCAAACCAGAAACCCACATTATCCTTAGGCCCTTCTTCTCCATCAAGCCACATGCCAATTCAAGCACCAGGTCCTGCTGACGCTCTTTCCTGAGGCTCTCTAGGCCCCACCCCTCTGTTCGCCACCCCAACTTGCCCCTTCCGAGTTTAGGTCGCCAGCCTGTCTCCTCTGGATTAATACAAAATCTTCATACCTGGTCTCTCAGCCACGTGTGCCATGCCTCTGGGCCTTTGCACATGCTGATCCCCCTGCCCGTAATGCCTTTCCTCCTCTGTTGGGCTGACTTCTTTTTCTTAGCCCTCCAAGAATCCCCCTACAAAACACATGGGCAGGAAGGTGGTCCCATAGGACGGGGTGGCAGGGGAAGGGACCGGGCTACAACATTAGTCATATCTCTAAGGTTTCATTTCTTCAAAGACAAGGAGAAATCTCAGTCAAAACATTCCCAGCTAGGAGTTCCCTCTGTGGCACAGCAGGTTAAGGATCCAGCACTGTCTCCGTAGCAGTTCAGGTCACAGATGAGGCACTGGTTCCATCCCTGGCCCAGGAACCTCCATGCGCTGTGGGTGCAGCTGAATCAAATAAAATCCACATCTGTTAAGTGGGGGAGATGAGCATATTGTTGTTGGTTAACATGTATGTGAAATATTTCATACTTAAATTTTATTTTTTTTTGCTTTTTAGGGTTGCACCCATGGCATATGGAGGTTCCCAGGCTAGGGGTCGAATCGGAGCTGCAGCTGCCAGCTTACACCACAGCCACCCCAGATCCGAGCCACATCTGCAACCTACACCACGGCTCATGGCAACGCCAGATCCTTAACCCACGGAGCGAGGCCAGGGATCGAACCTGCAACCTCATGGCTCCTAGTCAGATTCATTTCTGCTGAGCTATGATGGGAACTCCAAAAAAAAAAAAAAAATTTTTTTTTTTTTTTTAAGTTTTAAAATGAGCTATGCTCCGTCTTTTGCATCACTATGACCTTCTGAAGTGAATTCTTCCACAGGGAGTGAATCCTGACCGAGGCCTGTGATGCAGGCTTACTCATCTCTCCTTTCTGCTAGGGCAGGTGTTGTGTTTATGTTTCTCTTTGCATCCTATTGATACCTGGTGAACATTTGCTAGTTTCTCAGTGAGTCGGTGAAGCAACTTCGCCCCACACGGTGAAGGCTGCGGCTCCACAGCGGGATTGGCAGTTGGCAGGTGGGATGCAGGCCTGCTGTGGCGCATCCAGCCCAGCCCAGGAGGGGCAAGTGTGGAGGCTTGAAGATCTTAAGGTCCCAGCATCAAACCAAACCAAGGGGAGACCCAGAATCACCAAAACAATCCTGAGAAACAAAAACCAAGCAGGAGGCGTAACTCTCCCACACTTCAAGAAATACTACAAAGCCACAGTCATCAAAACAGTGTGGTACTGGTATCAAAACAGACAGACAGACCAATGGAACAGAATAGAGAACCCGGAAATAAACCCTGACACCTATGGTCAATTAATCTTTGACAAGGGAGGCAAGAACATAAAATGGGAAAAAGAAAGTCTATTCAGCAAGCATTGCTGGGAAACCTGGACAGCTGCATGCAAAGCAAGGAAACTAGAACACACCCTCACACCATGCACAAAAATAAACTCAAAATGGCTGAAAGACTTAAATATACGACAGGACACCATCAAACTCCTAGAAGAAAACATAGGCAGAACACTCTCTGACATCAACATCATGAATATTTTCTCAGGTCGGTCTCCCAAAGCAATAGAAATAAGAGCAAAAATAAACCCATGGGACCTAATCAAACTGACAAGCTTTTGCACAGCAAAGGAAACCAAAAAGAAAACAAAAAGACAACTTTCAGAATGGGAGAAAATAGTTTCAAATGATGCAACTGACAAGGGCTTAATCTCTAGAATATATAAGCAACTTATACAACCCAACAGCAAAAAAGCCAATCGATCAATGGAAAAATGGGCAAGAGACCTGAATAGACTGTTCTCCAAGGAAGATATACAGATGGCCAGCAAACACATGAAAAAATGCTCAACATCGCTGATTATAAGAGAAATGCAAATCAAAACTACCATGAGATACCACCTCACACCAGTCAGAATGGCCATCATTAATAAATCCACAAATAGCAAGTGCTGGAGGGGCTGTGGAGAAAAGGGAACCCTCCTGCACTGTTGGTGGGAATGTAAACTGGTACAGCCACTATGGAGAACAGTTTGGAGATACCTCAGAAATCTATACATAGAACTTCCATATGACCCCGCAATCCCACTCTTGGGCATCTATCCGGACAAAACTCTACTTAAAAGAGACACATGCACCTGCATGCTCATTGCAGCACTATTCACAATAGCCAGGACATGGAAACAACCCAAATGTCCATCGACAGATGATTGGATTCGGAAGAGGTGGTATATATACACAATGGAATACTACTCAGCCATAAAAAAGAATGACATAATGCCATTTGCAGCAACATGGATGGAGCTAGAGACTCTCATACTGAGTGAAATGAGCCAGAAAGACAAAGACAAATACCATATGATATCACTTATAACTGGAATCTAATATCCAGCACAAATGAACATCTCCTCAGAAAAGAAAATCATGGACTTGGAGAAGAGACTTGTGGCTGCCTGATGGGAGGGGGAGGGAGTGGGAGGGATTGGGAGCTTGGGCTTATCAGACACAACTTAGAATAGATTTACAAGGAGATCCTGCTGAATAGCATTGAGAACTTTGTCTAGATACTCATGTTGCAGCAGAACAAAGGGTGGGGAAAAAATGTAATTGTAATGTATACATGTAAGGATAACTTGATCCCCTTGCTGTACAGTGGAAAAAAAAAAAGTACAAAAACAAACAAACAAACAAACAAAAAAACCAAACCAAGGGGACTGACGCTGGGGCACCAGCTGGGGGCATCCCTAGAGGAGAAACTGAAGGGGCCCAACTTGATTCTTCAGAGAGGATAAAGAATTCCTAGACCTGAGGAACTAAAACAAAACAAGTAAACCTGTCAACACAGGGCACACCTGATTTTGACAAAGGCATGGGAGCCAGGGGCCAGAGATGGAGGAAAGTGCTAGAGAGAGAGGGGCCCAGGAGCTGATTCTGGAGAGTTGTGGGCATTTAAGCAAGGCCAGCTAATCCGGTATGCTGGTTTATCTCCCCCCCCGCCCCCTTTTTTTTTTTTTTTGCTTTCAGGGCCGCACCTGATGCATATGGAAGTTCCCAGGCTAGGGGTCAAATCAGAGCTAAAGCTACTGGTCTATAGCACAGCCACAACAACACGGGATCCGAGCCATGTCTGTGACCTACACCACAGCTGACAGCAATGCTGGATTATCAACCCACTGAGCGAGGTCAGGGATTGAACCTGTGTCCTCATGGATACTAGTTGGGTTCATTACCACTGAGCCACAGTGGAAACTCCTTTTTCTTTCTTTCTTTCTTTCTTTTCTTTCTTTCTTTCTTTCTTTCTTTCTTTCTTTCTCTTTCTTTCCTTCCTTCCTTCCTTTCTCTCTCTCTTTCTTCCTTCTTCTCTTTCTTTCTTTCTCTTTTCTTCCTTCCTTCCTTTCTTTCTCTCCTTCCTTCCTTTCTTTTTCTTTCTCTTTCCTTCCTTCCTTCCTTCTTCTAAAATTTTTTTTTTTTCTTTTTAGGGCCACACTCACGGCATATGGAGGTTCCCAGGCTAGGGGTCAAATCAGAGCTGCAGCTGCCAGCCTACACGACAGCCACAGCACCAATGGATCCAGGCCATATCTGCGACCTACACATTGCTGATGGCAATGCCCACGCCTGGCCTGCATTGCTCTGGGGATGCAGGACGTCCCGCCTGAGGCAGGAGAAGCCAGGACCACACCAGCAGCCCCGGCACCACCTGAGGCTGACAGACACCCGGGAGGCTCAGCGCCATCCCCCGGCCTCCTCCTCCTTTTCCTCTCGGAGCGACATGGGTGCTCATTTTTATAACAGCTTTATTGAGATGTAATTCACACCCCCGACAGTTCACTCCTTCTTTGTGCTCAGTTTTGTTCTGCTTTCATCCAGATGAATCTTCGGGGAAAGTGGGAGGTGTCACTCATTCGGCATACGCCACTGCCGCCCCCTGGCTTCCTAGGCCTGCCAGCCATGGCTTTGACATTGGAAAGGCAGGAGGGAAGGCCGCGGAGAGCCTCTGGTTTACGTGCCTGAGCCACCTCCCTGGGAGGGAGAGCAAAGCACTCTGCAGCCCACCGGGGTCTCCGCTGCTCTGTGGGGGTGTCGGGGGCAGGTGACCACCTGGGGAGCATGCCCAGGAGCTGCCTCTGGATCCCGGCTTGCTGCCTCTGGTTGCCGAGCTGGCTCAAGGGCAGACCTTCCTTCCAAACAGCCCGGGAGGCTCTCTCCAATGACCCCTTTCCCCTGAGGTTCTGATCCCTCGGGTCTGAAGTGAGAAGCCCAGGTCTCTTGATGGGTGGCAAGCACCCAGGGATTCTGATCATAACTATGATTCTGTATTGATTCCAAGGCCTTTTGTTGTCGTGGAAGCCAGTGTCACGAAGACAGAGGCTCTCAAACTGGAAGCCTCCCCCCCTCCCCCCCCCCGCCGAATCACCTGCTGGGCTAGTTGTCTGTTTCATCTCCAGAAGCTCAGATGCCATAAGCTGGGGCGTAGCCTGAGACTCTGCATTTCTAACAAGTCCCCAGGTTCTCACTGAGGGCCTCCGCTTCGAGAACCATTGTGCAGAGAGGACTGGCCCACTTCTCTGCAAAAAGCACCCACATCTAAAAAAGTGGGGACTCCCGGACCCAGTCCTTCACCTGATTACAATTACCTGGAAACTGAGTGCCCCTTGATGCCCAGGCTGTGGCCCAAGGCAATGGAATCGGGAGTCTGGGGCAGGCACAAGACTTTGTTTTTTAAGCCCCCCCACCCCCTGGCAATTCCCATAATGCCAGCAGAGTTAAGAACCACTGTCCTGTTTAACTTCAAACCATCTGGAGAGCACAGAAGAAAGACGGGGAGAGGGTGGGGGACTATGGTTATGAGAGCAGGGTGGGCGATGAGCCCCAAAGGGTCTAGCCAGCACGTCACCTTAGCACAGCCCTGAAGCGTCTTGCAAGGAGGCACCCACACCTCTCTTCCTCGTCCTAAGAAATTCTGAAGGGACAGCAGGGGTCTGGCCAGCTCTGAGCAGCGCTGCAGGGCTGACTGCTGAAGACATCCTGAGTCAGAGGAGCCTTCTGGCTGCACATCGACCGCTGCTTGGGGCATGGAGCACAGGCCCACACACGGTGCTCTAGGACCCGGGGCAATTAGCAGGGTAGCCTGGAAAAGCCACTTCCTTCCTTGGCCCATCGCCCCGTGACCGAAGCTCAGGTGGTTGAAAGAAAACCAGGAAGGAGTTCCCCTTGCGGCTCTGAGGGTTGAGACCATGACTCGTATGCACGAGGATTTGGGTTTGATCCCTGGCCCTGCTCAGTGGGTTAAGGGTCCGGCATTGTTGTGAGCTGTGGGGTAGGTCGCAGGTGTGGCTCGGGTCCTGTGTGGCTGTGGCTGTGGCGTAGGCTGGCAGGTGCATCTCCAATTGGACCCCTAGCCTGGGAACCTCCTTATGCCGCGGGTACAGCCCTAAAAAGACAAAAAGCAAAAAGAAAGAAAGAAAACCCAGGGAATATAAGACAGGACTAGAGACATGGCCTCAGGTCCTCCGTCAGCCTGGTCACCCATCCTTTGCTGCTCAAGGCCAGGCCACCTGCTATAGGTGGACCTTCCAGAATTGGCAGAAGAGGCAATGGGCCCGGTTTTCTAAACATGCACATGGCCGGACCACAGCCACACGGTTACCTGCACGAAAAGCCTTTGCAATTCACTTAGCACCAAAATTATGGGGCAATCCCAGTGGAATTCAAAGATAAGCCCAGATCTTAAGGAGGGGCTTTGTTTTACCTTGGATGTCATGTTTCAATCTTCAGGCTTCATTATCTCTGGGATCAGGAGTCAGATTTCAGTTCTGTTCACGGTCCCCTGGTGGGTGTTGTGTCCTGCAGGACCCTCCCTGCTGGGGTAAGTACCCAGCAGAATGAATATTCATGATGAAATATTCCCTTCTAATAAAAAATAAATTCTGGAGTTCCCGTCGTGGCGCAGTGGTTAACGAATCCGACTAGGAACCATGAGGTTGTGGGTTCGGTCCCTGCCCTTGCTCAGTGGGTTGACGATCCGGCGTTGCCGTGAGCTGTGGTGTAGGTTGCAGACGCGGCTCGGATCCCACGTTGCTGTGGCTCTGGCGTAGGCTGGCGGCTACAGCTCCGATTCAACCCCTAGCCTGGGAACCTCCATATGCCATGGGAGCGGCCCAAGAAATAGCAACAACAACAACAACAAAAAACAACAACAACAACAACAACAACAACAAAATTCTTAAAACTCAGATTAGAGAGGATAGCATCCATGTCATTATCTCACTGGAATTTGCCAGAGGCCCCCTTTCATTGAGGGGGGGTGGGGGTGGGGGGCAACCAACGTGTGCCTTATGCCTAGAACACTCTATTTTTAGAATTTTTTTAAACAAAAACAAAAGCTTTGTGATTTTTTACCTCCCAAGTTTCCCCTGAGAAGGTGTATAACAGGCAACACTTAGGACTGAGGACCTTGAGAGACTCTAGAAAAATCCACCCACGGGAAACTCGGATTTTTTTTTTTCGAAAGGAGGTTCCCAGGCTGGGGGTCGCATCAGAGTTGTGGCTGCAGGCCCACCCCACAGACACAGCCACAGCCACAGCCACGCAGGATCTGAGCTGCGTCTGCAACCTACATCATAGCTCATGGCAACGCCAGATCTTCAACCCACTGAGCGAGGCCAGGGATCGAACCTGCATCCTCACAGATACTAGTCAGATTCATTTTGGCTGAGCCACCACGGGAACTCTGGAACTCAGATTTTGACTTACAGACAAGACATGTGGGGGGAACGTGTGCTAGTATTTTTTGGAAAGAGAAGAAAATAGATGCCCTTAGGAGGAGACAGGAGGCCAATGCTATGGTCCAGATCTGAGCAGCATCCCAAGTAGCACCTTTAAGCAAGTTCCTTAATTTTTGGTGCCCTTTGTTTCCATGTATTTATCTATATAGGAATAGGGCTTTTTTTTTTTTCCCTCCTATGCCCAACAAGCTTAAATAACATTAAAAATTCCAAAAGCTTAAGCGAAAGCTATGCAGTGCCTGAATGCTAATGCTGGGAAAGAGTTTGGCAAATGGAATCTCCAAAGGATGACACCATTAGCTGGGGTGTCTGCAGAATTTTCCTAATTATGCTGTCTGCTCCCCAGCCGAACGATGGCTCACACGTCTCACCATATGCTCCAAAGTCAGCTTCCTTCCCCTGCTGTCAATCACTCCCCTCCAAAGACCAGATCCCTGGCTGCTTTCTCGCCGACTGCTTCTTGGAAGGGGGTGAGGATGCTGGACAGTCATCACACAGATCTGGTTTTGCCCTTTGGGGTCCCGGAAATGAACCTCATGACCCTTGTGCCAATCACCCCCCAGAAAATGAGCTGCATCTCTCATCAAAAGAAAACAGAAAACGTTTATTTTTTTTTCTATTGCATAAATAATGGTAAATTAGACTCTTTTTTTATACAGATTATATATTTACAGACAAGTTTGGTTAGAGAAAACATCTGGTAAATATGGCAGTTGGTTTTCCTTTATATATACGTACTTCATGGACTCCGTGAAGTGGCATGCCAGGTTAATTTATATTAGTATTTACATTTGATATAAAGATTTTCTTTTGACTAATCTGCTGACTCGCTCATCGTTTACTAGTGGAAATCACCAACCCAACCTGAACGACAAAGAAAAAGGGACGTGAATGAGGTAACTGGGGAGGTTGTGACCCGGGACTTCAGTCTTCGTGGCTTCTTCTGGATGTGAGATCTGCCCAGCTCCGGTCATCCCGGTTGTAAAGCTCCTCAGCTGTGCTCCAGTTTGCATCCAGCCATTGACCTCTGACCTAAGGATCCTAATGATGCTAGGATCGCAATAGCCCCCACCTCCAGCAGATGACAACTTGCCAAGCCACGCCCTGGCCAGGTTTCTGGGGGCTGATTTCCTTCCAAGGGCCCTGTCCTTGCTTTGTCCTTGGAGGAGAAAGAGCTGCTTCTTCTTGGATTCAGAACTGGGGGAGAAACGCAAACCCCACTGAGAAGCCATTCAAGGACCCCTGAAGCCTGATTTCCACGTCAGAAAGAAAGAACATTCTTGGACTTTCCTTGGAGAACGCTGCGAGACAGTGTAAATTTCCATCAGGAGCTGAGAGAGCCCCTCCCTGGCCAATCTAGGTCTTTCGAAGGAAAAGCAGCAGAGCTTGCGAAAACAACGACAAGGACCTTCATTTACTTCCACAGGAGGGGGAGGAAGGAGAGACACCTAGGATTTGAGGTTGTTGCTGGCAAGAAAAACGAGACTTTTGTGGCTCCTGCAGCTCCTCCCTGACCTTTATCCCTCAACATGGTTGGATCCCATCTAAAGTAGGCACCTGGGCTCAGCATCGCTCATCACCCATCAAAGGACCCCTGCAGGTGTCTGGTCTCCCTAGGCTGTGGATCGAATTCCTAACCATCACCCAGGGATCATGACACTTTTCCTTCTGCAGCGTTGCCAATAAGTACAAACCACTATCCCATATACCAGAACTGCTGTTCCAGGGTCCAGAAGAAAAAAGAAAAGAAAAGACATGATCAGAAGTTGTGCTGTTTAGTCAGTAGCTTCCAGTTAGGCTTTGTCAGATGGGGAAATAGCATCTCTTCCCGGAATCTGGCTTTATTTTACCCTCCTTAGGCAGGAATTCTGACTCACGTGACCTGTGGGAAGGGGATCTCTCCCCCTTCATGTTGACCCTGGCTCAGACAGGACACAAAGCCCATCTTGGATGCTCCCTTGAATCAGCAAGTCCTTAGGGAGTATACAAAAGCTCTTGCCTACAAGACACACTCAACAGAAGCTGACGTGCATCATTTTATCAACAGACAATGGACTCCAAAAGGGACACTTTATTACAACTGCCTCTTGGGACTTGGGTTAAAAAAAAAAAAAAAAAAAGGAACTATCAGCCCCTAATGCAATTCATGGGGGAGCTAGGAACTCTCTCATTTACTTTGATTTGTTTCAGATAGGAGGGCCCTTCCGAGACCTCTGGTTAACCCTTCTGTTTGCTTTAGAGATGAGCAACCTGAGACCAGGAAGGGAAGTCACTCTAAATTATCTGGCTGGTGGGTGGCAGAGGCACCTGGGGTCCCGCCTCCTGTGCCCTTCCTGGCTGATAGTGCTGCTTACACAGTCAGTGCTAAGCTTTTCTCTCCCATCTTCAGTTCCACAGGTCTGTGCCCAGATGCCTGGGAAAGGCCTCTTGGGCTTGGCGGCTGTCAGGAAAGGCAAGCTACCAGCCTCCTCTTGACGTTCCCAGCGCATGGCATTGGGATCAGGTTGGTTGGTGGGCAGCCAGCAGCCCCATGGCACTCAAGCCCCTGCATGTTCCCAGGGTAGACCAGATATCCCGGGGAAATGTTCGGCAGTCAGCCTCTGCAGCCCTTTGAAAATTTTCTTTGACTCTCTGGTCCAGGGATGGAGCAACGACCTCACACTTGAATTTCACATTCTCTGGAACATTCCTTCCTAATTATCCTGCTGCTCTCCTCCCCTGGAAAACTCCAGCCTCTGCATCCGTTTTACTTGGACGATAACGTCTAACAACTCGAGAAGCACAGGTTTGAAAGCCAACCCATCACGCTCAAGGCAGAGGGGTGGGTGAGGGCTGCGCCCAGCATGGGATCGGGGGTAGGTGTGGGGGAATGTGGTCCGTGGATAAGTTACCCGAGGCAGCGGCAGGGGACAGGATGCCAAGCAAGTCTTTCCCGGTTTCACAGGACTGCCTTTGCAGGACTGGCAAAACCTGGTTCTTGGGATTATATTTCAAGCCAACTGAATCGAATTAATTTTGCCTTCAAGACTTTCGGAGCACTGTTAGCATGTCTCTTGAGACCTTATAAAGAGGGTCCCAAGCCCACCACAGCTGTTAAAATGATCACAGACATAGCACAGCGCATAGGCTACCCAGAGAAAGCCTTGGCTGGTTTGTGTACCTGACCTTTCCCCTCCCAGCCAAGTGTCTACGACAAGGCCCCCAAACCAAGGACAGTCCCCTGAGTGACTTGGTCAAAGGAAGCCGGAAGCGAAGCTGCACAGTTCTGACATTTAAATTGTCACGGAGACAGAGTCCATCCATAAGAGGCAGCCCGAGGTCTCCTCTTTTTCGCCATTGCTTTAAATGATTCAAATGGAAAACCCTGGCTGCGGAACGAGGCTTCTTTTCTGTTTTGTTTTCCCCCTCTGGGGGGAGTCGAGGTGGTGAGGGAGGGTGGTATGGCGAGGTCTTTAGGATTTTAAGGACTTAACAGGACCCTTAGCCCCGTAAGGATCATGGAAGAGGCCAATGAGAAATCTCTGATCAGACTGAGGTCATTCCAGACAGATGTTCTCCAGGGAAGGCGGCTCTGAAGTCCTCCTGGTAACATAAGAAGTACCTGCCAAAGTCTAGAAGCTCGAGTCCATCTGTGTCATCAGGGCATCATGGGAGAAGGGGCCCCTTCTTTCTGCAGTGGGGTTTTAGACCTTCTGTAGATCTCAGTGGAACACGGCAAATAATATCATCACCAGGGGCTTTTAGAGGCATAGTCAGTGCAGTGAAATGACCCAATATGGTTTGAGATCTCCAGCTGGACCAGCAGAACCCAGCAGCTCCCATGGGGATGGGAGGCGAGGGTCCAGTGGAACAAGACTTCCCAGCGTGTGGCCACGCACCAAGCCGCAGAGCTGTGCTCGGGGGGGGGGGGGGGGTCACACCTTACTTTTCAGGTCACGCCCTCATTCAGTCCCAGGGAGGCTCCTCGCTATGGGTTGAGAGCCAAACTCTCTTTGATTTATGACCTGAGTCTGGACTTACACTGAGAGAAGGCATTTGGAATAAAAGATAAATCTCTCTCTCCCAGTCCTGAGATCCATCACTTCAGGACTCTATGGCTGGGAGGTGGGGATGAAGCATCATGGTCAAAACGGGGCTCAGCATCTTTCATTAGGCTCTTTAGGCTAAGCGCAGAGAGAAGACCATTTGTCAGCTGAAAATTGAGACAGGAAGCAGGTACCAAGAAAGCAGCCTCATCATACACATCTTGTTCTCTGCAAATAAAACAGGTAGACGCTTCTGGAACCCCTGGGCTTGCCAAAGACCACGAGGAAACCTCAGTTCACTTTAGTTCACGTTTCTGGCTTGTGGGAGAGCTTCTCAACAGGCAAACAGATGCTTTTAAAGACCGAGGCTCCAAAGATATATATATCTTTTTGCCTTCCAGATGGTATTTCTGCCTTTTGGCCCAGAGAAAAGGGTCTTCGCTCTGGGTCCTGGGAGGTGGGGCGGGGGCCACCTGGCTCACAGGTAGCTCCCATTCTGCTGAGCAAATGGAAGGACAGGTCCAAGTGGAAGAGGAAAAGGCAGAGAAACCACCAGATTCTTGAGGATAATTTCTCTCACCAGCGGGGTACGGATTCAGGGAGTCAGAATGCACGCAGGCACAACCCGAGTGTTTGTTCTTTAAGGAAATGTTTCCTATTTTTGTGCGCCTTGGCAAACTCGGGGTGGAATGCAAGGGTTGCCATGGCAACATCTTTTTTTTTTTTTTTTTTCCCTTTACACAGATTGGTCATGTGGGACCCAGCACATTCTGGAAGCCACAGTTAAGAGTTCCCAAGCTAGGTCCTCATTGGGGGCTCTGGGAGTGATGGAAAACAGACTCTTTGGGGGGCCAAAGGCGTCAGGGTCTGCACCCCTTGTCTCTCAAGCAAAATGTCATCACTCGTGTGGTTGGGGTTGAAGGGGGCAGGAAGGAACAAAGCTGGGTTTGCCAGGCGCTCAGCCACCCTCGAATAGACTCCTACATCTATTTGCTGGGGGGAGAGAGTGAGAGTTGGGTTCCTCCTTCTCAGCTCCTGCAGAGGTCGCCTCCAACCAGGGTCACGTGGCTCACCTTGAACATAGGGGACCAGGACCTTCTAGAATATTCATCCATGAGCATATTAACTCATGTGGGGGAGGGACTGGCTAGCATGGGCCCCCTGGAGTAGCACTGGTGTGGATGAGACTTGGGTGGGGCAGTGGGAAGTCAGCATGCTAACCCTCCTACCTAAGTCAGAGAAGCCCAACACCGCTGACAGACCATCCAGCAAAGCTGCCAGGGTGCAAGCTCCTGGTGCCATGTCTGCGGTCACCCTGGTAGGAGATCAACTTTGAGCCCATCAAAGAGAATTACATGGCCTCCTTCTCACCCTTTCTCTCTAGCAACACCCACAGGGGAAATCTCTTAGATTTTCTCCTGGGTAGGATGGACTCATTTCCTAGTCACTGGGAGAGAAGAAATGGGTCCTCTTTAGGATGGGATGCTGAGCCCCTGATGGGGAACAGGCTTTTGGTGCCTCTCCTGAATGCCTTTTAATTCCCACCCTTGCACAATCACTGATTTCTCTTCCAGTGAATCACATCCTTTGAGGTCCCTGTTCTGCAGCCGGAGGCAGAAGAACTTGCAGCCTTTAAAGGACTCCTTCTTTTTGGCCCTGAAGTCCAGCATCCCCCGAAGCACTGCCCCCTCACAGGGCAGGGTCCTTTAAGAATCACCCCTGGGATCTCTAGGCAATCTACTTGGGTGGGATCTCTCCCCCCTGCCCTGGAGGACACGGCCAAGTCATTCACAGTGTCCCACCCACCCAAGTCCTGCTGAAAGAGAGAGAGCACACTGCTTTGGGCAGAAACTAAAGATGCACTTCTTCTGTGTATCCGTGTTCTGCGTTTGGACCTGTTCTTGTTCAGAAGCCTGGTTCTGAGGGACCACGGTGAGTCGGGTGGGAGGGGAGGGAGAAGAGGGGCAGGCGGACATGCGGGGACTGGCCGGGCAGGGCGGGCAAGAGGGACAGGCTGGCCGCTGCCGTACTTGACCTGGATGTGTGGGCTCTCAGGCATTTGCACAGAGGGACTTGCAAACCCCCAGGCTCCTGGGAGCTCGCACCTGTTCCCTCCTCTGTACTATGGCTCAAACCCTAGTTTTACTTGTGCTCATTGTGAATATTTGCGGTGGGGAAGTTTCTAGAGCTGCTCCCAGGCTGTTGCCCAAAGTGCTTGCAGAAGTGATTTGGAAGAAGACCCTAAGCTGAGCCCTCAGATGCTCCAAGTCTGAGCAGATGGGGGGCGGGGTGGGAGGGCACGGAGAGCGAGGGGAGGCTTGGAGAGGGGCTTCGAAACACACACCGCACCCCAAAACCACCCAGTTGCAGCGAGAGGAAAGATTCTGGGCCTCAATCCTGAATGTAAAGGGAAGAGGGAGCAGGGCAAAGCACGCAGCTTTGGGATGCGACAGAATGAAAGAGGAGCGAGAAGATTCCATCCTAGAAATAAAGACCTGAGCTTGGAAACGTACAGAGAGAAGCATTACAGCGGAAGATCACTGGCGAATCAGACTCCACTATCTTGAATGAATAGCGGTGGTGGACACAGCCTCTAGGATAAGTCAGGAAACCACAGACTTGAAATGGGGTTGGCTTCCCTTCCCGCACAGAAGCAATTGACCTGTCGAGTGGGCTGAGCTTATTAACATCTCTTTGTTTCGTTGTGAAAATGAGTCAGCTGCAGAATCTGACTGCCAGAACATGTTCTGTAAAACACAGGGGTTTGATCTCTCCATCTCTCCGATTGGGACTGTGTTTCTTTTTCTGTCTGGGGAAGACAGACCAACAAAGCAAATCTGAAGATGAGAGGAAGATGCACAAGGACCTGAACTTGGAGGAGACGTGTTTGGACTCCATCACTCTGTATCACTCTGGAGCCCTGGGGTGTGGCTTGCACTGTCTCCTCAGCACCATCCCCCAAACCCGTCCCCAAGGAGCAGGGCTGCGTGTGGGGGGACAAGCTTCTAGCAGCAGTAAAGCGACGAGGAAAGACTGACGTCACGCGTGCAGAAGCCCAAGATATACGTCTGTCTGAGTGTCTATGTTATAGAGACGCCCATGGTTATGCTTTTTTTTTTTTTTTTTTTTTTTTTTTTTGTCTAAATGGCAGCACAGGCGGCAAAGCTGGGAGAAAGGCTCTCTGCAGATTCCAAAATGCTGGTGCGCGATGGGCTCTAGGAACAGAAAGCCAAGTGCCTACGGAAACCACCGAGAGCTCTCCAGCTCTGCCCACAAAGAGTCCCGTAGAAAAAGGCAGTAGAACGGAAGCGAAGGGAGTGCAACCTGCAGACGGCTGGGCGCTGCACCCGCTTCAATGGCTTTCCCCTCATGCCTTGGGGTGGGGGTGAAGCTCCACTGGGTGGAGGAAAGAAGCCAGGGCGGTGGGATGAGAAGCCCCCAATCCTGCAACAACCTGGAAGTCAGCCTCTAGGGACTGAGGGTTGCCCTGGGGAGGCGGTGGGGGCGAGGAGTCTCCATTCGACCCCTGGGTTGAAAGAATGGGGCACGGAGGTGACTGTGTGTCCAACCTCTCTCTTGTTCTCTTACGCCACCAACCTGGATGGCCGTTGGAATTCCGAGATGAAAATGCAGTTTCTCTGGAGAGTTCCTACAGGTGGTCGAAGCCGTCATCTGGAACTCCTGGCTTATTTATTGCATTAGGAAACAAGACCATTAAAGCATTGAAGACAGCCCTTTTGTGTACCTGCCAAGGGGATGAAGTGGGTTTGCAACAACACGGGTTGCACTGCAACCTTGGGTTCTTCGCTGGACTGTGCTCGCATCTGCACGGTCCCGTCTCTGCTTTTGCGGAGGAGGGGTCTGCCCGCAGGGCAAGCACATGCGGGAGCCGGGAAGGCAGCTGCTGGGGAGGCTGCTACTCCATGCCGCTCCGGAGGATCTGGTTGGCCGCGATCAGCATGACGCTTATGATGAAGGCCATGGCGAAGGCGCAGATGAGGCTCTTCCGGACGCAGGTCTGCCGGTTCTGCTTCTGGGAATGCACTGGGGTGGGTGGGGGTAGAAGAGTAGAGGGCAAGGAGGCGAGGTGGGCAGGTGGGGAAGGAAGAGAGAAAGAACACGATAAAGTGGGTTGTACATTTTCCTCAAAGAGTCCAGGGACCGGTCCACGGGATGAAGACTGGTCTCATCAGGTAAAGCCTTTCTGATTCAGCTCTCTGAGGAGACTGGGCATCTCGTCTCTTGGCAACAGTATGAAATGGCCAAACTTCTATAACAAAAATCATGACAGATGTGATGCTCAGAGTGAGGTATACAGGCTTCCAGATGTCACAGAGCTACAGTGATTTCTGAGGGAGAAAATACGTAACATTCCGAGTGAGTCTCACCAGAGGCATTGTCCACGTATGGCCTTGTTTGTCTCTGCAGAATGCCTGGCTTCCATTTCCGAGGCAGCTGCTACAGACAGGGCCAAGTTCGGATGCTTCCCTACATATTCATTTACCCTTCCCAGGATTGCTCTTGGGTGGCTGCTGGTTGAAATGACCCTAAAGTGAGGTCTAGTGTTACAGCAGATATGCAGAGCAGCAGTTCCAGAGGGGGATCCCTGGGAAAAGCAGCATGGCCTCACAGGGAGCTTATTAAAAATGCAGACCCTCAGGCCAGCCCCTGCTCCCTGCTGATCTACTGCATCAGAGACTCTGGTAGTAGGGCCAGTGACCTTCCATGTTTAAGTGGGTGATCCTGGTACCTGCTGAAATCTGAGATGTGGGGACCACACGTACTGTGGACAGGACCATCGTGAAGGAGGGAAGCAGGGTGTCTTTGACCTTGGGTCCTGGGGTGATGCTCTCTCTCTCTTTTTTTCTTTTGTAGGGCCACACCCAAGAGAGAGAGGAGAGAGAGAAAGAAGAGGGAGAGGAGAGACAGAGAGGAGAGAGAGAATGTGGAGAATGGGGACATCTGAGCAAAGGCAGCTAATCTGGTGTGTTTGTTTCTTTTTGTTTTGTTTTGTTTTTTAGGGATGCACCTGTGGCACACAGAAGTTCCCAGGCTAGGGATTGAATTGGAGCTACAGCTGCCAGCTTACACCACAGCCACAGCCATGCCAGATCTGAGCTGAGTCTGCAACCTACACCACGGCTCACAGAATGCCAGATCCTTAACCCACCGATCGAGGCCAGGGATCAAACCTGCATCCTCACAGATACTATTTGGATTTGTTACCACTGAGCTACCACAGGAGCTCTGTGATGCTCTTTTAATACTTTGGTTGGGCCAGGTCATGTGTCACCATTTTTCTAAGGCCCATGAGAAACCCTTAGTTGGTCTCAGTGGGAAGGCATTAATTAGTGGGTTATGAATATGGGCTAGAAACAGGGAAATAATAAGAAAAGCTTTCAGAAAAGAAAAACAGCTCACTTTCTCCTGCCAGGATTTCTTTTCCTTCTCTTTCTTCTTTTTGTCTACACCTCCTCCCCTGCCCATCCTGGTCCTGCAGGGATCTGTACACACAGTTTACCACTTGGCTTCTGGAAGAAATCTATCCCTGGGAGGCCAGTGGGAAGCTGCCTACACCAGAGCTACTCATGGGCCCAGCAGCATCAGCAAGATCTGGGAGGTGGACCTCAATGCAGATGCTCCAGCCCCATCACAGAATCACTGAATCATTATCTGCAGGGTGGAGCCCAGGAGTGTGTATTTTAATAAGCTCTCCACCCCTGCCCAAGTTTTTGATTCTGTAGGTCTGGGTAGGGCCAAAGAATCTGATGGAGATTGAGTTGCTGGGAACAGGAGGGCTGTGCGTGTGTGTGTGAGAGAGATGTTGGTTGGCAGTTCCTGGGGGAAAGCAATGCCAGGACAGTAGAACATTTTCAGATGACCTTCCCTTTTTTTTTTCTTTTTTGTCTTTTTAGGCCATACCTGCAGCATTTGGAGCTTCCCCAGCTAGGGGCCCAATAGCTACCTAATAGCCTATGCCACAGCCACAGCAATGCCAGATCTGAGCCCAGTCTGCGACCTACACTACAGCTCACAGCAGCGCCGGATCCTTAACCCACTGAGCGAGGCCAGGGATTGAGCCTGTGTCCTCATGGGTGCTAGTTGGATTCGTTTCGGCTGTGCCATGATGGGAACTCCAGATTACCTCCCCTTTTGAAAAGGGGTCCTTTTGCTAGACATGCTAACAACCTTTGCCAACAACCACCAGCTGGGGGAAAGTCGTTTTTCTGTAGGCCAAATTAAGTGGAAGAAACAGAGAAAGAAGATAATTTCCCTTAAAATTACTCTCTGCAAGCAGGAAGACTGGCAAAAGAAAAAGGTCAAGGTAGGGGCTACATGCCTTTAAGAAAAACTAAAACAAGTTCAAGTTCCTCTCCCCCTTGACACTCAGCAGTGCCTCTAAAGCCCTGGAAACAGCAGAGAAGACGCAGGAAGCTGGAGATGCTTCCAAAGGCAAATGAGCATCCCCTGAGACAAGGCTTCAAGGGGCCTCTAAAAATTACATCCTCCAGGAAGTCCCACTTCACAGAGACCCAGGGCCCCAGGCACAGCTCGCGGCTCCCTCTCCAATCCTTGGTTATTTCTGCTTTAGGCTCTTAGGCCTTGTCTCATTAGCTTTAATCCCTTCTGGGTGCACTGGGCCTCTGCTTCCCTCGGCTGATTGAAAGTATTTTTGGCTCAGTTCTCCACTTGCTCATCACGTCTGGGTCTTACAAATTCTTACCTGGAGGAAGAACGTTTCCTTGGTGTGGAATGGGCAAATGTGAGAAGTGGGCAAAAGCAAAAAGATAGCAGCTCTCGGGAAGGAAAAGAGGTGGCGGTGGGGCAGGAAAGCATCAGAAAGCAGAAAATAAGATGAGGATGTGGAAGTGGCATACCTAACACTTTCTGGGGACCAGCTAATTTATTCTGGGCAGCTCCTCGGCAGAGAAATGCTTCTGGAGACAGACGTCTACCTTCCTATCCTGAGGGCTGGCGACGGCTTAAGGAAAAGAAAAATCGTGTGATTGGGCCGAGGGAGAAATTTTTTGCTGAAGCCTTTTGTTATGAAGGACACTCGGCAAAGAGGTTACAGGCAACAGGATTAGCACCCGCCCCCCGCTGCTCCCAGAGAGTGGCCGCACCTTTGATCTAAAAATCCTTCAAAGCAGTAGGAGGGGAGAGATAACCAGGGAGGAGAGGCTGGAGACCTGATCCTGTGTGCATGAGGTCGTGCAGGTCTGGAGTCCTGGGAAGAGTGGAGCTTCCAGCTCTTTCCTGGGGAGCTCTGAAACCCATCATCACTGGAGTCTGTAATTCAGACTCTATGCAGGGATGAGAGTCCTCACACATCCTGTCCTGATGTCACTGTAGGTTGTGTGGCAGCGGGAAAAAGTAACACCTTCTGGAGCCAGATTACGTTACTCCACACCGGGGCTGCGTGACCTTGGGCAAGCCAAGTTCCCCCCCAGGGCCTCACTCTCCTCGTCTATAAAATGGGAGGAAATAAGACGTGACTTTGTGGTGAGGACTAAGAGTCCAGGAAGGTACTGGAATGTTGCCTGTGTCCCACGTGTGCTAATTCCCATTCATAAACCTTGGAAAAAACTCCCCTTTTCTTCCTGAGCAAGCCCCCACCTCAGTGGGCAAAGGACATGCCATGTGCTTTAAGGATGTCCTTGAAGAATTGAGAGTGATGGACCTTCGTGAGTTGGGTGTGTGAGCCTCATCTGGAAGGTGAGAGGTCTGAAGCTCCAAGAAGTGGAGTCCAAGGTCATTTGGCAAGTAGCGGAGGTAAGTTTTGAGCCCAGGTCTGATTCTAAGATCCAGGTTTGAAAGTTCTGCCCAGACTCGCCTTCCTTGATCTTCTGCTGAGCAAGGCAAAGCTCAGCCAGAGGAAGATCCAAAGGAAGTGTACTTTAGACACTTGGTTGTAGACGACAGAGTATAACCCGGCACTAATCAACATGCTGATAATAATTTCATGCCTGTATTTGGCTATCATATACTTGTCTTGTACTCTATTTCTGTCTGTTTATTTATTTTGTCAATTCTTTTCCCATGTAGGTTATTACACAGTACTGAGTAGAGTTCCCTGTGCTAGACAGTAGGTCCTTGTAACTCAGAAGGGGTGGATATGTGTATAACTAATTCACTTTGCTGTACACTTCAACAAACAACATTGTAAACCAACTATACTCCAATAAAATTGAAAAAATAAAAAAATACCCTAGCTATGGAGTTCCCGTGGCTCAGCAGAAGCGAATCTAACTAGCATCCATGAGGACGCAGGTTTGATCCTTGGCCTCACTCAATGGATTAAGGATCCAGCGTTGCTGTGAGCGGTGGTATAGGTCGCAGACGTGGCTGAGATCTGGCGTTGCTATGGCTGTGGTGTAGGCTGGTGGCTACAGCTCTGATCTGACCCCTAGCCTGGAAACCTCCATATGCTGTGGGTGTGGCCCTAAAAAGACCAACAAATAAATAAATAAACTAGCTCTTAATATGTATTTACTTTTAACTGAGATAGACTCCATGTACCATAAAATTGACCCTTTTAGAGTGTACCATTTGATGGCTGTTAGTACAATCATAAGGGCTGTGAAAATATCACCACCACCTGATTCCAGAATGTTTTCATCACTCTAAAAAGAAACCCCACACCCATCAGAAGCCGTTCCTCATTCTCCTCTCTCCCCAGACCCTGGGAATCATTAATCTACTTTCTGTCTCTGTGGATTTGCCTATTCTGGATATTTCACATGCCTGGAATCATATGCTATGTGACCTTTCGTATCTGGCTTCTTTCACTGAGCACAACCTTTCTCAGGTTTATCCATGCTGTAGCATGTATTGGTACTTTACTCCTTTTCATGGCTGAATAATATTCCACTGAATGGAAGTACCACTTTCTGTTTATCCATTCACCAGTTGGTGGGCATCTGGGTTGTTCCTATATATTTTGGGGGGGGGTTAATGAATAATTCTGCTATGCATATTCATACACAGTCTTTTGCATGGACATGTTTTCTGTTCTCTTGGGTACAAAACTAGGAGCCAAACTGCTGGGTCACAGGGTAACTCTCTAACTTTTCGAGGAGCCCTGTTTCTTTCTGGATCTTAATGAACACTGAAAATTGCAAGAGCACATCATGCTTCTGGGGATCTTTTCCGTGTCCTTCCTACCATTAGATCTGGACCTCTTTCTGCATAGTACTTGACACACTGGGAGTCCAGAATGTCCATAGGTTTGAAATGTGAATTAGAGGAGGCTGACATAAGAGGACACAGAAGTGAGATTTCCTGCTCTCTTGAAAGCTCATTAGGAGGTCGGTGCATCACCAGACTCCTGGCTGCTGTGACAGGACTCCAGTGACAGGCTGTTCCTTCCTCTTCTTATTTTAACAGAGATTCACCCTGATCCTCTCGGCAAATGTCAGGCTCTTGAGGTTTCTCTCGGAGTCAGGAATCTACATGGATTTTGCCACTGACCAGCTGGATGTCCCTGGAGAGAATGGGTTCAAAACACTTCTGGCTTCAATCTTCAGAGGCCCTGGCTCCAAAATAAGGCAATCAGAATGGTAGCAATTCTGATTAATTGCCCCAATGTAGGCCTACGTAAGTGATATTTCTGGCAGGGAGCTTGGGGCTCAGGAAATGATAGAACAAAATAAAACCCAGCTCAGGTGATTCTCACAATCAGCCAGATTCTACCAGGTCTGGGAGCCATTAGAGTTCTGTGATCCTTCCAGGTCTAACACTTTACGATTGTATGAAATTGGATCTTTCCATAGCCTAAAGGGGAGCCAATTAAGAGCTTGTGAAAGAGATTTTATACCAATCAGTGATAACAGAAATGTCCACGCACCCCTCCCAAGACCTAACATTAGAGGATGTGGCCCAAGAATGATGCCGACAGAGAGGCTGAGGGCAAAGCCAGGGCAGCGACAGAATGTTGCTTGAGCTCTTTGGGTCCAGGTCAGCCAAAGATCATTCCTTTGGCTTCTCCTATAATTTGCTTTTTAGTTTAAGGGGGTTGAATTTCTGTTCCTTGAAACCAAGGAACTCTTAGGATATCACCTATATCCGGCATCTAATACATGGCACACATAAACCTATTTACAGAAAAGAAACAAACTCATGGACATGGAGAGCAGACTTGCGGTTGCCAAGGGGGAAGGCGAGGGAGTGGGATGGACTGGGAGTTTGGGGTTAGTAGGTGCAAACTATTGCCTTTGGAGTGGATAAGCAATGAGACCCTGCTGTATAGCACAGGGAACTATATCCAGTCACTTGTGATGAAACATGATGGAGGATAATGTGAGAAAAAGAATGTCATATTTATGTATGACTGGGTCACTTTGCTGTACAGCAGAGACTGACATTCTTGGGCAGATTCTCTCTCTCCGAGGTTGATAGGATTCTCTCTTTCAAGGAAATCAACTATCATGAAAAATTAAAAAAAAAAAAAAGAAAAAAAGAAACGAAGGGACTCTTGACCAACACTCTTGGTAACTCCAGTGTTGGCAAGGACTTGACTTTAGGGATGAATGTGTCAAGAGGATGCTGCAAACCCTAAAAAGTGGATCCCTACACCACCTTTCAAAGATGTGGAGTTCCAGCAGTACATACTCTGCACTGTCTCCAGGTAAAAAAATAACAAGAAGGGAACCAGGGTCAGGAATCGGCTAGTTGTATTTGTTTTGTGTACTTACTCATTGTTAAGTATCATACTAAATATTCCTATGTGTTACCTCATTTAATCCTCATAACAAGCATAGACGTTAGGTCATGCTATGGTTCCCACTTCACAGATGAAGAAAATGAGGCTCTTGATATGTAAGTGCCCGTAGTCACGTGACCTATATACATGCTGAGGCAGGATTTTCAGCCAGCTCTGTCCAGAGTGCTGAACTGGTATTCTCAACCATTGTGCCTATTTTACCAAAAACCAGCTCCCCAGGCCTCTATCTTGTATCTGAGAATCTCCTCATTCCTCCTAAGACTCCAGAAAAATTTCCCATTGGTTTACTGTAAAAGTCCCCAAACAGTAGAAGAAAAAAATTCTTTTTTGACTGAAGCCCTAAATTCCTTTGAAAACTGTCTCCTGTCTCACCACCCACCACAGACTTCACCTACACCTTAACCTCTCTAGATCTACCCCAAGAGAACAGGGTTTATTTCAGGAAAGTCACAGCACCACGAGAGTTGGGAGCAGATGGTATAGATGACACATTATGCCCTTTTCAGTTGGATGGGCATGAAATGCCCAAGGTGCCACAACCAGGTGATGGGCCAGGTCTCCCTGTCCAGATGTGCATTGGACATCCCGACAGAGACACTGTGACTTCAGCAGGGATGGCTGAGCCAGAGACCTTGGACACGGCTGCAAAATTCTTTCTGGCCTTCCAAGGAGCCCAGCAATTTTTGCATCTAGATAGGACCACCATCGTCCAGTCTTTGCATGGGATGGATGAACAAAGGCTCAGAGTTTTAAAATAAGTTTCCCAGGGTCAAAGAGCTAGTTTGCAGGGGGGGGGGGCAGGGAACAGAACCCATACAAAGGCAGCAGAATGCATGGGAAGCTACCTGGTTGGGTCGCTTCCCTGACATTTGTTTCTCTGGTCCATCACACTGAGGTGCTGAATGGTACAGAGCGGCTCTGCTGTCTTTCGCAGAACCTATTTATTCCCCAGTTGATGATTTTGGCTTGACGTCCCCCTCCCGTGCGTGTTGTCAGAATGTCTACAAAATCCTGACAGCTGGTTTTCCATTTAGGGACAACACTTGGGGGATGTGTCTTGAAAGGGCTCACACACAGATCTTACTGCACTGCTACTCAACTTCCAAATCTCATCTGATCTCATTGGCGAGGGAATGGAAGAGGAGTAAGGAGCATGAAGCTCCTTTCTGTAAGGAGTCTTTGGACCGCCTGAGCTTGGGGGAAACGACCCAAGACCACAAATAAAGAGCCAGGGCAGGGTTTGGTCACATACACCCAGGATCGAATCCCCACTTGCTGTTTGACTGTGACAAATGACCCCACCTTGCTGAGCCTCCATTGTCTCATCTGTCCCACAGGGGCCACAGAACTGATCCCTCAGGCCACGATGACAGGTCAGTCCCACGTGTTAACAAATGCCTGGCACGTGGCAGGTACGGGGGGCCATTTTCCTCCATCCCGTTCCTCCTGGACTGAACCATGTGGAGAAACCAGTAAACATACTGGAAGCAAGTACCACTGAACTTTACACATACATACTTTATCATAAGAACACTTAAAAAGGATCCAGTGATAGGCAACTGGATGGTTCCACTACAAGACCACTTAAATCCATCTATGCCAGCGACTGGAACCAAATAATTAAATGGGAACTCTGCCTCTCACTGTCACCAAGCTTGTGTTCTCCAAAATTTAAATATCTGGTGATTACAAGGGGTCAAGCTAAAGCAAAGCATCTTAAAACTCTCTTATTCAGCCTGAATGGTGAGTGGACCTTGTGGGTAATCACATAATCTTACATCGAACCCATTTTTGGTGGCTACTGACCTGTCCGTATCCCTAAATAATTAGAACACAAATACTGACAACACATTGCTACATCAAGCATAATTTATCTTAGTAAAGGAATTAAAACATGTCTGAGAGATTGGGAGGGTCCAGAAGACCAACTTTTAGCAAAATATCATTGAATTGGGGACATACAGGTTGCCACCCAGTGGGTATTACCAGAGAGCCCCTGCGTTTAGTGGGGTTAAGTGACCTCTTGCCTGAAGCACCCAGCCCATGGGTGACACTTGGTCAAGTGTCTGACTCAAGTTGAGGATCATGCACCTGGAAATTGGTGTGACTGAAGGAGAAGGTGACTTCAGATTTCCCTCTTTTTTTTTTTTTTTGGTCTTTTTAGGGCCACACCTGAGGCATATGGAAGTTCCCAGGCTAGGAACTACAAATCAGAGCTACAGCTGCCAGCCTACATCACAGCCACGGCAACGCAGGATCTGAGCCACATCTGCAACCTCACGGCAACACCAGATCCTTAGTCCACTGAGCGAGGTCAGGGACCGAACCCACATCCTCATGGATACTAGTCAGGTTCATTGCCACCGAGCCATGATGGGAACTCCCAACTTCTGAATTCTTGAGTTTGATTCTTCTGGTCTCTTCTCTGCCTTCCCGGGGGTTTCTGGGGATGGCTTCTCCATGGTGCCCTAGGGAAGTGAGTTCTACTCATGGTGTGAGAGCCCAATTCCAGACTGAATTCAGGAGAGAAGAAGAGGTCAGGAACTTTCCTTATATGTAACTTGGAATTTCACACTATTCCCTTTTGTCCTTTTCTTGGGAGACAAGGAAAAAGTAACGCTGACCTGTGATCCCAGAGCCCTACCGTACCACCAAGATAAGGCAGGTGGGATTGTGTGAGGGTCTCTCTGCACATGTGTGTGTTTGTGTTGACCTAAAAGTGCAACAAATAAAACAAAATCAAGGCAAAATGAAAACTAAGAAGAGAGGAGTTCCTGTCGTGGCTCAGCAGAAACGAATCCAAGTAGGATCCATGAGGACGCAGGTTTGATCCCTGGCATCACTCAGTGGGTTAAGGATCCAGCGTTGCTATGAGCTGTGGCGTAGGTCGCGATGTGGCTCAGATCTGGCATTGCTGTGGCTGTGGGGTAGGCCAGAGGCTACAGCTCTGATTTGACCCCTCACCTGGGAACGTCCATATGCCATGGGTGCACCCCCCCAAAAAAAGACAAAAACCCCCACAAAAAGCCAAACAAACTAACAGGAGGACCAAAAAAAAAAAAACAAAAAAAACAAAAAAAAAACCCTAACTCCCCCCCCATCCCAATCAGAGGCTCCTGGCCTATTTCTCTGTTTTTGATTCTTCTATTCATGTGGAAGGAATGATCAATACTTCCTGATTTAATGGGCAAAAACCGAACACCTCTGTGACAGTATCAGACCCAAGACTTATAAAAGCGAAAAATACAATCATTGACGTGAAATGATGCCTGTTACTTTCTAACCGACTCTGACGGACTCGCTGTGGCATTTTCAAACCTCTTCCACACTCCAGAGTCTCAGTCCAGAAGCCCCTACTTGGCTGGGTTTGAAGCCATTGGACGTGGGCTTCTTTGAATTCTGACTGCGACATAATGCGTTTCACTGACTGCCTTCTCAGTCTTTTCGCAGAGACAGGTGCGCCCTTTCACCTTTTAAGGCAAAGACTTCCTGTATCTTTAGGTTTTTATTCCTAGTTGATTCCTTCCACATAGCAGGCAGGATTTCCAAGCACCAGGGATCACCAGCGTTATAGGTAAGCAGATGAGCATGGGAAAAGAGCCGCAGGAAAGAGCTTCCTGAGCAGGGAGCAGCAAGAATCGGGGTGGCCTGGGCGGGGCTCTGGGATCTGGGGGAAATGTCTCAGCCCCCTTCCCTCTCTGGAGTCATTCAGGGTTGTGGAGAAGGTTAGGTTTGAAGAGAAAAGAGTTTCATCGCTGCAAGAAAAAAAATGAAAGCATCTTGTCCCTTCAGAGTTAGATGCTAGATTTATCAAGACGGGGGATAGCGGTGGCGGCCAGGCGGGAGGGGGATTCCGAGATGTCAGTCAGGGTCTGGCTGAAGAGTCTGGATGAGTGTGCAGCCTGGGCCAAGGGCGAGGGCAGACAGGAAGGAGGGACAGCGTGGGGGCTGGGGCGGCCCAAAGAGCTGGAGGTTGAGAACTTAGGAAGCGCAAGCCATGCAACTCTGCCGTCAGACTTTGAGAGAAGCAGGGAGAGGCTCCAACTGCCCACAGCAGGCATGGGGCATGGGGGAGAGATGGGAGGCAGGGGCTCAAGGTCACCCCAAGGTCTCAAATGGACTCTCTCAGTCCTAGGGTAACAGGATGAATTCTGTCTCTGTGTGTCCATCTCTTCCCAGCCACCTTTGCCCAAAGTACAAGTGGGGTGGGGGTGGGGGACCCCTTTCTGAATCTGGAGAGAGTGGTGGGCATTAAATTATAGGCGCCAGGAGTTCCTGTCGTGGCGCAGTGGTTAACAAATCCGACTGGGAACCATGAGGTTGCGGGTTCGGTCCCTGGCCTTGCTCAGTGGGTTAACGATCCGGCGTTGCCGTGAGCTGTGGTGTAGGTTGCAGACGCGGCTTGGATTCCGCGTTGCTGTGGCTCTGGCGTAGGCCAGTGACTACAGCTCCGATTGGACCCCTAGCCTGGGAACCTCCATATGCTGTGGGGAGCGGGCCAAAGAAATAGCAAAAAGACAAAAAAAAAATATATATATATATATAGGCGCCAGTTATATACTATACATATGTGTGTATATATATATGTATTTGCATATTTATATATGTATCTGTATATATATACACATAAATATATATATCACAATTATATATAAATATACATTAAATATAAACAAATTATATCTCTGAGATTGGAAACATCTTACCCCTCAACACAAACCCAGTGAGCTTATGCTAGGGCCGGAAAGCATGGACACATTTTTACAACCGTGTCTGATGTGAAAATACATAAAAGGTATTATGATCGAAATCATGGAGGTCATTCCAGAAAGCAAGGTGCTAATTACAAATATATTCCTTTTATTAAATAAGATCAGGAATTTTATGGCATGGAGCACAGGGCCTGGCCCTCATCAATTACCCGCAAGTGGCAGCTGTTGCTAGCGCTCTATGCACTAATCAATCATTAAAGCAAACCCAGAAAGACTTCTATCTGGAAACCCCCAGGTCAGCTCTTTATTTTATGAATATAGGAGCTTTTGCGTAATAAAAAGACAGTGCTTAGAGTTCAGGTTATTCCCCAGGGCAGTCTGACCTTTCTCAAATGACTGAGACTTGCAATATTTCTCTGAATGAAACACCAATCCATAAACAAAGGCGTCTGCAGAAAATGCAGGGCCCAGAAACACGCTCCCGACCCATCTTAAGTGTGGTTGACAGCAGTGGGGACAGAGCCCCAAATCCTTCCATTGTTTGAGCACAGAGTCTGTCAGTTAAGAACAAGATGGAAAGAGGGGGCCAGGCCTGCTGTTTCCCCAAGGTTCAGTCCGGCCCCTGCCCTCCTCACCCCCACTCATCTTCCCTATTCCCCTGCCTGCCTGGCTGTCAATGGCATTGGCCATGACCTTCCTGCCCTTGTGTGGTCCCTGTGATTCCAACTCCAAATGCAATCATTGATGCTATGGCCCAGGTCCCAAGCAGGGAGACCCAGGTACTTTCTGGACCACAACTGGGTTTTGTTTGCCATACACAGCACTTTTTTTTTTTTTTACAGCCCCACCTGTGGCATATGGAAGTTCCCACACTAGGGGTCACATCGGAGCGGCACCTGCTGGCCTACACCACAGCCATAGCCACATCAGATTAGAGCCGCATCTGTGACCTACACTGCGGCTTGCAGCAACGCTGGATCCTTAACCCACTGAGTGAGGCCAGGGACCGAACCCACATCCTCATGCATACTAGTCAGGTTCTTAATCCGCTGAGCCACAGTGGGAACTCCCATACACAACACTTTTGAACATTTTAATTGTGAATGCCTTTACAAGGAGGCATTGCTGCCAAGTTTACCCCAAACCCCACTGCTTCCTATTTCTCTGACTTGAGTTAATTTTGTTCCCTTGGAGTACAAGCCATCTCCTGTTTCCTGTCGCAGTTCAGCCTGGAGGCACGGCTGTGGCCACTTGGGCTAACTCAGTCCATGTCCTCTCCCTGTCTTGGGGCTCGGCTGGTTCCAATGCAACAGCCCCAAGATCTGGGAACCCAACTCCATTCTGGTGCCTATGGGACAGCTTTCCATCTGCACATGCTCAGAAAAAAAGAATAGAAAAAAAAATAGTAGACCTTTTAAAAAAGTCTCAATCTTGAATAAGTTAAAAATGGCCATGTTGCAACAGAAGAAAGGGTGGGGGAAAAAATGTAATTGTAATGTATACATGTAAGGATAACCTGACCCCCTTGCTGTACAGTGGGGAAAAAAAATATTAAAAATAAATAAATAAATAAATAAATGGCCAGAAGCCTGCTGCACTGTTTTAACGTAATTTTTTAAAAAATTTCTGTACATCAGAGCTGTTAAAGCAGCTCTTCCTTTCAAAGCTGGAAAAAGGGATTAAATTATTTAACATCCCTGGAACTCTCTACCGATTAGAAAATGAGGTAGGATTTTTTTTTTTTAAGTTTTCTTTCCTGAGTCCAAGAAAAATGACCTCTCATGGGGCTCTTTTTTGGCTCCAAGACAACCTTATTTCTTCTGCACCTACTTGGTGAAGTTCATGAGCGTTTTTTCTTTTTTCTTTTTTTTTTTTTTCCTTCATGGGCAGGGTTTTTTGGGCCAGTGCATTCAAAGAGCATGGCATAGACGTAATTCATTCCTAAGGATCCTGTGAAATAGGTATAATTATCCCGGTGTTTCTAGATGAGGAAACACTCAGAGAAGCCACCTGCCTTGCCCAAGGTCACAATTAGCCACTGGACTTGATCCAGGTCTGCTGACAGCTCAAACAGTCTCTCTGCACCACCCCACGCGGCCCCCACAAAATAAAGGCCAACATCACGAAGCCACGCTTCAAGTCACGGACCTCAGAGTCACCAAAGGAAAGAAGGGTCAAGAGAGGGCTTGCAAACATGCAGTTTTGGGGGGAAAACAGAAAAAAGATGCCCACGGCATCTTTGCACAAAGCATCTTTTAACCTCAATCGTGGATTTGTAGCTTCCGTCCCAGGCCACTTCAGCCCAGGAGGCTGTAAACACATTTTTCACACGGAGGATGTGGAGGTGGGGACCTGTCCCAGACCCGGAGAGAGAGGAAGCAGGGGTACCTACCGCCCTCGAACTCTGTCTGGCAGTTCCCCGAGGTCTCGTTCAGGCTCTCCTCCTCATTGATAATGATATTCTCAATGTCTTTCATGGTTAAGTGGTCCCGGAAGGCGTGATAGAGGATGTGCTTCAGCTCTTCCAGAGTTATCCTCTGCATGTCAAACTGTGGAGATAAAGAGGAGTTGAGGGGGTCTGGGGCACACGGCGGGGGGTGGGGGGGGGTGGGTGGTGGTGAGAACGCAGCGTGGGGCACGGCGAGCAAGCCCTGAGCCTCTGCTACGGAAACTCATCCCAGCTTTTCAAGACATCAGATGAGCAGTTTTCCACCACGCTCAGCTCCAAGCACACTTGAGAACTTGCGGGGACTTCTTGGGAATTCAGGGAGTGCAACTTTTCCCCCTCGGTGGAGACTCATGGAGAGAAAAAAAAAATGCCACCTGCTAGTTGGGCTTCTTACTCATCCAGCCATCTGCTGTCACCCCTCCACACCTCATGTACTTTGGAGTGTGTCACACTTCAGACAATGCATATGGCGCTAGAAAGTTTTAAGTCTTCCAAGAAGCCAGTGATTCTCATCTTGCTGTGAGCATGTCTCTCTCTCTGTCTTTTTTTTTTTCTTTTACCAATTTTTTCTTTTACTGAAGTTTAGGTGATTTGCAATGTTGTGGTCCCCTCTGGGTATAATAGCTTACATCTGCTAAGTGCGTATCTTGTTCTAACAAGATAATGCACCTTCAAAGCCTTGTTTATCAGGAAGAGCAGCTGAAAAAAAACAGGGTAGCGTTTTTAGTTATGGTCTAGCCCCTGCAGGGAGAGGATTTACGCTTCTGCCCCATTTCTATCAGATTTGGTTGTATCACTTGGCCAATGAGATAGGAGTAGAAGTCACTTAGGCCACATTGTTTAAGAACTTTAAGAGTCATTGTGTGGTTCTGGCCTGTGTCCTTTTCCTTCTGCCATGAGCACAGCAGGCCCTATGAAAGAGTCTGTTCCTTCTGTCTGGGTCCCCGAAGGAGGATCAAGTGGAGAAGATACCCAGAAAGGAAAAGGAATGGAAGTCAGAAATGCCCTTTATTGTCATGGAGATCTGGGGCTTCGGGGCTTCCATAGCAGAACTTGGTTTAAGTCAGTAATAGGGAAATTAGTACACAGAAGTGAGGAGCTACCATACCCAAAATTCTAAAATATGATGAATGGACTCCAGGGCAGCGGGCAATAGGAAAACTGTTCCTGGAGGCTGGAAAGAGGGCCACCTATGTGATGCAATAGATGCATTTGCTAAAATTATTGCCTGTGATCACTCAGAGGGCAGATACACATTGCCTGAGTGTGTGGCTTTAGGTAAAAGGTTTGGGACACAGCAGGCTCTGGTTGCAACCAGTGGCATCTGATAGGAGCTGCAAGAAAGATGAGCTCAGAGTGAAATAAATCAGACAGATTTATAAATCATACAAATACCAGGTAGGTATGTAATCTACAAACAAGGCAACCGGTCAACAAACGCCAAACTCACAGACCCAGAGAATAGATTGGTGGTTGCCAGAGCCAGGGGGTGGGGAGTGAGTGGAACGAGGTCAGGAAGTCAAAAGGAACAAACTTCCAGCTATAAAATAAAAGTACTGCAGATGGAATATTCAGCATGGTAACTATAGCTAATAATATGGATGGCCAACAGGCACATGAAAAAGTGCTCAGCATCACTGATGATTAGAGAAATGCAAGTCAAAACTATAACAAGGTACCCCCTCACCCTGGTCAGAATGGCCATTATGGTCAGAAAGGGTAACAAGTCAACAAATAACAAATGCTGGAGAGGGTGTGGAGAAAAGGGTACCCTTCTTTACTGTTGGTGGGAATGTAAATTGGTGCAACCACTATAGAAAACAGTATGGAGGTACCTCAGAAAACTAAATATCAAACTACCATACGATCCAGCAATCTCGCTCCTGGGCATATATCTGGACGAAACATTCATTCAAAATGGCACATGCACCCCCTATAGCACAGTGCTATTCACAATAACCAAGACATGGAAACAACCTAAATGTCCATCAACAGATGAATGGATCAAGAAGTTGTGGTACATATACACAATGGAATACTATGCAGCCATAAAAAAGAACAAAATAATGTCATTTGTGGAAGCATGGATGGAACTAGAGACTCTCATACTAAGTGAAGTAAGTCAGAAAGAGCAAGACAAATACCATATGGTATTACTTATATCTGGAATCTAATATACGGCACAAATGAACCTTTCCACAGAAAAGAAACGCATGGACTTGGAGAAGGGACTTGTGGTTGTGGGAGCAAGGGGCAAGGGGAGAGATAGTGGGATGAGCAGGGAGTTTGGAGTTAGTGGATACAAACGGTAACATGTGGAAGGGATGGGCAATGGGCTCCTACTGTACAGCACAGGGAACTCTGTGTGATCGGGTCACTTTGCTGGACAGCATTGTACATCGACCATACTTTAAAAAAATAAAAATTAAAAAATAGTATTGTATTGTATATTCAAAAGTTGCTAAGAGACTAGATCTTACAAGTTCTTGCCATGCGAGAAGATACATAATTAGGTATGGTGATGGATGCTAACTAGACGTCTTGTGATGAGCATTTCACAGTTATACAAATATCACATCATTATCCTATACACAGGAAACTGACACAATGTTCTGTGTTAATTACATCTCAATGTGGAAAAAAAAAGAAAGAAAAAAAAAAGAAATGAACTCAGGAGAAATGTCGTTGGTTTGCAAGCCAGGAATAGAGACAACCCCCAAATTCCCTGGTCTTGCAGAGTTGACAGAATCAATTGTTGCCCATCTCTGACGAGGAAGAGATAAAATTGAGAAATTCTATAAATAACAACCCGAGCCTATGAAATCAACGTGTCCCTTGTTAAAACCTCTGAATGTGTTAGGTAACTCCCCCAGGAAGCTAGTCATTAAATTTGGAGAGAGGGAGGTGCCAAAAATAATCATGGATATAGTGATTAGGAAAAAACCAATTGGACTCACATAGATGTAAAAAAAAAAAAAAAAAAAAAAAAAAAGGCTGTTTTTGAGAGACCTGTATTGCCCAAGAGCCAACAACTTGAGACTAAGAGACTCTATGACTGTTCAAAATGCAAATGTTCTGGAGTTCCCGTCATGGCTCAGTGGTTAACGAATCTGACCAGGAACCATGAGGTCTTGGGTTTGATCCCTGGCCTTGCGCCGTGGGTTAAGGATCCAGCTGTGAGCTGTGGTGTGGGTTGCAGATTCGGCTCAGATCCTTCGATGCTGTGGCCCTGGCGTAGGCTGGCGGCTGTGGCTCCGATTGGACCGCTAGCCTGGGAATCTCCATATGCCGCAGGTGCAGCCTTAGAAAAGACAAAAAAAAAACACCCCAAAACTTAAAATGTTCTTTGTGTTCCCAGCCTTCTATGGGCACAAGCCATTTTGAGGATAAGCTACAGAGGGCCCCAAGAAAGGTACCTTTTCCAATCCCCTCATCAGATGAGTACAAAGAGAATGGTGGGAAAGGATGGATCTCTCAAACAGCCTCACAGACACAGAGAACAGACTTGTGGTTGCCAAGGGGGAGAAGGGGCGGGTGGGGAGTTTGGGATTAGCGGACACAAACTATCATACAGAGA
Organism: Sus scrofa; assembly: GCF_054392235.1. Classification (NCBI taxonomy): domain Eukaryota; kingdom Metazoa; phylum Chordata; class Mammalia; order Artiodactyla; family Suidae; genus Sus; species Sus scrofa. The sequence continues at coordinate 15,370,248 of NC_139385.1, forward strand.
TGGACAGACAGCAAGGTCCTACTGAAAAGCACCGTATTCAATATCCTGCAATAACTCATAATGGAAAAGAATATGAAAAAGAATATATGTATATTGATTGATTTATAACTGAATCACTTCGCTGTACAGGAGAAATTAACACAACACTGTATATCAACTATACGTCAATAAAATAAACGATTGATTGATTTGTTAGTTTGTTTCTTTATTTTGCTTTTTAGGCCTGCATCTGCAGCCTATGGAAGTTCCCAAGCTAGGGGTCGAATTGAAGCTGCAGCAATGTGGGATCCGAGCTGCGTCTGCGAGCTACACCACAGCTCACAGCAACGCTGGATCCTTAACCCACTGATCGAGGCCGGGGACTGAAGCCATGTCCTCAGGAATACTAATTGGCTTGGTAACCTACTGAGTCACAACGGGAACTCCCAAAATGAAATTTTTAAAAAAAGGACGGATTTCCCACATGGTGATGAAATCCTGCAACGAAATCAAGAGCACTTTGCTGGGTCTCCTCAAGGACCATTCCTCACCCCAAGGTCTGTTCAACAGGATTCCAGAAACGCTCTGAGCCTTTGACAACTATGCATCTTCCACTGCTCGCTTTCTGGATGGAACTTTTTAGTGATCAGCCTGACCCTGTCCCATTACTATGTATTGAGTGTGTGTTGTGGGGGCGAGGTGGGGGGTTTGTTTCTCTTTTTAGTTCCTATGTCTCCAGATCAAGAGAAGTCACTCCGAGATCTGAGGTCTAGCTTGAGATTCTCAAGAGAAGTCACTCCGAGATCTGACGTCTAGCTTGAGATTCTAGATCTGGAGTCGGATGCTATCACTGGATGGGACTGTTGGGTGTCTCCCTGAGGGAGGGGATGAGTATATTTTGTGGCTAAAGGGAGGGAAATAAATATTTATGAGCAAAAGTGAGGACTCTAACAGGTTATATTATTTCCAATGATTTCTTTCCCCTTCGTGTGAGAGGATTATCTTTTTTCCTTTTGGCACAAGACTTTGGCCAATTAAATGAGAGTGAAAGTGATATATATGAAAATGATGGCATTCCAAGGAGAAGTCTCAAAATTACTGTGTCTTCTTCCATTTCTCTTTTTCTTCTGCCACAAAAACACACCAACTAGGGGCTGTTTTCCTTCATCCAGGGTCTCAGAATGAATGCAACCTGGAGCTAATCCATGAAGGGTATGTACACTGAGTGAGAACTAAATTCTGGTTGTTAGCCACTAAGACGCTGGGATTTCTGCAGTGTAACTCACCCAAGACTAAACACAGAATTCAAAGTTTTTAGTTATAGTCTGGATCATGATGGAAGGAAATTTTTTTTTTTCTTTTTAGGGCCATACCCACCGCATATGGAGGTTCCCAGGCTAGGGGTCTAATCGGAGCCACAGCTGCCGGCCTACGCCACAGCCACAGCCACGCCAGATCCGAGCCCCATCTGCGACCTACACCACAGTTCACGGCAACGCTGGATCCTTAACCCACTGAGAGAGGCTAGCAATCGAACTGCAACCTCACGGTTCCTAGTCGGATTCGTTTCTGCTGCACCACGACGGGAACTCCAGTTGGAAGGAAGTTTTTTTTCCCCCTCTCCTCGCTTTCTTTGTAAAGCAATTCTTACCTTGCTTTCAAAATGCCCCTTGTTCTGACAAATTACATCAGGTTACTGGAACTTGCTGGGAACTTAAATGACTCGAGCTCAAAGCCATTTACCTGAGTAAGAACAAGTGGAGGTGGGGAGTTGTAAAGTGGATTTTTTTTTTTTTGGCATTAGAGTTTCGTTGCCTATGAAAGTGAATTCTGAGATACAAGTAGGGTTGACACCCATGACATAAGCTCCCTCTAGATTTGATAGCAGAGCATGCGGAGATTAGCCAGGGGGTCAAGAGAAGCCTGTAAAAATGCATGGTGAGGGGCGATGGACCTCACAGATGGAAAATTGGGACCATTCTGCCATGGTCAGAGAGGAAGGGTGACACATCAAAGAGACTCTGAGAAAACGTGTGACCATTTCCTGGAAGACCAAACGAAGGACCAGAGTGCCTGGAAAAACTCTCACCAGCTAAGAATTTGCTGCAATTCAGAAATTAGGCAAAAAGAATTGGCCAGGGGCTGTAAGAAGAGAAGTAACAATGGAGATTCCAGAAATCTATCCTTCTCCTTTTATTTGGCTCTCTGGGTCCTGTTTTAATAATGGGATATTTATGGTTAAGCAAAATCCGTTGAGTAGAATTTCATGTTTTCTGTATTGACAGAATAGCTCGTTTACCAGTTTGGAAGAAATCACTATACAACAATATGGACACAATGCTGACAAGTATTTTTTCCATGATAATCCATTCATTGAATGTTTTCATTTTTCTTGAGTCAATTCTGAAATGATGTCTTTGTCCGGAAAACCAGCCAAAAGATTTTCCTTATTGTTAGCAGGTAACTGTGCACAACAGTATTAGATTTAAAATGTCTCTCAACACTTCTTATATCCCATTTTATATTTTTAACCCTATTTGTCTTTCTTTGATTTTTTTTGTCAGCACAAAACCTTATTCTGTTTTCAGTGGATCTTCATTAAAGAATGTAGCCTGTACATCTGCTATTTTTAGGAACCCAAGGAGTTTTTCGTCATGGTGAAATCTCTGTAGGGTCAAGAACACAACTCTAGTTATCCTTATCAATTATCCTATGTAGACGTATAATTACAACCTGTATCTTGGATAACCGTATTTTCTGGGGACCACTTGATTTGTCAAAGGCCATGAGTAACGCATTATAGTCTGTGGAAAAGACTTACAGCTCCAGATCTTGTTCTTTTTGTCCTAATATTTTTTAAATGAGGCTCATCTTTAGAGCAAAAAGATTGATTTCCTAATTCAGCAAATGGTTATTGAGGCCGACTCCATACCAGACCCTGATGGAGATACGAAAGTGAGTGATGGCGTTCCCGTTGTGGGTCAGTGGTTAATGAATCCGACTGGGAACCATGAGGTTGCGGGTTCAATCCCTGGCCTTGTTCAGTGGGTTGAGGATCCGGCGTTGTTGCCGTGAGCTGTGGTGTAGGTCGCAGACGTGGCTCGGATCCTGCGTTGCTGTGGCTGTGGTGTAGGCCGGTAGCTAAAGGTCCGATGGGACCCCTCGCCTGGGAACCTCCATATGCCGCGGGAGTGGCCCTGGAAAAGGCAAAAAGACAAAAAAAAAGAAAGCGAGTGAGACGTGGATCCAAAGACAAGCAAATGAGTGACTGTAATTCAGTGTGATAAATCACTGTGACAAGGACAGCACAGGATGGCTTGGAAACCTCTGAGAGATGGAAAAGCTCACAGGTCCATCAAAGGGCCGTATGTTGAGTTCTTCCAAGGACTTGGAGCCGGGGGGGGGGGCGGGGGTGGTGATGGTAGGGGATGGGGGAGAGCTGTGGGTGGGGTGCTACTCAATAAACCATGTATCTGTGGCTGAAGAGCTTGATTGCTGCTGTTATTGAAGTAGAGCTGATTCACAATGTTGTGTTAGGTTCAGATGTATAGCAAAGTTATTCCATTTAACATACATATATTAATACATATACATTATATATATATGTTCTTTTTAGATTGTCTCTATAGGTTTTACAAGATATTAAATACCCTATGCTCCTTGTGGGTTATTTTATTTTACTTTATTTTTTTGGTCTCTTGTCTTTTTAGGGCCGCACCCACGACATATGGAGGTTCCCAGGCTAGGGGTTGAATCTGAGCTGCAGCCGTGGGCCTATGCCAGAGCCACAGTAATGCCAGATCCGAGCAGCGTCTGCAGCCTACACCACAGCTCACAGCAATGCCAGATCCTTAACCCACTGAGCAAGGCCAGGGATTGAACCAGTATCCTCATGGATCCTAGTCGGGTTTGTTAATTGCTGAGCCACGATGGAAACTCCCTGATTATTTTATATATAGTAGCGTGTATCTATTGATCCCAAACTCCTAATTACCCCTCTCCCCTTTCCCCTTAGGTAATCATAAGTTTGTTTTCTATGCCTGCGAGTCTGTTTCTGTTCTGTAAATAAGTTCATTTGCATCATTTTTAAAGATTCCACATATAATTGATAACATGATATTTATTTTTATCTGACTTAGCTCACTTAGTATGTTAACCTTCACTTAATATGATAACCTTAGTGTGATATAACTTGGTTGGTTTTTTTGCTTTTACTTTTTTACGGTGGTAAAATCTATTTAATGTACATTTACTATTTTATCCATTTTTAAGTGTACAGTTCAGTGGCATTAAGTATGTTCACACTGTTGGGAAACCATCACTACCATCCATTACCAGAATTTTTTTCGGGTCTGGGGGCGGCGGCTGCACCCAAGGCATGTAGAAGTTCCAGGGCCTGGGACTGAACCCACATAGCTGCTACCCGAGCCACAGCAGTGACTATAGATCCTTAACCCACTGCGCCATCAGGGAAATCCCAGAACATTTTTTTATCCTTCCAAACTGAAACTCCTTACTCATTTAACCCTATCTCCCCATCCCTTCCTCCCCTCCCCGATGCCCCCTGCCCCGATGCCCCCTGCCCCGCCACCACTGTTCTGTAAATAGTCAAACATGAATTTGACTATTTCTAGGTACGTTATGTAAGCAGAACCATAGAGTATCTGTCCTCTTGTGAGTGGCTAATTTTACTTGGGTCCTGTCTGCAAGGATCATCCATGCTGTGGTGTTTCTCCCTCTTTAGGTCTGAACAATATTCCATTGTACTTATACACCCATATTGTTTTCTTGCTTAGTCTCTGAATACTTGTGTTGCTGCCACCTTGTGGCTGTTGTAAATAATGCTGCTAGGAATGGAGGTGTCATCTGCTTATTTATGTTCCTGCTTTCAGTTTTGGTGGGGTATACACCCAGAATTGGAAGTGCTGAATCATATAATAATTCTGTTTAATTTGTTTGAGGGGAAGAGCTCTGTTTTCGTTTTTGGGTGAAATGGGGCACCACTAAAGGTTTTTCATCAGAGAACCTACTTCATCATGTTTGAGCCTGAGAAAAATTATCCTTGGCTGGCACGGGTGCAAGATGTCCAGATCCGAGACTACAGAAATAAGAGGTTTAGAAATTATGGCAATGTTGAAATGAGCTTCCAGGTTCAAGATGAAGCCACTTCTGCCTGGGGTGCCATGTCAGCAAACCAAAACCCGGGTAACTTCATGTCTCTGCAAATTCTCCTCTTGACCAGAAATACAGTATTTTCAGTCAGCCACTGCCAAATGTCAACTCAACCCTGGGCTCTCACACCAAACAAGGCAGACCTTGTGGCCCCAGCCAATCAGATCTTTTCCTTCTTTCCCTCTTTCTTTCCTTCCTTCCTTCCTTCATCTTTTTAGGGCTGCACCAGTGGCATATGGAAGTTCCCAGGCTAGGGGTTGAATTGGAGTAGCAGCAATGTGGGATCCTTGACCCACTGGGCGAGGTTGGGGATCGAACCAGAGTCCTCGTGGATACTAGTCGGGTTCATTACTGCTGAGCCATGATGGGAACTCCTAATCAGATTTGCTATTTTTCTCTTCTTTGTTCTTTATCCTTCACCCTATAAAAGCTTCCTGCTTTCTGCCCCATTTTGAAGTTCTTGGAATGGACACGGTCTGCTTCAGAAAGTGTTAAATAATTGTGTTATGTCACCTAAAAATTGTCTTCTTTAATCATTTCATAACCATGGGCTATGGTGACAGAGAGAATCCAAGAGTCATGTAAGAGGTAAGTTGATAAGACCTGATGATTCATTATGTGAGTCTGAACGAACCAATCAGGAGGACACCTGGCTTTGTGCTCAGCCAAATGGGAACAGAGGAAGAACAGGCTTGGAGAGGAAGGTGACATGTGAAATTCTGGAGATGTGCACTGGAGGTTCCTAAGGGACAAGCTCATGGGAATAGCCCGGGAGGCAGTAGGATGCATAGATATGCACGACTGACCTGGAAGTCATTTGCATACAGGTGACAATAACAGTCATCAGAAAGGATGGCAACACCTGGGCAGAGTGTATTGAGTATGAAAATGCCCAGCAAAAGCACTAGGAGGCTATCAAGATAAACAGATGGGCAGCATCCATTACAGAATGGGCCAGGTGCGTGTGATATTATGATTTGTAATAAGGATACGTGTGGGCCTTCTGTTCATTATTTCTGGCTCCTGGCTCACAGGTCCCCGAACTCTTGGAATTTCTTAAGAGCAATGGAGCATATTTTTTTTTTTTGTCTTTTTTGTTGTTGTTGTTGTTGTTGTTGTTGTTGCTATTTCTTGGGCCGCTCCCACGGCATATGGAGGTTCCCAGGCTAGGGGTTGAATCGGAGCTGTAGCCACCGGCCTACGCCAGACCCACAGCAACGCGGGATCCGAGCCGCGTCTGCAACCTACACCAGAGCTCACGGCAACGCCGGATCCTTCACCCACTGAGTAAGGGCAGGGACCGAACCCGCAACCTCATGGTTCCTAGTCGGATTCGTTAACCACTGCGCCACGATGGGAACTCCCATATTTTTTTTTTTTTTAATGATTTTGATTTTTTTCCATTATGGCTGGTTTACAGGGTTCTGTCAATTGTGTATTGTACAGCAAGGTGACCCAGTCACACATACATATATACGTCTTTTTTCTCACATTATCCTCCATCATGCTCCATCGTAAGTGATTAGATATAGTTCCCAGTGCTATACAGCAGGATCTCATTGCTAATCCATTCCAAAGACAATAGTTTGCATCTATTAACCCCAAATTCCCAGTCCCTCCCAGTCCCTCCCCCTCCCTCTTGGCAGCCACAAGTCTGTTCTTCATGTCCATGAGTTTCTTTTCTGTGGCAAGGTTTATTTGTGTCATATATTAGATTCCAGATTCCAGATATAAGTGATATCATAAGGTATTTGTCTTGCTCTTTCTGGCTTACTTCACTTAGTATGAGAGTCTCTAGTTCCATCCATATTGCTGCAAATGGCATTATTTTGTTCTTTTTATGGCTGAATAGTATTCCATTGTATACATACCACATCTTCCTAATCCAATTATCTGTCGATGGACATTTAGGTTGTTTCCATGTCTTGGCGATTGTGAACAGTGCTGCAATGAACGTGTGCTGCAATGAACGTGTGGGTTCATTGCATGTGTCTTTTTCCAGGAAAGTTTTGTCCAGATATATGCCCAAGAGTGGGATTGATGGGTCATATGGTAGTTCTACGTAGAGTTTTCTGAGGTACCTCCATACTGTTTTCCATAGTTTGTATCAATTTACATTCCCACCAAGAGTGCAGGAGAGTTCCCTTTTCTCCACACCCTCTCCAGCATTTGTTATTTGTGGACTTATTAATGATGGCCATTCTGACTGGTGTGAGGTGGTACCTCATATTAGTTTTGATTTGCATTTCTCTAATCATCAGGGATGTTGAGCATTTCTTCATGTGCTTGTTGGCCACCTGTATATCTTCCTTGGAGAAATGTCTATCCAGGTCTCTTGCCTATTTTTCAATTGGGTTGTTGGCTTTAAGGGAGCATCTTTGTTATAATATTTGGTCTCTTGTCCTCAGTTCCCGGAATCACTTCAGAGCTGTCAATGGGTGTCTCGTTCTTCATAAGAAGCCCTTTTCATCCACAACTGAGTTTATGTTGAGGCGGCTTTTTGGAAATCATTTAAAGATGGAGGAGCTGGTCGCTAGAGCAATCAGTCATGAGTAGAGGGTTGGAAGTTTCAGTCTTATCCCCTGATATCCAGGGAGGGAAGAAGGGCTGGAAGTTGAATCAATCACCCATGGGCAATGATTTAACCAACCATGCCCATGTGATGAAGTCTCCATGAAGCCCAAGAGGAGGGGGTTCAGGGAGCTTCTGGGTTGGTGAACCAGAACACTTCCACATGCTAATGTACCCCCAAATGCCATGAGACAGATGCCTCTTTGTGCAGGATCTCACCATATGTTTCTAGCCATTGATGTGTGACCTTTAACCGCTTTGTAATAACCTGGTAATCTTGGGAGGAAAACGGTGTCCTGAGTTCTGTGAGCTGTTCTAGCAAACGGACAGAATGCAAGGAGTGGGGCGTGGGAACCTCCCTCCGAAGCACAGGTGACAACCTGGACTTGTGACTGGCAACTGACGTGGTGGGGTGGGGCGGGCATCTTGTGAGACTGAGCCCTTCACTTCTGGAATCTGATCATTGTCTCTGAGTCGACAGTGTCAGAATTGAGGTGGATTCCAGGACATCCAGCGGGTGATGGAGAATAACTTGGTGATGTGGGGAAAAAACCCATACACTGGAAATGGGTACAGAATTGCAGGGTTCTCTGTTATCAACGCACGCAATCTGTCATTGAAAAACCTATAAAGTTTCTTCTGTTAAAAAAAAAAATCCATTTTTACATCAATATGACTATGCGTGCTTTCATTCTGTGTGGATTTTCTATCAAATGTCTCCTCTTTGGTTTTTAAACTTTCTGTGTTATATTAAACGTATGCCTCTTTAAAAAGGTATATCTCTTGGGAGGGGTACATTAGGAGTTTGGAATTAAAATATACATGCTACTATATATAAAAGAGCTAAGCCACTGAATAGCACAGGGAACTATACCTAATACCTAGTAATGACCTATAATGGAAAAGAATCTAAAATAGAATCTATGTATCTATATGTATCTATACACATATAGATAGATAAACCGAATCACTTTGCTGTACACCTGAAAATAACACATTATAAATCAACTGTATTTCAATCAAAATGTTATGAAACTTACAAAGAAAAGATATGTCTCTTAAAGACAATGCACATTTCATATAAAGAGAATAGAGTCAGATTTTTAAAAAATCTAATGTGAGATTCTTTGGCTCCCAATGGTAGAATCTAGTTACATTTTCATATCTTGTTATAAACACGTTTGGCTGTACTTTTGTTATATCCTCTCCTGGTGTCTGGCCTCCAGATTTTCCTTGTTTTCCTTGCCTTTTTTCTTTTGAAAAAAGCAACCCTCCAGTTGTCCTAGTTTTGATTATGTGGTGGATATCTTTCTGTTTATCAAACGCATTACTTCAGCAATAATTTCTTCTATTATCAAATTGAAGAAATTAAATTGCATTTTCTCATCTTTCTTTACCTAATGATACGAAACTTTGTGGGTTTTGTTTTTTGGGTTTTTTTTTTTTTTTTTTTTTTTTGTCTTTTTGCCTTTTCTAGGGCTGCTCCTGCGGCATATGGAGGTTCCCAGGCTAGGGGTCGAATTGGAGCTGTAGCCACCAGCCTATGCCAGTCACAGCAACGCTGGATCCGAGCTGCGTCTGCAACCTACACCACAGCTCAGGGCAATGCGGGATCCTTAACCCACTGAGCGAGGCCAGGGATCGAACCCGCAACCTCATGGTTCCTAGTCGGATTCGTTAACCACTGGGCCATGACGGGAACTCCTGAAATGAAGCTCTGTAGACCTTCATGTTCCTCTCACCCTACACTTTATAGTCTTTGCAAGTTTGAGATTTATTACAACACATTTTCTATGATTTGCATCTTGTTCTAGAACAGCATTTGGCTTCCGCATTTAATTTTCTAACAGCGTTTATAACAGCTACTGCTACGTCATTATATTTAATTGACTTCAATGCTTGGTTCCATTTTTTGATGACTTTCCCAACCCCGAGTACCTGATTTCCACCCAAATATCTGCTATGGAACTTTAAAACACAGTTGGACAGTGAAGCATTTGTGAACACGACCTTTTTTGAGTTCTCATAATCTGATAATACTCCCTCCTGCCCCTTCCTCCCCCCCCACCACATGCCCTAACAGACAACTGAGTTTGGTATGAAATTCTAGAATTGCACAAAACGTCCCCTCAAAGTGCCACTGGAACTTCCTCAGTTTCTGCTGGTGTTGAATGTGGGGGAGGGGCAAAGACAAAGGGTCTGGATGGTTGCCCAAGTTTTCACTTTGTTTTGGGTTTTCTTTTTTTTTTTTTTTTGGCCAAGCCCATAGTATGTCCACATTCCCCCGCCAGGGATTGAACCCGCACCACAACAGCAATCTGAATCACTGCAGTGACAAAGCTGGATCCTTAACCCCTGTGCCATTAAGAGAACTCCCCTAAGTTTTTACTTTGAAGAGATTTTTTTTCCTTCCTGGACACTAGTAGAAATATTTCATTATCCATGAAACTAAAAAACGTTTCCCACACTATGCTAAACTACATGTTTTTGCATTCTTCTTGGCTGGAGTTCTTCGAGGGGGCTTTTTAATATTCTATTCTATTCTATTCTATTCTATTCTATTCTATTCTATTCTATTCTATTCTATTCTATTCTATTCTATTCTATTCTATTCTATTCGTCTTTTTGTCTTTTTAGGGCCGCACCTGCAGCAAATGGAGGTTCCCAGGCTAGGGGTCTAATTGGAGCCACAGCTGCCTGCCTACACCACAACCATAGCAATGCAGGATCCAAGCCGCATCTGCCACCTGCACCACAGCTCACGGCAATGCCGGATCCTTAAGGGTTTTTAATTTTTCACACCAATGTCATTTTCTGCCTCCTGTTTCCTGAACCACGCTGGTTCCTGTCTTCCTCCTGTTCTACCATGTTCCTTTCTCTAGAACACAAATTCTTCTTATACTTCTATTTTTTTGTTTCCAAATTGCTCATCTTTTCTCTAATCATTTTCATCACTTTGTTTTGTATTTTCACATCACTCTTTTTTTTGCACTGTTAATTCTGCTCCTGTCTCCAGTGAAGATTTTCATTCTGCAGTGTTATTTTGTTGCCTTCCACAATCTTATTATTTTATATTATTTATTATACTATATTATTATTTTACCTACCCATTCCTTTTTTTGTGCCAGACAGTTATGACTGCTGCTTTTTTCAAAAAGATCTATGAATCTCTTACATCACTTTTTTTTTCTTTGTTTTGGCCATGCCCACGGCATGTGGAAGTTCCCAAGCCAGGGATCTAACCCAAGCCACGGCCACAGCAGCAACCCAAGCCGCTGCACTAACACTGGATCCTTAACCTGCTGTGCCATAGGGGAACTCCTTGCATCACTTTTAAAGATTAAAATATTAAAGGACACGAGACACGGCTCTTCTGATTCCACTTTCAGAGGTAAGCTCCTCCTCTGAGTTCTGTTGGTTAGGCTTGCATGGCTGGAACGGAATCCAATGTTATAGGTGTTATTGTTTCTGTTTCTGAATACATAAATGGGGAACAGGGGGCTGAAGGGCCGGACTTGCTAAAGAAGAGGGTGGATGGGCCAGTCGTGGTTCCTGTGGCCTGGTTGGTCACGGGGATTTTTGCCAAGCATCAGGTGTGTGTCCGTGAGCTCCGCTGCCAGTTCCTGCAACCAAAGCTCTTGTGGATACAGATGGTCTCTCCCTCAGGAAGCCAGGTCCTCTTCAACTGGGAAGATGGCTATTCATCCTCCATTCGTGTAGCCCAGACACCCCAAAAATGTGTTCTCGGCACCAGCAGCACCCAGAAACTGGCTGGAAATGCACATTTTCCAGTCCCATCCTGACCTGCTGAATCACAGGCTCTGGGCCTGCATCCAAGAAACCCATCCTTGACAAGCTCTCCAGAACATTCTGAAGTTCACTGGAGTTTGTACTAAGGTACCTAACATTCTAGTCCAGAAAGGAGATCCTTCTCCCAGCACGTGGCTGCCGACCATGGTGTAAAAGAGCCAGCCCTTCCCGCTCTGCTCTCCACCCCATCATCTGCTGGGAATCCCAGTCTCTAAAAAGGTGCACAAACAGAGGAGTTGATGGGATGTGGAAAACAGGTGGCACCGTGGCTTCAACAGACACACAAGCTCATTCTCTCAGGATCCCCTGTTTTCCTCCTCCAGGCAGCCACCATGTCCAGGAGTTAGATGTACTTCGTGGTGGGGCAAGACAAAAGATCCCCCTGGCCTCTTGGGGGTCCGCTCTCCTAGTGTGAGTCCGAGGAAGAAGCATGCAATGTTGGCTGCAGGCTGGACCCTCCACCGGTCCAGGGGGTGTGAGCGGGGGTGGCACTGGTGCCCTGGGTGTCCCAGAACTCCTCCTTCCTGCTGCTCTTGCCACTGGGAGTTACTGGTGTCTGTCATGCACTGACATGACAGTGTTTCCATCGGGTCCTCTCCCAGAGCCTGGCCCCAGCTGGATGTGGGATATAACACTGGCTGAATGAAGAAACGTGGCTCCTCCATTTGTTTCCAAGACCTTCCAAATCTGTAGGAAGGCCAGGAAGAGCATCTCATGATCAGATCCCCCACCGAGTCAAGGTGGAAGAGAGCAGAGAAATTGAACGCATTTTCCCGCTGAGAGAGGAAGCTCAGAGAAGACGTTGTCTCCGGGCAAGTCCTGAATTCCCGATCAGATGAAATGCCCAGAAGGCCAGGGCTCAGGCTCTCCGCTCCTCGCTCTGCTCTCTGAGGCCTTTGCCTCTGGCGCCCTGTCCTGCCTCCTGCCGAGACCTGCACAGCTGGGGGGGGCCACATCTTCCCTGGCCAGCTTTCAGGTGGATCCAAACTCATTTCAACTTTCGCAGAAGGTGTGAAATTCATTTGATGACACAGCCCGTTCTCCTCTGGAGAGAAGGATGAGCTGAATCAGCTGCAAGACAGAGGCCGTGTCTCTTCTTTTCTCCACCCATCTGCAAAAGGCATCAGGCTGGAGAGACAGAGCTGCGGGAGGGGTGGAAGATCAGGGCCTCAGAGCTTCCCAACCAGGGGGTGGAACTGGTTACATCTGCCACAGCCATGACTGCTGCCCTCTGGGACATCTGGACAGGATCTTGGCCAGAATTCCCCCAACATGGCCCATCCGTTTGTCTCAGTGCAACTTGGAAACACAGCCATTTTCTAAGTGTGCCTTGAGCATCAGTGTGGCAAGGTCACACAAGGTCAACAGAGCAACAGAACTTCCTGACTGCACCTTCGCTTTCCTGGTTGGCCCCACATCATGGGCAGCACAGCTTCCCCTGCCTAATACGGAGAGGACCTCCCCCTAGGGTGTATCTTGCCCTCAGCCCACCAGTGGTAGAAGTGGGAGAAACACCAATGGAACCAGAGAGAGATTTCTAGAGTCCTTTCTGGCGCCAAGATTTTCTCCTCGTGGAGAATTAAGAAGGCAGATTGGAATGCAAGGTGTTATGAGTCCCTCTCCCCACCATGAACAAAGAGGCAGACACATCTGGAGCCTTGGACTAGATGTGTGCGGCTTGGGCATGGGAACAGGAGGTTGGTAAAGGCACTGAGAAAACAACAGTAGGTGCCAGGCCAGGGTGGCTCCATCTGGGCTCCTGCAGGTGTGCCTGCACTTGGTACAGGGGACTCAAGGACACAGAAAGAAGGGAAGCACTGCATTCTATGGTCCTACCAGGGATCGGCTCAGGTCAGCTGGGACTGGGTGGGAACACGTGGGTCTGCCCAGTCTCCCTGGCATGCAGTGGCGACTCGGAAGAAGATGAAAACCCCCAATCGCACCTAAACTGAGATCGAGCACCTATTCACTGCCACTGTTGGGAGGGAATTTTCCGCTCCCTGCCGGCCCTATGGAGCAGACACGTGACACAGAGTAAATCAATTATACTCTAATAAAAAAAAAGTTAAAAAAAAAGAGACTGTCATTTAGGTTTTCACGACTCTCCTAACAGCCTCCACCTGACTTTCAGAAAATCATCAGGACGAGACCTCATCCCATCACTTGGCACACTCTGGCGCTTTCCTTTTACCCCGCCCATGACCCTAGACAAGTAATTCTTCATGGCTATCTTCAGAGAGAGGGAAGCCATCTCCGATGGGTGCGGGAAGCAAACAGCAACCCACTGTTAAAGCAGGTGAGAAAATGTAGATTTTTCTGATCACGTGAATAAGGTTTGGATTTACCTTGTTTCTGTCGGCATGAACTGTGACCTTTCTAGACACAGGTACTTGCTCTGAAACAAGGTTCCCAAAGCCAAGGGACCTAGTGCTTTCATCACGGAGTTCAAGTTCCTTTTTTTTTTTGGCTGCACCTGCAGCATGTGGAAGTTCCTAGGGCTGGAGATCACAGCAGTGACCCAAGCCACGGACATGACAATGGCAGATCCTTAACCCTCTGAGCCATCAGGAAACTCCAAGTCCAAGGTCTTCAGCACTGCTTCCCCTGTGCTCATCTTGCCTTGCCATCCGGCTGCCTCACTCACCCTACCCCCTACACCTGAATCCCCCACCTGCCGACCATCCTAACCTCCTCAGAGGCTGCCATATGCATCAGCTTTTCTTTCAACCCTGGGCTTTTGCCCATTTCCTCTGCCAGATCACACTCTCTGCCCCCTGTCCTCCTCCAAACCAACTCCCCCTTTGACCACCCTTTCTCTGACATTGTTCTGGTCAGCCTTCTCAAGTTCTGTGAAATTGAATGCTCTTCCCTCCCATGCAGTCCATGCTATTCCGTACCTAACTTGACCACAGCACCTACAACAGTGCATGGCAATCACCGGCTGACATTTCTATTTTGTCCACTAGACTGTAAGATCCTTTAGAATAGACCTGTCCTGTTGGCAGTTTTATCTCCACTGTCCCGAGCAGAAGTTAGCCCTGGATCAATATTTGCTGAATGAGAGAATGAATGCCTACTGTCTTGAAAACCAATGCAATGAGGCAAATTGCCGTGCATGAAGAGAAATGCATGGCAAATGGAAATACTCAACAAAGGGGGCAGTGAATACACATGAGCATTAAAGCAAGAAGAGGAACTGAATAAAATCTAGTGACCATGAAGAGACCTAAAGAATGGAAAATATGAAATGTAAAGTGGATGAAGATAAGACAAGGTGACCAAAGAGAAGATAAAGAATTAGAAGATCCTGGAGTTCCTAGTGTGGCTCAGTGGGTTAAGAATCCAACATAGTGTCCATGAGGATGTGGGCTCGATCCCTCGCCATGCTCACTGGGTTAAGGATCCAGTGTTGTTGCAAACTGCAGTTGAAGATGCAGCTCGGATCCTGAATGGCTATGGCTGTGGTGCAGGCTGGCAGCTGCAGCTCCCATTCGATCCCTAGCCTGGGAATTTCCATATGCCTCAGGTGTGGCCCCAAAAAGGAAAAAAAGAAAAAATTAGAAGATCCAAATCAAATGGATCTAGGTTGAGCGGAGCTTAGGAAAAAAATGAGTGCGTAGAAGTGAGAGACAAGAACAGTAGTGTAGGCTTGCGTGTCCCTTCTATGCTATAGAAATATTAGCATCAACTGTTAAGAGAACTAACACACTTTGTTCTGAGATTGAGAAGGGAAGCTCAGGTGTTTATTTTTCCTTTGAATCCCAAATTAGTTAGAATATCCTTGACCCAATTTTGTTTCCCAGAGGAAGCCCCATGAAGTTCAAAGGCCTCCTTCTCCTCCAGGAAACAACCAGACGGGAGGCCAAGGCTGGTTGGGGCCACGGTTCTCTTTTCATCAACGAGATGAACACAGGAGGCTGACTGTTAAGACCTTCGCCTCTTTGTTTTCATAACTGGAGCCCAACTATGGGTATGGCGTATGGGAATGCAGGGCAGCACTCTGTTTTTGGAACCAGAGCACAAACATGGCACTTGGTCAAGCTCCCGGGCTTCTGTTTTAGGAAGAGATCACAAAAGCAACATGTGGTCCAGCTGTTCGGTTATCTGGTCAGTAACCAGATCGCCAACGTGGCCCTTGGCTAAGTCAGGCTTCCTTCTGTTTGCCTCCCCAAATCACAAATATGGCACATGGTTAGGCATTCCAACGCTATCTGTTTTAGTAACCAGATCACAACCATGGCATGTGGGTAAGTGGCAGGGCTTTTCATTCAACTTAGGAACCAGATGACAGCCTCAGTCTGTGGCTAAGCTGAGGCCTCTCCCCCTGGATAAACAGATCACGCGGATGTCAGGTGGCCCTGCCTCTCAGAGCACAAACTGAGCACAGGGCTAAGCTGTGCGACGCTGCCTTTACTGGATTCAATTATATGTCCCAGTCTCATTTTTTAAAAATTTTATTTGTTGCCTATGAAACTTTAATTAGCTAAAGCAAAACCAACACATTATAGAAACGAGTTAACTGAGGCCATAACATCAACCAGCTCTGTAAAAGCCTTTAAAAAGACAGGTTGAGATGGTGCTGAGGAAGTTAGGGAGTGAGATGAAGGATTCTGCAAGAAACACACCAATCCCACCAGACTGGACAAGGTGAAAGCGTCAGAGCAGCCACAGGATAGACTAACGACATTCCAGGTCAAGCTCTTTTGCAACTGGGGATCAGCACATTGGAGAGGAGATGGATGTTATAACTGGAAATACTGCAAAGCAAATATTTACTCCCCCCTATTTCTACCCACACTGAAGAATATTCCCGCTTCACTGATGTTAGACTTGGTCACGTGACTTGCTTTGGGCAATGACAGGGTAGTGGGCGTGGCATGAGCAGAGGTGGTTGGCTCTGCCCTCTTGTACAGTCACATCACCATGAGAAAACCCTCCTTCCCCTGAGTTTCTGCTGCCTGGACCCAGACTGAACACACATGGAGCAGACCTGACCCCAATTTGAACTAGAAACAGAGTCTCCCAGCTGAGCCTCAGCTGCCTTGCAAACCCATGAACATCTATATTGGTGCTTCTTCCTATGTCACTGAGTTTTGGGGTGGTTTGCTATGCAGCATCATTGTGAAACACTCGTTGACATGCTTGGGATTTTTCCAAGGGCGAGAGACACCACACAACCGGAACAGGAAGTAGCACAGCTAGACGTGGCCCTGGAATGGAGGTCAAGTCTAACAGAGGCAGAGAAGGAAAGCTGAGCCAGGTCCACTAGCTTTTCCCTTCTGGAGAGGCAGCCCCTCAGAGATGAACTTCCTTCAATGGTCTGCCCATACTCTTGGCTCACTCAAGAGATGTTGCTGCTTTACGGAGACTTACACTATTTCATGGCACATTCTCTTGCATTATGTATCATTTTTTGTGCAAAGGCAAGTTGGACTGGAGGAAATGAACAGACAAAATTTGCAACCTGTGAAAGGGATTCAAGACATAAAAACTGCAGGAGAACCAAGCATTTTGGAGACTTCAAAGAAGACATACTTTTGAAAAACACTGACAGGAAATAAAAGCAAACTTCACCTAGCAATTGCTTTGCGCTCCCTATGGTATTTTTTTTTTTTTTGGTCTTTTTGCTATTTCTTGGGCCGCTCCCACAGCATATGGAAGTTCCCAGGCTAGGGGTCCAATCGGAGCTGCAGCTGCCAGCCTACGCCAGAGCCACAGCAACCCTGGATCCAAGCCGCGTCTGCAACCCACACCACAGCTCACTGCAACGCCGGATCGTTAACCCACTGAGCAAGGGCAGGGATCGAACCCTCAACCTCATGGTTCCTAGTCGGATTCGTTAACCACTGCGCCACGACGGGAATTCCCCTATAGTATTTATGTATACACATACTTGTTGATGAGAAGAAAACTGGTTAATATATAAGAAGTAATGTTTTAAGAATCTAATAATGCCATCACAGAAGCAAAAGAGAGCAAGATTTATGGAAGAGAAAAAGGACTCAGTGATTCAGATGGCAAAATAAATACCATTAGCTCCAACCAGTAACAAGAAGGATGAAGGGATGAAAAACATGAGAGGAGAGATGATAAGTATGAAGAACATAAAATAGAGAGATATATAGAAAAACATCATTTCTAAAGAAGAGCCAAGAAATAGAACATAAGCAAGAATCACAAACAAACAACCTAGAATGCAAAAACAAAACAAAAAAAACACACACTTCCTAAAATTTTAGGTCTCTGGATCTTTAGGGATTATTGTTAACCAGAAAATATCAGTTGAAAACTGTCAACACTTAGATATATCTTGATGATGTGTTTGTAATGCAAGAATAAAGAACAAAATTCTGCAAAGACGGTGGCATAAAAGTGGGTTAACCTCAGTATGAAAGAGAACCACATTCTGTGCAACTTTAAACACTGAAGACAATGGAGAGACACCACGGAGACTTTAGCGGAAAGGCCTTTACTTAATTTGATACCTGATAGGGTTATGATTGATCTACAAAGGCAAGAAAACATACATCAGCTATGCGAGAGCGCAGAAAGCAAAAAGTCCAACAACACCCTTTCTAAATAAATTATTTAAGATGCACCTCAGTCCACTGAGAAAGGAATCAAAATCAAGGTGTTCAAGAAGGTAGAGATCATGGTATAAAGGAACCTCTTCTGAGGACTGAAACCATCCAAATCTAACATTTAACAGAATGAATGGGAGTTCCCATTGTGGTGCAGTGGCTAACGAATCCGACTAGGAACTATGAGGTTGCCGGTTCGATCCCTGGCCTCGCTCAGTGGGTTAAGGATCCAGCGTTGCCGTGAGCTGTGGTGTAGGTTGCATACAGGCTTGGATCCCGTGTTGCTATGGCTCTGGTGTAGGTGCCGGCTATAGCTCCGATTAGATCCCCAGCCTGGGAACCTCCATATGCCGCGGGTGCAGCCCTAAAAAGACAAAAAGACAAAAAAAAAAAAAAAAGAATGGATAAACATGAATACAGAACAAAATGCAAATGAGGAAGTTACCTCTTAAAAGGGAAGACATAACATGAAAAGCCAAGAATTTAACCATCATCCATTGCATCTAATTCCCATACTGTGTAAACAAAGATTTTAAAAAGTAGAAACAGGAGGAATAAGAAGGGGCGGAGGGAAGCACTATGTAATTTCTTTATTTAAAGAGAGGAAGAGCTCTTATTTAATAGCACTGATAACTAGATAAATGTTAAATGATACTTTTGGTAACGGGCATCTTTATTGTGTTTCTGATTTTAATAGAAATAACCTTTAGATGCTGTGTATAATTATATTGTCTTTTCCAAATGTGTTCTGAAGAAAATAGTTCCAGGAAGTGAAGTGCTCTTCAATCACTCCCCCCTCCCTTAAAAAATGACTTTCATGCTAATATGAATGAAAAATGTGGCATGTGACTTCCTCTACTGGAACTGAAAAGTATAATTAGCACAAATGCTGCTGAGCTATCCTGCAGTTGAAGAGATCAGTTTAAACTTTTCTGAGTGTGGTGTTTGCCAATAATTAACCAGGGACACCTTTCCTTGGGTAATACTGCAGCTGGCATTGAGGTTGTCCATTATCATCCATCCTGTCCCAGGTGGGCATGTGACTCATTTTTGACCAAAGACACATGCGACGATGCCCGCGAAGGGTCTTTGGGGAAGCCTTTTGTCCTTGTTGAGAGGGACAGCCATAGACAGACATGGCTCCTCTTTAAGGTCCGCGTACTTGTGTCTATATGTGATGTCATCTTGTTACCAGCGTGAAAATGAGCTTGTCTGGCTTCACAGTTTGGCTGACTTCTCCAACGCCCAAGACCTCGTTTGGAAAGACTCAAACGCTGCGGTGACTAGACATTTGGAGCTGAATCCTCTAAAGACTCATACATTCACAAGTCTGACGCCAGCACCAGGAGGATGCCAGCCTAGGATTGTCAACGATAGAGCCTCCCCACCGCATCCTGGTGTGGCTTAGCTTCCTCGCATCCTGGTGGCTGCAAAGTGGTTGGACTCCTTACATCGAGGGGGCTCCAAGGGCAAGGGTCCCAGCATGAAAGGCAGATGCGGCAGGCCTTTGCTGCTGAGCTTCATCAGTGGGCCTGCTGCATCACCACCACAGCTTTCGATGGGTCAAAACAAATCACAAACCTACCCAGATTCAAAGGGTGGGAAGGTGGACCTCTCTATTTATGGGCAGTCTTCCATGGTCACATCACAGAGAAAACAGGGCCATATCTGGAGACTATACATGAAGGAGGAGGGAGAGGAGTAAAGCCTCTGACTCAATTCACCCTGAAGCATGTTCAACTCTGGGCTTGTTTCCTGCAAATTACCCTTTAAGCCAATAAGAAGCGCTGTTTTTGCTACTTGCAGCAAAAGCATCCTAACAGAAACAAACAGCTATTAATATCCCACAGAGCCAAGTGTGTGGAGAAAATTGTGTGCTGGTAAGAAACACAGACATTTGAATAAGACAGACCTCTTTTTTTTTTTTTTTTTAACAGTTGCACCCATGGCATATGGAAGTTTCCAGGCCAGGGGCTGAATCAGAGCTGCAGCCGCTGGCCTACACCACAGCCACAGCAACAGTAGATCCAAGCTACAGCAGAACTGTAACACAGCTTGCAGCAACACTGGATCCTTAAGCCACTGAGTGAGGCCAGGGATCGAACCTACATCCTCACGGAGACACTGCTGGGTCTTTAACTGGCTGAGCCACAAAGGGAACTCCTGAGCCTTAGTGTCCTTATCTGTAAAATGGGAATGGTAATACTAAGAGAGTCGTTGTGAGGATGAAATGAACCAGTATTTGTAAATTGTTTCTTGCTGTGCCTGGCACAGAGAAAACAGTAAGTGATAGCCTTTGCCAGCACTGTTTTACCATGAAATATATGGCATTTGGGGGAAAAAAACACATTTAGGATGTAACCTTTCTCTATATTACTAGGGCATGGGTGTGATCTAGGTATTTATTGATGTAGTCTTCATTCCCCTCTAAAAGAAGGCTCTTTTGACTCAGCCATAAAAAAGAACAAAATAATGCCATTTGCAGCAACATGGATGGAACTAGAGACTCTCATGCTGAGTGAAGTAAGTCAGAAAGAGAAAGACAAATGTCATATGTTATCACTTATATCTGGAATCTAATAGACGGCACAAAGGAACCTTTCCCCAGAAAAGAAACTCATGGACTTGGAGAAGAGACTTGTGGTTGCCAAGGGGGAGGGGGAGGGAGTGGGATGGACTGGGAATCTGGAGTTAAGAGACGCAAACTATAGCAATTGGAGTGGATAAGTAGTGAGATCCTGCTGTAGAGGACAGGGACCTATATCTAGTCACCTGTGATGGGACATGATGGAGGATAATGTGAGAAAAAGAATGTGTGTGTGTGTGTGTGTGTGTGTGTGATGGGATCACTTTGCTGTACAGTAGAAAATTGACAGAACACTGTAAACCAGCTATAACGGAAAAAATAAAAATCATTAAAAAAATAAATGAAAGAAGGCGCCCTTGAAAGTAAAAAAAAAAAAAAATCACGGCCGCATCTGTCACAAGATGATAGCTGAGGGATCGTCAACATCTCAGTAGAGAAATCTGGCAAAAAACCAGAAATCCATCCAGACTGAGTTAAGCAACAAACAGGGGCTATTTTGGAAGGATCAGAGGTGGTGGTGGGGGTGGGGGGAGAGTCATAGGAGAGGAAGTGAAGGATACAGTTCTTAGGAGTCAAGGGCAACAGGGCACCCGGGTTCCATAGGATATCTGAAAGCAGAACAGGGCCCCCCAAGAAGGTGGCTGCTGCTCCCTGCCCCTCCCTGCCGGACAATAAGACCCTCGACTCTTCCTGCTTCTGTGTCCACGGCAGGAAGGGGCCCCGCACGACCCTTCCGTTCATGCCGAGGAAGACTGAATACAATCCCCAAAGGTCAACTGCACCAAGGCAGACATCTCCCAGCCCATCCTGGGCAAAGGTCCCCTGGGGTTCTGCCTGTGACAGGAGGGGGAGAGGCAGGGCTTAGCCCTCACCTGGAGAGACAGGGGTAGGCGGGTCTGTGGCATCACGTGTCTGCCGCAGCAGGACAGGAGTCACGGGGTGTGACATTTGGAGAATCACAGCTTGAGCATGGGAACTGGGATGATTCAAGAAAGAAACGCCACACTGCCTTGCTGGGGCTACCGGTGGCTCGTCTGGGGGAGGGCACAGGAGGGGAGGGGGTTCTGGCCTGTTCTCCAGATGACTCCAGTTCACTTGGGCGTCCCTCCCAAACTTCTCCTCCGATGTTGACAGCTGCCACGTTGTGTGGGTTCCCAGAGACTCAGAATCCAGCCTCAGGGGACTCAACACTTGTTTCAGAAAATCAGAGGATGAGTCAGAGCTCTTGGTATTTTGCCCCTGTGGCTCAGCTGATTACTTCCCAGGATGCCGGCAGCATGGTTGGTGGCACAAAAAGCAAGACATCCAAGTTTACAGTCCATCCTAAATTAAGCAAACCTCCGTGCAGCTTGGAATCCAGCCAGAGAAATGCACGGGGACCTCAGCTTCCCTGTTTCCATTTGCAGCCTTTACGGATGCCTGCAAGCTGCGCTGGTTACAGGGCACTTTGATAACAGGCTAATGCGCTTAGCGAGGTAAAAAGAAATAACAGGGCCTCTTGCAGCTTTCCTGGGTTTGAATCCCATAATGATGAGTACATCTGTAAGTAATTATCCTGCGGAGCCTACAGTCCTTCCTCCTACCCTGGGATCTCCTAACTTTGGAGTCATACCGCCTTAGAATTACAGTTTGATTGGAATAGAATCGAATGTCACACTGCATTTTATCCCAACTACCGTCCATTTAGAATTTATCTGCTTTACAATGTTTCTTGGAAAATCGGTGAAAAAAAGTACTGGGCACCCAGAATTCTAGGGTGGCAACAGGTGGTTAATTTGTTCTCTGTTAGGCTTTAGTGAATAAAGATAGAGCTAGGAGGATGAGCACTGGACATCCTCAAGGTAAGAAATGTGGGTAAAAACACAATTTATAGTAATCTGATCCACCATGATTTCTACATTTTTTTTTTTTTTAGGTCTGCACCTGTGGTATATAGAAGTTCCCAGGGAGATGAAGCTGCAGCTGCCAGCCTACACCACAGCCACAGCCATGCAGGATCCGAGCTGCCTCTGAGTCCTACACCACAGCTCACTGCAAGGTCAGATCCTTAACTCACTGGGCAGGGCCAGGGATTGCACTCGCATCCTCACGATACAAGTCAGTTTTGTTACGCATGAGCCACAACGGGAACTCCTGCAGCCTTGATTACAAGGGGACACTCACCTTCCCCTCTTTAAATATTTCTTTTCTATGGTTCCTGAAGACCACTTTGAAGCTGAGGCAGCTTCTACATACACTGGATCACTATCCTAACTCGAGAACACGAAGTGGCAGCCAGCCACACCAGCACACCGACCACGAGTAAGAGTAAAAACAATTTTTTTTTTTTTTTAGTTCTTTCTCCATTTCAAAATGAACATTTTAGAAACACAGATTGTCTTCATTTTGGTCTTTCACAGTGTGAAACACACTCGGCTCTCTAAGTCCTAAGACTCTGGGTTCAAGATGCTGGAGGGCTAAGCAGCCCATGCTTTCTAAGGCTTCTCTATTGGGCAGCAGAAGCCTGGAGACTGAAGCTGGAGGTGATGACAACCTAGTCCTGGGCTAACAGGACTGTGTTGCAGAGATTGCTTGTTGCCTAATCAATACCTACTCTCCCTCTTGTCATGTATCAATCACTGTGGTGACTAGGTGCCCAGCCTCGCTTACAGAACAGGCAAAAGTAGTGAGCAGAGCTTGGGGGAAGCTCTTGAATAGGAGGTTACTCAGTCAGTGGGGCACCCTTTTTCCTCCCTCCTTTCTCTTCCTTCCCTCCTGGCCTTGATGGCTGGCGCTTCAGCAGCCATCTTGAGACCATGAAGGAAAGAACAAGGGAATCCCAGAGACCTCGGCCCTGACAATCTTGAGCTGCTGAACCCAACAGCAAAAACTGCCTCCTCTGGTCATCTCAGGTGAGAAAAACATACTTAGAAGTCTATGTCTTCAGAGTTAGTCCTCTTTACAGGAAGTCAAATGCAGTTTCCATTCCATACATAATCTGTGTTCATTCTCATAAGAGGAGAAAAAAATAGTACTGGATGAGACTGACCCTGGTTGCCAATTCCTTGCCCAGGACTGAGTGGGCTTTTGGGTACAACCATGGTTTTGGAGTAAAAATCATGTTCCCAAAGGTTATCTGGATTTTTTTTTTTTTTCTTTGGGCCACACCTGCAGCATGCAGAAGTTCCTGGGCCAGGGATCAAATTCGAGCCACAGCAGTGACAATGCTGGATCCTTAAGCACTTGGCTACCAGGGGACTCTCAATCTGGTTGGTTGGTTTGTTGTTTTGTTTTGGTTAGTGAGTGGTGATGACAGTTCCAGCTCCAGAAAAACTTGGGAGGGAAAGGAAAGAAAACATCGAAGGGATCCTGATAAGCCCCACTGGGGTAAGCCAAGAACAATCTCACTTTTGGAATCACTAGGGATTCTGGCATCTCCAAATCCAAAGAGTCTTTATTAACTGACTCTGTAAAGATTCAGGGAAAACTGGAGAGGGCGATTATCATGAAACTCTGATGATGAGTCTGGTAACTCGTCATGGTTTTGGAAGAGCCAAACCATGCTACCACTGCTAGAGTGACTGGGCCACCCTGAACATTCACCTTTCCCGGCTCCTCATTATTTAATGCAGTCATGAGACACAATGAGATAAACTTCTAGCTCTAGCACTTATATTTTGTGAACATTCATTCCAGCTAACAGCACGGTTTTGTGACTAGAAGCATCATGGTACTAAGTTGTTAAAAAATGCACCCTTGGGAGGTCCCTTGTGGCAGAGAGGGTGAAGGACCCAGTGTGGTTACTGCAGGAGCTCGGGTTGCTGTTGTGGCGTGGGTTTGATCCCTGGCTCAGGAACTTCCAAACTTTTTTTGGCAGGTGAAGGCCCCCCCCCCCCAAAAAAAAAGGACTTTGGAGTCAGAATTCCTGGATTCAAATCTCACCTCTACTCTGACTAGCCCTGTGACTTGGGTGAGTCACTTAAGCTCCCTGGTCCTCAGTGTTCTCAGGTGTAAAATGGGCATAACAACGATAAAGCTGTATTCTGTTTTGAGGACTAAGTAAACAGGCGCTGACAGCAGTTATAATAAGTAATACATGTTCTGTATGGTTTTTCTTTATGATAGAGAATGAAACTAGGTTCTCTGTGGAGAAGCAAAGCCCTGGGTTCCTCATTTGTCAAATGGGGCTGAGATGGGGCTAATCCATCACAGTCCCCTCACAGGCTGCTAGACATGAGGGATGCTCAATGCCTAGGCTCGTACCAGCGGGCCCTTGATAAATGTTCATTTCTTCCCCGTCTCCCCTTCTTGTGTGGAGACTGAAGCCTGCACACCAGATGGCCTGAGTAGCTTTGCACAGTGTGCTTCATTTTCTGGACTTGAATCGAAGAGGAAGAAGTGGAGCAAGGGAGGCAGACAAGGCACTGAAATGCAGGTGCCACGGGAATTGATCTCAGTAGCTTCGTAGGGATGTGCTGGGTCTTCTGGCCTCTGTAGAGATGGGCCCTGAAGCTGGGTGAGTCATTCACGTGCCTACACGGAGCACAACGTGACATGTCTTTTCTTTCTTTGTAGGGTGGGTTCCCAAAAAGGACGCTTGACTCTCCAGGGTGGATAAGCTGTAGTTCAGAAGCTCCACACTTGGAGAGAATTCTTTTTTTTTTTTTCTTCTGATTTGTATTGAGAGAAATTTTTTTTTAGTTGTTATTCCCCCAACACGATTTTTTTTCCCCCACTGTTCAGCATGGGAACCCAGTTACACATACATGTATACACATTTTTTTCTCCCATTGTTGTGCTCCGTTGTAAGTATCTAGATATAGTTCTCAATGCTACACAGCAGGATCTCATTGGTAATCCATTCCAGAAGCAAGAGTTTGCATCCGTTAACCTCAAGCACCCCATCCATCCCACTCCCTCCCTCTCCCCCTGGGCAACCCCAAGTCTATTCTCCAAGTCCATGATTTTCTTTGAATTCTTCTTATGATGGGATCCATGTCCCTCCTTGTCAGATGTCCCTGCCATCAACACCCTGGAGACTTGCCCTTCCCAGGGGAATATTTTCAAGCAAGGCCCAGTTTCTTCTGATTCTGTCCAACCTGACTCCTTTATCCCGACTCAAAAGCATGTTTGCTGCAGAATACAACTCAGGTTCTCAGTCTGTGTTCCACTCACCCTGGGAGAAGCTGGCTCGTGGAGAGCCAGCTTCTCAAGTGTAAACTTGGCATCGAGCCTTAGAATATCCACAGGCAGATAACAAATGGGGACATCATTCAGTCATTTCAATTGGAACCAATTCCCCAAATAACTTCTTGTTACCACTTTGATGAATCAGACTCCAGAGTTCTTAGGGAATCTATCAAAATAGCTAATTAAAGTTTTCAAGATGATGGAAAGGGATGACTAAGTGAATGGGCTGGAGGGACAGAGGGAACGAAGATCCTTGATGGGAAGGGCTGGAGAGAAAAGAAAGGACTGTGAAAGGGAATCATTGCTAAAAAAAAAAAAAAAAAAAAAAAAAAAAAAAAAATCATTGGAAGAAGGAAACAGCATCATATAGGAAATTCTGCCTTAACCTCTGGATCTATGACTTATTGGAAACGTTACATATGACAAACAGGAGAGAACATACTCCCCCGTTTGTGCTCTGTAATTGTGTCTTGTTAATTTAGCTTCACACGGCTCCCGCCTCCTGATCAAACAAGCTAAGTCTGAAGATCAGCGTCAACTAAGCTATTTTTTTATTTTAATCTATTCTCTTCTATTTTTTGATAGGCAAATTTATTAGGATAGGATGCTTGTGAGAGATACAAGCGGGCAGGCAAGGAAGTTCTTTTCTTTTCTTTTATTGTCTTTGCAGGGCTGCACCCATGGCATATGGAAGTTCCCAGGCTAGGGGTCCAATTGGAGCTAGAGCTGCTGGCCTGCACACAGCCACAGCCACGCCAGATCCAAACACCTTCTGTGACCCACACCACAGCTCACAGCAATGCTGGATCCTTAACCCACTGAGCAGGGCCAGGGATCGAATCTGCATCCTCATGGATGCTAGTTGGGTTCTTAACCTGCTGAGCCACAACAGGAACTCCCAACTGAGCATTTTATACTGGACATCCATGTGACAGAATGCATTGCTCTTTCCAACATGGCACACATGCCACCTGCCCAAAAGGAGGGGCTGAGAGGAAGGCCCTGGTGAATTCACACCTGTGATTTTGTTTAGGTGTGACCTGGCTTGGTGCGTTTCAACGACCCACCCGACCTCCACCTTTAGAGGTTGGCATCCAATGTAAAAAAGCTTTTGGCCCCTTGGTGGTGTCCGTGGCCCCATCCTGGGCTTTCTCTCCCTTGCCCTCTGCTGCCTGACTTCCCGCCCTTTTCCCCAGCCCTGAACCCCACTGCAGAGGTCCATCAGTGTTGCTGGGGACCTTTTTAGAAATGAACGTTCTCGGGCCCCAGAGACTCAAGGGGTGGGGTCCAGCACACAGAATCCTGGTGATTCTGACACATCGCTTCTGGTGCCAGCCTGGGTTTTCCTGCTGGGTTGATGGGCCCATTCTTCCTCCATGGCCCCTGCTTCTGACCACATGTGAGCAGGGCTGGATCTCCAGCACTGAGAGGGGCATTTCAGATATGCCAACAGAGAATCGCCCTGTGAGGTTAGACACACTTTACACTGGGTGGATGTTTAGGTTAAGGGCTGTGGAGGTTGAGCCCCCTCCAGGGGTGTAATGTTTGCAGTTCTGATTCTCCTATTTTACAGAGATGAGAGGACCTTGGGGAGATGCCAGGTTGAGGTCAAGGGTAGAACAAGGCTCTGTCCATGGTTATGAAAGTAACAACATAATTCCTGTGTGATGAAAGAAGGGCCTTTCAGTTGTCGGCTCAATGTGGAAGGTGCCAACCACTGCTCCTTGGGAAGGTGCATTAGTGAGGGTTCCCAGAGAAAGAGAACCGAGTAGGAGAGAGAGAGTCTATGCCTTTGCCACAATTTTGTAAATCCAATCTCTTGATGGACCTTTGGTGGTTTCTAGTTTGCAGCTGGGATGATGAGGGGTGTTCTAAACAATCTCATGCACATTATTTCATGGACTTATGTTTTCACTCCTCTTGGGAAGTTTCTGGGAGAGGACGGCTTGGGACACAGGGTAAGTGTGTCTCTAACTTTATAAGAAATGGCCAAACTGTTTCCTTAAGGTGATGGTATCATTTTGCGTTGCTACCAGTAATGGGTAAGAGTCCCATCCATGCCACCTCCTTGCCAACGTTGGGTACAGTCAGTCTTTCAAAGTTCAGCCTCTTCTGTGGGCAAAAAGTGGGCAACTTATGGCTGTTTTAGCTTGTGATTTCTCGGAGACAGACGATGCTGCCCATCTTTATATTTATTGTGCTTGTTGGTCATCTGTATGTTTTCTTTTGCGAAGGGATCAATGCCTTGCACATTCATGGAGTCGTTTGTACTATTGAGTGGTAAGACTTTGTATATACACCTATATATGTTCTGTTTAGGTAGTTTCTCAGATACATGTATTAAAAATATTTTTTTCCTTATCTGCGACTTACCTTCTCATACCCTTAGTGGTTCTTGTTAAAGAACAGAAGTTTTAAATTTTAATGAAGGTGAATGATTTTGTTTTTTTGCATGGTTGGTGATTTTTGTGTTCCTACCAGAAAATTTTTGCCCATTTCCAGGTTGCAAAGATACAGTTCTGGCCTTCTGGGTCTATGAATCACCCTAAATTGGGGTGCCTATCATACAAAGTGATGTAAACCAGACAGAGCTTTCTTTAATATCAAATATCTTATGATACCACGTATGTGGAATCTAAAAAAAAAGATACACATGAACTTATTTACAAAATAAAGGACTCACAGACAGAGAGAACAAACTTATAGTTTACAAAAGGGGAAAGGGGAGGGAGGGACAAATTAGGAGGTTGGGATTAACGCATACACACTACTGTATAGAGGATAGACAACCAATAAAGATCTACTGTATAGCACAGGGATATACTCAAAACTTTGTAATAACCTATAAGGGAAAAGAATCTGAATATGTGTATATATATATATATATATATATATATATATATATGTGTGTATACATATATATGTATATATGACTGAATCACTGCTGTGCACCTGAAACTAACACGACATTGTAAACAAACTATACTTCGATTTTAAAATGATACAAAATTAATATGTGCTCTAGTGCAGTGTTCAAAGCGAGGTCTTTGGAACAGCAGCTGCAGCATCACCTGAGCACTCACTAGGGATTCATACGTAAAAGCCTCCCTCCAGACGCACACAGTGTCAACAGGAGGAGCCCAGGAATCCATGTTTTAGGAAATTCTCCTGGGAACTCTTTTCTGATGGAAAATTCCTGTGAACATAGCACCTGTGATGGTTCAGTTTCTGTATCAACTTGACTGGGCTTAGGGACGCCTGGATTGCAGGTCAAAGTTTATTCCTGGGTGTGTGTGTGTGTGTGTGTGTGTGTGTGTGTGTGTGTGTGTGTGTGTGTGTGTGTGATGGTGTTTTTGGAAGAGATGAGCATCTGCATTGGGAGACTGAGTAAAGGAGGGCACCCTCACCAATGTGGGCATCATCCAGCCCGCTGGGCATCTGAATAGAACAAGGTGGAGGAAGAGGGCATTGCTCTCCGTGGGAGGTGGGCCATCCATCTCTTCCTGTCTATAGACATCAGGGCTCCTGGTTCTTGGAATTCTGGACTCAGAAGGAATTATACCACCCCTTTCCTGGGTCTCCAGCTTGCAGGTGGTAGACTGTAGGACTGCTCAGCTTCCATGTAGAGAGTAAGTCTCCTCTTAGATTTGTGTGTGTTTGTGTGTGCATACATACATACATAAGGGGAGATTTGTTATATTATAGGATAGATATCTCTTATTGGTTCTGCTTCTCTGGAAAACTCTGACGGATGCAGCACCTAAACTTCCTTTCTGTGTTTGGAGGATCCTCCATCCTATGAGCCAAGAGAAGTGTCACTCACATCACCCAGAAGCCCTAAAGACCATCAATGTCGTCAGCTTCCTATGCAACTGGAAGTCAGGCAGGTGACCCAGACTTAACCAATCGGATGTACCACACCAGACTTTCGATCTGGAGCTAGGGCAGCAGGGGGGCCCTCTGGAGGTTCCGTCTGACCTGGGGCAGCACTGCTGTGGCACTGAGCGACAGTCTGAGTCCAGGGCTGCCAGCAGAACCCTCATTGGGGCAGTTCTGCAGTGGGATTTGGACTCTGATGCTATATGCCCTCATTCATTTCCTCTACCTTCCCCACGCCTGGCTCACCAGCCTCCCTCTCAATTCTATGACCTACCCAGCATCACTAAAATAAAATTATTTTACATAAATTAGCCAGAGTCGATTTCTGTGGCAGGCATTCAGCATCCTAACAACATGTGCATTTAATGCTGTGCTTATCTGTTTTGCTTCTTTTCCTCTCAAGGCTTTTTACACTGATGGTATATTTTAGAGTCCAAGGCATTTTTAAAGTCATATATATGTGAAGATACATACATCTGTATATGGAAGTAAAAAAATATGGAAAAATCAAACTGTTTACTTTGTTTTATTTTATATTTTTCAGATTTTAATATTATTTTCCTAGGAAAATATATTAGTGTCTAAATAAAAAATTACAAAAAGTTCTTACTTTTGGATAGGATCATGGTATATGTGTGTTTGTGTGTTATATGAACTGCAAGGCTTAAGTAGTAAAATCATGTTATTCAAATAGACCAGGCTTCCATCTTTAAAAAATCAGAAAACCACACAATGACTAATGTCAAAAATATAAAGTGCAGTTATTTGTAATGAGCACAGAGGAAGGGAGTTCAACAAACTCACACATGGGCAATCACTAAATAAATTTTGATGTATCCATATCTGGAAGCTTATATGGCTACGAAATATTAGAATTTTGAAAAAATGTTCATTATGCGTCTTCCTGCCTCTGGCACCATCAAAGCAAATGCCATAATGCTAAGTTAAGAATTCAATATAAGGGACTCCTATGACATTTGTGAAATGGGAATTCAGTCTGTGAATCAAAGAAAGTTAAATGAAGGGGTCTGAAAACATTGGCTGGGACCACGTCGCGTCCATTCTGGCTGAGAGCTGCTGCCTGGGGCATTTCAAAGAATGGACCCCCTTGGAAATCAGCAGAGGCAGCTTGTACCCATCCCTTCCTTCACTCTCATCTCCAGCCGCCTGGACGTCTCCCCGCCTCATTTCCCCTGCCCTGTCCTGCTCTCTTGGCTGGCAGGTTACCCACATTCACTGAATCAGACCAGCAGCCGAGGCCGCTGAGTTGTCAGTGGCTGATCATCGCAGGCGAGGGCTCTGCAAGCCCTCATTAATTCTACTGAAACGTAAATTGTTTAATTTACTCCTTCCACCGGAGAAGGGTCAAGGACCGAGGTAGCATTAACCAATAATTAGAAATGGAAAAGGTATAATAAGTAATAGCTGAGTTCCCCATGGTACAGAAGCTCCAAAGGGCACAGGGTGGTCATGGGACCATTGCTCATTCTGTATTTCTATTGTCAAGGAAGGAAGCCAAAGAGCTGTGGGATCCGGCACATAAGAGATCCGGCAGTGATAAAAATGTGACAGAGGATTTAAACTGAACGAGCATACCTGAGCCCAGCATGCCAGAGTCCCTCTCCTTGGGAACAGTTTTCTCCTTTGTCTATTTACCTCGTGACACTCAATCAGTCTCAGCCTACAATCTGTGTGGCTATGTCCCTGTCACTTGATGCTGTCTTTGAAAGGAAGACCTGTTATGGCCGCACCCACGGGATATGGAGGTTCCCAGGCTAGGGGTTGAATAGGAGCTGCTGGCCTACGCCACAGCCACAGCCACAGCAACTCGGAATCCGAGCCGTGTCTTCGACCTATACCACAGCTCACGGCAACACTGGATCCTTAACCCACTGAGCAAGGCCAGGGATCGAACCCCCAACCTCATGGCTCCTAGTAGGATTCGTTTCCGCTGAGCCATGACAGGAACTCCCCCCTCTATTTCTTTTTTTCTTTTTGTACACAACTGTGGTATGTGGAAGCTCCCAGGCCAGGAATCGAACCCACGCCACAGCAGCAACCCAAGCCACTACGGTGTCAATGCCAGATCCTTAATCTACTGTGCCACAAGGGAACTCCTCCTTCAACTTCTAACTCCCAATTTACATCATGATCCTTGGCTATATGAATTTAAGACTAAGTGTTGATTTTATGAATTTAGGACAAAGCATTGACTCCTCTGTACTCTGGAGTATCAAGTGTACTCCAAAGTCATTTGATCTGGTTCTTCCTCTCAGTCCATATTCGAAAGTTTCCACATCAGTGAAGAACAGGAAATGAGAAACAAAATAAAAAGTCGCCAGTCCTGGCTACCTGGCATTGCCCCATCAGTGCATTTGGATGAGCATAGGATGAAATGACCATGGTTGCTAATTCATCCTAATTGAGCCTGTGCTGACACAGACATAGATTGAGCTCCAGGTCAACCTGATGCTACACACGTTCAAGGCCACCACCTACCACTGCCGGGAAAAGCAGTGCAAAGTGAAAAGGCATAGAACAGGGCAGTGAGGACGTCTTCAAGGCCAGGGGTGTGTGCAAAAGGAAACTTCCCGGGAGCCCTCTGCCTGATCTGTCTGCAGTGCTTCCCTCACTCAAGCCACGGGGAGCATTTGCTGAGGGACATTTCTAGGCAGAGGAAGATTCCCCAGAAAACTCCATGCCAGGGATATACCAACAGCGAGAAAGGAAAACGTTTAGTTCAAGGAACCTCACGTTGTTAGATTACCAAGCGATGACATGTGGATCCCTCCAAAGAGGCTCTTTGGATCAGCTACACAAAGACAGAACAAAGAAAGAAGAGCAGTCAGAATGGACACTCCCGACCTGTAGCCCCAAGAGGGCTTCTCTTGTTCCTGACGCATGGAGATGCACAGTTAACACTTGATCTGGAACACAGCTTTGTATGTATGAAGCAATGTGAGGACTGCGTGTGCATGTGTGTGTGTGTGGCGGGGGGGGTATGTGTGCATGCATGCCATGCTTGCACAGTCATCACAATATATGTCAATTGTGTTTCTACTTGTGGTGGGCACTCAACTCAGTATATAAAGAAGAGGGACACTTTCCTTTGCCTTCAAGGGGCCCATGATTTGGAATCAGCTCCTTTCACACAATTTTCTTGCCTTTATAAAAATCTCTTTCTGAATCCCTTCAGGTATTACTTAACAGTGTCAGATGAAATTCAGACTTGGGTCCCACTCTCTGGACAGACTCTGTAGGTTCTCTAATCTGTGTTCAAGAGTAATGCCCAAGAATGTTGATTGGGTTTGGGGCACCAGAGACTTTCATGTGATACGGACCTTTCCAGGTCCCTAATGGTCCTTAGTGGCTTCCAGGGCTGGTGGGCTATGAGATGGAAATCCTTGATCATCCAAGAGATCCTAACAGGCAGAAGCAAGAAATGGGGGAACTTCACCTTGAAGCTGCTGGTGTATGAGATGTGCCTGGTTCCTCAAAGGCTAGCAGTTTCTCTAAGACATGGTCACCTGACCCTTTCCTGATTTCTAGGGCTAGACAGAGATCCTGTGCCAAATTCTCAGGAGAAATTAGCTGCTCATAATTAGTAAAGGAGCCTCCTGTGGGCACTTTGGGATCTGAGAATTACTCCCCCTTGAACCATCAAGGGTGGGATTGGAATAAGATTAGCACATGCTGGGCACTCTATCATACTGCTAGAGCCCAAGCACCTTGAGCTAGGATAGACAGATAAATCTATTCCAGATTCTAGACCTGTGATTGCCAGAAAGATTCTAGCAATTTTGACAAGCTCACATCTTTGGATACATTATCTTGACCAGGATCCAAACTCTTAGATTTTGTTCAGTGTCTCTTCTAAGTAAGGCACTGTGGTTACCTATGATTCCATTGGTCCAGCCTATCAAAGAACCTGGCCATGGTGAGTGCATCAGGGCTGCCCAAGATGAGAACCTGCTAAAGAGGAGAAATTCAGGCTGGAGATAGGGTGCCCTGCAGTTGGATCAAATGGACAGAGAAGAACAAGCCCCCTCCAATGACAAGACGGCAATGTGACAGAACTTGCCTTAATAGAGGATGTATTTAAAAAAAAAAAAAAAAAAAAAAAAAGAAATACCAACTTGATGTCATAGAAAATACACTGCAAAACAAGGAGGTCACTTCTGGGAAGATTCCAGGCAAGTCTGTCTGTGCGACAAAGATGAAGAATTATAATTTTAGAAATCATGGCATCTGCAGCCATCTGCATCGAGATCTCCCCACAAGTGTTTTCATCAAGTCTCTGGAGTTCACATTCCACTCTACATGATGGTTTCCCAATCTACATTTCCAGCTCTGATTCCTCCCTTGAGCTCCATCTACATCTATCTAGCTGTGAACTCTGTCCAAAGTCTAAACAGAACAGGAATCTAAAATTTAGCATGTCCCAAGTTGAGCTCTTCATTTCCACCTCTCTGTTCTTGGGTCTCAGAAAATGGTACCATCCTCCTCCCAATTACTGAAGCCCCAAATTCTATTCCATTCGCCACCGTAGCACCTGATTAGCTTTGTCCTTTTGAGATCCTCTATTGATGTTAGTTTCATTTAGCATCTAAATCAGATCTCCCACCCCATGATTACGATCCTTCAAATAGCTTCTCATTGCAAACAGAAAAAGAAAATACATTTCTTTTCATTTGTGGTAGGAAGAATTCTAAGATAACCCCCAATGACCCCTACCCTTTTATAATTCCCTCCCCTTTAGTGCGGGATGTGGCTCCTGTGATTAGGTTACTAATCAGCAGACTTTGACTTAATCAAAGCCAATTACACTGGGAGGACCTGACCAAATCAGAAGAGCCTTTAAAAGAAGATGAACTCATTGAGACATGCTCCTGCTGGCCTGGCAGAAAACAAACATTCAAG
This sequence comes from Sus scrofa, assembly GCF_054392235.1. Classification (NCBI taxonomy): domain Eukaryota; kingdom Metazoa; phylum Chordata; class Mammalia; order Artiodactyla; family Suidae; genus Sus; species Sus scrofa. The sequence goes on from NC_139385.1 coordinate 15,404,916, forward strand.
CTGTGAAGTGACTCTGTGGTCCACATGGCAGGGAACTGTGGGCAGCCTCTGGAAGCTGAGACTGGTCCTGGGCCCACAGCTAGTGACAAAACAGGGACATCGTTCTGGAGCCACAAGGAACAGGATACTGACAACAAACAAGAATGAGCCTGTCTGAGCTTGAATTCAAAGTGAGCATCACATTGCAGCTGACACCTTGGCGAGCCCTGGGCAGAAGATCCAGCTGAGCCCTGCCCAGACTCTTGAACAATGGGAACTGGGAGAGAATAAGTTTGTATTGTTTTAAGCCACTGAGTCTGTAGCCATCTATTACGCAGCAATAGAAAGTGAAGAGGAGTTCCCACTGTGGCACATCGGGTTAAGAATCTGTCTGCGGCAGCTCAGGTCACTTCAGAGGTGCAGGTTCAATTCCTAGCCTTGTGTTCAAGGATTTGGTGTTGGCACAGCTGTGGCTTGAATTCAGTCCCTGGCCTGGGAACTTCTAGGTGCCATGGGTGTGGCCACTTAAAAAAAAAAAAAGAAAGAGAACGAATATACTGCAGTTCTCAAAACCCTAATTCATCTGTTTCTTCCCTGCCTCTCTGGCTTTGTCTGCTATTGCTTGTCCTCCTCACTCATCATGCAGCTATTAAAACATAATTTCATCACATGATTAACCTTGGAGGGGGTGAATGATTGGAAGGGACACTTAGAGGGCTTTTGGAGTGTTGATCTGCTGCTATTCGGTTAAGTGTTTAGTTTATGAATATTCATTCAGCTATCCATTAAGATTTGTGCAGTTTTATTTATGTATCATTCAATATAAAGCTTACTTAAAATTACTTTTGGAGATTCATTTTTAACATGTAAGTGAAAAAAATCCAAATAAAAAGTACCAATTTTGTTAAGAATAGCAAATAGAACTTAAAAGTATATTAATACTAGTTTTATGAGGAATGCAAAAATATTAGGATTTTAAATTATTTATTACATATGTTATTTATGTAGTATGCAATGCACAGATTACATATGTATTATATACAATACATGTACTACATGAAGTAATACATATTACAGGCATGTCCCCCCACTTTTGCTATTTATTTTGTGTTAATTAACATAAACACACCATAGGTTTAAAAATGTAAATAACTGATAGATTCTGGAAAGAGATTTAAAAAAATGCAACATTCAGTTCAGATTTTTTTTTTTTGTCTTTTTAGGACCACACCCATAGCATATGGAAGAAGTTCCCAGGCTAGGGAGTGAATCAGAGCTGCAGCTGCAGGCCTATGCCACAGCCATGGCAACACCAGATTTGAGCCACGTCTGCGACCTATACCACAGCTTGCAGCAATGCTGGATCTTTAACCCACTGAGAGGCCAGGGATCAAACACACATCCTCATGGATACCAGCTGGGTTCTTTTTTGGGGGGGCCGCACCCATGGCATATGGAGGGTCCCAGGCTAGGGGTCGAACTGGAGCTGTAGATGCTGGCCTATGCCACAGCCACAACAACGCCAGATCCTTAATCTACTGAGTGAGGTCAGGGATCGAACCCACGTCCTCATGGATACTATTTGGGTTCATTAACCACTGAGCCACGATGGGAACTCCCTAGTTGGGTTCTTAACCTGCTGAGTCACAATGGGAACTCCCTCAGTTCTGATTTTATTTATTTCACTTATTTATTTCTTTTATGGCTGCACCTGTAACATATGGAAGTTCCCAGGCTAGGGGTCAAATCAGAGCTGCAGCTATAGGCCTATGCCACAGCCATGGCAACACCAGATTCAAGCCACATCTGTGACCTACACCACAGCTTCAAGCAATGCCAGATCCTTAACCCACTGAGTGAAGCCAGGGATCAAACCCCCATTTTCAGAGAGATAGCATCAAGTTCTTAACCTGCTGAGCACAAAAATCCCAGTTCGATTTTTAAACCATATAGCAACCGAATAATAAAATGAATAGAATCTTTAACATGATTGGGCTATCTAAATGAAATCTGCAGTTAACATGCTACTGGATGTGGAAATCTAGAGATGATTCACTTAAAATCAGGGATTAAACAGGATACCTTTCAACTTCAAAATAACGTAACATCACTCAAGAATTTCAAACCAAAATAAAGTAAGCATAAAGGAGAAAAAAAAAGATTTTCTATTGAAATAAAGAGAAAGAGTTACATTACTGGCAGATAATTTGTCTACTAGAAAATCTAAGTGTACTTATAGTAACACTACTTCAACTAGTAGAGTATGATTTGAACCTAAAATAAATACACAAAATCAATAGCTATCTTACACACTGGAAGAAGTCTATTAGAAAATACAAGGGGAAAAGATCTCATTTACAATTACATAAAAACTACAAAATATATCAAAATATCCTTAGATGTATGAAAGTTGTTTTTAGCCCCAAAGAATTAGACCACATTTGATTTTGTTTGATGGTGGGTTGTAGGAAAGTTGAGGACCACTTTGCCTAGTGTTCTTTGTCCTTTCCTTTTCCCCTTTCTCCTTCCCTCTCTTATCCTTTCTCCTTTTCTCCTTATCTCCCTTCCTTCCTTCATTCTTCCCTCCCTTCCTTCCTTTAGCCATCAAAGATCTACAGTGTTTGGAGAGCTATGTCAGAGCTGTGAGAGCAAATACAGCCATGTCAAAGGCTGGCTCATAGGTAGCTGAACTATTATCCGACTCATCTCTTATTGATTTATGAGAACTATTTACATATTAAAGTAATAAACTTTTGTTTTTATAATATATGATAGACAGTCCCCTTTTTGCTATTTATATTAATCTATGGTATTTTTATTTATGAAAGTTTTAATTTTTGTTTTAAAATATACTACCAATTCTCTGTTTATTTATGCTTTCAAAATAATTTTTTTTTCTTTTCTTTTCTTTTCTAATGGCCACACCCACAGCATATGGAAGTTCCTGGGCTAGGGGTCAAATTGGAACTGCAGCTGCCAGCCTTCACCACAGTCATAGCAACACTGGATCCAGGCTGCATCTGTAACCTATGCCACAGCAACACTGGATCCAGGCCACATCTGTGACCTATGCCACAGCTTGCGGCAGTGCCAGATCCTTAACTTACAGAGCAAGGCCAGGGATCGAACCTACATCCTTACAGACACTGTGTTTGGTTCTTAATCTACTGAGTCACAATGGGAACTCTTCCAAATATTTATGCTGGGAGGATTCTGGGAATATGGCAGAGTAGTAGGCACAAGGAATCTGTCTTCCCATCTAGAAAGCAATTGCAATGACAGAATCTGCTTGAGGTAACCATGTGGGAGCTCAATTTTAATGATAAATTATAGTTAATTTCAGTAAATTTCAGCTCTTGGTACAGCAGCAGCTACCCATCCCCCACCCCAGTCTGAAGACAGGCAGCTATGCACAAATTCTTGGAAAAGCTTAAACATAGCTTGCTGGAGCCAGGGTGGGAAGAAAAGATCTTGTCCTCCAAATATTGAGGATCTGTATCTGATCACTGATAGTTTGTCTCATCGCAGAGGAGCAAAGAGGCAAGCAGCTATTGTTGTTGTTTCTCTTCCTCTGACTGAAGTAACTTCCAGAGGACTTAAAGAGTCAGTGCTCTTCCTTCTTCCTACCTTTATTTTTCTCTTTTTCTCAACTGCAAGGCAGATATTAAAGAGATAGGATATTTTAAAAAACTGCATTTACAGGGAAAATTGGAAAGTGACTATTCATGCCCAGAGAAAAGCACAGACTCAGAAAAGACTCAAGAAAACTTTAAGTTTATACTTCAGGCTACACTTGACACAGAGAGCCTATAACAAATTCCCAAATCTGCAAACTTTGGGGAATGAGGAGAACTGATTTCCAGAGTTGCCACATTATTATATTCAAATGGCATATGTTCAACAACGACAAAAATCAAAAGATATACAGAGAAACAGGAAAGTATAGGCCATTCAAAGGAAAAAAAGCCAACTAAAATTGTCCCTGGAAAAGACTTGGTGGCAGCTCTAATAGACAAATACTTTAGAGCAGTCATCTTAAAGGTACTCAAAGAACTAAAAAAAAAAAGATGTGGATAAAGTCAAGAAAATTATGCATGAACAAAATGAAAAATATCAATAAAGAGATAGAAAACCTAAAAGGAAACCCCAGAAGAAATTCTAATGCTGAAAGTACAATAACTGAAATGAAGAATTTACTAGAGGGATTCGAAGGGCAGACTAGACCAGGAAGAAGAAAGACAGTGACCTTAAAGAGGGACAATGGAAATTATCAAGTCTGAGGAACAGGAAGAAAAAAGATTGAAAAAAAGTAAACAGAACTTAAGGGACCTGAGGGACACATCAAATGGACCAATATACACATGGTGGGAGACCCAGAAGGAGAAGACAGAGAAAAGAGAACACAAAGAATATTTAAAGAAATTATGGCTGAAAACCCCACAAATTTGATGAAAGACAAGAATAGAAATATCCATGAAGCTCAACAGACTCCAGGTAAAACAATTTCCAAGAGGCCCACACCAAGACGCATTATAATCAAACTTCTGAAAGACAAAGACAGAGAACCTTGAAAGCAGAAAAGTAGAAGCAAATCATCAAATACAAGCGTTCCTCAATAATATTTTCATCAGATTTCCCATCAGAAACTTTGGAGACCATAAGGTGGTGGGCTGATATGTTCAAAATACCAAAAGAAAAAAAACTGTCAACCAAAAATCTTATATCCAGCAAAGCTCTCCTTCAGCAATGAAGGACAAATTAAGACACTATCAGATACAGAAAAGCTGAGAGTGTTTGTTACTATGAGACCTGCCCTGCAAGAAATGCTCAAGGGAGTCTTACACAGTAAAATGAAAAGATACTAGACAGTAACTTAAAGATGTATGGAGAAATAAAGACTGCAATAAAGGAAAGTGCATGAGCAATTATAAAGGCTGGTATTACGGTTACTGGTTTGTAACTGTACTTTTAAAATTTCTACATGACTTAAGGGACAAATATATTTAAAGACAAAAAATCACAATTATTAGCCTAAAAGGTAGTATTACTGTAGCTTGAGCTCCTAACTCCAAATCTGTTTTCTACATAATTTAAGATACGAATAACTTTGAAATAACTTTTAGTTTATGTTTTTGTACACTCAATGTATAAAGATGTAGTTTTGTGACATCACCACCTGAAAGGGATGGGGACAGAGCTGTAAAGGAGCAGAGTTTTGCATGTTATTGAAGATATGCTGGTGTAAACTCAACTTAGAGTGTTATAACTTCAGGATGGGAAATGTAATCCCCATGCTAAGCACAAAGAAAACAGCTCTAGAATATGTACAAAAAGGAAATGAGAAAGGAATGTTAACTTTCACTATAAAAAAATCAACTAAACACAGAAGTAATCAGGAAATGATGGAGGAAAAAGCTACAACTGTATGGAAAATAAATAGGAAAATGACAGAAGGAATCCTTCCTTATCAGTAACTACATTAAATGTAAAAGAATTAAACTGCCAAAGCAGCAGACAGAGATTGACAGGATGGATTAAAAACATAATTCAATTATGTAGTCTACACAAGAGACTCACTTTAGATACAAAGACACAAATAGATTGAAAGTGAAAGGATGGAAAAGACAATACATTGAAATAGCAATCAAAAGAGAGCAGAAGTAGCTACATTAATATCATAAAAATAGACTTTAAATTTTTAAAATTTACAAGAGACTTAGAAGGATAGTATATATTAATAAAAGTTTTGATAGAGTAAGAAGTTATAACAATTATTAACATCTAATGACTAATGCTAGACTATCAAAATATATGAAACGAAAATGTACAGAATTGAAAGGAAAAAGAGACAATTCTACAATAATCATTGGAGACTTCCATACCCCACTCACAATAATGGATAAAAGAACCATACAGAAGGTAAGTAAGAAAATAGTAGACTTAACACAGTAAACCAACTGAATCCAACAAATACATACAGAACAGTCTACCCCAAAACAGCTGCATTCACATTCTTCTCAAGTGCATATGGAACATTTTCCAGAATAAGCTATATACTAGGCCACAAATTAAGTATCAATATCCTTTAAAATTTAAAAGATAGATATCATACCCAAGTATTTTCTCTGGCCACAACAGGATGAAGTTAGAAAACAATTAACAGGAAAAAACCTGGAAAATTCACAAAAGTGTAGAAATTAAGCAACATCCTTTAAAAAAATAAAACAATAGAAGAAAAAATTATAAGGGAAATTAGAAAATACTTAGAGATAAATGAAAACAAAACTGCAACATGCCAAAACCTACAGGACACAGCAAAAGTCGTGCTAAGTGGGTTACTTACAGAGTATAAATGCTTACATTAAAAAATAAGAAAGGTGTTGGTGTTCCCATTGTGGCTCAGTGGTTAACGAATCCAACTAGGAACGATGGGGTTTCGGGTTTGATCCCTGGCCTTGCTTGGTGGGTTAAGGATCCAGCATTGCTGTGGCTGTGGTGTAGGCCGGCAGCTATAGCTCCGACTGGACCCCTAGCCTGGGAACCTCCATATTCCGCAGGAGCGGCCCTAGAAAAGACAAAGAGACAAAAAGACAAATAAAATAAAATAAGAAAGGTCCTAAATCAACAACCTAACTTTACAACTTAGGGAACTAGAAAAAGAAGAGTAAATCAATCCAAAGCTACCAGAAGGAAGGAAATAATAAAGATTAGAGGCGCAATAAATGAAATCGAGAGTAGAAAAGCAATAAAGTCAATGATATCAAAAGTTGGTTCTTTGAAAAGACCAACATGCATGACAAACCTTTAGCTGAACGGACTAAGAAAAAAGAAAGAAGACTCGAATTACTCAAATCAGAAATGAAATTAGGGGCACTACTACCAACTCTATAGAAATAAAGAGCATTATAAAAGAGGTCTGTGAACAACTGTCCACCAAAAATTTGATTAACTTAGATGGAATGCACAAATCCCTAGAAACCCAGCAATTAGAATTAGTCTTAATTTGAGAATACCTAAGGAATATATACATCGAGGCATAGAAGAAAGCCTTTAAATTTGTTGATTAAAACTGGAATTTTTTTTCCTGGAGGTTCCTCACCCCTGGAAGTGGGGAAGGGGTGGTGGTGGTACAATCTCCTTTTCCTTTGGAGGGATTCCAGCCCCATCTATAGCGCCATCTAGTGCTTCCTCTTTATTTTATTTTTATTTTTTGCCTTTATAATGACTTTTTTTCTATTATAGTTGGTTTACAGTGTTCTGTCAGTTTTCTACTGCACAGCAATGTAGTGCTTGCTCTTTAAATAGTAATATATGGTCGACCTCTAGCCCTGGATTCTAATGCTGTTGTCCTTGTCCTTCAGGATTTCTTTCTATAAAACGTAACAGGCACTCAGTAGTTTTTGAGTGTGAACGTGAAGTCAAGAGAGAGCAATTCGAGTTACTCTGACACCATTTTAACCTGGGAATAATTTCATTCATAATGTATGGCATATATTGCATGCATATTGCATATTTTAATATTAATATGAGTAGTCCATTTTGCACCCCACACTTTGGGTCATTATGAGCTGTTTGGAGAAGAAAATGGAATCTTCTCATGCAGCTGGAAAATGTCATAGAAAAGTGAGTGAGGCTGATGGCTGCCCTCCCAGTGTCTTGGGGATGCTGGGGGGAGGGGATGTCACCAGTTCTGTGGGCTGGACTTCACCTTTGTTGACTACACCTCCGAGGTTTCTTCATATTGCCAAAACCAGGTCACCAAACCCAGATGGCCACTGATTAATGCACTGTAGGCAATAGCCAAGGGCAGTAATTGCCTCTCGGGGGAGGGGGAAGGACAGAGGCAGAATGGACATAGGCTGGCTTTACCTGGATCTAGGATATTTTATTTCTTAAAAATAAAATAGTGCTCTAAAGCAAAATAGCAACATGTTAACATTTGTTCATCTGAGTTGTTTGCTAATGATTTTTTGTACCTGTCTGTATGCCTGAAATGATTTATACGTAAAGATTACTTTTTAATAAAAAAAGGCTACGAAGAAAGAGAAAATATTATTCGTGGCTGTCTTTGAAAAGTAGGATTGGAGAGTTCCTGTCATGGCTCAGTGGTTAACAAATACGACTAGGAACCATGAGGTTGCGGGTTCGATACCTGGCCTTGCTCAGTGGGTTAACGATCTGGTGTTGCTGTGGCTGTGGCATAGGCCGGCAGCTTTAGCTCCGATTAGACCTGTAGCCTGGGAACCTCCATATGCCGCAAAAGCAGCCCTAGAAGAAAAGACCAAAAAAAAAAAAGAAAAAAGTAGGATTGTATTTTAATCACTTCCCCAATTTTCTCTATTTTTTAAAACTTTTATATTGCATCTTTGTTACTTTTATAATCAGGAAAAAATAAGTTCCAAAAAATTACTTCTATGCTTAGGAAAAACTTAAGTCGTGTAACTAATCAACTGAAATAAACAGGAATATACTGAGAAGGAAAAGAGATCAAGGATAATGCTGATAAAACAACAAATGAAAAAGGAGATGATGAAGCATAAAATGTGGCTAAATCTCATTTATTCGTACTCTATTCCAAATTAATGAGTGGACAATTGGGTTGGACCCTCATACGTCTGGTGAAGAAAGACAGCTTATTAGTACCAGGCAGGATTCTACTTTGATTCTATTATATCCTAGTCCAGCTCACATTTCCTCCAGGCAGGGGACATGTTTCCTACACATCTGGTTTCTCTTTCCATTCCAGGAATTTCTGGGTCCCTGACTGGCTGACAACCCACACACACAAAGGAATGACTCAGCAAAAAAAAAAGTGAGCAAAATTGCAGGGAAATTCTCAATCTACTTAAGAGAACAAACTCTTTTGATAGCTGTTAGCTTACTAAGTGTTGAAATGTAAATATTGTGGCTAATTAAATACAGTTTATTTATTCGTTTTAGCAGGAGCCAGTGGAACTTCAATTATGAAATGAATTTTTAATGAATAAAAGAGCTCTGTAGAAAACGATGTAGTTGCTAATACTGACTTTTTTTTTTATCATCGTGAATTGTCATAAAGCCTCATTTCCCTGGTGTCAGTGGCCTGTAGGACTTTCTCAAACAAAAATGGGGCACATCCAACTCGCCCCCTCCTCCAGGTAGGTCTGCACATACCCAGCTGAATGGGGCTGGAGAAAAACACCCACCAGGTTGCCTGGTCTCACTGGAAATTCGCCAGCCCCATCAGCAAGAAAGTCTTTGCTGTAGCCCAACCACGTCTCCCAGTCCGTCCTCTCCTACTTCTCTAGACAACGGATCACACCTTCTCCTCCTCTGCCTTCACACCCCTCCCTCACACCCATTCCTCCCTCCGTCGTCTCTATGGAAGCCTTGCACTTTCTACTTTACTCAAAAGTATTCTCTCTGCAGAAGAGAACATCCGCTGGATCCGACCACCCCCTCCCATGCCCCTGCCCCTGCCCTGAGCCAGTACACCTGACATCTCCTCCGTGAGGTCCCCTCACTTGAGCACCATGGCTCAGCCCTGTTCTTTTCCCCAGAGATCTCCTCCCTGTCCCGCACTATCAATTTTCCTCTCTCTGGGATCTCTCCCATCAGCATACAAATGAGCTATTATGATAAGAACGAAAACTAAAACCCAAACCTGTTTTGACCCATTTTTCCTTCCAGCTACCACCCTCTTTCTTGGCTCAGCAAAACTCCTCCAAAGAGCTGACGATGCTAACGGCCCCCTGTTCTCTCGGGAACCCATCCCATCACGCCAACTTGATACCCTTGTCAAGGTCACCGGTGACCTCCACGTTCCTAAGCCAATGGTTCATTTTCTACTTGATCTATCATTAAGGTCACGATGTATTTTAATGTAATGTAATGTGAATGCTTAGAATGAAGAGGGATGCTATTAAGAATTGTGACAGGATAACAGGTGGACCCAGGACTATTGGGCAAATCAGGAAGGAGGTATAATTATCTGCCCTGCCAAGGATTTTGACACCTTTAAGTCCTTTCTTCTTTTGTTTTCCAGGATACCACACTCCTGGCCTCCCTCCTTCCTACCTCCTTTGCTGGTCCCTCCCTATTGTTCAGACTTCATCATGTTCAATTGCCCACGTGGGTGACTGGAACTCTTCTCAACCTACTGTTACTTGCTGAGTGACCTCATCCAGTCTCAAGGCCAAGACATAGGATATCATAAGTACACAGAGACGTCCTTGTGGTCTGGACCTTCCCTCTAAATTCCAGATCCATGTATCCTATTGTCTCCTCCACTGTGATGTCTAACAGGTATTCCCATCTCAACATGCCCAATGTTGGACCTGTGATTGTTCTCACCAATCTGCTGGTTTCACGGTCTGGCCCATCTCAATCCATGGCAAGTCCATCCTGCCGACAGCTCAGACCCAGTTCACTCAGCCCTGACTGGGCCCCCTTATATCATAACATCCAGAAAATCATCTTGTCTCAGCTTTCAAAGTGCATCCAGAATCTAACCATCATCCCACCTCATTGCTACCATGCCGGCCCAAGGCAGCATCATCTCTTATTTAGATGACTGTTAATCTCCTAACTGGTCCCTGCTTTAGTCCTTGCCCTCTTTCAGTCTGAGCACCACACAACATCCCTCTCCAAACAAGAAGGGATGTCCTCCCCATAGCAGTAAGGTGACACTCCCCACCTTACATCCCTGACTTCATCTCGGCCACCCACAGCACTCCACGTGGGACTCCCTTCTTGTTTCTGGACCACCCTAGGCTTGGCTACTTCTCAGGGCACTTGCACTTTCCGTTCCCTCTCTCACAATTCTCTTCCCTCTAATTTCCTATGATTTACTCTCCTCTCTCTCTGTCTTCCCTCCAATGTCACCTTCTTATAGGCATTCTCAGATCTAGTTAAATGACAATGGCCTTGTTCCCAGCATGGCCTGTCATCCTGTCCTGCTTTTACTGTCCACCATAATATGTTTCATCAGATACCACGGTCTAGATCAGCACTGTCCAACGGAATTTTCCACAGCTGGACAGTTTTCATCGTCCAATATGGGAACCATCAGTTACATGTGGTTATTGGGCAGTTGAAAGTGGCTAGTGTGCACTGAAGAACTGAACATTTAATGGCATTTAATTAACTTAAAGTTTTGGCAGCCACATGTGGCTTGTGGCTACTGTACTGGACAGAGTAAGTCTATAGTATACTGTAGCTTTCTTAGCCCCTCACTAGTTTGTCCAAAGCTTGGTTGCCTGTAAATATAATCTTCATGACAATAATATCTATAATTTGCTTATCCCTTCCACTAGAACGCAAGCTCAATGAGGGCAGATTTCTTCTGTGCTCAACACAGAATGGGTGCTCAGTAAATATTTCCCGAATGCAAGATTGATAAACGACTTTTACCTCATTTGTTGTTTTAGGTGCCAAAGTTTGTTTGTTTGTATGTATACATTTACTTATTTATCTTTTTAGGGCTGCACCTGTGGCATATGGAAGTTTCTGGACTAGGAGTCGAATCCGGGCTGCAGCCACCAGCCTACACCACAGCCACAGCAATGCAGGATCCAAGCCGCATCTGCAACCTACATTGCAGCTTTCGGCAATGCTGGATCCTTAACCCCCCAAGCGAGGCCAGGGATCGAACCCACAGCCTCACAGACACTGTCAGGTTCTTAACTTACTGATCCACAATGGGAACTCCTAATGTGTCCTTTTCTTAATTTAGTATCAGAATATATGAGTTCCTTGCAATTTCAGTGTCACTTTGCTGTACATAACTTGTGATGTGGCAATAAATTGTGTCCCCAGAGACCATTAACGTCATCCTTTCATTAACTGCACCGCATTGCTGGGTTTTTATAGTCTTCACACTCACTGACTGTTTATCAGGAAGTTTTTCTTGCTGCTGTCTCTAATATGTGCCTTATTTATTTTTCAACAGAAAGAGCTGGAAAAGGCTTGAGGGTGCTTCTATTCTTCCACAAGTTAAATGCGTTAAGATTTGTGGCTTTTGCTGTGGATACATTCCTAGCCTGTTCGGAGAGGCTGGTTACCAGCAAAAACAACCCTCAAGAAAATAATATCTGCAGTAACAAAGAGGGCGGTTAGCACTGGTCTGCTTTGATAGATTAGAAAATGAAAATCAAAGGATTGAAACCTAAGGCCATTGAGCTGGAAATAAGACCCAAGAGTTCCCTCTGAGTCCAAAATTCACTCAACGACTTCAGTTCTTCTCAAAAGAGCAGTTCAGAATGTCCTAAAATTTACTTGCCCTGCGTCCTCCACTAAACCTACTGGATCCGATCTTGGGGGTGGGCCCAGAAGTCTATAGATTTGAAGCATCATAGACTTTGAGATTCTCTGTGCTGTCTACTTTCTGACTAGAAGCGTCAGCTACCTTGAGTTTTTATTCTATAGCTGAAAAAATGATACTATTTTTATGAGCTCCCTACGGATAAACTTGTAAAAATTACCCTATGACCAACCAAATGAAGATTTCAACTAACCTCCCTGCCTGTCCTGTACCGTCAGCAAAGAGGTGATCAACAGAAAACATGTTTCAATGACAGATTATAGGTCAGGACCTAATTCTAGTTTCTTTCAGTGCCTCCTTGGGAACAGAGAGATCCACTTGTCAAGTATGAAGACCTAAGAGGATATCATTGCCGTCCAGACTAATAATAGGAATTTGAAAGGTGATGATTCCTTGAGATAAACAAGGTCATTTGTAGCAGAAGCAGGCGGAAGTGCATCGCAGCTGAGTTCACAAGCTTCGACTTGGTTTCTAGAGCATGTGATGACTTTGCGACTGAAAGCCTCAGTGGATGTGTGACCTGGGATGTGTGCCCTGAGTTTGTTGTTGTCTGTGTACTGTCACCAGTCCCTGCAGCCACCAGGGCTGGAGGACAAGAGAACAACTCTCTTTTTCTGCGATTCCTCTGGACTGCTCCTAGCAAGAAAAGTTCCTGGCAATGCTTTTGGTCTTTTACCATGATTTCTGAGACTCTCAGTGCTGAAAGACAAGTCTCAAGGAGACTGGGGCTCAACAGGGAGTCCAAGTAGATGGCGACTCAGAAAGGGGACCCCGGAGCCAAGTTCAGCAGGGGAGAGGGCACAGGCAGGAGAGCTGGGTGTTTGTGGGGGTGGGGTGGGATGGGGGAATTGATAATACAAGGTCCTGGAAGGCTGGCAGCACCAGCTGTGTTAGCAGATGTGCAAATGCCAGGAGCAATGCAAGGGTCTGGAGTTGTACTGGGGCTGGGACCAACCCGTCCAAAGGGTGGACCAAGTCCAAGTCGGCCACCGGGTCTCAGGAATCAGTTTACAGGGAATCCTGGATTCCCAGGCAGGAAGTGCAGTCAATGAACGCTCCCAGGGCAGAGAGGGAAATCATTTGGAGAACGGAGGAAGCGTGGTAGAAAGCCAGCTGAGGGTGTGCTGAATTGAGGTAAAATGAAGCCAGCTATTGAGGGTATGGGTCACAGGGTACAGTCCTCAGTTATAAGCCAACAGGAGGAGGTCGCGGTGGGAAGCCAAGCACTGGGACATGGATACAGGGAAGGGAGGGGGAAGAACTTGCCCCAAATCCCAAGCAGCCACTGAGTGAGCAACTGCCATTCCCAGGACCCTGGGAGTGATCTGGAGAACGGGTCAGTAAGACGCTGCCTGTCTTGCTTTGGAAGGAGAGAAAGGGGTGGGCTAAGGGAGCCCATGTAAGTTCTCACCACACAAGAAAGGCTCAAATTCCAAGAGCCCCATAAGTTTCCCCTAGGAGGCTTCATGGGGAGACACGGTCTGTTAGCACTTTCATCATTTCCTGCTCAGTCCACTGCGGTGGGGACAAAAGGTCCTGCTCATGGATCATGGTCAGCAGGAAAGGTATACTTGACCGTGAGCACAGGCTCAAGGCCAACAGTCACAAGGAAATCTCCACCTCTACCCCATGGGAACCTATTTATCAGATGAGAGGTTGGGGCTGTTTGGCCAAGAAACCACACAAGTGACTCCCGGGGCTTCATGGTAGGTTAATTTTTGGCAGTTATAGAGGAAAAGGAAAAGTCCTTTAATGAAAAAACCCACAGCTGAGAGTATGGAGCGAACTTCTTGGAATTCCTTGTAATTCATCTGCCAATAACCCTGTGGAGTAGATACACCATCCTGTGCTTAGTAAGTGGAAGTGTGTGGTTTAGAGAGAAGTAAGGAACCAAAATGAATCCATATACAGTGTTTAGAAAAACACAGTAAAAATTCCATCAAGCTTGGCCATTTTTATTGCCCAAAGTTGTCCAGCTTGTAAGTGGTAGAACCAAGGTTTGGACCCAAATCTGTCAGGCTCTGACTCTTTATATAGTTACTGTCCCCAAGTATTTTTTTTTTATCTGCAGTTTTGCTTAGTTGAGTTTGCCAAAGAGGAAATAGCTCCAATGAGGTGTACCTGCCTTTGTGTTTCAGCTTATCAGACTCCTGTTGTTTTCCCCCAGCCTGTTAGTTTCAGATAATTTACCCAAGGAAGCAATTAGAATCCTTAAAAAAGAAAAAAGAAAGAAAGAAAGAAAGAAAAACTAATGAGACATGAAAATTGATTGAGACAGTAATTTGTATTTCAGAAGGACACTCACAAGAATAAGAACAACACATTAAAGGATTAAAAAAACAAAACAAAACAAAACAAAACCAAAGACCTAAGATGCTGAAAAGACATTTGATACAAATCAACAGTGATTTCTAATAAAAATCCTGATTAAAATAGGACTAGAAACCATTTAAATGTATTAATGACCACCAGAGTCCAGTAGTAAATGTTATTCTAAGTGTGGAAACAGTAAAGCCATTTCAAATTAAATCAGGTCCTAGAGAGGTACAAATGCTTTTGCTCTTATTTTTTCAACACTGCTTTGTAGGGAATGCAGTACGAAGAGTATATACACAGGGAAAAAAGACATGCAATCGTCTTTTTGTTGAAAATGTCATTGCTGGAAATTATCAGCTACTGGAATTAACAAGAGATTTTTAATAAAGTGATTATGCGCACGATAAATATTGAGTTACCATTTTCTTTCTAACTTAGCAATGGAAACGGGGACAGTATTTAACCCAGCATAGTGATTTCAAACTATAATTATTTATGAATAAATCTGACAAGAAAGTCAAGGGAACATTATGAGAAAAAAACAATAAAATCTAATTGATGGCAAAGGAAAAGACAGTTTATTTTCTCAAATATAAACACTGTCACAAAAATCCCAATTATCCCAACATTAATATACAATTGACTGCAATCTCCCATTGGAACCACAAGGTTTCGAAAAAATGGACGATGTTATTTTAACGTTCATTGGAAAGAACAAACACTTAAAAAGTGTCAAAAAAAGTGGGGAAAAAAGACTGCATTGGAGAGGATTCGCTTTAAGAGATAGGGCAACATACAAGCACATCTGAGAATACCATTTTAACATCAGCCTGCATGAGAATCCATTTGTTAAAAAACACATTGCTGGACCCCATCCAGAGTTTCTGGTCCAGTAGGTCTGGGTTGGGGCCCAATAATTGGTATTTGCAGCAAGTTCCCAGGTGCTGCTGCTAATGCTACGCTAGGGAACATTCTTTGAGAACCATTACTGTAATGAAACAACATAATATTGGCAATAAAGAAAAAACAAACAAACTAGTAGAATAGACTAGAGAAGCCAGAAACTAGCATAATATATATGAGTATTTAATAAATGACAAAGGATATCCATGAGGTGTCTGAGTAAGAAAAGTATGAGGCATGAAGGTTTGTTTGGTGTGGTTTCAAAGAAAACACAATACTCTGTGTGTGTGTGTGTGTGTGTAAACATATATATTATGTATATACATGGTTAATATGGGTTGAGGGAAATGAAGATAGAAGAGGAGAGGAGGAGGAGTGGGGTCCAGCCAAAAGGAAAAGAAAAAGTGGTACATGTACACAGTGGAATACTACTCAGCCACAAAAAAGAACAAATAATGCCATTTGCAATAACATGGAGGCAACTAGAGATTCCCATACTAAGTGAAGTAAGTCAGAAAGAGAAAGACAAATACCATATGATATCACTTACATGTGGAATCTAAAATATGGCACAAATGAACCTTTCTACAGAAAAGAAACAGACTCATGGACATAGAGAACAGACTTGTGGTTGCCGAGGAGGAGGGGAAGGGAGTGGGATGGACTGGGATTTTGGAGTTAGTAGATGAAAATTATTACATTTAGAGTGGATAAGCAATGAGGTCCTACCGCACAGGACTTTTTTATTTTTATTTTATTTTATTTTATTTGTTTGTCTTTTTGCCTTTTCTTGGGCCGCTCCCTCGGCATATGGAGGTTCCCAGGCTAGGGGTCTAATCGGAGCTGTAGCCACCAGCCTACGCCAGAGCCACAGCAACATGGGATCCAAGCCATGTCTGCAACCTACACCACAGCTCGAGGCAACGCTGGATCATTAACCCACTGAGCAAGGCCAGGGACCGAACCCACAACCTCATGGTTCCTAGTCGGATTCGTTAACCACTGTGCCACGAAGGGAACTCCTGAACAGGACTTGTGAAGTCCAATAGCACAAGGAACTGTATCCAATCCCTTGTGATGGAACGTGATGGAAGATAATATGAGAAAAAGAATATACATATATGTATAACTGGGTCACTTTGCTGTATAGCAGAAATTGATAGAACATTGTAAATCAATTGTGATTAAATTTTTTTTCAGTGATCAACATATGTGTTTTATCACATTGATGCATGTATGTAATATTACACATGGCCATGATTAATGGTATGTTTATGATTATGGAGTCTGAGCCATCATCGGAAGAAAACAGAAACTACATTTCAAAGTGAGATGCCGGGCACTCCCATGTATCATTCACTCCCCCTGCCCCCTGCAAATAAATATTAACTGGTCACCACATACGAGGTTCTGAGAGAGCAAACAAAATAAAGTCCTCTCTCATGTGGCTCACATTCCAGCGGATCTGTGCCATGAAGACTTTATTTAAAAGAAGTCGAGGGCAACTGACTACCGGGCCCACAACACAGGGTCGGCTATGCTGAGGAGAAGATGGTCAGAGAAAGTTCTCGCCACTGGATGGGGGGTGGGGGGATTCCTGCCCCGCTGTTCAAGCCTAGAGGAGGGTCTCCAGTGGGATTGCTGCAGCTCAAGGGCAGAGTGGACCGGGGTCTGGCGTCTGCCTGGGAAATCCAAAGGCGTGCTATGTGGTAGAGGATAGCAGAGGGGAAGGTGGCTCTGCTGGGTATTCTCAGCACCCAGAAGTTATATAAATAGGTACAGTGGTCAGATACTTTTTTCATCCAGAGTGGGACCCTTTGAAAGCATCATGCTCAGAAAATAAGTATCAATAGGATGGTCCAGGGCAACGTGGATGTATGGTCCCTGTAGGCGCAGGATGAGTGTCTCATGGACCAGATGGGCCACACGAGACAGAGTTTGATGGGGCTGTCCAGAGGGCCACTGTAAAATAGAATGTGTGTGTGTGTGTGTGTATACAGCAGGTTCCAAAGATGAGGACACGGACATCTTTGAGGGGCTGTTATTCAGCCTCTTATGCCCACTTAACTCCAGCTTCGTCTCCTGACTCCCACCTCAACACTTTGGCTCTGGCCGTACTGGTCCTCCTGCCAATCGCAGATACAGTAGGCATGTTCTAGATTGCTCTTCACCTCCAGAGTGGTCTTCCCTCCCCACCTGATTTGGAAAATACTCCCTCAACATTTTATCCCCTTATCCTACTCTGTTTTTCACAGTACTCATCACTGACCTGGGATATATTTATTTGATCATGTTCTTTTCCCTCCAACATACTAAGTCTTATGCGAATAGTGGAATACACCCATGCACGCACACATCACACTTTGCTTGTTCACTGTTCCAGTGTTTGGAAAAGGGTGTGGTACCAAATAAGGACTCTAAAGTATCTGAGGCTGAATGGACAAATGAGTGAACCTGTTTATCCAACAATGTAGAATGACAAGAGGAATGAGAGGCCACCTTCAAGAGGTCTCAGAAACTCAGCAGCATTTTAGGTCCTTAAGTTGCAAATTTCTCTTTTTCCCTTCCTCCTATTTCTTCTTAGGAATACAATGAGCAAGAGGTAACCAGAGCAGTTTCCATATTTCAAGAGGTATGAGGTCCTTGCTTCCCTTCCCTCCATCAAAGCACTGGACAGGGCTGAAGCTGTACCCTACCAGGCCATAAATTCAGTAAAGAGCAATGGAATGGGAAACTGGATAAAGGCCACAGATTTTGGGGTTGGGGAAGGTGGGCACTGGGGCCATGAAAATCATCATATTCCCAAATTGTATGTTGGGGATAGATATTTTTAAACATAATACTGTTTTCCTCTTAGAAAGTGAGTCCTGTCTGGGCAGAGGGGGGCCAACTCAGGGAAGTGCTGAGCTTAGCACACAAACTATAAACAAAACAAATAAACAAGCGTGAGATGCACTGGCCTGGAGCAAAGGGATTTGCCAAATGTTTCTGACTGGTACAGATCCTTGGCTCTCTATCTCTAAGATTCTATTTTCATCCTTACCCGTCTTTGGGGAGAAATCCACAAGAGCATTGCAAATGTTGCCACACAGCCTGAAAATCAGGAAGGAATCACAGAAGTAACAAATTCATTTCCATAGTAACAGGCTGAGAACCATCTTGGCTGCCAGTGGCATGAGCCGATTTGATTCGTGCCAGCAAACAGATCCGCAAGAATGGTATAAAGGAGTCAACCCGAGGGTCCAGAGAAAGAGCTTGCTCAGAAATTCAGGGTGGGTTCCAAGTCCCAACAGACGACCCAACCCAATTCTAACACAAATGTAAAAGGAAGTAGCAAGTTTTCTTTGCTTTGAAGGGAGTGATTCATCATCTCACTGTGACCCACAAAGCCCTCGCCCCCTGAGGCAAACGTCCCTTTTGAAAGCTTCATTATTAAATCCAGCTGGGTCCACAAGACTGCTCCAAGTCATGGCAGCCCAAGTGGATTCTGCTGGCCCAAAGTGTCCCAGGAGGGATTTCAGAGCCAGCTCTTCCTTTTAATGTCCAACATTTTCACCCCTTCTGCTTCCCCTTAATAGTCCCGAGTCCTTGTGTTGAAAACAGATCAAGACATAAATTCATCTGCTCATTCATTCATTCCACAGTTCTTACATGTCTTCTCTCTTGTGGGTATGGTATTAGGCACTGAGGAGCCAAGAGGACTAAGAAAGGCACTTGGTCTTGAAGAACTCATCTTCTGCTGGGGACAGGGACATGTCACAAAACCATGGCAATGTGGAGATGTCAAGATGGGGTCAGGTATGAGGTGCTGTGGGAACTTAGAGGAGGATGCCTACCTCATTCTGAGGTGATGGTGTCGCATCTTACAGGATTTCTGCAAAGGGGAAATTCCTAACAGGAAATTTTAAACAGTTTCAAATAGGAAGATGTAACATGAATGGGGTGTATGGGGGACATTGGGGAGTCTGTGTGGTGGAGTGGGTGTGTTGGAGGAGAGGCTGTGTGAGGTTGGAGAGGCGGGTACAGTTCTGTTTGGGCAGGACCTTGAAACTCTCCTGGATTGTGTGAGCTTGGTGCACTAAGGAAAGTGCATTGGACACACACTACTGATGACCCTCTGGCCAGTGAGTCTGTGATTATGTCCATAGTTTATGAAAAGAGTCCCCAGCAAATGTGGAGGCAGGGAGACCAGACAGGGAGTCTTTAATATGCAAGCGTCAAAGCAAGAGGTGATGCTTGTGTGAACTAGGATGGCAGCAGTCCAGGTAGAGAGGTGCAGATAAGACATGCTTAAGAATTTAGGATCATCAGAACTTAGTAACAGGCTGGAGATGAAGGATGAAGGAGAAGAAGCAGAGGATGGCATGCCTTATCTTGAGTGACAGGATGAAGGATGCTACGAGTAAAGTATGCGTGAAATGCATTGCCTTGGGGGAAGAGCATCTCTGATGGTGGCAGAGGTGAGTGGGCTTGAAGGTCCAACATCCGTCAATGCATAGGACATCCCCTCTACTACAAAGAATTATCTGGCCCCCAGATGTCATAATGTTGAGGCTGAGCAACCTTGTTTTAACCTGACAACTACAATCTAGTTAAAATAAGATGTTTCTGGGACCTCTGAGGCTATGCTTGGAATTTTAAAGACAATACTGTGAGATGGAGCCTTAGGGTTCCTTTGAGCCTCTTTCATGGTTCTTATTTCGAGATTTGAGCCTTTGTAGAAATGGACGGACAGACTTGAGAAGGGGCTGAGGAAATAATACCAGGACAAATGTCCTCTTCGAGGGATTTTGTTTCCTCTGCCCATTAGGCTTTGGGTTGCTGCCCATGGTGCTGCCCAGCTAGATATTATGAGGTCGATAAAACCTCCCGAGATTTATCAAGCTTGGAAAATGTGGTCTGTTCTATTCTGGCAAGTTGTCCAGGATTCAAAATCCCATAGCTACTAAAAGTGGGTCCCAGTACCCGATACCCTAACCAGATTCTGAAATTCTGCTTGTGGAGTTCCCCTCACTGACTTATGGTGTGGCCTCAGTCATACCCTCTGATCTTATTTATCCTCTGGTTTCTTCCTGGACTAACCTCCTTATTCTGCTCATTTCACTGATTTCAATATAGTAGCTTTGTAATATATTGTGACACCCCGTCGAAAACATTAATTATTCTTTCCGGCATCGCTCAACCAAACATTTCTTCTTCATGTTCTCAAGTTTGTATTCTTCTAGAAGAATTTGACTGTATCTGTCATTTCCACTAAAAGTTCCACTAGGATTTTGATTCAGATTGCATTCACCTGTGCCTTGACTTGAATTTTTAAAAGCCCATATCTTTACTATATTTATTTTGCCCTCTGAAAGCAGGGTAGGCTTCTTTATTTAATCAACTCATTTTCATTCTCAGTAGTTTAGTCTATATCATGGCTGTTTATTTCTCCTTAAGGTTATTTCTCTGGGCTTTGTATTTTTGTTGTTCTTAGCAATGAATGAAGTTCTTTTCCGTATTTCTGACTGGCTTTTGCTATATGAGAAAAACTAACTTTAAAATATTTATGTTGTATTGGGCTACCATGATGAATTCGAATTTTAATTCTAGCATCATTTCTAGGGATTCTCTTGACAGCTGTATCACATTTTAATTGTCCTTCTTGTTTTTATTTCACTCGAATTGCCTAGAACTTTCAGATGAATGTCAAGTAATTATGATGCTCCTGATTTTTCACTCAGTAGTCTCATGACTTATTTTGTTTCTAGTTTCAGGAGGAATGCTTCCCGTGCATCATCTTTGGCTGAGTTAATCTTCCCCCCCCCTCCTCTGGTAGGTGAAATTTATGATTTGCTCTCATAAGGGCTGATTTTTTTTAATGGCTGCACCTGCAGCATATGGAAGTTTCTGGGCTAGGGACTGAATCTGAACTGCAGCTGTGACTGCCAGATCCTTTAGCCCATTGTGTCAGGCCAGCAATCCAACTTTCACCTCCACAGTGACCAGAGCTGCTGCAGCTGGATTCTTTTTTTTTTTTTTTTTTGTCTTTTTGCTATTTCGTTGGGCCGCTCCCACGGCATATGGAGGTTCCCAGGCTAGGGGTCCAATCAGAGCTGTAGCCCCTGGCCTACGCCAGAGCCACAGCAACGCAGGATCCGAGCCGCGTCTACAACCTACACCACAGCTCACGGCAATGCCGGATCCTTAACCCACCGAGCAAGGGCAGGGACCGAACCCGCAACCTCATGGTTCCTAGTCGGATTCGTTAACCACTGCACCACGACGGGAACTCCTGCAGCTGGATTCTTAACCCACTGTGCCACAGCAGAAACTCTGGGGACTGAATTCTGATGTCAATATTGCACTCCTGCCGTGTGGCCTCCAGAGCTGACCCTAAGAGCTGGGTAGAATAACAAAATAATACAAAGGGGAGCAAAATTACCTTGAAAAGTAGGAACCTAAGAGGAAGAATTAGGCCTTCCAGAAATGCACCCACTGGTTACATCCAGCCAGCCAGAGCTCAGGTGAGACCCCAGCTGAGCACAAAGCAATACGCAACAGTTGTGCAACGTTGTTATCTTAGATGCTGAACTAGTTGGAAGGATGCTACAAATTTCAGTTGTTCCTAAGCTTGGAACCATGGTGGCCATAAAAGTATCTTGATATGCTTATTTCCTGAAAATAATGATCTCAGGAAGCTCTCTAAAATAGGAACAGAATGCCTATGCAAGGCCTGCTGTGTCTCAGAAGTCAATTGAATTCTACAAAGGGTGCTGATTATTATGAAAATGACACATACAATGTCTTTTGGTTTCAATAATATAGGCTTAAATTTTTTTCTAACAGTCTGTTCATTTGGAGTCATCACCCAGACATGAGAAAGGATGTGACTGGATTGGCAATGTCACATTTCTTTTGCAGGACACCAAGCCTCAGAGACCACATGAATACTTAAAAATCTGGGACAATATAAATTCAACAGCTGAGGGCTGATCTGTCACAAACTATCATCTCTCTTTAATAAGTCAGCATGTCCCTAGAGAATTGGGTTCTCTCTTGCAAGCTCAGCACTTCCTAATGTTTAATAAAAGATTAGGTTTCCAAGAAAGAGCTGAGCTGGTTAAAATGGAATCAGCTTACCAGTTCTGGATGCAACAGTTCCCAAATTCTCACTAAAATACTTGCGAAAGAACAAAAACAAACAAACAAACAAACAAAAACCCAAAACCATAAATGCTGAAATGAGACCAGACTCTTGAAGGAATTCACAGATAAAAGCCAGTGGTGCTGGATTAACAAACACAAAAGGAGGCCTTGTGTAGGTCCGTGAAGCTTCCTCTTCTAGAATATGAATAGAAGGTGGGAAAGGCTTTGCAAAACCATCAGCATCTACCTCAGGACCTGAAGGCCATAGAGTGAACCAACCACAAAGCTAGTGAGGGTGGGGGGGACATGGGGGAGGGCTGTTAGCCCCTCGACACCTTCACTGCCGCCTTAATCTCTTTTTCTGTCCATGCGGAGTCTGCAACATTCAGATAACATTCTGCTCCCAATTACAGGAGGCCTCTCGAGCTTCTAGGGAGTGGGGTTCTCACTTTCAAAGCGCTGCATGTGGGCCAGTGCGGTGATCGGAATGTGCTGGGCAGAGGTTTTCCTATTCTTTACTTTATCTCTGTTTCAGGGAGCCAGGAAATAAGGCCATGAGAAGACTCTATCTCAGTCCAACAGAACCATACGGGATGAACGCTGGCTAAAAGCAAGCAAAACACAAACCCCAGAAAATTTGCAAGCAGCTCTGGATGTAAAGGAATCCTCCAGACATGGATAAATTGAGGTTCTTCTCCCAGCCCCCAAAGGGACAGCGAGCAGAACGAAGGAATTGCTACATGGGCTGTGTGTTGGGAAACACCAGCTCTGCACATATTTCTTCCTGTTCAAAGATTTAAACAAGGTTTAAAAAAAGCATACATGGAACCTGTGCAAAACTACTCTAACCCAAGGTAACCGAAATGTTATCATGAGTACGCAAAGTACGTATCTTTGAAATTCATTTCTTAAGGACATAGAAGGCAGGAAACTGAGCATTTATTCTATATCAACAGGAGACTCTGCTCTGAGACATAAGAACAGCTGGAGGAAGATAACATCATTCCGGGCCTCTACATATTTCTATACATAGTGTTCAAATCCAATGTCCAGCAAACCATCAAAAATCCTGTGACAAATAAAGACAACATACCACGAGCCAGAACCAGCAGAAACAAGAGACTTCAATATTGAGGTTTTCGATGTGGATTGTGAGACAATGAGGCTTACAATGGCCACGATGAAATAAACCCAACTGGACATTACTGGCAATGAATCAGAAACTATCAAAAAAGAACACAGACATAGAAAATTTAAAAAGGAAATAAAAGAATACAATTAAAAAATATATAATAACCAAATATTTAAAAAGTCAGTGGATGGGCTTAAGACCAGATTCAACACAGCTAATGAAAGGATTTTTTTTTTTCCTTTCTTTTTATGGCCACATCTGTGGCATATGGAAGTTCTTGGGCTAGGGGTCAAATCAGAGCTGCAGCTGCTGGCCTATGTCGCCAGAGCCATGGCCATGCTGGACCCTTAACCCAATGAGTGAGGCCAGGTATTAAAGCTACATCCTCATAGAGACAACGTCAGGTTTTTAAGCCACTGAGCCACAGCGAGAACGCCTGATGAAAGGACTTATGAATTGAAATATAGGTCAGATGAAATACTCCAGAATAAAACAGGTAGAGGAAGGAAGTGTAAGAGACATAAAGGAAACAGGGAGAAGAGCTGACAGAAGATAATTCCAGAGCTGCAGAAGGAGAGGAGAGAACACAGCGTGGCAGAGACAGTACATGATGACTTAAAGCCTAAGCTGTGCAACCCATGGTTAGAAGAAGCCTAGCAAAGTCCAAAAAGGGCACAGAAAAAGAAATTCACAATGAGACATGTTGTAGTAAAACTGCAAAATGCAAAGACAGAGCAGAATCCCCCAAGACAGCCAGAGAAAATAACGAGATAGTCCTCAAAGTGACCAACAGATGGACAGGTGACAGATGACCCTCAAAGCATCTTGTTGTGGCTCAGTGGGTTAAGAACCCGACTAGTCTCCATGAGGATGCAGGTTCCACCCCTGGCCTTGCTCAGTGGGTTAGGGATCCGGCGTTGCCACAAACTGCAGCATAGGTCACAGAGGCGGCTCAGATCTGGTCTTGCCGTGGCTGGGGCATAGGCCTGCAGCTGCAGCTCCAATTCAACCCCTAGCCTGGGAACGTCCATGTGCTGCAGGAGTGGCCCTAAAAAAAGAAAAAAGAAAAAAAGAAAATAATAGTCATTAGATTTTCATCAACAATAGAAGCAAGAAGATGGAATAATACTGAAACATTGAGGATGGGGGAGGAGCTATTTGCTAGAAATTTACCCCAGGAATAAAGGGTGTAGTTACCAAGAATTAGAAGGCCAAATTATAATTATGCTGAGCTCATCACATACATCTATAAAACCTAAGACTCAGATTCAATAGGATTAATGAAATTTAGTAAAACCCAGTAGCTTCTCTACAGCCAACACGACAGAGAAAAAAATTCCCCTCATCACACCTGCACAAAGCTTCCCTCTTCTATTCTCTCTCCAGATCCCCCCCGCCTCACACGCACCCTTTATAAAATGTCAAGAAATAACACAAGAAATGGATAGAACTTCTTTGAAAACAGTGGAAACCTCTACTGAAATTTATAAAAGAAAAATAAATATTTAAAGAGTCGCTTCATGTTCTTGAATGGCAAGAGCCTATATTTTTAAAGGTGCCAGTTCTTAAAGTAATTTAATCAACATGCCAATGATATTTATTGGGGGATAAGAAAAAGATTCTAAAGCTGATATGAAAAATAAACACAGAAGAAAAATGCGAAAGGACTGAATCTTCAGATAGTAAAGCATAGAGCAGAGTTCAGAATAATTGACACGAATGGCAAAATAATCAACATATGTGTCCATGGCCCAGAATATGTCTAGACATATATAAAGCACAGTAGGATATTTGATTTTCTGGGAAAAAAATCAAGTGAAATCCTCATTGTGTAAAGGAAAGTAGATTCTAGAAAGATTTAAGAACTCTGTCTAGTCACTTATGATGGAACAGGATGGAGGATAATATGAGAAAAAGAATGTATATATATGAGGGACTGTGTCGCTTTGCTGTACAGTAGAAATTGACACGACATAGTAAACCAACTATAGTGGAAAAAAATCATTAAAAAGAAGAATTTACTGTTACTCAAACTATAAGCCATACATATTAAAAGGATAGGGAACTAACTCAAAGGACAGATATCCCTAAATGGGGAAAGAATTTTTAATCATAAAAGTGATGAAGTAAATAACAAAATTAAAAACTTCTGGACTTGTCAATTTTAAATGTTTAAAACTCTACCATGTCAAAAACATGAGAAAACACAAAGGGCAACTTGAAAAATATTCTCCGTGACCGTGACGGCAAACATTTAACATCCTGAGTCTTGGAGCTTTTATAGATTAATAAGTAAAACCACTGCTCTTATAGATTAACAAGCAAAACAGTTCAGGTCACAGAAAAGAAAATACAAATAGCTCTGGTTAAATGGCATATTTAAATAAGAAACAAAAAAAATGTATCAAATTGGCAAGACTTAAAATACATACATATATGCACATATATACATACACACACACACACACATGCATATATACATGTATATATATGGTGATTAAGGCTGTGAAATGGACACTCTCAATGGCCCTTCTGGGGGCAGTGTCCTTGGTGTAGTCTCTCCAGCATGTTCGCTCCATCATTAATATAAATACTTTAGGCTGTGGAGTTTGGCAGTAGTTAAGCATAACTTTCCATTTTCCAGGCTTTGGAAAGTGCAGTTTGTATGTAAACAATGTATTTCTGGGGCCTGGAGCCAGCAGGCAGTTGGAAGGAGCTAAGATACTGACCCAGAGTCATGGAATTTTGTGGGGCACTGTTTATGGGAGTCAGAATTCAGGGAGGGATACAGGAGGTCATGGGAGTTCCAAAGCCCAGGGCAGCAGGCACAGGCAAAGGTCGGGTTAACATCAATAGGCATAAAGTTCCAGTTATGCAAAATGAATAAGTTCTAGAGATCTTCTGTATAACAGCGGCTCTAGAGTCAACACTAATGTATTGTACGCTTGTAATTTGCGAAGCAGGCAGATCTCATGTTAAGTCTTCTTACTACAATAAAATTAAAACCAAAATAATAATAATAATAATAATAATAACCTTGGTGAGAAGTCAAGAAGACAGCTCATAAGGATGACAGTCAAAGCTGGATTGAAGCACTTTGATTCAGCAAACAATATGGAACAGAACCTACAGACCCCGCACTGAGTTAAGTGCTAGGAACCCAGTAGTGACAAGAGTGAGGCAATGTAGCATCAAAGAGCTGACAATGGAGCGGGGGAGACTGGAAACAAGCTAAAAATACCCTGAAATAAAAAACAGGCAAACAGACAAAATAATGCAAGTTTTCATGAGCATGATGAAGGAAATGAGACAGAGATAGGGTGAGGGCCCTAATTTACAGAGTAAAACAGAAAGGAAGGAGGTGAGCCTGGTAGCAGCCCAGACAACGGCTGAGTTGTTCAGGTGGCAAACAGGTGCACAGTAGCTCTTTTGGGGGAAAGAAATGGCTACACACACTTTTGAGGCCCGTAGCTCTGCTCTACTTACTGCCTTTGTGCATCTGGATGAGGAGGTGTCAGGCCTGGTTCCAGTGGTAGAGCCGGAGGGCAGGGCCTGATGCTTCCACCCTGGGCCAGACGCAGCCAGCTGGCTGTGGCAGGGGCGGTGATGCTCTGGGTGTGGTTTGTGTGTGTGCTTCCTCTGACCTTCACTGCTTAGGATAATTGAACATTTAAGTGACTGTTCCACTTCATAAGGTATGGTCCAGGGAGGCCCTGTGCAAACTGCTTAATCAATTTGTTTCTAAACAGAAATGAGTGTAAAAAAAAAAAAAAAAAAAAAAGCTAAATGAAGTCTTGATGTGTTTCCTGGCAGGGTCCCCAGTGCAACGCACTTTCCTCTCTGTAAAGCCACACTCACACACTCTTGCATGGCCAACCAAAATGACAAATTGAGGGGGGCGTCTGAATGACCACAATCTTTTTCTCGCTTGTAAAGGTCAGTGATTCTCTGCGCATCAACCATGAAGAACACCGTGCAGGGCTTCAGCATCAGCAGAATAATGTGCTCGGTAAGGAGCTCGTCTGGAGTCAGAAAAAAAGACCCGAACTCTAATTTCAGTTCTTCCACTGTGTGATTTTGGGGCATTCTGGGCCTCAGTTTCCCCATGTCTAAAGAGCAATTACACTGACTTTACCAGATCTTGCTGAGAATTAGATGAATTCAAGAGATGAATAACAAGAGTTGCCAACCTATATTAAGCACTTTACTACGTGCCAGGCACAAAATTCAACACTCTGAATTTTCAGATGTAACTATCCCTGAAAGGTAAAAACAATTCAATTCCCCCTTGAGAACGTGTACACGTAATGCACAGAGCACACATGGCTTGTTTCCTATCAGTCTGTAAGGTGACTGACTCCCATATTTTGTATTCAGAAGTGTTAGATCTGATGATATCTTGTCCCAGAGAGAAAAGATGCACAAAAAGTGTGTATGTGAGAGTGCGTATGTGCGTGAAGATGGAGTGAAAAATTACTCTTTCAAATCAGAAATGTTTCCTATGGCGGATTATTGCAGGGTTTAGATCTAGGCTTTGAATTATTGTCTTAATCACTTTTACTTGGTTCTGTTACCCCCGCAGACACAAGATTTTTCTTGACTTCTTGTTTCACATCTGCAATGAACTCAGATTGCATCCCCCTGTTTTCACTCTCTCACTCACTGGCTCCCGTTGCCCCCCCACCTCTGGCACAAATGATCCCATGTTTAGCCCCCCTCTCTCACACATTTAAGCATCAGATGTTGCAAACTGGGATGCTTCTCCCACACTTGCACCCTATAATCTTTTTCTTTTTTTAAATTCAGGTTACTTTATTTTGGAATTATCTTTCTTCCAATGTAGACGCAATCACAGAACATAGAGTTGGGTCAGGAATAGCTCCTTTCAATGACAAAAGGAGATAGAACATAAATCAAAAAAGTTAACATCGAAAGGATCCTGGAGAAAGACCAAACCTAAAGGTGACCTGGGAAGTTCGTCTGAGGATGGAAGACAAAAAATTACTTTGCTTTAAGTTTCACAGTTCCCAGATTGAGGAGAAGAGCAGATAGAGTTTACAGGACACAGTGAAACGCACTGAACAACACATCACTAGGCTGCTTTTATTGAAAACTCTCTCTCCTGTGCTCTTGGCACCTTGACCTCACCCTTAAGAAGCAGGATAAGGCAAACACAGAAATACCTTCCCCATTCAGCACTCTAAAAGGAAATCAAGACAGGGGCTTCTGGAGTTCCCGTCATGGCTCAGTGGTTAACGAATCCAATTGGGAACCATGAGGTTGCAGGCTCGATCTCTGGCCTTGCTCAGTGGGTTAAGGATCCAGCATTGCTGTGAGCTGTGGTGTAGGTCACAGACGCGGCTTGGATCCCGCATTGCTGTGGCTCTGGCATAGGCCGGCGGTTACAGCTCCAGTTTGACCCCTAGCCTGGGAACCTACACATGCCATGGCAGCGGCCCTAGAAATGGCAAAAAGACAAAAAAAAAAAAAAAAAAAAAAAAAAGACAGGGGCTTTTGCAAGTGGGCAACCCAGGCTGCTTGAGCTGAAGATGCCAAGTCACAGGTGTCCATGACCAGTTCCGGAAGCCATGAATTATCTGGGTTTTTGACTCGGGGCAAATCTATATTTATACCAATATATCCCTAGGGATGCCTGTTCCAGGAGCCAACAACTTCTAGTTGAGTATTTTTATGCCTCTCCCTGTTTCATTTCTGGACATATAACCTAAGAATTATATAATCGTAACCTCACTTTCTAGACGATATTTAATTTTTAGTTTCCCACTGTGTTCAACCAACTTTATTTTCAGACCTGAGTTTCTTGAGATGAAATCATGTATGTAGGGATAGGCACATGTTTCTTACACAAACACATTACTGATCCCTCCTTTATATAAACACTCGCTAGTTTAAAAAAAAAAAAGTGATGGTTGCTAATGGAGGCATCTTGTGCCTGACATCCTAGGCACATTAGTTTCCTATGCAATAA
The DNA here is from genome assembly GCF_054392235.1 of Sus scrofa. Classification (NCBI taxonomy): domain Eukaryota; kingdom Metazoa; phylum Chordata; class Mammalia; order Artiodactyla; family Suidae; genus Sus; species Sus scrofa. The sequence continues at coordinate 15,434,664 of NC_139385.1, forward strand.
CAGTCCTCTAGGTCTGGGCACCTCAGATTGACAGGATGAAATTAAGCAGAAATACAGGCTACCCCATCTTTTCATCATACTTACGGTACTTCAAGTCACAAGCCAGATTTCTTCCCCAAGTTACATGGTGGACATTTGAATATCGTGGAGTTCCCTCTATATGGATGCTCTGTAGGACACTGTGTAAGTGAAAGCACGGTTTGGAGAGTCTGGGTTCTGCTGTTGTAACAAACCCAAAGACTGTCAATGACTGTCCCTCAGAGTTCCGGGTGACAGAGGTTCCATTAGCTTATGAAGCTGCCGTGTGGACAGGAGGGCCCAGGGGTTTGCCTCAGTTGGAGGGAAATGTGCAAAGTCACACACCAGCTCTTAAATGCTTCCATCCCAAGTTTCCATCATGGCGCAGTGGAAACGAATCCGACTTGGAACCATGAGGTTTTGGGTTCAATCCCTGGCCTTGCTCAGTGGGTTAAGGATCCTGCGTTGCTGTGAGCTGTGGTGTAGGTCGCAGACGTGGCTCGGATCTGGTGTTGCTGTGGCTGTGGTGTAGCTCCGATTGGACCCCTAGCCTGGGAACCTCCATATGCCGGGGGTGTGGGCCTCAAAAGACAAAAGACCCAAAAAAAAAAAAAAAAAAAGAAAAGAAAAAAGAAGCTTCCATCCCAGAAGTAACTCATACTGCTTCTGCTCAAGTTTCATTAGCTAATAAATCAAGTCGCGTGGCCATGCCTAACTCCCAGGGGATGGGAAAGGTACCTTATCTGCTGAAATGCAACATCAGGAAATACTGATGAACACGAGTAATGTCTACATGTAGGACATTTGCTGGTTTGGGCTGTTCAGCATCCACACCGGTCAGGCGGGTAATTCGAGCTGGACCACCAACTGTGCCCTCCCTCCCAGCTATCCAATCCACCAAATGCTTAAGCTAGACAATCCCAAATAGTGTTTATTTAGCCTGAAATACGAATGAACGAGCTGGGTCTGAAGATCAAAGTCTCCGGGGACCTTTTTTTTTTTTTTTAAGTTATACTAGAATATAGTTGACTTACAATGTTGTGTTAGCTTCAGGTATACAGCAAAGTGAGTCAGTTATACACATACATATATCCATGCTTTTTCGGATTCCTTGCCCATAGAGGCCATCACAGAGTATTGAGTAGATTTCCCTGTCCAGGGACCTTTGTTCTTGAGTGGAGTTAACAAAACAATAGGAAGAAAAAAAAAATGGCCTCATTCATTCTGGCTGCCTTCCTCTGCTAATACCATCAATTATTTTCTGTAATCCAGGCCCCTGAAGCTCCCCGTGCTTTCTGCCCTTTTTCGCTCGGCCTGTTTCTTCAGCTTCCTTATGAATTTGGAAGGCTACCAAGACTTTCCCAATATATTCCTTTCCTGCTTAGAAAGATGGGGTTTTTGTTACCTGGGCCCCCCAGTTTTCCCTAACTGGAAACCAAACACCTAGCTGATGTGACCTGAGAGCCATCTCATACACGGATGGGTAGGTACCAGCCGGGGTGGGGTGTGGGGGGCAACGTGGGGAAGAACACCAGACTTGGAGCCAGGAAAATCGGGTCCTGGTCACAGCTTGGTCATTCGTCTTGCTGGGGGACCTTGAGCGAACCTCAAAACCCATCAATAAGATGAGGGTCTGGGCCAAGCCGATCTGCAAAGTGCTTCCTGGGTCCAGCGGACCATGACTCTGTCACCCGGGATTGCTGAAAGAAGCACAGACCCTGTATTTTTGGTCTTCAGCTGAAACCAAAACCAGGCCCTGGGCTTTGATAAAAAAAACTTGTCAACTCCACACATTTGCCCGGAATCACAGCAGCCCAGGAAATCATGGCTGGCTTGTATCTTACAGTTCAAAAGGCCCAGGGAGCCTTGGCATGGATCTGAGGACACGCCATTCACCCTGGGAATTCACCTTCGCCTCAACGAAAGTGGTCACGCCCAGCACACAGCTGATCCCTACTCGTTGTGGGCTACGTCCTTTAGCTTTGTGCAATGAGTTGGGGGCCCTCAGCAGAGCACCCATCCCCAAGAGGCAGGAGCACCTGACATTTCCAGAATACTGTGATATACTAATAGCAATAAAAATAATGATTACCAAAGCCCTCAGCTCTCTGGCTCTGATTAGAAGAACCCTAGGTGCTGGGCAGAAAGAAAATCCTGTGTTTCTCAGCAGGTGGGTGCACAGATGAAAAATGAGATGACTCTCCCTGTGAGTAAGTTTCACCTCTGATTAACATTCTGCCTGGAAGAAAAGGATGATGTACGGAGATGTGAATGAGTCACTAAATCAGAACGGGCTCTCTGTACACATTCTTCTTGCTGCCTTTAGCCAAAGTAGACCCCCTCTCTTGCTTTCTTACTCTCTCTCTCTCTCGCTTGCTCTCATATTTATAAAAAAGGAATTTTTTTCAAGATATTCAGCCCTAGTGAAGTAAGAAAGAAGTCCAGGCGCTACCGTGGTGATGTTCTGTCTTGCACACACTTATTATGAAGGGGCTTCACCAGATCACAGAAGACCCTGGTCAGAGAAACCTCAGGGGTGCTGGCCCCACAGTCTATGGTCAGAGGCAAGCTCTGGGTGTGAGCCTCCTATCCGTCTCGGCAAGGCGACCTGAGTTGAAAGGGGCCAGTCTAAAGCCTTGAGCAGTTGAGCAGCAGAGACATCCATTGCCCAAGATTCCAGAAGGTCCTGCCAAGCCAGGGCCCCTCATGTGAAATCGGAGGCTTTCCGCTGGGCGCAAAGTCCTGATGGAATTTGCCCGGCAAACACTCTCCGTTTAACAATCAGAGGGGCTGGCGGCTCTAGCAGCCCAGGTTCTCCAGCGTTTCAAAAAAGCTGTTTTTCTTTTTAACGCACTTGCAACTGTTATACCTGCGGCGACTTAAAAATAGAGAAAGCACCCACGCAAAGTAGGTGCCTGTGTGTGTTGGACGTCGGAAATGTGGCTTGAGAGGTTTCCATCTATAACGCAGGATAGGGGATTTTTTAAAAATGATTTGCTTCTCCCCAGTCTTGGCTATTTCTCAGCTAGGTCTCGCCCAGCAGATTAACTGAGTTCCTGCTGACCCTGGCAGGAGAGAGCGAGCCCAAGAATTTGGCAGAACAGAAGCCGTGCGGGTGCAATCCGAGAAGCTTGGAGCCTGACTTGGGACATGGTGGACTGGGGGTGGGGATTATCTTCTGGATCCGGGAATCTGGTGTCCAGTAACTCCGTTATGGTCTTCACTCTGGGTCTGGCAGCTCCCTGTTGCGTTTTGCAGGGTGGGTTCCAGGACGCCACCTTGTAAAAATAATCCGCACGTGGAGTCTCACAGACTCAGCAGTTTCTGCTCAGACGGGCTGGATGGGCTGAGCCGACAGTGCAACTGAGCCAGAAGTCCTTGGAGCAAAGGCTTGGGGTGATCCAGCACCTATAAAGTGGAGGCTGGGAGCCCCGTCCAGCACAAACATTTGCAGACGATGCGCAAAGGCGGATTTCCCATTAAAGGCTGATGCTGCGACCAGATGTGCACCACCCCCCAGGGCTCCCCTCCCCTGGTGGTTGCTGCTTCCCACCCAGAGGAAGGAGAGGAGAAGGGATGAAGGGGAAGGAGCAATGGAGGGCTTGCCAGGAGGGGCATGATGGCTGGTGTCTCTCAGTTCCCATTTCCAGTACGTCACCTAGGGGAATTCTCTGCGCCTTGCGAGGCTAAGCCCTACAGAGACTCTCGGGATCCTGCCTTCCAGCTTCTGAAAGCACCTCTAGTGGGCATGCTCAAAAGAACCAAGGCTCGGGACTTGTGATTGCTAAGGGGGACTGGGTAGGGAGGGGGATGGACGGGGAGTTTGGGGTCGGTAGATGCAAATTCCATTTAGAATGCATAAGCAATGAGGTCCTGCTGTATAGCACAGGAAACTGTATCCGGTCTCTTGGGATAGATCATGATGGAAAATAATATGAGAAAAAGAATGTACATTATATATATAATATAAATAATGTATATATATAGTATATATATATATATATGACTGGGTCATTCTGCTATACAGCAGAAATTGGCACAACATTGTAAATCAACTGCACTTTAATAATAATAAAAATAAAGATCCGAGGATGAGGAGCACCCTGGGACCAATGTTTCAGCGGCAGAGATGAGCAGTGCCCATCCCATCGCATGGTCCTGGTTACCCATTCAGAGGGTGGCTTCCCTTTTTCATGAGAGAGCAGGACAGTGGGCAGCATCAACAAAAGGTTTTCAGCGCTCACTGCCCATCAGATCCTCCTCACGGGCCTCGGAGGGGGTGGGTCCAGGAATCAACTTGTCTGGTTTACAGATGGTTGACAGCAAGTGCCGAGACACGCCTATGCGGACAACAGGCGAGGATCCTGGAATTCTTTTTTTTTTTTTTTTTTGTCTTTTTGACATTTCTTGAGCCACTCCCGCGGCATATGGAGGTTCCCAGGCTAGGGGTCTAATCGGAGCTGAGCTGCCAGCCTACGCCAGGGCCACAGCAACGTGGGATCCGAGCCGTGTCTGCAACCTACACCACAGCTCACAGCAACGCCCAATCTTTAACCCCCGCTGAGCAAGGGCAGGGATCGAACCTGCAACCTCATGGTTCCTAGTCGGATTCGTTAACTACTGCACCACGACGGGAACTCCGATCCTGCAATTCTTTAATGTGCCTCACTGGCTCCAAAAGGAAAGTGTGTAAAATGCCTCCAACTCCTACAGAAGCATATATATTTTTTTCTGTACACGTAGAGCGCCTTGGTCACAAGACTCTGGTACAAGACCACTCCTGTGTGCTGTTTGAGGCCAAATCCTAATAGGATGAGAGTTTCTGTGACCCGGGGTCTCTGCAGGACAGCTTTCAAGAAGACCTGGGTTTTCCCTTTGTCGCCTTGACTCCATTACAGGACTAAATCTCACCCGCTTCGAGGATCAAGCGCCTCAGAGCAAGGAGAGAGTCAGCAAGGATTAACCCGAAGCGACACTTATACTTCCTCCCTTAGAAAGGAGAAAATAAATGAGGCCATCACGATGGCACGTCCTTTGGAAGAGAGGTGAACCAATTAGGCTTCTGAAGTCTCTATCTTCCTTTTCACGTCTTCCTCTCAAAATCATCACACAAGGCTCTGAGACCCTATGTCGAGAAAGACAGACAAAGCCTGGCAGATGTCAAGTAGCTACCAAAAAAGTATAGAAGAGGAGTTCCCATCATGGCTCAGCTGTTAATGCGCCTGACTAGTATCCATGAGGATGCAGGTTCGATCCCTGGCCTCGCTCAGTGGGTTACGGGTCTGATCTGGCGTTGCCATGAGCTGTGCTGCAGGTCGAGGATGCGGTTTGGACCCTGTGTCGCTGTGGCTGTGGTGTAGGCTGGTAGCTGCAGCTCTGATTCGACCCCTAGCCTGGGAACCTCCATATGCTGCGGGTTTGGCCCTAAAAATATATAGATATAGATACAAATAAGAACCACCACTGAGGTACATGGAATGACCGGCCAGTGGGGATCTGATGTGCAGCACAGGGAACCCTTCCCTATCTTCTGTGATCATCCGTGCGGGCAAAGCGCCTGCAAGAGAATGGATGTGTGTCCACGTATAACTGCTTCACTTTGTTGTGCAACAGAAATTATCACCATCTTGTAAATCAGCTAGACTTCAATAAACATTTTTAAAAAGGAAGGAAAGGAGAAAGAAACACCAATCCTACCAAGGAGTGGAGCAGAGCACTGAAGCCACGTCACTCCCTTTAGGAGACCGTGCTTGGGATTTCCAGGGACAAAGCCCTTTGCAGACCCAGCCTCCCAACCGCCAGAAATAGGGGCCACCATGGTCACTGCACACCTGCAGCGATACATGCCTCGCAGCTAATAGACACCACCTGTTCTGGGGAAGAATTAAAGCCATAGGGAGACAGCATTTTTCCTCCTCACCTGTCCGTCCACCCCCACGCCCAGCCCAGCGGATCTCAAGGTTGGATCCATGGTGAATTTGCATGGAAATCAATGCCAAGAGAGGGTTGGTTTCTTAACAAGGGATGTGACACCTGAGCCAAGGTCACAGGTGGGTTTCAGCCCAGGGGGTTGTGCTCCTGAAAGTTACCTAGGACAGCAGCAGAAGACAGCCTAAGAGTCTGGAGTCTCTCCACGAGGGCCAAACATATCTGGCAGCCAGCCAAGCATTCTCAGGCCAGGAAAGGAGACAGGACCTGGCAGGTAAAATGCACTCTTCCAGAAGAGAGCCCTGGGTCCCCTGGGGCCAAACAGAGGAAAAGGTGAAGCAAAATGGGGATGTTTAAGAATGCTCTGGATGTTTCAGAATCAAGAGAGGTATCAGACACGCAGCAGTCAGAGGAACCTCAGAACTGCTGAGGTTTCTTCCCAGGACAGCCTCCTGCAGTGAGGACAGCCAGGGTCCTTATCAGACAGTGAGGGCCTCTCCCATCTGCCACCTCATTCCCAGCAAATATGGCAAAATCCAACACACTTCCTCTAGCAATAAGGGACGTCACAGCCTAAGGGAGAGAACAGGGCTCACTTAGAAGGTCCCCCCCTGAGATTCAGAGACCTTGAACTCAGAGCAGCAGAAGCACAGTGTTTCATCTTTCCAGGGGCTTTCTCTGAAGTGATCTCATGACCCACGGCGTGGCTGGGACCAGGATGGAGAGCTGGGGACCTTTATGAAACCCCAGGATCTGAAAAATCCAGACTTAGGAGCAAACGCATTTTGGGTTGACGGCACATGTTGCAAGAGGATTCTCTTTGATTCCTCATTTGGCTCCAGGTTCCTTACATGTAAAATGTGAATCTCTGACTAGAGTTCCCACTGTGGTGCAGCAGGTTAGGAATCTGACTGCAGTGGTCGGGTTGCTGCAGAGGAGTGGGTTCAATCCCCAGCCTTGCACAGTTGGTTAAAGGATCCGGCATTGCCACAGCTGTGGCATAGGTTGCAGCTGTGGCTTTGATTTGATCCCTGGCCTAGGGAACCTCCATATGCTGCCGGTGTAGCCATAAAATTAAAAAAAAAAAAATCTCTGACTTATCTAGAAAACAGGGAGAAGGTAAGAATCACATTGAATAAGACAACTGCTCTGCAACGTCTACAGACATGTGCTCCTACCACCATCCTCCCCAACAGTTAAACACCTGAGACGGTTGTGTGTGCTGCTTGGGTGAGTTGTTTTCAAGAAGGTCTGAGAAAAAAAAAAAAAAAGTCTCCTGCAATCTTTGTCCAGCTAAAGACTCCCAAAGTGTGTCAGGCAGGCTGCTTATGAAATTGCTCCCTTTGAAATGACATATCTGGGAGTTCCCATTGTGGTACAGCAGAAACGAATCCGAGTAGGAACCATGAGGTTGCGGGTTTGATCCCCGGCCTCGCTCATTGGGTTAAGGATCCAGCATTGCTGTGAGCTGTGGTGTAGGTCACAGATGCAGCTCGGATCTGGAGTTGCTGTGGCTGGCAGCTGTAGCTCCGATTTGACCCCTAGCCTGGGAATATCCATATGCTATGGGTGAGGTCATCAAAAGACAAAAAAAGACCAAAAAGAAAAAAAGAAAAAAAGAAATGATATAGCTGTATGAATCAAGGATGTGAGTCAGGGCTTCTCAATATTAAGCTGATCCAAGACTGAAATTGAACAAATACATTCATATCTATGAACCTTAATTTCTCCATCTGTAAAATGGGAACAGTAGCCCAGCCCTTTAGGGCTTCTGATGATGAAAGGCTGCTTTCTCACCAGGGGAATTGAGGCATGGCAAGGTTTTTTTGTTTGTTTTGTTTATAGGCACCAGAATGGGAAATGGTTGGCCCTACACCTAAAATTCTTAAAAAAGGTGTGGGGAACAAAGACCCCTCACCTCACCTCCCCAGGCAGAAAATGCATGTCCCCAGAGGGGTAAGGGCCAACCTGAACAAGCCCAGACCAAGGACACTGGCTGAGAGTCAACAGGCAGGGGCCCTCTGGGATGACTACCAAGTGCTCAATCCAGCCCCCAGCCCCAAGGAATTCCATTCATCTCTTAAGGCCATTCTCAAATCCTCTTTCCTTTGTTAGATATTCCCAGACTTCCTCATTTGAAATTGCCAAGGTTTCTCTAATTCCTCCACCTTTTTGGGTTCCACTAGACAGATAGCGTCCTTATAGTTTGCAATAGTTTATCATTTGTGTGCATCGTGGATTGATTTTCCCTCTGGGGTTCTGAAGAGCAAGGAGTATGTATTTTTCATCTCTGTGTCCCCTACAGTGCTCCATAATAATTTCTGCCTTTTGAGTGAAATATATTTCAAACTCTCACCTCATCATCCATCTAAAGCCAATCCTATACATAAGCAATGAGGGCTACGGTTCCCATCATGGCCCATTGTCTGGGATGCTGAGACACTTCTTAACAGACCTCTTGTCTCCAGACTGGCCGCCCTGATTTATCTCCTTTGAATGCCATTTTAATATCTTATTCAAATTTCCCACTCAAAGTCTTTTAAAGGCTTCTTTCAGCCTACATGAAAAGGCAAAAACTTCAAAGCCTTGGGGTAAGACTTTCTTCCAGCTGACTCCAGACCAGCTAGTTAGGTTCCTTTAACCCACACAACCCCAAACCAGTGAGACTGGTTGCCTCATTCACTTGCTCATTCCCCATCCATCCATCCATCCATCCAACATGGGTTAAGTGCCTGCTCTATGCCAGTCACTGTATTAGATGCTAGAGATCTGTAGGCAAAAATGCAGTACCATCCAGTGGATTGCCAGGAAGTAAAGAGACTATTACAATTCCAAGTGATAAGAGGTGCTGGCAGTGCAGAAGGGCCAGTGCCCAGATTGGCCTGAGGGGGTCAGGACAAGCTTAGCAGGAAAAGAACCAAGACAGAGTGGTTTTCCATAAAGACCCAGTGAAGTGGGGTAAAGAGAAGGCATTGGATTCAGAGAGGAACAAATATTCAGGAAAACCAAAGACATGCTGAGAACATGGTATAAACTTACAAGTGGTTCAGGAAGACCTACTAGGAGTTGAACTCAGACTAAAAGGGATCCTTGAGGTGTGGGAAGTGCTATTGATTATCTATGACAGTATTTCTCCACTTGAGTTCCTGAACCCAGTTCTGAGAAGCATCAAGAAGATGGCCCTGAGGACAAAGATTTTGTCAAGTGTTCTGTGGTCCCAAATTTTTGCAAAGTAAATACATGGACTCTTCCACCTTGGAAAGTTACAATGTTCATAAGCATATATATATATTTATATATATATAAATATATATATTTATAAATATATATATATATATATATATTTTTTTTTTTTTGTCTATTTAGGGCCGAACCTGTGGCATATGGAGGTTCCTAGCTAGGGTAGAGGTTGAATTAGAGCTGTAGCTGCTGGCCTACACCACAAATACAGCAACTCGGGATCTGAGCCACATCTGCAACCTACACCACAGCTCACGTCAACGCCAGATCCTTAACCCATTGAGCAGGGCCAGGGATGGAACCCACACCCTCATGGATACTAGTCAGGTTCGTTAATCGCTGAGCCACAATGGGAACGCAAATGAGCATATTAAAGGTTCTGCTAAGTTTGGCAGTAAAACAAGCTGTTTGTATTCCAAAGTTATTTACCCAAAGAAAATAACACCACTACGTATTTCCTGCAGAACAGGATCCAAGGATAGCCGACAGTGTGGAAATACTAGTTTATGCCTTTAATCCTGATTGATCACAGGGACAAGCACACTTAGTTTTAAATGTTGTTTCCATCACTTCCTTACTGTTTGACGTTGGACAAGCTACTTAACATCTTTGATGGACAGTTTCCTCATCTGTAAAATGGGCATAAAATATACTTTCTCAATAGGGTGTTTTCATGGAGCGCATCTGCCTGCCACATATACATACTTAAAGAAGTTCCTTTCGGTATCATGGGCTAAAAGTTAGGAATCGAATATATTAGCTGAAATAGTTGTAAGAAACTTCTGAGTTATATAGCTTAGTTCTTCCTCCCTCAGGATTCTCGTGCTGTTTCTTTATAGTGGTTCTCAAACGGGTCTTGTGTACTGATATTCAAACTTCAGTCTAAAAGGATTCTCTGAAATATTGCAGTTATAAAAATTACAATATAAAAATGGCAATATAAAGAAGAAAAAGTAACTTTAATACACCTATTATGCATTACTGGGAACGGTCTGATTTTCTTATGTAAAGTATTGTCATGTTCAGGATAACTGCATAGTGATTGAAAAATGAGCTATGTAAATATAATCTTGGAAAGAGAAATATTTACCATGTTAGGATTAAGATTATGGTATGTTAGAGCTGAAAGGAATCTTAGCTTGCAGGTTTTTAAAAACTAGTGAGGAAGCTTTCTTTTCCATAGATGGCCTGGAACACAGGCTCTATCCTTGGCCTTGAAAATTCTTTCTCACTTTGACCCACCCCCATCCCCACCTTGGGAAACTCTCACGCATCCTTGAAGACTCAGCCCAAGTAGCATTTCCTTTTGTAAAAAGTCATCTTTGACTTCCCAGGCTGAGTTAGGTCACACCCCTTGGTTCCTATAGCATCCTCTGAACATGCCCTTTAGACAATGTTTGATGCTTTCTTTCCAAGTGGCTATGAGGGCCAGGGATCTAAAGATGCCATTGAAGGTCAAACGGAGGTGGCCCTGCCTTCCTGGAGCTTAGACCATGATGGGACAGCAGACACCAAACAGGGACACGGACAGTAAACAGTAAAGTATTACAGATTGAGACAGTCCTACGAGGGAATAAAAGAGATAAGACTCCAATGATTCTGTTCTAAGAACTTAACCTTGCCATCCTGCTGGCTGTGACGTATTTGACTGTAATAGCTGGTTTACAGCTGTGTAGCCTGGCACAGTCCTGTGCTCACACATATCGAACATGTATTACCTCCTGAATGAATGAATGACGGCTGAACTCAACGAGGTAAAACATAGGGTTTGCCGAAGGGAGCAACTCATTAGTGACAATTTCCGGAATTAGCTTTTGTTTAATGTGGGAGACTACTTGTAAGCCTACCAGCGACCTCAGAACAATTACTTACGTGTTCTGTTGATACCTGGTTTTATTTGACTGTTTGGTTCTCTCGGGCCCTATAAACATGCAAATATACTCAATGGCTTCACACTAGAGCTGGCTCCAAGGAAGACAGCATTTTATTTGGGACGAGGTGGCTCCCTCTGTACTTGTGATTAAGAGAGGAAGCAAATGTGTGTGATTCATCCAATTAATCTCAAAGGTGTGCCCAAAGTAAGGTCCAGACAGAAGGGACTCACTCCATTATTCCAAAATCCTTCATTAAGTCAATTCCATCAAGAACCCACACCTTCCTGTCTTCCTTGCACTTCTGAGGGGCAGACAGTGTGATTACCTAATTTAAATAAGGAGCCAGCTCATTGCTTTTTCTGGGTGTCAAGAAGATTTAGAGCAATGACCTGGCTGAGAGATAATATCCTCATATAATTTTCAGATTCTATGAAAAATTAGAAAGTGTAGAGAAGGATATTCATAATCCTCCTGGAGAGAAGAGGACAGATACACATACATTTTTAAAGTGTCACAAAAGACAACACCGCTCACTCCCCCAAGTCCACTTAGTTTAAAAGCCATGAATGTCAGCACAATCTCTGATGAATCTGTAACCAGAGGCCCTCAGCCTAAACCTGGGATTTCACAGTTTTTTGGTTTGGGTTTTTTTTTTTTTTTGGTTTGTTTTTGCAGTGGCTGGTAGAAGTAAGTCCCCCCCCCCCCACCTCAGGACTGCTTTTCCAGATACAGATTACATTGTCTTGGTGGGAGATACGAAATTAAATAACTTCCAAATTTTAATGTAATATTTAATGCCTACAAAAGAATGCATATATGTATATTACTTATGAAGCTATGAAACATAATAGACCCAACACCTATGAGGCCATTGTCCATCTTAAGAACCAGAACAATCCTCTTGAATTTATCTATGTGGACTTCTTCATCCCATACTTTCTGTATGCTAACTCAGATAAAACAATATCTGAATGCCTGAGAGGGTGTGGAGAAAAGAGAACCCTCCTACACCGTTGGTGGGTTAATGTCAATTGGTGCAGCTGATAGGGATGGAGCAGACACAGGTATTTTTAGAAGTCTCAATAAAGGACCACAGATAACGAGGGAAACAGGGGACACTGGGAGATCGCTGTAAGTAAATAAATTGCTCAAAAAACCCATCATTAGTGGAGCCTTGAGAATTGCCTCAGGTCATTGGGTGAGGGATGGGATGAGGCCTGCATTCAGATTCAGACCAAGGGCAAAAGTTTGAGGACCTCTCTTCCGCGGATTTGAATACACAGTTTACAGGATACCAGGGAGGAGCTACTACTCCCAGAAAGGAAAAGGTGGGCTTTTCCAATCCCCACTCCTCTTGAATGATAAAACTGTAGCCCAGGGAGTTCCCGTTGTGGCGCAGTGGTTAAGGAATCCTACTAGGAACCATGAGGTTGCGGGTTCCATCCCTGCCCTTGCTCAGTGGGTTAATGATCTGGCGTTGCCGTGAGCTGTGGTGTAGGTTGCAGACGCGGCTCAGATCCCGCGTTGCTGTGGCTCTGGCGTAGGCTGGCAGCTACAGCTCCGATTAGACCCCTAGCCTGGGAACCTCCATATGCCGCGGGAGTGGCCCAAGAAATAGAAAAAAGACAAAAAAAACCACAAAAAACTGTAGCCCACTGGATCCCTGGGGCAGAGCTTCCATGCCTGCCTGCTTGAATTCTCACAAGCCTCCTATCTTAATAAATCTCTTTCTTGCCCATCACTTTGTCTCTTGCTGAATTCCTTCTGTGCGGAGACATGAAGAACCTGAACCTCACTGAGTCCAGACACAGGGTGAGTGATTCTAATTTAAAACCTGGGGTTTAAGTCCCAATCTGGGTTTAGGCTGGGTTCAAGTCCCAGCATGTGGGTTCAAGTCCCAGTCTGGGTTTTGGCCAGGTTTGAGTCCTGGTACATGGGTTCAAGCCCCACTTTGGATTCTGGCTAGGTTCAGGCTGTTAATACTGTCAATTTCACAGCCACTATGGAAAACAGTATGAAGGCTCCTTTACACTTGATCTTAGCCAAAAGGCCGAGAAGCGATGAAGGCTCCTTTAAAAACTAAAAATTGAACTACCATGTGATCCAGCAATTCCACTCCTGGGTGTACCTCGAGAGAAATCCGCAATTCAAAAAGACACATGCATCCCAATGTTCACTGCAGCACTATTTACAATAGCCAAGACACGGAAGCAACTTAAATGTCCATCAACAGAGAAATGGATAAAAAGATGCTGTGGTACATATATACAATGGAATATTACTCAGCCATTAAAAAGAATGAAAGATTATTCCCTTTGCAGTAACATGGATGGATGGACCTAGAGATCATCATACTAAGTGAAGTAAGTCAGAGAAAGACAAATATGATATCTCTTATATGCGGAATCTAAAAAATATGATGCAGATGAATTTATTTACAAAACACAAACAGACTCACAGACATAGAGAACAAATTTATGGTTACCAAAGGGGAAAGTGGGGAGGGATAAATTAGGCATTTGGAATTAGCAGATACAAACTAATATATATAAAACCCAATAAACAACAAGATCCTACTGTATAGCACAGGAAGCTATATTCAACATCAAGCAATAACCTATAATGGAAAAGAATCTGAAAAAGTAAATAAATATATATATATGAATCACTTTGCTATACACCAGAAACTAACACCACATTGTAAACCAACTATAATTTAATTTTTAAAAAATCACCTGCAAGTGGCAGGGGTGGGTGTGTGTGTGTGTGACAAGATTTAAAGGTGGTATTTCTAATTCCTTGCTTTTAAATGGCTGTGCCTTATTTTTGTTTTGTTCTATACAGGACTTCCTTCTTTCTGTTTCCTTCATGATTTTTCTTTGCTTTGGAATTTCAGCACTTTGACTATATGTATCCAAAAGCAAATAATTCAGTGCTACCTCACACAGAGTATAACCACTTAAAAATAGCACTTTCCCAATTTTTCCTTCCCATCTTTTATTCTACTGTTGTCACATATGTAACTTTATGAGTGCTACAAATAGGCAAAACCTTACAACTACTTCTGCTTTAAAAGGTCACTACTTTTTGTAGAATAAAAATTAAATTTATATTGCCCTCATTTCAATGATTCCTAGAAACCTTCGTTTTAATATGTAGATCCGAGCTGCTCTCATTATCTTACTGGTTCTGCTTTAAGAATGTCCTCTGCATTTCTAATGGTACAATTTTGCTGGTAATGAATGCAAATTCCTTTAGGCTGAGAGACGTTTTAAAGTAAGCATTCTAAGTCACAGTGCTAGATTCTTAGTGGTACTGATACTTACGCGGGCCTTGGAGGAGTCAACGGCTGTCAACTCGAGGGCCAGATGGGTACCAAAAGTGGGTGAAACGGGGTGAGTCGCAGAATGGTCCAGGAGGCAAGGATGAAGGAAACTAGAAAGGCAGCCCAGCCCAAAGGTAGCAGCTATGCTCAGCTTTGCTGAGGTTGTCATAAGGGCATGCAGGCCTGCCGTTTCCAGAACAGTTTATCTGAGTTTTTATATGAAATTGTCCCATTTTACAAAACAGCTGGATAAAATAACAAAACAGAAGCAGACTCCCGCAGAGGTAGAGAACAAACTAGTGGTTACCAGTGGGAAGAGGGAAGGGGGAGAGGGGCGAGATAGAGGTAGAGGATTAAGATATACAAACTACTATGTACAAAGTAAGTAGGATACAAGGATATAGTGTACAGAACAGGGAATGTAGCCAATATTTTACAATAACTTTAAATGGAGAATAATTTATAAAAATATTGAATCACTGTGCTCTACACCTGCAACTAATATAACGTATCAACGATCCTCTGATTAAAAACATAAAAAAGAAATTGCCCCATTTTAAAGGGTTGGCGACCAATTAAAAATTTGTTTAACTTGTATGCGCCAAGCAAAGTAGGGCTGCAGCCCAGATGTGGCTCATGGGCCAGCAGTTTGCAACCTCTGTCTCAAGCAGTTTTCATGACACCCCAAAGAACTTGAATAACCAAAGAAAGATTCTCTTTGATGAGAACTGTTCGTTCTTCTATCTAATATCTTAAAACATTCTAGTGACTGAAATTGACGGACACCCCAGGGGATGTTGTTTGTACTCATGGGATCTGTTGTTACCTCCGGATTGGGGCTAGAGGCAAACTCTCGGGAGGTCCAAGACAAGGCAGTGGTGGGTCTTGACTGGAGAAAAACTAGACAGTGGTCTGCTAGCATGTGTTTCCATCTAGCAAAGGAGTTGTTTCAGCTATTTGAAGACCAGAGAGGGTTGCCGTGAAGAGAGCAGGGAGAAGAACAGACATGATTTATAAGAGTGAGAGAAACACAAGGTAGTCATGGCCCCCGTGAGGAATGGAGAAGCCTGTCTGCCAGGAGCAAGGCTGTCTGGTCACTGCATCAGCAGCTAGAGAGGAAGGAATGAAGCATCAGACCCCCTCCTGTTGCCACCGGGGCACTGTTTTCCCTTCTCCTTCCTTTGGCCATGAGTGGAGGGAAGATACTCATCTAACAGAGGACCCTCGGCCACAGCATGCAATTTACAGGTGAAACATGCACCCACAGTTTCCACTCTCCTCTGAACCTGTTCCTATAACCTCATGTTGACAAGGCAGGTAAGGGGGCGTGTGGACTTGGCAGCATAGTACTGACTCAGGTGTGCTGGGCGACGTCGTGCAAAGGGTCGGGAGGTTCTTAAAATAACACCCTGGAAACTCTTCTCTGCATGACTCAAAAGCATGGCAGGCCTCTAATGGCATTGCCTGCTGCGTTTGAGAAAGGCTTCCAGAAGCCACAGTTTTAATATAGCAAGAAACCATTTCCAGGGCCTCTTCAGCATGGCTGCATAAATCTGACTGCTTAAAGATAGATGTGCCCAGAGCTTTGCTCCACTCCCCTGGCATGGAACACCGAGCCAGCAGTGTCACTGAGACTACCTGACCATCTTCTGGATCTTTGAGAACTTCCCGTGGGACGCCAGCATCTCTTCTGGGCTCTGGGACACAGAACCCTCCGTATCAGATGTGGGGCTGCCACAAAGGCTCAAAGTGGACCTTTGGGTCTTGTCTGCTGAACTGCTCTTGTTTCCAGGGTATTCTCCCCCTGTCGTCTACCTTCCTGAAAGCTTTCCCAACTTTGTTCCCCGGCCCCAAACTCTACTAGGCAGCTCTTCAAATATTTTAAGTTTTAAAATATTTGAAGAGCTGTGTCTGTGTCTTCTTCTGAGGCAGAAAAATAATTCAGGTAGTTAGTGTAGGAACATGGGCTTCAATATATTCTTTGATATGGTCCTTGATTAACGCCCATGACTTAAGGGTTCCATCCCCACTGCCTTTGTTCACTACAGAGATTATATCTGTTTTACATCCAGATGGACATTAATCTCTAACCCACTCCTCAGCTGATAGAAAAGGAATGAGAGGAATGGCAACTCTCAGTCTAAAGAAAAGAAGAGCAAAGAAACCATAAAACTTATGGGGCATTTCCACCTCTAAGTCCCCTATTGGACAAGGACTGATTATAGGTAACTGGGCAAGGCCAATGGGAGAAAACCACTTCTTTCTGGACCCCACGTTGGTACCCCATCTTTAAAGGATAGAAACCGCTATAGGATGATAGAGAGGGGGGCTCTTCCTCCCACTCCCAGAGTCTATGCTGGGAGCTATTTGCTTTCCTATAATAAAGACTTTGGCTTGCTGGCTGCCTGTGTATTCGTGAAGTTCATTCTTCAGCTCTGTGAACAAGAACCCGGATTCTGGTAACACTTCCTCTGTGCTATTCTTCAAAAACAAACAAACAAACAAAGAAACAAAACAGGTCCCACCAACCACTACACCAGTGAAATAGAGACCATGCTTCTACCCATGGAAGCCCTTTTTCAGAACCACACTTATTTTTATCCATGTCCATATTTGTTCAACACAGATGCAAGCAGCACTCAGAGAGGTTCCCCCTGGGGAGTCGGGGAAGGTCTGACATTTTAGACAACATCTGAGTTGAGGCTTAGAGAGTGAGAAAAAGTACAGTAGCCAATGAGTGGGCAGTGTTCCCCAGAGATAAAATCAGGAAATATCAGAGGGATGGGGGTTGCATTATTTTCTGGTGCCAAAGGGCCAAACAGGCTTTCTTGTTACCCCTCCACCAAGCATGCTGGACCTTCATTCTGTACGGACAATTCCTGGATAGAGATAAGGAGCTGTCCCTACCCTGGCCAGAAAAAGAGTGTTTATCACTTTTTCGGTGCTATATTCTCAATGCTTGGAACAGTGCCTGGAATACAGAAGATGCTCAATCAATGTTTGGTAAAGAAATGAAAGAACGAATGAAGTGAGGTCATTGATTAGAAGGGAAGGAATCAGAGCAGGGTCTCTTATCGGGCTCCCAAGGACTTCCTATCAGGGCACGACAGCCACAATGTGTGTGTGTGTGTTGGGGGGGGCAGGTGGATGGATGAGGCTGTGAGGGATCGGGGAGGAGCACTCTAAGGATGGAGTCAGAGCACAGATTCACGGAGAGTCGAGAGAGGCATGGCAGGATGGCAGGAGGTGACACAAGGCTCACAGGAGCAAGAGACAGTCAGACACTTGCACTGAATGTTTTCAGGACAAGTGAATAAATGAATCTCAAGTGGAATGTTGGAAGGAGGCAAAATGGTACAAAAGAAAAAAAAAAGGATTTTCAGCCAAGTACTAATCAAAGAATCAGAGGACAGAGTAAAAGGCAGGTATAAATGTGAAGCTTCTTGCTACACAGCTGATAGACAAGGGCAAGGCAGGTCAGGAAGTAACAGCATTAGGTAATAGATAGGATTTATTCTGAGCCTGCCATGTGCCAGAGGTGGTGCTAGGGATACAGCAGTGACCACAGGATTAATACACTTGGTGTTTTATAGATGGTAGTTACAGCAGTTATGATAATTCCTCCTATTTTATAGATAAGGGCACTGAGGCAGAAGAGGGCAGTAAGTTACCCATGTCACACTACCCAGACGTGATTGAGTCTGTCTTGGGTTAGAATGGAGAGCAGGTCTACGGTTGTAGCATCAAGCAAGTGGCTAGAGGAGATACAAAAATGGTACCAGGTTCAATAAACTGAGCTTAATGCATGATGATAACAATATATGAGGATGAAAAAGATACTTGCACCCCGATGCTGATTTCAGCACTATTCACAAGAGTCAAGACATGGAAACAACCTAAATATCCATTGATAGATGAATGGATTAAGAAGATGTGGTACATAAATACAATGAAATACTACTCAGCCACAAAAAAGAACAAAATAATGCCATTTGCAGCAACATGGATAGAACTAGAGATTCTCATACTATGTGAAGTAAGGCAGAAAGAGAAAGACAAATACCATATGATATCACTTACATGTGGATTTCAAAATATGGCACAAATGAACTTATCTACAGAAAAGAAACAAAGTCATGGACTTGGAGAACAGACTTGTCATTGCCGAGAAGGGGGAGGAGGGAGTGGGATGGACTGGGAATTTGGGGTTAATAGATGCAAACTATTGCATTTGGAGTGGATAAGCAATGAGATCTCGCTTATAACACAGGGGTACCTAGCCACTTATGATGGAGCATGATGGAGGAAAATGTGAGAAAAAGAAGGTATATATGTGTGTGTGTGTGTGTGTGTGTGTGTGTGTGTGTGTATGACTATATATGGTTGGGTCACTTTGTTGTACAGCAGAAATCGACAGAACACTGTAAATCAGCTATAATAATAAAATTTTAAAAAGTGTATGAGGATGATGATATAAAAGAAGCCATAAGAAGACTTTCTGAGAACCTTTATAATCACAGGGTGTTTTGCATTAAGAGAGCATCGGACCTGACTATGAGACTGCAGATCTTGCCTAAAGAGCAGCGGACAAACTACGAGGAGGAGAAATTCCACCTTGAACCACATCCAAGAGAGGTTATTTGGGAAAGAAAAGGGAGAGCAGCATGGGCAAAGAAATAATCGTATTGTCTAAATCTGCGGATACAGCCGTGGTCAAAGTATTTTCACGAACTTGGTTAAACCCAAAATGTACACTGCAACAGACCGATCTGGCTACAAATATATTACTTTAAATAAATATCTGTTACAATTTTTAAAAAAAGAAGAGATGGAGATGGGACTGGGATGCACATCCAGGGGTCTGGCTCCACAGTCTGTCACCTCACCCAGCGCCCTGCACACCTCTAGGAAAAAAACCCCTGAGATCCAAGGATGGGCTTCTGGCTGCTGGAAATCCAAAAGAGACTGCTGGCTTCCTTCTTCAACCTATCCTGGAGATTTCCCAGGAGCAAGGGCTGTGCTGGTGTCATACCTCTTATCAGCAACACTGGGTGTAAATGATGAAGGTACATATCCTTGGACCCAGCAAATCCACCTCTACAGAGTACCCCTCAGTTGCACTTATACATATATAAATGACAAAGGTACGATGTTAATTGTTGTAAAGAACTTGTGATGGCAAAATCCTAGAAACTTTTGTCCATCAGTTGAAGATTAATAATGGGGGTAAAAGCGTTGTCGTCTAGAGGGAAAATACGGAATCCACATCTCACGCCATATGTTAGCATAAGGTCCAACTGGATGTATATTTAAATGTATATATAGGAGTTCCTGTTGTGGCGCAGCAGAAATGAATCCGACTAGGAACCATGAGGTTGTGGGTTCGATCCCTGGCCTCACTCAGTGGGTTAAGGATCTGGCATTGCCGTGAACTGTGCTGTCGTGGCAGACGTGGCTCAGATCTTGTGTTGCTGTGGCTCTGGAGTAGGCCAGCGGCTGTAGCTCTGATATGACCCCTAGGCTGGGAACCTCCACATGCCTCAGGTGTGGCCCTAAAAGGACAAAAGACAAAAAAAAAAAAAAAAAGTGTGTGTGTGTGTGTGTGTGTGAAAAATATGGAGGGGAATGGATTTCGTAACTATGACACAAAATCCAGAAGTCATGAAGGAAAGATTTATAAATTTGATTATGCAAAATGTTTTAACAAAAACTTTTGCTCTGTCTTTAAAAAATCAAAAGCCACTGTCATGCCAGAAACAAAGGTTATAGCTTAAATCACACTAAAAGCACTAATTTAAAAAGCTCCTATAGACTCATAAGATCCTATTTTCAGGTAGAAGACGGATTTATATATTTTCAATAGAGGAGATACAAAGTATCAGTTCACAGAAAAAGAAATAACTGACATTTAAATATCTGCATTTCACACATTTTGATATACCATATTTTCACTTTCATTCAGTTCAAAATATCTTAACATTCTATAGTGGTTTCTTTTTGACTCGTGGCTTATTTAGGAGTATATTGGGGATTTTAAATTCCTCTTTTTATTTATTGTTTTCTAGTTTAATTCCACTGTGATTAGAGAACATACTTTACTATTTCATTTTTGAAAATTTCTTTTTTTTTTTTTTTTTGTCTTTTGTCTTTTTGTCTTTTGTTGTTGTTGTTGTTGTTGTTGCTATTTCTTGGGCCGCTCCCGCGGCATATGGAGGTTCCCAGGCTAGGGGTTGAATCGGAGCTGTAGCCACCGGCCTACGCCAGAGCCACAGCAACGCGGGATCCGAGCCATGTCTGCAACCTACACCACAGCTCACGGCAACGCCGGATCCTTAACCCACTGAGCAAGGCCAGGGATGGAACCCGCAACCTCATGGTTCCTAGTTGGAATCGTTAACCACTGTGCCACGAAGGGAACTCCTCATTTTTGAAAATTTCTTGAAACTTGCCTTAAATTCCATCATCTGGTCTATACTGGTAAATGTTCCATATGTACTTAATGTACAATCTGCAGTTGTTGGATGAAGTATTTTTATACATCAATTAAGTCATTAATTTGTTATTCATGAGGTTCAAAGCTTCTATACCCTCATTGATTAATTGCTTATTTGTTCTACCACTTATTGAAAAGTATGTTAAAGTTTAGAAATATAATTGGATTTGTCTATTTCTTTTTTAGCTCAGTTAGCTTTATTTTCTGAATTGTGAAGCCATGCTATTAGGATGCATATAAATTTAGAACCACCACTCTCCTTCTTGCATTGATCCTTTTGTCTCTGGTGCTTGCCTTAAAGTCTACTTCGATACTGATAGAACCAACGACACCATTTTTCTTTTGGTTCATCTTTGCTTGGTGCATATTTTTATGCCTTTATATTTACAATGTCTCTGCAGCTTTATATCTAACGTGTACCCTTTGTAAGTTGCATACTGTTGGGTTTTGATTATTTTTAACTCTGAAAATCTCCATCTTTCATGAGAATATTTAGTCCATTTAAAGCTAATGTCATTATGGACATCGTTGGGCTTAAATACAAATCCTTGAGTTGTAAAGATGATCTTGAATTAGTGTACTCAGAACTTCTGAGGAAATGCAAAGACCTCACAACACTTCAACCCAATCTACTTCCTTTCCTTTTTGTACTATTGTTGTCATGCTTTTAATTATGCATTTAAAAAACCCTACTATGTATTTTAGTTTCTCTGTTATACTCAGAAGCAGAGGTCTAGAGGAATTATTTTTATTTTATTTTATTTTATTCTTGCTTTTTAGGGCTGCACCCGCAGCATATGGAGATTCCCAGGCTAGGGGTTGAATCGGAGCTGTAGCTGCCGGCCTACACCACAGCCACGGCAACACCAGATCCTTAATCCACTGAGCGAGGCCAGGGATCAAACCTGCAACCTCACGGTTCCTAGTTGGATTCATTTCCTCTGTGCCCTGATGGGAACTCCTAGAGGAATTATTTTTAAAACAAAACTCCAAAGTTCATATAACAGGAAAAGAAGGATCCGTAGACATAATTACATCAATATGGGAAATTTACAATACAAAGGACACCACAAAGATAACTTACAGGGGGAAAGACTGAGGGGCCATATTTGAAATCTCTAAAACCAACAAATAGGTAGTACCTAGAACAGAGCAAGACAGGAGACCCAGTCTACTGGCAAGAATTATGAATAAACCTTTCACATGAAGGTAAAACAATCACAAGCTCATGAAGGGATGTTTGATTTCATGAGTGATTAGAGAAATGCAAACAACCACGACCGCAGTACACCACTTGACAATCCTCAAATGGATAAAAATCAGTCAGATAAATGTCGGTGAGAATTTAGGGATGAGAGAACCTTTTACATGGCTGATGGGAAGGTTGGCATCACTGCTTCGGAAATCAATCTGACAGGCAGGATGTACTTTACAGCCCAGCACTCCTGTTCACATGATATTCCAGACCTATAAGGGGACGTGTATGAGGACAATTTATGGTCAGCGAAGTCTAGGGATTAGAGTGTCCACCACTAAAGAAAATTAAAGAGTAAACCCAGACGGATGTGTATGATGGAATGCTTTATGGCAGCCAGTGAACCTGTACATTTAGCAACTGTTTAGACCTTCAAAACAAAGTGTGGAAAGAAAAAAAATTGACATAGTAGATTGACGGCAGTATAATAGTCATATATTTTTAAAGCAGAAATACACTACACAACACACTATATTTAAAATATATAGTAGGGAGTAGATGGACTGGGAATTGGGGTTAATAGATGCAAACTATTGTGTTTGGAACAGATGAGCAATAGATGGGAACTATATCTAGTCACTTGTGATGGAGCGTGATGGAGGGTAATGTGAGAAAAAGAAGGTATACATGTTTGTGTGACTGGGTCACTTTGTTGTGCAGTAGAAAATGGACAGAACACTGTAAACCAACAGTAATGGAAAAAATAAAAATCATTTAAAATAAATAGATAAATGTAAAAAAAATATATATATATAAATATATATATAGTAGATAGACTTCTGCAGGTGCTTAGCACTCAGGCTCCCTACATAAGTTGCCTGAGTGAATTCTCAATCTTGCCATGCGCTAAACTGGAAAGTGACTTGATATTTCTGGGCCTCAGTTTCTTCATCTGTTAAGAGGAAACAGCAAAAGAACTTATAGAGTTGTTGGGAGGATTAAAAAAGATAGAGCGCTAGGAGTTCCTGTCGTGGCGCAGTGGTTAATGAATCCAACTAGGAACCATGAGGTTGCGGGTTTGGTCCCTGCCCTTGCTCAGTAGGTTAAGGATCCGGCGTTGCTGTGAGCTGTGGTGTAGGTTGCAGACGCGGCTCGGATCCTGCGTTGCTGTGGCTCTGGCGTAGGCCTGTGGCTACAGCTCCGATTGGACCCCTAGCCTGGGAACCTCTATATGCCGCCAGATCGGCCCAAGAAATAGCAAAAAAAAAAAAAAGATAGAGTGCTAAATGTCCTTCAGTGGTGATTGGTTAATAAATTATAGCTTACGTACATATGCATATGTACAGACATGCAACAAATATTAAGGAACATGATGCAGTTATTAAAAATAATGGTACAGATCTAAATGTATTCACCTAGAAAGATACCGATAGTATCTATCTTAGAAAACAGCAATCACAAGACATCAAGTATAATATGATTCAAAATTTCATAAAATTATCCATACGTATTTATATGTGTATATGAACAGGCACAGAGGAATGTGTTTGGAAGAAAGACACCAATATGTTAACAGTAGCTCTATCTGAAGTAGTAGGATATGGCATCATTTTAATGTTCTTTGTTTTTTCCATATTGCTTAATTTGTTATCATTGAGGATGTACACATGCAAATTAAAGCTATTCTTTTAAAAAATCAAATAGAAAAGATAGAGTATGTAAAAGTGCTTAGAACAGGGCTTTGATAAATTCGCTTGACGTTATCAATAAGGATCATTTTCAAAGTCAATGATGAAAACTTTTAGAGTTTTAAGGCAGGTAGAATAAAATGAAAGAGTGAAAATGCAGATGAAAAAATGATGAAATTCATCAAGGGAGGGGGAGGGTCTTTCATGCGCCGATGGTAATGATGTGCCCTAACTGAAGAGTAAGAATAATTAACTCAATGCTCTGAGCCTAAGAGCCCCCAAACCCTGAAAGAGTTCAAGCCCCGTTCCTGAGTCACCAAGGAGTACCACCTGCAGAGATGCTCAGTGGTCTAAACTGAAGTCTTACTTACGTGGCATGTCCATGGAGTGGAACAAGGCTGCTGAGCACATTCATGAATAATTTTTCTGTTGGGTCTGCTTCTTTTATTTATTTATTTATTTATTTATTTATTTATTTTTGCTATTTCTTGGGCTGCTCCTGCGGCATACGGAGGTTCCTGGGCTAGGGGTCCAATCAGAGCTGTAGCCACCGGCCTACGCCAGAGCCACAGCAACGAGGGATCCGAGCTGAGTCTGCAACCTACACCACAGCTCACGGCAACGCCGGATCGTTAACCCACTGAGCAAGGGCAGGGACCGAATCCGCAACCTCATGGTTCCTAGTCGGATTCGTTAACCACTGCGCCACGACGGGAACTCCCGGGGTCTGCTTCTTTTAAAAGCGACTTCCTGTTTAACTGGTTAACAATGAATGATGAATAAATCCGTTCCTTCCTAAGTCCCACGTCGAGGGTCTGTCGCGTTTACAAACACTAGCTACCCTCCCTCTGATCTCTGAACCATGTTCATGAAGAAACTGGGTACCAATCTGGTACCTGTCGCCCAGGGTTCTTGGAAAAAAGCGGGGAGAAAAACACTAATGGTTTCCCTTAGAGGCGACCATGTGGAAATCCAGCAAGGGGAACCTGAGACAAGGCAGGACACACTGAATGGAAAGGCCGGTGGCACGGACCGACTGGGCTCCAAGAGCTCCCAGAGCGGGGTGGACTGATGCCCGGGGCAGGTTTCTAAAGGATGTTTCCACACATCGGACTTCTGCTGGGGAGAAAGGCACAGGGCAGGCTGCTCTGGGGACAGCCCGTGGCAGAAGCCTGAGCACCAGCTTTGCAGATCCTTTTGGCAGCTCAGCTTCCAAAAGCCTCTCTGGAAACAGCAGACTCCGGGGAAATGGTAAACTCTGGGCTCATTTTCTTTTAATTAGCTGAATACATCCCAAGAAAAAAGTCCCTCCAAAGGAGGGAAATCAGGGTATCTTCACACATTTCTATTTTCGCCTGTTTCCAAAGACCTTGAGCGACACAAAACAATGCACATAAAAATAGCCATGATGATAAAGGTAGCTCGAATGTATATATTATCTTGCATCTTGAGGGCTCCAAGAACTTTTTATACAAACACATGATTTTCCACACCTGTCTGAGTGAGACAAGCGCTGCAAGGCTTTTTCTATGTCCTCTCCCTGCGATGGAAAATAGGCTTTGAGGCCTGGGGGTAATATCTGAACACACTAGAACCAGGCCTCCTGGTTTTGCATCCCATGAGGTGTGTGCTGACAAGGAAACTTCTTTGCAATAATCTGAAACCTGAAGGCGAGTGGCGGCAGTTACAAATGATACCTGCCGGTTGCTGAGTGTCTGTTATGCAGCAGCTCCATGCTGGGGGGTTTTATGTTCATGATCTCAGGGGATGGGACCACACCAGGAACCAAGGCAATTGTATTGAGAAATTGGGTTAAGCAATTCGCTTGAAGTTACAATTTACAATATAGTTACACCACTTTACCATAAGAACTAGACTAGGAATTTAATCCCAAACACTCTCTTGCCATACCATCTTCCTGAGCCTGTTTTGGAATTTCTGAAGGTTTTTAAAATGTTCATTTAAAAAAAAAAAGTCATTAAAAAAATGTACTATAGCCATTTTTTTTTTCCAAAAAAAATCTCCATCCAAATCAGGCTGCATTATAATACTATTCCCACAAACCAGCTATGATCAGAACAATCAGCAGGTGTACCTGGCTCCTGTCTATTCAGATTCCCCTCTTTTGGTGACTTGGACATGACCAACCTCTTGCAGTTGAAATATTGCTTGTTCTAAGGACCAATATTTAGAGAGACTAAAGCTGGTATTTCCCAATGATTCCAATATTTAGAGAGACTAAAGCTGGTATTTCCCAATGCAGTTTCTAGAACCCACTGCAGTAGCCATAAGCACCTAATGCCCTCTGTGTCCTCTATTCCTCTGAGTCTGCCCATCCTCAGGTTTGGGCTCAAGTAACCCCACTTCCAAGGAAACTTCTAGGCCAACCATGGGATTCTTGGTTCCTCTCCATTTAGGCCAGGTTTAGAAGGAAGGCAGGAAAGAGGAGATGTGCGGATGAGTTTCAGATCTCTGGTCCCCAAGCAAGGCACCTGTACTGATGGGAGGAAGGCCAAGGGCATCGTGAACTGCAGAGATGAAGAAGCTTCATGAAACACCCATCTCTCAGAAAAGCATGGGATGTGCTTTTTCTCTTTTCCTTTCCAAGGAGGAAAGGATGAGGCTCTCACACATTCACTGGGGAACTGACTCGCAGACTTTGTTCAGAGGATAATACGCCCTCCAGTCTCACAAAGGATGAGGTGCTAAAGCATGGCGGGAAGGGGCACGTTGAGTGAGCACCTAAGGGGAATGGGAGGAATTATGGTGGCTCGGCTGTGGGTCTAGGGGAGGTGTGAGTGTCTGCAGAGAAGGGGTTGTTTTCCTGCATGGACTCTGCTCTGGGTGGGAGGAGGGATTCCTGGTAACCTGCTCTCCTGGCCAGGTAGCAGATGCTCCTCTGTGGGGCACATGACAGATGAGAGCTGACTTGATGCGTCTTCAAGATGCTCAGTCACTCATATGACACAAGGGAGCCATGACTATCCACGAGGGCATAGCAAACCCAGGCTCCTCTGGACTCTTTGGAATTTGTTTCCTCTGCGACCAGTTTGTCACTGTTACAGTGTGACTTCCACTGAAAGAGTGGCCACTCATATGATGGCCATTCAGAGGAAGGAGCCTGTTCCCTGACTGTCAGGACAGGGAGCTCCTTAGGGGTATTTGTTCACACTTGCTTCATCCCGCAGGTCATCCTGGGCGAGTGGCAAGATATTTTGGATGTGACCTGCTCTAAAGCCATCACTTTATGAATGAGGAAACTGAGCCAGAAGGTGGGGTGGTCTAGTCCAAGGTCACACATGGATACATGGATATGTACAAGGGTTGAGAATAGCATCTTTGTCTCTGGCCCCTGCTACCATGCTTTTTGCTATTCCAGGCTAATCCTTCCTCTATTCCTCCCTCCTCCTTCTTTCTTTCTTTCCTTCTTGCCCTACATGCCGCATATGGAAGTTCCTGGACCAGGGACTGAATCCAAGCCTAAGCTGTGACCGCCACCATAGCTGCAGAAACAATGGGTCCTTTAATTCATTGCACCAGGTCCGGGATCTAACCTGTGCCTCCACTGTGACCCAAACCAATGCAGTTGGGTTCTTAACCCACTGGGCCACGGCGGGAACTAGACTATTTCTTGCTCAAAGAATCGACTCCCTGCTCTTTCCCTGTGTCCCTCGCACCCTGGTTCACAAGCCACCAGCGTCAGCCTTTGAAATTGTGGCTCCAGTTAGGACACACCTGTTTAGTGTCTCAGCAGCTTCCCACCACAGGAAGAATAAAATCCAAACTCCATGTGGTGGCCTCCGATCGGCCCTGCCCACCTGCCTACCTCCCTGTGCTCTAGCCAGACCAGCTGTCTTGTTCTGGGCACATGCCAAGTTGTTCCCATCTTCGGGCTTCGTACTTGCTGTTCCTTCTGCACCAAATGCCATTCTTGCTGTTCTTAAGAAAGCCGGCTCCACCTCACAACCCGTTCCCAGCCATTCCATCTCCTTGGAGAAGCACTTTCCAGGAAATGGCATTTCTTTGTTTATTAACTGTCTCGCTCTCTGGTTCATTTACTGCTTGTGCCTGAAACCTGCCTGGCACATAGTTGGCTGTAATAGCTGAGGGTTTAATGATTCTGTTGAATTGTGACTGCTGTGGCTGCCCCTCGGACACAACACACTTTTCCGGATGGCATCCTGGAAGGTGATCAAAGGGCTCTAGCACCAGGTAGTTTCGGGAAAACACTTTACTTCAGTGAAAAGGTAAATAACAGAAACAAGGCTTTCCAGCTTCCGAGAGTAAGAACTCAGTGACGGGTTTGGCTTGTTACAGCATCTCAAAATAGGATCTTTGGACTTGAAGGTGTCACATTCCATACTAAGACCACACAGATAATAACTAGAAGAGCCAGACGCTTTGGCTCACTGGCTTCTTCTGCTGGGTTCACCCAGCATTTGAAATCAAAGCACTTGACTTTGAAATGCAGTCAAGTGACCTCAACAACTGGATCTTCTCCCTCCTTAGGCTTTTTCTGTGCTCTAGTCTGTCAAACGGCGGCACAGGCTTTCTCTCCCCAACCCCGCCCCAGGCGGCCGACTCAGCCATCAATCACTTGCCCAAACCAACAGATGCAGCTGCTGATTGCAAAGTGAGAACCAGGGCAGGACCACCCCAGAACCGGAGTCTGCTTTCTAGGGCATGGTGAAGGGAAACAATTGCTTGCCGAAGCATGAAAAAATGAACAGCCTCCCCTCTCCAACAGCTTCCTCCTTGTGTCTCAATCAAGTCACTGATCTGTTGAATTAGATGCACTGACTGTGACTGCTAAGTTGAAGAAATCAGAGGCAACTTGGCAGCACTCTCCTGAGCCACGACACCCTCCTGCTCATGCCCTCACATTCCTGGCTCCACCCCTGATGCCTCAACACCCTCCCAGTGGCCTCTCACGGATAACTGAAATCACTTCTTCCTCTACAACATCTGTGCCTATCACCCCCTGCCCTCTATTTACAAGAGACCCACTCAGTCCTTCTCTGGACTGTTGCAGGAGCATCCTTGCTGCTGCCCCAGGCTCTGGACTGGTCCTCCTTGTACAGTCTTAGTTTTTTCTTTCTGAAACTAAGTTCTCAATATGCTCTTGTCAGCTCAGCACTGGTGGTGGCAGTGACAGGGGGCGGGGCGGTGTCCTCTGCATCCTTCTCATTTTCATATTCAAAGTCCATCAGGACCCGTCCAACTTCTACTCATCCCTCAGGTCACCTCCGTAAAGTGTCTTTGATTCCTCTAGTGGCATGTCCTCTGTAATTCTTCTGTGTCTCAGTCCTCCACACTTTCTACCTTGACCTGTCAGTGTCCACGGATTATCCCCCCAGCTCTGTTCTTCTCTGTGTTCTCCATGCAGCTGTGCACCTTGCACCGTTTAAGTAGATGCCATCAACACACATGTGTGTTAAGAAAATGCATGTGTTATTTTGAAAGGGTTAAACAATCACTTTAGACCAATAAAATGGCTCTCTCATTGACAGGGGAAAGCAGCAATTACCTCTTTTTCTCCTTTACACATTACCAAGGCTTTCCTGAAAGGTCTATTTCTTTTTTTCTTTTTTTGGTCTTTTTGTCTTTTTTTAGGGCCACACCCATGGCACATGGAGGTTCCCAGGCTAGGAGCTGTAGCTGCCGGCCTGCACCAGAGCCACAGGAACTTGGGATGCAAGCCGCATCTTTGACCTACACCACAGCTCACGGCAACACCGGATCCTTAAGCCACTGAGCAAGGCCAGGGATCGAACCCGCGTCCTCACGGATACTAGTCAGGTTCACTAACCACTGAGTCATGACGGGAACTCTGGTCTATTTTATTTTTAATACATATTCTTTTTCATGGTGCTTTTAGCTTTCTAAGGGGTTTTCCTTGCTGTCGGAACATTTTATTCACATAATTCTTCCCAGATAGGTGCAAAAGAGTCTTGAACAATTGTAAATCAAATCTCCCGAGAAATTACTATATGCCGAGTGTTGTTTGTGTGCTCGGCATTGTGCTTGGTATTGGGGGTCCAATGGTTAGCAGGGCCTGCAGGCTAATGACAGAGCCTGATAAATACAGGGGCAATTTCCCTATCACATGGTAAGTGTTCTGATGGCCAAGGTATATGTTTCTATAGAAGGGACCCCTCTCTGAGAGGATCAATATTTGGGGGAATGAGAGAACTGTCCTGTATCCTGATTATGGTGATGGTTATGGAAATCTATCCCGCTTTATGATTAGACCATGAATCTATCAGGTCTAAGGGTTTGGGGGATTCAGGCTCAAGGGTCTTGTGATGCTCTGGAACTCAGGGGAGCCAGGCAGGCTGCAGACAGATTCGAGCATGACCTGACTATGATCTACTTAATCCCAAGTGGGTGGATGACTGTCCTTAGGAGGAAGGTCAAAATATAACATATTTCAGGAGGGCCTGGGGGCTGGAGACCGAAGTTAACCATGCAGTCTGGCAGCCTGGTGGTCCCTGGTGATGCCCAGAGCCAGCGGTTTGCTGAAAGCCTGCAACCTAGAGAGTGTGGCTCAATCAGTCTGTATCTCTGGCATGTTAGTAGTGGAAAAGAAGCCCTTTTGTGACGGCCAGGGTGACTGCGGGGGGAGGAGCACGTAAGGCACAGACTGCAGACACCGGGTGTCTGAAAATTTTACGTGTCTGTGTTATTTCAATTCAAAGTCTTGATGGAACTTATAATGCAGACACAGTAAGCCAGAAGCATTTACATTTTATTTTTTAAGAGTCGGCCCCTTTCATCTCCTTTCACGGGAGCTTTTATGAATTGGTGGAGAGCAGGGAAAGTCAAATGAGACACCAAGAGAGACTCTGAAATTAATCATCTTGTTTTCATCTCAGCCAAAGTCATGGTTCGGACACCCGGGCGAGCAATCTAACAGCCACTCCGCTTAGACTGACAATCTTCTTCCATTTTTTTTGTGAAAGAATTTTGATTTACTCTTTTGGGGGAAGGTTGATAGGAGGTGGGTGGGACTGGGACTCTTTGATTCATGGTTAAACCTAATATTTTTCTTGACTGCGTGGCATTTATCATTATGGATGCTGGCAAGAGGAAAACATAAAGAGATCTGATATAAAGGCATAAAAAAAGTTAAAAAAAAAAGGCCTAAAAAATAAAATGAAGACAGTCTCTTGCTGCAGAAAACTCAGCAATGAAAGAGTTCACCCTTCAAAAACACAAACCCCAAAAGGCACGACTCCCCAAACTTGACAGTCCTTCTCTCTGCCTTGCAAAGCCCTGAGCCTACTGTCACTGTACTGACCATGGCCAACCTGAGATGCCTTCCTCAGCTTTGCTAATCGCGGGTCTTGGATTAAGTGGCTTGAGTCCTCAGACACGGGAAGGCAATGTCCAGGAGGTGAGTTAGACAGAAATGAGCTAGGTGATATTCTGGGATTTTGGTGGTTGTGGGTTTTTGAACAAGGGGGAAAAAACAAACAAACAAACAAACAAAAAACTGGAGTGTTTTCATTTTCAAACTGGGGAATTTTTCTTTGAATACAATCTGGTACCTTTGGTGTTCAGGAAGGTTGCTGAGGTGGCACTGACTGTTGTTCTATCACTGTCCCCTTGCACAACCTGCAGTATCTGTCTTCTTGCATTGCTATATAATACTCCAGGGAATGACTACAATTTGCTTCTTCACTCTCTCTCTCTCTTTTTTTTTTTTTTTTTTTGGCTGCCCCCCAGAATAGGGAAGTTCCCAGGCCAGGGACTGAATCTGAGCTGGAGCTGTCACCTATGCCACGGCTGCGGCAACACCCAATCTGTGTTCTGTGTTGATATGGTTGAGTAATATTCCGTTGTATACATGTACCACATCAGCTTTATCCATTTCTCTGTTGATAGACATTTAAGTTGCTTGCACGACTTGGCTACTGTAAATAGTGCTGCAGTAAACACTGGAGTGCATGGATCTTTTTGAATTTTGGATTTCTCCAGATGTATCCCCAGGAGTAGGATTGCTGGATTCTATTTTAATTTTCTGTCTTTTTTTTTTTTTTTGTCTTTTTTGTCTTTAGGGCCACACTCGAGGCATATAGAGGTTCCCAGGCTAGGGGTCCAATTGGAGCTATAGCTGCCGGCCTACATCACAACCACAGCAACGCGGGATCCAAGCCATGTCTGCGACCTACACCACAGCTCACGGCAACACCGGATCCTTAACCCACTGAGCGAGGCCAGGGATCGAACCCACAACCTCATGGTTCCTAGTCAGATTTGTAAACCACTGAGCCAGGACAGGAACTCCAATTTTCTTTCTTTCTTTCTTTTTGGATGCACCTATGACATATGAAAGTTCCCCAGCATGACAAGGCCAAATCCTTAACTGCTAGGCCACAAGGGGATTCCTGTTTTTAGTTTTTTAAGGAACCTCCATACTGTTCTCCATAGTGGCTGTGCCAATTTAAATTCTCACCAACAGTGCAGGAGCGTTCCCTGTTCTCCACACCCTCTTCAGCATGTATTATTTGTAGACTTTTTGATGATGGCCAGTCTGGTGTGAAGCGATACCTCGTTCTAGTTTTGTTTTGCATTTCTCTAATAATTAATGATGTTGAACATCCTTTCACGTGCTTCTTGGCCACCTGCAACAATTCATTCATCGTTTTATTGTTGAGTTGTATTCCATGATATGGAAGTGCCATAGTTTATCTGTTTACCAGTTAACAGATGTGGAGGTAATTCCCAGTTTTAGGCAATTAAAAAAAAGCATCTATAAACATTCATGTACAAAGTCACACCTTCTGTGAGCACATAGGTATTTAATTCAGCTCAGTGGGGTGGTTGGGTCCTATGATGATCATATGTTCAACTTTGCAAGAAACTGCCAAACTGTTTTCTAGAGCAGCTGCACCAATTTGCCTTTCCATCATCGATGTGTAAGAGTTGTGTACAGCTGCTCTGCATCCTCACAAACACTTCGTTTATTACGTTTTTTTTTGTTTGTTTTGTTTAGTCAATCTAACAGGTGCATCTCCTGTAGTTTCACATCGAATATTCCTAAGGACTAATGAAATTGGATATATTTTCATGTGCTTAGCTGCCGTCCAAATATTATCTTTGGTGAAGCATCTGGTCAAATCTTTTGTCTAATTTTTGCATTGGGCTGCTTGTTTACTTACTTCTGAGTTATGGGTCCTTTTTATATTATGATACAAGTCTTCGCTGGGTGTGTGGTGTAGATATTGTCTCTCACTCTGCAGTTTGTCCTTTCATTCTTTTAATAGAGCAAGAGCTTTTATTTTCGATGAGGTCTAACTGATCGTTCTTCTTTCTTTCCTTGATAGGTTGTGCCTTTGTTGTCATGTCTAAGAACTCTCTGCCTCATCCAAGGTCCTGAAGGTCTTTGCCTAACACCAAGGCCACAGGTTCTGACCCACCCTCTGTGGTTTCAACATCGGTTCAGTTGGCAAAGCTTCTGTAGTGCTACTTAAATCTGTCCTGTGTGTGCCATCCACTGCCCAGTCTGGAGCTTGGGTGATGGTCTACACTGGGAATCTGTTCTCAAAGACTTTGGTTCAGGGTTGGCTCCATGCCTGTGCCACGTGAGGGTGAGCCCAAAAGTTCATACAAGTCCATTAGGTTGCTTTGCCAAGGTCCCCTCGGTGTGTGCTCAGGGCCCCGCTTCCTGCCCTCTGGCTAAACGGTGGAGCTTTGCTCCGCCTCTGCTTTATACTATCCACAACTGGTTCTGGGGGCCACTGGCCAGCAGAGGATGGTGGCACACAGGACAGTCCACCAAGAGGACACTGGTGGTCTGGGAGGTGGGTTTCTTGTCCTCCTCTCATCCTGGACCATCTGAAATGAGCTTCTTGTTGGCTTGCTCTGCTCCCCTCTCAGGAGGAGCTTGGCTCTTGGCTTCCTGCACTTCCTTTTTCTCACTATAGAGACACAACAAACAACTCAGGGGGGCCCTGTGGCTAGTCTTCTCATTGGGCAGGGGCCTCACTGTTTGGCCCAGAGACACCCAGAGTAATACATTTTGGGGAGAAGAGAAGACTTCTTCTCAGAGGGACTTGACCCTCCCATCCATCTCAGGAAAGTTCTCTGAATTACAGGAAAACAAGAGTCTGGATGCTCTAATCCCATGTCTGTGGTCCCCAAGAAAGGGCAGGACACACTCTGGCCCATTTGCTCACACTTTAGAATTGATCACAAGGGAGGCAGCTGCATCCCACAGCTCCTTCTGTCAGATTTGGTGTTGGCTCATCTGTAAGCCCCAGCAGAAGGGTGGCTCCTCCCCCACCACAGCACCTGCCCCATCACTGCCCACCTTGACAGGCTGCATCTCCCACCCAACCTCGCAACAGACATTGCCCATAGCGTTTCCCTAACCCAAAGATTAGACCCTCAGGTCACTCTCCTACACATTGTCCGTCCTCTCTGATCGGCTTTCCCCATGATGGGTGACCTGCAGGGTCAAGATGCCTCTGCTTTGGGGTACTTGTTGGTCATAATAGATGAGCACAGACTCTTTGACCTACAGCAAAGTGCTCCACTGGAAACTGTGGCATTATCAGAAGTCAGGAAGAGTAGAAACCTGAATGATTTATCACCTCCTCCATTTAAATCAGGTTTTAGTAGCATCCTTAAAATGACCAACGTGACTAAGAATCTTTTCCCAGCACATGGAGGTCAGAGGCATACCAGTTTTCCCAATGAGGTTTAATACTATACATGTAGAAGACACTTGGAATTAAGGACCTCTTTATATATTTCAAGCTTTTGACTTTTTACACTTCCAACTTTTGAGGAGGGATGGATACGTGTGGTGAATATTTTCAGCGAAGAAAAGATAGGCTTGCCACCCCACTCCATCTCTCTCTTTTTTTTTTTTTTTTTTTTTTTTTGCTTTCTAGGGCTGCACCTGAAGCATATGGAGGTTCCCAGGCTAGGGTTCGAATCAGAGCTACAGCTGTCGGCCTATACCACAGCCACAGCAAGGTGAGATCCGAGCCGCGTATGCGACCTACACTGCAGCTCATGGCAGTGCCAGATACCCGACCCACTGTGTGAGGCCAGGGATCAAACCCACATCCTCGTGGATGCTAGTGGGATTCATTTCCGCTGCACCACAATGGGAACTCACCCATCTCTTTCTCTATTAGCACAGAGAGCCATGGTCAAACTGCATGGCTCATAAAACAAGATTCTACTTCCAGTTCTCATTTCTTTTCATTCCTTGGCAAACTGTACATGATGTGTCTTAACAGTTATATCCCTCCACTTTACCATCAAGGTGTCAACGCCTATATCACTATCTGATCATGATATCAAGGTCATTTATTTTAACTGGATTTTACATAATCGGCAAAGTCATTGTCATTACCTCTGAGTGGGACGTGGGTCCAATGAATGCATGCCTAGAATATTTAAAGTGCACAAAGATAACTTCCCATTAATTCATTCACAGTGCCAGGCACTGTGCTAGATTCTGGGTGTACAGTGGCAAAGAAGACAGACCAGAAATTAGAAATGGAGCTTACCTCCCCTAGGGGCCTCTCTTCTAAAGACAGAAATTGAAATCTTCATAGAAATTTGCCTTCCAAATGCATTTATAAATAGCATCTAGCTGTGCTCAATGAGAGCACAAGCGATTTATCTAAGGAACATGCTACCTATATTTCTACCTTGGGAGTCAGCCTCATAGACCAGTAATTCCCAATCTCTTTTCTGCCATAAAACGCTTAGTAGATTATGTTCACATTTGTACCCCATCCCCATGGGTACTGTTAGATGAAATTCTCAAACTTCCCTCTCTCTCATTGTTAAAAAAAAAAAAAAGGAATATGAAAATGTATGCTGGAAATTCTCCATCTGCCATTCCCTCAGTCCGTTTTCTGCATCTCCCTTTCCTGAACCCTGGGAACCTGATCCTTGTGGGTTGTAGGTTGCATCTCCTACATGACCTTGATACTTAGCTTCCGGTTGGGTGAGGCCAATGGCAGACAAGGGTAAGTTGGGGTATTTCTCCTCTGCTTGCTTCTAAGATGACTGTGCTACCCTGGCAGTGGCTATGTTCCTCGGGTACCCCGGTTCCCACCGGGTGGTACATTTTCCAGCTCCAACCGGGTTCTAGTAATCCTTTCCCTTCAGCGCTTGGTGGGATGGGAATATCTCCCAGCTGTATGAGGCTCATAACCTCTTGTTTCTGCCACTAATCTGCCTACACTGTGTAAACAGTCTCTAATAACACCTTCTCATTTGTATCTGGGTGCATTCTGTTCCTCATGAAATTCGGATTCAAGATGCAAGTGACGGAGGGGAAACTATTACAGGAATAGGCTGAATCCACTCACATATGCACAAAAAATTGATGTAGTAGGAGCAAATTACTTGCAACAAACTTTACTATCAATAATGGCTCCATGCTGAGGAATGGCTGACCAAGCCCCAGTCATATTCAGTCCCTCTGTGCTCTTTCTTTTTCTCTTTATTTGTTCTCCTTGGAAGGACATTTTGCACTATACAGTGAAATTTCCCCTCATTTTAACCTGTTTTGTTGGTCTGATTAGACACTCAGAAGAGTGCGATTGACTAGAAAGTTCTCAAATTCCACTGGAAACCTTTCATTATCCAATGACTTTTCACAAATTCCATCTTGGTTGCCTGGAGGAAAGGTTTCTCTTCTACATCTTATCTATAAATGGCTGAAAATTTAAAACCAGTTTTATCTCTACCACAGCCGATGTGAGTCTCTCCCTTCCAAAGCCTGATCCGTCAGGGATTGCCAAGGGAGAGGGGAAAAAAAAGGCCAACCCTGATGAGGTTAACAAAGTGACAAGGAAAAGTGACATCAAGCAGCCATCAGCAGAGATCGCATCAATTCAACACCTACTCAAATTCCTAGTAACCTTGAAAGATTCAGGTGCAATAAATTCTTGCATGAGGATGTAAGTTTGGCTTTCGAATGCTATAATGAGGGCAGATCTACACACAGGGATCCAAGATTTGAAACTGATATTAAGTTTTGGAATATCGGGTACCAGGGAAACCTGGAAAGTTGACTCTTCCCAGTGTTGCAAATTAAGGTCACAATAAGCTCTAAGTAACTTTCTTTTTCCCTTTTTTATTTTCCCTCCTCTCGTCTTCATCTCCAAATCCTATTCCCTTTCCACATCCCTTGGTCACACACGCTCATGTATTTGGTACATGTCTTTATTCATATTCCTTTGTAATAACAGTTACAAGAGATAACACCTAAGGGACACAGTATATGTTCTAAATGCTTCACATACCTTCACTCATCTAATCTGGATAACAACACAACTACATATCATCATTCAGCAAAGGAGAAAACTGAGGCACAAAGAAATTAGATAACTCACCTAACATAAGCAGTAAGTAGCAGAGCTGGGATTTGGACCCAAAAAGTATGGCTCCAGAATCCATGATCTTATATCCCCTCTGATACATTGTCTCAACTTATGTTTTGAGTGCTCAGGAACTTAACACTACAGAAATGCATCAGGCTACAAATCTTACTGGGTTTCATACCTGTTGACTAAAGACTCCATTTTTGCAACTCATCCACATGGCTATATAAGTGCATCTGGATTGTTGCAAGTATTTCATGTTATATACATGTGGACTTAACCATTCCATGAGGGATGGATACCCACGCTACTTCCAACTCATAGTATCTCAAACAGACTGTGATTAGCATCCTCCTACATGGCCTGTGTGAGAAGGTCCCTAGGAAGCCTGTTGCTTCGTTCATTACCTACAGTGCAAGAGGCACTGAGCTAGGAACTGAGGATGTAAACAAGAAAGAGGTGGATGAGCTTAGGGTCTAGTCCTTGACAACTTAAAAGTGTTTCCATCAAATAAGGACAAATATCATGTGATTTCACTATGCTGACTCTAAGAAAGAAAACTGAAACTCACAGATATACAGAACAGATTTGGTGGTGGCCAGAGGCAAGGAAAGGAGGGTGAAATGGGTGAAGACAGCAGAAGGTACCAAAAAAAAAAAAGTGTTTCCATCAGCTTCTGGGGTGGTCCTATCTAGTTCTACATTGCCATCATTAATACCACTGCCAAACGCACAACTCTGAGTTTATAGTCTTTTTTTCTTTTTCTATAGTCGATTTACAATGTTGTGCCAATTTCTGCTGTACAGCAAAGTGACTCAGTCATACATATACATACCTTTTCTTATATTATCTTTCATCATGGTCTACCCCGAGAGATTAGAAAGAGTTCCCCTGTGCTACACACAGGACCTCATTGCTCATGCATCCCAAACGTAATAGCTTATATCTACTAATCCCTAACTCCCAGTCCATCCCATTCCCTCCCCTCCTCCTTGGCCACCACAAGTCTGTTTCTGTATGTCTGCAAAGGTATAACTCTTTATTCCTTCCCAAAGTATAGGTGTATTCAACTTATTGAATCTTCCATTAATGTACTTTTCCTCTAAATCACAAGGCTGGGCTTCTCAGACAATATTCTGAATGAGGCAGACTTTAGGGATGGTTCTTTCAACACTGACCATCACAGTATTTTATCACCCGAAGGAAACACCTGTAAGGAATACTATGGTTTTACCCACTTGGGTTGAACTCTGAATCAGCACCCTAAAAATGCTACTAGAGTCTGAGATGGCAGAAATAGTTTTTGAGGATTCAGGGAAATAGAGAAATGTCTTCTGGCTCACATTTTTCTAAAAATGTGCTGTTAATTGCTTAGATACTACTTTTGGAAAAGCTCAATCCTTTGTGTGTGTCCTTTCCTCTAACCTTCTAGAAAGGAAAACGAAAAACCTCCTCCCATTTGCAGGCAGCA
Source organism: Sus scrofa (assembly GCF_054392235.1). NCBI lineage: Eukaryota > Metazoa > Chordata > Mammalia > Artiodactyla > Suidae > Sus > Sus scrofa. The sequence continues at coordinate 15,473,254 of NC_139385.1, forward strand.
TGATTTTACCACCATGACTCAGCAGTAGCTTTAAGAGACACGGAATTCATTTTAAAAAGAAGAGCTTCAGATCTGCAATTACAAAACTACAACAACAAACAAACATGAAATGCATTTAAATGGCTTCAAGCTAATTTCCTATGTAGCAAATCACCTCACTCATTTCCTAGAGACCCATTTTTCAAACAGCACCGCAGCCAAAAGCCACATTGCTCAAAGTTCAAAGCCAGGTATACAGTAATGACCACTTGTAGTATTTCCCGACTTAAAATTATTGCAGCTACGTTCTGAGACATAAAATGGAGCACCAGGGGGTTCCCTTGTGGTGCACCCACTGCAGAGGCTCAGATAGCTGCTATGGCACGGGTTAGATCCCTGGCTTAGGAACGTCTGCATGCCGTGGACATGGCCAAAAAAATGGAATACCCGGATCACTCCACTGACCTCTAAATAATTTTGCAATTAGATAACTTGAGATCTACAAGCCTAGAAGATCTCTGCTCTTCGAGGAAAGGAGGGTAGCTTTCTATCAAGGTTGTGGGCTTCTTCGATCTTCCAACTGTTAAGATACGGAGTTCTATGGCGTTCCTGTTGTGGCTCAGTGGAAATAAATCTGACTAGTATCCATGAGGATGCAGGTTTGATCCCCGGCCTCATTCAGTGAGTTAAGGATCTGGCATTGCTGTAAGCTGTAGGTCACAGACATGGCTAGGATCTCGTGTTGCTATGGATGTGGCTTAGGCTGCCAGCTGTAGCTCCGATTCCACCCCTAGCCTGGGAAACTCCACATGCCATGGGTGCAGCCCTTAAAAAAAAAAAAAAAGATACGGAATTCTGCATATAACCATCAACATAATACATCTGCTCATTCATCAGGGAGCATAACCTTAAATTCAATATACGCAATGCTCAATAGATACTTAGTTGAGACAATTTCTATTTTTTTCAGGTTATCCTGAAGATCTGCAATCTATTCCTTCCCCTGTGAAGAGTCGGATGGTAGGTATTTACGTTTTGTGGTCTGTAGCGTGTCTGTCCTAATTACTTAACTCTACTGTTATAATGAGAACACATCCATAGACAATCAAAGGAGTGTGACTACGTTGTCCACTAAAACAAAATTAACAAAACAGGTAGCAGGCTGGATGTGGCCTGGGGGCTATAAGTTTGTGGACTCCTGCTTTAGTCAATGGTTCTTAATATTTGGGCTGGCAGGGGTGGGGGTAAGTGCTCATTGCCTTCTTTGAAAGTCTGTTTGAAAAAAAAAAATTTTTTTTTTGTCTTTTGTCTTTTTAAGGCCGCACCTGCGGCATATGGTGGTTCCCAGGCCAGGGGTCGAATTGGAGCTGTAGCCGCCGGCCTACACCACAGCTACAGCAACGTCAGATCTGAGCCGTGTCTGTGACCTACACCACAGCTCATGGCAACGGCGGATCCCTGACCCACTAAGCGAGGCCAGGGATTGAACCTGCATCCTCATGGATGCTAGTCAGATTCGTCTCCGCTGAGCCAGGAAGGGAACGTCTGTTTGAAAATTATAGTTCCTCTCTTCACAATGATTCAACTGGAGTAATTCTATGTGCAACTTCATAAGTTTCAAAACCCCCAAGAACCTGTCTCTAGACACTCTAATCCATCACTGAATTATGTCAGAACAACAGAACAGCAGAGAGATATGTCCTTGGTTCAGCCTCCCCAACAGAAATTATTTCTGGGACTTTTTTTTAACAGGATGTCATTGGTTTTCACTAAGAACTGTTTAGAAAAAATATCTCGTTCGCATGTTTACTGCAATAATGTAATGAACAAAGTATTAAAATTGACAACCCCAATTTTTTGGGGGTCTTTTTAGGGCCACTCCCATGGCATATGTAGGTCCCCAGGCTAGGGGTCCAATCGGAGCTACAGCTGCTGGCCTCCACCACAGCCACTGCCACAGCCATGCCAGATCCAAAAGGCATCTGTGACCTCCACCACAGCTCAGGGCAATGCCAGATCCTTAACCCACTGAATGAGGCCAGGGATAGAACCTGCGTCCTCATGGATGCTAGTCAGATTCGTTTCCACTGAACCACAATGGGAACTCCTGACAACCCAAATACTAAACCTAAAATAATATATAGAAGAAAATATAGGAGGTCTTGAGCTTCTTAGAGTTCTTAGATAGGACACATAAAACATAAATCATAAATGAAAATAAATGCCAAATTGGACTTCACTAAAATTGAAGACTTCTTCTTCTTTTTCTTTTTGGTCTTTTTGCCTTTTCTAGGGCTGCCCCTGTGGCATATAGAGCTTCCCAGGCTAGGAGTCTAATTGGAGCTGTAGCCACCTGCCTACACCACAGCCAGAGCCACAGCAATGCCAGATCCAAGCCGCGTCTGCAACCTACACCACAGCCCATGGCAATGCTGGATCCCTAACACACCGAGCAAGGCCAGGGATCGAACCCATAACCTCATGGTTCCTAGCTGGATTCGTTAACCACTGAGCCATGATGGGAACTCTGAAGACTTCTTTTTTAAGAGACCCTGTTAAGACAGTGAAAATACAAAGCCATACTCTGGCATAAAATACTTGCAAAATAAATAGATTAAAAAAAAAAGTGTGCAGAATATATAAAGAACTTCCCAATCATAAATCGTAGGAAACTCACACTCAATCATAAGAAAATAGTCAATACAATAAAAAATGGGCAAAAGATTTGAACATGCATATCATTAAGGAGATGAAGCAAATGAAAATCATGATGAGATTCCACTATAAATCTATTCTAGTGGTTAAAATGTAAAAGAAGAATAAGAGCTGAGATATCAAGTGCTGGAAAGGATGTAAAGCAACTGAAATGCTCATACATTGCTGATGGGAAATTAAAATGGTACAGTCACTTTGGAAAATATTCTGGTATTTTTTATAAAGTTAAGTATACACTTAATATATGATCCAGCATTCCTACGCCAAGGTATTTACTCAACGGAAATGAAAACACATATCCACATAAAGACTTGCACATGGATTTTTATAGAAGCTTTATCTATAATCACTCTGCAAGGGAATAAATATCTGAGTCCCCCACAAAATCTGTAGGTTGAAACCTAACCCCCAAGGTGCTGATATGAGGAGGTGAGGGCTTTGGGAGGTGATTAGGTCATGAGAATGGAGTCCTCATAAATGGGATTATAAAAGAGACCCTTAGAAAAGACACCCCAGAGAGTTCCCTTGTTCTTTCTGCCACGTGAGGACACATTGAAAAGATGACCATCTAGGAACCAGGAAGCAAGTCCTCAGCTGACACCAAATTGCAGGTGCCTCGATCTTGGACTTTCCAGCCTCTAGAGTTGAGAGCAGTCAGTTCTTCTTGTTTATGGCCACTTGGTCTGCGATGTTTTTTTGGCCATGCCCAATGCACATGGAAGTTCCCAGGCCAGGGATCAAACCCGAGCCACAGCAGTGACCTGAGCCACAGCAGGGACAATGCCGAGTTCTCAGCTGCAAAGCCACCAAGGAACTCTAGGTCTACGGTATTTTTGTTACAGCAGCCTGAATGGACTAAGTCATACTCCAAACTGGAAACAACCCCAATGCCCACTAACTGGTGAAGGGATAAACAAACTGAGTGCAAGTGATGGTAGGACACTGGGGACCTGCCACACAATAAAGAAATGGATCACCACAACACTAAAGAATGGCAGACGCATTATGCTGACTGCCAAGACTCAGATGAAAAGGTCCAGATGGTATGATTCTATTTAAACGACATAATAGGAAAGGCAAAACTACAGGCAGTGAGGTCAGATCAGGAGTTGTAAGGGGCTTGGGGGAATGACTCCAAAGGGGCATGAAAATTTGGGGGCGATAGAGCATTTTGTACCTTTATTGGGGTGGTGGTTATGTGAGTGCATGTTTGCTCAAGTTCACAGATCATTTTGGAAATTATATCTCAAAGTACTCCATCCAAGTGTCCTTTCCACATGGTGCCTTGGAAGAAATGTCTCAGTATTAGAGATGGTTACAAATCATCTTTCGAGCCCTGAGATTGTTTTTATCTTTTGGAGACCGTGAATCATATAACTGATTAGAATGATGCCTTTGCTTGTACTGTGAAAGCAAGAGAGCTAGATGTCTGACCTGGATTTGAGGGTATTAATCGTACCCTTGGCCATCATCTTATTTTTCCCATTTTCATTTGTCTTTGGACCTGAGTTCTCCCTGATAAATGGGGTCTATGTTCTTCTCAGAAATGAAGTATTTTTTAATCAAAGGTACAGTACCCATACCAAAATACATCAAGGGATGTGTAATAAATCATACAAGTATCTCCTCCTGATAAATTTATAAAAATACATGCCGTCAAATCCTGATTCCATACTACCACGCAAGACCTAACATGTTTTATTCATTTCTGGATGTTTCCCTTTATGAAGAATGAGGAAACATGTTTTATTCATTTCTGGATGCTTCTCTTTGCAAGGAATGAGAATCAAAGATAGCATTATGTGGAAAAAGTAAGTAGAAGGGTACATAGGAAGCTGGGGTCCAGGAACGTTTTTCTTGAAGAGAAAAGACAGGGCAAAGATGAAAGCTGCCTTCAAATATTTCAAGGTTGTCAGGTAGAAGAGGGGTGAGTTAATTCTGTCTTGTCCTAGTGGATTAGGAGTGGAGCCAGTGGGTACAGGCTATTCTAGGACCAATTGGGGCTCAATGTAAGGAATATATTTCTAATACAGCACAGCCAAGATGCAATATATTGGCTGAGGAAAGAGAGTTTCTGGCAGTAGATATAACCAAACATGTTGGATAATCACTGTGCTAGGATCTCACATAAAGATACATTTAGATACATGGTTGCTCCCTTCTAACCCCAAAATTCAGTAGTTGTTTAATCCTATGAGAAAACAGGACCCTTTCCATATGAAACAAAGCAGACACGTTGTTCTCTTCCCCATCAATTTGCTTTGTTTATTCAATTGGATCATAATCCCAGTATGTCAGGACAAGGAAAAAGATCGTAGCACGCAGACATGCTTACAACTATTCTAGGATCCGGCCCTTCAAAAAATAAAATGCAAAACTGTAACTAGACTTTTATGACTCACATTTGCAAAATACACCCTTTTCTTACATAGCCAGCTGCCCTCTTCTGCCCTCTGGAAACAGGCAGGCAATACAGCGCTCTCTGAATGGAAGTTAAAGTGATTTCCCACTCTGTCCTTGTGCTTTAACACTTAGGCAATAAAGCTCATGACATTTTCAATAAAAAGCCCAGAAAGAGAAGTACTACTTATTCACGGGAGAGCCCAGGCCAGCATTACCCTGGCATTTTCCCATTTGACGAAGCGCAGTCTTGGCCAAGCAGTCAGACCTATGATTTAAAACTCACGTCCATCAGCACAGGGGTACTGTGGGTGACTGGTTCTGCAAAATTGAAAGCCAGTTTCAGGCTGGCTGGAGTGCCTAGGTTCCAAGGCAGCATGGCTTTCCCTCCGCATCCCCAACAGACATGAGTAACTGGTGGGAAACATCCTGAAGGCATTTTAGGTCTGATAACCAAACGAGGAACTGAGCAAAGGAAAGTGCAAAAGCAATTCTGTAGTATGAGTGGGAAGGACAGGCAGAGCTACAAAAGAAGACCCATAAGTGGGAGGAGAGTGAGGTGTTTTACTGGAAGGCACAGTATAAGAGAGGCCCCAAACAAATGACCTGGACAGATATATATATTTTTTTTTTTTTGGAAAGAAGATGTACAGATGACCAATGGGTATACGAAAAGGTGATCAATATCATTAATCACCAGGGAAATGCCAATCAAAACTACAACGAGGGGTCACCTCACACCTGTTAGTGTGGCTATTATCCAAAAGACAAGAGGTAAGAAGTGTTGGAGAGGATGTGAAGAAAAGGGAAACCCTTGTGCCCTGTCGATGCGACTGTAAACTGGTGCAGCCACTGTGGAAGACGGTGGGCAGGTTCCTCAAAAACTTAAAAATAGGGCTTCCTCTGAAAATAAAAAATAGAACCATCATTAAAAATATCAATCCCCCTTGGCAGTAGAGATCTCAGAGATACACACACAGTGGAATGTTACTCGGCCATATAAAGGAAGGAAACCCTACCATTTGGGACAACACGGATGGACCTTGAGGGTAAGTCAGCTAGAGATAAGTCGGACAGAGAAAGACAAAGGTAGTATGACCTGGCATGTGGAACCTTAAAGGCCGAACTCCTAGAAACAGAGAGTAGCTTTGTGGATGTCAGTGGGAGGGGAAAATGGGGAAATGTCAAAGGGAACAAACTTCCCCTGGTAAGATGAATGAATGCTGGGGCTCTAATGTATAGGATGGTGACTAAGGTTAACAAGACTGCATTGTATACTTAAAAGTTGCTAAGAGAGTAGATCTTAAATGTTATCACAACAACAATGTAAAAAAAAAAAAAGTTAAACTCAGACACCTGTGGTCAATTAATCTTCAACAAAGGAGGCAAGAATATAAAATGGGAAAGACAGTCTTTTCAGCAAGTGTTTCTGGGAAACCTGGACAGCTGCATGTAAACCAATGAAAGTGGAACACACCCTCATACCATGCATCCAAATAAACTCAAAATGGCTGAAAGACTTAAATGTGAGACAGGACACCAACAAACTCCTAGAAGAGAACATAGACAAAACATTCTCTGACATCCACCTTACCAATGTTTTCTCAGGTCAGTCTCCCAAAGCAACAGAAATAAAAGCAAAAATAAATCAATGGGACCTAATCAAACTGACAAGCTTTTGCACAGCAGAGAAAACCATAAAAAAAAAAAAAAAAACACAAAAAGACAACTTACAGAACGGGATAAAATAGTTTCAAACGATGCAACTGACAAGGGCTTAATCTCTAAAGTATACAAACAACTTAACAGCAAAAAACGTTTTTCCAACAACTCAATGGAAAAATGAGCAAAAGACCTGAATAAACATTTCCCCAAAGAAGATATACAGATGGCAAACAAGCACATGAAAAAATGCTCAACATCACTAATTATTAGAGAAATGCAAATCAAAACTACTATGAGGTGCCACCTCACACCAGTCAGAATGGCCATCATTAATAAGTCCACAAATAACAAATGCTGGAGGGGGTGTGGAGAAAAGGGAACCCTCCTGCACTCTTGGTGGGAATGTAAATTGGTACAACCACTATGGAAAACAGTATGGAGGTACCTTAGAAAACTATACATAGAACTATCATATGACCCAGCAATCCCACTCTTGGGCATATATCCAGACAAAACTTTCCTTGAAAAATACACATGTATCCGTATGTTCACTGCAGCACTATTCACAATCACCAAGACATGGAAACAACCTAAATGTCCATTGACTGATGACTGGATTAAGAAGATGTGGTATACATACACAGTGGAATACTACTCAGTCATAAAAAAGAACAAAATAATGCCATTTGCAGCAACATGGATGGAACTAGAGACTCTCATACCAAATGAAGTCAGAGAGAGAAAGACAAATACCATATGATATCATTTATATCTGGAATCTAATATATGACACAAATGAACCTTTCCATAGAAAAGAAAATCATGGACATGGAGAACAGACTTGTGGTTGCCAAGGGGGAGGGAGAGAGGGTGGGATGGAGAGGGAAATTAGGGTTAACAGATGCAAACTATTGCCTTTGGAATAGGCAATGAGATCCTGCTGTATAGCACCGGGAACTGTTATCTAGTCACTTATGATGGAGCATGATAATATGAGAGAGAATGTATACATGTATGTGTAATTGGGTCACTGTGCTGTACAGTAAAAAACTGACAGAACACTATAAACCGGCTATAATGGAAAAAATAAAAATCATTGCAAAATTCAAAAAAAGGTATCTTGGTGAGGTGATGAAGGTCTTAACTAAGCTTATGGTGGTGATCATTTTGCAATCTATTCATGAGTCACATCATCACAGTGTTACCTTAAAATTACACAATATTATATGTCCATTCCATCTCAATAAAGCTGGGGCGGGAGCGGGGGGGAATGGAGGCCCCAAAGAGGAGACAATTAATGATGTCAAAATGTACCTGGCTACCCACCGCAGGTATTAACATCCTTCCCAAGCCCCAAAGAAAATCTTCCAGAGCAAAGAAATGTTACATCAGTTCTTTCACAGACCCTAAGTTAGAAAGTTCCACTGCACTATTAGTACTCAAAACTATAAACATTTATTTATTTAGTCTTTTTATGGCCGCACCTGCAGCATATGGAGGTTCCCAGGCTAGGGGTCGAATCAGAGTTGTAGCCGCTGGCCTATGCCACAGCTACAGCAATACGGAATCCAATCTGCATCTGTGACCTACACCACAACTCATGGCAATGCTGGATCCTTAACCCACTGAGCAAGGCCGGGGATCAAACCTGCAACCTTATGGATACTAGTCAGATTCATTTCCACTGAGCCACGTTGGGAACTCCTAAACAAATATTTATTGAGCACCTACTCTGTGCTATGATATTTTTTGTACCTTATTCATTTAGATCCTTACAATGACTGCAAAAAACGATGTGATACTAGTCTCCCCATTGTACATGTGAGAGTCAGAGTGTGTCATCTATCTGTCCAAATTCAACCCAACTACAACGAGCTGAATTACAGGTTTAATAGCCATAAATGAATCCAACAAATGGACACACACTGGCCTCCAGACATCTAGCTCAATATATGGAATTTCCGGTAAATTGGAATTTCCATATTCCTTTGAAACCTTCAGCCTTACAGGGCTACCCAGGCTCAAAGCTCCTGATGATATTCAACTAGTTCTGAACTCCTTGCAGGATGTTTTAATAGTGAGCATTTGCATTTTGCTGCACGTTTAGAGAAAAGAAACTTAGTGTGTATCTGATCTCAAAGCTGCTTTGCCCTGAAGACATCAAGGGCCTTTCTGGGGAATCATGATACAGAAATCAAATCCTTTTTTTTTTTGTTTTTTTAAGTCTTTTTAGGCCTGAAGTTGTGGCATATGAAAGTTCCCAGGCTAGGGGGTCCAACTGGAGCTGCAGGTGCCGGTCTACACCACAGCCACAGCAACACCAGATCTGAGCCGCGTCTGAGACCTACACCCGAAGCTCACAGCAACGCTGGATCCTTAACCCACTGAGCAAAGCCAGGGATTTGAACCCTCGTCCTCATGGACACTAGTTAGGTTCATTTCCGCTGAGCCATGATGGGAATGCCTCAGCCAGTTTTTAGGAGTTGTTTTAGATTATATCTGAAAGGAGAACTTTTTAAATCTCTTCTTCTATTTTTGTCTGCTAGGAGAGAGTTCAGTCACCTCCACCCTCGCAGAAAAAAAACAGCCAAAGTGTGATAATTAGGCCAAAGGCGTGTCCACTTCCCTGTTTACATTTTGTCACAAGCGATAAATGGTGTCAGACAAAGCTGCCGGAGGAGATTTAGACGGGCGTGCAGGGTGGGAGCAATCAATTTCCAACTGAAGGAACCTGGGGGTTTGGATGAGTGACTTGCGTTGATAACCACACAGCCTTTGACTTCAAGCTTCACTGACACATGTGCTTGGCAGTGACTGATAGGCGTTTTAACATCGCTAATTTGACTCCTGCAAAGCAATCAAGCGTCTGCTGTCCCAGCTGCCATCGGGAGACGCTGGTTTGGAGCCCTGCAGAGCACGTGGCCAGCGTGCAATTTCCTCCTCCCCAGATTCTGCAGCTCAGAATAATCATCTGATGCTCAGTCATGAAAAGGCCAGGTGCCCAGCAGGTCATAACCACACTTAAGGCTGGAACCCCTCATGTCATCCCCAAACTGGGTGGTAGGTTCCTTGAGGGCAGATGCTAACATGGTGGGTGGTTTCATAGGACCTAGGTAGGTTCTCAAGACATTTCTGAAAAAAGAATCCTGTGCTGCTTAACAGACCCAGTTTCTGAAAATTGAATTCTCCATTTCTGATGTTCGAACCACGGCGGGGGGGGGGGGGGGAGAGACAAGGGTCTGTGAACCAACAGACAGCAGACTCACTGAGTCATGAGAACAGAAGTGTATCTTCTCTTTGCTTAAGATGTAGGCTTTCAAACCAATGATGCACTCATAAGCTGTACGCCTTCATTAAGAATTTTGGACTTGGCAAATTTAGAATGTATGATAATTTGCTGCAAGTAGGACCCATGTCTTCCTCTTCATTATCACTGAGAAAAAGAGCTGCCTGGGCAAACAAATCGGGTAAACAAAATTACAGAGCTATGTTTAAGTAACTTGAGAAAAAAAGGAAACTGCTAGGGACTGTGGCAGATTAATTGAGGGTAGAAGAGGATGCTAATTATCGGTGTGTCTCAGAGCTTCCATTTCAGAACACGTTTTAAAAGGAGCAGTTAATTCCAATTACTTTCGATATACAAAAATGAAGGGAAATACTGTGACAAAACCCCATTCCTTGAAAATGCTGAAGTAATGAGACAGCTCTAACGCATTCAGAGTGACCTTCCCTAAGTAGTCAGAAATGGTGCAGTTCAACCAAGTATGTAGCCAAGAACATGACCGTTTGTATAAATTTGGATGATTCTTGCAGTTAGGGTTAGGGTTAGGGGAGAGCTAACCATGTCTCCTGGGAAGGCCAGGTTCTCCCAGCATTTGGGCCCTCGCTCTACCGATCTCACATTCAGCTTGTCCTGAACTCCTCATAGGATGTTTCAAGAGTGAGCATTTGCATATTGTTGCATGTTTGGAGAAAAGAAACTTGGGTGTTTTCTTCTGCTACTGGATTAATTGATCATTCCATCCCTACAGGCTCTGGGATGGACTCCGTGGACAATCGTGACAGCTGTGATGCTCTGCGACCTGGATGAGCTGGCAAGAATAAGTGGGCAGATTCCAGCAAGTTCCAAAGGATGAGCCATCCGCAGAGACAGCTGTGACTCGGCAAATGTAGGAGCAGATGTTCCTTCCCCGGCCCTGCTGTCAGTTGGAAGGAACCTTTCCAGCACCGGGTCAAGAGCTGGTCACAATCTGGCCCTGGCTCTGCTCACGACCCTGCAGCCCCCCCCGGACCAGGCAGTGCTGTCCAGAGTAGCAGTTCGGTTGGAAGCCAGCACAGGCTCCAACTGGGCAGTCATTCTGGAGGTGGGACAAAGGCTCCTGAGATATTTCGCTCTGTGTTCTCATGAACCTTCTGTCTGGGAAAAGCAGGTCCTGTCCTCCAGCCAGGAGTCCACAATAGGGTTTCACACCCACGGGGCCCTCCATCACATCCAACCAGTCCCAGCTCAATTTCTTCTCATTGGAAGGGAGGGTACTGTGTGTACACAGATGTGCTTCTCTGGGCAGACCCACCCCAGACAAATGCGCCCAGAGACAGGTGCTGCGGCCAGGGTACCAGAGTAGGAGGGAATTTGAGCATGTTCTGGCCTCTTTCCCATGTGCGGTACCCATCGGACATGGGTGCCTCTGGTCAGTAACATCTCCGTTCTCAGTCATTTAAAAGAATGAAGTTTAACGGAGTTCCCGTTGTGGCGCAGTGGTTAATGAATCCAGACTAGGAACCATGAGGTTGCGGGTTCGATCCCTGGCCTTGCTCAGTGGGTTAAGGATCTGGCGTTGCCGTGAGCTGTGGTGTAGGTTGCAGACGTGGCTCGGATCCCGCGTTGCTGTGGCTCTGGCGTAGGCTGGTGGCTACGGCTCCGATCCAACCCCTAGCCTGGGACTCTCCATATGCCGTGGAAGCGGCCCTAGAAAAGGCAAAAAGACAAAAAAATAAATAAATAAAAATAAAAAAATAAAAGAATGAAGTTTAATTACTGATTTGAAATGATCCTTGCACTCCCTTGTTCACTGCAGCATACATTATAGCTGCTAAGACATGGAAGCAATCTAGGTATCCTTCAGGGGATGGGTGGATAAAGAAGAGGTGGTATCTCATAATGTTGAACTTTGTTATAAGTGCTTGAGCATGTATTTTAAATGTAAAATAACACAAATATAATTTATACCAGCATTCAATGTAGAACTTCCAAATCAGGCAAGAAAAAAGGGGGGAGTAATCTACTCAAATAGACAACAATGTCACCTACTCAACTATAAACAGAAAACACAAAATAAAGATGGTACAAATGAAACCAAAACTGTTTACAGTCTCAAATACACACATACGCACACACACAGGAAGTGGGCTAAACCTATCTACTTAAAGACTAACTGCTTGGGTTTTTTTTTTTTTAATCCAGCTACATACTACTTACAAAGACAAACTCAAGCAAAGTACACAGAAATGTTGAAAATACACAGACTGGAGCTATGTTAAAAGACTAGACATGCCTATATTCAAATCTAAAAAGGGAGATAATAAACCAAATCAAAAGATCAGAGTAGCTCCTCTTCTCAAAAGATGTCTACAAAGTAAGTATCAAAAATTAAAGGAAAAATCTCTTTCCATGAGGTCAAGAAAAACGTATGGCCATCCAGCCCATGGCGTTACTAGATTCAGGTGAAACAGAACAGCTCCTCTAGGCCTTACAGAAAGAGTCAGAACTCACTGGAGGGTGCAAGAAAGAACAGGCAGAAGTGTGAAATGGTTGGGATTCTTTCAACCATACACATCGGAGGCCGGCATTTACCAAGCAATAGGTTAAATGCTTGCTGAAGGCATCCAGATGCGTGGTCCAGGCTGGGCTTGCCCTGGCATAGGGAACACTCACCCCAGGAAACAAACACTAATTTGAAGAGAGGTTTAGTGAATCTCCCTTAAGAATCACAATAGCGGAGTTCCCATCGTGGCGCAGTGGTTAATGAATCCAACTAGGAACCATGAGGTTGCGGGTTCCATCCCTGCCCTTGCTCAGTGGGTTAATGATCCGGCGTTGCCGTGAGCTGTGGTGGAGCTTGCAGACGTGGCTCGGATCCTGCGTTGCTGTGGCTCTGGCGTAGGCTGGTTGCTACAGCTCCAATTCGACCCCTAGCCTGGGAACCTCCATATGCCGCGGGAGTGGCCCAAGAAATAGCAAAAAAAGACAAAAAAAAAAAAAAAAAAAGAATCACAATAGCAAAAACGGGGGTGGGGGGAGGAGGTGTGATAAAGGGGAACCCTTTGCATTATACAAAGAAGGGTTAACTTGCCCCCAAGAACTCAGAAGGGTATCTGGGTCATGCTGACCAGTTCTAGCGTACAGTGCTGCTGGCTAACCCAGTGTAAGAAATAAACCAGGGAGTTACAGAGCCTGCAGTTACCCAGCCACTCTGCCTTGAGTGTTTTACTCATTTCATCTAGATTCTTCTACTGGGGAAAAACGGAAGTTCTCTCTCTCTCTGGGGGAAGTTGGTGATTTGGCTTGACTCTCTAACAATCTAGGCTTAAATTTTTCTCTCTACTTTTGCTAGTACCCGGGAGAACTGAGTCACCCAGAGGCAGAAGAATGAGTCAAGCAAATCAATAAGAAAAAGATACACCACCAAACTGAAAATTTGACAAAGAATATGAACAGAGAAAACCTAAATGGCCGATACACATGGGGGGGAAATACTCGCCCTCTCCCATGTTACAGGCAGAACAAACTAAAACAACTATGGAATTGCCATTTCACATTCCGCATCTTGGCAAAGATTAAGCTGCCAAGGATGCGGGTAAGTGGACGCCGCATGATGTCCTGGTGGGGTTGTCCATTGAAACAAGCTCTTAGGAATCGATTGGACAGTTCTTAATGGAGCAAGACGTGCATTCCTGCAACACAGCGATTCTACTTTCAGGCATATGTCCTAGAGAAACTTATGCACGGGTATTTAAGGAGATTCTAAGAGCAGCACTACTTTATAAGAGCAAAAATCTGGAAACAATCTAAATGACCATTGGTATGAGATTGACTCTATCACTGATGGTACAACGGGCAACTTTGAAGCATTTAAAATAATCTAGATTGGAGTGCCCATCGTGGCTCAGTGGTTAACGAACCCGACTAGTATCCATGAGGATGTGGGTTTGATCCCTAGCCTCGCTCAGTGGGTTAAGGATCCGTCACTGCCGTGAGCTGTGGTGTTGGTCACAGATGCGGCTCGGATCTCAAATTGTTGTGGCTGTGGTGTAGGCCAGCGGCTACAGCTCTGATTCGACCCCTAGCCTGGGAACCTCCATACGCCACAGGTGCGGCTCTAAAAAGACAAAAGATGGAAATAAATAAATATATATATATATATATATATATTTTGTCTTTTTGCTTTTTCCAGGGCCGCGCCCACAGCATATGGAGTTCCCAGGCTAGGGGTTGAATCGGAGCTGTAGCCGCCGGCCTACGCCAGAGCCACAGCAACGCAGGATCCGAGCCATGTCTGCAACCTACACCACAGTTCATGGCAACGCCAGATCCTTAACCTACTGAGCAAGGCCAGGGATCGAACCTGCAACCTCATAGTTCTTAGTCAGATTTGTTAACCACTGCACCACGACGGGAACTCCTAAATATTTAAAAAAATAAAATAATCCAGATCTATACACATTGTCATGTGAAAATCTTAAAAAGCATCGTGCATAAGAACAAAAACCCCAGCTCGTTACCATGTTCCACCATGTAGATGCAAAGTTAAGATGAGATCTTGTTCTAGACACAGAGGGTGTGGGAATCTGGCTGAGCAGAGAGGAATCTTGATCTTTGCAGGTACCACCTCCAGTTGATACGTTTGGGTAAGGCTGCCAAATAAGTGATTGTTTACAGAACGTACATACATAGTCAAAGTCTAAAAATACGAGGCGAAAAGAAGAAAACCAACTTTGACGTGATGGGAGAAAGGAAGGAACACGAGCTCAACTCTATAAGATTGAAATGTCTTACATTCTGAAGCACGCATTGCATCCCGTATGTTTGTTCAATATGGGTGATGTGTTATGTAACACCGTGTTTGTTGTGTTTGCTTGGTGCTTTTCTGTACGAGCTGAATATTTAATTCTTAAGAGCCTCATGAACCAAAGACGCAGACTGCCTGGGTTTTCATTGAGGGGACAAGTGATTGGGGTGAGATATGTGGCAAAGGGTCAGCGGAGGACAAAACGTTGTGCTCTGGTGATGTCAGCAGTGGTGCTTATTCAGCACGCTGTCACCACCGGAAACCACTGGTTTCAGGCCAAGGGCCCACGTGCTGTTACATAAGCGGAGGCAGGAGGCTGGGGGACCTGGGGAGCAGGGCCCCAGGGCCAGGATGGGCAGTCTGTTTCCCCAGTGGAGGCTGAAGGAGACGTTTTGCAGGCTACACCCCCCAGGTGGGGAGCCATTGGGTTTCCCCAGGTTTAGGGATGCAGATGGGAAGAGAGGGGCTTTCCGGGCAAAGGTGAGCACTGGGGGGAAGGTGTGGAGACATAAGGAGCTGGGGTGTGGTCAGGGCTCTGAGTGGTTTTGGCGTTTTCTGGGTAGGCTTGTGAGGGCACTGCAGCGGAGGGGGGGCGGGCAGGGCAGATGGGAACGAGCTTTGGAATCTGGACTCTGTCCTGAGGGAGAAGTGGAGCCTTTGGAAGATTTCGAGCTGAGGCATGACCTTGAAGGCTCATCTGCTCAGTTTCTTGCCTTTAGGCAGATAAATGTCTAAGTCTTTCCGGATGGCAGGCTTGTCTCTTTTGCAATGTCTCCAAGGACAGAGAGTCTGCAGTCTCCATCCTTCATCTTTCACAGGGTTGGGGCACATATAGTCGGGAGTGGAGAAGGTGATGTTTAGGGCAAGGCAGATGGGAGAGGAACCAGGCACATCTCAGGGGGCCAGTGGGCCTGAGGTGGGTAGAAGCGGGAGGGGAGAGATGACGCAGCAGTGGGAGGCTGCCTCAGACACGATGCACAGAATGCAGCCCACATGTGGCTGTCTGCAGCTGGAGGGTCTAAATGACAGCAGTGGTGGCACCTGCCACCAGCATCATTGTCATCATCATCACCAGGGCAGCAAAAGCTGGTCTCAGGCTTGATTGTGTCAGGAAGTGGTCTGAGGGCTTCGCTCAGTTCCGTCAACCCTGAGGCAGGTAGATCACTATCCTCATTTTAAAGAGGAGGACACCGAAGCAGAGAGGAGGACACGGTGTCCGACTGGGATCCCACAGCTCCTCAGAGGCAGATCCAGAATTCACAAGCAGCCAGTGATCCTAACCATTACACCACGTTGCCTCTCAAAAAGGGATTAGTGCTTCCAGGCAGAGAAAAGTTAGCAGGGGTATCCCAGGAAGGAGATTCATGAACCCAAGCCCACTAGCCATGTGGAATGGATGGGTCTTTCAAGATGAAGACGTCCCTGCTAGGAGAATGGGGTCCAGGCACAGGCCAGGCTCTTGACCATGACAGCAGAGCTGATGGCAAGAAGTCTGCCTGGATATTTGCTGTTTCACTGTGGAGCATTGGGAGCAGAAGGGAGGGGAATGAATTTACAAGCTCCTCAGATGTGGCCCCCATGTCATCCTCAAGATGCCTATCCCCTGGATATTCCTATTACCACTAAGGGAGCAGAGGCTCTGAGGGGTACAGTAAGGGATGTACAGTCACACAGCAAGCAAGAGGCAGATCTGGGAGGAAGACGGCCTCAAAAGCCCTGGGCTTTTTCCTATTGCCGCAAACTGCCTCGTGGGGAATTTCCCAAGTCTCCACCAACTGGATCTGAGTGCTGGCCCTGAGTCAAACTATATTTCCTTGATGATCTTCCCAAAGACTACAGGCAGAAGTAAAGAAAAAGGAGAGACAGTCAGTACCAACAGTGAACCGAAGATAAGAGAAGACCCCAGGCCAAAATCTGGGAGGAATTTTGACTAATGGCCATGTTCCTGGGGATGAATGTGCAAAGAACCCAACTATACCCTCTGAGCCACAAGAGGAAAAACACCAGCCAGGGAAGCTGGGAAACCATGCTGAACAGCCTCTGTGCTCGGCAACAAATCCCAAACACGGGGGCAATGTGGATTAGGAGGAAAAAAAGTTAACATACGACTTTTGAAAAGATAATGAAGAACAAGAGAAAATAAACACACCCCAATTCGAGGGGGAAAAACAACTCTGAAAAAAAATAATCACTGTTTTCAAAAAAATGATACTTTAAAATATCTTACAGTCTCCAAAATATCCAAGCGGATATGGTCACTATGGAACAGAAACAGGAAGCTACAGGAGGAGGAAAATATTGAAAGAAAGAAACAGAAAAGGATTTAAATAAGAAAAAAAAAAAGAATGTTAAGAAACTCAATAGCCAAGAGCACAAATTACGTTACATTGAAGGCCATGCACGATTAATATGCAGAGGACCAACGTTAGACTTTTTCAGAATTAGGATGGAGAAGGAATGAAACAGGGAGAAAGAAACTGACAAGGAAGAAGGAAGGGAACAGAAGATCAACTTAAGAATATTATCTGTTGCACAGGAGAAAAATGAAACAATATAAGAAGCATCAATACTTAAAAATATAGTAATAGAAAACTGTACTGGGTGGAAGAAAGGCTTAAGTCCACATATTAGAAGAGCTCTCTGAGATCCAGGCAAAGTAATAAAAAAAGACTCATTCTGCCCAATATAGGATTTTAAACAAATACATAAGGAAAATTTTAAGTATCAGGCAAAACAAAACAAATATCTATAAGGAGATATAATCAAGCCATCCTCCAAATTCTTCCCTACAAAGTACAAAACACAATGGACAGATGCCTAAAAGTATTTCCAGTGATGCATTCTGTGCACCACTTTACTGAGAGGAAGGTTGTGGCAGGCACCATATGTGGTGTATCCCACAGCCACTGACCTCCCCCATCTTCGGTCCTTAAAGACATCTGATTTGATTTGGGAGAAACAATGAGTCTAGCCCCACGGGTGGATCATAGTAGATCTAAGCTATCTCATTCTTTTTCCACCAGGTACCCATCTTCTCAGTCGCCCTTGCAGCTAGCAGTAGGCATAGGCGATTCCATTTTGGCTGATGAGATTTAAGGGGAAAACCTGCTGGGAGCCTTCTGAGAAAGTCTTTCCTTTGATTGTAGGAAAGAGAACCATTCTCAGAGAACAAGACCTTTGGCTGCCAGCTCCACCCCATTCCAAATACAGTTCTGATATCCAAAGCTGTAGCAGCTGCCTTGCAACCAGAAGGCAACATGGATGAAGGTGAGCTTCCCACAGGCTGAGGATGGAAAAGACTGAAAGACTGATGTTCGAGGGCTCCAGGTGACATTACTGAGCCTCTGCTCTTGTCCCAGTAGCCCACTTCCACTTTCTTACTAAATTAGATCCATATCTACTAGTTAATCTAGGGCTGGGCTTCCTCTTCCACAAGCTCTCTTGAAACAAATGAAAACTGAGAAAAATCTCAATAAGGAAATAAAAATTATAAAAAAAAGAACCAGAAGAAAATTATAGAACTGGAAATATAACTGCAGAAATAAAAAGGTTGCTGGACAAGACAGTAGAGACAACAGAGGTTAAAATCAGTGAACTTGAGGACAGATCAATAGACTTCACTCACATGAACAATAGAAAGGAAACAGACTAAGTGAAAAAACAACAGAACTCTGAGACAAAAAAAAGCTTCCAACACTCATCTGAGTCCCAGGAGAGGACTCACAGAGTGCTAGGCAGAGTGTTCAAAGAAGTGGCTAAAATTTTCCAAATCTGGTGAAAAACAAATCTACAAATTCAAGAAGCTGATCATACTTCAGACTGAATGAACCCAATCAATCCATTCCAAGACATTTCATAATTAAATTTTGAAAAATTAACAACTCAAAAATTCTGGAACACAGGCAGAGAGAAATGACAGTGGGAAAACAATTTGAAGGACAACAGACGGCTCCTGTGAAATCACGGCAACCAGAAGGAAGTGGCACAACATTTTTTAAATTCTGGGGGAAAAAAAAAAAAACAATACCTACCAACTATCATTTGTGGTATGTAACTGACAAAATTATCCTCTAGGAACAAGGGGAAATGAAGACATTCTCAGATGAAGAAAAGCTGAAAGAATTTGTCAATATCAAATTTACCCTTAAAGACTGCCTAAAGGAAGTTCTTCAGACAAAAAAAGAAATGATGAAAAATGAATCTGGATAATCAAGAAGAAGGATGGAATAACAGAAAGAATAAAAATATGGGTCCATACAATAGACTATTCTTTCCTCATCTTTTTTTCATCTCTAGGTTTATCATAATTCTATTAAAATCTTGGCCAAGTTTAGCAGACATATACAAGCTTATTCTAGATTTATATAGAAAAACACAGACCTATAGAAGAGCTAAAAACAAGCTTAATAGGAAAGACTGAAGTAGAAGGAATCAATTGCCCGATATTAAGGCTTACTATATAGTTACGGTAATTAAAATAGTGTTGTATTGGCAGAGGGATAGACATATAGACCAATGGAACAGAAAAGATGACCAGAAATAGGCTCATAAATATGCTCAACAGATTTTTGACAATGTCGTCAAAGCAATTCAATGGAAAAAGGACAGCCTTTTCAAAAATGATGCTGGAGCAAGTGAACACTCACAGGCAAAATACATAAATAAATGACAACCTAAACCTCACACGTTATACAAAAATGTACTCAATATAAATCAAGGACTTCAATGCAAAACTGTAAAACATTTAGAAAAGAAAACAGGAGAAAATCTTTGTTATCTAGGGTTAGGCAAAGAGTTCTTAGACTTGACACCAATAGCACAATTCATAATGGGGAAAACCGATAAACTGGATCTTATTGAAATGTAAAACTTTTGCTCTGCCAAAGCCCATGTCAAGAGGATGAAAAGAAAAACCTTGTACTGGAGGAAGATATTTGCAAACAATAGGTCTAACAAAGGGGGAGTACCTGGAATATACAAACAATTCTCATACAGCAACAGCAAAACAAAGGGAAACAAAAACAACCATCTAATTAGAATATGGGCAAAAGACATGAACAGACATGAACAGAAGACGATATATAGGTGGTAAATAAGCACTGGAAAAGATTAGCCATCAGGGAAATACAAACTGAACAATGAGCTATCACTACATGTCTAACAGAATGTCTAAAAGAAGAACAGTGACAATACAAAAGCTGGTTAAGGATACGAAGGAACTGGATCACCTGTACTGCTGGAAAACAATGTAGCAGTTTTTTATAAAACTAAATATGCAATTATCTTATGACCCAGCAATTGCACCCCAGGGCATTTATCCTAGAGAAATGAAAACTTCTGTTTGCATAAAAACCTGCACACAAATGTTAATATCGGCAGATTTATTCATTCATAATAATCAAAAACTTGCAACAGCCCAGCTGTCCCTCACAGATGAATGGTTAATTTAAATGTGGTCCATCACTACCATGGTATATTATTACACAGCACAGAAACGAACCATTGGTACACACAATGACGTGACTGAATCACAAGATTATTATGCTGAGTGACAAAAAGTCACACCAAAAAGTTACATACTGCTTGATTCTACTTATAAAAAATATTTTTAAAGGACAAATTTTTAGAAATGAAAAAAAATCAGCAGTAGGCAGCAGTGAGGGATGGGGATAGGGATATGGGGTGTGATGAAACTGCTCACTATCCAGATTGTGGTGGTGGATACACAAAACCCTCCACATATGAAAAAACTGGTGTAATAAACCTGCATACACACAAACATGAGTACAAGTAAAAAGAAGGAAATCTGAAGTGTATTGGTGAATTTTATCAAGGCCAAAATCCTATACAGAGTCCCCATTGGGGCTTGGCAGAAATGAATCTGACTAGTTAGTATCCATAAGGATGTGGGTTTGATCCCTGGCCTCGATCAGTGGCTTAAGGATCCAGCATTGCAGTGAGCTCTGGTGTAGGTCATAGACACGGCTTGGATCCCAAGTTTCTGTGGCTGTGGCACAGGCCAGCGGCTAAGGCTCTGATTTGATGCCTAGCCTGAGAACCTCCATACAGTGTGGGTGCAGACCTAAAAGGACCAAAAAAAAAATCCTATTTATCATACTGTACTATGACTTTGCAAAATGTTGCCTTTGGAGAAATTGGGTGGAGTGTACATGGGATCGTTCTTCTTCTTATTATTATTATTTTTTGCTTTTTAGGGCCTCACTTTGCGGCATATGGAAGTTCCCAGGCTAGGGGTCGAATCGGAGCTACAGCTGCTGGCCCCTGCCACAGCCACAGCAATGCGGGATCTCAGCCACATTTGCAACCTACACCACAGCTCACGGCAACACTGGATCCTTAACCCAAGGAGTGAGGCCAGGGATTGAACCTGCATCCTTATGGATCCTAGTCCAGTTCATTAACCACTGAGCCACGAAGGGAACTCTCATGGGATCTTTTTGAATTGCTTTTTAAAACTACACATGAGGAATTCCCTGGTGGCTTAGTGGGCTAAGGATCTGGCATTGTTACTGCTTAGTAGGTGCAAGTTCCATCTCTGGCCCAATAGCTTCTGCTTACTGTAAGTGTGGCAAAAAAAAAAAAAAAAAAAACCAAAAAACCTGCACGTGAATCTGCAACCATTTCAATAAAAATGTTACAGAACCAGAATAGATAATGCCAAATTATATTAACAGAAATTGGGAAATGAAATGAGAGAATAAATACAAGCCAATGTTTCTTTAAGGAAATGTCAGAAATTATTTATTCCTTTGACTTTAATATTCAGAAAATATAATTTAAAATACATATTTCATGAAGGTAAAAAAATCAAGAAAAGCAATATAACAAGAAGAGCTATCTTCATATTTAATTTAGAAGATAAAGCATACAAAACTATTAGTATAGCAAAAGACAGAAAACAAAAGAACATAGATTCAAAACAAAAAGAATAATATAGGACGCCTGAGCTGTGAAGAAATACCAGTTATAAAAGAATTGCCAGTGGATTAAACCACTCTCTCAAAAGACAGACTCTCTCATATAGGCTCATAAAGACAAATCTGACATACGATTTGTATAAAGAGAGGAACAATTTTATAAAGAGAGGTAAAAAATTTTAAAGGAAAAAGGATGGATAAGGATATGCCCAGGGAAAACAATTAAAAGAAAGTAGGTTGAAGCTAGTATTAATATCAGAAGATGAACATTCAAAACAAAAATAGTGGATGGGTCAAGAAGGCTAACTTTACGTATAAACGACAATAATAAATACATAACGATAAGGCCACAATTTTATTTAATAAATATCTCTGCCTCCAAAATAATTCCTGTACCTGTCCCCTTCTCACTACCTCTGCTGCTTCCACCCCATTGCAAGCCTCTCTCTCTCTCTCTTTTTTTTTTTTTTTTTTTAGGGCAGCACCTGCAGAATATGGAAGTTTCCAGGCTAAGGGTCAAAAGGAGCTATAGCTGCCGACACAGCTACAGCAATGGGGGATCCCAGCCTCGAGGCCAGGGACTGAACCCACATCCTCACAGATACTAGTTGGCTTCCTAACCACTGAGCCACAGTGGGAACTCCTCTTTTCTTCTGTTTGAAATAACTTCCTGAGTCCTCATCCCCATTCTTGCCCCTGTATTTCTTCCACACAGCAGTAAATTGAAATATACCAGTTCATTGCTTAAAATACTCCAAGGAGTACTGCTTCTAAATAAGATCATATCCAAATGTCTTGTCACGATGGGACCTGAGACAGAGTTCTCCCCTAAATGTCAATTCACTCTTTCTTAATAGCAAAAACCTCAAATAAAAAAATCTGGGAACATGGCTGTCCAAAGAAAGACTACATTTCCCAACATGCCTTGCTGCTGGGTGGGGCAACAGGACCAACTTCTGGCTAACCATGGGACCAACTTCTGGCCAACTGGACATAAATAAGTAGAAGCAATGTGTGTAACTTTTTCAGAGGCGAGCTCCCCTTTCCCTTTCTCCCCTTTCTGATGGCTGGATTGCAGGTGTGGACGCAGGCCACAGGGATAGGGCAACACACCAGGAGTTCAGAGCAACGAAGCTGGAGCCCGAGGAGCACCCCGTCAGACACGAGGACTTAAGTGAAACAGAGCTGCGTGGCAGCGGAGACTTTGGTGGGGGGATTTACATTTACTCCTGTTCTGTTTGTACCCTTGTTAGATTGGTCTCAGTCACATTCTGCTGAACTTACATCCCAGCTCAGGGCCTACAGCATGTCCCACAAGGGCTGACCATGTCCGACCTCATCTCCTACCACTCTTCCCCTGCCCACCCAGCTCTCCTCAAGCTCATCCAACCTCCGGCCTTAGAATTTGCTGTTGCCTCTCCTTGGTGAGCCCTTCGCCCAGAGCTGGCACAGCTGGCACTTCCTCATGATTTAGGAGTAAGTTCAAACGTCGCAGAGAAAGCTTCTCTTCACACTCTATTTAAAGGCGTGTACTAGCGACCCTCACCGGCCTCGATTACATTATCCTATTTTCAGAACTTCATAGAACTGAATATTATCTGAATTTATCTTATTTATTATCAATTGACTCAATGTCTATCTTATTCTATTGATTCAAAGTCAATCTCTCCTGCGCACTCTATACCAGAATATAAATTCCATTAGAACCAGAGACTGGTCTCTTGTTCACCACTATATCCGCACTGGCCCACAAGAGGCCTTCAATCACACACACACACACACACACACACACACAGTGACAGAAAGAGAACTGAGACCTTAATACTATCGATCTAAGACAGACACACTCACACACACTCACACACACACACACACACACACACACACACACACAGTGACAGAAAGAGAACTGAGACCTTAATACTATCGATCTAAGACAGACGGAGTAGATACAAAATAAAGCAGGACATTCAAGATTTTAATTATGAGTGGAAAGGGGGCATTTATCAACAGTTCTATTTCCTACAAACTGGGAAGGCAGGCTATTCAGTTGTATTTCATTTGTAGAAGCTGAACGCATACTGAGACACAGAAAATGAACACAATAAATAGTATGAAGAAGGGATGATTAAGTGACGTTCTATGACTACAACGCAGTAAAATGAGAAATTAATAACAAACATTTATTTATTTATTCATTTATTTATTTTTTGTCTTTCTGCCTTTTCTAGAGCCACTCCCGCAGCATATGGAGATTCCCAGGCTGGGGGTCGAATCGGAGCTGTAGCCACCTGCCTACGCCAGAGCCACAGCAACATGGGATCCGAGCCTCGTCTGCGACCTACACCACAGCTCACGGCAACACCGGATCCTTAACCCACTGAGCGAGGCCAGGGATGGAACCCGCAACCTCATGGTTCCTAGTCGGATTCATTAACCATTGAGCCACAACGGGAACTCCAATAACAAATATTTAAATAAATATTATCCCAAAGATAATACCCAGGGAAGAAAGATATTAACTATAATTATACCACATAGTAAATGGTAAATACCACATATCAAAATCTTAGGATGGTGATAAAGCTATATCGAGAGGAAAATACATATCTAACTTCTTCCATTAATTAAAAAAAAACTGGATGAAATAATCATTTAACACGGAAGGTTATAGATAATAACAAAGAGAGAAAGTAGGAAAAAGGAAATGAAGGTAAGGGTTGAAAATATCAGAATAGGAAACAGGGGAAAAAAAGAATTGTTAATTACATTGAAGAATAGATTTTTTTTCCCCAAAACAATCAATGAAATAGGCAATTTTCTGGCATAAAAATTAATTAAAAATTAATAAAATGAGGAGTTCCCGTCGTGGCACAGCGGAAACGAATCTGACTAGGAATCATGAGGTGGCAGGCTCAATCCCTGGTCTTGCTCAGTGGGTTAAGGATCCTGAGCTGTGGTGTAGGTCGCAGACATGGCTTGGATCCCGTGTTGCTGTGGCTGTGGTATAGGCCGGCGGCTACAGCTTCGATTTGACCCCTAGTCTGGGAACCTCCATATGTTGTGGGTGTGGCCCTGAAAAGACAAAAAGCAAAATATATATATATATATTAATAATAATAATAAAATGAATTAATTAAAAATTAATAAAAACCAAAAATTACAACTAAGAGAGGCTACAACAGTACAAGAGTACTTGCAAAAAAAATTTTAAGCAGCACTATGTACAAGTAAATGTTAATAAATTGGGTAATTTTGAGAAACTGGAAACTTCCTAAAGGTAACGTAAAATTTCGAAATAGATTAATGAACAATTAAAACTTATAATCAAATAAATACCTCAAAAAAAAAAAAAAACCAAAACGAAAACCCACTAGATCAAGGCAGTTTTATGAGCTAGCCAGCTCAAATTTAAGGTCATAAATAAATTCTATACTCTGGGATATGTTATAGATCACCAAAAAAAAAAAAAAAGCAAAGAAAGTTGACAAATTAATTTTATCACGCTAGAATAACTAAGTTTCAAAATCTGACAATGACAGATATAGTTTCATATGAGCTTCAGGGTCCTCTTATTTGTGAATACAGATGAAAAAAATAAAAATTGATGGCAAATCAAAATTTTAAATTACACTACAAATTTAAACTATAATAAAAAAAAATGACCTGCCATGACAACAAATGTATATCCTAGGAATGTAAAAATTATTTAACATTAGGGAATTTATTCATCATTTCATCAAATCAATAAGTCAAAACAAGAATAATCATGGTGATTCTATTATTAGAGAATCAAAGGGCATTTGGTAAAAGCTATTATACATTCACACACACACACAAAAAAAGATTGGTAAGGTGTCAATTTCCTAATACCACATTTCACCCTTCTTGTGTATTACTAATAAGCAGGTTTCAGTCAATACAAATGGAACTAAGAAAGATACTGCCAGAAAGGAGGAAACAAAATCACTGCAATTTGCGGACAACGTCACAACAGACAGAGAGAACAGTAAGAAAATATCTAATTCTCCAGTGAGGATTTGCTCATTCGCTA
Organism: Sus scrofa; assembly: GCF_054392235.1. Classification (NCBI taxonomy): domain Eukaryota; kingdom Metazoa; phylum Chordata; class Mammalia; order Artiodactyla; family Suidae; genus Sus; species Sus scrofa. Next base: position 15,499,074 of record NC_139385.1, read on the forward strand.
CTGAGTGAATTCAGTAAGGAAGCAAAATTAAAGCCCCAATTCCCCTGCCCCACGGCTTCACGCTATATTGGCAGAAGTGATTAGAAAGATGCAATGAAAAAAATTAAAATCCTACTGGTAAAAAAGAAAAACACAGATAGCGGTGCCCCAACAAGGAGGTACGGCGTCTACAGCTCAGTGTCTGGCCGAGGGAGGACCAGGAGCTCGGCAAGCAGGGTCTGTGGACCAGATGGAAGAGTTACTCTCTGCTTCCCTGGCTGCATCCGTGAATCTCAGAAACTCAGTCTTGAGGCATCAAGATTATTGGAGCCTTGGTTGGAAGGTGTGTCTAGCAAATACTGTATGATACCACCTACGTGCAGAATCTAAAATAGTCAAACTCATAGAAGCAGAGACTAGTATGGGGGTCGCCAGCAGCTGGGAGGAGAGGAAAGCAGAGAGGTGATGGTCAAAGGACACAAGGTTTCAGTTGCTAAAAACAAACAAAAAACCCGAATAAACAGAAATCTCAACGAAGTAGAGCCTGGAGACCAGAAGGGGGAGCTCTCACGCCCTGTAATAAGAGCGGTGCCCCCAAAAGACTACTTCCCAGGTAAGAAAAGCCTGAACTCTCTTTCCTACAGCCCTCCCAACTTCCTTTTCCTCTCTAAAAAAGTGTCTCCCTCCCTCGCCATGAGAAGGTTTGCATATGGCTCACCAGGGTTGCAGAGCAGGATTACAGTTCTCTGCAGATCCCACATAAACCCCTCTTTGCTGGAGAACATAGCTGGCTGTCTATTTCTTTCAGGCCAATACAGTTATGCAAAAAAAAATCCTGGAAGGCAGGTTCATTTCCTGGCCTTTTCGGTGGGTTAAGGATCTGGCGTTGCCATGAGCTGTGGTGGAGGTCGCAGATGCAGCTTGGATCTGGTTTTGCTGTGGCTGTGGCTTAGGCCAGTGGCTACAGCTCCGATTAGACCCCTAGCCTGGGAACCTCCAAAAGCTGCAGGTGCAGCCCTAAAAAAACAAAAAGACAAAAAAAAAATAGTATACCTCTCTGACTTACTACAGTCTTCTTTCAAGTGCTATAATAATATACCATGTATATTATAAGAATCTTAACAATTAACACTCCCATTTTTTTTCTTCTGGCCTTTTGCTATCGTCACTATACCTTTTACTTCAATGTATAACATTCATAAGACATTGCTAATTTTTTTAGCTTTAAACAGTTAATTATCTTGGAAATATGTTTAAATATAAAACTTTAAAAAATATTTACTCATGTAATTATTTTCTCTGGTGTCTTACCTTATTTTTGTGGGTATGTAAATGTTAACAGGTTTTATACCTCATTTCACATACTTCCCACACATTAAATATAAGAAATTTGTCTTTTCATGTCATGACTTAAAATTTTAATGGAAGTATTGAAATATAATTTTCATATGATACACTTCAACCATTTAAAGTATATATATGATTAATGATGTTAAGTATATTCACAGTTGTTCAACCTTCACTACAATTTAATTTTATAAAATTTTTAGTACAAAAAAAAAAAAAATCCTGGAGATCCATGGATACAGCCTAGTGCCTATAGCTAATAATATTGTATACTTAAAATTTGCTCGGAGGCGGGGGGGGAGGGCTAGATCTTATTAAGTGTTCTTAACACATACAAATAATAACAACAGCAATAATAATAATAAGGTGAGAGGAGTCTTCCAGAGGAAATGGATATGTTTTTGGCCTTGACAGTGGTGATGTGTTCATGGGCGCAATCTTATCCCCAAACTCTTTCGGTTGCATACGTTAAAAAATACGTACAGCTTTGTACACATCAATCCTAAGTCAATAAAATGGTTCAAAGAGAAGTGTCTCCACCCCTGAAGCACGGGACGCCCATGTCCCCTTCAGAAGGCTCTCTTTGGGTACCACTTGTTGTGGGTTTTAGAGGCTTCATCTGCCTGACCCCGAGAGGGCTCCACCAGCTTTCACACCTGGCTTGAACCTTTCTCTGCTCCTTCCAAACTTGAATGCAAGATTCTACCCTTGACAGAACCGGTCCTCGTTTAGGTAATGTTGAATGAAGATTCTAAACCTTTCTCAGGGTCTACAGTGTATACATATGACATACAAACCCTGTGTGTTAGATCCTTAAGGGTAAGTAGATAGAATAAAAGAAAGTAACTTTAAAACTTGATGAGGGAGTTCCCGTCGTGGTGCAGTGGAAACAAATCCGACTAGGAACCATGAGGTTGCAGGTTCGATCCCTGGCCTTGCTCAGTGGGTTAAGGATCTGGCGTTGCCATAAGCTGTGGTGTAGGTCGCAGATGCGGCTCGGATCCGGTGTTGCTGTGGCTGTGGTGCAGGACAGCAGCTGTAGCTCTGGTTGGACCCCTAGCTTGGGAACCTCCATATGCGGTGGGTGAGGCCCTAAAGAGCAAAATAATAATAATAATAAAATAAAACTTGATAAGATTCCACTGGACCTAAGAATTAAGTTACTGGTCCTAGGACTTTCCTGATGACATGCACAGTGCCTTTCTCTTCTTTTTCAGCTGAGGAAATTTGTGAGCCCAGCCCAGCGACAGACTCAAGAACCCATCCGGCATTTATTTAGAAGAGATACTTAAAATTACCTTCAGGGTTTTTTTTCCCCCCTCTGGTTGTGAAATCAACCAGACAATCAGACATTCTCTGGTGTGAGTTTTCAGCCTGCCAGGAGCTAAGGGGGCTCTGAGGTGAGCGAGATGGTTTGGGGGCTGCAGCTGGCCCAGAGCCTCCTGTGGCTTCTGAAGCAAGGGGGCCACGCAGCAGCTTTGGGTGAAGGCTGCCCCTCACAGGCCTGGCATAGGCGGCTTTCCTCTTGGCGGCTGGTGGCTTCCATTCTGATTTTATGCTTTTCTCCTCTCATAAAATGTGTGTGCTTTACTTACCATAACAATGGGCATGTGTATGAGAAAACGCCAATCGCTTTTCTTGCCACTGAAAACAGTTATTTCACAACGCGAATTTGTTAATTGGAGATTCTGTGAACTTCCCTGCGTAATACCAGAATAGATCCTCGTTGCAGAAACTTCGGAAACTCCATTTTGGATAAAGAAATGTTACATTCTGGGAGTTCCTGTTGTGGCTCAGTGGTTAAAGAATCCGATTAGGAACCATGAGGTTGCGGTTCGATCCCTGGCCTCGCTCAGTGCGTTAAGGATCCGGCGTTGCCGTGAGCTGTGGTGTAGGTCGCAGACTCAGCTCGGATCCCACATTGCTGTGGCTGTGGTGTAGGCCGGTGGCTACAGCTCCGATTAGACCCCTAGCCTGGGAACCTCCATATGCCGCGGGAGCGGCCCTAGAAAAGGCACAAAGACAAAAAAAAAAAAAAAAAGAAATGTTACATTCTAAGTAGGAAATGCATAATAATTAATATTGTCAGAATTATTACATGGTCCCCAGTTTTTGTCTCGGTACAAGTATATATGGATGTATAATAGATTAGAACAGCAACGTAAGAGTACTGTAAATTAAATCTCTAGACGGTAAAGTGAAGATATTATTTTAAATAAGTATACACTATTCCATCTTTGTAAGTGGACTTTTCTACATTCTGAATAATTTCACAGGACAGAGTCTTTAATGTTGGAATTATTTTTAATTATAGGGTTTAACGTTGGAACAGTCATGGCTAAGTGTCAACCAAACAGTTTTCAGAAAAGTTTTACAATTTACATTTCTACTAGTAGTATATGAGTTTGCCCATTTTTTCCTCACTCTTGAGAGCACTGAGTATTATCCTATGTTTTGTTCTTTTCCAATCTGATAGGTGAAAACTGTTAGCGAATTACTCTTTCAGTTTACATTTCTTAGATTTCTACTGAGGTCAAACAGGTTTAAAATGTTTGCTGAAAGTATCTATCAGTTGTGTGTTATTCCTTATCCCATTTATCTGTTGTCATATCTGGAGGTTTTCATATTGGTGTTTTGTTTTTGGTTTGTTTTTGTTTTTTGGTTTTTTTTGCTTTTTAGGGCCGCACCCGAGGCATATGGAAGTTCCCAGGCTAGGGATCGAATCAGAGCTACAGCTGCCAGCCTACACCATAGCCACAGCAACGAGGGATCCAAACAGCATCTGTGACCTACACCACAGCTCACAGCAACACTGGATCCTTAACCCACTGAGCAAAGCCTGGGATCAAACCTGCATCCTCATGGATCCTAGTCAGATTCGTTAACCACTGAGCCACGACAGGAACTCCTCATGTTGTTTTAGAAATGCCCTTCACATACACTTTAGTGTATCCATTGCCATATTTTTCCTATTACTTTTTGAAATATTCTTTCAACTTAACCGTTTTAAGTTCCTAGTTTTTATTTATGTCTTGCACTGCTTTAATGCTTAAGAAAGGCATTTCCTACTTAGTCAATTAGTTATATATTGACATGTACCTTCTCCATCTTTTAAAAACAGTTAAACCTTATACTGTTATATAAAGATCCATTGCACTTATGAACATGATAAACGAAAGAAAACCCAAGATACCGAAGCTGGAGTCAGACCGGTAAGCCTGACCAGATGCCCGCCCCGCATGCCAGCATCATGGAAATCTTAGCGGCTCTCAGACTTGAGTGAGCATCAGAGCCCCCTGGACTGAAACCCAGATGCCGGCCCCTCCCTGGAGTTTCTGATTCAGTGTTTCGGGGGTGGGGTCCAGACACGAGTCTGAGGTGATGCTGATGCTCCGGGTTCAGGGACCCCACTTTGAGACCCGCTCCTGACCCTCATGCTTTCCAAGCTCCCTATTTCACAGACAGTAACATCGCTTTGGGGATTCAAATGCTCGCTGTCAATCTATGGGCCTTGTGACGGGCACGGCTGCTGAGAGCTATTTAGATTCCGCTAGATGATTCAGAACAGCAGCTTGGGATCTGAGACGCTGATAGAGTGGCACATTGACAAAATATTGGGGGGAGAACAATCCTGTTGGTGCCAGATTGGATGTGAGAAGAGGCGCTGCCTGCTGGGATGCAAGTTATCCTTAAAAGGACAGACGTCAAAGTCCTGGAATTTTCTAGGTCTTGGCCCCCTGGACCCAATACCTCGTAGGAATGAATAGAACTTCTTCTGTTTCACTTGTTTTCCTTGCAAGTTTTCAACCGTCCACCTCAAGGGACTGGTAATCTACCGTTTTAGAGATGAAAAAAATTGTAGCTCTTTAATAGATAACTCACTAGCTGGGACTCTGTTTTCTTTCCTTTAATTGTCCTTTCCCAATTATAAAAGTAATGCGTGCCTGTGGTTGAGCTTTTGAAAAATGCAGAAAGATATGATCACGCATCATCTTATCACATATGAAACATCCCTGTCTACGTTTTGATATATTTCTTCCCAGTTCTCTTACGCATGACAGATTTGGGATCATACTGGGCCTGTGGCTTTGTGCAGTGCTTCTTTCCTGTGTGGTGAACATGGTCTGGCAGGTACTCTCCACGGCCCTTGCATCGAGAATTTTAAACCTGCTCCCTGGCCATCTCAGCCCTGGCCCTGGGACGGGCACATAAAATGTCCTAAGCAAACGCCTGGGACCTGCGACTGGGAAGATTGGCCTCTTGATCAGAGCAGGGAACAGAGATCAAGAGTCTAGGCCCAGGAGGTCCCATAACGAATCTGACTAGCATTCATAAGGACACATGTTCTATCCCCGGCCTTGCTCCGCGGGTTAAGGATCCCGTGTTGCTATACCTGTGGCGTAGGCCAGCCACTGTAGCTCCAATTTGACCCCTAACCTGGGAGCCTCCATATACCTCGGGTGGGGCCCTGCCCTAAAAAGCAAATGAAAAAAAGAAAGGGGGAAAAAAAAAAAAAAGAGTCTAGGACCAAAGCAGAAATGGAAACCAGAGCAGACATGAGGCCAGAGTAAGAATGTGGGAATGATGGAGGGACAGAAGCCAAGCCTGGAGAGGCTCCTGGGGAGCAGCTGCAGGTGTTTGATTTCATTTGCTGTGTGTTATTCCACCAGCTGGGGAGGCGTGGACGGCTGGAAAGGAGGCTGAGCGGGCCTGTGGGTGGCGAAGTCAGAGTGACAAGCAGACCTTGATCTGCACCCAATCTGGGGATGGGTGGCCTAGCAGCATTTATGTTAGGATCCCTTACTGTGTCTTGGACGTGGCGCAGAGTTGAGAGACAAACTAGCTAGGATAACGAGACCGGCTTGTAGATGCACTAGTGAAGGCTTACCCTGAAGCACAAAGACCAGGGAGCCTGGTGAGTGTCTTACTTCTCCACCTCCAGTCCCAGACCCATGCCCACACATCCAATGCCATCCAATGAACAGATCCATGCAGTTCATTTTTTTTTCTTTTTAGGGCTGCACCCATGGCATATGGACATTCCTAGGCAAGGGTTCAAATAGGAGCTGCAGCTGCCAGCCCACGCCACAGCCACATCAATACCGGATCCAAGCTGCATCTGGGATCTACGCCTCAACTTACGACGATGCTGGATCCTTAACTCACTGAGCGAGGCCAGGGATAGAACCTGCATCCTCACAGACACTATGTCGGGTTCTTAACCTGCTGGGCCATGACAGGAACTCCTGTTTACTTCAATCTTCATGTTTCAGTTCTTAAACCAGAAAAATCAGTGGGATCTTAATGAATGAAGTTTGTGAATAAGGTAAAATGTGAGCCAAGGAGCAGAGGTGTTTTACTTACACCTACCAGTCCCGATTGTAAGATACCAATGGCCCCTCTCCTAGCTAAGGCAGGACTCATCCCTCTCTCTCCAGAAGAGCAAGCGTTTTACAGCAGTGTGCCTGGACCCTGGGCTAGATCGGCAGAGCTGTATGACGGCCCATGATGCTCAATATTATTTTTGCCGTGGTGCTGTCTGCAAGCTCACACACAGCACTGGAGGTCAAGGGGGAGAAAAGATGAGGGGCTCTGCCCTGGGGACTCAGGTGAACCTGAGATGCAGGTGCTTCGGCATTCAGGAGCATCTGCTGCCTTAAAGGCACATTCTTGGCCACAAGTGGCCTCATGGTATGTGGTTCGAGTGACTGGCGGGGCAAAGTGACATGGAGGACCCCACTTCTCTGCAGTCACAATGGACCTGAAGCATTGAGTGTGAAAGCCCCCCCATGTGGAGTCTGGCCCCCTCAGCCCCTCCCTCCCTTCCTCTTCGCCATTAACATAGAGCAAGTCCTAAGGCTGATTTCCAACACAATTGCACAAGTCCTGCTCAAATATATCCCTGCAGTAACAGCAAATGCACAGGACTTTGATGAATGAGGGGTACGAAGACAATAAGAATTTCGCCCCCATTATTACTTGCTACATACGAGAGAGGTTCTGAACTGGCTGCCAGGAAATCTGTAAGCCTCACTCTCAGAGGGAGGAGTACCCCTGGGAGGATGGAGAGTCTGGGGCGTGGCCCCCAGACCAGCCTCCTTGGGAAGGAGGCTGTGTTTGTAGCCAATTGCACCCCCCACCTTCACTGACACGTCACCTGAGCCCGGAAGAGATCTTCACAGGCTGATACAGATTTTCTGCCAAGAGCCGGGGGCTTGTGACTTTGGGGATGAGCATCAGCTGATAAATAGCTGTTTTTGCAGAATCCCGCTTGATTTGATTCCACCCTTGGCACGCCAGGCTAGCATGCCAGTGAGGCGCGAGCACTGGAAAACAGACTGAGTTAGCAAGATGAGCCTAGGGCCTGGGGGGAAATCACTTCTCAGAACACAGAGAACCACCCTGGTCACAGCTTTCCTCCACGGTAGGAAGCAATCAAAGCCTGCAGAAAATGAAAGGCTGTGGCAGCAATGCCGGGTCACAAGTTGAAGCCCAGGGACAGACTCATCCCCCTGTATGGCAGCCCGTCTCCAAGGTCACCCCCCATGACCTCTGCCTCCAGGTATTCACCAGGAGGTTGTCCTCTCCTCGTTCAGTGGGGATGGCCTGAATAACCAAGAGGACATTGCAGAAATGATGGAGCGTGACTTCCAGGGCCCGGTCATAAAAGACATCACAGCCTCTGCTTGGGACTCTCTTGGATCATTTGTTTTTCTGGAAGCCAGCTGCCATGTCATGAGGACACTCAAGCAGCACCATAGAGAGGTCCATGTGGCAAGGACCTGAGGCCTCCGGCCAACAGCCAGCATCACCTTGCTGGCCACATGAGCGAGCCACCTGGAAAAGCACAGCCTCCAGCCCCAGTCAAGCCTTCAGATGATCACAGCCCCCATCAGCATTCTGACTGTAACCTCTTGAAGATCCTAAAAAGCCAGAGCCACCCAGCTAAGCTGCTATGACATTCCTGACCTGCAGAAACTATGAGATAGTTGACAGTTACTGCTTTATGTCACTAGCTTTTGGTATAACCTATTATGCCACAATAGATCACTAGTACAGCCTTCCAAGTGTACCTTCATGTCTGTTTCCATAGGAAAGTGATTTTGTCCCTCATAGGAAGTCATGCCAGTGTCTCAAATGGATGGTCTTTTCCTTTCTGGAATATCAGTACCTCCTGCCATCAATATCCCCTGCCTGGAGACCCAGAGGCAGAAAGCTGCCTTTCTGCTGCTCTTCCTCTATATCATCTTCGACCGCTGCGGCAAAGTCAACGCACACGTACCCAGATGCACACGCACATGTACACATGCAAGTCCCCTTGTGTACATACAGGCGCTTTCTTCTACGCCTGAAAAATCACTCAGGCGCTGGGAATATAAGCTTTTTTTTTTTTTTTTCCAAGAAGGACCAGATGCTCTGGATGTTCTGAGGACAGTTTTCTCACACTGTCACTGAATGGGTAGATGGGGGGTGGGTAGCAAAGGAGGCTGACTATCAAGAGTGGATGGCTGGTCTTTCTCCTTTGCTAGTCCTCACACTCTGAGCTGGGCGAGAAGGAGCCAGAAAGTCACAGCCACAAGTCTATGCAGTACAATGGGCTAGGTGCTGAGGGCGCCACAACAAGGAAGTCCGGCTGCAAGGAGATTACAATCGAGTAGCCATCTCACCAATTAATCACTTCTTTGTTTTCTCTCTTTTCACTGTGTTTCCCCAACCAAATTCTTAAAAATCCAGGACTGTGTCTTCAATGTCTTTTGAAAAACCCACAGTGACTGTTAAGACTACGGGGCAAGGAACAGGTTCTTACTAAGTAAGGACTTGTTGGTTATAGGCAAGAGGGGTAGCAGCATAAGGAGAGAGATACATGCCAAGTGCAGTCCTTATCTAGACTGGAGAAGTATCCTTGGTTAAGGAAAAAAATACAAATGAAAGAAAGCACACTGTGTTTGAATGATGTTTTACATGTCTAGACAATAATTCAATTTAACTTAATGAATTATTTAACTCATTTTTAAAAAATTATTGATGAGCCATTCCCCCAATTCCATAATCACAAAATAATGGTCACATTTTCAGATTAAAGCGTTAATATAAAAATGATTTATAGCTCCTTAATAATTCAAAAGTAGATATCTGGAACTTTCTAAGAGATTTTTACAAGCTAGAAACAGAAGCAAATTGAGAAGCATCAAATACACATATTTAGATGAAACCATTCTGTTCTATTAAGAGGTCTGACAAGATGCAAACATACAAGGCAAACATGCCATCCTCCAGGCAAGGATCTCCTAGAGCCAGGAACAGAACTGGGCTCAGGTAGGACCAACAAGTCCTTTCTAAGTGTCCCCAGGAAAAAGATTTTTGTGAATCTGAGATGGAGGAATCTCATTTTCCCAAAATGTAAAGCTATTTTTTATATGTGAACAAATAGGGATATAGTTGACTCCTCCAAACATTAAAAGATTATAGTTTTGATTCTTTGTCCAGAGGACCTAGCATGGAGCTTAACTTAGACTCCCAGTTCAAGCAACGTATGTCACCTGAGCCCGGAAGAGATCTTCGCAGGCTGAACAGAAGCTCAAGAATTCAGAGTCAAACATTAGTTCCAGAAGCATGTTTACTGTCAAGGTAGTCTTTCAAAAAATTCTTACTCACCTGCCAGAATATGCTGTCTATTGTGTTTCCAAGAAAACCATCGCGACCTTCTGAAGACACCAGTTTGGGGCCAAGAATTGTCATGAATTCATCAAAATCCACCTGGCCATCCCCTGAAAGAAGATATAAATATGAGTTGAAAGTAATTGAAATTGACCTCCTGCACCCAATGAAATAAACATCTCCATGCTTTTCTCCTTGGCATGACCTCAATCAATGAAGAGCTAGAACCATTATTGAAAACTGTGCAACGTTCTCAAAACACCAATGTATATATAAGAAATTGGCAACTCATAGTACCTCCAACACCACATATTCCTAATCACTTGTCAGCATTCCTATCTAAATGCCTAACCAGCACCTCCTGCTGAAATGGCCACAATCACACACCTGCTGTACCTCCTGGACCTTAAATTTCTTAGCTGTACAGGACAGAAATTACAGCTTCATCCTTCTCTTCCTTCACCTTTGTCAAGCACACATAAATTCAGTCATTCAGTCTTACCGACTTCACTTCTTAAATACCTGTGGCTGCTATACCTTCTTTGCTAATGCAATTGATAGTTCCTTTCCAAAAAGACCTTGGTGGGAAAACCCTTCCAAGAATGAATATTCCTCATTATAAATACAATGTTACCAGTAAAATGTAATACAGTGTATAATGTACTAGCAAAATGGCTCTTACCTTCACATTTTCACCTCCATACTCTCTTCCATACTGTTGCATTTACTCTCCCCCAAAAATATCTGATCGTGCTTTATCAACTTTAATGGTGTCTTTGACCAAAAATAAGGAAATCACCTCAGGATAGTATTCAAGTCCCATTGTTCCTTTCCACACCTCTGGCTCCCCACTTCTGCACAAAATGCCCTGTGCTCCAGAGCTCCACGCCTCTGCCCATGCCCTTCCCTCCATCCAGGATGCCTTTCCCATTTGTCTATCTGGTAAACACCAACACATCCTCTAAGATGAAGCTTAAATCGATGTTCTCTTATTGTTTCCTTCTTGAATCTTCCTCATCTCACTAGATAGAGTTGGCAAACTTTTTTCTGTCTCTCCTATTCATTTCATGCCCATCTATTTTAGAACTTGTCACCCTTTATCTCAGCCACAAATTTACACACCTGTCTCCCACCCGAACTGTGAGCTCTGCAAGGTCAGGGACCCAGTTTGAAACTTCTTTATATTCAACGGCATGGTAGGTACCTAAGATCCACTTATAGAATGAATGATGTCTCTTGCTGTTTTTTCTCTTTGCTCAGGTCAGCATACGTTGAAATCTTTTATGCTAGAGCTGACACTGACCAAAAGGTGACCTTGAGCCACCATGGGCAAAAGCAGACCTTCGCTTTGTCTGAGACTCAGTGACTCATCAGTGTGCCATTCTGCACCCTTAGGACTGCTCAAGAGGATGTTTCCACCATGAGTTCACCTCATCTTGGACCCAGCCTGTGAAGACAGCCCGGGTGTCTGCACACAAGTTTGCTGAAGTGCAGATCCACTGATCCACTCCCAGAGTGCAGCTGCCTTTCAGAACCTTCACTGAAAACCTATTGCCAAAAGCCAAGTAGATACCACCGTCAAGATATCAATACTTTGGAAAAGTCAGTCCAGGAACAGATGCCAGAATAGTTTTAGATAAACTTCCCAGAGGATAGTGGAGGCATGAGAAGTCAGTGGGAAACCTAAGACTGACCCACCAAATAGGGTGGGGCAGTCAACAGACTACTGAAAGGAAATTGATGGACTTCTCATTCAACAAGGAGAAAGGATCTAAAATTTCCCTCTGGCTGGTCCTCAGAAGGAGGCTAATTCAGGTGACAATGAGTTACCATCTTGCCTTTCAAATCAGTCAACACAACTAAAAGAATACTGCTCAGTGCTGGCAGGAGTATGAAGAAGAGATGGGCTCTCCTAAGCACCCCTCGTATGCTCATCCTGGATTTTGGCAAGTAGTATTCCAGATGCTGTATCATGCTGGTTCCTTTTCACCTAATAACTTCACCTTTGAAGGAAAAGACAAAGCAAGAAAATTATCCTAACTGCAGACCAAGATTCTGCCCAAAGATAAGTCATCCTGTATTTGTGAAAGTGGAACGTTGGAAGCTGGAGGAAGATGAGAGTAGCCGAGTCTTGCTGGCATTCACACTGAGCCAGCACCACGTGGCTCCCAGCCTCAGACAGCCACACCTGTTAGATACACACACACGAACCCACTGCTCACCCCAAGCAGCCCCCACCAGTCACAGCTGGCTCTGGATGCCAAGAAGTCTCAGAGTGGAACATGCTTTCTCAAGAGAGGAAGTGTCACCTTCACTGAGATGAAAAGTGATTCTTAGGGGACCAAAAAAAAAAAAATCTGAGATGTTATAATGGCCTGTGGTCCTCCTAGGGCCACAGTACATAAACAGATATGCATACAGTGTATCTGTGCTATTGCAATGCCACAGGGTTGGGGCAACTAGGGAAACACGTGTCTTAAAAGGCACCTGAGTGGGGAGTGGCAGGAGGAGATGGAGGAAAAGGAAGCTGTTTGAGGAACACCGGCCTACATGATGCCCCAAGTTCCACGGTTCTCCTTCCCTGTGCCCTCCCTCTGGGGCTGGTCCCTGAGCAGTGGGCATGATCCCAACCATCTGTCACCCATAGTGAGGTCCAACAGTTCATCAAGGTGTCGAAGCCCAAGGGCGTGGATCATTTTTTTGTTTTTTTGGCTTTTGTTTTAGGGCCGCACCTGAAGCATATGGAAGTTCCCAGGCGAGGGGTCAAATCAAGACTGTAGCTACTGGCCTACGCCAGAGCCACAGCAACACGGGATCCAAGCTGGGTCTATGACCTACACCACTACTGCTCAAGGCAATGCCGGATCTATAACCCATTGAGCGAGGCCAGGGATTGAACCCACATCCTCATGGATACTAGTTGGGTTCATTACCAATGAGCCACAACGGGAACTCCCCATGGATCATTTTTTTTATGAAGCCCTCACAAGACCTTAACTAAAATACGTCCACCAGGCTGAGTCACACAAGCCCCTGGCCATGGTGCAGTGGGCACTGCAAGCTCTTGCTTGGGAGCTGGTCCATAGGGACATAGCAGAACACCTGCTTCTCAGCCTGGAGAACCAAGCTGTCATTTTTTTTTTTTTTCTTTTTTGGCTGCACCCACAGCATGTGGAAGTTCCCGGACCAGAGACTGAACCTGAGCCACAGCAGCAACCCAAACTGCTGCAGAGACAACACCAGATCCTTCACCGGCTGCACCGCAAGGGAACTCCAGAACCAGACTGTCTTTAAACAATCTACCTTCTGGTCAGGAGGAGGGAGAGCATCTCTACCTCCCCCAAACCTCCCCCCACTCCCCGGGTGACGGGAGAGCAGCACCCGGAACTGGTATGTTTCAAGGGCCCACATGGAATTCTGGGTAGAGTCATCAGGCAGTGCTCAGAGGTGTGCTTCGCTGAGAACACCAAGCCCAAAGCGGATGAGCAGAAACAATGCTGCAAATGACATCCTGGCCTCAGTGAAGGCAGCAGCTTCTGCCTGACTCAAATCCTTGGCCAGAGGGGAAGCTCAGGACCCCATGGGCCATGCCAGCTGTGACACAGGTGGCTTGGCAGAGACCTTCTGCTGCTCAGAGGAGAGGTCTGGTTCACTGGAGGACTTGCTTCTAGTTATTTAGCAGCGGACATTTGGACTTCAGACTTTTATTGGTCAAATGTGATTCTTCACCGCCCCCCCCCCTTTTTTTACTATCATTGAGTAAAGGGAGAGTCCTTCAAGCTCATAGCTGGAGTTATTTCTAATTATTTTTAGGGCGGGGCCCCTCACCATCTCTCTCTCTCTCTTAGGACCATCTGGGTCCTGGCTCCTGAGTAGCTGTGTAGACTATACATGTTCTGCAGCCTTTTGGTAAAACATACACTCCTCCCTCTGACACACAGTTTGACACGAGTCCTGCCAGCCAGCCAGGGTTCTATTCAGATTTAGACTGAGGAAGAGCTCCTATGGCAGATCCTGGAGTAAAGGAAAAACAGCCCTGGGAACACCCCACCAGCTAACCATGCTGCTTCCAGAAGTCTAGCCCCCACATCCCCACCCCCTCACTCCATCCATTCCAGGAGAACTCAGACACACACACTCTGAGAGAGGCTTTTCACTTAGTCCCTTTCACTAAAGCCACCCCCAGGCCAAAGCAAGGTCTGGGAAGTCTGATGATGCTCTTAAAACTGAGCATTCACAAGGCAGAGGCATCATTTAAAGAAATTGCCACACTTGGAGCTCCCTGGTGGTCTAGTGGTTAAGGAGCCGGCATTGTCACTGGCGTAGCCCAGGTCACTGCTGTGGCACAGGTCCAGTCCCTGGCCAGGGAACTTCTGCATGCTGTGGGCACAGCCAAAATAAAAATAAATAAATAAAGAGGTCAGGAAATCACTGCACCCTCGTTCATTTAAGCCTGCCAGTGGTCCATTTCACAGATGAGAAAACTGAGTAACTTGCATAAGCTCACACAGGGGTGCAGAGCTGGGATGGCAAGCCCAGCAGTCTGCTTGTGCTGTGGCTGCCTCAGTAGGCCAGGTGATATCTGGCTCCATCGGGAACTCTCCTCCCCTGACCCCAGCATTCCCCGGCCGGGGAGTGCTATGGCTGCCCGGCACACAGCGGCCCGCAGAAATCCAGGCTGCTCTTTTGCCTCGCTGTTGGGCCTCAGGTCAGCTGCTAGAGGTCTTTCTTAAGCATTTAAAAGAGTGACAGTAAGTAATGGGAAATATCGATTTCACACGTCCTATGTGCCAGACCTTGAACTCAAGGCCTTACATTTATTGCCTTGTTTGATTCTCCCCAACACGATGAATCGCTTCTGCCTGTCCACATTTTCATCATGAGAAGACTTCAGCAAGAAGAAGTTAGACGTAAGGAGGTCAAGGCCAGGCAGCTAGGATGCGCCAGCAACAGGGATCAGCTTGGAACCCCTGAGGTTAAGCTCCGTGCTGCAAAGCCTCCATCTGTGTCAGAGGCCCCAGCCTAATTCCTGGCCCAGGTTCATACCTCTCTTCAAAGTCTGACAGTATAGTACATTTCCCTCTGTGGCTATTCAGGAAGGAATTCAGTGGGGATTCGGGAGGATGGCTTTTGGGGGCATTAATGCAAATGACCATTACTGCAAATGAAAGCTATTTGTTCTCCAAATGGCCCTTCTGCCTGCAGTGAGGGCAGAAGTTCTCTTTGGACGGTCAGTTCTCAGAGGCTCCAGGTCTCTTGCATATAACCTTCCAGGCATCTGAAACCTCTTCCCTTCCCCCGCCAAAAAAAGAATGGGTCTGATGAATGAGGCCTGCGCCTGGCAGGGTGGCATCAGGCTGGCATTCTGCGTTCACACATCCCCTAAAGACAAAGTGGACATCTTTCCAGGCCTGCCGCCTTGCACAGAATTTTCTGAATGCAAAAACTTCATTTGGTTAAGTTGAGTCACAAATCTTGAGCAAGCAAGTACACACAGAGCGAAAGAAGGAAATTTATTCCTACGAGGCCTCATTCCCCCTCCACAAGCTTCCAAATATCATGATCCACTTAGCAAGACGTGCAGGAAGCTAACCTGCCCAGGATTGCATCTGATTGCTTCCCACTGCTAGTAAGTCTGAGTAATGAACTTGAACGAGGGCAGGGAGCCACGGGAGGGCCAGGACGGCACAGCATTCGTTAAGACCAACCAGCTGAAACTTTCACAAGAGGTAAAATAAAAATAAAAATCCCTACAAAATAAAAGGAAGGAAAGGCCTATACGGGGGCGGCGGGGGTGGGGGGGATGATGGGCTGGGAAAGATCACAAGGAGACAGATGAGGAGAAAACAGAAATGTCCGCCTAGGACTCCGTTTGAATTAATTGACTCAATTCCAAAAGCACACCCGCAAAGGAGCAGATGAGTAGGCAGGAGAGGTAAAGAGACACAGGCTTACCTTCTGGGAGGATGCAATCCATCACCCAGGACAGAATCAAGCGGGGGCTACGGCTGACCTAAAAGCACTGAGCTAGGGCGGAGTAAAGGCTCCAGTTTGGAAACTCTCCATGGATGGGCAGTGAGCCCTTAAGGGAAGGAAGGTTTGATCAAGCTGAAAGGGGAGGTGAGGTGAGCAGCCTGGACAATGCGGGGACACCAGGAAGGATGGAGGATGGCCGGGAGCAGCAACCACCCTTCCTTCCCTCTGGATCGAGGGTTCCTGCGGGAAGAGAGCAGGAGGCAATCAGCCCTGCGTGTCCCTGATGCAGGCAGTTAAGAGCATCACCCACCACTAAGCGTCATCCGATGAAACTCCTCTGCCTAATGCTTCAACTTCAAGCTCTAATCAAGTGTGAGGGACCGAACTGGGTCCCTGAAAAATTCATCCATTGAAGCCCTAACCCCCAATGTGCCTGGATTTGGAGACTGAGGTCTGAAAGAAGTAATTAAGGTTAAATGAGGTCACAGGGGTGGGGCCCTAATCCAATAGGGCTGGTGTCCTTGTAAGGAGAGGAAGAGACGCCAGGAGTGCAAGCACAGCGGAAGGGCACAGCGGGAAAGCAGCCATCTGCAAGCCGAGGAAGAAGCTCCTATCAGAAACCAACCCTGACATGACCTTGGTCTTGGATTTCCAGTCCCTGGAAGTGAGAGAAATAGAGTTCTGGTTTTTGTTGTGGTAGTTGATGTTTTTACATTTATAATTCAATTTATTTTTTAAATTTATATTTTATTGTTATTTCTGCCAGCACACTTTTATTCCCCCCACTGTACAGCATGGGAACCCAGTTACACATACATGTATACACAATTTTTTTCTCCCATTATCGTGTTGTGTTATAAGTACCCAGACACAGTTGTCAGTGCTACACAGCAGGATCTCATTGTTAATCCATTCCAAAAGCAATAGTTTGCATCTGTTAACCCCAAGCTCCCAATCCCTCCCACTCCCTCCCCCTCCCCCTGGGCAACCACAAGTCTGTTCTCCAAGTCCATGAGTTTCTTTTCTGTGGAAAGGTTCATTTGTGCCGTATATTAGATTCCCGATATGTGATATCAAATGGTATTTGCCTTTCTCTTTCTTACTTCACTCAGTATGAGAGTCTCTAGTTCCATCCATGTTGCTGCAAAAGGCATTGTTTCGTCCTTTTTTATGGCTGAGTAGTATTCCATGGTGTAAGCCACATCAGCTGTGGTGTTTTACTACAGCAGCCCAAGCTGCCTAACACATCAAGGTAGAGAAGAATGATGAGCTCCTGGGAAACTGGACTCCTCTTTGCACTCTTTAGAGCCTAAAATTGAGATTTAAGAGTGCCATTCTGATAAGCTGTTAGTCTATATAAGAGGCAGGAGAAGAGTACCTGAAAGAAAGAGTCTAAGAGGAGAACCAAGAAAGAGAGGGCTGCCCTAGATAACAAGGGAGACCAAGATGCAATAAGGGGCTGGTGGTCAGTCTCCAGGAACGTTGAGGACCAAGTAGGAGAAAAGGCGTTGTATGAATGATGACTACACCTGGGAGTAGTGGTGGCCCAAACCACACCCTTGCCCCAACAGCAGCACCTGAATTGGGGCATAAGAAGGGCTCAGGAATAGCACCTTGGTTGGAAGGGGTCTACAGCTCTTCCCAAGTAGGATACACAATAGAGGGATCACACCCTGATCTCTGAGCTCTCTACTGGATGGATCTCAAGACCCACCTTCAAGTTCAATGGTTCACTATGAGATGCCCAGGACTCAGCCTATGGTCCTACTCATGGCTATGGTTTACTGCTGTGAAAGATTAGAAAGCACAGTTGTCAAAGGGAAAAGGTGCCTGGGGTGAAGTCTGGAGGAAAGCAGGCACAAGTGTCCAGAATTCTCTCCCAGAGGAGTCAACAGGACTTGTGTACCTCTGCCAGCAATGAGTAGTGGCAACATACGTGAACTCCTGTCCATCAGAAGAACTCAGTAGAGTCCCATTGTCTAAGGTATTTATCGGTGGTTGGTCACATAGGCACTCCGTACCTGGCATGGACTAAAATTCAAGACTCCCAGAAGGAAAGCAGGTCCTTAACATAAACCGTATTGCATGAACAACTTTGGCACAGTAAGTCACTCTTAGCTTTTAGGAATGATGGGGACCTCCCCGCCGCCAAGGCCTGGGCTAACCTTGCAAGCAGGACTTTCTAAGAGTTAATGCCTGTTGCATTAACTCTTTTCTGCACCCATTTCTAACTTCATTGGAATTCTGGAGTCATTGGGCCAAGGCCACAGAAATCTATAGAGATCAACACAGATACCTAGAACAGGAAGAGATGCACAGCTTCCCATGGTTGAGTCCCTAATACAGATCTCACAGCTGCTGGGGACACAAGGGAGAGTCTGCCTGGACCTGAGAGGCTAAACTGTGCCGTGCCACGGCTCAGCCATTATTCTGAAAGGCCCAGCACAGTCTCTTCATCCCCTGCTTCTGCTCACAGAACTATACATACATCAAGTGTCCCTAGTTCCCAGTTTCTGAACTGCCCTGTCCTCACTCTGTTGGTCAAAGCAGAATGGAGACCCAGACAACCCAGGCCATGCATCTGCCTCCAGCCACTCAGCATCCCAGGGAGCCTGTTTCTCAGGGAAGCTGAACATTAAGCAGAGTTTTTACATTTATTCTAAACCCCAGAATAACGGATATAGAAAAGATGCTTTTATGTCCACTTTACATTCAAATGGGAAATATCAGTTGGCCCCAGGAGACCCAGAAAGCCAAGGCAGCATGGGGGTGAGGGTGGGGTTGTTAGAGGCTGGTAGCACCTCCTAGCACTGTCACTGCCCACTCTTTTTTTTTTTTTTTGTCTTTTTGCTATTTCTTTGGGCCGCTCCCGCGGCATATGGAGGTTCCCAGGCTAGGGGTCCAATCGGAGCTGTAGCCACTAGCCTACGCCAGAGCCACAGCAACGCGGGATCCGAGCCGCGTCTGCAACCTACACCACAGCTCACGGCAACGCCGGATCCTTAACCCACTGAGCAAGGGCAGGGACTGAACCCTCAACCTCATGGTTCCTAGTCAGATTCGTTAACCACTGCGCCACGACGGGAACTCCCTGCCCACTCTTATTTCTCCTCCGAATAGGAGCAGGGGCAAATCAACAGGGCTGGCCCTTTGGAGATGTGCATAGTCCATGCTCAGGGCTGGGACCCTTTCCCCGGTAGTGTTTCTCCTCCACACCGTAGGTTCCTCCGAGCTTGGTCTGGTCGGAGTAAGTCCCGCCAGCCTACCTCTTGTCTTATTTTCTGCATAGGGATACAGGCCATGAACAAGGCTGCATATAAAGGGGCATTTATTTCTTATGCCTAGCGCTCTTGTGCACAAGTCTCCCTCAGGGATCCATGCAGAAAAGAATCTGTCAAGACAAGACAGACCATGTGTCTTCCTAGCACCAAACTCGCCTTCTACTCCAACAGCTGCAAGGTCATTTCTAACCTTCAGAGAACTGTTTTGACTTAAAAATTCTGATCTGAAATATGGTTGGGAGGGAGTAAGTTAGGAGAAAATCAATGCAATGACTGTGGAATAATCTTGACTTCAGGATTAAGAAGAAGGAAGTTATTGGGTACCTTTTCACACAACTGGGGTCCATCTGGATGTCTTCTTTGGAAAAATGTCTATTTAGTTCCTCTGCTCATGTTCTAATCAGATTGTTTGTTTGTTTGTTTGTTTTGTTATTGAGCTGGATGCTGCTGCTGAAGGGTACAGACTTAACGATCAGCTGAGAAATAAGTCCTGGAGATCTAGACACTAAAGTGATTGTAGCCACTAAAACTGAATTATACACATTAAACTTGCTAAGAGACCAGATATTTTTTTTTTTTGTCTTTTTAGGGCTGCACCCATGGCATATGGAGGTTCCTGGGCTAGGGGTCGAATCAGAGCTGTAGCTGCCGGCCTACACCAGAGCCACAGCAACGCCAGATCTGAGCCGTGTCTGTGACCTACACCGCAGCTCACGGCAACACCAGATCCTTAACCCACTGAGCAAGGCCAGGGATTGAACCCACAACCTCATGGTTCCTAGTCAGATTCATTAACCATTGAGCCACGATAGGAATTCCCATGAGACCAGATCTTAATTGTTCCCAACACTAGAAAAAATGATTATGTGACATGATGGAGCTGTTAGCTAATGCTACACTGGTAATCATTTTGAAGTATAAATGTATCAAATTTTTTAAAAAAAAGAAGAAAAAGAATGAAAATGGCACAGCAAGTTAAGGATCCAGCATTGTTACCATAGTGGTTTGGGTTGCTGCTGTGGCACGGGTTCAGTTCTTGACCCAAAACTTCTGCACGCCATGGGTGTGGCTGGACAAAGAAACAGAGAATGAAGATAATTTCTCATGTGCCTTCACTCAACTTCCCACTGAAGAGTCCATGAAACTAGAAAAAGACCAAAATCATCCCAGAAGTTCTAAAAGCTGTGATATCCATCAATCGCTTGAAAAAAATCTGGGGAAATGTTTACCAACCGCAACCCCAGTAAAGCAGATGGAGAAATAAAACTGGTGGCCTGTGCAGGCTGCACTCTTGGAAAGAGGGCTGCAGCACCTGCCAAGAAGTGGTAGGAAGAGACGTGAGCATCATACACGGTCCTCCCTCCATACCCAGAGACCCAGACTCGGCAAAATCTAGAAACCCAAGCAACCAGCTCCCCGTGCCTGTGCTCAAGTTTCTAGGAAGTCTGGCATCTTGTCCTTGACTCTGTCATCCCTTTTCTCTCCTTCTCTGGTACCTCCCTTTCAGTCTCCATTTGCAGGCACAACCCCAGCTATTGCAAAGGCAGCAGCTCCAGCACTGGCCGCCAGCATCACACTGCAGGCTCCAGTCTCCATGCCCTAAGCAGGGCAGAGACCGTAGAAACCCAGAGTGGAATAAGTGTTGGGGGGTGTTACCACTTTTTAATATACTGCTTCCTTTTTTTGCTTTGTAGGGTCACACTCATGGCATAAGGAAGTTCCCAGGCTAGGGATCAAATTGGAGCTATATAGCCGAAGTTCCCAGGCTAGGGATCAAATTGGAGCTATATAGCCGCCGGCCTATGCCAGAGCCACAGCAACACGGAATGTGAACCACATCTGCAACCTACACCACAGCTCATGGCAATGCTGGACCTCCGATCCACTGAGCAGGGCCAGGGATCAAACCTGCATCCTCATGGATACTAGTCAGATTCATTTCTGCTGTGCCACAATGGGAACTCCTGATATACTGCTTCTTGATCATTAATCTTTCATCATAAGTTCTTCTCTGACTTAGATGATTGGCAAGTAGAAGCAAGAAAACACTCTGTCCAGTATTCTTTTACTGAATACTTAACTAGACATAGGAAGCTGTACTAGATACTGCATATTTCTCTCCCATAACTAGATATTTGAAACTCAAGTGGGAAAACCCACAGAGGCTGATGGTTGGTCAAGGCTGGGACCAAGGTCTCCATGTGAAGAGTTGAAAACTAAAGAACACAATAGGGATTAGTCCAAAAGAAAAAATTTACTTTCGAAAGTCATTCATGATCAGAAAAAAAAACCAAAAAAAACAAAAAAGCTCGAGGAACACCTGTCTGAATTCCCAGTATGATAAATGAAAACAGCCCTATGCAAGCAAGAGGTTGTACAGACATATGAGGATGAGCTGCAAAGATACAGGGCTGAGACATGAGTGGAAGGAGGAGGGACCTGGCTTCAGTGAGAAAATGTGAGGAGACTAACAAGGTTCTAGCAAAGTCAAGGTCTACGTGGCATCTACCAGCTGAGAACCGTAACTTCTAACTCAAGCCAACACAGAGGTGCCAAACCCAGCCTGTGAGAGCCACTGTGCTGGGCCTGGTGATGCTGAATGAACACCAGCACTGCCCTCTAGGAAATTAGGGCTCAGCTGGGAGGAGAGGCAAATATTCCATCACAAGCGCAGGTCCACTATAAAAAGGGAAGTGCTGTAGAGACAAGCAGTGGAGAGATTTGACCTGGGCTGGGACGGTGGTCTCTAAGGTGGGAGCAAGGCAGGGGGTGTCAAGAACACTCAACTGTGGTGCCAGAGAAAAATGTCACCCATCCTCATCTATTTTTATGCATCCTTTTTAATCTGTGGTATGTGTTAGAAGATCCGAAATGTAGCACTGGAGTGGGGCCTGTATATGATACGATCAATAAGCAGAGAGGGACAGGGTGCACGAGTTGAGCAGGGCAGGAAAGAGACGTCCTCGTGTATCGGGAAGTCTGCACATTATGAACGTTCTACTCACACACTTCTACTTGGTATACTTCCCTGTCTGCTACATTATTTTTTCCAATTTATTTTTTATAATAATTTTTATGTTTTCCATTATAGTTGGTTTACAGTGTTCTGTCAATTTTCTACTATACAGCAAGGTGACCCAGTTACACATACAGGTGTACATTCTTTTTTCTCGCATTATCCTCCATCATAAGTGACTAGATACAGTTCTCAGTGCTATACAGCAGTTTTTGTTTTGTTTTGTCTTGTCTTTTGTCTCTTTTGGGGGGCTAGCATGTGGAGGTTCCCAGGCTAGGGCTCGAATTGGAGCTGTACCTTCCAGCCTACACCACAGCCACAGCAACGCCAGATCCTTAACCCACTGAGCAAGGCCAGGGATTCAACCCACATCCTCATGGATACTAGTGGGTTAAGGATCTGGCATTGCCACGAACTGTGATGTAGGTCTCAGATGTGGCTTGGATCTGCCGTGGCTGTGGCTGTGGCTGGCAGCTGTAGCTCCAATTAGACCCTTAGCCTGGAAACCTCCAAATGCTGCAGGTACAGCCCTAAAAAAAAAGCAAAAATAAAATAAAATACACTAAAACCACAGCATACCATAGCTAGGCACAGATTATTCCAGGACTTGAATAAAATTTAATATTAGGGGAATCAATTAATATGATAAATCAAATCAACAGATAGAATTAAAATGTGGTGATCTCGGAGTTCCCACTGTGGCACAACAGCATCAGCGTCATCTCTGGAGCGCTGGGACACAGGTTTGATCCCAGGCTTGACACAGTGGGTTAAAGATCTGGCATTGCCACACCTGTGGCATAGGTGGCAACTGAGGATCTGATCTGATCCCTGGCCTGGGAACTCCATATGCCACAGGGCAGCCCTAAAAGAAAATTTAAAAAGGGGTGATCCCTATGGGAATTGCAAAGAAGCAGGATTAAATGTAATATCCCCTTCAGGACGTTTTTTAAATTGGAAAAAGAATAATCCTTCTTTAAGAGTGATCCTTTTTTTTTTTTTTTTTTTTGCTTTTTTGGGCCACACCTGTGACACATGGACGATCCCAGGCTAGGGGTTGAATTGGAGCCGCAGCTGCCGGCCTACACCACAGCCACAGCCACACTGGACCTGAACAGCATCTGCAAGCCACACCGCAACCTGTGGCAACTCCAGATCCTTACCCACCGAGTGAGGCCAGGGATCAAACCCGCATCCTCATGGAGACAATGCTGGGTCCCTAACCCCGCTGAGCCACAATGGGAACTTTTTGCCATCATTTTTATTCAATATTATTCTCAGTATGCTGGCCAATACTATGATACGAAATAGACATGAGAAATACATGACGTCAGAAATGGAGAAGACAAGATTATCACCATTCAGAGGGCAGTGCGATTGTCTATCTGGAAAGAACAAGAGCAATTCTGGGGAATTTAGTAACAGTGGCTAGGCACCAGACACTCGTTTAAAAGTCAATAGTTTTCTTCTGTGACGGCAATAACCATTTAGAAAGTTTCACAGAAAAGCCAAGGGACTTCTGAGCGTGCAGCGGCAGGATCTGAACTGGCTCTTCCACTCAGCCTCCTGGCAAGTCCCCTCTGCTGTGGGCACAGGGCCAGACAGGCGGGGCTCCCAGAGGTGATGGAGGGAGCGGGGAGGGACCATAGGAGGAGAGGGTCTGCATTTCCAGAAGCCAGCAGAAAGGGGGCGTGCCTCCCCTGGGAGGCTCCAGGGGAAAGGACCTCACCTGTGCGCAGGAGCCGGTGGGGGAGCAGGGTGATTCCTGACTCTGACTCCGGGCACCTGGAGAAAAATCGGCTTTATAGCCCCTCAGCAGAGAGGGCTTCCTCCTGCAGCCTCAGAGGAGGACAGGCATTTGCTCCCTGCTCAGCCGCAAGAGGTGGGAAGTGGGGTCGTCCCTCTCCCTGGAGCTTTTGCCCTGACCTGGCATGGAAGGAGGACAGAAAAGCCTAGGCAGGCAAAAGGGGATGCGGTGACAAGAGGCGGCAACCAAATGGAGCCTTTAGAGCACTTGACTCCCACTGATTTACTGCTGGAAGAGCAAGAACCTGACCAGGACTTAGACGAAAAAGAAAACAGAGAGGAAAGACATATGAGCTTGCAGTGCAATTAGACACCAAAGAGTCTCAGGAACTAAAACATGTGATTTCCAAACATGCAAATTCATAGACATAGTGGGTGGTAAGTGTGGAAGCTGAGGCAGCAGCCTGGCAGGAGATAAAGGCTGCTGCACCTGCCGCCTAGATCCCTGAGACTTCAGGTGAGAAGGACAGGGATTCGAGAGCAGGAACAAAAGAGCAGAGGGGGGAGAAGTGCTCTTCATGAGCATTTTCTATCTGCCAGGCACTGGAGCAGAGCCTCATGAATTAACTCGTTCACAGCACACTTAAGAGATAGGTCTTACTAGGATTTCACGTCCCAAACCAGCAAGCAGAAACCAGGGGAGGTTATGCCTGATTTGCACTGGTCGGGCCTGGCTGAGTGGGGTCTGAATCCAGAGCCCAGGACTTTAGCCACAAAGCCAGCAAGGATGAGTCAGTACATAGTGATGAAACAAATACTAGAGCAAATAACCCCCATCTAAAGAGGACAGTAGCTAATTTATAACTGTAAGGAAGAGACAAAATAACCAGGAGTAAACTTGAAATGGTATTAGCCCATGTGAAGAAACAATGTATACACACATACCCACCCCCCACACACAACTTTTGTGAAATATTTTTCACGCCTTTGAAGAAAATGGCAAATAATACCATGCGCTTCTTGATGGAAAGATAACTGTAGAGATGTTCATTCTTCCCAAATTAATTTATGTTTAAGGCAATTCCAATTAAAAAAAAAATCCCTATGGGAATTTTCCGAAGCTTTCCCAGTGACTCCTAAGGTCATTTGGAAGAATGAGCAGGCAAGAAAAGCTTTAAAAATAATTAAGAACAGTACTGCTATACCAAATAATAAAATGTATTATAAAACCGCAATATCGAAAACAGAACTGACGTAAGAATGGGTAGGAGATAAATAAAATAGGACTATTCCCAAGTAAGCTATAGATGATAAAGAGAAATAATTGAATAGAAAATAGGTTTACTTGATGTTGGGAAGACAGGTTAAGAATTTGGAAAGAAACATCAATTTTGCTCCTCATTTCATATTTTACTCTAAAACACTAAAGGTATAGAGAGGAAATATACAGGTGAAATGAGGAAAAACTTTTCTAACTTAAAATCAATACAAGAAAAGCAGAAAAGTAAAGATTCACAGACTTGATAACATACTCCGCCTGTTGAAAACATCAGAGACGAAATTAAATATTTAGCAATAAACTAGGAAAATTGTATGCAATGAACATGACAAAGAGATAATACTGTTCAAATACAAAGGAATTCATTAAAAGACAAATGCTACAGGATGTGAATAGATAATTCACAAAGGAAAAATGCGATTGTTAAACGGGTGGAAAATGTTCAACTTCAATAGTATGAAAATAAATGCAAATTAAAGCAATAATAAGATAGCGTTTCCTACATCCTCAGTACGCGAAGATTTTATTTTTAAGTGAAAAGACTCAGTGTGCAGTTTGCTCAGACTCCTCATCCCCGCTGATGGGAACAGGCCTTGGCACAGGCTTTCTGGGTATTAATTTGGTAATGCCATTTAGATAAAAAGTTCCTCTTCAATGTTCTTTTCCTTTGATTCTGTAATTTCTTTTCTGGAATCTGTCCTAAGGAATTAATCAGAAATTTGGATAAATATCTCTGCACCACATTGTTTATTGTGGCACTAGTTCTAATAATGAAAAATGGAAAGGAATAAAGATATAACCAGAGAATTAAAAATCAGTAGAGGTGCCACTGCGGTGCAGTAGGTTAAGGATCCAGCATTGCCGCAGCTGTGGTGTAGGTCGCAGCTATGGGTCGGTTTCAATCCCTGAGCCAGAAACTTCCAGAGGACACGGGAGCAGCCATAAAAAGAAAACAAATTAAAAATGTTTTAAAAATTCAGAAGTTCCCCTTGTGGCTCAGCAGTTATCCACGAGCAAGCAGGTTCGCCCCCTGGCCTCACTCAGTGGGTTAAGGGTTGGGCGTTGCCATGAGCTGTGGTGTAGGTTGCAGATGGGTCTCGGATCCCATGTTGCTGTGGCTGTGGTGTAGGCTGGCAGCTGTAGCTTGATTAGACCCCTGGTCTGGGAATTTCCATATGCCACGGGTGCACCCCCAAAAAGATAAAAAAAAATCAACATATCACCCAGAAATTACATATGAGTTTTTTCTTCTAAGCAAATAAATAAAATAATCGAAATACCAGGTTTCTGTCCTTTCTATTTAACATCCTATTATGAATGTTTCCCACATCACGAAAACTCCTTAAAACATAATTGATCATATAACCCTTTACAGAGAGCCATGGTTGCCTCAATCAGCCCCCTACTTTTAGAATGTCTGAATGTTTCCATAAGAGCATGTAATGTGGTTGTAATAAAACAGGAAGTTATCCTCCTTGTCTAAGGCTTTTACGTGTCCATATGAAAGAGTTCTTAAAGGGTTAATGGTTCTGCTGGACCAAGCATCCAGCTATGGAATACATACCACAGCTTTCCAAGTTGTAGAGACATAAGACGTCGCCTAGCACTAACCCATCGTCCATAGAATGTTATACAATCACCACCCAGATCATTTCATGCAAAATTAGAACTGTATAGAAAATTGCTCTTCGGGGGCTCCATTGCTACACGACGTATAAAAAATCACAGCACTTTAAATGTCTATACATGCTACACATCTCATCCCAATGAGTCCCTGGATGATAATACGTTCAACTGTTTCATTTCCAGAAATTATTAGCTTGATTGAGTACACAGTAGGAATAAATACTGCAGGGTGGCTGCTGGAGCGGATGAAGGCTCGACACTTCCTGGACTCTTTGGAGCACACCCATGGGTGTCTTCATAACAGTGTATCTACACACTGAGCAGAAGCCCAAGGGTCCACGGCTTTGGAAGACGGTGACTTCTAAACTGAAATAGTTGAGCAAAATAACTTCACCCAATTCCCTATGACAACTACGCCATTGCCCCATGCAGATCACAGGCATTGGTCCCACTGAGAAATGATACCATCCAAAGGGACAGTAATTTGCAAAAGAATCAAGGCATTTTGCATTAAACAAACAAGAGTTGAAAATAACTCCTGGAACTGTCTGGCTTTAAGACATGGCTGTCAACAGGGGGAAGCAGAATCATTTTGACATGTTTCCATTTCATTGAAGATTCAAGGTTTTAAATTTGGACTTAAATTTAGATGTTATGCTTCCTGGATTGTGAATATCCAATTTCATATGTATATTTTTAAACTGAAACTTTAGAAGTGTATGAAATAGTTCAGAAAATTCCAGGACATGCAAGAGACAGGCAGAATTTCTTTCTTTTAAATTATCTCTCAAAAAAATATTTATCAAGGAAAGTGAACAAACCACTCTTAGGAATGTCACCCAGTCTATGGATTTCAGAATCTTTCTCCATTTATGTATTTCTAAGACATGACCTCCTAACCTAGGCCAGTAGGGATTACTTCCTCCCAACACTAGCCCTGTCTCTTCCTTAGCAACCCTACTGCAGGAGTGGCAGAGCAACACTCAAGTGAGAATATCAGAGATGAGAGTTTCCTTAATAACACATGCCAAAGAAAGATGGACAGATCGAACCCCAAAACCTGACATTCCCCAAACTTAGGGAGCTCTTTAAGTATTCTTGCCCTGACAGAAGCTTCCTGAAACAAAAATCCAATAAGTCATCACTTTAGGCTAGATTTAATGGAAACTCTGTAT
Organism: Sus scrofa; assembly: GCF_054392235.1. Taxonomy (NCBI): domain Eukaryota; kingdom Metazoa; phylum Chordata; class Mammalia; order Artiodactyla; family Suidae; genus Sus; species Sus scrofa. The sequence continues at coordinate 15,527,157 of NC_139385.1, forward strand.
TTGGAAATTAGTGTGCTTTGAAATCTATTATAAGCACAGTATTTCAAAAAAAATAAAAAAAAGAAATTGAATTATAATAGATTTCGGAGAATGGCTGTCAATCACACATATGTTCATAGTGTAACAACAGTGAAAGATCCATAAGAGCTGATACCCTTATTTCTGGTGAGTTCTGTGGCATTCACGCAGTATTTTACAGACCCCTGACTCTCCATGCCTCAGATAAAGTGACTTCATTTCTGACAGAACAGTCAATTAACTGCATAGGCTGAAAAAATTCTGTAAAAATTTTCCCAGGGTTTCTGGTCATGGGTAGACAGAATGACATTCCACTCTGCTTCTTGCAGTGAATGCAACTGGCACCTGGACAGAATGGATGGGACAGCTATTTGAAGACTCTGTGAAGTAAACAGTAGCAGGAGAAGTGGGGATGCAGATCTGAATTTTGAAGTACCACCAAGCCAGCAAAGAGTTCATGGTATTTTTCCTGTGATATCCCCAGGCTAGAGGTACTACAGTGTGAAGGTCGGAAGCGGACTTTGGTGTGGACAGCAAGAGCCCAAGGAAGCCCCCTAGTGTTGGGCTCAGGGGTGAGAAAGGGGTCTGTGATGATCAGAAAGGGTGGGGGAAATACTTAAATATTTTTTCCATTTTCCCATCCCCCCATGCCCCGACTCATGATAACCTGTAGGTGACTAAAGGCTCTGAGGGAAGAGAAACTTCCCTTCTGATCAAAGGAGCCATTGTGTCAAGGAGGGGAAAATCCCTGATGATTTTGTTTTCTCTTTCTCTGCTCTTGCCATTTGGACCAAGAGGCTGGCATAGCCATGGAAAGTGCACAACAGAATGGGATAAATAAAGACCCAGATTTCTGGCCGTAGGAATTGAAAAAGAAAAGAATTGGAAAGTGTCAGGGAGATCTGGGAGAGTGAAGAGCTTGGCAAAGTTATCCATAATATTGTTTATGAGATCCTGGGCTCGCCCACACACTGCTCATGCAGCAGGCTCTACATAGCTTTCCACAGACACTGAACTGGAAAATAGACTGACCACTACTCAGATCCCAGAATGGCCAGTGGATGGTGCACAAGCAGAAGAGATCTGAATAGCTCTGCAAAGACTTCGAAGACTGAACAGACATTGGAGCCACGGCCCAAAGAAAGCTGGTCAGAATTAGTGGCCTAAACCCAACCAAATCAATTATCTGCTTAAACAGAAATATCAACATTCTCCATAAGAGTTTAAAGAAGGCCCAGAGTCTCATAAGATAATTTTCAAAACGTCTAGAGTATAATACAAAATTACTCAGCATAACAAGAACCAGGAAAGTTCCTACTACATAAGAAAATACAATCAACAGATTACCAGTGACACATGTATTGGAATTATCTGAAAAAACCCTGGACAAAACTACTAAAGAAATACTACAACACGTGACAGCAAATATTCTTGAGAGAAATGGAAAGATAGAAATATCTGACAAAGAAATAGATGATATAAATAAGAACCTAAAGGATATTTTAGAACTGAAAAAACCTGATGACAACACCTCTCTATATAAGCTCAATTACAAAATGGAAATGACAGAAGAATGAGTTACTGAACCTGAAGATAGATCAGTAAATATTATGGGTCCTTCTCCTTTCCTGTGATTAATGTCCATCCTATCAGAGGCATAAAAGGAGATGAGAAAAGCTACAGAGAAGAAAAAATACTTAAGGAAATAATGCCTGAGAACTTTCCAAATCTGTTAATGAAAATAAACCATCAGCTTCAAGAAACTCAGTGAATCTCAAACAGGGTAAACCTAGAGAAATACATGCCCAGATACATCATAATCAAATTGCCAATAAGTAAAGACCAAAAAAAAAAAAAAAAAAAAGCTGGAGAGAAGTCAGAGAAAAAGGATGCATGACAACCACGAAGCAATGATCTGAATGGCTGCCGAATTTTCATCATGAAACATGGAGACCCAATGGAAGTGGAATATGATACTTAAAATGCTACAAGAAAAGGAACCATCAACCCAGTGTTCTCTATCAAGTAAAAATATCCTTGGATGGAGGTAAAACAAAAAAAAAATTTGGATGAAGAAAAGCAGAGAAATTCATTGTCACCAATAAAGGAGCTTCCTCAGAGAGAAAGAAAATGCTATCTGAGAGGAATTAAGAACATCAGGAAAGAAGGAATGGTAAATCTCTGGGTAAATCTGAGAGACCATCCATCACCCCATTTTGTTCTTTAAAAAATGTTTGAGGATTGAAAACAAAAATTGCAACATGTCTGATGGAGTTTTCAATATAGGTAGATATATGTTTCGAGCAAAAAAGACCAAGGGAAATGGATTGATTCCTCAGACATTACAAAACGCACCAAAGATGAATATAATGACGTACCCTGAATAGTTTTATTGAGGCAATTGCATTCATAATTTAAAACTTTTTCTGAAAAAGAAATCTTGGAGCCCAGATGGCTGCATTGGCAAATTCTACCAAACATTTAAAGAGAAATAATATCAATTCTACAAATCTCTTCCAGAAAATAAAAGAGGAAGGAACAGTTCTCAGCTAATTTTATGAGGTTAACATCACCCTGATACCAAAACCAGACAAAGACATGACAAGGAAAAAAGCGAAAAACAAATTTAAAAGGCTACAGCCCAAAATCTCTCATGAACTTAGACACAAAAGGATTTGGGGGCATGATGAAGCTGTTCTGTACACTGAATCTATACACATGTCAAAATTCATAGAACAGTATGCCCAAAAGGAGTCAATTGTACTGTATGTTAATTTAAAAATCAAAAGAATTGTTTTGTCTTTTTTTAGAGCCACACCTGCAGCATATGGAGGGTCCCAGGCTAGCGGTCCAATCAGAGCTGTTGCTGCCCGCCTATGATCACAGCTACAGCAATGCCAGATCCAAGCCGCATCTGCGACCTACACCACAGCTCACGGCTAAAAATCAAAATTTAAAAGGTGAAATCTTCTAAGGCTGTAAGTCTCCGACTGCATGATTTGGCAGGCTTTATCATCTGCAACACCATGTAATAATTTCTCAAGATGATATGACATGCGATGCAATGTAAGGAAAGGGAGTTAGTGGCCTCTTGGGAAGGTTTTTTTTTTTCTTTTAAAAGGGGACACACCTAGCTTTGGATAGTCTCCTGTAAGGGTATGTTATGTGACAGCCGTCTTGCATCCGTGAGGGGAAGCCAAGAAAACGGCAGAGTTGCCAGACTTCAAACTCTGACACCTTGAGGGGCTGAATTAACTCGCCAGAAACTCATCCTACCTCTAGACTTACCGTGGTGGCAGGGGGGGGTAATAAAGCCTTATCATTTCACATTCTGGCAGGTGCAAATGTCTTAACTTGTCTAGTAAACCTGAATGCATAGTTGAGCTACTTTTGCTCAGCTCTTATAGATGAATTGGATACATGCCGTCTTGTTAATACAAAATCAAAGGGAAAATAGTTTTTTCTCTCTAAAGATTCTACAAACCGTCAAGGTACAAATGAACCTTTTACTGAGAAAACTATTCAAAGCCAACTAAGGGACATAAAATGCATCATTTTTGGCAGACGTGTTTGTTGGCCAGGTGGACAATTAGATTACCCCATTAGATTGGGTAACTCGTTAGGTGGGGAAGAGGTTGGGAGCCTGCTCATTTGGACAAGCTAAGATGGTGTAATCCCACCGAAAACTGTATTTTGCCATAATGATGTTATTATTATTATTATTATTTTGTCTTTTTGCTATTTCTTGGGGTGCTGCCACAGCATATGGAGGTTCCCAGGCTAGGGGTCGAATCGGAGCTATAGCCACCGGCCTACGCCAGAGCCACAGCAACGCAGGATCCGAGCCACGTCTGCAACCTGCACCACAGCCACAGCAACACCAGATCCTTAACCCCCTGAGTAAAGGGCAGGGAGCAAACCCGCAACCTCATGGTTCCTAGTCGGATTCATTAACCACTGCGCCACGACGGGAACTCCAATGATATTATTTTAATGTAGAGAAGGGTGTTTGTAAATCCTGGCATCAAATCTTCTGACTCAAGGTCACTTCCTTCACGCTCCAGGACACAGCACTCTTAGCTGTCCAGTGGGTACCTAGGCATTTAGCTGATTCCAAACTCATCTTTGAAAAAAAAAAAAAAAAAAGTCCTGACCTTGCTTTTATGTAGTTCTGAGGCCACCACAGGTGGGCAATGAACAGACGTCAGGCTATCATATGTTAATGACCTTTGTCATCTATACCTTTGGAATCTAAAAAACTATGTGTTAAATCAATAACACAATCTGTCTTTAGATTCTTGGCCAGCAACCTCAACTCTTAACTCCTAGCTCTAGGGCATGCTCCCACGACAATCTAATCCTCTGGGGACTGCAGGAAGCATTCATGATAATAACACTCCTTCTGTATCAAGCTGTGTCTTCACAGCAGGGGCTTTCACCCATTAACCTTTGTTCCAGTCCAGAGGGCTCCCCAGAAACCGTTTCATTCTTCACCATGACAGCCCTTCAAGTGGCAACTGAAAATATTTGGAGACAAGGCTCATGACTTCCTGGAATCTTCTCTACAAAGCAGGCATGTTCCCAGTTCCATCTGATTCATCAGAAAACGTGACCTGGAGTCCAGCTGGAATCCTGGTTCTCCCCTCCACATGTGCTCTACAGGATCTCAGGGTCAGGAGAACCGGAACCGAATTCCACCCTTCATCTGTGATCGAAACAGTCCGAGGAGGGATGGAGAATGACTTCTCTTGCTGCCATACTGACTACACAGCCCAGAAGCACAATTCCACCGGACTGTGGAGCCGCGTCCAACCCAGTGCCAAGCATCTGCACCTGTGCTGAAATCTGTTCCTGTCTTGCCCTGCTTTTTGGCTCCCTGTTCTTCTCTCGCTGGTTGTTTGCGGGCCAGGGCAAGACCTTGCAATTGTTTCTGCTCAATCTCAGCTTGTTGGATTCAGCCTAATTATCCCAGCCTGTCAAGACCTTTTTGGATCCTAATTCCATCAGGCAGTGCTAAAACTTTTGAACAAAATAAAGTTGGTGGCAAAGCTTGTTGCTGGGAACCTTTTCTTGAGCATCGTTATTCATCCAGTTACAAATCTACCTAATTGGAGAAGCATCCAGCCCATCATTTTCCAGCTTGTCCATCAGTACTTTTCCGTATCAAAGTTAACTGGACAAATGTCTTGGTGAAACCCAGACACACTCTCTCTAGGGCCATTTCCTATACTTTTTCAGGACATTTTTTTTTCTTCAGGAAAAGCAAATGCTTCCAGGACCAAGCACCCTCTCCTGCTTATTGCTGTAGGATCAAATTCAACCATACCTGAACTGATCTGCCTTTGGTGACAATCACTCCATGAATTTTTAAAAGGATTCAAACCTTCAACAGGGAGAATACTAAACTTGACAGGCTTCTGTGTGATTTGGCTTCTGCAAAGGCCAGTAGAAGTGCCAGAAGTCAGTAAGAACAAACCTTTGAGACATCCATGCTCTAGGACACTTGTTTGTCCCGGGGGTCTGATGACACATTGAAACTTTTTTTTTTTTTTTTTTTGCTTTTTAGGGCCACACCTGCTGCATATGGAAGTTCCTAGGCTGGGAGTCAAGTCGGAGCTGCAGCTGCTGGTCTCTACCACAGCCACAGCAATGTGGGATCCTAGCTGCATCTGCAACCTATACCACAGTTCATGGCAATGCCAGATTCTTAACCCACTGAGCGGGCCAGGGATAGAATGCACATCATCATGGATATTAGTCAGGTTCATAACTGCTGAGCCACAATGGGAACTCCTTTTTTTTTTTTCTCACATTGAAACTTTGTAAGGACTCCTGAAGGTCATTATGGATATTGCACACCAGTAATAGAAAGGGATAAGAGTTCTCAGTGCCTGAGGAGATCAGGTTCAATGTGATCCAGGCACCTTTTCCAGAAGAGGGCTCTTGGCCAGAAAGAGTTAGAAAGCATTGTCAGCACTAGATCCACACTTTTATTGGTCACTTTGACAACAGCACTGATAATATTAGCTTACCCCTTCGACCGCCTATTATGTGGCAGGCACTATTCTAAGAAATTTAAACATCCAATTCACTTAATCCTCACAACAACCCATTGAAGTAGGTACTATTTTTATCTCCCTTTTACAAATAAAAAAGGGAGGCACAGAGCAGTTCAAAGCCCCTGAAGAAGGAACAATTTAAATACTTACTCCCCCAAGCAGGACTGAAATGGAAGAAGAGGCTACTTCTATGTTTCGGTCCAGGGATGGGAAGATGAGGAAATAGAGGCAGACACTCAAGCTGAGTCTGACATCTACAGACCCAAAATGGGCCCTTCACACCTTTTCCATGGCTTTCCTGAGCCTCCAGAACATGCTGGACAACAATGTTTTACTGGAAAAAATTTAAAACTGTATCGGGTCTCTCTCCCAAATACATATATAAACTATTTATAATAATGATAATAATGTATGAAAATGTATATAAATATGTAAATTTATGTAAATTTATATAAGAGCTATTATTCCTATATATATATATATTCCTATATAAATTGGTTTTGTTAGGGAAGAGTCAGCCCAGGCTGGCCAGTGACATACTGAATGGCCTGCCTCTGTCACATGCCCATGCAGCACATTCCCCAGGTGGGTCCCAGTCCAGCAAGGGCCGACCTCAGGCCACCTCTGCTGCCTCCCTCAGCTGCATAAAGTGGCTGATAAGAAGCAAAGGGCAAGGGCAAGGGAACCAGCGCGTTCCATCCCACCTCACTCAGTTTTTCAAAACTTCATCCCTCCACCCCTCTCTGCATCTATGTGTGCTGCACATGAGTCACTGTGTACATGTCTGGCTCCCCTACGAGAGGATGAGCTCGACCGGACGAATTCAGTAATCTCATTATCACCTCCCAACGTGTGTCCACATGTTCACGCATAAATATCCTCAATCAAACCTCCAATCAGCCATTTGGGCTAAAAAGGACAGTCCGGGGGGAGAACAAGCATTTCCCTACTTTTTAAAAAGTATACACTTCCATCAGTAAAAGATTTGAAAATAGACATGACATTCATTTATTCCTAAATTAGATGCATATGCTACTGACTTGCCACATACTAGCAAAGTTCAATTCTCTGAATGTTAAACATAGATGTGAGGAAATTCTAGTACTTTCTCCCTACACCTCAGTGGACAGTAGATTTTTTTTTCCACGACCCCTAGACTGTGTTCCTACTGCTCTGGATCCCCATGGCACCGACCACGGCGAACTTGAAGGGATCCTGGATAATAACCATGGCTTCACATGAATTACTTTTCGACCTGGGCGAAGTCATTCCTCCTCGTTGCACATCATTTTCCAGGTTTTTCTCCTGGACGAACACGCACCTTGCTACCTTATCGAGATGGTTTTTGGAGGAAAAAGTGAAACGGTCGTGCGGATGCAGAACGATGCTATTTTCATTATCGTGATTTTCCTGTTGATGATGGTGGGGAAACTGGAGGGGAAAGACCACAGACAACGCTCAGAGGTCGCGGGAGACTGATTCCAAACTGCAGCCGAGTTCAGACCCATCGGTGAGGAACAGAGAGTGTCACTTTCCTCATCAAGGACAAGGTGGCTAGTCCACCAGAATAGCAGCTGTCAAAGCACGCGGGGCGCACAGGGGACACTGAGGAGAGGCTGAGGACCCAGGGGTTGAATTACAGACGCCGGGAAAACTGCCCTGACCCTCAGAACTCTCTGATGGTGGAGTGGGCGGCCGCTGAAGGTACTGGGTTCAAGCAGGGTGGACCTCCTTTGAGGATGGGTGGGACATCTGCCTCCAGGAAATGGCAGCTTGGATAAGCTTCCTGTGGCTGCTGCAACACGTCATCACACACTTGGTGGTGCAGGACAACAAAAGCTTGTGCTCTCACGCTTCTGGAGGCCAGAACCCTGAAATCAGCATCAGGGGGTCAAAAATCAAGATCACTTCCGGCAGAAGCCTGAGGGGAGAATTCTTTCCTTGCTTCTCTCAGCTTCTGCGGTCCACCTGTATTCCTGGGCTTGTGGCCACATCACCCCCCATCCCTGCTTCTGTCTGCACGTGGCCTTCCCCTCTGTGCCTGCCAAGTCTGTCCTCTGTGTTCCTTTCCTGAGAATATATGTGATGGCATTTGGGGTCCATCCTGATAATACAGGATAATCTCCTCAGCTCAAGATTCTTTTTTTTTTTTTTTTTCTTTTTCTTTTTTTTCTTTTTAAGGCTGCCCCTGCAGCATATGGAAGTCCCCGGGCAAGGACTCGAATTAGAGCCATAGCTAGGGCCTACGCCACAGCCCCAGCCGCACCGGATCCGAGACGCACCTGCAACCTTCACCACAGCTGGCAGAAATGCCAGTTCCTTAATCCACTGAGGGAGGCCAGGGATGGAACCTGCATCCTTGTGGAGATAACGTCTGGTCCTTAATCCACTGAGCCACAATGGGAAGTCCCAGCTCCAGATTCTTAATCACATTTGCAAAGACCCTTTGTGCTTCAATAAAGTAACATGGTAAGTTCCAAGGCTTAGACCCTGGTATCTTTGGGGGACCTCTTTTCAGCCTGCCATAGGCCTCTCCAGTTCCCCTTACCCTGAGATCTTATAACCTACGGTTAAGACGTGCAACAAAACAGTACAAATCAAGTAAGGTGTTACATAAATGGCATAATGAGTGCAGAAGCAGTCAGAGTGGAGGCAGAGCCCAACCACGGCCTCCTGGGCATGGACAACGGTCCCCATAGGGAGAGTCCTCCCCACAAACACAGCATCTGTCCCCAAACCCCGTGGGGCACTGAGGGGAGCCCCATGCCTGGCAGTCCCCAGGCAACTCCCCCTGGCCCTACTCTGTCCTAACGCCTTCTCCCTTCCACCTTTCTTTCTTTTTCTTTCTTCCTCCCTTCCTTCCTTCCTTCCTTTCTTTCTTTCTTTCTTTCTCTTTCTGTCTTTCTCTTTCTCTCTCTCTCTTTCTTTCTTTCCTCCCTCCCTTCCTTCCTTGTCTTTTTAGGGCTGCACCCGGGGCATATGGAGGTTCCCAGGCTAGGGGTCCATTCAGAGCTGCAGCCACCGGCCTACACCGGAGCCACAACAACACCAGATCCTTAACCAACTGAGTGAGGCCAGGGATCGAACCTGCATCCTCATGGACGCTAGTCAGGTTCATTAACCGCTGAGCCACGACAGGAACTCCCACCTGATGTTTTCCAGTCGCCGTAGGAAAAACTCTTGTCACTACAAAACAAAGAACCTCTCTGTCAAGACCAGCTGGGTCAGCCAACCACAAGGACGCCTACGAAGGGAGAGGGGAGAGGAAGGTGAAAGGCTGTCAGGAATGCAGAACGGCTGGGACGTTCTTGTTCATTTTTTTTTTTTTCCCAAAAAAAGTTAGAAGAAAACTTGCCTCGGTCATCATTTTTCCACTGCTTCTTCAGGACACCAGGCCAGAAGAGGTCTGTTCTGGGCCAGAAAACGTGCTCAACAGTCTCAGGCCCACGAGTCCCTCCCTGGCTCAGTATTCTGCTGTTGGTGGAGGCCCCAGGACCCAACCAGGATCCTCTCCATGGCACCTTCAAACACTGAAGATCTCCCACCCGTTCTGGAAGATAGCTGTGAACCATGGCTCTCCCTCATCACTTCAGAATTCACGTTTACCCCCCGTCTCCTTCCTCTTCAAAAAGGAAGAGTGTCCTTGGAGTTCCCTTCGTGGCTCAGCTGTTAGCGAACCCCATGAGGATTCGGGTTCGATCCCTGGCCTCGCTCAGTGGGTTAAGGATCTAGCGTTGCTGTGAGCTGTGGTGTAGGTTGCAGATGCGGTTCAAATCCCGCATGGCTGAGGCTGTGGTGTAGGCCGGCAGCTACAGCTCTGATGTGACCCCTAGCCTGGGAACCCCCACATACCACAGGTACAGCCCTGAAAGAAAAAAAAAAAAAAGGAAGCGTTTCCTGAACATGTTACGAGCCTATGAAGTAGGACTTACTTTTTTGTCTTCAAAACCTCTCATTCAAGGAGTTCCTGTCGTGGCACAGCGGAGACAAATCCTACAAGGAACCATGAGGTTGCAGGTTCGATCCCTGGCCTCACTCACTGGGTTAAGGATTCCGTGTTGCCATGAGCTGTGGTGTAGGTCGCAGAGGCAGCTTGGATCCCATGTTGCTGTGGCTGTGGTGTAGGCCGGTGGCTACAGCTCTGATTAGACCCCCAGCCTGGGAACCTCCATATGCCGCAAGTGCAGCCCTAAAAAGACAAAAAAAAAAAAAAAAAAAAAAAAAACCCTCTCATTCAAGATCGGAGACCCCCAAAGCACCCATTTCAAAATCTGATGTCTAATCCTGGGTTAACTGTCTACAATGACAATATCATAGGCTTTAATCGAGTCTGCTTTCAGCCTTTGCATCTTCATCTTGAGGGACCAGACTTGGTTAGGCATTTTTGTTAAATACACCCTCACCCCACCCCGATGACTGTTTCTTAAGTCCTATGGACAGTTTGGTTCAGTGAGCGCTATGGTGAAATAAAGCCCAGGTACTTCCAATCTCACCTAGAAGGTCAAAACAGAAGCAGGTAGAGGAGTTCCTATTGTGGCTCAGGGGGTTAAGAACCCAACATAGTGTCCATGAGAATGCAGGTTTGATCCCCGGCCTCGTTCAGTGGATTAAGGCTCTGGTGTTGCCACGAGCTGTGGCTGTAGGTCACAGATGTGGCTCGGATCCTGCGTTGCTGTGGCTGTGGTGTAGGTCGGCCACTGCAGCTCTGATTGGACCCCTAGCCTGGGAACCTCCGTATGCCGCGGGTACAGCCCTAAAAAGACAAAACAAACAAACTAACTACACTGCAATTCCAGACTACTAGGGTGGATGTTAAACCTTCACCTAGGGGGTTGGTCTCATAAAATTATTTCCCTGGGAGCATAAGAGGTGGGATTAGGGCTGCATTTAGTCTCTCTTCCAAAGCTTTTTATTGAGCAGCTACTCTGTATGAGGGGTCAGGTAAAGGGGAGAATCAACGGTCACCATGGCAACACCCGGCCCTTAAGAAGCTCTACTAAATGGATAGAGAAAATAATACACATAAAGACAGATATATGATTCAGCCATAAAGGGAAGTTTTGCCATCTGTGACAATAGAGATGGTATTATGCTAAGTGATATGTCAGACAGAGAATGTCAAATACTGTATAATCTCATTTACATGTAGAATCTAAAAACAACCCAGCTCACAGATACAGAGAAGAGACTGGTGGTTATAAGAGACGGGTTTGGGGATGGGAGGGAGGAAGGCAAAATGGGTGAAGGTGCTCAAAAGCTACAAACATTTTTAAGCTAAATAGGTCTGAGAGATACACGGCACAGCTCGGTACCTATAGTTAACAATTCTGTATCACACATGGGAAAGTTGCAGAGAGAGTGGATCTGAAAAAGTCTCATCAGTGGGGTGAAGGATCTGGCGTTGCCGTGAGCTGTGGTGTAGGTCACAGATGCCACTCGGATCCTGAGTTGCTGTGGCTGTGGTGTAGACAGGCAGCTGTCGCTCTAATTCGACCCCTAACCTGGGAACCTCCATGTGCTGCAGGTGCGGCCTGGAAAAGACCAAAAAAAAAAAAATTCTCATCCCAAGAAAATGGATGTCACTATGTATGGTGATGGATGTTAACTAAACTTACTGTGGTGATCATATCACTGTGCAAACATACATCAAATCATTACGTTGTACACCGAGAACTAATAAATGTTATATATCAGTTACAGCTCAATCAAACATCAATATATAAAAAATGAAGCTGACCATCCCACAGGGGGCATAAAGTATGAGTCCAACTACCATATCAGTCTTTCTTGATGAGACAGGCAAGATCAGCCTTTGGTCCATCGATTGAGAAGGTAAACCAGAGAGTTCTCATCAGAAATCACGCTGAGTTCGGAGGAGGTGACAAAAACCATTTGGACTCATGACGAAAACCATTTCCAGAGAAAGGACACCGTCCAAGCGGGGTCTCAGAAGCCAGGCAGTGCCATCATCACACGGGTAGGACCTCTCGGGGCTCTGATGACCTCCATGACCCTGGGTGGCCGGTTCCCCACCCCAAAATGAATTAGCACAGCTGCTCATTTCATGGGAAACCTGGCATCAGCTGTGGTCCCCCGACAACCTGCTTGCCGAGTTTACAGACATTCATTTATTCTACTAATCAACAAATATTTACAGAATATTTACCGTGTGTAGGGTAAATATGCTAGGAGCCAGGGAAGCCACACGTAAATTCAAGTAGATCATTCCCAAATACACTCACAGACACATCAAGAATTATGTTTGACCAAATATCTGGGCACCTTGCAGCCCACTCAAGTCGACACACTCAAGCAGACATCACAATCGACCCCTTGTCAATTTGGCATCTGTACTCCTCTCCCTAAATCATACTTAATTCCCCAGTAAAGACAACAATAAGGTTCTAATTCCATCTAACATGATCCAACTCTCCAGCCCACAGACACAAATGCAGGAACCCCTTCTCTAGAAGAGGAGGTAAGTCCTCGAATGATGTTTACTCTTCTTCTTGATACCCAATAACTGAAGACTATACTAGAAAATTAACAATCCTTGAATACTATGATATAAAATCAACACATGTCAGGTGTAAGGGAATAAGAGAAGAAAGAGAACGAAAGAAAGGTCCATATATTTTACACACACACACACAGAGTCACAACAGTATAAGGGGGAATCCTTGTGACCGTGAACAGTCCTCATTTCTCTAACTGGTCACGTGTTCCACAGCTGGTAACCTTCTTCTACTGCCCTTTCTGTATTCTCTTTGCCTCCAGCAAATCCTTCAGCTGGAATGGTTCTTCACATGGCAGGGTGACCCAAACCTTCATTCCTGAAGGATTCGGATTGGCTTGGTCTGGTATTGGAATGGGTTGGATTTGGATTGGGTTGGTGTAGGCTTGCCATTGACTTTAACCACAGGGCACAGTAACACTGAAAGACCCTCAGGGGTCTCCCAGACCTCCTCGTCCTTACCTCCACGGTGAAGTTCAAGTTCAACTTTCCCTCGGGCAGTTTGGTTTCAACACCCAGCCAGCACAGTAACACTCTTCTTTGCCTGTTGCTTCAGAAGCATGAGGAGCCCAAGGGGCCAGGTGGCCATCTCAACTTCCAGTTCAATAGAATCCCTCCCTGTGGTGTCTCCTGGGGGAGGCATCCTCACTTTGTAGCTAAGACCTCCAGGCCAGGAGAGCACAGCTCCCCCTGGGCTACACTCTGGGCCTCTCCCTTAGAGGCCTACTGGGACCCCAGTCTCATTACAGGCCTAGAAGCAAAGAGGGCTGGTGGGGGTGGTTCCCGAGGAGTCTCAGCACCGTCTTACAAGACGGCTGCCCTAGGGGAGGCCATAACAGTTTCTTCAGATGAAGCAGGGTTCATCTCGTCCGTGGAGAAGAGGCTGCCCCCACTGGCAAAGAAGACTCATCAGAACTTTGGGGGGTGGGGGTGGGGGCGGGGGGGTGGTCCACTGTCACCAGCTTCATCAAGGTCTTCCTACACATCCGCACTCCCACTTTCAGGATATACCTTTACCTCAACAGTAAACACCTTCTAAAACTAGAAGTTTGACTTGCATGGTAATTCACCCCATTGGGTTAAGATTCTGGATTGGATTTTCAGCAATCTCAGTTCTGCAGCTACTAGAGATAAGGGTCTCCTGCAGGGCACCACAGAAGCTTCCAGATCAGGGATGCAGTACCTGAGCTGAGATTTGGAATCCCTGAGCTCATCCTTTTCTTTCTCCACTTTGTCCAGTAATTTTAGGGGCAACCAGCCCATCTCATGATGTTTATGAGCTTTCCAGAAATGTTCAAAAGTTTCTTGTATGCAGTCACCCAGATCCTTACTTCATAGACGTGATTGATTAGGAGTTTCCAGTTGTGGTATTTTGCATAATTCTGTCAGACCACACCGTGGACTCTCAGTGCCCTCTTTATCCCTGGCATTAGATCATGAATGTCTTTAAATCTAATCAGATTAGAGAGCCCAGAAACCCCAGAACCAAGTCAGAAAACTTATCCTTAAAATTCTGTTTCTCTAGAACCACTGTCATTGCCTGTATAGTCAGGGTTCTCCAGAGGAAGAGAAATAATAGGATAATAACAAGATAATAATAGAAAGAATAATAATAATAGGCTAATATATGAGATTATTATAAGGAAATGGCTCATGAGATTAAGGAGGCTGGGAAGCCCCAGGATCTATAGTTGACCAACTGGAGACTCAAGAGAACTCATGGTGTAACTCCTGTTTGAGTTCAAAAGCCTGAGAACTGGGAGAACCAGTGGTTTCAGATCAAGAGGAGCTATTTCAGCTCAAGTCTGAAGGCAGGAAAGGACTGATGTTCCAGCTCAAACAGTCAGGCAGGAGATGTTCCCCCTTTACTAGTGAGAGGGTCAGCCTCTCTGTGCTATTCAGACCTTCAACTGATTGGATAAGGCCCACCCACACTGGGAAGGGCCATATGCATACCACAGCTTCTTGATTCAAATGCTAATCTCATCCCCAAACACCCTCACACCCAATAATGTTTGACCAAAGATCGGGGTGCCATTGGCCCAGCCAAGTTGACACATAAAATTAACCATCAGAAGTGGGAATACAAGGCAAGCAGGCTGGAAGGTGACAAATATCCCTTCACACACTCCATGCTTGGGCTCAGTTAAAGCAGTTTCCTTATCTTTAGAGAATTTTGGAGATGTATTATTTTATTATAGTTTTTAGTCTACCCGTTTAGCCTGTGGTATTACCAATCTATCATCCACCTTAAAAGTGGACAGCGACAGAGAAAGACCTTAGTGAACACTGGATAGCAAATTAGTGTACCTCCCCTTCCCCCCAACAGCATCACCCTTGCCTCTTCTGGGGGACCCAGGCCAGCTCTACCTCTGCACTAATTCATTCAGATTCCCCGGGACACTGGTAGAGTCTCATTGTCAAGGTTGCTCCCCAATCAGTTTCATCCAGCCCTACATCCTGAACGCACCTGTCATGTCCCTGAAAGCCCCTGAGCCTGCACTACTGCTTTAAGCCGGGGTCGTAAGATTTCGACAGAGAAATCTGAGTGCAGGGGAAGCTAAGCTCAGCAGAGAAAATAAACGCGAACCATTAGAAGGTGGCAGCACTCAAGGATCAGAGGGTAGAGGTCTCTCCAGAGCACAAGGCACAAAAGAGACTGGAGTATCAAGAGGAGGAAACAGAAGCCTGGGGTGGATGAGGCCAATTCATTGACCCCATAAATACTTCTTCAGCACTGAGAAGATGCCAGGTTCTTCTAAGCTAATTAATAGGTAATCGAGCTCTGTGAAAATCTTGGGGGATGGGAAGCTTAAGGTGGCTGATGACCTCCCTTCTCAATGCAAAGCTGCAGCAGCACTGGCTCCCACCTAAACAAAGATGTCCATCTGTCACCTGCCTATCCAGGAACACCAGGAAGGCGGCATCAGACAGCTGCCCTTTGGAGGCTGTTTGCTCTTCCTTGGAAAGGTCTCATTTGCAAAGCTGGAACCGCTTCCAAATTGAGTGCAAGAGGCTTCGAGGCCATCGGACTGGACCATGATCAGATCCTGGACCAGTTAGAGGCTGGGAAAAGTTCAGAACCCACCTTGAAAAGTCTCCAGCCTCACCCCCCTCACATGTTCCCTCTTCCCAACCCTCTTCCCCCCCAAAGTGGTCTTGCCTTCCCTGGAAAAAGAACCTATAGGTGTGTGTTTGTGTGTGTGTACCCCAAGATCTCCCAAAGACAGGCATGTGTCCAAGGGGACAAGTGACATGGGTGAAAGAGAGCTCACCCACTGTGCTTGCCTTTACCCCCAGGGACAGGCAGGCAGGGCATGGCTATAGTATTGCAGGCTGTTTTCTAGCAAAATTCTGCACTTCCTGGGTCTACTACCTGGTAACTGCCCCTTACAGACGACTGGAAAGCCCTAGGCCCCTGCCTGCCTAAAATCATCCTCACCCGTCAAGCGCTAAGAGGCTAGTCCAGGCTTCCAGACACTTTCCAAGATGAAGTTGTGATGGGCCCACAGGTCTGTGGCTGGAAGGCACCGTTGCCATGGCAACCTTAGCTTAATGAATAGGTATGTAAATGAGGGGAGAATTTATTCATCATTTGCCAGTGGTGCTAAGTGCTTGCCCTTTCTGAGGCTTGGGGGAGTTCGGGGTGGGATGTTAGAATAGCATCTCTTTCCTAAAATTGGGGTGAGGTGTTTGTGTTCGGAGCTTGCCCTAAGAAATGATTATTTAGGGTGATACCTTCGCTGTGTGATTTATCTGCAGCTACCTGCTCTGAGCTGGGAACTGGGATTAAACAACACATCGAATTGGCCACCTGTACTATGTGCTCCTCAGCGGAAATCGCAGCAAACATTTCAATGCTTGGTCCCAAATTCAGCCCAAATGTTGGTCTACGTGGGTAATTTATGTCACAAGTGACTCCCAAGCTGTCCGGGCAGCTGACTAGTAGCTCCTGCCTTTGCCTCCCCTGGTTCCCAATTAAAATGCCCTGAGAAGCCACAAGCAGACCACAAACTGGCAACAGCAGCTTAGACAAGTGAAATCCAGGGCCCAGATTCGCAGACTGGCAAGGAACCAGGCTGCCCGCAGGTGGATCCGCGGAGTGAGGACACTTCAATCCCCGCAAGGACTAGGAAGGAAGCAGCCCCTCCCACCCTGCAAATAAATCCTATTCCTGCAGGAATCGTTGTCTATATAATTCCGGGAGACCCTGCGCAATTTGCTTCATTTCTCTCTGTTTCTCTTTTCTCATCTGGAAAATGAGATCAATAAAAGAACCTCCTCGGAGTTTCCCCCGTGGCGGGTGAAGGATCTGGCATTGTCACTGCAGCGGCTTGGCTCGCTGCTGGGGTGTGGTTCTGATTCCTGGCCCAGGGAACATCCACCTGCTGTGGGCATGGTCAGAAAAATAAATAAATAAACTAAAAAATAAAAAGAACCTACTTGACAGCTTGTTGTGAGGATGAGATGAATTCAGAAGGGTAAACTGAATACATCTCCACTGGATGGAAGTGCCACGTGGTACTTGTGGGGGGATCCAGCTTGTTTGTGTCACCTACAGATTAGTGCCCAGTGCCTAGAACAGTGTGTGGCACACAGAGGGGGTGTAGACAAAGAATGCAGCTTGGCGCATCAGGAAACAGAGGATGCTGCGGCCACAGAGCCACGGGTCACTGCAGCCCCCCAGCTGTCTCCTAGATAGCCGAGGTGCATATCAAAGAGCCCAGACTCCCATCTTCCCATGTATCACAAGGTGCTAAATTCTCCTAACTTGAGATGTTTGGTTTAACAGCAATCTTTTGATATTTTGCCTACCTGGTTTTAGTTTCTTTGGGTTTTGTTTTGTTTTGTTTTTCCTGTTTGTTTTTGGCAAAAGTGCCTATATCACCTGGTTCCTCCCTTACCTCTTCAGAACGGTACCTCAGAGCTACCTGAGAGGCTGCCTCCCAGGCTTAAGACCTCAGGAAGTCCTCTAAATAAAGCATAATCCTTGCCTTTCAGCTTGTGCATTTTCTTAAGTCAATAGGGGCTTAACAAGTGTCTAGGGAATGAATGAGTTGATGATTAACTCTGAATGCCAGAGTTGGTGGGGGGGCACGGGGAGGGTTTGAGGAGAGGACCAGAGGGGTCCCTGTGTACTGTGCCATGGGGCCTTTGGCACAGGTGAAGAGGTGTCTCCGCCAGGGGTGAGGAAGTGCCCACAGAACAGGGCACCTTGGCTGGCAGTACCAGGGAGCAGGGAGATGCTTACAGACTTGGACAAAGAACAGAGCAGGGGCACCCTGAACGGGACAGATGCCCACTCCATCCAGCAGGACACTCTGGATGAGGCCTGGCTATAGCCCGGGGATGGGAGGATGGCCGTGCCCGTGGACCTGAGACGCCACCCCTGTGGCCAAGGCCAGTCATGTGCCCTCTCTTTTGGCAGGTGTGCAGGTCGGGCCTCCTCATTCATTTCTCAATCGAGGGCCAGTGTGTGGCGCCATAGTGTTCTATCTGCAGGGTGTCCGAAAAGAGTTCACGTCAGGAAAAAAAAAAAAAAAATTACTGCAGAAACCACACGAAATGTTAAAGATTCTACGGGTTCTCAGGAGCTCCTGGAAAACACGGGTCGTGCAAGACAAGGCAAAGGAAACTAGCAGGACTGCACTTAGGGTTGGGATGTGGACGACCCTCCTCATTTGTAAGGACAACAAGCAGCGTGAATCACAAAATCATCCTTTCTGTTGTTGGTGGTGTTGCTTTCGTGTTTTTGTTTCTGCTTTTTTTTTTTTTTTTCATTTTAGGGCCGCACCTGTGGCATATGGAAGTTCCCAGGCCAGGGGTACTGATGCTGCGGCTGATGCCTACACCACAGCCACGGTCACCCTGGATCCGAGCTGCAACTGTGACCTACACCATAGCTTTTGGCAACACTGGATCCTTAACCCATGGAGCGAGACCAGGGTTCAAACCCACATCCCCACAGAGACTGTAGGTCCCTAACCCCACTGAGCCACAATGGGAAATCCAAAAATCATTTCTTTCTTTCTCCTTCAATCCATCAGAGAGGTGGGAAATCAAAGAAACTGAAATGAACTAAAATCCCGGAAGTGATGTGCCCTTCCGAGGAGAGAGGCGTCTCTGGCTGCTCTCATTCATGGTCAACGTGGGGTTAAGGAGGGGTCAGCCTAACCTTTAACAAACTTGCAGGAGCTGCCTGGGGGCTGCTGAGACAGAATCCTGAGGAGCCCGGCTACAGGGCACTCTGTCCCCACCACTACTCTGCTCCACGGACGGACCACAGCAAGTAAGGGGAAGCTGGGGTGGGGCAGGAGAGCAGAGAGAAATCCTTCTGAGGCCCCCAGGCTTCTTGGAGTGTCTGCACCTGCCCTCCAAGAGCCAGGAACAGGTAAGAGATAAAGGCAGAGCTTTCTGAAGATAACCCCCTAATGACCAAATCCCTGACGTACTGTAGAAACATGGCAGCCCAGCTCCGAAGCATAAAGGGACCTGCAGGATCTCATCAGTGCTCAGAGCACAAGTCCCCAGGGCCAGAAAGTCCTGACATCTCCCTCGAAACCTTTGAAGTCACTGTGAACCAAATCTATTCACTAAAGTGGTAACTCAGCCCCTGTCCAGCTTAACTAGGTAAGACTCACCACGACCCTGACACAGGTCCCTGGCAGAAGAGGGTCCTGCCATTCTCTGGCGGTACATTTTGTTTATTTCAATCTTATAGATTTATTTTCTACACACGATATCTAGCATCCAATAAAAATTATGAGAAAATGTAAGAATGCGTGACTGACAGTCCAGAGAGGGAAATTCAACAGAAGGAGACCTAAGACACGGCCCAGGTGTTTTAAGGATCAGATTTAAAATAACTATGATAAATAGAGTACAGAAAATAAGTGAACATCTGGGAGATTTCAGCAGAGACGTGGAAATAATAAAAAAAATTTAGAAATTTTAAAATAAGATATGGAAATGAAGAATTCATTAGATGGACTTAAAAGTAGCCTGGACACGGCAAATAAAAGGATCAGTCAATATAAGTATCTATTGAAATATAAAAAAGAAAAAGGGAATGAAAAAAATCAGAGCATGGCAGTGAAGTCCCGGGGAACAATGTCAAACGGCCTAATGAGTGTGAAATTGGAGTACCGAAAGAAGAAAGGATAAGGAGGAAGGAAGAAGAAGTATTCCAAGAGATGATGGCTGTGGACTCACCAAAATTAATGAAAGAAATCAATCTACAGATGCAAGAATCTGGACACACATCAAGCCTCATGAGTGCAGTGAAAACCATACATAGGCATAGCACAGATTGCCAAAAACTTGGGGGAAAAAATCTTAAAAACATCCAATGAATGACACACTAGATAATAAAAAATTGTTACATTAAAAATAATTGTGGAGTCCCCTGGTGGCTTGGTGGGTTAAAGCTTCCATATTGTCACTTCTATAGCTCTGGTTACTGCTGTGGCATAGGTTTGATTCCCAATCCAGGAACTTCTGCATGCCATGGGTACAGCAAAATAAACAAAAAAATAAAAATAAAAACAAAAATTGCAGCGGTCTCATCAGAAACAATGGAAGATAATAAAATATGTTCAAAGTACCCAAAGATTCTTTATGGAATCTTTAAAAAAAAAAATCCAAGCTTCGTAAATATAAAGAACAGGCAGGGGGTAAAGGGGGTAGGGGAAATGGGTGATGACAGTTAAAAGTTACAAACTTTCAATTATAAAATAAATAATTCATGGGAATGTAATGTACAGCAATGATAATTAACAGTAATGCTGTATTGCATAATTAAAAGTTGCTAAGCTTCTAAGAGCAGAGATCTGCAAACTTTTCATCAAGAGAAAAAAAATTCACCATATACCATTATGTATGGTGACAGATGTTAACTAGATTTATAGTGGTGATTATTTTGCAATATAAATAAATATCAAATTGTCATATTATAAACCTGAAACTCATATAAAGCTCTGTGTCAACTATATTTCAATTTAAAAAGCCCACTCTAATAAAAAAAGACAAATTAAATATATTACATACACATGGAAACGAGCATTAAGCAAGCTGACAGAATTAAGACCCAACTGAAAAGTTCTGAGATAAAAAACACGTCAAGCTTGCCCATAAAAAGGCTCTCAGAACAATTAATAATTAAAACATAATGGCACCTATTGCTTTATACACTGAACAAAGTCACACAAAAAGGGCAGGAGTGCAGTGCACTGTGTTCTTGGAAGAAGCTGAATAATTTTCAATGTTCTCCAGTGACCACACATAACAATAAATGTTAAGCAAACACAGGCAGAAAGGTTATGTGGCAAAAATCAACAGAAAGCAAAAGCATAACTCAAAAGTATTTCCGGAACATTTACATGGATAAAAGGCAAACTCCAATGTGAGGACAGACAGAGCAGTGAAAATTAAAATAAAAACTGTTGGAAGTAAACCGAGGAAGCAAGGTAACGGCAGTGGGAGATTTCGAGTAATTTATCTTGGATAAAATCACCGAAAATACAGGTGGAGGGAATATAGCTAATGTGATGACAGCCTCTATGCATATATACAAGCCTTATACCACAGAGGCAATGCCTTCGCAAAAGTTCATCCTATTCTTGTTTACAAAGAAAATCCTAGCAAATAGCAGGTCATATCTATTTTCCAATGTGCAATGAAAATAGAACGTTGAAATGTAAACCAGAAGTTTTAAAATCCCAGCGACGTAGAAATTATAAAAGACTTTCCTAAAAAATTTATAGAGTAGCAGAGGGAATTAAAAACACGATAAAATATTACAAAGAAGACAATGAAACAATTAAAGCCATCTATCAACATTCTGGAGGTATTATTAAAATCTTCACAGTGGCAAATGTATTGTCCTAGTTGCCTCAATTATTAAATAATGAGGAATTAAAGTACGTAATCTACTGAAGTTGTTAGAAATGACAACATAAAAAATTTAAAAATTTTTAAAAATTAAAAAAAAGAAAGAAATGCAAAAAAAAAAAAATGACAACAAATAAGCAACACAGAAACACCAACAGGAAAATAAAACAAAAATACCTTACAATTAAAACTAAAGGAAATGAAGAACTGATTGCCATGGCAGTGAAAGATGCCCTCATTATTCATAGGTCCCATTTCGGCAGAATCACCAACTCCCAAATCCGGAGGGATTAAGCTAATGCATTAAAAAAGAGCAGGCAGGTGTAAGACAATAAGGATTGGTGGAGACTGTGACATCTGCCCTGCCTAGAGAGGACAGCTCCTCAACTCTACCAGATTACTACAGGGAAGGAACGCAGGTCTAGACCTGCCAAACGCTCTGAGATTTTAAGAGGGATAAATGAGGTTTTTTAACATGAGATTTTTCTGCTTTATAAAATGCTTTGTGAGCCAAATAAAACATGGCTAAGGGTGGAAGTTGGCTGGTAGGCTGCAAGTATGCAACTTCCGATTGAGACTACTTATTTCAGTTTGAATCGGTTTCAAACACTTACATTTTCCCTCAAATCTTCATTTCTCGTAGATGTTCAAATGCATTTTCACAAAGCTGTTATCAAGTATTCTTTTTAAAAATCTCCTATATTTTTTCATTTCTAGTTTAGTGATAATTCTCTTTCATTCTTCACTAGATGTGCTTTATTTATCAATCTACTGCATTTTTTTCAAAGAATCATCTCTTAGATCTGTTCATTAAATTGAAAGATGTTTGTTTTTTTTACTTTTAGACTTCCAAGTGGGTGGGATTCTTATTCAAACTTTTTTTTGGTGAGTTTCGGGTTTATTGCATTGTGCTCAAAGAATGTGCCTCCTATATTATTTGTCCTTTGGAATTTAACTCGGTTGTCGTTGTGGCCTAATACATAGTCATGTTTGTTAACAGTCCAGGCTTGCTTCAAAAGAGGAGTGTTCTCTTTTCAAGGGACAAAATTTATATTACACAGACACACGCACAAACACTCACATACACATTCCATGTCATTCAAATTCTGGTGCTTATTTTTACCCACTTCAAGTTGAAAAGAACGTGTAAAATCTGCCATAATAGTCATTTTTGACCCATTCACAGTATTTCTAAAAATTTTTCCTGAGGGAGTTCCCATCGTAGCTCAGCAATAACAAACCTGACTAGCATCCATGAGGATGTAGGATCAATCCCTGGCCTTGTTCAGTGGGTTAAGGATCGGGCATTGCTGTAGTGTCGATTGCAACTCAGCTCGGGTCCTGTGTTGCTGTGGCTGTGGGGTAGGCTGGCAGCGGCAGCTCTGATTTGACCCCTAGCCTGGAAACTTCCACATGCCACAGGTGTGGCCCTAAAAAGACCAAAAAAAAAAAAAAAAGTAACCCTTTTTTTCCTGACATGATAATTTTTGTAATGAATGTGACATTCTAATAGAAAAAAGAAGAAGCCTAAAATCCTTAAATCATCATCTGTGTTGCTCACAAAATATTTCCAGCTCATTCCCTTCTGGTCATGGAGTCAGATTTAACTTCCCATCAGCCCTTGATATTAGGTGCAGTCACATGACTTGCTTTAGCCAATGCAAGGTGAGGAGAAGTGACAAAAACTTCAAGAATCATTATGTGATTCAGTCTCTTTCCCTTGACACAGTTATCAAGGAAGGATAGACGGAAGCCTCCCTGTGCCAGGATGCCGAAGAGAAAACACCTTATCAACCCACAATGGACATACAGCATGAGTGATATGTTTTACATGTGCTAGTCAACTACTGACATTTGGGGGAAAATGTTTATTACCGCAGAATAGCTTAGCCTGTCCTTACTGAAATAGACAAAAAAAAAAAAAAAAAAAAAAAGACAATCTGCAAAAGAAAAAAAAAATAGATAACCGATCAACATATGAAAAATACATCGTCTCACTTATGAGTGAAAGCAAAGTCCCCATTTTTCACCAACCCCATGTCAATGACTTGTCAAATAATACTCAACACTGGTCAGGGTATCTGAAATGGGCATTCTCCTAGCCTCCTTTTTGTAAACCCTGCCTAAGAGAAAGAGCATATATGTATGAAGAATTTCAGCAGGTTCTCATCTTTTATACAATATTCTCTCTCCTAGGAATCCAGCACGGTTTCTCTTTTCATGTGAGACAGTATATAGTACCAGGAGGAAAGAGTGTGTCCAAGTGGGATTCTGAGAGTGGTTTGTTTATCTGTGATCTCCGATGAAGTGCCAACCTTCTTGCTAATGAAAACTGGGATACAGGTATCTATGACATGACTGGCATCAGAAGTAATTAAGTGTCATCCGTGGTTTCTTGGGATGAAACAATTATTGAAAGCAAGGCTTTCAAAGACCCATGGAACTACTGTGTCTGACCTTGACAGTAGCAATGATGACTACAAGGGCTGTGGGGTGGGGACGGCAGCTTCTAACAAGCACAGACCTTGAAACTCTCGGCTCAGGTTACAGACAGAGAGCTAGAGGGCTTCTAGGGGAGCCCTCAAATAATCACTTATTTCTGACAACTGCAGGGAAGACCTCAAATATAGCTGAGTGGCTGAGAGAATTATAAGTTGAAATCACAGACACGTCAAGTCTCTTATGTGAACTTTAGGGCCCTGGTTGGAAAGAAGTAGGACCTGAGATGTCACATGGGGGCCTCTGCGTGGATTCAGAAAACTGAATGACCGAGTCCCTCTGGTGTCCTCTCTGATACCTCCCTCAGGTCGGACAAGATCAGCATGGAGAACTCGGGGACTATGATATGACCAGAAATAAACACAGCTAAGGCAGCTGCCCTGAGCGGGGATGTCTATTTTTCCAAGATCTACTCTCACCAAGTTTCACTACCTCTAAACCCCCTGGAATCAGATCTGCCCATCCCAGGGGAAGTTTCAAGTCTGACATGGGAGAAGAACATGGAGTTGTGAGATGCTGCTAGTTTATAGCATTGTAAACCAGGGGGACAGGTGTAGCAACGGATTCCAAGATGTTAAAACAAGGGAGAGAGGACACAACGCCGGCTGAATATGCTGTTATTGAAATGGGTGCACGGACTGGACATTCTGTTTTTATTATGTTGGACTGAGTAGCAAGAAGTGGCTTGAATAGTTTGGTCTTTAGCAGAAAGGGGTTCAACGTGGCCAACTGTCAATACAATTGAGATGGCAGAACTTTGCTGACATAATGAGAGGGAGGAACTGCTTAGAGAGATAGGAACGCTGGAGTGGATCTGTCATGAGCAGCCACCATCTCTACACGTCCCAAGAGGCCCTAAAGGACACCCCTCAATAAAGCAACAGGAAAGCCAGACACCATCTTCATTTCACAAACTCTGCTTTGGAGTCAGGCTTGACTCATCATAAAAGGATAACCTGGGTTTCAAATGACGTGATTGACAGGGGATAAATCTCCAAAATATACAAACACCTTCTGCACCTCAACATCAAAAAAACGAACAACCCATCAAAAAAAGGGCAGAAGATCCAAACAGACATCATTCCAAAGAAAACATAGAGGTGACCAAAAAACACATGAAAAGATGCTCAATGTCACTAATTATTAGAGTAATGCAAAGCAAAACTACTATGAGGTACCCCCTTATCCCAGCCAAATGGCCATCATCAAAAAGTCTATAATAAATGCTGGAGACGGTGTGGAGAAAAGGGAACCCTCTTATATTGTTGGTGGGAATGTCAACTGGTGCAGTCACTGTGGAAAACAGTATGGAGGTTCCCCAAAAAACTAAAAATAGAACTACCATATGATCCAGCAATCCCTCTCCTCGGCATCTATCCAGAGAAAACCATGACTCAAAAAGATACACGTACCCCAATGTTCACTGCAGCACTATATACAACAACCAAGATATGGAAGCAACCTAAATGTCCACAGACAAAGGAGTGAATAGGGAGTTCCCATCGTGCCTCAGCAGAAATGAATCTGACTAGTATCCATGAGGATGAGGGTTTGGTCCCTGGCCTCACTCAGTGGGTTGGGCATCCAGCATTGCTGTGAGCTGTGGTGTAAGTTGAAGATGTGGCTTGGATCCCATGCGGCTGTGGCTGTGATCTAGGCTGGCAGCTATAGCTCTGATTCCACCCATATCCGGAGAACTTCCATACGCCAGAGGTGCGGCCCTAAAAAGCAAAAAACAAACAAACAAAAAAACACCGAAAGGACAAAGGAGTGAATAAAGAAGACATGGTATACACACACACACACACACACACACACACACACACACACACACACAGAGGAATATTACTCAGCCATAAAAAGTAACGAAAAAATAACATTTGCAGCAACATGGATAGACCTAGAAGTTATCACACTAAGTGAAGTTAGACAGGGAAAGACAAACATCATATGATATCACTTATATGTGGAATCTTAAAAAAGGATACAAATGAACTGATTTGCAGATCGGAAACAGACTCGCAGAGTGAAAAATGGCAGGGAGGGAGGGGTAGACTGGGAGTTTGGGATGGAAATGTTCTAAAATTGGGTTGTGATGATGGTTGTACAACCATAAATATAATAAAATTCATTGCATTAAAAAAAAAGGAAATGATTCTGGAAAAAATAAAAGGGTAACCTGGGGAGAGGCTAGAGTTTATCATCCAGCCAACGCCGATGGCAGGAAAACTATTTGGAACAGTAACTGGTAACCAAAACACTCTATATAGATTTGAAATACCTACCTGACGTCATGACGCTAGTGTGTTTGTGTGTGTGTGTGCGTGCGTGCGCGCGTATGCATGTGTTTGTGTCCTGATAAGTCACTGCTTCAACGGCCCGTTGTCAGCTAAATGACCTATATTGACTAAAACATAAAATGAATAACAACATATGGGCAAGATATGTGGGTAAGGTCTTAGATTCACAGGGCTCTTCCTACTAACATGACCTGGGCGAGTAATTTGAAACCTCTGTGCTCTATTTTTCGAATCTATAAAGTAAGGATCATATTAGTACCGATGGCTGTTAGAAGGACTAAATAAATCATTAAATAAGGGCTGGGACAGTGGCCCGTGGTGAAGGCTCTGATGTGTGAGCTAGGATCATCACGACTCAATGCTCTCACTGGGGGCTTGGCGAGCCTTACGTATCGTGAGTTAGCTGTCATTGTCATTCCCCAGCTAAGACTCACCCCAGTAAGGTCAAAATACAGTCAGCAATAATTCCCTAACAGAACGAAAAAGGAAACAGCTTGATGCCAATCATGCCGATTCCCAAACGCACACAAACGCAGAAAGCTTTTCCTGTGCCTGATCTTCACCAGGACTTTGGCTTGGTGAATTATTTCCAGCTTTTAAAGTTCCAAATCTTCGCCTTGAGCTCCTGGCCAGAGGGGAGGGAAGGGCTGCCCTCCCCCAGAGAGGTTATCCTCAAGAGGCGGGGTTGCCTCCTGTTTCTGATCCTGCGCCCGAGACCAGCCCCCTTCTCAAACCCGACTGCATAGTGAGCCTTGTTAACAGGCAGGCTCCGCATCAGCAGGTCCGGGCTGGGCTGGGAGTCAAGCGGGTGAACAAGCTCCCAGGTGATGCTGACTCTGCAGGACCCTGGACCACAGCCAGAGGTGTGAGGAAGCCGAGGCTCCAGCTCGTACAAGCACTGGGAGGGGTTCCTGCTTTCAGGCAGGACCCACGGACCACAGACGGTCCTTCCTTCATCATTTCCCCCGAGGAAAACATCCTCCCTTATTGGCTTTTGAAGGCATTTACTCCTCCTAGACTTCTTGCTCACACAAATTCCCAGGCTGGAAGGTTTTTCTTTAGCCAAAGGTTTTTCTTTGAACCAAAAGTCCCCCAGGGATGCTGACAGACACATTGCTGTCCATAACCCGGCCAGACTGTTAAAGGAGGCAGGCTCCTGCGTCCCATCCTGGGGACTCTGACTCTCTAGGTCTGTTGGTTTAGACGGCGTCTCATGTGTTTCTGATGTGCACTAAAGTTCAGGAACCTCTGCTTAATGCTAAAAAGCCCTAAACTGCTTCTACGTCACACCAGACGTCACAGAGTCTGTGGGTGGGGCTCTTTCCTCCCTACAGAAAGAAGTGTGTATATAGACAATGGAATACTATTCAGCCATAAAAAAGAAGCTGTCATTTGTAACAACATGGATGGACTTAGAGATTGTCATCCTAACTGACATGTCAGCTAAAAAAAGAATATCATATGATATCACTTACCAGTGGAATCTAATAACAGGATACAAATAAACTTATTTATGAAACAGAAATAGACTCACAGACATAGAAAGCAAACTTGTGGTTATCAAAGAGGAAAGGATAGGGATAAATTAGTAGTTGGGGATTACAAGATACAAACTAGTATATATAAAATAGACAGACGACAAGGACCTACTGTAGAGCACAGGGAACTATACTCGATATCCTGCTATAACCTATAATGGAAAAGAATCCTAAAAAGAATACACACGCACATGCATACGCACATGTGCACACGTGTGTGTGTGTGTATAACTGAATCACTGCTGTATACCTGAAACTAATGCAACACTGTAAATCAATTATACTTCAATAATAATAGATAAATGAAAAATCAATAAGTAAATTAAAGGAGTGTGTCTTTGATCGCACAACACAGACCTATGCTAGTTGCAGAGTATCCAAATCGAGGCACTGCCCTGTCTCCATGTGCAGTGGCAGCAGGCTGTCCTCTGAATGAAGCATATACTCTTCTGTCTTTAAGAAGATGGCAAATGAAAACAGGAAAGTTATCAACATGTGACTAAGCAGCGAAGGATGCACGTCCATTACGAATGACTAGGGAGAGAGGGATGGTGTCAACACACAGGCCAACAGTGGGGACGCCCGCGAAGGTTTCCTATGACTCTGGCTATAATTTCGTTCTCTGCAGCTCAGTGGTTTGCCACAAAGCAAACCAAAAGTGAATCCTGCCAACCCCAACAATAAGCAAATTCACATACAATGGACGCCAGATACATCCTTTTTAAACAGAACCAAGCTGAATCCGAGTGACCAGCCCGACAGCAGTGAACCTAAAAAGTAAAAATGAAATAAACCAAAAAAACAAAAAACAAAAAACCAAAAAACCCTACAAACCTCCTGTTGAGAGATAAGAATCCATTTCAAAAAAGCCAAATTTGTTGGAATTTCGTGAGATTCTGCATCTTTGGGGAGCAGAAGGAAAATCCAGGATGCGGGGGGCAAAGTCTGCATTTGCTTTGCTCCTTACCTGCAGCGGAGGCGAGGGCAGCCTGGAACAGGAGAGGACTGCGTTAGGGCAGTGGGAGCGGGGCCCATGCGGGGGCCTTGGGCTGCTGAAAACATCTCCTGGTCTGATGGTTTCAGGAAACTACTCGCAAAGTTCTCTGGACTCACTCCAGACAGCCACAGCAGTGTGGTTGATGAAACCATTAAAATGTAGCAAGCAGTCAAAAATACCTCTTTGGTCTTGAAGACACCAAGCCCTTACTCCCCCTTGAGTGAGTGAATGATGCAGGAAGCTCTGAGAGGCCCTAGGAGCTGCTGTTGGAATCCAGAGCTGAAGGGTGCTGATGGGGAGCCAAGCCCACAGTCACTTTCTTGACCTGATATACTTTTTTTTTTTTTAAACCGCATTGCAGCATGTGGAGTTCCCAGACCAGGGATCAAACCCAAGCCGCAACTGCAGTCTGCACCACGGCTGCAGCAACCCTGGATCCCTAACACCCACTGTTCCATACAGAAACTTCCTAAAAGTCTTACGCTTCGGAAATACTGGGGCTGGGGTGGGGGAGGGAGGCGCAGCGGCTGACTATTTTATCATTTCTTCCAAAGATGGTACATAGCTGGTACTGTGATGCATTGAGAGTTCATTTCCCAATGCAAGGTGTGCCTCAGGGGGAGCCTAAATGCCCCCGGGAGCCGGGGTGAGAAGGCTGAAGGATTCCAGAATCTGGGCTGAAGGAGAGATCCTGGCAAAAGCCTCCAGGAAAGGTGAATCCTTGTCTCCAACTGGTGTCAGAATGAAAGATTCTTCTGCAGAGGCTGAAGAATCTTTGCAGGGACCAGCCAAAGAGGAAGCCACGGACGTTGGGCAGAAGTTTGGATTTTCTGTTTATTTAACTCGGAGTAGTTCAGCCTATGCTGCTCATATACACACCCGGTCAATTCCAGCATTGAAGGCACCACAGCCAGGCGAGCCATTCCAGAGCCTACTGCCTGTCTTCCTTTACACACACACACACACTCTGGAACCATCTGGCTCCTGCAGGCTCTGTGTCCAGGAAACCCCGCCGAGCTCCGTAATCCAGGGAGGTTACTGTTACATGCAGAGGCGGCAGGGCACTCACTCCCAAGGAGCCACCTAATGAAAGCCTCATGGACAGACTCGGCTTGCACAGACCCGAGGCTAATCCCATCTGGGCCTCGTGCCGAAGGTATGACCTCACCGTCGGGCAAACCGGCGGGGACCCCAGAAAGAAAAGATCGGTGTGTGGGCCAGACCTGCTTCCAATTACAGCTGGCTGGGGTGACACCTCTCCCACCTCCCCTGGGTACCAGGACCAGGGTCTGCAGGTCAGGAGGCCTGGGCATCATCAGCAGAGAATCCTAAGTTCCGGCCCAAACACTTTTTAGGTGTGTGGGTGGCATTATCCCCTGGAAAAATCTCGGCCATTCTACAAGTTTCACACCAAAGAGAGGCGTCATGAGGTAGGGCCAAGTCTCTGTGGAGAATCCCAGTTACAGAAGCTGGAGAGAAAGGCTATAATTAGAACCTGACTCTCTTGTCGTGGATGGTAAACAGAACAGATCGAAAGGCCCCATTAAGAGAAGGACATTGAAAAACAGCCAACCCCTCCACATCCAGAACCCGGGACCCCGGAAATTCCACTTATGAGCATCGTTTACAAAACACATAAAGACTCACATTTGTCTCTGCCTGAGCGTGTTTCCCTTAGCTCTTTCCACACTTAAGCATTTAGTTTGTTGCAAAAGGTGATTCTTTTTGCCTACACGGCTGCATTATGTTCCTATGTTCTGTATCGAGTCTTCCATAGACAAGAAAACCAAAGTTGGAGGAAGCCATGCTTCAAAAGTAAGTAACTGTGTGTTACCAGATCGGGTCCCCCTGAAAAAGCTGATCACTTGGGCTTCTGTTAAAGGAGCTAATTAGAAATTCTCTACACGCTCTGCTTGGAAGGCCCCCCTCTCGGCACTGGGAGCTAAGCATGAGGTTGCAAATGAGCTGGTGAAACCTGAGGTCTCTGGATGCTTGAGTCCTGATGGGCTCCTTGAACTACAGATCCCCCGGGGAATCCAAACCCTCGTGGAATCAGGGGAGGTTTGCAATAATGTAAAGATTTCCCGGGAGCCAGGGTCTGATGAACAAATAAGGATGAACTCTGATGAGGATGCTTAAATCTCTTAGAAGCAACTCTCCCACGACAGCCCCGGCTCTTTTGGAACGTGGCTAATTCCATTTGCTTTCGGTCCATTCGACTGTGTTTTATTGTAAGACGCGAATCCAAAACACAAGAGCCTTCTTCATTCCATACACAGAGGCACAGCTAAGATTTTTATAACTTTAAGGAAGGGACTCTTTTTTTTTTTTTTTCTGGAAACGTTATCTCTGAAATAATGACGGGAATCCACGGATGCGATTGTGCTCCACAACCGGTGCTGTGCTCCAGCTTTTCAGAAATGCCTCTAAACACAAAGCAAGGTCGAATCGGGTCTGCAAAGACTCGGTGAGTCACAATCCATCTGAGCTGTAAGGACAGGGCTGGCACGGCACGTACAACTGAACATCCCTGATAAAACATCTCTTTCCTGGGCCAGAAAACAGATGCCCACGGCTACACTTGGTGGTTGGCGCTGGGGTCCATCCACCACACATTCACCCTTATTATCATCCTTCCAGTAAGTCTGGCAAGATAACAGGATGCAGCCGTGTTCGAGAAATTAGTCTGAGGGCCAAGCAGACATCTCCCTACCCTGGTCTTCACCGGTCTCGCCAAAAGACATCCTGCTCACCTTCTGTTTCCTTTTACTTGCTCCATACTTCATGTCCTACCCATGAGTCTCCAAAGCCCACCACGCTGGACCCCTAATCCCTGGAATCAAGCTGCTTCTCAGAAGGGGAGAGCGTATGTTTGCGGTTTTTTTTTTTTTTTTTTTTCTTTTAAAGAAGGCTCCTTCCTGGACCTTCAGCCAAGTCAGGATCTAAATGTCAAGACCATCATGACCAGTTTGGGATCAGCAGGAAAGAATCTTTTTTTTTTTTTTTTTTTT
This sequence comes from Sus scrofa, assembly GCF_054392235.1. Classification (NCBI taxonomy): domain Eukaryota; kingdom Metazoa; phylum Chordata; class Mammalia; order Artiodactyla; family Suidae; genus Sus; species Sus scrofa. The sequence continues at coordinate 15,558,982 of NC_139385.1, forward strand.
TTGTCTTTTTTTGCTATTTCTTTGGGCCGCTCCCGCGGCATATGGAGGTTCCCAGGCTAGGGGTCGAATCGGAGCTGTAGCCGCCAGCCTACACCACAGCCACAGCAACGTGGGATCCGAGCCGTGTCTGCAACCTACACGACAGCTCATGGCAACGCCGGATCCTTAACCCACTGAGCAAGGGCAGGGACCGAACCCGCAACCTCATGGTTCCTAGTCGGATTCGTTAACCACCGCGCCACGACGGGAACTCCAACAGGAAAGAATCTTAAGGATGCTCTGACGCAGTCACTTTTTCAGAACTCTCTAAATACAGTGAAACCCTTTTCCCAATGAGGCTGAATGGAGAAGCCCAGCGTGTCAAATAGAGAGAAAAAGAGGCTGCCAGAGCCAAACAATGGGGTGCGATTTTGCCATAGAAAGCAACCAAGTAGGGAATCCAGGCTACACGATGCATGAACCCTTTCAAACATTGTGCTGAGTGAGGGAAGCCAGTGACAGAGGATGGCATATGATACGATTTCCTGTGTATGAAACACCTAGAAGAGGTGAGTCCATCAAGAGAGAAAGTTGTTTCAAGGATGCCTAGGACTTGGTGGGGGATAGAGGGATCGGGGAGTGATGACGAAGAGGCTCAGGCTTGCTTTCCAGCAGGAGAAAACGCTGGAAAATTGATTAAACCAGAGGCTGCACAGATTGCGAGTGCACTCAAAGCCCCGGAACAGTAGAGGTTGCATGGGTGAATTTTATGGTGTACGAACTCTATCTCGATAACGCTGGTTTGAAAACCAAACCAAACTCCTCTCACTGCTCCACCAGTCAGGCCACCCTCCTCACCCTGCTCACCCTGGTGGCTCCGGAGCCACCTCTGCCAGCCCCCAGAGGTCTAGGGAAGGTTGCCTGAAAAATCCTGATCTAGTTCAGGTTTCCACTCGTCAAGACGCGAACCCCAAGTCTTTCGACTCCGAGTGCAAGGCCCCTGAAACCCAAGAGCGCGCTGATGAGTCCAGGCTCGTTCTGCATCTCCTGCCCACCCCCCCAGCCCCCCCGGGAGATGCTGCCCGCCCAGGTCTCACCGTCCATGTCCAGACGCTGCATGATGATGGCCAGCTCCACCTCACTCGGCATGTACCCCAAAGATCGCATGGCCATTCCCAGCTCCTGCTTGGAGATGAAGCCATTGCCGTCTCGGTCCAGAACCCGAAAGGCCTCTCGGATTTCTGCAAGGGGAAAGCAGAAAGGCACCAGGTCAAGATGTGGTCTACTGCCTTGAGATGACTGGTGATGGCTGAAAACTCGCCAGGGCTTTACAAACAGGGACATGTCCCAACCCTTGAATCCAATAAAAGGGTGGCCAAAAGAGGAACGAAAGAAAGGCAGAACAAAAGAGAGAGAAAAGGGAATGTGAGAAAAGGAAAGGCAGAGGAAGAGGGAGACAAGCCAGAAAAACCACTTTGGAAGGAGGAGATAAACTGGCCCTCAGCATCTGGAAACACTGTAGCAGGTTCACAATGAGAAGTGGTCCTTGGGACTCCCCTTGTGGCTCAGCGGTAATGAACCTGACCAGTATCCAGGAGGACGAGGGTTCCATCCCTGGCCCCACTCAGTGGGTTAAGAACCTGGCATTGCCGTGAGCTGCAGTGTAGAGCACAGATGAGGCTTGGATCTGGTGGTGCTGTGGCTGTGGTGTAGGCTGGCAGCCGTGGCTCCGATTTGACCCTTCGCCTGGGAACTTCCATATGCCGCAGGTGCAGCCCTAAAAAAAAAAAAAAGAAGAAGAAGACGTAGTCCCTACTGATCGTGTTAACCAAGGACACTTTCCCAAGAAGGATGGGGATGAGGCTGCAGCAGTGAGAAGACAGCTACCTCTGAGCTCAGGCCATTAGGAGGAAAGGAGAATGAGATTTCCCTTTGCACACCTTTTAGCTCCCTGCTGCTGCAGGGGCTGTGCAGAGAGCTTTTTTCATCTCCTAGGAGGACAGGAGTTAAGTATCCTGCTGTTTTTATTTCATTCCTCTAATTTACAGCTCTTTTATGGCTATAAACAACCTCGGATCAATAAGAGTGTCATAAAAGCCCCAACGGCATCTTTAATCACCTTCTCTGGGGCTGGCAGAGATCTGCCTCTGCCATCAATAAGGTCATTTCACCCAGCAGGGCAACTCCCATTCTCTTACCCTCACCAACGCTGCCTTGCCTTCGGCCCAGAGTCCCTCCCGCCAGAGACCCCACCGCCTGCTCGCCTGCTCGCCTTGGGTTGGCTGAGCATTTCCTAACACATCACATCCCTGCGAGGCACGCCATGGGAATTCGATTCGAGATCACAGTCTGGAGATGCTCGGCGCATCCATCGTATCTGAGCACCGGATGTGGACAGGTTTGATTTTTCATCAATAGACCCGGTGCGAGCTCAGCTAGGGCCGCTGCCAGCATGCATCACGCCATTCAACAAGTACTGACTGCCTATACCCAGGGCTCATCTACAGTGTCCTTTGCTATCTGGGGGGGGATTAGTTCCAGGACCCCCACAGATACTGAACTCCATGGATGCTCAAATCTTTTAATATAAAATGACTAAAATGGCACAGAAGAGCTGGCTCGCGTATCCATGGGTTCCACATCCACAGATACAAAGGGCCAACGGCATTTACCACGTCTCTAAATATCTGACTACATTGCCAGCAAACACACTGAACCCTTCCCCGAGCAGGCTTTCCCTTCCTATGTGTATTAATTTCCTCTGGCTGCTGCAGCCAATCACATAAACTTAGTGGCTTAAAATAACAGGAATTTATTCTCTCGCGGTCTGGAGGCCAGAAATCTGAAATCAGTATCATGGGATGAAAATCAAGTATGGGCAGACCTGGCTCCCCCAGAGGCTCCAGGGAAGATTCTTTTCCTGCTCCTTCCTCCTTGCTTGGCTGGAGCCGCATCGCTCAAATCTCTGCTCTGTGCTCACGGCACCTTCCCTTTCCCTGTTGGTGATCTCCCTCTGCCTACAGGCTGCTTTGCAGTTGCATGTAGGGACCACCGCAGAATCCAGGCTAACCTCCGCATCTCAAGAGCCTTAATTTAACGACATCTGCAAAGACCCTTTCCCAAGGTAACATTCACAGGCTCCAGGGATGAGGATATGATAGCTCTGGGGGTTGTTTTGCACACCTCCCATCCAGGGCTTCCACCTGAAACACTCTGTCATCCTCTTTACCTGCCTAAGTTCACATGGGTCCTTCAAGGCCAAGTCGGGGGCTGTGTATTTCACAGCCACGCCTTTGCTCACCAAAGCCAAGGTCTCTCTCTTTACTGCCGATGGTTCAGCAGGTCATTTCCTCCTTTCACGTGACACCTAGCATGTGCCATCTAGAAAGACGATGGCTGGGCCAGACATCGTGGCTTCTCCTCTGCGCCGCAAGCTCCTGGCACATTTCATTCATGGCTGCATGTTCCCACCTACGCTCTGAAGGAGGTGCTAGGCAGACAGCCGTTCAGTGGATGCTGGGTCTGAATAAATAAGCATCAGATATTAGCAGCAAATGCATGATCGATACTAATCCAGCATGCTGAATGCTTTCCATGAATCAACGTGCGCTCCGGCAGAGGGAAGACCAGTCTGGGAGTCAGGACCTTAGGCTCCCTGCCAGGCATATTAGCTAATTAGGTCTGCAGCCAAACCCTCAGGCCTCCATTTGTTCATGTGTAAAATGAGCTGGGTTGGCCAAGAGAGTCCTTAAAGTCCTTTGAGCTCCTTTCTGAGGATCCGCGGACATCGTTAAAGCGTTTAAGAAAAAAACAAAACAAAACAAAACTGGGAAGCCTGCGTTCTCTTTCATACCCTATTAATCTGCTGTTCAAACACCCCCTCTTTTTTCCATAGAAGCTACAGAAAACATTTTAGTCTGGTCCAAATTCTGAATTAAGAGGTCTGTCCGCACTTTGAGGCTTTTCTCATCAATGAAACATGCTCGAGATCACTGAAAGCAGCCATGTGTTTTCCTACCAAGCCAGGGGGCCCGAAAAGAGCTTTGATAAACTGCTCGGCTTGAGGTCATGGCATACAGCTCTCAAGGACACCAGGGCAAAGACCACGACCTCGTTTGGCCCAAGTAGCCCAGTTGTCAAGGGCAGGAGGATACAGAAAGAGTTTCCTGAGATGGGAATCAGCCCACAAGGAAGGGCAGACCTCTGCCTCGGCCTCAATGTTCCCATCTGAAAAACGGGTTGGGTTGGATCTCCTTCTAGCCTCTGCTTTAGGGTTTTATATCAGGGCTGACACAGACCATGTAACAGTAGGAGGTGTCAGATGATGACGGGGGCCTTGCCTGGGGTCCCAGAAGAGGTCGGGGTCCCGGGTGGGCCAGCCTGATGCAGGGGCTGCAGGCTGGGCCCTGCCCCTTCTCTGGACCACTTTTTGCTCCAGGCAACATGTCCTCTTCTCATCCCTCTGACTCAATCCTGACTTCTCTGCACTGACAGCATCACTTGAAAAAGATGGTCCCCTTCTGCCAACAGAGCCAGGCCTCATTCCTGTGGTCCCCTTGCGTGGCCCTAGATCTCACCAGCCAAAGAGCCTGTATCCTCACACTGGCCATCCCAGAAGGGCATCGTTGGGGTGTTTGAGAACTTGAGCGGGTATGCCTCCTGAACCCCACCCGGCTACCCAGAGCTGCCTCACCCCTGGGCTACTAGATTTGGCAAATCAGACCTCACATGGCGCGGGGGGGGGGTGGGCATCCCCGGAACTGCCATGCTTAAAGGGACATGCTCCCTGGAGGCCTCAAACTCCCATGGTTTACCTGTCTGCAGTATGTATCCAGGCTGGCTCTGCACCAGCCCAGGACAGGATGGGACAGGTGCATCTCAGCTCAGAGTTCTGTTTTCTGGGGTCCCGGGTTAAGTGAGACAAAGCCATCCTTCTCTGCTTGCACTGAATAACTGCGTGTGTGTGTGTGTGTGTGTGTGTGTGTGTGTGTGTGTGTCTGCAGAGGCAGACAAAGCTCACTAACTTCACTGACTTTCTTTTTTTAAATGATTTTTATTTTCTCCATTACAGTTGGTTTACAGTGTTCTGTCAATTTCTACTGTACAGCAAAGTGACCCAGTCAGACACACACATATATACATTCTTTTTCTCACATTATCCATCATAAGTGGCTAGACAGAGTTCCCTGTGCTATACAGCAGGATCTCATTGCTCAGCCACTCCAAATAAAGAATTTCTCCGACAAACAAAAGCTAAAAGAGTACAGCCATACCAAACCCATTCTAAAAGAAATACTGAAAGGCCATCTCGTTTACTTTCAAAATTGCTAGGAGAGTGGGGTGGGTAGTACGAGACTTAGAAATCCGTCATGGCAACCTCTGGAGATTTCATCTTTCCAGGGTAGGGAACAGCCCAGGAAACGAGAAGCTTATTAGAAGGAAATGGCTCTCGCAGTCTGAGACATGTAATGTGTGCCTTATTTTATTTTTAATAGCAGAACAGGGTGTGAGAAATATGCCCATAAAACCGTGGAGACATGGGAGCAGGCCGGATCCCACTGCCTCTGGCCCCAGGCAGGCGGCGCGCAGCACAAAGGCGCGCTGGCCGCGTTCCACATCCCAGGGAAGCGGAGACCGCAGATCAGGCTTTCAGGAACAGCCCAGCAATGCGGAGCACGTTCCCCTAGAATGCACCCCCACTTTGGGCTAAAGTCCCAGGGCTTCAGAGTTACATACGTGTGCTGTCCTGGCCGTCTGATCCCATTTCAATCTCATGCAACACATGCACCCCAGGCACGAGCTCAAACAATGGTCCCCCCTCAAGATGCCTCTGTGGGCCACAGAAGGGGCGTCTGCCATAGCGATAGGAGCCTGTCCAGCTGTCATTGTGGGAAGTATGGAAGGAAAGAAGGTAAGACACATCTGGAAAGAGGAATCTGTTCTCTGCCTGCGGAATCGTCCAGGTCCGCGTTCCCAAGGGGGATGGGGGGCCACTCCTCCCTGGAGTGAAGCTGAGGTTTTGGAGCCAAGCAAGGCCTGGGCTAAAGTGATCCTGCTCTAGAGCCCAAGAGATTTACTGCTCATCAGGCCAGCAAGTCTGTTTTCTGACCAAATATCAGCAGCCACCACTGGAACCCCCTGCACCATGACCCAGTGCGCTCTGAGAATCATGTCTTGGTTCCGAGATGCTCCCTAGGGACAGAGCCAGCTCAGGCAGGAACAATGGCAGAGGCCTGGCCATCCGATGGAACAGACGCATCAATCATGGTGCCCAAAGAGAGTGTGTATCAGATGAAATCCAGACACCACCTAGAGTTAGTATTCGTCGGCTCACCGTCTAGCTTTGAAGAACCCGCTGAAAATCACTGGGCTCTCGCGCAAACTCTGATGAGTATCGAAGAAGGATTTTTCCTATTTCAATCACCATTCCGTGGGAAATCTGTTTATCCTCCGCAGAAAGGTATGTTTAGGAAGAACGTGGGGTTCTCACCACAAAAAGGGAGGACTTTACACACGAACAAGGTGTCTTTTGTTGATACAGGCCATTCAGAAATTGCAAAACTGGAGCTAAACGCAGTTTGGCAAGACTAGGCGAGGCAATTTTTAAACGGCAACACAAATGCATTGGAAAATACAAGACACAAACCTAGAGGTCTTTATCCGGGAGAAATTAATAGAAGAGGGGCTGAGCCAATTCCAAAAGAGACTTAGAAAAGTTTCCCTCTCTGCAAAATGACAAATGAACACGTAGAGCTGATTGAAATGGCCCTTCATTCATTAAAGAGCTGCTGCTTATTTATTATATGCCAGATGCCGAGATAAGATAGAAAGGTAGCTAAAGAAACTTTTCAGGCTCTGAGAAGCTTCTATTCCAGTTAGAGAGGCGGGGGGGTGGGTGGTGACCAGATATTCGTAACGGAGAATAAGCTCATTCTGTTATGAATAAGATATTCATAACAGAGAATACAAGTCGACACGAATCTCCTGGAAGACCTTCCACAGGACAGAGAGACAGCTCTGCGAAGGGGGTCACACTTGAGTCTTTTGAATCTTAAGGCCACAGAGAGAAGGGACAGGAGGCTGAAGTGGGGCAAACGTGCCAAGATGGGCATGTCGAACGAGAGACAAGGGTGGAGAAGTGGGGCTAGGGCAAGCTTGCAAAGAGCCTTCGAAGCCTGGGCTTTACCCTGGAGGCTAAAGGTTGGCAAAAGATGGCCCGTGGTGAAATCGGCCCATCACTTGGTGTGTCAATAAAGCTTTATTGGCACACAGCCACGCCCCCTTCCTTGACCTACTGCGATCCGTGGCCGACTGCCTCTGCCCAGACAGAATGGAGTCACCGTGACGGGGACAGTTTGGCTGGCAAAGCCTGAAATGTTTTCACGTTGTAACGTTTTAAAGTTGACTGAACCCCTGCTGGAGGCCACAGGGAGCCCTCAGAGGTTTAATCTTTTTTATAAATGAGAGAAAGAATTGGATTGGTTTTTAAATTGAAGGCTCTGGCATTAGAGTGGTGACAAAGGATGGATGAGAAGGAGAACCCTGACCCGGAGGCTGTCACCAAGACTAGGGGAAGATGCAGAGCCTGCAGCTATACCTGGAGATGCTGGGATGGGGGTCGAGGGTCTTTGGGGTGGTCAGGGCTCGGGGAGGCTCAGGTGTCCCGTGTTTCAGAGCAGGATGATTTACGGGTGATGCTGAGGATTCTGGTCTGTCTGCTGCGGTGAGCAGCGATGATATAACCAAGAGGGAATTCAGGAGGAAGCACAGGATATCAGGGAGGGAGTCCAGGACTTAGAACTACCCAGGCAGTCAGGTCTGCTGCATACATGGACCCACATGACTAAACCTTTGGAGACAATGATACTGAAAATATGACGAGGGTGGAAAATGGAAAGAGAATGACCATAACTGCATTATAAAATGCTGGTCTGATCCCGGTTCGATCCCGGGTTTTAGGATGAATGAGTTCCAATATAATTATAATCCCTCAGTCCGCAAATACAACTGATTGGGCTCTGTAACTGGGGAACACAGAGGTGAGAGCTCAGACGGCAGGGGGTGCAGGGCTGAGAGGAGGAGGGAACTGTGCTGGGAGGAGGCAGCGATGCCCCAGGAAACCCAGAAGCGGCCTGCATTTAACAGTGCTGACCTGGGACAGGCCACACAGACGGGGGCGGGACTGGGGTTATGATGCTCCTCTGGGTTAATTCACTTATTTTATGTTTCCTTGTTAGGGACACACCGGTGGCATATGCAAGTTCCCAGGCTAGGGGTCCAACTGGAGTTGCCGCTGCCAGCCTGCACCACAGCCACAGCAGCCCAGGATCCAAGCTGCATCTGTGGCCTATGCCCACAACTTGCAGCAACACTGGCTCCTTAACCCATTGAACGAGCCCCAGGGATCGAACCTGGGTTCTCATGGACACTATGTCATGTTCTTAACCTACGGAACCCAAGGGGAACTCCTGGGTGATTCATTTTTTAAACCGGCCTTTTGTTTTCTTTGGTGTACTTTTTCACAGGTTAAAACATCCTCACTCATGGGTTATTTGTTATTTGGGGTGTGACTACGTCCATTTCAATAAATGCCCACAAATTGTCCCTTTGTGAGAGCAAAAGAGCATGTGCGATCAATGGTTAGGTCCCAGGGTTGAGCAGGGCTCCTGCAGGGTCCCTGACCCCAGGCTCACCGGGAATCACTGTGAAGCCCACGGTGAAGGCAGGAGCCAGTGCTGGAAAGCAGTTCAAAGGCACAGTGCTGAAGGCTGGCGGGACAGTGATTCAAGGTTCTTACTGTGCATCTCTGGTATCCTGGTCTTTTTTCTTACCTTGAATTCAAAAACAAAGCCATCTCCTTCTCTAGCCAGCATTTGGAAAGAAAAGCATGTCCGTAACTTATCAGGCAGTGAAATGACACAAAGTGGCCCAGGTCACGAAAAGTAATCATTTTTCCCTAACACAGGGTGGCATGAGATCGTCAGAAAGCCAGGGGCATTTCTGAAGGTTGAGACGCTGGATCAGAGTTTATCTGTTCCTAAAGTTTACACCTCCACCGACGATGCTGAATGGATTTTCCCACGGCAGGTCTCTCAAAGCTAATGGAAAATTCCCCAACAGCAAAAGAGCAAAGCAAATGAGAACTGAAACTAACAGTGAAAGCCCAACTAGGCCTGTGGGCACCCTGGGATGGATGCACCCCTCCACTGGGCTGAAAGGACTGAGAAGCCGACGTGAATATGGATGAGAGTGAGCATCGCTGGGCAGGTGGGGGGGGGCGGGGGAGACGCATCCTCTATACCAAAAACCAGAGGGATGAGCCACGAGGACATCTAGCAAGACTGCAGCTTCGTCTCGAGGGGTTTTGGACTTGACCTCTGGGATGGAGACAGCCCCCTCAGAAGGTCAGAGCTACACCTGCACACTCAACACACATTCCGTTTACACATTAATTTATGCTTCTTATGAAAAATACCCTCAGAATGTACAAGGGAAAAAAAAAATCCATAATTCACTGGTCAGCAAATAACCATTGTTAACATATTAGGACACTTGACGCCAACCTTTTTTTATGTACAAATATTCTTAATTAAATTGAAATCACGGAGTTCCCACCGTGGCGCAGCGGAAACGAATCTGATTAGGAACCATGAGGATGCGGGTTCAATCCCTGGTCTCACTCAGTGGGTTAAGGATCTGGCATTGCCGTGAGCTGTGGTGTAGGTCACAGATGCGGCTCAGATCTGGCGTTGCTGTGGCTGTGGTGTAGGCCGGTGGCTACAGCTCTGATTGGACCCATAGCCTGGGAACCTCTATATGCCACTGGTGCGGCCCTAAAAAGACAAAAAAAAAAAAAAAAAGAAAAGAAAAGAAAAGAAATCATGTTCTCTCTGTAGCTTTATATCTTTTTTTTTTTTTTCATTTAACACACTATCATTCCAATCTTCCATTTAGTTAACTAGTTTTTTAATTTATTTTTTTTTTATTAGGGTATAGCTGACTTGCAGTGTTGAGTCCATGTGTGCTGTACAACATAATGACCCAGTCATACATATACACACACTCTTTCACTCTTACTTTCTTCCATCTGGTCTTTCCCAAGAGACTGGATACAGTTCCCTGTGCCCGTGTTGCTTAGCCATTCTAAATGTAATAATTTGTATCTACTAATCCCTAACTCCCAGTCCATCCCACTCCTTCCCTCCTCCCCCTTGGCAACCACAAGTGTTTTCTCCATGTTCGTGAGTCTGTTTCTGTTTTGGAGATAGGATCTTTGTGCCATTTTTAAGATTCCACATATAAGTGATATCATATGGTATGTGTCTTTCTCTTTCAGACTTACTCCTCTTAGTATGAGAATCTCTAGCTGCAACCATGTTGCTGCAAATGGCATTATTTCCTTCATTTTATAACTGAGTGCTATTCCATTGTACCACATCTTTTTAATCCACGGACATTTAGGTTGTTAACCAGCTTTTAAACATCATTTTTGATGGCTACATAGCATTTCATTAAGTTGTGATAGCCAGATTGTTGTCACCAAACTCCTACGATGGGACATTTAGATCATTTCTGATTTTAAATAAGGCCGCCGTGGAAATCTTTGTGCATAAACTTTCATGTGTTTCGACAACTGTCTTCATAAGATGATGCTTTAGGAAAAGAATATCAGGTCAAAAGGCAGGAACTTTTTTAAGGTGCTTAATATACATATTGCCAAGTTGCCGTCTATGATCCATTTCCTCTCGCACCACTTCCGATGCAAATATGCGAGGTTTTTTTCCCCACACCAACCAATTCTCTGATTCTCTGGATACCCATCTGGCATCCAGTGATTTAACCCAGTTCTGACACTCACTACTCAGAGTCATTGCAGACCCCAAATTTAAGTCCCACAAAACTGTCCTCACTAGACACCAGTCACTGGTCTAGGCCACCTGGACTTGTGCCCGACCAGCTGTAAAGGCGAGGGTACCCACAAGCCCTCTTTGGATTTGATCATTTGCTAGAATGGCTCACAGAATTCAGCAAGGCACTTTACTTACAATCGACTGGTGTATCGTAAAGGGTAGAACTCAGGAACAACCAAATGGAAGAGGTGCATAGGGCCAGATATTGGGGGGTGGGGGAGTGGCGGGCAGGGAGCTGTGTGCACACCTGGTGCTGGTGGGGTGCCAGCTCTCTGAGCCACACCACCCTCCCAGTACCTCAATGTATTTGCCAATCTGGAAGCTCTCCAAACCTCATCATTTAGGGTTTTTAATGGAGAGTAAAACCATGCATGTACACTTACATGTGGAATCTAAAATATGGCACAAATGAACCTATCAACAAAACAGAAACAGACCCACAGACAGGAAGAACAGACTTGTGGTTGCCAAGGAGGAGGGGGGAGCGGAGGGAGAGGGATGGACTGGGAATTTGGGGTTGGTAGATGCAAATTACTACATTTACAATGGATAAACAATGGGGTCCTGCTGTACAGCACAGGGAACCGTATCATCTCTTAGGACAGAACATGATGAAGATAAATAATGTAACGTATGACTGGGTCACTTTGCTGTACAGAGAAATTGGCACAGCATTGTAGATCAACTCTACTTTAATTTTACAAAAAGAGGACATTACTCTAGTGGCTCAGCGGTAAGGAGCCCAACTAGCATCCATGAGGATGTGGGTTCAATCCTTGGCTTCGATCAGTGGGTTAAGGATCCAGCATTGCCATGAGCTGTGGTGTAGGTCACAGACGTGGCTCTGATCCTGCGTTGCTGTGGCTGTGGGATAGGCTAGTGGCTGTAGCTGCGATTCGACCCCTAGCCTGGGAATTTCCATATGCCATGGGAAAAAAAAAAAAACCTTAAAAAGCAAAAAAAAAAAAAAAAAAAAAAAGGCAAAAACTGCATGTAAGCATGGTTGATTACATCATTGGTCACTGGTAATTGAACTCACTCTCCAGCCTCTCTCCTCTCCCTGGAGGTCAATGGATGGGGCTAAAAGTTCCAACTTTCTAATTATGCCTTGGTCTTTCTGGCCACCAGCCCCGATCCTAAAGCTATCTAGGGACTCCAGCCACCAATCATCTCATTTGCATACAAGAGACACTCTTAACACTCAGAGGTTCCAAGGTTTCAAGAGTTTAGGGCCAGGAACCAAGGAAGAAGACCAAATACATATTTATTATATCACAATATCACACTCTCCAAGAAGGCGGTACCATTATTACTGTCCTCCATGCACACCATCTTTCTGCCCAGACACCCAGTCTCCTAGGAGACGCACCTTTCATCCAGGTACCCTGAAGTTCAAGATCCAGATGATTCTAAAGGGAGGATTCCAAGAGAGGGAGGCAATCCAGATATTGTTCAAAAAAGACCTGCAGAGTCATCACGGGTTCCTGATGGTGCCCACACTCAGTAGGGGACTGGCCCAAAGGAGGTGCCCAGGAAACACCCACACCCCTGGTTGAGATGAGGAAGCTGAAGCTCAGAGATGGGACGGGGGCTCCCCTAACATGGGAGGAGGAGGAGGGGAGAGGGCCTCCCTCGCAACTCCAGGTCAGGACTGCCTCCAGGGCAGGACACTGGGGGGTTTGTCCTAAGACGAGATGGACTGTCACCCACGGACCAGCAGACTGGACGGCAGCCTGGGGACGAGCCCTGTGCTTCTCCCCAGAAGGAGCCATTTCTCACTTGGCAACAGGCGCTTTCTCGGGGAAAAAAGAGCCCAAGGCAGAAAATAGGCATTGTACCATTTGGCACATAAGGCAATAGCGCAGGGATTTACAAGCAGCAAAGGGAGTGGGGTTTATCTGTGAGTGACATGGTGATAATCAATACAATTAATTTTCCCTTAAGTCACCCTGTTCCTAAGCTGAAAATCTTAAGATCAGCGAATAATTGGCATCTGAGAAAACAAGATCCTTTTGTGGATTCAGCACCAATATGCTAAAGAAGAGCAAGACCCAAGTTCTAGAAATAAACCGGAGGCTAATTGAAGGGAGAGAAGAGGGTGTCTCAGGCATGGCTCACACCCCCGCCCCTCCCCGGGGTCTAAGACAAGCTAAGTTTATCTCTGTCTAGTTCAATTCAGCTCAGCCCAACAAATACTGCTTGGGTACCAACTGTGTCAGGCACCCTTCCAGGTGATGCTGGAGGCTGGGTCCCAGGACACCAAGGGGCCGTAGCAGATAGGATGCTGGTAGGGAAGAGATGGGGCCCACACCGAGCCCCCAGCAGGAAGGATCTATGGAGGATGGCTTGGTGGCTGGAACTCGCAGAGTATGATTCGAGAAACCAAGTCTTTTCCCCGACCTCTGGAATCTTTCCTAGGCTGAATACACAAAAGAAGTTTCCAACAGAAAACGAACAAATAAGTCCAAGAAAACATGAGGGGCTCTTTTGGGGTTTGTTTTTTCATGAGCAAGAATTATTTTTAAAGGCACTTTTTTTTATTCGAGTATAACTGATTTGCAGGGTTGTATCAATTTCTGTTGTACGGCATAGTGACCGAGTCACACATTTATATACCTTTTTTTTTCTCGTACCATCTCCCATCACGTTCTGTCCCCAAGAGATTGGCTATAGTTCCCTGTACAGTAAATTAGTTAATTTTTAAATTTTTTTTTATTAGAGTAGAATTGATTTGGAATGTAATGCCAATTTCTGTGGTACAACAAAGTGACCCAGTCGTGTGTGTGTGTATACATATATGTGTGTGTGTGTGTGTGTGTGTATATATATATATATTCCATTTCTTATATTATCTTCCATCATGGTCTACCACAAGAGACTGGATATAGTTGCCTTGCTGTACAGTAGGACCCCACTGCTTATCTACCCTAAATGTAACAGTTTGCATCTACCAACCCCTTCTAGTGAGAAGACACAGGGCAGCCAGTGCATGAGACTCAAGAGGAGCCAAGAAGGGGGCCTGGGGTTGGTCAGGAGGTGGGCTCAGGCTCTACTGTGTGACCCAGATGGTTCTGTTCCCCACGAGGTAAAGGTGACCTCTAGGAAGCCTGGCATCCAGCCCACCCTTCCAAGATACAAGGAAGACAGCTAGACACAGACAGCGAAAGAGCATGTCATGGGCCCCTTCAGAGTAAAAACCCCACAGAAATATCACACTTGGTTATTCACCTCAATGCCTCGTGGCCACTCCCTGGCCAGGGAAAGCCAGCAGAGCACACAGCCTTTTTTTTATTCCAATTCACCGTAAGAAATGCATTGTACATCATGACAGATGCATAATATCGTTATAATATATATGGGGGAGGCGTATGAGGATATTAGGTTGAACCATACAAAACTGCTTTTTAGGAGTTCCCACTGTGGCTCCGTAGGTTAAGGGTCGGGCATTGTTTCTACAGTGGCACAGGCCTGATCCCCAGCCGGGGGCAATGGGTTAAGGATCCGGTGTTGCTGCAGCTGTGGCGTAGGTTGCAACTGCAGCTCAGATTCAACCCCTGGCCTGAGAATTTCCATAGGCCACAGGTGCAACCAAAAAAAAAAAAAAAAAAAAAAAAATTGCTTTTGTATAGGTAAAAAAATGGTCAAACAGCAGCAATCTCTTCTGGCTTTAATGACTATGTAAGAGTTCAATCTACTGTGTGCTTAACGAGGCACCAGGCACCACTCTGAGCGTGCTTTGCATATTAGCTCATTTATTCCTGGAAACACCCCTCGGCGCTGCCCTTGATCTGGGGCCACGCGGTTCTAAGTGTCAGGGCAGAGAGGTGAAGCCAGACTTTCTGGCCTCGGCGTCTGCGCTCCTAAACTTCATACTCTACCTCTTCAGACACACACACTTCCTGGCCAGGACACACCCTTTCCGCCTGCAACACACTGTTTTCTCTTTTCTTTCATCTTATTTTTTTCTTTTTTTCATGGACACCCCCATCAGCTAATTTAAGCTCACTACTCATAAATGGCTCAGGCCCCACACTTTGAGAAGCTCTGACCTTGGCTTCCCCGGGGCAGTTTCTTTCTCTCTTTTCCTTTCCTTTTCTTTTTCTTTTTACAGCTGTACCTGCGGCATATGGAAGTGACCAGGCTAGAGGTCTAATCTGAGCCGCAGCCACCAGCCTACGCCACAGCCACAGCCACAGCTATGCAGGATCCAAGCCACATCTGTGACCTAGGTCGCAGCTCACAGCAGTGCCAGATCCATAACTCACTGAGTGACGCCAGGGATTGAACTCACATTCTCATGGATGCTACCTGGGTTCTTCACCTGCTTAGCCACAATGGGAACTCCCCCAGGGCAGCCTCTATCTCACTATTACTCTCACTATTACACCCTTCTTGTTACCACTTCAGAGTCTGGCCAGCACCCTCTAAGCTTGTCCTAGGATGCCCCATGCATCTCTCGGTGTCCCCTGAAGCCATGCCATCCTCCATCACGGCTGCTGTAACCGGACCGTCTCATCTCCTACCTGCACACTGAGCAGTTAGCTCTCATTCACTGCCACAAAGCAGCACATGGTACCCACCTCTGTACCACTGTCTGCTTAACAACCATCTTTCTTAGGTCCAAGATGGATGGTACATTCTGGAAGCCTAGAGGAAAGCCTCTGCCTCTGTAACCCCCACAGGCCTACCAACCTTAAGACATAACACCTGCTGAGTGACAGCTTTAGTCCTTAAAGGTCTAAAACCCCCCAGTGGATCCTCCACCCCAAAGCCGCTGCCTGCCTTTGCCCGCTGCTCCATCAGTAATAACCTCAGCCACAGATTAGAGAGGGGGCGGAAGCAGGCAGGTTCTCCCAGACACAGGGATTTCCCAGTTTTATCAACTGAGCCCCATAGAACAAAAGGGCAGTGATGGTCACGTGGGTGGCTCGGCTTGTCTGCTCCTCGTTCTTCTAAGTCGCAGTGTCTTTGACCAAAGCAGCTCCAGACAATTCAAATATTGTCTGAAAGACCTGCAGAGTCATCGTGAGTTCCTCATGGTTCCCACACTCAGCACAGGGACTGGCTCGAAGGAGGTGCCCATGGCTGAGATGAGGAAGCTGAGCCTCAAGTAGGGCCCCAACGACACACTCAGCCCATGAAATAAAAATCCACACTGAGTCTCTTCCAAATAATCCATGGCACGGAGACTCAGGGCAAAATGACACATGATGGGAGTTGCAGGAATTGGCTCTAATCCAGAAAAGAATTCCCCTTCAGCTGCATAATTTTTCAATTTTAACTCATCCATTTGCACACATGCAAGGGCACACGTAAGTATGGCCCAAGTCTTTTTTTCTGGCAAATAGAACTGGCCTGGACTTGGTGCCTGGAGAGAAGGAGCCAGATGGAATTCAAGACAGCGTGAAACACAGAGAACAGACTAGTGGTTGCCGAGGGGGCGCGGGAGGGAGGGGGCTGGACGGGGAGTTTGGAGTTAGTAGATGCAAACTATTCCATTTAGAATGGATAAGCAATGAGGTCCTGCAGTATTGCACAGGGAACAATATCCAATCTCTTGGGCTAGAACATGATGGAAGATAATACGAAAAAAGAATGTACATGTATGTATGACTGGGTCACTGTGCTGTACAGATGAAACTGGCACAACACCGTAAATCAGCTATAGTTTAATAATAATAAAAAAGACAAATGTGAGCCCAAGCTCCGCACTGAAGCATGTGGAGGAAAAGGCACAGGTTTAGACTGATTCACAGCTGCTCAGGAAAGCCCACTGAGCGACCCCTTCGCTTAGCTCCCTGAATTCCTGCACCCAAGCGCAGCCCCCCCCCATCTGCTCCCTGCCCCATTGCTTCCTGCTCCATTCTGCCTTCCTGGTCATTGAAAAAGGGCCTGGATATGAAAGAAGACTGTTCTCCACTGCAGGCGACATAACTATCTCCTTATCAATAGGAAGCAATTTATTTGCTTAAAATTGCCAACTCTCTCATTTTGTTTTAACATGCTGGTTCTCTATCGACATAAATCTGCACCTCTGAAAAGGCTATTTTCGAAGCCTGGCACTGGCTTCAGCTTGAGAAATAAAACTGAAATCAGCTGAGGCAGACTGACCCCAAGCCAACCCTCCAATATTACAAGGGCAGCTCAGCAAGGGCGGGGGGGGGGGGCGATTGCTTTAGGAAATCCACCCAGAAACTTAATCCCAAGGGAGCCACAAGAGAATAAGCCGACTATTCCAGAACACACAAGTGCACACATTCACACATGAATCACCCACCTACCTAAACCCCCGATGGACAGGGGTTGTCAATGGCCAGCTCATGATACAGCACAGATACTGTGTGGGCCGAGGCCCCTGCATCTAGGGGAACAAAGGCGTGCCGAAACCCAGTGAAGGCTGCAAGCATTCTAAACACACTGCCACCCATCTGGGCTGCCAATCCGCCTCGGATTGCTGAAGGGACACCTGTGCCTTCTGCTTGACATGAGGCCTTTTGGAGTGGAGAGACCCTCGGCCCAGGAAACAACCAGTCGCAGATGTGGCTCGGATCGGGGTGGCTGTGGTGCAGGCCAGCAGCTGCAGCTCCAATTCCACCCCTAGCCCAGGAACTTCCATGTGCCCCACGTGCAGCCGGCCAGAAAAAGAAAAAAGAAAGAAAGAAAGAAAATAACAGACCACAAAAGAAGCTCTTTCTAAAGAACTGATGAAGGCAGCTTGATACATTTAAAAAAAAAAAAAAACAATTAAATGGGGTCACTTTGCTGTACAGCAGAAAAGGGACAGAACACTGTAAACCAACTCTAATGGAAAAAATAAAAATCATTAAAAAAAAAAAAAAAAAACAACCAATTACAGGAGTTCCCCAGAAGCCTAGTCGTTAAAAAGATCTGGTGTTGTCACTACTGTGGTGTGGACTGGACCCCTGGCCCTGGGGAATGTCCACATGCTATGGGTGAGGCCATAAATAAAGAAGACACATGAATGGCCGAGAGGCACATAAAAGGGGGCTCAACAGCCTGACCATCAGCAAAAAGCAAATCGAAAGCACAGTGAGATATCACCTCACACCTGTTAGAATGTCTGTTATCAAAAAGCCAAGAGAGGAGCTCCTGCTGTGGCTCAGCGGAAACGAATCTGACTAGTATCCATGAGAACGCAGGTTCGATCCCTGGCCTCACTCAGTGGGTCAGGGATCAGGCATTGCCGTGAGCTGTGGTGTAGGTCACAGAAGCGGCTCGGATCCCATGTTGCTGTGGCTGTGATGTAGGCCAGCAGCCGTAGCTCCAATTCGACCCCCAGCCTAGGAACCTCCATATGCCGCAGGTGCAGCCCCCAACCCAAAAAAAAAAGCAAAAAAAAAAAAAAAAAAGACAGGAGATAACAAGTGTCAGTGAGGATCTGAAGAAAGGGAACCCTTAGGCACTGATGGCGGAAATATAAATTGGTGCAGTTACTGCAGATGACAGTATGGAGGTCCCTCCAAAACTTAAAAAGAGAACTACTATATTATCTAGCAATTCCGCTTCCAGGTTATACATCCAAAGGAAACAAAATCATGCAACCCCACGTTCATGGCAGCATACGTCACAAGAGCCAAGACATGGAAATAACCTCAGTATCCATCAGTGGTGGAATGGACAAAGAAAACGTGGCATAGATACACGAGAGACTGACATTCGGCCACAAAAAAAAAAAAAAAAAAAAAAAAAAGGATGTCTTAACACCTGCTACGACACAGGTGTACCCCGAGGGCATCATACATGAGTGAAATCAGGCAGACAGAGAAAGACAAATATTGTATGATCTCCCTGAGATGTGAAATCTCAAAACCACCAAGCTGAGCCCAGAGATACAGAGGACAAATTGGTGACGGCCCGGGTCAAGTGCGAGGGGGCGAGTGAAATGGGTAAAGGAGGTCAAAGGGCACCAACTTCCAGTTATAAAAACATAACTCACAGGGATGTAACATACAGCGTGGTGACTATAGTTAATAACATTGATCGTGTATTTGAAGGTTGCTGAGAAAATAGATCTTAAAAGTGCTCATTTTAAGAAGACAAATGTTGTAACCATGTATGGTGACAGATACTATCTAGACTTATCAGGATCCTTTTGCCATAAATGCAGATATCAAATCACCACGCTCTACATCTGAAACTAATATAATGTGATATGCCAATTACACCTCAATTTAAAAAAAAAAAAAAAAAGAATGCCTCTGGCTGCTGGGTGATAACAGGCTGTGGGGATAGCATCAGAGCAGAGTGAGGATGCTGCAGTGGTCCAGGTGAGAGAGGATGACGGCACACAGGAGGGAGGAGTGGTTCTGGAGGGATATGAAGGTCGAGCCGGTAGGATGTCCTGAAAGACAGGGTACAGGATGGGAAAGGAGGGGAGCAGGAGGCTCCGAGGTTTCTGAGTGCAGCAGCTGGGAAGTCAGCAAGACCTGTCTGATGATGTGCCCACAATGACCAAACTAGAGGGGAAAAGCAACTTGGCACATGGCTGGCGGCAGTGCAAACTGGCACTGTGTATCTGCAGAGCCATCAGGCGACAAGTACCAAAAGCCTTAAAAATACAGACCTTGTCTGGATCTTAATTAGAGCGAATCTTAAATGGACGCTTCTGAGGTAACCATAACAGAGAAATAAGCTGATTTAAGTTAGAGAGCTATACTGATGTCTTTATGGATGAACTGCTATGATGTCTGCACCTTGCTTTAAAATTCTCTAGGAATGGAGTTCCCGTCGTGGCTCAGGGGTTAACGAATGAGACTAGTATCCATGAGGATGTGGGTTCGATCCCTGGCCTTGCTCAGTGGGTTAAGGATCCGGTGTGGCTGTGAGCTGTGGTGTAGGTTGGTGGCTACAGCTCCGATTGGACCCCTAGCCTGGGAACCTCCATATGCCTTAGGGACAGCCCTAAAAAGACAAAATAAATAAATAAATTATTTTTTAAAAATACTCCAGGAAAAGATGCTGGGGCAGAAGTGAAAGAAGAAATACGATTGGTAAAATGTTGAAAAATCACTGAAGCCAAGGGGTATAAACTCAAGGGCTTACAGCCACCTCTCTGTTTTTCAGTAAGATCGACAATCTCCTTAATAGAACTATTTTAAAGGTGTGCCTACCTTTACACCCAGCAATTCGACTTGTGGAAATTTATTCTAAAAAGTATTTTAGGACATTTGTGTGTACAAAGGTTTGTTGGCAATGATGCTTATCCTTAATAAGAAAATCGGGAAGCCACAATAATAGATTAGTTAAATGAATGATAAGCCATTCAGTTGAAAATGTCAGAAAGATCAGAGATGGGTCTGAATATATACAGAGGTTTAGTATATGACAAGAGTGACATTTCAAATCATGGGGAAAGGTGAAGTCCATAATATAATGTCAGACAACTAAATAGATATAGGGGAAAAATTAAAACGGAAACTACACTCCACACTTTACACCAAAGCATACTCCAAGAGAACCAAAGATTAAATATGTAAGATGCAGGAGTTCCCGTCGTGGCACAGTGGTTAACGAATCCGACTAGGAACCATGAGGTTGCGGGTTCGATCCCTGCCCTTGCTCAGTGGGTTAAGGATCCAGCATTGCCGCGAACTGTGGTGTAGGCTGCAGACGCAGCTCGGATCCTGCATTGCTGTGGCCCTGGCGTAGGCCGGGGGCTACAGCTCCGATTCAACCCCTAATCTGGGAACCTCCATATGCCGTGGGAGCGGCCCAAGAAATGGCAAAAAGACAAAAAGACAAAAAAAAAAAAAAAAAAGTAAGATGCAGTCATAACTAACAGAAAAAAAAAGAAATTTTTAAAAATAATCTGACTGGATAAGGCTATACTTAGTAGGAAACAAACACCAAAAGCTATTCAATAAATGACTTCGATAAATTCTAAGTGAACATTTAAAACTTGCTCATGGCAAAAAGCCCTGTAACCTAAGTCAAAAATCAGAAACAGTAAAAATATTTGCAACTTACATTACAAAGGAGGAGCCAACATCCCTCATATTTAAGAAGCTTCTATGTATCCGTAAGAAAAAGGCCAGCAAACCCAAAGAAAAATGTTCAAAGAATATGGGCACAGGCAGTTCCCAGGCAAAGAATCACCAGTGGCTCTTAAACGCAGAAAACAATGTTCAGCCCAACTCAGAATAAGAGAAATGCAAATTCAAATGATATTTATATATTTTCACCTGTGAGGAAAGTAAAGATCAAGGAATTGATAATACACTGTGTGGATAAGCCTGTGAAGACACAGGCCCTCTCCAACTTTGGTGGCAGAAGTGTAAATTAGTATAATCTTTTTGAAGTGCAAAATGGCAACCTCTGTTCTACTAAAAATGCACACTTCAACTCAACGATTCTACCTTGAGAAATGTATCCTACAGCTAGACTCCCACACAAGTGGGATGAAAGATGAACCAGCCTATCGGCTGTAGCATTGATTATATATTTTTTAAAAGACCAGACTTAACGACATTAAGGAATTATCGTTAATTGTGTTGACTGCGATATTGGTGTTTTTAAAAATCATTTTTAAAAATCTATGCTAATATAGGAGTTCCCGTCATGGTGCAGTGGAAACGAATCCGACTAGGATCCATGAGGATTCGGGTTCAATCCCCGGCCTCGCTCAGTGGGTCAGGGATCCAGCGTTGCTGTGAGCTGTAGTGTAGGTGGCAGATGCAGCTTGGATCTGGTGTGGCTGTGGCTGTGACATAGGCCGGCAGCTGTAGCTCCAATTCCCTGGCCTGGGAACCTCCACCTGCCAAGGGTGCGGCCCTAAAAAGACAAAAGGCAAAAAAACCCAACTATACTAAAATAATTATAGGTGAAATGATAAAATGTCTGGGATTTGCTTTAAAATACCATAAGGCAGAGGAGAGTTGGCAGATGGGGTACAGATAAAACAAGCTTGGTCCCAAATGAAAGCTGGGTAGTGGGCCCACGGGTGTTCATTACACTTGAATTTTCCATAATAAAACATCAAAAATTTAAAAGAACAAAATCAACCCAAATGCCCATTAACAGAAAACATGTTAACTAAATCAGAGTATCCCCAAGCAATAAAAAGAGTAAGAATGTTTTTTATATCCTCATGTGGAATAGCAGAATGTATTGTTTTTTGGGTTTTTTTTTTTTTCTTTTTTTCTTTTTTCTTTTTAGGGCTGCAGGTGTGGCATGTGGAAGTTCCTAAGCTAGGGGTTGAATCAGAGCTGTAGCTGCCAGCCAGCGCCAGAGCCACAGCAAAGCAGGAGCCAAGCCACGTCGGTGACCTACACCACAGCTCACGGCAATGCCAGATCCTTAACCCACTGAGCGAGGCCAGGGATCGAACCCGCAACCTCATGGAGACTAGTCGAGTTCTTAACCCACTGAACCACAACAGAAACTCCACAGGATGTATTGTTAAATGAAAAAAGCAAGACATACAACAGTGTGCATCAAATACTACCATCTGTGTAAAAAGAAGGCAAAAAGAGGACACGAGCTTGCTTGTTAAAGTCCAGAATCTCTCTGGATAAACACAGGGATTCGGGGAACGGAACTAGGTGGGAAGGACAGGAAAGAGGGACACGTTTACTATACACACTCTTCTACCTTTTGAAATTTGTAGTATTCATGTATCATATATGCAAATAAATAAAATGTATGGTTGTTAACGTGTGCACTAAATCATGAGTCGTTGATGCTGAAGGTTAGGGTTGTGGGTGGTAATTCTTTTCCAAATAGTCTACGAGGAACACGTATCTCTTAAGTAACCTGGGGAAGAGACTGAGGTTATGTCTGAAACGGCACAACCAGGAGACGACCTCATCAAAGCTTGTCTCAACCATCCAACAGAAGGGGACCCACAGACCCCCTGATGCCTGATGCTGCCGCAGCCTCTTCCTTCCCCGCCACTCTGTTCAGTGCACTGAGCATCCACCAACCATCAGGGACCAGGCTGGATGAGGACTTGATGCTGAGCGAGAGCCAGCTCTGTCCTTAAAGCACTCAGCATGGGGCAGGTGGGGAGAGGCAGACATGCACACAGGCAAACATCATAGCACTGGATGATAAGTGCTGGGATACGCACAACTTAAGAAAGCTGGGCGGTGGGGATGGGCGGGGAATGGCTGTCCTGGGAGGAAATTGATTCTTCAGTGGGAAAATGCAGAAGACCTTTAAAGATGGATGGTAATTGGATTCAAGATTATACGGAGATGATTCAGTGAGGGTCAGCGATGAAACGGCTGACCCCATTTGTTAATTGGCCTCCCTTGGTGACTCAGCCCGAAAACAGTTCCTAATCATGTGCCTTGGTCCTCCAGCGCAGAGCGGAGCTAAATTTACGCATCATTCCTCTTCCTGCTTTCACTCGGACCATGTAGCAGAACACAATCTCGCTCCATTCCCAGACTCCTGCTCTTCCAAGGAATTCACCCTCCTTCACCGCTACCCCAAATGTTCTTTGCTTCCACTCCACTCCAGAAACCCAACCCACCACCAGACGCTGGTTCTTGTCCTCAGGCAACGTCTTCCAACTCGGAATTCTCAAGCTCGCATATGTCACTCTCATGTCTCAACTTCATATTTTTCCAGTGGTGACTCCCACGAGGCTGCTCTTTTACCTTTTAAGACCCGAAGTCCCCAGAATTTCTCTAGACTGTGGGTCTGCCATCATCTTTCTTTCCTATTCAACCCAATTAGACGAGTTACCTAAAGCCCAATGCAATTCAACCACCCTCTTCCCAATACTCTTACCATCACCTCCTAAGCTCCCGTGAGGCCTATTCTGTGCATCCCAAGCAGCATCTCCACGGCCAGGGGCAGACACAATCCTTTCCTTGTGCTCTTATTCAAGATCGTCATGATTCTCTCCAACTCCCAAGCCTACTTCCTAAAACCATCCCCAAACTCTCAGCGAATAATGAGGTCCTCCAACTGCTCTTCAGGAAAGAAAGAGGTTAGCCGTCCAGAATGGCTTTAATTTTTTTAATTCAAGTACAGTTGATTTACGGTGTTGTGCCAGTTTCTGCTGTACAGCAAAGTGACCCAGTCATATATATATATATGCATTCCTTTCATTATATTATCTTCCATCATGGTCCATCCCAAGAGACTGGATACAGTTCCCTGTACTCTATGGCAGGACCTCATTGCTTATCCATTCTAAATGGAATACTTTGCATCTGCTAACCCCAAACTCCCCGTCTATCCCACTCCCTCCCCCTCCCCCTTGACAACCACAAGTCTGTTCTCCATGTCTGTGAGTCTGTTTCTGTTCTGTTGATAGGTTCCTTGGGGCCATATTCTAGATTCCACATAGAAGTGATATCATAGAGTATTTGTCTTTCTCTTTCTGATTTATTTCACTTAGTATGAGCATCTCTAGTTGCATCCATGTCACTGCAAATGGTATGATTTTGTTCTTTTTATGGCTGAGTAGTAGTCCATTGTATATATGTACCACATCTTCTTAAGGCACAGAATGGTTTTAGTTTTTCATCCCTTTTCCCCTATAAACTTATCTACTACAAAATACATTCTCCCCTCCCCTGCTGTATTCCTTTCCATCTTCGTCAGCCTCTTTTGACCTTGTCCCTCTCCCAAACTCTTGGACACTTCCTTTGCCATGGATGTTACCAGCATAGGGACCTAGGTCAGACTCCTTTAGTGCCACATGACCCCAAGGCCATTGCCAGGGTCTCTCACTCTCCTCTGGTTTCTACATTTGAATGAAGCACCACCCAGTGTATGCAGGTTGGCCTCCGAGTGGTGGCTGAATGGGTTTGATGACATGCTCCAGAAGTCAAGGGTATTCACGACCTGAAAATCCAATTTTGACCATTTAGAGAAAAAAGGCAAGAACTAGGAAATAAATTCCCTCTCCACTCCTCTCTCCTGGACGAGAAGAGACCATCCCCAAGCTGTGTTTCTCTACAGCCTCCCTAGAGACATCCTGCATAGCTGGGAGCTCGTGAAACGGTGGTCAAGCTAGCAAAGCACCCCTTGGTCACGGCTTCCCCCCCCCCAAAGACATTAGCACGTAACCCTTGCCTCAGGCTCTGCCTTCCAAAGCTAACCGGCCACACAGGCACTGCGTTCCATCACTTTCTTCCTGTCTGGAGACGTCAAACCTTGATCATCTGCTCATCTCTACAGCATAACTTTTTGTAAATAAAGAAAAGCCTAGGGAATGATAGAAGCAAACCCTTATCATTCCACAGCCAAACTGTATCAAATCTTAACACTCTGCCATTTGGGTTTAAATTTTTTAGGAAAAGAAAACAAAATTAGACATCATACATACAAATGAAGTTCTCTGCTTTCTCGCTCCCTTTTCTCATGTCTCTCACACCCCAGATACAATCACTGTCTTGATTTTGGTATTTATCATTCTTAATCGTCTTTATAAAAGATCTTTATTTCTTTTAAAATATTTCAAGCATAAGGGTCCAAAAGAGAGAATATAATAAACACGTGTTTATGTCACCAGCCTTATCAGGTCTACACATTATACCATGTTGACTTCAGAGCTTTCTTTTTAAAAAAAAAAAAAAAAAATGGTTTTATGGGGAGTTTCCATTGTGGCTCAGCAGCTTAAGAACGCAACATAGTCCCTATACGGATGTGAGTTTGATCCCTGGCCACGCTCAGCAGGTTAAGGATTTAGAGGGCTGCAAGCTGCAGTGTAGGCTGCAGATGTGGCTCAGATCTGGTGTTGCTGTGGCTGTGCTGCACCTCCAATTTGACCTCTAGCCTGAGAACTCCCATATGCTGCAGATATGGCTGTAAAAAGAAAAAAAAAAAAGGCTTCATGGAAGTATAATTTACATACAATAGTTTAAAACCCCTCCCTCTAGACCACCTCCGTGTTTTCGTCCTCTCCTTCCAGCCCAATAGCAACCGCTATCATTACTGTAGCCTTGAACTATTTCGTCTTCATTTTGAATATATGTGCTTTTGTGGGGGGGGAGGGGATGCACATAAAATACAGTGGATACACACGTATACACAGACATACACACACATACATACTGATCCACATAACTCTAGTTTATTTTAACTACCACCTAGTACTCCATCTCTAGTTGACTGGAATATAGGTGGCTGAAATTGTTTTTTTTTTTTATTTGAAAGGTAGCCCTACGACGAATGTTCTTGCATGATGTATAGACAGTGCCTCTCTCTTAGCAGCTGCACAGCGAGATACAGGCTGTGGGCCAGGAAATAACTATGCCCAAATACGCTGGCCTTGCTTCTGCTTTGTGTCCCAATTCTGTTTCCGATAACATTCTGTGTTTCTGCCCAGTCAAATGAGGGCTTTAGGATGTGCCGGCCACAGGGAAGGCTGAGCCATTAAGTACATTCGATGGACACTGTGCAATTACTAAAAATAATGTAGATTCTTCGTGACATCAAAAATGTTCATAATCGATTGGCAAGTGGAAAAATTTCTAAACACATGTGTGACATGATCATCACATTTTTTTTTCTTTTTCCTCTCTTTTTTTTAAAAATTTTTAAAATTTTGAGGAGTTCCCATCGTGGCTCAGCAGTAATGAACCCGACTAGAAACCATGAGATCTTGGGTTCGATCCCTGGCCTCGCTCAGTGGGTTAAGGTTCTGGCGTTCATGTGAGCTATGGTGCAGGTTGCAACTGTGGCTTGGATCCTGCATAGCTGTGGCTGTGGTGCAGGCCGGCAGCTGTAGCTCTGACTTGACCCCTAGCCTGGGAACCTCCATATGCTGCACACGTGGGCCTAAAAAGAAAAAAAAAAAAAACATATATATATATATGTATACATATTAAAGTACAGTTGATTTACAATGTTGTGCCAACTTCTGCTGTACAGCAAAGTGAGCCCGTCATGCACATATCCCCTTTCTCATATGATCTTTCATCATGGTCTATGGCAAGAAGTGATCATCATACTGAATGATGAGATTATACCAAAAAGATCCAGGCATCATCCTGAAGGGGCTATTGGTGACATCAAAATAAACACCGACAGAAAGATGATGATCTATTAAATAAAACAGGAATTGATGAGTTAATTCTGATATAAATGAATGAATGAATAAATGTGGATCAGAAAAGGCTCTTGCTTATAGCATAATGCCAATAAATCTAGAAGCAATGACGGACTTAGAAAAAAACCCCATCATTTGGTACCCAGCACAATAATAATTGATTTGGGCAAGAATCACTCATGGATATTAAAAATCAGTCGGGAAAAGCTTAATGAGGATCAGATGTTTATATAGCTTCAGAGTGACCGCCCCACAAAATACTTATTAACTATGAGGGGAGAAAGAGTTACTTGACCGTGAGCAGCCTGGTGGACTCTATGCTAATTTAGCGATCAAAGTGAATACCACCAGTAATGGCACACATTCTCATTACACGTCACCTGATCTGATGCCATGAGAGGGACACATCATCATTACCTCCGGGACATTCCTGCCAAAGCTGCATCACTTAAATCTAACGACAAGGAAATCTGAGGCAAATTCAACACGACAGGCATGTCCCAAAAAAACGGCCCTATTTTTTTTTTTTTTTTTAACCTTCAAAAATGTCCAGGTGGTGAAAGGAACCTAACAAATCCAAATGCAAAGCCTCAGGGACCTTTCGAGGTTGGAGAAAACTGAACAGGCACCACAGGAAAAATGCTAAAGCCGATCCTGGATTGCATGATTAGCTATAAAGAGCAGGACCGGGAGAACTGGGGACATTTGAATGGAGACTACGGATGGGGTGACGGTATTATGCTACATGTCCCGATTCAGGTGATGATATCGTGATGAGGCAGGAAATTGTGGGAAACCCACACAGAGTAGTCAAGACTCCCCGGGACATCCTAGCTGCAGCTTCCTCGAAAACCTGTACCGTTTTGGGACAGAGCGAGAATAATCGAGTAAACCTATTCGAACATCACCAATCGAGGACATCCGGGTGAAGGACCTACAGGAGCTCATCACCCTCGCCTTGAAATGTTCCTATTTGAAGTTACCTAAAACAGTAAAAAACAAAACAAAAAAAAAAAAAGACGACGTGGTGTCAATTTAATTACAACCATATGAGAGCACGGACACACAACCAAACACCACCTTTTCTAAGCGACACGAGAACGCCTATTTTCTGCTGTAAAAAGTCCAAATAAAAACTTACATCAGCAACATGATGTGAACTGTAAAGCCTGCTTGAGGGAAAAACAGACAGGAAGGAAATCAAGCTGAACGTGAAGGTGAGTGACCACGAAACGCTGATGTCCCGGTGGACCGCAGGCAGTGCGAGTGGTGCTTACACTTTTCTTTCTTTACACATGTGTCCGGGTGTCTCATTTTTATAAAAACGACTGAATGTAGTCTTTAAAAACAAAACCAAAGCCACGAAGGAACCGAGGGTTTGAGGACAAAGTCTCTCCAGGCTGGAGTCCGTTTTTCTGGGACGATCTGATATCTCCAAGTGGAAAGTACAAAACTCAAAGCCATCTGTCTCTGTCCTTAGACCTGATTCCTCCGGAAACTCTTCCCCCCACCGCCCCTCAGCTCACAGTCATCAGTCCAGCAAACCAGCCCTGGATCTGCCCTGAGATGGGCGTCGGAGGTGCATAATTTAGCAGAGGCTGGCATCTGAGTTAGCCAACCTTCAAAGAAGGCACCTGTCATCCCATTCAACGACATGAAAAGCAATTTGTCTGGGGGGAGAAAAGCCATTTCCACATGAAAATTGGTTCACGACAATATGCCTGATAAAAAAAAAGAAAAGAAAAAAAAAGAGAAAACCAACAACGGCGCTTAACAGAACTGTTGGCAGCCCCATCTCCCCAACAGCATCTCCCTCTGTGCATGACCCTGTCCCTCGTGTCATCTCGAATGGAAATGAGGTCTTCTCTGTGCACAAACAAGTTGGGACATCTTTTAACTCTGGAGCAGTGAACCAGGACTGTTCACATATTCTATGAAAAAAAAAAAAAAAAATACGAACATTTCGTGATTTTGCTCTTTCCCCCGAACACATTCTAAAGGTTTCAATGTCATTATCTACAGTTCAACCTCAAAAATACCCACTCGGGGAGTTCCCGCTGTGGCTCAGAGTTTTAAGAACCCAACTATTATCCATGGGGATGCAGGTTCAATCCCTGGCATGGCTCAGAGGGTTAAGGATCTGGCATTGCCGTGAGCTGCGGTAGATTACGGATGTGGCTTGGATCCCAAGCTGCTGTGGCTGTGGTGTAGCTGAATCCCTAGCCTGGGAACTTCCATATGCCATGGATACGGCCCTAAAAAGACAAAACCAAAGAAACAAACAAACAAAAAAATCTCAGCCCCTCCCCTGCTTCGTGACTGAGCCTAACACCGTCCAGAGTTGTGGGCTTAAAACAGCACCTCAAGCCACAGGTCACCTGGCATCAGGTTCCTCGCTGCCTCCCACCCACACATCCACTCAGCAATCATTTATGGGGCTGCCGTCCAAGGCCAGGCCAGAGCCCACTTCAATGCGAAAGGGCAGACCCCTCCCCTGTCTTGCCAAGAGGGAGCCTCGCCTGCCTTCTTCCCACGTTTCAGGGCCCCACCCCCGGCCCCCACACATGGGACACCAGGTACAGGTTCTTCCAAGACTCTGAGCTTCCCTTCACTCTCTGTAAATGACCAACACTTATTTAATTGTTCAGATTTATAGCCAAAGTCAGGTTTCCTACCAACCTCTCCTTGGTAGGTGAAGAGGAAAAGAGCTCTCGCTGTCTCTGGAATCCTGTGGAACATCTGACCAGAGCAGCTAGAAGTGTGCCCGGCAGTGCCCCGGGGCACAGTCCCGCCTCACCCCACAGGAACTGCCCACACGCTTCTGCCCAGTTGGCGAGACTGGGAGGCCGGCTCAGAGGAAATCTTGGGGGGACCACGTCCCCCTGCCATTTGTCAGAGGAGGGCAGACAAAGCGAGAAGCCCCCTCCAGGCTGACACCCCAGCCTTGCAGGTTTGAAGGGGTCAGCTGGGGACGGGCCGGGCCGGCTCTGCCTAGAGAAGGAGCTCAGGGCACAGAGGGCCAACCACCTGCCAGACGGCCCTTCATGCCACGCGTCCCAGTGAAATACTGTCTCTAACAACTGCTCCTGTAGCTGCTGGGCTACCATCTGTTTGCCCCACCCCGGAGAAGCTCAGGAACTGTCTGTCAAATGGCAGAATGAATGAGCGAACCGGGGCAGCGCTGGGGAGATTGCGCATGGTGTGAGCTGGCCCTGCACACAGATCGCAGGGTGGCCTCAGTAGGGCCCTGGCAGCTGCATGGGGTGGGGGGAGTCCCAAGTGGCAGGCTGCTGGAGTTCATAGACTTAGACTATGGGCTGGAATATGGCTCTGCCGCTCTCCTGACTCCTGGGAGAGGAAGGGGAGGGTGTGCCAGGGCTGAGCGCTACTGCCCATCCCACGGCACCATGGCAGGGAGCACCATTGAGACTCCCTACAGCGGGTGGTGTAGGGGGAAAGGACACCCACCTCCCAGCAGGGACCAAGGCAGATGAGCTACAGCAGCCCCATGGACTGACCCAAGGCCACAGTCACTGGCTCCACCCTCCTGGGAGGGTGAAAGCCATCATCATGGGAAAGTCAGTTTCCCTGCCACTTACAAGCCATGGAAAGGAAGGCCCCGTGGAAAAGGTTCCTCCAGCCCTGAGGCACCGGGAAAAGTCTACAAGGACACAGAACAGGAACCCTGTGTTTAGCAGAAGATCTTCCCAAATGGGTTACCTCTGCAACATGGAGCCCAAGTCCCAATCAGGTTGGGGAGGCCCCAGTGATTTGAATAATTAAGTAAAGCGAACAGAGGTATCAAACACTTTTTCTGCTTTAGGCACAGATCCAGATGCTGGGATAGGATTGAAGAAAGCAAACAAGGTCTCTGTTCTCATTAAACTTATGTTCTTGTGGGTTAAGATAGATGACTCACAAGTAAGCAAGAAGGATGTTTCAGAGAGTGGCAAGGGCTATACAAAAATAAAATAAAACATGCAGTGTGTGGAGATGACTGGGAGGGTGAGAAGCCCTCCCAGAAGACAAGGCATCAGGGCTGAGACCCAAATAGAAAAGGGAGCCGGCCATGCGGAAAGCCAGTGGGAAAGCAATCCAGGCAGGGGAGTGGCCCACGCAAAGATCCTGAGGATGAACTTGACACTGAGAGAACAGAGGGACCATGTGTGGACGGGAGCACAGGGAGCAGGGCTGAGCATGGCTGGATTCAGACCTCTCCACCAATCAGCTGTGGGCTCTTGAGCACTTCCTTCTCTGTGCCTCGGTTTCTTACAGTTATGAGAATAACATCAACCTTGTAGACTGTTAAGGATTCAATAATATAAGACATGTAAAGTATCAGGCACATAGTAGATACTCAATAAAATCAGCCATGATGCTGATAATGATAATAGAGAAGATGAGGATTATGAGGAAGATGATGATATGATGATGATGATGATGATGGGAGGAAGGTGACGATGATGACATGATGATGATGACAAGGACGGCAAAGATGATGCCGATGATGAAAATGATGATGACGACAATGATGGGGAAGATGACAATGAGAATCCTGATGGTGGGGAAGATGATGATGGGGATGATGATGGGGAAGAAGAACATGATGATGACAATGATGGTGAAGATGATGATGATGATGATGATGATGATGATGATGATGATGATAATAAATGATGGAGAAGATGATGCCCATGATGAAAATGATGATGATGACAATGATGGGCAAGATGACAATGAGAATCCTGATGGTTGGGAAGATGATGATGGGGATGATGACGGGGAAGAACATGATGA
The DNA here is from genome assembly GCF_054392235.1 of Sus scrofa. Taxonomy (NCBI): domain Eukaryota; kingdom Metazoa; phylum Chordata; class Mammalia; order Artiodactyla; family Suidae; genus Sus; species Sus scrofa. Next base: position 15,590,698 of record NC_139385.1, read on the forward strand.
TGACAATGATGATGACGACAAAGATGGGCAAGATGACAATGAGAATCCTGATGGTGGGGAAGATGATGATGGGGATGATGACGGGGAAGAAGAACATGATGATGACAATGATGGTGAAGATGATGATGATGATGATAAATGATGGAGAAGATGATACTGATGATGAAAATGATGATGATGACAAAGATGGGGAAGATGATGTTGATTTCAATGATGGGGAAGACGATGATGATACTGATGGTGATGAAGTCTCATCAACACATTTTTTTTTGGAGGGGACCCAAAAAAAAGTTGACCCGAAAAAAGATTTGACCCAAAAGAGACCCACACCTCACATGTGGGATTCTGCCATCAGCACTGCCTCAAATGTGCAGGTCTCCTGTCCAATGCTATCCCCACTCCCACATCCAATTCTCAGACACACATTTTAGACCAGCCAGAGAACATTCTAAGTAGGACCTAAAGAGCAACCAGGTACTGGCTCCACGTTGCTGCCCAGAAGATATACATTCTTTCTAGGAGTTCCCATCGTGGGGCAGTGGTTAACGAATCCGACTAGGAACCATGAGGTTGCGGGTTTGATCCCTGGCCTTGATCTGTGGGTTAAGGATCCGGCATTGCCGTGAGCTGTGGTGTAGGTTGCAGATGTGGCTCGGATCCCGAGTTGCTGTTGGCTCTGGCATAGGCCAGCAGCTACAGCTCCGATTAGACCCCTAGCCTGGGTACCTCCATATGCTGCGGGAAGCGGCCCTAGAAAAGGTAAAAAGACAAAAAAAAAAGAATAAAAATAATAATAATAATAATAATAATACATTCTTTCTAAACCCAAAGCTGTGAGGGGGGCTCATCAGCCTCCCTGCCTCCCCTGTGGGAGACTGGGTGTTCCGTGCAAAGAAAAAAGGATGTTCTGCTTCTACTGGGGGACTGTGACTTCAAAGCAGTCACTGTCACATTTGCCACCCATCTTTGAAGACAGGAGTCGCACCGAGCCAAGGTCTTTAGGAAGCTGGACCTTGCGTGGTCCAAGGGAGTAAACAAATGGAAGGCAACCTTCCAGGGGCACTTCAATCCGTCCAATGCCCCATCAACATCTGATGTAGTGAAAGGGTTTGTCACAACTTATCTACCTGATAGGAAACACTCGGACACCACAGCTGCAGGAGTTCAGGAGCCCAGCCGCAGGGACAACCTGGAGACATCCATGGTTACGTTCCTGGAAGCATAAATCTGAGCTACTGCCACAGGAAGCACAGGATTCCCTGAAGGAAGCTGAGTCCTCGGGAAAATTCAGGTCCTCAGACTCAACTGCCTGCCACCACCAGCTTAAAGGAGAGGGACCCAGACAGGACTGGAGACTCTGCAAGTTTTTCTTAGGGTTCTGATGGGATGGAAGCTTTCCCCAGGCTATGGACAAGTTCCTGGAGGCTGTGCATCCGATGATTCAGGTCTTTTCAAGCTGGGGGAGGTTATCCAAGGTCACCCCGTGAGAGAGAGGTATGGTAAGAATAAACAACTCCAAATAAGGCATTGTTTGTCCCCAAACTGTCCCTGGCCACTTGGGCAAATAAACCCAAATACACAGCTGTTTTCTCAGTGCCCGAAGAGACATCCCTTCATAGCTGAGTATAAATCAAGACTCCTACCAGAGTAGGATAAAAACTCAGGCTTACATTGGGCTTCCCAGGGGAGCAGAAGTGAGTGGCTTTCCCTACAAATCAGTCTCACATGGTGACCAGAAAGACTGACACTTGCTGCTTCCAAGAAGTGTATTCAGGGATCTGCCTCTAACGCCTCTGGGTTGCAGTGGTCCCATCTGCCGGTGTGTGGGCTTCTCCACCAGGAACTATGCCCACTGTGCCAACAGGAGAGGCCCTGTCTGCACCCTGCCCTTTGGGAACCTCTGGGGTAGAGGGCAGGGGTGGCTGGATCTTGGTCAGAAATTGTCTGCCTGCTGCCAGGGCTAGGTTTCTAGAAAGTGGTCAGACAAGAGGCTCTCCCGGGGTAAGGAGATCTGAGGTCCCCTGGGCCTGTGGCTCCCATCAAGGGACATCATTTTTAGAGCACTCTGCCTGGGGACAATCTGGGAGCTGGTTCTGGCTAACCCAGGCTTTGGTGTCCAGAATCTCCTTTCACTGTATCTTGAGATGAGGCTTTCATGCTTCTCAGGGAGCTTCAACCAGTAACAAATCCCAATCCAGCACAGTAGAGGGGACTTGGCCAAGAATAACTTTTTCATGAATCACACAAGAGGATGGAGGTCACTAGGACTGGGCCCCACGATGAGGTGCCCCTCGAAGGGTGTAAGAAGCAGCCTTTGAAGAGCAGAGCACCAGGCTGAAGCAGAAGAGGCTGGGGTAGGAAGCTACATAGGATATTCAGGACGGGGAGTTTGGGGTGGGTGGATGCAAATGCTACATTTGGGGATGGGCAATGGGGTCCTACCGCACAGCATGGGGAACTGTGTGTGATTGGGTCACTTTGCTCTACAATGGAAACTGAAGAAACACTGTAAATCAACTATACTTTAACTTGAAAATTTTTTTTTCCTGAATGCTTTTAACTCCTAGAATGATGAAATCATGGCTAGGGACCAGACAGACTGCTTTCTTCACTAAGGAGAGCAGTGTGGGGGCGGGGAGGAGGGGGGAGGCGGAAGGCAGGCTACCAGATGGCCTTGACCAAAGAGAACATCACTCAAGAACTTTGTACCCTAACTCCCAACACTCTCAGTACACTCTTCTGATGACCTGCCCAGAAACACTTGCCATCAGCGGGACTGCCCCCAACAAGCCTGGTCAAAACCCCTCAAGCACCCCAAGCTAGTCTGTGAAGCCCTGGATGACAGAAGCATGAGCTAAGCTCACAGGGGAATTGGCTTGAGGACCCTGTCATGCTGCACCCATAATGCACACTTTTATTTGCAGAGGACACTGAGCTCCTAGGATATGAATGGCCTGAGGAACCTTTACTCCCTCTGCATGGACATAAGTAATTGCAGAGGGCCTGAGTTACAGACTGAACCACATTCTCCCCAAATTCATATGTTAAAGCCCCAGCACCCATATGACTGTATTGAGAGACAGAGCCTTTCAGGAAGTAATTAGGGTTAATGAGGTCATAAGGGTGGGGCCCTAATCCAATAGGACTGATGTCCTTATAAGAAGAAGAAGAGTTCCTGCTGTGGCACAATGGGACTGGTGGCACCTTGGGAGTGCTGGATGCAGGTTCGATCCCTGGCCCAGCACAAAGGCTTAAGGATCCAGCGCTGCCAGAGCTGTGGCTTAGATCAAGACTGCAGCTTGGATCTGATCCCTGGCCCAGGAACTCCATATGCCAAGGAATGGCCAAAAAGAAGATGACGACGAAGAGACACCAGCACTCACCAACACTCTCTCTTTCTGTGCACACGTCAAGGAAAGGCCACATGAGGACACAGCAAGAAGGTGGCCGTCGGCAAGGTAAAAGAGAGCCCTCCCCAGAAACCTACCCTCCTGGCACCTTAATCTTGGGCTCCCATCCCCCAGAACTGTGAGAAAATAAATTTCTGGTTCTTTAAGCCACTTGGTCTGTGATACTTTGTTATAACAGCCCAAGCTGACTCATACAGCCTCACTTTGGGTTCAAGAAGTGAATACCCCCATTTGACCAGATACGAACCCTTTGCACTAGGGACGCTGCAACAACACCAAGGGAGAAACAATATAGCCCTTTCCCATTTCTGCTACAAAGGACCACACACTAAGTGGCTTCAAGCAACACAAATTTATTCTCTTACAGTCTCGAAGATCAGAGGTTTGCAATGAGTCTTGCAGGGCTAAAATCAAGGTTTGGGGGGGCGCGGGGGTGTGTGTGTCTGGCTCCTTTTGGAGATGCCACGGGTGAATCTTTTCCTTTTCCAGATGCTAGAGGATACATGTGGCCACTTCCTTCAACCTTCAAAGCCAGCTGTGTAGCATCCTCTTTTTTCTCTGAGGTCCTGCCTCCTCTTCTAAGGGCCCTTGTGGTCACACTGGACCCACCCAGATAATCCAGGAGAACCTCTTAATCACAACTGCAAAGCCCCTTTTGCCATGTAAGGTAACAAACACAATTATGGGTTCCAGGGTCAAGATGCAAACACTTTGTGTGGGGGGGGGGTCATTATTCAGTCTACTATAGGTTGAATATAAGCATTTTCTGGGATTCTTCAGAAGAAGCTAAATCCCAGGGGAGGCCTGCGAGGCCACCAGGATCCATCAGTGGCTCTGTGTTAATGTGCAGAGCAGAGTATGGGTTTACCAGCCAATGACAGAGCATGTCCCAGGGGCAAGTATGCAAAAACGGTATGGATAGGACAGGACCGGCTGCTCCTCCAGAGAGGACCCCCCCCCCAACCAATATGCAGGATGCCAGGAAGAGCCCCCTGTATTCTTAGACTCTACTGCAGGAGACACTTTCAGCAGCCTCATGGGCAATTGGACCCATGGTACCAAGACCTAGGCCACAAAGCTTGGCTAAAGGCCCAGACTGATTGGCCTGGAGGCACCAGTTCTGTAACAGGGAGCTAGCAGAGAGCCAGCCTGTAGGAACAGGCCCAGCTGCTCCCCTTTTGGCCATAGTGGTGAGCTTTTGCAAAAGGGTACAGCTGAAGCCAGGTATCCCAACACCCAGAGACACGACCACCACCACACAGACACAGCTGCCCTGCCCAGCAGAGTGTGTCCTCTGCGATATGACCTTCACGCTGACCATGCCTGGTGGGGGTCCTCTGGGCAGGAGTTCCTACTAAAGCATCTCAGGATGAGGGAATGAAATATCACAACCTCGTCTGGCACACTGACCCTGTCCCTGACGTCCAGAGCGTCACCCTCCAATGAAAGGACTTTAAACCACACAGCCCTTAAGTCTGTACCAGGGAGCATTCAGGGCTTGAGGGAACCGCGGGGCTTCCTGAGACACAGCCCCTGCCCACAGAGGGGGTGACCACAAGGGCTGAGAGGGATATTCACAGAACGCTGATGGGAAGGGTAAAAATAACATCCTAATTTGCTAATAAACACTGGAGGGATGAGCAAGCAAATGTACTGAGCCCACCTGTCCCAGTGGGAGAGCTTGACGGATGACACAGGGACAAGGGGTCAGAGTGAGTTCATTTGTCCATTTACCCATTCGGCAAATATTTGTTGCACACATGGCGTGCCAAGGGATGCGCTCAACAAAGACATACGCAGATGAATCAGGCATAGCTCTTGTCCTCAAGAAACTCCTGATCTAGGGAGATAAACAACCACATAAAAAAAAGTCAAGGCGGGGTGATAAAAACAGCAATAAGTCCATGCAAGAATGTAACAGATACACAGAAAAGGGAGTCATTGGCTTTGGGAGTGTTTGTATTTTCAGTTATTCAATCAGCCAGTCATACAGCAAATGTGTCTTGAGTGCCAACCACATACCAGGTTCTCTGCTGAGCACTGGAGGATACAGCGGTGACAGGACCAACCGACCAATCCAAGCCCTGATCACATGGAAGTTATGCTCCATTCTATGAAAGACCTAGAAATGGCACATACACAGTGACAGAAAGTAGACTGGCCATTACCTAAGCTGGAGGAATTGGGGGGAAAAAAGGGGGCGTAGCTGCTAACACGTATATGCATTTGGGAGAAAGATGATAAAAATGCTCTAAAATAATTATAATGATGGCTGCACAACTCTATGAATGTATTAGAAACAAACTATACATTTTAAATAGGTGATTTTTTTTTTTTTTTTTTTTTGGCCACAGTGTGCAGTAGCTTGATGTGGGATCTCAGTTCCCAGACCTGGGATTGAACTCCTGACCCCAGCAGTGAAAGCACTGAGTCCTAACCACTAATCCACCAGGGAACTCCCAATAGAGTTTGAATGTGAATACTCTCTCAATAAAGTTGATATATATTTTTTTTCTTTTTTGGCCGCCCCATGGCTTATGGAGTTTCCAGGCCAGGGAATCAGATCTGAGTCATAGTTGCAACCTACACCGAAGCTGCACCAACACTGGATCCTTAACCCACTGTGCCAGACCAGGGATTGAACCTGTGTCCCAGCATCTAGAGATGCTGTTGATCCCACTGTACCACAGAGGGAACTCCAATAAAGCTGATTTTTTTTAATGAAGGTGGTAGAGGAACACCATTAACACAGCAACAGCAGCAGCGATGACTTCTAGGGCGCCATGGGAGACTTACGGGCTTCCCACAATGCTTAGTGAGAGAGACATCGGGAAGATGTCCCAGAAAAGGTGACATCGAAACTGAAATTCATTTCTAGAGAAGGGCTTAGTCAGCCAAAGTGAGAAGCTAAAACAGTTCTAAGCAGACAAAGGGATGCATGAAGAAGGGAGAAAGCACATGGTGTATTTGCAAAACCAAAGAAAGTTCCTCTGCCGAGTTCCAGAAAGCTGGAGAAGAGGGGAGTTGTGGGGAGAAGAGGGGAGAGGTGAAACGAAGGCACAGACTCTTTCCTGAAAAGCCTTACCAACAATTTCCAAAGGATGGGACCTCATCTCAGAGGCAAAGGAAACCATCTGAAGGTTTTAAGAGGGGACGGATGGAACCAGATGTGCATTTTCCTCATCCAGCCGATCAATAAATATCTGATGATGGTACCTTTGATGGGCCAGGCCCTGATGTAGGGGGATAAGGTTAGAAAAAGAACAAACAAGGTCTCTTCCCTCATGAAGTTTACATAATCAGGAGAAATGCTGACAATAAACAAGCGAGCAAAGAAACTAAGCAGATAACTGTACACTTGGAAAGACCCCTCTTGTAGCAGGAATGGGAGAGGGTGGATTGAAGGGGAGTTAGACCAGAAACAGAAAGAGCAGGAGGCTCTGGCCCTGGTCTAGGCGAGATGAGTGTGTGTGTGTGTTAGACTCTGTTGGATGGTTCCCAAAATAACATTCCCCCTCTCTACACCCCCACCCCAATCTTCCTCCCGGCCAGCAAAAATTGCCTTTCGTTCTACCAGACACTCACTTCCCCAGCCTTCTGTGCTAGACCATGGACAAGGGACCCATCTGTGCCCCCAGGGACCTGAGACAAGTCTACCGAGGGACATCTTCAAAAAGTCTTCCTCATGCACTAAAAAGTGTCACACAAGCAGGACATGTCCCTCCTCTTTGCTGGATGTGGTTGTGTCTACAAGGGACGTTGAGAACTGTCACAGCCAACTTGGGACCCCAAGGGGGTAACATCGCTAATACATTATTAAGCGTAGTGGAGAGCAAAGTTTGCAAGTGCTCACGTCTCCTCACGATTTATAAGGCACTAAATTAGTCCTGGATCTGTCCTAACTCCTACTTCTTACTAGGTGAGATTTACAGAGAAACAAACAGCCTCACAGAGACTAAGCTGCTTTTTGTTGGGTATTTTGTTTACTGCAACCCCAAACAGTGCAACACCAGGATGCTGGCAGTTGGAAGTGTAAAGACGTGGGCAGGCGCAAAAAATACTTAGGAGGGAGAAACAACAGGGCTTGGTGATTAATTATCAGTGGAGAAACAGATGTCTCTGATTTTGGTGACTTCGACAGCTCGACAAGCAGCCCGTCATTGGCTGTGTCAGGGAACCCAGGAAGACGCACAGACGTGGACAACGTGGACGATCCCTTGAGATGTCCGAGTGCAGCCTGAATGACAATGGACAGAGAGGCCTGGACAGCCAACCCAAACAGATCCAACAGACACTTCCCCATCCAGCACCTGCCCTATAAATTACACAGTAACAACAGAACCAAACGTGGTTCTTCTATTGCGCAAGATGAGGCCACCATCAAGTTACGAGCTCTCCTCTGAGATCCCATGATGGACACAGGAAAAGAAGGCATAAGTCAAAATCATCAGCCTTAAGGAGCACTTTTTTTTTTGGTCTTTTTGCTATTTCTTGGGCCACTCTTGTGGCATATGGAGGTTCCCAGGCTAGGGGTTGAATCGGAGCTGTAGCCCCCAGCCTACGCCAGAGCCACAGCAACGAGGGATCCGAGCCGCGTCTGCAACCTACACCACAGCTCAGGGCAACGCCGGATTGTTAACCCACTGAGCAAGGGCAGGGACCGAACCCGCAACCTCATGGTTCCTAGTCGGATTCGTTAACCACTGCGCCACACAGGAACTCCAGGAGCACTTTATTTTAATGGAATGCTACAGGCAGCCTCTAATGCTTAGTCACTGCCCAGGACGAACATTTCTGGATCCATTCCAACCCTGATGAATAACTGAGTAAAGCCAAGGATCCAAAGCAGTGTTATCACAAGGGGATTTGTCTCACTTGTCTATAGCCCGAGACCCAGGGACTAGCAGGGGCGCGATGCCAATGGCAAATCTCTGATTGGAGAAAGGAAGTGGCATCTCCGCTGGGGCAGCACCAGGGCTGAGCCCACCCCATACCCATGCCTCCTTCTGTGCCCTGCACCACACAGCCAGGAGAAGCAGGCTGTTCACGTTCCGGGCCTCCGCTCCATTTAGTGCTAACTATGGAACCCAGTTGTGCTCAATGCAACTTGAGGAGGTGCTGGCAAGGGGCTTCTGAAAGAGCTCTGGCTTTTCTCACAAAAAGGACACATGGAAAGGACAAACTGTCCATTATCCTTCTCCCCGCCCACACAAAGTCAGGTCACCCCACCTGGAGCTTCAACAGCTCCTTTTGTGACCAGAAGAAGATAAGCAGAAAAAAACGAAAGATGGACATAAAGGGGGCGGAGGAGAAGGATGAGAGAGACCCGAATGATCTCACGGATGAGCTGAACCCAAGTTTCTGAGCCCGGATTTCCCATACAAGAAAAAAGCCATCCTGTCTGTTCAAGGCACTGGCTTGGGGTTACATACAGCTAAACACATCCTAAATTATCTAGACTGTGGTACTCGAAAGGGTGGCTGCAAGTAACAGACCCTAAATCATGGAATTAGTTGAATGAAGAGGTAGAGGGCTAAGCAGAAGACGACTTAACTCTGTTGGGTTTAAAAGGTGGTGATTCTTGTCATGTGGTGGAGACAACTGTAGGAGCTGAGCTGTGCTCACTGATCTATCTCTGTATCTATATCGATCCATGATTGACATACAGATCCATGGAGACAGAGACATATATCAGCCAACACAGGCTCAGCTCCTACATTTGCATATATGTGTATATACATATATGTAACATATAACATATAATATATAATGTATGATATAGTATAAAAACTATATATAGTATTATAAAGCATAGTATTACAGTATAGCACATATAGTATAGTACTGTATTTTTATGTGTTATATATAGTATATTTTATATTATATAGTATAGTATGTATAGTATTATATAGTATATTATTATACTTCGTATAGCATGTTATATAGTATATCATAAGTATATAGTATTACAGTGCTATAATAGTACATATATACTAATTTACTACAATATCATAATATACTATAATACTATCCTATGTAATACTATATCATATATAATATATAGCACATACTAACTATGCTACATATTGTATCTATATAACTAACATATATATTATATGTAGTAATTATATATGTGTATATACACTATATATACAGACACAAATGTAGGAACAGAACCTGTGTTGACTAATGCCAGTCAACACAGGTATAGCTCCAAGATTTAAAGCCACCACATTACAAGGATTGTATGCTATACCTATATATGTATAACATACATATGTGTGTATGTCTATGTGGAAATGGTAGAAAAAAATTCCATATGTTGGTATGTGTTAGTTCCTTCTTGACGTTTTCATCAAAGTTCTATAAGAAAGGGACAAACCTGCACAGAGGTAGCCAATCTTAAAGCAGAGACAGAATAAAATACAGCTTTCCTATTACTCTCTCTACCTTCAGATTGGAATTGAAATTCACTAAGAGTCACACAATCCATTGCCTTGGCTTTTAAAAGCCAATTTTTGTACCCCAAGCTAAACATATAAAATAGTGGCAGGGAGCTTTTATCCAGTAGTGGCAGAGCAGCTTTTATCAAACTAAACCTCCCACAGGTAATGATGATAAGTTCTAAATAAAATATAGAGGATAAATATTCGAATAAATATTCACAACCAAAAGCAGACAAAAACTAAAGGGGCTGAGACTCTTAAGAGGGAAAAGGGACATGAGAAGAAATTCATGTTTATATTGTTGTTCTTTTCAGGCCACTCCTGAGTCTGTAAGAATCATGAGGTGGCTAAAACTTGAGGAGAAACCAAAGTCTTGATGGCTTAAGATACCCGAGACAAAGTTTGGGGTTACCAGAAGAGTTGAAAATAGTAGGAGATTATTCCAGAAAAAAAAAAAAGAAACTACAAAAGTCAAAGCATATCAAATCTATGGCTGCCCTCTGAACTGCTCAGGCATAAGGGAGATTCTATGACACCAACAAAACACAACTGCCAGAGGCTGAAAAAGCTGAGCAAAGAATTGAGATGTGCCCTCCACAGCAGGGGCAGAGTTGAGTCCAAGTCCCGTCTAGTTAAAGGGATTGGTAACAAGCTTGGAATTTCCATGGAAATTCCAGAATAGCTATTCCTCTTAAGTAAAGACTAAATATCAGGACTACTAGATTCATACTAAGAACAAGGGAAAAATTTGAATTAAAATGCCATAGAAGTGCATAAAAGTAAGCTTTTAAGCTCAAGGTGGTCAGCCAGTAATTTAGCTACCAGCTAAAATAAAAACATATAATAAAAATTTTTAATTACGAGTCTATGACACATTATCCAAAAGGTACAGTATACAATAAAAATTTATTAGAGACGCAGAGTAACAAAAAAAAGGTGTCCCACAGTCAATGGAAAAAGCAGTCAACAGAAACAGATCCAAAGATTACCCAGATATTGGAATTGACAAAGACTTTAGAACAGCAATTATAAATAATTTCAAAACCTCAAAGAAAAATGTGTCTTAATAAGGGAACAGATGGGAAAGTCCAGCAGAGAGACAAAATTTATTAATGAACCAAATAAAAATTCTAGAACTCAAGAGTACAATATCAGTAATAAAAAATTCACTGGATGGCCTTAACAAAAGATTAGACATGGCAGAAGAATAATTAAACTGAAGACAGATCAGTAGAAATTATTGAATCTCAACAAAAAGAGAAAGATACAGAAAAATATTAATAGAACCTCAGTGTCATGTGAGAGTTGGAGATATTTACATAAATGTGATAGAAACCTAAAAGGGAAATGATGGAGATAATAGGAAAGAAGAAATACTTGAACATATAGTGAGTTAAAACTTCCCAAGCTTATTTAAGGGAAAAAAAAAAAAATCAACCTACAGATCCAAGATCAGAATACGCTAAGCTGGAGTTCCCATTGTGGCTCAGTGGTTAACGAATCTGACTAGGAACCATGAGGCTGCAGGTTAGATCCCTGGCCTTGCTCAGTAGGTTAAGGATCCGGTGTTGCCAGAGATGTGGTGTAGGTTGCAGACGCGGCTCAGATCCCGTGTTGCTGTGGCTCTAGTGTAGGCCAGTGGCTACAGCTCTGATTTGACCCCTAGCGTGGGAACCTCCACATGCTGTGGGTGCAGGCCAAGAAATCACAAAAAAAAAAAAAGGAAAAGAATAACCTAAGCTGGAAAATGCAAAGAAAAAACACAAATAAATAATAGAAATGAAGTAAAAACAGAGAAAGTGGAAAAATCTAGACACATGAGAGCCAGAGAATAAGACACATTATACCATTACATCCAGTGGAGCAAAGAAAAATAAATTAAGAAAACAATCCCATTTACGATAGCTTAAAAAAAATAAAATATTAGGAATAAATTTAATGAAGGAGGTGAAAAATCTTTACAGTGAGTATTATAAAACACTGATGATAGAAATTGAAGATGACATATATAAATGGAAAATATCCCATGTTTATGGATTGGAATAATTAACATTAAAAGGTTCAGACTGCCAAAAGCAATCTACAGATTCAATGCAATCCCTATAAAAAATTCCATGGCATTTTTCAAAGAAATAGAAAATACAATCCTAATATTCATATGGAATCACAAAAGACTCCAAAACAGCTAAAGTTATCTCCAACAAGAAGGGCAAATCTAGAGCAACACTGGAAATCACACTTCTTGGTTTCAAACTATATTACAAAGCTATAATTATCAAAATAGTATTGTATTGGACTTTTCTTGTGGTGCAGCAGGTTAAGGATCTGGCATTGTCACTGCAGCAGCTTGGGTCACTGCTGTGGTGCTGGTTCAGTCCCTGGTCTAGGATCTTCCACATGCTGTGGGCATGGTCAAAAAAAAAAAAAAAAAAAAAAGGATGGTATTGGCATAAAAACATACATAGGTTAATGGAACAGAACAAAGAGCCCAGAAATAAACCCACACATAGATAGTCACCTCATATTTGACAAAGGTGCCCAGAATACATAATGGAGAAAGGACAGTCTCTTCAATAAATGGTATTGAGAAAACTGTATATGCACATGCAAAAAAAATGAAGTGGGACCCTTATCTTAAACCATACACAAAAAGCAACTCAAAATGGATTAAAGATTTAAATGTAAGACCTGAAACCATAAAAAGATTCTAGAAAACAGAGGCAAAAACCTCCTTGACACTGGTCTTGCAATAATTCTTTGGATTTAGCACCAAAAGCACGGATAACAAAAATAAAAGTAAACAACTGAACTCACTGTATAGCACAAAGAACTCTACCCAGAATTCTGTGATAATCTATATGGGAAAAGAATCTGAGAGAGAATGGATATATGTATATGTATAGTTGGGTCACTTTGTTGTGCAGTAGAAATTATCACAGCCTTATAAATTAGCTATACTTTAATAAAAATAAAATAAACATCAATGGAAAAGCCTCTGCACACTGAAGGGAACAATCAACAAAATGAAAAGGTAACCTAGGAATGGAAGAAAATATTTGCAAACCATACATCTGATAAGAGATTAATATCCGAAATACAGAATGAACACTTACAACTTAGTGGCCAAAACAAAAAACAAACAACCCAATCTAAAATGGGCAAAGGACCTGAACAGACATTTTTCCTAAGCAGACATACTCATGGCTGACAGCTATCTAACAAGATGCTCAACATGCTTCATTATCCGGGAAATGGAATTCCAAACCACAACGAGGTATCACCCTACATCTGTTAAAATGGTTATTAACAAAAAGACAAGGGATAACAAATGTTGGCGAGGATGCAGGGAAAAGAGAACTCTTGCACATTTTTTTGTGAGAATGTAAATTGGTGCAGTCATTATGGGACACAGTACGCAAGTTCCTCAACAAATTAAAAATTGAACGCCATACAATCAGCAATCTCCCTTCTAGGCATGTATCAGAAGGAGATGAAATCATTATCTCAAAAAGCTACAGGCGCTCCTACATTCACAATAGTCAAGATATAGAAACAACCTATGTGTCCATCAACACACAGGATGGACAAAGAATAGAATGAATAAAGACGTCGTGATATGCATCGTACAACTGAGTATTATTCAGTCATAAAAATGATGTGCTGCCATTTGGGACAACACAAATGAAACTAGAAGGCATTATGCTAAGTGAAATAAGCCAAAAAGAGAAAGAGTAATAGACTGTATCACTTTTACGTGAAATCTAAAAACAGGTTGAACTGGTACCAACAGAGACTAGAACAGTGGTTGCCCAGAGCTGGTTACAGGGGAAGGGGAGGTGTTAATCAAAGGGTACAAACTGTCAGTTATGAGATGATTCAGTTCTGAAGACCTAACGTACAGCATGGTGACAACAGTTAATAACACTGCGTTGTGTTCCTGAACTGTGCTAAGAGACTAGATCTAAAGCATTCTCAACATTTTCTTAAAAGGTAACTAGGCAAGGTGATGGATGTGTTAATGCCTTGATTATGGTCCTCATTTCACAATGTGTCTGTCTATCAAATCATCCTGTTGTGCACTTCAAATATGTTACAATGTTACTTGTCAATGATGCCTCAATAAAACTGGGGAAACAATGAGATCCTGCTGTAGAGCACAGAACTACATCTAACCACTTGTGAAGGAACAGGATGGAGGATAATGTGAGAAAAAGAATGTATATATACGTATGCCTGGGTTACTTTGCTGTACAGCAGAAAGTGACAGAATGCTACAAATCAACTATAATGAAAAAAATTTTTTAAAGCTGGTGGAAGAAAGAATATAATCCTGATTGTATCTCACAGACCTTATGTTGTATGAATGAAGACAGACACGAAAGATATAAGGTTCCATTTATATGCATTCCAAACACAGGCAAAACTAATCTACAATGATACAAAGCCACAGAGCGTTTGCCTATGGCAGATGAAGACAGAACAAGAAGGACAGATGAAATTCTCTGGAGTGTGGAACATTTAATACAAGGGTCAGCAAACTACGGCTCATCCACCAAATCTATCCCACCCTATTTGTGTAAATAAAGTTTTATTGTCACAGAGTCATGCTCCCTGGTGTAGGCGGTCTGTGGTTGCTTTTGCACTACACAGGCAGAGCAGAGTAGATGAACCAGAGAGGATGGCCCACATATTATGAAATATTTACATCTAGCCCTTTACAGGAGGGAAAAGAAAAAAGAAAAAAAAAAAAAAGGTTAACACCATTACATGTGTGTATACATGAACATGAAGTTATGGGTTGAATTATGTCCCTCCCAAAATATATCTTGAAGTCTTAATGCCTAGAACCTCAGAAGGTGACCTTGTTTGGCAGTATGGTCACTGCCGATATGCCTAGTGTCCTTGTGAGAAGACAGTCACCTGAAGACAGAGAAAGGAAGACCACAGGATGGTCACGACAGAGACTGGAGTCATGCGGCTGCGGGCCAACGAGTGCCAAGGATGGCTGGAAACCACCAGAAGCTAGGAATAAGCATGAGGGATTCTTGCCCTCAGGCTTCAGATTTCCAGCCTTCAGAACTGTGAGACAATCCACGTCTGTCGTTTCAAGCCACTCATTTGTGGTACTTTGTTACAGCAGCCAGAGGAAACTCATACGCATGGTCATACGGCTGTCTGTATTTACCAGGTTACATGAACATACACATTTGCCCATCAAATTGTGCCCTAAAGACCTGTGCATGTCACTGTTTCTAAATTGGTAGTAAAAGGAAAACATGTCTTTAAAAAAAAAAAAAAAAAAACAGTATCAGCAAGGAAGTAAATGCTTTACCAAGATGTAAGACTGGAGACCGTGGTAGCAAGGAACACACTCAGCCTGTTCTCTACCCACCAGAACCTACTGTCTCAACTGTCTTCAAGGCAACTGCCTAGAAACTCAGGTCTAAGCAGGCAGAAAGTTATAGGAACAGAAAAGAGTCATCTGATTTTAAAAATGATATCTAAGTAAGTTCTTTAGCTATTGTTTTGCTGCCTGGAAATAAAGAAAACTCCAGCCATGGGAGTTGCCTCCTTGCAGAAGGTTGAGTGTATGCTAAATAAAATCAGGCAAGAATGGCATGGTGCACTGTGCCAAGGGAGCCATCTTCATGGTCCATGACAGACCTTTTAGTTGACTGACCTGTAGGAATTCCCAACCTCCTTCTCCTTTCCCATCCTTTACTAAAGAGGCTAAAAAGCTAAATGTTCACTTTCTCAGCTTCATTCGCAGTTAAGGTCGACCATGCGTTTCAGTTCTAGCCAGTAAAAACCTTAGGAGAAAGCTCCTATTCTCAAAGAGAGTCTCAGGAAGTGAAGGTGCTTTGCCCGTCTCTTCCTTGATGATCCAGATGTGTGTGCGATGACTAGACCTAGGCAGCCATCTTGAGACCATGAAGCACCAACCGTTAGAACAAAAAGCCAAGAGTTACTTGTGACAGGGTAGAAACCTGAAAAGAGCCTGAAGACTTAAGGCCACGAGTCTGTTGATGCATCTGTGATAGCCTATTCACCTTCAGATTTTTTTTGTTATGGTGATGACTTTTTTTTCTTCATTTTTATTTATTTATTTTCTTCTTACAGCCTCACCTCTGGTATATGGAAGTTCCCAGGCTAGGTGCTGAATCAGAGCTGCAGCTGCAGCCTATGCCACAGTCACCGCAACACCAGATCTGAGCCACATGTGCAACCTACGCTTCAGCTTGAGGCAATGCTGGATCCTTAACCCACTCAGCAAGGTCAGGGATCAAACCCACATCCTCATAGAGACAACTTCGGGTTCTTAACCCGGAGAGCCCCAACAGGAGCTCCCAGATTTAAGTAAATGATAACTGTCTTTGTGATGGAAGCCACTGTTCATCAAGATTTCTGTTACTTGCTGTCAAATACATTCCTAACTGATAAAATTAACAATTCTATTTCTCCTACCTAAGAGTTCTAGCAAATAAGAGAGAAAGATAGGAAATAGGAGTGGCAAATGAATTACAAATATGCCAAGTATTCTTCAAAGGCTAAGTCTACCTATTAGCATCCTCTAGAAAGAATATATCAAAAGTAAAAGTAGGAGTTCCTGTCCTGGCTCAGCGGTTAATGAAGCTAACTAGCATCCATGAGGATGTGGGTTTGATCCCCGGCCTCATTCAGTGGGTTAAGGATCTGACGTTGCTGTGGCTGTGGTGTAGACTGGCAGCTGTAGCTCGGATTGGACCCCTAGCCTGGGAACTTCCATATGCCGCAGGTACAGCCCTGAAAAAAAGACAAAAAAAAAAAAAAAGTAAAGCAGTTAAAATAAAAAAAGAGAGAAGAGAAGAAAAATGAGAATTGTTAACATTTCTTGATGGCTCACTAGGTTCTAAGCATATACTGCACTATCATTTCAGATAGGAACTCTTGTACCATGATGTTAAGAAAGAGTACCAGTTAGGATGCTATAGCCAACCAAGTACTGGGGGCTGCTACCAAAATCGTGCACTAGAGAAGACAGCACTAGACTGAGAATTACTAGATGAGCATTCTAGTTTCGACACCATCACTTAGGTGCTCCGTGAATTTGGAGAATTACTTGGCATATCTGCTTTCCTTTAAGGCAATTAGCCACAGGGTCAACTTCAGATGTATACCATTCTGGAGTTCCCGTTGTGGCACAGTGGTTAACGAATCCGACTAGGAACCATGAGGTTGCGGTTCGGTCCCTGTCCCTGCTCAGTGGGTTAAGGATCCGGCGTTGCCGTGAGCTGTGGTGTAGGTTGCAGACGCGGCTTGGATCCCGCGTTGCTGTGGCTCTGGCGTAGGCTGGTGGCTACAGCTCCGATTGGACCCCTAGCCTGGGAACCTCCATATGCCGCGGGAGCGGCCCAAAGAAATAGCAAAAAGGCAAAAAAAAAAAAAAAAATGTATACTATTCTAATTTCTGACCTATTTCATCTGGCTCAAGTAATTTGGCTAGATTTGTAAGAATTCATAAAATACTTATGAAACAGCATGGTCATGTCAAGGGAACGACAGCAATTGATTCTCCCATAATAGGCCGGGCAGGATATAGAAGACAGAATTCTGTCAATAAAAGAGAGTAACTTCCTAAGCTCTCAAACATGTCCATACAGCAGCCATGAACTTGACGGGGAATCAACTGTCCAGGTAAGATGTGGTTTTGTTGTCATAGCTATACCATTTATATTAATAGCCAGAAGCCATTTTTATTTGATTTGGGGATATGATAATGGCTGTTTTTTAGATAGCAAAATATTTCTCCCCTGAATTCAGCCTTAAGCTAATTGAGATTTTCTCAGTGCGCACCTTAAAAAAAAAAAAAGAAAGAAAGAAAGAAAAAAAAGAATGACTCGGGACTATGAACTGGGAAGAAGGCCTGAGATGAAAAAGTCACATAAACAATCCACAAAGTCAATAATCTTCCGGGCGGAAAAGCAAAAGTTGATTATTTGTGAAGCAGACTGAGAATAAATTGGGAGCAAAAAAGTTATTCGAGCTGTAGAAAATTACATGGATTTGTATTTATGTTTAGCATCAGTAGTAAAATTGCATTTTCTAGTGAATCTACAGCTCAGAGCCTGAAAGTATAGATCTTTTAAAAGGCACAAAGCTGAATTCCAAGGATTACAAGAAATGTTTTATTTATAATGTTTGCATGAAGCTAGACACTGTGCCCATCTGTCTCTTCCAATATATTTTCAAAACCAGATTTATGGACTATAACTAAAAATGTAAAAAGGGAGAGTGTTCTGACTCCCTCCCAGTGTAATTCAGTCTGTTATCATATTTTTTCTTTGCTATAAACTTGCCAGTACGATTTACCACAGTACCCTTTATTTGCCAGTTTCGGAGTAGTAGGTTTTGTGTCTTTTTAATGCTAAATTCTTCAGGGATGCCTACAGCTGATTTATTACCCCTTCCTCTTCATTTCCACATACTGGATGTAGTGGGAGAAAAATAATTATTGAATGAACGACCAGAACTCTAATGACACTGCATCTCTGTCTTAGGAAAAGGACTAGAAGGAGAAAAATGCTCCCCCCAAAAGTGAATTTCACCCTTTATGGCCCCCCTACCGGCCTCTCATTTATACCCTCTCCTTCTGATTTTTTTTTTTTTTTTCCTAGCTTTTTAGGGCTGCACCCGTGACATATGGAAGTTCCCAGGCTAGGGGCTGAATTGGAGCTGCAGCTGCCGGCCTATCCTACAGCCACAGCAACTCGGGATCTGAACCATGTCTGCAACCTACACCACAGCTCACAGCAAAGTCGGATCCTTAACCCACTGAGTGAGGCCAGGGATCAAAGCCGCATCCTCGTGAATACTAGTTAGGTTTGTAACAGCTGAGTCACAACGGGAACTCCCTCCCTCTAACATATTCTTTTGCTGCCATTTAGTTCCACTCGCTTGTCTATTTACGGCCTCGATGGCTCTGAAGTTAATTAAGAAACCTCCTCATATTCTCTTCGCCATCCTCATCACCCAAGCTTCGATCGCCATGAGCTCCACTCGAAGCCAACTGGATGAGCCGCAGCTGCATCCCCCTGCAAGACAATTTTTTTCAAAGGATTTGTTTAAAGGTCATGGCCATTGCCAAGTAACTCAATCATAGTCTCAGGAATGTCGGGGTGAATGTTAGGCCCAGTGGCATTGTCCTTGTCATTCCTGCAGAGAACAGTAAGCACTAGGAATGAGGAGGAACCCCCAATACAAGAGGGTGTGATGCCACTTATGTAAAACACTAGATAAAGTGAAAACTAGTCTGCAGTGACAGAACTGGGATCAGTTAGGGACAGGGAGGAAGGAGCATGGAGGAAGGGATGGGTCACCAGGGGAATAAGGACGTTGTGGGGTGTGGTAGAAACCTTTTTTTTTTTTTTTAACAGCTGCACCCCCAGCATATGGAAGTTCCCAGGCCAGGGGTCAAACCGGAGCTGCTGCAGGTGCCGCCTATACCACAGACACAGCAACGCCTGAATAGAGCTTCATCTGCGACCTAGGCCACAGCTTGCAGCAACGCCAGATCCTTAACGCACTGAGCAAGGGCAAGGATTGAACCCGCCTCCTCACAGACACAACATCAGGTCTTCAACCCACTGAGCCACAACGGGAACTCCAGAAATCTTTGATGTCCTGATCAGGTTGGTAGTTTCAGAGGTGTATACGTGATCAAAACTCATCAAATTCCACACATTAAACAGGTGCGGTTTATCCTATGTAAACTACATCTCAATACTAAGAAAGGAAGAAAGAAAGAGCGAGAGAGAGAAAAAGAGAGAGAGAGGGAAGGAAGAGAAAAAACCAGAGTGATTTCGGAATAGGGCAAGGGAGCAAGAAAACCTTCCATCTAAGAAACAAGCCAAGACTCTAGGGAAACATAATCACTGCCGTTGGGTGCCTGGTGGGCTACTGAATTCAAGCGTCTGGCTCTGCACAGCCTCACTGTAAAGACCAAGGTAACCTGGGAGAATCTGAAGACAAGAAACTTCGCCTGCAAACAAAGAACTACTTCCTAACCAAAAAGAATCATCTAACCATCAAACGGGCTGCCATGCTGGCGAGGGAGTCTCTCGGTCCTGGGCTCCGCGCGGCAAAGCAGGGCTGACTTCTCAGGGTTCGTAGAAACGTTTTTGGAAAGGCAGAGACAACCTTTCAGGCCTCTTCCAAGCTGAGCCTGCTAGAATTCTGCAAGACTAGACATTCCCTATTGTTTGTTGTTTGCACAGAAGAGCCCAAAGTTACATCATCTTGGGTGATTTTCCTCAAAAACAACTAAAAAGTCAGGATGGAACTGAAGAGGAATTTTCTGCTCTCTCTAGTTGGTGTCTGATCTCCTTTCTTTTGGTCCAGGAAGACTTGCACTGAAGATAGATGACTTTTGGTTCTGCTCCTTTCCAAATGCTCCTAGTATCATAAATGACTTGGCTGAAGCTGGCACACACAGTCGTGTAATTTGTGGGAGCCGATTCTCAATGTCATCCTCATGGGACATCTAACTCACATCTTCCTCTCCTCTTGACACACTGTGTTGGAGGGATGCATGGGCATTTTGACAAACTACAAAAGCTGCAAGACCTCATTTTTCAGTCAGTCGGTCAATCAGTCAATGAACATGTGGGCACTCTCATGTACCATGACACACTCCTCCCTGCCTTTTTTTTTTTTTTTTAGGAGGCATGGGGGGACATGCCCATGGCATGCAAAAGTTCCTGGGCCAGTGATCAAACCTGAGCCATAGCAGGGACCTGAGCCACAGCAGTGACAACACCAGATCCTTAACTGCTAGGCCACCAGGGAACTCCTCTCCTTACCACTTGGACTGTGAGCTCTTCTCACGGTTATTTCTTTTCTTTTTTTTTTTTTTTTTTTTTTTTTTTTTGTCTTTTTGCTATTTCTTTGGGCCGCTCCCGAGGCATACGGAGGTTCCCAGGCTAGGGGTCAGATCGGAGCTGTAGCCCCCGGCCTCCGCCAGAGCCACAGCAACTCGGGATCCGAGCTGCGTCTGCAACCTACACCACAGCTCACGGCAACGCTGGATCCTTAACCCACTGAGCAAGGGCAGGGACGGAACCCGCAACCTCATGGTTCCTAGTCGGATTCATTAACCACTGCGCCACGACGGGGACTCTCTCACGGTTATTTCAAGTGATAAATCTGACTTAGGGAGGAGGACTCTCACAGGAGGAGACACGTTTAAGGAGGGGATAGAGAAATAAGACCTCCTGGACGGCCGGTGACTTTCACGCAGGCCTGGCCAGAGGGTCGGTGTAAGACTGATAAACAGCTCAGGATTTCTGTTGTTATTTTCGGATTATGCTCGAGAGGTTCGGGGTTCATAGCCTCTAAGCCAAATTTTATATTAAAACAGGGCATCTTCTGGAGACCTGACCCTGTTGTAGCATGAAGAGTGACGGCCCAGGACTCCAGCCACGGAGGCAGCTGAGGCTCTGTCTTGTCCCTGCTCTAGACTCCTCTTCTGTGACCGGGTCAGTTTTCATTCGCATCTTCACTAGCGGCTGAGCCAGGGTGGAGAAAGGAACCCACTCAGACGCAACTACTTGTCTTTCAGCCAAACCGCTCTCACTCAGAGAGCGAAGGCAGCAGCTCACGTGGTCAGTAGCTCCATCTGAGGATTTTTAATTGCATTGATCTCACTGGCCCCACCTTGAAAGGATAACAGGGAGGTGTGTTTGCATTTAGCTCTTCCAAATAACATCTTGAAAGTGCGATGGAAAAATCCACAGGCTATTCAGAGAGGGAGTAAGGTCCAGTGAGTATTGGGTGAAGGAACCTGGAAGCCAGGAAGAATAAATGAAGCATCGGCAACAAAGATAGACTCAGGCATAGGAGAAAAGACCCCTTTCCAGAAAATCCAGATCAGGTCCCCATCAGCACTGAGAATTATTTTAGCTCGATTTTGCTTATTTATTAATTTTCAAATTTTTTTTTTTTTTAAACGGCCATACCTGTGGCATACGGAAGTTCCTGGGCGAGGAATCACATTGGAGCTGCAGCCGTAGGCCTATGCCACAGCCACGGGAACACTGGATCTGAGCCACATCTGCCACCTACGGCTGCAGCTGGTGGTAACACGGATCCTTAACCCACTGAGCAAGGCCAGGGATCAAACCCACATCCCCACAGAGACAAGTCAGGTTCTTCACCTGCTAAGGAACAATGGGAACTCTTTTTAGCTCCACTTTTTTTTTTTTTTTTTTTTTTTTTGTCTTTTTGCTATTTCTTTGGGCCGCACTGGCGGCATATGGAGGTTCCCAGGCTAGGGGTCTAATCGGAGCTGTAGCCACCCGCCTACGCCAGAGCCACAGCAACGAGGGATCCGAGCCGCGTCTGCAACCTACACCACAGCTCACGGCAACGCCGGATCCTTAACCCACTGAGCAAGGGCAGGGACTGAACCCGCAACCTCATGGTTCCTAGTCGGATTCGTTAACCACTGCGCCACAAAGGGAACTCCTTTAGCTCCACTTTAAAGGCAATGGAAGCGTGAGCTCAATAAAAGGTTGCACTTAATCTTTCGTGCAAGAGAGCAGAGTAAGTAACTAAGATCTAACACATAATCACTGTCATGACTAATTTGAAGATGGTTCTTTTTTTTAAATTGAGGCAGATGACAAATTACCTAAAGCATCTTTAGAACATTAAGAAACTCATATACTAGTAAACATTAAAAATGGGTTCTTTGTCATAGTCTCATTATATTTTTCACATGGTTAGTACTTTTTAAGCATATCATAGATGCCTGCCTCAATTTGGGACTGCAAATTCATTTTGTCAAGTTCACAGTTCATTAAAATAAAAACAGTGAATTCTGAAATGCTTTTATGCTGTATCTTACATAAAACTTGTTTGGTAAGATTTGAAGTCTAAAGTGTTTTCATGTTTTAATGGTTTATTTTTTGTCTTTAGGCGTCATGGCTTAAAGACTGACTTGGAAACAACACTGGCTTCTTTTAAAACAAACAAGATTGGTTTCCTTTTTTTTTTTTTTTTTTTTTTGCTTTTTAGGACCACACCCACACTATATGGAAGTTCCCAGGCTAGGGGTTGAATCAGAGCTACAGCTGCCAGTCTACACCACAGCCACAGCAGTGCTAGATCTGAGCCACATCTGCAACCTACACCACAGCTCACGGCAATGCCAGATCCTTAACCCACAGATCGAGGCCAGGGATGGAACCTGAAACCTCATAGTTCCTAGTCGTATTCGTTTCCGCTGTGCTATGAGGGGAACTCCAAGATTGGTTTCCTTTGAAACAATAAAGATGTTAAGTTTTGGGGGACCCAAATTAACAGAGAGTAAAATTCAGATATCTTATCAAGTGCAAGTAAGTTCTCAGTTGGCCTCAGACTTCAGTTGGATTATTAGGCTAAAAAGTTGATCTGAATTAGAGATTCTTGAAAATAAACTCCTCATTACGACTTTCGAGGGCATTCAAGAACAAAAGGAAGTAGGTAAGAAAAATATTCTATTTATATACCTAGAATATAAAAATATTCTATTTATATATCTGTCTTCAGGACAGCTCTGAAGACTAACTAAATTTCACGGGTAATTAAAATCATTTGCATGAAGACTAATATGCCTGCGATTTAAAGTTCTTTTGTAAAGGACAGAATTTTCTTGAATGTCTCTACTCTGACTCAGAGTGATGGCTGGTCCTGATGAACACTCTGCCCAGAAAACCAAACAGGTGAAGGTGAGCGTCATTAAACACTCTAAGGCAGACCCAAGGTTCCATCAACCCAAACTGGCAAGGTTTCTCTAGTGAAAAGAGTTGTCTTAATTTTTTTTTTTTTTTTGTCTTTTTGCTATTTCTTTGGGCTGCTCCCGCGGCATATGGAGGTTCCCAGGCTAGGGGTTGAATCGGAGCTGTAGCCACCGGCCTACGCCAGAGCCACAGCAACGCGGGATCCGAGCCGCGTCTGCAACCTACACCACAGCTCATGGCAACGCCGGATCCTTAACCCACTGAGCAAGGGCAGGGACCGAACCGGCAACTTCATGGTTCCTAGTCGGATTCGTTAACCACTGCGCCACGACGGGAACTCCGAGTTGTCTTATTGTACACGTGTGGATAATTTAACTCACCGCCATGGAAATGAAAACCAAAGCAGAAAATAAACATCATATGTATAGATGTGCATAGGCACGTGGGTACATGAATGTATAATTGTATATGTACACACAGTTTTCAAACATGCTCAAAACTACAGATGTGATTCAATGAAATTCCAAATAACTGTAATCCCGATTCAACCATTTTCAAGATGTGAAAATCTTGATATGCACCTTTATCTCATTTTCCCTCCTTTACTCCTGAGATACTTTCAAGCGCATCTCAGACAAAATGTCTTTGGACCCCTACATACTTCAGGGCCCATCTATAAAAATAAACAAATACATAAAAATTTTAAAAAACCCTTTTTCGTTCATGACCATATACTGTTATCACATTAACAAAATAAATAATAATTCCTCAGTATCCTCTCCAATCCCATCTCCCTGACTGTCCCACAAGGTCATGTACATAATCACATCAGAACACAAACTAAAGGCTCACATATAATCTGTCTTCATCGAAAACCAATGACCCTCTTTCCAGGAATTAGCGTGCGTGCGTGTGTGCGCGTGTGCATACATACATCTATTTAGTCTTTGACCCTGTTCCTGACACAGAGCTCCCAAATCCCTCAGAATGTCCTGGGTGATAGGAGCATCTTTTGCTCTAATGAAGCAACTCCTGGTGGGCTTTTGGCTGGGGGCCGGCCACCAGAAAGACCAAGCCATGATGAGAAGCCTGGAACTTTCTGTTCTACCCACCCCACCCAATTCACCGGAGAGGGGCGGAAACTGATCAAGCCTACATGAGGAAGCCTCCACAAAAATCCCAAACTACAGAGTCTGGAAAGCTTCCTGGAAGGCAAACACCAGCCAGGAGGGTGCACACCCCAACTCCACAGAGACAGATGCTCTGAAATTCAAAACCCTTCTGGACCACACCTTAGGCATCTTGTCATCTGGCGGTTTTCCGATAACCTCATCACACCCTCTAACACACGATAACCTGGGAAAGGAAGATAAGTGTTTCCCTGAGTTCTGTGAGCACTCCTAGCAAAGAATTAAACCCAAGGAAGCAGTCATGGGAAACCTACTCCTGACAGCAGGTCGGTCAGAAGTCCCAGGGACCACCTGGACCTGCTCCTGAAGTATGAAGTGGGAAGAATCTTAAGGGACTGAGCCCTTAACTTGTGGCATCTGATGCTAATTCCAGGTAGTCTCAGAACTGAACTGCATGGTAGGACTCCCAGGTGTCGTCAGAGAATTGGTGACTGCGGGAATAAACCCACACACCTCAAGTCAGAAGAGTTCTGAGTGTGGTAAGAGTGTAAGGGTTAAAAAAAAATTTTAAAGAATACAAAAACCGTCTTTTCTAGACACTCACATTCTGAAAGCCTCCTTGGTGTCACTGAGCTCTTTCCTCTGCCTCCCAGGTTCCCTGCACATGGAAGTTAGCTCTAGAGACTTGGTTAGATTAACAGTCAGGTGTTTGGTATTTTTTTTTAAAAGAACAACGGGTGCTGTGAGCTTCAGGATCCTGCCTATCCAGATCCCACACGATTGGGATTCCCAATTAAAGTGATAATCAGGAGTTCCCACCGTGGCGCAGTGGTTAACAAATCTGACTAGGAGCCATGAGGTTGCGGGTTCGGTCCCTGCCCTTCCTCAGTGGGTTAAGGATCTGGCGTTGCCGTGAGCTGTGGTGTAGGTTGCAGATGTGACTCGGATCCCACGTTGCTGTGGCTCTGGCGTAGGCCGGGAGCTACAGCTCCGATTAGACCCCTAGCCTGGGAACCTCCATATGCCGCGGGAGCAGCCCAAGAAATAGCAACAAAACAGAAAAAAATAAAAAAATTAAAAAAAAATAAAGTGATAATCAGCAGGTTCAGGTGGTGAAGACCTGTAGCTTGTACTGTAACTCTCCCCATCCACTTCTCTTTTGGTTTGGTTTTGTTTTTCAGAGTTTTTTTTTTTTTTCCTTCATTTATTTTTCATTTTTAAAGTTTTATTGCATATAGCTGACTTACAGTGTTGTGATAATTTCTGCTGCACAGCAAAGTGATGCAGCTGTGTATGTACACATATTCATTCTTTTTTTAAGAGTCTCCCATCTGGGGATCACAGAATATTGAGTAGAGTTCCCTGTGCTGTAAGCAGGTCACCCTTGACCATTGACTCCATATATAACAGCATGCATATGCCAAGCCCGAACCCCCAGTCCACCCCTCCCCTTCAGAAACCACAAGTCTGTTATCAAAGCCTGTGAGTCTGCTTCCGTTGTTGAGTTAAAAAATGCACAACCTAAAGTGGAGCGTGAAGTTTTACTGGAGGACAATTAGGATTTAAGGCTGGGAGGCAGCATCTCGGGTAGCCCTGAGAAAGCTCTCTGAGGAGGTGAGGCAGGGAGCCAGGATATAGAGAAGTTTTTGCAACAAAGAGCAGGCAGCAGGAACAAAAGAAGTCTGGGCTCACTGAAATCATTCCTTTGATATGCACCTCAGCTATCAGGGCCAGGATGCTGGGTTTTCACAGCCCTCAGGGCTCACTGGCTCTCACCCTTGGAGGTGACTGCATTCACAGACAGCTGTGATTCTTTGTTTTAACCTGAAGGACAGCCCAGGCCCCCATCAACTTCTCATCTCATGGTTCCTTCCATGGGCAAGCAGTTCATATACATAGGTGTATGTGTACGTATTTTTATATATTTATATAAATACATATAGATAGAAATATTGAAATACATATCTACATATTTATTTGCTATATATCAATATATCACCAGTATATATAAAGAAAATCAGTACTTCCATTTTTCCCCATGTGTTTCTACCAAGTGCATTTATTATTCCTTTTCATGCTTACTTACATGACCCAACTTAGGGCAGCAGAAATCCCTTGTGTAGCTCCTAATTCTTTTTTTTTTTTTTTTTGTCTTTTTGCTATTTCTTTGGGCCGCACTGGCGGCATATGGAGGTTCCCAGGCTAGGGGTTGAATCGGAGCTGTAGCCACTGGCCTACGCCAGAGCCACAGCAACGCAGGATCCGAGCAGCATCTGCGACCTACACCACAGCTCACGGCAACGCCGTATCCTTAACCCACTGAGCAAGGGCAGGGACCGAACCCGCAACCTCATGGTTCCTAGTCGGATTCGTTAACCACTGCACCACGACGGGAACTCCTGGCTCCTAATTCTTGTGATGACCCGTTAGTCTTTGGACTTAACATTCCACCCAGCTCACAGTAATAAGTTCTCTAACTTTCATCTAGGATCACATAAAAGCTAAACTTACTTCCACCTACAAAAATAGTCAATAAGAATTCAACTAGGTGTTCCCCTTGTGGCGCAGAGGAAATGGATCCGACTGGGAACCATGAGGTGGCAGGTTCCAGCCCTGGTCTTGCTCAGTGGGTCAGGGATCCGGCGTTGCCGTGAGCTGTGGTGTAGGTCACAGAATGTGGCTTGGATCCTGCATGGCTGTGGCTGTGGCTGTGGCCAGCAGCTGTAGCTCCGATGTGACCCGTAGCCTGGGAACCTCCATATGCTGCCCTAAAAGCAAAAAAAAGCAAAAAAAAAAAAAAAAAAATTCAACTCTTTAGCGTATTCACTACATCTCTATCAGGAGGATGTATTGGCTTCCCGCTCCGTACCAGGCAGCGTGTAAGGCGGCTGGATTACAGAGACAGATAAAGAACATTCTATGCTCTGAAGAGCTTATGGATTGGAGCTGCTGTTGGTAAACACAGCCAGCCGCATATCGGCCCTTTAGGATCAGGTGGGAAGTCTGTTGCAGTCCATTTACTGCTTGCCATAGATAAGAACAAGAGCGGGGATGTTTGCAAAACATCTGCTTGCCTGAAAAATGCCTTAAAAATAAGTAAATAAATAAAGGAGAACAGGTTCAGTGTCAGCACTGCACCCCTGCCAGTCGCAGTGCATCTTCATAGGCAGGGGACCAGGGGGCAGCCAAGGCTGAAGCACGGCACCGTGCACATGGCCATGTGTCCCAGACAGCTGCATCACTGATCAAGTGTGTCACGGTCTAAAAAAACGGCTGGTCTCGTAAGAGAAATGTGTCATCAGATAAATATAATACAGTGTGATATGTTCTCGCAGGGCTGCAGGAATACGGATGAGCGTGTGATTCAGAAAGTCTTGCGGAGAAGAGAAACAGGAGTTGGGCTTTGAACAAGGATTGAAAACAGGTGTTGGTGAAAAGACGGACAGGGCATTTCTAGCGGGGAGAGCAGCCTCTGCAAAGGCATAGAGATGTGACAGCTGTGTGCACACAGCTCTAGGTTTTGCCTGGCCAGAGACAGGAAGTTGCTTACAAAGCTGCAGAGAAAGGTTGGATGAGTCTGAGTGGACAAGGAGCCTGGATGTTATCATTAGGCTGTAGGGAACCGGCAAGGTTGTTAAGCAAGAGTAATACGGTCAGATCTACTTTTTTTTTTTTTTTTCTATTTATGGCCGCATCTGCAGCATATGGAACTTCCCAGGCTAGGGGTTGAAGTGGAGCTGCAGCTGCTGGCCTATGCCACAGCCACGGCAATGCCAGATCCAAGCTGCATCTGCAACCTACACCACAGGTCACAGCAACACCGGATCCTTAACCCACTGAGCAAGGCCGGGAATCAAACCTGCACTCTCATGGATACTGGTCAGGTTCTTAACCCACTGAGTGACAATGGGAACTCCCCCGGCCTATTTTTTTTTTTTTTTTAATCTTTTAAGGGCCGAACCACGGCATATGAAAGTTCTCAGGCTAGGGGTCGAATCAGAGCTGAAGCTGCCAGCCTACACCCCAGGCACGGCCATGCAGGATCCGAGCTGCATCTGCCACCTACACCCACAGCTCACGGCAACGCCAGATCCTTAACCCACTGAGTGAGGCTAGGGATTGAACCCGCATCCTCATGGACACCAGTCAAGTTCATAACCGCTAAGCCACAATGGAAACTGCCCAATTCTACATTTTAAAAAGATAATTCAGATGTACATTTTTCCCCCAATTTTCAAAGTTTTATTGAAATCTAGGATTTACAACACTGTGATCATTTCTGCTGTACCACAAAGTGAGGCAGCTGTGCCTGCACACACATCCATTCTCTTTCGGATCCTTTGCCCACATAGACCATCACAGACTATTGGGTAAAGCTCCTTGTGCTCTACAGCAGGTCCATTTTAAAAGCAAGGAGGGGAAGAGGGTAGATGAATAATAAGGGAGAAAAAGCAAAGAAAAAAAGATGAGGTAGAACCTTGCTCTGGAGTCCAGATGAAAAAGTGTGAGGCCCAGAAGTACCGCTGAACTTGCCAGGTCGGATAAAGGGGGCAGAAATGGAATCAAGAAGCTTTTCCAAGGTGAACCTTAAAGGACCTGGTGACTGCGGACACCTGAGGCATCAGGGAGAAAGAGACTGAAGGATGGCTCTGAGGTCACTGGAGTGTCAACAGGACGAAGGTGAAATGCAATTCCCTTTGCTAACTAGCCAGATCGAAAGTGCAAAGTGATTAAGAATTCATAGCGAGCGTATTTGCAAAGAGGCAGGTTGCAAAGAGCATCTCGGAGACATAAACTCATCAGGATTCCATTTTGAAAATAAAGGCAGGGCCACTCACACGCAGAGCCTCTCTCCGTGTTAAAAATTTAATGTTCTCTGGGTCGTAAATTATGAATGGCCACGATGCCAGGATGCCATCCCTAGAGTCGAAGAAGAGTCCCAAATTTGAGGGACAGGTTGCTTAGCAACCAGAGTCCCCTGGAGCAGAGAAACACTGCCAATTTTTCCCCCCAATAGAGTCTTTCAGAGATCTAAAACAGGCGCAGGAGGAAATGATCATTAAAAAAATTGACCTTATGACTTGGGCGCAGCTCAAGAAGACGGAATTTTTGCTCAACCAGCAGGGGGCATCCGACCTCCTCCAAGAACCTTTCTAATAAAATCCTCCATCATGTTAGGGGCCACTTCCCATCCCTGACTCATCACCCCGAGTGATCTTCTCTTCTCACTGGTATAACCCGGGAGGCCCGGCCCCGCACAGCGGTTTAGCTTGTCAGTTGCCTTCCCAAACCAACTGTCAACTCGGAGGCCGTGATGTGTTCGGTGTTAGGTTCTTGGGGAAGACACAGGCTGGCTTTGCATTCTGGCTCTGGCCCTAACTACCCGCATGGCCGCGAGCAATTCTCAAATGCCTGCGTGCCTCAGTTTCCCCCTCTGTAAAATGGAGGTAGTAAAATAGGACCTTCCCCACAGAGTCATGAGCATTAAAGACGTTTAAAGAGTTAAAAGTGCTTGACGCGGTTCTGGCACCCGGTAAGCCTTCAATGACCCTTGGCTATGACTGGTGTGGCTGATTGCATGGGGCCTCCACCATTACCTGGAGAGAGGAACACATAGCATTTGTCATACAGATAAAAGAAGACTTGCCAGTCCTTCTGCTATTGCTTGCAACCGCTTTATCCCATGTTGGAATAAAACCTGCCCATGTGCCTCAGCTCCAAGGATACCTGGGGACGTGTGCTGAGGATTCTGCAGGTGTGTAGGGGACAAAGCCATCAGGAGGAACCAGCCGAGGCACCTCTTCAGGCAGGGGAGGGATTTGCAGCCCATGGACAATCAGTCCCCAGGCCTTTCTTCTTGGGTCATTCAGCTCGGCCAGAGTCCAAGCATAGCGTGTCCTCTCTGGGACAACGTACACCAGCACCCAAACGGAGGGGGCACATTTTCTGGAAATGCTAAAGATTGACTTAAAGAAGAAAAGGAGAGGCGGGGGGGAGAGGATGAGCCTACAAGAAACAGGTAGGCGGGAGGACATTAGAGATGGTTCCCAATTGTTGAAGGAGCTTTCCTGGGAAGGAAGATGAGCAGAGAAGGGCAGAGAATTCCACCCCCCGCCTCTCGAGGCCAGTGAACCAGGCGGTGGTAGGCAGAACGGGGGCCCTCCAAGGATGTCCACAGCTTCTGAATGCGTCACCCATGTGGCCAAAAGGACTTTGCAGATGTGAGGTAGGGAGATGCTCCCGGATTATCTGGGTGGGTTCAGCAATCACAAGGATCCTTGCCAAGAGGATGGCAGGAGGGTCAGAGAGGGAGAGGTGGGCAGGGAAGCAGAGCCAGAGGATGCGGGGCCACGAGCCAAGGACTGCAGGCAGTCTCGAGAAGCTGGGAAAGGCAGAAAAATAGATTCTCCATGGAGCCTCCTGAAGAAACGGCAGCCCCGGTGACCTGGGTTAGACTTCTGATTCCAGAACCAGAGGGTGACCACTCTGTGTTGTTGTAAACCACCAAGTGTGTCATCACTGCCACTGCTGCGATAGGACATAAATACACAGGTGAAAAAGGGGAGGGGGCTAGAGGCAAAGCCCACCTGCGCTCCATGAATGTGCAAGAAGACAGACGTCAGCAAAAGAGAGGTGGCAGAGCCGAGCAGTGAGAGTGCCCCTGGCTACAAAGTGACAGGGCGGGAAGGGCGTTTAGAAGAAAGTGGAACCGATTTGAGCCTGATGGAATGTGGCCAAAGGGTGCGACTGCTTTAGCCAACTAGCAGTTGCAAGAGAGGAAGAAGAGAAGGAGGACGAGGAGGATTCTGCTTTTTGTGGGGTTCAATTGTGGAACTCTGAAATGCATGCAAAGAATACCTGCATGTTTCGTCTAACGCAATTTTCCAGGTTCTCTCAGCCTTTCACGCTTTGCCAGGTTCTCTCAGCTTTTCATCAACTTTGTGGGTTTTTTTTGCTTTTTAAGAGTATGGTTGATTTACAGTGTTGTGCCAATGACTGCTATACAGCAGAGTGACCCAATCATACATACACACACATTCTTTTTCTCATATCATCTTCCATCAGTCTTCCAACAGACTGGATATAGCTCCCTGTGCTGTACATAGGACCTCACTGCTTATCCATTCTAAACTTTCGAGTTGGGGAAAACTAATAATAATGCAGCTGAGGGAGTTCCCTTCATAGCTCAGTGGTTAACAAACCTGACTAGGATCCATGAGGATGTGGGTTCGATCCCTGGCCTTACTCAGGGGTTGAGGATCCAGCGTTGCTAGGAGCGGTGGTGTAGGTTGCAGACACGGCTCAGATCCTGTGTTGCTATGGCTGTGGTGTAGGCTGGCAGCTGTAGCTCCGATTGGACCCCTAGCCTGGGAACCTCCATATGCCGAGGGTGTGGCCCTAAAAAGCAAAAATAAAAATAAAAATAATGCAACTGATTCTTGCCCATAGAGATGCAGATTAGTAGAGCTGAGTGGAATGCAATCCTTGCCTGGTGGATGGGCCAACTTGCATCCATTGGTAAATCTGCATCAGCATTCCTTATTTGCCTGTATATGTGTGGTCCTTAGACTAGTTCCTTGGAACAAGCCGTATCACCTTCCTGGCACCCTCAATTGATGACTTCAATAAAATCTTTGACACATGTTCATTTTGATATCTGCATGAGAGTCATGAGTTCACATTTTCAAAAGTGTAACTTGTAATATGTCATTAGGCTTAGAACTGTATGTATGTCTTATCTCCCTTCCAGGTCCCAGGAGCTGACTTCATGATACCAAACAGCAGTGACACAGGGCCAGGCACCACAGGGGCCAAAACCATGGTACTTTGGCAAAGGACAAGGTTGAGAAGGGGCTCCCCCCAGACAGGGGACTTGGTACAGCAGGATAATTGCTGCCTCTGGACTGTAACTGAGCAAAGGCTTGATACAGGAACTGGGTAGGTAAGCAGTGAGGCCCCCAGTAAGAAGCATCACTCCCCAAATCCCACTCATCTTCACCCCCACTACACACAGGCAAAGTTCTCCATCCTGGTCCAGGAAGCATCACTCCCCAAACCCCACTCATCTTCACCCCCACTACACACAGGCAAGGTTCCCCATTCTGGTCCAGGAGAGACAACCAAGAACTCCTCCCACCAGGACTCTCCCTGCCTTCAGGACGGTGGGTCCAGGAGTGGGAAAACCGAACAGACTAAGAAAAGAAGCAGAAAGAACAAATGCATGGTCCTTAGATGCTGTTACATATGATGAGAGCTACGAGAAAAAAAATTTTCAAGTGCCCCTCCAAACCATTCAGGTTAAAATATAAATTAGCTTCAGAAACGGTATGAACATAGCCCTGGATGAGAATCCTCATGGATCAGCATTACAGGAAATTAGCATGCTTATCAATATCCCAGCATTGGCAGGTGATGGCAAGGAATCAAGTATTATTTCTTCTGTGCTTGAATTTCCAAAATAATATTATGGGGAAAATGGACAGTTTTCTTTCTTTCTTTTTTCTTTGGTTTTTAAAACACACACTTTTTTGTGGTTGTTTTCGGGGGGTTTTTTGGCCACAGACTGCAGCAGCTTGATGTGGGATTTCGGTTCCCAGACCAGGGATTGAACCTGAGCTGTAGTGGTGAAAGCACCGAGCCAAGTCCTAACTACTAGACCACCAGGGAACTCCCCAAAATGGCCATTTTTGCTTTCTCCGGGCTTCATGGAAAAATGATTGAGTTTCTCTATCAGCTAAAATGTGACTCCTGGGTTCAAATAGGACCTTATCATATTAGAATGAAAAGGCTCTGGTTGGGAATAAGCATTGCCCTTTATTCAATCCTCTCACTGGGTAGTCAGTTGATTTGTCTTCTCCTTCTTACACTATTCATAAGATGCACTGTGTTACTGCATTAGCTCATGCTAAATAGTCCTGCATTCCGAAAACAAGCCTTCCTATCTGGGGATGCCATACTTTGAATGCATGTGGTCAAATTCTGTCTACCCACTAGTAAATTCTTTTGGACTTTGGGGCCAATATCAGCACTTTCTAAGCTATTCAGCAGGATATTATTAAATGGGCAGTAATTTTTTTTTTTTTTTAAAAAAGATCTTATTCTCTGGCTTGCAAGACGGTAGGTTAAAACATCCGCAGGTCGCTACTGCATGCATGCTCAGAGGCTCTCGCGGGTCGGCGTGCATCGTGAATCTCAAAAAGAAGGAGCGATCGTACTGCATTTTCCCAAACATATTTGTCTGTGGAACTTTTTTTCCCAGCACATTTATTTCCTTTCCCAGAATGGCCCTCTGCAGAACACCTGTGTTCAAACTGCTGGTGAATTAAAGAGCAAGACGTGTTTATTTTGTTTGTTTCTGAAATACCTTCACCGAGGTTTGGATTCAGGTAGGTGTTTGCCTACTAGGATAAACTTAGTAAATTAGTCCATGTTTCAGAAGGGTTTTTAAAATAGCGGAATCACCTATACCTTGAAATTTTGAAAGAATTCACTATAAGTCCCTCAGCTATCTCAGAGGAAAGGACAGCGTTTTGATAAGTTTCATAAGCTCTTACTCAGCCCTTCCTTACCCGACCCGACTTTTACCTGTGTAATTTTTTTCAGTTAAAAACTGGGTTCCTTTGTTTAAAGATTAAAATCTGATTAGCATTCAACTGTATGGTCTCACATTTAAATATGCTTCCTTGCTATTGTCTTACACACATTTTCATGTCTAATTTGGTTCAATCTTTTGCATTTGTTCATTGAACAAAGAGCTTGAAGTGACAACTGCAGAGCAGGAGCCAGGCATGAAAAATGGCTAAGGTATTGTTTGGGGGAACCTCGTGGTCTAAGATGAGAGACAGACTCATACACAAATAATTCAAATAATTAGGATGCCTTGTAATAAGGGGTACAACAAAGGCAGGCAAGCGGGCTGTGAAGACAATGCTATCATGACGACAGCTCGGAGAAACTGATGCCATCTTCAAAGACTTCATGTCCCAAAAGACCCATAGAGCCACATGGAAATTTAGGAAGAGGCTACAGGTCGGGGCAAGAGAAGAGAGAAAAATGGCATGTGAATCAAGAAAGGAATGGTGTCTGGAGAACACAGGGTGAAGGAGGTGAGGCTGGTAGAGTGAGTTTGAGCCACAAGTTTCAGCCCGTATTAGTTTCCTACTGCTGCTGTAACAAATCCCATAAAATCGGTGGCTTCACACAACACAAATGTATTGCCTTACAGTTCTGGAGGTCAGAAATCTGAAATGCGTTTCGGTAGGCTGCAATCAAGGTGTTGTGGGGCTGTGTTCCCTCCAGAGCTTCTAAAGGAGCCCGTTTCCTTGCCTTCTCCAGCTTCTGGAGTCCACCTGCACGCCCTGGCTTGTGACCTCATCGTCCATTTCTAAAGTGAGCAGGGTAGCATTTGCTTTCCTCTCGGACGCTCTGCTTCTTCCATCACATTTTCTTCCCTCACTGTGACCCTGCCTCCCATGCAAGGAGCCCTGGGACTGCACTGTGAGGTAAACGTATTCCCAGATTCTGGGGATTAGGACGTGGATATCTTTGGGGTAGGGGGAGGGCATGATGGTCTCAAACACAAGGCCCTTGTAAGCCTTGCCTAGAGTCTGGGTTTGACACTGCGGACAAGAAGGGGCCACGGAAGGAGTTCCCTGGGGGCCCAATGGTCAAGGATCAAGCATTGTCACTGCTGTGGCGAGGGCTGGATCCCTGGCCTGGCAATTTCCACATGCCACAGGCCAAAAAAAAAGGAGTGGCAGGGAAGGGGCCATGGGAGATTCTCAAGCAGGAAAGTGACACGATGAGGTCATGATAAAGAACCCTGGTGGCAATACAAAAAACCTGACACAAAAGATCACACATGTTGCATAATTTCACTTGTATGAAATATCCAGAATAGACTAAGTCCACAGAGATAGGAAGCAGATGAATGGATAGCCCGGGCCTGGGAGGAGGGTGGGGTAATGGGAACTGACTATTTAATGGGTATACAATTTCCTTTCTTTGTTTTTCTTTTTAGAGCCATACCTGTGGCATATGGAAGTTCCCAGGCTATGGGTTGAATCAGAGCTGCAGCTGCCAGCCTACACCACAGCCATAGCAATGTCAGATCTGAGCCGCGGCTTCGACCTACACCACAGCTCAAGGCAACACCAGATCCTCAACCCATTAAGCAAGGCCAGGGATCAAACCCACATCCTCATGGATACTACTTGGATTTGTAACAACGGAGTCATAACGGCAGGTCCTAATTTCCTTTTAAGATGATGAAAATTATTTGGAAACAGAGAGAGGTGACGGTCGCACAGCATGTAAATATACTAAGTTGCCCCTCAATCCTACACTTTAAAATAGTTAATTTTGGTGTTGAAATCTCATCATGCTGATACATTTGTCAGTTCTTCCATTTAGTCCTATCAATTTTGTTTTGTATATGTTGAAGCTATTTTCTTATGTGCATGCACCTTTAAAATATTAAATCTCCCTAGTGAATTAAAAGATGAAACAAAATAAAATACTTTAAAAAGAAGACAGCCTGGAGGAGGCACAGACTGAAGGTACAGAGACCTGCTGAGATTTACTACTAAAGCAAAGCAATAACAGGGGGATAGTCAATGGTTTCTAATTACTGAGACAAGTACAACTGACAGGACTTGGTGATGGACCACAATGAGGACGCTGATGCCATTACCCAAGA
Organism: Sus scrofa; assembly: GCF_054392235.1. NCBI lineage: Eukaryota > Metazoa > Chordata > Mammalia > Artiodactyla > Suidae > Sus > Sus scrofa. The sequence continues at coordinate 15,627,139 of NC_139385.1, forward strand.
TCGAGACTCTCCCAAGAGAGCAGGTTGGAGCAAAGGGATTCTTCCTACCTGCTCCCTTTCCTCTGTTCCTCTCTCTCTCCCAAGTCTATCCTCCACCAGTCTCGCCCACTCTTCTGTGGCCCCACATGGTTTGCATTAAAATCAATTTCTCAGCCTGACATACAAGACACCTCACGGTCCAGCCTCTACTCAGGTCTCCAGCGGTACTTCTCACCACTCCTCCTGCTCCAACCTTCAATATCAGCCAAGTCAAATCACTCCCTGGTTCCTGTGGTCCAATATGGCTCACTGGTGGCCGTCTTCACACGTCCGCTCATCCTGCCACCATGGCCTTGACTGTCTGGCTATGACTGTGCAGACACACTCATCCACTGAGCTTCTGCATTCCTTTATGGCCCTCCCAGGTAGAATGACCACTGCTCTACCCCATCAGGGAACTAGGTATGGGCCTCTCTTAACTTAAACACCGGCACATGCTTAGATCCCTAAGTCTTGGGCTGCTGATAAATTAGCATTCTGAAATCAAGAACAGTATCTTCTTTTATAGCCTCTAAATCAATGTTTGGCGACACAATCAATCAATGAAGAAAGACGAACGATTCCAAAGTCATGATAAGTTGTAAGAGGTCATATTTGGTCCATCAGCTGATGAAGCGATAACCATACGATGGGTTATCCATACAGAAGAATTTATTTAACTATCAAAAAGAATGGAGCACTGATACATGTTACGATAGGGAAGAATCTCAAAAAATGTTGGACCGAGTGAAAGACGCCAGGCATAGATTCCACATATTGTATGATTCCATTCATGTGAAATGTCCATAACAGGGAAATTCATAGTGATGGAAGGTAGATTAGTTGCTGAGGGCTGGGGGCAGAGGCCATGAGGAGCTTGGCGGGAGTGAAAGCTAAAGGGGTCCAGGGTTTCTTTAAGAGGGTGATACAACATTGTAAAACTGATCATGCTGATGGACGCACAACTAGGTCAATATACTAAAAGCCACTGAACTGTACCCTTTCAGTGGGTTAGCTGTGTGATAGGTGACTTATAGCTCAATAAAGCTGTTACCAAAAAAAAAAAAAAGACGTCTAATTCCAAACCAAATATGATTCATTAATGAGAAAAAAAGAAAGGACCAGAGGCACTGGGAGACCCATCCAACTGACGGTGGTTATCCATCCAGGCAGGCGGTGAGAAACAGGGATGTGACCAGGAGTTCACACGTATTAAACCCCTACTGTGTGCCGTTCATCATGCCCGCACCTTAGCTGCACTTTCTCCTTTAATGCCCTTGATGAATTAGAGATGTTTATTCCTGTTTAGCGATGAGGAAATTGGGGCAAAGACAATACCAGTCATTTACCCAACAGCAGCCTGTCAGCAGAGGACAAAAGCCAGGATTTTTTTTTTTTTTTTTTTTTTTTGTCCTTTTTAGGGCCACTAATGTCATCAGCTTCCTCATCGTGGTCCATCACCAAGTCCATGGAGGTTCCCAGGCCAGGAGTCTAATCGGAGCTGTAGCCGCCAGCCTACGCCAGAGCCACAGCAACGCAGGATCCAAGCCATGTCTGCAACCTACACCACAGCTCACGGCAACGCCAGATCCTCAACCCACTGAGCAAGGGCAGGGATGGAATCGGAAACCTCATGGTTCCTAGTCGGATTCGTTAACCACTGCGCCACGACGGGAACTCCTAAGGATTTAAATTCAAGCAGACATCTCCAAAATCCATGCGTTGACTGCTTTGCTTTGTTTATGGAGTTGGTGGGTGTGTTGGAGTTTTTCCCTTTTTTTTTTTTTTTTTTTTTTTTTGCAAGAGAGGATAATCTTTAAAAGTTCTTGAGTTGAATGAATTGTTTGCTTTCTTTAATAAAGTGCTTCAATCTCTGAAATCCCCTCCGTGTCATTTTTCAGTGAACTTTGGCCATATGTCATCTTGTGCTGACCTCATTTTTTTCTTGCTTTTTTTTTTTTTTTCTCTATTTGATTTAATTCTGTTGTTCTTTTCATTATCCAGTGGTAGGCTTCTTTCCTTAGACTGTGTTACCTTATTCCCGGAGAATGTGGCCAGCCCAGTTTCTGCACTGAGGCATTTAATACATTGTCTTTGTGATCTAGTGTATTATCAAGTTCTGTAAAAACTTCAGGATTCTAGGAAAGAAAGTTCATTCACCTCTTTACAGAGGGGGTGACAAATGTCCCCCCCAATATGGTAAATACATTCTATCATTTAAAGACCTTCAACAAAGAAAATTCCAGTATCATCTTAAATGATGTTCAAAATAGCAATGGCCTCCTTGATATGTCTTAACGCAGGCAACACACTTAGAAGTAAAAAAGGAATACGTCTGAGTAATTCAAATAGCCAGGAAGACCTCAGCCATTTGTAATCAGATATTTCAATACTTGCAAGGCTTTTAACTTCGGCTGGATGAATGGCCCTAAAAAGATATCAACCTTCTTGTAAAAGACTTGGCTTCCTCTGCTTTTTACATAATCGATTTGACATTTGAGTTCTGGCAGAGGATTGCAGGTACCTTGCTTTATTTATTACCTGAGATTAGATAAAAACATCACTGTTATCAAACCCAACCAGGCTTTTTCCTAAAATAAGGCGCAATTTTTCAAGCAAGGATCACTCTGTCCTGCCATCAAAGTCTAGAGAACAGGATTTCCAAGTTTATTATACCCAGAAACCATCCTCTCCCCACCCCTCCTACCCCCGCCTCTCTCCCCTGCCTGCGACATGTCCCTCCCCTTAAAATAACCCACGCCCACCAATTCTGCCTTGCACGTTTATAGTACGGCATCAGCCTGAAAAAGAACAAGGAAGCACCCCAAAAAATTCATCATCCAGAGAGGAGCACAAGAGTCCTCAGGCACCAAATGTGTCACTCCACACACTGTAGCATCAATACCAAAAGGCAGACAGGCACCCTAGGACCTCACGCTTCCTTTGATCCATGATGGGCCGATTTTTATCACTGGGGACATTCGAAGAGATGTGAGGACCAGAGAAGGATGTCCGGGGCCTCAATCCCTATGGTGATCTTTGTGCTCTCAAAGGCACCCCACGGAAGAAGGTTCTTTCTAGAACCATCTGAAGAATAAGGAGCAAGAGCTTAAATGGTAGCCTCGGATGCCCATTCGCTCAACTTCCCAGGAAAAAGCAAAACCCCAAAAGAAGGGAGCTCAGCTCACCCTCAAAAACTAAGCTCACGGTCAAACTACAGTTCAGGTCTGGATGCAATGCCCGCACCCCATCCCTAACGAGATGGGTGGTTTGACATAATAAACACCCAGGTCTGGCTTCATGGGAGCTCTGGCTCTGCTCGTGAAACAAAGACAGCCGGCTGGGAGAGTGAGCACGATGCTTCAGCTGACCGCTTCCTCGCACCCACCTCAGTCATCACGGAACAGAAAACTGCGCTGCCAAGAAAGAAATCCCCCCACACCCCAACATCTTTCCTCATGCATTCTGATGTTCAGATAAATCAACTCAAAAAAGAGCCAAATGAATATGAAGTGTGGGGAGTGGAGGGAATGGCAATGACGGAGTGACAGGGACATGCGGTAAGAAGCATGGTGGCACAATGGTGAAGGGCCCAGGTTCTGGAGCCGACCGCCTGGGGCGAGTCCTGGCACCATTAGTGATCAGCTGTGCCACTGCACGCAAGGACCTTAACCCCTCGGGGCCTCCCTGCTGTCTGAGAACTGGGAATCTGGAGTGCCTACCTCCAATTTTAAAACATGTAAAGTACTCAGAATAGCGCCTGGCCATTGTAAGCACTCAGGTACCCAGAACTTGACAAAGAGTCTCTCCTATTAACTCATCTAGGCATCACAAAAAAATGCATGCATCCCATTATCTAGATTAGCCCAAGGCCATGGAGCTAGAAAGGGAAGAGCTGGGACTTTGAGAGCTGGCATCAAACCCTAAGGGCTCTTGATCAACCTACCAGGCTACCTCCCTCCACGGCCAAATTCAACACTCGGGGACAAAGGAAACACCAAGCTGGGCAGCAGTGTATGGTGAGGAAGGTTTTTTTGCAAATGCTCTGGGTTTTTAAAATAAACGGAACCAGGCAGTGGGGAAACAACAAGATGCCACCACATCAAAGCAGTAGCTGTATTAGGTGACAGAAGATTAGACACAAGACCTAGGTTTGGAATCTCATACATCACACTTAACTGTAGCTGTGGGACAGCTGAGTGCCCCTCACCCAAGAAGACGGGAGGTGCAGCCCTGAACAACCCACTATGCTGTCGGTTGGCAAGAACCACATCTGGACAGAACTTGCTTTGAAATAAACAGTGAAAGGTAGTGGGACACGAAAACATTAAAAAAAAAGAAAGAATGAAAACTGGAGTTCCCATTATGGCTCATAAGGTTAAGAACCCAGCTAGTATCCATGAGGATGTGGGTTTGATTCCCTAGCCCCCCTCAATGGGTTAAGGATCCGGTATGGCTGTGACTGCGGTGTAGGCCGGCAGCTGCAGCTCCGATTTGACCCCTAGCCTGGGAACCTCCATATGCTGCAGGTGCAGCCCTAAATAAATAAACAGCAATAACTGACAGGAAGGTCCCTAAAACTATTTCAGAACTGCATCCTAGAGTCCTGGGGGAAAGCACGCCTTAAAAGAATTCAAGGACACGTGAACTTCATGAAACAGGAGCAAAAATCTACAGCGAGCGAACAGCTAGAGAGAAAAAGAAAAGAGGCGGCGATGAAAAGGACTGTAAGACAAGCACTGTTAATAAGTCAAAATGCATTTAAATATCCTCACAAATGCATTTAAATATCCACACAGAAGGGAGGCAAGATGCAGACTGAGAAAGAATCAAATCAGGGGTGTTACGAATACACTTGAGACGTGTATTCTCCAAGAATGCAGAGGAAAAGGATAAAGAAATTCAAGTAATGAGCATGATAGATACGGGAAAACTAATTTTCAAAGTCCAACATAAAGATAATTGATTTCTCAGAAGAATAGAACAGAACAACAACAACAAACGAATGAAAAAGGGACTAGAAAACATCTTTTTCTTGACCTTTAGAAAAATCATATTCTAAGAAGAGAGATGCTCACGTGGACATAGCTTGGCAAAATGTGTATTAAAATACCGGAAGAATTAAAACCCTCCAAAGAGCTAAAGGGAAAAATACTCAGACAGGAATAAAGATCAGAGAGATCCTAGCTTCTCAACCATCAAAAGTTCTAGAAAACACAGAAACATTCACAGTTGAGGGAAAGGACTGGAGGTCCAAGGAGCGACCCAGGTCATTTGTGCAGCCTGACATCTGTGAAGACAGCATCCTTGGCTATTTCTGCTTTGAGAATATACACTGCCAACTACCATTTTTTAAACAATCAATTTAAGGGAGTTCCCATCATGGCTCAGCGGAAACTAGCATCCATGAGGATGCGGGTTCGATCCCTGGTCTTGCTCAGTGGGTTAAGGATCTGGCGTTGCCATGAGCCGTGGTTTGGGTCGCAGACGCGGCTTGGATTCCAAACTGCTGGTGGCTGTGGTGAAGGCCGGCAACTACAGCTCCGATTCGACCCCTAGCCTGGGAACCTCCACATGCTGTGGGTGTGGCCCTAAAAAGACAAAATAATAATAATAATATTAATAAAATCAATCCCTGATCATTGGGCATTATAGGAATTATACCACACATTATACACTGCACGGTGCAATGAAATAACTAAAATTTGGATTCAGAAGGAAGCTTTCCCGAAAGCAAAGCCCTGTCCTACCATTTATTAGCCACGCAACGTTAGGTAAATTAGTTCAACAGTCTGTGCTTGTTCCCTCATAAGCACAACAGAGATTATAACTGTTCTAATAACTCAGCGTCACGTGGATGAAATGAATGAATACATGTAAAGGCTTTAGAACACTCCCCGCAACATGGTCAACAGTGTGTGTGCAGGTTTTTCTTTTTCCAGGTCTTTGCTACAGTGTGGAAGTGCATCCTTCTCTCTCTTAAAAACAAAACAAAACAAAACAAAACAAAACAAAAACCTATGCAATTAGTCTTTTGGATAAAATTCTTAGAAATGGAATTGCTGGCTGCAGGGGCAATTCACTTTTAAACGTGTGTACATGTGATCTAATTTCACATCGAAATGTGTGATATTTTTTTACATTTCACGACACAGTTTATAACCCCACAAAACACCTGTATTCACATAGCCTCGCCCACACTGGGTAGTTACTTTTTCTCTCCCAACTCTGCCAAGATCGCGAAAGAAACTGGCATTGAGTTGCCTTATTTTGCATTTCCAAGAAAGCCCACCATTTTTTCTGAAGGCTTATACATCATGTTGATGTTTTTCCTTTTATATACAACCTGTTCATGTCCTCTGCTGACTTTCTGTTGGGAGTGTTTTTCCACTGAGTGCCAAAACATGTTCTGTATTAGGAATAAACATTTACATTCGCTATTGGAAATGTTTTACCTCGGTTTGTCATTAGCATTAGCGGCTACAAAGATTTGTTCCTAATGTTTTGATTTTGTAATGCTTTAAATTTTACAACATCAAAGTCTACCAAATTTTTCCTTAATAATTAAGACGTTGGGATGGTCGTTGGAAAGGCATCCCCAAATCCAAATTGACATGTATTTCACTTCACTGTCGCCTCTGTGATTGCCTATTTCATATTTAATTCTTTATCCAAATCCAGTTGATTGTATTCATTAGCATAGGGAAAGACACTAACAATTTTCTTTCCAAATATGAACGAATTTTCCCAACCGCATTCACGGCATCCTTTTCTCCCTGATTTCAGATCTTCGCCATAAACTAAGTATGTCCAGTCAAATACCCCACTGGCTTCTTCCCGTCTTAGTCTTCTCCCTACCTGGACCGTAGCCCACTCTTCATTATTATCGTTTTTAAGTGAATTCTCATGTCTGGAAGAGTGGTGCTCACAGACCATTTTGTTTTTGTTTTTTAAAGGGCTTAATTGGCTCTTCTCAGCAATTTATTCTCCAGAAGAACTTCGGAACAATTCTGTCACATCTCCCCCCGCCCGCCCCCCCCAAAAAAAGCCCTGTTAGGACTTCTGCGGCTGTTATGATAGTTGAAACACAACAGCTGTCCTTCTATTTGTTTTGGAGGCTTCTTCGGAAGTACACATTATCCATGTGTTGGATCTTCACTGTCTGCCTCTGTGTCCACAACCTCTCGAATAACTTTTATTTTATTTTATTTTATTTTTTTGTCTTTTGTCTTTGTTGTTGTTGTTATTTCTTGGGCCGCTCCCGCGGCATATGGAGGTTCCCAGGCTAGGGGTTGAATCAGAGCTATAGCCACTGGCCTACGCCAGAGCCACAGCAACGCGGGATCCGAGCCTCGTCTGCAACCTACACCACAGCTCACGGCAACGCCAGATCGTTAACCCACTGAGCAAGGGCAAGGACCGAACCCGCAACCTCATGGTTCCTAGTAGGATTCGTTAACCACTGCGCCACGACGGGAACTCCTCGAATAACTTTTAGTTCCTTGTCGTTGTCCTCTGCGTTCGAGGGTCTTTCTCAAACCCATCTTCCTTATCATCAAATAGGTTCACTGTAGTATTAATTCTGCTCCTCGCTGATCCTAACTCAGTGTACAGCTTTGCCACCAAATGACCTGCCTCTTGTAGTCTCTCCTAAGCTTTGTGACATTCATTTTCATCTTAGTCTGTTGCCTTATCACCCAAGCTTATCTTTCTTATAGTCTGTCTCTTGTTTGAGCGTCTATGGTTTCCTAAATTTCCTTAGGATTAAGACAGATGCTGACCAAATTTTGCTTTTGAAGAAAATGCTTTTTTAAAAGATGCCCTTTCTTCATTTTGTGTAGGAGACATTTGCCTCTATTCCTGCTGCAGATTTGTTTACATGTCCCATATTGAGAGTTGTTATTCCTGCTTGTTTAGCCTTCACTGAGAATAGATCTTTTTCTCATCTGGCCACGTGGAAGCTGGAAATCCTGTTGAACGACCGAGGTCCCTACATTTTTATAAGCAATAAAGACTAATCATCTTCCCAAATGCAGACATGGTCAGTTATTAACCCCTCTTTCTATCATTGCCTATTGGAAAGTTTTTGAAAGAGTGGCTGTATCACCTCTCTATCAATATGTATGAAAAGATACAAATATCAAAACATTACAAAAACAAGAAGACTGGAAGGAACGATCAAAATACTGGTAAGGCCCGAACTTTGGATTTTGTTTTTTAATGGCCACATACCTGGCATATGGAAGGTCTCGGGCCAGGGACTGAATCAGAGCCACAGCTGCTGACCTACGCTTGCAGCTGCAACAATGCCCGGTCCTTTAACCCACTGTGCCTGTTCGGGGATTGAACCTGCTCCTCTGCAGTGACTGAGCCACTGCAGTGACCTACTGAGCCAATGACCTGGCCATCTCCAGTTTCTCCTCCTTCACTCTTTCCCTTTATTCCTGCCACCCTGGCCTTCTGTCTTTCAGTCAGGCACAAACGTATTCCCCACTTTGAGTTCTGAGTTGAAAAGAATACTTTGCTCGTGGATATGCCCATGGAAGACAACTTCTTGCTTTTCAGATCTTCCTTCAAAGGTCCCTCCCCAACCATCGTAACTGCCTCCTTGCCATGTCATTCCTATCTCACCAGTCTGTCTTATTTTCTTGATAGCATTTGCCAGTAGCTAAAATTCTCTGGCTTATGGGGTATATTATATGGATCTTATATCACCTGTCAAAAAAAAAAAAAATAAGCTTGGTTCAGAGCAGCATTATTTACAATTGCCAAGGTATGGAAGCAACCTAAGTGTCCATCAACCAAATGAATGGATAAAGATAATGTGGTATATCTATACAATGGAATACTACTCAGCCATAAAAAAGAATGAAATTTTGCCATATGCAGCAACATGGATGGACTTGGAGGGCACTATGCTAAGTACGTCGGAGAGAGAAAGACCAGTACTGTATGATGTCACTTATATGTGGACAATGAAAAATACAAAAATTAGTGAATAAAACAAAAAAGAAGCAGACTCACAAATACAGCAAACAAAGCAGTGGTTATCAGTTGGGAGAGGGGTAATACAGGGATCAGGGAAAAAGGAGGATTAAAACATATAAATTATAACCCCCCACATGTATATATATAAAATCTCTCCATATATGTGTGTATATAAATACATATATATATGTAAAAGCAGGGATTTTCTTTGCCTTTTCATCACTGTAGAACAGTTTTAGGTAATTAGTAGACATGTAATAAATGCCCGTTGAGTGAATAATGGTGGGATTCTGAGTTTATTTTTTCTTTTTTTTTATTTTTCATATTTTACAATGAATTACTTGTATGTTACTTTTGTAGTTTAAAAAGCATCCTCTAAAACAAAAGAATATCTGTAAACATACTTGTGGTTGCCAAGGGGAAGGGGGAGGGAGTGAGATGGACTGAGAGTTTGAGGTTAGCAGATAAAAACCATTACATTTAGAATGGACAGGCAATGAGGTCCTACTGTACAGCACAGGGAACTATATCCAGTCACTTGGAATAGACCATGATGGAAGAAAATATAAGAAAGGGAGTGTGTTTTGTGTGTGTGTGTGTGTGTGTGTGTGTGTGTGAGAGAGAGAGAGAGAGAGACTGGGTCGCTTCGCTGTACAGCAGAAATTGGCACAACACTCTAAATCAGATACACTTGAATTTAAAAGATAAAGAAAAGAGTCTCCAATTTTTAAACGTACAGTTGGTTTTCAAATTTTTAGCAGCAAATCTCTTTACAAAATCGTTGTGGATTTTTCCAATATATAAAAGAGATAAAAGCGGCATTTTTATTACCAACATTTTAAAGTTCACATTATAACTCTCGCTTCTTATAAAATCAACCAGTAACAGGGAGGAGAGACTTGTGGTTGCCAAGGGGGAGAGAGTGGGATGGACTGGCAATCCCGGGTGAAAAGATGCAAACTATTGCATTGGATGGATAAGCAAGGAGATCCTGCTGTGTAGCACTGGGACCTACATCTAGTCACTTGTGGTGGAGCCTGATAATGTGAGAAAAAGAATGTATCCATGCATGTGACTGGGTCTCTTTGCTGTACAGTAGAAAATGGACAGAACACTGTAAATCAGCTATAATGGAAAAAATAAAAATCATTAAAAAAATTAACCAATAAAACAATGAGGCTGTTTTAATGAAAACTTATATTTTAAACTGAAGAGTATGGATGAAAATTTCTTTTTAATGACCGTCTGAGATGATATTCACTTATTTTAACTTCGCTGTTTAGTATTGAGAAAAAAAATCCCAATTCACATAGACGGGTAGTTACAACACAACAGTTTTTAGTAAGTCACTTGTTCTTATGATATTTTTAAATGGAAAAGGGTATCTTGAGTTATTCTCAAGCTTGTACAATCACATATTCACCAAGCTACACAAATTTTCACACGGAGAGTTTCTGATAAATTTGGTTTATAATGCACTTGATTGTGAGGTATGTTTGTTAACAGTTCTAAAAGACTGGAATATATTTAAGATACTAAATGTGAATATAATAGCTACACAAACTGATGAACCATGTCCACGGAAGATGGTAGTTTCATGGACAATGTTTTTTAAACTATGGGGGACTACCTCCTACAGGCAATTGTGGAAAAGCTAATATGCAGAGTCAAAATCCTTGACAAAAATCCATCAATATGTCAACAGTGGTTCTAGCTGGGTGGGGAAACGCTTGGAGATATTTATTCCTTCTTTTTGCTTCTCTGTCTTTCCCAGGGATTTGGAGATGTACATGTATTAACTTGTAACAGGAAAAACAATTCTTAAAAAAGCAAAGGGCAAGGAGCCACATGGATGAATCTCACCCACAAAATGTTGAGCTCAAGAAGCCAACATAGTCGGCCATTTGGTTCCTTTTACATAGAATGCAAAAACAGGAAGCAAGGACACTGCATTAGAAGCGAGGGCTGTGGGAGTTCCCGGCGTGGCGCAGCGGAAACGAATCCAACTAGGAACCATAAGGTTGCAGGTTCGATCCCTGGCCTTGCTCAGTGGGTTAAGGATCCGGCATTGCCGTGAGCTGTGGTGTAGGTCACAGACACGGCTCAGATCTGGCGTGGCTGTGGCTGTGGCGTAGGCCAGTGGCTACAGCTCTGATTAGACCCCTGGCCTGGGAACCTCCATGTGCCGCAGGTGCAGCCCTAAAAAGACAAAGAAGACAAAAAAAAAAAAAAAGTGAGGGCTGTGGCTGGAGAGCTGGGCTCTGAAATCGTCACCTGGTCATCTACCTACCGATCCTCCCATCTCCCCCCACCCATCCCCGCTTCCCTCCTTCCCCCTCCTTCTTTCTTGCCTACCCTCCCTCCCTCATCCCTTCCATCCTTCCCCCTCCGTCTTCCCTCCCTCCTTCTGCCTATACATCAATTTTCTTTAGTCTATTCACAGGTATATGCTATCCAGCCATCGTCACTGACAACTTAGAACCCTTCCATCACCTCGAAAAGCAATAAATAGACTTTAGGTATCACAGCCCCACCCCAGCCCTCAGCAACCACGTGTTTACTACCTTCTATCTCTATACGCGTGTCTATTCTGAACATTTTGTATAAATGGAATCCTACAATACGGGGCCTTTTGCATCTGGATTCTCTCGCTGAGAGTTTTCCAGGCTCGGGCTCTGTTTCTTAAACAAGGTGCTGCTCACCCCACGTGGTGAAAATTCTCTGAGCTGTACACGCAGCTTATGCCTACTTTTCTGTGCATACGGAACAACAAATTCCAAAAGATAAAAATTAACCACAACGTTCAAAAGGAGTGTGCCAGGAGTGTCCACCTGAGGCTCTCATCTTTGGAGGTGCTTGCCCTTCCTGACCCTGGGGATGGGGCGGGGTCTTCCCAGCCCCCTCACCAGTCCATGCCCTTTTGACCGACTGAGAAGGACCATGGCAGGTGGTGAGGTTTGATCACACCCACACCATCCCCTTCCCCTTTGGCCTGCAGCCCCCCCCAGCCATGCCAAGGTCAGAGGTTCTCGGAGAAGGCCCTCTGCTCAAGCTGGTAGCTGGTAGCTCAGATGTTTTTTTTCTTTTTAGGGCTGCACCTGTGGCATATGGAAGTTCCCAGGCTAGGGGTTGAATCCGAGCTGCAGCTGCCGGCCTACAGCACAGCCACAGCAATGGCAGATCCTTAACCCACTGAGCAGAGCCAGGCATCGAACCTGCATCCTCACAGATACTAGTCGGGTTTGTCACCTGCTGGTAGTTCCCTGGTCTCCCCTACCCCAACCCCAAGAAGACTCCTCCTGTGTGTATTCTATCCCCCAGAGTCTTGCTGCATGTGGAGAATAAATTATTTTCTGTTAAGGTATTTCGTGCTGTCAGGGTAATCATTCTAAAATGAAAATTCGATGGGTACACCTCTAAGTCCATCTTTCCAAAGGCTCTCCATTGCCAAGGGAATTAACTCAGGCCCCCTGCAGCCTAATGCATCGGGCTGTCCCTGACCTGCCCCTTTCCCATCTTCTCAGACCCCAGTCTTTGCACCTCTTTTTCTGCCCCAACAAGGGGACCCTTGCTCCCCAAATCTATTCTTCAGATGAGGGGAGCCTTGTATGGCTCCCCAAAATCATTATGCTATTTCACACACGCCTGCTTTGGCTGAAGCTGTTCCTTTTGCCTAAAACATCCTTCTCTGCTATTCCCTTCCCTGTTTGCCTGGTAAACAAACACCTGCCAATTTTGTAGGGCTTGGCTGAAACACCTCCTCCTGACTCCCTAAAGCAATGCTGACCAGCTCATCAGCAAAGCTCCCTTTTGCCTATTTCATCACCTCCAAGAGGCCGTGTGCAATAGCAGGTCTCTTGTCTCCTGACTTGGGTCGGGTCGCCTCAATCCCCCTGACCCACCTCCGTGAGTCCATTCGTAAAATAATAATGATAGAAAACAACCCCATCGGTCCTTTCGAGAATCAGATTAGGTAACACACCCAAAGCATGGCAAACGGTGCCTGGCACGTCGTAAATGTTCAGAGAACGCTGGCTGTTTTTACAAAGCTTCTGTTGGATGTGCATGATCGTGTTTCTAGTCCATGCTTCTAAAATGGGAGCCCCCCCAACCCGGCCCCCGAGCTTGGCCTCACTGATCAAAGTTGCCGCCGCTGGTGACGACACGTCCTGGGATGATGTCAGACCTGGGTTTGAATTTACATCCCGCCACCCTTTGCTGGGCCAGTTTCCCCCTCTCCAAAACGGCCGGATGATGGCCCTGTTTGCAGGATTAGAGGAGACGAGGATGACACACACTGGGCACACGCTGGAGCCTGCATTCGAGGCACAATAAATTGCTTTACATATAACTTAAGACCTGACTCGTCATGGATGCTTGACAAGCAGCCTTTGTTCTGGTTCCCAGACCTCGGATTGTTTTATACTTCAGAACCATTTGTTTCTGTTTTTGTTTTATGTCAACACCATAGCGGGGCTCCACCTGCCCAATAAGAAAGTGACAGAGGAAACTAAAGGCTGTGATGGAAGACGGCCCAGGTCCCCCCACCTCCCCACCATTCCCCCCCCCCCAAAGCTGTACCAAAACATCTTTCTCAACTGCGATGAGGCTTTGGGGTTAAGCTGTCCAAGCCCTAACGTAGTATGAACACATTTCTAGAGGGCAGTCTGTGGCCCCGTACACAAGGACAGTGCAAAATCCCTTTTGTGGAGGTGAATTTTTGACTGGGGAGCCCCCCAAATAGAAAAGAGACCAAAAGGAACACCAGAAAAAGCCCCACCATCGGGGCCCTCCTGGCTGCTGGACCCTCGTGGCGCAGAGCATGAGATCAGATGAGCAATTTCTCATGAGAATGAAAGTCATTCTCAGGAAACAGGGCTGTTTCAGCGGAAACCATTCGAGCACTAAGGCACGTTCTAGCATGCCTCCTGTGATCATCATTAATGCATCTCGTGTCCTAATTAAAAATAACTAAAATCTGTTGACACGTCCCCTTCCTCCACTCCTAGCATGTTGCCCAGGATGCTTGCTCCTGCCTCAGAGTCGGAGGAGGCCAAGGGGCAATCCTTCAAGAGGAAGGAATTTTCTGGATCATTTGCTTGGTGTCTTAACCTGGGTTCCTGATCCAACAAAGCCCGAGGCAAAAGCTTACGGGGCCGAAAAGGCAAATCTAGAGAAGCAGAAGGCAGATTACGGGTTGCCCGGGACAGGGAGGGGGAACCAGGGAGAGTGTAAATGGCCCCAGGGATGTTGGGGGGGGGTGACGGAAAGGTTTTCTTTATTTTTTTATTTTTTCGCTTTTTAGGGCCACACCCACAGCATATGGAGGTTTCCAGGCCAGGGGGTGAATCGAAGCTACAGTTGCTGGCCTACGCCACAGCCACAGCCACAACCACGTGGGATCCGAGCCGCGTCTATGACCTACACCATCGCTCAGGGCAACGCCAGATCCTTAACCCACTGAGCGAGGCCAGGGATCAAACCTGCAACTTCATGGATCCTAGTCGGATTCGTTTCTACTGCACCATGACGGGAACTCCGGAAAGGTTTTAAAATTAGATTTTGGTGATGACTGGGCAGTGCTGTGAATGCTATGGTATAGAAATTATACTTCAGTAAAGCTATTTAAAAAAAAAAAAAAGCTTCGGGGCCAACATTTTCCTGGGGGATGGGATTCCAGGGAAGCAAGAGAGAAGGAATGGGGGAAATAAGGTGGGGGACGGGGTACAGGAGCTCGGGAAGATGGCATGGCATGTCTACATCTCCCTGCTGACACCTTTGTGGAGGTCACCTGTGGTCCTGAGTGGGCAGGATCGGGGGGGAGGAATGCACCCCCAGCACCCCCCTCCCCGCCACATCCACACTATTGGGTTGTACAGGAGCCCAAAGAGGGTCCAACAGCTTCTAGCACCTGAGGGGTGACAGAGGCTGAGGGGAGGGACCAGGGGTGTCAGGAAAAGGCACCGCTGGGGCATGTGTGGAGCCAGCTGAGGGTCTAGGAGCAACCCCCACAGGAGGCCCATGCCCTGGGGCAGAAGGGGCTGAGGAAGTGATGCTGTTACAAGCAGAAGAAAAGCAAGGGGACCTCGAGGGCAGCCCGACCTCACAGGCAAGGACCTAGGCGGTGCAGCCGCTGGATCTCATCCACTCTGCAAAGCCTCCCCTGCCAGATGATGTCACATTCACAGGAGCCTGGCCCAAACAGAAATGGCAAACCCAGGAGTTCCTGATGTGGCTCAGCAGGTTAAGAACCTGGCTAGTAGCCATGAGGATGAGAGTTCCATCCCTGGCCTCGCTCCGTGGGTTAAGGATCTGGCATTGCCGTGAGCTGTGGTGTAGGTCGCAGATGTGGCTCGGATCTGGCGTGGCTGTGGCTGTGGCCGTGGTGTAGGAGGGCAGCTATAGCTCAGATTGGACCCCCAAGTCTGGGCATTTCCTTCCATATGCCACGGGTGCGGCCCTAAAAAAGAAAAAAAAAAATGGCAAACTCTGTTCAGCTCCTCTTTCAAACATTCAAGTCAGGGGAGAGAAAAGGCAGGGAAGCCCCAGCGGGACTCACTGTGCTCCCAGAAGACCCTCGAAGACTTAAAACCAAGAGACAATTCCCAAAGTAGCTACTGCCTCCCAGGGCAGCCGTGCGGGCACTGCCAGGATCTCCCTTCAGGGAAGGATCTGCCTCCGCCCTGGAACTATGGCCACACTCTCCCCAGGGCAGCCCCAGCCAAGGGGACGTGGACCTGGCCATTCCCGCCCAAGATGAGACTCCTTAACGGGCAATCTCGGCTGCAGAGTCACCCGCTGGTCTGGCCAAGGCTTGGTCAGATCTTCATTACGGTCTGGGGCTTCCCACGCCTGCTCCTGCTTCTGGCCCCTTATGTTCAGCAGCAAGTATCATCTCCTCTCTCTCTAAACACACCCTGCATGCTCCATTGCAGCATCTGCTTCTAGGAAGACTAACTGGTATCCTTGGTGACCTTCAAAGTCACAATGATGCCCCTTTTCTAGGCACATCGCAGACCTGTAAGCGGTCACACTCTCACTTCCAAGGCAAAGGGTTCTCGTCCTGGAGTTCATGAATCCCAGGGAGATACAGTCAAGGGGGAAACAGCCTAAGATCCTGAGTCTTTTGATGGAGGGCCAATCTTTGGAGGCAGCCTAGAGGTATGTATCAGTTCTCTATGGTTGCTGTAACAAATTGCTATAAACTTGGTGGCTTAAAACAAGAGGAAAAAAAAAATTACAATCTTATCGTTCTGGAGGTCAAAAGCCTGACATGGGTGTCAGTGAGCTAAATCAAGGTGTTGGCAGGACCAATTTCCTTCTAGAGACTCTAGAAGAGAGCCTGTTTCCTTGACTGTTCCAACTGCAAGAAGCCGCCCAGGGCCCTTGGCCCCTTTAATCTTCAAGACCAACAAGAGCTGGTTGAGTCTTTCTCCTTCTGTATCACATTGATCCTGATTTTCCTGCCTTCTCCTTCCATTTCTAAAGACGCTTTGATTATGCTGGGCTCCCTCAGATAATCCAGGACAGTCTCCTTATCTTGGGGTCAGTAGACTAGCACCTTAATTCCATCTCTGATCTCTTCTTTTTTTTTATTCTTTTCATGGCCGCACCCGGGACACTTGGAAGTTCCCAGACCAGGGGTCAAACTAGAGCTGCAGCTGCCGGCCTACACCACAGCCACAGCAACACGGGATCCAAGTGTTGTGACCTACATCGCAGCTCGAGGCAACGCCAGATCCTCAACCCTCTGAGCAAGGCCAGGGAGTGAAACCTCATCCTCATGGACACTCTGTCAGGTTCTTCACCCACTGAGCTACAACGGGAACTCCCCATCTCTGACCTTAATTCCCCCTTACCATGTATAATATACCCACAGGTGCTGGGGATCAGGATGTGGGCATCTTTGGAGGCACCATTACTCTGCCCATCACAGAGCACCTTCCAAGTGGACGGTGCCTGGACCCCTGGAGGTGAGGAAGCATCAGTGTGCAGAAGGGAAGGCTGGGCGTGTGTCTTTTCTTCCCCCCTCCCCTGTCTTCTCGCTCCTGAGGTCCTCCATAAACCAGGGCTGGGGTTATCCTCCGGTGGGTACTGGATGTTAGGGTCAGGCCAGGTGTCCCTCAGATGCCAGGATAAAACAGGGGACAGTGTAGCTGTGTGATTCCTCCCCCACCCCCCTGAGCTCCTTCTCCAAAAGAGGCACATTTTCAGCATTTTAAAAGCAATGTGTGAATGTGACAAGATGTTAAAGGAAATAGTGAGAATGCCAGAAAGGACTCAGAGAAGTGGCAGTAAATGCCTTTGTGGAGCCTTTGCCTCCCCCCGCTGATGAAGATGCTGGCCTGTCCCAACTCTAGGCTCCCTCTAAGGCTGCATCTAACTCCACTGGAGGACCTGGCTAAACAGACCAGAGGGTTTCCAGAAGGCAAGCGTGGCACTGCCAGCCTCCTGGGGTACGAGAGCAGAGCCCCTCCCACCCCGGTGAGTAGCAGAAGCCAGGAGCCTTGGAGTGGCGGCAGGTCTGGGGCAGCGCATCCTGCTGCTTGTAATATGACTAACACCAGCCCCAAAGGGCGTTCAAGAAAACAACTCTATAAAGCACTTGTCGATGCCAATAAAGCTCTCTGCCGGGCCCTGACATCACCGCTTCTATGGCAACCAGTGCACTTCAAAGAGCAAAATGTGGGAGACTGAAAAACAGAATCTGAAATTGAAGGCACCAAGTTGTGCCAAATGAGTGAACTGGCCAGAAAGCCATTTACAAGTTCAGAGGTTGTCCTCAAGGAAGGTCTGAGGGAAGAAGGAGAGATGTCACAGGCATCGTCAGGTCCAAACCAGAGTGTCCTGAAGCAGCGATGAAGTGGCCTGTGGTTGCCATTGCCGGTTCTTCTGTGCTGCGGGGGGGGCGGGGACCGGAGCGGGTATCTCTACTCTGGCCACGCAGAGAACAGCACGTTCAGTGAAGAAGTTTCCCGAAAAATAAACATCACTGTGCTTCAGTACGCAAGGTCTAAATGAACGTTAATTGTCCTTCCAAGAACACGAGGCCACTCGAGGCGACACGGGGAAGTGTAGGTGCACAGCGTGGTCGTTGAGTCCTTCTTAGGGACATTCGTGGATGTGACCTGACAGACAATCATGGCAGGCCTCCATCTCTGCCTGCTCAGGCTGCCTTAACAAAATACCACAGACTGGATGGTTTAAACAACAGGTATCTGCTCCTCAAGGTTCTGGAGCATGAGAGGCTCAGGTCAAAGTGACAGGCTCGGCTGGCCGTGGCTGCCTTCTTGCTAAGTCTTCCCATGGTGGAGAGAGGAAGTTCTGGGGTTTCTTCTCTTAAGGGCACTAATCCCATCACGGGGACCCCGTCCTCATGACCTCATCTCAACCTAATCACCCCCGGAAAGACCCTGCCTCCTAAAACCATCACATTGGGGGTGAAGAGCTGCCCTATGTGAATTCTGAGCTGATACAATGTAACAGATTTTGTGTCTATCATTTGATTCTCCTCTGCAGGGGGTGACTGCCTGTGATTCATTCAATAGGACTTGCAATCAATTAATTCACCTCTTCTAGTCCAGCCCAAAAAGTCAAGGGGGAGAGAGGAGAGGCAGATTCCGAGGTTCCAAGAGCATCTGGATGCAGGGGGCTGCAGATGCCACTGGCGGCACACAACTGAAATGGAAAAGCATCCCCTGCCCCAGCCCTGGCCCCGAGGTTCCCACCCAGAGTCTGGGTCTATGGACACGCCCTTTATGCACATTATGTAAATAAGCTCTCAGCCATTCTATTCCTTAATTACTTTTAGCCACTCTGAGATCTGACCACGAGCAGAGAACGTAAAAAAATCCCTCTGTAGTGGCAGCCACACAGCCATTCTTAATTGTGTCAAATGCCCAACAGCGAAGAGTCAACTAAACTTCTGAGTCAACGTGGAAAGCAGAGATGCACACACACCCTTACCCAACTTTTCATTAAAATCCACCAAGACACACGCACACACACACACACACACACGTGCAACGAACACTTACATGAATGCATACTTACACACGTACATAGGCACACATACACACACACAGACATGTTACACACACACACAGCCAACCGAAAATACATCTATAAGAGAATGTCCTATGTAAGCGGAAGACATTTCCACGGCTTAAAATTGTCAGTAAGAACAATGTGAGAAACAAAATCCTGACAGAGGCAAGAGCTACCTTCTAAACCAAAACAGCATCGATAGCAAAGGAGAGAGGAAAATATTCAGACTCCCCCCACGTAGAAAAAGATAAATAAATTCAACCTCACTAGCAATCAAAGTAAAACAGAATACCACATTATTGAAAACTACCAACACGGCACCAATTCTGAAAACTGTGAACACAACCTTGGGGAGACAGTGGTGAAATGAGGCTTTTTCATTCACAGGTGGTGGGAGTGGAAATCGAGCTGATTTTTTAGGGAAGCGACCTGGCCACGCACAACAAGAGCCCTAAGCAACATTTTTTACGCAGCCTTGACTCAGACCAAGTTGCTGGTCCAAGTCCGGATTTTAAAAAACATCACACACACACACACACACACACACACACACACACACAAAGTTCCCTGGTGTTTCAGTGGGTTAAGGATCTGGCTTTGCCACCGCTGTGGCTCAGGTTGTGGCTATGGTGCGGATTCGATCCCTGGCCCAAGAACTTCAGGTGTGGCCAAGAAAATGATCCCAAATACAGGCAAAGATGCCTCCTCCAGTAGCTCATCACAGCATTGCCTAGGATGAGGGAAAATCAAAAATACAGCTGAATGGCTGACAACGAGAGAGAGCCTTTTCAGACCTGCCATTAACCCGAATCCGCCCCTCTAGGCAGAACCCGACCTGAATCAACTTCACGCCTCCTGCTCGGGGCTGCAGTGAGTCTCTGCAAGATCGGGAGTTGATTTTCTGAAGCCAGATGAATGATGTAACCTGGAGCAAAATACCTACAGGAGGCACAGACAGAGGGAGGGTCGCAAGGATGTAGGATATTGAACTGGCCAAATTGATCTGATCTACTTAGGATTCCTCCCCTTGTGCTCTTCCCAGAGGCTGAAAAAACTCGACTTGCCTGTGAAATTAAACCCCCCACACAAAAAGGAGAACCATTAAAAACAAGAATGGAAGCAGGGAAAGGGGATAAAAAGGGCAGAAAACTAGTTGCCACCAGACACCGGGAAGTGATTAATTATTACAATCGGATCCTGACTGTAACGCTGTGGCTCCTGACAGCTTCAGCAGATCAGGGAACACTGTGGGAATAGAGTTTTTATTGTCTGATTAAAAAAAAAAAAAAAAAGACAGAATGGTTCTGTTGGAGAGATTCATTCTTACCACGTGCTGAAATGGGATGGCAATTATCGTGCTTCCTTCGCATGTGGCTTTACATAAGCGAGGCTGAGAACGCAGGGCAGAGCTCCCTTCAGCTTCTTTAGACACGTGCTCTCCCTCCTTCTCACCTTCTCAGTGGTCCTCCATCTCTCTCCTCCACTAGTCCATAAGGCTCGGAGGGCAGGAAGGGTCGAGCTCCCTCCTAGGCTCGCACCTTCTCCTTTGCACCCTAAGCCTCCCTCCTAGACGTACAGCTGAGGCAGGGCTGCTGGACACGCACTGAGCCCTCAACCAATAAAAGTTGGTTCCAGGTTAAGAAGGCAGCTGGGTGCTGCCTCTGAGACGGCATCTCTACATGCCACTAGATGTCAAAGAAAAAGCAAAGGGAAAAAAAAAAACCCAAAATCTAACACTGAGGCATTTCTATAACCTGCATGTCAGATGGATACATTGCCGAGCAGAGCTGGTGGCACAGGCATGCCGGCCAAGAAAAATGCAGCCCCCGCGAAGGTTGACATGCACCCCCCCCACGTCTCCCTAATGCCCCACCCCAGCCCCAGCCCCAGCCCCCACCCCCGGTCCCCAGCCCCGCCACACCACAGAAGAACAATGACAGTGCCTGCCACCAGGCAAGGGCCAGCAAGCCTTTCTTTGTTCTTTTTTTTGTAATACTTAATGAGTTTTATTACATGTATAGGTGTACAACAGTCATCACAACCAAATTTTACAGCATGTCCATCCCAAACCCTCAGCGCATCCCCCCACCCCCTCAACCTGTCTCTTTTGGAAACCATTAGTTTTGCAAAGTCTGTGAGTCAGTATCTGCTCTGCAAAGAAGTTCATTGTGTCCTTTTTTTAGATTCCACAAGTCAGTGAAAGCATTTGATGTTGGTGTCTCATTTTCTGACTGACTCTACTTAGCATGATAATTTCTAGGTCCATCCATGTTGCTACAAATGCTGTTATTTCGTTCTTTTTAACAGCTGAGTAATGTTCCATTGTGTAGATGTACTGCAGCTTCTCTATCCACTCCTCTATTGATGGACATTTAGGCTGTTTCCAGGTTTTGGCTATTGCAAATAGCAGCAAGCCTTTCTGAAACACGAGGCTTCCCTACCAAGGTGTGGGAGGGAACTATCACGGAAGGACTTTTGGTTGACCGGTTGCCTGTGCCTGGGCTTTAATGCCAAATCCCACGTCCATGCTCCCCCAGAGACTCTCTGTGTCAGAATCTGGGGGAGGCCACCAGGCCCACGTGTGAAGAACTGCTCCCCAGGTATTTCAGGGCTACCCAGGGCTCCCCCACTTAAGAACCTCAGCACCAGCCCCCGGGCTCCTGGCCTGGAGGAGCTGGGGCTGATTTCCCACCCAGACCCCCCGGGGACCTTTCCTACATCACATCGTGAGCAAGTGAACGGGCTGCCCACTGCCCAGGGTGAGCCATGGGCTCCCAGGAAAGCCATCAGCACCAGGACAGAAGCAGCCAGACAGACGAGCATGGCTGGTTTCCTTGACACCCTGTGCTCGGTGGGCTGTCATCAGGCAGAGGGGAGAAGAGGAGATCCCCTTCTCAGGGGCCGCAGAGAACTTGAACTTGATCGGAAACAGGCTGGAGCTGGGCACAACGTTCAATTACGAGAAGAACTACAATCCCGAGGAAAGACTTCCAAAGTCCCGGAGGAGAGAAAACACAAAGGAAACATCACCTTTACACCAATAGCTGGAAATAAGCCCACACAAAGAAACAGCTCCCTGTGCTCACAAGTGGGATGGAAGGTGATAGTTGTTTTTTTTTTGTTTTGGGTTTTTTTTTTTAATTGATTTACAATGTTGTGTTTGTTTCAGGTGTACAGCAAACTGATACCGTTATACATCATATATATAGATTCTTTCTAGATTCTTTTCCATTATAGGTTATTAGAAGCTATTGAATATAGCACCCTGGGCTATATAGCATGTCCTTGGTGTTTGCCTATTTTCCTTTTTTGGGTCGTTTTAGAGCGACACCTGTGGCATATGGAAGTTCCCAGGCTAGGGGCTGAATCAGAGCTGTAGCTGCTGGCCGACACCACAGCCACAGCGACGCAGGATCCAGGATCCAAGCCGCGTCCTCGACCTACACCATAGCTCACGGCAACGCCAGATCCTTCACCCACTGAGCGAAGCCAAGGATCAAACCCAAGTCCTCCCAGATACTAGTCAGATTCGTTCACCGCTGAGCCACGACGAGAACTCCTGCAGTTGGATTCTTAAGCCCCTGTGCCACAGCAGGAACTTCTGGTGATGGATTTTCAGATAGACATTATGGGGAAACAATTGTTTTCTCTCCCTGCTGCTACGAATCCTAGGAATAAAACCTAGTGAACTGAAGGAAGACCTAGTTCTTAGAAAGAAGGAAGACCTAGTTGCTTAGAAAGAACGGGAGAGTCCCAGGGCTCTCCCTGAACTTGGTTGTTCAGGGACCCCCTGCGGTTCCAAATAGGCCCCCCGCAGAAGGGGCTCAGACAGACCCCGAAGTCTCCTTCTCATCGCAGCAAGATCCCATTACCGTGCTCTCTGGGCCAGCAGGGCACACCTGGGGCACAGCCATCCTCCGGTGCCACCCAGCTTCCTCCAGCCACCCCCCCGCCTCGTTCCGCCTCCAACTGACCATGCTACGTGCCCACTACCAGCCATCGGATGGGGTGGGAAATGACATCCCCAAAGGGGAATTTTCAAAGAGTGAGCAGGGGACTCCCAGACATGCCTGCGGTGCTTCCAAAGGGGCACAGAGACAGCTGGAGGAGGTCATTTTCAGTTTTCTGCCCAAGACTCTGGGGCTTGACAAGGAAGACCAGACAGCTCAGTCTCTGAAGGCAGCTAACTCAGCGTGTAGTCTATTTTCAAGCCAAGCCCTCTGTGCTACCTTGACGATGGTGTAGAATTTACACTGAAAGGGCAGAAAATGTCACACCATCTTGTGTGTTCCCCCACTTCCATGTGCTCTTTGCATGAAAAATCAAACTCGGCTGCTTGGGAACTTGTGGCGAGCACCCACATGTCTAAGGCGTGCCGTTTAAGTCACACATATTCTCTCTGAGGGGAAAGGGTGCGGGCAGAGAAACAGCAGAGGGAGTATCGGCCCCGAAACCGATGCTTCCCTGAGCCACGATTTCTCCATCTGCAAAAGGAGGATGATTCCGCCTCCCTCTCGGAGTGACTTCACGAGCGTATTGCACAGAAACACGTGGGACAGAGTCCAGCACATGAGCAGGTCCTGTTCCTTCCCCTTGGGGCCTCAGCTTCCCCACCTATATTGTTAAGAAGGGTCGAGAAGGGAGACAGCTATGGTAGGTGACCCAACTTCAACCCCCTACGTTCTTAGGATTCTCCCTCCGACGTGCCATCCAAGGTCCGACTCCGTGCTTACACGCACAGGATGAAAGTTATCAGCTGCATCCTCCTTGGAGACGAGAGGGAGGGCGGGAAGTCTCTGTGCCACCATGAAGATGAAACAAGCCGGCACCAGCAAGGCACCAGCACTAAGAACTTGAAAGCTTTCTGTCCCCCCAGCGCCCCTGCCCTCTGTGCTCCTATAATACACAGTGGTCACTGTTGCCACGCTGAGTGAATCATCAAATAATTAGTTTAAATGTCGTGCTTCCTTTCTGGACCGTGATCTCCTCTAAGGAAATTTTAGGGTGCCGGTACCATCTTTGGCTGTCCCCTGGGTTATGCCGTGGGCACCAGGCTACCATCTTTGGCTGTCCTGGCAAGTCTCTGTCCCAGGACCCACCATGTCCTTTCCTAAAAGACCTCTGCTCTCCGTGACTCCAGTCTCATTTCTGTGGAGCCCTTCTGATGCCATGATGTGGGTTCAGAGCAAATCGGAGCAGCTCAGAACAGGCTCTGGAATACTGAACACCTGCAGGGGGCGCCCATCGGCGCAGCCTCGCCCGTCCTTGTGGTGGGAACTCCCATCGATGCAGCGGCCTAATCAGGGTTGGGCTCATGTCAGGGTGACCTCTCTGGTCCCTGTGTCTATTTTTCCCATCTAATTAGATCAGCCAGAGAAGCAAAGAGCTTGAAAGCTTTCTTTCCCCCCAGCGCCCCTGCCCTCTGTGCTCCTATAACACACAGTGGTCACTATTCCCAAGCTTAGGGAATCATCAAATAATTAGTTTAAACGTCCTGCTTCCTTTCTGGACCGTGATCTCCTCTAAGGAAATTTTAGGGGCGATAGCTATGCTCTAAAACTCGACTCTGGTGACGTATGCCCAACTCTGTAACTGTATGAACAGTCGCCGATACATTAACCGAAAACACGAAACTTTACAGTATGCACATTATACCTTAATCAAGCTATTTTTTAACAACTACCATCCAGCAGTGCCTGGTCTTGGGCAAATTACCTGCCTGGGCCACAGTTTCCTCATCTGTAACCTGAGATAACAATAACTGATGTCCTACAATAGTTGGAGGTTTAAATGAGCATGGAAGGCACTTCGCAGAGTGCAAGCACTCCACCAGTGTTGGCTGTTATTTTTCCTATTATTTCTTGTTGTTGTTACTTGTCCAGCATGAAAGATACAACTGGGGAAAAGGAAAAAAAATAACATGGACGAAAGTTTGGGTGCTGTCGTAGGCAGAAAATGACGCCCCCCCCCCACCAAAGGTGTTCATGTCAACCCCCAGGAGCTGTGAATATGTCCTCTGACACAGCAAAGGGACTTCTGCAGGTGGGATTAAACTAGGGCGTTGCAATGGCGATGTTATCCTGGATTAGCTTAGTGGGCAGCAATGTAATCACTCAGGGTTCTTAAAAGATGGAAAAGGGAGGGATTTCCTGTCGTGGCTCAGCGATAATGAACCCAACTAGTATCCATGAGGACTCGGGTTCGATCCCTGGCCCTACTCGGTGGGTTAAGGATCCGGGATGGCCATGAGCTGTGGTGCAGATCACAGATGCAGCTCGGACCTGCGTTGCTGTGGCTGTGGTGTAAGCCGGCAGCTGTCACTCTGATGTGACCCCTAGCCTGGGAACCTCCATATGCCACAGGTGTGGCCCTAAAAAAAAAAAAAAAAAAAAAGATGGAAAAGGGAGGGAGGAGAGTCAGAGGAGAGACTGGAAGATGTTACACTGTTGGCCTTGAAGGTGGAGGGAGGAGCCACAAGCCAAGGAACGCAGGAGCCTCTAGAAGCTGGAAAAGGCCAGCAATTGGATTCCTTGCCAGCATCCCCCAAAGGAACACAGCCCTATCGATTCCTTGACTTGAGCCTAGTAAAACCCATTCCGAACTTCAGATTTCCAGAACTGTGTGATGATACCTTTGTATTATTTTAAGGCATCAAGTTTGTGGGCACAGGCTACAGGAGCCATACGAGACTGATACAGGGCCCATGGTGCAGAAAGCCTTGACCTCCAGGGTGAGAGCTGATCTAAGGGGAGAAGTGATAAACGAGATATGCTTTTGTGGGGTTGATTTTTGGCTGCGTGTCAGATGCACTGGAATAACGGGGGCGGGGGGGAGCAGGGTGGCCGGGCAGGATGCTGTTCTGAGGAACGGGGCAATGAGCTGATGAGGAGCGGGGCTGGGGGGGAGGCCTTCAGACTTGGGAGATGGGGCGGGTAAACCACGCGTGATCCGCAATTGCCTGAATGCTGGGAGCAGAGATTCAAAGAGGTCAACAAGGCTGGCTCGGGGAAACACAGTGATGCTAGACTCGGAGTCAGGAGCGCTGGCTGCCGCTGGAGGAGCAGAGGTGCCAGGAGGAAGGCAGGACATGGACAGACGCAGTGGAGACATCAAGCGAGGCGTTTAAAACTTGGGTCAGACTCTTGGGCATCTATCTGTACAAAACTCTACTTAAAAGAGACACGTGCACCCGCATGTTCATTGCAGCACTATCCACAATAGCCAAGACATGGAAACAACCCAAATGTCCATCGACAGAGGATTGGATTCGGAAGATGTGGTATATATACACGATGGAATACTACTCAGTCATAAAAAAGGATGACATCATGCCATTTGCAGCAACATGGATGGAACTAGAGAATCTCATACTGAGTGAAATGAGCCAGAAAGACAAAGACAAATACCATATGATATCACTTATAACTGGAATCTAATATCCAGCACAAATGAACATCTCCTCAGAAAAGAAAATCATGGACTTGGAGAAGAGACTTGTGGCTGCCTGATGGGAAGGGGAGGGAGTGGGAGGGATCGGGAGCTTGGGCTTATCAGACACAACTTAGAATAGATTTACAAGGAGATCCTGCTGAATAGCATTGAGAACTTTGTCTAGATACTCATGTTGCAACAGAAGAAAGGCTGGGGGAAAAATGTAATTGTAATGTATACATGTAAGGATAACCTGACCCCCTTGCTGTACAGTGGGAAAATAAAAAAATTATAAATGAAAAAAAAAAACTGCACATGAAATAAATAAATAAATAAATAAATAAATAATAATAAAACTTGGGTCAGGAGCCCCGGCAGGCAGTCGGGGCTGAGGGCAGCATGTGGGGCCAAAAGCGCAGAGGGGGAAGTCCAGAAGTGACGGAGGTGAGGGAAGCGAGCACCAGCAGAGCAGGGCAGAGCGCGGAGGAGACAAGCTGATGACGGGCACATCTGGGTCTTGGAAGAAAGAGAAAGAGCAAGCCAGACGGCTGAGCATGGGCCGGAGAAGAGGGTTTCTCTCCCGGGGCCAATTCAACACCCCGATAGTGGCAGGAATCAGACTGCAAAGGGAGAGCTAGAGTGAGAGAGCGAAGGAAGAAGAGATACAGCCTTTTTTAAAAATTTTTTCTTCTGTTGAGGGCCGCACCCACAGCATACACAAGTTCCCAGGCTAAGGGTTGAATGGAATTGGAGCTACAGCTGCCAGCCTACACCCCAGCCACAGCAATGCCAGATCTGAGCTGCGTCTGCGACCTACACCGCAGCTCACAGCAATGCTGGATCCTTAACCCACTGAGGAAGGACAAGGATCGAATCTGCATCCTTGTGGGTACTAGCTGGTTTCTTAACCTTCTGAGCCACAACAGAAAACGCCGAGATATAGTCTTAAGAAGTGAGATGGAGAGAAGGAGCGAGATTAAATGGTAGTTTGGTCGGGGGCCCACGTGGAAGAAACGCATTTCTTACCATCCTGGGCTCCTGAACACACGGGCCTCCCTGGGGAAGGGCGACGGGGTGGATGGTAGATTAGAACTGGGGGTGGGGATGGGAGTTAAGGGTTTGAGGGAAGAGAAGGAGGTGATGGAAACGAAGAGGTGTTTCGTTTCCAGAGATGTAAGTGAAAAGGGAGCAACAGGGCAGTAAAAAGGGAGAAGGTGCTATTTACAGAGATAAAAAGTTAAGTCAAAAAGAGCATGCCTTGGGAGTTCCCTTCGCGGCTCAGCAGCTAATGAACCCAAATAGGATCCATGAAGATGCAGGTTCGATCCCCGGCCTCGCTCAGTGGGTGAAGGATCCAGTGTTGCCAGAAGCTGGGGTGTAGGTTGTAGAAGCGATTCGGATCCCACGTGGCTGTGGCTGTGGTCTAGGCTGGCAGATGTAGCTCCAATTTAAGCCCTAGCCTGGGTGTGGCCCAAAAAGACATACCAAAAAAAAAAAAAAAAAAAAAAAGAGCTTGCCTTGGATAGCCTCCATATTTCATGGCAAATAGGGAAAATAGAGAGGGGTCATCGGAGCCTTCTGTAAGAGAGCAGAGAAAAGCTGAGAACTCAGCCTTGAAGAAAAGAAACAACCCTGGGGAGTCCAGCCATGATGAGACCCTACCTAGGTGCCACCTCCAGCCAGCCAGGTGCTTCCTGCCAAAAGTCTAACACACCTGAGGCCAATCCCTCAGGGTGGCCTCGTCACAAATCCCGACAATGCTGTTGTCTCCAATGTCATGCACAGTCGGCTGGTCTGACCTTCCCAACTCGAGGACAGAGATCATCTCTGACTTAAGCTCCCAGGCGCCCCAGATGCCGGTCTCAGCAGCCGATCACGCAGGACTCGGTGATGGGTGGAGAGGGATGGAGGAGAAGCCATACGTCGGGGTTTCCCAACATTTTGGTTAAACATATTGGTGTAAAGAAATACAAGAGATAAACTTAGAAAGCAGACAAATCAGAGTGTGACCCTGCCTTACAGAAGGTCTTGAAATCCTAAGCTCCCCTTGTGCATTTTTGGGCCCTGCCAGCGGCGTGTGGAAGTTCCCAGGCCAGGGATGGAACCTGCGCCACAGCAGCAACCCAAGCCACTGCAGTGACAATGCTGGATCCTTAACCCGCTGTGCCACGAGGGAACGCCTCCTCTAATGTATGTTTCAAAGAACCTGCTTTATAGAAATGCATTTTGGAGGCAGCGCCTAAAGACATACCTCCATGGTCTAAAAACTATTTAACACCAGGACAGGCTTGCAAATGAAACCCTTCACTGTTCCACAGCCCATGCGGTGCAGCAGAGAAGGATACGAGAGTTGTCCTCACTGACGCCACTGTAGGACTCCCCTCGGGGGTCCTGGCACAGTTCTAATAGCGTGAGAAAGCTCTCCAGTTCTCCCTGACCCTGGACGCTGCCATGATGTCTTTTGCGCTATTGTCTTAGGTTGTGATTAAACCTGCCCATCACATCTCAGCCTCGTGTCCCTCAATTTGGCTATACAATTCTGGAAGGTCAAGTCAGGATCGGCTCTCCCTTTAAGCCTTTCCCGATCCCGTCCCATTTTCACATCCCTGGACTAGCACCACATGTAAGATGAATAGCAAGCACCACGGAAGAATGGTGTCCTTGGGAGTTTCCTGGTGGCGTAGCAGTTAAGGATCTGGCATTGTCACTGCTGTGGCAAGAGTTCAGTCCCTGGGAACTTCTGCATGCTGCAGGCATGGCTCAAAAAAAAAAAAAAAAAAAAAAAAAAAAAAAAAGACGAAGTCCTGGAGTCTAAAAGGCCTGATTTCATTTCCTGAACCCACCCCTTTCTAGGTGCAAAGTCTTTAAAAAGGGATAATGAGAGTTCCCATCGTGGCTCAGAGGCAATGAATCTGACTAGTACCCCTGATCCCTGGCCTCGCTCAGTGGGTTAGGGATATGGCGTTGCCTAGGCTGCAG
Source organism: Sus scrofa (assembly GCF_054392235.1). NCBI lineage: Eukaryota > Metazoa > Chordata > Mammalia > Artiodactyla > Suidae > Sus > Sus scrofa. The sequence continues at coordinate 15,656,602 of NC_139385.1, forward strand.
ACGCAGCTAGGATCTGATGTGGCTGTGGCTCTGGTGTAGGCCGGCAGCTACAGCTCTGATTAGACCCCTAGCTTGGGAACCTCCACATGCTGCAGGTGCGACCAAAAAAAACAAAACAAAAAGGGATAGTGGTCAAACAGCTCTAAGGGCTGGTGTGGTCACGATGCCTGTCACATACAGTAAGGGCTCACTAAGGTTCAGTATTACTATTAAGGGTTTAATGAATATCCGGTTGGCTTATGGGATTGAAAGCAAATGCACAAAATGCCCAGAATGAAAATATTCAAATTGTATTAGATTTACTCATCGGGCTCAATCCACCATCCAGATCCACTAGAGAAGAAACCAGCAAAATGAGGCAGTCTCTCCCCAAGGAAGTTCAGCTGAGGACACAGAATACAGAGGCTCAAATATCTGAATAGACCAGGAAAGCACTAAGAAAACCTGCCCGTAAAGACACACTGAGAAACCCAGTTCGTGTTATCATTTGTAGGCCATGGAAGTTCAGGGGTGCAGATTTTTTTTTTCTTTTGTATGATGGTGGATAACACTAAGCGCGCCCCCAAATCAGATTATCCCTGTGAGCAGGTGATCTGAACCAAACATCCCAGAATAATTGTGCTAAGGGGGGAGGTGAAGGTGGGTGTCACTGGTTTTCAACCTGAACAATATAAGACAGGTAACTGTGGAGTTCCCATTGTGGCTCAGTGGTAATGAACCTGACTATTATGCATGAGGATGCAGGTTCAATCCCTAGCCTCACTCAGTGGGTTAAGGATCTGGCGTTGCCGTGGGCTGTGGTTGTAGGTCACAGAAGCAGCTTGGATCCCCAGTTGCTGTGGCTGTGGTATAAGCCAGCAGCTACAGCTCTGATTCAATGCCTAGTCCAGGAACTTCCATAGCTGTGGGTGAGGCCCTAAAAAGTCACACACACACACACACACACACACACACACACACACACACACACACACGAGAGGTACTTGTGAGTATCACTTCCGCAGAAAAGGCTGTGTAACTGTTAGTTACTATTATTTCTTTCTTTCTTTTTTTTTTTTTAATCTTTTTGGGGCTGCACCCGTGGCATAAGGAAATTCCTAGGCTAGGGGTCAAAATGGGAGTTGTAGCCACTGGCCTACGCCACAGTCACAGCAATGCAGGATCTGAACCGCATCTGCAACCTACACCACAGCTACTGCAATGCCGGATCCTTAACCCACTGAGCGAGGCCAGGGATGGAACCTGTGTCCTCACGGATACTAGTCAGATTCGTTTCGGCTGAGCCACAGCGGTCACTCCAGTTTCTGTTCTTCCATATGCAGTGTTAATGGTCTGCATTGAAGGGGCAGGTTTAGGTCCAACCACACTCCTCAGTGACTGGGGTTCTGCGCAACTGAGTCGATGTGCAGAGGAGATCACGTCTCCTGGGGGGAAGAATTCCTGTGCTAAGACAAAATGATCTTGCAAACATCTGGCTGAATCCTCCACCGCTGGCTGCGAGCTGCAGGAAGGGGTCCTCATTCTGGATGCGGGAGACGAGGGGGAGAGCACGGGCCTGAGAAGAGGGCCAGAGAGGGCAGTGGACCAGGAGGAGACCCCAGACCAGGCCTGAGCAGTGGAATAAGGGGAGGGCCTGTCGGCAGCCAGGCATTTGAGGTGGGCTTTTTCAGGTGCTTGGGGCTGATGTGTGGGTGGCGTGGCTTCACTCGAGAGCCGTCAGGCCCTTAGCTGGAACCTCCATCTCCTAAGAGTTCACCAAGATACCTGACGCAAAGGCCAAAAGGAAAGGCGTCTTCCTCTAGACTCTCCATGACCCCGCGATCCTTTGGCCGTCTGAGTGGACATCTATGTGAAAGGGGAGACTGCAGGCACCAGGGGAGTGGAATCGTTCCCCAAGGAGTGTCAGCACAAAGAATGGAAGAGCCTGCAACGTCGAAGCCTGGTGCTATCGGCCACGAACACGTGAGGGAAGAGGGGTCTGCCTGGATAACGCATGCGCATCATCGAGCATCCTGATGCTCGATGATGCGCATGCGTTATCCAGGCTTCAGAAGCTTGTAGGGGGACATGACCCCAAAGAAAGGAAGGCCTCCGAAAGACAGGTGGGCTCCCCAAGCTTCTGGAGAGGGCTGGCTGTTTGCGGCTGAGTAGTTTGGCTTGGGGCAGCACTGAAATTGAACTCAGGAATAATTAATACCGGTTCTAAGGGCACGCTGAAATGGAGTCTCAATATTGTAACTTTATTCCCTGGCCTTTTCAGAGTCCGCTCCGCTCAGAGAGAGAAATTGCTGGGAGGACAGGTAGCAAGAGGCCTGAGCTGCTAGCACTGATCTCACAGGAATTCATGCAGTATAGGGGGTATAACAGGAAAAAAAGATAGCAACGCAGCTCCGTCAGATACCCCTCCACTGAAACACACAAGGCAAAGGAGCAAGAGTGAGCGGCCTCGGAGTTCCCGTCGAGGCTCAGAGGTTAACGAACCCAGCTAGCATCCATGAGGATGCAGGTTCGATCCCTGGCCTCGCTCAGTGGGTTAAGGATCTGGCGTGCTGTGAGCTGTGGTGTAGGTCGCATACGTGGCTCGGATTCCGGAGTTGCTATGGCTGGGGTGTAGGCGGGCAGCTGTAGCTCTGACTGGACCCCTAGCCTGGGAACCTCCATATGCTGCGGGTGCAGCCCTAAAAAGGCAAAAAAAAGTGAGAGGCCTCAGTCCCTTGAGCCCCAGTGAGGGTTAACACTCATGGGTGCGTCTACAGCAATCTGTGCCTTCACCACTTCATGCTTCACGTAAGATGGGGCCCGCCATGATTTCCACAGCATCTTCTGGTGCCTCAGATTCAAATGTTCTATGAGGTTCTGCCATCTCTGGTCCCGAGCACCCTTCGAGTAGAGGGCTCACGTTTCTCACTTCGGCTGTAATCTGCATGAAGCAATATCAATATACAATAAAAATTTAGCACACCATGGGAGTTCCCGCTGCAGTGCAGCGGGTTAAGGATCCAGTGTTGCCACAGCCATGGCATAGGTTGCGTAGTTAACGAATCTGACTAGTAACATGAGGACGCAGGTTCAATCCCTGGCCTTGCTCAGTGGGTTAAGGATCCGGCGTTGCCATGAGCTATGGTGTAGGTCGCAGATGCGGCTTGGATCCCATGTTGCTGTGGCTGTGGGCCAGCAGCTATAGCTCTGATTTGACCCCTAGTCTGGGAACTTCCATATGCTGTGAGGGCAGCCCTAAAAAAAAAAAAAGAAAGAAAGAAAGAAAGAAAGAAAGAAGGAAAGAAAGAAAGACAGACAGACTTGGGGAACCTTTTTCTGAACGTCCTTTAAAGCCAGTGCCCAAGGAAGACGAGTCAAACTGGTTACGGCACCGAGTCAACCTGGTTACGGCACCAACACACAAGCAGTATAGCCAGCCTGGTCAGTCACCTGGTCAAAACAGGCATCAGCTGATGCTAAAACTAAAATCTCTGAAAAGAGAGAGATTCTCACTGGTGAGCATATTCCCTGAGGATGTCTCAAGGGCTTGCAGTCCACACACCCCCCCCCCAAAAAAAAAGAGAGAGAGAGAGATCTAGTCCTTTGGGATACAGGTTGCTTTCCCGGAGAAAGAATGACTAATTTGTAGGGTCCTTCATTCCCCCTGGACTGAAGGATGCTTCAGAGCAACCTGAGCACATCAGCGGGCATTGTTCCCGACCAGGGTTCTAGGATTCTTTCATCAGTAGAAATTGCTAAGCAGCCAGATGAGGAATTCGGGCAAAGCTTTAATGGGAGACTCAAGCTGCAGCAGGAGAGAGTGAGAACAGGAACAGGTGCCCTTGCTCACTCCTTGGTGGGGGACGTGGCAGGGGTGTGGAGCTAGTCCCTTCAATGAGGTGAGGGTACGGGCAGGTCCAGGGGTCGGGGCCGAAGGGTGGCTTGGGTGGTCTGCCCACCCGCTTGGTGGCGCTGCATGCAAGGATCATGAGCAATACCCTGCTTTTTGCTCCCGACACCTCAAAAGCAGCAGCTGGGTTTTTAGCCTTTTGGTATCTTGTTCAAAATGTGCCCCAACTGCACGCACATGCAGTTATGTTCAGTCCACTGTCATTTCCTTGTATTCTCAGGAAGATGTCTGTCTAGATTCAAGCACTGCAGCCAAGGGTCTCTGGTCCCAGGTCCCAGACTGTCTCAGCATCACGTCTCCAAGTCTTTGCTGCTGCTGTTCCCTGTGCTGGGGATGCCCTTCCCCTGCCTGTCTGCACTGAACAAACACCTGGTCCTTCAAAACCAGCTCAGTCATCAGCTCCTCCAGAAAAACTGCCCTGAAAGCCCCCACCAGCCCCTCTGAAAGAATCTGCTCTCCTTCCTCTGCTCATCACTGGTCTACCGCCACGTGGCCCACGCTCTAGAATTGTTGCCCTGTTTTGTCATCAGTGTCCACGGTTGCCCCTCTCAATGGACACAAATGGAACTATACTATCTTTCAACACCTTCAACTCAGACCTTAACTCTACACTCTAACACATGGCAGGTTCATGGTTAAGATCTGGTGAAGTTGAATATTTTAATTCAAGTAGGTTTGCCTGAGGGTCGCGGGGACCTGAACTGCAACAGTGACACTGCCAGATCCTTAACTCACGAGGCCGCCAGGGAACTCCCTTTCTGGACCATTTTTAAGCACAGGGTTCAGTGGTGAGAATACACTCACACTGTTCTCAGCCATCAGCATCCTCCATCTCTAGTGCTTTCTCATCTTACAAACCTGAAACTCTACACCCACTACGCATTCACTCCCCAACCCCTCGGCCCCTGGCAACCGTCCTTCTCCTTGTCCTATAGAGGAACCTGACTGCTCCAGGTGCCTCACGGAATTATAAAGTATTTGTCTCTCTGTATCCCATATGTTTCACTTAGCATAATGCCCTCCCAGTCCATCTACATTGTAGCATATATCAGAATTTCCTTCCTTTTGAAGGCTGACTAATATTCCATTGTGTGGATATATACATTTTGTTTACCCAGCCACCTGCTGATGGATACCTGCGTGGTTTCCACCTTTTGATGAATAATGCTACCATGAGCACGGCTGTACCAACATCGGCTGAAGTCCCTGATTTCAATTGTCTTGGACATATACTCAGAACGGAAAAGATGGATCATATGGTGACTCTGTGTTTGGGTTTAAAAGGAGTAAAAGGAGCACATTCCTCATTGGTTACACATTGTTGAGAGAATAAAATTTGCCCTGGTGACATGTGGAAACATCCGCGTTCACTTATTCGTAAAAATTTCAAAGACATTAAATGATCATGCGTTCAGAGACTTCCAAAAGTACTGGATACATGCATTTGAAATTTAAAAAAAAAAAAAACCTAACTTGCTCTCAATTATTGCCCAAAAAATTGATACCAAGGTTAGCAAGGACATTTGCAATCCAAAAATGTTCCCAATGGAAATGGAAATATTTCTAGAATATACTACATCCTTCTATTCCTTCCCTCTAGTCTTTATTTACTGACCCAAGATCACTATGCATGACCACTGTCTTGTCTCCGTACTGCATGTGCTGTATGTGACACTCGCAGGAGTCTGTGTCTTGAATTGCGTCTCACCGAATTGAACGAGGTCATTCTAAAGGTTAAATCTCCTCGCTCAGGACTGCTAACACAGAAAGCGCAAGACATGGGTTGAACCTTTCTGGAATGCCAGAAGAGAACCAAAGGTTAGTTTTTCAAAGAAATCTCTGATTTTAGTCACAGAGACTTTGACTTTTCATCACGGCAGTCTCAGCTCCTAGCAGGCAGTAGATAGCCTAATAAAATGGTAGAATAAAGACCCCCTCAAGTCTGATTATATCAGAATGCTGGGAATCGCTTCCAAATTATTTCAATTCCAAGTGATTCAGGGGAGTTCCTGTCATGGCTCAGAGGTTAACGAACCTGACTAGTATCCATGAGGATGCAGGTTCGATCCCTGGCCCCGCTCAGTGGGTTGGGGATCCCATGTTGCCATGAGCTGTGGTGTAGATCACAGATGTGGGTCGGATCCCACATCGCTGTGGCTGTGGTGTAGGCCGGCGGCTACAGCTCCGATTTGTCCCCAGTCTGGGAACCTCCATATGCCGTGGGTGTGGCCCCCAAAAGACGACGACGACAACAACAACAAAAAACCCACAAAGTGATGCAGTGAGTCCACAAATATGTAGTGAGTCCTTATCACATGAGAGGCTGTGCTGTAAACACTACAAGGGATTCAAAACCAAGTGTGGTCCTGCCCTCCAGGTTAGAATCTCGTGTGTATTCGAGAGAAACTAAAGACATAAACAAACTGGAATATTTGTTACTATGATGTAAGTGAAAGACAAACCAAGTGAGAGCACAGAAAATGAATGCTGCCTAACCGGGGCCAGGTTTTGGAGATTTCATAGAAGAAGCGGCAACTGAAAGGGAGGGTCTGGGAGGAGCCCAGCAGATAAAGAATGGGGCACAGGGGGCCACCCAGCTCCAGGAAACACATTTATGAGCAGCTCGGCGATCGAAAAATCGAGTTTCTGTGTTCCACCCCTCGACAAAGGGAGGGATCGTGGCCTTTCTCCACTCGGTGACTAGTAATAACTTAAGTAACCTAGCACCTACCCTGAAGAGAGAGAAACTCAAATGCCATGTAATTAAATTATGCCAAACCACCCGGCTCTCTGCCTTTCCCCCCAGCTCCCCGTGGCTCTATCCCTGTTGCGGGGTCGGGCAATGGGAAATACACTTCACCAGCCTCCTGCTTCTTACAGAAGGGAACTCAAACGTGATGTTATTTCAGCATCGTCATCGCCTTGCCCCATCCCAAAACGTCCCCTGTGACAAGTCCTCTGGGAGGCAGGTGCTCGAATGAGGTGAGGCAGACAAGCCACCTCCCTCCAGGGGTGCCAGGAGGCTGGCTATTCTCCTAATCCCTCCAGTCTGTTTGCATTGTCCTGTGTTCCCAGCATCAGGCAGCCTGGTCCAGTCGCAGAAAGAACCAGCATCATCCTAGCTGCCAATTCCTGGGCATCAGCTCTCAGTCAGGCTTTGCCCCACAATCCTGCGGGGTACGCTGGGGTGTGGCCTGTTTTAAAATGGAATAAACCAAGATCAGAGAGCCCGAGTGACTTGCCAGATGCAGCTCCATCAGCTAGAAGCAAAGCTGGGATGCTCATCCAGGTCTAATGGGATCCCAAACCTGGGTCTCTGCTGCACTGGAGCCTCATAAAATGCAAAAGCTCCATTCTGCTCTCCGCAGGAAGTGTGCCCAAGCCTTCTGCTCATCACTGCCTCTACAGGTTTTTTTTGTTGTTGTTCCACTAGTGACAAACTGCCAAGAAATGTAGCTGCCCACAAAGTCTCCCAGTCCTTGGAGCAACGCTTATATCATTATGCCTCCTCCACATTGTCTTAATTGAAAAAAAAAAAATCTCACTATAAGACACAACTCAGACGTGAGATGTACCTAGACTCTCCTTATGTCTTTCCTCCTTGCCGAGTCCCCTCTCCCACCCCCAATGCCACAGTTTCCCATTATCTGACAAATGTGACTGCAGGTATATCTTATGTGAGGTCTTCCTGAGGCCACTCCTATTGGGTCTTGGGATGACGTGAGCAACTCCTTATACAATCGGACCTCTGGACCATAGGAAGCCCTACCTCCTAAATGCCACTCCTCCTCCCTCCCTCGGATATCCCTCAGGTTCCTATCTTCAGCAGAGGACAAAAAGTCTCATTTCCACCTTAAGATGTGGCCTGAAAATGTGGACCCCATAGAGAGGGGTGAGGTCTCCTGGAGACCACTCTGGGCTGACTCCACGTGGGAAGACACAGGCTCTGTGGGTAACTAACCAGCTGCATGGTGTGGGCAAGTCACATTCCCTGGCCAGTGCTGTGCCCGCTGGACAGAGGCAGGAGTTGGCCCCCAGAGCTCCCAGTGTCACCTCCCAGGCTACCATTCAGTGAATTTGCAAGTCCATGGCCAAGGGCTTCACGAATTCCAACGAGGTGTACTTTACTCTTTCCAAATTCTCTCCCGAGAGTGAGCTTTGATACAGTAATGAAAAAAGAAGGATAGTCAATGCCTGAAAGACATGGAACAGGGATGTGGCCCTGTGATCACCATATGTTCAGTCCAGGACCATCCGATTCCCTCTCTCCACTGTCATGCCGAATGCCCTCATGCCTACCCCCAAAATTCGACACTATCCTAGACAGCCCAGGAGACAGTCTGAGGCCATCTTCCTCCACTTCTTCACCCCAACATCGTCAGGGCTGAGGCCACATACTGTTTTATGAATATGAGCATGAAGCATGAGTCCTGGGGTTGGTAGGGGTTTCAGTAGAACATTTCGTAATGAGAGACAAATAATGGATCATCATGCCCCCTTTACAGATGCGACAGCTTAACTCCCCGAGAGACATCGGTATCCGTTTCCTACTGCAGCTGGAACAAACTATCATAAGCAAATTTACTCTCTTATCATGCGGAAGAGAGGCCAGCAGCCCTAAAGTCAAGGTTGCACGGAGGGCTGCATTCCTCCCAGAGGCTGTGGGGGGAAACCTAGCCCTGACTTTCCCACATTCCTTGGCTTGTGGCCCCTTCCTCCATCTTCAAAGAAAACAGCACGGCATCCTCCAGTCTTCCTCGCTCTGTGCTTCCATCCTCACACCCTTTCTGACTCTGACTCTCCTGCCTCCCTCCCTCTTCTACTCTTATGATTACATTACTCCCGCCCAGATAACCCAGGGTAACGGCCTCATCCAAGGTCCCTAATTCAATTACATCTGCAATGCACCTTTCACCACGTAATTCACACAAACCAAGAATCAGGACATGAGCCTATTTTTGAGGGGTGTTATTCCACGTCGCACAAGATCAAGTACATTTCAATCTGATTTTTTTCCCCAAAGTACAATCTCAATAACGTTTTGAAAATCAGGATTAGCCTGTAAGAGACTGCATTTGTGTTGCTGTGAGAAGCATTTCCAAAAGGATGTTTTAAGTTTGAGGGTGTTCCATGATATCAGAGAAAGGGAAAAAGATACATTTTTTTCATGAAGAAGATGAAAGAAGAGCTGGGGAAAATAATAAGCAATCACATAAGCAGTAGTAGATCACAGATTGCTTCATTGAAGAAATACTGGAAAACCACATGGCTGATGCTGAAAAGCAACTAGAAATTCTAGAGTTCCCAGGGACCTGATTAGACACTGTCATGCAGAGTCATCGCTCTGCCCAGTGCTTCCTCCTGAGTGGGGATGAACGCAGGCCACCACTCCCGGGCTCAGTGTCACCAGCTGCCAGCCACAGAGGTGCCATCTTCCTACAAAGCACCAGACACAAGCCAGTGTACATGCCATGAAACCATCACCCCAACCCTGCAGAGATGCCCCCCAAGCACAGCCATCTCACCTGTCAGGTCAAGAGGTCACAAGCCTTCCCCAAGGTCACCCACTTCATGACGGGTAGAAGCAGGACCAGCCCAGACTGTACGCCTTTCCCCCCAGTAGCCATCAATCCACCTGTAGAATCTTCCACAATGAATAAACCTTCACTGAACCTTCCAGGTCCTACAAATATCCATCCTTTAACTCAAACAGATGCTTCTCCACCATTGCCTACTGCCCTCATTCCAAATCTTTCCTATCCCTCTCTCTCCAATATGCCCTCCTCAAATTTAACTAAAAAATTCTATCCAAAGGCACTCACCTTTTTTCTTCTGTATCCACTGACTCCTCCCCTTTAAAAATGAGCTTATCCTCTGAATAAGATGAGTATGAGAGGCTAACACTGGGGGGTTGGGAATCAGACAGGTTCAGCCTGGCTTGTCCTCACTAGCTGTGACCTTGAGGCAGTGACTTAACCTCTCTGTGCCTCAGGGTCCATATCTGGAAATAAGAATCATAACGGCAAGGGCCTGGCAGAGCAGTCGTGAGAGCTGAACGAAAGGGATGCTGTGGCACAACGGGATCAGTGGCATCTCTGCAGTGCTGGGATACAGGTTCAATCTCCGGCTCAGCACAGTGGGTTAAGGAACGCAGGTTGCCACAGCAGCGGAGCGTAGGTCACAACTACAGCTCAGATCTGATCTGATCTGATCTGACCGCTGGCTGAGGATGCTGTGGGATAGGCAAAAAAGAAAAAAAAAAAAAAAGCGGCTAGTTTCTTTAGGGGTTGGGGGGAAGAGTGGAATGGACTGGGAGTTTGGGATTCATAGATGCAAACTATTCCATTTAGAATGGATAAGCAATGGGGTCCATAACAGGGAACTATATCCAGTCTCTGGGGAGAGAATATGATGAAAGATAATATGAGAAAAAGAATGTGTGTGTGTGTGTGTGTGTGTGTTTGACTGGGTCACTTTGCTGTACAGCTGAAATTGGTTACGACACCATAAATCAATGATGATTTTTTAAAAAGGAAACAAAAAGGATGCAGGACTTGCAGTGGGTCCCTGAAATCACACTCTTAACCACTCAATGCATCGAATTCACAACTTTAGGTTCTGATTTCTCAGGTAGGTATCAGCGCTACCTAACCAGTACCTTAGTTCCCATAACGTTCCTCTTGGAGGCAGGATGGGATTCTGAGAAAATGGTCCCCGTTTTACTGGCAGACAAACTGAGCGCCCATTTCTGTTCTTCTTGCAGGCTCCGCCCACTCTACTACACCACCTGCCAGCAAACTAGACACATCCGGGCCCTGAACACACAAGAAGCTTCTGGGCTTTCTCACCGACGTGCTAGCTTTCTTGCCCTGGTGCACTGCAGAATCTTGCTATGAGGTTTTTCCCATGGAGTTTTCTTAGCCTGGCAATGGATAATTTTATAGCTGCCTTCTCTACCAACCTCTGGGGTTTGAGGGCAAGGGGTGGTGGTTGGGGGAGGGGGTTGTTGTTATCGCTAGAATTTGCTCAGGGCGGGAACAAATTTGGGAAGAACTCAAAGAATGAGGTTAGGAGAGTGGAGCTGGTGTGTCCCCGGCTGGCCGTTGGTTACGGCCGTGAAGGTACACGGGGCGCAGGAGTGCCCGGCCCCAGGCAGATCATCTGCTGTCCCCACTCATCAGCCTCCCAAGTGACTTGTAACCACCCTGATGACACACACAGAGGCCCTTTCTCTATGAAGACAAATGCATTTTGGCCTGAGGAGGCAATGCTTTTGATCCCCCCAAAAACTATCATCAGAGGCTTGGAAGAAAACACAATCCGTCTGTAATTATTTGTTCTTTTTTTGGTGGAGGGGACAGCCTGTTTCTGTGCTCATGGCGGTGACAGGGCCACAAGTCACCCTGAAGCCATTAACACCTACCTCGACGTCGTATCTCAAATAAATATTCTTTAGGGAGCGATCTACTGAACTGACGGATGCATTTCAAGATTTAACAACTTGTGGGGACCTCATGACTGTTGTAGTCGATGGCAGGCTTTCTCGCCTCCACGCGGCAAGAAAGACACTCTGTCTTGAAGAGCTCTTGCCTTTTCGTGGGCAAACTGACCCTGGTCACACTTCAAAAGAGGAGGAAATACAGCCTCAGCCCTTTCACCTGGGCATCACATCCCCAGGACCCTCACCTGGGCAACCTCCCTCCTGCAGCAGAACCAGTGTGTTTCTGAGGTTCAAAGAAAGGGAAGGAGACAATGAGATCTGGGTAAAGGGGCAGGGGGAGGGACTCCACAGAGTGATGACACTGATGACAGTGGTGATGATGAGTGGCAGAGGACTGGCTGAGGCTATGAATGAGATAAGTACTCAGGAAACGTGGATCCCTCTCGTCTGCAAGCCCCGCCCAAGAACATCAGCAAAATGTTCAACTGTGATTCCACCTGTCAGAGGGTGGAAGGGCCCCTGCGGTCTGAGGAGTTCCAGGGGTTCTATGGAGCAGGCTCACCGTCAAGCTCAGAATCTGGGCTCCCAGGACCCCTGCTCCTGACACATGCACACGGGGGCGGGAGCACGCATGCGCACGCGTGCGCGCACGCGCGCGCGCGCACACACACACACACACACACACACACACACTCCTGAAAAAGATGTAATGGTGACCAAATTTCAGCTTCAGTGATAAGTCTGAGTGTTGTTCTTTCCTTTAAAACAGCCTTCACACTTTCTAATTTGGTTCAATCCACTTGTGAACTGGCCGGCAAGAAGGAAGAGGAAAGAAATTAGGAATGTCCCCTCTCATCTTCTTCCTTCCCTCAAAGCTTGCCAAGCCATGACCCTCCCAGCCCCTGCGGAGCACGCTGCATGCTTTTCTCACGAGGGGGGCGATCTACAACCCCATTTTATAGATAAGGACACGGAGATCTGGGTTTAAACCTTACCCAAGGGCACAGAGATAATAAATAACAGGTCCAGGATTTGAACCGACTTTGGGCTAACATCAGAACCCCTGGGAAGTCACACTGCAGGCGAGAAGTCAAGCTCTTTATCCCTGGCCTGATGTTGCCCAGGGCCGTCTCATTATAGCAGGTGAGCTTTGGGGCAATGCAGTCTATTTGTAAGTCTAGTTAGCAGAGAAAACTGCATTGTATTTCTACGAGGCCCTGAAAAGGAGATTTGTGTGGCCAGGTGCCAGCATGAACTTCTTTGAAAATCTAAGACAGCTAATGGATTTTAGGCGAGTTTCTCACTTAAAGAGTTTGAAAGAGAGGGGCGCCATCAACCAATAAAGCAGATTAATGGAGCACAAATGTGTGACCTATTTAGTTTTTGCATTTTTTTAGGCCTGCACCCACGGCATATGGAAGTTCCCAGGCTAGGAGTTGAATTGGAGCTACGCAGGATCCAAGTCACATCTGTGACCTACACCACAGCTCATGGCAACACCGGATCATAAACCCATTGAGTGAGGCCAGGGATTCAACCCACATCCTCATGGATATTAGTCGGGTTCATTATCGCTGAGCCACAATAGGAACTCCAGGTGAACTATTTTTTTAATGCAAAGAGTACTTCCTTCTGATAGCAGATTTTGGCTTTGGAGTCCCAGGGAACTAACCAAAGGACATGAAGAAGCTTTGCTGCAAAAGTCCCTCCCAATCCCCTAATCACCAGGGGCCCCCTATGGTCAATGGGATGAATGGCTGGTGGACCTTAGGGTTTACTCTTCAGCCCTCTCTCCCTTAGCCATCATTTCAATACAATGAAGATTCCAAAATCTTGAACTCCAGGCTAATGAGTCCCAGAAATCAGTATTCAAGGGCCCAGTGACCATCTCCAATGAGATAACTTTCTGTTCTTATCTTCTTCCAACCCTGCTCAAGCTCCTGTGACCTTGGTGTCTGTGACTGGCATCACCTGCACCTAGTTACCTAGTTAGGGAGCTGTGCACCTGACTCCTCTCCCTCATCACCCACCACACACACATCCGCCATGGAGACCTGCGATGGTGGAGACACGATAACATGGTGGTTAAGGCAGGGCTTGGGCTTTGGCATCAGAGAAAGTTAAATACAAATCCTAGTCCACCAACGACTACTTGTGTAACCTTGGGCAAGTGACATAATCACTCTCACACTCATTTCCCTCATCACTATAACGAGGACGACAATGCCTCCAAGAGTGACGGTCAACGCTCCACCCCATAACATGAGCACAGCTGAGTGTCTGTATTTTTAACATCCGGAGCGCACTTCTCCTCAACTCATCGCCACTTGCTAAGCTCAGGCCTTCATCATTTCTCCCCTGACTATGAGAATGGGCTCCTGGTGGCACCCCAGCCTCTAGATCCACTCCCCTCAAACCCACTCTCCACACCACTACCCGAGCCATCTTTGTAAAGATGCACCAGCACGCATGGATATGCCTTGTCCAGTTTTTCTAAGAAGAGCAACACAAAACAAAATCCTTTCTGGAGCAACTGGTTTTAGGGATCCAGGTCATGAGGAGTAGACTAGTACCTACTGTCACCTTTGTTGAGTGCATTTAAGAATATGACACAAGCCATAGACCTTCTCCCCAAATTTAAAAAAAAAAAAAAAGAGCACTACTCATCAACACACAAAAAAAGAACGTCCAGGAGATACGTAGACCCCAGGTTCAAACCCACTGACTTAGAACGTTCTTCAGCCTGGCCTTCAACAACGTCATTGCTCTTCGTAAGCCTGTCCTCCAGACGGGTTAACCTCAGTTACTGAGATTTCAAAATCTGAAAGAGCACATTTTTTCATTTGCATATTCAGGGGCCCCAAAACCTGGCAAGAGAATTTAGTAGGCAGCTCAAGGCACTTTTCCCAGAAAGAGATGGCACCTCCAAAGGGTTCTTAAAGCAACATAAAATCATGATCAATCACGCACGTGAAATGCTCAGAAGGTTTTTTTCAGCCCCAGGGGTGCTGGCTGAGAACCTGCACTTGGTGGGCTGAGCAGAGGCACCGTGAAAGCGTAGGCAAGACTGCGTTCTCGGTATGTTCCCGTGACTCCCCTTCCCCGCCTCCCCTGACCTGAGCATCAGATGGCAGAGGAATGAAGGTCTGTAAAGTCTCCTACAAATTGCTCCGGGGCATCAGACCAAGAATTTTAGGATGCATCCTCTCTACGATGCTTCTAGGTAGAGATGTTAAATTGCCACCCAGATGGCTGAGGTGAACTTGGTGTCCTGAGGCTCATTTCACTGGATACCAGCAGCGTAATAACCAGCACAGCCAACTGGCACCAGTCAAAGAACTGTCCCTACGCCTGAGGATGAAGACAGGAGCACACTCCCTCTGCCAGCATTACTTTAGGTCCTGGGGCCATTGGTTTTAAGAGCTTTCCAGCGGGGAAAAAAACTACTTTTCTCACTATTGCCATAAAACTTCCATGTTACAAACAAACCATTAATACTGAAGTGATGTTTATAGTTTAGAAGAAACATTCAAACCAAAAAAAGCCTTGAATTTTAACCAGATAAGGTTAGGGGAGAGAGTGAGAAAAAGCCAGCAGAGAGAACACAATGAGTAACTGGAACGGAAGTTACACTCCACAGAACTGATGGTTGGGCACTTCCATTTCCAGAAACCATCACTCGTCCAGCATGTCCAATTCCGAAACAAAGAAATGGAAGACTTCTTTCCCAGGTATTGAATGCACAGAGCTGACCATGTACTCTTCCAAAAGGGAGTGGGTTCTGGTCACCTGATTTCAATTTCAGCCTCCCCATCCCCCAGCATCCCCTCTGCTCCAACCTAGGGAATAACTATGAGATACTTTTTTTTTTCCCTAAGAGCTGCACCTGTGGCATGTGGAATTTCCTAGGCTAGGGGTTGAATTGGAGCTGCATCCACCAGGCTACACCACAGCCACAGCAATGCGGGATCTGAGCCACATCTATGACCTACGCCAAAGCTTGCGGCAACATCGGATCCTTAACCCACTGAACGAGGCCAGGGATCGAAGCCTCATCCTCATGGATACTAGCTGGGTTCTTAACCTGCTGAACCATGACGGGAACTCCAAGTATGAGGAAATCTGTAGGCATGTTCATTCCTGCTCCTCGCAAGTCTTACAACAAGGACCTGGACGGCCTGAATTGTTAGGAATCTACAGAAGTTTCCCACATCTGGTTCTATCTCTCACGACAACGCAATGTTTGGAAGCTGGTGTCATGGGGTCCCGATCATCCCATTTGACAAGTTAGATTCTCACCTCCGTTCCCATGAGGACAGGGTCTGTGAACGGTAAAGTGTTGAGGCTGAGGTCGGGGCAGGAGGAAAGGCGTCCTGAAGGGCTTAGACACAGAGAATCATGCTGGGGCATCCAGAGTCTTCCACACTGACAAGTCTTTCCAATTAGGGACAGGCACCTCCTGACAAGACACCTGCAGAGACACTGGCTAGTGGTCTTTTTCCTCTCAAAAGCCAATCTGCCCCAAGGTGGAAGTACCAGTCCTCCGTCTGGATGTGTCTTGTCATTTCTGTGTGATCATCATCATTGTCATCGTCACAATAACAGCAATGATTTTACTCTACTACTGTCACTATTTCTTGGGCATTTGCTACATGCAAATACACAACAGTAACCCACTCTGCATACATTACCCTCTAGCATCCCTTCAAAGTATATACTCTTATCCACATAGTACAGGTGAGGACACAGAAACTCACCATTGAAGTAGGTCATCTGACTCTAAATGCCATACACCATCAACTACGGTTCACGGCCATATACATTTTCCCAATTCCACTCTCCTTAGAGAATGGACAGTTGGGAACAATTAGCTCCCTTTGGGACAAATGTCTCTTAGCAGAGGGCCTGGCATTCATTTATTCAACAGGTGTGTCTGAGCAGTCACGCTGTGTCTGTAACACTCCCTGTGTTTGCGCACAGGGATAAACATGGTGTATTTGGGCCCTGCCCCCCGAACGAGACAAACCCGGCCCACACTAATGTTCTCCTGGAGGCCTCTTGGGGCTCTTCCATCTGGCCCTCCTTTCTGCCCTGGGGAACCACTTTCTTTCACATGTCAACAGACAAAGTTGAAATATAGCCACATATACATAATAGCAAAAGAACAAACTTCTGATGATGCCTCGACATTACAGATCCATCACTCAATCTTCTACAGTACTTCCTCCTCAAAAAGAGTAAATGGGAGATGCTTGAAAGTGACATTATACAAAAGACACTAACTTAAAACATGGGAAAATAGGGTCAGAGGTCGGATTACGTATCTGTGGTCACACGGCTGCTGATTTGGTAGGTTTTAGTTCAGCTGTGAGTGACCAAAAAAAAAAACAAGACAGAAGTTGGTTTCTCTCTGTTCCACTATCCTCAGGCACCCAGGGTCCTTCCAGCTCACCACTCTGCCATCTTTGTCTTCATGGTGTCAGATGGTGACATTCCCACTCCAGTAATAAAAAGGAGGGAAGGATAAAGAAGAGGAAAAATGCACCAAAGTTGCCTGATGTCACTTCTGCTTACATCCCAATGGCCAGAACTTACTAACATGGCCACACCTAGCTCTTAAGGAGACTGGAGCATCCATTTGTCCAGCAAACATTTCCCTTAGAAAATTTTAGAAGGAACTAATACTGGGGACTAGCTAACCAGCTCTCTTGCAGCAGCTAATTAATACAATTGGGTTAGTCTCAGATATGTGGGACTTCAGAGATTCTACTCTGCTAGTAGGCTTTAATTCTTATTTCTATAGCAAAGAAAGCATTGGTCCTTTCTTCTTCACTGCATAAAGAAATTGCTAAGCATGACTTTAGAACTTTCTATAACATTTCACCAGCTTTCAATTTAATCGCTAGAAACCATCTCCAAGCTAATTGGTATGATCTTTAGTGGTTTTAAAATACACCTGCTAATGCTTTAATATTCACCCCATCAAAAGATGGAGCCTAATTCCACTTACCTTAAGGAAGGGCTATATTTAGTGGCTCATTTGTAATGAGCATATGTGGCAGAAGTGACGGAATGTGACATCTGAGACAAGCTCACAAAACGATCACTCATTTGAGGAAAAGCCAAATCCCATGTTATAAAGTCACTCGAGCAGTCCTACGGAGAGGCCCTCACAGAAGGAACTGAGGCCTCCAGCCAACAGCCCTGTGAATGCGTGTGGATGATTCCCCAGCCATGGTCAAGCCTTCAGATGACTGCAAGTCCCAGTAAATGTCTTGACTGCAAGCCTGGGAAAGACTTTGGGCTAGACCAGCCATCTACACCACTCCTGAATTCCTGATCCGCAGAAACTGGAGGATAAAAATATCTTTTGTTCTAAACTGGGTAAGTTGGGGAGTAATTTGTCACCCAGCAATATAGCAATATAAGTCTCAATGTAAATTCAGTGCTCTTCTGGCTTGAGAATTAGGGAATGTAGAAATGCCCATCCTGACAGAGAAAATTTGTATTTTATTTCTTTTGTATCATTTTCATTAGATTCCACATGTGAGAAATCTCATATGATATTTGTGAAAATGTGTATTTCATTTTTTTATTTTTTAAAATGATTTTTACAGCTATGATGGAAGATGCGTATTTTAAATGGCTGTGTCCTAGCTCATCACCTGCTTTTAAATGGTTTGGAGTGGTGTTTGGATATGATGCCCTGGATGCAGTGGTGCAGGGGAAAGACTGGTGAGCCATCCCTGCTAGAACATATTGCTGATCTCACATCCCTGAGTGGTCCCAGGGAACAGCTGAACCTGCTGTTGGCCAATTACCACCAGGAGAAACAGCTCAGTATCAATGAAGCCAACGTCAAAATGATGACTTTTGGCAAACTCCCTTCAGTGTCCAGATGGATAACACAGAACAATTCAACTCAACAGGTTAACTTATTCAGTTATCTGGGGAAGCAATGTGGGGCTTAATTACCTTAGCAGATCTATTAGGATGCATTTCTGTTGAAAGTAGATGGGTCCACGGGAAGAATATCAAGGTTATTTTATGACGGAGATGAATTGTTGGTAACTCCTGTTCTGCAAATATCTCAAGCCAAAGGTCATGCTTTATGATGCAGGTCCTTGAACGTTCCTACTGAGCTATCCCTTCTGCCTCCTATCTCAGGCAGGGGTCCTTAGGAGGGGGAACCAGAGAAATATGTCCTATAGGAAGTACTTAGAATCATCTGGTTCTGGGAAGGTTTTTCAAACTACCATCTGTCCTCATCTCATCTGGAGTCTAAGATTAGCACCTAGGCCTTCACTGAGACTCGCCACCATCAAAAGCCACCCTTAGTAGGAAAAATAGGTTTAAAAAAGCTTTCAGAAATAAAGAGGTGGAGGAAAAGTTGAAAGCCAACAATACAAAATGCAGATATATTGGGTACTTTCATTACGAGCCAGAGGGCTCCTATTTACAACACAGATGAGGTGTTCCCATTGTGCCTCAGTGGGTTAAGGACCCAGTGATGTCTCTGTGAGGATGCCGGTTTGATCCCTGGCCTCGCTCAGTGGATTAAGGATCCAGCGCTGACGCAAGCTGCAGCATAGGTCATGGTTGTGGCTCAGATCTGGTGGTGTTATGGCTGTGGCACAGGCCTTTAGATGCAGCTCCAGTTCAACCCCTGGCCCAGGAACTTCCATATGCTGCAGGTGTAGCTGTAAAAAAAAATAATAATAATAATAAAAATAAAATACAGATGAGAAGACCATATTTCCAGGAGGGCCTGTGAAGGCTGTCATTGGAATCAGGTAAATCCTGTTATGTTCCAATCGGCTGGAAGCATAGAGCCACATTTAATGCTCATTCACAGTAAATGTATTCATTGTAGGGGCCGTCATATTTTTTTTTCTTCCTCTTTGTGTATGAATTTTTATTTTCTATTTCTTTTCGGACAGCCTTGGCAGCATGGGCTTCTTCTCTTATCACATGATGTCTTGATCACTTTGGGGAGCAGGCAGCATATAAATCACCAATGAAGCAAACGGAAGTGGCAGGCATGGTACCCGGGCTTCCTTCTTGGCCACAGCTATCAAAATGTGTTTTCAGAACACAATGCGGGAAACTACAAGAAGACTTAGGCAAATGTCCCTTTAAGGAGTGAGTCTTTGGAAGCAGCCACCATCAAAGAAATCCCTCCTCGGCTCTGCTCACAAAGCTTCACAACTCTCCACAATCCACTTTCTCTCTCAAGCTCAAAGGCAGGTCAAGCCTCCGGAAGGGACGTACCCAGGTGGATAAAAGGCCCAGGTTGTGAGGCTAATTCCCAGCTCGAGAACAGAGCTGTCTATCTGGCACTCCCACTCCTGTTCGATGATGTGGCTCATTGTGTAGGTTTTATTGCCTCCTCTGGAGGAGAGAACTTTGAGCCATCAGCCTTCTCAGATAAGAGTTGAGAGCTTCTCTTCCTGTGACAGTAACGTCTGCTTTCTTAAAACCCCACTGGAAAAGCCTGTTAGGGAAGCATCTCAAAAAAGGCAAAAGTAGGGTGTGCCTCTGGGATTTTTAACTCAACCAGCAAACGTAGAGGAGAATGAAAAGAGGGGTGGGAAGGAGGGAAGTTTTCTCTTTTTTTTCTGGCCACACCTGCAGCATGCAGAAGTTCCCAGGCCAGGGATCAAACCCAAGTCACAGCAGTGATAATACCAGGTCCTTAACCCACTGAGCCACCAGGGAACTCCAGAAAAGTCTTTTTTTTTTTTTTTTTTTAAAGAAAATATATGATGGACCAGACAAGAAAGAGTGAAATGGGTGGAAGGAGCTTGTGGCACAGAGCCGGCCCCCTTCTAGCATGAACGCGAACCCATCCCCAGCCCTTCCTGGGCGGCAGTGCACCTCTGCTCCCCGTGAGAAACACACTGGGCTCACACAGAGCTTTAAAAATATCTCTCCTCCCACTGAAAGTTTGATGAATCAGCCAAGTTCTCACCCAGGTGTCACCGTGGTGGCAGTGATAGGTATGATAGTGAGGTGAGGGTGCGGGGAAGGCACAAAGGGGCTTACTTCTTTGCAGGGAGGAGGATGCAGAGGATAGAATTTAAAAAGCATGAGCTCAGAAGCCAGTCTTCATCCCAATCCCGACACGTGCTAGTCACATGACCTCGGACAAGGTTAGTTAACATCTCCCTTTTCCATCTTTGCAAAAAATGGAGTTAATAATAGTACCTGCATCATAGCGTTATTGAGAGGATGAAATGAGTTCATTCACCTCACGTACTTTGGGGTTTTTTGTTATTGTTTTTGGGGTTTTTAGGGCTGCACTTGCAGCATATGGAAGGGCCAAGGCTAGGGGTTGAATCGGAGTGGCAGCTGCCGGCCTCCACCACAGCCCCAGCCACGCAGCATCCGAGCCATGTCTGAAACCTACACCACAGCTCTCCGCAGCGCTGGATCCCGGACCCACTGAGGGAGGCCAGGGATCGAACCCGCATCCTCACGGATACTAGTCAGGTTCATTACCACTGAGCTGCAATGGGAACTCCCATCTTATGTGCTTTGAACAATTCCTAGCACATAGCAAGCACTCAATGAACTCCAGCTGCGATAAAGAGGATGCGCGCCCTGGGTCATGTTGAAACTTACAAGAGGGAGAGCTGTTTCCCAGGTAGACAGAACATTCCTGAAAGAAGCCACTAAAACAAATGCAGAGAAGCAGGAGAGATGGGGAGGCAGCAAGAAGCCCCCTGGAAGGCAAGTAAGCAGCCGAAGCAGACAAAAAGGAAGGGTCCAGGCCACATGGGGCTTCATGTGCTTTGTCACCAAGAGGCTGTGTTCCAGCCAACACAGCTGTAGGCTGTGGAGAGCCATTTCAGAATTATAAGCAGAAGTGAAGTGTTGAAGGGTGAACTGCTATGATGGTTGAAAATGACTTTTAACTGATTCAGGTTTTGAAAAAATGACCAATAATAAGCTTTTGCTATGACAAAGTAACGGGTCCAAGAAAAACCCTCCCACCACGTACAACCCTAAACCTGCACCGAATCTATAAAGCAACTGTTTTCAGGCAATAAACAGCAGGCAGCACAAGACTGCAATTGCAGGGCGAGAGGAAATTCACGTGGTGAACCCCACGTTCACCCTGGCTCTCTGCCCGGGGGCAATTTCCCAACCACAGCTCTCATTTGGGGTAGCTTAAAGGGCTAGGATCTGTGGGGCCAGGCAGCAGAGAGAAGAAAACTATGCAGGGACGGGGGGGACTCAGAAGCCTGCGTGTGGGTTTCCTAGGAAAGCCTGGCCAAAGGCTGGGCAACCCAAGTGCAAGTTGAGATTAAACCAGGCTTATCAGGAAGCAGCTGCTATGAGGTCGAGAAAGCAAGACAGATTCTGGAATTTAAGCATCCCTAGAGGATGTCTGAGAAATGTCATTAATATCCCAAGCATCCATCTGAGGCACTAGAAAGACCACATCTTTTTTTTTTTTTTTTTCTTAAGAAGCTCAATAAATCCTTTTGAATTTTTATTTTTTAAAATTATTTTTTTTTCCATCATAGCTGGTTTACAGGGTTCTGTCAATTTTCTACTGTTCGGCAAAGTGACCCAGTCACACATATACATACACAGTCTTTTTCTCACATTATCCTCCATCCTGCTCCATCACAAGTAACTAGATAAGGTTCCCAGTGCTACATAGGAGCATCTCTTTGCTTCTCCATTCCAAAGGCAACAGTTTGCATCTATTAACCCTAGATTCCTGGTCCACCCCACTCCCTCCCCTGCCCCCTTGGCAACCACAAGTCTGTTCTCCAAGTCCATGAGATTCTTTTCTGTGGA
Source organism: Sus scrofa (assembly GCF_054392235.1). NCBI lineage: Eukaryota > Metazoa > Chordata > Mammalia > Artiodactyla > Suidae > Sus > Sus scrofa. The sequence goes on from NC_139385.1 coordinate 15,678,744, forward strand.
AAGGTCATTTATGCCACATATTAGACTCTAAATATAAATGATATCATATGGTATTTGTCTTTCTCTTTCTGACTTACTTCACTCAGGATGAGAGTCTCTAGTTCCATCCATGTTGCTGCAAATGGCATTGTTTTGTCCTTTTTTATGGCTGAGTAGTATTCCATTGTGTAGATATACCACATCTTCTTAATCCATTCATCTGAGAAAGACCACATCTTACAGGTAAGGATCACAATCTTAGGAAAGCCTGCTTTAGACCCACCTGAACCAAACCTAAAACCAAGCCCTGACAAGATCCGTAAGGAAGACAGACTTTGAAGGCTGAGTCCCTGCCAAGTTAGAGGGGCTTGGGATCCCCTTGGGATTTCCACAGATCTAGCCTAACAGAAAATAAAACATAAAATCAAACCTGCAGAAGTCTCAGGTGGTCAGCTAGTAATTGAACTGTGAGAATAAAAATCAGCCCTCTTCAGAGAAAACTATCAGGACACGCGGTCGCTACAATGTAGCATTCACAGTGTTCAGTATACAAAGAAAGGGGAAACTCTTTCCAGAATCTAAAAGAAAAAAAAAAAAAGACAATAGAAATCAACCCTAAGATGAGCTAGAGCCTAGATGTTGGATGTAGTACAGAAAGACTTTAAATGGCTATTATAAATTTGGGAAAATAGGTGCAAAAAATGAAAGAAAAATATTATTTACATGAGTAAACAGTATTTCAGCAGAGAAATGGAAACTATAAGAAAAGAACCAAATTAAAAATTCTAGAGCTGAAAAAAGTGTGTGTGTGTGTGTGTGTGTGTGTGTGTGTGTGTGTGTGTGTGTTGAGAGAAAGGAAAAGAGAAGCAAACACTGAAATATCAGCGATCAGATGAAGGGTATACAGGTATTTCACTGTACTTTCCAAAATCTCTGTAGATTTGACATTTTTAAAGGATGAAAGAAATATTACATGAAATAAATTGAATACACTGTTGTTATAGCTGTGTGTGTGTAATTGTAGGATAAGAAGACCAAAAGTGATAGGCTAATCCAGTGTGTATTTGAGGAGCATCCCTCCAGTGAAAAGGAACTGAACTGATGCAGGGCTGATGTCACAGCTGATTCACAAGGTGATCGCTCCCTGGGGACTGCAGGTGTCTGGGGCAGGGACCTGGCCCAAGGAAATGGCGATGAGGTCGGAGAGGGAGTTGATCTGCAGGGCTCTGCCAACTACACGCGTGGAGTAAGGTAAAAAGAGGAATCAAGGATGCCCTCCAAAGTACAATAGTGGCTGACTGCATGCACTGCGCTTCGAGTTCCCCGAGAAACATTCCAGAGGAGGGGCAGTTTTAGAGGAAAAAAATCTGTTCAGCTTTGGGTCCACGGAGCCAGGGACTCCAGGGACACCTTCCTGGGACTACAAGGAGCAGGTCTGCAATTCCGGGGGGCAGCAGGGATGGACAATATCTACCCCGGGGCCATGAGGACGTCGTTGCCCAGGGGGATGACAACCCAAACCAGCCCCGGGAGACAACAAACACAAGGAGTGGGCAGAAGAGGATGTGCACACCGTAAACAGCGGAGACGACAAAGAGGCGGAGAAGGGGAAGGAGGAGAGCTAGCCGGTGACATGGATGCCAAGGCAGTGACAAACCAAAACTAAGAGCATGAGCAACACGGCCAGATGCCACAGAGAATTTGGAATAAACACTGAGAGCCTGCTGGCTCAGGCCAACAAGAGGCCACTGGGGAAACTGGGCTGTGCCGACGCAGGGACTCTAGAACAGTCCACATGAAGGTGGCCGACCACCAAAGGGGTGCTTTGTGGGAGAAAGTTGGCAGATCGATACGTCCATTCCCAAATGCAAAATATGCTCGAAAACTGTATGTCGGCTGAGGCATGCACTTCACCAGAAATGTTAATTTGGAGATGTATGCACGTGTCAGCGGCTGAGGAGAAGTAACACAACTTCCCTGCACCCTGTGCCCCTGCCCCGCCCGGGAGCCACAGAAGACACAGGCTCAGCAGCACCGTTCACCCATCAGGGATCCAGAGGCGACGCTGCCCAGAGAACCGAGCAGTCCGTCCCTATCGCAGGGCACCGGTTCTCCACGGAGATCTATTCCTGAACCCAAAAGCACCTTAGTGGCACCTCCTTTCCAAGCCCCCTCAGGGAACACAACTCTCTGAGAGTCACAAGAGCTGTGAGCGGGTGTGACTGGATTATTGGGGGCAGGGGAAAGCGGGGATGAGGACCAGAATGTTCCAGAATGCTGGGTACCAGCTTGGGACCCGGAAGGAGACCCAAAGAAGGGAAGAATAAAGGAGTTAATATAACTGCGGCATAAGGAGCAAATCCGATACGCGGGGCCATCAAGATCCCACCTCCGCTCAGCAGCCACAGACTAAATGAAGGTCTTCTAGAAATGGATAGAAGAAACTGGACTCTCCAGGTGAAAAGGAGTACATGATCCCAGGTCTGGAATAATGTGACGTGAGAATGAGGAAAGACGACAGACGCTTCCTGAAACTTGCTGACAGATCCTGAGGCTACAAAGCACTGTCCCTGTTGAGTCACAAAACAGAACAGAGAAAAGCCAAGAGGACTATGCTTTTTTTTTTTTTTTTCCTTTTGCATTCTTCTAATGCACAACAACAGTAGCATCAGCTGGAACACTTGGAGAAACAGATTTTCATGAGAAAGAGGTCTCTCTAAATAATTTATGGCAAAGAACAGAAGAGATTGTCATAAGCTGTGTACAAGTCATTCTCAACAAGACAAAGGGTTGGGAGAGAATGAAGGGATACGGCCCCAGTCAAAGAGGAAGAGGCTGCCATGAGGGGCGTATCCTAAGACCACGGCAGCAACAGCAACGACTATGTCCCAACAGCTCCAGACTGGAAACAACGCAAATACCCATGGAGAAGAGAAAGGATAAATAAACTTAGGTACGGATATATGAAGCAACACGATCGCCTGATGAAAATGAATGAACTTCAACTACCCTTGGAAACCTGGTTGAGTCTTGCAAACGTCATGGTGAAGAAAGGGGGCTAGACATGAAAGGACAAATATAATATGACCCCATTGAGAGGAAGGGAAAACAGAAACACAGTTAAGTGATGACAGTTGAGTCAGGGCAGTGGTTGTGAGAAAGAAGTGTTGGGAAGGACCTCATGCACACGGAAGGGGGCTGCTCTTGGCTTATTCCTGAAGCTGGGTGGTTGTTGCATGAGTGTTGACATTTGGTAACATTTGAACGGTACACTAATCCTTTTCTGTATCATACTTTGACCAAACTACAGAAAGAGGAAGACAAATACCGTATGATATCACTTATATCTGGAATCTAATATATGGCACAAATGAACCTTGCCACAGAAAAGAAACTCATGGACTTGGAGAACAGACTTGTGGTTGCCAAGCGGGAGAGGGAGGGAGTGGAATGGACTGGGAATTTGGGCTTAATAGATGCAAGCTCTTATCTTTGGAATGGATAAGCACTGAGCTCCTGCCCTGCAGCACTAGGAATTATATCTAGCCACTTGTGATGGAGCATGATAATGTGAGAAAAAAAGAATGTATACATGTATGTGTGGCTGGGTCATCTTGCTGTACAATAGAAAATTGACAGACCCCTGTAAACCAGCTATAATAGAAAAAATAAAAATACTATAAATACACCCAAAAAAACCCCAAAACTTTGATCAAAATAGTTAAGGGGGAGCTACTGAAATAAAGTCAAGCTACAAAGAAATGGAGGCTTTCATCCATAATGGAAATATGCTCCAAAGGCAATAATAAGTGTTTTTTCAAATGACTGCAAACAACTAAGTCGGCGATGTGGTAGACAGACTCAAGAATGAGTGTAGAAGTGCAAAGAAGGGAAAAAGGGATGTGAAGAGACACATTTTATGGAAAACACAGAAGGAAGATCTGGCATCAGGATGGGAGGCACTCCTGAAGGAAAAAAAAAAAAAAAAGAACACAGAAATAACCACCATCCAAGATGGAAGAGAAAACTAACCTAGGCTAAAAGGAAGAGCCAAGACCCAAATCTAAAGGGCTGACACTGTTGCTGGCAAAAACAACATGAAACACACACATACTCAGACATTTTACAAGGGCCATGAGGAGCCGTGAGGACAGCAGACCCCAGCATCACAGCTGCAACAGGATAGGGAAGGCTGGATGACATCCTAATAGCCCCAAACTGGAAACAACCCAATATCCATCCCGAATAGAATGGATGCAGAAATTGAGATAGATTTATACACAATGGAACACCATACATTAATGAAAATGAGTGAACTTCAGACAGAGGCAAGTTTGGTTGATTAAGACAGCCTCACAAGATTATTCAATAAATGGCACTGAGACAACCGGTTTTATAAAATTACAATTCATGTATCTAATAAAATTCCACATGACCCACTCTCAAAGTGCAAGGTACTGCTAATACATTTTGTATGTGCATTCACTCCCTGGTAGATTGCAGACACCCGGGGACAGGCAACGAATATTATACTTCTTTGAATTCCTCCTCCACCCAGAAAGCATTTGGGCACATGTTCCCGGAGTGAATGAATGAATGAATACACGAATGAACATGAACGAATGAATGAAGATCGCAACCAATTCATTACCGCTGAATTTGTCTGTTGGGTGATTTCCAACGCCAGTGTGCCCAGTGTGATGGGAGTTTTGCATTGTTTCCTCCTGAGCTTGGTTTAAAGAGAAGAAACAGAAACTTCCCAGAGTGAATGGCAATTGGGAAGGGACAGCACGGCGAGTGGCTCTGCTCTCAAAGGGTAAGTGCTCATGCACCAGATGCCCTTGACCCTTACCCTGAAGGAAAGGGGCATTCCATCCCCGGTGGTATAAACTGACCAGGTAGGGGTGCCTGCCCTGTGGTGATCCACATGCAAGAGGCTGCAGCTGCCGCAGGGCGGAAATGGTACCCAACTAACATCTGCATCCCTAGTGTGGCCAGACCACAAAGGATGCTTCCGTATCCACCAGCATCCAACGCATCAACTCCCTGTGCGACACCACGTGTCCTCTGCGGATAAATGAGTGGCCCCAAACAGTAGGACATTAGGGCTCAGCTGACACGAGGCAGCTCCAAGAGAACAGCAAGCAGGCCCAGTCTCGGGACCTTGGACTTCCCCAAGAACCGGCCTGCAGTCCTCCAAACTGACTTAAGCTGGCTTGGTTTTCAGACCCCGCCCACCTGTTCTACACACAGAACACATCTGCACAGCCCTGCCCGGAGCCCCAAGATGCTCATAAAGAAGCACGAGGCATCATAACTCAGGGTTCACCTTGGCACAAAAAAGACAAATAAATAGAAGGAATCTTCCATCAGAAAATAAATGGCATTTCTCCAGGCTGAGAGCTGGGATTGCCCTCCTGAAGGGCAAACACAGCATCTTCAGCAGACAGTCTCAGGCCATAAAGTCCAGCTTTACTCCACCAGGGACCTCTCCTCACCCCCCATCCAGCGATTCCATGGTTCAGGCTGCCCACCTGGGTCCCCAGGGCTGTGACACCCACTCCCTGCTGGTCTCACCTGCTGAGAAGGTGCCGTTCAGCCCCTTGGCAGCTGCTGGGACCTGGGTGAAACAACAGGACCCCGGGCTCTGCTGCTTGACCAAGAACACGAAGGATGATGGTTTGGCCAGTGCCTGAGGGGAGAAGGGCTGAAATCCAGCCACCGGGTCTCTTGAAAAGCTATGTGCCCTGGTGGTGGCCCAGATATCACAGGAGGGGGAAAAAAAAGCCATTGCTCTGAGTAGTCTTGGAAAAATCATCTGATTAGTCATGGCAAAGTTGGGAAGGAGGAAAAGGAAGAAAAATGGAAAGCCAGGGTACACGAAAGCCACAGATGACTCCCAAACTTCACTGGGTTAGTGATTTAGTGATGGTAGCCTCTTCCAGAGTCACCCAACAGAATAGGAATTTCCGTTGCAGTGGGGGTGTGGATTATAACAGAGAACTGCCATTCTGGATCTTTTTTGAGGGATATCTAAGCATCTATGTCTTACATTTATTCATTCATCATACATTTACTGAACATCCACTGCACGCCACACACTGTTTCCTAGGCACTGGGGACTCAGAGGTAATTAAGGAGATAAAAGCTCTTGGGAGGAAAAAGAGAGATGTGCCCCAAATATGCAGATTTTCTACCCACGTCACATGGCCTACGCTCTGTGTGGCTCCACACAGAGGCTCCCAGCCCCTCCTGCTAACTGAGGACTTACTCAAACACCAGCAACCACCACCCCCTGCGTCCAGGATGCAGGAAAGCCTGGGCCTCGCCTCACCTGCCAAACACACCCAGCCTAGCCTCGGCCTTCTCTGTGGCCACCAGGACCGGCTCATTTTGGAGGCAGTCAGAGCTTTGTTTTCCACCTCTGTGTCCTCGTCGGAATGTCCCCTAGCCAATCAAAGGCCAGGAGATCCAAAGTATCCCTCTTGTCTCCAGCTGGCCCCCCGTCTGTCCAGACCCTAGTGAGCTGCTGCAGGCCCTAAGGAGCCTGGCTTGACCCTGTCACTCCCTTTCCCCTCACATCCTCTAGTCTCTCCTCCAGATCCAGCCCAGAGGCCCCGGAGCCTCACTGCTGCATCAGAGAAATAACCAAGCCTCTACAGGCAGGCCTCCAAGACACTGAGGGTTGGGTACCAGACCACCGCAATAAAGCAAATATCACAATAAAGCAAACCACAGGACTCTTTCAGTTTCCCGGTGCCTGTAAAAGTTACGTTTATCCTACGCTGTAGTCTAGGAAGTGTGCAATAGCCTTACGTCCAGAAGAACACTGTACCTACCTTCATTTTAAAATAATTGCTACAAGATGCTAACCAGCCTCTGACAAGGCAGGGTTGCCACAAGACTTCCAGTTGTAAAACATGTGGTATCTGTGAGGTGCAACGAAATGTAATAAAATGCAGTCGGCCGGTGGAGAAGCAGGCCGAGCATGGGCAGGCGTGAGAAAGCCTGCCCGATGGCCTTCACGTGACCCAGCGCCTGCTGATCAGGAAGCAAGTTTGGCTTCCTTGGCCCAGAGCTGCCTCTCCCTGTGTTCCCCTTGTGAGAAATGCACACAGAGCGAGCTCACTGGTTCCGACCATGACACTTCAAAGCAAAGATGTGGGCCATCTGGGGTAATTTTGCCATCCCTATTTTAGGAAGTAAATTTAAACTTCTTGTTTCAAAACAGTGTTACCAGGAACATAGCATTCCAAAACAAGAAGGGAGACCAATTCCGGCTTAGCCTCAGCAGATGCAGGACCTAGGCAAACATCTGGCTGAATCAATCTAATTCTCTCATCTAAAAAAAAAAAAAAAAAAAAAAAAAAAAAATTCCTTCTTTCTTGTTTTAATTTTTTTTTTTTTTTTTAAATCAAAGGGTTGATTTTTCCCAGGACCCAAAGAGGCACGAACCCAGGAGGAAGGCAGTCATGTCCGCAGGTTTGTTCCCGTCCCTAAGCCAGGGATGCACTGTATTACAAGGGTCCAGAGGCAATCAAAGTAATTGCTGGCCACTCCCACCTAGACACAGCTTCCAGATGATTCTGATCTGGGTGGGATTCAAAACACCGTGGCCACGAGTCAAGAGACAGCCACGAACAGGGCTTCAACCTCCCCCGCAGCTGGGCCCCATCGTAAATGATGCTCTGGAATCAGGGCAACACCATTGGCGATAAAGAGTCCAACAACTGGAAAACACATGTGCGCAGCTGAAGGCTATCGCCCCCATCAGCATCCAAGGGAACCAAAATATATGCACCGTGGATTTTTTTTCAGGCGACAAGGTCCCTCCCACGCCAAGAAGCCATTGAGACAGAATTGGTCTCTGCACTCATTCCGGATGCGTCATGGTTAGACTTGGCCACCACTGGTGGCAGGTCCTAGATGCCATCATAGCCACGGACGCCTCCCTGGGGTGCTGACTGCCCTCCCATCCCATGCCGGGCGGGCTCCTTACCGTCAAGCTCCTCCACAGAGATGTTGGCCAGCTGCTCGCTGTCGCTGCCAGCAGAGAGAGATCGGTTGAGGTAATTCCCTTTGTACAACAGGCCAGCGGTCACATGGTGGAAAGGCATCTTCTCCCTGCTCACGAGACATGGGGGCGGGGAGAGAAAACCATCATCATCCCTTCCTCCTTTCCTTCCTGCAAGGACCGCCCTGGTGCTCAGATGGCCAGGGTTATTTAGAAAAAAACTTGAACATTTCTAGGGGTTCCCGCTGTGGCGCAGCAGGTTAAGAATCCGACTGCAGAGGACTCTTGGCAGCTGCAGAGGTTTGGGTTCAAACTCCAGGCCAGCGCACAGGGGTCAGAGGATCCAGCATGGCCATAGCTGTGGCTTGGATTCAGTCCCTGGCCTGGGAACGTCCATATGCGGCAGGTGTGGCCATAAAATAAAAAATAAAAATAAAAAAAATAAGAAAATAAAAGAATTTTTTAAAATGTTAACGTTTCTAGAGGAAAAGGTGGAGCATTTTTCTGGTGCCCGTGGCCAGAGCAACTCCCGAGTGACCTCGAGTTTCTACCCCTTCCTTCAGTGTCCATCTCCCCCCACTGAATTACGAAGTGGAACCATGCTGTTCGGCAGACTGTGGGGTACCAGGCATCCTCCAGCTGCCTCTGCAGGCAAACAAGGATGCTCTCTACCCCCTTTCCTAGCCTCTCCCCACCCTCATAAGGAAGGATTACGCACCCCCCCACCCCGCAGAAACGTGAGGCTGCCCAGACCCTGGATGTCTTTGCCGTGACCATGAGAAAACCCCGGTGTTTCCCTTTTCCCAGATAAAGCAGGTGTGCCACTTCTACTGCATTCAAAGCCGGTCGGAGTGCCAGGCTCTGAGTATGCACAGACGACAGTCTGCACCTCTGAGAAGCAGCCCCATGCCTGCTTGCTCACGTGGCTTTGTGAGCACTGCCCTCTGATTGCCAGTCCTGCTGTCCCATGGGAAAGGTGGGCGTCATCTCAAGATGTCCCAGAACAAAGCAGACCCCAGCACTCTCACGAGAAATGAAAGCATCCCCTTAAACCAGACTAGCGCACCCTCCAAGGCACCAACCCCGGGGATCTGAAGTTCCACCAGTGCCAGGCAGGCCAGGGGCCCCAGACTAAGGTAAGATGGAGGGAAGAGAGGGAGTAAGAGAGAGAGTCAGAAAAATGGGTCTCTCACAGCATAGAGGTTCATCAAAACATTAAAAATAGAGTTGCCATATGATCCAGTGATTTCACTCCTGGGCATATATCCGGACAAGACTCTTAAAGATACATGCACCCCTATGTTCACAGTAGCACTATTCGCAACAGCCAAGACATGGAAACAACCTAAATGTCCATGGACAGATGAATGGATAAAGAAGATGTGGTATATGTACGATGGAATATTACTCAGCCATAAAAAAGAATGAAATAATGCCTTCTGCAGTCACATGGATGGACCTAGAGATTATCATACTAACCAAAGTAAGAGAAAGACAAATACCACTTATATGTGGAGTCTATAATATGACTCAAATGAACTACAAAAGAGAAACAGACTCACAGATATAAAGAACGGACTTGTTGCCAAGGGGAGGGACGGTGGGGGAAAGACGGATTGGGAGTCTGGGATTAGAAGATGCCAACCATTGTATGTAAAATGGACAAACAAGGTCCTACTGCATATCCCAGGGAACTACATTCCATACCCTGTGATAAACTATAATGGAAGAGAAATTAAAAAAAAAAAAAGGAAAAGAAAAAGAAATCTCTCTGTAGTGGAAAGAGCAAGCTCAGTTCTAATGAGTGAGCCATGGGGCATGTCAGGTTCCGCCCCTCCATCTGTAAAGGGGGCCAAGAGGACTGATAAACCTCTGAGCAGAATTAGGGAACTGGCAGGAAGGAGGGGGAGTCACTTCTAGGGCATGGGCAGAGAACACCTTTTGAACATAGCTCCGGGAAGGAAAGCTCGGCGGCACTAGAAGGGGTGATCTCCCCGCCCCTGGGGGCATTCAAGGAGAGGAGTTCTGTGGGAGAGAAATGGCCCTGTGGGCTCTCCCCACACACCTTCTCCATGGGAGTCACAGTCTCCGTGGGAATCACTTGTACATTCCTTGCGGGCCCTAGAGTTTGCATCTGTGAGTGAGGCTGGAGTGGTCTGAGCGTCCCCTCTGGGCGCTGCTGACTAACAAGGTGTAAACAACAGGAAGAGACAGCCAACAGGAGGCCAGTCTCTGGGGATGGCTGTTCAGGGATTCAGGGCTCCCAAACGTTGCTGTCCCTCAAACCACACTGATGACAGCAACTGTCCCTGATGACACCTGCTGGAGCTGGCAGGCATCAGGTCTTCTTTTCCCTGTGACCCCCTTGAGTGACAGCGGGGGTGCCCCCAACAGGACACCCCCTCCTCTCTCTCCCTCCGGTCCAGAGCCCACCCCAGCAGGCCCCTGTTTGGGCTGGGAGGCACTGACTTTAGAGATCAACCCATGAGACTCCTAAACATTTCAGAGCTTGACTGTGAGCAGGAAGCTGGTTAACGAGAGAATCTATTTGAGAACACGAGCCTCCTAAGTGCTCTTTCGACACAGCAGCCTCAGCTCCGCACCAGACATTTCCACCGGATGTCAAACTCTCGTTTCACACTCAAGACGTCAAAAAATGAATTCATTATCTCCCCCCTAAAAGAGGCCACACTTCCTGATTTCTCGATTTCTATCGAAGGTACGTCTCTCATCCTAACAACTGGGAAGACTCTCACAAATGTGCTGGGCACCGGCCCCCCTCCAAAGTAAAACAGACACATGGCAGAGGCAAGAGCCAGCTGCCAGCCTCCAAGCTACCCATCACTCTTGCCCCGGCTCACAAAACACACACACACACACACACACACACACATCCACAGGCCCATCGCAACGGACAGGAGACAGTTAGAAAGTACATGTGCATTTGCTGGTTCTAAGGGGTACGGCTTCAGCTAATTAGAAGTGAGCCTCTCCCCCTCCCAGCCAACCTGTCCTTACACACAGAGAGAAGGCAGGCATCTTTCTCTGGAAGAGGGCTTCAGTTACCATCTCCTCATTCCTCAAGGTTAAATTTCTGACCAAACAGGTTTAAAGGCGAAAAGCAGATGCAGAGCCAGGACCTTGCCTGAGGCCAGTGCTGGTTTTCGGGCGCCATAGGCCACTGCCACATTCATCTCCGCTTGGACCAATTCCCATGGTCCAGGGGATGAAAAGTCATCACTGGCTAATGCTTCCTTTGTGGTTCCTGCTTCCCCCTCATCAGTGGCCCCAGGACCCAGTCAGTCTCACTGGCTGTTGTTTTAACCATCCTTTAAATCCTTCATGGAGTTCCCATTGTGGCGCAGCGGAAATGAACCGGACTAGGAACCATGAGATTGCAGGTTCCACCCCTGGCCTCGCTCAGTGGGTTAAGAATCTGGCATTGCCATGAGCTGTGGTGTAGGTTGCAGATGTGACTCGGATCTGGCGTTGCTGTGGCTGTGGTGTAGGCCGGCAGCTGTACCTCCGATTCAACCCCTAGCCCAGGGAACCTCCATAGCCTGTGGGAGCAGCCGAAAATAAAAAAAAATCCTTCATAAACATCAGAAAACACCCACCCTGATCTTCTCTCGATCTGCCACCTGGAGGAAGGGTGCTTCGCTCAGTCGGTACAGATGCGGGAAGCACTTCTTTGCATTTTACCACTCATCTCTCTAGCTTCTCAGTGTTTGCTAAATACCGTCTCATTACCTTCTTTTGCCTGGTTGTTTAAAGCTTCGGACCCATCACGTGTGTTTTGACAGCCGCAGCAACAAGGTCATACTCAAACACACACGGCCAAGCCACTCTCCCGTTCAGCCGCAGAGGTGCTGAGTACACGGCAGAGCCAACTGGTCACAACCGAGTCCCACGTGATAGATCAACGTAATTTGCTTCTGGAAAAAGCAGCTTACGAAATGAGGTGCACATTCAGTTCATTCACCCGAAATGCTCAAAGTCTAGTGGTGGGGGGGGAAAGCACGTGCAATGGAACCATCCGTCTACATAAATAAAGTCACGCTCGAGAAAGGGAAGCGCATGATCGCAAGTAAGCTAAAAACAGCTGCTGCAATGAAAGAACTCAATTTCACTCCAAGCCACCTGGGGAACCCCAAGCTTTAAGACTCTCTCTCTTTGGCTAAGGAAGGGAAGCGTGCAAGTTCATGGGCAAGGACAGACATGGTCCTGAACTCAAATTGAAGAGCTGGATCCTTACAGGAAGGGCAATGAATAAATAAATATATATATATTTTTTCCAATGGCAGTTTTACTCATTGTGAAATATCATTTAAGTGACTGTTTAGCACGTGAACAAGTCTTCTGTATTTTCTGTAAGGTGGTAGGGTTTCCTGGCTAAGAATCAGGGCTTTCTGGTCAAAAGCCATGTTAGATTTAAATTCTAGCTCTGGGGAGTTCCCATCACGGCGCAGTGGTTAATGAATCCGACTAGGAACCATGAGGTTGCAGGTTCGATCCCTGGCCTCACTCAGTGGGTTAAGGATCAGGTGTTGCTGTGAGCTGTGGTGTAGGTCTCAGAGGCGGCTTGGTTCCCACGTTGCTGTGGCTCTGGCATAGACTGGTGGCTACAGCTCTGATTAGACCCCTAGCCCAGGAACCTCCATATGCCGTGGGTGTGGCCCTAGAAAAGACAAAACAAAACAAATAAATTCTAGCTCTGCCCTGATTAGCCATATAGGTAAATTGACCCCTGTAAGTCTCAGTCTTCTCCTATGGAAAACTGAGGTTTTGATACAAACTGAATAGTATTTTTGTGGATATGAAATAAGATAAGGTATGGAAAATACCAGGCTTAGCATCAGGCATGTTCTCAATAAATCTCATCAGTCATTATCTTTGAAGGGTTACAGGAAGCAGGATACAGGGCCAAAGAAGGTCACAATGGGTTAGGTGGAATACAAAACACACTGGGTTTTGAGGGAGGGTCAGGAAGGACCTGGCAGATGGTGAGTTTCAGAGAGGAGCTGGCTGGCATCATACACCACGATGCCCAGGGATCCAGAGTGTAAGCAACGGAGCACCAGGGGGCCGGGGCCGTGAGCGGTATCAGTAAGCCGCTGACTGTATCAGGAGGAGGGGGCTACTGGAATGAAAAGTGCCAGAGCTGGAAAAGAGTCAATTTCCTGGGTACCAGGAAGGCCGGCTCCATGGTCGCATCACGGATAAGGTGTCAGGAGGGTAAAGACAAAAGGGGTGGCCTGCTGTTTTCAGGGTGGAGGAACAGGTACACTTCTCGGCTGAGTAATAGACCAAACAGGCCCCCCTCACCTTGACCTGAAAGGATGCCCTTCAGAGACACTGCATTTTGTGTCAGCTTGACCGGGTGGCAGGGTGCCCAGATATCGGGTTAATCACTATGCTGGGTGTGTCTGGGAGGGTGTCTGGGGGTTTAATCACTATGCTGGGTGTGTCTGGGAGGGTGTCTGGGGGTGAGATGAACATTTAAATCAGTTGTCTGAGTAAAGAGGGCCCTCCCTGAGGTCTGTGGGCCGCATCCGATCTGCTAGAGGCCTTCGAGAACAAAAAGGCAAGTCAGGGAGCGAACATCTGTTCTTTCTGCCTGACTGAGCTGGGACATGGGTCTTCTCCTGCCTTTGGACTTGGACTCAGGCTGGAACTTGCACCAACAGCTCTCCTGGGTCTCCAGCTTGCCAGACTGTGGGAATTCTCAGCCTCCAAAACTACGTGAGCCAATTCCTTATAAATCTCGTTCTATATATATCTCTCTCTCCTGTAAGTTATGTTTCTCTGGAGAACCCAGACGACTATACATTGTATTTTTTTCGCTGCAGTACCAAAGATCCAGGCGCACTGCTATAGGCTGATATTATTATTCCAGGTAAAGAGTACCCCAAAAGATAATTCTGCAGGGTCCCTTAGGCAGCACAACTGTGAAGTGTAGGGTGTACACTGGCGCCAGTAGAATGCCGTGTGCTGCTGGTGTGCGACAAGATAAGGACAGGCATTGAAAGAAAGCACGGACATTCTTACGGCAGTCTGTAGCATTGTTCCAGCACCTAAGCATGGGACCAGCTGATTTTTGGGTATCTCTGCTTTTTTGGTTTCCTTTTCCAGTAATTCATTCTTTCTAATTTTACAGAAATCAGCCTGCCAACGACTGAAGCTTTAAACGAAACAAACAAACAAATAAAAAAACCACAAAAAAAAAACCAAACCAAACAAAAAAAGTGGTCCTTCCCCACAAATAGTTTAGTGTAAGAAGCACTTCTCTCGAAAGTCCTTTGAGTTGCCTTGATTTCTGGCAGTGGACTACAGAGAGAGAGGAAGAAAGACATCTAGAGAAATGCATTTGACGTGCCTCTGACAATTTTTCAAAGACCGTAAGATTTTTAAAAGTCTTAGTTGGATTTTGGATAGGAGGTACGACAGACATAGAAAACAAACTTAGGGTTCCAAGGAGGGGGAAAAGGGAGGGGAGATAAATGAGCAGTGTGGGATTAACATACATACTGCTATATATAAAAGAGATAAACAATGAGGGCCCACTGTAGCGCATATGGAACTATATTCTATATCTTACAATAACCTATCATGGAAAAGAAGTTGAAACTGTATACCTGAAATTAACGGCTTACTGTAAACAACCATAGTTAAATAGTTAAAAAAAAAATACTCTATATACAATGCATTATTCAAACAATTATTACACCACATTGAAAAGTTTAGTGCTAAAAAGTGATATTGGAAGCATTTAAATGTCATAAATATTTCAAATATAGGAGTTCCCATCATGGTGCAGGGGAAACGAATCCGACCAGGAACCATGAGGTTGCAGGTTCGATCCCTGGCCTTGCTCAGTGGGTTAAGGACCGCGCATTGCGGTGGCTGTGCTGTAGGCCGGTGGCTACAGCTCCGACTGGACCCCTAGCCTGGGAACCTCCATATGCCGCAGGTGTAGCCCTCAAAAGACGAAAGACAAAAAAAAAAAAAAATTTCAAATATACATGGAAATAAAACTTGTAATATCCTTTGTTTCACACTGAAAAACAAACAAAAAAAAAGAAAGTAGGTGCAAGATGTCAGCTGAAGTCTGGGCTCTCTGCTGAGTGTGTGTGAGTGTCTTGAGTGTGCAAGGAGCCTACTGCAGGAGTTTCTGTCCTCTAACTACCAGCCATACAAGGAGCAATGTTGATCCTACATTCTAGAAGTTAAAGAGCCTACCCTACCCTGATAGAGCTTTTGCTGAATTCCCCTAAAAATATCCATGCAGGCACACAAAAATAATATTCCCAACAGCACCAATGCCAGGCTGTGGAAGAAGCTTCCATTAAGTTGGCAGTTAGGATTAAAGTGGAAAATAATATGCAATATGGCCATACTTTGACTTCGGACTAAAGAATAGAGTCAGATGGAGTTCCCATCATGCCTCAGTGGTTAACGAATTTGACTAGGAACCATCACTTTGCAGGTTCGGTCCCTGGCCTCACTCAGTGGGTTAAGGATCTGGCATTGCCGTGAGCTGTGGTGTAGGTTGCAGACATGGCTTGGATCTGGCATTGCTGTGGCTCTGGTGTAGGCTGGTGGCTACAGCTCTGATTGGACCCCAGCCTGGGAACCTCCACATGCCACAAAAAGACAAAAGACAAAAAAAAAAGAATAGAGTCAGAGAGTAAAGGAACAAGAAAAGATTTCTATCTGCCCCAATTCTTCTCTATGTCTGGGTCTCAAGGATGGATGACCAACCATGGCATCAGAGAGCCATCCTTCTGCCTATGTTGGAATTGCTTTTTCAAAACAGCCAGAGTCAAATCCTCCACTGTCCTTAGCACCACTAAGAAGCAAGAGTCCCCCTCCTCCAGCTCCTTAGGGATCACCCCTCCCTGTCTGCAGCACGGCTAGCAATGGAAGGGTCTGAGGCAAGGGCCCTTCACAGAAGATGTGAAACTTGCTCTACGCACAGTGTTGGGGAGCACAGTGATCTACAGGATTATGGGGTTTGGGTGTATTGCTTCTGGTTAAGAAAGAACCGCAGAAGACCTCAGGTACCCCAGAAATGTATGTCTCCTCCTCAGAGTCCAAGAGTTAAGTTGTGGGGACAACAAGATCCCATCTTACTCCAGCAAAGATGCAGTAGATGGATGCCAGCTCAGCGCTTGGCTAAGCACTTATAAAACAATTGTGTTCCCTTGTAAAAATCCCGCAGAGGCAGGCCAACTGGCAAGGAGGGTTTGGATAGAGTTCAAATCAGACAGGGATGAGTAAGCAGAAAACACCACCGTAAGGGTCTGTGTAAAAGTTCTGCATCAGTAGAGGAGGAAGCACCTTTGAGATGCAGAACAAAAAGCAGATTGTCAACAATAATACGGTACCAGAAAGAAGGCAGTTTTACAAAGGTTCTGGCTACGTTCTTCAAGATAAGTAAGAAAGCAGGGTATCTATGAAATAAGAATGCAAATGCATAAGGAAATCTCAGAGTACAGGGAGGAGATATCAAATCAAAAAGAAAAGACAGCTTGCTGAGAGGCAAGCTGATTTGGAAAAGGTGCGGGTTTTTTGCAAAGCAAAGGAGACAGCCAAAAATAGCAGCAGAGTGCAAATCTACATTAATGACAATAAAGAGTATTTCAAACAAACAGAAAATACACCCAATAATAAAAGGCACCCATGGACCCACCACCCGGATTGAACATGGGCTAATACTTTTCCTTATTTGCTTTAGATTTTCGAAAAGAAATACTATCTTACATTGAAGCCGCGCCACCTCCAATTCCTCCCCACCTATTCCTCTAATTCCTTCCCACCGCTGTGACAACTCTCCTCTGGAGGTGAAATGTATCCTTCTGGTCCATGGCTTTAAATTTTCCTACATCTGGAGTTCCAGTCATAGCTCAGTGGAAATGAATCTGACTAGCATCCATAGGGATGCATGTTCGATCCCTGGCCTTGCTCAATAGGTTAAGGATCCGGGGTTGCCATGAGCTGTGGTGTAGGTCGCAGATGCAGCTCGGATCCCGCGTTGCTGTGGCTGTGGTGTAGGCTGGCGGCTACAGCTCTGATTAAGCCCCTAGCCTGGGAACCTCCATGTGCCATCGGTGCGGCCCTAAAAAGACAAAAAAAAAAAAAAAAAAAAAAAAAAAAAAAAACTTTCCTACATTTGAATGTGACTATACAGAATATAGTATTGCTGTATATGTTCTTCAATTTACACAAATAATATCACACCATATGTATGTTTGTGCAACTTGCACATTTCAATCTCTATTAGAGTTGAGGGACTTAGGCAAATCCATACACATACACCTAGTTAATTTATTTTGAACTGCGCCATAGTTTTCCATTGTATAAACATATTGTAATTTATGTATCCATTCTCCAATTGAAAGAAAAGCATTCTGCAATTAAAATCCTCATGTGTGTCTCTTTGTATATATTTGGGGGAATTTCTCTAGCCTTAGGCTACATACCTAGATAAAATATTACAGGATTTTGCTAAAATGGTCTCCAAAGAGGTTGGGTTAGTTGTCTATTACTACATAACAAATTACCCTTGAACTTAATGACTTAAAACAGCAACTACTGCAGCACTATTCAGAATAGCCAAGAAGCATCCTAAATGTCCATTGACAGATGAATGGATTAAGAAGATGTGGAACATGTATGCAGTGGAATATTACTCAGCCATAAACATGAAAGAAATAATGCCACTTGTGCAACATGGATGCAACTAGAGATTCTCATGCTAAGAGAAGTCAGAAAGAGAAAGACAAATACCATACGATATCACTTCTATGTGACATCTAAAATATGGCACCAATGAACCTATCTACAAAACACAGACTCCCAGACAGAGAGAACCTTCTTGAGGTTGTCAGGGGAAGGTGGAAGAAATGGGATGGACTGGGTGTTTGGGGTTGGTCGATGCAAACTATTACATTGAGAATGGATAAGCAACGAGGTCCTAGTGTACAGCACAGGGTACAATATACAATCTCTTGGGACAGAATGCGATGAAAGATAGTATGAGAAAAAGAATGTATGTGTGTGTATATATACATATATATATGTATATGACTGGGCCACTCTGCTGTACAGCAGAAATTGACACAACACTGTCAATCAACTATACTTTAATAAAAATAAAATAAAATGAAACCCACAAATATTTATGTCACAGTTCTGTGGGTCCAGAATCAGGAGTTGCTTGGCTGGGTGGTTCTAGCTCAGGAGGTCTCATGAGGCTGCAGTCAGGATTTTGACCAGGGCCACTACCACTATCAGAAGGTGTGACTGGGGCTGGAGGCTCCACTTCCAAAGTGGTTCACCCACAGGGTGGTTCACGACACCCTTGGGGGACCCTCCAGAGGGCTGCTCAAGTATTCTTACGACCTGACAGCCAGCTTCCCCCAGCAAGCGATCCAAACCACAGGAGGAGGAAGCATTTATGACTTAGTCTCGGAAATCACAGCCTCCCTTTCAAAATGTTCTATTCACTAGACCAGAGATGGTAAGGAAAGCCGACACTCAGGGGAGGGAAATGAGGCTCGATCTTTTGAAAGATGGAGTATCATAGAAGTTGTGGGCATTTTAAAACTGTCATCGTGGTTGTGGCAATTTACAGACCCACCCTTAACCTAATAGCATGTCAATTTCCTGCACCGCTTTGCCAATACTGAGTGTTATCAGGCTGCTGCATTTTTCTTAACTGGATTTCCTTGATTGCTAATTTAGGCATCTTTTCATAAGCTTTTTGGCCATCCTAATTTCCTCTTCATGATATTGTCATCCAATATTCCCATATTTCAGTTCAACCTTACTTTTAACCCCCACCCCCACCACCACCACTGTGCGCCACTGTTATTGTTGTGGTTGCTACAGTTGCATCTTATAACCAAAGCTTATCTAGACATTTCCACAAGTTTATGAATTTCTGTGCTCATTGTTGCCTCTTGCAGGGCATTCTTCTGGGTTCCATTCCCTTCTAAATGAAATGACTATAGTAATTCTTTCATTTAAAAACAGGAAATGGAAAGCTTTTAAGTCTCTGTCTTTTAAAAGAAAAAGCCTTTATTTCAATCGTATACAAATTATAGTTCAACTTGGTAAGCAGTTATACATTTTTTCACTTAGTACTCAGGATATTTAAGTGCCGATGAGAAGTCTACAGTTCACCTGTTAATACTCATTCTAGACAATTCTAAGTCTATAATTTCAGATATAGGCTTTCTCCATTTGGATATTCTCTCTTTCAGAAAGAGAGGTATTAGATGTATGTTGCACTTCTTTTTTAAATTTTTTTCTTTTTACAGCTGCACCTGCAGTATATGAAAGTTTCCAGATTAGGGGTTGAATGGGAGCTATAGCTGCCAGCCTACACCACAGCCACAGCAACACGGGATCCAAGCTGCTTCTACAACCTACACCACAGCTCATGGCAACGCTGGATCCTTAACCCACTGGGTGAGGCCAGGGATTGAACCTGAGTCCTCATGGATGCCAGTCGGGTTCGATACTGCTGAGCCACCCTGGGAACTCCTGTTGGACCTCTTCCTTCAAGCTCAATACCCTCAATTGGCTCATCCCACACTGATGCATACCCTGTCTGATTAAAAGAGTTACAAAAGTTAATAACTTTGTTTTCCAGAGCTCTGTATGAGAATTAGTTTCAATATTAGAAAGCCCTTGCACAAGTTTGGAATGCAGACGTGAGACGAAAACAGTGGTATGCTGGGTCTCCGAAAAACAAAAAAAAAAAAAAAAAAACTTGATCCAGAGCATGTACCCCTATGGTGTAAACACTCCCGAAATGGCCAATTCCAAGCCGCCACTGTGCTATCAGTGAACATGGAACTGGGAATTGACATGAAGTAGTAATACCAGCACAGGCTTCTATAGCACTGCCACCACACAGATGTCACAGACTAAATTAACCTCCAAATCACAGATAACAATCAAGTATAGTCAAATAATTAGGAAGGGAAGAGTTTCTGGTATCTTTACCTTTGTGCTGTAATGTAATTTATTTCACTATTAGCTGATACTTCATCCGAGAATATAAATTTACATTTCATTTACCATTCATTTCAGAATGCCTATGTTTCATAATACCTAGACAATTCCTAAAGAGTTATTCAGTGGCTTTCACAGGCTGGCATGAGTGGGCGCCAGCATGCCACGTGATACGGGTCTTTTTCCTGACCGCTCTGGCTGTTTCTATAGGAAAGAAAAGTCGGGGAAACATCACACTTTCCTGCAGCTATGTTCCACTGTCCACGCTCCAGTTTCCTGGCTGTTGAAGAAGCGGTCAAGGTGCGAGCAGAACAGCAAGGGAATCTCAAGTCCCTTCTCCAGCTTTTGGGGGGTCAGGAGGAAGCTTTTTATTGTTTTGTTTTTTTGTTTTGTCTTTTTGCCATTTCTAGGGCCACACCTATGGCATATGGAGGTTCCCAGGCTGGGGTCTAATCGGAGCTATAGTTGCCGACCTACACCACAGCCACAGCAACTCGGGATCTGAGCCACGTCTGCAACCTACACCACAGCTCACGGCAACGCCGGATCCTTAACCCACTGAGCAAGGCCAGGGATCGAACTCTCGCAACCTCATGGTTCTTAGTCGGATTCATTAACCACTGAGACATGACAGGAACTCCAGGAGGAAGTTTCACGAACCAGGAGCATATTCCAGTGGCAGACTCAGTGGTGGCAAACCTCCAGAAGGGCTGATTCTGAAGTATTCTGGGCGTCATTCTAGAGACCTGTCCAAAATCCACTCCTTCAGCCCTTCCACGCTTCTGGAAGCCTCCAATTCCCTGTATGACACCCCTTCCTTCTTCAAATAAGAAGTGTGGTCACTGGTCCTTAAAACTCACCTGATATATTATTGTATCTGCCAAGTTTCCTAAACATTTTTTTTTTTAATTTCATAGCTTTATCCATGTGTCTTAGAAGCAATTACCTCCAAAGGATGTCTGAACTCACCAATTCTTTTCTCAGCTGTAAATGAACTTATGGTTTAACCTGTCAGCTCAATGGTTCCTCTACATGCTAATGTTTTCCCGTTCTAGCCATGTGGTTCTTTCATAAACCCACCTTTTACTGACCCCTGAGGATACGTGTTTCATTATAGCTGTGTTCTTTCACCTTCTCATACCTTCTTTCAGAATGTCATTCTGTTGTCTCAAATTCTTCAGGCGCCCATCTTTTTGGTACCTCCCTGATGTCCCCAGCCATACACAGCCATCCACAGGCGTGGTTTTCCTCTTTGCGGGCAGGAGCAGCAGGCGTTGCTGTTCCCTTTGGGGCTGCACCTGCGCCGAGATCCATGCCCACGACACGTGTGGGCTTCCCCAGCTGAGGACCTCCTGGCCTGGACTCCCTGCAACGCGTGGGTAGTTTCGATGTGGCGTGCACATCCCTGAGGCACGGGTTTGGGGTTCTGATTTGTCACGGGGAGGGGGCTTTTTATGCGACAACCATCGCTCCTGGTAGAGCTAAGCCGCTCTGCCTCTAAGCACTGAGTCTAGGCCCCACTTACAGGAGGGGGCAGCCAAACCGGGGTCTCAGCTCCTGCTTCCTGACCGCTGTGGATCCAAGCCCACACCTTTCCTCCCTGCACGGACAGGAAGACTGCCACCTGCCAAAGGCTTGGGTGACCCACCTACCCTGCAGTGCCGTCTGCCCCCTACGCTCTCCTCTCGGGGCTCTGAGTTTCCTCTTTCTCTCTTTCAACTGAGTTATTTTACCAGTCCCAGTGAAGCAAACGTCAGCAAAGGTATTCAAAAGCAGGTCTGGCGCCGCGGAACAGAAATAGAAACAATAGTACCAGTGCGTTCGAAGCTCAAATTGACGTTCTTTTCTAGCGATCCGGAGACAGAACGGACACACACCGTCGTGTAAGTTCGAGCTGTACGACTGTTGATACCCTCACAGGTTGCAAAATGATTACCCTCCTAGCTTTAGCGAACACCTCCATCGGGTCCCATAATTACCCTTTTCTCATTTGGCGGTGAGCGCGTTCAAGACCTACTGTCTGAAGAAGGATCGAGTACATAATCAATCTTCTTAGCGATCGTCACTGTGCTGTATATGCCATCTACAGAACGTAGTCATTAAAATGGAAAATGTTGACTATGCTCCTAGGTCAGAGTTTAAATTAAAACGTAAAGGATGGGCTCTAGGTGAATCAAAAAGAGAAATAATTCTTATTAAAAAGCAAAGGAGGTGTGGCAAAGTAGTCTTCAGACAAGCTGGGACATATTTAAATGCTCTTACTGTTTTTAAGAGAAAAATGTAATGTCTTCGCCATGAAAAAAAAAAGAACAGGAGTTCCCGTCGTGGCGCAGTGGTTAACGAATCCGACTAGGAACCATGAGGTTGCGGGTTCGGTCCCTGCCCTTGCTCAGTGGGTTAAGGATCCGGCGTTGCCGTGAGCTGTGGTGTAGGTTGCAGACACGGCTCGGATCCCGCGTTGCTGTGGCTCTGGCGTAGGCCAGGGGCTCCAGCTCCAATTCGACCCCTAGCCTGGGAACCTCCATATGCCGCGGGAGCGGCCCAAGAAATAGCTAAAAAGACAAAAAAAAAAAAAAAGAAAAAGAAAAAAAAGAAAAAAGAACAATCTATAATGGAAAAGAATTTGAAAAAGAATACACACACACACACACACAGACGTATACACATATATAACCCAATGACTTTGCTGTACACCTGAAACTAACAAACACTGTAAATTAACTAGACTTCCATTTTAAAAATGGTTTAAGAAAGAAAAAAAAGAACAACAAAATAAAACAGAAAAAGGAATACGGAGAGAAATGCATTTGAAAACAGATAAATTAAAAGAGCTGATTCTTTGAAACAAAAGCAATAAACCAAAGAAATCTCTGACAAGTTTATTAAAACACATGGCAAAAGCACCAATACGACGACATTCTGAAATATGAGAATTCTATGCACAACTCTAGACTAATAAATTTAAAACACTGCTTAAATGAATGCGTTTTCTCTCAAAATACAGAAATTGGATTTTTACTGAAAGCAGCATGATTTAATACTGTTCATGCTTCCTGAAAATCTTGACATAACGTTTTGTTATACAGTGATTTGAAGATGTGGTTGTAGGTTGGGTGTATCTCCCTTCTTGATTTTAACATCTGCCATAACCGAAATACACCTCAGAAAAAAATTTACAGATCCAAATGGAAGAAAAAGGTCATTGGAAGTATTTACTAAATCACAATATTCCTTCTTCAATCCATCCCAGAAGCACGCCAAAATTTCTGCTGATATTTGGCTGGTAAAGGTTCATCTTCTTTAACGTCAACAGATGATTTTGCAAACTAATTGAAAGCAGTTGCATTTTCAAATTTTTAACAAATGGGGCTAAAAAAACCCTTGATCTCTCTATTTGGAAGATACTTAAGCAGTTGTCCGAGATTTTCGAACTTTTTCACAGATTTGAGTTCGGAGAGAGCACACTCATATCATTTTTTTCAGCAACAAAATCACATACTGGTAGTAACACTGCCAGAAACATCCATTTTCAAAAGTGTCCTCGCCCTAGCACGAGTTTCCTTTTAAAAAGCAGTTATTTTCTCAATCGTTGTTCAAATGCCCTCCTGGAGCGGGTGCAGGAGACCACGTCTTGCCATCTCCGAGAAAGATCACAAATGTGGACCGTGAGCTCGTTGATGACAGAAAGCGTGGGACTCTGCTTTGTGTGTGACAGCTCTGAAGAACTCTGCCCTGGTCTGGAGCTGCACACTTTACTAAGGTACAAAAGCCACCTCGAGTCATCTTCCATCCCATTTCAAAGATGAGGCTAGGTTTCATTATTATGAAAGCGAATATTTTAAATAGTCCTTTAGAGGCTGTTCAATTGTTTTAGCCGACTTTTGCCCCATCAGAGGGCTTGTCAGTGTTTTAACTCATAAAGTGGCTGAGGAAGGTGTCCATTGGGAAGCATGGGAAATGCCAGCTCAGCCATTGTCTTGTGGTCCACTTGGGCCTGCCTGATCGGTATGATGCAAAAGCTGGGGCTCCTTGGCAGACATCTTGCTTATTTTCTGAGTATAAGTCCAATTAAAATTGATTAATACAATGTGTAGATCCGCCTAGCCAGGCACTTGCGTCACAAATAACTATAACAAGTGCATGAGGAAGGTCCTACTGGCAGTGTCCCCACTTATGGGATGCCCATCTTCCTAAACACGTCACACCTGCCTCACCAGAGCGGCACACATATGGTCAATTGAGGGCATTAGTGTCACTCCCTACAGTGGATATTCGTAAAGTGTAATTTCTTCCTTCTTTTTTGTTCCTGCACCCTAAAACAACACCTTACACACCCCACTTCAAAAAAATCACTGCAGAGATACCGCCATTAAAATCCAAAAAAAAGACAAGACATACACCAAAAACAAACACAGCATGGTAAATCAACTGCATTTCAATTTTTTGCAAAAGAACAAAAAAGACAAGATGTCCATTACTTCTACTGTTAGGTAATTCTATCCTATAAAGTCTACTTAATGCAGTTAAGACATAAACAAAAAGACAAGACTGTTCAAAAGGAGGCGACCAAGAAAAAAATCGAATAACCAAAACCCTAGAATGAAATATAATTATCTTTTATAATTAAAAGACATTACTCTATCCTGAGATATGGTCAAAAATTTGTGCACCCCCAAAATTGTGTTGCATTGTATTTAAAATGAAAAAACAAAGACAAGAAAAGAAAGGAAGAAAGGAAAAAGCAAGACGCAATCTAAAAATATAGAAATCAATAAGCAAAGTACAGTCACATCAGAGTGGGCTGTGTGTCAGTGATGTTCCCTAAAATTTTTATGATGTCAGGAATCTTTAAAACATGCTGTTAACTCTACAAAGTATTTTGAGGAGGAAAACTGAACACACGCCTCTCTCCTAAAACCCACTTAAAAGCATGGCATAGAGAAACAAAATGGAGTAAAAACATAAAAACTTAGAACATGGAAGAGCAGGCGAGGGGAACATCATCAGTTCAGAAGAATCGGCAAATTTCTGGAAGACAAAATTATTTTGCTCCTCCTGATGGACAGAGGTTGACCTGGGCAAGGAAGCGCTGAAAGCGAGACAACAGAAGGCTATAGTGGAAGAAGTGGTGGGATGCCTCAAAGCACCCCAAGCTGACAGATACCAAGAGCTGGATAAAGATGGGGTGGACTTGGGGAGACTGACGAAAACCCTTTGCTTGGAACAGTGAGCTGGATCTCCCACTCAGAGGACAAGGTCTTTTGAAGAGAGTGATGTGCCCGAAGGTTGGTGGGGGTGCCCCAGAGTGAGGACCAACTTCTGTGGTATTTGCATGGGAGACAAGCTGCTCACCCCTTCCCTCCCAGTCTTGAACCCTAAAATGAATCGTGTTCATCAAAATGCCCCGACCTCTAAAAGTTTGTTGTCATTCGTTCTCTTCTTTGGGGGGAGAAGCTAGTGCTCAGAAGAAACCTGACTCCTGGTGGCACATTTCACTTAGATACATCAGAAATGCCAATGGCCGTACAAGAACTGCCAGATGCTTCAAAACAATCAGCATCACTAAAGAGCAGAACAAAAAAAAAAAAAAGGCAACCCTAGAAACAACAAGGATGATTCTGGAAAGAGGAGACAACTTGAACAAATGTTCACATAACATTTCAGAGAGATCTGAGAGGCCGGTACAGAAAATCTGCAGTCTAATCAAAAATTTAGAGAAGTAAAAATTTTAACTAGGAAGAAAAATCAGAAGAACTAAAGGGAAAAGTCATGGCAAACAGAGAATATACAAAACCAGAAACAGAAATTCTAACTAATAAACAGTAAGGATGAACACAGAAGGGCCCCATCCACCTAAGAAGCGATTCAGAATAAGAGAACAGAGATGTGGAGGAAAGAAGTAATAGAAGAAAAAATTTCCAGAGCCGATGACATGAACCTTCAGACTAAAAGGTCCTGTCAAACAGCCAAAACCTCATTAAGAGCCCCAAAACCTAAAACATTTCAGAACACAGGCATAAAGAAGCACTCTAAAGCTTCCAGCAGAGAGAATAGCCAACTTTTTCTTTTCTTTCTTTTTTTTGGGGGGAGGGGTGGCGCATGCCTGTGGCATGCAAAAGTTCCTGGCCAGGGACTGAACCCGAGCCACAATTATAACCAGAGCCACTAAAGTGACAATGCCAGATCCTTACCTTGCTGAGTCACTCCGAGAATACGCAACTTTCTACTGCATGACAATCATACCAGCATTGGGTGCATAGCAGCAGCATCAGATACGAGGTGACAATGGAATAAGACCTTGAGCCTCACAGGAAAAATTAATTGACACCCATTCAAAATCCAATCAAGAGAGGGACTTGGGAAGTTTCCCATCCATAGACATTTCCTAACAGAATCACTCAATAAATGATTTCAGCATGACGCAGAAGGAATCCAAGAAATTAAGAAATTGGGATCCGTGCAATCTAAGGATGAGGTGCAACCCCAGAGGACCACTGTGGAAGCAAATCGGATACAGAGTGAGAAGGGACTCGCAGCAGCCAACAGTGCACCAAAGCTGGATCATCTGCTCAAGAAGAAGGAGAGGCTACAGGTCCGTAACAAATACGAAATCCAAAAAAGAGGAGGCGGATCAAGATGGCAGAGGAGTAAGACATCGCGCTCACCTTCTCGCACAAACACCTCAAAAAAACACATCGACGTGTAAAATGACGCCCACAGAACATCTACTGAATGCTGGCAGAAGAACTTAAACCTCCAAAAAAGATACATGCACGCCAATACTCACAGCAGCACTCTTCACACTAGCCAAGATACGGAAGCAACCTAAAGGTCCATCAACAGGTGAATGCATAAAGACAGGGTACTTCTATACACAGTATATAATATATACAGTATATAATACTCAGCCATAAAAAAAGGATGAAATTCTGCCATTTGCAACAATGTGGATGGGCCTGCAGAGTGAAAGAAGTCAGAGAGAGAAAGACAAATACTGTATGTTATTGCTTATATGTGAATCTAAAAAAAAAAGAACCCCAAACAAATGTATAAAATAAAACAGAAACAGACTCAGACATATAGAGAACAAACCAGTGGGAAGAGGGGAGGGGGAGGGGCAAGAGGAATACGAGATGAAGCGATTCAAACTGCTGTGTACACAAGAAATCAGCAACAAGGGTATATTACACAGCCTACAGAAGTTTAGCCATTGTTTTGTAATAACTCTGAATGGCGTATAATCTATAAAAATATTGAATCACTATGTTGTACACCTGAAGCTAATATGATATTGTAAATCAACCATACACTTCAATTAAAAACGCTAAGCAGAGCTTCTAAATCACTTGTCAAAAAATGTCAAATACAAGTAGAGTAGGCTCCCCCTCCCTCCTTCACTCTTCCTCCCAAGTTATGATTTGTTCGGGTTTTTTGAAAACACATTTCTCCTGCAAATGACACAGGGTTAGTGAAACAACACAGGGTTGTTTCTGCGGGGATTCATGTTTACATAATCGTAGCATTAGAAACACTTTCGGTTTTGGAATCTGAAACGGATCGGCAAAAATCACAGAAATTTCAATTCTCGGTAGAGGAGAGAGTGTTGAGTGTTTGACCCCACGATGGTCTAGGGATAAAAGTGTTTGAGGAAAAGGAAAAAAAAAAGTATTATCGGGTGGGAAGTGCTTCATCTTTCCTGACAGGAGGTCAAACGGTCTTGTCTATTTATTTATTTATTTATTTTTGTTTTTTTTTAGGGCCGCCCCCACGGCACAGGGAGGGTCCCAGGCGAGGGGTCAAATCAGAGCTGCAGCTGCTGGCCTGCACCACAGCCACAGCCACACAGGATCTGAGCCGCATCTGTGACCTACACCACAGCTCACGGCAACGCCAGATCCTTCCCGCACTGAGCGAGGCCGGGGGAATCGAACCCATGTCCTCACGGTTCCCCGACGGATTCATCCACCACTGAGCCAACTCCCAAAACGGTACTGTTTAAAGCGAATGAAACAAAGATTTATGTCGACGAGCTAAAGCAATGAAGGTATTTAATTTAAAGATGAAAACAACAGGTGACTTCCAGGGAGTGCTGCAAGGCAACAGGGACCTAGCTTTCATAAGAGAGGATGCAGGCCAGGGAGTCCACTTCGAGTGGACAATGAAAAATGCAGAAGCACTTCATTTGGTGTGATTGCATCCAGCACAGGCACTACCAATTACGAATGATTAAATATAGTTGGCCCTGGCATGTAAACTTCCGCTGGGGGGGCTCTTTCTTTTCATTTGTCCCCCTTCCACTGCTTTTTTATTATCCTATTCTTGTATAACTTTTATAAGGTCAGGCCATAAAATTATACGGAGGGCATAATCACAACTACACAAATATAATTACCTAGACACACACACACACACACACACACACACACACACGCAAAGAGGTAGACAGACGCATTCAAGGGAAAAGTTATTGGAAGGAAATTATCCAAAATGCAAATACCAGCCATTGCTGAGTAAGAGATTCACTGAAATTGTATTCCTATTTGTTTGAACTTTCCACGCTTTGTACCATGGGTCTATTTCATTTTTATAGCTAGAAAGAAACGGGATTTTACAAACTAAAGAGCCTGCCTGGAATATCCTCCACGTGGGGGTAAGGGCCCCTGGGGGAGCCTGGAGGCAGGACCAAGGCTGCATCAAGGGCAGACCTCAAAAGACCCACCGCACATGATGTGGCTGCAGCACAGGCCTGGGAAGAGGGGAGTCTAGGCCAGAGAACATCAAAGGCCAGAGTTAACAACCAACTGGCCATGTCGACTGGAACCCATGTGCCTCACCTCAAAAAATTTGATTCGGGGGCAGCACTGTCTCCCCAGGAATTTCCAAGGACCGAGAGCCTGCAGAGGAACTGCCATGAGGAACTGTACCTGTGTCACGGGAATGCAGAAGCTCGCCTGCCAACAGGGATGCTTCTGGCAGATGATTCTGAGTTGTTCTTTCTGAAAGTGATTGCACAAAAAGTTCAGCTGCTTTTTAAGGCTATTACAATCTTTTTCAGTTAATAAGTTGACAATAAGAGGATTTAACTTTAAGACATTTTTATGTCTCTTCTTCCGAGATCCTTGTGTAAAGTTGTCCTGTCTTCCAGACATTTCGGGCTGCTCAGGGGTCCGTGTCAACCCAGAGCCCTGGCTACCTTCCTGCAAAGGTGAAGGCTCATGCTGGCTGAGTCGGGACCCCTCCACTCAAGACAGTGGGGAGCAAGAGACTGTTGAACCAGCAGGAAAAAGTGGACACAGTCCCCAGTACTGATGGCAGAGAGTTCTCCAGAGTGGCCGTTCCAATTCTTTACCAGCCGCCATAACAAAATATCATAGACTGGATGGTTTAGATAACAGAAATTTGTTTTCTCACAGTTACAGAGGCGTGAAGTCAAGGGGCCAGCACTGATTTCTGGTGAGAGCTCTCCTCCTGATTTATAGACGGCTACTTTCTCGCTGTGTACACGGCACATGGCCAGAAAGAGAGAGAGTCAGCCAAGTGCGGGGTCTCTTCTCATAAGGGCACCAATCTCACTCCAAAGGCCCCATCCGCATGACCTCATCTAAACTTAATTATCTTCCATAGGACCCACCTCCAATTACCACCCCACTGGGGGGTTAGGGCTTCCATGTAAGAATATTTTTTCTTTTTACAGCAGCACCTGCAGGATATGGATGTTCCAGGCAAGGGGCTGAATCAGGGCTGCAGCTGCCGGCCGAGGCCACAGCCACAGCCATACCAGACCTGAGCCGCATCTGTGACCTACACCTGAGCTTGCAGCAATGCCGGATCCTTAACCCATTGAGAGAGGTTGGAGATCAAACCCACATCCTCAAGGATACTAGCCAGGTTCTTAACCCACTGAGCCACAATGGGAACTCCACATAGTGCTACAGCACTAGCCAAGTTGCAAACAAATAAGGTTAAAGATGGCCAAGATGAAGCAAAAATCTCAAAGTCTGCTGCTTTTTTTTCCCCCTTTTTGGCCGCCCCATGGTATATGGAGTTCCCTGGCCAGGAATCAAATCCAAGCAGAACTATGACCACAGGTGCGTCCACACCAGATCCTTAACCCACTGTGCCAGGCCAGAGATCGAACCCACGTCCCTGCTGCTGCAGAGACACCATCAATCCCGTTGCGCCGCAGCAGGAACGCCTTCATTATTTTTTAAACTTGAATTAGCCCTATCTTTCCTGGAAGAAGCCATAAGAAATGGATAGAGAGAAGTACAGAACCCCAGGAGATTTATCCTCATTGGGGCCAATTTACATGAAAAATATGCAAATTTGATTCATGCAATCCATCATTCGACTGGAAAGTGGTTTGAAATTTACTTATTATTTTAGAGTTGAGAACGTAAGAATATTTGGAAATAAAGCTACAGTGCTGAGGACAAGGATTTCATTTCTTCCCTGAGATTTTTTCTCATTCTGCCATAAAACTGAGGATGCGAGGAAGGGCAGGGGGTGTGAAACAGATGCAGCCACAAGGGAGGTCAGTTCGTCCATTCGGCTGTTCCGGAAGCATGGACTTAAATCACTGGACTGCTGTGACCCAGGACGGTGTCAGAGCAGCAGGCACAGCCCATGTCCTCCAGATTCAGGGCTACCCGGGCCATGCACGGGCTCGAGAACGATGCACTTAGCAAAGAGTAAAGCTCAGAAGCAAGCATCCTGGCTGCGCCTGTGGTCCAGGTGGGGTCGGGAAGATGACACCGGGCACAGGCTTCTCACCTGCAGGCTAGACCCCGGGGCCCTGCGGGCAGCTGCGCCCAAGGCAGTGAGTGGCCCCGGGAATGCCGCAGACAGGACACAAGGTCATCCCGGCAGCCAGGCAGAGGACGGCGAGTACAGGATGGCTGTCACCTCAAGGACAGCTGCTGGCAAGAGGAGGGTCCCAGCTGACAGGAGAAGCGGAATGCAGAGACCAGAAATGAACACGACCGAAGATGCTGAGGTCGCCCGGGGGACATCCTTCCCGCGATGCCTCTCAGTCACAGTCTAACCTTCCCAAAGACACTGTGGTGGAGACGAATCAGCTACAAGAAATGAGAAGCTTTTCTATGCTCGAGAAACATGAAAAACTAAACAGTATCCTCAATGACAACAAAAATCCACAAAGTACAACCAGCCTACGGGCTCTTCAGACACCGTGTTCTCCCAGCATCGAGCCCGGGGTCGGGCATACAAGGAATTAAGTCCTAATGTTTGCAGCATGCAATGAACCAATGAATGAATGAATGAATGAATGATATGAAGAAGCTCCTCTGGGGAACCACCATGATAGAGAGGCAATAAGACAACCCATTCCCTGCAGTTATCCCTCCACAGCCAACCTGCAACACAGCACAACCCTGGGGCTACAGGGGCCAGAAAAGGACAACCCAGGAGCAAGAACGCTCATGGAGCCATGACGATGCTAGAAGGTTCTCTGGGGACCAGGCCCATCTGGCGTGCAACTACCAAAGGACAATTTCTGAAAACAGGTCAGGCATGAACAGACTGACTACTGGCAGAGGGCTAACTGTGTGGTCGGCATTTCGAAGCAATGGTAAGCAACGTCTCAATTGTACCTGGTGAGGCGGGATTAGCAGGCTCCCCAGTTTGCCGAGGAGGACAGGCAAGCGCAGGCACATTCAAAGCCTGCTCCAGACCTGCAGAGTGAGTCCGTGGGAGAGCAGGGACTCGAACCCAAGTGGCTTGGTGCCAGAGGCAACACCTAAGACAACCTCTCCAGCTGCCTCCTAGGACGAAAGAGGCTCTGAGTCAGAGGATGGTCAGAACTCACCCGGGGGTGGGCAGAAAGCAGCAAGCGAGCCATTCATTTATCTAGAGATGGGTGTTCATCTTTCTGAAGCTCTCCGACAAAGAGAGGGCCTCTGCCCTTTGGAACACACACACACACACACAAACACACACACACACACACACAGGTCCATCTACGAGTGAATACGCTGGAGGCCAGGGTGAGCTCAAAGGGTCCAAGAAATGCAGGGCTGGAACCCTCTCCTCTGACAAAGGGTCCCAGGCCAGGTAACGAAGAGTAGACACACCGCCCTATCAGGTGTAAAAGGCAGGACAGAAGACACGGGGGAGGGAAGCACGCACAGCGGTTACACACCTGGGGACTCGAGGGGCTCAGGAGGGGTGGCCTTGACGGAGGAGGAGAAGCCACCTTCGAGAGCCCTTGGCTGAGGGCATCAGAGGGAAGCTGATGGATCAGGAGTGGCAGGAGGGAAGGGCACCGAGAGGCAGCACAGACCCGAGCGCGAGGTCCCCCACTGTTTGCTGTCTTCTTCTGTCCCCCAGCCGGCCAGGAAAAGCAACGCTGGATCGCGTCCCACACCGCGCTCCCGGCCAGGGAGGTACAAACGCCAACCTAACTCAGTCATCTTCTCCTCTCTCTCTCCTGAAATGACCTTACTCACCAGGGCCAGGGAGACGTTCCCAGTGTGAACGAGGATGGGCTTCGCTTGTGCTTCCAGCTTCACGGCTGCCCGGGGGGGTACAGGGGGCTTCCGCCCAGAGGATGAGGAAAGAAGCAGAGTCTGGTCCAGGTGCCGAGGCTCTCCAAGGGGCACCTGCCAGCCCTCTCCCACCTGAGTGCCCTGCCAGCATCTCCCACCATGGCCCACCTCTCGCCCCTTCAGGTCATCAGACTCTGACTGCTGTTGGGGGCCCTACTGAATGTCCAACTCAAGGTCTTGGTCAAGGAAGAGGTCCGTCACGCCCCTACACACTCACCCAGCAGCAGCAGAGCAGACCCCTGACCCAGCCCTGGCTCTGCCACATTCCAGCTGCAAAACCCTAGACCACCCAACTCTGCTGAGCCTTAGTTTCCCCAGCCACAGAAGGGGAGTCATAAGGTATCGACCTCACGGAGCCGTCGTGAGGATTGACTGGGATGCTGCAGAAAACACTTTAGGGCAGAGCCTGGCACATGGAAAGCAATGCGTCTAGCTCCTGGCACGCAGGATCCTGTTACAACAACGGCTCCACCTGGCAGTGCTCACGAACGTTAGGGGGTGGTGATGCTGTTGATGCCCCGCTGCCACCTGCGACAAGACCCTGGGTAGTTCTAGTCCCCCATCAGCAACCGGGATGGCGGTGGGGGACTCTGACGCCTCTGATGACATTGGCATTGAAACACAGCAACAAGAGTGTGAAATTTCAGGAGTGGCCAACAAGGAAAATGAAGGATTTAAAGACATAGAATACGTTTCTTTTAAGAGGAGGAGGGTGACCTGTACAGGTTTGGATGCCGCAGCCAGGACCAGGCTTTAAAGAAAATTAGGGATGATCCAAAGGAATCGGAAAGAGGCCCAGGGCAGGGGTGGGAAGACAGGGAAGGAGCAAAGCAACGACGACAGAAGGCACCTGCCACCAGGGGGTCATTTCTAGCCACATGAGATCCACTCACACCTGGAACATTCGGCTGACTTCTCAGCATGGCCGAGGGCCACCTGCCCAGACTACAAGGAGACGTCTGGTTCCAATGAGTCATTCCTCTAGGCGGTTGTCGTTTTTGCCTTTTAACCTGGTTGTAACCCCAAGCTGTGTTCCCCGTGAAAGACGTCACTGTGCCACCTTGAACTTGATAAGACCGGGTTACAAGTGAGCCAACCACACCGAGAAACCCTCATTCCAGGGGATTTCCTTTTTCTTTTCTTTTTTCTTTTTTTTTTTTTGCTTTTTTTTTTTTTTTTTTTTTTTTTGCTTTTTAGGGCCACACCCGTGGCATATGGAGGTTCCCAAGCTAGAGGCTGAATTGGAGCTGTAGCTGCCAACCTATACCACAGCCACAACACCACCAGACCCCAAGCCGCGTCTGCGACCTACACCACAGTTCAAGGCAGTGCCAGATCCTTAACCCACTGAGCAAGGCCAGGGATCGAACCTGTGTCCTCATGAATACTAGTTGGGTTCTTTACCACTGAGCCACAACGGGAACTCCCAACAGAACGTTTCTGAAATATAACTTTAGAAGAGATGCCTCAGGTTTAGAAAATTCAGGAAGGACAAGTAAGTTAAAGAAAAAAAAAATGACAACTGCATCCTTTTCAAAAAAAGTGGTTTTGACACGTTGAAAGCTCTGGGACTTCTGGATAAATAGTGACTATAAAAAAAAAATCATCATTATTTTCCCATTGAATAAAATTGGCAATTTAAAAATATAAGAAAGAATAAGGGGAAATGTGTCCTCTCACAGATTTTTAAAGATGCTCTAATTAAACCAAGAAAAAGAATAGTAGCTGCAACACTGGAGCAGAACCAACAGATGAGACATTAGCCCAAATGAGTAGGATAATTTGGTACATAACAAAACCAGCATTTCCAAATTATTCAATTTAGAATTCACTAAGTTCTGTGATGCGGTACTGGAAAAGTTGATGACAATTTGGAAAAAGAATAATACCGTTAGATCCCTATGCCATATCACAGCCAAAATTAAGTACCAGATGGATTCAAAGAGTTAATGATAAAAATGTAAGATTTCTGGTAAAACCCGGCAAATTGATTTCATTCATTTATCACCTTTCCTTCCCAAAATGCTGCTCACATAAGAATGAAGAACGGGAAGCAGGGAGCTATTCCCCTGTAAGCCACAAGGACAAAGGGAGGTGGCCGCAGAGGTCTCAGAGGAGATGTGGAGGGCAGAAGGAGCCGTCACCTTTGCAGAGTGAAGGGTGGCACAGATTCTGTGCCTCTCATGGATCCACGCCAGAAAGGAACCAGCCAGTCAGCCTCAGAACCCCGAAAGGCGCACATTGACAGTGACCTTGGAGGCCCAGGTCATGGGCACACAGCAAGCCCCGTCCCCAGCCTGCAGCCAGCACACTGTTCCTGTGCCCTGTGCCCCGTGCCCCAGGAGCCAGCAGGTCAGCCCTGGCAAAATGAATCTGAGGGCACACCAGGCCCCTCGCAGGGCTGGGATGAGATGCCCACTGCCAAGGACATAGGGACCACTCTGTGCACAGGAGCCCCAACCTGGTGGCTGCACCCAAGCTCCCAGGACCCCCACTCTATAGAGCACCTCTCCAGGATGGCAAGAGAGTGCCATGCCACTTGGTGTTAGAAGCCGCTGCATACCACTTAACGTCTGAGCTCTATGCAATACTCTACATTAATGATTTTTT
Source organism: Sus scrofa (assembly GCF_054392235.1). NCBI lineage: Eukaryota > Metazoa > Chordata > Mammalia > Artiodactyla > Suidae > Sus > Sus scrofa. Next base: position 15,713,937 of record NC_139385.1, read on the forward strand.
TTTCTAAGTTAGAAAGAAATGTTAACTTTAGAAGTAATAATTTACGTGATCTTGGGGGTGAGAAAGCATTTCCTAAGCATGACTCCAAAACTTAGATTAAAACACTTTTTTCAAAAACAGTAAGTTAAAAATAATATAAAAGAAATAAAGAGATAAACAGCAAACTTGGAAATGTTTGCAACATAGAATAAACCAAGGGTACTATTCTTTCTGCTAGATTTCTTACGAATCATTTTTTAGAAAAGAACTCAACAGAAATAGACGTAAGGAGTTCCCATTGTGTTCCCATCCATTCATGGATACTGTGTGGTTAAGTACCCGACACAGTATCCATGAAGATGCGGGTTTGATCCCTGGCCTCGCTCAGTGGGTTAAGGATCCGGTGTTGCCCTGGCTGTGGAGTAACCCAGCAGCTGCGGCTCCAATTCAACCCCTAGCCTGAGAACTTCCATATGCCGCAGGTGCGGCTGTAAAAGAAAGAAAGAAAGAAGGAAGGAAAGAAAGAAAGAAAGAGAAACAGATATAAAACATCAATACACAACTCACAAAAGGAAAAATCAAACAGCCAACAAATGCTTTTTTAAAAAATGTGTTTCCTTAGGGTCCCAGAAATCTAGGATAAAACAACTGTGCCAAACCACATGGCGACCGAATTTCAAAAAAGAGCTAATGCCACAGCAGGTGGTGAGGATGGATGGGAAAAAAAGGCATTGGAATGAGCCATCCCACATGGTCCCAAGTGGGAATGGGAAAAATCTTCAGAGGAGGTACCCAAGTCCTTGCCCTGATCATTCCACTTCTAAGACTTTATCTCAGAAAGATAACACATGTCAAAGATAACACATGGCACAACCACGTGTGGAAGAGGAGGCATTCATTGAACATGATAAGGTGGGAGCACAGAGAACAACCTGGAGGGACATCCACCATAAATCCAGTTAAAAAGCAGCTTAGGAGTTCTCATCGTGGCTCAGTGGTGAACGAACCCAACTAGGATCCATGAGGACGTGGGTTCGATCCCTGGCCTCGCTCAGTGGCTTAAGGATCCAGAGTTGCCGTGGGTTGTGGTGTAGGTCACAGATGCGGCTCGGATCTGACACTGCTGTGGCTGTGGTGTAGGCCGGCAGCTAGAGCTCAGAGTCGACCCCTAGCCTGGGAACCTCCATAGGCCGCGGGTGTGGCCCTAAAACGACAAAAAGACAAAAATAAACAAATAAGTAAAAATCAAAAGCAGCTTATCTTCCATCACGGTCTATCCCAAGAGACTGGATGCAGTTCCCTGTGCTGTACAGCAGGACTTCATTGCTTATCCATTCTAAATGGAATAGTTTGCATAATGGAAGATAATATGAGAAAAAGAATGTGTGTGTATACACACACACACACACACATGTGTGTGACTGACTCACTTTGCTGCACAGCAGAAATTGACAGAAGATTGTAGATCAACTATAATAAAAAAAATTATTTTTAAAACCAAAATAAATAGAGGAAGACTTCATAAACGCATACCAAGTGCCCGCGGGTACAGACACCAACACCAGCTCTGGCAGATTTTCTCCTCCAGCTGCGATCCCTGAGTTACCCCTGGGGTCATGGGATTACGAGAAAATTTTATTGCCTTCTATTGACTTATTCTCCGAAGTCTGGCCGCGCATCTTTTGACGTTTGTGCTTTAAAGCGGCCTTGCAATAGCAGATGGTGGCCGCTTTCTCCCGCAGGCAGCCCCATGGGGGTGGTGAGTCTGAGCGCCCATCGGCCCGGCCCGGGGAGTTCATTCCCGAACGTTTCTAAAGGAAGGCTGGATGGATCTAAACTGGGCCATTCGGCGCTACAACTGTTCCCACAACGCTGCTGGCTCTGCCTGGGCGGCTCCACCAGAGGACTGGGGATGATGGGAGGGCCATGCAGCAACGGATGGGGACAGAGCTGGGACCACAGGTGAGCCTTTGTGGCCCCCAGACAGCCCTGACCTCGCAAGGGCCTCCCAGACACAGCCAGGAGTCTGGGCCAGAAGAAAGGAAGGGGTGAAGGATGTGTGGGAGGCATTTGTTCCAGGACAAAGGACTCTGGCAGCCTCGAGAGGCACCACCGTCCACCAGTCCAGGGGAAGGAGGGACCCGAGCACCTTCTTGACAGCAGAGAAACGTGGAGCCTCATGCATGTGTCGAAAAGGGAGAAAAGAGCCATGAGCTCCTGCTGTGTAGCCCTGGGAACTATGTCTAGTCCCTTATGATGGAGCCTGATAATGAGAAAAAAGAACGTATACATGTGTGTGTCACTGGGTCACCTTGCTGTACAGAAGAAAATGGACAGAACACTGTAAACCAGCTATAATGGAAAAAATAAAAGCCATTATTCAAAGGATGCGCTGGGGGTTTGGGATGGAAACGCTATAAAATTGGGTTGTGATGATCATTGTACAACTATACATGCAATCAATTCATTGAATAATATAAAAAAAATCTGATTGATAAACAATCTGAACACTAAAAAAAAAAAATGGGGTGGAAGAATGTCAAACCTTCACACCCTTTCAGAGAAGAATTTCGCTCCTAGGGCAACAGACCAAACCCGAGCTCCCGGTGATTTGCATTATAATACCTGACCTGCTGGCCTTTAGTTCTGATTGGCCTTCCCCCGGCTATTCATGCAGGTGGTTTTCTCAGCCCTCACCTCCCTCCGTCAGCTACCTAAGAATCTGGAAACCTCCCTCAAATGCAGGAGGGGAGTTCTTTTATAAGAGGACCCTACAGTGGATTATTTGATTTCAATGCAAATAATTGCTCCCTCTTCATCTGTTCAGATTTACTTCAAAGGTCCCTTTAAGAAGCACCTTACAATGACCTTCTGCTGTATAGCCCAAGCAATTATATCTGATCACTTGTGATGGAACATGATGGAGGATCATGTGCAAAAAAGAATGTGTGTACATGTATAACTGGGTCACTCTGCTGTACAGCAGAAATTGACAGAACATTGTAAATCAACTACAATTAAAAAAAAAAAAACTTAAAAAAAAAACCCTTAATTTCCCTTTGTTGCCCCTCCTGCTTCTCCTCTGAGGAATCCAAGGACCTGAAAGATGCGGTTCTTGTCATTCATTTCCGTTCCTCCTCCACCAGCCCCCGCCCCAGTGCGCGAAGTGGCTGAACTATTATCTCCATCTCATCCTCAGCAAATAATCACAGAGCAAGTGACGGAGACAAAGGTTACGTGCAGTGAGAACCACCCTGCAAACCGACCCAGGTTGGTTCTTCCAATGCTGATGTCCACGTCTTAAGACTGCAGAGGGCCAAATGCACAGCCAGATCCCCACAGCACTGCCCTCCAGTTCCACTTAAGAAACAGCTCCAAACACGCCTTATGGGTGAAGCACTATGCCAAGACCACGGAGAAAACACACACACACACACACACACACACACACACACACACGTGCACGCAACCATGTATGCAGACACGCCACCAAGCCCCTCCCCTCAAGAGATGTAATTGCAGGTTAATTTGCATTTGAGCCTGTGTCACCCTCTAAATTCCCTTTATTTCTACCTTTCCAGGATCTTGAAATTCTAAATGCGATACCTAGCCCAAGCCAATAAGCATTAGAGTAAATGTTGAGGCAACAAGACGCTTGGATAATAAAATTACACAAACACGGAGGAAGCAAAATGAAATCCATCTCGGAAATCAAGCAACACTCCACCAGAAAAGTCAGATCAGCTCTGCCTCTGAAAGCCAGGGGGCTTCAGGGCTGCAGAAGCATCAGGAGCAAAGACACAGGGGTCTGCCGTCTGGTGGAACTTGAAGGAGGCAGGGGTGAGCGATCAAGGTGGCCAGACGAAAGTCACCAAGGAGTCAGCATTTCAACCTCAGGGCTATGCACCTGGAAGGTTCTGGAAGTCCAGAGCAGCATCAGTCATCATGTGTTTCTAGAGGATGGACTTGTAGGAGCTGACTCAAGTCCAGGAAATGACAACAGCCGTGCCAGTGGGGTCAGAATCTTGGTGCCAAATAACAGAAGTGACACATCGATCAAGCACAGTGAGTGGGGACAGGGGGCCCCGAGATGACAACAAGCAACCTATTCCGAGCATTTGAGGGGCTGGGGGCCTGAGGCCAGGCAGCAGAGTGCGCTGTGTATTGCGGAGGAAACAGTCCATTCTATTTGGGCTCCGTTGAGGTCAGGGTGCCCGTGGGACAATTTATATCTCACGCCTGGTTAGATCTGATGTTGCAAGAGCTGGTTAGAGCATGGAGGCAAAGAAGATGGTTCAAAGAGAAACTACAGAGAACACAAAAAGCAGGGAGCCAAGGCATGGACCTTGGGAACAGCTACATATGAGAGGAAGTAAAGTGAAACACAGAGAGAGCAAAGATTGTTAGGCTAGATCATATGAGAAAAAGAACGTAGACATATGTATGACCAGGTCACTACGCTGTACAGCAGAAATTGGTGCAACACTGCAAATCAACTCTAAAAAAAAGAAAATGCAGTACAATAAAATAATTACAATAATCTCACAAATGCCAAGCATAAGGATCTATTCGTTGAAGGGGTAAATAAAGACACATTGACAATCGCTGCTTAAAAAAAAAAGGTGTTATGGGCTGAATTCTCCAAAAATTCATGTGTTAAAGTCAAAGCTCAGAATGTACCTCAGAAGGGGACTGTATTTGGGGAGAGGCTTTAAAGAGGTAGTTCGGTTAAAATGAGGTCATCAGGGTGGGTCCTAGCCCAACATGACTGGTGTCCCTGTAAGAAAGACGAAACTGGACACAGACAAAGAAGACCACGTGAAGACAGAAGGCGGCCGTCTACAAGCCAAGGAGAGAGACCTGGAACTGAACCTCCTCTCGGCCTCTGAAGCCAACTCTGCTGACACCCCGATCCTGGACGTCAGCCTCCAGAACTGTGAAAAGATAAAGTTCTATGGTTTACGCCACCCAATCTGTGGTGCTTTGTTACAGCAGCCCCAGCAGAGGCGAGAATGAAGCCAGGTGAGTTCATTCGGCGGGGAGTCCCGGAGGAAAGGGTGATCCATGTGCCAAATGCTGCTAAGCATGAGAAGTGAAGTCCACATCAGTAGATTTTTAAAATGAGGATGTCAGTGACCTTCCCTTTTTTGGGGCAGCAAGGCGGCTTGCAAAAGTTCCTAGGTCAGGGATCAAACCCATGCCACAGCATGGCAATGGATCCTTAACTCACGGAGCGAGCAGGGAACTCCTATCAGTGACATTTCAAAAAGTAAGTTTCCGATATATTAACTGTATAAGACCTAACGCAGTAGGAGCCCACCAGTAGGGATGGCCAGTAGCAAAAGATTAATGGACAAGAATAAGGTCAAAAAATGAGAGGGCAGGGACAGAGCCTTCTTTTCAGCAGCTTTGCCCTAAAGAGAGGGAGTGAAGGAGTTTCTGCTGTAGTGCCACAGGATTGGCGGTGTCTCTGCAGTGCCAGGATGCAGGTTCAATCTGGATCTGGATCTGTGCCGGGCACAGTGTGTTAAAGAATCCTGCGTTGCTGCAGCAGTGGCATAGGTCGCAGCTGTGGCTGGGATCTGATCTCTGGCCTGGGAGCTCCATATGCCACAGGGCGGCCAAAAAAAAGAAAAAGAAAAAGAAAAAAAAAGGAGAGAGGGAGTGAAATAGGATGGCAACCTGGGGAGGCAATGAGGTCAAAGTTTTAGAGAGACTTATGTTTATGAGCTAAAGGAAAGAAAATCTGCATTTGAGCCCAAGAGAAATGGAAACTGATTAGATTCATGGCACGGTCCAGTCTTCCTTGGAAAAGAGTAAGGATACCTCTTCCTCTGAAACAGGGAGAAAGGAGGAATTTCAAAGCAGAAAGGATGGATCAGGTTGAGGTCCAGGGAAGACGTGACTGGGGTTCACGCCCTCAATCACGCAAAGCAAGATGCAAGGTCAGGTGCGGAGAATGACAGTGGGGGCAGGGAGCAGGACATCAAGAGGAGAAGAGACTCGGGAATGTGGCCGTGGTACTTCTGGTCAAGAAACCAGCTGGAATTCAACCGAAGGATTGGCAAAAAGTTTGAGACCCAGCTGTGGGTGAATAACATACATTTCTAATGGAATCGATTTAGTCCACTGAGAACTTGGAAAAATGAATGGCTGCTGTTATTCAAGGTCAAGGGTTGCAAAGTGAATAGAGCAATAGGTCAGGAAGGCCCATGGGTACAGGGTTGTAGGGAATTCAGAGAGAAGTCACGGTCCAGGGTTCTAGGCTAGGCGTGCCAATGACCTCTGCAGAGACAGAATCATTGCAGGCTGGAAGTCACACAGGGGCAGTGAAGTGACATCTTGAAGGTCAGCAAACTACAATCGCTGGCTGAAATCCAGCCCATCCTCTGCTTTTGCAAATAAAGTTTTATTGCAACACAACTACACACGGTCATTTATACTTTATCCACGGTTACTTCCCGGCTTCAACAGCAGAACTGAGTCACTGCAACAGGGTCCGTCTGACCTGCCAAACCTAAAATATTCACGACCTGCCCTATTACAGAAAAAGTTTGCCAACCCTTAAGGAACAGACATGAGAATCAGGCAGCAACACCAGACAAGGAGGAAGGGACGGAGAGCAAGAGCCGGCCAAGCTGATGACCAGAGCAGTGGACATGGACTGGGGACAATGAACCATCAGATGGCTCCAGCCCACGGCCAGGGCAGAGCACTTGTGGCACGATTCAGGTAAGGACTGGACCCAGGAAATGGGCAAGAGAGCAGGCCGGAGGTGAGGGAGCGCTCAGGGGGTTCCACCTGGCCGCCAGGTACAGAACCCACACACAAGGCTCATGATGGGGAAATAAGCTCAACCAATATGAACAATCCGGCAAGAGTGAGGCAAAGACTCAGGGCAGAGCCCTCACCCCTGGGAATTGATGGGAAGATGAAGGTGAGAACGGAGTCAACAGCCAACAGGGGGAGGTGGCAAAGGCTGAAAGTCAAATGGGATACAGGCATCCGGGGCCACCAGAGACACGGCCGCCCCCAAGGACTTTCCAACACTACCAACTGGATGCCCCCCCTTGTTCAAGAACGAAGGTTTGCCCAGAGGTGGACCGGTCAATGGCTACACCTACAGAGAGCGGGAAAAGCAAAGACTAGGGAAACAGGACAGGGCCAGTGTCATCAGGACCAGTGGGGTGAGACAGGAGGCCTCCACTCCAAAGTCAAAGGATGCTCCAGGAGGGGAGGGGAGGATGGGGATGACGCTCTCCTGGGAAGCTCTCTGCACAACCTGGGCACTCAGAATACCAGAGGCAGTACCGCCTGGGGGCTTAAGGGCATGGTTTCCAAGGTCAGGAGTCACGCTTCACTACTCATGTGCTGTGTGACCTTCAGTCAGGCACTTAACTTCTCTGTGGTTTGGTGTCCTCATCCACACAAATGGAGACAATAAGGGCAACTACTTTATGGGGTCGTGGAATGGATTTCACGAGTTACCACACGGGAAGTACTCCAAGAGGGAAGACTTACATAATCATCAGCTATAATTATACTGCCTCAATCTTTATACTAATTTCCTGTGCCCCTAAGTCTTCTCCCACTCTGTTTAAAGACAACCTTCTGGGGCAAAGATACATGCACCCTGAGAAAGCAGTGTCCATGTCAGCCCCTGGGTTTCATTCTCATTGTCCTTCCCTCAAGTTAGTTTGTAAAGCATAAAGGGATGGACAGGAAAATGTCCCTGGCGACAGTGACAGGCTGAAACAGGTGCTTCGAGTTGAAAAAGCAGAGAAAAAGGCTCCAACAAAATATAATCTATTAGTCATCACCTGCTGAACACGTCACGGCTGGGTGATAAATGCCAAGAACATCAATTAGGAACTATTCTTACAGCAGGATTAACATAATCCACCACGACATCCAGAAACCCCTATGTCGAGATTGTTCTTTAGTTGTCTGGACGACCGGAGGAAAATATCGGGGGAGAAGACGGTACAAGCATTTACTGTGCACAAAGCAGGGCAGCCTGTGTCAGTCACTGTCCCCCCCGGGACTGGGCTGAGACTTGAACATGGGTCAAGATGTCAACACCACCCATCAGGAGGCGCAATGAACTTGGCCACACGTCTGCAACGTTACCGAAAGTTGGTGGGATGGCTGCAGGGAGGGGACAGAATCTCGGGTATCAGTGGCAGTAAACATCTCTGGATTCACCAGTGTTTTAACGTGACTATATCCGAACACTTTCTGGAGGTCTCCGTCTCGCGACTCCCCTGCCCCGGGAGCAGTAGGGGGTGTTGTCACCCCAGGATTCATCCTCCCAGGTCCCTCCTCCTGGTCTCAAGTCCACAGCAGCCCCCACCTGATCATCTGTGACTCTGGGTCTTGGCTTCCTCCTCTCCAAAACTGAGTGGTTTGGACTAGATAATTCCTACGGGGCCTTCCCGCATTCTGAGTCTCTGACCCTCCGATTGCTGCCCAGGGACGGGACAATGAGCTGGATCCCGAAAGACAAAGAATGCAGGTGATTCGTAATCCTGACACCCACTTGGGGCTCTAAGACAAGAACAAGAATGTTTAAATGTTCAGACGTGAACTTTTCATGAGTATTTAATTGCTCTATTATTCTTTACAAGAACACGAAGTGGGGGAGGCAGGATCCGGGCGCCCCTGTTCTCCAGTCCTACCTTGAATGAAACAAGAGGTCGTCATCGCATGGAAAGGGGATGGTTCCAGAAGCCCTCCGTGTGAAGCGAAGACGAGAATGTGATTCTTCTAACTAGACCGTGAACTCCAACAGCACCTGGAGCTGGTTAGAAATGCAGGCTCTCAGCCTGCTCCAGACCCGGCCCTCAGAATATGCATTTGCACAAGATCTCCAGGCGATGTGCAGGCACCTTTGAGAAAAGCCGTCTTCAGAGAGCCTGGTCCTCAGAGGTGGCTGCACAGCGGAATTACTTGGGGGCCTCAGTCCCATCCCCCACCCCCACCCCTCCCCCTCCCTTAACCCTCCCCACAGTGATTGGCATTTCTCTGGTCTGGGATGTGATGAGGCACTGAGCCTTTTTAAAGGCATCCCAGGGAATTCCAATGTGCAGCAAAGTTTGAGAAGCACAGTATTAAATTCTCAGCTTCCGGTTCTAAAACTCAAATCCAAAGCCAGCCAACCTCCCTCTAGAAAGATCTGTAAATAACACTTTGCCCAAGACCACAGCAGGGTCGCCCGCTCACTGGAACTAATGATGATGGGTCACCATCCCAAGTCCCTGCCTCTTGCACTTTCCTTCATGTCTGAGGTGACATCCAAGCTCTTGCAGGATGACTGGGTCACTCCCAGGAAAAGCTACCTGTCAGCACTGGTTTTCTCTCTCTCACCATCTCTGTCTCTCAGGGCAACCACAGTGCTCTCACTCAGAGGACAGAACCTGCTTCTTCAGTAACACCTTTCATACAGGGGTCTCCAACATATGGACCCCCATGGCCAGAGGCTTGAACTCAGGGAGCCAGAAGAGTCCAGAGCAAATGTTCTTTGGCTTCAGTCCCTTCTGGCGTGGGAGACTGGGAGCCAGCCTGCATCAGAGCCAATGACTTCGGGCTAAGCTCTCTGAGTGAGGACCACTGACAGCATCCTAAGCTCTCTGAGTGAGGATCCACTGACAGCATCCTAAGCTCTCTGAGTGAGGACCACTGACAGCATCCTAAGCTCTCTGAGTGAGGATCCATTGACAGCATCCTAAGCTCTCTGAGTGAGGATCCATTGACAGCATCCTAAGCTCTCTGAGTGAGGATCCATTGACAGCATCCTAAGCTCTCTGAGTGAGGACCACTGACAGCATCTACCAGCATTTTTAACTGTGATCCCTTCCTGTTGCCTGCTGTCCTTTGAGGGCTCCGTGGATTCTGTGCTTCTGGGTTTTGGAAAAAAGCATGTATCTCCTTGGGTATGAGAAGTTGATCACTTTGGTATTTATGTAAAGCCAGCAGAGGAGCCAAGCCGGAAATCAGTGGTTCTTGAATCTACCAGAGCTCCTAAGCCCGGTTTGTGTTGCTGCAACTAACTTGAGGGTTGAGCCTTGGAATGAAAAGAGAAGCCACCACCTTCAGCTGATGGCAGATGATCTGTCCTCAACCTACCACCACCAAGTGACTCAGGAAGGGAAGGGATTGGGGTCATTCCCAAAACAGACTTGAAAATGCCATTCCCGCAGAGAACTCTTTGCAGCTCGACATTCAAGAGTTTGCCCAAATGAAAAGCGATTTTCCTAACGTGATTTTGCCAAGTCACACCTGATCTTTTTTCTTTTTTTTTTTTTTTTGCTTTTTTAGGGCTGCACCCATGGCACATGGAGGTTCCCAGGCTAGAGGTCTCATTGGAGCTACAGCTACAAGCCTACACCAGAGCCACAGTAACGCCAGATACGAGCCACGTCTGTGACCTACACCACAGGTCACGGCAATGCCGGACCCTTAACCCATGAGCAAGGCCAGGGATCCAACCTGCAATCTCATGGTTCCTAGTTGGATTCGTTAACCACTGCGCCACGATGGAAACTCCAAGCCACATCTGCTCTTTAGCGCGGAAAGCCTGCCTGTCTCTGGGAGGCAAGGGAAGGTGGAGATTTTACCTAAGGAGTCACAAGCCTCTGGAGGGGAGACTGTGGCGGTCGTTCCCATCCACCACGGGCTCACCTGGACCCCTGAGCTGCACCTTCAATTCCTCACCTGTAAAACTGGGGGAAGGCATCATCAGCGTGTGGATGACACGGAGTAAGAACGAGACAAGTTTGCTGTCATTACTCGTCACCTGCCGCTGGATCCAGAATGTGTGTTGATGTGTCTGTGCGTAAAGTGAATCATCCACCGTGGACCAGAGGAAATAACAGAGCAACTGGTTTAAGGAACGAGCAGTAGGATGCTGGAGGCTGGAATGCTCCATCAATGTGCAGTACAGATGTTTGAGGTTTTCTTACCAGGCTACAAAAATGTTTACACAGTAATTAGGCCTGTTATCAGCACACAAACAGACTACAGTTTACGGAATGAATGAACAGCTCCCCAAACCCTCCCATTTCTCATCAGGTTCGGCGTGCTTTCCTAATTCTCGGGTTTACCAGAATAAATACCTTTTTCTAACAACACGGAGCCGGCGCTGAGTATAGGGAAGAGGCCCTGGGGTGGGGAAAGCAACTCTGTTTGACGGAGCACCTATCATTTGCTCTGTCTGGGCCTTCTTTTTCCCCCGTCTGTCAAATGAGATAACTAAGGTTCCTGGTCTCAAACTCCATGGACCTACGGCTTTAAAGCATTTGCCCTTTTAATTAAGAAAGGATGTGTTTAATGAAAGTACTGATGGGCAAGGTGGTAATTCTGAAGAATCCTCTGAGTCTCCTTCCAACCCACTACCGCTGAGTTAGTGGCTCTTCATTTCTGACACTGCGGTCCCCAAAGCCAGTCCACGTGGGGAACCCCCGCAGAGGCATGCGGCGCCCCAAACCCAGCCATGGCTCTGAGCAATGCTTCATGGACTGCGTCTCTTTTCCTGTTTTCAAAGGCTAATATTCTCTTGTAATAAATATGTCAGAAAATTCATTAACCAAGCTCCCTGACTTGCACTTCTACGTTTTCACCTGAGCCAATTTGTGTTCATGAAAAAGTAGAAATGATTTGTAATCATGAAACCAACTTTGGGGCTCCAAGACTAGAGCAATATTGTTTAAATGCTCGAAGAGGAACTTTGCGTGACTATTTAACTGCTCTATTCTTTATAAGGATAAAGTATGCCTTCAGTGAACACTCTGAATAGTAAAAAGGGCAGGATTCCCTTTCTCCGAAGTTAGGTGTTCAAGTTTCCTAATGATTTTATTTCAAGGGGGAAAACGTCATCCAGGTTCCAAGCTCCAGAGGAAAGGACCGGATGGGTAAACTGGAGCTGGGGTGACTTGTTACAGCAATATGCCAAAATCCTTCAACAAAATATAGATGTAGGTTTTTGTTTTGCTTTGTTGTTGGGTTTTTTTTTTTTTTTTTTTTTTTTTTTGGCCACCCCAAGGTATACGGAGTTCCCAGGCCAGGGATCAGATCCGAGGTGCAGCTGCCACCGAGCCACAGCTGCAGCAACACAGAATCCTTAACCCAGCATAGGGGACGGGGGATGGAACCTGGGTCCCAGCACTCCCAAGACGCTGTCTATCCTGGTGTGCCACAGCGGGAACTCCAGATGTAGGCATTTGCAATGCGTAGGAAGAAAATATAACGATATATGTACGGAAGTACGGATGGTCTGGGGAATGAGAGTACGGAACGGTGCTTCTTTTTTTAATGTCCTGTTTCTATATGGCTTTAATTTCCTTAAAAGAAATGAATGTTTTCATAACTAAAAATATATTCTAAGCATAAAACAAAGAGCTGCCCATTGGACAGTTGGTACAAAATAAGCATCTTCATTTCTGCCCCAACCAGGACCACGGATTCTCGACATTAAAATTTCCAGAAATCAGACTTCCCGTCGTGGCGGAGCAGCAACAAATCCGACTAGGAACCATGAGGGTGCGGATTCGATCCCTGGCCTCGCTCCGTGGGTTAAGGATCCGGCGTTGCCGTGAGCTGGGGTGTGGGTCGCAGACATGGCTCAGACCCTGAGTTGTTGTGGCTGTGGTGCAGGCCGGCAGCTGTAGCTCCGATTGGACCCCTAGCCTGGGAAACTTCCACATGCCGCGGGGGCAGCCCTAAAAAGCAAAAAATAAAAATAAAATAAAATTTCCAGGAATGAAGTGGTCGGAAAAAAGTGATTAGTCAATGTAGTCTCTCAAAACCCCATTCAAGACATTGGTGGTCAGCAGTGTCTACATTTTAAAACAGTTTGGTTCTGATTATAAAAGAAATTTGAGCACATTTTCCAATAAAAAAAAAAAAACAAACAAACCCCAAAACAAAAAAAAAAATCACTCATAATGCCAACTCCTTTGGACCAGCAGTGTTAACATTTTTAGTCCACTTCTTTCTATTATTCTTCTGTACCATGTTTTTAAACAAAACCGAAATCATCCTAGAAATGTGGTTTTGCCCATACCCACTTTTAATTGGTACATTAGAAACCTCTAAATTAAGGTCACCAAAGCATTTTCTCCCCATCTGTTACTCTTAAACACTACATTTCATTTTATACTCTAATGAATAAAGACCCACTTTATCATACTGAGGTAGTACACACAGAACACACAGCTGCCAGGGTGCTCTTTTGAAAATATAAATTAAAGCATGTCACTTCACCATTTAAAACCCTCCAGGGGCTGCCATCGAACTCAGTTTCAAACCCACACTTGGCAAGGTGACCCCTGAGGCCCCTCGCCATGAACCAGCCCCTGCTTCTCTGTACCCGTCTCCCAACACACGAGCCCCCTTCCAGTTCCTCTATAGCACTCCACTGTTCCTACCTCAGGACCTTTGCACTGGCTGCTGCCACTGCCTGGAAGTTCTTCCCCAGATCTTCCCCCAACTCACCCAGCTTAAATATGGCTCCTCAGTGAGAACTTTCCTGACCACCCAATTGGAAACAGCCCCTGCAATCATCTCAATGATATCACCTAATTTTCTTTTCTTTGCTTTTCTTTGCTTTTTTTTTTTTTTTTTTTTTTTTTTTTTTGCTTTTGAGGGCCATACCTTTAGCATATGGAATTTTCCAGGATAGGGGTCAAATTGGAGCTACGGCTGCCAGCCTGCACCACAGCCACAGCAACACAGGCTCTGAGCTGCATCTGCAACCTACACCACAGCTCATGGCAACACCGGATCCCCGACCCACTGAGCAAGGCCAGGGATCGAACCCGCATCCTCATGGATACTAGTCGGATTCGTTTCTGCTGCACCACAACAGGAGCTCCTAATTTTATTTTCTACTTGTATTTTTTATGGTGTCTTACACCAAGGCTATGAAAGTACTCCCCCCACCACGTCTCTGTCTAATTCACCATCTTCCTCTGTACCCTCTTCAAGTACCCAAACCAGAGATGCTCAATAAATATCAGTTAAATGAATGAAAATGTCTTCCAAGGACCCAGATTTGTGGGGCATGAGCTAAAGTAACCTACTTAAACAGGTCTTATTTCGCAGCAGCACAGCCCCTTCATGAGACTCTTTAAAATAGGCCGTCGCCTTCTCCGGTGGCCTGGTCACAGAGAGTGGCCCACAGCCCTGCTGGGGGGGACACAAGCAAGGTACTTAGTCTGGGCCAGGTTTTCATTTTGTTTATCCACCTCGTTACCTAAACCAGAAACCCTGTGGTCCCAAGACACCCTTCCCTTCTCCTAGTCCTATGTCAGTCAGTCAGGAAGTCCCACCAACCATCCCTCCCGCGGAGGACACGCCCACGTCTTTGCCTAGGATCATTTCTGGTTTCCTTCCAGGAAAAACCACCTCCTTCCCCATTGCGATGACCTCTCGGAAAACAACGCCTGATATGAACACCCAAAGCTATGCCAACTGGCTGTTTGCTTTCCTCTAAGCATTCTGCATGTAGCAGAATAACCCTAATAACAACAGTAATCATAATACACGAGGAAGACGAATTAAAAAGCTGGAAGTCATGTACTTCCCTAGCATCGCCCGTGAGAAACCAGAAGACAACTCCAGCCTCCAAGATCCCCTTGGCTGCCTCATTTCCAGCTGCTCCAAGCCTGGCTTGCCCTCAGCCCACAGCCCTGTGAATTCTCATCAGTACTTCCCACCCATCCTCTCTGTTTTAGTTGTTAGGCAGAGCTGGGTTCGGTTGCTTGCCCCCCAGGAGCCCTCACCGAGAAGAGAATTCTCTTAAATGTTTGCTGAATCCATCTCTGTGCAGCCACACGCCCCACGATAACCACAGCACCAGCTGCCTCATGGGCATCCATGCCTCTGGTCTTCTCACTGCCAAACCCATTCTCCACGAGGTCCCCAACCAGACTTACCGAAAACTCAAAGCTGACCGTGGCGCCACCTGCCTCCGGGTCCTGACCAAAGGCCTCCTTCTATCATTTCAGCCTCTTGGCATTCCTGCCTCACCCATGAAGCTCCAGGAGCTCCAAACCACCAGCCACGCCCTCATATTTTCCCTTGATTCCTCTCCCCTCCCCTGGTGCGCACCCCACCTGCATCGGGGTCCTCAGGGAGGCTTCATAACCATCCCGAAGCTCAGCCCAGTCATCACCGACATCCCGGGCTGGCTGCCTTCCCAACCAGCTCGCTAATGTGGGTCCCTCACACACGCTTTGCCTTCGCTGCTCATCTGTGAATTTTTTGATGGCAGCCACTGTGTCATATGCCTCTCTGTGGTCACACCACACGACGGGCCCTGAATACATTTTTGCTAGAGGTTAAATGATTAAAAACATAATTCACTTGGAAGGTCTCAAGTTGGAGGCAACCACTGTGCTTTCATTTCCCTCCTTTCCAAGCTCACGCCGAATTACCCCCCAGTGCAGTGACCGAGGGATCCGCCAGTGCCCTGCCTGTCTTGGAGGAGGGTTTCATGGCTTGAACGTCAGGACGCACGCTGCTTTAACAAGCATCGGAGGCTGTTGCTGGTTGCGCCGCCTAATGGTTCTCCATCAGGAAAGGACGTTTCGGATGCTCTGATGACATCGGGTTAAGCCTCATGGGAAAAGCAAAGACGCCACCCACCCCGTACCAATGTGGGCACAGAGAGGGCACATGCAAACATGCAAAAGATGTGGCTGCCTCTCATCAAGCCAATCTGGGCTCGACCCTCAGGAGGCTCCGGGGTGGGCGCCCTTGGAGAACAGGGCCTCCTCCTGACCTGCTGCACAAGGCGTAATTCCTCCTGTGCCTGAGTTCCTCATCAGGCATGAGAGGCTGTCCTAGAGTCACTCAGCAAACACAGACGAGACACCCACCACAGCTCTGCCCCAGACCGGGGGCTGAAGGTCAAAGGTTACTAAGACACTCTTTGGAGCAGTGTAGGAAGAGCCCTGGACTTAGAATCAGGAACCCCGACCTCTTAGAATCAAACCACAGCCCTGCCTCTCAGGAAAAAAGTTAACCTCGCTCAGCATCAGTTTCCAAGTATGAAAAATGAGGGTTGCATGAGCTCCCATGTGTAGATATGTCTGCCACTACACAGGGTCCCAGAAGTCTGAGCGAAAAGGGTCTGCAAAGACCTTAAATGCCCAAAGTTCTGTGTGAGCCACCAGAATTCCTCGCAATATAAGAACTAGCGCCCCCTTCTGCTACCCACGGAACACTGCATGGGCTGTCAGCGCTAGACTGGGCTGGCAGAGCCAGCAAGACTGCAGATACAGGGCCAGCACTGAGTACCAGCTCTGACACCTTCTCCCGGACGTCAACCCAGGGCTACACTGTCGCTTCCCGAAGCCACTTGGTATGAAAAAGAAATTTCTAGATTGGAGCCTCACCCTGCCCGGTACTTGGGCACTGATCAGAGGCCTCCCAGGTCAATGTTAAACTCGACCAAGCAGCTGCCACACATGCACCCTCGCCCCAGCCCGGTCCCCACCACCCCTTAGCCAGGAAAGGGCGTCGTGGGTCTCCAGCAAGCCTGACCCATCATGTTCTCCGCGGAACCAGCGGAATGAAATTATTTTCTTTCTAAAAGCCCCGATGCTGCGCCCTCGCTGAAGGCCTGATTACTGGCAATAGTTCCATCCCGAGTTCAGAGAAAGGTGATCTTGATGAACAATTCTAAGAGGATTTAGCACTCCTCCAATAAAATATCCCAGGGATTGGGTTTCCAGAGAGTTTTGTTTTCATTACTCGGCTTGGATACAGCCAGTAACCAACATCCGTGTTGCCGACCAGCTTCTCAGTAAACAGAGCTGCTCTTCAGGCAGCTACTGCCATGAAAAACCCACATGTCTGCAGGGAGCTCAGAGCCTGGGCCTCCATCAGAGCAGGGCACGGGGGGCACAGGAAGCCCAGGGGCATTCGTAGGGGTCAAATGCCCCAGGAGCTGGCAGGATTATGCAGCTCCTGGAGCCCAGGAATGACTCCTAAGCTGAGGCGTCCCAACAGAGCTGCAAGCCCCAGAGAGGTCTTGCCATGAGTTGCCACGCAGACCTCTGCACCTCGTATAAACAAGTAGCACATAAAATGGGGACCCCACCAACACTGACTTCTTCTCCCCCCACCCCCCACTTCCTTCCACCCCACGAAGATGAAATAAAAACCATCAGCAGGCCACGGAGAAGAGCTGGAGTCAGACTTCCATAAAAACCGTGTCCTGCTCTAGCCCGGAGACAATTTCACACCAAATGGCTTTAAAACCCTTTCCGAAGCTCTGATGCCTGAATCGAAAGAGAGTTGATCATTTTGACTGAAAAGTCAGCAGTTAAAGAAGCAGAACGTGAAAGTCCTAAGACTTAGAAGTTTTCACATCTGCACAAATGCCGTGCGTGTCTGGGCACACGGAGGGCAGAAATGTACCCATTCTTTCTACAGAAGGTCACCTCAACCTTATCCCTGAAGCTGCTCTTGCTCACTGTGGAATGGAGTTATTATTAGGCATTAATCAGACTTCGGTGGACACGACCCAATACAGCCACACACACAGCCGGCACTGAGCTAGCTGCACTGAGCTGCTATTCTCCGAGCCCAGGAAAGTGTGCTTTTCTGCAAAAAAAAAAAAAAAGAAAAGAAAAAATCAAGCTTGGGACCTGGGGATGGCGCCCCAGTCTTGGCACCGCAGGAACTGCAGGCACTGTTTCACCTGGGCAAAGGGCTTCAACATTGATGGCAAGTAAGGCGCTGTCCCCACGCACACTGGTCCTCAAAGAAAAAGAAAGCAGAGGGAAATGATGCTGGGGGTCGGGGCAGAGGGCGCACGTGGCTGCCAAAAAGTAGCCCTCGGTTCAGGCTCAGCAGCCCCATCCCGTCGGGGTTAAGCGTCCTCGGCTCTCCCTGGGCCCGAGACCGGCCCCAGAACTACCTGCTGCTGCCCAGGCGCCCTCAGGCCAAGTCCGAGGAAGTTCACTCCCCGTCGCGCCCATCCGGGGAGGCTGGGACACCCGGTAAACCCAGACTGCCCGGGAGAGTCGGCGACCGCTCCTGCCCAGGCGCGGGACTGGGAGCTGCTGGGGGCCCAGTGGCCAGCTGAGTGGCAGCCAGGTCCTAGGCTGGGCTGCCGGAGGCCTGGGGGTGATCCCGCGCTCGCCGGGGCCCGCGGATGCCGGGCGGGTGGCTGCGAGGAGCGGGCACCCCGGAGGACGAGCAGCCCGCGCTGGGGCTGGAGGAGGAGGGGATCCTCCCCCGATCGCCATGACTCCCGGCTTCCCGAATACCTGGAAGCCGCCCGGCTCTCCCACCTGGGCTGCGGTACGGCTCCCCTCCCTTCCACCGCCCCGGCGCCGGCGACCGGGGGCACGCAGACTAGCAGCCACCAGCGCCGGGGACTCGGCCAGCGGCGCCCAGCCTGCAGCCCGCACAGTTCCGGGACACCTGGGTGGGACACCGGCGGCCCTACCCGGGCCCCACGCCCCCGGGCGGGCGGCCAGCAGCCACCCCCAGGTAGGGCAAGGTGGCTCGGGCAACCCCCAGCCCGCCCGGTGCCCTCCGCCAGCGCCAACAGGTATGGGGGCGTTGTCGCTGGGGGCCCGCGGCAGCCTCGGGCTCTAGGCACCGCGCAGAGGGGCGAGGACCGAGGGAAGCGGCGAGGGCGGGAGCGAGCGGGCGGCGGTACTCACCTCTGGCTGGGCCGGGGCCGGCCGCGCGGGCCCGCCGCCCCGAAGCCGGGATTCCGAGGCGCCGAGGCGCGCGCGGGGGGCTTCCTCCGAGGCCCGCAGGGAGGGGGCGGCGCGCGGGGAGGCGCCGGCGGGCAGCGCTCAGCCTCACGCTCACACCCGCCGCGGGGCGCCGCGGCCCCGCGTCGGCATTCTCGCGGCCGCCGGCTCCCACGGCGCCCCGGGCCGCTCCCCAAGCGCGCGCCGGGGCCGGCGCGAGCCCCTCTTCGGCTCGGAGCGCGATCTGGGCGCGCTCCTCCTGTCCTTGTCCTCGGCTCCCGTCTGGGGACGCTGCCCCGCACCCCCGGCTCGGCGCGCTCCTCTACCCCTCCCGCTCCCGCTGGCCGTGCAGAGCCCCGGCGCGCGGGCTCAGCCCATGTGCGCGGCTGCCGAGCTGCGCCCCGGAGCCCAGTGGCCGAGGCCCCGCCGGAGTTGCGCGCCCTAGAAACTCCATGCAGCTCCGGCCTCCTCCCCGGCTCCTCCCCGGCGGGCCCCCCGGGGCCTCGAGGCCGCCCACAGCGCCGTCCCCGCCCTGCCTTCGCCCGCGTCAGAAGCCGGGCTTTGGGGCACGCCTCGCCTCGAAGGGTCGGGGAGCCCCCACCCCCACCCTCCGCCTCGCCAATGGCTCCCTTGGTTTCCAGGCAGCGCAACCTGAGGAACGCCTCGGCGCGCGCGCACTCACACTCGCGCACACACACACACACACACACACACGCACTGCACACAGAGGCACACGCGCGGGGGGCGAAGTGGAGCTTGGCAGACGGTCCTCCTTCCTTCCTCCCCAAAGAAGCTGCCCACGTTAACTCCGGCAAACTGCTGTCCCTCGGTATTGGACAACTCACCCAAGCGCCCCCCACCTTAACTACTTCATCCCCGGTGCCACGACCACACCTGCATCTGCGCCCAGGGCGGGCGCGGAGTTGAGGGGCCGGCGGCCAAAACCAGGGGGAAGGATTGGGGTGCCCACCCCAACACCATCTAGGGAGGCACTTCTGCGGCGATCGCCCGCCAACCTCTGAGCCAGCTTTCCCCCTGCCCCGGGGAACACGTGTTTGGCCCCCTGCTTCCCTTTCCAAGGTCACAGAATGGATTTGATGAGAGGGAGAGGGTACCTGGACACAGGTGTGAGCTAGACCTCGCAAAGATTGTCTGCTACCCGCCCTGGCACTGCCCTCTGCCAAGTCCATACCCATACCCTTTCCTCTGCCCCATGTCTCAAGGGCAATCCATTACCTTAGAGTCTCTGGTTACCTTTCCTGGTCCCCACCTGTCTACCTCTCATGTGCCCAGAAGCTGACAGAATACTACTAAGGTCTGTGTTATCAAAAAAAAAAAAAAAAAGAAAGAAAGAAAGAAAGAAAAAAGAAAACAATCAAAACACCAAGATGCATCTCAACTGTCCCAGAGACAGAATCAGACACCTACCTTTCTGCCCCTCCCCAAAGTGTGCCCACGAAGCAACAACCCACCTGGCTGGAGCAGGCTTGCAGCGCCCTCCTTTCCAGAGTTCCCAGTTTCCTGCCCCCTCTAGGTGGCAGAAAGACTGCTCCAACCAGCTCAGATTCTGCCAATGCCCAGAATCAAAGGAAAAATATATATTACAAATCCTCACGCCAATCAGGAACAAAGCAGCCAATACTGCCATAAGCCTCTGGTCCAAACAGCTCAGCAATCACCCCTCTTCTGGCTGGGGCAGCTGCCAAGAGAATGTGGGCATTGCTGCTTTCAGCCAGTGGCACAAGTTAATTAGGGTCCCCCCCTTGCCTGCACCTCCTGGTTTGCAGCCTGGGCGTGGTTCCTTTGAGCCCTTGCCGCACTCACTGCTGGTCTCAGACCTTTGGCATTTAGCATTTGCTACCCTGTATTCTTTCTATCTTGTACCAGCCCTACTTCCCCAATTATCTTCTTAAGTCACCCGTTGAATCCTGTGTACCTAGTTCAGAGAGGTGCACAGAAGGCATTTCTGGGGGTTCCCTAAAGGGTCAAGGACAGAAGAACTAACAGAGCTGGTGAAATCTCAGAATAACCTTTCCCTCTGATCTCTTAGTTTGGATGAACGCTGCATCTTCTAGCAATCTGCTGCCTCTGTAAGCAGTTGTCTTGTCATTTTCTGGATGGCAACCAGGTCACCAACATCCTTTCTGCCGTGGAGTTCCGGGTAGAAGGTAGGAGTCACCGTTTCACCCGAGCAGGACATATCCATTGGAAGGTCTCTGCCCTCACTGCCTGTGTGATTTGGGGAAGTTGGTTGTTCTCTCAGTCTCACTGTCTTCATCTGCAAAATGGGGACAGTCACCGTGTCTGTTCTGTAAGGTTTCTTGTAAAGATTAAATGTGAAAACCTGAAATAGCAGTTCACGCAGTACAACTCAGCTCTAGGAATCGGAAGCTTTCAACAAATGTTAGCTGTTGTCAGTATTTGTGAGTACTTAACACATATCAAAGGCATTCCTTGGGGGAAAAAGACAACATACATCAAGATCTCAACAAAGGATCTCAACATACATCTCAACATACATCAAGAACGAGGAAACCCCGTGGCAGACTTTGGTAAGCACGCCAAATACAGTTTCCTGATCCTCACCAACTAGGACCATTTTGACGCTTCCAGGTTAAGAGAATTTCAGGGGAGTTCCCACTGTGGGAATGAACCTGACCAGTATCCGTGAGGATGCGGGTTTGATCCACACTGGCCTCGCTCAGTGGGTTAAGGATCTGGCACTGCTGTGAGCTGTGGTGTAGGTCGCAGATGTGGCTCAGATCTGGCATTGCTGTGGCTCTGGCGTAGGCTGGCGGCTACAGCTCTGATTAGACCCCTAGCCTGGGAACCTCCATATGCTGCTGGTTCGGCCCTAAAAGGTCAAAAGACAAAAAAAAAAAAAAAAATTTTTTTTTTTAATTTTAAAAAGGGTTAAAATGTGTCAGCTCTTTCCTGTTAAGCTGGCAAAGAAAATCTTGTACCAAATATCAGAATGGAAGCTGAAATCAACATGGAACGACATGGGTCCCATGCATTTGTAGCTTGATTTACCTGAAGTCCTCTCTCCAACCCAGGATAATACAGCTCCTCCCAGAAACAGCTGAGGGTAAACATTAACTTTTACCTTTAGCTTTGGGACTCAAAGTTAGACAAATCAAACACCTGGACAATTTACCAAATGATAATCATTTTTAACATGGACCTATCATTGCCACCTCTCCTCAGCCCTTCCCTTGTCTTTCCTTCTTCTGCTTTACCTTCAAGAACTACATCCACTTCCAGTGGGCACAGCGGTCAAGGGTAGAGGGTGACGAAGGGGTCTGTTGCATTCTGAAGAGAAATGGGCAGACAATGAAAACAGCATCTGGGTATGTGCTTCATGTGTAAGGTTGTCGTGGATCCCATCGAAATGCAGACAATGAAATGCATTGACCTCTTGACAATACACATTCTCTACTTTCTGCCCAGGGGTTTTCGAGAGGTTTGTTAGGCAGCCACAGATAACCAGAACAAAGTGCAGTACCTGGAAGCAGAATGCTGCTGCAACAGAAACTTAAAACATTGGCTTTGGGATTGGACAATGAGCGGAAGCCAGAAGTGCCTTGTAAGACTGTCAGTAAAAGCTGCAAGGGCCTCAGGAGGACTCCCGGGGAGGGCTTGAAAGACACCAAGAGAACCGTTCCTGGAGGCTGGAAAAGGCAGCACCTGAGCCATGTCTGGGTGGGTCGGTTAGCAAAACGGTTGCCTGTAGTAACGTGACAGATGGGAAGGCTGCCTTATGAACCTATGGATCTGACTCGAAGAGTTCCAAGTAGAACACAGAAAAAGCCACCTGGGTTTTTCCAGATGCCTATAATAAAAGACAAACAGAGATGAACCAAAGCAGAAATTAGTCCATTTTTTAGGAGACTTTAGAGGAAATGAAAAGATCCGGGACTTGCTGGATGAGAAAGGCTAACTGTTTCTTATTCTGACATCTCCAGGCAAAACCATTCAAATCCAGGGCAGTAAAATGTGGTCTCTGGATTAAGTCAGGGCTGGGCAGTCAGATCCTTTGTTAAGACCCTGCACATATTTAAGGGCAGGCCTAAAAGAGCTCTCAAGAATCTTGGAGACATGGTCCCTCAGCAGCCTCACCAGGGGCTGAAAATAGAGACAGGCCTATTCCTTTCTTTTCTTTCTTCCTTCCTTTCCTTTCCTTTTCTTCCTTCCTTTCCTTTTCTTTTCTTTCTTTCTTCCTTTCTTTCTTTCTTTCTTTCTTTCTTTCTTTCTTTCTTTCCTTCTTTCTTTCTTTCCTTTCTTTCTTCCTTTCTTTCTTTCCTTTCTTCCTTCCTTCCCTCCCTCCCTTTCTTTCTTTCTTTTTCTTTCTTTCTTTCTTCCTTCCTTCCTTTCTTTTTCTTCCTTGCTTCCTTCCTTCCTTCCTTTCTATACAGCCATACCTGCG
The DNA here is from genome assembly GCF_054392235.1 of Sus scrofa. Lineage (NCBI taxonomy): Eukaryota > Metazoa > Chordata > Mammalia > Artiodactyla > Suidae > Sus > Sus scrofa. The sequence continues at coordinate 15,737,058 of NC_139385.1, forward strand.
GCATATGGAGTTTCCCCGGGCTAGAGGTCAAATCAGAGCCGCAGCTGTAGACCTACGCCACAGCCACAGCCACACCAGATCCAAGTGCATCTGCCACCTGCTCTACAGCTTGCGACAATGCCAGATCCTTAACCCACAGAGCGAGGTCAGGGATTGAACCCACATCCTCATGGACACTATGTCAGGTTCTTAACCCACTGAGCCACAACAGGAACTCCAAGATGGGTCTATTCCTTAAGAGATTTGTAAGTGTGGCTTTTGCCTAATGCATGGGTGATGATTTGAATCACAGGACTCTCAAGGCTTTTAAAGAAAAGGGACAGAGGAGTTTCCATTGTGGCGCAGTGGCTAACAAATCTGACTAGGAACCATGAGGTTGCGGGTTCGATCCCTGGCCTCGCTCAGTGGGTTGACGATCTGGTGTTGCCGTGAGCTGTGGTGTAGGTCATAGATGCAGCTCGGATCCCGCGTTGCTGTGGCTGTGGTGTAGGCCAGTGGCTACAGCTCTGATTAGACCCCTAGCCTGGAAACTCCATGTACCGTGGAAGCAGCCCTATAAAAGGCAAAAAGACAAAACAAAAAAGAAAGAAAGAAAGAAAAGGGACAGAGACCATACAGAAGGAAAAGAGGCCTTGGGATCCCAAACCCTCTCTGGGGAATAAACAGGCTGCAAATACAGGCCATTTCTTATGAGAGAGGGAGAATGACTCAGAGGGGAACCAAGAGCCCAAAAGGTGACACCAAGGGCCATGAAGAATCATCCCCAAGAAGCAAGACGGGATTCTAATCAAGGAACTGATGGCATATTCCAAACTGGATTTCAGAACTGCTGTGAACCAGGGGCTGCTACAGGAAACACCACCCTGGTCCTTCCTTACAGAACGGGTTGTCTATTGCAGTTACTTTCTCTGTCTCACTGGTGTATGTGGGGTGTTTAGGGGAGAAGAGGGAGGAGTTCACACGTCTCCAAATCAAGAAGAACCTCTCCTGATCCTGCTTTTGATGAACAGATCCAGGACCCCAAGCCGGAGCCCGGTGCCACAAAGAAGCAAGCCTTTTTGAGCTTTGGGATGTGTCTGGACATGTTTCATGCTACAAGAATGTAAATAATGTTTGAAGGAAGATGAATTTTTGACTCTGTTGGAGTAAATAGAGCCAGAAGTTCTTTATTATTCCTGCCATCGAATGGGGATCTAGATCATTCTTCCCTGAAATCTGGATGTGTTACTTCTTTAATAGGAATAATGGAGTTATTTCGTGCCAGTTTCCAGGCTTAGGACCTAAACTGGAAGTTTTTATTTCCAGTTTCTTGGAACACTGTCGTAGAGTCATAAGTCACCATGTAAGCCATCTGATTACCCTGAGTTGGCCGCGCTGCAAGGCAGCCCGAGCTACCTACCTGCATGGGGCGGCTGTGTGACAAAAAGAGGTAGGGGGAGGGGTAAAGGAAGGAGAAGTGGAGAAGGAGCGAGATGGAGAGAGAAACGGAATGGGAGAGACAGCTATCTGGCCAGTGCCCAGCTATTCTAGCCCCTGCTGGAAGAGTCTGCCCAGCTGAAGACCCAGAGACTATAGCGCAGAGATAAGCCGTCTCCACTGTGCCCTGTCTGAATTCCTGACCCACATTCTAAAAGAGGTGATAATACTTTGGTATTTGAAGCCACGTAGTTTGGGGGTGATTCGTGATGCAGCAACAGATAACCAGAAAAATTTGCTCATTTCGAAAGACTTTCAAACTATATTATAAAATTAAAAAAGGGAGTTCCTGTCATGGCACAGTGCAAATGAATCCGACTAGGAACCATGAGGTTGCGGGTTTGATCCCTGGCCTCACTCAGTGGGTTAAGGATCGGGTATTGCTGTGGCTGTGGAGAAGGCCGGCGGCAACAGCTCCAATTAGAGCCCTAGCCTGGGAACCTCCATGTGCCTCGGGTGTGGCCCTACAAAAAAGACAAATAAAAAAAAATAAAGTAAAAAAAGCAAACTGCAAAATAGGTTTCGAAAAAGAAAACCATGTAGTATCTGTATATATATATATAAGTTGTAGAGAATATCACTGGAATGCTATCTGTTACCCAACTAACTCTGGAGAATCAGTATTAGAGAGGACTTCTACTTTTTAGCTCATACATATGAATGTTATACAACAAATTTTTTTTTTTTTTTTGTCTTTTTCTGGGGCCAAACCCGTAGCACATGGATGTTCCCAGGCTAGGGGTCTAATCAGACCTGTAGCCTCTGGTCTACGCCAGAGTCACAGCAATGCCAGATCTGAGCCGTGTCTGCCACCTACACCTCAGCTCACGGCAAATGCCAGATCCTTAACCCACTGAGTGAGGCCAGGGATTGAACCTGCAACCTCATGGTTCCTAGTCAGATTCATTAACCACTGAGCCATGACGGGAACGCCTACAAACTAATATTTTTAATGTTGGCTTAATTTTTTTTTTTTTTTGGTCTTTTGTCTTTTTAGGGCCGCACCTGTGGCATATGGAGTTCCCAGGCTAGGGGTCTAGTCAGAGCTGTAGCTGCTGACCTACACCACAGTCACAGCAATGACGGATCCGAGCCTCGTCTGCAACCTACACCACAGCTCACAGCAACGCCAGATCCATAACCCACTGAGTGAGGCCAGGGATTGAACCCACGACCTCATGGTTCCTGGTCAGATTCGTTTCCACTGGGCCACGACGGGAACTCCTGGCTTAATTTTTTTAAATGAGAAAACTATCCTGTATTTGTTTCATTTCAAAGCAAAAAACATGTAGTACATACCTATGAAGAAAATAACACGCTCTCTGCCTTTAAAAAACAAAGGGTTAACTCTGTTACAGGATTATTAATGAAAAGAGATTATATTGACACATATGCTGATAATCTTTTAATTTCTAGAATAAAGAAAATTGAAGCTATCAACAAAGAAAAAACAAGTTATGAAAAAAAGGGGAAAAAAAAGATTTACTTCATGAGTGTATGTAACACTAGGTCACAGAAGAAAAATAAACCAATAAACCAAGGGTAATTAGTCTGATCCAGGGCTTTTTTTTCTTTTTAGGGCCGCCCAGAAGGCATATGGAAGTTCCCAGGCTAGTGGTCAAATCTGAGCTGCAGCTGCTGGCCTATACCACAGCCACAGCAACACCAGATCCGAGCTGTGTCAGCACCCTACGCCACAGCTGCAGCAATGCTGGATCCTTAGCCCACTATAGCAGGGCCAGGGATCGAACCTGAATCTTCATGGATACTAGTCAGGCTCCTTACTGCTGAGCCACAATGGAACTCCCAGGGCTTATACTTTAATTTAGGTTATTATCATGTATGAAAGTACTAGAAAAATATTTTCCAAATGAAACAGGTCAGAAAAAAATGGCTCCTTACATGCTCCGGAAAAAATACTCAAAGACTTGTATTAGCCAATAAGAAATCAAAGTGAAGAACTCAAGAATGGGACCAACAACCCACCGAGAAGGAAAAGGCATTGGGCTGAACCTGACCTTCTCTGCTGCCTTTGATTTTGAAACAGTAGCTGATTTCCAAATAGCCTTAGACCAAAAGGCCAAATAGAAAGTTAGAGTGCAGAGATTTTGAGAATATCACAGGTTTAGAGGGAAAATACCCAGGTTGCAATGCTACCAAGACAGTCGGGACCTGAGGGACTAAAACCCAAGGAAAGAAAACCTCAGAAAAGCAAAAGTATCATTCTGCTCCCTTTTCCTCCTAAAGACATTTGCCCCGTTTGAAGCTGCACAGAGTGAAAGGCAAAGAAAAGAACTCACGTGGCAGCTAAGAGGATACAGAGTGGAAGAGAGTACTCAGGGATCACAGTGCCAGCAGAACAAAAATCAGAGTTTAGATCCTGCCACGAAGGAAGGGGACAGACACCCCCAGGGTTTCAGCTGAAGCTCTTAGAAGACTATATGCATTAAGGGGAAGGGCCAACCAGACGCTCTCAGAGAATCACATCCATCTTCAGATTACCTCAATTATTCATTAAAAAAGGTGATCTACATCTATCTTTTTTTTTTTTGTCTTTTTTTTTTTTTTTTTTTTTTTTGTCTTTTTGCCATTTCTTGGGCCGCTCCCATGGCATATGGAGGTTCCCAGGCTAGGGGTCGAATCAGAGCTGTAGCCGCCAGCCTACGCCAGAGCCACAGCAATGCAGGATCTGAGCTGCATCTGTGACCTACACCACAGCTCACGGCAACGCCGGATCCTTAACCCACTGAGTGAGGCCAGGGATCGAACCTGCAACCTCATGATTCCTAGTCGGATTCGTTAACCACTGTGCCACGATGGGAACTTCTACATCTATCTTAATTGCCTGCCAGATGAAAACTGAAATCTCTCTGAGGGGAGAGGAGAACATGTAGGGAGAGCCACCACATGTTTCAGATATAATAGGTGGCTTTTAATTTTGAAAAATTGCCAAACATACCAGGTGATAAGGCCAAATTTTTTTAAATCAAGAGAAAAAACAAAGGTGATCCAGATATTAGAGTTACATAAAACAAACATTAAAACAATTGTGATAAATACTCCAAAAAATGAATGATAAGACAAAGAAATGTACCAGGAAAGAACTAGAATTTATTTTTTAAATTTTTTAAGGACCACACTCATAGCACATGGAAGTTCCCAGGCCCGGCACGGAATCCGAGCCACAGCTACAACCTACCCTGCAGCTGTGGCAATCCTGGATCCTTTAACCCACTACACCAAGCCAGGAATCAAAGCTGTGCCTATGCAGCGCCTCAGCCACTGAAGTTGCAGGTTCAATCCCTGGCCTCGCTCAGTGAGTTAAGGATCTGGTTGCCATGAGCTTTGGTGTATGTCACAGACACGGCTCAGATCTGATGTTGTTGTGGCTATGGTATAGGCTGGCAGCTGTAGCTCTGATTGGACCCCTAGCCTGGTGGCATTTAATTTTAAATGCTGCAGGTGCGGCCCTAAAAAAAAAAAAAAAAAAAAAAAAAATCATTGAATGGATCAAACTAATTCTCAAGTAACTTATCTGCCTAACAAACAAAGCTTAAAATTCTTTAAGGACAACAACACAATCCATAACATTCACAGCATCCATAGAAAGAGAAGAAGAAATAAGAGGAATAGTTGAATTAGCCAATGAGAGGTTTCATATAGCTATTATGAATATGCTCAAGGATTTAAAGGAAACTATAAACACTAGAAATAAAGGGGTAGAAATTATTTTGAGAGCAAATAAAATTCTGGAGCTAAAAATATAGTATTTAGTATTAAAAAGTTGCTTGATGGACTTAATATTAGATGCTGTAGAAAAAACACAGGACACAGTAACAGAAACAGAAGCACACAGAAAAAAGAATGGCTGAAAAATAGAGCACAGTGAACTGTGAAAAATAGCAAGCAATCTAACATGTTCACTTTTAGTACCTGAAGTGGGGGGAGGGGGCAAGGAAGTTAGGAAGAAAAAAAATTTTTAAATAACTAAGGTCCAAAATTTTTCAAATTTGATCAAAGCTATAAATATACAGACCCAAGTGGCTCAATGCACCCCAAACAGGAAGAATACAAGGAAAGCCACACCAACATATGTTATAATTAAGTTCCTGAAAACTAACGGCAAAGAGAAAATCTTAAAGCATCCAGAAGAAAAGGGCACATTATATCAGGAGAACAAAGGTTAAGAACCAACTAACTTCTTTTCAGAAATAATGCAAGCCAGGAGACCATGGAGCAGAATGTTAAAGTGCTGACAGGGAAAAAAAAAAGAAAAATCTAGATTCTCTATCCAGCAAAAATAGTCTCCATATTTGAAGATGAAATAGTTTTTCAGATAAACAAAAAGTAAAAGAATTTATAGCCATCAGACTGAAGTAAAATGATAACCAGGAGAAACTCAAAAATGAGGAGAGCTGCAATGGTATGTATCTAAGGAAACATAAACAATTTTGTTTTCTCTCTCTCTCTCTCTTTTTTTTTTTTTTTTTTTTTTTTGGCCACAACTGCTGCATGCAAAAGTTCCGAGGGCAGGGAATGAACCTGAGCCACAGCAGTGATAATGCCAAATCTTCAACCACTAGGCCACCAGGGAACTCCATGTTTCTCTTTTTCTTTTTTTTTTTTTTTGAAACCCAATAATTGTACCAATTCTTGGTCCTAGGAGAAATGATTATTTTGGTATTTAGCTTCTACATATTATTATTTTTTCGTCTTTTTTTTTTTTTTTTGTCTTTTTTTTTTTTAAGCTATTTCTTGGGCTGCTCCCTCAGCGTAGGGAGGTTCCCAGGCTAGGGGTCCGATCGGAGCTGTAGCCTCCGGCCTACGCCAGAGCCACAGCAACGCGTAATCCGAGCCGCGTCTGCAATCTACACCACAGCTCACGGCAACGCCGGATCCTTGACCCACTGGGAGCAAGGGCAGGGAGCGAACCCGCAACCTCGTGGTTCCTAGTCGGATTCGTTAACCACTGCGCCACAACGGGAACTCCCTCTTTTTCTTTTTCTTCTTTTTTTTTTTTTTTTTTGTCTTTTGTCCTTTTAAGGCCACACCCACGGCATATGGAGGTTCCCAGGCTAGGGGTCTAATCGGAGCTATAGCCACTGGCCTACACCAGAGCCACAGCCACACCAGATCCAAGCTGTGTCTGCGACCTACACCACAGCTCACTGCAATGCTGGATCCTTGACCCACTAAGCGAGGCCAGAGATCGAACCCGAACCCGCAACCTCTTGGTTCCTAGTTGGATTTGTTTCCGCTTCGCCACGACGGGAACTCCCCATGTTTCTCATTTTTAAGTTGCTATAAAAGATAACTCACTGTTGAAAGCAAAAATAATACCAATATACTATGGAATTTATAATAAATGGATAAATAAACTATATGTGACAATAGCAACATGAAGGATGGGAGGGAAGAAATGGAAGTCTACTGTTTCAAGATTTTGTCCATCAAGTATTTGACGGTATGCTGCTATATGTTGAAGGTGCACATAGTAAACCCTAGAGCCCAAAAAGATATAGCAAACAATCTTCAAGAGAGAAGATTAAGTGGGATATTTGAAAAGCAATTAATGCTAAAGAAGGCATGAAAAGAGGAAAACGTAAAGAACAGATGGGACAAATAGAAAATAAACAGCAAGACAGTAGATTGAAACCTAAATATACTGTGAATTACACTTAATGTTAAAAGTCTGATGTTAGAATTAAAGGGCAGGAACCATCAGGCTGGGTAAAAATACAAGACCCAACTATAGACTGTTTATAAGATACACTCTTTAAATATACAAACAGAGATAGGTTAAAAGTACAAAGACAGAAAAACACATATCATGAAAATATTCGTCAGAAGAAATCTGGAACAGCTATATTAATATTGGGCAAGAGGTACTGACAGAGATCAACAGGGTTAATTCATAATGATAAAGAGTCAATTTCTTAAGAACGTATAATAATCCCAAACGTACCCATAACAAAGCTTTAAAATACATGAAGCACATGAGGAAAACAACAAATCTACAAACACAGTGGCAGACTTTAGCACACACCCCTCAATATGGATAAAACATGTAAAGATAGAGAAGACGGTTCAAACACTAGCAATTAAGCTGACTAAATTGAATTTAGAAAGCATTGCATTAACAACTGTGGGATACACAATCTTTTCAAGGCCACATGGAATGTTCCTAAAAAAAACAGACCATATATTGGGCCTCAGAAGGATCCTCAGTAAATTAAAAAACACAGAAAACATTTTCTGACCACGATGGAAATAAATTAGAAAGCAGTAACAATACGATATTTAGAACATTCTCAAATATTTCATAAGCAAAACGCAGTTTTACATAATGCACGAGTCAATGAATAAAAAACAAAGGAAGTTTAAAAATATTTTAAACCCAATGAAATGAAAATACATGTGTTAAAATTTATGGAATGCAGCTAGTACAGTGCTTAGAGGAAAAATTATAGCTTAAAATAGCTTAACGTGTCTATTTGAGAAAAAAGAAGAAAGGTTTAAAACCAATATTCTAAGATTCCACTCTAGGAAGCTAAAAAAAAAAAGCAAATTAAACCTAGAGAAAATAGAAGGAAGGAAATAATAAAGATAAGAGCAGAACGCGGTGAAATAGAAAATGTACAAATAAAAGAGAAAATCGATGAAACTAACCATAAAATTGGTAAATCTCTAAACTGGTTTTAAAATCTGGAAAAAAATGTAAATTACCAAGGTCAGGCATAACAGAAGGGACTTCACTATAGATCCTAAAGATACTAAAAATAAAGGAATATTATAAATAACTTCAGTCGAAAAAAATGACAAAATAGAAAAATTTCTTGTTAAAATAAAAATTAACGAAATAGATCCAAGAAGAGATAGAAAATTTGAATAGTTTCCTATGATAGAAGTATGAATAGAAAATATGAATAGTTTTTTTAAAGAAATTTAATTCATAATAATCTCCTCCTTCCCAAAACAAAAACAAATCCCTTCATGCCCAGATGACTTCTCTTTTGAATACTAACACATATTTAATAAAGAACAAATGCTAATCTTATAAAAAAAACTTTCATAAAATAACTCAAGTCATTTTACAAGGCCAATGTTACCCCATTACCAAAATCAGATAAAGGCTTTAGAAGAAAATAAAACAAATACAAATGCAAAAATTTTAACAATATTTCAAGAAACAGAACCCAGCAATGTACAAAAAGAACACTACATCTTGGCAAAGTGGAGTTTTTCCCAGGCCTACAAAGTCGGTTTAAATTTTTAAAAATTAATCAGTGTAATTTATCATATTCAGAGAAGAAAAATCATGATTACCTTTTTAAAAATTTTTTTTATTTTTAATGATTTTTTTTTCCATTATAGTTGGTTTATGGTGTTCTGTCAATTTCTACTGTCCAGCAAACTGACCCAGTCACACATATATACATATATATACCTTCTTTTTCTCACATTATCCTCCATCGTGTTCCATCATAAGTGACTAGATACAGTTCCCTGCTCATGGTTATCCACTCCAGAGGCAATAGTTTGCATGTATTAACCCTAATTTCCCTCTCCATCCCACTCCCTCTCCCCTCCTCCTTGGCAACCACAAGTCTTTTCTCTAAGTCCATGGGTTTCTTTTCTGTGGAAAGGTTCATTTGTGCCATATATTAGATTCCAGATATAAGCAACATCTTAATGCACACATAAAGAGCATTTGACATAATTCAACACCCATTCACGATTTTAAGAAATTTCAGAAAAGCAGGAACAGAAGGGAACTTGCTCAACTTAACCAAGGGTCTTACAAAAAATGACAGCCACCATCATACCAAATGGTCAAAGACTGAATGCTGTCCCTGTAAAACCAGGAACAAGGCTTCTACTGAACATCTTTTGAGGGCTTCGGCCAGTGAAGTACATCAATTAAAATAAATAAAGTGCCTACTACTTGGTAATAAAAAAGTAAAACTCTTTTTCATTCAAATTCAGCATGATTGTGTATGTAGACAGTCTTAAGGAATTGACCCAAAAAGCTTTTAGAACTAATTAGCGGCTTTAGCAAGGTCGAAGATTACAAGATCAATAAATTCCACAAATAAGCGACTGGAAAACAAAATTTGAAAAACGGCATCATTCACAGCAGCATCAAAGACATGAATATTAGGGATAAGTTTAACAAAATAAGTCCAAGATCTGCATACTAAAAACTGTAAAACGCTGCTGAGAGGAATTTTAAAAGATCAAAAATAAATGGAAATATATAACACGTTTGTGGTTTGGAGTTTTGATATTTTTATGATTTTCTTTTTTGGTCTTTTTAGGGCTGCACCCATAGCATACGGAGGTTCCCAGGCTAGGGGTCCAACTGGAGCTGTAGCGGCCGGCCTACGCCACAGCCACAGCAACGCCGGATCCTGAACCCACTGAGCCAGGCCAGGGATCAAACCTGTGTCCTCACGGATGCTAGTCAGATTCGTTTCCACTGAGCCACAATGGGAACTCTTATTATTATGATGTGAATTCTCCCCCAAATTGATCCACGGGTTCAACATAATCCAAAGCAAAAAAAAAAACACTTCCTCAAAATGTGACAAGCTGGTTCTAAAATTAATATATAGGAGTTCCTGCTGTGGCACAAGTGGGTTGATGGTGTCTCTGCAATGGCCTGGGGCCGTGTGTTAAGGATGTGGCGTCACAGCTGTGGCAAAGGTCACAGCCCTAGCCCGGAAACTTCCATATGCCATGGAAAGGAAGGATGGGGGGAGGGAGGGAGGGCAGAAGGAAGGAAGGCAGGATATTTATATATAAATGCAAAGAACATCAAATAGCTAAAGCAATTTTTATAAAGAAGAAACTTGGATAGGACAACCTGATTTTAAGATTTGCTGTAAAGCTAATTAAGAGAGTGTGGTTTTGGCACAAGAATAGATGTATAGATCCAAGGGGATGCTAGATCCAGCATCAATCTACACATATATGGTCAAGTGACTTTTGACAAAAGTGCCAAGTTAATTCCATGGGAGAAATGACAGTCGTCTCGTCAAATTATTCTGGACCACTGGATATTCGATATTCATGAAGAAATAAATGAACGCTGATAATTACCTTATCCCATACACAAAGAAATAACTCAAAACTGGACCTAAATAAAAGCTGAAGCCACAAAACTTTAAAAAATAAAGGAATTAAAAAAAGAAGTTCCTGTCGTGGCGCAGCGGAAATGAATCCGACTAGTACCCATGAGGATAAGGGTTCGATCCCTGGCCTCCTTCAGTGGGTCCAGTGGGTCGGGGGCGGCTCGAATCCCATGTCGCTGTGGCTGTGGTGTAGGCCAGGCAGCTACAGCTCCATTTCGACCCCTAGCCTGGGATCCTCCATATGCCACGGGTGCGGCCCTAGAAGAGCAAAAATAAATAAAAACAGGAGAAAATCTTTGCCACTTTGCATAAGCAGAAATGTCTTAAATAGGACACAAAGGCACATATTTCAAAAGGAAAATATTGATAGTTTTGCTTCATCAAAATTAAGTCTTTTACTCTTCAGAAGACACCTTTGAAACACGAAAAAACCACAGATAGGGGATAATTATGTATGTATAAGTTATATTTATATATGATATATGCATATAACATGCTAGATATCTGGCAAAGAACTGTAAAACTATATCAAGAAATCTTACAACTCAATGAAGTGAAGATAAACAACTCATTTTGTGAATGGGCAAATGATAGAATGACACCACACGAGATACATGAATGGCCAATCGCACGTGTAAAAAGCCTCAATGTCGGGGTTTCCGTCATGGCACAGTGGTTAACGAATCCGACTAGGAACCATGAGGTTGCGGGTTCGATCCCTGGCCTTGCTCAGTGGGTTAAGGATCTGGCGTTGCCGTGAGCTGTGGTGTAGGTGGCAGACATGGCTCAGATCCTGCGTTTCTGTGGCTGTGGCATAGACCACTGATTTGACCCCTAGCCTGGGAACCTCCATATGCCGCAGGAGCCACCCAAGAAATGGCAAAAAAAAAAGACCAAAAAAAAAAAAAAAGGCTCAATGTCATTAGTCATTAGGGAATGCAAATTAAAACCACAGTGGACTACTACCACACAAGCAGTAGAATGGATAAAATTTAAACACCTGACAGTTCCAAGTGTTGACAAAAATGTAGAGCAACTGGAACTCTCATGCACTGTTGTTGAAAAACTGTCAGCTCCTCTTGAAGTTAAACACGGTTTTACGATGATTCAGCAATTTCCGCTGTAGGCAATGTTCTTAGAGAAATAAAGTCCACACTATGACTTTTACATGAATGTTCATAACAGCTTGATTCATAACAGCCCCAAACTGGAAACAATCCAAAGAGGCATCCACAGGTGAATGGAGAGACCCAGTATGGCGTGTGCATATGATGAGATACTGCTCAGCAATCAAAAGGCTTAATTAAACTAGATACTTCCGACCTCATGGCCGAATCTCAAAAATGTTATTCTGAGTGAAAGAATCCAGACACAAAAGGGTAATTCCTTCATTATGTCATTCTCATGAAATTCTAGGACAGGCAAAATAAATTGATAGTGACAGAAACTAAATCAGTGGATGCCTGGGGTAGAGACTAGGAGGGGGGCTGACGGCAAAGGGGCACCAAGGAAACTGGGGGGACTGATGGAAATGCTTGTTTTGGAGTTCCCGTTGTGGCGCAGTGGTTAAGGAACCCCACTAGGATCCATGAGGATTCGGGTTTGATCCCTGGCTTCACTCAGTGGGTTAAGGATCCAGTGTTGCTGTGAGCTGTGGTGTAGGTCGGTGGCTACAGCTCTGATTAGACCCCTAGCCTGGGAACCTCCATATGCCGCGGGAAAAGGCAAAAAAAAAAAAAGACAAAAAAAGAAAGAAATGCTTGTCTTGACTGATGGCTACAAATGTTCATACATTTGTCAAAACTCATCAGACCATACACTTAAAATGTACATTATTGTATATAAATTGCCCTCAACAACATTTATTTATTTAGGCCATGCCTGGGGCATGCGGAAACTCCCAGGCCAGGGATCAATCCTGCCCCATGGAAGTGACAATGCTGGGTCCTTAACCCCCTAGGCCACAAGGGAATGCCAACAAATTTTAAAAGAAAAACTAAAGGAAAAAAAAAAAAAAAAACAACAAAAAAACGAAGGCTTGAAAATATTATGATTGAAAAAAATTTGTGAAGTAAATATATTTCTAGACATACAGATAGGTTTTCAACTCACCCATCCGAAAAGAAATGTTACAGTGAGTCAGGCAGAAGAAATATGGGCCCAGCTAAGAGAATGGAGGCAGAAGAATAAAGAGCATTGGAAATGGCAAATAGGTGGTAAATCTAAATAGCAATTATTAGTACAAGGACATTCAGCGCCGTTGTTTCTGGAACCACGAAAAGTCGGTCATGTCCAAAAGATCCCCAGTTGCCCCAGAACATAGGGGAAAAAATAGCAATTACTATATTTTCATCTTATAACAACACATCTCAATAGTAATGTTTGGTAGGTTCTTAAATATATGAAGAAATAAAATCCATTGACAACAATCGTACAAAAGGTGGGATTGGGGTGAATGGAGTTAAAGGTTTTCTCAGGTCTTTGCATCCTATGGAAACGAGAAAAGGACTCTTCCAGGATATATACCATCGGGTCAAGGATACACGTTGCAACCTCTGGGGTAATGGCTAAAAGACTGTGTAATTAATACGAAGGAAAAGGAATAATAAAAGCACGTCATTCCGCAAAAGGGAAGAAAGAAGTGAAAGAGGAACACAGAACATACGAGATGAAAGTAAACAGATTGTTGATTGAAATCCACATAAATCAACACTCACAGTCCATACCACCAGACTAAATATATCCTAACCGCCAAACATTGTTAGATTAGATACAAATATAAAAATGCGGATTTGCTCATAAGAAACACACATCAATTAGGAGGCCCCGGGATTTTCAAACAGGAAAATGCAAACCCACTCTGAAAGCAAGCTGGGACAGCTGCCCTCCTATCAAGCAACACGAATGTTAAGGCAGGAAGAGACAGAGGGCCTTTCTGTGGGTAAGAAGGAAGCCGAGATGCAGGATGCGTGCCAGCAAGGTGGCAGGTGTGTTTGGTGGGTAGCAGGAAATGTTATTTTTACATAAATCTCTGTCGACTTTGCCACTGATGGCAGATGGAGAGGAATCAATAAACTGCTCATTTCTTCTCTCTCTGGTTGAAATTTTTGTTTAAATGCCGGGGTCAGGCAGACAGGGATCAACATGTCAGCTTCCGTATGCTGCACGCAGAATTAGGTAATTTACCACCTGGCCGGTCACAGGAGGCGATGGGCAAAGGCAAGCTCAAGGCCAGCAGTGCTCTTTGCAGGCAGGAAGAGCCCAAAAGAGAGAGCCCCCCAAAAGTACTAATTAGAGATGTGAGAGAGGAAGCAGGGCTACCCCTAACTGATTTCATTTCATGTGGAAACATGAAATCCGAGAAAAAGATTTCCTGCCACTCACTTTTCCCTCGGTATTCTTATCAACGTGTTTATTTCTCTACACTTCTGCCAATATTGAGTGTACGTTAATACTTTAAAATTCTGCCTATTGAAATGGGCTAAACATGTTAGCTTGTTATGGAGAAATGTTTCAACTATGGTCGTTGCCTGGGCCTCATTTTTGTAGGATTCCGATTCGGCTGGTTTGGCATGACACATTTAAAATATTTTAAAACATTCAAAAATCGCATTCCTGCTAATCACGTTATCCAGCTAAGACTGAGAAAGCTCTGACATTTGATGGGGCGGGAGGTGGGGGTGGATGAGGTGGTGTCAGCAAATTTTTTTTCCACCTTTGATGTACTGCTTTGATTAGAAATTTGCTTTATTTCCAATCGAATTCCTCCCTTTCCCCATCAGAAAGCTGGGATACATGAAAATTGGCAGTGTCAGGACACACAAGCCCCCCCAGCCTCTCTGCTGTAGCTCCTTCTGGGCCCACCCACCTCTCCAGAGCTCTCTGCTCTAGCTTGGGGAGGGGGACACAATCAGGGAGGCTCTTTGGCCCCCAGCACCATGCTGATTTTCCAGCTAAGGAAACTTGGTCAATCCCCAGCATCCTATTTCATTTTGGTTCCAGTCGTGCTGTGTCTGGCAACTACTCTTCAGCATTTGTAGGAAAAGGCTAAGGTTGTCCCAAAGTGTCAGCTGAGTTTTCACTTTAGCTGGTAATGCCTTTGTTGGTTTTGTAAGTTTCAAGGAAGAGGCTTTAAAAATGTCTACGTACACTGCCATATTTCCTGGAAGTCCCTCCTTCCTCCCCTGAATTAAAAAAAATAAAATAAAATAAGCTCCAGTGTTCACACTGAAAAGCAATAAATTCTTGCTCCAGGCTTGTTCACCCGCCCTGAAGCAATGACATTTAAACTGATCTGTTGCAACACATACAGACTAAATAATATGCTCAGATTTTTTCCTTACCTTACGGATTTTGTATATTTTGATTCTTTTATATTTTGCTTTATGGTTGTCTTTAGATGTTTGATTATTTGCTGTAGCAGTCAGGCTATGTGTCTAGTGCTACCCATTTTGCTTTATGTATTTTCAGCATATGTTATTAGGTGTATCCAATCCATCTCTAGGTCCCCTCACATGGCTCAAAATTCCAAAGTAAAGAACAATATTCAGGAAAACAGCCGCCTTCTACCATACGTCCAGATACTTCGCTCTGCTCCCATCAAGCAAGCACTATTATGACCATCTTGTGTGTCCTGCCAGAGATATTGTACAGGTGTAAGTTGCACCCTTATACACATGGTACCACACCATACAGAGTGTTTTGTGCCTTTCTTTTTCACTTGGCAGGATACTGATTTCAGGTGAAATTTACGCACAGTGAGGTGCCTGGATTTCAGGTGTGCCAATGTGATGACTTTGAGACACTTCAGCAACCACCTCAAAGTCAAGATTCAAGTATTTCCATCACCTGGAGTCGCATCAGTTTCCTACCGCACACATTCCTTGGTTTGTCACTTCTTTTAGCCAATAGAACACTCTATACGAGTTGCCAACCTCTCTACCACCTTATCTGGTGGCCAGTGATGAGGCTCCCAGCATCACCTCTAGGAGACTGGCTTACTCCAAGGCTCCTCTGATCTGGGTACCACCCCATCTACAAAGTACACTTTTGTGACTTTCTTGTGCTCCTTGGATGAAGCTCCAAATTCTTCCAAGGACAATGACCCCTGAGGGTCTGGTTCCATGTTCTCTCTGTGCTCGTCTGATACTATTTTTAACCATGAATTCATTCTGCCTGTTCCCACTGCTGGCCATCATTTAGCTTTACCTGCATGTCCAGCTCCCACCCATTTCTCAGATGTTCCTCTCTCTTTCGTCTTCAGGATGCTGCTTCTACCACCTCTTCTTCACGGAAGTAATGATACTTATCCTCCAAATCTCAGCTCAGTCATCACCTCTCTGGGGGAGCCTTTGTTTCCTGCTGACTACCCTGACAAGCTCATATCCCTCTGTTCAATGCTCCCCTAGACAGAACTAATTGCAGCTGAAAGTTTACATTAATTTATGCGATCATTTGATTAATGTCTCTTTCCCCCACTCGAAGGTAAGTTCCATGGGGACAGGGACTATGTCTATTTCTGTTTCGCATGACATGCCCAATAACTCAGACAGCGGGCATACTGGAAATTCTAACTGAAAAATAAAAATTCAGCATTCTTTTGCCATCGTTAAAAAAATGGAAACAGATCCATAACTTTGTATTGATTCCAAAAACATTTTCTAAAAGGGAGGGGAGGAGGGACGCTTCTTGCAGAGGAATGCCAACCAAGAAGCATAAAAGGAATAATAGAAATGTAAGTTCCCCTTCACGACCGCTACCGTAATGATTGATGTAGGTGCGAATTATCAACCTATCTGTTTATGTACAGCGCTCCAGCTAAGACAGGTTGGGCAAAAACCCTTCACAATTTTAAATGGTTGGGCAAAAAAAGAAAATGGAACGGAGCCCTTACACAGTCTGCAAAACCTAAAATACATGCTCTCTTGCTCTTTACAGAAAGTCTGCCTACCTCTGCACTTGATGAGAGATGGCTGGAGAAGAAAAAATGGAGACATCTGGCAGGCACGACTTAAACCAATAATGAAATCTGGCAAAACAAATAGTTTGGCACCCTGGCACCATGTACCTTCTAACACGAAACACTGATGGAATAACGTCCTGCCAAAAATGCATAACCTGATCCCAAACACAAGGAAACATCGTACAACCTCAAACCAAGGGACCGTCTCAGCAAAACAACCGACCTCAACTCTGCAAAAATGTCATTGCCATAAAATACATAAAACGAGAGTAGGCAACTGCTTAGGATTAAAGACCTGACAACTACATGTAATGTGTAATTACGACTGCGTTTTGGATTTAAACAAACATCTCCAAAGGACATGATGACAATTATGGCAACAATCAGGGAAATGCTATGTTGGTCTGTCTTCACTATCTCCATGTTACATTTCTTGGGGATGATAATTATATTGCGGTCATGTATAGGAATGCAAATCTTCTTAAGAAATACATGCTGCATATTTAAGGCTGAAGTCTGTCATGATGTCCCCAATTTACTCTCATCTAATTTTCAAAAAGTTCAGGGCAGAGAGAATGAAAGAAAAAAAAGAATGAGACAGGGTGATGTGAAGGAGTATAAAGATTTTTTTTAACTATTTTTGCCATTTTTCTCTAGGTTTAAATTTTTTAAATAAAAAATGAAAGAATGCAAATAACATGCATAGGAAAAAACACGGTTTTAATAAAAACCGAACTGGCAGCATTGGTTGTCAGTCACCGCGGCGGTGGGGGTGGGAGGTTAGAAAAGGGTGGAATTTGATAACATTCCTTATTCTATTTACTTGTGCCTTGCTGGTGATGTGCTACAAGGAGAATGTAATTTTTTTATACATATCTTGGATTTTAGGAGTTCCCGTCGTGGTTCAGCGGTAACGAACCCAACAAGTATCCATGAGGATTCAGGTTCGATCCCTGGCCTCACTCAGTGGGTTAAGGATACAGTGTTGCCATGAGCAGTGGTGTAGGTCACAGATGTGGCTTGGATCCTGCGTTGCTGTGGCTGTGGTGTAGCCCGGCAGCTGCAGCTCCGATTCGACTCCTAGCCTGGGAACCTCCACATTCTGCGGGTGTGGCCCTAAAAAAGAAAAAAAAAGAAAAAAGTATGAGAATAAACAACCAAAGTGGGAAAACAGGTTGAATGAAGTAATCAAGGTAAGAGCTAGAAAACAGGCAGATAGCATGGAGGGAGCCTGGAAGTGCCTGACACACTTGCTTCCAAATGACCATGAATGAACTTAAGAACTCACACAAAAAGACCAAGTGGCAAACAGCATTTTAACCATAAACCCAAAGAACTAGGGGGACTTCTGATTTCACCATCACAGGGAAGGATTTGAAAATTCATTTTAAAAACAGGCTTATGGAGGTACAATTGACATACAGTAAACTGCACATAAAATGCACAATTTTTTATGTTTTTAATGCATGTATGCAACTGTGAAGCAACTACCATAATCAAGATGGCAATTATATCCATTGCCCCCCAGGTTCCTCATAGCTCTTTGTAATCCCTTCCTTCCTCTTTCTTCATCTTCTCCCCTCACCCCCAGGAATCATTACAGTTTTTATTTCCTAGAGTTTGATGGAAATAGAATTGGACTATCTGCATTTTTGTTGCTGGCGTCTTTATTGCAGCATAATTATTTTTAAAATCATCCACAATTTTGTATGTAACAATAGTTTACTGAGTCGTATTATACTGTATGAATACATCATGATTTGTTAATCCACTAACCTATTGATGGACTTTTAGCTTCTGTCCAGTTTTGACTATTACAAATAAACTTGCAATGAGCCGCCACGTTTAAGTCTTTGTGCGAACATATGCTTTCATTTATATTGATTAAATATCTAGGAGTGGAATGGCAGACCCTATGATGAATGTAAAAAGAATGCAAAAAACTTAATGTATTAAGATGTATGGTTAACTGCTATTTAAAAAACTGACAAATGGTTATGCAAGTGGCTGTATCATTTTATATTCCCACCAGCAGTGTACGAGCATTCCAGTGGTTCTGCCTCTTCACCATCGCCTGGTATAAGCAGTCATTGTAATTTGAGATATTCTACTAGGTGTGTAACGGCATCTCATTGTATTTTTGATTTGCATTTCCCTGATGATTGATGATGTTGGATATCTTTTCAGGTGTTTATTTGCCATCTGCATATCTTCTTTGGCAAATTATCTGTTTATATCTTTTACCCATTTGGGGGGGGGGGTGCTGTGCCCACAACATATGGAAATTCACCAGTCCAGGGATTGAACCAGAGCTGCAGAAGTGACAACGAGCCTCAGCAGTGACAAAGTCGAATTTTTAACCACTAGGCCACCAGAGAATTCCTCTTTTACCCAATTTTATATTGGGTTGTTTTCCTACTGAAATTGGAGAATTCTTTATGTGTTTTGGATACAAGTCTTCTATAAGATCTGTAATTTCCAAATAGTTTCACTCAATCTGAAGACTGGGAGATTTGTTGGTTCCAAGAATTTAAGAGTCTCTATCCAACCATTAGGTAACTACTAAGTTAACAGAACAGAGACTTCAGTGGCCACACATAACAAAGAATATAGTCTTTATAAAATCAGTTCAGAGAAGTCACTAAACAAACAAAAACTAACAGTTAAAACAAGGAGCAACCACAAATTCCAAGGAGGGGAAGGGGATCTAAATTCCAAAATTATCCCAGCATAACAGCCAAAATGTCCAGTATTTAAGAAAAAATATAAGACATGCAAAGAAACAAGAAATTATGACTCATATAATCTACAGAGAAAATGACAACAGAAACGATACTTGAGGGAGCCCAAATGTTGGACTCACTAGACAAAGACTTTCATTACTTATTTATTTTGTCTTTTTGTCTTTTGGGGGCCGCACCCACGGCATATGGAGATTCCTAGGCTAGGGGTTGAATCCGAGCTGTAGCCGCTGGCCTACACCACAGCCACAGCAATGCCAGATCCGAGCCGCATCTGCAACCTATACACCACAGCTCGTGGCAATGCTGGATCCTTAACCCACCAAGCGAGGCCAGGGATCGAACCCGCAACCTCATGGTTCCTAGTCAGATTCATTTCCACTGCGCCACGACGGGAACTCCTAGACAAAGACTTTAAATTAGCTATTTTTAAATTGTTCAGAGCTAAAGGAAAATTATCTAAAGAACAGTACTACCCGGATTGACCTACACACTTAAAGAAGTCTATATCAAAATTTCACCTGGCTTTTTATGAAAATGGACAAGCTTATCCAAAGATTCATGGAATTTCAAGGGACCCTGAATAGCCAAACAATCCTGAAAAAGAGAGCAAACTTTGAGGACTCACTTATCACAAAGCTATAGTTATTGGCATAAGGATATAAGCTATATATCAATGGCATAAGCTATAGATACTGGCATAAGAATAAAATTATATATCAATGGATTGACAGGACACAAATAAAATCCATATGTTTATGGTTAACTGATTTTTGACAAGGATGCCACGATTCATTGGAGAAAGAACAATCTTTTCAACCAGAGGTGCTGGAATAACTGGATAGCCATAATGCAAAAAGACTTCACACCATGTAAAAATAAACCCAAAGTGTACCAAGACATGAATATAAGGGGTAAAACTATAAAACGCTTAGAAGGAAACACAGGTGTAAATCTTCATGACCTTGGGTTAAGCAACAGCTTCCTAAATACGATACTGAGATCACAAGTAACAAAAGAATAAATAGATAATTTGGACTTCATTAAAATTAGAAACTTCTGTAACTCAAAGGACACTTTCAAGAAAGTGGAAAGACAGAGTTCCCACTGTGGCTCAGCGGAAGCGAATCTGACTAGCATCCGTGAGGTCTCAGGTTCAATCCCTGGCCTCACTCAGTGGGTTAAGGATCCAGCGTTGCTGTGAGCTATGGTGTAGGTTGAAGGTGTGGCTCAGATCTGGCGTTGCTGTGGCTGTGGTGCAGGCCCGCAGCTACAGCTCGGATTCAACCCCTAGCCTGGGAACATCCATATGCTCCAGCTGTGGCCCTAAGAAGATAAAAAGAAAAAAAGAATGCAAAGAAAGCCCACAGAATGGGGGAATATATTTGCAAGTCGTATATCTGATAATGGTATAATATCTAGAATATAAATAACGCTTCCAACTCAATAACAAAAAGACAAATAATACATTTAAAATGGACAAAGGATTTAAATAGCTATTTCTTCAAAGAAGATATACAGATGGTCAGAAAGTATATGAAAAGATGCTCAAAATCACTAGTCATTAGAGCAATGTAAATCAAAACCAAAATGAAATCAAAATACACTAGGATGGCAATAATAAAAATTTTTAAGTAGTAATAATTACATTGATAAATGTTGGCAAGGATGTGGGGACACGGTAACTCTTGGGCCTTGCTAGTAGGAATGTAAAATGATATAGTTACTTTGGAAAATAGTTTGGCAGCTCTTCAGAAAGTTAAACATAGTTACTATTCAACCTAGCAATTCCACTCCTAGGATACACAGAAGGAATTGAAAACATATGTTCACACAAAAACTTGTACATGAATGTTCTTCGCAGCATGAGTCATAACAGCTAAAAATTGGAAACAACCCAAATGTCCATCGAATGATAAATAGGTAAACAAAACATAGTATATCCATACGATGGAATATTATTCAGCCAAATAAAAGAATGAAGAACTGATACGTGCTACAGCATGGCTTAACCAGAACACACTGTGCCAAGTGAAAAAAAAAATCAGACACAAATGGCCACTTATGGTATAATTCCATTTATAAGAAGTGTCCAAAACAGACAAATCCATAGAGACAAAATGTAGATCAGTAGTTGCCCTGGGATGGGGAAATGGGACATAAGGGATTTCTGTTTGGGGTGATGAAAATGTTCTAGAATTAGATAGTTGTGGTGGTAGCACATCATTATGGATATACTCTCAGCCACTGAGTTATATACTTTATTTTTATTTTTTATGGCCGTGTCTGCAGCATACAGAAGTTCCTGGGCTTGGGGTCAAATCAAAGCTGCAGCTGCCAGCCTATGCCACGGCCATGGCCACACTGGATCTGAGCTGCATCTGCGATCTACACCACAGCTTATGGCAGCACCAGATCCTTAAGCCACTAAGCAAAGCCAGGGATTGAACCCACAATCTCTATGTCTCCTCATAGAGACAACGTAAGGTTCTTAACCCACTGAGCCACAACGGGAACTCCAAGTTAAATACTTTAAAATGTTGATGATTATGCTCCTCTGTGATATTTATTTCAATAAAGCAATTTTAATAAACAAATTTTAAAATATGGATTCCAATTAGATTGTGAAAATTAATCTAATACTGTGACTCTTGGAGCAAAACTAGAAATATTACACAAAGAGATAGGGGGAAAAAATGGATAAATTAAAATGGAATACTACAAAGTATTCAAATAACCCAAAAGAAAGAAGGCATAGGGAATAGAAAAAGAAAACAGGGTATATAAAGACATAAGAAACAACAAAATTATGGTGATAAATCCAAATAATTAATCATCACGTTAAATGTAAAGAGCCTAAGCATAATTAAAAGACAGAGACTGCCAGAATGGATAAAGATTTTGACTGACTATATGCTGTCTATAAGAAACTAATTTCAAATATGATGGTATAGGTAGGTTACAAGTAAAAGAATGGAAAAAAACATATACAATGCAAACACTAATGAAGAGAGAGCTAAAGTTGCTATATTAATATCAGACCAAGTAGGCATGTGAGCAAAAAAAAAAAATCACTATTGCAAAAAAGTAGAAGCTTAGATTACTAGTTTAAGACCTTCCTTCTGGAGATCCTGTCATGGAAACAAACCTAACTAGGAACCATGAGGTTGCGGGTTTGATCCCTGGCCTTGTTCAGTGGGTTAAGGATCCGGTGTTGCTGTGAGCTGTGGTGTAGGTCGCATACATGGCTCGGATCCTGCGTTGCTGTGGCTGTGGCGTAGGCCAGTGGCTACAGCTCCGATTAGACCCCTGGCCTGGGAACCTCCATTTGCCGCGGGAGTGGATCTAGAAAAGACCAAAAAAAAAAAAAAAAAAAAAAAAAAAGACCTTCCTTCTTTTCTAGTATGGATATGCAGTGCTATAAATTTTCCTTTAAGTACTGGTTTAGCTATACGCCACCTCTTTTCATTCAGTTCAACATCCTTTCGAACTAATGCTTTGAGTTTTTTGACTTATAGGTTATGTTTGTAGAAGGACGTTATTTATTTCCCAAATACGCTGGAGGTTTTCTAGTATCTGCCTGCTGTTGATTTCTAATTTGATTTCATGATGATCTGCGGGCATATCTTGTGTGACTTGAATTCTTTTACGTTATTTATTTATAGGCCACAATATGATACATCTTGGTAAATGTTCCGTGTTTATATAAAAAGAATGCGTATTCTGCTGCTGTTGGGAAGAGCATCCTCTAAATTCTAATTATGTCAGGCTGAATGATAGCGTTATTCAGCTCAAGTCTGTGACAGTGTTAAGATCCCCAACTGTTATCGTAGACACGTCTGTTTCTCCTTCAAGTCCTGTCAGTTTTTACTGCATGTATTTTAAAGCTCTGCTATGTCTGAGTTCCTCCTCCCTGCGCTGAGTTCTGGAAACTCTTCAGGCAGTCATGAGGCAATCAGAGCACTCACTTTGTTTCCTGTTTCTCAGGTGTCCCTATTCTTCTTCTTTTTCACTTTTAGGGCCGCACCTGCGGCACATGGAAGGAAGTTCCCTGGCTAGGGGCTGAATCAGAACTACAGGTGCCAGTCTACACCACAGCTCAGCAACACCAGATCCTTAACCCACCGAGGGAGGCTAGGGATTGAACCCACATCCTCACAGACACTATGTCAGGTTCTTAACCCACTGAGCCACAATGGGAACTCCAGTTTCCCTATCCTTTATAGCCCTATTATAATACCTTGAAAACCATTGTATCATACACTTTTCCAGTTTCTGTTGTTATTGTTTCAGGTGGAGCCTATCAGATGGCATTGTAACATGTAGGAAGGGAAAGGTTGTCCTAAATGCTCAAGGAAAGAGCCTATTCTTTTTTTTTTTTTTTGGCATTTTTTTTTAGGGCTGCACCAGAGTATATGGGAGTTCCCAGGCTAGGATCGGATCAGAGCTACAGCCAGCCTACACCACAGCCATATATCAACACGGGATCTGAGCCACATCTGTGACCTACACCACAGCTCATGGCAACGCCGGATCCTTAACCCACCGAGTGAGGCCTGGGATCGAACCCACAACCTCATGGATACTAGTTGGGCTCATTACCAGAGTCACAATGGGAACTGCCAGAAAGAGCACATTCTTGAAGACGCCTTTTTTTTTGGCTATGCCCATGGCACATGGAAGTTCTAAGCTAGGGATCAAACCTGTGCCACAGGCGCAACCCTAGCCACAGCAGTAACAATGCCAGATCCTTAACCTGCTGAGCCGCCAGGGAACTCCTTCCTTGAAGATGCCATTTGAAGACAAAGAAGTAAATTGAGAAACCTGTCCTCAGGGTCATGATAAGGCTAAAGAAGGCACGCACTGTGTGAGATGGGGACGCAGAGAGGACAAAGGTGAAGGCGGAAATGCAAACAGGGAAGCGAGGAAAAAAGAAAGAAACATCTGGCAGAATGAAAATCCTCATCAGAGGCAATAAAGAATAGACGTTTCATTGGAAAATAAATCAAAGCTTTGGTATGGGAGAAAAATTAGAAGAGCCCTCTCAGAATGCAGAAGGAAAGGACAAAGACATACATATGTTAAAAGAAAAATGGATTATGTACGCAGGGCACAGAAACAGAGATGCAACCTGAGAATTAGAGGTGTTCCCAAGAAATAAACAAAACCTACAGAAAGGCAGTCAGTCACAATAAAAAATAAATTTAAAAAATTTGAACTTGGAGTTCCCGTCGTGGCGCAGTGGTTAACAAATCCAACTAGGAACCATGAGGTTGCGGGTTCGGTCCCTGCCCTTGTTAAGTGGGTTAACGATCTGGCGTTGCCGTGAGCTGTGGTGTAGGTTGCAGACGCGGCTTGGATCCCGCGTTGCTGTGGCTCTGGCGTAGGCCAGTGGCTACAGCTCCGATTCGACCCCTACCTGGGAATCTCCATATGCCACGGGAGTGGCCCAAGAAATAGCAAAAAGACAAAAAAAAAAAAGAAAAGAAAAAAAAATTGAACTGATTAAAGAATAAGGGTGAAGATTAAAGTGGATCACATGTTCCCGGAAAAATTAATAAGAGACTCACCCATACATATGTGCTCTTAAAATTTCTGAAATTCAAGGATGAGGTGGGAAATTACTGGAATATATAGACAACACACAACACAAAACAAGACGAAACCAAAAAACTCTCAAGCCTCTCGGAAGGACTCTAAGATGCATTAAAGTCTGATTGGAGGCCATGGACGTGGTCCAGCCACATCCCAGCCCTGGCCACATCCTTGAGGGGCAACAAGAGAAAATTCCCTATCAGGGACGGGAGAGGAAGTATCACCTTGATGATGAAAAAAGAAATATGTCAACCATCAAGTGACCGTCCAGAGAAACCATGTGCACAGACAGACACGTGAGAAACACCTCTGGAGACTTTAGGGAGCTTCGGGTCTCCAAGCGTGGCAGGAGGCGATCAGAAAAATGCTGCGTGGTGACTGTTCTCATCACTGCATTTTAAACTCAGGTCTATTTTCCATGAGAATGTGAGCCCTCGAGAGCAAGATCTGCATGGGAGATCTCACTTTTGTCCCCAGGAGCTGGCATAGAAGCACTTTGCACAGCTGCAAAGGCACGACTCTATTGCTGAATGATATCCCATTTGACAGAGCCATCCCTGTCTATCCAGTCATCTACTGAAGGGCACCTTGGTGTCACCAATGTTTTCGTGATTATGAATAAAGCCGCTAAAATCTATATAGTTTATAGATTGAAACACCTCCTGGGGGTTGTTCTAAGATGGGGTGGGAGTAATCTTTATATTGAAGAGGAGAAAAGCCCTGTGTAAACACTGAGTCCTGCCCAGTCTAGAGAAACAGTGGTGATTTCGTTGCTCATTTCCAATCCACAGTGTAGCGAAGGGAGGGGACATGAAGCAGTTGTAACATGATTGTCACATCAAGCCTCATTTCTTGTGCACAAGGGCATCCTGGAGAATGACTTAGAGAAAGAAGGAGACAAAAGGCTTCCTCCATTGTGGGCGGGGGACATTTTGCCAATCACGTTACCCTTAATAATATAGTTTTCTTCTTTTATATGGACTTAATCTGAAATATCTCTGGGAACTGCAGTTTGTCCTTAGGCAGTGAGTGAGTATTTGCGAAGGTGGGCTTGCCTTCATACTCTCCAATAGTCCCTCCTAGGAGACCAGAAGACCACAGGGAGAATGAAAGCATATGCTGATTTCAGCAAACAGAACTGGAACAACTGACATCCATCCATATGCAAAAAAAGAAACTACACACACACAAGGATTACACCTTTCATAAAAATTAATTCAAAATGGATCATGGACCTAAATGTAAAAGGCAAGACTATCAAGTTTCTAGAAGCAAATGTAGGAGAAAATCTAGATAATCTTATGGTTGGTCATGAGCTTTCAGATAAAACACCAAAAGTGTGATCCATGAAAGAAAAACTTGCTAAGGTGGACTTTAGGAAGATCCAAATCGACTCCTCTGCAAAAGACGCTTTTATGCAAAAATCATAAGAGAAGGAAAAGACAAAGAACAGATTGGGAGAAAGTATCTGAAAAACACATATCCGATAAAGGACGTACAGCCAAAATATACGAAGAAATCTTGAAATTCAACAATAGGAAAACAACCCAGTGAAAAACACAGGGGCTTCACAGATCTGAACAGACATCTCATCAAAGGAAATACACTGATGGCAAACAAGCATAGGAAAACATGCTCCACATCACGTGTCATCAGGAAACGCAAATTAAAACAACAGTGAGGAGTTCCCGTCGTGGCGCAGCAGAAACGAATCCGACTAGGAACCAGGTCGGTTGCAGGTTTGATCCCTGGCCTCGCTCAGTGGGTTAAGGATCCAGCATTGCCATGAGCTGTGGTATAGCTCAGATCTAGCATGGCTGTGGCTCTGGCAAAGGCTGGCGGCTACAGCTCCGATTGGACCCCTAGCCTGGGAACCTCCATATGCCACAGATGCGGCCCTAGAAAAGGCAAAAAGACAAAAAAAAAAAAAAAAAGAAAGAAAGAAAATCAATGAGATACCACTATACATCTATCGGAATGGCTAAAAGCAAAAACAAAAATGACAATACCAACTTTCACCAAAAATAGGAAGAAAAAGGAATTTCTTCCTTGATAGTGGTTACACAAATATGGTACAGCCACCTTGGAAGATGGCTGGGAAGGTTCTTACAAAGCAAAACAGAGTCTTATCATGCTCCTTGGTATTTACCCAACTCATTTGAAACCTTATGTCTGAAAAAAAAAAAAAAAAACTGCATGCGGACTTAGAGCATCATATTTATTTATACATATATTTCTATCTATAAAATATACAGATTTTAGCAGCTTTATTCATAATCACCAAAATCATGGATACAACCAAGATGCCCTTCAGTATCTGAATAAATGGACAGTGATGCCTCTGTCAAACGGGATGCTGTTCAGCAATAAAAAGAAAGGAGAGGAGTTCCCTTCGTGGCACAGTGGTTAACGAATCTGACTAGGAACCATGAGGTTGTGGGTTCGGTCCCTGGCCTTGCTCAGTGGGTTAAGGATCTGGCGTTGCCGTGAGCTGTGGTGTAGGTTGCAGACGCGGCTCGGATCCCGCGTTGCTGTGGCTCTGGCGTAGGCCAGCGGCTACAGCTCCAATTCAACCCCTAGCCTGAGAATCTCCATATGCAGTGGGAGCGGCCTGAGAAATGGCAAAAAAGACAAAAAAAAAAAAAAAAAGAGAGAGAGGAGATACCAAGCCACAAAAAGACATCGATGGATCTTAAATGGATACACATAAGTGAAAGGAGCCCATCTAAAAAGGCGACATACGTATGGTTCCAATTATTTGACATCCTGGAAAAGGCAACCCTATAGAGATCTTACAGACCCGTGGTTGCCAGAAGCTCAGAAACCAAGGGGGAAGGTTGAATCGGTAAAGCTCGGGGTATTTTGAGGGCAGCGAAACTCTTCCACGTCGTACTGTAATTGTGGTTACATGCCAAGATGCATTTGTCAAAATCCACTGAACTTCAGCACAGAGAGGGAAACTTAATCTATGCAAAGGAAAAAAAAAATCATTGAGGAGGTCAGTAGACTGCCAGGACGGAAAGCAGAATGTGACAAATCGATTTGTATTGCCAACGTATGAAATAACCTCATGAAGGGAGTGGGCACGGTGCTGACATAAGCAGCTTTGGAAACGAGTGGAATCTGGAAAACTACAGGCCAAGGTGCTAGAAGGCGTTTAACAGATCGAATCGTTTCCCGCAGGTGAATGCGCTACCGATTCGGGTACTGCTGTACAGGTGTGCTGCCACTGCACAGTTCAGTAAACGGATGGTGGATGGTAGCCGCTAGGTCTCTTTCTGTTGGAGTGAGAGTTTACAGAGAAGAAAGGGGAGGATGCTGGAAGGATCCACGCGGTAATGGAGCAGAGTTGCAGACATCAGCATAAAGCCCTGTTTGGCTTGATATCACTACAGATGGTTGCATATAGAAATACATAGATATGTGTCTATGCACAGGCGAATATGTCCATATGTATTTTCTCGCTCCGTCCGCTGAGAGGGCCTAGAAGCAACAATGCTTCGGTAGCAACGAGCACGCCTAGGGCTCAGATGTTGGTTTCTAACGCCATCCTCTAATAAAAGAAACCAGGCCAGGAAACTGGGTCAGGAAGCACCCAAGATGAGCCTGGAGCATCTTGTGGTGCCAGGAAGTAAGAAAGTGTTTAAAACCCAGGAGCCAAGAGCTCCCAATGACCAAGGCTGCAGCCATTGGAGCAAAAGCAAACTTGTCCCGCATTGTGACCTAAAATATAAAATACATATCCACAAGTCCACACTACGCCAATACAAAATGGCACAAATTAATAAGGAGGGGGAAAGCCAAAAATCTTCTGTACAGAAGAATTCCAAATAAATTTATGTAGATTCTCTGCCCTTATGGAGATGGAGCAGAACGCCTCATTTCTCAAGTCATTTGTGCATAGCAACTTCCTCCCAAAGAGCACAGTCCAGAAAAAGGGAAAAACTAGTCACTATGCAGTGGAACCTCCTAGCAAACACACCTCAACCAGGCAATCAAGGTCAGCACCAACAGGGATTAGACATTGGTTTTGTCCTTTTAGGGCCGCACCTGCAGCCCATGGAGGATCCCAGCTAGGGGTCAAATCGGAACTGCAGCTGCCAGCCAACACCACAGCCACAGCCACAGCCACGCCGCATCTGTGACTTCACCCCAGCTCACGGCAATGTCAGATTAGACATGTTGATAATACGTATCCTTGGTATGATGTGATGAAAATAGTACCGGACTTCTGTGGCCTTCCTCCTCCAAAATCCATAACCCCAGGCTAACCACGAGAGAAAGAGCAGACAAATCCCAGTCGAGGGACATTCTACAAAACACCTGAGCAACACTCAAAACTAATAAAGTCATAAAACCCAGAAAAGTCTGAGACACTGTCAAAGCCAAGAGGAGCCTAAAGAGATACAATGCCTAAATGTAATGTCCCATCCTGGGTGAGGCTCCCGAAAAGAAAAAAGGACATGAGATATAATCTGAGGAGGAGTTCCCATTGTGGCTCAGGGGAAATGAATCCAACTAGGAACTAGGAGGTTTCAGGTTCCATCCCTGGCCTCGCTCAGTGGGTTCAGGATCCGGTGTTGCCCTGACCTGTGCTGTAGGTCACAGACACGGCTTGGATCCCACGTGGCTGTGGCTGTGGCATAGGCTGACAGCTGTAGCTCTGATTGGACCCCTAGCCTGGGAACCTCCATATGCTGCACGTGTGGCCCTAAAAAGCAAAAAACAAAAACAAACAAACAAACAAAAAAATCCAAAAACCTAAGGAAATATGAACCAAGTATGGACCTTAGTTAATGATACTGCATCAATATCAATTCGTTAATTGTAACACAGGGATACACTCATGGGAAATGCCCAGTAGAGGAAACAGAGTTAGGAATATGGGAACTCTCTGAATTACCTTAATTTTTCTGTTTATCCAAAAATGGTCTCCAGCAGTTCCTGCCATGGTGCAACTGGTTAATGAATCCAACTCAGGTTGCTACAGCCTGTGGGTTTGATCCCTGGACCGGTGCAGTGGGTGAAGGATCTGGTGTTGCTGCAGCTGTGGCATAGGTCACAGCTGCGGCTCAGATTCAGTCCCTGGCTGGGGACATTCCACGTGCAGCAGAAGCAGCCATAAATTAATTAATTAATTAATTAATTAATACAAATGATCTCCAAAATAATTTTTTAAAATTCTTTTTTAAAATGTTTACTTTCTCATATTGTCTCCCCTAGGTGACGTGTCTTTCACACGGTCACAGGGATCCTGCTGGCCTCCAAACCTGAAGTGTAGAACTGGCAGATTGAGGGTCCTTCTTACAGCTGGTGCCATGCTCTCAGGGGTCCTGATACCTGCCCTTCC
Organism: Sus scrofa; assembly: GCF_054392235.1. Classification (NCBI taxonomy): domain Eukaryota; kingdom Metazoa; phylum Chordata; class Mammalia; order Artiodactyla; family Suidae; genus Sus; species Sus scrofa. Next base: position 15,767,316 of record NC_139385.1, read on the forward strand.
TGTCTGGCCTCTTCTATGTGGCTGACATCCCTGGGTCTCTGCTTTACCTTCCATCCAGGTCTGGCCCAAGAGTCTACACCCATCCTCTCTTCTGAGGGCAACTTGACATTGCCCCTGTGGCAGACCAGCCACCTCTTCATTCAGTGTCTCTGCCCCACAGCGACCCATGGAAACTCGGGGCAACTACCGTGTTCCACTCTGCACACCCTGAACCAGACCAGAGGCCACATCTTGGGGGCAGATGCTGTGTCTGGTGGACTCCCAGCATCCCCGTGGAGGGGTGAGACCAGAGCCTCTGTCCTTAGTGCTGACCTTGTGCAGCCCCTGAGTGCCCAGAAAGAGATGGAAGCAGCACATCCCACAGCGCTCTTGCCTCCTTCCCATTTCTCCTCCTCAACCCAACCCTTGATCCGAAAATGGAGAGAAGTTTCCTTTCCTTCTCCTGGGCCGTTCACTCCTCCTTCCCAGCTGCAGCTTCACCATTAAGCCTGAAAGGTGGTCAGGAGTGCCTTCTTCACACGAGGAGAAGATTCCAAAGGACGGAGCCTCCCCTGTGAACCTTTAATCTTGCAAGTTTTCTCTGCCCACGAAGCCTGGCTTGGAAACCAAGTGTCTCCCCAAGAAGCCAAACACCTGTTGTCCTGCCCGGGGGTAAGAAGAAGTCCCTTGACTTGGGTTCAGTCTTCATATTAACATGCACCCCATGTAATACTTGCCAAAGTGTTCTTCCCATTACCTACTGTTAGGAAGCACTGAGTACTATGGGTTGTCTCCTTGGGGGAAGAAGTCAGAGGGATCTGGGTCCCATAGCCAGGGAGGAGGCCTCCTAAAAAGAACTAGGGATTTGCCCGGGAAAGGGCTGAAAAAAGAACCCAGGGAACAGGATGAAGAAATGCATCAGACAGGAGTTTCTACTGTGGCTCAGCAGGTTAAGAACCCACCTAGGATCCATGAGGATGCGGATTCAATCCCTGGCCTTGCTCAGTGGGTTAAGGATCTGGGGTTGCCGCAAGCTGCAGCACACGGTTCAGATCTGGCGTTGCTGTGGCTGTAGTGCAGACGGGCAGCTGCAGCTCCAATTAGACCCCTAGCCTGGGAACTTCCATATGCTGCAGGTGCAGCCCTAAAAAGGAATTAAAAAAAGAAAAAGAAATGCATCAAACAGAGGTCTTGGGGGATTTTCACCCTTTGGCAGCCTGAGGATAGACATCAAGGGGCCCATGAATTCGGATGGGAAAGAAAATACCTTTATTTTCATCAATCTCAAAAGGAATCCGGCATTTCCTTCAGTTATGAACAGAAGCCACATGATGCAGTAGAATTAGCAGTACTGTGACTCTGGCACCAATATTTTCCTACCAGGTTCCAGACATCAGAATTACCTCCCAATGCTGTTTATGCTTACAACAACAGTATTTCAAAATTATGATACTTATTACAGTTGCTGCTAGATCTTATTATTTAATGCATCAACAAGAAAGCATATGTATTATTACCTCACCCATTTGTTTTGTTTAATGTTTTGACACTGTACTTAAAAATAATTGATTTCCTTTATTGTTCCCTTGATGATTCTATTTCATGCATTTAAAAACATAACTCACAGGCTTTACCAGACTGCCGGAGGGATGCACACATGAAAAGTCCCTCCAAAAATATTTTTATTTTTTCTGACTCTAAGATTTCTTAGTAGGTGGTAATTTTCCCCTACACTGAAATCCCCTGGTTGTTCCCAAGCCTTCAGTAAAGCCTGCGATTTAGATCCATCTGCTGTGTGATACGATGGGGTGTGGACTCGAGAGAAGGCAAAGGAAGTCATGCCTTTGCATCAGCACCACCCCTCCAGGGGCTGGCGACTTGGTAGCTGCTGCTTATTGAGAGGCTACGGTGGTCCCCGAGTCCCAGGTGTGGACCAGAAGTGAAGCCGCGTGGGGCTGAGAGGGTGCTAAGCTCTTAGATGGGGGCGGAAGGGGCTGCAGGTGGATGGACTCACATACAGACCTGAGACCCACCTGTTTCCCTCATATACAGTGTGGGAAGCTCGCCCTGGCAAAGGAATGGGACAGACATTCGACCAACGGTAGCAGAGGGGTACCAGCCACTGACTGCCTTTACATTAGTCCCACCAAAGCTCTGTGTGACCAGGGCTTGATCTTACCCTAAGCGCCCCCTAGAGTTGTGGAGCAGACCGCCTGCATAACGAATGGGTGGCCTAGCCCACTCTCCCTCCTGGAACATACTTTATCAATTTTCCTGAAGTCCTGTCTTGGTCCTTGTCTCTGCCCAGGTGACTGACCTTCCTGTATTTGCCAAAGTGGGTCTTTCCTCCCCGTCCTTTCTCCTCCTGGAGCCTGGCACACACATACTAAGATAATTTAAAGAGAAACAAACACTTGTCTAACATCATAGTGTTCCGAGGTACCCACACGATTCTCAAATCACTAGGAAAGTCCATTATCTTGACTGCCCCCCCCACCAGCATCCTATTCTTCTGGGCCCCCCAGCAGGAATCCAGCAGATGCTGAATGAGCTGCATCCCTGGAAGCAGGTGGCAGAAGGATCCAGGATCCGTGAAGGGAAAGTGTGGGAGTTTTATAAAGGGGTCCCCAAAGTCTCTGACTCTCCTCGCCCCTGATATAGCGAGGACGCCCACACTTTCTATGCCTCTGCTCCCTGAATCTAGCATTTCGACTGCTTTGACTGCCGAAATATGCCTCAAGTGATGCTTAAAAAGCCAAGTCATAAAAGGCCAACTGGGGCCCAGCTGGTGCTCTTGGAAGGCTTGTCGCTAGATGCTTGTCTTAGAAGCCAGATGCCATGCTGGGACAAGCAGAGGCCGTGTGGAGAAGTCATATGTAGATGCCCCCAGCTGAGCTGCTCCTTCAGCCATGGAAGCCCAGGAGCCAAACACACGTGTGACCAAATGATCCCAGCCCCTGGCGGTCTGAGTCTTTCCAACAGAGGCACTGGACATCACAGAGCAGAGACTAGCCATCCCCACGGAATTCCTGACCCAGAGACTCCATGAGCAGAAGATGCTTGTTGGTTTATGCCACTGAGTTTGGGGCAGTTTGCTGCAAAGCAGTAGTAGCCGAACTAAGAAGAAACAAGAGGTTCGGGAGGAAAAGGGTCTTACAAAGGTCGCCAAATGGACCGTGGAGGGAGAGCTGGACTTGGCTCCTGTGGGGACAGGGCACCCGGTGGGACAGGCCTGAGTAGCCTCTATGTCCCTCCAGTCCCCTTTGAACTCTGCGATGGGCAGGACTGACTTAACCCTGAGGGAAAGTGCTGTTTTCTGTTGGCGGCCAGCTTCTCAGGGGATGGAAGCCACTGCCCCACTTTCCGAAGAGAAGCAAAATGCTCAAATTAAAATCTGATACAAACACAGGGAGTGTGCTAGATGAATCTGGTCTGTCCCAGAGATTCTACATTTTTCCATAAAAGGGCTTCTGATGTTAGAGAATGATGGGGTCATAGCCCAAAACACCTCCAGCTCCAGCCAAGAACCTGCTGTTGAAGTTCAAGATCATCGTCTTAAAAACCAGTATTTGCACCAGAATATATCGAGCTTTGTTTTGATTTTTTTTTTTTTTGTCTTTTTGTCTTTTCTAGGGCCGCTTCCTGCGGCACATGGAGGTTCCCAGGCTAGGGGTCTAATAGGAGCTGTAGCCACTGGCCTACAGTACAGCCACAGCAACACCAGATCAGAGCCGAATCTGCAACCTACACCACAGCTCACGGCAACACTGGATCCTTCACCCACTGAGCAAGGCCAGGGACCGAACCCACAACCTCATGGTTCCTAGTCAGATTTGTTAACCTCTGCGCCACAACGGGAACTACCGTTTTGATATTAAGCTGTCTTAGATTACCTGCCACAAGGCAAAATGGAGTTGCAGGAATATGTACCCCGTTTATCCTATGATGTCAGATATGCTCTGGTCCAGTGCTGCATCCGGCAGGCAAATGTCAGCAGAACAAGTATCTAGAATCCTGTTACTCAAAGCTCTTCCAAAGAAATCGGGTTCCTAGCGGCCAACTGGTTTACTGATTAGGGAGCACTTTTAGATGAAATTTTTTTTTTCCTGTTTTGTCTATTTTAGAGCTGTACCCACGGTGTATAGAGGTTGCCAGGCTAGGGGTCAAATCCGAGCTATAGCTGCCAGCCTACGCCAGAGCTACAGCAACGCCAGATCTGAGCTGCATCTGCAACCTACACCACAGCTCACGGCAATGCCAGATCCTTAACCCACTGAGCGAGGCCAGGGATCGAACCTGCATCCTCATGGATCCTAGTCAGATTCGTTTCTGCTGAGCCATGAGGGGAACGCCTAGAGGAATTCTGATTAATATCAATGTTAATCATCAAGCTGTGTGATGTTTTATTAGAAGAATCATGTACAAAGTAACAGATCCCGCGTGGAAAGAGGATTTCCAAGAGATGAGGTCAAAGAATCTCCAGGAGAGTGCAAGAGTGATCGAAATTTCTCAGGTAAGGTCATTTATAATATTTTCTGTGGAGTCCAGAATTTACACCTCGGCTGTGCATATGGAATTTTTTTCCGGAAGACTGTGTTCTTGATCCCATGTCCCGTCACTTCTTAAGAGACACCACTCCCTTCATTATCACCTTCAAGCTCTTCTCCTCTCTTGCCTCCTTCCCCTCCACTCCGGTGTCCCCTGTCCTCAGAAGCCCTTCCCTTGGGTAAATTGCTACCTAATTCTGGAGAGCAATTTGGCAAATCTCGCAAAAGAAAAAAGTGTATACGTTCTGACCCAGAAATTTCACTTCTAGAAAATTTATATTTAGATACACGTGCACAAGTTCCTAGGGATAAAGAGACAAAGATGCTCATTGCGACACTGCTTGTAAGGCAAACACAGAGCAGCCTAAACAGCCATCAAGAGGGGCCTGGTGAAATCAATCAAAGTACAAGAGAAAAGGATGTGGGTTAAAAAAAAAAAAAGTGAAAAAAATCGTGCAGGGCAAGGTGACCACATGATTGAGAACAAACTATTCCTATTTGGCATAGACACACGTTTATTTATTCAAGCTATACTGAACAATTTCAGGGGGTGATATTCACATTGTATTCTTGTTTTATAAGTGAATGGTGTACTCAGGAACTATACAACTGCCTCTGTGTGTGTGTGTGTGTTCCTTTTTTTTTTTTTGTCTTTTTTAGGGCTACACCCACAGCATACGGAGATTCCCAGGCTAGGGATCCAATCGAAGCTATAGCTGCTAGCCTACACCACAGCCACAGCAATGCCAGATCTGAGCCACATCTGCGATCTACACCACAGCTCATGCCAATGCTGGATCCTTAACCCACTAAGCAAGGCCAGGGATCGAACCTGCGTCCTCATGGCTGCTAGTCAGATTTGTTTTCCTCCAAGCCACGATGGGAACTCCAGGGTGTGTGTGTGTTCCTTGATATGCTCCTAGGCATGCTCTGTGTGTGAATTTATCCTAACACATCAACACTGTGGTGGCTGTTAACCCAGCTTTTCCATGAGCCTAAAAACTGTAAAATAAAAGAGATTATTCATCTCCATTCCCAACACCCAGCACAAAGCTGGGCGCACGGATTAGCAATGTTTCCATGCATATGGATGGAACATTCCCCATGCGCAGGGTATGCCAGTTACATATCATTTGCATAAAAATAGGCGTGTTCTAGGAAGAGGAAATAAACACTTAGTAGATGATTTCTTGGCTTTGACACACACACACACACACACACACACACACACACACACACGTATATTTACTCACCCCCAGGGTTCCAGGCTCACATTATGCTTGAAAAAGCTGAGTTATGCAAAGATAAACCATTTTCTTTGCTGTAGGGCATTGCTAAAATTTTCATATGCATTGACATTCTCTAAGAGGCAGAGAGAGTATGGAGAATCATCTGATTTTTACCGATCAGGAAGCACTTTTGGAGGACTGCTTATTTATTAACATTGATGTTCTGTCATCATTTTGGAATAGGTTCTGTTAGAAGAATCACGAAGGCAGTAAATAGGCCCTGCGTGAAAGGAAGATTTCCAAGAGATGAGGGTCTGACAATCTCCAGGAGAGTGAAAGAATGATTAAAAGTTTCTCAGCTAAGATTATCTGACCCTCAAATTGGATAGCTGGGGAGTTCCTGTGGTGGCTCCGTGGTTACTGAAGCCGACGAGCATCCATGAGGATGTGGGTTTGATCCCTGGCCTCGCTCAGTGGGTAAAGGATCTGGCGTTGCCAGGAGCTGTGGTGTAGGTGGCAGACGGGGCTCAGATCTGGCGTGGCTATAGCTATGGTGTAGGCTGGCAGCTGCAGCTCTGATGAGACCCCTAGCCTGGGAACTTCCATATGTTGTGGATGCATGTGGCCCTTAAAAAAAAATTTCACTATCAGCTTTTTTTTAAAAAAAGGTACGTGACATCAGAACAAATGTTTATGCTTAGGGGAAGAAGAAAGAGGTTGAAGAATAACCGAGGAGGTAGAGTTGATGGAATAAGGTCCCTGAAGAGACAATGGCAGGAAACAGATGTCTAAGCAGATGGAGGCGGGTGGCCCTTGAACTGGTGAAAGGCTTCCTCCCCGACTATGATGGGCAGGGAGGAGGGAAGATCAACTGGAATGCAGAAAAGATGACAGAGAGGGGCTCAGGAAGTTGGGGAAATTTCTTCCTGGGGCTTTTGTTTGGTGGGAATGAGGACGTGGCATCATTCTTACATGAGTGGGTAGGGGCTGAAACAGTCATGGCGGAGAAGGGGGAGGACGCCTGTCCCCTAGAAGAACCTGAGTCCCACTGGGGACCCATGGGAATTGAAGGCTATGAGTATGTAGGGTCACCGAGCCATGTCCCGTTTCCATGTAAGATGTTCCCTCTGTGTGGTCCACATCCTAAAATGTGAATAGCAGTGGTAAACACGACCACGGGGGCTGTCAAAGAGGGGGCTATTCCAGTGTGAGCTCTGTGCAAATGAAGTGAAAGCAACAGGAAGCGGAAATGTTGCCTCATCATCCACACGGATTCACATGGTTTTGGCTTCCTCTTATGACATCAGGACTCTAAGCAGATGTTAAGACGGAACAAGCACTAAGATATTCAAGGAGCATGGGGGTGATTGGAAAAAAAGTAGGTGATAACAATAAGGACAGGTCGGTGTTGAGGTTTTTACATAGCTTTCAAGGAACTGGGCTATGTAGGTCGACCAGTTGTCCCTCCAAGTGAACCATCTCAGTGTTCATCTCAGGGGTTCTAAAGGGTCTCCCCACCATTCCAAGCACACACAAACCTTGCTCCAAACAGAATGGGTCTTTTCTTGTTTGTTTTATGTACCGGGATTCCCCAGAAGATTTATTTTAGAAAGGTTTTTGCGACCAAAACAAAAAAAAAAAAACAGAACACCACGGATGAGACCAAGCCCTTCCATTCAACCCAAGAATGAGCCTGAGACTCCCGGGGAATTGATGGAGGTGCCCACTGCTGCATCCTTCTACGGAACCATACAGTGTGCACACTCCCCTAGTGTAGCCCCCAGACCTAATGCTTGTTGACAAAACATCCTCATTAGGGATGTTGAGGGGAGTGCTGCGGGGGTCCACCAGAGGGGGGCATTGGGGAGGGAGGAGCAGTGACCATGGTGAGGACACAGAACTACCTGGACACCTGCTAGGAAGATAAGGAGGAGATATGTGGATGGGCGGGCCAGGGGAGCTCTGGTGGATGATTCCAGTCTAACAAGGGAAGCCAGCTTAGTAACCAGGCAATAAAACTTGAGTTCCTTCTGCCTCTCACTGTGCAGGACCTTAAATCATGGAGGAGTTTATGGGTCCTGTTTATGAAGAGCCTCTTTTAATAAGCTATTCAGAACAGGGGTGGGAGGGAAAAATGGGGAGAGAAAATTTCCCTTTGAATTTCCATTGCTTTCAGAGTCAGCAATTTAATGAGTCATGCATTCTAAATCCTTGCTTTGTCTACACGTTTTCATTTCAAAATACTAAAAAACACTTTGTTTGGAACATGGGCTATTTTTAGTTCCTATATCAATAGTGCACATCCATTTCTCCCCATATTAGAAAAGCTTCCTTTGGATTGGGTTGGAGCAGCAAGCACAATGGTGATGGGTTGTTTACTTAGCCCTGGTTTGTTGAAGCTACCTGAGTGCCTCTCTGATGCCTGGTCTCCTGGGTCTCTTGACCATTCATGAGTCAGCTCCAGACCTGGCCCAAAGAGCTCCAGATCTCAGAGCATGGACAAAAGGGGAAGAGCATCCCTTCAGGCTTCGAGCCCAAGGAGGCAGCATCTTGATGGGCTCCAGACAAGCAAAGATCCATTGCTGTGGGCCCTTGTGAGACCCTTGAGGGAACTGAATAGAAGGAAGGTCCCCAGCCACAGGTCATCTCCTCCAGATCCATCGAGAGAAAACCTGGCCACACCTTGGCAAAGACAGGAATAGACAGTCTGGGGAACTCTGCAACCCTGACAAGCAGGAGGACAGGCTGGGAGGAGGCACAGTGGGTCCTACCCCTTCCGTCCCTGCCTCTGCATGTCGTCTCTCTCCATACTCCGCTCCAGTGGATAAAGCCCCCGGCCAGCTTCATCTACCCCACTGCTTTTGTCCCACTAGTGAGAGTTCACTCCTCCGGGTCAGCACGCCCTTGGCCAGGGAGCCCATCAGCTCCCACCTTGGATCTCCCAAACAATGAATTGTGTTGAAGACGGTTCTGGAGAGTCTCATAGCATCCTGCACTGGTCCCTGCAGTCCAGCCCACCAGCTCCCGAGAGAAATTGCCGAAAATCAGGAACTCGAGTCATCAGGCCACTTCCTTGATTCTCGCATAAGCCTAACTCTAAACTCACGGGCCCCGACCTTAAATACTCACGGCCCCATGAGGAGCTGGTGACAGAGAGGGCTGGAGAGCCCACTGCAAACAGCCTTGGGGAGACCACCGCAGAACGCACCCGTTTAAAGGACTCACCACAGACCCACTCCTCGATGCCAGCATCACAGAGAGCAAAATTTCCTTCTCTACAAAACCACCCAGAGTTGAAATTCCCCTTGAGTTTTTACAGCCATGAGTGTCTCCAGGGGAAAGAAAGTGGGATCAACGTCGGGGAGCCTGCGGCTTGGAACCCATAAAACCCTTCGCTCTGAACCGACCTCCTCGCCTATCCCTGGGGAGAGGCTGGGTAATCTCCTGGTGGGGAACACGTTTGGGATTCAGTCACCCGGGTAGGAGTCCTGGCTTTACCTGTGCCTGCGTGATCTGGCTTATGAGATGTTGCTTATTGGTTGTCTTCCGTTTCTCCTATGAAAATGGGGTTAATAACACCTGTACGGGGTTATAGGGAAGATTAATTGCAACTCTCTATGCAAAGCCCCTGCTTCCAGGCTGCCACGTAGTACCGAGTCTCTACATGGTATCTGTTGCTTTTTTCCTACCGAGCACGCCTTCCCACCTAGTCAGACCCTGACAGAGCCAGCTTTCAAACCCCTCCCCTCACCTGCCCTCACATCTCAGGTATAGGATCCATGGAAACCTGCTAAGGCTCAAAGCTCAAGACAAATCGCCAAATCTCTGTCCCAGTGGGATGTGCATCCCCGGGGGACCCCTCCCCGGTCGTCTGGTCCAGGGGGTCTCCTCTCCCTCCCCCCACCGCCCAGACATTTGGCACAAAGGCTCCCGGCCCCCACACCACCCCCTACCTGCGGGCCGAAAACAATCAAGTCCCGAGTAAACATTCGAGAAAGCTTGTTTCTCCGGGAGGGGTTTGGGGGAGAAGACTTGCCAAGTGGGGAAGTCGGGGGCCCGGCTCCTCGGCGGCTCCTCTCCCCCTCCAGGGGCTCCTCTGCCCCCCTTTTCCTCATTCTCAGGCTTCCCTGCTCCGGGTTGCTCGGGCAGCCGCATCGGGGGGTCCAGGGCGATGTTCTCAGAAAGATTTGTGAGCCCATCAAGGGAACGTCAGCGGAGACACTGAGACTCTGCAAGGAGTTGACAGAAACTTACTGCCTGCACAGGGCTGGTGGATTATTTACTCACAGTCAGTCGCCTAAATAATTCACACCCTCCCTTCCGTGGTTAAGCAGGACAATGGTAGAAACACAATCCTGGCACAAGAAATATAATTACAGTTGTGACAGATGTTTAGTTATTAATAAGGCCTCAATGTCACCACGGGGTATTACACAACAAACCAATCATGTGCCTTTAAGCGACTTTCATATTTACAGGTACTTTTCCACTCACGCTCCCGGGGGCTTTGCTGTGGCGTTAGCTGTGTTGGAGGGAGCGACAACAGCCAACGCAACTGCCACTTGCAAGAAAGCCCAGCACCTTGCCAGCATAATTTGTTTCCTTGTCGTTGACATCAACAGAGCCAGAGGAACAAAGTGCGGGGGGCGAGGCAGAGTTACACAGTCTAATGGAGGGGACTCTTGCCAAAGCTCTTAAGCTTGTAATGCTGCTCGGCATCCCAGGGAAACCTCATCCTAATTCCCAGGGCATCCCAGGTGAAGTGTCCCTTGACCACCTCTGGTCTAGACTCGCTTCCCACGCATGGGGAGCCTCTTGGTTGGCTTGATGTCACCAAGCAGTGACTTGTGCTCCCCACACCCCCATACCCCCACACCCCCACACCCCCAACATCTGGTTAACCCCTCCCTGTCCTTTATGAGTCGGCTCAGCTTAAGGGATCTGGCTGGATTGGGGCCCCCCTCATACGTGCCTGCATCCACTGTCATCCGCGGCCTCCGTCCCCCACCCCCATTCCCCACCAACACTGCATTGAGAAAAGCTCCAGCTGGGGAAGAATTCAGATGCAGGTTGTGTCACCCGGGCCCAGGCAGGGACAACCTGAAAATTACTGGTGATCAAGAACACACTTACTGGGAGTTCCCACTGTGGTGCAGCAGAAATGAACCCAAATCATATCCACGAGGATGCGGGTTCAATCTCTGGCCTCGCTCAGTGGGTTAAGGATCCGGCCTTGCCGTGAGCTGTGATGTAGGTCACAGACGTAGCTCGGACAGAGCATTGCAGTGGCTGTGGTGTAGGCTGGCAGCTGCAGCTCTGATTCAACCCCTTGCTTAGGAACTTCCATGTGCTGCAGGTACAGTCCTAAAAAGCAAAAAAGAAAAGAGAAAACACTTATTTAATCAACCTATAATCAATATTGGTTCTCTTTGGTTCCATGTTGAAGTTTAAAGAATTAAGAATAACACAGAGATGAGTTCCCGTCGTGGTGCAGTGGTTAACGAATCCGACTAGGAACCAGGAGGTTGCGGGTTCAGTTCCTGCCCTTGCTCAGTGGGTTGAGGATCTGGCGTTGCCGTGAGCTGTGGTATAGGTTGCAGACGTGGCTCGGATCCCGCGTTGCTGTGGCTCTGGCATAGGCCAGTGGCTACAGCTCCAATGCGACCCCTAGCCTGGGTACCTCCATATACCGTGGGAGCGGCCCAAAGAAATAGCAAAAAGACAAAAAAAAAAAAAAAGAATAACACAGAGAGTCGCCAGAGAGGCGAAGTACAGAGCGGCCAAACGGAAGAATCTCAGTGACAGAATGACCAAGCCCTGGTCCCCTGGATGGAGCCCTTGCCTGGGAAAGCTGGCCCCTGGGAGTGTCCACACACAGCAGTGGTCAGCGGACTCTCCAAGCAGCAGGCAGGCGTCTCCATTGCTTCCAGCTTGGCCCCTGCATATCGCATCCTGGGAAGTCTCCCTATGCTTTGTCCAGCCTCCTGATTCTGACCGTGGCAGGAAAGTATCTTCCTAGAGAAGCCAGCCCGTCGGAGATGAGGCTCCCTAAAGGGTCTGAGGAGACAGGAAGTCATAGAGAGGTGTGCGCGCAGGTGATTGTTGTAAATCTGTACACGAAAGTTACTAGAATGAATGACTGAGGGGCACTCAGACTGTCTGTGTGCTTTGTGACTTGCACCTGGAGCAGAAGTCCCCACAGTCAAGGTCAGGGCTGGGCCAAATGGTGTCGGATCTACAGACTCTCTGGCTCTCTGAGTTTGGGGATGGAGTTGGGCCCTGCCACACCATGGGGGCTCCATCTCCTGAACTGGGCTGGAACCTCCCAAAGACTGGGACCACATGGTTACCCTATGGAGAGAAAGCTTCCCGAAGCCAGAAGCCTCGTCTCACCAAATAAGAGTGTAACACATCCATGCAGTGTATAACGCATGCTGCAGAACTTGCCTGCAGACTCACCTCCCCCCACACTACTTGTCTTCACACACACACACACACACACCAGCGCTGTCACACCCATGCTCACAGACCAGTCTTCAAACACTCACAGCCTGCCTTGTGATCTCAACCCCGAAGTCAGCCCCTGACCTTGGACATATACACAGGGAGGACTCACCCCACAACCACACAGCTGTACACATCTTCCCCGACCACACAAGCACCCATACACACCCTCTCGCGCGCACACACACAAACTCACCTGTTCACACACACTACAGCGCCCGCTGACCCACACATGCCGCACACTCACCTACACTCTTTTAGTCTCTAGTTATCGGGTTAAGTTAAAAAGGAGAAACAAGTTTCCCGTGCCATTCCACCCAGAATGCAAAAGAGAAGTGACATTTTCTTTTCAGATGGGCTTTTAGTTGCCATGACAGTCCCAGCACCACGGAAGCTGTGATTGGCGGCAAAGGCAGGTTTCCAAAGGGACTTATCATACACAAGAACTTCAAGTACGTTGAGTGCCCGCCCTCATCACTTCCCTCCAGGCAGAGTGGATGCCAGGGCAGGGGCAGCCCCCAAAGCCAGTCTGGATGCCAAGATGGCAGGTGATGGCACCTGCCAGGAGCCAGGGAGTCCAAGCTGATGGTCACAGTGGCTTCAGAACCCAATGCACACAATTCCTGGGAACCAGCTGGTAGCTCCAGGGGAGCATGGCGCTTCAGGGGCAGTTCCCCATCAGGAACAAGTGCTCCTGCTGCTCAGCTGGCCGCTGGTGCCCTTCGAGGTGTGCCATGGAAACACAAGGCCAGGGGCTGGGCCCTCAGCCAGAAAGGGAGTTGGCTCCTCCAGCCAGAAGGCATCTCACCGGGATGCTTCCCTTCCAGCTGCGGCTGGTCTGACACCCCACAGGGGAAGCCAACCTGCCTTCTACAAGCCGGGACTGGCTACCACCCCCCCCGCCCCATAGCCAGTGAATGAGCCACCCTAAGTTGGCATCTGGATAGAAGATGGGCCTGCATCTCCCCGTTTCACTAGGAGCTTCTCAAGGACGGAGCCAGCATACGTGCAACTCCCAAGTCGCCCGTGGCCTTATACGCCTTGGAACCCACAGTAAATACCTACAGAGATTACTCTTTGTCTCCAAATTAACTGGTTGCCTCACTTCCAGATAAGTTTCCTAAGGACAATTAATTTGCAGAATTTCTGCTCTGAGTCCATTTGCCAGCTGTTATCGTCATCTGAAAGAAGGCCAGGAGCTGGTTTTTGAGCCCAAGTCTTTTTTTTTTTTTTTTTGCTGTGGGCCAGGGATCAAAGCTGCATCACAGCAGTGACAACACCAGATTCAGAACCACTAGGCCACCATGGAACTCCAAGTCTTGAAGTTAGAGTTTTGGGCTAGTTCCTGGACCCATACAAGTGTCCTCTTCAGATAATGTGAGAAAAAGAATGTATATATGCATGTGTGACTGAGTCCCTTTGCTGTACAGTAGAAAAATAAAAAACAAAACAAAATGAACTAAAAAAACAAGTGTCCTCTTCAGCTTTTAATTTCAGCAAACGACCCATCCATCTCCATCAGCATGAAAGTGTTCCCTGAGCACGGATCTCCCCATGTGAGGTACTCTGGGTGACCCAAAATGTGATGCCACCGTGGGTCTATCCTCAAAAGGTACTCCCCTGACCCCATCACTTTTACCAACCCATAATATGCTGAGATGCGTTGGGAGGGGGGGACATGTCACGTAGTTAAGATCATGGCTAGGTGAGTCAGACAGTGCAGTTCAAATCCTGATTCTGCCCCTTCCGGGCTCTGTGATCTTAGCCAAGTTACTTAATCTCTCTGTGCTTCAGTTCCTTCACCTGCAAAATGGGCCCGATAATAATATCACCTACTCTGTAGGATGTGTGTGAAGTGTATGGCGCAGAGGAAGTCCCACATGCACTAACTACCCTTCTTCATTCCTTCCTTTGGCCCCCAGCAGGCAGTGGCTGAGCACCCACTCTGCTCAGACGATGCTGGGCTGACCCCAGGGTGAAATGCGGGGAGGGGCAGAAGTGAATTCATCATAGATACAGACCCACGAAGCTCAGAATCAAGCTGAGGACACAGACGAAACACACGGACCAGAGAAAGAGGCCGCTCCTGCTCTTTCAGTTTAAAGAGCCAGTTTATCCCTGAGGGTATCTGGGAGGGGAGACTTTGATTCCCCTCTTTGGTACCACCAAGTTATATTCTTAAATGGATCTGGCACCTGCCCCTGAGGAAGGGGGACATACGCATACAATCTGGGGGAACTGGTCAACCTCATCATTCCAGCATCTGAGGCTCTGAGCATCCACTTGGGTGCACAGGTCACGGGCAAACTCAGTTCTTCACAGATTTTGGTCCCTTTTGGAGTATCTAAAATTACAATCGCCATGGGAGCGGGGGTGGGGTGGGGGGGAGGATGAAAACCTAATGGTTATGAACAGAGCGCATGAGCCTGCATTGTTTATTGGCATGAATAATTCATAAATATGGGGTAGACAGTTCTGTGTACTTTCTAGAAAACCCAAGAAAACAGTGCTTCCTAGACCTGATACTCTATGATCCAGCTCAAACGTTCAGCAAGAAATGCCCCCTCCGTTCTGATCGCACTGGGTATCAGATGAGAATCTTTCATGCCTTGTGTCCCCTGCTGCATCCGACAGTTATTGATGGCCATGTTATAGTTACAACTGCATCCTCTGTTCATGCCCGGCAAGGGTTTTGCACATGGCCTTCTCTCTTAAAACCCTCCACGCTTGCGTCATCAGATTTGATTGACAAGTAAAATTTATTTTTGCTCCAACTGAATATGATCCTGAGGGGCTTTTTTGCTGTTGCTGCTCATCACTTTTTATTTACTTATTTATTTCGTCTTTTTGCCTTTTCTAGGGCCGCTCCTGCAGTATATGGAGGTTCCCAGGCTAGAGGTCTAATCGGAGCTGTAGCTGCCGGCCTACGCCACAGCCACAGCAACTCAGGATCTAAACCGCATCTGCGACCTACTCTGCAGCTCACGGCAACATCGGATCCTTAACCCACCAAGCAAGGCCAGGGATTGAACCCGCAACCTCATGGTTCCTAGTCAGATTCATTGACCACTGCGCCACGACAGGAACTCCTATTCATCACTTTTTAAAAGCTTGTTATTGGAGTTCCCGTCGCGGCTCAGTGGTTAAGGAATCCGACTAGGAACCGTGAGGTTGTGGGTTCAATCCCTGGCCTTGCTCAGTGGGTTAAGGATCCCATGTTGCCGTGAGCTGTGGTGTAGGTCACAGATGCAGCTCGGATCCTGAGTTGCTGTGGCTCTGGCGTAGGCTGGTGGCTACAGCTCCGATTAGACCCCTAGGCTGGGAACCTCCATGTACCATGGGTGTGGCCCTAGAAAAGACAAAAAAGAAATAATAAAGAAAAGCTTGTTATTGGTTTTAAGCACATTTCAAATATACAATACATTAGTATTAACTCTAGTCATCATGGTCTACATTAAGACTCTAGAACTTATCACCTTATAATGGAAAGTTTATACACTCTGGTCAACATCTCCCCTTTGCCCGCATCCCTCAGCCCCCTGGTAACTACCATTCTACTTTGCTACCATGAGTTCGACTTTTTTTAGATTCCGCAAAGAAGTAAGATCATGCAGTATTTCTTACTCTATGTCTGCTTTATGTGACTTAGAGTAATGGCTTCCAGACTCATCCATGTTATTGATAATGAAAAGATGGCTTTCTTTTAGATATACAGATGGCCAAGAAGCACATGGAAAAATGCTCAGCATCACTGATTATTAGAGAAATGCAAATCAAAACTACTCTGAGGTACTACCTCACATCAGTCAGAAGGGCCATCATTAATAAGTCCACAAATAACAAATGCTAGAGGGGGTGTGGAGAAAAGGGAACCCTCCTGCACTGTTGGTGGGAATGTAAATTGGTACAACCACTATGGGAAAAAGTATGGAGGTAATGCAGTAAACTAAATATAGAACTACCATATGATCCAGAAGTCCCACTCTTGGGCATATATCCGGACAAAACTTTCCTTGTAAAAGACACATGCACTCGTATGTTCATTGCACACTATTCACAATCGCCAAGACATGGAAACAACCTATGTCCATCAACAGATGAATGGATTAAAAAGATGTGGTATATCTACACAATGGAATACTACTCAGCCATAAAAAGAATGACATAAGGCCATCTGCAGCAACATGGGTGGAACTAGAGACTCTCATACTACGTGAAGAAAGTCAGAGAGAGAAAGACAAATACCATATGTTATCACTTATATCTGGAATCTAATATATGGCACAAATGAACCTTTCCACAGAAAAGAAACTCATGGACTTAGAAAACAGGCTTGTGGTTGCCAAGGGGGAGAGGGAGGGAGTGGGATGGACTGAGAATCTGGGGTTAATAGATGCAAAATATTGCATTTGGAATGGAGAAGCAATGAGATCCCGGGCACTATACAACACTGGGAACTGTATCTACCCACTTGTGATGGAGCAAGATGGAGGATAATGTGAGAAAAGGAATATATATGTGTGTGTGTATGTGACTGGGTCACTTTGCTGTACAGTAGAAAACTGACAGAACACTGTAAACCAACTGTAACAGCAAAAATAAAAATCATTAAAAAATGATTGCCTTCTTTTTATGGCCTATTAATCCTCCATTGTACGTACATACCGTGTTTTCTTTATTCATCTGTTGACAGACACTTAGGTTGTTTCCATATCTTGGTTATTGTGTATAATGCAGCAATGAACATGAGAGTGAAGATATCTCTTCAAGATAGTGATTTGATTTGATTTTGGTCTTTTTAGGGCCACACTCACAGCACATGGAAGTTCCCAGGCTAGGGGTTATATTGGAGCTGTAGCCACCAGCCACAGCCACAGCAACATGGGATCCAAGCCGCGTCTGTGACCTACACCACAGCTCATGGCAACGCCCGATCCTTAACCCAGTGAGCGAGGCCAGGGATCAAAACCGCATCCTCATAGATACTAGTCAGGTTCGTTACCACCTAACCACGATGGGAACTCCATGAGATAGCGATTTTATTTCCTTTGGATATATACCCAGACGTGGGACTGCTGGTTCTCATGGTCCTTCTGTTTTAATTTTTTGAGAAACCTCCATACTCTTCCACAGTGGTTGTACCAATTTACACTCTCACCAGCAGGGCACAAGGGTTTCCATTAATATAATTCTGTTTTTGGAGGGACCTTCTGGATACAGTGTTCAGAGGGGCGAGTCATGCCACATGGTGCTTAGTGAGGAACAGCTTGCTGGCAGCAAGAAGTCAGAGGCATAGCGTAAGATCCAACCAGCCCCCAAGCTATGTCCTGCCTTCATGGGAATGCACGAGCTCTGGAGCTCCTTCTATAGAGGTGAGATGGTCACGGAAGTACACACTCTGCTTAAGCACTGATGAGCAAAGGAGTCTGACCACTGGGCTGGTATCCACTGACTTTCAGATGCTGTCATCCTGGGAGGTAATGGTTCACCATCCCCTTAAATATTTTAACATTAAAGATTGTTCAAAAGCACAAATAAAAGATAAAAAAATAACCCGCTGGTCCAGCACATAGGAAACGTCCACGGAGTTCCTGATAAATGCAAAAGTAACTGCTCCCTTCCGCATGACATAAAAATAGAAGTTCATTTTCTCCCTGTTTTGTCCCAAACCAACTGGAATCATGAAAATAAAATATATGCCCAGGTGAAGCCAAGATCCTAAGCCTACGTCTGAAAACTAGAACCAGTTCCTCAAAAGCACCTGGGACACAATTCTCCCACAAGTGCTGTGTCACAGGAGCCCCAAGGTCCCTGCATGAGCTGGCTCAGATTCACATAAGCCAAACATCCTAAACCGTAGCTCCTCAAAGTGGAAACCAAGAACTGGAACGAGATCAGAGCAACTAAAATAAAGCTGAAACCACAACGCAATAGGAAACAGTGACTATTTCCTTAACATAAATCTATACACATCCCCAGCAATTCAAAAGCCAACATCCAGTCTCTGACTTTTGAAGAAACACTACAGACTTAATTGCTAAAATCAGGAAAAAGCCATTGTCACCACAACTGTATGCTCACTGTCTCCTCTACTCTAAACACTGTATTGCAGGCATTAACCAACATGATTAGACAAGCAATTAGAGGCATAAGATTGGAGAGGAAGAAACAAAATAACACTAATCTCTCCTTGAAGATGACGTGATTATGTATCTGGAAAACCCCCAAAGAATTCATGAGAAAACCTATTACAAATAAATTACTGGCACCAAAATAGACACATAGATCAATGGAACAGAATAGACAGCCCTGAAATGAACCCACATTTATAAGGGCGAATTAATCTACAAAAAAAGAGGCAAGAATATACAGTGGGGAAAAGAGAGCCTCTTCAATAAGTGGCATTAGGAGGAGTTCCTGTCATGGCTTAGTGGTTAATGAGTCCAACTAGGAACCATGAGGTTGTGGGCTCGATCCCTGGCCTTGCTCAGTGGGTTAAGGATCCGGCATTGCCGTGGGCTGTGGTGTAGCTTGCAGACACAGCT
Source organism: Sus scrofa (assembly GCF_054392235.1). NCBI lineage: Eukaryota > Metazoa > Chordata > Mammalia > Artiodactyla > Suidae > Sus > Sus scrofa. The sequence goes on from NC_139385.1 coordinate 15,786,120, forward strand.
CGGATCCCGCGTGGTTGTGGCTGCGGTGTAGGCCAGCGGCTACACCTCCGATTCAACCCCTAGCCTGGGAACCTCCATATGCCGCAGGAAGTGGCCCTAGAAAAGGCAAAAGAGACCCCCCCCAAAAAAAGAAAAAAAAGTGGCATTAGGAAAACTGAATAGCTACATGCCAAAAAATCATACTGGACTACTTATTCACATTATGAACAAAAATAAATTCAAAATGGATTAAAGACTTAAATGTAAGCCCAGAAACCGTAAAACTTCTAGAAGAAAACTTAGTAAGCCCTTTGACATTGATCTCAGTAAATTTTTTTTGGACATGTCTCTTCAGGCAAGCTAATCAAAAGCAAAAATAAACAAATGAGACTACATCAAATTAAAAGGTTTTGCACAGTGAAGGAAACCATCAACAAACCAAAAATGCCACCTACTGAATAAGAGAAGATATTTGCAAATGATACATCTGATAAGGAATTGATATAAAAAATATAGAAAGAACCCACACAGTTCAATATCGAAAAACCCCAAACCACGCAATTAAAAATGGGCAAAAGATCTGAATGACATTTTTCCAAAGAAGACATATTGAGAGCCAACAGACACATGAAAAGATGCTCAACCTCACTAATCATCAGGGAGAGGCAAAACAAAATCACAACGGGATATCATCTCACACCTGTCAGAATGGTTATTATCAAAAAGGCAAGAAATTAACAATTGCTGGCAAAAATGTGGAGAAAAGGGAACGCGTGTGCACTGTTGGTGGGAGTGTGAATTGGTGTAGCCACTATGTAAAACAGCACGGGAATGCCTCAAAAAATAAAAAAGAGCATTGCCACATGATCCAGCAATTCCACTCCTAGGTATTTATCCAAAGAAAACAAAAATACAAAAAAAAAATGCAAAAATGAAAAGATACATACACCTCTATGTTCACTGCAGCATTATTTACAATAGCCAAGATATGGATGCAACTTAAATGCCCACCCATAAATGAATGGATAAAGAAAATGCAGTATATATATATAAAATGGAATGTTACTGAGCCCTTAAAAAAATACCACAAAATCTTGCCATTTATGATAACATGGATGGACCGAGAAGGTATTAGGCTAAGTGAAGTAAGTCAGACAAATATGCATGATTTCACTTATATGTGGATTCTAAAAAACAAAACAAATGAACAAATATAACAAAATAGAAATGGAGTTACAGATACAGAGAGCAAACAGGTGGCTGGTAGAGAAGAGAGGGGTAAGAGAAGGAAAGAAATAAGTGAGGGAGGTTAAGAGGTATACACTTCCAGCTGCAAAAGACATGAGTTACAGGTATGAAATGTACATTGTGGGGAATATAGTCAGTAACTATATACCATCTTTGTGTGGTGACAGATGGCATCTAGAGTTATCATGGTGATCATTTTAATATGTACAGAAACATCAAAGCACTATTTTGGATTACAGGAACTAATATACTGTTGTAGATCAATTATACTTCAGAAAAAAAACCTTATAGAAACAGATATCAGATTTTTGATTACAGAGGCAGGGATTGGGGGGGGAGTGAGAATTCGACAAAAGCAGTCAAAAGATACAAATTTGTTCCTGTTGTGACTCAGTGGCAATGAACCTAACTAGCATCCATGAGGATATGGGTTTGATCCTTGGCCTCGCTCAGTGGGTTAAGGATCCAGCACTGCCGTGAGCTGTGGTGTAGGTCACAGACGTGGCCAGAATCCCATGTTGCTGTGGCTGTGGTGTAGGCCAGCAGCTATAGCTCTGATTTGACCCCTAGCCTGGGAACTTCCATATACCGTAGGTGTAGCCCTAAAAGGAAAACAACAACAACAACAACAAAAAGATACAAACTTCCAGTTGCAAGATAAGTAAGTACTAGGGTTATAATGTACAACATGAGAATATAATTGACACTGCTGTATGTTATATATGAAAGTTATTAAGAGAGTAAATCCTAAGAGTTCTCATCACAGGGAAAAATGGTTTTCTATTTCTTTAATTTTGTATCTGTATGAGACGATGGATGTTTACTAAACTTAGTGACACTATGTACGTAAAAATCATTAAACTGTATGGCCTATACTTACACAGTGCTGTATATCAACTATACCTGGATAAAACTGGAAGAAAAAAAATTTAAAGAAAAAGAAAAACCTATCACAAACAATAAGAAAATTTAGTAAACTCGTGGAATGTAAAATTAACATACAGAACTTAGTAGACTTCCCATATAGAAGAAAAAAACAATATATGAGCAGAACCTATTCATAATGACAAAATAATTAAATACATTAGAATTTTTACATATTTTAAAATTATATCAAAAGGAAAAGTAAAGCAATTTCTCAAAAGAAAAAGCAAACTAAAACAACTGTATTTCAGATTTGGCTTCACTACAGAGAATTTTTTTCAATTTACATTAAAACACAAGATTTTCATTCTAAATTCCATCTGAGACAGATCCTAAAGACAAAAACAAACAAACAAAAAAACCAGAGAAAACACTAGTGAAGGTCACAAGGAATCAAGATTTTCTGCGTTAGAAAAAGGAAATACAGATACAAAATTTTAAAGTGAAACAAAATCCCTGATATCTAACTTAAATAAGAATATTATTATGAGTTCAGGATTTACTTTCCTCTTTCAAGACAATGCATGTCCCAGTTTTACCTCTGTAAAGGCTTCAATATAATCAAACTTAGTCGTAATGAGCACCACAAGCATTCAAACTGTGGTCTCTAAATACCATTTCTAACTGTAAGGAATCAGCTCCAGGGAAGGAAGTGTCAAAGTCAGCCTGGGACTTCTCATCAGGCCCGAATGCAGGTACCCTCCCAGCAATGTCAAGTGACAAAGGAACAAATGTGAAGAAATATCCAGAGTTCAGATGTGGGGCAATTTATTCTTCTGGAAATCGATACGAATGAAATTGCTAAGGCAACAATCAGTTATTGCTTAAAGGAACGCAACAAGCAATTACTCTGCCTTTTCTATACAGACTGTCTTGTAAGGTAACCAAACATTTGAGGAGACAGAGTTCTTAGTAAGGAATCACAACTAATACACTAAGAAGGAACGATAGGATTAGAACATACCATGTTACCACCTCTAGTGACATAATAGATCTAGGTAGTGATCATTGATGGGTACGAAAATCCTTAGAGGTAAGACGGATCATTAGATGTAAGATTCAGCTGATGGATGAATCAGACTGAACTCTCAACCTTAATTAACAAACATCAACGAAGTGGGACAACCAGGTATGAGATGCCTTCTGCTCTGAGGCAACAGGAAGCAGGTGAGATGACCTAAAAGCGTTCTTTCTACGAAGACTAGAATACAAATCTAATCAAGCCCACAGATATACATGTAAGGACCCCAGAGCATCGAGAAACATGTAAAACGTTTAATGCAAGAGAGGAAGCCCAAACCAGACCGTGAGAAGTCTACAGAAAAATGACACCATTTCGGTAACAAACAAATGGCATGGAAAGAAAAGGAGGGCAGTCTCATGGATTAAAAGGGACTTAAGGAGTTCCCGTCGTGGCTCAGTGGTTAACGAATCCGACTAGGAACCATGAGGTTGCGGGTTCGATCCCTGGCCTTGCTCAGTGGGTTAAGGATCCAGCATTGCCGTGAGCTGTGGTGTAGGTCGCAGATGTGGTTCGGATCTGGTGTTGCTGTGGCTCTGGCATAGGCCGGTGGCTATAGCTCCTATTAGATCCCTAGCCTGGGAACCTCCATATACCGCAGGAGTGGCTCTAGAAAAGGCAAAAAGATGAAAGGGGAAAAAAACGGGGGGGGACTTAAAAGAACTCTCAACCAATTGCGATATGTAAACCTTATTTGGATCCTGATCTGAATAAACCACATAATTGAGGTAACAGGGAAATTAGGACATGGAGAAGACATTGAAGAATTACTCTTAATTCTGTTGGGAGTGACCACAGTATTTTAGTTGTATTAAATAAAAGGCATCTTTTTGTTTTGTTTTGTTTTTTCTAAGCCCGCACTTGAGGCATATGGAGGTTCCCAGGCTAGGGGTCGAATTGGAGCCGCAGCCGCTGGCCACAGCCACAGCCACGTGGGATGCGAGCCGAGTCTGTACAGATGTTGTCAGTTCCCACATTTGCTGTGGCCTGGGCATGGTTGGCAAACAGAGCACACACTGCCTCTCTAGCATGCCAGGGACGTGAGGGGCTAGGGGCGCTATCTTTGGTTTCGGGTGCTCAGCATTCTGCCATGAACTCTGGAGTGGGTTCTGGTCCCCTGCCTCCTCCACCCCGGCTGGAGTTGGGCCACACTGGAGCTTCACCGTCTGGGGACAACGAAAGGTACTCAGATACAGACGCAGAATGCTGCCGGCCTCCTGGACCCCACCCTGGCTGCCATCTGACATCCGTGGCACAGCTGAGCCTGCCATGCCCTCTAGTTTCTGGGCCCCTCCACCAGGACCAGCCACTCAGTGAGTGGACCCCCAGCCCCTGTCCCCCCACCCTGCCCCACTGAACCTGCTCTGGAAAAAACAAACTGGAACACCAAAAATACTCCACCTTCCCAATCAAACCCCGGGCCTTGGTCAAAGTCCCTTGTCCCCAGCCCCAAGAGAAGTTTCCAGAACCAGTCAACAACAGGACAGAGGAATTTCTGGTACCCCCAGCCCTCCCTGGCGGATCCCCCTCCCCACCCCACCTCCAAAGGAAGCCCCCAAATCACGGCGCCACAGCCCAGGCCTGGCTTTCCCTGCAGGACAATAAGCATCTTCCGCCTTCTGCCCACAGTTGGTCCTGCTCCTGCCAGCTTCTTAAGAATGCGCGCTCAAGGTACGCAGGCTGGCACCCAGACCCCAGCCAGAGCAGATCAGCTCCACCTTCAGACCTGGGGGCTGTCCCTTTCATGGGCGGAAGTTAGCATCTGCTTCTTCACTGCTGGGCATCCTGGCAGAGGTTACAAAGGTAGCTTCAGCCACACACACACACACACAAACACATACTCCCCCTTCCTTCTGCTTCCAAGACATCTCAGCCATCTCTCAGGCTTTCTGTTTTTAAAAGTCCCCTGTTAAAATTTAGAATACTCTAGAGAGCAATTAAGCTTTGGCAGCTAATAGCTTAATTACCAGCTAATACCGTATCTTTTCATCGCCCTCACCAGGTGGGGAGCCATGGGGTAGGGAGCTGATTCATGGGCTGGAGTCAGACTGTGGGAGGATCTGAGATCAGGGAGTTCAGCAGGAGGCCCTGGACAGCCCGTGGTGGGACTGGAGCCAGGTCATTCATTTCGTGTGCATGTCCACTCAGGGCTGGATCCTTAACCAGGGCTGACAATTATGTGCTAAAATCAAAGATGCAACCAGGGAAAGAAACCCACCCAGCCATTCCCCAGTTCACAACTGGGGAGGCTGAAACTCAGAGAGGTTAATCCACTTCCAAAGGTCACACAGCTTCTCTCTCCAGCCAGAGGCCATCCTGATGCAAGACCTGGGGCTCTTACGATGGGTGGTGGAAGGAGGCTCTCACTACACCCAAACCCTACTGCTATCACCCTTGTCCCAGCATAGGAGCACAGAACTTTCCAGAGATAAGATAGAAATGTCCAGTGTAAACTGCCCACGCATGGACCAGGGGACATGTGCTCTGTGCCCTCAGCCTTCTAGGGTGTCAAGTCCAAAGCTTTCACAAGCATCTCTTTCCAGTTTTGTGACATGCCTGGAGGCCTGAAACCCAGTTGGCATTTAATTTCCTTTCCCTATGGCAGTCCTCTTGCCTGCAAATTTACATCCTGAATTCCATGTGTGCCACAAACTGAGCTGTCTTCCCCCAAATTCATATACTGCACCTCTAGCCCCCGACCATACACAGGGCTTTTAAAGAAGCAATCAAGGAGTTCCTGACGTGGCTCAGCAGTTAGCCAACTCGACTAGCATCCATGAGGACACGGGTTCGATCCCTGGCCTCGCTCAGTGGGTTAAGGATTAAGTGTTGCTGTTGAGCTGTGGCATAGGTCGAAGACATGGCTTGGATCCCACATTGCTGTGGCTCTGGTGTAGGCTGATTCAACCGTTAGCCTGGGAACCTCCATATACCACAGATGCAGCCCTAAAAAGGAAAGAGAGAAAGAAAAGAAGGAAGGAAGAAGCAATCAAGGTTAAATGAGGTTGGAAGGGTAAGGACATAATCTGAAAGCAGCATGGCTTTAAAAGGATAGGAAATTGGAGTCCTTATGGTGGTGCAGTGGTAATGAACCCCACTAGTATCCATGAGGATTCGGGTTTGATCTCTGGCCTCGCTCAGTGGGTTAAGGATTTGGCACTGCTGTAGCTGTGGCAGCTGTAGCTCGAGTCAACCCCTAACCTGGGAACTTCCATATGCCGCAGGTGTGGCTCTAAAAAGACCAAAAAAAAAAAAAAAGGGACAGGAAGTAATCTCTCTCTCCCTGTCTCTCCCTATCCCTCTCTCCCTCTTTCTCCCCTCTGTCTCTCTCTCTCTGTCTCTTTCTGCTGTGTGAAGACACAGTGAGCAGCTAGTCATCTTCAAGCCAGGAAGAGAGCCCTCACCAGAACCTGACTGTGCTGACACCCTGATCTCAGACTTTCAGCCTCTACAACTATGAGAAAATAAACGTCGTTTCGCCCACCCAGGCAATGGTACCTTGTTATGCAGCCTAAGCTGACTAATACAAGGTCAGCATCCTTCTCTCTGCTAGGGCACTAGTCTAATTCACACTAGAGTGTGATCCACGGCTGATGCATTAGAATTCTTTCCTTCTTTTTATAAAACAAGGCAACTCCAATGCCTGCAGTGACTGGGCAGCAATGGAAAGAGACAAAGCAGCCCAGCATCAAGCAAGGGGGTGACCATGGGGAATAGCTCACCCTGTCCAAAGGGGGAACCCCAGCTCATCCCCAGCTGACTGCTGCTGTGAGGGAATCTGGCCCAGCATAGCCAGCTGGAATGTTTAAAGAGAAGCTGGAAACCCAGCCGGTTAAAATAATAAATCAGCTGATTTTTAAGTGCCGGCAATTCCTTCAAAACGCTTTGCGAGAAAACAACAAAATTAAAACACACGACAGCAACACAAAACCAAACTGCGAGAATGGCAAATGTCTTTGGGGGCTGGCTCTGGCCCGGGAGCCACCAGTTCACAGTCCATTTTATTTTATTTATATTTTTTTTATTTTATGGCTGCCCTGCAGCATACGGAAGTTCCCGGGCCAGGGATTGAATCCGAGCCACTGAATCCGAGCAATGACAGATCCTTAACCCACTGGACTGGTCTGGGGATCCAGTCCTCACCTCCACTTTGACCTGAACCACTGGGGTCGTATTCTTAACCCATTGCGCCATGGTGGGAACTCCCAGAGTCTCATTTCAGGAGAACCTCCTGGGACGGTTCTGGAAGCCAGAGCAGTGACTAGGAGGGTGGGACCCCAGGCAGTGGGAAGAGGCCTATCAGAGCAGGTGTGGCTGCGGGGCACAGATCAGGCCGCTTGGGTCTCACCATGGGGACCTGATGGGAGGTGCGATCAAGCTCTCACGTGTGGCTTCCTTCAGCCGTGGTCACCCAGACGCCTGTCTCGGAGGCACTCCCCAAGGTCCGGGACCCTCCATCTAGAAGCAGCTCAGAAACAGACTCAATTCGCTCTTCCAGAAACTGACCGTGGATGCCTACACGGGCCCCTTCACCCCACCCTTGATACCTTCCCCTCCCGGACCATCACACCCAGCGCAGCCCCGTGCTGGGTGGGGTGAGGCTGGAGTAGGAGGCAGAGCCATGCAGGGCAGTAGTAAGAAGCCATGGGAGCCGAGGCCAGGGCCTTGGCCCAGGGTGTGTGTGGCCAACCCAGGCTTCATGTGCCGGCTTAGCTGCCGGAGGGGGCTCAGCCTCTTGGGGGAGGCCCGCAGCTCAAGCTGGAGACCCAGGAGCCATGCTCCCTAAGGACAGGCACAGATGTGCAGGCTGGGATCTGGCAGCTGGTGTCTGGGAAGTACCAGTGCAGTTTGGTGCCCGCCGCCCCTCTTTCCAGGGAGGACCCGGACGAGGCCTCCCTGCCCTGGGATCAGCAAGGCCCCCAGCTCAGCGAACTCCAGATGCCAGAGGGCTGCGGTCACCAGCACACCGAAAACGTCCTGCAACCCGCCTCAGCCTCTCCAACCCAAAGGAGTCCAAGATTAAACAGCAGACAGGAAAGTCAGGGCCAGAACGACCGCTAGTGTGTATGGATGAGCCCGTGTCAGGGCAGAGGCAGTAGATGGGGACCTAAACTAAAAGTGACAAGGAAAGAAGTCACAGGCCCGTGGCGGGGGCTCCGCCAGCCCCTCTGTGAGCCGCCAGCCTCCCCTGCCAGCGCTGGTTCCACTGTGTGTTTGAATGTATTCATTATATTTTAATATGATTATGTTCAATCCAGTAGACTGAAACAGATTTGTCCAGATGTATAATTAGTTTCTAAATGCTTGTTATTCTTGGTGGTGGTGCTGCCAGAGGCTTTGAGAATGGAGTGGAGCCCGTTAGCGCTTCGTGTCCATTAGTCACGGCTGTGGGAGCCTCGTCAATGGGTCTCGGGTCACCCTGGCTGCCCGGGGACACGGGGACCTTAGGCTCCATCGCAGTGATCACCGGGTCTCCAAGTTCTTCCCGGAGCCCCCTTTCCCTGTCTGCTCTTCACACCCCCATCTTTGGTAGGACTCTCCTCATGCCCCATCTCCACCATGGCACTCTGGAGGATGGCAGTCCCCACGTTCTCAGGGTGTCCCTGACACTTGGCACGATAGCTATGCATTCACCCTGTTGATCCCCAGCAGGGTGGGTTGAGGATCCAGGGTTGCTGCAACTTCGGCCTAAGTTGAAATTGCGGCTCAGATCTGATCCCTGGCCTGGGAACGCCATATGCCGTGGGGCATCAAAAAAAAAGAAGAAAAAAAAAATACTTCCACTAGGCAGCACCTCCAGGCTTCCTCTCCTCTGCGTGCATGTGGATGGAGGCCAGCCTAGTATCTCCAGCGGGTTCTTGAAACACAAGCCTGGCCGCAAGGCAGCAATAACATGCAGGGCTTTTGTGTTTTTCAAGTGTGAAGACATCCTAGCTCAAGTGGATCGGCCATCCTGAATCATGAAAACGAATATGCATCACCCTTCTCAATGCCGCTGGTGCGGGCTGAGCGTTTCCCGTCACCATGTCCCATCTGGCGCGTGGCAGACATCATGTCACTCAATATCTCCTCTGATCCTCGAAGCCACCCCATGAAGCGGGAGGTGTTCCTCTTCCCACGGACGGATGAGAAACGGGGATGAGGAAGGGTCCAGAATGTGGCTGCTGAGGGATGCTCAGACTTGACGCCAGGCCTGTCTGCACACAGAGTCCAAAGCCACGGCCCCTCTCAGCCTAGGATGCTATCTGTTGGGTTTAGGAAAGAAGTTCCAGTCATACAAACTGGTTGTCTTCCTCCTTCCTGGGTGCCCTTAGAGGGAGCCAAAGACATGGAGGAGCCAAGCAGAGAGGGAAAAAAATGCCCCAGACTGCAGGTGAACAGCTTCTCTGTTGGGCCGTGTCAGCAGCCCTGCTGAGGCTGGGAAACCAGGAAGGATTTTGTGCCATTGCCTTCGAAAAATGGAAAATGACGTGGCGGGATATGAGGTCCAGACTTCAGCCCACTTACCCTTGGACTGAATGGAAGAGCCTCCTGGGTGGAGGGAGCAGAAGCAGGTGCGGGCCTGGCCCAGCCCAGTCCGATGAGGCTGTTGGTCCATTTACAATCGCCAGTTCTCTGCTTGAGAAAATGTGAGCCCCAACTTTCCAGAGAGACAGATGGGTAGGGCTGATCTGCTGTTCCCCACTAGGAATCGCTTCTCTCAACCTCACCTAGGTCTTTGTTCTGGGGATGCGACCAGCTCTGGTTGGCACTGAACCCCCGGTGTCTGCTGCTCATCCATACCCCCCCACTGCCAAGGGCCCATCACCCACAGTGAGCGAGGCCTGGCATAGGTCACCACTCTTGACCAAGCTTCCCACCTCCCCATGGACCACAGCAGACTGCTTCCACTCCTGCCTGTCCTCCGAAGAGTCAGAGTGATTTTGGGGAAAACATAAAACAGAACACATCATGTCTTATTTAAAAATCTCCATGATTTCCAGAATTCCCATTGTGGCGAAGTGGAAACAAATCCGACTAGTGTCCATGAGGATGCAGGTTCTATCCCTGGCCTCACTCAGTGGGTCAGGGATCCAGCGTTGCCATGAGCTGTGGTGTAGGTCACAGATATGGCTTGGATCTGGCATTGCTGTGGCTGTGGTGTAGGTAGGCAGCTGTAGCTCGATTAGACCCCTAGCCTGGGACCCTTCATATGCTGCGGGTAGGGCCCTTAAAAAAAAAAAAAAGGCAAAAAATAAATAAATAATAAAAAAATAAAATCCTCTGTGACTTCCAATCATAGGTAGAATAAAATGCCAACGCAACGCCTTGCCATGCGCTGCAAGGTGCTATGTGATCAAGCCTCTGACCACCTGCTCGCTCATTCCCTTTGCCTAATCCCTGCCTCTCACTCTTGCCTGGGTAGTCATATAGCCCACGCTCCCTGTGGAGGGCTCATGCCCCAATCTGTGAACGTCTGGCTTCTCCTTATCATTCAGGACTTAGCTCAATGTCACCTCCTAAGACCACCCGGCCACTCAGGTGAAGTGTCCCTTCCACACACACACTCCAGACATGCTCTGTCCCATTTCTTTCCATCACTGCCTTTATCACTATCTGAAATGAGCTTATCTATTTACTTGCTAAACTGGGGAGTTCTACTTGTAATAATTGCAGAGCAGCTCCTATAAGACTAACTCTCCTATGAATAACAATCATAAATTCTGGGGACCATCTAAAAGACAACGTTCAAAGGGCACCGAGAGTGGTCCAAACCAGGAAGAGGCTGGAGCAGAATGGATGGTGGGAGGAGGGAAACTGAGTTCCCATCTTTACAGTTTTCACCTGTAGGCAGCCCCACCCCCACCCCACATCCGTGCCTTGTGAGGCTGGACACTGAAGTCTTACTGCTGAGGAATCAGAAAACAGAGTTCAGGGAATCAGCAGCATCGAGAAAATATGAGAGATGTACCAGAAAGAAGAGAGTCACAGTCAGGAGACCCAAATATCCTAAGTAACTCTGCCAAACTTCTGGTCGACCCCAGAACCACACACCCAGGGCAGACTCAGGCAGCCTGGCTAAGCCTCAGAGAACTGAATAGATCTTTCAGCTGCTGTGCAGCCAAGTTAACTTCCTGACAAAACAAACAAACCACAAGCCGATGCTCTTCGGACACATGTGACAGTACCCAGGGCCTCTGTCGCATGTCGTTCACAAAGTCCAGAATTCAATTCAAAATTACTCCATGTACAAACAGGCAAAGGTGACCCACGCTCATTAGAAAAGACCACTGAAGGTCACCAAGTTCAAGTTGATTCAGTTATTAGAATGAGCTCAAAGACAGAAAAGAACATCTTTGCCCAATTTTTATTGTCTTTTCCCACTAGACTGTGAGCTCTGTAAGTGCAGGGGCCTTATTGGTCTGTTTCTTGCTCTAACCGAGCACCCAGAACAGCAAACGGCACATAGAAAGCACCCTACATTATGAACGTGAAAAGCTGGATGGTATTTCTTCCTCCTTATTTTATGTCTTTATAACTTGAGGCCCCTCTTAGATGAACTGAACACGACAGAGAACAGAATGGTCATTATTCTCTTTTGAACAGAGGGCATGGTTTTATGGTCGTGAATTAGTAGTGGCTGTTATAGACAAGTGGCTTTGATCTCTAATTACTGCCAGAAAGCAAGCATGTAGATCAGCCACTCTGAAACCCAATGTCATCATTTTTCAGAAAACATTCTTCATCATTTAACTGCCTTGAGTCAAAAGTATGGATATAAAATTAGCTCATTCCAGGACCTACATGTTTAATTTGTGGCCAGTTTATTTCAGAGGAAATGACGATGTCTCGAGTTAAATATAATGGTTTTTTTATGGGGAGGTTAATCACTGAGGCAGATGTTTACATTTTTTTCTGGATTAAAAGGGGTGTTTTGTTTTGTTTTGTTTTGTTTTTGGTCATAGTCAGAGTTGGGGGCGTTGTTAAACCCTTGGTCTGGACTCTCCATGGGATCTGAATTCTCCTTGAGTTTCTCAGCCCCCGCTGTAGGCAGGGCGATGTTCAAAACGGGTACCACCAGCGGGGCACCGGCACTGACCAATCAAAATGGACGCTGATTAGCGTCAACCAATCAGAAGAGAGGTCAGTTCTAAAGGGCCGGGCTGGCCTTAGAGGCATCCTGAGCAGCGTTCTGTTCAGGAAGGTGTCCTGGTCACCTCCTAAGAGGATTTCAGTGCCACCTCCAGCTCCACCAACTGTTAAAGCATATGGGATTATACCCAACCAGCAGCCCAGGGCAGCTGCCCTCCAACTATTTGTCAAGGAGAATTACCTCGAAATTCACTGCCCAGTGCTCATGCCGTTGGGAGAATAAGGCTCACTGAATTAATTTGAGCGATTTTCCTAGACCATGATTTTCAAGCTGTTGTTACCAGTGAGGGACCTCTTTCTTCAAGTAAATGTTATGAGGAACCCCAATATTTTAAAAAAATGACAAAACTGAGGGTTTAGGGTAGATAAACCCTCAGCATCCTTTCATCTTTCGCCGTTCTCCCAACACCCACACACACCCTAAACACTGCAGGAGCCTCTGATGCCACACCTTGAAATCATCATGGAGAAAGGCTTGAAGGGAAGGCAGCTTATCACAGATCATCTCAATTCTGATTAAGATTGAGTCAGAGCTTCAGAGAATGTTTGGGGAGCAGCTCCATCTCCCTAACCATCCCCCCTACCTTGAGGAATGTTCCAAGAGGCAGCCCTATCAAACTCCCCGCCATATGGACAGTAAGGCCGTTTGGGACACGGCGTGTTACATTACACCGTGTCCTCTCTCTGAGGACCCGCGGAGAATATTTCTCTCTGCCTCCAGTAACAGGAATAGCTGTGCCTTTTCTGAGACGCCGGGTCTTTAATAAGGGACTGCTTCCTTCTCTGTTTTGGCTGAGAGGAAGCTTGGGGCTGCCCCAGTGTTCCACCTCTAGCAAATGCACAGGATCTGATGTCATGAATTTTGTGTCCTAACCTCATTCCTGGCTCCACTCTTGCTTTCCCTGTCTTGTTTTCCCTTTGTCTTATTTTTTTCTTGGTCCATTTTTTTTTTAATTATGTCTTGCGGTTGGATATACATCTCTGCAAACCGCCTTGCATCCTTTCTAGAACAAGGTAGAGAAGATATAAGTGGATTCTAACCGAGGGGTTTCTGCAGTGCATTCTGCTTCTCTTAAGTTGGCCACTTTATGACTGACTTCAGCAGGCACCAGCTCACACACCAACAATTTCACTGTCTTTCAAAACCAGGAAATCGCTCTGCCTGGCCAAAGAGACGATGCTGATGAACTAACTAGATTTCACTTTATTACATATTCATGTAATCTTGTTATCGTCTGTGTGCACGGCACAACCATGCCAAGAGGAGGTGGGAAAGAAATAAACCCATCACTCTGTTGGAATCCAAACATTTGTTATGCTCTCTATGTGTCCCATGGACTATCCTTAGGCTTTGATGGAGCAGAAGAAAGGAAAGGGAGGGTTTGGACTGTCTTACATTCCTGCAGGTATAATTTCATTTTCCTCCAAATCAGTGCCTAGAAGGGAGAAAGCCATCTGTTCCATCCAGGAGTCTTTAAAATATAGGTCACCCTTCCAGCAACTTCCCATTCAAGTGGCAGTCTTAGTGACCCAGGGTCAGAAAAAATGCACCAACCAGTGTCCCAACAGGAGCAGTCGATCCGTAAGACAGCAGGAACTCAGACACTGGGTCTCCCTACCTCTTAGTGTGATGGTGAAGCTGAGGCTTAGGCTATGCTATATACACAGGGACTAAAAAGAAAGAGGCTGGAGGAAAAACTCTCCCAGAGGGACTGTTAAAACAAGGAGATCTCTCATCCAGGCCCTGGGTTTTTCAGTTCACCATGGACCACACAGATCATAGTGAGGCTGGGGGCCCCCAGGCTCAGGGCTCAGTTCCCCCAGGACCCCATGATGGTGCCTGTGGTTCCTGGGATGTTATGGGTGGAAATCCACAGGGTACCAGTGGGTTGATGAGACCCTGAGGACAACTGCCCAGGGCACACTGGCAGGGATGCAGGAAAACTCTCAGCCTTGGCATTTGGGAAACATTCTGAACTTTCCTTTCCCACTTTTTCTCAGGTGGAGGTATCTCTGGGTTCGGTGAATTTACTGTCTAGCTAGTCTCGAGGTGGCAATAAGAACCCTGGGCTAAAAACCCAATGAGGCTGCCGCCATTGGTGCAAAAGCACCTCGTTGGGGGTTGAAGCCAGAGTCATTGGGGATTGGAGCCAGGAACCTGGGAGTTCCTGCTGTGGTTCAGTGGGTTAAGAACCTGACTAGTATCCACAAGGATGTGGGTTCAATCCCTGGCCTTGCTCACTGGGTTAAGGAGCTAGCATTGCTGCAAGCTATGGTGTAGGTCACAGCCGTGGCTCAGATCCCACATTGCTGTGGCTGTGGTGTAGGCTGACAGCTGCAGTTCCGATTCAACTGCTAGCCTGGGAACCTCCACATGCTGCAGGTATGGCCTTAAAAAAAAAAAAAAAAAAAGGACAGTAACCTGGCACTTGGTTCAAAATGCACCTGGGGGGTCAGGGGCCCCCACCCCATCCTAAGAGCACCTCTCTTTGCAACAGAGGCCCCGTCATCCTCTTTCTCCCCACAGAGCTGAGGAGCAGAGAAAACACCCTCACCTCATGTCTGAAGAATGGTTGGGGGACCGAAAGCCCAGGGAGCAGCTCCCTGCTGATGGAACCATCAGGAAAGAGCCTTTGCTGAGCAGAGAAAAGTTGGCACCTCCATTTGGTTCTCAAAAGGCAGAGTGGAAGATAAGCCGGAGGATATGGCAGCAGAGAATGCCACAGAAGCCAGCAGGCAGCCACCTTCCAAGCTCGAACATTTGGTCCCAGCATTAGACACGGGGAGAACCCAGGCCTCCAGAATATAAACACGGTTGAGATTTAAGGCTGGTGTACCCTCCCTGGCACCTCCCTGATGGCCGATGGACCAGGCTGCTCTCCCAGGAGACAGACCTGCAGCCCCGGAGAACCCCAGCAGCACCAGGGGGGAGCATCAGCCCTCAGTGAGAGGCCCGCCGTGCTCCCTGTGAATTCATAGAATTTGCGGCCCCGCTGGGACTCTCTGGAGAATTCCAGGAGCCAGCTCACAGCCTCTCTTTGACAGAGTCACTTTTCATCTCCTTTGGCTTTGGGCTCCAGCAAACGTACCCGGCGAAGATCGGTTAATAACTATGCACGTTTTCTAATAAATTTTAACAATTTAAGAGTCTGGTACAGCTTTATTATAGTTTTTATTTCGCCACACTAATTCAGTGGGTAATAACCTGCCAGAGACACACCAGTCACTTGACATATGCTCTGAGAGCCAAGATAATGGAATATGCGGAGGGCAAACCTGGGGTCACACCCAGCGAGTCGTGCCGCCTTCCCCTGGGGACTCGGGAAGAGAAGCAGCCCCCGGAATAGACGGCAGTGATCAGAGAGCCCCAGCTGGGTCCAAGCTGGCGGGTTTCCCTGTGACTCGGTCCCCCAGGGAAGGGTGGGGGGGATGTAACAGCCAGGACGGGGCTGTGTTGAAGGATGGTCTGACTCTGCCAGGATTAGTCTCGGAGCACACAGCCTGCCCCACTGCAATCCTTAGATCCTTTGGTGGCTCGAGGGTGGATGGCTCAGCTTCTGCAGCCTGGCAGCTGGCCACCCCCACCTCATTCAGGCCTGACCCCGAGGGCCGTGCGACCAGCCCAAAGGAAAACCTCCGAGGAGCCAGGTCCAGCTCCAGCCCGCCTTGCCCACCTCCCCCACCTCCACGGCCCACAGGACCTCCCCAGGGGTCATCTCAAAAGTGTGGCCCCCAGACCCTCAGCCTCTGCCTCACCTGGGAAGCTGTTAAACATACAAATTCTCTCGGCCCCAATTCGGTCCTGCTGAGTCTGGCATTCCAGGTGGAACCCAGGGAATCTGTGTCTTAATAATTTTGTGTCTCAATAGTTTCTCCAGGTTATTTTTTTTTTTTTTTGTCCTTTTAGGGCTGCATCTATGGCATATGGAAGTTCCTGGGCTAGGGGACAAATCGGAGCTGCAGCTACTGGCCACAGCCACAGCCACAGCAATGCCAGATCAGAGCCGCATCTGCAACCTACTCCACAGCTCACGGCGATGTTGGATCCTTAACCCATGGAGCAAGGCCAGGGATAGAACCTGCATCCTCATGGATCCTAGTCGGGTTCTTAACCCACTGAGCCATAGCGGGAACTCCCTTCTCCAGGTGATTTTGATGCACACTGGAATTGGAGAAATACTCCAGTTTGAAAGACCAAGAAGGGGCATTCTGGAAATGCCCGCTGAAGCTCTGCGATCAAGCAGTCCAGGGGCCTGGGGGTGAACTCTGCTGTCTCTACTGTGCCGGGAAAACCTAGGGCTCAGTCTCCTCATTGGGAATGTAAGGACACAGGCTGGACCCTCGCTAAGGCCCGTGCAGCCCTGACATCCTGGGACAGAGGGCAGAAAGGGAGCCCAGGAGGTAGCCCACAGTGCCCCTCTCTTTAGGGACAGGCCCCAGTGGACACATCCTAGACCCCCCACAGGGGCGTGCGGCCACTAAAGTCATCTTAGCCTCAAAACAAATGAGAAGCAAGTTAGGTTGAGTGTGAGTGAGTGAGTGAGTGAGTGAGTGAGAGTGTGTGTGTGTGTGTGTGTGTGTGTGTGTGTGTGTGTGTGTGTAGAACTGAGCCAGGCCCCTGCTTCTTTCATTTTCTTTTCTCTCCCTCTATCTCTTTCCTCTATCTCTTGACCATCTACTGCCCCAGGAACATGATTAAGTCTCTCCCGTTCTATCGACAAGGAAACAAAACCCTTCCTGCTACTCTCTCTGCCTGCCTCCCTCTCTTCCGTCCCGTGAGAATGGACCTCCTTGGAAGAGTGGTCTCCACTCAGAGGCATCGATTCGTAGCTCTGGCCCCTTCCTTGATGCACCCCCCCACCCCCAGACCTGGCTTCTGCCTCCCCCGCTCCAGGAAACTGTGCTGGGCGCCTCCTACCTTCCAAATCGGAGGGTCACTCCTAAGCCTCGTTCTCTGTGGCATCCTATCCTCTCCAGGTTCTGCTTTCTGATGCTTGTTGGACTTCACGGCCCCTTCCAGGAGATAGAATTCAAAGCCTCTGGCCTAGGCAAGCATCCCCAGACCCTTACCACTGCCCCTCCCATCTCATTGTCATGCCCCCCCTCCCTCCTGGCCCCCCGCTAGGACGGGTATGTGGCCCATTCCTCACCTGGACCCTATAGGGGCTATATATGCCCCCAACCCACCTTCAAGTGTATCTAAAGCCCCCTCTTTCCGCAACCAAGCAGCGGATCAGCAGGTGTATTGCAAGGCCTCTCCTCTCCCTGGGCTATAAAAACAGACGTGACCATGCGCCCAGGGTCGCTCGCCCTGATTATCAGGAAGTCGTCCTGCTGCAACGTCTCTTATCTCAATAAACTCTTCTTTCTCTTCCCCTCGCCACGCCAAAAAATCTTCTAGCCCGCATGCACAGACCGCAACAAGGCTAAATAACTACCACTCTTTGACTCTGTACCTCCTTGGTTAAAATTCTTATATTTGATGTTTCATCGCTTATGCACATAGAGGCCATACCATCCAAAACAGGCTACGGAAATAGACAAGGTACAGTCTACCCAGGTTTTCGGTGTCCCTTGAGAGAAACTCCGGAAGAAAACACTGTTTCAGAACTAAATGCCAGAAACATTTTGTTTTCCTTGAGGAATGAGCATATCATCTCAGGGACAATGAAACTCAAGAAGCAATTCCCAGTTTGAAACAGGCAAATGGATAAGGTCAGCCCTGTGGAGGGGGGGACCTGGGATGTGAATAATGTCCAGTTTTTGATCTGGGTGCTGGTTAGAGAGGGTGTTCAGTTTGTAAAAACGTCCAGAGCCATGTAATTATTAACAATTGAGAACTTTGGAGTTGTTTGTTTGCTTGTTTGTTTGTTGTCTTTTTAGGGCATCCAGGGCATATGGAGGTTCCCAGGCTAGGGGTCGAATGGGAGCTATAGCTGCCAGACTACAACTCAGGATCTAAGCCGCTTCTACACCACAGCTCATGGCAACTCCCGGATCCTTAACTCACTGAGTGAGGCCAGGGATCGAACCTGCATCCTCATGGATGCTAGTCAGATTTACTTCTACTGAGCCACCACTGGAACTCCGAGAACTTTGGAGATGATGTATACTGTACTTTAGCAAATATTTAAGGAATTCCCATTTTCCCATTTCTAACCAGAAATTCTGATCAGATTGGTGGCTCAATTACATTCTTATGCAACCCTTTGATCTTTATTGGTGCATTTTATTTTTTATAATCTTGTTCTCCTAAATTGTATTTTCCTGGGCACAAAAATTTGCTCCTTAGTTTATGATTTATATATTTCATATTTCATTGTATATCCACAAACCACTATGCTATCCAAAATGCTTTATGGAAGTAGACAAGATAGAAATAAACAGATATTCTTTCAAGTGGACAAAGTCTAATTTTTTTGTTTCTGTATCCTTCATGCCTGACATACAATATTTATTCAATTAACACTGAAAGAAAAAAGGAAAGGAAAAGAGAAAAATACAGCCAAAGCAAATGGAGATCTCAGGAGTCAAGAAAGGGTTCTTTTTATAGTTTTCTCTGGTTCACTGTGGCATTATTTACAATAGCCAAGGCATGAAAGCCCAACCGAAATGTCAACAGATAAAAAGGTAAAGAAGATGTGGTATATTTACTCAGAAGTGTGGAATATTACTCAGCCATAAAAAAGAATGAAATAATGGCACTTGCAGCAACATGGTTGGACCTAGAGATGATCATAGTAACTGAAGTAAGTCAAAGACAGATATCAACTGATATAGCTTATATGTGGACTCTAAAAAAAATGATACAAATGAACTTATTTACAGAATAGAAATATACCCACAGACATAGAGAATAAACTTGTGGTTACCAAAGGGGAAGGGGGGGAGGGATAAATTAGGAGTTTGGGATTAACAGATTCACACTACTACATATAAAATAGATAGCCAACAAGGACCTACTGTATAGCACAGGGAACTATATTTGATATTTTATAACTCAGTATTTTAGATATGTATACATATATGGATGTATATATATGCATAGATAATTGAATCACTTTGCTGTAACCTGAAACGAACACAACATTGTCAATCGACTACACTTTAAAAATAAGACAGAGCTCGAAAAAAGGAAAAAAAGAAAAAAGGTTCTTTTCAAGATGAAAGAGACCCAAGCACGTCTCTAAGCATGTTGGAAAGAAGCCAAGAGAAAAGGACAATTTGAAAACGGGAAAGGGTGGATCTATGAATCTGGCTCCCAGGAAAAGAGAAAAGATAGACTAAAGGAAGGAAATAAACTGTCTTAAACAGGAAAGACACCTCTGCTTCCATCCCTTCTCTTTAACCTGTAAATAGCCTCAGAATTCAGCCCTTAGTCCTCTCCATCCATACTCCGTCTCCTGATGATCTCATCTGATAGAGCTTTAAATACCATCTGGACTCATGGCTCTCAAGGCTGTATCCAGCCAGATCTCTCCTGTGAACTCAGGGCAGCCCACTCAACATCTCCGCCGGGATGCTCAACAGACGTCTTGAAGTTAGCAGGAGAAATACCAACTCCTGATCTTCTCCCAAACCTGCTCCACCCACAGTTGTCCCCATCGGAGGCCAAAGAAGCTTGAGTCAGCCTTGACTCATCTCTTCATTTCACACAACTACCCATTCCATCAGCAAATCTCATCGCCTCCATCCTTAAAAAAAAAAAAAAAAAGTCCTGAAGTCTAGCGCTTTGCACATGTCCACTGTTACCCCCGTCCAGCCACCAGCCCTTCTCGCCGGGACTTTGTCATCACCTCCCAGCTGGTCTTCCTGCTCCCCCCTCCCCCCACAATGGTTTCCCAACACAATAGTTTGAAGACTTTTTTATTTTTTATTGTATTATTATTTTTGCTTTTTAGGGCCGAGTCTGCGGCATATGGAAGTTCCCAAGCTAGGGGCTGAATTGGCGCTGTAGCTACCGGCCTTGCCGGCCCAAGCCACAGCCACAGCAATGTGGTATCTGAGCTGCGTCTGCGACCGATGCCACAGCTCATGGCAATGCCAGATCCTTAACCCACTGAGGGAGGCCAGGGATCGAACCCGCATCTTCATGGATACTAGTCGGGTTCGTAACCCACAGAGCCACAATGGGAGCTCCTGAAGAATCTTTTTTAAATGTCTCTGTTCTGCTCAGAACCCAGCGCAAGCTTCCAGCTCACTCAAAGCAAAAGCCCAAGTTCTGACGACACCCCCAAGAGCATCATTCCGATGCCATCTTCCCCCTGCGTCCTGGAGGACACCTGGACCCATCTCTACCCCTGCACTCGCACCTCCTTCTCTGCTCTGTTTCTCGCCGTAACATGCTATTTACAATCTACCTTCTGTTGTTTGTTTTTTTGCTCTCCCCGCTGGATGCAAGTTTCCCTACATGGGGCTTTCTGTCTGATTTGTTCGCGGCTACAGCCTCAGTGCCTCGAATGCAGCCCAGTATACGTCTGGTGCTCAATATATACTGGTTAGATTCCATTTTCCCAAGTGGTTTCTTATCTCCCTTCGAATAAAGTCCCCTCTTTGGGGGCTCCCATGGCCTTTTGGTTTTTCGCATTTTGCTTTTGGAGTTTTGTGGGAGTTTTTTTTGTTTTTTGTTTGTTTGTTTGTTTCACTTTTTAGGGCTGCACCCATGGCACATGGAGGTTCCCAAGCTAGGGGTCCAATCCGAGCTGTAACCGCCAGCCTATGCCACAGCCACAGCAATGCGGGATCCAAGCTGCGTCTGCAACGTCACCACAGCTCACGGCAACACCAGATCCTTCACCCACTCAGTGAGGCCAGGGATCCAACCCACAACTTCGTGGTTACTAGTCAGATTTGTTTCCGCTGTACCATAATAGGAACTCCACCCATGGCCTTCTGGGATCTGGCCACTGCTCGCATCTCTCACCACCTGCCCCCCTATCCCTGGAACACAGCCAAGTGGAGCCAGCCCCCTACCCCCCAAGTGTCTCTCCCACCTCTGGCCTTTGCCTGTGTCGCCTCCTCTGCCAAGGATGCTCTTTCCAAAGCTGCCTCTTTGGGAGCCACATAAACAAGCGACCTAATCCCGAGTTGGGGCAGGCTGTGGTCCCAGGACTCCCGCCTCTCCTCGGCTGCCCCATCTGCATGGATGCACTTTGCTCATGTCTCTGCCCCTCATTTGAAAGCAGAGGTGCTGTCATTCTGGGGTTGATTCCCCTGAGTGAATGTTCGGTTCTGGTGGTATTATTATCATTATTATTACTATTATCTTTGATATTTATTAAATCAGTGACTCTCCCC
Source organism: Sus scrofa (assembly GCF_054392235.1). Lineage (NCBI taxonomy): Eukaryota > Metazoa > Chordata > Mammalia > Artiodactyla > Suidae > Sus > Sus scrofa. The sequence continues at coordinate 15,807,721 of NC_139385.1, forward strand.
CGTAGGGGTTGTCTACACACACATCAACACAGTGATTAACTGATCTATTTTTTTTTTTTTGCCGCCTCGCAGCATATGGAAGTTCCCGGGCCAGGGATCAGCTCCGAGCCACTGTTGTGACCTATGCTGCAGCCATGGCAATGCTGGATCCATAGCCCACTGTGCCAGGCTGGGGATCAAACCCGTAGCCCAGTGCTCCAGAGATGCTGCCGATCCTGTTGTACCACAGCGGGAACTCCCTGATTGATCTACCAATTGACTTGTCCTTACCCAGCAGAGTGACAGAGGGGTTTTCCCTTTCTGGAGCCCCTTTTCGTCTTCCAAGCATGACAAAGAGGGGGTGGCCCATGATGAGGGAGGGCAGAGGCGACCTCGACACTCAGCAAGCAGGATGGTTTCCAGGACATGCCTGAGGTCCACAGGCTCCTGCTACGGGTCCTAGAGCGGGAGTTGTTTTTTTTTGTTTGTTTGTTTTTTTGTTTTTTTAAGCTGCAATTCAGATTTCCCCACCAAAGGACATGTTTTAGTGCCAATTTATTACAATCATGGGGCTCTTTGATGTGTCAGGCTCAGCTGCATCTTGTAAGTAAACTGCGTGAGCAGGGGTTTGGTTTAGTCATTAAATATCACCTGTGTTGAAGGTGACGCGTCCACAGCCCATCAACGTATCCATTCGGTAAACTTTTATGTCATTTCAGCGCTACGCCAGGCCCCGTGCCGGCCATCAGGAGGGGTGTGATGACACGAACGAGGTCGCCCCTGCCCTTCGAGAAGGCTCGGGCCAGTGGTCAGTGAAGGAGACACTGGAGTTATTCAAACAGTTTCACGCTCGGTGATAAGGTTCACTTAACTGCAGGCAGCTGCCTTTTCTGGAAGGAAAGAACGCTTTCTTTGGTACCTGCTGTGTTCCCAGGCTTTAGCTAAATAATTCCAATTAGTCCTGCCAATGCTACCGTATCACAGACGACGAAGCCGAGGCGCACTGAGATTAGGTAACCAGTGCAGGCCACGTGCTGGCGAGCGGCGGGGCCGAGATCCCAACAAAGGCCTGTCCTTCCCCGAAGGCCCCGTCCTTTCCACTTCACCATCCTGGTGGTGGGTGAGCCTGCCCAGGCCATTAAATGCATACCCGTGGACCACAGGACTCTCCGACGGTGCCAAGTCTAAACACACTCCATCGGGATCTATTTATAGTTCCTTGAAAGCCAGCAACCAGCCAACAAATTTTAAAACACGCACACACACATCATAAGTTGAAAAGAAAAACTGACTCAAAGGAACAGTCTTATCTACCTATGGTGAATAGGCCCTTGTCACCTTAGTGACACAGTTACCGCCATCACAGGTAGTGACATGCATCCCTGGCCTTCGGGGGGATCTGGGGACACGCAGGTTCTTCTGGCTCCCTCTAGAAAGTGGAGGAAGAAGGGGTTCCTATTGACTCTCGAGCAATAGGGCCTGGAGAGGCAGAGGGCCCAGGACCCCTAGGTCTCAAGGGGGTGGAGAGGGAGGGGCAGGAAGAGGGGCGCATCGCTGTGTGGCCATCGCCCAGGTTGGATCCTCTGTCTCTGAGCCTCGGTGGCCCCACCCAGCGCCCTAATGCCAGGTGAGAGCCTAACCCTCAATGATGCCACTCACAGCCAAAAGCAGAGCCGAGAAGAGGGTACTGAACCCACAGAGCCCGCCCCTCTCCATCCTGTGCCTGCTTCCTGTGTGGCTTTCGGTTGGCAGGAGATCGCTCTCCCTGGATGTCGCCCTCGGAAGGGCCAAATTACTACCTGAGTTCATGGACGGGCACAGCGATTGGAATTCCATCAAGTGCTTCGTGGGTAGGCTTTGCACAGCCTCCCCTAACCTGAGTGGCTGAGAGTTTCATTTTGTTGAGAAGGGCAACCTGGGGCAGCCCTGGTCTCTGGGAGGCAGAGATGCTGGCTTCCACGCCACTTGCCCAGAGAAAGTTCCCCTCCTTTGCCGAGAGATGAGAAAGGACTGAGCCACACGCTCCGAAACGACTGTTGGTGTAAACACTCGGGACTCCGCAGGCAATGACGTTGGGGGTAAGTCCCCACTCCCGGGAGCTGGGCTTTGGCTCAGATCCCTCTCCAGACGGAAAGCCATGTTAACCACCCAGAGTGTTTTAAAGCCCCTGGAAACCTCAGAACAGCGCTTCGCCTTCTGAGCTACTTTCCCAGGGCGGAGGGGGTGGCGGGTGTCGGAAGCCCTCGGACGCCTCCTCTCAACACGCATGGACCCAACATTTTTGGGCTCCCGGGGACTGTCACTTAGGACGATGAAAATGGCTCCTCTCTGCCAGGGCCTGGCTTCTGGGGACATCTGTGAAGCGGTGTCACAAGCCGATTAGGAGGAAACCTTTCCTTCGGGTGCAACTCGAGAAGAGCGTTTCACCCAGAAGGAAACTGTGGGGCTGAAAACAAATCAATGAAGGATTTGCAGATAGATGTTCTTTGGGCCGGAGTACAATTTACCAAATGCCGTGTAAAAGAAGAGAAACCGCCTCCCCCAGCTCTGCCAGGCTCCAGCAGATTCCTGAAGAAAAACAACTCTTTGCCCACAGAACCTTAGGCTCAGCTCGGAAGTGAGTTTCCTCAAAAGGCACGGGGGGAATGGTTAGGAATTCCTGAAATCCTACAGCAAGCATCTGAATCCAGCAGCCTTCAGAGTCGAGGGGAGGGGAGGTGCCGGCCCGGTGCTCCGGCCGGGACAATTTACAGACAGAAAGTTCTATGGAATGAGTTTTCCAATAACAGACCTGGGGGAACGGCCACACAGCCATGGTGACGGACCGAGTGGCGGGTCACTGATTTAAGAAGCAAGTCCGGTCAGGGTTATTAAGCCTTTCTCGGGCTAACCTGAGGGAGGGGACCCCGGCCAGGAGGAAATGGTTTTGCAGGAGCACAAGCTTGAGCAAATATGTTTCCTGGCTCCTCCAAGCCACTTGGGCAGCTAGGTGAAGCCAGGGCCAAAACAAACACGTTGGGGGCTCCCTCCAGACCCCCCTACCCCCGGCGCCCGAGCCCTCCCCTTCCTCTGAAACCCATGAAAACTTGATTTGTCTCAATGAAACACAAGCTGGGAAATTGGAGAGGAGGCAGAGGGGGAGCGGGAAGGAAAGGGGGACCAGGCAGCGTCCATGCAGTCAGTTGTGTTATTGATTTAGCGCCAACCAGCCCCAGAGTGCCATCGACAAGGATCATACCTCCTGCTGATCTCAGGGGAAATTCTCCAAGATCCATGGCTGGGAGTTAAGGAGAGTCTCTAAGCCATCAGGAAGGAGCAGAGCCACTGCAGCTCCTCAGAATGATGGACCAGGGCGAGCTTTAATTAACAGGGTCTGATGCCTCTTCTTTTTTGGTAACTGAGCAGATTTAAAGGGCTAGAGTCCCAATTTGGAGGGTGCTGGTGCTGCTCCGGCTGCTGCCTTTGCTGCTGCTCTGGCCACTGCTCCGGCTGCTGGAAGGCTTTCTGCAGATGTCTCTCTTCAGCAAGGACGTGGCGCGGTGAAGGTGGAAAAGGGCAGCCAGTCGCCCCGGGGGTCTTGGGCTCCATGGTGTGAATCAGAGCTGCGGGGCCGGGGGTCCAGGCGCTACCCGTCCGAGTGAGTGCAATGTCTTGCTCGAGGTCACCCAGACCTGGGAGGAGGGCGGGGCTCCTGCTGTGCAGGTGGCCTCAGAACACCCTCCCCAGGTGTGGGGCTGCATGGATGGTGCCCGGGAAAAGTGGGTGGCATGGGCTCAGCTGTGTGCTTCCCTCCTGAGAAGACAGCTTGGTGACAGCCACCCTGTATACTGCACATGCACACCTGCCTGTGGACACACACATCTGTCCACGTATACGTGCATGCTTATTAGTGTACACACGTCTGTCCATGTACCCACATGCCCGCCCGTGGACGCACACATATATGTCCGTGTACCCACATGCCTGCCTGTGTTCACACACATCTGTCCATGTGCCCACATGCCCATCCGTGGACACACACATCTGTTCATGTATGTGTGCATGCTTATCAGTGTACACACGTCTGTCCATGTACCCACACATCTGCCCACATATATACATATACCGGTCCATGCACACACATATATGTGCATGGACACACACGTCTGTCCATGTCCCTGTGCGTGCTCACCAGTGTATGTACGTATCTGTCCATGTACACACATGCCTACTCACATACACACGTATGCCTGCCCAAGTGCACACACATCTGTGCATGAACACACACAGGTCCCTGTACATACATGACTGCTCTTGTACACACACACCTGTCCCTGTACACAACGTGTGTCTGTGTACACACACACCTGCCTGTGCACATGTACATGCTTACTCAGGTACACACACATCTGTCCATGTATACACGTGCCCGCCCATGTGTACATACACACACACACACACACCCCTGCCCAGGGACACACGCATGCCTATCTTCCATGCATCCAGATACAGAGGCCTGCAGTCAGCCAGGCGACCTGTCCATACACCTATATTTTATAAGTAGACCAACAAAAGAGAGAACTGTGATACGGCGTGGCCAGAAGGGAGCCTGGGGTAAGGGAGTGGAACCACAGTGTGTGTTTGGGGACGGGGGAGTGGAGGGGGTCCCTGCTTCTCTGGCTGCCTTTCCGGGTACAGGGCTCTGCATGAGGGAGAGTTGCAATTCAAGGCCATGACCCTAAGAGATACCAAACCTGTCCCCCACCTCTGCCCACCGCCTCGTGCTGTCTACTTGTGAAGCCTCGCTTGGGTCAGACCTCACTGTCTCATCCTCGCACTAGCCTATCCTGGGCTTGGCATCCTTACAAGAGCTGATTTTCTCTGCAACACTTCAGCCAATATAGTAGCACCTTGTGCAATATTTTTAATACCCTTGTCCCCTAGTAAGCACTCAAAAGAAATCCAGCCAGGCGGGGCTCAGAAGACTCAGAGCCCAGGCTTGCAGGAGTGCTGAGGGGTGTTGGGGACAGGAGGCGGGGGAGCTGAGCTGTGGGCTGGGGGTGCACCATGGACCCTGCCTGGCTCTGCTACCAGTACATGTGTCACCCTCTCCCTATGTCCAGCCTGGGTTTTCTCATTTGTAAGATGACAGCATTGAAATGAGCCAGCAGCTCCCTTAACCCCAAGGGGAAGCAAAGACATGTGAACTCTCAGAAAGCAGGTTCCCTTATCCAAACACCGGGCTGGACTGAAACTTCCCGGCTGACAGGGATGGCACACTGCAGAGGGCATCCGCTAAGAACACTCTAGGGCAACGCGGTGTGGGATTATCTGCAAGGGCCTCCACGTCAATGAGGGGCGGGGTAGGGAGGACACTCTCCCTGTTCTCAGCCTCTCCTCCAAGCCGTGGATCCTGCACGCAGCCAGCCTGGCAAAGGTCACAAAGAGAGCACTTGAGATTCCAGCTGCGGCACAGGTAAAATCACTGGCAGCTACGGGCTCTGCCCACCTTTCCTGCAAATCTCTCTCGATGCCCACTCTTCCCCTGCCTGGCACCCTACTCTCACCCTCAAGCCCAAGGGCATTAAAAATAATTTTTTTTGCCTTTTTTTAGGGCAGCACCTGCAGCATAGGGAGGTTCCCGGGCTAGGGGTTACATTGGAGCTTCAGCTATTGGCCTACACCACAGCCACAGCAACTCAAGATCCAAGCCACATCTGTGACCTACACCACAGCTCATGGCAATGCTGGATCCTTAACCCACCGAGTGAGGCCAGGAATTGAACCCACATCCTCATGGATCCTAGTCGGGTTCGTTTCCCCTGTGCCACAACGGGAACTCCGCCCACGGGCCTTGAAAGAACCTGCTATGCAGACATCAGTTCTATGTAACTTCCCGTCTCCATCCTCTGGGGACACTTGCATATGGCATCTTCTCTCGCCTTGAAAGAGAGTGAGGGAAACAGGGAGATGGCCACTGGGGGTGGTGAGGAGAGAGATGTGTGCCAGGCATGAAAGAGTCCCCCAGACTCCCAGCCCCAGAGCCCTCTGGCACCTCGAGACATCTCTGAGGAAGGGAGACTCTGGGGAGCTGGCACTGCAGAGACACGCCCAAGAAAAGCCACATGATAAGGAAGCATCTGGAGAGGACCAGGGAATTCAAGCTCTCTTGCTACAGCCCACCCCCCAGATCCTTGGAGTCTCTTTCCCAGTTTTCATGCATAAAATCAGGCCTCACATTTTGAAGACTGGTGACAGGGCTCCCCTGAAGCGGGGGTGGGGGAACAGTGGCCTGGATCCCCCTGGCTTGGGGACCCCTGCAGGGCTCCCCTCGTGGGACCGCAGCTACCACCGCGATGGCCTCGTGGCCCCCGGTGTCCCATGATGCCCCAGCTCACGTCTTTCCTCAGATCAAAGGGCTCTGAGAGTGACAGGAAGCTGGACCCCCGGGCAGAGATGGTGGCTTCCTCAGCTCTGCCCCAGGCGCCTGCGGGCCCTTGGGAGGGGCGGTCATCCGAGGTGCCCACCACCACTGGAACGTGCCCTCATGATGATCTTGACCCCTCCAAGTCCAAACTGAAGAGACCATGACCTAGAAAGAAGGGCGGTCCCTCCCCACTGGCCTGAGGTCTGCTCCGTGTACCCCTTTGGCCCAAAGGATGGCCTGCCTCTTCCCCAGTGGCAGGAGCTTAGCTTTATCTGACTTCCGAGAGATAAGCTTATCGGACTACAGCCCAGGAGGCCTCCCTCTGTGGAAGGTGGGAGCGAAGCCGCAGAGCCTCGAAATTGGCCTGTTCCCGAATCTGCTTGTGAATCGGGTTATTTACCCAGGCTGCTGAGCACCCGCTCTGCCACGCTGGGCCTGGGCTCTCCAGACCACTCCTCTCAGGTACCCCTGCCCGCTGGCTTCCGGTCGGTTCAGGAGGACAGGGTGGCGGTGGGGTGCACAGGAGGGAGAGGGCACGGAAGGATGGCTCCCGCCTCCTGGCTTCCTTAGCCGGCACCGATAATCAGCTTCAGGGCACCCCTTCCGTGATCCAGCACCAGCTTTGCCCACCTTGCAGAGGTGCCAGCAGCAGCTGGGCCGGGTCCCCCCGCAGCCTGACCACCAGCCATCCACATTCCACCCCCACCCCCGGCTCCCTCCCCTGCAGCAGTCCTGCTGGCTTGGTGCCTCCACCAGGGCCCAGGTGAGACCACCTCTTCTCTGTGTCCCCCAGCGCTAGCGATGGGAGCTGTTCTCGCAGTGATTAATTCTTGGATTAGTTCAGCTTTCCAGTTCCTGTGTAACGAATCCTCTGTGTTCAATACCATCTGTTGGAAATATCTAGTGTGGTTTTGTTTTCCTGAGTGGACAGGAATTTTCTTTGGAGATCCCAAACGGGAGTGTTCTGAACAAGTCAGAATCTGAACGTTCTGGCCCCTGTCCCACGCTTTGGAAATAAATGTTAGCATGTGCAGGTTAAAAGAAATTCCGAGAGGGAAGGGACTGTTTTAAGATCATTCCTCACGTGGGAGCCCCCTGGTACATCCTTGTGGGTCACATTTGTCACTTATTACACCAAATCTGCAGATATCAAGAAGAAAAAAATATCGCCCGTCTGATTTTAGATCTACTGAGTTCAAAACAAAAGGTTCTTAAGACACAACTTAGGAAGCTGACCTCACAACTGAACCGAACGCCAGCCGCCAGGGGAAGGACTCTGGGGAACTTACACATGATGTAAGTTCAGCTACGATAGCTGCGGTGAGTAAACCTTAGTATGTTTCACCAATAGTTTGGAACCTGGACAGTGCAGGCTATTAGGGAACTGGAGAGCCTTAATTCATCCTTCATTTCATCCCTTTGGGGGTCTGATCTGAGAACAGAGAGCAAGACAAACCTGATCCAGGGATAAGAACGCAAGGAGAGGGGGGCAAAATGTGTGCGCTGCTCATGACCTCATCTTTTTTTTTTTTCCCCTCTTTTTTAGGGCCGTGCCCGCAGCCTATGGAAGTTCCCAGGCTAGGGGTTGAATCGGAGCTGCAGCTGCCAGTCTACACCGCAGCCACAGCAATGCGGATCCAAGCTGCACCTGTGACCTACACCACAGCTCACAGCAATGCCGGATCCTTAACCGACTGAGCGCGGCCAGGGATCAAACCCGCATCCTCATGGATCCTAGTTGAGTTCTTAACCTGTCGAGCCACAAGTGCAACTCCCATGATATCATCTTGACCTCTGCCCAGTCTTCCAGGCCGCCACATCCAGCGTGGTCGGCGTGCGCTACCCTAGAGACAGGGCCCTAGGCAGCCCCTCCTCTCCGCTCCCACTGCCGCTGGCTTCGCTCAAACCCTTTTCTCTCACGGCTGGTCACCTAAGGGCACTTTCTAAAGGAATCTGCCTCCCTCCCTCCCCTCACAAACAGTGCCTGGTGTCCTGCTGGGCACCACAGTGGCAGACAGAGGAGAAGCAGACCAGCCTTTGGGGAGCTCAGGAGCACGAGAAAGACAAGAATCAAAGGACTGCGAAGGCGACCAGGGCGGAGAGCAGGAAACACACAGGGCAACCGACCGACTAGGAATCGGAAAGACTCCTGAAGGGCAGATGGGTAAGCGGTGTCGATGACGCGATGGGGCGGGCATTGCTCCCCGCAGACAGAACAGGCTCTAAGGCACGAAGCAAGGTCGATGCCGACACTGACCAAGTGCAGAGGTGGGTTCGTGGTCAGAGGGAAAGATAAGCAGAGGGCTCCCATGAGGCCTGCGGGCTTCATGGTAAGGGAGAGGGGGCTATGGGGCTATGCTGGCTCGTGAGGTGCCAGCTGATGTCTTTATGAACATCCTTCGTCGCTTTAAGGAATCTGTGGCAAATCCAAGTGAGCAATGAAGAGAACGTGAACAAGGTTCACACTCGGAGCACAGCTGGATCGAAGGGTCTGAAATGCAGAATCACTGGAGTTCCCTGGTGGCCTAGTGGGTTAAGGATCCAGCATTGTCGCTACGCTGTGCCTTGGGTTACTGCTGGGGCATGGGTTTGATTTCTGGCCTTGGGAACTTCCACATGCCTTGGGCGTGGCCAAAAAATAAATAAATTCTTAAAAATTTAAAAAGTAAAATAAAATCATAACATTTGTTGGCCATAGTGTTTGGGATATAATCAAACTCCTTGGTGAGCTGCTGATGCCAACTAATTTACAGCCCCGCCCATCTCCCAGGTGTCCGCCTACCGCACATCCTTCAGAAACAACTTGCACCTTGCAGAAACCATGTGAAACCACTTTCAACTCCCAGAAGAGGTCAGCCTCACACATTGCCTTAGCACTGCTGTTCCTCCAGCCTGGAATGTCCTTCCTTGCTGCCCTAGTGCACTCCTACTTATCCATCAGGGCCCTATTCTGATGTCACCTTCTCTGGGAAACCTTCTGCCAAGGACCACCTTTCCTCCCACCTTCCGCCTGGCTGCGAGGGGTACCCACCTCCCTTGGGGCAACCACCACACTGAACAGCCATTTTTCCTCCCACGTGACCATCTCCCCCTCTATGGCAGCAGCAATAGGGTCCTTCCCCCCCATTCTTTTTTTTTTTTTTTTTTTTGTCTTTTGTTGTTGTTGTTGTTGTTGCTATTTCTTGGGCCGCTCCTGCGGCATATGGAGGTTCCCAGGCTAGGGGGTGAATCGGAGCTGTAGCCACCGGCCTACGCCAGAGCCACAGCAACGCGGGATCCGAGCCACGTCTGCAACCCACACCACAGCTCACGGCAACACCGGATCATTAACCCACTGAGCAAGCGCAGGGACCGAACCCGCAACCTCATGGTTCCTAGTCGGATTCGTTAACCACTGCGCCACGACAGGAACTCCTTCCCCCCCCATTCTTGGTGCCTGGTCCTGGGTGGTCCCATAACAAATTCTGGTGAAAATGAACTAGAGGATATATTTCCACACTAAGTGAGCTCAGCTCCCTGGTGTGAAATGCAAACTTTGTAAAACTCAGACCTGTAAAGTTCCCAAGCTGCTCACTGGCTAATGCAGCAGCCTGGGGGGTAGAGGGGCAGGGAGCCACCCCCAGGTGGACTTCCTGGAGGTGATGAGTGGCTCACAGCCTGATGGATGGCCTTGCTCCATCCACCTGACCTTGGGCATCAGCACAGCTGGCCGTTTTGGCTGAACCTCCAGGAGGACAGCAGCCCCGGGGGGACGCTGGCAAACGCATATGGGAACGTCAGCATCACTTCCCTAAATCACACTGCTGTCTCTTGGCAAGGTCACCTACGGATGTTCAAAGGCCCAACTTGCTCTTCTTATCTCCTAGCCGGATGAGATGCCAAACCCAACAATGAACCCACTGGCTTCTAAGAAAACAAACCAGTCCGACAAGCCTGTGTGTGCAGACGCAAGCTGAGGGCTAAAGCAGTGAGGCAGAGCGGTGTCCACAGTCCCAGTATCCTGGCTCCAAACACAGAAAACCCACCATGGAGAGGAGAGGGCTACAGTCAAGCCATGAGATTCCAGGCAAAGGGCCGCCCCGTCGGGGGGTACAAATGGCCACCAGCTAACCCTGCAACCAGGGGCTTTTCCAGCCGAGAGATGGGAGCCATTCAAGGAAGGTTTTTTTGGGGTTTTTTTTTTTTTTTTGGTCATTTTAGGGCCATACCCTTGGCATATGGAAGTTCCCAGGCTAGGGGTCGAACTGGAGCTGCAGTTGCTGGCCTACGCCACAGCCACAGCCACGCCAGATATGAGCCGCGTCTGCAACCTACACCACAGCTCACGGCAACACCAGATCCCCAAACCCCCTGATCGAGGCCAGGGATCGAACCCGCATCCCCATAGATACTAGTCGAGTTCCTTAACCACTGAGCCACGAAGAGAATCCACGTTCAAGGAAGCTTGAGTGGAGCATGGGATGGGAACTACCAAGATGCCCAAGGTGCCCACTCTCCTCCCCAAGCCGAAAGACCCCCCAGGTGGTTCACTGTGGTCCATCCGCCCATCAGAGTCCACGCTGAGGTTTCCCTGGCCAGAGTCCTTGTTAATTTCCATGCACTGTCTTCACAACTAAAGCATACTCATTGCTGAAAGTTAGAAAGCATAGAGAGGGAATCTTCCAAATGCTGACATGCAAGGGTCACCATGATGAAAACTTATTTCCATCTGTTGCCAATGAGAGCTGGCACAAGCTTTCTTCCCCACCTCCCGCTTCTTTATAAACCATGACTAGGTACTAAGGGTACTGGGCTCTGAGCCTCTCCTGGCAGACCCAGCCTGCTTGCACCCCACTGGCTGAGCCAGTTGGAGCCAAGGCTGGGCCACGGGGGCTCCACACCTGCTTAGTCAGGCTGTCCTTGGAGGCCAAGACTGGACCGCCTCAACTGCTTTCTCAGCTTCAAGAACTAGCATATTTTCAGAAGGTAAAAGACCATCCCCCAGCCAACTGCCATTTCTTGCAGGAACTCAGAGAACTCCGAGAATCCAAGGACAGCTCAGAAGGGGGGCAAAGATCACTGTGGCATTAGAGTGGAAGGTCGCTACAAGCTTAAAAGGAAAAATACAGAAGGGCCTGAGATTCCCAAATCCGAGCTGGCTGGGAATGGGACAGATCTGTCCCTTACTGAGTCTCTACATCATTGGGGGTTACAGCAAACTGCCCCCACCCCCCCACTCCCCTGGGGTAGCTGTGCAGAAGGGGTGAAACATAGGGTTCCCCCTTCCACCTGGAGAAAGAGGTCGTGGGACACTGGAAATGTGATTTGGCCCAAAGTACAGAAAACCAGTAATGTCACTATATATGAAAGGTATGTGTATAGCCATGAATAGAGATGCCCATCTCTTTCCCTTTATTTGCAAATAGAGTCAGGGGCACAGCTAAAAGCTACGGTAAAGCAGGACTAATATGACTTTGCAAAATAAAAAAAAAAATACCATCCCTATTTTGTATACTATCAACCCCCAGCCCACCGGTCCCACAAGACCCCTCAACAGTGATAAGAAGAAGAAAAGAGTCCCTCTCTTGAATTCATATTATAACAGGGGCTAAGTAGCCACCCTGGGCACACCCCGGCCCCAAGGGCATCGCACTGCCATCCCATCCCTTATGCTAATCCCACAGATGCCTGGCTTTTTCATCTTGCCCTCTGTTTCACGCAGCCAAGATCCGGGAAGCCTTGACACTAAATCTTCCTTAGCTTTCCCTTTTCCTTAGTTTAGCCCACCTGAGATTATTCATTGAATAATCTCTAGAGTCTCCAATTGCAGCTGTTCCAGGTAATAGCCTGAGTGACTCCAGCTTTGGGAAGCTCACCACGCAAGGCAAGTTCGCTCAATATTCCCAGCACCCTTCCTCAGCCACAGGAGCAACAGTCAAGGCGAGGATGGCTTATGGCTCCCCACATGGATTCCTAAATTCTAGTCCTTGGGATGGATGTCACCACATGGCAAAGGTGCGAAGGGTGGAAACCACCAATGTCCTGCATCCCAAACTGGGATGCATCCTGTATCTGAGACTCTCCTGGACAGAAATCAGGAGTGGTACCAAATAAGGCAATCCCACGGCTTTTCAAGACCCTCCAGTCCCTCTTGAGGTTCCCCATCCCTGTCTGGGGTCCAAGAGGAATAGCCACAAGCACCTTAGTCCAGCTAATGCTCCAGAAGGTTATGAAACCAAATTGTCTAGGACACGGCATGGGAGAGCATCTCAGATTCCTCTCTCCCGCCTCCGGAACGTGAGAGAGGAGAGAAGTTGGGGGTCAGGGTGTAGATGGATGCGCTCCTGGGTAACTTTCATTTGCTCTCCGTGGCTCAACTCAGACATCACCTCATCCAAGAAGTCTTCCTTCGGGCACAAGGTTAGACCTCCGTTCTCCATGCTCTCAAAACATCGTGTGCTTCCCTCTTAGACTCATTACACCGCATCTTAAATTCCCAATGGCCTCTCTGCTCCCCGACACAGGCTAGACGGTGTGCTTTGGAGCTGAGGGGCTGTATCTCACATGGGAGACTATAGCAGCGACCTCCTCTATCCACCTCTTATACCCACCGCCTGAATGCTCCCCACCCAAAACTTGAGTTTGAAGCCCTGGCTGATGTCTTTCTGCACCAAGATTAACAGCTTTCCACTCACCTCCACCCCTAATTACTACAACCAGGGGAAAAGAGAAGTGGGAATTGAAAACAGAGCTCTCCGAGGCCAAACCAATAGAAGAGGGCTTTGTAATGTCACAGTCAAGGTTGGGAAAGAGACAAACACTCTTCCAGCATAATAAAGTCAAAAATTATGCCAGCAAGAAGACATGAATCTTGTACGTAGATCATTGAAGTCTGTGGGCAAGAGAATAACACTTGCAATATATAAGTGATTTGTTGTTTCAAAGAGTTTGGAATGATCAGAGAGGAATGGAAAGAAAAAGCAAGCTTCCACCCAGAGGGCAGGGTCCCCTCCCTTCTCTTGTCTGACTTCCAGGCTCCAAACCTCCCCTCGCTCTGAGCAGCAATAAAATGAATGGGGACTCTATACTGATGACGAGTTGGGACACCCCAACCAACGGAGTAGCCCCTGACCCAGGAAAGGAGGAAAAAGCAAAATAAAAAAGAATGAGGATGAGAAACAGGTCCAAGTGGGAGATCTGGTCAACCAAGAGGATAGCCACTTGGAGGCCAATGCCCTAAAGGTCCAGGCAGGGAGACCCACGCTTGGTATGATGCATGGGTTTGAATGAATTAGTTTGAGGCTGTCATGCTCACTCCTTGGCTCACTGCCCCCTTGGTTCTGTATAGGTTACATTCTATCACAGGGACCTGGACTGAAGAACAGACCGAACTGTCCTTGAGGTTGTGTGTGTGTAAGTATGCACACAAATGTGAACAGGCACTTGGTTGGCAGAGTAAAAGAAAGGACTAGCTCTCCTTTCCCAGGTCAACAGCAGGCACCCCAGACACCTACAGGGCCACTGACATGAAGGTAAGAGGAACCCTGGGGGGAGGACACCCAACCACAAGAAAGTCCATGGTCTAGTGTATGACATTTATAATCTAGTAGAGGAAATGCTATGTAGGAAGTGCAGGGTGCTTTGAGGACACAGAGAGGGTGCTTTGTCCTAAGGGCTTGGGAAGGCTTCCTGGAGAAGGCGATGTCTTCTGAGTCTGAAGATCAAGTAGAAGTTAGCCAGAAGCACGCCATGAAATAGCCCCCGCTCTAACCCCCAGAGAACAGATTCACGCCCTTTCAAGGGTCTGAGATAAGAAGATCGGCGTGAGTCACACACACGTCAGGTGTGTTAGAGCCAGTCCATTCCTTTGATGAGGCCCCCAGAGCTGGCAGACCCTCTCACTTACCTGTGTTCCTACAGGCGGTCCCAAGCCCTTTTTCCAGAACTGCGAAAGTGGTCTGGATCCTGCTAGTTGCACTAAGAAGGTAGATTTGCAGTGTCTACAGAGCCAGAAGCCCACTCCGGGGCTGGCCCCAGCCTGGCGCCTTGGAGCCCACTGAAGGCTGCCAGACCCTGGCTGGGCCGGATGCTCTGCCTGCAAGAGGAAGAAGGGAGCCGAGAGCTCCCTGGAGCCTGGCCAGGGCTCTCTGGCCCGCCAGGCAGGTGGAGGAGGAGCCGGGGAGAGCCTCATACAACCTCCAGAGGATCAGATTAACTCATGAGGAGCCAGGATCAGTGGGCTGACCCAAGGAGCCCACTGCAGAGCCCCACCCAGGCTGGTGGTGGGGGCGGGGGCACACCTTCCTCCGGATTTAACTTGCTACTTAAATCTGAGCTGGACTTCCTGCCCCATCCCCAGCAACAACACAGCCTGGGTAGAGTCTTCTGCTGTGGGGCTGGCTGTTGTCTCACTCTAATCTTTTTTTTTTTTTTTTCCAGTATAATTTTATTGAGGTCAAATTCACCCAACTTAAAATTAACCTTTTTAAAGAGGAAGAGTTCAGTAGCATTCAATACATCTCCCATGTTATGCAACCACAGCCTCTATCTAGTTGCAAAATAGTCTCAGGACCACAAATGGAAACCCTACATGGATTAAGCAGTTACTTCCCACTCCTTCCCACCCCTAGCCCCTGACAACCACAATAAGCGTTTCGTCTTTGCGGATTTGCCTATGCTGGATATTTCATACACGTGTAATCTTATAATATATGACCTTCTGTATCTGGTCTCTTTCACTTAGCATATTTTCAAGGTCCACTGACATTGTTGTACGACGAATCAGTCCTTCGTTCCTTTTTTTTTTTTCCTTCTTTTTTTTTTAGGGCCGCGCCTGCAGCATATGAAGCTCCCAGGCTAGGGCTTGAGTCCGAGCTGAAGCTGCCAACCACGGCCACAGCAGCCACATGGGATCTGAGCCTTGTCTGCGACCTACAACACGCCTCACGGCCCTGAGCTTGGCCATTCATCCCCTGAGATTGGCCTTTAACCCACTAAGTGAGACCAGGGATGGAACCCACATCCTCATGAATACTAGCTGGCTTCGTAACCCGCTGAGCCACAGTGGGAACTCCTTTTCATCTCTTTTTCTAACCAAATCATATTTCATTGTATGCAAACACTACAATTTGCTTACCCGTTCATCCATTGATGGACATTCATTTGTTTTTACCTTTTGGCAATTCCATTATCACGCGTGGAGTTGCTGGGTCAATACAGTAATCCTATGTTTATTTTTTTGAGGAATTTCCAGTGTTTTCCAAAGCAGCTGAACCATTTTATATTCCCACCAGCAATGTAGATGAGTTCCAATTCTCCACATTCTCACCAACATTTATCTTCTTTTTTCTTTTTGTCTTTTTTTTTTAAGGGCTGCACCTGCAGCATATGGAGGTTCTCAGGCTAGGGGTTGAATGGGAGCTGTAGTTGCCTGCCTACACCCCAGCCACAGCCACAGCAATACTAGATCTGAGCAGCGTCTTCGACCTACACCACTGCTCACAGCAACACCAGATCGTTAACCCACTGAAGACAGCCAGGGATCGAACCTGCGTCCTCATGGTTACTAGCCAGATTCATTTCTGCTGAGCCACAACGGGAACTCCTATCTTCTTTTTTTCTCAATAGTCGTCATGGTGGCTGTGAAGTGCGATTGCACTGGGGTTTTGATGTGCATTTCTTGAATGACTAATGATGTTGAGCAACTTTTCCTGGTGCTTGTTGGCCATTTGCACATCTTCTTTGAAGAAATATTTATTCAAAGCCTTTGTTCACTGAGTCTGTTACTGTTTGGTTATATTCATTCATTCTATTCTTCTAGATTCCACATATGAGATCGTATGGTATTTATTTTTCTCTGTCTGAGTCCAGGGTTTCCTGTTCCACCATCCTGTGGCCACCTTTCCTGACCTCATTCTTTTTCGTGTGAATTTCCAGTTGTCCCAACCCATTCATTGAAGAGAATGTTCTTTCCCCACTGAATGGTTTGACGTTCCTGCCAAAAATTCACTGGCCATGGACACATGGGTTTAGTTCTGGATCCTCGATTCTATTTCGTTGGTTCATCTGTCTATCCTGTGCCAGTTCCACACTCTTTTGATTACTACAGCTTTACAATAAGTTGTGAAATCTCTTTCCTTAATAATGCCTACACCCACTCAGGGGGAGGTGACCTAAATCAGTGCTCCTTTTCCTAACTGGATACCTCACAAGTAACACCGGACACTCAACTGTCCTTTGGAACTGTGGGTTCTGGCTCTAATTCTGAAGTCAGAGGAAGAGCAGAGAAGGGGAAGGGGGAGAGCTGTGAGAGGCCGTGCAGGAAGTGCTCCCTTGAGTGCTCCATAAAAGGAGGAGGCATCAGGAAGCAGAAAGAATGTGGACATGGGTGGGGTTCAAGCCCAAATCTGAAGCTACTAGGCTTGTCGTCTTGGGCATCTTATCCTCTCTGGCCCTTGGTCTTATCATGTGGGAAATGGGCTGCTGTGAGAACTGCGTGTGTGCAAAACAAGGTGCAAAGAGCTTCTGGCCCAGAGCATCTGCTCACTAAATAGCACACAATGGAACTGGGAAACATGGCAGATCCCGATTCCTCCAAGATCTGATAGAACTACTCTGGAAGTGGTGTGCATTGAGCATGGATCTCTTGACGGCTTTTAATCAGTCACAGGCACCCCCTGAGCCAGGCCAGGGAGTTCAAGAGACGACACTGGTCTTTACTAACATGTCCTTACTTCCTTTGCTTGAAATGAGCTCCTTTACTAATTAATGAATTAACTAGTTAAAAGTCTTCTGGGGGATACCAGCCTGCTAAGTCCGGCTTTCTGTAAGTCCACCAATAATGTTGTCAGAAGCTTGGCGAGCAGGGAAGGCAAATACAGGCTGAGGGTCTCTTTCAGTGATCACCAACCCCTGTTCCCTCCCTGGTGGAAGGAATCCAATGTAACTAATCACCCTGCATTTCTAGTAAAGAGGCAAGACAGAGATCGTAGGGTTATCCAACTGCTTCCCAGAATTTATTCTGTGTGAAACATCCTTAAAGTTTCAGGTAAAGCCCTAAATGGAGATGGATGCACTGAACTGGACTCTCCTTTGGAGAGGGAGTGTGTTATGGGCCTGGAAACCTTCGGGGCTTCAGGGCAGCTGGCCTGAGCCAAGGACTGCGGAGAGACTGCCAACAATCAGTGGCGTTTACCCCTGAGCCTCCCTGGGAAACACACCCACCCTGCCACTGGACACAGGCTGGATCTCTGCTGCTTCTGGAGGCTGGGTGTCTCTGCACCACCTCTGCCCGTGTGGAGCCCCTGTGGTCCCTGCCTCCGTGGGTCACCTACTTCCAAAGTGAAGTTTGTCCAAGGTGCATGTGACCGGTAAAGGCCCCGTCACATACCTGCCTCCAGCGGGGAGGGTGGCTGGAGAAGCTTATTCCTAAGCTTTGCGTTGGGCACGCACCCAGGTTGGGTGGTCACGGGAGATGAATGTTAAGAAGAATGACAGTTGTTCACCACTAGGGGTTGTCTTAATGAGGTCCTATTTAATCTTGGTAAATAGAAGACTGCTCTTCTGCTTCCAATCACACTGCAGTGAAGGCATGAGAAATGGGCCAATAGAAAGATAGGACACAACAGCACTGAAGGCAGGAGAAATGGGCCAATAGAAACATGGGACACAACAGGGCCACCTTCCCCATCCCCATCAACCATGGTCATGGGAACTTTCCTACCTACAGGGTCTCCTGAGTCTGGCATTTGCTAGGCAATGTGGCCTCTGTGAGCAAATGAATGAATGAGTGGACAGAAGAGAGAGGGGAGGCAGATCTCATTTGCCTCAGGCATGGTATCTGGACTGACTGAGATGAAGCCCTAGGAGCTACAGTCCTAAGCTGGGGTCTTCCCACTCTCACCTGCCCCCCTAACCTACTGGCCAGATCTGAAAGTTAGAGCTTTTGCCTCTTTTCAGTTCTCCACTGGGCTGTGGGTCCCTGCAGCCTGAACACCCTTTGCTGACCCTCCCACAAGAGGCTGGACCTGCAGCCTATATCCCTGGATGCTGGCCAGCTGTTGGCTCAAGTCTTGCCTTCCATGGATTTCCATCTAGCCACATGTGGGGAGGAGTGGTGCTACGGGCCTGATCTGGATATGACCTGCTGCCAGGAATCCTCCTGTCCATCCTATCTGCTGGACCAGAGTCCATCATGGCCCCAACCAAAGCCCATGTACCCGGTGCTGAGCTGAGTAGGCTCCCCTGTGCCTGGGTTTACAACTCCTCACCATCAGCCAAAGCTGCTGAGGTTCCGGGATACCCAGCTGAGTCACAATACTCCCTGCTGATCCCCGGAGTGACCTTGCCAACGGTCTCAGGTACAGGACATCTCAAGGCTAAGACTCAGACTTTGGCTCCAGGCGTTCCAATTCCATCATTCACTCTTTCATGGGGATTTTTGGCTAAAACATTGGTGACAAAGTACGACTTTCAAAAAGTGAACGTGGTTCTCATGCAGATATAGAATGAAAACACATCTAAGATTTATTTAACTTATTAATGAGAAGGTCAGAGCAGTGGCAAAGCTGATTGAAAAAGCATTTGGGGAACTGGGTATTTATAGGTTTTTGAAAAACGAATAAAGTTGTTAGGTTAGATATAAAACTGGTGGATGTCCTGGTAGTTCAATAAGACCTCTACACTTAAGATTTATCTTTCCAACCATGCAAAAATCAATTGCATCTCCACTAGGAAAAAACAAAACAAAACATCGAGTTTACGCATAATTCCACAGTATCCGGGCTTTCGACCACTGATGAAATAGTGAGTCACACAAAGGAATATTCCCCTATAATTAAACAACGCTTAAGGAATGGTACAACGATGCCCCTGTGTGCTGTTGAAAGATGATGTCCTATCTTTGACTCATTTCCAAGATTTAGATCTTTTTTTTAAATTTCGTGGATGGACTGTGAAGGTCTCTCGAGGACCTGGGAAAACTAGGCTCTCAGGAAAATGTCTTAAAACATGGATTTATAGAGTTTAGAACCTCACAGTGACACCTCATTGTTCCCTTTAAGGATAAAGGCCAGCCCTTAAGCAAGACACCCACAGCCCTGCATGCCCTGAGCCTTTCACCAGCCCATCTCTTGCCACTTCTGTACAGGTACCCAGCATTCTGGCCCACGAAGACCCCTGCACACAATGGCCCCTTCCATCCTTGACTTTGCCTAAGTCTCATTATACCTTGAACCTGAAACCCCCTTCCCCCACTTGTTCATTGGAATTTTTCCTGTGCAGATTTTACAACATGCCTCAAGGGATACTTATTCCAGAAATCCATCCTCAACAACTCCTAGGACAAATTGCCTCTCCTCTCCAAATTCTCATTGCCATCTCCCCATTGCAGTTCAATTCACGTAACGCTTTTCTTACATCCTCAGCCTTTTTTTTTTTTTTTTTTTTTTTTTTTTCCTTTTTATGGCAGCACCTGCAGCAGAGGGAAATTCTCGGGCTGGAAGGTAAATCAGAGCTGTGGCTGCCAGCCTATGATGCAGCCACAGCAATGCCGGATCTGAATTGCTTCTGCTACCTACACTATAGCTTGCAGCAATGCCAGATCCTTAATCCACCGAGTGAGGCCAGGGATCGAACCCACATCCTCAAAGAGACAGCATCAGGTTCTTAATCCACTGAGCCACAATAGGTACTCTCTCTTACATCCTTACCTTACACATTCATTTCTAAGCTCCATTAAGACAGGGATCATCTGGTATTCACATTTATATCCTCAGTGTCTCCCTGCCTAGAACAGAATAGGAAGGAAATGAATGAGTGAATTGAATGAATGCATGATAAGAATACAACTCCAGAACATCTGTAACCAGGACATATGGGCAGCCCAGCCATTCTGGGCAGATTCATCTCAATGCAAGATTCAGCAGCAGCAAGCCCACAGGAGGGGCTTGACACCTCAGAGCCTAGCGAATGTGCCTGAACCTGTCTTCAAATGACTGCCCCCTGAATCAGGATAGTGTCCTGACACTCTGCTACGTAGATATGAACTGTGACTATATCATAAATAATTGTGTACCAAAAATGAAATCAACATTTGTAAAGAATCTAATTAAAATAATAAATTACAGGGGGTGTATTATAGTTTGAATTTGTATGTCCCAGAAGATGAATGTGCTGGTCTTTTATTCACAAACTTATTTGCCATGCGTCTGAGTTCTTAGTGAATGTGTGTTCATATATTTTACACATTTTAATGGGTTGTTTGTTTCCCTATTATTAGGTTTTGAAAGTTCTTTGTGTATTCTGGATGTGACACTTTTTTTAACATACATGCTTTGAAAATATTTTCTCCCACAAATATATTTCTGTACCTTGCCTTTTGATTCTCTTAACAGTATCTTAAAGCAAGTGAATTTTAAAATTTTTTGATGAACTCTAATTTATCAATTTGTACTTATAGGGATCATGCCTTTGGTATTGAATAAAAATTTCCATTTGGTTCTGACTTATTCAGCATAATGTCTTCCAGGTCCATCATGTTATTGCAAAGTTCCTTCTTTTTTTCAGGCTGAATAATATTCCAGTATGTATATACCACATTTTCTTTATTTATTTGTCTGTTGATGGACATTTGATGCCCCTCATAGGAAAGATCTAAAATAGTCACAATTATAGAAGCAAGAAACTGACTGGCAGTTGTTAGAGGGTGAAGGGTAGAAGTGGGAATTGCTGTTTAATGCATAAAAATTTACAATTACACAAGATAAGTACTAGAGACCTTCTGTACCACACAGTCCCTAGAGTAAAAGGCAGTGCTGTGACTTGAACATTTTTTTAAGGGTGCAGATCTCATGTTAAGTGTTCTTACCATACACACACCAAAAAAGAACAAAGGGACACAAGAAACTAGAAGTCATGGATATGTATGCGTATCACCTTAGTTGTGGGGATGGTCAACATATGTTGAAACTCATCAAATTATATATTAAATATGTGTGGGGTTTTGTATATAAATTTTATCTCATTAACACTGGGGAAAAAACAGGTTACAAAGGTTTTCTCGTATGTTTTCTTCTAGAAACGTTATAAATTTCAGGCTTTACATTGGGGTCTTTGATTCGTTTTGAGTTAATTTTGCATATGATACAAGGCATGGATGTAAGTTCCTTTTTTGCATATGGATATTCAATTGTTACAGCATGATGTCATTGAAGAGACTATACTAGCCTTTGTCCATGGAATTGCTTTTGCATGCTTATTTTTATTTTTTTTATTTTTTTTTATTTTCCCACTGTACAGCAAGGGGGTCAGGTTATCCTTACATGTATACATTACAATTACAGTTTTTCCCCCACCCTTTCTTCTGTTGCAACATGAGTATCTAGACATAGTTCTCAATGTTTTTTTTTTTTAAGCATGCTTATTGACGATTAATTGTCCATATAAGTGCAGGTATACTTCTGGATTTTTTATTCTATTCCATTGCAGTTTTGTCTAATTTTATGCCAGGGACACACTGTCTTAATTTTCGTAGTTTTATAATAAGCTTCGGCATCAGACAGTGTTTCCCAACTTTTTTTTTTTCCTTTTCAATAAGGATGTCTTTTATTTCTTTTTATCACCTTATTGTAGTCATAATAACTTCCAGCACAAGGCTGAATAGAAGAGGGAGAGTGGACATCTTAATCTTGTTCCTAATCTTAGGGGGGAATGCAGATGCTCTTTATCTTGTATTTGTAACTGTTCCTGGTTTTCTGAAATTATTTTTCAGGAATGGATGTTGGATTTTGTTATAAGTTTCACTGGTTGATTTTTGAATGTTAAACCAATCCATCATTCTTGGGATGAACTCCATTGGTTTATCCTCTTTATATGTCATTAGACTTGATTTGCCAAAAATTAAAAATTTTTACATTTATATTCATGAGGGATACTGGGCTGCCCTTTGCTTATTTTTCTTAATAGTGTCTTTGTCTTATTTTGGTATAAGGGTGATCAATTGGCACATATTCCCTCCCTTGCAATTGTCCAGAAGAATTTGAATGGATTGATGTTATTTCTTCATTAACTGTTTCATACAATTAGTCAAGTATATTGACGTTTAGTACATTCACCAATGAATGTTTGGGTCTGGAAATTATTTTGTAGAAATGTTTTACTCTACAAGTTCATTTTCTTCACTAGAAGTAGGTTTTTTTTTCAGGTTATCTATGTCTTCTTAAGTAAGCTTTGATAGTTTATATTTCAAGGAATGTGTTTCATTTATACTGTCAAATATGTTGGCAAAAAAGTAATTCAGAATATTTTCTGTTACCCATTCACTGTCTATAGAATCTCTAATGATGTTACTGCTCTCATTCTGGATAGTGATAATTATGTGTATCTTCTCTTTCTCCTGACTGGTTTGGCTAGAAGTCTGTCCAATTTATTGATCTTATTAAAAAACCAACTTTTGATTTCATTGATATTCTCATTGTTTTCTGTTTTCCACTGTACTTGTTTTTCATTCTGATTATCATTTCCTTTTCTTTTAACTTGCCTTGGATTTATTTTGCTCTTCGTTTTCTTTGGTCTTAAGTTGGAAGCTGTGATTATTTATTATTATTATTATTTTCTTCTTCTCTAATATACATGTTGTATATACTCCTCTAAGTTCTGCTTAAGTAGCATCCCATAAATTTTGACATGTTGAATTTTGATCTTCATTCCATTTAAAATATTTTATAACTTCATTTTTTAATTTCTTCTTTGACCTATGGTTTATTTTATTTTATTTTTTGTCTTTTTTTTTTTTTTTTTTTTTTTTTTTTTGCTATTTCTTGGGCTGCTCCCATGGCATATGGAGGTTCCCAGGCTAGGGGTCGAATCAGAGCTGTAGCCACCGGCCTACACCACAGCCACGGCAACGCAGGATCCGAGCAGCATCTGCAACCTACACCACAGCTCACAGCAATGCCAGATCGTTAACCCACTGGGCAAGGGCAGGGATCAAACCCGCAACCTCATGGTTCCTAGTCGGACTCATTAACCACTGAGCCACGACGGGAACTCCTATGGTTTATTTTAAAGCATGTTATTTGGTCTCCAAAGAGTTAAGAAATTTTCAAAAATCTTTCTATTATTGATTTAGAATTTAATTTGATTTCTAATTCAATTCCATTGTGGTTTTAGAACATATTTCTATTACTTAGATTCTCTGAAATTTATTGAGACATATATTCTATAAATGTCATATATAAAAACTTGGTGTTAAGTCTTCTATATCTATGCTGATTTTCTGTTTATCCCTTTTTTCAAATATTAATATAGATTTTTGAAATCTTTGATTATAATTATGGATTTGTCTATTATTCTTTACAGTTTCATCTGTTTTTGCTTCAGATATTTTGAAGCTTTGCTATTAGCAGCATAAACATTTAGAATCATAATGTCTTGATGAATCAATCTCTTTACTATATGAAATCAACTTCTAAAAAATTGCTGGGAATACTCTTTTTTTTTTGTCTTTTTGCTATTTCTTTGGGCCGCTCCCACGGCATATGGAGGTTCCCAGGCTAGGGGTCGCATCGGAGCTGTAGCCACCAGCCTACGCCAGAGCCACAGCAACGCAGGATCTGAGCCGCGTCTGCAACCTACACCACAGCTCACAGCAACGCCAGATCATTAACCCACTGAGCAAGCACAGGGACTGAACCCGCAACCTCATGGTTCCTAGTCGGATACGTTAACCACTGCGCCACGACGGGAACTCCTGGGAATACTCTTTGCTCTAAATCCTACTTTTTCTGATATTGCTATAGCCACTCCAGCTTTATTTTGATTAGTGTTCATATTATCTATATTTAACCTATTTGTATTTTTATATTTAAGTGTGGTTCTTGTAGACAGCATATATGTGGACCTTGCTTTATCACCCAAACTGAAAATCTCTGCCTTTTTATTGGGATGTTTAGATCATTTACATTTAGTGTGATCACTAATATGATTAGGTTTGAGCCTATCATCCTTGTATTTGCTTTCTATTTGTTCCATTTATTCCTTAATTACCTTTTTGTCTTTTCCTATCTTCTTGTGGACTAAGTGAATTTTTAAAAATTATTCCATTTTCTCTGCTTTGTTGGCTTTGTTTTGTCATTTTAGTGGTTACTTCAGGGTTTATAGGATATATCTGTAACTTACAACAGTTTATCTTTAAGTGAAATTATATTACCTCACATGTACAAATATTATAGTAGTATTTTTCTATTTCCCCATTCCCAACCTATGCACTGTTGTTGTCTTGTATTTCACTTTTCCATATGTTATAAACCTAATATTCCATTATTTTTTTTGTTTAAACTGTCAGTATATTTTAAATAAATTTAAGTAATAAGGAAAAGTATTACATATGTAAGTAGTTACCATTTCCAGTGTTCTTTCATTTCTTTGTGTAGAGCCATATTTCCTTCATGTATCATTTTCCTTCTGCCTGAAGGAATTCCTTAAACATTTCACATTTTGGGAGTCTGCTGGTAATTAATTGTTTCAATTTTCCATATCCAAAGAACTCTTCCTTTCACCTTCATTTCTGAAAGATATTTCACTTCTAGTGTGAAAGGTATTTTTTGTTTGTTTGTTTTTTACTCTTTTGGGTATTCTAAAGATGTTGTTCCACTGTCCTCTCAACTCTTTTGTTCCTAACCAGAAACCCACTGTCATCTTTATCTTGTTCTTTTATATATCACATGCCTTTTTACACTGGCTGACTTTAAGATTTTCTCTTTATCACTGGTTTTAAGTAGTTTGATTATGATATACTTTGGTATATATATATTTCCAGAGTTTCTTTTGCTTTGGGTGTATCTACAAATTTATAATTTTTATTGAGAAAATTTCAGCCATTATCCCTTCAAATATTTTTCTGCTTTATGAAGGAGTCTCTCCTCTATGACCTCCCCTTATACATTTATTAGATGGCTTAAAGTCTCTCTTATTTTTCTCTCTTTTCTCTGTGGTTCATTTTGGGTAACTTTTATTGATACATCTTCAAATCACTAAAAATTCACTTTTATTCTGAAATGAATAACTTATTAATCTCACCCAGTGTATTCCCCATCTTAAAATATTGTGAGTTTTATTTCTAGAAGTTTGATTGCATTTTTACTATATCACCTATGTCTCTACTTAACCTTTTAAACATACCATCACAATAATTGCTTCAATGTCCTATCTGCTAATTCTAACATCTTTGTCAGTTCTGCATTCCTTTTGATTATTGATTTTTCTTCTTATTGTGGGTTATATTTTCCTGCTTCTTTGCATGCCTGGTAGTTTTTTACTGGGTACCAGACGCTGAATTTTCCTTGTTGGGTGATGCCTATTTTTAAATTCTTATAAATATTCTTGAGGGTTTGTTTATTTTGTTCTGAGACACAGCTATATGGTAATAGTTTTATCCATTTGGATCTTTTTTTTTTTTTAATTTTTTTTTTTTCTGTCTTTTGTCTTTTTGTTGTTGTTGTTGCTATTTCTTGGGCCGCTCCCGCGGCATATGGAGATTCCCAGGCTAGGGGTCGAATCGGAGCTGTAGCCACCGGCCTACGCCAGAGCCACAGCAACGCGGGATCCGAGCCGCGTCTGCAACCCACACCACAGCTCACGGCAACGCCGGATCATTAACCCACTGAGCAAGGGCAGGGACTGAACCCGCAACCTCATGGTTCCTAGTCGGATTCGTTAACCACTGCGCCACGACGGGAACTCCCATTTGGATCTTGATATTAATATTTCTTAGGTGGCCCAGAGCAGTAATTAGAGTTAATTATTCTACTGAGGAAAGACACTTTGAGTATCTACTAAATGTCCCAGGAATTATGAGGTTTTCTTTTCTTTCATTCTTTTCTTTCTTTTTTTTTAATGGTCACACCCACAACATAGGAAATTCAGGGATTGAATCTGAGCCACAGCAAACTATGCTGAAGCTACAGCAAGGTTGGATCCTTCAACCCACTTTGCCAAGCCAGAGATCGAACCTGCACCTCTGCAGTGACCCAAGCCATCACAGTCGGATTCTTAACCCACTGGACCACAGCAGGAATTCCTCATGAGGTTTTCTATTCTGAGTGGTAGGTGCAAGCTTTAGTCCCAGCCTCTGTGAAGGTCAAGCATTATTATCTCTATTCTTTTCAGATAGTTCTTTTACCAGTCTTGAGTAGTTTCCTCAATCCAGGCACCAGTCAATACTCAGCTGAATACTGAGGGGCTTTTCCCTCTGCAGATCTCAAATCCTCTGTGTGGCTTTCACCACTCTGGTGCCCAATCCTCTGAATTTTAGCCACTTTCACCACCCCCACCTCAAACTGTCAGTTATCTCTCCTCAGCTCAGGGAGTCTACCAGGCTCTGCCTGGCTTTCCCTTCCCTGTGACAATGCCTGGATACTCTCTCAAAGGAGTATCCAGGCAGTTAGAGGGCCCAACTCATTTTTTTTTTTATTTTTAAGGGATCTGTCATTTTTCAAAACATCTCCAGTGTTTTGAAAATTATATATATTATATGTAATTCCATATAAATATATTGTTAATAATATAATTACATAATATAATATACTGATGATATAATTAATAATATAGCCTATATATGAATATTTTATATATAATATATATTATGTATATTACATAATATATAATAATATATATGCAGAGACATATATATACATAAAGAGAAAGAGAGAGGGTTGGTTGGTTATTTAAGGCGGGATAGCAAATCTGATTTCTGTTAGTCCACCTTGACCAGAAGTGAAAGTCCTATACTTTCATGAGTGAGAGAGAAAGGGGTGATCTTATACGTGGCCTGCAAAATAGGCAAATACCTACAGCTTCTCTTACCTATGTCACCATTGTTTACATTAATGGCAGTGATGTCACCATTGTTAACTATCATTAATAATTTTGATCATGAATCATCACAGATTTTGAAATTTTTCACTACACTAATTAAAACATTTTTAAAATCTATGCATTCAGCCACATTAAAAATAAAGAACTGAAGAAAGTTTAAGAAGTGCTGTCTACAAAGACGTTGTGTATACGCTACATTGATCTGTGATCATTTAGCGTAACGTGAACGTGAACTGTTACTAGACCAAATACAATCATGATGCAAATGAAACTCTCCACAAAGGCACTATGGGAAAAACATATGTAAATCTGTAACTCATATCCTTTTTTACAATACAATAAGATTCATTTATGCTGCCTCTTCACTATGTAGAGTAAGTCTAAAATAAAATTTAATGTTTTTATCTTTTTATTACCACCAGCTATTTTTTACTTCATAGCCTTCCTTCATTCAATAAATATTCATTGATTGACTACGACTGTACTATGCTAAGTAGACTTCCTTATAAAACACCAAATTTAATTATTTTAATGGCTACTTTAATTACAAAGTTATCAAATGCATCTGGGGCAACTTTTTTTTTTTTTTTTTTGCTTCTAAAAAAAAAAATTCCGGCTTTAAAATCCAGGGATATGCATGGGAGTGAGGTGCACAGGTGCACAGCATGCATGCATCACGTGTAAGCATCGTGCATAATCATCATCGACCTGGCTGTATCTCTGTTTGCTTCTTGATGTGGGTCAGGGATGGCTAAAGACCTGCAGGGACAGATAAGCTCGGAAGAATGTCATAAGAAAAGATGAGCAGGCACAGGAGAAGGATCAAAAGAGGAGGTCTTAAAGCTTTGACGCACAAGACAAAGGCAGGAGAAGCTTCTTTGGACGTTGACACTGGGAAAGAACCCCCACCCACTCAACCCCAAGGCAGGTGAATGAGAAAGTAAGACCACCATGGAGGGCAGCTGGAGCATGAGTTCAAGGTCAAGTACTCTGGAAGTTGCTGGAGGTTCGAGGACCCAAGTGTCACTCCCCTCTTTCTCCAAGACTCCAGCTGATAAGAGGACACACACAATTGTGAGGTGGGGTGAGGCGTGGCAAGTGGGCATGAGAGGATCATCCTTATTAATGGGCCAGATAGTACCCATGATTCCAAAGAACAGGCCTTCCTGCGGAACTCTGTTGGCACATGTGTCTGGGGCCAGATTCCTGCTGGGTCTCCTCTTACCCTGCCAGCTTCATGGAGGATCACGGGCTGGCCTCCCACACTCAGTTACCCCCTCAAAAATGGGCCCCTGTCCTGACTCAGGTGTATTTCCTCATGGGAGCCCATGGTCTTTCCCACCCACCCACAAGGGAGCCGGGCTGGAGAGACGTGGTAGGGTATTTTTTGCTTCGGAAGCACAGTGACTCAGCCCTGGTGATGTGGCTCAAAGCCTGCTGGGTTCTGAGGGCACATCGGCCACCCCTGCACAGGTGACTCACCAAGGGCACGGCGGGAAAGGTGCGGAGGTTTTCACCCCAACACTCCTCCTCCGGGACACAGACCAGAGGGCATCTCCCCTTTGGAAACATACGGGGGGAGAAAGGACACACGACTCCCCCTTTCCCAGAAAGAATCATGATAGCGTCTCCAACTCCCATTCAAGACACATTTGCTGAGTACCTGTGGTCCCGGCCCTCCGGGGCTTGGATTTCTGCCACAATCTTGTCTGTAAATACTCTTAGCAGAAGTCAGAAAAGCAGAGTTGGGAGCTTTTTTGTTTTGTAACTCTCATTTTCCTTATAATAGTTTCCTCACAGCTTAAACCTGATGTCCTGTGAAGTTGAGGGATCAGGCCCAGGACAGTCTAATCTCAGGGAAGCGCCTCTCTCTATTAAAGAGGCTGAATCCCATCGAGCTGGCTCACCTGCTGGAACCACTTCTGGGCTGTTTGCCTCAGGGGAGCCTCTTGAAAGAGACTTTATTTGATGTTCCTGAAAACTGGAAGGAACAAAAAGACAGGGGGTGGGGGGTGGCGCTAGAGTGCGCCCCAGGGGGCAGTGAAGGGGGGAGGGGATGTGGGGGGGAGGCGCCCTGTGTGTGGTGGGGGCTGGTCCAGGTTACAACCTCAGGCTGCAGCTCCAACCTGGGGAGGGAGGGCTACCTGGCTACTTCGTGGTAGAGTCTGGCTTCATTCCCTGCGGGGGCGCCACAAAGCCCCTTCCTCAGCACCGCCCCCCCCAACTCCAGGGCTGCTGAGATGCACACCCCAATGTCCTTACTGTACACTGCAGGTAGCAGGCAGCCCACCCAAGCCTGAGCCCCCACTGTCCCAACCTCTTGGTTCCTAGCCCCGGCTCTCTGGATAGCCCCATGGGATCATCTCAGATACAGTCAACTTGCTTGGGTATTTGCATTTTTTTGTTTGTCTTTATAGGGCCACGTGGAAGTTCCAGCATATGGAAGTTCCCAGGCTAGGGGTTGAATCGGAGCTACAGCTGCCAGCCTACACCACAGCTCATGGCAATGCCAGATCCTTAATTCACTGAATGGGGCCAGGGATTGAACCCACATCCTCAAGGATGCTAGTCGGGTTCCTTACGGCTGAGCCACCATGGGAACTCCCTGGGTCTTTGCTTTTTAGACAAAGGAATTTCTGGTAAAGCTTTGAGAGATTAGGGACTGAAGAAAGATTGAAAAAGAGACTTCTCCCTGCCAAGCAGAAGGAGACCTGCCACATTGATAGAGTGTCTTAGAGTTCTCCAAAAACGGAATCTCTACAGCGTGACATTCTGCAGAGATCTGACAGCCAAGAACACCTGAGGGCTTGGCGGGGGGTGGAGGGGGTCCGGCAGGTAGAAGACCTCCAG
Source organism: Sus scrofa (assembly GCF_054392235.1). NCBI lineage: Eukaryota > Metazoa > Chordata > Mammalia > Artiodactyla > Suidae > Sus > Sus scrofa. The sequence goes on from NC_139385.1 coordinate 15,837,809, forward strand.
AAACCCCACAGCGGGCACCGCACTTACGCAAGGCTGAAACAAAACTGAAACTGTGCAGACAAAAAGACTGGCAGAGAAGATCCCCAAATGTTAGGGAATGAGATTACACACGACAAGGCCCCTGGAGTCGGCCAGACTTGGATTTCAATCTCAGCTCTGCCACTGACCGGCTGCGCTGCCTCGGGCAGGTTGTCAAACGTCTCCAAACCTCAGTTTTCATCTCTGCAGAAGGAAAGAGCGCATCCTTCAGAGAGCTGTTGTGAAAACGACATTACGTAATATGGGCAATTACACAGCAGAGTGCCTCGTACTTAAAATAATGCGCAAAAATTGGAAACCATTGACTGTTGTGGTTTCTAAGTGGTGAGACGATGGGTAACTTATTCCTCTTATTTTCTTGCATCAGGCTCGCTTTGTACAATGAACGTGCATTACATAGGCTGAATCACAGCTCAACCCTGCGACATCTCGGCTGATTCAATGAGGCTCCTCACAGGGGTCTCCAGACCAGCCGAGTGCAAACCATGCTTCTGCTGGAGGAACCTCTGCAATGGGACCAGCGGGATAACAGGAACCAGAGGACCAGACAGGAAGATTACTGCAGTCACCTGCCTTGTCGCCCTCTCGTTAAGCGACCAAAGACCCTGAAAGAACACCGAGCATCATTAGGTGCAAGGAGCCAGAAAACACTGAGATGCTCTTTCAAGCAATCGGCTTGATGATGCTCTAAGTTATATTCCTTTCCTGCAAATGTCACATGAGGGGCAGAATGTTCCTCTTGTCTAAGACATGGGACAAACCATGGAGGCCAGACAAGAGGCTCGAGCCGTCGAAGGCAGCTTCTCTGGAGTCCTGTCATGCTCCCAGCCTCCCCGCTCCTGGTGAGCACAGAGGCTCAGGCACCTAAGCTGGGCAGGAGGCAAAGGAGCCAAAGCCTTTAAAACTACAGCGACTTCAAACAGGAAAGAGGCAAGTGCAGATGGACCACCTTTTCGGTTGGCTCTTCAATAGGTGGACTACGTTTGTTCCCAAGAGTGTAAACCAATAGCTCATGGAGTTTAGAACTGACAATGACCTAAGCCTTGATTCTCATGTGAACTTCCATTGACTGACATACGCAAGGTCGGCGAGAACGCAGGGAGTGATCTTGGTTAACTCAAACAGCAGAGCCAGGACGAGATGCCAAAGCTCCTAATTCCCTGCCAGGGGTGCTTTCTCTAAAGACGGATTTTGTTTTGCCTCAAATTGCTGTACTGGCTCCGGAGAGGGTCAGCTTCCTGGAGGTGCTGACTCCCAAGGGCCGAGGTGCAAACTGGAAGAAGGCAGATCTTGGATGCAAGTTGGGTCGGAATTAGAAGCAAAGCCTCGCCACCTGTCTCGTCCTGGGGCTGCACTTGCAGACCCCCAGCAAATGCCAGCAGGGCTTAGAGGACACGGAGCCAACATCCACTCACTGGTCCCGCGGCTCCAGTAGTAGAACTGGTGATTAGCATGAGAACACTGACTCTCTCCCTAGCCTGGTCATTATCTGTGAATGGGGACAACAGATGAGCCCCTCACAATACCATGGCAATGATCAGAAAACAGCCTGACTGCCAGGCTCTGGAACAACCATGTCTCTACATAGGTCCTTGCTGGCAGGTGCTATCCAGGTGCCTGGACCATGGTATGGTCCGTCCTTGGAAAGTCCGTCACGGATGACCTAACACATTTTCAGAGCCCACACCAGGGGGTTAAATAAGAGGAGCATAAAAATTTAGCCAAACGTTATTCATTATCTTTTAAAGCTTTGCGATACAATTCACATACCACACTATTCACCCAGGAAAAGTGTCCAACTCAATGGTGTTTAATAGATTCGCATAATTTTACAGTCCTCACCACAACCTAACTTTAGAGCATTTTTATCAACCCCCCCAAAAGAAATTCCTTGTCCCTTAGCTGTCGTCTCCTGCCCTAGGCAGGCGCTAATCTTCTGTCTCCATTGATTGCCCACCTTGGACATTTCATAGAAATGGACTCACAAGAGTTCCCGTCATGGCTCAGCGGAAACGAATCTGCCTGGCATCCATGAGGACGTGGGTTCGATTCCTGGCCTTGCTCAGTGGGTTAAGGATCCGGTGTTGCTGTGAGCTGTGGTGTAGGTCACAGATGCAGCTTGGATCCTTTGTTGCTGTGGCTGTGGGGTAGGGCGGCAACTACAGCTCTGATTTGACCTCTAGCCTAAGAACCTCCATATACCATGGGTGTGGCCCTAAAAAAGCCAAAAAAAAAAAAAAAAAAAAAAAAAAAAAAAGAAAAGAAAAGAAAAGAAATGGACTCACAATATGTGGTCCGTTGTAACTGGCCTCTTTCACTTAGCAGAAATGTTTTCAAGGTTCGCTTATGCTCTGGATTAATTCTTCTTCTCATGGTTCTTACAGCCTCTTCTCTAGATCCTGCAGGGCTTTCTGGGCCAAAAGCCTCAAACATTTTGATTACTGTTGGAAATCGGAATGAAAAGAAAGTCTATATATCCAAACTCGTTGTGTGCTGATGGAGGTGGCATTGCATAATTTCTAGGATGAGGTGAATCAATTTGTATATCTAGACCAACAGCCACTAGATATTCTGGCTTCAGACATGCTTAACTGTGTTTTGCGGGTGTCATTTTCTGGTCCTATATAAATCTAGGGCTTATTGCAGGAAATAATTATCCTCCAAATCACAGAGCCATGGAATTTGGGAAAACTCCCCATCTCAACAGAGGAATGTTCCTTTCTTTTTTTTTTTTTTTTTTTTTTTTTTTGCCTTTTCTAGGGCATATGGAGATTCCCAGGCTGGGGTCCAATTAGAGCTGTAGCTGCCGGCCTACACCACAGCCAAAGCCACGCAGGAGCAGAGCCGTGTCTGTGATCTACACCACAGCTCACGGCAACGCTGGATCCTTAACCCCCTGAGTGAGGCCAGGGATCAAACCTGCAACCTCATGGTTCCTAGTCGGATTCATTAACCACTGAGCCACAATGGGAACTCCAAATGTTCCCTTTTTTAAAAATTCAGTGAATTTTATTATATTGAGAGTTGTATGACCAGCGTCACAACGTAATCTTAGAATATCTCTGTCCCAAAGCCCCAGTCCATCCCTCCCCCTCAACCTGTCCCCTTTGGTAACCGTAAGTTTTTCAAAGTCGTGAGTCTGTGGCTTCAACAGATGAATTTCCATGCATCTCAGGGATGCACCACACTGCCCTCTGCTGAGCCGTGTGTCCGGAAGACTGAACATCACAAGCCTATGAAGAGACGACAGAGGGCCAAGGGACCTGTTCCTGACAGACGCACCTTTCCTTGTTCATTATTCAAAAACCACCTAAAGGCCCCCTACACTGGGTAAGGCACTGAGCTGGTAATAACATCAACATGGGACAGTGATCCTTGTCCCCCAGAACATCCTTGACCAGAGGAGAAGGTTTTTTTCAATCACATGCTGGGACTCCTGCTCAACAGAAACTCCCCAACCTCAGGGATTCACTGGACCTGGACACTGCCCAGAACACCTGCTCTGGTGCCGTGTCAAGGGCAACCCACAGGGAGAGGGTAAAATGTGAAAGCAGCATATGGATCCTTAGAGCCAAGAGAACCCCAGAGTCCACAGTCCCACATCTCAAACTATGTGTAACAAATCACCAAAAACAAAACAAAACAAAACAAAAAAACCCTATATGGCTCAGTGGTTAACGAATCCGACTAGGAACCATGAGGTTGCAGGTTCGGTCCCTGCCCTTGCTCAGTGGGTTAAGGATCCGGCATTGTTGTGAGCTGTGATGTAGTTTGCAGACGCAGCTCGGATCCCACGTTGCTGTGGCTCTGGCATAGACTGGCGGCTACAGCTCTGATGAGATCCCTAGCCTGGGAACCTCCATATGCCATGGGAGCAGGCCAAGAAATGGCAAAAAGACAAAACAAACAAACAAAAAAACCCTATATGGCTTAAAACAATATTAGTAATTTATTATCTCAAAGTTGCCATGTCAGGAGCAACTCAGTGGGTTGGTCTGGTTCTGGGTCTGGGCCTCTCTCCTCTCTCTCTGTTTCCTTTTTGTCTTTTTAGGGTTGCACCTGCGGCATATGCAAGTTCCCAGGCTAGGGGTTGAACCAGCCACAGCAACACCAGATCTGAGCCACATCTGCAACCTAATCCACAGCTTGTGGCAACGCTGGATCTTTAACCCACTGAGTGAGAACAGGGATCAAACCTACATCCTCACAGAGACGACATCGGGTCCTTAACCCACTCAGCCACAACAGGAACTCCCCTGACTATTGTTTGTTTCTTCATCGTACTTAGGGCCTCAAGATTCATTTGAGTTATATGTTTATCAGTGACTGACATGTATTTTCCTGCTGTAGAAGGAAAAACCTTATAACCGGGGCGGGGGGGGGGGGGTGTCAGAATACTACACTCTCCTTGCTGAATTGCACTTAAATACAGTGACGGGAGATGCTCGGCTTTGAAAGCTTCAGAATATTTTGTGAATAAAATCTGAAAATAGGAGTTCCCGTCGTGGCGCAGCGGTTAACGAATCCGACTAGGAACCATGAGGTTGCGGGTTCGGTCCCTGCCCTTGCTCAGTGGGTTAACGATCTGGCGTTGCCATGAGCTGTGGTGTAGGTTCCAGACGCGGCTCGGATTCCGCGTTGCTGTGGCTCTGGCATAGGCCTGTGGCTACAGCTTCGATTCGACCCCTAGCCTGGGAACCTCCATATGCCGTGGGAGCGGCCCAAGAAATAGCAAAAAAAAAAAAAAAAAAAAAAGACAAAAAAAAAATCTGAAAATAAAGGTATAATTTTTTAAATATCTGAGCCCTTTGACGTATTTTCCAAACTGTGACATCCTCCCCACCTATTACGTATATGTGTGCGTGTGCGCACATAAATTATGTAATACCTGTTATACATAGTTATAATTCAGACACATTATCGTCTTATTAACTATTAGACACACTCGAAACTTTAAAATATATTCCCCCATTCTCACTCCACAAAGCAAATACTTTCAGCATTTTCACATGATGCATATTTATCCTACTATCTCTTGATTGTTTTAGGGTTTTGTCAGGTTTTTTTGTTGTTGTTGTTTTGTCTTTTTAGGGCTGCACCCATGGCATATAGATATTCCCAGGCTAGGGGTCTAATTGGAGCTGCAGCTGCCGGCCTACAACACAGCCACAGCCACAGCCACACGGGATCCGAGCCACCCCTTCGACCTACACCACAGCTCACGGCAACGCCAGATCCTTAACCCACCAAGCGCAGTCAGGGATTGAACCTGCAACCTCATGGTTCCTAGTCAGATTCATTTCTGCTGTGCCACAACAGGAACTCCTCTTAATTGTTTTAAATATTAACTTAATTTTGAAGTTGGGGATTTAACTTCCTTATAAACCTTCCCTCGTTTTGTTATAATTTGATCGATATTCAGGACTTCTATAAGTGTTATTCGGGGCTGAGTGGTTTACTCTGGAAGCAGTTTCTCTTACACAGCATCACCTTGGATTAATCACGATTGTCTCATTATTTCCTCTGCTTTTCTCCACCTATTGGTAATGGTACACAAACGTATAACTCTGGCGGTGAGATATTCCCAGTAGCAGGTGGAAGCCAAAGACAGGGATGCTATACCATTCACTGTGTTCCTTTGTACTGAACCCCCTATTTTCACTGCAGTACCCTGGCCCAGGGCCCCCGAGTCCAGATTCCACTTAGATCAAGCTTCTCAAAGAGGAGCCCTGCAAGCTTCTGCTAAGGTGGACAGAGTCACCGTGGCTACAAGGTTTTGTTTGGGGGTATTTATTTATTTATGTCGTTTTAGGAGCACACCCGTGGCATATGGAGGTCTCCAAGCTGTAGCTGCCGGCCTACGCCACAGCCACAGCCACGCAGGATCCTTAACCCACTGAGTGAAGCCAGAGACCGAACCTGCATCCTCATGGATGCTAGTCAGGTTCATTTCGGGTTCACAACGTGAACTCCGTTTTTTTTTTTTTTTTTTTTTTGATAAGTATGATTTTGTTTTATTTTTAAAGTTTTATTTATTTATTTATTTATTTAAAGTCTAGTTGATTTACGATGTTGTGAGAATTTCTGCTGGCACCAAAGTGACTCCGTTATTCATGGATGGACACGCATCCATCTCCCTTCAGATTCTCTTCCCATAGATTCCATCCACAGCTCCAAGCTGGAGGAAAGACATGCACATCAACTTCTCATAGACTTTCCACCAACCTCCTATTTCTGTTTTTTTTTTTTTCTTTTTGGCCGTGCCTGTGGGGTGCAGAAGTTCCTGGGCCAGGGATCAAACCCACAACATGGCAATGACAACGCTGGGTCCTTAACCACTAGGTCACCAGGGAACTTCCTAACCCTCCTCATTTGAACCGGAGCTGTATCCCCACTTTCAGAGATACCTGCGGTCTCCTGGAGTTCAGACAGGCAACTCCCTGCCACATGCAGCCTTTCCCCTCTGAGTTTCTGTTTTCTTCAGTTTGCTAAGTTCTCTTCCATTTGCTCTCCTTATTTTCAGCTTCCCGTACTTGGTTTCTATCACGACGTCCCTGGAAAACCCATGCATCGAGGACCAGTAACCTTCTCCAAGTCTGCGTCCCAATCGATGATAGGAAGCAGTCACGGTCTTCTCCGCGGCACCCGGCTGCGAATCCCCAGGCCCCGTCTCAGCCCCCTGCCTTGCTGGGAGGGTCTCGGAGGGCCGATGGCCGGAGCCGAGGATGTGCTGGAACTACTGGTGCTTGACCCGAGCTGTCCCTCGAGGTGGCCATGTGTTTGTTGGTTTATTAATGGCTCCTGCAGTATGGCACCAAAACCTATTTTTCATCCTTTGTGTCACTCCTCCTATTTCCAAGAGTTCTAGAAACATATCTAATCACCCACAGAGCGGATGAAGGAGGGAGAACAGGGGACAGTAGGCAGAGGGGCTGTTGTCCCACTGTGTCCTGACTCTCCATTAGGGAGCTCCCTACCCCTCACGCACATGACTGTGTGCCCAGTGGGGAGACCCCCGTGCTGGGGTGAACCCCTTGGGAGGCCACGATTGAGGCCTGGGCTGAGACCTTCAGCCACATAAAGCTAAAGATGTTTTATTTTTATTTATTTATTTATTTATTTATTTATTTATTTATTTTTAGGGCCGAATCTGAGGCATATGTAGGTTCCCGGGCTAGGGGTCCAATCGGAGCTACAGCTGCCAGTCTACACCACAGCCACAGCAATACCAGATCCGAGCCGCATCTGGGACCTACACCACAGCTCACGGCAACATTGGCTCCTTAACCCACTGAGCAAGGCCGGGGATCAAACCCGCAACCTCATGGTTCCTAGTCAGATTCGTTTTCACTGTGCAATGATGGGAACTCCTGTTTTTATTTATTTATTTATTTATTACAATTTTTTTTAATGGCCCCTACCTGTGGCATATGGAAGTTCCCAGGCCAGGGACTGAATCCCTGAGCTGCTGCTGTGACCTATACCACAGCTACGGCAACGCCAGATCCTTTAACCCACTGCATCGGGCCAGGGATTGAGCCCAGGCCTCCGCAGGGACACAAGCCTCTGCAATTGGCTTCTTAACCCATGGAGCCACAGCAGGAGCGCCAAAGGTTAAGGTTATGACGGCAATCGGATGGCTCTGCTGGACTCGATGGGTCATAACTCTGCCGTGTCTCCGATCTTCTTACCCGCTCCCGGATAAGTCCATTCTCATGATGAAATATTACTCCACAAGCCCAGCTGGCAGATGGATGAGGAAACTCACAAGACTGACGCCAGTGAGTCCTTTGAAGTGGCTCCAAACACAGGCTTTGTAAAAATGGATGTTGTCGCTGTTTCAAGGTTTCAAGGTTGGCAGCATGATTTTCTTTTGTAACATCGGTCCTCCCTGGGTACCAGGGATTCCTTTGGCTCTGTCCGCAAACGAATTTCTTGCTTCCTCCCCGGACAGCACCCGACGCTCCCCTTTCCCTCCACCTCTTCCCACACACACGTGGAGCATGCGGGGTCTCGGCCCATAGCTCTGAAAGCCGGGGTGACACCAGTCACTCCAGGCCACCCCTGTATGGAAATTCAGGTGAAGGGTTCACAAAAGGTACCTGGCAGGAGAAAATGGGTTATAAAGGGGGTGGGGGCTGAGAATAAGAAGGGCCAGTGTCCACTGAGCTTTGGTCCCTCCGGGACGTTAAGAAATGCCAGCCTTTTTAGGGCTGCACCCATGGCAGGTGGAGGTTCCCAGGCTAGGGGTCGAATTGGAGCTGTAGTTGCCAGCCTACACCACAGCCACAGCCACGCAGGATCCGAGCTGCATCTGCGACCTACACCACAGCTCACGGCAACACCGGATCCTTAACCCATGGAGGGAGGCCAGGGATCGAACCCATGTTCTCATGGATACTGGTCAGGTTTGTTAACTCCCCAGCCTTCTTTAATCACCAGGTGCCAGCCTTTGCTGACTGCTGAGTAGAGAGACCCTAGAAGGTTCCCAGGGGTGAAAATCAGCAAAAATAACCATGCTGGGGCTCATCCTGCTCCCAGCATGCCTTCTAGAGGTTTTCCTGGGAAGCAGGTGTGACAACGGCAAATGTGGAAAAACGGAAGGGGTTCTGCACCCCCTCCTTCACCTCACTTTAGGCAAGTGCTTGTCCAAAAGTTTTCCAGGCTCCCCTTATACCCTATTCTCCTCCCATGACTAGATCCAGAATTCTCAGGGCAACTCTGTCCCAGACAGCGCCTCGGTCCCACACCCCAAGATATACCATGGTCCCCAGATCCAAGGACATACCAGGAAATGACAAAAGTGATAGTAAATCATTACCCAGGATCACCATAAATTTTTTTTTTTTTTTTGACTTAAGACCACACACGAGGCATATGGAGTTCCCAGGCCAGGGACTGAATCTGAGCCATAGTTGTGACCTGCACAGCAGCTGCAGCAAGGCCGGATCCTTTAGCCCACTGTGCTGGTCTGAGAATTGAACCCGCACCTCTGCAGCAATCCAAGTTGCTGCAGTCAGAGTCTGAACCCACAGCGCCACAGCAGGAACTCCACCATGAATTCTTTTTTGCGAGAAAAATAAGTTTATGACTAATCGATGGGAATGTGGAAGGAAAAAGAAGCCAAGCTTCATACCATTAATCTAAGAAAAACCACAAGGACAGCAGGCGGCTGCATGACAAGGGTATGGAGGTGAGATTCTACAAAACACCAGGAACCAATGAAAATCTCTCACTGATGGAACAAAAGGCTAAATCCTAAAGTCAGTAGAATTCAAATATCACTTGCTCAGTCTTACCTGCTCAATGGCACTAGAGAAGTGGACCAAAAATAAGTAAGAATCTGAAATAAATTTTAAAAAACCCAGAGACGTTATGGATATGTATCAAACCTCACTTTTTTTTTTTTTTTGCTTTTTAGGGGCACATCCATGGCATATGGAGGTTCCCAGGCTAGGGGCCAAATCGGAGCTGTAGCTGCCAGCCTACACCCACAGCTTATGGCAATGCCGGATCCTTAACCCACTGAGCAAGGCCAGGAATCGAACCCGCAACCTCATGGTTCCTAGTCAGATTCATTTCCACTGCGCCACAATGGGAACTCCATACTTCACCTTTGATAACAGAAAATCCATCTTCTCAAGCACATGTGGTATATCTACCTGAAACGGTCACATATTAGGTAACAAAGAAAATGTCACTAAATAACAATAAACTTCACATGGAAAAACAAGCATTCAATAATAACCAGAAAGCCACCACAAAATGAAAACGGAAAGGCACCTTAATCCTATCGGATATTAAAATAGAGTAGAAAGAAGTTCCCTGGTGGCCTAGAGGTTAAGGATCCAGCAATGTGGCTGCAGTGGCTCAGATCACTGCTGTGGCAAAGGTTCAACCCCTGGCCTATCCCTAATGTCTGTTTTATCCTCTCCATCCCCCACTGGCACTGTCCCAGCTCAGTCCACTTGCCACGGGCACGGCCAAAAAAAAAAAAAAAAAATACTAGAAAGCTTTGATAAATAAAATAGTGGAGTGTTCGGACATGGACAGATAAATAGACCAGTGGAAAAGAATAGAATATCAAAAAATAAATACAAGTACATGAAGAATTTTTTTTTTTTTTCACTTTAGGCCACCACACAGCATATGGAATTCCCAGACCAGGGATCAGATCAGAGCCGAAGTTGTGAAATATGCCACAGCTGAGGTAATGCCAGATTCTTTAACCCCCTGTGCAGGGCCAAGGATCAAACGTGCATGCTAGACTGCAGAGACGCTGCCGATTCTGTTGTGCCAAAGTGAGAACTCCCACGTGGAATTTTAATGCATGATAAAGGTGACACCTCAAATCACTAGGGCAAAGTGGGAATTTTTCTTGAGTCTTTTTTATGCAGAAGCAAACTGTCCTGCCCCTCACACACCCAGATATTATAAATGCCTGCATCAATACTTCCAAAACAAGTGTCAGCATCTTATAAGAAAAACACAACAACATAAACTCTAGAAAGCAAAAGGCAGAGGACTAGGAGAGTGGATGAGATGAAAGAGATATTTAACAACATTCCCAAGTAAGAATAAAAAATGGGCTGGCTCGGCTGGCTTTTTTGCAGAAATTGAGGAGCTGATCTTAAAACTCTCATGAAAATTCAAAAGGACCCAGGCACTGGAGGAGTTAAACTCTTGACTTCAAAACTCATTATAGGAGTTGCCATTGTGGCTCAGCAGAAACAAACCTGATTAGGATCCATGAAGATGTGGGTTCAATGCCTGGCCTCGCTCAGTGGATTAAGGAGCTGTGAGCTGTGGTGTAGGTTGCAGACATGGCTCGGGTCTGGCGTTGCTGTGGCTGTGGTGGTGTAGGCCAGCAGCTGTAGCTCTGATTAGCCCCCTAGCCTGGGAACCTCCATATGCCGTGGGTGCGGCCCTAAAAAGACAAAAAGACAAAGAAAAAAAAAGAAACATCATATGATGTCTGTCTTTCGTTTTCAACATCCACGTAGACTTGTACTTGAATGTTCACAGCAGCATGATTCTTAATAGTCAAAAAGTGGAAGAAACCCACATGTCTCTCAACTGGTGAATGGACAAACACAACACGGCATATCTGTGGAGTGGAAGAACTGTTTGGTAATAAAAGAGAATCAAGCACTGATACACCTGCTACAACACACACACACACAAAAAAAAAAACCCTCAAAAACCTGCTCAGTGAAAAGAAGCCAAACGCATAAAGAACACATATTGTATAGTTCCAGGTACACGGACTGTGCAGAAAGGGCAAGACCCTAGAGACGGAAAGTAAATGGGTGGGAGCCTATGACAGTGAGAACGCGGCGTGAGTGTAAACAGGCAGGAGGCTTCCTTGGACGTGATGAGAATGGTCTCAAATTAGATCGTGACAACGTTCTCACTACTCTGTGAATACGCTAACAATCATTTAATGGTACATTTTAAACAGGTGGATTTTATGTTATGCCAATTACTTTTCAATAAAGTTATTTTTAAAAAGTGGGCAGGCTTTTAAGACTGCAAAAGCAGGCAGTCCCTTGTGGCACAGAGGGTTAAAGATCCGGCATGATCACTGCAGCAGCTTGGGTCGCTGTTAAGGCACAAGTTCGATCCCTGGCCCAGGAACTTCCAAATGCTACAGGCATGCCTCCCCCCCACACACAAAAAAACCTACAAAACAAGCTAAAGGGCCCAGCACCAGTAGCCCTTATTCTTTAATAGATTCTTGTTAAAAATAATGCATCATCTATGTTCTTAATGGGTCACAAAATTGTGGGGAAATCATGCACATTAACAACTTGGAGTTAAAAAGTGATTCAGGGAGTTCCCGCTGTGGCCCAGCAGAAACAAATCTGACTTGTATCCATGAGTATGTGGGTTCCATCCCTGGCCTCGCTCAGTGGGTTGGGGATCCAGCATTGCCATGAACAGGGGTGTAGGTCATAGAGGCAGCTCAGATCCCGAGTTGCTGTGGCTGTGGTGTAGACCGGTGGCTGTAGCTCCGATTCAGTCCCTAGCATGGGAACCTCCATATGCCGTGAATGCAGCCCTGAAGAGCAGTAACAACAGCAAGAAAAGAAGGTGATTCAGAAGAGTGAACTCTGAATATGGAGATGCATTAGTCATGAATTCGGTGCCGCTTAAAATGTGGCTCAGGGACCAGCAGCATCAGCTTACCTGTAACAATGCAAATGTGGGGGTCCCACCGTCAAATCAGAAACTTGGGGGGTGGGGGTGGGGGGTGATCCTGATACCTGCTCAAGTTTCAATGCCTTACTCAATTCTTTCACTTATAAAATATAAAATCTTTTTTTTTTTTTTTGTCTTTTTGTCTTTTTAGGGCCGCCCCAAGGCATATGGAGGCTCCCAGGCTAGGAGTCTAATCGGAGCTATAGCCACCAGCCTATGCCAGATCCGAGCCACTGTCTGCGACCTACAACTACAGCTCACGGCAACACCAGATCCTTAACCCACTTAAGCAAGACCAGGGATCGAACCTGCAACCTCATGGTTCCTAGTCGGATTCGTTTCCGCCGTGCCATGATGGGAACTCCTATAAAATCTATTTTTAAAAATTCTAAAAAAAAATCTTTGTGTAGGTATAACAATAAGAATTCTAAGTATCACAGACATAGAAAACAAACTTATGGTTGCCACAGGGGAAAGGGGGGAGAGAGGGAGAGAAATTAGGAGTTTGGGATTAGAATATACATACAATAAATAAAACAGAAGCCAACAAGGACCTACTGTGTAGCACAGGGAACTGCACTCAGTATCCTGTCATAACCTCAAATGGAAAATAACCCATACATATAAAACTAAATCACTGTTTTACACCTGAAACTAACATGACATGGTAAATCAATTATATTTCAATAAAACCTGAAGAAAAAAAAAACCTAAAAAAAATCATGGGCAAAGTAAAAAGTAATTTAAAAATTTTCTTAAGAATTCTGTCTTTATTTTTTAATGATTTTTATTTTTTCCATTATAGTTGGTTTGCAGTGTTCTGTCAATTTGCTACTGTACAGCAAAGCGACCCAGTCACTCACACACACACACACACACACACATATATATACATATTCTTTTTCTTACATTATCCTCCATCATGTTCCATCACAAGTGACTAGACACAGTTTCCTGTGCTATATAGCAGGATCTCATTGCTTATCCACTCCAAATGCAATAGTTTGCTTTTTTTTTTTAAGACTTCTAAGTCTTAAGAAAGCATCATGTAGCAGTTCTCATGTGGTGCAGGGGCTAAGGATCTGGAATCACTGCAGGGGCTTGGGTGGCTTCTGTGGCCTGGATTCTTGCCCAGGAACTTCCACATGGCATAGGTGTGGCCAAAAAAAAAAAAAAAAAAAAAAAAAGCATCATGTCATCATTTCATTAATGCTACCTGAATAGATGGTGGCTCTGACCATCAAAGAAGTCTTGGGTGGATGAAATTCACAGGCAGGATATTGCTGTTGGCACACACGAGGGACAGGGCAGAGCAGCGGACCAGCCACCACGGAGCAGCTACTCCGCAGACCAACCTTGAGATTGTAGCTGGATCTGTGCCTCCTTCCCCTTTGCCCGCTGTCCTTCACTCTGGCTTTGAGACTTCTCTGGGGACCCTGGCAGAAGAACTCCCCCCATCTCTGCTTTTAAATTCCCACCCAACCCACACATTCTCTCGTATTTCCTTACTCTCATTGCAGAGGGAGTCAGGAGACAAAAAAGGGAAATGTGGGTTCAGTCTGATTTCGTAAACAAGAACACCTGATACTTTTCAAAGGATACATGGTTTTGATGCTAAACATAGAAAAGTGGAAAATAAAACACTAGAACCCTGATATCAAAATCTGCAAAAACAAACAACAGAAGAAAGGAAAACGCTACCCAAACCTCACTGATGAATATAAAGTAGAAATAACAGCAAACCAAATCTAACCATAAATTAAAGAGTCATGGCCAATCAGAGGTTATCCTAGGACTTTAAGACAGTTGAATACTGGAGTTCCCTTTGTGGCTCAGCAGTTAACAAACCCTACTAGGATCCACGAGGATGAGGGTTCAATCTGTGGCCTCATGCAATGGGTTAAGGATCCGGTGCTGCTGTGAGCTGTGGTGTAGGTTGCAGATGTGGCTCGGATCTGGCATTGCTGTGGCTGTGGTGTAGGCCAGCAGCTGTAGCTCCAATTCGACTCCTACCCTGGGAACTTCCATATGCTGCAGGTGTGGCCCTAAAAAGCAAAAAAGAAAAAAAAATGTAAAAAGGACAGTTGAATACTAAGATGTATAATATTAGGAAATTATATAAAAATTAGGTCCAATAATAAAAATCAGAATTTCAAAGACCTATGCTATTTAATACCTGTTCTTGATAAAATACCATAATGAGAACTAAAAGGATTCTTCTTTAGCAGGACAAAGAGTTTGCCTCTTAATTCAACAGCCAACAGTATAATATACAGTATAAGAAATTTTGACTGTGACAGCCCTATAAAATTAAGAACATAAGGATGCCATCAAGTATGACCACTACTCTGCAGTTTCATGCAAGTTCTGACTGATGTAGAAAGATCCGAAACAGATACAAAATGTTTAACCTTAGTGAAAATCATCATATATTATCAATGGGAACATTAAATTATAAAAATTGAATATTAAATGTAATACCATAAGTAATAACAACAAGAAATTAAATATTAAGTTATAATAAAAATCCAGTTGTGTCCAAAAACACTCTGAAATAAATAAGAAACTTCAATAAAGGGGGAGGGGCTTTAAAAATCAACAGTTTTTCCACTTCAAACAAATAGAGCATGGGGAGAGAAGCTATTCAAAACAACAGGAAAACTTCTAAAACAAACCCCACAAGAATTTTTAAGAGCTGTTTAACAGCATTGAGATTGAATATATTTTTTGATGTGGAATTGTATTTCAAGGTTTCGTTTTTACTGGAAATTGTGTTAGTCAGACTCTTTAAAAAGTCAAGTACGAGCCTACGAGGCTAACCCCACCCCCAATTCCCTGACACATGGCTTTTCGGTTTTAGGCATTTTTACGGAGCTCTTCCTCTGGAAGAGGAGGACTTGGCCTCTTTCAGGCCCCAGCCTCTAATCCCAGCCCATCCGCCGTGTCTACAACGCGAACGTACTTGGAGGTAAATCACTCTCGACCCGTTCACACAGATAGTCCCTGTCATAGCTTATGAGTCCTTTTCCTTTGAAAAACATCTTCTGTCTCCCCTGGAGTTAATAAATGTGTTGGTTTTCTCATAGCATTTTTTTTTTTAAATAGACTTCACTTCTTCGGGGAATTTTGGGCTTGTAGAAAAATTGAATGGAAAACATACACTTCCCAGAGTTCCCGTCATGGCTCAGCAGAAGTAAAGCTGACTATCATCCATGAGGATGCGGGTTCGATCCTTGACCTCGCTTAGTGGGTTAAGGATCCGGTGTTGCCATGAGCGGTGGTGTGGGTCACAGAGGCAGCTCAGATCCCGCGTGGCTGTGGCTGTGGTGTAGGCCGGCAGATACAGCTCGGATTTGAACCCTAGCCTGGGAACCTCTATATGCTGCAGGTGCAGCCCTAAAAAGACCACAAAAAGAAAAGAAAAAAGAAAGTATACACTTCCCATATATCCCCTCTCCCTCTACACACAGGGTTCCCCCTATTTTTAACATGGGGCATTACCCGAGATACATTCATTTGTCACAATGGAGGAGTCAATACTGATACATCAGTACCAACTCAAGTCCACGGTTTACATCAGAGTTCATTTGTTGTGTTACATATTCTCTGGGTTTTGCCAACTCTATTATGACATGTAGCCATCATTACGGCGTCTTATGGAACAGTTCCCTGGCCCTAAAAATCCCCTGTGCTCCCCTCATTCATTCCTCCCTCGCTCCCCTGGATCCCCCGGCAGCCACTGATTGATCTATCGTCTCACTGCATTTTGCCATGTACCCAGCAGTATTTCAAAACCACTCCCTCAGTTGTCCACAATTCCACTCCCCATATGCCAGTGCAACGGATATTTGTCAATGTCGGATTCTTGAAACACTTTCTCTCGGTGACGCCTGGCCGGCTCCCCTGAGACCCTGCTGCCCTCTGGCCGTGGTGCCAGTGTCCGTGTGGGATCCCCCGCACCACCATTCTGAGAAGTCCCTTCACCTCTCTCCTGTGTCAGATCCCTGTTTCCTGGGTCCCAGTTTTTCCTACTTCTTGTTTTTCCCCCTCATTTTGCTGGAGTGCACTCTCTGATAGCACAAAGGAAGACAGCACAAGGGCAGGGGGTCATACTTGGAGAAATCTGCATGTCTGAAAATATCTTTATTTTCCCTTCACTCTAATTGAGTACTTGTGAAACTGTGAAAAGCACAATTACTTTTTTTTTTTTTTTTTACTTTTTGTGGCCGCACCTGTAGTGCATGGACGTTCACAGGTCAGGCGTGGAAACAGAGCTGGCAGCTGCAGCCTACGCCACAGCCATGGCAACCCCAGATCTGAGCTCCATCTGCAACCTACACCAGACCCTTAACTCACGGAGTGAAGCCAAGGCTTGAACCTGCATCCTCAGAGAGACAGCATGGGGTCCTTAACCCACTGAGTCACAAGGGGAACTCCAAGCACAATTACTCTTTTACAGTGTTGTGGATGTTCTGACTGATGCAAAAAGACTTGACACGGACCCAAGATGTGTAACAGTAAAGGAAATAATATCTAGTTACCCATATTATTATATATTTAAAAAGTGCCTAAGTGTCAAAAATAAATCTTGCTACGACATTCATTCAGTGTTAGGAGTTATTATGGACTGAATTGCGCTTCCCCAAAACTCATGGGCTAAAGCCCTCACAGTAGCCCCTTGCTGCAAAGTCACTGCACTGGAGATGGAGACTTGAAGGAAGGAGGGAGGATTAAACAAAGTCATGTAAGAGTCGGGGCCCTGATCTGATAGGACTGATGTTCTTAGAAGAAGAGGAAGAAGGACCAGAGAGCTCTCTTTCCTATACAAGAGAAGGAAAGGCAGGTGAGGACACAGTATTTATTGACGGATGGATGGATGGATGGATGGATGAATGAATGGCCATGGCGTGGGTCTATTTTCATTCGTAGCTTCCGTTCTGGGAAAATTTCTGGCTCTGTTTCTCTCCTTATATGCATGCTTCTTTTTCACTGTGCTCTGTCTTTAGAATGTCCATGATTAAGATGTTGGACTACCTCAAGCGGTCCTTGAATTTTATCTTTTCCATCTCCTTTTGCTCTACTTTATGGAGGTGTCTTATATTTCAAATATTCTATTGAGTTTGTCATGTCTTGCATCATGCTTTTACTTTCCAGGTGTTCCTTTTTGTGCTGAGTGTCTTTTTTTTTTTTTTAGGTAGCATCCTGTTATGCTCTTGCTTAATGAACATATTATGCTCTCTTACTTCCCTGAGATTATTAATGATATGTTCTTTTTAAAGTTTCCTTTTTCCTGAATTGTCTGTTTCTTCCTGGATACTTGCTAGTTGCTGGTTTGCATAATAATTTTTCACATTAGAGCATTGCCTCAGCCTGATATTCTTGGTGCTCTATTCTTGCTTAGAAATTGAGGTCTAAGAAGCTGATTGGAACATGTAAATCCTCAGACTATGGCCCTGCATGGAAGATGGTCTGACTGGGCCATTTCGTTGAAAATACCCAGGTGTCAGGGTCTTTTGTTTGGTTGGGTTTTGTTTTTTGCCTTTTAGGGCCACACCTGTGACATATGGAAGTTCCCAGGTCAAATCAGAGCTACAGCTGCTGGCCTACACCACAGCCATAGCAACTCAGGATCCGAGCCACATCTGTGACCTACACCACAGTTCATCGCAACACCAGATCCCTAACCCACTGAGCGAGGCCAGGGATCGAACCTGCATCATCATGGATGCTAGTTGGATTTGTTTCTGCTGCACCACAATGGGAACTCCTGGTGGTGGGATCTTTAAGTCTCTCCCTGGGCTGGTCAGGATTTTCAGCAGAAGGTGGCCAGAATATGGGGGCTTAGTAAGGGAAGAGGGCTAGGGGTGGCTTCAGAATATAAATGATCATTTAATTTCAGTAGAGTTCACTATGTAGCTTAGTGGCCCCCATTAACCACTTATCAGATAACACACCTCTGGTCTTTAGCAGGTGGAGGAAGGAAGTCATGGGCTGTGTAGCAGGGAGGAAGTGGGGATCAAAGATCTAATTGCTTTTTGCTTTTTCTTTCCGCTTTGAAATACTTTTAGACTTACATCAAAGCTGCTAAAATAGTGTAGAGAGTTCTTATGTATGTTTCACTCAGCATCCCCCCGTGGAAAGACAGTACAATGACCAAAGCCGGGATACTGACACTAACAACAATGCTATCAACTAAACTATAGACCTTATTTGGCTTTTTTAAATACCATATTTTCTTGATTGTCATAGTTATCCAGTAATTCTTACAAATAGATAGTGTGAGTCCTCCAATTTTATTCTTCCTTTTTCAAAATTGTTTTAGCTATTCTAGTTCCTTTCGGCTTTCCATTTAAGTTTTAGAATCGACTTATCCATACAAACATTTCTTCCTGGAATTTTGTTAAGAACTGCATTAATACTTACCTGGAGTTAGTTAAACTGTAAGGTTTGGGCACATTGTCCTTCAGACTTTCAAGTTTGCTTAAGACTTCTGAAACCAACTGCAAGTTTGCAGGTTTTCCCAAACCACCCTCAGGTTCAAGAATTAGCTAGGAAGACTCCCAGAATTCAAGGAAAGCTATTATGCTCATCATAATAGAACCAGCCAAAGGAAGAAACACAAAGGGCAGAGTCTGAGGTGGGCCATCCTTTCCCTATGGAGTCACGGATAATGTTATGTTCTCTGAGCCATGATGTGCGACAGCACACATACACAAATGTCAAGTGGGTAAGTCCACTCAAGCTCTAGAATCCAGAGATTTTATGGAAGTTTCATTATGTAGGCATGAATGATTGATTCATGGTCCATGCAACTGAACTCAATCTCCAGCACTCCCCGCCACCTGGCTGCTCCTTGGATACTGGACTCCTATCACATGGTCCAAGGAGCCTGCCACAAATAACTTCAATAGTATACACTATCAGGCGTGGTCTGAAGGGACCATCATAAATAATAAAGACATAGGGGAAGTGCCAAAGGTTTAGAGGTAAGCCAGGGATAATGGCCATACCTCTCTTTGAGAGACAAAAAATTCTTTATTATACATACTAGATGAATTTGGGAGTAATCTTTACTATGTTGAGTCTTCCAAGCCATGAACATGGTATGTTGCTCCATTTATTTAGGTCCTCTTTGATTTCTTTCATCACTGTCTTGTGCTTTTTAGCATCCAAATCCTGTGCATGTTTTATTAGATTTACACCTAAAATTTTTCTTTTGGACGAGCTATTGTGTATGGTATCATGATTTCAATTTTTTCTTTTACAACATTCTTTGTTAATATATAGACATATAACCTTTCTTCCTAGCCGTGCCTGCAGCATGCAGAAGTTCCTGGGCCAGGGATCAAAACTCATGCAACAGCAGTGACCTGAGCCACTGCGGTGACAACACTGGATCCTTAACCTGCTGCACCACAGGAGAACACCATTACATATTCATTGTGTATTTTGTGATTTTGCTAACCTTATTCATTAATTCCAGCAGTTTTGTTGTTAATTTCATGGGATTCCTGCACAGATAATTATGTGGACAGTTTTATTTCTTCCTTTCTCATATATATGTTTTAAAATCTTTTTCTTGCCTTATTGCACTGGCTAAGATTTTTAATACTATATTGAATAGGAGTGGTAAGAGTGGATAGTCTTCCCTTATACTCAATTTTAGGAGGAAAACATTCAATCTTTCAAAATTAAAATATGATATTACTTATAGGTATTTAATAGATGCCCTTCATCAAGTTGAGCAAGTTAGCTTCTTCCTACTTGTATCTTGCTGAATCACAAATGGATGCTGAATCAAGTTAAATGCTTCTTTGATACCAATGGATATGATGGTGTGGTTTTTGCTCCACAGACTGTTAACAGTAATCAAGGATTACCTTGATTGATTTTTGAATGCCAAACCACCCTTCCATTTTTGGAATAAAACCCACTTGGGGGTGGTGCAGTATTCTTCTTATATATCGCTGAAATTGATGCACTAATCTTTTAATATTTTTATGTCCGTGTTTATGAAGGGTATTGTTTTGTAGGGTTTTTTTGGCATTGTCTTTATTTGGTTTTGATACTAGGATAATGCTGGCCTTATACTTATTTGGGAAGTGTTTATTTCCTGGAAGAGATTATGAAAAATTGAAGTTATTTCTTCTTTAAATGTTTGGTAGAATTCACAATTGAAATCTTCTAGTCTGGTGATAGGTGATACCTCATACCTCATAATGTGACTTTATTTAGACACAGGATTTTTTTTTTTTTTTTGTCTGCTGCAGTATCCTTTTTATTTATTTATTTATTTATTTTTCCCACTGTAGAGCAAGGGGATCAAGTTATCCTTACATGTATACATTTTTCCCCCCACCCTTTGTTCTGCTGCAATATGAGTATCTAGACTTAGTTCTCAATGCTACTCAGCAGGATCTCCTTGTAAATCTATTCTTTTTTTTTTTTTTTTTTTTTTGGTCCTTTTACTATTTCTTGGGCCGCTCCTGCGGCATATGGAGTTTCCCAGGCTAGGGGTCGAATCGGAGCCGTACCCACCGGCCTATGCCAGAGCCACAGCAACGTGGGATCTGAGCCTCGTCTGCAACCTACACCACAGTCCATGGCAACGCCGGATCATTAACCCACTGAGCAAGGGCAGGGATTGAACCCGCAACCTCATGGTTCCTAGTCGGATTCATTAACCACTGCGCCACGACAGGAACTCCTGTAAATCTATTCTAAGTTGTGTCTGATAACCCCAAGCTCCTGATCCCTCCCACTCCCTCCCTCTCCCATCAGGCAGCCACAAGTCTACTTTCCAAGTCCATGATTTTCTTTTCAGACACAGGATTTTTAACAAGGTACTTAAAATGAGGTCATCAGAGTGGGCTCTAATCCTATACGACTAGTATCTTTACAAAAAGAGATAAGGATATAGACACATATAGAAGGAAGACCATGTGAAGACACAGGGGGCAAATGGCTGTCTACAATAGCCACCTGCACGCCAAGGAGATAAGCCTCAGAAGAAACCAGCTCTGCTGACCTCTTGATCTCAGACTTCAAGCCTCCAGAATTACGAGAAAACAGGTTTCTGTTGCTTAAGCCACCCAGTCTATAGTATTTTTGTTATGTCAGCCTAGCAAACTAATACCCTTAGAATTTATTTGAGGGGAGGTTTTGAACTACAAATGCAATGTCTTTAATAGTTATAGGAATATTAAGAGTGTCTATTTTGTCTTGATTCAATTTTAGTAGTTTGTACTCTTTGAAGGAATTGGTCCCATCATCTAGGTTATCAAATTTACAGGTGTAAAGATTTTTATGGTATTTCTTTTTTTTAATCTGAATTCCATGTATTTATTTATTTTTTATTGCAGTATAGTTGATTTAGTCTTCTGTCAATTTCTGCTATACAGCATATAGTAACCCAGTCATACATATGTATACATTCTTTTCCTCATACTATCTTCCATCACGTTTTTATTTCTTAAATTTGTGGGCGTTGTGTAGTGACATCCCCTCTTTCATTACTAATATTAGTCATTTGTATTTTCTCTTTTTGTCTTTGCCAACCTTGAAAGAAGTTTGTTAATTTTAATCATCTTTTCAGAGACTGAACTTTTAGTTTCATCGATTTTCCCTACTGTTTCCTTCCCTCTGCTTGACTTGGTTTTATTTTGATCTTTCTCTGATTTCTTGATGGGGAACTTTCAATTATTGGTTTAAGGTATTTCTTCTCTTGCTGATTATCAGCATTTATTTATTACTATAAATAGCCTTCTATGCTCTACCTAGAATGTCAAATGTTGAGATGTTTTATTTTCACCTTATTCATCTCAAAAATATTTTCTATTTCTCTTCTCATTTCTTCTTTGACCCATGGATTATTCAGAATGTATTATTTAGTTTCCAAATATCTGGGGTTTTCCAGATATCTCTCTCTAATAAATTTCTAAATTAATTCCACTGTAATCAGAGACTATACTTTTTATGTCACATCTTTATAAATGTATCAAATTTCTGGCCTAGGATATGGTTTTATTCTGAAAAGAATATGTATTTTGCTATTGGAAGGGTTCAGAATTGCCAACCCAAAATATGCTGCTTTGGCATATTAATTCTTTTGAGGTGAAGGCACTTGAGACACAGCAGATGAGAAGGGCTCACTGACTCCCCCTCACCCCCCCCCGCCACCCCACCCTCCCCTCATTATTTTTTTGAATGTGTTCACAACATGTGGACATTCCCAGGTCAGGAAACTAACCTCAGCCACAGCAGTGACAACATGGGATCCTTAACCTGCTGAGCCACCACACAACTCCTGGCTTTCCCCCTTTTTACATAAAAGCGGGCATAAAACTTCTTAAGCGAAAGGTACCCTTCCTACCCCAGGAACAGATGACTATTCTTATCACCAAAGCCTGGGAGTTGATGCCAAAATGCACCTGTACAAACAAATTCACTAAAATAACCCTTATCTTGCATTAGCCTCCTCATATATTCTCTGGTCCCTGTTCTACAATTCACTGCCCCTGGCCCAAGCCCCTCTGCCTTGTCACATCCTGCTTTGTGAAAAAGGTATATAAGCTTAAGGGCCTAACAGCTTCTTTAGGGCTTCCATTCCCTTTTGAAGTCTCCCACCTACGTGTAAAAATGTTAAATAAATCTGTTAGCTTTTGTCCAGTTAATCTTCCTTACATTAGTTGAAACTCTTGGGCCAGACACAGACCCTAAGAGGGTCAGAGGGAGCTGTTCCTCCCGATACTGCTGATGGATGGAGTACTTCATAAATATCAATTAAGTCAAGCTGATGGATAGTGTTGTTTAAGTTCTTCCACATCCTTACTGATTTTCTGTCTTTGTGTTTTATCAGTTATTGAGAAGACTGCTGAAATATCCAACTATAATGGTGGTTACAGCTATTTCTGCTATAATCTATTGTTTTGTTTTGTTTTGTTTTGTTTTTGCTTCATATATTTCAAAGCTCTCTTTTTAGATGCTTAAGTGTTTTAGGATCATTGTGTCCTCCTAGTTTACTGAGCTCTTTTTTTTTGTCTTTTGTCTTTTTTGTTGTTGTTGTTGTTGTTGTTGCTATTTCTTGGGCCGCTCCCACGGCATATGGAGGTTCCCAGGCTAGGGGTTGAATCGGAGCTGTAGCCACTGGCCTACGCCAGAGCCACAGCAACGAGGGATCTGAGCCGCGTCTGCAACCTACACCACAGCTCACGGCAACGCCGGATCGTTAACCCACTGAGCAAGGGCAGGGACCGAACCCGCAACCTCATGGTTCCTAGTCGGATTCGTTAACCACTGCGCCACGACGGGAACTCCAGTTTACTGAGCTCTTAATCCTTATGCAATGGCCTTTTTATTTCAGATCACATTCTATGCTCTCAAATCTACCTGCTTGATAATAATATAGCTACTCAGCTTTTTAAAAAATTGGAGATGGCATGGTATATTTATTTCCTTCTTTGTCCTTTTTTTTGGTCTTTTTAGAGCCACTCCCATGGCATAAGGATGTTCCCAGGCTAGGAGTTGAATCAGAGCTGTAGCTGCTGGCCTATGCCATGGCCATAGTTACTCAGGATCTGAGCCATGTCGGTGACCTACCACAGCTCATGGCAACGCAGGATCCCTAACCCACTGAGCAGGGCCAGGGATCGAACCTGTATCTTCATGGATACTAGTCAGGTTCGTTAACTGCTGAGCCATGATGGGAACTCCCTCCTTCTTTGTACTTGTTACTGATTTGTGTGTCTTCATGTTTAAAGTGGGTTTCTTGAGGATAGGACATGATTTTTCATCCAATCTGACATCTCTGCCTTTTAACTGAAAAGATGTCTATATATGGCCTTTGATTAAAAAGATGTTTCGGGGTTCCCGTCATGGCTCAGTAGTAACAAACCTGACTAGTATCCATGAGGATGTAGGTTTGATCCATGGCCTCGCTCAGTGGATTAAGGATCTGGTGTTGTCATGAACTGTGGTGTAGGTCGCAGACACAGCTAGGATCCCGGATTGCTGTGGCTGTGGCATAGGCCAGCAGCTGCAGCTCTGATTCAATCCCTAGCGTGGGAACTTCCCATATTCTGCAGGTACGGCCCTAAAAAGCAAAAAAAAAAAGGGGGGGGGTGTTTATATTATTTACATTTAATGTGATTAATGATATAGTAAAATTTTTTTTCTTTTTACAGCTACACCCATGGCATATGGAAACTCCCCGGCTAGGGGTTGAACTGGAGCTGCAGCTGCAGCAACACCAGATGGGAGAAGCATCTGTGACCTACGCTGCAGCTTGTGGCAATGCCAGATCCTTAACCCACTGAGCGAGGCCAGGGATCAAACTTGCAACCTCATGGTTACTAGTCAGGTTTGTTAACCACTGAGCCATGACGGGAACTCCCTGATATGGTAAAATTTAATTCTACCATTTTGCTATTTGTTTTCTATTTATCACATATGGTTTTTGTTCCATTTCCCTCACATTTTTAGTACTCTATCTGATGCGATTATGGCTGGGGGAAACGGGAACTCTTTCTGCTCCAATCTGAACTCTGAGGATTGTTCCTGCTAATCTTTTAAAGGATGCTTTCCCCTATTGCCTTTGGAATGAAGAAGCAAGGCGGTCCTGCTGTGGGGCACTGGGCACTCTATCTAGTCACAATGGAGCAGGATGGAGGATAATGTGAGAAAAAAGAATGTATATATGTATGTATGACGGGGTCACCTTGCTGAACAGTAGAAAACTGACAGAACCCTGTAAACCAGCTCTGATGGAAAAAAATAAAAATCATTTAAAACACAAATAACTAAAGGATGCTTTCCCAATGCCAAGCAGTTCCTCTGATTGGAACTCAGCTAAAGACGAAGTACCCTCTGTAGATGTCTGACGTCCTCTCTCGGCAGCCCTCTTCTCTCCAGCACCCTGCCCTGAAAACTCGACACATCTTCGTCTCCCTGCAGCCCCAGCCCTGCATCCTCAAGCCTGGTGGGCTCTGCCTGGTCTCCCCTCTCTGCACCACAGCCTGGAAGCTCTCCTTAGGCTACAAACTGGGGCAAACATGGGGCTCACTGTTTCCTGCTTCCAGGCTTTACCATTCTTCACATATTTTGTCTGTTTTTATTTTATTTTATTTTTTATTTTCTTAAGTTTTGGCTTTTTAGGGCTGCACCCATGGCATATGGAAGTTCCCAGGCTAGGGGTCCAATCGGAGCTACAGCTGCCAGCCTGCACCACAGCCACAGCTACGCAGGATCTGAGCCACATCTGCGACCTACACCATAGCTCACGGCAACACGGGATCCTTAACCCACTGAGCAGGGCCGGGGATCTTCATAGATACTAGTCAGATTCATTTCCACTGTGCCACAGTGGGAACTGTCTGTTTTTATTTTTTAATATAAAAATAAATTTTGGATATTTTGCCCAATTTTTGGTTGTTTGAGGCACATGGGAAAAGCTAATCCCTGTTACTCCCTCTTGACCAGTAACAAAAAAGTCAGAGGTACACAAATTTTACATGTGTATGATAAAGGATGCACATCAAATCAGTGATAAAGGGTAACTTACGGCATGAATGGTTTTAGAGAACATAATTGAATATATGAGCAAATATCAAGTTAGATCTTGGATTTCATTGCAAATACTAAAATAAAGAGACAAAAGAGTAAAATAAAAATCTAAGCCTTAATACATGAAAACATTAAAAAAATTACAAATAAATTTTAGAAAAGACATGAAAACATTTAGGGAAAAAATATGACTATATGCATGATATGGGCAAAAACTTTCTGAGTCTAAAACAATTAAAAAGTGGATTAGGAGGGAGTGGGAGGGATCGGGAGCTTGGGCTTATCAGACACAACCTAGAATAGATTTACAAGGAGATCCTGCTGAATAGCATTGAGAACTATGTCTAGACACTCATGTTGCAACAGAAGAAAGGAT
Source organism: Sus scrofa (assembly GCF_054392235.1). Classification (NCBI taxonomy): domain Eukaryota; kingdom Metazoa; phylum Chordata; class Mammalia; order Artiodactyla; family Suidae; genus Sus; species Sus scrofa. Next base: position 15,863,985 of record NC_139385.1, read on the forward strand.
GGGGAAAAAACTGTAATTGCAATGTATACATCTAAGGATAACCTGACCCCCTTGCTGTACAGTGGGAAAATAAAATAAAAAAAATAAAAAATAAAATAAAAATAAAAAGTGGATAAAAATAATTTAAATATTGATTTTTTGCTTGTTTTTTTTAAAAAAAAACTTTTATTTTAGAATAAATTTTAGATGTGCAGAAAAATTTTAAAGATAGCACAGTTTCCATACGCTCTTCACTCATCTTCCCCCACAATCCTCGTCCTACATTATCATGGTGCTTTCGTCCAACTGAGAAGCCAACACTGGGACATTTGTATTAACTAAACTCTAGACTTTATTCCGATTTCACCAGTTTTTTCCTCTAATGTCTTTTCTTCCTGTTCAGAGTTCGATATATCCGCTTCAAGACGGTCCTTATAGAAGACTTCTATTTTGACTATGTAAAAATCAATCAAATCTTTACTTACTTCAAAATGCAAAAACACAAAAACTGAGAAACGGACCAGATGAGAAAAAGATTTCTAAGGAAACAAAAGATGAACTACCTTCAAGATCAATTAGCTTCTCATCAGGATGTAAAATACTCACCCGCCAATAAAAAAACAGTCAAAGCACATAGATAGACAGTTCAAAAAAGAAGAAATACTGTTTATGGGCTCATGAACATCAAGAACTTTGAACTTTGCTGGTAACTAAAATTCGTTTGGTTTTGGCTGTGCCCGCAGCAGGCGGGTGTTCTGGGGCCAGAGAGCAAACCCACACCACAGCAGTGAGCAAAGTCACAGCAGTGAGCAAAGTCACAGCAGTGACAATGCCAGGTCCTTAACCCACTGCACCACCAGGGAACTCCACTAAAGATTTTTTTAAAACTGACCATACTGACAAGGATTTATGGACTAACACTAGTCAGATATCATTGGATGGGTCTCCCATGCACTGATGATGAGAATCTGAAAGCCTTAAAAAAAAAAAAAATGAAGCCCCTTGAACCCACTAAGTTCATACCTGGGAATTAATCAGAAATGTGGCCAAAACCCATTGGGTATGCTGCCGCCAAGTCCTCCATGTGGCACCCCAACTCCCCTGCCTGCTTCCACAGCCACTGGGGACACCCCACTAGGGCCTCCACGTGGCCCCTCTTTCCCTCACCAGCCTGTTTCCCTGGATGCTGGGTAAGGACATCCTTATACGAGATGGGAAAGAGGAGGGAAAGAAACAGAGGAAGGAAAGAGAATACGAGAAAGAAAGAGACAAGGAGAAATGAAGGAGAGCTTTCACATTTAATAGCAGAACGAGAAGAATAAGCTAGATATCCAGCAATAGGCAGGTGTTAGAAAAAATATATGTGTGTTGCAATCATGAAAAATAGGTTTTTAAAGAATATTTGATAGCATGGAGGAAAATGGTCATAAAACCTTTGAGTGGAAAATATATGCTGAATATCATCATTCTCATTTTTTAAGAGTGAAAAATTATACTTTCGTGTAAACAAAGGAACTCTAATCATAGTTATATTTGGGTTATTAAACTATAAATAATGATATTTATTGTCTTCTGTGTGTTTTTTCCATATTATCTAAATACTCCTCAATAAATATGATAAAAAAACCACAGTGACTACTTCCTTTATAAAATTTTATTTCATGGGACTGAAATATGTTTTTCTGATTCCAATATCACGTTTTTGGTCCCAATGTTCCTATCTGTTAAGAGCCTTCCTGCTCTGCGAGTGATTAAATGCACAGATTTTCTTTTGAACAAAAAGGAAATGTGTTCAAAAGTTCTTAGGAGGCCTATCTAGAACAACTGAATACATTCTCCAAAGAAAAAGGGGATTTAATGCACCACCTGTATTTGACGGTCCTTCTCCTACACCCCCCCCCCCCCCCGCCCGCCTCTCATGTGTCCCAGGAAAACAATTTTGGATAAATATCCTGCAAGAGAGATTTTTCTCCACATCACTTAAAGACACATAAAGAGCCTTAGAGACACAGGAAGAGCCTTTAAAGATAATTTGAGCAGTGACTGCAAAAACATACCCTCCAAATTTGGGGAAATCTCCATGTATATAGTTGAGCTGTCCTTGAGTTTCTGCATCAGTGTTTCTCAAAGTAGCCTGAAGACTCTAAACATTAGAATCTTCTTAGGTGCTGGTTCCAAAGGCTGTCTCCAGGGTCACATCCCAGATCTACCAAAGGTGAATCCCTGGGCAGCAGAGCCTGGGAATCTGGGTTTTAACACCCACCAAGGAGTCTGACACATCAGACCCTGAGAATCATGGCTCCATATTCTTTATCCATCAATGGAGGAAAAGGGGCGAGGCTAGGCAGATGTGAGGAGAATTTCATTTTTGCAGGCATCATCCAATACGTATTTATATTCCTTACAGTGTGTCAGGCAATGAGTCTAGTCCCATCGGATCACATATCTGCTCACAGTGGGGAACAATTAATTTTCCTTGGGAAAGTTTACATTAGTGAAGAATATTTAGCTGCAAGTTATAGACTATTGAGCTGAAAGCAGTTTTAAATGACAGATATTTAATTATTTAATGAAACAGATACGGGGGGAAAGGATTGTGGAGTTGGCGAGGAGGTCAACCGTCTCATCACAGTTCTTGCCCCCTCAGCAGGATGCCAGAGTTCATTAAATATCACCTCCCTTGCTTTCAATGAAATATTTCTTTTAATTTAGCTTGAGGTCACATTAGCTTTTTTTTTTTTTTTTTAACTCATTCCGACATGTATTTTGTGCACATATTTGGTTTTATTTTGCTGAGAGTTTTTAATTTAAAATTTAAAATTTCATCTAAAATGTAAAAATTAACCTTTCCAAGACTGATCCCCTGCAGGAAAGCCTTGTGGATAAGAAGTCGCCCTCCTGCAAAGCTGCACAGAAGCTAAGTACAGTGCAGTGCTTAAGGCAGTCAATCCCGTTCAACCACAAGGCTTGACTTCAACTTCCCGATCATGCATCAAAGAAGGAGGTGCTGCCTCAATAGTGAGCTCTTCTGTGATAAACCCTGCCACGGGCAAGCACTAAGAATAATCCCTAGCCACCAGATCATTCCAGAATAGACGCTAATGCCTGTTCCCCCAAACACACATCTTGAGATGGAAGGATGAAGCTAAACCCAAGATTCTGTCATGTTATATGGTTGTTTTATCCTAGTCTCTTACTATGTGAAGTGTGTGTTTTGCCTATTGCTTTCCTAATTGTGTAGTTAAAAATCCCTCAGCTTGACAGTGTGGGGAGATGCAAGTCATTCAAGTTTGCAGAACCAAGTACAGCAAAGGACAGAGGGACACAAAAGGAGAACTTCAGAGATCCATAGAAAGTTCCCCTGGAGGATTCAACCAAATTGATCAGTACATTAGTACAAGGAAAACTACCTACAGCTGGGGAAAGAAACATCCAAAAGGATTAGGGCAGACAATGCCCGGTGCTCACACACAGGCACAGGGATAATGCCAGTTCCCATCAGTCAGATGGAAAAAAAAAAAACAAAGCTAGTGGAAACAAATCCATCCAGGAACCATAAGGTTGTGGGTTTGATCCCTGGCCTCACTCAGTGGGTTAAGGATCTGGCGTTGCCGTGAGCTGTGGTGTAGGTCGCAGACACAGCTCAGATCCTGCGTTGCTGTGGCTGTGATGTAGGCTGGCAGCTGTAACTCTGATTGGACCCCTAGCCTGGGAACCTCCATATGCCATAAGTGCAGCCCTAAAAATAAACAAAAACAAACAAACAAAGAGAAATTAATGAGACTACAACAGAGCAACATCTTTACAGCAATGAGGAAAAAAAAAAAGGCTGAGAACCTAGACTTCTATACCCTGCAAAAATGTTTTTCAAAAAGGTAAAGATGGGGAGTTTCTGCTGTGGCAAAGCGGTAATGGACCCAACTAGTACCCGCGAGGCCTTGGGTTCAATCCCTGGCCTCGTTCAGTGGGTTAAAGGATCTGGAGTTGTCATGAGCTGTGGTGTAGGTCATAGATGCAGCTTGGATCTAATGTTGCTGTGGTGTCAGCTGGAAGCTGCAGCTCCAATTCGACCCCTAATCTGGCAACTCCCACATGCCACAGGCAAGGCCCTAAAAAGACCAAAAAAAAAAAAAAAAAAGTGAAGATGAAATAAAAACGTTTTCAGATATAGAAAATCTAAAAGAATTCATTATTAGCAGAGTCCAAATATGAAAATGTTGTAAAAGGAATAGCTCAGGCAGTAGGAAGTAGATACCAAGTGAAAGCACAAATCTCCACCAAGGAAGGAGGAACCCCAGAGATGGTAAATATACGTTATTGTTGTATAGATATGTTTAAAAGATAACGGACAGCATATACAAAAATCAAAACAAAGTATTGTGGAGTTCATAGTATATGCAAAAGTAAAACACAGGGTAGCAGCAGCATAAAAGTTTTGGGGGAGAAATGGAAGTCTACTCAGGAAAGGTTCTCATCCTCCATGTGAAGTTGAATAATAGCGCTTAATATATGCAATAAACCCTGAAGCAGCCACATAAAATTTTTTAAAAGTGTTAAGACTTAATGAGCCAACAAAGGAGACAAAATGAGATCATAAAAAATACTCATTAAACCCAAAGAAGGGAGAAAAAGAAGAAAAAGAAACCAAGAATAGCCAGGACACATAGACAATAAATACTAAGTTGACAGATTTAAGCCTAACAGAATTAATGACCACATTCAATCTACATTACTTGAAACATCCCACATAAAGGGCACAGATAGACTGGGTAAAAAAGCAAGACCTAATTACATGCTGCCTTTAAACTACATGTACATATGAACAAATAAGCAAATCTAAACAAACAAAAAAGTAAATAAACAAACAAAAAGAGATTATACTATACAACAGTAGACAAAAGAAAGCTGGAGCAGGTATATTAATATCAGGCAAAGTAGATTTCAGAGCAAAGAATATTATCAAGGTCATTTCCTAATGATGAAGGGGTCAATTAATCAAGAGGGCATGATAACTCTAAATGTGAATAATAACAGTGTTTTAAAATAAATGAAGCAAAAACTCTGAGACTGCAAGAAGAAATAGAAAAATCCAGTATTACAGGCAGATGTTTCAATATGCATTTTCTCAATAACTGTTAGAATAAATAAATCAGCAAAGATAAAGTAGACTTGAACAATATTAACCTGATCAGAGTAACATTTGAGAGCACTTTACCCAGCAATGGCAGACTACATATTATTTTCAGCTGCCCAGAGACTATTTATTGAAGTAGACCATATTCTAGGCCATAAAGCATATCACAATAAATTTAGAAGGAAGCAAGTGATACATAGCAGAGAAGACATTCAGAAGAAGAAAGATAATGTCACCACAAATTCAACAGATATCACAAGGATTATAGAAAATACTATAAACAACTTTATGCTTATAAATCCAATCACTTAGATGAAATGCACCAATTTTTTGAAAGCCACGAAGCTCACTGATGAAGAAATGGGATAACCTGAAAAGTTTATATCAAAGAAAAGGAATTTGCAGGTTTGAAACGTCACACAAAGAAATTTCTTAGGCCCAGATGGGTTCACTGTTGAAGTCTATCATCTAACAAAAAAATAAGACCAATTCTGCTCAATCTGTACCAGAAAACAATGAGAGGAAATGCTTCTCAACTCAATCTATGAGTCCAACATTATTCTAATACAAAAACTAAACAAGAACATTACAGGAGAATGAAACTTATAGCCCATATCCATTGTAAATATAGAAGTAAAGAATTTTAGCAAAACTTTAGGAAATTCATGATGGATAAAAAGATTTAACCTAGGAACCTATGGTTGGTTTAACATTCAAAAACCAATCAGTGTCATTCACCATAATAAGACTAAATAAAAAAGGGAAACTGTACACATAGCCCAAGAGATACATAAAAGCATTTGACCAAATCTAACACCCATTCCTAATAAAAACTCACGTTAAACTAGGAACAGAAGAAAACTTCCTCAGTCCTGAAAAGGGGCATCTACAAAATACCTACAGCTGGAGTTCCCACTGTGGCGCAGCAGAAATGAATCCAACCAGGAACCACGAGGTTGCGGGTTCGATCCCTGGCCTCGATCAGCGGGTTAAGGATCCTGTGTTGCCGTGAGCTGTGGTGTAGGTCGCAGACGCGGCTCAGTTCTGGCGTTGCTTCGGCTCTGGAGTAGGCCAGCAGCTACAGCTCTGATTAGACCCCTAGCCTGGGAACCTCCATATGCCTCGGGTGCGGCCCTATAAAGACAAAAGACAAAAACAAAACAAAACAAAATAGCTACAGCTAACATCACACTTAATCACAATCAACTCGTCTCCCCATTAGGATTCGGAAGATGACAGTCATTTCTGCTTTTAGCCCTTCTATTCAACATTGAACTAGAGGTTCAAACCAGTGGAATGAAACAAGAAAAAGAAAACAAAAGTCACCCTGATTATAAAGGAATAACAGAAAATGTCTTCATTCACAGACGACATGATTAGTGGAATCGGCAGAAGAGCTTAGTAGAACGAATACAATCTGACTTCTAGGTATAAACCCAAAGGAAATGAAATCATTATCTTCATGAACTATCTGAACCCCCATGTTCATTACAGCAGTATTCACAATAGCCAAGACATGGAGACGACCTGAGTGTCCGTCAGTGGATGCACGGATAAGAACATGTGGTACATACATACAATGGAACACTCTTCAGCCGTAAGGAAAAAAAGGTTGATCCTGCCATTTACAACAACATGGATGAACGCTGAGGGCATTCTGCTAAATGAACTAGGACAGAGGAAGAAAAATAACCTTACGATCTCATTTGGACATGAATCTAAAAATCAAACAAACAAACAACGGATGTCCTGGATACGGAGAAGAGATTGGTGGCCGCCTGGGGGTGGGGGGTGGGGGCAACATGAGTGAAGAGGGTCAAAAGGTGCAAGCATCCAGTTATCAAAGAGTAGATCTTCTAAGTTCTCATCACAAGAAAAAACTCTGTGTAACTGTATGGTGAAAGATGGTAACTAGCCTTATTGTGGTGATCATTTCACACGATATACAAATATCAAATCATTATATTGCACACCTGAAATTTTCTATCCACTGAAAACTACAAAATATTGTTGAAAGAAATTAAAGAAGACATAATAACTGGAATGATATATCTTGTTTGTAGGTCAGAAGATCATACATGGACAACTGATTTTTGATAAAGATACAAAGGCATGGGGAGTTCCCGTTGCGGTTCTGCGGAAATGAATCTGACCAGCATCCATGAGAGTGCAAGTCTGATCCCTGGCCTTGCTCAGTGGGTTAAAGACTGGGTGTTGCCGTGAGCTGGATGTAGGTCACAGACGTGGCTTGGATCTGGCATTGCTGTGGCTGTGGCATAGGCCAGCAGCTGTAGCTCTCATTCTGCTCCTAGCCTGGCAACTTCCATATGCCTCAAGTGCAGCCCTAAAAAGACAAAAAAAAAAAAAAAAAAAAAAAAAAAAGCTACAAAGGCAATTCAGAAAAGAAAAGACTCATTCAACAAACGGTGCTGGTTATCTATATGCAGAAAGAGAAAAAGAGAGAAGGGAAGAGAAAAAGACCTTTGATGCATACTTTGCCTTATATGCAAAAAATTAATTCAACAGGGATCAGAGACCCAAATGTAAAACTGAAACTATGAAACTTCCAAAAGAAAACATCAGAGAAAAATCTCAAGACCTTTTCTTAAATTCAGTACCAAAGCGTGAGCCATAAGAGAACAAAGCGATAAATTACACGATCAAAATTTGAAACTTCTTTCAAGTATTAAAAAAAGAAAAAGAAAAAGAAAAAATACTCTATGGACTGGAAGAAAATATTCAGAATATATATCTTATAAAGGACTTGTAATCAGAATATATAAGGAACTCTCAAAATTCAACAATAAGCAAACAACGCAATTTTCAAAAATGAGTGAAAGATTTTAACTTCATTAAAGAAGATATCTCTAGGGGGAAAAAAGCAGACGAAAAGATGCTCAACATCATTAGGCATTATAGAAATGCAGATTAAAACTACAGCGAGATACCATTACATAGCTATAAAACCACAGTACATACCTATTAAAACTACAGGGAGAGACCATTACCTACCTATAAAAACGGCTGAAGCATGTATGGGTACACGAGAGGAAGTGGAACTCTCATACGCCAATGGTAGAAATGCAAAATGGTACAAGCGCTTTGTAAAGGAGTCTGGCGTTTTCCTCGAAGGTTAACATGTACAGGCAGACCTCGGAGATACTGCAGGTTCTATTCCAGGCCACTGCAATGAAGCAAATATCCCAATAAAATGAGTCACGGGAATGCTTTGGTTTCTCAGTGCCTATAAAAGTCATGCTTACACTATACTGTAGTCTATGAATTGTGCATTACGTCTTAAAAAAAACAATGAACATATCTTTAAAAATACTTAAAAATACTGCCTGGGGAGGAGGAGAGGAGAGTTTATAAAGGGATACAAGGAGTTGCCAAGGGGGAGAGGGGAGGGAGCAGGAGGGACTGGGGGTTAGTAGATGCAAACTATTACATTTAGAATAGATGAGCAATCCAGCAATCCCACTCCTGGGCAACTATCCAGAGAAAACCATGACTTGAGAAAATACACGTACTCCAATGTTCACTGCAGCGTGATATACAATAGCCAAGACGTGGAAGCAACCTAAATGACCATTGACGGAGGAGTGGCTAAAGAAGATGCGGTACATATACACAATGGAATATTACTCAGCTGTAAAAAGGAAAGACTTAATGGCATTTGCAGCAACACGGAAGGACCTAGAAATGATCATGCTAAGTGAAGTCAGACAGTGAGACACAAACGTCATATGCTATCACTTATATGTGGAATCTAAAAAAGGGATACAGCGAACTTCTTTGCAGAACAGATACTGATTCACAGACTTTGAAAAACTTATGGTCACCAAAGGAGACAGGTTGGGGGGAGGGGTGGACTGGGGGTTTGGGATGGAAAGGCTGTCAAACTGGGTTATGATGCTCATTATTCAACTATAAATATATAAAATGTATTAAGTTTAAAAAAAAGAATGGATAAGCAATGAGGTCCTACTGTACAGCACAGGAACTACATCCAGTCTCTTGGGATAGACAATGATGGAAGATAATATAAGAAAGGGAATGTATATTTGACTGGGTCACTTTGCTGTATAGCAGAAATTGGCAAAACATTGTAAATGAACTGTAATTTTTTTAAAAAAATTACCTATAAAGGGATACGAGGAGATTTTGGGGGGTCATGGACAATATCTACTGTTTTGAGATGACAGTTCTGCGGATGCCTAGATACAGAGGTTATATTGACCCAATTGTATACTTCAAATATATGCCATTTATTATAGGTCAGTTATACCTTAATAATAAACTCATTAACAAGTTTTAAAAAGCTCTCAGGTTAAGGACCCGAGTCCTACTGCTGGAATCTGAAGTCTCAGCGGGTCCTGTGTGTGTGTGTGTAGCATGGTCCTGAGTCCCTGTTTGCACATCTGTATTGAGAGCAAGAGGAGGCTGTGGCCTGACAGGATGCAGGATGCTGTGGTTTCCGGGCAGGCTACCCCTCAGGATCTCCGAGTGGAGAGAGTGGCCGCTCTGCTCAGGAAACCCGGGCTTCCGGTTTTCCTAAGATAGAAACGGATGAGCAGAATGTGCCAAAAATCCATGGGGAGTTGAGGCCTTGTCACAGGAGCAATGGTGGAAGCGACTGCTTGTTGGTCCAGAGAAGAGAAGCTAGGGAGTGATTTTACCTGGCTCTGAACTTCCCAACGGTGAGAACCCGGACTGAGCATGAGACCTACTGGGAAAGCTATTTCAACTCAACCAAAGTAGTCTCTCCTTAGTGCTCCCTAGTGATCCCCTTCCCTCCAAGGGCAAGGTCTCATCACCAGGGGCAGCCCATTGTGGACTGGACAACACCGGGTTAGGGTTCTGTAGAAACAATGGAAACACTGGCAGGAAATCGGGTTCCCGGACTGTGAGGATCCCTTCCAGCCCTTAAGGATTTGATTTTCTTGCTTGCTTGCTTTTTAGGGCCACACCCGAGGCATATGGAAGTTCCCAGGCGAGGGGTCGAATCGGAGCTACAGCTGCTAGCCTACGCCAGAGCCACAGCAATGCAGGATCTGAGCCATATCTTCGACCTACACCACAGCTCATGGCAACGCCAGATTCTTAACCCACTGAGCGAGGCCAGGGATCGAACCTGCAACCTCATGGTTCCTAGTCAGGTTCATTTCCTCTGCACCACAATGGGAACTCCTGATTTTCTATCTAAAATCCCATTGGGTGCTGTGTGTGCAGTGGTTACGAGACTGGCTAATATTTCAATTACACTGGAAGATTTCCACAGGGAAGGACTTGAAACACACACACGCACGGGCACATTAAAAAGCCTCAACCTCAAAGACTCCATCTTCTGAATACCTCATTTCCACCCCATTTTGGACAACTGGGACATCATTAACCCTCATCACGCTGCCTGCCATCAGAAGACTGGAAAGTTATTCTGGAAGCCACATACCTGCCTCTAAACCAGATTGGGGAGCCTGAGGAGCAGATGACAAGAGCTGCTTGCACCTGCACCAGGAAGAAGTACACAGGGGAGCCTTCCAAAGCTGCGATGGAGCCAAGGAAAGCTGCATTCCGACGTCCGGCCTGCCCCTCGCTCCACACGGCAGGAAAAGGAACATTCACAGGGACTCCTAAGGTGGAACCACACGGCCCATCTCGGGATGCTCAAAGCTACCGTGACGGCTGTGACTGTTGAATGAAAGCTTCCTGCAGAAGCCTCACGGGAGGAAAACAGGCAGGGGGAAACGGAGAGTAAACTGATCATAAACCAGAACAAAGTTCTCTCAGAACTCCTTCAGAAGTTACTCCGTGCCTTTCAGTCCCTTTGGGGAATCCATCTCTTTGTGACAACATAGGAAAGGTTCTCTCTCAAGGGGGCACTTGGTTTTCGTGGTCTCAGGGGAGAGCAGGGACCACATACCCCCCCACCCCCGGGTTGTGCTTGTGTTTGGTTCTGTGGCACTGATGAGATAGATGATCGGGTTCATAGGGCTGCTGGGAATCAAATTAGAAAAACATCAAATAATTCCGGACCATTTTATTTCATCTCATTTCCATTTGTACCTGAGAGGAAATGAACATCTCAATGGCCCGAGAGGGTGAAACTGTCAGATGCTGTTGCCAGGACAGGAGAGAAGAATGAGCGGGCTCTCTGGGTGGAGGGGCTGGGGGGCTTCAGGCTCCCTCCCAGACAACCTGCAAGGACCTTGTGACAGCCAGGGAGGCAGACAGCCAAGGCTGAAGCTAGTGGGACAGGAGAGGTGACAATCTCTCCCAGAGAAGAAGCACGGCGGGGGCGGGGGGGGGGGGTTGCTGAAGGGCTGGGTCCAGGGTCAGCAAACACGTGGACACAACCTATAAACTACTGCGGCCCCCAGGGAGCCACGGTCCCTTGAATGCGGGCCCTGGTTCTGCTGACACCATATATCAGGGCAAAAAAAAAAAAAAAAAGCCAAAAGTACAAAAGATTTGTAATCCACTGGAAGAAAACTGTGATATAGCTATGATGAGTCTTTCAGAGATGCCTGCAGATTGTTTTTATACCTTAAAAGGACAGCCTGGTCCTGCCCAAACTCAGAGAACCATTTAGGGCCTTTTCAAACCAAAAGAGGTGCCCAGGAGGTTTGAAAGAGGCCATTAGTAACAGACGTGGCACGTTCCCCCCGACTTATTAAAAAAAGAGACCGGTTTTATAAATGAATCCATTAGAAAGTGTTCAGGAGATATTGGGGCCCTGAGGAGTGGCTGACGAGGAGGGAAGGGAAGGTAATGAGGGCAGTGAGCGATCTGTTATTTTTTGAATTTGCCAAAGGAGACGATTCCCATGATCGCTCCTGGGCAGGAGGTAATGGCTTTGCAAGGGGCCTGCACAGGCAGAGGAAGGCGCTGGGGACACAACCTCCTGCTGGGGGCTCCCGTCTGGGTGGGGGAGGGCGGGGGAGGTCGGGGGAGGGGAGGCAAACACTTAGGCCAGTGCAAGGCAACCCCGTGTGCAATGGACACTATTACAAGTGTGCAAAGGAAAAGGGCCGCTCCCTCAGGTGGGGGCGTGGGGGTCTCCCAGGGGCCGTAATATCCTGGCCGTGTGCTGAAGGGTGAACAGGCAGGCAGAAGGCGGAGCTGGGAAGGCCCTCAGGTGCCCAAGGCAGCTGGAGAAACAAGCTTGTGGTGGAGTTCCCGTTGTGGCGCAGTGGTTAACGAATCTGACTAGGAACCATGAGGTTGCAGGTTCCATCCCTGGCCTTGCTCAGTGGGTTAAGGATCTGGCATTGCCGTGAGCTGTGGTGTAGGTCGCAGATGTGGCTCAGATCCTGCGTTTCTGTGCCTGTGGTGTAGGCCACAGCTATAGCTCCGATTGGACCCCTAGCCTGGGAACCTCCATATGCCATGGATGTGGCCCTAAGAAACAACGAAAAAACCCAACAAACAAAAAAACAACAGGCTTGTGGTGCAGAGGAGTCCCCAGGGTTGGGGCCATCCACGTTGGGGGCGGGGATCAAGGCTCAGGGGAAGGGAGGGGGGGCGGGGGGCAGGATGACATCACAGTGTGTGGGGTGGGGGGAGGGGGAGATGGAAAGCTGGGGCAAGAATCACTTCAGCGGGCAGGAGGTGCAGGTGGAGGAGGTCAGAGCTGCCAGGGAGGGGAAAGGGAGAGCCAAGTGGCCCTGGGACCAAAAGCTAGAGAGTTGGGTGGGATGAAAGGGGCACCTGTTGGATCTGGGGCAGGGGCATCACTTTGGACTTTGCCCAAGAGGAGTCAGCGGTGTGGCCAGGAGCAGATTCCGCAGCAAACTACCGGAGGTGAGAAAGGGGGTTTCTTCACTTTGACTTTTTTTTCTTTCTTTCTTTCTTTTTTTTTTTTTTTTTTTTTTTTTGCCTCTCCCATGGATAGAGAAGTTCCCAGGCGAGGGATCGATCCCGCACCACAGCAGTGATAAAGCCAAATCCTTAACCTGCTAGGCCACCAGGGAACTCCACCTAGCCTGACTTTTCAGGCATCAGAATGCAGAAAAACGAAGCTTGCGTTTGGAGACAAATTTCCAGCTGTTATTTGGAGGATACCTGAAAGGATGAGGGCTGGAGTCAAGGCTCCTGAAATAGGGAAATTGAAAGCTTTTTAACCATAGCGGGAAGGTGGCGAGGGGCCTCGGCACCCCCATGGGAAGGGGCCCACCCTGCACGTGCAGAAGTACCCCGATGCCTGCCTCCCCCCCACACCCCCGTGCCCAGGAATTAGTTGTAGGAGTCCCATCAGGTCAGCGGAGTGTGGTCCGTTAATGAGATAAAATCTAAAAGCTTTATAAACACACTTTATTTCTAGGCATGTTTGTGTGAGACAGTGTTTTGGGGGGCTATTTTTCTTATTTTCCAATAAAATTAAATAAACACACGTGAGCACACACATGTTATTGTGTAAACAGAGCACAGGAAGATGAGCCGTGCTGGCGGGATGAGGGGTTGATGTGATTTCTCCTGGTTTGAATGAAGGAAGACTTGGTCCTCCCTCTACCCCTCGCCCTGCTGCAGAGGGCATCGCTTTCCCGCCCTGCCCGGCAGTCTCTCTAATCTTCCAAATTACATCAGCATCCCCCGCCCCGCCTCCCCGGAAGCGATGGGCTGACTCTTTCGGAGGGGACACGGGGAAGAGTGGGACAGGATGCGGTGGCCAAAGCAATGACCGATTTGAGATTCTGAGTCATGAATGATCATAATTAGAAGGCAGACAGAGTGCGCTGCTGGTGCTGCCTTTGCTGCCTGTTCCCTGTGAAAGCTCTGGGAATTAAAATAATGGGCTTTTAAAACAAAAGCCGGGTAGGGCTCTACCTAATGGCCTGCGCACTGAGCACTGGCAGCAGGCGGCCGCACACGGACCTGTGGCTGACAGGTCCTGCAGAAAACAGATGGAACTGTCACCTCCGGGAACACCCCCTGGCCCCCAAGGCAAAGGAGCCAGACAGAGCCCAGGAAGAGAGGGCCCCCGTGACTCAGGCCAGGAAGGAGTCCCAGGAACCCTGCCAGCAAGGGCTGGGGAATAGGATGACTTACTGGGGAACGAGGACTGCCATTACAACCCCAGGCACGCAAGGACAAACACCCAGGAGTTTCTGCGGGGGTACAGTGGGTTTTGAGAACCCAGCTAGGATCCAGGAGGATCCAGGTGCCATCCCTGGCCTCACTCAGTCAGTTAAGGGTCCGGCGTTGCCATGAGCTGAGGTATAGGTCACGGATGTGGCTCGAATGCTGTGTTACTGTGGCTGTGGTGCAGGCCGGCAGCTGTAGCTCCGACTCAGTCCCTAGCCTGGGAACTTCCATAGGCTGCAGGTGCAGCCCTAAAAAGCGTAATAATAATAATAATGATAATGATAAAAGAATCTGACTATAGAGGTCTCAGTCACTGTGGGGATGTAGGTTTGATCTCTAGCCCAGCTCAGTGGGTTAAAGGAGCCAGCACAGCTGCAGCTGTGGTATAGGTCACAGCTGCAGCTCAGATTTAATCCCTGAACCAGGAACTTCCATATGTCGAGGCTGCGGCTGCTAAAAAACAGAAAAAAAAGGAGTTCCCATCGTGGCACAGTGGAAACGAATCTGACTAGGAACCATGAGGTTGCAGGTTTAATCCCTGACCTTGCTCAGTGGGTTAAGGATCCGGCGTTGCCATGAGCTGTGGTGTAAGTCACAGACACAGCTCAGATCTGGTGTTGCTGTGGCTCTGGTGTTGGCTGGCAGCTGTAGCTCCGATTGGACCCCTAGCCTGGGAACCTCCATATGCCGCAGGTGCAGCCCTATAAAGACAAAAAAAAGAAAAAAGGACACCCACACAGGTCCCTACTGGTGGGGGTGAGGGAGGACTGAGAAGAGGGGAGACTGGCTGGGGGAAGGGAAACCGCCTGATCTGGAGACCAGACAAGCGGACATGGTGACAATCCAGCAACACTGGCATTCTCCCTCGGCAAGACCCTGGCCTGGCCCTGCTCACCACCAACCATCACTTCAGACCTGGGCAACTGGAGAAGGGTTGGAAGGGAAAGCTGGGGTGGGGATGCCAAACCTTCCTGCCTTTGAAGCGCCCAGCCAACAACCCCCATATTTTTATAGCCCCAGCAGATGAAGGCATTTGAAGGCGTTAAGCTGGGTTCCCAGCTCGGTGACACCCCTCCTCTCGCAGGGCCTTGAGCCCCAACACTGAGCTGCACCCCTGCTCATCCCCCCTCGGTGCCTCTCACTCCTCCAACGCACCTCATAAGGCATGACTCACCAGGGCAAGAACAGACGGGGCTGTCTTCTCACTGGTCCAAAACGTCCTTGGCATCCCTCCCCACTGGCCATCGAGGGCGGTCGCTGCCAAGGCTACACCTCCCCGTCCTGCTGATCCAACCCTGACTTTGCTCAGGTAGCAGGTGGAATTCCTGGGTCCAAGGCAGTCCCGGACCCTGGCCCAACAGGGGGCATATGAAATCTGGTTCTGAGATACTGACACACAGACTTTGGAAAACTTATGGTTTCCAAAGGAGACAGTTTGGGGGGTGGGAGAGATGCGCTGGGGGTGTGGGGTGGAAATACTATAAAACTGGGTTGTAATGATTGTTGTACAACGATAAATGTAATAAATTCATTGAGTAATACAAAAAAATTTTTTAAAAAAAATCTGGTTCTGGCCAAGGAGGTGTATGGGGAGGTCTGCCTGGAGGCTTCTGGGAAAGGCAAACATTCCCTGAAGAAGGACAAGAGCCAAGCAAAGATAAAGTCTTTTGTTGCCCTGAACAGCCTTTGAACATGGTGACCATGCAGTAAAGTGGAAAGAAAGAATCTGAGTCTTGCTGATCTGGTGGAGCCACCAAAGCAAATGCAGGAGCCTCACCTCCAGATGCCTGGTCACGTGAGATGATTACATGCCCCTCGTGCTTCCACCACTACTGACATAGGACAGTTACTTGCAGCCAAATGCGCCCTGTTGGACCCCTGGGGTTGTCTCTTTCAATGTCAGCCCATCAGCGACGCTGACACTTGCCCACCTCTAGTTCAGATGCTCCCCAGGTACCCAGCCTGGGGGTCAGCCAGCCGTAAGAGCTGGTGGTGACAAATCTCAGGACTCAGCATGGAATCTGGGGTAACCCTGGCTCATGGCCAAGGCTAGCTGAGTTGGTGGCAACCTGAGAGCCTGGGGTTCTAAAGAGAGGAGGTTGCCATGCTGGCCCAAAGACAAGCTAGCCCAAGGTCTCTGTTAGCTTCCTGAATCCTCACAGCTGGGCAGAAGCAAGAATTGCAAATCCATGGGTGTGGTTGTGTTGTGATAAACCTTTTCTTAAGGACACGGACATGTGAATTTCATGTGATTTTCACATGCCATGAAATATTATTCTTGTGATTTTTTTTTTCTTTTTACATTTTTGCATATGGAAGTTCCCGGGCTAGAGGTCGAATTGGAGCTGCAGCTGCTGGCCTATACCACAGCCACGGCAACACCAGACCCGAGCCACATCTGCAACCTACGCCACAGCTTGTGGCAGCAATGGATCCTTAATCCACTTAGTGAGGCCAGGGATCAAACCCGCATCCCCGCAGGACACCATGTCAGGTTCTTAACCTGCTGAGCCACAGTGGGAACTCCCGACATTTTCCATCCAATTAAAATGTAAAACCCATTCTTGCCTCATGGTTGTACAAAAATATTTCTCAGGCTGGATGTGGCTCGTGGGGCCTGGGATAGGTGTGCTCAGGAGGGTACTGTGATCAGGAGGAGAAAATGTGGGGAGTTCCCTGGTGGTCTAGTGGTTAGGACTTGACACTTTCACCGCTGCAGCCCAGGTTCAATCCCTTGTCTGGGAACTGAGATGCAACGTTCAGCCGCTGCATGCCACAACCAAGAAAAGAAAAGAAACTGTGGAGTTGAGAAGTCACTTATGTGATGAGAGGATCATGTTGAAACTGGGAGAAAGTCCAGCTCGGGTGGGCTGCCCCGGGGAAAGGAGCTCCCAGGCCCACTCTAGTGACTGGGTCTCTGTGCACGTGTCAGTCCACGTGTCAGCAAGGCAATGGGCTCCCTGGGAGAGTGGACCCTGGGCCAGGGGGGAAGGTGTGAACGGCCCAAGGGAGTGGAACCTGGAGGGAGTTTTATCACATGTACAGGCTCCAGCTGAGCCTGGCGGGGGTGGGATTTCCTGGGCAGCCTGGATCCCCACGTTGCTGTGGGCCTGACACGGGCCTGCAGCAAGGCTACTGGGGTCACAGGAGCCACTGGCTGGCTTGGAGTGAAAGGAGCCACAGATGGAAGGTCCTGGAGAAACAGGCCAAGAGACACTGGGCCAGGCGCACGAGACTTCCCTTCCTCCATCCAGATGCGGCAGAACAGAAGAGGGGGCATCGCTGGGGACAGGGACATTCCGGGGGGTGGTGGCAGGTGGGCAGCAGACAGTGGACTTGCGCTGATGATGTGCTATGACATTAGCCAGACTACACTGCAAGGGATAAAAGCAGCTCCGATGAACCCAAGTGAAAGGTGATGTGAGGCTCCTGCAACTGGGGCGTTCAGGGAAGCTGTGAAGATGGGACATCGGCATCGAGCCCCGGCAGGACGCGGGCTCCGTCTCTCAGATCAGCCCCTGCTAGCCTGACTTGAAGATCCAGGGAAGGCCTTCAGCTGGTCCCACTCCCATCTGGACCTGTCCCCATACCCCGGGAGGGCGGTCATAGCAGCTGCCTGGTTCAAGGTCACAAGGCCAATGTCAAGGCCCATAGCGGGGAGGGGAGACTAAGAGCTCAGCCTCCACCAGTCACCTCCTGATACAGTGCGTGAGGCCAGTGCATCCCCCTAAAGTGGGGGTGTCACGGGACAGAACAAAGAACAAATCCCCCCCACAGCAGCCCTTACCACCCACTGCAGGTCTGAAAGACTTCATTTCCCTCCGAATGAAGAAGCTGGAGTGGAAGGAACACGCAGCTCTCAGAACAGCCCTGAGGAAGCGGGGACTCCTTCCGAGCAGTGGGGAAGGAGGAGGCAGGTGGCTGATAAAACAAGAGCTCCCTTTCCAAGCTCCTCTCTCACCCAGAGGTGGGCACTTTCCCTCCCAGCCTGTTGCAGACATCCTGGCTTTGGACTGAGGTCAGTGGCCACTATAAATTCTCTAACACCTAGGCTGGAATTCCTGAAATCACCGAGGAGAAATCGCAACGCACCAGAGTTCCTTCCCAACAACTGGGTCTTTTTCCCCAGAAAAGGCAATGAATTTACAACACGGTACCCAGGAGCGTCAAAACCTGGTCCTGAGCGTATCGCACTGTGTTACACTGAATGCAAGGGAATCAGAAAAGGACAAAAACACCGCACAGGCCAACAGCCAACAGGATTCGTCACTGCCAGCTTGCCTTCAATCCGTGGTGCCCCGGGAAGAGTTCATCAATCTCTATTTAAACAGAAAGGGAGAAGAGCAACCCAGCACACTGAAAGAAAAACAACAACAGCGAAAGGTTAAATAATCCTTCAGCGGATGAGCTGTGCTGTTGTGAATATGTGGGATTCCAACTATAGGCTGAATTCCAACTTTGGGATCTTATTTAAGGAAAAAGCTTCAGTGGCTGACTCCACCAGGTAGAAAACACCTTTCCCATACCTCTTATTGTGCTAGTCTCATTCAAATAATATTCATTTCTAGGTTTCTTCCCACATGTGAGTCTTCCATAGTTCAAGCGAGAATTGTAAGTTTGGAATTCTGGGGTTTTAACATTAGCATCGTATCATCCACAGCTGTCATTAAAAAGCCTTCAAGCGTTCATCAGGACCCCTCCCACCCCAGGAAGGGACGTTTTTCTGTCCTCCTCTGTGGCTCGCCTCTCACTGGCCTCTGACACTGTGCTGTCTGTTCTTCACCTGCTCTCACCCATCTCCGCCCCTGACCTCGGGTTTCTGGGACTCCATGGGCCTGGTTACTCTCCTGCCTCCCCTGTTGACGATGTCTGGGGGTTTCTTTCCCATCCACCACGACCTGCGAGAGTTCCTGGAGGTGTGGCCTCTCCTCCTCCCTCTACATGGGCTCTGCAGGTGACCTCGGCTCTAGGGCAGAACCTACACCAGGATGAGCTACAGTTTCTTCCACCCTAGACCTCCATGCCTGGCCGCTGGCTTGACCTTCCCCTTGGACGTCTTGGCGTGATTCAAAGCCACACGTCAACTCAGGATCTCCCCCGGGGCTTGGCCCTCTTCCAGTTTAGCCAGCTTGGAGCCCGACACTGGCATTTTTCCCATTCCCAAGCCAGAAAACCCAGGCATCATCCTTGACAACTCACCTGTCCTGCCTCCCTGCCCCTCCCCACCTCTGCCCCCGCCCCCCGCCCCCCATCTAGGTAGTTTGTGGCCAAATCTGTCAGTGTGTCCGCCTAAGGTCTCTTTCAGATCTACCCACTGCCCCCTATTCCAGCCACCCAGCTCAGCAGGCAGCGGTGTGCACTACACAAATGCTACCCCGCAGGCCTTACCTCTGGCTAGTTCCAGGATCCCTACCAGCTCCTCTCCTTCCCTTCTGCTCTCTCCAGGCCATTTTCCAGGCCGAAGCCAGAGGGGTTTTATTAAGATGCAAATCTAATCACGAAGTGCCTTTGCATAATTGCTCCTAGGGCTTGGCCTGGCCTACCTCTCCCTGAGTCATCACCATTACGTGCTCCTGGTTCCCGGCCCTCTCCTACCTCTTCTGCAGCATCCTGCCACCGCTGTGGCCTTCCCACAGCTACTCAGATGCACCCGGACCCTCCCCTACGCAGCCCTGGAGAGTGCTCGGGCTTCTGCCTGCCTCTACCTTCCTCCCCTGGCCCCCTGCCTCTTACACTGGTTTTCTATCTACACAGGGTTCTGAAAGTGTGGCCTCTTAGCAGCATTTGCATAACCCAGGAACCAGTTAGAAAAGTAAATTCTCCTGCACTGCACACCTATAATAAACAGAAAACTCTGGAGCAGGGTCCACAAAGCTGTTTTAACAAGCCCTCTGGGTAATTCTGAGGCATGAGCAAGTTGGGAGCCGGTGGTCAAGGAAGGCCTTCCTCATCCAAGCTTTCTTCTGAGCTTTTCGTTCCATTTGACTTTTCTGTATTTGGTATAAAGAACGGAACGACATAGCTTTTTTCTCCCAAATCCCCACTGATTTATGATGCCTCCTTTATCCTATATTGGTTTTCATAAACATTCAGGTTTGCCTCTGTGCTTTTTTTTTTTTAAAGTTTATTATAGAGATATATTTCATACACTTTAAAATTCACCCATTTAAAGTGTCCAGTATAATTTTTAGTATATTCACAAAGTTGTGCATTCATAGCTGATTTTAGTATTTACATCTTGTGTTCTTGGTGCGTCTGGCTAAAGGTCTGTCAATTTTGTTGCTTTTTCAAAGAAACAACTTTGGTCTCACTAATTGTTTCTACTGCTTTTCTTTCTTTCATTTATTTCTGCCCTAGCATTTATTATTTTTTTCCTTTAGCTTTCTTTGGGTTTAGTTGTTCTTTATCTAGTTCTTTAAGATGGAAGTTTAGGTTATTAATTTGAGATGTACCTTCTGGTTTGGGGGATTATTTTTTTGGCTGTGGCATGGGGAAGTTCCTGGACCAGGGATCAAACCCATGCCACAGAAGCAACTTGGGCCACTGCAGTGACAATGCCAGATCCTTAACCCACTGGGCCACAGAGGGACTCCAGAGAGGTATCTTCTTTTTATTTATTTATTTATTTATTTTTGTCTTTTTGCCTTTTCTTGAGCCGCTTCTGTGGCATATGGAGGTTCCCAGGCTAGGGGTCTAATCGGAGTTGTAGCCTCTGGCCTACACCAGAGCCACAGCAACGCAGGATCCGAGCTGTGTCTGCAACCTACACCACAGCTCACAGCAACACCGGATCCTTAACCCACTGAGTAAGGCCAGGGATCGAACCCGCAATCTCATCATTCTTAGTCGGATTCATTAACCACTGTGCCACTATGGGAACTCCCGGTATCTTCTTTTTAATGTAGGCATTTACACCAACAAATTTCCTTCTAAGCACTACATCAGCAGCATCCCATAGGTTCTGTTATGTTGTGTTTTACTTTCATGCATCTCTAAGGCTTTTCTAATTTCCATAGGATTTCTTCTTTGACTCACTGTTTACTTATGCTGTTGGTTAATTTCTCTTAATATTTATGAAGTTCCTGAATTTTCCTCTGCTGTTGATGTTTAATTTCATACCATTGGTCAGAGAATATACTTTTTATAATTTCAATCCTTTTAAATTTATTGAGACTTGTTTTGTGATCTAACATATGGTCTATACTGGAGAATGTTCCATGGGCACTTGAGAATAATGTGTTGTTGGTTGAGTATTCTAGACAGGTCTGTTAGGGTAGTTGGCTTATAATGTTGCTGGAATCTTTTATTTCCCTGTTGATCTTTGCCTAGTTGTTCTATCCTTTGTTGTAAATGGGTTATGTAAGTCTCCAGTTACTATTGACTTGTCTCCCTTCAGTTCTGCCAGGTTTTGCTTCACTTATTTTAGGGCTCTGTTGTTAGCTGCATGTATATTCATAATCATTACATCTTTCTAATAACAGGTAATTACAAATAATTATGATAATTAGAATTTATCTGCCTCTTTTGATTGGGGTATTTAATTTACTTACATAATATACATTTAATATATTTAATTTACTTACCTAGGGAAAGATTTCTGCCTTTTTTGCTATTTGTTTTTTCAATGTCTTATGTCTTCATTGTTTTGTTCCTATTATTGTCTTCTTTCATGTTAAATAGATATTTTCTAGTGTACCTTTTTGATCTCGCTTCTTTGTGACATCGTAATTTATACTATATATATGTATAGAGATATCTATACATATGTATATTTGGTCTTTATCCCAGTTCCTGGCATAGAGCTCCTAAAACCCTTGGAATTTCGTAAGTGATGAGAGAAAAAAACAAACAAACAAACAAAAAACGGTGTCTTGTTATGTTAATGAGGTGACTTCTGAAGGCACTCATGGAAAGGAGCTGGTTGCCAGGAGAACCAACCATGCGATGAGAGGGTTGAAACCTTCTCCAGAGAGGGGAGAAGGGCTGGAGACTGAGTTCGATCACCAATGGCCAATGATGTAATCAACCATGCCTATGTAGCGTAGCCTCTATAAAAACCCAAAAGGATCGGGTCTGGAGAGCATCTCAGTTAGTGACCATGTGGTGATTCGGGGAGAGTGGTGTGCTCAGAGAGGGCATGGGAGCCCTGGCTTCCTCCCCAGGTACCCTGCCCTATGCGTCTCTCCTATCTGGCTATTCCTGAGTTATATCCTTTTATACTAAACCAGCAATCTAGTAGGTAAAATGTTTCTCTGAGTTCTGTGAGCCACTCCAGCAAATGAACCAAACCCAAGGAAGGGGTCATTGGGACCTCCAATCTCTAGCTGGTTGGTCAGAGGCACAGGTGACAACCTGGACTTGTAACTGGCATCTGAAGTTAGGAAGGCAGAGCATTTAACTGTGGGATCTGATGCTATCTCCACATAGACAGTGTCAAGAATTAAGATGAATTGTAGGTTACCCAGCTGGTATTGGAGAATTGTCTGGTGTGAGGGAAAAATCCACACACTGAAACTGGGAGTAAAGTTATATATTATATATTTATTTTACATATAAAATATGTAAAATATGTATTATATAAAAATATATATATTTTACACATATATATTTACCTATAATTTCTAAATTTATTCTTAGAGGCTGCTCTTGAGATTAAAATTAGCATCTTAAAACAATCTGCTTTGGAATCAGACCCACTTAATTTTGTGCTGTTACTGTTATTATACAAATTGCATCTAAGTCCATCAACAGTTTATAATTATTGACTTTAGGCAGCTATCTTTTAAAGCAGATAGGAGGGTCACAAACAAAAATACATCTATATTGTCTTTTATAAAATTCACATAGTGATGTTTACCGGTGCTCTTTATTTCTTCGTCTGGTTTCAAGTTAGTGTCTAACACATTTTCATCAGGGCCTGCGGACTCCTCCTTGTAGGCAGGTCTGCTGGTGATAAATTCTCTTACTTTTTATCTGGAAAATTCCTCAATTTTTTCTCTACTTGTAAAGGACGATTTAGCTAGATATAGAATTTTTGGTTCAAAGTCTTTTCTTCTAGTTCTTTTAAGATATCAACCCATCTTCCAGCCCCCATGCTTTCTGATGGATGTAAGCTGTTCATTTTATTAAGGTTCAGTAGTTTCTCTTAATAGATGATTTTCAGCTCAATACAAACCTTTGGTTAAATTGTTAGAGTTCTAAAATTAATTGATTTTAGTTGTTTTGCCAATATTTTCACTATTTTAGAAGGAGAGTAAGCAGAGATTCTTTTTTTTTTTTTTTTTTTGTCTTTTTGCCATTTCTTGGGCCGTTCCTGCGGCATATGGAGATTCCCAGGCCAGGGGTTGAATTGGAGCTATAGCCACTGGCCTACGCCAGAGCCACAGCAACGTGGGATCCGAGCTGCATCTGCAACCTACACCACAGCTCACGGCAATGCCGGATCCTTAACCCAATGAGCAAGGCCAGGGATCAAACCCGCAACCTCATGGTTCCTAGTTGGATTCGTTAACCACTGTGCCATGACGGGAACTCCTAAGCAGAGATTCTTACTCTTGTCATTTTGGATGTTGATCTCTTGTTTTAAGTGGTTTTAATTATTTTAGATAATGTGTTTTATATCTTATAAGGCAATTTTCCTTTCTAGAACTTTGTAACTATTCTTACCTGGCTAAGTTTTCAGCAGAATGTTGCAATCATTTGCCCAGCCTCCAACAATAACTTCCACTGGACATCTAGAATGCTATTTTTCAAACAGCTCACCTTCTTAGAATATTCAAGCTTCCCAATCTCTTGTGCGTTAATACTGCTCAGGAAACACTGAAATTTTTTTCACAGAGATCCCATTACATTCTTTCCCCCTGGGCATTAAAAAATTTTTTTGTTGTGACTGGGATGGATACGCCATGTTTTTGTCTTGGGTTTCTTTTTGAATGTTTGCTTGAATATAAAGCAAACATTTCCAGGGTGGAAGGCAAGAAGAATTACTCATTTATGTACCTGAAGGTAATGGAGCCAGAAAGGCTCATTCTGGAGGTGAGAGGTTTGCTGTTTTTTTTTTCTTTGAAGCAACAGAATTATCTTCGTTCAAATCACATCTTAAGCAGAACCTCAATACATAAAAAATAAAAGCAGAGTTGCCTGGTTGAAAAAGAGGCTGAGGGATGATCCAAAGCCCAGCATGCTCTGCTTCCTGCCCTGCTCCTCAGGGCAGCCCCCAAAGCGTTTACTAACAGCTGTCTGCTCAGTTAACTGTCACAAACAGGAGCCCATCTGTGTGCTGCTTAGCATGAGTTCTTGCTTTGTAACACTTCATCCTACTTGGAGGTGTTTATCCATCTCTATCCAGCGAGGCCCTGCCTCACTGGCCTAGACCACTGCTGCCTCTAGTTTGTCTCAGTGGTCAGCAGAATGGGAGAATGAACACGCTTGCAGGTGTGCTGGGTTCAACAAGAACATCTGAATCCTGTGATCCTTTGTCCCTGTCTCATCCTGTGGCACAAGAGAGATGTGTTTCGACTCTATCCTTTAGCAATAAATACAGTGCCCAGTTTTCAACTGAGTTAGGCAGATTCTACCTCATTGAATTTTACTTCAGCAGAGAATAGAGCATGTTACAAAACAGCTGATCTATGAGGAGGAGGTGGGTCTGAAAGGGCTGAGAACCACAGGACCAGAAAGTGCTCAGAAGACAATGTGTGGTCCAAGTCTTCACAAAAGACATTTTATTAATTAAATTTTTAGGATAAAGGAATTTTTAAAACACCTGTAACACCTTTCAAAAACTATGAAGTATTTAATGACATTTTCAATTAGAAAGAAAACTGGAACCTTACAGAACAGATTGCTAAAAAGGAGCGAAGGCTCCAAGAATGAAAGAAGAGGGAAACCCGCCAGATGTGCAGTGCCGAGGGCCTTCAACACTGACTTTTTAAACTGAAAGCAAATTGTGCTCATTATTTCAAAGTTTAGAGACTAATTATTCAGTGACATCATGGGACAATTCCTTCGGCTGGAGGTTCTACTCGAATCCAGCCCACATATTACCTTCTACAAGCAATCTGGATGGGAAAGAAATGAGACTTGGGACAGTTTTAGATCCAACTCAATCTCCGAAGGGTTGGTATGAAGCAAAAATTTAAAGAAATCCATGCAGTACTTAAAATAATTGATAATTATGACCACTTAAATTACTTTCAGGAGATGTTATCTGAAGGTGTAGGAAAGGGAGGGAGCAGATATGCCGGCCTCAGGGTAACACGATCAGCAAAGGCCAGCAGCCCACGACGGAGGAAGAGGAACAGGTGTTCATTCTGCATGACATGCCCAGGAATGGCATCCGAGGGCGTCTTCCAAATTCTAGTCCCAAACTCAGTTAAATTCTAATAATGACTGTGTACACCCTCCTCAAAATCATTTTCTTTCAAAAGTAAACTCAGAAAAAGGACTGAGTTCTGTAAAGAAATGGTGAGGCTGAGCCCCCGCCACTCAAAGTGTTGGGTGCCGTCTCCTGAGCCCTGCGGTGTGAGTGGTGTCCCCGTGTTCTTCCTTATTCTTCTCCGTGTGAGATATCATTTGGGTCATTTGTCCTTAGGAAAATCACAGTGGAATCCGAGAACCTTCTGAGGCCATCGGTTTGTGTCCTTCAGGATCCTACATTCAGATAATCTCAACATCCGGAAATATCCTTTGCTTTGTTCTTTCTCTGATATCTTGTGTCCTTGGGATCAAAGCCTCTTTCACTGGCACCAAATAGTGCCCAGTGAGGCGTTCTGGCCATGTAATCCTTTGCGCTGAACGTTTTTGATCCACCACTGTCTTCGTATTCCTGGATGAGCTCCTGGAAGCGGTTATAATCGATCCACGTCCACCATTCTCTGCCAATCTTAAACTGGCAAGAAAAAAAGGAGTCAGGTCAGAAGTGAAAACATCCATTAAAAAAATGTCAAATAAGTATCAAAAAGAATCAAAAGCCAGCCTGATCTTTTCTCCCTATCATGTTAAAGAAAATCCTTTCATGCTCCAGACATGGTTCCATATCAAAGCAGAATGTTCTATATACAGTCAAAAGACAGCTTCTTTGCCCTTGGGACCACCGCCGAGATGGCCCTGGAAGACCCCGCTGCTGAATAAAGAATACATCCTGGAAATGAAAGTCAAGTCTCTCTCCTCCAGCAGAATCACTGAAAAAGGGCTGATGAAGTTTAGGGCATTGCCCTGTGTTAGTACTCAAGCTAATTCCCACTCCTCTTGTTGCCACTTTTTCTCTGGTATGAATCTTCGTGGTTGTGTTAGTAGCGCCTAGTGGAATCTTTTCATTACTAAATTTTGCTTGTTATTAGAGAAGTTTTAACCGGTGACTTCTCATTCTGAAACACTAACTCAATGACTCAAGTTTGCCTTTTCAGTTGAGCATGGATACAGTATCTCATTAGTGGAAAGCCATGTTAAGAATCTGAATTCAATAAAGGGGAATAATCCAGTTTGTACTCTTTCAAGAAAATTGCTGCTCACAAGTCATTGTTAAAAAAAAAAAAAAAAAATGACCAGGCATGAGGAAACAGAAAGTTGAGGAGGCTTTGAAGGAACTATGGATTGAAGTGTGAAGGCTTTTAATTCCAAGCATCCACTTGGCATTCAGTCATGTAAGTATATAATACGTTGATACTTGATTTATTGACAGACAAATCTTTGCGATGCCAACATCTCTTTAAAAAAAAACCTGATTATGAACCAAGTTAAGTAACAATTTCACTTCTAGCTGAGAAGAATATAGAAAATATACAGGTTCCTGGATTTAGAATTTTAAAATATGCTGAATTTAAGTGACATCTATTTTTTTTTTTTAACCCAACAGCTAGGAGCTTTCTAAGGGAAAAAAATGCCAAATCAATGGAAACATTTAGTCTACCTATGACTCATGAGAAATTTTCTTCTACTAAGATCATTCCTTGCAAAGCTGCCCTAAGAGCTCCATCACCTCTACAACTCGAGGTGTAAAATCCACCTCGCCCCATCATTTTCCCTCCCATGACTGACTGCTCTCGAATGCTCTCCACGCCGGTGAAAGCAATCACCGTCATCCCGGGTGCTGAACCTCAAAATTAGTGTCGAAGGTGCCTCTCTCTCCCAGAACATGGTCAGGCCCCGTCACTTCTCCCTTGGCTGCGTTTCCATGGCCAGGCCCCAGGACCGCCCTAAGGCAGGCGCTCCCTTCTAGGATTTGGCAAGAGTCTACCGGCTGCCTGATTGACTGAGGGCAGTTCTGCTGCTTCCAACGTCTGCAGACCGCCTGGGATGGCTACGCTTACAGCAGAACAGAGGTCTGTTACCTAGAACACAGTCTCAAACTCACACCTCCAACAGGAGGCTCCTCAGGAGCCACCCACCCCCCCTGATGCCCGTTCTGTTCCCTCTGTCTGATTAACACCCACTTAAGCCTCAAATCTCTTCATAAATGTCCTTTTCTGTGGAAAGTCTTCCCACCTCCCTCTGGACAACTGTGACAGTTCCCCTGCCGCAGGACTTGGCTGTACCTGAACCTGCCCAACGAGAGCACATTGTACCTGCTTCTGTAGTCCCGCCCGCCCCCCCCCCCACCTACCCTGCTGAGGATGCTGGTTTTTGGACTCCTCCTCTCCCCTCTCTCCTTCCCTTTTTGGGTTCGGATCTCTAGGTCTGAACTCAGGACCCTCAGGGTCCACAATTCTGGCTTTCCTTTCCCCTCAAACTCTAAAGAGAATCACTGGTCCCGGATATTCTAGGAGGAACTAAAAGGTAAGTTTGGACTAAAGCAATGGATTTTAAATCTTTATTTATTTTTTATTTTTATTTTTTTAGGGTCCCATGTGCAGCATTTGGAAATTCCCAGGCCAAGGGTTGAATCAGAGCTGCAGC
The DNA here is from genome assembly GCF_054392235.1 of Sus scrofa. Taxonomy (NCBI): domain Eukaryota; kingdom Metazoa; phylum Chordata; class Mammalia; order Artiodactyla; family Suidae; genus Sus; species Sus scrofa. Next base: position 15,892,078 of record NC_139385.1, read on the forward strand.
TGCCAGTCTACACCACAGCCACAGCAATGCAGGATCCAAGCCGCATCTGTGACCTATACCACAGCTCTCAGCAACACTGGATCCTTTAACCCACTGAGTGAGGCCAGGGATTGAGCCCAAATCCTCATGGATACTAGTCAGGTTCATTACCACTGAGCCACAAAAAGAACTCTCGAGAAATAATTTTATATCTCGATCTAGTAGACACATTCACACATATATGCTCTGACACACAAACTTTCACAAAATTATAGGCAATGTGTTTCATTTTAAAAACTGCTGGCTGCAACCAATTAAACTGATTTCCCAACTCCCAGTGCAATCTGAAGCTCCAGTCTCTTTTAACTATAGAATTTTACTCTGGCTTAAAATGCAAGAAATTAGTTGCACGAATATGACAACTATAAGCTTATATCTGACAACTGTCAACTCTGACCGCCAATGTCTAAGAAAACAAGCTAGAAGACTAAGTGCATATAACCGAAGGCTGGTGTATTCGTTTGCCTGGCTGCATGGCAAAAAAAAAACGTAGCCAGCGTGTTTTAAACAACAAAAATTAATGTTCTCACAGTTCTGGATGCTAGAAGTTTAAGATGCAGGTTCCAGAAGACAGCCCCCTGCTCACCACTGCTTCACGTGGCATCTTCTCCGAGTGCACAGGCAGGGGCTGGGGGCGGGGGTGCTCTCATGTCTCTCCTTGTAAGGACACCGAACCCATCAGATCAGGGCCCCATCCTTATGACCTCATTTAACCTTAACTGCTTCTTTTTTTCTTTCTTTCTTTTTTTTTTTTTTTTTTTTTTTGTCTTTTTGCCTTTTCTAGGGCCGCTCTGGTGGCATATGGAGGTTCCCAGGCTAGGGGTCAAATCGGAGCTGTAGCCTCCAGCCTACACCACAGCCACAGCAATGTGGGATGGATCCGAACCGCGTCTGCAACCTATACCACAGCTCATGGCAATGCTGGATCCCTAACCTACTGAGCAAGGCCAGGGATCAAATCTGCAACCTCATGGTTCCTAGTCGGATTGGTTAACCACTGAGCCACGACGGGAACTCCTTAACTGCTTCTTTAGAGACTGAATCTAAAATATGGCCATTCAGCAGTGGGGGTGGGGGAGGTGAGTAGGATTTCAACATAGGAATTTTGAAGAGACATAAACCTTCAGTCTACCACCGTAGGTTACTCCTCAGTTAATGCTGAACCATAAGAGCCCTAAGATAAATCTGCATTTACACAAACCCCCTTTCAAGACAATCTGAGAATAATCATATTGAATAACAGCTCAGAAAAAGTCAGAGTGTTCCATGCAAAAGGGAGAAGCTAAAAGGGCAAATTTTAGTATGGCTGGCATAAAAATAACACTGAAAGATGAAGCTGGGAGTTCCCGTCGTGGCGCAGTGGTTAACGAATCCGACTGAATTCCTCAAATTCAACAGTTAAGGGAAGAGGCAAACCTATGCAGAACTACAAATAAACTCAAAAGGTCACGGAGGATCTCAAAAATACATCACAAGTGCAACATGGGATGGCCTGACTAGACAATGCCGGGCTGCTGAGGATGTGTGTGTGGTCCTGTTGCCAGATGGGCCCATTCCACGGCCTCCTATCACCTAGAACAATCCACTGCTGTCCCCGGGGCCTTGTTCTCCTAATTTGCTCATCTTTCACACTTGGAAAATTTCATGAAACAGAATAATGGAGAATAGGTTCATTATTATTGCAAATGTTTAAGAGGATCCTATGAAGCAGGCATTTATTTCACCTCTTCCTAAAACTCTCACTGCAATGACTATAAAGGCCTGTACGGCAGACATACGCGGGGAAGGCAGGAGAATAGGAAAGTGGGTGATGAGAAAAGGCAGAAGACAATTTCATCCTCATCTTCCCTGATACAAAGTAAAGAGAGAGTCAGCAAACAGATGAAGACAAGCAAGTCCTCACTGTAGGGATTTTATCTGAATCAAATCATCGGCACCTTTAGGGAAGATCTTTTATGAAGAGCTTGCCATAGGCAAGGCACTGTTCTAGATGTACAGACACATGCAGTTTTATTTAGCCATCACCATAACCCTGTAAACAGAAGTTACCCCTATTTTGCAGATAAGAACAATGAAAAACGGTGAGGCTAGGATTAGAAAATGGATATACCCCCCAATACAAAGTTCAGGAGCCCCCGCTGCCCCGACTACCCCCCCTACTTCTGCCACCAATGGCAAATTTAGGGGTTCCCAAGCCCATCTTCAGTTCTGACAGTTCACTAGAAGGACCCGCAGAATCTGCTGAAAGCTGTTATAGTATGGCTTATTATAGCATTATAGGGATAGGGATTAAAGTCAGCCACGGGGAGAGACACTTGGGCATCGTCTAGGAGAGTTCCATGCACGGAGCTTCCAGCGGTCCTCTCCTGCTGGAGTCTCGGAACATGCTACCTTCACCCAGGATGTCTGACAACAGGCATGGAGTGCTGCCAACCTGCGGGGCTCGCCTGAGCTTCAGTGAAGGGCTTTTAATGGGGTTTGGTCACCTAGCCTTAGTTGCTCGTTAAGGGGCTGACCTGTTTCCAGCCTCTCTGGAAGCGGAGCAGCTACAGTGGAGCCCAAAGCCCTGACTCCAAATTACATGCTCAGTGTAGATGATCTAGTTTGGCCCAAGGTGCCTCCAGCTGAGCAAAGACAGTCGTACCCAGCAGGACATTCCACGAGCTTAGAAATCACCTCTGGAAGCTGAAGACAAAGGTCAGCTCTTTCTTTGGGTAAAATCAATCCTTTACTGTTATGACCAGACTTCAAAGTCCACATTACAGTGAACAAAACAGAATAATACCAAAATAAGAATCACACATACCATTTTCTTTTTTTTTCTTTTTTTTTTTTTTTGTCTTTTTGCTATTTCTTGGGTCGCTCCCGCGGCATATGGAGGTTCCCAGGCTAGGGGTCCAATCGGAGCTGTAGCCACCGGCCTACGCCAGAGCCACAGCAACGCAGGATCCGAGCCGCGTCTGCAACCTACACCACAGCCCACGGCAACGCCGGATCCTTAACCCACTGAGCAAGGGCAAGGACCGAACCCGCAACCTCATGGTTCCTAGTCGGATTCCTTAACCACTGCGCCACAACAGGAACTCCCACACATACCATTTTCATTTTCACACTCTTAAGAAGGGCTTTTATGCGGTCCACGTATCAATTATTTTCTAGTTAGCTCTTCCAAACATACAGTAACTTCGGAACCAAACACCTGGCACTGGTTAAAGGGTGGAAGAGGGGGCCCTGCCAGACCTTCTCTGAACTCAGAAGTACATGATAACTGGGAAGGAGTGGAGAGGGTCCCAGGGCAGTTACAGGGTGAAGTGATTTTGGAATACAAGAAAAGGGTGCTGCAGTAATACCTTCTGAATTTCCCAGATTCATGAATTTTGTTTTTGCCTGAGGCAGCTGCAAGTGCACTGCTTGTTCATTGGGTACGAGGAGGCAAAGATCCCAAAGACGGCCCTCCAAGTGCATCGGATTGCCTGCCAGAGTGAGACGCCGAGCAGAGCTGCCACTCTGCAGTTCATTCCCTAAGTCGTATTCCCATGGCTCAGCTGCCTCGGGAGCCAATTCAAGGGGTAAAACCATGACCATGTGATGGAATTCGAGATACAGCCAAGTGCAATTAAAAAATGATCATCTGGAAGCTCGGTTTCTGGAGTTTCCATCTTAATCCCCCGTTTTGTTGGAGTGGAGCTAAGTCCTCTCAGGAATGTCCCCGAATTGGCAATCTTCTCTGACATTTTTCTGAAAGTAATTACCGGGAACAATCAGGCCTCCGATAAGAATGAGTTCCACATGTAACACGGAGGGGAACACATTCGGCCGGTAGGTTTTGTTAGGAAAACACTGCACTGAACCCTAATGGAGACACACAGTTCCCTTCTTATTCCAGCGGGGGAGGGTGTGGGAGGTGACAGCTCTTCATCTCCTCCCTTTATAGCTTGTGCGTTTCTACAGCCAAGAGGGAGGCCTCTGTGATCAGTGCTTAAGGACCTACAGGACCTCAAATTCGGCAAGAAACTTTCTTGGTGACGATGACCTTGAGGGAGAGGAAGAGATGCTGCCTGGGGAGCCGGCCCAGAGGACCCTGCACCTGGCTTCCCACGGACACGGCCCCTCCCGACCCTTGTCTGCGCGCCCTGACGCACTTGAGAGGTAGTATAACGCAGGGGTCCAGAGACGGCTTTGTCTTTTGCAAGCTATGGGACTGAATTCTAATTGTGCCCTATTTGTCCTTGGACAAGCTTTGTCCTCTCTCAGTCTGAGACTCTCCTTGGGAATAGGAGGGAAGACGGTATTTATTATTCCTAAGACTCGTGTAAGGATCAAATGACTTCATGCAGGCAGAGTGTTATCAAAGCGACGTTAATAAATGGTACTGCCCGTTGACTTTATCGGCAGACACACAAACTAAGGAATGATACCACTAGACATCTTACTGATGATGAAAGATTCGAGGAGATAATGTAAAGATTACGCTGGATGACAACAAAATATCCTCTGCAAAGTGCTGGAAGGAAATACCTCAACTCAGAGTTTTTCACTCTGATAACTTATCATTCAGGAGCAAGAGGGGACTAAAGATGCTCCAGTGGGGGAGAAGACTAACTCCACCACGTACGTGATCCAGAGGGAAACTGCACCCAGCAGGAACAATTAGGATGCAAGTGGGATTTATACGACTGCACATCCAAACATCCATTCACTGTGGGAAAGAGGACTGAGAACTCCCTGCATTGTGGTCAAAGAGGACAGCAATGCCGGTTGACATAAGAACTAAACTTAAGAATCAACTTGTAAAATCTAAGAGTACAGGATTCTAGGAAGACAGTGGAGTAGGAAGCATTAGGAATACTCCTTCCCACCCGGACAAAAATTACACGGGCAGAATCTTATCCGATGTAATTATTTTGGAACTCTGAAGTCTACTGAAGGCTTGCAACTTTGAGGGGAAGGTCTGGCCTATCAACTGCAGCTGATGTCAGTCAATTTGAGCTCAGACAGGCAGTAGCTACCCATTCCCCACTGCCCACGCCCATGGTGGGCCACTGGGAACATGTTCCGGGAGCAGCCTGCATGCAGGCCATGGGAGACAGGCTGGGCACCAAGGATCCTGTCCTCCGAACACTGGGAATCTGTCTTCTGGTCATTGACTGCTGCCTCTGACCACAGAGGTGTAGCTGGGTTACACTCTTCAACCAAAACAGAGATTGGAAAAATGGATAAAACATTCCATATTTGAACTATACGCTGTCTACAAAAGCTCTACCTTATATCCAAGGACACAAACAGGTTGAAAGTGAAAGGATGAAAAAAAGCTATTCCACGAAAACAGTAACCTAAAGAAGCAGAAGTGGCTATACTAATATCACACAAAATAGATGTCAAATCAAAAAAGGTTACAATAGACAAAGAAGGACATTGTCTATCAGTAAAAGACTCAATTCGGCAAGACAACATAACAATGGTAAACATTCATGCACCTAATCACAGATTATCAAAATATATGAAGCAGATATTGACAGAACTGAAGGGAGGAATAGACAGTTGTGCAATAATAGTGGGAGATTTTAATGCTTCATACCCCATAGTGAATAGAACAACCAGACAGGAGATAACTAAGGAAACAAAAGACTCGAACAACGGAATACATCAACTAGATCAACAGACGTATATATACAACAACAAAATACATCAGCTACATCAATAGTCGTATATACATATACACATATATACATATCTCATATCTTATGTTTTGGTCTAATGTACATTTTGAAAGTTTTTAAGATCATCTCAAAAGACACAGAGTAAGGATTTGATAAAGTTCAACATCTATTCAAGATAAAAACTCCTAACAAATTAGGCACAGAAGAAAAGAGGATAGGCTTGTCTTATGGCCTTTAGTACACTGATTATCTCAAGACAATAAAGACCATAAGACAAGCCTATCCTCTATGGCGAAAGGCTGAAAGCTTTTTCTTCTAAGATCAGAAATAAAACAAGGAGGCTTATTCTTACAACTCCTACTCAACATAGTGCCAGAAGTTCTAGGTAGAGCAATGAGGCAAGAAAAAAATAAAAGGTATCAGAATTGAAAAGGAAGAAGTAAAATTGTCTCTATTGTCTCTATTTGCTGGTGACATGAACCATGAAAGGAAAATTGATAAGCTGGACTTTGTTAAAATGAGAAACATTTGCTCTGGAAAAAGTACAGTTAAGAGAACAAAGTCATACAGACTGAGAGAAAGTATTTGCAAAAAATATCGGTTAAATGACTTATATTCAAAACATATTTTTAAAACTCAACAATAAGAAGATAACCAGGAGTTCCCATCGTGGCGCAGTGGTTAAAGACTCCGACTAAGAACCATGAGTTTGCGGGTTTGATCCCTGGCCTTGTTCAGTGGATTAAGGATCTGGCGTTACCGTGAGCTGCGGTGTAGGTTGCAGACGTGGCCCGGATCCCACATTGCTGTGGCTCTGGCGTAGGCCAGTGACTACAGCTCCGATCTGACCCCTAGCCTGGGAATCTCCATATGCCATGGGAGTGGCCCAAGAAATGGCAAAAAGACCAAAGAAGAAGAAGAAGATAACCAGCCCAATTAAAAAATGAGCAAAAGATCTGACCAAAGATGTACAGATGGCAAATAAGCTCATTCATATTTCCATGGCATTGTGCACTTTTCAAAACCTATGTAACTTTATAGCACAAATTCTGAACTTTATACAAGTTTAAAAAAAAATCATTTAGGGAGTTTCCTTGTGGCTCAGTAGGTTAAGGATCTGGCATAGTCACTGCAGTGGCTTAGGTCACAGCTGTGGTGTGGGTTTGATCCTTGGCCCAAGAACTTCTGCATGATGTGGGTATAGCCAAAAAGGAAAAAAAAATTTTTAATAAAAAATCATTTAAGAGGTCAGGGGAACCTGGGAAGAGATACAGATTGTGACAAGAGAATCTCACTAAATTACAAATGTGTGAAATAACTTCAATGAAGGGGATGGATTGGAAAGGGCACTCACCTAAAGTAATCATGGAAATGCGTGGCGCCTGCAAGATTAAAGGCAAAAGGAACTACACATAAGCATTGTATTCTAGGGTGAAAAATTCTATATGCACATTCTGGAGTTGAACAATCAATTCAATAGATGACTGATAAGGAAGCTAGGTTTCTCCCTTTTGGAGTGTGAGTTTACAGATAAGCAAATAGAGACTACAAAAAGTCCTGTGGTAACGGATTGAGTTTGAGACTTCAGTGTGTTTAGCTTAACATAAATACAAATGGTACATATAGAAACATTTACCTACATGTGTACATACATATGATTTCTTTGCTTTGTCATCTGAGAGGGCCTAAAACTAATGCCACCCCAGTAGCAACGAGCATGTCTTCACCCAGATCTTTATTTCTTTTTTTTTTTTTTGTCTTGTTGTTGTTGTTGCTATTTCTTGGACCACTCCCGCGGCATATGGAGGTTCCCTGGCCAGGGGTTGTATCGGAGCTGTAGCCACCAGCCTACGCCAGAGCCACAGCAATGTGGGATCCGAGCCGCGTCTGCAACCTACACCACAGCTCACGGCAACGCCGGATCCTTAACCCACTGAGCAAGGGCAGGGACCGAACCCGCAACCTCATGGTTCCTAGTCGGATTCGTCAACCACTGCGCCACGACGGGAACTCCCCAGATCTTGATTTCTAACCCCATTCTCCAATTGCAGCTCTTGAGAAAAACGGCTGATTCTAGGACTGAGGCAGGAAATATAAAAGAGGAGCCTAGAGTGCCAGAAAGGAAAGAAGTGCTCAAAATAAGCAAAAACAATCCCCCCCCACACACATGAATGGGGGTACGTCAAAGGAACACAGGAGCCAACTCAAAGAGCCCCTCATGCCCAACACTGGAACAATTTGCATAAAAGTCATACAGTTGAATTGGACTGTAACCCAAAGCTATAAAATAAATATCCATGAGTCCATATTGATGTAAAAAGGATTGAATAAGTTAATAAATGGGCAGCAGAGGTAAACCTATGGAAGAGAATGCAAAATAATTTATGCAGCTATTTCACCCTTAGGGATGTGGAGTCTAACTCTCATGCCCCAGATCTGGGCTGCATCCAGAGACAGACGTCCAAAGGAGAAAGGAGAAATCAATAATTTTCCTACAGAAAGGGAGAGGGGAAGAATAATTTTACGGTGGAGAAACCTGACAAACAGGACAGCAGCCTGCTGATCAAGGTCCAAATCAACAGTCATAAATCATACAGAGAGTGTGCATCCTTGATACGATATAATGAAAATGGCCCTTTACCTCTGTGACCTTCCTCCTAAAAATCCATAACCCATGTCTTATGAGAAAAACAAGGGACGAATTTCAGTAGTGGTGCATCCTACAAAATACCTAATGCATACGCCTCAAAGTTGTCAAGGTCATCAAATTGAGGAAGTATGAGAAAACGCCCTTGCCAAACAGAGCCTAAAGAGACATGACAACTAAGGTAATGCGTTACCCTGGATGGGATCCTAGAACAGAAAATGGACATTAGGTAGACCCTAAGGAAATCTAAACAAATTAGGGACTTTAGCTAATAATAAAGTATCAGTATTAGCGCATTAATTGTAACCCAAGTATTCTATCGTTGTAAGATGACAATATTTGGAAAATCCAGGGTATTCAGGACCTACACGACATTCTCATTTTTTCTGTAAATCTCAAACTATACTACAACATTAAGTCTATTTTTTTAAAACTAAGAATTTAGCTTTGAAGTTCCCATCGTTGCTCAGTGATTAAGGAACGTGACTAGCAGCCATGAGGACATGGGTTTGATCCCTGGCCTCGCTCAGTGGGTTAAGGACTTGGCGTTGCTGTGAGCTATGGTGTAGGTTGCAAACACAGCTCGGATCTGCATTGTTGTGGCTCCAGTGTAGGCCGGAAGCTACAGCTCTGATTGGACCCCTCACCTGGGAACCTCCATATACCACCGGCGTGGCCCTAAAAGACAAAAAGACAAAAAAAAAAAAAAAAAAAAGAATTTAGTTTTAAAACTGCTATGTGGGTTTGGCAAGCCATGCATTTAAGCTACTACTTAGTTTCCAGTAGCAGTGATCCACTAAAATTAGAAACTACAAATATGTGGAGTGGACTTCGCTGTGTCTGAGCTAAAATCATCAAAGTGTATTGGATCATCATGGTCTTACTAGTCTGCAGACAGGACCGTGGTTACACTGAAGCTGCTAGGCTGGGAGCCCAGAAGCAGAAGGCTGGCTGTACCTCCTCATCCCAGCTGGCCTTTCCAAAGCACACAGACAGGTCAACCCTCCTCTTGCCAACTACTTCCTGCGGGAAAACCGTCGTCATCTCTCTGTCCCTCCAGCTCAACCTTGGAACTAGAATATGCTGACGTATGTATCGTAACGTGAGTCCTTTTTGTCTTTTCTTTGTTCAAAGTCAGAGATGCTCACTGAACTTTCTACTCCCGTCTTCTCTCCTCCCCCACTTAACCTACGTCTTATCAACAGCAGAAACTCCTTTAGGTAGAGTCTAAAAGTCGCTTCTACATGACAAAACTGTTCTATAGAGATATTTAAAAATAACCATCCTTTTAAAAGACTATCCCACTGTTAGAATTGAGAAATGCTTTGCGTGTCATGTAGAGTATGACAATACCAAGATCACTGCACTGCAAACGACCACAGAACATTCTGGGGATGGATAGGATAACACAAATTATAAGGATTCTCCAGAGTCTATTTCGTACTATGAAAACCTCACAAATTTTTCTTTTCTTTTCTTTTCTTTTTTTTTTTTTTTTAGGGCCACACTCACAGCTTATGGAGGTTTCCAGGCTAGGGGTTGAATCAGAGCTGTAGCTGCTGGTCTGCAACACAGGATCCGAGCCACATCTGTGACCTGCACCACAGCTCATGGCAACGCCGTATCCTTAACCCACTGATCGAGGCCAGGTATCAAACCTGCATCCTCAAGCATACTAGTTGGGTTCATTAACTGCTGAGCCACGACAAAAACTCCAAAACCTTACGAATTTAATACAAGATCTTTCAAGGTTATCTAAATATAAACAGCCAACCAATGCTTGGGATAGCTCTAGAATTTTTTTTTTTAAAGATTCACCTTATATTTTGAGCTATCCTGGCTTAGAGAGAATTTCAAATTTTTGAAATGGGCGAAGAAAGAAATGCCACAGTTGGGAGCTTTTTAATGCTACACTTTCTGGCAGTGTTCTTATTTCTGCTGGCCAGCTTTTAACTAGAACCAGAAAAGTACCGTGCAGTACACAGGTGAGACTTTTGACAAGCATGCTTCAGTTTCCTGCTACAGAAAAAGACAGGAAGGGTGACTGGGAAAACAACTGGATTAAACCACTAGGAGGTTCCTGAGGACCTATTAAGTAGCAAACTCAGTAGAATAAATGCTCATTGAATAAATGAAGGGTGAATAAACGATAAGGAAGAAGATAAGCAGGTACTAAAATTAGTAAGGAAGACGGAACAATGTCTTTCATTTCAAAAGGTAAGACAATGAAAGGGCAGAGCCTGTTAGTTCACTAAGCAAACCCTGCGAATCTAACATGTACCAGATACTCTAGAAAGTGCTGGGAATGACAGTCCTTGTGTTCCAGGAACCTGTAGCTTCTTAGAGAAAATAGCCTTATAGCTCTTGAAAGGGGGGGGGGGAGGAGGTATTGTTTACAGTTTTAAAGGGCGGAAATTCACCAGGTGAGGTGAGGTGGGATAACGAGGGCATTTCTAGCAGGAGAGACAGCTTGGGCAAATACGCAGAGGGAGGAAGCAACATGACGGTGCCTAGAGAAGGCCTGGGGAGTGCGTATGAAATGAAGCTGAAAGGGCCTGATTGTGAAAGCCATTAAAACCACACAAAACGCTCAGGGTTTTCTCTTGCATACTCTGAGAGGTTGTGTGTTTCAAAAATACAGCAGAGGAACAATAAGCATGGAACTGGCAGCATAAACAATGAGAATGCTGAACAGTCAATACCCACTCTCAGTTATGTGCAGGCTGAATGATCTGTTTGGCGGATTTTGTTTTTTGTCTTTTTCTGTTTCTTTCCTTTGTTTGCCTTTTGGTTACGACTCTGCTTTTACTACCCTTAAAAAGGCATTCATCTATAAATGACGAGCCTAGTTATTATTACATGGGCCTTGATGGGATCTGGTTAGGATGAGGAAAAGATCTTTTTCACGTAAGTTTCATAAAAATCTTTCCAGTAATACTACAGAGGCAGCCACGCAACTGTACTGGGTGACACTTTTAACATAAATAAAGAAAATGAGTTTACACAGAAACAGTCTATTAATAACAAACAGCGCCAAGTGGGCCAGTATTACTGCTCACTGGGGAGATAGTAAACTAAAAACTGTAAATGTTAAAACTGTGTAGTCATAGACTTCTGGTTCTGAATTAACTATAGAACAATATAAAATATATATTTTTTTAATTTTTAAAAAATGGAAAGGACATTAAGCAAAAATGGGGGGGGCGACTTCTGGTTCTGGACCATTACTGTATTTCTACAGCTAAAACCCCTAGATATTATACAGAAAACAAACACAAGCCTGAAACGTGGAGCTAAGAGGGTACACTGACTGGGGACCTTGGGACCTGAGAAACACAGTGGTGTGTTCCCTGGGGTTCACTTTGGGCTCATAAATCCTAAACTGAGTGCAAGAACCCAGAGGCCTGGTTAAAAGCCCACAATCCAGAAATACCAACGGGCGCAAACCTTTTTTGAAGTCCCAGTAAAGCCTGCTCTCCTGAGCCAAAGATTAGAAAAAGAGCAGCCTACAAGAGTTCCCGTCTGGCTTAGTGGTTAACGAATCCGACTAGGAACCTTGAGGTTGCAGGTTGGATCCCTGGCCTTGCTCAGTGGGTTAACGATCCGGCGTTGCCGTGAGCTGTGGTGTAGGTCACAGATGTGGCTCGGATCCCACGCTGCTGTGGCTGTGGCATAGGCCAGTGGCTACAGCTCCGATTGGACCCCTAGCCTGGGAACCTCCATATGATGCAGGAGCGGCCCAAGAAATGGCAAAAAGACAAAAGAAAAAGAAAAAAGAAAAAAAATAAAAGGGAGGTAAATCAAAGTACACACTGCCTACATGAAGTGATAGCAATACTGTCCTTGCACGTATTTATAATTCACACACACGACAATCACAGAGCGGGAGTTGGGAAGGGATGAATGGAGATTAAGTGTTCTAAAGTCCTTGTTTTGCAGTTAGAGGGTAAAAGTATCTTTTAACATTGGACTTCAACCAGTCAAGGATCCATGTAGTAATTTCTAGTGCAATCACTAAAAGAACAGAAAAAGTATATAATTCCCAGACTAACTGGAGGAAAAATAAGACCTACTGTGGCTGATAAAAGTGCAGAAAGAGAAGGAAAAGGGGTTTGGGAAGAGCTGGAGAGGTGGGAGCCTCCAGGTCACAGCAAGGATGTTGATTTTCATGATAAAAGCAGGGGAGGTCCCTGAAGGCAACTAAGCAACAGAGACCTCCATTCTATAAAGACTTCTTTGTCCATGGTGTAAAGAACAGACTGACAGAGGAAAAGAGAACTTCACCACCAACAGCAGGATTTTTCAGAGCACTGTCCCTTCAAGCAACTTATTTTTTGTAAAGGTAATATCTTACCTTAAAAAGTAACGACAAATAATGGAATTAAGCCCTATATTTTAAAATTCAAAATAAAAGTGTATCAGTTCTTAAAAAAAAAAAAAAAGTAACGACAAATAAAAAGCTAGAAAACAAAGGTCAAGAGATTTGGCTTTAATTTTTAAGATTTACTTTGTCTTCACAGCTACTTTAATCAACATTTCAAATATTAGGTAGCTTTTATTTCTTTGTTCCTTGATGCTCCCAGAACATATTCTTGTCTAAATATTTAGGTCTGACAGATCTCTAGGTCGGCTATATAAAATCTAATTGCACCCAAAGCATAAGGGCCTTTTCACCTCATGTTTGTTTGAGACTAGACCGTGTGAAATTTTAATTGAGTGATTCTAATATTATTAAATGCCATTAATCTGAGAGGCTATTCAGAAAGCCACTAAGGTTTGGGGGGGAGGGAAAAAAGTGAGTCTTTCATGTTCAAATTAAGCCTGACTCTACTTGCATAAAAAAAGTATTTTTATTAAAAAAAAAAAAAAAAAAAGCTAGCCTACCCTTTATTACCTCTTTGGTATTAATTTATCTTTATTGTGATATAATTCGCATACCATCAACTTTAACCTCATAAAGTATATGAATTGTGGTTTTTAGTACAGTCACGAGGTTGTTCAATCAACACCATTATATAATTTCAGAGCGTTTTCATCACCCCAAAGAGAAATCCCAAACCTATTAGCATCACCTCCCAATCAGCTCTTCCCCCAACCACCATCGGCCACCAAACTACTTTCTGTCTCTAAGGTTTTACCTATTCTGGACATTTCATACAAATAGAATCATACAAAATGTGGTCTTTTGTGTCAAATTTTCATCTAGAAGAATCTTTTCAAGGTTCATCTATGTCTACTTTTTTAAAAAGCATTTTTAACGCAGAATCGGAACCGGAAACCAGGCAGAGGAGTAAAACGAACCTCTATGTATTCATCATCCAGTCTCGACAACCCTCAATCCATCCACACAGCCATGTGCTTCTTACCTTATATGATTCTGAATCAAATCCCAGACACTACATTATTTCTGTGTAAAGATTTCATAAGGACACATCATTATGACTGCTATTCTAACACTGGCCTTCTGATTAGTTTTTTCCCTTCCATGGCCTACCTCTACCCAAAACTGAGTTTTTCCTTTGTTAGGCATCATTTACTTAAAAAATACATTAAATTCGGGTACTTGGTCCGTTTAATAAAAAATGAAACCGAGCACGGTCCTGTGGGGCTCCTGGGCGCAAAAGCCTTTCTGGGTCCCCCATTTCTTGTTCTTAGGAAGCGGGCCTCACTCAACTGGCATGACCGTCCCTGAGTTCCCAGGGACAGGGTCAGACAGCTGCTGATCAGGGAAGGAAGGGGACGCAGAGACCAGGGACGGACAGTCAAGAAACAACAGTCCAGCCTTGGGGCAGGGTCCTGGTTCCCTCTCAAGGGATACACATAATAATATAGGCATCTTATACCCCTAAGAGAAAAGTTGCAATCCTTATGCTTCTTTTAGAAAAGAATACTTTAAAATTGAACAGCTTAGAGTCCTTCCTGTCCTTCTCCCTGACTTAACTGCACCCTAAACACAATCATCAGTAAGCCAAAGATGAGGCACCTTGAGCATAAGCGCCTGTGGGTGAAAGATTATTAGCACATGATGTTTTTCAAGAATTTTCCTAGTTTGTTCTAATCTCTGATCAAGATGTCCTTTTGAAAAAAAAAATTTTAATAAATAAATAAATAAATAAATAAAATAAAAAGGAGTTCCCGTCGTGGCGCAGTGGTTAACAAATCCGACTAGGAACCATGAGGTTGTAGGTTCAATCCCTGGCCTTGCTCCGTGGGTTAAGGATCGGGCGTTGCCGTGAGCTGTGCTGCAGGTAGCAGACATGGCTCGGATCACGTTGCTGTGGCTGTGGTGTAGGCCGGTGGCTACGGCTCCGATTAGACCCCTAGCCTGGGAATCTCCATATGCCACGAGAGCGGCCCAAGAAATAGCAAAAAGACAAAAAATAAATAAGTAAATAAATAAAAAAAAAAAATAAAAGATGTCCTTCTGGCAAGTACTGTTATTCTAGGCAATAACCCAGTAGACCACCATCAGGATCATACCGAGATCTCCTGACTCCAGCTTTGAGGATCAGGATTCCCCCAAAGAAAGAAGAATGCGTGTTTGTCCCCCTCTTGATTCCTATCTAAAAACCTATTTTTCTCCTTTTAACTATAAAACTCCTTGCAATTCTTTCTAAGGAAGGGCACAGTCGTTAAGGCATTAGCCTGCTGTGACCCTCGTTTGCCTGGCAATGCAATACTTTTTTCTCCTTTACCCAAAACTCTGTCTCTGCATTTCAATTTGGCACCAGGAGACAGACGCCAAATTCTGGCAACAAAAATTCTAAAGGGGAAAAATGGAAAAACCAAAATCCCATAAACATTTCTGCGGAAGCCAAGATTCAAACTGATTTAACATTTGATAAATACCTCAATATGTCTTCTGACAGTCAGAAACACTCACAGGGGGGTTGTTTACTAGTTTCGCTTTCCCTTGTCATTCCGGGAGAGGACTAGAGGTTATTACAAGGGTGTTTTGTTTTGGTTCTCAGGATGCACCAATTACAAGCCAGAAAGCACTTCAAGTGCCCGGGTGAGGGCTGAAAACAATGCGGTCTCACACAGGAAAGAGAGGTCATGAGCCCAACAGACAGAATTCAGGGCTTTCTTAATATCTGGTTTAGGAAAGGCAGCAACCAGGTAGATACCCACGACAACAAGGTGAGGGAAAATGAAGAGAAAAGGGGGCAAAGGAGCAGGAAGGCCCAGGGCGACGGCAGAGTGCGTAGCTGGGTTGTTCTTACCTTCTTGTGAGCTATCAGGAGGCAGTTGGAATGTTCGTGTTCGCAAGCAATTTCGTAGTCGGGGATCAGACCCACCAACTCCGAGACAAAACGCACCACTTCCTCGTGCCAGGGCACGTTGGCCATGGTAAGACTGCTCGCTGAACTCTCTCCACAGTAGGTAACGCCCTGTGGAAACACGACAACAGTTAGAGGCAGCGTCCAGACCTGCTTCAGTGTCACACGGTGAGAGCTTCAGGGTCAGGAAGCCTTCTAGAGGTCATCCGATCCGATCTGATCCGATCTGATCCAATCCGATCCAATCCGATCCAATCCAATCCAATCCAATCCATATTTTAAAGGGAGGAAGGCAGTACAAAGATGATAAAATTTGCTTAGGCGCTCATACGAGTAGTGGGTGACAATGACAGCACCGGGGCTCCTTGCACTCTTTGACAATGCTGGTGCCTGGGTGCCTGTGCTCTGTCACCATCCATACCGACTAGTCACAACAACATATCTGAACCAATAACGTATCTTTCCATTCAGATTCATTTGTCACTAAAATAGATGAATTCTCATGAGATTATAACATCCTCATACAATAGTGGAGGCATAGGTGACACCCATAAAAATTCAATGAAAAATGTATCCACTGGGAAAGTGTGATAAGCTCCCCTTTCTTGCATAGTTTAGATCTGAGGTCGGTAAACTTTCGGCAAAGGGCCAGAGAGGGATCCCTTAAAAATTATTCTTGAAGGAGATCCCTTTGGCATGCATTTTGTATGTGGATATGTGTAAACAAAGAATCATGCCAAGACAATTATACATTTGTAGAAATACATATATATCTATCGTTATACACACCTACGTGTATATACACGTATCCTACCCCATAGAAATTTCCACGCAGGACAAAGGCAGTAAGATAAATTGGTTTCCAACCCTTTTGAATTCTACTTATCAGCCCAGACAAATAAGACCCAAAAGTTTCAATTAAGTTCTCTACTTGGTAAGTTACATAGTCATAAGTGACTAATGATTAATTTTCAATAACAAGGGATACCTTAACTTTGAAGACTCTCTAAATACCCAAGAGACCAAACTCTCGGCAAGAGATTTGAATATTTTAGATAATACTGCGACTAAGTCGGGAAGAAGGAAAATAAGAAGATGTACCCTCGCCCACTCTCTCACACACACAGACACACACATGTGTGCACACACAGACACAGATGCAAAGACTGGAGGTGACAGGATGACATTAAATGAAAAGCCGACAGATGAGCACTGCAGAGTGACCCTGACCCTACACATGGGAGAGCTGGGAGGGGGCCGAAAACTCACATGACTTCTGCAAAACCCTCTATTCCAGGTGGCTCTGCAAAAAAGACTTCTGGTCTATTACACTGAGATGACTTTGCTGAAGATAAACGACAGGCGAGCCAGCTTAATTACAATCAACAAGAGAATCTCCTTTATTAGCCCAATAATTTATAGAGTTCATTAAATTGAATTTGCGTTTTAGCTGAATAAAAAAGCAAATAATGCCATAGTTTAAAAAATCTTTAAGAAAGCGTGTCTAAAACATGGTACTAAACTTACCCACGTGTATAAGAAAACATGAAAATGATTTTTAGGTCAAATTAGTCATAAAAATGAACTTTATTTCACTTTAAATACTGTTTATGATGGATGAATTTTAGGAACAACCATGTAGATAGTAGATACTTCAAAGGAATTTTTTTTTTTTTAAATGTTTTGCCTGTGGCAGGTTGAAGTTTCCAGGCCAGGGCTGGACCTAGGACCTAGGCCACAGCAGTGACTTGAGCCACCTGCAGTGACAATGCCAGATCTTTACCCCATTGCACCCCAAGGGAACTCCATGAATTTGTTTTTAATATTGCTGGACTGCCCCGCTCAGCACCTGGGCTTTACATGGCTCAACTCCCCACCACTGCTTCAATCTTGAGTCAGGAACCCCCATCCCATCTAATCCCAATCCCTGTGCATATCCCTCGTCAGATAACTGGCATAGTGGCGTGTCTAGATCCTGATCTCTTAGAGGGCAGGAGCTGTGCCCTGCTCTTCTCTGTACCAACCAATCTACTCTGAACCACCTAACGATCAAGTCACATAATCTTCTAGGACATGAAACTCCAGAACCCTTTTCCAATCTAATATAAAATCTCATTCATCTTTTTCGGGATTTTTCTACTCTTTAATGATTATCAGCCAACTGATAAACACCCATGCATGTAAGGATTGCTGCATACGTGAGCACTGGGTAATATTCCTTCCTAGCGAGTGCAGAAAGAGTGAGGCTAAGCTAAGACATTTATTTTGCAAGATGCATTCTGCAAGGATGGAGCTCTTTCGACTGTCACGGAGCTCAGGAGAAGAGGGTTTTAAATCATTTGACAACAAATAATTACTGAGCACTTACTCTTCTCAAGGTGCGGCGCTAGGCAGAGAATACAAAGACAGTATTTCACTTAAAAATAGATTGTGTTATGAAAGTTCTTCGGTAAGGCAGGTGTTTACAACACGAAACGCATTTTCATAAACAAGCAAATAATGATGGTTAAGAGTCCCAGGCTAGCAAATATAGGCCTATTGAAGCCTAATGAAACTAAAATGCATGTTAATTTACAGCAAATGGAACAGAGAAATACTTTACAAGACTAGCAGCGAAAGCGAAGAGAAAAATCAATAGAAAAACAAATAGTGTCTATTGATTTATTTTAAATAAATGTACTTGATGGAAGGCGATCTAAACGTTTCCTGAATCCAGGCACACAGTACCCACCCCCCCACCGAATTCGCAAAACAAATCTATTGACTGATATTCTTCTTCTTCTAATTGTAACACCGAGGAAATGTAGGCTCAAGGAGGAGGATAAGAAAGCTGTCCTACGTGTTAGGCATAAATCCAGGCTTACAAGCCTTCCCCACGTGGACGCGAGAGACTCCTCCCTACTCTCCCTCCACACACACGTCCAGGAAACCCAGGCGAAGGATAGGACTGGTCTTGTGTGCGGAGCCCGGCACAGCACCAGCCCGGGGTCAGCCTGTCTTAGCAGGTCCACACCTTCGGGGCATTTACGTGACCTGGAGGGACTATTAAATTTTAATACCCACTCTCTTGGAGGGTGAGGCCCTGGGAGACTTTTCCTTTTAACCAAGAGCGTAAGCAAGGGAAAAGCCCCCAAGTGCCGAGGTGTGTCCGTGGGTGAAACTTCTCCTAATCGGCCCTCTCCCTCAAGGGGAAAGGGCCTGGTCTTCCGCCTTTACATCCACGTCCCGTCTCGGCTGGAGCTGCAGAGGACCACGGGCACGGCCCGTTCCTCTGCCCCGAAATGCCCTACGGGCCTCACGGATTGACTAGTCCCTCAAAAGCTGGTCCATCATACTCTTACTTATTTCCTTCTAAGTGCCTGATTCTGGAGGAACGTGGGGTTATCTTCGGGTGCCATAGTGCGAGCTCTTCCCAAATACTTTTCAGTTTCTTAGTATTTTTTAAAAATTCTCCACTATGGAAAAATGGAACTTTAATAAGCCAACAACCAAAAGGTGCCTCTTTAACCCTACGGAATGGGAAAGCAGGCCTTCTCCATTTACTGATTCCATTTCAATCATCTGAATTATAAAAGGAATGCAGGCTCCCTGCAAGAATTCACAACACGGAAATATGAAAAGTACAATAAGGCTTTCCTTCCCCTTCTCCCAGATAAAACACTGTTCACAACCTGAAATGTATCCTTCCATACTAAATATATCCAAATACGTAATGATAAAATTTAATCAAATAAAAAATATTATTTTTTGAGCTGTTTTGTTTCTTAATAGCACACTACGTTCTGTCAACATCCTTTTCCTATTTCAGTTTAAGAGAAAGATACTTCATTACTGGACAAACTTACTGGACAAATGAGAGCGGATTAGATCACAAGCCAAAGACCTGGGCACTTGATAATACAGGTCTCTTACCAGAGACAAGGGATCATCACCACGCTTTACCTGGGTACAACACAAATTGTTGTCTGTTACACTGTATTTTATCATGTGAATAGGGCATGCATTTGAAAACTGTGATTAGATTACACATCCCTCCAAGAATTTTTCAATGAAAAAAATATCTCTCAAAGTAGCTCACTTGACTTTTGTCGACTCTGCCTTGTTCAATAAGACACCCACTTCCCAAACAGAATATCCAAATTTGCACACAAAATTTGTACCTATGGCACTTTGACGAGGCCTGGCACAAGGAGAGAGCCCAACGATATTTGTTAAATGCAGAGATAAAAGAGTAAAATGGAAATTGTTTGAAAGAAGCTACGTCATGGAGCTCCCATCGTGGCTTAGCGGGTTAAGAACCCCACTAGTATCCACGAGGATGAGGGTTTGATCCCTGGCCTCACTCGGTGGGTTAAGGATCCGGCGTTGCCGTGAGCTGTGGTGTAGGTTGCAGACGTGGTTCAGATCCCACATTGCTATTGCTGTGGCTGTGGCTGTGGCTGTGGCTGTGGCGCAGGCTGGCAGCTGCAGCTCTGTTTTAACTCTAGCCTGGGAACTTCCATATGCTGCAGGTGCGGCCATCAAAAAAAAGAAAGAAAGAAATTGTGTCATTGTAACATCTCAGCTGTAGGCAGAAGGCTTCGTCTATTTCTTAGTTATGTTAATAGTTTATCCAACTACAGGAATTCTCTGTGGCTCAGCGGGTTTTAGGATCTGGCATTGACACTGTTGGGGCTCAGGTCACTGCTGTGGCATGGGTTTGACCCCTTGGCCCAGGCACAGCCAAAGGAAAAAAAAAAAAAACAAAAACAAACAGAAATGAAAAAACCCATCAGAGAATTACACTGTTTACAAAGTAGCCATCTTTCTTCAAAAAATAATTTTGACTGAATATTTTCAGACTGTAAAATCCCTTGTTCATTAGAGAAAACATGACTGCAAAGAAGGAAGGAGAAAAAACGTGACTGTGTGATCCAGCCAAGCTGTTTTATAATAGAGGTTTTACGGCAACATAATTTGAGGCAGCATTCTTTAATAGCTAAATCATGAATTAAAACACCACTAATCCCTGATGTTGGCAAGGTTTTCTTAAGCCCAATGCATATATTTAAGATGTAGTTTGTATCTCTGCATCATTAGAGCTCTTGCCAAGGGCAGCCTTTTGAAATTAAGGGCAATTTCAAAAGAAAAGAATGGCTTTGACCTCACTGGAGATTGCTACACACTGAGAGAGCAGTATTTCAAGTGCTCCCACCTCCTCACCCCACCAGCAGACAGTAATACTGAGCACTGAACTTACTAAAAAGACAGCTGGGATTAGGCTCTGATAGGCCAGTGCATCCAGCTTCAGGAACATAAACTGAAAAGTGGAGCTTTAAGAGACGAGGTGAATTTTCTGGTCACTTTCTTTCATTTTGCATATTCTTAGTTGTCCAAGAAAGTTCTCTGCCTCTTGATACGCTAGAATTTGGACGTTCCCGTGGTGGCTCAGTGGAAATGAATCTGACTAGCATCCATGAGGACACAGGTTCGATCCCCGGCCTTGCTCAGTGGGTTAAGGATCCGGCATTGCCATGAGCTGCGGTATAAGTCACAGACGTGGCTTAGATCTGGTGTGGCTGTGACTGTGGCATAAGGCCAGTGGTTACAGCTCCAATTCGACTCCAAGCCTGGGAACTTCCATGTGCCCGTGGGCATGGTCCTAAAAAGACGAAAAAATAAAATAAAATAAAAATAAGAAAATAAAAAATACTCTAGAGTTTGAACTCTTGGCTCATGCTGATGATTTCCAAATCATTACCGCCAGCTCCGTCTTATCCCCAGCACCCCAGGCTTATGTAATCTATGGCCTATTTGAGCCTACACACGGGTATTTAAAAGATATCTCTAACTATTTAGGCCGACACAGAACCCATGAAATGACTCCCCAAATTTGCCTCCCTCCTCCACGGGTCTTTTCCATCTTAGCAATCTGTTTGCACATTCACATGACGGCTTAAGCCAAAAACCCAGGCACTATTACTGATTCCTTGTGTTCTTTTACTCCCCACATGTCATCCAGCCACAAGTTCTGTTGGGTCTACTCCCATATTTTATCCCAAAGGCACCTATGCTCTCCAAATATATCACAAATGACCTTGCCCAAGCCAGTACACCTCTGGCTTGGATTAAGCAATAGTTTAGTTACTGGTCTATACCTATTGTCTACCCCTGCCTCCTTGAATCCACTCATGACAACAGCAAAGCAATCATTTAAATCATAAATCAGGTTGTCCCACTTAAAACTCTTTCCCAGTACAACAACAACAACAACAACAACAACAACACCTTATCAGAATTCCCATTGTGGTGCAGCGGAAATGAATCTAACTGGTACCCATAAGGATGCAGGTCGACCCCTGGCTTCGCTCAGTGGGTTAAGGATCCAGCGTTGCAGTGGGCTGTGGTGTAGGTTGCAGACGTGGCTCAGATCTGGCGTTGCTGTGGCTCTGGCGTAGGCCGGCCACTGCAGCTCCAATTCAACCCCTAGCCTGGGAACTTGGATATGCCGCAGGTGCGGCCCTAAAAAGCAAAACAAACAAACAAACAAAAAAACCCAAAAAACAAAAAAACCTTATCATAAAACTGTGTATAACGTCTAATCCTTGCATGAAAGGCTTAACAAAATCTGGCCCCAGCCCACCTCTGATTCATCTTGTATCAGAGCCAACTCTAACCACCCCACAGAGATCACGGGGGACCTCTGCAGACTAGCTGTGCCATCTGCCCAGAATGCGCTGACCCCAGGCCTCTGCATATTGTGTTGCTTCTTACTCTTTAGCTATCAGTTTTTTTTAAGGGTCATCTCCTCAGAAGAGCTTTCCTGCTTATGAAATCTGAAACAGCCAACCACCGTACTGAGCAAAAACATCACATGAATTTACCCTTTACACTCCAATCCACTTACAGGGATCTAGCCCAAAGAAACATTGGCAAAAATATGGCAGAGACAACCAGACATCACATGCCACCTGCAGGAAGTACACACTAGCACCAATGAAATAATCTTGAAATCCAAACTCACACACACACACACACACACACATCTAATAAATCCTCTTTCATCTAACTACCAATCCACAGGAAATATTAAGGGGCAGAAGAACATGCAGTCAGAAAAAATTTAAAATATAGCTATGGGAAACTAACAGGAATAAATGATTCATTTTCTTCAATAAGAACAAAAAAATCACAAGAGGGGGGAAAAAACACATGGAAGAGGAACTAATAGAATAAAAGAAATTTAAGAGAGAAATAATCCAATTATGACCCTATTTGGTTCCAGATTAAAAAATACTTTCAACAGCTGGTTTAAGAAGATGTAGCACATATGCACAATAGAATATTACTCAGCCATAAAAAAGAATGGAAATAATGATATTTGTAGCAACATGGATGGACCTAGAGATTATCATACTAAATGAAATAAGTCAAAGACTAATATTACGATATCATTTATGCAAAGGATCTAAAAAAGAATACAAATGAATCTACATACAAAATAGAAACAGACTCACAGACTTCTAGTTACCGAAGAGGAAAGAGAGGGGAGGAAGGTTAAATTAGTTTGGGATTAACAGATAAACATTACTATACATAAAATAGATGAGCAACAAGGATTCACTGCATAGCACAGGGAATTATATTCAATATCTTACAAAACCTATAAAGGAAAATAACCTAAAAACTATATATATATAAAACCGAATCGCTTTGCTATATACAAGTAAGTAACACTATATTGCAAATCAACTCTATTTCAATTTTTAAAAATACTATTAATATAACTGGTCAAGTCTGAAACTTTAAAAGTTTCAACACTTGAGAGATGACTGTTGAAACTGTTTTAGTTGCGGGACCAGAATTCAGAATAAGCTTTTAAAATGAGTGCATACCCTTTATAAGTGCATATCCTTTATAAATAGATACGAAAACAGTTCCGGAGGAATGGTATAACATGAGGATTTGCTTCAAAACAACGAGAGCAGAGAAAATGGATAGGAATACAGTTGAAACACGAGTTGGTAATTTCTGAAGCTGCGTAATGGACGGATGGGAGTTCATCAGACTAGTCCCGCTACCTCTGTATATAGTTGAAGTTTTCCATAGTAAAAGTTCATTGAAAAGCCAGCCAATTCGTCACTATAATAGTATGCTGCTTCTCAGCATGATAAAGTTACTATGTAGTGGGCAGCACGTTCGTTTTCTGTTGATGGTCTGCCTCTCCCTAAAACAGAAGTTTTGTGCTTAGTCCTTATTGCTTTAAGCCTAGAACAGTGCCAGGATCTTGATGAATATTTCTGAATGAATACATAAAACATCCAGGACCTCCCGTAGCGTTTCAGAAGACTGTGACTCCACCGTGGCCAACAAAGCACCGTGGGAAACGTGCCCAGCACCGGCCGCCAGGGGCTTACCTTCACCTCGATGAAGTCGGGGCTCCCCAGGGACACCAGCTGGGCATAGGCCTGGAGCTCATCCACGTTCCACGCTTTCACCAGTGTCAGTCTGTATACAGTACGTTGTTGCTGAAACAGAGGAAAAGCCAACCTCATTTTTACTACCGACGAAGATTTTCAAATTTCTTCAACCCATAGAGAGCCCAGGTAAAGTGAAATCTGACATGAACTTCTATGAATTAAAGTTATGTTTTGTAGAAAGGTGAAAAAAATGTAAACTATGTCATTAAGATTCCCAGGAGCCTTATAAAGGGGCAGATACTGGCATATTTCTTTTCTCTAGAATCCAACACTAGATAAAACACCCAGATTCTTTAACAAATACACTGAATTTTGTTTAGTTAGAAATCGTAAATTGACCTAATAGTTTGACTGTTGAAAATAAATTCATATTCCCTTTATGCTTTCAGGTATCAATTGCTCAAGTTACTTAGGATAAGCATTTCTAACTACTCTTGTCCTCCTTCCTGCTTTCTCTTTATTGAAATGATCTCTAGCTGGCAGACAAGGCACACTGATGAACTGTCAATATGGCCATTTGTTTACCATGTAACCAAAACAGGCACTGGTTTTCTGAAAAGCCATTAGACCACAGGCATCCAGACTTTCAAAACTTTACATGCTTTGACTTTATAGCCTCCTTTCAGGACCCTAGAAAATTATTAAAAGTTCAAAGACATACGCAAACACCTCAAAACAACATGATTAACGACAGTTTAAAATCTATAACAAGAGTCGGGGGCATGACCTGTGACTTGCCTATAACCAACAGAACACAGCAAAGGAGATGCGATGCCTGTGGTTATGTGTACACGACTGCATCCCTCGGGAGCAAGGTCCTGGGTAGTCCCCGTGCTGCTAAACCTCCAACCATGCTTTAAGGAGCAAGGCTCAAAATACTCAAGAGAAAAACTAAGTGAGGGGAGTGATGAACAAAATACCAATCTTTGCACACACCCCACTGTTCACAGCAGCATTATTTACTATTGTCAAGCTATGGAAGCAACCTAAGCGTCCATCAACAGATGAACGGATAGAGAAGAGGTGGTATACATGCACCATGCAATACTACACCGCCAAAAAAAGAATGAAATTTTGCCTTTTGCCACAACATGGATGGACTGGGAGGGCACTGTGCCAAGTGAAATAAGTCAGACATAGGATACTGCATAATATCACTTGTATGTGGAATCTAACAACTGTAACAAACTGGAGAACATAAAAAAAAAAGAAACGGCCTCAAGTGGTTATCAGTGGGGCGAGGGGAGGGGGGTAGGGATTTAAGACGTATAAACCATCACGTACAAAATAAGCTACAAGGATATACTGTGCAACACAGAGACTATAGCCAGTTTTTCAAAATAATTAAAAATGGAGGAGTTCCCGTCGTGGTGCAGTGGTTAAAGAATCCGACTAGGAACCATGAGGTTGCAGGTTCGATCCCTAGCCTCACTCAGTAGGTTAAGGATCCAGCGTTGCCGTGAGCTGTGGTGTAGGTTGCAGATGAGGCTCAGATCCCGCGTTGCTGTGGCTCTGGCGTAGGCCGGCGGCTACAGCTCCGATTCGACCCCTAGCCTGGGAACCTCCATATGCCGCGGGAACGGCCCAAGAAATGGCAAAAAAGACAAAATAAATAAATAAATAAATAAAATTATAAATAAATAAATATAATTATAAATAAATAAATAAATAAAAATGGAGCACAATCGTTAAAAGTTGTGAATCACTATATTATACACTGATAACTTATAAAATATTGTATATCAATTATACTTTAAAAAATTACCAACTTCTCTACCTTTACTTATGTTTGCGGATAACCAAAAGATCTTTAATGAAAAGTATTAGGGAGCCATACGAGAAAATATATACTAAAAAAATTATTTTAAAAACGCAGTATCAGAGTTCCCATCATGGCTCGGTGGAAACGAATCTGACTGACATCCATGAGGCAGAGGTTCGATCCCTGGCCTTGCTCAGTGGGTTAAGGATCCAGCATTGCCGTGAACTGTGGTTTAGGTTTCAGACATGGCTTGGATCTGGTGTTGCTATGGCTGTGGTGTACACTGGCAGCTACAGCTCCAATTCAGCCCCTAGCCTGGGAACCTCCGTATGCCACGGGTGTGGCTCTAAAAAGACCAAAAAAAAAAAAAAAAAAAGTGCAGTATCATGCATGAAAAGACAGAAATAGTCCAGATTCCATTTACATAGCTAGACTTCACCCAATGCCAAAACCTACCAAAAATTGTAGAGAACTACAGGTCAAACTCACTTGTACTTATATATGCAAAAATCTTATAGAAATTTTAGCAAACAACATTCAGCACTCTATTAAAAATTCCAGGAATGCAAAGATAATTCAATATTAAGCTGTATATTAAAACAATTCATCGCATTAGTAGCTCAACACAGAAAAATCATACAGTCATCTTTTAGATACACAAAGACATTTGCTATAGCTTAAAACCCATCCCTGATTCTAAAACAAACCAGAATAAACAACTGAAAAACCAGATTGTAAACTCGAAAAATAAAAAACACATCCTTAGAGTTCCTGACATGGCTCAGTGTTTAATGAACCCAACTAGGATCCATGAGGTTGCGGGTTTGATCCCTGACCTCACTCAGTGGGTTAAGGATCCCGAATTGCTGTGAGCTGTGGTGCAGGTTGCAGACGCAGCATGGATCCTGTGTTGCTGTGGCTGTGCTGTAGGCCAGCAACTGCAGCTCAGACTCAGCCCCTAGCCTGGGAACTTCCACATGCCACAGGTGAGGTGCCGAAAAGACAACAACAACAAAAACGCATCCTTAATACAAAAAAAACACTCTCCAGTCAGTAGTTCACGTCATTCTGGGAGGTTTAAGAGGAGTTCCCGTTGTGGCTCAGCGGAAATGAATCTGACCAGTAGCTGTGAGAACACAGGTTCGACCCCTGGCCTCTCTCAGTAGGTTAAGGATCCGGAGTTGCCATCAGCTGTGGTGTAGGTCGCAGATGCGGCTCAGATCCCGCATCACTGTGGCTGTGGGGTAAGCAAGTGGCTATAGCTCCAATTCAACCCCTAGCCTGGGAACTTCCATACGCCAAAGATATATATAGGCCTAAAAAAAGACCAAAAAAAAGTGATGACAGGTTTAAGAAATAGAGGCATTTCCATTTAGTCAGACTAACAACAGAATGTCCACTCTATTTTTTTTTTTTTTTTTTGGTCTTTTTAGGGCTGCACCCTCAGCATATGGAGGTTCCCAGGGTAGGGGTCTAATCGGAGCTGTTGCTGCTGGCCTATGCCAGAGCCACAGCAAGGCCAGATCCGAGCCGCGTCTTCAACCTACACCACAGCTCACAGCAACACCAGATCCTTAACCCACTGAGTGAGGCCAGGGATCGAACCCACGACCTCATGGTTCCTAGTCGGATTCGTTTCTGCTGCGCCATGATGGGAACTCCCAACTCTATTATTTTTATAAACACTTCTCTGAAAGTTAAAATCAAAGCAATAAGGTAAGAATAGTGTACAAAAAACAATTACTTGCAAATGACAGAGCTGACTTCTTGGAAGGAAACCTAAGAAAATCAACTAAAAAGTCAGATTAAGTAAAACTGGACAGTTACCAAATAAAAATATAAAAATGAGCAGCCTTCCTAGCAGATTAGTGGGGTCAATGTGGATGCTGAAGTCAGACCCAATCCCAGACCACACACTAGCCATCTTAACCTCTCTGTCTCAGTTTCCATCTGTGCAGCATGGGGGGTTTACACAGAATTTAAAATGTTCATATTCATAAGTCTTAGAAGTGAGCCAGCAGCAATTAAGTCATACCAAGTATTAGCTATTTCAAGCCATATACACACTACATATATACTAGCTGTACAGTTACAAAATAGAAGGCAAAGGAAATCCTACTTGGATGGTAAAATACAGCTACAAAACACCCAAAGATTATTTATGAAATAACATGGACAGTGAAAGACGCAAACTTTTCTGAGACCCTAACAAAAAAACGAGCCTACACAGAGAGCCTGGATGGATTTCTAAATACAATGGCATTCTAAAGGGGGTTTAAAATTCCTTTCAACAAATTAGTGGGCAATGAGATCGACAATAACAATAGAAAAGTGAGCAGTGAGTCAGCCCTTACTATGCGCCAGCTGTTGTTCTAAGTGTTCAATAGCTCAGCAAAGATTCCAATATTTGCCTCGTCTTTGCAACAAATCTTACAAAACAGGTTTATTATCGTCACATTATAGATATAAAATTGAGCCCTAGTGCTGTTAAATAAATTTTCCCAAGTTACACAGGTGGAAAGAGGCCAAGCTGGGATGTGAACCCACACAGGGTGAATCCAGGGCAGACTATCTCACATTGCTAAACCTTTGCAAACTGTGAAGAAAAAAAAAAAAAATCCATACCCAGAGCAATGTACATAAAACATGAATGTATAGCTCCAGGGATGAACACAAAGAAAACACTTGCCACCAAGTCACAGCCATTTTCCCTTTGACCCCAAGATATCTAAAGCCCTGACTTCAACATCCACGCTCAGACGTTTGCCTATGTTAAAAATTTATATAAGTGTGGTGCAGTGTTTAACAAATCCGACTAGGAACCATGAGGTTGCGGGACAATCCCTGCCCTTGCTCAGTAGTGGGTTAATGATCCGGCATTGCCGTGAGCTCTGGTGTAGGTTGCAGACATGGCTCGGATCCCATGTTGCTGTGGCTGTGGTATAGGCCAGTGGCTACGGCTCAAATTGGACCCCTAGCCTGGGAACTCCATATGCCACGAGAGCGGGCCAAGAAAATGGCAAAAAAAAAAAAAAAAAAAGAAAGAAAGAAATTTGTATAAGTGGAATTATATTCTTTTGGGCCTTGCTTCTGTCATACAACACTGTGTTTATAAAATTCACCCCTGTCGCTGCATGTTGAAATTTGTCCGTTTCCTTTGTATACCATTACATGAATATACAGGAATTTATTCAACCATTCCATTTCCAGACATCTGGATTATTTCCACTTTTTTAGCCATTATAAAATAATGCTGTTATCTCTTATACCACTAGTTGTCCTGCTTTGGGAAATTTTATGAAATGCTATTACGGCGTACACTCTTTTGTCTGGCTTCCCTGACTGAATTTGAGGTTGTGAGATTATCCATGCTGCTGTTTGTAGCTGTAGACACATTTCCACTGCTGTTCAGTACTCCAATACAGGAATACACTACCAGTCAAAGTGGTTGGTTGGTTGGTTTTTACTCCAGTTCGGGTCTGTTATAAAATAACGTTACTACGTATGTTACTGTACTTGAGTCCTGATGCATAAGCGCACACGTGCTTCTTGAATGTTCCTAGAGTGGAAATGCTGGGTCACAGATACGCCAAACCGGCTTCCCAAGTCATCATACCGCCCTTCTATCTGCAGCGAATCAGAGCTCCAGCTGCCTCTTCCCAATGACATTTGCTGTTAGTCCTTTCAACTTTACCCACTCCTGCACTGTGGATTTTTCTTTCTCCTTCTTCTTTTTTTTTTTTTTTTTTTTTTGGTCTTCTTAGGGCTGTACCCGCAGCATATGGAGGTTCCCAGGCTAGGGGTCGAATCCGAGCTGTAGCCCGTGGCCTGCGCCACAGCCACAGCAACACCACATCTGAGCCGATTCTGTGACCGACACCACAGCTCACAGCAACGCCAGATCCTTAACCCACTGAGCAAGGCCAGGGATAGAACCTGTGTCTTCAGGGATCCTAGTGGGGTCTGTTAACCGCTGAGCCACTAAGGGAACTCCTGCCTCGTTTATTTTTCATTAGCACTTCGATTACTAATGAAGTTGAGTGTGTCCTGGTCATGTCGATCTCTTCTTTTGTGAGGCACTTGTTTTGAGTTTTTGAATGTTTCTCTATTAGGATAGCTGTCTTTTCACTACTGGGTTTTGTTTTGATTTTTCAAATTCTTCATGTATTCTGGCTGTAAGAACTCTGTTATAACTGTATTAGAAATATTTTCAGGAGTTCCCATGGTGGCTCAGCAGAAACAAAACCGACTAGTATCCACGAGGATGAGGGTTCGATCCCTGGCCTCGCTCAGCGGGTTAAAGATCCAGCGTTGCCGTGAGCTGTGGTGTAGGTTGCAGAGGTGGCTTGGATCTGGCATTGCTGTGGCTGTGGTGTCGGCCAGGAGCTGTGGCTCTGATGTGACCCGTAGCCTGGGAACTTCCATACGCCGCACCTACAGCCATTAAAAAAAAAAGAAAGAAATATTTTTATCCATTTTATGGCTTTCCCTTTTATTTTCTTCCTATCTCCTGATTAACAAATAATTTTAATATATTTACCTTTCTATCGGTAGCATACAGATATTCAGATTGTCAGAGACAGAGAGAAGCACTATGGGCTTACTAAAAAAAAAAGGAATGTTATTAGATTTTATTTGATTAGATTTTATTTCAAATGATCAACTCCACATTCTGGGTTTCACCGTGTCTGTGGGAGCCTGCTCGATGGGATGGTTTTGGAGACTTTTAAAGTCTGTTTAACATTAGTTAAAGGAATTCCGAATATCTGTAGAGGAAAGCAGTGTTACACTCCAGTAGAGTACATGAAAAACTGAGTGCAGACATTGCTTGGGAAGTGACAGCTAGAATTTCCTTTGCAGCAGACATTAACATTTTATTTTATCCTTTTAGATTAAAAAAAAAAAAAAAGGAAAAAAGTGGAGTACAAACTAGATTGTAGTAACTGACTTTGTTTAACCTCCCCCCCAATATGGGGATTTAGTTAGTAATTTTAATTTGCATGGGTTCTAGATTGGTTATCACTGCAGGAGTTTCTGAATGTGGCATATTAGGTAGGGACAGGGGTGGTTCAATGTCATGGAATATACCAGTGAGGATGAAGGTATCCAGTTCAGGCAAACAGTTTGGCTACTTGCTGCTCAGGCTACAATGGGATTTGTAATGAAAATAAAAAATGTCAAGAGTTGGCATCTTATAATTTCATGTCTTTTCGGTTTAATTTGAGAGTCAAAGATTCTCCCCGCCCAGTGGTAGACACAGAGACAATAATAGTGAGGGGAGAGGCTGTGGATCTGAACATAACATCACAGCGAATATGCAGCTGGGCCGTGTGCCAAGAGACCTAGACGGTAACCTTTAAAACTTAGACCTGTTCTTTTCTGGCGACAGATTTTAAATCTGGGTTTTAACGTATGTTTCTTAGAGGGAAGCAATTCATGGACTGAAAAGACATGGAGTGAAAACAGAGATCCAAATTCCAAAGGTAAATGTTAAATGCTTACCAGGGGGAACTGGGAGGGGGGAGGAGGGGGGAGGATTAACTGCAACGTAGAAAAGGGCCTGAATAGTTATGAAGGAAAAGAGGAAAAAGTATAAGATGATGAAAAGAGTGGCGATTAAGTTCCTGCGCTCTGGACTTGACTGTGTGAGTTTAGGCATGCTCTCTGTGCCTCTGCAAAACAGGAAGAGTAACAGTATCGATAGATCATAATATTGTTGTAACATTAAAAGAACTAAAACAAATAAGGAAGGTAGAACACAGCCTGGAAGATGCAAAAGTATGAGTACATTTTGGCTGCCATCAGCAATACCACCAGCAGCAGCTCCACAGATTCATTCATGCACATGGGCATCAACTCAACCAACTCAACCAACAATGACCACGTCCCTCTAGACACAGGGCATGAAGTTAGGTGCCAGAGACACAGCAGTGAGCAAGGCAACCAAAGGGCCAAAGGTTGTCTCGTTTACATTGCGGTCCAGTAAATGAACAAAGCTAGAGTCAGAAAAGAAATTAGCAACAATGGAGTTCCCGTCGTGGCGCAGTGGTTAACGAATCCGACTAGGAGCCATGAGGTTGCGGGTTCGATCCCTGCCCTTGCTCAGTGGGTTAACGATCCGGTGTTGCCGTGAGCTGTGGTGTAGGCTTCAGACGCGGCTCGGATCCCGGGTTGCTGTGGCTCTGGCGTAGGCTGGTGGCTACAGCTCCGATTCAACCCTTAGCCTGGGAACCTCCATATGCCGCGGGAGCGGCCCAAGAAATAGCAACAATAACAACAACAACAAAAAAAAAGACAAAAGACAAAAAAAAAATTAGCAACAATGGGTATCCCAAAAGAGGAGAGGGAGCCAGGAAACCAGCGAGGTAAGATGCCACTGCTCCTGCCCGTCTCCTCAATCTATAAAAGCCAAATGAAACACGGACCAAATCATATGCTTGTCAAAATGGTACATCTAAACCTCTTAAAACAAAAACCAACTTAAAACAGAAACAATCTGTCAGGGATGATCATTGGTTCTAAAAGGAACATTTATTACCTCTATGAGAAATTGGGCAATGAATTTTTAAAGTCCTTAGAAAACACATCTGTTCTTCAAATGGCTTTAATTAACTAAGTTTTACACTATTTGCGGTAGACAAAACAAAATGTGCCAGTCTGATAGGGGAAATAAGCAAAGAATGAGAAAACAGATTCAAAGAGTAACTCGTGAGGCCGCCAAATGAAGTATTCTTCATATTCGAAGAAGACAAGCAGGAAAAGCCATTACAGAATTACTCCCTAAATAAATGAAGTAACCAACCAATTTAATCCTTCATGATAACTGAAACTATAGGTCAAGGAAAGAGGGCGAAGACAATGTCATAAGATGCGGTGAAGAAAATCTGATCCAATAGGAAGAGAAATCATAAAAGGAACCACATCAAGACACTGTCCTTACTTCCAAGGATCAGAAGAAAAGGGTTCTAAGTTCATTATTCGTATTTCTTTTTAAAGCCTTATGGAATGTCGTAACGTGTACTGACATACGCAGTATGAAACTCTCAGAAGGAGAGAGAAAACGGCACAAATGCCATTTGAAAATACAATGGCCAATGACTTCCAAAATGAGTTTAAAAAAACACAAATATCTCAAGAAGCTCAACAAACTTCAAGTAGGACACACTCAAAGAGCGGCACACGGAGACAGATTACCGTCATACTGTCAAAAGACAGAGAATCTTGAAAGCAGCAAGACAGAAATGACTTGTCATGGACAAGGATCCTCAATAAGATTAGAGCCAATTTCTCATCACCAACCATTAATAGTCAGGAGGCAGTGGATAGCACATTAAAATTGCCGAGAGGGAAAAAAAAAAAAATTATCAACCATGAATTCTACATCTGGTAAAACTACACTTCAAAAACAGAAAAGAAACTAAGCCATTTCCAGATAAACCAAAGCTTGGCCAGTTCACCGCCAGCAGTGAACCTGACATAGAAGAAATTCCAAAGGGAGCCCTTCAGGATGACAAGAAGGGACACCAGAGAGCAACGTGAAATGTAAGAATAAAGAACTGTGATAAAGGAAACGAAATAGGTAAATAAAAAATTCAGTTCTATTCTAATTTCGGTTTATAACTTCTCGTTTTGCTTCAATGTGATTTTAAAAACATACACAATAATTCTAAATCTATGTTAACGGGCAGTGCAATGTATAAAGCGTAGTCTCTGAAATTTACAACATAAAGGAGAGAGATGGAGTCGCAGAGAAAATGAGTTTTCATATACTACTAAGTTAACATGGGATCGACACAGACTAGACTGCTATATATTAAAGATCTTAGTTGTAACTCCCATGAAAACCATGAAGAAAACAACTTTAGGGAGTTCCCGTTGTGGTAATGAACCTAACTAGTATCCATGAGGATGCAGGTTCGAACCCTGGCCTCGCTCAGTGGGTTAAGGATCTGGAGTTGCCCTGAGCTGCAGTGTAGGTTGCAGACGTGGCTCAGATACGGCGTTGCTGTGGTGCAGGCTGGCAGCTACAGCTACGATTAGACCCCTAACCCGGCAACATCAATATGCCGTGGGCTCCGCCCTAAAAAAGCAAAAAAAGGAGTTTCCGTTGTGGCTCAGCGGAAATGAATCTGACTAGTATCCATGAGGATACAGGTTCGATCCCTGGCCTCGCTCAGTGGCTTGAGGATCTCACGTCATGGTGAGCTGTGGTGCAGGCCAGCAGCTATAGACTGATTTGACCCCTAGCCTGGGAACCTCCATATACCTCAGGTGCAGTCCTAAAAAGACAAAAAAGAAAAAAAAGAAAAATATCTATAATAGGTTTATACATACACACAAATAGAAAGTGGATTTTCGGGTAACAGGGACCAGGGGTAGGGAGAGCGGGGAGTAACTATTTATGTAACAGACACAAGGTTTTATTCCGATGTGGTGAAAATGTCTAGGTAGTAGTAGAGGTGGTAACTGAACAACACTCTGAATGCACTAAAATGCCACTGAATTGCTCACTCTAAAATAGTTATTAACCTTATGTCATCTGAATTGCACCTCAACAAAAAAGAATTTTAAATCCCTGTCACAATTCCAACTGTTCATGTTGCAGAAAAACAAGCTGATTCTCAAGACACCTACCTACAGAAATGCATATGGAGGAGTTCCCGTCGTGGCGCAGTGGTTAACGACTCTGACTAGGAACCATGAGGCTGCGGGTTCGGTCCCTGGCCTTGCTCAGTGGGTTAACGATCCGGCGTTGCCGTGAGCTGTGGTGTAGGTTGCAGACGCGGCTCAGATCCCACGTTGCTGTGGCTCTGGTGTAGGCCGGTGGCTACAAGCTCAATTAGACCCCTAGCCTGGGAACCTCCATATGCCGCAGGAGCGGCCCAAGAAATGGCAAAAAAAACAAAAAAAAAAAAGAAAAAAAGAAAAGAAATGCATATGGACCCCAAATAATTTTGAAAAAGAAGAGGTTTGTAGGATTCACACTTTCTGATTCCAAAACTTACTCAAAACTATGCTGATAGAGATTGTGTGGCACTGGCCTAAGGACAGACATACAGATCAATGGCAGAGAGTGGAAAGTCAAGAAATAAACCCACACCTATATGGACAACTGATTTTTCACAAGAGTGCAAAGGCCATTTAACGGGAAAAGAACAATCTCTTCAACAAACAGTCCAAAGACAACCTGGATATTTATGTGCAAATGACTGAAGCAGGACCGCCAACTTCACCCGATACACAAAAATTAACCCAAAGTTGATCAAAGAGCCATATGAAAAACTCAAATGATAACACTCTTGGGAGAAAACGTAGGGACAACCTCTGTGATCTTGATTAGGCCCCTAGATATGATACCAAAAGAATAACAAACAAATGACAAACTAGAAAAGATGGAATTCATCACAATTAAAAACGTTTGTTTTCAAAATACGGAATATACTCTACAAAAATACTGAATCACTTTGCTGTAAAGCTCAAGAAAAATTCTCTGTACATCGGAGTTCCCGTCGTGGCGCAGTGGTTAACGAATCCGACTAGGAACCATGAGGTTGCGGGTTTGATCCCTGGCCTTGCTCAGTGGGTTAACGATCCGGTGTTGCCGTGAGCTGTGGTGTAGGTTGCAGACGCGGCTCGGATCCCGTGTTGCTGTGGCTCTGGCGTAGGCTGCCGGCCACAGCTCCGATTAGACCCCTAGCCTGGGAACCTCCATATGCCGCGGGAGCGGCCCAAAGAAATAGCAAAAAGACAAAAAAAAAAAGACCCCCCCCCAAAAATTCTCTGTACATCAACTATACTTCAATTTAAAACTTCTCTTGAAAATAAAAAATGAATATGCAAAGTGCTGGAAGGAAGCATTCAATTTTTAAAATGTCTATATGTTATACACAGGTATTCATAGATAAAATGATACTATTTGTGATTTGATTTGAAATATTCCAATGTTCCTTCACCCCCAAGAAAGTGGGGAGATAAATGAAACAGGAAATGTTGAATGCTGATAGCCTTCAAGCTAAGATCATGTTTACAAAGAAACTCCTTGTATTATTCCCTCTTCTTTTGAATGTTTTAAAAATCTGTAATAAAAAAATGTTTAAATATACAGTTATGAGTTAGAATTCTGTTGCGTGGAGTTCCCGTCGTGACTTAGTGGTTAACAAATCCAACTAGGAACCATGAGGTTGCGGGTTCGATCCCTGGCCTTCCTTCAGTGGGTGAAGGATCTGGCGTTGCCGTGAGCTGTGGTGTAGGTCGCAGACGCGGCTCAAATCCCACATTGCTGTGGCTGTGGAGTAGGCCAGCGGCTACGGCTCAGATTGGACCCCCTAGCCTGGGAACCTCCATATGCCGTGAGAGCGGCCCTAGAAATGGTAAAAAGAAAAAAAAAAAAAAAAAAAAGAATTCTGTTGCTTCTAATTCAGCTTCTAGTTCTAATTCTGTTGCTTTCAATGCTACATATTCTGGATGAGGTTATTATATCCCAGGACTATAGCTCTTAATTTCAACAATTTATTTTGACAGTTGCAATCCAAGACAGACTCAAGTTGAGGCTGTGTCAAAACAAGATAAAATGGTCTCCTAAAATATGGTACTGAGATACTAGTAATCAAAGAAATGCAAATTGAAGCAGTAATGAGGTACCATTTTGGCTTATCAAATTGGCAAAGATTTTTTTTTTTTTTAATAGCATCAATGCTGCCTCAAGTATACCAAGACAGACATTCTCATTCACTGATGGTAAAAGCAATTCAGGACAAACATTTTGAAAAGCAACAAGGCAACATGATTAAAGAATCTGAGAAATAGTCAAATCTGTTGATCCAATAATTGCATTTCTAAAAATTTATGCCTTTCGAAATGATAAAATTTGTGGACAAATACTGATGAATAAGAATGTTCCTTCCAGCTTTATTTATACTAATGAGATATTATAAACTCTCAAGATGTTCAGTCCCAAGAAATAGCTAGACGATTTATGGCACATCTATGTAATACTAAAGATGATTACTTCAGAACATGTGAATCCCAGCATGGCAGAGAAACACACTCCTAACAGGAAGAGAGCTCAAGAGACGTGATTCTGTGAGAGGGGGAGGAAGAGGATGTGGGACCTGTTTTGTTCCATACTCTTGCTCCCATTGAGAATAATTATTTTTGAAGAAGGCTTAATAATGAGGAGTCATTTTTATGTACCAGAGTATTAATGGCATAAGTACATATATGCAGGGGGAACAAAAAAGGCTGGGAAAGAAACACAATTAAAGTTGTGGGGTCAGAAAAGATGTATAGACACACAGAGACACACATAGTTTAATAGGACTGACCCTTCAGATGAGACAGGATCAGTTTAACAGTTTCTTGATATGCCTGACTGCAACCATCCTAAAACAGATGCCTTAAACAAAATTCTCCTGCTCAAGGACCAGAAATCTGTTAAAGGAAGTAGAAAAAGATCGGCCTTCGGTTCTGCAGAACTTCAGCACACCACGCCAATCAACTTGAAAACGAGATGAAGCACAGCCAGGGTTTGCGGTGTCATGTACTTCTACGTTACTGAACAACAGCAAAAAGAAAAGAGCTTGGCATCTTCCTGGTAACATGGTTAATATGCAGGAAAATGTTCCACGCGTGAAGGAGTAGGAGGGTGAAATCACACATTTTTTAAAAAATTTCATATATATACACGTGGATGTGTGTACATGCACCCACATGCGCGTACACACACACACACACACACACACACACCCATGTTATAATGCATTCGGTCAGCACTCCACATCCTAAAAGGACTGGTTCTAGGACACCTGCAGATACAAAAAAATCTTCAAGATGTTCAAGGCTATGCAAAATGCCATGGCATTTGCCTATCACCTATGCATGTCCTCCTGTACATTTTAAATCATTTCTAGTTATAGTTTAAATCACCTCTAGATTATTTATAATACTGAACACTTTGCAAACAGTGGTAAAGACAATGGAAATGCTATGGAAACGGTTGTTCTGTGAGGCAAATTTAAGTTTTCCTTTCTGAAACTCCAGAATTTTTTTTTTTTCCCAAACATTGTCTGTGGTTGGTTGAACCTGCCAACGTGAACCTGGAGGGCCCACCGCATAATGGACATAGAGTCAAAGGGGTACTGCAAGTTTATCTTTTGAAAAGCACAAAAAGAGAAGGCTAAGAAGTGCAAAATTCAAACACAAAAGAGGCTAGGTGCACCAGCAGCTGGATGAGACAAAGAAAAACTTTAAGTAAATACTCAGTAGGAGGGGACAAAATCCGCACTAGAGGATTAAAAAAAAAAACAAAAAGCAGCACTATTTACACATCAAAAAAGCAAAGGAGTGATACAGAGCAGTGTTCCTCTACCTTTTGGAGGATGGGAAAGAAAAAAAGAGGTAAAGTTGTACTGGCATTTGGAACAGAACAGTTTTCACGGTGTGAAAATGACCGGTGCCCTGAAAACCACAAATACAGAAATTTACAACAGGGCCATGCAAGGAAAAGCAAAGAAAATAAGAACAACAGGGAACCCGAAAAAGTTGATTAATAAGAGAGACAGAATGTAAAGAGCTTAAGGCAAAACCAAAATAAATAAAAGAGAATAAATATTTGGCAAGGGGTTCCCATTGTGGTTCAGTGGGTTAAGGACCTTGACATCATCTCTGTGAGGATGTAGGTTCAATCCCTGGCCTCACTCCGTGGGTTAAGGAGCCAGTGTTGTCACAAGCTGCAGCGAAGCCCCTCAGGTGCGGCTCCAATTCGACCTCTGGCCTGGGAGCTTCCATATGCCGCAGGTATGGCCATAAAAGGAAAAATAAAAAGCAAGATTTCTAGAGGAAGAACGGACCGGCTACAAAATCATAGGGCCGCTCTCTCTGCTCTCCATGCAGGAGATCTATATCGAGACATCTACGGCCACCGCCACAAGGTGAATGTGGCAGGCAGCCTATCTACATAAGAGTAAGGAGAAGTCAGAGAAATAATGCCACACAAGTCAATAAGCAGAAGACCCTGTTACAGCCTATACCAGGGTGCATACACACACGTCACCTAAGCAGCACACTGAGTTGGATGTCCGAGGATATTGACAAAAAAGTAAAATTTCTGGCTCCTTCAGGCACAATCACTCCATCATCGTGCAGCAGACATGAACAGAAACACCTGGACCCCAAGTGCACAGAAGGGGGCATGAGAAGGACATTTCAATATACCCCAAACACGTCGCACAGAACCAGTGACAGAGTAAATCTAAAAAGAATAACAGGGCAGTTAGAAACCAAACAACTCTAAAATCAATAAGTCCTATAGATCTGTTTCTCCAGAAGTATTACTTTTAACAATTCACAAGTTCAAGTCTCAAATATTAAAGACTAAAGGCTCCCTTCCTGGGAAATTAACTGTGCGAGTGCACATACTTTGTAGTCAAGGGGTGTTCAGACTGCCCTTAGCCTACCCGTTAAACTCCCTGTGCCTAAGCTTGGCTCCGGGAAAAAGAAGAACCCCCT
Organism: Sus scrofa; assembly: GCF_054392235.1. NCBI lineage: Eukaryota > Metazoa > Chordata > Mammalia > Artiodactyla > Suidae > Sus > Sus scrofa. Next base: position 15,931,431 of record NC_139385.1, read on the forward strand.
GCCACCGCCCCCCACACGAATAAACCCAGACTCATTAGATGGTGACTCAGTCCCTGAAGCCTATAAAGTTTCCTCCCTGGAAAGCTTGTTAGTGAGAAGATGTGCCTGAGTGTGGAACACTCTACCTCACATCTGACTCATAAGAAAGTGAATCTGGAAGAACAGCAAGAAGAGCCTGAAGAAGGGTATTTCGTACTTGCTATATAAATGCCAAAAATTAATACGCTTTTCATCCAAAATCCTCATCCATCTAATTTACATAATTGACCCAAAAAATGCATTGATGAACACAGTACCGTCAAAGGGGTACCCAAAGGTCCTCTGATGTGCCATCCCCACTGCAGTGACACACAGATAAAGTGAAAAATGAAAACCAAATAGATAAAGCTGGCTAAAAATACGTAATGCAACAGCCTTGTGACCAGGAACTGGACCCAGCTGCCTGTTAGAGCACACACGCGAGCAACAACAACCACCTACTCAAAAGGAGCCTGCAAGCAGTTCCAAACGATGTGTGGGAATGTAATATTTCACAAAGACAGACGACGGCATCTACAAGTGGAAGATACATCTCAGTCAAAGAAAATTAAAATGATGGAACAAGCAACTTTAAACCAAAGATATGACTTCGTAAACACGGCAACGTTCCCAAATTAAACTACAAATTCAATGCCATTCCAATCAGTATCTCAAATTTATGTGCGTGTGTGTGTGTGTGTGTGTGTGTGTGTGTGTGTGGTGTATATGTGTGTGAAAACTGACAAACTGATTCTGAAATAAATATGAAAATGCAGTATGGGGCTAAGAATAAACACGACAATTTTGAAGAAGACCGGGTTTTCTGGCACTTAATGTTGTCTTATTACAGAACTAGAATAACTTAGTGTGGCAATGGGAAAAACAGAAAAATTAATCAATATAACACTGTAGAAAGTTCAGAAACATCCATGAATGCATGAAAAGTTGATTACATCAGGAAGCCATTGCAAATCAGAGGGTAGAGAATGAATTATTCAACAACGGATGCTGGCTCAATCAATTATCCATACAGGAGAAAAAGAATTCCTCTCTCATACCATACTTAGAAAAATAAATATAGATATACACATACATATATATTATACATATATATACTTACGTGTGTAATACATATAAAAGCTATCTTAAGTCCTTAATAAAAAGCCTTGGGAAGTCAATGAAAATCAAAGACGCCACAAAAGAAAAAAAGAAGAACCAAACCAGTACAAATTTCTGGTCATAAATAAATACTATGGATAGTATTGAAATGTACAGCATGATAAATATAATGAATACTGCTGTACATTGCACTAGGAAGTCGTTAAGTGAAAATCCTAACAGTTTTCATCTCAAGGAAAAAGTATTTTTTCTTCTATTTCTTTAATTTTTATATATATATGCACTGATGGATGGTAATTATTTTAGGACGTATTTAAGTCATCACCAGTGCCTTGTTTGTAAAATTTTTATCACTTGTAGGTTTATGCCGGTATATGTTTTTCTTAGCTGTGAACATTTAAATGAGAATGTACAGGGATTTTTGAATCACCACTGGGAATGCTAGATAAAAAAAGAGATGTAGGTATTAGTGACAGCCAAAAAGAATAGAAAATAAAAGGTGGAACAGTGGACACTTTAGGATTTCATGAGCAATAATTTAAAAGACAAAACAGGAGTTCCCGACACGGAGCAGTGGAAACGAATACGACTAGGAACCATGAGGTTGCGGATTCGATCCCTGGCCTAGATCAGTGGGTTAAGGATCCAGCACTGTCGTGAGCTGTGGTGTAGGTCGCAGACATGGCTCGGATCCCGAGTTGCTGTGGCTGCAGTGTAGGCCGGCGGCTATCGCTCCGATTTGACCCCTAGCCTGGGAACCTCCATATGCCATGTGCGTAGCCCTAAAAAGACAAAAAAAAAAAAAAAATTTTAATTAAAAAAAAAAAAGACAAAACACAGGCCATAAAAATTCACTTTAGAACCTATCAGGAGACAGGAAATTCTAATTTTGCTAATTCTGGTGAGGTCAGGTATAAAGTTGCCCTGGGTGGCATTACAGGTGGCTAATTCTGAGTTGAGCACATTTAAAAATGCGACAAACTAGCAGGAGTTCCCATCGTGGCTCAGCAGAAACAAATCTGACTAGCATCCATGAGGACACGGGTTCTATCCCTGGCCTTGCTCAGTGGGTTAAGGACCCAGTGACGTCGTAAGCTGTGGTGTAGGTCGCAGATGTGGCTCGGATCCTGCATGGCTGTGGCTGTGGCACAGGCCAGCTGCTGCAGTTCTGATTCAACCCCACCCTGGGAACTTCCATATGCCACAGGTGTAGCCCTAAAAAGCAAATAAATAAATAAATAAATAAATAAATAAAATAAAAATATGCCAAACTAGATGAAATAAAATTTATCCCTGGGCTTTTAATTTTAAGCATCAAATTCTCTGGTTTCTGTAACTACAATGGATGGAACTTAAAAGTCAACAATTTAGTGATGGATCAGACAGGAAAGAAAAAAACAAATGCTTTATTTACTATGCACAGACATAGAATAAAACAAACCTGCAATTATCACGTGGCTGCTAAAACATTACTGCAAGCAAGGATCAGAGAAGTGGAAATTAACTGAGTAGTACCCATTACTAATTAAAGATTTATAAAATGTTATTAAGTGTGTATTCAGTGTGATTTCCTTTGTCCTTTTATTTAATGAACATATTATTTAGAAGGGATTCCACTGATTTGCTGTAATTCCTAATTTCGGTCTAAATTTTCCTGTGCTAAATTAAACTCTTCAAACGTGACTTCTCCTCCTATGTGGATTTTTTAAAGGTCATCTTTACTTTTGGTAAAGAAACGACTGTTCAACAACTCAGCTCCACTCAATAGGACCATCTAGAAAGATGGACAGGAAGGAGGTGGTTTTGTGGTGTTTTCCTCTTCGAGATCATGATGAGTAAGTTCTGGAAAATAAGACCGGCTCCAGCCTTTCTCAGGCCCTACATCCAACCTCCCCCAGAAACTGGCCACCAGGAGTCCAAAAAGTAATCGCTGCCTTTCCCCCGGGGAAGATGCACTTGAATTTGTAATGGGTTATAAAAGCACAAACAGCCCTACCACTCAGGGGTTTTCCAGTGTCTTCACGGTCTTCCAGCTATTTTCAAAGTACATCAAGTCAAAGGAGGACCATTCTCCATCATGAACTGGAAGAGGAAAAACCAGAAGTGCTCCTGAGGGTAACCTCAAATGGAAGCTTCCGCCCACCCCTGGATCGGGCCTCCTGACACCTTGAGAGGCAGGCAGCTCGTGAGTGACTGGAAGACAATTACCAAAATTCCCTTCGGGGTTTTAATACAGGCAGAGAGGGATTTTTGTTTTTGTTTGATTTGGGACTTTTTTTTTTTTGTCTTTTTAGGGCCGCACCCCCAGCATATGGAGGTTCCCAGGCTAGGGGTCTAATCGGAGCTACAGTTGCTGGCCTACACCACAGCCACAGCCATGCCAGATCCGAGCTGATGCTGTGACCAACACCACAACTCACGGCAACGCCAGATCCTTAACCCACTGAGCGAGGCCAGGGATTGAACCTGTGTCCGCATGGATAACAGTCAGATCCGTTTCCGCTGAGTCACGACAGGAATTCTCGGAACATTTTTTTGTTTGTTTGTTTGCTTTACAAACTCCAAAGCTAGAAGATATCTCATCAGAAAGACTCTAAAAGTGGTGGAAATAAAACAACTCCCAGGGTTGCTCAAATTCTATTTACGTGATTTTTCACAGTTTTAGCTTGTCACAGGCAAAATATCCTTTTTCCCCACTGTGCGGCTGAAGTGAAGGTGCACATGGCTACATATCAATGGTATTGATTTCAATCCAATGTCTCAGACTCTGAAGGAACTAATGGCATAATGTTTTGATTCTTATAAAGTGGCAGACGAGTTTCTGCCCCACGCTAGCTTCTTATGGGCCACGTCAAAGGAGCAAGTGATCTTCACGTGGCCAAACAAAACATACGGTTTCCTCTGTCTCCACTTCCCAAAGGCACTAATGGGGGTCTTCAAATGTCAATTTCAGAAAGTGCTTCCTTCTTTCTGGTTTCAGGAAGCAAAAGAAATTAGCTTCTGATCATTCTTTTGAACAGCCCTTTTTGCCACACTCTTTTCATAAATCGAGCACAATGATTCTCACAAAAAGGTTCAATTCTCATCTCCCAAGCAGCAATACCACATCTCAAGGTTTTTAAATCGCCCTTGAAATGAATGGTCTTGAATGACTCCATTTGGAAGAAATTAGAGAGGATGAAATCTATGGGGTGGCGGGGGGGGGGGGGGAAGGCCCACTGGCTCTGAGGGATGGGGGCTGATGACTTCCTTGGTTTGTGACAATGGATCTCAATCACTTGAAACCGCAAACCACTTTTGATAAACATGAAAATTTTCCTTTCATGCTTTTTGAAATGTCCAAGCAAGTAGCACCGAAAACAAATTGAAAATGATGGTCATTTTTTTTTTAAAATGTCTGTTCAAACCACCAGGGTGTCCCTCCCCAGCCCTTGGCCAGATGAAAATCCATGGTCTCTGCAACATTGGGACAAACATACCTAACCTCTCAAAAAAGCCAACTTGTTGGCCAGGACTGATTTTTTTTTTTTAAATCTTATGAAACGCACGGTACCGAGTATAACACCTACATCACAGGAACTCGGGAATCCTGGACACTGATAATACAACCATTATTATTATTCTGGAATTCAGAAACAAGACACACCTCTGCCCAAGACACGATAGAAAGATAAATCTCTTACATCGTCCTCACTCCCTCCACTGTTCATGTGCAGGCCTCCTCCACTTCAAGCCAAACAATAAACGACATCTCCAAACAAACCGCCGGGCTGTCTCCCGTCTACCTTTCAAGATTGCTTTTTCTGTCCTTAAAAATGCTATCCAATCTGCCTTCCATCTGCCCCAAACTACTGAGATTCCTCTGAAGACAGGCAACGATAACCTTCTCTAGTCCAACACTGGGAGATTCCCCCAAAAGTAACGACGTCTTCTTTTATCTTAATTACTTCCTTCTTCCTAATAGACCTATTTTGTTGTTATTTGTTTAACATTTGAACTTAATGCTTAGTTCCCTGATGTAGATTGCTAGTCGCCTATCAATACCTATTCACCCCTTCTTCCTATAAGCAGAATATCTGAACAACTTGGGGACAACGGCATACTCGGCTAAAAGATTCTATTTCCCAGCCTCCCTCAGCAAGATGTGGCCAAGCGACTAAATCCTGCCCAAAAGGGAAGCATTATACAAATTATCTTAAAAGGAAGAAGATGTGCCCCTCTTAGACCTATCCTTGTACCGTCTGCTCAAAATAAAGGCTGGAATGCCAGCATGATGGCTGGGGCTCTAGCAAGCATTTTGGACCATGAAGTAAACGTCAGAATGGAAGTCATATGTTGACTGTCAGATAGGAACCTGGGCCTCTTGATGATACTGAGAAGCCACCGAAAAGGAAAAACTCACTCTCTCTCCCGTGATTCTCCTTTACCTCTACACTTGCTCCATATTCACACTTCTGACACCAGAGGTGTGGGTTCCCCCCACACACACCAAGTAGGCATGTGACAGCAACTACGTATCCTTCGATACAACGAAATTCTAATTGAGATTATTACCTGGAGGTAGCACCAGATCCGAAAGGTTAAGAGCTTAGTCCTACAAGACAGACAACCTTCACTTCAGATGCTAATTCCAAGTTCAGCTTGTTACCTGTGCTTCTGACAGATCCGCTATAAATCAGAGATTCCCATGATCTCTTGGGGTTCAATTAATTCTCTGAAATAGCTGACATAACTGAGGAAAACAGTTTACTTAATATACACCGGTTTATTATAAAAGGATATGATAAAGATACGGATGAGCATCCAGACACAAGAGCCGTGGGAAGGGTGAGGAGCCTCCATGTTCTCTCCAGGCACCAATCTCCCAGTTTTCAGTTACTTGGAAGCTCCCTGAACCCTGTGCCTATGGGCTTTTCATGGAGACTTCATCATTGCAGGCGTGAGGGATTATTAACTCCATTTCCAGCCCCTCTCCCCTTTCTGTAGGATATGGGATGGGGCTGAAGGTTCCAAGTGTTTCATCACAGCTTGGTCTTTCTGCTGACCAGTACCCATCCACAAGCCCACCAAGAATCACCTCATTAGAACAAAAGACTCTCAGAAAATCTCAAGGGATTTAGGAACTCTGTGTCAGCAATGGGAGTCCAAAACCAGCATTAGAACGTAAGATGCTTTTATTGCTTAGGATATTATAAGAGTTTTAGGAGATCTGTGCCAGAACTGGGGACAGAAACCAATACATATATTTTGTATTATCTCCTAGCCACTGGATCAAGTCCTTGGTTCACCTGGATTTGGGCTTCTGTGACATTAGAAGGAAAAGCCTTTCTAACTTGATTATCCTACTCACTATCGCAGGGGCGGCAGGGGCAGGGGGAAGAGTCTCTGTTATATGTCATTAATCTGAATCCCAAGTGATACAATTTACCTTTGGTTCAATTCTGGATATTGTCATACATTATTCTGACTTCCACTATTTTACCAATATCTGTAACTGCAGTTTTGATTTCTTTTTATCTAATTAAAATTAAAGGTGACTCTTCTGAATTACCACATGATTGGGCTTTGTTTACTGAAAGTTTGTTTGTCTTACCACATTGTGCTCGGTGGTCTATAAATGGTATATTCATCTTTATTTATTTGTTTTCTGTCTCTCCTACCAGAGAATAGGGGCCTTACGTGTCTTACTCACTTATTCCCAGTAGCAAAATATATATTTGCTGAATGAATGACTGTAGTTTAGATCCTTTAAACATTTGTTTATGATCTATATATTAAATTTTATGCATACATAAGAGAAAATCATAAAAAGTAAAAATACAAAGGAAAACTGATAAATATTAGAAGAAGGCAATCCATCATTATCAGTAAATAACAGAGCAAGATGACATCAACAGACAGAAAACATTTACGTTGCAAAGGAGATAAAGTGAGTGTGATTACAACTATTTACCTAAAACTCAAATTTTGGCCTAAATAGGAACTACAATGATAGTGAAATAGGATATAGGTCATACTTCCTTGAATACTATAAACCTGAAAAATGCAATTTAAAATAGAGTGGGCAGCAGAAAGACATCCAGAAAAAATGACCACAGGAAACACACAACCAATACATTTCAAGAACCATCATAACCACTAGTTAATTAATTATGAAACTACAGTAACACAAGCATCTCCCCGCTAAGACCAGTAACCTGTTCCTGAAATCTAATAGCATGTATAAAAATGCTGAGTGAAGCATATTTCCCATTATTTTAAATGGGAAAAGTTAAAAATATGTTACACACGAACTTCAAAGCCTCCAGAGATTTTCTTAAAATGAAGCTAAAACAGGGTAAAATGCCCACAAGTGTACCAACTATTGCACTAGTCTGTAAAGTATGTAAAACACTACTTTCTGGTTTAACAAGTGAAAACAAACAAGGTTAACTTTAACTCATCAGTAAAGTGGCCTCCCTCCGTGCCAGCACCATCAAGAAGCAAACTTCCCCTGGCTGCTGCGCTGACTTTTCAAATCATCTGCCGTGGACTTTGACGATCTACCAACTGTATTTAGAAAGCCACTCGAGACTTTTCTGGCAGGTTATGCTGCTATAAATGCCATATTAAGGAGTTCCCATCATGGTGCAACAGAAACGAATCCGACTAGGAACCACAAGGTTGTGGGTTCAATCCCTGGCCTTGCTCAGTGGGTTAAGGATCTGGCGTTGCCGTGGGCTGTGGTGTGGGTCGCAGACCGGGCTTGGATCCTGTGTTGCTGTGGTTGTGGTGTAGGCGGCAGCTGCAGCTCCGATTAGACCCCTAGCCTGGGATCCTCCATGTGCCATGGGTGTGGCCATAAAAAGCAAGAAAATAAAATAAAATAAAATAAATAAACGCTGTATTAAGTTTTGGAAAATAAATATGAACTGTGCCCTTAGAAAAACATTGTACTGAAAGACTTCTATGCTGTATATGTTTGGGTATTAAAAGCAAAAAGGTGGAAACCAACAGTTGACAGGGAGATGGCCTGCAGGTTGTGCCTGTATTTGGAAGGGATGTCTCTTCCTATACCCTTCAGCCGACCTGATAATATGAATAGCAGGTCAAAGGGTGGATAAAACCCTATTAACTTGGGGATAACTAGATTTTAAAAACCATTTCTTCTTTTCGGAGCTGCAGTGTGTCAGTATTATTCACTACCATTCAAGCCACAATCTTTTCAGGGCTGACCTTAATACACAGTGAGCTTCATGTAAAAGATACTTTCTCAGATGGAAAAAAAAAAAAAAAAAAAAAAAAAAGATTTGAAAGTCACCCGCCCAAAATGGCTACTACTCTGTGGACTTGGCTGTTGAAGCCGTCAAGATCTAGAAATTTTCTACTAGATAAATTATCCACTCCTACAGTAATGACCTATAGAAAATTCTAGCAGATTTTAAAGACAAAATATAAATTGTTCCTCCCTAATGTTGTCATAGATTTTGTTTATTTTTAATGAAATCTGGAAAACATGTTACGAGAGCACCCATGACCTCATAGTTATACAACTATTACTCATGTTTTTGTTCAATACAGTTTTTAAGTCAAAAAAAGTACCTAATTAGTATATACATTAAAAGATGCTTTTTTCAGCTTCAGTCAAAGGGGAGTGTTTTTAGGACTACACAAGTATTTTAACAGATTTTTTTAAAAAACCCTGATTGTGTGCCAGACCCTATTAACCAGAGGAGGGCTAGATCTTTAAGGTCATGTCTCAGTTTTTGAGTGGAATAGATCTGTTTTGCTGATTTTTAACCACAGCTGAGGGATCCTTCCCAGCTCTGATCCCAGGTCTCCTCTTATCTTGTGTAGCTTTGTGCACACCACTATCCTAGGTCCCATCACCATGTGCTAAAACTGGCTGCTTAGTTGTCCAAAGGCAAACCTCACAGATCTTGCAGGCTCCGCTCCAGACCAAAAACGAAATAAATCAAGCAGCACAATAAAGCAAATCACATGAATTTTTGGGTTTCCCAGTGCCTGCAAATGTTTACACTACGCCACAGGCTATTGTGTGATAACCAGCATATCTTTAAAAAATGTACATACTTTCATTAAAAAACACTTTAGCATTGCTAAAAAAATGCTCTCATCTAAGCCTTCCATGGGCCGTAGTAGTGACGTCAAAGATGGCTGATCCCAGGTCACCGAAACAAATATAATAATGATGATAAAGTCTGACCCATTGTGAGAATTACCAAAATGGGACACAAAACCACAAAGTGAACAAATGCTGCCAGGAAAATGGCACTGACAGACTTGATAGACACAGGGTTGCTACAACCTTCAGTCTGTCAAAACTGCAGTATCTGCAGAGCACCACAAAATGAGGTCTGCCTATATTTGTCCCCAGAAGACTGCAATTCCCCTGGGGCTTGGACCACATCCTAGTTGTAATTGTATCTGGGATGCAGCACAAGACTTGAAGCACCATATGCTCAATGTAAGAGTTGGCTAAAAGGAATGCAGTAAAAAGAAGTCTCCAAAGGGTTGAGAATTATTTGTGACCAAAAATGAGTCGGAAGAGGCGAATGATTACAACTTCAAGTCAGAACTAATTTTATTAATAACAGCACTAACATTATGGCGCTCACGTGCCCAGCAGTGTACTCTAAGTTTTACTTGTGTTATATCATTTAGCCCCTCAATACAATCCGGTGAATCAGGAACTACTTTCATCCCGAGGAAGTGGTGAGGAAGCAAAGGCTTCCAGAGGCTCAGTAGTTCAGCCAAGGTCATGGGGCTGATGGGGGACCAGGTGGAGTCACCTCCCTGCACTACGCTCCCTGGCCAATGACTGGAAAGATCCCCCAGTAGGTTCCAGTCAAATACTTTGACTACATACTAATGACAAAAAAACAATCACTGCCTGAAAGCCTCTAAAGGGAGAAGAACAAAAACAACTGAAGATGGAGTATGAAAGAGACGTCAATGTTTTTCAGTAAACGTTGGATCACATGGTGATCAAATAACACATTTAAGATGACTAATTACTAGTGTAAGCCCTGGGAAATTATATGATGCGTTGGTGCAAACATTTAGGAAAAACAAATACATGTCAGATTGATAAAATAAGAGCTCAAGACAAAAGTGTTTGAATGTGAGACAATTAACATATCCACTTTCTATAACCCACTATGATCTGACTTCCATCAAATTTCCACTCTGTTGGTTTGAGCCAGCATACACCTAGCATCTGGCAGGAGACTTGTATAATGTGGCGTTTGGTTGGATACCTGGGAACACTCTGACTTGTGTGTACCACACCCTTAGTTCCAAAGAGAAGAACTATCCCATTGCCACAAGAAATGTTAGCACTACAAGAGCTGTTCAATGGTGAACAGAGGAGTTCCCTGGTGGCTCAGTGATTAAGGACCTGGTGTTGCTACTGCAGTGGCTTGAGTCATTGCTATGGCACGGGTTTGATCCCTGGCCTAGGAACGTCCGCATGCCTCGGGCATCGCCCAAAACAACAACAACAAAAACCCAGAAAAGCAAAAAAAAAAAAAAAAAACAGTGAATAGACATCTAGCTGCTAAGACAGGGAGAACCAAGGTAATATCAGGGGGCAGGGTCCAGATGACAGGAAGTAGTACCAAGATGGAGAAGGTTCTGAGGTTCTGTGCAAACTGGACTCTGTAAAGAGGCAGGTGGGCAAAGAGTTAAAATATCAGATTTGAAGATGAAAGCAAGAAGTTATCATATAGACAAAGAGTCCAGTATAGTGGTATCCACAGTAACAGCGGTGAGCGTCCGGAGTCCCATGTACCTGGATTGAATTTCCCGTTCCACCAATCGTGTGTGTGTGTGACCTTGAAAGCATCGCATAAACTGTCTGAACACCTTGGTGTCTTAACACTGAAATGGAAACTGCAACTGTTACTGCCTTGACGAGGCTCCCGTGCCCTCGGGCTTCCTTTGGGGTTTGGCCAGTGGGAGCAGCCAGTGGAGAAGGGAAGAGAAAAAGGCGTCTTTCCTCGTGGACGGAGCATCCCTCCTCCTCTCCAGAGAGCCTGCTCTACAGCAGTCCCTCCCCGTCCAGCTTCCAGGAACCTCCCCTTCCCCTTGTCCCTGGGGCCGGGGTGGCAACAGTTCTGGTGCTGCCAGCCCCGCGATCCTTGGCACGATTCCGGTGGTTCCCCTCTTCCTCCCACACACTTTTCTAATTAAGCCCTTAGTAAATAAACCCTCCTCGAGTTATCCTTGAAAAATTAATATGAGATGATTCACAGACCCAAATATGAAAGAAAAACTAATAAAGCTTTTACCAAAAAAAAAAAAAGAAAAAAAAAAGAAGAATATCTTCATGACCTTGGGGGAGGCAACGACTTCATAGACAGGACATGAAAAGCACTAACCATAAAATTTAAACCAATTGATACCTTGGGCTTTGTCTGTTCATTGCAAGATATCATTAAAAGTAAAAAGGCAAAGACAAACCAGAAGATACCTTGAGCAGATGTATCTGACAGAAACACTTTCACCTAGACTATATGTTAGGACACCTACAAATCAATAAAAAAAATAACAATAATCCAAATAAGTGAGGAGCAAAAGGGGAGGTCGGTCGTGGCACAGCAGAAACGAACCGGACTAGTATCCTTGAGGACTCCGGTTTGATCCCTGGCCTCGCTCAGTGGGTTAAGGATCCGGCATTGCTGTGAGCCGCGGTGTAGGTCACAGAAGCGGCTTGGATCTGGTGTTGCTTTGGCTGTGGCCTAGGCTGGCAGCTGCAGCTCCAATGGGACCCCTGGCCTGGGAACCTCCATATACCGCAGGTGCAGCCACCTCATTAATGCACAAGAAGCCCTTCTCAACATCAAAATAACATAACTCGGATAACATCAGTCACTGACTGCTCATGTCCACAGAGAAGGGACTGATGTTCATTTCTGATATCCAAGAATGTGTAATGCAGGCATTTATTTTTGTCTTTCAAACATAAGGTTTCAGGAGTTCCCGTCGTGGCGCAGTGGTTAACGAATCCGACTAGGAACCATGAGGTTGAGGGTTTGATCCCTGGCCTTGCTCAGTGGGTTAAGGATCTGGCGTTGCCGTGAGCTGTGGGTGTAGGTTGCAGACGCAGCTCGGATCCTGCGCTGCTGCGGCTCTGGCGTAGGCCGGTGGCTACAGCTCCAACTGGACCCCTAGCCTGGGAACCTCCATATGCTGCAGGAGCGGCCCAAGAAATGGCAAAAAAAAAAAAAAAAAAAGACAAACATAAGGTTTCAGAAATATCAATATTATTGCTCAAACATGGAAAGGGATTAATTAGTTCAACTTCCTACTGGATTCTCAACATGGCATAATAATGTGCCAGCAGAAACACATCTGGTCACACTGTTGATAAAAGCCTGCTGCCAAAGGTAGGCAGTGTTGTCTTGCACGAGATGGATTTCTCTTTCTTTAAAAAAAAAAAGGACTGTTTGACAAGCAGCTATTGTGTACGGAAATTAATGCTAACACATTTTATGTTGTGTTATCTTGGAATTGCTTTTGAGCCCCACATACTCAAGTACCAATATATTTCTCCCTTCATATTTGAAAAGGAACATTTTGACAAAGCATGAAAATCTTGAAATGTAAACATTACACTTGCCAGGAGTGAACAACAAAAGATGCTACCCTCTTCTACTTTGGTTTGCACTAGCTGATATGTAGGCTGAAAGCTTGGGGGAAATCAGGTTTCTTTGTTTATAAAGTTTAAGAAATTGTTTCCCTTCACCTGTCTTTCCTCATTCAAGTATCCTAGAAGCTTAAACAAGTAACAGTAGATAACAGCATGGATGTTCTAATTAAAATATCTCAAGTATCACTTTTATTTCAAAGTTTTCATTTAAAAACTCAAATGAGGGAGTTCCCATTGGGGCTCAGCGGAAACGAATCTGACTAGTATCCATGAGGACACAGGCTCGATCCCTGGCCTCACTTGGTGGGCTAAGGATCCGGTGTTGCTGTGAGCTGTGACGTAGGTCACAGATGTGGCTCGGATCCTGTGTTGCTGTGGCTGTGGTGGAGGCCGGCAGCTACAGCTCTGATTCGACCCCTAGCCTGGGAACCTCCATATGCCACGGATGCAGCCCTAAAAAGATGAAAAAATTAAAATAAAAAAATAAAAACTCAAATGATATGAGATTACAGGAATCATATATTTGACCCTAGCTAATAAGTTCAGTCATGGTCTTATTTTCAAGTATGAAATAGCAGTAAAGCAGACCTTTCTTGATGGTATCTAATGTGCCAGTAATATCAGATATTCATAAAGAAATCACATAGCTTGAATGACATAAACAACACAAGAAGGAGAAACATAAACTAATCATACAAAATGCTTAGAAAGCAACTGCCCTCAAGTGCAGGCAGATAGTTTAAATAGCCCAAGGAAACTTTTTCAACTAGAGTCACATGGACACAATAATGATACTCTATGTAAGAAGCGCATGGGTGAGAAGATAGTGTAGAACTTTAAGTTACTGCATTGCTATCAGTGATTCAACCCAGAGTACTTACAAATGAATTTGACATCCAAAGGCTTGAAACTCCAAGATAAGAATTCATTTTTTGGAAAACTGTGGCCCAAACCAAAAAAGGAAGCTATTAAGCCATTCTGCGAATGCCTACTGCTCATCTTCCACACCGTGACTCAGAATACGGCCGAGATAACGATCTTACGTGTGTTCGCTATTGCCAGCTCCTGCCATTTACTGCCATCTAAATCCGTTCTGATGTCTAGGCTATGCATCTCCTGTCTTACAACAAGTGAAGATGATACAGCTGACGGTGAGGTCCAGAGATCCAGAGAATGGAGGACCTAAGAAGCATCTGACTTGCTCTCTTTATGAATAATCCAAGGCAGATCAGAAACCAGTGCCTCTTTGCGTATCTTAAATAATGTCAGTGTTAACCACCAAAAAAGGCACTGATTTAACTTCTCAAGCACAAAAGGGGGACAGGGGGAAGGAAGTGGCGACGAGCTGAAAGGTCCTGAAAGTGTGTACAGTACGTCTTAGCACTACAGAGCTCTAGAGAGTCTCCACTCCCTCATCCCTTTAACAAACACTTAGCAAACGCCGTAAAAGGTGCTGAGTTAGACACTGGGTGGAATTCAGACATGAGGAAGGAAGCCGGTTGGGGAGAGAGAAGCTAGGATGAAACAGAGTAAATGAAGTGGATTTACAGATTTAAAAAAAAAACTTAGGAAGGGAGCGAGAGGGGCAGCTATTTGTGACTGGAAAAGGCTTCGCCGTAGAGGTAGTAGCGAAAGTGAGGCTTGAAGGCTGCAGGGAATTTTTCTACAAGTCAAAGGAATCGAAAGAAAGGACAGTCGAGGCTCTGAGGAGGTCGCTCAAGACGTGGCAAAAGTACTGGGCACAGCTGCAGCAATGGCAAGATAAGCAGGGAGGCACAGCATTCCTGGGAGTATGGTGAACCCTGAGCCCAGCAATGTCCCCTGCAGCCAGGCCGCCACGGGGTCTCCTGGGACAGTGACCCCCCTCCCCACATCTGACTGCACATCGAACTTCACCTGAGATGTTTAAAAGGCAGATGCTCAAATCCCACTAGGAATAGGAAACTACAATTTTTTAAGCTCCTGTAGTGGCTCTCGGTATGAGTTAGATGTGGGCAGAGCGTGAGCAACTGCAGGGTGGAAGCAAAGAGAATGGAGGAGAGAAATGGCTGCAAGAGAAGAAGAGAAGAGGAATGAACAGAAAATACCCACTGTTGGCGAAGGGAGGGAGGGTCAATGGAAAAGAAGAACCAGAGGTTACTTTAGGACGAAAAGAATAGGTAGGTGGAAGAAGAGGCAAATGTTTGCAAGAAAACATTAAATTTGGACCTTCTGGGGTTGAGTTCCTTAATGAGTAGGAAATGTGGTCCTAGCAGTCCTGGAAAATTAACTTCCTATTTAAACATACACTATTTGCTGACTCCTCTTGTAGGGTTGCTGTGCACTGTGTACTACGTTTTATTAATTAGCTTGAGAGTCGTATCCCTCCCCCTAAATACATGAAGAACATATGATATACACAGGCAGAGTGCTAGAAACTTAAGAGGAACTCTATCCAGCAATCCCATTCCTGGGCATCTAGCCAGAGAAAACCATGACTCGCAAAGACACATGGACTCTGATGTTCATTGCAGCACCATTTACAATAGCCAAGACATGGAAACAACCTAAATGCCTGTCGACAGAGGAATGGATCAAGAAGATGTGGTATATATACACAAGGGAATATTACTCAGCCATTAAAAGGAATGAAATACCGGCATTTTTAGCAACATGGATGGACCTAGAAATTATCATGCTAAGTGAAGTCAGCCATACAGTGAGAAACACCAACATCAAATGCTTCCACTGACATGTGGAATCTGAAAAGAGGACAGACTGAACTTCTTTGCAGAACAGATATTGACTCACAGACATTGAAAAACTTATGGTCTCTGGAGGAAACAGTTCAGGGGGTGGGGGGATGTGCTTGGGCTGTGGGATGGAAATCCTGTGAAATTGGATTGTTATGATCATTATATAACTACAGATGTGATAAATTCATTTGAGTAATAAAAAAAAGAAACTTAAGAGGAACTCAATAAATATTTATTGAATAATAAAAGTGGAAGCCTAAAAAAAGGAGATTTTAGTCTTAAAAAAAGAAAGAAAAGAAAAAGAACTCTCCATATATTTTTTAAGATGCATAAGTCTTACCTTTTCAGCCAAGGCTTTTAAACTGTCAAGGAATCTTTGCCAGAAATCCTTGAAGAGCGGGCGGTCAATTTTCTTCAGGCTCTCTTTGGTGCTAGCGTCCACACTGACATATAGTTGGGTAACTGGTTTGAGGTTCCTTGGTAATTTAAAATTAAAAAAAAAAAAAACACATACACATACACACAACAGAAAAAGAAAATTACATGTACGTCAGCCTTTACACGATGTTAAATTTCAACTCTGTAACAGATGTGGTGATTAAACATTTCACTGGGTCTAGAGGCTTCAACATCTCCCAGAAGACTGAAGCAATGATTTCAGTGTGGCAGAATGGGATGTCAGCTGGTTATTTTTTAAAAATGACGAGACGATCCCTAATAAATTGAAAACATTCAATTACTTAAAACTGGTCTCTCTTCAAGCACTAGGTTTCGGTGGAAAATAAACAAGACTGACTGAGCTTTAAGGTCTGACTCCATCAGCTCAGCACAATTAAAGGGGGCTCTCGGACCAGTTTCCCCATAAACTCCACCACTTCAGACTTTTACAGGGGTCTGCACAGATGGGCCACCTCTCATCATCGATTCCCTGATGCAAGTTTTTGAAGAAACAGGAAGAACGTAGAGAGCTCCAGTCTCCTTTCAAAGGCACAGAACCACGCTGATGCCTCTGAGAGCCGGGGTGGGGTTCAAGCCTTGTGTGGGCCAGCAATAACCTTTTCGGGGAGCCTTAAGTCATGCAGAGCTGGAACACCACCAGCCAAGCTCTTATAAGAGAGCATAACCTAGAAGAAAAATGTATGTTGCAGGCTCTTGTTTTTCTTTGCCTTCTTCATCTATATCCTTGCATACCATTCATTTTCCACGTCTCTCAAACGTATCGACTCTCTCATTTCACAATGTCCTCATCTACCAGTTTTCTTGCCGGGCATGTTTTAAGCCCAGATTGTTCTTTTTCCAAAGTCTCTCCGTTCTCCCTTCAAATGGGTCTCATAATTCACTCTCTTCAATGAATTTCCAAAGAAAAAAAGAAATTCCCCCTTAATAATCCTGACCAAATGCTCCCATTTTCTATAAATATTCTAGAATTTGTACTTACCCCTAGAATATTGTTTAAAATTTTTTGTTTCAAAGTCTATGCACATTTTAAAACTGACACATAATTCACGTGCCATAAAATTCACCATCAAAGTGGTTTGTGTGCTTTTTATAGCCATCAGTACCGGCCTTATCAATCTGGGGGTGGAAGACTTGAAGGTCGGGAACCTCATTTTTCTTTGCATCTGGCCATACAAACAGACACTCAACGCGACTTTTTAGGAGATATCGTTGACTTCCGCCGACAGAACTCTTAAGGAAATTCAAGCCCGACAAATGCTTGTAATGATCTGGCTTAGTGACATATGGAAAAGTCAGAAAGGTCGAAACTCTAAGTTGTTAAAGTGCAGAAGTTCTGATCAAAGTTAGGAAGGAATGATTAAAAACACTAGCAGACTCTCATGGCTTTCATCTCTCTCCAATACTGATAAAGGGAATCCTTAAAAGTTCAATAATGTGTCATCCTGAGAGCAGAGACTTCGGTTACTGAAAATGCAAAACTACAGCATGTGGTCATGGCAGCCTTTTGCCTCGATGCCCCTTTTGCTGGAGGCCTCTTTAATAACAGACGAGCTACTTTAAATGGACTTCATGTTTTACAAAAATAAAAAAAGACGGTCTTAATGGTTACTGTTGGCTATCATCATCAGATGCTTACAGGACTTTGTCATGACGCTGCCTGATGCAAAATGGAAATGGCCTGACCTTTTCACTATGTCTCCTTCACTACTTAAGATTATGAATAGCAAATTTCAAAGGCCATAGCTGTTTTACAAACTTCCATCATTTTGCCAAAACAAGGGAGCCCTGGCCACTGACACTAGCAATAAGGAATTTTTTGCCAGTACTAAAAGTCTAAGGTGCTGTAATCCAGGAATTTTACTAGGGAGCAGAGAAGAACGGAGAAGAGAAAAAGAGAGCTCATTCCTAAGGGGCCCCAAAGCAGTAAAAGGACCTTGGAGAAACTTTCTGGGCCCCAGGGATATTGTGTCTGCCAGCTGATGGCCTCTATTCCCCACAACGGGCCATGAGGCTCCAGGCTGAGTCATTTGTCTGTCTCCTCTCTACGCAGTTAGAATCCTTTCAGTTATATCCTTAAAACCATCATAACAATTCCCGGGTCTCAGAATCTCACATTGCTGTTGAGAACAATTAAAAAGGACTCTGCAATAAAAGGGATATACAACCCTGAGCCTGGTCCCTGGTGGAAATGCCCAATGAATCTTGATATGACGACCGTGATGACCCTTCGTCCTGCTGATTTGAAATCTGAGTTACGAACGATCGTTTATAGACATGCACTGTAACTCAACATAAAAACCCCTCTCCCCTTTTTCCTTTCTGCAGCGATGAGGCCTCATTCTCCCCAGGATAATCAATGATCATGATCCTATCAAGACTCTACCTAGAATGAAACCTACTCATCTCCAGAAAAAGGAAAAAAAAGGAGGAGAGATTTATGTTTGTAAGAAATCAAGCAGTTTCAGTAGTGACTCTGATGTTCCTACTGGACAAAAAAAATAACTGAAGTGACCCAAATAGCCAAAACTTACATTCGGAATCTATCTTAAAAAAGGACAGTTTCTATTAACTCTTTTCTTCCCTGTGTAATGGGTCATGATCTCTTGTTTCTCTTCTACTTCATGACTTTTTTTAGGAAAGCTGGGCATTTCAAATAACACTATGTGGCAATTCTAAATCTGGTATCTCCCAACCAAGGCTTTTGATCTTTTCTGTTTTCAGTTTGCTGTTTTTGCTGTTACTGAACCAGTTTGGTAATTTCTGTATTCTTGGTTGTGCTTAGGCACTTAAATATCTGTTTGGTTAGCTTAGTTGTCAGGTAATGTTCAAAGATATCCTTAAATGCCTTCAATCAATAAGTCCCCTAGTCTTTGTTGAGGGGCTCTGTGTGTGTCTTAGGGTAAGC
The DNA here is from genome assembly GCF_054392235.1 of Sus scrofa. Lineage (NCBI taxonomy): Eukaryota > Metazoa > Chordata > Mammalia > Artiodactyla > Suidae > Sus > Sus scrofa. Next base: position 15,950,320 of record NC_139385.1, read on the forward strand.
CTTCAATGCCCAAGTAGGCAGCTGACAACTCTGTCTTAGTTTTCACTGTCTACTGGCATCAATATCAAGTAGAGGTGAGAGCACAGGGCCTTTCAAGTCTTCCCGGGCATACTCACAGCCCTGCCCATGTATGTGGTCTTCCAGATTTCTGGGAACATGCTGGAGCTTCTCAAAGTCCCCTATGGACATCTCATTCCCCAGCTTTTCCTTTAAAGTATGTGGTTAGCTTCCTGTTTGCACCAACTGTTATTGCTGCCTCAGGCAGCTGGGAAGCTAAACAATTGCCGATAATTATTCATGAGAAACACCCGAGCAAAAGGCTTTTTGGACTGGACAAACTCTGAATCACTTTGAGTGAACACAACCCCTGTGAGTGAGTTTCCAGGGAACTGCCATGCAAGCCATATAAGGACAATTCTCTGGGAATGGGACTTTGAAAGGTTTCCAGCTCTGCTGTGTCCCTTCCTCTGGCTGCAAGGCTATTGGTTTTTACCATGACTGTAGTAAACTATTAGTTTGCAGAGCCAGAGAAGTGGGAATGGAAGAGGACATGGTAACACATGACAAAGGTTACTGCTCTTATTAAGACTCAGCCATTTTTCTGAGGAACCATGGATGTTCACCCATTTCTAAGCCAAGTTTCAACCCTGAGCCTTAAAAAACAGAGCTTTTAAATTTTTTATGCATTTCCTTTTTACGGCCACACCTGTGGCATATGGAAGTTCCCAGGCTAGGGGTCAAAGTGGAGATGCAGCTGCCAAACTACACTACAGCCACAGCAACACCAGATCGGAGCTGCATCCGTGACCTATGCCGCAGCTCACAGCACTGCCGGATCCTTAACCCAATGAGCCAAGGCCAGGGATAGACCTGCATCCTCATGGATACTGGTTGGGTTCTTAACCCACTGAGCCACAACAGGAACTCCAACAAACCTTTTTAAAATTTAACTTAGTTGTTTTTTGCCTCCTCTTCCCTGTACACAGCTTGAACTAGAAGGGCCATCCCCATACCCACACACACCTCTGCAGAAAACTGGAGAACTGCTGGATGTGGGGAAAACCACACATCTGGTGTCAGAAGTGTTGTGAGGAGTTCCCGCTGTGGCGCAGTGGTTAACGAATCCGACTAGGAACCATGAGGTTGTGGGTTCGGTCCCTGCCCTTGCTCAGTGGGTTAATGATCCGGCGTTGCCGTGAGCTGTGGTGTAGGTTGCAGACGCGGCTCGGATCCTGCGTTGCTATGGCTCTGGCGTAGGCCGATGGCTAGAGCTCCGATTCAACCCCTAGCCTGGGAACCTCCATATGCCCAAGAAATAGCAACAACAACAACAAAAAGACAAAAAGACAAAAAGACAAAAAAAAAAACAGCTAGGAGTGAAGTGTTCTGGTGTTGTGAAAACAGAGCTTCATACTTGGCTCTTGACAATTTTTGCTAGATGTCTTTTTTTCCAAGGTCAGAAATCTCTCTTATGCAAAATCTCTGGATCTTAAATGTTGGCTTACCAAAACAAAACAAAACAAAACAAAAAAACAAAAACAAACAAACAAACAAACAAAAAAAACCAACAACAGTGCAGGACAAATAAAACCTACTCCTTATCAACTGTCAGTCTGAGGCTTCTGCTCTTAAGAAACCTCCAAGCCTTCCCGCATACCTAAAAGTGTTTAAAAGCTGAGTTCCAAAAAAGACTGAGTCCCAGTAGGTTCAAGGTTACCCTCCTTGCCAAGTACAAGATACGGTCTGCTGTGCTATACGGTAGCCTACAAACATGGCCATAATTCCTCTATGCCTGTGTCCTGTTGACCTGTAGCTTTGAAGGTCCCTTCATTGCCTCCCTGCTCGGCCATGTGACTTGCTTTGGCCAAGGACGAGTGAGCAAATGTGGCACAAGAGAGGCTTGAATGATGCCTGTGCATTGGGGTTTGTCCTTTCTGGCTGCTCTTTGAAACCCTGCCACCATGTGATCAATTTCAGGCTTGCTGAGGATAAAAGGCTACATGGAGGCCCCAGTTGTCCCAGGCAAGGCCATCATAAACCAGCCGCCCTGTGGATCCATCAACTTACTAGACACATGCACACCACTGAGACCAGCACAGTCAGCCAAGATGAAAAGACCGCCCAGCCGATCCACAGATTCATGAGCTAAATACATGGTTGCTAGTGTGAGTGACTTCGTTTTAGGGCAAGTGGTTACAGATAACTGATACAAGCTATGAGTTACCAGTTACATGCACATCAAAAATACCATTATAGGAGTTCCCGTCATGGCGCAGAGGAAGTGAATCTGACTAGGAACCATGAGGTTGCAGGTTCGATCCCTGGCCTCGCTCAGTGGGTTAAGGATCTGGCATTGCCGTGAGCTGTGGTTTAGGCCGGCAGCTTAGTTCCAAATGGGCCCCTAGCCTGGGAACCTCCACGTGCTGCAGGTGTGGCCCTGAAAAGCAAAAAAACAAAAAACAAAACAAAAAAACCCATCATAAAGGCACTTGTTTTTGTGGAACCAAGTGGGCTTTTCCTCCAGAGAAAGGCCTTTTATCGTTCAATCACCACCAGCTCTATCATTAGGTGTCTTACACATTTTTGTCGTTTTTATTAATTAGCCTGTGTGATGACAAACAAAAACATAAAGCTACCTAGCGTGTACCAGCTTTCTCACTTGCAACAGTATTGGCTTCTCTCTTCCACAAACCCTCGGGGACCACTCGCTGTGACAACTCCCTTTGGTGGGAGGACTGTCGGCAAAGAGCCATATGCTTTGGAGCTGGAGGGGAGACTAAGAGCCTCCTCAAGAAAAGTGAAGTGTCCTGAAAAGGCCCCTAGCCTGAATGTAATGCCTGCAGGTGGGTCCAGGGAAGATCAGCTGACAAAGTCAAGATTGTCTTCCAAAGATGACCAGAAGATGGGTCAGGTCCTGCAGTCATTTGGAAAAGAAATATTTCATTAACAGCAAAAAAAGTAGTCCCCACGCAATTAGCCGGAGACCATTGTTACTTCTTAGCATGTGCTGGAAGATGAAATGGTTGCAGGAAGTTCACCTAACAGCTGAGTCAAATGAACAAAGTATAGAATTAGCGCGAGAAACATTAGGGCTAATTTCCAAAATGCATGACCTCTGTGCCATAGCCTTGTTCTTCCTGAAGGAAACTAGGACGCCAGAGACAATTAGTATTTAGATTCCTCCTGATTCACAGAAATAAAACGGCATTATCTGCACCGAGAGAAGTATTTCCTTTCCGTTTTCTCTTGGACGGCGTTCACATACACGTCTTATTTAATTCTCTATCATCTCTCCTCAATCCCTGATGGCATTCACAAGAATACTGTGTATTATCAGACGATGGATCACTCTCTCTGGTCATCATTCTACATGCCACTCCTAGAAGTTCAATTCCTTTAAGCATTTCAGGAGGCTCCACAGACTCAACCAACCGTGAATCAAACATATTCAAGGATGTCTCATTGTGGCTCAGCAAGTTAAGAACCCAACTAGTGTCCATGAGGATGCAGGTTCGATCCCTGGCCTCGCTCAGTGGGTTAAGGATCTGGCATTGCTGCAAGCTGTGGTGTAGGTCATAGATGCAGCTGGGATCTGGCACTGATTTCTGTGGCTGTGGTGTAGGCTGGCACCTGGAGCTCTGATTTGACCACTTCCATATGCCACAAGTGCAGCCCTAAAAAGACAAAGGGGGGGGGTGGTTTCCAGAAAGTTCCGAAGAGCAAACCTTGAGTTTGCCACCTGCCAGCAGCGAGTTACACAGCATTTACACTGTATCAGGCATTATAAGTAATCTCGAGTTAAAGTACAGGAGAGGATTGCATGGGTTATATGTGAATACTATATAGCATTTTATAAAAGGGACTTGAGCATTTATGGATTTTGGTATTTACAGGGGGTCCTGGAACTAATTCTGCTCAGATACCAGGGACAACAGCATGTCTTAAATTTGGGACAGACTCGTTTTTTTCTATGTATGCAAGTATGCGTGTGTGTCCCCACACCACTCTATCCGATTCACCCTCATGAGCCATCCAAAAAGTCAAAGATTTTAAACATAAAACTTTAAAAATAGGAATGGTGGAGTTTCTGTCATGGCTCAGCAGAAACCAATCTGACTCGTATACATGAGGACGAGGTTTGATCCCTGGCCTCGCCCAGTGGGTTAAGGATCTGGTGCTGTGGTAAGCTGCAGTGTAGGTCACAGACACCGATGAGATCTGGCATTGCTGTGGCTATGGTGTAGGCCAGAAGCTGTAACTCTGATTCAACCCTAGCCTGGGAGCCTCCATATGCCACGGCCCTAAAAAGACAAAAAATAAATAAAAATAAAAACGAATAAAAATAGGAATGGTGGAATTCCTGTCATGGCGCAGTGGTTAACGAATCTATCTAGGAACCATGAGGTTGTAGGTTCAATCCCTGGCCTTGCTCCGTGGGTTAAGGATCGGGCGTTGCCGTGAGCTGTGGTGCAGGTTGCAGACATGGCTCGGATCCTGCATTGCTGTGGCTCTGGTGTAGGCCGGTGGCTACAGCTCCGATTCGACCCCTAGCCTGGGAAGCTCCATATGCCGCGGGAGCGGCCCAAGAAATAGCAACAACAACAAAAGACAAAAGACAAAAAGACAAAAAAAAAAAAAAAAAAAGAATGGTGACCCTATGCAAAATTTACACACTGACTTTTTACAAACTTTTAACTTCTATCTTTTTATACGACTTCAGAAAGTACTACCTTAGCTATCTTTGTGATAATATTACTGATCTCCATATTACTGCCTGGGAGCTAATAATTTTAATCAACTCTCTGTTTTCCTACGATGTTAATTTTTGGGGGTGAGGTAGGGGAGTGAAGGAGAAAAATGTAGCTGTATTGCTTTCCCAGGCAAAGGAGGCCACAGCAGGCTAATGCCCTAAAGACTGTGCCCTCCTGTGATGTTAAATTTTAAACTGACTTTGTGCATGTGTTTGCATGTAAGATCATTCTTGCTACATCTTACTGGCCGATTTTTACAAAACACACTTGAATTTTAAATTATTAAATGTCTTCCTAGGGGGGAATCTCCCCAATATTCCACCCACCGTCTGTGAGCACCTACAGTGTGCCCGCATAATACTTAGTGACATAAAGATAAAGAAGCAGGGGCCATTGGCCCAGGAACTCAAGTCTAATGAAGAAGGTACAAGTAAATGACAACTCAGGGAAAGTTAAGGGGTTTGCTGCTGTAATTTGTGCACAGTACAAGCATAACACAAAGCCCCAGGAGATGGTCGTCTCCACGCCCTCCCTCCCAGTCAGCCAGACCAACCCCGTCGTCTTACCTCCGAAACCTGCTCCTTCCTTACAAGAGCCCTAGACTGTCACAGCAGTCAACACTGCTGGAACTTTCAGAATCATCATGTATGACCTCTTCTAAGCAGGGCCCACAGAGCCAAACAAACTTATCTATCAGGCCTCAAGGCTGCCTTTTTAAGACTCTTCATTCTGTCTTGCTTTCATCCTTCTAACTCTTACCTAAACACACATAAAATCTCCCATCCAGTTTCCCGCCTCTTGGCTCACCCCCTTTACACCATGCCAACGGATGACTCTGCAGAAAGCAAGATCACTCTGCAGAAGAGCATTCCAAGTCCTCTACAATCCAATCTCACCCTCTCCAACTTGCTTTCCAGCTGCCAGAATCTTTCACACACTCTGTGGGTCAATCCACGATATTTACATAATGGTATGTAAACACCCTAACTCCATATCTTTCTTGCATAGTTCTTTTTTTTTTTTTCTTTCAATGGCCACACCCATGGCATACACCACACCCCGACCTGGGACTGAATCTGAGCTGTGGCAATGCCAGACCCTTTAACCCAGTGCACTGGGCTGGGGATCGAACCTGCTCCTCAACAGCGACCCAAGCCACTGCAGTCGGGAGTCTTAAGCCATTGCGCCACAGCGGGAACTCCTCAGACAGTTCTTATTAAAAATCAACAGTTTCCTATCTCCCCAAGTACCAATCCTAGCCATGGTTTAAGACCCCAATGTAACGATGTCTTCTCTGAGATGTTTTGTTCTGCTTCTCCTATCTTAAAAAAAAAAAAAAAGGCTTCTCTTTTGAATTCCTCCAGCAATTTATTTGTGCCTCTGTTTTTGAAAAACTAGTGTTATCTTTCCCAACAGAAGAGATTTTTAAGAGCAGGACCATCACTGCCCCCCCAAGGCCAACATCTGTGTGTAGCTGGGAATCAATAAATCCTTTTTTGAATTTATTAACGCCTGTTAGTTTGACTTTTCAGTCAAACACAGATTTAAGCAGCAGCACCGTAACAAGCTGGACCGCTCACCTGATTTCCGCAGGGAACTGTGCGTTTGTGACCAGGAAGCTGGAGATTTTACACTCGTGCAGCAGCTTCACAAACCTGTTGATTTCTGGGTACATGATGGGTTCTCCCACAAGGGACAAGGCGCAGTGTTTGACTGTCATTCCTTCCTCAAAGCGTTCTTCCTTGACACCTGGTACTCCTGCAGAATTCGGCAAAAAGGAGCAAGTCAAAAAGGCACACATAGAAGGCATCGCTTTTATCTTTCTTAATTACAATTTTTTTTTCTTTTTTGGTCTTTTTGCCTTTTCTAGGGCCGCTCCTGCGGCATATGGAGGTTCCCAGGCTAGGGATCTAATCGGAGCTGTAGCCGCCGGCCTACGCCAGAGCCACAGCAACTCGGGATCTGAGCCGAGTCTGCAACTTACACCACAGCTCACAGCAACGCTGGATCGTTAACCCACTGAGCAAGGCCTGGGATCGAACCCACAACCTCATGGTTCCTAGTCAGATTTGTTAACCACTGAGCCACGACGGGAACTCCCCTTAATTACAATGTTTAAAATTTTTCTTAATGGCTCCTTGATACTAGAGGGCAAAGTCATTTTTGATACCAGCCAAACAATATAAAACAGCGGCAGAGGTGGGGCAGTGGGGGAGACCCAAAATTATTAAATCAGAGGGGAAGAAAAACCCCTAGATTAAATCAGCAGTCTCATCAGTGGTTTTAGTACTAATTAAACTACATCAATACAAGCAGGCAAAACTAACTTTGTTATTAGCTAATTACTTGGAACATGGAACGTATTACTTTCCATAAGTTGCTTAGCTCTGCATTCTTTCACGCTGGCTGAAGAAAATGAACTCAGTACAGCTACATAGGAAAAGCCTCTTCTATACCAATCATTGCCCCCTCATGCCTCAGGTATTTTGAATTGATAAACTGAACGTAGCTCTGGTCCAGAAGAACAGAGGAGAGAAAAAGGAGAAAACTACAAGGGAGCTCCCTGGTGGTCTGGCGGTTAGGACTCGGCGTTTCACTGCTGCAGCCTTGGTTGGGGACCTGAGATGGCATACCAATCTGCTGCACACAGCACCCCCTCCCCACCCCACCCTCCAAAAAAGAAACCTGTGGTTCTCGCCCTTGGCTTCATATTGGAATCACCTGGAGGGTATCGACTACTGCTGGCAAGTCTACCGCCAAAGACTGACTTTAACTGGAGTGGGTGCAAGCCGGGGTCCTGGGAGCTTTAAAAGTTCCTCAGGTGATTCTAAGGTGCAGCCAGGGTCAAATCCCACTGCCTGAACCAGGCGTCCCCAAGCTTGTAGGTACACAGGAACCGCCCCGGGAATCTTCAAAGTTCCGAGCTCCAGGCCCCAGCACGCGCCAAGGAAATCACCATCTCTGGGGAACTGGCATAAGAGCATCAGGTTCTGAAGCTCACCAGGCGCTTCCGATATGCAGACAAGTCTGGGAAACTATGGGCACACACCACTGGCTCTCCACCCTAGTGATGCTGGAATTTCTGAAGATCTTTAAAAAAAAACCCAGGGTCCAGGCAGCATCCCAAGCCAATTAAACTGCAATCTCTGGGGATGAAACTGAGAACGCATATTTTGGGTCTTTTTTTTTTTTTTTTTTTTTTTTTTTGGTCTTTTTAGAGCCTCATCCAAGGCATATGGTGGTTGCCAGGCTAGGGGTTGAATCGAAGCTGCAGTTGCCGGACTGCACCACAGCCACAGCAACTTGGGATCTAAGCCGAATCTGCGACCCACATCACAGCTTATGGCAATGCCAGATCCTTAACCCACTGAGCAAGGCCAGGGATCAAACCCATATCCTCATGGATACTGGTCGGGTTCGTTAACCACTGAGCCACAATGGGAACTCCCAAAACACCCCTATTTTTGAACCGCTCCCCAAGTGACTCGAGTGTCGGCGGGGGTCGAGAAGCACCGCTCTTGCCTCGAGGCTGAAAGCACGCGTGAAAGCCCCTCAATCTAACACAGAGCTGGAAAGACCTGGAAAGAGCGTGAAAACGCAAATAAAAATGTATCTCCTTTTGCTGTATATATTTCCATCCATCATCTTCAGGTTCTTTTTGAAAACTATATTCTCCCTAAAGGATCCGGATTCTTCACATGACCTCTCAGTCATGTAACGGCCATCTCTGAAATGTCATTTACTTAACTACAAGCAGGACTTAGCTCAAAGGATGCTTGTGAGAATTAAATGAAGTAATGGAAATGAGAAATGGGAATTAAAGGAGAGAATGGGACTAAGAGATGGAAAAGCTTTAGGAGAGCGCCAGGCGCGCACACCCTAAGAGCACCCATCAAGGATTTGTTTTTATCATCACCTTTATCCTGGTTTCCCAAACTGCTTCAATCCCAGTCACCATCACCCCCGGAACAACAACAACAACAAATCTGGCGAAAATGAAGCTAGTTTTCACTGCTGGCTTGTGCCTTTGTTTCCAGGAGGTTGACTTCATTTCACACATACACGAGCACCATCTACTTGGAAATAAGCAGGTTGCAAGAATACCCAAGATATCAAATCAACAAAATTCAGGCTAAAATCTGGACAATCGAAAAGTGGCAGGTTTTATCTCTTCTCTAACTGCAATTCTAAGAATGTATTTCATGTCAGTATTTGGGGATGAATCATTTTTTAAGGTATTGAAACCTAAGCTCTTCACTCAAGTGAATCGAGGTTTTAAATAAAACTTGATCCTGAACTCACTCTGTGTTGCCAAGACAACTCAGCATTAAGTATAATATTTCCTTTTGTTTAAAAAAAAAAAGGCATTCATTTTAATTTCCCTATGAAAAGATGGGTAAAAGGGCAGATTTAATCTGAACTGCAAAATTAACCCAAAGCTCAGGAAGCAGAATAACTGAGCACTGGCTAGGCCCTAACCACTGGAAGTCAGATGCACCAGGTCCCAAGTCCGGCTCTACCACAGGCTGGTGTGTGTCCTGGGTCAAGCCAATTACCCTCTCTACTCCTATTCCTTGGCCTCTATGGTGGGGACTTCACACACACTTGCACACAGTTCTAAGAATGCAATTAAACAAGCCCCATGAAATAACTAGTCTGGTGCCAGGCTCAGCACAAAAGCAATCCAAAACTGTTAGCTGCAAATATTTTTTATTAAAATAATTATTTCATGAACTGAAATAGAAATTCAATAAAGTAATTTTTAAATAAAATGATAATTCCATTCAGTTCAACATGCAATGGCCCCCTGAGCAACAAAGGTGGGAACTTTATACGTGGAGATACACACACACACACACACACACACACACACACACACACACATATGAAGTTTTTGGAGATTTGTGACAATTTGAAAAAGCTCACAGATGTACCCCAGGGCCTAGAAATATCCTAAATTAAGAAAAAGTTAGGTTTGTTGAGAATGCATAAAATAAATGTAGATACCAGTCTCATCATTTACTACCATAAAATATACATATCAAAACTTCACTGATGGACCATACACGACACCATTCGCAGTCGAGGAAAAAACGTAAACAAATGTAAAGAGACAGTATTACATCATAACTGCATAAAGTAGTACCTATTGCATCATTTCATAGCCACCTCCTGTTGCTACTGAGCACAAGTGTTGCAAGTATTGCCGCGTGAGGCTCATCACCTCCACATGAGCGGTTCGTCTCTCCAGTAAATTGAGAATTGCCGTAAAGAGCAAACTCTCGTGGTTCTTGTAGTTTTCACTGGGGTTAGTGCAACACCATGACCCTTGAATAACACCACAGGACCCATACAACATGCGGCTAGTGATGCTGGAAGGGCTTACAAGCAGCAGAGAAAAAAGTCAGGACATGACGAGAGAAAGGTGAACGCTTTATATGCACCGTAAATTGAGGTCTGCAGCGGCAGGTGCCGGCCACTTCAAGAGAAATGAATCCAGCATGAGGGCCATTGCAAAAAAAGAAAAAAGGAATTCATGAAGCCGTCGAGGCAGCTCCGCCAGCAGACATGGAAACCCTTTTTGTGAAATGTCTTTTTATCTCATACCGAAAATGCAGCTTTTATGTGAGTACGAGACTGCTACAGAAAGGCATCACCTATAGGCGAATGTGATTCAAAAAGCCAATAAAGCAAAAAGAAGGTGGAGGATCTAAAGCTGGAGAATGTGTGCCAGCAAAAGATGGTTTGATGATTTTAGAGAGAGGTTTGGTTTTAACATGTCAAGATAACAGAAGAAACGGCGTTTGCCAACCAAGAGGCAGCAAAGGAATTCCCAGCAAAGAAAACCACAACGGAGAAAGGACAACTGCCTGATCAGGTTTTTAATGTCATTGAAAGTGTCCTAGTCTAGGGCAGGGAGGGGGGGGAAGCTGCAAAGGATATTTATGAGTAAGGAAGAGAAGCCAGCACTAGGATTTAAAGCAGGAATGGAAAGGCTAACTTTACCGTTCTGGACAGAAGCCTGTCCCTTCCTGTATGATCAGGAGCACCCTTCACTATAAAGCCACTGACCCCTGTGCCTGGAAGAGAAACGAGAAGCACCAGCTGCCGATCTTTCGGTTGTCCAAGAAGGCCTGGACAATGAGAATATTTTTCTAGACTGGGTCCATCAATGCTTTGTCCCTGATGTCAGGAAGCACCTTGCTGGTGAGGGGCTGTCTTTTAAAGTTCTGTGATACTGGACCATGCCCTGGCCATCCAGACCTCAGGAGTTCTACCTGCCCCCAAGCACAATGTCTCTAGTCAAGCCTTGAGGTCAGGGAGTCAGAAGGACAGATATGCATGGTACTCTACGGTCAGGACGGTCAGATCCCTGACAGAACATTACAAAAGCGTGGAAGGATCACACCACTGCAGATGCCATCATTGGCAGAGAAAAACGCATGAAAACTATCAAGCCACAAACCATAAATTCCTGCTGCAGAGAACTGTGTCCAGTTGTTGGGCAGGACTTCCCAGGATTTATGAAAGAGCCCATCACAGAAAGCAAGAAAGAGACATTGGATATGGTTTTAAGAAGGGGGTGGGGGTGGGGACGGGGAAGGAGGGCTTCCAGATGTGGATCTTGGAGAAATTCAAGAGCTAACAGACACCGCACTGGAGGAAGGAACAGAAGATGACTTGACGGAGACGAGTGCTTCCACCCCAGGGCCAAGATGATGAGGAAGAAGACAGAGAGGCAGCAGGGCCAGAGAACAAATGGACCCCAGACCAGGCGGCAGAAGGGTTCTGGTTATGCAAGACTGCTGTGGCCTTCTTTTACGACAGGGACCCTTTCTTAGATAAGGGCACGGAGACGAAAGCAGATGGTGGAAGAAGGCGTGGCGTCGTACAGCAATACTTAAAGAGAAATGAACAGGCAACAACATCAGGCAGAAGTGAGGCTGTATTTACAGAACGCCCGAGAATGCCTGCCTCTTCTACCAGCCTCTCCCAGCTCTGCCACCCCTGAGACCACAAGACCAACCCCTCCCCTCCCCCTCCTCCTGCTCAGCGTGAAGATGAGGATCCACTTCCATCTACTGCACAGTAAATACGCACCACGCCGTACAATGAACACACGAATCTGTTTGTGTACGTGTGTGTGTTCATGTGAAAATCTAATAACCGTACAGCAAGACCTCTGTGAGACGTTTCCGTGTCACCATCACCTAAGCATTCATTATACATCGTGGGCAACCGTATTCAAAGGGACAGCATATCCTTTCACGGGCATAAAGTGAGTGATAGTAAACGTAAAATTAACAGCGTGTTAGTTTTCTTACTGTTTTATAACTTTGCTTTCGAAGAATCACACTACTTTACAAGATGCCTCTCTCTCTCCTGATGAAACTGCCTATCATCACAGGCAGGTAGTTTTTTTTTTTTTAAATATAACAACGTTTCCAGTGCTGTATTATAAATAGGACCATAACATTATACGCCATAAGAAGTGTATTACAATTCATGTTAGTTAGGAGCTGGGTTACTGTGACGCAGTGCTGTTATCAGTTACACTAGGCTACCATCAAGTAATCATATTGCTGCTTCTTCACTATCAAGGTATGAATCCTTATTCCTGTAAATCAATATGAATTTCTTTTTCACATTATCTTTTCATTTTTGATGTCTAGTGTTAGAAACATATATAACAACTACCGTGTTTTATAAGACAATACTGATGTAGGTACTGACAGATGATTAGTCTTAGAATTAGATGGGAGTCCCCAGAGCGGCTCAGTGGTTAACAAACCCAACTAGTATCCATGAGGACGCGGGTTTGATCCCTGGCCTTGCTCAGTGGGTAAAAGATCCAGCGTTGCCGTGAGCTGTGGTGTAGGTCGCAGACGTGGCTTGGATCCCGCATTGCTGTGGCTGTGGCTGTGGCTGGCAGCTATAGCTCCGATTCGACCCCTAGTCTGGGAGCCTCCATGTGCCATGGGTGTGGCCCCCCCAAAAAAAAGAAAGAAAGAAAAAGAGAAAAACCCATGCCTTGTGAAGTTTATGTTCTTGCATGTGAGACAGAATAAACACTAAACATAATAAATGAGTAAATTCTATAGCAGAGCAGTCCAATAAATTTTTCTATTTAGATATACTTGACGATACAATTATATTAGTTTCAGGTGCCCAACACAATGATTCATTATTTGTATATATGGTGAGATGACCACCATGAGAAGTCTAATTAACATCCGTCACCACCCATAGTTATACATTTTTTTCCTTGTAAGAAGGTTTAAGATGGATCCCCTTAGCAACTTTCAAATACGCAACACAATATTATTAACTAGAGTCACCATGCTGTACCGTACGTCCCAGGACTGATGGATTTTAAAAGGAGAAGTCTGTATCTTTTGACACCCTTCTGCCCATCTTGCCTACCCCTCATAACAAAATTTCCTGAGATGATGGAAATGCTCTCTGTCTGCCCTAATACAGTAGTCGCCAGCCACATGTGACTCTTGAGCACTTGAAATGCAGCTCGTGTGACTGAGGGACTGAATTTGTGGACTTAATTTTCATTAATTAAAATGGAGGAGTTCCCGGCGTGGCTCAGTGGCTAAGGCGACTCTGACTAGCATCCATGAGGATGCAGGTTTGCCCCCTGGCCTTGCTCAGTGGGTTAAGGATCTGGCATTGCTGTGAGCTGTAGTGTAGCGCACAGATGTGGCTCAGATCCCGCATTGCTGTAGCTGTGGTGTAGACGGGCAGCTACAGCTCCGATTGGACCCCTAGCCTGGGAACCTCCATATGCTCTGGTTGTGGCCCTAAAAAGCAAAAATAAAAAAGGGTAAAGGGCTCCATGGGGCTGGCAAGTACCATGCAGGAATCCTTCTCTTTAGTATATGAGAAGGTGATAAGCATGTGGAAAGAAAAGGTAGAACAGGGTAGAGAGAAAAAGAGGCTCCCGCCCTGTGACTGAGTGTGGTCAGGATAAGCTCACTGGACAGGTAAGATCTGACTTGAAGGAGATGAGGGACGGGGCTGAGGCTAGAGAGGGAAAGAGCAGTCCAGGCAGGAGACTCCAGAGCAAAGGCCCTAAGGTGGGAGCATGTCCAAGGAATCTGAGTGGCCTTGGCAGGGTTTTGAGAGGGGTAGCCTCATCTAATTTTTTTGCCTTTTGTCTTTTTAGGCCGCACCCATGGCATATGGAGGTTCCCAGGCTAAGGGTCAAATCAGAGCTGTAGCTGCCAGTCTACACCACAGCCACAGCAACATCAGATCTGAACCGCGTCTGCGACCTACACCACAGCTCACGGCAACGCTGGAGATCCCCAACCCACTGGGTGGGGCCCGGGACTGAACCCTCATCCTCATGGACACCCACCGGGTTCGTTCACCACTGAGCCACGATGGGAACTCTCTAATTTTCATTTTCAATGGACCAGGTTGGGTGCTACGTTGAGAACGGAGGGGCGAGCGGAGAGGCTAATCTGCCACACAGCTATTCCATAACCCTAGCAACAAAGGATGGCGGCTTGGACCAAGGTGGTGGCAGCTGGGGTGGAATGAAGGGCTCATTGGCTGGATCGATCTTGACAGTATAGTCCAAGGCTCTATTCTGAAGGTATATTTGGAGGATTTTCTCGTGGATTGGCTATAAATTATGCGAGAAGAGAGGTGGCAATGATTTCTACAAAGGTTCTGACCTAACCAACAGAGTCACCAACAGGTGAGTCAAAGACAGCCTTAGGGGGACGCAGGGGGGGTTGCAGGTTTTGAGGGAGTAGAGGGATGGAAGTAGACATCATGTGTTGGATTTTCGACGTCAAGTTCAACATGTCTGTTGGCTGAATGTGTGGCCATCATTCAAGTTTGGATTCTGGGAGCAAGGCCTGGGCGGGAATAAACATTTTGTGAAATGGATGGTATTTCCAGCCAGGGCCAAGGCAGATTTACCAAGGCAGCAGGGTAGCTGGAGCAGAGAACCCAAGACTGAGGAAAGGGGACGGGGGAGGGAGGGGAGCAAAGGAAACTATCGGGGAGCAGCCAGAGAAGGAGAAGGGAAGCTTAAAAGCAAAAAGATGAACAGCCATCTTCTCTTAGAATTACAACTACGAATATCAGACCTGCTAATGTAGACAACTATACAAACAAACACACACCAAGAGGAAAGAAAGCCCTGTGGGTCAACCTTTTAAAAGAAAAATTCCGGAATTTTTTTTTTTAATTATCCTAATTTTTTCAAAAGAAAGGCACTGAGAATATGGAAAACCCTGGGGGTTTTCTCCTTGGAAAGAACATTTCAATTTCACACGCACTGTCAGAGGCGTGTCAAGGGCTCCTCCCCAAAACAAGGCCCTCAGGGAATCAAGCTCACGCTTTCCTTTGCTGTCCTCAGAGAAGCATGTCAGGAAATAAGACATCCGCCAAATTTCGGATGGAAGGCAGTCGTGGAGCAGCAGGGCAGCCCGGGGATCAGCAGAGCTACACTTCAGCAGCCAAGCTACGGGGACAGTTTCCTGTAGGTGCGTCTGTCTGCCTCTCATACACACACACACAGCCTGTGCACTTGGCGTTTCTCTAAACCTTCTCCGTTTCACAAGTAAACTCCGCTTTTGTTTTTTTTCTTGTTTTGCTTTGGGTTTTTTTCCCTTAGGCACGTTTTGTGACATTCCTCTTAACCTGAACAGCTTCCTGATCCCGGACAACCATGAGTCCTCATACTACCCAGGAGGCATACCTGATGGCACTGAGAGATGCCGAAGCAGAAACTGGAGAATCCAGAATTTTTACCATAATGTCACGGCAACAAGCTGAATGACCCTGACGATAAAAATGACACAGGGTTCAACCTAGAGTTTGCCCATTTGTTTTCTGGGGGGAGGGCAGGGGAACTGGTTAATAACGGATCTTTGTTTGGAATACTTGGTCCTTTTTTTCTTTTTTTTTTTTTACTGAATCATTGAACAATATGAGTGAATACTCCTATCTCTAAAGACTGGACCAATCAGAAATAGAACATTTTCTTCTTTCTTCTCTGTAACAAGGCAGGTCCTGGTCAAGGATCTTCCGAATTACCCATCCCAGCTGAAAGTCATATATAAGGTACATTTGATAAATTCACTTCCACCGTGAGGGGTTTTGCTTTTTGGTTTGGGTTTTTTGTTTTTTTGGTTTTTTGGGTTTTTTTTTTTTTTAATAAATAAGCTTCGGGAATTCCCATCCTGGCGCAACGGAAACAAATCCAACTAGCAACCATGAGGTTGAGGGTTCGATCCCTGGCCTTGCTCAGTGGGTTAAGGATCCGGCATTGCTGTGAGCTGTGGTATAGGTTGCAGACATGGCTCAGATCTGGCGTGGCTGTGGCTGTGGTGTAGGCCGGCAGCTACAGCTCCAACTCGACCCCTAGCCTGGGAACCTCCATATGCCGTGGGTGTGGCCCTAAAAAGACCAAAATAAATAAATAAATAAATAAGCTTCAGAAAATAATTAGCAGGCGGTGTTCTCCTCTCCGCCTCCCCCACGCTGGTTTTGGATGTGTCCTTGACCCTACCTCATCCTGAGGACCATCTGCTGGAGACCCTATACTCACATACTTAAACTCTGAATAAACGCATCTGGCCACAAACCAAGTCTTTTTGACCTTTGCACCTTCAGCACCAAGGACGTTCCTCGCAAATCCTGTTCACGCACGGGATGTCAGCTGAACTGATGGGGAAATGAGCTAAAGAAACCTGCACCCCATCCTCCGAAAACCATCTCTCCCTGCCATGGTGGCATGTAGAGGGAGACAGTGAGTATTTTGAAAAGATGCTGAGTTGCGCTGAGACGCTGACCCACTTGTAATCAATATAAAGTTAATTTTGCGTGCATACAAAGGCAAAGCTAATAAAGGTCATGGGAAGAAAGCGGGTTTAATGATCAATGAAATAACTGAAAAGACAATGATTGCCCTCGGAATTGAGAACAGAAGCACAAAAAGGAAGCATCTGAAAGATCAGAATATCTTCCAAATGTGCTCAAGGCTGACCCCTCAGCTAAAGCTGGAAATTCAGAGGCAGAAACAACAATGTCACAACAAGTCTCATCAGACGCAAAAATAAGATCATCAAATGATGGAACCGGACCCATGGGAGAAAGAGCACGTGCTCATCCTGGGGTGAGAAAGCACCCTTTAAAAACAAAGGACTCCAAGCCAGAGTGAGGGCGATTATTAAAGAGTTAAAAGAGTGACCTCTAAAGAGAGGCTTAAGTGGAGACACCCACATCATAACAAACTAAGATGGAAATGCCTTTGAAAACCGCCTGTATGGGAGTCCTGTTCCTGAGTTTCTGATCAAACCTGAAATTCGTATTCTCCCCCACATACGGTAATTATTAAATGGAGATTAAGTTACCATTCAAACCTCCCAATATCAAATTAATCTGTAAGACACCTAAACTATGGTACTAACAAGTCTATTTCAATATCACCTAATCAAATTCAAATTTTCCCCCCCCGTAGGAAAATGCGTCCTTAGTTCCAACAAAGGAAACCAGGAATATATTTTTCCTTTTGGTTTTTTATTTTGTTTTGCTTTTTTTAAGCCACAAGGGGGCAAAGAGGAATAGTATCAGAGCGCTAATATAGAAACGGAAGAAAAAGGGGAACCAGTTTCCTGAAGGGCATCTGTGAGTAATTCTACATCGGAGATTAACCACTTCTCCAGACCAATCTCTGCTAAGGAGCTCTGATTTGGGGAGGATACTCTCTTCTAGGGGCTGCAATGAAAACTAGCGTTACATTCTTCAATCTTTTTTTTTTTTTTTTAGGGCTGCACCCACAGCATACAGAAGTTCCCAGGCTAGGGGTCGAATTGGAGCTATACCTGCCAACCTACACCACAGCCACAGCAATACCAGATCAGAGCTGCATCTGCTACCTACACTATAGCTCACAGCAACAGTGGATTCCCTGACTTACTGGGCAAGGCCAGGGATCGAACCCGCATCCTCATGGATCCTAGTTGGGTCCATCAACCACTGAGCCACGGAAGGGAACTCCCATTCCTGAATATTTAGCATCAAAAGTAAGAGGAGGAGTTCCCGTCATGGCATAGTGGTTAACGAATCCAACTAGGAACCATGAGATTGCAGGTTTGATCCCTGGCCTCGCTCATTGGGTTAAGGATCCGGCGTTGCCGTGAGCTGTGTGGTGTAGGTTGCAGACACGGCTCGGATCCCACGTTGCTGTGGCTCTGGCATAGGCCAGCGGCTACATCTCCGACTCGACCCCTAGCCTGGGAACCTCCATATGCCCAGGGAGCGGCCCTAGAAAAGGCAAAAAGACAAAAATAAAAACAAAAACAAAACAAAAGTAAGATGAGTGTTAGAGCTGCACTCAGGTGAGGGACTTGGTTCAGAAGAGGCAGAGTGACTTGCACTAGCCTCACCGTCCTCACTCTGAAGCTGACCACCCAGAAAGGAGGAGGATCGCTTTTATTTACAGATCATAAAAGATGAATAAAAGATAGAACATAGGGATTTCACCGACTGCAGGAGGAATTTAGGTTCATTAAAAAAGAAAACTTGGAGTTCCTGTCGTGGCGCAGTGGTTAACGAATCCGACTAGGAACCATGAGGTTGCGGGTTTGATCCCTGGCCTCGCTCAGTGGGTTAAGGATCCGGTGTTGCTGTGAGCTGTGGTGTAGGTTGCAGACGCGGCTCGGATCCCGCGTTGCTGTGGCTCTGGCGTAGGCTGGCGGCTGCAGCTCCGATTAGACCCCTAGCCTGGGGACCTCCACATGCCGCGGGAGCGGCCCAAGAAATAGCAAAAAGACAAAAAAAAAAAAAAAAAAGAAAGAAAGAAAACTTTAGGGAATTCCCTTGTGGCAGAGCAGATTAAGGATCTGGTGTCATCCCTGTGGCAGTGTGGGTTCGATCCCCGGCCTGGCACAGTGGGTTAAGGATCTGGTGTTGCTGCAGCTACGGTACTTCCACAAGCTGCAGGCAGGCTCCCCTCCAAAGAAAAAAGAAAAGAAAAGAAAAAGACAAGAAAATTTTAGAGTATAAGCATTGATAAAGACTGAGTGAAGGTACAAGATCTCACTGCCTAGCTGAATGGCCATGGTCAACAACCATCAACCGAACTCTTAAGATTACTTTCTGCTTCGAGCCAAGAAGATGAAAAACACAACCAATACTCTGAAACTTCTATCACTTTGCCAAAGTTATAATAAAAAGAAAATAACATTTTTGTATTGCAGACCACCAGTTTTCCAGAAGAACTCTGGATTTTTACAAATGATGTATTTCATCCTTTAAAAATCAAGTTTTTTGCCTTTTTTTTCCCCCCTTTTCTAATATTATGGTTTCACAGCAAGATTTGGCATGGTTATTACAGCAATGAGACAGATTTTCACAAAAGCAATGTTTTGATTAAGCACAGCATGAAGTAAAAAAGCATTAACAAATAGTCACCAGCATCCAAAGACTGGAAAGTAAGGGAGTTCTCTTTGTGAAAATATAAGGAATGAGAGCCTCTTTATACCCACATGCCGGTCAAGCTATGGCCTACCACACCTTCAAATACACACCTGTTTTCTACTATTACTGGAAAAAAAAGACTGCTCAAGTACCCAGAAGAGAGTCGGTGAACACACATCAACCAGTTGCAATCTGAAAATCTTTCTAGGAAATTTACTGTTGATCAAATAGGTGCTTTGCTGACATGGTAACATTTTGCCAATTCATTAAGGCATTAAAAAAAAAATCCTTTGTGAGAACTGCAAGAGCAAAGTAGAGACTCATTTTTTTTCTTTTTTTTTGCAGCACTCAAGGCACACAGAAGTTCCTAGGCCCAGGATCAAACCTGTGCACAGCAGTGACCTGAACAAGAGCAGTGACAACCCTGGATCCTTAATCCGCTAGGCCATCAGGAAACTCCAAAAGCTGTTTTTAAGAATGAAATGAGTTCCCGTCGTGGCTCTGCAGAAACGAATCTGACTAGCATCCATGAGGACACAAGTTTGATCTCTGGCCTCGCTCAGTGGGTTAACGATCCAGTGTTGCCATGAGCTGTGGTGTACGTAGGTTGCAGATGCAGCTTGGATCTGGTGTTACTGTGGCTGGAGTGTAGGCCAGCAGCTACAGTTCTGATTCGACCTCTTGCCTGGGAACCTTCATATGCCACAGAGGTGGCCCTAAAAAGACAAAAAAAAACTAAAAAAAAATTTTTTAAATGAAATGAATGGCAGTTGTGGAATTCCTGGGGGTCATCCCCTCCCCCTTAGGCATTCTCACCCCTACTCAGGATTCACTTGTCCACAGACATGCTCTATTCTTGCTCCCTGCAATCCTGTGTCTGTCGTCCCCCAGCCAAGACAAGATGTATCTTAAAACTCTCGTCTCTTACACCACGGGCACCTGAAGACAAACTGTTTGAGGTGCCTACTGATTATAGCAAAAAGCACAAGGTTACTAACCAGCTACACCTTTCTGCACAGAACAAACGCTCCAACAAGCCAGGCCAACAACAAAGCCTGTGTGCTCACCGCGCTCACCCAACACATGTTATTAACGTGAAGAAAGGCGGCCTCATGATTTATTCATCACTTATTTCCATTTAAAGTGCATCTGCAAAAATGCTCCTGTCAGAAAAATTACTATCAAAACTGAGACTGTCATTCTGCATCAAGGACATCTCGGAATGGAGGAAATGAATGTCAGCTCCCCAGGGCTGCTTCCTCCCTTGCAAACCGCCTGGGACCCCAATTTATTCAGAAGGATTCCCAGATGTCCAGGAAACACACATCCCTGGTCATCATCCCATTACTTAAGGGTTCAACTGGTTCTTTAGTTACTAAACCCAAACAAACTGATTAGACTATAAAGATAAAATTAGTAGCATTTGCCTGCTTCTCATATTACTATCCGGGATGGTTAATTTTATGTGGCAACTTGGCTGGGCCACCGGGCGGGATATCCGGTCAAACATTACTCTGGATGTTCCCGGGAAGGTGTCCTTTGGATGAGATTAACATTTAGTCAGAGGACTTCAAGGAAAGCAGACTGCCCTCCAGAATGGGGATGAATCACAGCCAATCAGCTGAAGGCCTTCAAAGAACAAAGGCTCACTTCCCCTAAGCAAGAAGGAATTCTGCCAGCAGAAGGCCTTGGGATTGGAACTGCAGTTCTTTTTTTTTTTTTTCCCATCTCTTGGGGCGCTTCCGTGGCATATGGAGGTTCCCAGGCTAGGAGTCGAATCAGAGCTGTAGCCGCCAGCCTACGCCACAGCCACAGCAACGAAGGATCCAAGCCGTGTCTGCAACCTACACCACAGCTCATGACAATGCCGGATCCTTAACCCACTGAGCAAGGCCAGGGATTGAACTGGCAACCTCATGGTTCCCAGTCGGATTCATTAACCACTGAGCCACGACAGGAACTCCTAGAACTGCAGTTCCGTCTTCATCTCCAGCCTGCTGGTCTACCCCATCGGATTATTTTCATTCATCCTTTTGACTGGCCAAGTCTGCATAATTACATTATCCAATTCCTTAAGTCCGTCTCTTGCTCTATCAATCTCTCCCACTCTTTTCACACACACTCACACAGCATCCTGTTGACTATTCCTCTGGAGAACTCAGACTAATAACCATCCAAAAGAAAATAAGACTTCGCCTTGAAATTTATTTAAAAGGCAAATTTCGAATATGGTTCACTGGAAGATCAACAATCAATAATATTAACTAAATCAACAAAGAATCTAAGAAAATGTAGTAAATTCCTGATGTAGAGACCTACTGCTTTTTCACTAGAGTTTCGTTTAATTTTCCAAAAAACTGATGAGACACTGCTTTATCCAAGTTACAGAAAATCATTTGTTTAAAAAACAAAACAAAACAAAACTTGAAGAGTTCCCACCATGGCTCAGCAGAAATGAATCTGACTAGTATTCATGACGATGCAGGTTTGATCCCTGGCCTCGCTCAATGGGTTAAAGATCCAGCATTGCTGTGGCTGTAGTGGAGGCTGGCAGCTACAGCTCCAATTAGACCCCTAGCCTGGGAACCTCCATATGCCGTGGATGTGGCCCCAATAAGACAAAAAAAAGCTCGAGACTAAAAGCCAAGATGGAATATTTAAATATTTATTAGCATCTTTGCAGATGTATAGCATCAAGTCAGCACATACATACCGACATACACAAAGATGCACAGGTCAACTTTGCCTAGAAAATTCATAAAGAATAAAATAAAGGGATAGGAGTTCCCGTCGTGGCGCAGTGGTTAACGAATCCGACTAGGAACCATGAGGTTGCGGGTTTGATCCCTGCCCTTGCTCAGTGGGTTAACGATCCGGCGTTGCCGTGAGCTGTGGTGTAGGTTGCAGACGCGGCTCGGATCCCGCGTTGCTGTGGCTCTGGCGTAGGCCGGTGGCTGCAGCTCCGATTCAACCCCTAGCCTGGGAACCTCCATATGCCGCGGGAGCGGCCCAAGAAATAGCAACAATAACAACAACAACAACAACAAAGACAAAAGACAAAAAAATAAATAAATAAATAAAGGGATAATTATAGTCTATAAATTCCTATTGATCTTGAATCACTATGTGTATTACTTTTCCAATTTCTCCTAAGAACTCAGAACGGTGATACTGTTTTTTATGGTGCTAAAAAATAAGGAGCCCCTTTTGAGCACACCTGAGTGCGTCCAAATGAGGTGACACAGGGTAGAACCATAAATAGCCTCAGGATGGCTGGTCACCAGAAGGACCAAGGGTTTAGGGTTAGGATTGTCAACTACGCCCCAGGACTGGTGAGAAAGGGAAGTGGGGCTACAAATTGAGTTCTCTAAAAACTCTTAAACAAGACTTGATGAGCTCTGGATTGGTGGCTGTATCCATGCGCCAGGAGGATGGTGCACCCCCACTCCACGAGGACGGGAGCTCCTGCCCTCAGGACCTTTCCAGACCTGGCCGTATGTTCTCTCCAGCTGCAACCTCTGTGATACCCTTTCTAATAAACTGGTAAACATAAGTCAATGTTCCTCTGTGTTTTATGAGCCGCTCTAGCGAACTAACGGAATCCAAGGAGGAGGTTGCAGGAACTTCCGATTTATTACCAGTCAGTCTGGAGCATAGATAACACCCTACACTTGGGACAGGCATCTGAGGTGGGGGCAGTCTTGTAGGACTGAGCCCTTAACCTGTGAGGTCTGATGCTGTCTCCAGACAGTGTCAGGATTGAATTAAATTTGTTGGACACCCAGGCCATGTCTGCTGAGACCTGGAGAAGCTTGGTGGTGTTAGAAAAATAACATCAGGAGTTCCCATAGTGGCTCAGCAGTCATCGAACCCAACTAGCATCCATGAGGACAGAGGTTCAATCTCTGGCCTTGCTCAGTGGGTTAAGGATCCGGTGTTGCCATGAGCTGTGGCGCAGGTCACAGACTCGGCTCAGATCCCAAGTTGCTGTGGCTCTGGCGTAGGCTGGTGGCTATGGCTTTGACTGGACCCCCCTAGCCTGGGAATCTCCATATGCTGCGAGTGCAGCCCTAAAAAGACAAAAAGAAAAAAAGAAAAACACTATCAGAAGCGCTATGATCTCAAGAAGCAGTGACCTGAAAGAATACACTGCTCTGCATGAAAGGGTCACCTGATCTTCAAAATGCTAATTACCAGGGTTTACAAAGACGCTCACTTAGGATGTTCGCACCACAAGAGTAACTGTATCAAGACAACCTTGGCTGGAATTCATTTTTTGTGGCTGTTGCATCAGAAAGGAAGGCAGACGAAAGGAGGGAGAACTAACTAGAGGCAGGGGGAGGACGGAAGCACACACATTTAACAGGGAGCCAAACAAATTTCGGTGGACCCTCTGCAGCTGTCTGTCTAAAGCCGTCACTTCACCAGCGCACCACATCTACCTAGAGCAGTGGGTCTCGAAACATGGGTCCCAGTTCAACAACATCCATACCTCCCGGAAATCCGTTGGAAAGGCACATTCTTGGTCCCCACCTCAGACTTCACTGAATTATCTGCTAGGGAAGACGACCAGGAATCTCTACTTGAACAAGGGATTTGGAGGAGGCACCCTACGGCTTGAGAACCAGCAATCTCCAGTAAAGTCGCATACCTTTAACTGTGATGCAGAACTCAATCAGGAAATTCTAAAAACTGAGAGGCAGAATTCTGCACATCACTGTGGATTATGGGGAGGAAACTCCATTCACACTAACCCTCCTTCTTTATAAGGCATCTGTACGAAAATGCTTTCCCATCACTCTCTAACAGATAGATATTACTTAAGACTTTTCCAATGATCTAGAATTTTCAGTCCCTTTTAAGGCTGCTCTGTGCCCACCAAGATGGAACAATAGCAAAGGTTTTGGGGGAAAGATGGTGATACATTCCCAGGCGAAACTTAACAGCCGGAGTGCGCCGTATTACAGTAGCTATGCTTTGAACTAAATTTTTTAGTTCTTCCCCCGTAGGGGACATAATGTTATCAGTAAAAACTAAAAAGGCCAAAATGGACATAATATTTCTACAAAGTTTTCACTTCCCTCAATGAGAGGTTGCCAGCAGGGACAAAATCCTGCCAAAGAGGCAATTCCTCTGCCGATTTAATTCAGGCTATTAGCAATTCCTTTGTAGAGGGAACATAAGTACCTTTAAACTGCTTGATCATGTTCTGATGGTTTTCGATGGCTTCCTTTAAGATGATATCAGGCTGGTCCATCTTCCACCGCCATTCAGTACCCACTGGATTGGTGTGGTGCCTTAAAAAAAAAAGAGGCCAAAGTTCTAAAGGTCCCCCTGCATTAAGATTTCAGCTTGTCTCTTCCGATGAAGAAATCCATATAATTACAAAATCAGAGTTGGTTGCCTCATAAAAGCTTAGCTATTTACAGCTGTATTTTACTAATTTTCCGTCCTGACACCAAGCAGAGAAGGGTAGGTGGAGAAGAGAAGGGCCTGGTTAAGAATGAGACTCAATCAGGGCCCCCCCCCCCTCCCAGCCACACACCACGAGGCTAACAAGCAACCAGTAACGACCACCAGCTGAATATTATTGCAAGACCCTACCTAGAGGCAGTGCAGGAGGAATCAGACACAGAGGAAAACACTTCTATAAAGGACACCAGAAAGGAAAAGTGTGCCAGTTTCCAGACCCACAAAAACATTTACCTCAGTTTCTAATATTTGAAAAAAGATTTCTGACTTTAAACAGAAAAATGAGTCATACCAAAAAGCAAGCCAACAACAACACGTTTCCAGTAGACAAAGCAATCAACAGAACCAAACTCTTTTGACACAAGTGTTGAAACTATCTGACAGGAAATATTTTTAAAACGATGCTTTGATATGTTAAAAGCCCTGACAGAAAAGGGTGAACAACATGCAAGACCAGGTGGGTAAATTCAGCACCAACATGAAAATTAAACACAATCAAATAGGAAAAATAAATCTGAAAAAAAAAAAGGCCTTCAACAGATCAATGGTTCACTATAAATTCCTGAGGAAAAAAATGAAAAAAATTCAGAGAGGCCAATCTAAATAAACCAACTGACAGAGTTCCTGTTGTTGCTCAGTGGTTAGTGAACCCAACTAGTATCCATGAGGATGTGGGTTTGATCCCTGGCCTTGCTCAGTGGGTTGAGGATCCGGCATTGCCGTGAGCTGTGGTGTAGGTTGCAGACGTGGCTCAGATCTGGTGTTGCTGTGGCCATGGTGAAGGCCAGCGGCTACAGCTCCGATTGGACCCCAAGCCTGGGAACTGCCACATGCCGCGGGTGCGGCCCTAAAAAAGACAAAAAGACCAAAAAATAAATAAAAAATAAATAAACCAACACACACACACAACTTTAAGTGAAGAAAAGGACAGATCATCCAAGAACTATGGGACAACATCAAAAGGTCCAAAACACACAAAATTTGAATCCCAGAACCAAAATACAAATGATTGACATCCCAGAAAGGAAACAGAGAGAACAAAGCAGAAAAAAAATGGCCAACAATTTTTCAAAGTTAACGATAAACAACCACATATCCAAGAAGCTCATAGAACAACCAAGATATTTTTTAACAGCCTAAAAATACCATATCCAAACTAATAAAAACAAAGCAAATGAGAAACTCTTTAAGTTAGAGAAAAAGGACACATTACATAAGAACAAAGATTAAAAATTACTTCTGACAACACAAATAAGCCAGATAAAACTATAATGACACCTAAAAGAATGCTTAGGAATTTCCACTATGCCACAACAGGAACTCCAACAAGCTTAAAGGAAACTTGGAGTTCCCATCGTGGCACAGTGGAAATGAATCTGACCAGGAACCATGAAGTTGCGGATTTGATCCCTGGCCTCACTCAGTGGGTTAAGGATCCAGTGTTGATGTGAGTTGTGGTGTAGGTTGAAGATGTGGCTGTGGTGTAGGCCGGCAGCTGCAGCTCCAATTCGACCCCTAGCATAGGAATCTCCATATGCCACAGACACAGTCCTAAAAAGCAAAAAAACAACAACAACAACAAAAACTTGTTAACTCAGAATTCTATACCCAGTGCAAATATCTTTCAAAAAATGAAGTAATAAATACTTCGGCAGACAAAATTTAAGAAATTTCTTTGTCAGCAAACCTACATTGCAGGATATGATAAAGGGAGTTGTTCAGGCAAAAGAAACAGATACCAGGTAGCAACTTGGATTGTAGAAAGAAATGATGAGTGCCGAAAAGGAAAACAATGAGGAAAAATTAAATTCACTTTTTTACTTTTAATAGCTCTAAAAACAACTGACAGTATAACCAAAAGAGAGTACGGATGTACTGTGTGTCTACAGCTTATATAAAAGTTAAACTTATGCCAACAGTAGCCAAAGGATAGTAAAAACAGCAAATACA
Organism: Sus scrofa; assembly: GCF_054392235.1. Taxonomy (NCBI): domain Eukaryota; kingdom Metazoa; phylum Chordata; class Mammalia; order Artiodactyla; family Suidae; genus Sus; species Sus scrofa. The sequence continues at coordinate 15,976,944 of NC_139385.1, forward strand.
CTCTTGCGAAGTTCTTACTCTACACCTCTGGACCACTGTACACAAGATTTCTCAACCTCGGCACAAATGACGTTTTGGACTGAATATGCTTTGTTGTGGAGGGTTGTCCTTTATGTTATGTGATATATAAGAGCAACCCTGTCCTTTACTAGGGAGATGCCAGTAGCACCTTCCTCGGTTACAATGATCAAAAAGGTCTCTAGGGGAGTTCCCGTCGTGGCGCAGTGGTTAACGAATCCGACTAGGAACCATCAGGTTGCAGGTTCGGTCCCTGCCCTTGCTTAGTGGGTTAACGATCCAGCGTTGCCGTGAGCTGTGGTGTAGGTTGCAGACGCGGCTCGGATCCCGCGTTGCTGTGGCTCTGGCGTAGGCCGGTGGCTACAGCTCCGATTGGACCCCTAGCCTGGGAACCTCCATATGCCTCGGGAGCGGCCCAAGAAATAGCAACAGCAACAACAACAAAAAGACAAAAGACAAAAAAAAAAAAAAAAAAAAAGGTCTCTAGGAGTTCCCGTTGTGGCTTAGTGGTTAACGAATCAGACTAGGAACCATGAGGTTGCAGGTTCGATCCCTGGCCTTGCTCAGCAGGTTAAGGATCCAGCACTGCTGTGAGCTGTGGTGTAGGTTACAGACGTGGTTTGGATCCTGCGTTGCTGTGATTCTGGTGTAGCCCAGCGGCTACAGCTCTGATTCAACCCCTAGCCTGGGAACCTCCACATGCTGTGGGAGTGGCCCAAGAAAAAGGCAAAAAAGACAAAAAAAAGACAAAAAAAAAAAAAAAAAAAAGGTTTCTAGACACGGTCAAGTGTCCTAAGTTTCCACATGGGGTGAAAAAACAAATTTTGCCCCAGTTGAGAACCACTGATTTAACAGAATGTCCAAAAAGATACTTTCCAGTTTTTCACTATATCTCTGGATAACTAAAGGGAAAACATATAAAAGAAATTAAGACAGGATGACAGTATTATATCCTTTGTTTAAAGGCCTTAATTTTTATATTATATGTCAATCAAAATATGTACAGATAAAACAGTAATGGCTGGGATTTGCATCAAAATAGTGAGGACTATGGTAGGTAAATGGAGTGTGATTAGATATATGAGTAGGTACACAGAAATTCACTATACTACTCTTTCTATGTTCAAAAAACAGTAATAGGAAGTTCCTGTGTGGCACAGTGGGTTAAGGATCCTGTGTTGCCACAACTGTGGCAGAGGTTGTACCTAAGGCACGGGTTATATCCCTGGGCTAGGAACTTCCACATGCCACAGGTGCAGCAAAAAAAAAAAAAAACCAAAAAACCTCAGTAATAACAGTTAGATATGATATGTACCCCCCAATATGATAAGCTGAGAAAGTCACATTTTCCAAAAATCCAAAAATACCTAATATTCTTCAAAAGTTGTCATGGTAGTGAAAGACAAGGAAAGCCTAAAGAACTGGAGGAAACTAGAGATGTGACACCTAAATTGGATGTAGGATCCTGAACTGGATCCAACAGGAAAACGGAAAAAAAACTCACACAGTTTCTAGTTTAATTAACAGTATTGAATCAACGCTCATGTCTTGGTCTTGATACTTGTTCCACGGCAAAAGAAGGTCTGAACAGTAGGGAAAGATGGGTGAAAGACACATCATTTCCATGCCACCTTTGGAAATCTTCCGTAAACTAAAATTATTTCAAAACAAAAAGTTTATGCATATAAGCCTTTAATGATAGAGCAAGAGTCTTATATTTAAAAAAATAAAAAGAGGACATAAAACAAAGTAGAGGATGATCTCATATTTTTTTAAAATAAGAGGAAAGACTTAGGGGGAAAAACAGAAAGCAAATAGCATAAAGCATTAGCAATGTTTTCCCTGGATGCTTGAATCACAGATAGTTGTTTTTCTTCATAGTTTTTGGTATTTTCTAAAATTTTCTATGTTAAGCCTGGACTACTTTTATGTTCACTTAAATTAAAAGAAAAATTTTAAGAGGTATAGCTCCAATATGAAAGATACATTAATGACACAGACTATTAAATCATTTTGGCTGTTAAAGGATAAAATAATGAGGACCTAAAGTACGATCAACAGAATTAAATACACAAATGGACACAGTGAGTTAGAGAAAGAGAGCTTTTCGGTCTCAGCGCTGGATTGCCAAGGCTGCCACTACCAAGACAGGAAAGAACGGTTAACAGAGAGCATAATAAACTCCTGGGGACAAACTGGGCTTGACGCGCCTGTGGATCATCTGAAAGAATATATCCAAAACAGGCAATCACAAACAGAAGAGGAAGACTCAGGAGGAAGACTAGGCTTGGAGATCAAGAATAGAAAGGTGTGGAACCCCAAGTGTGCAGGGAAGCCATGGAGATGGCCTGCGATGCCTCCCATCACAAGGCAGAGCGATTCAAGAACGCCAAGGACAGAAGCAGACAGACCTCCTCAGGCAAAGAAGGAGCCAAAAAAGCGCCAACAAGGGGAAACGGAAAAACTGCCAAAAGGTTGGGGGAAAAACCAGAAGAGATTGCAGAAGTCCTTTTTGTCGAGCGTGCTTCGCTAGAGTTCGACTACAACAGAATGGAGTCACCCCCGTTAGAGCTGATGGTAAGGAAGTCATGGGTGATCACGACAAGATGAGCTGACATGAAGACACAAGGACTAAGGAGCTAGAGAACCCGGAGCTGTCATGAAGGAGAAAAATGAACGAGGGGCAGGCCCTAAGGAAAAGATGTCTACAATTTAGGTGATTTCCCATTTTACATGAAAGATTCAATTCTACATAGGATACACTGTATGCAGCCAGCTTACACAACACTCAGGGCTTCAATTTCCAGTAAGATAATCTGAAAAGTCTCCTACAACAAAACACAAAAACTGATGCCTTACTATAAAACCAATCTTGAATAGAAAAAAAGAAAGAAAGAAAAATAGAAGAAAAAAAAATGTACAAAGGCAAACAAAAAAGCACAAAATAAGAGAATAAAAATAGATATTCCTTGGAGTTCTCAGCAGGTTTTAAGTTCCCTGAGGATGCAGGTTTGATCTCTGGCCTTGCTCAGTGGGTTAAGGATCCAGCGTTGCTGCAAGATATAGCACAGGGTGCAGACACAGCTCAGATCTGGTGTTGCTGTGGCTGTGGTGTAGGCTGGCAGCTACAGCTCTAATTCAAACCCTAGCCTGGGAACTTCCATATGCTGCAGGTGTGGCCATAAAAAGAAATTTTTTTTTAAATTATGAAGAATGTAGAAAAGTTCCCATCGTGGCTCAGTGGTTAACGAATCCGACTAGGAACCATGAGGTTGCGGGTTCGATCCCTGGCCTTGCTCAGTGGGTTAAGGATCCGGCATTGCCGTGAGCTGTGGTGTAGCTTGCAGATGTGGCTCGGATCCCCTGTGGCTGTGGCTCTGGCGTAGGCCGGCGGCTACAGCTCCAATTCGACCCCTAGCCTGGGAACCTCCATATGCAGCCGGAGCGGCTCAAGAAACGGCAAAAAGACAAAAAAAAAAAAAAAAATTATGAAGAATGTATATACCTGTCAGAATTTTTCTATAAAGAAAAAGATGACTATAAAGAGATCAACTAAACTCACCAGTTAAAAGAGAGATTGTCCAAGTGGCTATTTAAAAATCTAGCAATTCCACACCCAGGTGAAAACATTTGTCTACAAAAGTCTTGTACATTAATATTCATAAAGCTTCATTCATTATCAAGTCAAAACCTGGAAACAATTTGGGAGTTCCCATTGTGGCTGAGCAGTAATGAACCCGACTAGTAACCATGAGGACGCAGGTTATACCCCTGGCCTCACTCAATGGGTCGAGGATCCGGCGTTGCCCTGAGCGGCAGTGTAGGTCACAGACACGGCTCGGATCCTGCGTTGCTGTCGCTGTGGCAAAGACCAGCAGCTGCAGCTCCAGTTCAATCCCTAGCCTGGGAACCTCCATATGCTGTGGGTACGGCCCTAAAAAAAAAAACAAACTTGAAACAACTCAAATATTCAAAAGAGTTGAATAAATTGACTGTGGTACAACCATATAACAGACTATTCTTCAGTAATAAAAAGGGACAAACTACTGAGATATAACAACCTGGGTGAATCAAAATCTCAAAAACATTTTATTGAGCAGAAGAAACCAGATACAAAAATGCATACTGAATGATTCCATTTTTATGCAAGTCTATAGAAAAAGTAACATATCATGTCAGGAAGCAAATCACTTTGCCTGGGGCTGGCAGGAGATGAGAGAAACTGACTGGGAGGGGGCACAGGGGAACCTCCACGGACAACAAAAAGTACTTCATCTTGACCATGGGCATAGTCGCCCAGGGCACACGTTTACCGAAACTCACTGAATTGTACATTTTAGGCAGGTACGTTCGAATATATATAAATAAAACTTCAATAAAGATGACTTTTAAAAACTGATCCAGCCAAACACTTGTTTCTAAGCAACCCACTAAAATATAAGGACACATAAAAGTTGAAGTTACATAAAGAAAGGAAAAAAGAAAGACCCCCCCAAAAAAGACATCTAATAGAGTTACGTTAATAGTAGAAAACTCAGACTTTAAGGCAAAAAAGTATTATTACAGATGAAAAGGACTACTCAACAATGAGAAAACAAAAAATAAGCAACACAGAATAATTTTGTTGCTGTTTTATTACCCAATAATTAAAAAGTACACTCTTTCCATGAGTATATGATAGATTTTTTTTTCCCCCCAGGACCGTGACATGTGGACGTTCCCAGCCAGGGATCAAACCTACACCACAGCAGTGACAATGCCAGATCTGTAACCCACTGCACAAGGGAACTCCATGTGATAGATTTTTTTTTTTTTAAACTTGACTATATATACTAGGCATGTAGCACTTCATGAATTTTATGTATTTTGTATTAGAACCCATGTATTACAACAATAATAAAATTCGGCTAAAGTTTAATAACGAAAATATAATCACCAAAATCTCGTTTTTAAAAAAGACTTCTTTGATCCATGAGTTACAAAGAAGTCATGATGGAAATTAGAAAATATTTCCAACTGAATAATGCTCAACTAATCAAACTCTACGGAATACAGCTAAAGAAGTAGCTGGAGGAAAATTTCTACGTAAAAACTTACAGGAGACTGAATATTAATAGTCCAATTTAAGTTCGAAAAAGAACAGAGAGAAAAGAAAGAGTAGTAGAGTATTAAACAAGAAAACAAAGACACAATGGAGAAGATCCATAAAGCTTAAGCAAGGGCTGAAGAAACTAAAAGTTTGGGAGTTCCCGTCATGGCGCAGCGGTTAACGAATCCGACTAGGAACCATGAGGTTGCGGGTTCGGTCCCTGCCCTTGCTCAGTGGGTCGGGGACCCGGTGTTGCCGTGAGCTGTGGTGTAGATCGCAGACACGGCTCGGATCCTGTGTTGCTGTGGCTCTGGTGTAGGCCAGTGGCTACAGCTCCGATTCGGCCCCCAGCCTGGGAACCTCCATATGCGGCAGGAGTGGCCCAAGAAATGGCAAAAAGACAAAAAAAAAGAAACTAAAAATTGGCAACCCCCTGATAAAACTAGTCCAGGAAAAAAAAAGCAACCCAATTCAAAAATATAATAGGAATGGAAAAGGGGATTAATTGTAAAAACACGGGGCTTTGGGTACATTTGAGTGCAGGGTTGGGCTGAAACTGATTATTACAGATCATTACATATTTGGTCGCCATGGCCATTCGTTTTTACTTACCGCCAACAGAAGACACATTTATTCGCACATGCCAAGCTTGGGGTAGTTTCCATGCAGCGATGGCTTTCAATGCCATAGAATGTATGTTTATAGCAACCTCCTCTCCCTCGGAGCATGGACTGTGAAAGCACGAAACAAATGATAATTTGAATAAAAGTCTCCAAGCAAGGAAAGGAAACACCAAGGCACCATTTTAAAGAAGAAACCATGTGTTTCATAACCATAAATATCCCTACCGGTATCTGCATGAGGCAGATTATAGTGTTTTGAAGGTGTTCGGCTTTCGATAGCGCTTTGGGTTTTCTAAAACCTAATGAGATAAACCTACGATCCATTACCTTGGACACCGCTACAGGGAGGACCATGGATGCTTTCATTTTCAAATCCATTCAACTGCCTCAAATACGAGGACCATAGTAGCTAAAGCCAAAGGAAAGATGAGATTGGCTCCCAGAAGACAAGCGGTGGTGCTTATCTGAAAGAGTATCTCTGCATCGAATAAAGGAGCGTGGGTAAGGGAAGGCATCCCCGAGCATGTTCTCTGTCAAAGGAATGGCAGAATTTGAACATACTGGGCTGCGGAGGGGGCAAGCAGCAGGTACAGAAGAAACAGATTATTCCAAACACTATTTAATATGGGATTGGTAAAACCATGTTTTTTTTTGTTTGTTTGTTTGTTTTTTGTCTTTTTTGCTATTTCTTGGGCCACTCCTGAAGCATATGGAGGTTCCTAGGCTAGGGGTCGAATCGGAGCTGTAGCCACCAGTCTACGTCAGAGCCACAGCAACACGGGATCCAAGCTGCGTCTGCAACCTACACCACAGCTCACAGCAAGGGCAGGGACCGAACCCGCAACCTCATGGTTCCTAGTCGGATTCGTTAACCACTGCGCCATGACGGGAACTCCGAACCATGGTTAAGTGTAGTAAGAAGGGCAATCGGAACAAATACCCAGACCAACTTTGGGTTGGAATCACAGGATACTATGGAGCGCCTTGAAGTGTCATCAGAAAGATCCAGCCAGGAGCTCTGTGAAAGATGGGCTTGATTTCAGTAAAAGTGAGCCTGTGAGGCGGTTATGCAGGAAAGGTCATGGTGACTTGGCTCAAAACATGAGCAGAGGACAAGGGAAGGTACCAAAGAGGTACAATCAATGCCAGTCCTGATGAGAGGGACAAAGCAGAGGAAATCCTCCAAAATAACTGAGAACTTGAGCCCAAGTGACTGAAATACTTCGGAATTAACCACAGGAACAAACAGGACATACAGAGAGATAGCCTTTATGCACACACATATATCTCAAGAAAAATACACATCAGTGTACTGATACTACCGTGCTGTCCACATAAAATCTACCAGCTTGTTCCTGTGTCAGTTGATCATGAAGTCTTATTCTTTGTCCTGATAAAAGGCGTTCCCCTGTCTAGCTCACTTAGTATATCCACTAAGGAAAAAAAAAAAAAAAAAAAAGGACTGAAGGAAAAACACAGTTCAGGATAACTGTGCCTACAAACTCTTTTGCAAGTTCCCAGCAAAGTACTCAAGAAGGTAAATAAAATATTCAAATCTTACAAAGCACAGAACACTAAAAGTCCACCGAATGCCAAAGACACAAAGTAATTACCACTAAATGTCATGCCAGTGGAGAAACAAAGTTGAAGACCTGCATGTTTCATTTATTATTTACAGAGAAGCCAATATACCTCAAACATGCTGTGTGGTGAATGTGCAAGGACTAATAAGACTGAGCCCCTGCCCGTGATCTGGTTGGAGGAAATGACAAGTAAGCAAGAAAAATGTACACCATTATTAAGATGAGGGATTGAATCAATCAAGACTCTTTTGCAAACAACAGAAACTGACTAAATGGAAAAGGAATTTATAGAAAGGATCTCATACCTCATTGAATTATTAGAAAGGCAGGAATGAAGAAGGCTGGTCGCAGGACCACCACTCAATGCCCCACAAGCCATGTGCTGTACCTAACACCACTCGTCCCTGGATCGCATCGCTAGTGCCCCCCTGAAAGGCAAATGCTGCTGCCACCAGCACAGCTGAGTTCTCTACGTCTGAGTCCCTTTGCATCACTCACTCCATGCTCAAAGTGTCTGGCTAAAAAGAAAGACTATTTTAAATGACACCGTTATACTCAAGTTGCCAGGACATGGTACCCAGAGATAGAATCTGTCCTTCCTAGTTTCTGTAGGCAGGCAGTGGGCCCTCACACCAAACAAAGCCCATGCAACAGAAATTCCCCAAACATGTAAAGACTCAGATGCTGGGCAAGCAGAGAAAAGACAAACGTCCATCGTGGCATGACTGGAGCCCGTGGGAGAGAGGACCAACCCAGTCAGCCCTCGGGACCAATGAGAAGCCCCCAAAGGTGAGATGTCCAAACTAAATACAGACAGGCCAGAAGGATAAAGGGACAGAAGAATGACGGCATATTTTTCTTGAAAAAAACTTTTCTGGGAGTTCCCACCGTGGCGCAGTGGAAACGAATCCCACTAGGAACCATGAGGTTGTGGGTTCGATCCCTGGCCTCGCTCAGTAGGTTCAGGATCTGCTGGTGTTGCCGTGAGCTGTGCTGTAGGTCGCAGATGGGGCTCAGATCCCATCTGGTGTTGCTGTGGCTGTGGCGTAGGCGGGTGGAACAGCTCCGATTCGACCCCTAGCCTGAGAACCTCCATGTGCCGCAGGTGGAGCCCTAAAAAGACAAAAGACTAACTAACTAAATAAATAAATAACTGTTTTCTCTAAGTTGTATGGTTTCACACTGTAGATTTAAGGCCCTAATCCATTTAGAATTAATTTCTATATAAGGTGTGACATTTAAGACAACCTGTGTTTGTGTGTCTGTGTATACTTTTGTTGTCTGTGTTTGGTGGCGGGGGGGTGGAGGGTGTTGGGGTTTTCTGCCTATGCATATCTAATTGCCTCAGCACCAGTAGTTGGAAAAGTTACCCTTCCTCCAAGGAACTGCTTTTGCACTTCTGTAAAACATCAGTTAAGCATATTTGTGGGTTTATTTCTGGGATCTCCATTCTGTTCTGTGTCCATTCCTCTGCCAACACCATACCACTTTGATTACGGGTGTAATACAGGAAACTATGATATCAGGATGTCTGATTCTTCCCATTTTATTCTTCTTTGACACTGTTTCAGCTATTTTAGGTTCCTATGCCTTTCCTTACAAATTTTATACTAAGCCTGTCTATCCCTACAAAAACCCTCCTGGGATTTTCACAGGAACTGAATCAAACCCACAGATCAATTGGGCAAAATTGATGTTCTACTATATTGAATCCTCCAATTTATAAACATTTATTTAGATTTACATTCAGATTCTTATTTACATTTACTTAGGTTTTCACTGATTTTTCACTGATTTGAGATCTTTCCTCATTTCTAACATAAGTATACATTGCTATAAATTTCCCTCTGAGCACTGCCTGAACTACATCCGATATATAATGTTTCATATTTACTATCATTCAGCTCTATGTTTTTTTCTCTTCATTTGAGACTTCTTCTTTGGCCCACGGCTTATTTAGAAAGGTATCATTTATTTTTCCACATATTTAGGGATTTTTTTTGCTCCTGTTATTTTCTCGTTTGCTTTGACCGTGGTCAGAGAATACACTGTGTGTGATTTCTTTTTTTTTTTTCCCTTTTGGTCAGGCACGTGGCATGTGGAAGTTCCCAGGCCAGGGATTGAACCCAGGTCAGAGCAGCGACCTGAGCTGCAGTAGTGACAACACTGGATCCTTAACCTGCTGAGCCACACAGGAACTCCTGTGTAATTTCAATTCTTATAAATCTGCTCCGGGAGTTCCCGCTGTGGTGCAGCAGAAACAAATCCAACTAGGAACCATGAGGTTGCGGGTTTGATCCCTGGCCTCACTCAGTGGGATAAGGATCCAGCATTGCTGTGAGCTGTGGTGTAGGTCACAGACAAGGCTCAGATCTGGCATTGCTGTGGCTGTGGTGTAGGCTGGCAGCTATAGCTCTGATTAGACCCCTAGCCTGGGAACCTCTATATGCCGTGGGTGTGGCCCTAAAAAGACAAAAGACTAAATAAATAAATAAGGTCCAGTTTGCAATGGGACCTAATCAAACTTACAAGCTTCTGCACAGCAAAAGAAGCCATAAAATACAAAGACAACCTCCCGAATGAGAGAAAACAGCTTCAAACAATGCAACCGACAAGGGCTTAATCTCCAAAATATACAAACAAGTCATACAACTCAACAAAAAAAACAACCCGAAAAATGGGCAGAAGACCTAAATAGCTATTTCTCCAAAGAAGACATACAGATGGTCAACAAGCACATGAAAAAATGCTCAACATCATCAATTATTAGAGAAATGCAGATCAAAACTACAATGAGTTACCATTTCACACTGGTCAGAATGGCCATCATTAATAAGTATACAAATAACAAATGCTGGAGAGGGTGTGGAGAAAAGGGAACCCTCCTGCACTGTTGGTGGGAACGTAAATTGGTACAACCACTATGGAAAACAGTATGGAGGTACCTCAGAAAACTAAATATAGAACTACCATATGTTTCAGCAATCCCAGTTTTGGGCATCTATTCGGATAAAACTTTCATTCAAAAAGATAGAGGCACCCCTATGTTCACTGCAGCACTATAGCCAAGACATGGAAACAACCTAAATGTCCATTGACAGATGAATGGATTAAGAATATCTGGTATATATACACAATGGAATACTATTCAGCCATAAAAAGGACAAAATAATGCCATTTGCAGCAACATGAATACAACCAGAGAGTCTCATACTAAGTGAAGTAAGCCAGAAAGAGAAAGACAGATACCATTCGATATCACTTACATGCAGAATCTAAAATATGGCACAGACGAACCTATCTACAGAGCAGAAACAGTCTCACAGACATGGAGCACAGACTTGTGGTTGCCAAAGACAAGGGGGAGGGAGTGGGATGGACAAAGAGTTTGGGGTTGGTAGATGCAAACTATTACATTTAGAATGGATAAGCAATGAGGTCCTACTGTCACCACAGCAGGACCTATATCCAATCACCTGTGATAGAACATGATAGAAGATAATAATATATGTATGTATGACTGAGTCATTTTGCGATATAGCAGAAATTGACAGAACACTGTAAATCAATTGTAATAAAAAATTGTTTTAAATAAATAAATAAACTTGCTAAGGTTTGTTCTATGTCCTAGCACATGGTCTATCTTGGTGAATGTTCCATAAAGCACTTGGAAGAAAAGCATACTCTGCTATTGCTGGGTGGTATATTCTCTGTATGTCAACTAGATCTTACTAATTCTGTTGTTGGGATTTTCAATAGCCCTGTGATTTTCAGTCTAGTAGTTCTGCAATTGCTAAGAGGGGAATTCAAAGTCACCAACTGTAATTATGGATTTTTTTTAATTTCTTCAATTATATAAGTTTCTGCATGATTTATTTTGTGCCTCTGATGTCTGGGCATATTCATATAATGCAGATAGATCTTTTATCATTACAAAAAGTCACTCTCCATCTGTATTAATTTTCTTTGCTCTGAAGTCTACTTAACCTGGTATTGATAGAGGCAACTCTACATAGTAGATTACCTGTTGGCCTGGTATATATTTTTCTACAATTTTACTCAACCTACCTATGTCACTGAATTTAAAATGAGTTACTTGTAAACATCTTATATTTGGGTCTTTTTTTTTTGGCCATACCCACAGCATGTGGAAGTTCCGGAGCCAGAGATCAAACCCAAACCACAGTAGTGACAACGCCAAATACTTAACCACTAGGCCACCAGGGAACTCCTCAGGTCATTTTTTTAAATCCACTCTGCCAATCTTATTCATTTGATTGATATATTTAGAATATTTACATTTGAAGTACTGATAATTAGCCCTAAAATAAGCACTATTTTTTTTTTTTTTGGTATCTGATGACTAATCAATTTTATTGGGTCTTTTTTTTTAATTTTTTTATTTTATTTTATTATTTTTTTAAATAGGCAATATTTTATTATTTGTTTCCTACTTATTTCCTCTGATCCTCATTTCTGTTATTCTTTACTTGATTTCCTGTGGGTTGAATATGTTTAGGATTCCATCGTAATTTATCTTGTGGGGCTTTTTGATTTTTGGAGGTTTTTTTGTTTTTTTTGTTTGTTTGTTTGTTTTGGTCTTTTTAGGGCCACATCCAAGGCATATGGAGGTTCCTAGGCTAGGGGTCCAATCGAAGCTGTAGCTGCCAGCCTACACCACAGCCACAGCAACACGGGATCTGAGCTGCATCTGTGACCTACACCACAGCTCACGGCAATGCAGGATCCTTAACCCACTGAGCAAGACCAAGGATTGAACCTGGGTCCTCATGAATACTATCAGATTTGTTTCCACTGAGCCATAACGGGAACTCCCTCTCTTGTGTTTTTGACTGTTATCTCTTTGTATAGTTTTTGTAGTGGTTGTTCCAAGTAAAAAAACACACACACGTGACTTACCATAGTCTACTGGTAAAAACATTTTATCACACTCCAAGTGAAGTGTGGAAATATCACTTCTTTTCAGATCCCTTAAGTCTTCCCTCTTTTAAATTAAATATCATTGTCGTGAGTATCACACGGTATTATAATTTGTTTCAGTCACCAAATATGATTTATAAAGCTCATGAGGAAAATGGTCATCTGCTGCATGTATCTGTATTTCTGCTCTTTCCATCATTCTGCCTTCCTTTCTGGTACTCCAAGAATTTTTCTTTTATTACTTCCTTAGGGTTGAAGAACTTCCTTTAGCTCATCTGTAATGACGGATTTGCTAGAAACAAATTCTTTGCAGTTTCTTTCACCCAGTAATGTCTGTGTTTAATCTTCATTCACGAAGATGATGTTCTAACAGACACAGAGTTCATGATTGACAGTTATTTTCTTTCCACACTAGAAAAAACGTGAGCCACTTCCCTTGGGCCTCCATGATTTCAGGTTAAGACATTGGATGTTAATATATTGTTTATCTCTACCATCTTTGAAGACTTTTATGTTCTTTAGTCTTCAGATCATTAATTTTAAGGTGTCTTCCTGTGGATTTCTTTGGTTCTATCCTGGTTGGCGTTTGCTCTCTGCTGTTCCGATTGGGTAAATTCTATGGACTAGTCCTAGTCATGAGGAATTCTATTGATTCCCAAGGTCACTGACTCCACACTCCGTCATCTCCACTCTGTACCTGCACCCGTTCAGTGAGGGTTGTTTTTTGTTTTTTTTTTTCCCCTGTTACTGTATTTCTTCAATTTTATAATTCCCTCTTGGTTCTTTTTATAACTTCCATTTCTTTGCTGAGATTTTTTTATTTTTTCATTTGTTTCCAGAGACTTTGCAACTGATTGCTGAAGCATTTTTATGACAGCTGCTTTAAAATCCTTGTCAGATGATTCCACCATCTGATTCATCTAGTGTTGGTGTCAGTTCATTATCTTTTTTTGTACAAGTTGTGATTTTCATGGTTCTTGGAATGACAGGTAATTTTTATTTATTTATTTATTTATTTATTTTTACTGTATCCTAGGTTTTTTGTCTACTGTGCTAGAAGGCTCTAAATCCTATTTCATTCTTTCATTTTAGCAGCAGGCATTTTGTATAGGTTGAACTTACAGGCCCTGGAGTATTTTCATATGCTGTGACTCCAACGGCAGTTTAATTTTCAAAGGCTCTGCAATGTCATTTTGCTTGGGCTCCCACTGATCTCGGCTGGTACCATTACAGGGGGTGGTAGGGGTTTCTCCAGGGTGACCTACTAGGGTCTCGCGATAGAGGAGGGGAGTCTCAGGGCAGGCTGCTTGTGTGGCAGAATCCCTCTGGCCACCACAGTCACCCGTAGTATCTCTCGGTGGAGGGAGGGTGGTCTCAGGTCCAGCAGGCATGGAGAACATTTCACAGGCAGGTTAATCGCTGCAGGAGTAAGAAAGGGTCTCTCTCCTTCCCCTTTCACTTGACCACATGGTATCTCTCAGCAGGAGATGGGAATTTTGGGTCCAGCAGAGAAGGCCAGCACTTGTCCCACTTGCTTATTGTTGGTGGGGCTCCCAACTGATCCCCTTTGCCAGTGGTTCCAGGCTCACTTGAATCTGTCAGTGGGACTCCCATGCCAGGCCAGGCAGGAATGAGCCTAAATGAGTGGCCTTCTGTTGCTAGACTAAGGCTCAGTAAGCACAGGGTCTGGGCTGCCTTCTTCTTTAGGTGGGGGGATGTCAGCATCCTACTGCTGTTGCTCCTCCAGGCCTGGGGTCCCAAACCACTCCAGAGTTCTTGCGTGGTTGTCTCTTGTGTTTCCCAGGGTTTACAATTGTGCCCAGCAGGATCAGGGAGAAAAAGGATGGGTTTGTGCCACCTTGTCCAGACTGGAAGTCTTCAGACATTGCTTTTTTTTTTGGGTGTGTGTGTCTTTTCAGGGCCGCACCCGCAGCATAAGGAGGGTCCCAGGCTAGGGGTAGAATCGGAGTTGTAGCTGCTGGCTTACCCCACAGCCACAGCAATGACAGATCCGAGCACGTCTGCAAACTACACCACAGCTCACGGCAACGCTGGATCCTTAACCCACTGAGCAAGGCCAGGGATCGAACCCGCAACCTCATGGTTCCTCGTCGGATTCAGTTTCTGCTGCGCCACGGCAGGGACTCCCAGACATTGTATTTTAAAAGGAAGTGCTCCCACATCTGAAAATTAGTAGATAAGCAGGATGGAAAAGGAAAACACCTGAGAGCAATACATGCTTCGAATTAAAAGTGTTCATGTTATGAACTTAGGGGGAAAAAATGATAGATAGCCTGAGACGCATGAATTCATGAATTCTTATCCTCAAGGCAAACAGGAGCCTGAGAAAATACAACCGTAGCCCAGCAGATGCACATTGAATGACTGCAAGACACCACTGCTAGACAGGCTCTGTGAGCAGCAGACTGGGGGGCGGGGGTGGAGGAATGGGGGAGGGGGGTTGGAAGATGATTCTCCTTGGGTCTCTCTCTCTCTCTCTCTGTGAATGTCTTCCAAGCAGAGGCCCTGACTGCCCTGATTCTAGACTGTCTTTTCAAAAAGCTTTATAAAATGAATAATAGCCTTGGAAGATAGAGGGTCTCCCTCTGGAGTAAAGGACAGGTATGTTTACTCCAGAGTATAATGAAGATGTGCTCCTCTAGGGCAACGGTCAGGCAGGAGGACTGCCAATTATAAAAGATTCGTGTTCCCAAAGCCTGTGGCTCCTCTCCTATAGCCTATGTGCAGGTGCTACACCTGGCCTTCCTAGGGCTGCTTGATGGGACCTGGGGCTCCGGAACCAGAGCAAATGATGATATTCTGGCTTTTGCTATTATTACGAGTAATAAACTACTTGCCTTCTGCCAGCATCCATGAAACTGTAGCGGGTCTAACCCGCTAGCCTGCAAGGAGGGTAACATTTCAGCCTCTTCCATTTTTAACAGGGGATGGAGAGCTCGATGCTGAGGTCAGTGAACTGCAGCCAGCAGGCCACATCCAGACTAGCATCCATTTCTGTGGATCAAGTTCTGTCAGCATCGTATCATCCATGTTTGTTTACTAATGTCTATGGCTGCTCTGGGGCTACAATGGCAGAGCTGTAAAGCTGCCACAAAGTCATATGACCCGCAAACCTTAAAAAAGTCACCATTTGGCCCTTTAAGTTTGCAAACCCCTGATTTAAATATCTATTGCATACTACAGAGCAAAACACATTCTAAACTGATTCAAAAAGCTGTTAAAAAGAAAAAAAAAAAAATACAAACAGGAAGAGGATTTAGGGAAGACAGAGCAGCAGGAAGCACCAGAAATTTGTCTCCCCACCTGGACATGGATCTCAGCCGGCGGGCTGTGCTTTTTGTCTTTGACCCAGGAGTCCTGGGTCCTCTGCCAGGCAAACTTGGTGGCTTGTGAGGAGGCTGCAAGAGCAGACCCTCCACAGTTCTTGACAGTGAACACTGGCACCTGGCTCCTTTGAGCTCCCCGTGCCATAGAAACAAAAGCTTTGTCAGGAACCAGGGGGCTCTCTGGAGTGCCTCTTTAGTATTCTCCTTTATAGCGGAAGGTAAGAGAAGATAGACGGCAGAAGGGTCCCTACTGGCTCGAACTCTTCATTGACAGAATCACCTGCCAGGTAAGGAAGCATCAGACAGAGGGACTGCTAGGAGCACAAAGGAAACGTGGCCTGGCTAGCGGGAGAAGGAAGGTATAAATGCCAACCACGACCAGCTGCAAATAGGAGCACGGTTGTAAATATACATGGCATCTTCCTTGCTTTGATGTGTTTAATCATTTCTCCTCTTCTCCGACTATCCTACACAGGCCAGGTCAGTGGTGGTTAACCTTACGATGTCATCTTAGGTAGAGGATCTCAAAAGAGAGGGAAGGGACAGAGGGAATGATGCATCTTCACTTTTACGACTAACAGTGGCAACGGGTTCGGCAGAAGCAAATGTCTGTCTCTAGGATCATCTGAAAATGTAAATACAGGTAGAAGGGTGCGTACAGATGCTAAGAATCCAAAGAGGAAGATTGTGTTGGTAATTCTCAGACCCGTGTCTGCCCTTCCAAGCAAGGCGAAGAAGCAGCCCTAACGCGGGATTTCTCAGAGTCCCTGGACCGAAGGGTTCTCCTTCAGACGCCACCAGTGAGAGGTGCTTATGTAAGACTGAGGTGACAAGCAAGGAGAAACCATCATTCCTCGCTGGCAGCAGCTGGCAGACACCAGGGCACGCAACCAACACTGAGTCTGCAGCAGCTGCCAAGGGAGCACCTGGGAAACATTGGCTTTAATGTTTCCAGCGTCTCAGGTCACGTCACTCGGTGTCCTGTGAGTCCAGCGCTTTCGGATTTTCTCAAAGCAAGAAGCAGTTCTCTCTGACCTTCACCGCCCCAGGCTTTGCGATGGCTTTGTACACCCTCAGTTCATTTATTTTATGAAGTCTGTTTTTGCTAAAATACTCAGGGTGGTTTCTGTCTGCCCGACTGGTACAGATGGGTAGGATCCAGTCAGGTGGACAGGATGAGGGGGGCGGGGAACGGAAGCAGCACACGATGTATGAAGGTTAAAGCAGAAAAGACGCGAGTTCCTGTTGTGGCTCAGTGGAAACAAATCTGACTAGTATCCATGAGGATGCAGGTTTGATCCCTGGCCTCACTCAGTGGGTTAAGGATCCAGAGCTGCCATGAGCTGTGGTGTAGGTCACAGATGCAGCTCAGATCGGGTGTTGCTGTGACTGTGGTGTAGGCCAGCAGCTGCAGCTCCAATTCAACCCCTAGCCTGGAAACTTCCACATGCTGCACCTGTGGCCCTAAGAAAAATAAATACACACATACAAACATACATACATGATGCTGGGAATAGTGGACAGCTATATGCCAAAGAGTCAAAATGAACTACTTTCTTACAAAAATAAACTCAAAATGGACCAAAGACTTAACTGTAAGATCTAAACTCAAAAAAGTTCAAGAAAAAAAAAACATATGCAGCATACTTTTTAACATCACTCTTTGCAATATTTTTCAGATATGTCTCCTAAAGCAAGGGAAACAAAAGCAAAAATAAACAAACAGGAATTCCCTCTATGACTCAGTGGTTAACGAACCCGACTAGTATCCATGAGGACATGGGTTTGATCCCTGGCCTCGCTCAGTGGGTTAAGGATCCGGCATTGCCGTGAGCTGTGGTATAGGTTGCAGATGTGGCTCGGATCCAGCATTGCTGTGGCTCTGGCGTAGGCTGGCAGCTACAGCTCCAATTCGACCCTTAGCCTGGGAACCTTCACATGCCATGGGTGTGGCCCTAAAAAGACAAAAAAAAAAAAAAATTTTTTTTTTAATAAACAAATAGAACTACATCAAGTCAAAAAAGGTTTTGCACAATGAAGAAAATTATCAAAAACAACAAAAAGGCAGTCTACTGAATGTGAGAAGATATTTGCAAACAATATATCCAATAAGGGGTTAATAACCAAAATGTACACGAACACATACAATTCAACAGCAAAAACAAACAACCCAATTACAAAATGGGCTGGAGACCTGAATGGACATTTTTCCAAAGAAGACATACAGATGGCCAAGAGACACAGGAAAAGATGCTGAATATCGCTACCTACCCATCACATCAGGGAAGGGCAAAGCAAACCACAAGTGCAAATCCAACCTCACATCTTTCAGAATCACCCTCATCAAAAAGACAGCAAATAACAAGTGCTGGGCAAGGATGCAGAGAAAAGGGAACCCTCAAGCGCTCCTGCTATGGCTGTGCACTGTTGCAGCCACTCTGGAAAACAGTATGGAGGTTCCTCAAAAAACTGAAAATAGAGCTGCTATGCGATCCAGCAATTTCACTTCTGGCTATTTACCCCCAAAACCAAAAATTTTAACTGTAAAAGATACATGAACCCCAATGTTCAAGGCAGCATTTTTTTTACGACAGCCAAGATATGGAAGCAACTCAGTGCTCACGGATAGAGAAACGGATACAGAAACTGAGGTACACATCGCTCAGCCATGAGAAGACGGCAACCTTGGCATCTGCAACAACGTGGAGAGACCTGAAGAGCACTATGGTAAGTAAAATAAGTCAGAGAAAGACAAATGGCACATGCTCTCCCTCGCATGCGGAATCTACAAAACAAAACGAACACACGAAAACGGAAACAGACTCACAGATACAGAGAATGGGTCACTGCCAGAATGCAGAGAGGGGGTGAACAAAATAGAGGAAGGGGATTAAGAGGTTCAAAACTCCAATGATATAATAAATAAATCACGGAGCTACAATATACAACAGAAGGAATATGGTCGAGAATATTGTAATAACTTTGTATGGGGACAGATGGGTACTAGACTTGGCACGGTGATCCCTTCATAATGCATGCAAATGTCAAATCATAATGTCATATCCCTGAAACTAACATAATATTGTATGTCACTGTATTTTCATTAAAAAATAAAATAAAAGGAAGTTCACAATGGGTTAAGGACCTGGTGTTGCCATAGCTGTGATGCAGGTCGCAACTACAACGGGGGTTCAATCCACAGCCTGGGAACTTCCACATGCTGTGGGTGCAGCCAAGCAAGTGCCAGAGCATCAAGAATATACAAAATAAGGAGTTTCCGCTATGAAACAGCAGGTTAAGATCCTGCATTGTCTCTGCGGCAGCAAAGGTTCAATCCCCAGGCCAGCACAGTGGGTTATGGATCTGGCTTTGCCACAGCTTTGGCACAAGTCACAGCTGCAGCTCAGATTCGATCCCTGGCGCAGGAACTTCCATATGCTGTGGATGCAGCCAAACAAACAAACAAAAAAAGATCTGGCATTGTCACTGCTGTGGCTCCGGTTCAATCCCTGGCCTGGGAACTTCAGCATGCCACAGGTACCGCCAAAAAAGAAAGAAAGAAATTACAGTTCATATAATTGGCCTTGTGCTGAAGAGATGACAAATAGACAAATACAAAATCTAAGAAGACAAAACAAATAGATTCAAGAGAAATTCACAGGCTGTGATACTAACATGTATATGGAAATGCAAAGGACCCTAAAAAAGGGAAAGAATCTTAAAAATTAAAAAAAAAAAAAAAAAAAAAGCCAGAGGGAGTTTCCTTATGGCACAGCAGATTAAGGATCTAGTGTTGTCACTGTAGCAACTCAGGTCGCTGCTGTGGTGAGAGTTCAACCCCTAGCCCAAGAACTTTCACATTCTGTGGGCACAGCCAAAAAAAAACAAAAAAAGCAAAAAAAGCAAAAACAAAAACAAGGCAGAGAACTTCTGATGCATGATTTCAAAACCACAGTAATCAAAATAATGCAGTGTTGGCTTAAGGACAGACAAACACATCAATGCAACAGAATAAACATAGCTCAGGAAGAGGACTACCCATATACAGCTAACTGAAGTTTCTACAAAGGCTTAAAAGTAATTCAATGGTAAAAGGAAAGTCTTTTTCAACAAATGGCGCTAAAACACCTGAAAATCCATACAAAGGGCAGGTTTGTCTTTTTGTCTTTTCAGGGCCGCGCACACAGCATATGCAGGTTTCCAGGCTAAGGGTCGAATCGGAGCTGTAGCTGCCAGCCTAGGCCACAGCCACAGCAATGCAGGATACGAGCTGCATCTGCAACCTGCACCACAGCTCAGGACAACGCCAGATCCTTAACCCACTGAGCAAGGGGCAGGGATTGAACCTGCATCCTCATGGATACTAGTCAGGTTCGTTAATCACTGAGCCAAGATGGGAACTCCAGAAGGAACAATCTTGACTTTACCTCACACTACCCATAAAAATTAATTCACAGGCCTAAACATAAAAGTTAAAACTATATATGAAACTTCCAGAAGAAAACACAGAACATCTTTGTGACCTAAAAGTCGGCAAAAGTTTCTTAATATACAAAAAGCACTACCCACAAAAGAGAAAAAAACGATAGACTGGACTTGATTCAAATTAAAAATTTCAAAAGATGCCATTAGGGAAATGAAAAAGGAAGCCACGGACTAGGAGAAAATATTCACAGTGCACATTAGACAAAAACACTCATATCCACAATAAATAAAAAACTCCTACAAATCAATAATACAAAGTCAAACAATTCAACTTGGGTAAAATATCTGAATAGACACTTCACAAACTGTGAAAGGCCAATATGCACACGAAAAGGTGCTCCTTATCATCAGGAACATCAGCAAAATATACATTAAAATCAAAATGGTACTATTTCCCACTCACCAGAATGGTTGACATTTAAAATATTTGTAATACCACACAACGGAGAGACCATGTAGCAACGTTCATAAATTGCTGATGCAAGTGTAACATATAGCACCACCACACTGAAAACAGACTGGGAGTTTCCTATCAAGTTCAACATATACCAACCCCACGACCCTCGCAATTTCACACCCAAGTAGGTACCCAAGTGAAATTGAAATGCATGGTCACACGCGAAAAAAAAGCAGTGTACAAAAATGTCCACAGCCGTTTCATTGCCAGTAGCCAAAAACTGAAAACAACCCAAAAGTCTATCAACAGATTAAAAACCATGGAAAGTTCATACTACAGCAATAAGAAGGGTGAACTACTGATACACATGACACCCTGGGTGAATCTCAGCAACATCAGCTTGAGTTTAAGGCGCCATCTGCAAAAGACTACACATTATATGATCCTATTCATGTGAAATTCTAGAACAGGCAAAAGCAAAAGACAACGACAGCAATGAGAACATCTGCGGCCTGGCTGTGGGGGAGGAGGTGTTGACTAGAAACGGGCATTAATGAACGTACTTATCAGGGTGAGGAAAATAGTCTATATCGTAATTCAGATGGTGGATAAGGGTTTTTTACACCCATCAAAATATGCTGGGAGTTCCAGCTGAACTCATTTAACTAATCCATTCAAAATCATTACATTTTATTAAATGTAAACTATACCTTTAAAATGGTAAAACTCAGAGTTCTCATTGTGGCTCGGCGTTAACGAACCTGGCTAGTATCCATGAGGATGAGGGCTCAATCCCTGGCCTCACTCAGTGGGTGAAGGAGCCGGCATTGCCGTGAGCTGTGGTGTAGGCTGCAGACTCGGCTTGGATCCCATGTTGCTGTGTCTGTGGCGTAGGCTGGCAGCTGCAGCTCCAGTTGGGCCCCTAGCCTGGGAATCTCCATATGCCGTGGATGCGGCCCTAAATAAATAAATAAATAAAATGGTAACACTCATGGCATGTAATAGCCACATGAAAGTTGCATAAAACAACAACAACAACAAAAAAGTTGCATAAAACAGAAACAGCATTCGAACAGAAACAGATACCTTTGTCCACCTGCAAAGCTTCACCCCAGAGTGGCTCCCAATCAGCTGATAACCTGAATGAAAAAACAGGGAACATAATACTGAATTGATTCAAAGCCTCATATCAAAAAGTAATTTTAAAACTATAGCAAAATCATTTTTCTTTGTTTAAATAATGACAAGCAACCCAATGGCAGAAAACACGAAAGGTTTAATTCACCAGAATGATAAAAACAATTTCAAATACGTATGCACCTAATAACACAGACTCAAAATACACAGGCAAATCCAAAAATCACAGGGAGAGAGTCTAAGACCTCTCAGTATCTAACAGATCTCAGAGACCAAAAACTTAATAGAGCTCCAAGATCTGAAGCAACACAGTAAACCTGATCAATAACACAGAGCACTGCGCTCAACAACCATAGGAGGCTTTTCAAGGACCCAAGGAACATTTATAAAAAATAAACCATATGCTGAGCCATCCAGCAAAAGCAAGTCACAATACACTTCAAATGAACAACTGGGGAACTCTCATCAATAATCTTCAAGAAGAGATAAAGAATCAGATGGGTACCAGGAGAATAAAATAAAGAAATACCGCCCCCAAAAGTGGAAAAATCAAATTCTAAGAATCCGACATGCATTCTCAGTACGGTTCCACGACCTACCATTTAAATCTTTTGAGCTGCATAAGGTAGGAAAAGCATGGAAGGGCCAGGCCAAAGCAATCACATTTCCCCATTTTAACAAACTAGCAGAGCAAACAAGGAGAACGTTCTGATTTCAGAAAGCATTCAGTAATAAAGTTCCTCAGGAGGGCTTCAAGTAATAAGCCACAATTACCATGAGTCTCTGGCACAAAAAGACTCTTGACTTGCAGACAAATGAGCTAAATGGAGAAATACAGTCTGGATGACGGCGTAAGTGGATCGGTGGCTGGTTAAACATGCATATTCACAGTGCGATGATTAATGGAATAATGTCAATTTGGATTAGAAGTCTCTAGTGGCAACATTACAGGGCTTCATCTTTTATCCTCTTCCACATGTAGGTAAACATCTTGCATGTAAATAAAGCCCTGCATCTCTACTTGAAGACGAAACAAGTCCAAAGGAATAGCTAATCTCAGATACAGAATAATAAGCATTTAACAGATTCCCAGAGAAAAATTCTAGTTCTCCTTTCGGATTCCTACATTATATGTTGCTTATACCACGCCTGTAGAAATCAGACCCTGTAAGTTCTTTATATCTTTCTCTCCCAAGAAACAAAGGGTTCTATAAAATTCTGCATTTAGGTAGGTATGAAAACCCCGCACCGTACAGGGTGCAGAGACCCACAGCCGACCACAAAGCACACTGCAGTTACTAAGAATCACAGTGCAGGATTTTGTCTCTAACCAAGAAGGAGTAACAGGGTTTACTCTCCCATCTGAAA
This sequence comes from Sus scrofa, assembly GCF_054392235.1. Classification (NCBI taxonomy): domain Eukaryota; kingdom Metazoa; phylum Chordata; class Mammalia; order Artiodactyla; family Suidae; genus Sus; species Sus scrofa. The sequence continues at coordinate 15,999,932 of NC_139385.1, forward strand.
TACCGAAAACTGGACAAAATATATGAAAGAACAGTTTTTAAGACACAAAACATCAGGCAACAAAGGACAATGATCCAAGAGAGATGGGAAACAGACAAGGTCGAGCCCTACCATTACCTGAGCTTCCTGCCTTGAAAGCTTCCAGGCCGTGCAGCAGGGAGAGGCAACCCAGGCAGAGCTCGCTACTTTCCCCGAGTTGAGGACACAGAAGTAGAGTCTGGGGAGCCCTGGTGGCTAAAGTTTGCAGGATCAAGTACTGGAGGGACAAAAGCTACAGAGAGACGGAACTAAAAGAGTCTACAGAGAGGAGTTTCCACTGTGGTGCAGTGGGTTAAGAATACGGCTGCAGCAGCTTAGGTTGCTACAGAGGCACAGGGTCAATCCCCAGCCCCATGCAATAGGTTAAAAGATCTGGCACTGCCACAGCTGTGGCTTAGATTCAATCCCTGGCCCAGGAATTTCCATACGCTGTGGATGTGGCCATTTAAAAAAAAAAAGAGTCTGCAAGGGATTCCTATAAGTCTTTCCTTGAGCACTGCTTAGTGTATAGGTGAGAGAAAAACCACCCAGTAATGGGAAAGAACCATCTGAAGGGATCAGAGATACACCTGGTGCTCACAGTCAGCTGGGAACTACGTCCATTCCTGCCAGTCAGACAAAAAAAACCTCAACAGGAGTTCCCTGGTGGCTCAGTGGGTTAAGGATCTGGTGTTGGCACTGCTGTGGATCAGGTCACTAATGTGACACAAGTTCTGCATGTCACAGGCACAGCCACAGAAGAAAACAAAAACTTCAAGATTTGCAAAGCAAGAGTACATAGGAGTGTTCTGCCTCATTAGTGGGGAAAAACTTAGCTGTACAGCAGAGAGACTCAGATCTGGTCTCACCCAAAAATCATAAAGGCAAGATTAAAAGGCTCAAGCCATTTCCAAGTGACTTATCTTCATCCCAGAACAAAGCTCAAGAATATTTATAGGGAAGTTCCTGTTGTGCTGCAGTGGAGACAAATTGACTAGGAACCATGGGATCGCAGGTTCGATTCCTGGCCTCGCTCAGTGGGTTGGGTATCTGGCGTTGCCATGAGCTCTGGTGTGGGTGGCAGACGCTGCTCAGATCTGATGTTGCTGTGACAGTGGCGTAGGCTGACAGGTATGGCTCCGGTCTGACCCCTGGCCTGGGAACTTCCATGTGCCTTGAGTGTAGCCCTAAAAAGCAAAAAAAAAAAAAAAAAAAAAAAAAAAAAGTTTATAGGAATATAAAAATATTGAGCACCCAAAAAGGTAAAATTAGATGCAAAATCCAATCAAAGATTACCAGGCATGCAAAAGGACAGGAAAACATAACCAGTAATGAGGAAAATAATCCAGCAACCAAACTGACCCAGAAATGACACAGATGTTAGCAGATATGGACCTTAAAACAGTTAAGTACTCCATAGGCTCCAAAAGTTAAGAGGAGACATGAAAGATATAAAAAGCCCTAAACTGAGCTTCTAGAGATGAAAACTACATCTAAGCTGGAAATTACACTGAATATAACTAACGGAAGATAAAGATAACTGAGTTAAACCTGAAGTCGGCAGTGGAAACTATCAAAAAATGTACAGCACGACAGAAAAAAGAATTTTAAAAAATGAAAAGAGCAGGCTGTGGGTCAAATTCAAGTGGCCTATTATACATATAATTGGAGTCCCCAAGGAAGAGAGAAAGGGAGTAGCAGTGAAATATCTGAAGAATTAATGGCCAAAATCAGAACTAAGAAACTCAACAAATCCCATGCAAAAGAAACTTGAAGAAAACTATACTAGATATATTATAATTAAAACTGCTCAAGATCAGTAATTAGAAGAAAATCTTAAAAATAGCCAGGGTCACACCACCAAAATCAGAAATCATGAGAAGAGGTGGGTAAAAATGCAGGACACTGGAGATGAACTTGCAACTAAGAACAACGTAAAACTTGCAATTAACAACAACTTAAAACACTCTCATATACATATAAACTCTTATATCAAAACTTCAGAATAACTGCAAACCAAAAATCTACAATCGAAACACAAACAAGGAATCTCTGGAGAAGAAATATATCTCATAGTAAATAAATGCATAATCCACCATGAAAGGGGTCATTTGACATCATTCTTGGAATGCTGAAGTCTTCTTGGATCTGATTCTGACTTCCTCTCCATCAAAGAATTTATGATAATTATAATTAAAGAATGCAACTGCACAATTAAATAATACAGTTCTACAATTGTATTATTAATAACCATTTCTTTCCATGGTACGATGTAAGGTCTATAATGTCTTGTTTATCACATCACCTAGAATGGTGTAATGCCTATATTGAAGAATCAATAAGATGTAACAAATTGTGAGGACATATTTATATAATTACACTGTTTTTTAACCAAAAAAAAAAAAAAAAAAAGCCAGGGTCGGGGGGTGTGGGAGGGGAGAGTTCCCGCTGTGGCACAAAGGGATCAGCAGCATCTTGGGCGCGCTGGGACACAGCTGTAGCTTAGCTTGTGGCAGTGCGGCTTGGATCTGAACCCTGGTCCGGGAATTCCATATCCCTGGGGCAGCCAAAAAGGAACAAAGGAACAAAGAAACAAAGAAAAGATGGCTGCAGAGCCCTTGTGAGAAGCAATGAGACAGTGGGACAATATAAAAGGAAAAAAGCTGCCAACCTACAAATCTATCACCCATCAAAAACTATCCATCAAAAAAGCAGAAATGAATAAATAACAAAAAAAAAAAACCCTTTCAAAATGAAGGTAAAATAAAGCCTATCGCAGAGAAACAAAAGCTGAAATAATTCATCGCCATCAAACCCACATACAAGTGATGCTAAAAGGAGTCCAGACAGAAGGAAAAGGCCAGCACACAGAATACAGATCTACACAAAGGAATGAAAAGTATCAAAATTGGCAACTACGTGAGTCAACGTATAAGATTTTTTCTAATCATTTAAAATTATTTAAATTGTGAAGAGATAATTGATTACTTAAACCAAAAAATAACAGTGTGGTACATGGCTTAAAACATACGTAAAAGCAAAATGAATGATAACAATTGCATAGAAGTTAAGGGGGAAAAACAGACGTACTGAAGGCTCTTCTCTGCCACATGAAGTGGTATAACCTCCACTCGGATATACTGTGACACCTATAGTATAGAATCTCGAGCAACCACTAAATAACAAAACAGTGCTACAGCTAATAAGCCGACAAAGACTATAAAACAGAATACTTTAAAAAATAAAAATAAAACAATGTAGGAGTTCCCGTTATAGTTCAGCGTGTCAAGAATCCAACACAGTGTTCCTAAGGATGCAAGTTCAATCCCTGGACCCGATCACTGGGTTATGGATTCGGCGATGCCACAAGCTGTGGTGTAGGGCGAAGCTGCAGCTCAGATCCAGTGTTGCTGTGGCTGTGATGGAGGTCTGGGAACCCCTCACCCAGGAACTTCCACCTACCGCAGGTGCAGCTGTTAAATAAAAAAAGAAGAAGAATCTGTGATGTGCAAAGAAGCCAATGGGTGCATCTTCCATCTGCATACCTGAGCCTCACTGACAGTCAAGTTCCATCCCAATAAACCAAGCAGAGAGGAGACTTGGTCCAGGCAGCCAGCGTTTAAGTGAGCCACAGAAACAAGACTGTGACTTAGCTACAGCTGCCACCACCACACCGTGGCTGAGCCAACTACAGAGAGAGAGACTTCATCTTTTTCCCTCTGGGCAATCCCTAGTTTTTGGCTTCCTCTTTGAAGCGATAAGTTGGAACACTTAAGGGTATCGGACTGTAACAATTCCTAAGGACTTTCACCTTGTTTAGTAAGGGCTTCTCGGAGAGCGGGAGTTATCATAGCTCTTGGTTCATTGGCTTCGTTCTTCACTGCACTCCTCAACACGCCAGTTTCCCCTTCCTGCTGCGCCTTTTCTCTCTGTATTAAAATGAAAAGAAGGAAAGCCAGAATTGGTACCATGCAGGGAAAAAGACAGCGCAACCACCATCCACCTGCAGCACAGGTAAAAAGGCTCGTCACGACCCTCAGCCCACACCCCTGTTCCATCTGAAGGGACCCCATGTCCAGCCAAGAGATGAGCTGAAGCTATGCCCGAGTCTTTGTGGTTTTGCTCTCAGAAAAAGTGACCACATACTCGAACACATACACCCACACAACATAAATTGAAAATCCACTTCTCTAGATGTCAAATAGTTTTCGCCATCTGAGCACAGGCAGCTACCCAACTTCAGCAAGTTATTTCTCTGCATTTCATTGTCTCACCTGAAAGGGGCCGGGGGAGGTAGTATCTGTGGAGCAGAACTGTATTGAAGACTAAATGAGATCAAATAACCGGGCACAATGCCTGATATGTAACAGGACTTCACTAAATTATAGCCATTGCTGGTTATAACATCTGCAAAGCCCCAAAACAAGTCAAAAATGCCCAGAGAGCCATCTGCTCGGAAACCAAGTTACGCTACCACCTCCACCTGCAGCCCCAAAGGCTTCTGTTAGAAAATCCCATGGTGAAAATTTGCCTTCAGTGACAGAAAGAAATCTGAAGCATAACCTAAGAGGGATTGTGTTTCCTTTTGACTTCGGCCACTAGAAAATTCACAGCACGACTCTGATCCCTGTACCAGGCCCTGCATCATGCTGGGGTTTTTTGTTGTTGTTGTCCTTTTTAGGGCCGCACCCGAGGCAAATGGAGGTTCCCAGGCTAGGGGTCGAATCGGATTTACAGCTGCCAGTGACCTACACCACAGCTCACAGCAACGCCGGATCCTTAACCCACTGAGCAAGGTCAGGGATCAAACCCACGACCTCATGGTTGTTAGTCAGATTAGTTTCCACTGTGCCACAACAGGAACTCCCTCCTCTCTTTTTAAATCTCATTAAATGTATACATATTTGTGTGTGTGTGTGTGTGTGTGTGTGTGTGTGTGTGTGTGTGTGTGTTTGGTCTTTTTAGATTGAACCTGCGTCCTCATGGATACTAGTCAGATTCATTTTCCACTGAGCCACAAGGGGAATTCTGTATATATATTTTAAAGTTACCTTGGACTTCCCTGGTGGCTAAGCAGGTTAAGGATCCAGTGTTGTCACTGCTGTGGCTCTGGTTATGGCTGTGGTGTGACTTTGATCCCTGGCCAGGGAACTTCCACATGCCATGGTCGTAGCCAAAAAAAAAGGAAGTATCGCAATGTCTTTTTGGCATTTGGCTAAAGTGCTAATTAACAAATTCAACAGAGTTCCCAATGTGGCTCAGTGGGTTCAGAACTTGTATCCACGAGGACGCAGGTTCACTCTCTGGCCTCACCCAGTGGGTTAAGGATCCAGCATTGCCACAAACGGAGGCGGAGGTCACAGACATGGCTCGGATCTGGTGTTGTCATGGCTGTGACATAGGCCAGCAGCTGCGGCTTCTATTCAACCCCTAGCTGGGAAGTTCCAAGGTCAAGACAACACGCAAAGTAACATTTCAGAGGAGACACTCATCAGTCCTTGCTAAGACCTGCAGAAATCCAAAGCAACTCACTTTGGTAGGAGCCCTTACCACCAAGCCCCCAGCCACCCTCAGGCCTATCCATTGTCAACGTCCAGCCCCTGGTGAATCAGGAGGCGGGCTCCCAGTGATGCCCCTGCTGCCTAAAAATGGAAACACCTCACAAGATGACAGGATGTCTCCGATCTGTGTCTGAACAGAGGATGGTCCATGTTTGAAGCTGGGCAGTAGGGACTAGGGATCGGCTGTACTGCTCTGTCTGCTCAAAGTTCTCTATGTGCATAACATGTAAAACAAGACTAAGCATTTTAAAAAAACATTTAAAAGCAGAGAAAGTACACCAGTGAAATTCAGAGTTAATTTCTGTACTTCATCTGTTACTCCAGGGACTCCTCGTAAATAGGAAGTCAGTGAAAAAGCACTTTAGAGGAGCTAATGAGGAGTTCCCATCATGGTGCAGTGGAAATGAATCCGACTAGGAACCATGAGGTTTCGGGTTCGATTCCCGGCCTCACTCAGTGGGTTAAGGATCCAGCACTGCCAGGAGCTGCAGTGTAGGTTGCAGATTTGGCTCGGACCTGGCGTTGCTGTGGCTCTGGCGAAGGCGGGCGACTACAGCTCCAATTAGCCCCCTAGCCTGGGAACCTCCATATGCCACAGGAGTGGCCCTGAAAGGACAAAACACAAAAGACAAAAAAAAAAAATAGAGGAGCTAATGTACTTAATGAGAAACCTCCAACCACAGCAGGTCCCTATGCATTGTCAAAGTCGGCCTTCCAAATTACTAAATATAATCAAAGTGCAAAGTTAATGAACGATTTTGCTTCTGTTAAAAGAGTTCTCCACTACACATTTCCAGATGGAACGAAAAAAAAAATGTATAAACAAACATCGATCATTTGTTCTTATCCATTATGAAAGTAATCAGTTTAATGCTGGGCATTTCATTTTAAAAATTTAAAAGCTACAGTTATTATTTTGTTAAAATATTTAAAAATAAGAGAATCGTTTGGCTTCTTCTTTTTTTTTTTTAGGTCTATTTCAGACCTAAAAGCAAAGATGGGAACTTGAGAAGGCTTGCGGTAGAGCAAAATGAACTAACCTTGACCTTGAGAGCATTTAGATGTCTCTGAAGTAATTCTACAGTAAGTTGCTGTAATTCCCTACTAATCATGCAAGAATTAACAGTAGGTGGCAATATCTGCCCTCAAAAACCTGTCACCACAAAACATCGCCAGCTTATCTGCTGACCCCACAGACCACATAAATCCAAAACTGGATCCAGCCCATGACCCTGGCCTCGGACCACCCATGGTCAGAGCTTCAGACACCTCCTTATGGTTTTCAACGCAAACTTCTGACCCCTAAGAAATGAACAGTCTCTTCAAGGATGGCCATGGACCACCGTCCATGGCCCATCACTAGAGAAATTATCTCTGATAAAATGTGAGTGCAGCTACTCCAGATCCAATCATCTGGACACAGAGTTTACAGGGAAAGAGATGGGAGGCTATGATTAAAGGTCCTGAGCATTCAAGGCAAACATTTAGCATTCTTTCCCTCTATGGCAATTTAGTCCTATCTTGCATACGCAGCAGTAACTTCATTTCTGAAAAAGAAATGCAACGGCTCACAACACTCCCCAAGGAAGTGCAAAGCCCCATTCTTATTCGAATTCTAATCTCCAATGTGCAGGCATTTCTTCCGTTTGCCTAGAATATAGCAACGTAACAACTGACAGAGGACCTGTATATTTTAATTTTTTATTTACTTTTCATTTATTTTTTTTAATAATGGCTATAACGGCAGAGATAAATGAAGAACCCAGAACTGGTCAACCTTGATTCCTCCCCCTCCTAAACACTCACTGGACAAAGAGTGACCAAGTTCTAAACGTTTAATTCCCAAGGTACGGATTCAGTCCGTCCACAAGGCCCCTGCTTTAGCCCCCAGCCTTGGTGTCACCTAAGGGACAACTACAATAGCCAAACTCAACAGTCTCCCTGGTCTCCAACCTCTACTTCCACCCCTTCCCAACTCCCACACCCATCGCTCTTGTCTTGAAAGAAAACAAATGCCCTCTCCAAGCTGCTATTTCCTGACATGCAAAAGGGACAGCCGATCATCAGCTCGCTTCCTGGGCACCAAGGAAAATGACTATAAATAAGGGAAAAGTTCTTTACAGACAGACAGACGTATATGAATCTGCTGTAATCCTGGGAACCAAAAAGTGGTCCTAATTTTCTTTAAAAGGAAAAAAAAAAGCTATGAGACAACATCACCTAATTTCTTTTTCAAACCTTCATCCCAGAAATCAGTTACCTCGCCCTTCCCCTCCCCCAACACTGCTTAGGATAAAAACAAGACAAAAATGGGAGGCGTGAAAGATTTGAAGATAAAAATTCCACCTGGATAGTTAAGTGCCAAACAGGTGTGCTGCAACAAACAGGCTTTTCTTTACCACTTTTGCTTCTAGGAAAAAGTCTTTTTGACTGATTGTTCAAATCTGTCTATCTGGTTATTTCACTGATGCTTGTTTACCATCCAGCGATTCCCTTCATTATCAGTTCACACAGATTTGGACTCTCTAGTTCTCTAGAGGTCACTTTTTTTTGGGGGGGGGGCCACACCCAGGCATGCAGAAGAGCCACAGCAGTGACAACACCAAGTCCTTAACCCTTAGGCCACCAGGGAACTCCTAGAGGTCATTTTCCCACACAGTCAGCCTGAGGGCCTGGAGCCAGGCTGACATCATCAGTATTGATATCCGGGGCATGTTGTCAGCGGGAAAAAAAAAAAAAAAAAAAAAAAAAAGAGTAAATGCCTCAAAGCTACTAGTTAGCTATTTCTAGCTCTGGAAAGCAGATTCTAGATCTGGCAACATTCAATAGTGCAAACCCCTCCTCGGGTGTATCTGAAACTCCACCTTCTGCACTTGAACTCCCCTTCTAGAGCTTCCTATTTCTTTAATAACAGAATCCCCATATGTCCCTCACTGTCATAGCTCAGTTTTAAAGTGACCAATTTTCGACGGGGCTCAAAGCTTTTGTGTACACTAGGTTTTAAGAATGCTTTCCGAACTTTTTGGAAAGCACTTTGACCAGGTATGCCAAGAGCTTTAAAGTGTTTCCCTCTGGCCCAGTGATTCTACTTCGGATAACCTAACTCAGGGAAATAATTTCAGACCTTACTATTAAGTGCTCCTGGCTGTCCAGGCTATGGCTCAATCAGGCTGGTTAAAAGGCAGGGTCTTGGGGTTGAAGAGATGTTACCATATGCTTGTGGGTGAACTAAACCCTTAAAGCCTTAAAAATACTTAGGAAAGGAGAACCAGCCTCATGTTCTTCTGCTGCGGTACCATCCAACCTTGTAATCAGAACTGGACACGCTGAGCTCCTTCCCGAAAAGTGCAGCGTTGCTCTGGTGAGGAATTACCAAGCATCGCCATCTATTTCCCCAACTAATGACACTGATATCACTGTTTGTCTGCTTAACCAGAACACGCTGTGGGGAGTATTTTAGCAACATTTATTTACTGCAGAAAAGAAGGAGAAGAAGATAAGTAGCAATCTGCTCTACACTGACAAATCACAACATGAGAGACAGAAAACAAACAGCTTCGGCACGGCCAGCCGCTTCCATACTCCTTGTTCTCCACTTAGACTCTGCAGCTTCCCTTCTGGAAACCACTTCTCCCCAGGGAGGCAGCACAGCAGAGTGAACCAAAGAGATGGAGCCTAGGCTTGGCCCCACCACTTGGCAGCCACGTGCCTCTGGACAAACTGGCTTCCTTCTCGGAGCTTGTGGCCCATCCTGTAAACAGGGCAAGTGGAGGTGCTAACAGCACAGGCGGCGGGACGCCTGTGGGGACCGAATGAGCTCATGCAAGATGTAGTCTGACTTCTCTTAATCCTCCGAAGCTACCCTGGCGCTCTCCCCCCACACCTTCAACCCCCTCAGCCTATTCAATCAAACCACGTGGCTCCCATTGCCTTTAGGACAAAGCTCAGGGCTCCCTGCCCTCCCAGAGAGGGTGAGAAGGCCTCCAGGACGCTGGCCCTGCCTGCCTCCTCCCCGCCACCTCTCCATGCACATCCTTCTCGACACTCAACCCATCACCTCTCCACGAACACCCTCCTTGACTCTCAACCAAACTCCTTACAGAGCTCCCCAGAAGTGCCATGTCCCTCTAGCACCCCATCCCCTCTCCTTCTGCAGAGTTTCAAGTTCTAGTTCTCTTGTTCTTAAATACCCCTCCCACCCTCCCAATTCTCTCCGGCCCTAGAATTACCACTCCTATCTTGCACCTGCTACAGAGGGCGGGAGGTAGAAAACCACGGCTGTATTCTACTCACACCAAATACATCCCATTTGAAGACATCTTTTTTTTTTTCGGGCCACCCCCACAGCATATAAACGCTCCCAGTCCAGGGATCGAACCTGTGCCACCACAGTGACCCGAGCCACAGCAGTTGACAACACCGAGTACTCTACCACTAGGCTACCAGGGAACTCCGAGGACATCTTCTTAGACACTAATAATTATTCGTTATCAAGGACCTAATATGTGGAAGGCAGTAAAATAAAGGCTTTAAATGGATTAACTTATTGAATCTTTATAACAACTTTATAAAGCAGTTACTGTTACTATCTCCCACTGAAGCACAGAGGGTGAAACAACTTGCCCAGACACACACGCTGAGAGAGTGTGATGCCATGGACATTAGTGAGTGTTATTCAAAAAGAACCCTTGCAAGAGAAGGGCTCTGGCCCAACTCGACGGCTGACGCTCTTAGGTACTAGAGCGTTCTGCCTCCTCCACAGGAACAGTGAAGGTAATCTGGTGTGACGATAATGCTGACCAAGCAGAAAGCAGCTCAGGAACATGTGCGAAAGGACCCCAAAGAAAATGACTAATGAAATAGAATAAATATGTGAAAAACAAGAACCCAGCACACATGCATCACTGACTTGAGTATACTGTGTCCAAAACAAAATGAACACGCAAGACCCACTTGGAAACTCGGCTTTAACCTAATAATAATGATAAACAAGAGTTCCCGTTGTAGCTCATTGGAAACCAACCCGACTAGTATCCGCAGGTTTGGTCCCTGGCCCTGCTCCGTGGGGTTAAGGATCTGGCGTGGCCATGAACGGTGGCATACGACACAGATGCAGCTCAGATCTGGTGTGGCTGTGGCTGTGGCGTAAGCCGGCAGCTGTAGCTCTCATTTGACCCCAACCTAGCCTGGAATATGCCTCACCTGCAGCCCAAATAAATAAATAACATAATAATAATAATGACAGAAACGGGTAGCTTATTTTCATGTTGCACTGAACTTGGAGATACAGGTATATGTTTCCCCCTAGATCTGATGATTTTTATGAGCAATGTCTGTGAGAAACCTGAAATATCATAAGCCATCTGCTTAAAGTTCATAAAATCCAAAATCATTTCACTTTGAAAAATAATTTACATGGATGACCAAATTTTTCCCCAGTGCTTTTTCTCCAGTGCCCTCTAATGGACATTAGATGACAAAGCAGAGAAAATAATGCACCACAAACTATTCCAAACTCTTACAATACACCTGAAATTTGCTGAAAGTAGATCTTAAGTGTTTTCAACACACACACACACAATGTTAACTAGATGAAGTGATGGATGTGTTAACTTGACTGTGTATACATATATATATATGTGTATATATATATATCAAATCATCACATCGTAACCTTAAAAAAATCATACAGTACATGGAGTTCCCATCGTGGCGCAGTGGTTAACAAATCCGACTAGGAACCATAAGGTTGCGGGTTCGGTCCCTGGCCTTGCTCAGTGGGTTAACGATCTGGCGTTGCCGTGAGCTGTGGTGTAGGTTGCAGACACGGCTTGGATCCCACGTTGCTGTGGCTCTGGTGTAGGCTGGCGGCTACAGCTCTGATTCGACCGCTAGCCTGGGAACCTCCATATGCTGCGGGAGCAGCCCAAGAAATGGCAAAAAGACAAAAAGACAAAAAAAAAAAAAAAAAAAAAAAAAAACATACTGTACAACCTAAGTATACACAATTTAATTTGTCAATCATATCTTAAAGTTGGAACAAAAGTTATTCCAAATTCTTTATGCACTGCAAATAAAGCGTTAAATATCTTCTTTTAGGAGTTTCCATTGTGGCACAGCAGAAACTAATTCGACTAGGAACCATGAGGACGCGGGTTCGATCCCTGGCCTTGCTCAGCGGGTTAAGGATCCAGCATTGCCGTGTGGCCTGTGGTGTGGGTCACAGACACAGCTCAGATCTGGAGTTGCTGTGGCTGTGGTGTAGGCCAGCAGCAACAGCTCCGATTCGACCCCTAGCCTGGGAACCTCCATGTGCCACGGGTACGGCCCTAAGAAGACAAAAAACAAATAAATAAATAAATATCTTCTCTCAACCTAGTAGATACAGAAATCAATCTAAATCAAGGCTCTCATATACTGAAATCTATTCTAAGACAGTTTCACCTTGGAAAATTACTCAGATTTTTAATCAAGAGCCATAAGACTATACATTTGCTTTGACCCAGTATATCCACTTGGGGAAAACACAAAACAAGCAAAAATTAATACATTTTTTAAAGAAAAAAAGGTCTCAGACTAGTGCTAATGACAAGAAGAGAAAACCTGAAACAGACTAAATGACCACCTATAGCAGAATACATAAGCAAATTTAAAATATCCAAGCAAATTTACTTCCCATTTCAGTCTGTTAGGCTTTTAGAGGCTGTATGCATTTTTTTCTTTTTGGCTCTTTTAGGGCCACATCCACAGCCTATGGAAGTTCCCAGGCTGGGGGTCGAATCAGAGCTACAACTGCCAACCTATGCCATAGCCACAGCGAGGCAGGATCCAAACCACATCTGTGACCTAAACCACAGCTCACGGCAACACCAGATCCTTTAAACCACTGAGCAAGGCCAGGGATCGAACCCGAAACCTCATGGATCCTAGTTGGGTCCGTTACTGCTGAGCCACGACGGGAACTCCAAGTCGCTACAATGCACTTTCATGTACACGTTCTCCTCTAACTCACAACAGTATGACAAAGGCAGAGATTACGATCCATGTGTCTCAGACAAAGGCACTAAGACCAGAGAAGGTTAAGCCGGGCCCTGAGACGGCCAGGTTACGAACTGGCTGGGCCAGGCTCTGAACCTACATCCCCTCACTCGTCATTCTTCACAGCTCCTCCGCCAGGGCTTCCAAAATACAAAAGCTTCTAAAAATGACAGAGACAACACAGAAACGTCAAAGTATTGGGAAATAAGTAACAAAGTTCTGCAATAAGAAAGATCACAATTTTATTTTATTTTATTTTTTTATTTTTTGTCTTTTCTAGAGCCACTCCTGCAGCATATGGAGGTTCCCAGGCTAGGGGTCTAATCAGAGCTGTAGCTGCAGGCCTACACCACAGCCACAGCAACGTGGGATCCAAGCCGAGTCTGCGACCTACACCACAGCTCACGGCAATGCCGGGTCCCCAACCCACTGAGCAAGGGCAGGGATCGAACCCGCAACCTCATGGTTCCTAGACGGATTCGTTTCTGCTGCGCCACGACGGGAACTCCAGAAAGATCGTAATTTTAAATTCATTTTCGACAGCACAGAGTTTTACACTCAGGGTACTTTTGGGTTATAGGCCTTACAAAAGACTTAAGAGTACTTCTTAAAAGTAGTCCTACATACTTATTTGTCTTCTGCGGCTGCTGAAAATGGAGGTCTCCTCTTCCACTATAGCGTCTTACCAATTATTATCTGGAAACACAAAGACTTTTGACTTTTTACCTTATTACCTCCTACCACCTTACTGAATTCTTTGAGTCTGTGTTAACTTTATCACTGATTTTCTTAGAGGTTCCCAAAGTTTTCCTTCTTTTGCTTCTAAGACTTACGCATTGGATAAGTTTTTAGTTGAGAATATTCTCATTTCCCAAAGCGCAAACAGAAATTGCGAGTATTATATTTTTTAATTCAATTTTTATTTTAAACTGGAGTAGAGTTGATTTATGATGCTATGTTAGTTTCAGGTGTAGAGCAAAGTGACTCACTTACATGTATACATCTACCCATTCCTTTTCAGATTCTTTTCCCCTATAGGTTATTACAGAATACTGAGGAGAGTTCTGTATGCCACACAGTAGGTCCTTGTTGATTACATATTTTATACATAGTAGTGTGTATATGTTAATCCTATATTTTTGTATTATTACATATATCATCTCAATTTTTTTTTTTTTTTCTTTTTTGGCCATCCCATAGCATACAGAGTTCCCAGGCCAGGGGTTGGATCTGAACCGCAGCTGTGACAGCAAGGATCCTTGAACCCACTGTGCTGGGCTGGGGATTGAACCTGTGTCCTGGTGCCAAAGAGATGCCACAAATCCCATGAAGCCAGAATTCTGATTTCAATTTTAGATCACTGGAATCTTCATAAAATCTTACTGCACTGGACATTCTTGCACCTACTGAGTCACCAAGACAATGACAAGCTAGACTGACCTCTCTTAGAGGCCTAGGCCTGCACCGCGGCTGATCGCAGCACTCACAGACCACGCTGCCGTCTCTCAGCCCAGCACCACTCAGTTCACCACAGGGAGGCACCTGCACATGGGAGTTCCCTGGAATCGCAACACAAGCCCATCGCGTCACGCTGCCCACCCTGTCACCTTCAGCCACGACACTGGGTAACAGACCTCCAACCATGCGCCCTTTTCTCAGTTGCTGCCCATCCTACGCCGAGCTCATTTCCCCAGGGCTGAAGTAGATCTTCACCAAGCTCATGTCAAGAGACCCAACGGGTCTCAAATGAGATCTCAAGACAGGAGGCAAAGAAAGAACACTGTCCAGGGATGATCTCAGGGGGACGACGCACCAGTACAGACACGAGACGGTAACCAACCTCCGGCCCCCAGCTCACTGCTTCCCAAGTCACAGTTACCTTTTCTTTCTTCACACGATCCATCACTTGGCCGAGGTCTTCGACGTCAATGACAGAACTGCCACTCTGCTGGTCCTCTGAGCCAGACTCCTCCTCACTGGTGCTCCCAAGGAGCTCCTCCTCCTGCAACATCAAGGCTTCAGCAACACGTGGGCAACACAGCGAACCGTCCACCAAACCCTCCCCGACTGAGAGCTCACTGGATGGACGTGAGATACTTTAGGCTGGAGGTGGGCCAGCCTCAGGCCAAATCCAAGGGTGCCCATCATTTACACATTACCCATGGCTACGTTCTTTATACGAGGGTGGAAGCGACAGCTGCAGCAGAGACCATGTGCCCCACGAAGCTAAAACTACTTACAAGCTGGCCCATCACACAAAATGTGCCCTGACCCCTGTTCTAAACGAAGAACCAACCAGACTTAAGAGAGGAATTACATGGGGGAATAAGGAAAAGGGAGGAATCAAGCAGGGCTCTCAGGTTTCATTTTCTTTGCCTTTTTTTTTTTTTTCTTTTTGGCTCACGCCTGCGGCATTTGGAAGTTCTGAGACCAGGGATCAGTGCTGCACCATAGCAGCAACCCCGACCACTGCAGTGACTACGCTGGATCCTTAACCCACTGAGCCACCAGGGAACGCCTTGGGTTTCTTTTTTAAATACCCAAGCTCCACGCTACAACAAGGATGACCCTCCAAAATACTATGCTAAATGAAAAAAAGTCTGTCACGTATGAAGGATTCCACTTGTATAAAACATCTGGAATAAGGAAATCCATAGAGACAGAAAGCCAAGTGGAAGTTGTCAGGGCTGCAGGAAAGGGAGTGAAAAGTCACTGCGTGATGGTTAAGGGGGTTTCTTTGGAGCTGATGAGAAGGTACTGGACTTCAGTGTAGATAGTTGCACAAAACTGGGAATGTACTAAATACCACTGGACTGCATGTATCTTAAAATGGTTAATTCAATATTATGCATATTTTACCTTTTTTTTTTTTTTTTTTCCAATTTAGAGCCACACGTGTGGCGTATGGACGTTCCTGGGCGAGGGGTCAAATCGGAGCTGCAGCTGCCAGCCGACGCCACAGCCGACACCACAGCCACAATGGATCTGAGCCACCTCTGCCACCTATGCCACAGCTTGTGGCAGTGCCAGATCCTTAACCCAACTGAGCAAGGCCAGGAACCAAAGCCGCATCTTCACAGACACTGTGTCAGGTTCTTAACCCAATGAGCCACAAGGGGAACGTCTCTAAATTTTTTTTAAATTTTTTTTAAAATGTTAAGGGCCAGCTGGAGGGAAAATAAACAAATATAAGCGAAAAGACCACCTAGAAAAAGAGCAGAAAAAGGAAAGAGCAGCTGAAAGACAGAGAGCAAAGGAAAGACTTGTTTATTTGCTTTTTGGGTCTAAGTAAACACAGGTGATTGCAAAGCATGTGTATGTTTTTCTGGAGACCCTCCAGTGGAGCGGGAGAGATGAACAACACAGGAGAGAGACACACAGCATATGAAGCAACCAAGTCCTTGATTTCAGAGATTGCAGAGGGCAGGCTTTAACAGGAACCGGATCCTTGGTCTCACTGGCAGAGAAGACGGTAGGGTTTGTAGACAGAGTGACGAGGCTGTAAGGGAATTCTCTGGCGCCTTCATCTGAGAGCTGGGGGAAGGGGTAGGGAGAAAGAGCCCTGAACAGTTGTCCTGAAGAGTGAGAAGGGCCATCTGGGAAAGGAGGTCAGAGATTTGGGGGCAGTTCTGAGTGCACGCCTGAGCCCGTGGTCACAAATCAGTGGTCAATGAGGAGGCAGACGGGTTTCAACCTGGCCTGGGGTTGAGCAAACTGAGTCAGAGGAAGGGGTGGAAGGAGCTCCCTGGTGGCCCAATGGGTTAAAGTTCTGGCATTGTCACTGCTGTGGCGCTGGTTTAATCCCTGGCACCAGAAATCCCACATGCCACCGGTGCAGCCGGGGAAAAGAAAAAAAAAAAAAAAAAAAAAAGGAAGAAGTGGAATTGTGGAAGGCAAAGCAATTTATGATGTTTATAGGAGGATGAGTATAAAAGTTAAACTGAATAAGGACAGAAGGAAAGTAAGCAAGCAGTCAGCATCACCCAGTGGAAAAAATATGGGGTCAAAGAACTTTCAAGGAGGAGCACCAGAGAGAGGTCAGAGTTCAGGTCACAGGAACGTGACCTGTCAGAGGTGAGCATGGAATGGGAGGCCAAGGTCAGTGGAGAAAACAGTTCCTGAGGGTGTGAAGGGCAGGAAAGTGGTGGGCCAGGGTGCTGGATAAATCAGCCATGTGGATCCTTGGCCACAAGGAGGAACGCCAGGAGCCAGGGTGGAGAAAGACAGGGAGTCAGACGCAAAGTTGTTTCTGAATGATGCGGGTGACCAGGTGGCCCAACGACAACAGCAGGGATACAGCCTGATAAGAGGAGCTTCAGGAGTTCCCATCGTGGTGCAGCGGAAATGAATCCGACGAGGAACTATGAGGTTTTGGGGTTCGATCCCTGGCCTCGCTCAGGGGGTTAAGGGTCTAGCGTTGCCGTGAGCTGTGGTGCAGTCTCAGACGTGGCTCGGATCTGGCGGTGCTGTGGCTGTGGTGTAGGCCGGCAGCTGTGTCTCTGATTCAGCCCTTAGCCTGGGAACCTCCATATGCTGAGGGTGCGGCCCTAAAGAGCAACAATAACAACAAAAAAAAGAGGCGCTTCAAAGGAATGGGGAGCATCTAAAGGAGGAGGAAAGAGAAATGTTTAGAATGTGAGGGATGGAAGAGAGGCAGCGGGGATGCCTTGTGGCCTTCAAGTTTGAGTGACTGGAGTCAGTGAATAAGAGAGGTGGGGGCGTTCCCACTGCGGTTCAGCGGTAACGAACCTGACTGGTTCGTTTTCCACGAGGACTCAGGTTCGATCCCTGGCTGTAGCTCCGATGTGCCCCTAGCCTGGGAACTTCCATACGCTGCGGGTTCGGCCCTAAAAAGCCAAAGAAGAGACAGAGAGAGAGGTCAGGAGGAACCCGCAGCTTGGGGGTGAAAAAGCTACAAGCTTAGCAGAGGATATATTCGATTTCTCCAGGCCTGTTCCCTGACCTGCCAACTGTGGTAGAAACCTACTGGACTCCAGGGAGTTCCCGTCGCGGCTCAGTGGTTAACGGACCCGACTAATATCCATGAGGACTCAGGCTCGATCCCTGGCCTTGCTCAGTGGGTTAAGGATCCAGCGTTGCCATGAGCTACGATGCAGGTCAAAGACGTGGCTCGGATCTGGCATTCCGATGACATAGGCTGGCAGCCACAGCTCTGATTGGACCCCTAGCCTAGGAACCTCCATATGCCGCGGGTACAGCCATAAAAACAAAAAAGAAAAAAGAAACCTACTGGACTCCAGCAATGCAAGGATTACAAAAGAGACACATGGGGTTCCCATCATGGCTCAGTGGTTAACGAATCTGACTAGGAACCATGAGGTTTTGGGTTCGATCCCTGGCCTTGCTCAGTGGGTTAAGGATCCGGCGTTGCCATGAGCTGTGGTGTAGGTCGCAGATGTGGCTCGGATCCCGCATTACTGTGGCTCTGGCGTAGGCTGCTGGCTGCAGCTCCGATTCGACCCCTAGCCTGGGAATTTCCATATGCTGTGGCTGCAGCCCTAGAAAAGACAAAAAAGACCACCAAAAAAAAAAAAAAAAAAAAAACAGAAGAGACACAAGAAGGCACCCAGCACAACGTGGCTCAACCTCAAGCCATACTCTCTCTAAACCCCCCGTGAATTTCAGATCATCCTTCTAACCAGGAGCCAAGCAAAGGGAAAGGTGACACATCTCCAAACACAAGAGGAGAACAGCGAGAGCCAGACATGTGGGCTACATACCTCGGCATCTCTCCGACGAAATCCCTCCTGAGCCTGGGGCCCTGGCTCCGCTTGCCCTGTGCCGCGCTGATGAGACTCGCACTTGCCTTTCCTGCAGTTACCACTGCAGGGCTTCCTCTCTCCCTGACGGAGTGCCTGTAGTCGGGAGATGAACTTGGCCTTCCAAGCTGTGAAGTCGGCCTCGATGCTGCCATGTTTGCTTTTAACCACATCGCAGTCACCCTCCCCACGGGCCATCACGCGATGAGCTCCCAGCATCCACAGCCACTTGTCCACGTTCTTCCCCACCTGCGGGACAAACAGACAAGTGAGCTAACACACAGCCAGCCCTCCAGGTCAGAGGCCCGCAGATCTGCTCTGCCACAGCCTGGGGTTCCGTTGGGAAGAAGGAACCACTCAGCCACAGGGCTTCAAGCCCTCCAGCCCCAGGGCTCAAAGGCTGCAGATACTTTCTGATAAGATGCTGAAGATTTTATTTTCCCAAAAGAGCAGACAAATCTTTGTTTTTTGTTTTTGTTTTTGTTTTGGCTTTTTTAAGGCCACATTTGTGGCAAATGGAAATTCCCAGGCTAAGGGTCGAATCAAAGCTGCAGCGGCCAGCCTATGCCACAGCCACGGCAACTCGGGATCCGAGCCACCTCTGTGACCTACACCACAGCTCATGGCAACACTGGATCCTTAACCTACTGAGCAAGGCCAGGGATCGAACCGTGTCCTCATGGATAATGGTCGGATTCGTTAACCACCGAGCCACAATGGGAACTCCCCAAATCTTTTTCTTCAACAAAGAGTCAGTACCTAAAGGATCTGAAAATTCTGAATCCAAATTATGGTCAGAATGAAATAACTCAGTAGCAAAATCAATGGGTTCCAAAATGTAATACTAAAACCAACGGGGCCAAAGACAATTAAACAACACAGTATAGATGGAGCCCATTTGGCAAGACTCATGATGTCATAAGCCAGAAATGCACTTTATTGCAATATGAATCACTTGGGGTGAGGCACGGGGTTATCAAGAAGCAGAGTTAAGAGTTCAAAAAACGCAACAGCCTTCCTGCGTGGCAAGGCAGCAAACAGAGCATTTGCATATCTGAACTTTACCTTCTAATTCCTTTGACGATATGGCAGACAAAAAAAAAAAAAAAAAAGGAGTTCCCATCGGGGCTCAGTGGTTAACAAACCTGACTAGCATTCATGAGGATGAGGGTTCGAGCCCTGGCCTCGCTCAGTGGGTTAAAGATCTGGCATTGCTGTGAGCTGTGATGTAGGTCAAAGACTCAGCTCAGATCCCATGTTGCTGTGGCTCTGACGTAGGCCAGTGGCTACAGCTCCAATTGGACCCCTAGCCTGGGAACCTCCATGTGCCGCAGGTGCGGCCCTAAAAAGACCAAAAAAAGAAGAAAGAAGGATCTCCACCCTCCTCTCTACTCACATTCTACCAAAGACAGGTGAGCCGGGCTGGGCCCCTATCTGGAGAGGGTACACAGAAAAAATTCTGGTCACTTTTCAGAACCACTAAGAAACGGAGAGCCTCCACGTTTTTCCCTGGAGCTCCCTGGTGGCCTAGTATTTCAAGGATCCTGTGATGCCACTGCTGTGGCACAGGTTCAATCCCTGGCCCAGGAACTTCCAAATAACTAACTAACTAACTAAAGCACCTCAAACAGAATGCAAAAGAAAAGAAGCCAACTTAATTTCACTTAGAAAGAAAAATCCAGGAAAACAATGGATTTTTATTACATAAAGGGCAGTGAATGTTTTTCTTCTATTTCCCTTTAAAAAGTAATGATTAAAAGACAATGAGTTTTTGGAGTTCCCGTCATAGCTCAGCGGAAACAAAGCTGACTAGCATCCATGAGGACAGAGGTTCAATCCCTGGCCTTGCGAAGTGGGTTAAGGATGCGGCATTGCCATGAGCTGTGGTGTAGGTCTCAGACAAGGCTTAGATCTGGCGTTGTGTGGCTGTGGTGTAGGCTGGTGGCTACAGCTCTGATTCGACCCCTAGCCTGGGACCCTCCATATACTATGAGTGCTACCCTAAAAAGACAAAAAAAAAAAAAAGACAATGAGTTTGGAGTTCCCATGTGGCTCAGCAGGTTATAGATCTGGCCTTGTCACTGCAGTGGCTCAGGTCGCTGCCATGGCTCAGGTCTGATCCCTGGCCCGTGAACTTCTGCATGCCACAGGCTCAGCCAAAAAAACAAAAACAACAAACAAGACAATGAGTTCAACTCTACTGAACAGTTTGCTTGGGCGGTAAAGGTTGTTCCACAACAGAGAAAGTCCAAAGAATAAGAGACCTTCCATCCACAAGGTCCTGCCTGGGGACAGAAGGCTGAAGGCTATGCCATGAAGCCAGGGCACTAAGTTGCTAGACAACAGGAGGCACTTTCTTTCCTTCTGTTCTATAAAAATGTACCGAGCGCCTACTCTTCGGTAGCAATTCCCAGCAATAAAGAATAACACAAAAAGTTTAAAAAAGTTTATTATTAAGTACCACCAAAGTTTGCGGACCACCTCATATATGCCCATCCTGGAGTTCCTGTAGTGGCTCAGTGGTTAATGAACCCAACTAGTATCCAATCCAATTATATCCCTGAGGACGAGAGTTCAATCCTTGGCCTTACTCAGTGGGTTAAGGATCTGGCGTTGCCCTGAGCTGTGGTGTAGGTCGCAGACGCAGCCCAGATCTGGTGTGACTGTGGCTGTGCTGTAGGCTGGCGGCTGTAGCTCCAATTCAGCCCCTGGCCTGGGAACCTCCATATGCCGCGGGTGTGGCCCTAAAAAGACAAAAAAAAAAAAAAAAAAAAAAATATGCCCACTTATATATGGATGCGTGTGGGTGACTTTTTAACTAAAAGAGAACTCATCCCTATGCCTCAGCACGTGCCTACCTCGTACCTACCTTGTTGAAGTGGCTGGCATAGGCGGAGTTTCCCAGGCCAAACACGGCATATCGCATACCCTTCAGGTAGGTTTTGCCAAATCGAAAGTCACTGGCTGCCTCCTCCAGCCACTTGCAGAACCACTCTGCGCTCTCCGTCGGGCGACCATCCGTGTAGGTGGCAACCAGGAAGGCACAGACACTCTTACTAGTGACCTAACCAAGAAAGTAACTGTTTCAGAAGAGTTGCCAAGACTTGTTATCACAACGAAGAAAATCCTTTTTAAAACGCCGACATTCAGAGTTCCCGTCGTGGCGCAGTGGTTAACGAATCCGACTAGGAACCATGACGTTGCGGGTTCAACCCCTGGCCTCGCCCGGGGGGCTGAGGGTCCAGCACTGTCGTGAGCTGTGGTGTAGGTTGCAGACGTGGCTCGGATCCCGCGTTGCTGTGGCTGTGGTGTAGGCCGGCAGCTACAGCTCCAGTTAGACCCCTAGCCTGGGAACCACCATATGCCGTGGGAGCAGCCCTAGAAAAGGCAAAAAGACAAAAAAATTAAAAAATAAACTACTTGAAAAATTAAAGCAATCAAACTTTAAAATGACTTAACACTCACTTGGCACCATCATCTCCATGGGACACAAAACACATCTAAGTGCTGTGAGCCAGCATTTCACCTGCTGTGTTACCTTAACAGCTCCAAGTAGGAGGGAAGTTCTAAGTCATCTCTTATGAGTAAGAATTCCGAGTTTGCTAAGAATTTTTAACAAATAATTTAGAGCAGATTCAAGCTCACTCTTTGGCACCCAAGGATGCCAGAGGCTGACGCGCGGTTCACGTGCACAGCACACAGCCACACAAATCGTCTCGGAGTCAAAGCAGGAAGGAACTTCAGACCGCCCAAGCTTTCCACCCTAATCTCAGCCCCAGGAAAGTGACACAGCACACCCGGGGGCCCCACGCCACCCTCGGCCACATCACTTCAGATCCACGCCCGGACCACACTGATCTGATGGACCCTGAAAACGCAGCCAGCTGCCGTCTCTTAGCGTGAACACTGAATTTACTCTGAAGAGTCTACTTCTCCCAGAACACAGGAGGTCAATACAATTGGAAAGTTGTGATTGAAGGGGGAAAAAAAAAAAAAAAAAGACAATTACCAACCTCTTCTAGCAGATAATCGTCCGGATCATATGCCTTCAGATCCACCACTGCCACAGGCAGGTCAAGGGAGGTCACTGCTTCTGCCAGAATTGCTGCAAACCCCTAACAGGAAAAAAAAAAAAAAAAAAAAAAAAAAAAAAAAAAAAAAAAAACCCAGTGAAGCCTTCAATAAGCTAAATAAGTGAAAAATACAGTCTTCATTTCCTTCCGATGGCGAGGAGATGAGGCACCTGTCATGGAAAACTTACCCTGGCACTGACAGGTCTCATCATTCACACAAATACTGTTCTCACCTCTACCACACAATTTCTCACATGCTTCAATTATACGTCAGGAAAGCCGAAAAAATTTATAGAAAGGAGGAAAGGGTGAGGATGCAGGAGTCAGCTAAAAAGCCCAGAAGCCAAAGTGTGAAAATCTGACGATCAAAAAAGAAAAGAGCTGACAGACTGACGTGATGAAAATACATAATGATACTCAAAGAAAAAGGGAAAACTTGGTAACCCAGGAAAAAAATTCAGGAGTTCCCAGGTGGCGCAACAGGTGAAGGACAAGGATCTGGCGCTGTCACTGCTATGGCTTGGTCGCTGCTGTGATGCAGGTTCGATCGCTGGCCCTGGAACGTCCGCATGCCTCAGGCACGGCCAAAAACCCAAAATTTATCCTTTTCCAATAGAAACTGGACTTCAGAGTAAACAAATAGATGCCCGCTCCACCCACCCCCCCCCCCGCCCCCCGCCCTGAAATTGAGTTGCTTCAGGATGGGGGCCGGTCATGGGAAAACCAACCCTGGGGGTAGAGGCTTAGACCTTTCTCGCCTTCTCACCCAGTGAGCAGAGGAGGGGCAGGAGGTGAAGTTCAATCAAAGAGGGCCAAGGCCAATGACTTAATTCAATCAGTCCTACTTAAATGACAGGGGTGGGGACACACCAATAGGCCGGAGGTAGATGGCCCAGATAGGACTGGAAGGGCCACCACCCCTCCCCTGAGACCTGCCCTCTGCGTCTCTTCCATTTGTCTTTCCAAGCTGCATCCATCAGAATAAACCAGGAAAGCGCTCGTGCAGCAATTCCCAGCCTTCTGTGCGTCGTTCTAGGGAATCGGCGAGCCTTAGGGGAGATTGTGGGAATTTACGGCTGGGCGGTCAGAAGTACAGGTGGCCCCTGGGACCTGGGGCAGGTGTCTCAGGGAGGTGTGACAATAACCTGGGTAGTCACTACCAGCGTCAGCTTGTTGCTGGGGAAAAACAAGTATCTGGTGTCAAAAAACACTGCCACGAGCCTCAGAGGTAAAGATTTGAGCCAGGAGCTCCCTTTGTGGCTCAGCAGTTAATGAACCCGACTAGGAGCTATGAGGATTGGGTTCAATCCCTGGCCTTGCTCAGTGGGTTAAGGATCCAACATCGCCATGAGCTGTGGTGTAGCTCACAGAGGCAGCTTGGATCCAGTGTTGCTATGGCTGTGGTATAGACTGGTGGCAACAGCTCCAATTAGACCCCTAGCCTGGGAACCTCCATATCCTGCGGGTTAGGACCTAAAAAAGGAAGAAAAAAAAAAAAAAAAAAAAAAGATTTGAGCCAAACCTGGAGGAAATGAGAGAGCAAGCAATGAGGCCACCCCCAGCAAAGGGACACATGAGTGAAAAGGGCCAAGGCAGGAGCACACGTGGAACAGAGGCTGATAAAAGCGGGGACAAAGGACGTGGGGAGGAGGTAACGGGACCCAGACGGGAGGGCCTCCGGGCACCGGGACGGTGCTGCCATTTACAATAAGTGCACGAGGGGGTCATCGCAGGGTTTGAACCAAGGTGACTAACGCGATTTCAGCTCAGTTCTCACAGGTCCTGTGGTTGCTCAGTTGAGCGGACGCTGAGGTCAGGGAGGTGCTGAACGGAGGAGCCCGAGGCTGAAAGGACCGCAGTAGCCCAGACAAAACAGGGGGGAGGGCAGCCGGGACCAGGGCAGCAGCCGTGAAGGTGGCAAGAGGTGGCCGGAAGCTGCGCCTATTCTAAAAGTAGAACACACGGGACTTGCTGACAGACTGGGTGCGGGCAGTCAGAAAAAGAGAAAAGTCCAAGGTTCTTTCTGAACTGGGCAACTGGAAGGATGACGTTGCCATTTATCGAAATGGCAGAGACTAGAGGGGGAAGAGGCCTGGGCAGGGAACTGGGAGCTGAGTCGGGAGCATGCTAATTTTGAGTCGCCTCCTACACATCCTATGAAGATCAGGGAGAGAATGGAACTCACTGAAATACACTCTTACATGCAAAGGATGCTACGAAAATGGAAAAGAATGGCATTTTTGCAGTTAAAACATGGGCAAACTAAATCATTCATAAAAAGGTTTGGAATTGAAATCCAAGAACCCAGAGTGTAAAGAAAAAATCAACAAAACTGTGAGAGAAAGAATGTGAGACATAAAGACCATCACGCCATGGCTCAGCAAAAACGAATCCAACTAGTATCCAAGAGGACACAGGTTCGATCCCTGGCCTTGCTCAGTGGGTTAAGGTTCTGGGGTTGCCATGAGCTGCAGTGTAGGTCGAAGATGTGGCTCGAATCTGGTGTTGCTGTGGCTGTGACCCACAGTTACAGCTCCTATTCGACCCTAGCCTGGGAACCTCCATATGCCGTGGGTGCAGCCCTAAAAAATAATAATAAAATAAAATGAAGACCATCTAAAAGGTCCAACGTCTGCTAACAAGAGTCCCAGAAATAAAGAACAGAGAAAATGGAAGGGAAAAAAGTTTACAAGAGAAATATTAGCAGAATTGATGAACACAAATCTTCAAAAGAGCCCAAGTATCCAATACAATAGCTGAAACAGACCCAACCTAGACACCTTCTCACAGAAGCTCCAAACATCAAGGATAAAGGAATGATTCTAAAAGCTTCCAAGAAGAGAGTGCCCATCATGGCTCAGTGGTTAATGAATCCGACTAGGAACCATGAGGTTGCGGGTTCGATCCCTGACCTAGCTCAGTGGGTCAAGGATCCGGTGTTGCTGTGAGCTGTGGTGTAGGTCGCAGATGTGGCTCGGATCCTGTATTGCTGTGGCTGTGGCGTAGGCTGGCGGTACAGCTCCCATTAGACACCTAGCCTGGGAACCTCCATATGCTTTGGGAGTAGCCCTAGAAAAGGCAAAAAAAGACAAAAAATAAAAGTAAAATAAAAAATAAAAGCTTCCAAGGAAAACAACAGCAAAAAAGCCACCTACAAAGGGATGAGGGGATTGACCTTGTCTGCTGAAGACAAGGAAGTAATATCTTCAAAGTTGTGCGGAAAAACTTTGACCAAGTGTTCCATACCCAGCTAGACATGATTCAATCAGACATGAAAGCCAAGGAGAAATTCGGGCGGCACCCCTTTAAGGAGGGCCATTTACCTTTTATCAACCAAGATGTGAGCAACAATATTAAGCTGCTGAGATCCGAAGAACAGACTCATAGAAGTCATTAACTTTTATCTAACTTGTTAGATAATCTAGAAACTCAGAACAAAGAGGTTAAAGAAATAAGCCCCAGGGGAACGAAAAACAGAAATGGTTAAAATAGATCCTCCAAAGAGTATTTTTCTTAGGAACTCTCTGTACACCTGGATTTGTTACCATCTGCAAGTATTAATTTGATATTTTTTAAAAATGTAAAAGCACACATAAAAGAGGCTGGGAATGAGATCTTTTACGAGTAACATAAAAGGACTTGGTTTTGGCGGCTCAGATTCTTTTCTGACATTTCCTCCTGCCTCTGCTGCTTAAGACTGAAGTTAATTCCAAGTACCTTCAATTAGGATGTGGAGCAAAGCACCAGCACTGAGAACTGAAAATCTTTTAAAAGGGCGTATTCTGCAAAACATCCACAAGAGGGCAGCAGATCCCTTTCTAATAGGCTACCGAAATATCGATATTGAGCATTTTTAAAATTCATTTTCAGTGTTAGCCTTAGAACCTTTTCCTAGAAAGCAATAGCTGCAACCTTCATAACAAAGAAGCAGGCAGCATCCAGCTCTAGTTAAGGCATCTTTCAGCTATGTATCTGCAGCCTGTATTTCACCTGTATTAGATAACGTGTCGTTAACACTTTTAACACTATCAGAAGTCAAAACACATTTCATTAAATAGATGTGTGAAGTTGTGAAAGTAAGGGCCCATCTTGGACACTACTGCTGCCATTTTTCACTATCCCCTATGTTTAGACCCACAGGCGCCAATAATGGAACTCCAAGTCTCCATTCCACTGAGCAGAAGCAAGCTTCAGGACAAAGACCTCTCAGGATAATGCCCACTAGACACCCCCTCATCAGTGACATTGGGCACAAGACATAAAACCCACCTACTGCCCCACAAAGGAAAAATGTAGGCTAGCAAAAGGAAAAAAGAAGATGAAAAGAGGTTAGACGACCACTTTGGGTCACTGGTACAGGGGGCTTTTCAAAGATTTGCTTAAAAGATCAGGCAACCCAAGGAAAAGTAGGATACAAAGTTCTCACCTTTGCTGTGCCAGTCTGGGAACCATAGAAAATCTTCACTCCAGACACAAAGACTTCCTTCCTTTCAAGAGAGAGAGAGCCATTGGTCATCAAATTCCGTGATGCATTTTGAACAGTCTTTTCCTGTGAGTTCTTGTCCTTGAAATAAACACAAAATCCATTAAATGTGACTCTTTTCCCAACTTCATTAGGACAGATACTGACCTTGATTTTATTATTATTCTCTTAATCTCTCGACTGTACTCCTTGTGTATTAACCCCTTCATATAATCAGGTTCTTTAAAGGGAGGGCGCACATTTCTTAAGACTATAACGACTGCTGCTCCCTCCAGGATCAAACTACGCATACTTTCATTCATAATACGTTGTAGTGGATCATTAATAGGAACTTATTTTCTGATTCTTAATTAGTGGAAAGAAAAGAGAAGACTATTACCCCTTAAAGGTGCTGAACAGGTTTGTTGCTTTTGCAAAAGTTTAATTTTTCATTCCAAAGTCTTCCTATATCTTAAGAAGACTTACACTGCCCATTCAAGACAAGGTAAACAACTTAGTCTATAAAAACCGACCAAAAAAATATTTCTGCATTAAAAAATACATCTAGAGGGCGTTCCCATCGTGCCGCAGCGGTTAACGAATCCAACTAGGAACCATGAGGTTGCGGGTTCGATTCCTGGCCTTGCTCAGTGGGTTAACAATCCGGCGTTGCCGTGAGCTGTGGTGTAGGTCGCAGATGCAGCCCGGATCCTGCGTTGCTGTGGCTCTGGTGTAGGCCGGTGGCTGCAGCTCCGATTCGACCCCTAGCCTGGGAACCTCCATATGCCGCGGGAGCGGCCCAAGAAATAGCTAAAAAAAAAAAAAGACAAAAAAAAAAAATATGTCTAGAGACCAAACATAAAAGTTCCTTTGAGGAGTTACAGCTGTGGCACGGGGGTTAAGAATCCGACTGCAGCAGCTCTGGTCACAGCAGGGGTGTAGGTTCCATCCCCAGCCCGGTGCCCTGGGTTAAAGGATCCAGCTTTGGTTCATCCCTGGCCCCAGAACTTCCTCATGCTGCAGACGCAGCCAAAAAATAAAAATTCCTTAGCTTTTCTGTACTTTTCTGGAAGCCTTAGAAAAAAATCTGCATTTTGAATTGTCTGTAAAAACCGACACCAAATACTTCCCTGTGAAAAAAAATAAGTCCACTTACCTGCTTCCTGATAACAATCTGGAAACATATCCAAAGGCTAAAGCCAAAGGCTAAGCCCAAATATATGTAAAACCTGTTTATCCATAATGATATCAAAGGCGAGGAGAAGTCCCACGTATCCAAAGGATCTAAATTTAAAATGATACATTAATGTAATTTTATTTAAAGCTACATAAACAAAGATACCCATCCTTATTTTAAAGGGGGAAAAAAACAAAGCAACCTTCATATTCAACAAATCAGCTAAGAAATATATAAAAAGCAACTCTAATAAAAACAACACATTATAGGAGTTCCCGTCCTGGCACAGGAAACGAATCTGACTAAACCATGAGGGTTCCATCCCTGGCCTTGCTCAATGGGTTAGGGATCCGGCGTTACTGTGAGCTGTGGTATGGGTCGCAGACGTGGCTCCGATCTGGCTTTGCCGTGGCTGTGGCATAGGCCGGCAGCTACAACTCTGATTCAACCCCTAGCCTGGGAACCTCCATATGCCACGGGTGAAGCCCTAAAAAAAAAGGCAAAAAAGAAAAAAAAAAAAAAAAACAAACAAAAAACAACACATTATGTGGTAACGTGATATAATTCTGACTGTAATGCTAATTCAAAAAATATATAAAATTTTATTTCATTTGGTTATAGCATTCGGAAAAGAATGAACATAAAGTCAAAACACTTTATGTGGAATTATACTAATTAACCAAGTTAATTTTGTTTTGTTATGCTGCTCCATAAGAAAACCCTAAAATAAAACCGAAAGTATTCTTTTTTTAATTTTATTTTTAGAGACCAAGAGCTACTTGCACAAGTAACTGACCTCAAGTCCCACTTTTTAAAGGGAGCTATGGATGGACCTGGCCTTAAATGCTGAACTTGGGGGCAATTTTAAAAGCCGAAATCTAAAATTGGGGGTTTACAGGTGCTACTCCATCCTAGAAAGGACCAAAAGTCCTCAACACCCGTGGGTGAGGGGGAGAGGCGGTTTTTTCTGCCCTTTACATGAGTTTAGGGGCATAGGTCTATACTCATCTCCTAGCCTCAAAAGGCCAAAGCCAGGTCACAAGCAGGGATCAGTCCTCCCTTGTCCTCAGCAACACTGGTCCCAGGGTGAGAAGGTCAACGTATTCCGGGGGAAGGGGCCCGAGGGTCTCAGAAAAACGGCTCTCTCCCTTCCCGCCCCAGGAATCTTGCCCGCTGGGGGCCCTTACCCATTCTTCTTAGAGCCCAAGTCCTGCGGCGCGACTGGAGCCCAGGACAGCGGACCTAACAAACCTAGCGTCCGGCGCGAATACTGGGAAACCGCCAGAACCTCCTTGTAGCATTAGCCGTGTGCCCAGAGCCTGAGAAACTGGGGGCAGCCATGCCATTCGCAGGCCTGTCTGGATTGGCTCAGAGGGGGAAGGGGCGGGCCCAGAGGCGAGCTCCGCTCAGAGCTTGGTGAAAAGAAACCGGAGAGCTCCCGGCCCCGCTCGGATTGGCTCAGAGGGAAAAGGGGGCGGGCCCAGAAAAAACACCGCCCAGAACTTGGTGAGTGTAATCCAGAGCACTCCCGGCCCCGTCGGATTGGCTCAGAAAGGGAAGGAATGGGCCCAGAGAAAAGCCCTGCCCAGGGCTCCGAGAATGGAAACTGGAAAGCTCCTGCACACTCAGGAATCCGCATAGAGGAGGGAACGGACTTTGAGAAAAGCCGAATTAGACAGGAGTGATTTAGGGGAAAAAATGGGGGGTGAGGAGCGTTAAAAGAGACTAAGGGCATAATCAACCGAATGCAATTTGTGATCCCATTTGAATCTCAGTTGAAACACACCAACTGTAAAAAAGGCATTATTTAGGGTAAATTTGATTGTGAGTTGGCTAGGAGGTGTTATTAGGGGATTATGGTTAATCTTGTTAGGTGTATCTGTTGGAAGTTTCACTATTTAAAGCTAAAACCACAAGATGATTTGCTTTAAAATGCTCCAACCAAAAAAAAAAGAGGGAGAATGAAACAAGAAAAGCAAAATATTGATAATTGTTGGAAAGAATGATGGGTACATGGGGGCTCATTACACTTTTCTCTAAGTATTTTGTGTTACAATTTTTATATAAGGTAAAGTTAAGGGGGGCGTGGCCCTGAACTCCCGGAACTATGAGGCACCGGCGTCAGAGTTTCCACCCGGTCCCCAAACATCTCCACCAGCCAATCAGAGCTCTTTGGTTCTTTCGCGAAAGTAAATTACGTCAAGGAAGAGCGCTACTCTTTCCGGCGCCGAATGATGTCGTAAAAGCCACAATGCGCAGGCGTTTTTGCCCCCTCTTCCTCGCGCGGTTCCCGCAACACCTGACGCCTGCGCAATAAGTCAGCTGGGTGTATTGGGGTGGCCCGCGAGGGTGTTAGTCACTGCGTCGCCCAGTCTGCGGGCGTGACTGTGCCGCTCGCCGGGTGGTTACATCGAGGCGCAGGTGGCCTCAGGCCGGCGGCGCGGGTTTACCTTGGTTCGCCGGTCCCAAGGTCGCTGAGTGGCCGCGATGTCGATTTTCACCCCCACCAACCAGATACGCCTGACCAATGTGGCTGTGGTACGGATGAAGCGAGCCGGGAAGCGCTTTGAAATCGCCTGCTACAAAAATAAGGTCGTCGGCTGGCGGAGCGGCGTGTGAGTGACCCTCTCCCTCCGATCCCTGGCGGGAGCTGGAGCTGATAGCCTTGGAGCCCACCTCCCTCTGGTTGTCTAATGAGTTTGCCATGCTGGGGTCTTGTCAGGGAAGGAAGTGGGAAGTTTACTCCTGCTGCTCGCGCTTAGCGTCTAAAGCGAACGTTCTCTTTTTTGTTTTGTTGGTGTGGTTTGGGGTTTGGTTTTTGCTTTTGCTGTAATGTCATAAAAGCTACGGCCAAGAAACCCTTCTAATTGTGGTTCTTTTCTCGGAATGATGATCAAGGCAAAGGTCGTAGTCTTCCAGGTACTTCTATAGTTTGTGCATGTCACAGATCTAAGCCCAGTAATTTAACTAGAGTGCGTAGCATATTCACTGCTGCCATCTAGAGAACGGAATTCCTTGGCGGCAGCCTGACCCCACCCCTCAGTGATTCACGCATATTCCCACGATGTTTTTCCCCAGTGAGTAAATGTGAATACAAATGGAGTTCTCAATTTGGAAAACGTTCCCCGGGCACCAAGGGTCGTTTAGAAGTAGTTGTTTCTTACTATTTGTATCGTTGCCGTCTTGGATTTATATGTGAACGAACTTCCAAGTTGCAAAAGTATTTATTTAGGACTTTCTCTCCTGTTCTCACAAGGGAAAAAGATCTTGATGAAGTTCTACAGACCCACTCAGTGTTTGTAAATGTTTCTAAAGGTCAAGTTGCAAAGAAGGAAGATCTCATCAGTGCATTTGGAACAGATGACCAGACTGAAATCTGTAAGCAGGTGCGTTCTAACCACTGCAGCATAATCGACCCTAATATCCATTTGTGGTGTAAGTACTTAGAGATAGGTTAAACTTTAAAGTATTATTTTTAGCAATTATTTTCTCCTGCTGTATAGCAGTGGAAACTATTTCTAGTCACTTATGATAGAGCATGATAATGTGAGAAAAAAGAATGTATATGTGTATGTGTGACTGGGTCACCTTGCTGTACAGTAGGAAATTAACAGAACACTCTAAACCAGCTATAATGGAAAAAAATAAAAATAATTAATAAAAATAAGTATTATTTTGGGGTTGGTTACTTTTTTTTGTTTTTTTGTCTTTTGAGGGCCCCATCCACACCATATGGAGGTTCTCAGGCTAGGGGTCCAATCGGAGCTGCAGCTGCCAGCCTACACCACAGCAACTTGGGATCTGAGCTGTGTCTTCGACCTACACCACAGCTCACGACAAACACCGTATCCTCAACCCACTGAGTGAGGCCAGGGATCAAACCGCAACCTCATGGTTACTAGTCAGGCTCGTTAACCACTGAGCCACAATGGGAACTCTAAAATAAGTATTATTTTTTGGAATGAACAGTTACCATGAAGTAATTTGGTGTTTACAGCATCATTTTTAGTAATTCAAGACATGGATATTTTTGTCAAAGCTGCCCCAAATTAGATTTCCTACTAAACTGCCTTATTTCATCCATTTATGTATTTTTATTGTAACATAACTGAAAATAAAATTTTAAGTATTTCATCATTTACACCCTTCACTAAGATTACTTTTACCCCTCCCCTCACCTAAATGAGTATGATTTTAGAACAAGATAATCTGGTGCATCCTTTAAGCAAAGCTCAAATTACTGCCAAGTATCAGTATCAGAGAATGAAATTTAATTCTAATTTTAGTTTTAATTTTCTCCCCAGTTATTAATTCCATGGTCAGTTAGCCAATAATGTGAAATAAAGACATTGCTTTCTTGGAGTTCCTGTCTCAGCGCAGTGGAAACAAATCCGACTAGGAACCATGAAGTTGTGGGTTCGATCCCTGGCCTTGCTCAGTGTGCTAAGGATCTGGCGTTGCTGTGAGCTGTGGTGTAGGTTGCAGACGCGGCTTGGATCCCGCGTTGCTGTGGCTCTGGCGTAGGCTGGTGGCTACAGCTCCGATTCGACCCCTAGCCTGGGAACCTCCATATGCCGTGGGAGCGGCCCAAGAAATAGCAACAACCAAAAGACAAAAAAAAAAAAAAAAGATATTAAAAAAATGAAGACATTGCTTTCTTAAACTCGTTGGGGTTTTGGTTTTGTTTTTTTGTTTTTTTGGTTTTTTTTTTAGATTTTGACTAAAGGAGAGGTTCAGGTGTCTGATAAAGAACGACATACACAGCTGGAGCAGATGTTTAGGGACATTGCAACTATTGTGGCTGACAAATGTGTGAACCCTGAAACAAAGAGACCGTACACTGTCATCCTTATCGAGAGAGCCATGAAGGACATCCACTATTCAGTCAAACCCAACAAGAGTACAAAACAGCAGGTGAGTGGGTTTTTACTGTCATCAAAAACCCTCCGTGAAAATCAGTGTTCCCTGAGGAAAATAAAGTAATCAGTCCGTAATAACAAGATGGTGCTACTTGGAAGCAAGAGGGTAGGAGGTTTGGGGAGAGAGGAAGGAAAGGACAGGAGGTTTAGAGAGGAGTGGTGGGATTTTTTTTAACCAAACTCAAATGTACGAGGATTCATTTTCCTATTGAAGTCAGACCTTGAAAGATAAAACTTGGATTTTTAAAGAATCATTTTTAACTCCACCTGTTAGAATTTTTATTATTTTTAGATGACACACACGATGAATGTCACTGTTTTAAAGCATACAATTCAGGAGTTCCCTTCGTGGCGCAGTGGTTAACAAATCTGACTAGGTTTCAGGTTCAATCCCTGGCCTTGCTCAGTGGGTTAAGGATCCGGCGTTGCCGTGAGCTGTGGTGTAGGTTGCAGACGCGGCTCGGATCCTGCGTTGCTGTGGCTCTGGCGTAGGCTGCTCAGATCCCAAGTTGCTGTGGTGTAGGCTGGCAGCTGTAGCTCCCATTGGACCCCTAGCCTGGGAACCTCCATATGCCACGGGTGCAGTCCTAGAAAAGACAAAAAAAAAAAAAAAAAAAAAAAGCATACAATTCAATCAAAAAAAAAAAAAAAAAATCAAACGGAAGTTCCCATCATGGTGCAGTGGAAACTAATCTGGCTAGGAACCATGAGGTTGTGGGTTCAATCCCTGGCTTTGCTCAGTGGGTTAAAGATCCAGCGTTGCTGTGAGCTAGAATGTAGATAGCAGAAGCGGCTCAGATCTGGCGATGCTGTGGCTGTGGTATAAGCCGGTAGCTGTAGCTCCTATTCACCTCCTAGCCTGGGAACCTCCACATGCTGCATGCGTGACCCTAAAAAGCAAAAAAAAAAAAAAAAAAAAGCATAGAATTCAATCGTGTTATTCACAAGTTTCTGCAACCCTCCCTACTACCTAATTTGAGAATGTTTTCATCTCCCCACAGTGAAATCCTTACCTGTCAACTACAAATTTTATTTCTGTTTCTATGGACTTGTCGAGTCTGTACCTTTCATATAAATGGAATCATACAATATGTGGCCCTTTCAAGATTTATCCGTGCTGTAGCACAAGGCAGTACTTTATTCCTTTTTAGGACTGAATTGTATGGAAACGCTTTTTGTTCATTCATCAGTCAATGGTCAGTTGGGTTGTTGCCACTTTTTAGCGACTATTGATAATGCTGCTATGAAATTCATTACAAATTTTAGTGGGGACCTATATTTCCCTGTCTCTCTACCCGGGAGTGGAATCGATAGGGCATGTGGTACCTGCATTTAACCTTTTGAGGAATTGCCCAACCATTTTCCAAAAGAGCTGGGTCTTTTTACATTTCCCCAGTCAGTGCACAAGGGCTCCAGTTTTTCCACATCTTCAATGATGTTTGTTATTGTCCACCTTTTTGATTATAGCCATCCTGGGAGTATCATTCTGGTCTTGACTTGCATTTCCCTAATGATGGATGGTTTGAGCATATTTTCATGTGTTTATTGATATATTGACCCTCTGTCTTCTTTGAAGAAATCACTCTTCAGATCCTTTGACCATTTTTCAGTTGATTGCCTTTTCATTATTGAGTTGCAAGAGATCTTTATATATTTTATGCTAGTACCTTATCAAATGTATGATTTGCCAGTGTTTTCTCATATTCTATGGGTTATCTTTTCACTTTCTCAGTCAGTAGTGTTTTGTTTTTTTTCGTGTGTGTGTGTGTGTGTGTGTGTGTGTGGAGGTCACATGGAGTTCCCGTGCCAAGGCTTGAATCTGAGCCAGAGGTGTGACCTATGCCACAGTTGTGGCAACACCAGATCCTTAACCCACTGCACCAGGCTGGGGAGCGAACCCCCATCCTGGCACTGCAGAGACACCATCCATCCCGCTGCCCCACAGCAGGAACTCAATGGCAGTTTTTTGAAGCACTAATGTTTTTCATCTTAAAGTCCAGTTTATCTGGTTTTTTTTTTTTTCCCCTTTGGTTGCTTACATTCTTCTTGTCATCTCAGAAACTTCATCCAGTCCAGCTAGATGGAAACTGCTTTGTTTTGTTTTGTATTTTGGCCACACTCACAGCATGTGGAGTTCCCAGGCCAGGCATGGAATTCGAGCCGCAGTTGCTGTAATGCTGGGTCCTTAACCTGCTGTGCCACTTGGGAGCTTCTGGGAACTGCTTTATTTTGAATACCTTCCACGATAACGCAGCAGAAGAAACAAAGACAGTGCAGATGTTGTCATTTTTGTGTTGCTAGGCTTTGGAAGTGATAAAGCAGTTGAAGGAGAACATGAAGATAGAACGTGCTCACATGAGACTGCGGTTCATTCTTCCAGTGAACGAAGGGAAGAAGCTGAAAGAAAAGCTCAAGCCTCTGATCAAGGTTATTGAAAGTGAAGACTACGGTCAACAGCTGGAAATTGTAAGATTAACACACTGCTGTTTCTTTACTTCCGTGTTACTGAAACGTCGATCTTCTAGTCGTAAATTTCACAAACAGTTAGAAGGTGTGACTAGTAAGACATTTGCAGAAACAGCCTTAGCTAGAATTCGGGGAAAGGTCAAGGTCCACATCAAACCAGACCACTTACAACTTTGGTTTGTTGGTTAAATTAATCATGATGACACGACGTGGGTCGTCTTCATTTTCGGTGAGGAAAGATCTTTTACAGTGAGTTTGCTATTAGGAGGAAATTGGAACTAAGCCTAAAAGTTTGTCCATTTCATTTACCACACAGCAATTTAAAGAAGCAGCAAAAAGCCTCATTTCTTTGGGTCTTCACCGGACCCCCCAGACTTAGAGCACCTTCAGCTGTCTGCAAATACCTGTCTCAGAGCTAGACAGCTTCCTGACAGATGAGTGAGCTCCAGAGCATTGGTTGTTGAGCTTTCCACTCTAGCCGTGAGCAACACTCTGACACTCTCTGAAGTTCTAAAATCTGCAAAACTTTGCTCCTAGTTTTTGAATAGGCCTTCTGGCTTCTTGGTTTTATTGCTTCAAATGTGTTTACAAAGAGGTGATTTCATTGCACCGTACCTTCATGCTGAATTGTAGAGTGAAAAGGACCAGAGTCCTCTAATGCAGCCGCTACATTTTACAGCTAAGGAATCTAGAACAGTCCTAGGCGTCTAGAAAAGCCAGGAGGTTAATGCCTGTCCCAGGGCCTGCATGTGTACTTAGGGGCAGAGGCTGGGCCAGAAGCTGTGCAGAGGCTGGGCCCATTGTCCTGTGCATTGTCTTGTCTGATGCGCCTAGAACTGCGGTTGTAGAGAGATCTGGAAAGTGTGGTGTGTTCATCTCAGAGGAAGTTAAACGGTGTCCCTTCTGTTGGATTGCTCTTCCTCGTGTGGTCAACAGCTGTGGTAAATGTTTCAGGTGTGTCTCATCGACCCCGGCTGCTTCAGAGAAATCGATGAGCTGATAAAAAAGGAGACGAAAGGCAAAGGTTCTTTGGAGGTGCTCAACCTGAAAGATGTCGAAGAAGGAGATGAGAAATTCGAGTGACAGTCTCCAGTGTCTTCAGCTGGCCAACACTAAAGCGTTTTCGTTTCCCACAATCCTGTTTTCTTTCTGTGATCTGCCAAAAACTTGCTCGGAAGGTTTGATGTTTTTCCATCTTTGTGGCAAACATGTATTCAAAAAGACTTTCCTAAGTAAGTGTTATAATGTGGGATTGATGTAGTTTTAATTATAAAACGGGGTTTTAGGCAAAAGTGAAAAATCTAAGATAAAGCCCGGAGTAGCATCTCGTTGCTGCCGTAGGCCTTTGTAGCTTTCCAGGGTGAAAGTCATTCCAGACAACCCTTGTGGATAAAAAGTACATTGTACACTGGGAGGATGTATCTGTATGACAGAAAGGAAGTATTTGCCAGAAAAGAAAATACAGAGTGTCTAATTCCTACCTAAAAGAAACTCGTGTATGGGGGAACTCTGTCGTGACATCGTGACCTAATAGAAAGCCTGGATGGTAACTTCCTGATTATCTGAAAAATAGATGTATGATGAGTGAGCAGGACTTAAATAATATTCATCAGACATGCTGCCATAACCTAGATTATAGTCATTTTTAATTCTCAAAGTTTATAATATATATTACTAGAGCTGAAATTATATGCAATCAATAAAACCACTTTTTATTTTTGTTAAACTATGGCTTGTATTTCTAGACAGCTTCCTAACTCCCTTTCTTTTCTCTGCTTCTTGTTTGGTAGGATTGGAGAGTTCTTAGCAGGACTTAATTCAGTATGAGGAATGCTCAGAACAGGGCCTGTTCTGTTAAATACCTGGTAAATCTTAGCTACTATTATCTGAGATATAGTTGAACTTAAGTATTTTAGTATTTGAACACTTAAATAGACAGTGTGCAAGTTTTTCAAAATCTCCTTTTCTTTGGAGTTCCTGCTGTGGTGCAGCGGGATGAGCAGCGAGCATCTCTGGAGCACTGGGACTCAGGTTCAGTTCCCAGCCCGGCACAGTAAGTTCAGGATCCAGCGTTGCCACGGTTGCAGCGTAGGTTGAAACCTCAGACCCGAGAAGTCCATGTGCCATGGGGCAGCCAAAAAAGAAAAAAAATCTATTTGTCTTCAAAAGAGATAGTGTAGAATACAGAGTAGGGCTTCACTCAAAATGACCATGCAGATGTATTTCGTGGACAGCAGTTTTCAAATGAAAAAAGAGTTCTTCCCTTGAACAGGTTCTGATTGGTTTTCTAAGCACATAGAATTTGCTGCTAATTCAAGTTCCCAGAAATGCCCCTTTTACAATAATTTCAATAGATATTATGAAGTCAGAATTTTTTCTCTTCATGTTCGAAGCGTTCTGGTTTGATAATTTGGGAATACGCACTGGTGTGAATGCCGAAATTGAACTGTTTTGATAACAATCTCTAAGTAACCCCCTCACTGGTTCCATTTTACTTAGACAGTTTATTGTTTGACAAAGTAATCTAAATTTGAAGTCCCGGGAAATAATTTTAACCGGTGAGGTTTATACTTTATTTCTAGCCACAACAGTGAGAGCAGTGTTTCAGGTTGAAAGTGGTAATTGCTAAAAAATGTTCAAGGGCTGCATCTCCAGCAGAAAAGGAGAAGGTTTCGCCAGCATTGCCTTAAGTTTCTCCCATCCTCATACTCATGTCTTCTAAAGCCGGAACCTCAAGGAGTGTCAAATGTAGATCCATCTGAGTCATGTTCCTGAACCTATAAAAAATAAAAAAATTTACCTTCTACTAATTGTCGTTCGTAATCATCTTCCCACTGCTGAAATGGATTGCCTCAGGGCTTATCTCTTTGTTTGGCATTTTCCATGCAAGCTTTTTTGTGCACATTTGGTCAGAGTGAGGTTGCAGATTAAGCTGCTTCTGTTGGCTCAGCTTTTTTCTGGGCAGCTTCCCTGGTCCCACACAGTTACTTGCTCCCAGCCTCCATAACCTCATACCACTCTGAACTGCCCTCATTTGGCCCTACCTCG
Organism: Sus scrofa; assembly: GCF_054392235.1. NCBI lineage: Eukaryota > Metazoa > Chordata > Mammalia > Artiodactyla > Suidae > Sus > Sus scrofa. Next base: position 16,038,474 of record NC_139385.1, read on the forward strand.
TATTCCAGAGAGCTGCTGAAACGCCCGCCTGACACACCCGATTGGGGGCAGGAGATGAGCCAGTTGTGTGTGTGCCCCCCATGGTTTGGATCTAGTGGTTGTGGAGTAAATATCTGAGGACTGAGAAGCATGCTCTCCGGCGGGGCGGGGGTGGGGAGGGTCCCCTGCCATCAGCAGTGAGGACGAGTAATGACAAATTTGGCTGCTAATGACTTTTTTTTTTTTAGGGCCGCACCTGTAGCATATGGAAGTTCCCAGGCTAGGGGTGGAATTGGAGCTGCCGCTGCTAGCCCACACCACAACAAGGCCAGATCCAAGCCACATCTGCGGCCTACGCCACAGCTCACAGCAATGTCGGATCCTTAACCCACTGAGCGAGGCCAGGAATCAAACCCACATCCTCACGATACTAGTCAGGGTCTTAACCCGCTGAGCTACAACGGGAACTCCAAATGACTTTTTCAAATCCACCATTAAAGCTCGATTGAGTTTTTGTCAGCTCAGCTAGAGCTTCCCACTGTTCACAGCCATGCACGCTGGTGTGCCACGGGTGGTTTCTGTCTGTGCAGATGCCCTCAGCCCTCAGGGCTTTGTCTCTGCCTGCAAACAGCCCCTCTCATTTACCACAGGGTGTCATGCACACGTGTTCCATGGGCTGTGATGGGGGGAGGCATCAGCCCCACATCCCATTGCAACCTACCTGCTTCCTCCAGGCCCCCATCATAAGGTCCCTATGATTTTGGTAGCAGCCAGTTTCCTTATTTATAGTTTTTTGTGTACCTGCTCTTAGATTATTGAAATTTAAGGTATTGACTCTTTGAAAATAATTTTCTGCTGCTGCACATACACTAGAGGTGGTTGTGAATACATAGTTGGCCACTAATAGTATTAACGGCTGAGATGATGAGAGCCATTGCTTTTCATCTCCACGTGACTATTAGTGGTACCTACAAAACGAATGCATCTAAATGTAATTTTAGAGCGGCACCTGTTCTCCTGAGCTAAGAGTCTAATCCTGACCAAATTCTTTCTCAGCTTGGATATTCCAAAAACAGTTTCACAGCACTGTGAGCAAACATGCTTGAGTGGCCCAGAGCCCCTTCCAAACACCCCACGAAGAGTCATCAGCTTCACCAAATTCCTACATATTTTTGGTTGGGAAAGAATGGAGATAAATGGTGAATGGAGTCGAAAAGAACAGAGTCCTTTCTACTGCAGAGAGGAGCGGACCTGTCCTCTGTACTCAATACCACTCGTATCTGAGATTTTTCTGCCCGGAGAGCTGGCCACTTTAATGCCAAAAGAGTCTTGAGTGGCACTCTCACTGGGGCAGACAAGCATGGTTGTCGTGCTTTTGAAGGAAAGGGGCCACAAGTTCATTCATTTGTCACTGTTGTGCAGAGATAGAAACGATCAAGACTGGGAATCTTGCAGGTAAATCAAAGTAAAATAGTTTGGGGTTTAAAGTTAAAACTGCAGGAGTTCCCGTCGTGGCGCAGAGGTTAACGAATCCGACTAGGAACCGTGAGGTTGCGGGTTCGATCTCTGCCCTTGCTCAGTGGGTTAACGATCCGGCGTTGCCGTGAGCTGTGGTGTAGGTTGCAGATGCGGCTCGGATCCCGCGTTGCTGTGGCTCTGGCGTGGGCTGGCAGCTACAGCTCTGATTCAACCCCTAGCCTGGGAACCTCCATATGCCTTGGGAGCGGCCCAAGAAATAGCAAAAAGACAAAAAATAAAAATAAAAAATAAAAGAAAGCTAAAACTGCAGATTACAGAAAGGTTTGGGGCATACATTGGTGTGACAAAGGGGAAGAGGGAAGCATTTCTTAATGAAATGGGTATAAAGAGATAATTCTGTAAAGTTTGAATGAGCTACTGCCTGGCTTTCTCAGATGTGGTGATTGTTCAGGAGTTCAATAATTTTGTTAAACAGGCTGCCCTAAGTAAGATTTCATATTAGTATAGAATATTATTTTTAAAAGGGCTTATCAAAGGAGATGCCATCGTGGCTCAGCAGTAACAAACCTGACTAGTATCCATGAAGACTCAGGTTCGATCCCTGGCCTTGCTCAGCAGGTTAAGGATCTGGCGTTGCGGTGAGAAATGGTGTAGGTCACAGACAACTTCCATATGCCGTGGGTGGGGCATTAAGACAAAACAAAAAACAAAAAAAACAAAACAGGGTTTGTCAGAGTTCCCAGGTGGCCTAGCAGGTTAAGGATCTGATGTTATCACTGCTGTGGCTTGGGTTCAGTCCCTGGACAGGGAAGTTCTGCATGCTGCAGGTGCAGCCAAAAAGAAAAAAAAAAAGGAGGCTTGTTATCACTGCAGTTGGGATTTGCTTTTGAGTAAAAACCAGTTAAAGAACACTACAACCGTGTAAAGTAGGAACATTTGTGTTACCAAATCAAGCAAAAAGAGCTTGATGGATCTTCTCGAGATACAGAAGGTATAACTTGAAATATTCATGAAACTTCCCTTGGAGGCTCGTCTAAGAAAGACAGACATCCTCCAGAGCAGTGAGTACCAGGTACAAAGAGGCCATTCTGACTTCATTCAGGAAAGCTGAGTGAGCCTCCGGTATTAAGTGGGTGTGAATACAGAAGATAAACTTCTTGCAACTATGAACCCCCCCAAACCAGAGTCAAGGGCCCTCATTCTCAGGTGTCAGTTCACCCCAAAGCTGATGTTCACAGAGGCAACTTTACACAGTGTATTCTTGCGTCAGAAAAGTCAGACATTCACCCACAGTAGTTCATTTTCCCAAGCAACCCGCAGAAGCGTTAGTCCTTAATAAAATGTCCCCAAACTCCAAGATCCTTACTGTCAACGAGTCCCAAAGTTTATGAGAGCAATAGCATAAACATTTTTATTACATGTTTAGCATAAGATTTGTGTGTATGTGTGTGTGTGTGTGAATTGTTTAGAAAATTTGTTATGGCCACACCCTCAGCACATGGAGGTTCCCGGACCAGGGACTGAATCTGAGCCCCAGCTACACCACCAGATCCTTCAACTCACTGTGCCAGGCTGGAAATTGCACCCACAGCTCAGCAGCAATCCCAGCTGCCGCAGTCAGATTCTTAACCCCCTGCACCACAACAGGCTTTCTGCCATACAGAACTGTGAGGTAACAAGTTTATGCATTTTAAACTGCTAAGTTGGAGCAAATGTGTTACGAAAGAAGTAGAAACAAAATGTTCTGGATATTTCGATATGGTGAACAAAATAATGGGTGATTTGCTCAATGACCCCTGTGTTATTGATTGTATATCTGAGTTGGACTCCTACATCATAACATGGAGAAAATTAATTTTGCATGAATTATAGGACTAAGTGTAAAAATAAAATCAGGAACATGTTAGAAAATACAGGAAAATACCTGAAAGAGGCTTTTTTTTTTTTTTTTTTTGTCTTTCGCACAGGAGTTATATGGAAGTTCCCAGGCTAGGGGTAGAATCAGAGCTGTAGCCACAGCCACAGCAATGCTGGATCCGAGCCCTCTCTGCGACCTACACCACAGCTCACAGCCGAATCCTTAACCCACTGAGCGAGAGTGGATCGAACCTGCGTCCTCATGGATGCTGGTCAGATGTATTTCCACTGAGCCACAACAGGAGCTGCCTGAACGAGGCATTCTTAAGGAAAACAGAACCTACAAAATTATAAAGGAAAACAATAAGAGATTTAACCACATAAAAAAGCAGAATGTCTCAATGACAAAAGATAGCTCAAGAGAGTTTAGAGAAAATATGATTGAAAGTAAAATAAACATTTAAGACAGGTGGGATGCCAACAAATCAGGACAAACCAATAAAAAAAGTCCTTAGGCTCAACCCCAGGCACTAGAGATAAATGCAAAATAAGACGGTCAGCTTCTCTCAGAGAAATGCAAAATAATGAAAAGTCTTTTTCTAGCCATCGTATTGAGCAAAACGTAAAAGATTAATTCTGATACTGGTGAGGGGGTATCAGTGTGGGGGAGGGACCAAGGGAACAGGCATTTTCACACGTTTACTGATGGAAGTGTAAGTTGTTACACCTTTCAGGAAAGCAACCTGGTGGTATGTTTAAATTTTTAAGTATGTGTATCTTACCTTTAGGTATCTATCCTCCAGAAATAAAATTATCTAAATTTTAAGGGTATGTATACACGGATGTTTTCTATGGAGAAGACTTAAAAATAACTATCAATAGCACATAGTTAAATAAGTTGAGATCCCTCCTTATTGTAAAGTATTAAGTAGTTTTTATAAATGAGACATATCTCCGGGTTCTATAGAGACCTAATATTCCATAATGTCCGTGATAATAGAAAGTAGAGGAGTTCCTGTCATGGCTCAGGGGTTAACAAACCCGACTGGTATCCATAAGGATGAGGGTTTGATCCCTGGCCTCACTCAGTGGGTAAAGGATCCGGTGTTGCCTTGAGCTGTAGTGTAAGTTGCAGACAAGGCACTGATCCAGAGTTGCTGTGGCTGTGGTGTAGGCCAGCAGCTGTAGCTCCAATTTGACCCCTAGCCTGGGATCTTCCATATACTGCAGGTGCAACCTGAAAAAGACAAAAAAAAAAAAAAAAAAAAGAAAGAAAGAGGCAGATGTGGTGGGGTGGGCAGAGAAGCCCATCACGGAGCAGTGCATTATGGTTTCATCCCGTTCTTGTCCCTTTTTCGGAGGTGTAGGGACGAAGACTTTTCCAGCTGGGTTCTTTAGCGGTTTGCATAGTTTAATTGACACAAGACGGATGAGCAGAAGAAAAGCAAATTGAATTGCAAACATAAAGGAACCCACACAAACATGAGGCTCAAAGTGACCAAAGCAGGCAGCTTTTAAGCAATAAATTCATGAAGCAACAAGACGAAGGGGTTGGGGCTTGGGGTAGCAAATTAATGAAGAAACAGTGTTTCTACAGCCCTGTGGTCCCTAAATCCTGTCTCTGATTATAATATACCTTCTACCCTCCTGGTCCAGAGGGGTCACGGTTCATGTGGGAGACTACTGCTTTCAGGAGGACAAAGGAGGTCAAGGTGTCTTCCTTGCAGTGACTCCTTTTTTTTTTTTTTTTTGTCTTTTTAGGGCTACGCCCAAGGCATATGGAGGTTCCCAGGATAGAGGTTGAATCGGAGCTACAGCTGCTGGCCCATGCCACAGGCACAGCAACACCAGATCTGAGCCACGTCTGCAGCCCCCGCCACAGCTCATGGCAATGCCGGATCCTTAACCCACTGAGTGAGACCAGGGATCGAACCTGCAACCTCATGGATGCTAGTCAGGTTCACTAACCACTGAGCCATGATGGGAACTCCAGAAGTTTGTTTTTTTTAAATAAGCTTTTTGGTAAATTTAGAAAGACATCCAATCTTTATTCTCATCCATGTTCCCTTTCAAGGATCTCTTCCGCCCTGCCCTTTGAAAACCCTGGGAAACTTCCCTGGTTCTGGGAACTTGAGGTCTTAAACTCTGTCCCTTGTGTGACCAGGACCTTAACAGATGACCCTGGCCCTAGAGAGCAAGTTGCAAGAGCAAAAAGCCCAAGAAGGAATGTGAGTTGTTTCATATCGAGGTCCTGCACCTCGCTGGGGCACTAGGAGGTCCGGATGCTGTGAGGCTACTTAGGACAGCCGCCGGGGAAGCCGGGGAGCATTTATAACACAAATCACGCAGAGACAGGAGGTGGTAGAAGGTTCCCAGTGAAAGGGGAGGAGAGGAGGGTTTGGAGTAGAACACCTGCTTCTCGCCACAGTTCACCTCGCCAGGGGCAGACAGTGTGAGCTAGCCCTGACCTTGCTTCCTGTAGCTCTCCTCCAAGGCTGAGTTCAGCCCAGGCATTCGGTGCCAGTGAAACAACTGCCACATTTTCTTGTCCTTGAGTCTCATGACATGGATCTTAGATCTACGTCTTTATTTATTTATTTATTTGGGCCTCACCCACAGCATGTGAATGTTCCCAGGCCAGGGATCGAAGCCAGGCCATAGCAGTGACCACACCAGATCCTTAACCCACTGAGCCAACAGGGAACTCCCGAATCTCCTTTAATCAGTCTTTGAATGTTCTGCCTTTCTCCAAATAGTCTAGCCTATTGTAAACCACAGAAGGGCAAACAAGCAGGGCATCCTACATGGACATTTTTGGAGCAACCCATTTTCTATCATTTTCCATTTTCCATCATGACTCAGCCTGTGTGTACATCATATATCAACACAGGTTTTGCCAAGAAAAAAATTCCCTTATTTCATGCACTCTCTTGTGTCTATTATTTTCTGTTTCACTGCTTTTCTTTTTTCTTTTTTTATTGTTCTTCATGCCAGCCATGATCTGCAGTTTCAAAAGCATTGCTCTATGTCACATCATCCCAGATCACAAGTCAAGTCTTTGGGGGAAGGGTTATGGCTTTTCCACTGTCCTTTTTCTTGAGAAGCCCGGGATCCTTCCCGCCCCTCATCTGACGGACACAGAGGGAGACCCGGCATCCTCAGCAGACACCTGTACACTCCAGCTGGACTCAGAGACTCAGATCCAGGCACTTTTGCCCCAGACCTACTCAAGAGTCAAGCCACCTGGTTGGTGTTCATAACCGTTCCTGCCTTGAGTCCTAAGACCTCAGAGGACAACTCCTGTTGGGTCCACTGATGACCAGTGTCCTGTGCAAAGCTCTACTGATGACCAGTGGCCGTGCAAAGCTCCACTTCTCTTTCAGTCTCAAAAGAGTGTCTCTTCAGGTGTGTATGTCCCAACTCCAACACCACAGATCCCTTTTTAAATACAAAGTCTTCGCCATCATTTGGAGCTGAAAGCTGTTGAGTTTTACTGTCCTAGGACTGAAAAAGATAACGAACAGTAGCACACACACACACAAAATTCAAGTTTAGCAAACAGCAGAACTTTGCCTATTTTCTTTCTTCTTTCTTTCCCCCTGAGCATTTTTGGGGAGCTTTATAAATTCAGTTGTTCTCTAAATGATGGAGGAAAGGATATGGCATCTACAATCAGGAAACACTGACTTTAACCCCAGCTCTGCTGTTGAACAGCTGTGTGTCCTTGGGCAAATCACTTAACCTCTCTGAGCCTTTATTGCCTCATGACTAAAATGGAGCTGATAATGTATGCAAAGCCTAAACCTCTCCCACAGTACAGGCAGAGTAAATTGTAGTTAATATTATTTCAGAGAAGTTTGGTGATAAATGTCCACGGCCACAGAACAAGCTGTTGGCTGAGTGAGAAGACATTGCTTTCTTCAGGGGCAGGACAGAGCACCAGCGCCCATGCTCTAACACAGGCTTTCTCACCTTTAAAATATCCTTGCCTCGAAAAAGGAACCCTCCATTATTATTGGTGGCAACGTAAATTGGTGCAGCCACTGTGCAAAACAGTATGGAGTCTCCTTTAAAAACTAAAAATAGAATCGCCCTATGTCCAGCAACCCCACTCCTGGGCATACATCTGTAGAAACCTCTAATTCAGAAAGAAACATATACCCCGATGTTCATAGCAGGGATATTCACACTAGCCGAGACATGTCCATTAACAGATAAAGAAGATGTACACACACACACACACACACAGAGGAAAACTACTCAGCCATTAAAAAAGAATGAAATAATGCCATTTGCAGCAACATGGATGGACCTTGAGATTATCATACCAAGGGAAGTAAGTCAGAAAAAGGCAAATGTCGTTATCACTTACATGTGGAATCTAAAATATGATATAAATGAACTTATACAAAACAGAAACAGAATCAAAGACAAAAGAAATTTAGTTACCGAAGAGGAAAGAGTGGGAAGGGGGAGTTCCCTTCATGGCTCAGTGGTTAACGAACCCAACCAGTATCCATGAGATTGCGGGTTCAATCCCTGGCCTTGCTCAGTGGGTTAAGGATCCAGCGTTGCCGTGAGCTGTGGTGTAAGTCACAGATGAGGCTTGGATCCCTATTTGCTGTGGCTGTGGTGTAGGCCGGCGGCTACAGCTCGGAATTGACCCCTAGCCTGGGAACCTCCATATGCCTCAGGTGCGGTCTTGAAAAGACAAAAAAATAAAACAGATGAACAACAAGGTCCTACTGTGTAGCACAGGGAACTATGCTCAATATGCTATAATAAACCATAATGGAAAAGCTATGAAAAAGAATGCGTGTGTTACACGTAACTCAATCACTTTGCTCTACACCAGAAACTAACACAACTATACTTCAATAAAAAGAGATCTTATCAAGATCAAAAGCACTTGGAGTTCCCGTCGTGGCTCAGTGGTTAACGAATCCGACTAGGAACCATGAGGTTGCGGGTTCGATCCCTGGCCTCGCTCAGTGGGTTAAGGATCTGGCATTGCCATGAGCTGTGGTGTAGGTCACAGATGAGGCTTGGATCCGGAGTTGCTGTTTCTGTGTTGTAGGCCGGCGGCTACAGCTCCGATTTGACCCCTAGCCTGGGAACTTCCATATGCCTCAGGAAGAGCCCTAGAAAAGGCAAAAAGACCAAAAAAAAAAAAAAATCAAAAGTACTAAAGATCACCTTGCAACACTGAGCCAGCATCACCCTATTAGGCATGTTGATTCTACAAAAGTTTGACAGTCAACACATATAAAGCTTAAAAATTATTCTGTAGGATATGAGGAACAGACATTCTACAAGGAACCACGGTTTATGGCACAGGGGATCTTGCACGTCCACAATAAATGTCCCGGAGTGACACTCCATCAGGTATGACAGACAATAGGCAGGGCATGACAACATTCTTGCTACTCTGGGGAGAAGAAGGCTACTGTTTACAGGGGCAGTTGACTTCAGGTTGGCTCATTAGTTGCCAGGGAAACCGGCAGCTAGGGCTCATCCCTGGTAGCCCCTCAGGTTAACAACCATCACAGACCAGATGTTCCCTTTTAATAAACTAGCAGGTGGAGCCATTGTGGATTAAGGATTAGCGATCACTAGCTGAGGCGGGGGGTTGGCAAGTAGGCTCACACAGGTAGAGTGTAGGTGAAGCAGGGACTGGGCAAGGAGGAAATGTGCAAAGAGGAAAAGGACAACCATTTGGAGTGGCCTGACCACACACCACGGCGGAGGTTTAGTCGTTGGCTTCCCTGAGAGCAGCATTCTTTACAAAAATATCACAGAGGTGGTTTCCTTTGACCTCCAGGGACTCAAGGTCAGAATGCCCAAGGACCTTGATAATTGGTCAGAATGGCTGGTAAGAGTATGGCATCTAATAATTCCTGGCCATAAGGGCCATTTTAAATTCTGTCCCCACTGGACGTGAGGCAGCCTCACTGTTTCCAGAGCACTCCTAAGTCATAAGCTCCTCCAAAGGCATAGCTACTCTCTGCATTGATATTTCCTCTTTTGCCCTCGGCCAAAATGCAGGCTCAAGTCAGAGCCTGTTGGCCTGAGCCAGCCAAGGGCAAATGTGCTGCCTCGATGACGTCAAGGGGACTTGCAGGCGCATACCCAGCATAAGATTTGCCGTTTCACTGTTCTATAGAAAAATCATCGATAAGCCACAAAAAGTCAGTGTTATCCAAAAGGCGGGTCCTACATGTCCTTTTGAAGGTCAGGAGGTGATGAGTCAAAACAGTCATGAGGAATATTGTCCATAAAGGAAGGAAGAGAAACAGGTTTCAGGTGATCACAGAAAGAAAAGGCTGTTAGCAAAAGGCTTTCATAGGCCAAAGGCAGGGGAATTAACAAGCTTTTCCAATTGCAACAGTAGCCAGCTGACCCAAGTTTAGCTTTGCCCTTGGGGAAGCTCAGAAAGCCATGAAACCGATTTGGATCTCAATGTAGTCCTTGTTTTGAGAGCAGGTGCCCCAACCATGAAATCTGAGTTTGAATAAACTCCAATTTTTCTTTGGAGACTTTGTGTCCCATTAAGGCTAAACGTTTTAACGTGTAAATGCTGTCAGTGCTGTCTTCCTGCAAAGAGGGAAGCAGAGATGCAAATTGTTTACCTGATAAACTAAAGGATCCCAGGTAAGGATGGGCTCTTTCAGTCTCCATGGGCTCCACCTTGAAAGGCTATTTTGGTTGCTACTGAAAGAGCACAAAAAACACTGACCAGCTTAAACTGGATTTGCACCTTTAAAACAGATTGGTGATGCATCAAATCTGGAGTTGTTTCACAGACAGCACTGCATGTGTGCAAGACCGGAACCTGTGTCTCCAGGGTGACCCCAGAACCACACAGCTTCCATCTACAGAACTGATAGAAAGGTGGCCATGGGGGCCCTTTAGGAAGGGAGAATCCTACAAGAAGGAAAATCAGGCTTCCAGAGGCCCAGTAGCTTGATTACCATATATGCACTGATTTGAAGCTAACCAATCAATTTCTTCCAAGAGTGAATTTCCCCTGACCCCCAACCCTTGAGATTTTGCCCCAAACTCTGATCAAGGAGACAGATTTGAGCCCTGCTTCTATCTCCTTGCCAGTTGACCTCACAATAAAGTGCTTTATTTTCCCAAAACCAGTGCCATAGTATTGGCTTCTACGCATGTCGGGCAGTGAGCCCTTCCTTAACAACCCTACTGTCAAATTCCAGAATTATCTCCCAGTTGCGGGAGGGGGAGGATTAAATCAGGAGGTTGGCTTAACATAGACACACTATTATATATATAACACAGAGAACCAACCAACAAGGGCCTAGGACAGAGCACAGGAAACTATACTGAATATTTTGTAATAACCTATAAGGAGAAAGAATCTGAAAAAGAATGGATATGGATCACGGGACCCATGTGCTGTACACCTGAAGCTACCACAACATTGTAAATCAACGACACTTCAATTTAAAAAAATGAAAATAGGGAGTTCCCGTCGTGGCGCAGTGGTTAACGAATCCGACTAGGAACCATGAGGTTGCGGGTTCGATCCCTGCCCTTGCTCAGTGGGTTAAGGATCCGGCGTTGCCGTGAGCTGTGGTGTAGGTTGCAGACGTGGCTCGGATCCCGCGTTGCTGTAGCTCTGGCGTAGGCCGGTGGCTACAGCTCCGATTCGACCCCTAGCCTGGGAACCTCCATATGCCGCGGGAGCGGCCCAAGAAATAGCAACAACAACAACAACAAAAAGACAAAAAAAAAAAAAAAAAGAAAGAAAATAAATAAAATGATCTCCCCTTTTTTGCAAGAAAATGTAGACAATACTTCTTGAAGAAATCTCCACCTATGTGGTTGCCAAGGGGGAGGGCCTGGGAGGGCCTGGGAGTCTGGGGTTAATGGATGCAGACTATTGCCTTTGGAATGGAGAAGCAATGAGATCCTGCTGTACAGCACAGGGAACTGTATCTAGTCTTGGGATGGAGCGTGGTGGAGGATAATGTGAGAAAAAGAATATGTACATATATATGCATGACTGGGTCACTTCGCTGGACAGTAGAAATTGACCAAACAGTGTAAACCAACTATAATGGAGAAAATAAAAATCATTTTTTAAAAAGATGCCTTGAGTAAGACATTTGATAAATATCAAAACAACAACAACAACAACAAAAACAATCGCCACCTAATACATGGGTAGGGGCAGAGGAACTAAGGAGAAAGGCTGAGTGTCTCTTGGAGGACCCTACCAAAAGGGATGGGGTCAGAGGGAGGAACAGGTTAAGATTTCTTAGAGACCCACCCACAATTTAACTCTTTCAGTCCCCTGGGGTCCAGCCCCCGGTCCAGTGTGGCTGAACCCTGAGAGTGTAGCAGCTACGGTGTCAATAAGGACAAAGACAGACCTCCCACTCCACGTTGGTTAGGACGAAGGCTTGCAAAAGCCCCTGGGGTCCTCAGAGTCCCGATCCCGGGAATTAGGAGGCAACGCCATATCTCAGTCCGCCCTGGCCCTGTTCACTGGAAGGGAATGATTCCCGTTCAGCCCTTTAACAAACAGGGTTGAAGGCTACCCAAGTGGAATCCACATCCATAGGAAAGCCCGAGTTTTCCCTGAAGATGATTGGAGCTGCCTGTCATAATCACGCGGAGGCTCACGAGGCGTGGGGGCGCAAGCCTGAATCTTATTCCAATCAATCATTGATTGGAATAAGGCCGGGTGAAGCCCTTTGAAGAGTGCCTGAGCCTGAAGGTCTATCAAGGCAGGGGAAGGGGCTCTCATTTGCGGATCTCGAGATTTCTGTGCGTCTCCCCGTGTGCTGTTTTCAGCCAGTCTTGGGCTTGGCTCTCACCGAGACGCATGAGCTCCGGGGTGTAAGTCTGAGAAATCTGGTCGGTAAGTCTGGACCCTTACGTTAAATTTCTCCGCAAATGTCTGGGGATCTTTACTTTAGCAAAGTCTTGGACGGTAGCTTGCAGTTTTCCTTCTTCCAGGGGACGTCGGAATTGAGAAGCTTCGCGTTAGATCTTCAGAGGGTCCGATTTTATAAAGGCACGGGTCCCAGTGGGATCAGATAAGGAAGAGGTAGGGAGCGGTGTGGAGAAAAAAAATTCAGCGAGAGAATTAGAGAAGGAGGAGGGTGTGGGGGGAGGATGGAGGCTTCAGAAGCTGTTTTGTCTTCTTTCAGTTGTTTGTTAGCGTTGATTGATCTGGAAACGGTATTTGGCAAAAAGGACAGTTGTAGAGTCCCGAGTATGCTTTCAAGACACCAGTCGAAATAGGCGTCCCGTTCAGTTTGTTTTAACTTTAGAGTCTTGGTCCTCTAGTTTGGGTCTAAGAAAAGCAAGTCTGGGGAGATCAAAAGGTCCCAGTAATGGCCATTGGAGTTCTAAATTGTTTTGGGTTAAGTTGGTCCAATTCATTTAAAGTGGTAACAAGTTTTTTTTTCCTGTTCATTTGGTTTTGGTTTTTGGTTTTTTTCTTTTATAGAAGAGTTGATTGACAATGTTGTGTTAGTTTCAGGTGTGCAGCAAAGTGATTCAGTTCCATACCCTTTTCCAGATTCTTTTTCAGTAGAAGTTGTTACAAGATACTGAATATAGTTCCCTGTGCTATCCGTCCTTGTTGTTGATTTATTTTATATAAACTTGTGTGTATCTATTAATCCCAAACTCCTGATAATACCCCTCCCTCCGCTTCCCCTTTGGTAATTATCCTTTTCTATGTCTGTTAGTCTGTTTCGTAAATCATTTGCATCATTTGATACCACATATATTGTATCAAAAAGTGTGTGTGTATATATTATGTATAATATATATAATGTATATGTATATATTTTTTTAGGGCCACACCATGGCATATGGAGGTTCCGGGGCCAGGGACTGAATCCCAGCTGCATTTGCTACAGCTTCTGCAGTGCTGGATCTTTTAACCCACTGAGCCAAGCCACGGATAGAACCTCTATCTCGGGAGCAACCCAAGCCACTACAGTTGGATTCTTAACCCACTGTGCCCCAGTGGGAACTCCTGTAGGTTTTTTTGAGAAAAACCTAGCAGACTGGGATTCCTTTACTCAAGACCAGAAGTTCAAAAAAAAACAAAACAAAACAAAACAAAACAGGACACTAGAAAGGACAAGTCCTTGGAGCACATCCTGAGTAAAGTCAGCTCACCTGAAGGAAGGGGCTCCTGTCTGAGAGGAGATTTACGGAGGAGGGAAGACCTCACTCAGGAGAGGGCAGAAAGGCCCAGTGGGTACCTCACGTGGTTCCCGGGTTGTTCCTTTCTCGGGGGTCTGTCTCCTTTGGATCCCGCTTTGCTCATCGTGTAATATGACCTTAAAATAAGAGCCTCCTATTTGCATGGACCTAGAGATGATCATGCTGGGTGAAGTCAAACAGAGGAAGACAAATATCATGTGAGAGTTCCCTTTTCTCGACATGCTCGCCAACATTTGTTTCTTTGTGGTCTTCTTTATTTTAATTTTATTTTTTATTTTATGGCCGTACCCAAGGTATATGGAAGTTCCCGGACCAGAGGTTGAATCCAGGCCACAGCTGCAATCTACCCTGCAGCTGTGGCAATGCAGGGTCCTTTAACCCACCCCTCTGCAGGCAAGCCAGGCTGCTGCAGTCAGGTTCTTAACCCCCTGAACTCCCTATTTGAAGTCTTTTTGGTCATAGCAATTCTGACAGGTGTCAGATGATACTGGGGGTTTTTTGCATTTTTTTGAAGACTAGCAGTGTTGAGCTTTTCACGTGCCTGTGGGCCATCTGTAGGTCGTGTTTGGAAAAATGTCTGTTCAGATTGTCTTATTTTCTAATTGGGTTTTTGTTTTTTAGACATTGAGTTGTATGAGCTGTTTATATACTTGGGATGTTAACCCCGTATTGGTCATATACTTTGCAAGTATTTTCTCTCATTCAGTAGGTTGTGTTTTTGTTTTGTTGATGGTTTCTTTTGCTGTGCAAAGGCTATTACGTTTAATTAGGTCCTATTTGTTTATCTTTGTTTTTGTTTTCTTTGCCTTAGGAGACAGATGCAAAAAAAAAAAAAAATACTGCTCAAGCTTGTCAAAGAGTGTTCTTCCTCTTTTAGGGGTTGTGTAGTTTCAGGTCTTACATTTAGATCTTTAGTCCACTTGAAGGTTTTTTTGTTTGGGTTTTGGGTTTGTACGTTTGGCTTTTTTTGTTGTTGTTTTGGCCACATCACGGCATGTGGAAGTTCCTGGGCCGGGGACCAAACCTGCGGCACAGCAGTGACCAAGCCACTACAGTGATGATGCCCGGTGCTTAACCTGCTGCACCACAAGAGAACTCCATTTTGAGTTATTTTTGCATGTGGTGTGAGGAAATACTCTAATTCCGTTCTTTTATGTGTAGCTGTCATTTTCCCAGCACCACTTATTGAAGAGGCATTGTACGTCCTTGCCTCCTTTGTCATAGGCTAATTGACCATAGGGTGCGGGTTTATTTCTGGGCTCTGTGTTCTGTTCCATTGAAATATGTGCCTGGTTTTATGCCAGTACCATGCTGTTTTGATGACTGTAGCTTTGTGGTATAGCTTGAAGTTAGCACGATTGCTCCAGCTCTGCTCTTCCTTTGCAAGATTGCTTTGGCTACTTGGGGTCTTTGATGTTTCCATACAAATTTCAGAAATATTTGTCCTACTTCTGTGAAAAATGCCATTGCTATTTCAGTGGGGATTGCACTGAATCTGTAGATCTTGTTGGGTAGTATGGTCTTTTTAACAGTGTTAATCCTTCCAATCTGTGAACACAGTATATCTTTCTGTTTGTGTCATCTTCAGTTTCTTTCAATAGCACCTTAGACTTTTCTGAGTGTAGGTCTTTTACATTCTTAGATTTAGTCCTAGGTGGGTATTTTTATTCTTTATGATGTGATGGAAAATGGGATTTTCTTCTTGCTTTCTCTCTCTCTTTTTTTTTTTTTTTTTCTTTTTTGGTCATACCCATAGCATATGGAAGTTCCCAGCTGGACCAGGGATCAAATCCAAGCCACAGCTGCAGCAATACAAGATACTTAACCTGCCACTTCACAACAGGAACTCCCTTGCTTCCTCTCTCTGATAGTTCATTAGATCTATGTATAGAAACACAGTAGGGAGTTCTCATTGTGGCTCAGCAGGTTAAGAATCCAGCTGGCATCCATGAGGATGTGGATTCGATCTCTGGACTTGCTCAGTGGGTTAAGGATCTGGTGCTGCCGTGAGCTGTGGCGTAGGTCGCAGATGCATCTCAGATCTGACATTGCTGTGGCTGTGATGTAGGCCGGTGGCTACAGCTCCAATTAGACCCCTAGCCTGGGAATCTCCATACGCTATGGAGTGCGGTCCTAAAAAGACAAAGAAAAAAAATGTAGGATAAAATTAATATAATGAAATCTATTACAACTTTGCCAAATGCATTGATGAACTCTAGTATTTTGGTGAAAACTTTAGGGTTTTCTATAGATAATACCATGTCATCTATATACAATATCATGTCTTCTGCAAATAGTGATATTTTGACTTCTTTCCTTCCAATTTGGATGCCTTTTCTTTTCTCTGTCTGATTACTGTGGCTAGGACTTCCAATAGTACGTTAAACAGAATTGTCAAGAGTGGGCATCTGTGTCTTGCTCCTGATTTTTTAAGAGGGCAGGTTTTCAGCTTTTCACCATTGAGTATGATTGTTAGCTGTGAATTTGTCATAAATGGCCTTTTTTAGGTTGAGATGTGTTGCTTTTATACCAGCTTTGAGAGTTTTTGTCATGAATGGATGTTGAATTCTGTCAGATGTTTTTCTGTATCTATTGAGATAAGGTGGTTTTTAAAGTGATGCCGTCTTGGGAGGCTAAAAGGGACCAAAAAGAAATCATCAAGCAGGTTTTTAAAATTTATTTAGCCACGCACATGGCACATGGCAGTTCCCTGACCAGGGATCAAACCCGAGCCACAACAGTGACAACACTAAATTCAAACAGATTTTTTTTTTTTAAGTGTCATAGGAGTAGAAAAAAAGCCCAGAATCTGTTTGAAACAGAGTTGGGAAAAACAGGAATTTAATTCTAACTAGTTGTGTGAAGTTGGTACAGTCAGCAGGCAGGTCTTTAGTGTCTACTCATTCCACAGTCCTTCCCGTGGTTTGCCTGTAATCTGTCTCTCAGTCTTGCTATGCATGGAGAGACTCTTGCTACCGTATATGTGTGCCTGGCTCCAGGCATTTCTAAGAAGCCACAATGGTCTCTCTAAGGAGTTTAGAATCAGGACAGAGGATCAGGTTTTTGCAAGTGGCTGGACCTGTAGTACATGATTGATCTCTGAGTCAGTCATTATCCTCACCAAGCCAAGAGTCAAAAAAAACACCAATTCTGCAGGAGGAGAGAGATATGAACCACAGGTGGGTTTCCTGGATTCCCAGCTCTTTTCCTGATTCAAGTTCAGCACCTTCCTAAATCAAGTGGCAAGTCTGCCCTTGGGTTCAGCAAAATATCTTGGGATCCTTAAATGAACCCTCCTAGCCCCGCTTTACCTTTTTTTTTTCCCCCCAAAATCAAGCTCTAGGTGGTTTCTGTGGCTCGTTAAAGTCAGCTAAGACATGCAAGCAAATTCACCTGATCTCACTAAGCCTCACTATCTGAATTTCTGAAAGAAGGCTCAGAATAGCTGCTTCATCCATTGCTGATGATCTAAATGGAATAATGCACATAAAATACTTGGAACAATGTCTAGCACACAACGGGCTTGGGAAAGCAGCTCCTTTGAATCTTGTTGGAGGGGGAGTGCTCTGTACTCTCTCTCGCTCCAGGACAGAGGACTAGGGGGCTTCCATGACTATTACCCTGTCTCCGTCCAGCAACCTGGGCATCTATAGTAACTTGTTCCAACTGGCAAGGAAATCGGGTGCCTTTCAGTGAGTGAGTTCACTGTCTGAAGATGATGTGTTTTCAAAAAACTTCTTTCCCTTTCTAAGATTAGACTTCCCGGGGCTTTTAGAACCAACCTTTAAAATAAACAAGAGAGCTTTTTCTTGATCTATTTAAAACAAACCAGGTAGACGATGCCAGGTGCTGAGAACACAGTGGCAAGAAAGACACGCCCTTTGCCCTCAAGGAACCCATAGGTAATAAAGGAGATACAGAAGTTGTCTTTTATCCGTGGTTTCTCATGCTGTGATTTCAGGTATCTGCAGTCAACCGCAATCCAAAAATATTAAATGGAAAATTCCAGAAATAATTCTTAAGTTTTAAACTGCTCGCCATGCTGAGTTGTGTGATGAAATCTCACGTTGTCAGCTCCGTCCCACCCAGGAAGTGAATCATGCCTTTGTCCCACATATCCACCCGCTAGTTACTTAGTAGCCAGCTCTGTTCCCAGATGGATTGTGTTCATTTAACCCTATTTTACTTAACAAATGGCCCCAGAGTGCCAGAGGAGTGATGCTGGCAATTTGCATGTGCCAAAGAGAAGCTGTAAACTGCTGCTTTTAAGTGAAAATGTGAAAGTTCTCAACTTAATAAAGAAAACGAAAAAAAAAAAATCATATACTGAGATTGCTAAGATCTAGGGTAAGAACAAACCTGTCCGAGAAATTGTGAAGAAGCAAAAAAAAATTGTGCTAGGCTTACTGTTCCACCTGAAACTGCAAATTACAGCTCCGGTACATAAGTGCTTAGTGAAGATAAAAAAGGCAAAAAAAAAAAAAAAAAAAAAAAAAAAGGCAGGGGGGAGCATTCAATCTGTACAAGATATTTGGGAAGACCATATTTATATAATTTTGGTTGTCATATATTTTTATCAAAGTATAGTTGATTTACTGCTGTGTAGCCCTGGGAACTATATCTAGTCACTTAAGATGGAGCATGATGGAGGGTAATGTGCAAAAAAGGCAGTATATGTATATGTGCGACTGGGTCACTTTGCTGTACAGTAGAAAATGGATAGAACGCTGTAAACCAACTATAATGGAAAAAATCATTTCTTAAAGTATAGGTGATTTACAATGTTGTGCCAATTTCTGCTGTACAGCAAAGTGACATATACGTATTTTTTATATATATACATACTTATATTCTTTTTCCATCATAGTCTCTCTCAGAAGATTGGATAGAGTTCCCAGTGCTGTTCAGTGGGATCTTGTGACCCATTCTAAATGTCATAGTTTGCATCTGCTAACCCCAAACTCCCAGCCCATCCCATTCCCTCCCCCTCGGCAATCACAAGTCTGTTCTCTGTGTCTGATTACAGTGTATTTTTATAATTGTTCTATTTTATTATTAATTTCTTACTGTACCTAATTTATAAGTTAAACTTCATCACAGTGTATATATTGGGCTTGGTACTCTCTGAGGCTTCAGGCATCCATTGGGGGGTCTTAGAATTTAAGGGGAGGCTACTGTGTATCTGCAGATACATCACTGCACCTGCAGATACATCACTGCACCTGCAGATACATCACTGCATCTGCAGATACATCACTGCACCACATCCCATTGTGTTGGGAGAGATACAGATTATACTTCCTGATGCTCAAGGCAATTATACTCTCAGAACCCACTAAGAAATCAGATGTGCTTACTTTTTTCTCTGTGGGGAATATCTCATGTTATTTTTCTGTTCAAAAGATGTATTTGGAGAAAAAAACACCTTTTTTTTTGTTTTTTGTCTTTTTAGGGTTGCACCCGAGGCACATCAGAGTTCCCAGGCTTGGGGTCCATTTAGAGCTGTCGCCGCCGGCCTATGCCACAGCCACAGCTACGCCAGATCCAAGCTGCGTCTGCGACCTACACCAGAGCTCACAGCCATGCTGGATCCTGAACCTACTGAATGAGGCCAGGGATCGAACCTGTGTCCTCATGAATACTAATCAGATTCGTTTCCACTGCGCCACGATGGGAACCCTGGAAAACACTTACTGATGCTGTGAAGGTGAATTCTTTCGGCATCCACATCAAGTAAAAAATCTACATAGTTTTTATTTTGTTGCACAGTAATTGATGGCAAATGTTAAAAGTAGGATTTCTACTAAAAGATGGAGGCAGAGAAGAAAAATAGGTAGAGAGCTTTCTGATTTTTACTTCTAGGCAAGTAACAGAGATGGAATTTGTTCATATATTGCGGCAATAGAGTGTCCGAATGGGAAAGCAAGTGAGACGTGTTCTTGGAGCAGAGGCTGGGGTTTCTAGATCATCTGTGCCCTGATCCTCTCCAGCATCTCTCAGGAGCCGTGTAACCAGAACAAAACGGGGTCTGGGGCACAGAGCCTGCGGATGGCTGTGTGTTCCCTGGGGCGGCCCTGGCCCACCTTGTAGAGGGAGGGGCGGCCAGGGCCTTTTGCAGCGTTCTTACGCTGCAGACTTGGTTACCAGATTGCCTCTAATTGAGGCCAAACATCCCAAACCTGAATAGTTTCAAAGAAAAACAAAACTACCAGAGTTCCCGTCATGGCTCAGTGGTTAACGGATCCGACTAGGAACCAAGAGTTGAGGGTTTGATCCCTGGCCTTGCTCAGTAGGTTAAGGATCCAGCGTTGCCATGGGCTGTGGTGTAGGTTGCAGACGCGGCTCGGATCCCACGTTGCTATGGCTGTGGCGTAGCCTAGTGGCTACAGCTCCGATTCAACCCCCAGCCTGGGAACCTCCATATGCCGAGGGAGCAGCCCTAGAAAAGGCGGGGGGGGTGGGGGTGGGGGAACGACCCAGTGGGAACTGTTGTCAAATTTCAGGTTGACTGAAATGTGCCTTTATTAGTGATTAAAGCTTTTTGGTTTTCTTAAGCCCTGACTCAGACCCTCACTGTCTATCAAACTCTGGGCCCTGCTGGACTAGTGGTGAATGCCCATCCCTGAGACAGCCACTCCGCTACAGGGGAGTAGCAACTGGTGTTGGGGCCCCCTCCTTCCTGCAACCTCACCAGGAGGGAGACGGGCCTCTGGGGTGAAGGGGCTCCTGGGGTCAGAAATCAGATTGCAGGAGTTCCTGCTGTGGCTCAGCTGGGTAAGTACCTGATGTTGTGTCCGTGAGGATGCGGGTTCGATCCCTGGCCTTGCCCAGTAAGTCAGGGAATCCACTGTTGCTGTGAGCTATAGTATAGGTAGAAGATGCAGCTCTGATCTGGTATTGCTGTGGCTGTGGTGTAGACTGGCAGCTGCGGCTCCAATTCGACCCCTAGCCTGGGAACCTCCATATGCCTCAGGTTTGGCCCTAAAAAGAAAAGGATTCTAGCACTGCTTCTGCCAACCACCAGCCTTGGCAACCTCTCACTTCCCTTGGCAAAGTCTCAGTTGCCCCCCAGGTGGATGGCGATTAGACTCTCCAGAATACCTTTCATGAGAAGCAATGTTAGGTAAAAACCATTTTGAACTTGGTATATGTCGGTAGTAATTTATGAGCCTATTTAGCCTCTGCCCCAACTTGTCCCCACAAAACACCTGGCAAATACACGGCACTGAGATGGACCTTCCATCCCCAGCCCCACAGGAATGCACTGAGCTAGTGAACGCTTTGTGTCCTTGGAGAACGCCCCTGTGGTCCTGCGGGCCACCGGCAAGGCCACCTTGAAGGCAGAACACAATTTTTCGTGATCAGTCTTCCTTCTAAGCCCCAGCCTTCAGGAAGTCCTGGGATGGCCAGGGACAGGAAACAGTATTACGTGAGGTCACGGATATCACAGGCTTAGCTGGAAGAAAAGATAAAAAGGGACCCGGAAGAAAACCCGTGATGTCCAGAGGGAACTGACTCTTCCCAGGGCAGAGAACACGTCTGTGACCCCAGACACCCGAGGTCATCAGAAAGTCCCACTCAGGCAGGCACGGAAGAGAAAAGGACCTCAATTTTTTTTCTTTTTTTTTTTTCTTTTTTTTTTTTGGTCGTCTTAGGGCCGCACCAGAGGCACTTGGAGGTTCCCAGGCTAGGGGTCTAATCGGAGCTACAGCCGCTGGGCTACACCACAGCCACAGCAACACCAGATCCGAGCTGCATCTGCGACCTACACCACAGCTCATGGCAACGCCAGATCTTGAACCCACTGAGTGAGGCCAGGGATGGAACACACAACCTCATGGTTCCTAGTCAGATTCGTTTTCACTGCGCCACGACAGGAATTCCAGGACCTCAGTTTTTGCAAGGAAGCTCCCTGCCCCTTGACCTTTGCAGAGCTTCATAGTCTCAGAAAGCAGGTCATTCCTAGAACTCCGTGCAGACAGCCCCATCCTTTTCCTGTGAAATGATCCATGAACACATTTCATAGGCAGCCCTTCCAACCGCCCTGAAAAGAGAAACTCAGGCACGTGCGGAAAATGCGTGACTCCTCCAGCCAGAAGTGAGGCTGAATTTCTGTGAAACGCCCTCATGGTGATGGGAAGTGAGGGCTACCGGACATTTCCAAATCTCGTGCAATTTTCAGGTAACTCATCTTGGCTTTGTCCCCATAGAACAATCCGTGATCGTACTTGCTATCCCAAAATGTCTAGGATCTAATGTCCATGATTTTCCTTTAAAGCTATTATTTTGCCCTTGATAATATTCCTGAAATGATCTGAACTTTGGTGGTGCCACATTTTGGATTTTGTGTTTGTCTCATAGGTCTGGTATTTCTGTGTCCATGAGCCATTTTTGTACTTCACATAAATAACAGGTCTCTCATATTTACGGGGAGAAAAGAAGAGTGGGGAGCAGTAGTGTTGCTATGGCTGCAGTCATGCCCCGTAATTGTCTATTTTATAGTGCTTAATGATGATTAAATACCCAAGTATTGATCAGTATTGAAATAAAACCCACCCACCAAGAGTTTCAGGAAGGTTTTTTTAATGTCTGTACTGCATACTAGATAGGCATAAATTTTTTTATTAACTGATTTTTATTATGGTTGATTTACTACAGTGTTGTCAGTTTCTGCCATAGAGATGGTGACTCAGGAATACATATACATTATATATATAAATATGCAAACACACATCTTTTTCTCATACCATCTTCCATCATGTTCTATCCCCAAAGACTAGATATAGTTCCCTGTGCTGTACAGTAGAACTCCATTGCTTATCCATTCTATTTTTATTTTTTGTCTTTTTGTCTTTTCTAGGGCTGCATCCGCTGCACATGGAGGTCCCAGGCTAGGGGTCTAATCGGAGCTATAGCCACAGGCCTACACCACAGCCACAGCAACGCCAGATCCTTAACTCACAGAGCAAGGGCAGGGATCGAACCCACAACCTCATGGTTCCTAGTCGGATTCGTTAACCACTGAGCCATGACGGGAACTCCTGCTTATCCATTCTAAATGTAATAGTTTGCACCTACTAACCCCAAGCTCCCGGTCTATCCCACTCCCTCCCCCAGCCCCCTTGGCAACTACACCTCTGTTCTATGTCTGTTTTTGCATAACTTTTTAAAGAATAATGACTTTCTGGTGTGTCCCAAGGAGTTTCCATGTAGCCACATGAATTTCGTGTTAATTTTTGTGACATTAAGAACAGATCAAACAGACCTGGTTCTATCACGTAATAGCATGAAGCCTCCAGAAGGGTCCTTAACCTCACCTAAGGCATGGTTTCATCATTTTAAACAAGATGGAGTTCTCATCTCTGGACAAAAGTCTCTCCTGAAGGCCCTTTCATAGTCATTTTTACCTCGATGTTATTGTAATTAAGGGACCATATGCAGATCATGGAATCGGGTTCAGGATGGGTTGGGCCATCCTGTAATAACCAGGAGGTGGGTACCTGGGGCCATTTTCTCAGCATCCCCCATGACAAGGCGCAGAGGGGAGTACTGAGCACACTATATCTCTTTTATCATTATCCCCACGCTGCAGACACGGGATTTAAGTTAGTGTGAGGCTAAGTCATTTCTTCAGGAAGCAGCCGTGTGGTTCATTCTTGGAATTCAAACCCCAGTCTTCTTGATTGCAAACTTGAGCCCTTCATCATGACCCATGTCATGAGGTTTAAGACTTTAGGTGCCCAAGGGGGCACACCTTATGAAGCAGCGCCTCATTGATGTATCACACGCATCCTAAAGGGGCAAAACCCACACTGTTGTCCAGCGCCCCCCCACGGTGCATCCACCTGTGCCCATGACACTTGCTGGCTCGGCTCTCCCCACCTGACCTGGGCAGCGCCCCTGTGCTTGGAGAACCAACAGTTACACCTATCATCGCTTCCCAATGTCTGCCGTCACCTGACAGTGTCTCAGAACCTGCCAAGGATGGGACCAAAGGATAAAGTCCTAGATTCCAGGATCAAATGGTGAAGCCACTTTGTGGTCCATGAATACTGGGCCATGATTGTGATGACCGTCAGAGCTGAGTGCGTTGCTTTGCTTTTTTCTAAGTGATGACGGAGCCCCTAGCTTTAGGGCTCAAGCCTGGATTTGGGTCTCCACTCTCCTGCCCACCAGCAACATGACACTGGACAAGTCCTGGCCTCTTTAATCTTGGTGTAGCCATTGACAAAATGGTACCAGTGGTTATAATTTGTAACATCTAGGGCTGTTAGGATCAAAGAGTAAATGATCCACATAACGCACCTGCCCAGTTCTGGCATAGAAAACAATGAGCCAAACAAAAAGAACAAATCAGTTTAACTTAAGATGACACCCACACACAAAAACATTGAGTGGTGATTATTATGACTCGTACTCATTATCGTAATTTGTTTTCAGCCTGAATTTGAGAAATAAGCCCTCATCCTCGTAATCTAAATAGACGTGGTCCTTATTTGACCAATCTCAGCCTGTAATTTGATTCAGTCCAATGAGTCGTTGCGAGGCATCTTTTAAAGGGCCTTTACATTTAGAATGGATAAGCAGTGGGGTCTTACTGTACAGCAGGGGGAACTCTGTCCAGTCTCTTGGGGGACAATGTGCTGGAAGATGGTTTGAAAAGCAGCACGTACATGCATGCATGGCTGGGTCACTTTGCTGTACAGCAGAAAGTGATAGAACATTGCAAATCACCTGTACTTTAATTTAAAAAAAATTTAAAGGCACATAAGGCCTTTCTCCCAAGCATCTCATGCTTGGGAGAAGACAAGATTTATGCCACAGGAAAACAATGCCTGGCAAAGAGAGGGCATCCCAGGATATATTTAAAAGTATGAAACCAGAAAGAATCTCAACCAAAAATAGAGTGCAAAAAATGAGAGAAAACGAAGGCTTTTAGGAGGAGATAGATGGTGGTTAAGAAGCAAGTACTGCAGAACAGGTAGAATTAGGACCGAGGTGAGGAAGGTGCTTAGCTGCCGCCCTGGACCCCTAGGTCACCATCCCAAATGGCCCCTTGAGCCTCTGTCCTTGGGTTTCACAAGGCCCAGGAGACCCACCCACCACCCTGCGGTCCTGAAAATACTTACCCTCTGAGGCAGCGGCTCCACCTGGGTGAGAAAGTTCAGGAAGCCTAGCACCAGTGTTGCCATTGAGCAAAGGAAGGAAAGCTGCAGGAGATGCTTGTGCCCCCCGGGGCTTCTACTGACAGGCACTGGGTCTGAGGGTGCATCCTTTACCCTGGAGGTGGGCTTGCTCTGAGGCCGGAAATCGGAGTTGGGCTTGGAACCAGACCAAGGCAACCCAACCTGGTCTCTCAGCGCTGTTCTCTGCTTCCGAAGCCAACTCGGCACCATCGCCTTGAGCAGCGACCAGAGCAAGCACCTTCCAGCCTCTTGAACCACAGTTCCAGTAAGAAGTGCATTTTAGGAGTTCCTGTTGTGGCTCAGTGGGTTAAGAACCTGATTAAATGTCCATGAGGATATCAGTATACGTGTGTGTATGTGTGTGTAAGCCGCTTAGATTGTTTCCACATCTTGGCTGGAGTAAATGTCACCATAGAGGTTCCTGTATCTTTTCAAATTGGTGTTTATGTATTTTTTTTTCCTTTTAGGGCTGTACCCGAGGCATATGAGATTCCCAGGCTAGGGGTTGAATCAGACCTGCAGCTGCCAGCGTGCACCATAGCCACAGCGATGCAGAATCTGAGCCGCATCTGTGACCTACAGCACAACTCATGGCAACACCAGATCCTTAACCCACTGAGTGAGGCTAGGGATTGAACCTGCGTCGTCATGGACACTAGTCAAATTCGTTTCTGCTGAGTCATGATGGGAACTCCAGTGTTTGTGTTCTTTGGCTAATAACTCCAGAGGTGTGACCCCTGGATCATTTGGTTGTTCAATTCTTAATTTTTTGAGGAATCTCCATGCTGTTTGACATAGTGGCTGCACCAATTTACATTCCCACCAACACTGTACCAGGATTCCCTTTCTCCACATCCCCACCAATACTTACTTCTTAACTTTTTGGGAATAGCCATTCTAGCAGGCGTGAGGTGTTATCTCATTAAGGTTTTGAGGTGCATTTCCCTAATAATTAGTGATGTTGAGCATTGCTTCATGCCTGTTGGCCATCGGTATGTCTTTGGAAAAAAGATATCTATTCAGCTCCTATGCTCATTTGTTCATCAGGTTGTTTTTGTTGTTATTTGAGTTCTTTTTATATTTTTTTATATTAACCCCTTAACAGATACGTCATTTGCAAACGTCTTCCTTAATTCCACAGGTTATCTTTCATTTTGTTGGTGGTTTCCTTTGCTGTGTGGAAACTTTTTTTTTTTATAATTTTTTTATTTTCCCACTGTACAGCAAAGGGGTCAGGTTATCCTTACATATATACATTACAATTACAGATTTTCCCCCACCCTTTGTTCTGTTGCAACATGAGTATCTAGACAAAGTTCTCAATGCTATTCAGCAGGATCTCCTTGTAAATCTATTCTAGGTTGTGTCTGATAAGCCCAAGCTCCCGATCCCTCCCACTCCCTCCCCCTCCCACCAGGCAGCCACAAGTCTCTTCTCCAAGTCCATGATTTTCTTTTCTGAGGAGATGTTCATTTGTGCTGGATATTAGATTCCAGTTATAAGTGCTATCATATGGTATTTGTCTTTGTCTTTCTGGCTCATTTCACTCAGGATGAGAGTCTCTAGTTCCATCCATGTTGCTGCAAATGGCATTATTTTGTTCTTTTTTATGGCTGAGTAGTATTCCATTGTGTATATATACCACCTCTTCCGAATCCAATCATCTGTCGATGGACATTTGGGTTGTTTCCATGTCCTGGCTATTGTGAATAGTGCTGCAATGAACATGCGGGTGCACGTGTCTCTTTTAAGTAGAGTTTTGTCCGGATAGATGCCCAAGAGTGGGATTGCGGGGTCATATGGAAGTTCTATGTATAGATATCTAAGGTATCTCCAAACTGTTGTCCATAGTGGCTGTACATTCCCACCAACAGTGCAGGAGGGTTCCCTTTTCTCCACAGCCCCTCCAGCACTTGCTATTTGTGGATTTATGAATGATGGCCATTCTGACTGGTGTGAGGTGGTATCTCATGGTAGTTTTGATTTGCATTTCTCTTATAATCAGCGATGTTGAGCATTTTTTCATGAGTTTGTTGGCCATCTGTATATCTTCTTTGGAGAAATGTCTATTCAGGTCTTTTGCCTATTTTTCCATTGACTGATTGGCTTTTTTGCTGTTGGGTTGTATAAGTTGCTTATATATTCTAGAGATTAAGCCCTTGTCGGTTGCATCATTCGAAACTATTTTCTCCCATTCTGTAAGTTGTCTTTTTGTTTTCTTTTTGGTTTCCTTTGCTGTGCAAAAGCTTTTCAGTTTGATGAGGTCCCATGGGTTTATTTTTGCTCTAATTTCTATTGTTTTGGGAGACTGACCTGAGAAAATATTCATGATGTTGATGTCAGAGAGTGTTCTGCCTATGTTCTCTTCTAGGAGTTTGATGGTGTCCTGTCGTATATTTAAGTCTTTCAGCCATTTGGAGTTTATTTTTGTGCAATGGTGTGAGGGTGTGTTCTAGTTTCATTGCTTTGCATGCAGCTGTCCAGGTTTCCCAGCAATGCTTGCTGAATAGACTTTCCTTTTCCCATTTTATGTTCTTGCCTCCCTTGTCAAAGATTAATTGACCATAGGTGTCAGGGTTTATTTCCGGGTTCTCTATTCTGTTCCATTCGTCTGTCTGTCTGTTTTGATGACTGTGGCTTTGTAGTATTTCTTGAAGTGTGGGAGAGTTATTCCTCCTGCTTGGTTTTTGTTTCTCAGGATTGCTTTGGCGATTCTGGGTCTTTTGCTGTTCCATATAAATGTTTGGATTGTTTGTTCTAGTTCTGTGAAAAATGTCCTGGGTCATTTGATAGGGATTGCATTGAATCTGTAGATTGCTTTGGGTAGGATGGCCATTTTCACAATATTGATTTTTCCAATCCAGGAACATGGAATATCTTTCCATTTCTTTACATCTTCTTTGATGTCTTTGATTAAGGTTTTATAGTTCTCGGCATATAGGTCCTTTACCTCCTTGGTCAGGTGTATTCCGAGGTATTTGATTTTGTGAGGTGCAATTTTAAAGGGTATCGTATTTTTGTATTCCTTTTCTAATATTTCATTGCTGGTATACAGAAATGCAACTGACTTCTGAATGTTAATCTTATATCCTGCTACTTTGCTGAATTTATTAATCAGTTCAAGGAGTTTTTGGGTTGAGTCCTTAGGGTTTTCTATGTATAGTATCATGTCATCTGCATACAGTGACAGTTTTATCTCTTCTCTTCTTATATGGATGCCTTTTATTTCTTTTGTTTGTCTAATTGCTGTGGCTAGGACTTCCAAAACGATGTTGAAGAGCAGTGGTGAGAGTGGGCATCCCTGTCTTGTTCCAGATTTGAGTGAGAAGGCTTTCAGTTTTTCCCCATTGAGGATTATATTTGCTGTGGGTTTATCATAAATGGCTTTGATGATATTCAGGAATGTTCCCTCTATACCCACTTTGGCGAGGGTCTTGATCATGAATGGATGTTGGACTTTGTCAAATGCTTTTTCTGCGTCTATTGAGATGATCATATGATTTTTGACTTTTTTTTTTTTGTTAATGTGGTGTATGATGCTGATTGATTTGCGTATGTTGAACCATCCTTGTGAACGTGGGATGAACCCAACCTGGTCATGGTGTATAATTTTTTTGATATGTTGTTGGATTCGGTTGGCTAAGATTTTGTTGAGAATTTTTGCATCTATATTCATCAATGATATTGGGCGATGGTTTTCTTTTTTGGTGGTATCTCTGTCTGGTTTTGGAATGAGGGTGATGGTGGCATCATAGAATGTCTTTGGGAGTATTCCTTCTTCTTCAACCTTTTGAAAGAGTTTAAGGAGGATGGGCACCAATTTGCTGTGTGGAAACTTTTTAATTTCATGTAGTTGTATTTGTTTATTTCTGCTCTATTCCCTGGCCCGAGGAGACCTATCTTTTTTTTTTTTTTTTTTTTTTTTGGTCTTTTTGCCATTTCTTCGGCCGCTCCCGCAGCATATGGAGATTCCCAGGCTAGGGGTTGAATCGGAGCTGTAGCTGCCAGCCTATGCCAGAGCCACGGCTACGTGGGATCCGAGCCGCGTCTGCGACCTACACCACAGCTCACGGCAACGCCTGATCGTTAACCCACTGAGCAAGGGCAGGGATCGAACCCGCAACCTCATGGTTCCTAGTCGAATTCGTTAACCACTGCGCCACAACGGGAACTCCACGAGGAGACCTATCTAAAAAGATATTGCTAAGACTGATGGAAAGGAGTATGATGCCTATGTTTTCTTCTAGGACTTTGATGGTTTCAGGAATTACATTCTTTAATCCTTTTTGAGTTGATATTCCTGGATGGTGTGAGATGATGCTCTAGTTTAATGTTTTGTGTGTGGCTGTCTGGTTTTCCCAACACCGTTTATCAAAGACTATCCTTTCTCCGTTGTACGATCTTTGATCTTTTGTTAAGTATTTGTGGCCATATATGTGGTTTTATTTCTGGGTTCTCAGTTCTGTTCCATTAATCTATATATCTATTTTTCTGACAATACCAGAAAAACACTGTTTTGATGACTATTTCTTGGTAGTAATGAAATCTAAGTTGAAATCAGGGAGTGTGGTACATCCAGCCTTGTTCCTTTTTCTTTCTTTCTCTGTTTTGGCTATTCAGTTTTTTGCAGTTCCATATACATTTGATTTTTATTTATTTATTTTTGTCTTTTTTTAGGGCCACACCTGTGGCACATGGAGGCTCCCAGGCTAGGGGTCCATATACATTTGAGAATTTTTTTTGTTCCACTTCTGTGAAAAATGTCCTTGGGATATTGAAAGGGAATGCATTGAATCTCTAGATTATAAAAATGTCCATATTATGGAGGTCCATTGTGGCTCAGTGGTAATGAACCCAGGTAGTATCTCATGAGAATGTGGGTTTGATCCCTGGCCTTGCTCAGTGGGTTAAAGATCCAGTGTTGCCGTGAGCTGTGCTGTAGGTTGCCGATGTGGCTGGTATCCCACATGCCTGTGGCTGTGGTGTAAGCCGGCAGCTGTAGCTCTGATTCAACCCCCAGCCCGGGAATTTTCATATGCCGCAGCTGTGGCCCTAAAAAGCAAAAAATAATAAAAATTTAAATGTCCAGGAGTTCCCATTGTGGCACAGTGGAAACAGATCCGACTAGGAACCATGAGGTTGTGGGTTCGATCCCTGGCCTAGCTCAGTGGGTTAAGGATCCAGCGTTGCTGTGAGCTGCGGTGTAGGTCACAGACACGGCTCAGATCTGGCGTGGCTGTGGCTCTGGCATGGCTGTGGCTGTGGTGTAGGCTGGTAGCAACAGCTCTGATTAGACCCCTAGCCTGGGAACCTCCATATGCCACAGGTAAGGCACTAAAAGCAAAAAATAATAAAAATGTCCATATTTTTTTTGCCTATAATTTCTAATAGATTTTTGGCGGAGTCTTTAGGATTTTCTTTCTTTCTTTCTTTTTTTTTTTTTTTTTTTTTTTTTTGGTCTTTTTGTCCTTTTAAGACCACACCCCCGGCACATGGAGGTTCCCAGGTTAGGGGTCCAACTGGAGCTATAGCCACCAGCCTACACCACAGTCACAGCCACACCAGATCCAAGCTGCGTCTGCAACCTACACCACAGCTCACGGCAACACCGGATCCTTAACTCACTGAGGAAGGTCAGGGATCAAACTTGTAACCTCATGTTTCCTAGTCAGATTCGTTTCTGCTGCACCATCACGGGAACTCCTAAGGTTTTCTATATGTAAAATCATGTCATGCTCAAACAGTGACAGTTTGACTTTTTTTTTTTTTTTTTTTTTTTTTTTTTTTACTAGTTGCTCTTGGTAGGACTTCAAATTTTATGTTGAATAAGAGTGGCAAGAGTGTGCATCCCTTTCTTGTTCCTGATTGTAGAGGGATAGCTCACCACCGAGTTTGGTGTTAGCTGAGGGTTTGTCACATGTGCCCTTTATTATGTTGACATACATTCCTTCTAGACCCACTTTTTTTATTTTTAGGGCCGCACTTGCGGCATATGGAAGTTCCCCGGGCCAGGGGTCCAATCAGAGCTGCCGCTGCCCGCCTAAGCCACAGCCGTAGCAACAGCAGATCTGAGCCACGTCTGCGACCTACACCACAGCTCATGGCAGCACCAGATCCTTAACCCACTGAGCAGGGCCAGAGATCAAACCTGCATCCTCATGGAGGCTACTCAGATTGGTTTCTGCTGAGCCAAAATGGGAACTCCTGTACCCACTTTATTGAGAGTTTTTAACTATAAATGCGCATTGAATCTTATAAAATGCTTTTTCTGCGTCTGTTGAGATGATCGTATGGTCTTTATCCTTCATTTTGTTGCTGTGCTCAAAATATTTATTAAAGATGTTGAACCATCCTTGCATCCTTAGACTAAATCCCACTTGATTATGGTATGTGGTCCTTTTAATGTATTACTGTATTTGGTTTGCTCATATTTTATTGAGGATTTTTGCATCTATCTCATCAGAGATAACTGGCCTGTAATTTTCCTTTGTTGTGTATTTTGTCCTTGTCTGGTTTTAGTATCAGGGTGATGTTGGCCTCATGAAATAAGTTAGGATGTGTTTCTTCCCCTTTAATTTTTTGGAAGAGTTTGAAAATGATAGGTATTAAATCTTCTTTGAATGTTTGGTAGAATTCCCCTGTGAAGCTCTCTGGTCTTGGACTTTTGTTTGGGGGACCTTTTTGGTTTACCATTTTCATCTTTGTGCTAGTGATCAGTCTATTCAGATTTTCTATTTCTCCACAACTGAGTCTTTGAAGGTTTTATGATTCTGAGAATATGTCCATGTCTTCTAGGTTGTGCAGTTTGTTTGGCATATAGCTGTTCATGATAGTCTCTTATAATCCTGTGCTCTTCATTGTTATTTCTCCACTTTTGGTTGTGATTTATCACAGTTCTCTTTTTTCCTTAGGCTAGCTAAAAGTTTGTTTAATTTTGTTGATCTTTCTTAAAAAACAGCTCTTAGTTTCATTGATCTTGTCTATTGTCCCTTTAGTTTCTATTTCATTTATTTCTGCTCTTGATCTTTATTTCCTTCCTTCTACTGACTTTGCACTTCAGTTGTTCTTTCTCTAGTTCCTTTAGGTATAAGGTTAGATTGGTTTTTTTTTTTAATTTTTCTAGTTTCTTGAGGTAAACCTATATTGCTATAAATTTCCCTCTGAGTGCAGCTTTTGTTGCAATACTTAAAAATTGGTGAAGTCAGTCCATTCACATGTAGAGTGATTTATTTGTAGATGAGAACTTAGTACTGTTAGATTTTGCTGTGGTGTATTTTCATTTTCATTTGTCTTTGGTTAATGTTTTATTTCTCCTTTGATTTCTTCCCTGGCCCAATAGTTGTTCAGTAGCATGTTGTTCAGCCTCCACGTAATTGTAATTTTTCCACTTTTCTTCTTGTAGTTGAGTTCTAGTTTCATACCATTATGATTGGAAAAGATACTTGATATGATTTCAGTCTTCTGAAACTTACTGAGACTTGTTTAGTATCCAGACATATGGTCTGTCCTTGAGAAAATTCCACATCCATTTGAGAAAACTATGTAGTCTCTCGTGTTTGGATGGAATGTTCTGTACTAATCTATGAAATCCATCTGTTGTAATGTGTCATTTAAGGAAACTGTTTTTGTTGACTTTCTGTCTGGATGATCTATCCATAGATGTGGTATTAAAGTTCCCTACTATTTTGTGTTGCTTTTGATTTCTCCCTTTAGGACAATTAATTACTTCTTAATATGTTTTAGTGTCCCTATGTGAGATGCATATATATAAATGAATGTTATATCTTGATGAGTTGCCCCCTTTATCATTATATATTGTCTATATTTGTCTCTTATTACCTTTCTCAGCTTTAAGTCTATTATGTCTGAGTATGACCACACCCACTTTTTTTGGGCTTCCATTTACTTGGGTATCAGCTTTCATCCTTTTATCCTATGTTTGTGCTTAGAGCTGAGGTGAGTCTCCTGGAGGCAGCATATAGCTGGGTCTTGTTTTTTAATTCATCCAGCCATTTTGTGTCATTAAAATGGGTGAATTCAATCCATTTACATGTAGAGTGATTTATTCATAGATGAGAACTTAGTACTGCCATTTTATCTTTTCTGGTTGCTACATACCTTCACTGTTGATTTTTTTTTCCTATGTGTTTCTCTCTGCCATTTTGGTTTAGTTTTTTTTTTTTTTTAAGTTTTATCAGTTTTTATGTTTTGTGTCTCTGCTCTAGATTTCCATTTTGTGGCTACATGGGATTTATAGAAAATGTCTCATAGATAAAATCGTTCTTTTTCTGCTGAACGCGTTTTATCTTCGTTTACTTCTATAGGTTCTGTCCTTTCCTCTTTGGTTTTTGTGCTTTTCTTGTCTCAAATTATCCCTTTTTATTCTGTGAATTTGTTGCCAAGTTGAAGTAGCTATAGTTATTTTTCTGCTCTCCATCTTTATGCTATAATAAAGTGTTTAAAAACCAGTTCTAATAAAGAGTTGCAGTTTTCTGATTGTCTATAACCTTACTCAACATTTTGCATACTTTTGGCCTTTTTGTTGCTGGTAGAAGAGTTCAACATTTTTTTCTAAGGCAGCTCTAGTGTTGTTGAATTCTCAAAGCTTTTGTTTGCCTGGGGAGGTCTTTATTTCTCTTCCACATCTGAAGGATACTTTTTGTGATAGAGAATTCTTGATGACAGTTGTCGTCTTGCAGTATTTTGAGAATGTCATTCTGCTCCTTCCTGGCCTATAGGGTTTCTGCTGAGAAATATGCTCATACCCTAATAAGGGCTCCTTTGTAGGTTGCCATCCTTTTTTCCTTAGCTGCCTTTGGAAATTCTTTGTCATCGACTTTTCGCAATTTTAATGTCTTTATTTTATTTTTGTCTTTTTTGGGCCGCACCTGTGGCACATGGAGGTTCTCAGGCTAGGGGTCAAATCAGAGCTGTAGCCACTGGCCCGCGCCACAGCAACGGTCAGATGCAAGCTATACCCACAACCAACGACACAGCTCACGGCAATGCCAGATCCTTAACCCACTGAGCAAGGCCAGGGATTGACCCTGCATCCTCCTGGATGCTAGTCAGATTGGTTTCCACTGAGCCATGATGGGAACGCCCTGTAATGTGTCTTTAAAAGGGCCTTTTTGCATTGAGATAATTAGAGGTTCTCTTGGCTTCATGAACTTATATATCCAGTTCCTTCCCCAAGTCTGGGAAGTTCTTAGCTATTATTTCTTTAAATAAACTCTCTGCTCCCTTCTCCCTCTGGGATACCCATTACCCTAATGTTGCCCTTCCTAGAAGAGTCAATTTGTTCTCAGAGAATTTCCCTATCTATTGATATCTTACTTGTTTTTCCCCTTCTACTTACCATG
Organism: Sus scrofa; assembly: GCF_054392235.1. Classification (NCBI taxonomy): domain Eukaryota; kingdom Metazoa; phylum Chordata; class Mammalia; order Artiodactyla; family Suidae; genus Sus; species Sus scrofa. The sequence continues at coordinate 16,072,549 of NC_139385.1, forward strand.
TCTAGATTTCTATCTTTGAGGTCACTAATTCTCTCTTCCATTTGGTCTGCTGTATTTCCAGTGCTTTTTTATTTTTTTATGGCCACAACTGTGGCATATGGAAGTTGCCAGGCTAGGGGTTGAACTGGAGCTGCACCTGCCGGCCTATGCCACAGCAACACTGTATCTGAGCCGCATCTGTGACCTGTGGCACAGCTTGGGGCAATGCTAGATCCTTAACCCACTAAGTGAGGCCAGAGATTGAACCTACATCCTCATGGAGGGTGTTGGGTCATTAACCCACTGAGCCACCAGGGACATCCTTCTAATTCTTTCCTTCCTTCCTTCCTTCCTTCCTTCCTTCCTTCCTTCCTTCCTTCCTTTCGTCTTTTTGTCTTTTCTAGGGCCGCACCCATGGCATATGGAGGTTCCCAGACTAGGGGTCTAATCAGAGCTACAACTGCCGGCCTACACCACAGCCACAGCAACATGGGATCTGAGCCGCATCTTTGGCCTACACTACAGCCCACAGCAACACCAGATCCCCAACCCACTGCGCAGAGGCCAGGGATCAAATCCGCAACCTCACGGTTCCTAGTCAGATTTGTTAACCACTGAGCCACAACAGACACTCCCCTTCTAATTCTTTCTAATGCATTCTTCATCTCATTTATTGAGTTCTTCAGCTCCATTTCTGTTTTGTTTTGTTTTTTTAGGGCTGCACCCATGACATATGGAAGTTCCCAGGTTAGGGATCAAATCATAGCAACAGCTGCAATCCTATGCCACAGCCACAGCAATGCAGGATCCGAGCTGCATCTGTGACCTACATCACAGATCACAGCAACGCCAGATCCTTAACCCACTGAGTGAGGCTGGGGATCGAACCCACGTACTAGTTGGGCTCATTCCTCTGAGCCACAGTGGGAAACTCCTTTTTGGTTCATGTTATAATTTCAATCTCTTTGATAAAAAATTCTTTCTGTTCATTGCTCTTCTTCCTTAGCTCATCGAACTGCCTTTCTGAGTTTCTTTTCACTAAGTTTCTTCCTAACGGTTATTTTGAATTCTCTATGGTAGATTGCAATATTCCATGACTTTAAGATTGTGTTTTGGAGAATTGTAATTTTAATTTTTGTAGCACAGGGTTACTGTCGTTCTTCATAGTGCTAGATGAGTTGTTCCTTTGCTGGCACATTTGATATGACAAAAACCTTTTTATTTGAGTCTAAATAAAGATTCATCAGGTTAGAACTTAGAGGCCTTTCTTTTGCTTTCCAGTAGGTGGCGCTAGAGCACACGTGTTTGGTTTCTCTTCCCTGAGCTGCCTCTGGTTCTGTAAGAGAGTCTGCCCTGCCCACTGTCCACAGCCTCTGTCAGAGGTGTTGCTTTGTGCTCTGGTTGTTGTTTCTTGTGCCTCTGGGGTCCTTGGTGTCTAGCTGTTACCAATGTCTCTGGCATCACCACCTGGGGCACTTGGATGGTGGGCTCTTTGTGTATGTCTGGGATCCCTTGATTCACAGGGATGTGTAACGGTGAGGAGGTAGCTGGGGTAGTGAGGGCGCCTCTGCTGTGTTCAGTGTTGTAAAGTTCCTGGGTTCCACCACTGTGGGACGGGGAGGGGCAGGGGCCAGAGTTGGGGGCACTTCAGCAGCTGGAGGAATGAGTCCCAGGCTCCATTGTCACTCCTTGTTACCTGTGGCTGCAGGTGCCATTGCTGCCTGAGGCTGGAGTCACGTGCACCACCTTCCCTGCTGCCACCAGGTTCTCTGGTGCTGCGGGCTCTGCCATCCTCGCCAGAAGGCCAGGAGTGCAGGCACCATCTCCCCAGTTTCCCTGGTTCCACCTCCTGTTTCTGCTCCAGTCCACCCCTCTTTAGATGATGTGCAGATGGGCGGAATGCTCCAGAATCTTGTGTGCTGGATAGGAGCATCTTGGAGTTGTGGGTGTTCTACTGGTTGCAGAGTGAAGGGGAGAGAGAAAGGGAGCATTTCGATCAGCCGTGCTGCTGACGTCTCTCTGCCACCCTTGTCGTTCTTGTCTCCATGGTTTTGACTGTTCTTTCCATTTATTCATTTAAAGCATATTGGAGTTTGGTTGATGTACAATGTTGTGTTCGCTTCAGGTGCCTGGCAAAGTCAATCAGTTATACATACATCGATTGCTTTTCAGATTTTTCCCCAGATAGGTGATTACACAGTCTTGCGTAGATTTCCCTGTGCTGTACAGTAGGTCCCTGTTAGTTGTCTATTTTATATATGGTAGTGTGTCTGTGTTGATCCCCAAATTCCTCATTTATCCCTCCCCTGCCCCCACGTTTCCCCTTTGGGTAACCGTCAGTTTGGGTTTGAGGCGTTCCCATTGGGGCACAGCAGAAACAAACCTGACTAGTACCCATGAGGATGTGGGTTTGATCCCTGGCCCCGCTCAGTGGGTTCAAGATCCAGCTGTGAGCTGTGGTGTAGGTCACAGGTGTGGCTTAGATCCCACATTGCTGTGGCTGTGGTGAAGGCCATCAGCTGCAAGCTCCGATTCGACCTCTTGCCTGGGAACCTCATGTGCCACGGGTGTGACCCCCCCCCCCCAAAAAAGGAGTTTGGTTTTGAGATCTGTGAGTCTGTTTCTGTTCTGTGAATAAGTTCTTTTTGTATCTTTTTTTTTTTTTAAGATTCCACATATCAGTGATCTCATGTGATACTGGTCTTTCTCTGTCTGATTGACTTCACTTAGCATGATAATCTCCAGATCCCTCCACGCTGCTGCAAATGGCATTTTTTCCGCCTTTCCTATGGCTCAGTGATATTCCGTTGGGTATGTGGGCCACATCTTCTTTATCCATTCCTCTGTCTGTGGACATTTAGGTTGCTTCTGGTTCTTGGCTATTGCAAATAGTGCTGCACAGAACATTGGGGTACATATATTTCCATTCATGGTTTCTCTCTAGACATATACTAAGGAGTGGAATTGCTGGATTATATGATATGGTAGTTCTATTTTTAGTTTAAGGAGCCTCCATAGTTTCTCCATAGTGGTTGCACCAGTTTACATTCCCACTAACAGAGTAGGAGGGTCCCCTTTTCTCCATACCCTCTCCAGCATTTATTGTTTGTAGACTTTTGGGGGGAGGCACACTCGTGGCATATGGAAGTTCCCAAGCTAGGGGTTGAATCAGAGCTCGCAGCCGTCAGCCTAAGCCACGGCAACACAGAATCCTTAACCCATTGAATGGGCCCAAGGGTCGAACCTTTGTCCTCAGGAGTATCAGTTGGGTTCATTACCACTGAGCCGCAGTGGGAACACCTGTTCATAGACTTTGATGATAGCCATTCTGACTGGTGTAAAGTGATACCTGATTGTAGTTTTGATTTGTATTTTTCTAATAGTTATGGGGAACATCGTTTCATGTGCTTTTTGGCCATCTGTCTTCTTGGGAAAAAGATTTAAATCTTCTGTTCATTTTTTGATTGTATTGTTTTTTTCTTTCTGATTATACAGCTGCATGTGATGTTTGTATACTTTGAAGATTACTCCCTTGTCAGTTGATTGGTTTGCAAAGATTTTTCTCCCATTCTGTGGGTTGTCTTTTCATTTTGTATATGGTTTCCCTTGCAGTGCAAAAGCTTTTAAGTTTAATTAGGTCCTATTTGTTAATTTTTGGTTTTATTTTCATTATTGTAGAAGGTGAATCCAAAAAGATGTTGCTGTGACTTATATCAGAGTGCGCTGCCTATGTTTTCCTCTAAGAATTTTATAGTCTCTGGCCTTGTATTTAGGTCGTTCTGCCATTTTGAGTTTATTTTTGCATATGGTATAAAAGAATGTTCTAATTTCATTTTTTTTTTTACATGTAGTTGCCTAGTTTTCCCAACACAACCAATTATTGAAGAGACTGTCTTTTTTCTCCATTGTATGTTCTTGCCTCTTTTGTCATAGATTATCTAACCTATGTTCATGGATTTACTTCTAGGCTTTCTATCCTGTTCCACTGATCTTTATTTCTGTCTTGTGCCAGTACCATACTGTTTCAGTTAACCATAGCTTTGTAATATAGTCTGAGGTCAGGGAGCCTGATTCCTCCAGATACTTCCTTAAAACACTGCCCTACCCTGCTCTTTTGTGAGTATGTGTGGGGGGTTAAAAAACACATAAGTTTACCCTCTTAATGATTTTAAGTGTGTAGTACAGTATTGTTAAATATATGCACACGGTTATGCAATGGATTGCAAGACTTTTTTTCATCTTGTGTAACTGAAACTCTGTTGAATAATTCCTGTTTTCACCTCCCTGACTGCCAAGACCAGCTCCGCAGGATAGGGCTGAAGAACGGGTGCTGTGGAACTTAAGGAAAAAAAGTTAACATCAAACAAGACACAGAGACATTTATCTTAAGGTGTGAACCGGGGGACTCAAGGTCTCAGGGACCAAGAGCCCTGCCTCAAGAAACTACACTGCTTTTATTGAGGATTATGTCAAGTGAAAAGGGGGTTGTAAGTGCAGTATACAGGGTTTTTATTATTATTATTATTTTATAAGTTCTTTTATTATTTTAAGTCACTTAGCTGGTAGATGGTTAAACTTTTACTTTAAACTTTAGGCGTTTAAGAACCATTAGCATTTGAGTTAGCTCTCTATGCATAGCATTCCAGAGAATCCTCACTGTGCTTCTGCAAAGGGCATGCCTATTTGCGGCAACCCTGTGTGCCTAGGTTTGCACCTTGGTTCTCTTTGCTAATGCACATTCTGCTGACGACCACTCATAAACCACTTGACCATGAGCTTCCTCTTTCTCTTATTCTTTAGAGGACACATCATGCTTGTGCAAATGGTGTGACAACCTGCACAGGTCCGGCGTGCCTAGACCAATGTATTATGTCCTCATTCAGCTGACCCCGCGAATTACCCATGCCTTTAGGTCTTTGTTCTTAAGCTTAAGTCACTTACCATCACTGGAACTGTTTCTCAAGCAGGAAGACGGGACAACGTAAGGAAGGACCAGATGGAGTTTTCAGCAAAGAGGCTAAGAAAATATTATAAAAACATGTCTCCCAACACCTGACCCCCTGGTGACCACTTTTTCTGTTCTGTGAGTCTGATGGCTTTAGATACCTCACATACCTGGGATCCTGGAGTAATTGTCTTTTTGTGATTGGCTTGTTTCATTTAGCATAATGTCCTCAAGGTCCACCCATGCTGGAGCATGTGACAGGATTTCCTTATCTTAAGGAAGAAAGTCCATTTTCTGTATGTACTATGATTTCCCTGTTGATGAAGCTGTTGACGGATCCTTGAGTTGTTTCCATATCTTGGCTCTTGTGAATAGCGCCACAGTGGGCATGGGAGTGCACATACCTCCTTGAGGCCCTGCTTTCGCTTTTTGGAAAAGTACCCCGAAGTGGGACTACTGTTCATATGGTAATTCTATTTTTATTATTTCTTTCTTTATTTTTGTCTTTCTAGGGGCACACCCACAGCATAGGGAGGTTCCCAGGCCAGGGGTCGAATCGCAGCTGTAGCTCTGCCAGCCTACACCACAGCCACAGCCATGCCAGATCTGAGCCACATCTTTAACCTACACCACAGCTCATGGCAATGCCAGATCCTCAGCCCCCTGAGTGAGACCAGGGATCAGACCTGCCTCCTCATGGATACTAGTCACGTTTGTTTCTGCTGAGCCATGATGGGAACTCCTATTTTTATTTATTTTTATTTGTTTTTTATTGAGGAGTCTACACTGTTTTCTTAGTTGCTGTGCTATTTTACATCCCCCCCGCCAACAGCGTGCAGGGGTTCTGATTTCACTACAACTTCGCCAACACTTGTTCTTTTATGTTTTTTTTTTTTTTTTAATTTAATAATAGCCATTCTAACAGGATTGAGGTGCTGTCTCCTGGTGGTTTTGATTTGCATTTCCCTGATGATTAGTGACGTTAAACATCTTTTCCTGTGTCTGTTGGCCATTTGTGTATGTTCTTGGGAGAAATGTTTGTTCAAGTCCTTTGTCCATTGTTTACTTGGGTTGTTTAGGTTTTATGTTTTTGCTATTGAGTTGTATGAATTCTTTATATATTTTGGATATTAACCCCTTATCAGATATATGATTTATGGAGTTCCCATTGTGGCTTAGTGGTAACAAACCTGACAAGTATCCACGAGGGTTTGGGTTCGATCCCTGGCCTCGCTCAGTGGGTTAAGGATCTGGCATTGCTGTGGTGTAGGCCAGCAGCTGCTGCTCTGATTCACCCCTTAGCCTGGGAACTTAAGATATACGATTTACATATATTTTCCCATTCTATCAGTTGCTTTCTCATTCTTTTGACTTATTTTCTTTGCCGTGAAGAAGTGTTTTACTTTGGTGTAGTCTGATTCGTCCATTTTTGCTTTTGCTATCTGTGTTTTTGGTATGATCCCCAGTCATTGCCAAGAACAGTGTTAGGAAGATTTTCTCCTTAGGTTTTACTTTTAAGAGTTTTATGGTTTCAAGTCCGTAGGTCCTTAATCCACTTTGAGCTGATTTTGTTAGACAGATGTTGTGTTTCATTTATCTGAATATGAATCCAGTCTTCCAACACCATTTGTTGAAGAACTATTCTACCCCCTCGTGTGTGTTTTTGGTACCCTTATCAAAGATGAATTGACCATATGTGGGTGGATTTATATCTGGGCTCTCTATTCTGCTCTCTTGGTCTACATGTCTGTCTTTATACCAATACTATAATGATGTTTTTATTACTATAGCTCTGTAATATATTTTGAACTCATGAAATGTGATGCCTCCAGCTTTGTTCTTTTTTCTCAAGACTGCTTTGGCAATTTTAGGTCCTATCCATGTCCATATGAATTTTATGATGACTTTTTCTATTTCTGTTTTTTAAAATGCCATTGGAATTTTTGATGGGAATAACATCAAATCCATAGATCACTTTGGGTCGTATGGATTTTTCAACAATATAAAGTCTTCTTGGAGTCGCTGTTGTGGCTCAGTGGTAACTAACACAATAGGTATCCATGAGGATGCAGGTTCAATCCCTGGCCTCCCTGGTTAAGGATCTGGTGTTGCCATGAGCTGTGGTGTGGGTCACAGACGTGGCTCAGATCTGGTGTTGCTATGGCTGTGGGTATAGGTTGGCAGCTGCAGCTCCAGTTTGACCCTTAGCCTGGGAACACATGTGTGGCCCGAAAAAGCAAAAAACAAATACAATATAAAATCTTCTAATCCATGAACATGGGGTGTTTTTTCATTTATTTGTGTATCTTCCAATTTTTTTTATAAGGTTTTGTAATTTTTAGTGTACAAGTCTTTCACCCCCCTTGGATAAGTTTATTCCTAAGTCTTGAATTGTTTTTTGATGCTGTTGCAAACAGGATTGTTATCGTAATCTTCCTTGAATGATTCATTGTTAATATATAGGAACGAAATTTTAAAAAATTATATATTTAAGGTATACAACCTGATTGGTATATAGACATGATAGATACAGAGACATGGTAAGCTAATTAACATATCATCTCCTCAGAGTTATCTTTTGTGTGTGTGATAAAAGCACTGAAATCTACTTGAGCTAATTTCCAGTATTCACTACAGATCAGCTGTTCTAATCACGCTGTACGTTAGGTCTCTAGATGTGTTTATCCCGCATGACTGCAACTTTGTGCTCTTTGACCCACGTCTCCCCATTTATTCTAACTCTGCGCCTCTAGTAACCACTCTTATACTCTGTGTCTGTGTATTCGCCTTTCTTGGTTTCCACATATTGGTGATAGCCTGAGTTTTTTTTCTCTTGTTGTGTCTGAAAGCTCAAACAGAAGTCAAGAAGTGGGATTATACCAAATCCAAAAACTGCTACACAGCAAATGGAACAATTAACAACATGAAACAGCAACCAATGGATTGGGAGAAACTATTTGCACACCCTGTACCTAAAAGGGGATGATATCTCACATATATAAGCACCTCAGGCAACTCACTAGCAAAACAGAAAAAAACAAAAAACAAACCAAATAACAACAAAAAACAATTTTAAAATGGACAACAGACCCCCCCCCCCCGCCCAGACAGTTTTCAAAAGAATAAATAAAAATAGCCAACAGGGAGTTCCTGTCACAGTGCAGCAGAAATGAATCCGACTAGGAACCATGAGGTTGCCGGTTCAATCCCTGGCCTTGCTCAGTGGGTTAAGGATCCGGTGTTGCCGTGAGCTGTGGTGTAGGTTGCAGACATGGCTGGGATCTCGTGTTGCTGTGGCTGTGATGTAGGCCAGCAGCTGTAGCTCTGATTCGACCCCTAGCCTGGAAACCTCCATGTGCCACGAATAAATGCTCAACTTTCATCATCAGGGAACTGCAAATCAAAATACAATGATCACCTCAGCCTTGTTAGGATGGCGATCATTAAAAAAAAATAAAGGCAATGAGTGTTTGCAAGGCTGCACACTGTTGGTGGGAATGTAAATTGGTGCTGCCGTGGAGTTCCCGTTGTGGCTCAGCAGTAGTGAACCTGACTAGTATCCTCGAGGACTCAGGTTCAATCCCTGCCCTTGCTCAGTGGGTTAAGGATCCAGCATTGCCTTGAGCTGTGCTGTAGGTCACAAACACGGCTCTGATGCTGAGCTGCTATGGCTCTGGTATAGGCCAGTGGCTACAATGCTGATTTGATCCCTAGCCTGGGAACTTTTGTGTGCCACAGGTGTGGCCCTAAAAAGACAAAAAATTAAAAATTGGTGCAGTCATTATGGAACATAATGCAGTGTTTCTTTAAAAAAACAAAACATAGAACTACCATAGTATCCAGCAATTCCTCTCCTGTATATACCCAAAGGAATTGAAATTAGTACCTCCAAGAGAGGTTTGCACTTCATGTTCATTGCAGCATTATTCACAATAGCTACAATAATGGAAGAAATACAAGTGTTTGTAGGTGGATGAATGGATAAAGACATTGTGGTATGTACACAATATCCAATATCCAATGGGATATTATGCTGCGTTCAAAAAGAAAGAGGTCTAGGGAGTTCCCATGGTGGCTCAGTGGTTAACAAACCTGACTAGTATCCATGAGGTTGCAGGTTTGATCCCTGGCCTTGCTCATTGGGTTCAGGATCCAGTGTTGCCGTGAGCTGTTGTGGGGTAGGTCGCAGATGCAACTCAGATCTGGCGTTGCTGTGGCTGTGGTATAGGCTGGCAGCTACAGCTCCAATTCGACCCCTAGCCTGGAAATCTCCGTATGCCGTGGGTGTGGCCCTAAAAAGACCAGGAAAAAAAAAGGTCTAGTCCTTGGCTGTGAAAGAAACTAAACACAAGTGACTTTTTAGTATGTTGTGTCTTGCAACTTTACTGAATTCATTTATTCTAAGTGTGTGTGTGTATAATCTTTAGGTTTTCCACATTATAAGATTATATAAGCAAAGATAATTTTGCTTTTTCCTTTCCAGTTTTGTTTCTTACCTAATTGCTCTGGCTAGGACTTCCAGTATTATGTTAAATGGAAGTGGCCAGAGGGAGCATCCTTGATCTGTTCCTGATCTTAGAGGGACCGCTTTCAACATTATCCTGTTTGAGTAGGATGTGAGCTAGGGGATTGCCACATTTGGTTTTATTATGTTGAGATGCATGCCTTCTGTGCCTAGTTTGTGGAGCATTTTTGTCATGGAAAGGTGCTGAATTTTGTCAAATACTTTTTTGCTGCATCTCTTGAGGTGATCATGTGATTTTTTTTTTTATCCTTTATTTTGTTAATGTGGTGTATCATTTTTTTTTTCTATGTTGAATCATCCATTCAATCCAGGGATAAATCCAACATAAACATGGTGGTGTATTATCCTTTTAATATGCTTTTAAATTCCATCTTCCTAGTATTGTTGGGAATTTTTGCATCTATATTCATAAGAGATATTGGCTTATAATTTTCTGTTAGTGTGTTTGTTTGGCTTTAATATCAGGGTGACCTCATGAAGTTTGGAAGCATTCTCTCTCTTGAATTCTTTGGAAGAATTTGAGAAGGATGGGCATTGATTTTTCTTAAATGTTGGGTAGAATTCACTGGCGAAGCCATCTGGTCCTGGAGTTTTGATTATTTGTTCCAGTGCATTGTTCATTCTTGGTCAGTTCAGATTTTCTATTTCATCATGATTCAGACTTTTGATTTGCTGTATCTAGGAATTTAGCCCTTTCTTCTCGATTTATCCTAATTGTTGGCATATAATTTTTCATAGTAGTCTCTTTTTAAGTTTATGTAGCATCTGTTGTAATGTTTCCTCTTTCATTTATGATTTTATTAGTTTGATTATTCTTAGTCTAAGGTCAGATTTGTCAATTTTGTATCTTTTTGAAAAACAAACTCTTGCTTTCATCATTTTTAAGATTGTTTTCCTAGTTTTAACTTCATTTATTTCTGCTCTAACTACTATTACTGTCTGCTAACTTTGGTCTCAGTTCATTCTTATTTTTCTAGCTCCTTGAGGTGTAAATTTAGGTTGAGGTTTTTGTTTTGTTTTGTTTTGTCTTTTCTAGGGCCACACCTGCGGCATTTGGAGGTTCCCAGGCTAGGGGTAGAATCAGAGCTGTAGCCATGGGCCTACGCCAGAGCCACAGCAACACGGGATCCGAGCCGAGTCTGCGACCTACACCACAACTCACGGCAATGCTGGATCCTTAACCCATTGAGCGAGGCCAGGGATCAAACCTGCAACCTCATGCTCACTGGTAGCATTTTTTTCCACTGCGCCACAATGGGAACTCCTGTGTGTATTTTTATTCAGTATTTCTGTGGGGGAACGAGGCTGTGACTTCTTCCTATTCTGCTATCTTGCTGAAATCTTAGAAGTTGTATTTTGATAAAACTTCTCTGCAGGTTTAGAGGCAGCCGAAGGGAAACCCACTCCAAAGAGGAGAGTAACTTACTCCTGTTACTAGATGTGGCTGCACAGCCTACACGCCCAGACTTCCAGGTGTGCCTTCCCGCTCCGTTACAAGGTTGCCTGCCGTGACAGGAACCAGTCCCTTCTTCCTGGGGGACAAGCCTTGAAACATCTTCCCTCGTTAGAGATCAGGCCCAGTCACCTCAGGTCCAAAGAGAGGAAGCTTATCCAGCCTCATTTCTTAGCGTAACTATCCCTTCGGCTCAAGAGAAATCCCTTGGGAGGGCTCCAGGAAAGGGACCTGCTGCTTCACCCTTCAAAACCCAATTATATTAGAAGGAAAGAGACCCAGTCTATCCTGGTCTCTTCAATTGCAAGTAACACCAAGAGGAGGATACCAGCAGACTGGAGCAGGTTGGGATGCACCAAATTCAAGCCAGACTCAGCCCCTTGCTGTGGTTTCTCCTTTAGTCTTGCTCGAGTCCCTCTCCTTAAGTAAACAGTGTTTCCTCACTTTTGTAAATTCCGTTTCAGTTGGACTGCACATAGCTGAATGCTTCATGGATTGATCCCACACACTCTAAAGCCGAGGCTTAGGTTCCCTGGGACTGGAGTTCCCGTCGTGGCTCAGCGGTCATGAACCCGACTAGTGTCCATCAGCATGTGGGTTCGATCCCTGGCCTCGCTCAGTGGGTTGAGGATCTGGCATTGCCGTGAGCTGTGGTGTGGGTTGAAGATGTGGCTTGGATCCAGTGTCGCTGTGGCTGTGGTGTAGGCCAGCGGCTATAACTCCTATTCGACCCCTATACTGGGAACCTTCATATGCCTCGGGTTCGACCCTAAAAAAGCAAAAAAAAAACTTCCCTGGGACTGACACCACCCATCACATGTCACATGGAGAGCAGATGGACCTACATGGTCGTGTTGACAGATCTGAACTTTTATAAAAATAACCATCTGTATTAATAAAAATCCTCTTCTGTCCAAATTAGGTTCATTGTATAAGAAAAACTTGAGACTAAAGAGCATATCCAATTTAAATGATATGAAAACCTCCTTGGCATTTAAATTTCTTATTGATTAAAATTTCCAGTTATAACACTTATTTCCACCACTTTTTCCTTTCTATTGACAGGACATGTAATCCATATTGCAGGTTCTGGGAGTTCCCCTTGTGGCTCAGTGTTACCCGACTAGTATCCGTGAGGATGCAGGTTCCATCCCCAGCCTCGCTCAGTGGGTTAAGGATCCCAGCATTGCTGTGAGCTGTGGTGTAGGTCACAGATGCAGCTCAGATCCTGGCATGGATGTGGCTGTGGCTTAGGCCAGTGACTGCTTCTTTTCTTTTCTTTTTTTTCTTAAATTTTATCTTGTCTCTTTAGGGCTGTACTTGCAGCGTATGGAGGTTCCCAGGCCTACACCACAGCCACAGCAACACAGGATCTGAGCTGTGTCTGCGACCTACACCGCAGCTCATGGCAATGCCGGATCCTTAACCCACTGAGCAAGGCCAGGGGTCAAACCTGAAACCTCATGGTTCCTAGTTAGATTCTTTTTTTGTTGTTATTGTTGCAGTTCTGATTTAACCCCTAGCCTGAGAAATTTCGTATGCCACATGTGCGACCCTAAAAAAGCAAAAACAGAAACCAAATCACAGGTTCCCATTCGCCAAGGAAACAGCTACACTCAAACACAGAAATTACTTGTTTAAAAAAAAACCCAGTAGACTTTATTTAAAAATCTGTTCTATTTCTAAATGAGCTGTTTAGAGCTGCTAGGACAGCTGTTCCTTCCTAATAGTTTATCTTGTAATTGCTAGAAGAGTTGATGGGAACACCGCATAGGGTTCGGTCCGCAGAAAAGAACCATTTATCACCACCCCAAACCTCTCAATGAAAGCAAAATAATTTCAAGACTATGGCTCAACCAAGCCCCCAAAAAAGGTACAGTGCAGTTCTAACCCCTGGGACCTGTGACTGGGACCTGACTTGGAAGGAGAATCTTTGTAGATATAATCAAGGTAAAAGGAAGCCCTACTGGATTAGGGCCGACCCCAAGTTGAGTGGCTGCTGTTCTTAGAAGGACACAGAGAAAGATCTACAGATACAGAGGAGACTCAGGAAAAGGCCCTTTGCAGCTGGAGCCAGAGGTGGGTTTATGCTGCCACAAGCCAGGTCACGCCAAGGCTTGGAAGCAACCTCCCCAAGCAAACGGAGGCAGGAGAGGAGTCTTCCCTAGAGCCTTCAGAGGGCATAGTGCTGCTGACACCTTGACTCCAGACTTCTAGCTTCCAGAACTGTGAGAGGGTGAATTACTATTGTGGGTTTGTTTCAGGGCCACACCCACAGCATATGGAGGTTCCCAGGCTAGGGGTCAAATCAGAGCTGTAGCCGCCGGCCTATGCCACAGCCACAGCAACATCAGATCCAAGCCACGTCTGTGACCCATGCCACAGCTCACAGCCATGCCGGTTCCTCAACCCACTGAGTGAGGCCAGGGATCGAACCCGTGTCCTCATGGATACTAGTCAGATTCATTTCCACTGAGTCACGATGGGAACTCCCTGTATTACTATTGTTTTAAGTCACTCAGTTTGTGGCACTTTTTCACAGCAACCCTAGAAAACTAAGACAGTGTAATTTTTTTTAATGGACCCATTTGGGAGTTTTCTTGTGGTACAGTGGGTTGAGGATCTGGCATTGTCATTGCAGCAGCTTGGGTCACTGCCATGGTGTGGGTTTGGTCCCTGATCCAGGAACTTCCACCTGCCACAGGTGTGCTTCCCCCAAATGGACCCATTTGTTTAGTTTAAAAGGCCATTAAGCTGTTTCTATTGTGGCTCAGCAGTTACCAAACCCAATTAGTATCCAGGAGGACAGGGGTTCTATCCCTGGCCTTGCTCAGTGGGTTAAGGATCCGACGTTGCTGTGAGCTGTAGTGTAGGTTGGAGACAAAGCTCAAATCCCGCCTGGCGGTAGCTATGGCGTGGGCTGGCAGCTATAACTCTGATTCCACCCCTAGCCTGGGAAGCTCCATATGCCGTGGGTGCAGCCCTAAAAAGGCAAAAAAAAAAAAAAAAAAAAAAAAAAGCCATTAAAGAGTTTATTTTGCCAAGAGAGCAATGACTTAGAGGTTCCATTATTCACTTAAAACAGAAAAATTGTTTTCGCTTTTCAAAACACAATGATTATTCTGGCTTTTTGCCACTGAAGTCTCATTAAATCTCAGGGCTGACTTTTATCCGGAGCAGAGTCTGCAACAGTGGGAGATGTTAAAACACTTGCTCAAGAACCACATGTAAATGTTCTCTTTACAGTACTACTGAAAAGGACTCAAAAGAAGACTTTGAAAAATGATAAGAAATACCATGTTCTTGGCTCCAAAGAATTGGTGTTATAAAGATTCACTTCTCAAAATATTTAATAATTCATTTAATGCAATTCCTATACAAATACTAATTTTGAGCTATTTAAACCAATTCCAGAATTCATGTGACTAGTAAGCTCGCACAAAGAGCTATGAAATTTCCTGAAAATAAGCATCACAGGCATGTGGAGGGATGAGCATGACCAGACAGTAAGACATGGTAAGATGAATACAGGAATAACTTGCACAAGTAGGCATGTGAGAATAAAATGCAGTAGAAAACTCAGGCTCACATAGGTACAGAAATTCATAGCGGACAAAAGTGGAATTTGAAATAATGCAAGAAAATGAACTGGGGACAGCTGGCCCTTGAGAAGAAAAGGGTAAACTGGGTTTTGCCATGGGCTGCTTCACAGAACTCTCTCTCTAATGTGCTTTCTTATACACAGAGGGTGGAAAAGTGGTACCTTCAACACCCAGGTATTGCTTCAGATACATTCCTGCAAGAATTTGGGTTCAGAATTGAGACATGTGGGGATTGGGGCTGGGAGTGGGTTTTTTATCCTGCTGTCATGGATTGTGATCATGTCAGATGGTTCTAGGGCTAGCCCCTCTGGCAGTAGGTTCTCATCCAGCAGGTGGCTTTCTATTATGACAAAGGTATGAGCTCCTTGGTGGCCTAGATCAAACTGTGATTTTGAGAGAAGGCTCTGAAAGCTCAGCCAACGATAGGAATTTTTGGACCTCCTAGGGCTCTGTGGGCTATTTTTACCTTCATTATTAAACTCCCTTACTGTTTAAATTAGCTAGAATAGATTCAGTCACCTGGAGCTAGGAAGGAACCTTGACGGATATAAATCCCTACCTCACACCTTATGTCAAAATAAATTCCAGAATGTGTCAATGTTTAAAAGGATGAAATTAAAAACTCTAGAATAGGGAGTTCCTGTTGTGGCTCAGTGGGTTAAGACCCTGACCAGTATCTATTAGAGTGGGAAAGGGCTATGGGTTTGGGGCTGAAGTAAATAGAGGCAGGGAGTCTGGAGGGTTGAGGCTTCAAGTAGGTTTGATGGCAAATGGCCAGGAGAACTGAGAGCCAGCTCAGGCTCCCCAATGTTATGGGGGGTGGTAGGTCTTAGAGGGGCTTGTGGTTGAGGGTAGGAGGAGAAGATGAGAAAGTTCCAAGATCAGGTCCTGGGAAGGGTGGGAGGAAAGGGTGTGAATGTTCCAAGGTAAGAGTGTGGGTTGTAGATGAACAAAGTCAAAATGTTGGGCATTCGCATTCTGGACTGGTTGGTTCTTGGTTGTCTACGGGAGCTGGCTGTTTGAGCTGTTGGTTCTGGTTCTAAGAGTATCCACAGGGCTGTGGGTTCTATCCCCAGCCTCGCTCAGTGGGTTACAGATCCAGCACCACCATAAGCTGCGGCGTAGGTTGCAGATGCGGCTCAGATGGGGTGTGGCTGTGGCGTAGGCCGGCGGCTACAGCTCTGATTTGACCCCTAGTCTGAGAACTTCCATTTGCTTCAGGGGCAGCCCTAAAAAGAAAAAAAATTTTTTTTTAAAAACCCTCTAGAATAAACCATGGGAGGATTTTTTTTTTAATTGGAGCAGCGAAGGACTTGAGTGTGATATAAAACCTTTAAGTCCCAGAAGAAAATATTTTAAATTCAACAGTATCAAAATGAAAATTTTCTCTGTGCCAAAAAAGAAAAAAAAAAAACTTGTGAAAAAGTTGAAAGACAAACAGATGGGATGTGGGTGTAGAATTCTGACTCTAGCAGATGCTACTAATATTTCATTCCCGTCCATCCTCTGACCCCCTTCCAAGGTCTTCTGCCATCGACAGGTGCCAATCATGCTGACAGCTTTTCACCCCGGCGCCTGTGTCCTTTGTCTCATGACCCAAGGATTTTCTCTGCCTGCAGGGCTGGCTCAGCCTGTGTACGGTGCAGCCCAGAAAGGTAGGGATTTTACATCCATAAGGGCAGCATCAGCTATTGAGGTGGTGAATTGTTGGATAAAGACGTCAACTTCCTCATCCCTTGGCAGGAAATTTCTAAAGTACCTTGTATATGGCTTTTTGGAGAGTCCTAAGCAGGATTCAGCTCTCGGTGTCCACAGTGGTAAACCATTCACCAATACTCATTTTCTTGATTTTTCTCTCCTGTGTCATATCTTCATTCCCTCTCTTGTGCTCCCAGGGAAACTAACGTTCTTACTTTGGACTCTGTTTGGGAGTTAATCCAATTAAGATAACCCCTGTTATAAAAAAATAGGTAAATTCCCTAGATGGTAAAAATTCTCTAGATTACCAAAATTTGTGGAAGTCAGTAAAAAGACTGGGAGTTCTTTGCTGGCACCGTGGATCCAGTTTTGTCACTGCAGTGGCTCAGATTGCTGCTGCGCCATGGATTCAATCCCTGGTCCCAAAACTTTCATATGCCACAGGCACAGCCAAAAAAAAAGACCACCTGCCTGTAGGAAAAGTGGGAACGAATATGATCAGGCAGATCACATTGAGAGAAATATAAACGACTCTTAAATATTGGGTGAGATGCTCAATATTTTTCATGTGGGAAATAGGTATTCTCATATGTTACTTATGGGATTCTAAAAAGAGGTCATCATTTCTTCAGTGGAAAGTTTGGAAGTATATACAAAATTTCGAGTACATATTTTTGACACATGGTTGTGTGTCCATTGGAGGGGAGGTTTTGATGATTTACCAGTTGATGAGCATGCAAGTCGTTAAAAAGAATAAGATGCTGTATATGCACTGATATGCGAAGATCTCTAAGATATATGGATAAGTGAACAAAGTAAGGCATGGGACAATAAATATAACTGTAATTAGTGAAAAATGCACAGTTAAATGCCTTGAATATTAACTAAAAAGGATTCCCTAAAAATGTTAGTAGTCCTTGCCTCTGGCTAACAAAACAGAAGGACTGGAAGTTAGGACTAAGGAGAACTCCCTCTCCACATTACTTCACTTTATATTAACATCTTATGAGGAGTTCCTGTTATGGCGCAGCGGAAACAAGTCTAACTGGCATCCATGAGGACACGGTTCGATCCCTGGCCTTGCTCAGTGGGTTAAGGATCCGGCATTGCTGTGAGCTGTGGTGTAGGTCATAGATGCAGCTCGGATCCTGTGTTGCTGTGGCTGTGGTGTAGGCTGGCAACTACAGCTCCAATTAGACCCCTAGCCTGGGAACCTCCATATGCCATGGGTACGCCCCCGTAAACAAAAGACAAAAAAATAAATATATCCATTCTTTAAAAAAAAAAATCTTATGAGATAATAAATCACATTGTAAAATATGTGCTCAGATCAAGATAACTTTACATAGCAGGTGATAAAAATCCAAAACCATTCTAGCCATTTCTTTACTCATTTATACTGTGCCATATTGCCCATTGAATATTTTTATTATGGTAAAATATACACAGCATATTTATCATAATTATATGAACTATTTTTATGTGTACAGTGGCATCAAAAATATCTTAGGAGTTCCCTGGTGGTGTAGTGGTGAAGTATTTGGCGTTGTTGCTGCTGTGGCACAGGTTTGATCCCTGGTCCAGGAACTTCCACATGCCGTGGGTGTGGCCAGAAAAAATGTTGTGTAACAAAACCTTTTTGAAAAATTTCATGCCCGATGTGAACTCTGTCACCATTAACTAATTAATTGCTCTCCATTATTCCCTACTTCAGCCTCTGGGTAACTTGTATGCTAGTTTCTGTCTTTATGAATTTACCTACTCTAGACACCTCGTATAGGTGGAATCATAGAATATTTATCTGTCTGTGTCTGTCTGATTTAATTCGGGCATGCTGTTTTCAGTGTCCATCCATGTTGTAGCATACATCGAAATTTCTTCCCTTTTGATGGTTGAGTAATATTCCATTACATGTATCTTCTACATTTTGTTTATCATTTGTTGATAAACACTTGGGTAGTTGATACCTTTTGGCATCATGAATGATGCTACTATGAGCACTGGTTTACAGCATCTCTTTGAGTCCCTGCTTTCAGTTCTTTTTGGTGAAACACCTAGGAGTGAAATTGCTAAATTATTTGGTAGTTCTATATCTGACTTTTTCAGGAACCACAAAATTGTTTTCCTCAGTGTCTGCACCATCTCATGTTCATATCGGTATGAGTGTTCCAATTTATTCACATCTCAACAATTTTATTTCCTTTTCAAAAAAATTACAGCCACCCTAAGTATAATGTTGTTATCTTACTGTTGTTTTAATTTGCATTTCCTTGATGACTAATACATTGAGCATCTTTTCATGTGGTTTGTGGCAATTTGTACATCTTTTTTTGAGAAATGTCTATGTATGTTCTTTGTCCATTTTTAAATTTTTTAATTTTTATTTTTTGTCTTTTGTCTTTTTGGGGCTGCACCCACATCATATGGAGGTTTCCAGGCTAGGGGTCTAATCAGAGCTGTAGCCACCAGTCTACACTAGAGCCACAGCAACGCCAGATCCAAGCTGCATCTGCAACCTACACCACAGCTCACAGCAAAGCCGGATCCTCAACCCACTTAAGCGAGCTCAGAGGTAGAACCCGAAACCTCATGGTTCCTAGTCGAATTCATTTCCATTGCACCACGACAGGAACTCCAGTCCAATTTTTTAAAATGATTTTTTTTCCAGTATAGCTGTTATATGGTGTTCTGTAAATTTTCTACTGTACAGCAAGTTGACCCAGTCACACATACATATATACATTCTTTTTGTTCATTTTTGAATTGGGCTGTTTGGGGTTTCATTGTTGTTAAGTTGTAGGAATTCTTTACCCATTCTGGGGATGAATAAATGATTAGATAAATGATTTGCAAATATTTTCTTCCATTCTGTAGTTTGTCTTTTTACTCTTTTGGTAGTGTTTTTTAGTACACAAAAATTACTTTGATGAAGTCCAACTTATTTTTTCTTGTGCTTTCATGTGATATCCAGGAAATCATGGTCAAATCTCATAGCATTAATATTGTCCCCTAAGTTCTTTTGTAACAGTCTTAAGTTTTTGTTTTAAATTTCGGGTTTTGATCCACTTTGAGTTAACTTTTATACATGGTATAAGGTCAGGATCCAACTTCTTTTTTTTTTTTAAACTGAGATGTAATTAACATATAACATTGTCAACTATAAATAAGTTTAATTAAACTTTTTTAAAATGGTTATATAATTGACATATAACATTGTCGATTATCAGCTTCCCTGAAGTTTAGTTCGCATTTTTTTTTTTTTTGAATGGTTCTCCCTTGTCAGCCTGTACTGTATCAGAAACAGAAATTCTGGAGTTCTTGTTGTGGCTCAGCAGTAAACCCAACTAGGATCCATGAGGACTCAGGTTCAATCCCTGGCCCCGCTCAGTGGGTTAAGGATCCAGCATTGCCCTGAGCTGTGGTGTAGGTCGCAGATGTGGCTTGGATCTGGTGTTGCTGTGGCTGTGGCATAGGCTGGTGGCTACAGCTCTGTTTCGACCCCTAGCCTGGGAACCTCCATATGCTGCAGGTGCAGCCCTAAAAAAGAAGACAAAAGAAAAAAAAAAAAAAGACAAATTATTTTCTGGATTTACTCTCAGTCTCCAGTTTATCTGTCAGTGTCCAAATTCAATGACTGCCCATCTTGTCTAAAAATCAAGGCTACCCTCCTCAGAGTGGCCCCTAAGGACAGGCGTGGTCAGCTGCCCTGGTCCCTGGGTCCCTCTCCCACCATTCCTCTGAACACACCCCAGGTTCCACGCACCCACTATTTGCTAGACCCCATCTCTCTCCTTGGACACTTGCTGACTCCTCTGACTTTAAGTGCAATCCCTAACTTTCTTCCTCTCCTTCCAGAGTTCTTGGCACACCCGATGCTTCTAGTGTTGTAACTGTTACATCCCTTTTTTTTCCACATCTTCACTTTTATGTTTTAGGGGGGTATAATTTTAATTTTTTATATTAATTGAAATATAGTTGATTTACAATGTTGCAATAATTTCTGCTGTACAACGAAGCGATTCTGTGATACATCTACACATACTCATTTTTTTTTCAGATTCTTTTCCCATATAGATTATCACAGAATGTTGGGTAGAGTTGTCTATGTTGTACAGCAGGTCCCCACTGGCCAGTCATTCCATAAACCACAGTGCGCATGTGCCAATCTCAGATTCCCAAGCAATCCCTCCCTCCAGCTCTCCCCTTTGGTAACTGTAAGCTCGCATCTGTTTCTGTTCTGCAAATGAGTTCATTGGTATCCTTTTTTTTTAGATTCCACATATCATATGATGTTTGTCTTTCTCTGACTTATTTCATTTAACATGAAAATCTCTAGGTCACTCCATGGTGCTGCAAATGGCATTGTTTCATTCTTTTCTATGGCTGAGTAATATTCCATTGTATGTATGTACCACATCCTCTTTATCCATTCTTCGGTCAGTGGACATTTGAGTTGCTTCCATGTCTTGGCTACTGTAAATAATGATGATCTGAACATCAGGGTGCATGTAACTTTTTAAAAATTTTTTTTTGTTACTCAAATGAATTTATCACATCTGTAGTTGTGTAATGATCATAACAATCCAGTTTCACAGGATTTCCATCCCTTAACCCAAGCACATTCCCCCACTCCCAAAACTGTCTCCTCCAGAGACCATAAGTATTTCAATGTCTGTGAGTCAGCATCTGTTCTGCAAAGAAGTTCAATCTGTCCATTTTTCAGATTCCACATGTCAGTGAAAGCATTTGATGTTGGTGTCTCATTGTATGGCTGACTTCACTTAGCTTGATAATTTCTAGGTCCATCCATGTTGCTAAAAATGCCAGTATTTCATTCCTTTTAATGGCTGAGTAATATTCCCTTGTGTATATTTACACCATCTTCTTGATCCACTCCTCTGTCGACAGGCATTTAGGTTGTTTCCATGTTTTGGCTATTGCAAAAAGTGCTGCAGTGAACATCGGGAGTACATGTGTCTTTGCGAGTCGTGGTTTTCTCTGGATAGATGCCCAGGAGTGGGATTACTGGATCAAATGGTAGTTCTATGTTTAGTTTTCTGAGGAATCTCCATACTGTTTTCCACAGTGGTTGCACCAATTTACAATCCCACCGACAGTGTACTAGGGTTCCTTTTTCTCCACACCCTCTCCAGCACTTATTGTTTGTAGACTTTTGGATGATGGCCGTTCTGGCTGGTGTAAGGTGGTACCTCATGGTGGTTTTGATTTGCATTTCTCTAATAATGAGTGATGTTGAACATCTTTTCATGTGTTTTTTGGCCAACTGTATGTCTTCTTTAGAGAACTGTCTGTTTAGATCTTCTGCCCATTTTTGGATGGGGTTGTTTGTTTTTTTGGTATGGAACTGCAGAAGGTGTTTATAAATTTTGGAGATGAATCCCTGTCCATTGATTCACTTGCAAAGATTTTCTCCCATTGTGTGGGTTGTCTTTTCATTTTGTTTAGGGTTTCCTTTGCTGTGCAGAAGCTTTTAAGTTTGATTAGGTCCCATTTGTTTATTTTTGTTTTTATTGTCAGTACTCTAAGAGGTGGCTCTGAGAAGATGTTGCTGTGGTTTATGTCAGAGAGTGTTTGGCCTATGTTTCCCTCTAAGAGTTTGATAGTGTCTGGTCTTATATCTAGGTCTTTAACCCATTCTGAGTTTATTTTTGTACATGGTGTTAGGGAGTGTTCTCATTTCATTCTTTTCCATGTGGCTGTCCAGTTTTCCCAGCACCACTTATTGAACAAGCTGTCCCTTCTCCATTGTATATTCTTGCCTCCTTTGTCATAGATGAGTTGGCTGTAGGTGCGTGGGCTTAATGCTGGGCTTTCTATCCTGTCCCACTGATCAATATTTCTGCCTTTGTGCCAGTACCATATGGTTTTGATAAGTGTTGCTTTGTAGTATAGTCTGAAGTCCAGGAGCCTGATTCCTCCAGCTCCATTTTTCTTTTTCAGGATGTCTTTGGCTAGTCTGGGTCTTTTGTGCTTCCAAACAAACTTCAAAATATTTTGTTCGAGTTCTGTGAAAAATGTCCTTGGTAATTGGATAGGGATTGCATTGAATCTGTAGATTGCCTTAGGTAGTATAGTCATTTTGATAATATTAACTCTTCCAGTCCACAAGCATGGTATATCTTTCCATCTATTTGTGTCCTCTTTGATTTCTTTCATCAGTGGCTTGTAGTTTTCAGAGTAGAGGTCTTTTGTCTCTTTAGGTAGGTTTACTCCTAGGTATTTTATTCTTTTGGATGCGATGGTAAACAGGATTGCTTCCCTAATTTCTCTTTCTGCTCTTTCATTGTTAGTGTATAGAAATGCCGTTGATTTCTGTGTATTAGTTTTGTATCCTGCAACTTTGCCAAATTCGTGGATAAGCTCCAACAGTTTTCTGGTAGAGTCTTTAGGATTGTCTAGGTATAGTATCATGTCATCTGCAAACAGTGATAGTTTTACTTCTTCCTTTCCAATTTGGATTCCTTTTACTTCTTTTACTTCTCGGATTGCTGTGGCTAGGACTTTCAAACCTGTGTTGAAGAGTAGTGGCGAGAGTGGACATGCTTGATCTCAGCGGGAATTCTTTCAGCTTTTTACCATTGAGAATGATGTTCGCTGTGGGTTTGTCATATATGGGCTTTATTATGTTGAGGTAAGTTCCCGCTATGCCCACTTCCTAAAGGGTTTTTATCAGAAATGGGTGTCGCATTTTGTCAAAGGCTTTTTCCGCATCTATTGAGAGGATCATATGGTTTTTATTCTTCAGCTTGTTAAAGTGGTGTATCACACTGATGGATTTGCAGATGTTGAAGAACCCTTGCATCCCTGGGATAAAGCCCACTTGCTCATGAAGTACAATCCTTTTACTGTATTGTTGGATGTGATTTGCTGGTATTTTGTTGAGAATTTTTGCATCAATGTTCATCAGTGAAATTGACCTATAGTTTTCTTTTTTTGTGGGATCTTTGTCTGGTTTTGGTATCAGGGTAATGGTGGCCTCATAGAATGAGTTTGGGAGTATCCCTCCCTCTGCAGTTTTTTGAAATAGTTTCAGAAGGTTAAGTGTTAGCTCTTCTCTAAATGTTTGATAGAATTCACCTGTATAGCCATCTGGTCCTGGACTTTTTGTTCGTTGGAAGTTTTTAAATCACAATTTCAATTTCAGTTCTTGTGATGGGTCCATTCATCTTTTCTATTTCATCTTGGTTTAGTCTTGAAAGATTGTACTTTTCTAAGAATTTGTCCATTTCTTCTAGGTTTTCCATTTTACTGGCGTATAGTTGCATATAATAGTCTCTTATGATCCTTTGTATTTCTGTGATGTCCATTGTTACTTCTCCTTTTTCATTTCTAATTTTATTGATTTGAGTCCTCTCTCTTTTTTGCTTGATAAGTCTGGCTAGAGGTTTATCAATTTTGTTGATCTTTTCAAAGAACCAGCTTTTTTTTTCATTGATCTTTTCTATGGTTTTCTTTGTTTCTATTTCATTGATTTCTGCTCTGTTCTTTATGATTTCTTTCCTTCTACTAACTTTAGGTCTTGTCTGTTCTTCTCTCTCGAGCTGCTTTAGATGTAAAGTTAGCTTGTTTATTTGAGATTTTTCTTGTTTCCTGAGGTGGGCTTGTATTGCTATAAACGTTCCTCTTAAAACAGCTTTTGCTGCATCCCATATGTTTTGGAGTGTCGTACCTTTGTTGGCATTTGCTGCTAGGTATTTTTTAATATCCTCTTTGATTTCTTCAGTGAGCCATTGGTTGTTTAATAGCATGTTGTTTAGTCTCCATGTATTTGTGTTTTTTGCAGTTTTTTTCTTGTTGATTTCTAGTCGTATAGCGTTGTGGTTGGAAAAGATGCTTGATATGACCTCAATTTTCTTAAAGTTACCAAGGTTGGATTTGTAGCCCAGGATGTGATCAATCTTAGAGAATGTTCCATGTGCACTTGAGAAGAATGTGTATTCTGCTGCTTTTGGATGGAACGTCCTATAAATATCTATTAAGTCCATCTGGTTTAATGCATCATTCAGGGCCTGTGTTTCTTTATTGATTTTCTGTCTGGTTGATCTGTCCATTGCTGTAAGTGGGGTGTTAAAGTCACCCACTATGATTGTGTTATTGTTGATCTCTCCTTTTAAGGTTGTTAGCAGTTGCCTTATATATGGTGGTGAACCTGTGTTGGGTGCGTAGATATTTAAAATTGTTATATCTTCTTCGTGGATTGATCCTTTGATCATTATGTAATGACCTTCTTTGTCCCTTAAAGTATTCATTTTAAAGTCTATTTTGTCTGATACGAGTATTGCTACTCCAGCTTTCTTTTGATTCCCATTTGCATGAAATATTTTCTTCCATCCTCTCACTTTCAATTTGTATGTGTTCCTAGAAGTGAAGTGGATCTCTTGAAGACAGCATATATATGGGTCTTGTTTTTGTATCCATTCAGCTAGTCTTTGTCTTTTGGTTGGGGTGTTTAGTCCATTAACATTTAAGGTAGTTATTGACATGTACGTTCTTATTGCCATTTTATTAATTGCTTTGGATTTTTGTTGCTCTTTTTTCTTTCCTTCTTCTCTTGTTTTCTCCTCTTCTGGTTTGATGACTATCTTTAGCGTTGTATTTGAGTTGTTATATCTTCTTCTTGCGTATCAATTGCAGATTCTTGATTTGCAGTTATTCTGAAGTTTTGATATAAGAGTCTATATGTATATGAGATTGTTTTAAGTTGTTCTCTTAATTGCAAGTTCATCTCCGGTGTCCAGCATTTATACCCACCTCTTCTCATGATTTCTGATTTTGGTGGCATAATTGCACATGGATGATTTCATATCTTTGCTATATATATACCTTTACTGGTGAGCCTTGTCATTTGTGGTATTTTTGTTTCCTGTTGCTATCTTTTCTTTTCTGCCTAGAGAAGTTCCTTTAGTATTTATTGTAAGGCTGGTTTAGTGTTGCTGAATTCTCTCAGCTTTTGCTTATCAAAACCTTTACAGATTTCTCCTTCAAATCTGAATGAGAGCCTTGCTGGATAAAGTAATCTAGGTTGGAGGTCTTTTCCTTTCATCACATTAAGTATATCATGCCACTCCCTTCTTGCCTGCGGAGTTTCTGCTGAAATATCTGCCAATAACCTTATTGGGGTTCCCTTGTATGTGATTTGTTTCTTTTCCCTAGCTGCTTTCAAGATTTTCTCTTTGTCTTTAATTTTGGTCAGTCTGATTAATATGTGTCTTGGTGTATTCCTCCTTGGGTTTATTTTATATGGTACTTGTGCTTCCTGGATTTGAGTGAGTGGTTCCTTTCCCATGTTAGGGAAGTTTTTGGCTATTATCTCTTGGAATATTTTTTCTGTCCTCTTCTCTCTCTCTTCTTCTGGCACCCCTGTAATACGGATCTTGGTGTGTTTAACGTTGTCCCAGAGTTCTCTGAGACTCTCTTCATTTGTTTTCAATCTTTTTTCTGTTTTCTTTTCTGCATCCATAATTTCTACTAATCTGTCCTCCACCTCGCTTATTCGTTCTTCTGCCTCCTGTATTCTGCTGTTAGCTGCTTCTAGTGAATTTTTTATTTCAGTTATTGTATTTTGCATCTCTTCTTGTTTGTTTTACATCTTGTATCTCTTTGCTCAGTGTTTCCTGTAAGTTATCCATCTTTGCTTCCAGTTTATTTCCAATGTCTTGCATCATTTTCAGCATCAACAATCTAAAATCTTTTTCCTGGAGGCTGAGAATCTCCTCATCACTTAGCTGATTTTCTGGGGTTTTTCCTTTCTCCCTCATCTGAGTTATAGTTCTCTGTCTTGTCATTTTTATAGGATTTTGGTGCGGCGACCTTTTTATGGATAATAAAGTTGTAGCCTCTCTTACTTCTGGTGTCTGCCCCCCTTGTCACATGCATCTTTTTGAATTATGGTTTTCTTTGAAGATAATGCCCAGGAGTGGGATTGCTGTAAATCGCTTACTTTAAAATCCCCATTTACAGTCTGTAAAGATTATATCTACCATATGATCCAGCTATCCCACTTTGAGTATTTATCCAAAGAATTGTAAAACACTAATTTGAAAAGATAGATGCTCCCCTATGTTCATCACAGTGTCATTTACAATAGCCAAAATATGGAAACAACCTAAGTGCTTATCAGACTGTATCATTAAGAGATTGAAAAGGCAAGTCACAAAATGAGAGGAGAGTCTTGCAATACATTATTCGAAAAATGACTTAGCTCGTTAAGTAAAAAATTAGATCTTAGCAGGTTAAGGATCCAGCATTGTCGCTGGCAGGTTTGATCCCTGGCCTAGGAACTTCTGCATGCTGTGAGTGTGGTTTAAAAAAAAATCAGGTAAATGTTGATCACCAAATTTTTAAATGGGCAAAATATTAAAACAGGCTCTTCAGGAGTTCCTGTCGTGGCCCAGCAGAAACGAATCTGACTAGCATCCATGTAGACGCAGGTTCGATCCGTGGCCTTGCTTAGTGGGTTAAGGATCCGGTGTTGCCATGAGCTGTGCTGTAGGTCACAGCTGTGGCTCAGATCTGTCCATTGCTATGGCTGTGGTGTAGGCTAACAGCTACAGCTCCAATTCAACCCCTAGCCTGGGAACCGCCATATGCTGCAGGTGCGGCCCTAAAAAGACACACACACGCACACACACAAATTAAAGAAATAAAACAGGCTCTTCAAAATAAGAAATATGCAAATGGCCAATAAACCCAGCTATCAGAGTGGTTAAAATATAAAAATACCATTCTAAATGTTAGAAAAGATGCAGAGCAAAGGGAACTTCAATACACTGTTGGTGGGAGTATATACGTTAGTAAAACTATACGTTTTACTATATGGGAGTATACGTTAGTAAAACTACCTTGAAACACCATTCGGTATCATCTGCCACGGGCGGTACCTGAAGGGCCCAAGAGGTGCACTCCCAGATGCAAAGACATGCTTATTTGTGTTCAACAGTATGCCAGACAGCAATATCCATAGCATCACTGTTTATAATAGATCCCAGGTGAAAAACTCCTAAACACCCAGTAAGAGACGAACAGCTACCATGTGGTAGATTCATGGTAAGGAGTACTCTACAGCATTGACAATGAAGGATCTACTGCTACATGCAACCTCATCCATGAATCTCACAAAAATAACATGGAGCAATAAAAGCAAGACACAAAGGAATCTACTCTCTGTGATCCACTAAACTGTGCTTTTAGAAATCAGGACTCCCTGACCGGAAAACATTCATACACCATGGGTGTGACCAAAAAAAAAAAAAAGTCAGGACTGTAGTTACCTTTAGGAAGGTGGTAGTGCCTGGAAAGAGGCTTGAGGAACACCTCTGGGGTGGGGCATTACTGTTCTCTTTCATGGTCTGAATGCTCATTACATGAGGGTAGTCATTTTGTAAAACTTCAGCCAACTGTATGCTTGTGGTATGTATGTTCTACCTCACTAATGGGTGCAGCAAAAAAAGTTAACCCACTGAGTGAGGCCAGGGATTGAACCCACAGCCTCCATGGTTCCTAGTTGATTCCCTGGCCAGCGATCAAACCCATGCCACAGTAGTACCAACACCAAGTCCTTAATCTCTAGGCTACCAGGCAACTCCTCCTGGTTTAATTTTTTAAAAGGGCTGATATTGGTTGGCTCACAGAGTCACCAAAAGGACCAAGGAAAGAGGCTTGTAGGCTGTACAGACAGTAAGAACACCCACAGCACTAGCTCGGTGGAGACCATTTTGGAGACACACAAGATCGCCAATAGGGCTGGCACCACCCACCCCGATCCTGGAAGCTGCCATTGGGGCTGGATGTTTCAGCTCACCTCTTCACCAAAGGGATTTGCCAGATCCACCCACTCCTTGTTACATGCTTCTGGTTGATGGGACATGGATGGCTGCCCCTGACTGCTGGAGCTTGGGTCATGTGCTCCTATCCTCAGCTAGGAATGTCCTAACAAAATACTCTAGACCGAGTGAGTGGCTGAAACAGTAGACACTGATGTTCTCATAGGAAGCTAGAAGTCCCAGGTCAAGGTGCCAGCACGGTCAATTGCTAGTGAGGCCTCCCTTTGTGGCTTGTAGGTGGCTTCCCTCTGGCTGTGTCATCACAGGACCTCATTTTTGTGCGTGCTTGGAGGGGGTGGCGGGGAAGTGGAGAGAGGTGTCTCTTATAAAGTCACTAATCCTGTCATATCAGGGCCCCACCCTTATGACCTTATCTAACCTTAACTACTACCCGGTACAGGCTCTGTCTCCAAATACAGTCACGTTAGGGCTTCAACATGCGGATGTGGGAGTGGGGGACACACCTCCATCAGGGCCCTGATTGTTCTTCATGTCTACACCCAGGGGTTATTCAGCCTCATCAGACAAAGGCTTCCACAAATACAGGATGTTCCAGTGCTGGAAAAGAATGACAAGGGTCCCCGTGTCCCTCTCGCTTTCCCTTCCCTCCGTGACTTCTGCACCTTCCTCACCACCCCCCATGCTTAGCTTTTCTGTTACCCTGTGGGGTCACTGAACCCAGCTCACCTCTCTAGCAATAGGAAGGTCATGAGAAGAGTCTGGGAGGAGTTCCTGTCATGGCTCAGCGGTAATGAACCTGACTAGTATACACAAGGATTCGGGTTTGATCCTGGCCTTGCTCATTGGCTTAAGGATCCAGCATTGCTGTGAGTTGTGGTGTAGGTCACAGACTTGGCTCGGATCCTGCCTTGCTGTGGCTGTGGTGTAGATCGGCAGCTGTAGCTCCGATTGGACCTCAAGCCTGGGAACTTCCATATGCCGTGGGTGTGGCCCTAAAAAAAAAATGTGGGACATGCTACAGGGTTCAAGGGAAGATGGAGCCATGGCTTTGGAGCAGACAGGAATCTGGCACCTGTGCTGGGGAGAGGGCATCAGTAGTAGAAACTGCTCAGCTGTCCTACCTCAGAGTTGCTGCCGGAGTGGCTTTAGCCATTTTTCTGCCCCGTGTCTCTGCCCTTGAGGTGCATGATCCCATGACAGATACACTGATCAGTTACATGTAGGGCACAAGCCAGGCTCTTGGCTTAGGAGAGAGGATGTGTCCAGTGGAGGGGCCACCATGGGTTGTCCAGTTGCTAGAGCAGAGCAGGTGACTTGGGTTTGTCATCCCAGCAAGATGGCATACGGTGGCTGAGAGGCATCCCCAAAGGGAAGTACTGTGTGGTCCTCCCCCAAGGCCTGGCTGGTCTCCCAATGTCAAGTTCTTGTTCTGCTGAGAGCAAAGTGCCAGGGTGTATGGAGAAGTTCAGGATCTTGGCCAAAAGGATAAGGATTCAGTGAGAATCGAGGTGGCATCGTAGTAGGGGGAATTCTCAACCCAGAAGGTCTCTGAGCTCCATCTGTTACCTTTCGGGGTCCAGGGAACTCACCCTCCGGTGTGGGCACACCTGCCTTGCAAACCCAGGGGCCCCTCCTCTTCTTGACACTGTTGCACCTGCAAATGCCACTTGGTCCTGGGAACTCGTAAGTCACACCCATTCCTTGTCACATCTGAGGGCATCTTCAACAGCTTGTAGGTTCTGGCAGGACCACGGTGTTGGGAAGTAGCAAGGATGGAAGGGCTGGGGGCTCTGAGGACAGTGTGTGAATTCAGAAAACGTGAGGTGGCTGGGCCATCTGGCGATCCCCACAGACACCTGAGAAGATGCTCTTGCCATTTGAGAAGCTTTCTTAAAAAACAAACAAACAAAAAAACTAGGAATAAAATGACACTGTACACATGAGCGTGATACAGCATGCATCGGCAACATTTTTTTAAAGTTTTATTGAAGTGTAGTTGATTTACAATGTTGCAATAATTTCTGCTGAACAACAAAGTGATTCATTTATACATGTATGGTATCTCTTCTTTTTCAGATTCTTTTCCCATTTAGGTTATCACGGAATATTGAGGGGAGTTCCCTGTGCTCCACAGCAGGTCCCTGTTGACCATCTGATATTCAGTATACAATCATGTGTTCATGCCAGTCCCAGACCCCCAACCTCTCCCTCCCACCACCTTTCTCCTTGGGTAACCACAGTTTTTTTGAAGCCTGTTTCTGTTTTGTAAATGAGTTTATTTATATCATTTTTTAGATTGCACATATCATTGCCAGTTATATGGTTTTATTTTTCTCTGGTTTAGTATGATAATCTCTCAGTCCATCCATGTTGCGGCAAATGGCAGTATTTCATTTTTCAATGGCTGAGTAATACTCTGTTGGCTGTGTGTGTGTGTGTATGCACACCACATCTTTTTGCAATTCTGTCGATGGACACTGAAAATAACAGTTTTTTGTGTGCCTACAAGGGATACAGTGGAAGATAACTGAGAGAGTCCTTGCCCTCATAGAAGGGAGACAGAAAATAAGCAAGTGTGGTGTCCCCACATTCTCTGGAGCTCCTCCCAGGCAGAGAGAGCATTGACGCTCTGAACCTGCACAGGCCTGGGACTGCTTCAGCCAGTGGAGAATGGCGTGAGCGACACCAAGCCTAGCTCATAAAGGGCCATGCCAGTTGGGAGAGTCTGGGATGGCACCTGTAGATGTTCTCAGAAGCAGAAACCAGGTGAGAACGGCCACACGGTGGCGCTGTATCTCAGCCCCGCCGAGCACCGGCTTCCAATCATCACCCTGCAAGTGCCGGGGCACATGATTCCAGCCCCCAGCCGTGGAGATCACCCCCAATGTAGTGGAACAGAGCCGGTTCGTCCTTGCTGGGCCGTGTCCAAATTCGGACCCAGAGAATTCATGAGTGCTCTAAAATGGTTATTGCCTCACTAGGTCTGGGATGGTTTGTCACGCAAAATATACATCCAAGATGAACATATAATGTTTAATTAGAATTACACAACATCAGTGTTAAAAGCAGGCAGGGGACATGCTGATCAGAAGGGTAGCAGATGAAGTGACGTCATCAGGTTTCTTTCAAACTTGTTAAGAAAAATGTGAGTTAGAGTGAGGGGCAGAAAAAGAACTGAGACCTATGCCTGGCAGCATCCACAAGGAGGTAAACCCACCCCGCACTGCTTACCTAGGGCTCATAGCTCCCTGGGTTGCTATTTCCTGATGGCCTGAGCGCAGAGAACCACACATAGTGGCTCTTAAATTCAAGCTGGCTGCTGCTTCAGGGGTCTCCAGCAAAATTTTTTAATTGATTTTTTTTTTTTTTTCTAGTCCTGGGTAGTTGAAGGTATCTCTATGGGTGCTTTTGACCAAAGGCAATTTTCTTAAGCATTTTTTTTGGCATCATTTTGGGAGTGTATTTAAATTTTTTTCACACTGAGTTTACAGAGTTTTAATTTCGCATGGTCAATTTCACACGTTTCAACTGTTTGGCTAAAAATGGCAAGTGTTGGAGTTCCCTGGTGGCCTAGCAGCTTAAGGATCTAGTCTTGTCACTGCTGTGGCTCTGGTTACAGCCATGACACTGGTTGGATTTCTGCCTGCACCCTGCCCCCCAGGACTTTCACATGCCCCAGGCAGGCAAGAATAAGGAAAAAAAAAAAAAGGCAACTGTTACAACTGCCCAAGCAGAATTGGGGGAAATTTTAAGACATGACTTCACTTCGGCTGCCACAGGAATGACATGGAGAAGACACGCCATGGAATCCCTTTTTCTCCTATTATGACAAGGTGCCTACTTTGAAGGCAGTCACTGGCGGAGCCTCGCCCGTAGCTCCTGCTCTCCACCCCAAGTTCCCTGCACGTGGCTGCAGCTCGTCTGCTGTCAGCACTGCTTCTGGAGGAAGGACACTGGCTCAGCCAAGACGACACCATACCACACTGGAGCCATCTTCTGCCTTTGCTTGCTTCCTACCCAGCACAGTCACTTGCCTCCACTTTTCTTTTTTTTTTTTTTTTAAGTGATTTCTATTTTTTCCATTGCAGTTGGTTTACAGTGTTCTGTCAGTTTTCTGCTGTACAGCAGTGACCCAGTCACACATACACATATATTATCCTCCTTCATGTTCCATCACAAGTGACTAGATAGAGGTCCCAGTGCTATACAGCAGGATCTCATGGCTTATTCATTCCAAAGGCTGTAGTTTGCATCTATTAACCCCAGATTCCCAGTCCATCCCACTCCCCCCCCCCCCACTTCGCAACCACAAGTCTGTTCTCCAAGTCCATGAGTTTCTTTTCTGTGGAAAGGTTTATTTGTGCTGTATATTAGATTCCAGATATAAGTGATATCATATGGTATTTGTCTTTCTCTTTCTGACTTACTTCACTTCGTATGAAAGTCTCCAGTTCCATCCATGTTGCTGCAAATGGTATTATTTTGTTCTTCTTTTATGGCTGAGCAGTATTCCATTGTGTAGATATACCACATCTTCTTAATCCATTCATCTGTCAGTGGACATTTAGGGTGTTTCCATATCTTACCCACTTTTTAATTTCCCTTTTTGCACATGGTGTAAAATTCCAAAGGTATAAAAGTTCCTCCAGCAAAAAGTCTCCCTCCCATCCCTGTTCCCCAACCCACATAATTCCTCTCCCCTTGAGCCAACTCTCTTACCAGTTTTGGGGGGTGGGGTGTCTTTCCAGAAGCAGTCTCAGCATTTATAATCAAACAATAGCAAATACCTATCATTCTACACCTTGATTTTTTTTTTTCATTTATATCCTGGAGTTTTCTCCATGTCATTCCATAGACATCATTCTCTTTTTCATTGTTAACTTTTTCTTTTTTGCTTTGGAGTAATGCCCTCCAGATCCATCCATGATGTTGTAAATGGCAACTTTTCATTCTGTTTATGACTGAATAATATTCCACTGCATGTATATATCACATTATCTTTATTCATCTGTTAGGAGATACTTATGTTCGTTCCATTTCTTGGTGATTGTAAATAATGCTGCTATGAAAATTGTGGTGCTTTGGAGTTCCCATCGTGACACAGCGGAAACGAATCCCACGAGGAACCATGAGGTTGTGGGCTTGATCCCTGGCCTCGCTCTGTGGGTTAAGGATCCGGCGTTGCCAGGAGCTGTGGTGTAGGCCGAAGGACACAGCTCAGATCTGGTGTGGCTGTGGCGTAGGCCGGCAGCTGTAGCTCTGATGTGACCCCTGGCCTGGGAACCTCCATGTGTGGGTGTGGCCTTAAAAAGACCAAAAAAAAAAAAAAATTGTGGTGCCTGTATCTTTTCAAATTAGTGTTTGTTTTCTTCAGATGTATAGCCACCAGTGCAATTGCTGAATCATAATGGAGGTTATTAGTTTTTGGAAGAACCTCTATATTCTTTTCAGTAGTGGCTGTACCAGTATACATGCTTACCAACCATGTATGACGTTTTCCTTTTCCCAACATTTGTTTTTTGTGGTCTTTTTGATGATGGCTGTTCTGACAGGTGTGAGGGGACCGCTCAGTGTGGGTTTGATTTGCATTTCTCTGGTGTTTAGAGATGTTGAGCAGCTTTTCATGTGCCTGTTGACCATCTGGTGTGTCGTCTTTGGAAAAATGTCTCTTCAGGTCTTCTGCCCATTTTTAAAAGTCAGGTCATTGGCTTGATATTGAGTTGTATGAACTGTTTATATATTTTACTATTAACCCTTTATCAGCCCTATCATTTGCAAATATTTTCTCCCCAGGATGTTGTCTTTTTGTTTTGTTTCCTTTGTTGGGCAAAAGCGTTTACGTTTAATTGGGTCCATTTGGTTTTTTTGCTTTTGTTTCCTTTGCCTTAGGAGGCAGATCCAAAAAAATACTGCCATGCTTTATGTCAAAGTATGTTGTGCCTATGTTTTCTTCTAGGAGTTTTATGGTTTCCAGTCTTACATTTAGGTCTTTAATCCATTTGGCGTCTATAAATGTTCTAATTTCATTGATTGACATATGGCTGTCCAGTCTTTCTGGCACCACTTACTGAAGAGACTGTCTTTTCCCCATTGTCTATTCTTGCCTTGTTTGTTGTAAACAGCTGACTATAAGTGTGTGGGTTTATTTCTGGGATCTCTATTCTGTTCCATTGATCTTTGTTTCTGGTTTTGTGCCAGTATCATTCTGTTTTGATGACTGTGGCTTTGTAGTATAGTCTGAAGTAAGGGAGCATGATAACTCCAGCTTTGTTCTTCTTTTATCAAGATTTCTTTGGCTATTTGGGGGTCTTTTGTATTTCCATACACATTTTAGAATTATATGTTCTAGTTCTATGAAAAATGCTATTTTGATAGGAATTGCGTTGAAGCTGTAGATTGCCTTGGGTAGTGTGGTCATTTTAACAGTATTGATTCTTCCAGTCTGTTGAACACAGGATACCTTTCCATCTGTGTGTGTCATCTTCAGTTTCAGCCTTCTAGTATAACATCCTGATGGTGCCCCAAGTGCACTTGAAAAGAATGTATAATCTGGGAGTTCCCATTGTGGCTTGGTGGTAACAAACCCAGCTAGTATCTATGGGGATGTGGGTTCAATCCCTGGCCCAATTCAGTGGGTTAAGGATCTGACATTGCTGTGAGCTCCAGGGTAGGTCACAGACATGGCTCAGATCTGTGGCTGTGGCTTAGACTGACCCCTAGCCTGAGAACGTCCATATGCCATAGGTGTGGCCCTGAAAAAAGTATAATCTAGTGGAGTTAACTAAACATCAGGTTCAATTAATTGTTTGGTAGCGTTTTTGAACTCTTCTATCTCCTTTATTTTCTTTTTTTTTTTTTTTTTTTTTTTTTTTTTGTCTCCTTAGGGCTGCACCTGCAGCATATGGAGGTTCCCATGCTAGTGGCTAATTGGAGCTGCATCTGCAACCTACACCACAGCTCACAGCAGTGCTGGATCTTTAACCCACTGAGGAAGGCCAGGGATTGAACCCATGTCCTTATGGATGCTA
The DNA here is from genome assembly GCF_054392235.1 of Sus scrofa. Taxonomy (NCBI): domain Eukaryota; kingdom Metazoa; phylum Chordata; class Mammalia; order Artiodactyla; family Suidae; genus Sus; species Sus scrofa. Next base: position 16,107,583 of record NC_139385.1, read on the forward strand.
GTCTTGTTCGTTAACTGCTGAGCCACAATGGGAACTCCTATCTCCTTTATTTTCTGTCTTGTTATCCTAATAACAAGAGTGTGGTATGGAGATTTCCAACAATTTTTGGAATGTTGGAAAATTTTGAGAGTGTGGTAATGGAAATTTCCAACAATTTTAAAAAAATTTTATGGCTGCACCTGTGGCACATGGAAATTCCTGGGCCAGGGAGAATCTGAGCCACAGCTGCGACCTACACCACAGCTGTGGCAAAGCTGGATCCTTTAACCCAGTGTGCAGAGCTGAGGATTGAATCTGAACCTTCCAAGCCACCGCAGTTGGATTTTTAACCCACTGTGGCAGAGCAGGAACTCCCAACTATATATTTTTTTTCTGGAAGTTCCCAGGCTAGTGATCGAATCAGAGCTGTAGCTGCCAGCCTACACCACAGCCACAGCAACTCAGGATCCAAGCCACATCTGTAAGCTACACCACAGCCCAGGGCAATGCTGGATCCTTAACCCACTGAGCAAGGCCAGGGATCAAACCTGAGTACTCATGGGTCCTAGTCAGATTCCTTTCTGCTGCACCACCACGGGAACTCCTCAGTTTTTCCTTTTATGTCTGTTAGTATTTGTTGTATATATTTGGGTGCTCCTATATTAGGTACATGTATGTTGACAAGTGTGAAATTCTCTTTGTTGTTGTTGTTTGGCTTTGCCTGAAACATGCAGAGAAGTTCCTAGTCCAGGGATCGAACTTACACCACAGCAGTGACAACACTGGATCCTTAACCAAATGATAATTTTTCTTGGTTCCTCTTTATAGTTTCCTTTTTACAGTATTCTGCCTGTCAGTAGCCTTTCTTGGTTCCTTCAGTGTTCTCATTGTCTATTTTTTGAACTCAGTGTCTCTTAGACTGAAGAGGCCTGTTTCATTGTGTGTTCTTCCAGGGGAATTCTCTTGGTTTTTTAACTGGGAGTGGTTCCTCTGCTTCTTCATTTTACTTATATTTCTCTTATTCTGTGAGTTCGATATGAGTATTGCTGTTCCATGTTTCTTGTTTCCATTTGCATGAAATATCTTTTTTTTCATCCCCTCATTTTAAGGCTTGTGTCTGTAGCTCTGATGTGAGTCTTTTATGGGTAACATGTAGATGGGATGTGTTTTTTTAATCCAGTCAGCCATCCTGGTGAGGCCGGGGATCAAACCTGCGTCCTCATGGATGCTAGCCAGATTGGTTTCCGCTGAGCCATGACGGGAGCTCCATGTCCTTTAACTCTAGATGCTTATCTTGCTGGATAGAGCACCTTAGGGTATAAGTTCTTCCCTTTTAGCACTTTAAATGTATCATGCTACACCCTACTGGCCTGCAAACTTTCTGAAGAGAAATCAGCTGATAGCTCTTCAACTTTGGCTATCTTTATTGTGGTATGTCTTAGTTGGGATCTCTTTGGATTCATCTTTTCTGGGACTCTGTACTTCCTGTACCTGGATATCTGTTTCCTTCTCCAGGTTTGAGAATATTTTCAGCTATAGTTTCATCAAATTTTGATCCCTTTCTCTCTTCTTCTTTGTTTGAGACCCCTATAATGTAAATGTTGGTACTTGATGTTGTCCCAAAGATCTCTTCAACTGTTCTCTCTCTCTCTTTTTTTTTTTTTTTTTTTTTTTGACTTTTTAGGGCTGTACATGGAGGTTCCCAGGCTAGGGGTCTAATCAGAGCTACAGCTGCTGGCCTCTGCCACGGCCACAGTAGATCCAAGTTGCGTCTGTGACCTACACCACAGCACACAGCAACCCCAGATCCTTAAGCCACTGAGCAAGGCCAGGGATTGAACCCACAACCTCATGGTTCCTAGTCAGATTCGTTGCTGCTGCACCAGGACGGGAACTCCTATTCTCATTTTAAAATTTTGTTATTCTTTCATTTTCTGATTGGGTAATTTCCATAATTCTATCTTTCAGATCATGTTTTCGTTCTTCTTTTTTTTTTTTTTTTTTTTGTCTTTTTGCTATTTCTTTGGGCCACTCCTTCGGCATATGGAGGTTCCCAGGCTAGGGGTCAAATCGCCTACGCCGGAGCCACAGCAACACGGGATCTGAGCCGCGTCTGCAACCTACACCACAGCTCACAGCAACGCTGGATCGTTAACCCACTGAGCAAGGGCAGGGATCGAACCTGCAACCTCATGGCTCCTAGTCGGATTTGTTAACTACTGCGCCACGACGGGAACTCCTGTTTTCGTTCTTCTGTATCACCTAGTCTGCTAGTATTCCTCCTAGTGTGTTTTTCATTTTAGTTATTTTATTCTTCAGATTTGACTGGTTCTTTTTATATTTTCTGGCTCCTTATTAAAATGATCACTGTGTTCATCTATTCTTTTCCCGAAGTCAATTGGTATTCTTATTACTCATGTTTTGGGCTCTTTATCTGGTAAATTATCTCTGTTTCATTAGTTGTTTGGGGGGAATTCCCTTCATGGCTCAGTGGTTAACGAACCCAACTAGCATCCATGAGGACACGGGTTTGATCCCTGGCCTTGCTCAGTGGGTTAAAGATCTGGGGTTGCCATGACCTGTAGTGTAGGTTGCAGATGCAGCTCAGATCTTGCATGGATGTGGCTGCGGCTGTGGCCCGCAGCTAGTGCTCTGATTCAACCCCTAGCCTGGGAACCTCCATATGCCACAGGTGTGGCCCTAAAAAGACAAAAGACACACACACAAAAATCATTAGTTGTTTTTTTTTCTTGTTCTTTCACTTGAGAAAAAATTCCTCTGTCTCCTTTTTGGTTTGGGTTTTCTTTATGGCCACACCCATGGCATATCGAAATTCCTGGACTAGGGATTGAATCTGAGCCCCAGCTGCAACATGTATCACAGCTGTGGCACTGTCAGATCCCATAACCCACTGCTCCAGGCCAGGGATCGAAGCAATGCCTCTGCGGTGACCTGTCACTGCAGTCAGATTCTTAACCTACAGTGGGAACTCTTCTGTCTCCCTGATTAAATGTCTCTGTGAAATTGGGTGAAACAGTTACTTGGTGAAACAGTCACTTGTCCTGGTCTTAAAGTTGTGTCCTTGTGTGAGAGCATCCCATATGCAACGTGCCTATGTCCAGTGGCTTTTGTGGGAGAGCTAGATTTGGCATGAACACACGCCATATCCCCCAGGGTGTTCTGGCATCTATCACCTTGAAAGGAAGTGGAGCAGGAGATGGGGGGTGGGTAGGGCTGGATCCTGATGTGAGCTGGGGCTTCTCCTCTACTCAGCTACCAACACCTCCCTTTTGAGGGGGTGGGGTCAGTTCCCAAGTTGCTGGAGCAGAAGTCCTCAGGGTCAGGTCCACACTGGCTCTGCTTCCTCTAGGAGTATGCTCTCCCCCTCCCAGCATTGGCACATTTGCCCCAAAGTGGAGCAGTGTTGGAGAAAGAGGGGCTGGAGTGGTTGCTCAGCATGACTTGGGGCATGGGCCGGGCCAGTCCTGCACCAGTCACTCCCTCTCTGTTGCTTCCCTGAGCTCCAGGAATGGCTGCTCCCAACTGTTCAGAAGCTGTGTTGGGTCTGAGCTGGCTCTGCCCTGGTACGGAGCTGCACCACGGAGCAAGAGGTGGGGGCAGAGTGGGCACTCAGCTCAGGCTAGGGCACCCTGGGGCAGTCAAAGGAAACTGGCTAGAGTCCCATGCAATTTCAGTCCGCTTCCTCTACCTTGTTTTGGGAATTAGCAAGTGTGTGCATACACTGCAGCAGCAGAGTATAGATTTCTCACAGCCCCACTCTCGGTTCTGTTAGTTTGCAAGCCAGCTAAGGGGACTCATTTTCCCAGTGTCAGACCTGAAGCCTAGGATGCCCAATCTGTTTCAAACCTCTCGCCCCCCCAGGAGATACTTCCAAGCCCATGTCATCCCCCTCCTCTTCTGTGTCCACTCCCAGGATGCAGCTCCCAAGCTGATCGCTTTTCTTTGCTTCCTTCCCAGTTCTGTGTGGATCTTTCTCAGCCTTTGTTGCATGAGTCTTTCTGCCAGTCTTGGGTTTGTCTTCAGTGAGAATTGCTTCATCTGTAGATGTGCTTTTGTTGGGTTTCCAGCGGTAGTTGGTTGAGCTTTGGTTCTCCTACGCCACCATCTTAATCTCCTCCCACTTCATTTTTGAAGGATAGTCTTTCTGCATATAGAATTTTTTTTAATTAATGAATTTCATTACATTGGCAGTTTTTCTTTTAGCGCTTGGACTATGCCACTCCATTGCCTTCTTCCATGGCTGCTTCTGAGAAGTCATTAATTGCATTGTTTAGGAGTTCCCGTTGTGGTACAGTGGTTAACGACTCCAACTGGGAACCATGAGGTTGAGGGTTCGATCCCTGGCCTTGCTCAGTAGGTTGAGGATCTGGCGTTGCCACGACCTGTGGTGTAGGTTGCAGACGCAGCTCGGATCCCGCCTTGCTGTGGCTGCGGCATAGGCCAGTGGCTACAGCTCCAATTAGACCCCTAGCCTGGGAACCTCCACATGCTGCGGGAGCAGCCCTAGAAAAGCAAAGGGACAAAAAAAAAAAAAAATTGCATTGTTTCCCTGAGTCATTTTTCTTACTGCTTTGAGGGTTTTTTGTTTTTTTGTTATCTTTTTTGCTGCACTCAACCACGTAGAAATTCCCGGGCCAGGGATTAAACCTGCACCATAGCAGTGACCCAAGCTGCTGAAGTGGCAACACCAGATGCCCTAACCTGCTGCACCACAGGGGAACTCTGAGATTTTTTTTTTTTTTTTTTTTTTTTTGTCTTTCAAGTTTGACTATGGTGTATTTAGGTAGAATATCTCTTTGTATTTATTTAACTTGGGATTCATTGCTATTTTTGGATCTTTATCAAACTTGAAAGTTTGGGGCCATCATTTCTTCAAATGTTTCTTCTGTCCCATTTGTTTAGCTCCTCTTTTTCCGTGACTGCCGTTTCCCTGGGTTGGTATGCTTGATGGTGCCCACAGTTCCTGAGGCTCTGTTCATTTTTCTTCCATTGTTCTTCTCTCTACTCTTCAGGATTGGGTAATTTTTATGATCGACATTCAAGGTGACTGATTTCTTTCTCCTACCACCTCAAATCTATTAAGATCATCCAGTAAATATTGAATTACAATTATTGTGCTTTTCAGCGCTAGAATTTTCATTTAATTCTTTGTTATAGCTTTCATTGTTTTTGTTGTGCTTCCCTGCTTTTTAGTTGTGGTTACATTTTGCTTAAATTCTTTGATCCTGATGTCCTTTAATTCTTTGAGCATATTTTTAATAGCTGCTTTGAAGACTTTGTCTGCTAAATCCAACATCTGGATCCACTTAGAGACAGCTTCTGTTGACTGTTTTTTTCCCTGGCGATGGATTATACTATCTTGTTTGTATACACATCTCATACTTTTTTGTTGTTGAAAACGGGACAGTTTTAGATAATATATTATTGCAACTGTAGGTTCTGATCCCCCCCCCCCAAGAGTTGATACTGTATTTAGTAACTTGCGTGAACTTAATCTGTGGAATGTTTCTCCTTCCATTGTGGAAGGAACATGGATTTCTCTGCTCAGTCGTTTTGCATTGATATTTTTATTTTTAGGTAGTTGGGGATTCACATACAGTGTTAAGAGATGCAATAAACCCTTTAGTTTTCTCCAGTGGTAACATCTTGTAAAACTATAGTACCAGATCCCACACCCCTAACTCCTGAAAACTATTAAGAAATGTTCTCCGTCTCTATAACTGTCATTTTAAGAAAGTTATGTACGAGAAATGAGATTCTCTGTGACCACTTAGGACTGGCTGCTTTTACTCAGCGCAGTGCCTTTGAGAGTCATTCCAGTTTTGTATGTATCAAGAGTTTATTCCTTTGGAGCCCACCTACATTGGTGGTGGGAGTGTAAACGGATGCTGCCAGGATGGAAAATGGTATAGAGATTCCTTAAAAACTAAAAAGGGAGTTGCTCAATGATGCAGCAACCCCACTTTCGGGCATACACCTGGAGAAAACCATGATTCAAAAAGATAGGCACTCCCTATGTTCACAGCAGCACTAGTTATAATAGCCAAGACATGGAAGCAACCTAAATGTCCATTGACCGATGAATGGATTAAGAGGATGTGGTATATATGAGTTCCTCTCATGGCTCAGTAGTTAATGAACCTGACTAGTATCCATGAGGGGTGAGGGTTCGATTCCTGGCCTTGTTAAGTAGGTTAGGGATCCAGCATTGCCATGAGCTGTGGTGTGGGTCGCAGACACAGCTCAGATCCCACATTGCTGTGGCTGTGATGTAGGTTGGAGGCTATAGCTCAGATTCAACCTCTAGCCTGGGAACTTCCATATGCCATGAGTGTGGCCAAAAAAAAAAAAAAAAAAAAAAAGATATGGTATACACACAAAATGGAATAGTACTCAGCCACAAAAAAGATTAAAAAAAAAAACCCATTTGCTGCATCATGGATGGACCTAGAGATTATGACTTAGTATGATACTAAGTGAAGTCAGAAAGAGAAAGACAAATACCACACAATATCACTTATATGTGGAATCTAAAATATGATATAAATGAACTTATTTACAAAACAGAAATAAACTCATAGACATAGAAAACAAGTATATGGTTACCAAAGGGGAAAGGTGGGTAGGGGAGAGATAAATTAGGAGTTTGGAATTAACAGATACAAACTACTATATTTAAAACAGATAAATAACAAAGTCCTACTATATAGCACAGGGAACTATATTCAATGTCCCGTAATAAAATATAGTGAAAAAGAATATGGAAAAGTGTATATGTATTATATATACATAAACTGAATCACTTTGCTGTACACCAGAAATGAAAGCACTGTAAATCAACTATACATCAATTTAAAAAAAATTTTAGGAGTTCCTGCTGTGGCTCAGTGGGTTAAGAACCCAATATAGTGTCTGTGAGGATGCAGGTTTGATCCCTGGCCTCGCTCAGTGGGTTATGTATCCAGTGTTGCCACAAGCTGCACTGTAGGTCATAGATGCAGCTCGGATCCGGTGTGGCTATGGCATAGACCTGCAGCTATAGCTCCAATTTGATTCCTATCCCGGGAACTTCCATATGCCTCAGGTGTGGCCATAAAAAGAAAATAAAAATTGTTTAAGTTAGGAGTTCCCTGGTGGATTGGCAGGTTAAGGATCCAGCCTTGTCACTGCTGTAGCATGGGTTCAATCCCTGGCCCAGGAACTTTCACACACCACAGGTGTGGCCAGAAAAAAAATTTTTTTAATTAAAAATCATTCATTTTTAACTGAATAGGTTATTATGAACGAAGCTGCAATGAACATTCATGTACAAGTTTTGGTGTGAACATATATTTTCACTTCTCTGGGATAAATGTACAGAGGACCCCTGGCCTGGGAACCTCTGTATGCCGTGGGTGCAGCTGAAAGGATGGCAGGCAGGAATTCCACACTTTTCCAGAGTAGGTGTACCATTTTGCATTCCTCCCCAGCAATGTGTGGGTAACTCAGTTTGTGTTCTCACTAGCATTTGATGTCACTATTTTTTTTTTTTTTTTTTTTTTTTGGTTTTTTCTAGGGCCGCACCTGCGGCACATGGAGGTTCCCAGGCTAGGGGTCCAATCGGAGCCACAGCCACCGGCCTACGCCAGAGCCACAGCAATGCAGGATCTGAGCTGTGTCTACGACCTACACCACAGCTCATGGCAACGCTGGATCCTTAACCCACTGAGCGAGGCCAGGGATCGAACCTGCAACCTCATGGTTCCTAGTTGGACTTGTTTCTGCTGTGCCATAACGGGAACTCCTCATTGTGGTTTTCCTAACGGCTAAAGCTGGTGAACATCTTTCCCTGTGCGCATTTGAAATCTGTAAATCCTCTTCTTTTGCCCGTTTTCTAATTGGATCATTGAGGGGTTCTGTTGTTATTTTTACTACTGAGTTTCAAGAGTTGTGAAATCATCCATGGTTTGCAAATATTTTCTCCAAGTTTGCAAATATTTTCGCCTATCTTTTCTTCCTCGTCAGTGTCATCCAGAGAGGAAGTGTTTTACATTTTGATGAGGTCTGGTTTCTCCTTTTATGCCCCGTGGTGTCATGTCCAGGGAGCTTTTGCCTAGCTCTGCACCCTAGATTCTGGTTTTTTCCTTGTTTTATACTTTTGCATGTTACATATGCCATTTCGAATTAGGTTTTGCATCATGTATGGCCTTAGGTCAAGGTTCAGTTTTTCTTCTTTGTCCCATTGCTTCAGCGTTATTTATCGAAAGGACTCTTCTTTCTTCACTGAATGGCCTTTGCACCTTTGTCGGACATCTGACGGGCGCACGTGTGTGGGTCTACGTCTAGGCTATTTCATTCATCTGTGAAACGTGTCCTTCCCCCGATACTTTATCATCGGCGTTACTACGAGCTACCCAGGAAGGCTTGACGGTGGGGAGAGTGATGTCGATTCATTCTTTAATCTGAGATTATTTTAAATATCTAGGGCCTATGATTTTCCTCATGAATTTTAAGTTATACATTAGTTTATAAATTACATGGAATAAGGTTGTCTACCAAAAACAAAGCCTTGCTGGAATTTTGATAGGAATTGCATTTTACATTTAAATCAGTTTGGCAAAGCACTGGACATCTGTTACGTCTTCCAATCATGACCACGATAGATCCTTCCATTTATTTAGGCCGCCTTTGATTTATGTGTCCAGTGTGTCATATATATAGCATGTTACCGTTTTCAGCATGAATGCTCTGTATATGCTTTGTTAGAGTCAGACTTTTTTTTTTTTTTTTTTTTTTTTTTGGAGGGGTTCTTTTTAGGGCCTCACGCTCAGCACGTGGAAGTTCCCAGGTGAGAAGGGGTTGAATCCAAGCGGTAGCTGCTGGCCTACACCACAGCCACAGCCATGCAGGATCTGAGTCACATCTGCTCCCAGCAACACTGGATCCTTAACCCACTGAGCAGGGCCAGGGATGGAACCCACATCCTCATGGATTCTAGCTGGGTTTCGGTCCCGCTGAGCCACAGGGGGACCTCCCATACCTATTTTGACCTGGTTGTGAAGGGTTTCTATTTTTGGTTGAAAACTGAACATTTCAGATAATGTAGCAACTGTGGATTCTGATATTTCCCCCCGGAGGCAGCTGTTACTTTTCTGTTTTTAGCAAGTTGCATGTATTCAATCTGGAAACGATCTTCTCTGGGGCATGCAGCCCATGATGTCTCTGTTCAGGTTAATTTATATTTTGATTTTTCGTAAAATAAAAATTGCTGAAGAGACTGCCCCAGGGTCTGTATAGCACAGAAGTCGGGCAATGCCTGGTCAGATTTCAGCTTGGACACCTCGAGCCAGTAGGTCTGGGGCAGGCGGGGAAGCCTATTCAAAGTTCAGTTTGTTTGCAAGCCTCTCCTTCCAGCTTTTAATTTCCACCACGGAGCTGCGCTTTCTCGGGTCTCCCGTGTGGGTACATTCGAGCCGGGTGTGTGGACCCTGTCTGATTCTCTCTTTTGCAGGATTTTCTGGGTAAATTTTGGTTTCGTCTGCCACCGCCCCCAAGTGGGACTGCAGACTCAGGCCAACAGAGCTGTGGGTTTTCCCCTTTCATTTCCTACCAAGTTTGCTATTTTTACTGACAATGCTGTTCCTCAATGTGGGGTTTTAACCCTGCCCTCCGGGTCAAGCCCCACAGTGAAGCCACTTGTTCCCAAAGACCCCCCACCCCCACCCCCGCCGGAGGCACTACATGCTGGGGATGGGGAAGGGCGGGGAAGCAGCTCCAGGCAAAATACTCAGTGTTCCTTCTTAAGGTTGAGCAGTTTTTCCACAAATAGATGCTGCTCAATTTTTTTTGTTTACTTGCCTTTGGTCAACCTCCAGAGCCCTGAAACAGTTGGTTTTTGACACCTTCGCCCTGTTTTGTGGTTGTCCAGCCCTTTGCCAGAAACACCCGGACGTGACCGAAGCTTTCAGCCCTGGCCACAGCTTGGCATCCAGCCTCGACCCTCCCAGCTAGAGCCCCAGTGGGTCAATCAGCCTTCTTTATTTTATTTTTAACTTTTTTAAAATTATTCAAATGAATTTATCACATCTGTAGTTGTATAATGATCATAACAATCCAGTTTCACAGGATTTCTATCCCACAGCCCAAGGACATCCCCCCACCCCCCAAACTGTCTCCTCCAGAGACCATAAGTTTTTCAGTGTCTGTGAGTCAGCATCTGTTCTGCAAAGTTCAGTCTGTCCGTTTTTCAGATTCCCCATGTCAATGAGAGCATTTGATGTTGGTGTCTCATTGTATGGCTGACTTCACTTAGCATGATAGTTTCTAGGTCCACCCATGTTGCCAAAAGTGCCAGTATTTCGTTCCTTTTAATAGCTGAGTCATATTCCATTGTGTAGATGTACCCCATCTTCTGGATCCACTCCTCTGTCGATGGGCATTTAGGTTGTTTCCATGTCTTGGCTGTTGCAAATAGTGCTGCAATGAACACTGGGAGTACATGTGTCTTTGCGAGTTGTGGTTTTCTCTGGATAGATGCCCAGGAGCGGGATTGCTAGATCAAATGGTAGTTCTATGTTTAGTTTTCTGAGGAATCTCCATACTGCTTTCCACCGTGGTTGCACCAGTTTACAATCCCACCAACAGTGTACCAGGGTTCCTTTTGCTCCACACCCTCTCCAGCACTTCCTGTTTGTGGCCTTATGGACAAAGGCCATCCTCAAGAATCAGCCTTCTTTAAATGCTCTCCATTCACACGCAGACTTCCCTCTGCTGCGGAGGGAAGGAAGGCTCAGTGTCCAGCAGCTCTGGGGCTGAACCTGAGGGACCAGATCTCAACACCTAACCAGCAGACTGATCCCTGGAGCCTCAGGCATCCCTCCCCTGCTTCAACCCGCAGCACCCACTTTATCGATGGGGGCTCACGACTGCAGGTGGGCTACCGCCTCGCCTCTACATCTTCCATCTGAGGGCAGAAGAAATGTCATCTTCCACATAGTTCTGTCTATACAGTGGACCAGATAACTGGTCGAACTGCACCATTAACCTTGAACTCTTCCAGGGACCAGAGAGGGGGAGGGTGTGCCTAGGGCAGGAGACAGGGTGTGTGGGCTCAGCTCTGGTCCTGCCTCTGCCAGCTGCCGCCCCCCCGACCCCTGCCGCGTCCTCTGCACGGAGGGGATCTGGGTAAGCAGGCTGAGTCTGGCCTCCACAGTTACAGCCAACAGTGATCATTTCTGGGCTCCACTTATTTTTACTTCACTGAATCCTCACAAGAACCCTAGGACGGAAGTGCCATCATGAACCCTGATTTTGAGGTGAAAAATGGAGACAGAGAGTAGAAACGCAATTTGCCCAAGGCTACCCAAGAGCAAAGCGGGCAGTGCCAGAACATGAACCCAGACAAGCCGGATTCTAATCCTCATCCCAAGCTCCAAAACACTAGGTCCACTTGCCTCCCCACACGCCACTCTCTGCCCACGACCTGGTCGCTCTTATTTGCTGGCACTAGCACAGTGTTTTTGAGGAGTTCCCGTCGTGGCTCAGCGGAAATGAATCCAACTAGTATTCACAAAGATGCGGGTTCGATCTCTAGCCTCGCTCAGGGGGTTAAGGATCTGGCGTTGCCATGAGCTGTGGTGTAGGTCGCAGACGTGGCTCCAATCCCTGCGTTGCTGTGGCTGTGGTGTAGGCCGGCGGCTGTAGCTCCGATTAGACCCCTAGCCTGGGAATTTCCATATGTCGCTGGTGCGGCCCTAAAAAGCTAAAAATAAAAAGTAAACGAATAGTGTTTTTGAAATTTCAGGCTACCTTACTTTCATTGGCTGGCCATGCAGTCAATTTAGTGATTAAGCCTGGTTTTTCCCTTAAATAGAAGAAACTTAAAATGTCAATGTGTGTTGTATATGGTGAGTGATTTTTATTTCGTGAAGAAAATTTTTTTTCAGTTACATACACATCCTTTCCGGCATCAGTTCTCAAACACAGCAAACAATAGGAACTGCTGCAGAGGCAGCGGGTGGAAGACTAAAGCCTGGAGGCGATCTCTGCTTTGCCAGCTCTCATCTACCAAAGGTAACCAGGCGTGACCTGCTAGCCTCAGTCTCCGACACCTCCCCTTACCACCTGGTTACAGTAGCCATGTTCCGAGTGCCAGACACGCTTCTGAGCATTGTGTTAACCGGCTCAATCCTCACTGCGTTCAAGTGGGTCCTGTTATCCTTCCCTTACAGACAGGGAGACGGGCACAGAGAGCTTAAGCCATGTGGCCCATCAGAGCTGGACCAGCCACGATGTGCCCCAGCCCGGAGATGACCTTCCTGGACCAGACGCTGGGTGCGGCATCTCCCTGCAGAGCTTCTGTCCTGCTGCCCCTGCGGGGCCGCTCTGGCAGCAGCCTGGGAGTCTTGTCCTCAGGTGGGAAGACAAATCCCTGCGGGACCCCTATTCTCCACCTCTTAGTAAGCCAGGGCCCCTGGAGTACAGTCTCCCGCCCTGGGCATGGGACGCCGGGGGCTCCTGTGTGCCTTCAGAGCGTGCTTCTTGGAAGATGCCTTTCACCCCACCCCCGTCCCTGCCAGCACCCGAGGCGTGTGGACGTTCCCCGTCCAGGGATCGAACCCACGCCACAGCAGTGACCACGCTGGCTGGCTCCTTAACCCACAGAACTCCCACCCCAGCTGAGGTATCACAGCCGTCATCCTCTATCCAGGTACGCTTCCGTCTCATCGCCATCTGCCGCTGGGTTAGAAACACATTTGTTTATGGGCTGTCAGAAGGAAGCACCAGAAGGAAGCACCCAGAAGGCGAGCATTTTGTCCATGTGCTGCTGGCCCTCTGGTTCCCAGATGGGCGACGGCCCTTCAGAAGAACCCCAGAAAAATGTCATTGAATGAGCAAAGTTTGGAGTAGAGACAGTGAGCAAGAGCAAAAGCAGACTCAGCCCGGTGCCGTGGAGAAAGCACGACTGACGTGCCGTCGGTTCCTGCAACGTCCAGTCCCTCCCTCAACAGCCTGAGAGGTGTGAGGTGCGTGGGCCCCACGCATGGGCAGAGAAGAGGCTGCTCACGACGCGCCAGACTGGACTCCACGGCCCCTGCCTCGTCTGAAACCCCCAAGGCGGGTCTACGCATCTGAGGACCTGCAGGCCCAGTGCGCCCGCGGGGACAGTGACACTCCTGGAGAGCGCCGTCTCCAACGTGGCCTGGAGACCGGCCGTGTCAGCCGTCAACAGCGGCGGCGGAGGAAGACGGGAGCTCTTGTGCTCCAAGGGCTCCTGGCCTGCAACGGGGAGGAAGCAGCACGCGCGCATCTCCAGGCACCAGGGGCACCACGTGTGCTGAGCCCAGTGTTCAAGCCCCGGGGGAGTCGGGGAGAGGGAGATGGGCAGGAAGTGGAAACGGAAGCCGGTTGAGGTGTCCTGTCCCGCGGAGCCTGGAGACTGACCCTGACTGCCTGGCACCTGCTGGGGAGGGAGGGGAGACCCACAGGGCCCCTGCCCGCTGGAAGAGGGAAGATTTCAGGTGAGCCAACATGCTGCCCTTTACCAAATAACTGCGGAGCATGCATTTTCTGGCAAAGGAGGCCTGGCCCACGCGGGAGCTAGGTAACGGGGTTCAGTCAGAGCCGGCTTCCAGGGACTCAGGCTGAGGGCACATGAAGGGCTTGTGCAGCTGAGGAGGCAGCAGCTCTGAACCCCCATCCTGGAGTTCCCTGGTGGCATGGCAAGTTGCCTGATCCAAGAACTGCCGCATGCAGCGAATGCGGCCGAAAAACAAGCAAAAGCAGCCGATATTGCCACTGCTGTGGCACGGGTTTGATCCCTAGGCAGGGAGCTGCTGCATGTCACCGGTGTGGCCAAAAAAGATGATGAAACAACACTCCCATCCCTATTCACATGCTCCTGCTGGTCTGTCTTACTCCTTCCAGGCAGGAGCTGGCTCAGGTCTGGGAGCACCTGCTGGTCCAACAGAGTAAAAGAGAGTCTGTACACGTGGAGAGAAGGCCGTGTGCTTGGAGGCCAGCGTGGGAGGGGACACCGCCCAGCCCTCCTCCTGATGACAGGTGACACCTGCAAAGAACAGCTTGCAGACCCTCCCAGTGACTTATCACTTAGGTTCTTCCCTCAGAAAACACCCGTCAGAAAGGAGGAAGTGGAGACACAGCAAATAAACTCCGATGTTTTATTCTGGAAAGCACATATGCACATACTTCAAACACAGAAACTCAATCCGGGAGTGAATGCCGGAACAGATCAGCTACTGACCATCATGCAGCAAGGGACGTGAAATGGATCCGCTGGCCCTCGAAACCCCACAGTGCCTGCAGGAGGGTGAAAAACCAGGACGCTGAATCCCTACATACTGCCAAAGAAAATGCAACGGAAGTGGCAGGCTCCTAGCGACGAGAAACTTACAAATAGAATCAAAACTGATTCAAGTCATACAGTGAAAGGACAAAAGGAGAAAGGAAAGAGATCAATATGATCCGAAACAACCATTTTAATAGTAAGTTGCTGACCTTTCCATTGGACTCCAGTCCAAGACGCCTGAGGACAAGCCAGCGCGCCTGCGCGGGGTCACCTCCAAGTGGCAGACAGGCCCCGTCTGGGACACTCTTCTCATCCTGAGGTCCCCCAGCAAGAGAGTGGAAGACCAGGCCTGGCCTCTAAGTGCCCAGGTAGCATCAGGTCCCCCGGACTTGCTGAGGGTCAGCGGACGCCCCCTCGGGCACCAGAGCTCTTCGCCCAGGCCCCCCAGCCTTCCTCTGTACCCTCGACCGACTCTGGGTCTCTGTGGGATCTTTGAGACTCACCTGCCAGGGAGATGCTGGATTTGAAAGTGTGTGTCCTGCCTCGTGACAAGTCACACTGTCTGGGCAATTTTGGCACGTCCCCTCCTCACGCCTAACAGAGTCCCTCCTCCCTGGCCCTGGGTTCCAGCCATCCTCAGTGACGAAAACAAGGGTCCTTAACCTTAGCAACAAGCTGGCTTGAAGAGACCTGTGCAACTGACTTTTTTCACCTGTCTTCCTTCTGTAGTACTCGGCCAGTTGTACATCTAGTCCTGTAACTCTACTTCACGGGGATTTTATTAATTCAGTAGCAGCTTAATCTAAAAGTCTGTTGGTCGTGATGATATTGATGTTTCTAAAGGCCACGCCAAACGGCTCTTTCTCAATCTTGTCTCAAAGGAATCTCAAAGTCTCTAGAGAGAAAATTAACCAGTTAGCCATGCATCATGTAAGCAACTTATAAAAAACAAAACTGGATGGACAAGTAGGATCATTGTGCTTGAAATGTACTAAAAAGAATATTAACATATCAAATTACAACGATGATTATCTTAATAACCTTTACTAAAAGCCCCCCGTTGTCGTTCATTCAAGAATGCCGGGGATCAGATGGTCTGGACCAATGCAGTTCAGACTGCAGGACTGCTCCTAACTCAGAAGAGACTACAGACCTGGAGTCGAGGGAAAGCAATGCGGACAGTCATGCCCAAGACGTTAACTGCCCTTCTATGAGAACACCGCTTGGCACGACATGGAAATCATTAATGATGATGAGTTATTGAGGCCAAAAGCTCTTTGGGGGAAAACAAACAAACAAACCCAGCAGTAAGAATGCAAGTAACAAAAAGGGCTGGAAAAGATGCATAATTGTTCTAAAAAGAAGATGGCTTGGAAGGAAAAAAGGGAGAGAGAACTTAAATCATCAAAATGCGATAGAAAAGCAAAATGCTTTTGGTTTTCCTGATAAATGGCAAATCAGAATCACTTTCCTTCAAATTTCAGGGACACTGTTTTTCTAAGGTTACTCATCTACTGGTTAACATTTCCTTCTGAGAATATGTTAACTGCATAAAAATAAATGTGGAAAAAAAGAAACCCAACCCCTAAACAGACAAAAACACCCGGAGAAGAAAATCCATTCCCTCTTGGAAGAAAACAGGAAACCCTTTCACGACTGTTAGACCAAGTCGTCATCGTCCTCTTTCCATCCCGTCATCTGCCTTCCAGAAAACAGAAGCGCCACCTTCTACCCCAGAGCCATTCGCACTTCCTTTTTAAGCCCTTTTGAGTGAGGAAGCGGTTTTAACTTTTACGATGGAGGGAAGGGACAACAGAGAAGACCACGACATCGGAACAGTCTGTGCCAAAAGAAACAGGACCACGCTCCTCACTGTCCAGGCGGTAAATGAAACTTGGGTCTTTACCATGTAGGTGACTTTGAAGTATTTAACTTCTTACTCAAGAGAAAAGCACAAGTCTGTCCTAACTAGAGTAGTATTAAAATGTGACTATTTTTTCTTCAAAGGGGGGGAAAAAAAAAAACCCAACAACTGAGGAAGATAGGTGTGTTTCCTTGCAAGCAAAACGGAGAAAAAGGTATTGGTGGTGTTCCTAGGATTATTAAGCCACAGACACATAAAATCCACAAAATGGATTGGTGGCTTTAGAAATGCAATATCATATCAGAGGTGCAGACTGTCTTGAACATTCTGTACATGTCGGGCTGAAACAAGAACCAAAGCAAACCTCAACCCCACCCGCAGTGAAACGCCCCTGTGACCTTGGGAAGACCGTGCAGCTGCTGGGACTTCTCCAGCGCCACGCGGAATCGTCCCGCCACATTCACGGGTGAGGCTGCAGAGTTCTGGCTGCACCCGGTGCGAAGCACGTGCATCACGGGACCAACTTCTGAATAGATTTTTATAAATATGTACAAATCAGTTACAGGCACTTGAAATGTCTTTGGCTGGAGTGACCCAACATTGCAAGATAATGTATTCACAGAGTGTCCAGGCCCAGGCTGGGTTCAGCAGGCAATGAAGATGGTTCGCTCTGTCTCTCTCCGAAAACGGCAGTTGTGAGATTAGGCGTCAGCCAAAGCCACCTAGAAGACAGCAAGAGGGGCGAGGCCGTCACGCAGCCGCGCAGCCCCAGGAGCCACCCGGCACGCACCCCCAGGCCGGGAAGCTCTCCCAGCAGGCGAGGGACAGACAGCGCCACGTCTCCCGCCAGCCCCAGCCAGCCTTGTGACACCGGCGGGCTGAAAGCAGGGTCTGGAAACCCGAAGAGCATCAGGGAGGCGCTTTCTCAAGCAGATGGAAGCGGAGGGGAGGCACCTCCAGGGTCGGCTGCTGTCCAGCAGGGATCTGAGGACGTGTCCCCCAGCCCGGACCTGGTTCCGGCCAAGACCAGGGTATGTGTTTGAAACTGCGACACCGTAACTGGGGCTGAGGGGCGACGACCTCTGAGAAGGTCAGGATCGCCTTTCCTTTCTCTGGAGGAAAGGCATTGCCCAGAGCCGGGGCCCAAGAACCGACGGGGCCCTTCTGTACACGGAGACCTCCTGCGACACGCCAGGCGGGACCCCACCCTCCGCTCACCTTCTCAGGACAGAATTCGGGATTGCTCTGACGCAGCTTGCTGGGTCTGCCTTTGATAACCGCGTAGCAAAACATCGTTATCACCATCACGAAGAGGAAGTAACTGGTGTGCATGAGGTGCAGGTTTATTAATGAACGGTCATCCTAGATGGAGAGAAGGGACCGCCAACAGCCGCCCTGAGTCACGGGGAGGCTTTAAGGCCGGGTCCCCGGAACCAGGGTCCCCACCCTCCAGGCTGGCCTCAACGTCAGGCCTCGTACGGGCACAGGCGGTGCTCGGTCCTCTGAACTGTTAAAGCGTGATCTCAGTAAGAGAGGACGTGGTGTCCCCGACACCACCCACACCTTCCCCGAAGCGTCTCTGAGTCCCGCCCTCGTGCTCAGACAGCCCGAGCCTGCCTTCCCAACTCCTGGCTACGCCTCTCCCCTCCTCCCCGCGGCCTTTTCCCCACGAGGACTGGCCCCTGGCTGGAAACCGGAGGTCAGCCTTGACACCACCTCTTTGATCTCCCTGGGGACCCGGTCACCAGGCCCAGCCAGGCCTCCACTCTGGTCCCTTCTCACAGCTCCAGGCCCCCGGTTCCATCCCTCGTGCACACAGCAGGCGAGCAGGCCAGCTCTCCTGACACACCGCTTGCCCTGACTGCCTGGTCTGAGAAGGTCCAAACGTTTCGCTCCCACAGGCCCCGGCCACTAACTTCTACAACCTGATAAAATGAGACAGAGGAGAAGGACCAGGCAAAACGCAAAGAAATCCACCTAGCACCTACCGACAAGACTAGAGCATTTGCAAAAGTTCAGTGCGGTCTATTCAAAGAGGGCTCAAGTCTGAGCCGCCAACCCACTAGGCCAGAATAGAGCGCCTTCTGCCGCCCCCTCTGCATTGGGTAAAATCCTACCCAGGCATCATTCTGTAGCCAGAGTCATCTCCCACTTACTTCTGCCTTTGCTGAATTCCAAACTATTTATCTCAGACTGACACTAACCAAACACTCTTCAGTAACACTGAACCAGCCTCTGCTGTCCCCTCTGTGGGTCGGACACACGGCAGTGCTCAGTGAATCACTCCCACTGAACAAAGCAGGAAAGGAACAACAGAAGCAGAGTTTTCTCACCCAGAGGGGTGGCGTGTTTTTCCAAGTCTCCACCACTGCCCCCCTGTCTCTCGACCCAGGTGGGCACCTGGGCCTAAGCTAACCCCCAGGAGGTGAACAGGGCCTGCTCTGACCATTCCTGGACACACACACACCCAGGATTTTTCTCACTTACATCTGGAACAATAACCGTAAGCTTGGGATTTAAAGCATGATAGACTTTTCCGATGGCCCCCTTGTAACACCAGAAAGGGTTGTAGTCTTGAGCGTATTTTGTGTTGGCATCTCTGGCAGTTGTGAAGATCTTGTACCAGAGCGTGGCGTTGCTGTACGTGTCGGGAACGCAGTGCGGCGGCTGTCTGCAGGGGCAGAGGGGCGAGACGCATGCTCAGCAGCTGGGACACAGCCTGGGCCTCCCCCACAGGCACTGGCGCAGCACTGAGCAGAGCCACGTGTGTGGACGGGCGAAGTCAGACACATACCTGGTTCTCTGAGATAAACACCATTACGTTTTTAGATCAGTGATTTTTCTTTTTTTGTCTTTTGTCTTTTTAGGGCTGCACCTGCGGCACATGGAGGTTCCCAAACACTCAGGGTGTTTGACTGCTGCCTTCAGAACTCAACCTCCCGCATATGATGTGGTCAGAGATGGACCTGCTCCTTTTAAGCCCATTTGCTCAAATTTTCTACACTCAGGTCACAAACGGAAGTTTTACAGACCAACTCCTCCATCAGATACTATAACCAACAGCAAATAATGTTTAACTTGCCTGATCTTGTCCTACAAACCTCCAAATGTCTAACAGAGATAAATCCCAGGATAATTATTTAAAAAGGATTCACCATAGAACTCTTTTAAATAGGCTACACCTTGTGTTTTTCATGTATTTATAGATCCCTGCCTCCCTCACAGAGAAAGGAGAGGCAAGAAAAGCCTTCAGGGCCAAGCGGCAGGTAAATGGGGACAGAGGCTCAAAGAGCATGAAGTCAAGTTCCTTCACGGAAAGTCACTGTTACCTGGAAAATAAGGTCCAACTTATACCCTCAAATTAAAAAGAACCCTTCCTGGGTACTGGAGAGGAACAGAATCCTTTGTCCTTCCGGAGCCTCCTGTGCCTCTTTGCTGCGGCTGCTTCCACCAACAGGAAAGGCAGCCTGAAACCCGCCCCCCCCAACCAGGCCCTGTCGGAACACTAACCCTCTGCTCCTTGCCCCCAGCTCCCCCTTCTGTGTACCCAGTGAACCAATCCTACACGCAGGCCCCAGTGAGGACACTTCCGCAGCGTCACACAAGGCTAGCTGGCCTGGGAATGTGCTGAAGCATCCCAGCCGGGCTCCCGGTAAGTGGGAGCCCCTCGCGCACGCCCGCTGGGCGCAGGAAAGCACTTACACGGTGACCGGGAACACGCCGGGGTTGGCGGTGAGGGTCATGCAGGCCGTGAACACCACCTGCTCACAGTGAGCGTGAAGGGCACAGTCGTCCGAGCTCCAGGCTGTGGGCAGGGTGAAGGTAATGTTTATCTCCTCGTGGGCCTCCCTGCCTGTGAAAGAGACATCCGACTGTTGGTAAAGGAAGTAAGAATTCATGTATGTATTCTCCCTTGGTTTGAATGAATCCTGAAACCAAAACCCCCCGTGGAATCACCCATGAGCCCGCTGAAGTGGGACGCCTGCCTTTGTGGGGTTTCAGGAATAAGAGCACTTTCCAGCCAGACTCGGAGGCCGGCTCCCCTGGCTGAGCCCCACGGTGGCAAAAGGAGGGTGTGCCTGAGGTAGGAGGCTGGGGGCTGGGTAAGAGACCACCACTGTTTTCTGGTTCCTTTTGGCCACACCCACAGCACGCGAAGGTTTCTAGGCCAGGGATGGAACTCACGACCCAGCAATGACAACGCCAAACCCTTAAGCACTAGGCGCCAGGAGGCCAGCAGGGAACTCCTAAGTCATGACTATTTGTTAGAGCATGTGCACAGCACTCGTCCATTTCAAGCTGCTCTTGTGTGTTTTACTGCAAGTGCACCCCTCTCTCCCCCACGCATGACCCAAGAGGTTACTGTTCCCCTTTTACAGACAAGCAGCCTTAAGAAAGGTCAGGGGGCCGGTGAGAGATGAAGCGTAAATGAATCCCAAGGTATCCTAAGGCCACAGGAGAGGAAAAAGGTCCACTCCCGATGTGGCAAACCCAGCCATTGCCCTTACCTTCCTAACACAGGACCAGCTCTCAGCTAGAACAACCAATGGGAGGCTGCCAGGCACTCCCAAGTTCCTGCAGGGACTTTAAAGGGCTCTTGGGAAGCAAAAAACCCAAGATGACTCTTCCAAGGCCAGGCCCCTGGCATGAAGCCTTTCCTGATTAGTCCAGCTTCCACCACTTTCCCCACCTTCTCCCCAGTCCCTTCCAGTCTGTCACGGACTCAGTGCTAGTCAAAGGGCAGTGGCTCAGTGTTTTATAGGTGCTTATTTTTAATATTATTTAACAAGCATTTTTATACTATTTCCTTTGTGCCAGGAACCATTCTGAGTGCTTGATAAACATTAACTCATGTTATGCTTGTCTCTGCCTTAATCCCCAAATCCCAAAAAGAAGAGATCTTAGACTTTTTCCATTTCTTAGCACTTAACCCATAACCCAGTTGGCATTCAAAAAATGTTAAGCCTAATAGCAGTCTTTGTTGTATGTATTGAAAATTCCAATATGATAAAGCAGAATAAAAAAAATTTGTTTTTAAGTATCAAGACCAGAAATAGGCTGGAGTTCCCACTGTGGCCCAGTGGGTTAAGAATCTGACAGCAGCAGCTTGGGTCACTGCGGAGGCTAGGATTTGATCCCTGGTCCAGCGCAGTGGGTTAAAGGATCTGGCATGGCTGCAGTTGCTGCAGCTCAGGTTAGATCCCTGGCCTGGGAACTTCCATATGTGACAAGTGCCAAGGGCTGGGGGGAAACCAAAAAATGGGCCTCCTCATTTCTATAGGCTTTTGAGAGCCTACTGTGTATCAAGCACTTTAATAAGTGACAATGTAATAGAAATGGTACCTTTTGGACTTCATTTAGTTCAAACACAACAAAAGGGAAGACACATCCCCCCAAAAAAAAAACAAAAAAAAACAGTCTCGGAGTGGCACAGTGGAAACGAATCTGACCAGTATCCATGAGGATGTGGTTTCGACCCCTGACCTCACTCAGTGGGTTGGGGAACCTCCATATCCCGCAGGTGCGGCCCTAAAAAGCCAGAAAGAAAACAGTCTAATGCGTAAAACCATACGTGGTGAATGCTCTCTGTCTTGCCTAGGTGTGGCCCAAGAAAGCCTGCAAGGGAACCGTCTAAGACTCACATACCTGAAAGTCCAATCTGATGCCCTAGGATGGTCGAGTACAGATGGGTGACATTGCGAGAGTACCCGCCGAAGGGTTTGAGTGGGTCCAGGGTTAGGGTGATTGCCACTGAGATGTTCACTGGGCCTGAGTCCTCCAGGGACTGCGGGGACTGGGTGGACGTTCTGGCCTGGCCGCTGGTCATTGTGCTTTCCGGGGTTGTGGTGTCATTTGTGAGATGCTTTAATGTTTCATTCTCTGATACGCACAAGTCCAAATCATTAAACCGCAGCAGAAAAGTATTCCAATCCTTCAGTAAAACGAAAGAAAGAGAAATGGGTGTCAGTTGTCTGAAAATGCTTCCAGCGCCAGGATCTCGTCACGACCCAGGTGTGGAGTCACCCAACAGGAAACTGCACCTCAGGGTCAGTCCTTTAAAACAACGACAACACAGCCTTGGGCCTCCTGTGCTGCCATAACAGTGTGGTTTTTCCAAACTGCCCTCACACTTGTAATCTAAGATATGAACTCTTGGAGTTCCTGCTGCAGCATAGCAGATGAAGGATCCAGCGCTGCCTCTATGGCAGCATGGGTTCAAATCCCTGGCTGGGGGAAGTGGGTTAAGGATCCAGAGTTGCCCCAGTTGCAGCTGTGGCTCAAATTTGACCCCTGGCCCAGAAATTTCCATATGCCCTGGGTGTGGCCGAAAAAGAATAAAATATGAACTTGTCATTGGCATAAGATATTAAACAAACAGATTAAATCAAGTCATTCAAGAAAACATGTAAAGTAGTAAAACATGAAAAGCACTAACCCAAACTCATTTAGCAGTTACAATTACTTAAAAATGAAGGCTGCCTTAAAATAGTTTCTCAAAAGGTCCGTTTTATACCCCCCTTTCTCTCTTGAGCATGCAAGACTTCAGTAAATACCAGTACTCATGGTACTCTTTCCCCCTCGCCATGGACTTTGGGTGCCACTTTAGAATGGAAACAACTTCAAAAGGGAGGAAAAAAGATGTCTTCAGGCTTCTCTTAATTTCTGCAATGGTGATTTAAAACACAAGCAGTTTTAAAACTGATACCAACATACTAAAGTACCCACAAGGGGAGTTCCCATCGTGGCGCAGTGGTTAACGAATCCGACTAGGAACCATGAGGTTGCGGGTTCGGTCCCTGCCCTTGCTCAGTGGGTTAACGATCCGGCGTTGCCGTGAGCTGTGGTGTAGGTTGCAGACACGGCTCGGATCCCGCGTTGCTGTGGCTCTGGTGTAGGCTGGTGGCTACAGCTCTGATTCGACCCCTAGCCTGGGAACCTCCATATGCCGCGGGAGCAGCCCAAGAAATGGCAAAAAGACAAAAAAAAAGTACCCACGAGGGTCTGGGGTGGTTTTGTGTTGTTTTGGTTTGGTTTTGGCTGAACCTGCAGTATATGGAAGTACCCAGGCCAGGGATCAAACCCAAGCCACAGCTGCAGCAACACTGGATCCTTAACCTGCAGGAACTCCCCACCAGGGTCGGTCTGAATTTTAGCAGACACCCAAAGGTGAACTGAGGCTAAAACAGCCCCCAACAAATCAACCTAGGATGTTACATACAACTTCTTTCTCCCAAGCAACATGATCTACAAAAAAAGGTGCCAAATGTGAAGACAAACCAAGTTGTACTTCCAAAAACTCTTAATGCCATCTGAGTAATCCTTAGGCAGTCAAGTCTAACTTTATAGCCTCAGTTTACCCCTATTTGGCATTTAGTAAGAGGACAACCAGATGCTTCAAATCACATTTTCCTTAACACCTACCATCTCGGCAGACTGTCCAAGAATATTAGGGCTGAAAATGAACGTTCTAGACTCATCCTTTCGAGTCCACACATGAGGAAACTGAGGCCCGGAGCAAATTAGCAACTCCCCAATTCCATTTGAGTTGAAGGCAGGCTCAGCATTAAGTTTTCTGATTCACAGACCCAAACTTTACCCATACACCAAGGATCCTCATTTGAAAATAAAAATCACTAAATCATACTCTAAGTTCTGCAGCCTTGTGCAGCCCTAGCTTTTCTGCAGAGTCTGAGACCATTCTGAACAAGTGGCCGAGGCCAATGTCGAGCCGCATTTTGATCATTAAGGGATGATTATCCAGGCGACATCTTAGCCAGTGGCCTTGGCTGAGTGTCCAAGGAAAGGAGTACCAGGAGCCTGTGACCTTCCGTTGTGATGAGAATATTCACTGTAGCCCAAAGGCAGACATAGCCCGTTTGCACAACCTTTAAAGAGTCAGGCAGGGTCAGAAAAGAGGGCAAGTTAAGGCAGCCAGCAGGTCTCCTGATACACTCTTTGGAAGGGTTTTATGGGAGAAAAAGCTAAAGCTTGTTACTTTGTCTTAGCGTGTTCGTGCGGGAAGGTGGTTCCCCTTGCCAAAGTCAGCTCTGACCTGGAAGGCCACAGAACACAAGAGAAGCCACCATCACACCCAGAGAACTCTCCATCACAAGGCACACACACCGTGTGACTACAACGCCATCTCTATCCACACCCCCATTCCCACCCCCACCAACAAACACACCCAAGGAAAAAAAGGTTTATGAAAAGGCACTCACGGAATCTACTAAGATGGGAACTAATTTGTCCTAAAAGAAACTTATCCACCAGTAAATTCACCGTATCTTGATTCAGCATAATTTCTACACGTAAAATAAATTAACAGATATACTGTCATTCACTTCTATTAAACAAGATTATTAACTATTTTCTGATATGCAAAAACACATCTTTTAAAATCTGTATTATGACTGTCCAAACTATGTATGCCTAGACTAAGGACTGAAGAGCAAAGCTTGAATAATTCATTTAAACTGACCAAAAAAATAAAATCTAGACAGCAGGTTTGTAGATAACTGAAGTTTTCCTTGATTTAGAAAACAAAATAAGTACCTGCTTACTAATTTTTTTAGTAATCCTTCCTTATCCAGTGAAAAAGCTATCAGTACAGCTGATAAAACTCCATGATGCTATGTGGTTTTAAAATAACAAATGTTTGTTGTTCTTAAAAATTACAATTAGCTAATTTAATACGAATGGCAAAGCAGTTATGGTTCTTGACACAAACCTTTTACAATTATACTTTCCAAAATACATGTTTCATTGCTGAAACCGTCTAACTGAAACTGGTAGCATTACTTAAATCAGTTAACTCTCTGGCTAGGCTATCTCCTAACAAAGTGAGTCACAGCAAGATGCAAGACAGAAATCCTGGAGTAAATAGTACTCTCTCTCACCGGGATTGAAGGTCACAACCAAAGAAAGGTGTGTGGGGAGCCAAAGGTTTTCCCACTTTACAAAGTCCAGCCGGTCAGAGAGGAGAACTTAGAACACACCGTACCTCTGCCATTTCCGGTGACTTGATCTCCTTGATTTTGAAGAAATAGCCCAAGGTCAGGAACGCTATGGCCATGGCGCTTACGCTGATCATAAAGACCACCAAGGGGGGCCGGCTGCTGATGTACAGCTTCAGGTTCTCCAGGGGGTTGATGCTGAACATTATTCTCATCAGCTGCACCTGCAAGGAATTAACCAGAAGACTCACTGACTTGCCAGAAGAAAGCCTATGATTCTCACTTCTCTTCAACGATGTTGCGGGGTGAGCAGGTCACTCATTACAGAACTTGCGAACTGTTTCATCATAAATCCATTTCAAAGACTAGAAGGGGAGCTCCCTTTGTGGCTCAGCAGTAACAAACACAACTAGTATCTATGAGAACTTGGGTTTGATCCCTGGCCTTGCTCAGTGGGTTAAGGATCTGGCGTTGCTGTGAGCTCGACTGTAGGTCACAGACGAGGCTTGGATTTAGCAGGGCTGTGGCTGTGGTGTAGGCTGGCAGCGGTGGCTCCAATTCGACCCCTAGCCCGGGAATTTCCATAGGTCACGGGTGCAGCCCTAAAAAGCAAAAAAAAAAAAAAAAAAATTTAAAAGACTAGAAGGAAAAACACTTAACTCATTAGTTCCCATTATTTCCAAGCAGTAAGATCTTGAAAGACAGGCATTCTTTCAAGGTCAGTAGAAAGGTCAGTAATACGACCCAAATACATGCCAACATGTACAAAAATAAACTGAGGCTGCTCTTGTTTTCTACCACTGGAGCTGAATCCTGTTTATCCAATATTCCGTCCTGTTCACCGCCACAATCCTGACCCTCCTGGCACCTGGCAGAGAGGCGGCAGTCCGTACTGGATTGCCTCGCTCCCCTCTGGCAGCCCTCCTCAGGCTTCCCACCCGACCTGGGATGAGATTCCTGCAAAGGCCCACAAGGTGTCAGGGTCCAGTCGTCCCGCCGACCTCCCTGACTGCATCACCGGCGTGCCCTCCCTGCTCACTGCGCTCTGGCCTTGCTCTTTTTCCTAAGTTGTCAGTTTCTGCAAGGAAGGCAGCTGGGGCTCTGATAAAGATCACCCGGAATCCGTAGATCGGTCTGGGGAGCGCTGCCACCTTAGCAGGACTTTCTTCCAGTCCGTGCGCCTGGGATGCCTTTCCATTCACTTATGTTCTCTTTATTTCAACAAGTATTTCGTAGTTATCAAAGTGTACGTTTGCACTTTTTTTGCTAAACTTCTTCCCAAGTATCTTGCTGTTCTTGGAATTTGTGAACATGTCCTATCTGAAGGTTTTCACTTCTGCCTGGAATGCTTTCCCCCCAAATTTCCACACATTTGCCTGTGCTTCTTAAAATGCAGGTCTCTGCTCAGGAGTCGGCTCCTCAGACAGGCCTTCCCTGCCCACCCTCAGCCCCTGGCCTCCCAGGACCTGCTACTCCCTTCACTCTGTTCAGTGCCAGCCAAGGGTACAGTTCAATTGCTACTTGTTTAGAGTCTCTCATCCTTCACTTGTGAGCGCCATGAGGGCAGAGATTTCTGCCTGTCTTGTTCACTGCTAGAACCCCAGCTCCTGGCCCCTCGAACAGGAGCTGGCACATAATAAGCTCTTATATGTATATATATGCTCAGACTACAACACTAAAAGAGCAATTTTAAAAAAACCTCCAAAAGCTTTTAACTTTTGGAGCGAAAAAGACGCCTCAACAGCCCCCGAGAACAAAGAGCAACCATATGCAATAAGTCCAGCTGGGGGCTTGTCTGTTTTCTCAAGAGTCTCTGACCTGAAGTTCTGTTTCTGGGATTTCTCTCTGTGGACCCAGTCTACTGGGTTTACCTGCTGTACAGGATGCGACTGCATCACAGTTATTGCGGGCTGTGGAGCCCAGCTGGGTTCTCTCCACTGTTTCGCTCACAAAGGGCACCACAGCAGGTGCAAGCGTGGTTCTAACACTAGGAGGTCACAGGGTAGGCCCATCTGCAACTTGACTTTGTACTGTCAGATTCCCTATAACGTGTACTAGTTGACACATCCGCCAGCAAGGAAAGGGCTCAAGCTCACTCTGTTCCCCAAAATTCGTGCCAACACGATATGCTAAGGCAATCTTACTGATTCAGACCAAAAAGATTGATGTGAAATTGTATCTTGCCATTATCTTATTTTATTTATTTTATTTTTATTATTTGTTTTTTGTCTTTTTTTTTTTGCCATTTATTGGGCCACTCCTGCGGCATATGGAGGTTCCCAGGCTGGGGCTTGAATCGGAGCTGTAGCCGCTGGCCTACGCCAGAGCCCCAAAGCTGCAGCAACGTTCGCGGCACCACAGCTCATGGCAACGCTGGATCCTTAACCCACTGAGCAAGGCGAGGGATCGAACCCACAACCTCATGGTTCCTAGTTGGATTCGTTAACCACTGAGCCATGACAGGAACTCCTTGCCATTATTTTGAATTACATCTCCCTGAAACAGAGTACCTTTGTACTTCTTTATCAGCCATTTAGTTTCTTCCTAGGTGAACTGCCTGAATCTTTGTCTATTTACCAGTAGGGTGTTTGTCTATATCTTACTAATGCTTAAAAGTTCTTTTTGGTATTCTCGACACGGAACCTTTTCCAAATTTTTTTATGTTATATATAACTACTCCAAGTCTTTGGGTTTTCTTTATTATGGTTTATGGTCTCTCTTGCCATATGTGTTTTGTTTTTTTTTTTGAACAGCTTTATTAAGGTATATTTCACATACCTAGGTTCATTCAATGTATACAATTCAATTCAGAGAACTGGGCAACCATCACTATAACCAATTCTATCATTTATTTATTTGAAAGGTGGCACCCAAAGCATATGGAAGTTCCCAGGCCGTGGACTGAATCCAAGCTGCAACTGTGGAAACACCAGATCCTCTGACCCACTGTACTGGGCCAGGGATGGAACCCGCACCTTCTGCAGGACCTATGCCACTGCAGTCAGATTCTTAAGCCACTGTGCCACAGCAGTAACTCCACTATAACCAACTTTAAAACATTTTCATCATCTCCTACAGAAATCCCATATCCTTTAGCAGCACCCACTTATTTGGGACCACTTTTTCGATCATTTTTTTTGGCCATGCCCATGGTATGCACACGTTCCCAGGCCGGGGATGGAACCTGAACCATAGATAGCAGTGACAACACCAAACCCTTAACTGCTAGGTTACTAGCAAACTCTTTTTTTTTTTTTTTTTTTTTTTTTGGCTTTTTAGGGCTGCACTCGCAGCATATGGAGGTTCCCAAGCTATGGGTCTAATCAGAGCTATAGCTGCCGGCCTATATCACAGCCACAGCAACTCACAACCCTTAATCGGCTGAGCAGAGACCAGGGATCTGCAACCTAATGGCTCCTAGTTGGATTTGTTTCTGCTGTGCCACTATGAGAACTCTGGAACTCTCTTTTTAAATAGTTTTTTAAAATTTTCTTTTCCACATCTTATTGGTTTGATTCAAAGACATACTAATTTATGCTGTTACCATTGATAGCATCTTCTACAAATAACATTTTCCATTGTTATTAGTTTATATAACAGCAATAAACTTTTGTATACTGACCCTGATTCCAGATACTTTGCTACAATCTTTTAAATTCTACTTAGCCTCTTTGTGCTTCTCTTGACAGTCATATTGCAAGCAATAACAGTGTTTCATTCCAACCCTCATTTCATTTTTTTTTTTTCTTTTTAGGGCCACTCCTGCAGCATATGGAGGTTCCCAGGCTAGAGGTCAAATGAGAGCTGCAGCTGCCGGCCTACACCACAGCCACAGCCACCAACGCCAGATCCAAGCCATATCTTTGACCTACACCGCAGCTTGTGGCCATTTTTTGTTTTTCTTTTTCTTACTACTTTGACTAGAACCTTCAGTGAAATGATGAATAGATGTGGCAACTACAGGAATCCCTGCCTCACTCCTGGCTCTAAAGGAAATGCTTTTGATTAAATACAGTATCTGTTAAAGGTTTCTGAAAGAAATCCCTCCTGAGTCGAGAAAGTACCCTCCAGGAGTTCCCGTTGTGGCTCAGCCAGTTAAGGACCCAACGTCGTCTCTGTGAGGGTGCAGACTCAATCCCTGACCTCGCTCAGTGGGTTAAGAATCCAGTGTTGCCATAAGCTGTGGCGCAGGTCACAGCTGCAGCTCCTATTCAATCCCTGGCCCAGGAACTTCCATTTGCCGCAGGAGTGGCCATAAAGAAAAAAAAAAGTACCCTCTATTCCAAGTTTGCAAAGAAGATTTCATTACACATAAGTGTTCAGAAGTTGCTTTATCTGCAACCTCTGAACAACTCATGTTTCTCCTTTCATCCTGTTAACATGAACTATGTTAATGATTTTTACGTTCGCTGATTTTTTCATGCTGACTCATTCGCATTCCTTGGATAAATAATATAACCATGATTTTTAAAAACGATTGCTGACTTCTATTTGCTAAATTTTATTCTGATTTCCACATCTATTTATAAGTGAGATTAAAAAATTATAGGCTGTTATTCTCTCCTTGACTGGTATGACTAAGTCATTCTAGTTAAGAGTAATTGACGATGCTCACTCATCGTTGTTTTTTAGAACAACGTGTATGAGATATTTGCTTCTATTTCTAAGAAGCCTGATAGGCCTTCACCAAAAAACCATCTGGACTCCTCAAATTTTTGTTTGGTTTGGTATTTTGGCGGGTTGTCTTAACTACTTATTTTTTTAACAAGTCTATGTTTTCTACTTCTACTGAGTCAATCTTGATAAGATGTTATTTAGGAAACTGCCTATTTTCTATTGGTTTTTAAGATTTGGGGCACAGTATTATCTTGTGATTTGTTTAATTTTTACTTGTAGTCAT
The DNA here is from genome assembly GCF_054392235.1 of Sus scrofa. Lineage (NCBI taxonomy): Eukaryota > Metazoa > Chordata > Mammalia > Artiodactyla > Suidae > Sus > Sus scrofa. Next base: position 16,137,588 of record NC_139385.1, read on the forward strand.
GTTCTTTTCCTTACAGATGTTTTTGTGTGTTTGTCCTCTCCTCTCTCCTTTTAATCAATCTCACCAGAGCTGGCTGTATTGTATTTGTGTTTTCAAAGAACAGTATTTGGTTTTACAGATTTAGCTGCATTACTTTCCCTTGCCACTGTCATCCATCAAATCCACCAGCAAATCTTACAGATTTTGTTTCCAAAATGTATCTCTGACTTACCCACTCTGCCCCATCCTCTTGGGTTGGTTTTTGTTTTTGTTTTGGCCACTCCTGCGGTGTGAGGAGGTTCCCAGGCCAGGGCTCAGCAGCAACCACAGAAGGGAAAACATTGGATCCTTAACTCGCTGAGCCACCAGAGAACTCCCCCATCTTCTTGTTAAGATGAGAGACTGATCATCAGCCCTCTACATATCTCTAAAGCCCTAAGACCTGTATACCATGTGCTCACTGGAAACCCTTCTATATTCTATAAGTACAACACAGAGCTAATCAGCTTTCCTGCCCAATCTGACGGGGCCTCCTGCATTCCCCATCTCAGCAAGAACTCTGGAAACATCCTAGACACTTCTGCCTTACTCCCCACACCTCCTAAGTGTGCTTCCTTAACACTAGTACTTCTGACCCTTCCCTTCCACACTCCTCTGCTCCCACGCTAACTTCATGCCATCATCTTCTTTTGCAGCTATATGCTAAGAGTCTCAATTGCATCTTCCTGTTATCAAATACTCCACCCTCCACGAGCTGTCAGAGTGACTTTTCCAAATGCAAAGCTAATCATGTTACCGCTTAGTTATCTCAGAGTCCAAGGGTCCAAGGGTTCAAGTCCAAGCTCCTTCTTGCGGCAATCCAAACTAAAAACTACGTCTTGTCTACTTCTCAGTGGTTTGACAACAGCTTGCAATTCCCAGAACATATTAGACAAGATTACAGTTTCAGGCCTTTGTGTCCACTGGTCCTCCTACCAGGAACCCTATCTCACTATTTCAACTCTGCCCTTTCAAAAGTGGGCTCAAGGGTTACCCACTCTCTGAAACTTTTCCTGCCCACATCAACCCCTCAGGGAGAAGTGACCACCTTTCCTTTTTACTTTTATGTCCCCACTATTCTCTGCAAATTTCTCACACAGAATGAAATTGTTGCCTGTGTACATGTCTATCTTCCCAACCAAGCCGTCAGCCTCGAAGGCTGATGTGCCTTACTGTCTCTGTATTATTAATATCCAGACACAAAATAAGTGACTTTAAAATGCAAGTTCATTAAATGAATGAATCAAATGAATCCAGACTTAAAACATAAGCTAAAAAATAATCTAGCAAAGCTACAGGATTACAGCAAGACTGCAGGATACAAGGCTCATATACAAAAGCCAACTGCTTTCCTATATACCAGCAAGGAAAAAGTTGAGTTTGAAATTGAAAACACAGTATCATTTATATTAGCACCCCCCCAAAGGAAAATAAAGACTTAAGTATAAATCTAACAAATATGTACAAGATCTATATGAGGAAAACTACAAAACTCTCATGAACAAAATCAAAAAACTGAATAAACGGAGATATTTCCTGTTCATAGATAAAAAGATGTCTGTTCCTCCCAACTTGACCTACAGACTCAACACAATCCCAATCAAAATCCCAGCAAGTTATTTTGTAGATATAAACAAACTTATTCTAAAGTTTATACGAAGAGGTAAAAGGACCAAAATGGTCAATATTAAAGGAGAAGAACAAAGAGAACTCTTTGACTTCAGGACTTACTATAAAGCTACAGTAATCAGGACAATGTGCTATTGGCAAATGAATAGACAAAGAGATCAATGAGACAGAATAGAGAGCCCAGAAACAGAGCAACATAAATATGTTTGATCTTTGACAAAGGAGCAAAGTCAAGACAAGGAAGCAGAGACAAGGCTTTCAATACATGGTGCTGGGACAACTGGACATTCCCATGAAAAAATGAAACGAGACACAGACCTTTACACTCTTAACAAAAGCAAACTCAAAATGGATCACAGACCTGACTGTGACAAAAGCGAAACTTTAAAACTCCTAGAAGATCACACTGAAGAAAACCTAGATGACCTTGAGTGTGATGATGACTTTTCAGATGGGACACCGAAGGCACCATCCATGAAAGAAGCAATTGATAAGCTAGACTTCATTAAAATTAAGAGTTTCTGCTCTACAAAGACACTGTTACGAGAATGAGAGGACAAGCACGGACTGGGAGAAAATATTCGCAAGAGACATCTGATAAAGGATTGTTATCCAAAACAGACAAAGAACCATTAAAACTCAACAATCAGAAGACAAACAATGCAAAAATTAGCCAAAGAGCTTTTTAGATGGCAAAAAAAGCATAAGAAAAGATGCTTGCACATTACTGTCATCAGGAAATGCAAATTAAAAAACAACAATGAGCTACCACAACACACTTATTAGAATGGCCAAAACCCAGGACACTGACAATACCAATTACTGGCAAGGATGTTGAGCAACGGGAACTCTCATTAATAGGATTCAAATAACAAACATGGGCAAGGATGTGGGGAAAGGGAATTCTAGCACACTGTTGCTGGAGGTGTAAATGGTGCAATCACTGTGGGAAACACTATGGAGGTTCCTCAAGAAAATAAAAATTAGAGCTACCATATGATCCAGAAATGGGTACATATCTGAAGAAAATAAAAACATTAATTCAAAAAGATACATGCACTTCAATGTTCACAGCAGCATTATTTACAACAGTCAGGACAGGGGCAACTAAGTGTCCACCAACAGATGAATGAATACACATGTGGTACATACCTACAATGGAATATTACTTAGCCATAAAAAAGAGAATGAATTTTGCCTTTTGCAGCAACATGGATGGACTTGGAGGGCATTATGTTTAGTGAAATAAGACAGACACAAATACTGTATATTATCACTTAAATGTGGAATCTAAAAAGCAGGAGTTCCCACTGTAGCACAGACGGTTAATGACCTGGCTTGTCTCTGTGGCACTGCCGGTTTGATTCCTAGGCCTGGTGCAGTGGGTCAAGGATCTGGCATTGCGCAGATGGGGCTCAGATTCGATCCCTAACCCAGGAACTTCCATGTGTCACAGGTGGAGCCAAAAAAGGGGAGGGAAAAAAAAAAAACAACTCACGAATGAATATAACAAAACAGCAACAAGACTCACAGATATAGAGAACAAACTAGTGGTTACCCAGTGGGGGAGGGCCAAGATGGGGCTTGCGAGTTAAGAGATACAAACTATTATGTGTAAATAAGCCACAAAGATGTAATGTACAGCACAGAAAATACAGCCAATTATGAAAACTTTAAATGGAGTATAATCTATAAAAGTATTGAGTCACTACGTTGTACACCCCAAACTAATAAAATATTGTAAATCAACTATATGTCAATTGAGAAACAATATTAAAAAGATTAATAGGATTCAGAAAAACATCAACGGTAGAGCTCTATTAACAAAGACAACAAAATCTGAACTGTATATGCAATAAATTGGAAACTAGTCACCACTTAGAACCACAATTGTGAAACATTTAGAAAAACAGAAAAATCTGAATTGAGTTCACTTCTAGGGAAAACTAACAGTAATTTAAACCATGTCACTGTCAACACATCTCAACATAAATACCCACCAATTAACAAGCAATGTCAACGAAAGCCAATTTTTTTTTTTTTTTTTTTTTTTTTTTTTTTTTTTTTTGTCTTTTTGCCTTTTCTTGGGCCGCTCCCACAGCATATGGAGGTTCCCAGGCTAGGGGTCGAATCAGAGCTGTAGCCACTGGCCTACGCCAGAGCCACAGCAACGCGGGATCCGAGCCCGCGTCTGCGACCTACACCACAGCTCACGGCAACGCCGGATCGTTAACCCACTGAGCAAGGGCAGGGGTCGAACCCGCAACCTCGCAGCTCCTAGTCGGATTCGTTAACCACTGTGCCACGACGGGAACTCCCGAAAGCCAATTTAATTAGAGAAAGTTCCAGAAGAGGCCAATTGCATTCACTTAAAAAGTGAAAGTATTTTTGGTTTTTGAATAAAGGTATTAAGCATCCAAATAATTCATAAACTTAAAATTCCCTTCCACCGTTCACAAGTGTTTTCAAATATGAAATTAACAAGGGCTAAACAAATTTATTTCCCGTGCAAATTACAAGAAAATTTCTGAAATCTTCTCAACAGTAAATGTCACCTTTAATTTAAAAATACATTAAGCTCTATGGGGAGAGGAAAATGAAAAGAGAAAAAGCACACTATTCGACTTCCCTCCCCTATATTCATTCATCCCAACTCCAATTCAGCTTTCATCAGAATAAAGATAAGACTTCACCAGGGCAGTGAAGCTGCCTCTATGGAAGGTCTAGGGATTGAAGGTACACAGAACACGGCCAAAAGGCAATTTCACAAGTGTGTGAGAGCACACAGAGTTCATACACTCAGGACTTAGAGCTCTGAGACTAGTTAAGAGACACCACTAAACATCAAGTTGCAATCTAAGTGGGCAAAAGGCAATACTAAGATTATCCTAGAGTTACCACAAGCAACCCATCAGCTGGGAGATCCTAAAAAGGGGAGGCATGGCTGATACAAACTTTCTAGAGAGACCAACCTGCCCACACACACCAACAGCATTAGAGCCTAAGCACACTCTTACCTCTGTGATTCGAAGGACCTCACCTGAGGAAACATCCACCGCCAGAAACAAAGACTTTAGCTGCTAAGAGGGTTCTCTCAAGTGGTGAAAACAGTTAAAACTGGAAAACGAGATACCCAACAATAGCAAGTAATGTATTCTCAGTAGGAAAACTATGTAGCTGCTAAAAACACAGGCTCTAAAATACACAAAACGAGGCTACTTCAGAGTTGGCAGGTAAAAGAGCATGTATACCCATGAAAGCACTCACATGGGAAAAAAAAGGCCTAGGATACCCGCAAATGTAAATAGAGGTGGTTATCGCTAGCTCGTGAGATTACCTATGTCTTTCTTCTTTTTCTTTTTTAACATTTCCATCATGAATATGTATTTCCTTTGTCATAATTTCTAACAATAAAATTTATAAATAATCTTCCATTGATCCTGCTGGGCTGGTGGCCAAAATAAAACGTCACTGACTCTTTTTTTTTTTTTTTTGGTTTTGCTTTTTAGGGCCGCACTTGGGCAGCACACGGAGGTCTCAGGCTAGGGGTTGAATCCGAGCTGAAGCTGCCGGCCAACACCACAGCCACAGCAAAGCCAGATCCAAGGCGCATCTAAGACCTTCATCACAGCTCATGGCAATGCTGGACGCTCACCCCACTGAGCGGGGCCAGGGATCGAATTCCAGTCCTCATGGATACTACATTCAGGTTCATTACGACTGGGCCACAAGGGGAACTCCCAAAACCTTATTAACGCTTAACTGTATGCATTCTCTTCATTAAAAAAGACAATAAATAAAAGAGAAAAAGAGAACTTAAGAATGACTTCTTAAACGCACCTAAAAATATATAACTAGACAGGAAACCTCCTGGTGCTAAAGAAAGGCAAGCTTAACTTGCAGTGATTTGGACTTGAAGGGATCTCTGAGAAACCAAAAATGAAATGAGACAGAACGTTCAGACTAGACCCCAGACAGTCCAGGACTGTGTGCTCCTAGGAGGTGGTGCAGAGCTTCTCCAGACAAGCGGGGGCTCCTCCATCGGGGCAGAGGTTGGGAAGGCATGGATGGAGGGAGTGACCATGAGCCCAGAGGGTGCCCAGGATAGAGAAGAGTTTCAAGAAGGAAGGGGTATCAGCCAAATATTCCTGAGACGTGACCAAGCATTGGGAGTAAGAAAAGAAAGGGTCTTGGGGCCCCTCTGTGTTTCAAAAATACTCAGGGGACCTTGCGCTTGCCCAGTCACACTCCTCCACCTGGCAAGACCACAGGTGAGCTCTGAAGCCATCCTCTGGCAGGGGAGAAATCAGCTGGTGAGGAGAAAACGGCAGGGAGGGGGAAACCGAGGCAGCAGGTCAGCACCATCAGTTCAAGGGCAAGGGAGGGGAGCCGGTGGGGTCAACAGCTGTGAGCCCAGGAGCTAATAAAAGAGGAAGGCCTCCCTTAGCACGAGTGAAGGCCAAAATGCATAATTTTGCAACTTGATAATATCTTACTTAAAAAGACGTACATTAACCAGATACACGAGTCCTTCCAGTGTCGCTCTCCCTCTCTCGGGAGCCCACATACTGTGAAGTACGCCACGTGGCGACTCGTCCAAGTTTAAAGCTAGCCTCTTTGGACAGCGTGGGGATTCCACACTCCCAGATGATATTTCCTACACAGTTCCTACCTTATGTTAAGACAGGCTACACCACTACCTGCGACCCAGATCAAAGAGCTGACTTCCCCTGAAGAAGAAAACCACCACTCAGCTTAGTAAACTGCATTTCCACCCTGAGGCTCAGGGAGAAATTCCTTAGAGCGCCCCTTTCAAGTCGGGCCCTCTGCAAAGTTCCGAAGCGACCAGGAGTCAGGGCCGCGGTGGAAGACGCCACGGGGGCGCTGAGAGGGGAGGACGAGGGAGGCCAGCTTGCTCCAACCCTGCTGCAGGAAGCACCCTGGCCTCGGACGGAGGGAACCCACCCTGATGTGGGACGGAGGCCCGCTTTGAATGTGAAGATTAAAGCAGCACGTCCCAAATACCGAGACCCTCACGGGCCTGTAAGCCCTGAGCCTACTAAAGAGGTTAACGGATGAGACGGCCAAGTACCCAGGCCTCCGCAGAGAGGAGGCCACGGGCTGGTATCAGAGAGACCCCGCGACCCTCAACGCCCCGCTACCTCAGCACTGCAGCAGCGAGGACAGACGGAAAAGACCCTCAGGGAGCCAAATGCAGGGCAAGGATGTCTGAGGCGAAAGGTCCAGGTCTCAAAGCTAAAGCCACAGTGCGGGTCCTGTCCTCACCGCCTCTCCCAGAGGCATCGGGCACCGGGGGCCACACCCGCCTCGGGCTTCCAGGACCGCACTCTCCTGGCTTTCCTCTCCCGTGTCCGGCCACCCTGCCTTCCCACTCTTCTTCGAAAGCTGGGGCTCCTCTGAGCCCTGGCTGGGCCCGCTCAGGGTGGACACCCTCCCTCCTGGCTTCCTGTCCACTCCACCTGCCTCCCCACTTCAGATGGAAACATCTACCTGCTGGAACTCTGTGTAAATAACCCACTGGCACCTGGAACCACCGAGGCCAAAACCTATCCAAAGACTCCAAATCAACCCCTCCCTGTAGAGGAAGACCCAGGTCTCTCTGCCAAGGACCCCTGCCAGCCATCCTGGGCTCTCTCTACAACCATCACCAGCCCTGTCGACCCCACCTCTTCAACGTCTCTCAACAGCAGCTCTCACTCCAGCTCCACCAACACTGCCTCCTCTTCAGCCAAACTGAACGCCAAGCGCGACGGCTCCTGCGAGCTGTCACTTCCCTGATGCCGTTTCCGCACGCCTCCCACCCCGGGCAGGGCAACATCTCACACGCCCACCCGCTCTTTGTGAGCGAGGCACAGGAGTCTAAGAGTTCGGCACATATTTTATACAATGCTCACAACATCTGTGTTGGACAGACGAGGAAATTCAGGCACAAGGACGTTAGCTACCCTGCCCAAGGTCATTGAGTGGACCTGGATTCAAATCCATCAGCCTCCAGAGCCCAGGCATTAACCACGAAGTGCCCTTCTGCCTCCCAGTAAATGCCGTGGGTTTAAATAAAGAATCAACCCCATCCGATGAGATGAACACTGAAAAGTATCCAGACAATTTTTGCAAGGAAGATTTCAATAGTGACGTAAGCAGAAGCCTCCCACGTTAGGGGCTAAGGAGAGAGAGAGAGAGCACCGTTTCCAACAGCCACCACTGAAAGTGTGCCCTGTGCCAGGCACCATGCCGAGAGCTTTACGAATGTCCTATCTTTTAATCCTCGCAATACTGCTAAGCAGATATTACTATCTCCGTTTTACCAAAGAGGAAACTGAGGCAAAAGAGGTTGAGTAACTTGTAGGAGGTTATACCACAAATAAGTGGCAGTAAGTAATTAAGACTATGACTTAATTCATCGGACCCCAAAAGCTGTGCCATCAATCACAATACCAGGGTTGATAAGTTTTAAGTCCAATGCCAAGTTGGAAAAAAAAAAAAAATTTCACGTGCAACAGATAAAATGTACTTTAGTCAATAAAAAGCATAATTAAGATCAATGGCGACCTTATTCCTATCTCTCTAGCAAGGCATCTCCTACCTCAGTACCCTCATCAGGGTATAAAGCAAAGACGAGTGGAATCTCCTGCCCAAGGGCTTCTCGTTTCTTAATCTAATATAATTCATAGTGCAAAAGAGACTTTCACAACAACTCTACAGGTTTTAAATGATCAAAAGAGAAATGACCACAGAAAGCATAAAATTTTAGTGGCAAAACATGCATTTCAGGCAACACCAGTACTCAAATAAAGACAAAAGTAAAAAGAATGATGTGGGCTGATATAGTTTCACGACTTTATTTCCCAAATACAGACTTTGGCTGTATTTCTACTCGCTTATAACTAAACAGTGCACTGCTCCATTTTCAAAGTCATGATATAAAATCATGGGAACTTCCAACATGCTCCCTTCTCTTTTTAACAAACAAACTCATCTCAGTCCTGGAATTTATTAGTCCTAAAGATAACTTATCCCTTTGTTCTTGGTTCCTTTTAATTGCTGACTACTTAAAAACCATATTAAAAGTATGCCCATATTAAAACTTAATGATGACAAGATTAAATAAACACCAAAAGCTCAATGTGAAATGATAACATCCAACGTCAGCATAATGACTGGGAGATGTTCTGAAAAACAAACAGCACAGAAGTCCAACCGGCAAATGACAGTACTTTGCAAACTATCACCACCCAAAGTTGTCCTACAGTCCCCAGGACCACACTTACGTACATCCTTGTACACAGAGAGTGGCAGACCTCTGGTGAAATGTATTTGGTGTATGAAAAGATAAGTGAAGGGTTTTGATGTTTATCAAAACAAATCCTAAATGGAAATTCAATTTGCTAAAAAGCCTGTCTTTCCTTTATTTCCTTTTTTCATTTTAATTGGAATGTCATAGTAGAAAAAAAAAAATGGAATGTCATAGTAAAAACATTTTTCTTCTACTTCTAAAGCCCTCTTACATGACAGTGCTATTCTGTGGCATGTTAATATGGACAGAAACATCCCACAGATTGGCCAGCCCCCTTCGATCACCCTCTTTCAGACACTTGGCTATAACAAGAAGGAGAGAAAGCAGTGGGCAGAGAGGGAAGAAGAGTCAAAGAGAAGTATGAACAAGTTAAGACAGCCCTGAGCATGTTTAAAGAAAAGCTAAGGTTAAGACCAGTGAGGGGAGGCCCCAGTCATCAGGCTCCAGGGCAATTACAGGCTGTCCTTTCTGAACAGCTTCAAAGGTTCTTCAACAACTGGGTAAAAGAAACAAACAGCACCTCTGTCAAGTGGACTTGATGTCATTATAAACACTTGGGAGAGCGGCTAAGAGCTGCCATTTATCACTTGGCTGCAGCCAGAGTGGCAGAGATGGTGCTAGAGCTGTGCTCCTGCAAACTAAATACAGGCGGTGAAACAACTCAAGCAGACACCAAATTTAATATCCTCATTGTTAATGCCAGACAGGAATTACCACCGGCATCTTCTTCACTGTCCTTAAAATAAGCACCACTTGATATCACTGGCTGTTTAATAGAACAAGATAAACTCATCAAATGAAAACAATTCTCTAGAGCCCAGTCATCTACCAAAAGCCAGACTGGGCAACCTGTGTTCTCCTGTCTTAGGAAAGCATTTAACCCTTAGCCAGCTGCCTCTGTCAATACTTCCAGGTACCTACTGCCCAGCTACCAAGACTGGATGCCCTTCCGCCAAATGGTCCTTTGCTCTTTCATTCCCCAGCTAATTCTGAATGATCCAAATCTTCCTGAGCCTTTGTGGCCCACCTCAAAAGTCACTTCCTCTATGAAGCCTTTTCTGGTCCCAACCTGAAGTAAGTCCTCCCTCACGGCTGGTATCTCCATATGGCAACAGAGTCTTGCCACATTTGAGAGCCTATTGCTTTTTCTCCAAGTATGGTTCTGGTGGGGAGAAACTCCATTCGCACTCAGGTCTGTCTCTCTGCCGTACAGCAGCTGCAGCTGCAGCCCCGGCAGAGACGATGCGCTCAATGAGCATTCGGTGATCCCAGGACCCAGATGTCAGTGGCAGCCCTGTTTCCAGGCCACTTCAATTAGGTCAAAGAAATCCTTGCTGCTCCTTTACTAGGAAAACTCACCGCCTGCCTCCCGGCAGAGTGTAAACAGCCTTGGAGTCATGAAGTATATCTTAGCAGCACAACAGGTCTACTTCCTTGGAGAATCCTCAGGTGAAAAGAGGGAGCAGGACGGTGCTCTCATCATTCAAGCACTGATGGACCACTCATCTACAGCTAAGCTACAAATGCTCAGACCTCAAGCTGATCAAAAACGAGCAAGCCAATTTACTGAAGGAGCATCATCAACCTTGGAGTTTTTCCTACCGATACCTCCCAGACCCGGCTCACCTCTGAGGCAGGCTAGGAGCCGCAAGCTTTCCTGCTTTCAAGCTGACCGCAAAGAAGCTCATCGTTCAACACTCAGCGAAGGCTGTCATCTGCTAAACTACAGACATCGGATTCTTCAAAAAAGGCCCCCTCACCAGCTGTCCACCGGTTATGGTGTCTCCACAATTCAAAACAGCACAACAGGCCTGGTCTTATTCCTGATGGTGCCTATCAAGGGGAGCAGAACTACATGCCTTGAAGCCAGTCGCTAATTTATCTTATTAAAATAGAAGTGAGGATAAGAATCCACCCCATCTCTGGATATTTACCAAGCCTGACACACACAAAAAATACCACTATTTCATTTAAGTGTCTCTCCCTCCCATCTTCTTTCTGAGATGTGTACCATTTGCAAAAGGAGGAGCAACGCAAACACAATCCAACGTCAAAAATGGGAAAACTACCAATATGTTCCCCGAGCCAAATCCAAACGATCCAGGCCTCAGCTCCAGACGTAGGAAGTCCTACCATCTCGAGGGCGGCCTGGAAACCCTGGCTCCGGAGACGCAAGGGCCCCGATGGCAGGCGACCAGGCCGAGGCTACGAGCGCAGGCCAGACCCGAGCCAACGCGGGGCGACCCCCCACCGGCACCGGGGCGGGGGCTTCGGCCCGGAAAGGAAAGGGAGAAACCCGGCCGGCTCGGCCCACCCGGCCCGGCAGTCAGCTCCGGCCGAGCGTCGACCCCCGCCCGCCAGCCCCGGCTCACCTCGCCCCGGTGGGCAGCGGCGCGCCCCGGGCCCGGCCGGGCCAGCTGCTAGGCGGACGCCCGCGGCCGCTCGGAGCTCACTCACGGCGGCGCGCGGCGGGCCCGGGGCCGCTCGGCACCATCCTCCCCGCCGCGCCGGGGGCAGCGTCCGGCTCCGGGGGGCCGACGCGAGGACCAGAGACCACCCGGGCTCCCGCTGCCGCGACACAAGCTAGTCCGCAGGTCCCGCAGCCGCGGTTTCCGGGTAGAAAAAAAAAAGAAGCCACCGCCAACGCCGCCTTGACCTCCGACACCTGCCGTCCGACGGCGGCCCAGCCGGGACAAGACTCCTGGGTCGCCGGCGGCAGAGACGACGCCTCTGGGCTGGGTCACGTGAGGGCTTTAGCGTGAGTACGTGAGCTGCGTGCCTGCGGGCGTGGCGTGCGGGAAGTATGTTGGCGTGTCAGGGTGTGAGTGGGGATGTTGTGAGTGACTGCGGTGAGTGTGCGTGTGTGGTGCACGTTTGTGGATCTGTGTGTGTCGGTGTGCATTATGTACAAAGCTGTAGGCTGTGCAAAAAAGCGGATCTGTGCGTGAATCTTTAGTGTGTGATGGGTGAGTGCAGGGTGTGTGCAGACCTAAGTGTGTGAGTGTGCGTGTGTGTCGGTGTCTCTCTGTGCTCCTCTATTAATCACTCCTGATGAAAGTATCATTTTGTACAATCAAAATTACAAAATGATTTCGTAAAATAAATTTGGCCTTGTCCAGTAAACTTGAAGATACACATTATCTCTGGAGAATGTTACCCCAGAGAAACACCTGCATATCTGCATAAGTAGATCTAATGATGTTTCTAGCATCACTGTTTATAATCACTAAGAATTGAGGAAAAAAACAATGCGCATATAGTCATATATTCATGTGTAATCAAATACCAAAGAGCAGTGAAAATAATTGAAAACGGCTAACACAGCAGGGATCAACCCCAGGGTATACTGTACTAGGGGATCAAATCATGAAAGGATGCATTGTAGCATAATACTACTATAAAAAATTTTAAATGCTAATCTAATCCACATATTGTTTAGGAATGCATACATAATGGGTAGAACTGACAAAAAGTTTGAGAAAAAGGAGTTTCTGTTGTGTTGCAGCGGAAATGAACCTGACTAGGAACCATGAGGTTGCGGGTTCGGTCCCTGCCCTTGCTCAGTGGGTTAAGGATCCAGCGTTGCCGTGAGCTGTGGTGTAGGTTGCAGACGCAGCTCGGATCCCGCGTTGCTGTGGCTCTGGCGTAGGCTGGCAGCTAGGGCTCCGATTAGAGCCCTAGCCTGGGACCCTCCATATGCTGCGAGAGCAGCCCAAGAAATGGCAAAATGACAAAAAAAAAAAAAAAAAAAAAAGGCATGAGAAAAGGATGCACGAACTTTATGTCACATAGGGTACTTCAAGGTAATAGAGATATTCCCTATCTTAAAAAGGGTCATGAATATGCAGCTATTTAATGAATTGTTATTGTTTATATTTTATGCATAAATTAAACTTTTAATTTTGTATCTGCTAGATAATAAAAAGGAAAAACACACTAGGCTTCTGCTGTTGAGCATGCAGAAGATGCCCTATCAATGACAAAAGCAGCAGAAGTTGCTAAGTATCCTAAAATAGGTCACACTTAGGAGATGTTGCCTGAAGTCATTCTAGAGCCATGAGAGCTACTGTAGACCCCAAACACATATCTGTTGACAAAAGTATTAATAGTTTTCAGTGGGCTTTCAAAAGCAGCTGCTTAACTTTTAGTAGGAAGTAATTAAACCAAACATTTCTAGCCTCAAGATTATGCCCTCAGCCTTGAAGTTGTTAAAACAATCCAAATTACAAGTGGCAGCTCTGGAGTTCCCTTGTGGTACAGTGGGTTAAGGATCTGGTGTTGTTACTGCAGCAGCTCCGGTCACTGCGGTGGCACAGGTGTGATCCCTGGCCTAGGAACTTGCAGATGTCACAGGAGTGGCCAGAAAAAAAAAAAAAAAAAAGTGGAGGCTTTGACAAGCATGCCAATGCAAGAAATGAACAACTACACTCGGCCAAGGGTAATTTTAAAGGTTTGGTGACTGTGGATTAAACTTGAACTTGGATTGCAAGGGTGCAGAGCAATGCAATGGGTCACTGTGTCAGGATAAATATATGCTGTCATAAATTTAAAGTGTCAATTCTGTACATCAAAGTCCAAAGAAGGGAAAAAAATATTTTCAGACACATGTAATTTTTTTCAGAAAAGCGATTATTGAGTCAATGACTGTCTTGCACTCAATAAAATATTAGAATCAATAAATACTCGTTGATGGAGTGCCCGTTGTGGCTCAACGGGTTAAAGACCTGATGTCTTTGTGAGGATGTGGGTTAAGAATCTGGCATTGCCTCAAGCTGTGGCATAGGCTGGCATCTGCAGCTCCTATTCGACCCCTGGCCTGAGAACTTCCATATGCTGCAAGTGTAGCTGTAAAAAGAAAAAGAAAAAAAAAACTTATTAAGTGAAAGAACAGTAAACATGTCATAAAAGAAGAAATATGATTTCCAACAGATAGAAAAAGATGTCACTGGTAATGATGAAAGATACGCTGAGGGTGAGCAGATAGTTTGCTGGGAAGGGGGAATTTTCAGCAGCAGAAAGGAGAGCCGCAGGCCCCGGATGGAGGTGGGATTTGGGGTCTGGTCCTGACTCTGCTGCTCATGATCTTTATCCCCTTGAGCAGGTCCCAAACTGTCTGAACCTCTTGTCCTTTATCCCTAAGCTGGAGATGACAATATCAGCTTCTTCGAGTTGGTAAAAATCCTTCAAACACTTTGTCAACTGCAAAGCGCTCTCCAAAGATAGGTTGAGTGCTGTGAGAGTTGGCCGTGGTAGGATCAGAACTGACCTTAGGCTGTTTTGTGAACGTTTTTGCAGCATTTCAACCCCTGGTCAATGTACTGATCAACAGTGCTGCTTTGTAACCCATGGGTTCAAGGAGCTTCAGAGTAGTTTATGTCAGCGTCTCACTATTAATGATTGATGATAATCAGACAGATGGTTTATACCTGGGTCTCAGTGCAGCCCCGTAAGAGGCTCTGGCCCTGAGAAATACAGCAGGGCTATGCTTATGTGGCCAGCAGGATACTAAAGAACAAAAAAATAGAGTTCCTGCTGTGGCTCAGCAGGTTAAGAGCCTGACTAGTCTCCATGATCTCTGACTTGGCTCGGTGGGTTAAGGATCTGGCGTTGCCCCAAGCTGCAGTGTAGGTCGAAGATGTGGCTTGGGTCCCGTATTGCTGTGGCTGTGGTGTAGGCCAGCAGCTGCTGATCTGATTCGACCCCTAGCCTGGGAACTTCCAGAAGCCTCAGGTACAGCTCTGAAAAGGAAAAAAAAGGGGGGGGAACGACTCCATTTTGGAGGCTTTCTCTTCCAAGGTGTTGCATGCACAGGTTGGTGGTTCCTAGCCCCAAAGAGAAAATGCATTCTGTCTTTGCTTTTACCAAAAAAAGGATAACAGAACCTCAATACTGGCCTTTCCAGACCTCCTGCTATGAGACAGACTTTGGCTGTGATGTACATCTTTACTTTCATGCTGTTGCTATAGTGTTGGTTTGTTTTTTGTTTTTTTTTCCTGTAATAAAGTATAGCAAAGTCACTTAGGGTCCTGTGAGTCTTCTTGAGCAACCAAACCCTGTTAAAAGCTTCTTCTTCATTGCTACCATCCATGCAGCTGATGTCAGGATTTACTGAAAACCCTCTCTGACTCCTTTTTTTTTTTTTTTTTTTTTTTTTTTTTTTGCTTTTTAGGGCCGCACCCACAGCATATGGAGGTTCCCAGGCTAGGGGTCCAATTGGCGCTGCAGCTGCCAGTCTACACCACAGCCACAGCAATGCAGGATCCGAGCTGCGTCTGCGAGCTACACCACAGCTCACGGCAACGCCAGATCCTTAACCCACTGATCGAGGCCAGGGATCAAACCCGAAACCTCATGGTTCCTAGTCCGATTCATTTCTGCTGCGCCAAGATGGGAACTCCCCCCTGACTCATTCTCAACTCGAAATTTGGCTGAGGCATTATTTAAAAAGAAAATGGACGAGTCTGACCCAGCGGATGAAAATGAACACGTTACCCTTGTAACTTGTTTGAAATAGCACAGACTTTGCAATGAGATAGTTAGCAATCATAATAATGAAATTAAAAAAAAAATATTTCCAGCACAATCTGGAAAGGAAAACAATCTGAACTTCAGGAGCCAGAAAAAATGGATCAGAAGGGAAGTGCAAACCCATGCCAGGTCAGCTCAAAATTTAATTCCGTGGTTGCTGCTATGAGTGTCAGAAAAATGAAAGCCAGTTCAGACTCTCCATGGGCTGAGGCATGCCCTCTCTGGCTGGCACTCTCATTCCTGAGGCATCAGCGAAGGCTGTGACACCCATGACAACTAAGAAGATAATTCAAGTGGGTTAAGGTGACAATGGAGGGCAAGAAACCGTGGAAATGAAGGATTATTCGGGGAAGGAATGGAGTCGCTTTGTAGACCATTCCAGGCGTGATCCTGATCAGCCTTTGTTAAAATGACTCCTGAGACACGGAGACCAAGGGGTAATGTGTCTGCTCTGAACGCTGTGGACCAGAGCGGGGGATATGTGCCCCCCAACCCCATCCTCTGTTGGCTCATACCTGTGTGAGGATGGTTCATGGGGAATCATTTAGGGGAAGCCCCCAGATGAACCGAATGGATAAAGAGAAGGGTCCATTATACATACGCGGAGAAGGGCTATTTTATGCCCCTCCCTCTGTCAACCCACTGATGCTGCAGAAACGCTGCAGGACTGGCGTATCTACATAATTACGGAACCAACCAATGACTGGGGGCCCCTCAACCAGGCTACCACCCAAACTGTAATAAAGGAATCCTGCCAGCATCGACACCACCTATGACTTTGCTCTTGCCATCATGAGAGAATATCAAAGAGGCAGCCTCAACCCCTGTATCTCAACAGCCACATAGGGAATTTCAAAAAAAATGTTTTTAAAAAGTTAGATGGTAGAGGGAGTTCCCTTCGTGGCGCAGTGGAAATGAATCCGACTGGGAACCATGAGGACACAGGTTCGATCCCTGGCCTCGATCAGTGGAGTAAGGATCTGGTGTTGCCATGAGCTGTGGTGTAGGTCGCAGGCATGGCTTGGATCTGGTGTTGCTGTGGCTGTGGTGCAGACTGGCAGGTGTAGCTCTGAATCAACCCCTAGCCTGGGAATCTTCATATGCCACGGAGGCTGCCCTAAAAAAAGATGGTAGAGCCACTTTGGAAAACAGATTGGCATTTCCTCAAACAAGTTAAACAGAATTAATATGTGCCCCCACCATTCCACTCCTAGAGACTCAAGAGAATTGAAAACATGTCAACCCAAAAAATGTGTACTTAGCAGTATTTGCTTTTCTTTTTTTTTCTTTTTTTTTTTTTACATGAATGCTGCCATAGATTGTCAGTGAAGCATTTTTGGACCACTTTTTAAAGCATGATAGAAAAATAAGCCCTGATTAGCAAACATGTTTCTTTCCTTTTCATCCTAGTTATTGCAACCAAATTATTCCACATGCATTACATATGGAATAACAGCATATTCCATAAAAACATATACATGAAAAAAATGTGTACACAAATGCTCATAACAGCATCATAATAGCCAAAGTAGAAACAGCTCAAATATTCACCAACTGATGAGTAAACAAAATGAGCTATAGCCATGCAATGGACTTTTTTTTTTTTTTTTTTTTTTTTGCTTTTTAGGGCCGCAGTTGCAGCATATGAAGGTTCCCAGGCTAGGGGTCTGATCAGAGCCACAGCCACCAGCCTACACCACAGCCACAGCAATGCAAGATCCAAGCTGTGTCTGTGACCAGCACCACAGCTCACAGCAAAGCCAGATCCTCAACCCACTGAGCGAGGCCAGGGATCAAACCCACATCCTCATGGATGCTAGTCAGATTCATTTCTGCTGAGCCACGATGGAAACTCCTCAATGGACCATTAGTCACCCATAAAGCAGAAGGAAGGACTGCTACCTGCCTTAACGTGGATGAACCTTGGAAACATACTAATGAAAGAAGCCAGTAACAAAAGACCGTCTATTATATGATTCCATTGACATGGAAAGTCCAGAACAAGCAAATCTATGGGGACAGAAACTAGATTAAAGTTTGCCTAAGGTGAGAGTTGATTGGAGGGTGACAACTCAAGGGGAGTTTCTTTGAAGGACAATGAAAAGTTCAAAAATCCATTGTGGTCATGCTGGCCCAACTCTGTGAATTTACTAAAAACCATTGAATAGTGCCCTGTAATTGGGTGAATTGTATGGTATATCAATTATATTTCAATAAAGCTTTTTTTAACAACTTAAATTTTTTACGAAAGAAAGAAAATCAAAAGAAGAGAGTAACTTCTCAAGTTCTAATCACATGGAAATCTTTAGATAGTTAATATTTATTTTTTATTTTATTATCATTATTGCTCGCCCTTCCTTCCTTCCTTCCTTCCTTCTTTCCTTCCTTCCTTCCTTCCTTCCTTCCTTCCTTCCTTCCCTCTTTCTTTCTTTCTTTCTTTCTTTCTTTCTTTCTTTCTTTCTTTCGCTTTTGCCTTTTAGGGCCACAGCTGCAACATACGAAAGTTCCCAGGCTAGGGGTCCAATTGGAGCTACAGCTGCCGGCCTACACCACAGCCACAGCAACTCGGGATCCAAGCTGCATCCGCAACCTATACCACAGGTCATGGCAACAGCAGATTTTTTTTTTTTTTTTTTTGCTATTCCTTGGGCTGCTCCCTCAGCATATGGAAGTTCCCAGGCTAGGGGTCTAATCGGAGCTGTAGCATCTGCTCTATGCCACAGCCACAGCAATGCCAGATCTGAGCCGTGTCTGTGACCTATACCACAGGTCACGGCAACGCCAGATCCTTAACCCACTGAGCGAGGCCAGAGATCGAACCTGCAACATGGTGGTTTCTAGTCGGATTCGTTTCCGCTGTGCCATGACAAGAACTCCGTAGCTCCTCTAGTTCTTTTTTTGTTTGTTTGTTTGTTTGTTTTTGTCTTTTTGCTATTTCTTTGGGCCGCTCCCGCGGCACATGGAGGTTCCCAGGCTAGGGGTCGAATTGGAGCCATAGCCACTGGCCTACGCCAGAGCCACAGCAACTCGGGATCCGAGCAGCATCTGCAACCTACACCACAGCTCACAGCAACGCCGGATCGTTAACCCACTGAGCAAGGGCAGGGACCGAACCCGCAACCTCATGGTTCCTAGTCGGATTCGTTAACCACTGCGCCACGACAGGAACTCCTAGTTCTATTGGGTATAGGAGATGTTCCAGGATGGCCTAGACCTGGTAATAAGCACCTTAGGGCAACCGAATTAACCCAGGGGGCTCTGGGGATGCTACTGAGAGGGATCAAAATTAAAGTCTGGTTAAAAGTTGGAATATATGGAGTTCCCATTGTGGCTCAGTGGAAACAAATCTGACTAGGATCCATGAGGTTTCGGGTTTGACCCCTGGCCTCACTCAGTGGGTTAAGGATCCAATGTTGCTGTGAGCTGTGGTGGTTGAAGACGTGGCTCAGATCTGGCATTGCTGTGCCTGTGGCGTAGGCCAGAGACTACAGCTCCGATTTGACCCCTAGCCTGGGAACCTCCATATGCTGTGGGTGTGGCCCTAAAAAGACAGAAAAAAAAATTGGAATATGGTGATTTTTATTTTATTATTATTATTATTATTAGAGCTGCATATGGAGCTCTAATAAAACCCTCCTACCCAGTTGGTGGGAATGTCAGCATATGGAGGTTCCCAGGCTAGGGTCGGGGCAACTCAGAATCTTTAACCCACTGAGCATGGCCGTGGATCAAACCTGCATCCTCATGGATCCCAGTCAGGTGCATTAACACTGAGCCACAACAGGAACTCTAGAATGTGTGATTTTTAAAAATATGCACTGTAGTGCTGTCAGCTTTACCTGCTATGTTCTTATGGTGGAACTGGGACAGAGGGGAGGGGTGATGATAGAGAAACTTACAGAGAAGTCTTCTCTTCTGTAGCCCAGTTTTTCTTGTCTGTGCGTGGAACTACACTTAAGGGCTCCAGAGGCTGGAAACACTCCATGACAAGATACCATATCCAATCCAGAGGGCCAACAGGCACATGAAAAGATGCTCAACATTGCTAATTATTAGAGAAATGCAAATCAAACTACAGTGAGGTACCACCGCACACCAGTCAGAATGGCCATCATTTAAAAAAATGCACGTATAACAAATGCTGGAGAGGGTGTGGAGAAAAGAAAACCCTCCTACCCAGTTGGTGGGAATGTCAATTGGTGCAGCCACTAGGGAAAACAGTATGGAGGTTCCTCAAAAAACTAAAAATAGAGTTGCCATAGCATCCAGCAGTCCCCCTCCTGGGCATATATCTGGACAAAAGTATAATTCAAAAAAGATGCATGTACATCAATGTTCATTGCAGCCCTGGTTACAATAGCCAAGATAGGGAAACAACTTCAATGTCCTTGCACAACAGAGGAAGATGTGGTACATATACACAGTGGAGTACTACTCAGCCATAAAAAGAAACAACGCCATGTGCCGCAACATGGATGATCATGCTAAGCAAAGAAAATCCGAGAAAGACAAATACGGTGTGATATCACTTAGATGTGGACTCTAAGATATGATACAAATGAGTTTATCTACAAAACAGAAACAAAGTTGCAGACATAGAGAACAGACTTGTGGTGGCCCAGGGGGAGGGAGGGATTGGTAGTTTGGGGTGAGCAGGTGCAAACTATTGTATATAGAATGGATAAGCAACGAGGTCCTACTGTAGAGCACAGGGAATGATATTCGACACCCTGTGATAAACCATAATGGAAAAGAATGTAAAAAATATGAATATATATATATATATGTATCACTTTGCTCTACAGCAGAAATTAACCCATTGTAAATACTTCAATAAATTTATAATTCAATAAAATAATTTTTAAAAAAGATCCCATGTCCATTAATTTGGACCTAACTGCAGGAATTCCAAAGGGATTGGTGGGACTGGTGGTCTGTAGCCCCCCCACCCTGCCACGTTGGAGCTGCTGTTGAAAATGTTTCATTGCCTCGTGGATGGGATAACAGTATCTCTCTGCCCTTGTTCAGTTAGAACCTCAAGATGAACCGAATCGGGGGCCCCTCGGTGTCTCGTGTTGCTACCACCCGTAAGACTTGCCCAGTGGAGAACCAGAGCATCCTGCTTCAGAAGGAAAAAAAACAGATTAAAATGAATGCTATGTGGAAGAAGATGAGATGGCTATGAGGGGACGGAGAGATTAAATTTTTTAAAGGGAATTTCTGACCTTTTGATCTCGATGCCTTGTGAGACGCTTAGAGCAAGAGCAGAAACGTGGTCTCTCAGTTCTGATGCAGAAGATCCTTGGGGCAAAGTACCTGTTTGCCAAAGCCTCCCCCTCTTTTAAAGAGCCAGCAAGTGATCTGACCACCATGGAAAACAGTTTGGCCACAGAAAATTAAACATAGAATTACCGTGTGACCCAGCAATTTTATTCCTAGGTACACACCCAAAAGAAAAGCAGGAACCCAACAGATACTTACGTCCCAGTGTGCATCACAGTGTTATTCGCAAGGGCCACCAAGCTAAATGTCTACCAACAGATGAGTCAACAACACGATATGCACACACAATGGAATATAATCTGTTTTTTGTTTTGTTTTGTCTTTCTTTTTAGGGCTGAAGCCACGGCATATGGAGGGTCCCAGGCTAGGGGTCGAATTGGAGCTGTAGCCTCTGACCTATGCCACAGCCACAGCAAAACCGGATCCGAGCCGGGAATGCAACCTACATCAGAGTTCACGGCAACATTGGATCCGGAACCCTCTGAGCGAAGCCAGGGATCAAACCTGGGTTCTTATGGATGCCAGTCAGGTTTGTTAACTGCTGAGCCACGATGCGAATGCCTGAATATAATCTTAAAAATGAATGAAATTCTGATACAGGCTACAACACGGATGAACTTGAGAACATTATGATAAATGAAATAAATCAGACACAGCACAGACAGTGTATGACTTCACTTCTATGAAGCAGTAGAAGAGGCAAGTCCATTAAGACAGAAAGCAGAATCGGGGTTGCTAGGGGTTGTGGGGAGGTGGGGAATGAGGGGTTACTATTTAATGGGGACAGAGTTTCTGCTTGGGATGATGCAAAAGTTGTGCAAACAGATGGTGGGAAGGGTTGCGCAACACTGTGCGTGTACTTAAGGCCACTGAATTGTCCCCTTGAAAACGGTCAATTTTATGTCATGTCTATTCCACCAGATAAAAACAAGGGAGCTGACAGCGTGGCACCTGTGAATTTCTGGGTGTGGGCCATGTCCTCACAAAGGATGAACAGGTGGGAGGTGTGACCGTGTGACCATTTGGAACAGGATAAATGTGGCTATGCCTTTGGTTTCCCATTTCCTCTATATATGTGAACATAAAGGATCTTTTGTTATTTTTTGGCCATGCCCACAGCATGCAGAACGTCCCGGGACAGGGATCAAACCCAAACCCCAGCAGTGACCTGTGTGGCTACAGTGACACCACCAAGATTCTTAACCCACTGAGCCACCAGGGAATTCCTCTAGAACTGTTCTTTTAAAAAAAAAAAGTTTATTTAAAAGATGTCATGGGTATTAATTGTGTTGAAGGTTTAAGAAAGGTACCTACAGGAGTTCCCGTCGCGGCACAGTGGTTAATGAATCCAACTAGGAACCATGAGGTTTCGGGTTCGATCCCTGGCCTTGCTTAGTGGGTTAAGGATCTGGCATTGCCATGAGCTGTGGCGTAGGTCGCAGACGCAGCTCAGATCCTGTGGTTCTGTGGCTCTGGGGTAGGCTGCCAGCTGTAGCTCTGATTCGACCCCTAGCTTGGGAAATTCCATACGCCGTGGGAGCGGCCCAAGAAATGGCAAAAAGACAAAAAAAAGAAAAAAGAAAAAAAAAAAGATAGGTACCTACAAAAAATAAATAAATAAAAGAAAGAAAGAAAGAAAAGAAAAGAAAAGAAAAAAAAAGAAGTTCCCATCGTGGCGCAGTGGAAATGAATACAACTAGGAACCATGAGGTTGCAGGTTCCATCCCTGGCCTCGCTCAGCGAGTCAAAGATCCAGCATTGCTATGAGCCGTGGTGTAGGTTGTAGACACGGCTCGGATCTGGCGTTGCTGTGGCTGTGGTGTAGGCTGGCAGCTGTAGCTCTGATTCGACCCCTAGCCTGGGAACTTCTATATACCGCAGGTGCAACCTTCAAAAGGCAAAAACAAACAAACAAACAAACAAAAAACAGACCACAGTGCTCCCCATGGGGGACACTGGGCCCTGTCAAGGGATTCCTCTCATTGGGAATGAATATCCATCAAACCATGTGATGTTTGGACCCAGAAAGAACAAAGACGAAGCCTCCAAACTGTACTCCAATGAGAACTAAAAATGGTACATGAGAAAATGCAGATTTTGTTGGGAGGGGCGAATTCACCAGGGGTAGATGAATTAATTATGGTTCAATCAGTCACCGGAAATATGCCATAAGGTACAGATCACCATGGACTGGAGAAGAAAAGAATTGTCAAGTATAGAGAAGTTTGTGCTGCTATCGCTGGGTGGAGTCACTGTTCAAATGAATACCAACCCGTCAAATGACTGCAAACACTTGGAGTCTGTAAGCATGTTTGGATTCTCTACATGAAGAGGGTCCCTCTTCCCAGGTGTTCTGTGCACGTAGGGTGACAAATGCATTTCCTTACATTAAGCTGTTGCTATCTGGTACCCTTTTCCTGAGATAAACTCTAGATTTGTAAACATTGCCTTTCTGCATCCTGTCATTTTGGGTCTTTAAGCAATTCAAACCTCGGAGCTCCCGTCATGACTTGGTGGTTCACGAACCCGACTAGCATCCATGAGGATGCGGGTTTGATCCCTGGCCTCGCTCAGTGGGTTAAGGATCCCACGTTGCCGTGAGCTGTGGTGAGGCTGGCGGCTACAGCTATGATTCAAGCCCTAGCCTGGGAACCTCCATATGTTGCAGGTGCGACCCTAAACAAAACAAAACAAACAAAAAAACCTCTTTACCCTGTTGGTGCAGTCTTGCTTCATTAACAATCTGAGTCCCCTGATGGGGTGCGCTGACAAGGACACCCCCCCACCCCTTGCTAAAACCTGAAATCTAAACACGAGCAAATGAGCAAACAAATCCAGGCTGAGGGTCGGGCCGGGAAAACAGCCAGCCCGTCCTCAGCAATAACAGAGACTGAAATCATGCCATTTGCAGCAACATGGATGGAACTAGAGACTCTCATACGAAGTGAAGTCAGTCAGAGAAAGATAAATACGGTATGATATCACTTATATGTGGACTCTACAAAAATGATGCAAATGAACATATTTACAAAACAGAAACAGACTCACGGACAGAGCAGACAAAATTATGGTTACCAAAGGGGAGAGGAGGGGGAGGGATAAATCAGGAAGTTGAGATTAATACATGCACTCCACTATAAATAAAATAATCAAGAAGGACCCACGGTACAGCACAGGGGGCTGTACTCAATATCTTGCAATAATCTATAATGGAAAAGAATCTAAAACATTACACACACACACACACACACATATAATTGAATCACTTTGCTGTGCATCTGAACCTAATACAACATTGCAAATCAACTACACTTCAATCCAAAAAATTAATTAACTAAAAAAAAGTTAGGAGTTCCCGTCCCGGCTCAGTGGAAATGAATCTGCCTAGGATTCATGAGGACACAGGCTTGGCACCTCACTTAGTGGGTTAAGGATTCGGCTTTGCTGTGAGCTGTGGTGTTGGTTGCAGACACGGCTCGGATCCCGGGTTGCTGTGGCTGTGGTGTAGGCTGGCGGCTAGGGCTCTGATTTGACCCCTGGCCTGAGAACCTCCATATGCCCTGGGTGCGGCCCCCCAAAAAAGACACACACAAAATTTAGCCCACAGTCTTCAAATGTATCAATGTCATGAAAAACAAACAAAAAATCCTTTCATAGCATACATATATGGCAAGTCATCCTGATGTTAAATATCTTACAATTTTATTTGTCAGTTATAACTCAATAAAACCGAATAAAGCAAATAAGCCTGGGCCATTGTTCTAGATTAAAGGAGACAAAGGAACAGGACAGCTAAATGCAATAGTTACTCCTGCATAGAACCTAGGGTTTTTTAAATCTAGATTTTTTTTTTTTTTTTTTTTTGCTTTTTAGGGCCGCACTCTTGGCATATGGAAGTTCCCCTGCTAGGGGTCAAATCAGAGGTACAGCTCCCTATGCCACAGCCAAAGCAACACCAGATCTGAGCAGCAACACTGGATCCTTAACCCACTGAGTGAGGCCAGGGATTGAACCCGCGTCCTCATGGATACTAGTTGGGTTTGTCACTGCTGAGGCGCAATGGGAACTCCCAGAGTGGCTGTATTCTAGTAAAATTTTATGTACAAAAGCAGGTGGTGTTGGACCAGGTGTGTCTCCTGCCGTATTTTCTGACCCTTTTGCTTTAGGCTGTGAGAAACTCAGGGCAATGCTGCGACATCCCACAGTCGACTGGAAATTCATGGCTAGAATTAACAACTTCTCTTCAAACATGGGGAGTGGGATGTCCTTGGGCTGTGGGATGGAAATCCTGTGACATCAGATTGTTATGATCATTATACAACTACAGATGTGATAAATTCATTTGAGTAATATAAAAAGAAAAAGAAAAAGACTCTTACTACTAAAGATGTTAAAAAAACCCAAAAAACATGAGGAGTTCCCTTGGGGCACAGTGGGTTAAGTATTAAGCATTGTTACTGGAGCAGCCCTGGTCACTACTGTGGTGCGGGTTTGATCCCTGGCCTGAGAACTTCCACATGCTTCAGGTGTAGCCAAAAAAGCCCAAAGCAAAGTATGCATCATACATTGTAGCTTGAAATGCTATAATCCGAATCACCAAATAACTAACAACTTCACAGCCACCTCCCCCTTGAAAAATCCTCTCCTCTTTCTCATCTTTTCTTTAATAAAAACTCTTCAGGAGTCTCCTCATGTCTCAAGGGGTTAAGGATCTGGCATTGTCATTGCTGTGGCTCTGGTTACTGCTGTGGCACGGGTTTGATCCCTGGCCTGGAAACTTCTGCATGCTGTGGACATGGCCAAGAACAAAAAAAACCCAAAACAAAACACAACTCTTTAGATTTCCTTTTCTTCCTGAAGCCCAAGGTCCAAAGCATGGGTGTCTATCATCCCCTCTTGTCTCAGTTCTCTGAGGTCTTGGGCAGAGTTGGATAAAACGATGCTTTGAAATGGGGGCCTTTGTGGGGATGTAAATCGATGCCACTGCTATGAAAACCATATGGCAGGTCCAAATGATGCAAAAAAAAAGAACTGCTGGAGTTCCCGTCGTGGCTCAGCTATAACAAACCCAAATAGTCATCCATGAAGATGTGGGTTCGATCCCTGGCCTCGCCTAGTGGGTTAAGGATCCGGTGTTGCTGTGAGCTGTGGTGTAGGTCACAGACACTCCTGGGATCCTGCCTTGCTGTGGCTGTGGTGCAGGCTGGCAGCTGTAGCTCCGACTGGATCCCTAGCCTGGGAATTTCCATGTGCTGCGGATGCAGCCCTAAAAAAGCAAAACCAAAACAAAACAAAAAAAAAGAAATTATATGATCCAGTGCTTCTGGGTATATATCCATCCAGAACAGAATCAGGATGTTGGAGAGAAAACTCCACTCCCATGGTCACAGCAGCACTATCCACGATGCCTAAGACAAGGAAACGCATGAATGGATAAAGAAAATGTGGAAGCGCGCAATGCAATCCCACTCAGCCTTAAACAAATAAGGAAATCCTACGATACAGGACATGGATGGACCTTAAGGACATTGTGTTGAGTGAGATAAGCGAGACACAGAAAGACCTGTCCTGCCGGATTTCCCTTCCACGAGGTATCTAACAGCGCCCGAGTCATAAAATCAAAACTTGGAATCATGGTTGCCAGGAGCTGGGGATGCAGGAAATGGGAAGTTATTCATCAACAGGCAAGTTTCAGTTAAGCAGAAGCTCTATAAGCTCCAGAGATCTGCTTACAGCATTGAACCAAATAAAATAAATGCACACTTAAAAATAATGCACACTTCAGCAATTGCTAAGAGGATAGGTCTCACATCAAGTGTTGTTACCCCGATACAAAAAAGAAGACAAAGAAACAGACCTGGGCTCCG
This sequence comes from Sus scrofa, assembly GCF_054392235.1. Lineage (NCBI taxonomy): Eukaryota > Metazoa > Chordata > Mammalia > Artiodactyla > Suidae > Sus > Sus scrofa. Next base: position 16,164,228 of record NC_139385.1, read on the forward strand.
GAGCTTGTCAGCCTGCGTTGGTTTGAATCCTGGCTCCCACTTCAGTGCTGGGGCCTTGGACAAGACACGCATCTCTCTGCTTGTCTCCTTTCGGTGCCTCGGGGTAATAATAATACTTGCCTGCAGGGCCCTTGAGAAGGTTAAAGGTCTTGTTTTCCACGAAGCGCTTAGCACAGTAACTAGCATGGATCAAGCGCTAATGAAGGCTACCTATCATTACTTCTGCTAGACGAGGTTTATTAAGGAGGTAATGCATTTGAAATGCTTGCCTAGCCTGGCACCTTGTATCTAAGGGCTGAACACATGTGAGAGACTACAATTATTCCACTGGGCAGATGATTTTTTTTTTTTCTTTTTAGGGTCACAACCGTGGCATATGGAAGTTCCCAGGCCAGGGGTCAAATCTGAGCTGTAGCCACCAGCCTACACCACAGCTCAGGGCAACACCAGATCCTTCACCCACTGAGCGAGGCCAGGGATTCAAACCCACAGCCTCAGGGATACTAGTTGGGTTCGTTAACCACTGAGCCACGATGGGAACTCCTCCTCCACTATGTCTTGAGCCGTTTAACTGTTCATATTTTTATAGCTTCCCATTCCTACGGGATTGGAAACGGAGCTGAAGGCAAAGTCCAAGACATGTGCCTTTTCGCAGTCCCTGCAGCACCGTTCTCTAGATGGAGGCTCGGCTCTACATCCAGTTAGAGCGCGGAATTCCCGCGGTTTAAAGGCAGAACCTTCCGCGGCCCACCTGGTCCAGCCCCCGACTGACGGGTTCACCTAAACACGCACAGAGACAGGGCTCCTTCCGGACTGAGTGGCTCTTATTTACAAAGTGATACGAGCAAGTTTCCACTTGAAATAGAGATCACGTCCATACACCCCCCTCTCACTTTGCAAATCAGGAGAAAATGACCAGCCGCCTCCCGCACCCCGTCTGTCCACCTCCCGGAGCAGGTGCCGCCAGAATTTCAGGTTAATTCTGATGACAGACTCTCTCGGTGCTTGGAGGAAGCGTTCTCCGTAGTCAAGAATGCTTACCAGTTTTCTGGCTGCCACTCCAAATCCGAGGAACTAGATTTCGTTCAGCTTCATTGACTTTTTACAAAGGGAGCAAGCAATCTTCTTGAAACCATTCAGCAGGTGTGTACTTCTATGGAGGAAATTTAAACCAGACACTTACCGTCTGCAGAAACTCATTATTCTTTTAAAGAGGGGCCGGCCTCAGAATCTTGTAAGAGGGTGATTCCACCCCTAGAGGTAGCATTCTGTATTGGCAACCACAGACAGGTTGCCTGGGAAACTGGCGACAGCTGTGTCACTTTTAAAACAAACTTCTCCCTGTAAGAGCTAATATGAACTATTACAATTCTGTGTTGTGCAGTGGTTTGGAGCTTTTGTTTTTATACTCTGTGAATATTTTTTTTCTGATTTTTCGATGATAAAACAACCATGATATTGTATAAAGTTAGGAAACCTTTGGAGAATTAAAACCATCTGTAATCCTCAATCCCAGTGGTAACTACTGATTGAGATTTTGCTGTATTTCTTTCTTTCTTTTTCTCTGGCATTGCTTGGGCTATTAAAACAAATTTGGGGAGTTCCTGCTTTGGCTCAGCAGGTTAAGGACCGGACATTGTCTCTGTAAAGACGTGGGTTCGATCCCTGGCCTGGCTAGTGGGTTAAGGATCCTATGTTGCTGTGGCTGTGGTGTAGGCTGGCAGATGCTGCTCCGATTCGACCCCTAGCCTGGAAACTTCCATATGCCACAGGTGCAGCTGTAAAAAGAAAACAAGGTTTGGAACTATGCTTAGTATTAAGCTAGGAGCTTTCTGCATAATTATTCTTTAATTAAAACGTTCCCCCTCCTTGCAATTTAAAAATTTTGAACTTTTAAACTTCTTTATTTTTATGTACATTTTACTGTGTTTTTGATTATTTTCTCAGCATGGCTTTCTAGAAATAGGATTACTATGCCAAAAAGTAGAAAGGTTTTTAAGGCTCTTGGCACATAACATTGATTTGCTCTCTGGAAATGTTAACCTGATGTGCCACAAGGAAACTCCTCTTGTCTTTTTTTTTTTTTTTCTTTTTTTTTTTTTCTTTTTGCTATTTCTTGGGCCGCTTCTGCGGCATATGGAGGTTCCCAGGCTAGGGGTCCAATCAGAGCTGTAGCCACCGGCCTACGCCAGAGCCACAGCAACGCGGGATCCGGGCCACGTCTGCAACCTACACCACAGGTCACGGCAACACCGGATCCTTAACCCACTGAGCAAGGGCAGGGACCGAACCCGCAACCTCATGGTTCCTAGTCGGATTCGTTAACCACTGCGCCACGACGGGAACTCCGTCTTGTCTTTCTGATTATGGCCATTCCGACAGGTGTGAGGTCACATCTCATTGTGTTTTTATTTTGTATTGCCCTGATGATTAGTGATGTCAAATACATTTTCATGTGTCTTTTAGCCATTTGCATGTCTTCTTTTGAAAAATGTCTAATCTGGTTCTCTGCCCATTTTTGTTGCTATTGTTGGATTGTTTGATGTTTTTGCTATTGGATTGTGTGAAGTTTTTTTTTTTGTAAATTTTGGATATTAACTCCTTATCAGGTATATGATTTGCAAATATTTTTCTCCCATTCTGTAGGTCGCTTTTAATTTCCTTGATGGTTTTCTTTGCTGTGTACAGCTTTTTCATCTGATATAGTCTCTCTTCTGGTATCAAATTTAAAAAATCATCGCCAAGACCCATGTCAAAAAGCTTACCCCTAGAACGCCATTAAAGATCCAGCATTGTCACTGCAGTGGCTCTGGTAAAGTTTCAATACCTGGCCTGGGAACATGCCACATGTGCAAAAAAAAAAAAAAAAAAAAAAAAAAAGCTTACCACTATGTTTTCTCCTAGGAGTTTTATGGTTTCCGATCTTATTTTCAAGTCTTTAATCCATTTTTTACATTTTTTGGCTGCAGCTGAGACATGCAGTTCCTGGCCATGGATTGAACCTGCACAACAGCAGTGACTTGAGCTGCTGGATCATTAACTCCCCCGAGCCACAAGAGAACTCCTTTAATCCCTTTTTTGAGTTGATTTTTATATATGGTATATGATAGGGGCTCAGTTTCATTCTTCTGCATGTGGTTGTCCAGTTTTCCCAGCACCATTAATCAAAGAGACTATCTTTTCTCTGTTTTATATCCTTGGTTACTTTGTTGTAAATTAATTGGCCATATGTGTGTGGGTCTGGGCTCTCAGTCCTTTTCCATTGACCTATGTGTGTTTTTCTGTCAATACCATATTGCTTTGATAACCGTAGCTTTGTAATATAGTTTGAAATCAGGAAGTACAATGCCCCCAGCATTGTTCTTTTTTCTTAAGATCACTTAGGCTATTCTGGATCTTTTTTGATTCCATACAAATTTAAAGTTGTTTGTTCTAATTTTGTGAAAAATGCCATTGGAATTTTTTTTGGGGGGGGGTTTTTTGGTCCCTTTTTATTATTTCTTGAATGCAACAGACCTTTCTAATTCAACGTCTTTTTTTTTTTTTTTCTTTTGTTGTTGTTGTTGTTGTTGTTGTTGTTCCTATTTCTTGGGCCGCTCCCGCGGCATATGGAGGTTCCCAGGCTAGGGGTCGAATCGGAGCTGTAGCCACTGGCCTACACCAGAGCCACAGCAACGTGGGATCCGAGCCGCGTCTGCAACCTACACCACAGCTCACGGCAACGCCGGATCGTTAACCCACTGAGCAAGGGCAGGGATCGAACCCGCAACCTCATGGTTCCTAGTCGGATTCGTTAACCACTGCGCCACGACGGGAACTCCGCCATTGGAATTTTGATAGGAATTGGTTCAGATCTGTAGATTGTTTTGGGTAGTATAGACATTTTAACAATATTCATTCTTCCAGTCCATGAGTGTGGAATATCTTTCCATTTATTTATGTTTTCTTCTGTTTCTTCCATCAATCTCTTAAAACATTTCAGTGTATAGGTCTTTCACTATAAATTCACTTGGCTAAATTTATTCCTAAGTATTTTATTGTTTTTACTGCCATTGTAAATGGGATTGCTTTCTTAATTTCTTTCTGATAGTTATTAGTATAATAACAACCCACGTAATTTTTGTGTATTGATTTTATCTCCTGCCATGTTGCTGATCTTGTTTACCAGTTCTAATAGTTTGTCTGTGTGTGTGTGTGTGTGTGTGTGTGTGTGTGTGTAATCATTACGGTTTTTTACGTATAAGATCATGTCATCTGCAAATACAGACAGTTTTATTTCTTCCTAATTTGAGTGCCTTTTATTTCTATTTCCTACCTAATTGCTCTGGCTAGAATGTCAAGGACTGTTTCAATAGGAGTTGTGAGAGTGGCCTCCCCTTGTCGTATACCTAATCTTAGAGGAAAAGCTTTCAGTTTTCCTCCAGAGAGTAACATGTTAACTGTAAGCATGCCTTTATTATGCTTAGGAATGTTCCATTACACTCACTTTGTGGAGAGTTTTTATTATGAATAAATGTTGAATTTTGTCAATTTTTTTTCTGCATCTATTGAGACAATACGATCTTTTTTTTAGGCTGCATCTGTGGCATATGGAAGTTCCCAGGCTAAGGACTGAATTGGAGTTGCAGCTGCCACCTATGCCCCTGGCACAGCAACACAGGATCCGAATTGCATCTGTGACCTATCTGCAGCTTGCAGTAACACAGGCTCCTTAACCCACTGAGTGAGGCCAGGGATTGAACTCCCATCCTCATGGATATTTGTCGAATTCATAACCTGCTGAGCCACAATAGGAACTCTGATGATAATATGATTTTTATCATTCATTTTGTTAATGTGGTATATTACATTGATTGATTTCACATGTTGAAACATCCTTGCATCCTAGGGATTAATCCCACTTGATCATTCTGTATGGTCATTCTAATATGCAGCTGAACTCAGTTTACTAGTATTTCGTTAAGAATTTTTCCATCTGTATTCATCAGGGATATTGGCTTATAGTTTTCCTTTCTTGTAGAATCCTTTTTAGGCTTTTGGTATCAGGGCAGTGATGGCCTCATAAAATGAGTTTGGGAGTATTCCCTCCTCTTCAATTTTCTGGAAGAGTTGGAGAAGCATTGGCACTAATCCTTCTTTAAATGTTTGAGACAATTCACTAGTGAAACCATCTGGTCCTGGACTTCTGTTTGTTGGGAGTTTTCTGATTACTGATTCAATTTCTTACTCATATTGGTCTGCTCAGATTTTCCATTTCTTCATTATTCAGTCTTGGTAGGTTCTTTCCTTCCTTCCCTCCTTCCTTGCTTCCTACCTTCCTTTCTTCCTTTTTTATTTTTGCCACCCCCATAGCATATGGAAATTCTTGGGCCAGGGGTTGAATCTGAGCAAAGCTGCAACCTACATCACAACTGAAGCAATGCTGGATACTTAACCCACTGTGCTGGGCCAGGGATTGAACCTGCACTTCCACAGTGATCTGAGCTACTGCAGTTGGATTCTTAACCCATTGCACCACAGCAGGAATTCCTGGTTGTTTATTTCAAGGAATATATCTGTTTTCTTTTGACTGTTTCCTTTAGGTGTCTGGTTTCTTGAACATATAATTGTTCTTAGTAGTCTTTCATAATCCTTTGTATTGCTGGTATTAATTTAATGTTTCTCTCATTTTTCATTTATACTCTAAATATTCTTTCATTTATAGTCTAAATATGCTTTCATTTATAGTCTAAATATTCTTTCATTTCCCTTATAGTCTAAAAATTTGTCAATTTTGTTTATTTTATTTTATTTTTGTCTTTTTGCCTTTTCTAGGGCCGCTTCCCACGGCATATGGAGGTTCCCAGGCTAGGGGTCTAACCAGAACTGTAGTCGCCAGCCTACGCAGAGCCACAGCAACGTGGGATCCGAGCCGCGTCTGTGACCTACACCACAGCTCACAGCAAGGCCAGATCCTTAACCTACCGAGCAAGGCCAGGAATCGGACCTGCAACCTCATGGTTCCTAGTTGGATTCGTTAACCACTGCGCCACAATGGGAACTCCTGTTTATTTATTTTTTTAAATCAGCTCTTATTTTCGTTGATCTTTACTATTGTTTTTCTGGTCTGTATTTTGTTTGTTTCTGCTCTGATCTTTGTTATTCTTTCCTTCTGTTAACTTTGGGCTTAGTTAATTCTTTTTCTAGTTCCTTGAGGTTGAAAATTAAGTTGCTTATTTGAGATATCTTTTCTTTTTCTCTTTTTTCTTTTGACTGCACCTGAAGCATGAGGAAATTCCCAAGCCAGAGATCAAACCTGTGCCACAGTAGCAAGCTGAACCACAGCAATGACAATGCCTGATGCTTAACCCACTGAGCCACCAGGGAACTCCAAGATCTTTTTTTTTTTTTCCTTAATGTAAATATTTATCATTATAAACGTCCCTCTTAGAAGTGCTTTTGTTGCATCTCACAAGTTTTGGTATGTTGTATTTCCATTTTCACATGTTTTAAAAAATATTTTTGTTTCTTCTTTGACTCATTGGTTGTTCATAAATGTGTTCATTTTTGTGAATTTTCCAACTTTCCTTCTGTTACTGATTTCAAGTTTCATATTATTATTGTCAGAAAAGATACTTGTTATGACTTTAATCTTAAGTTTGCTAAGACATGTTTTGTAGCCTAGCATATGATCTATTCTGGACGATGTTCCATGTAGACTTGAAAAGAATGTGCATTCTCCTGCTGTTGGATGGAAAGCTCTAAATATGTTTATTGGGTCAATTTGTTCTAAAGTGTAGTTCAGCAACAAAATTAAGGAAACAATCCCATTTACCACCACATCAAAAAGAATAAAATACATAGGAATAAACCTACCTAAAGAGACAAAAGACCTGTGCTCTGAAAACTATAAGACACTGGTGAAAGTAATCAAAGACAATATAAACAGATGGAAAGATTTACCATGCTCCTGGGTTGGAAGAATAAGTATTGTCAAAATGACTATACTACCCAAGGCAATCTATAGACTCAGTGCAATCACTATCAAATTACCAATGGCATTTTTCACAGAACTAGAACAAAAAATTTTTTAAAATTTGTATAGGAGTTCCCGTTTTGGCTCAGTGGTAGTGAACCCTCATAATATCCATGAGGACTCAGGTTCAATTCCTGGCCTTGCCCAGTGGGTTAAGGATCTGGCATTGCCATGAGCTGTGTGTAGACTGCAGATGTGGCTCAGATCCCGCATTGCTGTGGCTGTGGCATAGGCCGGCAGCTGTAGCTCAGATTCAACCCCTAGCCTGGGAACTTCCGTATGCTGCAGGTGCGGCCCTAAAAAGAAAAAAAAATGTATGAAAACACAAAAGAACCCAAATAGCCAAAGCAGTCTTGAGAAAGAAAAATGGAACTGGTGGAATCAGGCTCCCTGACTTCAGACTATGCTACAAAACCACAGTCAAAAAAACAGTATGGTACTGGCACAAAAGCAGAAATATAGATCAGTGGAGCAGGATAGAAAGCCCAGAGATAAACCCACACTCTTATGGTCAACTAATCTATGACAAAGGGGACAAGAACATACAATGGAAGAAAGACAGTCTCTTCAATAAGTGATGGTGGGAAGACTGGACAGCTACATGCAAAGGAATGAAATTAAGACATTCTCTGACTATACACAAAAATAAACTCAAAATGGATTAAAGACCTAAAATGTAAGGCTAAAAACTCCCAGAGGAAAACACAGACAGAACACTCTGACATAAATCATGGCAATATCTTTTTGGATCCACCTCCTACAGCACTACAGTAATGAACATATAAACAAATAAAATACCTAAACTTAAAAGCTTTTACACATCAAAGAATACCATAAACAAAATGAAAAGATAACCCACGAATGGGAGAAAATCTTTGCAAATGAAGCAACCGACAGGGATTAATTTCCAAAACAAATAAACATCTCATGCAGCTTTATATCAAAAAGACAAACACTACAATAAAAAAAATGGGTAGAGGATTCAAACAACCATTTCTCCAAAGAAGACAGACAGATGGCCAAAAAACACATGAAAAAAATGCTCAGCATCACTAGTCAACAGAAAATTGCAAATCAAAACCTTAGGGAGGTTTACCAATCAGAATGGGCAATGTCAGAAAAGCAGAAAATAGCAAGTATTGATGAGGAGGTGGAGGAAATTGATCTATGTTCTATCCCTACCCAAATGTTGCACTGTCTTTTTTTTTTTTTTTTTTTTGTCTTTTCAAGGCTGCACCTGCGGCATATGGAGGTTCCCAGGCTAGGGGTCTAAACGGAGCCACAGCTGCCAGCCTACACCACAGCCTCAGCAATGCCAGATCTGAGCCGTGTCTGTGACCTACACCACAGCTCATGGCAACACCAGATCCTTAACCCACTGAGTAAGGTCAGCGATCAAACCCCGCAACCTCATGATTCCCAGTCAGAGGCGCCCACCCGGCCTGAGCTGAAAGGGGCCCCCGGGCAGCCGTTTCTGCTGCACCATGACAGGAACTCCTGCACTGTCTTGAGTACTGTAAATATGTAGCAAAACTTAAAGCTGGATGGAATGATTCCTCCCAGTTTATTCTTATTTTTCCCACTTGTTTTAGCCGTTCTGCATCCTTTGCCATTTTTATGTGAATTTTAGAATAAGCTCATCTATATTTATAAAAAAATCTTGCTAGGATCTGAGAGGCATTGTGTGAAACCTGTAGAAGTTTGGGAAGAATTGCTATCCTTGCTCTGTTGAGTATTCCAATCTATGACTCTCCAGTATGTCTCTCCATTTTATTTAGCTCTTTTTTGTTTTCCTCATCAGCATTTTGCAGTATTGCAGCACAGATGTCTAGAACATGTATTGTCACATTTATACCTTAATAAATTGTTTTTTGAACATTTGTTAATGGCATAGATTTCTATACAATAAACAGGTGATTCTACAGGTGCATATATATACATATATTTCTTGTATCTACAGAACTTTAAGCGAAAGATCAATGTTTAGCATCACCTCACTACAAAGTGCCTTATTTACTTTCCATTTATGTTTGTATTCTTTACTAACATATTTCTTTTTTTTTTTGCAAATATTTATTCCTATAAATATCTTAGCAAAGTCATCGAGGGAACTTTAAGAAAACAAAAGGAACATTGCTAAAATTATGTGCAGTACATTTTCCTTAAAGCACAGTCCTGTCGTGGCTCAGTGGTTAATGAACCCGACTAGCCTCCACGAGGATCTGGGTTCAATCCCTGGCCTCACTCAGTGGGTTAAGGATCCAGTGATGCTGTGAGCAGTGGTGTAGGTCGCAGACATATGGATCCCACGTTTCTGTGGTTGTGGTGTAGGCTGGCAGCTGTAGCTCTGTAATGACCCCTGGCCTGGGAACCTCCATATGCCTTGTTGCAGCCCTGAAAAGACAAAAGAGCAAACAAACGAAAAAAACCTTAAAGTAAATGCCACAATTCAACCTGCAAGATTTGTCTGAAAAAAATTTTAGATGCTAACGCAGAGTTCTAGAACCGCTAGTCTGATGTTTTTATTTTTTTACTTAATGAATTTTATTACATGTATAGGTGTACAACAATCATCACAACCAAATTTTACAGCATTTCCATCCCAAACCCTCAGTGTATCCCCCCACCCCCCAAGTCTGATATTTTAAAGCTTCGTTGAAATATAACTCACCATAAGATTCATCCTTTTAAAGTGTACAATTGGGAGTTCCCGCTGTGGATCAGTGCATTAAGAACCTGACGTAGTCTCTGTGAGGGTGCGGGTTCGATCCCTGGCCTTGCTCAGCAGGCTAAGGATCCTGCACTGCTGCAAGCTGAGGTGTAGGTCACAGATGTGACTCAGATTGGTGTTGTTGTGGCTGTGGCATAGGGCCAGCAGAGGAAGCGCCAATTGGACCCTCGCCTGGGAACTTCCATATGCCACAAGTGCAGCCCTAAACAAAAAAATTTTATACGTATAATGAAATCATATAATATATAATCTGAGGCTGGCTTTTTTTTTCCCACTCAGTCTATATCCCTTGAGATCAACCCAAGCAGACATATCAGTAGTTCATTCCTTTTTATTATCGAGTAGTGTTCCACTGAATGGATATACCATCCTTTGATGAACCATACTTTGTGTGGAAGGATATACAGATCGTTTCCAGTTTGGAACAATCATCGATAAGTGCTATGAGCATTTGTGTACATGTTTTTGCAGGAAGATACGTTTTCATGTCTCTGGGACAAAAGTCCAGCAATGCCATTGGTGGGCTGTATGTTTTATGTTTCGCTTTATAGGAAGTTGGCTGTTTTCCAGAGTGGCTGTGCCCTATTAGATTTCCATCAGGACCATAAGAGTGATTCACTTTCTCCACACACTTGTCAGCACTTCCCTTTGGATCACACAGTTGCTGATGAGGAAATTCAGTTTCATTCAAGTCGTTGTGCCACTCTAGGTGATGTGTCCTTGCTGAGACTTTTAAAATTTGTTTGCCTTTAATTTTGAGAAGTTTGTGGCATGTCTGCATGGATTTCTTCAGGTTGCCTTTTTTTTTTTTTTTTTTTTTTTTTTTTGTATTTTTAGGCACCCGTGGCATACGGAAGTTCCCAGGCTAGGAGTTGAATTTGAGCTACAGCTGCCAGCCTACACCACAGGCACAGCAATGCTGGATCTCCAACCCACTGAGCAAGGCCAGGGATCGAACCCACATCCTCATGGATCCTAGTGGGATTGTTTCCGCTGTGCCACAATGGGAACTCCTCTTTGGGTTCTCTTGTTTGGGATTCACTCAGCTTCTTGAATCCCCAGGTTTATGCCTTTGGCCAAATTTGGTAAACTTTCAGACACTACGTATCTTAATATCTTTTTAGCTGTAGACTTTTTCTTCTCTCCTTCTGGAACTCCGGTGATAAGAATGTTAGATCTTTCATTATTGTCCCAGAGGCTCCTGAGGCTATATTCATTTTTACATTTCAGTCTATTTTGTGTTGATCAAATTGGGTAATTTCTGTTGATCTATCCTCAATTCACAAATTCATTTCTCTGTCATCTCCATCCTAATACGGAGCCCATCAGTGAGGTTTTGTTTTTAATTTCAGTAGTTTTGGGCTTTAACTTTCCACCTGTGGCACGTGGAATTTTCTCGGCCAGGGAGTGAATCTGGGCTGCAGCTGTGACCTATACCACTGCTGTAGCAATGCTAGATTTTTTAACCCACTGTGCTGGGCTGGGGGGTCTCATCCATGCCTCCACAGTGACCCAAGCTGCTGCAGTCAGATTCTTAACTCACTGTGCCACAGTGGGAGTGCCAAAAACATTTTTAAGAAACAATTTTTTTCCACATACTTTGTAGTTTTTTTTTGGGGGGGGGAGTATTTTTTAAAATTTTTAAAAAATTATAGTTGATTTACAATACTCTATTGTTTTTAAATTCAAACTGTCCCAAATTTAGGACAGTGGGAATCCCTTCAAGCTGATTCCTGTTCCTATTGAGATATGCCCATTAGTCTTCAAGTAGTTTCTTATTTTCTTACTTTTAGACCAAAAAGATATTTCACTCGTTTCTTTCCTTTCCCAGCCCTGGATTCAGCCTTCTCTCCAGGGAGCATGATGAATCAGGGGTGGGTAAGAGGTTTGTCCTGCATCCCCCACCCCAACCCAATGGCCAAAACACAGCTCCCAGCTAGCTAACAACGGGATGTACCTTCATGCCCAGGCCCAGGCTGGAGAGGTCACAGGGTGGGAGAAGGGAGACCAAGAATCGAGCCAGAGGAGGTGAGAGGCAGGATTGTGCACGAGCCGAGTTCCAAGTCTCTATCAGGCTCCATTATCCCCTCAAGGCTTCACGTGCAAACACACATTCAAAGATAAAGTTAAGAACTCCAAGATGGCAAAGCCAGAGCGTTGAAGTCCAAGAGCAGGGACTTGCTGAGCACAAACGCTGTGTATGCCAGTCTTTTGGTTCTCACTTAACTTTGCAATTTTTTCCTAGATAGATGCCAAAAGCTCTTGTGACTTAGAAGTGACTTATATTTGTTTCTATTGTGAATAAATTTTCCCCACTATATTTGCTAATTGGCTAGTAATGAGAATAGAGAAAAGTCATTTTGTACAGTTCATTTTGATGGCTATTTTAGCATTTCTTATATCATCACTGAGTAAAATTTAATCGAGTTTTGTCAGTTCTCTTAGGTTTTCTACATAGAAGTCATGCACGACAGCTGTCACTTGAGCACTTAGCATTGCTAGGTACTGTTCTAAGTCATTTAATCCTCATAACCCTTGGAAGCAGGTACTATAATTACCCCCATTTCACAGATGAGGAAGGTGAAACATGAGAGACTTGCCCAAGGCCAGAGCTAACAAGTAAGTGGTAGGGTCTAAATTCCAGATGAAATCCAGATCCAGGCCTTCCAGCTTAAGCCCATGTCCTCAAGCACCAGGCTGTAATAATTCTCTATTGATGAGAGGAATCCCTTCTCTTTCGTTCTGTCTGAAGACAGTGCTCTGGGTAAAACTGTCAGAACAGGCTAATGGTAGTGACAGCAAACATCCTTCTCTTGTTCTTAATTTTAACTTAATGTCTGTTTCGTTTTTAAGTGTAACAATGAAGTCTGTGGCTGAAAAGGGAAACCTATGTAACATAAGAATATTAATAATATATATTTTCTTAAGATGAAGAGCCAAAAATCCAACCTATTTGGAAGAGGGATGGGTCATAAAACTTCATTGATAAGGACTTCTGTCCCAAAGGCTTATTCCAATCACACCTGCGGCACATAAAATATCAAGACTTTCTTGTTGAGAAGACAGACCCTCTGGCCATATTATTGATGCTGACTTAAGAGAAAGATAAGGCAAGAGTCCAAAGATGCTGAATTCAACCAAATGAGACATTTACAAAAAAAACCAATTCAACAATTTACGCGAGTATAAGTCATGAAGAAGACAGCTTTTTTTGGGGGGAGGCTGATATGCATATTTTATTTAACAAACATAATGTACAATGAGGAAAAGAATGGAAGATTCCCAGGAGAATTAAGAGTGTGTATACCTGGAGTAGCACCTAGAAAGTACATGGAAAAGAAAAACGGGGAACACCTTCTACAGAGACCATTTGCGCCCACAATTCTACGAGCAGATTCTCCAGAAATGTCATGGTAACTCCTCACATTCCAAGTAGCTGGGCGATCAGCTGACTCAGTGAACTGTTTCAGAACATCTTCGGTGCTTTAGGACAAGAGACGTGTCACCCTGATGGGTTTCACACATAAATTTATAAGGGACCGGTAAAAAGTTTTATACTCACCCTACCATCACTCCAAAATGACTACAGCTTGCAGTGAACAAACAAAAATGTGTGGTACACTATTAGGAACACCCTTGAAAAGCAAAGGAAGCTTTCTTGACTGCTTGTGTGAGGTGACCTTGTTCAAGAAGGGTGCCCTGGGAATTTCAATGTCACAGGCACACTGATAATCCGTAGAAACGGTGGCGGCTGCGAGGAGGAGGAGGAGGAGGATCATAGTGGTGTATTTAGGATGCAAAGGGTTCCATCAGGACGAGAAAAGGTTCCACATGGCCGGTGGCGGGAAAGCCTCACGGAAGCCTCTCAGTTCCCATTACCCTGTGCACTCACTGCAGTAGGCTGGTTACACTGCATGACCCACCAGGACGAAAGCTCCCTTGCTTGCAAAACAGATCAGGAGTTCCTAACTGGGGGCAATTCTGTCCCCAGCCCGCAATGCCTGTAGATGACTTTTTTGGCAACTGGGAGGTTGCTATTAGCATCTAGTGGGTGGAGGGCCAGGGACATTACTAAACACCCTACAATGCACAGGGCAGCGCCTGCCACGAAAACGTCCTCGGGCCCCAAAGGTCAACAGTACTGAGGCTGAGAAACCCTGAAAGAGGTTGACATGAAGGGTGTCCGGTTGTTCATAAAGTCAGAGGTACCCCATGGAGGCGGAAAGGCATTGCCTGCACTTCAAAGCTCTAAGGGATCCCCCATCAGCTCCCACCAGCAGAGACCCGTCCATTGCTCATCCTCGGACCCAGACCCTGGGCCGGCTCCCTTACAAAGGGCCCAGTGAGGACCCGCTGAATCAAAGGAGGGGAGCAGTGCCAGAAGCAAGGTTCAGTCATTTATAAAAGGTATCCTGAACCTCAATAGTGTCACGCTCTCTGACTACACAGGACGGGTCTCAAAGGTAGGGTTATCACACATTAGAGACAGACGCAGCATTTTAGGGGGAACATGTCTAAACACTGCCAGATTCATTTTCTGGGGCAAACCAAGTAAAATGGTGTTAAAGGCAAACATTCAATATACTTCTTGTTTTTGGCTGCAGCGTGAAGTAACTTGATGTGGAATCTCAGTTCCCAGACCAGGGATTGAACCTGGGCTGCAGTGGTGAAAGCATCGAATCCTAACCACTAGACCACCAGGGAACTCCCTCTATATACTTCATTTTAAACTAAAAAAATTAACACATGAAATGCCATGCACAGCAGACACCATTCCTTTTTTTTTTTTTTACATATTTACAATTTTACATATTTACTTATTAATATATCTTCTATCTTTACAATTATAAAATTATTTCAAACTGTAGAACAGTGGTACCATTGAATTTCCTTAAACATACATTTTTGTAGCATTCATTTGTTTTATCCTTCAAAAGGCAATTATTTAACCAAATCCAAAACACAGTGAATGCCACAGAGGAAGCACATAGGAAAATCATGGAGAAAAAATAGATTTATAGACAAAATTTTCACACAAGCCTTAAATGAATCTATTTCAGTAACCCAAATAAATAGTACTTTATTATTTCCTAAGCCTCCCCTGACAGGAAAAACAAAAACAAAATGAACAAAACAATCCCCATAAACTGTACCTTTAAAAATGCTCTGATATTTATAAGCAATTAAGTTATACTCTAGATCCCAATTGGTGGACTGTGGCAATAAGGGCTGGCTACAATTTAGGCTCAAATAAATACTATCTACGTCAATTTTTTATCATCCTGCATAAACTTGAGGTTGCAGCGGTGGAGGAAGTTTATCATTTTCAACATTTTCAGAGTCAATAGCTGCTAACGACTGATTTGGGGGCTTAATTTCAAGTGGATATTTCTCAACAATGTCTTGAACCTCTTTTGCGATTCCATCTGTCCAATCTATTAGGTCTTTCTCAAGCTTCTTGGCTTCGTTCATAATCCTTTCCTGCCGTTCATTCAATTGAGACAGGAGATCCAAATTCTTATACATCTGCTTAACACCCAAGCAAGCATCAGGAGACCAGTTCTCCGATTCTTGCTTCCTGGGAGAAGTCTGGCCAGACATGTATCGATCGAAATCTTCCTGACTTAAATTCAAAGACTGAGCATCTAATTTCTCAATGAAAGCCACAGCACAGCACTATAAAAAAGAAGAGAGTGTTATTTATTAGAGTCATACGAGGAAAGCTGCAAATATTCAAGTAGATGGTTAAAAGAGAATTTCAATCAGAATCAAGGAGTTCCCATCGTGGTGCAGCAGGTGAGTAAGGATCACGGTGTTGTCTCTGCAGATGCTCAGATTGCTGCTGAGGCTTGGGTTCAATCCTCGGCCCGGAGCAGAGCCTTAATAAGGACCCTGGCATTGCCGCAGCTCTGGCTTGAGCTGCGGCTCTGGCTCAGATTCATCCCCTGGCCCGAGAGCTTCCACAGGTCTCAGGTGCCTAATACCCGCCCTCCAAAAATATCAAAAGTAGACCAAACAGGAGTTCCTGCTGTGGTGCAGTGTTAATGACCTGGCTTGTCTCTGTGGAGTCGCTGGTTTGATCTCCAGCCTGGTTCAGTGGGTTAAGGATCCAGTGTTGCCACGGCTGTGGCTCCTATTCGATCCTGACCCCAGGAACTTCCAGATGCAGTGGGTGCAGCTGAAAAAGGGGGAAAAAACAATCTCATGAACTTCCTTGGACTTGAGCTTCAAAGGTTACCAGCTCCCAGCTACTCATGTTCCCTTTATACTCCCAACTGCAGTACAACACT
Source organism: Sus scrofa (assembly GCF_054392235.1). Classification (NCBI taxonomy): domain Eukaryota; kingdom Metazoa; phylum Chordata; class Mammalia; order Artiodactyla; family Suidae; genus Sus; species Sus scrofa. The sequence continues at coordinate 16,180,264 of NC_139385.1, forward strand.
TCTCCCTTAAAAAACATTAAATCTAACTGCCCGACCCTCCGAGAGTCATCCTCTCCTCGGGTTGTTCGAAGGTCCTAGGGTCTTACACAGAGTGAAGTGTTTGAAGAGGCACCTTCACTGGTTACCACACAGCTCCCTATGGGATTCCTTGAAGTCAGAGGCTCTCTGCCTCCCTGCCATGTTGCTGTGGAGAGGACAGAACCCCAGCGAGGAACACATGTGCGAGGAGGCAGAAGACACGAGGCCTACGAGGAGCCAGCGAAGACAGGGTGGAAGCCAAGCACAGAAGCCAAGCACGAGAGATGCTCCAGGGAAAAGAGTCACACGCCTGTTACAGAAGGAGACTGAGTTTCCATGGGACTTGGCCACTGGTGGCTTTTTTACTTTTCATTGGAGCAGTGGGAGCAGAAGCCAGACTCTGAGGCAGGTAAGAAAAGGATGAAGACAGACGGGGCAAACACAGTTAAGGCCGCAAGTCAGGGCTGGGAAGCTGCCAAGCGTACGTGATGGCAGCCCTCAGCGGCGGTGATGAGGGCCTCCCGCATGGGCCTGGTCCTGCTCCATCACTCCTACCACCAGCCATGCCCCTCGTCGCCACACTTCTTGGGGACTGTGGACTGTCTGACACTCCCTGGGTAAAAAACTGAATCAGAAAGGCCCCTCACCAGCAGTTAAGTGCATGTTTCACTTATGTTAAGAAGTAAGAGGAGTTCCTGTCGTGGCTCAGTGGTTAACTAATCTGACTAGGAACCTTGAGGTTGTGGGTTTGATCCCTGGCCTTGCTCAGTGGGTTAAGGATCCAGCATTGCCGTGAGCTGTGGTATAGGTCGCAGACGCGGCTAGGATCCCAACGTGCTGTGGCTGTGGTGTAGGCCGGCGGCTACAGCTCCAATTGGAACCCTAGCCTGGGAACTTACAGATGCTGCTGGAGAGGCCCTAGAAAAGGCAAAAAGACAAAAAGACAAAAAAAAAAAAAAAAAAAAAAAAAAGAAAGAAAGAAAGAAATAGGAGTATTTCAGCCACTTAAACATTTTTTTCAAACTATGGTTTAGACAACCATGTGTCTGGAAGGATAAAATCACTGTCAACAATGAAGCAAAAGTCATCATGACAGAGAGTGTTCCCCAGTCCCTCCACCTGAAAACCACACTCCTCAGAGGCTGCGAGTGACATAAGGACCAGCTGAACATAACGGCAGAGGGTGACCAGTAAAGGGGCAGGGCCAGGGTTTCAGGGGCCTAGAGCTCATACACTTTGGGGAACCCACTTAAAGGGAAAGAAAAAACAATGACAAAATTAGGTACAAAATATACAATGGAATACTACGCTGCCAGAAAAAGGGCAAAATAATGCCATCTGCAGCAACATGGATGCAGCTAGAGACTCTCATATTAAATGAGGTCAGAAAGAGAAAGACAAATACCATATGACATCACTTATATGTGGAATCTAAAATATGGCACAAATGAATCTATCTTCAAAACAGAAACAGACACACAGACATGGAGAGCAGACTTGCAGCTGCCACAGGGGAGAGGGAGGGAATGGGATGGACTGGGAGTTTGGGGTTAGTAGATGCAAACTATTCCATTTAGAGTGGATAAGTGATGAGGTCCTGCTGTGGAGCACAGGGAACCATATCCAATCACGTGGGGCAGAACATGACAGAAGATAGTATGAGAAAAAGAATGTATATATATGTACGACCAGGTCACTCTGTTGTACAGCAGAAACTGATACAATACTGTAAATCAACTGTAATTTAAAAAGAGTGAATACACATTAAGGATATAAAAATAAATCACAAGAAATTTCTGGAGTGTTGGAGATTCAAGAGCCTATCTTTTTAGACAATTTACCAGAAATGCTTCCACATGTCACCTGGCCTCCCCTCCTATCAATGTCCCCGTACAACTTTCAGCGCAGGAAGCAAAGCACAGAGGGTGTCTCAAAGCTCAAATTCACTGGCTTGATGAGCAATTATTCTCAAGCTGTAAGCAAAAGTCCAGCGGTCTGTAACAGGAAGTATTCAGCCTATAACTTAGATATAAATGCTTAACTCCTGTAGTGCCTAGAGTCAATCAGCACTGTAACAAAACAGCAGCAGAAAATCATTCCACATCCTCTAAACTGATGCTTTCTTAAACTACTTCAGTATTCAGTTTTAAGAGGTAACTTGCAGCAATAAAACAAAAGATCCATCTGAAGTCTTTCAATAAAGGAATCAGTCTAATTATTCACGGCTGAAACAACCAACTACTCCAGTGGCTCTTAGAGCCAGGACCCCGGGGGGGGACGGCCAACAGCAGCCGAGGCTCCTCAACTCGGCCATGCTTCTTACAGGGGAGCCACAGGTGGTCAAGACCTGGGATGTGGGCTGTGTGCGTGGCCTGGTCACATGTGCTCTGTGACAGACACCAAGCGAGTGCCCTCAGCTAGGCTGACCCCTCAGGTCCGAAGTGCTAATGTATCACAGGCACGTGAGGGACCTGTCAGGTCCTTAAACTGAATACCTTCCTGGTTCTTCTCTGCGACCAAGAAATCAAATACCTACCAGGTTGGTGAAATAGTAGCCATCCTCTCCAGTCATCAACCGGCTTGGGTTGCAGAAGCGGGTGATATACTGGATATTGGACTGAAGGCGCGGGGGGTTGCCCTTCAAAACAATGTAGATGAGAGTGGGTAAGAAGTCGTCGGCTGAAGCGGGCTCGTTCTTGGTGACCTTGATGGCATTGAAGATGTGCTTGCTGCACTTGGTGATACAGGCCAGCTTATCCCGGGGCACACGCTTTGAATCCATTTCAATGATGTCTATAAAGGAGAAAAGACGCTGCTTCCAATGAGAAGATCACTGCAGGAAAGAGGCCTCAGGACAATACTTCTTTACCTTAAGTTACAGAGGTCCCCTTGCCACCCCGTCTCCCCCAGTTAACCTAGCGTGTGAAACTCAGACGGCAAGAACAGCACACACCAGCTCACTCTCAGAGAACACGGGACCGTGAGGAAGTCCCACAGAGTGTGCCCTGCAGGCTCACTTCTTCCCGCCCCCAGATTACGCAGGTCAACTCTCATTATCAAGGGAACTAGGTGCAGAACAGCTCAGTGATTTGCCCAAGACTGTACAACAGCAAGTGCTGGGGGGTGGGGATTTGAAACCAAGTCTGACTCGAAAGCCCATTCTTTTCATTGTGATGGTAAATGGCTGTGAGCTCCATGGAGAAATACGCAGTCTTTTTACTGTCTTTGTTCCTTTTACTACATTGTAACTCAGTTTAGAAGGCCCCACTGTGCACAGCGATTTTTAGAAACGTGGTTATTATACAAGGCATCTTCGTGTTGGCTATCAAAACGCCAGCTGCTGAGAGCCATCGCATGGCGGTCCACAGAGGCCCATCCTCCCGGCGTGTCCATGTCCCCCAGCTGCGACCATCTGGCAGACCTTGCTAACACGCCCAACCTGCTGGCTAGCACGGGGGATGGGCAGGCGAGTACATCTCATCTCATGCACTGTATTTTCCTTCTCTCAGAAAAAAATTCTTTCACTGCCCTTCGCCACCACCACGCCCAACCAGTGGGCTCTCAGGAATGCACATTCTTGGTCACAAGGAAGAGTTAGGTGCAGACTCAGCACTGTCAGACCAACCCAGGAGGAGGCAGGCGTCTGCCTGTGGCTGCGCCTCTGCCTGCAGCCGTCTAGGTCACCAGGAAGGAAAGGAGCTGCGGCCGCTGCACCTGACAGCGACTTCTTGCCACCAGCAGGAAGAATGGTTTCAGAGTGAGGCGGGACGGTGGTCCACGCCGAAGTGTTTTTCCTGCTCTCAACTCTCAGCCGTGCGGCCAGCTACTGGGGGAAACCGTCGCAGGACCGCCCCGGCCATGGAAGACTAACGTGCGGGGGACAGGAACACTGCACAGGGCAGAGGCCCTACTTTAATTTACTGATACCTTTATCCCCCCGCCCCCACGCCACGACGTGCCTGTCTACTGTATGAATCATAAAACTTTTTTTTATCCTTTAGTTCCTTTAATCTTTTAATTATGGGTTGTAATTACTGTTACTACATCTCAGTCTAGTTATTTTTCTTTTCTATTTAAATAGAACTTATGACCAAAAAGATCTAGGGAATATACACACAAACACATATAATATATATTTTTTAAACCATTTTCACCCTATTTCGCCTTCTACCTTTTATTGTTGGTTTTCACTCTCTATTTCCAACACTTAACCATTTTCTCATTAATCTTTATTCTTTAAGTTTTAAAGTGAATTAAAAGTGAATTACAGGCATACATCATTTTGCTGGGCTTCACAGATACTGCAGTTTTACAAACCGAAGGTCTGTGGCCGCCTGGCATCCAGCATGTCTTTCAGCACCATTTTTCCAACAGCAATTGTTTACTTTATATCTCTTTGTCACATTTTGGTAATTCCTGCAATGCTTCAAACCTTTTCATTATTTTTATAGTTATCGTGATCAATGAACTTGGAAGTTACCATAGAAATTGCTTTGGCATTTTTAGCAATAAAGTACTTTAAAATTAAGCTATGTGTATATATTTTTAGACATAACGCTACTGCACAGTGAATAGACGACAGTATAGTGTAAATGTAACTTTTGTAACTTCTATATGCACTGGGAAACCCAAAAATTCACGTGACTTGCTCTATCTTGATACGTGCTCCATTGCGGTGGTCTGGAGCCAAACCCACAGCCCCTCTGAGGCATGCGTGTACCTTTTATCTAGACACATGTGCAGCTGCTACGGCCAAAGGGCAGGGCCAGTGGTGTAAAAAGGAAGAGAAGAGAAGGAAAAGGAAGTAGGGAAAAACTAAACCCAAGGGATTTCCCCCATACTCTTCGTTTTGCAGTGAACCCCCTCTCCTTATTTCTTTCTAGGGCCATACCCGCGGCACATGGAGGTTCCCAGGCTAGGGGTCAAGTCGGAGCTGCGGCTGCTGGCCTACACCACAGCCAAAGCCACCCCAGATCTGAGTCGCATCTGCAACCTACACCATAACGCCAGATCCTTAACCGACTGAGTGAGTGAGGCCAGGGATCAAACCCACATCCTCATAGACACTATGTCAAATTTTAACCCACTGAGCCACAACGGGAACACCAACCCCCCCTTTCTGAACTATCCTTTTGTCTGAGAGAAGTTCCTTTTGTTTTTGATCACCCGTGATTTATACCGCCCCCAAGTCTACACGAGGAGACACGGAAGGAGAAGCACACAAAACAGGCCACGTGCCACTGTGTTAGCTGTTCCTCTAGAATGACTCCCCTTCCCAGTCTGCCTGCTGTTGGTTACCCTGCAGAGTCCTCAGACATCTGTCTGTCTCTGTTGATTCTGTCCAGGGCTTCTACTGGTAATCAGTAGGAAAGAAAGGCTTGAGTGTGGGTACTCCTATCTCAGCAGATATCCAGACTTTCATGGGGTTTTGAAAAGGAAGTAGGCTGTACTTCTAGCTCAGTCAACCTGGGCACTACTGCCTTTGGGGTTGGGTAATTCTTGGTTGCAGGGGACTGTCCTGGGCACTGCAGGATGTCTGAGTAGCACCCGTGGACTCTACCCACCACAAGACAGATGTCAACCGACATGGAAAATGCCTCAATTCAGGGCAGTTATAAAACAAAACTGAGAGTGCTGATCAGAAGCACACAGGACGTTTTGGAGAAATTTCAGTGATCACCTCTGTGTCTGAGACTCTTGTTCTAGACTGTCCTTTCCCACTGCTCCTGCACGGAGGCTGACAAGGCAAGATCGGGAAGGAGGTGATCCTGTAAACTCTGGGCCTCAGAGGCAGGACGGGTCCGCACTTGGATTGGCTAAGATGAGAGAGTAAGAAGGCTTTTAAAATCATGTGGCTGTGGTTTCACTATCAAAGGATCTCTTGAAACTCCATCTTAGATGCCTGGAGAGGAAAGTTCCAACTCTCAAATTAAACCGTGGATGTACTGAAATCTTCTTTCCATTTGTAAGCAAACAACGATCTGGCCCTTGTAGCTTCTGGTTTTACAAGGTCTGTCCTATGGCTTCCCAGAAAAGAGTCCTCAATAGAAGAGCCCTTAATTCCTATGGGGTATTTTAAACATAAACCAGTTGGTCTCGAACTTTCTAGTAAGAGTCTTTGGGGAAAACTGAGATACAAAGTCCACAGCCAGGCTTCGCCTTCAATCTCTTGTGGATGTTCCCTGAGCAAAAAAGCAGGGATGGGGGTGGGCCTTGACCCAAAGGCGTCAGTTCCTGGGCGCTATGAGTAGCTTCGCAGAAAAGCTTTGAACAACCAAGATGACAGTATTTAGTGAGGCCAGTCAGACTCTATACCCGGAATTACAGAAAATAATTCATTTCATAAGGAGAGCTGAAATGCAAAGATGTACAAAGAAGAGCAGAACCTGAGAAAGTAGAAGAATCGTGTTAACCGGCGATCATTCAGTCCCTAGAGGGGCCCTGGAGCTAAGTTTCTGTGACAGCTTTCAACCCCTATGGTATCGTATGTGAACCCCCATTTCTTCCTGTAACTTGAGTGAGTCTCTGGTTCTTGTCTGCAAAGCAGCCTGCTAATGGCACGCCTCCAACACCGCTGACATCGGCTGACCCACTTTCCTTCCTAGCAGAATTTCATTAGCAGTCGCTACATCAGCAAGTCTTTCCAACTCCTCTCCCTAATTAAGGAGAAGCTGGGCAAGCTGGATGTCTTCTCCAGTAGGAGGTTTTTTAAACGTTTGTGCCATGCTTCTGTGGGTTAGTCCTACGAATAAGCAACAGAAGCCTTATGAGGTACTTGGACCTGTCCAGAATGTCAGAGCCACATCAGTGGAGGGCACTTCATTTAGCTCCTGAACAAACCAGAAAAGTAATTCAAAGCGCATCTCTGACCAACAACCGATTAGAGGCACCGTTTTAATACATTAATTCTAGCTTGGGGATGACCCTGGCTCACCAATTTCCTCTCCCTTCAAAATTATTTTGAATTTATAAATGCAACCGAATTTCAAGAAATTTACCCTAGCTGTATTTGACTTCAGTTTAGTTTGATGGTCAAGAAATAGGAGAGTTGGGTCATGGGAAATGAAGGGGAAAGTGGTTTACCTGCTAATCTGAATGCTTCAAATTCATAAAACCAACACCCTTAATCCCTTTCACCACATTCCAGTATGGTTTGGCAGTCTGCATTTTAGAAATACTTGAGAAATACTGTCTTTTTGCTCACTGAAGTAGAGATTTCTAAAGCAAAATGCTATCAACTTCAAGTAAAAAACATCCAAATATACAAGCGCTCAGTTTCACTGACCTGTAATTGCTTTCACCACCATATCAGACACCTCTGGAATTTCTTCATTAACAGGGACACAAAGCATCTGAGGTGTAACCCAGTGCAGGGCTCTACAGAGAGAGAGACACAGACAGAGAGAGACAGTGAAAAAGAGCTCCAAGGATGGACTGTAATCATTTCTCCTGTCACTTCCTCAGTCCAGGGAGAAGACAGGGCACCACCGACTGCTCAGGCAACCTGAGGCCCATGCGCGTCGCCCTTGCACGACTGGGAGCTCAGCTGAGGTGTCAAAGTAGCCAGAATCCTAAAATGAGCCTTCTCTGCCGCATTTATCACAAGAAAGCAGATGACAACTTACGGGTCAAAATGCGGTTATATGACTGAAAGCCCCTGATGCTGGAGAAAGAAGATTAGAGAGGAATCTGCTGCTCCCTGTCCTCTCTGCCCACCAGCCTCGATGTCCCCGCAGGCTCTGCCCTCGTCCTCTGAGGCACACCAGAGCCTGGGAAGAGGTCCGGGCACGAGTCAGCTCAGCTTGAGTCCTTGAGGTTCCCGGCCACACGGGAAGGGAACGTCTCTCTCGGGACCCTGCTGCTGCCCCTCACCACTTGCCTGCCTGATGCTCTCACCCTGCACCCCGGCCCAAAGTCCACGGAGCGGCTTCTGCACCCCCCGCCGCCCCATCCCCGATATCGAGCCCTCACTACTGCTGAGCCCCCGTCGTCGAGTCCAGATGTACCAAGCCCCAGCCCACCGTCTGGGCCCCCCACCCGCACTTCCTAGCCCCTCTCCTCCAGAAACACCGCACTGCGCTCAGGCCTGGCCCCGCTCCCACGGGCAGACGCTCTCCTGCCTCAGTGGTCCGCTGCCACCGGAACGCAGGGCACCTGGGCTCCCTCCACTGGCCAAGGCCAAAGGGCCCTTTGTGAGATGTTACCAGCCGAGTGCCAGTGGGAAGATGCGACTGGAGGAACGGCTGAATCATGAGCGCTCTCCGCCCCCTGACCCACCCCGAGATGAGGAAAAACGACGCACGGTGCCTTGATATGGGTTTTCACAGCGTCCTGCCTGCCAAGACAGTCAGTACAACGAAATGAGGAAACCAAGAAATTCCCTCCTGTTCTCCGGAAATTCTGGAGATGTGCAGTTTCAACTATCAAACAAGGTTCTTTATCTCTGGCTGTGGCATGAAGAAGTTCTGGGGCCAGGGATCAAACCCACGCCACAGCTATCACCAGAGCCACGGCAGGGACAATGCTGATCCTTAACCTGCTGAGCCACCAGGGGACTCCTTGAACACAGTTCTCATCGAAAGCTCCCCGGTTCAGAGGGAAAGCAAGACGGTGACTTGAGCCCTTCCCTCCTGTCACTTCACCGTAGTCCTTTTTCTTCCTGACACCACAAAGAAGCTGACATGCTCGTGACGGCAGGTACCCTCGCTGTGACCTGCTCTGACGGTTTGACCCTCAAGTGCCCTGTTTTCCCACAATGTGTTCTTCCAATAGGAGGGACTAAACACAACGAGACAAAGCAAAACCATCAACTACCTGATCCTCTTCTGAATGGCGAGATCTTTCTTCTCATCATCAGTAGTTTCTGGACAGAACACATATTTATAAAGCCGAGTCATGATGTACTTTTCGATCTGGTCCATTATCTTCTCAACTCTTTCTGGAGGCACTGAAATATCCAAATGGACCGTTGAAAGATGGACATTTAAGATTAGAGTTTCCACAGTACTTTCAACATAGCAGAAAAATAATTTACTAGAAATACATAAAACACACCCAGAAACAAAACTAAGATATTACATTAGAAAATATCCTTTAAAAAAATTACCTCAATTTCTGGGGCTGTCTTGTATAGAATCCCCATTTCTAACTTAAGCTGTTTGGCTGGACCTAAAGGTGTATATACCCTGCCAAGTGGTAAGATCTCAGCATGGGTCATGCTTTCCTGTTCCATTAGAAAAGCACTGAACTCCCAAAGACGGATGAATGCCGGCAAGGTTCACCTTCTCATTTTTCTGAGGTTTCCCATAAAACCTTAGAGATTGGGCGTACCCGTAGCGGTAATGAACCCGACTGGTATCCACTAGGATGCAGATTTGATCCCTGGCCATGCTCAGGGGTGCAGCATTGCTGTGGCTGTGGTGTAAGCTCGGTCTGATGTGGCTGTGGCTGTGATGTGTGAGCTTGGATCTGGCGTTGCTGTGGCTGTGGTGTAGGCCAGCACTGTAGCTCTGATTTGACCCCTAGCCTGGAAACCTCCATATGCCACAGGTAAGGCCCTAAAAAGACAGGAAAAACAAAACAAAACAAAAACAAAAACAAAAAAACGCAAAACAAAACTCCTTAGAGATGGCTCTGAGGTAAACACATGGGGCAGATTTCCCAGAGAGAAACATATGTTACGTACACCCTAAAATCCACAGCACTGAAAGTCAAACTCAAGAAGAATCCCTAAGAACCTGAAGCACTGCCAGTAGCTCTCAGCTTCTCTCCTGTCCCACCTCACATGAGGAACACATAATCACGGATAATGACGCACCGCCGTGGCAATTCCAGGACGGGGGTTTCCTTTAGAAGCCTCCCAAGAGGTTTTATTCGGCTCTGTCCCTACCGCTAATGAAGTTACTAAACACTGCTCAAGAAATTATCTAGTTGCTTGATTCTCTTGGAATGATGTACATGGTGGTGTCGAAGACACTGCTAAGTCTCAAACCAACTACCAGAATGTCAGTGGAGTTTATAGGACCGAGGGGGCAAACCAACCACGCCTTTAGAGAAAGCGAGAATCTGCTAGAGACTCCGCAGTAGGCCCTGTGCAGCCAACCACCGGCAATCCCCCAATGGCGGGCTAACAAAGCGTCACCTTTCCCACGGGTCTGCATCCTCTCAGCCACAGTCTGGTAAAAATCCTGAGTACACTCTGACTGTTCCTCAATGCTTAAATCCTGAAACAAAGGGACAAAGAGGCTGTTAGCAGCTAAAGAAATATCATGAGGAAAGATCTAAACTTTACAAAGTTTCTAAAACCCCCTCCTCGAACTAATCTCAAAAGTACTTACAAATTCTGTTAATGCTGCAGGGGAGAAAAGCCTCTCCATTAAAATCATTTGCAAGATCCCACGACCTCTCATTTATTTTTGCTATAGATAGATATTCTTACATGGATTTAATGCATATTTTGATCATTTACATGTTTATATACATTTCGATTAATCTACTTAAGCACCTGATGGCTTTATAATGTTCTGTTATATTAACCAATTTATTTCACCATCTTCTCCAACTGTGTATTTGAGTTCCTTCCCCTTTTTTCACTAGTTATGGACTGCAGCTATCAACGACTGTGTGAAGACTGCTTCTCTGGGGTTCTTTCTTTGCGATGCGTTAAGTATGAACAACTTTACAGCTCTAAGTATCTGCTGCTAGATTCAGCCCTCCGAAACTCCAAGGCATCGTTATAAGCCACGTATGTATGCTTATTTCTCCACAGCCCCTCCAACACTGGGCTTTATAATTTTTATTTGGTTTTACTGATTTTATAGATGCAACACATATAATTATTCCCTGCCTTCTTCGAAAGACTATTTGAAGTCTATATAAAAGATAAACACAGTTCATCACAATAAAATAGAAAATGATAAATAAAACAGGAGAGAAACAAAAACGGAAAGCAGCGCCAGGAAAGATAATACCAAAATGTACAGAAGAGAAGTAAAAAGGCAGCTCATAAATTTGTCTCTAAACTTTCTAGCAATCATCACTAAAATAAAAAAGTCTTACATGTATGTGTAACTGGGTCACCATGCTGTACAGTAGGAAAAAAAATTACATTGGAGAAATAACTATTAAAAAAATCCTACAAAGATAAAAAAAAAAAAAAAAAAAAAAAAAAAAGTCACATAACTTCGTGTCCAAGATGTAAAAACCTAAATTCTTCAGGTGAAACGGTGATGCTAACATGAGGCATTTCTCTGATGGGTTCTCATAAAAATGTTACCTAGAAAGGGCATGAATACGGCCCGAGACAAACTCCACAGGCCCGCTTCTCCCAGGCTACCTCCACACAGCGCGAGGACCTGATGAAGCCCTGGTGAAGCACCCAGACCACGACGCTCTGGCCAGTTCAGAGAGGGGGCTTGGGCTGAGGGAGGGACAGCGATCAGCTGCCTCCCGAGGTCGCTTCCGTCCGTCCTTCCCTGGTTCAGGTCTTCATTACCTCTCGCCTGGAGTGCAGCCCCTCTCCCCCCATTTCATCTTTCTCTTTTCAGCTGGTGGTCTTAGATTGTGATCTGCTGCCCACAAACCCTGCCAGGTTATCTACTGTGGAGAATCTGCAGTTAGCTTTCCCGCCTCTCTAACCCTGCGAAATTCTCCATCCAGATTTCCTTTACCCATCTCCGGTCCTCCAACAGGTGTCCAAGGAAGTCCCGCCAGTGTCCTTGAAGGCTCAGTCCCCAACCTGCCTCCTCTAGGAAGGTGTCCTCCTCCATCCTTGGTCAAACACCCTGCAGGCCTCACAGCACTCAGCGCTCGGGGACCACCCTGCCTGCAGCACTGTCGCCATCTGAATGCTGAATACCACTAAACCTTCCCCGTCTTCGGCAGTTCAACAGCCCTTCTCTATGGGTGAAATAAGTATCTTAATCTGTTTTTTTCTCAGTTTTTCATGCTGAGCTCTTTTATTTGACGGATATGTAAGGCTCGTGGTATGAAACAGAGGCCTTAAATAATCTGCATACCACCTTCCCTGTCTTTTTCAGCAGCAATTAGTAAAAAGCAATCCTGTTCCCCTTTGTTTCCCAATTCTTGTATAATTTGCTCCTGAGGAAATGCATTTATTTCTGGAATCGCTGGTTTATTGCACTGTTCTCTTTTCTTTTCTTTTTTGGCTATTTCTTTGGGCCGATCCCACGGCATATGGAGGTTCCCAGGCTAGGGTTCTAATCGGAGCTGTAGCTGCCGGCCTACGCCAGAGCCACAGCAACACAAGATCCAAGCCGAGTCTGCAACCTACACCACAGCTCACGGCAACGTCGGATCATTAACCCACTGAGCAAGGCCAGGGATCGAACCCGCAACCTCATGGTTCCTAGTCGGATTCGTTAACCACTGCGCCACAGCGGGAACTCCACTGTTCTCTTTTCTATCTCTCCCTCTATAAAAACCATACATATCGAGTTGTGGTAATGTTCCTTTTAGTATATTTTGAAGCCACTTACATTTGGAGACCTCCCCTCCCAAACCCCCGTTTCCTTCTTTTTCTAGAATAAACAAGGTAACACTGTAATTTACTATTCTAAGTGTTCATATATCTGTTTGTTTTCCTCAGCCAGATCCAAGACGATATCCAGAAAGTCTTGAAATTCTTGGAATGAACCTCTTTCTCTATTAGATGAAGTTATTTAATAGTTACTCTTTGACTGCTGGTGTCTTTATAAGTTTCTATTTTGAAAAAAAAATGCGCTAAGGTCTTTAGTTTTTGAATCTCTGGCATCTTGTACTGTAACTGAATTTTGTGGATTTACCTCACCATGTTGCTAAATTTATACCTCTATTAGTATTCTGTTTCCCTCAGATTTTTCCGATAAGATTATTTCCCCCAAATTTCCTGAAAATTATATTTCTATCCATTCCAAAAATATTTATTACATGGTTAATAGAATGTAATACTGTACTAGATGATAATGTAAAAAAAATAATAAAGTGCTCAGAGGGCATTCAGCTTAAACAGGAAGACTGAACGCAAATAAATCATTATAAACCAATTCTTGTAAATCTGCTCCTGAGAAAATGTTCTTTTAATCTACTTAGGCAGCTTCGCCACGGCTACCTTCCATTTGTACCAAATCTAAACAGTAAGAACATACTTCCTTCTTATGATTACTAGTACTCACTTCTAACCACAAAATGTGACCTCTTTTTAAAGACCTAAATAGCCTATTTTATGCGTTGGCAATGGATCACCGATTCTTCCTCTAGCTCCACACAATCACTGTAATGTTGTTACAACTGAGAAAATTCCTCTTAATATTTTTTTTTTCTTTTTACGGCCACATATCTAAGTTCCTGAGCCAGGGGCCAAATGAGAGCTGCAGCTGAGGCCTATGCCCCAGCCACAGCCACGCCAGATCTGAGCCACATCTGCAACCTACAGCACAGCTTGAGGCAATGTTAGCTCTTGAATCCACTGAGCGAGGCCAGGGATCGAACCCGCATCCTCACAGAGACAAGAGCATGTCCTTCACACGCTGAGACACAACAGGAACTCTCCTTTTAATATTTCTATTGCAGATTTACACCTCAGTACAGTATTTATTTTGTAATGGGAACTAACTACCCTGACCCTCTGTCCTCTTATCCTGCTTTAGATTCTTTGCAGGACTTACCACTGTTATCTACTATAAACTAGTTTACTGTCTATCTCCTCCGCTAACAGGTCAGCTCCATGAGGGCACTGCTCACCACTACATCCTTAGTGCCTCTCTCGGACCAGGCATAGGGCTAGTGCTCAACACTGGCTGATTCAAAGGAAGAAAGAGGAGTTCCTGTGGCGCAGTGGAAACGAACCTGACTAGTATCCCTGAGGATGTGGGATCGATCCCTGGCCTTATTCAGCGGGTCAAGGATCCGGCGTTGCCGTGTGCTGTGGAGTAGGTCATAGATGCGGCTCAGATCCCGCATTGCCGTGGCTGGGGTGTAGGCCGGCAGCTGTAGCTCCTATTTGATCCCTAGCCTGAGAACCTCCATATGCTTCGGGGGTGGCCCAAAAAAGCAAAAAAAAAAAAAAGGAATGAAAGTGGCCATTTACTATTGTTCCACTTTTTCTAATATTGCAAAGCTCTCTCTTATTTCTACATATCTTGTGAGGAGAGACAATGACTGCCTTTGTTCTGCACACTTTTCAAGGACAGGTGTACACTGGACAGGCCTGGAAGACAGAGAGAAAACCTCCCTCAAGTGAAAAAGACAGATTGTTTACCATCTAGTACAATAATGTTTTCCATGGGGGCAAAGGTCGGGCAAGCTCACCAGCCCTAAAAATACCCCCTTTTCTAATAGAACTTGCTGCACAGGCAGGCATTACCTGGTCAGTCTGTGCAGCCGCAGTGGGAACTGATATGCAAGAGAACCATGCAGATGCTGATGCACTATGGCTACTGCTATGATAAGCTGGCTTTTTTTTTTTCTTGACCCAGGAGGCTTGTGTTTTCTGCCAGGAGCCATGAAACTATGGCAAGCTAACTGTTAATATATAGTAGAGTAAATCTCAGGTCCTTCCAAGTTCTTACCAAAGGAGCTAAGTGATAGGATGATAGGTTTGAGGTTTGTGTTGGAAAATGTTTTTTAGGTTCTACAAATTTCTTTTTTTTTTTTTTTTTGCTATTTCTTGGGCCGCTCCCCCGGCATATGGAGGTTCCCAGGCTAGGGGTTGAATCGGAGCTGCAGCCACCGGCCTACGCCAGAGCCACAGCAACGCGGGATCCGAGCCGCGTCTGCAACCTACACCACAGCTCACGGCAACGCTGGATCGTCAACCCACTGAGCAAGGGCAGGGACCGAACCCGCAACCCCATGGTTCCTAGTCGGATTCGTCAACCACTGCGCCACAACGGGAACTCCAGGTTCTACAAATTTCTAAAAGCTTATTTCACAGTTTTCTAAGAAAAAAAAAAAAACCAGTTTAGCAATGTTAATGAACCTTTTCTTTAAGTATTCTGTATCATCTCTTCTATAATGTTTGTGTAAAGCCTTTTTTTTTTTTTTTTTTTTTTTTTTTGCTTTTTAGGGCCCTCCTGTGGCAAACGGAAGCTCCCAGGCTAGGTGTCTAATTGGAGCTGCACCTGCCAGCCTACACCACAGTCACAGCAACACAGGATCTGAGCTGCGTCTGCAACCTACACCACAGCTCATGGCAATGCTGGACCCATAACCCACTGAGCCAGACCAGGGACTGAACCCGCATCTTCACAGTGGCTAGCCGGGTTCTTAACCCATTGAGCAACAACGGGAACTCCAGTAGCTCATAAAATTAATCAAAAAGAAAAGAGGGTAAAATAAACTCTTCGGCTTCACCAGAGTCTCAGCAAACATCTACTGAATAGTCAAGCATTACACTACAACACTACAGTATGTGTGCATTATGTAGGTACTGAATGATTTAGCCAAAAGAGATACCCTCTTGGGAAATGAAAATTAAAAAATTAAAAAGTCTCAGTGCAGATATAAAGTGTTTCCTGATAAAGATAAAATGGATAAAAAATTTTTAATCAATTCCAAAAATATTTAATTTTCTAGATTTGACCCATATGTAGAAAAAAGTTGCTCACCACTGGCCTACACGGATTGGAGAAATAGGAATAAAAGGGGAAAAGATGTGGGCAAGAGCGGTTCGTTGCTGAAGTTATGGGTTAGAAATGACATGTTAAAGACACGTGTGTTGAAGACACAAGCTGTTGTCCACGTGACCCCAGTCAAGTCACTTCCCTCTCTGGCTCTCAACTTTCCCATCCGTAAAATAAAGGGACTTAAGCCCCAGAGTTGCTAAGGTCCCTGTCAATGTGTACATTTTAGCTTTCCCTTCTCTATCAGAGCAAGGAGAGGAAAAGTTAAAAAACCACAGTACAAAACCGGCACCCCGCCCAAACCCTGAAATGACTGTTATGGGTCTAATGATTAAAGCTCACAGTCTCCTTGGCAGTTCATACCGTTTACAAGGTGACAAGTTAGGAAGGCTGATGACAAAAGTATACAACACTAGTGGCTTCGATGCCAAACTTTCCACGTGAGGATGATCCAGACATCAGTGAGTTGCGGTGGAAAAGTACTAGCCTGGAAGTAGTTTTTAATTTGATTTGGTGACATTTTTCAGTAAGTAACTTCACATTTCTGGGTCTTTATTTTTTTTTCAGTTGTAAAATGACAACGTTGCACTAGATTATCTCTAAGACCTTTCCTAAAACCAAAACTCTAAGTGGTTCTCAACCTACCCTTTTGTAATGCATTGATTCCAAAAACATCTTGGTCTGCTTATAGATTTCTTGGCCTGTCTTGTGGAAGGTCTTGAGAAACTCTATGAATTCTTTAGACACTCTGTCCGTTTCAATGCTGGTTTGCCGGTTTATGGAAGGACTGGGAGCTTTTGCTTCCTGAATTTCTGCTGGGAAAATTAAACATAGTAAGTTTCATTACATAGAAGATCCATGCATGGGATTACTTTAAGTATCTAACTTAAGATTATGTAAATGATGCTCAATCAAAGTTAAACTTGAAATTATTTTCTGTTTCAATATTGGACTGTCCTTAAAGTAAGCTTAAATCTATTTTATGAGTAGGCAGTACAATCAGATAAAAACTACATATCTAAACAATATTTCTATTCAAATAAAAGGAGCTCTATTGGTCACTTCTTAGCCAAAATATATCCTGCTTTGATCTGTATATTTAATCATTAATACTGAAACGGCACTTCTATCTTGAACGACTTTCTCAAAGATTGCATGAGTTTATAAAACCAGTCAACAAGTAAACTAATAATCTGTAGAAGCACAAAAATATTAGATGACTTATGTCAGAAACAACCTTTCCAAATCCATTCTATCTGCTAAAAAGGCAAAGGCTAATCTATTTATATGGAGACTCTTATTGAAGCACCATTCAATTTCCAAGCCACACTGTTCAAAGCAAAAGCATGCTTCCAAAGTAGCACAATGACCATGACAAAGCAAAGAGGCAAAAGCAGCACATAAAACACTGTGCGGTTAGTTGGCCACACAACTCTTTCCCCTCTTCAAATAAATGCACTGAAAGGAAAACAGGACCTTTACGGAACAGAGATAAGGGTGTTGGAAAGGAGTAAGTGCTCTCGGAAAACAAGAACTATCATGTGGCCTCTGACCCCATTCTAAGCCTCTAATTCAATACGTATACGGAATTAAGTATCTCATATGCCCAGGATTCCCTTCCATACACAAAAAGAAAGGTAATTAAGAAGAAAATCAACTTATTACATGCTTCCTCGGAGTAATTTCTTTTTTTTAAACTGAAGTATAGTTGATGGACAATGTTGTGTTAGTTGCTGGTATATAGCAAAGTGATTCGGTTATACATATATTTATTTTTCAAATTATTTTCACCACGATTTATTAAAGGATACTGAATACAGCTCCCTGGGCTATACGGTAGGATCATGTTGTTTATCTTTCTTATACATAGTAGTTTGTATCTGCTAACCCCAAACTCTTAATTTATTCCCCATCCCCTTTCCCCTTTGGTAACCATAAATTTGTCTTCTATGTCTGTGAGTCTGTTTCAGAATAATTTCTTATAACATTATTTTTTTAACTTTAGTACCTGATTTACATTTTAGTGATGAAGTTGCAATAAAGTTTTAAGATGGTAAAAGCATTATTCCTATTAGAGTGACTGGTTTATTCAAGTGAGACAAACACATAAGATTACCTAACAATATACCATTAACTACATATGGCAAACTAATGATTCCACCTCTTATTTTAAAAAACCCTTTTCCCAATATATGCAAATCAAAGTGATAAACCATATCAACGAAAGATAAAAATCCCACGATCATCTCAATAGATGCAGAAAAGGCATCTGATAAAATTCAACATTTATTTTCATGATAAAAACTCTTAGCAAAGTGAGTATAGAGGGAACGTTTCTCAACATAATAAAGCCATTTATGACAAACTCACAGTCAATATAATTATCAATGGTGAAAAGCTGAAAGCCTCCCTGCTAAAATGTGGAACAAGACAAGGATGTCCACTCTCAGGGCTTCTATTCAACACAATACTGGAAATCCTAGCCATAGGACTCAGACCAAAAAAACAAATAAAAGGTACCCAAATTGGAAGAGAAGAGGTAACACTGTCATTATATGCAGATGATATTTTACTAGATATAGGAAACCTATACAAAAACTACTAGAACTGATAAACAAATTCAGTGAGGTAGCAGGACACAAGAATAACATACAGAAATCCATTGCATTTCTTTACGCTAACAATGAAATATCATAAAGGAAAGGTAAAAGAACAAATCACATACAAAAAACAAAAACAAAAACAAAAAACCACCCTCTTAGGAATAAACCTGACCAAGGAGGTGAAAGACACTTTCCCATGATAAAATTTCCCTAAAAGATAATTAACTGTTTACAGCTAAGGTCGTAATAATGGACTGTGAGATTTACGTCACACGTGGAAGGAAAACGTAGGTCCAGAACAGCAGAAAAGGTAGGAGGCAGACACGTAAAACTGTTGGCAAGGTTCTTACATGTAAAGTGGTATAATAATACCCTGCGAAGGTAAAGCAGTTAAAAACATAGCCTGAACACCCCCAAACCACCCCCCAAAATAAATCATAATTAAAATGTAACAAAAAAAGAGGTATAGGAGTTCTCATTGTGGCACAGTGGGTTAAGAATCCAACTGCAATGGCTCAGGTCACTGCAGAGGCTCCAGTTCTATCCCCAGCCCAGTGAGGTGGGTTAAAGGATCCAGCATTGCCGTATCTGCAGCATAGGTTATAATCATAAAAAATAATCAAAGAAGACAAGAAAAGAGGAGAAAAAGAATTAAATCCAGATGGCATAAAGAGAAAACAGAGCAGAATAGTAGGTTTAAAGCCCCATTTTATAAAAAATTTCATTAAATACAAGTAGTCTAAATAGCCCAATTAAAAATCAGAGATCATCAGAACAGATTAAAAACAAATTCCCTCTAGAAATCCACTTTAAATATAAAGCTACAGATATGTTAAAAACTAGATAGATGGAAATATATATCACCTAAACAATCAAAAAGAGCTGAAGTGGAGTTCCCTTGTGGTGCAGTGGGTTAAGGATCCAGTGTTGTCACTGCAGCAGTTTGGGTCACTGCTGTGGCACAGGTCTGATCCCTGGCCTGAAAAGTTCCATATGCCACAGGTACGGCAAAAAAAAAAAAAGAGCTGAAGTGACTACACCAACATCAAAGTAAATATCAGAACACAAAATATTCTGTTTCGATCAATAATGAAAAAGGGATTAATTCTTTAAGAAGATATAGGAATCCTAAATGTGTGTGCACCTAATAACACAGCTTTAAAACACACGAAGCATAAATGGAAGAGGAGAGATAAAAAATTTATACTTTTAGTCAGAGATTTTTAATGTTCCTTTCTTGGCAACTGATACTATGGATAATAAAAAAGGCAGTAAGGACAGAATACTTAACGCCAACAAAGAACTTGAAGTGATATTTACAGAACACTTCACCCAACAAAAACAGAATACACAATAATGGTAACATTTTACATACGGCAAGTGTTTATTATATGCTAAGTACTTACACACTGCTCTCTTATATAATCCTCACTACTCTGTGGTAGTAAGTTTATGATATTAACAAATGACTAAGATCAGGGGGAAAAAAAAAAAAAGTAAGTTCCTGTTGTGGCGCAGTGGAAACAAATCTGACTAGGAACCATGAGGTTGCAGGTTCGATCCCTGGCCTCGCTCGGTGGGTTAAGGATTCAGCGTAGCTGTGAGCTGTGGTGTAGGTCACAGACGCGGCTTGGATCTGGCGTGGCTGTGGCTGTGGCTGTGGTGTAGGCTGGCAGCTGTAGCTCCAGTCAGACCCCTAGCCTGGGAACTTCCATATGCCGCAGGTGTGGCCTAAAAAGACAAAAGACAAAAAAACCCCAACAAAAAACAAATGACAATGTTAAGGCTTAAAGACAATTAAGTGACTTGTATGGTGCTGCAGTTATTTAGGCGGTAAAGGCTGGAATTTGACCCCAGGTCTGTGTCCCTTACCTCTGCAGCCTGAGCTCTTTACTCTGCAGCAGCTGCCTCACTTGTCAGAGAGGACTGAGCTCTCTTCAAAGGAACCCCAATCCCTGCGACTCTGCAGATCGTAAGCCAGTCAAGGGTAGGGAGACGCTAAGCATCTCCTTTAGTGCTTTACACTCTCTCCCCTCAAGAAATACTTTTCTCCAAAGACACATGATTTTGATTTTGAAAAAAATCCTCTTCCAAAATGTAAATGACAATAAAATGAAAGTGAAGATCATTCGTAGGATACTATGATGGAAGATACACGTCATTACGCATTTGTCCCAATCCACCAAATGTACACCACCAAGAACGAACCCTAGCCTAAACTACAGACTGGCTTTTTTTTTTGCTATTTCTTGGGACGCTCCTGCGGCATATGGAGGTTCCCAGGCTAGGGGTCCAATCGGAGCTGCAGCCACCGGCCTACGCCAGAGCCACAGCAACTCGGGATCCGAGCCGCGTCTGCCACCTACACCACAGCTCACGGCAACGCCGGATCGTTAACCCACTGAGCAAGGGCAGGGACCGAACCCGCAACCTCATGGTTCCTAGTCAGATCCGTTAACCACTGCGCCACGACGGGAACTCCCTAAACTCCTGCATGGCTGTGGCTGTGGGGCAGGCGGGCGGCTGCAGTTCCGATTAGACCCCTAGCCTGGGAAACTCCATGTGCTGTGGGTACAGCCCTAAAAAACAAACAAACAAAAACAAAGAAAAAAGTGATCAAGTGTCAGATTAAAAAAAAAGGAAATTGAGATGGATTGATACACCAACTATGGATTAGTACAAACTACTAAAATCAACACTTGGTTGTTTCTTTCTGACCTCCCTGAAAAATCAATCCCTAGTAAGAGAGCTTAAGTTTGGTTTAGAGAGTGGAAAGCCACAGAAATGCAGGGTTTGGCACTCAGGAAGACAGTGAGGTGGTTTTGAACAGCTAGTTCAAAACAGTTCCGAAGGGGAGCTGGAAAAGAACAATTTCACTTGTGTTACATTTTGGCTGGGACCTAAAAAAAGGACAATGGATTGCTCTTCAACTCAAAATCTTGAGTTTTTAATACAGAAACAAAGCTTGTATTTTAAATATAGCTGGTCTGTTATGATTATCAAGCTTTCCATTCCCCAATCTAAACACTCGGTCCTGTCAGGGAGGTCCCGTCGTGGCGCAGTAGTTAACGGATCCGACTAGGAACCATGAGGTTGCGGGTTCGGTCCCTGCCCTTGCTCAGTGGGTTAACGATCTGG
This sequence comes from Sus scrofa, assembly GCF_054392235.1. Classification (NCBI taxonomy): domain Eukaryota; kingdom Metazoa; phylum Chordata; class Mammalia; order Artiodactyla; family Suidae; genus Sus; species Sus scrofa. The sequence goes on from NC_139385.1 coordinate 16,201,643, forward strand.
TGTTGCCGTGAGCTGTGGTGTAGGTTGCAGACGTGGCACGGATCCCGAGTTGCTGTGGCTCTGGCGTAGGCTGGCAGCTACAGCTCCGATTCGACCCCTAGCCTGGGAACCTCCATATGCCGCGGGAGTGGCCCAAGAAATGGCAAAAAGACAAAATAAATAAATAAATAAATAAAAGTCCTGTCAGTGGAACAAAATATACTCTTGAATTTTTATGACGGTATTTACAGCCATCATTCAACGACAATTTTCTACACGGCAGACCCTGTGCTGCTTTACTACACATTCTCATTAATCCTTAAAAATTTTGTTAGATTTCTAAAACCATAGAGAACAATAAACATTCACACAAATCAAATCTTTTTTGCTAGGCAGGTAGTAGTATTGCCTCATACATGAATACACGGAGGTTAGAGGTTAAGTCATTTATGTGCCACAAGTTACAGAGGAGATTGAGGGAAAGCTGGGATTTGAATCCAGATCTCTTTGGTTCTGAAGACTAGGTTCTTCAAAGTCATACCACAATGTCCCTCCTACGATTACAGCAGATTTATTCTTGTTTAAATAAGTCAATGAGTATGAGTTAAGCACTTACTATGTAAGGCTGTCTGCAAGCCAGATGACATATTACATCAAATTAAATCTCCAACCAACAAAAGCAAAATCTTCACCAAAAAGTCTATTTGAAGAACAGCTGTGAAAGAGTAAAGACAACCTGAACATGTCAATGTCAAAACAGAACAAGACGGAGTTCCTGTCGTGGCTCAGTGGTTAACAAACCTGACTAGCATCCATGACGTGGCGGGTTCGATCGCTGGCCTTGCTCAGTAGGTTAAGGATCTGGCGTTGCCATGAGCTGTGGTGTAGGTCACAGACGAGGCTCGGATTTGGCGTTGCTGTGGCTGTGGTGTAGGCCGGTGGCTACAGCTCCGATTGGACCCCTAGCCTGGGAACCTCCACATGCCGCAGGAGGGGCCTTAAAAAGACCAAAAAAAAAAAAAAAAGAACAAGATCATGTAATAAAGATGATTAACATCATTCTAGTACTAAAAACACATTCTCTATCTTGATGTTTAAAAATTTACTGAAAATCCCGTGTTTCTCAGATTATCCAACTAAAATAAGGTCAGTTGAGCAGAATATTATGGTTCTTCTGAACTTTTCAGCGGTTTTGACTACAGTTATGTAACACAGACTAAAGAGCAGAAAGACTGTAGTATAAAAATACATATTTGGTCTTTGCCCTAGGAATGGCTATTTTTGATCATCAGTGACCAATGACTGAATCAATCAGTTATGCCTACACAACAAAACTCCCAGAAAAACCTTGTAATGAGGTTTGGGGAGCCTCCAGAGTGATGAGTCTATCAGGATGCTGGGAGCACACGCCCAGAGCAGGCATGCAAGCCTGGTGCTCCCTCCCCTACCTTGCCCTACGTATCTCTTCCACTTGGCTGTTCCTGAGTTAGGTCTTCAATAAATCGATAAACTGTTTTCTTGAGTCCTATGAGTTGTTTGGACAAATTTTCAAACCCAAAGAGAGGGCTGTGGGAACCTGTGATCTATAGCTGGTTGATCAGAGGTATGGGTGTTCTCACTGCAACTGGCATCTGAGGTGGGGCAGTCTTGTGGGACTGCACCCTTCACCTATGGGCTCTGTGCTGACTCTGGGTACTGTCAGAACAGGACTGACCTGTTGGACATCCAGTTGGCGTTGGAGAATAAAGGAAACCATGTATTTAGTTCGGGAGAAAAAAATTTCTCATTGTCCTTATCCATGAAGTCAAGAAACTGATCATGTTCCAGATATACTAAATTCAAAACATTATAAAAGATGATGTTACAAGATAACAAGGTCTTGGGGTAAACAAGAAAAGGCAACGAAGCAGAGTGTACCCGAGCAGTGACTGTGAAACAGGCGTGATTGTGAACTCGGTTCCAAATTCAGCTTGGGAAAGTTACCTCAGTGTCATCTACATACCAAAGAGGCCCAAGCGATTAAAGCGGCAATGCATCAGTTATCCTTCCAGTGATGTAATTAACACCATGCTCCTACTTAACATCTGAAACTCAGGTCTTGGGACAACATAAAAACGCAAGAGGATTACGGTTTTGTTTTTTAAATCTTATTTTGAAATAACTTCAAATTTACAGATAAGCTGTAAGACTGTTAACAAAGAATTCCTTTATACCCTTTATCCAGATTCACAAAATGTTAACATTTTGCTACATGTCTGTGTATATTTTTTTTTCCTAAGTTTTTCAGAATCGGTTGTATAGATTATGCTCTTTACCCCTTAGTATACGTCTTAGTAACAAAGATATTCTTTTAAATAACTTCAGTACTATAGTTATTGAAAAGTTTTTTTTTTCTTTTTTTTTTTTCCAGCTGAGGGTCACATGTTCATTCGGTGCGTCATGTATCCGTAGTCTCCTCTTATCTGGAAATTATTCCCCAGTGTTTCCTTTGTTTTTCATGACACTGGTAGTTCTGAAGACTACAGGCCAGTTATTTTATTGAATGTTCCTCAATTTGGGTTTCTCTACTATTTTCTCATGACTGGATTCAGGTTATAAATTTTCAGCTTAAATATTACACAATTCATGTTGTGTCCTTCCCAAAGTTTCATATCTAGAAGCACATACTGTCCATTTCCCCCATCATTCTATATCTATCATTTCTTTTTTTTTAATTTTTTAATTTTTTTTTTTCTTTTGAGGGCCACACCCAAGGCACATGGAGGTTCCCAGGCTAGGGGTCGAATCGGAGCTATAGCTGCAGGCCTAGGCCAGAGCCACAGCAATGCGGGATCCGAGCCGCGTCTGCAACCTACACCATGGCTCATGGCAACGCTGGATCCTTAACCCACTGAAGACCAGGGATTGAATCCCTAATCTCAGGTTCCTAGTCGGATTCGTTTCTGCTGCGCCAGGATAGGAACACCTATCATTTCTTTATTTGAAATCAATAAGTTGTGGGAGGTAAGTCGAGATCATGTTCATAACTTGCTTCTCAGGAAACTCCCTCCTCTCACCCTAGATTTAGCATCCACTGAAGAAACCTGCCTGAATCAATTCTTACTATGATGATGATAAAACGGTGACTTCTATCTCCATCACTCCCGTACTTATCAGCCAACATTCTACGATAAGGAAGAGTTTTCCCTTCTTTTTAAATTATTTATTGATTTTAGCAGTTGGATGAACTAATGGATTATTGTTTGATTCAATCAGTTATATTCCATTTACTGTCCTTATTTATTTGGATACCTAAATCTGGCCAGTGGGAACCCACTGAAACTGACTTCTGGGTCTGACATATCAAGCGATACTTTGGAGAGGCCCTTCTTTCCCAGCTCCAGTCTAGAACCAGTCATCTCTTCAAGGAAGCCTAGTTCGCTTCAGTGAAGAATAGTATTTAGAAGCTAAGATCTGAGAAGAAACACTGGTATTTTAATTCTAAAAAAAAAAAAAAAAAGAAAAGATATTCCTCCTAGGAGCACTGCTTTTAGGTTAATTTGTAAAAGATGTACACAAGATTCTACTCAGAGTGACAATATCTATTTGAACTCGCAAAAAAAGGGGCTTTTGGAATGTATGAGCAAGTACTTTAAGTTGGGTAACCCACTGTGATTTACTCCATAGTTCACTCAAATTTGGAGATTAAAAAACTGTTGGTTGCATCATTTGAAACTATTTTCTCCCATTCTGTAAGTTGTCTTTTTGTTTTCTTTTTTTTTTTTGTTTTCTTTTTGGTTTCCTTTGCTGATGCAACCGACAAGGGCTTAATCTCTAGAATATATAAGCAACTTATACAACTCAACAGCAAAAAAACCAATCAATCAATGGAAAAATGGGCAAAAGACCTGAATAGACATTTCTCCAAAGAAGATATACAGATGGCCAACAAACACATGAAAAAATGCTCAACATCGCTGATTATAAGAGAAATGCAAATCAAAACTACCATGAGATACCACCTCACACCAGTCAGAATGGCCATCATTAATAAATCCACAAATAACAAGTGCTGGAGGGGATGTGGAGAAAAGGGAACCCTCCTGCACTGTTGGTGGGAATGTAAACTGGTACAGCCACTATGGAGAACAGTTTGGAGATACCTTAGAAATCTATACATAGACCTTCCATATGACCCTGCAATCCCACTCTTGGGCATCTATCCGGACAAAGCTCTACTTAAAAGAGACACATGCACCCGCATGTTCATTGCAGCACTATTCACAATAGCCAGGACATGGAAACAATCCAAATGTCCATCGACAGAGGATTGGATTCGGAAGATGTGGTATATATACACGATGGAATACTACTCAGCCATAAAAAAAGGATGACATCATGCCATTTGCAGCAACATGGATGGAACTAGAGAATCTCATACTGAGTGAAATGAGCCAGAAAGACAAAGACAAATACCATATGATATCACTTATAACTGGAATCTAATATCCAGCACAAATGAACATCTCCTCAGAAAAGAAAAGCATGGACTTGGAGAAGAGACTTGTGGTTGCCTGATGGGAGGGGGAGGGAGTGGGAGGGATCGGGAGCTTGGGCTTATCAGTCACAACCTAGAATAGATTTACAAGGAGATCCCGCTGAATAGCATTGAGAACTATGTCTAGATACTCATGTTGCAACAGAAGAAATGGTGGGGGAAAAACTGTAATTGTAATGTATACATGTAAGGATAACCTGACCCCCTTGCTGTACAGTGGGAAAATAAAATTAAAAAAAAAAAAAAAAAAAAGAAAAAATAAAGTGTATTAATTTCCTCAAACACACACACACACACACACACACACACACACACACACACACACACACACACACACACACACACACAAAAAAACTGTTGGGAGTTCCTGTCGTGGAGCAGTAGAAACAAATCCAACCAGGAACCCTTAGGTTGTGGGTTCGATCCCTGGCCTCGCTCAGTGGGTTAAGGATCTGGGTTGCCGTGAGCTGTGATGTAGGTTGCAGACATGGTTGGGATCTGGCGTGGCTGTGGCTGTGGGGTAGGCCAGCAGCTGTAGCTCCGATTAGACCCGTAGCCTGGGAACTACCATATGCCACGGGTGTGGCCCTAAAAAAAAAAAAAAAAAAGCAAAACCCCCCCACAAAAAACTATAAGTAAATTCTGTGGGTCTTTACAGTCAATCTGTTCCATTTACCTTCTCTGAAGGAAGACTCAACTCTAACAGGAAGTTAAAAATATTTTTCAGGAGTTCCCATCGTGGCTCAGAGTTAACAACCCCGACTATTATCCATGAGGATATGGGTTCAATCCCTGGCCTCACTCAGTGGGTTAAGAATCTGGCATTGCCATGAGCTGTGGTGTAGGTTGCAGACAAGGCTCAGATCTGGCGTTGCCGTGGCTGTGGCGTAGGCTGGCAGCTGTAGCTCTGATTCGACCCCTAGCCTGGGAACCTCCATACGCCACAGGCGCGGCCCTAAAAAGATCAAAAAAAAAATTTGTTTTCCAATTCCCTTAGAAGATTATTTGTGTTCTATTTACTATCAAGCTGCCCTAGCTTACAACAGAAGCAAGTACAATATCAAGAGCAAGGACATCTTGTATTAACAAAGTGAAACAAAGAACACAGAACGCAAAAGGTCTATTGTAGTCTAGACCCAATAAATTAGAACTGCATTTAGTACAGGCTAACTTTATCCACATGCAAAGGCCAAACAAATAGTCAGCCTGAAGTGCAAAGTTCCCCTGGCCAAGTTACAGAAGCGGTCTGGGAGCCACAGATCCAATGGCATCCTCTTTTCTAACACACTCACACCAATTTCCCAACACTTTTGAGGTCTTTATCCCCACATGCTTTCTACAGACATAAAACAACTAAAGATCAAAAAACTAAAATAAAGACAGTTCCCTGGTGGTCTAGTGCTTAGTACTCGGCGCTTTCGCTGTCGTGGCCTGGGTTTAATCCCTGGTCTGGGAACTGAGACCCCGCATCAAGCTGCTATATGCCGCAGCCAAAAAACAAGTAAAAATATATCATTCAAAAGAAAAGAGGTAAGAGCTATTTCACATAAGAATTTTTAAGATAAAAATTACCTGGAATTGTCTCTTTTAAAGTACAAATCTTCTTCCATAATATAATGCATACTATATAGAAACTCTAAGGACACGATTTTTTAAAACTGCCAGCCAGGTACAGTCAATGAATGTGTGTGACTATCATGCACTTCAGTGATGGAAACTTCACCATATATCTGTCTACATAGACAGAGACATAGATACAGATAAACACACAGACATATTTGAGGTCAAGGGATATAATGGTAAAAAAAAGCTTAACAAGGAGTTAAGAGAGCTGAGGTCTAACACATCAACTCATGTGACCTTGTAAATTAATTAACCTTGATGGACTTTCATGCTGTCATCTGTAAAATGTGGCAGTCAGACCTGATGGTTCTATAAATTCTTTACTGTTCCACCTGTTGTCATATATATTATTTCACCGTATATCTATAAATTCATAAGGTTGATGAGTCTTTCCGAAAGTAGGAAACAGAATTTAAGCTAGACAGGAATGAATGGTTTTGATCAAGGCCTTTGAGCGCCTCATCAGCAGAGATTATTCTATCAGAAAAACAATACGCGTTTGAAAATAGCTAACGCTTACTGGAGACTATGTGTGTCAGGTACTGTGCTAAACTCTGTACACACAAGCAGTTCATTTAATCCTCAAGACATGCCTAGGACAGATATTACTGTCCCTTAGAACAGACAAGGCTTAATGAGATTATCTTGCCTAAGATCACATAGCTAGCAAACTGCAAAGCTGAGACTCAAACTGGGGTGACCTGGGAGTTCCCTTGTGGTGCAGTAGGTTAAGGATCTGGTGTTGTCACTGCAGCAACCCAGGTCGCTGCCATGGCTCGGGTTTGATCCCTGGCCTGGAAACTACCACATGCCATGGGTGCAGCCAACCCCCGCTCCCCCAAAAAACCGGTGACTCCAAGGCTTATGCTTTTAACCACCCTTCTATACTATCTCCTAATAGATAAATCATGAGGCAGATATGTTCTTATCAAATACATTTACTCTCTAGCAGGTACTGATCATGCCCCTTCTTACTGCTACAGGGGAAACTGCCGACTAATAGCCAACCATGAACAACGCCAAATCAATCATATGAATAAAAAGACAATTTAAAGGCTTATTAAAGTGCTGTGTTTGGGGTTATAAGCAACCACTCCTTTTAATAAAACAAAAAAAAGTCATTAAATCCAAAACATCAGCGAAGATCTTCAGGTATGCTATTACTATTCATTTCCTCTCCTTTTAGGCAGACCAAAAACCTCATGCCAATTACCCCAGGCTGGCAGGTGGGGAGGCAGGAGGGAGCATCCAAGAGAACAGCTCTTCCGACAGCATCAGTGTTGGGTGCCGGTACCCCTTGTCATTTCAAATTTCCTGCCTAGCTCTGGTTACTAACATAAAGAGGCTAAGAGACGGAGCCCTAACAACAGACATTCTTTGTTGCTTCCTGCCAGGCCACTTCCGCCACCTTCTCTGCTCACTGGTAGAACACAGGGACTGTGATGAGAATCCTTGTGAAAACGGAATTTTTAAAAGAAAGACGAACAAGGTCAAGTACATACAAAGTGAGTCTTTTCCTACATGTCCTCTGTCTAGTATTTCCTCAAGACATAGCTGTCTCTCAAATAAGCTCTCAGAAAACTTCTTTTTTAAGGCAACTTTTTAAAGCTAGAAACGGTCATTTCTGATAAGGTATGGACATTGAGGATGTTAAACAAAGGAGAATAAATAAAGACCCCAAAATTAAAGGCACACAAAAAACCCCATCCAAACAAATGGGATGGGAATGAATTTTATACACAAAACTGCATATTTCAATTACCTTTATTCCTCCAAAAGAGACAAGTTCCCTAAAGCACAAATGTCCTCCAGCCAAAGATATTTTGTGGATCATTTGAGCCTCAAACACGGTGTCTCAAATCTGCACTATCTTCTGCACGCTTACAGGAAGGAAAAGGCTGAGCCCATGTGCACTGTGCATCTACTCTGTATCTCACAGGGCACAGAAGGGAAAAACAGAATCTCAAAATTACCCTTCTTTGATCCAACCCTGGAAGAAGCGCTGAAGAATTTCTTCACTGTGGTAACTTTGCGGGTCTTCTCATTGGTCTTCTTTTCCTCAAACTTGGAAAATGTGAGGGACTGGGCTCCTTGGCTGCTCTGACTGCTGGCAAAGGCCTCTTCCTCCTCCCGCTGTAGTCTGTAATTCAAGAAAGGATTAAGAATAAGCCTGATAGTCTCCAAATATTCCTTGTTATCTAAAGGTGGTAACTCAAAAAACTGAGGACCTGGAAATTTTAAAACTAGAGGCTAAATACACCAAATAGGTCTGAGGTCTCTGATAGGAAACTATCCTACAGGCTACTACCAACTTCAAAAGGGCCTTCTCCATGGACCATGTTCATTAAGTCACTGTATTCAGGTTATATAAAAGTAATAAAGTCTAGGAATTCCCGTCGTGGCGCAGTGGTTAATGAATCTGACTAGGAACCATGGGGTTGCGGGTTTGATCCCTGGCCCTGCTCAGTGGGTTAAGGATCCGGCGTTGCCATGAGCTGTGGTGTAGGTTGCAGACGTGGCTCAGATCCCGCGGATCCCGCGTTGCTGTGGCTCTGGCGTAGGCCTGCGGCTACAGCTCCGATTATTTGACCCCTAGCCTGGGAACCTCCATGTGCCGCAGGAGTGGCCCAAGAAATGGCAAAAAGACAAAAAAAGAAATAAAGTCTAGTTCTTTTTTTTCCTGACAACCTCAAGCATGGGAGAGAGAGATAAGTAAACAAAACCCAAGTGCTAGGAGAACACAAGAAAGAGAAACTAAATGCTGGAGGAGTCCAAGAAGGTTTTATAGTAACATTTAGGCCATCCTTAAAAGGATGAAGAGGATTCCACCAAGGGAAACAGGCATTCCAGGAAGAAGGTACTACACACGGGAAGGATGCGGTTTCTGTTGTGGACCAAGTTCGTGAGGTCAGACCACTGACGGTGCGACGGACTGCGCTGCTGGATGTACGGGGAGGCACCAGGTGGTAAGAAACCTTGACAACCAAGCCTGCTCTAATCCTGCATTTCATCATGTGCTGGGGAACCAAGAAAGACTATAACCCAGTAAGTTATCCTTATCTGATCTGGGCTTTAGAAAGACAACGCAGGCAGCTGTGTGACAACTTAAGGGGCAGAGAGGTTAGGGGTAGAAACAACAATTAAGATTATATGGGAGTTCCCTGGTGGCCTAGCAGTTAAGGATTTGGCCACTGCAGGGCTCAGGTTCAATTCCTGGCCCAGAAACTTCTGCATGCCCTGGGAATGGCCAAAAAAGGAAAATAAATAAATAAATAAAAGATTTAAGTGAGAGAAATAAGAAACTAGGCAATAGGAGACGATGAAATTCAAAAGACTTCTCTGAGCACAACTTGCTTAATTAGTGATAAAGAGTTTGGGAGGTGAAGGAGAAATAAAGAATGACTAATGTTTAATGGTTTTTAGCCAACTGAATAAACAGTGAGGTCATTAACAGATATGCGAGGAGGATGAGGAGGACATAATGGGAGTAAGAATTAAAAGAAATACAAAGCAATAAATCTGGCCTTGGACCAGCTGAACGTGAAGTGGTCATAACCAATCTCAAAGGCTATCTATAGAACAATGGCTCTCAAAGTGCGACTCCCCAGACAGCAGCATCAGCGTCATCTGGGAACGTGCTAAAAATGCAAATTCTCAGGCCTTGCTCCCTTGTTGCAAAAGTTGGGAGACGCTGAGGGTGAGGATCAGCGACCATCATTTCACAGGCTTCCAGGAGATTCTCAGGCCCGTTCAAATTTGAAAAGCAGTGCTATAGGGAATCTCGAGCAGGGTCGCAACTGGAAGCAGTAAGAGACAGCAACAGAATACGGGTAGAGGTGTTCGAGAAGGAGAGAGGGACATATCTTTCTCTGAGACGAAACAGAAGGAAAAATAAAGATACTATTAGTACACGTTGATGTGAAGAGGGGAGAAAGCTAAGGGAATTCCTGCCTAGTGGCCTCTGCTTTCTTTCTGAATAGGGTCAGCTACTGAGAACACCAGGAGTGCAATGGGAAACCTGAGGAAGCAGTTCCTGTTCTATGCCTGTATTTTCTCTCTTTGATCGATTGTGGAGTCACTGACGGCGGTGAGCGGCCTTTCTAATACTGAGTTCATCACAGATGGTGGCAAAGTGATCACTCAACAAATACCTGATTAGATATAAAAAAACGAACCAGCCAACGCTGTCAGAGTTCAGTCTGACTTCCCTTTACAGTTCCTAGGATGCTCTAGCAAAGGATGAACATTACTCGTGGCCTCTTATTAGTTCCCATGCTCACCAGACAGTCTATGCTTTAATTTTTATCATAGCCACACTTCTGGATAATACAAACTACTTTTGAATAACAAACCCCATTTTTAAAGGAAAAATTAAATTTCCATAATGTGACAGTGTATATTCAGGCCATAAATATTACCTTCATCTACTAACATGCTCCTCATTGTCTAAATTTTTAGGTATAGAAGACATTATTTATGGATTTACGAATAAAAGATCTTATTAAATGTTTAAAAAAAAATTTCCACAATGTGACAACTATGTATACACATCAACAGGTCGCTACAACTATGTGTTCACCACTGTGTCGGCTGCCCTGCTGGACAGATTAAAAGAAGGGGGAAAACACTGCGTAACGGGAGTCACGGGCCAAGCCCTGCGCTCTGTACATTCTATCTGATCACCTCATTTAATCTGCACCATGAAGTACGTTTATTTCCATTCTACTCCAAGGAGCTTACTGTCTCCATTAGAGTGTTGACACGAATGCATCCCAAACACAAAATAAGCAAAAGTTAAGACAAACTGAAGCAATCACTGAAAACCTTCATTAAATGCAGACTGAGGGGGGAAAAACTTCATTTATCCTGGTATTAGACTGACTGGCGGAGACTCAAACAGAGGAGAAAAACGTATTCTGACCATGACAGAGCTACGCATCCACTTACATCACTGTCAAACCACCCCTAGTTAAATCCTTTTACCGCTCTGCCAGTTCCCAATCCTCCTGAATCTGCTTCTGCCTGGCTTTGTGGTACTCCTCCCTCCAGCACTTGGAGCAGAAACCCTGCCAAGCAGGGTTGCCGTAGTAACCACATCCTTTCTTGCATAGGAGCTCTGACTGATCCACATGAATTCCTCGGCGTTCAGACTTAAGGCTCATCTTCTCCCTGCTAATCAAAAAAGAAACAAGAAAGTGTTGTTGAAAATGAATTTCGCTAAAACAGAAGAAAAGAAAAGGAGTTCTTATTGTGGCCTGGCAGGTTAAGAACCCAGTGTAGCTCCATGAGGATGCAGGTTTGATCCCTGGCCTTGATCAGTAGGTTAAGAAGCCGGGTGCCACCACCACTGGCGCTGTGGGTCGCAGATTCGATGTTGCTTCAGCTATGGTGCTGCAGCTCCAATTCAACCCCTAGCCTAAGAACTTCCATACGCCATAGGTGTGACCGTAAAAAAGGAAAAAAAAAGAAAATGAATTCACTATCATTCTACTTACAGTGAAGGAATTAAAAACAAACAAAAAAGGAGTTCCCGTCGTGGCGCAGTGGTTAACGAATCCGACTAGGAACCATGAGGTTTCAGGTTCGATCCCTGGTCTCACTCACTGGGTTAAGGATCCAGCGTTGCTGTGAGCTGTGGTGTGGGTTGCAGACGCGGATTGGATCCCACGTTGCTATGGCTCTGCCATAGGCTGGTGGCTACAGCTCCAATTCGAACCCTAGCCTGGGAAACTCCATACGCCGTGGGATGGCCCTAGAAAAGACCAAAAAAAAAAGAATGAGTCTATCATCTTCTAGCTATAAGCAAAGGAAGAGAAGGAGGAAGGAAGGAGGAAAGGAAAAACAAAGTTTAAATATGGCAAAATTCCTGTCATACTAAAGAACAAACTTTTTATTCCTGCCCCAAAATATAAAGAACACTTTAGGGAGTTCCCATTGTGGCTCATCGGTAACAAAGCCAACTAGTATCCATGAGGATGTGGGTTTGATCCCTGGCCTCCTTACTCAGTGGGTTAAAGGATCTGGTGTTGCTGTGGCTGTGGTGTAGGCCTGCAGCTGCAGCTCTGACTGGACCCCTAGCCTGGGAACCTCCATATGTCGTGGGTGCGGCCCTAAAAAAAAAAACAAAACAAAACACTTTATATTTTTAAAGGAAGTATCAACTGTGGATTTTTTTTTTCCTTTTCTTTTAGGGTCACACCCATGGCACAAGGAAGTTCCAAGGCTACGGGTCAAATCGGAGCTACAGCTGCCGGCCCACACCACAGCCACAGCAACGCCAGATCCGAGCTGCATCTACAACCTACACCAATGCTCATGGCAACACTGGATCCTTAACCCACTGAGTGGGGCCAGGGTTCAAACCCTCAACCCCATGGATACTGGTGGGGTTCATCTCCGCCGCACCACAACAGGAACTCCTTAACTGTGGGTTAAAGACCTAAACATAAGATATAAACCTATAAAACTCCTAAAAGTAGACAGAGGTAAAACTTCATGAGATTGGATTTGGTGATAACTTCTTGGACATGACACCAAAAGCATGAGCAACAAGAGGAACAACAAACAAACAAGACTATGTCAAACTTAAAAACTTCTGCATAGAAAAGGAATCAAGAGAGTGAGAAGGCAACCTATTGAATGGAAGAAAATATATGCAAACCATATATCTGATAAAAGGTTAATATCCAGAACATGTAAAGAACTCCTACAACTCAACAACAAAAACAAATAATCTAATTAATAGACAATGCTCCAAAGAGGCTGTACAAATGCCAACTAATGTGTGAAAAATGCTCAATGTCACTAATCATCAAGGAAATGCAAATCAAAACCACAATGAGATAGCACCACATAACTGTCAGAATGGTTATCATCGAAAAGACAAGAAATAACAAGTGTTGGTGAAGATGTGAAGAAATTGGAACCCTTGTGCATAGTTTGTGGGAATGCAAAATGGCACAGCCACTCTAGAAAACAGAATGGCAGTTCCTCAAAAAATTAAAAACAGAATCATCATATGATCCGGCAATCCCACTTCTGAGTATATACTCAAAAGAACTGAAAACAGGATCTTGAAGAAAAATTTGCACACTCATGTTCACTGAGCATTAATCACAATAACCAAGAGTTGGAAGCAACCTAAGTACCTAACAAAGGATGAATGGATAAATATAGGATGCATGGATAAAGAAAATGTGGTACATACAACGGAATATTTTTCAGTCTTTTAGACAAGAAGGAAATCCTATTACATGCTACCATATGGATGAACTTCGAGGACATGACATCAAGAAGAATGAGCCAGTCACAAAAAGACAAATAACTGTATGATTCCACCTACATGAGGTACCTGAAGTAGTCAAACTCTCAGAACCAGAAAGTACAATGACGGTTGCCAGGGGCTGGGAGGAGAGAGGCAAAGACCAGTTGCTATTCGATGGGTCTAGAATTTCAGTTTTGCCAGACAAAAAAGTTCTAGAGATCTACTGTACAAGTTGCCTACAGTTGGCACTACTGTACTATAATGTACACTCTAAAAATGGTTAAGATGGTGAAGTCTCTTAAGTTCTACATTTTGAACTTTAGAGACAAATACAATCCTCTTGAAATACTCTGTGTTCTTAGTACATTATGTTACTTGGCTCAAAAAGACAATTTCATTTCGATGATATAAAAAATAATGGAGGGAGTTCCCACTGTGGTTCAGTGGAAATGAATGTGACTAGTATCCATGAGGATGAGGGTTCAATCCCTGGTCTTGCTCAGTGGGTTAAGGATCTGAAGTTGCCGCGAGCTGTGGTACAGGTCACAGACTCAGCTCGGATCCTGCATTGCTGTGGTGTAGGCTAGCAGCTGCAGCTCCAATTCAACTTCCATATACCACAGGTACGGCCCTAAAAAGCAAAAAACAAAACAAACAAACCAAAAATCAAGTTCCCATTTCGGCTCATTGGGTTAAGAATCAACACAGTATCTGTAAAGATGCAGGTTTGATCCCTGGCCTTACTCAGTGAGTTAATGATCTGCCATTGCAGCAAGTTGTGGTGTTAAGTCACAGACATGGCTTGGACCTGGTGGTGCTGTGGTGTAGGCCAGCAGCTGCAGCTCCAATTCAATCCCTAGCCTGGGACTTCCATGTGCAAAGCCATACAAAGAAAAAAACAAAAAAGAATTCTTTGTCTCAAATGAAATAATTTAAATATTCACCAAGAAAATGAATGTAATTAAGGCATCAGAACAGAACCTAACTCCATGAAAAAGCATTCAAGGCCCTCAGCAAAACTGGAAAAATTTACATGAGTCTACCATTTGCTGCCACTCCCTATATGCCTAACATATTGACAATTACTTAACGTAATTATTTCTCACAAAAACCAAGGCAGATACTATCTCCATTTTATTAGATAGGAAAACTCATCACCAAGATCACAGGCTGACTGAACAATGCAGAGAGAGAGAAAGGTGCTATGAAATAGTGGGGGAGGAGAAGGAGGCAATTCTGACTTAGAGGGTGTGGGGAGACCACTAAGGCCAGGGGGTGGGGGTGAGGCTGCAGACCTTCAGGAGCCTTGAGCTGAAGCTTAGAGGGTCTTGGAGAGACAACACAAAAGAGGGAAGATATTCCAGACAGAAGAACACCTTCCACAAAAAGCTCAGAGATAGGACAGCAGGTGTAGAACATGAAGGATGCAGTAAACAGAGGCGGTGAAAGGAAGAAGGTAGGTATAAAGTTCAATTTTGAGGGCTTTTGGGGCGTGGGGCTCTTTTAGGGCCACATCCTAGGCATATGGAAGCTTCCGGGCTAGGGATCAAATCAGAGCTACAGCTGCCGGCCTACGCCAGGGCCACAGCAACACAGGATCCAAGCCACATCTTCAGCCTACACCACCGTTCACGGCAATGCCGGATCCTTAACCCACTGATCCAGGCCAGGGGTCAAACCCGCGTCCTCGTGGATACTAGTTGGGTTCTTAACCTGCTGAGCCACAATGGGAACTCCCTATGAGGGCTTTTTTTAAACTCCAGGCTACAAAGTCTAAATAAGAGTATTCCCTTTCAATGAAAAGGGGAAACAGTGACATCTATTTGGAGCCGTAAAACTTGAGAGGTGGAGTTCTGTCTTCTAGTAAGATGAAGTGAGGAAGATAATAAATCCTCTGCCCTAAAATCCACAAAAATGTACAGGAAGACACAACTTCCTCTCTGCTCCTGGGTCAGAGAGGGAGCCCAGGAATGCATCTGAATATCCAGCCACCAGCTCCCCCGGCTGGGCTCTCTCAGGTCTCCTGTGCGTGTGCATAGGCTCCGGGGGCCGGACACTGGCGGGAGACAGCTGTGCACAAATCCCCTCTGTGTCTGAACATTGAAGTATGCAGGCACACAGGCGACCCCTAGAAGGAAGTTCAGGGTAAAAATTAAAACAAGAAAAGAAATGAGGACAGACATGAGCGGCCCACCCAGTGTGGGAGAGACTTCACAGGGGCAGTCCAGCTATAAAACCTAGATGGCATGTGCTAAGCACCACTTTAGAGGAGGAGAACCGGGGAAGGAGACCAGAATTCCATGCATCACCGAACTCTCA
The DNA here is from genome assembly GCF_054392235.1 of Sus scrofa. NCBI lineage: Eukaryota > Metazoa > Chordata > Mammalia > Artiodactyla > Suidae > Sus > Sus scrofa. Next base: position 16,217,365 of record NC_139385.1, read on the forward strand.
GGGAGTTTACCATTTCCCCCCTCCAGTGTCACGAAGCCAACCTAGAAATGGACACCAGGGCACAGAGAGAGCTCCTCTAGTTCTGGCTCAAAGAATGAAAACGGGCACTCTTAACACTAAGAAATATGAAAATCCCTTCATTTTCTTATCTTTTCCTCCTCCTCCTCCTAAGTCAAAAGCAATCACACAGTGTCCACAGAAACAGCTAGAATGATAGACAGCAGGAGCTCAACTCTGAGCAGGGGGTAAATATCCATCTTTCTCACTTTCTAGGTGCCTATTTCTTGGCCTCAAGTGAGCAGTATTGATGGAAGTACAGCACAGAGCAGGGTAATTAACTCCACAGTTTTCCACCCAGAGGAGAGAAGAGGAGCCCCTGGGGAGGTTAAAAAGTACAGGAGACATCACTGAGAACTCAAGAAAGCAAGCTGAAAAGGCTGTCTGTGAACGTGCGGACTCACCTGTAGGCTGTGCATGCGTGAATTTGATGCTATTCAGGACCAAAGACTAAAATGCATTCTAACAGAGACCACTGCACAGGTGTCAGGCTGGAACAAGCAGGAAACAGATCAAAACAGCACTGCAAAGGCTCTGAAAGATTAACTGGCATCAACGAAGTGAAGAATAAAAACCATATGATCCTCTCAATAGATGCGGAAAAAGCCTTTGACAAAATCCAACACCCATTTCTGATAAAAACCCTTCAGGAAGTGGGCATAGCGGGAACCTACCTCAACATAATAAAGCCCATATATGACAAACCCACAGTGAATATTATTCTCAATGGTGAAAAGCTGAAAGAATTCCCACTGAGATCAGGAACAAGAGAAGGATGTCCGCTCTTGCCACTACTCTTCAACACAGGTTTGGAAGTCCTAGCCACAGCAATCAGAGAAGTAAAAGAAGTGAAAGGAATCCAAATTGGAAAGGAAGAAGTAAAACTATCACTGTTTGCAGATGACATGATACTATACCTAGACAATCCTAAAGACTCTACCAGAAAACTGGTAGAGCTCATCCATGAATTTGGCAAAGTCGCAGGATACAAAACTAATACACAGAAATCAACGGCATTTCTATACACTAACAATGAAAGAGCAGAAAAAGAAATTAGGGAAGCAATCCTGTTTACCATCGCATCCAAAAGAATAAAATACCTAGGAGTAAACCTACCTAAAGAGACAAAAGACCTCTACTCTGAAAACTATAAGCCACTGATGAAAGAAATCAAAGAGGACACAAATAGATGGAAAGATATACCATGCTCGTGGACTGGAAGAGTTAATATTATCAAAATGACTATACTACCTAAGGCAGTCTACAGATTCAATGCAATCCCTACCCAATTACCAAGGACATTTTTCACAGAACTCGAACAAAATATTTTAAAGTTTGTTTGGAAGCACAAAAGACCCAGACTAGCCAAAGACATCCTGAAAAAGAAAAATGGAGCTGGAGGAATCAGGCTCCTGGACTTCAGACTATACTACAAAGCAACAGTCGTCAAAACTGCATGGTACTGGCACAAAGACAGAAATATTGATCAGTGGGACAGGATAGAAAGCCCAGTATTAAGCCCACGCACCTACAGCCAACTCATCTATGACAAAGGAGGCAAGAATATACAATGGAGAAGGGACAGCTTGTTCAATAAGTGGTGCTGAGATAACTGGACAGCCACATGGAAAAGAATGAAATGAGAACACTCCCTAACACCATACACAAAAATAAACTCCAAATGGATTAAAGACCTAGATAGAAGACCAGGCACTATCAAACTCTTAGAGGAAAACATAGGCCAAACACTCTCTGACATAAACCACAGCAACATCTTCTCAGAGCCACCTCTTAGAGTACTGACAATAAAAACAAAAATAAACAAATGGGACCTAATCAAACTTAAAAGCTTCTGCACAGCAAAGGAAACCCTAAACAAAATGAAAAGACAACCCACACAATGGGAGAAAATCTTTGCAAGTGAATCAATGGACAGGGATTCATCTCCAAAATTTATAAACACCTTCTGCAGTTCCATACAAAAAAAAACAAACAACCCCATCCAAAAATGGGCAGAAGATCTAAACAGACAGTTCTCCAAAGAAGACATACAGTTGGCCAAAAAACACATGAAAAGATGTTCAACATCACTCATTATTAGAGAAATGCAAATCAAAACCACCATGAGGTACCACCTTACACCAGCCAGAATGGCCATCATCCAAAAGTCTACAAACAAGAAGTGCTGGAGAGGGTGTGGAGAAAAAGGAACCCTAGTGCACTGTCGGTGGGATTGTAAATTGGTGCAACCACTGTGGAAAACAATATGGAGATTCCTCAGAAAACTAAACATAGAACTACCATTTGATCCAGCAATCCCGCTCCTGGGCATCTATCCAGAGAAAACCACGACTCGCAAAGACACATGGACTCCCAGTGTTCATTGCAGCACTATTTGCAATAGCCAAGACATGGAAACAACCTAAATGCCCATCGACAGAGGAGTGGATCAAGAAAATGTGGTACATCTACACAATGGAATATGACTCAGCTATTAAAAGGAAGGAAATACCAGCATTTTTAGCAACATGGATGGACCTAGAAATTATCATGCTAAGTGAAGTCAGCCATACAGTGAGAGACACCAACATCAAATGCTTTCACTGACATGTGGAATCTGAAAAACGGACAGATTGAACTTTGCAGAACAGATGCCGACTCACAGACACTGAAAAACTTATGGTCTCTGGAGGAGACAGTTTGGGGGGTGGGGGGATGTCCTTGGGCTGTGGGATAGAAATCCTGTGAAACTGGATTGTTATGATCATTATACAACTACAGATGTGATAAATTCATTTGAGTAATGAAAAAATAAATAAATAAAAATAAACTGGCATCAGAACTACGGCCCACAGAAGATGGGTTGAAACCTGCAACCTGAACTTGGCAGCAAAACTAAAAACTCTTGCTCTGCGAATGACATCGCCAGGAAAATGAAAAGACAAATTACGACTGGGAGAAAATACTTGCAAATCATTGATGTGACAAAGACTTGCATCTAGAATATAGAAAGAATTCTCATAACTCAATAGAAAGGAAAACCACTCAATATTAAAAATGAGCAAAAGACGTGAACGGACTTATCCAAAGAAGACATACACACTGGGAGACAATTCTCCACAGGAGTCTCACATTTCTGTACACAAGGCCTTTACAACAGACCATCTCTTCAAGGGTGTTTGCATATCTAACATTCTCAGAAGGAACACATCACTATCTCCCTCTAGGGCAGAAGGCAAGGTTATTTACTGTCAAGTAAAAGAGATGTAATATTTTCCTCTGGTTCAAAAGTCAGGTGGGTTTGTTTGCTGCTCCTTAAGCTTGGGCTCCTCATCTGCCATCAGCCCTAAGGGACCTGGGGGCAAGGGTAGCCCATGTGAGATGAAACTTGTTCTGTTGACTAATAAAGTCCTTTGTCTTTAACTCCAGAATCTCACAACTTCTGCCAACATTCATGAAACTGGCAGGCTAACTTGTTACTTGTAAGAGGGTAAAAACTCACGTCAGTCACAGTTCTTGACTACATAGTGGTAATTAAATACATGGAAGGTTGTTCAGCAGCAGCATCCATCAGAGAAATACAAATTAAAATCACCATGAGGTGTCACTACACATCTACTAGAATAGCTAAAATTAAGACTATCAAGTGGTAGCAAGGATGCACAGCAACTGGAACCCTTCTAGTGGAACGCAAGTAGTACAACCACCACGTAAAACAATTCAGTGGTTTCGTAAAAAGTTAAATACACTTACTATACCACCCAGCAATCCTATTCCTGGTTATTTCCTCCAGAGAAATGAAGCTGATGTTTACTCAAAAATCTACTTAAAAATGTTTCTAGTAACATTATTGATGATCAGTAAAAAACGGAAACAACCAAAATATCCTTCAATAGATGAATGAATAAACAAACTGTGGTACATCAGCGCAATGGAATGCTACTTAGCAAAAAGAAAAAAGGGCTGATATACCCAATAACTTGGATGAATTCTCACTTACACTGAGTGAATGAAGCCAGTTTTGAAAGTCTACATACTATAAAACCAGTATTTGTTAGGAATTAGGGTTGGAGGGAGGGTGTCTACAAAAGAAAGTTTTCCAGAGGTGACAGAACTGTTCTGTATCCTGCTTATGGAGGTGTTTACATAAATCTTATACATGTTTTAAAATTCATAAACTGTACACGCCTCCAAATTCAACTTTACTGTATGATAAAGAGAGGCTAGAGTTCCTTGAGAGGCTAGAGTTCCTTGATGGCCTAGTGGTAAGGGATCCGGTGTTGTCACTGCTGTGGTGTGGGTTTGATCCCTGGCCTGGGAACTTTTGCATGCAACAGGTACAGTCAAAAAAAAGCCCCGAAACTTTGAGAAGGCAATTTCCAGTGTGGACTGGGGGAAAGTGCAGAATAGGAGACAGGGATAATGATCAAGAGACAATTACAATAAGAGGTTAATAACAATAGAGGTAATACAGTGGGAATGGAAAGAGGAGGGGTGGTAATACACCTTGGCAGCAGGATCTGTAAGAGTCAACTAATGAGACGGCAGGGAGACTTGCATGTTTACAAACACTCGTCTTCACCTCCTCTGTAATGGAAGATGAAAGCCCTCCAAGGACAGGACTTAGATCCATTACCCGTGTCCTTTAGTAAAGGAGGCTGAAGTAGAAAGGAAGAGTAACGGAACCTAGCCAGAGTCTGGAATGCTAAATTGATAAATTGTAAAGACTATCTACTTTCTCCTATTACAATAAAGATGCTGAGACTGAGAAGTTATGATTTGTTTCATCAAAAATTTAGTAAGTGGCAGGGACATCACAAGAGCCGACACTTGTACTAGATCCTAAGATCTATCAAACTATTTTGAGAGTCTGAAATAATCTCACCATTATCACCCAGTGGTCCCTTTGTTCAATTCCAAGAGGAGTGGGCAAAAAGAAATACCCAATTTTTTTTCCTTATATCAGTTTAGTAAGATAAAAAAATTTATACCACAAATACTATAGCACAGGTATGTTACTAAAAGAAACACATTTTGGGAGTTCCCATTGTGGCTCAGCCATAATGAACCCGACTAATATCCATAAGGAGAGGAGTTTGATCCTTGGTTTCACTCAGTGGGTTAAGGATCTGGTGTGGCTTCAAGCTGTGGCATAGTCGCAGATGTGGCTCAGATCCAGCACTGCTGTGGCTGTGGTGTAGGCCAGCAGCTGTAGCTCCGATTCGACCCCCTAGCCTGGGAACTTCCATATGCCACAGGTTCAGCCCTAAAAAGCAAGAAATAAAGAAATAAAATAAATACATTTTAGGGAGCCTACCTAGCACATGTGCCAGCAACTTTCCCTTTCCCAGGGAACTATTCCCTAATCCATCTTCATATAAGGTGCAATGCCCTCTCCCCCACCATTTCAGGGCCACAGGTAATTGAACCAGAGGTAGATACCTGACCCAAAATGAAGTTTTAAAATGGGACTGGGCTGTTCTCTTTGAATGATGGAGAGGCTGTGGCATGACCATCTTCCAGCAAGTGGCCTGAAACAGGATAACCAATCCGCAGAGTGAAACAGACACGTACCAAGAGGCAGAGAAAAGCGGCAGAAGAAAAATACTCTCTAGGTCCTGAGGGGCTTCCATTTCTCAATTCCAATCCTTTGCTAAGGTGTAGCTGCCTGCCTACCCTCAGATTCTGAAACGCACCCCTTGATGCTTGACTGATTTTTTTTTTTTTTTATGCCAGCTCCAGGAGAGCCTATTACCTGCACTCAAGGATTTTTCAGGTTCTATGCTAGAGCTAGAAAAACCTAACAGAATTGCTGTGAGGACCACTAAGCATGTAGTAGGAGTTATACAGGTAAAGATGAGAGCAAAATAAGAGCTAGGAGTCCATGAAGACCAATTTGACGTAGAAATGAAGATATGGAGGTCGGTCAAGTCTGTATTCAAATCTCAGCTCTGCAATGTGACTTTGGACAAATGAATACTTCCGAAGTTTCCATTCAGTACCCCCCTATCTACCTTCTGCTCTTATCATTCTCTACCTTTTCACAAATCTAAGCCTCACAGGCCTCCATGACCTTCACTCTGCTTTTACACCTGTAATTGTTTGTTATCTTACATGGCCAAAAAAGGACTTTCCAGATAATTAAGATTACTAATCAGCTGACCTTAAAATAGAGCGATTATCCTGATTTTCCAGGTGGAAGTAAAATACATAAGCCCTATGTGCAGAAGAGAACAGGAACCCAGAAGAGCCAAAACAATCTTGAAAAAGAATGTAGGAAGGCTTATGGTTCCCAATTTCAAGACTTACTACAAAACCATGATAATCAAAATAAATGTGAAACTGGCACAAGGACAGATGTGGATCAATGGAATAGAACTGTGAATCCAGAAATAAACCCACACATCTACGGTCACAACTATCAAATGGAAGTCTTTTCAACAAATTGTGCTGGGACAATTGGATAGCCACATGCCAAAGAATGAGGTCAGATCCCTGCCTCTCATCATATACAAAAATTAACTAAAAATGGGTTAAAGACCTAAATGCAAAAGCTAAAACCATAAAATAAAAAAAATAAACAACCACAGGTAGAATTCCATAATCTTGGATTTGGCAAAGGCTTCTTAGATATGGCACCAAAAGCATAAACAACAAAAGAAAAGATAGATAAATTGTACTTCATCAGAATTAAAAACTTCTGTGCTGCTAAGGACCCCATCAAGAAAAAGACAACCCACAGAAAGGGGGATAATATTTTTAAATCATATATCTGATAAAAAAAAAACTTGAATCTAGAATGTATAAGGAACTATTACAATGCAATTATTTTAAAAGATAAATAGCCCAATTTTTTAATGGGTAAAAAATCTGAACAGATATTTCTCCAAGGAAGATATACAAATGGTCAATAAGCATAGTAAACAATTTTTACATCACTAATCATTAGGGAAATAAAAATCAAAACCCTAAGGAGACACCACTTCACACTCAGTTGGGACGTCTGGGATTAAAAATTCAGATAATAGTAAGTGTTGACAAAGATGTGAAGACACTGAAACCTCATACGCTGCTGGCAGGAAGGTAAAATAGTACAGCTGCTTTTGGAAACCATCTGACAGTTCCCGAAATGATTTTGCCTAGCAATCCCACTCCAGGGTATATGCCCAAGAGAAATGAAAACATATATCCACATACAAACTTGCACATGAATGTTTATATCAGCATTATCCATAATGGTCAAAAGGTGGGAATCAACCCAAATGTCCACCAACCAATAAACAGGCAAACAAAATGCAATACATTCATACAATGAAATATTATTCAGTCATAAAGAGGAATTAAGTACGGACACATGTCACAACACACGTGGACCAACCTTGAAAACATGACGCTAAGTCAAAGAAGCCAACCATAACAAGACCACACTCTACATGACCCCATTCACATGAATGTCCAGAACAAGGAAATCTAGAGAGACAGAAAGTAGAGGAGTGATTGCTTAGGACAAAGGGAGACAGGACAAAATGAGGGGGTAGCTAAAGGCTATGGGGTTTTTTTGAGGGGATGAAAATGTTCTAAAGTTGGCTATGATGATGGTTGCTTGGTACTGTGCCCTTTAAATGGGAGAATCCTATCTCAATAAAATTGCTTTTAAAATATAAAACAGAAGAGGGCAGAGTGGGAAGTCAGAGAGAGTCAAAGAACCCTGTTGGCTTTGAAGGTGGAGAAATGTAAGGAATCCGGGTGGCTTCTAGAAGCAATGACCCTGGCTAACAGCCAGCAAAGAAATGAAGGCTTCAGGCATTCAGCTTCACTGAACTCAATTATGCTGCGCATTTGCGTGAGTCTGGTAGCAGATTCTCCCCACAGCCTCTAGACTGGAGCCCAGAGCAGATGACATCTTAATTTTGACTTAACAGAGTACCCAGCTGAGGAGGCCAGGAGTTCTGACATACAAAGCTATGAGATAATCAAGGGGTGTTATTTTAAGGTGCTAAGTTTGTGATAACTTGTTATGGCAACAACAGAAAACGAATACAGGCCTCCTTTCAATTTCTCTCTTTCTGGGAGCCTTTGAACATGTGTTCCAATGTCTAGATGCTGTGACCCTTGCTGTTCATGTGGGGATTTCTCTCTCATCATTTAGGTCTCAGCTTTCATGTCACACTTTCAGAAAGGCCTTCCCTAGCCACTCTATCTACCCACCCCAACCTTCCCAACCCTCACCTCCACCCGGGGCCCAGAACTGTTTCTCCATCTCCTATCCTCTTCTAACTAGTGAGGGTAAGGAAGTGTATGCAGGAAGAGTTAACTAAGCAGGCCTGAGTTGCTCAAATCATGCACATTCTCATTCCTGGAAGGGCCCGCTTGTGTGGCAGACTCTTTTGCCAGCTCCTGGGAACTGAGGTCTTGGAGGGTGCCTCCTGTACTAACCGATAAGAGTGTTTTGTATGCTTGGAGTCTTGATCCACACTGTACCAACTTACCTTAGACAGTCTGTGCCAACTGTGTGATGTATATATAGTGAATACTGCTTTCCTTCTGAGGGTCAACCATGAAGGTGCTTATGCCTATGTGAGCAGCCTCCAATAAAAACCCTGGACCCTTAGGCTTAAGTGAACTTCCCCAACAGAAAGCCTGTCACACACACAGTGCTACAGTTTGTTGCTGAGGGACTAAATGCACCCTGTCAACTCCACTGGGAGAAGAGTCTGAGAAGTTGATGCCTGGAATCCTCCAAATTCTGCTCAATGTACCATTCTCCTTTATTGATCCCTGATTAGCATCCTTTCACTGTAATAAAACAGCCAGGAGTACATGAGTCCTGCAAGTCCTTCTAATGAATTACTAAACCCTGGAGAGTCCTGGGGACTACCGGTACAGGGTGTGATTATAAAGGGGTGGCAAAAGGGAGACCTATCTTAGGTTCTGTATCTTGACTACGGTGGTGGTTACGGGAATCTACATATGTGATAAAATGGTACAGAACTATATATACACATTGTAGAGATGTCCATTTATTGGTTTCGACATCATGCAATACATAACCATTGGGGAAAATTGGGTGAAGAGTACACAGGACCTCTCTGTATTACCTTTGCAACTTCCTGATAATCTGTAATTTCAAATTAAAAGTTTTTCTAAAGGGAGTTCCCATTGTGGCTCAGCGGGTTAAGAACCCAACTAGTATCCATGAGGATGCGGGTTCGATCCCTGGCCTCACTCAGTGGGTTAAAGCATCCTGGGTTGCCATGAGCTGCAGTGCAGGTCACAGATGCAGCTCGGATCTGGCATTGCCGAGGCCGTGGCAGAGACCGGCAGCTGCAGCTCCGATTTGACCCCTAGCTCAGGAACTGCCACATGCTGTAGGTGCGGCCATTAAAAAAAAAAAAAAAAAGCTTTTTAAAAAAAATTCCACTTAAAACTTATTAAGGGAGTTCCTTTTGTGGTTCAGCGGTTAAGGAACCCGATTAGGATCCGTGAGGATACATGTTTGATCCTGGCCTTGCTCACCGGTTGGGAATCCTGTGTTGCCATGAGCTGTGGTGTAGATCGCAGACAAGGCTCAGATCCTGTGTTGCTGTGGTGTAGGCCGGCAGCTGTAGCTCTGATTCAACCCCTAGCCTGGGAACTTCCATATGCCGCAGGTGCGGCCCTAAAAAAACTTATTAAATAAAAACACCCAATTGGACCAATTGGACATCAGAGAGCTGAACATAACCACTCGGATTGCTGCTGTTCCTAAGTCCGAAAAATGAAGCAAGCAAATGAGCCACCGAAATAAAAGTGCCTGCCATGATTTGAGAGGCGTTGTAGGGGTGATAACAGCTGTTGCAGTTGGGGCAAAGCAGGTCCAGTCAGCATGCCTAGGTTAGCCATCAGAGCTGCCATTAGGGACAAACACGGAGGATCAATTCTGTCTCCCCCGGGCAGAAAGACCCATCTCTAGACAGACAGGCCACAATCCAGAGGCAAGCTACCATTACCACTGCACCCAGGAAGGGAGCTCAGAGGGGTTACACAGCTCCCTTTTGCACTCTGTGCTCCAATAAGTGGGCAGAAAGAATGCATAATTCAATTGGCCCATTCACAGTAGAGAGGACAGAGTAAAAACGATCTCCACTGCTGAGACAGTTGAAATTCCTGGAATTCTGCCCCAGAGATAGGATTTAATTTGGGTTGAGGGCTAAAAAAAGGGCCAGAGGAGCCCAAAGCCCAGAGTTGCGCATGTTCTTCCTTAAGGTTCTGCCTGAAAATCAGGTTCATTTCCTAAGATCAAAACAAAAAAATTCTTTGTAGATTTAAGTAGCTTTCCACTATCTTCCTTGTGCAAGTCCTGCTTTCTATTTTTAGGTTCAATGTCATGTCCTCCTAGATCAGTCCTCTGGGCAACTCACCTGGGATTTATAGAAAACATCCAATCAACTCGATTAAAATGATAAACTATCCTTGAACCTCAGTTAAGAAATAGAATTCAAAGTTAAGCTTTTCGCCTTAAATTTGCTTTCCTGCCAGTTTAAGAAGTATAAGATGGTTACTATAAAAAACCTGAGATATAGAAAGTAGAAAATAAAGAAAACATCACCCAGAAACAGCCACTATATCCCTGTAGTACTTTTCCTACTCATCATGATCTCATTTCATTTACTCAACAAATATTTATATGCTGATTCACACTATATGACAGGCACTTATGACACAAATGTAAGTTAAAATAAAGTTTCAGTCCTCAAAGCACTTACTGTCTAGTAAGGAAGATATAACTTTTATATCTAGAAGGCCTGAAAAAAGAAATTAAAACACTATGTACACTGAGGCATTTAAAAATCACTAAATTTCATTAAAAAATTCGTTTGTATGAAACAAGCTAAATATGTGCATGTGAAATCTATGCAAGTCTGTTATAACAACAGCCCAGCAAAAAGTGAGGAAACACAGGAGATCTCATTCCCAATAATATCAAAATCTAAAAACATCTAGGAACTATTTTAATAAGAAATTTATGTCATCTACATGAAATACTGAGATATAAAGAAGGCTTAAATAGTTGGCAAGACATACCAGGGTACAGTATGAAAAAATTAAATGTTCTATAAGTGGCAAATGTTTCCAAATTTTTAGGTTTACTATAAATGACAAGAGAATTCCGAAAGACTTTTTTGAACTTGATAAAATTAGTCCATATTTCATCAGCAATAATAAACAGGCAAGAATTTTTTTAATATTCTAAATTAATTTAATTTACTGAACTTTAATTTTCTGCAAACTAGTCAAAATAGTGTGAACTTAGCAACAGAACTGGCAAATCACCGCAGACTAGACTAACTCAAAAATGAATGCTAATACATAAAATAATATATTATTACAGGAAGGAGGAGAAGGGAAGAATTTTTAACAAACAATGCTGGAATAACTGGTCAGCAATCTGGTACTCCCCAAATTAATTACAGGTATCCTTTTTTTCTCCTAGGGCTGCAACCGTGGCATACGGAGGTTCCCAGGCTAGGGGTCCAATCAGAGCTGTAGCCGCCGGCCTACACCACAGCCACAGCAACGAGGGATCCCAGCTGCATCTGCAACCTACACCATAGCTCACCGCAACGCCGGATCCCTAACCCACTAAGAGAGGCCAGGGATCAAACCCACAATCTCATGGTTCCTAGTCAGATCCGTTAACCACTGAGCCACAACAGGAACTCCTAATTACAGGTATCTTAAAGACTTAAAGTTTTTTAAATACAAATGACAAAACAGAAAGAACTAAAATTAAGTATTTATAAAACTTCTAAAGAAGTGAGAGCTATCTAAGCTTATAAGCTGCAGGAGAAATTAGAAAGGAAACATTTGAATATGTAAATTGAAAATTATACCTATTTTTTAAGAGGTCCCACTTAGGGAGTTCCCATCGTGGCTCAGTGGTTGGCAAACCCAATTAGGATCCATGAGGACTCGGGTTGGGTCTCTGGCCTCACTCAGCGGATTGGGGATCCGGCGTTGCCTTGAGCTATGGTGTAGGTCACAGACGCAGCTGGGATCCCGATTTGCTGTGGCTGTGGCTGTGGTGTAGGCTGACAACTACAGCTCTGATTCGACCCCTAGCCTGGGAATCTCCATATGCTGCAGGTGTGGCCCTAAAAAGCACACAAAAACAAACAAAACCCCCCCAAAAACAAAAAAGGTCCCACTTAGAATCAAAATGGAAAGGCAAATAAAAGACTAGGATGACTATTTTAAGTAAACAGGAGAAGGGAGCATTTTATCACATTTAGAAATATACTAATAAGATTTGTAAACCTCTGATATGCAGGCTAAGAGCAGACCATTGGCAAAATGGAAAGAGCTTCCTAGGAACAGACACGGAATGTCAAAGGGTGTGTGTGTGTTGTAAACTGATTTACACCACCAAGCTGGCCTCACAAAAAAAGGTTGTACCCATTTACATCCCAGCCTACAGTGAATCTACTTTCCCACAAACTCATAAAAACTGCATCATTAATCTTTAATTTTGCCAATCTTTAGGGCAAAGAGAAGCATTTCTTGTTTTAATAATGTATTTCCTTACCATCTTTATAGGTATTTATTGATCATCAGCATGTTGTCTTTGAAGAATTAAACAGTTCCTGTTCTTTGCTCATTTTTCTATGACATCTTTCTTTTTAAAGTTGATCTTTTTATATTTTATGAAGATACAATAGCTTTCATCAAAGACAGTGTTTAAAATCCAAATCCAAGTTTCATCTTATCATTAAATATGTTACCTCCAAAATGAATCTGAGTGTCACACAGAGATTCAGTGGCAGAGTTCCAATGTTAAATATACCAAAATATCCAAACACCAGCCTGCCCGAATAACTCCGAATGATAATCAAACCCAGGGAATATAATGCAGAGTTTATGTTGCTAGAACGAGCAGACTCACCAGAGCAGCAATCTTAAGGAATGAGTTCTAGACAACAATCTTCTATTGTAATATGTCACACACCCTCTTCAGTGAAGTGAAGTTACGACTCCAATCTGAGCATGCCATTCCCCAGGCAAAGAAAGAACTCAAAATTACACGCAAAACCACCTGGCGGCTGGAGTCTACTTCCACCATCCTCTATCCGCTCCTTCACAGAAGCAGCCAATTCCTCAACTGGTCATTTAGTCAACAATAATGGACCAAAAGTTATGTCTAAACTTAAACAGTAAAATGCAATATATAAGGTGGCTTGAAGGATCAGAGGTTTTTGGGGTTTGTTCTTTCAAAGTTATACCTTGGTTTTAGCTTTGCTGCAGCCATTTCATCCTTAGCCAGTTGCTATAGCTGGGCCAAGAGATAGACATACACATATCTACAAGACAAAAAGTACAAACAGCAAGCCTGGATTGAAATGTATTTATTCAGACTTGTTAGAAGACTCAAAACATATATCTGTACTACATTTTAAGCTTTTGAGAAGTGCCTTGTGTACAACAAAAAATCAAACTGCAGGAACTTTCAAAAGCTGCTAAATTAACCATCCCACCTGTTGTGGGTTGAATTGCATCCCTCCAAAAGAGAGGCTGGACCCCAATACTGTGAATGTGACCTGATAAGGAAATAAGGTCTTTGCATATATAATTTGTTAAAATGAAGCCATCCTGGATTAAGGTGGGCCCTAAATCCAATGACTAGTGTCCTCATAAGAAGGCCCTGAAAGACACAGAGACACGCAGAGGCCATGTGGCCACAGAGCCAGAGATTGGAAGGACGCGGCTACGAACCAAGGAACTCCGAGGACCGCCTGCACTCATCCTTCCTACAGCCTTCACAGCGAGCATGGCTCTGCTCCCACCTTGATTTCAGACTTCTAGCCTCCAGAACTCCGAAATAATTCATTTCTGCCGTTTTAAGCCTCCTCGTTTATGGTAATTTGTTACAGCAGTTCTAGGAAACCAATAAACCATCCAATAAGAATTGCTGTAAATTCTATAAATAAATGAAAGAAAAGAGTTTTCCACCAGTCAACACAGAACTGTGGATTCACAGCATCACTTGCTCTTTACAAACAGGGGGAATCACATGTCCTAGTTCATAAGAACAGTCCTGGTATACACCTGTTGTCTTGGCATAAAAGCATTGCTTTGGTTCTTAAAAATGACCTTTTTTTTTTTTTTTTTTGTCTTTTGAGGGCCACACCCACAGCACAAGGAAGGTCCCAGGCTAGGGGGTTGAATTGGAGCTGTAGCCACTGGCCCACACCACAACCACAACAATGCCAGATTTGAGCCGCTTCTTTGACCTACACCACAGCTCATAGCAACGTCGGATCCTTATCCCACTGAGTGAGGCCAGGGATCGAACCTGCATCCTCATGGATACTAGCCAAGTTCGTTATTGCTGAGCCACAATGAGAACCCCAAAAGTGACCTGTTTTTGACAATAAATGGTCATCTTATTTATGAATAAGCCTATAAGACCCTTCTATTTGTTTGCCTTCAAACCCCACTCTTTTCAAATAATGTCTGACTCCCATTTGCCCACTGACAGAATAATTCTATCTCTCTGGTTTCTATAGCATTGTATTAATACAGTTAGTATAATATTCACGTTCTAATACAATTATTTGCTTTCTTGTCCACTCCATGGTCACAGACAGCAGAGTGCCAGGAACAGAAAGAGTATCAACAGTATTTTCTAAATTTATTAAGTGATGTATTCAGAAGACTAAGAAAGTACCTGCACAGACAGTTTTCCTTCACTTCTGTCCCCTGCGAAAATTAAGAAAAAGAAAACCTCACCTAGGATTGGTGGCAGGAAGGCCTGAAAAGGGAGCCCTCGCACCCTCCCACCACACTCACCCCCCTCCTCCTCAATTATCCCAAACAGGAAGACATCTCTTACGACAACAGCAAGACATCAGTTACTGACTAACAGGAAGAGACGCACCTTGCACCCCCAAACAGGAAGTGCAACTACCTCACTACCTCAGCAAGAGAAAGACTTCCTTCTCTCCCAGCAACAAGCTCTGAACTTTTACTTTCCTCCCGAGAACCGTCATGTTTTCCTTGCTGACGACTTCCTTTCCTTGGCCCCTTGCCTGACATACAAAAGCCCTCGGTGTTGCGTAACCCCTCAGAGTAGCTCTGTTTGCCAGATAAGATGCCGCCCGATTCATGGAATCATTTAATAAAGCCAATTAGAGCTTCAAGTTTACTCTGTTAAATTTTGGTTTTTTACACTCTTAAACACTGTCCAGGGCCCAATGCAGGTAGGTGGACAGAGTTTAAACAGCAAAATAACTGACTTATAAAGCAGTGGTTCTCAAATTTTAGCATGCATACGTATGACTCGAAGGACTTGTTAAAACACATATTACTGGGCCCCAACCCAGAGTTTCTGACTCAGGTCTGTGGTAGGTAGAGCCTGAGAATTTGCATTTCTAACAAGCTCCCAGGTGATGGGGCTAGCAGCTACTCTTTGAGAACCACTGCTATAAAGTAAGCACCATAATTAACTTCTTCGCCTAACTTCATCTCTAGTGGGAAACTCTCTTTTTTGAATATGAAGGAGTACTTGTGGCAAACCAATACTCCTGCTGAAAATTAGAAAGCCAGAAACATTTTCAAAAACCAATGTTCAAAGGCATCAGAAAGCAGCTGAAGCAACCAAGACCAGAAGGGTCTAGATTCTGGAAAAAGAGAAATAAAATGACATTTTGCAGTCAGTTTTTCCTTTCCTACATTTGCGGATTCTGAGGCAAAAACCTGAGAATCCAGACTTTGCTTCAGCAGAAGAACCAAGAGAGCCCTTGGAAGAGATGAAAAGCAAGACTCAAGGAGTCAAGATCCCAGTGAAAGAGGAGAGTCAAATAACGAGGCCTAAGAAAAAGCTGGTTTTCCCCTGAAGGCATTTACTAAATTCTACAGATGCACAAATTCTACAGATGCACAAAACAAAACTAGAAGTCTCTGAAAATCAGGAGTAGAAATTTCAACAATCTCACTCTTCTCAGGAGACAAAGAAGCTACGGGGAAGGGACCCCTGTTAACTCAGTGGCCTATGAGTTGGAAGCCCAGCATGGATGGCTACTTGCCAGCACTAAAGGCAAACTAGAGGGAAACACTCTCCGACCAAACTGGCAACACAATCTCGACCGTCACCTCAGTTCCTAATACGATGAGGTGATGAGCCCCTACTCTGGCTGGCGGGCGAAAGGGAGCGGGGATTTCCTTCTGAAGTAGAACAGCATCATCTGGAGTTTCATTTTACTCATAAGGCTTAGCATTCATACAACTGAAAGCCAAAAGGAAAACACAAACAACAGAAGCAGATGTTCGGATAATCCAGACACTGAAGTTAACAGAAAGACTTGTGAACATAAGAATTCTGCAGTTTCCTTGAGGCGCAGCAGGTTAAGGTGGCGTCACTGCAGCGGCCCAGGTCATGGCACAGGTTTGATCCCTGGCCTGGGAACTTCCACATGCCATGGACGTGGCCAAAAAAAAAAAAAAAAAAAAAAACGAAGGGGAGATTTATCAGCAGACAAAACACAGCAGAAGAGAGGATTAGTAACTAGAACCCAAGTCAATAAAAAGCACCCATACTGAAGCAAAGAGAAAATACAGGGCGAGGGATGTAAAGGGAATGAGAGACACTGTAAAACATCTACCGGGTGTGTAGCTGGAGTCCCCAAAGAAGAAGAGGGAGTAAATACAGCAGAAGTATTAAGGGGAAAGAATGAAAATTTCCAATTTAAAGACAACCCACGAATTTAAGAAACTCCATGAATCCCAAGTAGAAAAAAAATAAAGACAAAGAAAACCACACAAAGACATAACATAATTAAACTGTCAATCATCAAAACAAAAGAGAAACTCTTACAAGTAACCAGTGGAAAAAAGGAGATACTACTTTCTTCGGAGCAACAATAAAACTAACTGCTAAATTCTCGAAAGAAATTTAGGAAAAGATAAAAGACAATGGTATGACACCTTGAAAGCACTGAAAGAAAATAAATTCCTGCCTAGAATGGGGTGCTCAGTGATTATTTCCTTTAAAAATGAAGGGAAAATAGAGATATTTTTCAAGACAAAGAAAAAAATGAAAGGATTCATTATGGGCAGACTTGCATTAGAAGAAATATCAGAGGGAACCCTTCAGATGGAAAGGAAAATTATCCTACCCCAAATAGAAACAAAACACAGGAAGGGATGAAGAGCAATGGAAAGAGTAAATACGTAACTAAACATACATGAATACTGATAGAAAAAACAGCAATTTCTTCTGTCTTAAAATACATGTAGAATTAAAACAGGTAAAGTAGGAGTTCCCGTCGTGGCGCGGTGGTTAATGAATCCGACTAGGAACCATGAGGTTGCGGGTTCGGTCCCTGCCCTTGCTCAGTGGGTTAACGATCCGGCATTGCCGTGAGCTGTGGTGTAGGTTGCAAACTCGGCTCGGATCCTGCGTTGCTGTGGCTCTGGCGTAGGCCGGTGGCTATAGCTCCGACTCAACCCCTAGCCTGGGAACCTCCATATGCCGCGGGAGCGGCCCAAGAAATAGCAACAACAACAACAACAACAAAAACAGGTAAAGTAGTTCCCATCGTGGCTCAGTGGTAATGAACTTGCCTAGTAACCATGAGGATGCAGGTTTGATCCCTAGCTTCACTCAGGGGGTTACGAATCCAGTGTTTCTGTGAGCTGTGGTGTAGGTCATAGATGTGGCTCAGATCTTGTGTTGCTGTAGCTGTGACGGAGGCTGGTGGCTGCAGCTCTGAGTCAATCCCTGGCCTGGGAACTCCCATATGCCACGGATGTGACCCTAAAAAGAAAAAAAAAAAATTTTTTTACCTAAAATAGTAACGCATCAAGGCAGGAACAAGACAAATGGAGTTAGAATCTCAAGTTCTAGCATTACTGAAGAACTTTAGATAAAGTTATAATCCATATTAGACCATAATAAATCAAGGGTATATGCTATAATCTCTAGCGTAATCACAGAAGAAGAAAAGAATGTATAAGTTATCAGTGAAGAAATATTAAATAATAACTGGATAACAAATAACCAAAAAAAAAAGGTTAAGAAAAGAAAAAAGGAACAAAACAGGTGAGTCAAAATGAAAATTATAGTCAAAATGAAAATTATAGCAAATATATATAACTATTAAATGGAATAAATAGATATAATAGCAAATATAATAACAATTAAATGGAAATGGACTAATGATTCTAATTTAAAGACTAAAATTGTCAGAACTAAAGAAAAAAACTAAATCTAACTTCATGATGCTTTCTAGGACAAAGAAAGTTTGAATGTATAAGAATGGAAAAAAGAAAACAGCATGCAACATTTACCAAAAGAAAGCAAGTAAAGCTATAGCAATATTACACAAAGTAGACTGTGAGGCAAAAAGCACTACTAGAGATTTAAGGATAACAGTGTTAACCCACCAAGAAAATTCTAATGTGAGTCAAGTGGTTAGAAGTTAGTCATCATTGGACGCTAAGAAGAATAGAGTGGCTGTAACCAGTTCTGTTTAGGAAATCTAGGGCAGCTCAAAGAATGGTCATCTACACAGTAACAGACAGCTGAAATACCAGACTTCTCTTCATACAATAAAACTCAAACACATGCACCTTACAATGAGTTTTGAAAAGCTCACACACGGACTTCCATTGTGGTGCAGCGGGAACCATGAGGTTGCGGGTTCGATCCCTGGCCTTACTCAGTGGGTTAAGGACCTGGCGTTGCCATGAGCTGCGGTGTAGGTCGAAGACATGGCTCATTATCTGGCATTGCTGTGGCTGTGGCATAGGCCAGAGGCTACAGCTCTGATTAGACCTCTAGCCTGGGAACCTCCATATGCTGTGGGTACGGCCCTAGAAAGACAAAAGACAAAAAAAAAAAAAAAAAAAAAAAAAAAAAAAGAAAGAAAAAGAAAAACTTACACATAATATTAAAACTTAAAAATCACAAAATAACAGATTTAGACAACAAAGACATATTCTTTAATAAAGATCAGAAGATATTCTGGGGTGATGGAGTGTTTACTACACTGGGTACTTTTGATAAAGCCACCAAAATTCATAGTTACATAAACTACACTTCCTGAAATTAACCCTCAGAAAAAGAAACATTTTACAGTACTTTTTAGTACTCAGATTGTTCCTCTCCAAACACAGTTAAAGTGTTCACTGAAGGATGAAACTGAAATCTTTGCATTACACTTGCCTAAATGGCAGACTGACCAATATAACCATTATTGGTTGTGTCTGGAGCTGTAACTGCTTGGGCTAAAGTCCAACCTACTGATCAGTTTTGTCAGAATCTAAGCACTTTAAACATTAAAAAAAAAAAAAAAAAGCTCAACTTATTTCTCAAGTACTATTTGATTTATATATAAATAAAAGTTGAGATTATATACAAATAGTTGTGCATGTGTGTGTGTTCAGTTACTAGACCAAAGTACTGAAAAGACAAAAATTCTCCCTTAAGGAAACAGCCTACAACTTCTTATGGGTTTAAAAAAAACCTGCCTGCAATTTGTTCTCAAATACACACAAGGATAAAAGGAGGCTCTTGGGAGAAAGTGGTGTCTACTGCATACAGTGAATATTTAAAGGATTTAAATACTTAACTTCAGGAGTTCCTGTCGTGGCGCAGTGGTTAACGAATCCGACTAGGAACCATGAGGTTGTGGGTTCGGTCCCTGCCCTTGCTCAGTGGGTTAAGGATTCGGCGTTGCCGTGAGCTGTGGTGTAGGTTGCAGATAGATATGGCTCGGATCCTGAGTTGCTGTGGCTCTGGCGTAGGCCAGTGGCTATGGCTCCGATTCGACCCCTAGCCTGGGAACCTCCATATGCCTCGGGAGCGGCCCAAGAAATGGCAAAAAGACAAAAAATAAATAAATAAATAAATAAATAAATAAATACTTAATTTCAATATTATCTTTTACCAGACATTCTATTTCCTGGGGCAGGTAACATCATACACTATTTTGTAAGGGCATCAGTAGAGCTAACATATGGGTATGAAAATACTGTGCCATCTATTATTTCTTATAGATGATGTTTAAGCTATGTCCATGCATAATTACACAACATCTGAAAACTTAGACCAGTGAAATCTACACACTTATCACACTACAATCCTAACTGCAAAGGCTAATTAATTCATACAAATAAAAATATAAGCCTATTTGCTAATAGATCCAAAAGCCAAGCGTATTACTTCCTGAGACAGAGACATTCTGTTTCATCAGTCTTCTTTGTTTTCACATTTAATTTGATTTAATTTGTAATCTTCTTATAATAGCCTATTCAAAACTTAGGTTACTAGCCCAACCCACTTTTTTAGGAACCTGTTTAACAATGACAAAAGCTTTATGGAAATGCAATTAAGGAACCAGTGTGTTGCATTACTATATTTAGGCAAGGACGGTTCCCCCCATTGTTTACTACTCCTTAAGGATGAAAAGGATGTTCTCTTCTCTTTAGTGCCGGAGGCTAGGTCACAATTTACAATATATTGTAGGAGCTATGTTACAATACTTTTAAATAAAAGGATCTGAGGAATTATTTGGAATAGCTTCCTATGAACACTCACAATAAATAATGGTTTACTTATGTGTACAGCTCTAATGCAATACGATTTCTAATAAACACAGAATGAGATTAACAACACATACACCTAGCAGAGTTACTACAAAAGTATAACCTAAATTCTTCCTAAATCATAGCAGTGAGATCACCACCTAAAGTTTTACTCTAAAATATAAATATAGACCTCTAGTTCCAGAAAGCCACACTATCTTTTCTTTTTTGTCTTTTTAGGGCCACACCCTCGGCATATGGAGCTTCCCAGGCTAGGGGTCTAATCGAGCTGTATCTGCCGGGCCTACGCCACTGCCACAGCAACGCAGGATCCCTAACCCACTGAGTGAGGCCAGGGATCGAACTCGCAACCTCATGGCTCCTAGTCAGATTCGTTTCCGCTGTGCCACGATGGGAACCCTTTTATATTTTTTTTACACTATCTTGATAACTATAATTGTGGTTTTCCTGATCTCCTGAGACAAATTAATACAAAACAGAAAGAAAAAAATACGCATTTCAGACACAGACACACACATAAAACAATATTCTCTCACTTCTCTAACCTGACGGATGCCTAGAAGATGTATTTTTCTCCAGCTGTGGAAACTATGACCAAAGGCCCTAAACTTGTAGCTCTTAGCTCATTTCTGGATGGGAAGATAGAGAACTGTTTCAAGGTCCTTTGGCAGGGGCAGGTTCTCAAGTGTTTAAGTGTTTAGTCTGTTATCTGTATAAGAGATAACAATGTGTTTAGGTCTGTTATCTGTATAGGTCCAGCCCTGTCTTGTGGGCCCAGGCTAGTCAACCTCAAGCAGTAAAACGTCTCAGGTGCAGGCCACTGAGTCTGCCAGACTACCTGAGCTCCAATCTCCATCACCTCTTGTACGACCTGGGACAAGTTACTGCTCTGAACCACATTTTTCTTTTAAGGAAAGAAATAAGGGGAGAAGACAATATTGAGGCAATGAATATACAGAGTGAATATACAGAGTTTATTATCAGCACACACCTGGCCCATGCCAGCCCTCGATAAGTTTAAACTACTATTACTTAAAAGGTTAGCTTTTTGGCTTGAGCCAACCTATATCAATTTCCCAGACATTACATCTAAGATGAGTGGATCTGTTTCCTTCTTAAAAATAAATTAGGAGTTCCTGCTGTGGTACAGTGGGTTAAGAATCTGACTGCAGTGGCTCAGGTCGCTGTGGAAAGGGTGCAGGTTCGATCCCTGGCTGAGCACAGTGGGTTAAAGGATCTGGTGTTACTGCAGCTGTGGTGTAGGTTGTAGCTGCAGCTCAGATTCAATTCCCGGCAGGGGAACTTTCCTAGGCCATGAATGCAGCCACAAAAAAAAAAAAAAAAAAAAAAAAAAGGCATAAAAATAAATTATATGCCTGGACTTTTCAAGCCACTGCTCTCTGTGCTGGAGCTAACACCTCAAACCCACTTCCAGAAATGAATCTTGGTATTCACTGGTGTTCCCTCAGCTCATCTGCATGTGAAGAAATACTTGTCCTTGTCTGTCTGCTCCATTTTCATGTTAGAGCCCCCACAATAAAGTACGCCTGCTAAAAATAAGGCTCCGTGATTAACCAACAACATAAAAAATAGATGTACTCAAGGAACTTGTCAGGAAGCACAAATTCAGACTCCAGTGCTGATAAATTTGTAACAACAGTTCACTGAGAAACAAAATGAAAGCGAACCTGAAAAACGTGCAATCCCCTCTATTTAACTTGATAATGTAAAACAGATCCTTAAATTAAATCAGTCCCAGATCTAAGTGTTTTGACCACATTATTTTGCCAGCACCAGAACTGTTTTTATTGAATTATGTTTTGATCTTGTGTCATCAACCTACACAATGAGGCAATGAGGAATTTTTACTAAAAAACAAAGTAAAACACAACCCGGCCCTCTGAAATGCATGCTGTATTTACTTAAGGATGTAGTTGAGGAGTTTCTCAATACAAGGAATCCAAAGGAGAAACTGGCCTTTTATTTTATGGTCACTGAACCATGGAACTGATTAAATTTCTCTCCGAACTGGCTACCAAAAAGCTGAGTTGAATTTGTGGCCCTCGAACAAATACTTAAGACCTCATCCAAGTACTTTGTAAACAGATCTCATTCCTCTTTCCGTCTCATTTTTCTCCGACAGTTCTGAATTCCTCTCCCCTTTATTTCTGTCTATTACCAAGAATAGTCATATTATATTGCATATATCTTTGTTAAGTCATTATGATTCTTTTAGGGAGCAAGATGTGATAAAAGAACAAAAACAAACAAACAAAAACAGCATAGGGAGTTCCCATTGTGGCTCAGTGCTTAACGAATCTGACTAGGAACCATGAGGTTGCAGGTTCGATCCCTGGCCTTGCTCAGTAGGTTGAGGATCCAACGTTGCCAAGAGCTGTGGTGTAGGTTGCAGATGCGGCTTGGATCCCAGCGTTGCTGTGGCTCTGGCGTAGGCCTGTGGCTACAGCTCCGATTCGACCCCTAGCCTGGGAACGTCCATATTCCATGGGTGTGGCCCTAGAAAAGACAAAAACAAACAAACAGCATAGCACAATAAGAAGATATTTTCTTCCATTAATAAGCGTTTTATGAGTTCAGTTTCTAGAGGCATTATCTTTCCTGTGTGCCCAAGAAAAAAAGCGTGGTAGCAAATAATATGTTTAAAATTAGGAAACGTTAACAACAGAGGAACTACCAAAATTAGACACTTTCATTACATATATTTAACTCTGGAGCATAAAGAAAATTGTAAATATGTAAAAATCCCCCTAAAGTCATTTTTATTTTTAAAATACAAACGAAATCACCACAAGTGCAGTTGCATCTGGGTATTAATTCTGAACAAGAACTGAATGAACCAGCATCAAAGAAACTTAAACAGTTTTTGTACAGCTTCTTCTGAACTGCCCTGTGCCTAGCACCAGGGATGCTGCCTTAACCTAAGACAGCACAGAAGTTAGAGCCCCCAAAGCTCTTGCTACAATCCTGCTTTGGGGATTTCACTAATCTTCTTGCTAACATTTGAGGAAAATAAAAAGCTTAAGACTCTCTCAGTGGGGAAAATTTTGCCCTACTATGAACTCACACTTAACGTTCTGATCATAACTAACTTTTAAGTACATTTTTATCTAATGAACTGATTGTAATTACAATCCTTCACCCTCCTAGTGACCATAAGCAAGTGAGCTATGCTACCAGAGACATGCAAAGATGTTCTACTACACAATAAAAATTACACTTCCTACCCCACCGACGGCAATTTCATCAGCAACAGGAATCTCACTTGAAAGCAGCACCACAAAGTACAGCCTTTTCCTAAAGAATTTTTGGAGCTTTATCCAAACAAACAGATAAAATAAGAGCTACACAATAGTGCATGGGATAAAAAGATATGTCGACTGTTGTTGTTTCTCCAAGTGTTGACTCAACAATAGTCTAGATTATTTCAAGGCATTTTAGTCATATGAAATAACACATATAATGTTTCTACAATGCTTTATGACAGAACTGAACATTTAATAAGCCTTTCAAAATGTTTGGCCTCTATTGTAAAACTCCTTTTTTTTTTTTTTTTAGGGTGACAAGTTTATTGCTGGGTTAAGAAGCCACTTAATAGCATTTCCATTCTGAGTCACAGAGCAGACAGGTATGTTATGCTACACAGGTATCACCTACATTTTAGGGATGGGTCAACCTGCTAGAGATGTTTACTTTGCAGCCAATAGAAACACATGTGCCAACAATTAAACTCACATGGTCAACACAAAAATTCTACTTCTCTAGTCAAACACTGACAAGAGTAAATGAAACAATATCTTAGTTCTTCTATATGTAGATAATAAGTACTGATTAAAAATGTTTTTTCTGAAAACCAACCACTGAAAATCAGAAATCAATGATTCCTTGGAGTTCCCATTGTGGCTCAGTGGTAACCACCCCAGCTGGCATCCATGAGGATGCAGGTCTGATCCCTGGCCTCGCTGAGTAGGTTTAGGACCTACTATGCTGTGGCATAGTCCTTTAGCAGCTATAGCTCCAATTCAACCCCTAGCCTGGGAACTTCCTTGTGTCACAAGAGCGGCTCAAAAACAGAAAAAAGAGAGAGAGAGAGAAAAAAAAGAAAAAGAGGAGTTCCCGTCGTGGTGCAGCAGAAATGAATCCGACTAGGAACAATGAGGTTGTGAGTTCGATCCCTGGCCTTGCTCAGTGGGTTAAGGGTCCGGTGTTGCTGTGAGCTGTGGTGTAGGTCACAGATGCTGCTCGGATCTGGTGCTGTGGTGCAGGCTGGCAGCCACAGCTCCAATTGTACCTCTAGCCTGGGAACCTCCATATGCCCTGGGTTTGGCCCTCAAAAGACAAAATGACAAAAGACAAAAAGAAAAAAAAAGAAAAAAGAAAGAAAAGGAAATCAATGATTTCTCAAGTCCTCATGGAACATTTCTGAAAGCCCAACTTGGATTAAGAAGCAAAGAGATACAGGCAGAATTCCTGTTTATAGAAGCTTACAAGTAAGCAGGGTCAGACACTCTCCCACAATGACTAAATGAGAAGAGAATTCAATTCATTTAAGGAGCAGAAAAGATTAAAATACAAATAGCACATAATCAAGCACTATGCTGGGAACAACCCTCATCAGTCAACACACAGCAGCCTATGTGTAAGCCTTATATAAAATTCCATTTTAACCAGGCAAATAACCCTCCTTAAAACCCTTCCCTGGTCCTGCCATCACCAGATAAAAGCCCCCCAAGAATCTCCTGCATCTTTTCCCCTATCAGCCACCACAGCTCTGCCCTGCACTTTTTCACTTTTCAAAAACCACCTCCCGGGAGTTACTGCCCTCTTCTCCTTTAGTTGCCCCACGCCCACATTCCCACTACCCCTAAAATTCCCACCCCATCTTGCTAGTCTGAATGTTACTCATTCTTCAGGACACTTTCAGATACATTTCACTCCCTGCGGTCCCTCCAGACACTTGGGGTGTCCCCCCTCAGTGACCTCTCTTAGCTCACACTGCTCACATTTATGGCAAGGATCTCTGCTGTCCTTCTCCCTTAAAGTGCCTACTTTCTGGAGAAGAAAATGATGGCTTGGAAGGTCCCCAAAATTCAAATCCTTCAACACTTCTTAATTTTCCACCTGAGAATCAGTAACTCTTAAAACTAACGTTATCTGTCATGAAATGGATCAAATAAAAATCAAATCTTGCACCTCTGGGAAGCTTCCTTGGTACTGCTTAAGTTACTTATTAGTAACCTTAATAGACTTGGGGGGGGGGGGGTAAGTGTACTTTTGCAGCCTTAGGTTTACAGAAAAAGGTACAACAATGAGTTAATCTCAAAAACAAAACAAAAGCCACAACTCTTCAGATCCAAAAAACGACTCCCCAGGTGATGCTGTAAACTCATCCTGACCAATTTTCACATCTAAGCTCATGAGCAAAGCGAGCCCCCATAGCCCACGGACACATTTCCCAATCACAGGGCTTGGCTATCAGCGTTGAGACACCACCAGCAGACTCTGATCTACTCCCTGAAGCGGCTGGGTCCCTCCTCCCTGTCGACTAAACTTCCGTGATGAGCATCACCTCTGCTCTCCTCCAAGACGGTTCGGAAGCAGGGACTTGTGCTCCTAACCTCAGGCCCACAACTTTGTCCTCAATCATAGGGCGAAAGTTAGGACCAGTCTTCCAGCTCCCACGCCGCGAAAGACAGCATCCTCCCAGCTCCCGGACCCTTCCCTCTCTGAGACCGACGCGGGTTCCCGAGGTCCCGGCGGCCCTGCCCAGGCCGGGCTGCGACGGGTCCCCAAGGAGCCCAAGGCACGACCCGGCCGGTCACCACCACAGGTGTCCCTTGGTACTCTGCCGACTGGACTGAGTGAGCCAGTCGGAGGGAAGCCATCCCGCGAGAGCTGGACAGGCGGCAGGAGGCGGCCAGGAAACGAGACGCGTCTGTCCGTCGGAGTTGGGCCGGGCCGCGGACAACTTGGCGACAAGCGCCCTAAAACGGCAGGCCGAACGCGCAGAGGATGAAGGGGGCCGGCGACGGCCTGGGACCGGCCAGGGCCCCGCCACCGGGCCCTGGGCTGGGACGAAGGACGGCAAGAGGGACCGGAGCGAGATGGCCCCGGCCGGGTGGACAGCCTAGACCAATGACCCAGCAGCCCCTGTCGGGACGGCACCGCCACCGCGAGTCGCGAACCGCGCCCCGCTCGGGTCCCGTCCGTCCGCCCCGTACCTCGCCGGCTGCTCCACCCGCGTCGGGACCGCAGCTCTCTCCGCGTCGCTCGAGTAGGTCCCGGCGCCAGTCCACAACCCGCCCTCACGCCGGCCCTCCCTCTCGCACGCCCCGCCCCCGGCGCCGCGAGCGCACGCCACGCACGCATGACGTCACTTCCGGGGCTCGGCGCTCGCAGGGAGGGTGTAGGTGCCCATCGGCATCTGCCCTGGGTGGCGCGAGGGCGAGGCTGGCGTGGATGACAGTGGCGACAAAGCCGTCGGGCATGAGGAAGGAGGCGCCCTCAGCCCTAGTGCTGGGTCCCTGACCTGGAGCGTTCAGAAGCCGACGGAGAAGCCGGCGTTTCCCTGTCTTTTCCTCACCCACTGTATTTGGGAATCCCACTGAGAGAGACGCTGCTCATCCTTAGCTCGAAATGGGAGGCACTGGAAAGGCTGCGGGAGAGAAGTCTTTGGGCCAGTGGACAGTTCCAGTCTGTGGGGAATGAGGCTGCCTGAGAAAGTAATGAATCTCATAGCTTCACACGGATCTTAGGATTTTGAACGTGGTTTGAGTTTAAAGGACCTTAAAGAGAGTGACTGACCTAGAAGCAGGTTTTATAGCTGAGCATAACTGAATTCCAGAGGTTAATAAGTTACCCAGTGTCACACAGTATTAATGATCGAGTCATAAATGGAATCCAGTTCTCCGTGATTCCCATTTCAGGAATGTTGGAGACAGCGGCTGCCTCTGTATTCTGGATGGTATCTATGGCACAAAGTGCAGCCACGACTGGGAGAAAAAAAAAGAAAAAAGAAAAGAAAATACTAGAGTACAGTGTCTGGAGGGAGACCTAAGTTGGAATACCAGGTTTGCTAAATGCTGCCTCTGATCTTGGACAGGTTGTCTAATTTCTCAGTCTTTGCTCATTATTTGCCAAATGGAGATTGATTCATTCCTCAGATTATTCCTAAATTCTGTAGGGAAGCAGAATATGCCACCCAAAAATATGCCTCTGAGAAAGCAGAGAAGCCCTGAAAACAAACCAGAAGTTAACCTTTTGTACAGGAAATGAAGCTAATGAAGGAGATCACGTTAGTAAGGGGTCTCCCTCTGTACCTGGGAGAGAAGGATGACTCTTAGGTCACTAGAAGCTCAACTATGGATAAGACACTGACTTAGAGCTGCATGACAAACCTTAAGCTTATTTTTATTCCCCTGGTCACCTCCCATAACTGGTCTCCCCTACACACACACACACACACACACACAAACACCTTTCCTGTTTTTTCTTTATTGGAAAATGGTATTTAAGTGGGCATTCTAAGCCTTTTCTCAGGGTATCTCCTTTGTATGTGTGAGGTATACATGGTAATAATTTTCAGTTTGTTTTTTTGCTTATTACTCTTTTATTATAACTTAGAAGAGCAGAGGGAAAATGATTTCCCCTCCCCTACAGCACCTAATGTGTGTGCTAGGCCAAGGATACCAGACTGTTAAAAAGTGGTGGGGGGGTGGGGGAGTACCTATGCTGAGAAGCTTACATTCTAGGGAAGAGGTGGTGGGGGGGGGGAATAAGTAAATAATAAATACATTATGTACAATAGTACATGAGACAGCAGTGATTGCTTTGAAGAAAAATCATGCAAGGAAGGCCAGCCAGTCAACCAGGAAGACTGAGGTTTTTGGGTGGACAGCAAAGCCCTGGCTAAGGAGGTGACTATGCAACTATTTGGGCAAAAGTGTTCTAGGTGCAGGGAACAGCAAGTGCAGAGGCCCTCTGGACATCACCAGCCTGTGTAGCAGTGAATGGAGGGGAGGTAGGAGAGGAGGTCAAAAGGTAATGGGCCATGGGGAAGGGACTAGCCAAAGTGAGGACATAGGAAGGTCTGACTCACTGGGGCCATTAAGGGAACAAACTACCACAAAACTACCACACTTGCCTCTGAGAGAAGGGGTGGTGGTGGTAGGGTACTGAGAAGGGGCACCAAAGGTATAGTTAACTGAGGAGGCCATGTTTTCTTGAGATGGATGATAGATATGTGGATATTCACTGTATTATTCTTTAGTTCAATTTATGTGGTTTTTTTTTTTTTTTTTTTTTTTTTTATGTGAACCAACTTATAAAAAGCAGTCCCACTGGGAATTCCCATTGTGGCTCAGGGGGGTAAGACCCCGACTGGTATCCATGAGGATGCAGGTTCGATCCCTGGCCTCACCCAGCGGGCTAAGGAGCTGGTGCTGCCACAAGCTTCGGAGTGGGTCCCAGACTTGGCTCGGATCTGGTGTGGCTGTGGCTGTGGCGTAGGCGGGCAGCTGCAGCTCTGATTCGACCCCTGGCCTGGGAACTTCCATGTCGCAGGTGCAGCCCTGAAAAGAAAAAATTTAAAAGAAAAAGCAGTCCCATTGGAAAAAGTGAAGATAAAAGCGGGTTAAGAATAGATCAGGGAGTGAGTCAAAAGAGCTAGCAAAGAAGGGGGGCGGGGGGAAGAAGAGGAAAACTAGAAAAAAGGAGTAATACGGAGGCAAAGAGGAGAGAGAGAAAGCCAAGGGATTGATCAGAAGAGTCCAATTCTGCAGAAAGGTGAGGTCAGATGGTTCTCCAAAAGAAGTGAAAACATGTTAATAGAAGTGCTGAAAGCAGACATCCTTGTCTTGTTCCCAATCTTAGTGAAAAAACTTTCCGTCTGTCACTATGTTCTGATGTTACCAGTGGGCTTTTCAAAAATGGCCTTTATCATGTTGCGGAAAGTCCTTGCTATTCCTAGTTTACTATGTTCTTATCATCAAATTTTTAAACTTAATTTTATTTTTTATTGTAAAGTATACATAAAATTTAAATGCAGAAGAATGAAATTGGACCCTTACCTAATACCATGTACAAAAATTAACTCAAATGGACCAAAGACGGAGTTCTTGTGTGGGTTAAGGATCCATCATTGTCACTCCAGCAGTTTGGGTCACTGTAGTGGTGTGGGTTCAGTCCCCGACCTGGGAAGCAAGTTCAGCCAAAAAGGCGGGGGGGCGGGGGGGGCGGCAGCGTGCGCTGAAGCCTACTGTGATACCATCCCACTCCCTTTTCAAAGATAACAAAGGTATAACCACCTCTTCGACTCGACTCTCTACTTGCAAGTTTCTTTTCATGGAGGTCAGGCTTCAAGTTTTGTGGTGCTTTGGGGTTGTGTGTGTGTGGTTTTTTTTTTTGGGGGGGGGGGTTGGCAACAGCCATGGCATGTAGAAGTTCCTGGGCCAGGGACTGAACCCTAGCTGCGGCTGCAGCAATGCCAGATCTTTAACCCACTGTGCTACACGGGAACTTCCTGGGGCTCTGTTTCTTGATTTTGATAATAACTGAGAGAAGCATGAATACATCTAACCCAAGATCTACTGGAGCTGGGCCATCTGCCGAGATCGCCTGATATAGGGGGGAATCAGGGTCTCTAATGCATTAGGGAAGCCTCTGAAAGTCATGGTTTGGGGAAGAATGACTCGGAGTGCTGCTGAGCTCACAGGAGGCTGGAAAAGGTCCGTCATAATCTGATGACGGCCCCCTTCTATGGAGTGCTTCGGGATGGTTCAAGAGGTGGTGCGATTCGTAACCTTTCCCGGAGTTTTGCTGGATTTTTTTTTTCCCCTGGTGCACAATAGTCCTGTTTTCACTTGATGTCAGGTGGCTGAACAGGTGGCACCCCAGGATCGCTAGACCATGTCACTCCTCAGGAAGAATGGGTGTGTGAGGAAGTGGAAATGCTTTGTTCCTAAAGTGATTTTGTGTACGTGGCGGGGGTGGGGGTGCATTTGGAGGAGGAGATAAAGGTTTGGCCATTGGGTCTAGCAGATAACCCAGATCTCTGATTTATAATGACCCTGTCAGTTTTTCCTTGTAGTTAGATTTTAGAATCTAAATCATAATGTTCACAGCTAATAAGATCACTGTAGAAATGACTGGAGAAGAAGGAAAAAGCACATCATTATCCTTGCTCAGAACAAAAAATACCTTCATTGGCTTTCTCTTCATGCATGTGCTTTATTTTTCAAAAGTTGTTAGAAATAGAGTTTAAAATCTCTCTAAGTCAGTTCAAAATCACTCTAAATCTCTAAAACCTCTCTAAATCAGTTCAAAAAATAGAGAAAGCTAAAGTACATGATAGGAAAACCAGAATGGTAAGGCATCAAAGGATAGAGAATTGAAAGTGTGCAAATACAAGCTAAAGGAACATGCTGTAAGTTAACCAAATGAAATGGAAAGTGAGTGAAGCCAGCTAAGAGGTCATTTTCAAAATGATGGCAAAGGGACATGCAGGCAGGGTAGAAACCCAAGGGCCATGAGCCCCAAGCCAGGCACACAATGTCCCTTGAGCTGGAAAAAAAAAAAAAAAAAAGCCTCCTATTTGATTAGCCTCTTGTTACTAGGGGCCCCAGGAGGAGGGCTGCAGACCTAGGCACATACCCCCTGTGGCCGGGCTGCACAGCGCCTCCGTGTGGTTAGACCGTAGGCTGCAGGAGTCTGATTGACAGAGCTGTCCTGGATCATCCCACCCGCCACAGCCTGGGCCCAGCCAGGGAGCCACCTGCTATGTCATCTTCCACTCACTGTCCCCCAAGCAGGGCCCCTCTGCACCTAGTAGACTTGGGTCCCTCACTAAGAAGGGCCGTCAACTGGGGACCCCATTGTGCCTCCTTAATGCTCAGGGGCTACTGAAGATGTACACGTCTAAAGAAGTCTTTGTAACACTCTTCCTCGAGTATTCCTCCTAGAGTCTTCAGTTAGGCAGCGTGAAGCCCCGAGCCTCAGAGGAGGGCGGGCTCTGCTGTGGTCCGCCCACCTCTGAGGATTCCGGGAGAGGGCTCTGGGTGGGAATCCTGGCTCTGCCACTTGGCAGCCATGTGCCCTAGGGGAGGTTACCTCCCTACGAGCTGCAGTTTCCAACTAGTGAGGTATCATTGGCATAGTGTTATGGGATTGTGTGCCCAGTAAGCAGGGCAGGGAAGACGTGGCACAGATACTGCAGTGCTTTTGCCTAAAAGTCAGAATAATCGGGGGGTGAGAGGGAAGCAGTGGGTGGGTGGTGTAGCTCCCCAGCACTTCAGAGCTCCCCTTTCTGGCTTTTCCCCCATGAAGTGACTGACCCCAAGAGGCACCCTGATGAGGACACTCAGCCAGGATGGTGTCAAACTCTGCTTCCAGAGGAAAGGGCAACTTATGGCCATTTTCCTCAAGGGAGGGTCTTAACCACTGAGGCTCATGTAAGCTTAGAGTCACTTACCCGCCCTTAGAAAGAGGTGGTATCAGGACAGGAGGGATTCGTTTTTTTTTTTTCTTTTTCCCTTTTGTCTTTTCAGGGCCACACCCACGGTATATGGAAGTTCCCAGGCTAGGGGTCAAATTGGAGTTGCTGCTGCCAGCCTACGCCGCAGCCACAGCGATGCCAGATCCTTAACCCGCTGAGCAGGGCCAGGAATTGAACCCACATCCTGATGGATACTAGTCAAGTTCATTACCACTAAGCCATACCGGGAACTCCGACAGGAAGGATTTCTTTCAGAACCACCTGACATGGCTGTGAGCCTCCTTCCCCCAGAGGCATCTTAGCTGGAGAGGGCAGAGCTGTCTGCCTGGGTTGGGTGGGCACCTGCCTACCAGAAACAGAGACCAGGTGAGGGTAACTGCAGAAGGACCGCCAGGGGCCTGTCCCCCTTTAACTTCAGTTAGGGTGGAAGTTCAGCTGCTGGACTCAGGGAAGAGTCTGTTTTACTTAGTATGGCAGCCCCAACCATCCCACGTTTTAAGCAGAAATCGACTCATACTTGCGGGCAGCACGGAGGGCAGAGGAGGGACAAGAGTAAGTCTCTCAACAAGAAAGGCACGTCAGCCAGCTTCTAATTCTTGACTTTAATGCCACGTGAGGGTACCGAGGCTCCATGCACCAAAGCTCACAGACAGGAAGTGAACTAACACAGGCAGCACTAATCTGTGTACACACATCCCACGCTGTACAGAAGGAAGACCATGGACCCCGTGACCGCCCACTCCAGAGGCAACTGCCTGCTCCTCCACCCGGCTCTGGCCCCCCTCCTCCAACCCTCTGCCAGCCCCCTCCCCACCCCACCCCCCGTGAACATGTGTATACGTGTATGTTTTTTCCAGAATTCCAAAAAGTGCCTTTCCCGCCCTGGTTCCCAACACTCTGGCTTTTGATAAATAAAGCTTCCCTCTTTCAAGGGTCACAAGGCAGGCGCCACCTTTGTGAAAGAGCCCCAGCAAAATGGTACCCAAGGAAGCTTCATCACTCATAGCAGAATCAAATATGGACAGAGGTACGCGGAAGGATGACATCTGAAATTCCAGCTGGGATCAAGACGCGCTGTGTGAGTCGTTTTTGTTTTGCTGCTGGCGTTAGTTGTCTCAGCCATTTCAGGACCCAGCTCAGACCAAGATCACACACTCAGGCTCACCCCACTTTGAGGCCTGCAGATATCAATTTCCTAGTCCTCCAATGAGCGACCCAGAACAGGAAGACTGTATCACCTGACCAGCCTGAGGCACAGGGCTCCCACAGCTGCCAGAACATCCCCGACCCCGGGGAGAAAGAACAGAAACTTTCAGAGCACGGTTGACTGCTCTCCACGTGGTAAGCACTGGACAGCCTGGTGAATTCACCACAGGTAGAATAAGGATGGTGACAGTTCCTCTATTTCTTCAGTTTAGAGTATTACCCCAAGAAATCCCCCACCTGGGATGGTGTGATGTGTTTCACTTTGGTTTTGTTTCCGTCTTTTTTGCTGCCGTTGTGTTTTTCATGCTTACTGAATATCGGCTAGCATCGCACCATGTGGTCCTATGGCCTAAACTTTCACCTTCCCAACCAGTGAGCAGAGCGCCTGGGAGAAAAGGTACCCGCAGTCAAACATAAGGGAAGCTCCAGAGGCAGGCGCTCTGGTGTGACTCACTGACAATGCGCCCAAGCATCCAATGAAAACAAGCTTCCGGGGTTCCCATCATGGCTCAGCGGTAACGAAGACGACTAGTATCCATGAGGATGCGGGTTCGATCCCTGGCCTCACTCAGTGGGTTAAGGATCTAGCGTTGCATGAGCTGTAGTATAGGCTGCAGGCGTGGCTTGGACTCTGCATTGCTGTGGCTGTGGTGTAGGCTGGCAGCTATAGCTCTGATTCGAATCCTAGCCTGGGAACTTCCATATGCCGTGGGTGTGGCCCTAAAAATACTGAAAAAAAAGAAAGAAAACAGACTTCCTTTCAACCCAGAAGAAGCATCCATCTTCAGAGCCCTCCTTCTTGACCCAACGCTTCTCATGCTCAGGGCCTGGCCATTTACAGTTGAAAAGGGATAACTGGGAGAGGGCACTTCCTCTGAGACGACCTGTGTTTGGGGGCCATCACTACAAACCACCTCATTCATGAGCACCTTTCAGCCCGGCCTTGGCTTCTCATCAGAGGACGGCCAAACCGGGCCACCGAATTCCTTTCCTCCATTTAGGAAGAGCTCTAACTGACTGCCAGTGTCCCTGCTCTGCTTGGTCTACTGGCTTAAGAGCCTTGTCTCCCCGCCATGGCACAGAGCACGTCACCGTGAGCACACGGGGGACAGAGAAACAGGGGTGTCTCCAGCAAGAGGTGCAAGGACCATTAGCATCCTTACCCAGCGTCCCTGGAGCCCCAAGCAAATCTTCGGGGCACAATTTTAAGGAAACCTGCATTTGAGTGACCCAGGCCTGCCCTGGCTTATGCGTAAGGACTCTAAATAACCAAGTGCCTGGATGCTCTGGGTTGAGGAGGGAAAGAGAAGGGGCGGGGATCAGATTCCCGAAAGCTCGGGGCTTAATTATCTGCTCTCTCCTGGCACCGGCTCCCCGCTGCACAGCCTGCCTTGGCGTCGGGCAAACACGAACTTGGAAGGCAGTAACACCAATCAGAGCAACTTCAATGAAAGACTCTTCTGTTAGAAGGAGGCAAGAGCTGTGCCGCTGGGGTAAGGTCCACGTGGGGACATCAGCTCCAGCAAAGTGACAATCCACTTGTGGATGAGAGCAATGAGAGAACACGGTATCTCGGAACCTGAACCGCCGACTGCATGGTCCCCTTATCCTGGCGCCTGCTCCACGCATACAAGATACAATGTTAGAAGAGCCCAAGGCCATGCCTTGGAATCTTCCCATCCTGGGGCCCAGAGGTCACTGCCCTGGGAAGGAATTCAGCCAGGGTCCCAGGGCTTGGCCTTCTCTTCCTCGGAAGGAGGCACACATCTGCAGCTCCGCCTTGCCCTCCTCACCTGTCTGGTCTTGTAAGACTGAGAGCAGTGAGGCTCCTCTAAAAAAGAAATCTCCCTACAACAACACCCAGGAGCAGTCAAGTTCCATCACGATTATGCGGAGAAGCCCTGAACACCACACAGGAGGGTCCCGGTCTGATGACTGGCGCTGCACAGCACTTCCTTGAGAGGATGCAGGCCCGCGCCCTGACCGGCTGACCAGGCTGCAGACAGCGCAAGAAGGAAATGCAGCGGGAGCAGAACCTAGTGGCCCTTTGCCTCTGAAGTGTGGGGAGGCAAAACGAAATGGTGGTTTGCAGCTGTCTCCCTCCAGCCCCTGGGACAGCTGCAACCCCTCCGCCCCGCACTCCAAGCCCTGACTCTCCTTTCCCCAAATAGATCATCTCCTAGAAGGAGACTAGCAGGAAAAACAACAGGGGTTTCTATCCAAGAAGGTTCACCAGAAACTGGATCCGAACACATGGAAGGGCCGCCACAAAGGTATTCTGAGCCTCGAGAAAGGATGCTACATCCCAAAGGTAACAGAAGATCCAGGCATCCTGCCTGCTTGACTTTGGGGAAATCTTTGAAAAGAGCCCCTGAAATGTGTATTCCAGCCCCATGAGAAGATAACCCTTCACGCAAGGAAGGTTGGTGGAAGGTAGGAGAAGCCCAGGCCCCGAGGCAGGGCTGTAAACATTGTGCTTTTCTAAGGCCAACGTGGTGCGTGGCTTTGGCAACTATGGTTACATCTCCAAACGGTGGTGAAGACAACGTCTGGGGAGGAAAAGAGTCTCCGCACATCCTGAGACAAAGCGTGGGGTTCTCACTGGGGGAAGAGGGAGAGAAGGCGCTCCTTCCTCGGCCAGGGGCTGCGGGGGCTCCTTGCGTCGGTCCCCCATCATTTCTAGTTCACACGCCTATACCGAGCACAAGGGGGACACCTGGACCGGGGAGGGGGTGCGGAGGGCGAGGGATGATGTCTATGTCAGTCCGGGAACGTGGCTCTAAACAGGGCAGAAACTCTCCTGCAAGGTCAAGAAAGTGACAAAACCTCTCCGGGCTTCTCGGTCCAGCCCCAGCAGGCCGGACCCCATCGGCCTCAGGCAGAGACTGCCGTGCCTCGAGGAGAGGCCAGGTGAGTGCAGGCCCCGGGTCCCCACGGGCCACCAGCCCTGAGCCTGGCCCCGAGGTACAGCCGGGGGGACTGGGGCCGCAGCTCCATGTGCTTGTGCTCAGAGCTCAGGGCCTGGTCCGCAGCTCAGCAGGTTCTGGGGAGCCAGCCGCCCTTCCAGGGGCCTCGCTCCCAGAGCCCCCAAGGGGAACGGACACCCTCCCTGACGGGACTCTGTTCCCTCCCGGGGCTACTCACCACCACGTGATCTTGAACTCATAGATGGGGCGCTTGCAGTAGTAGTGGTTGATGAGGTGCTTGTCGCACACCCCGATGCACTGGTGGTCCACGGTGAGGCCCTGGGCCGAAAGGTCCGTGACCAGGCAGTGCAGCAGGTCATAAACGTCAGCCACCGCCTCCCAGGGCCCGAAGGACACATCCACTTCGCAGTGGTGCTCGAAGAGCTGCCCGTCGCTCTCGCTCCGCTCGAAGCGCAGGGAGTTGAGGAGCGGACACTCGTAGGGGGTGATGGGCATCTCCTCCTTGAAGACACAGACCTTGAGCTTGGCAAAGCGGGCCTTGCGCTGGACGGCGCGCAGCCGGGCAATCTCCACGATCCGCTCCAAATGGTCTGTGGGGTGAACACAGCACTCATTGCTGGGACGGGGGGGGGCAGTGGTAGGGGGCGAGGCAGCTGGGGGGAACAGACAGCCCAGTGACATGGGGGCAGGGGTCCAAGAGGGAAGAGAGAGCCCTGGGGAAGAGACTCTGTGGGCTTATGAAGGACACACACTGAAACAGCGATCGTGGTTCTACCCGGCAAAAGGAAACCAAGGGGATGGGATGAGTACTCCACACACCCCCCCTTTTTTTTTTGGTTTTTAGGGCCACACCCGTGGCATATGGAGGTTCTCAGGATAGGGGTCCAATCGGAGCTGTAGCCACCAACCTACACCACAGCCACAACGCAGGATCCGAGCTGCGTCTGAGACCTACACCACAGCTCATGGCAACACCAGATCCTTAACTCACTGAGCGAGGCCAGGGATCAAACCCGCAACCTCATGGATGCTAGTCAGGTTTGTTAACCACTGAACCATGATGGGAACTCCTGAGTACGCCCTTTTGAAATGCGATTTGATGACACTGCAGGCAAGGTGGGCCCCGGATCACCAAATCTCCCCGTGTGAGTGGGAGGGTGGCAGGTATCTAGATGAACCCCAGGCACACCTCTTCTGGGGGAGACCTCGGCGCTGATGGATGCCTGGCAGCCCTCCTTCCTCACACCCCAGCTGTGCCAGGCAGTTAAGCCCTCACCTTTGTAATAGGGCATGAGCCCCAGAAACGCCTGGCGCACCTTCTCCCCCTTCAGCGGCTGCATGTTCTCCAGCTGCTCCAGGAGGGGCCCGATGGCATAGTACTGGGCCTCCTTGTACACGGCCCGCACGCGCTCCCGGGGCGGCAGGTCCCCCGAGCGCAGGAAATTCAGCACATCTCTGAGCAGGAAGGAAAGAGGGTTGGTGAGAAGGAGCTGATGGACCCGGACACAGGCTCATAGTGGTTAGAGCACAGCGTCTGGAACCAGGCGGCCACAGCTGGGTAACCCTGGGTAAACGAACTTAACCTCCCTGTGCCTTGATTTTCTCATCTGTAACATGGGGGAAAACCAGAAAACCACCCTGTAATGTGATGAGAGGATTATAAGTTAATACAAAAAGTGCTTAGAAAATACCTGGCACAGAACAAGGCCTCAATAAGTGTTAGTAGTTACTATCAACATCATTACTGCTATAATGATCATTAAGTATATATAGGAAATATATATATGTGTATATGTTTAAATTGAAGTATAGTTAACATTCAATAAATATACGATTTTTTTCTTTTTTTTTTTTTTTTATGGGCCACACCTGTGGCATATGGAAGTTCCCAGGCTAGGGGTCAAATCGGAGCTGTAGCCGCCGGCCTCCACCACAGCCACAGCAACCCAGGATCTGAGCCACAAGTGCAACCTATGCCACAGCTTGCAACACCGGATCCTTAACCAACTGAGCGAGGCCAGGGATCAAAACTGCATCCTCACGGACACTAGTCAGGTTCTTAACCAGCTGAGCCACAAGGGGAACTCCACAAGTTTTAACTGTAGAGTTCCACTACTTTTTTATGGTTTATCACAGGATTTTTTTAATTAAAGTATAGTTGATTTACAATGTTGTGCCAATTTCTGCTATACAGCAAAGTAACTCAGTCACACATGCATATACATTCTTTTTTGACATTCTTTCCCATCATGGTCTCTCCCAGGAGAGTGGCTACTGTTCCGTGTGCTGTAACAGCAAGACCCTGTAAGACTCTGGATGGTGATCTCCAGCTGCAGCCTCAGTTACTTCAGGTATGAACACAGCCCTACAGCCACCGCCTATGTCAGGATTAGAACATTCCCATCGCCTTGTGCTTCTTCTCCATCCCTCGCTACAGAGGCAACTGCTCGGACTTCTACGCCTCTCAACAAAGATGGGTTCTGCCTCTCTGGATATTCGTACATGTGGAATCACACGGCATGGTTTCTTTCGTGCCTGGCTTCTTTCCCTCCACCTAGAGTTTTTGAGACTGAGTCTCTACATCATGTGCGGTGGCAGTTTCTTCCCTTTTATTGCCAAGTATAATACCACCATAGGAAAACCCTATCAGTGACTTACCCATTCTCCGGCTGATACACACTTGAGCTGTTTCCAGCTTGGGGCTCTCATGGGGGGAACTCTGTGATAAACAGTCCCTGTAAACTTCTTGTGGATTTGGGCACCAATTTCTCTTGGGTAAAGAGCAGGAGTAGAATGTTTCAGTCAGTGCATGGGTCAGTGCATGTTTGACAAAGTGGCTGCAGCATTTTCCGTCCCCGCCAGCGATGTGGAAGAGCTGTGCACCTCCCCACAAATCCTTATCTCATCAGGATTATTCTGTAGCTTACGGAGAAGACACCTGCCTAACCCTGATACCCGGACAGGCTGGCTTCAGGAGTGAATAATATCACATATTACATCTCCAAATCACAATTCAGGTCTTTCAGTTCTCTCTTCAGATTCTTTAGGGCCACGAGTAATCAGACCCATCACCAGCAGGTGTGGGAAGGGCGTCTGTGAGGACATCTGAGCAAACCCCAAGATCAAGCTGTTAGCCCAAGAGTCTACGACCACGATGCAACACCAGCTAACATTCGCTAAGTGTTAATCTGTGTCAGCCACTATTCCCTGCTTCCCGTTTAATCCTGTCAATGACGACGTAAATGCTCTCTTACATCTCGTTTATAAACGAGGCAAAAGTGGGGCTCAGAGAGCTTAAGGAACACCCTTGCTAAAGGAGCCAACAGCTAGCCAGAGGCCAGTTGCAGACAGATCCAAGCCCACACCTGCAGTGGTCCAGGCTTCAGTCCAAAGCACTGTGCACCGATCACAACAGGAAGCCACCCAAGGTAGAGGCCCAGGCCGCCTCCATGGTGGGCACTGGGGGTATGCGAGCTCCCCCACTGAGAAATGCCCCAAACCTCTAGTTTATGTTATCTGAATCTTCCAACAACTTCATATGCTGCTGATGAATCATAGGCCACTGGAGTCCAGTAGTCTGAGGATAAATGCCACAACATCCTGCTTTCTGCCACGCCTGTGCCTGGCTCTGCCATGCTCTAGCTGTGGCCACCTGGGCATGGGCACATCAGCTTAGAGCCAAACCTTGTTCCCCCTCCTCATCACCCCTTCCAAAATTAGTCCTCTAGGATCATAAGCAAACCTTGGTGAGCTCTGAAAAACATAACCCCGGGGCAAGGCCCAGCTAAGAGGGCTGCGGGAGCTGCCAGCTGGGACCAGCACTTTCCTCCCCCAAACAGCCTGCAAACAAAAATCTTTTTATAGCTCTGCAGAGCGATGTGACACTTTGTTTTCTCAGCATTGGAGGCAGCTGACAGCCCAATGGGGAAACCCAGATGCTTCAAAGCAAACGATTTGACCAGAGGCTCCTTTCTGAGGATGAAAATGACCCTTCTCCCCATGTGGCCAGTCCTACGTGGAGGCCGGCACGGAGGCGCAGTGGTTGGAGAGCTTCCCTCCGTTCAAGGTCAAGGACCATGTGAGTTCTCCAGTCATCTCCAAAGTTAGACGGATGGGGCCAAGAGCTTCAGCCACAAACTCTGAAAGGACCCGGCAGGGCTCTCACCAAGGCTCTTTATTTAATCCACACGACAGGCAGCTGTAATTATTTCTCACTTCACAAACAAGGAAACCGAAATACAAAGGCTTTAAGTTGTCCACGTGTAAGCTTGTCTGAAGTCCTTTTGTGGGAAGAGCGATCTTTTTTTTGAGATTGTGTCTTTCCATGTTTTACTGCTAAAAATGACAGTAACAACAGAAGATGGAATTTTTTTTTTTTTAAGACTCTTCTTGGCATGACTTCGGGATGGCAACCCTATGTTGGCCCTTCCCTCACCTTTTTTGTTCTGTTTTGAACTACAGAAAGAAGTCTAGGAACCACTGCCACACACCATGTTCCTGGCTAACCCTGATGCCAAGCCCCAGATCTGGCTTTGGGGGTCTTCTCCCAGAAGCTGTGTTGGAGCTTCCCTGCCTCTAGGCGGGGTCACACCTATTCCACAGGGATGACGATTTCCCAGTCTGATTTGCCCTAGGAGAGAAGCAGTTTCATCCCATCCAGCCAATGTGCCAGGCCTGGGGTATCTCTGGCTATTCTTGTCTCCTCGGGGAAAGAAACTAAGTTCTGATGCAATTCAATATGCATATTTTTTTTGGTTGCACCTGCAGCACGCAGCAGCTCCCCAGCCAAGGATGCAACACAAGCCACAGCAACGACAATGCCAGGCCCCAAAGCCACTGAGCCACCAGGGAACTCTTATCAATATGCACATGTATTCATCCCTCCAGCAGGTTATCTCCTCCTCCAGCTGTTGGGGAAG
This sequence comes from Sus scrofa, assembly GCF_054392235.1. Lineage (NCBI taxonomy): Eukaryota > Metazoa > Chordata > Mammalia > Artiodactyla > Suidae > Sus > Sus scrofa. The sequence goes on from NC_139385.1 coordinate 16,258,566, forward strand.
CTATCAAAGCCTCACAGCCAAGCCCGGCCGCTCCCTCACTAAGACGAGGCAGCAGGGTGGCAGAGGGAGACACATACCCGAAGTGTGCGCCGTCCCGGTCGATGAAGTAGCGGCCCTCGGCGTCGGTGGGGATGTAGTGCCGCCCGCTGAACATCGCCGCCAGCATGGTGTCCTCGTAGCGCCGCAGGGTGGACAGGCGTGTGGTGAAGTGCGCCCCTCCGATGTTGAGGGGGACGACCTCGGGGAACTGGGAAGGAGCCACCGGCAGAGTCGGTCAGGCCTGGGGGAGGAGAGCCTGCGCTGCTCTGGCCATGGCCTTCTTGGGTCTGAGCGGGGCCATGCTGTTCACTTGGCCCCCCAAGCCACAACCCAGGGGTCTTTCTGGACGCTTCTCTCTCCTCCCTTTCTCCACACTCATCAGTGACCAAGTCCTCCCCCTCCCCTCCCCACAGCTCTTCAGTCAGGTCTCTCCACCCCAATCCTACTATCTCTGCTCTCGCGTTCAAAGCTTTCCTGGTCCTCCTTCCACTTCCTGAACCTACCATTGCTGTGCCCTTGCTCACTCCGTCTTCTCTGTCCCAAACGCTCTTGCCACTGTCCCTCTGTCCATTGAGCAAATGCAATCGCCCCATACGGTGGTGTGTGGTGTTCACTGCACAAGGGCACGTGGATGAGAGGGATCTGCTACGCAGCTGGGTGCCCTTCTGCTAATTCACACCAAGGCACCATACAGGTCGTTCTAAGAGCTTCTGTTCAAGGTCCCCTTCACTGTGAGCATGTCTGCTCTATTGTCCCTCGCTGGCCCCAAGACAGAGTAAACACTCCCGCCATTGTGCCTTCCCTGTCTCCACATTCTCCTTCCTAACAGTGCCTAGAACAACAGGCACTTTGTGCTCCAGGCGGTTATTACTGCCCAAGCTCCCCAAGGGCAGGGGTAGCATCTTGTTCGCCGACCCTGAAGCCACCCGCAGCAGGGCTCATAGATGTTTGCTGAATAAGTCCAGCCATCCACTCCTCGCCCTCTGCCCCTCTCCACTTCCCTCCTTCATCTGCGGAGTGAGAACTGTCCCCAGCCCAGCCAAGGGTCAGGAGGCAAGGGGAGGGTGAAGGGCAGGGAGCGATGGTATGCATTTGCCCGGAGAAGCTCTCCGTTCTCCCTAAAAGGCTCAGGACTTTTTTTTAGTTTTTAAAATTTCTTTCACTGCTTGTGGTTTTGAAAGAAATGAGGCCGGTTCTCTCTAATTTTCCCCCCAAAACTCCTCCACATTAACTACAATGTTATCCCAGTGCATACTTTTCAATAGTACAACAACTCCCAGGCTCTATGAAAGTCTCTGTGTATTTGTCTAGACAGTCCTTCTTCCTAACTTTCAAATCCTTTGTGAAATAAAGAAGGATAAAAATAACGCTACATCAAAGTTACCCCGGGGCCTCGATCAGTGCCTGGCTCACAGTAAAACCCCCCAGTTTGCACTAGATCAGTGAATGAATGAATGAAACAGACAGGCGTTTACAGTTCTCTGAATGTAGGTACCGTTACTCTTCCACACCCAGAGGACTGGAAATGCCTTCTGCTTATTCTATAGCTAGCTCCTCTAAGACTATTCTGTGTGCATACCAAGGACTCAAATATTATTGGGGGGGTAATAATACTTCTATTACTCACATGGAGCAATGAACTCTGTAAAAGAGCGAGCACTGGAGTGTGGCCTATAGTCTCTGGGTCCTGAGCTTTCTTCCCTTAAATCACACTGTTTCACCAATGACAATGCACAGAAACATTGGACCCTGTGTCCCCAATGGCTTTTTTTTTTTTTTTTCAATTACAAACAGTCCTTCTGGAGTTTTGCCCATTTTCACAAGTGTCCCATGATGCTTTGAGTATCTAACCCCAAGAGGACACTACAGTTTTCCAAGAGCCTCACCCAGCCCCACCCAGCCCCTCTGGGGCTCAGGCCATCTGCCCAGGACTCCCCACGTCACATGCTCCCATGTCTGGCACTACCTTAACCCCTACCTCCCAGTCTCTGTCTTCAGTGCCCAGCAGGGCCCCACCTTCCCTCCTCTTTTCTCGTCTCTTGAGGGTCATTTCAGGTGTTCATATGATCATGTCACATGCATTAAGACCAGTGGAAGCCACCATGCATCACAGCACAGCAGCTAGGAGGGGAAGCCATGGAGTTGTCAGGTGAGTGTGGCCACAGCTATGAACTGGCCTGCTTCTTATCTGCACACTGCCCCTTAGCCCACTCTCTGGGCAGCTGGAGACTGGCTTTGGGCAATGACTAAGGCCTCTTCTTGGATTCTCTGGAAGACACTATCATCCCTTGGGGTTCCAAGGGCTCCTTCCCATGGCCTTCCTTCCCTCCTCCAGTTGGTAAGGGTGGGCCATAGGGATGGGAGTACCAAGCTTGCAAGGAGTGAATCCTGGAAGGAGGGAGATGGGAGGGCCAGGTGCTGCCTAGAGCAAGGAAGACACACCTGGCGTGTTTTACAGAGGGTGCGTGGGGAGGGGGGGATCGGTGGGTGGTGGGAGTGGGATGGGCAGGGGAGCACAGCTTCTGGCACCGCCCTCGGCCTGACCCCCTCCCCAGCCTCAGCGCTGTTCACATCCCAAGGTCAGCTCTGTCTGGCACCGGCTCCTGTCTCTGCACCCCTTCTCGCGCCCCCACCCCCTCCAGGTACCTCCTGCGGGAGCAGGGGCAGTGCGTGCCCAGCCTGCGTGGCCGTAGGGGTGGCCGGCTCCAGAAAGTCGTCTTCGGCGTCGGAGCTGGACATGGCACCGTCCGGACGACGGTTGTCTGGCTCCCGCCCCGTGACTACCACCATCCCTCTGGCTCTGGGCAGTGGGCGCGGCTTCGGGCGGGCGGGAGGGTGGTGGCCCGGGCACTAGCACCCAGCAGCGCCTGGCATGACGCGGCGCGCCGGTGGGCGGGGCCGGAGGGGCTGAGAGCTCAGCGCGGTGGGGCTGGAGGGCGGCCGCTCCCTCAGCGCCAACGGGCTCGCTGACCACCCGGCGGACCGCAGGGCCACCGGCCTGACCCGGCCGCCTCCCGCTATTGGCCGAGCTGCCGCTAGTTCCGCCCCTGATTGGCGTGAAGCTCGCCCAATCTCAGAGCAAGTAGAGCTTTCGCTCCGTGCCTGAATGGCCACTGGGAGCCGGGCTGGCTGGCCTGCCCCGTTCTGATTGGCCCTCTGGACAGTGGGCGCGCCCTCCCCACCCGCGAACACTCGCTCGGCGCGTGGGGCGCGCGCACGCGGCCACCGTCTCTAAGCCGGGCCTTCTTGGGTCCGAGGGTGGCTCCTGCATCGGGGTCGACACCTAGAAACTTGCGAGGAGAGAGGGCTCACGACTTAGTCGTTCCTACGTCTCCAGGGCAGCGCGTGATGTGCATCCTTGGGCGTCAAAGGCCAGGCAAATCCGGGAGGACCAGGTCGCCGCAATGGAGAGCGTAGGCATCCTTTCCCGGAGGATACGGAGGAGGCACGACTTAGGTCACTGAGGTTGTAGGAGAGGAAGGGTAGCGCTGCAACAGGGACTGGCCCTTCTCTAGCCACAAGGGCAAAACCTGAGTTTCCAGTCTTTCCTGATTGACCCAAAAAGAAAACTCAAGTTAGAGGCAATTGAGAATGACAGTGACTCTCACCCTCAATGTGTCAGTTCTTCCACTGGCACCTGGAGACACAGACGGAAACAGGCCCTCTCTTGAGACGCTCCCAGGCTGCTGAGGCAGAGTCCAGCCTGATCCAACGTCTATCAACAGCCTTGGATGCTGTGACCCCTGGTATAGTTGGATCAGCTCAGGGACTCTCCTAGGAATCAAGGTTTGAGCCCTTTCAAACCATTTTTACACCCAGTTCTTCATTTGCATCTCACATTGTGACAGAAAAGGAAGCTGAGACCTAGAGGATTAAAACCACTGTAGGAGTGTCCTCCATGAGTGTTTTCTCCAAACTTGGTTGCATCAAAATCACTGGTGGGGGAACTTGCTAAAATGCAGATTCCCAGTCCGACTCCAGAGAATCTGACTTGGTCCATCTGGGGTGAAGCCCTTGAACTTGCATTCCTAACGAACTCCCCAGGTAACCCTGGGTGCTGCAGGTCCTTGAACCACGTTTTGAGCAGGGCTGCTCTAAAGAAGGCTGCCTGAGGCCATCTCTTATCTGTAACTACCTGCTCCAGCCTTTCTCAACATCCATAACAAAGTTTCTTCTTTCCATCCTTAGAATCATTAGGATTCCAGCTGTAATAGAAACTGCAATCAAAGGTGGATTATATCATAGGAAAATTTGATTATCTTCTATAACAGGAAGTCTGAACAGCTCCTGGATTGGTCCATTAAGTAATGCAATAAGGAGTTACCTGGACCAGTTCTCTTCCATTTGTCCACTCTGCCAGGGGGACTCTCCTCCTTTAAAAATTCATATGAGGAAACTAGAGAACTAAAGGCTTATCAGGATGACAGTTTAAATCGAGGCTGTCCAAAGAGAATGGAACGGGAGCCCCAGAGGCTCAAGAGGTAGGGAAATCAGGTACAATCAGTGTTACATTACTGAATGTGTTGGAGTTTTCATCTTCCATTTTGGCTGAGGATTTCCTTCAGGAATATAGTTGCCCAGTTGGTTCTGTTTATATGGTGTGTATTAAGGGGGCGGGAAGTCCAAGGGCAGCAGCCTGCAATGAAGACTTGCTGAGAGAGCAGGAAGGGGTTGCAGCAGGCTTTCTGGGAAAGCAGGGCATTTGGCTGGCAGCAGCGATTCCCACCCCGCAGTGAACTGACTTCCAGGCCAGTTCACAGGAGGGCTGCAGAGCAGGGTCAGTGAACCTTGGAGAGAGGAATGGGTAGCTCGTGCCCATGCAGAGGTGGGGGCTGCTCTCAGAACACTGGTACTTACAGCTGGGATTACTCTTCCTCCACGAGTCAACAAAATACTCCTACAGGCACTGAGTCCTGAGATTAGCCAAATGGATTCTATTCTCCACATCTCACCAAAAAAGAGAACTTCGGAATGGCAACAGATTTCCAAAGTGCTGATTCAGCATGTGGATTGAATAATTTAAAACAATAAAAGAAATGAAAAACAGGAACGAAAGCTTCCATCTTCTTTTCCCCATTACCTTCTTTCGGTTTTAATTTTGATTTGAACCTTTAGACATATAAACAGTTATAGACCATAACAATTACAACCCATGTACTCACTTCCCAGCTCATGAAATACAATATGACAAACACAGTTGTACCTGCACATACCTCCCTAATCTCATTCCCCTCCCTCCAAAATATATGTATCATTTCATTCATGTTTTCTTTTTAGTTGGGATATATGGTACAGAAAAATGCAAAATCATATCTGTACAGCTTGAAGAATAATTATAAAAGAGAAAGAGAGCCCTGTAACCACCACTCAGTCAAAAAACAGAACGCTGCCAGCTCCCATTCTCTCCAAAGGCTCCTCCATGACAAACTCCATTCCTCCAAAGGTCACCTCTGTCCTCACTTTTCTTTCTTTCTTTTTTTTTTTTTTTTTTGTCTTTTTGTCTTTTTGCCATTTCTTGGGCCGCTCCCGAGGCATATGGAGGTTCCCAGGCTAGGGGTCTAATCCGAGCTGTAGCTCAGCCTACGCCAGAGCCACAGCAACACAGGATCCGAGCCGCATCTGTGACCTATACCACAGCTCACAGCAACGCCGGATCGTTAACCCACTGAGCAAGGGCAGGGACCAAACCTGCAACCTCATGGTTCCTAGTCAGATTCGTTAACCACTGCGCCACGATGGGAATTCCTGTCCTCACTTTTCTGACCATCATTTCTTTGTTTGCCCAGCTACCCACCCATGAATATAACTAACTCTAAGCTGTGCAGTTTAATGTTAGCTGGGTTTTGGACTTAAAGCGAATGGAATCTTTTCCATGTCACTGCTGATGAGTATTTAATTATGTCCCAATGTTGTACGATGACAAACGGTGCTGCTATGAACTCTATATCTTGTGACGCTCTGTCCAATCAGAGCTGCAGTGCTGGCCTAGGCCACAGCCACAGCAATGCCAGATCTGAGCCTCGTCTGCAACCTACACCACAGCTCATGGCAATGCCAGAACCTTAACCCTCTGAGCGAAGCGAGGGATTGAACCTGCCTCCACTGAGCCACGACGGAAATTCCTATAAACACATCCTTAACTCACAGTGCCATGGGGGCATCCATCTTTATGTTTCTTCAAGTTAGCTCTCTTCCTTTTTTTTCCTTTTAAAGATCCTGAGATACAATTGATGGATAACCTTAGTTTCAAGTGTATAACATGATTTGATATTTTCTTACACTGCCAAATTATCACCACAAGAAATCTAGTCAACTTCCAAGTCAGCTCTCTTTCCTATTTCCAATCTTACCAGTCCTTTCAAGACCCCCTCCTCATTCCAGGAAACCCCCACTCCTTCCAGCAAATGGCAGTTTGGCTATTGCACAGAGAAAAGGAGGCTCTCAGGTGTGGAGAACTCCTTCAACTTCCTACCACCAACAAGTTAATTCTGTCTGCGAAATCTCTCCTTCGCTCCTGCTTTGGAGGAGAAATACTCTTCTCGGGATTGGAGGGTTTTTCTTCCAACACAGCTCTTGCTTTTGCAGGACTGGACATCCCCCATCCATGAACCTTTCTCCCCTGAATTTTCCGTCTCTTCCTCTACATTGTTTTCTTTGCTGCGGCTCATTTTATGTGCCATTTTTTCCCCAACTTCTCTCTGATCCTTTGTTGTCAATATCTTCATAAGAAAAGTCTACTCTTCTAGGCAAGTGTGGACTTTTCTTGCTGATCCCCATTGCAAGTTGGCCTTCTGACCCAGCACTTTGCTAAAACTGTTCTTTCAAGTCAGAGTGGCCCCTTAATTGCCAAATCCAGCGATGTGTCCCTCTAGAACTCTTTGAAGCATGCTGCTGTTGACCAGTGGCGCTCCCTTAAAATCCCTTGCTCCTTTGAATTCCCTGATCATCTTCTGACTCCTCTTCTCTCCATCTCTTTTTCATCTCCTTTGCAGGCCCCACGGCTCCTCTCATTTCTTCAATGGTATTGGATCCCAGAATTAGTCCTTGGTTTGCTTTTGTTCTAGTCTACATATGCTTGCAGTGATTCCATCTACGCTCATGGCTTCAATCACTATCCACATATCAAAGACTGCTAAATTTAATTTTTTTTTTTTAGGGTGGCACCCACAGCACATGGAAGTTCCCAGACTAGGGGTCAAATCAGAGCTGTAGCCGCTGGCCTACGCCACAGCCACAGCAACGCCAGATCCTTAACCCACTGAGCGAGGCCAGGGATTGAACCTGCGTCCTCATGGATGCTAGTCAGATTTGTTTCTACTGAGCCATGATGGGAACTCCCAAATTTAAAATTTTCAATTTGCCTTTTTGCCTGAACTTCAAATCCTTATCCTAATAAAACTGAGTACTTGACATCTCTATCAAGATGTCCCCAAGGACACCTCAAACTTAACATGTCCTAAACCTATCTCACTGTCTTCCCATCAAATGTTTTCATCATCTTTTATTTCCCCCAATGCCCTCAATTCTTTGTTTCTCATCTATGGGGCGGGATGTGGGAAATACGATTGAGAGGGTGGAGGTGGAGGAATGACTTTCCCTTGACCTCCCAGGCTTGAGGAAGAAGTTGCTTGCCAGCAGCTTCCCAAGGCACAAAAGCTTGGCTAAGAACCCACTTGGCTCTCAACCCAGCTCAACTCCCCCATCCTTTGATGTACCCGCATTCACTAGCCACTGCTCTTCCTTAGCCTGGACGTCTCTTCCCACTGCTCACTTGGTAAAAGATGCCAGTGCTCAGATGGGCTCTCTCACCTCTTTTTTTTTTGGGGGGGGTCATTTTTAGGGTGCACCCGCAGCATATGGAGGTTCCCGGGCTAGGGGTCATATCAGAGCTGAAGCTGTTGGCCCACACCCCAGCCATAGCAACGAGTTTGCAACCTACACCACAGCTCAGGGCAACAATGTGATCCTTAACCCACTGAGCAGGGCCAGGGATCAAACCTGCATCCTCATGGATCCTAGTTGGGTTCGTTACTGCTGAGCCACACGGGAACTCCCTCACCTCTTTTCTGACTTCTCTCCCTTAAATTTGCCTCACCGAATGCTAGACGCCTGAAATCTAAAAGCTACTTTTCCCATAGTACCTTGTATCCTGGGTTCCACAGGTGACCTAACTTTCACCAAACAGATCCCTGCACTGGAGATTCAGAGGGGGAAGTGAACACTGAGTTGGAGGCCATGCCTCTTGCTCTTTTGGCAGACAAACTTGGACGTGGAAGTGCTGAAACCTTTCCCTCTGCTGTGGCTGCAGCAGAGGTCTTTACCTTCCTGGATGGTAAAAAGCAGGGTGCAGGGTCCATTTGGCTGTCTTGTTGCTCTCTTGTAATCAACCTCCAAGGTCCTGTACAGTGCCTGGCATAGAGCAGGAACCCAGGAGATGAATACATGAAGGAAATTTGTGCTGTGATCACAGTCAAATAATTACCTCTCTCCATAGGTATTTTTCACATTGTATTTTATTAGTCTTATTGGTAGATAAGGCCACGCATAGTAAAAATCATAGAGGAAGGTGAAATCCAGGATGGCATCCTACTGGGCTGATGAGGAGGGACTCCTTTCAAATTGTGAGAGGTCCTAGGGGTGCTTATCCAGAGCAGAACATCAAGGGAGGGGTGCTCTTTGGTTTGGGGTGCACACAAACTGAAGAGATATCTTCACTGTGCAAGATGACATGAGTCCTGGAGTTCCTGCTGTGGTGCAATGGGATCAGTGGCATCTCTGGAGCGCTGGGATGCGGGTTCAATGCCTGGCCCGGCACAGTGGGTTAAGGATCCAGGGTTGCCATTGCTGTAGCTGTGTGTGGATTGCTGCTGCGGCTCAGATCTGATCCCTGGCCTGGGAACTCCACATGCTGAGGGGGGGCCAAAAAAGAAAAGAAAAAAAAAAAGACATGGGTCCTGAAGTGCTTTTAATCTGAGCTCTTTACAGGTAGGCTTTGGATGGATTTTAAAAAAATTTTATATTAGAGTATACTTGATTTAGAGTGATGCGCCAATTTCTGCTGTACAGCAAAGTCACCTAGTCATGCATATATATCCTCTCCCTTTCTTATATTATCTTCCATCACAGTCTATCCCAAGAGCCTGGATATAATTCCCTATGCTGTACAGCAGGACCTCATTGCTTAGACAGATGTTGTTTTCTATTTTCATTGATTAATTATAATAAAGCAGAAGGAACACAAAATATAGATACAAAAATAAACCACATCCAGAATTCACCGAAGAGAGTGCCTGATTAACATGGCTTGCAAGTCTACAGCTGTCCTTTCGACTACTGCGTAGCGCTTCCTCATCCCCTATGTCTCTGAGTGAGCTCTGGTTCTAGTCGCCTCTGGAAGCATCATGGTCCAATCCCGCTGGTGGGTGGGTGAGCATCTTGAAGCCACATCCCCAGTTCTCCCTCTCACCCTGTGCCCTGTTTGGGTGGCATTTCCACTGGCCTATCAGTTTAGGTTTAAGCACGTCACAGTTTAAATATTTATTATTTGGTCATTCCTGTTGTGGCTCAGCAAGTAAAGAATCCTACCAGTATCCTTGAGGATGTGGGTTCGAAACCTGGCCTCACTCAGTGGGTTAAAGATCAGGCGTTACTGTGGCTGTGGTGTAGGCTGACAGCTGCAGCTCCAATTCAACGTCTAGCTTGGGAACTTCCATATGCCACGGGTATGGCCCTAAAAAGAAAAAGATAATCTATTATTCTATATGATTCCATCAAGTTGAAACATTTAGCTGGAAATAAAATCCCCTGATCCCTGATAAAATGCCCCAGTCTCCGAGTGTCCCCCATCTCTTGGGGCTTCTCCACCATTTCACAGTCTTTCTCCCCCGAGGCGTCCCCGCCCATTCAGAAACTGCCTTGGATTTGAGGCTGAGGGTGGCCTGTTTCTCTGAGGCAATAAAAGGGTATCAGCAAAAAAGAACTTGCCATTTGGAAGCTTTCTAGCTCTGATATTTGTTCTGACACTTGTCTGGAACTGCCAGCTAAGAGTCCTTCGGTGAAACGCGAAAATATCCTGAGACAATACAGGATTAAAATAATCGATAAGAGTAGGGGCCTGAAAACTTTTTCTGTGAAGGGCCAAAGAGTAAATATTTTCAGCTTAGCAGGCTACACAGTTTATGTCTACTCAACTGTGCGGCTGTGGAGGGAAAGCAGCCATGCACAGATCGTCAGTGATGCCGTAGGTTAGGTCATAAATTACATCATAAGACACAGTGTGGCCAGATTTAGTCAATGGATGTAGCTTACCAACTCTTGCATGAGAGAAATAGATCAATCGTAACTGCATTGTGATCTTTTCAAACACGCTCCATCTAAAGGCGTTATTAGGGAGTTCCTGTTGTGTCTCAGTGGGTTGAAAGCCCAACATAGCGTCCGTGACAATGCGGGTCTGATCCCTGGCCTTGCTAAAGGATCCTGCATTGCCTTGGCTGTGGTGTAGGGTGGCAGCTGCAGCTCTGATTGAACCCCCTAGCCCAGAAAATTCCATATGCTGCAGGTGTGGCCATAAAAAGAAAATCAATCAATCAATCAATCAATGGCCTATTAGCTCTTACCTGGCTTCACTTCTAGTTCAAGTCTCAGCCACTGATTTGTGAAGAACAACCAATAGCCAAGTTTTCAGATTATTAATATTATTAATTTTCTTTCAAAAGACTTGTCTAGATAATGAGACTTATAATAAATGAACTGGGTGGGGGGAGAAAGTGGGTCGGACTGGGCATTTGGGGTTAGCAAATGCAATGTATTATATTTTTATGATATCATATTAGCTGGAGAGTATTCTATTACATGAATGTACCATCATGGATAGACAATAAGATCCTACTGTATAGCACAGGAACTATATCCAATCTCCTGGGATAGACCATGATAGAAAATGATACATCAAAAAAGAATATATTTATGTATGAATGAGTGACTTTGCTGTATGGCAGAAATTGGTACAACACTGCAAATCAACTATACCTCAGGAAAAAAAGGAAAAAAAAATGAACAGAAAGTCAATGTTAAGTCTAACTAGACGGATAGACTTTCAGTGTTGCCCCCCAATTTGGGTAAATCACAGCACTACTCTAGATCCGAGATTTTTCTTTCTTTCTTTTTTTTTTTTTTTGGTCTTTTTAGGGCCACACCCACTGCACGTGGAGGTTCCCAGGCTAGGGGTCCAATCAGAGCTGTAGCTACCGGCCTACACCACAGCCTCAGCAACTCCAGATTCAAGGCACATCTGTGAACTACACCACAGCTCATGGCAACACTGGATCCGTAACCCACTGAGCGAGGCCAGGGATCGAACCCGAGTCCTCATGGATACTAGTTGGGTTCGTTAACCATTGAGCCATGACTCGAACTCCTAGATTCCAGATTTTATCTCTAGGATTAGGGAATTCAATCTCTTAATTTCTTTCTTAAAAAAAAAACTTCATTTTTTAAAAAGACTATTTTACAGAAAGTAATCCACATTGATTTAGCACATTTAGAAAACATAGTTGGAGTTCCCGTCGTGGCGCAGTGGTTAACGAATCCGACTAGGAACCATGAGGTTTCGGGTTCGGTCCCTGCGCTTGCTCAGTGGGTTAAGGACCCGGCGTTGCCATGAGCTGTGGTGTAGGTTGCAGACGCGGCTCGGATCCCGTTGCTGTGGCTCTGGTGTAGGCCGGTGGCTACAGCTCCGATTCAACCCCTAGCCTGGGAACCTCCATATGCCGCAGGAGCGGCCCAAGAAATAGCAAAAAGACCAAAAAAAAAAAAAAAAAAAAGAAAGAAAACATAGTTAAGCACAAAGAAAACAAGAAAACATCAAACTCAACCACGAAGAGATAATACTGCTGACATCTTAGTATATGCCCTTTCTGTTGTCTATCAATTTAGCAAGTCTATTTAGTTTTCTAGCTCTCCCTTTTTTTTGGCCACACCTGCCATATGCAGAAGTTCCTGGATCAGGGATGGAAACTGCGCTGCAGAAATAACCAGAGTCACGGTAGTAACAAACAATCTTACTTGTTCTACTGAGCCCACTAAGGAACTCCTCTGTCTCTCTTTTAAATGATAAAAGTGGGAGCACACTAAATAGCTCTGCGATTACAAATTTTCACTTAACATAACATGAACATTTTTTTGTGTTATGAAACGTTTCTCTGCAATATCATGTTAGCTGAAGAGTATTCTATTAACATGAATGTACCATCATTTATTTAACTAACTCCTTTTGTTAGGTTTTGTTTTTTTTTTTTTAAGGGCTGCACCTGCAGCATATGGAGGTTCCCAGGCTAGGGGTCTAATCCGAGTTGCAGCTGCCAGCCTACACCACAGCCACAGCAACGCCAGATCCGAGCCATGCCTGCGACCCACAGCACAGCTCACAGCAACACCAGATTTGTTAGGGTTTTCTCTGTGTTTTTTATTTTTATTTCTATAAATTTCACTGCAATGAACATCTTAGTAGAGAAAACTTTGCACACATTTGTGATATATTTCCATATTTCAACGTTAAAACTTTTTCATACATTCAGCAGTGATTCCATGGATGACCAACAGAGGGCATTTTAGGCTTGCCTCCTCAGGGCAAGGCTGTAAAGCCACTGCTGTGGTATATAACAACAAAAACAGTGGTCTTATTGTGAAAGTGCTTCAAACTTAGATCTTCAGGAATAATGAATAAACTCCAAAGGGAGAATCAAAGTCGCTTATTTTTATGTCTAACCAGAACCATACCTCCCCCCTGCTCCCCCTCCAACAATGAACTGCTTTGTTAGGACTCAAAGCCCAAATGAATCAAAATTATCTCTTTCGCTCAATTCAGAACAACTAAAGGAGGAATCTGTTTTACACAAAGACCTAAAGTCCCTACAGGAGACAGTCTTGGGTAGTGACAAACAAGCAGGAAAGGGAATGCAAAGCTGAAAATACTGACCTTGCCAGAGAAAAGCCCAGGCCGGCCTTCAGGATCTGGAGGTCCCTAGAAAAAAAAATGTGGGGGGACCACTGAAGGGGGTCTTGCCTAGACTGTCACTTACCCATCATCTACCAGCCAGGCTGCGGTAGGTAAGACTACAGGTTTTGTTAGATGGAGCTTGAAATAATTGTCTTACGTATGTTTTTCTTGATTTTCACAAAAACTATACATTCCAAAGGGCAGTGATCTGCCTGTACTTCTTGGAACGACAATTATACCCAGCAGATTACTAAGGATAAGGGAGGTATTTAGACAGTTGTCACTCAATGCTAATGACAAGTTTCTAGTCCAGTATAAAGATGATGAGGTAGAAGAGAGTGGGGGTTAACGGTGCAGACACTGGAGCCACGTTGCCTGTGTTTGCATCACGACTCCGTCACTTACTAGCTGGTCTTGGACCCAAGCCAAGGTCCACAAAAGGAGGTAGTAATAATACCTATGCCGGATGGTGATTTTGAGACTTAAATGAGTTTAAACGTGGAGGCTCAGGCACAGGATCTGGTCCATGAGAAGCTCTTGATAAATGTTACTAGAATGATTAGTGGACTAGGTGATTACTAAGATTTTCTTCTCTCATTTTTAAAAAATTTTATTTATTTATTTATTTGTCTTTTTAGGGCCGCACCCGCAGCATATGGAGGTTCCCGGGTTAGGGGTCTAATTGGAGCTACAGCTGCCAGCCTACACCACAGCCACAGCCACACTGGATCCGAGCTGCAACTGCACCCTACACCACAGCTCACGGCAATGCCAGATCCTTAACCCACTGAGCGTGGCCAGGGGTTGAACCCACGTCCTCATGAATACGAGTCAGGTTCATTACTACTGAACTGAGCGACGATGGAACTTCCTCTCATTTTTAAGTGCTACGATTCTCCATGGATGACGCTTTCTCCAAGCTCCTCCTGTAGCCACTGAGGATGCCCAGCCTCTCCCTGGCTCCACAGATTCACCCACTGGCTGTAGCCTTGGCTATGCTGCCCCCGCCGTTCTCTGACAGTCACAGGCAACATGTTTCCCTGGTCCCTTATCCAGCTAATTCTTCAGAAATTTTACCCCAGCCATCTTTCATTTGTTCCAAAGGAGTTCCATTTCATTCCATTAAGTCACAACATTTCACAGATATAATCATCTTCTTTTTAAAATTTATTTATTTTTTTGGTCTTCTCTGGAGCCGTATCTGCGGCATATGGAGGTTCCCAGGCTAGGGGTCGAATCAGAGCTACAGCCTACGCCACAGCCACAGCAACGCCAGATCTGAGCTGCAATTGCGACCTGCACCACAGCTCACGGCAACGCCGGATCCCCAACCCACTGAGCGAGGCCTGGGATCGAACCCGCAACCTCATGGTTCCTAGTCGGATTCATAACCACTGAGCCACGATGGGAACTCCCCCCCCCCTCTTTTTTTCAAAGTCATCTTCTTGAGGTGTTCTAAGATGTCATATGGACCAGAAATGCTTTGCTTCACAGGGCTCCACAGAAATATGCTCAGACCAGAAGAAATAAGGCTCTGAAAGAAGGAACGCCAACCACTGCATCTGCTTCTCCAGGCCAGCTGTGCGGTGCTTCACCCCCGAGTCGGCCGTTCTGTGCGGTGGCTCTCCGCCCTTTCCTATTCCAGTGCCCTCCCACTCCCGACAGTGGGGTCGCCAGGGGTGGGCAGATGAAGAGAATACAAATCCTTATGGTCACCTAGGGCCAAGTACTGGAGCCAGGTTCGGTTAGTGTTAAAAAATGTCCTCCCCTCCCGTTCGGATAGGTTTTATGTGGGGCACGTGAACTGCTCTGTTCAGTGTTGGTAACATAAGACTAACACAGAAATAAGCAAACAAAAACAAAATTGTGATGTGATTTTATTGCTACCTGGACGTTGGGGCAGTAACAAGAAATGGGACTTATGAGAGCTGGGCCCTTTGTGGGGCTGGGATTTCCCAGGTAGAGGGGAGAGGGACTGGCTGGGTTTTAGGGCCTTTGGAAGAAGCAGAAAGTAAGGAGGGTGTGAGGAGACGGGGGGGCGGGGGGGGGGGGAATGTGCTGTTCACAGGGAGAGGTGGGGCCAGGTTGTGGAGGCAGAAGAGTTTAGACGCGATGCATTAAAGAATCAAAGATTTTTTTTTTCTTTTTAGGGCTACACCCATGGCACATGGATGTTCCCAGGCTAGGGGTCGAATTGGAGGTGTAGCTGCTGCCTACACCACAGCCAAAGCAACGCAGGACCTGAGCCGTGTCTCTAACCTACACCACTGCTCACAGCAATGCCAGATCCTTAACCCACTGCCAGGAACTGTACCAAGTCTTCATGGATATAGTCAGATTCGTTTCCACTGTGCCACAACGGGAACTCCCTCAAAGAAGATTTTTGAACAAAGGAGTGACTTAAGATGCAGTGACTGATCTGGCAGCAGTATGCAGTTTCAGCAGTGCTTAGGGGAGAAGGGAGGAATGAATAATTTTGGGGTCCAATACCAGGTCACCACTGTGGCGCTCATTGAGGGGCCTTGGGTAAGGGACTTGACCTGGCTGAGCCTCTGCCTCCTCATCTGAAAGTGCTATGTTCGAGGTTTCTGGGAGGAGTGATCATTTACTGAATATTTTATTAGGTTCCCACAATGTGCCAGACACTCTGCTAGCTGTCAGGGGTACAAAAGTGGACAAGTAAGGACACAGTCTCTATCTTCCAGAAAATTACCGTCTAGTATAAGAGACAGACAATAGAAAGGTCAAGAAACATTAAAAAGGGCAAAGTGTGATAAAATGACATTTGGAAATAAAGCTAGGCAGGAGGGGCATCCACTTTTTTAGTTCAAGGGGTCAGGGAAAGTCTCTCTGAGGAAGTAGAATTTATTGAGACAAGAGCACTGAGAAGGAGGCTGTCAGACAAAGCGCAAAGGAAAAACATTCCAAGGAGAGAAATAATACGTGCAGAGGCAGGAAAAGCCTGGCGTGGTCCAGGAAATGCGACAGTCTAGGTGACAGACAGTGATGTTTTTGATTAGGGTGGAGGCCATGGAGCTGAGGGGAAGGGGATGGGTTCAAGAAATATTTTGAAGGTAAAATCAAGTATCTTATAAATGAAAAGAGGGAGAAAAAGAGAGAAATCAAGAATGATTTGTATGTTTCTGGCCTGAGAGACAGGGTAGAAAATATTATAATTACTGAGATGGATGAGATGGGAGGAGGTGCGGTTTTCGAGCCAGGGATGTGACAACACATAAAATATCTCATTCAGAGCCTGGTACGTAGAAGACACTCAGTAAAAGGAAATTACTATTATTATCTGGTCATTTTGTATTCTGTAACAATGGCTTCCAGAAAACAGTCACTTCTTTGTCTTTGAATATAGTACGAAAGCATGAAACAGAAGAGCGGGATTCTGAGACAAAAGGATGGTAGCAGGTTTCTCTGAAACAAATCACAGCAAAAACCTCACTAAGCAGTTTTGATGTATGGACAGGAATATTTAAATACAGCAACTGAAGAAACTTTGGCTTATTAGATCATCATCTGACAAGGTTTTATTACTTCTCTGAAATCACAGGAATGAAAACATGCAAACTTGTGTGTCTTGCATTGGTGGTTTGACGGCGATATGGACAGCTCTTTCGATGTGAGAAGAATAATGTAGCCAAATTGATCATAAGCTTCACGAGGGCAGGGACTGTGTTCTACTTGCTTGTATCCTTCACTCTCATTTTATTGTCTGGCCATGGTTGGTGTTCCACTAATTATTTGTCGTCAGCTATGTTTTCTCCTTTGTGTTCCCTTTAGTTTCCAAAAATATTTGCTATTTCCATATTCATAATTCCTTACAAAAGAATCACATCCGTAATATGACACTTGTAAGTATTGATTAAAAAACAGATCTTTTTTGGAATGAGGAAGTTTTGTCTGAAACAAATTACTTGGGAAGCGAGACTTAATTCAGCTTAAGAACACTCAGACTTCGGACTCCAGTAGAAAGGCAAATATTTGGTCTTGAAAAATAAAAAAACGTTATCTTCAAAAAAAAACAACAACAACAACAACAAAAAACAACAAGGCAAACTACCAGAGTGCTTCACATTTAAAGCTTTTATTTTGAAAAATAAAATACAAAAGTCATCAAGTTGTAAATGTATGAGATAATCCCTCAACTTCTCGGAAATAATACAATGAATTATTTAAATAATTAAGATTTAATATTACCCACATCAATACATTTAAACAGGTACAAGTGTTCTACAAAACATTAGAACATGTACAGACAACCTATTCCAAGACGAAACTGCCCAATTTTGCTTACAGAAACCCATTTTAAAACCCTCCCCTTGAAAACGAAGCTTGGAATCTGGGAAGAAACGATGAGAACCAGAGCAGTGTTAACAGAAAGCACACGTCGCCCTGGGCTTCTGACCCTCGGGGCTGGGCATGGGTCAGGATCAAGAGCGCTGCACTCGGGAAGCAGGTCACTTGGGATGGTCCAGAGGTGTGCTGACCTCCCGCCGGCTGAGCGGGAGGAGACTGGAGAATGAACAGGAGATGCGGGTCACGGCACAGACCTCTGCTCCGCTGACCTCAGCAGGGGCAGCCAGCCCTAGAAATTTCTCTGCCGTTGAAAAGGCAGCAGCCTTCCCTGGGGCAAACAAACAGAGTGTGTTACAGGTGTGTGGTCACAGCGGGCTCTGCCCTGCACGTGCCTCCTTCCAGGCTGTGGCCCCGGCACAGCCAGGGGGACGGACAGGTATGAGTCGAGCCGCCTCAGAAGGAACTGGAGAGGCACACCCTTCCTCAGACTCGGGTGCTTTTAGGCACCTGCCGTGGCTTCAGTAGGCAAAACAAAAGGACGGCAGCCAAAGCAAGGGCTGCTCCTGCCCGTTTAGGGATGACTGCAGCCGTCTCTGCAATTGAAGCTACCGCAGGGGCTCTGACTGGACATCAAAGGCCCAGGGGTCCAACACGCTGACTCTCAATATGAAAAAGTGGATAGTAAGGTTCTTTAAAGGAAGCTTTAGAAAATACAGGGACTGTCGTCCCTAGGTCAAAGGGATCCATAAGACAAAAAGAAAGACTAGTATTTGTCTTGAGATTCTCTGATGTCTTCCTTGCTTCTTCTGACTCTTTTCTCATTGCAAGTGGGCACCTATAGGACTTGACAAGCAAACAAGGATGAAATGCTGCTGTGCAGGGACCTCAAGGCTGGAGTCAGCTGACAACTGCAGTGCGTCTTGTACAACAGCTGCTCAGGGATGAATCCCTCTATAAACGTTTTGAGGAGGGAATTATCTATTGTTTGGAAAGTATTCTGGATAAACAAAACTATCCCAGGCCTGATAACTGCTGCATACATGTGTGCCCACAGAGTATAAGTTTACACTTAGCTTTTGCTCCTTAGCAAAAAGGCAATCATAAATCTTGAAACCTCTGAATATTATGAGCTCACTGCCAGCCATGATTTTGACAAGGTATAGCAGTGTTCATGTGCTTTTTCTATCTATAATCCACCAATGCACAGTAAGTCATCAACATCTCTTATTCAAATCAAATTATCTAATCTCAGTTTTCTCATCAGTAGAATAGGAATAATACCAATTACTTGCCACAATGGTTTGAAACTTGAATGAAATAATTCATACATGTATATATATGACCAATATACACTTATTATAGGTGTTATTGTAGATATCATGTATCATTTATATATTATACATATATCATGCCTGTTATAGAGTACGCACTCAATACATGGTTATTATATAAAATAAAAATAAAACAGCAAACAAAACCATAAGAGAAAAATTAGATTTTAAAAATGGGAGTTCCCACTGTAGCTTAGTGGGTTAAGAACTTGACATAGTGTCTGTGAGGATATGGGTGTGATCCCTAACCTTGCTCAGCGGGTTAAGGATAGGGCATTGCCATAAGCTGCAGAGTAGGTAGCAGATGCAGCTCAGATCTGGTGTTGCTGTGGCTGTGGTGCAGGCCAGCAGCTGTAGCTACAATTCAACCCATGGTCTGGGAACTTACATATGCCTCAGGTGCAGCCAGAAAAAAGAAAAAAAAAAAAGCAAGCAAGCAAGCAAGTTTTTCAAGTTTTAAATGACCTAAGGCATAACTTCATCATTCAGAGCAAAACAGAGTCTTAAGAAAGTATGGGAGGGGGGTGTGAGGTCTGAGCAGCCATATGAGGAGGTCGAGGTTCAGAAACCAGCTTTGCCATTAATTGGCTGGTACCCCTGAACATGCACCTGATGATTAATTACTCAGATATAGAAGGAGCTTGTAAGGCCTGTCTCACACTGTAGCCCTTAAGTACAAGGAGACACCATAGGTTACAAACATAAGACATTGTAACACATTAATATTAGCAAGGGTAGATGTGAAAAACCAACCAACCAACCCTTGAAGATATTAGAGCAAAGACATTTGCACATCCAGCATACAGAGGAAACAGCACAGGGCAGTGAAAGAAGAGGTAAAATATTGCACATTTTAGGCCCCTCCTCATATTGAAAATCACAACACTGTCTAAGGGCTTCCTACGGAGAGCCAAGCTCCTGGCAGACGTTACTACGGTGAACTCTCACTCCCTCTCTCTTCCTCATACAGTCCTCATCTTACAGACGAGGAAACCAAGACACAGAGAAGTTAAATAATCGGCTCAATGCCACACATAGCCAAGATTCCAACCCAGGCAAACTGACTCTAGAGCTGTGCTCTGCACCCCACTCTTACAAGAGCCTAAACAGGGAAACCCCAAGACTCAGCTATGTCCCCCAACCTCACCTCACGTATGTGAAGAGGTTCCTGGCTCTGCTACTCCACTTGCTCAGTCTGTGGAAGGAAGCAAAAGATGTGTTAAAGTGGGTCAACATGACGTGACTACTCTCTCGTCGGAATATCAGGTGTAGCTTGAGGCTCTGATCAGAGACTTTCTGAAGAATTCAGTCTGCTACTGCTCGCTGTATAACAGGGAAGACGATTGGCTTTGGGCTCTGGTTTCTGAAACGGAGACTCTAAGTCTTTGGAATTTCCCAGGGAAGAGAAGCATCTCTCTTACTCATGAGCCCCTTAGATCATACCTGAGTTTATGCTAAAAGATGAGACAACTTGGGATGGGGGCTGGTCACCAGAAAGACCAACCCTGGGATTAGAGGGCAGAGGTTCGGAGCCAGCCCAGCTTCTGCACAGGAGGCGGTGACTGGGGACTGAGTTCAATCATGTGGCCAACAAGTCAATCAATCATGCCCATGTCATTAAACTTCAATAAAAACTAGATGCCAAAGTTCAGTGCAGCATCCCGATTGGTGAACTCTGATATGCCGTGGGGAAGGATTCCCCTCGTTCCATGGGGAAGGGGCACAGAAGCTCTGTGTCTGAGACCCTCCCAGACCTTGTCCTATGTGGACATTTAGTTGGTCTTGAATTGTATCCTTTATGACAGAGCTATACTCTTAAGCACAGCATTTTTCTTGAGTCCTGTGAGCAATTCCAGTTAAATATCAATCCTGAGGGTTCTGTGGGCTTTGGTTTTCTCACTTATTACAAGTTAAAGAAAAGTCGTTACAGGCCCTTTCCATGTGTGTGATGCATTAAATGAAATTAATGAGAACAAGGGGTTTAAATGCCTATTAATAAACCTTTTGCTCATGTTATATTATTTTATTTGTAGGAATTCTCTATATTATGCCAATGAATCCTTTGTTTTGAAATTTTGCCCCACTTGAGGTGTACTTTTTTACTGTCTTTACGATGCCTTCTAGTAAGTTAACAGTCTCGATTTTAATGTAATCCAACTTAGCCATTTTAAAAATAATGATTAGTATTTTTTACAACTTGTTGAAGAAATCCTTCCCTCTTAAAGTCAGGAAGATATTCTCTATTGTCTCCTAAAACTATATTATTTTGCCTTTCACATTTAGGTCTATAATCTACCTGGAAATGATTTTTATGTATGCTGTGAAGCAGTGGGGTCCCTTTGGTTTTAGTCTCAAATTCCCCTGTTGACTCCTTCAGACTTACTATGGAAAAAAGCTTTTGGATTTGACATTTCTTCAAGACCCTGTCTTTTGGATTTTTCTCTGGCTCCAGCTGCCCTGGCCTATGAGTGACAACCTGTTCATGAATCCGTCCAGGTTTCTGGCACATCTGGCACACCCCAGCAAGGCTCAGAGCTCCTGTGCCCTCTTGTCTGCAAAAGGTGATCAGAGTCTTTTGGATAGATCAGCAGTCCCTTGAGAAGATCTTTTATTTTTTTTCCTCTGACTCTTAAGGACTTCCCAATTTCTCATACATAAAAGAAATTCAGTAGACATGTGTTGAATAAATGAAATGAATGGATAGACAAAAATTAAATATATGTTATTAAGCATATACCATGAAAGTAGTTTAAAATATGTATCAGTTATTGATGGCTATTATCAGACAAGGATCTGAGAAGACAGAACCTTCAACCCAAGTGTGAGACACGGCTGCTCTTAGAAGCCTGTTACGATGACTTCACAGGGAGTCTGTGAGGTTCCCTTAAAATCCACATCTGGAACATTTTCAGAACCTGAGTTCAGTGCTGAGTCTTTGTTTCCTGTTAAGAACCTAATCATTGATAGCAGCAGCCTGGAGGCAACGTGTCTTGTCACCATGCTGGACAGGAAGTATGCTGGGCTCCAGCAGTAGTCGCTGATTTTCTCCCCGCTACTGCAAAGGAATGGCAGGTGGTGCTCACGCAGGACATCCTGGGCTACTCTAGGCATGTCGGCTATACCACCTTTTTTTTTTTTTTTTTTTTTTTTTTTGTCTTTTTGGGCCACACCTGTGGCATATGGAGGTTCCCAGGCTAGGGGTTGATTAGGAGCCGTAGCCGCTGGCCTACACCAAAACCACAGCAACATGGGATCCGAGCCATGTCTGTGACCTACACCACAGCTCATGGCAACGCTGGATCCTTAACCCACTGAGCGAGGCCAGGGATCAAATCTGCATCCTCATGGATACTAGTTGGATTCGTTTCCACTGAGCCACGACAGGAACTCCCACGCCACCTATTTCTCTTCAGTTCAAGAAACAATACTGGAAGCCAAGTAAGTGACAGTACAAGGATAACTCTGTATCTGATTTAATTAATTTTTTTCAAAGTAAAAGTAATAAGCTTCAAACTCATACCATCCATTCCCAGCTTGGGAGGCTTAGCAGCAGAGGGCCAATGGCTGTGTATATAATGCATTCACAAGTCTGCTAGGCTCCAAGTCAGAAAACTTATAAGGCCATGGATATACATGTAATAAGAACAAAGAGTGGCTGTACATTTTTATTTCAAGTTAGATATCAGAAGGCTGGAGGAGATTCACCAAGGGAGGCTCCTTATATGGGGAATACTGTGTGGCTTGTGAGTGACCTCGAGCAATCAGAGTTTAGTTATCAGTAAAATATTTCCCTAGTTTTGGAAGACACTGAGCCCTCTGAAATTAAGACTGCATTAAATGATTGTTAAAACCAATATTTACCAGAAGCCAATCTTTCTACCACCAGCACATATCATTAACTCTTTCAAAAAGATTACTTCAGTGGAAGAGCCCCTCTACTATTATAAATCAAGAGGAGGAAGCAGATACAGTACCTGAGGTTTTTCTTTAAGAAATTCAGGTAGCTGAAATTCTCCTTTATAGACCTGGAAAAACAAAGCCAAGTGTGAGTGTAAGGAAACGTATTGTTATCATCACTTCGGGCGCCCGTCACGCCTGACGGTGGACAGTTCACTGCATTCTTGGTGAGTCTGAGAATGGGAGGGAAGCCTGTAGTGAAACAGCAACCAGAGTGTAAGGACTGAGTGAACCCCCTCCTGACTCTGATCCCGCCTGCTCTACGCTTGCCTGGGTGCTCCCAAATGTGGGCTGGCTGGGAGAGGGCTTAGCCTATCTGAAGAAGAAAAGCATCCTAAGGGTCTAAGTTCCAGTCATTTTAGCTGAGAGAGAAAGTAAGCCCTAGGCCATCCCTCCGAAGCAACTAACACAGAATGTATCCAGTTAAGGAACAGGCTCCTCCTGATTTCCTCCTGAAACCTCCAACCTTACAACTCTGGGTTTAATCCAGCTTTACGTTTCCTCATGTACCCAATGTTCCCCTAATAATTTGAATATCAGATGGTCCTCAAATGATATATACTTTTAGCCTCAAAATCCTGTGATTAAAAACTTATTACTCTTTTCAATACATAAAATTACGTTTCTAATAGCAGCAATAATTAGGAAATAGTTTTTAAAAAGATGTGTAAGATTTTTATATAGAAAACTATAAAATATTATTGAGAGAAATTAAAGACCAATTAAATAGAGAGATATACCACTGTCAAGGACTGTAACATCCAATATAGTAAAGATGTCCATCTCCTCAAAGGGTTTCCATAAAAATTCTAGCATGCTTTTTTGGGGAAAGGGGAGGGGTATTTTC
The DNA here is from genome assembly GCF_054392235.1 of Sus scrofa. NCBI lineage: Eukaryota > Metazoa > Chordata > Mammalia > Artiodactyla > Suidae > Sus > Sus scrofa. The sequence continues at coordinate 16,282,045 of NC_139385.1, forward strand.
AAATTGACCGCAAAAGTTATACGGAAATGCTTCGGGCCAAGAATAATCAATGTAATCTTAAAAAGACAGAGAAATTAGAAAGACTTATTCTATCAGATATTGACTTAATATTATTCAGCTATAATTAAGTTACATTATATAGCTATACATATAAAAATGCAGCTATAATCAAGACAGTAAGGTTTTGGTGCAAGGATAGACAAACATGACAATGAAACAAAATGAGGAGTCCAGAAACAGACCCTCATTCACAGATGATAGTTTTATGATGACAGTGGCACACAGGGCAGTGCCATCAGAGTACGTGAGTGTGGTTTATGTTTATAATGATATACCATACTGTAATTTAAAAAGTGAACTACTACTATACCAACAACAAAGGTGAATCCCAACACACAATGACATGGGGGGGAAAGCAAGATCTCCAATAGCAATGTATAACATGTCTCCATTTAAAGATTACAAAGCTCAAAAATAGGCAAAACAACTCTACGATGTTAGAAATCAGGACACTGTTCATTCTGGGGAGGAAGGGGTGGCAGTGATTGGGAAAGGGGATGAGAGAAGCTTCCAGGATGCTGGTAATTTTCTGTCTTGATATGGGTGTCAAAGGTGTGTTCATTTGTAATTATTTATTGAGCTATGATTTGTATGCTTTTCTGTATGTATGTTATACTTCAATAACAAAATTGAACAAATGAAGCCAGTAGCTTAAGAATTTACTGGGCTTACTCTCTCTTGCTCTCACTCTCTCTTTCACTCACACACACACACTTTAAGTACAAAGATGTTTGTTTCAACGCTGTCTACAACAGTAAAAAAAAAGCTGGGAATATTCGTGTCAATCAAGAGCAAAGAAAGCCTCCATCAGTAACAGTTTGATAACTGCTGGGCTCAGAAACTGCGTTAAGGAAGTTCCCATTGCGGCTCAGGGGTAACTAGTATCCATGAGGGTTCAATCCCCGGCCTCGTTCCGTGGGTTAAGGGCCTGGTGTTGCCATGAGCTGTGGTGTAGGTGGCAGACGTGGCTCGGATCCCAAGTTGCTGTGGCTGTGGTGTAGGCTGGCAGCTGCAGCTCTGATTTGACCCCTAGCCTGGGAACTTCCATGTGCCGAGGGTGTGACCCTAAAAAAGGCGGAAAAAAAGGAACTGCAGTAAGAAACTATGGATTGTTATTGGGAAGAGAGTCACTGGGTAGCCCCTCAGAGCCCAAAGAAATGTTCTATCTTGTGAACACTAAACCTACAAACCTAAAAGAGTTTTACTTGGTTATAAGATGACTGATCCACTTCTAAAGATAGCAATATTCCTTCTGAGATTCAGAGAATGAATGTCCTTTTTTCCTGTTTCTTTCTCTGCCATTTCTTTTAACCTGGTCTATTTTCTGGGGTCTGTGCTAAGATTGTAGCCTGAATTAAAGCAGAGATAGCAGACTTGAGGATAGGATAGTTCTTTAGAGATGCATCACACTGGAAGCTGAAGTGGGTGCAGGGTAACAACAATGCAGCTGCTAAGAGTGTCTCCAAAGCTGCCACCATCTCCTTCCTACCCTCAAATAGTCCCAGGTCACTGTAGGGCTGGCCTTGCTGTCCCCTGAAGAAACTGCATGTAAGACTCCTGTTTGTTTTACCACCACCACAGTCTAGAAATCATTCCAGCTTCCCCAATTTCTACTGAAATATAATTGACACGTAACGTTGTATTATGGGTCCGGCTTGGGGACGTATGAAGTGTCTGGATACCATGTTAACCCTCACTTCCTGTCTGTACTATGTGTGAAGCCAGAAGACACTTTATCCCAAGCAAGAGCTCAGGCCAGTGGAACATCTTTTTTTCTTTTTAACCTTATTCTCAACTGTCTTCTTCCTTCCTCTATTCTGAGAGCTGAGTCCCAATTCCCACCCTTCAAGCCCCTGGGGCATAAGATGCTCAGGCCTCGGGTCCTGGGCCCTGGCTTTTCCACTGAACCAGTACGAGTTTGTTTGCCCCAGTACCTCTTCCCTTGTTGGTGGGTTTGGTCCCTGAGCAGTTTTTCTTACATTCCTCACTTCCTCTCAGAAACTGCACCTCCTCTCTCTTAGCTAGCCTCTTCTGCTGGAATTCAAGCAGAAGGTTCAACGTAAGCCCAGGGGGTCACACAGTCACTTAGTGGCAGAGTGGGGCTCAGGCTCTCCCGTTATACCATGCTCTTTGCACTTCATTACTGTTAGCAAATCTTATGGCTAAATTTTCCGATCTCTTTTTGGCTTGTTGTAAAAACCAACAAGGCATAAAGAAACTCTAAGTGGGAAGATTAACTATTTTAAGTGTCTTTGAGGTATTGACAGTTCCAGAAAGGTAAGGCTTATATGAAGGGGGAAAAAAAACCTTAAATGTGTAATGTCACAAATTTAATAAAAAAACAAAAAGGGGTCAGGATAAGACATGAGACAAAAGGCACATTCAAAAAATAAGTGGGAAGCTGTTTCCTTTCATTATCCTTTAGGGAACAAATGCTTCAAAAGTTAGAAACTATGGTACTGACAAAAATTCTACTGACAAAACAATTTCTACTTAGTGCAGGAAACCAAGGATGGCCTCACTTATAAAAACAGCAAACTTAGGAATGGAATTTCCTCTGGTTAAAGGAACAGTATTTCTGGACATACTAGTCTCTGGTTCTAATGAACTGAGGATTTTGCTTGACAGAAATGGGCGAGGTATTCACAAACGTCCTACGGAACCCTCCCAACTCAAGCACTGAAGGAACAAGAAGGAAACAAAAGTAGGCTTCCGATTTGGAGGGTGCACTGGAAATCAAAACCATAAGAGCAGCCGCTGTACGTAATCATTTTCTATGCCTCAGGTTAGTGCTGAGTGCGGGTTTCATATGCGTACTTATGAAGTCCCACCATCCCCTGAGGAAGGTCTTCTCTTTTTACAGATGAAGCAACTGAGGCACAGAGAAATTAAGTAATCCATCCAGTGCAGTGAGATGGGAAGCTACCAATTTGTACTTCCCATAATTTTAGCTGTACCGTGATCGAACTTCCATTTTAAAAGGGTCATCCTAACTGCTCTGTTTGGACTGTAGAGGGCCAAGGACAGAGGTGTGGTGGCAACAGCAGTGATCCAGGCAAGAGAGGAGGAGGTAGCAGTGGAGGCGGTGAGAAGTGGGAGGCTTGTGGATTATTTCCTAATTACTAACAGACTGGAGGCGGGCTGTGAGAGAGCAGAAGGGAGTCAAGGATGACTCCAAGGATATGTCCAATTGGAAAGATGAAGATGCCATCAACTCTGTGGGGAAAGGTTCTGGATACAGCAGATTTTCAGGGGAAGTGCAGTAGTTTAATTTTAGAAATGTCAAGCTCGAGATGTCTATTAGACAGTAAGTGAAAGTGTCAAGTAGCCAGTTAAATATACAACCCTAGACTTCATGGAAGAGGTCTGTATTCTCAAATACAGAAATTTGAGAATCATCAACTTATAGATGGTATTTAAAACATGATACCGGATGAGATTAAACCAGATGCTCAGGTAGAGAGAGAAGAGCAGAGGACGGAAGACTGAGCTATGGGGACATCCTAACATTAAGAAGTCAGGGAGGAGAGGAAGGACCAGCACAAAGACTGAGAGGAAGCCACTCGGCACAGCACGGTGTGGGGAAGGGTGGGGATCTGGAAGTCTAACCGCTCTACGTCGCTTTCAATATCCCTGTTTTTAGTATCAGACCTCAGTGCTCCCCTATTCGTAATACATGGTATGACCACAATTCCTGAACTTTTGTGGGGTTCAGGGTGAGCTGGCTTGTTTCTTTTCCCTTTGCTTGCTTGTGTTTCCCCCTGCTTTTTTTTTTTTCTTCCAGGTATATGAACTCAGCTATCTTCCACTCTGCTGAGTCATCTACTATTCCTACCACAGGTTTCCATCTTCATATATTAGGTTTCAGTGGTGACAAATGGGTTTGGGGGCTCTAGTCGGGTGGTCTCTACAAGGCTGGAGATAGAAAAGGAGAAGGGATGCTAAAACTAAGGGACCCAATGATACTTAGTTTTAAGGTAACATGTGGTGCGGGTGTAACTCGGCATGCATATTGTCTGAAGTCCATGTGAATAACCTGGAAGCTTTACAGAGGCTGGGAACTACTATTTATGAGACCGCTAAATAGAGGAACGCATTACTACTGAAAAAGAAATTCTACATCATGCAGAGGAGCAGGATAAGCAGGAGAGACGTGTACTTTCCACTGTCTTTAGCTGTACTGTTCATTATTTGCAAAAGACTGGAGCTGAGGGGAAAGGACTGAGGGGTTTTTCAACCACTCCCCTCCAAGCTCTAATGTTTTGTGATTTTGAAGGAAGTTTCTCAAAGCCCGAATACCACAAGGATTACTTTCTCAGCTCCACCTTTGCCTTCTCTAGCAGGCCTCCTGGTCTGTGTCTAACAGTTTATAAAGGTTGCTGCACTGCTCTTGAGCCTCTCACAAAGCAAAGCACTAAATAAGATCTAAAAGAAATGCATGTGAAAATGTGAGCTCCACATATTTAACACTGCTTTATAGTTTTTACTTGTGGTAGTGACGGTATGCTTCCATTTCAGGGGCTTTGTCTGGTAACCGATACCATTTCTAAAGAAGTAATTCAAATAGAAAAGGAAACTGTATCTGCTGCTTTGGGTTTGTAGATGAAACTCAGATTCAAATGTCTGGAATAAGGTTAATTAACTCCATTATAAGCAAAGCCTTCAGTTATGGCGCTACCTAGAATACAGAGCTAGAGAAGGGAGGAGAGTTTGTCTAAGCTGCCTGTGAAGTTTCACACATCCAAGAGAGAAGAGCTTCTAAAGGTTGGCGGAAGCAAGCAATGCATCATTCTTGTTATTTGTCTTCAGGCTCCTTTAGGGTTTCTTATAAGACTAATTAGAAACTGACCAACTACGCCCAATACTGCTTCACTGCTACCACAGCCTCACCCATAGTAACAATTTACAATAAGGATGTAAAGAAAAGTCTCCAAGCAGCTAAAATGGATGTCGTTAACATCCATCCTCTAAAGGTTCCTTCTCCTTGACACACAGGTTTAACCATCATCAGTTATTTGGTTTCAGCCTGTAGCAATTATAGATACAGCAAACAGACAAGCAATGGACAAGTACTGATAACTGTGACAAGTGAAGCACAAGGTGACAGAGACATTATAGAAGGCAGACAGGAAGCCTGGAGTTCTTTAAGAAAGGGACCGATAGTTCTATAGTTTTTAATTAAGAGAAGATAGGCATTTTCTCTTTATAACACATACAATAATTTTCTTTGGAATTAAATTTCAAAGTATGATCAATAAGTCATTTAAGAAGGTAAAGAAATGTGTCGTCAAATGCAGAAGAATTTTATACCAAAACATTAAGATTTGGTTCTAAGTGGAGCAAATCTGTCCAGAAACCTGACTCTCTAGAAAGACAAGTTTCCTAACGGTTTCATATAGTCAAGCTTCTGTTAAGTTATAGGAGAAAGTGTGAGACATGCTAAGAGGCCAAATTCTGAATCTGGCTTATCTTATGGAGAAAATTAAACTTTTTCTAAATTATTTCCATGCTAAAAGTGTTTGTGGCCACATCCCCTGCAATTGGGCCCCCATGATCCCTGCCTCAGGTATTCACAACTTTGTGTAATCCCCTTCCTTTAAGTGTGAGCTGGATCTAGTGACTTGCATCTAATAACTAGAATATGACAAAAGTGGTGGGATGTTACTTCTGAGACTGGGTCACAAAGAGTCTCTTCTGTCTTGGGTACTCTTTCTTGCCTATTCCATTAGAGGGCAGCCAGCTGTAGGTCATGAACTGCCTCACAGAGAGACTTGCCGCAAAAGAACAAATACCTCCAGCCAATGGTCAGCAAGTGTCTGCCAGCACTCACAGGAGTGAGTCTGGGAAGGGATCTTCTCCCACTTGAGCCCTGAGATGACTGTAGTCCTGGCTCATGGTTTGACCACAATCTCATGAAAGACTTGGCTCATTCTAGATAAAACTGTACCTGGATTCCTAATCAACAGAAACTGAGATAATACGTTTGCCATTTTAAGCTAACTACCCTAAATTTTAGGGTAATGTGTTAAGGCTAAGTAGATAACTAATACAGATTTTGGTGTCACGATGGGGTTATATTGTAACAAATATGTAAAATGTGGCAGGAGGATTGGAACTGGGCAGTAGGAGGTAGTTGGAGAAACTTTAAGGAGAAGGCAGTAAAAGTCTAAATCGACATGAACTGAGAATAGATTCTGGACTTTGAGGAGACTACCCATGCAGGTTTTAGAAAACGATTAGAAGCTAGAAGCAGGAGGATCATTATAAAATTGTAACAGAGGAGTTTCCGTCATGGCGCAGTGGTTAACGAATCCGACTAGGAACCATGATGTTGCGGGTTCTGTCCCTGGCCTTGCTCAGTGGGTTAATGATCTGGCGTTGCCATGAGCTGTGGTGTAGGTCGCAGACACGGCTTGGATCCTGCGTTGCTGTGGCTCTGGTGTAGGCCAGCGACTACAGCTCCGATTTGACCCCTAGCCTGGGAACCTCCATATGCCGCAGGAGCGGCCCAAGAAATGGCAAAAAGACAAATAAATAAATAAATAAATAAAATTGTAACAGAGAGCTTAACAATACTGTCGCTTACAGTTATACAGAAAGTAGAAAATACACCAAATGAACTGGATGGTCCAGCTAAGGAAATTTTCCAGCAAAGCTTTGAAAGTATCACCAGGTTTCCTCTTGATGATTACAGTAAAATGCAAGCGAAGAGAGAAATGCAGGGGAAAACTGTTTTTTACAAAAAGGAGCCAGGAGTTACTGGTTTTGCAAGCGGGTTTGAAAATTCTTAGCTTCTCCATCTTCAGTGCTAGCAGCATAGCAGAATCGCTGGTTCTGCTTCCAATGTCACATCACTGTCTCTGTCTTTATCTTGCTCCCCTCTTACAAGGACCCTTGTGGTTACAAGGGGCCCACCCAGATAATCAGGATAATCTCCTCATTTAAAAATCCCTTAATTACATCTACAAAGTCCCTTTTGCCACCTGAGGTAATGTATTTACAACTTCGGGGGATGAGGACATGGGAACCTTTTGGGGGGTGGGTGTTATTCAGGCTATATGCAATAGACAAGTATAACCATTATACTTAGAATTACTATACTCGGAATTATCATTTATAAATGAGGACGCACATTTGAACACAATGCTATAGAAATGACAATTAAGAAGTTCAATTATTTGAAAGTTGCACATACTATTCACATGTACACACTTTCCTGACTATTCTACTCTGCTGTTGTAGTGTGAAAGCAGACATAGACAACATGTAAACAAATGAGGAGTTCCCGTCGTGGCGCAGTGGTTAGCGAATCCGACTAGGAACCATGAGGTTGTGGGTTCGATCCCTGGCCTTGCTCAGTGGGTTGAGGATCCGGCGTTGCCGTGAGCTGTGGTGTAGGTTGCAGACGCAGCTCGGATCCTGTGTTGCTGTGGCTCTGGCGTAGGCCGGTGGCTACAGCTCCGATTGGACCCCTAGCCTGGGAATCTCCATATGCCGCGGGAGCGGCCCTAGAAAAGACAAAAAAAAAAAAAAAAAAAAATGAGTGTAGGGTATTCTAATAAAACTTTATTACCAAAACAACTGGTAGGTCAGATTTGGCCTGTAGGCTGTCAAGTGCCAATTGCTGATTTAACTCAAAACATTCTTTCAAAATGAGAGAATTTTAAACAATCTCTGGAAATAGTACATGTACTAATACCATGTCATGAGCACTGAAGACTTTAAGGTTTTGCTTTTGCTCACTGTTTTCTTCAAAATCTATGTGTATATGTATATATTGTTTTGTTTAAAGTGTAAACATATACATATACATATGTGTACACATACACATGCATTCCAAGGGTTAAAAGATTAGTCTTACAACCTTATAATCCCTGGTTGTGAATTCAAATTTCACTCTAAGCTCAAATCGAATTTATTCCTCCTTCCTGTGCACACACTGTAAACTCTATAATTAATCCTTCCTTCCTCCCTCCCTTCCTCCTTTCCATCCTCTTTCCAAGTATGCTCAAGTGCACAGAATTGGATTCATCATAATCCTTAGGTTCATGACAAAATTTCATCATTGGTCCATGCTTGGCCTGCTGTTATTTATTTTGTTATACAATTCACTATTTTTAATAATATAAAAAGCATTCCCCCTTGAGAAACAATGATTTGATAGTTTCACAAGCAAAGAAAACACAACTGCAGCCAGATATGATAATACAGGAAGGAATCTAGATTTTGAAATTTATGTCTTTAATCCCACTGGGCTCTTGTGGCCCAACAGAGATTCATTATCTCTACAACACAAATATGGAACAGCTGATAACATGTATGTTTACATATTTTCATTTGTCTTAAAATATTTTGGCAGCTTTGCAAATCTCAGACTGGGTTCCTGGAGAGTTCAATAGTCTTGTGCTAGAAACAACTGAAAAATGTTACTAATTATATTTCCTATATCAGAAGAAAAAATATTAATCAGCTCAGAAGCATGATTTGCTCCTTCCAATGCTGTTTTTAAGAAAAAGAAATGTTTCATTGTACTGACTTTTGGGTGAAATTGGACAAGACAGATTGTAATGTGAATTGAATTGGGAATATTTAGTAACTGTGAAATAGGAACCTCTTTCTATTATAGAAATCAGTATACTGGAGCTCCCGTCATGGCTCAGTGGTTAACGAATCCGACTAGGAACCATGAGGTCGCGGGTTCGATCCCGGCCTCGCTCAGTGGGTTAAGGATCTGGCGTTGCCAAGAGCTGTGGTGTAGGTCGCAGATGTGGCTCGGATCCCAGCATTGCTGTGGCTGTGGTGTAGGCCGGTGGCTACAGCTCCAATTAGACCCCTAGCCTGGGAACCTCCACATGCCGCAGGTTTGGCCCTAGGAAAGACAAAAAAAAAAAAAGGAATCAGTATAAATACAGCAAATTTATCATTAGGACTTTGATTTCTTGAAGATAAAATCATGTAGAATGATTAAGAAATCATATCATTTTACTTCAAGATACTTATCAGGCAAGAATGCTAGGTCATTTCTATTCACAGGTAAATGTACTTCACTGAGTTTTCACAAACACCGAAAGATAGCTAATACATACAAGTACATTCAATAATAATTTTAACAATTTCCTTTCACTGAGGTGCTTTTTCTTTCTTTTCTCCAATTGGGGAACTTGTACTTATCGTTTAAACATGAGAATCCAGTAGCGCCATTTCTGTGTCCTTGTGGCATCCTGAATGCCCTTACTTTTATGGCACTTATCATGCTGAATGACAGTTAATTACAAATCTATCTTCATTATACTTTTGAAGGAGAGGAGTAGACTCTTAATCACCCTTATGTCCTGGATTCAGGGATGAACGGTTAGTTCGATTTAAAAAAAAAAAAAAAGAAAGAAAGAAACGCAGAGACCCTCTCATAGTGGTCTCCATTTTTTACAAATTATGGACTGAGAATAGTTTCTGAGGCCAATTTATAATATAGACTAAGCACAGAGAAGCAGAAGAAGCAACTCCACTGGGACCTTCCTAATTTGAATCTGCTGAACCTTCAGGGCTACAAATGGCATTACTTTATAGAATATTGTTATTCATTCGGTTCAATCCTATTCTTGGGAATAAAAGAATTCAAGACTTTTAAATGATTTTTTTTGTTTGTTTTTGTCTTTTTAGGGCCAAACCTGCAGCATATGGAAGTTCCAGGCTAGGGATCAAATCGGAGCTGTACCTGCCAGTCTACACCACTGCCACAGCAACATAGGATCCGAGCCGCATCTGCGACCTACACCACAGCTCATGGCAATGCCAGATCCTTAACCCACTGAGTGAGGCCAGGGATCAAACCCATGTCCTCATGGATACTAGTTGGGTATCCACACCAGGAACTTTTAAATTATTTTTTGGTAATAAATTATATATCTTAAATAAAGGGATCCCTTCTGCTTAACTGCACCTTGAAATGTTCATGATAACTGGTGCCAGGTAGCCCCTCCCCGCCAAAAGGTGGACCATCTAATAAATCCTCCCTGGCCCTAACATTAGTAAACCTTCAATAAGAGAAAGAATATAGCTCACTTTCAGAGAGCTCTAATCATGATCCTTTTCTCTTGCCTGGAAGACCATTCTAGAAAAATCATGCTACAGATACAAGTACTTTGCCTTATTTTTCCTTTTTTTTCTTCTTAAAAGTGGGCGCAATGAAAAGGAAAGCAGGGCTAGGACATTCATATTTCATGTAGAAAAGAAGAAGGCCAATAAAGAAAAGGGGAGGCTAAGAACAAGGAAGTATGCCACAGCTTCTCTTCTGTTAAGATGTTCAGTTAAACTAGGTTGAAGAATTCAAAATCAGTAATGGGGCAGAAAGATAATGTTCCAAGTTTCCATAAAGCAGAAAATAAAGCCTGATTTACTGAAACAGAGACGGATAACTGTTGAGTTCAGTGGAAAGGACACCAAGTCCTATGTGTGTACATGCATTTCCCCCCATACAGCTCCACGTGGTGGTATTTTTACTCTTTTTGACTGGCTAAGATTTGAATCCCCTTCCTACATTTGGGAAATGCCTCGTCCCATGAGTCTTGATGGGAGACAAACCTTGCCTCCTGTATCAAGGCCGAAGATAAGATAACATACATGGCTTTGCTTTGAATCTCCTTCTACATAATTAATAATAACAATAATGTTTACAAAGTGATTATTTTTCATTAATTTTCTGAAAACTCCAGGGCTATACGCTTGGTCAAATTTTCACCTGGTGCTGATTCCATTTTGCTTTATTATTCATTTCTGAAAGAGAAGAGCTGTTCACATGTCAAATATTTACAAGACTTTCATGTTGGGCACGGGCCAGGACTACATTCTGGGTTAGTGAGTATTCTCTTTATGACACAGATTACATGTGAGAATTGGGATTTTTACGTTTACTTCTCTACAACTGCCCTTGGTGTTTGCTGATTCTAGAAACCTATGTTCTTATCTAAAAGTGTCTACACTGGGTGTCCCTTTCACCTTTCAATGACCTTCCCTGCACTTGTTGATCATTCCTTAATGTCTTCTCTCAACGGGTTCCTCTTATATTTTGTTTTATCATCACTGCATTTGTCTGCTTCTGTCTTGTTGCTGGGGCTGTGGATTTCTCCAAGTGTCAAACACAGAATTTATGTTTTTATTTCTTGCCATGGTTATAGTTTTACATGATTTCCAAGATGAGAAGAAAACAGCTGTCTTTACTCCAGCGTTTAAAAACTGAAATTCAGATGTCTTTTCCCCTCCTGATTTTGAGTAGAAATAAAGTATAATATATAAAGGAAAATGTGCAAATTATGGCTGAGCTGTTCAATGAAGTTTTATGGAATGAACACAGATTGAGAGACAGACCCAGCAGCTTCCCTTGTGCCTCCGCCTAGTCATAAAGTATCTCTCTTCCCCAGTAAAGGCACATATAGATGAAAGTAATGGATGGAGAAAAATATATTATGCTAATACTAATCAAAAGAAAGCTAGAGTAGCTATATCAATTTAAGACAGATAGCCTTCAAAGCAAATGAAGTTATTAGCGATAAAAAAATAGTAATACTTAATGAAAATGGAGTTCATTCTCTAAGAAGACATAGCAATCCTTAATCTGCATGTGCCTAACAACAGAACATTCAACTACATGGGGCAAAAACTGATAGAAATGCAAGGAGAAGCAAATGAATCCGCTATCAGGGTTGGAGACTTCACATCCCTCTGTTTGAAATGGACAGATCCAGCAGGTAGAAATTTAGTAAGGACATAGCTGAACTCAATGATATCATCAATCAATTGGTTAGAATTGACATCTAAAAACAAATACGGATGTAAAATAGGGGTGTATGTCTGTACTCTCCAGCTCTGCCCAGCAAGAGAGTCTAGGATTGGCAATACCCCACTTGCAATGAGCACAGCTAACACCCTGATCTTGGTTTCATAATACCATTCTCCAGTCAACAGAACCAGGGCTAAAAGAAAACTACAAAATAAGCTCAGAACATCTGGTGGTGCCAGAAAGTAAGAAAGTGTTTAAAGACAGATGGAGTCATGTCTAAAGGGCCCAAAGGCCAATGTGAAAGGGCTCCCACCAAACAGATTTTGGACAACTTGAGCATCAAAATGAATAATGATATTAACTCTTTGCCTAAAATAGGACACCATGAGTTCATAGTCATATAAATGAATAAATTGAAAGTTTGTTGAAGAAAAGGATATTTACATAGTCTCAAAGAATCTCCTCAAAAAAATACTAATTGATTAATGAAAAAAAAAAAAAAAGAGTAACCACAGTGAATAAGTCTGGCAATCAAATTACCATAAATAATCAAATTGATTATCATTAGCATTGGGACAAACTGGAACTGTGCACCACCTGTTAAGTCTTAGCTAGAGCAACTGTGTAAGAAAAAGAAATAAAAGGCATCCAATTTGCAAAGGAAAAAGTAAAAATACCTCTATTTGCAAATGACATGATTCTATATGTAGAAAACCCCAAAGAATCTACACATACATAAAAGAGTAACTAAACTAGTAAATGAATTCAGCAAAGTTGCAAGATAAAAAAGCAACCTACAAAAAATGAGCCATGTTTAAATGCACCAGCAGTGAATAATCAAGAAGGAAATTAAGAAACCATTTCCGGAGTTCTCCTCGTGGCTCAGTGGAAACGATGACTAGCATCCACGAGGGCATAGGTTCAATCTCTGGCCTTGCTCAGTGGCTTAAGGATCTGGCATTGTCGTGAGCTGTGGTGTAGGTCACAGACACAGCTCAGATCCCACATTACTGTGGCTGTGGCGTAGGCCAGCAGCTATAGCTCCAATTCGACCCCTAGCCTGGGAAACTCCATATGCCAAGGTGTAGCCCTAAAAAGAAAAAAAAAAAAGAAAAGAAAAGAAAAAAGAAACCAATTTCATTTACAATAGCATCTAAAAGAAGAATAAACACCCAGGAATGAATTTAAAGAGAGTAGGAAATGGCACAATCACTGTGGAAAACAGTTTGGCAGTTTCTCAAGAAGTTAAACATAAAATTATCACATGACCCAGCAATTCCACCCTAGGTATTCATTCAAGAGAAATGAAAACATGTACATGACTGATCATAACAGCCAAAAGGAGGAAACAATCAAATGTCCACCAATGGGCAAATGAATAAGCACAATATGGCACATGCATACAATGGAATATTACTAAGCCTGAAAAATGATACACGAGCAGTTCCCAATGTGGTGCAGTAGGTTAAGGATCCGGCGTTGCCACAGCAGTGTTGTAGGCTGAAGCTATGGCTTGGATTCGATACCTAGCCCAGGAACTTCCGTATGCCACAGGTACAGGGGGAAAAAAAAAAAAAATCCATGAAACACAAAACACTCCAAATGAGATAAGTCAGACGCAAAAGACGTATATTGCACAGTTCCTTTTCTGTGAAATATCTAGACTAGGTAAGTCCATAGAGACAGAAGGCAGATAAGTGGTTCCCACAGGGTGAGGGGAAGGAGGAATGGGAATGATTACTCAAAGGTTATTCTCTGAGGTGATACACAAGTAGTGAAACTAGAAAGAGTTGGTTATTGCTTAACATTGTGAGTGAACTGAATGCCAGATCTGTACAACTGTACACTTCAAAAATATTAACTGTTATGTGAATTGCCCAGTATTTTAAAAGTTTAGGGGCTTGCTATAAATTTTTTTGCCAATGAATTTGAAATATAAGAAATGGACAAGCTCTTGGACACAAAAAACTGACATAAGGGGAAACACAGATATTACTTATTTATTACAGAAAAAATCATCTATAATTTGAAATCATCCCTGCTGTAGACCATAAAAGAAGCCTTAGTTTTCCTTTCCCTGTATCCAGGCCACTTGCATTGTGACTTGGCAATTCAGAAAAGGTCTGAGAAGTCAGAGCCTACATAGCTCATCTGATGGTGAAAATCTTTCCCATGCGTGAAGCCAGTCCCTAAAGAATGGGAGAAGTGACTATTGTGTCACATACCCAAAACTCACCAAAAAAACCACAGGGCATACAAAGAAAGGAGATATACGCCTCCCCCCACCAAAACACTCCAGAAACCAGAAACCAACTCTAAAGAAATGCAGATATGTGCAAATCATATATCTGAAAAGGAGTTAATATGCAGAATATATAATTAAATTCTAGAACTCAATAATAAAAAAATCAAGTAACTTGACTAAAAAATAGGCAAAGGACTTAACAGACATTTCTCCAAAGACAAGTCAATGGCCAACAAACATCTGGAAAGATGCTCAACATCACTAATGATCAGAGAAACACAAATCAAAATCACAATGAGATGTTACTCATACCCACTAGTAATCCCATTAGGACTATTTAAAAAAAACAAAAACAGAAAATGAGTGTTGGCAAGGATGTACAAAAACTGGAATCCCTTTTGATGATTGCTGCACAATTATAATAAAATTTATTGAGTTTAAAAAAAACTGCACTGTTGTTACAGCTGTAAAATGGTACAACTGCTTTGGAAAACAGTATGGTAGTTTGTCAAAAAATTAGGGAGTTCCCGTTGCGGCTCAGTGGGTTATGAACCTAACTAGTATCCATGAGGTTGCAGGTTTGATTCCTGGCCTCACTCAGTGGGTTAAGGATCTGGTGTTGCCATGAGCTGTGGCGTAGGCCAGCAGCTGCAGCTCCAATTCGACTCCTAGCCTGGGAACTTCCATTTGCGGCAGGGGCAGCCCTAAAAAGCAAATAAATAAATTAATTAAATAAAAAATAAAAATAAGATTACCAAATAACCCAGCAATCTCACTTCTGGGTATGTTTCCTAAAGAAGTGAAAGCAGGGTCTTGAAGAAACGCTTGCACACCTATGTTCACAGCAACACTATTCACAAGGTGGAAGCAACCAGGATGCCCATCAATGGATGAATGAATAAACCATGTGAGGTATATAAATCTAAGGGAGCATCATTCAGTTTTAAAAAGATAGAAAATCCTATTATCTGCGACAATATGAAGGAACCTTGAGGACAATATGCTAAATGAAATAAACCAGTCATAGAGAGGCAAATACTGTAAGATTCCAACTTCTATTAGGTACCTAGAGTCAAATTCAGAGATAGAAAGTGGCATGGTGGCTCTCAGGGGCTAGAAGGATGGGAGGAATGGGGAATTGTTTAATGGGTAGAGAGTATGTTTTGCAAGATGAAAAAGTTTTGGATAACTGTTTCACAATGGTGTAACTGTAATATTACTGAAGTGAACAGTTAAAAATGTTTAAGACTGTACACTTTACATTATGCATTTTTTACCACAATAAAAAAAATCAATTCCATGTAGGCTGAAGATCTAAATGAGAAAAGTAAAGCAATCAACCTTTACAGATTAACAGGAGAATATCTTCGTGGCCTTGAGTATTAAAAAGGTTTATTAAATGGTATAACAAAAACACTAAACATAAAGGAAAAGGTACTAAATTAGGCATTAAAATTAGGAACTTCTATTTCTGAAAGGCACCGTTAACAGAGAGAAAAGGCAAATAGATAAGTGGGAGAAGATTAAGTGAAATACAAATGGACTCCACACATCAAAATATATAGAGAATTTCTGCAAATGATTCAGTAGAAAATTAGGTAAAAGAATTTTATAATATATTCTAGTGGCAAATAACATAAAAAAGTGTTTCCTCTTATGGGATATGAAGAAATAGAAATTTTAATCAAAATGAAACGCTCTTATGAGAAAGACTAAAATTTTAGGAGACTAACAAACAGTAGAACAACTGAAATTCTCACACACCTGCTAGTGACAGAGTGTAATCTCTGTTTCCCAAAGAGTTGGGAAACACCTTAACATCATCTCCTAAATTTTCATGTGCGAGTGCTCTCTGACCCACACTTCATTCTGTGAAGGGAAGGATTTAACTCAGGAGGCCTAGCTTGCTCAAATGTTGCACATTCCCGAGAAAGGCCTATTTTCAGGACTGGCTCTTGGCTGGCTCCCACTATCTGAGCTTGGAATGTTCTATCTATAAGAATATATTTGCATGTCTGAGGCCTTGGGCCAGGCTGTACCAGTTTGAGTAGATAGTTTATTTTAGTAATTAATTTATAGTGAACATCTGTTTTTCCTCTGGGGGGGGGGTGTCTGGAATGTAACTGAGGTCAGTCATGCAGGCACTCACTACATGCCTCCATGATTGACCGCCCCCAAAAAACCCCTGGATTCAAAAGCTCTGGTGAGCTCCCTGGCTGGCAACAACACACATGGGTTGTCACATGTCACTGGGTGAATGAAGCAAATCCTGTATGACTGCACTGTAAGGGACATATAAAAGACTACACCCAGAGTTTCCCCCATGCACTTTTTCCCTTTGAAGATTTTACTTTATATCCTCCTGCTGTCATTAACTGCAATTGTGAATGTTGAAGAACTGTGAGTGGTCTTGGGAACTCTTAACGTAACTCTTAGGCATATTCTCAACAAAAATGCATACTTATTTTCATCAAAAGACATGTATGAGGATGGTGTATATCAAAGTTAAAACATCTCTAAAACTATAAACAACTCAAATATCCCAATAGTTGTGTAATTATACTAGAACATTAAATAACAAAAATGAGTTACTGTGAAATGCAACAAACTGAATCTCACAAATGTTAAAGAAACAAGACATTAAAAGAATACCTTCCACCTAAAGACTAGCAGGAATATAGCTGTAGCTGAACACACTGAGTTCATTACTCATTTAGACAAAGCGAGACACAATCATGGGGAATGTGGGGTGTCTCACTCAAGAGTTAGAAAGGACTTTCATGATCCAGGTTTTGGTTTGGTGATTTTGGGAAGAGTCCAAGGAAGCAGGGGTTTGCTCTGGACTGGATGCTGGCAGCAAGCAGGGATAATTCTATGACTGCACATCTTAATACATTTTATCTAGAAGGAAGGCAGACCAGAAGGGAAACGAAAGCTATTTTTTGTTCACTCGTATTAGGCAAGTGAGTATTTGGTATTTTGTGGTTTGCACAGTGACCTGGATTTTCTTTGTGCTCAAACAACATTATGAAACGGTCTTGTCTTTTCTCGGTTCATCATGGTTAAAGAGTAGTCTTTCTTGTGTTGGTGTTCTGTGCCTCCAATAGGAGACCAACATGGCTTAGTAATGAGTATCAAGCCAGTTTCTAATAAACCATGGCCTAGAGGTTACATCCGATTAGTTCCTAGATGTCAGAGATTGCTTTTTTTTCTTTCCTCAAAATATATTGCACGATTCCATCTCTATGAAGTTTAAAAACAAGCAAAATTAAATCTATGATTGGAGAATTCAGGACAGAAGTTATCTGTGGAAAGAAGGAAATTGGAGGAGGAAATAATCTAGAAGGGTAGGCAAGGGACTTCTAGTGGTAGTTACCACTTCCTTGGAAAGAAGAAGAAGTATCTCCGGGTTGAAAAATGGTGGAAAAATAGAAAGGAACTGGCAAAGTCTGTACACTTTTCATTCATTATAAAACATGACCAATAGACTTTCACTCTAAGATGAGGTCTTTGTACGCTCTCCTGCCTGTCAAATCATTATGTAGGAGAATGTGCAGCTTGTTGAAAAGTAAAATATATTAAGTGAAAAATGTATGAAGAACTCACATGAAGTCCACTGATGCTTACTTAAGATTTCAACTCCCAAATGAATATTTGAACAAAGCAATGCTGAACTGCTATCAACGTCTTCTATTTTGCTTCAACAACAACAATAAAAGAATACAAGCATACCTTGGAGGTGCTGCGGGTTTGTTCTAGACCACCGCAATAAAGCAAATAGCACAATAAAGAAAGTCTCACCAGTTTTTTGCTTTCCCAATGCATATAAAAGTTATGGTTACACTATACTGTGGTCAATTAAGTGTGCAATGGTATTATGTCTAAAGATAATGTACATGCCTTAATTTTAAAATGCTTTATTGCTAAAAGATACTAACCATTATCTGAGCCTTCAGTGACTCATAATCTTTTTGCTGGTAGAAGGTCTTGTCTTGATATTAATGGCTGCTGACTGATCAGGGTGGTGGTTTCGGAAGGCTGGGGTGACTGCAGCCATTTTTAAGAATAAGACAATGGTGCACATTTTATTGTCTTTTTTCTTTATGTCAAGAGAAAAGATATTTCTGATATGCTAAATAAACCTTTGGAGGTCAATTAGCAGCATGACTAACTCAGCCATTGCTATCAGTCACCTTCAAACAAGAAAAACAAACACACACCAGAATAAAACAATGATGAAGTCTGCTGCAATGACTGACTCTCCCTTTCATGAATGGTTTGTCTATAGCATGCAATATTGTTTGAAAGCATTTTGTCACAGAACTTCAAAACTGGGGGTCAATCCTCTCAAACTCTGCTGCCCAAGTTCTTCAAAAACTGTGTTGTGAAAAACTGAGAATCTATGAGGAACTGTTACAGATTCAAGGAAACTAAAACAACAAGAAATTAAATACAATATGTAACCTTAGAATAAAATGTACACTGGTGGAGTTCCCGTCGTGGCGCAGTGGTTAACGAATCCGACTAGGAACCATGAGGTTGCAGGTTCGATCCCTGGCCTCGCTCAGTGGGTTAACGATCCAGGATTGCTGTGAGCTGTGGTGTAGGTTGCAGACGCGGCTTGGATCCCACGTTGCTGTGGCTCTGGCGTAGGCCAGTGGCTACAGCTCGGATTCGACCCCTAGCCTGGGAACCTCCATATGCCGCGGGAGCGGCCCAAAGAAATAGCAAAAAGACCAAAAAAAATAAAAATAAAAATAAAATAAAATAAAATGTACACTGGTAAGTGAGAAAAGTTAGGAAATACGTTATTGGGCAATGAAATATAGGCTATAAATTAGATAAAGTACATAAAAGCATTGTGTCAACATGAACACTTTGTGACTTGATAACTGTATTACAGTCATGTAAGAAAATATTCTTATTCTTAGGAAATATTAAAAGCAAAGGGGCATGATAAACGCAAGCAATACTCAAATTATACATAAATAAAATACAATATAGTGTGTGTGTTTGTAAGTTTAAAAAATGATAACATAAAACTTTATCTGGTAAATATATCACATACACATATATACAGAGAGAGAGGGAAAGAGAGAGGAAGAGAGGAGGAGGAAGGTAGGATACAGGGAGGACAGAATTATGGGCAAATGTTAAAAATTAGTGAATCTGCATTACTCTTCCAACTTTTCTGTCAGTATTAAATTATTTCAAAAGAAAAAAGCACTATGGATATTGCTCCATTACCATTCTTTCCTTCGCTTGAAAATATGATGAAAGATATGGATTCTATTTCCAGGAATATCAACTTGCATCATCAACACATATAAGTTTGCATATTACTGCAGGGGGTTCGAAGACACCAAGGAGTACATGCAGGTTAAGAATCACTGCTCCATAATGTTCCAACATTTAGAACTACAAAAGAGAATTCCGCCGCCAGCCAGTATAGGTTTTGTTCCTTTGTAGGTAACCTATTTTTTTCTACCTCAACATATGCAGGCTTTTTTTCAGGGTCCTTGAGGTTTAAAAATAGCACCAAAATATGTGTAGGTATAGACATTTTTCTTTTTGCTATTTCTTTGGGCCGCTTCCGAGGCATATGGAGGTTCCCAGGCTAGGGGTCGAATCGGAGCTGTAGCCACTGGCCTACGCCAGAGCCACAGCAACGCGGGATCCGAGCCGCGTCTGCGACCTACACCACAGCTCACGGCAACGCCGGATCGTTAACCCACTGAGCAGGGGCAGGGACTGAACCCGCAACCTCATGGTTCCTAGTCGGATTCGTTAACCACTGCGCCACGACGGGAACTGGTATAGACATTTTTTCACAATGTTCTTTAATTTTAAAATACAATGAACCCTTTTATTCTTCAGGTCATTTTCAGCCTTGGACACTTTCTACAATGACACATTTGATTAATGCTTCTGTTCCCTTTCTTCTGGTTTCTCCTTTGGAGATTTCTATTATTCATTGGTGAAACCTCAATTTTCTTTCTTCAATGTGCTCTTTTCTCTTAACTATCATTCTCACCTCTGACCTCTCACAGTGCACTCTCGACGTGCATCTCAAGCACGTTCTCTGTGTCATTCGACTCCCTCGGTAGCGCCAATTCTGCCCTCTTATCACGTGCTTCTTCCACCCCAGACACCTTGTTTACTTGGAGCTATGGCTTATGAGAGGATATCAAAGAGGGACGATGACAGGGCTAGCATTTTTAGCAGATCCGCTAACAACTCTTACTTCCTGATTTTCTAGTCAGGGAGACCCTCCAATTTGGAATTAGGAATGAGAAGCAAAGGTGGGTCAAAGCCCTATTCTGGCTTCTCTGTGGCCATCAGTAATCTGGGGTTTAAGGAACTGATATACATGTGGTCTTCAGTACAATCAATGATGAACTTACTGGGAAATTTTCCCATAGTTTTTTTTCATATCTTTATTTTACAGCGAGGTTCCTTTTTATCGGGGTATCTTTATGGAATTTTTTGGGAAGGCAATTGGAAGAAGCTATTTCAGGCACTGGTAATCTGACACCAAATTAACCTAAGTGTCTTTTCCCTTATTTTCCATGAATAACAGCATAGGGTAAAACATTACTTCAAATTATTCTGATTTACTATATTCCCACTGATAGCTACTGGGTTTTCTAGGAGTTAGGTACTACTGTTTAGTACAACTATTTATGAATGTTCGGACTAGGTATTTACTGACATAAAGAGAAGTGATTCTTTCTTTAAAATTCCAAAGGAAACTGTCAATAGCTTCCCAACCCAAACTCTAAGCTGCAAGTATCTTCTCTCTTTCAAAAGGCAGTCTAACTAATGAAGGCAGATGAGAGGACCCCTGCAACCTGCTACTTTAAGAGAGTGGATTCCCCACAGGCCTTCAGAGGGGATTACACAGTTGCTAAAGAAGACAGTTAAAATGTATTAAATCATGAACAGCACAGTACAGAACATGTGCTTGAACACATAACAAAGGGGCTCCTTGTTTTTCTTTTCTTTTTCTTTTGGCTGAGCTGGCAGCATGCAGAAGTTACCAGGCCAGGCATCAAACCCACACCACAGTAGTGACCCAAGCCACAGCAGTGACAATACCTGGTACTTAGCTTGCTGAGCCACCAGGGAACTCAGCACAAAGGGGCTCCTCTGACATTGATCTAGGTAAACAGAAGACAAAAGAAGGCCTGTTTTATAAAGCAAATATGAGTGCATAAAACCCCTTGCTCTCAAAAGGATTTCTGGCAGAAAACACAAATTACTGGGATACACTTTTGAATGACAGTGCCAAAGTGGTGACAGAGAAGATGAGAAAGATTTGATTCTAAAGGATGAGTCAAAGGACACAATCTTACTGTGATTATTCCCTTGGGGCACTCTCAGACACTTCACCCTTCCTGTAGACAAACTCTTTTGTTTCTAAAATCAGTTTTTATCCCTTTAAAACGCAGTAGGAAAATTTCTGTCATCTTATCATTACCTCGTTTTTTTCTATGTCATCTTTTCTCTCCAACCACCTGTATCTTCCCTCTGGATAAAAACTAGGTCTTTGCAACTCTTGAAGCGACCAGAAGGTGTTACCCCAGATGAATTATTTAGTAATTACTTGTTTAATAATCAAAGCCTTTAAAGGATACCTCCAAACACAGACTGAGTTATTCTGAGTGATGGTAAAATGCACTACTCTGAACCTCCTTATGTGTTTTTTATAGAATGCCTGAAGGAAACAATTCTGTCTACATATAAGATCAAGGCAAGATAGTTAAAAAAAACACCAAGGTAAGGAACTGAATTTAATTCTACTGTGTTGCTTTGAGGGCCTGTGAAAATCTTAGGCAAATGGGCTAAGTATTCCTTTAACTAAAATAGCTAAAATTTGAGTACAAGAAATTAAGGCAATAAGGAACAGCTAAAGATGCATCATACTTCAAATTCACCCAGGATAGTATTAGTTGGAATATTCCTCCTATAGCTAGAGGCCCAGTAACGTCATCAAAAAGCGGAGTTTGTCCTGAAAGTGAACTAGGATGTCTCCCATGGCTGTGGCAAGGGCAGAGCTGCAGACGATCTTCACGGACAACTAGAACCAGGACTTCGATGATGTCACTCTCGTGGCCTCTTGGCCCTGCTTCCCTCAATGGGTTGGCTTCATTCTTTCCACACACTGAGGAATGGAGCCCCATTAGTAGTTAAGACACGAGTAACAGAATAACTGGTCAAAGCAGCTCAAACACATATGAATTCCATAGATGAGGCGGATGGTGAGTCCTGAGCTAGACTTAGTAGCTCAGAAATTAGGGGGTCTCAGCCTCTTTCTTTCTTGTCTTCTGTCATCCTCAGAGTGTCAGTGATAACTTCTATGGTCTCGAGGAGGCTACAGCAGAGCCAAGCCTAATGTGCGTCCATAGCAATGTTCGAAAGCACGAAGGAAGGGGTAAGCTCTCTTCATACAATTCTTTATTTTCTCAGAAAGTTAAATATCTCCCAGAAAACCCCCAGCAGACATCTCCTTACCTAGCACAGTCTAGAAAAAACTAGCCACATAGCTATCCTACTTATAAGGGAGCCTTGTAAATTCAGCATCAGGAATTTTTAGCTTATTTTTAAAGAGAGGTTCCTAGCAACAGGGAGGATGGAACAGGCAATCAACCGTGTCTAACAGTTCCACCAACAGTTTCTATGCCTCATATCCTATGGCCCTCACCTCCAGAGAGGGACCACTCAGCTTTCCTCAGTACCAATTCAAAAATTCCAAGGAAAGATCCTATTTGCATGGGTTGAGTCAGGTTCCCACTCCTGAACCAAAGTGCTATGACCTTCAGAGGGGTTATCGTGCTAGACTGTTGTCAGCTCAATACCATCACCACTCCTGTCAAAGGCTAGGAATTATGTTTCCCAGAATCCCCTTCCCTACATGGTTCCAGGATAGAGATTGCTAACGAGAGGAATTCATATGAAACTTGAAAGAAATTAAATCATTATTCTTGGCAGGTTAGGGCAAACATAGTGGCATCTTTAGCTAAAAGGGGTTCTCTGATTTGATTAGATTCAAAGGTGGTCAATGGGACAACAGCAGCCCATAGTAAATGAGGCAAAAGTTACTTAATCACCTTAGTCATATGCCCATAAAATACAAAGCTTTGGGCAAACAAATAATTGCTACAAGAGAAGGTATCACCAGAAAGAAATTTTTTTAAAAAAGAAGGTATCAGTGGAAAAAGAATATAAAAGAATACAAGACTGTGGAGTTACTTCTAGAGTGCTGGGGAACTTGGAAAAAAGAAGTGATAAACTGAAGTATTTAAATTCCTGTCTCAAATCCTAAAACCAGAAAGCTTCTATGGATGCCCTGAATGCCCTTATCATTTACAGCCCCTGGATTAATAGTTCTGAGAACCAAGCCCAAAGTGTCATCTTTTGGGATAACAACAATGAGTTCACAGCCATGTAAAGTATTGTACATATTAACGTTAAGGCACCAACCCTGAAAATTAAGATGAAGATAGTTGGGAAGATGTTGGTGAAAATCTCGAATTCTCAAATTTTACTGAGCCTTATGTAGGTTAGGATATAGTCATGGAATCAAAGCCACTATGATTATTAAGAGAGCTTGTAGTTACGTCCATAGGGAGCTGCCTCTGTGTCGCTACCACCTCTGTGGGTCAGCTGCCAAGGGTGTGGTGGGGGCCTGGAGCCCCTGTTGGTTGGCAGGGCCAGCACTCGTGTGGAAGAGTTGGGTGTGGGACGAAGAAGGGCAAGGACAAGCATGGCAACACCAGGCACCCTCTCTATCACTGCATCTGCCTGCAAAACCTCTAGGAAGAAATGGTCATTGTTTTACTTCTACCTCCCAAATATCACACAATTGCTTCTGTGGACCAATTCTCTCCTAGAACCACACAAGGAAGAGAATTCTGGGAAGGGTAGTTCCCAGAGTTAACCAAGTTGACAACAAAACAATCCAACATACCTACTAGGTGACTACTAACCTTCCCAGTTTTCCCAAGACCATCCCAGTTTTAACACTGAAAGTCCCACATCCCAGAAACCCCTCAGTCCTGGGAAAACCAAGATAGTTGGTCATCCCACCTTCCTTGCCAATGGAGGCAGTCTTTTCTCTCCGTCTGAAAAAGGTGGCATTCTCTTGCCAAAAGAACCGTTCATGATCTCTCCTGAGGTGGCCACCTGGCAGGAGAATACTGACCCTCCCACCACCTCTCACTGCTTCTAAACTTAGAACTAGACCTAAATCCCAGGAGGCCCCAGAGAGATGAAACACAAAGTCGAACCCAAGAAGAGGTTCTGTACATACCACAAGGATTGCAAGAATTCACCCTTTTGCATCTGCAAAACCTAGGTAAAGTGTAGGAATCCTAAGACTGTTAGACCAGAGCACAAGGAGTGCCCACTGTGGCTCAGCGGTAATGAACCCGACTAGTGTCCATGAGGACGCAGGTTCAATCCCTGGCCTCACTCAGTGGGTTAAGGTTACAGCATTGCCATAAGCTGTGGTGTAGGTCACAGATGTGGCTCAGATCCCACATTGCTGCGGCTGTGGCATGGTCCAGCAGCTGCAGCTCCCATTCAACCCCTAGTTTTGGAACTTTCACATGCCGCAGGTGTGGCCCTAAAAAGACAAAAAAAGGGGGGGGAGGGGGAGACTAGAGCAGAAGGAATGTAATGTTGGATCAATCCAGATTTATCACTACGGGTACATTAACAAGATTTTGGATGCAATGTGTTAAGCTTGAGTACCTGGGAATGACTAACGATCTCTTCAGTCGGTTGACTAAATCCTGGAGCCAACAATGGTCTACATTAAATGAAGTTCAGATGCCAGAACTTCCTTGATATACTGTAAAGAAAAGCTGTCCAAAAACATAGAAAATAAGGTACACTGGGTGCAATTAATACGTCTGATTAACCTGCTCTCTTACCCTCTAACTATACTTCCCAGAGGCTCCAACTATACTTTCAAAGGCTTGGCTCTTTCACAAAGCCTTTGAGAAATACATCAGCAAAGGGTGCAACAGCCTCCCTGAAAAAGCACGTTAGTACTTCATTTCTGCAGGCTAGAAATAACAGTGAAAAAAGGTACCAATGAAATAGATTCCCTGAATTCAGCAGGGAAAAAAGATCTCAGAGTGGCAGGGGCCAAGGAGTGGCACATAATCATAGATACAAGTAGCTTTTAAGATATACCTTATAATCGTGTGCAGAGGTAGAGCACAAAAACAGAAGGGTGTGACCTGTAGAGATCCTAGAGGTAGCTGATTATGGTGTCTTTAGGACTAAAATAGGTGATTAGCCTGCTGAAGCCATACTTTAAAGGTTACACTAGAGCTGCCTTGCCCTGTCAAAATATTAAGCCAAAAACAACACTGCATTCCTAGAGTAAATGCAGAGATTAATGCCACCAACGAACCTTGAAAGATACAGGGTGATCCTTGATGAAGCAGTGACTCCCATCACACTTGCTATTTCAAATGTGTCAACTTTACTGGAGCTATCAACACAGATCCTAGGATCTAGAATGTAGCTATTGACTGAGCAAAGACTACTTTCTCTGTATTTGTTAGTAAAGATCACAGTGGTACTCTCTTATCAAGGGCTGTATCAATGCTTCAGCACTCTGTCATAATGCACAGGGACCTTGACCATCTTATCATTGCACAAGATACAATAATGGTCCAATACACTGATGACATGTTGGTTGGACCTAGTTAAAGAGGAAAGAGAGAACATGTATCAGACGGTGAAAAACAGACCCTGAAAAAAGTCATTGGCCTGTCATTTCAGTAATATTTCTAGGGATCCGGCAATCAAGGATTTATTGAGATATCTTTCCCAAGAACAAGTTGCTACATCTAGTATCTCCTTCTAAGAAATATTCTTCTTATGTCTAATGTCTATTTTGCCAATAATAATCATTTTATTGAAGACCTACTAATTCTCAAGTATTAAGTTTGATGCCCAGGATACAAAATGCATATGTAGCAGAGCAGAAATTGACAGAGCATTTCAAATCAACTATAATTTTTAAAAAATGCATATGTGGTTCTTACACTTGAAAAGTGCTAAGTGTAAAAGCAGTAGCACATAATATAAACAACCATAATATAGTGTGGCAACTGCAAGAATAAAGGCAAGAATAAAGTATAGTAGAAGGAGGAGTTCCCGTCGTGGCGAAGTGGTTAACGAATCCGACTAGGAACCATAAGGTTGCGGGTTCGATCCCTGGCCTTGCTCAGTGGGTTAACGATCCGGCGTTGCCGTGAGCTGTGGTGTAGGTTGCAGACGCGGCTCGGATCCCGAGTTGCTGTGGCTCTGGCATAGGCCGGTGGCTATGGCTCCGATTCAACCCCTAGCCTGGGAACCTCCATATGCCGCAGGAGCGGCCCAAGAAATAGCAAAAAGACAAAAAAAAAAAAAAAAAAAAAGTATAGTAGAAGGACCTGTGACACAGAAAAGGTGTCATTTCTCTTTCTGACTGAATTCACTCAGTATGAGAGTCTCTAGTTCCATCCATGTTGCTGCAAATGGCATTATTTTGTTCTTTCTTATGGATGAGTAGTATTCCATCATATATATATATATATATATATATATATATATATATATATACACACACATACATACACATACACACACACACACACACACACCCCTCTTCTTAATATGGTACCATTTACATCTGGAATCTAATATACAGCACAAATGGACCTTTCCACAGAAAAGAAAATCATGGACTTGGAGAACAGGCTTGCGTTTGTCAAGGAGGAGGGGGAGGGAGTGGGATGGATGGGGAGCTTGGGGTTAATAGATGCAGGCTATTGCCTCTGGAATGGATGAGCAATGAGATCCTGCTGTGTAGCACTGGGAACTTTGTCAAGTCACTTATGATGGATCATGATAATGTAAGAAAAAAAGAATGTATGCATGTATGTATAACTGGGTCACCATGCTGCACAGTAGGAAAAAAAAAGGTACTGGGGAAATAACAACTAATTATAATTAAGACCACTTGATAAAAGACTCTTCTCTGTTGATTGGCCTCACTATAGTCAGGCAGATGTGTAAATACTGGTGATCTTCAAATAAAAAATGTACCTTCCGTTTCCAAAAAAATAAATAAATAAAATAAAATAAAAAAGAAAAGGTTCATTTAAAAGTCTTAAAGAAAGAAGAGAGGCAGGATAATCAAGCCAGAAGGAAAAGCAATTGCAAAGGAATGGGGTATAAAAAATATGCTTAGAGAATGAAAGGAGTTTCCATCGTGGCTCAGTAGTTAACTAATCCGACTAGGAACCATGAGGATGCGGGTTCAATCCCTGGCCTCGCTCAGTGGGTTGAGGATCCAGCATTGCCATGAGCTGTGGTGTAGGTTTGCAGACTTGGCTCGGATCTGGCATTGCTGTGGCTCTTGCGTAGGCCAGAGGCTACAGCTCCAATTAGACCCCTAGACTCGGAACCACAATATGCTGTGGGTGTGGCCCTAAAAAGACAAAAAGACAAAAAAAAAAAAAAAAAAAAGAGAGAGAGAAAGAGAGAGAGAGAACGAAAGGCAGGTAGGGTGCTGTGGCTAGAAGTGTAAAAAAAAGATAAAATCACAAAGGAAGGTTGAAAGCAGAAGGCAAAGAATCTTAACACTATTCTAAGAAGTCCCTTTATGGTTAGAAAGCAGAAGGTCTCAAAAGACCACTGGTCCCATCAAAACAACAAGAAAACACCAGATAAACTAAACTTCATACTTTTCTCTAGAGCCAAAGAAGACCAGTGGATGCAAAGAAGTCTAAATGAATCAAATTTCAGAAAAGGATGAGTTCTTCAGAGGTGAGTAAAAAGCCTCTTTCCATATTAAATCAACTGCCGAGTCTGGGTATAGGTGGACAGGAAAGCAGGCCTATTGGAGGTGAAAAGATTTTGCTGATGAGACAAAAGAAGCTGAACTTTTACTGACAGTGTAGACTGGTATGATGGATTTGAATGCAGAAGAGCCCTAAGTATAAAAACAAATCTCTCAGGTCTGACAATTGTACCCCAGGGGAATTCTGCTGAGTAAGTAACAGTGGGAGCAGAGCTAGAGAGCAGAGAGAGGGTTCTCTCAATCTTGTTTGGGAATTAAGTGCCAAGGTGCTACTGCAGCTCCAAGCCAGAGGTGAAATAAATTAATTTATGTTGTGATCCAACTGCCTGCCAGCTGCTAACTTGAAAAAAGTCAAAGAAATCAACCCTGTATCTACAGCACACAGGAAACTGTGGGTTGGGCTAAAGGCTAAATCTCCATAATCTCACCTAAAGTTAAAAGTAAACTAATTTAAACTGCTGTTCAGTTCCAGCTCAGCCTGACTCACTGAAATCTGAATAATTAGGCAGTTACCCTAGCTGCCTAACAGAGGAAAGAATATACCCTCTCTGAGAAAAATAAAACAAAAACATTATCCAGTATATTCTCTATTCTTTTCCTCAGAAGGTTCAGTATGAAACCAACACTTTTAAAACATGTGAAGAAACAAATCAGTATAACTCATAATTAAGAAAAAAGCCCAAGAGAGATCTGTGGATAAGAAGTTCAAAATAACTATAACAAATACTTTGAAAGAATTTAGAGGAGGAGTTCCCATTGTGGCTCAGCAGGCTAAGAACCAGATGTTGTCTCTGAGGATGTGGGTTCAATCCCTGGCCTCGCTTAGTAGATTAAGGATCTGGCACTGCTGCAAGCTGCAGCATAGGTTGCAGATGCAGCTCCGATTCAGCCCTTGGCCTGGGAATTTCCATATACTGCAGATTTGGCTGCAAAAAAAAAATGAATTCAGAGGAAATGATGAACAGAACAGGTGAAGAGATGGAGGATTTTAGCAGAGAAATAGAAATTCTAGAACTGAGAAATAAATACTCTGAAATGAAGAATTCATCGAATGGAATTAATGGCAGACTGGACACAGAAGAATAAAGGATGAATATGTTCAAAGAGGTTAATTAAAAACAAATCAAAGCTGAGGCCCAGACTGGACGTGGTAAAAGAGAGTGTGAGTGAATCTGGCACATTTTAGTTAAACTGCTGAAAAAAAATATAAAGAGAAAATCTTATAGCAATCAATCAAACAAACAAACTATAACACAAGAATTTTAGCTGACTTTCCATAAAATAATGAAAGCTAATAAAACAACATCTTTTAAGTAAAACAAAACCCTAAATAAACCCTGTCAACCAAGAACTATATCCAGTGAAATATTCTTATATAATGGAGAAAAAAAAATGACTTTTTTCAGATAAAGAAAAGCTGAGAGAATTAGTGTCAGCATCATACCCTTCTTTTCTGACTGTACTCGTGGCACATGGAAGTTCCCAGGCCAGGGATTGAACATGCACCACAGATGCAACCTGTGCAACAGCTGTGGAAATGCTGGATCCTTAACCCACTGCACCACCTGGGAACTTCCCAGCATACCCTTACTACGAGGAATACAAAAAAATACGTATTCATCAGGATGAAGAGAAATGATGCCAGAAAATCTGCTTCTTCAGAAAAGATGAAAGAGACCATCTGTGGCCCACAAAACATATAATACTATCTGGCTTTTTAAAGAAAAAGTTCGCAGCTCTTGTCAGAGGACAACTACTACAAACAAACAAATAAAAAAGAGGTATAGCCAACAAGGGGAGGTAAAAGCCAATAAAAGATATAAAATGAAATACGAAACCATACTATGTGGACGTAAAAGAAGGCAGGAAAAAGGAAAAAAAAAAAGGATAAAGACAGGTTTCCAAACAGAAAACAAACACCAAGATGGCAGATTTAAACCCAACCAGGTGAGTTTAATCCATTAAATGTAAGTAGATTAAATAGTCCATTTAAAACCAAAGATTATAAAATAAGATTAACAAAAAAGCCCAGTTATATCTGCTAATAAGAACATACTTTAATTTTTAATTTTTCTTCAGTTTTTATTAAAGTGTAGTTAATTTACAATGTTGTGCCAATTTCTGCTGTATAGCAGAGTGACCCAGTCATATATACATATTCCCTTATATTGTCTTCCATCATGGTCTATCCCATGAGAGTGGATAAATTCCCCTGAAGCTTTTAATTTTTTTTTTATTTGTTTGTTTTTGCCAGCCCATGGCATATGGAGTTCCTGGGATAAGGATCAGATGTGAGCCACAGTTGCAACCTATTCTGCAGCTAAGGTAACATCAGATCCTGAACTCACTGTGCTGGGCCGGGGATTGAACCTGCGCTCTAGCACTCCAGAGACGCCACTGATCATGTTGCGCCACAGCGCGAATTCCTAAACAATATATTTTAAATATAGACATAGATTAAGATTAATAAGACAGAGGAATTCCCCATTGTGGCTCAGCACGTTACAAACCTAACTAGTATCCATGAGGACTCGGGTCTGATGCTTGGCCTCGCTCAGTGGGTTAAGAATCAAGTGTTCCTTTTCTGTGGAGAGGTTCATTTGTGCTGTATATTAGATTCCAGTTATAAGTGATATCATATGGTACTTATCTTTCTCTTTCTGACTTACTTCACTCAGTATGAGAGTCTCTAGTTCCATCCATGTTGCTGCAAATGCCATTATGTCATTCTTTTTATGGCTGAGTAGTAGTCCATTGTGTATATATACCACATCTTCCTAATCCAATCATCTATCAATGGACATGTGGGTTGTTTCCAGCTCTTGGCTATTGTGAATAGTGCTGCAATGAACATGCAGGTGCACGTGTCTTTTTTAAAGAAAGTTTTGTCCGGATATATGCCCAAGAGTGGGATTGCTGGGTCACATAGTAGTTCTATGTATAGATTTCTAAGGTACTTCTATACTGTTCTCCATAGTGGCTGTACACATGTATGCATAACCTGGTCCCCATGCTGTACAGTGGAAAATAAATAAATAAATAAATAAATAAAACGAGTGAAATGAAAATGATTCCATTTAAATGTCATGTGAAATTATTAAAAAAAAAGAAAAAAAAAAAAAAAGAATCAACCGTTCCTGTGAGCTGTGGTATAGGTCACAGACAAGGCTCTGATTTGACTCCTAGCCCAGGAACTTCCACATGTCGTGGGTGTAGCCCTAAAAAGCATTTGAAGAAAAAAAAAAACCCAAAAAATAACAGGATAGAAAAAAATATACCATGTTCATGGGATGATTAAGAACAATGAAGTGGCTATGTTTATATCAGACAAAGCAAACTTCTAGACAGAAACATCCAAGATGATGGGAGACATTTCATAATGATAAAAGTTAATTCCTCAAGAAGATGTAAAAGGGTACGATCCTTACAAGAGATTCAAAAATTATGAAGCAAAATTGAAAGAAACAAAAGAAGAAATAGACAAATTTACCTTTCTCTGAAATTAATAAAATTAGATTCCTCCCCCATCAATGAAAATTAAGACTTGAGCAACACTGTAAAACAACAGGACCTAATTGATATTTGTAGAATTCTGCAACAGCTGCAGAATACACATTCCTTCAAGTGACATGTGAGAACATATGCTGGCCATAAAGCAAGTTTCATTATATTTCAAAGGACTGAAACCACACTGAGTGTGTTCTCTAACCATAATGTAATTAACTTAGAAACCAACAATAAAAAGATCACCAGAAAATCTCCAAACCAAATATTTGAAAAGTAAATGCCATTCTAAGAAGTTTGAGCTTTTTCCTGTAGGAACAGTGGAGCTATTCAAGGTTTGTGTAAGGGAATGATGCATTCAGACTTGAGCTTTTAAAAAATAACTTTTGGAGTTTCCGTTGTGGCTCAGTGGTTAACGAATCTGACTAGGAATCATGAGGCTGCAGGTTCGATCCCTGGCCTCTCGCAGTGGGTTAAGGATCCAGCGTTGCCGTGAGCTGTGGTGTAGGTCGCAGACATGGCTCGGATCCCGCGTTGCTGTGGCTGTGGCATAGGCTGGCAGCTGAGTTCCGATTAGACTCCTAGCCTGGGAACCTCCACATGCTACAGGTACAGTCCAAAAATAAATAAATAAATAAATAACTTTCATTGAATATTTTAAAATGTAACAGAAGAATGATTGAACACAGTTGCATAGACAAGGAGAAGAATTACCACAATTCATGTGAAAAACAGGACTGAATCAAGTATTTTCAAAAGTAGAGTCAAGGGGACTTGGTGACTAATTAATTACAAGTGATGTGCGAAGTCAGGTAATCCTAACTAACTCTGATGACTAGATAAATAGAAATGGTGAGAAATGCAAATCAAAACTACATTGAGGTACCTGGTCTGAATGGCCATCATTAATAAGTCAACAAATAACAAATGCTGGAGAGGGTATGGAGAAAGGGAACCCTCCCAAACTAATAGTGGGAATGTAAATTGGTACAATCACTATGGAAAACAGTATGGAGGTTCTTCAGAAAACTAAATATAGAACTACCATGTGATCCAGCAATCCTACTCGTGGGCATATATCTGGACGAAACTGCAATTCAGAAAAATACATGCACCCTTATGTTCATAGCAGCACTATTCACAATAGCCAAGACATGGAAACAACCTAAATGTCCATCGACAGATGAATGGATTAGGATGTAGTACATATACACAATGAAAGCTATGCAGCCATAAAAAAGAACAAAAGAATGCCATTTGCAGCAACATGGATGCATCTAGAGAGTCTCCTATCAAAAGAAGTCAGAAAGAGAACGACAAATACCATATGACATCATTTATATGTGGAATCTATAATTTGGCACAGATGAACCTATCTACAGAACAGAAACAGACTCACAGACAGGGAGAACAGACCTGTGGTCACCCAGGGGGAGGGGAGGGAGTAGGATGGACTGGGAGTCTGAAATTAGTAGATGCAAACTATTACATTTAGAATGGGTAAGCAATGAGGGCCTGCTGTCTGGCACAGGGAACTACATCCAATCACTTGTGATAGAACATGATGGAAGGAAGTATGAGAAAAAGAATGTATATATATATATATGTATGACTGGGTCACTTTGTTGTACAGCAAAAATTAACAGAACATTGTAAATCTACTATACTTTAATAAAAACTTTCAAAAATAAAAAAAAATAGAAATGCTATGTATGGAGATGGGGGAAAAAAAGGGAGAAACAGTTTCTGCTGGGTATAAGAACTAGAAAATAAGGTGCATTACAGGCTCGAAGTGCCCAAACATCAATTCCAACTGTGGCAGCTCCTTACAGTTTGGTTCAGGGATATAATCCAACTCCCTCACCCAACCCAATTAATACGCAAGTTCCTTCTTGTTTGCTCTGTGGATTCCACGCACCGCCACATGCTTTTCCATTTGACTATTTGCTCTTCCTTAGTCCTGTCTAGTCTAGTTTTCAACTGGATATCCCATCCGTACTTGGATGTGCTTTTCAATTTACTCTTGGGCTTAGTAACCAGGTTGTTACACTGTTTTTTGACTTGATCCATGTATCCTGTGCTCTCTGGACTCTGAGAACCATATGTGCTCTGTTCCTCATATGTGTTCACCAGCTCACAGACACTGCAAATATAGATAAATACAGTCTCCTACCACCTCTATTCTAAATTATTACTCAGTTTAATGAATAATCCATCTGCGCTTCTATCAAGGAACAGTTGGGACAATAAATTTATTTTGGACATGGAGTTTGAGAGGTCCCTGTGAACATCCAGGTGGAGAGATACAGAAAGCAGGTGGAAAAAATGAGCCTGGGGTTCAGGAAAGAGACTCACTGGGAGACACAGATTTATGATGGTTTCAATCAAAGTCACATGAGTGGATGAGCTTGACCAAGATTATAAAACAGAAGGTCTTAATCCGATGGGCTTCAGAAGCATCTATCAATCCACTGAAATTGTGGGTAAATCTCTGTATGTGTCTGTATTTTTCAGATAGGGAGCCATACATTTCATCAGATTATCAAATAGGTTTGTAAATCTAAAGATGAAAAACTGTGGGGGAGGGGGAAAGCTAGATTGTAACCTAAAGGGCACCATGTACTGAAATGCACTACAATTTTGGGATTAGAGACCACGGTGGGAAAGGGCTTGGAATATGTTAGCATTTCATTTCCAATTCACCATCTGAGTCACAGCAACCATGAAGCACATGATTTTCTATTCAAAATTGGGCAACATGTCCCCAAAATATGCTGACTCAGACACCAATATTTCTAGACTGCCTGAAATTGTATGAAAACCAGAGCTTTTAGGCTTGGAGCTTTGGATTCTATCTATATTTCCAGTCAAAAATGTGAATTTTTCCCCATTCCCATCTCGCAAATAAAAGGAATAATCTTTCCAGCCACCTCCTTTCTCTGGAGCCCATCTCATGTCATAGCTGACAATCAGGGATCAGCTTTTAAGCATTACTTTATGAAACTTCATGATCACCAATGTTGCATATATTAGCATCTGAGTTTTTACAGGCAAAAAGCTTTGAACATACTTAGTCTGTGGATTACAAGAGGATCTATGAAACTGAATCCCACAAAACAAAAATGTCAGCTTGTATGGCTTATCACTAAGTCTTCAAAAATGAAATTATAATTCACACTTTATCTTTTTTCCCTCAAAATTACTTGTCACTTTAGAGACAGACAGACTTGGCAAGGGGGAGGTTTCTTCCAGTATGCATTTTGAAACCCTTTCAAAAACCACAAATGTGTATGAAACAAATTCTCTAGTCACAAGGATTCAAACCACAGCATTCTTCCCAACTGAACCACTTCTTCTTCAGGCCAAGAAGAATCTAGCCAGCCAACTCGCACGTAGGGAAACTATAATGTCTACTGCTTGGGAAACCTCTAAGTATCACTTAGACATGTACCCTGGTTTACATAAACCATTTCAGTATTGTACAAAGAAGAAAGCCATGAATTACCAATTACCAAGAGTTAAAAAGGACTATGATAATAGATGCTAGACTGATGCATACTTCGTCATTAGCAGAATGTAATTCATAAAACTTTAACACATATAAAACATTTTTAAAACTTAAGAAATGTTTCATAATATATATATATACTAATAACTGGTAACTATTCAATTATATTAATCAATAAAACCTATTAAAATTAGCCAAAATCTAAAATAAAATTACCTATATTAAGCTGGTAGATCAAAAGATTAAAAAAATTTATCAACATATATCATGTACCTTAAGAAATTTCAGTACTCTGACCTGATTTAATTCCACTTTAATTAGACTAATCTAAAAAAAAAAAAAAAAACACAAACTCGCTGAAATGTAGCATTGCAAGGATTTTCATTGTAGCGCTGTTTGTCAAAGAGAACATTATAAACAACAAAAGAAAAATGGCAAAATGAATTATAGAACATACAGTAGGGAAATATAGTTTATTTGTTCATTCACTCACTTACTACTATGTTTCAGAAAGGATTTAAGGTGGTTTATATGATGATTTATTTATACAACTACAAAAAATTATGTTTAAAAAGCATGTGTACAATGGGAAAATGATCATGAATATTAAGAGGAAATAAGCATATATGTGTATGTGTAAAAGATAATAAAATATAAAATATTTTTTAAAAAATCTAATAAGAACCATATGATCATCTTAATAGATTCAGAAAAGGCTTTTGACAAAATTCAACACCCGTTTCTGATAAAAACTCTCCAGATAGTGGGGATACAGGGAACATACCTCAACGTAATTAAAAAATATATGAAAAACACACAGCTAATGTCATTCTCAATGGTGAAAAACTGAAAACATTCCCACTAAGATCAGGAACAAGACAAGGATGTCCATTTTCATCACTATTATTCAACATAGTTTTGGAAGTTCTAGCCACATCAATCAGAGAAGGAAAAGAAATAAAAGTAATCTAAATTGGAAAAGAAGAAGTAAAACTATCACTGTTTGCAGATGACATGATACAATACTTAGAAAATCCTAAAGACAGCACCAGAAAACTGTTAGAACTCATCAGTGAATTTGGCAAAGTTTCAGGCTACAAAATTAATTACACAGAAATCAATTGCATTTCTTTATACTAATAATGAAAGATAAGAAAGAGAAATCAGAGAAACCATCCCATTTACAATCACATCAAAACAAATAAAATACCTAGGAATAAACCTACCTAAACAGACAAAAGACCTATACTCTGAAAACTATAAAATGTTGATGAAAGAAATCAAAGATGATACAACAGATGGAAAGATATATCATGCTCTTGGATCGGAAGAATCAATACTGTCAAAATGACGATGCTACCCAAGCACTCTACAGACTCAATGCAATCCCCATCAAATTACCCAAGACATTCTTCAGAGAACTAGAACAGAATATTTTAAAATTTGTACGGAAACACAAGAGACCCCAAATAGCCAAAGCAATATTGAAAAAGAAAAATGAAAATGGAGGAATCAAGCTTCCTGACTTTAGACAATACTACAAAGCTATAATCATCAAAACAACATGGTACTGGCACAAAAACAGAAATACAGATCAATGGAACAGGACAGAAAGCCCAGATATAAATCCAAGTACCTATGGGCAACTAATCTATGACAAAGGAGGACAGAACACACTGTGGAAGAAAGATAGCCTCTTCAATAAATGGTGCTGGGAAAACTGCAAAGTTACATGCAAAATAATGAAAGTAGAACACTATCTAACACCATACACAAAAATAAACTCAAAATGGATTAAAAACCTACAAATAAGACCAGACACTACAAAACTCCTAGAGGAAAACATAGAACGCTCTTTGACATAAATCACAGCAATATATTGTTTGATCCACCTCCTAGAATAATGACAATAAAGACACAAATAAACCAATGGGACCTAATCAAACTCAAAAGCTTTTGCACAGCAAAGGAAACCATTAAAAATATGAAAAGATAACCCAGAGAATGGGAGAAAATCTTTGCCAACGATGCAACAGACAGAACTGCAAACAACTCATGCAACTCAACAACAAAAAACAAACAACCCAACTGAAAAATGGGCAGAAGACCTACACAGACATTTCTCCAAAGAAGACATATGGATGGCCAACAGGCATATGAAAAAAATGCTTAATACAACTAATTATTAGAGAAATGCAAATCAAAACTACAATGATGTACCACCTCACACCAGTTAGAACGGCCATCATTAACAAGTCAACAAATAACAAATGCTGGAGAGGATGTGGAGAAAAAGGTACTCTCCTCCACTGTTGGTGGGAATGTAAACTGGTACAACCACTGTGGAAAACAGTATGG
Organism: Sus scrofa; assembly: GCF_054392235.1. NCBI lineage: Eukaryota > Metazoa > Chordata > Mammalia > Artiodactyla > Suidae > Sus > Sus scrofa. The sequence continues at coordinate 16,319,363 of NC_139385.1, forward strand.
AGGTACCTCAGGAAACTAAATATGGAGCTATATCCAGACAAACCTTTCATTGAAAAAAGACACATGCACCCCTATGATTATAGCAGCACTATTTACAATAGCCAAGACATGGAAACAATCAAATGCCCATTGACAGAAGAATGGATTAAGATGTGTATAGGAGTTCCCGTCGTGGTGCAGCAGGAATGAATCCAACTAGGAACCATGAGGTTGTGGGTTTGATCCCTGGCCTTGCTCAGTGGGTTAAGGATCCAGTGTTGCCGTGGGCTGTGGGGTAGGTTGCAGACGTGGCTCAGATCTGGTGTTGCTGTGGCTGTGGTGTAGGCCAGCAGCAACAGCTCCAATTAGACCCCTAGCCTGGGAACCTCCATATGCCATGGGTGCAGCCCTAAAAGGACAAAACACACACACACACACACACACACACACACACACACACACACACACAAAAGATGTGTACATATGTACAATGCAAAATTACTCAGCCATAAAAAAGACAAATTAATGCCATTTGCAGAAACATGGATGGATCTAGAGACTCTCAAACTAAGTGAAGTAAGCCAGAAAGAAAAAGACAAATACCACATTCCACATCTTATTTGTAGAATCTAAAATATGGAACAGATGATCCTATCTAAAAATAACAAACAAAACAAAAAACAGAAACAGATCATGGCCAAGAAGAGCAGACTTGGGGTTCAGGGGTGGGGGAGAGGAGGGAGTGGGAGGGGTGGGCATTTGGGGAGTTTGGGGGATGCAAACTGTTATATTTGGAATGTATGGGCAATGGGATCCTACTGTACAGCGCAGGGAACTGTGTGATTGGGTCACTTTGTTGTACAATAGAACTTGATGAAACATTGTAAATCGACTATACTTTCATAATAATAAAATTTCAAAAAGTAAAAGTCATGTATAAAATAAATAAATAAATACATAAATACAAAAATAAATAATCTGCCTCCATGCAGATCCATCAGGCTACAAATCTGACTAGTATCCATGAGGATGCAGGTTCAACCCCTGGCCTCACTCAGTAGGTTAAGGATCCCATGTTGCTGTGAGCTGTGGCAAAGGCTGCCAGCTGCAGCTCAGATTGGACTGCTAGCCTGGAAACTTCCATATGCTGCAGGTGCAGCCCCAAAGAGCAAAAAAAAAAACAAACAAAAAAACCCCCCAATAAACACTTGCCTCTATATATGATGGATTATAAGAAAATAGCTCTTCCTACGTACCCATTAATGAATTGAAAAAGGAAAATGAGAGTAATACCAAAAAATAAAAAATCCACATGGAAATTAGTCTCATGAAATATAAGTTTGATTTTCAATTAAAGGTATCAATAGAAGGACAGAACAAAGAGATGATACATTATAAGGTTGTGGGGAGGGGAGGACACTGAAAAAACAGGAGAGTACCAGTGAAAGGCACAGATTTTCAATCTTTTTTTTTTTTTTTATCTTTTTGTCTTTTCAGGGCCATGAGGACGAAGGTTTGATCCCTGGCCTTGCTCAGTGGGTTAAGGATCCAGTATTGTCGTGAGCTGTGGCGTAGGTCGCAGAGGCGGCTTGCATTTCGAGTTGCTGTGGCTGTGGCGTAGGCTGGTGGCTACAGCCTGATTGGACCCCTAGCCTGGGAACCTCCATATATTGTGCATGCGGCCCTAAAAAGACCAAAAAAAAAAAAAAGAAGAAGAAGAAGAAGAATAGGTTAATTACACTTCAATAGAAACTTTCTCTCAATCAGAGGGTAGTTTATTGTACCTGTTTAATAACTCTTCTCATATACCCAATGTTTAATTTTCAAGTATCAAGAAATCATGCCTCATCTCAACAAAGGTTAAAAAGTAAAGTAGCCATTAGATTCAAAATAAAAAGAAACTAGAAGTGAGGTCACTAATAATTCTGGCACTCACACATATTTGTGATAGATCTGCTATTAGAATTAATCAAAGAGTAAGCACCATTCCTAGAAATTGAGAAAAACAGATCATAAACTTGTCCCCAGTTCCTGGGAAGAGCCACGGTTACCTTTAAAATGCAGTGGAAAATTTCTGATGACAAAGCATTCTACAGAAAGGATTTTTCCTCATTTAAAACAATTTTCTGATTATAAAAAAGCAAGAAACAAAAATAAGAAAAAACTTTTTAGGACCCGAATTCCATATCCAGTTTTCTCAATTCACTTTCAAAATCTCACTTACCCTTCTAGTGTTTTCAAGGATTTTGGGATCAGGTTTTCCATAGTTAGGTGGGTTGGCATATGGGTCATATCCAAGCTTGGCAAGCATAGGTGCAATCACTGCCATGTCTTGTAAAACATCTGGAGGTATCTTCCCAACCCATTTTGATAGAGCTCCCACATTGACCGGCTTGATGACTTGATCTGTAGATCTCTCCACTCTGAAAACAATATAATATGAATAAATATTTACTCAGAATACCTAAAAACAGTGTTAAAAGATTATTGGAAATTAATTTTGACAACTTCAAAAATCATTAAGTCTCTGTATTATAATAATTCCCTTTGAGAAAGAGGGCATTATTCAGGCTTAGCACTATTTACCAGACTTTAAAAAAAAATGTTCTCCATTTGACAGCAATTATTGACCTCAGATTTCTAGAAACAGGAAAAAGGATTAGTTGAAAACATCTGCACAAAATGTGTTGACACTTTAATGACAACATTGAGGAAAAAATAACAAAGATAAGACTGTTTAGAAAAACAGCCAGTCAATTTACTTGATGTGCCTCAAAAAACATAAATGAATAAGATGGACTGATGAATGATGACCTAAAGGGACAGAGAGATGGACAGATTATGTGATAAAGTAAATATGGCAAAATGCTAATAGTAGCTAGTGGGTATAACTCTTTCAGTTCTTTGTACGTTTGAGATTTTTCATAATAAAATACTGGGGGGGAAACAGCTAACCACAATCCACTAAGAATGCAAAATATTCATTTGTCCTATTTTTCTGTTGATTTCCTAAAGAACCCTACTTCCTAGGGAAGAAAAAGTGCTGATTATGACTTTCAATATTAAAAAATAAAAGTGTCCTACCTCTGACGCAGAAATTTGCTTTAAGCTTATAAGTGATACTATATTTGACTACATAACTCATAATCTTAAGGTAAAATGTAATATTAAAAAGACATCTAGACTTAAATTGGGTCTGAATCAGCAGATTTTGGTCAAATGACTATAAACCAAAAGTGCCTAAGAGAGTTTTACATCATAACACATTCAAAGTCATTCACACATAGTATTCTAATAAAAGGTAAAACACTTTTAAGGAGTTCCCATTGTGGCTCATTGGTTAACAAATTGACTAGGAACCATGAGGTTGTGGGTTCGGTCCCTGGCCTTGCTCAGTGAGTTAAGGATCCGGTGTTGCCGTGGGCTGTGGTGTAGGTTGCAGACGCGGCTTGGATCCCGAGTTGCTGTGGCTGTGACGTAGGCTGGCGGCTACATTTCCAATTAGACCCCTAGCCTGGGGACGTCCATATGCCTCAGCAGCGGCCCTAGAAAAGGCAAAAAGACAAAAAAAACCTCACCACTTTTAAGTATACAACCTCTCACTGCAGATGATCATTATCTGATGAAGAATCCCTCAAAGGCACTCCTTACAAAATACACAAAAGAAAATGATTCTTCCCCAGGATTCTGTGAAGCCACCAGCTCCAGGTTTCCCCCCTGCCTTGATGGCCACATTCTTCGTTCCCCCCTTAAGAATTTCTCCAGGACTCCACTTAACCCACTGCTCTCTTCACGTTATTACGTTTACTATGTATGGTCTCATCTCTAATGATCTTGACACTTCCTACCTGTGTAAAGAACGTCCTGCTTGGTTCAGGACAGGTCCAGTTTATACTTATTGCCCCCAGCTTAATTATGAATAGCACATCTCACTCACATCCATATATATTCAGATTTGTATGGTTACTCTACCCATTTATCCTACACACCCCAAAACTAAAATTGTCCAAACCTGGACCCATCATCTTCTGCTCAAAATCTACTCCTCTTCATGTACATCTTGTCTTGATAAATAGCACCACTTCCTACCCACAAGGCAAAATCAGAGATCTCAGACAGGACAGGGAGAAAGCAACTTCATGCCCAAGTTATCTAGCTCCAGAGGCTCTATCTTTGAGCAGGATAATATCACCTCCATTCCTACTGCCACTGACCTTTGTTCATGTCACCGTCATTTTCCACCCACAAAAGTCTCTTAATTTCCCTGCATTTAAATATTTGGCTTCCTTGACCAACTATATCATTCCACCAGACTATAAGGAGGGTCTATGTTTTATTAACTTCATAACCACCAACATCCAGCACACATTAACATACAATAGATGTTCAGTAAATATAGAGAGTAAAAACTCTTCGTGGGTGGGAAACCCCTACAAATTTAGTTTTACAAACATGGTCAAGAGAAGTCAAGGATCATATCTTTATAAGGAAATCAACTGACACAGATGAAGTAACTAGAGAGCATCTAGGTGCTAAACTGCAAGACTGCAAGTGCACTAGGAGTGTGAAAGAATGGGAGTTATTCTTCAGAGATAAATGTCTTGAGAAAAAAAATGCTTACAGTAAAGAAAAAATAACTATTTCTGTTCATTCCATGTCAGGTGCTTTGCATATGATATGTAATTTAAACCCTGAAACAACTCTAAGAAAAAATTATCAGTCCCCATTTTTCAAATGTGTCCATTGAGACCCATAAGTGATTAATCCAGCATCCCACAGTCTGGAAATAATGGAGTTAGGATTTGAACCTCTGTCTGACTCCAAAGCTCCTATTTTAAAACCAGTTTCTCTTACTGCTGTTCTATTGATCATCTTAATTTTTACATTCTATGCTTCCCTGAACGTTTTGGTCTCTTGTTCTACACTGCAAAGACAAGGTTGTTTTGCCACAATGATAAAACACATTGTACATGTAATAGGTATACACTGTGCTGTGCTGGTGATGTTTAAACCTGATCTCCAAGAAGGGAAAGGCCATGATTTGTGGCATTTCCTGATGACCAATGCTGTAAATACTCCCACCATGGCTGATTTCAAGCTACCAACATGACATCATCAGCTGCAGAGTTGAGAAGAGATGCACAAAAATGGACCCTCTAGAGCTGTGGCAATCCAGCTCCGGCAGACCAGCTGGTTATCTATAGGACTACAATCGCTTCTCCCAAATGCTGAAATACAAAAACCTCCCCCAAACCTTTTCCCATAACTCGTCTAGCAGCAAAACACAACCTGAACTGATAGACCATTTATAGTCTTTATTCTATTTGGCATAAACAATCATACTCTTCGATGCAGAAATACTGATTTGATTACAGAGTGCTGACCCAGAAGCACATTCAAGCAGAATGTTATAAGTATTATGCACACTATATGAACTTTCTAGAATCCAGAAACGTCTGCATTCTGAAACACATTGGTATTAAACACTGAAGTCACACATAGGGTCTCTTTGTGTCGGGGAAGTTGGCTTTATCTTGAAAATGACAGAATGACAGAAGAGTTTTAATCACAGGACTGACAAGACCAGATTATTCTTATCTGCATTCCATGCTGATAACTATGGGAAGAGTAAATTGAAGGATGGGATAATGGGGGTCAGAAAAACCAGTAAAGATGTTCAACAATATTCTGAAGGAACTAAGAAATGATTAAAGCTTCAACTAGAGCAAATGACATAGAGCTGAAAAGAAAAAAAAATTCCAGTGAAGTCAGTTATACAATGAGACACCAACATCAAATGCTTTCCCTGACATGTGGAATCTGAAAACAGGACAGACTGAACTTCTTTGCAGAACAGATGCTGACTCACAGACACTGAAAAACTTATGGTCTCCGGAGGAGACAGTTTGCGGGGTGGGGGGATGTGCCGGGGCTGTGGGATGGAAATCCTATGAAATCAGATTGTTATGATCATTATACAACTACAGATGTGATAAATTCATTTGAGTAATAAAAAAATAAAAAATAAATAAAAAAATAAAATGCAGCAATTAAAATTGTCTTCAAAAAAAAATCTATGGTTATGTTTTAATTGCTAAGACTTAATGTCCAGTTAGACATGGGGAGAAAGAAAAAAAGGTGTCTAGGTGAATTTAGATTTGACTTGAAGGACTGAATGGGCAGTGCTATTGTTCATTGAAATAGACAGCATGGAGGAAAAGCATATGTGTTGTTGTTTAGTTTTGTTTCAGGTGTAGGGAACAAAGAAAAAGAGGTAAATTGACTGGGATCAGTAAGTTACCAAAGGTCCAAAGGAAAATTAGAATTGACCAGGAGACTGAAATGCAGTATGTGTTCAGTAAACAACAGCTACTATTATTTTTGCATCCAGATTACAGCACTGGTTCAGAAGAAAAGGAAAGCCATTATTTATCATTATGATCAAATAAATGATTTAAAGTCCAACCATCTCTTGTCTGAAAGAGACAGAATTCTAAAATGAAAAGGCTTTTGCTATGTAACCACCGAGTCACAAGATCCACTAGCAGCAAACGCAGTTGCTATGGACTCTTCCCAGGGAAGAACTGGGGAAGGCCTACTGCATATTGATCAGCGTTTCTCTTTAAGACAGGAGTGGAGTTTCCTTGTGGTGCAGCAGGTTAAGGATCCGGCACTGTCACTGCAGTAGCTCAGGTTTGATTCCTGGCCTAGGAACTACCACATACAACAGGCACAGCCAAGAAAAAAATCTTTAAATAAACTTTAAAACATTAAAAAGATAGTAGTAATGGCATTTTATATTGATTGAGCATAAAATTCAAATTAAATATTTTTGAATACCCACTATGTGTCAGGTAGTGTTACATACTAAGGATGCAAAGATGACATGACTAGGTCATGGTCCTCCTCTCAAGAAGTTCAGAGTCCAGTAAAAGAGAAACATACACATGATTAATGCGCAGCAAGATAAACATGACCACAGAGGTTAGAAACCACATTATGGGAATGCAGATGATTCCCATTCTTCTGCGGTGGGACATGAGCTGGCATAAATTACCAAGCAGCTAAAGTTAGTAATCTAACTGTGTTTGGATCACAGGTCAAATCCAGTCCTACTGCCTGCTTTTGTCTGGGCTTCAAGCTAAGAACGACTTTTATATTTTTAAATGTTTTTATTAGTCAAAAGAATAATATTTTATAACACATGAAAATCATAGGAAATTCAAATTTCAGTGTCGTGAAGTTTTATCAGAACACAGACACCCTCATTGTTTACATACTGTCTGTGGCTGTTCTTGCGCTGTAATGGCAGGGAGTTGAGTTGCTGAGATAAAGACCATACGGTTCCCAGAACCTTTACAGAAAAAAATTTGTCAACGCCAATCTAAAATCTAAGGGCATGCAGGGTCTGTGGTGGGGGGGAGTCGGGGTGTGTCTCAGGTGATAACCTTCCTCACGGAAGGACCACATCAGCCTATACAAACGAGAGAGAGTATATATGATAGAGAGAGAGAGACACACACACACACAGAGGGAGAGACAGGGAGGTAGGGAGGGGGAGAGGGAGTGGGAGAGAAAGAAGGGGAAGGGGGAGGAGTGGCTCAGTGGTTAACGAATGAATCTGAATCCGACTAGGAACCGTGAGGTTGAGGGTTCGATCCCTGGCCTTGATCAGTGAGTTGAGGATCCGGCGTTGCCGTGAGCTGTGGTGTAGGCTGCAGATGCGGCTCAGATCCTGCGTGGCTGTGGGTGTGGCGTAGGCCAGCGGCTACAGCTCCGATTCTACCCCTAGCCTGGGAACCTCCATATGCCGCAGGAGCGGCCCAAAAAATGGCAAAAAGAAGAAGAAGAAGAAGAAGGGGAAGGGGGAGAGAGGGAGAACTTGGTACATTTAGAGACCAGCGCATGAGGACAGCTAAGGATGTATTTGGAGCTGCTTGGGTGGAGAGGGTGAGGGGGGTAAAAGAAACATAGTATTTACCTTGCACTTAGATTCAAGAAAGACATTTGTTACATGATGGATAGGATAAGATAAAATAGAAAATAAGTAAAAAAAAAAAACAAAAAACCAAGAAGAGGTATGGTCTCAGTCCTCTAGGAGGTCAGTCTGGTTGGTAAGCCACACGAACCTTTCCTACTTAAACTCTTAAGAGTTGCTTCTTCATTCTAAATCAGCTCTATGGGCTGGTCTCTCCTCTCTTCCCAAGAGAAGGAAGTTCTAGTACTTAGTCTGCCTTTTTCAAAGAGACAACAAGGTGCAGAGGTAGGAATGCAGACCTGGAAACTGGACCTGTGTCATCTAGCTCTGTGATCTAAGAAAACTCAGATCCTCACAAATAATGACCACCAACAGAGACACAGGTTTCCAAAACACTATTCAAAAGCAAGAGACTAGCAGGAGTTTCCGTCATGGCTCAGTGGTTAGAGACTCCAGCTAACATCCATGAGGACTTGGGTTCAATCCCTGGCCTCGCTCAGTGGGTTAAGGATGCAGTGTTGCCATGAGCTGTAGCATAGGTCGCAGATGCAGCTCGGATCCCATGTTGCTGTGGCCCTGGCACAGGTTGACAGCTGCAGCTCCAATTCACCCCCTAGCCTGGGAATCTCCATATGTCGTGGATGCAGTCCTAAAAAGACCAAAAGAAAAAAAAAAAAAAAGGCAAGATACTAGCAAACTATGGCCCAGATCTGGCCTGTCCCCTGTTCTGTAAATAAGAAGTTTACTGGAACATAATCATATCCACTGTTTCTATTCTGTCCATGGCTGCTTTTGCTTGATGTCAGAGCCGAACAGTTGCAACAGAAATTACAAGGCTTATAAAGCCAAATACATACATATATCCTCTGTTCAAAAGGATACAGATTATTAGAGAGAAACAAGCCTTGTCCAGAGAGCCTGATTTTCTTCTCTAGACAGCAACCCGCAGACTGGATGGGGCTCACCTCATCTCCTTTACTCATTCAGTCCTTCCAGAAATCAACCAACACTTAGGCCTGCAGTGTGCTAGAGTACAAGCTAGTTACCATTCCAGTACCCTCTAGTCTCACTGGGACCATAAAACAGTGTCTGGCAGACTGGGATAGTTCCACAGCCACAGCCCAGGCACAACACTGCAAGACAAGGTATCTGTGAATCTGCAGGCTCTCCCCGAGTCGTAAGCGTCCAGGCTTCCTTCCCTCTGTAGCATTCGTAGTGGAAGGCACCTCTCCTCTGGGAATGGGGACAATGCCACAGTTCTGAATGACTGAAGTGAATATAATCCTCCAAGACACTCATTCTAAAAGCATGGATCTTTCACGAGCCTTAGTTAAACACTATAGCCAGGCGGCTGCCAAACCACAGGTCTGAATTATTATATACAGCAACTGCTACAGGAAACCAAATCCTCTGGACTTAAGTATCAGGGCTGGTACGGACATGCAAAAAGGAATGGGTAAAAGAGTACATAATCCATGTGGCTACACTAATTATAGTAAAACAGAAGATGAAATACTATTAAAAGTCATGTTTTCAAAGACTATATTTTACTCTTAGGAAATGTTCAGGTTATGTCTTGTGAAGGTGGATTTTAAAATATATACACAACAAACACAATGCTGTGGAAAATGTTATATAAATGTTATATAAATGCACAGAGTCACAGCAGAATGTTAACAATGAGAGTGATATGATCGCTATACCACAGTTCACGGCAACGCCGGATCTTTAACCCACTGAGTGGGGCCAGGGATTCCATCTGCATCCTCGTGGACACTAGCTGGGTTCACTTCCACTGAGCCACAATGGGAATTCCACTGTTCTCTTTAACTTGTAGTGAGTTATGTTAATAGATTTTCTGACACAAACCATTCTTTCATTTTTTTTAATATAGTGATTCTTATTTTTTTTCCATAATAGCTGGTTTACAGTGTTCTGTCAATTTTCTACTACACAGCATGGTGACCCAATTATACATACATGTATACATTCTTTTTTCTCACATTATCCTGATCCATCATAAGTGACTAGACATAGTTTTCAGTGCCACACAGCAGGATCTCACTGCTAATCCATTCCAAAAGCAATAGTCTGCATGTTAACCCCAAACTCCCAATCCATCCCACTCCCTCCCCCTCCCCCTTGACAACCACAAGTCTCTTCTCCAAGTCCATGATTTTCTTTTCTGGGGAAAGGTTCATTTGTGCCGTATATTAGATTCCAAATATAAGTGATATCATATGGTATTTGTCTTTCTCTTTCTGACTTACTTCACTCAGCATGAGACTCTCTAGTTCCATCCATATTGCTGCAAATGGCGATAATTTGTTGTTTTTATGGCTAAGTAGTATTCCATTGTGTATACACACCACATCTTCCGAATCCAATCATCTGTCGATGGACACTTGGGTTGTTTCCATGTCTTGGCTATTGTGAATAGTGCTGCAATGAACATGCAGGTGCATGTGTCTTTTTCAAGGAAAGTTTTGTCTGGATATATGCCCAAGAGTGGGATTGCTGGGTCATCAGTACTTCTAAGTATAGTTTTCTAAGGTATCTCCATACTGATCTCCATAATGGTTGTACCAGCTTACATTCCCACCAACAGTGCAGGAGGGTTCCCTTTTCTCCACACCCACTCCAGCACTTGTTATTTATGGACTTCTTAATGATGGCCATTCTAACTGGTGTGAGGTGGTATCTTGTGGTAGGTTTGATTTGCATTTCTCTAATAATCAGTGATGTTGAGCATTTTTTCATGTGCTTGTTGGCCATCTGTATATCTTCCTTGAAGAAATATGTCTATTCAGGACTTTTGTCCATTTTTCCATTGGGTTGTTGGCTTTTTTGCTGTTGAGTTGTAGAAGTTGTTTGTATATTTTAGATATTAAGCCCTTGTCAGCTGCATCATTTGAAACTATTTTCTCCCATTCTGTAAGATGTCTTTTGTTTTCTTTTTGGTTTCCTTTGCTGTGTAAAAGCTTGTCAGTTTGATTAGGTCCCATTGGTTTCTTTTTGCTTTTATTTCTGTTGCTCTGGGAGAATGACCTGAGAAAAACATTTGTAACGTTGATGTCAGAGAATGTGTTGCCTATGGTCTCTTCCAGGAGTTTGATGGTATCTTGTCTTATATTTAAGTCTTTAAGCCATTTTGAGTTTATTTTTGTGCATGGTGTGAGGGGGTGTTTTAGTTTCATTGATTTGCGTGCAGCTGTCCAGGTTTCCCAGCAATACTTGCTGAAAGTACTGTCTTTTTCCCATTTTATGTTCTTGCCTCCTTTGTCAAAGATTAATTGACCATAGGTGTCTGGGTTTACTTCTGGGTTCTCTATTCTGTTCCACTGGTCTGCATGTCTGTTTTGTTTGTTTTGGGGTTTTTTGTTTTGTTTTGTTTTGTTTTTGTCTTTTTAGGGCCACACCTGTGGCAGACGGAGATTCCCAGGTCTAATCAGAGCTGCTGCTGCCAGCCTACACCACAGCCACAGCAACGCCAGATCAGAGCCACGTCTGCAACCTACACCACAGCTCAGGGCAACGCCGGATCTTTAACCCACTGAGCAAGGCTGGGGATCAAACCCACAATCTCATGGTTCCTAGTTGGATTTGTTTCTGCTGCGCCACGATGGGAACTTCTGTGTGTCTATTTTGGTACCAGATTCTTTCATTTTTGAAATGAGAACTGTTTGGTCATAACAGCTTATCCATCTTTGATACATTGCTGAATTCTGCTTACTAATATTTTATTTATGATTTTGGCCTCTATGTGCATAAGAAAATTGATGTGAGGTTTTATTCTCTGTAATTTCTATTGGGTTCCGTCACTATATCACAGTTTCATAAAATGAACTGGTGAGTTTTTCATTTTTTCTCTATGACCTAAACTAGTTTAAGCAGTCTTGGACTCATCTGTTGTCTAAAGGTTAGAAATAATTCAGTTCTAAATTATCCACGACTTTTTAAATGGTATCTCTTAGAGACATTTTTAATCTCTTTGAGGCTAATCGACCTATTTAAATTCTCCATCTATCTTGGAAAATCAGCTATTATCTCTAGGTTTTAAATTTATTACAAACATACTTTCATATAGTTTCTCACAATTTTTTAAATCTTTTATACCTGTGATTATTTTTTCTTTCTCATCCTTTACGTGATATTTATTTGCTCTTATATCTTCATCAATATTGCAAAGGGTTTACTTTAACCTTTATATTATCTCAAATACCAATTTTGGTTTTTATCCTTCCTTCCTTATTCCTTCCTTTCTTTTTTTGTTGTCTTTTTAGGGCCTTACATGAGGCATATGGAAGTTCCCAGGCAAAGGGTCAACTTAGAGCTGCAACCACAGCTCTGCAACCAAAGCCACAGCAATGCTGGATCTGAGCCATGTCTGCAACCTACACCACAGCTCATGGCAACGCCAGATCCTTAACCCCACTGAGTGAGGCCAGGGATCGAACCCACATCGTCATGGATATTAGTCAGGTTCATTACCACTGAGCCACAACGGGAACTCTGGTTTTTATTCTTTCTACTATTTTTCTCTACTTACTAATTTCATCTCTCATCTACACTGACTTTAGGATCCAATACCATTACTCCTTTCTGTAAGATATACCACTGTCCTAAGTACCCATATGACTTGGATCTATTTCTTATTCTATTCTCTACCTCTTATCAAGACAGATCAAACTTGATTCATACATAAGACTTTATTATTAAAGTACTGAGGAGGATCTCATTAGAGGGAAATGGGGCTTTGGCAGTAGCATTAACCCAGAAGTTCCAGAACATATATTTAGTTAATACATGGCCAAATAAGAAACATAGCAACCTGCAACATGATAACATGTGTATGAATTCCTGTTCACAACCCTCCCTTCAGAATATATGTTCTATAAGGGCAATACGTTTTGTCTCTTCTGTTTGGTGCTGTTATCTCAAATGCCTACAATTGAACTGGGTACATAATAAGGGCTCAATAAACATTCACTGAATAAATTTGTTTCCAAACCTTCTGATAAAATCAGCATTTCTAGGTATAGCTTATTAGCACAAGCTCAAGAAATTAAAAAAAAAAAAAACGAAAAACAAAAAACTTTCTTCTTCTCTGATGATGCTTCCTCTCCCCTGTGCCTGGTCATGTCTCAGGCCTTATTCTCATTCAGTTCCTTGACATTCTGGGATCAAAGAAACTTTGTTGTGGCTTTGTCTCTGATTGTTTTCTCAATGTAGCAACATCCTGATGTTTGGCCAGACTTGCATTCTTTAAAAGGAATAGGTTTCTTTTCTTTTCTTTCTTTCTTTTTTAATGGCGAACAAGTCGTTGTAAAAACACTGGCACTTCATTTCTCAAAAGTTCCTTCACTTGCTCCTTCAGCATAAAGTAACAGACCCAAGCTGGTTAAATGCTGCACCTAACTTCCTGTAGCCCACTCTGGACTTCAAGAATAAAATACTTGAACAAATATTTAGCTATCACCTAAAATCAAATAGGGTAATAGGTGGATTCATCATTAGAATTAGGCTTATGTTTTTATCTCCTAATGGGAAATTGCTTCAACATGTTATACTTTAATAATAAGACTTTTAGCAGTTAGAAGTAATGAAACTGTAGTTAAATTTTCTTCCACAATGACTGAATTGCATAGGATTATTTTTCCCTTATTTAAGTAACACTGACAGAACAATAAAGATACGTATTTCTTCAAGATCTTAAACATCTTTCATAGTACAAACAGAACTTCAAGAACAGCAACTTTTCTGAAGTGGGTAACTCAAATTTTTATGTATACACCCATATAACCAGCACCCAGAACAAGATAAAGAACGTTCCCAGGCTCCAAACTGGCCCCTTTGTACTGCACATCATAGGCAGATAGATAATCTCCTAAGATAACCACTATTCTAACTACTACATAAATCAATTTTACCTATTTTTGAACTTCATGTAAATGGAAACTCACATCACAGACTCATTTGTGTCTGGATTTTTTACACCAGACCCAATATTTGTGAGATTCAACCACGCTGTTTCTGCAGTCTGTTCCTTTTGATTATCTCTCTGTTCCCCAGTTGATGAGCATTTGGATTTATTTCCACCTTTGGGTTATTATTACAAACAGTGCTACTACAAACATTTTCACAGTCTTCTGGTGTGATTTTCTTAAGTATATAACTTCTTTCTGTTGCATATATATACCCCCAGGTGTGGATGTGATGGGTCATAAGGCAGGCATATATTTTTCTAAGTAGCTGCAACAAACAGTTTTCCCAAGTGACTATACTTGCTTACACTCTCATCAACATTAAGAGTTCCAGCTGCTTCATATCCTTGCCACCATTGTATTGTCCATCCATTTAATAAGAATTATTCTGGTGGAAAGGTAAGGGTATCTCACCATGGTTTTATTTTATTTTATTGGCTCTTTTATTTTTTAGGGCCACACCCACAGCACATAAAAGGTTCCCAGGCTAGGGGTCGAATCGGAGCTGCAGCTACTGGCCTACCCCACAGCCACAGCAAAGCCAGGTCCAAGCTGCATCTGTGACCTACACCACAGCTCACGGCAAAGGCAGATCTTTAACCTACTGAGAAGGGGCCAGGGATTAAACCCGAGTCCTTATGGATAGGAGTCGGGTTTGTAACCACTAAGCCACAATGGGAACTCCTCTCACTATGGTTTTAATTTGTAATTCCTATTGGCTAATAATATTAGCCAACTAATAATACCCTACTCCCTTATTTATTTATTCAAATAGATTTAGAACACTGAAAAGATCTCACCTCAATTATCTATTCAACAATTACATACAAAATGAAGGAAGGTGGGGCAGGACTCCTGAAAAGTAGAGAGAAGTGTGGCTTCTGAGAAGCAAGTGATCTTTTAAAGGCCTAAACTTACCAATTAAAAGAAAATGATTGTTATAAAAAAGAAAAAAGAAAATGATTGTGAGAGTAGATCAAAAAACAAGACCCAACTATATGTTCTCTGCAAGAAACCCACTTTAAACACAAACACATATATATTAAAAGTAAACAGAGGGGAGTTCCCGTCATGGCTCAGTGGTTAATGAATCT
Source organism: Sus scrofa (assembly GCF_054392235.1). NCBI lineage: Eukaryota > Metazoa > Chordata > Mammalia > Artiodactyla > Suidae > Sus > Sus scrofa. Next base: position 16,334,398 of record NC_139385.1, read on the forward strand.
GACTAGGAACCATGAGGTTGCGGGTTCAATCCCTGGCCTTGCTCAGTGGGTTAAGGATCTGGCGTTGCAGTGAGCTGTGGTGTAGGTCATGGAGGCAGCTGGGATCCCGCGTTGCTGTGGCTCTGGCGTAGGCTGGTGGCTACAACTCCAACTCGACCCCTGGCCTGGGAACCTCCATATGCCACGGGAGCGGGCCAAGAAATGGCAAAAAGACAAAAAAAAAAAAAAAGTAAACAGAGGGAGACAGATACACCATGTAAACACTGATCAAAAAAAAAAAAAAAAAAAAAAAAAAAGCTAGAGAAGCCACATTCATGATAAAAGGTTCAATTCTTCAAGAAGACATAGCAATTCTTAAAGTGTAGGTGCCTAAAAACAAAGGGTGAAAAGATACGAGGCAAAAAAAAAAAAAAAAAAAAAAAAAAGAATAGAAATGCAGGGAGAAACAGCTAAATCCACTTTTTTGTTTTGTTTTGTTTTTCACCCAAGGCATATGGAAGCTCCCAGTCTGAGGATCAAATCTGAACCTTAGCTGCAACCTATACCACAGCTTCAGCAACACTGGATCTTTAACCCATTGCACCACAGCAGGAACTCCAAGATGAATCCTCTTTTATAGTTAGAGACTTTAACATATCTCTATCCAAAATGGACAGAGCCTACAGGAAGAAAATCAGCAAGGATATAACTGAACAGCATCATCAATCAACTGTATATAATTAACGTTTATAAACTACTTCACTCAACTGTATATAATTAATGTTTATAAACTACTTCACTCAACAGCAGAATACACACACATCTTAAACTCAAATGAAACACAGAACAAGATAGATCACATCAGGGCCATAAAAAACAACTTAACAAAGAATAAAAGTCATACAAGGTAGTCTCATAGACCACAATGGAATTAAACTGGAAATCAATAAAAAAAAAAAAAACACACCTGGAAAAAAATCTCAAAATACTTGGAGATTAAACATATCTCTAAATAATACATGGCTCAAAAATGAAATCTCAAGAAAAAACTTAAAATATTTTAAAATAAATGCAAATGAAAATACAACTTATCAAAATTATGTGGAATGCAGTGAAAGCAGTGCTTAGAAAGAAAATTTACATCATTGACTATATATATAAGAAAAGTAGCAGAAGAAAAGAAATAACAATTAGAACAGAATTCAATAAAATTGAAAACTGGAAATCAATATAAAAAATCAACAAAGTCAAAGGCTGCTTTTTTGGAAAAATCAATAAAATGTTCTATTTAGTACAAAAAAGAAATGAGCTATCAATCAAAGACAGGGAGAAATTTTAAAAGCGTATTAATGAAAGAAGTAGTATGAAAAGGCTACATGCTGTATGACTCCAACAAAATGACATTCTGGAAAAGGCAAAACTACGGAGACAGTAAAAATATCAGTGGTTGCCAGCCACCAGGGGGAGGGGAGGGACAAAGAGGCAAAGCGCAGAGGATGTTTAGGGCACCTGGAGAATGAACAATACCAAGAGTGAACCCTAATGTAAAATGTGGACTTTGGGTGATAGTGATGTATCAGTGCTGGTTTATCAACTGTAGCAAATGCACCAGTCTGGTTTGGGATTTTGATAGTGGAAGAGCCTGTGCATGTGTAGGGGCTAAGAAGACAAAGGAAATCCCTGTACTTCCTGCTCAAAGTACTTTACTGTGAACCTCAAACTGCTCTAAAAAAGACTATTTTTTAAAATAAAAAGAGCATCAGTGAGCTCTGCAACAATTGCAAATGGTCTCATGTATTTGTCATTGGAGTCTCCAAATTAGAAAAAAATACATTTGAACAAGTTTTTCCACCTTTTATAGAAACAATAAAAACCACAGATCCAGAAGTTCCCGTTGTGGCTCAATGGAAATGAATCTGACTAATAACCATGAGGATACGGGTTCAAACCCTGGCCCTGCTCAGTGGGTTAAGGATGCAGCGTTGCCCTGAGCTGTGGTGTAGATCACAGACGCAACTCGGATCCTGCACTGCTGTTGCTGTGGCTGTGGCATAGGCCAGCAGCTGTAGCTCTGATTTGACCCCTAGCCTGGGAACTTCCATATGCTACAGATGCGGCTCTAAAAAAAGCAAAAAAAAACCCCCACAAATTCAAAAAGCTCAACAGATTCCAAGTAGAAATTAGCAATTTCAGGAATAACAAGGTTCTACAGATCACTAGATTCTACAGATATGAAAATGTCAGTAAGGGACCATTATAAATAATTTTATGCCTATAGATTTAACAGTAGAACAAATGGACAAATTCCTTGAAGACACAAAGCACACTCAAGAAAAAATAATTTAAATAGCCTTTTATGTTTTAGAAAAATTGAAATCCACACCTATTCACAAAATATATTAGTAAAACACACAATACAAAAGATGAAGAAATCTCAAAATGGTCAGGAAAATGGCATATAAAGAAAGGACTGGCCAGGAGTTCCCATTGTGGCTCAGTGGCTCGACCCCTAGCTTGAGAATTTCCATATACCACAGATGCAGACCTAAAAAAAAAAAAACAAAAAAAAAAAACCAACAACAACTTACAATTACACTGACAGCAGATTTCTCAAGAGCAACAACTGCAATTAGTGAACAGTGAAATATCTTCATAGCACTAAGAAAATTACTGCCAACTCAGACTGAGCGGAACAAAAAATAATCTTCCAAAAATTACTTTTTCAAGTGAAACTTAGAAACATTAAAATCTTTAGAATAAGATAAAAATCTTTTAAGTCCATACTATATACAAATGTAAGCAGCAAAATCTGAACAAAACCCCATCTTTCAGACAAAAAATAACTGGGAAAAGGGACTACTAAAGACTATAGGAAACATCATTATTTTTGACAACCATTCTCTCACCCCTTTGCTCTAACGGTGGCACCCAGCTTGCAGAAATGCATAGTGATGGTGCAGGCAGCTAAAGCTCTGAGAGAAAGCCATACTTCTGACCAAAATAACAAGAAAAGTGGTCTCTGGGTGCCAGGGCGTGTTGGGGAGGGGAGTAAATCAAGGGAAAGAGAGAGCCAAAGAAAGTTTCCCAGAATTTTACGTATAAATCAGCACCACTTACAATTCATCCCTGGGAGAGCCTGGGAGAAGTACAGCAAAGGCTTTGAAAATTAAATTATGAAATAATCTGTCCTCAAGGCTCCAAACTCATAAATGATATGTGAATGAGAAAAATCCAAAGCAGCATAACAAAGTCTGAAAACTAAATTGGAATACTGATCACAGAAGGGGAGGCAAATTTGTGGTTCAGAACCTAACCAGCTCAATCATCTACCAAAACAAAAACCCATCTTCTCCAGAGGATTCTAACAGGACTCAGAAACTCAAAACACAAATGCACAAATTATTCAGATACAGAGAATCAAGAAAATGTGATCTACTATTAAGGGAAAAGACAATCAAAAGATGCACAGAATAGGAGAGAATACTCTCTAAGTAATCTGTAAGGCTACCATAACTATATAACAAAACCAGACACAGAGTGTAAGAAAAATAAGAATTACAGGTCAGTATCACTCATGAAATAGATACAAAAATCTTAAACCAAAAGTTAGCATGTCAAATCCAGCACTAAATTGGAGTTTTTTGAGAAATTCAAGGTTAAATCAACATTACAAAATCTATTCACGTAACTTACATTAGTGTAAAGGAGGAAGAAAAAAAGTCATATTATATTAACTTTGATTAGATAAATTAACCTCTGTGGTGGGCTGCTTCTAAATGGCTCCCAATGATTCAGTCACACAGAGTCCTTTCAACAAATTAAGGGTGTGCCTCACGGGTCCTATCAATTTAACAATAAGGCCTCTAGGAAGCTTAAGCACTCGTCCCTTAGCCGTCTCAGTGGGAGCCCAAGAAAGACTTTATCTCGGAGACGTATGGGTATAACTATTATCCGAATGGAATGAACTCCAGTGATATTTACAGAGGACTCACAGGGTTTCTGAAAAGTTTATGGGCAGGAACATTGCCAACTTGGACTGAAAGAGACAGAAACAGTACAAAATGAAAAGACACACTGGATACTCAAAATCTGGGGGGCAGGAAATAGACTGATAAAACCACATAGCTACAAAAATATGTGCCATCTTCAATGGAAAAGGAAGGATCACTCAAGAGCCCAGAGGGCAGACTGAGAGACTTGGAAAAAAACTCCTAGAATTATTTATATTTGACTGAGACTGAATCAAAGAATGTAACATTCTTCCAGATGGATTTCAGAATTGAAATGAACCAGTGACACTTTTGTGCTTCCTATTTTCCCTCATTTTAAATAAGAATGTCTGTTATCCTATGGCTGTTCCACCATATACTGGCGTTGGGGTTGGGGTGGAGACATAACTTATATTTTTAGTGTTAGAGATCTTCAGATTGAGAGCAATTGTATTCAAGGACCTATATTTAAGGAATGACACCCAGGAGCCCCATCGACAACTAGACTTGATTTAGAGACCAAGATGCTAGACTTTGAGCTTATAATGGGATGAAACTTTGGAGACCTGGGGAGGAGGAAAATGTATTTTACATATGCAAGGGAAATGACTCATTGGCAGCCAGAGGGCAGACTGGTCAGTTGCTTCTAAAATGGTACCAAATGATTCCCAACTCCTGGTATTCCTTTCTGTAACCCTTCTGCTTGACTGTGACTGGACCTGTGGACTCAAAAAACTCCTAATGAAAAAGTGGCAAAAGTGACAGGATGTCACTTGCAAGATTAGGTTAAATAAGATGTGAATTCTTTCTTGCTCACTTTCTCTGGCTCTTCTCATGTGCTTGTTCTGACAAGGTCAGCTGCCATGTTGTGAATAGCCGTACAGAGAAAGCTTCATGGCAGGGAAGTGAAGTCCTCCATTCAACACCCACAAGCGACTGAATTCTGCCCAAAACCACATTAGCTGGGAAACAATCTCTTAGCAGTTAAGCCTTGATTGAAGAGATTCTGTAAGAGATTCTGGGCTAGGAGACTCTAAGACATGCTCATATTTCTGATCCATAGAAACTATGATAGAATACGTGTTTGCGGAGTTCCCGTCGTAGCTAAGTTGTTAACAAATCCAACTAGGAACCATGAGGTTGTGGGTTCAATCCCTGGCCTTGCTCAGTGGGTTAAGGATCCGGCATTGCCGTGAGCTGTGGTGTAGGTCGCAGATGCAGCTCGGATCCCACATTGCTGTGGCTCTGGCATAGGCCGGCGGCTACAGCTCTGATTGGACCCCTAGCCTGGGAACCTCCATATGCCGCGGGAGCGGCCCTAGAAAAGGCAAAAAGACAAAAACAAAAACATGTTTGTTGTTTTAAGCAAACTCTAAAGTCTACATTTTGAGAAGCATCCACATGGTGGGAGGATGAAGCACCCCTGTTTCATGGGGCCAGAAGCTCCTGTCCTTGGGACCCTTCCAGATCTCAACCTATGTACTTTTTTAATCTACAGCCTTTCTAAGAATGGCTCCAGATTTTCTTAAGTGCAACCTTTTAAATAAGTCAAGACACAAAGCAATAAGATGATTTATCTAGACTCATACTGCTTATATGTGGCAGTGCTGGGATTCGAACCCAGAACTACCTCACTAAGAAACCACAATCTTAACCATTTTACTCAATGAAAGTATCTTCATTATGAGCAGGAGCTAATAACATCAAGTAAGTATTAGAGAAAAAATTTAATGCAGATCCCAATCAGACTGGTTTTTTAGTAAATGCCTCATTGAAAACTGTTAATGTCTACTTTTAATGAAATAAATGATTCATTTAACCATTTTTTCAAAAGATGGGAGTTCCCATTGTGGCCCAGCAGGTTATGAACCCAACTGGTATCTGTGAGGATTCAGGTTCGATCCCTTGCTTCACTCAGTGGGTTAAAGACCTGGTGTTGCCACGAGCTGTGGTGTAGGGTGTAGACACAGCTTGGCTCCCGTGTTGCTATGGCTGTGGCGCAGGCTGGCAGCTATAGCTGCAATTTGATCCCTAGCCTGGGAACTTCCAGATGTCGCAGGTGCATCCCTAAAAAGGAGAAGAAAAAAAAAAAAGGAATGATATGATAGCTTGGATTTGCTTTATTATAATTCAGAAGTGGGGGAAGGAAGAGAGTTAACTGTTGGCCTGTACTGATAACTGTTGGTAGTCATACATGAGACTTCTGTAAACCATCCTGTTTTTGTATGTGAACATTTTCATAATAAACAAAAAGCTTATCTTAAGGTTTCTCAGCCTTGGCACTACTTACATTTTTAGCTGGATAAATTCCTTGTTGTGCAGGGTTGACCAATGCACTGCAGGATATAGAGCAACAACCCTGGTCAATACCCACTAAATGTCAGTAGTGCCACCACCCCACCACTGTGACAACTAAAGTACTATCTCCAGACATTGCCAAACGTCCCCCAGGAGAGCAAATTGGCCACTGCTTGAAAACAAGGTTACTTGTTACTATTAGAATTCCTAGTCTAGACAAAACAACAAGACATCAGGAAAGCTTCAGGGAATAAATATACAAAAGTCATTTGCATTTCTATACAAGAACAACTAACAGAAAATTTTAAAACATCACACATATTATTTACATTACGAAAAGGAACTTAACACTTAAAAAAAGTATAAGACTTTTATGAAGAACAGTATAAAATACAATCAAAAGGCATTCAAGGCCTAAATAAATTGTGAAGCATACTGTGTTATGGGTAGGAAGGCTTAATATAATGATAGCTATCCTTCTCAAAATTATCTACAGGGAGTTCCCATCGTGGCTCAGTGGTTAACAACCCCAACGAGTATCCACAAGGACTCGGGTTCTAATCCTGGCCTCGCTCAGTGGGTTAAGGGTCTGATATTGCTGTGAGCTGTGGGGTAGGTCGCAGACAGCTCTGATTCGACCCCTAGCCTGGGAAACTCCATGTGCCGCAGGTGCGGCCCTAAAAAGACAAAAAACAAAACAAAAAATCAAAATTATCTACAAATTCAATGTAAATTTAAGCATGATTTATAGGGAGGAATAAAGAGCCAAAAATAGCTAAGACAGTCCTAGTAAAGAATTAAGCAAGGGGCTTTGCCCTACTAGATAACTAAGATGTTTTGTAAAACTACAGTAATTAAAATAGAGTAGAACTGAAGACAGAGATCTCACTAACAATAATGCATATATGGAAACTTAATATTCAACCTAGGTTGTATTGCACATGCTAGGGAAAGAGATCACTCCATAAATGGCTTTAGGGAACAGGTCATCTACATGGAAAAAATTAAAGATGGATCTGTACCTCACCCTCACACAAAAAACAAATTCAGGGAGTTCCCGTCATGGCTCAGTGGTTAACGAATCCAACTAGGAACCATGAGGTTGCAGGTTCCATCCCTGGCCTCGCTCAGTGGGTTAAGGATCTGGCGTTGCCGTGAGCTGTGGTATAGGTCACAGACGCAGCTCGGATCCCGCGTTGCTGAGGCTGTGGTGTAGACCAGCGGCTATAGCTCCGATTAGACCCCCAGTCTGGAAACCTCCATATGCCATGGGAGCAGCCCAAGGAATGGCAAAAAGACAAAAAACAAACAAACAAACAAACAAATTCCATGTTGATCAATAAATTCCATATTAATTACCATGAAAAGAAAAATTTTAAGTTTTAGAAAAAAAAATATGGGAGACTATTTTTATGACCTGAGTTACGGTAAAGAAGAATTTCTTTACAAAATACAAAAAGTTCAAACCATAAAGGAAAAATTGATAAATGCAGTAACTTTAAAATCTACAGTCATCAAAAGATGACAAAGCAAGTTAAAGGACAAGCTACTGAAAAAGTAATTTGTAACACATATATTAAAATGAAGGATATATTAAAATTAAGAAGAGAGACGTACAAACAAACAAAAAGGGTTATTTACTTCCTAACATCCCTTGCCCACATTTTATGGTTTTGATGACTCTTTTTTATTTTTTTCTTTTTAATTTTATTTTGTTTTAAGAGTGGGAGGGATCGGAGCTTGGGCTTATCAGACACAACTTAGAATAGATTTACAAGGAGATCCTGCTGAATAGCATTGAGAACTATGTCTAGATACTCATGTTGCAACAGAAGAAAGGGTGGGGGAAAAACTGTAATTGTAATGTATACATGTAAGGATAACCTGACCCCCTTGCTGTACAGTGGGAAAATAAAAAAATAAATAAAAAAATAAAAAAATAAAATGAAGGATATAAAGGAAAAAGACAAACCTTACCCCTCAGAAAAAAGGGCAAAAGTCATGAACAGACATTTCACAGAAGAGAACTACAAACGACCAATGAAAATATAAGGTGCTCAAATTCATTAATCAGAAAATTATAAATTGAAATTGCAATGAGGTACCACTTACTCTTACCCAAGTGGAAAAATTAAAAAGTCAGGCTGCATTATATAGTTAAATAAGAAGGTGTAAAATGCACTGCAGTGCTACACACTAAATGATCCCAATTTTATTATCTAGATATTTTGATGTACATGTAGGCTTAAAAATGCATACACACAAACATGAATGAAAATAAACATAAAATATTAACAGGAAAAAAAAAAAAAAAGCCAGGCTGCTGAGGATATGGATTCCTGAGGATTTTTACACTGACAGTAGCAGTGTAAACTACTCTTTGGAAAACAATTTGTTATAACCTAGTGAAGATGAATACCATGACCCAGCAATCCTATGCCTAAGGGTATATCTTAGAGAAACTCTTCAAGAAGACACCTTAAACTGGGAGTTTGGGGTTAGTAGTTACAAACTATTGCATTTTGAGTGGATAAGAAATGAGATCCTGCTGTACATGGCAGAGAACTAGATCTAGTCACTTGCGCTGGAACATGATGGGGGATAATGAGAGAAAAAATGTATATATATATATGTATGACTGGGTCACTTTGCTATACAACAGAAATTGATAGGACATTATAAATCAACTATAACAGAAAAAATAAAAATCTTTTTTTTTTTTCTGTCTTTTTGCCTTTTCTAGGGCCGCACCCGCATGGCACATGAAGATTCCCAGGCTAGGGGTCCAATCGGAGCTACAGCTGCTGGCCTACGCCACAGCCACAGCAACGCGGGATCCAAGCCACATCCGCGACCTACACCACAGCTCACGGCAATGCCGGATCCTTAACCCACTGAGCGAGGCCAGGGACGGAACCCCCAACCTCACGGTTCCTAGTTGGATTGGTTAACCACTGAGCCACAACAGGAACTCCGAAAAAATAAAAGTCTTAAAAAAAGAAGACACCTTAAAATGTACAAAAAAACCGGAGTTCCCGTCGTGGCGCAGTGGTTAACGAATCCAACTAGGAACCATGAGGTTGCGGGTTTGGTTACTGCCCTTGCTCAGTGGTTAAGGAATCCGATTAGGAACCATGAGGTTGCGGGTTCGGTCACTGCCCTTGCTCAGTGGGTTAACGATCCGGCGTTGCCGTGAGCTGTGGTATAGGTTGCAGACGCGGCTCGGATCCCGTGTTGCTGTGGCTGTGGCGTAGGCCGGGGGCTACAGCTCCGATTCGACCCCTAGCCTGGGAACCTCCATATGCCGAGGAAGCGGCCCTAGAAAAGGCAAAAAAAAAAAAAAAAAAAGTACAAAAAACCCAAATGTTCATCAATATTATAAATGTATAAATAATTATATGTATTATTATTATATCACAGAATAGCACTGTGGCAATAAAAGCAAATTGAAAACAGGTATACAACTCAGATAAATCTCAAGATAACATTAAGCAAAACAAAAACAAACAAAAACCCAAAAATGGACAGAAGATACAGACTATGATCCCATTTATGTAAAGGTCACAAACAGGTAAACTAAACAAACAAAAAACATGACAATCACAAAAGATCAGGAATCACTATCAAATAGTTTCAAATATTGCTATTGTAGGTCTAAAATTCCCAACTTGCCGTGTCTGTTTCCCCATCAGAGTTGTTCAAAGCAGGTGCCCATTTTGCTTCACTAATTAAGCAAAAATTCATGACTATCTCTACCCTAAACAAGCTTATGGAGAATGAATGTGTGATAAAAGCCTATGAAGCACTTGGTACTGTGCTAGGTGTTTTACACTCACTGCATGTTTTTCCTTTTAGACAGAGCATAAGCATTTAATAATTAAAAATAATAACATACTGTAAGTACCATTTATGCCAGGTGCTGTGCTAAAGGCTTTAGAGTAATGTGAATTTAATCCTTGCAATTTTGAAGTAAATACTATTACTACCATCCCAATGGGTACTAATATTATCACCCTGCTAATAACAATAAAGCTAGGAGGTAACATTTTTGACCCCTTACTAATGTCAGACACCAGGCTAAAGCTTTATAATCAATCTATTTCAATCCTCAGGACAAACCCATAAAGTAGGTATCATCCCTCATGGATAGTATTTCCATTGCCAATTCCAGGATAAGAAAACTAAGGGGGAGGATGAGGTAAATAACAAGAAGCAAAATCTAGTAACTCAAGGTCATAATAAGTAATAATAATAAAGGATAGAGTTAGGATGTGAATCTTTGTCTGACTCTTGTCTGTCTGCCTGTATTAAGCCACTTTCATACTCATTTTATTTAACATTCATAAGCCCTGTAAAGAAAATATAATATAGGAGTTAAGAGCACAGATTCTGAAAGATGTGAACCCATAACCTCGCTCTATTATGTTTCAATTGTGAAATGAGTATAAGCTCCTCTGTAATATAAAACAGAGGCTTTTTTTTGTTTTGTTTTATGGCTGCACCTGTGGCACATGGAAGTTCCAGACCAGGGGTCCGAATCAGAGCTGAAACTGCTGGCCTATGCCACAGCCACGGCAACACCAGATCCAAGCCATATCTGCAACCTACACCGCGGCTTGCAGTAACGCCAGACCCTTAACCCAGTAAGTGAGGCCAGGGATTGAACCTGCATCCTCATGGATACTCAGTTGGGTTTTTAACCCACCGGGCCACAATGGGAACCCCTAAAATGGAGTTTTTCTCAAAGTACCTATGGGTAAGTGTGAAAGGGTGGCTATGAAAATTAAATGAGATAAGGCATGCAAAGAACTTAACACAGTGCCTGGCACACAACAAATACTGATTAAATACTGGATGATATTACCATAGTCATTATCACCATCTTCTCCATTTTACTGATTGAAAAAAATGGAGACAAAGAGGGGGACAGTAGTTTATCCACTATTACAAAACCAGTTAGTGTCAGTGAAAGAATTTTAAACACAGGTCTAACCAGCTTTAATGTCTGAACTCTTTTCCATTTGCGAAGACATCTTAAAAAGGTGCAGGAAGCACAACCTGGACAGAGGGAGATCTTCCTTACGGAAGGGAGACTCAAGCTGAATGCTGAAATACAGCGTGAGCTGATCAGATGAAGAAGTGAAAAATGGAGTTCTCTTGTGGCACAGTGGTTTAAAGATAAAGTGATTTCACTGCAGTGGCTTGCGTTGGGGCTGCGGCCTAGGAACTTCCAAATGCTACAGGTACAGCCAAAAAAAAAAAAAAAAAAAAAAAAAAAAGTGAGGAAAACACTGCAGACAGGGGGAGCAATACGCAACACATCCCAGAGAGTGAGAAACAAAAATTTAGAGTCTGCAAGTGAAGCAAACATAAGCAGCATGATTTTGAACAGTGGTTCCTAAAGTCAAATCTCCAGACAAGGAACATAGCACCACCTAGGAAGCTGCCACAAATGCAAATTATTGGGCCTACACCAGATCTGAATCAGAAACTCTGGGTCTTTTAAAAAGTCCTTTAGGTGACTCTAATGTATGACTGATGTTTGAGAAGATGATTTTGAGCAATGATGGAACACAATGGTGTTTTTCAAAAATAATGAAATCATCCTTCATCAGTCAGGTAATTCAGAAAAGGGAGAGGACCATAATACCTGGATAGGAACTAGCTATAATACCTACAATGTGCTTAACTTTTCTTCAATAGCAGTTAATTTTACAGGTTATCCTACTTACAGATCAAATCTGCCCTATGCTTCATCTTAGAAGAACATTCGCAAACAGGCTTACATTTGAAATCTTAAAAAATTTTTTTTGCATCAGAAGAATCTTCTAACTTTTATACCCTGAAAGGTCAAACTTATACCTACTAAAACTAAGTATCTTTGGAACTATTATAGGGCTAACCTCTTAAAAATGTATCATTTCTAGGAGTTCCTTGGTGGCCTAGTGGTTAAGGATTCAGCATTTTCCCACAGCCACACAGGATCCAAGCCACATCTACGACCTACACCACAGCTCATGGCAACACCAGATCCTTAACCCACTGACCGAATTCGTTTCCACTGAGCCACAATGGGAACTCCCTGCCTGGTTTTATTTTACTTCATGTTTAAAAAGTGCTATTAGGGAGTTCCTGTTGTGGCTCAGTGGTAATGAATCCAACTAGCATCCGTGAGGATGCGCACTTGAACCCTGGCCCTGTTCAGTGGGTTGAGGATCTAGCATTGCCATAAGCTGTGGTGTAGATTGCAGACACGGCTCGGATCTGGCATTGCTGTGGCTGTCATGTAGGCTGGCAGCTGCAGCTCCAATCTGACGCCTAGCCTGGGAACTTCCATATGCCACGGGTGCAGCCCTAAAAGAGGGGGGGAAAAAGATATTAGCTATGAAACAAAGGCTACATTTTGGGCTCAGGTGGGACTGAGCTTGGATGACTTCCATTATATAGCAGGAGGGAAGGCCTTTCAATTCAGGCATATTAGGTCCCAGCAGTTCCCTAGGTCCTTCTGTGCCCCTAGGTTGGGCCAGAAGTCACACCACAAGAAGCTCTCATTTCTATTCCACTTCTCTTTGGACACTGTAGGAGTGGAGTTAGACATTACTCTGCTACAGTTACTCCTAGTATTATCTCTTAATGGCTCATTTGGCTAAGGAAGGAAAAGACATTCTAGATAGTCATGGAAGAACCACAACACTCCAACTATGAGTCCTCCAAGGAGCACAATATCCTATGAGTCAAAATAGAATGCTCTTCCTTTTATCTGGGAGCATGGTCCACAGGCAGGATTTAGCAATGCCTGGAAACATTTTTGGTTGCCACTACTTGGTAGGAGAGCATATGGTTGCTACTGGTATCTACTGAGTAGAGGCCAGGGATGCTGCTAAACATCCCACAATGAACAGGGCACCATCCCCCCCACCCCCGTCCAACAAAGAATTACCTCGCCCAGAATGTCAATACTGCCAAAGTTGAGAATGTCGCTTTATTTCTCAGTTCGACACTACAGTATCCAGGAAGGCCTTCCTGAACAGCCCAGACTGGGTTAGGCACCTCTTCTTAGCTTCCCATAGTACTTAGTTAGCACTGTATCATATAGCAATTTATGTCTTTGTTAGATCATGGATACCTTTAGGGGAGAGACTTTTGGACTTTGCCTGGCACATAGTAGGTGCTCAGTAAAGTAGCAGAGGCTGCTATCTGCCTATCCTAATATCTGTTCCTTTCCCTAAAACAAACATTAACTCTCAGGTGGACACACGGTCACTACATCCCTCAGCCTTTTATTTATGGCCCTAAGACTAAATTACAGCCAGTGCAACACAAGAAGGGCTACCTGGAAACTTCTAGCAAATGTCCTTAAAAAAACACTAAATGCCCTTGCTTATATGCCTACCCGGCTGCTCAGGACACAAATGATATATCTGGAACTCTAGCTTGGCCCAGGGGGATGATGTGCCTTGGTCTGCCTTCTTTTATGTAACAGCCACTATTTTGTTTAAAAGCACTGTTACCTTGGATCTCTATCTTTTGCAAAGACACGTAATCTAAATCAATAAATGAGCTAATACTCAACTTCTTTTTGCCATCAATTGCTATGTTCTTCAAGAAAAGTGCGAGCTGTACTTTATATTAATTTATATTCTTGTTCCGCTTCTTATTTTTCACTGAAACACTCTGAAATACAATTTTCCTCTACTGTTTTACTTTTACAACCTAATTTGCTGTCAGTTGTATCCCTTGTTTATTCAATTACCCTTCTCCAGCTAAGGGTTCTCAGCTATTTATCTTTTCCATTTTACTTGTTAAAGCTGCATAGCAATTTCAATAAATTCAAAAGCATTTCTCTTAGATAATATCTGATTAATAACTAAATATACAGATACATTTACTGTTTTCATAAAAGATCAGTAATCCAATTGCTCTATGATAATTTTAGGTAGAAAAACGTAATATTTATAAAAACCTTTTGGGATATTTTAACCTGAGCTCTGTGAAATTTGCATGCTATTAATTTTACAAACTGTAGAAGTGATCCAAATTTGCATAAATATAGCCTGTCTTTCTTTTAACTTGCTCATCATATTCTTGTTATCCTTTCATTTCAAAAATCTTTCACGTAGACATTTTGTTATCTTTCTCTGGTAATCCCGTAAGGTATAAAATTTTTAAATTTCCAAACTAAATTCCACTTTGGAAACTGAAAAAAAAATTCTAAATTTAATAAATAACTATTCTACTCCCTCAAAAGTATCTCCATCTCTGGAGTTCCTGTGTGGGCACAGTGGAAATGAATCCAACTATTATCCATGAGGATGCAGGTTTGATGCTGGCTTCGCTCAGCGGGTCGGGGATCCGGCATTGCCATGAGCTGTGGTGAAGGTCAGAGACGTGCCTCGGATCCCATGTTGCTATGGCTGTGGTATAGGCTAGCAGCTACATCTCCAATAGGACTCCTAGTCTGGGAACTTCCATATGCCTCGGGTGAGGCCCTAAAAAAAAAAAAAAAAAGAAAAAAGAAAAAACTCCATCTCCAAAAATTTTTTTGCATTATTTTCACCAATTTTCTTAAATCTTTGTTTGCTCTGGATCTGACTTCTAGGTTTTTTCCTCTGATTTACACTTACTAGAATATTCAGAGTGTCATCTACCATGTTCTAATTTGTCCTCTTATACTTAACCACTGCTACTATATTTTTAATTCTAGCCTATTTGTGTATAATAGTTGTATATCCTTTTTCTGCTCAAGGAGTAGATAATTTTTATCTGATTTATAATTGTTACCTTGCACTTGTTCTGTTTAAGGGTTACTATTATATAACTGTTTTGGTTATTTGGTTTTGTTCTTTTGACCACTAAACTTAATTATTAATCCAGGGTTATCTTTTTTTTTTTTTTTTTTGTCTTTTTGCCATTTCTTGAGCCGCTCCCGTGGCATATGAAGTCTCCCAGGCTAGGGGTCTAATTGGAGCTGTAGCTGCCAGCCTACGCCAGAGCCACAGCAATGCTAGATCCGAGCCGCGTCTGCGACCTACACCACAGCTCAGGGCAATGCCGGATCCTTAACCCACTGAGCAAGGCCAGGGATCGAACCCGTGTCCTCATGAATGCTAGTCAGATTCATTTCTGCTAAACCACGACAGGAACCCCCATATTCTTTTTTGGAGCCATCATATTCAAGACTATGATTTGGCTTAGTACGGAGTTGAGTAATATGGTTGAATTACTAAAACTGAACCTAAGCACTCAAAACATAAACATTATAATGTCAGTCACTGGGGAAACTGGCACATTACTGGACTTGAATGACTACCTAAAAATGTCAAGGATGACTATTATACCTAAAAGCCTATAGCTGTACCTAAATGCAGAACTAAAGCTAAACTATCAGCCAATCAGAGCAATCTGTTTTCATCCCTTCTCTACTCATTAAATATTGTGTTTTTATTTTCAATTATCTTTTAGGTTTAGCTTATAAATACTAGTCTCCAATGAAGACTCCCTGGACTATCCCAGAATGAAAGTATGCTTTCTTCTAACAAATTCTTTGATAGAAGAACCCTTACATAGGTTAGCAGGTGGTTACCCTGCACCTCCTACTCTTCTGTAACTGGAACTGACCAGGGAAGCAAGAGTTGAACTGAAAATAAGTGGAAATTCCTAAGCTAAGCAAAGCAAAGGAAAGCTTAACCGTCAAAGTTAAAATGATAAGGCAGGCAGAACTGTGAGGGCCTTTCTTAGTGCTACTGTCAACAACTTCTGCATCCCAAGCCATCTGATGATAGCTTCAAGCCTTCGAGGCTACCTAAACATTTTCAGTATTTTTGTACTAAATAATACTAAAATAAGTACTAAAGTACCTATTTTAAACAATTTTCCCCAAATAAAAATGTTTATAGGAAGGCAAAAGCACACGGGATGATTGGGCTACGAATTCCTGTGGTAATGATTGTTAACCAACATGTAATATTTACAGCTTGGTACTTAGTAATGGAATAAGTTTGCACGTTTCTACCTTATCCCCCAATTACATTTTTTTTTTTTCTTTTCAGGCCGTCCTGCAACATATGGAAGTTTCTGGGCCAGGGATCAGATCCAAACCACAGTTGTGACCTATGCCACAGCTAAAGCAACACTGGATCCTTTAACCCACTGTGCCAGGCCAGGGATCAAACCTGCATCCTGGTGCTGCAGGGATGCCGCTGATCCCACTGGGCCACAGCAGGAACCGCCCCCCCCCCTCCCCAATTAGCTCTTTTTAAGAGCAGAACTCAGTCCTAAAAAAAGCAGTATAGTCTAGATTAGACTTGCCTCAACCAAAGTAGCTCTGCTCTTATTCATTTTGTACTGGAATTCTGGGTTTTTTTGGGGGGAGGGGGTGGACTCATGGCATATGTAAGTTTCCAGGCTAGGGGTCAAATTGGAGCTGTAGCTGCCCACCACAGCCACAGCCACAGCCACAGCAGATTCAAGCCACGTCTGCGACCTATATCAGGTCACAGCAATGCCAGATCCCCAACCCACTGAGTGAGGCCAGGGACTGAACCCATGTCCCCATGGACACTAGTTGGGTTTCGTTACCACGGTGCCACTCCTCCACTGGAATTCTAGGTATGACTTTGTTTCAAAAAGGAGTTTAAATATTATTTTGTTTTTAAATTTAAAAAATACTTGTGCCCCATTAAAATTAAAAGAACTGACAATATGAAGTGCTGACAAAGATGTGAAGCAACTGGAACAATTCATTTATAGAGCAGTCATATGTGAGAGGTACAGCCATACATGAATGGTATAAACATCCTGGAAAGCTGGACGTATTTGCTAAAAATATTTAGAAATACATAAAGAGACACCTTATAATTCATAAGTTCTACTCACTGATATATACTCAAGAGAAATGAAAGCTTATGTCCACCAAAGGTAATGTATGAGAATGCTCTTAGCAGCTTTACCCATAATACCCCAAAGCTGGAAACACCAAATGTCAATCAATGAAAGAACGGATCAATAGTGTTATAGTTACATGTTAGGATATTACATAGTAATTTAAAAGAATGAACTATTGTTATATATAATGTTATGGGTGAATCTAAATGTTAAATGAAAAAAATCCAGGCACAAGATAGTAAACATACATGATTGCATTTATATGAAGCTCAAAAACAAGCAAGCCATTGTTTTTGTTTGTTTTTTTCTTTTTACAGCCACACCTGCAGCATATGGACATCCGTGGGCCAGAGGTCGAACTGGAGCTGCAGCTGCGGCCTAAGCCAAGACCACAGCAATAACAGATCCAAGTCGCATCTACAACCTGCACACCTGTGGCAACAAGAGATCCTTAACCCACTGAACAAAGCCAGGGATCAAACCCGCATCCTCACAGAGAGAACATCAGGTCCCTAACCTGCTAAGCCACAATGGGAACTCCCAAGACAATGTTTTTGAACTTCATATGCAACTTCATATCTGCTGGTTACTTTTGGGTTAAGGAGGCTATTGACTGAGAAAGAACATAAAGGAACCTCCTGAGTGCTGGTAATTTTTTATATCTTTATATAGATGCTGAGTACATAAATGTAAGGAGATGTAAACATTCATCAAATTGTGCACTGAATATTTGAGCATTTACTATATGTGTTATACCTTAATTTTTTACAACTCATATAGTGGCAAGAGTCTTGGAATAAGCATTGGAACTTCTAGTTGTAGTTATGCCATATGTGATTCTTGACAAAGCACAGAACCTCAATGGGTCTCCATTCCGTATACTACATGCTAAGTAAGGTCTCTTTCTCTTCTAAAATTCACTGATTTGAAATTTCTAGGAATTTCCTTGGTCTTCATGTTTGCAAAATTACCTTTTCCCAATTTCCACAGAAATATACTTAAGCATATCTCTAATCCTTACTTGGAGAAATCAGGGGCGGGGGGATGCTAATAGGCTTAGTTATCTTAATAGATGGAACGAGCATCAGCACTTCTGGGCCAACATACAATCATATAGGGTAAAATGCTTACCTAGGAATACAGGTGACTAGAAACTACTTATGGTCTATTACTTGGAAAGAACAATAAACTGTGATGACAGGAGCTAAAGCTGTAATTCTCTTTGAATCAATAAAAATCAGCCAGAGAGATAGAAGTGATAATATCTGATAATTTATAATAACTGAAACCTAGCTGCAGAAAAACAGCTGTTCCTTTCAATTATTTATGCAAGGAATCAATATTTACTGTTTAAGTTCTATACTTTGAAAAAAATCAAGAAAACATTTGTTGATGGGGCAAACAGAGCATACATACAAAATACATTGTATTTTCCTTTTTTACAGAGGATATATATTATTTTTATAAATGAAAAGATAGAAAATAAAGTCATAGCCAACTTTTCTTCGTGAGGAGATGCTACCTGAATTTCACAGTAGTTTCCATTTTTATATCCTTATTCTAGATATAAATCATCAAGTCAGGTTGTTAGATCAAATAGGCCACCCTAGCCATCACTTCATGAGAAAGGAAGAAAAATGCAATGGTTTTATAAGTATTTGAATCCATAGTACTCACATGGATTAAGCTTTCAAATTCTGGAGATTTTCTAACCTTTTACAAAAATCAAGAGAAAATGTATCAATCAGATGACAAAAGAAGCACCACATGTAATAAAATGCCATGGAAAAAAGCCTAGCTCATTTAGGCCAAAGCACGGATGGCCTTGCCATCTAAATCTGAGTAAATAATTTTGATCTTTCTGCCTCAGTCTTCCTACTTGCAAAATGAAGGGATTGAGTTAGATAAATTTAACCTTTACTTTTCTCCTTCAATAAAATCTCCTAAATGCTTGGAATTCACTACATACTCACCAATACAGTAGATGCTTTTCCTCATACTGACCTTAATCACAAAAGCCAACTACTCTTATTAACAAAAATATACAGAATTAGATATTAGAAGTCACTAAAATTTAATGATGAACATGAAAGCCTGAGGTCCATGAAAAAGGCCCTTCACTGCTCTAAACTGGGTTTGCCTCAATCAAATAAAAAGGACAATTCAGGAGTTCCCGTCGTGGCGCAGTGGTTAACGAATCTGCCTGGGAACCATGAGGTTGCGGGTTCGGTCCCTGCCCTTGCTCAGTGGGTTAACGATCCGGCATTGCCGTGAGCTGTGGTGTAGGTTGCAGACGCGGCTCGGATCCAGCGTTGCTGTGGCTCTGGCGTAGGCCGGTGGCTGCAGCTCTGATTCAACCCCTAGCCTGGGAACTTCCATATGCCGTGGGAGCGGCCCAAGAAATAGAAGAAAAAAAACAAAAAACAAACAAACAAAAAAAGACAAAAAACAAAAACAAAAAAAAAGGACAATTCATAAAGTTTAAAATGAATTAAATAAATGAAAGGGTCTGTAATGAACTGGCTAGAGAATTAAAAAAAAAAAAAAAAAAAAAAAACAACACACCTCACTGATGAAGCTACATCTATTGCAGAAAAGATATACAGTTTTCATATGCTTATATACAATACCTATACACACACACACACACACACATACATTCTGTGCCTGCAGCATGCAGAAGTTCCTGGGCCAGGCATCAAACCCGCACCACAGCAGTGACTTGAGCCACAGCAGTGAGAACACTGGATCCTTAACCCACTGAGCCACCAGGGAACTCCACACACATCTTTATCAGCTGAATACAGGGTCAAGTGAAAAACAAAATATCTACTCACTTTGACAGAGATACTCCCCCAGCTTTCCCAATCATCTCTTCATGGTGTAATACTGAGTGGTTCCAAGGAATCTGGAGGAACTTTAAGAGTGTTCTCATCCACCGTTCAGGATGTAAGACAAGTTGTTCATAGTGAACTAACATGCATTTTTTATAGCCAACCTCCATACACTGGTTATACATGGTCTCTATGGCACGATTCCACTTGGTCAAACAGTCCCTATAGCTGTTCAGGTCAAACCCAGCTATAGTAACTTTTCGAGAAATCATTGAATGTACTGACGCCCGGCCATCTCGGACCATGAGGAGAAATTTGGCATTGGGGAACAACCTAGCAAGGTAAGTTAAGGATTTCAGGGCAAAGGGATCTTTATTACATAAATAAGGGGCTGGCTCCCCATGCTTAACAATGATTTCGAGTAAGAAGGCCTGCATGGCAGAATCCAGCACTTCATCGGTGACACCAGCCTCATCCAAGCGTATTTTCTCTTTACTCGACCGTGACCACATCTGCTTCAGAGCCAGGATTCGAGGAATGACCCTGGTTTCCTCTCCGCAGCGAATATCAGGGTGTGCATCTAGCATGGCCCTCATGAGTGTGGTTCCACTCCGAGGCACACCTCCAATAAATATTAAAGGCATATCTTTGTGATAGGCAAAGGTTTTATTGGCTTTTATGTCCAGGACAGTTGGCACAGTGGTCTTTGCGCTCTCCAATCTGAGGGGCTGGCTGCGTTCCTCTATTCGGTGATGACATTCCATGGCGTGTTGGCCCAAGTAAAATACAGTCACAGAACTAATCACCAGACATGCCAATAGTAAGTTCTGCTTCAGTTTTCCAACCATCTTGATTTGGTAATCTTGCTACTAAACAGATATTTTGCTCCAAAGGATTTTCAGAAAATGTTCAGGCCATGGAGATTCTACTTCATAAAGACGATCAACATCTGACAGGAAAAGGAAAAAGTTATTGTATCATCACGTTAAGATTATTTACAAATTAATTTACATTTTAGCTGGAAAGAAGCTGAAGCAGTCTTAGATGCACTGATATGCTTAGAATATAAGTGTACATAAATGCAAGCAAAAATAAACCAACATTTCTAATCAGAAACAGGGAGTTCCCGTCGTGGTGCAGTGGTTAACGAATCCGACTAGGAACCATGAGGTTGTGGGTTCGGTCCCTGCCCTTGCTCAGTGGGTTAACGATCCGGCATTGCCGTGAGCTGTGGTGTAGGTTGCAGACGCGGCTCAGATCCCGCGTTGCTGTGGCTCTGGCGTAGGCCGGTGGCTGCAGCTCTGATTCAACCCCTAGCCTGGGAACTTCCATATGCCGTGGGAGCGGCCCAAGAAATAGCAACAACAACAAAAGACAAAAAAAAAAAAAAAAAAGAAACAGTTTTTTTTGTTTTTGTTTTGTTTTGTTTTTTTAGGGTCATACCCATGGCATATGGACGTTCCCAGGCTAGGGGCTAAATCGGCGCTACAGCTGCCAGCCTACACCACAGCCACAGCAACGCAGGATCCTTAACCCACTGAGCGAGGCCAGGGTTATTAAAACCACATCCTCATGGATACTACTTGGGGTCGTTACCGCTGAGCCTCTAAAGGAACTCCAGAGACAGCTTTTCTTAATGTAACAATTCTGAAGCTATATATCTTGCACAGAATGGAAAAACAAAATTATTTCTATAGTGAGTCAAGCAAATATTTAATATGCTCAAGAATGTTTGGAACCTAACCAAAGATTCGTCCCTAGTATTCAGAGTTTTCTATCTTCAAAAAGTTACTATCTCCACATTCTCCTATAAAGAGAAGTTACAGAAGAAATATACAACCTCCAAATGTTTAACACAGATTCAGTTTATTTATCCAGTAAATTATTTATTTAGGTACTACAGTCCAGATACTTGGGCTTGGCTAAGGATAAACTTTGAAAAGGACAGCAATACAGTGACCCCTGCTCTCAGGAAACAAAGTCTCATGGGCAGAAAGTTATATAAACAATAAAAGGTGCTTTGTGCCTTTGCAGAAATAAGCAAAGGAGACAATGGGAGTATAATGAAAAGGCACAGAGTCTATCTTAGGAAGCTATAAAAGCCTTACAGAAGATAAGGAGGAGTATTCTAAGCAACAGAAACTGGTGTGCAAAAGCACAATGGCATGGCAGAACACAGCATAATTAGGTGACAAGAAGTAGTTCAGGAGAGCAGTTGTATAGGGTACAAAGAAAACTGTCTCTATGATCTAGCCTTCATAGGAACAGATTCAGGGTGGAAGCCAGCAGTGAGGCACTCTGTGCTATAGGAAAACTGACAGAACAGGCCTTCAGATAGTTAAGATTTCATGTAAGGATTTCTATGGGCCCAAATTATTACATCTTCTCACATCTAGAAAAACAAAAATCATTAGCAGTGGCATCTGCACTGGCCATTAGAGAGACAAGGCAGAATGGAGTACCTGCGGGTCAGACATCCAAGGTAATACTAGGAAATATTATGGTAGTAATTTTAAACAAGTCTTCCTATTGCTAAGAACTTAAGGTTTATGCACCCTGTCAGACTTGATGCCACCAGCTGTCCTCAAAGAAGCATCAGCTGGGAGTTCCCCTTGTGGCACAGCAGAAATGAATCCATGAGGTTGCAAGTTCAATCCCTGGCCTCACTCAGTGGGTTAAGGATCTGGCGTTGCTGTGGCTGTGGTGTAGGCTGCAGATGTGGCTGAGATCCTGCATTTCAGTGGCTGTGGCCGGCAGCTGTGACTCTGATTAGATCCCTAGCCTGGAACCTCCATATGCCGTGGGTACGGCCCTAAAGAGCAACAAACAAACAAACAAACAAACAAAAGAGCATCAGCTGGCAACTCAACCCAAGGTTTCCAAGGTTTCCTCTTATAACAACACAAAGGACACAACATGTATAATGACCAACAGCTCATGTTAATTATGTGTTAATACCACATCAAATGTTAAAACCTACTTAGATAAACTACACTCCTCCTTCAACAGTACCAGTATCAACCTATAATCCCAAACCTCTGTTTAATACTACTGTTCTTTTCTTCCTGTTTTCTATAGTAGGAACCTACCATGCCCAGCCACCCAGTACTCGTCATCGTCGTCGTCCTTAGCCAGCAGGAAGTAGCTACAAAAGAGCAGACGGTCGCCCCATCCCATAAAACAAAAAGCTGGAATGATAGGTTCCCAGGAGGATGGAGACAGACCCCCAACCCCCAAACGTGGCTGTTCACCCTGAAGACCTGCTGTTGACAACCTCTCCCAAAATGTGGATGCTCAAGTCCGGCAGCGAGTAACAACGGCGTGCAGAAAACAACCGCCAGGATAGATTAAGCTCCTACAAGGGTTAAGGCCCTCTGTCGCAGGACTCGCCCCCCTACCTACCCTTTCTTTCCCTTCCTTCATCGTTCCTGCCACAAGTTCCCGCCATGAACTCCATCCAGCCACAGATTCCTGCCACAGATCCTTTATAAGCCTAGCGCCTCCTCACAGTCAGAGCTGGCACCACTGAGCTCAGCCCATCCCCCTCTGATGCCTTAATAAATCTTTTTTGCTTTACTAAAAAAAAAAAAAAAATTTGAACAGAGCATTCTAAACTGAAGGTACACTATGACCAGAGACACAGACGTATAAAAGCAGGGGCAGGGGCACATATATAAAACATACATACTATGTATACGTAAATTTACCCTGAATCTTCAGAGGGCAAGTGTGATGCTGAATTTTTTCTGTCAACCTGGCAAGGCTATGGTGCCTTGTTTGGTCAAACACCAGTCTAAATGTTGCTGTGAAGGTATTTTTTAAGAAGTGATTAACAATTAAATCAACAGGAGTTCCCGTCGTGGCGCAGTGGTTAACGAATCCGACTAGGAACCATGAGGTTGCGGGTTCGGTCCCTGCCCTTGCTCAGTGGGTTAACAATCTGGCGTTGCCGTGAGCTGTGGTGTAGGTTGCAGACGCGGCTTGGATCCCGCGTTGCTGTGGCCCTGGCGTAGGCCGGTGGCTGCAGATCCGATTCAACCCCTAGCCTGGGAACCTCCATATGCCGCGGGAGCGGCCCAAGAAATAGCAACAACAACAAAAGACAAAAGACAAAAAAAAAAAAAAAAAAAAAACAATTAAATCAACACACTTTGAGTAAAGCAGATTATCCTCCAAAACATAGATGAGCCTCATGCAACAACTGAAGTCATTAACAGAAAAGACAGGTTTCTTGAAGAAAAAGGGATTCTCCTTGAGACTGCAACACTGAAGCCCTGCCTGAGTTTCCAGCCTGCTGCCCTGAGGAGTTTGGGGTTTTTTTTAATTTTTTATGTTTTTGGTCTTTTTAGGGTTGCACCTGAGCACATGGGAGTTCCCAGGCTAGGGGTCGAAGAGGAGGTGCAGCAGCCAGCCTACAACACAGCCACAGTAATGCTGTGGGTTAACAATCCAGCATTGCTGCAAGCTGCAGCATAGGTCACAGATATGGCTTGGATCCAGCACTGTGACAGTGGTATAGGCCAGCAGCTGCAGCTCAGATTCAACCTACTAGTCCGGGAACTTCTCCACAGAGGCAGCAGCAAAAAGGAAAAAAAAAGAAAAAAAAAAAAAAAAGAGAGAGGAGTACTGATACATGTTGCAATTGGGCTGAACCTTGAAAAATTTATGCTAATTATGCTGAAATATGCAACTCAGATTACATATTGTACATTTCCATTTACAATAAATGGAAAAGGCAAATCTGTAGAGAAAGAAAAATTAGCAGTTGGCTAGGGCTAAGGGGAAAAGGAAGATGGAAGCAACAACCATGTATTTCTATTTGTGATGAAAAAAAATTTTTTTTTTGTCTTTTTTTGGGTTTTTTTTGGCCACACATGTGGCATATGGAGGTTCCCAGGCTAGGGGTCTAATTGGAACTGTAGCTGTCAGCCTGTGCCACAGCCACAGCAACACCAGATTCAAGCCACGTCTGTGACCTACACCACAGCTCATGGCAACGCCAGATTCTTAACCCACTGAGCAAGGCCAGGGATCAAACCCGCAACCTCATGGTTCCTAGTGGGATTCATTTCCGCTGTGCCACGACAGGAACTCCGTGATCAAAATGTTCTAAACTCAGGTTGTGGGAAATTTTATGGTTTGTGGATTACATCCCAACAATACTGTTTTGTTTTCTGTTTTTTTGTCACACCCATGGCATGTGCAAGTTCCCAGGCAAGGGATTGAACCCTCGCCACAGCAGTGATCTGAGCTGCTGCAGTGACAATGCTGGACCCCTAATCTGCTATGTCACAAGCGAACTCCTCAATAACACCAGTTTTTAAAAAAACTACTACACACTTATTAGGATGGCTACAATGAAAAATGCTAACAGAAAACATCCTATCCAAGGATGAGGATAGCTGGCTCTCACACATTGTTGGGGATGCACAATGGTACATCCACTCTGGAAAAGAGTTTGGTAGATTCTTTTTTTATTATTCTTTTTTTTTTTTTTTTTTTTTTTTAACTTCTAGGGCCGAACCTGCAGCATATGGAAGTTACAAGGCCAGGGGTTGAATCAGAGCTGCAGCTGCCAGCCCATGCCACAGCCACAGCAACGCAGGATCCAAGCCATGTTTGTGACCTACACAACAACACCAGATCCTTAACCCACTGAGTGAGGTCAGAGAGCAAACCCACATTCTCATGGATACTAGTCGGGTTCATTACCACTGAGCCACAATTGGAACCCCCCCCCATTAATGTTCCTGGTTAACATTATTTAGTGGTGACAGATTCAGTGGTGATAGGAATACATTAGGTAAATAATGGGTTTTACCAAAAAAAATAGAGAAATGATCTTAGAAAAATGATCTCCCATATTTTGCATTTTATGAACATTTAAATATAAACAAAGCAAAGCAAATTCACCTAGTGAAGCAAAGAGTGCTCTTAGGGACATAATTAACTTCAGTAATGGCTGGTTTCATTTTAGATAGTTATAGAGGAATGATTCCTCTAGTACATTCATTTGTTCAGGTGGCTGCATAATGCATACTGCATGAGAAGAGCAGTGACCACTAAGAAATCACCATGAAATTGCGAAGCTTTTTAATAAAATTTAGTACTGTATATACTTTACATTTATTTTATTTATTTTTTTGGCTGTGCCCATAGCACACAGATTTCCCAAGCCAGGGATCAAACTCATGCCACAGCAGTGACCATGCTGGATCCTTAACAGCTAGGCCACCAGGGAACTCTATACTTTACATTTAACTTGTGATATATGTCAGAATCCAAGAGATGACAAGTGACTCAACTTCTTTCAAAAATTACTTGTGCAACAATTCAGAATTCAATTGTACAAAAACAAGATAATTACTTCTCTGAAAACCTCCCTAAGCATGTATCAGATACAAAACAGAATTCATGGAGTGCCTGCTGTGGCTCAGCAGTAACGAACCTGACTAATATCCATGAGGATGCTGGTTCGATCCCTGGCCTTGTGCGTGGGTTAAGGATCAGGCATTGCGTGAGCTGTCACAGACGTGGCTCGGATCTGGCGTTGCTGTGGCTGTGGCCTAGGCTGGCAGCTATAGCTCCAATTTGACCCCTAGCCTGGGAACCTCCACATGCTGCAGGGTGCAGCCCTAGAAAAGACAAAAAAAACAAGCAAAAAAAGCCAACAGAATTCACCAACAGACCTTTAAGTTACTATAGCAGCAACCAACAATATCTATTAACTTTCCATTGAAATACTTCAAATTCCCAGTGAAATACATAAAAGACAAAAACCAGAAATAAATTACTAAGTGTATTTCTTTGTGCAGAAACATACTTGTAAACCATTTAATGACTGCATAATACTTTACTGAAAGGATCTACATGTTTATTTGGCCAATTCTGTATTATTACTTACTTGTTTCAAATATTTCATGACTATAAACAACAGTGATAAGTATTCCTGTATGTACAAATATTTTGGCACACATAATTACTTTCTTACACTGAATTTTTAAAGTAAGAATTGCTAGGTCAAAGGGTGTGGGATGTACTTGATTTTAAAGCATTTAACACATATTTGATTTCTCTCTTTCTTGTGCCCTACCTCCAAATCTGAAAAAAATTCTATCAGCTCTACCTTCAAAATATAGTCAGAATCCAACCACTTCTCAACACCCCCACTGCTGGATGCTCTCCCCAGGTTTACTGAAAGGTATCTACCTTTTCTCCTGCCCCCTAGAGTCTATTCTCAACTCAACAGCCAAAGGGATCTTTTTAAAACCTAAAGTCAGAACATGTCATTCC
This sequence comes from Sus scrofa, assembly GCF_054392235.1. Lineage (NCBI taxonomy): Eukaryota > Metazoa > Chordata > Mammalia > Artiodactyla > Suidae > Sus > Sus scrofa. The sequence continues at coordinate 16,361,675 of NC_139385.1, forward strand.
TCTGCTCAAAGCCTGGTATTATTTTTCAAAATGGGCTTGAAAAGCTTTATTTTAAGACATCCAACACTAAAGCTCGTGTTAAATTTCTCTTTTTCTCCTGATTCTGTCAAGAAATCTCTATAGGCACCAGAAGTGGCACTGACTGAGGCCAAACTAATAATATATCATCATCCCAAAATAGCAGCTTGTTGTTCAAAGTGAAATAACTGAAATTGTACCACCTCACATTAGAGGTTTAATAAGGACTCAAATGAAAGCAACTGCCTCTTTATTAAGGGACAGTTCAGGAGAAAAGAAAACCCTGCCATGTATCCCAGCACACTTGACAGTTGTGTCAATTTACACAGTTTATTTCAAGCACATATTTCTGTTGTATTTTCAATTACACTGTGTTTTACCCCAAGACTCTTAGGGTAAACAGTATGTTCTATCTCCCCTTCAAGACGTCTGAAAGCAAGTGAGAGTGGTCAAAGACTTGTGAGGAATACTAACAAGGAAAAGAAGAGGATTTGGCTTCCCCGGCAACATTCTCATTACTTTTCACTAAATTTGCGAAGCCTCGTTTTACATCTTTCGATGTTTCCTAACGTGGAGAGCCACAGAACCATCGGGTATGAGTGCTAAAGGGGCCTTCAGGTCACTGGTCCAAGGCTCTCACTGTACAGACGTAGAAACTGAGGCCCAGGGAGCACACTCTCCTCACTACCTCTCTAATTTGTACCTCTTCTTCAAAGGTCACTCTTCATTTTATTGCGTATGTTTTACTTGCTCCAAAAGATTTTAAGCTCCTGAAGCTCAAAGACCTTGTCTCTGTCCTGTCCCCCACCACGGCATGCTGAACAAAACACCAGGTCACAATATATACTGACCCTTCGAAAAGCATCAGTTAAACTAACCAAACTGGAAAGAATATGTCTACAGAAGAAAGATGCTGTAGAGCTTGAGGTCCCTACTCGTACCTCGAAATTGATTTTTCTCCAATTCTTGAAAAGTAGCCCTGTAATTTAAGAAGAAAGAACAGCAAAAGCTTCTCTAACCACTGCCCTTATATATATCTGACCACTGTGCACATGCATGTGCACACACACAGGCCTCTCTCTCCACTACCTTAAAGTCCAAATCACGGTATTTTCAGACAAGTAGTATCAATATTTTATCAACTGGGGCATTTACAGGGCTGAGGCTGAGCTAGAAAGGAACTCTAGAAAGTTCAGTCTCATTTTTATCTCCAGGAGAAAGGAAAAGTATTGAAAACACTGCAACAAACATAACTGAAAAATTACTATTAATGACTGTTTTTCCCCAGCAAGCCAAATGAAAGACTCCCAGAAATAAGGCTCTAGAAAAGAAGAGCATTCTGACATTATACTTTCATACCTAGATCTTCACAAATTTTATAAAGGTTTCTAATCAAAACCAGTGCCAGTCAACAAAAGTATGGGTACAGAGGTTGATAGTCAGCAGGCTGTGCCCAAGTCTACTTGTACACACACAGTCCCAGGCACATGCACTCATGAGCACTTCTTTTACAACCAGGAAAGGAGCCATTTTCTACGTCCACAGAGATGCAGGATAAATTTCCCAGCAAAATTATAGGAATAATTTCAATAAGCCCCTAAAAACTTTCTTTCCTTTATTAATCATTAGCTCTTTGCTTCCCATGCTTATTCAGGTCAACCAGTGCAGCAAAGAGCTATAGCCAAAGCCAATTTACCTTCTGTCTAAAGTCCAATCTATAGCTGGCTTCTTTGTTCACTTTTAGCCTTCAATTTTTTATTTTTTCTTTGTCTTTTTGGGGCTGCACCGGAGGCATAAGGAGGTTCCCAGGCTAGGGGTTGAATTGGAGCTATAACTGCCAGCCTATGCCACAGCCCCCAGTAACAAGGGATCCGAGCCACATCTATGACCTACACCACAGCTCATGGCAACGCCAGATCCTTAACCCACTGAGCAAGGCCAGGGATCGAACCTGTGTCCTTATGAATACTAGTCAGATTTGTTTCTGCTCAGCCATGACGGGAACTCCTCACTTTGAGCTTTTTAACATAAGAAAAAAATAATTGTATCATGTGCTTGAACCTGCCAATTAATAAGTGCCCAGGGTTTAGTTTGAATGACAGCTTTGCCATTCAACAGAAATTTCAAATAAACCCACTGTTGTGAAATCAATCCTTTATTTCAGCTCATGGTCAGAGTACCAACATGGAAACATTTTTTTCTAGCCACACACTGGGGGCTGGTGCTAAAACTGCTGACGATAAATGGTAAGAAGACTATGGTACATACAATGACCTCTGGGAGTCTGCTGGGACTCATCTTCATAAAAGGGCAGGGTACAAGAATTTTGTTTTCCATAAACCCCACGGTCAGGGGGGAAAAGAGCTGGTCAAATACTAAGAACTGGACTTAATGCCTCAGACACAAATAGAGACAAGAACACAAGTTCAACTCAAGCATAACATTTTTAAAAGTTCAAATTAAATGAAATGATGTCTGGGAAGTGCTTTAAAAATATCTTTAGACAGGTGTGGGCAGGGAGAGGGATTAGATATGAAATTAGATGACTATGAGTTAATAACTGCTGAAGCTAAACGATAGTTACCTGAAGGCTCAATATAATTTTCTATTTCCGCATATGTTTGAAAATCTTCATAATAAAGAATAAAATAAAATAAAATAAAAAGTTTAAATTACCAAGTTCTAACCTTCTTAGATCTATAAATCAGAGGGCTGTTGTACTCTAGATTCTTCACTTGTCTGTTTAAATCATCCATGAGAGGGAACACAAAGGAAAAAAAATCTGGGAGTTCCTGTGGTGGCTCAGTGATAACAAACCCAACTAATATCCATAAGAATGTAGGTTTGATCCCCGGCCTCACTCAGAGGGTTAAGGATCCAGCATTGCTATGAGCTGCTGTGGTGTAGGTTGAAGACATGGCTCAAATCCTGTGTTGCTGTGGCTGTGGCGAAGGCCGGTGGCTACAGCTCTGATTCAACCCCTAGCCTGGGAACCTCCATACGCCACAGGTGTGGTCCTAAAAAGACAAACACAGAAAGAAAAAGAAAAAACAAATCTGCTCAAATTATATACTCTCATTAAGAAATTCAATTATGCAATTTTTCCACTAACCCCTTAACTTTCAGAATTAACAGTTACCAGAATAGGAAAGGGAGAAGAAAAGATGGCATTGAGATAATGCAAAGGCAGCCTAGTATTAGTCAGAAGACCGTGGCTTTAGTGTGAAATCTGGTTGTTTTTTCTTGTTTTTTTTTTTTTGCTTTTTTAGGGCCACACTTGCGGCACATGGAAATTCCCAGGCTGGGGGTTGAATTGGAGCTACAGCTGCCAGCCTACACCAGTCACAGCCATGCTTTGTTGTTGTTGTTGTTTCTTTCCCACTTGTAATTGGAGTAGAAGTTACCAGAAGTAAGACTGGAGAAAAAATGGCAAAGATAGAGGAACACCTGCACGTTCTCTTCTCTTTCACAGTGCTGTTGTGACCATCAAGTGGATAATTTGGGAAAGGACTTCTAAAGAACATAGGCTTGCGGAGCCCTGCATACACTGGCTTCTGCCCCACCTCCGGTTCACCCCTTAGCATTCCTCCCGTGAAGCCTGCCCCTTTAGGACCACCCGCATCCACACCAGGCACCCGCACACCTGGCCTCTGCCCCTGCTGCTGCCTCCTGCATCCCTTTCTCTTTTATACATGTCTCTTCAGTGCTCTTTTCCCAGCTCCCTCACCCCCAAAATCAATTCTCCCCTCTGCAACCTCAAGCATTTGTAAAAGCACATCGGTCTTCATGCTCATGCACTATATTGTGGTTAATTTACCCCACTAAACTATAAGCTCCTTTAAAGCACAAACTCAAACCCATTCACCATCCATGCAGTGGGGTGCATTGTTATCAGATAAAATAAAAAGCCAGGAATTTACATATAAATAAGCAGCTAATGAAATATGCTCTCTCAAATCACCTTAAAATATTCACAGAATTATCTGAAACAAAGCAAATGATCAACAGATCATGTCAAAAATGAAACAAGGAACTTCAAAAACAAAAACAATGTAATCTTGAGGCCATGAAAAAATTTTGCAATAACAACCATTATTCCAACAGGATTTTTAAAATTGAATCTACAAAATTCATAGCAGATGGGAAAGATAACTTTTCCAAGTCTCTGAAAAGAGTCATACAGACACTAAGATATTAACCAAAAATATTTAACTGTTATGATACTAAAAGTAATCAATGGAACAAAACAGAAAGCCCCCCCCCCCAAATAGCCTCAACTATGCATACAAATACAGTATGTTTCAAAAACAAAACCAAACATCACAGAACAGTCATGCAATATTATTTAATTTATGGTACTGGGTTCCTTCATCCACATTCCTGCACTCACCCTGCTTCCTCTATGGCCTATTTATATTCAGATGCCCTACAACTCTACTTGCAACCAAAACTTCTATGCCAAATCTCAAGACCTGACTATTCAAAAGCCAAGTTCCATTGGGCATGTCAAGTTCAAATAATACCAAATGAGATATATCTTCCCTAGTAAATTAATCCTCTTCAGGAGCTCTTGCTGTGGCACAGTGGGTTAAAAATCTGACTGCAGCAGCTCGGGTTGCTGCAGAGGTGCAGGTTCGATTGCTGGCCTGACACAGTGGATCCAGAGTTGCTGCAACTGCATATGCTGTGGGGTAGCCATAAAATCACAGTTAAAAAAAAATTTTTTTTAAATCAAAATTCTTCAGTTTCTTCTACTGGTAAATGAACCACCTCCTGCCAATGCACAAGCTAAAAATCTGGGAGCCTTTATGTAGTATCTTCCTTAACTTCTCCATACCTAAGTAAGCACTAAGTGGCCCCATTAAACTTTCTCACTAAAACCCCAGACAGCTGACATATTACAATAATTAGAATACTGATCTTTCCTCTTGATGAAAGTATGGTTTCTGTTAAAATATGATTTGACTATATTCAGAAAGACTGAAGCACAAAGTTCACCTCTTGTTTTTCCCTCATCTAATCCTTGCCCTTCGAATCCACCTTCTTCATTGATCAGTCTATTTCATCTGCCTCTATCATTTCACACTCACTGATGAATAAATCTGAATCATATTTTTTTGTACTACCTTAGACTCACTGCAACAAATCAAAAGGTAAAGTAACATTTCTGTCCCAGAAATATTTCACTTATGAGGAAACTGATGCTCAGAAAAAATAAACAACTCACTTAAGGCATCAATTCTTGGCAAGTTGTTGACCAAGTTGGAACCTAGGTCTGACTCTAAATTTTTTTTTTTTTTTTGTCTTTTTCCTTTTCTAGGGCCACTCTTGTGGCATATGGAGGTTCCCAGGCTAGGGGTCTAATTGGAGCTGTAGCCGCTGGCCTATACCACAGCCACAGCAACTCAGGATCTGAGCCACGTCTGCAACCTACACCACAGCTCACGGCAATGCCGGATCCTTAACCCACTGAACGAGGCCAGGGATCGAACCCGAAACCTCATGCTTCCTAGTTGGATTCGTTAACCTGAGCCACGATGGGAACTCCTGACTCTAAAATTATGATGGCTATTCCATGGAGCTTCCCAGATACTGGACTTGGCATAAACATAAAGCTATGTATACAATAAGTATGGCACAAATGAAGTGACTTTAAGACTATCTGATATTATTATAAGACTTTTATTAGGATATGGTTTTAAAAATGTACCTAGGATTTCCCACTGTGGCACAATAGGATGAGCGGTGTCTGTGAAGCGTTGGGTCATTGGGTCACAGGTTTGATCCCTGGCCTGCCTCAGTGGGTTAAGGATCCAGCAGTGCCACAGCTGCAGCATAGGTTGCAAGTGCGGCTCAGATCTGATCCCTGGCCTGGGAACTCCATATGTTGTGGGGCTGCCAAGCAAAAAGAAAAAAAAAGTACACAACTTTTGAATTAAAATATTTCTATCATCTCAGACCTAATTAGAATGATCAAAGAGGGAGCTCCCGTTGTGGCTCAGTAGTTAATGAACCCAACTAGGAACCATGAGGTTGCAGGTTCCATCCCTGGCCTCACTCAGTGGGTCGAGGATCCAGCGTTGCTGTGAGCTGAGGTGGGGATCGCAGACGCGGCTCAGATCTGGTGTGGCTGTGGCTGTGGCACAGGCCGACGGCTACAGCTCTGATTAGACCCCTAGCCTGGGAACCTCCATGTCCCGCAGGTGCAGCCCCAAAAAAATGACAAAAAAAAAAAAAATGATAAAACTCTAAATCTATGCATATATTTTGCTTTATTTGCATAAATGAACAGCATGCATTTTTGCACTTTCTGCAAGCTCCTGATGATTTCATCTAGATGGGATTTAAAATGGAAAGCTAGGAGTTCCCTGGTGGCTCATGTGGCAAGAAAAAAGAAAATGAATGGAGAGCTAGATCTGGTCCTAAGAGATTATAGACATACCTGGAAGCTGAAAACTAGCATATCAAGCAGCTCTACTTCTCCTATGTTTGTTTGTTTGTTTGTTTGTCTTTTTAGGGCCACACCCGTGGCATGTGGAAGTTTCCAGGCTAGGGGCTGAATCAGTACAGCTGCCAGCCTACATCACAGCCACAGCACATGAGATCTAAGCCACGTCTGTGACCTACACCACAGCTCACAGCAACACTGGATCCTTAACCCACTGAGCATGTCCAGGGTCCTCACAGATACTAGTCAGGTTCATTACTGCTGAGCCATGATAGGAACTCCCTTTCCTCTGTTTTTTGCTGGTTTAGTTTTGCTTTAGCACAGTCACTCTCACATGTAAATAAGTTCCCACTTCTGTCAAGAGAAATTATACCTGGCTCAAAGTTACTCAGAGCTGAAATTTTGTGATCTTCTCTATAAAAAGATGAGTATCAAACCTTTGATCAGAAACTACTATTGGAGTTCCCATCATGGTTCAGTGGAAACAAATCTGACTAGCATCCATGAGGACGCAGGTTCGATCCCTGACCTCATTCAGTGGGTTAAGGATCTGGCACTGCTGTGAGCTGTGGTGTAGGTCACAGACACCGCTCGGATCCCAATGTGTGCTGTGGCGTAGTCCAGCAGCTACAGCCCTGATTCAACCCCTAGCCTGGGAACCTCCATATACCGTGGGTGCGGCCCTAAAAGGACAAAAGACAAAAAATAATAATAATAAAATAAAAAAACAAAAACAAAAATTACTATTATAACAATCTCTATGGAAAAAATTGAATTTTGCCTTTAAAGTCTCATTTTCCTGTACTTACCAAGGACTATATAGCATAGTGTGTACAGCCACTATACTATATGTAGAGAACTGTACTGCTATTTTTCCAGAGAAGACATTTTCCTTCCAGTCCAATAATAAATTAATAAAATGTAGTTCCCAGTAACAATACCTAAAATGTGGAGCATTCTTGCTATCAAATCTTATTCTAACATTTTAATTAAATAGATGTTTACTGAGCATATAAATGAGTATGATTTATCATTTGCTGTCAAAGAACTAGCAACTTAGGGGGGGGGAAAGACAAGAAATTACATGTACTACGTGATGAAATTAAAAGAAGATCATAAAAAGGTATGAAAAAGAATACAAGTTTTTCTAGAAAGGATTGCATTCATGGGCTTATAACAGGATATATGCAGAAAATAATACTATAAAGAATCTTAGAATATAAGTAGGACTCCTATTGTGAGACTGAGGAAAGAAAGAGTGGTGGTTTTTTTTTTTTGGTCTTTTTACCTTTTGAGGGCCGCTCCCACAGCATATGGAGATTCCCAGGCTAGGGGTAGAATCGGAGCTGTAGCCACTGGCCTACACCAGAGCCACAGCAACACAGGATCCGAGCCTCATCTGTGACCTACACTGCAGCTCACAGCAATGTCGGATCCTTAACCCACTGAGCCAGAGACGTCCTCATGGGTGCTAGTCGAGTTCATGAACCGCTGAGCCACAACGGGAACTCCAAGAAAGAATGTTTTGAGCAGAGAAAATAAGAAGAAGTCTCAAAGGGGAAAAGGACAGCATGTATTCAGAGAATATTAAGCAATCAGCTTAACCAAAACGCAGGGGAACAACAGTAAAGGAAACCAGAAAAACAGAAATGAATAATCTCAAAACGTAAGTAACCTAAAAAAGATGTGCTAAAATCTAACGCATGAAACTCTTCTGCTACATAAATATAAGAAAAGGCTGGAGGAAACACATCTACCAAGACAGAGTAGAGCCTCTAAAAGTCTGATCTTCCATGAAATTAACAAATACACTGGCAAAAATGGTCAAAATCAGAAATGTGAAAATTTAAAAAAGCTTGCAACAATCCAAGAACCATTTATTCATGAAAAACAGCCAACTTTCAGTAAGCACAGCAAGCTTATGGCATTTCTTCTTGCCCTATTTCCCTCTTCCCAACGATCTGCAAACATGACAGCTGTGAATAACAGCATCCCAGTAGCCACTTAAGGGAGCAAAAGAGGTTAGGAGCTCCTTCCAAAATCACCAGTTTTCCAAAGAATTGTCACTATTTAACCCATCTAGCAGCTCACTAGAAAAGCTCCATTCTCAAGGCTTATCTTTATTGGGCCTGAATCTGAGCACGCTCAGTGTGATCAGTTCTTATACCCAGGGTGTTTGTCAAAATAATGAGGCAACTTTTTAATACCACAGCCGTCCACAGTGGCAATAACAACTAGAGCAAGCAATAAATTGATCCAAGGTCTTAAAAGGAAAACTAAGGAATAAGATGTACATAGAGGGTTTAGAAGAGCTCCAACATATTTTTAGGAATCCATGCAAATGCCCAGGGAAGACCTAGGAAGGCTCTATTCTATCATCTCTGGCTTACCTTAAAGTTCTATACAAAGAAGTAAAGGTGAAGCCACGGTGTAAACTGCTGGTGCATGAAGGGAGCCACAACACATATAAACACACACACACACACACACACACACACAGAGCCCCTCAACAAGGCTGGGAGACTTATGGGTTCAAGACATTTAAGGAAATCCATCTAATCATTAGCTAACCAAGAAGCAAATTATGCTGAGATTTCAGTGGTTACACAGGACAAAGAGTACAGACTACAGAATTATTCCAAAGAAAGAACAAAACAAACAGCAACAACAAACCCTGGAGATATGGTGATTTCCAGAGTAGCTACATTATATCATTTAAAATGTCTGCTTTTTAGCAAAAACTAAGAGACACACAAAGAAACAAGAAAGTATGATTTGATCTGGCTATAAGCTATGGTGCAGGTCACAGACATGGCTCAGATGCTGAGTTGCTGGGGCTGTTGCATAGGCCAGCAGCTGTAGCTCCAATTCAATGGGAACTTACACATGCCATGGGTGTGACCCTAAAAAGCGTGAAAAAAAAATCTATATAGAAATTATAGAGTTGAAAAGTACAATGATTCAAATGAAAAGTTCACTAGAGGAGCTCAGCAGTAGACTTAAGCTAGCAGAAGTATCTGTAAACTTAAGGGTAAACTGATTTTCCAGTCTGAAGAAGAGAAAGGAAAAAGAATGAACAAAAATGAATCCAGCCTCGGATATGTGGGATATCATCAAGCACACCAAAATATGCAGTATAGCAATCCCAGATGGCGAGAAAGAGGAAAAAATCAGATTAATATAAATAAATGCCTGGAAACACCCTAAATTAAATGAAAGACACTAATCTAAACAACCAAGGAACTAGATAAACACCAAGTAGGATAAAATCAAAGTGAGTTACAGCTGGCCACATTATACTCAAGCTGTCAGAAACCACGGACAGAGAATCTTGAGGGCACCAAGAAAAAAGAAACTCATCACATACAAAACCCTCAGTAAGATAAAGAGCTGGCTTTTCATCAAAAGCACAGAGCCCAGAGACAGGCAGATGACATAGTCACAGTGCTAAAGGAAAAAGACAATCAACCAGGAATTCCATATCCAATAAAACTATTCTTCAAAAAATGAAGGAGAGATTAAGACAGCCCTAGTAAATAAAACCGAAAGAATCTACCACTGGAAGGGCTGCTGTACAAGGAATAAAAGGAGTCCTTAATGCTGAAATGAAAAGACATTAGACAGTAACCCAAATCCATCTGAAGAAATAAACGGTACCAATAACGATAACTATACAGATAAATACAAAAGGGAGTAGAAACATATTTTTGTTTCTAACTCTTCTCCTGTCTGAATTAAAAGAAAACTGCAGAAAGCAGTAATTATAAAACTGTTGATGGGATTTTAATGTAAAATATTCAGTTTGAATGACAGTAAGAACACAAAGAAGGGAGAAATGAAAAGAACTCTATTAAAACAAAGGTTTTTCATAGTATTGAAATTAAGTTGGTCTATTAGTCCAAAGTAGACTGCACTAAGATATTAACAGTAATCACCAGGAAAATAAAGAAAGTTATAATAAAAGAAATAACAAGCTAATTACAATACACACTGGACAAGGACCTACTGCAGAGCACAGAGAACTCCATATTCTGTAATAACCTATTTGGGATAAGAATCTGAAAAAGAATGGATACACACACACACACACACAACCGAATCACTTTGTTGTATACCTGAAACTAACACAACATTGTAAATCAACTATGCTTCACTATAAAATAAGAATGAGTTCCCTGCTGGCTCAGTGGGTTAAGGATCCAGCACTGTCACTGCTGTGGTTTGGGTTGCCTCTGTGGCATGAGTTCAGTCCCTGGTCTGGGAACTTCTACATGCGGTGGGTGTGGGCGAATAATAATAACAACAACAAAATTAAAAACAAAATACATACTGGAAAATATTTAATACAAAAGAAGGCAGTAATGGAGGAACAGAGAAACCAAAAAGACAAAAGACATAGAGAAAACAAATAGCAGGAGTTCCCATTGTGGCTCAGCGGGTTAAGAACCAGACTAGTATCCATCAGGGTGCAGGTTCCATCCTTGGCCTTGCTCAGTGGGTTAAGGATCAGGTGTTGCTGCAAGCTGTGGTATAGGTTGCAGATGCAGCTTGGATCTGACCTTGCTGTGGCTGTGGCGTGTTGGCAGCTGCAGCTCCAATTCAACCCCTAGTCCAGGAACTTCCATATGCCGCAAATATGTCTCTAAAAAGAAAAAAGTAAACAAATAGTGAAATTTTTCAATCTTCAACACAAAACCTAATATACCAGTAATCACAGTAAATATAAATGGATTAAACACTCAAGAGGTGAGAACTAACGGGATGGACCAAAACAAAAATAAAAAACAAACATCAACCAAAATATGCTTTCTACAAAACATACTTTAGATTCAAAGACTAAAGGGAAAGCAAAAGGAGGAAAAAAATCTATCCCACACAAACAGTAACCAAAAGACTCAGATACTATGTGATATAAAATAAAAACCGCTACTAGAGACAAGGAACATTTTATAATTTCAAGAGGGAAAATCTGTCAAGAAGATTTAACAATTATAAACACATCCCCCTAATAACAGGTCCCCCAAACATAACAAGGAACAACTGACAGAACTGAAAGGAAAAATAGACAACTGAACAATAATAGTTGGAGACTTCAGTACTCTACTTTTAATTAATAAGTTGTTTTTATCTAAAACAACCATTCAAAAGATGAGCAAGGAAACAGAAGGCTTGAATAATGCTAAAACTAGATCTGGGAATCATCTATAAAACAGTCTAAGCAACAATAGTAGAATACATATTGTTTACTTTTTCATTTTCTGTCTTTTTAGGGCCCCACCCACAGCATATGGAGGTTCCCAGGCTAGGGGTTGAATTGGAGCTATAGCCGCTGGCCTACACCGCAGCTCACAGCAACACCGGATCCTTAACCCACTGAGCCAGAGACGTCCTCATGGGTGCTAGTCGAGCCATGACAGGAACCCCTATATTGTTTTCAAGTGCACATGTAACATTCTCTAAAATAGGTAGTAAAAGAAGTCTGGATAAAGAGTCTCCTTTGTGGCATAGCAGGTTAAGGATCCGGTGTTGTCTCTGTGGTGGTGCAGGTTTGATCCCCAGCCCAGAGCGATGGGTTAAAAGGATCCAGAATTGATGCAGCTGTGGTGTAGGTTACAGCTACAGCTCGGATTCAATCCCTGGCCTGGGAACTTCTATATGCCACAGGTTCAGCCATTATAATTAAAAAGAAAAGAAGGAGAAGTCTCAGAAAATTTAAAGGATCAAAGTCATACAAAGTATATTCTCCAACAACAATGGAATGAAATTAGAAAACAATGACAGGAAAAAAAAAAAAAGCTTGGGAAATTCACAAAGATATGAAAATAAACACCATTCCTCTAAATAACCAATGAGTCAAAGAAAAAAATCATAAGGAAAGTTAGAAAATACTTTTGAGATTAAAAACACAAAACTTATGGGATGCAACAAAAGCAGCAAAAGCCATGCTATGTGGAAAATTTACAGCTGTAAACATCTGTTTTTTGTTTTTTTTGTTTTTTTTTAATTTCCTAGTTCCCATCATGGCTCAGAGGTAACAAACCCAACTAGGATCCTTGAGGATACAGGTTCAATCCCTGGCCTCACTCAGTGGATTAAAAATCCAGTGTTGCCATGAGCTGTGGTGTAGATCGCAGATATGACTCAGATCCCAGGTTCCTGTGTCTGTGGCGTAAACGGGCAGCTTTGGCTCTGATTTGACCCCTAGCCTGGGAACTTCCTTCCATATGCCACGGGTGTGGCCCTAAAAAGCAAAAAAAAAAAAAAAAAAAAAAATCTCTTGTAATTCCCACTGTGACATGACAGGATCAGCAGCATTTCCTCAGTGCCAGGACACAGGTTCATCCTGGCAGAGTGAGTTAAAAGATCCAGTGTTGCCACAGGTGCAGTGTAGGCCATAACTGCAGTTCAGATCTGACCCCTGGTCTGGGAACTTAATATATCAAGGAATGGCCAAAAAAGAAATTAAACAGAGTTCCCATTGTGGCTCAGTGGTAAAGAACCCAACTAGTATCCATGAGGTCTTGGTTTGATCCCTGGCCTCACTCAGTGGGTTAAGGATCTGGCGCTGCAAACTGCAGTGTAGGTTACAAATGCAGCTTAGATTCAAGCGTTGCTGTGGCTGTGGCAGCTGCAACTCCAATTTGACCCCTAGCTGGATCTTCCAGAGGCCTCGAATGCAGCTCTAAAAATAAATAAATAAATAAAATTTAAAAAGAAATTTAAAAAAAAATCTCAACATGTTATACACACATCAGGTTATACATCAACTGTATCTGAATTTTTATGAACAAAATCAACAACTTAACTGTCCACTTTAAGAAACTAGAAAAACAAACTGAACCCAAAGCCTGCAGGCAGAAGGAAATAATTAGACTATAGTTAAATAAATACAATAGAAAATAATAGAGAAAATCAACAAAACAAAAAGTTGATTCTTTGAAAAGACCAACAGAATTGACAGTCATTTAACTAGACTGAACAAGAATGAAAGAGAAAACACTCAAGTTACTAAAATCAATAATTACAACCAACTTTACATAAATAAAAATGAATATAAAGGATTATAGGGAATACTATTAACAATTATCACCTAAAAAATTACAAAACCTAAATGAAATGGACAAATTCCTGGGATACACAAAGTACCAAAATCAACTCACAAAGAAGTAATTTGCAAGAGTCCCCATCATGACTCAGTGGTAATGAACCTGACTAATACCCATGAGGATGCAGGTTCAATCCCTGGCCTCACTCACTGGGCTAAGGATCTGGCGTTGCCGTGAGCTGTGATGCAGGTTGGCAGCTGCAGCAGCAATTTGACCCCAACATGGAAACTTCCATAAGCCACCTGTTCGGCCTTAAAAAGCAAAAAAGGAAGAAGAAGTAATTTGCATAGAGCTATAACAAGTAAAGAAACTGAATTAGTAGTCAAAAACTTCCAACAAAAAAAGGCCCAGGACCAGATGGCTTCACTACTGAATTCTACAAAACATTAAGAATGAATACCAACCCTTAACAAAATCTTCCAAAATACACAGGAGATTGGAACACTTCCCAACTCATTCTAGGAAGCCAGTTTTCCCTGATTCTAAAACCAGACAAAGACAATACAATAAAACTACAAACAAATGTTTACTACCTAAGAGCAAAAATCTTCAACAAAATACCAACAAGCCAAATCCAACAACATATACAAAGGATCACACACCATGACCAAGTGAGATGTATCCCAGGCATGCAAAGTGATTTCAACATATGAAAATCGATTAATGTCAAAAACCATATTAATAGAACAAAAGGCCAAAAACCACATAATAATCTCAATAGGCACTGAAAAAGCATCTGACAAAATCCAACACTCTTTCATGATAAATACTATGAATAAACTAAAAATAGAAGAGAACATTCTCAACCTGAAAAAGGACATCTAAGAAAACCCACAACTAGCGTCACATTTAACAATTCCCTCTAAGATCAGGAAAAAGACAAACCATCCGCTCTCGCCATTCCTACTCAGTATCATACAGGAGATTCTACTCAGGGCAATTAGGCAAGAAAAATGAAAAAAGCATCACAATTAGAAGGAAGAAGTAAGATTATCTCTCTTCAGAGATGACATATCACGTATAAATAATACCCTAATAAATCACTAAAAAACTATCAGAACTATTAAAAGAGTTCCATATGGCTTTAAGATACAAGACTAACATAAAGAATTCAATTAGGAGTTCCCATTATGGCTCAGCAGAAATGAACCCAACTAGTATCCATGAGGACGTGGGTTAGATCCCTGGCCTCGCTCAGTGGGTTAAGGATCTGGTGTTGCTGTGAGCTGTGGTGTATGTCACAGAAGCAGCTCCAATCTGGCATTGCTGTGGCTGTGGTGTAGGCTGGCAGCTGCAGCTGACTCAGCCCCTATCCTGGGAACTTCCATATGCCATAGGTGCAACCCTAAAAAATAAAATAAATTTAAAAAACATGCTAACTGAAAGAAACCAATAACAAAGAACTACATAGTATCTGATTATGTTTACATGAAATGTCCAAGAGAGAAATCTATATAGAGAGGAAAAACAGATTAGCAGTTGCCTAGGATTGGAGAAAAGGACAAGTGGGAAAGTTGGGAGTGATGGGTAAGGAGTGTGCAGGTTCTTGAAAATGTTCTTAAACTGATTATAGTAATAAGGGTTGCACAACTCTAAATATGCTAAAAAAATTTTACATGTTAAATGAATAAATATATAGTATGTGAATTACAGCTTAATAAAGCTGCTACCAAAAAAAAAAAAAAAAGAAAGAAAAAAAATGTAGTCTGGGACCTACACACTAAACTTTTTAGGGCAATTGCCTACTAAAATAGAAGGCTTTTTTAAGTTGAAGTGTACTTGACTTACAACGTGATTTTTTTTTTTTTTTTTTTTGTCTTTTTGCTGTTCCTTTGGGCCGCTCCCGCGGCATATGGAGGTTCCCAGGCTAGGGGTCAAATCGGAGCTGTAGCTGCCTGCCTACGCCAGAGCCACAGCAACTCGGGATCCGAGCCGCGTCTGCAACCTACACCACAGCTCTCGGCAACACCGGATCGTTAACCCACTGAGCAAGGGCAGGGACCGAACCCGCAACCCCATGGTTCCTAGTTGGATTCGTTAACCACTCACTGCGCCACAACGGGAACTCCCTACAACGTGATATTAATTTTAGGTGTACAACGCAGTGATTTAATATTTTTATACATTACAAAATGATCACTACCATAAGTTATCAGCTATCACCATACAAAGTTATTAAAATACTATTATTTCCTATGCTGTACATTATACCTACATGATTGATTTTATAACTGGAAGTTTGTAACTCCTCATCTCCCCCTACAAAATAAAAGACCTAAATAGGATCCAGGATCTCCTAACAAAGCATCAAAAATGTGCAGGATACAATCAAAAGTCATTCACCATACCAAGAACCAGGAAAATCACAACTTGAATAAATAAAGACGATTAACACCAAGATGAATCAGATGTTGGAATTATCTGACAAGAATTTTAAAGCAGCCATCATGCTTTAATGAGCAGTAAGATATACTCCTGAAACAAATGACAAAATAGCAAACCTTACCAAAGAAAAAGAAGATACAGGAAAAAAAAGATAGAAGTTAGAGAACTGAAAAATACAATAGAAAAACAAAAGCTCACTGGATGGGCTCAACAGCAGAATGACAGAAATTGAAGAAACACTGTAAATCAACCATAATTTTAAAAAAGGAAAATAAAAAGAATATGACAGAATTCATATTCTTCCTATTGCAACTTGAATTGCAATAGGAATTGCCCAACCTGAACAACAGAGAAAAAAATAGTTCAAAAGAAAAAAGGAAGAAGAGGAGGAATGGAGTTCCCGTCGGGGCTCAGCAGTAACCAACCCAACTAACTATCCATAAGGACTTGGGTTTGATCCTTGGCCTTGCTCAGTGGGTTAAGGATCTGGCATTGTCATGAGCTGTGCTGTAGGTCACAGATGCGGCTTGGATCTTGCGTTGCTGTGGCTGTGGTGCAAGTCAGCTGCAGCTCTGATTCGACCCCTAGACTGTGACCCTCCATACACCAAGAGTACAGCCCTAAAAAGCAAAAAAAAAAGGAGAAGGAAGAGAAATGAGAAGAAGAGGAAGAAGGCCTCCTGCCATGGAGGACAATAACAAAGGACCTGCCTTTTTGTTTGGTATTTTTTTTGTTTTGTTTTCTTTTTTTTGTCTTTTTGCCTTCTCTAGGGCTGCTCCCTCGGCATATGGAGGTTCCCAGGCTAGGGGTCTAATCAGAGCTATAGCCGCTGGCCTACACCATAGCCACAGCGACGCCAGATCCAAGCTGCATCTACAACCTACACCATAGCTCACAGCAACGCCGGATCCTTAACCCACTGAGCAAGGCCAGGGATCGAACCCACAACCTCATGGTTCCTAGTCAGATTGGTTAACCACTGAGCCACAATGGGAACTCCCGGTTTTCTCTTTTTTTAAGGCCGCAGCTACAACATATGGTAGTTCCTGGGCCAGGGGTCAAATCAGAGCTGGAGCTGGGGCCTACCTCACAGTCACAGCCACAATAGATCCTTAAACCACTGATCAAGGCTAGAGATCAAACCCATATCCTCACAGAGATGTCAGGTCCTTAACCCAATGGACCACAATGGGAACTCCAAAAGATCTACCATTTGTATCATCAGTCACAGAAAGAAAGAGTGGGGCTAAAAAATTACTCTAAGAAATAGCTGAAAACATCCCAAATTTGGCAAATGACATTAACCTATGTTTTAGGAAGCAAGAGAAGGATACACCCAAAGAAATTCATGCTGAGGCACCATAATTAAACTGAAAACTGAAAGCAAAGAAGAAGCCTTTAATGCAGCAAGAGAGAAAGGATACATTTGCTATAGGGGAACACGAACCCAATAACAGAAGATTTCTCATCTGAAATCATATTTTTCAAATGCTGAAAGTAAAGACCAGTCACCCACAAATTCTACTAAGAGCTGACAAAATCCTAAGAAAACTAAAAAAACAAACAAAAAAACCAAACAGGAATTCCCACTGTGGTACAACAGGATCAGCAGCGTCTCTGTAGCATTAGGACACAGATTCGATCCCTGGCCCAGCACAGTGGGCTAAAGGATCTGGTGTTGCCACAGCTCTGGTGTAGATCACAACTACCACTCGGATCCCTGGCCCAGGAATCCATATGTGGCAGGGCAGCCCGCCGCCATCCCCAAAAATAAAAGAAGAAAGAAAAGAAAGAAAGAAGGAGAGGGAGGGAGAGAGAAAAAAGCAAATAACTCTACATTTTATGTCTTAGTTCTGAGGAATTATAAAACATGACATCAATATATGAGCAACTACAAGTTTTTCCTATTACAAAATTTTCCCCTCGCCCTCACCAATATAATTCACAAAGGTAGATAACTTTATTGCATATTCCCTACTTCCTTTACTTCTCTAAATTAAAAAGCAATAGTTCTAGAGTTCCTGCTGTGGGGCAGTGGGTTAAGAATCCAACTGAAGTAGCTCAGGTCTCTGCAGAGGTGCAGGTTTGATCCCCATACTGGCCAGGTGGGTGAAAGGATCCAATGCTGCCACAGTTGTAGCAAAGGTGGCAGCTGCAGCTCAGATTCAATCCCTGGCCCTAGCCCAGGACGTTCCATATGCCTCGGGTGAGGCCATTAAAAAAAAAAAAGTAATAGTTCTGCCACTGTTCCAGATCGTTTATCAATTTGACACTTTTTGTTCTAGTTAAAAATTCCAAAATTCTAGTTAAAATGAGAGCTATTTGTTTAAAAAAGATACATGCACCTAGAACAGAACCCTGCAGCCACTACCCCCACCACCACCACTGCCAAGTACAAAACGGAGCAGCTAATGATTAGGGCAATGAAGTCACCAATTTGGTGTCTGATGCACAATCCTGAGTTGTTTTACAGATACCATAACTGCCACCGGAGGGGAAAAGCTAACTGCATGATGACCAGTCTATTGCCATGACATAAGCTGTTCCAACCTGAGCACTACTAAATCTATGGCTACTACGATTCTAAGAACCGGCCTCAAGAGAATAGGATTAACATTACTGCTCAAAATAATGTATATCTTTGTGGGATTCAAAAGAATTGTAGCTTGCTTTGCCCTTATATGTAAGCTGGCAACTAAAATAGTCAGCAAAGAGATGCTACAGACCCATGTTGATATCTCCCACCCTGAGAATAGGGCACCCTATGTCAGCATGAAGAAGTTACAGAAGTCACACCTTTGCCCTCAAGTCCATAGAAATAGGATGATGTCCTGACAAGTAGGGATTTGTAAGCAGCTCTTTGCAGGAAATCACCCTCAGCAGGAAGTCCCTCTTCTTGTCACTTTAGCAAAGCTGTACTGTAACTTTTATTTATTTTATTTTACTTTATTTATTTATTTATTTTTTTTTTTTTTGCCTTTTCTAGGGCCGCTCCCTCGGCACATGGAGATTCCCAGGCTAGAGGTCGAATCGGAGCTGTAGCCGGCGGCCTACGCCAGAGCCACAGCAATGCTGGGATCCAAGCCGCATCTGCAACCTACACCATAGCTCACGGCAACGCCGGATCCTCAACCCACTGAGCAAAGCCAGGGATCGAACCCGCAACCTCATGGTTCCTAGTCAGATTCGTTAACCACTGTGCCACGACAGGAACTCCTGAATTGTAACTTTTAAACCAGGCACCCCATGCTCTACACATCTACCACCCAGGCACAACTTTCAAATTTTTTTTTTTTTTTTTTTTTTTCATTTTTGGCCACCCAGCAGCATATGGAGTTCCTCCTGGTCTAGAGATCAGATCAGAGCCGTAGTTGCGACCTTAGTCTAAGCCACAGCTGCAGCAACACTGAATCCCCAACCCACTGTGCTGTGCTGGGGATAGAATCTGAATCCCTGTGCCCACAAGGTGCCACTGATTCTGTTGTACCACAGCAGGAACTCCCAACTTTCAAATCTTTTAATCACATAATACCTTGCCTAACTTGTCAGTTCTTTCCATAGATCAAAGAAATAGAAACGAAGAATAAGTAATTAACAGATGATCAGATCTCTTCTCGGCTTCCCCTTCAGTATCTCCCAAACTGTACAACTAAACTGTGTGAACAAGACAACATCTAAAGGAAGTTGCCAAGGGGTTGACAAGCCTGCACACAAGTCTGCACACAAATGGCCCCCATCTCAATGATTAAGTGAGCTCAATTCCCTGTTTCCCTTTAAAACCTTTCATGGCCAAGCAGAATCTTCAGAGGTGAGTCTGTGGGGGATGTTGAGTCCACCATCTCCCCAGATTGCTGGTATTCTAATTAAAGGCAACTTTTCTATCATCATCTAGAGCACTGATCAATCTGAGTACTGATTTTGTAAGTAGTGAGCAGCAGGACCTGATTCATTTGATAACATGCCTCAACCATATGAAATAAAACCTATTTTAAACAATATCTGCTAAAGAGGAAGGCTAAATGCACTTCTATAATACCGTCATAGCTTAACCATC
Organism: Sus scrofa; assembly: GCF_054392235.1. NCBI lineage: Eukaryota > Metazoa > Chordata > Mammalia > Artiodactyla > Suidae > Sus > Sus scrofa. The sequence goes on from NC_139385.1 coordinate 16,381,686, forward strand.
TTAAAAGCCAAAGCATAAGAGCAAATGGATTTCTCTGAATCCAATCTGATTTATAAAGAGTGTGTGTGATTTTATTTTATTTTGTCTTTTGTCCTTTTAGGGCCGCACCCACAGCATAGAGAGGTTCCCAGGCTAGGGGTCTAATCAGAGCTACAGCTGCCAGCCTATTCCACAGTCACAGTAATGTGGGATCCAAGCCACATCTGCGACCTACACCACAGCTTAGGGCAACGCTGGCTCCTTAACCCACTGAGCGAGGCCAGGGATCGAACCTGAAACCTCGTGGTTCCTAGTCGGATTCGTTTCCACTGCACCACAGCAGGAACTCCAAGTGTGTGTGCGTTTAAAACAAGAATGACTGTGCAAGTATGACTAGTGACCTGTTAAACACCCAAAAAGGAAATAGCTGGTCAGCCTGCAAAACTGTGAATTCAAGAGATGTTTTATATTATTTACCAACGGATTCATTCAACCAATTCTTTTTCTTGACTGCACCAGCGGCATGTGGAAATTCCCCAGCCAGGCATCAAACATGCACCACTGCAATAACCAGAACCATGGCAGTGACAATGCCAGATCCTTAATCTACTGCACCACAGGGGAACTCCCTATTCCATCAATTTTTATCAAGTTTCTAAAATATACCATGTACTATGCAAGGCAGTGATGAAAAGATAAATAAGGCATTATGATAATATTAGAAGTATTATAGAGTAGCATATACTAGGTCTTCATCCTTGGTTCCCAACATAGAATCCCTAAAACCCTTGGAATTTCTTGATGGGGTGAGAAGAGTATCTTTTGTTACCCATAATAAGGCCCTTTCAACCATATCTGGGAAGATGGGGGCTGGCTGCCAGAGGAACCAATGCCCGACCTCTGGAAAGGGGAAAAAAGCTAGACTGAGCTCATCACCAGTGGCTAAGGATTTAATCAAGCTACAGATTGAGCTCATCACCAGTGGCTAAGGATTTAATGAAGCCCCCATAAAAACTCTAAATAAACGGGTTGAGAGGGCTTTCAGGGTGGTGAATACACTGAGGTGCTGGGAGGATAGTGAGCCCAGAGAAGGCATGGATGCTCCATACCCGTCCCACACCCCTTGCCCTATGCATCTTTTTCCTTTGGCTGTTCCTGAGTTGGAGCCTTTATAATAAATGGGTAATGGTAAACAAAGAGCTTTGGAGAACTATTCTACCAAATTACTGGCCTGAGGAAGGAGCTGTGGAGGCCTCAACTTATAGTCGGTTGGTCAGAAGTGCTGGTTACAACCTGGGACTAGTGCCTGGTGTCTGAAGTTGGGGGGAGTCTTGCGAGACTGAGCCCTTAATCTGGAGGGTCTGTAGCAAGTCCGGGTAGTAATAATAAAGTTGAATGGTCCAGAGAGTTGAAGAACTGCTTAACGTAAGGGGAAACACTATATATTTGGCGTCAGCAGAAATGTGAGTAGCGTAAGAAACAGCAGTTTACCTTTAGACATAATCCCGAAATCTCAAGGAAGTCCTAGTCATGAGAAAAATGGGCTCATGAGAAATAACTTAGATAAAATGTGATAAGTACTTTGGTAGGTACATGTACAAAATTTCAGGAAAGTAAGCCACTAACCATGCCAATGAAAGTGACATTTATGCTGATTTTTAAAGGATGAGCTAAATGCCATTTACAGTTCCTCGGGGCTCTCATTCCCTCTTGAAGCTCTCAGCCCAGTTCTCAGCCCCAGCTGTATATTACTGCCATATGAGAAGCACTTTTTAAATGAAAACGTCTGGCCCCACACCAGACCAACAGAATTAGAATCTCTGCTAGGTCCTGATCCCCTCCATCCTAAACTTTAATAAAAGTTCCCCAAGTGGTTTTAAAGTAGTACCTGGGTTAAAAATGACTGACTCTGTTCAAGAAAAACATAACCCAGGCCTCAACCAATCTTTTGGCAATGAGGGGAGAAAGAAAACGATTTCAATAGGAACAAAAGGATCCATGATAGACGTAACGCTAGGAGAGAAGAAGAGGATTCTAAGGTTTCTAGGGTGAAGACCTTAAAATAGGAAGAGTGTTTATGGATGTGTTTGAGGCAGCTATGAGCAAGCAGAGGGAAGAGAAAAGAAAAAATAACCAAGTGTGAAGTACTGAGCACCCAAGTAGAGTTATCCTACAGAGAGACAAAAACTAGAAACACCTGAAGTTCAAGAAAAATGGGGACTGAATATACATCTTTGAAAACCATAAAAACACAGGTGCTACCTGAAGTGATGAAGAGAAGTGTAAACACACAAGGAAATCAGAAGACAGAGAAAAAGAACAGAAATCGAAACCCTAAGGAAGACCACATTAATCTGAGGGGAAGCACATCAAGGGAACGTTTTTTATTTGTTTTGGATGCTGCAAACTGAGCATGTGTGCTGGCTGCGACAAACATGAGAATATAGAATATGAAAGATGTTAGCCTTAGAAAGAAGGACCCTCCTTCTCTGATGAAAGCAGCTCAGAAATCAAATAGGTATAAGTACACAGGAAAATGACAGACTCTTAAGAAATCAGGACTGATGCCCAGCAATTTCTTCTGTGAAGTAGGAGGCAAAATAAGCCATGCAGAGAAGTCAGGAGTAGGACAGAGAGAGGAAGGAGAATGGTCAAAATCCACAGACAGCCATTTAGGTTTGGGTACATAAAAGGAACCCAGAGGGTAAGTCAAAGCATCTCCAGGCAGTGCGAGTAAAGTCAGGATCGGAACTTTAGAGCAGCACCAGAAGCTCAGTTACATGACTTCCTCCAGCCTGCCATGGAGATTCCAGGAGCAGAAAAAGCCAAACTGTTTGATTCATCCAGGCTTGGAAACCATCAGAGCAAATGTGGCAAGAGTGGCTTGAAACCGGTAATAGTGCTTTTATAAATTTAAAAAGTCAAACTTATTTTACTCTTTTTAAAAACTGGCTATAGCTATTTCCTCTAATAGCCAAAAAGGAGGAGGAGGGTGTGTGGCCAATTCCTTTTTCCCTCTTAAAGAACCTGTCAGAACATCCATGCCTAAACATTCTAGATCCCTTCAACAGTTGATTCCAAGAAATCTAAGCCTGATTCCCCCAGGCTCTTAAAGGATGAAAATTCACTGCAGCCCTTAACTTTCCAGCTGGAAATAAAGACCTGAAACACTGCTTACAACCAATACTGCTTCAATTAGGAGGCAGGGGCTCTTTCTTCCCTAAAAGTAAAAGTTCAGGAAACACTGTAGATGGGGAGCGGGGATTAAGAGAGCAGTTACACTGCAAAACCCGTTAAGAATCTTTTACAAAGCCAGTTAATATTATACATGACACAAATATAGAATTCAGTTCTTCGGGATGAATGCAGTGTGTAAATAACTGATAATTTAATCTCTTCATCACACTTGGAGTTCACTAATTCGTCCTGCCATCTCCTGCACCACTCTTAAGGTAGGTAGATGCATCAATCCCATTTGAATACTGAACCACCATCTGGAGAGTACCAAGGCCTGGAAAGAGGACGAGGGTAACCCGCGTGAGCACCTACCATGTACCAGCCCTACTGTGTGCCAGACTCTGGGCAAGACACTTTACATCCTAGGGGTGCAGTTCATTTTAAAGACGAATTAAGATGTTAACAGCCACAGATCGGCATTAAGGAGAGTAGGAGCATCTGAAGGTTTAAATGTAAAGGAAAAAGAAATGTTAGCGACGGTGGTTAACGAGAAAGTGAAGGGAGAAGAGGCGAGTTGGGAAAGGAAGGCATCTGGGAGCAAAAGGGCAAAACCCAGGGACACACGGCGTGCTGGTGGGGGTGGGAGGGCGCGAGTGAAATGTAGAGAGGACGCGGTGTAGGGGGCAAGGACAGGGTGAGTCTGAGCAAGGGAAGCCCGGGCAGAGGTGAGGGCAGAGGTCGATCCGGAGGGGCCTGGGCATCTCATCCTCGGAAGGCGCCCCGACGGACTGCGGGGGCTGGGAACCCCTGCCGGCCCTGGGAAAGGGAGGAGAAGCAGGGAGGGGGCGGGAGAGGGCGCGAGGCCGACCACGGCGGGGGCAAGCTAGGCGACGGGGAAGCCCAAGACCCGAAAAGGCCGGCGTAGGGGGCAGGCGTGCGGGAGCAGGCGCCCGGCCCGGCTGGGACGCGGGACTCCGCGTTGGGAGGTTGGGGGCGGGGGGGCTGGACAACTGCCCGGGAGCGGAGGGGAGATGTGCGGGCCGGAACGACGAGGGCCGAGGGACGCCAGGACAGAAGCGACCGGGACAAGGAGCCAGGTGGGTGACGGCGGCGGGAGGACAGCGGGGCCGGGACGGCGCTCCGAGCGGAGCCGCAGCGAGCGCGGCGTCCCCCTTACCTGGGATGAGTGAGGAGCCGCCACGCCGCCTCCCCAGCATCCTGGGCTCAGCCGCTTCTCCCACCGGCCTAGGTGGGGGCCATTCCGCCCACCTCGGGAGCCTGCCCTCACCGCCAGGAGCCAGCGGCTGCCAGCCCGGCCCGGCCCCGCGGAGCAGCGCCGACGCGACCCGCGCCCGCGGCCGCCTCAGCAGCGACTCCCGCTATCGCCGCTTCAGTGCCTGCCTCCAGCCCCCCAGGCGGGCGCGGGATCACACGCGTGCGGCGATTGGCTGACGGGCGCCCGGCCCCGGCGATGTGTCGGCCTCTCTGATTCGTGGGTTCCTCCGGCTGCCCTTCGAGGGGGGCGGGGCTCGGCCTTGCGCCAGGTCCAGCAGGCGCTGAAGGGCAGGGTGGGTCTGACGTGGGGGCGGCTGGAGCGGCCGTGCGTCCCTGCGTGTGCGCGCTCCCCGTGGGGTTCCGGGGCCGCCACCTGCCTGAGCCGGTTGTTACCGAGCAACGGTGCGCGCGACCTAGACGGAGGGGAGCAGCGGACAGGTGGCGATCCACGCATCCCCACCCCCCCCAACGTGGGTGGCCCTCATTCTTGAAACCCTGAAACCAGACAAGAGAACGGGTTTTTCCAAGAACCACCCCCATTGTTTGTCCCTGATTCGAATCAAATTCGCACATTACATTCCACACCAAAGTGTAAATGAGTGATTGTAGATTCTGTCTCCATCACAGGAGCGAGAAACTGATACTTGAAAAAAGTGAAAACTAGTAAAGGAGAAAAGGGCAAAGAGCAGGGAATTGGGAGAGGGCTGAAATTTCACAACTGAAAAATAACTGTTAGGGAGTTCCCCGTTGTGGCGCAGTGGTTAACGAATCCTGACTAGGAACCATGAGGTTGCTGGTTCTCTCCCTAGTCTCGCTCAGTGAGTTAAGGATCCCGTGTTTCGGTGAACTGTGGTGTAGGTCGCAGATGCGGCTCAGATCCCACATTGCTGTGGCTCTGGCATAGGCCGGTGGCTGCAGCTCCGATTAGACCCCTCCATATTAGATAACCTCCATATGCCGCAGATGAAGCCCTAAAAAGACAAAAAAGATCAAAAAAAATAAAATTACAATTAAAAATAACTGTTGGAGTTCCCATCTTGGCTCAGTGGAAAGGAATCTGACTAGGAAGCATGAGGTTGCCGGTTAGATCCCTGGTCTGGCTCAGTGGGTTAAGGATCCAGCTTTGCAGTGAGCTGTGGTGTAGGTGGCAGACCTGGCTGGGATCTGGCTGTTGCTGTGACTGTGGCTGGCAGCTGTAGCTTTAATTAGATCCCTAGCCTGGGAACCTCCTTATGCCCCATGCAGCTCTAAAAAAGCAAAAAACAAAAAAACCCACTGTTCATGTTCACAATTCATTCCTACAGGTATATCCACACTGGGATCTCTCAGCTATTAATTCAGCTCTATGAATGTAGATTTGAAAAAGCATGGGCTCAGGAATGTAACAGCTATGTTCAAAATTCCTGTCCACCATCTTAAAATGAGTTTTGTATTCTATAGGATAAGTTCGGTAGAATACGTATCTCGGAGAGTTGCTATAAAGAGCAAGTGAGGTCGAAGCTCCCGTCATGGCTCAGTGGTTAACAAATCCGACTAGGAACCATGAGGTTGTGGGTTCGATCCCTGACCTTGTTCAGTGGGTTAAGGATCCAGCATTGCCCTGAGCTGTGGTGCATAGTAATTCATAGTAGCCAATAAAGTAAAAACAACCCAGGTGTCCAACAATTGATTAAAGGATAAGTACATATGGCATATCCATTCAGTGGAATACTCTTCGGCCATAAAAAGGAATGAAGTTCTGATATATGCTATAATGGGAATGTGTCTTGAAAATATCATGCTAAGTGAAAGAAGTCAGTCACAAAAGACTACATATGATATGAGTACATTTGTTTGAAATGCCCAAAGTAGGCAAATCCATAGAAAAAGCAAGTACATTAGTGGATGCCTTGTGCTGAGAGGGTTGGGGGGAAATGCAAAGTGATTGCTAATGGCTGTGGGATTTTTTTTTTTTTTGAGGGGGAGCGATTGATGAAAATATTCTAAAATTGACTGGTGGTAGTTGCACATTCTGTGAATATCCAGAAGGAAAAAAAAAAAAAAATCATTGACGTCTGTGCTTAAAGTAGGTGAATTGCAGAAGTTCCCCTCGTGGCTCAGTGGGTTAGAACCCAACTAGTATCCATGAGGATGCGGGTTTGATCCCTGGCCTTAGTGGGTTAAAGATCCGACCTTGCCGCAAGCTGCAGCGTAGGTCACAGATGCAGCTCAGATCTGGTATTGCTGTGGCTGTGACACAAGCCAGCAGCTGTAGCTGCGATTTGACCCCTAGCCTGGGAGCTTCCACATGCTGCAGGTACAGCATTGAAAAAAAAAAAAAAAAAGCAGGTGAATTGTATGGCATGTAAATTTTATCTTAATAAAGCTGCTATTTTAAAAAAAAGAGCAAATAAGTTAACAAAACTCTGAAAGCCCTGGGCTATGGTGCTGCTCTAAGGACATAGACTCAGTATATCCGTTTTCTCTTTATTGGTTTGGCAAAACCTTAAAAGCAATTTGATCTGAGGAAATTTAAAGAAATATCCACCATGAGATTTTCCTTTGGAACATTTAAATCAAATGAAGAAGATGATCTGATTTGACCCAAGCTGCTCGGGAGCAACAGAAATGGACCACTAGGATTATAAACCTCATCAAAAGAAAATGAGCAACATCAGGAAGTGGTGCTGGGTAAACCTGACAGCCCCATGCAAATCAACGAAACTGTAACACACCCCCACACCATGCACAAAAATAAATTCAAAGTGGCTTAAAGACTTAAACGTAAGACAAGACGCCATCAAACTTCTAGAAGAGACCATGGGCAAAACATCTCTGACATCAACCTTAAAAATGCTTTCTCAGGTCAGTCTCCCAGAGCAACAGAAATAAAAGCAAAAAGAGACCAATGGGACCTAATCAAACTGACAAACTTTTGCACAGCAAAGGAAAACAAAAAGACAATTTACAGAATGGGAGAAAATAGTTTCAAATGATGCAACTGACAAGGGCTTAATCTCTAAAATATACAAACGACTTCTACAACTCAACAGCAAAAAAGCCAACAACCTGAGGGAAAAATGGGCAAAAGACCTGAATAGACATATTTCTCCAAGGAAGACATTCAGATGGCCAAAAAGCACATGAAAAAATGCTCAACATCACTGATTATTAGAGAAATGCAAATCAAAACTACCATGAGATACCACCTCACACCTCACACATCATTATAAGTCCACAATAACAAATGCTAGAGGGGGTGTGGTGAAAAGGGAACCCTCCTGCACTGTTGCTGGGAATGTAAGCTGGTACAACCACTATGGAGATCAGTATGGAGGTAACTTAGAAAACTAAATATAGAACTACCATATGACCCAGCAATCCCACTCTTGGGCATATATCCAGACAAAACTTTCCTTGAAAAAGACACATCACCCGTATGTTCATTGTAGCACTATTCACAATCGCCAAGACATGGAAACAACCTAAATGTCCATCAACAGATGAATGGATTAAGAAGATGTGGTATATATACACAATGGAATACTACTCAGGCATAAAAAAGAACAAAATAATGCCATTTGCAGCAACATGGATGGAACTAGAGATTCTCATACTAAGTGAAGTAAGTCAGAAAGAGAAAGACAAATACTATATGATATCACTTATATCTGGCATCTAATAGACGGCACAAGTGAACCTTTCCATAGAAAAGAAAATCATGGACATGGAGAACAGACTTGTGGTTGCCGAGGGGGAGGGGGAGGGAGAGGGAGCTTGGGGTAAATAGATGCAAACTATTGCCTTTGGAATGGATAAGCAATAAGATCCTGCTGTATAGCACTGGGACCTATCTCTAGTCACTTATGATGGAGCCTGATAATGTGAGAAAACGAATGTATATATGTATGTGTGACTGGGTCACCTTGCTGTACAGTAGAAAATCCACAGAACACTGTAAACCAAGTATAATGGAAAAAATAAAAATCATTTTAAAAAAGAAAAAAAAATGAGCAACATCAGGAGGGAGAAAGCAAGAGGAAAGGGAAAGGAGACAGCATTCCACTGGCTGATTCTAGCACCAGAGGGCTGCACGCAGTCATTTAACTGGTTTGTTTTTGGTTTTGTTTTTGTTTTTTTGGCTGCACCTGCGGCATGTGGAAGTTCTCAGGCCAAGGACTGCATCCAAGCCACAGCAGCCACCTACACAGCTTCGGCAAAGCTGGATCCTTAACCCACTGCACCTCAGCAGGAACCCCTTAACCAGTCTTTTAGCATTAAGTAAGAAGTGTATCCCATTCCATTTCCTGCATGCTAGACCCCTTCAGAGAAAAATAGCTCACCGTGCCCTGAGGAATCTTGAAGCCACAGCCAGCACCATGGGGAGCACTAATCCCTTAAACACAGCCTCTGCCAGCCTCTCCCCAAAAGCCAGATATGCAGCTCTCTGAGATGACCTTCACAATGCTCAGAAAATACTTTGCTTACCTACAAGACCTGGGGGGGGAAAAAAAAAACAAAAAAAAAAACCCATGGCAGGATGTCTCCCTGAGCAAGACAGCTTCATGTGGGCCAGGGACCACACTGTCTGTAAAACACAGACCCAGGAGTTCCCATTGTGGCTCAGTGGGTTAGAACCCGACTAGTATCTATGAGGATTCGGGTTTGACTCCTGGCCTGGTTCAGTGGGTTAAGGATCCAGCCTTGCCACAGACTGCATGGTAGGTCGCAGTTGAGGCTCGGATCTGGCCTTTCTGTGGCTGTGGCGTAGGCCTGCCGCCAGAGCTCTGATTCAGCCACTAGTCTGGGAACTTCCATATGCTGCAGGTGCAGACCAAAAAAATTAATTAATTAATTTAATTAAAAAACACAAAAAGCAGCCCCAACAAGTAGCCGATTGATCTGAAGCAAAGCTCAGGGTCATATGAGAACAAGTTTTTCTGCTTTCTAAATCTACCCCCAACCCATATAGCACATGTTAAGAAAAAAGAAAAAAAAAAAAAAAAAAGACTGAAATACTCATAAGTGAAAAGAACAGAATTAAAAACAGTGTATTTAAATTGTATTTTTTCAGGTACACACAAGCACTGCATGCATGCTTGTGGTTTTCAGAGTCAAGCTCCCAAAAGATGCCCAGTGGTTAACTGGCACAGTGGTTGTTTCTGGGAGGGAATCTGAGGGATTTGGGCACAGAAGTGGGAAAGACATTTGTTTTTCACCATAGTACTTTTAGGCACTTTTTGCAGTGTTGTGCCCTGTGCTTGGATTACCTATTTAAAATGAATAAATACATTTTTTTTTTCCTTTTTTAAGGCTGCACCCATGGCATATGGAAGTTCCCAGGCTAAGGGTCAAATCAGAGCTGCAGCTGCCAGCCCACACTGCAGCCACAGCAACGCAGGATCCAAGCCAGATCTGCAACCTACACCACAGCTCACGGCAACACCGGATCCTTAACCCACTGAGCGAGGCCAGGGATCGAACCCACATCCTCATGGATACTAGTCAGGTTCATTGCCGCTGAGCCACAACGGGAACTCCAATTCCATGAGTTTTGCATAGAATACAAATACTCGGAACACTCTGGATCTAGTCCCCCCCCCCGCCCCAGCTTTACAAACTCTTCCGAGTGATCAGCTCAGACACAGACAGTCTCACCTGAGAGAGTAGACAGATTCATCCCCTGACCAATAGGCAGCTCAAAGGGCTCAGAGACTGTTTCTTCCAAACAGCCCGACAGACCCAAGAAAAGAGAGGCAGAGGACAAGTGCTCACTGATGCCCCAGCGAATACCCAAAAGCTGCCGGCTTCTTCTAGTTCACCCTTTGCCCAGCTTCTGCCTCAAGGAGTCCTCTCCCAGCGGCAAGGCTTGGCTGAGAGTAAGCCAGGACATCTGACCACAGTCCTCTCACCTCCTGGAAGAAGAGTTTCTGTGCCACCCCCCTAAGAACATCCAGGCTTGCAGGAGAACGAAAGAAGCAGCCCGGTCCTCCAATACTTTTATTTGGGGGAGGGAAGGGCGTTGCTGGCTTTGCTTTGGTTTCTGGAAGGACATCCTCCTTCACGGCACGTCCATCCCAGGATCTGGCATGGAGAGAGGATGCTGGTGGAGGTGGGAGGGTGGCAGGGGCAGGGAGCCCCTCAGAAATGGAAAATTGGGGGTGAGGATCAAGCCAGGTCCTACGTTTTTATTCTCTGTCTCGGCCCAAGGGAGCTGGAAACGAGGGTCAGGAGAAAGGAGCTGGGACCCAGGAAATGGAGAGGACAGGCTGCCTTTGCAACACCCGGGAAGGAGCCGAGATCCTTCAGAGAACACAGATGTGACCTGGGAGGAAGGGGACAAGTGGGGACGAGGAATTCCCAAGGGGAAGGGCAGAAACGGTGATGACAGGAGATGGTTCATCCCCCCGACCCTCCATCCTGTCCCCACCGTGGGGCTTGGTGCTGGTTGAATGAATGGATGGGTGAGTGAATGGATAGACGATTAGCAGAAGCTGTGGCTGTCAGTGAAGACGGAGGCAGCAGGGCAAAGCAGAGAGAGACACAGGGAAGAGACTAGGAGGGCACTCGGGGGCCAGCCTGGAAGGGCAGGGATACTCCAGGTGAGGGCCAAAGACCCTTGATGGGGAAGTGAGGGTTAAACTTTCACTCCACTTAAAGTGACCCCCAAATCCCTGCCCGATTTGAGATAAGATGAAACACTTACCTGCCACCAGCATCGAAGAGCCCATGAACTGCAGGAGACACCTCACGATTTTCTTGAAGCTTGTGGGCTAGAGGGATTTAAGACAAAAAGAAAACGGTGATACAATGTAAAGAAAAGGGGGAAAAATGAGCATGCCTCTTCACTTTCCCCACCCCTAGATCCAGGAAGACTGGCCAGGTCAGTCCCCTCCGCCACATCAGCATTTTAAAATGAGAATCCAGCCCAGCCTATGAGCAGGCATTTTCCAAATGGCTACAGAATTCCTGCACCTTCCAAAAATACCTCTTCATGCAACTCCTGCCAGGGAGGGAGGGCCCCATGCCCAGGCTGGAACCAACCAATTGGGCTTCCTGAGCCCAGGAGTTGCCACCCTCAAGCTCTGCGGACCCCAGAGACAGGAAATACCCACTGCTTCACAGGTAAACCTAGCCAGACAGCTACTGATGCCGAGCTGAAGACCGGAGCAAAGCAACCTCTGGTTCCACTAATGACAAAAGAGATTAGATGACTTTCAGGAGTAGTTTCCAAACCTCACTTGGCATAGAAACCACCTGTGCAGCTTTTAAAATAGATACCAGGCATCTGGTCAGTTTTATGAAGCAAAAGCTCTTGGGGGAAGTTCCCGTTGTGGCTCAGTGGTAATGAACCAGACTAGTAACCATGAGGATGCAGGTTTGATCCCCAGCCTTGCTCAGTGGGTTAAGGATCTGGCGTTGCCCAGAGCTGTGGTGTAGGTTGCATAAAAAAGAAAAGCTCTGGGGGAAGGATCCCCCCGACTCCCAAGGGAAAGAGATGGGGATTGTGACTGGGAGGTGGCACCGGGGGAACTTCAAAGAGGCTAGTTGATAATATTCTGTTTCCAGACCTGGGAACTGACTGGTTTGTTCATTTTGTGAAAATTCAGCAAATTATAGCCACATGTACACTCTTCTGTATGTTTGTTACATTTTTTTTCTTTTTTTCTTTTTTAGGGCCACACCTGCAACATATGGAAGTTCCCAGGTTAGGGGTCAAATGGGAGCTGTAGCTGCTGGTCTATGCCACAGCCACAGCAACACGGGATCCGAGCCATGTCTGTGACCTGCACCTCAGCTCGCAGCGATGCCAGATCCTTAACCCACTGAGCAAGGCCAGGGATCAAACCTGCACCCCCATGGATACTGGTCGGTTTCTTAACCTGCTGAGCCACAACAGGAACTCCCCATTTTATTTTTTTAAAAAGCTCCCCTGCTAGATTTCAGAACCACAAGTTGGAGGTTCAGGATGAGGGGTTTAGGTTATACACAAGAGAGAGGCTGGGTGCTTTTGAGTATTGGCTGGAGTAGCTACAGGGTCTGCCTTTCTTTTTAGGCAAATCTCTGACCCTCAGGGGAGAAAACTCCAGAGAGCAGAGAGGCCGGGATGGGAAGTGCTCCGGGGAGGAGCCAAACTTCTCTGCTCATGGATGCTGACCAGTGACACCAGTGCAGACCTGTCCTGCTCATCGCCTCTTGAACAGGGCACTCGAGCCTCCTGTGATCTATTTCAAGAGGAGCATTTTCTCCTGCAGCTTTGCCTTATCCTCTGTGGTTAAAGAGGCTGCAGAGGCTACCAGCTTCTTGCAGTCCTCCCAGGTCCCTTTCCTAGGGTGAGCTGCTTCTTCGAAATAGCATTCGTTTACCAACAGGATGGGAAACATTTTTTCATTCACATCATCTATGTGTTACATTTAGTTGTGGTATCACTTTAGTCTCTTATGCTGTGGTCCATGCTCGGGTTGGAAAAGAATTTTCAGACTCAGAGCAGGGTGAAGAAAAGACAGCTTTATTGAGGCAAGAAATGCTGCAAACACAGCAGGCTGACTTCCTGCTGATCAGAGAGGGCCCCAACCCTAGCTCATGGTCATTCTTTTCTGTTTTTATAGCCCAGGGACAGAGGCGAGAGAGGAGAGGTCTTACAATGCACTTGCTGAGCTGATGATTGGTTGAGGAAAGAGGGGTTTTCTGATACACTTGCTGGTTGGTTGGGGGTGTATAATGCCCCTAATAGGGGCACGGTGAGGAATACGTCAGATGCCTTTCCTGGTAGGGGGCAAGAGGAGTAGACCAGGTTGCTCAAAGCAGAAAAGAGGGCTCAGGAACTTTGTAACAATTACAATGAGATAGGTGGGATGATAAATGTCTGGTAATTCTTACCCCAGCCAGAGGCTTTTTGAGTTTTATCTCTTTGGAGAGGCCTTGAAGTCCCACATCTTTATATTATGGAAAAGTTTCTCATTCTCTCATTCCTGAGGCATCCTGGTTATTTGTAAAACAGCCAGCAACTTGACTTTGTCTGCTGTCTCAGGTTATGCATTTGGGGGGCAGGAAGGCCCCAAGGGGGGAGGTTGTTCCTTTCTCACAACATGGCAGCAGGAGGCGTACATGAGGTCAATTTGTCCCATCAGTGCTGAGGTTAATTATGACCATCTGGTTAAGGGGGTATCTGCTGGGTTTCTCTACTGAGAAGTTTTTCCTTTTGAAATTATAAGTAATCTGTCAAAATGACTTCGTATTTCAAAGACTGTGGAAATATCCTGTTCCTCTCTGCTGATGATTCCTGCCTGGCCCTGATGTGCCTGCCAGTCATTCAAGGAAAGTGGAGCTGGCTGGTGTCCTGGAGCTGAGGTCACAGAACTAGGATGTGCAGGGAAGGAAAAGCAACAGGGACAGGAAACTGTGCAGAGAGGAAGGTAGGTAGTCCCAGTGCTATGCTGGGAGCTGAGCTGCAGCTTACCAAGGTGTGGGTGGCAGGCAGACCATACCCACCCCCTCGGGGCTGCCTCAAAGGTACAAGCCCTTCTCCAGAACCCTGACCTGCAACGGGGAACCCGTTTTCAGAAAGCAGGAAATTCATCCTTTCCTCCTTGTTCCCTGGTGGCCCCTGGTGCTCAGAAGGGGGAAATGCCCCAGAAGCATTATTTCCAGAATATTTCCAGGGGCCCAGAGAATCTGGGCTTCCAGACCTGTGAGCCTGGCCTGACCCTCCCAGCCAGCCTCCCCCACCCCACCCCACCCCCGTCCCTACCAGCCTTCTCCACTCCTTACAAATATTTGCTCTGCAGTTGGACACAACCCTGGGCTGGCAGTGGCAGTGGAAAGTGGGGGAGGGGGGCACACCCACAGGACACACTCAGCCTGGGACAGGTCGGCCACAATTCTTGTATGCCAGACAGAAGGCTGCTTATTTTCTGTGGCTAACATAACAAATGCTCACAAATAATTGTATGGCTTAACGCAATAAGTGTTTATTCTTTTACGGTTCCTAAGGTCAGACGTGTGAGGCTGAAGTGTCAGCAGGACCGGGCTCTGGCGGCAGGTTCTAGGGGAGATTCTTCCTTGGCTTCTTCAAGCTTTAGTGACTGCTGGCAATCCTTGGCTTCCTGGGCTGCATCCTCCAATTTCTGCCACTGTGGTCATGTCGACTGAAAAATATGCACAACCTAAAAGTTGAGAGTTACGTTTTCTTGGGTGGGCATTCTGAGGACTTCAAACCTGAGACAAGGCTCTCAGATCACGTGAGGGACCACTCTGAAGAGGCAATGGGGGGTCCAGGATACTTAGGAGGTTTTGCAACAAAGACCAGGTAGTTGGAACATTAAACAATTACTGCATTTTTTTTTTTTTGTCTTTTGTCTTTTAATTACTGCATTTTTTATTTTGTTTTCTTTTTAGGGCTGAACCTGAGATGGGGGGTAGAATCAGAGCTGCAGCTGTCAGCCTACACCATGGCCACAGCAATGCCAGAACCGAGCCACATCTGCAACCTACACCACAACTCACGGCAATGCTGGATCTCTAACCCACTGAGCAAGGCCAGGGATTGAACCCACATCCTCATGGGTACTAGCCAGGTTCTTAGTCCACTTAGCCGCAATGGGAATGCTTGTCCTTTTTTTTTTTTTTTTTTTTTTAATGCTATTGAAGTGTAGTCGAGTCAAAAGGTTATTGTTAGTAAGAGAAAACTAGACATCTCAAGTTAATACATTTAGTGCTTTTCTTTTTTTTTTTTTTTTTTTTTTTTTTTTTGTCTTTTTGCTATTTCTTGGGCCGCTCCTGCGGCATATGGAGGTTCCCAGGCTAGGGGTCCAATCGGAGCTGTAGCCACCGGCCTACGCCAGAGCCACAGCAACGTGGGATCCGAGCCGCGTCTGCAACCTACACCACAGCTCACGGCAACGCCGGATCGTTAACCCACTGGGCAAGGGCAGGGACCGAACCCGTGACCTCATGGTTCCTAGTCGGATTCGTTAACCACTGCGCCATGACGGGAACTCCAGTGCTTTTCTATATATGGGAAGATGCAAGAGTCTGGGCTCCTTGAAATCATTCCTTTGAAATGCACCTGGCTGTGTGGGGCCAGTAGCCTGTGCTTTCACATCCTGAGTCTCCTCAGGGTGCACTGTTGGCGTGGAGGCAGTGAGGTGTGGAACGGGTAGCTGAATGATTGACTGCTAGATGGCTGGCATCCTGCCTCCATCCTGAGTTCCCTCAGGGCCCACTGTCAGAGGGCTGTAATGTGCTGGTTTGATGGCTGCAACATCCTCTGTTTACTGATCTGCAGGCAACTTTTTTTTTTTTTCTTCTTTTTAGGGCCGCACCCAAGGCATACGGAATTTCCCAAGCTAGGGGTCATAGTGGAGCCACAGCAATGCTGGACCCAAGCTGTACCTGCAACCTACGTCACAGCTCACGGCAAAGCCAGATCCTTAACTCACTGAGCGAGGCCAGGGATGGAACCCTCATCCTCATGGACCCTAGTCGGATTCATTTCAGCTGAGCCATGAAGGGAACTCCCTGCAAGCAAGAGTTTTTGTTCAGTTACATCTTCCTCCTCTTCCTCTGTCTTATAAGGAAACTTGTCCTTGGATTTGGAGCAGGACCCTAGAGACACCCAGAAAATCCAGGAGGATCTCATAGTGAGATCCATAACCCCTTTACATCTGCAAAGAGCCTTGTTCCACCTCAGTGCACAATCACAGGCTCTGGGAGTTAGTGCATAGCTTTTGGGGGCCACCCTTCAACCCATTACAGAAAGAATGTACTCTTCTCCATCCTGCACAAATGTTAGTTTTCCACATGTGTCCCTAACAAGTTCTGTTTTATGGTTAGGAGTCATTAAAGTAATGACTGTTTGGGTCTACCTAAATACACACATGCACGCGCACACACACACACACACACACACACACACACAAAATGACATATCTACACACAGATATTTACACTTGTACCCAGGTACTTATATGAAACGTGCCTGTATACTGTATGCATTCACTCACCACATATTTATTGAATGCCCACCATGTGCCAGCCCCTGTGGAAACACTGGAAACACATCAGTAAACAAGGCAGCAAGCCCAGGCCTTGTTTACATTCTGGTGAAATATTTACACACATGCAACGAGCATAGTATGGATGCAGAATATGCAAGAGCTTTTCCATGCCCAGGGGCTGAATTCCGCAATTCTAGGCCACAGGCACCAAGGGAATGGGAAGCCCCTTAATGCCAATAAACAAAGTCCCCAGCAAAGCAGCTTTAAAAACAACAAATCCTTGATTAAGTGAAACACTGGTGAGCAGGGGTGAACCCCATTTCTGAAAAAGCTAATCTCTGCATTGTTGCAGAGGGGCTTGGAGTTCTGGGGTGTGAACTAGAGGAGTCTGAACAAAGGGATCGGCTGGATCTTGACCAGCCAGATCACATGAGAGGCAGGAGATAGATGGGCCCTGGGGTGAGCAACTGGAATCTGTCCCCTGTGGTGAGATACTTCAAGATAAAGATTAGGGCAGGCGCAAGGAAGAGCTATGTCCTGCTTGGATAAAAGCTAGAGAGCACATGTTTCTCATTCTTGAGGTCAAGGGGACCTCCGGAAGGACATACGTGCAGAGAGATTCCTCAGGAGCCAGGGAAGGGAGGGACCCGGACCATAGTACGTCCTGTCAACTTCCCAGAAACCCTTGCACTGGAATCCATCTTGGCTAAAAGATGTGTGTGTACTCAGGGGAGGGCCCTGAGTCGGGCCAAATGTGGACTCAAGGCCAGACAAAGCAAGATGATTGGCCAGAGGAAGCCCCACACAAGTGATTTAAACCACCCTCAAAGCAGGGGGCTCTCTCTTTCCCTCTGTCTGTCTCTGTCTTTCTCTCTCTCTCTCTCTCCCTCCCCTCCACCCTGCCTGCGCTTTCTCCACCCCCGTCTTCTCTCTCTGAATGAGCACTTTATTGGCCTCACTCCTCTCAGTCTCTTTGTTGAATTTTTTCTCCAAAGGAACAAGGATTGGAAACCTACATCAAGTGGGTTGGTTCAGCACTCTCACCCCGCAGTGACCCGAGGACACATGCACATGCTGGATTTGAGGTCAGCCTGTAGGACAAGGAGTGCCGGGCCACCTGGGGGGGCGAGCCTGATCACAAGAGACACAGTGGAGGCTAGGGTTCCGCCGATGGCAGTGATGTGCAGGATAAGGTGAGATGAATGAATGACCATAGCCTGGTGTGAGCTACCAAAACCAGCACTGGCACCAGTGCAGTGGGCGTGTGATGTGGCGAGTCGGACAGGCTGAACTGCAGACTCTGAAATCCCTTCCACTATGATTCCTGTCGGGGGATGGACCGCAGGTGAGACTCTCATGACAGTCTGAGGATGGAAGGAAGGCAGCAGCCATTGCGTAGCACACACTCTGTTTCTGCCCGTTATTCACGCAGCTGTTCTCTTGTCCCCCTGGGTCCTCCTTCCCGAGGGCCTGTGAACAAGCTTCCAACTTTGCCTGTGGGGCTCCAGCCAGCTTGTGACCTTCCCTTCCTTTACGGAACGAAAACTGTGGATAGTACCCTGCTAGTTTTTCTTTCTTTCTAACATTGAAAAATCAAAAAATCACATCTTGAGTGACTAAGAACTAGATCATCTCATATCCCAGGGTTTCCTGAACAGGCCATTAGCGTGGCTATTCTTAGTTCCTTTTCATATAAATTTAGAATTAGCTTGTCGAGCTTTATTTAAAAACATGTTGTCAAGCAGGCTTATAGAAATAGAAGAGAAATGCACGGTTAAGCAAAGGAGGAAGGGGGGGATAATTTAGGAGTTTGGGATTAACAGACACACACTTTTTATATAAAAGAGATAAACAATTATACATTAATAAAATTTTTACAAAGATTATTACTATAAAAACATAAAATAGATAAACAAGGATCTACTGTATGGCACAAGGAACTATATACACTATCATGTAATAACGATAATGGAAAAGAATCAGGAAACAAAAGTTTTATATATGTGTGTGTATATATATATATATATATATACACACACATATCTGAATTACTTTTAACCAGAAACTAACACTACACTGTAAATCAACTGTACTTCAATAAAAGTTGTTTGCTTTGAAAAAAAGAGAAAGCGAAGACCTAAATAAATAGAATATAATCATTTAAAATTTTTATAAATAAATAAAATTCACAAAAGATATAAAAATTGTAATCTAAAAACAAAACGAAAAACATGTTGAGATTTTAATAGGGATTAGGTATAATCTCAAATCGATTTGGGGAGAATTAAACCTTAAAATATTGTTTTCCAATCCATGGACATGGTATATTTCTCCAGTCATACATAGATCCAAAAGAAGACATCCAAATGATGGGATTATTAGTTCAGTGGACACCCATGGGAATGACTGGCTGGCACTACTTGCCTGAGGGTTGCTGCCCTTCCTCAGTGCTTCCAGATTCAAGCTTCCAAATGTTCATCTGACTGTGTCCCCTGCTCACAGCTGATTGGCTCAAGGGAAATCACCCTCCCCAAGCTGATCCAATGAGTGCCTTCTTATAGATGTTTTGGACTGGAGATTAAAAGAAAGTTGAAACAGGCTCTTTTTGGTTGGTATGAGGCTGTAAAACTATAAAATTTAGGAGCTCTCTACGTTCATGTTTCAGGTCATGTGGACTGGAGGGTTGGAGGCAGATGCACTGCTGAGAAAAAAAGAGTGAAGCTCAGAGAGACAGAGAGACAAGACCGAGGAATCTCTGACTCCATACAATGTCTGAGGCCCCAGTTGCATACTTGCTGCTGAGTTCCAAGAGACCTACGTTCCAAGAGAGCCATTGGTTCCAAGGGTACATTGTTCATTGAAATAAATCCACTTTTAGGCTTAAGCTATTTTGAGTTGAGTTTCTATCACTCACAACCAAGAGTCCTACCTAACGCAACTGAGTAGGCGGAAACGTTCATTCTCAAATGGATTTCAGGTGAGCACCTGGCTTTAAAAAGCTCACAGGATAGACTGCAGTCTGCTGCCCCTAGAGGGCAGCACTCTTTGTTCCCGTCTGCAGAAATTTTGTTGCCTTTCTTGGGACAGGTATCAGAGGTGATTGCCCTTAACCTCTTTCTTATACAGAATTTCTATACTAACCACTTATTTTTATGTGTGGATGCCAAACTTAGGTTAGAATTTTATTACCATATTTATCACTAAAATCACCCAGATGATCGCGTTAGGGCTATTATAGGCCCAACTGACAAATGTTACATATGTCAGGATGTCAAAAGTCCCCCAAAATAAGACGCAGGTACCAGATGGGACTTCAAGAGAAATACTAAAAATCTTCACCACTTCTGTCTCTCTTGATAATGAGCCTATTCACCAGGAGGCAGGGTTGCTATAGTGATAAGAGAGTAAGAGTCTGCGTTTTCAGGAGATTGAAGGGAAGAATTTTGAAGGTATTGTGCTGCAAGAAAAAGGTATATTCTGTATATACAGACAGTCCTCAATTTTGCTGAATACAAAAGTCTTTACAGGTCTTAAACAGTCTACACTTTCATGCGTTTCATATACTATACACTGACAGACCCAATGCAATTTTTAAAGACTGAATTCCAACTTTTCTCTCTCAGCTAACTCTGGATGATTTCAGGCTAATTCCTGGGGACGCTGGTGGGTCGCTGCCAAGAGTCCCATTTCAGCATCATCAGCTGTCATCATTCTCAGTGTGGTAACTGATGTGATTATTTAAATATTTAATGGAATAGAAAATACTATATAAATGAAATTGCTGATCAGTAATAAGAAACAAGGTCTCATAAACTTAACCCAGCTGAGATGAAAGTGAGAATAAATTCAGTTAGAACTGGAGGATCTTTTATCACTTATATGTGGAATCTAAAATACGACACAAGAAGTTCCTTGGTGGTCTAGTGGTTAAGGACTTGGCATTGTCACTGCTGTGGTTTGACTTACTGCTGTGGCTTGGGTTTGCTCCCTGGCCTGGGATCTTCAGCATGCCATGGATGCAGCCAAAAAAATACATGACACAAATGAACATACCTACAAAACAGAAACAGACTCCCAGACATAGAGAACAGACTTGTGATTGCCAAGGGGAGGGAGTGTGGGGGAGAGAAGGATTGGGAGTTTGGGATTAGCAGATGCAAACTATTATATATAAGATGGGTAAACAACAGGTCCTACTGTATAGCATAGGGAACTATATTCAGTGTCCAGGGATATACCATAATGGAAACGAAAATAAGAGATATATTTATAAACTGAGTCACTTTGTTGTACAGAAGAAATTAATACAACATTGTAAATCAACTATATGTCAATACATTTTTTTTAAAAATTGGTGAATCTTCAGCTTCAAGTCAGGAATTCATCCCACTAAAAGTAGTCAATTGCATGTTTATTTGTGAAGGGAAAACAAATCAATGTTTGTAGAGCAATAAAAGACCCTGTAGACTGGGGAAGTACACTCTTTTGGACAATGCCTGAAATGTCCCCAGCCCTGAGAAGCACCATAAAGCAAACCAAGTTTTCTGTGATTCTACAAGGCAGCCTTATCTTGTCTTTTCTATGTTTCCCTGACAACTCCAAGAACGTTCTGGCCATTAAATTTTAACAGGGTTGTAAAAATGGTATCATGTTCTAAACTTTCTAAGCCAAGGTTATATTACTTTCATTAAAGACAAGACAACAGGCCCCAAATAATGTCACCTGAGACTTAATAATTATAGTTTTGGCCTCTTCTGGACGTGGAATCTTAAACCCATCAACGAGGAGTTAACCTGGTTATAGCATTAGGGGGGCAATCGGCCTGATAGACCCCTGCTGTCCCCTAAAGGAAGGTGACCTTGCTACGACCAATCTGCTTTTTCCTTGCCCCATTTCTTCTGCCAGTAAGTCTTTTATTTTGTGCAGCTCCTGGGAGCTCCTTTCTATCTGCTGGATGGGATGCTGCCTGATTCATGGATCCCTGAATAAAGCCAGTAAGATTTTTAACATTTACTCAGTTGAATTTTGGTTTTGCTTTTTTTTAGGGCCGCACCCTTGGCATATGGAGGTTCCCAGGCTAGGGGTCTAATCGGAGCCGTAGCCACCGGCCTATGCCAGAGCCACAGCCACGCAGTATCCGAGCCGCATCTGTGACCTACAGCACAGCTCACGGCAATGCCGGATCCTTAACCCACTGAGCGAGGCCAGGGACGGAACCCGTGACCTTAAGGTTCCTGGTTGGATTTGTTTCCACTACACCACAATGGGAACTCCTGAATTTTTTTCTTTTAACACATTGTAATTATAAAGCCCTCTACCACTATCGAGCCATAGCTAGATGATAGAGAGAGAGATACATACATACATAGGTGATAGATACATAAATAGATAATAGACAGGTAGATATCCTCTGAGGTAGAAACTTTCAGTCAACCTTGTCTGGATCTGATTCTCTGGGAGAAAAATGACCCAGACCTCAAGGAGTGAGGAGAGACTCTAGCATTTCTGACCTGACGAGTTAAAATAGCTTGGGAATGTGCTGTCTGCTGGGGAATAGCCACATGAGGACACATTTTACTCATTAATGCTGATGCAGGCCAGATTGCTTTCCAAGAAACCCTGCCCCGTCACTTTTTCCAGCCATTCACGTCTGAGGACACAGAGGAAATGGAGAAAGGCTGGGTATTCTTGGAAGGAAAGCTGTGCCTGAGCTTGGTGGCCAGAGTTCCAACAGGGGTGTGTGTGCAAGGGAGGGTGTGATGACAGAAAGAGCAGCCCTCTGGGTCCTCCAGGCAAGAGCAGGAGATTTGGCCACTGGCTACGTCCAGAGACCACACTCCCCCGGATTTGGAGGCCCGCGAAGAAACCACTCCAGAATCCAAGCGTGACCCTAGTTTCCCTCTGCTTCTGAAACACGGCCAGGGCTCCATTTGCAGCCAATCATTCCAGCTCAAGAGATTTTGCAGCTTGAAGAACGGATGTGGAACGAAGCAGTGGTTAAGTACCCAGCAAAGTTAGCTCAGGGGACCTTAGCTGAGAACACATCACCTGGAGAGATTCGCCAAAAGTCTGAACCCACTGAATCGGAGAATCTGGGGCCCGGAGATAATAATGCAAGCCCTAAGGTAAGGGCCAGTAAGGCGGTGCCAGTAAGGCCAGGCCATGGCCTTGATATTTTTCCTTTTTAGGTTAAAAAATGTCAGTTTCACCTGAGTTGCCATTAGAAGCTATATTCCACAGGGTGTGCTAGACCAGGCTTCTCATTTTAATTAGCATACAAATCACACATCTCGTTAAAGGGTAGATTCTGATTCAGCAGGTCTAGGATGGGGGGTGACGCTTCACATTTCTTTCTTTCTTTCTTTTTTTTGCTTTTTAGGGCCACACCCATGGCATATGGAAGTTCCCAGGCTAGGGGTTGAGTCAGAGCTACAGCTGCCAGCCTACACCACAGTCACAGCAACACAGGATCCAAGCCTCATCTGCGACCTACACCACAGCTCATGGCAACACCGGATCCCCCAGCCACTGACTGATGCCAGGGATCGAACACAAATCCTCATGGATACTAGCCAGATTTGCTTCTGCTGCACCGCAACGAGAACTCCCTCCAATTCACACTTCTAACAAGTTCCCAGATGATGCTTCTTTTATGGGTCCGTGGTTCACACTTGGAGTAGAAAGGGGGTTAGGTCAGTGGTTCTTAGCCTGGGGTAACTTTGTCGTCACCACCCCCAGGTGACATCTGGCAGTGAGAAATGTCTAGAGATGCTTTAGCTTGTCAAGAGGGAAAGGGTGGGAGGGCTGTTCACCACTGAGTTGGTAGAAGCCAGACATCTTACAGTGCACAGGACGGCCCCCACAGCAAAGAATAATCCAGCCCCAAATGTCTGTGACTCTGAGGCTGAGAAACCCTGAACTAGACCAAATACAGAATTTATAAGTTTTCTGAAAAACAGTTACGTTAGTCTTAACTCCTTGCCCATCAAAGGTATAAAAAGGTTGGCAGTTAGAAGTAAAGAGGAAATCGGAGTTCCCAGGGTGGTGCAGCGGAAACGAATCTTGAGTAGTAACCATGAGGTTTCGGGTTCGATCCCTGGCCGTGCTCAGTGGGTTAGTGATCTGGTGTTGCCGTGAGCTGTGCTGTAGGTCTCAGATGCAGCTCGGATCCCAGGTTGCTGTGGCTGTGGTGTAGGCCGGCAGCTACAGCTCTGATTTGACTTCTAGCCTGGGAACCTCCATATGCCACAGGTGCAGCTCTAAAAAGCAAAAAAAAAAAAAAAAAAGGAGGAGGAGGAAAATGAGAATTTGCTAGAAGGAGAGGTGCATTTGCACCACCTCTAGTGACTGAGGAAAAGAATTCCTCAGAGAACTCACCCAAGTATCCAAGCCTGACAACACTGGCTTTGGAGTTCCCGTGTGGCACAACAGGATCTTCGGCGTCCTGGGAGCGCCGGGAGGCAGGTTCCCTCCAGGCCCAGGCACAGCGGGTTAAGGATCCAGCGTTGCCGCAGTTGCAGCTTAGGTCACAACTATGGCTGGGATCTGATCCTTGGCCAGGGAACTCCATATGCCCCGGGGCAGACGAAAAGGGGGGAAAAAAGGCTTTAAATATCCAACAGATCTGAAACCAGTTCTCAGCAGTTAACTCTCCAACAGCGACTTTCCTGTTGCCCTTTTTTGCATTTCAATTTGAAGCCTTCAGAAGTCGGGTTGGCTTCCACCTGGGCTCTCCATCCCATCTTGACCCTGAGAGTCCTCTCACCTCTTCTTAGCTCCCACCTGGTTTTCAAGGCCTTATTAAAATACTTTCCCAGACCTTCCTAGCCTGGGGCAGTCTGGTCTTTTTCCTATGTTTTCCAGATTGCTGTCACAGCACTCTGTGTGTGCCCCTGTTATCACAGCTCTCCTCACATTATATTCTTTTTTAACTTTTTTAACTTGTTTTTTTTGGCTATACACACAGCATATGGAAGTTCCCTGGGCCAGGGATCGAACCCATGCTGCAGTTATGATCCCTGCCACAGCGGCGGTAACTCAGGATTCTTAACCTGCTGCACCACACAGGAACTTCCTGTATTCTTTCAAAAACAAACAAACAAACAAACAAAAACCTTTATAGAGATATAATTCACATTCCATACAATCCATCCTTCTAAAGCGAACCATTCAATGTTTTTTAGTTATATTCAGAGAGATGGGCAAACATCACTATTGTCAATTTTAGAACAGCTTCAGCATTTCCGAAAGAAGCCCTGTGCCCTTTTGTTATTCCCCCTCATCCTCCACTTCCCTGTAGTCTTTTTTCCTTTTTTAAATTAAAGTATAGTTGATTTACAACGTTTCTTCAATTTCTATTGCACAGCAAAGTGACCCAATCACACCCAGTTCCCTGTGCTGTAACCGGAGGACCGCCTTGCCCATCCATCCCAAACACAACAGTCCGCATCCAAAAGCCCCGAACTGCCCCCCATCCCACTCCCTCCCCCGTCCCCCCTGGGAACCACAAGTCTGCTCTCCTTGGCCTTGATCCATCTCTTATTTTGTTTTTTGCTGTTGCTGTTGTTTTGCTTTTTAGGGCCACACCCCCAGCACATGGAGGTTCCCAGGCTAGAGGTCGCATCTGGGCTACAGCCGCCGGCCTACGCCAGAGCCACAGCAACGCGGGATCCGAGCCGCGTCTGAGACCTACACCACAGCTCACGGCAACGCCGGATCCTTAACCTACTGAGCAAGGGCAGGGACCGAACCCGCAACCTCATGGTTCCTAGTCGGATTCGTTAATCACTGTGCCACGACGGGAACTCCGATCACATATTCTTAATCCATCACCCTCTAGTCTTAAGCAGGCACTAATCTACTCTCTGTCTCTATAAATTTCCCTCTGACATTTCATACGAATGGAATAATACAACATATGGTCTCTTATAACCGGCTCCTTTCGCCTAGCATAATGTTTTCAAGGTTTATCCCTATTACAGCGTGGAGGAATACTTCATTTCTTTTTGATATTGCATTGTATGGATATGCTGCATTTTGTTTACCCATCATCAGTGGATGGACATTTGTGTTGTGTCCACCTTTTGGCCATCGTGAATGATACTGCCACAAACATTTGCACACAAGCTTTCACGTGAACACGTTTTCCTTTATTTATTTATTTCTTGTTTGTTTCTTAGAGTCACACCCGCGGCATATGGAGGCTCCCAGGCCAGGGGCTGAATCGGAGCTACAGCTGCCGGCCTACACCACAGCTATAGCAATGCTGGATCCAAGCTGCGTCTGCCACCGACACCACAGCTCACCACAACGCCGGATCCATAACTCACTGCGAGAGGCCAGGGATCGAGCCCGCGTCCTCATGGATACTAGTCAGGTTCATTACCACTGAGCTACAAGGGGACCTCTGGACACAGGTTTTCATTTCTCTTGAGGGTGAACTTAGGAATGGAATTGCTGGATCCTATGGTAACTCCACATTTAGTCATTTCAGGACCTGCCAGACCATTTTTCATGGGGCTGCACCATTCCACACTGCCACCAGCAGTGTCTGAGGCTTCCACGTTCTCCGTATCCTCACCAATAGTTGTGTGTCTTTCTGATGATAGCCATCTTGGTGGATATGAAGTGGTATCTCCTTGGAGGTTTTTTTTTTCTTTTTTGGCTGCACCCAAGAAATATGGACGTTTCGGATCCAGGAATCAAATCTGAGCCACAGCTGCAACCTTATGCCACAGCTGCGGCAATGCTGCGTCCTTACCCCACTGCATCAAAGCAGGAACTCCTCTCATTGTGGTTTTGATTTTCATTTCTCTGATGGCTAATGATGTTGAGCCTATTTTCATGTGCCCTTTGGCCATTTGTATTTCTTCCTTGGGGAAAAGTCTATTCAGCTCCTTTGCCTATCTTTCAATTGGATTGTTTGTTTTTGTTATTATTGAGTTGTAAGAGTTCTTTATGTATTCTGCATACCAATCACTGATGAGACATAAGATTTGCAAATATTTTCTTCCATTCTGTGAATTATCTTTTCACTTTCTTGAGAGGGAGCAAAGCTAGCCCACAGAGGAATCTTATGTTTAGCAAAAACATCTAGGTCCTACTATCTGTGCCATCCATTGTCATGGTCTGGGCTGCCCAGGAAGACCAGGGCCTCAGCATGAAAGCTGAGGCAGGTTGTGAGAGCTATCTGCATGCCTGGCAACTAAAGCACCTGTCTCTTTCTTCCTTCCTTCCTTCCTTTCTCTCTCTCTCTGCCTTCCTTCCTTTTTCTTTCCTTCTAACTTAATTTTTTCCAATAATAAAAAATACAGACTTATTACAAACGTTTTATGTATTTATATGTGTGGCTGCTCCCACGTTATGCAGAAGTTCCCGAGCCAGGACTGAACCTGTTCCACTGCAGTAACCTGAGCCACAACAGTAACAACACTGGAGCCTTAACCCACTGAGCCACCAGGGAACCCCTACAAACACTTGAAAATGCACAGCAAAGTATTAAAATAGAAAGAAAACTACCACTCAGAGGTAATCACGAATAACATTCTGACAATTCCTTTTGGCCTTATTAATGTACAGTTTTTGAAAATCATAGATGTAGTTCCCATCGTGGCACAGTGGAAACGAATCTGACCGGCATCCATGAGGATGCAGGTTCGATCCCTGGCCTCGATCAGTGGGTTAAGGATCTGGCGTTGCTGTGGCTGTGGTGTAGGCTGGCAGCTGCAGCTCTGATTCATACCCTAGCCTGGGAACCTCCATATGCTGAGGGTGCAGCCTGAAAAATAAAAATAAAATAAAAATCATAGATGAGAACATATTTGCAGCAAAGGCCTCCCATTGGTTCATGTCTCCCTCTCTCCAAGCCCTTGCTTGCTGCCCTCCCACGCCGACTCGGCTTGGTCATCCTGACTGGCTTTGGCCAACGGGATAGTAGCAGATGCAAGGAGGGTGCTTGAGGCTTGAAATGTGCCGGCACCTTGGGGCTTGTTCTCGGCGTCTCTTTGAAACCAGGCAACTGCTATGAGAAGAAGCCTGGACTAGCCTTTTGGAGGCTGAGAGATCACTGGATACAAAGGTGAACTGTCCCAGATGAGGCCTGTAGACCAACCAGCATGCCAACCACCAGGCGTGTGAGTGAGGCCTTCCCAGACAATCTACACGCAGCCGCAAAACATCCAGACAGCAAAACAAGGTAGATAAGACATGTGACTAAATTTGGAGTGGTTTGTTAGATGGCAAAAGTTGACATATACTCATTTATATAAAATCCTGTGACATTTTTTGCCCTTGATATTTTAACACAAGCACTTTATCATATGATTACAATTCGTTGTGAACATCTGTTTTCAACAGCCACCTGAGAGTGCCATGAGGCATACATCTAGTTTACAAAATTGTTGCCCTATTGTGGTTTTTTTTTTTTTTTTTTTTGTCTTATGTCTTTTTCAGGGCCGCACCCGCAGCATATGGAGGATCCCAGGCTAGGGGCTGAATCAGAGCTATAGCTGCCAGTCTTCATACACCACAGCCACAGCAACGAGGAGTCCGAGCCACATCTGCAACCTACACCACAGCTCACGGCAACACCGGATCCGCAACCCACTGAGCAGGGCCAGGGATCGAACCTGCGTCCTCATGCATAACAGTTGGCTTTGTTAACCACTGAGGCACAATGGGAACTCCTGTTGCCCTATTGTTTGACATTTAGGTTGTTTTAATTTTGGCATTCATAATATTGGTAGGGTTGATATATTTATGCATAAAGATTTTTCCTATATTGCCTCCATAATTTTTTATTTTACTAATTTTAATCTGTCATTTGAACTAGACAGCTTTAGGATGTATTTCTGATAAGGATTTAAAAAAAAAAAACCATAAGGACAGTTCCATTATCACACCAACAGCATGAACTATAAGACATCAGTATCTTCCAACACTCAGTCTATGCTAATTTCCCCTGATCGTCTGAAATGATATTGACTTATTCAAATCAGACCTAAGGAAGGTCTTTGTTGAATAATGTATTAACTTATTGTGCCTATAAATTTCTCAGGAACTGGATTGGGCTGATTGGCTCCTTATGATGACATTTAATCCATTTCTCTAGGCTTTGTAGTTCATGTCATCCCAGAAGCTTGATTACATGCGTGTTTACATTTTGGAAGCTCCCGCTGTGGTGTTTGGGGAGTGCTGGGACTCAGGTTCGATCCTCTGCCCAGCACCGTGGGTTAAACATCAGGTGTTGCCACAGCTTCGGCTTGGGTCGAGGCGGCAGCTCGGATCTGATCCCTGGCCCCGGAGCTCCATGTGCCTCAGGGGCGGCCAAAAATGAAAATAAATACATAAGTAAATTTTGGAGGTGGGGGCAAGAATCCTTCATTGGAGATGGTATGCGCCCTACTGCATCACAAAGTAAGGCTCAACCCCCTCTGGTTTTCCCTTTGACTGACCAGTGGGTGCAGAAGCTGTCAGCCTGGTTTATCCATTATAGAGTTCCCATTCGCATTTCACCCAAGACTTTCAATAGCTGCTGGATGATCATTGCCTAAATTTATTATTTTATTAGGGATTGCAAATGGTGATTTTTCTAATCCTATAATTATAATTCTTTCATTTATTTATTTATTTTTGCTTTTTTTTTTTTTTTTTTCTTCTTCTGCCTTTCAGGGCTGCACCTGCTGGCATATGAAGGTTCCCGGCTAGGGGTCAAATCGGAGCTACAGCCGCCCGCCTACACCACAGCCACAGCAACACAGGATGCAAGCTGTGTCTGTGACCTACACCACAGCTCATGGCAACGTCAGATCCTTAACCCACTGAGCAGGGCCAGGGATGGAACCCAAATCTTCACAGATTTTAGCTGCACCACAATGGGAATTTCCGCTCTAATTCTTTAAAAGAAGAACTTTCCTGGGTATCCTAATATATTGTTGATAAGGAAAGTCATGATAAGTGCTTAATTCCTTCCTTTCTTTACCAACTTTCAGAATAAGTTGATATCCTAGAAACATCAAAAGATGACCTTTTACTTTTGTTTCTTAGCCTTATGAGTCCCTAGGTGACTCTATCCCTGATATGTTTCAATCCTTTTCAGTCATTATTCTTCTGAATGCCCAAATTGTTCTGTTTTGCCCCAATTAGGGTTATTTCCTATAAGCAACATGTGAAAATATCTGTTTATTTCTCCTCTTACAAACACTGAATATGCTTATTAAAAAATATACACACACATATATTCACTATCAATAGATTTTGTGTGTGTGTGTGTGTGTTTGCCTTTTCTAGGACCACACCCACAGCATATGGAGGTTCCCAGGCTAGGGGTCGAATCGGAGCTGTAACCACCAGCCTACACCAGAGCCACAGCAACAAGGGATCTGAGCCGCGTCTGTGACCTACACCACAGCTCACAGCAACGCCAGATCCTTAACCCACTGAGCAAGGCCAGGGATCGAACCCACAACTTCATGGTTCCCAGTCGGATTCGTTACCCACTGCGCCACAACGGGAACTCCTCAATAGATTTTTTTTTTAAATGATATGTGTGAGCTGATTTTTTTTTCTCATACCTAAAGGGGTTGAAAATTTTTATGTGTCATTAGCCATTTGTATTTATCTTTTGGTGAATTATCTAATTATATCCTTTACTCATTTACCTATTGGTTCTTAGCAGTTTCTTTTTTTTTTTTTTTTTTTTGTCTTTTGTCTTTTTTGTTGTTGTTGTTGCTATTTCTTGGGCCACTCCCGCGGCATATGGAGGTTCCCAGGCTAGGGGTTGAATCGGAGCTGTAGCCACCAGCCTACGCCAGAGCCACAGCAACACGGGATCCGAGCTGCGTCTGCAACCTACACCACAGCTCACGGCAACGCCGGATCGTTAACCCACTGAGCAAGGGCAGGGATCGAACCCGCAACCTCATGGTTCCTAGTCGGATTCGTTAACCACTGCGCCACGACGGGAACTCCATCTTAGCAGTTTCTAAAAACCAATTTATACTTAAAGATATTAATTCTGTGCCTGTGGTATTTGTTGCAGAATTTTTTCCCAGGCGATTGTTTGCCTTTGATTTTGTTTAAGCACATAAATTCTATGTCTTTATAAAGGTAAAGCTACTTGTGAGTGAATCCCATGTTATTAAACTTAGAAAGTTCTTTTCTATCATGTATTTTGAATACTCTTTTTGTCTATTTTATTCTGGCATTTTAATGGGTTAAAAATCAACCTAACTCCTTAATCCATCTGCTCTTAATTTCGATGTGAAGGTATTCGGGTAGCACATGCATTATTGCAGTTTTACAATGTATTTTCCATATAAGAAATTCTCTGTTATTGCTCTTATTCTTCATAGATGTCTCAGCACTCATTATGTCTGTTCTTTCAAATAACTGTGTACTAGACACTTGTCATGTTTTGGAGCTGCCTGTTTGGGACATTTTCAGCTTTATGACTCCTGCCCCTTCCCCATCTCCCAAGATAGAAGCCAGGAAATGTGAGTTTCCTGTCTCCTTTGCAGCTAAGGAGAGGGCATGAGACCTAGGCTCCAGCATCCACCATACATGCATGAAACTTTCGAAATAAACAATGTGACGAAGTGGGCTGTGTGTGGAATTCATTTGCTGGTGAGGGTGGTAAGAGATAGCTACTTTTCGAGGCTGGCACTAGCTGTGAGGCTGAGTTTCAGGCACCCGGGTGGCATTGGTGCTGGTGGTAGCCGTGGACACAGTTGGTTTGCATCCCTGGCTTTACTACCAATGGGCTCAGTGCCCAGCGGTGGGAAGACTGGTTGCCTCATTAGGTCAGGTCTGCAACGTGTCTGGGCACTGGTCCTGGGAGCTCAGTGCTAAGTGGTTCTGAGAGTTCCCCAAGGCTGACCAATAAATGCCTTTTTTGGAGTTCCCATCATGGCTCAGCAGAAACGAATCTGACTAGCATCCACGAGGATGCAGGTTCAATCCCTGGCCTCACTCAGTGGGGTGAAGGATCTGGCGTTGCCGTGAGCTGTGGTGTAGGTCACAGACGTGGCTTGGATCTCGTGTTGCTGTGGCTGTGGTGTAGGCCAGCGGCTACATCTCAGATTCGACCCCTGGCCTGGGAACCTCCATATGCCATGGGTTTGGCCCTAAATAGACACAAATAAATAAATAATAAATAAATGCCTTTCTGTGCAGACAAGTGAGAGTGTGTTCTAATGTTTGTAACAGAACCTTGACTGACATGCTGGGCAAAACTAAATCAGAGAAGAAAGGCATTGTATTCAGGATGAATTGCAGATATTGTGTGGAGTCTAAACTGACCCTTGATATTTGACGTGTGCACCACGTGGACCTGCAGCCCCAGTGACATCTGAGAATTTGCTAGAAATGCTTAATCTTAACTTACTCCAGTCCTGCTGAGTCTGAATGTACATTTTAACAAGATCCCCAGAGGATGCGGAAGCACAGACTGAGAAACACTGGTCTAGGGATTCCCAACCTTGGCTATACTTCCCCCCACCCCCGACGATACTTTAAAATCACTTGGGTTTCATTTTAAACACTGCTGTCCATTTACATCCTACATGACAACAACTGATTCAGGAAAAGAATCATCACTGGAGCCGAAACGACAGAGCAAAAGATTGTTGGGGAACAGATTTTCCATACACTTCTAAGAATTTCCCCACAGATGTTTATTAATTACAAAGGGGAAAAATGACTTTTACAGCAGAGAAATCTGGCAGACACTGTGTAAACAATGACAAAACTCAACATCACACATGATTGGTCAAAGGGAGAGCATGACCCTCCCAACAAGAACAGGACGTTGCCTACGTAGAATTTCTGCCAAAAATGATTACGCTGGAGCGACTACTGAGGGGCAAAAACCAGACAAACCCAAACCGACCATCTGTAGATCAGCTACCCAGACTCTTAAAAAATGTCAGCTTCACAAGAGTCTAAAATGACCGGGAGTTGTTCTAGAATAAAGGCAACGTGATAACTAAATATATTGTATAATCTTTACATACTGAATTGGGGTGGGGAAGGCTATGAAAGACCTTTTCAGGACAATTTTGGGGAAGTCTGGATCTTAGCAGAATTGTCTCAATGTTAAATGCTCTAGGTGTGATAACTTGAATGTGGTTTGTGTCATTAATTTTTTAAAACTCAGCTGAAAGGGGCGTTAGGACAGGCCTGTAGGGCGAGCTCTCATGCCCCACCTTGCTTCATCAACTGCTCCAAACACGAGGAGCCCTCACCTCTGCATCTGCGACAGGAAGGTGCCTCTGCTTTACCAGCCCCCGGGAAGAAGAGAACATCTCTCCACCCCGTGACAGCCCACAGCCAATCAGAGACTGTAGCAGCCCAACCAATGAGAAGCCTCCATACTTTGGAGCCCCAGCTTCCTCCAGTGGATACTGGTTATCAGAGTCCCTTTCAACAAATCCCTTTTCCCTATTAAAGCAAGTTCCCCTTCCCAGTTCTCTGGATTTGCCTATGGTGTGCTGTAGCTCATACATCCCCAGTTGGAATTCCTCTGTTATCCCTAAATACACTCACTTTTGCTGATAATGTAACTGGCTATTCATGCTATCAAAGTTGATACTTGGTGTCAGAAGGGGGGGGGGTTCCAAAGGAGGTGGGTTTGGCCCTAAACAGACATAAATAAATAGATAAATAAATGCCTTTCTGTGCAGACAAGTTAGAGTGTGTTCTAATGTTTGTAACAGAATTTGTAAGAGATGATGTCTCCTGGAATTGAGCGAGGTACCTGCATCAAGCCCTCTGTGCTCTTTGCTTCTGTGAGTCACCACCTGCTTTCAGCTTGAAGCCTCATCTTGAGTTCCAAGCTCCACTCTTGCATTTTTGAGCTGACTTCACCAGGGATCTGGAAACGGTTTGTCATTTCTGATTCAAGACTTCATCCTTGGTGAGCACTCAGTTGTTTTCTGGAGAACAATAATGAGGTACCCTTTTGGGGATCAAGCTAACTGGGGTCTAAGAGTTGGTTTTATTCCTTTTGGAATCTGGGCTAGGACTCTAGCAACTTTCTTGGGGTTTCAGGAGAACTTAGAAAATGAAATCCTGGAGTTCCCATTGTGGCGCAGTGGTTAACGAATCTAACCAGGAACCATGGGTTGTGGGTTCGATCCCTGGTCTTGCTCAGTGGGTTAAGGATCCCGCGTTGCTGTGAGCTGTGGTGTAGGTCACAGATGTGGCTCGGATCTGGCGTTGCTGTGGTTATGGCGTAGGCCAGTGACGACAGCTCAGATTAGACCCCTAGCCTGGGAACCTCCACATGCCACGGGTGCAGGCCTAAAAGGACAAAAGACAAAAAAAGAAAGAAAGAAAGAAAGAAAATGAGATCCTGGTCCCATGAACGCTCTGAGGGCACAGGCCTCCTTTGGGGGTTCAAGCCGCTTTCGTGACTCAAAACTATGCCCCTTCTTCTACTTGTGCATTTTTAACAAAATGGGCTGAAAGAACTAAAGGTAATCCAGAGGTACAGTGGCCTTTATGGGGAACTTTCAGTCTCCCCAAACTCTTCTTTTTTTTTTTTTTTTTTTTGAAGATTAAACTGGAAAACTGTGGTTTAAAATCAAGCAAATGGTGTATTTATTTTTATTGGTATCTGGAAGCTTCCAGATAACACACAAAACTCTAAAATTGCCTCTTTGCAAGATACTGTTTCTAAATTGGCAGAAACAACCCAAAAAAAAAAAAAAAAAAAAAAAAGAAGAAGAAGAAGAAAGAAACAAAACAACCAAAAAAACCAGAAAAGAACGAAAGGACTTCTGAATCCTCCCCCAACTCCTTTGTCCCAGGTCCCATCCTGTGTGTCTTCTCTGCCCCTTTGTCTCAACTCCACCCTGACAGCTATCTTCTGCTCTGGCTCCACCCCTGTGCCATTTCCTTTGTGAAAACCCACCACTTTAAAATCAGACCCTCTGAGGAGCCAAATCCTAATCCCTTAATGACTGTTTCTAAAGTTACCTGGAGCAAATAAACAACTAGAAGGAAAGACTTAAATAGCAATTGCTCTAGATTTTTGGTGATAGCCACCTAGGAGAAAAACTTGCTTTCTGTTTCTGTTTGTTAAGTCACCCATCCTGTTCAAAAGGATGGAACTTTGAAATATATCCACCTTAAGGAGTACCTTTAAAAGAGAGGATTTCAGACCTTTAGGGAGATAACGTATTGCATTCTTTGACTGGTAAGCCTGAAGCTTCTAAAGGACAAATTGTCTCCAGAAACAGTTCTAAAAACATCCTTACTGCATGCCAGAAACACAATTTGGATGTAACTCATCTTTTGAGTTTGTATCTGAGACATGGATAAAATTTAAAACGAAACTAGAAGGTGCCTGTTTGCATCTGTCTGTATTTGAATGTGTGTCTTTATGTGTTACATGTATAGTAGATGTGTGGGTTTTTTTTTCCTTTCTTTTTTTACCTGCAGATGGTATTGCTAAAACTGATTTGTAAAAGAGCTCTATTTAATTGGCTTAAAAACAAACAAGCACTTACATGAATTAAAATATCAGACAGTGACTGGCCTAGGTCTTCAGGTTTACATGATCTTAGATTAATTTTGGTGAGTGAAAGCTTGTTTGGGATTTAATTAAAACAGGCATATTTTTGGAGTTATCAGTGCTGAAAATAATGCAGGCATACAGATTTCATTCTCCCTGGGTTCACTGGTCAGATAAGTTCGTGTTATCTTTGTTATACAATTTGTCAGCAAGAAAAGCAAATTTTTTTGTGAGTGATCTAAACATGATGGTTGAAAACAAGTAAATTGAATGGATATAGATGAGATAAAGTTTTACTGGTAAAGCTTTTAAGCAGCCTCCCCATTCTATATACTAAAAACAAAGATCAAAAGAGAAATTAGGGAAATAATCCCATTTACCATCACATCAAAAATAAAAAAATACTTAGGAA
The DNA here is from genome assembly GCF_054392235.1 of Sus scrofa. Taxonomy (NCBI): domain Eukaryota; kingdom Metazoa; phylum Chordata; class Mammalia; order Artiodactyla; family Suidae; genus Sus; species Sus scrofa. Next base: position 16,417,021 of record NC_139385.1, read on the forward strand.
TAAACCTACCTAAAGGGACAAAAGACCTGTACTCTGAAAAATATAAGATGCTGATGAAAGAAACAAAGATGATACAAACAGATGGAAAGAAATACCATGCTCTGGGATTGGAAGACTCAATATTATCAAAATGACTATACGTCCCAAGGCAATCTACAGATTCAATGCCATTCCTACTAAGTTACCAAGACATCTTTCATAGAACTAGTACAAAATATTTTAAAGTTTTTTGGAAGCACAAAAGACCCAGAATAGCCAAAGCCATCCTGAGAAAGAAAAATGGAGCTGGAGGAATCAGGCTCCCTGACTTCAGACTATACTACAAAGCTAGTCTTCAAAACCATGTGGTACTGGCACAAAAACAGAAATGTAGATCAATGTTATAGAATAGAGAGCCCAGAATTAAACCCACACACCTACAGTCAACCTATGACAAAGGAGGCAAGAGTATACAGTGGAGAAAAGACAGCCCCTTCAATAAGTGGTGCTGGGAAAACTGCACAGCCACATGGAAAAGAATGAAATTAGAACACTTCCTAACACCAGACACAAAAATAAACTCAAAATGAATTAAAGACCTAAATAGAAGACCGGATACTACAAAACTCTTAGGGGAAAACATAGGCCAAACACTCTCCGACATAACCACAGCAATATCTTCTCAGATCCACCTCCTAGAGTAATGACAATAAAAACAAAAATAAACACATGGGACCTAATTAAACTGAAAGGTTTCTGCACAGCAAAGGAAACCCTAAACAAAATGAAAAGACAACCCACAGAATGGGAGAAAACTTGTACAAATGAAGTGACTGACAAGGGATTAATCTCCAAAATTTATAAACACCTCCTGCAGTTCAGTACCAAAAAAAGCAAACAGCCCCATCAAAAAGTAGACAGAAGGTCTAAACCGATAATTCTCCAAAGACATACAGATGGCCAAAAAACACATGAAAAGATGTTCAACATCACTCATTATTAGAGAAATGCAAATTAAAACCACTATGAGGAACTACCTTACACCAGCCAGAATGGCCATCTTCAAAAAGTCTACAAACAATAAATGCTGGAGAGGGTGTGGAGAAAAGGGAACCCTACTACACTGCTGGTGGGAATGTCAACTGGTGCAACCACTGTGGAAAAGAGTACGGAGATTCCTCAGAAAACTAAAAATAGAACTACCATTTGATCCAGCAATCCTACTCCTGGGCATCTACCCAGAGAAAACCATGACTCGAAAAATAACATGTACCCCAATGTTCATTGTAGCACTATACATAGTAGCCAAGACACGGAAACAACCTAAATGCCCATAGACTGGAGAAGTGGATAAAGAAGATGTGGTACATATACACAATGGAATATTACTCAGCCATTAAAAGGAAAGAAATAGTGGCATTTGCAGCAACATGGATGGACCTAAAAATTATCATGCTAAGTGAAGTTAGTCAGACAGTGAGACACCAAAATCACATGCTGTCACTTACACGTGGAATCTAAAAAAAGGACACAATGAACTTTTTTGCAGAACAGATTCTGACTCACAGACTTTTAAAAACTTACAGTTTCCAAAGGATACAGGTTGGGGCGTAGGGGAATGGGCTGGGGGTTTGGGATGGAAATGCTATAAAACTGAGTTGTGGTGATCATTGAACAACTATCAATGGAATAACATTCATTGAGTTAAAAAAATAAATAGTCTCCCCACATCTTTTTGGTAACCTGAAACCTTACAGTTTTGCTACGTCAAGTGGCAGGTAGTCATTAAACGTTTATATCATTCCCAAGGAAGATAATACACGGAAATGTTATTAAAAAAATGGATTCATCCATTTTTGGTTTCCTTTACAAAGGAACAAAGGATATCCGAGTCTATTGGTAAGCATGCCATATTGGAAATTTTACTATGAGGAAAATATGCTTTTAGGAATTATGAAATGTACCCATAAATATGACAGTAACAGGCTGTTCTGGTGAAGCTCTGGGAAATAATAAGGGAAACCACTCCTTACGCAAGGAGAGGCGGCTGTGTGCTTTGGTGTTAAAGGGTGTGACGGATGGAAATGCATTTCGTTGAGGGAAAGAAGAATTTTGTCCTATAATGAGGCTGATTGGTTCAGAATAGGGAAGAGGAAAGATAGGACCAAAAAGCTAAGTGGCAATAGTAAGTTGTGGAAGATTTATGGAAAAAGGAATTTTTTTCAAAGAAACTTTATGTATGGTAGCTGATGAAGATTATAAAGATTTTGAGAATAAACCTTAAAATCAGTGGTGTCCTTATGTAAAACTAAAACTTAATATTCTTTCATTTGCTAAAAGAACAAGCTTTTCTTGGAGCATTGGTCTGCTCCTTACAAGAAATTGTGAAAGGCTGTTTCTTACCTGTAAGGAACCTGCTTGGAAAACAGATTTCTGTTTTACCAAAATTATTTTCTGTGCTTCCTGTTGTCTTAGTCAGGTCTCTGATTAGTTAAGAAAACGAAATTGTCTCAGTATTAAAAGAGCTAAGTCTCTCTTACAACTCTGTAAACTTTTCTGATGTTTTTGAAAGCATATTTCATTTTTTAAAGAAATTCATGGAGGAGTTCCCTTGTGGCACAGCAGGTTAAGGATCCAGCATTGTCACTGCAGTGGCTCAGGTTGCTGCTCTATCCCTGGCCCAGGAACTGCCACATGCTGTGGGCAAGGCCGGTAAGTAAGTAAGTAAGTAAATAAATAAATAAATAAATTTTTTAAAAAATAGGAGCTACTGCTGTGGCACAACGGAGTTGGCTACATCTTGGGAGCACTGGAACATGGGTTCAATTCTCTGCCCCCCACAGTGCGTTAAGGATCTGGCATTGCTGCAGCTGTGGCTGAGGTCGTGACTGTGGCTCAGATCTGACCCCTGGCCTGGGAGCTCTATATGCCACGGGGCTGCCAAAAAAGAAAAAAATAAAATAAAAAGTAAACATTTTAAAAAATAGAGATTCGTGGAAAAGACTCTAGCGGGTACTCTGGAATATAGATTTTTGATAACTTTAGGATCATAACACTGAACTGGATAAGAATTTCTAGAGCGCTAATGGGAAACCTATGGCTTTAATATTCTGTTTACAAGACATCATGGACCCCTTTTTCTGCTCTCTTTTAAGTAATCCGTAACTTACAGCAATTTGATAAAGTGTATCTTCACAACAATAGCTGAAACATTTATCATTCTCTCCCTATCTGGTCCCACAAAAGTTCTGAAACACTTATTAAATAATCTCATGTTTCATGACTATTTGCATAGGCTCCGTGGGAATCTGCTCTTGTAAGAGGACCCAGAATACCCAGTTCTTGCTTCTTTTGGTCCACACGTGATAAAGGGAGATATATCTGTACTGCAAAGCCCTAATTGCTCCTATCAAAAATAAGCATGCTCTGTTAGAGCACTTTTTTCACAGCGTGCTCCTGGGAGATGCAAATCAACATCACACGTGACAGCCTGGAGACTTTGTGTGTTGGAGTGGCTCCATCAGGCGCTATTGATTAATCCTTATGCTGCTCAACCCCAGGGAGGGGACACCTAGATCTCTGTGTCACACCTAAAGAAGGCATTGAGCCCTAACTGGACTTGCACAAAGCAAATGACACGAGGTATTCAGCTTTCCCAAGAAGTCGGGAGCAGGCCTGTATCCTTTTCTTTCAGCACTGCCCCTTACCTTATTTCCTCCCTCCCTTCCAGGGAAGGACCATGCCCGTGTCTGTATTCTCCAGCTCCTTGTGAAAGGGGGAAATAGCTCTGATTTTTGAGATATTTCTGAAATATTTCTGAAACCCCTTGGTTTCCAGCTGGATTCACCACTGGAAACCTCAGCCCATCTACAATAACAATGGCCCTTTGGTCCACTTTGTAAGTAAATTTCACTAGGGTTCCAGGTGCTAGGGTCTGTCCAAATTGTTCTGTGGGCCTATTTTACTGAGTCAGGGTACTGCGCCTAAAATTATTCCTTCCTTCGAGGAGACCCAGCACCTGGCATGGGAAAACAAGATATTTTGAATATTTGCATAAAAAGTTCTGTGGAGCTGCCAAATGCAAGCCTTGGTTAAGTAATGAATAAATCCAAAGATACTATCACTTATACAGTGGCCTGTGTACACACCTGATTATACATTCATATGTGGAAATTTGGGGAATGGCCTTTATGATAGAGCAACTCATCGCCTTGACCGCTGGAGGATTCAAAGACAAGTGTGCCCGTGCTGAATTCACTATTTTGTTCTCCCTATAAAACCAAACAAGTCTCTCACTGGTCTGTTCTATTAAACCTTTACGATCTCCTTAAGCAAGAACTCCTAGGAGGTGTACAGAGTCTGGTTTTGCCAACACAGGGAGAGCTTTATTCCTATGGATTCGTGAGTGACAGTGAACAAATGATCAAGTATCTCCCCCTGATATTAAGAGAGTGGACTGACTCCATAGCCAATGCAGTTCCAACTCAGCAGTGGTCACTTATCTCATTGGCTGAGGTAGTTCAGAGCAAGCACAGTGATTACAGCAAATTTCACCTGACAAACCACTGTCTTTTTCAGCTGGCTACCTTCAGGTCTGGGCTCCGGGTTTAGCACCATCTTACAAACTGGGTTTATTGTTTTTAATTCTGCTTTCTATTTAAGTTATGTACCTATTGCTTGTTGAACTTTTGCAAAAATGACACACCTAATAAAGATGAGTTAGTTCAGTGCTTTGAGAAAATTTCTAATACTTACAACCTTTTAACTTTTAACAGGAGTTCTTTTAACTTTTAACAAGAAGAGTTCTCCCTGCCACCTCCCCCTGTTGCTCAAATGCAGCCTCAAGAGGCTTCTGATTTGCATATTTTCTCTCTGACATGGGACATAACAGCCAGGGAAGATCCTTCCTGGCCCTGAGGGATAAACCACTATATGCAGAGATCCTAACTCTTGATTAGCAATGCTTTCAAGGATATATATTGATCAAAAGGGGGAAATGTGGAATTAATTAAAGAAACCTCAGCTAAAATTGGAGTTGGGTCAGGTCTGTAGGGGGAGCTCTCATACCCCACCATGCATCATTGCTTACTCCACACAGGAAGAAATAAATAGTTACATCTCTGACAGGAAAATGCCTCTTCTTTACTAGCCAGCCCAAGTAGAAAACTTCCCTCTACCATGACAACCCAGGCAATTAGAGACTGTAGTAGCCCAACCAATGAGAAGCCTCCATAATTTTGGCTACTAGCTTCCTCCAGTGGACTCTTTGGTTATTATAAGCCCCCCCCCCCAATTCTCTTTAAAAGCAAGATCTCCCTTTCTTATTCTCTGGATTTGCCTATGGTGTGCCATAGTTCATGTATCCCAAATTGCAATTCCTCTGCTTTTCCCAAATAAACTCACTTTTCCTAGTAAAATAACTATTATATTATTAGAGTTGACAGATTATGTGTAAGAGTACTTTTATTGTTAGGAAATGCATACTAAAATTATAAAGTATCATGATATCTACACTATAAATAGTTCAGAAAAAAATCCATGTATAAAATATAAAAGGGAGATAGGAGTTCCCTTTGTGGCTCAGTGGTAACAAACCTGACTAGTATTCATGAGGATGCAGGTTTGATCCCTGGCCTTGCTCAGTGGGTAAAGGATCCAGCATTGCCGTGAGCTGTAGTGTAGGTCACAGACACAGCCTGCATCCTGTGTTGCTGTGGTTATGATGTAGGCTGGCAGCTACAATTCTGATTCAACCCCCAGCCTGGGAACTTCCATATGCTGCACATGCGGCCCTAAAAAAGCAAAGAAAGGAAGAAAAATAAAGATTATAAAACAGCCATTTCAAAAATGGCCTTCTCTGAAAGGACACACACCTTAATGTTACCAAAGATGACTCCTGGGGAGTTCCCATCGTGGCTCAGTGGTTAGCGAATCCAACTAGGAACCATGAGGTTGTGGGTTCAGTCCCTGGCCTTGCTCAGTGGGTTAACTGATCCAGCATTGCCATGAGCTGTGGTGTAGGTTGCAGACACGGCTTGGATCTGGTGTTGCTGTGGCTCAGGCGTAGGCTGGCAGCTACAGCTCGGATTCGACCCCTAGCCTGGGAACCTCCACATGCAGTGGGAGTGGCCCTAGAAAATGCACAAAGACAAAAAAAAAAAAAAAAAAATGACTCCTGAAGGAGCAGGAAGTTGGCAAAGGGGAACTTTATGTTTTATTTCATATATATTGTTAAAATGTGCAAAAGAGTGCTCTGGGTTTTGTTCCCTTTTTTATTAAAATGTTTCTTGGATTAGTCAGCTTTTGCTGCAGTAACAAGCAAACCCAAATCTCAGTGGCTTATAACAACAAGTATTTGTTTCTCATGTTACATGAGGGCTGAGGACAGGCTGTACTTTGGCTCTGTGTATTTTCTCACTCTGGGACCCAGACCAAAGGAACATATATATGTGAAACATACTTTTCTCATAGCAGAGGGCAGAATCACTGGAGACCAAGCCAAACCATGCAATTGCATTTAAAGTTTCTGCTCAGACAGGAAATGAGCCATCCCTGCTTATAGGCCAAAGACTGAAAGAAGTCAGGGGGCCACACCTCACAAGGGACCACTTAGCAAGCAAGAATGTATAATCACCTTATGGAGAAGTGAATGAGTAATGGTGAAACAATGATATACTCGACTATACTTCTGTTGAATTAATTTAATCTACTTTAAGGAAACTTTTTTTGTCCTTATATAATTTTTTTTACCTATGGACTCATGTTTTTCTTTTCAGTTTTTGATTCCCTATTTGAAAATAGAGACAGAAGACTTTTTAGCAATGCTTTTCAATCTATGGGTAGAGACCCTTTAGTGAGTCATGAGATTAACTTAGTGGAGGCATAATCAGCATATTTGTTTAAAGGAAGATTAGAATACAATAGAAGAAAAAATTATAAAAGAAGGTGGCATGCAGTAAAGATAAGGATTGTTTCATAAAGCTTTTGTTTCGGTTACATATATAGGTTCATATATTGATACAAGCTGTATTTTTTGTTGTGAGTTTTAGCAAAAAAAGAAAAAAAAATTAAAGCATTGACCTAGAGGACAGGATAGATTGAGGGACTGACTGCTTCCAATTCCCATTTGGATTCAAAGATGCTGACACCAGTGAGGAAGGGAAACCTCCTATAGAAGCTGATCCGATCACCAAAATACAATTGAAGGCTGCATTGCCCCTCCCTCTTCCCTTGCCCCATCCTCCTTCTGGGCTGCAGAGGCTAGAAATCCTAAAACTACATTTCCCAGACCCCACGGCAGCAAGATTCCCAGTGGGAGTCAGCTCCTCCTCATCAGGTGCTGTGGGAGATGAAAGATGGCTCACACTCCTTGCGACTCCCGCCCTGAGAGGGGGACGTTCATTCCCTCCACCAGAATCTGATCTGGCCTTGGAGGCTCGTTTGGCCAAAAGAAGGCACTAGCGAACAGCTTCTCCAATTTGGCGTGTAGGTCATCAGAGAACTTGCAGCATCCATCTCTCTCGGAACGCTCAGGCTGGGGGAAGCCATCTGTGACCCAAACATCCTGAAGTCCCTGGAGGATGAGACATTATGTGAAGGGGCCCAAGATGGGAGTGAAGAACCTGTCTTGGAAGTAAAGCTCCAGCTGCTCCAGCATGGATCAGAGATGGACCGCCCAGCCAAACCCTCTCCTGACCCACAAAATCAGAATCAAAATAAAAGTCATTTAAGTCACCACATCGTTTTGTGTTTGTTTTGAAACTTGCATTTGGAACTGAGTTAAGCAGGAAGACAGTGGCAGGCAAGAGGCAGACATCTGCTTCTTGTTTGGGTGTCTTCAAGCAGATGTCTGATATACAGGGTACTCTTTTTTAGGGTTTCACCCTTAAAAGGTGTGAGCGTCAGGCAAGTTCTAGGACAGGACGCTTGGGAACCAAAAGCCATCATGCTGAGAGACTCCAGAGGCTAACAGTAAGGACCACAAGAAAGCCAAGAAGAGAGCTTGGGGTGCAAAGCCAGAAATGAAGCAAGACAGAGTGATAAACCCAGGCAGCCAACCTGTGCTGGACACTGACTGTGCCAGGAGCGCTTGAGCCCTCTGTGAACATGATTTCATTGGATACCCACCCCGGCCCCCAGCTAGTAAGGAAGTAGTTACTCTTATCCCTCAACTTCATAGACGAAGAAATCAAGGTACCCTGAGTAATTGCAAGGTCCTGCAACTCGTAAATGGCAGAGCCTGGATGCCTCTGGCCTGGAGCCTGTGCTTGTGCTGCCCACTCACCCGCATGGCTTCAGGGCTAGGAAGGAGGTTGAAAAACAGAGCGAGGATGAAAGTGTATGCGAGGTGGGTGTACGGTCGAGTCACACAAGTATAGACCGGATTCAGCCGCTCAGACCGTCTTACTGTAGTTGTCCTTTCCTCAAGATGGGTCACGGGAGGGCCCCCGCCCTCATTCTCTAAGACACGGTTTACAGCCTTCATCACTCTTCCCGCACTGTCAGGGCCAAGAACGTTCCTAATGGGCCATAAAGCTCTTCCCTGGTCCTGGTAACCAGAGGCCGAGTAAGCGCCCCAGACTGTTCAGACCTCTTCTCCTGGCTCTTGTGAGATCCAGGTGGGTGCTGGCCAAGAGAACTGCTGCAACGAGGGTGGAGAGTTTTAAGCTGGTTCCTATAATCTTCGGCCCCTGCTGCAACTCCCATGATGATGTTGTGTTATGTGGCAAAGGGGACACCATCCAGGCCGGCTTAATCTAATCACAGGAGCCTTTTAAAAGCAGTTCTGTTTTTTCGGTTGTTGTAAGGCTTTGGGGGTTTTTTTTTGTTTGTTTTTGGGGGGGCTCTTTTTAGGGCCACACCCATGGCATATGGAAGTTCCCAGGCTAGGGGTTGAATCAGAGCCACATCTGCGACCTATATACCACAGCTCACAGCAACGCCAGATTCTTAACTCACTGAGCAGGGCCAGGGACTGAACCTGTGTCCTCATGGAGTCTAGTTGGGTTCGTTACTGCTGAGCCACAGTGGGAACTCCATAAAAGCAGAGTTTCTTGGAGTTGTGGCTCAGTGGATATAAATCCAACTCGTATCCATGAAAATGTGGGGGTTTGATCCCTGGCCCCACTCAGTGGGTTAAGGATCTGGCGTTGCCGTGAGCTGTGGTGTAGGCCAGCATCTGTAGCTCTGAATCAGCCCCTAGCCTGTGAACGTGCAGCACGTGTGGCTCTAAACGAAACAAAACAGAAAAAAAAAAAAGAGTTTCTTTGTTTGGTCGGGGAAGAAGTAACAAATATCTTCTTTTTTCCCCCACATTTAATTTTATTTACTTTTTTGGCCACCTCATGGCATATGGAGTTTCTGGGACCAGATCCAAGCCCCAGTTGCAACCTACATCACAGCTGTGACAACACCGGATCCTTAACCCACTGTGCCAGGCCAGGGACTGAACCCGCATCCCGGTGCTCCAGAGACACTGTGGATCCTGCTGCGCCGCAATGGGACTCAAAGATCCTGTCCTTGACCAAACTCCAGCCCGGGTCCTCGGAGTCCTCTTCTTGGCCTCAACTTTGGCCTGTAAAGGCTCAAACAAACACTAACAGTTTCTAACAGCTCCAGGTCACAACCTCAGAGTGACCGCAGGCCCCTTTAAAGTGCTCGCCTACAGAAACCCAAGCACTGACTGTTTGCGCCAGTCAAAACCTGAAGCCAGGACCCCATCTCCCAGCCTCTGTGGCAGGGCAGGAGCCCAACCCTGATGAGTGCCAACGCGTGGGCCCGGCCAGCCCCGCTGCACTCACAGCAACTGAGCTGAGCCTTTGCCGTGTTGCTCTGCTCTGACTCTCCCGAGCCCCGGTCTGTTGGACTCTCTCGCCTCTCGCAATAGTTCTTAACGGATTACAATCTGTCCTTACCCCCTTTAACTAGCGTCCAGCTGTGTTTATCTTTGACAGAAGTCAGAGGGATTCCAAGGGAGAATGATTCAACACACTGGTGCTGCTTTGAAGGTGGAGGGGCATCTTGCAGCAAGGACGGGGGCCAGCGTCTCAAAGCAGAGAGCAGCTTCAGCTCAGAGCCAGCAACACAATGGGGAACTCAGTCAGGATTTGAACTCTGCCATTACATTGTCTTGGAAGTGGATTCTTTCCAAGGCCTCCAGATAAGTGTCCAGCCAACGTTTTGGTTTCAGCCTTGTGATATTTTGAACAGAAAACCAAGTTGAGCCTGCCCAGCCTTCTGACCCATGAAACTCTGAGCTAATGAGTGGGTGTTGTATGAAGCTGCCAAATGTGTGATAACTTGGTACAAGCAGTAGAAAAGGAACACCCTTTGTTTGACCCAGAAATCCCACTTCTAAAACTCTGTCCTAAAGATATACCATCAATAATATAAAATACATATGCAGGTTATTTATTGCAATCTTATTTTTAGCTGCAAAATCCTGGAAATTACCTAAACGTCCAAGCAGAGGAAATTGGCTGACTGAATGGCAGTATTTACTCTGAAGAATAAGGAAAATTTCTATGAACTGATGTGGAATGATTTGCAGAAGTGGAGAAATTAATTACAGAAAAGCATATTATATTATAAGGAAAAACCCTATTAGGAGTTCCCACTGTTGCACAATGGGATCAGCGGCGTCTTGGAAGCACTGGGACGCAGGTTCACTGCCTGACCTGGCACAGGGGTTAAGAATCCGGTGCTGCTGCAGGTGCGGCTTAGGTCACACCTGCAGCTTGGATCTGATCCCTGGCCCGGGAACCCCACATGCCACGGGGCAACCAAAAAAGGAAAAAGAAAAAGAAAAAGAAAAATCTTATTGTCTACCTTGACATTACAGAGAATACTCTGAAAACTTCTCTTCTCCAAAAATGTGGTTGTTTTCCTGGTACCAAGCAATTCCGTGTCACCAGCTGAGTGTCAATTCTGACACTATCTACCTGGACACAGCACCGCAGCCCAGGGGTTAAGAGTTCAGTTCCACAAGCCTGCCCCCGCTTTAGCCATCACAGATCCAGGTTGTTACCTGGGCTTCTGACATGCCCGGCTGTAAATCGGAGGTTCCCAGACCACCTCCTCAGGTTTGATTAGTTTGCGAGAGTGGCTCACAGCACTCACAGCAAGTTTTGCTTATGTTTACCAGTTTATAATAAGGGAGCTGATAAAGGCTACAGATGAACAGCCAGATGAAGAGGTACTCGGGATGGGGTCCCAAAGTGCCCCCAGCACAGAAGCTTCTGTCCCCATGGGATTGGGGTCCACCCACCCTCCCAACATGTGGAGGCTTCACAACAGGTTCATTAACTTTTGCTGTAAAGGAGTTTTTATGGAGCCCCCTCTCCAGTCCCTCCCCAACACCTCGAGGTTGGTGGGTGTGTCTGAAAGTTCCAACCTTCCAATCCCTGGGTCTTTCTGGGCACCTGAGGCTACCTAGGGGCCCCCCACTAACCTCATTAGCATAAATTCAGGTGTGCTCAAAAAACAGGCTCCTTATGAGTAAGTACAGACAATCTTGGAGTTCCCACTGTGGCTCAGCAGTAACGAACCAGACTAGTATCCATGAGGATGGGGATTTGATCCCAGGCCCCACTCCATGGGTTAAGGATCCAGCGTTGCGTGAGCTGTGGTTGTAGGTCACAGACATCACACAACACAGAGACATCACACAACACAGAGACATCACGCAACACAGAGTTGCATGAGCTGTGGTTGTAGGTCTCGGATCCTGAATGGCTACAGCTCTGATTGGATGCCTGGCCTGGGAACCTCCATATGTCACACATGTAGCCCTAAAAGGCAAAAATAGCTAAAGACAATCTCATCACTCAGGAAATCCCAGGGGTCTCAGGAGCTCTGTGCCAGGAACTGGGGACAAAGACCTAATATATTTCTTACTAAATCACACACATATAGGGTCCTCTCTTTAGCATGAGACTGAAGGGAAATTTTTTAAAGTTCCATATACCTGATTATCATTACAAAAAAAAACACAGGAAGGATAAATCAGAAAACAATGCTGTTGGTTACCTACGAGGGGCGAAGAGGAGAGAGTGGAAGTAGTATTTCTCCAAACAGAACGTTTTGTATAGTTTGGACTTGAAAGTACGGCAGTATCTCACATATTCAAAAACAAAATTACATCAGTAAGAATGGAAAGGAGGTAAGTTAAAACTGAGAGCAAACTGAGATAATGGGATGAGTCATATTTCAGATAACTACCATAAATACACTAAAAGGAAAAGGGTTGCTCAGTGGGTTGAGGATCTGGCATTGCTGTAAGCTGTGGTGTAGATCGCAGACACGACATGGATCCCGCATTGCTGTGGCTGTGGTGTAGGCCGGCGGCTACAGCTCCAATTAAACCCCTAGCCTGGGAATCTCCATATGCCGCGGGATCAGCCCTAGAAAAGGCAAAAAGACAAAAAAAATAAGGAAAAAGAGAATTAATTCGAGTAACTTTACACAGGCTTTGACCACAGACTTTCAGGTGGGGGCAGGGGGAGCAGTGGGAGGGGGAAGAATTGGAAACAAATCTTGAACTCCTTTTAGTAGGTCTACTGTCTGTAATGGTTTAGGTGAAGCAATTCGGAAAACATTTGGGGTGTAATAAACTTTTGTTGTCTTTTTAGGGCCACGCCCACTGCATATGGAGGTTCCCAGACTAGGGGTCGAATCGGAGCTGTAGCTGCCGGCCACAGCCACAGCTACACCAGATCTGAGGCCCATCACTGAGTGAGGCCAGGGATCGAACCCGTGTCCTCATGGATCCTAGTCGGGTTCGTTAATGAAGCCACAATGAGATATGGAGCCACGAGGACTCCGTATTTAAGATGTCATATAGGATTGAGCAAATACGTTGATACATTTGGAAGCTAGGATTCTTGCTGATGGAAAAGGGACTTACAAATATGGAATGGGGAGTTCCCGTCGTGGCGCAGTGGTTAACGAATCCGACTAAGGAACCATGAGGTTGTGGGTTCAGTCCCTGCCCTTGCTCAGTAGGTTAAGGATCCGGCGTTGCCGTGAGCTGTGGTGTAGGTTGCAGACGCGGCTCGGATCCCACGTTGCTGTGGCTCTGGCGTAGGCCGGTGGCTACAGCTCCGATTCAACCCCTAGCCTGGGAACCTCCATATGCCGCGGGAGCGGCCCAAGAAATAGCAACAACAACAACAAAAGCCAAAAAAAAAAAAAAAAAAAAAAAAAAAAAATGGAATGGACAAGGCAAGAAATAACTGTAAGGAGGGACCAGTGTAAATCATGATTTCTAAAGCATATATATGCATATTTGCGTTATACGTATGTACATGCATATATATTCCAGCATATTATTTCCTAGCTGTGTCCATGTAAAGAGTCAGGAAGCAAAAGCACCCCAGTAGCAATGAGGACACCTAGTTCTCCCAACTTAATCTCCAACCCCTTCCCCACTAAAAGGAGTTAGGCTTCTCACAGAAAGGACTGAGTCTGGGGCTGGTACGTGACAGGCCTGGAATCCCTTTTTATACCAGACAGTAAGGAAGTGCTTTTAAGAAAATGAGGTTTTGGAGTTCCTGTCGTGACTCAGACGAAACGAATCTGACTGGTAACCATAAGGATGCAGGTTCGATCCCTGGCCCTGCTCAGTGGGTTAAGGATCCGGCATTGCCCTGAGCTGTGGTGCTAAGGGCACCACAGCTACCTCGGATTGCTAAGGCTGTGCTGTAGGCTGGCAGCTACAGCTCTGAATTGACCCCTAGCCTAGGAACCTCCATCTGCTGCGGGTACAGCCCTGGACCAATAATAATAATAATAATAATAATTTAAAAAAGAGGTTTTGAAGGCAGAATGGAAGACGTGGGGAAACTGCTGAGTCAGCAAATCACTGTTTTGTAACCATCATGATACAGATCGGATCAGGCAAGAATCATCAGCAGATGCTCAATCTAGAGGGCGGTTTTGAGAAGGAACACGATATTTGCATGGTCTCCCTGCCCTGCTTATTAGTTGCAAGGGAGAAAACACCAGCAGCGATTAATTCTGCCGTGAAGTATTTAGGGATAAAGATGCATGATGTATTTAACTCGCTTTAAGACGGTAGGGGGCGAAAATGTATATTTTTATATTGTGCTGGTTTTATTTTTGCAGAAGTTTGTGAGCTTGAGATTATTTCTAGATGGTTTAAAAAAAAAAAAAAAAAGCCACTCCATGGAACATCTCTGAGAGTAAAGCTCTTGAAGAATGCAGTTTGCATTCAAGAGAGGGTTAAGGGACTGATGGAATAATCACAGCAGATGAGGAGCTGGACTAGGGGACCACAGCTGATAGGCTAGCGGCAGAATCCGAGGTAGCTGAGGTGGGCATGGGCCTGCTGGAGATGTGAACGTCCATCATGAAGCCTGAGCCAATAAGGCACCTTCCACTAATGCCCACACTGGCCTTGGGCATCCCCAACCTGCCAGGCTTAGGCCACGCCAGCCCCGGGGAACAAGCCTCCCCCGTGGAGACCTCCAGACGCAGGTTCAGGATCTCCTATATCAACCTCAGATGATCCTGACCCGCTAGAGCTTGTTCTTGGCTCTGTTTCTGACTGATCCCTCCTGGTGACTTCCTCCTCCCAGCATTCCGAGCATGGCTTTCCTCCAGGTTTTCTGGCTTCACATGCCTTGCCCTGGCCCTGACTCCTTGGTCTCCCTATGACTCAGGGCTCTGGCTCCCTGCCCCAGGACCCCACCCTGTCCTCCCAGCTAAGGCCCCAGGGGAGGGAAGAACGGGGATGTTTAACCCAGCACTTGCCAGGTTACTGAGACTCTCCACCCCTACCACTGAAGGGACACCTGGGGGCTTCTGGTTCTGTGACCCCAGTTGCTAACCGAACCATACCTGCTGAACACTGCAGATAGTCACCCAGGAAGCTGCAAGCAGGGGAGAAGCCTGAGTAGCTGGTACTGTGTCAGGGGATTGGCTCCTGACGGCAGAACACACCCAGCATGTCAGAGCCCATAGCCCTGAAATCTGCCCGCCCTACCTACCCTCTCGAGGTCAGGCGTGTTTGGGAAAGAGCATCATAAACAGGCTTGCTCAACAGACCTGATGCTCGGAGGCCACGATTCCAGCTAATACTTGCTTCCCAAGCTCTAGCACACAAGCTCCAGCGCTAGAGCAGACAGTCCTGAGTCTATTCCCATTTCTACCACTTGCTAGGAGCACTTGCACCACTGTGGCACCTCTTCAGCTTCAGTTTCCTCATCTGGGACAGAGGGAGAAGGCATGATAGCACCCAGTACAGTATCTGGAATGTGGCTGGTGCGCAAAAAACAGTAGCCATCGATTCAAGACTCATCAGTAGATGTTTAAATTAATGAGTGAAAGTTTGATGAGGAAAAGGATATTTATATAATCTTAAAATATCTCTCCCTAAATTACTTATGAATTTAAAAAGGGAAAATAATCAAAGGATACTATTGTGAGAGTGGAAAAAAACTTACAAATGGGAGCAAATATTTGCAAAACATCTGATAAGGGAATAATATCCAGAATATGTAAAGAACCTGAACTCCTGCAACTCAACAACAACAAATGTAATTCAAAGGACGTGAACAGACACAGGTCCAAAGAATAAATACAAGTGCTCGACAAGTACATGAAAAGACACAACATCACTAATCATTAGGAAAATGCAAGTCAAAACCACAGTGAGATGCTGCCATTAGGATGGCTATCATTAAAACAAAACCAGGAGTTCCTGTCATGGCGCAGTGGTTAACGAATCCAACTAGGAACCATGAAGTTGCAGGTTCGATCCCTGCCCTTGCTTAGTGGGTCAATGATCTGGCGTTGCCGTGAGCTGTGGTATAGGTCGCAGACATGGCTCGGATCCCGTGTTGCTGTGGCTCTGGCGTAGGCCTGCAGCTACAGCTCTGATTCGACCCCTAGCCTGGGAACCTCCATATGCCGTGGGAAGCAGCACTAGAAATGGCAAAGACAAAAAAAAAAAAAAAAAATTTAGAAAAAAAAAAATGGTAAGTATGGAAGACAGGCAAAGAAGAGCCAATTCAGAGCATAGAGGCCTCTGAAGTAGAGAACTGAAGCATGTGAATAGAATATAAAAATCAGGAAAACATAAACAAAGATTTATCTTGATATAAAATATGTATAAAATCAATAAAATATATAAAATAAAAAAATTCAAGGAGTTCCCATTGTGGTTCAGTGGCAATGAACCCAACTAGTACCCATGAGGCTGTGTTTTGATCCCTGGCCCCGCTCAGTGGGTTAAGGATCTGGTATTGCTGTGAGCTGTGGCGTTAGGTCACAGAGGCGGCTTGGATCACGAGTTGCTGTGGCTGTGATGTAGGCCGGCATCTGCGGCTCCAATTCGACCCCTAGCCTCAGAACTTCCATATGCGGAAGGTGCAGCCCTAAAAATGCAAATTGATTAATTAATTAAAAAATCCAAGAAACGTTTCTGAATTTAAAGGAAAATGTTGAGAGTATACCTAAGTATACCATATACCTAAGAATACTTGACACTAGACTTTCAGGAGAAAAAAAATCTTTTGGATATCTAGGCAAAAAGAAAAACAAAAGAAAAAGCAAGTGGCTTCTATAAGAAACAAAATTAAGGATATTGCCAGGCTTCTTAACAGCAAGGCTTGATGCCAGAAGAAAATAGAGTAATAGGTTAGTCAAGGGAAAGAAAATGTGACTCAAGGACTTACTATTATTATTTTTGCTTTTTAGGGCCACACCCGAGGCATATGTTGCTACGCTACAGCAACACCAGATCCAAGCTGAGTCTACGAGCTACACCACAGCTCACGACAACGCCGGATCCTTAACCCACTAAGCGAGGTCAGGGATCGAACCCGCAACCTCATGGTTCTTAGTTGGATTCATTTCCACTGAGCCAAGACGGGAACTCCTCAAGGACTTATTATATCCAGCAAGATTGACTTTCAAACATAAACTATTATCAACATGCAAGAGCTCAGGGAATATTGTTTCCATGAGATCTTACTGAAAGATTCACAAAAGAAACTACAGATGGAGCAGCCTGGGATCTTCATCATGAAATTCTAAGAAAAAGAAAGGGATGGTGGGAAGGGTCTGAAGATAAAGAGTCAAGTTAAAAACACAAGAGAAAACTATTGTGGGAAGGGATGCACACTCGGGTAATTAAACTAGAAAGAAACTCAGTGAGGCAGCTCTAAAAAAGTCAGGACTGTGGATACTTCATGTGGGAGGAAGATGACTGTATTTGGGACAAGGGGAGAGTTCCTTGAGTGGCTGGCAAAGTTCCGTTTCTTGACCTAAGCGGTATTCACAAGGGTGTTTCCCTAAGAATTCATTATGCTCTGAATCCCAATCTTAAGATTCTCTTTGTAATTCACATAATTTATATAGGGTATTTTTAATCTGTTATTTTATAATAAAGGTTGAGATGATTTAAACCAAATCCTCTTATCACTGCTTTCCCAGAAAACTCTGCACGGAACCAAAACAGACTTGCTAAACGGATTGCATGAAGGTTGCAATCAGGGGTGACTTCTAGCTTTATATGACAGGACAAGGTGAGAATGACAAAAATATCACAAGGCCATGATTAGCTTATAGCTAACAACAACAAATGTGTACAGTGTATAGTGAAGAGAGAATACTTCAGCTTAAGGTGATCAGGAAGGGCTTCCTGGAGAATGGAGGAAATGAGCCAGTCAAATGTGTTAGAATTTGGATACTTGAAGAAGGCATGTAGTATAAACAAATGGCACAGTATATACAAAAGTATATGGAGTTCCCGTCGTGGTGCAGTGGTTAACGAATCCGACTAGGAACCATGAGGTTGCAGGTTCCATCCCTGGCCTTGCTCAATGGGTTAAGGATCTGGCGTTGCCATGAGCTGTGGTGTAGGTTGCAGACGCGGCTTGGATCCCGAGTTGCTGTGGCTCAGGTGTAGCTCTGATTCGACCCGTAGCCTGGGAACTTCCATATGCTGCGGGAGTGGCCCTAAAAAAGGCAAAAAGACCAAAAAGAAAAAAAAAAAAAGATTTAAAAACATAAGAGGTAGGAAAACAAAAAAAACATGTTCAAGGAAATGCTCCCTAACTTTTTTACTCATTCTTCAAGTCCAAACATTACTTTCCCAGGGAGTCTTTCCTGATTCTGCCAGACAAGGTCAGGATCTCTGTTACATGCTCTCTCAGCTCATTCTCTGTTTTTTTCCCCGTCTTCTTGCCTTTTCTAGGGCCGCTCCCACGGCATATGGAGGTTCCCAAGCTAGGGGTCAAATCGGAGCTGCAGCTGCCTGCCTACACCAGAGCCACAGCAACGCGGGATCCAAGCCGCGTCCGCAACCTACACCATAGCTCACGGCAACGCCGGATCCTTAACCCAATGAGCAAGGCCATGGACCGAACCCGCAACCTCATGGTTCCTAGTTGGATTCATTAACAACTGGGCCATAATAGGAACTTCTCATTCTCATTTCTAAATCAAACCACAGTTGTAATGAGATTGGTCATTTAGCATCTCTTCCCCTAGAACATAAAACTTTCTGAAGGCAGGGATCTGGATGGTGGTCACCGTGTAGCCCCATGCCCAGCCCTAAGCCTTGCATGGTACACACTCAAAAATATGTTAGGTGAAAAAAATTTTTTTAAATGTGTTTGGCTTATCAACGAGTGGATCCATTTCACTGGAATGGAGGGTGGTAACGGAGACTAATACAGTTGGAGATTTTACTGAAATGACCTGGATATGAATGACCTAGGATGTTAGGGTTAAATGCTTAGATTTTGCTTTGTTCTTTAAAAGAAATTAAATAGGAGTTCCCGTTGTGGCGCAGGGGGAACTAATCTGACTAGGAACTGTGAGGTTGCCGGTTTGATCCCAGGCCTCGCTCAGTGGGTTAAGGATCTAGTACTGCTGTGAGCTGCGGTGTAGGTTGCAGCCTCAGCTCAGACCCTGCTGTGGCTGTGGTGTAGGCTGGCGGCTACAGCTCTGATTCGACCCCTAGCCTGGGAACCTCCTAAGCCACAGGTGTGGCCCTAAAAAGCAAAAAACAACAACAACAACAAAAACCCACCAAAAAACAAACAAAAAAACCAACAAACTAAATAACCATTCTGGAGGCTAGAAGTTCTAAATCAATTACATTTACCAATTTACCGGTGTCAGCAGGGTTGGTGCCCTGTCGGAGCTGTTCCTGGTCTCCCATTAGCCGTCCATGGCCATCTTCTGCGTGTGTCTCTTCACAAATGCTTTCTGTGTCCAAATTTTCCCTTTTTATAAGGATACCAGTCATATTGGATTAGGGCCCACCCAAATGATACCCCTTTAACTTGATTACCTCTGTAAAAGACCCTATGTCCAAAATAAGGTCACGTTCTGATGTCCTGGTGGTTAAACTCCAACATGTCATTCTTACGGGGACAGAATTCAACCCATACAACATGGCCACCTCCCACTCAACATTTCAGACAGGTGACAGGTTTTATTTATTCTACACAGATTCACGTGAAACTCCCTCTTTCCCTCCAGTGCCATCTCCAGGTTACCCGCCCTCCCAACGTGTTTCCATAGTGCAGTAAGTTTGTGTTCTTTCTTTTTTGATATATATTCATGGGTATAAGGGCCTGCATATTATCTCTCGGTGGACTCTGCGTGCCGGTAAAAGCAGAGATGCTCTAAGTTTATGTGTATTTCATATGCCTAGAATCCTATTTAGAATGAATCCATACTTCTCTAAATTTTAATTTACCTTGGTCAGAATACCAAAATAAAATACCTTTACTATTTTCCAAAGAAATATTGCACATTAATAGAAATGCAAAGTCTTACTTTTTAGCATTATTTAGGCAAACAGTATAGCTTCTATTCCAAAAATAGCCAGAATATGGAACGTCATATTCTTTTTTTTTCCTGCTTTTTAGGGCCACACCTCCTGGCATGTGGAAGTTCCCAGGCTAGAGGTCGAATCTGCCGGCCTGCACCAGAGCCACAGCAATGCAGGATCCATAGCCACAGCAATGCATTTTTGACTTACACCACAGCTCATGGCAATGCCAAATCCTTAACCCACTGAATGAGACCAGGGATCAAACCTGCACCCTCATGGATACGAGTTGGGTTTGTAGCACTGAGCCACAAAGGGAATTTCCAAGTTAGTGTATTTTTCAGCTCCAGAATTTGTTCCTTTTTATAATTCTTTGTTACTATTCCCATTTTGTTCATATATCATTTTCCTGATTTCCTTTAGTTCTTTGTCCATCTTCCTTTAACTCTGAGTATATTTCAGACAGTTGTCTTAAAGTCTTTAGTCTGATACCTGTGTTTCTCAGGGAAGGTTCCTGCACTTCATTTTCTTCCTTTGAATAGGCCAGGTTATTGCAATTTTGCAGTAAAAAATTTGTAGCTGCTCCTTGCAATCTTGTTGAAAATTGAGCAGTTGAAAAAACAACCTCCTCTCCTAGCCTTTGCAAATTGAGTTTATCCAGCAAAACCTTTTACTGATTAGGACATGTTGTGATCCTTGGGATCAACCAAAGTAGAAAGATTGTCTTCAGATGTTTTCTTAGCACACATCTCACCTGGATGCATGTATCTCTTTTGATTTTCCTCTATACACATGGCTTTTACAGGTCTTAATGTCCCAGAGTTTCTCCTTGGGGCCTTAGATGAGAGTCTACTGTGTGGCTCCACCCATTATGTCTTGTCTTAGGTATCTTGAGTCTTTTTATTTATTTGATTTTTTTTTTTTTTTGTCTTTTGTCTTTTTTCAGGGCAGCACTTGCAGCACATGGAGGTTCCCAGGCTAGGGGTCTAATAAGAGCTGTAGCCACTGGCCTACACCACAGCCACAGCGACCCGAGATCCAAGCCATGTCTGCGACCTACACCACCGCTCACAGCAACGCCAGATCCTTATCCCACTGAGCAAGGGATCGAACCGAAACCTGACGGCTCCTAATTGGATACGTTTCCACTGTGCCACGACGGCAACTTCCCCTCTTAAGTCTCTTTATAGATTTTTTTTTTTTTAAATATGGAACACTTCACGAATTTGCATGTCATCCTTGCACAGGGGCCATGCTAATCTTCTCTGGATGGTTCCAATTTTAGTATATGCTGCTGTAGTGAGATTTTAAAAGCAATTCTTGCCACTTTCTGCTGTGTTCCCCTGCAGAGCTCAATTAGAGGAAATAGAAACTAGTTCTTCAGGCAGGTCCCAGACAGAATATTGTGAATAAGTTTTGCTCTGCTCCCTCCAAGTTAAGAGAGGGAATTGAGAAATGAGCTACTGGCTTCCTCTAGACCAAGACTGCCCAAAGGTGAGGAATCAAGGGTGAACGAAAATTCCACAAAATTTCTTACCATTTTGAAGGTAGCTTTTTCTTGGAGTTCCCTGGTAGCCTAGCAGTTAAGGATCTGGCACTGACAATGCTATGGCTCAGGTCACTGCTGTGGTGTGGGTTTGATCCCTGGCCTGGGAACTGCTGCATGCCATGCGTATGGCCAAAAAAAGGATGTAGCTTTTTCTTCATTGGCCATTCACCTGGTTACTACAGGCCTTTGACTGTTTTCCAGCCCTCCCACAGGCTTACTTTAGCTAGCTTTTGGTTGTTTTTAATGTCTCAGCCAGGGAACAAAAGGTTGTAGCTTCATATCCCTCCATTTTGCTCGTGTCACCTTAGTAGAATTTTTATTTTCAGTGTCATAACAAGACTTTCAGTTTTTGAGCTGAGGGTACGATGCAAAGCAAAATTACTTTATAGAGATATTACGTACAGACAGGGTACACAATGGATCAGACAGCAAACCGTGGAGGCACTAACTAACCTGCCTTATTCTGCAGGCTGCATGCCACTTGAGATTTGACTCTGTGGTTGAAGGATATAGGTCTGAACCCGGTACACACTACGTGCTCCACAAACCTTTATTGAACAAAACACCTAAAATTATAGTTGATGTGACTGAAAACGGAATCCTCAGGCCAGCCCCATACTATCTGGTATATAAGACAATCAAGAGTAAACACAATCAAGAGCACACACTTCTGCATCATGCTAGTGTGTAGAAACTCCACCAGGATTAGGCAGCCAGCTCTTGAAGCATCCATGGAAAGATCCCAGATGTCCTGCAGAAACGTAAGCCACACGGAGGACCTCACGAGGAAGCTTATTGGTGGATAGGGAACCTTCTCCTTTCCACTCTGGAACTATCTAAACAAGGATCAGCAAATTACAGACTGCTGCCCAATTCTGTAAACAGCTGTGCTGGAACACAGTCCTATTCATGCATATATCACACACGGTTGCTTTCATGTTATAATGCAGAATTATATAATTGTGACATGAATTTATGACCTGCGATGGCTAAAATATTATCTTGCCCTTTACAGATAAATAGCACCTGGCCCTGTTCTAAACAAAGGCGTGAGGTCTAAAGAGGGCAGAGGCTGCTGCGGATTATAAAACATATAATGAGGGCCCAAGATGACAGATAACTCCCACAGGGTCTGACTGATGAAACTTAATCACTTTCTTTTCAGGGACAGAACACTCAGGGAGGAAAAAGGTTTTAACAAATGGCGCTAGGACAAATGGATACCCACATGCAAAAGAATGAAGCTGATGGAGTTCCCATCATGGCACAGCAGAAAGAAATCTAACTAGGATCCATGAGGATGCAGGCTCAATCCCTGGCCTCGCTAAGTGGGTTAAGGATCCGGTGTTACCATGAGCTGTGGTGTAGGCTGGTAGCTGCAGCTTGATTTGACCCCTAGCCTGGGAACCTCCATATGCCATAGGTGTGGTCCTAAAAAGACCAAAAAAAAAAAAAGAATGACGCTGAAACCCTTCCTCACACCACATGTAAAAATAACCTCAAATGGACTGAAGGCTGAAATGTATACAATTTTTAGAAGTTACATTGGAGTAAATAGTTATGACCTTGGTTTAGGCAATGAATTCTTAGATATAATACCAAAATCATAAGCAAAAATAACAAAAGAGAGATATATTGTATTTCATCTAATTAAAAACTTATGTGCTTCAAAGGACACCAACATGAAGGTAAAAAGACAACCCCCCAAAAGGGAGAAAATAACTGTATATCACATATCTGCAAAAGATTAATATAGAAGAAAATGTAGGTGACCTTGGGCTTCATGATGACCTTTTAGGTACAATATCAAAAGCATGATCTGTGAAGGAAAAAATGGATAGGATAGAATTCACTAAAATTAAAGTCTCTCTGTGAAAGGTACTGTTAAAAGAATGAAAAGACATGCCACAGACTGGGAAAAAATATCTGTAGAACACATATCTGATAAAGAACTGGTCTCCAAAATATACTTTAAAAAACCTCTTAAATCTCAACAACCAACTTATTTAAAAAGTGAGCAAGATTCCTGGCCCAGGAACTTTCCCAGGCCATGGACATGGGTAAAAAAAGAAAAAGAAAAAAGTGAGCACGAGATCAGGACACTTCATCAAAAAAAATTAGAGAGACGATAAATAAACGAATGAAAAAAACGCTGAACATATGTCTTTGGGGAATTGTAAATTAAAACAAAAATGTGATACTACCGTACACCTATCGGATGGCCAAAATCCAAAACACCGACACCGTCAAATTCTGGTGAGAATGTGGAACAAAGGGGACTCTCATTCATGCTGGTGGGGGTGCATAATGGGATACAGCCACTTTGGAAGACAGTTTGGAAGTTTCTTATAAAAAAACACCCTTACCATATATGCTCCAACACTCCTTGGTATTTACACAAATGAGTTAAAAACTTGTGTCCACACAAACCAACATACAAATGTTTACAGCAGCTATTTTTTGGCCATGTCCATGGCATATGGAAATTCCTGGGGCAGGAATTAAATGTGTACCACAGCTGTAACCAGAACCACAGCAGTATCAACGCTGGATCCTTAAACCTGGTGAGCCATGAGGGAGCTCCATAGCAGCTATTTTTTTTACAATTGCCAAAACTTGACAGCAGCCAAGATTTCCTTCAATAGGTGAATGGACAAACAAACCGGAAGATCCAGACAATGGAATGTTACTCAATACAAAAAGAAATGAGCCATCATACCATGAAATGACATGGAAAAACCTTACATGCATATTGCTGAGTGAAAAATCCAACCCAGAAAGGCTACATACTGTATGATTCCAACTACATGACATTCTGAAAAAGGCAAAACTACAGAGACAGTGAGAAAGTCAGTGGTTGCCAGGGATTCAGAGGGATGAATATGCGGAGCCCAGGGTATTTTTAAGGCACTGAAAATACTCTGACGATGCTGTAATAATACTGCATATAACATTATGGTACCTCAGAAAACTAAATATAGAACTACTATATGATCCAGTAATCCCACTCCTGGGCAAATATGCGGACAAAACATTCATTCAAAAAGATACATGCAAAGAGGCCTGAACCTCATGAGATTAAGAAGGCGGAGTAGAAGGACTGGAGCTCACCTTCTCTCATAAAAGCAACAAAATGACAACCCACCGCTGAACAACCTTTGACCAAATAGACTGCAAACTATCAAAGAAGCTATCCTACCCCAGAAGACAAAGAGTCACCTTCTCTCATAAAAGCAACAAAATCACAACCACTGAACAATCTTCAACCAAATAGACTGCAAACTATCAAAGAAGATATCCTACTCCAGAAGACAAAGAGGAGGCCAGGAGGGGTGATTACATGACATAAGCAACCCCATACCCGCCAGGTGGGCAGCCCACAGACTGGAAAGTAACTGTTATCACAGAGACTCGCCTACAGGAGAGTTCTGAGCCCTACATCAGGTCCCCACACCTGGGGATCTGGCATCGGGAGAAGGAGCCCCAGGAGCATTTGGCATTGAGGGCCAGTGAGGCTTGTGCACAGCAGCTCTATGGCACTGGGGGAAATGGAGACCCCTTTCTTAAAAGGCACACACAGGCTTTCATGTGCACTGGATCCCAGGGCAAGGCAGAGACTCCATAGGAATCTGGGTCAGACCTGACTGTGGTTCTTGGAGGATCTCCTGGGAAAACAGGGTGTAACTCTGGCTCACTGTGGGAGAAGGACATTGGCAAAGGTCTTGGGAATAATCATCAGGCTGCACTCCCCTAGAGATGGCCATTTTGGAAAAACCTGACCCCACCTATCAGGGCTGAGAAGCCCCAGGCCAAACAATAATCCTGGTGGGATCATGGGCCCACTCATCAGTAAACAGGCTGCCTAGAGACCCCCCAGGCACACGGCCACCTCTGATCTCACCCAGACAAAGCCCCACCCACCAGAGGGATAAGAATCAGCTCCACCCACCAGTGGGCAAGCACCAGTCCCTCCCATCAGCAAGCTCCTGGTACCAACTTCAGCCACAAAGGGGGGCAGACATCAGAAGCAAGAAAGGCTACAACTCCACTGTCTGCAAAAAGGAGACCACACCAAAAATCTATACAAAATGAAAAGGCAGAGAAGTATGACTCAGGAAAGGGAGCAAGAAAAAAACCTCAGAAAAACAGCTAAGAGATCTGGACATTATCAACCTCCATGAAAAACAGATCCTTTAACAGATCCTTTAACAGACGATAGTGAAGATGACTCAAGATCTTGGAAATAAACTGGAGGAAAAGACTGATAAATTACAAGAAACTCCGAGCAAAGAAATAGAAGATTTAAGGGTTAAGCAAATAGAAATGCAAAATACAATAACTGAAATAAATAATTCATTAGAAGCAACCAATAGCAGAATACAACAGGCAGAACGAATGAGCGAGGTGGAGGACAGACCAGTAGAAATCACCAATGCGGAACAGAAAAAAGATTGAAAAGAAATGAAGACAGTCTAAGAGAACTCTGGGACAATGTTAAATGCACCAACATCCATATTTTAGGGGTACCAAAAGGAAAAGAGAGAGAAAGGGCCAGCAAAAATATTGGAATAAATAGCCAAAAACTTCCCTAACAGGGGAAAGGAATCACTCACTCAAATCCAGAAAGCACAATGAGTACCATTTAAAATAAACCCAAGGAGGAACACCCCAAGACACATTAACCAAACTGATCAAAATTAAAAACAAAGAAAAAACACTGAAAGCAGCTAGGGAAAAGAAACAAATAGCATACAAGGGAACCCCAATAAGGTTATCAGCAGATTTTTCAGCAAAAACTCTGCAGGCCAGAAGGGAGAGGCACAATACACTTAAAGTGATGAAAGGAAAAAAACCTCAACCAAGATTACTCTACCCAGCCAGGCTCTCATTCAGATTTGAAGGAGAAATCGAAAGCTTTACAGACAAGCTAAAGCTAAGAGAATTCAGCACCACTAAACCAGCTTTACAACAAATACTAAAGGAACTTCTCTAGGTGGAAAAGAAAAGGCCACAACTAGAAACAAAAATGCCACAAATGACAAGGCTCACCAGTAAAGGCATACATAGCAAAGGTAAGAAATCATCCACACACAAATACGCTAACAAAATCAGAAATCGTGAGAAGAGGAGGATACAAATGCAGGCACTGACACTGGAGATGCATTTTCAATTAAGAGACCAACAACTTAAAACAATCTTGCATACATATAGACTCCTACATCAAAACTTCAGGGTAACTGGAAACCAAAAATCTACAATGGATACACGCACAAATAAGAAAAAGCAATCCAAATACAACACTAAAGATAGTCATCAAGATATAAGAGAACAAGAGAAGAGGGGAAGAAAAAAGAGCAACAAAAATCCAAAACAGTTAATAAAATGGCAATAACATACATATCAATAATTACCTTACCATGTAAATGGACCAAATGCCCCAACCAAAAGACAAAGACTGGCTGAATGGATACAGAAACAAGACTCATATATATGCTGTCTTCAAGAGACCCAGTTCAGTTCTAGGGACACATACAAACTGCAAGAGAGAGGATGGAAGAAAATATTCCATGCGAACAGGAATCAAAAGAAACCTGGAGTCAGAGTTCCCATCATGGGTCAGCGGAAATGGATCTGACTAGTATCCATGAGTACGCAGGTTTGATCCCTGGCCTTGCCCAGTGGGTTAAGGATCCGGTGTTGCTGTGAGCTGTGGTATAGGTCGCAGACTTGGCTCGAATCTGGCATTGCTGTGGCACAGGCTGGCAGCTACAGCTCTGATTCAACCCCTGGCCTGGGAACCTCCATATGCTGCAGGTGTGGCCCTAAAAAGCAAAAAACAAAACAAAAAACTGGAGTAGCAATGCTCAGACAAAACAGACCTTAAAATGAAGAATATAAGAGACAAAGAAGGACATTACATAATGATCAAAGGATCAATCCAAGAAAAAGATATAACAACTGTAAATATATATGCACCCAACATAGGAACACCTCAATATATAAGGCAACTGCTGACAACTTTAAAGAGGACAAACTGACAATAACACAGTAACAGCAGGGAACTCTAACACCCCTCTTACAGCAATGGACAGATCATCGACAGAAAATCAACAAGGAAACACAGGCCCTAAATGACACATTAGACTAGATGGACTTATTAGATATTTACTGAACATTACATCCAAAAGCAGCAGAATACACATTTATCTCAAATGCACATGGAACATTCTCTAGGACTGCTCACATTGTGGCCCACAAATCAAGCCTTGGTAACTTTAGGAAAACTGAAATCATATCAAGTGTCTTTCCAACCACAACTCTATACAACTAGAAATCAACAAGAAAAAAAAATGCAAAACACAAATACATGGAGATTAACACACTATTAAACACTAATGGACGATGGAAGAAATCAAAGAGGAAATTAAAAAATACCTAGAGGCAAATGACAACAAAGATACAACACTCTAAAACCTATGGGATGCAGCAAAAGCAGTTCTAAGAGGGAAGTTTACAGCAATATGAGCCTACTTCAGGAAACAGGAAAAAGCTCAAATAAACAACCTAACTTTACATCTAAAGCAGCTAGAGAGAGAACAGACAAGACCTAAAGCTAGCAGAAGGAAAGAAATCATAAAGATCAGAGCAGCAATCAATGAAACAGAAACAAAGAAAACCACAGAAAAGATCAATGAAAACTAAAAGCTGGTTCTTTGAAAAGATCGAAAAAATTGATAAACCCTTAGCCACACTTATCAAGAAAAAGAAAGGATTCAATTCAATAAAATTAGAAATGAAAAAAGAGAAGTAACAATGAACATCACAGAAATACAAAGGATCATAAAAGACTACTATATGCAACAACTATACATCAATAAAGCAGAAAACCTGGAAGAAATGGACAAATTCTTAGAAAAGTACAATCTTCCAAGACAAAACCAAGATGAAATAGAAAAGAAGAAAAGACCAATCACAAGTACTGAAATTGAAACTGTGATTTTAAAAACTTCCAACAAATAAACTCCAGGACCAGATGGCCTCACAGGTGAATTCTATCAAACATTTAGAGAAGAGCTAAGACCTATCTTCCTGAAACTATTCCAAAAAAGTTGCAGAGGAAGGAACACTCCCCAACTCATTCTATGAGGCCACCATCACCCTGATACCAAAACCAGACAAAGATACCACAAAAAAAGAAAACTACAGGCCAATATCACTGATGAACACAGATGCAAAAATCCTCAACAAAATACTAGCAAACTGGATCCAAGTGTATTAAAGGATTGTACACCATGATCAAGTGGGATTTACCCCAGGGACGCAAGAATTTTTCAATATCCGCAAATCCATCAGTGTGATACACCACATTAAAACACTGAAGAATAAAAACCATATGATCCTCTCAATAGATGCAGAAAAACCCTCTGACAAAATCCAACACCCATTTCTGATAAAAACCTACCAGAAAGTGGGCATAGAGGGAACACACCTCAACATAATAAAGGCCACATATGACAAACCCACAGCTAACATCATTCTCGATGGTGAAAAGCTGAGAGAATTCCCACTAAGATCAGGAACAAGACAAGGATGTCTGCTCTTGCCACTACTATTCAACATAGTTTTGGAAGTCCTAGCCAGAGCAATCAGAGAAGAAAAAGAAATAAAAAGGAATCCAAATTGGAAAGGAAGAAGTAAAACTCTCACTGTTTGCACATGACATGATACTATACCTAATAGAGAAAATCTTAAAGACGCTACCAGAAAACTGTTAGAGATCACCAATGAATCTGGTAAAGTTGCAGGAGACAAAATTAATATACAAAAATTGACTAATTCTATATACTAATAACGAAAGATCAGAAAGAGAAATTAGGTAAACAATCCCATTTACCATCACATCAAAAAGAAAAAAATACTTAGGAATAAACCTACCTAAAGAGATAAAAGACCTGTACTCTGAAAACTATAAGACGCTGATGAAAGAAATCAAAGATGACACAAACAGATGGAAAGACATACCATGCCCTGGGATTGGAAGAGTGAATATTTTATCAAAATGACTATACTGGGAGTTCCCGTCGTGGCTCAGTGGTTAACGAATCCGACTAGGAACCATGAGGTCGTGGGTTCGGTCCCTGCCCTTGCTCAGTGAGTTAATGATCTGGCGTTGCCGTGAGCTGTGGTGTAGGTTGCAGACGTGGCTCGGATACCGCGTTGCTGTGGCTCTGGTGTAGGCCGGTGGCTACAGCTCTGATTGGACCCCTAGCCTGGGAACCTTCATATGCTGCTGGAGCGGCCCAAGAAATAGCAAAAAGACAAAAAAAAAAAAAAAGACTATACTACCCAAAGCAATCTACAGATTCAATGCAATCCCTGTCAAATTACCAAGGACATTTTTCACAGAACTAGTACAAGATATTTTAAAGTTTTTCAGAAACACAAAAGACCCAGAATAGTCAAGGCCATACTGAGAAAGAAAAACGGAGGTGGAGGAATCAGGCCCCCTGACTTCAGAAGATACTATAAAGCTACAGTCATCAAAACTGTATGGTACTGGCACAAAAACAGAATATTTATCAGTGGAACAGGAGAGCCCAGAACTAAATCCACATACCTACATTCAACTAATCTATGACAAAGGACGCAAGAATATACAGTGGGGAAAAGACAGCCCCTTCAATAAGTCGTGCTGGGAAAACTGGACAGCTACATGTAAAACAATTAAATTAGAATGCTTCCTAATACCATACCAAAAATAAATTTAAAATGGATTAAAGACCTAAATAGAAGACTGGATATGATAAAACTCTTAAGAGGAAAACACAGGCCACTCTCCTACATAAACCACAGCAATATCTTCTCAGATCCACCTCCTAGAGTAATGACAATAAAAAATAAATAAATAAACAAACAGTACCTAATTAAACTGAAAAGTTTCTGAACAGCAAAGGAAACCCTAAACAAAACAAAAAGACAACCCACAGAATGGGAGAAAACTTTTGTGAACGAAGTGACTGACAAGGGATTAATCTCCAAAATTTATAAACACCTCCTGCAGCTCAATAACAAAAAAAAAAAGAAAAGAAACAGTGTCATCAAAAAATGGGCAGAAGACCTAAATAGACAATTCTCTATAGAATACATACAGACGGCCAAAAAAACACATGAAAAGATGTTCAACATCACTAATTATTAGATAAGTGCAAATCAAAACTATGAGGAACCACCTCACTCACACCAGCCAGAATGGCCATCATCAAAAAGTCTACAAACAATAAATGCTAGAGAGATGTGGAGAAAAAGGAACCCTCTTACACTGTTCGTGGGAATGTTAATTGGTGAAAACACTATGGAAACAGTATGAGGACTCCTCAGAAAACTAAAAATAGAATTACCATTTGATCCAGCAATCCCACTCCTGGGATACATGTACTCCAATGTTCACTGTAGCACTATATACAATAGCTAAGACATGGAAGCAACCTAAATGTACGTCGACAGAGAAGTGGATAAAGAAAATGTGGTACACATACAAAATGGAATTTTACTCAGCCATAAAAAGGAAAGAAATAATGGCATTTGCAGCGACATGGATGGACCTAAAAATAATCATGCTAGGTGAAGTTAGACAGTGAGACAGCAATGTCATATGTGGAATCTAAAAAAAGGACACAATGAACTTTGCAGAACAGACACTGACTCACAGACTTTGAAAAACTTATGTCTTCCAAAGGAGACAGGTTGGGGGGTGGGAGGGATGGGTTGGGGTTTTGGATGGAAATGCTATAAAATTTGGTTATGATAATTATTGTACATGTAATAAAATTCATGGAGTTAAAACAAAAACAAAAAAATAAAATAAAGCAAAAAATAGGAGTTCCCGTTATGGCACAGCAGAAACAAATCCGACTAGGAACCTTGAGGTTGTGGGTTCGATCCCCGGCCTTGATCAGTGGGTTAAGGATCCAGCATTGCTGTGAGCTGTGGTGTAGGTCACATAAGCAGCTCAGATCTGATGTTGCTGTGGCTGTGCCATAAGCCAGCAGCTGTAGCTCTGATTAGACACCTAGCCTGGGAACTCCAAATGCTGTGGGTGCAATCCTAAAAAGAAAAAACAAACAAACAAAAAAAGCCTGAGATTATGAACACACCTAAAGTAGATTAATTTTTAGAACTAAGTTTAAATTTGAAATAAAAATTGTTATAGAAAAAAAAGAATTAAATCTCCAGTTGTTGTAAAATTACAAGTATACAGCCAACCTAGGTACTGGTATCAATGCCACTGAATCAATTAGCATAATTTGCTATGCTTTATGGACCAACCACTGTAGAAAAACTATCTACATTATGAAACAGTGTAACGTTACTCTTCAGTTTGACACTAGTTAACCAGAGAGCGGTACCCATAAAAATACAACATTGTGATATTTTAGTTCATCAATTATTCTTATAGATGGGTGAAGAATCATCAGTATGTATCTACTAAAGCCTGTAAATGGTATCTGATATTTATTGGAGTATACTGATTGTGATGTGTGCTGTGGTCTGTTATTTTGTCTTTTTGTCTTTTTAGCGCCACACCTGCAGCATACGGAGGTTCCCAGACTAGGGGTCGAATCAGAGCTGTAGTCGTCGGCCTATGCCACAGCCACACCAGTGCAGGATCCGAGCCGCGTCTGCGACCTACACCACAGCTCACAGCAACACCGGATCCTTAACCCACTGAGTGAGGCCAGGGATGGAACCCACAACCTCATGGTTCCCAGTCGGATTTGTTAACCACTGAGCCATGACAGGAACTCCAGGTCTGTTATTTTAACTCCTTTGTAAAGTTTGTATACATGGAACTATCTAAGGAATTGCCTCTATTTTAAAATTTAATTAGTATATATTTAATAAAACACTGAATAATGAATATTTTTCTAGTCTAAAAAAAAAAAGGCACACACACCCTTATGTTCATCACAGCACTATTCACAATAGCCAAGACATGGAAACGACCTAAATGTCCATCAAAAGATGAATGGATTAAGAAGACGTGGTATATATATATATACACACAATGGAATACTACTCAGCCATAAAAAGAAACAAAATAATGTCATCTGCAGCAACATGGACGGAACTAGAGATTCTCATACTAAATGAAGTAAGTCAGAAACAGAAAAACAATTACTATATGATCTCACTTACATGTGGAATCTGAAATATGGCACAGATGACCCTATCTACAGAAGACGAATAAATCACGGCCAAGGAGAGCAGACTTGTGGTTGCAGGGAGGAGGGAGCGGGTTGGACGGGGAGTTTGAGGTTGGTGGATACAAACTTAGCATCTGGAATGGATGGGCAATGGGCTCCTACCGTACAGCACAGGGAACTGGGAGGGACTAGGTCACTCTGTTGTACAAGATATTGAAGAAACGCTGTAAATTAACTATACTTTGATAATAATAATAAAGAATTAAAGAAAACACTATACATAATATTATGTCAAAATCCACTCTATGTATGTATTATTGCACTTTATGATGTGTAAAACAAAGAATGAACCTAATGTAAAGTGCAGACTTTAAGTAGTAATAATATATCAATATTGGCTCATCAACTGTAACAAATATACCACACCAATGCGAGATGTTAATAGTGGAAACCTTTTGTTGGAAGGGGCGAGGAGAAGGGACTATATAGGAACTCTGTACTTTCTGTTCAAGTTCTGTTAAACCTTAAAATTCTTTTTTATTTTATTTTTTTTCTTTTTTGGCCTCCTTGCAGCATATGGAGTTCCCCAGCCAGGGATCAGATCCAAGCTGCAGTTGTGACCTACACTGCACCACCTGCAGCAGCACTGGATCCTTTAACCCACCACGCCAGGCCAGGGATTGAACCTGTATCCTGGAGCTACACAGATGCTGCCAACAGAAACTCTCCCTAAAACTCCTTAAAAAAAAAAACTAGTAATTTTTTAAGATATAAAGGATTTCAATAGACATTTTTCCAAATAAGATATACAAGGGGCCAGTAAGCACTCAACCTCAGTAGCCATTAGGAAAATAAAAATTAAAACCACAATGAGTTAGCACTTCACAATCACTAGGATGGCTATCACCAATAAGAGGGAAAATAAGTGAGAGACTGTACCCCATCAGGTTTTGCTGGCATAGGTGCTATGCAAAACAGTTTGGTAGTTCATCAAAAAGTTAAATACAGAGTTCCCATATGGCCCAACAATTCCACTCCTAGGTATATGCAAGAAAAGAAAACAGTCACAAAAAATGTGTGTATGAATGTTCACAGCAGCATATTCAGAACAGCCAAAGAGCAGGCACAACCCAAACATCTACCAAGTGATGAACAGATAAAATGCGGTATTATCCAGTCAATGGAAATGTGGTATATCCATTCGGCCATGAAAAGGAATGGTACAACATGTTTTAGCCTTGAAAATATGCTAAGTGAAAGAAGCCAGATACAAAAGGCACATACTGTATGATTCCCTGTATATGAAATGTCCAAGACAGGCAAATACAGACAGAGAGAGAGAGAAAGTACAAAGTAAATTACTAGTTGCCAGAGACCACGAGGAAATGGGAATGTAGCGTGACTGCTAATGGATATGAGGCTCCCTTTAGGGGTGATGAAACCATTCTGGAATAAGTTGTAGTGATGATTGTACAATCTTGTGATTATACTCAAAACCACTGGGTGGAATATTTTAAAATGGTAAATTTTATGGTATGTGAATTATATCCTAATTTTAAAAATAGGTATAAGGATTTCTGGGAAGTTCTGGGCCATTTTGCTTCCTTTTATCCCCTTCATTCATTATGTAATTAAATAAGGTTGATGATCCTTTTCAGGGGATGTGATCTGTTTTATATATAGTTTACTGAGGCATGATCCGTTTATAAGAGTGATAATAAATTGGCTCAGGGGAAAAAATGATTTAGTGAAGAATATACTGGAGGATTGACTCACTCATCCCTCACTAGGGTATAAACTCTTGAGGGCTGATATGGTTACACAACAACTGATTAGGAAAATGGTACCCACTATTTCAGGAATGAACCTTGAATAAATGGCAAGTCCCCTGAGCTGGCAGTGGGTCATCCAAAAACTCTGAAGCAAAAAGAGGCAAGGAGGTTATTTGGATAAACCACTAACTGGGAATCAACTTCATTTTTCAGGAGCTCAGGAGCACCTTCTCGAAAGATCACCTCCCCTCAGTGCTGTGTCTCCCAGAGTGACCGGACTGGGTGTCAGCCTCCACGTTCGGAACGTAATTTAACTACGGACAATGCATTTATTAACTTTCACAGAGACCAAGGATAACATGCAAACAAACATTTTTTCTTTTTAAAGAATAAAACAATCACCTGGTCAAACATTAAAACCATACAGAAGGATATAAAATAAAAAAGCAAGTCTCCCACTCTCCCAGCTCTCCTTCCCAAATGTGATCCTGTGTAAATTACAACTTTTTATTTCTGAAATATTGATTATTAATGTGATGGGGATATTACACAGACCATATTTCTTATAAAGAGTAAGTCTGACCTAATCAGAAGCTGAGGCTAAATTCGGATCTAAATAGATTCAATTTAAGAAAAATACTAACATGTATATATTTTATATATGTTTTCTAAGTCAGATTTCTTTTTTTTCCTAAGGCAAAATAAACTCTTGAAAGATAAAAATAGCACAAGTTGGCAGTCACCTGGAAACAATTTATCATCAACTAATCAAGCCTTAAATCCATGAAGAAAAAAAGCACCTCAAAAATGCAACAACAATGACATGAGCACCTAAATACGTGTCTTGACAAATCAATAGCTCCTGGTAAAATTCCTGATACTTGAAGGAGATTTAAAAATAAATGCCCTGTTCATGTCAACATTGCCTGTGAGCAGATCTCAACTGATCCTCAGAAGATAAGGTTAAGATGAACGTAACTGCCAGCTGGCAGGGGTGGTGGGGAGGCTGAAATAACCTGGGAATAGCAAGAGGCGGGAAGTAATCCAATTAACAGAAGCACGGAAAATATGTAATCGTACAACAAAACGAGTACCAATTTGAAAAATTAATGTCTATGAGCATTTTCTTCCCCAAATAGGGAGCAGAGTGAACGGGGGAATTAATTTTTAACACTATTCCTAGGACCTAAGGGCAACTACACGCGTCTGGGGCTACGACACTCTCCAAAGCATGAACATTAAGAAGTTCTTCACATGGTAATTATTCTAACATTTTAAATTTTCAAAAACTGATGCAACCTTGCAAGAGCCAACAAATTTAAAGTCTTATTAATCAACCTCTAGCTCTTCATATTCTGTCCACAAAAAGAGAGACATAACTGTGCCCTTTAAAAAGACGCAATGCGCCCATTGTGCACATGGAGCTCACCTGCTGGCCTCAACAAGCAGCGCCTGTCACGGGGCAGGAAACCGAAGGTGGGCAGAAAGGCAGGCGACGCGGTCATTCGGCCTGGATGCCTCTTTTCAACGGGAGGGAGCCGGCGCTCTAACACTTCGGACTAACTAGGGAGCCAGCTCACAGGGCCCACGCCAGCAGAGGAAAGGGGCCTGAGGAAGGGCTGGCCAGGCTGTTCTTTTATCTCTGTTTCTCGCAAGGAAAAGAGTCCTCTGAGGTAAGCCAAGGTCAGTAGCTGATTTTAACTCAGAGCAACCATTTGCTGCTTTGCGTGTTTTTAGCCCTCTACTGGGATTCTCCTAACTCAGCTTTCATCCCAACAGTGCTCCGCGGCCTTCAGGGAAGCCGCCCAGGGAAGCAGATGGAATTAATTAGGCGAGAGCCCATCAAAGGCAACAAGGAAGTATTCCACCAGCTATGCACAAGGACCTTGCCCCGAGCACGCCAAAGACCATGGAAGGATTTTTACCACAGGGGGTTCCACGTCCTTGTCCTCCTCGACCCTGTCCTCCTTTCTTTAGCTCTCTGCCCTGACCACTACCTCAGCCTGTCTTTACCAGGTTTCTTCTCCAAAGCACAAGAATTTCTTTTTAGCTTCTTTCTGAGGAAGGCTTATTTTTGTGGTTTACCAAACCAGCCACAAAATCAGGCCTGTTGGGACAGAAGGTAAAACCAAATAAACAGTCCTTTTTTGAATGTCTGGGAAATGGCTGCTGGGCCTTTCGACTTCACAAGACCCTGGAGCCAACGGTGCTCTTCTAGGCCGGGTCCTCTTCGTCCATTGTCACGTCATCGCTGGTATGTGTCTTCTGCTCAGCCTCTGGCCCCGCAGGCAGGATGCTGGTGACAGTGTGGAGCAGAGCTTCGATCTGCTCCTCTGTCAGCCGTTCTTCGCTCTCCTCCACCATCTGTAGAGGGAAAGAAAACCCTCCAGGAGTTACAGAGACGCCTCGATGGCGGGGCCCAGCCTCACCCTCTTCACCCATGTTATTCCTGGTCTAGGCCCGGGGCTCAGGGCCTGGCTCCTGAGCCACCCCTGGTGTCCAGGTCCTCCATCTTCATGAATGGGAGAAGCCAGCTCAAGTTCCAGAGTAAGCCAGTGTGAATGCTCCACAAGGGTCAGTGAAAAAAGCAAGCTGCAGGTCAACATTTTTTCCTGAAAGAAAAAGCGAACCCTAACAGTTCTCTACCCATCCATATACACACATGAATATGTTGTACATGCAAAGAAAACCCACCTCTGGGGAGCGAAATGGCATCTTATATACTTTGGTAATTTCACAACACAGCTGTAACTTATAAACTGTATCAACAACTCTTTGGATGACCGCCCACTATGTGCCAAATGCTTTATATATTTTTGCTAATCCCCACTACTATCACCGCTGACAACAGCCCTTTAGGGAGCTCCTGTGCCCAGTGCAGCGCCGCACCTAGTACTTCATGCTCATTATTTCTGTTAAACCTCACGACAAGCCTGGCAAAGGGCAGAATCCCAAGCCAGGCCTGCCCATCTCTAATACCTACAATCTAACACAGGCCGCATGGCCTTGGCCAGGAGAATGAAGAACAGGAGTCTGTGAATGACAGCTGGGAAACAATCTCCCTCGACCCCATCAAAGCTCTGCTTCGAACCCAGTTTCTGACGTGCTCCTGGGCAGCTGAACATAGAGATGATGAAATCCACAATCATAAGCCAGTTTTCTTAGCCTCATCTCTAATTCTCAATACGTCAACAAACAAAAAAATAATGCAATCAACCACTTTTGTAAAAGCAGCCTGCAGGCAGTCAAGTTACCTAACCACACTCACTTGGTGGCATGAGCCATCGATCACAAACCACTTTCTCAGCTAAAGATGTCCAGGGTCCTAGCCTATGGCATTTCCCATAACAATCTCTGAAATTTGGCCACTAAGATCAAAAGGCGTTCCAGAAAGAATTCCTGGCAGATTTAAGTAAAGCATGATGACAAGCTAGGCTTACGATCCTAAAAAGGACTTCAGTTTGACTGCCTAGCTTTACAAACAATAGTACAGAAGCTAAAGAAGTCTGGTGATGTGCCCAAGATCAAACTCCCAGCAAGCCACTGGCCTCTTCACTCATCTCAGTCCAAAAATGTTTCCAGAACTAGCCAATACTCCTGGATGTTCCAGAGTAAAGATCCAGAGTGAACCAAGGAAGCTACTTCCCCTCATGCTGTGAAATAAAACGACCATATTCTAAAGATTCAAAGGCTCCACGTAACTTCTCTACTGAAAAAGGAACAATCCTCAAAAACACACTTTTAAAATTAGACACGTAAGCAGTTCCCGTCGTGGTGCAGCTGAAACGAGTCCAACTAGGAACCATGAGATTTCAGGTTCCATCCCTGGCTTCGCTCAGTGGGTTAAGGATCTGGCATTGCTGTGAGCTGTGGTCTAGGTTGAAGACTCAGCTCGGATCTGGCGTTGCTGTGGCTGTGGTGTAGGCCGGCTCTGACTGGACCCCTAGCCTGGGAACCTCCATATGCCACGGGAAGCGGCCCTAGAAAAGGCAAAAAGACAAAAATTAATTAATTAATTAATTAAATGTAAAATTATGGTCTGTAAAAGGAAATAATCTAATATGCACTGCCTCCTAAGAATGAAGGAGGAGTAGGGAGGAATATATCTAATTTGATTATTTAATCCCGAGAAAAAAATGATCTCCATTTGGAAGGAAAACGTCTCCGAGTTTACAAATAACTGGCACACGCAGTGATGATTAACTGTTTCTGGTCTCAGGGAAGAAGGTAAAGGAAACAGACCATCGTTAGACCAGTGACAGCCTCCCGCCAGCATCTGCGCGGCGCTCCACACCTATCGAGGGGTTTTCCTGGAATCACCGCCACCGGGGCTTCTGCAGGAGGCTGTGCACAAAGTCAGGACAATTCACAGATGAGCACGTGGAGGCTCAGCGTTACAAGGACATGATCTGGATCTCACGGCAAGGTCTTTTGAGACTCTGGATCCCAGCTTCTTCTAAAATACCATGGCCTCAGGTCGGAGGTTCTATCATTTCCTTTCTCAGACACACTGTATGGCACACTTGAGTCCACTGGTTTGAAAGAGTTTGGCTACATGACCTCTGAGGGGTCTTTTTAGAAAACCAGAGAGGATTTCAACAGGCCACCTTCTTGCATCCTAATCTCTGGGCTTGGCAAATCGGGTTTCAGGTAGGTGTTCCTGGCAATAGGGCTGATAAGCTTTACTAATTTTGCCAAATTTGCCAAGAGAAGAAGTTTTTATCAGCAATCAACCTTCGGAGACAATTAGAGTCAGGAAACTCTCTTTCCCAGTCAAAGGATGAAAACCTGAGCTGCATTAAACACAATGAAATATACTCAAAGAAACTTGCAGAAACCAAAAACTTACTAACCCCTCTGGATCACTAGAGTAAATAATTACATTACTCCTCACCTTTTCTTTCCAACACAGAAGAAACAGAACCCAGATAAAGAAATGCAAAGCATCATCTCAACTTTCCCAAACATCAAAGGGTTCAAGTCGTTCAGAATGTAAGAGTTAAAGAAATGTAAAAATACAAAGTATTTGCAGACAAGTCAACATGAAAGACACATTTTTTTTTATCATTTACAAAAATTATATTGGTGCCCAGGGGCCGTCAGACTGGGCTGCTATACTCCAAAAACTGCTGTTTCTCACTCTAAGCTGCCAAGCCTAACCTTCTACTTTCCTCAAAACAACTCAAAATCTCATAGCAACCGAGACTTCTAGCTCTCTGACACAGAACAGTTCACTCAACCTCTATAAATCTCAGTGTTCTCTAAAGTAAAACAAAAGTAATGCCTATAGTAAGGACCAAAGGAGAACACACGATAGCATCTTATAAGCCATCAACTATACAATGCAAGCCTTTTCATAATCATTAAATTATAACAGGCACAGACAACAGTATTGGTTCAGGACAGCGGCCTGTGAGGTCACAGGGTTCACGGACCTGTCCTCAGGCCACGGGTCCCAAGTGAACGCGTGGCAGGGCATGGCGCCACTCCCACAGCTGGGTAGCTTCCTCACGCACAGCCGGCAGCCAGCCGTGGATGTGAGGACCACAACGGGCCACAGCCGAGGCATAACTGAGAGAGAGAAGCTTCAGCCTCCTGAACTGAACCCTGACACCTGCTATGTTGGGATGACTTTTGGATCCAGGGAGAATAATGGCTGTCGGGTTAATGCAGGGGAATGAATTCTCAGGTCCTCTGCGCTTTCTACTCTAGCGAAAACCTCATTTCTTATCCCTTTCTGATGAGAAGAGACACTTCCACAAACCTTGGTAAATGCTTTGCTACCCTTCGCAGCCAAATCCCAGGCTGGGAAAAAAAATCTGGCCCCAAATGGTCCCATTGCTGGACAACAACACACGTGGTTTTTCTGAAGGCCCACCTACCTACCTGTGAAAGGAGAAGCGCGTACAGAGTCTGAGGGGATGCCATGCCAAAAACACACGGCCTGGAGAAACAGAGCAAGGCTTCTGAATCAGACCCACTCGGCCACTCGCTAGCCAAGATTACGGCGAGGGCATCACAGGTGACATACACAAAGCCCCTGGCACCAAGTCTGGCACACAGCAGGCAGTCATAATAGCAGCTAATCTTACCAAGTAATGAAGGCTTTCTACAGGCTCTGGGACACTAATCCTCCCCATCTCTTCTCTCCATCTGTCATTAAGCCACGCATAACATATGTTGCTGATTAAAGGTGGAGGAGACACGACATGTGATCTTTAACCCAGAGGGACAGGGATTAGTTTCTTGCTGTTTTGTTTGTTTTTTTTTTTCCTCTTTTCTAAGCTCAATCTCCAACACAGTTGAAAGCATCAGAATAATGAGGGTATAAAAAAAAAAACGACCTCTATTTAGCCTAAAGGGCTGTTCCCCCAGAAGGCACCCTTTATGGAAGGAATTTTTCTAATTTAATTTTAGGTGCATTTTGAAGAGCAGAAACAATGAGAAGACAAGCTTTAGTCAAACATTAAATACCACACAACCCTTTCAAAAAAGGTTGTTTTTGGTTTTTGGCTGCACCTATGGCACGTGGAAGTTCCTGAGCCAGGGAATGAACTTGTGCCACAGCAGCGACCTGAGCCGCTGTGGTGACAATGCCAGATACTTAATCTGCTGAACCACATGGGAATTCTAAGGGTTTGGGGTTTCTTTCTTTCTTTTTTCTTTTCTTTTTTTTTTTTAGCAATTCTAAATATCAGGAGTATTTTTGGCCATTTTCTTCCACATTTTTCTGAAGGAAATTTGACAAAGCTAAATACTTCTAAAACTGACTTTGGAGACTGCTTTATTCTCCATCTTAATTCTCCAGCCAAAGTTTTTTACTGGTAGTTGGAA
This sequence comes from Sus scrofa, assembly GCF_054392235.1. Taxonomy (NCBI): domain Eukaryota; kingdom Metazoa; phylum Chordata; class Mammalia; order Artiodactyla; family Suidae; genus Sus; species Sus scrofa. The sequence goes on from NC_139385.1 coordinate 16,458,169, forward strand.
GGCCTGCCTAATATTTGTAGCTTACCAATGAAAATGCCACAGGCAGCAGATGCCAATACAGCAACCACTTGGTGTGTGCTGCCGGTTCCCATTTTCACTTTCTCCGTATACAATCTTTGCCTTCTACGCTGGCTTCCCCAGTTCTAAAGCCTTACGCTATGATTGCAGTTTAGACCTTGCAAGTGCTGAGGTTCCACTGAATGGTTTTATGCAGGGAAACAAGACCATCAAATGTACAGTTTTAGAAAGTAAACTATGATTGTGGCGTAGAAGATGGACAGGAGGGGGCTGGACTGGAGGCAGGGAGGACAGCGAGAGGACAACTCCAAGGGCCGAGCTGAGAAATGGTGACAGAAATCAATGCAATGCAGGAGGGAGAAAGAGAGGGCAAGAGGAAACAGAAGCAGCAGAACCTGGGATTGACCCACTGGGAGAGAACAGGAAGGGACTGACCTCCGGGACCCAAGCTTGGGAGACTGGGTCCAGAGGGTGAGCTTGTGAGGAAGTACGCATATGCTCCATTAACCAAGAGAAGATATGGGAAGGGTTGGAGGGTGGGAGTGGGGGAGAGAACTCCACCAGAGTCACGCTGAATCTAATGTTTTCATGCAGCATCTGGCTGGCAATAAAGAACTCCTACGGAATGGCCTAGGACACTGGGGAGACAAAGAGCTGCCAAGTCAGAGCCCCAAACTCTACAAAAAGAATTCCATTTTCTCCAGTCTCGTCCTGTCCCCAAGTCCGTACTAACTAGGATCAAACTGGTGAAGTCTCCTTTCACTTATAAAACGGGAGGTCTGGCAGTCTTTTCAAGTAATGGCTGTTCCTGGCTGCTCTGTGCTCAGCCCTTATGACCCTTTCTCCCTCTGAGACCCAGAAACCAACCCGCCCAAGTTCAAGCCTCCTTCACGTACCAGCTGGATCTCAACAGCAGTCATAGGTCTGTGATTCAGCAGCTGAAGCTTTTCAGCTCTGTCAAAAGAAAAGCACAGAGCATTTAAAACTCTCATACCCCTAAGGATCTCAAGTCCTGACCAAGCCATTTAGAGAACACTTGGTCAGATAACACATGGAAGAACAACTTGGAAGGTGGCCCTCAGTTTCTTCGGTCGTAAAATGAAAGAATGGGAGCAGGAGAGTCCTATGTCAGTGACTCTTACTCAAGGACACAAATGTGTACTGGCACAGAGGCTAAGGGTACAGAGGCTTGGACTGTAAGAAATGCAGCAGAAAGCACAGGGTTTTTTTATAAATTTTATTTGGAAATAAATAAAATAATGCTTTCTTAATCCAAATAATAGAAAGTAAAGATTAACAAAATAATCTTGGTTGGTCATCGCTTAGAATTCTTTCTTGAGACTAAGATTAAATGTTACTCAGATTTGACCTGACCTGTTATCTTACTAAACAAAAACAAAGACTCTTAAGGGGATGGGAGTTAATACACAGTAGTATAAGACAAAGTCTTATGTCCTCAAGGAGTTTACAATCCAGTTGGGGAAAGAAGACAAATACAAGCAAACTTTAACAAAATTTTTTTTTTTTTTTTTTTTTTTGCTCTTTAGGACTGCACCTGTGGCATATTGGAAGTTCCTAAGCTGGGCAACGCTGAATCCTTAACCCTGAGCCAGGCCAGGGATAGAACCCACATCCTCATGGATTCTAGTCGGGTTCATTAACCGCTGAGCCATGAAGGGAACTCCCCAAAAGATTTAAGTAACAGTTGAAGATACTAATTATTGTCTGTCACAAGACAATATACAGCTCACTGCTGAAAGGGAGGTTGAGATGTGTGGATTCTCAAAGACGACAGGACTTGAAAGAAAGACTCACCCCTGAGCGGGTGGTAATTCACCTTTCAAATCAATTCAATATTTAGTGAGCTTAAACATATGCTGGAATAAAGAGAAGAATAAACCACCATTCCCATCGCCAGGTCCAGGGAAGCAGTGCCAGGTCCCCACTTCTCCCTAAGCCTTGGTTTCATCACCTGCCCAACACGAATGACTTAGCTATCTTACAAGGAGGTTATGAAGGATGAAAATCTTGCCATTTATAGTGGTGGCAGCTACCACTTGTTACTTACTTTCCATATGGCAGGCACACTTACCTCAGACTTGATGCTAAGGTGGTAAATAAATAATGTGCCCAAGGCTACACAGCTAGTAAATGGCGGCGCTGGGACTCTTGCCATCAAAGCTCGAATCCTCCAGCCACATGCTTCTCGTATTCACAGTGTGCACAGTGACGACTGACCCTGTCATTTCTCCACAAACAGCAGTCACTACTAAGGCAGCTGTAGTTAAGTTCAACTCCTCATAATCCCCCAAACATTTACTCTAGGCTAAAAGAGGAAGGCATCATAAAGAAGACGACTCTTGCACTGGGCCCTTTAAGGATTTTCTAGGGGAAAAGGATGAGAGAAATGGGCAGTCAGGGCACAAACAGCACAAGTAAACTCCCAGAAGAACTAAAAATTCATGGAGTTTTAGGAAATGGCTGCTAGAAAGGCTGTGGAACACAAGGTTGAATGAGTCACATGGAACACCACCACTAAGGGCCGTGACTCCCGAGAGGCTGCATGTTACTTTGTAGACACAGAAGAGCAACCAAGGAAAGGACTGAACACCTTGCTGGGGTGGAAAACCTGTGAAATGGAAGCACTTCCAGGTGAGAGAAAACAAAAGCTGTGAACTAGGGCGTCAGCAGCAGGGATGGCAACCAGTTTGGACCTATCAAATGTTCCCGGTCACTCTCAGGTCTAGTCAACAGGACCTGACAACTAGATTGGGTGGGGGGTAGAGTGAAGGAAAGGGCAGAATTGAGGTTTAATGTCAGATGTTTAGTCTGTTTGGAAAAAAGGTATTTACTGAAATTTGAATTTGAGTTTGTGGTACTTTTGAAACAACAACGAAGAAGTCTCTGTTAAACAGTCTGTCCAGTTCTGGTTCTGTCTAGAACTAAAGAAAAGAAAAAGACCAGAGCTGGATTTATTATCAAAGAGTAATGTGAAACCACAGGAGTGGACATCAGCATTGAGAGACCAGCTGCAGAGGAAGTGAAGAAGCAGGACAGAAAACCACAAAACACCTCCATTCGAGGGGCCGGGAGAAAAGGTAGCAAAGGAGAAAGGAGTGAAGAGAGAAAAAGGGAACCCAGGAGAGTGATGTGATGGAAACCAAGAAAGGAAAAGTTCAGGACAGAGGGTATCATCAACAGTGCCAAATGCTGAAGACAGGGAAGTAGGTTGATAGTGGAGAAGGTGCTGGATTTCCCAAAAAGGCGGGCACTGGTGGCCTGGGCAAGTGGTTCAGTGGAATGACAGTAGTTCAATTTCAGAAAACAAAAATCCCAAAAGATTAAGGATCCCAAAATGTTCTTAGGCCTGATTAGATTTCACAGAACTCAAGTCATTTTGGAGTGGGGCGTTCACAAGGACCCCATTAACCCAGCACAGGAATTCTCGGGAGCCATGAGCGCCTGCATCAGGCACTCTGACAATCAATGGTAACCAATTTGTGATCTAAAAATTCCCCTTAATTTTGCTCTAAAGTCATGAGGCTTTTGAAAGGCAACCACATCACTGCCCCTCATATTTTAAACTGTTTTCTGTATAGTTTGTGTTGATATCCTTGGATATCAGAAAAAGTCCAGTTTTTCTGGTACCAAAACAAATTTGGGTTTGGTTCATGTATAAAGAGAGACCTTTAAGGAGGGTCCAAAGGCACTCTCCATTTCTGCCTACGAAGAGCCAGAGCAGAAGTACTGGGGTTTGTGCTCTGGCAGAGCGGGTCTAAGAGGATCCTCGTGAAAGACAGTTAAAAGATGACAGCTGGGAGAGAAGGAAATGGGTCTGCGTGGCTTTCTGTCCTGCACCACCGAGTCAACAGAGACTGGTGGGAGGGAACGGGAAACTAGGGCTGAGGGTGGGATACAGAGCAAAGGGCAGAAGGGAAAAAGCAGACAACCAACATGTTTCCTTTATAACAAGTAATAGATATCAAAGGCTTACAGGAGATTAAAGACCAATCAGAATAATTTGGCAACTTTAATTAGATGATCAAAGCTCTCTCCAAACCTAATCTGAGGCTGTATTACTAAAAGCAAAGACCCATATGGGACAGAATTACTCCAGAGGGACTAAAGGAAGATCCTTAGGGCTGCTTCACCCACATTCATTTTATGAACGGATACCTCTCCTGCATCGAAATGCTCTAGGGAGGCACTGCTACCACCACGTATGTGGCTACTTATTAGGTATGAAAAGTGACTGACAGTTTGGGCACCAGAAAGCCATCCCAACAATGTATGCCTAAGCCACCACTTCAGGTTAATGTGAGAAGCTATGTGATGTCTTTCCTGGCACAGAGGTGCATTTGGTTCCTCACTGGATGCTGAAGCCACCATGTGAGTCACCCATGAGGCTTCCCTTCTGCTGAGTTGTAACACAATGGCTCCCTGCATGACTGCACGCTGAGCAGTGCTGGGAGGACACCCTGGGGTGGAGAGGAACGCTGCCAGCAGTAGCCTCAGCTCCGAATCTGGACCTGCATCACACCCTCCTTGCACCACCAGCACTGCCGAACCAGCTGGAGAGATGGGAACAACCACACATTAAGCTATGGGGACTGTGGAACCTAAAGTGCTAACAGCCACAGACTGGGCCATGGGAAGATACTGTGAGGTGCCAGGAAGAGCAGCTGACATGGTGGGGACAAGGCGAGGGCACAAGGCTCAGACGACAGCCCTCCGAGCAGGCAGGCGAAGCATCAAGATAGTGTGGGACCTGAGGAAGATGCAAGATCCATGTGTACACTGAACGCCCGGGAGGCTGGCAGAGTAGGTCTGCTGTGGTGGACGCTGACCTTTGCTGTTCATGGTGGCTGCAGGTCCAGTTCGGTTCAGTGTCATGGACAGAAATAATCTCTTGACTGAAGTAAAAAGGCCTCAGTTATGGCCTGAGGAGGGCAGGTTCTGGAGGGAAACTGAAGCATGTCTGTTGCTAAAGAGACAAGCAGTTGGAGAGGCTAAAATTACAGGAGAAAGGGAAAGACCCTCAAAAAAAACCCCACGGTTCGAAGTTCCAGTAAAAGGGTTCATGTTCCACTGAGATCACAGCAATGTGGGGGAAAAAAAGGCAAATGTGAGGAGACGTGAAGGGAAAGGAGTTCATTTTGGATAGTCTTCTCAGCGAAGCCGAAGTGAGGTCACCATCGGAGAGGTCTGGATGTGAAGAGGGTTACAGGACTAGGAGCTGCAGAGACCTGAGTATGGAGGAGACCTGCGATAAGAGCAGCAAGCAGCTTGTGGGCCCAACCGAGTCGGAAATATAGACCCTCCCTCAAGACAAAATTATTTCTCTTAACCATCACCATCCAACACTATGAATAAAAATAAAAAGCGGGAACAGAGGAAAGACATGGCTGAATAAATGAGCATCTCAGCTACAAATCAATCAAAGCAACAGAACCAGTTCACAGAATAGTCATTACCCTGCCTGGCTGTGAACTGCTGGAGAAGTGTCTGCAGTGCAAAAACGATCTTGTACGTCTTTTATCGACGAAAACATTAACAGCGGCTCCCTGAAAAACCCAACCTGGGTGTCAAACCAACCAAGCAAGCCCTCTGCTCTGCACTCCAGGAGCTGAGCCCTGCTGAAAAGAAGTCACAGAACCACACTGCTGCAGGTGCCAGGTTTGGGGGCAGGGGCTAGAAACATCCCCACCCCCACCAGGATTCATAACCAAGCTTATTTTTATCATCTCTACTTTCTCCCCTTCACCTCTCAACTCACTGCACTTTAGCTTCTGCCCCAAGTGATCACCAAGACTGTTCTCGTTAAAGGACTCCATGCTTCTCTGTCCTGCCCTCCCCTGTCTCTGCGAGACCTGACATTGCTCATCACTCCCTCCTTAAAACCACTTCCCCCTGCGGCTTCCACAACACCATTCCTTCCTGCTTCTCCTATCTTCCTGACTATTCCCTCCTACCTCTTCCTAGGTTTTCTCTTCTGCTTGCCTCTCTAAGATTCCATGGTGCCATCTTCCATCCAAGGAATCCATGTTTTCAAGCTGTGTGAGCTGAGCTCCAGACCTCTGTAACCAATTGCCACCAAAAGATCTCAGACACATTTCAAACTCAACACACCCCAAAGCGATCTAACTACCGTTCCGAACAAGCCAGCTCCTCTCTCTGTACATCCCATTTCGGTAAAAAGCTAAACACACAGGCCAGAAAACTGCGTCACCCCGACTCCTCCCTCTCACCCACTGCCCCATATTAAGGCACCAAGAATTACTGATTATACTTCTTTCATGATGTCTGTCTCCTCCCCCCACCATTTCTACAAGCCACTTCAATTCTTCTTGGTTAGAGGACAAAGGCCTCTGAACTCAAAGACTTTTTCAATCTATCTTCATTCTAACAAGTGAAGTTGCGGCTATTTTTTTTTTCTAATGGCCACAACTGTGGCACAAGGAAGTTCCTGGACCAGGGACTGAATCAGAGCCGCAGCTGTAGCAATGCCAGATCCTCTAACCCACTGTGTCAGGGTGGGGATTGAACCCGCACCTCCACAGCAACCCAAGCCACTGCAACTGGATTCTTAACCCACTGTGCCACAGCGGGAAATCCTAAGGTATCTTTTAAAAGATGAAAATCTGATCATCTCATTATCCTGCTTATCTATCTTCTCACTGTCCTCACAGTTTTTGGTATAAACTTTAATTTCCTCAGTTCAACCTCCAGAAGCCATTGAAATCTGGTCTTTGTCAGTCTCCCTAGGTTCATATGTCCTCACATTCCCTAACCACGCATTTCCCAATTGAATGAAACCACAAGCTCTATATAGGAAAACATCAGATACTTCCAGATTCCAGGCCCTAGCACTTCATGCTCCCTTTGCTTATTAGAAAGCGAATGCTCACCTGTCTCTGGCTGACTCTATATGAAAACCCAGCGTCACTTCCTACTGACAAAATGATACACTCAAATTCTGACACTTTAGTGTCTAATTCGTCCCCACTGCCATAGCACTTACACTGTATCTATTCATCTTTGTACCTGCAACACCTATGACTAAGATGGCATGAGATAAGTGTGATCTGAAAAATAAATTAAACAAAGAGCTAGAGAAGCACTGACTTGCAGAAGTTCTAGAGGGAGACAACTGTCAGGGCAGGCGAGAGTAAGGGGCAAGCTTCCATGTTCTCTAAGCAGACAAAGTAACCACATTCCAGATATTAAGGAAACCTTCAACCCATCCATCTGCTCTGACTTTTGCTGGCGCCAGAGATAAGAGTCCCAAATATGGTGCCAAAGTCCAAGAGTAATCTGTGCACAGAAGAATCTCTTTTGGGGACCCAAGGTTATTTACAGACCTACCTAAGCTGGGTCTCAAAGATGAGACCTTCCAGTCCTGGCAGACACAGCTGTATATCTTAGGGAGATCTCAGGATAAGATCTGGGACTGCAAGCCAGGCTGCAGCTTTTTTTGTTTTGTTGTTTTTTTCTTTGAGGGGCTGCACTCACAGCATATGGAAGTTCCAGGCTAGGGATTGAACTGGAGCTACAGCTGCTGGTCTACACATCAGCCACGGCAATGAGGGATCTGAGCCACTCTGTGACCTACACCACAGCTTGTAGCAATGCCAGACCCTTAACCCACTGAGCGAGGCCAGGGATCGAACCCGCATCCTCAGAGATACCACGTCAGGTTCTTAACTGCTGAGCCGCAAAACGAACTCCAGGCGGCAGTTCTTAGGAACCAAGTGCCTTAGGCAAAAAATGAAAATGATTAGAGTACCAAATTCCTTGTGGGAATTAACGTGCTACAGGTAAAAATGACACAGGACTTCAGCACAGTCTCAAGACTATCATTTTGCTGGATAAAGCTAAAAGGCAAATAAAACATGGTTCCTACCAAATCCTCAAAGACTCCAGTGAAGGTTTTTAGCAAATTAGTGGAGCTCCAGTTTGCATTACTAGGGCCAGACCAGTTAAGGGTATTATACTGAATCTCCTCTTCCTGAGAGGATGGTAGAGAGAAACTCTATCAGGGGAATAGTCAGACATCAGAATGAAAGAACACATTAGCAGGTTCTGTTATAAATGTGGCTCCCATCTGAAACTGTACTGGCTAGCACAAGATGATCCAGGTCTTAACAGCATATGGCAAGCAGCCCCCTGAGTCACCAGGCACTGAGGCCAAATGAATTCCAATGGGCTGCAATAGTTGGCAACCTTCCAGAGGAGCCAGGCCCAGCGACAGTGAAAGAAGCCTACCAGTCCCCTCTACCGGTTGTTTTCAGAACAACACTGCCTGCAGCTTTTGCTTCTGACAGTCAGAACCTATATAACCCACCAAAGAACCCTGGCATGTTCATCTGTCCCAGGAATCAAACACTTAAAGAAAAGGGTCAAAAAGGACTTCACAGGAGTTCCCGTCGTGGTGCAGTGGTTAACGAATCGGACTAGGAACCATGAGTTTGTGGGTTCGATCCCTGGCCTTGCTCAGTGGGTTAATGATCCAGCGTTGCCATGAGTTGCGGTGTAGGTCGCAGACGCGGCTCGGATCCTGCGTTGCTCTGGCATAGGCTGGCAGCTACAGCTCCAATTAGACCCCTAGCCTTGGAACCTCCATATGTCACGGGAGTGGCCCAAAAAATGGCAAAAAGACCAAAAAAAAAAAAAAAAAAAAAAAAAGAAAAGAAAAAAAAAGGACTTCACAAACCCTCAAATTTATGATCACAATGCAAAAAGGGATCTGATAAAAATCCTTCTCTGGGAGCTCCTGCTGTGGTGCAACAGGATTGGGAGACGTCTCTACAGCTCCAGGGCACAGGTTCGATCCCCAGCCCAAAACAATGGGTTAAGGATCCAGCATTGAAGCAGCTGTGACACAGGTCACAACTGTAGCTCGGATCTGATCCCTGGGACTCCATATGCTGCAGGGTGACCAAAAAAGAAAAAAAAAAAAAAAAAAATCCTCCTCTGGGGAATTCCTGCTGTAGTGCAGTGGGATCAGTGATGTCTATACAGTGGCTTGGGCCACTGCAAGGCATGGGTTCGATCCCCAGCCTAACACAGTGGGTTAAGGATCCAGCATTGCTGCAGCTGTGGCACACATCACAGCTGAGGCTCGGATTCAGTCCCTGGCCCAGGAACTTCTATATTCCATGGAGCAGCCAAATAGAGGAGGAAAAAAAAAAACCTATGAATATCACAATCTGCTTTAAAATTTATATAGATTATAGCCAATCATGAGTAAGCTTGCAAGGCAATTCATATTTGTAGGTTTCTTGAAGGAACTGGGAAGCAAAATATCAGACAAACGGCTGAGAAGAGGTCTTAAAAATCAACTATTAGGACTTTTGTGGTAGGCAAGTCCACTAAAACCTCTTTCCGCTGTTTACAACAACAACAACAACCAACTCAGGACAAAATACAAAAGCAAAAGTCTGGACTCTGGAAACAAAAGTAGGTGGATTGGGAAGGGAAACAAAACTCAAAAAAAAGAAAGAGTTGTTGCTGGGGATAGATGTGAGTTTCTTTCTTTTCCCTTTTTCTTTCACAAGCCCTGATCCTCAGGACCGCCCTTAGCAGTGCTGCTCTAAGGCAGTAGCTCCACAGACAGTTAAAACCCCAAGAGAAACTCCATCTTTCTGGCCAGAAGATTGAGAAAAGGGGCCCCAGAGATCTGGCGATCTGGGTAAAGCCCACAACTTGCGGGCAGCTCCTTTGGGAACCCTGACAGTGGGTGTGGCCAGGAAGGGAGCCAGAATGTGGTCCAGAATGCCAAGGATTATCTTTTTCTCCCCTTTCTTCCTTTCTCCCTCCCTTCTTTGCCCCAAGATGGCACCAGTAACAAATGCACACCTGGGCAGCTGAAGCAATGAGAGAAATCTAGACCCAAAAAAGGGCACATGCAGGCCAGAGAGTCTAGGGGCAATCCCAGGGAGGAGAACCAGAGAGAGGAGTCCTCTAAATCTGAGTAGCAATCAGCACAAGTCCTAGGTTCCCCCTGAGCTGTTCATGTACAGAACAGCCCCAAACAACAAAGAAATGCAGCACAGCAAAGACCCTGAGAAGTGAACAAGTTAAACCACAACTCCAGTTTTATAAGCAAAAAAGATCCAAAGAAGCACAGCAAAGGTTTTAAAACCTAATCTTTTTATACTGAAATCCTTGCCATGGAAGCCAAGACAGACTTGAGGTATGAACCTAACTGCTAAAAGAAACAAAAGGCAACATTAACTGGAGGTGTTTCACAGGAACCAGAGCTCCAAAAAAATACAATATTCAAAATGTCCAGGGTACAATATAAAATTAATTCAATGAAGAAAATATCACTCATTTTCAAGGGAAAAGATAATCAACAGATACCAAACTTATGATGACCATGATGAAGGAATTATAAAACAAAAACTTTAAGGTAGCTACTACTACAGCGTGGTATAAGTAAACGTTCTTGAAATGAATGGAGTAATAAAAATTCTCAGGAAAGAGACAAAAATTACAAATAAATGAAAAATTTTAGAACTGAAAAAGATATGAAAATTAAAAAGTCACTAGGTGGGCTTAATAACAAAATAGAGTTGAATAAAGAGTCTGCAAACTTATAGATAGTTCAATAGGAGCTACCCCATTTGAACAACAAAGAGGAGAAAAAATGAATAGAGAGGATTCAGGGAAGACAGCAGAGTAGGAAACACCAGGAATCTGCACTCCCCCCCACCACCTGCACAACAACTGTCTAGACAACTGGACCTAAATGTAAGATGCAAAACTGTAAAACTCCTAGGAGATAACACAGGAAGGAGAAAACCTAGATGACCCTGCACATGGCAATGACTTTTTAGATATAACACCAAAGGCACAATCCACAAAAGAAATAATTGGTAAACTGGACTTGATTAAAATTAAAAAACATCTATCTGCTCTGTGAAACACAAAGTCAAGAAAACAAAAAAGAACTTCTCCTGTGGTCCAGCAGGTTAAGGATCCGGCTTTACGGCAGCAGCTGGAGTCACTGGCCCGGGAACTTCCACATGCCATGGGCACAGCCAAAAAAAAAGGGAAAACAAGATAAACCACAGACCAGGGGAAACACTTGCAAAAGACACATGTGATAAAGGACTGTTATCCAAAATACAGAAAGAATTCTTAAAACTCAACAATTAAAAAAAAAAAAGCCCAATTTAAAAAATGGGCAAAAGAACTATTTACAATAGCCAAAACATGGAAGCAACCCAAGTGCCCATTTACAGATGACTGGATTATAATATATATATACACAGTGGAATATATATATATATGTATGTATGTATACACACACACACACACACACACACACACACACACACACTGGAATATTACCCAGCCATAAAAAAGAATGGAACACTGCCACTGCAGCAATGTGGATGGACCTAGAGAATTATTATGTGCAGTGAAATAAGTCAAAGACAAATACTATATATCACTTATATGCAGAATCTAAAAACTAATACAAATGAATATATATGCAAAACAGACTCACGGATATAAAAAAAAAACTTGCGGTTATCAAAAGGGAGAGGGGAGAGGAGAGAGACAAATTAGGGGTATGAGATGAACTGATACAAAATACTACACACAAAATAGAAAAGCAACAAGGATTTACTACACAGCAGAGGGAATTATACCCACTATCCTGTAATAAACTACAATGGAGTATAATATGCAAAAATATTGAATCATTAGGCTGTACACCTGAAATACAATATCGTAAATCCACTATATTACAAAAAAAAGAAAGAAGAAATAAGTGGAGGAAGGATGTTAATAGGCAGTCCATAGAAAAAGCTTTTAAACATTGAAAGAGATGCTCAACCAGAGATGCTCAACCTCATTCATCATAACAGAAGTGCAAATAAAAATAAGGTATCGCTTTTTCACCCAGCCAAAAAAAAAAAGACATGAATAGACATGACACCTCACCAAAGATATACTGCTGACAAATAAGCTTATGAAAGATGCTCCACACCATAGGTCATCAGGGAAATGCAGTTGTAACAATGAAATACCACCACCTACCTATCAGAATGGCCAACATCCAGAACATGAACACCACCAAATGCTGATGAGAATGTGGAGCAATAGTAACTCTCATCCACTGATGGTGGAGATGAAAAATGGTAGAGCCATTGTGGGAGACAGTCTGATGGTTTCTCACAAAACTAAATATACTCACTAAATATAGAACTACCATATGATCCAGCAATCCCGCTCCTGGCATATATCCAGACAAAACATTCATTCAAAAAGAAACATGCACCCCTGTATTCATTGCAGCACAATTCATAACAGCCAAGATATGGAAACAACCTAAATATCCACTGACAGATAAATGGATTAAGAAGATGTGCTACATGTATACAATGGAATACTACTCAGCCATAAAAAAGATAAACTAATGTCATTTGCAGCAACATGGATGGAACTAGAGATTCTCATACTAAGTGAAACCAGAAAGAAAAAGACAAATACCACAGGATATCACTTATTTGTGGAATCTAAAATATGGCACAGATGATCCTATCTACAAACAAAAAGAGAACATGGCCAAGGAGAACAGACTTGAGGTTCCCAGGGGAGAGGGTGAGGGAGTGGGAAGGACAGGCAGTTTGGGTCTTTTGGATGCAAACTGTTATATTTGGGATGAATGGGCAATGGGACCCTATGTATAGCAGAGGGAAATGGTGTGATTGGGTCACTCTGAAGAAGAACCGTTATAAGTCAACTATATATATAATTAAAAAAAAAAAAAAAACCTAGAAGTTCCCGTCGTGGCTCAGTGGTTAACGAATCTGACTAGGAGCCATGAGGTTTCGGGTTTGATCCCTGGCCTCGCTCAGTGGGTTAAGGATCCAGCATTGCCATGAGCTGTGGTGTAGGTCGTAGAAGCGGCTTGGATCTGGCGTTGTTGTGGCTCTGGCGTAGGCCGGCAGCTGAAGCTCCGATTCGACGCCCAGCCTGGGAACCTCCATATGCCACAGGTGCAGCCCTGAAAAAATACAAAAAAAATAAAATAAAATAAAATAAAATAACAATAATAAACCCTAAATATACTCTTACCATACGATCAAGCAACTATGCTCGCTGGTATTTAAGCAAAGGAGCTGACAACTTTTGTTGACAAAAAACCTGTACACGAATGTTTATAGTAGCTTTTCCCCCCTACTTTTTATTACAGCATAGTTGATTTACAATGTTGTGCCATCTGTGGCTTTTTTTGATAACTGCAAAAACCTGGAAGTACCAAGATGTCCTTCAGTAGGTAATAGATTACTAACTGTGATATAATCAGACAATGGATTAGTCAATGCTAAAAAGAAATGAGCTAAGAAACCCTGAAAAGGCATGGAAGAACTTTAAATGCATCTGAGAAAACTACATATTGTATGATTCCAATTACATTACCTTCTGAAAAAGCCAAACTATGCAGAGAGTAAAAAAGGTCGGTGATTGCCAGGGGTTGTGAGTGGGGTGGAAGGATAAATGGTTGGAGCACAGAGCATTTCTAGGCCAGAGAAAAGAAGCTGCTTGATGCTGTAACAGTGGATAATGTCATTATACATTTGTCCAAATCCACAGAATTGTACCAACACCACAGGTAAATCCTAATACAAACTATGGACTTTTGGTGTTAATGACGTGTCACTATAGATTCACTGGTTCTAACAAATTCACTACTCTGATGGGAGATGTTGATAATGAGGGGGAGGGAGCATACAGAAAATCTCTGTACCTTACCCTTAATGCTGCTAAAACTGATCTAAAAACACCAAGTCTTAAAAAAAAAAAAAAGAAAGAAAGAAAGGAAAAAGAAAAAAGGAACAGAGATGATTCTGTAAAGGTGCTAAGAGTAGGAAGTACCAGAAATCTGCCTCTGCCCCCCAAAAAAATGCACTGGCAGATCCCGTCTGACATTAACTATTTTGGAGCCCTAAAGTCTACTGAAGGCTTGCAACTTGCAGGGTAAGTTTGGAAGGTAAACAGCAGTTAATTTTGGTCAATTTTAGATCTTAGCACAGTAGCAGCTGCCCATCCTCCAACGCCACTGGCAGGTAGCTGTGCACACAGACTGTGGAAGCTCAAGAGGGCAAAAAAGGATCTTGTCCTCCAAATATCAAGGATCCATGCACTAATCACCAACTGTTGCTTCTGATCACAGCGATGCAAGCAGAAGGGCAGCAGCCACTGGCGCAGCACCTGCCCAGCACTGCTGCAAGCCCCTCCCCCTCCAGCTGAAGTGACTTCTAGGACTTAAAGGGCCAGCGTCCTTTCCACCCTCTTCTTTCTTCTTTTTCTTAAAGCTCAGATGCTAAAAGCTAGGACATTCAAAAACAACTGCCTATATACAGAAAATCAGAGAGTGATTATGAATGCCGAGAAAAAGGATTATACTCAGAAAAGGCCTTGAGTTTATACTTCAGGCTTATCCTTAGCACAGAGACAATCCACAAAATACAAAAACAGCAAACAATAAACAAAACCAGCATGCCTGGGGAAAGGAAGAAAATCTGATTTCCAGAGTTACCCCATTACTTAACATCCAGTTTTCAACAGAGAAATCACAAGGTAAACAAACAAACAAACAAAAAACAGGTATGACCCATTCAAAGGAAAAAAATATATATCAGAAAATGTCCTTGAAAAAAAATCTGATGGCGGAGTTCCCATCATGGTGCAGGGGAAACAAATCTGACTAGTATCCATGGGGATGCAGATTTGATCCCTGGCCTTGCTCAAGTGGGTTAAGGATCTGGCATTGCGTGAGCTGTGGTGTCGGTCGCAGACATGGCTTGGATCCTGCACTGTTGTGCCTGAGGTGTCAAAGGCTGGCAGGTACGGCTCCAATTCGACTCCCACACTGGGAACCGCCACATGCTGTGGATGTGGCTCGAGAAAAAAAGAGAGAGAGAAAGCCAAAAACACCCTGATGGCAGGTCTATAAGAAAAAGGTTTTAAAACAACTGTTTTAAAGGTGCTCCAAGAATTAAAGGAAAACATGAAGAAAGTCAAGAAAACAATGTATGAATAAAATTGAAATATTAATAGAGACAAACAAAAAAACAAAAAAAATTCAGGAGCTGGAAAGTACAATGACTGAAATGAAACATTAGAGAGATGTGAAGGCAGATCTGAACAGGCAGAACAAAATCAATGCCCTTGAACAGGAAAAGGAAAAAGATCACGGAAAAGTGGACAGAACCTATGAGGTCTATGGAACACCATGAAGTGGACCAACACACACATTTTGGAAGCCCCCCGAAGGAAAAGAGGAGAAAGGGGCAGGAAGAATATGTGAAGAAATAACAGCTGAAAACTTCCCAAATTTGATGAAAAACATGAATATAAACATCTAAGAAGCTCAATTCCAAATAAGATGAACTCAGACCCACGTGGAGACACATTATAAACAAACTTGAAAGACAAAGACAAAAACAGACTCCTGAAAGCAGCAAGAGAGAAGTGACTTGTCATATACAAGGGAGCCCGTCATTAAGATGATTGGCAGATATATCATCAGAAACTCTGGAGGCCAGAAGGTAGTGGGGCCAATAAACTCAAAAGTGCTAAAAGAAAAAAACCTCTCAAGTAAGAATGCTATATCGAGCAAAACTGCCCTTTGAGAATGAGGGAAAGGAGTTCCTTGGTGGCTCAGCAGGTTAAGGAAGAGTGGACAGAATATTATCAAGCCATTTTTACCCCAAGCAAACACGAATGTCTCATGATTTAATTCATCAACTTTATTCTAAATCTCAGCTGTCTCATCTATAATCCCATGATCCTGCTGTAAAAGAGCTCAGAGTATTAATTATAATTCAAAACCCAACTAAATATAAACACACAGTTGCTGAGGATGCCTTTTGTAAGCTAACGTTTTCATTACCTGTCAATATTTTCCCACTTAACATATTTTTTACTTACTTGGTCAACTTGTGGTTCTTCATTGCTGTGAGAAATTCTCTTACAATCTCAGGACTCTGGTGCCTACATGGTGTTTTTGATATGTATTTTAATGTCTATTAAAAAAGAAAAAAGAAAAGAAAACGTAAGCATAAGACAAACAACCCTGAATGAGAAAGAGAAAGTAATGGCTATAATTTAGTATTCTAAAATTTTGTTTCAAAATCTGCTATAAAACAAATAGCTTCAGGAGAGTCAACCTTTATATAACAGGAATTCCTCAAAAAGAAAACCAGTAAGAAGAACAAAAGAAATAATTACTGAAATTAAAAACAAAACAATTTTAGAGTTCCCACTGTGGTGCAAGGGGATCAGCAGCATCTCTGCAGCACCAAGGTACAGTTCCATCCCCGCCTGGCACACTGCGTTAAAGGATCCAGCTGCTCGAAACTGTGGTTCAGAACGGATCCCTGGCACAGGAATAAAATAAAAAACAAACATGAAAAACCTTTCTGATCTTAAAGAAAAGACTCAGTCTGACAACTGAGCTGTCATATTTCAGAAAAAGTTTTATAGATAGGGAACACAAAAAATAAAATAGTCACAAGTCCATATACATACAAATGACTCAATAAATGGATTGAAAGGAACAATTCTTTCTTACAGAAGAACTCTATTAAAAAATAGAAAGAATGAGAGAAATAAATCACCATTAGAACATGGCACCATGGAGTTCCCGTCGTGGCACAGCAGAAACAAATTCGACTAGTA
This sequence comes from Sus scrofa, assembly GCF_054392235.1. Lineage (NCBI taxonomy): Eukaryota > Metazoa > Chordata > Mammalia > Artiodactyla > Suidae > Sus > Sus scrofa. The sequence goes on from NC_139385.1 coordinate 16,474,891, forward strand.
TCCATGAGGATGTGGGTTCAATCCCTGATCTTGCTCAGTGGGTCAAGGACCAGAGTTTCCATGAGCTGTGGTATAGGTCACAGACGCAGCTCAGATCCTGAGTTGGTGTGGCTGTGGCATAGGCTGGCAGCTGAAGCTCCGATTCTACCTCTAGCCTGGGAACCTCCATATGGCGGAGTGCAGCCCTAAAAAAAAAAAGAAAAGAACGAAAAAAAAAAAAAAGAACATGGCACCACAGTAATAATTACTGCAGGAAGAACCCACCAATGAATACTAAAATTAATGGGTAAAACCTTAAGGAGAAGTCAGGTATTTACATAGTCTCAAAGCATCTTCTCCAAAATACTTATTAATTATTGTGGTAGTTTTAATGTATGTCCTCAAATTCTTTAATATCCCTCCCTTCAAAAGGTGAAGCACAGGAGTTCCCATCGTGGCGCAGTGGTTAACGAATCCGACTAGGAACCATGAGGTTGCGGGTTCGGTCCCTGCCCTTGCTCAGTGGGTTAATGATCCGGCGTTGCCGTGAGCTGTGGTGTAGGCTGCAGACTCGGCTCGGATCCCGCGTTGCTGTGGCTCTGGCGTAGGCCGGAGACTACAGCTCTGATTCGACCCCTAGCCTGGGAGCCTCCATATGCCGCGGGAGCGGCCCAAGAAATAGCAAAAAGACAAAAAAAAAAAAAAAAAAAAAAAAAAAAAAAAAAAAAAGGTGAAGCACAATCCCCTTCCCCTTTGAACATGGGCTGCACTTGGTGACTCTTTTCTAATTAACAGGATATGGAAATGGAAAAACAGTAACTTTACAGTGGAGAACCAGGCAGATACCCCCTTAACCAAGTGATCAAAGTTAACAGTATCAGTAATAAGACACTGATATCACGTACTCTGTATCATGCAATGAGAAGGGCACAACATAACTTTCTTTAAGGCACCATGAATTAAAAGCAAGAGTTCTTAAGAATTAATAGAGTGCTAGTGAGCATAAACCATATAACATAAAAGAACATGAATGAGTAAGTGAACTCTGGGGTTCTAAACACATGTTAAATGAACAAAATCAGATGAGAAGGAATGGTGACTAAAAAAATGCTAAACCCCTTATTTTCCGTAAAAGAGATTATGATAAATTAATGCAGCTTTTCAAATCTCTTTGAAAAGATAAAAACAGTTAAATCCAAATCTCTATAGAGAAAATCAGAACAGAAAGGAAATAACAAGAAAAAAATAAATGACAGATACAAAGTTAAAGATCACATATAACAAACATAATGGCTTTGATGTTCTTTTTTAAAGACAGAACATATAAGATTGGTAGGAAATGCAACAAACTATTAATATTGTGAACTACTTTTCATTTCTTCTTTATCTTTTTTGCTACTGCGTTTTCTATAATAAAAGGAATCACTTTCTCTGCAATAAAGAAATTTGGTTTTTGCCAAAAAAGAAGATCTGGCCTTTGCCCCCAGCTTCTGGGAGGTAACCTCCAGGCTCCTGGAACATCATACCCAATAAGAGTACCTGTCTGAGGGCCTTAGGTCCTAATGGATGGCCTTAACAATGTTTGAGCCAGGGCTTTGGGTCATGCAGTATCAGCGGGGCTGGAGGCTGATGTGAACTACACAGGCAACCAATAATTCGATCATGCCTAGTAAGGAGCCCCTATAAAAACTGGACATCAACGCTCAGCTGAGAGTCCCTAGTTGGCGACATTCTGTGTATACAACACACGCTGATTTCAAGAGAAACATGTTCTGACTTCACATTAGAGGACAGTGGAAGCTCTGTGTTTAAAAGTATCGCTCCTGGGAGTTCCTGTCGTGGTGCAGTGGTTAACGAATCCGACCAGGAACCATGAGGTTGCAGGTTCGGTCCCTGGCCTTGCTCAGTGGGTTAACGATCTAGCGTTACCGTGAGCTGTGGTGTAGGTCACAGACGTGGCTCGGATCCTGCGTTGCTGTGGCTCTGGCGTAGGCAGACGACTACAGCTCCGATTAGACCCCTAGCCTGGGAACCTCCATATACTGCGGGAGCGGCCCAAGAAATGGCAAAAAGACTAAAAAAAAAAAAAAAGCATCACTCCTGGAATCCCCGTTTGCTTCTTCCCTTGGCCAAAAAAAATTTTTTTTTTTTGGCTGCCCCTGCAGCATGCAGAAGTTCCTGGACCAGGGACCAAAACCTTGGCCAGTTTTAATAAGTGTCTTTTGTAAATCAATTATAATAATAAAAAAAATTGGAAAAAAAATCAATAAAATAAATATCTTTTCCCTGTTAACAACCTATAAGTGTGAATGTAATATGCTTTCAATAACTTCTGTGAGTACTTCCAGAGTTATTAAACTGAGCATGACCTAGGTATCCCTGACTTGCAATTGGTATTAGAAGTAAAGACAGACTTTTGATTATTTCTTCCAACTTTGTAGCTGGCTAAACTCACAACTGGCTAAACCCTTTCCACTTCTAAAAACAGAACAAAAACTGGGTTAGAGAAAAACTACTCAAATCAGACAACAGGCAGTCATGACTTGGTGGCTAGTCATCAGCAAAATAAACCAACCCCCTTCAGTGGTAGTTGGAGCAGACCCTTAGGAAGCCTAGGCTTACTTCATATGTGATAGTATTCAAGTTCTGCTGCCCAGAACTGTGTTTATTCTTGCTGCTTTCTTTGCGCTGCTCTTTCAGATCAGTCAGTAACTGGAACACCTGAGAAGAGATATATAAAAGATTTTCATAAATAAATTTGAGAATTGTACCAACTTCAAGGTCAATGATTTAAAGGATAAATAGAATAATACCCTTTTCTTCTCATAAACCCTCCCCACAGCTCCTGCATTAGAGCAAATGAGTCTGAGAAGCATCTTACATTTTTATTTATTTATTTGTCTTTTTAGGGCTGTACCAGCAGCATATGAAGTTCCCAAGCTAGGGATCCAATCAGAGCCAGCCTATGCCAGAGCAAATCTGTGCAACTGGAATTTTGATGATCACATTTTAGGAAAATTTACTTTCAAATACTCAATATATTATTTTTGAGATCAAAGAAGATCAGTGACAATTGTTACTTGAAATAGTTTAAATAAATAAATGAATTTGCACTATCTGACTTAGATAAAAGAACCTTTTAAAAATGTCAGATGGGAGTTCCCGGTGTGGCGCAGTGGTTAACGAATCTGACTAGGAACCATGAGGTTGCGGGTTCGATCCCTGGCCTTGCTCAGTGGGTTAAGGACCCAGTGTTGCTGCGAACTGTGGTGTGGGTTGCAGACGCAGCTCGGATCCTGCATTGCTGTGGCTCTGGTGCAGGCCGACAGCTACAACTCTGACTAGACCCCTAGCCTGGGAACCTCCATATGCCACGAGAGCGGTCCTAGAAAGGGCAAAAAGTCAAAATAAATAAATAAATAAATAAAAATGTCAGGTGGGAGTTCCCACCGTGGCTCAACAGTAATGAACCCAATTAGGATCCATGAGGATGCAGGTTCGATCCCTGGACCCGCTCAGAGGGTTGTGGTCTAGGCCGTAGACACGGCTCAGATCTGGCGTTGCTGTGGCTCTGGCGTACCGATGGCTACAGCTCAGATTAGACCCCTAGCCTAGGAACCGCCATATGCCCTAGAAAAGACCAAAAAAAAGACAAAAAAAAAACAAACAAAAAAACAAGCTCATAGATACAGAGAACAGATTAGTGTTATCTAGAGACCAGGGCTGGGGCTGAGGGGTAGAGGTGGGGGGGACAAAACTGATGAAGGTGATCAGAAGTTACAAACTTCCAGTTATGAATAAATCATGGGAAATTATGTATAGCATGGCAACTATATTGTTAATAATACTCTATTGCATATTGGAAAGTTGTTAAGAGTAAATCTTGGAGTTCCCGTCGTGGCGCAGTGGTTAACGAATCCGACTAGGAACCATGAGGTTGCGGGTTCGGTCCCTGCCCTTGCTCAGTGGGTTAACAATCCGGCGTTGCCGTGAGCTGTGGTGTAGGTTGCAGACGCGGCTCAGATCCCGCGTTGCTGTGGCTCTGGCGTAGGCCGGTGGCTACAGCTCCGAAGACCCCTAGCCTGGGAACCTCCATATGCCACAGGAGCAGCCCAAGAAATAGCAACAACAACAACAACAACAAAAAGACAAAAAAGACAAAAAAGAAAAAAAAAAAAAAGAGTAAATCTTAAAAAGTTATAACAAGAAAAAAAAGAATTACATAACTATGTATGGTGACAGATGTTAACTAGACTTATTATGGTGATCATTTTGCAATAAATATTAGCCACTGTGCTGTATACCTGACACTAATATAATGTTGTATGTCAGTTTTATCTGAATTAAAAAAAATTCCTAAAATAAATGTTTTTTTAAAAAAAGATCCTGCTTCTCTAGCATGAAAATCTAGATTAATTTATTTCTGGAGAAGAAAAATTATGAAGTGATAAAAGTGGTTTACCCAAAGAAAAAAAAAGAACTTCAGATGTAAACTTTTCCCACAAGGAAGAAGCATATGTGTATCAGTGCTAACAAGAATGGGAGGAGTAAATCTCTCTCCTGCAGCAGGGAACTGAGAAGCACACAGACAGTAATAACAAGATACAATGCAACCCTTCCCTCACCTGTCATTTCTTTCAGAAATAGTGGCATGCGACCCAATTAATGCAACGTTTCCTCAATGGATCAAACACTGAACACCTTCTCCAGAGTCCAAACTGAACAAGGAGGCTCCTAAAAGCCAATGGCTTGACCAGTGGCCACTTTCTTCCTGTTATGAGCAGCAACCACTGAAGATGAACATTTAGGAAGACAGGAATACAGCCCACTGGGTTCATTCTACTACCTTCTACATATATCACAGGGGAGACTCAAATCTCCTGTAAGTCTTTGTGAGTTTAGACCTTGATAGATGAAAAATTGACAATGAATATATGAATGGTTCTTTCTATACCTGAAGTTACTATCAGACAGTTTTGCCGATACCAAACGAGATCCAGGCAAAAAAGAAGGTAGGTAAAAATAATGTTCTATCCTCCTTCTCCTCTTTCCTTCCCTCCTTTCTTTCTCTAACAACCCAACCCTCAAACCCCCAAATGCCAAATTTGTTAGTTCCCACTAAATTATTCATAATGGTGAGTCAACTAAGCTCTCGATCCCAAAATGAAGGTGTTAATACTTATGAGACTATTATGAGGATCAAAATAAACATTTATAAAAGCATTTTATAGCTAAAGAGTGGTCATTAGGAAAAGGTTTAAGTATTTTAATGAAAAACTTTTGCAAACAGAATCAGTTCCAAAAGAGATGCTTCTGTCTCATGAAGGCATCCCAAGTAAGATCTAAAACCTCTGGGGTTTGCAGCAGGTTGCCTACAGTGACTAAAGACGTCCCAGCTTCCCTGAATTACTATGGTGTATGTAATTTACCAAGCTACAACTATTCCAAGGTCCACCAGATGGTGCCATCTCTTCTATTTTCAAGTGGGTGATCCAAACAACTTCAGTCATTTCTAACCAAAACTAATTTACTAATCTTCAGGAGCAAAGAGCAAATCATGGGGGAGGAAAACAAGATAATCCAAAGCTATTTACCTCGTAGTTACTGAGCAGTGCAGAATTGGCGTCCTTCCTGCAAAATAAAGTAAACTATCATCAATGTGGGCTCACATCCCTTTGTGGGAATTAAATATTTACAAAATAATCCCTTTGTAAAGACTCAAGTCCAGGAACTTGGGGACCACAACCTAAGATTGAGAAATGTCCTAAGTCTTACTGGTTTAGTTGGCAATGGGCAATTTCAGAGCAAATTCTTTTTACAGCCATAGTATGTCACACATCCTTCACCAGATGGGCGATTAAAATACTGTACTGATCCCTGGTCCAAACAGGCAGAAGTTAAGAAAAGTCCGACATCTAGAGGACGTTAGGTACAGAAGAACACAGGGCAAAACCACAGAGGGAGGAGGGGGATGTCAATAAACAGAGGGTGCAAGAACTGACTGGAGACACAGAGTGCTGTCTCGCCCCACAGCCAGGTCCTCTCTCCAGCACCATCTGCCCTCCACCGGCTAGTGACATTCCGGGCAGCCAACTCTTCCTGCTGAATCACCCGAAACGGGATCCTTAACACTAACATGGCTGCTGGAAATTCCAGCGACATCAGGAATCCTGCCAGAGAGCCACAAAACTCCCAAGGTGCTCATCTTCCCTACCACCTCAAGAGTAGAGTTAACGTGTCGAACAGGGGTCAAAAGCCTGACCCCTGCGCAACAGTCAACCAAGCACAGTGTGCTAATTAAGAACACAGTTTTGGAGTTCTCTGATAGCCTGGAGGTTAAGAACTTGGCACTGTCATGGCTGTGGCTCGGGAATGATCCCTGGCCTTAGAACTTCTGCACGCTGCAGGTGAGGCCCAAACAAAACGCGGTTTTGACCTACAGTACAGCACAGGAAACTATATTCAGTATCTTGTAATAACCTATAAGGGAAAAGAATCTGAAAAAGAATTAAATACACACACATATATATATATACACATACACACACGTATAACTGAATCACTCTGCTGTGTACCTGAAACAATATAAATCACTATACCTCAATTAAAAAATATATACGGGCTTAGCAGAGGCAAACTATTACATTTAGAATGAGTAAACAACAAGGTCCTACTGTACAACACAGGGAACTATATTCAATCTCCTGGGATAGACCATGATGGGAAATAACACAAAGAATATTTTCCAGGGAGTTCCTGTTGTGGCTCAGTGGGAAAGAAGCTGACTAGGAGCCATGAGGTTGCAGGTTCAACTCCTGGCCTCGCTCAGTGGGTGAAAGATCAGGCGTTGCCACGAGCTGTGGTGTAGGCCGGCAGCTGTAGCTCTGATTCAACCCCTAGCCTGCGAACCCTCCATATGCTGCAAGTGCAGCTCTTAAAAAAAAAAAAAAAAAAAAAAAGTTCCCCAGATAGAAAATAATATAAAAAAAGAATAGGGAGTTCTCGTCGTGGCTCAGCAGTTAACAAATCCAACTAGGAGCCATGAGGTTTTGGGCTCGATCCCTGGCCTTGCTCAGTGGGTTGAGGATCCAGTGTTGCCTCGAACTGTGGTGTAGGTCACAGACATGGCTCTGCTCTGGTGTTGCTGTGGCTGTGGCTTGGGCCGGCAGTTACAGCTCCAATTAGACCCCTTGCCTGGGACCCTCCATATGCCTCAGGTGCGGCTGCAGAAAAGACAAAAAGACAAAAAGACAAAAAAAAAAAAGAATAAACATAAGCATGCACACGAACATATATGACTGAGTCACTTTGCTGTACAGCAGAAATTGGCACAACATTGCAAATCAACTATATGTTAATAAAAAAAAGTTAAATTACAGTTTTGAAATCAGACAAATCTGGGTTCCTATTACAGTTCTGTCATTTATAAGGTATGTGAGTTTTTGTGAGTTAATTAACCCCCCAAAGCATCCTCATATAAAACAAAAAATGGGGATAAACTAGTATCTACAAGTACAGCCTGGATTCTAAACCCAGCTCTGGGAGTTCCCGTTGTGGCGCAGTGGTAACAAACCCGACTAGTATCCCTGAGTACTCAGTTTGATCCCTGGCCTCACTGAGTGAGTTAAGAATCCAGCATTGTTGTGAGCTGTACTGTAGGACACAGATAAGGCTCTAATTCGACTCCTAGCCTGGGAACTTCCATTTGCCACGGGAACAGTCCTAAAAAGACAAAAACAAACAAACCAAGTAAAAAAATAAACCCAGGAGTTCCCGTCGTGGCGCAGTGGTTAACGAATCCGACTAGGAACCATGAGGTTGCGGGTTCGGTCCCTGCCCTTGCTCGGTGGGTTAACAATCTGGCATTGCCGTGAGCTGTGGTGTAGGTTGCAGACGCGGCTCGGATCCTGCGTTGCTGTGGCTCTGGCGTAGGCCGGTGGCTACAGCTCCGATTCGACCCCTAGCCTGGGAACCTCCATATGCCGCGGGAGCGGCCCAAAGAAATAGCAAAAAGACAAAAAAAAAAAAACAAAAAACAGCTCTGCTGTCCATTAGCTATGCGAATTTGGGTAAGTTATTTAACTACTCTATACTTAAATTTCCTGATCTATAAAATGTCAGTTATAGTACCAACCTCGTAAGACTATTATAGGATTAAGTTGAAACACATAAAGAATCTGGAAAACGCTAATTTTTTTTTTTTTTTTTTTTTTTGTCTTTTTAGGGCCAATCCCTTGGCACATGGAGATTACCAGGCTAGGGGTCAAATCAGAGCTGTAGCCACTGTCCTCTGCCACAGCCACAGCCATGCCAGATCCAAGCCATATCTGTGACATACACCACAGCTCACAGCAACGCCAGATCCTTAATCCACTGAGCAAGGCAGGGATCGGACCTGTGTCTTTATGGATCCTAGTCAGATTCACTTCCACTGAGCCGCGGTGGGAACTCCAGAACCTGGAAAACACCAGGTGCTCAATAAATGCCATCTATTATCACTACTACCTATGCTACCATCATCACAACCTCTTCCCACTTCAGAAAGCTGGTACAAGGATGAAAGGAGACGACAAATTTTATAAATATAACATGTTTCTTGGTATTTATTGGGATCTCCCTCAACAAAGGCTATCATTTTTAAAAGATATCATTTCACTGAAATTCTCATTAAAAACTGTGATTTAGGAGCTATTGTGATTCCTTCTTTAAAGATGATGAAACTGAAGCTCAGAGATTAAAACACTTGCTCAAGGGCACACAGCAAAAAGCCTAACTAACATGGACAATAACTATGGAATTGTCAAAAATAAAACGGGACTGGACCAACAGAAGCCAAAAATGCAGAATCCTAAAAATTCAGGAAGGAGTTTGGACTTGACATAATGTGCAACAAAGATTACAGATGGCTCTTAAACTAGGAGCGGGGCTATATGATGAAAATGAGGACACAAAATTTCAAAAACATGGACGAAATAAATGGGTGATTTCCCCAATCAATCAATAAAGCAAAATAAGCAGGTAGTTAACACAAGGACCCAACCTAGGCCTTAGGTCATCAGCACAGTGACGTCAGCAACTGTAATCAAATCAGCATGTGAAGCTTCCCAAATGCTATGTCATTCAACAAATAGCTAGGATTTCACAAAAGTGCTGCTTTGCCCAAATGACCACAATTGCACTCAAGTCACAAAGAATATCATATTTAAAGGGAATCTAACACAGGAAGGATAATGCATAATTAGAGCACATGTTATGGCTCATTAAAATTGAAAATGACAAATCAAACCACATGTCATCTTTGCCTACTTAATTAGGAAGTCAGCCCACAAGGCCTCCTTCTATCTTTGCTTGAAATTGAATTACAACTCCCTGTGTCCTAACATTCGGGGCAACATCCCTTCCTGGAACAGAATGGAGAAAAATTACAAATGTTCTTTCTTCTCAAAGCCAATGGATCCATCCCAAGTGCCACTGAGACAACTTCATTTCCAAATAATAGTTCCTGTGATGCAGACTATTCCATGCACTGGGAAATCTGTCCTGGACTCTTCCAAATTATTGCTCCTCTGTCCAAGTGAACACTGTTAATTGCAAGAATCCAAAGAACATCATCTGCCTTTTCCAGAGCCAATACCCAGAGAGGGAAAGGCTCTTTCATGTGTATTTAATGAACTTGTGTTTGGGGGCCAAAACAACAATGGATGTTTAAACAATTACTGTATCTTATAGACTCTGGAGGGCAGAAGCTAATTTATTCACTGATTTTTTTTTCTTTCTTTTTTTTTGCCTTTTTTAGGGCCTCACATGCAGCATATGAAGTTCCCAGGCTAGGGGCCCAATCAGAGCTACAGCTGCCAGCCTATACCACAGCTCACAGCAACTGTGGATCCATAACCCATTGAGCAAGGCCAGGGATCAAACACGCATCCTTATGGATATTAGTCAGATTTGTTTCCTCTGCGCCATGAAGGGAACTCCCTCACTGACTCTCTTACTAGGAAGAAAATTACTTTTTTTACCCAGACAAATACTAGTGGAATAAATGCCAAAACATGCTAGGCATTAAAATATCAATGAGTACAGTATCTGTCTTTCAAGTCCTAAGTGAACTATGTATATTGGGAAATTTTTTAAAGGCAGTTTTTATCCTGGAGATGTTACTATAACCACCGCTAAGTGGCAGGTTGTTGAGAACAAGATATGGTGAGAGTTGACAGACATCAACTTAATCAGGTCATCTAATTTAACAGCACCAGTAATTACGACGACGTGATGCACTGAGAAGGAAACGTCCCTTATGACAATCCTGTCAAAAAACTTAAACCTAGTTATGAGAATATAAACAGACAAATGCAATTTGAGGAAGCTTCATAGCAACTGGCCTAGATTCTTCAAATATCACTGTCATTTGTCATGATGCCAATGTCACAAAAAGAGGCTAGGAGACTGTTATTAAAAGCGATTAAAGAACCATAAAAAACTAAATGCAGTATGTGACTACTGACTGGATCCTAAATCCATTAAAAAAAAAAAAAGCAGCTAAAATATTAGGAAAGCTGAAGAAATTTTAATACAGGTTGCATTTTAATGTTATCAGTGCTAAATTCCCTGGGTGTGAAGATGGTATTGCAGTTACACAGGAGAATGCACTTTAAAAATTGATAAAATGATACATCTATAACTCTGAAACAGTTCAGTAAAAAGTGTGTGTGTGTGTGTGGAGAATGCATGCATGTGTGACAGAGGGAAGGCAAATATATCACATGTTGACAAATGGTAACTCTAAGATATAAAAGGTACTTGTGATGCTCTTTTTGCAACTCTCCAAAGAGTTGGAAATTTTTCAAGGTAAAAAGTTGAGAAAAATGAAGATGTAAAACTAAAGAATTCCCTAAGTTTAAAACAAAGACATTAGTATAACTTATAATTGAGGACACTTTCCTCCCACGCTCCTTCACATTCTCTTGTAGGACTGAGAATAGTACTGATTTTATTTACGGATGTTTAAAATAAATATTCTAAGTGAATATTAAATACTGTCTGAATCTAAACTTACAGGAAGGCAGTCACTTAATTTCCTTAAGTAATGAATTAGCTGACTGAAGTTGACTTGCACTTTGAAATTTACCTATAAAATTTCCTTAACTTTCTGCTGAGTCAATTTAATGGATATAAACATCCATTCGGAATAAACAACAAAATGATCTATTGACAGACCTTCCTTAGAGGCACACACACGTACAAAAAAGCCCAAGCAAACAGTGTCTATTAATTGCCACACAGTTAACTCTTAAGAACACAATGACAACAGAATTGTTCAAATTCTTCCATGTTCAACCTATGTTATCAACCCAAGTCCTGCTGTGAAAAACTAAATTGTGATCCAAGAAAACTGAGCAGGCTTCCAAGTCAATGAACTATTTATTTATTTCCTTTTTTTAGGGCCATACCCACGGCACATGGAAGTTCCCAGGCTAGGGGTCAAATGGGAGCTCTAGCTGCCGGCTATAGCCACAGCAACAACCCGCAGCCACAGAAACGCTAGATCCAAACCACATCTGTGACCTACACCACAGATCATGGCAACACCGGATCCCCAACCCACTGAGCAAGGCCAGGGATCGAACCTGCATCCTCGTAGATACTAGTCAGATTCATTTCTGCTGTCCCACAATGGGAAGTCCCTCAATGAATAATTTAAACTGCAGCATTCTCTTAGGAGCCAGCAAACAAATTACCTTCTTTTCTGTCCTGTTACTGAATTGCTGAAGGACCTCTTAGCTAACTTCTCTAAATCTCAGTATTTCCAGCTATAAAATGAAGGAAATTCTGATATTATCTCAAACAGATTATAGAGAAGAGTCCATTCTCCCTATGTATATTAAGTTCAAGAGTAAAAGAATGGGAGTTCCCTCTGTGGAACACAGGGTGTTATTAAGGACCCAGCATTGCAACTGCTGTGGCTTGCTGCTGTGGTGCAGGTTCGATTCCTGGTACTGGAACCTCCATGTGCCACAGGTGAGGCCAAAAAAATAAAAATAAAAGAATGAACAGAAGGAGTTCCCACTGTGCTACAATGGGTTAAGTATTCAACTGCAGTAGCTTGGGTTTCCACAGAGGTGAAGGTTCAATCTCTGGCCAAGGGCAGCGGGTTAAAGGATCCAGCGTTGGAGTTCCCATCGTGGCTCAGTGGTTAACAAATCCGACTAGGAACCATGAGGTTGTGGGTTCGATCCCTGGCCTTGCTCAGTGGGTTAAGGATCCAGCATTGCCGTGAGCTGTGGTGTAGGTTGCAGATGAGGCTCAGATCCTGTGTTGCTGTGGCTGTGGTGTAGGCCGGTGGCTACAGCTCCGATTAGACCCCTAGCCTGGGAACCTCCACATGCCATGGGAAGCAGTCCTAGAAAAGACAAAAAAATAAAAAAATAAATTAAATAAAATAAAGGATCCAGTGTTGCTGCAGCTGTGGCACAGGTCACAGCTATGGCTTGGGTTCAATTCCTGGGTCGGGAACTTACAAATGACATGAAGCCATAAAAATTTTTCTGTCTTTTTGTCTTTTCTAGGGCCGCACCCACAGCATGTGGAGGTTCCCAGGCTAGGGGTCTAATCAGAGATGTAGCCACCAGCCTAGGCCAGAGCCCCAGCAACTCAGGATCGGAGCCAAGTCTGCCACCTACACCACAGTTCATGGCAACACCGGATCCCTAACACACTGAGTTAGGCCAGGGATTGAACCCATAACCTCAAGGTTCCTAGTCGGATTCATTAACCACAACAGCAACTTCCTCGGCCATAAAATAAAAAAAATAAAAAAAAAATAAAAAAATCAATGAATAGAAAGTGGAGTTCCCATGGTGGCTCAGCATAAACAAACCTAAGATAGAAGACTGCAAAATCAATTTAATGGGTCAACATTCTATTTTAATAGAAGAGACTACTAGAGTGACTGTATACAACACTGTCTCAGGAAGCTTTCACTTCAGATACATATACGTATTGTGGTTTTTTGGGTTTTTTTGGGTTTTTTCTGTCTTTTTGGCATTTCTTGGGCTGCTCTCACTGCACATGGAGGTTCCCAGGCTAGAGGTTGAATCGGAGCTGTAGCCACTGGCCTATACCAGAGCCACAGCAATGAGGGATCCGAGCCGCATCTGCAATCTGCACCACAGCTCACGGCAACGCCGGATACTTAACCCACTGAGCAAGGCCAGGGACCGAACCCGCAATCTTATGGTTCCTAGTCGGATTCGTTAACGAGCGCCACGACGGGAACTCCAACTGCGTGTGTGTGTGTGTTTTTTTAAGTCTGCAAAACAGTACATATAAACGTGAAACATGAAGTAAAAGAACATAAAGGAAAATGTCAGGATTAAACAATCGGAGTTCCTGTCCTAGCTCAACTGCAACGAACACGAGAAGTATCCATGAGGATGTGGGTTTGATCCCTGGTCTTGCTCAGTGGGTTAAAGACCCGCACTGCCGTGAGCTGTGACATAGGTCGCACAGGAGGCTCGGAGTCTGGCAGATGCAGCTCCTCTTCGACCTCTAGCCTGATAACTTCTATAAGCCACACCTGTGGCCTTAAAGAGCAAACAAAACATAAACATGTTGCCAAAGAGAACGCAACATAGGTATAAAAATCCACATACAAAGTAGCTGCAAAAACTTCCCTCTGCACGCAGTACAAGGAGCAAACATGGAAAAGCCGATGTGGAGTTACAATTGTTAGAATGCCTTCTACTCCTAGCCCCCACCCCAACCCCACACGGCTACCTGCTTCTTAACTACTTTGCAGAGCACCTCCTCTGAATCCGGGCTCCCCGAGAAGCCCACTGCTCCTAAGCAAAACTCTACTTCAGCATTTCCCTACCTCTCCTCCAGGTACTTCCAGACCGGACCCAGGGTTTTAATAAGTCCCCGCTCTCATACCCAGCTCCCCACTGCGACCTGGCAACGCTGTTGAGTGGGTGAGGGAGGGAACAGACACCTGGCACCCCTAAAGGCAGCCGGGCCAAGTGGCCCTCGCCCCACGTCCTGAGCACGCGGTGGGAGAGGGGGCGAAGGTTCAGAAGGCCGGAGGGAGAGTCCCTTCCTAGCCTCCTGGCCCGCCGCCCTCCCCGCCCGCCCGGATGAGGAGTCGCCCCCGGCCCACATCTCCCGGTTCCCAGGAATTAGCCGTCCCCAGCTCTGAGCGTCGCCCTTGAGCCGACGACGCGCCCCGGGCGGCTTACACTTCCATGTCGTCCCCGCCTCGTCGCCTTCGGCTGGACACAGACCCTCACCGCCCATCCGCTGCTCTCGCCGCCCGAGCAAAGCGCCCGGAAACCGACTCCGCGGACCGCGGTGCACGCCGGGATCGCCGCGCTGCATGCCGGGATCCTGGAGGACCCCCGTGGGGCCGGGGGCGTTGCTGGCTCGTCTTCCCGACCCGTCTCTGCGCTCTTGGTCCGACCTCAGGCTGTCAAACGTTTGCAGACGGACTTAGCTCACGTTTTCGTGGTCTAGGGTATATCCAAGTATTAATCCAAAGATGTAATCGGATTAGTAGGCATTTGCAGCGTTAAAATCCCACCCCTTGGATAGTAGCGATGGCAAGGGGCAAGGTGGCCCTGGGCTGCTGGACATGCTCTCTTTCAGGATCTGGACCCCGAGTAGGTGGTGCTTCTGAAAATTCGGTGGGCTGTAGCTTATGTGCACATTTCTGTATGTGTGTTATAATGGAATAAAACGTTCTAAAAGGTGAAAAAAAATCTCAGACTCCCTTCTCCCTGTTCCCATTCTTCACTATTTGTCAGAAAATTATGAAGAGACTTCTTGACAGTCTCTGATCTGGCCTTTCTAAGAATTTGCCCAAATGGAATCATCAGATGCTTTACGAAAGATCAACGTGTAATGATAATTTTGCTGGGAGATAGCCTACATACCCAACAATGGAAAATTGATAAATCGTGTTTCAGCCATACAGTATGCAGTACGATATATGTGACCCAAGTAATCTTGTAGCATATTTGATATGCTGGGGAAATGCTCAAGACAGATTTTTTTTTTAAGATGGAAAATGATGTGTTGTGACTCTAATAATCTAAAGAAAAATAATGCATAGGGGAAAAAAGACCTCAGGGTAAGTAAGGGTGATAGAGCCACCTAATCTATGAAATTTTGCGTCTTAAAAAAAAAAAAAAAAAAAGAGTTCCTGTTGTGGCTCAGCAGTTAACAAACCCGACTAGCATCTATGAGGACTCAGGCTCTATCCCTGGCCTCACTCAGTGGGTTAAGGATCCAGTGTTGCCATGAGCTGTGGTGTAGGTCACAGACACGGCTCTGGCGTAGGCAGGATGTTACAGCTCCTATTCGACCCCCTAGCCTGGGAACCTCAAATGCTGCAGACACAGCCCTAAAAAGACAAAAAGGAAAAAAAAAAGTGGAAGGCTGATGTCTATTTTCTTCTGAATTTTTAGTATGTTTGAAGTATTTGGAAGGAAATATGCCAAAAATTAAAAATGGCTGGTGTCTTTAGGTGATGAATCAATTGCTAATTTTTCCACTTTTTTATAATTATATCAGTTATCATTTACTAAACACTGTCTCCTTGATAAGCGTTTTGTTATTCCCTGATATTAACAGTTAACAATGCAGGCTTTGCAGGCAGCCTCTGATTCTGTTTATCTCCATCAGTTTATTAGGGGTTGTTTGACCTTGGGAGATTACTTAACCTCTCCTAACCTCAATTCACTAATCTATAAATCATAGGTCCGTTATGTATCTACATAGTAAATGCTCCACGAATATTAGTTACTGTGACAGTACAACCATGTTACTCTATGAGGTAGATTCCTTTGTCACTCAAATTTTACTACTGAAGAGACTGAGGCAGGCTTGTTTTTTGAATTGTACACTTTGAATGGGTGAATTGTATGGTATCTGATGATTTAAATATCAATAAAGCTGTTAAAATATTTTTAATGGATATTTGCCTATGGGGATTGCTTTGGAAGAGAAGTGAGGGGAATTTACACATTCAGAATTTTAATTTTTTTTCAGTTTATGTGTTATTTTTAAACTACGAAAATATTTTTTTATTTTTATTAATTAATTTTTTTTGGTCTTTTGTCTTTTTAGGGCCACGCTTGCGGCATATGGAGGTTCCCAGGCTAGGGGTCCAATCGGAGCTGTAGCCACCGGCCTACGCCACAGCCACAGCAACACCAGATCCAAGCTGCGTCTGTGGCCTACACCACAGCTCATGGCAATGCCAGATCCTTAACCCACTGAGCAAGGCCAGGGATCAAATCCGCAACTTCACGGTTCCTAGTCGGATTGGTTAACCACTGAGCCATGACAGGAACTCCCAAAAATATTTTTTTAAACAACTAATTTTCATTAAGAATCACAGGAGTTCTTGGAATTCCTGCCATGACACAGTGGGTTAAGAACCTGACTGCAGCAGCTCAGGTCGCTGTGAAGGTATGAGTTGCATTCCTGGCTGGGGAAGTGGGTTAAAGGATCTGGTGTTGAAGTTCCCATTTGTGGCTCAGCAGTAAGTAATGAACCCCAGTAGTATCCATGAGAGTAGAGGTTCAATCCCTGGCCCTACTTGGTGGGTTAAGGATCCAGTGTTGCTGTGAGCTTCGTTGTAGGTTGAAGACACGGCTCAGATCTTGCGTTGCTGTGGCTGTGGCTATGGCCCGCAGCTGCAGCTCCGATTCAGCCCCTAGCCTGGGAACTTCCACATGCCATGAGCTCGGCCAGATAGATAGATAGATAAAACTGAAAAAAAAAAATCAACATGTAAATAAAATGCCAACCCAGACCCAGCTGGCCTGATTCAGGTGGAGGGTCCCCTGGACCTCCCTGGAGCAGGGCAGGGCCCTCAAAGAAGTCCTAAAGATGCCCATTGCATTCATTATTCACTCAGCAAACATGCCTGCTGGCCCGTCTGGTGCTGATGATACAAGTGTGAATAATACACATCTCCCGCCCTGCCTGATTGACAGCCTAGTTGGGGAACCAGCTCTGGACGTCAATAACTACAACGTGCTGTGCTTGGAAGCTGCAGAAAAGAAGCGTGAATGACTAATGAGGTGGAGAGGCGTCCCAAAGCCAGGGCCTTTTGAGCTGGGTGCGGGGAGGGACGCACACGGTCAAGGCTTCACAGAAGAGAGGGGGTGCCTCTGAGGGCCCCGTGATAAAATGGCTAAGCTGCACGTTCTCCAAGGGACGCTACCCTGAGACTTTGGGGGCCGTATGCTGCCACCCAACCTATCTCATGGAGGCAGCAAAGTAGTCAAGAAAGCTGCCCAGAAGGAGCCTGCACAGTGAAGCGGGGCCAGTCCACAGCCGAAACTCCTGCCTGGCCTGTCCCCACTCAGTGCTACCCTGCAGCGTTCCTAAACTGAAGCTACCTAATGAGTCTCTGTTCTTTGCCACTCAAAACACACAATTCCAGAAAATGGCTTTTTTTCCCTTAACAGCAGGCATTTTTTAGGCAGAAATATTAAATATTTACAAAGGGTCAGAGCATGAGCAAAGCCGGTATGTCCTCCAAGTGGAAATGTCCTGTTGAACAGTGAACCTCCTCCTCCTCCTCTTCCTCCTCCTCCTCCTCCTCCTCCCCTCCCCTTCTTTCCTCCCACCCCCAGAGCCTAGAAGGAAATTGGCAGATAGAGCCTTTGAAGGTATAAACAGAGATTCAAATCTTTAGAGTCACCCAGGGAGTTCCCTTGTGGCACAGTGGGCTAAGGATCCAGCATTGTCACTGCAGTGCCTAGGGTCGATGCTGTGGCAAAGGTTCACTCCCTGTCCCCAGAGCTTCCACGTGCCGCAGACAAGGGAAAAAAAGAAAAGTCACCCAGGAGTTCCCGTTGTGGCTCAGTGGTTAACGAATCCGACTAGGAACCATGAGGTTGTGGGTTCAATCCCTGGCCTTGCTCGGTGAGTTAAGGATCCGGCGTTGCCATGAGCTGTGGTGTAGGTCGCAGACGCAGCTCGGATCAGGCGTTGCTGTGGCTGTGGTGTAGGCCGGCTGCTACAGCTCCGATTTGATCTCTAGCCTGGGAACCTCCATATGCCAAGGGAGTGGCCCTAGAAAAGGCAAAAAGGCAAAAGGCCAAAAATAAAAAAAACTAAAAAAAATAAAGAAAGAAAAGTCACCCAGGGAAAGTCTGGTAAGACCTGCTGGGTGCTTACCAGCTGCCAGAGAGTTGATCTAAGCTGTAATGTGTGTAGAGTCATTAAATCCTCAGGAAATCTGCATGGGGATGGGGCCAGGTGCTGCAGTGGCATGCTCACCTTGACTTACCCCAAGGGCTTCTCAGGGCTACGCAAGCTCTGTGATCAGCCCATTTCACAGAGAGGAAAGTGAAGCTCAGAGACGAGGTAGGAAGTGTCAGAGCCAGGGTTCTCGGGCTTCTCGGGCCGACTCCAACCTTACCCCTCTCCCACCTGTTCTGCACTAGACCCTTCCTAGATCCCTTTGATGCACCACGGTGGTAATTTCAGGTGTGAGAGGCCAGACAAGGTTTCCACTCTTCTGAGGCAGATAAATCCTGTCTAGTGCTCCGCCGCAGCTGAAAATGACTCGCATCCGTCTGAAGGGTCCTGGACCCCCAGAGGGGCAACGAGAATGGACACAGAAGGTTTGCCTATGTTCAAGGTCCACCAACAAAGTAGAGTGGGGTTGGGGGTCCCTTTTTTCCACCCCAGGGGCAGGATTTGTAGACCCTTGGTGACATCCATTGCTGGGTTGTATTCCTGGGGACACACGGGGATAAGGCAGTCGAATTTGGTGGTTACAGATGTGGGCTCTCAAGCCTGACAGTCTGAGTCAAGTCCAGGCTCTATCACTCACTAGCTGTGTGATCTTAGGTAAGTTTGGTAACCTTTCTACGGCTTCGTTTACTCATCTGTAAATAGCAATAGCAGTACTTACTTTACCGGTGCTTAATATAGCACCTGACAAATGGAAAGTGTGGGGAGAAATGTTAACTATTATCCTGCCACACATCCAAAGCAAGGAAATGAGATTTTGAATAAAGCTTCAAGAATACAATGATAGGCGTTCCTGCTGTGGCTCAGCAGTAATGAACTCGACCAGTATCCATGAAGATGTGGTTCAATCCCTGACCTCGCTCAGTGGGTTAAGGATCTGGCAACACCATGAGCTGCGGTGTAGAATAAATAGTTGTCCTCATGAATATTGCTATTTCAAACCAGCTTTATCCTGGCCCAGTAGGGCTTCATTTAATAATAATAGCAACTATCACTTAGTATGATCAGACATCATACATATATCATTTCTCTCCCACTCAATGCTCCGTGCATGGGTAAGATTTTCCCTTTTGAGTTAAGGAGTTAATTCATTTACTCCAAGGAGTTAAGTCACTTACTTGAGGCCACACCCAAGGAATGATTGTGGCTCAGATTCAACCCATGGCTCCTCTGACTCTCAAAAGTCTGGATGAAGCACATTCCAGGAGCTTCCTGGTGGCTCAGTGGGTTAAGGATCCAGCATCATCACTACCGAGGCTGAGGTCTCTGTTGTGGTGTGGGTTCAGTCCCCGGCCAGGAAACTTCCACATGCCACAGGAGTGGCCAAAAACAAAAACAAAAAACACGAAACATACCTCCAGTATGATAACTGCTGCCTGAGCTCTTCTGAAGTGCTGCCTGGGCTGGGTCGCCCACAACTGTCTCCGTTAAAACTAACAGGACTGGGGAGTTCCCATCTTGGTGCACTGGAAATGAATCTGACTAGGAACTATGAGGTTGTGGGTTTGATCCCTGGCCTCCCTCGGTGGGTTAAGGATCCGGCGTTGCCATGAGCTGTGGTATAGGTTGGGATCTGGCGTTGCTGTGGCTGTGGTGTAGGCCAACAGCTACAGTTCCGATTGGTCCCCTAGCCTGGGAACCTCCATATGCCGTGGGTGTGGCTCTAAAAAGACAAAAAAACAAAACAAACAAAATAAACTAACAGGACTGGGGCTCTTGACCATTCCTGTGGCTGCACACTCAATACCATCTATATGGGGTCAATCTTGTGATTCTTTTTTTTTTTTTTTTTTGTCTTTTTCTAGGGCCACACCTGCGGTATACGGAGGTTCCCAAGCCAGGGGTCTAATCAGAGCCACAGCTGCCGGGCCACACCACAGCCAGAGCAACACCAGATCCAAGCCGCGTCTGGGACCTACACACAGCTCATGGCAACGCCGGATCCTTAACCCACTGAGCAAGGCCAGGGATCGAACCTGCAATTTCATGGTTCCTAGTCAGATTTGTTAACCACTGAGCCATGACGGGAACTCCTATATGGGGTCAATCTTATTTCAACAAATGGAGAGTGTGGTAACCCACAGCCCTCAAGACTCCTAGTCTGACATCAACCTTACAAATGTTTTCTCAGGTCAGTCTCCCAAGGCAACAGAAATAAAAGCGAAAAGAAACCAATGGGACCTAATCCAACCGACAAGCATTTGCACAGCAAAGGAAACCATAAAAAAAAAACCCAAAAAGACAACTTACAGAATGGGAGAAAATAGTTTCAAATGATGCAGCTGACAAGGGCTTAATCTCTAAAATATACAAACGACTTCTACAACTCAACAGCAAAAAAACCAACAACCCAATGGAAAAATGGACAAAAGACCTGAATAGACATATTTCGCCAAGGAAGATATACAGATGGCCAACAATCACTAATTGAAAAAATGAAAACACCACTGAAAAAATGCTCAACATCACTGATTATTAGAGAAATGCAAATCAAAACTACCACGAGATACCACCTCACACCAGTCAGAATGGCCATCATTAATAAGTCCACAAATAACAAATGCTGGAGGGGGTGTGGAGAAAAGGGAACCCTCCTGCACTGTTGGTGGGAATGTAAGCTGGTACAACCACTATGGAGAACAGTATGGAGGTAACTTAGAAAACTAAATATAGAACTACCATATGACCCAACAATCCCACTCTTGGGCATATATCCAGACAAAACTTTCCTTGAAAAAGACACATGCACCCGTATGTTCATTGCAGCACTATTCGCAATAGCCAAGACATGGAAACAACCTAAATGTCCATCGACAGAGGAGTGGATCCAGAAGATGTGGTATATATACACAGTGGAATACGACTCAGCCATAAAAAAGAACAAAACAATGCCACTCACAGCACCATGGGTGGAAACAGAGACTCTCATACTAAGTGAAATAAGTCAGAAAGAGAAAGACAAATATATGGTATCACATATCTGGAATCTTTTTTTTGTTTGTTTTGTTTTGGTTTTTTTTGGTCTTTTTGTATTTTCTAGGGCGGCACCCACAGCATATGGAGGTTCCCAAGCTACGGGTCTAATTGGAGCTGTTGCCGCAGCAACGCCAGATCCTTAACCCACTGAGCAAGGCCAGGGATCAAACCCGAAACCTCATGGTTCCTAATAATATTTGTTAACAACTGAGCCACAACGGGAACTCCTGGAATCTAACACATAGCACAAATGAAACTTTCCATAGAAAAGAAACTCTTGGACTTGGAAAAGAGACTTGTGGTTGCCAAGGGGGAGGGGGAGGGAGTGGGATGGACTGGGAGTCTGGAGTTAATAGATGCAAACTATTGCCTTTGGAATGGATAAGCAATGAGGTCCTGCTGTATGGCACTGGGACCTATATCTAGTCACTTATGATGGAGCATGCTAATGTGAGAAAAAAATGTATACATGTACGTTTGACTGTGTCACCTTGCTGTACAGTAGAAAGTTGACAGACACTGTAAACCAACTATAGTGGAAAATATAAAAATCATTTTAAAAAAGACTGTCTATAAATGTATAACTGGGTCACCCTGTCGTATAGCAGAAATTCACAGAACATTGTAAATCAACTCTAATAAAAAATTTAAAAAAAAAAGACTTCTAGTCTAACTTTTGTTTTCACCACAAAGACTGGAAAGGCAGTTGATGGTCATGTGAGATTTAATAATGATCCTTTTGGCCAGTTGTTTTTAACTCAATCCCTTGGGTCATTAATTTCTGATAAATCAATCTCTTGGTTCGCCAGACAGATGTTATTGCTGCCTGCCCAGAACACAGGCTTTGTGGCCAGACTGGTGGGGTTCATCCTCAGCTCTGCCACTTCCTAGCTGGGTGTTGAGAAGCAAGTCACCTGACCTCTCCCAGACTCAGTACTTTCATCAGCAGAATGGGAGTAATTACAGCATTGACCACAAGAGATGGATGTGAAGATTCAAGTCTATAATCACTATATAGGAGTTCCCATCGTGGCGCAGCGGAAATAAATCCAACTAGTAACCATGAGGTTGCGGGTTCAATCCCTGGCCTTGCTCAGTGGGTTAAGGATCCGGCATTGCTGTGAGCTGTGGTGTAGGTTGCAGATACAGCTCAGATCTCAAGTTGCTGTGGCTGTGGCGTAGGCCGGCGGCTACAGCTCCAATTCAACCCCAAGCCTGGGCGCCTCCATATGCCACAGATGCAGCTTGGATCCCATGTTGCTATGCTGTCGTGTAGATTGCAGCTACAGCTCCGATTCTCCACTCTTAGCCTGGGAACTTCCACATGTAGGCGCAGCCCTTAAAAAAAAAAAAAGAAGAAGCAAACCGGTAGTCAAGGAAAGTCCTCACTTTCTGAGAAGGAGACATGTGAGTAAAGACATGAAGAAGGGGACACATGCGGAGACTGGGGTCAATATTCCAGACACAGGGGACAGCAAGCTACATGGAGACCCCATGGCAGGGACACGCCTGAATGCTCGAAGAACACAGCGAGCCGATGTGGCTGGAGTAGAGAGTGACTGGGTGACAGGAGAATCACAGGAGAAGAGGGTAGGGTGGTAAGGAAGAAGGGGGAAGGGGCAGGTCACTGAGTCCTAGGCCGCTGGGAGGATGCTGGCTTTCACTCTGAATGAAACGGGGAGCCACAGGAGGGTTTTGAGCAGAGAAGTGACATGATCTAACTTAAATTTTTAAAAGATCCTCTGCTCCTGTGTTAGGAAAAGACCTTCCAAGAGCACGGATGGCAGCAGAGACACCAGCAGAAAGGCTGTTGTAAGCTAATAGTCAATGCAAAAGATGACGGTGGCTCAGTCCAGGAAGAAGCAATGGATGGGGGAGAAACAGTTCAATCCTGGATATAATTTGAAATAGATCCAGCAGGATTATATGACTGATGAGATTTGGATGTGAGGGGGGAAAAACAGGAGTCCAAAGGTTTTGGTCTGAACAATTAGCTGCATGGTGTTGCCACTTATTGTCATGGGAAAGACAAAATGACAATCACTTTTGGAGGTGGGGAGAGCAGGGCTTCGGTTTTGAGCATGTTGACTTTTAGATGTCTTTTATTTATTTATTTATCTATCTATCTATTTATTTATTTATTTATTTGGTCTTTTTGTCTTTTTAGGGCCGCATCGGAAGCATATGGAGGTTCCCCTAGGGGTCCAAATGGGAGCTGCAGCCGCCGGCCTACATCACAGCCACAGCAACAGGGGATCCGAGCCATGTCTGCGACCTACACCACAGCTCACAGAAATGCCGGATCCTTAACCCACTGAGGGAGGCCAGGGATCAAACCCACGTCCTCATGGATACTAGTTGGGTTCGCTAACCGCTGAGCCATGAGGAGAACTCCTGATGTCTTTTTAAACATCTAAGGAAGAAGTTCAAATAGCCGTTTGGATGTAAAAGACTCCCGCCATCCCCTGTCACACTTGTTTTTTTCTTTTCTTAGGGCCACACCTGCAGCATATGGAAGGGTAGGGGTCAAATTGGAGCTGCAGCTGCCAGCCTACACCACAGCCACAGTCACAGCAACACAGGATCCAAGCCATGTTTTCAACCTACACCACAGCTATGCCGGATCCTTAACTCAATAAGCAAGTCCAGAGATGGAACCTGAGTCCTCATGGATACTAGTCAAGTTTGTCACTACTGAGCCACAATAGGAACTCCAGCCCCCGTCACACTTTATAGTGACAGAGCTGGGATTTAAGCCACGGTAAGTTCATCTTCACCACGCTTACATTTTGTGTTAAATATCTGCCACCACACTTTCGCTTCTGGCCAAGATAGAATCACCCGGATGTGATTTATCATCATATATGAAACAAATAGAAAACAAAATCAAAAGGCAAAATACATGAAACAAAGTTCTTCAAGGAGGGGGAGAGAGTCCTGAGAGACAGAAAACAAAAGGGGTGAGTTCCTATGTGTTGCGGTGGGTTAAGGATCCTGCCATCTGCAAGCTGGAGGACTAGGACAGCCACGGGTGTCATTCTGTCTGAGTTCAAAGGCCTGAGAAGCAGGAGGGTGATGGTGTAGGTCCCAACCTGAGTGCCAAAGCCCAAGAACCAAGAATGGCAAGAGAAGATGGAGGGCTCAGCTCATGCAGATAGAGCAAATTCACCTTCCTTCACCTTTTGCTCTATTTGGGCCACATGGGGGAGGGCCCCTCTGTTTTACTCAGGTCACCGAGGCAAATGCTAATCTCTTCTGGAAATAGCTTCACAGACACACCCAGAAATGATGTTTTACCATCTTTATGGGCATCCCTTAGCCCAGTCAAGTTGACACATACAATTAACTATCACAATGCAATGATAACGCAGCTTTAGGAGCACCTGCTGAGGCTCAGCTTTAGGAGTTTCCGTTGGGTGGTTAAGGACCCAACACTGTCTCTGTGAGGATGCAGGTTCAATCCCTGGCCTCATTCAGTGGGTTAAGGATCTGGTATTGCCGTGGCTGTGGCATAGGCCACAGCTGCAGCTCCAATTTGACCCCTGGCCCGGAAACTTCCGCATGCTGCAGGTGTGGCTGTAAAAAAAAAAAAAAAAAGAATACAAAAATAATGTGGCCTTAAAAAGGAAGGAAATCTTGACACATTACACAATATGGGTACACTTTGAGGAGATTATGCCAAGCGAAGTAAGCCAGTCCCGAAGGGAGAACAATGTATGGTTCCATTTAGATGAGATGGCATAAAGTAGTGAAATTCATATATATAGAAAGTAGGCTGGGGGCACTGGGCGAAGTGGAATTGTTTAATGGATACAATTTCAGTTCTGCAAGATGACAAAGTTCTGGAGTTATGTTTCACAGCAATGTAAATGTAATGCTACGGAAATGTGCTCTTAAAAACAGTTAACACAAGGAGTTCCCCGGTAGCACAGCAGGTTACGGATCTGGTATTGTCACTGTAGTGGCTCACGTCGCTGCTGTGGCCCTGGTGGCTGTTGTGGTGTGGGTTCGATCCCTGGCACAGGAAATTCCACATGCCAAGGGTGCAGCCAAAGGAAAAGGAAGAAGGGACTCTGAAGAGGCATGAGGATCCTTGGAGTGTGATGGATATGTTCACTGTCTTGAGAACGGCGTGGTTTCATTTGTGTATATGTGTCAAAACATAGCAAATTATACATTTTAAATATGTATATATTATTGTATATCAACTAAATATCAATAAAGCTAATATATACATTATATATTTATACATAGACATACACACACATCCATATATATCCAGGTTCATGAGGCTTTTAACAGTGAGTCCATGAGCATTTTTTTACCACTTTCTCAACACCGTTTTTAGCCTCCATTCATTTGCCAAAGGGTTTGCCCCCTGCGTGCTGTTGGATATTCAGGAAAGGGACCTCATGTTTGCAGAGTACCACTGACTTTTGCAGGAAGGGATGTCAGGCACTAGCAGGCAGATCCCAGGGATTTGCCACAACATTCAGTTGTCAGGACCAATGGCTGGTCTCAAGGGCTTCCCTGCCCACCTTGTGGCCTCCTGCAGCCCAGTTCTAGGGCTTCTGTGGGAGAAGAAGGAGAGGGCTGGGGGTCAGGATTAAGAGGCCGAGCCTTGCTTCCAAGGAGCTCACAGTAGGGTAGGGGAGAAAGCCCAGAAGCCACATGCTACTAGTTCGGGGAAAGACTGTTGGATGCTCCTCCAAGACCCCACAAGAGTCTGCAGCTGGACACCTAGTTCAGCAAGAGTCTTCCCAACACTGAAGATGCTTGGCTAGAATACTGATGGATGAAGGGGAGTAGCAAGATAGACAGTGAGCAGGGCATTCCAGGCAGAGGGAAGAGCATTTAGGAAAGCTTGCAATCACCAGATGCATTCTAGCAACTCCAAGTAACTCCACCCTTGAGGGAAGGCTAAAAACCAGTAACCCATGAGGTAACCCAGCTATTGATCTCTTCTCCCCTCCATTCCTCCTTCAATACTGTTGCTAGATTTATTTTTCTAAAAAAGTTTTGGATACCCGATTTTTTTTTTTTTTTTTTTTGCTTTTTTTTTTTTCAGGGCTACACCCGCAGCATATGAAAACTCCCAGGCTAGGCCTACACCACAGCCACAGCAACGTGGGATCCGAGCTGAGTCTGTGACCTACACCACAGCTCACAGCGATAGCAACATTAAGATCCTTAACTCACTGAGTGAGGCCAGGGATCGAACTCATATCCTCATATATCCTAGTCAGGCTCCTTAACCACTGAGCCATGAAGGGAACTCCCTCCCCTGACTTTTAAAATCTGTTTGCCCAACATCCATTCATGATCAAGACCCTCGCCAAAGTGGGTATAGAGGGAACATTCCTGAACATAATCAAAGCCATTTATGATAAACCCACAGCAAATATAATACTCAATGGGGAAAAACTGAAAGCCTTCTCACTCAAATCTGGAATAAGACAGGGATGCCCACTCTCACCACTGCTCTTCAACATAGTTTTGGAAGTCCTAGCCACAGCAATTAGGCAAACAAAAGAAATAAAAGGCATCCATATAGGAAGAGAAGAGATAAAACTGTCACTGTATGCAGACGACATGATACTATACATAGAAAACCCTAAGGACTCAACCCAAAAACTACTCGAACTGATTAACAAATTCAGTAAAGTAGCAGGATATAAGATTAACATTCAGAAGTCAGTCGCGGAGTTCCCGTCGTGGCGCAGTGGTTAACGAATCCGACTAGGAACCATGAGGTTGCGGGTTCGGTCCCTGCCCTTGCTCAGTGGGTTAACGATCCGGCGTTGCCGTGAGCTGTGGTGTAGGTTGCAGACTCGGCTCGGATCCCTCGTTGCTGTGGCTCTGGTGTAGGCTAGTGGCTGCAGCTCCGATTCGACCCCTAGCCTGGGAACCTCCATATGCCGTGGGAGCGGCCCCAAAGAAATAGCAAAAAAAAAAAGAAAAAGAAAAAAAAAAAAAAAAAGAAAAGGAATACAAAAATACAATACCTTTTAAAAATGCACCTCACAAAATCAAATACCTCGGAATACACCTGACCAAGGAGGTAAAGGACCTATGTGCCGAGAACTATAAAACTTTAATCAAAGAAATCAAAGAAGATGTAAAGAAATGGAAAGATATTCCATGTTCATGGATTGGAAAAATCAATATTGTAAAAATGGCCATACTACCTAACGCAATTTACAGATTCAATGCAATCCCTATCAAATTACCCAGGATATTTTTCACAGAACTAGAACAAACAACCCAAAAATTTATATGGAACAGCAAAAGACCCAGAACCACCAAAGCAATCCTGAGAAACAAAAACCAAGCAGGAGGCATAACTCTCCCAGACTTCAAGAAATACCTCAAAGCCACAGTCATCAAAACAGTGTGGTACTGGTATCAAAACAGACAGACAGACCAATGGAACAGAATAGAGAACCCAGAAATAAACCCTGACACCTATGGTCAATTAATCTTTGACAAGGGAGGCAAGAACATACAATGGGAACAAGAAAGTCTATTCAGCAAGCATTGCTGGGAAACCTGGACAGCTGCATGCAAAGCAATGAAACTAGAACACACCCTCACACCATGCACAAAAATAAACTCCAAATGGCTGAAAGACTTAAATATACGACAGGACACCATCAAACTACTAGAAGAGAACATAGGCAGAACACTCTCTGACATCAGTATCATGAATATTTTCTCAGGTTAGTCTCCCAAAGCAATAGAAATTAGAGCAAAAATAAACCCATGGGACCTCATCAAACTGAAAAGCTTTTGCACAGCAAAGGAAACCAAAAAGAAAACAAAAAGACAACTTTCAGAATGGGAGAAAATAGTTTCAAATGATGCAACGGACAAGGGCTTAATCTCTAGAATATATAAGCAACTTGTACAACCCAACAGCAAAAAAGCCAATCAATCAATGGAAAAATGGGCAAAAGACCTGAATAGACTGTTCTCCAAGGAAGATATACAGATGGCCAGAAAACACATGAAAAAATGCTCAACATCGCTGATTATAAGAGAAATGCAAATCAAAACTACCATGAGATACCACCTCACACTAGTCAGAATGGCCATCATTAATAAATCCACAAATAACAAGTGCTGGAGGGCTGTGGAGAAAAGGGAACCCTCCTGCACTGTTGGTGGGAATGTAAACTGGTACAGCCACTATGGAGAACAGTTTGGAGATACCTTAGAAATCTATACATAGAACTTCCATATGACCCTGCAATCCCACTCTTGGGCATCTATCCGGACAAAACTCTACTTAAAAGAGACACATGCACCCGCATGTTCATTGCAGCCCTATTCACAATAGCCAGGACATGGAAACAATCCAAATGTCCATCGACAGAGGATTGGATTCGGAAGAGGTGGTATACATACACAATGTAATACTACTCAGCCATAAAAAAGAATGACATAATGCCATTTACAGCAACATGGATGGAACCAGAGACTCTCATACTGAGTGAAATGAGCCAGAAAGACAAAGACAAACACCATATGATATCACTTATAACTGGAATCTAATATCCAGCACAAATGAACATCTCCTCAGAAAAGAAAATCATGGACTTGGAAAATAGACTTGTAGCTGCCGGATGGAAGAGGGAGGGAGTGGGAGGGATCGGGAGCTTGGGGTTATCAGACACAATTTAGAATAGATTTACAAGGAGATCCTGCTGAGTAGTATTGAGAACTATGTCTAGATACTCATGTTGCAACAGAACAAAGGGTGGGGGAACAAATGTATACATGTAAGGATAACTTGATCCCCTTGCTGTACAGTGGGAAAATAAAAGGAAAAAAAAAAGAAAGTTAACTATTAAAAAAAACAAAAAACAAAAAAGTCTTTTCTCCCTATGACCTATGGAACCAAGACCAAACCTTCTCCTTTGACATTCAAGACCCTGACCTGCCCCAGCCTGCCTCCCACCTCTCCTCCCCACCCCTGTCCTCAAGCCCCTGACCCTGTGTGATAGGCTCTCTGACGGTTTCCTGTTCTCCATGCAAGCCATTCACCTTCTGGTCTCTGGCCTCGAGGACTTTGCCCAGGCCGCTCCCCCTGCAGGGAATGTTCTAATCCTCTTTTTCGCTGAGCTAAAAGCAAAATGACCCATCTTCTATGACGCAGCTCAGGGGACATCTCCCCCAGAATGTGGCACTTCCAGGGCAGAAGTTCGAGCCTGTACTCCTGGCGCCTAGAACCCAGGCTCTCATTCGTGCTGAAGTCGTGTCAAGGACCCCTGAGAACCCCCAGATAAACGCCCCGCCCTGCACTGCCCTCTGTGCTCCCTGCACACCTTGTCCACGCTTTGTTAGAGCTTCTTGACGCAGGTATCATTTCTTCAGTGTCTAACTCTGTATCTAGTGCAGAAGAGGTGCCGGGAACGTGCTTGTTGAATGAATGAAAGATTGGGCATGCCATTTCACCTTATACCTCTAGTGAGCCCGCCAGGCCCGGCCCAGTGTCTTTGCCTCTATCCCTAGCCTAGGTCTCCCTCCTGTGCCCGCGGCAGTCTGCAGTCTTGAGCACGGTCGCTCAGGCACCACCCTCACGGTTCCCTACCTGTGGTGGATCAGCCCCGAGCAGCTCGGAGGCGGCTCCGCCCACAACCCGGGTTGGAGGGAAGAGGCAACGCCCACCAGGCCGGGCCGCCAGGATTGGTGCGGCCGCTGCCAGGAGGAGGGGGCAGAGCCAGGCAGGGGCTGACGCTCCCGGCCAGAAAAGCCCAGCCGGGTGGCTCCGAGAGACGCACGGCGCAGCCTGGCGGTGGTGAGTGTGCGGCTGGACAGGCGGGGCGGGCGGGAGCGGAGGACGCAGAGGACCCGGACGAGAGCGCCAGGGCTGCCCACGTCCGCCTACACCAAGCGCCGTGCCCCAACCTGGAGCCGCCTCGCCCCAGGGACCCCCGGCCAGGGGGCCGAGGAGGTCCTCAGTCCTGTCCTGTCTTCCAGACCCGGAGGACTGAGGCTCCCGGACGACGAGGAACCGCCCAACATGGCATCAGAGGTTAGTGGGACCTCGGGGACGCCTATCTGCCGAGCCTCCAAAGGAAGGGGTGGGGCGCCCTGGGGGCCGGTCGGGGCGTGACCTGCGCAGGCGATCTTCCCGCCGCCCTCCTGGTAATTGTCTTCGCTGGCTCCAGGCGGTGGGTATCCCATGGCGCACCTGCCAGAGCCCCAGGGAAGAACTTTGTCCTGACTTCCCGGTGTCCCCACCACCGTCTGCTCTCCCTCCTCCCCTGGCTAACGTACCAACCTACACGGCTGAGGAGGGTGCCCCTGACCTGACTTGACAGTGGTCTAAGCCAGGAGGAAAAAGGTGCTGCCCACTCGTTCAGCCCCCTTACCTCCTCATTCCTCCCCACCCCACCCCGTCAATCCCCATCGTGTTCCCCTCTCCTGGTAGCAACTGGTGCCTGTGTAGCAGAGTCCACGTGACTCTTGCCTGTGTTAAGAGCCGGGAAGTAGGGGACTGTGCCTTGTGGCCCCAGTACCTGGTGGCTTCCGGTCTCACTGGCCTCTCCCCCTCAGAGCCAGAGGACTCCTGGGTCCTGACAGTGGCAGGAGGCCAAGACACAGGTTCCCTTCCTTGGGCCTCAGTTGATGTATCTGGCAGATGGGAATAATAACAGCTGTCTGTCTGCCTCTGTGAGGTACTGGATCATGAAGTCATTGCTTTGAACCCGTCAGGTAAAAGGGGCTGTTTGCTCCATCCCAGTGAAGGGAATCCTGGGCCTGGGGAGCAGGAGGTCTGGGTTCCAGTCCCTTCTGGCCCTCCGGAGCTGGCAAGTCACTTCCTCTTTGGGCCTTAGTTTGTTCTTCTGAGTAAAGTGGCTAAGACCACCGGCCCTGCTGGCTTCTGGGTCATGGTGGAGGGTCTATGGCAGGGCCTGGACTTTGGATTCAAAGAGACTTGGTTTTTGAAGTAGTTACTCAACCTCCCTGAACCTCTTTCCTCATTTGTAAAATAGGGGTAACAGTGCCCACCTCCTGGGAGGGTGTAATAGCATCTGGAGAGTGCCTAGCACAGGGCCCCACAATAGTAGGTGCTCAATAAACGGTGTTAATGACACGAAGAGTGACAACACTGCTATTCCCCACGGGTGTTCAAAATTGGCTGTTGCTCACTCATCCCAGCCCAACCTGGTGTCCCTGTGCCCTTGCCCCAAAGGGACCCTTCTGGCCCAGATGTGCTCTGACTTACAAAGCCCTCTCCCACCACCCGGCTCCTCACTCAGTGCCCAGGAGGTGGCACCTCACTCTGACATCCTCCTGGGGTCCTTTTAGGCCTGCCAGTGGGATAGAAGCTCGGTCCGATGCGGAGTAGGCCTCCTTCAGGAGACTCTGCTTGCCCCAGGCGGTCCTGTGGGTTGGCACTAATTGGTTTGGCTGCAGCCCCACTTGTTAAGTAGTTGTTATTACGAACAACCCATGAAGGGAGTCCAGGGACCTGCTGGGGAGGTGCTGCCCAGCCACTGGCTGAAAGGCTGACTCCCTATCCTGACTGGCTGGCCCTGGCCCTCTGACCCCCGTGCTGAGGACCAGGGAGGGCCTCACGTGGTGCTTTGCTGGAGGTCTAGGGTTGGCTGGGCAGCAGAGGGCTGAGCGGCGGGTCCAGCCTCTGAGGGGCACAGAAGCTGCATCTGCCGGGCAGAGTCCTCTGGCAGCCAAGGCTGCTGCACACTGAGGGTCAGCTCAGAGCCTGGGTCCAGAGCATGGTGGAGGTCTCGATGGTGCCAGGAGTGGAGTTAAGGCACACCCAGACCCTGGCAGCCCCGGGCCAAGAATTTACCTAGAATT
This sequence comes from Sus scrofa, assembly GCF_054392235.1. NCBI lineage: Eukaryota > Metazoa > Chordata > Mammalia > Artiodactyla > Suidae > Sus > Sus scrofa. Next base: position 16,506,946 of record NC_139385.1, read on the forward strand.
TACTGTGCTCTGTATGCCATTAGCTTAATCTAATTGAACGCTGGCAACTCCATCAAAAAGGTGTTATTGTTATTCCTAGTTCATAGAGAGGCAACCCCGAGGGTTAGAGAGATTACGCAACATACGTATGGTCAAGAGGCTAACACAGGTTTGGGACACTGCCGGGGGACAGAGGAGAACATATGCCCCCAGAGGCCACTGTAAACCACCCCTCCACAGAAAAGATGTCAGTGAAGTAACATGTCCACCTCCACCCAGCACCCCCTCCTCCCGTCCTTGACACATGTCCTTGGCATACCTCCCTTGGCATGCTGGGCGTTTCACTGCCCCTCAGGGGTTCTGCGCCCCCTCCCCCATCTGTCCCATGCCCTGACCTATGCCCTCTTTCAAAACAGAGGTATCTCTGTCCCATCCCTCTGCCCTTGGCTCCAGGGGGGCAGAGGGTCAGCCAGTGACCTCCCAGAAGGCAATAACAAAGGGTGCCTCAGGGGGCTCTCCAGAGGGGGAGGGGGACGCTGGGAACCTAGCCCCACCCCCAGCTGGGGGAGGGAGACCCAGGCAGCGTGAGACTGAGGGGGCCCCTCAGGTGCCTCCTCGCTGTCCCTGAAGCAAAAGTTCAGAGCAGCAGAGCAAGCAGAGGCCCTGATGGAGTGTGGGGTTAGCGCCTCGGGCTGCCCCTCTCTGTGGCGCAGTAGCACTGGTACCTCCTTCAGAGGGTGGCCGATGGTGCCTGGCACACAATGAGAAGGGGACGTATGTTAGTATTATTGTCATTGCCCCTCGAATAGCAGAGCTGGATTCCAACTCTGGATTCCAGAGTGATTTCTCACCTTGATCAGTGGCAGGAAAGGTCCCGGAAGTTCTCTGTGGCCTCAGAGGTGCCTGTCACCATCTCCCTAGAGCAGCGCCGCCTGGTGGGAAAGATGCCCCCTAACTTCAGCGTCCAGCCAGGTTCCCGCATTCACTCCCTGAGTGACTCCGGGCACGTGCCTGATGCTCTCTGAGCCTCAGCTCCCTCATCTGCCCAGTGAGAAGCTCCCTGCCCGCCGGCTGCCACCGCCATCAGACTTGATATCTGTCCCAAGGGCCCTTTGTGAGAGGCACTGTTCTCAAGGGGGGAGGAGATTCACAGCGTCTGCTCTCCCGGCTAGAGCGGGAAGCTGTGGGGTGGCCGCTTTGTGGGTGCAGTGGACCCCATCATGGAGAAGTTCAACGCATCCATCGCCTATGACCGGCACCTGTGGGAGGTGGACGTGCAGGGCAGCAAGGCCTACAGCCGGGGCCTGGAGAAGGCGGGGCTCCTCACCAAGGCCGAGATGGACCAGATACTCCACGGCCTGGATAAGGTACCCTTCACGCCCTGACCTCCCCCCTCCCCACCCGCCCCCGGGGTCCCAGGCTTCCATCAAATCCCCGCGCGCCCCTTGCAGTGTCATCCCAAGCATCTCCCGTCCCCTCGTGGTGATTATAAGCCCAGAGAGATGCCCTTTAACCTTGTGCTGTGCTGTCTCTCTTTATTTTTCAATGCCCCTGTGGTCCGTGGCTCCTGAGCAAAGGTGCACCAGGCCTGAGATGCTCCTGGGGTGGGTGGTGACACAGCCCCTCCTGTGAAGTGCTGCAAGGACTCAGCTGCCCGTGACTGCCCTCCTGACCTCTGTGTTGCTGCCACCTGCTGCAGGTAGCTGAGGAGTGGGCCCAGGGCACCTTCAAACTCAACCCCAATGATGAAGACATCCATACGGCCAATGAGCGGCGTCTGAAGGTGCGACACCAGCCCCGCCCTCCACCCTGCTTGCCCTGCGTCCCTTTGAGCATAAGCACCAGCATTCTCTTCCCTTCATCATATGACCTCAGAACAGGAGGTCTCGGCAGGGATGGCAGGGACGTGGGCAGCACCAGGGGACCCTGAGGCAGGGAGGGAGGGCCACAGGCTGGGGAGGGGTGCGCCCCACCTGGGCTGACCCCTACCGCCTGCTTCCATGCACCCCCCAGGAGCTCATCGGTGAAACGGCAGGGAAGCTGCACACAGGACGAAGTCGGAACGACCAGGTGCTGCAGCCCCCGCCCCCGCCCCCACCCTGCGTCTTCCCAGCCCTGGGGAGCACAGGCAACAGAGTTAGGGCTCAGCCCCGATCCTGGCTCCCCAGGGAAGCAGCACATCTGTGTCCCTGAGGGCCACCTCCTTCTCCCCACAGGTGGTCACTGACCTCAGGCTGTGGATGCGGCAGAACTGCTCCGCCCTCTCGGCCCTCCTCCGGGAGCTCATCAGAACCATGGTGGATCGGGCAGAGGCGTGAGTCCCCGGGACACAGGGTGGCAGCGACGGGATGAAGGCAGCTGAGGACTCTGCTCCCCTGAGACAGGCAGCCACAGACCTAGGTGGTAGGGGTGTTGAGGGTTGGGGAGCCAGGCTTTGGGGCACAGGGGTTCCCAGAGCTCCTGGACCGAGTGAGGCGGAGCAGGAGCAACCAGGCGTGGGGCACTTGCTGCAGCATCCCTCCCTGAGGCAGCCCCGCTCAGTAGCAGGGCAAGCTCACCCTTGCAGATCCACAGGCAGGAGGCTAAGGCGCTGGGCGGATGATGCCCTGAAGCCTGAGGAAAGGGGCTGGCTTGCCTGGGGCAGCCAGAGAGTCACCCCTCAGCCTGCCCGTGCCCCATGTCCCCATACCCACCCAGCATGGCGGGCAAAGGACCGAGCCGAGGGCCGCCTCCCGCTGGCCTCATCCCAAGCTCTGGCTCTGGGACATCACGGCTGAGAAGGCTCTGTTTGGTGTCAGAGACAGGGTGGACCCCTCCTCTTTCCCAGCTCCCTGTGACCCCTGTTTCACTGCCTTCACCGGTGGGGGAAAACAAGGGCCCAAGAACTGTCATTTTGGGGGCAGGTGTTGGGAGGAATAGGGAGTGACTGCAGAGGAGCCGAGGGTTTCTTTCTTGGGGCGATGAAACTGTATGCGGATGGCTGTACACGAACCGTATACTTAAATTGGGTGGTTTATATGTGAATTATATCTCAATAAAGCTGTTTATTTTTTAAAAGCAGAACTGTCACCCACAGCACCTCTGCCTCTGCCCTGCCTACTTTAAAGGGCCCCCAGCTATTCTGGGTGCCTCTGGAGCAACTCACACTCACAAACTCACTGTCAGGTGGTACCTGTGTGTGCCTTCTCCCCTGCCCGGCCCCTGCCCAGATCTGCTGCCAAGGTGCAGGGCCCGAGCTGAAGACATCACCTATGCTTGGTCCCACGCTCACCCCTTGGAGGCCCCACTTCCGGACTCTTCCCTGACACCATGTTTGTCCCCAGGAGATCACTTGGTCCCTTATGCAGATTCTTGGTGGGCCCGCCCTGGAGGCCTGCAGGGTCCTAAGTGTCACAGGCAGCCTCGCCTGACCCTCCAGAGCCCCTCAGGCTCCCCGCCTCTGCTCTTCCCCCGCAGGGAACGTGACATCCTCTTCCCGGGGTACACACACCTGCAGAGGGCTCAGCCCATCCGCTGGAGCCACTGGATCCTGAGGTGAGTGGGGCGGTGCCAGGGGGGCCATGCCCGAGGGGAGGGGCGCAGGCTGCCCTGACCCTCCTGCTCCCGGCTCCCCACAGCCATGCTGTGGCACTGACCAGAGACTCCGAGAGGCTGCTGGAGGTGCAGAAGCGGATCAATGTCCTGCCCCTGGGGAGGTAAGCAAGGCCCCAGGACCCCAAGGGTGGAGGGGGTGGGCATGCCTGGTCACCTGGCATCTCTCGCCCCCTCATCCCTGCCCCCGGAGAAGCTCCAGGTGGGCCGTACGGGGGTCCAACAGAAGAGGAGGAAGCAGGGAGGACAGAGGGGGACAGAAAGCCAGGCAATCAGCCTACTGTCCGAGGTGGGAGGGGACAGGGGACGACCACACATGGCCCCTCGGCTCTGAGAGGAGGACGGGTGTGTCAGCAAGGCCAGAGCTCTCTAAAGAAGCTCCAGAGAGCCAGCCAGCAGCTCACGGTGTGTCATGTCCCCTGCGTGGGGACAGGTATCGGCACCCAAGCTGACCGGGCCGTGGTCCTGGCAGCCAGAGCCTGGCACGGGTGTGCACGTGTGTACGTGCCCGGCCTGCCTGCTGGGACACCCACCCCGTTCACTCGGAACCCCCTGTCTCGGCAGCGGGGCCATTGCAGGCAACCCTCTGGGTGTGGACCGGGAGCTGCTGCGAGCAGGTGAGGCGCGCTGCCCCTCCTCCCGGGAGAGCGGGAGCACCACAGACACCCCAGGCCGGGGTGATCTGTGGACATAAGGCTGGAAAAGCAAGGGAGGCCCGGGGTAGGGGTGCCTGGGGCGGGGGAGACTCAGGGCTCCCACCTCCCTCCCGGGACGTATATGAGAGACACCCCGACCTCCTGCCCCTCCAGCTCCCCCTCCCTGAGGGGGGCCGGGGGAGGCGCTGGTTCAGGGGAGAGAAGCCCCTCCTTCCTCCGGCCCAGCCCTGTTGCCTTCCCCCTCCCGCCTGGTCCAGAGCTGAACTTTGGCGCCGTCACTCTCAACAGCATGGATGCCACCAGCGAGCGAGACTTTGTGGGTGAGTCCTGGCAGCCAGCCCGCTGCAGGGTGTGCCTTTAGTCCCCCAGCCCTGGCGCCTCTCCAGCTTCCTGCTACCCCTGTACGGCCCACCTGGAGCTTCTCCGGGGGCAGGGATGAGGGGGCGAGAGGTGCCAGGTGACCAGGCAGCCGGCTCTCCCTTTCCTCCCCCAAGCCGAGTTCCTGTTCTGGGCTTCGCTGTGCATGACCCACCTCAGCAGGATGGCCGAGGACCTCATCCTCTATGGCACCAAGGAATTCAACTTTGTGCAGCTCTCAGACGCCTACAGGTAAGACATCTGCACCCAGGAGCCTGCCTTCCTTCCTCCCCTCACTCCCCAGTCCCTGGGCTGACCTGCCCAGCAGACCAGCCAAGGGGCAGGGGAGCCCCTTCAGCCCCAGCTTCTTTGTCTCCAGCACTGGAAGCAGCCTGATGCCCCAGAAGAAAAACCCAGACAGCCTGGAGCTGATCCGGAGCAAGGCGGGGCGAGTGTTTGGGCGGGTGAGCAGGGCAGGGAGTGGGGGCAGGCCTCCACGCTGATCCGGAGGGGCCCAAGGGACCTTCCGGGACAGCTCCGAGGTGCGGCCTCCTCATCCTCGTCCTCCCCTCAGTGCGCTGGACTCCTGATGACACTCAAGGGACTTCCAAGCACCTACAACAAGGACTTACAGGTATGAGTGCATGAGGGATCTGCCTGCATACACACCACATACCAGTTCTCGGGGTCCTGGCACGCCCAGGCAGGGGCCCCACGGAACTGTGCAGCCAGCCCTTGACCCCCCTGAGAGCTCTCACCCTCCCTGGGTGCAAGGTGTACGGGGTGCTGAGTGTTCCCAGGGGAAGGCAGTGGGGACCTGGCTGCTGGGATCTTACCTCATGCCTCGTGCCTCCTAGGAGGACAAGGAAGCCGTGTTTGAAGTGTCTGACACCATGAGCGCCGTCCTCCAGGTGGCCACTGGAGTCATCTCTACACTGCAGGCAAGACACGCCTCTTCACCACTAGGTCCCGAAATGCAGGGGTGGGATGCCGGGAGGGCGATCTTGAGAGGAGGCAAGGGTGGGTGGGTGGGACTGGAAGCCCTGGGGCAGGGGGAAGGGTACCTGCTTGTTCCTGCCCTGGGGACATTGAAGAGACAAACTGAAGCTGCTGCAGTCGAATGGAAGTGGGTTGGGCTCCAGGGGCCCCATCAACTGCCCGGCCACATGTCTTTTTTTTTTTTTCCCCTTTTTACAACCGCACCCACGGTGTATGGAATGGGCTAGGGGTGAAAGGGAGCTGTAGCTGCCAGCCTACGCCACAGCCACAGCAACACTGGATCCGAGCTGCATCTGTGACCTACAGTGCCGTTTGTGGGAACACCGGATCCTTAACCCACTCAGTGAGGCCAGGGATCGACCCTGCATCCTCAGAGAGACAGTGTCAGATTTTCAACCCATTGAGCCACAAAGGGAACTCCCAGATGTCTTTTTGAACCACTTACTATGGGAAACTGCAGTACACAACAGTTGAGAGGATGTATGATGAGCCCCTACGCACCAACACTCTGCTTAAACAACAATCAACGCTTGTTTCGCTGTCTTTATCCACTCTACTCCCCACCATTGTTTTTAAGCAAATCCCCTCATCCTGTCATTTCATTCCTAAACGGTTCAGGGTGTGTCTCCAAAGCAGTGGTTCTCAGAGTGTGGCCCCAGGATCAGCAGCATCAGCGTCACCTGAGAACTTGACAGAACAGCAATCCTGGGCCCCACTCCAGGTCTACTGAATCAGAGATTCTGGGTTAGGCCACAGTGATCCGTCTGCGTATTAAATCCTCCAGGCGATTCTGATGCTCAAGAGCCTTTGACAATGTCAAGGCAACCCCTGGACACAGCTAATAATTATCAGTAATTATGAAAAGATGGTGCAAGCAGAGAGCACAGAACAGGGTGGAAGAGGGGATCCGCCCAAGGCAGGGGACGTCTTGGCTGAGGTGGCTGGGCCGGGGGATGGCAGCTCCAGGACCCAGGGTCCCCAGGAGTCACCACTCGCCTGGCCTGCTGTCCCCAGGTTCGCCGCGAGAACATGGCACAGGCTCTTAGTCCCGACATGCTGGCCACTGACCTCGCCTACTACCTAGTCCGCAAAGGGGTGAGTATGGAGCAGCCAGGGTGGAGGGGCCAGGGAACAGGGCTGTTCTCCAGGCGGGGGGGTGGGGGTGCTCAGGGAGGGCACAGGCACCCCCAGCAGTACTGAGAGCGGAGGAAGCCTGCATCAGCACGCCCTCCGCCCTGGCGCCCCCCAGATGCCATTCCGCCAGGCCCATGAGGCCTCCGGGAAAGCCGTGTTCATGGCCGAGACCAAGGGGGTAGCCCTCAACCAGCTGTCCCTGCAGGAGCTGCAGAACATCAGGTACGTCCCCTTCCTCCCACCTTCCCTCCCTCTGCCGCCCTCCAGGAAGCAAGGCTGGGGTGGCCGGGCCGCCCTGGTCCATCTCCTCCTTCCCCCCCAGCCCCCTGTTCTCGGGCGACGTGAGCCAGGTGTGGGACTACAGCCACAGCGTGGAGCAGTACACAGCCCTGGGTGGCACTGCGCGCTCCAGTGTCGACTGGCAGATCGCCCAGGTGCGAGCACTCCTGCGGGCACAGCAGGCCTAGAGCCCTCCTCTCCCCGCTCCCAAATAAAACAGACCCAAGCGGAGGCTGTGTGTGGTTCCTGCCCAGCCTGTCTCCCTCCGAGGGGAGCTCTCGGGGGTCTTGAACTGGCAGTAAGAGTCCTCAAGGAAGTAGAAAAATGGGGCAAGCCTGGCTAGAGTCACAGCTGGGGAGGGAGGAGGGGCTCTCATCAGAGCCTCTGCCCTGCGCACCCCCCACCCTTCGCTGCCGGGCATCACGGAGCCTTAGGTGTCTTGGTGGACCCGATGGGCTTGATTAACCTGGTCAATCCCCGTCTATCACCCTTCCTCCTGGGGTCCTTCCTGCTCACACACTCCCCTTGCGTAAGCCCATCGGGTACCACTACAGGGTACCCCCGAGGGGGATGGTGTAGTTGGTGGTAAAGTCAGTTATCCGGCTAGCCTGTGATGCCAGGCACCAGGTGGGCTTCCTGCATCCCCTAGAGTGATGTGCAAGCAAATTCCCAGCCACCAGTCTGAGGGAGGACCACAGCCAGGGGGTGCCAGAGGGGCCTGCCCGTGTCACGGTTAAGGGAGGGACGGTCACCGGAGGCCAGGCCTGGCCCACGGTAAGTATTCAATAACAGGGAACCTGCAGAGATGCAGAGACCTCTTCTACACAAATCTCATCACAATCCTGATGATAAAATACACGTCAGACATTTCTTAACAACAAAGATGAATAAGTTCAACCCAAAGAGGAAAGAATAACTCCCCCTCCCAAGTGATTCTGGGAGCAATGAAAAGACTCCCAGTGAAAAAAACCAACACTCCAGCAGTGGGGACACGACACACACCACTTTTCCCAAAAGGCTCAAAGCTGTGGATCATAGACAGAATCTTCTAGAGTCATGGTTCTCAACGTGTGGTTCCTGGCCATTATCATCATTATTGTCAAACTCCTTAAAAAGTAAAATTTCAGAGAGTTCTCTGGGTGGCCTGGCCGACTGTCACGGCTGTGGCTCAGGTTCGATCCCTGACCCGGGAACTTCCCCACGCCATGGGCTGGCCCCTCCGCCGCCCCCACCCCCCAAAAAGCACTCTGGTGCATCTCCATTCCATTTCACAGCCAATCAAAACTCCTTGCCATGGCTTAAAAAAAAAAAAAAAAAATTTTTCAGTCCCCACAGACACCTACTAAATCACAAGCTGGGTGGGGCCCAGCAATTTGTTTCAGCAAGTCCTTCGGGTGATCCTGATGTGTGTGTTCAGGTTTGAGAATCACGAATCTTTAGAATCTTATTACACCAAGTTGTAACAACAACAACAAAATCCAATAAGAATAATAACACTAAGAGGATTATATATCATGACCAAGTGAGATATTCCCCTAGAATGCAAGAATGGGTCAACATATAAAAATCAGTGTAATGTACCACATTCACAGAATGAAGAGGAAAGAAAATCACATGAGTATCTCAATTGAGGCAGAAAAAGCATTTGTTAAAATTCAGTACGCTTTCATGATACAAAATATTCAACAGGGGTTCCCATCGTGGCACAGTGGAGACGAATCCAACTAGGAACCATGAGGTTGCGGGTTCGATTCCTGGCCTCGCTCAGTGGGTTAGGGATCTGGCGTTGCTGTGAGCTGTGGTGTAGGTCAAAGACGCAGCTGGGGTCTGGCATTGCTGTGGCTGTGGCGTAGGCCGGCAGCAACAGCTCTGATTAGACTCTTAGCCTGGGAACTTCCATATGCCGCGGGTGTGGCCCTAAAAGGACAAAAGACAAAAAAAAAAAAAAAAAGAAAAGAAAAATCACAATTAAAACAAATGACCTGGGAGTTCCCATCCGTGGCTCAGCGGAAACGAATCTATGAGGGCACAGGTTTGATCCCTGGCCTTGCTCAGTGGGTTAAGGATCCAGCACTGCCATGAGCTGTGGTATAGGTTGCAGATGCAGCTCAGATCTCAAGTTGCTGTGGCTGTGGTGTAGGCCGGCAGCTACAGCTCCGATTGGAGCCCTAGCCTGGGAACTCCTATATGCCGTGGGTGTGGCCCTAAAAAGACAAAACAAAAATAAAAACAAAAAACCAACCTGATTCAAAAATGGACAGAGGAGTTGAGTAGACATTTCTATAAAGATAAACGGATGGGCAATAAGCACATGAACAGATGCTCAACATCATTAATCAATAGTGAAATGCAAACCAAAACTAGATGGCTACTACCAAAAAACAGAAAACAGGAGTTCCTGCTCTGGTGCATTGGAAACAAATCTGGCTAGTATCCGTGAGGATGCAGGTTAGATCCCTGGCCTTGCTCAGTGGGCCGGGGATCCAGCGCTGCCATGAGCTGTGGTATAGGTCACAGACTCAGCTTGGATCCTGGGTTGCCGTGGCTGTGATGTAGTCTGGTGGCTGTGATACAGGCCAGCAGCTGTAGCTCCAATTGGACCCCTAGCCTGGGAACTTCCATATGCCATGGGTGAGGGCCTTAAAAAAGTAAAAAACAAAACAAAACAGAAAACAACAAGTGTTGGCAAGGATGTGGAGAAATCAGCGCTTGTGCACCGCTTATGGGAAAGTGTAAGAACACCATTCCTTGGATTTAGAACCCATCCGAATCCACTGCAACCTTATTTTAACTGTCACATCTGCAAAAAAAACCTCTATTTCCAAATATGGTCACTGTTATGGGTTAAATTGTGTCACCCAAAAAAGGGATTTGATGGGAAAAAAAAATCAATGAAACAAAAAGTGGGTTCTTTGAAAAGATCAACAATATTGACAAAGTTTTTGCTAGACTGTTCAGGCTGCTCTAACAAAATACCATGGCTTATAAACAACAGACACTCATCCCTCACAGCTCTAGACACTGGAAGTCTAAGATGAAGGTACCACCAATGCAAGGTGAGGGGCCTCTTCTGGGTTGCAGACATCTCATTATATCATCCATCACATGCATAAGGAGCCAGGGATCTCTCTGGAGCCTTTTTTATAAGGGTACAAATACCATTCACATGAGAGCTTTGCCCTCAGGACCTACGCACCTTCCAAAGTCCCCACCTCCTAATACCATTACATTCAGCATTAGGATTTAACAGATTAGTTCTGCATGGACATAAACATTCAGAGCACAGCATTGTCTTACAAAGAGAAAAAAGAAAGCTGCAAATAACTAAACTCGGAAATGAAAATGGAGGAGTTCCTGTCGTGGCATGGCAGAAACAAATCTGACTAGTGTCTACAAGGATGTGGGTTCGATCCTGGCCCTGCTCAGTGGGTTAAGGATCCGGTGTTGCTGTGAGCTGTGATGTAGGTCACAGACACAGCTTGGATCTGGTGTTGCTGTGGCAGCTCTGATTTGACCCCTAGCCTGGGAACTTCCATATGCCGAAGGGGTGACCCTAAAAAGACAAAAAAAAAAAAAAAAAGTGAAAATGAGGATGGTAACTACCAAGCTTATTGAGATAAAAAGGGTTATAAGAGAATACTCTGAATGACTGCACACCAATAAATTACGTAACCTAGAAGAAATGGACAAATTCCTTGAAACACACAAATTACCTAAACTTACTCAAGAAGAAATAGAAAGTCTCAGCATACCCATAACAAGTAAAGAGATTCAATCAGCAATCAAAAACCTCCCAACAAGAAAAGTCCTGGACCAGATGGCTTCCTAGGTGAATTCTACCAAACATTTAAAGAAGAATGAACACTAATGGTTCTCAAACTCGTCCCAAAAATGGAAGGAGGAAGGAGCACTTCCCAACTCATCCTATGAGTCCAGTCAAAGCCAGATAAAGACATCACCAAAAAATGAGATTACAGACCAATTTCCCTTACAAACATAGATGCAAAAATCCTCCACAAAATATTAGCAAATTGAGGAGTTCCCCGTGGCGGGCGAGCAGTGGAAACGAATCCAACTAGGAGCCATGAGGTTGTGGGTTTGATCCCTGGCCTCACTCAGTGGGTTAAGGATCCGGCATTGCTGTGAGCTGTGGTGTAAGTCACAGACGTGGCTCATATCAAACATTGCTGTGGCTGTGGCATAAGCCGGCAGCTGTAGCTCCAATTCGACCCCTAGCCTGGGAACCTCCATGTGCCGAGGGTGGGACCCTAAAAAGCAAATATATATATATATATATATTTGCATACAATATATTTGCATGTAATATATATGCAAATTGAATTCAATACCCTATCTAAAGAATTATTCACCATGACCTAGTGGGATTTATCCCAGGCATTCAAGGGTGGTTCAACTAAGAATGTCAATCAATGTAATGCATCACATTAGCAGAACGAAGGAAACAAAACCGCATGATTTTTTTTTTCTTTTTTTGGCCATATGGAACTTCCCAGGCAAGGGATTCAATCTGAGCTGCACCTGCAACCTATGCCACAGCTGCAGCAATGCCAGATCCTTAACCTGATGCACCACAGTGGGAATTCTTCAAAACCACATGATTATTTCAACTGGGGTAGAAGAGGCATTTTACAAAATCCACCATCATTCTATGATTAAAAACTCCTAGAAAAGTAGGAATAAAGAGACTATTTCTCAACGTGATAAAGGGTATTTATGAAAAACCCACAGCTAATATCATACTCAAAGAGAGAAAGCTTTCCCCTTAAATTCAGGAACATGACAAGGATGCCTGCTTTTATTGCTGCCGTTAAACACTGTACTTTAGGTTCTAGCCAGAGCAAATACTGCTGACCCTTGAGTAATGAGGGGTTAGGGACACCAGCCCTCTGAGCAGTCAGAAACCCACACACAACTTTACAGCTGGCCCCTCATATCCGACCTTCTGAATCTGCTTGTTGCCATTGTATCTCTTTTTTGTGTTTTTCCCCTCTTGCCCTGGTGCTACAAGCCAGGTCTCCCTTTGGCACTGGGCCTTTGTTTCTGTCTCCCCTCTACTCCAGCTCAGGTGGAACAACTCCTTGCCCCCACCCTGGCTCCCTTGAGATTGTAGAATTTGGATTCTGAGGTTTCCAGAGCCATCCTCCTCCTTAGAGCATCTACTTAACCCGATGAGTTGGCAATGCAACAGGTGCTCACATGCAGGTCTTGTCCCAGAGTCATAGGATGCCCGCCCAATATTTGAGACAAAGGCTTGTCAGTTTGGCTGGGTAAAGGGATTCTGGTGGGAGCAGGGACCTGGCTGACCTTCCGAAGAGGGGGAGTCAGAGGGAGCGGATCAGTTTGATGAGTTCCTTTCTCAGGGTCAGGAGCCGAACCTGTATGATATCCCAGAGCTAAAACCTCTGATTCTGATGATTCCAGTCCAAAGCAAATTTGCAGTGTAAATTCATTGAACTTAAAAACATTCAGAGGCAAAAGATCACATGTTACGTAATGTACAGAAAACATCCAGACTAGCCAAATCTATGGAGACAAAAAAATCGACTAGTGGTGGTTTAGGGCTGGGTGGGAGGGAGAGAAGGGTACAGAGTTTCTTTCTGAGATGACAACAGTGTTCTAAAATGGATTATAATGATGGCCACCCATATCCGTGAATATACGAAAAGCCACTGAATGGCACACTTTAAATGGATGAACTATATACATGTGCGTTATATCTCGAAAAAGCTTTTTTTTTTTTCTGAAAAAACTCTTTAAAAAAATAAATCTTGGAGTTCCCGTCGTGGCGAAGCAGAAACGAATCTGACTAGGAACTATGAGGTAGCGGGTTCAATCCCCAGCCTTGCTCAGTGGGTTAAGGATCTGGCGTTGCCACGAGCTGTGGTGTAGGTGGCAGACGCAGCTCAGATCTGGCGTTGCTGTGGCGGGGGCGTAGGCTGGCAGCTGTAGCTCCGATTAGACCCCTAGCCTGGGGAACCTCCATATGCCATGGGTGTGGCCCTAAAAAGCAATAAATAAATAAATAAATAAATAAACCTTAAGATGCTCTTTGATATGAAATAATCAATCAGGACCTACTATATAGCACAGAGAACTATACTCAATATCTTGTAATAACCTACGTGAGAAAATAATCTGAAAAATAATCGCCATGCTGTACACCTGAAAGGAACACAACATTGTAATTCCAGACTGTACCTCAATAAAAAAATTGGTATGGAAAGATTAGATTGATGTGAAGGAATGTATGTGAGTTTATATAGAGAATAACAAACTCTAGTTTGCATTTCTGTCCAAAAAAAAAAAAGAAAGAGAGAAAGAAAAACGTGCTCTCTTTGCTGAATCCAATAGGAGAATGTAGACTGTTTTCAGCAACGTGAACATCAGCATTCCATAAAATGTCCCTGTCACTCGGGCAGTTGCTGTGAGGGGCCCTGGAGGAATCCTGCAGAGGAACGGCATTGGTATGGAGCTCAGTCTCCTTGGAAAGAACAGAAAGGGGCTCTGGATTGACAAACAGCAGAGAAAAAAACCAGCTCCAGTTCATGCTGACCATAGTCAAGCAGAGACGTGATCAAGGGTGTTCCACGGGCTTCCATACAGGAGTGTGTCTGTGTGTGCTCACTTCCCCAACCGTGTCTGTATTCAGGAGAACAGGTCTCTTGAAATCTGAAGTTTCTTGGATGAAAAATCTGCAGGGTTCATACAAGGCCAGGCATTGCTTATGCAGTATCTCAAGACCGGAGAGTGATCTGCATTGACCCTGCATCAAATTCAGCTGCTCTGACTCAGCAAGCCATAGGTAAAAACAAGGAAATCAGAAAAAATTGGGATGTTATCCATATCTCTGAGAAATCAGCAGTCTGAGGAGTAAGACCTAAGAGACGCCTCGCTATGGAAAGAAGATACCAAATGATCCCCAAGACTAATTTGTGGTATCTTTAAAATGCACTGAAATTTGTCTATTGGAAAAAAAAAAAAGGGAACTCTCACATGTGTGCTCTGATCAGCTGAGTGTCCTTGTGACGAGCTTATGATGCTCAAGCTTTTGTGTCCCTCACGTCTTTGCAAGGACATTTTGCATTGATGCACCCCGCCACCAGGGGGAGCTTATTCTATTATTCTCTGTCCGGGACATCAGAAACTGTCAAGAATCCCTTAGCAGAGTGCCTGCTCCTGGAGGCTGCTGTTACTATTGCCATCACGTGGTAGGAACCCAGTGGGCACCCCCCACACACACAGTCTCCCCCACCGGGTCGCCAAGTGATCCTCTGTACGCTCTCCCCTCGGACTGAGGTCCCCTATCACTGTGGTTATGAAAGGGGTCACCATGTGGCTCAGGCCAAGCAGCCAGGCCTTCAGTTCAGGGCCCTGACTATAAATGTGGTGACAGCTGCTATCCCAGGAGGAAGTTCTGTCCCAGTGAGGAAACAAAAGAGCTGACATCTGAGCCAAGCTTAGAAAAATAACCCAGGAACTATGCGGCCTCCAAGACAAGCCTGGGAAGGTTGTTTCTGGGGCCAAGGAGCAAGGAGACCAGTAGAAAGGCACTGTGGGGTGGAGGAGATGCAGAGAAAAGTCGCTCAGGACAGATTTACAGCCAAACAGCATCGTGACCCATGCTTCAAATATATAATAAAGACGAGTACAACACAAAAAAGAGAAAAGACCCAGAAAGTTGCAGGCGAGATAAAAGTAAGGGAGACCTCTTTGTGAACCGTACATAAGCAGAGGTGGTAAAGAGGAGACACGTAGGCTGGGCAGCTTCCGAGGGGTGGCTGGGAGGAAGAACGCCCTGTGTACAGACCCCGAGTGGAAAGTAGCATAAAGTCTTTTCTTTCCTTTTTTTGTCTTTTTGTCTTTTCTAGGGCTGCACCTGCGAGGCATATGGAGGTTCCCAGGCTAGGGGTCCAACCGGAGCTGTAGCCGCTGGCCTACACCAGAGCCACAGCAACTGGGGGTCCGAGCTGTGTCTGCAACCTACACCACAGCTCACGGCAACACCGGATCCTTAACCCACTGAGCGAGGCCAGGGATCGAACCTGCAACCTCCTGGTTCCTAGTCGGAGTCGTTAACCACTGAGCCATGACGGGAACTCCCGTAATGTCTCTTCTATCAAAGGAAGTCTTTTGGTTACTCCATTTTGCTCCGGTTTTGGCTGAAACGCCTTCCTGCGACCCCCCCTCCTCTTTCCCTCTTCTCCCAGTAACAGTTCGTTTCAAATTAGCCCACTGAGAAGAATGTGCACCCTGACCTGACCCATGGGAAGGGGACAGGGACATCACCTGCGTTAGGAATAAACTGGGGAGGGTCCTTGGTTCAGCGCGCGTGCTTTTTGAGTGTCCGCGTCCTTCTGCAGAAGTAAAGAGCCTTGTCGAGATCTCCCCGTGTTCATGTGTCTCATTTGCGACACTGACCATCCGAGTCATGTCCCCAACACCGGGCAGAATGCTCGGCCACAGCAAAGCGCCACGCACCGACCCCCTGGCCCAGCAGCTCCATCCCTAGGACCCACCTGGGGAAAACCTCACCTGTGAGCACAAGGTCAGAAGGCCTGTGAGCAATGTGCTGATGGGAAAGTGAAAAATGGGAACAACCTCAACAGGAAAAGGGCGAAATCACCAGGGGAGCCTCCACACCACAGGACATGCTCCAGCCATGCGAGAAGATGGACCAGGGCGCGTGTGTCTGCATGGCCAGATCTGGCCAAGGCGCGTGCCTGCTGTGTGTGTAGGGGGGGAGTCGGATCCTCTCCCAGGAAGGGCACTGATGGCAGGGCTTTGTTATTCAGCCAACCACAGACGTTCTGGAAAGGAAATGGATGCAGTCACCTCAGATCGTGAGAAGTATCAGGGACAAATCAGAGAGAGGAAGAAGGTGTTGATTTATATCAGGTGTCTTGGAGCCAACCTGTTTCTGACCCTCATTCTTCTGGCTTAGAATTCTCTTCTGCAGCCTTCCTTTCCATAAGGTGGGTTTTGAGGTTCTAGGACCTTTCTTTTCTAATGGAAAGCGGGTATGGTGTCTTGAGAATGTTGCAAGAGAAAAGGAATCTCAGGAATTTCCTCTTTCCACAGAGGGTAGACACCATTCCACGTCATAAAATTGCTTCAAAGACTCTTATCTGAACAAAGTGTGGAAGTGAGAATATTTCTGCAAGTTCTGCCCAGAATTGAAACGTGTTCTGTTTTTCTGTTACTGAAAACTGTCCTTGGGAATGAGATACTGACCCAGGCAATCACAAGGAGAATCTCAAAAACATGGAGAATGGGAGAAACTAGACACAAAAAAGCATCCTGTACCATTTTATTTATGCGAAACTCTAGAAAAGCCAAATTGAATCTATGATGACACGATGTAGATCAGTAGTTACTTGGGGCCAGGGATGGGGCAAGATAGACTGACAGGGTCAGGAGGGAACTGCCTGGAATAGTGGAAAACCTCCCCCCCTCTCTCTTCATATACATATGCCACACCCACAGCATATGGCAGTTTCTGGGCCTCGGATTGAATTCAAGCCACAGCTGCAGCAATGCTGGATCCTTAACCCGCTGTGCCGGGCTGAGTATCAAACCCACACCTCCACAGTGACCTGAGCCACTGCAGTTGGATCCTTAACCCTTGATGCCACAGTGGAAACTCCCTATACATTTTTAATTTTTATTTATTTATTTGTTTATTTGTTTGTTGGCTGCACCTGCAGCCTGCAGAAGTTCTTGGGCCAGGGAGGGAACTCGCACCAGAACAGTGACCCAAGCCACAGCAGTAACAATTGCTGGACCCTTTAACCACTAGGCCACCAGGAAACTCCAAAAGGTCTATATTCTGACAGGTATTTGCCAAAGCCTTGTCACACTATACACTTAGAATGTGAGCATTTCATTATTTGTAAATTATGCCTCAAGGGAATTTGTTTTAAACTGTATATTAAAAAAAAGTCCTTGGAGTTCCACGGACTGTTGCGCTACTGTGGTCTGTGTCACTGCTATGGCTCAGGTTTGATCCCTGGCCTGGGACCTTCCACATGCCTTGGGCATGGCCAAAAAAAAAAAAGCCCTTGAAGGTATTTCTACAAGATAGGATAGAGTCTTTTAGGACACTCAACTTTAGAGATTGTTTTTACATCTTGTAAAAATAACCTTTAACTTCTGAAATATTTGTTATTCTGATTGGTTGTTATACTTGATAATCGTTTTGCTGGTATTGACATTAAAATAGCAATTAAAATATCAAATGACATCTCTGTATTCCTAAAAGAAACACACACACACACACTCTGTAAGGATGAAAATTGGCAGTTCCCTTTTCTCTATATATGTATGAATATATAATAAAAGCTATGACTCTGGCAATTCCTTGTTCAACTATGAGTTTGAGGAGTTCCTGTTATGGTTCAGTGGTTAAGAGAGTTCAGTCAGTGAGGATGGGGGTTCAATCCTTGGCCTCAATCAGTGGGTTAAGGATCCGGCATTGCCGTGAGCTGTGGTGTAGGTCTCAGATGCGGCTCAGATCCCAAGTTGCTGTGGCTGTGGCATAGGCCAGCAGCTACAGCTCCGATTGGACCCCTAGACTAGGAACCTCCATGTGCCAAGGGTGCAGCCCTAAAAGACAAAAAGATGAAAAAAAAAGTCTTTGAGGAGCTCCTGTCATGGCTCAGCAGAAACGAATCTGACTAGTAGCCATGAGGACGCAGGTTCAATCTCTGGCCTTGATCAGTGGGTTAAGGATCCGGCTGTGAGCTGTGGTGTGGCTCACAGACACAGCTCAAATTTGGCGTTGCAGTGGCTGTGGCACAGGCTGGCAGCCGTAGCTCCGATTGGACCCCTAACCTGGGAACTTCCATATGCATGGGTGCGGCCCTACAAAGACAAAAAAAAGAAAAAAGAAAAGAAAGTCTTTGAGAGGCAGTGTAGCAGAATGACTAAGAGCATAAATCTCTAAGCAGGTTCAAATTCTACCTCTGCCCCTTACTCGATGTTTCTGTGCCTCAGTCACTGCATTTGTAACACGGAAATAATAACTGTACCTATTCACAGGGTTGTTGTGAGAAGTGAATGAGTTAATACAAGTAAAACACCCAGATGAGTACCTGGCTCACAGTATATCAGTCAGGAGAGGCAAATTGTGCTATAGTAACAAACAGCCCCACAATCTCAGTTATTTGAAACCATGAAAATGTATTTCTAACCTATGCCCAACATCCATCACAGGTTGGAAGGGGGGCATGAATCATCCTAACTCACTCAGGACTCAATTTAGGCAGGAATTGGGATGTGGCAGGTCAGACGCTGGCTCTTACAATTTCTGCTCTCTCAATTTCATTTGACAAAAACAGTCACGTGGTCACACCTAGCTTCAAAGGGGCAAGGACCACGTGGTTAGGAAAGAGGAGGACCGGGAGGGATCGGGAGCTTGGGCTTATCAGATACAACTTAGAATAGATTTGCAAGGAGATCCTGCTGAGTAGCATTGGGAACTATGTCTAGATACTCATGTTGCAACAGAACAAAGGGTGGGGAAAAAAATGTATACATGTAAGGATAACTTGATCCCCTTGCTGTACAGTGGGAAAAAAAGAAAAAAAGAGGAGGACCAGAAATGCTTGGTGAACAGCACTATTAACTACAGTGGTTAACTACTAAATTGAATTTTATTTTATTTTTTTGGTCTTTTTGCCTTTTCTATGGCCGCTCCTGCGGCATATGGAGATTCCCAGGCTAGGGGTTGAATCAGAGCTGTAGCCGCCTGCCTACACCACAGCTCACAGCATTGCCGGATCCTTAACCCACTGAGCAAGACCAGGGATCAAACCCACAACCTCATGGTTCTTAGTCGGATTCCTAAACCACTGAGCCACGATGGGAAATCCTAAATTTAAAGTGGGTAGAGGGGAACTCAATGAGGAGGTGACGTCTGAGCCAAGGCCCGAGTCACAAAGAAGGAGAAACTATGAGAGCACTGTGTTCAAAGTCCCCAAAGCAGGAATGGGCCTGAAGCATCTGAGGAACAGAAAAATGGTTCAATGTTTGGGAAATGGTGAGTAAGAGTGAGAGCAGACAGGGATGGGGCACACAGCTCTTGAGGGCCGTGGAACGGTGTCTGAATTTTACTCCAAAGTGTACTGGGAGGCCCCTGGGGGGTTTTAACCAGATAACATGGTATAATTTTTCTAAAGACCCTTCACTCCTCTTGCTCTGGTGGGATGGGCAGACATGGAGGAGGGGAAGGCAGTTAAGAGGCAACAGTCCAGATGAGAGAGGGCTGTGGTCTGGACCAGTGCAGGAGCAACAGAGGTGGAAAGGGGTAGAGAGAGTCAAGATAAATCCTGGAAGTAGAGCTGAGGGTTTGGATGTGCAGGGTTAGAGAAAGGAAGGAAGAAAGAATGACTCCTCGGTTTCTGGCCTGAGATGCTGAGTGGTTCTCTCTCTTTTTTGGGGGGGGTTTAGGGCCACACCCGAGGCATGTGGAAATTCCCAGGCTAGGGGTTGAATTGGAGCTGCAGCTGCCGGCCTACACCACGGCCACAGCAATGCCAGATCTAAGCCACGTCTGCAACCTACACCACAGCTTAAGGCAATACCAGATCTTTAACCCACTGAGCAAGGCCAGGGATCGAACCTGCATCCTCATGGATACTAGTCAGATTTGTTTCCGCTGAACCACAAAGGGAACTCCCCGTGTGGTTCCTGTTCCTGAGATGTAGATTTCTCCCAGAGTAGAAACTGGGCAGTAGTAGAGTTTTCTAAATCAAGAGTTATGATTTGTCCATGTTAATTCTGACGTGCTTTTGATACTTAAGGGTTGATATCAGGTAGTACTACTTCAATATGTGAATTTAGAAACTTGTGGAGTGGATAAGGCTGGAGATATAAACTTGGAGATTGTATTAGCAACCGAAAACCACAAAACACTTATTTATCTCATAGTTTCTGTTTTTCTTTTTTTGTTTGTTTGTTTTGCTTTTCAGGGCCGCATCCATGGCATATGGAGGTTCCCAGGCTAGGGGTCCAATCAGAGTTGTAGCTGCTGGCTTACACCACAACCCCAGCAATGCAGCAACAGAGCCAAGTCTGCAACCTACACCATAGCTCACGGCAATGCCAGATCCTTAACCCCCTGAGCAAGGCCAGGGATGGAACCTGTGTCCTCATATCTCATAGTTTCTGTGGGTTGGGGATTTGGGAGTGGCTTAGCTGGGTAATTGTGGTTTGGGGTTGCTCATAAAGTGGGGGTCAGGATGTCAGCTGGGGCTGAAGTCAACTGAAGGCTTGCCTGGGGCTCACCCACACACATGGCTGCTGGCAGGAGGCCTCAGTTTCCCAACCTATGCCACCCCCCAGGCGGCTTGGATGTCCTTAGGACATGGCAGCTTGCTTCACCCAGAGCAAGCCATCTGAGAGACAGCAAGAGGCAGAAATCACACTTGACCTTGTCTTGGAAGCAACATAATATCACTTCTGCCAACTTCTCATCATTTCTTTCTTTCTTTCTTTCTTTTTTTTTTAAATCCTTTTGCCTTTTCTAGGGATGCTCCCGCAGCATACGGAGGTTCCCAGGCTAGGGGTCTAATCTGAGCTGTAGCCACCTGCCTATGCCACAGCCACAGCAATGCGGGATCCGAGCCTCATCTGCAACCTACACCACAGCTCACGGCAATGCTGGATCCTTAACCCACCGAGCAAGGCCAGGGATCGAACCTGCAACCTCATGGTTCGTAATCAGATTCGTTAACCACTGCGCCACGACGGGAACTCCTCTTCATTTCACACAGATGAGCCCTGATATGATGTGGGGGGAGATTATACAAGGACCTGAATCTCGGGAGATTCCACCAGCATACAAATAGTATATGAAGCCATGGGAACGGATGAGATAACTGGGTGGGGAGAGGATACAGACAGAGAACCCTGAGATACTGCACGCACGTAAAGATCAGACAAAATAGAGGGAGCCAGCAAAGGAGGCAGAGAAGTGACCAGTGGCGTTGGAGGAAAACGAAGAGCAGGAAGCTTCATGGGAACGTAGGCGAATGTTGACCTCAACGACCGAGGGAAAGGTCACTGAGAGTGAGATGAGTGCAAAGGAGTGTGGATCCAACAATCGGAAGGGACGATCGTGCCAAGAGCAGTTTCATGGAGTGTTCAGCCTGACTGGAGCAGGGTGAGAGTAAACAGAATGGGAGAATCTGGCGACACTGGGCACAGGAAATTCTTCTGATAAATTTTGCTGTGGAGGGGAACGTGGATCGGAGAACATTTTCTATGATGGGAGATCCTAGAATGCGTTTGAATCCTCCCCAGCCGTGATTCAGTAGCAGGGCAGAAACTGTCGATGCCAGAGGAGGGGTCACTGTGAGAGGTCCTTGCCAGACGGGAGTTTTGTCACTGTTTTGACACTGTTTCTTGTCACCACTTTGCTGACAATTTTGCATACCCTTTTGTTTGGAACCACCAAACCTTCCAGAACAAGATGCATCAACTATGCTAAGATGTGGGCTAAGACTGGGGTGTGAGTTCACAAAAATACAACTCCTGTTTAAGGTACTGGCACAGGTTTGTATCCTACAAACAGGGAAATGGTCACGAATTCTATTTTATGCAAATCTTATTAAAAAGAAACAAGATTGAGAACTATGTCTAGATACTCATGTTGCAACAGAAGAAAGGGTGGGGGAAAAATTGTAATTGCAATGTATACATGTAAGGATAACCTGACCCCCTTGCTGTACAGTGGGAAAAAAAAAAAAAAAAAAAGAAACAAGGTGTATGTGTGTGTGTACCCACATACATACCCACGGCATATGAAATTTCCCAGGCTAGGGGTCAAATTGGAGCTATAGCTGCTGGCAAACGCCACAGCCACAGTAACATGGGATCTGAGCTGGGTCTGTGATCTACACCACAGCTCACAGCAGCGCTGGATCCCTGACCCACTGATCGAGGCCAGGGATCAAACCTGCATCCTCATGGAAACTAGTTGGATTTGTTTCCACCGCGCCATAGTGGGAACTCCAGCATATTCCCAATTCTTAAGGAATGTTCCTGCATTATGACTAGGCAGCAACAAGAATGTAATTGTTGCTTACAATTGTGCTGATCTTTAACTTCTGGCCTCGCTTCTCCTCTGCTGCCCATACATTTCCAGCGACAGCACAGCAAATGTCCGTCTCCGGCCCTGCACCTGGGTATCACGGTATCAGGTAAGGGGCTGGCGCAGTGGGTAGTAGGCACACTCCTGGAAGCCTCCTTACGCTGGACCCACTAGCAATAACTTTGTACGAGGAAGTGACTCAACCGTATATATTTTTTTCTTTCTAAGGCCGCACCTGCGGCATATGGAAGTTCCCGGGCTAGGGGTTGAATCGGAGCTACAGCTAGTGGCCCACACTGCAGCCACAGCAATGCCAGATCCGAGCCACTTCTGCGACCTACACTGCAGCTTGTGGCCATGCTGGATCTTTAACCCACTGACCCAGGCCAGGGACTGAACTCACGTCCTCATGGATACTAGTCAGGTTCTTAACCCACTGAGCCACAACAGGAACTCCTCAACCATATTTTTACATCTCACTAAATCCAAACTTAAGCTCAACTTCCCCTTAGCCAGATCCCAAAAATGCTAGAGTCCATTCCAGTGTTGTCAGACATGAAGACAGAAGGAAAATCGGAGAGCAAAGAGAGAGCGGAAGTCCAAGTAAAATATCTCACTCTTTTGCAAATTTTACAGAAACAAATTGATGTGTTTTGTTTGTGTTTTGGCCATGTTCGAGGCTTGCAAAAGTTCCTGGGCCAGGGATAGAACCTGTGCCACAGCAGTGACAACACCGAGTCCTTAACTGCTAGGCCACCAGGGAACTCCTAAATTGATGTATTTTAAGTCAGGCTTGCCTCAAAGCCGAGCTTGGGACCAGGGCTTGGATGCTGGGAAGCAGGGCAAGTGAGACAGGGAGAGGGAAAGGCCAAGACAGGACTGGGTCACCGAAGTCCAGGCTGTAAGAAATGGGGCCTTGATGCCACCGGAGGTGCAGAGAAGCAGACAGAATGGCTTCTAGAATTTCTGGCCTCCGGGAAAGGAGGGGAGAGTATGTATCCCCTGGCTCCCTCTGCCTCTCACTTTTGGTCTGTGCTTGCAGCAGGGGGCCGAGTGGGTGCCTCTGGTTTCGAGGAGGCCTTTCAGCAGAAGGGGAGAGCCTGCAGTGTGTACACATTTTACTCCCAGGCCGCTGCCAGCTCAAGGGGCCAGAATTCTCATGGAGCTGTCCCCTCACAGCTGAGGCTGAAACCAGAGGCGAGCCAAGGGAGGTGACGCAGGGCCCCAAGGCATCTGCTTCATCCCACCCCTTTGGCCACTCTGCGTGTGGCCCACAGAAAGTCAGCTCTGGAATGGAACCTTCAACCTGGCTGCCGTCTGCAATCTGTAAAGAAGACTTCGTGTGAGAGAGTCAGGGGACTAAAACATGGACGACCGCCGCTGCGGTCCCCTCACTACGTCCATTCTCTCCTTCCTCCACCGCCCGATCTTGACGCCCTTCATTCTTGGCCATTTTCACTCATCTGGGTTGCCTGCTTGCTCTGAGCCCTTGGTTATCTCGCTCTGTCAGGCCATGGCTGCTACCACTGCCTGCTCACTCTTAACGCTGGCCATGGACGCTCCAAGAAGGGGCCCCGTAAGTCCCCTGTGCTGCAGACATGCTCCACTGACGGAATCTCAAGAAGACTGGGGTCAATTACCCTGGCGAGTGTAGAAACCCTTTCTTGGCCTGGCAGTCCCTGGCTGAGGAGCCCCAGAGCTGAGTTCACTGAATCTTTGATGTGGTCCTGGGGCCTCTGGTGGAGACTGGACTATGACAGAGGACAGGAGAGTCTGCATGGTCCTCGGGCTAGACGGTGAACGTCTACCGCTATCTTTCTCACATAATCGTGACCTGCTTTTGATTCTGCTTGTTGATGGGGACCGAAATGAACACATACATCACATCAGGAGCCACACAGCAAGTGCCCGAAGCTGTGGTGCTCTATTCCAGCAAAGATACAGCTTCTGAGCGTCAGCTACCAGTCGGTGAAGTTTATGGGGGCTGACCTTGACCCTAGTCCACACTGGGCCTATCCAGTGTGTGCAGGGGCTGTGGAGTGACCTGGGAAGGGCTGCAGGGGTGACCATCCATCACTCCAGCACACTCTGCCTTGGATGGTGGCAGCGCTCTGCAGGTCCACGGGGTGACGTGTGGCTGCTGGTTTACTATCTTCGCAGGTGAGAAGGGGCGGGGCTACCAGGGCTTCCACCTGACCTTCCTCAAAACGCCATCGAGGCAGCGCCAACATCCCACCTCGTTTCCAGTTAGCCACCGCTGTGGTCAAGATTTGAGGAACCTTCCCAGGGGTGCAGTAGGATTGACTCCAGACAGCTGTTCTGTAACGTTATATCCTGCGTCACGGACAAGAGGCCCCACCCCATGTCAATGAACCCTCCCTATCAAGCTTTGCGTTCCACCCTTTGGCCTGCGATGCTCAAGTCCACTCTTTCACGGGCTCCCTTCCTGTGGGTACATATTAGCCAGGTCCTGTGAGTCTTCCCTGTAAGAGCTGTTTCCTCAGAGCAGGGCCTCTGCTTCCCTGTTCCTCTTGGGCTGAGACCTGACCCAGCTACTGGCCTGGAGGCAAGAGGCGAGGAAGCTGGGCTCTAGAGGAGGTACCTTGTGAGGCAGCCTCCTCAGGTGACATCTTTATCTGCGGTTTCTGTCACGAGGAGGCTACTCTCAAGGGGGTCGGGCTTCTTTAACTGGCCCGATGATTCAGGTAAAGCGAGGGTTCGAGAGTTTTGGGTGCAACCACGCCAACATCCATATCCTAGAGCTCAGCTCCCCCTCCTGCCCTCTGAGAGCTCTGACTCCTGCAGCTCTGGCATCTCACGGTTAAATACTGGGTCCAGGTATCAGTACAGTCTTCTTACAACTGCAGGAGATGGACATCTCTTTAAACAGTGCCCGGGAGGCCCTCTGACTTTCCTCTGTGCCCTGGATTACTAGTTACTAAATATAGTTGGTTATTCTTTTTTTTTTTTTTTTCTTTTTAGGGCTGCACTAGCGGCATAGGGCAGTTCCCAGGCTAGGGGTCAAATCAGAGCCGCAGCCACTCGCCTACACCACGATCACAGCAACTTGGGATCTCAGCCACATCTGCAACCTATGCTGCAGCTTATGCCCGAATCCTCATGGATACTGGTTGGGTTCTTAACCCACTGAGCCACAACGGGAACTCCTGTCAGTCTTTTTCTTGAAGCTTCTTTGGGCACTTAGCAAAAGCACCTTACTTTACAATACTTATAATTAAATGACCCTTACTCACAATTCTTTTGAGTTAAATTGCCTGGCCTAGTGTTTCCCCTTTCAACTGTACTTTATCTTAATTCACACCAGGTAAGAGTCTTAGTAATTCTTTTCTTTTTTTAATTCTTAAAATTTTTTTATTTTTATTTTTTGGTTTTTAGGGACGTACTCATGGCACATGGAGGTTCCCAGGCTAGGGGTCTAATTGGAGCTACAGCTGCAGGCCTACGCCAGAGCCACAGCAACGCCAGATCTGAGCCATGTCTGTGACCTACACCACAGCTCACAGTAACGCCAGTTCCTTAACCCACTGAACAAGACCAGGGACCGAACCGGCAACCTCTTAGTTCCTAGTTGGATCTGTTTCCACTGCGCCACAACGGGAACTCCGAGTCTTAGTAATTCTAATGCCACAGCATCTTTGGAGCTATCACCCTCCACTTAACAAGAGTGACAGTGGGGCCCTTGTTGCTGAATGACCGGAAAAGTTGCGTAGTTCCAGAATTCCATGCTGAAGTTCCTGTTGTGGCTCAGTGGGCTTAAGAACCTGACAAGTATCCATGAGAATGTGGGTTCCGTCTCTGGCCTCACTCGGTGGGTTAGGGATCCGGCATTTGCCACAAGCTGTGATGTAGGCTGGCAGCTGCAGCTCCGATTCGACCCCTAGCCTGGGAACTGCAGGTGCAGCCCTAAAAAGAAAAACAAAAACTACAGACTTCCATTCGAAGGGTTGGCTTTCTAGAGCCACTTCCAGCTGGCTTCTCTGAAAAGCAGAGCTTCAGATGAAAGCCTATTACATGCAGGCCTTCCTCTGGGAAATGTTCCCAGGAGTATGGCCCCAGGAAGAGGGAGAGGAGAATGAAGTCAATGTCAAAGCACATGAACAAGGTCACACTTGGGCCAAACACAGGGTCTCCCAGAGTTGCCTTCCTAGAGGAGGAAAGGCTGAAACACTCATCCAAGGGCTCCCATCTCCCTCTGGATGACGGTGGCTCCAGGATGTTAACACCCATTTCACAACCACATCTCAACCCCAGGGAAGAAGCACAATTCAGCAATTTAGAGCCAGCAGCAGGTGAGCTTGAGCTTTCAGGAACTTGCTCAGAGGCAACTGCTTGAGCTTTCAGGAAACTCAGCTCTGGCTGAAATCAGAGGTGGCGGAAGGGGATGGGATCACAGGGCACCAGAGGCACCAACTACATCACGGGAATAGCTGCGAGCATCCCTCTTAGGGCTTTAGAAGTGGCTAGTGAGGGGCCCTAAAGCTTAAACTGTTGTTTTTCTTTTTTCCTTTTTTGGCCGCACCCGCCGAATATATAAGTTCCAGAGCCAGGGATCAAATCCAAGCTGCAGTTGCAAACTACCTAACCCACTGTCCCACAGCGGGAACTCCCCTAAAGCTTAAGCCTTTAGCTTCAGGGTTAATCTGCCTCTGCAGGGAACTCACGTTTGTCCTGGAGGAAACAGCTGCAGAGGCTGGCTCTCCACACAAGGGTCTGTCCTCCTTCCCTGGTCGCCCGATGCTTGGAGTTCCAGGGTTTCTCTCTCAGGCACATCCTGCCCCCTCCTCTGTCTGGCTCTCTGCAGTCCCGCGGGTAGGGTGGGAGGCAACTGGGATGTTGAATTTTAAGTAGGACAGGTTCAAAGGTCGATGGCCTCCTTGAGATAAACTAGAATGAGGATGGGAAAGCCTAGAGTTAGCAACCTGCAGACAGGAGGAAATGCCCCGGGAAGGGGTGCTTCTTCCAGGTCGAGGCGGAATCCGCCCCCCAGGACCATTTCAGACTGTCAAACGGTTCACTGGCGATTAAGGGGACAGGATCATCTGCCGGTGAATTCAGGCACATCCTCTGACAGACACTTAAAGGAAAGGTTCCGGAGTTGCCATCGGGGCTCAGTGGAAATGAATCTGACTAGGAGCCATGAGGACGCAGTTTCAATCCCCGGCCTCGCTCAGTGGGTTAAGGATCCCGCATTGCTGTGGCTATGGTGTGGGCCAGCAGTTACAGCTTCGATTCGATCCCTAGCCTGTGAACCTCCATATGCCACAGGTGCGGTCCTAAAAAGACTAAATAAATAAATTAAAATTTTAAAATAAAAAAATAAAGGAAAGGTTCAAAATAAAAGCAGGAACATTGTGGCTCAGTGGGTTAAGAACCCGACCTAGTGTCCATGAGGATGCAGGTTTGATCCCTGGCCTTGCTCAGTGGGTTAAGAATCTGGTGTTGCCACAAGTCATGGCATAGGCTGGCAGCTGCAGCTCCAATTTGACCCCTAGCCCAGAAACTTCTGCAGGGGCGGCCATAAAAAGGAAAAAGGAAAAATAAAAAAAAAAAAAAAGAAAGGAAGAAAAAGGAAAAATAAAAAAAGGAAGAAAAAGGAAAAATTAAAAAAAAGAAAAAAAAAAAAAAAAAAAAAGGCAGGAACTACTCAGTAACTTCCTCACGTCTGTTGGCTTGGTTTTCCCTTTCTCCTTCTGTAGACCCGTCCTTAGAATAAAGGTTGTGTGCCTACATTTGGAAGCAGCAAAGAGGGAGCGGGTTTCATTCCCAGATTAGGATTGGGGAGTGGGGAGGAGAAGATTCCCTCCCTCCAAGGGTGAGTGAGGAAGAGAAAGGGGGAGGCAGGGCTGGAGATGCTCCAGAGGAAAAGCTGTAGAGTGGTGGGGGCTCCAGGGAGAGGCAGGGGGTGGTGTGAGAATGGTTTCCAGACTGAAAGACCCGGGAGAAGACAGCTGGATTCAGAAAAATGGGGCGGGGAAATGGAGCTTCGATCTGGTGAAGGAGCAAATAAATAAAGACAGAGTAAACAGAGTGAAAACAGGAGATTGTAGGCTGGGAGGAATCTCAGAAGTCGTGGGTTTCAAAAAATGCAAAGACTGTAGTATGTGGGCCAGTGCAGGATTCACCAGGGGGATGGAAAGGTAAAGGCAAGTCAAGGGGCACAGAACGAAGGCCCAGGATGGGAAGGCCACTCACAAGGACGGAAGGCGGGATGGAGAAGGGGCCTGAGTCAAGGACCACCTTCCTCGGTGGATTTGGGGTCTGTATGTGTGTGGAGGGAGTGGCCTGGAGGCCAAGGAGGGTGAAGACAAAGATGAATGAGGAGGATGGCGAAGAGTTAACTTGTCTGGGCAGATGGGCTTCTAGGCACAGGAATGGCCCTAAGCCCGGAAGCCTGCAGGAGCAGGAGGCCAGCAGGAGCACCCTGTGTTCTGTACAAAGACTGTGCTGAGGGAGTTCCCGTCGTGGCGCAGTGGTTAACGAATCCGACTAGGAACCATGAGGTTGCGGGTTCGGTCCCTGCCCTTGCTCAGTGGGTTAACGATCCGGCGTTGCCGTGAGCTGTGGTATAGGTTGCAGACGCGGCTCGGATCCTGCGTTGCTGTGGCTCTGGCGTAGGCCAGTGGCTACAGCTCCGATTCGACCCCTAGCCTGGGAACCTCCATATGCCTCGGGAGCGGCCCAAAGAAATAGCAAAAAAAAAAAAAAAGACTGTGCTGAGGACTTTGGATTTATCCTCAAGGAGGTGGGGACCTGCTCATTCCTCCTTTCCACCCCCAATGTGGGGTGTCTTGGGGCCCATCTTCGGATTGGTTCTCCACCTGCCCTCATTTCTTTAGTGACCTCATCCATTCTCACTGCTGACCACGTCCACATTTTTCTCTCCAGATCCATAGGTTTGTACAAGGCGGCAGAATTAGGGGGTAAGGAAACTGGCAGATGGAATTTAACAGGGTCTGGTTGTCAGGTTCCTACAATGGGAAACCAAGTTTTACTGGATCTTGACCAAGAAAAAATTTTGACCAGCAGAAAATCAACTTGTACGAAATACATACAGATTGACTTGCAAATGGAAAATCAATTTATTAATTTATAGAAGCAGATCGACGTCTATTTATTTTTTGCCTGTTCGCTTCTTTTAAATACCTGCTTTTTTTTCTGGAAAGTTTCTTTTTTTATTTTTTGGCCTCATCAGCATGTGGAAGTGCCCAGGCCAAGGCATGAACCCACCCTACAGCAGTAACCAGAGCAACAGCAGTGACACCACTGCAGCTTTAACCCGCTGAGCCACCAGTGAACTCCTGCTGTTTTTCTTTTCTTCTTTTTTCCTCTCTCTTATTTCTTTTACAGAAGTGCTCAGGCCAGGGGGACTGAATCCAGGAAGCAGCAGCTGTGGCAGATCCTTTAACCCACGGCTGCCAGGCCAGGAATGGAACCCTGCCTCCTCAGCCACCCAGCCCCTGCAGTCAGATTCTTAACCCACTGTGCCACAGCAGAACTCCCTCCTCTTGTCTCCTTTTGTTTTTTCATTTTTGGTTGCCCCGAGGAATACGGATATCTGGGGCTAGGGATCAGATCTGAGCCTTAGTGAGGACCTAAGCCACAGCTGCGATGATGCTGGATCCTTAATCCACCCTGTCCAGCATGGAATCTGTGACCCAGCGCTCCCAAGACACTGCTGATCCCATTGCGCCACATCAGGAACTCCCCTCCTGCTGTTTTGAAAAGTTTCACTGGTGTCACTCTGATTATAAAAATAATGCATTGTTCACTACAGAAAGTTTCAACAATTCAGAAAATTATGGGGAATAAAATGGAAATCATCTATAACACTGACAATGACACTTCACATTTGTCTCTTTCTATTTCTGTGTGGATATAACTTTAGCAATACTGGGATCAAACTATATATACTTTTGTATCCTACTTTTGTTTATTTTTATATTGTAAGCATCCAGGGGGGGGAAAACCTTTAGACCTTGTCAGTTCTTACAATATATTTATTTTTACTATCCCGGGAAATACTTTGTTTACAATACCAAGGTCCATTAACAGAAGATTGCTTTGGTGACCGTGAAAACTGAGTAAAACGTAATACCTTGAAAATCAGGTAATTGTACGGAACAACTGGATCCAGGCCGCGTTACTAGCATCATAGACGCCCTCTCCTCACATTCTTTAAGTGGCCGCTATGCCGGGTACGGGTCCGCGGCCCCGGTGACCGAAGGTGGAGGTCCAGGGTCAAGGCTAGGGCCGGGCCACCACGCAGGGCAGACGTCACGAGGCATGGTGAGGCCCTCAGGCAGGGCTCAGTCGAGCCCGGGACACTGAGCTTACCAGTGTCCCGCAGGCATAAGCGAGTGGACGTGGCCCAGGTAGGCCTTCTAGACGCAAAGGGCGAACCTGGCCCCCCGGGGTCCGGTTCCAGCGCCTGGTCCGGCCTCCCTGAGCGCAAGCCGGGGAGGGGGAGGGCGGGGGCAGGCAGTGACCCTGCAGACCAGGAGCCGCTAAGCTTCTCTTTTCGGGGCAGGGGCTGGGGCTCGGGCTCCCCGCGGGCCCTCTCCGCGTCGCCGCCCTCGCGCAGGAAGGCGGGCGGGATGCCGCCTCCCGGGCACCGGCCTCTCCGAGGCCTACCCGCCCCGCCCCGCAATCGCCCCGCCCCGCCCCTCAATCGCCTTCAGTCAAGATGGCCCCTCCCGGGCGGGGGAAGGGGGACACGTGACTCACGCCCCGCCCCCGGCCCCGCCTCCCGCGCTTGGGGCTCCGAGCGTGGGGAGGCTGGCAGCTACCTGCCCGCTGGGCAATCATGGTCCGGGGTCCGGCGGGCGCCTGGGCCGTGCTCGGCCCGCTGCTCTGGGGCTGCGGGCTGGCGCTGCTGCAGGGCGGGATGCTCTACCCCCAGGAGAGCCGGTCGCGGGAGCGCAAGGAGTTGAATGGCCTCTGGAGTTTCCGCGCCGACTTCTCCGACAACCGGCGCCAGGGCTTCGAGCAGCAGTGGTACCGGAAGCCGCTGCGGGAGGTGCGAGATGCGGGGACGGGGCACGGGGTCAGAGCAGGGAAACTCCTGGAAGTCAGGTAGGGGTATGGGGCGGCTTCCCATGTGCCCTCGGAACTGCTGGCCAAGAGGAGGTTAAAGGCGAACGGGCTTAGGGGGCTTTGGGTCGGCTCACCGGAGGGACCGGGAAGGAGGAAATGGGTGGGCCCGACGCTGCTGGGGGAAGTGGAACCCGAGCCGTGTCCGCATGGAGCAGGGGCGGGTGGCTGCATAGAAGCAGGAGGGGAGGCTTTGGGTATCTTAGGGCCAGCTCTGCCCTGGCAGGAAGGACCTTGGGTTCCAAGGTTCAGGCAGAGGACGGGGCTTGGCAGCCAGCCAGCCAAGGACCCCCCTCTAGTCTCCCTTAAGACTTGGTTTGAGTGGGGCAAGCCTGTGTGCCCATCTTTCGCTCGCCTTTCTTAGATCCCCTTTTTTAGTCTTTGCCGCCCAGGCTTCATCAGCAGAGGAAGAAAGGGGCGGGGGCTGGGGCCAGGCATGTGCCACACTCACAGTTTCCTCAGCAGAGCAGCTCCGGTACCCCTGCCAGCCTTCCTCCCTGGGGCAGTCGGTTGATCACCTTCCTCTTAGTCAGTCTTGTCTCTTTAGATCCTCTTTACCCCAGACTGGTTGTGGCCCTGGGCGCAACTCTTTCCATGGAGACCTTGGTGCCCTGGGCTCTGCCACCAGAGCTTGGATACAAACCATCTGAGCAGCTGATCTCATCAGCACGGTTATCCACCCCTTCAGCCAATGTGTATTAAGTCCCTGCTATATGGCAGGGCTGGTGCCAGACTCTGGGCATACAGCTGTGAGGGACAGGAGATTCTTGCTGCTTTGGTGGTGGGTTTTTTTGGCCACACCCACAGCATGTGGAAGTTCCTGGGCCAGGGATGGAACTCCAGCCACAGCAGTCCCTGCAGGGACAAGGGGGGGAATCTGTAATCCCCAGGGCCACAGTTCTGTCTTCGTTGATGGTCACATGCCCCACATATGTATGTCCTCAGGAAACTCTTCCCCAGGCTGCTCCCAGACTCACGGAGCTATTTGCCTCACTCCTGCCTTGCCTTCTACCTGAGATGTTCAAAGGTCTGGAGGTTCAAGGATTCCCCGCAGGGCTCAGGTTCACCTAGTTCTGCCAGGGTGTCTGGAGTTCATATCCCATGGGCCCTGGCCCCCAAAGGCCTCCCCTGAGCCCTAAGAGTCCCCCTGCCACTCTCCACACTCTTTTCAGTAGAGCTGATCACCTGACAGCAGAGGCCTTGTTCACTGTTTTATTCTTAGCGTCTAAAACAGCACGTAGGAGTTCCCGTCATGGCTCAGCAGAAACAAATCTGACTAGCATCCATGAGGACGCAGGTTTGATCTCTGGCCTCACTCAGTGGGTTAAGGATCCCGCGGTGCCATGAGCTGTGTGTAGGCCACAGATGCGGCTCAGATCTGGCGTTGCTGTGGCGGTGGTGTAGGCCAGAGGCTCTGATTCGACCTGTAGCCTGGGAACCTCCAAATGCCACAGGTGTAGCCCTAAAAAGACACAATAAAATAATAAAAATAAAACAGCATGTAGTATGTTCTCTATACGCCGTTGAGTGAGCTTGTTCCTGGGTCTACTTCATGGAGTTATGAAAATTAAATGAGTCCCTAAAAGACATGGGTCAGTCACTGACAAAGAAGAGTGGCGGGTGGCCTGGAATCTGGGAGAGGTCGTCTTGTCCAGCCTTCTTCCTACAGGCAAGGCCGCTGGGGGACCTGGCCCCCTAGATTCCTAGGTGGTCTAGACCTGACGCCAGCCCTTGTTTCTGCAGTCGGGCCCTACCCTGGACATGCCGGTTCCCTCCAGCTTCAACGACATAAGCCAGGATGGGCGGCTGCGGAGCTTTATCGGCTGGGTGTGGTATGAACGGGAGGCCATCCTGCCCCAGCGATGGACCCAGGACCTGGGCACCAGAGTGGTGCTGAGGATCAGCAGTGCCCACTACTACGCCATTGTGGTGAGTGCAGCAAGCAGCAGGCGGGGGGCGAGCAGACAGGCACGGCCCCTGGGCACGCATGTGGCTGCCTTGGGGTGCCTGGCTCCCAGCTGTCACGTGACAGCCTGCTTCCTAGGGAGGGGTGGGGGAGGCACTGGGGTTCGTGGCCTGGGTTGGGAGGGTTGCCTCATCTCTCCCCTTGAAGCTCCATTCCTCTCCTGAGGCAGGTGGCAGGATCCTCAGCCCCACCCTGTGCTGCCCTTCTATGTGAGGGGGCACCTGAGACAGCAGGGCCCCCTCCTCATGTCTCCCTGTGTCTGCAGTGGGTGAATGGAGTCCATGTGACAGAGCACGAAGGGGGCCACCTCCCCTTCGAGGCCGACATCAGCAAGCTGGTCCAGACTGGGCCCCTGTCCTCCTGCCGCATCACCATCGCCATCAACAACACGCTGTCCCCCCACACCCTGCCGCCAGGGACCATTCTCTATAAGACGGACACCTCCAAGTGAGCAGCACCTTGTCCCCATCCCCGTCCCCCACTCCCCTCCCTGCCCAATCGTCTCCCCGCCAGGGGCAGGGTGGCCTTAACCAAGGTGGGGCCCTGGCCCTGGGAGGCAAGGGAGGCATGTAAGCTGAGCTCCAAGGACCCAGGGCCAGGCCACTGTCCTCCCACCTTAGGTACCCCAAGGGTTACTTTGTCCAGAACACGAACTTTGACTTCTTCAACTACGCGGGACTGCATCGGCCCGTGCTCCTCTACACCACGCCTACCGCCTACATCGATGACATCACCGTCACCACCGACGTGGACCAGGACACAGGTGAGGCTCCTGCAGGATCTGCCCTCCGCCGGGCCCCACGTGGCTTTGTTCCCTGTTTGGAAAGATCCCCCAGCAGAAGGGCTCTGCCGGCACCTCTTAACTCTCGCAGGTTGCCATCCAT
Organism: Sus scrofa; assembly: GCF_054392235.1. Lineage (NCBI taxonomy): Eukaryota > Metazoa > Chordata > Mammalia > Artiodactyla > Suidae > Sus > Sus scrofa. Next base: position 16,541,014 of record NC_139385.1, read on the forward strand.
TTCAGAAGTTGAAATCCAGCCTGTCTGAGCTGGCAGGGGCCTCAATCACCCGTCTGCCCAGACTTCATGTGGGGAGGAGGTGAGGCCCCATGAGATGTGGGGCTTGCCTGCACCCATAGCTCGGGACACCTGAGAACCCCCTGACCCGTCCCCGCTGTGCCGCCCACCCTCCATCTCCCCACACTGCCGACGGAGCTCAAGAAATAAACAGCAGTTGACTGGGGACTCCTCAGAGTGGTGGCCTCCAGGTGCTCCCATCCGTCTGGTCCCAGGTCACATCCATTCCTCTTCTCTCTTGTCTGCTCTCTCTTGTCTCCTGCAGGACTGGTGAATTACCAGATTTTTGTCCAGGGCAGTGACCACTTCCAGCTGGAAGTGCACCTTCTGGATGAGGAAGGCAGGGTGGTGGCCAAGGGGACGGGGGGCCAGGGCCAGCTGCAGGTGCCCAGTGCCCATCTCTGGTGGCCATACCTGATGCACGAGCGCCCTGCCTACCTGTACTCGTTGGAGGTAATGGCGTCGAGCACTGGGGCTGGGGGAGGCCTTTTGTATCCATCCAGCAGCCCTGGCTTCAGCAGGGGTGCCGGACAGGTGGGTAGGCAGCCGAGGTCCTTTGAGCTTCCGAGCCCATCAGGTGGAAGAGTCCCCTGATTTTTTCAGCTGTTGGTGGGGAGGCCCAGTTTTGAAGACCAAGCCCCAGGGGCAGGATGGGTGAAAGTTCTTCCTGGCTCATGGCAGACGCCTGTGCTGCTGCATTGCTCTGCCTCCAGTCCCGGAGGGGGCTGCTGTGGTTGACAAGGGCCGTCCTGCTGAAGCCTGGGCTGCGTGGCCTCAGGCCATCTGGGACGCCTCACACCAGGGCTTGGCTTCTGCAGGTGAAGCTCACAGCACAGACCTCCGCTGGGCCCCTCTCTGACTTCTACACCCTCCCTGTGGGGATTCGCACCGTGGCTGTCACAGAGAGACAGTTCCTCATCAACGGGAAACCTTTCTATTTCCATGGGGTCAACAAGCACGAGGATGCAGATGTGAGTTGCTCCCCCGCCCCGTCCCTGTGGGGGCTGTTTCTTGCCATCCCCTATCCTTGTCCCCCAAAGAGGCTGAGGGCAGCTCAGAGCAGTTAAGCCAACTGCTCAAAAGCACCGCCTAGGGGGGCCTGGGCTTAGGCAGGGTAGGGGGCTAACAGGGTGATTTTTGAGGGACCCGGCTCTAGAAGGAAGCACATCTTGGACAGGGACAGGGGACAGGGCCTCATTCTGCTCTGCTGTCCCCTAGATCCGAGGCAAGGGCTTTGACTGGTCGCTGCTGGTGAAGGACTTCAACCTGCTCCGCTGGCTGGGCGCCAACGCCTTCCGCACCAGCCACTACCCCTACGCAGAGGAGGTGATGCAGCTCTGTGACCGTTATGGGATCGTGGTCATCGATGAGAGTCCGGGTGTGGGCATCGTGCTGGTGTGAGTGCCCGCCGCCCACACTGCCCAGCGCCCCCCAGCCCGGCAGGGGGTATGTGACTCCCTCCCTCTCCTCCCCCGCCCCCCCCCCGCAGCCAGAGCTTCAGCAACGCGTCTCTGCAGCACCACCTAGAGGTGATGGAGGAGATGGTCCGCAGGGACAAGAACCACCCGGCCGTTGTGATGTGGTCCGTGGCCAATGAGCCTTCTTCCTTCCTGGAACAGGCTGCTTACTACTTCAAGTGAGTGCCCCTGCCTTCCCCAGGTTTGGGTCAGGCAGCCATGGGACCTCAGCCCTTTGGGCCGGCTCAGCCTCGGCTGGCAGCCACAGGAGAGCTGGGCGCGGGGTGGGCCGGGCTGGGCTGGGAGAGGCGCAGTGTCTGCTCCCAGCTCAGGTGGATCCGTACCTGCTCAGCTCAGGAGACCAAATACCCATCCGCCCAGACTGTGATTTCCGTGTCTCCTTTACACAGCTGAAATGAAATCCAGAGTGAACACATAACTTTAAATTAAAAAAAAAAAAAACAAAAACAGTGTCATGGCCTTCCTGACATAAGGGAGCGTCATTTATAAAATAATATGTGAGTGCGTGGGTCTGACTCTGCAGAAGACCCAGTGAAGGGGTCAGGCGTTTGCACCTACATGTGGAATCTCCCTGAAGGCACAGCTACAAAAGCTGATGGGGGGGGCTGGAAAGCATGGCCAGTGTTTCCTGCAGTGCTATGCTTTCCTAAAACACTGAGCCACTCCAGGTAGAGTTCCAAACAAAACTAAATATAGTCATCCCTCGATTTTTATAGTATCTCCATCCCTGGGAAATTCAGTGCGTGCTAAAACTGCACAAAATCCTTTGTGATGCTTCGGGTTCGTCTATAAAGGGGAGTTAAGCTTTATAAAACTGGCTCGTCTAGGCATATAATTATAAACAGCTTTTTCAATGACATGTGTGTCCTAACTATTCTAAAGTTACCCTGTGGGACAGGACCAGGCCGTCTAAAGTTCATGGCCCCATCACTGAAGGCCACTAGCTCCCCCCTCCCCCCAGGCATGGCTATGGAGAAAAACACCCCTTAGGGGCTGTCTCCCCACAGGGGGCTGCTCCCACCTGTCTCAGTTGCTTGGTTCCTTCACTTTCTTATGATCAGGCATTTCACTTACTGTAGAGGCAGCGGAGGTGGTGGAAATACTCCCTGAGGCGGACACCGCGTATTTCCCAGGGTCCCTGAGGAGTGGACCCCCCACCCTATCCCCTTGGGGAAGCACAGGGGTACTGACCCAGGCTGGTGGACAGGAGTTTTGCAGCTCTCTGAGGCTTCTAGAACATGGACCTGAGGTTCCCACTGAGGCTTTTTGGGAGTTGGAGAGGGAGATGCTTGATTTGGGAGCGGTGGAGATGGGGCAGGATATAAGTAGAGCCGCCTGGGCCGGAGGAGCTCGCCTGGGCTTTGAAGCTTCTCAGGTAACAAACGGGCTGTTTCAGACAGTGGGTCTGGGCTTGAGGCTTGGGGGGCGGTGCTCTGGCCTGTGGAGACCACGGCCTTCAAATGAGAAGAGCTGTGATGGGGAGAAGAAAACCCAGCCGTGAGGAAAGAGAGGAGGAAAATAGGCTTAAACAGTGAACGAGGGGAGTTCCTGTTGTGGCTCAGCAGGTTAAGAACCTGATTAGTATCCATGAGGTTGCAGGATGCTCAGTTGGTTAAGGATCCGGTGTTGCGGTGAGCTGTGGTGTAGGTCGCAGACGCGGCTTGGATCCCGCATTGTCGTGGCTGTGGTGTAGGCCGGCGGCTACAGCTCTGATGCGACCCCTAGCCTGGGAATCTCTGTATGCCACAGGTGCGGCCCTAAAAAAGCCAAACAGAACAAACAAGAAACAGTGAAGCAAGGGGACCTGCGCGGGAGGCAGAGCCCTGAGCACAGTCTGGCCCTTCTGTTGGGAAGCCTCCTTTCCAACCTCCTTGGCTAACTGCCATTTCTTCAGAGGCTGCTGACTCTCCGGTCCCAGGACACATCACTGATGTGCCCTGTTCTGTGTCACAGAGCCCCGTGCCTCCCCTCCATCCTTCCTGCCACCGCTTGTGATCTGTAACATGCCTCTGTGCCCATGTCTGTGCCCCCGCCCTCCCCTCAGCTACATGGCTTTTTAATCTCTTGTGAGTGCCCAGCACTCAGCCTGCCTCTTAGCACACGCTTCCTAATTATTTGCAGGGCTTTTTTGTTTGTTTTTTCTTTCTTTTTAGGGCCACATCCACGGCACATGGAAGTTCTGAGACCAGGGGTCCAGTCAGAGTTACAGCTGCTGGCCTACATCACAGCCACAGCAACGTGGGATCTGAGCCACATCTTTGACCTACACCACAGCTCACAGTAACTCTGGATCCCCGACCTACTGAGTGCGGCCAGGGATCGAACCGGCATCCTCATGGATACTAGTCGGATTCATTTCTGCTGAGCCACCATGGCAACTCCCCGGAATTACTTGTTCAGCGAATAGATCCATCATAAGCCCCACCCCATCCCTTCCTGTTTTGAAGAGCTTTGCCAGAGCCTCGGAACCTAGCTTTTGGCAGCGCCCAGACCTCGGCTCCGAGCCTCTCTGACTGACCCCTGGAGGACAGCCTCTCTGGGGGAGGACGAGGATCTGGGGAGAGAGAAAGGCGGGAGGAACAAGTCAGGGAAGGAGCTGTCCAGGGGAACACGTTTGCTTGCAGGCCGGGCGGGGAGCAGGGGGCCTTTTCTGGCCGCAGGATGGGAAGGAGAGGATGCTCCTCCCCAGGCTGACGGCGCCGTGTCTTCTGCTCCCGCGGACAGGATGCTGATCGGCCACACCAAAGCCTTGGACCCCTCCCGGCCCGTGACCTTCGTGACCAGCTCCAGCTATGAAAAAGACCTGGGGGTGAGTCTGGGGTCTCCACGCCACACTCCCCACTCTGTCCTCTTGTCCTGCCCCGATGCTCGAGGACATGCACTGCTGAGGAACCACGAGCAGCCGGGTTTCCACCCTTGGCCTTTAGGTTAAAGGGAACTGCCTGCTGATTGGCCAGGCAGTGCGGCTTCTTAAATCTAAGTAGGCTGGGCACCTGGAGGTCAAGTTCACTCCCCGTCAGTTCAGACTCAGAGGATTGCATGCTCCTCAGTGTAGTTTTATGGCCTCTCGGTTTAATAGGCTCATAAAAGGGCAGAGGTTTAAGGGCGCTTAAAGCTGTCACTGTCCCGTGTTTCTCAAACCTGGTTGGTTGTCGGAACCACACAAGGAAGCCGTCTGCAAGTACAGCTCTCTGGATTCTGAGATTCCAACTCACTAAGCCCAGGGTGGGAATCAGTTTGCCCAAAGCTCCTCCGTGATTCCAGTCATCAGCCAGCTTTGGGAACCGCTGACTCGGTCCAGCCTCTGGGGCTGAGAATCTAAGGGACAGGCTCACATAGCCAGCTGGACCCCACGGCCACCCTCACAGTCCCTGGGCACAGCAGTGCCTCAAACTGTGTTGAGTTGCACTGAAGCTGTAAAAAAACTTAGAAGCCAGAAAATGCTGCTTCCCTGGAGAACTGGGGTCCGTATTCAAAAGTGCTGCAGGGAGAAAAATCGTCTAATGCAAGAGTGGATGAGAAAACACTCCAGGCAGGTTTAAGTCGTGAGCACTGTCACTTTCACATGGACGGGACCGCGTGCAGCCCTGGTATTCCGGTGCCACCTCTTAACAACTCCCTTCAAAGGAGCACAAAGACTGTGGGCAAACACCAGAGTGGCACAGGTGGACCTGGACGTCTCAGGTGGCTTCCCTTCCCCTTCTGGTGGCCCCAGGGAGTCTGTGCGCCTCCTCCCCACCCGCCCGAAGGTTGGCATCTCACCTGATGGGGTATGTGAGCCGTAGTCAGGTGCCCACCCAGAGGCACCGCCTCAGCCTTTGTTCCCCACCTGCATCCTTCCACCATCAGAAAGGTGCCGCAGTCACTCGAGAAAGATGGGCCAGGTTGGTGCCAGGGCAGAGTTTGGAGGTGAGCGTGGGTTCTGGTGACTTTGCTGCTGAGTCCTGAGCACCACGTTGTTCAGACTCACGGCCGTCCTAGCCCGTCACCCGGGTTACCCTCCTAGGAGGGAATTTTCCAGCCACTTTGGGGTTCACAGCACTAGCTCAGGAAGGTGAATCAAGAGGCTTTGTGAAGAGAAAAACTGCCTCCATCCCTCCATTGGGAACGTTTCTCCGGGGCCAGGGCACAGCCAGTGACAGGAGCACCTCCTACAGAGGCATGAAGTCCAGTTGGGATGGGCTCCAGGCTCCCACTGGGGCTGGCACCTGGGCGCCCGCTCTGCCTCACGCGGGCCCGGCTAAAGCCAGGTAGGGGTGCCAGCCCAGAACTAGAAACTTGCCCCATTCAGGTCACTTCTGACTACGTGAGCATCTAAATCATTTTCCGCATCCCCTTCTGGCCGCCTCTGCCAGAAGCAGCCCCCCAGCCCCAGCATGCGGCAAACGCTCTCCTATCACGTCCCGATCCGTGGACACACCTTCCCGCTCTCCTAGGTGCCGTATGTGGACGTGATCTGTGTGAACAGTTACTACTCCTGGTATCATGACTACGGGCACATGGAGGTGATTCAGCTGCAGCTGGCCACCCAGTTTGAGAGGTGGCATGAGGCCTACCAGAAGCCAATTATCCAGAGCGAGTACGGGGCAGAAACCATCATAGGGTTTCACGAGGTAAGGAGTGTAGACCCTTCGGAGTTACTTGTTCCCTCTCTCAGACAGTGATGTCACTCCCTGCCTGGGGCTAGAAAGGTCCCTCACCTCCTCCCCTGCAGCGGACCAGGCTCCCCCTACGCCCTCGATGGGGCCTCTGCCTCACTTGCATGGCCCTCAGGCAGCCTCCGTGTTGGCCTTATTTCCAGACAGCCTCTCACTCGCTGTCTTAACAAATCCAGACCTCAGGGCATCCCGTTAGCGGCTTCCCCTGCCCCCAGGACGAAGCCGTCATCCGCGGTCGGGGCTGTCAGGTCCTCTGCCCTCTGCCAGGTCTTCACCGTCCTCGGCCTTCAGTCCTGGCCCCTGGTCTCTGTTTGCCAGGCTCACTGGCTCGGGCTCTTCTTCTGCCCGGACTACCTGCATTAGCACCGAAACTGCCAGCTCAGTAGATTCTCAGTCCAGGTTCAAACCTCAGCTGAGATGGCCTCTCTCCGGGAGGGCCACCCAGCTGCCCGGCAGAGGAAGCTCTCCGCTGCTTGGCCCGTCTCTGCGTTTCTCCCCGTGCGCTCCCACGATTTGTCTGGCTCTCTGTTTGACCACACCGGGCTCTGGGAGGGAGACTCAGTCCTCTTTGTCGCTGCTTCCCACTCACACATCGGTGTCCGGCACAGAGCAGGTGCTAAATAAGATTTATTAAGGGAATGAGTGAGATCTTGGTGCAAGGTTAATCACTAGTTTGTTTCATTAATTTGTCCTTTTTTTTTTTTTTTTTTTTATGACCACACCCGCAGCATATGGAAGATCTCAGGCCAGAGATTGAATCCGAGGCATAACTGGGACCCGTGTCACAGCTGCAGCAATGCCACATCCTTTTACCCACTGCATCCGGCTGGGATCTCTGCGGCCACCCCAAATTCTTAACCCGCTGCCCCCACATAGGGAACTCCTTGAGGGGATTTTGAACTGTGGATTCTTGAACTCCACCCCAGCCCCGCGACACGTCACCTGTCATAGCTACTGGGATTCCTTGCCGACACACATTTCTTCATTTGCTGCTCCTTAGTCGTTGAACAGTAACCCAAATGGACCATATTATTCTGTCACTCTCTTCAATTCATCTCGCCTGTGCAGAATGCCGTCTCTACAAACTGGCAAAGTAGGGGCAAGTGACTTATGAAGACACAGTACATGCACATTTGTTCTCCCTCTTTGAAAAGGTGACCAACTCTGAATTTTGAGGAAATTTTGGGAGTCCGGGTCAGCACCACCTGATAGAGCTTCTGCTGTGATGGAATGTGCTAGAATTACACTGTCCAGACCAGGAGCCACCAGCCACAGGTGGCTGTTGAGGAGCTGGCAGCTGACGAGCATGACTGAGTTGATGTGGTTTAATGTAGTGTTAAATTTAAACAGCCCCAAGGGGCTGAGTGTTAGACAATGCAAGGTCATTTCCAGTAAAACAAAGTAAGGCAGCGTTCTCACCATGGTGCAGGGGGTTTGGGATCCGGTGCTGCTGCATTTGTAGCTTGGATTCAATCCCTGGCCCGGGACCTTGCATATAAGCTGCGGGTGCAGACATAAAACAAAACAAAAACAAAACACAAAGTAAGGAACTTGACATCTTGCCCTGCCCTCAAATTCAGCTTTGGCAATGGGAACAAAACAGCCCAATTCTACAGCTGGAGCTTCAGCGCATCCTGCATGGTGGCATTTTAATTCTTCTTGTTGGGAAGGGGATCTAAAACCACCTGGGTTTGGTTCTCTCGGAAAGTAAGTGAAAGGGTGCATCCTCAAGCATCTAAGACTGAGCACCCCTCCCCGCTCCTAAGATGAAAACCTTATGCTCCATGACCATCTGAAAGATCCCTGTATCTTAGTAGCTGACACACAGGAACTCTTCACCAGATGCTGAGCGAGGCCACAGATGTGGCCTCTGCTTTTGTTGAGCACAGCCTTCTTCACCTGCCTGGTTTCAGCTGAGCTCCCGCAGGGTGGCTTTCTGTAGCTCCTGCCTCCGTCTGCTCCCCCTGCCAGCCACCCCCTCCTCCCCACCCCCCAGGGCTCTGCAAGTGCCTGATTCACCCTCATTATACTTACAGCTTGTGTCTTGCCAGGTTGTACAACCTGTGAGAGCAGGGACCCCATCTTTCTTGTTTGTCACTTTGTCCCCAATGCCTGCCATATAAGCAGATACGAAGTAATTTTTTTTTTTTTTTTTTTTTTTTGTCTTTTTAGGCCTGCATCTGCAGCATGTGGAGGTTCCCAGGCTAAGGGTTGAAGCAGAGATGTAGCTGCTGACCTATGCCAGAGCCACAGCCACGCAGGATCTGAGCCGAATCTGCGACCTACACCACAGCTCATGGCACCATTGGATCCTTAACCCACTGAGTGAGGCCAGGGATGGAACCTGGGTCTTCGTGGATGCTAGTCAGATTCATTTCCACTGAGCTGCAACGGGAACTCCCTAAGCAATTTTTTATTGACTGGGTGAATGTGCTAAACAGCAGCTGCTTACCCAGATGAGACACAGATGAGTCTGAGTCACACTAGTGCTCAGATTAATGCTGATATTGACGCAAAACTTAAGTTTTAAATTTTATTATCCAGAGACATACTTTTACGCCTAGTGTAGTTCAGCTTTAAGACGGCACCGGGGGAGTTCCAGCTGTGGTGAAGTGGGTTAAGAACCCAAGTGCGATGGCCTGGGTCACTGCAGAGGCACAGCACAGTGGGTTAAAGGATCTGGCATTGCCGCAGGTACAACACAGGTTGCAGCTATGGCTTGGGTTCAGTCCCTGGCCTGGGAACTTCCAGATGCTGAGGGCACGGCCATTAAAAAAAAAAAAAAAAAAAAAAAAAAAGTGCACTGGGGAATAGAGCTGGAAAAGTAAGATAAAGCAAATATGAAGTCTTGTTTGTAATACAGCAGTTACTAATGAGGGTTGTTTTTTGTTTTTTTTTTTACCCTGGGCTACGTCATACCTTGGCTGTGTGTCTACCCCAAAATCAGCCAGTCCTGAGTCACTGTAGCCCACCATGAGGACAGATATTTTGGTCATGGTCACATGAATCGTTATTTTTATCTAACATTTACAGTTCTGCTGGTTCTGACTCCTAGATTCTCTCTTCGCCTTGAATTCCAGGATCCACCTCTCATGTTCAGTGAAGAATACCAGAAAGGCCTGCTACAGCAGTATCATGTGATTCTGGATCAAAAACGCAAAGAATATGTGGTTGGAGAGCTCATCTGGAATTTTGCCGATTTTATGACCGACCAATGTAAGTGGCCGTTTGGTTCGTGGAATGTACCACTTCTCATTTTTTTCACGCTGGCCTTTTAGTTCAGGACATTTTGGTTGTCAGAGCAAGAGGAAACAAGAGCAGGGCAAGCTAATCGGATCGGGGCAGGTGCATAGAGGATTTCCTAGGGAAAGTCGGTGGCAGTTAGCCCGCAGCCATCCCTTGCCTGCTTCCCCAGTCGCTTTATGGTAAACAAGCCAACGGGAGGGCCCACCGTCTCAAGATAGAGATGGCGAGCCTGCCTCTGTCTGTTTCCCTGAGTATGAGGAACGAGTGGACCTGGTACTTGATTTATTCATGGGATACACTTGTTATCCCAGAGTAAGGTACAGAGTGCAAGAAACTTAAGACATTTCAGTCGGTTGGCTATTACTCACTTACAAAAGGTAGGTTCCCTGAATACAGGTGAAGTGTCAGAATGTTTTGAATGGGGGAAGATTTAAAAGCCTTCAGTGTAAACAGAACCTGTACTTTCTCAAGTGGGGATAATGAGGGCTACTTCAGAGACATTCCAAAGGAATCCCATTTCTTTCTACACCTCTAGGTTACGAGCCTCTCGATACACTATAAACTTAGAAGAGCAATCTGGGGACGTGGGAAGGCTTTGGTAGTAGTGGGAATTACATTACTTATGGGGGAAAGACAGGTTTTTGGAAAGTGAACATTGAATTAAAAATCAGAATGGAAAGAGGTAGGAGTTCCCGTCGTGGCGCAATGGTTAACGAATCCGACTAGGAACCATGAGGTTTCAGGTTCGAACCCTGGCCTTGTTCAGTGGGTTAAGGATCCGGCGTTGCCGTGAGCTGTGGTGTAGGTCACAGATGCGGCTTGGATCTCGCGTTGCGGTGGCTCTGGCGTAGGTCGGTGGCTACAGCTCCAATTCGACCCCTAGTCTGGGAACCTCCATATGCCGAGGGAAGTGGCCCTAGAAAAGGCAAAAAGACAAAAAAAAAAAAAAAAAAGAAGAAGAAGAAGAATGGAAAGAGATAAAAGTGAAAAAAGGAAGAGAACACTAGCCTCCACTCTGGTTGGCAAATGAGATTAATGGCTCCTGGAAATACTTGGCGGCAAGTCTAGCTTTGTGTGGGAAGAAATCAGCTGTGTGACCTTGGATAAGGTGAAGTGTAAAGTGGGGCTGACATCCACCACCTCGCAGGCTGACCCAGGGATCCCATTTGATGAGGTCCTTGGCTCCGTGCCTGGCATTTGCTTTTCATGGAAAGAATTATTGCTGTCGAGTGTCTCAGTGGGAAAGACCTACTTTCCATTTAACAGAAGCCGTGGTTTCTCTAGGGGGCGGAGAGAGGGTTTGCTGGGAGCACAGCCTCAACAGGCTGTTGGCGCTCTGCTCCCTTCCCAGCTCCAGCCCCTGCGGAACTGCCACCAGGTCGTCTGCCCGGGAGGACTTTGAAAAATCCACCAGTAGATCCCACTTAGGTGCTTCTGACTCTGGCTCCCGCTGGGAGAGCTGTCTCTTTAGAGAAGCCCAAGCCTTTCTAGGGATAACTCTCTGTCTCAGCCCCCCTCCAGTTACCAGGCAGCTGGGTACCCAAAAAGTTTTCAACCTTATTTTGCAAGTAAAAGATGAGCCAGCACGTCTAAACCGTAAGAGGACAGCTCTGGTTACTGCCCAGCTCGGGCCCAGGCTGGTTCTGATCTGCCCATCAGACATCATCTGAACTGCCTTTTTGCCTTGTTTTCAGCACCTCAGAGGGCCATAGGGAATAGAAAAGGGATCTTCACTCGACAGAGACAACCAAAAAGTGCAGCATTCCTGTTGCGAGAGAGGTACTGGAAACTTGCCAATGAAACCAGGTACCTGCAGTCAGCTGTGATGTCACAGTGTGTGGGAAACAGCCCGTTTACCGTTTAAAGCAAGAACTACCTCTCTGCTGACACCGGCTTCTGCCCAAGGACAACCTCCCCAGCACCCTGAGTGAGTGCTTCCCGGCCTGGGCATGGCAGGCCGGGCGGGAAGTTTCTGGTCTGAATCTGGTAGTCATTTGCTAGAAGGGCACATTAGGGGCGAAAATAAAGGCTTTTGTACTATGAGACTAAAGAGTTGGCTTAAAAGGGACCATCCATAAATCGAATGATCGGTACTGCTGAAAAGCGTCTCAAGTTGTTTTTCACGTGTCAGGCTGCTTTCATTGCTTTAACCCAGTGGGGACTCTTGAGAAACCTGTTCCAGCGCGCATGCTGATTCAGAGTGGGTGGTTGTGGACTGTGCGCTGCCACAGGGACAGTCCTGCTGCCTCGGGGCCACCTGTGCTGCAGGCCAGCCTTAGGTGGGTGACAGCAAAGACCACTGGAGTGGAGTCTGTCGGCTGGGCTGGAGTCCCAGCAAATTCAGACATCACATCATGCTGGAATAACGCACAGGGTCTGGGTACCAGTTTCCAGGGTTAAGCTGACAGATGAGCATGAAAAAGCTAAGAGTTGGGGGATGTCAGAATGGGAAGGGAGCTTGGCACTTACTCACGGGACGTTCTTCCAGCCTCACCAGTAGTTTTGTCTGGACTGAAGTAGACAGTGGGGCGTCGGAGCCCACCCGTCTCATCAGAGCTGACTCCACTGACTGTGACGACACCTCTAAACAGGCTGGCCCCAGACAAGCACAACAGGCTTTTGTACCCCGAGCTGGTGTCACCTGCTCCGCTCCTGAGGATGGTCTTTCCTTACAGAATCTTTCCTCCTCTTCCTCTTCCACAGGCTCCATTCAGGAAAGTTAGGTACATTATTCGTAAGAGTTCAGTATTCATCAATCCTGGTTTAAAGCTGAAGGCTTTGGAAAAATACCATCCAAACAAATCAAAGACCATGAACCAGTAACAATGCTTAACACAGAGCTTGATTCACTTCACTTGTGGGTTTCACGTCGCAACACATGCCCTTCTTTAACTTTCCAGGCCCCGTGAAAGAAACAGTAGAGATAATTGAACCTCATTTTAGTGGTCACCATTAGACCACTTTTAAGAAATCGGAGTGGGGAGTTCCTGTTGTGGCTCATTGGTTAACGAATCTGACTAGTATCCATGAAGACGCAGGTTCCATCCCTGGCCTCACTCTGTGGGTTAAGGATCCAGCACTGCCCTGAGCTGTGGTGTAGGTCGCAGACGCAGCTTGGATCTAGGGTTGGTTATATATTTCTTTTGTTACCACTGAACTTCTGAGTTCCTTGAAGTAATCAAGTCTTGTGTTCCAGTTTAATGTTAAGTAATAACACATAAAACTCTTTACCTGACAAACATTAAAAAAAAATTAAACAGGAGTTCCCACTGTGGTGCAGTGGAAATGAATCTGACTAGGAACCATGAGGTCGTGGGTTTGATTCCTGGCCTTGCTCAGTGGGTTGAGGATCCAGCGTTGCTGTGAGCTGTGGTGTAAGCCGGTAGCTACAGTTCTGATTTGACCTCTAGCCTGGGAATCTCCATATACCATGAGTGCAGCCCTAAAAAAAAAGCAAACAAAAAAATTAAACCTAACAGATGATTAAAATGTTTTACAAATTCAGGGGAAGGTCCATTTCTTAAGTCCTGAGGTTCTGACACAGGAAACATTTGTTCTAGTTAATAAAATATGGCCAGCTGCATTCAAAATAGAACCATCTTTCTTGCAGATCTTACCTTTTTAGAAGACTCTAAGAGTGGAGTATTCAAGGTGAGCTAAAGTAAAGCAGTGGAAAAATAACTGATTAATACATTCTACGTGCTTACAGAACTGTAAGCAGTAACATCTTTTTCATTCTTTTTTTTTCTTTTAGGGCTGCGCCCACGGCATATGGAGGTTCCCAGGCTAGGGATCGAATCGGAGCTGTAGCTGCTGGCCTACACCACAGCCAGAGCAACGCAGGATCCGAGCTGCGTCTGTGACCTACACCACAGCTCACTGCAACGCCGGATCCTTAACCCACTGATCGAGGCCAGGGATCGAACCTGTGTCCTCAGGGATGCTAGTCGGATTCGTTAACCACTGAGCCATAATGGGAACTCCTTTTTCATTAATTCTTGACAAGCACATACATCATATACCTACAGGAATTACAAGAACTAGAATCTCTAAGAATTCTGCTTGTGTCTTCTACAAGGTATATATCACTGAAGAGAAAAAGAATCAATTCAGTGTCCCTATAGAAATGAGGGTACAGTTATCAATTTTCAAGAATAATTTATAAGACTGAACTCATTTCCTCCTCTTTTTTGAAATGTCATAACTGCAGTATAAGAATGATGGCAGCACAATTTCCACAGGTAACTTCTACATTTATTTTATACCAAAAAAGTTATGTGCAACAAATAAACATTCTTACATATTTACATTTGTTTTTACCAGTTAGCAAAACTGTGTCCTAAATCTCTGATAAAGAATATTTCTATCTATATTAAAGGGGAAATCTGCCCAGTGAACTCCATTTTCAATGAATGTTTTACTCTGGAGCTTAAAGCACTAGTAATAAATATTTTTGATGGAACATACTATACAGATCATACACCTAATACTTAGGCCATGCTTAATACAGTTTTATAACAAAACATTTTACCTTTTCTGGGCTAATTTGTAAAAAAAAAAAAAAAAAAAAAAAAGTTTAACCAAGTACCCTGAACTTCCACCCCCACCCGCACCCCCTGTGATTTTTTGATGGGTAGTTCTCACAAATTAGGAATCGTAAGTGCTGCCTAAAATGTCTGAATAGACATGTTTCATCACTGCTTGCCTGTTGGGGAAGAACACACCAGGGCAGAGACTGAATATTAGGTATTCCTTTCCAGACAGGTTAACAAAAATTATAGTGGGTTTCTTGTTGGCATTTGTCCAGTACTGATTTCCAGGACAAGATCTGTCGGCATTCACTGGGGTCAAGTTTTGCTGAAGATAACTTTGTACTTTTGCTCATAGTTTTAACGATAAGTGAAATACGAGCAAACTAAAGTCAACAGTTTTACTGTTACTGTAGTCTTGGTCCTATATCCTAGCTAGTAGGTCCAAAGATCTCTGGTACCAAATGGTAGATCTTTGTCTCTTTGTATGAAAACAGTCTGTGTTTCCACATCTTTAAAAGTAACAGATTTAGGGAGAGGCTGCATACATGAAGTAAAAGTAATTCCTGGCACACAGCTGGTTAAACCTGAGTTAGTTCACCCTCACTGATGGCAACTAGCTGCAGTGGAAAAACCAAATGAAATTCTCCAAGCCACCTAGCTTCCCTAGAATTTATTATCTAAGCACAACTTCTCTTATTTCCTCAAATGATAGATATGACCATCAGATAAATAAGAGGCTTCATTTGTTGCAAATAATTTCAAAAACCAAGAAGCAGAAATTGAATTCTTCCCCCTAGTTTGTTCTTCAACATCAGTGGCTAGAAATGTTGCAGTGTTTAAATATTCAGCCTAAAATAGTCATAATCCTGATTTTATAACATGGGCCCCCTGCCCCCTTTCTTGGGGGTAGAATTGAGGGTGTAGATAGAAGGAAGCCTAAAATCTTCCAGGGCAAAAATACCACATCGCATGCACGGTGGGGGGGGGAGTCCTTTGCTTAAGAGATCTGGGTGTCACCATGCTGTTATTTCAGGCAGCACGTGTTCATCACTCAGTGAGAAGAAGGATATTCATTCTGGGGTCATAGGAATGTGGCAACAATTTTTCTACAACAGAAACTGGTTTCCCCAAGGCTTAGAAAAGCAAAGGTCTGGCTGAACATTCCGACATTTTTCTCATGTAAGAGTTGAAGACATTCACAAGAATGCAACATCAAGACAAGCTTCAACTCTCCCCTGCTGAGTGACACAGCACGTGGTAAAAAATTTAAAACTGGGGCACGAGGAACTTGTTTGGCATAACCAGAGTTACATGTACCACGAAGTCTTCACTGTGAAGCCATTTCCATTCTAGCAGAGAAGAGAGAAGCAGTGAGCGGCTGGGGAGAACGGGCAGTACTGCTGGCAGGTGACCGCGCTGCAGTTCTCCAGTGTCAGGCCTTGTTTCTCCATAAATACCAGACATCTAAGCAACGCTTTCTAGGGTTCTTTAACTATAGAAACAAGAACAGTATATCCATAATAAAACAGGCATTGAAGTATTCACATTCGTGGGAAAACATAAGCCTTGATGAAATCTGAATTAAGCCATCTTTTACAAAGTTGGTTTAAACTGGTTAAAAGTACATTACACTTCAGATTTTATACCTGCCTTGGGCCAGAAGAAGACATCGCATCAATTACAACAGTTAGTTGGAAACTGCTGGACAGTCGCTGACTCTACACATTACTGTTTAGAGAGCATCGCCTGTCCCCTCCCTTCAAAAAGAAGGCAAATAAAGCACTCAAAAGTCACCGGGCTCCTTTTAACATAATGACGAGTGGCACTAGAAGCAAAAACATTGCTCCTACTTCTCAACCTAAGGAATAAAGTGATCATACGGAAGGTTTCCACAGAATGCAAGGTTTCTACTTCATGCTAAGGAAGGAAGGAAGGACACTTCTGCCCAAGTTCAACACATAAAATATTTGGTTTGAGATTTAAAGACAGAAGGCACTTTTCACATTCTGATAGAAGATATTAACCATAGAAACATACTGTCACTATTTCATTAGGGTTTATTCAAATCACTTTTAAAAACTCTGCATTTGTGTTATTAGAAAGAGTAAGTGACAACATCACTGTGTTTCACCTGGAGATATTTCTACCTTCAGTACTCCTGCCAATGAAGCAAACTGAGCAGCAGGTCAGCCCTGAAGTGTACAAATCCATTCTCTGACACTAAAACAATTCAACTAGACCTCTGGTTGGTTAGAGCCGAAAGAAACAGGGAAAACGCTATGGAGCTATCCTACTCTGGAGCGACTGGGCTCATGCTGATTAGTTCAAAGTCAATACTGTTTGGGTGACTGGCACCAATGGTAAGGAAAAATACCTGCATGAAAATTCAACGTTGTAAGAGACTTTACCTAAAAATGTCATGTTCCTATTTCCAGCTGTTCTCCAAAGACATCTACCCATTTTCCCATCTTAGTGTCCTGAAGGCCTTGGACTTAAAAGTCTGGTCACATGACTCATTCTGTAAGGTTATCATTGACCCAATTGTATGACTAGTTATAAGCTTGACTCCAATGTCCAAATTTAGTTTCTTCCTTTCAGAAGAAGGAAATGAAAGGGAACCAATCACTCTATTATTTTTGCTGCCAATGCTGGACCCACAGCTGTCAGTACTTTTCACAAGATGCTCTGTATGGACTTACTATTTTCACTATTTCTTCAGTCAACGTTGAGCTGACAATTCTTCATTGCTACACTTCAACTAAACTGTACAGTAAGTTCTGCAGGGATGGATCCAATATTTCTACCTTTATTTACAAATATCACATAAATGGATTCTAATTGAATCTACATGTTTAAATCCATCGGCTAAAAACATCTTACATATTGTAAACATGGCAATATTTAATACAGTATCTATTCTAAAATATTTTCATGTCATGATCACATTTGTTATACCTGAAATTTAATTTATACACATTAGAGAATTACTAGCAATGGTTGCTCACTTTACATTTGAGGGAAAGGGGCTGGGGCTACAATTTATTATTTCAGAAACATCTCCAAAGTAAAGTTAAAGCTTGTCTTTGATTGGCTCGGCGTATCCTCTTTTTTTTTTTTGTATCCATATTTTAAAATGAAGATTGACACAGAAATAGCCTGGGCCCCTTCTAATTTACAGGATTTTAAAAAATCAGTTTAAGATTCTTAGGGAAAAGTGTCTGTTGTGAAGAATTTAAAAAACAAAACCAAACAAAACAAAAAAAACAACTGCTGCAAAATAAACTTAATGGAAAAAAAGGGACTTCAGTTAAGAGTCTGTCAGGTTGTCAGTCCTGCTTGGGCTGCAGTTGCCGTTTCCAGGCCTCATTTAAGTAAACTAGTCGTTTGTAGTTGATGATAAGAAGAATGAAGTTCAGCACGTATGTGATGACGCAGATGATGCAAAACTCCTTCAGCACAAAGTACAGAATGTAGGCCAGGTACAAAGAGCCTACTACAGACATGATGGAGGATGTCATGAGGATTAAAGCTGCAACTGCACTTGCTGTCATGCCTGCAAAAGAAAGAGACACTTGGTTCCATCAGACCTTGACACTGGAGACAAAGTAAAAGGTAACATTTTGTGAGGTGCTGGAATACTGATCTTACAACAAGATTCTATGAAATCTGAGGACAGAACTACAAGTCCATGTTGTTAAGATGAGGCAGGTTGACTGTGCACACAGACTACCAGTTTTACAGCAGCAATGCTTTTGACTTGTCAGTGTTCTAGATGAAATACCACTTATTTCATAAACTAGCCTCAGTTAAGACGCAAAGAACATGTGCCGTCTTGCAATCACATTACGCAATGAAGCTGATGTGTACAACCGACAGCCCCAGCTCCTCTGGTGACTAAAGTAACATGGGGACCACAACCTTCTCCAAGAAGGACCCATTTGGTGAGACTCTTCCCCTGGCCTTTTCAATAGAGGCTGGCTCCCCCGCCTTGGAAAGTAAAATCTGTTTTCCCATGTTTAGATCACATTTATCAAAAAACCCATAATGGGAGATGATGATACCAACATGTTGCTGCTGGAGGAAAAAAAAAAAAAATCAAGATAAACATTTCAGAAAGGGCTCGCCCTAGGGGATAAGGGAAACCACATGTAGCCAGTTGGCCACGTGTGGGTCAAAGCAGATCAAGGAGAAAGGCCATTAGGTGTGCTAAGCTGGGCTCTTAAGACAAAGGCTTGCCTGAATTCTTGATGCTATCTCACATCTTCACATGTACTGTTTTGTTATTTCCTGTAGCCAACAGTATTGAGAACATGTGCATTTATTGTGAGGTGCATTTCGTTTGAGGCCAGGGAAGATGGCCAAGCATATTAAACTACTTACTCTCTTACCCCAAAACTCATGGATAAGGATCATAGCAACAGGAAAAAATTGAGAAAAGGTGGGATTTGGTTTGAAGAGGTGAATTAAGGTGCTGAAATCCTCATGGCCAGATGAATGAGAAGTTGCCTGTAGGCCACAGCCTAGCCACAGGGACCGTTCTGCCCACATGACCAGTTAGTACTAGAGTATATGAGCCTTCAACAGGCTCTTCAAGACTAAGATGCTGGAATTCCCTGGTGCCTCAGTGGGTTAAGGATCTGGTGTTGTCACTGCTATGGCTCAAATTCAGTCCTTGGCCTTAGAACTTTTGCATGCCACAGGCACGGCCAAAAAAAAAAAAAGACTAAGATGCTATTGGATTACTTATGCCACCCGACTTTGATTTATCTGTAATCCAGCCACGTGCATTAATGTAGGTAATGTCCATGGCTACTTTTCCACTAGAGTGGCAGAGTTGAGTAGCTGTGACAATCAGTAAAGCCTAAAATTATTTCCTATCTGGCCCTTAACAAAAAAGAAAAGTTTGCATACCTCATCTATGCTGACATCTAAAACTTCAAAAATTGGAGTTCCCTTGTGGTGCAGGTTAAGGATGAGGCATTGTCACTGAAGCTCGAGTTTAATCTCTGGCTGGGGAACTTCCACATGCCACAAGTGCAGCCAAAAACAAAACAAAACAAAAAAGATATGGACAAGTTATTTACTCTCTGTGCAACCCTTTTCCTTAACTGTAAAACTGGAATAATAATCATGACTGCTTCCTAAGATTGTTGTGCAAATTTTTTTTTTTTTTTTTTTTTAGCTTTTTAGGGCCACATCTGCAGCATATGGAAGTTCCCAGGCTAGGAGTTGAATCAGAGCTGCAGCTACCGGCCTACGCCACAGCCACAGCAATGCCAGATCTGAGCCACGTCTGTGAACTACACCGTAACTCACAGCAACGCTAGATCCTTTAACTCACTGAGCGAGGCCAGGGATCGAACCCTCGTCTTCATGGATACTAGTCCGGCTTGCTACTGCTAAGCCACAGTGGGAACTTCCTGTTGTGCAGACTAAAAAAACTAACAGGTATTCTTAGAATGCTCCATAAATATTCAAGTAATGTACTTTATGTACTTTATACATAAAGTAGTTAAATATTCCTGTAAAAAACCAGTGCTAATGTAATATAATTGGTGGCTCGGGATGAAATTCCCAGTGGAGGAGTTCCCGTTGCGGCTTAGCACTAAAGAACCCAACTAGTAGCCATGAGAACTCGGGTTTGATCCTGGCCTCTCTCAGTTGGTTAAGGATCTGGTGTTACCATGCGCTGTGGTGTAAATCACACATGTGGCTCGGATGGGGCCCTAAAAACACACACACACACACACAAAGAAATTCCTAGTGGAATTTAAAATGTGCCGAAACTTGAAATAAATGATTGTACAATCAAGCAATGGAATCTTTTGCAGCTATGGAAAGATCACTAAGATACATCAGTTATGCAAAAAACAAAAACAAACCCCCCAAAACCAACGACAACAAAAAAATAAGAAGAAAAATGTTTTTTATTTTTTGGGCTTTTTTGGGTGCTTTTAGGGCTGCACCCATGGCATATGGAAGTTAGGTTCCCAGGCTAGGGGTCAAATTGGAGCTGTAGCTGCCAGCCTACGCCACAGCCACAGCAATGCCATATCCAAGCCATGTCTGTGACCTTTACCATGGCTCACAGCAATGCCGGATTGTTTAATCCACTAAGCAAGGCCAGGGATCAAACCCAAGTCCTCATGGACACTAACTGGGTTTGTTACTGCTGAGCCACGATCAGTACTCCAAGAAAAAAAAGTTCAAAAAAGAACGACTAGAGTTTCTGCTGTGACACAGTGGGTTAAGAATCTGACTGCAGCAGCTTGAGTCACTGCAGAGGCGTGAGTTTGATCCCCAGCACCACAGCTCACAGCAACACCGGATCCTTAACCCATAGAGCAAGGCCAAGGATCAAACTTGCGTCCTCCTGGATGCTAGTCACATTCACTAACCACTGAGCCACAAGAGGAACTCCGGAATTGGGCAAACTTGATACAACTATTGAGAAAAATTTAGATTCACAATCTGATTCATTAATAAAGCTACTGCAGCTAGACACAAGACCTGGCAGATCAACAGGATAAAATATTAACAATTAAAATGCAAGGGCAAAAATGGAGGGATTTAACCCAAAATGTATAAAAACTTTACAATCAAAATTCACAAAACTGGAGTTCCCGTTGTGGCTCAGTGGTTAACGAACCTGACTAGGAACCATGAGGTTGTGGGTTCGATCCCTGGCCTTGCTCAGTGGGTTAAGGATCTGGCATAGCTGTGGTGTAGGTTGCAGACGTGGCTCGGATCCCGAGTTGCTGTGGCTCTGGCGGAGGCCGGCAGCTACAGCTCTGATTAGACCCCTAGCCTGGGAACCTCTATATGCCGTGGGAGCGGCCCTAGAAAAGGCAAAAAGACCCCCCCCCAAAAAAAAATCCACAAAACTAATGTAAAAAAGGATAAAGAATGGGCAAAATGTTTGTAATAAATATGAAATGTACTATATCCAGATCCCAATAACTAAACTGGCAATGAAAGGAAATTAAAATACAGTAAAATTAAAATAATGGCTACTAATATGTAACTACTGAATTAGAAATCTTACGGAAAAAACTTTTTAAAATGAAGATGAAGCTTTGGGGAAACCTGACAGCTGAAGAAAAAGCAGTTTGACTATACCTACTAAAATCCATACCAAATCTATGTTTGTTGACTCATTTATCCCACATTTATTTATTTTGCAGAAATAATTTAAAGAGGGAAGGGTGTGTGTGAAGGAGACTTTAAACAAAGTCAATCACTGCAGTGTTATTTAGAACATAAAAAAATCTGAAGCCTTGATGTCCACAATAACAAAACACCAAAGGAGACAGACAATACAAAGGTTCACGTAAAATTAAGTGAAATCAACAAACAATAAATGCTGGAGAGGGTGTGGAGAAAAGGGAACCCTCCTTCACTGTTGGTGGGAATGTAAATTGGTACAACCACTATGGAAAATAGTATGGAGGTACCTCAGAAAACTAAATATAGAACTACCATATACGATCCAGCAATCCCACTCCTGGGCGTATATCCAGACAAAACTTTCATTGAAAGAGACACATGCACCCATATGTTCACTGCAGCACTATTCACAATGGCCAAGACATGGAAACAAACTCAATGTCCAACAACAGATGAATGGGTTAGGAAGATGTAGTATATATACACAATGGAATACTACTCAGCCATAAAAAGAACAAAATAATGCCATTTGCAGCAACATGGATGGAACTGGAGACTCTCATACTAAGTAAAGTCACAGAAAGACAAATACTATATGATATCATTTATGTATGGAATCTAATATACAGCACAAATGAACCTTTCCACAGAAAAGACACTCACGGACTTGGAGAACAGACTTGTGGCCTCCATGGAGGAGGGGGAGGGATGGACTGGAGTCTGAGGTTAACAGATGCAGACTATTGCATTTGGAGTAGATAAGCAATGAGATCCTGCTGTATAGCACAGAGAACTATATCTAGTCACTTAAGATGAAGGATAATGTGAGAAAAAGAATATATGTACATGTGTGACTGGGTCACTCTGCTGTACAGCAGAAATTGACAGAACACTGTAAACCAACTATAATGGAAAAAATAAAATATTAAAAAATAAATATAAAAATTAAAAAATTAAAATGAAGTGAAAAAAAAGAATATGGAGCTCCCCTTGTGGCTCAGTGGAAAGGAACCCGACTAGTATCCATGAGGATGCAGGTTTGATCCCTGGCCTTGCTCAGTGGGTTAAGGATCCAGCATTGCCATGAGCTGTGGTGTAGATTGAAGATGCGGCACAGACTCGGGTCAGATCTGGCATTGCTGTGGCTGTGGCTGTGGCTGTGGCTGGCAGCTGTAGCTCCAATTTGATCCCTAGCCCAGGAACTTTCATATGCTGCAGATGCAGCCCTAAAAAGCAAAAAAGCAAAAAAAAAAAAGAATACAATGGCAGCAGTAGTTATGTAAAGGTGATGGAATTATGAATGAATTTGTTTACCATTAATGTTTTCTCAATGCATAATACTTTAAAATAGCTACAGACTATACAAAATAATAATTTCCCTGAATGGGGCTTATATCTCTGGGCATCATGGGTGCTAATATCCCTCCCTGATCAAACACCAACAGACACCAAGTTGAGCAGGAGCATCATCAAAATCTTAGTGAGCCAAGTTTGCACAACACAAAAATGTGTTACAAACCATGTTTCTAGCATTAACATATGCTTTTATTTAATATAAAGACCACTTTAGGATAAAGACACAACGTACTGAGCAGAATATAACAAACTTATTTTTGTATTGCTGTATAAATACTTACCAAGTAATAACTGTAATATATAAAATATAAGTCCAAAGACACTGTTTGGCTGGTTTAATACACCATCCTTTCCAAAAATGGAACCCAAAAGACCAAATCCTCGACCCCATCTGTAAAATAAAGAAAACCATTAACCCTATATTTGAGTTTTCCTGTTTTTAAAAATGTAGAAATACCTGAGCATGACATGCCCCTATACCCATCTGAATCTCAAAGTTGCCAATTACTGGAGTTCCCTTTGTGGCACAGTAAAAATGAATCCAGCTAGTATCCATGAAGATGAGTGTTCGATGCCTGGCCTCAATCAGTGGGTCAGGGATCCGGCAGTGCGGTTAGCTGTGGTGTAGGTCACAGACGTGGCTCGGATCCTGTGTTGCTGTGGCTGTGGTGTAGTAGGCTGGCAGCTGTGGCTCCAATTCAACCCCTAGCCTGGGAACTTCCATGTGCTGAGGATGCACCCCTAAAAAAACAAACAAACAAACAAAAACAAACCAACTGTAAGTCTTTCTTAGAAATCTTACCTCAAGAGTAAAAAATTGATACATTCGTTGCCCAATCAGTTTTTATTTGTAGTTTAACTTTAAATTTTGCATTTGACTTAAAATTTTCAGAATCTGGAGTTCCCGTCGTGGCGCAGTGGTTAACGAATCCGACTAGGAACCATGAGGTTGCGGGTTCGGTCCCTGCCCTTGCTCAGTGGGTTAACAATCCGGCGTTGCCGCGAGCTGTGGTGTAGGTTGCAGACTCGGCTCGGATCCCGCGTTGCTGTGGCTCTGGTGTAGGCCGGTGGCTACAGCTCTGATTCGACCCCTAGCCTGGGAACCTCCATATGCCACGGGAGCGGCCCAAAAAATAGCAAAAAGACAAAAAAAAAAAAAAAATTTTCAGAATCTTATTTTCTTATTAAAATTATTAAATTCTGATTTAATAAAATTTGATACAAATATCAAGCCTACTTTGGATAGGTTTACTCTGGATACGTTTACTCTGGATTAAAAACCTCTGACAATAACTTTAACTTTGAATGAGTGCTTTTTAAAATACCAAAAAGAAAATGTTTTTAATCTGTAGCAAATTACTCAATACAATCTAAACTTTGGTTCTGAAGAGAAACAACCTGAAAATGAGAATAGACCAGTGATTATTAGTCACATCACTTTAATAGTGTCCCAGAAATAGAGCGAAACCTCTTCATGATGATGTTGGGAGGTAAGAATAACCCCAATTTTACAAGCAAGCGAGAACAATGAAGATGTTTCCTGTTATATACTTCAAGGAATGCAACAGAATCTCGATCATATCTGTATATTCTGTTACACATCAGATACTCATTGAGCATGTTCTAGGTGCAGACAGTGGCTCAGGTGTTTGTAACAAGTCAGACAAAACGGTGCCCTTGTAGGGCTTATATTCCATCTGGGGAGAAGTAATGGGCAGGCAAATGATGAAGTGACCTCCAGAAATGGATGAGCTGTTAGTAGATACACAGGAAAATTGGGAAGGGGATTATTCTAGATCAGAGCTTTTGAAATTTTTAAACTGCATACCGTCCCCTTGGGGTTTTTGTTAAAATGCGGATTTTTACTTCAGCAGGTCTGTGGTGGGGCCTAAGATGCATCACCAAACCAAACAAAATGCTCTCAAGTGATGCTCATGCTTCTGGTCTGAGGACCACACTCAGCACCACTGCTCTAGATGAAGAAGGGATGGAAGGAACAACTTTAGCTAGACGGCCAGGGAAGGGCTTTTTCAGGAATTAAATCCTAAATGCTGAGAAGCAGCCAGGCTCATAAAGAACGGCAGGTACAAAGGCCTGGAGGCAGGAATGAGCTACGAGTGTGTACAAGAAGCCCATCAGAGCCGACACTGATGAGGGAAGGTGACGGGAGAATGAGGTATGCTCCCATCGCTTACTTGTATCATTTACAGCCTTGTCTGCAGGCGTGATGAAGAGTTTGAATTCCATTCTAATTGCAATGGGAAGACATTCAGTGGCTTCTAAGCAGGAGAGTACTATAAGCTTATTTATGATCACTTGACTACTGTGTAAATAACAAACCACAGGAGGGCATGCGTACAGTCAGGGACAAACTATGCGATCAAACTTTGAAGTGCTACCCATCGGAAGTAGGAATTCAAATGTAAATCACCAGCTTCGCAATGGAGATAACTGGCACGCTGTCAAAATCACTGCGTGTAAACAGAATTTTTATATTCTAAGCATTAGTCTCCGCCTAATTATTCACATATGACCATATGGATATCTTCCTTGAAAACAATGCCGTAATCCACAGAATAAATACATCGTTTTACCCAAGTAATACATGCACGCCTAAGGTTTAAAAATCAACACTGAAAGCCTTAATTAAAAAAGAGATATTTCCTACTCGAGGAAAGAGATATTTTCTTTTTTTGTTGTTGTTTTTTGTTTTTTTTGTTTTTTGGTTTTTTTTTTTTGTTTTTTTTTTGTCTTTTTGCTATTTCTTTGGGCCGCTCCTGCGGCATATGGAGGTTCCCAGGCTAGGGGTCAAATCGGAGCTGTAGCTGCCGGCCTACGCCAGAGCCACAGCAACGCAGGATCCGAGCCGCGTCTGCAACCTACACCACAGCTCACGGCAACGCCGGATCGTTAACCCACTGAGCAAGGGCAGGGACCGAACCCGCAACTTCATGGTTCCTAGTCGGATTCGTTAACCACTGCGCCACGACGGGAACTCCTTTCTTTTGTTTTTTTTTTTGTTTTTTGTTTTTGGAAAGAGATATTTTCTACTTCCTCTCCACACCCTGTCTGATCATCATAGGCAACCACTTCGATGTTTTTTAACTTTTTCCTGCTCTTATTTACGTCCACATTTCTAAATAATATGCTTACATTGCTACTTCTTGATTTATCAATTCTACATACTATCTTTTGACCTTCTAATATGGTAGACCAGAATGTTGCATTAAAAAAAAAAACTTAACATGGAAAGCATCAAATGTACATACACAGCGTGAAAAGAACAGTGTAATAATCTCATTCCCTATCACTCAGCTTTGAAAATTGTGTCTTTCCTGTTTTATCTCCACCTTTACCCACTAACTACTTGACTATTACTTTTAGATTTTTTTAAGGAAAAATTTACACACATTTAATGCACAAATCTTAACTGTATAATTGTGACAAATGCATACACCTGAGTAACCCTGGTATACAAACTGTAATTCTGGTATACTAATCCTGGTATAGTAATTCTGGAATGTGAAGTAATTCTAATAGTGTGAAGTGAGAATTTAAGTGCCTTCCATAAAAAACAAACAAACACCTCAAACACTATAAAGAGTGCTTCCGTCTCCCACATTATATTGTTACTCCCTTCCCACAATCCACACTTCCCGACCCATGAGCAAGAAGTATGTGACTGGCTAGGTTTGTAATCCAGCCTCCGAACCAAAATTAGATCTCTAGTCTTCTCCAGATTGCAGTGCTGTGCTCTGTCCCTTTTGTTGCATTAAGTTATCGAATGCAATTACCACTCCAGCATTTTCAACGAAACAGAATAGTAGTTTAATTCCTCAATAAATACAATAAAGTTGAATAAAGCTTAATAAACTGTGACAAAGCTATTGTAATAACTATTAGCAAGTCAATTCACTAGCAAAGTAGACTGGCATTACGTAAGTTTATTTTCCTTGGAAAGGTGAATAAGAACAGATTTTCATAAATGACATTATACTTTAAAGTTGCTAAGGGTGGTGTAATTTAAAACCCTTAGTGAATCTTTAAGTTGGAACATTTGAAAACACTATAGTTTTCTCCCACTTCTAAAAGCTATACAAAAGTATAGGAAGCATATTTTATGTGCTAACTTTATGCTTGACTTTATCTTAATTTCTAACCATTTTTCTCCTTGTCCCATCTATATTCAAAATCCTACTATATTACTTATCTGGAAAGTTGCCCCAAGTACTTTATGGAATAAGATGGGATATTAACCAACTGAGCAAAAATAAATTTTTTTTTTTTTTTTTTTTTTTTGTCTTTTTGCCTTTTCTAAGGCTGCTCCTTCGGCATATGGAGGTTCCCAGGCTCGGGGTCGAATCGGAGCTGTAGCCACCGGCCTACGCCAGAGCCACAGCATCACAGGATCCGAGCTGCGTCTGCGACCTACACCACAGCTCACGGCAACGCCAAACTGTCAACCCACTGACCAAGGGCAGGGATCGAACCCACAACCCCATGGTTCCTAGTCGGATTCGTTAACCACTGCGCCACGACGGGAACTCCAAGAATAAATGTTTTCTTAAAGAAATACTTACACAGATGTTCGTTTTGCTTCAGTATAAGTAACATCAATGAAGTGATTATGCAAATAAGAACTTTTTAATATTTGATTCTAAAACAAGGTTCATCTTTGACACAAATAATAACTTCCTCGAATATTTTGTATTTGGGTACATAAACAACCAATACCACTTCCCTAAGGTACGATGAAAAATTGTAAGGTTTCTGAACACTCCCAATTTTCCCAGAAACAACGAATCTTAAAACCAGTCTCCAACTCGCATCTCCTAGGTCCCTGAAGATAAACTTAAGACGTTATTTGCCTCCTTCATTATTATTCTCTCATAGGTGTAGTTTTCCAAAGGCTACATGCATGATGTGACAATGCAGTAGATTGATGTGAGAATCCAATAATCTTATATTACGGCAGACATTAAAAAGATTTGCAATAAAGAGAAGCAATGCAAGTCTTTCCATTGTTTTTTAGGAAAAGTAATTACTCATAAAAAATTTTGTTAATATGTAATGGGTTTATTATGTTTTAAGTGAATGAATGCATATTTAAATAATTTCTCAGTTTGAGCTTCTACTACAGTAAATACCAAAGATATAACATACCTAAATAAAACCTCTTTGGGGTATTCAATAATTATTAAAAGCATAAAGAGGTTCTGAGATCAAAAATTTTGAAAATCTGGGCGTTCCCATCATGGCGCAGCCAAAACAAATCTGACTAGAAACCATGAGATTGCAGGTTTGATCCCTGGCCTAACTCAGTGGGTTAAGGATCCAGTATTGCCATGAGCTGTGGTGTAGGTTGCAGAAATGGCTTGGATCTGGCGTTGCTGTGGCTCTGGCGTAGGCTGTCGGCTACAGCTCTGATTAGACCCCTAGCCTGGAAACCTCCATGTGCCAAAGGTGTGGCCCTAAACAGCAAAAAGGAAAAAAAAAAAAAAAAAAAAAAAGTTTGAAAATCTGCTTTTGACCAAGTCCCCCCAACCCCCCAACCAAACAAAACACATTCAAACAAAATTTTTAAAACTGGAGTGAAATAAAGTAGAGATAGAATAAACAATCCTGGAGTTCCCTTCGTGGCTCAACAGTTAACAAACCAGACTAGGGTCCATGAGGATGTGTGTTCGGTCCCTGGCCTCACACAGTAAGTTAAGAATCTGGCGTTTCCGTGAGCTGTGGTATAGGTCACGGACATGGCCCAGATCCTGAGTTGCCCTGGCTGTGGCAAAGGCCAGCAGCTGTAGGTCCATTTAGACCCCTAATCTGGGAACTTTCATATGCCTCAGGTGTGCCCTAAAAACCTAAAAAAGGGGGGGGGGGCAGAAGAACTAAAGAGACTTTTTTCCAAAGAAGACACACAGATGGCCAACAGGTTCATGGAAAGGTGTTTAGGGAAATGCAAATCAAATCAAAACTACAATGAGATGCCACCTCATACCTATTAGAATGGCTACTTTCAAAAAGATAAGACATAAGCATCGGTGAGGATGTGCAGAAAAGAGAACCCTTGTACACTGCTGGTGATTTGGGATGTGAGGATGATTCAACATATGTATGTCAATGTGATATACCAAATTAATAGAATGAAAATAAATCATATAATAACCTCAGCAGACACAGAAAAAGCATTTGATAAAATTCAACATCTGTTCCTGAAAAAAACTATTAACAAATTAGGTATAGCAGGAATGTAACAACATAATAAAGACCATATATGATAAGCTCACAGCTAACATCATACCCAACAGTAGAAATTTGAATACCAGGAACAAGACAAGGGTGCCGACTCTCACAACTCCTATTCAGAGCAATCAGGTAAGAAAAAGAAGTATTAAGGCATCAGAATTGGAAAGGAATATGTAAAACTGTATTTGCAGATGACAAGATTTTATATATAGAAAACCATAAAGACACTCCCTGCCCTATCAACTGTTAGATCTAATCAACAACTTCAGTAAAGTTGCAGCATAAAAAATTAATCTGTAAAAATCAGTAGTGTTTCTATAAACTAACAATGAACTGTCTGAAAAAGAAATAATGAAAATAATCCCATTTACAATAACATCAAAAACAATAAAATAATTAGGAATAAGTTTAACCAAGGAGGTGAAAGATCTCTCCTCTGAAAACTACAAGACATTGATGAAAGGACTTAAAGACACAAATAAATGGAAAGGTATCCCATATTCATGGATTGGCAGAAATAATGTTGTTAAAATGTCAATATTACCAATAGCAATCTTTTGGCAGAGTCAATGCAATCCCCATCAAGATACCAATGGCATTTTTTTCATAAAAGAAAAAACAATCCTAAAACTTATATGAAACCACAACAGATCTTGAATAGCCAAAGCAATCTTGAGAAAGACGAACAAAGCAGGAAGCATCATACTTCCGATTTCAAGTTATACCCTAAAGTTGTAGTCATCAAAACTAAATCACTGGCATAAAAATAGATCAACAGAACAGAACTGAGAGCCCAGAAGTAAATGCAAGCATATATGGTTAACTAACATGTGACAAGAGAGCCAAGAATGGAGAAAAGACAGTCTCTTCAATAACTGGTGCTGGGAAAAATGGACATTTACATGTAAAAGGATAAAATTAGACCCCTATCTTTCA
Organism: Sus scrofa; assembly: GCF_054392235.1. NCBI lineage: Eukaryota > Metazoa > Chordata > Mammalia > Artiodactyla > Suidae > Sus > Sus scrofa. The sequence goes on from NC_139385.1 coordinate 16,570,690, forward strand.
CTATTCACAAAAAATTAACTCAAAATAGATTGAAGACTTAAATGGATTAAAGACCTAAAACCATGAAACTCCTAGAAGAAAACATAGGGTAAAAACCTCCTTGATATAGGTCTTGGCAATAAGTTTTTTAGACACCTAAACCATAAGCAACAAAATAAAAAACAAACAAGTAAGACTATATCACACCACAAAATTTGTGGAAGTTCTCCTGGGGCACAGTGGGTTAAGGATCTGGCATTGCCACAGCTGTGGCACAGGTCACAACTGAGGCATGGATTTGATCCCTGGACTGGGAACTTCCACACACCGTGAGTATAGCCAAAACAAACAAAAAACCCCACAAAGTTCCTGCCCAGCAAAGGAAACAATCAACAAAGTGAAAAGTCAACATAGAGAATGGGAAAAAATATTTGAAAACCATATATCTGACAAGGGGTTCATATCCAAAATATATTAAAAAACTTAAACAATCAATAGCAAAACCCCCCAAATAACCCAGTTAAAAAAATGAGCAAAAGACCTGAATAGACATTTTTTCAAAGAGGATATACACATAGTCAAAAGGTATATGAAAAGATGCTCAAAATCACTAGTCATTAGGGAAATGCAAGTCAAAACTACAATATCACTTCATATCACTTATTATGGCTATCATAAAAAAGAAAATAACCAGTGCTGGCAAGTATGTGGAGAAAAGGGAACGCTTGAGCACTGTTGGTAGGAACGTATACTGGAACAGCCACTATGGTAAACAATATGGAAATTCCTCAAAAATTAAAACTAAAACTACCACACAATCCAGCAATTCTGCTTCTAGGAACGTACTCAAAGCAAACAGAAACACTGTACTCCCACGTTCATGGCAGCATTATGTACAATAGTCAGGACATGGATCCATGAACAGATAAATGGATAAAGAAGTTGTGGGGGGTTGTGTGTGTGTATGAATATTATACAGCCCTAAAAAATGAGGAAATCCTGCCATCTGAGACAACATGGACGGACTCTGGTGGCATTACACTAAGCGAAATAAGTCAGAGAAAAATAAATACTACATGATCTCACCTATATGTGGAATCTTAACAACCCCCCCCAAAAACCCCAAACTCATAGAAAAAGAGATCAAATCTGTAGTTACTAGAGGTGAGATGGGGTGGAGAGGTGCCAGAATGGGAGGAGGTGGGATTGGAGGAAGGTACAAACTTCCAGCCATAAGTTAAATAAGTACTAGGGATGTAATATACAACAGGACGACTGTAGTTAACACTGCTGCATGATACATAAGAAAATCAAAAGAGTAAATACTGACTTCTCATCACAAAAGGAACATTTTGTTTCTTTTTCTTGTATTCATATGAGATGGATACTAACTAAATTTACTACAGTAACCATTTTACAATATACATGTCAAACCATTATTTGAGGTTGCACACCTTAATTAAAATTAGTGACATATGTCCGCTATATTTCAATAAAGTTGGAAAAAAATTTAAAGTTCTTAAATGTTTAATTTTGTAACATAAATTTCACCTCAATTTATAAAAAAAGATTTGTGTAGTGGGATGAAAGATAATTTTTATTTTTATTATTAAACTTTTATGTATTTTCATAATTTTCTACAACAAACATGTAAACTAAGTAATCAGAAAAAGGATAAATGATTTTTTAAAATACCGAAACGTTAAAATATCAACTGTTTCTGAATGGTGGGAAAGAATTTAATAAAGGTACCATTCCTAACTTCTACTTTGTTGTATTTTGTAAATTTTCTTTAAGGACAAATTTTTTTATTTTTTATTTTGTTTTATTTTATTTTTTTGCTTTTTAGGGCCGAGCATGCAGCATAGGTAAATTCCCAGGCTAGAGGTCGAACTGGAGCTGCAGCTGCCGGCCTACACCACAGCCACAGCAATGCTGGATCTGAGCCATGTCTGCAACCTACCCCACAGTACCTGGCAACTCCAGATCCTTAACCCACTGGATGAGGCCAGGGATCAAACCCACATCCTCATGGATACTAGTGGGTTCAATATCACTGAGCCACAAAGGGAACTCCTAAAATTTAAATAAATATAAAAATAAAAAGAGTTATTTTAAGTCTAACACCCTGATTACCATCACCTAGGTCAAGAAATGGAACTTTGAAGACACCCCGCCCCCAGCCATGTGCCCCAACCTAATCAAACACTCCTTCTCTCCCAAAGCAGTAACTATCCCAACTTTTATCCTTCAGTTTCTATATGGATTCATCACAAGTGAGTATTCCTAGTTAATAGAGTTTAATCTTGCCCCCACTCTCATCTTCTTTTATTTGATATATGAAGTCACTTCTGAGCTATAAATTCCTAACCCCAGTATTTTTAAGGCTCAATTCCAGGAAAAACATTTTTCTAGGAATACGTTACATCAGAAATGTTTATAGTAAACTATGATTATTTCCTTTTGAGCACAAATTGCTTTTCTTGGAGTTAATATATTCATATTTTGTTGTTACATTTTATATGCCACTATCTTTTCTGAGCAAATATTTTCAACAAGATCACCCACATCAAGAAATCTGTGAACTGCATTCTTCCTTGGAGCCTTCCCTGGAACCCTTGACCTTCCTCAATCACTCTGGAGGCCCTGAATTGGCTGGCTGCTCTCTGGGCTTGCTGCACAGCTGTCATGCTAAGACTTCCAGTCTCTTCCCTTTTCTGAAGCTTCCTTTTCTTAGACATGGCATGCTCCTTTCCCCCTTGGTTTAATCACTTGTTTTGGTAAAACATAACAGCTTCCTGGAGAAAACAGAGAGGTAAAATTTCTAAGAGGTTCAAAGTCTAAAAATATCTTTCTTCTACCATCACATTGGATTGACAGTTTGGGTAGATAATTATAAATTAAAAATAATTTTCCCTCAGAAATTTTTTTTTTAAATCTTTTCAGGGCTGCACCCATGGCATATAGAGGTTCCCAGGCTAGGGGTCCAATCGGAGCTGTAGCCACCGGCCTACGCCACAGCCACAGCAATGCCAGATCAGAGCTGTGTCTGTGACCTACACCACAACTCACTGCAACGCCAGATCCTTAACCCACTGAGCGAGGCCAGGGATCAAACCTGCATCCACATGTATGCTAGTCAGATTTGTTTCTGCTGAGCCACAACGGGAACTCCAGAATTTTCTTTTTAATAGCTGCCATGGCATATGGAAGTTCCCGGGCCAAGGACCGCATTCACAGCCATAATGTACATATTTTTTTATGCCAATTCCAGTGCTGGACAGAATAGATTATGTTCACCACAGCCTATCTCTCTCTCACTGATTACAACTAAAAATTAGAAAGAATATAAAACCAACTGCCTGAGGATTCTAAATAGTAAAAATAGCAAGCAGATGGGGAAAAAGTTAAAACTTGAACAACCAGTACAGTGGAGTTTTCTGGGTTTTTTCTCTCTTTTATCTTCTGCCTTTGAACCAAGAGTTGCTCAAGTTGCAGAATTGCCCAAGAGCAGTAAACAGCAAAAAAAAAAAAAAAAAACCACGGCACTGTATCTGGCCAGAAGATGAGGAAAAGGGACCCTTCTGAGTAGAATGGAGGAGGGGGAAAAGCACAGTTTGTTTTCAGATTTATTCTTTCTCTCTTGGCTTTGCTTAAAGGTGAAACAGCATCTCAGGGATGGCAGTCCAGGTACCTTAAATTCTGAGAGAAAACTTGTCTCTGCATAGAAGAAATGAGAAAAGGGTCGTAAGTGCATAAGGGGAACCCTAGCGTTCTTTTCCTCTTTTCTCTCACTGCTGTATCCTGAGGGTGAACTCTGTCAGGTGGAACTGGGTGACAGTAAGGGAAGCTAAAATGCTCTCTGAGTAACCTGTCTTTCTAGCTAGAGGAACTGGGAAAGAGGCCACTAGAAACCAGAAATTGGGAAGAAAATCCCAGCAGGGAGCAAGCCAAAGAAAGGTTCTCCTAATTCTCTGTAGCAACTAACACAAGTCCCAGCCTCACTCCTGAGCTGCACATGCATGGAACAGCAAAGAAGCACAGCAAAGCTTTTGAAAACTAAACAATATAAACCACTCCTCAAGTAGCAGACTGACTACTGAGTGAGACATGTGGGGGCAAAGGCTTTGCAAATGGCAGTAACATTGAAACCATCACCCACAGAGGAGACAGAATTTGTAGTCTTAATCTCACTGGGTTGATTGCCTATTAAAGCAAAAATCACCATTCTCAAAAGATTTTTATCCTGCTGTATAGCACTGGGAACTGTGATCATGATGGAGCATGATAATGTGAAAAAAAGAACGTATATATGTATGTATGTGGGTCACCTTGCTGTACAGTAGAAAATTGACAGAACACTGTAAACTAACTATAATGGAAAAAAATAAAAATCATTAAAATAAAATAAAATAAAAGATTTTAATAGAACTCACAGAAAAGTTTAATAGAACTTTTAGAATAGAGTCTGAAAACAAAATATTTGAAATATAATGAGGTGAAGATACGTTCCCAAATTACACGACAATGAATCAAAAAAAAAAAAAAAATAGTAACCAATTCTCGGAGAAAAAAAGATGTCAATCCTAAAATGACATAGATATTGGACTTTCAGAATAACATTTGAATTAGTTATATCTATGTTCCTCAAGGTGAAGGTAGTGAAAAATGACTGGAAGGAAAGACGGAGGTTCTCAGAAGAGAAAGAGTAACTATAAAGCAGGAATCAAACAGAAATTATATAACTAAACAATGCAACATATGATATAAACTGAAAATCCACTAGGTGAAGTCAAAGGCAGAGTGAAGATGACAAACGAGAAGATTCAGTGAGCCAAAAGGCTGATTAATAGAAATTATCCAACCCGAAGAACATTTAATGTCATTGGATTCCCAGAAGGGGACAGAAAGACTGAGGCAAAAACTTTTTAAGAATTAGTGGCTTGGAGTTCCCGTCGTGGCGCAGTGGTTAACGAATCCGACTAGGAACCATGAGGTTGTGGGTTCGGTCCCTGCCCTTGCTCAGTGGGTTAACGATCCGGCGTTGCCGTGAGCTGTGGTGTAGGTTGCAGACGCGGCTCGGATCCCGCGTTGCTGTGGCTCTGGTGTAGGCCGGTGGCTACAGCTCCGATTGGACCCCTAGCCTGGGAATCTCCATATGCCGCAGGAGCGGCCCAAGAAATAGCAAAAAGACAAAAAAAAAAAAAAAAAAAAAAAAAAAAAGAATTAGTGGCTTAAAACTGCTCAAATTTAGCCCAAAACAAACATTTATAGATTTTTTTTTTAAAAAACTCAGTGAACCTGAAAGAGTTGATAAACTCAAAGAACACTATACCCAGGTACATCATAAGCTGCTAGAAACCAAAACAGGGAAAAAAAACCTCTTGAAAGCATCATGAGAAAAACAACACATTATCTATAACGGAACAATAATTCATATGACTACTGATTTCTCATAAACCACCACTGGAGGCCAGAAGACACTGAAACAACCTCTTTGAAATGCTGGGGCGGGGGGGAGAACTGTCCACTGAAAATTCTGTATCCAGCTAGAGTATCTTGCAGAGATCAAGGATAACTAAAGACATTTTCAGAAGAAGGAAAACTAAAAGAACTTATTACCAGCAGACTTGCACTAAGAGAAATGCTGAAGGAAGTTCTTTACACGGAAGGGAAAATGATAATGGATAGAAATATGGAACTTCAGAAAGGAAGAGCAACAGAAATGATAAATATCTGGATAGTTATAATAGACTGTTTTTCTCCTTGAGTCCTTTAAAATATGTAAAACTGTTGAAAGCAAATGCAATAACATTATTGAGATTTCAAGGTATAGAGCTATAATACCCATGGCAATCATATAAGGGGGGAAGATAAATACACTTTCATAGTTGTAAGATTTCTACATTTTTTTTTTAGCTGTTAAATACTCAATATAATATAAAAGGTTATGTGTGTATATTGTATTCTCTAGAACAACCACTAAAAAGAAGTTCAAAGAGATATGAACAAAAAGTCTAGATAAACTTAAATGAAATACAAAAAAATTTCAAATATCCAAAAGGTATGAAATAGGGAATAAACAAAAAAGGAGAGGGTACAAACAAAATAAAAGAAAAAAAAAAAAAAAAAGAAAGTAAAAGCAGATCTAAATCTAAAACAAATCAATAATTAAAAGGAAGTGTCTAAACACATCCATTAAAAGATAGATTATGGGAGTTCCCATCATGGCTCAGAGGGAAACAAATCTCACTAGTAACCATGAGGACACAGGTTTGATCCCTGGCCTTGCTCGGTGGGTTAAGGATCTGGCATGTGGCTGTGGGGTAGGCCAGTGGTTACAGCTCCGATTTGACTCCTAGCCTGGGAAACTCCATATGCTGTGGGTGCAGTCCTAAAAAGACCAAAAAAAAAAAAAAGGTGAAAAGAAAAAAAAAAGACAGATTATGTTGTATACCTAAAACTAATGTCAATTATAGCTCAAAAAAAATTATTCATCTCCCCCAACAAAAACAATGAAAGACAGATCTTGCCAAAGTGAGCTTAAAAACAACAAAAAAAAAGGACTAAACATGTGCTGCTTACCAGAAAGCTACTTCAAATATAATAACATAGGTTAAAACTAAAAAGATGAAAAAAAAAAAAAAACCACATCAAAAGAAAGTTAGGAGTTCTCTTATGGCACAACGGGTTAAGAATCCAATCTTGTCACTGGAGCAGCCCAGGTCACTGCTGTGGCTCAGGTTCAACCCCAGGCCCAGGAGCTTCCATATGCCACAGGTATGGCCCAAAAAAAAAAAAAAGTTAGAAAATGGTTAAAATGGCAAAATTTACGTTATGTATATTTTACCATGAGGGGGGAAAAAAAAACTAGACTGGCTATATTACCTCAAGAAAAAGTAATCTTCACAAAAAGGGAATTTATCAAGGAATAAAAAGCAACATTGCCCCAGGATAAAAGGGTCAATTAACTAAGACAAATCAATCCTAAATGTGTATGCATCTAACAAGAGGACTCCAAAATCAATGAAGCAAACCTGACCCCCTTGCTGTACAGTGGGGAAAAATAAATAAATAAATAAAAATCAATGAAGCAGATGGTGATAGAACTGAAAAGATAAATAAAAGGACCATGATTATACTTAGAGATTTCAACAAATCTCTCAAAAATTAATAGAACAAATAGAAAATCAGAAAGGATACTGAAGATCTGAATGGAACAATCAACAAACTTGATCTGACATTTGTAGAACAATCCATTCAACAGCAGAATACACATTAACCAAGATAAACCACACTGTAAACAAAATATAAACAAATATATTGTAAGCGAACCTTAACGAATTAAAAATAACTGAAATCATACAAAATATACCCTCTAACCATAATGAGAATTAAACTAGAAACCAGTAATAGAAAGTTATCTGGGAGTTCCCATCGTGGCGCAGTGGTTAACGAATCCGACTAGGAACCATGAGGTTGCGGGTTCGGTCCCTACCCTTGCTCAGTGGGTTAACGATCCGGCGTTGCCGTGAGCTGTGGTGTAGGTTGCAGACGCGGCTCGGATCCCGCGTTGCTGTGGCTCTGGCCTAGGCCGGTAGCTACAGCTCCGATTTGACCCCTAGCCTGGGAACCTCCATATGCCACGTGAGCGGCCCAAGAAAGAGCAAAAAGACAAAAAAAAAAGAAAAGAGAGAAGAAAGATATCTGAAAAATGCCCCCAACTATTTGGAAATTAAATAGCATACTTCTAAAAAAAAAAAATCCACAGGTCAAAGATACAGTCTCAAGGAAGTCAGAATTTATTTTATACTGAACAAAAATATAACACATTGGGAGTTCCCATAGTGGCTCAGCAGTAAAAAAACCCAACTAGGATCCATGAGGACGTGGGTTCAATCCCTGGCCTCGCTTAGTGGATTACAGATATGGCAGGTGCCGAGCGCTATTGTGTAGGCCAGCAGCTACAGCTCCAATTCAACCCCTAGCCTGGGAACTTCCACATGCTGTGGATGCGGCCCTTAAACAAACAAACAAAAAAAAAAACACATTGACTCACAGACTTTAAAAACGAACTTAGTTACCAAAGGGGACAGATGGAGGGGGAGGGATGGACTGGGAGTTTGTTACTGGCACATGCACACTGAGGTATGGGAATGAATGGCCAACAGGGACCTGCCGTATAGTACAGGGAACTCTACTCAATATTCTGTGATAATCTATATGGGAAAAGAATTTGAAAATGAATGGTTGTGTATATTTATAACAGAATCACTTTGTTGTACAGCAGAAATTATCGCCAACACTGTAAATCAACTATACTTCAATAAAACTTTTAAAAATGGTAAAAAAAAAAAATAACATATCAAAAGTGATGGTATGCAGCTAAAGTAGTGCTTACAGGGAAATTTACAGGATTAAAAGTAAGGAGGAGAAAACCTAAGATTAGAGCAGAAATCCATGAAATTAAAAACAGAAAAAAAATATAGAAAGCTAATAAAATACAAAGCTAGTATTCTGAAATTGATAAATCTTTAGCTACACTTGACAAAGACAAAACATGATACAGAAAAGATACAAAGTATCAATATCAGAAGTAAAAGAGGGTTTATCAGTACAGACAGATACACACATTAAAAGGATAACAAGGGAAGACTACAAACAACTCTAGGCCCATAACATTGACCATTTAGAGGAAATGGATCAATATTTTGAAATTCACAAATACTAGTACCCACTGAAGAAAAACAGAAACTCTAAATAGTCCCATTACCAGTTTAGGAACCCCCCCCCCTTTTTTTTATGGTCACATCTGCAGCATATGGAAGTTCCTGCCAGGGACTGAATCCAAGCCGCACCTGTGACTTTGCTGCTGCGGCAACATTGGTTCCTTTAACCCACTGCATTGGGCTGGGAATAGAATCAGTGCCTCTGCAGCTACCTGAGCTGCTGCAGTCAGATTCTTATAGTAGGAACTCCCTAGGACCTTTCAAGAAAACAAAACCTCCAAGTCTAGATGGCTGCACTGGGAAATTCCTATATGTATATACCATATATATATGTAAAATAATACCAATTCTATATCTCTTCTAGAAAACAGAAGAGGATGGAACATTCTCAACTCAATTTATGAAGCCAGCATTACCCTGACATCAAAACCAGACAAAAACAGTACAAGAAAAAAAAAAAACTATAGACTAATATTGCTTATGAAAACACAAAAATCCTCAACAAAATACTATAAATGAAATCCAGCAACATACACAAAGCATAATACATTGTGACCAAGTGGGATTAAATGTGAGAATGCAAAGCTGGTTCAACATTCAAAATTCTATCACTGTGATTCATCATATTAACAGACTAAAGAAGAAAAACTGAAAAACCACACAATGATCTCTAGATGCAGATAATGCATTTGACAAAACACAACATCCATTCATGGTTTTAAAAATGCCCAACAAACTAGGAAGAGGGGGGATTTTCTTTGTCTTTCCTTTTCCTTTTTTTTGTTTTTTTTTTTTTGTTTTTTAGGGCTCCACCCACAGCATATGGAGGTTCCCAGGCTAGGGGTGGAATCAGAGCTGTATGCAGCTGCTGGCCACAGCCACAGCCATGCAGGCTTTGAGCCACGTCTGCAACCGATACTGAAGCTCATGGCAACACCAGATCCCTGACCCACTGATTGAGGCCAAAGATAGAACCCGCAACTCCACGGTTACTAGTCAGATTCATTTCCGCTGTGCCACATGGGGAACTCCGAGAAGGGATTTTCTCTGACCTGCTAACAGTCATCTACAAAAAAACCTATAGCTAACATCACATTCAATGTGGAAAGATTAAGTTTTTTCCCCTAAAATCAGAAAAAAAATTTTTAAATGTCTGCTCTCAACACTTTTATTCAACACTGTACTGTAAGTCCTCAGGTGTACGATTAGAGAAGAAAATAAGAGCATACTTATTAGGAAGGAAGAAATAAAACTATTTGTAGGAGTTCCAACTGTGGCTCAGAGGGCTAAGAACCCGACATAGTGAGGATGCGGGTTTGATCCCTGGTGCTTGCTCAGAGGGTTAAGTATCCAGTGTTGCTGCAAGTTGCAGCATAGGTTGCAAATGCAGCTCGGATCCAGTGTTGCTGTGGCGGTGGCACAGGCCTGCAGCTGCAGCTCCAATTTGATCCCTAGCCTGGGAATTTCCATATGCCGTGGGTGGAGCCCTAAAAAGAGGGGAAAAAACCAACTCTATTTGCAGACCATATGTTTGTCCTCATAGAATATCATAAGTAAGAAATGAACATATGAACAGAAAATAGCCAGACCACAACCAAAAAGAGAACCCTGACCCACAACCTCTGCAGCAAACCAGTCCAGGAAGCCAAACTACAACTTCTGTAGCAATAGATTCCAAACAGCCAGGACCTGATCAATAACTGCCAGCCTCCCTAGTTTTTGCCCCCACTTTCCAGAAAGCCAAATATGCTCCCTAACCAATCACACAGGATGCCCTACTTCTAGTTAGGCCTCCTTCCAGCTTCCCCATGCCAACAAGTTCCAATTAAGACAACCTGAAGCTTTCCCTTTTTTCCAATATAAAGCTTTATACTCTCCTTTTAGATTTCCTTTTGAGTTTGTGCCAAATGCAAGTGATGGTGGCTGACGCCTGACTTGTTCTTATTTGGACAGTCTTCATTTATTTCTATACAAGGCAAAAAAAATCCTAGAATTAAAAGGTGAATGAGTTTATAAGGTTATATAACACAAGATCAATATACAAAAATCAACTGTATTTCTATATACCAGAAATAATTACTGGAAATAAAACATTTAAAATTATTATTTACAATAGTACATACACACAAATAAAGTGCATAGATACAAATCTAACAAAGTATGTGTGGTATCTGTATGGTGAAAATTACAAAATGGTGATGAAAAAAAAAAATCAAAGAAGACCTACATAGATGGAGAAAGATTGGAAGACTCAATATGGTTAGGATACTAATTTTCCTCAGACTGCAACACAGATTCAATGCAATTCTTTGCAACGCAGGATCTGAGCCGCGTCTGCAACCTACACCACAGCTCACGGCAAGGCCAGATCGTTAACCCACTGAGCAAGGGCAGGGATCGAACCTGCAACCTCATGGTTCCTAGTCAGATTCGTTAACCACTGCGCCACGACGGGAACTCCTCAATGCAATTCTAATCAAAATACCAGAGGGATTTTTTTGTAGATAGTGACAAATATGTATATAAAAGGTAAAAGGACTAGAGAAGCCAAAACATTTTGGAAAAAGAATACATCTGGAGAACATACACTAATTTCAAGATAGTCTAAAGCTACACTAATCAAGACCGTGTGCTTCTGGAAAAAGGACAGGCTCAGAGATCACAGAACAGAATACAGAGCTCAGAAAGAGAGAGACGTGAGAGTTCTCTTGTGGCATTGTCACTGCAGTGGTTTGAGTCGCTGCTGTGGCACAGGTTTGAATTTCCACATGCTGTGAGCAAGGCCAGGGAAAAAAAAAAAAGATACAAAAGGTGGTTTGTTTTGTTTTCTTTTTCTTTTTTTGCCGCCCCGCAGCATAGGGAGTTCCCAGGCCAGGGATCAAATCCAAGCCACAACTGCGACCTACACTGCAGCTGCAGCCACACCAAATCCTTTAACCCACTGAGCCAGGCTGGGGATCAAACCTGTGTCCTGGCACCGCAAAAAGGCTGCCAATCCTGCTGCACAACAGGGGGAACTCCACAAATGGTATTTTTAACAAAAATGCAAAGACAACTTAATGAGAAAGAACTGTTTTCAACAAGTGGTGCTGGAATAATTATATAGGCATACACCAAAAAAAAAAAAAAAAAAAAAAAAAAAGAGAGAAAGAAAGAAAGAAAAAAAGAAGAACTTTGACCCCATACCTCAGACCTCAAACATGATTCACGATAGAGAAGATTAGAAAGTGGACTTCATCAAAACTTCAAACATTTGCTTTGGGAAAGGCACTGTTAAGAAAATGAAAAGATAACCCAGAGACTGAAAGAAAATATCTGGAAATTACATTTCGGACAAAGGACTTTTAACAGGATATATAAAGATCTCTAAAAACTCAGCCATAAAAAAGCCAAACAACTCAGGTGGGAAAAAAACCAAAAAATTTAAATAAGCACATCACCAAATATATAGAGATGGCACCTAAGTACATATAAAGATGCTCAACATCTTCAGTCATTAAGAAGAATGCGAATTAAAATTCCAATGAGATACCACTACACACCTACCAGAATGGTTAATAGACATAATACAACAAAACAAACACACACACACCTAAGTGTTGGTAAGGATGCAAAGCAACTGAAACTCTTATACAATGTTAGTGGTCATGCACAATGGTATTTGATCTGGAAAACAAATTGGCACTTTCTTACAAAGTTAAACATACACTCATCATACGACCCAGCACTCCCACTGGTTGTTTCCCGCAGAGAAATGAAAACCTACACTTACACAAAAATCTGTTAGCAAGAGTTTATAGTAACTTTATCTTAAATTGCCAAAAATTGGAAACAACGCAATTGTTCAATAGGTAAATGGATGGACAAACTAGTATACATCACGAGATACCACTGAGTCATAAAATGAAAGGACCATGAATACGTGCATCTATATGGATCAATGGCAAATACATTACGGTAAGTTAACAAAGCCAGACTCAAAGGCTAGATACTGTAAAATTCCACTCAAATGATATTTTGGAAAAGGCAAAACTTATTAGGGCAGAGAATAGATCAATGCTTGCCAGGGGTTAGGGATGGAGGAGAGCTGACTGCACAGGGTAACTGTTCTGATGTAGATGGTACTGGTGGCTACCTGACTGCATCTGTCCAAACTCCACAAACTGGAAATCAAGCAGTGGACCTCACTTTGTGTGAAAGCAGAATGGAATTTCTATTACTGGGTATGGTTTTGTCAATGTTAGATGTTACTATAGGTGGATTCTTATTTTAAGAGCTAATTATACCATTAAAGGCTCCTGAATGTCAGTATCTGTATGTACATATATTTTATATATAAGTATACACAATATATATACTATAATATATATGACTATACTTAATATATTTAAGTATTTTGTGTGTATCTAAGTACGTGTGTGTGTGTGTGTGTGTGTGTATATATATATATACATATATCTTTCTTTTTTAGAAAAAACTATTTCTCTAGGAATAAAAAAACTCTACCAGTCTCCTACTGCTAGGGGAAAGGATATGGCCAGAGATGCCTGGCTGCTAGTATTCTTAGAGCTGTTTCTTTCCCATTCTTTTTGTCCTTGTGGTTTTATAAAATTTCTTTTATTGCTTTACTCTAATTTCCTTGGATTTCCTGAGGGTGTAAAGATAAACATATGTATAAAATCCATTATGTTTATCTGGAAACCTAAAATTCACTTATTCAAATTTTGTCAAATACATATACACCAAGCAGTAAGTATCTGAAGCAGTAGGGGCTGTGAAGGTGGACATACAAAGGCATGAAGCACAGTCCATACCCTCAAGAAGCTTAGTCTTAAAGAATAGAGAGAAAATGACATCCAGACACACAATGCAGACTAATAAACAGTGTAAATAGTATCTGTGTACCTTAGTGAAGAAGGCTTAATTCTGCCTGAGAGGGCTAACAAGGAAATGTGTTATTGGTATAGAGATTGATCCAAGAAGGAGACCAATTAGCAAACTAACAGTTTAGGGGAAATATGAAAGTCTGAACCAGGTCTAAGAGCACAAAAGATGGAATCAAAAGATAGGAAGTAAAATTAAGAGGATGTGATAACGTACTGAATTGTGAGGAAGGACGACGGATTCCCAAGTTCCCAGGATGACTGGGGAGACGGTGAGGCCATTCAGGAGACAAACACAGGAGGAAGAACAATGGATGATGGAGTTTAGTTCTGGTATTTGGAGTTTTCTCACATCTCTGAGCCACACAGATAATTACGTTGTTCAATTAAGTAGCCAAGAATAAAAATCTGAAGGATTATAAGTGGGTCTAAAATGTGCATTTAGGTAATTCCCGTTGGGTGCAGTGGAAACAAATCCGACCGGTAACCATGAGGATGTCGAGTTTGATCCCTGGCCTTGCTCAGTGAGTTGACGACCTGGCATTGTCGTGAGCTGTGGTGTAGGCAGATGCGGCTTGGATCCCGTGTTGCTGTGGATGTAGCATAGACTGGTAGCTGTAGCTCTGATTCGACCCTTAGCCTGGGAACTTCCATATGCCACAGGTACAGTCCTAAAAAGCAGGGGAAAAACAAATAAACAAACAAACAAAAAATGTGGATCTAGAAATGTGGTTCTAAAAATACAGCCACAAATAAGGTAGCTCAGGAAAAGTATTCAGAAAAAAAGATTGTAAGGAAGGAATCCGTGAGGATGACTGAAAATAGGCGAGAGTGGCCGGAAAACCAGGAAAGTATAGTCAGAGAGCTAGCATAAGAGAGATTTTAAAAAATACAATATTCAATATCAAATCCTGAGGAAAAGATTAGTAAAATACTGGGTAGAAACTACTTCCTAAATTTGGCAATTAAAGCTAGTGATTAACTATGACTTAAAAGAATGGGTGGACATAGCTGTCAATCACCGCCCAGCAAATTCATATAAATAATACAACTAGGCAGTTGAACATTTGTCTGTTACCACGTTTGCAAAAATTGTTAGATAGAATGTCACAAAATTTTGAAGACCACATGGCACACAAAAATTTTACTATGAAGTATACTGTCAAAGTCTGACAGTAATTCCAGTGAAAAATATCCTTGGAGGTTTTATTTGACCAGAGGTTGGTAAACTACAACCCAGGGACCAAATTCAGCCCACCGCCCATTTTTGTAAATAAAGCTTAATTAGGAGTTCCCGTCGTGGCGCAGTGGTTAACGAATCTGACTAGGAACCATGAGGTTGCGGGTTCAATCCCTGGCCTTGCTCAGTGGGTTAAGGATCTGGCGTTGCCATGAGCTGTGGTGTAGGTCGCAGACACAGCTCGGATCCCGCGTTGCTGTGGCTCTGGCGTGGTGGCTACAGCTCCGATTCGACCCCTAGCCTGGGAATCTCCATATGCCATGGGAGCAGCCCTAGAAAAGGCAAAAAGACAAAAATAATAATAATAAAAATAAAATAAAATAAAGCTTAATTAGAATACAACCACTCTCAGGAGTTCCTGTCGTGGCTCAGGAGAAACGAATCTGCCTAGCATCCACGAGGACACAGGTTCGATCCCTGGCTTTGCTCAGTGGGTTAAGGATCTGGCATCACTATGAGCTATGATGAAGCTGGCAGACGCAGCTCGGATCTGGCAGCTACAGCTCTGATTCGACTCCTAGTCTGGGAACCTCCATATGCCGAGGGTATGGCCCTAAAACAAAAACAAGAACAAAAGCAAAAAAAGAACACAACCACTATCATTTGTATTCTCTCTGCTTTCACACCCTAATAGTACATAGTCAAATTAACTGGGACAGGGCTCATGTAGTCCACAAAACCTAAGATATTTGCTATCTGGACCTTTAAAGAAAAAGTCAATTGGCAATTTGTTTATTTGACCAGAATAATGACACTATTGATAAAGACTATGCATTATAAAATGTAAAGATAGGAGTTCCCATCGTGGCGCAGTGGTTAACGAATCTGACTAGGAACCATGAGGTTGCAAGTTCGATCCCTGGCCTTGCTCAGTGGGTTATGGATCCGGTGTTGCCGTGAGCTGGGGTGTAGGTCGCAGACACGCTTGGATCCTGCATTGCTGTGGCTCTGGCATAGGCCGGCGGCTACAGCTCCAATTAGACCCCATAGCCTGGGAACCTCCATATGCCGCAGGAGCGGCCCAAGAAGAGGCAAAAGACAAAAAAAAAAAGTAAAGATAGACTGTCCAGATTAACACTGGGTAAAAAGTAACCAAAAATAAGAAAGAGAAAGAAAGAAAGAAAGAAAGAAAGGAAGGAAGGAAGGAAGGAAGGAAGGAAGGAAGGAGGGAAGGAAGGAAGGAAGGAAGGAAGGAAGGAAGGAAGGAAGGAGGGAAGGAGGGAAGGAAGGAAGGAAGGAAGGTAGGTAGGTAGGTAGGTAGGTGAGGCCACCAGAGGTCTCACAAATTGATATTTACCTTGGTACATTGGTCACGGTCCATGGTCTAGCTTTGGGTTTTAAAATCTCAAAACCTTAAAAAGCTTTGAGAAGCTACTATTTCCTGCCTCAGTAAGATACGTCTGAAGATATCAGAGCGTTAAGTCTCTAAGGGGCAGCTGCCTCGGCTAAGTCACCCTCTCCATTAAGTTCATAAAAACGAATACCTTCAGGCTCTAGGAAGGCCCCATTTCACTTCCCCATACCTGAAGGGGACGCTTTCATAATCAGGAGAGAAAATCTCATAGCCCATCTTAACCTCAGAAACTATCAAGACTCTTATCATTACACCTCACATCATCATCCCTTTGACCTGTCACTGACAGAAGGTCAAACTGCCTAAACCATCCATCATCACATGAATCTCACACTGCTCTGCACCTCTCATTAAAATACAGCATCTCAGGAGTTCCAACCGTGGTGCAGCGGAAACGAATCCGACCAGGAACCATGAGGTTGCGGGCTTGATCCCTGTCCCCACTCAGTGGGTTAAGGATCTTGGCAAACTCTAACATCTCATTATTTTCTTCTACTTTCCAAACCTCTCAGTTGTATCTTCTGAAATCCTGTCCATTGATCCTTAAGCTCTTAATTTTTAAAAAATCCTCTTTGCCTTTTTCAGCTCTTCTTTGACAACATGAATTCCCTTACACGCCATTCAAATGCTGACACATTTTGGTCTCATAGGCATCTGTCAAGAGCCAGGAAGGAAAATGTGCTCCTTCCTTCTAATTCTTGCCTTCAAGGCTTTGCTTCCCTTTCCCTCTCGCAAAAGCTCTCACTGCTGCCACCTACCAACCTCATCATCACACTGACAGTCACACTCTCAAGGAAGCTTTTAGCTCCTGGTTCGGTCTTTCTCTCCTGCCCAACTCCTATCATCTTTTTGAGAGACTTTTTACATCACAGAGATGAATCATCCAACCACATCAATTATCCCCTAAGTAACCCCAAGTTGATTATTCATTCTCATGATCAAACCTTCCACTTTGCCACCAGAATCAGAGGAGAAAATGGGATCGTTAGCAATATTTGAAGAAACAGATCATGGTTAAGAGCTTTCCAAAACTGGAGTACCCGTTGTGGCTCATCAGGTCAAGAACCCAACTGGTACCCATGAGGATGTGAGTTCAATCCCTATCCTCGAACAGCAGGTTAAGGATCCAGCACTGCCATAAGCTGCAGCATAGGTCACAGACGCAGCTTGGATCTGGGGTTGTGGCAGCAGTGGCGCAGGCTGCAGCTGCAGCTCTGATTTGACCCCTGGCCTGAGAACTTCCATATGCTGCAGGGGCCATAAAATTAAAAAAAAAAAAAAAAAAAAAAAAAAAGGCAGCCAGAGAGAGGAGAAAAAAAAGATACATTACTCTTAAATCAGCAACTATAAGACTGACAGCTAATATCAACAGAAAGGGAAGCCAAAAGACAAAGAACTGCCAACGTAAATTCTATACCAAATCTAAATATCATTTTAAAATGAAGGGAAAATACTTTCTCAGATGAATAAAAATTGAACATGATCACCAGAAGACTCACATCAAAAGGAGTTCCTCAGGCAAAAGAAATATGATCCCAGATAGAAGCACTGCAAAGTGGAAGAATGAAGACAGAAAAGGGAAATTTGAGGGGAGAATTAAATAAATACAAAACAGTATTAATATCTCGTGGGGTAACACATATGCAGACTTAAAATAAATGACAATAATAACACAAAAGGTAGGAATGTGGTAGATGAAGCAAACATATGCCAAGGTCCAAGCACTGACTGCACAGAAAAGTGATAAAACTATTAACCTATACTAGACTGCAATAATCCAAGAATGCATGGTATAATCCGCAGGGTAATGAGTGTATATGAATAAGTAAATGAATCAGATAACACAGTGGGGGGAAAAGGAATAATAAAAAATGTTTAATCCAAGAGAAGACAAGAAAGAAAAATAAACACAGAACACAGAGAAACAGAAATTGTTAGATGTTACTTTAAAAACCAAATACATCAGTAATTAAATTGACCATGTAAAATTCTGTTAAATTACCTACTCAGAATATCACCATCAACACTTGTGGGTTTTAGCTAACACCATTTAAAAGGAATTTATAGGAGTTCCCATTGTGGCGCAGTGGAAACGAATCCGACTAGGAACCATGAGGTTGTGGGTTCGATTCCTGACCTCGCTCAGTAGGTTGAGGATCCGGCGTTGCCGTGAGCTGTGGCATAGGCTGGCAGCTACAGTTCCGATTTGACCTCTAGCCTGGGAACCTCCATATACCATGAGAGCAACCCTTAAAAAAAATTAAAAAATAAAAAAATAAAATAAAAGGAATTTATAACCATAAATGCATTAGAGATCTAATTATCAATATCAAAACATTAGAAAAATAACAGCAAATTGAGCCTCCCCAAAGTGGAAGAAACTAATAAATGTAAGATAAGTAGTCAATGAAATAGGAAGCAATATAATGGCACAAAGATTTTTTTATTTTCTTTTTAAGGCTGTACCTGCAGCATATGGAAGTTCCCAGGTTAGGAGCTGAATCAGAGCTGCAGCTGCCGGCCTACACAACAGCCACGGCAATGTGGGACCCCAGCCACATCTTCGACTTATGCTGCAGCTTATAGCAATGCCGGATCCTTAACCCACTAAGAGAGGCCCAGGATCAAACCTGCATCCTCAAAGAGAAACACTGGGTTCTTAACCTGCTGAGCCACAACAAGAACTCCACAAACCAAAGATTAATAAAGCAATCAGTGCCTAGAAAGGCCCAACTTTAATTTTAAAAAGAGGAAAACAGTTTCAGAGATGAAAAAGGGCATGCCACTTACAGAAGAGACTTAATCTTTCAGATCCCAGCTTTTGAACTTGGCTGGGGAAGAGACGCCCCACCTTTCCTGGCAGCCTCCCAGGTTTTATACTTTCATACACCCAAGCTCCTTTCCTGGAAAGTTTCTACCTCAGATTCTTTACGTTCCTTTATGTGCTAATGACTGTGTTCCGGTACTAGTCTAGGCTCCATGCAAGGGATCACTCACTACTGACTACCCAAATCTAGCAGCGTACAGCACATATGCTTCTGAGCAGCACCCAACACCCATTTCCACAGATACTGAGTGCCCACCATGTGCTTGGGACTGTTTCGGGTGCTCAGAATACAAAAACATAATGGAACAGTTCTCCAAAGAAGACATACAGAGGGCCAAAAAACACATGAAAAGATGTTCAACATCACTCATTATTAGAGAAATGCTAATCAAAACCACGATGAGGTACCACCTTACACCAGCCAGAATGGCCATCATCTAAAAGTCTACAAACAATAAGTGCTGGAGAGGGTGTGGAGAAAAAGGAACCCTAGTACACTGTTGGTGGGATTGTAAACTGGTGCAACCACGGTGGAAAGCAGTATGGAGATTCCTCAGAAAACTCAAAATAGAACTACCATTTGATCCAGCAATCCCACCCCTGGCCATCTATCCAGAGAAAACCACAACTCGCAAAGACACATGGACTCTGATGTTCATTGCAGCACTTTTTGCAATAGCCAAGACATGGAAACAACCTAAATGCCCATCAACAGAGGAGTGGATCAAGAAGATGGAGGTACATCTATACAATGGAATATGACTCAGCCATTAAAAGGAATGAAATACTGGCATTTTTAGCAACATGGATGGACCTAGAAATTATCATGCTAAGTGAAGTCAGCCATACAATGAGACACCAACATCAAATGCTCTCACTGACATGGGGAATCTGAAAAAAGGACAGACTGAACTTACTTGCAGAACAGATACTGACTCACAGACTTTGAAAAACTTACGGTCTCCGGAGGAGATAGTTTGAGGGGTGGGGGGATGTGCTGGGGTGTGGGATGGAAATCCTATAAAATTGGATTGTGATGATCATTGCACAACCACAAATGTAATAAATTCATTGAGTAATAAAAAAATTTAAAAAAACAAAAGAAAGCAAGCTTTAAAAAATTTTAAAAAAAACTATAATGGACAAAATTCTATGCCCTCCGGGAGTTTACATTCTCATGGAAAGAGAGACAAGTAAATAAGTAAAATATATACCATGTCAGATGGGGATAAAGAGAAAGCAAAGAAAAGTGAGTACAGGCCTGAAAGAACTGCAACTTAAACTTGACATTTAAAATGTGAAGTCAAGGGGGTCAGGGAAGGCCTTCTTGAGGTGAAAAAGCAAACCATGCCCACCTGGCAGGTTTGAAGAACAGCCAGGAAGTATGGCTGGAACACAGTGAGCAAGAAAGATGGGGAGAGTAATAGGAGATAAAGTAAAAAACATCAGGGCAAAGGTCGCAGAAGACCATGTAGGGTGTTCAGGCCATTATTACGACTTTGACTTTACTCTGAATGAAACAGGGAGCTAATTTGTGAGTTTGGCCAGTGTTCATATTTTTAAAGGATTACTCTCACTGCTGTGCTGAAAACAGTCTATGAGGGAGAAAGGCAGGAATCTCAATTATGACATTACCGCAAAAATCTCAGAAAGAGCCTCTGGTGGCTTAGCCTGGTTAATGGCAGTGGAAATGATGGGGAGAAATGGTTAGACTCAAGATAAATTTTGAAGGTACAGCCACCAGGACTTGCTCACAGATTGGATGTACAGGGTTACACAAAGAAAATAGTCTAAGATGATACAGAGGTTTGACCTGAGCCTCTAAAAAGCTGGCTATTTTCTGAGATGTGAAAGAGAAAAGATCAGAGAGAGAATTCAGTTCTGGACACATCAAGTTTGAACTGCCTTTTATACAGCCAAGTGGAATGTCAGGTGGGCAATTGGGTTTAAGAGTTTGTAGTTTAAGCTGGAGATAGAATTTGGAAGTTGTCAGCGTATGGGTGGTATTTGAAGTCATGAGACTGAATGACATCACCAAGTAACTTTTGATATAAATCAATCAATTCATCAAAGACTAATAAACAGGAACATAAGCCATCAATGCTATCAAGGATGAAAAAGTGGTGGTTAAACTGGGGACCTGAGTTTTTCTTGGAATGAAACAATTACGCTATTTATTTATTTATTTATTTTTTTTCCTTTTAGGGCTGCACCCAAGGCATATGGAGGCTTCCAGGCTAGGGGCCTAATTGGAGCTAGAGTTGCCAGCCTATGCCAGACCCACAGCAACGACAGACGCAAGCTTCATCTGTGACCTACACCATAGCTCATGGCAACAGCGGATCCTTAACCCACTGAGTGAGGCCAGGGATTGAACCCACATCCTCATGGATACTAGTCAGGTTCTTGAGCCACTGAGCCACCACAGGAACTCCCTATTTTGATTTGATTTTAATTTTTTTCCTATTTTGATTTTAAAAGAAGAATCTTTGCCTTCTGATATCCTCAGATACCACCTACAAGAAAAAACTGCATAGCTAACATTAAGGCCAGGCAAGTTTCTTCTTATTTGTTCTCCAAAGTTGGTAGAGTTCCCCTAAACTGGCACCATGTTATCTGCACTCTCTATATACCTTGAAATGGAGGCCATACATGTCTTATCAAAAGCCTGGCTGAAAAAATCCTTTGTGGGGAATGTCTGAAGATCATCCCAACCATTCATCTATGGGTTTTAATTTGAAACCAATCCGGACCATCAAAAATCTATACTTTTGGACAATCTTTGTCTGCGCGAAGCTGCTTGCGCTGAGTTTCATGTTGGCATTATCCTGGTAATTTCTAAAGGAAACAGTCATATGAATTCCTTTACAGCTCACCCTTGAACAACATAGGTTTGAACTACGCAGGTCATTTTATGCAGATTTTTGTTCAACACACACAGGTCTACATGATCTGAGATTGGCTGAATCTGAGGATGTGGAACCATGACTACAGAGAGCTGGCCAGGGGACTTGAGCATCTGCGGATTTTGGAATCCACAGCAGGTCCTAGGACCAATCCCCTGGGGATATCAAGGGACACCTGTACTTTGTTTCCTATTAGGAACGTTGCTGAAAACACTGTCTACATATCTCTGTGTCCTTTATATGAAAGGCTACAAGAGAACTTTTAATAGTTAATGGGGAAAAAATTGCCTCCCCAGATGAGTTATGGACATTTTGCTTTTGTTTTGGCAATACTGCCATGAAGTATATAATGTTTGGCTTCATTTATACACTCTAGAGCAAGTAAAACTATAGTAGAAAGAAACCTCTACCAAGGGTTACCTCTAAAGTTAGAAGGTGAGGATGGAGGACTGACTGCAAGAGACATGATGAAACTTTCCAGGGTTATGGCAATGTGCTCTGTCAAGATTTCTCAAAAGTGGCACCACTGACAAAGAACTGTGACTGGACTCTACCCACTAGATGTCAGCACTACCTCGTCCTGCCCAGCTTGGACAACCAAAAACATCTCCAGACACCGCCAAATATCCCCTTTGAGCCAAAACTATCCCTAAATGAATACAACTGTCCCATTTCTTGACAGAGTTTGGCTTACACAGGTGTATGCATTTGTGAAAACTCGAAGAACATACACTTGAAAGCTGTGTATAGCACTGTATGTGTATTTTAGCTTAAAACAGACTGTAAACAATGAACTCTGGTTAATGATATGCATGCTGAAGTTTTTAGTGTATAAAAGTGTAGATACTTGTGCAGGCATCTGCTAATGCAAGTATAATAAAATGCTAATGGCACAATCTAAGCAGTGGGTATATAGGCAATCTATAAAATTATTTCAACTTTTCTGTATGTTTGAAAATGTTCATAATAAAATGTTGGGCTATCCTCACACATTTCATCCCATATTCTCATCCACTACATAAATGAGAAGACACCCAATGGCACTAGCTCAGAAACTCAGGGGTAAGTGTGTACTAAAAAGTATCAGCTGTAAGCACCGAGAGCTTAGAAAGAGTCACAAGCTACACCACTGCATTGGGTCTTGATGGCTTTCTGGAAAAGAAGCAATACTCTACCACCATCACTAGTAAGTTACATTTGCAAACTCATGCCTCCCAAGCGTTTAAGAACAGCTCACATCTACTTTAAATGTTCTGAAATTCCAGTTAAAATAGTAGATGCTTGCACATTTTTTCATGAACACACTGTCAAATATTTGAAAGTTAAAATGTAATAATGACTAAATATGTAAGTATGGCATTTCTTACCGTTTCTAATAAGACCTTCTTTTACCCTAATATTATCTTATTATGGAATTATATCTCAATAGTGTGTAATGCGCTCTGCTGTGTCATACAACAGGTATCAAGTCCTTGTACAAGAGGCAGTGAAACAGGTTATTTCCTATAGATTTAAGCATTAGTGTATATAAGGCCTACAACTCTATTGGTAGACCAGTGCCACCGAAAGCACAAATCACACACCAGTGACAGTCAGTGAACTATCTGTTACGGATCTGTGATGAGATCAGTTCAAAAACTGAGAGGAAGGGCTTAGAAGCTTCTATAGACCTTTGACATTGCCATGACATCAAAGCACATGATTAGTGGGTTTGTCTTGTTGAAGAGAATACAGACAGATCCAAGTGTTATCAAACTTACATGGCAAATTGCATCTGCCATGACGTGTGCTAGTGAAGCACAGCAGAACCAAGTTACAGGTAATTTTTTTTTTTTGGCTGCACCCACAGTGTGTGGAAGTTTCCCAGCCAGGCGTCCAACCTGAACTGCTGAAGTGATGAAGCATCCTTAACCTGCTATACCACAAGAGAACTCCTACAGGAGATATTTTAAGGTTATTTTGTTAACTACCTAGAAGTGTGTAAAAACCTGAGAAAATACATAGGTTTACTCATTTTCATAAGTAGTTAATTTTATAAACATTTTAATCTTAATCATGCCTGCTTTTTAATTTATAATTAACACCATTAGCTAAATTAGAGAAGTGAAACTTTTAACCAAATTTCCAGGTGGACAAACAAGCTTCAATGGATTTTTCAGCATCATTTTAGTGAAAAAGTTACTTTTTTTTTTTTTTTTTTTTGGCTGCACCTGCAGCATGTAGAAGTTCCCTGGCCAGGAATCGAACCCGAGCCACAGTAGTGACAACACCAGATCCTTAACCACTAGGCCACTAGGAACTCCAAGACACATCTTTTTTGAATGCACCAGCAGCAGAAGACCAAATGACAGAAAGGAAGTGATTCTAAACAGATGAAGACCAAAAGAGGACTGCTTTCACTCAGGAGTATGAACCCTGATATATGGAGTCCAGTTTCGTAGCTGTAATTGATGGCAAAGTGTTAATATCACTGTGTTAACTGCAGAGACACACTAGTTAATGAACAATAAAAACATCAAAATTTAAGGAGCATTCACATACAAAATGCACACAAAAATAAGGTCAAAATCAAAAGAATTCTTTAAGGAGTTCCCATCATGGCTCAGCAGTAATGAACGTGACTAGCATCCATGAGGACAGGGGTTTGATCCCTGGCCTCACTCAGTGAGTTAAGGATCCGGCGTGGCTATGGCTCTGGTTGTGGTGTAGGCGCAGCTATAGCTCCAACTCAACCCCTAGCTTGGGAACCTCAATATGCCATGGGTTCAGCCCTAAAAAGACCAAAAAAAAAAAAAAAAAAAAAAAAAAAAAAATTGAAAGAAAGAGCACTGGAGTTCCTGTCGTGGCACAGTGGTTAATGAATCCAACTAGGAACCATGAAGTTGCGGGTTCGATCCCTGGCCTTGCTCAGTGGGTTAAGGATCCGGCGTTGCCGTGAGTTGTGGTGTAGGTTGCAGACAGCTGTGGTGTAGGTTGCAGACGCAGCTCGGATCCTGAGTTGCTGTGGCCCTGGTGTAGGCTGGCAGCTACAGCTCTGATTCTATGCCTAGCCTGGGAACCTCCACATGCTGAGGGAGTGGCCCTAGAAATGGCAAAAAAAAAAAAAAAAAAAAGGCACTGAATTTAAAAGGCTAACAGAAGTGAATATTCAGTTATTCATCGATAAATGTTGGTTTTACAGGCTCCCTGTCCTTGCACTTTGGATTGCAAGGCTAAAATACCAATCGTTAAGGAACAAGTGAACAATTACATCAAAGTTATTTGCTTGGAAATACTGGGTAAATCTGTACTTTCCAATGATAGCACAGATCACCACATTTAGACACTAATGACATAGAAGATCAATTTACGAAACAATGCTTGCAAAGTATTTTTCACTGCACCTTGACAAGTGCACAGATACTGCTATTTGAACACCCGATGGTGATATGAGGGAAAGATTCTTTTCTGTTTTATAGCCAATAAACACATTTGCTCTGAACTGAATAAAGCTATAAAGATTTACACCATCAACAAAGGTGATCTGGAGTTTTACAGAGAAGGATGTTCTGATGGCACAGCTGCAGTGACAAGAAAACATTCTGGAGTAATTCTCCAGATTAAGAAGGAGCACCGAAAAGCAAATCAACACATTGCTTATTTCGTTGACAAAATCTTGGTACAAAAACAGTCAGCTGAACTAAACAGCATGTCTAATGTCATAATAAAAAATCATGAAAATGTAAATGCTAAAGCATTAACTTAGAGAAATTATTCTATTTATTACACAATAATAGAGAAGTATCTTATAAATGACTGCTAATGAATTAATGTTAAAGCAATGTCAGCAGTAAAACATTGGTGACTGAGGGTAAACTGGAATTACAGAACACACTCTCAATGCTTCTACAAGATTAAATTTAAAAAAAGGTTGGTTCCAACTTTTTAAAGATGTGAATTGGGAGCTCCTGCCATGGTGCAGTGGGTGAAGAATCCAACTGCAGTGTCTGGAATCGCCATAGAGGCACAGGTTCCATCCCCAGCCCAGTGTAGTGGGTTACAGGATATGGCATTGCTGCAGCTGCATCATAGGTCACAGCTGCAGCTCAGTCAGATTCAATCCCTGGCCCGGGAACTCCCATATGCCATGGCTTAGGACGTGAAAAAAAAAGTTCCCGATGTGGTGTGACAGGATCTGTGGCGTTTCTGCAGCACAGGGACACAGGTTCGATCCCTGGCCAGGAACAGGGGGTTAACAGATCCTGCATTGCCCCCTCTGCAGTGTAGGTTGCAACTGCAGCTGGGATATAATCCATGGCCTGGGAACTCCATATGCCATGGGGTGGCCAAAAAAGAAAAAAAAGAGAAAAGAAAAGATGTTAATTAGATTACCAATTTGTCTAATATCCACAGTACTTTTAACAATCCTAAGACTTTAAAAAAATAAATAAATAAAAGGGAGTTCCCATCATGGCTCAGCGGTTAACAAATCCGACTAGGAACCATGTGGTTGCAGGTTCAGTCCCTGGCCTTGCTCAGTGGGTTGGAGATCCGGCATTGCCATGAGCTGTGGTTCAGGTCGCAGACGCAGCTCTGATCCCGAGTGGCTATGGCTGTGGTGTAGGCCAGCAGCCATAGCTTGGATTAGACTACTAGCCTGGGAGCCTCCATGAGCCGAGGGTGTAGCCCTAGAAAAGGCAAAAAGACAAAAAAACAAACACAAAGAAACAATCCTAAGACTTTCTTACAAGGAAGAAATGAAACATACTTTTCAATGACAGGTAAGATTAAAAAGATGCTTGGAAGAACAGTTTCTAGAGATTATTACCATACACCTTACATAAATTTAATTTTCCAACCAAATGAGATCCACAGGAAGAAAATGTAAAAGAACTAAATCCATTTTTCATTTAACAATAATTTAACTATTCAGAGTATAACTGGCTACATGGTAAAGGATACATTTGAGACTTCAGCACCACTTGTCTTTGAATAACATTCTAAGTTAATATTCTTTTTTTTTTTTTTTTTTTTTTGGTCTTTTTGCCTTTTCTAGGGCTGCTCCCACAGCATATGGAGGTTCCCAAGCTAGGGGTCGAATCGGAGCTGTAGCCTGGCCTATGCCAGAGCCACAGCAAACCGCGATCTGAGCCGCATCTGCAACCCACACCACAGCTCACGGCAGCACTGGATCCTTAACCCACTGAGCAAGGCCGGAGATCGAACCTGCAACGTCATGGTTCCTAGTCGGATTCGTCAACCACTGCGCCTCCACGGGAACTCCAATCTAAATTAATATTCTGAGCTTGATGAAATTGCCTTTAGGATCTCTTCTCCCAATTCCATCAACATAACTCAGTATAGATGGTTTCTCTACCTGAAGAGTATTATTAAATCAAAGCACAGCAATAGTTTAGCTGTGTCTTATCACCTGAAAGTAGTGCTGTCTTCAATCCAACCTAAATAATTTAACAAATAAGAAAGTGAGCTTGTCATGTTAAAACTTTAAATACTGCTAAAATAGTGTTTGTTCAAGGTATTTGTTAGGTGTTTAAAAATACCTAATTGCTATTTCATGACTTTATCTAAACACAAAACACAAAATTACATTAAAAAATTTACCCCAGGAGTTCCCATCGTAGCGCAGTGGTTAAGGAATCCGACTAGGAACCATGAGGTTGCGGGTTCCTTGCTCAGTGGGTTAACGATCCGGCGTTGCCGTGAGCTGTGGTGTAGGTTGCAGACGCAGCTCGGATCCCACGTTGCTGTGGCTCTGGCGTAGGCCGGTGGCTACAGCTCCGATTCAACCCCTAGCCTGGGAACCTCCATATGCCGCAGGAGCGGCCCAAAAGAAATAGCAAAAAGACAAAAAAAAAAGAAAAAAAAAAATTTACCCCAAATGGAGTTCCCATCACGGCGCAGTGGAAACAAATCTGACTAGGAACCATGAGCTTGCGGTTCGATCCGTGGCCTTGCTCAGTGGGTTAAGGATCCGGTGTTGCCATGAGCTGTGGTGTAGGTCACAGATGCAGCTCGGATCTGGCATGGCTGTGGCTGTAGCATAGTCCAGCAGCTGTGCTCTGACTGGGCCCCCAGTCTGGGAAACTCCATATACCACATGTGAGGCCCTAAAAGAGAAAAAAAAGAAAAGAAAAAGAAAAAAAAGAAAGAAATTTATCCCAACTGACAGAACACTATAAATCAACTATAATAAAAAAATTTTTAAATTTTGGAGTTCCCATCATGGCTCAGTGGTTAACGAATCCGACTAGGAACCACGAGGTTGTGGGTTTGATCCCTGGCCTTGCTCAGTGGGTTAAGGATCTGGCATTGCCGTGAACTATGGTGTAGGTTGCAGATGTGGCTCAGATCCCGAGTTGCTGTGGCTGTGGTGTAGGCTCGCAGCTATAGCTCCAATTAGACCCCTAGCCTGGGAATCTCCATGTGCTGCAGGTGTGGCCCTAGAAAAGACAGAAAAAAAAAATTAAAAAAGAAATGTACCCTAGTGATTATTTGTGTACAGTTTTTATAATTCTTTGTATTCTATTGATTACATCAACCATTAATTTTGTCAGTTGAATAAACTACTTGAGATTGTATTTTCCATGTCTGTTGTTGTCATTTACTTTTTATACTTTTTTAAACATATCAATCCATAATAGACTGGAAATTTCACATTTTTCCTTCACCATAGTTTGAGAAACACTGGGCTAGCCTTAAATGGCTATTTGTATCCTGAGTTTGTGTCAACAGAGTAAATTCACATAAATCCTGAAATCTTTATTGAGATTTTGTGAACACTTGAAGTAAACTTAAATTTTTAGTATCTAAAAATTTGATGGGTATAAGAAAAAGTCTTAACCAGTTATTGGTTTTCATGCACAGAGCACTCATGGCCCCCACATATCAGAGGAATTAACAGGCCTGACATATTACTGGCCTGTTTTCACGGTAAATAATGAGAGCTCAGACTAGAGCATATTTTCATACTTAATGCAGTTTTCTATCCATTGCAATTGTTGTCTCCGACAGGGGAAAAATCAAAAACAAAAAATCAGACAAACCAGGAAGATTCTCTTTAGAACAAAGCCTATATCTAGAGTAACAAACTGAACAAAATTATATTTGGAAATATCAAAGTGTTCTGATTTTAATCCCAGACTCCCTGAGGTTTAAGTAAATTTGAACTTGAAAAATAATTAAACACTGGTTCAGAGACCTGTAGATCATTAGCCTAGCTAATATCGATGAAAATATCAGAACTTCTGCCATGATTAAGATACAAAACAAAAAGCAAAACCAGTAGTATACACAGTGGCACATGTTGCCAGTAATCAAACTGAACACTAGGAGGTCTACTGTGGGTCATTCTGTATCGTGAAAGCAAATCTGAAGACAGTAATCAGTGCTGGGAAAGAAGATGCCTGAGGCCATCAGAAATACTGCTACCACAAGGAAAAATATTTTTAAACTTGCATTTCAACTTGAGGTTTCAGTAATAAACTTCATATTAAATATGATACACAATGAGGATTCTAGCAGTCACAGGCACAAAACTCAGGCTGATTGTCAAGCACTGCATTGCTCAGTCCCATTTTCCTTCGAATGGCCTTATCTTTATTTATTTATTTTAATAAAATAAAATAAATAAATTTTTAGGACCACAACTATGGCCTATGGAGGTTCCCAGGATAAGGGTGAAATCGGAGCTGCAGCTGCTGCCCTATGCCACAGTCACCGCAACACCAGATCCAAGCCTCGTCTGCAACCTACACCACAGCTAACAGCAACACAGGGTCCTTAACCCACTGAGCGAGGCCAGGGATCTAAATGTACCTCATGGATACTAGTCATGTTCGTTAACCACCGAGCCACGACAGGAACTCCCAAATCACCTTATCTTGAGTCAATACATTACTGCCATTTTCTACCCATATACAAGGACTCTTCCTACTAGAGAAAAAACCCTTAAGCATTACTTTGTAATTTATCTACTCATCCTGGGTTCAAGTCTGTTTCTCCAAAATGCAACCTCAAATCTCCTTCATTCGACGTAAACCTCTCCTGGCCTCTCAGCAGAAAATGGAAACCAAGAGCTAAGGATCTCCTTCACTGCCTGGTGCACCACCACCACCACCACCATCCTAGCTAATGCCAGACCCAGGTGATGGACTCCTTCACCTCTGGCTCCCCAGGCTCAAACACCAAAGTGTAAGTAATTTAGGAAAGGAATAACTCCAATTCTTTCAAGTACTGAATTTGTGGTCTTCTCAAAAATAGGTAGTTTGTTATTCAAACTTTCTTTGGTTACTCGCTTGTTTCTTTGATCCAGTTCTCTACTTCGGAGGTCTCAAAATATAGCTCTAGGTGTTTTCTAGAATACTCCCACATGACAACATTTGTAAATAATACCTCTTGAGCCTAACTTTCTTCTACTAAAAATCTTGTGATACCACATTTTTAGGGCCACACCTGAGGCATATGGAGGTTCCCAGGCTAGGGGTTGAACCGGAGCTATAGCTGCCAGCCTACACCACAGCCACAGCAACGCTAGAACTGAGCCGTGTCTGTCACCCACACCACGGCTCACGGCAACATCGGATCCTTAACCCACCGAGCAAGGCCAGGGATTGAACCTGAATCGTCATGGATGCTAGTCAGATTCATTTCCACTGTGCCACGACAAGAACTCTGATACCACATTTAAATTGTGTGCTGAGGTGGATGAAGTTAAGGAACAAATGACAAAGCTAATCAACAAATGGACATGCCATTTTCTTTTATTTCCCATTGAAGTTTAAATTCCCTAGAGCTGAAAAAAAGATATAAAAGGTTGAGAGGAGTTCCCGCTGTGATGTAGTGGGTTAAGAACATGACTGCAGTGGATTGGGTCACTGTGGAGATGTAGGTTTGATCCCTGGCTTGGTGCAATGGGTTAAAGGATCTGACATTGCTGCAGCTGTGGCGTAGGTCACAGCTGTGTCTGGGTTCAATCCCTGGCCTGAGAACTTCAATATGCCATGGTGCAGCCATTTAAAAAAAAAAAAAAAAAAAAAAAAAGGCTGAGTCTCCAAAAGCTGGTATAAATTGAGGGGGAAAATAACAAAATGCATAGTACTTAATGTTTTAAAAGAATCTGAGAGAATTCTGTATGAGTAAAGTATTCTCACATGAAGTGAGAATAATCTAAGATGTGAAAAGATTTCAGAGATGAAAAACATGATTTGCCAAATTTATGAGACTGACGCACTGCCTACTGCACTAAGGAGGCAACTAATTTGCCAAATTTAAAACAGCAACAGAAACAGTGAATGGTAGATAAAATTACCAAACAAAAATTAATGACATAATAAATTATCCCACAACTCTAATTAAAAGACAAAATAGATTAATAAAATGAAAGCTAGAAATATTATAAAGATTGACTTTACCAATAGGAGTTGTAGAAAGAAAAATAATATTTCTTACTTTACAAATGTACTGGGCCAGGCACTGAGAAGACAATAGTGAACAAGACAGACAGGGAAAAATTTACATTCTTGAACAAATGAAGCCAAAGCAATAGCCAAAGAAATGAAAACTACTGTTGAAAGAATGGGAAAAGGAAGAAAAGAAGGAGGGAAAGAAAGAGAAAAAAAAGAGAAAAAAAAAGTACACATTTTGTCTTCTAACCAAATTTAACGCAAAAAGATTCAGATAGAATTTTCAAACTTCAAAGATAAAGAAAGTATCCTATAAGCATTCAGGGCGGAAATCAAGTTACCTACAATTAAAAAAACCCTGATTGGTAATGTGTAACTAATATTACATGTGGACAAGGATGAGGTTAAATTGGCATGCCTATATGCTGCAGAGGGAGCAGTGGTATAATTTTCTAGAGGTAAATTTTAAAATTCCACTTCCAGCAATATAGCCTAGGAAATAACCAATGATGTAAAGATTGACATAAAGTGTACGAGGGTGTTTATCACAGCATTATTTAAAATGGCAAATTAAAAAACAAGCTACATGGCAAACAATCTAGGAGGAAGCAGTTACATTGTGGCCACTTAGTAGAATACTAAAAGTCATTTTCAAATATTTTACTATATGTCAAAATACTTACAATGCAAAATTAAATGAAAACAAACAGCATGGTCTCAATTTTGTTTCTTTCTTTCTTTTTTTTTTTTTTTTCTTTTTTTTTTGTCTTTTTGCTATTTCTTTTGGGCCGCTCCTGCGGCATATGGAGGTTCCCAGGCTAGGGGTTGAATCGGAGCTGCAGCCACCGGCCTACGCCAGAGCCACAGCAACTCGGGATCCGAGCCGTGTCTGCAACCTACACCACAGCTCATGGCAACGCTGGATCCTTAACCCACTGAGCAAGGGCAGGGACCAAACCTGCAACCTCATGGTTCCTAGTCGGATTCGTTAACCACTGCGCCACAACAGGAACTCCTCAATTTTGTGTCTTAAAGAAACAGTACATATTTAGGTGCATACACATACACTTGTATACATACATACATGTACATATGTATACACATACATATGAAAAGTATTTTGCTCCCATTTCTGAAAGGTATTTTCCCAGGTAAAAAACACTAGGCTGTCAGTTTGCGGATTTTTTTAAAGGCACTTTAGAAATGTTTCTTCACCATCTTCTGATCGACTAAATTTCTGAAAAATCTGTCATTCTTATGTTTGTAACTCTGTACATAAAGTGTATTTTTTCTCTGCCTGCTTTCAGGATTTTCTGTTTATCACTGGTTGTCAGCAATTTGCTTATGATGTGCCTTAGTGTGGTTTTCTTTATATTTATTTTCCTTGGAATTTGTTGAGCTTGTTGGATCCGTGGGTTTGCAGTTTTCATCAAATTTGGAAAATTTCTGGTCATTTTTTTTTTCCTTTTAGGGCCACACCCGTGGCATATGGAAGCTCCCAGGCTAGGGGTTGAATCAGCTGTAGCTGCCAGCCTACGCCACAGCCATAGTCACAGCAGTGCCAGATCTGAGCCGCAGCAGCTCACAGCAATGCCAGGTCCTCAAGCCACTGAGCGAGGCCAGGGATAGAACCCAAGTCCTCATGGTTACTAGTTGGGTTCGTTACCGCTGAGCCACTACGGGAACTCTGGTCATCATTTTATAAAATATTGTTTGTCCTCCCTTATCCATCCCCAGAAAGTGCTCAAATAACCTGTATTTGAGCACTTTCTGTATTTGTTAGACTGTTCCTTGTTCCTGGCTTCTGTCTGTTATAGTCATTGATGATGTATTCATTTTCCCAACATTTTTCTCTTTGTCTCATTTTGGACAAGTTCACTGATCTGCTGTGCCTCATCTACTGTCAATCTCAACAGTGCATTTTTTCATTCCATTTGTATTTAGATCTTTTTAATATCTTCTTCCCCCCCCATTATATTAACCATTTTCTCTACCTTCCTGAACATACAAAGCCTATTTATAACAACTGCTTTAACGTCCTTGTTCCTTAATTCCATCATCTCTGGTCTATTTCTATTGATTGATTTTTCTGATTATAGGTTATATTCTCCTGGTTCTTTGCCTGCTTGGTTATTTATGTATTCATTCACTTATTTACAAAAATTTTTTTTTGGCTTTTTTTTTTTGCCTTTTCTAGGGCCGCTTCCCACGACATATGGAGGTTCCCAGGCCAGGGGTCTAATTGGAGCTGTAGCTGCCGGCCTATGCCAGAGCCACAACAACGCGGGATCCGAGCCGAGCCGCGTCTGCAACCTACACCACAGCTCATGGCAATGCCGGATCCTTAACCCACTGAGAGAGGCCAGGGATCGAACCCACAACCTCATGGTTCCTAGTTGGACTCATTAACCACTGTGCCATGACGGGAACTCCTATTTATAAAATTTTATTGGAGTACAGCTGACTTACAATGTTATGTTAGTTTCACGAATACAGCAAGGTGAATCGTTATACAGATACATATACATATGTTCATTCTTTTCCAGATTCTCTTCCCATATAGGTTATTACAACGTATTCAGTAGATCTTCCTGTGTTACAGAGTAGGTCCTTGTAACTTAGCTATTTTATATATAGTAGTAATGTATATGTTAATCCCAACTTCCTAATTTATCCCTCCCCTCAACGTCCCCTGTGGCAACTATAAATTTTGTTTTGAAATCTTTGTTTCTGTTTTGTGAATAAGTCCTTCTGTATCATTTTTATTAGAGTCCACATATTAGTGATCTCATATATTTGTCTTTCTCTGTCCAATTTACTTCACTTAGTGTGATAAGCTCCAGGACTATCCATGTTGCTGCAAATGGCATTATTTTATTCTTTTTTATAGCCAAGTAATATTCCATTGTATACATGTACTACATCTTCTTTACCCATTCCTGTGTTGGGATACATTTAGGTTGCTTCCATGTCTTGCATGCCTGGTAATTTTGCTTTTCCTTTTTGGCCACACCCATAGCATATGGAAGTTCCTGGGCCAGGGACTGAATCCAAGCCAGAGCTGCAACTTATGTCACAGCTGCAGAAATGCTGGATTCTTAACCCACCGCATCAGGCCAGGGATCAAATTGGCACCTCTACAGAGACAAGCCAGATCATTAACTCACTGTGCCACAGTGGGAACTCCACGCCTGGGGTTTTGTTTGTTTGTTTTTTGCTTTTTAGGGCCGCACCCGTGGCATACGAAGTTCCCAGGCTAGGGGTCAAATCAGAGTTACAGCTGCCAGCCTACACCACAGCCATAACAATGCAAGATAGTTAACCCACTGAGTGAGGCCAGGAATCAAACCTACAACCTCATGGATCCTAGCCAGGTTCCTTACTGCTGAGCCACGATAGGAACTCCCACACCTGGTAATTTTTGATTGGATGCCAGACACTGAATTTTATGCTTTGGATGCTGAGTTTTGCTGTATTCCTTTAAATAGTGCTTGACTTTGCTCTGGCGTAGAGTTAAGTTTCTTGTAGTCAGTTGGATGCTCCAAGGCTTGCTTTTATGCTTTGTTAGAGTGGCTCCAGAGCAGCCTTTAATTAAGGGCTAATTTAGCCAATTTACTACCAAGGCAATAACTTT
Source organism: Sus scrofa (assembly GCF_054392235.1). Lineage (NCBI taxonomy): Eukaryota > Metazoa > Chordata > Mammalia > Artiodactyla > Suidae > Sus > Sus scrofa. The sequence goes on from NC_139385.1 coordinate 16,605,643, forward strand.
TCTGATGACCTAAACATACTCTGGCAAGGAGAACATAGACTATTCCCAACCTATGTGAGTTCCAGCCTACCATTTTCCAGCAAAGTTCCTTCTCTGGCCTCAGGGGGTTTCCTCTCATTCACGTCCAGATTAGTACTCAGCCAGATTCAAGGAGACACCTCTGTTTACCTCTGGAGTTTTCTGTGCCACTTCCTCCTCTCTTGTCTGCCCCACAAATTATACCTCGGCCCCATCAAACTTCTATTTCTGTCTTCTCAACTCAGTGAGACCACTGGGCTCTATTTGAGTTCCCCATTCCTGCTCTGAAGCCTGAAAACTACCTCCGAATAATAAATTGGGGCAACCACAGAGCTCAGCAGGTTTATTGCTCTTCTTTCAGTGATCACAGTTCCTGTGTTGCCTGTTACCCAATGTCTCTTAACTGTTATTTCATATACTGCCTACTTTTCTAGCTGCTAAAGGTAGCGAGGTAAATTCAGTCACTGTTATTCCATCATTGCAGGACAGGATAATCCTGTAAATGAACTAATGATTTTATAATTTAAAGCCACTGTCCTAGACTTCATCCAGTTCTACCTCTTTTTAAAAATATATTAACAATGCTAACTACTTCTTTTCTTGCAATTTTTTCCCCTCTTAGTTTGACACTAAACTCTTTTAATTCTACTTCTCTGATTATGATTTATTCTTGAAGCTTCAAATACAGGCAAGTTTCCAAAGTTCTGTCCTTGCCATATTTTCTTCTCCATCTGTGCAGGATCTCACCATGTGTAATTTCAACAAGCCCCACAGTTTCATTTATGACCTCTTTTGCTGTGGACTCTTAACACAACAGAAGCACCATATGTAACTGGCCTTGGACTTTTTCATTCATGAATAGAACACAAAGAAAAAAAGCTGAATATAAAATGTAAAATCTCAACAAAATCTTAAAATGTGAGTTTACATCTGTACATTTATATGTATGTAACCACTAAAAAAACCCAGAAAATAATCAAATGTTTAAAATAATTATCTGTTTTATGAATACCTTTTTTTTGGCCACACCCATGGCATACGGATGTTCCCAGGCCAGGGATAGAATCCTGAGCCACAGATACGATCTATGCCACAGTTGCAGCAATGCTGGGTCCATAACTGAATGTGCCAGGCCAGGGACCAAACCCATGCTGCCGCAGAGACAACACCAGATCTTAACCTGCTATGCCATAGTGGGAACTCCAAATGCTTTTTACTCTATATAGTTTCCTATATTTTCTATACACACATACATGTCCGAACACGAAATTTATAATGAGCTTATTTTCTAAATCCAGATTTCTAACTCACAGCTCCTGCTGTTTCAAAGGCCAGAATCTCGTCAGTATTTTCAAAAACTAGTCATACATCTTCTACCTAAAGCCTACCTGTCAGCCTCTGTTCTATCTAATGGTACAAAGTCCTCTCATAAACTTCAAAGCCATGTCAACTGGTTCCTCTGTCTCTACATCAATCCCCACAGTCAACAATTCCATGGAAACAATGAGTTTCAATTCACAGGAAACAATATTACTGCAGAAAGCTCTAGACTAATGATCTCAAGCAGCACTGAATAGCTAGCAAAATGAAAAATCCTTTTTCAAAAGGTCACAGAGAGAGGAGAAACTTGCAAAGAGGAAGCAATTCCCTTGCCATCGACTGTTCCTGGGGTAAAGAGACAGATTATAAGGAGAAGACCAAAGTTGGACAATTCGCCCAGGGAAGAAACGACTGAGCAGACTGCGTGAGGGTTAAGAGGCTTGGGACTTGAGGAGGCTGCATTTTGGCTGGTGCCTATAGATGAATAAAGGAGAAACATAGTGAAACAAAGCTTCGAACGGCACTTGGGCATAAAGTTGTTTTGCTGCCGAAGCTGGCATTAAATGTTGATTGAGGTGAATAATACATATTATCAACTTTTTACCATATAATTAGCCAGCTCTGAAGGATAAGGTCATAACTTCATTTTAATGATCTTTCAAAAATAAGTAATAAATGAATAAGAATTCAAAGGTCACAAAAGTCTAAATGAACTATGCTATTTCACTTACGCTAAGTGAAATAAGCCAGTCACAAAAAGGCAAATACTGTATGACACAACTTTAATAAGGTGACTAGAGCAGTAAATTCATAGAAACACAAAAGCAGAATGGTAATTGCTAGGGGTCAGGGTGAGCAGGAAATGAGTTATTTAATGGGTATGAAAAAATTCTGGAGATTGGTTGCACAACAATGTGAACATACTTAACAGTACTGAACTGTACACTTAAAATAGCTAAGAGGATACATTTTATGTGTATTGTGCCACAATTAAAAATTTTTTAATTTGAAAGTCACAAAACTGTATACAGAGCAAATGTCTGCCATCTTCTCTCCCAGCCACCCACTTCTCAGAGAAAGCCAGCATTAATATATTTTTCTATCCTTCTAGAGATGTTCTATTTATATATGTTTATATACATGCCTTAGAAAAAACACACACACAGAAGTGGTAGCATACCACTACCTACAGCATTCAGCACCTTGTTCATTTAGTATATTTTAGATATATCCCTAAAGTAGTCCACAAGAGGAGTTCCTGTTGTGGTGCAGCGGAAGCGAATCCAACTAGGAACCATGAGGATGCAGGTTCCATCCCTGGCTTCCCTCGGGGGGTTGAGGATCCGGCGTTGCCGTGAGCTGTGGTGAAGGCCGGCAGCTGTAGCTCCAATTGGACCCCTAGCCTGGGAACCTCCATATGCTGCAGGTGTGGCCCTAAAAAAAAAAAAAAAAAAGACAAAAGACTAAATAAACAAATAAAGCAAGCAAGCAGTACACAGAATTGCTTTATTCTTTTCAAGAACTACTACTGGAGATCCCACGTGGCTCAGCAGAAACAAATGTGACTAGGATCCATGAGGATGCAGGTTCCATCCCTGGCCCTGCTCAGTGGGTCAGGGATCCAGCATTGCCATGAGCTCTGGTGTAGGTCACAGACATGGTTCGGATTAGCCATTGCTGTGGCTGTGGCGTAGGACAGCAGGTGCAGTGGTGATTCAACCCCTAGCCTGGGAACTTCCATATGCCACTGGTGCGGCCCTAAAAAGAACTACTAATTCATTGTATGATTATACCATTAGTCATTTTGCCAGCTCCTGACGAGTAAATAAGTTTTGTCCAAAATTTTGCTGTTACAAACACAGCAATGAATATGTTCATACTATTTAACCCCCACATATACGAGTGTATATGTTTATGTATCTCTGTGTTCACAAGCATAGAAGGGAATTGCTAAAACAAAGGAACATGCTTTCTTTATGACTACATATATATTATTTTTAAAATTGTTTCTTATTGTTTATTAAAGTATAGTTGATTTACAATGTTGTGCCAATTTCTGCTGTACAGCAAAGTGACCCAGTTATGTGTTTATGTATAGATAGACAGATAGATACTCCCTTTCTTAGAATATCTTCCATCATGGTCTATACAGTCTGTCCCAAGAGGATAGATACGGTTCCCTGTGCTGTACAGTAGGACCTCATTGCTTATCCATTCTAAATGTAATAGTTTGCATCTACTAACCCCAAATTCCCAGTCCATCCCACTTCCTCCCTCTCCCCCCTCCCCCTTGGCAATGACAATTTGTTCTCTATATCTGTGAGTTTTTCTGTTTCTGTTCATTATGTTCATGAGAATCATCTATACGGTATGTGAATTATAATTCATTCTTTCTTGCTCTCTGTAATATTCCATTGTGTAAATACATCACAATTTATCCACTACTTTTGAGGTACATGCACTCTTAATTTTAATGGATATTACCATCTGTTCTCCATAGTTTAGAATCCTACCATTACTATATAAAGTAGGCATTTCTCTATATCTCAGTTAAGTTAATCAAACTTTTTAATCTTTGCCAAACATACTGTTTTTTATGGGCCACACTCACGGCATGCGGAAGTTCCCAGGTCAGGGGTCAAATCCGAGCTACAGGTGCCAGCCTAAGCCACAGCCACAGCAACGCAGGATCCGAGCTGTGTCTATGACCTACACCACAACTCATGGCAAAGCCAGATCCTTAACCCACTGATCGAGACCAGGGATCAAACCTACATCTTCATGGATCCTAGTTAGGTTTGTTACTGCTGAGACATGACGGGAACTCCGCCATACATATATACAATATATATTAAAAATCCTTTCAATATCCTTTTAATTTGCTTTTCTCTTATTATGACTGAAACTGAGGATCATTTTCTGTTCAAAAACTGTTTCTTTTTACTTTCAACTGTCTTTGAATGTCCACTTGTCTACTGAGTTGTTGGTCTTTCCCGTATTGATTTAAATGGACTCCTGGGTTTTTCTAAAAGAGAAAATTAGCTCCTTGAACTTGATGCAAGGCAATTTGTCCCCCAGTTTATCTCTGGAGTTCCAACATTGTTTACGCTAGTTATTGCTGTGCACAGGTTTTTGGTCTTTATGCAAATTCATCAACATTATTTCTCTGTGGTTTCTGGGGTTTTGTAACATTTAGGCCAACTGGCAGTCTTCAACTTTGCTGGTGGTCATAAGCTGGTAGAGTCACTCTGGTGAACTGTTTGGCAATATATACTAAAATATACACATATCCTATGACCCAGCATTTCCACTGAATTCCAACAGAGAATGAGTACTTACGCCCACCAAATATGTACAAGAATGTTCTCAGCAGTTTTATTCATTTTACCCCCAAAATATAAAAACTAAAATTTCTATCAACAGTAAAGTGTGGCATACTAACACAATGTAATATGACACAATAATAAAAAGGAACCGCTATATGCAACAAATAAATCTCACAGACATAATGTTAAGCAAAAGAAATTAGAAAAGAAGACTTACTATATGATTTGATTTGAAGATTAAAAACCAGGCACACCTAAACTACGGACAGGAGTTCCCGTCGTGGCGCAGTGGTTAACGAATCCGACTAGGAACCATGAGGTTGCGGGTTCGGTCCCTGCCCTTGCTCAGTGGGTTAACGATCCGGCGTTGCCAAGAGCTGTGGTGTAGGTTGCAGACGCGGCTCAGATCCCGAGTTGCTGTGGCTCTGGCGTAGGCCGATGGCTACAGCTCTGATTCAACCCCTAGCCTGGGAACCTCCATATGCCGCGGGAGCGGCCCAAGAAATAGCAAAAAGACAAAAAAAAAAAAACAAAAAAAAAACCTACGGACAGAGGTCAGAATAGTGGTTATCTAAAAAAACAAAACAAAAAGAAGAGTAGTTCTCATTGGGGGACATGGAATTGACTGGGAGGAGCAAGAGGGAGAATTCTGGATGTTGGAGATAGTCTCTATCTTGATCTAGGTATGAGTACTTTTTGTAGAAACATAAATTTATTGAGTTGGTCCCTTAAAATATGTGTACTTTCCTGTGAACTGTATCTCAAGAAAAGTTTTCCTTTTTTTAAGTGAGATAACAAGCTAGATTTCTTTTTTTCCCAAGTGGCTATTCGGTTGGCCCAACACGATTTACTGAAGAACTGTTTTCCTCTTTATCACATATAACATTTCTATGAATGAGGGCATTTCAGTATTCTCAACTCTATTCAGTGGTAACCTGTCTGCTCTGGTGCTCAGTTACTTTAGCTTTAACAGAAACTTTAACAGCACTAATCTCCCCTTCATGCATATTGATTTTCAGAGTTTTTATGAAAAATTCCATAGTTTTTGGAGTTCCCGTCGTGGCTCAGTGGTTAACGAATCAGACTAGGAACCATGAGGTTGTGGGTTTGACCCCTGGCCTCGCTCAGTGGGTTAAGGATCCAGCGTTGCCATGAGCTGTGGTGTAGGTCGCAGACGTGGCTCAGATCCAGTGTACACCAGCAGCTGCAGCTCCAATTCGACCCTTAGCCTGGGAGCTTCCACATGCCACGAGTGTGGCCCTAAAAAACAAAAAAATAATAAAATTAAAAAAAACAAACAAACCATTATCCGCTAACAGAAATAACTTTTTAAAAAATAACTTCGCTAAGACAAAAATATTTATAAGAGTGGCACTGCATTATATTTTTGTAATCTCCTTAATATCTGGCTTAATAGGAGATAGCTGGATTCTCATATCTGCTGCTTCTTTTTTTTTTTTTTTTTTTTTTTTGTCTTTTTGCCATTTCTTGGGCGGCTCCTGTGGCATATGGAGGTTCCCAGGCTAGGGGTCTAATTGGAGTTGTAGCCGCCAGCCTACGCCAGAGCCACAGCAATGCAGGATCCAAGCCGAGTCTGCAACCTACACCATAGCTCATGGCAACGCTGGATCCTTAACCCACTGAGCAAGGCCAGAGACTGAACTCACAACCTCATGGTTCCTAGTCGGATTCGTCAACCCCTGTGCCACTATGGGAACTCCATCTTCTTCTTTATTCAATCTATTTCAACACCACACGTCACGAATCCTCTGAAAAACCTACTGTACACTTATGAAAGAATGAGAGCAAATAAAGCAAATAACGTCTTACTATCACTATGAAAACAGTTTTGACCTCAGAGATCCCCTGAAAGAGTCTCAGGGACCCCACATGGTCCCAGGAGAACTACTGAAATAGAGTACTTAAGACAAGGGCACATTAGCATAAGGACAGACAAATAGAAAAATGAAATAAGAGAGCCCAGACAAATCCTGTTATATACAATCAGCTGATTTATGATAAAAATGACTACAGAGCAAGGGAGTATGGACATTTTTTAAGTTTGGCCATAATAGACGTTCCCCTTGTGGCTCAGTGGTAATGAACTGACTAGTAACCACGAGGATGAAAGTTCAATCCCTGGCCTTGCTCAGTGGGTTAAGGATCTGGCACTGCTGTGAGCTTAACCCACTGTGCTGTAAGTCGCAGATGCAGTTTGGATCCCAAGTGGCTGTGGCTGTGGTATAGGCTGGCAGCTGCCTGGGAACTTCCATGTGTAGCACGTGCAGCCCTAAAAAGAGGGGAAAAACACAATAACAGTAATTGGATAGTTATATGGAGGAAAAAATTAAATTGACCCTTATCTCACACCATTAAAATAATTCCACATAGACTGCTGATCTAAATGTGAAAGGTAAAAGCTAAGAGAAAATAATATAGAATCTATCTTTTTTTTTTCTTTTTTTTTTTTTTGGTCTTTTTGCTATTTCTTTGGGCCACTCCCGCGGCATATGGAGGTTCCCAGGCTAGGAGTCGAATCAGAGCTGCAGCCGCCGGCCTACACCAGAGCCACAGCAACGCGGGATCCGAGCCGCGTCTGCAACCCACACCACAGCTCTCGGCAACGCCGGATCATTAACCCACTGAGCAAGGGCAGGGACCAAACCCGCAACCTCATGGTTCCTAGTTGGATTCGTTAACCACTGCGCCACAACAGGAATTCCTTTTTTTTTTTTTTTTTTGGTCAAGAATCTATCTTTATCATCAGGATACAAAAAGTTCTAATTATAAAGGAAATGACTCATATACTTAACAACGTTAAAAATTAAGAATTTCTGTTAAAGATGCCTTTAAGGGAGTTCCCTTCTTGGCTCAGCAGTTAATGAATCTGATTAGCATCCATGAGGACACAGGTTCAATTCCCTGGCCTCGCTCAGTGGGTTAAGGACCCAGCGTTGCCATAAGCTGTGGTATAGTTCACAGAATCAGCTCGAATCCTGCATTGCTGTGGCTTCGGTGTAGGCCAGCAGCAACAGCTCCAATTCCATCCCTAGCCTGGGAACCTCCATATGCTACAGGTGCAGCCCTAAAAAAGCAAAAAAAAAAAAAAAAAAAAATGAAGAAGCAAGGCAAGCCACTGAGTGGAAGAGGGTATCTGCCATACAGGTATCTGAATACACACACACACAAACACCCACACGCATACAAATGAATAAGTCAAAGAGAAAAGACCAGGCAGAAAAAATGAATAAATTACTTTAATATGCCTTTAATGAGTCTTTCACAGAGAAGATGGCCAATAGACATACGAAAGGCTGCTCAATCCTATCAGTAATCAGGAGAGTGCAAATTAAAACCAAAGAGGAGTATTAAATAGTACAACCACTTGGGAAAACTGTTCTGTAGTTTCTAATAAAATTAAACATCTACCTGATGACCCAAAAATCCACTCCTCAATATATACTCAAGAGAAATGAGTATATATAGAATGATTTGCATGAGAATATTCATAGCAGCTTAATTCACAATAGCCAAACCTAGAAACAATAATCAAGAAGGAAATGATAATCATACAATGGAACTAAGCAATAAAAAAAAACTGATTTAAAAAAACTCCAATAACTTGGATAAATTGTAAAAAAAACAATTATGCTGAGTAAAAAAGAAGTCTGACACAAATGAGTTCATACAGCTAGGGACCCATTTACATGAAGTTAAAAAACAGGCAAAACAAATTTATAGCTGTAAAAGTAAAAATAGTTTTGTCAGAATAACAGCTTCTGACTGGAAAGGAGTATAGAGAACTTTCCGGAGTGATGGAAATGTTCTATATCTTCATCTGGATATGGTACATGCATATGTAAGACATTCTTCAAGCTGTCCATTTAAGATTTTTGCAGTGTACTGGATATGACATACTTCAAATTACACACAAAAATTCATTACGTATAAACCAGAATGGTTAATTTAACAGACTGACAATTCCAAGGCTTGGCAATGAGGTGGAATAACAGGAATTCTCATACACTGCTGGTAGGGATCTAAACTCATGCAACCACTTTGGAAAAGAGTTTGGCATTATCAACGAAAACTGAAGATACACAAAAATGTTCATAGCAGCATTATTCATAATTGCTGCAAAGTAAAAACAATTCATTATTATTTTGTCTTTTTAGGGCCGCACCTACAGCATACGCAAGTCCCCAGCCTAGGGGTCGAATCAGAGCTGCAGCTGCTGGCCTGCACCATAGCCACAGTAACTTGGGATCCGAGCCACGTCTGCCATCTACACTACAGCTCATGGCAACACCAGATCCTTAACCCACTGAGCAAGGCCAGGGATCGAACCTGAGTCCTCATGGATACTAGTTGGCTTCATTACTGCTGAGCCATGATGGGAACTGCGTGAAAACAATTTAAATATCCACCCAAATAAAAGAGCAAAAAAAACCCGTGATATATTTGTATAATAGAATATTCCACAATGACAAACAACAGCTCCATCAAACCTGAATGAATCTCACAAAATAATGCTGAATGAAAACAGCCAGAGTAAAGAATACAAACTAAATGGTTCCATTAATATGAAGTTGAAAAAGCAGGCAAAACTAAATTACCACGTCTGGGTGCAACTTTAGGCATAAAAGTAAGAAAGTGATTATCATGAAAGTCAGGGCACAGACTACAATTCATAAGGAGAGAGTTTAAGAACGGCTTCCCCTAGTGACTACAGCTGTCTATTTAAGGACCTGAATGTTGGTTACAACTTAACGCTTTATAATTATCACATCAAAAAAAAAAAAGATGTACAGATCAATGACTTTTCTGCACGTATGATAACAAAACCAAAAAGGTTACAAATCAGAACAAAAAAGGTTTAAAAAAATCAATTGGATCTGATAACTAATTGGGTTTAGTGGAGAAAGGGAGGGTAAAGAAACGGAAAACTCCCAGGTTTCTGACTTGCACAACTGTTTGGGTGGGGATGCCTTTCACTGAGATAGGAAACATTTCCAAGGCAAGTACATGAATTAAACCTTGAGCATGTTGAATGTGTGTGTGTGTGTGTGTGTGTGTGTGTTCATCTTTTAGCCTTTTCTAGGGCTGCTCTCTCGGCATATGGAGGTTCCCAGGCTAGGGGTCGAATTGGAGCTGTAGCCGCTGGCCTACGCCAGAGCCACAGCAACTCGGGATCCAAGCCGAGTCTGTGACCTACACCACAGCTCAGGGCAACACCGGATCCTTAATCCACTGAGCAAGGCCAGGGATCGAACCCAAAACCTCATGGTTCCTAGTTGGATTCATTAGCAACTGAGCCACGACGGGAACTCCCATGAGCATGTTGAATTTATAGTCCCTTTGAGACATCCAATCAGAGATGTCCAGCAAGCAACTGGACACGCAGATCTAGAGCTCAAAGAGAGGTCCAGGTTAGAGACAGAAATTTTGGCATCCAGAAGTGAAATCATGGACATGAATGTGATTGTTCAGGGAAAGTAGACTGACAAGAGGGTGTAGGGCTGATCCCTGGTATGTCAAGATTCAACGGGCAGGTACAAGAGGCTAAACCAGTAAAGAAAACAGAGAAGGAACCAAGTGGTGGGAAGAAAATCAAGAACATGTCATGAACCATTAAGCAAGGGAAGAGAACGTCTCATGAGTAATTAGTCAGTCATTCACTGCAGGTTTTTGCACAGGTAGGAAAAATAAGGGTTATGTGCAATACTCAGCAAGCCAGTTTTTACTCCACCTCTTCTGGCTGATTTGAGAGAAACAACAACCCAAGAGAAAACCAAAGCTTCTGAGAATGGCTGGAAGTTTCTGAGTTACCCTTATAGGAGAGGAATTAAGGCCCCCCCCCCACTTCCCACTCCTCCCTCTCAGGAAGGGAGAAGACAGATTTGAGTACACTGATAGGTCTATGTGCCACTGGGTAGAATCACCATTAAAAGGTCAGCACACAGGTGCGGGCTCACTTTTCTGCTTCTTCCATGTGACTGAAGTGGTATGAGACACCTTCAAGAGAGGACTTCCTCTATTCCAAGTGAGAGCCAGGGCCAAACCTGCTACTTGGGTAGAAAAGGCCAGAGGCAGGTGGCCAAGGCCAGATCAGCAGTCAGCCAGGGCAAATGGGTTCTCTCTGGTTACATGGCCCTGAGCAATGATAGAAATAAGCTAGAAGAGGCTTTGCCCACATCTCAAGGGCAAGATCTGGCCACATCTGAAAACTGGGGAGATGGATGGCATCTATCTCATGGCCTGTTCCTATCTGAAACAAATGAAGCTTAACTAAATTGAGAAAAACAGTATCTTCCCATGAACCAGCTGGACTCATTCCAGTTTGATGCCCAAATCCGAGTTAAGAATAAGATGCAAGATATTTTGGTTTTTCATTGCCAGTACAAATATTTAATATAAATCTCTCCCTTAAGGACCTATAGACTTGAAAATAGTGGCTGTGGACTAGAGAGAATTCTAATATTCCTGGATCCTTGACTGGAATACCATCATAAAATTTCTCAATTTCTAGCACCACATAAATCACATACAAAACAAAACCACACTGAGCATCAGGTTAAAATGGCATCAGATTAGCAACTCCAGAATAAACAGAAAGACAGAGTATTTTTTGTTCTCTGACATAAAGATTTTAGTGAAGGCTGTCTCCTTCCCAAATTCATCTATAATTTCAGTACAATTCTAATGGAAATCTTAACGGAATTTTTTTTTTTTTTTTTTTTGTCTTTTTGTCTTTTTGCTATTTCTTGGGCCGCTCCCGTGGCATATGGAGGTTCCCAGGCTAGGGGTCGAATCGGAGCTGTAGCCACTGGCCTACACCAGAGCCACAGCAACTCGGGATCCGAGCCGCGTCTGCAACCTACACCACAGCTCATGGCAACGCTGGATGGTTAACCCACTGAGCAAGGGAAGGGACCGAACCCGCAACCTCATGGTTCCTAGTCGGATTCGTTAACCACTGCGCCACGACGGGAACTCAATGGAATTTTTTAGAGCTCATTAAAAATATAAATTCTAAAATTCACTTGAAACAATAAATGCATGAGAATAACCAAGAAAAAACTGAAAAGTAGCATGTTTGCTTTATCTGTATTGTATTATAAAAAGCCACAGGGGAAAGGGGGGCTGTGGTAATGAAATTCTGCACAAACACACACAAACATATTGCTGGAAATGAACTAAGAATCCAGAAACAGGCACTATGTATCTAAGGAAATTTTTGCAGCATCTCAAATATGGACAAGTCAATAAATGGAGTTAGGTAAAAGCCTATCAATTTTAGAAAAAAAGTAGATTAGATCCCTTCCTCACACCAGACACATGCACCCTTATGTTCATTGTAACACACCATTCACAATAGCAAGACATGGAAACAATCTAAATGTTCATCAACAGATGACTAAGAAGATGTGGTGCATATGCACAATGGAATATTTCTCAGCCGTAAAAAAGAACAAAATAATGCCATCTGCAGCAACATGGATGGAACTAAAGATTCTCAGACTAAGTGAAGTTAGTCAGAAGGACAAATACCATATGATATCACTTATATATGGAATCTAATATATGGCACAAATGACTCTATCTACAGAAAAGAAATTTGTGGTTGCCAAGGGGAAGGGGAAGAGGGAGGGAGTGGGATGGACTGGGAGTTTGGGGTTAGTAGATGCAAACTATTGCATATGGATTAGATAAGCAATGAGATTCTGCTGTATAGCATAGGAAACTATTTAATCACTTGTGATGGAACATGATGGGGGATAATGTGAGAAAAAGAATGTACATATATGTATAACTAGGTCACTGTGGTATACCACAGAAATTGACAGAACACTGTAATCAACTATAATTAAAAAAAAAACTTAAAAAAAAAAGTAAATTTTAGGAAGTTCCCATGTGGCACAGTGGATTAAGGATCCACCACTGCTACAGCTGTTGCACAAGGGCGTGGATTCAATCCCTGGCCCAGGACTTTCTATGTGCTGCAGGAACGGCCAAAAACAAAAACAAAAAGTAAATTCCACACCAACCAAAAGAGTTAAATATGAAAAAAAAATTTCAAACATAACATGAGAGTTTTTAAAAAAATCTTGAGATGGTAGAGACTGTGCTAAACAAATTTTAAGGAAAAAATTCAAAAGCTACAAAAAAGTCAAAGATGCGAACACATAAAAACTTTAAACTTCTATATGAATGAAAATATCATAAATTAAATCAAAAGACAAGTGAGAAACTAGGAGAAAATATATGTAATACTATAACAAAGGATTAACTACCATGATATCTAAGGAATTTCTGTTAACCAATAAGAAAAAAAGACACAATCCTGAAGGGGAAAAATGGGCAAAGGCATGAAAAGGCAATATCCAGAAGTAATACAAATGACCATTTAATCTACATCTGTACAAAAGTTAGGATACAGGCACATCTAATAACATCTGATAACTACATTCTAGATGATTAAGAAATTATTTTCAGGGAGTTCCCATCGTGGCTCAGCAGTTAGTAAACCTGACTAGCATCCATGAGGACGAGGGTTCGATCCCTGGTCTTGCTCAGTGGGTTAAGGATCCGACATTGGCATGAGCTGTGGTGTAGGTTGCAGACGAGGCTCAGATCCTTGAGTTGCTGTGGCTGTGGTGTAGGCAGCTACAGCTCTGATTGGACCCCTAGCCTAGGACCCTCCATATGCCTTGGGTGCAGCCCCAGAAAAGAAACTATTTTCAAAACTAAATTATAAAGATACATTCATCTGCTATCAGAATAAGAAGTGTCCTTTTTTTTTTTTTTAAGAACACACCTTCAGCCTTGGGGTTGAATCCGAGCTGCAGCTACCAGCCTACACCACAGCCACAGCAACACGGAAACCAAGCAGCGTCTGTCACCTACACCACAGATTGCGGCAACGCCGAATTCTTAACCCACTGAGCAAGCCCAGGGAGCGAACCTGTATCATCTCGGACAACTATGTCAGGTTCTTAACCCAATGAGCCACAATGGGAACACCTGAGAAGCACACTTCTAAACTTAAAACCTAAGAGAAAAACTTACAAGGAAAAAAATTAAATTTTATATACTTTTAAAAACCTCACAGTACTGCAAAAATTAATGAAATAGAACTAAAATGTATTAACAAACATAATAAAATATTCATATCCTTCAAATACATAAAGCATTTGTCCAAATCAATATAAAAAAAATTCTAAGACTTATACAGGCAGGACTGGAAAAGAAATGCAAAGTTAACAAAGTGTGAAAACCATTAAGCCTTGCTTATACTTGGGGGAAAATGCAAATCTAAAAAAAGAGAATGCCCAGTACTAGCAGGGGTACAGGGCACTTGATGTTCTCTTACATTACTGGTGGAATTTTTAATGACATGAGAAAATAGCTGGGACATGTTAAATGAGGAAAAAAAATACTCATAGTATGATCTCAACCATGTTTTAAAATAATAGCTAAGTTTCATGAACACTTACTTCTGTGCCAGGCACTGTGCTAAGACAGTTTACTGTGCTAAGACCAGGTATTGGTGCACTGGTGGACTTCATATTCACAATAATCCTGAGTTAGATGCTCTTATTATTCTTGCTTTATGGAGAAGGAAATTGAGGCAAGAGAAGGATCAAGTTATGGAGCCAAGGCTTCAGGTACCTTTGCTTTACAGTCTGTAATCCTAACTGTCAGGACAGTGCAGAGGAGGAAATAAACTTCCAAAACAATGTGGAGTTGAACATATGCCACTTAATTCCTGTTTTGTCATGGATCTTCCATTATTTTACTTCACAAATAAAATGATTGGGGGTTTGTTTTGTTTTGTGTTTTGTTTTATTTTGCACCAGCAGCATATGAAGAACGCGGGCCAGAGATCAAATCCAAGACAACATCTGCAACCTATGCCACAGATGCAGCAAAGCAGGATCCTTAACCCACTGTACCACAGCCTTCATTCCACAATGACTGTCTTAAAAGGTAAATAATCACACAAGAGGAGTCCTGCTGTGGCACAGTGGGTTAAGAATCCAACAGCAGCAGCTCCGGTTCCTGCAGAGGCACGGGTTCTATCCCTGGGCAGCAGTGGGTTAAAGGATTCGGGGTTGCCACAGCTGCAGCTCATATTCAATCGTGGCCTGGTAAACTTCCATAAGCCGCAGGTGAGGCCATTAAAAAAAAAAAAAAAAAGGGGAGTTCCCGTCATAGCGCAGTGGTTAATGAATCCGACTAGGAACCATGAGGTTTTGGGTTTGATCCCTGCCCTTGCTCAGTGGGTTAATGATCCGGTGTTGCCGTGAGCTGTGGTGTAGGTTGCAGCCGCGGCTCAGATCCCGAGTTGCTGTGGCTCTGGCGTAGGCTGGGGGCTGCAGCTCCGATCAGACCCCTAGCCTGGGAACCTCCATATGCCGAGGGAATGGCCCAAGAAATGGTAAAAAGACCAAAAAAAAAAAAAAAAAAAAATCACACAAGAGACGATAGCATCCTTGAAATTCCCCTAAGTTACAGATGCTAATGACAAAGAAACTTTACAGATCATAGTCTAGTGACTTTAGAAACTTTTTTAGCAAAAGAATTTTTTTCTAAATGAAATTTTATATGGATCTACAATATGAGAAACACACTGAAACAGTATTTTATTCTATTTGTATATTTTATTAGTATATTTTAAAGGCTCCAATTTATAACATTTACAATGAAGCTTTCCTGGTGGACACAAACTTTAAATTATGGATGATTGGGCAGTTGAATTTGTTTTGTTTGATTGCACAGTATCAAGAAAAACCTCAAGAAAAACCTGATTTGGAGTTCCTGTTGTGGCTTAGCAGTAACGAACCCAACTAGTATCCACGAGGACTCAGGTTCGATCCCTGGCCTCACTCGGTGGGTTGAGGATCTAGCACTGCCATGAACTGTGGTATAGGTTGGAAGCTGCCGCTCCAATTTAACTCCTAGCCTGGGAACTTCCATATGCCACAGGTACGGCCCTAAAAAGCAAAAAAAAAAAAAAAAAGGAAAATAAAACCTGATTCTTTAGAAAGAAAAAAAGGCACATTAATGCTGAGGATTTTACAACACCTGTCCAGAAGTCCAAGAAGTAGAACATTTCTAAGTTAAATCTCTAATAATACTAGGAGTGAGACTACTTGGTAACAACAAATATTTTGGTAAGAACATAAAAATCTTAAAATATATACTAATCATGACACCAAGACATCATACACAAGGCAGACACATGTTACTGCACAATGTAATGCAAGCTATCTACTGTAGGAAATTTACTCATATAATTTCACATGAGCAAAATTTACATGAGCACTGGCCTAAATTTTAAAAAGACCACTATAAAGCTACAATCTTCCCAGGCAATAAAATTTTTAAAATTCAAGTATACACACAAAGAAAGAAAGAAATTCTATTGTAAGGAGGATTGTTATCTGGCTGTTGGCATTACATATAATCTTAATTTTTTCCTTTTGCTTTTTTCCCTCAAAAACCCTAAATACACTGCTTTTTTTCTTCCTTTTGCTTTTTTACTCTTCATTTAAAAATAGTTATAAGTCACAGGAATTTGTAAAAACTGTCCAGGAAGGTCCTGAGGACCCATCACCTAACTTCCATCAATGATAGCATCTTACATAACTTACGCAATAGTATGTATCTTACTAGTATGTAATAATAGTATCTTACATAACTCTAGTAGGAGATCACAACAACAAAACTGACCTGGATACAATCCACAGAGTTTATTCATATTTCACCAGTTTTACATTCATGTGTGTGTTTGTGTGTGTAGTGCTATGCAATTTTATCACATTTGACACCTGTAGCTTCGCAGGACCAGAGGTGAGATACAGAACTGCGTTCCCTTTCCACAAAGCTCCCTCATGCTGAACATCCCCCCTCCCCTTTTTTTTCCCCGTATTTTGTATTTTGTCTTTTTAGGGCTGCACCCACAGCACATGGAGGTTCCCATGCTAGGGGTCAAATCGGAGCTGTTGCTGCCATCCTCCGCTAGACCCACAGCAACATCAGATCCAAGCCGCGTCTGCCACCTACACCACAGCCCATGGCAACACCAGATCCTTAACCCACTGAGCGAGGCCAGGGATCAAACCCACAACCTCACGGTTCCTAGTTGGATTCGTTTCCACTGAGCCACAACAGGAGCTCCCATGCTGCCTCCTTTATGGCACCATAGCACCCCTTCCCCTGCTTCTACCTCCTAGCAACATCTAATCCATTCTCCATCTCTACAATTTGGTTATTTCAATAATATTATATAAATGCAACAGTATAGAATGTAACTTTTTAAGATTGCTGGCTTTTTGTTCACCTAGATAACCTGGTAGCACAAATCAGTGGTCTCTAATGTGTTAAAACCCAGCACGATATGCATTTGAGTCTTTGTACATGTCTATAGTATTTTAAAGTTAACAAGGTTGAAAATATGACTCAAAGGCTCAGAAAATCCCTGTAGTACCACCATAAAACTAGGATTCTAGGGAATGAATTTTAAAAACTGATCATCTAGTACAAGTCTAGTGCAATCTAGTACAAACACAGGACAGAACAGAAACCCAAGGCTTAGTGCTTGGGAGTCATAAATCTTATCTATGTTTACAGGAACACGTGGCTTACAAGAATGCCTGGTTTTGCATTTTTCTGGCCAAGCTCTAGATTCCAGTCCTTTCTCAACCCAGGTAGATCTACGTCACATTCAAATATGACTCTTTGCCATTCTCCCCAAATGGTCACCGTTTTCTGCCTTTCCTCATGCTCTTTCCTAGAATTATTTTGAATCATCAAGGAAATAAATCCCTTTGAAATTCCTGGGTCTAGTGATTTAGCCTCACCACATCCCAGGCCAAATTCTCCAGTCTTCCTGTGCAGCAGGTCCTTATGACTCAACACCTTCTTTCAGAAAGGACTACCCCACCCTGGCACAAATTCAAACTAACTCTTTTTCCCCTCCCCACCACACCTCCAGGTACCTAGATCCACTTTGTTAGCTCTTCCTGATAACTCACCCCACTAATAACTCACCCACTATATATCTGTTCACTAAGTACGGTGTGACAAATGCCATATCTTCACAAGTTTAGGCTTAGAAGGCAAACACTCCAGGAATTTACTTTTTTTTTTTTTTCCTTTTTCTTTTTTTTTTTTTTAGGGCCACACTGGCGGCATATGGAGGTTCCAAACTAGGGGTCAAATCGGAGCTGTAGCTGTCGGCCTACACCACAGCTTAAGGCAATGCCAGATCCTTAACCCACTAAGCGAGGTCAGGGATTGAATCCGAAACCTCATGATTCCTAGTCGGATTTGTTTCCGCTGTGCCCCAATGGGAACTCCAGGAATTTACTTCTTGAATGCCATGCTTTCCTAGTAAATACCCTTGCTTTTCCAAAAAGATTGCTCTAAATAAGTAAAAGCTATAATACAAACACTAGGCTTCTTGGACATACAGATGTCAGAAGAAAAAAAGGCACAGATATTTGCATATTTTTAAAAAATTGGAAGATACGGGTATTATTCTATCAATGTCAGATCAAAAGGAATTTACTAGTGGTAAAGAGCCAGACTGCCTGGGTTAGAATGTGCCCTCTGCCACTGAATTATCTAAATCAAGTTTTATTTACATTTTGTGTGCCTCAATTTTCTCAGCTGTAAAATGGTGATTAAAAGCACCCCATTGGACAGTTGTGAAAATAATATAAGCATTTAGAACACTGCCTATCACACAGTCGGCCTTCTCCAAGCACTGGTAATTATCTCTAACGTACGGCAACCCAGGCTCCCCTCTTTGTGATATCTCTCTATCCCCCTCTTTGAAGCTCATACTGCTTCTGAAGTTTCCATACCAGGAAACAATAGTAACATAAGAACACGTGTTTTACTTATTAAATTCATCTTACTCAAAACTAACTAGTAGAACAATTTTTTTTACATAGTAGCAGTTATTAACATTCCACCAAATATGAATGTAAGCACTTAAAAGCAGGGTGGTGATGGAAAGAATACTAGCAAAAAGTAAAGTACAGCTCCGAGTAGGGAATGCTAATTTTATTTTTTTTAAATGGGGAAATTAATATGGTCATATTTTTGCTTGCATAAGCATAAAATGGCTCTAAAGTTTCATATCTGCTTATGGAGAGGGAGAACTACAAGTCTGGGCTATGAAGATGACTGTTCACTATATGTGATTTTAGTATCTTTCAAATTTGAAGCAGTGAATATATTATCTATATAAGAATTTAATTTTTAAAATGTGGGGGGAGTGCCACTAAACAAGCATCCTGGAAGTCGGGTTCCTTTCTTTGTTTCTTCCTTCCTTTCTTTCTTTGTCTGTTTTTTAGGGTCACACCCACAGCATATGGAGGTTCCCAGGCTAGGGCTCAAATCAGATCTGTAGCTGTTGGAATCACAGCTATGTGGGATCTGAGCCACATCTGCGACCTACACCACAGCTCAGGGCAACGTGGGATCCCTAACCCACTGAGCGAGGCCAGAGATCGAACCCTCGTCCTCATGAATACTAGTCAGGTTCATTACCGATGAGCCACGAGGGGAGCTCGTTTCTAGTCCCAATCTGCCACAAACTGTGTTACCTTGCGAAAGTCATTCGACCCCTGAGTCTAGCTGGACAAAGAAAGTAGCAAAGATTTCTAGGTTCTATTCTGATTCTAAAAATGTTTCTCAAAGAGGGGGGTAGTAAATAGCACTATTTTTTTAAGACTTAAGAAGGTACATGTCTTAGCCCACCATTTTGCAAAATAAGGAGACTTTTTGAGGACAGGAATTGTCAAGCCTATTAATCTTTCAAGATCACTTTTGTCTTTTTTTTTTTAGGGCTGCAACAAGGTACATGGAAGTTCCTGGGTTAAGGATTGGAATCAGAGCTGCATCTACTGGCCTTCGTCACAGCCACAGCCATGCCAGATTCAAGCCGAGTCTGCAACCTACACCACAGTCACGGCAATGGAGGATCCTTAACCCACTGAGCAGGGCCAGGGATCAAACCCGCCTCCTCATGGATACTAGGTGGGTTCGTTACTCCTGAGCCACAAGAGAACCTCCCTCAAGATCATTTTTTTCTTACATAAAAGCCCTTCTTAGAAGGGCTCTAATGCAACTTATAGGAAATACCCATGAAGAATATTCTGCATGGAGATCTCTTACACGGTGAATCAGGTTAGGGATCCCATGTTGTCACTGCAGTGGCTTGGGTCGCTGCTGTCGTGCAGGATCAATCCCTGGCCCCAGGGAACTTCCAAATGCCAAGAGTGCAGCCAAAAGAAAGAAAGAATACTCTGCACATTACTTTGTGTCTCTTGCCACATTTTTGGAGTTGTTTTAAAGTCTTTGTACTATGCCATGGAGGGAGCAATACAGAACACTAAAACAATTTACATTTAAAATACATAAATGAAAAAAATTAAAATTTTAAAAAGTAAAATATATACAGAGTATATCTAAAAAAGGAAACTTATACTACTTAAAGTCATTATCAGACACTGCAAAAAAATACCATCGCTAGTCAATGATAACAGCTGTAGCTAATTGAGTACATACTTTATTCTGAGTATTACCCATTTATTTATTCCATGTTTCCTTTATAATCCTATCCATTCATCTGGCAAAGAAGGTTTTAATATCTCTATTTAATGAGAAGAAACTGAGGCGCCATGAAGATAAGCGACTAGTGTGAGGCCACAGTCTAACAAGTGGAAGAGCTAGGAGTCCACCCAGAACCTTTGGATCTGAGCTCAGTGAACCAGACAGGGATAATTTTAGCTGGCAGGCTGGTGCAGACTTGCCACAGAGTTTTTAGTAATTTAAATAAAAATGAAGAAAAATATGAAGAAGAAAGTAATTTTTTAAATAAAACTAAATGATTCAAAGGCCTTTTATTCTGAGATCAGTTCTTTCTAATTATTTGACCTAAAATATCCCTATTTAAAATGAAATGACAGGAGATCCCATTGTGGCACATCAGAAACGAATTCGACTAGGAACCACGGGGTTGCAGGTTCAATCCCTGGCCTCGCTCAGTGGGTTAAGGATCTGGCATTGCTGTGGGCTACGGTGTAGGCTGCAGACTCGGCTTGGATCCTGGGTTGTTGTGGCTGTGGTCTAGGCCGGCAGCTGTAGCTCTGATTCGACCCCTAGCCTGGGAACCTCCACATGCTGTGGGTGAGGCCTTAAATAAAAACGCAAAAAAACAAATAAATTAAATTAAATTAAATGACAGCAACAGTAGACAGTGCTGTGGGTTACTGTTGTTAGTTTTATCGTCTATACCCAGCAGAACAAACTGGCAACTCTACTGCAGCCTCCCAATTTGGTGGAAAATACTTCTTTTGAAATCCAAAAGTCTGGGAGCTACTTCCTTAGACAATGATGCTTCCCAAAGTAAAAGAGGACTTAACATACACACACACCCCGCCTCAAGGATCTCTCATTAATCTCTATTTTATTTAGATTAGGACACTTAAAGATTGAGAAATAAGAATAAAGTGAATTTCAGCAATCCAAAGTCACATGAGTTAATGCTGGATACTAACAGAGAACTTTCCTCAGGATTCTTTTCATTGGTTAATTTTTCTCATTCTTTATCTTCAATTCTACTCATTCAAACCTGGGCTCAAACTTTCTGTTCCCCAAAATAGTCCCATTTTTTACTACTACTGCTAACTGGCAATCAATATTTAGGTCAAATAAGAACTACTACTTGAGGCCTCCAATAACCTGCTATTATTTAAAGCCTTTTTCACTTTGACAAAATAAAAGTAGGTTTAGTCTACCTACTTCCAAAAGAAAACTGATGTATGCATCAGACTCAAGCCACTTTAATTTCCAAATTATGTATCTCCATTAATATATAATACATGCATATGTCTATATATGTGTGTATAAGTATATTGCAATACTTATATATGTATTGCAAGTAGTTTATAAAAAGACTGATCAAACTGGATAATTTCTTGAATTATATTGTATACATGGCAAATAAGCTATTTATTCCTCATATATGCACGACTTATTTCTTACCTATCCTCCTTTAGAAAAATCAAATTTATAAAACATTTTATGTATACAGCTACCCAATTAAACATTAGTTTCAATCACAACATACTAAATTCACGTTTAAAACTATAAAGAGATCTAGAAAATTAGGTTGTGACAACTCAGGTTGGGGGAGGGATGGACTGGGGGTTTGGAGGAGATCTAGCTATTTTTAGTCTTACAAGTGTACTTTTAATATCACTTGATGTTATGTTATTTTACGGGGCTTTATTAAAAACATCACAAAAACCTGGATCTTGCAAGATACATTAACAATTTGTAATTTATAATCTATACTTATGAGATGGCTCAAAACACTTTTTAAAAGAAAAGCCGATTTTAAGAACTTAAACATATGATCTGAATAATACAAAGCACTCTTTCCATGTCCAAATGTTAAAACGTCCAGTTAAATTTATTATAGACTACAATGTTTCCAAAAGCTAAGACTGGTGATAATTCAGCCTAAATTCCATATTAATCTAATATCAAAGGTTATTTTTATTTCTTCTTTTTTCAAATACCTGAAATATACTGCTGCAAAGTCTTTTCATTATATATTTATTCAGCTAACTTTGGGTGCAAGGTACTTTAAGTATAAAAGTCCTTTCCAAAGACAGGGAAAACAACATAAAAATGTTTGCGTAAAACACACTCAGTGGCTCTCAAAGGGTATCTGAGAGTCTATTAAGTCTATTAGCTTAGTTCAAAATACCCAATAACAAATGTGAGCTTTCTATCACACTGACATATTTTAAATGTTAATTAGCATCAACATTTTAAACACATTATGTTTAATGTAGCAATAATGACTATTTTCCCACTAAAAAGCTACAGGATTTTGGTTTAAGGGCAAATGAGTACCTGGTTCAGGGAAGAAGGCTGTCTAAGGGGAGAAGATCAGTAACCTAAAGTTTGTAAATAGTAACAAGACAAACTCCAATACTAGGTTGTTCCTGTAATCACCAATATGTAGGTCAAAATAAACTAGTGAGCTATACATTAGCATCTACCTAGTAATTTACAGATCAACAGAAGAGGAAGAAATTACTCAAATGTGACTACTGTTAACAATATTAGGCATAGCGTCTCTATCAATTGTGAAATAATTTCTTTCACTTTTGCTACTTTTAAAAACACGAATCCTCCTCAATAAGAAAAAAGAACAGCCACTTTTAAGATGTAAACTCCTCTTTTTCAAAATAACTTGCCTAGGAAAATCTAATGCAGAAAAGCAGTAAACCAACTACAACATTTTAAAAACCCTAAAATTATCAGTAAAACAAACCAATCTCTCCAGTTTAGTGATGCATGTATTTTTACTCTTCGGGGAATATTCCATTATACCAACCAACAAGGTTTAGACATCACCCTAATACCCCAAACATCATCACTATACATGACATACACATATTTTCCTCAAAGTAAGCTTAGGCTAGACCCACACTCAAGCCATTCCCCCCTCCCGGGCACACTGAAAAATAAGAGGGGGAATCCAAGAAATCAGATATGTTAAGTGCCAGTATCTTCTTCCAGAGTAGGGTCAAATTCGTTTTTGCTCGCAAATGTCACTGTCTCCAGAAGTCTGCAAATTCTCATTAGCGCTACAGAGTACAAAGAGGCCTGACCACGGAAACACCTGTCCTAGCACCGGGAAGACAGTAGGAAATGCAACCCCGAGCCCACGCTGGCCGCACAGCCTTGGGCTGCAGCAGCGACCCCGGACGACGGGTGGACACTGACCTCACGGTTCCCCCCGGCAGGGTCGCACGCCTCCGACCCGCCTCCCCGGGCAAGAACCAGGAAATCTGTCAAGCTGGCGGGGACCCACCCTCCGCGAACCCTGCTTGCTCCTTCTCAGCCCGGCCCCAGCCTGCCCAACTGCTCTCGGTCCGCTCCGGCCTCCTGGCTACACTCTGCCACCTCATCCCTCCTCGCCGGTCTCTCGGCCCCGCCACCTCCGCCCCGGCGGCCTGTACTCGGGCCGGCCCCCGGGCCGCCGCCCCCCGACCCGGGCCGCGGCCCCCGGCCAGGCTCGCGGAGCCGTCCGTCCCTTCGCGGCCCGGTCCCCGCTGTCCCCCAGGCCCGAGCTCCCGCCGCGCGCTCCCCACCCCCAGCCTCCGCCCTCGTCCCGCTCGGCCGCTCCCGGCCCGTTCCCCACAGCTGGACTACCTGGAGGCAAGGGCGGCGGAGCACTTCACCCAGGGGCCCAGGTCGCAGAGGGCCCGGTGCTCAGGGTCCCGCTCCTTCTCCCGCTCCACGTGGTAGGCGTAGATGGAGAGCAGGATCCCGGCGGCGCACACTGCATACCGGGCCACCCGCTCCCAACGCGGCACCGACACTCTCAGCAGGACGGGCGCCGCCATCTTCCCCCCTCCGCCGCCACCGCCGCCTCCTTCGCCGCCGCCGCCTCCCTCCGCCTCCACCTCAGCCGCCGCCGCCCGTCGGGGCCCGACCCAGCCGCCGCCGCTACCGCCACCGCCTCCGCCGCCGCCGCCACTGCCACCGCCGCCGCCGCGCCCCATTGGCTCGATGGCCTCCTCCGGGCCCCGCCCCCACAGGCGCGCGGCCCAACCGCCCCGAAAGGAGAGAGCCTGGCGGGGCGGGGAAGGCGCGCGCGGGCGCGGAGGGAGGGGGCGGAGCGCGCAACCGCCCGGGAGGCCGGGCCGGCAGGCGGAGCCAGAGGCGGTGCGGCGCGCGCGGTGGGCGGGACTCCGAGGGGGGAGGGGTCAAGGAAGGGGCGGGGGCTCAGAGAGGGGAGGGGCGGGGGCTCGGAGAGGGGCGGGGCGGGCCCTAGGAGACCAGGTGCAAGGAATAAATTTTGAAGATACCACCGGGTGTGAATGGATAAGCCCTTGGCCCCACCTCCTCGGAATGACAATCAATTGCCATCCTTCCCCCCTTTTTTGTCATTTTCACTTGATATTTTCGGACCCAACCCAAATGAACCTTGGCCATTGCACTGAGCTCCAGAGCCAAGCTCCAGAGCCTCACTTGTGTTACCTGATCTCCATCACCACTTCCAGGCACCTCACGTTCTACAAGTGCGAATTTAACTATTTTTAAACTATTCTTTAAAATTATTATTGCCGAATGACTTGATTCCCTGTGAGCTGAATTTGAGATGACAACTTAATTCATGCAATATAGAAAAGAATAAAAATTAACTAAAAAATCAGGATGAAGAAAAAGACAAATGAAAAGGAAAGACCAGGGAGTTCCCGTTGTGGCTCGGGGGAAATTAACCTGACTGGTATCCATGAGGATGCAGGTTCGATCCCTGGCCTCGCTCAGTGGTTAAGGATCTGGCTTTGCCACGAGCTGTGGTGCAGGTTGCAGACATGGCTCAGATCCGGTGTTACTGTGGCTGTGGTGTAGGCCAGCAGGGGCAGCTCTGATATGACCCCTAGCCTGGGAACCTCCATATACTTCGAGTGCAGCCCTAAAAAGACAAAAAAAAAAAAAAAAAAAAAAAAAAAAAAAAAGGAAAGACCAGGAGTTAAGAACACAGCTAAGCAGGCCATAGGGTATCACATAATTATTAAAAGGAGCCACAAATTAGCTCTGAGTTTCCTGGTGGCCAAAACTAAAAGAAAACTATATGTATGTTACTCTCTAAGAAGAAACACACTATTTTGGGAGATTGCTAGCATTTTCCTCTTTGCAGCTGTCAGAGAGATTTCAAGTTTTATATAGTAATTTTGAGTATTGATGTCCTGTATTAGTTATGAACTGTTCCATAACAAATTACCCCAAATGTAGCAGTTAAAAAAAAAAACTCTTTATTTTCGCACAGTTTCTGTGGGTCAGGAATCTGATGCTGTTGAGCTGGGTCCTCTGGATCTGGGTCTCTCACAAAAACGCAGTCAAGATGTTGGCTGGGAATGCAGGCATCTTAAGGCTAAAGAATCCTCTTTCAAGCTCACTCCCATGGCTGTTGGCAAGCCTCAGGTCCTCTCTGGCTGATGGCTGGATCCATCAGTTCCTGAACCATTGCACCTCTTTGTATGAAGCTGCTAGAATAAGAGAAAGAGAGGGAAACAGAAGTTACGGTCTTTTTTGTAAACTAATCTCAGAAGAGACAGCCCATCGCTTTTACATATTCTATTACTTAGAAGCTAGTCCACAACCTAAATGTCCATGGATGGATGAATGAATAAAGGAAATGTGGTATGTACACTCAATGGAATATTATTCAGCCACTTCTATCATTTCCTCAATAGGAAATCCTATCCTTTGAGACAAGAAAGACAAACCTTCATGGCATTATGCTAAGTGAAATAAATCAGAATGGCAAATACAGTTGACCCTGGAACAAGGCAGAGGTTAGGAATAGCAACTCCCCCACCCCCCAATGCAGTCAAAAATCCACATGTAGCTTTACAGTCAGCCATCCAATTTGAGCTTCCACATCCACAGATTCAACCAACTGAGGCTTGTGTACTGCTGTATTGTGTGTGTATTGAAAATAACCCATCTGTAAGTGGACCTGTGTAGTTCAAGCCCTTGTAGCTCAAGGATAAATTGTACCGAATGATCTCACTCACATGTGGAATCTAAAAATACTGAACTTGTAGAAACAGAGCTGATTGATTTGCAGCCGCTGGCAGGTGGGGGAGATGGGAAGATGCTGGTCAAAGGGTACAAACTTTCAATTATAAGGTGGTTAAGTTCAGGAGATCTAATGTACCGGGTGGTGTCTCTAGTTAATAATATTGTATTGTATTCTAGGGTTTTTTTCTGTTTAGGGCCACACCCACGGCATTTGGAAGTTCCCAGGCTAGGGGTCCAATCGGAGCTGTAGCCGCCGGCCTACACCACAGACACAGCAACAGGAGATCCGAGCTGCCCCTGTGACCGACATCACAGCTCACGGCAATGCCGGATCCCCTTAACCCACTGAGCGGGGCCAGGGATTGATTCCAAGTCTTCATAGGTACTAGTTCGTTCGTTACCACTGAGCTGCAGTAGGAACTCCTATGATATTGTATTGTATTCTTGAAAGCAGCTAAATCTTAAAAGTTCTCATTCCCTCCCTCTGGGCAAAAAAAAAAAAAAAAAAAAGATAATTATGTCAGGCGATGGATGTGTAAACTAACCTTATTGTGGTAATCATTTCACAATATAAATGTATGTTGAATCATCCTGTTGTGCAGCTTAAACTTACACAATGTTCTATTTCAATTAGATATCAATAAAACTGGGGGACAAAAAGAAGCTAGGTCTAGTCTGGAGTTCCTGTTGGGGCTCAGCAGAAATGAACCCGACTAGTATCCATGAGGATGCATGTTCAATCCCTGGCTCAGTGGGAACTGGGAACATCTATATGTCAAGGGTTCAGCCCTAAAAAGAAAAAAAAAACAAAAACAAAAAAACAAAAAACAAAGGGAAGGTAGGTCTGGTCTACACTGAAAGGGAAGGGATTATACAAAGGCATGGAAACCAGCGAGGGGATTGTTAGGATCATCTTAAATCCTGCCTATAGTCCTCAAAAAGATCACCACTCTAACCCTCCAGTGGTTTTCACAAATCTGAGTGAACTCCTTCTCCTGAAACCCCTGTCCTTCAGGATTCCTTTAATCACTTGAGATCTATCAGTCATCTGATTTCTTTCACTCGTCTTAAAGTCTGTGAGGTTTATTCCTATTATTGTGTGTAACTATTATTATTTTTCATTGCTGTGTAATAGTCCATTGTGTGATTAAGCACAATTTTATTTATCCCGTCTGTCCACTGTTGATCAACATTTGGCCAGTTTTTAGCTGTTATGAACAAAGCTGCTGTGAACATCCTATAAATGTCTTTTGGTGGCTATATGCACTCATGTCTAGTCCAGAAGTGGAATTAGAGTCAGATAGTATTAGTAAACACTGCCCCTGTCAATTGAGATTTACAGGGGGCAAAGCCTGGGAAGAATAAAGAAGTCAGGGAGCAGGAACAGGCATGGAGAGCCTCCAGATCACAGTGCAGGTCTGACCACTGTGCAAGTTCCACGGTCTCAGCCGGAAGGACGGGGATCCCAGAGTGAAGACTCTCCTTTATAGGAGCCTTTGCGAGGCAGGAATTGTCCCAATATAGTAGACCTGCCAGGCAGAATCACTGGCTGGGAGCAGCATGAATGCTGTGACTTCTGAAGGGATGGCCCCTGGAGGCTACTGGTCAACTAGTCTCTTTGCAGCAGACGCTTGAAGGGAGACTGAGTCTGCGTGGTGCACCACCAGGGCCACCCTACTACCAAAGAGTTTTCCCAAGTGGTTGCATCAGTTTAAACTCCTATTAGCAAAGCATGAGAATTGTGGCTCTTCCACCTCCTCGCCAATCTTTGGCAATGTCAGTGCTTGAAGTTTTAGACAATTGGGTGGCTCTCTAGAGGGACGGGGGTGGTTTTAAAATTGCCTTTCCCTGAAGACCAGTGAATTTGAGCACCTTTCATACACTTATTGACTTTGTAACTGTCCTCTTTTGTGAAGCGCTTATTCCAGACTTTTTCCCACTTTAGGGAGTTCCCAGGTGGTACAGTAGGTTAAGGATCCAGCATTATCACTACTGTGGCTTGGGTAGTTCCTGCGGTTCAGTCCTTGGCCTGGGAACTTCTGCATGCCATGGGAGCAGCCAAATTATCATAACAATAATAATAATAAGCCCTTTTCCCTCTTTAAAAAATAGGTCATCTTTTTCTTACTGGTTTATAGGTGTCCATATATTCTGGATACAAATCTTTGTCAATATGTGTATTGCAGATACCTTCTCCTACGCTGTGGCTTGTCTGTCTCCCCTCTTAATGGTGGCTTCTTTTTTTCCGAATAACTGAAGAGACTTCTTTAAATTCCTATTATACATTCTACTGCCTTCGCCTTGGAGCTTTCAAACACCTACTCACCCATGGCCTACATATCTCTTTCTCCTCTAAGGCTTTCCCACTTCTATTGCAATATTAGGACACTGATTACCCAAACCCAGCTCACCAGACCAGGGATTCAAACCCCATCAAGACTCTCTGTGGGAGTTCCCATTGTGCCTCAGCGGGAATGAACCCTAGTAGTATTCATGAGAATTTGGGTTCTATCTCTGGCCTCATTCAGTGGGTTAAGGATCTGGTGTTGCCATGAGCTGTGGTGTAGGCTGGAGACGTGGCTGGGATCCTGTGTTGCTGTGGCTGTGGTGTGCACCGGCAGGTGCAGCTCCAATTCAACCCCTAGCCTGCAAACTTCCATATGCTGCAGGTATAGCCCTGAAAAGCAAAAAAACAAAAACAAAAACAAAAACAAAACCAAAAAACAAAAAAAAAAACCTCTCTCTGTCCATTTCCCACCTCTATGCGTTAATTTGGTTCTTAGGCCACTTTTGCTTACAGGGGGAAGGATGGTCCCAAAGTACTTCCATCTGCATCTTTGTTTTCTCCTTCCAGGAAAGGAATACCTATCCTCCTTATATCCTCTTTTTTTTTTTTTTTTTTTTTTTTTTTTGTCTTTTTAGGGCTGAACCGGTGGCACATGGAGGTTGCTAGGCTAGGAGTTGAATCGGAGCTACAGCTGCCAAGCTGCCAGCCTACACCACAGCCACAGCAACTGGGGATCCAAGCTGTGTCTGCCAAGTCTGCAACCTACACCATAGTTCATGGCAACACCAGATCCTTAACCCACTGAGCAAGGCCGAGGATGGAACCCGCATCCTCACGGATACTAGCAGGATTCATTTCTGCTGCGCCACAACAGGAATGCCCTTGTTTACAACGTTGTGCCAATTTCTGCTGTACAGCAAAGTGACCCAGACACACACACACACACACACACACTCACACACACATTCCTTTTCTTATTTTATCTTCCATCACAGTCTATCTCAAGAGACTGGGTATTGCTCCTTGTGCTATACAGCAGGACCTCATTGCTTGTCCATTCTAAATGGAATAGTTTGTATTTATTAATCCCAAACTTCCCTACAATGGAATATTATTATTCAGCCATAAAAAGGAATGAAATACTGATATATGCTACAGCCTAGATGAAACTTGGAACCACTATACTTAGTGAAAGAACCCAGACCCAGACAAAAAAGACTACATATTGTATCATTAGTTTATCTACGTGTTTATTTATTTAATAGAAATATTGAAGTATAGTTGCTGTGCAATATAATGAGTCACCATTTTTAAAGGTTATACTCCATTGATAGTTATTATAAAATATTGGCTATATTCTCCATATTATACAGTATATTCCGGTAGCTTATATTTGTTTTATGGCTTTCTTTATTTTTTTTATTTCTTTTTTTTGCCTTTTTAGGGCTGCACTCCCAGCATAGGAAGTTTCCCAGGCTAGGGGTCGAATGGGAGCTGTAGCTGCCAGCCTACACCACAGCCATAGCAACGTGGGATCCGAGTCGTGTCTGCGACCCACATCACAGCTCATAGCAATGCTGGATCCTTAACCTACTGAGTGAGGTCAGGGATCAAACCCGAGTCCTCATGGATACTAGTCAGTTTCATCAACCGCTGAACCGCGACGGGAACTCCTGTTTCATCCCGTTTATTTATTTATTTATTTACTGTTTTTTGTGCTGTGCCTGCACAAGAAAGAAGAAAGAAAGAAGGAAGGAAGGAAGGAAAGCAAGCAAGCAAGCAAGCAAACTTATGATTCCCAAAGGAGAAAATGCGGGGGCGGGGGGGGGATTAGGAGTATAGAGTTAAGAGATATAAACTGCTATATGTAAAACAGATAAGCAACAAGAATTTCCTGTATAGCATAGGGAACTAGAGTCAACATCTTATGATAACCTATAATGAAAAATAATCTGAAAAAGCAATATATATATATATATATATATATATATATATGACTGAATCACTTTGCTGTTCACCTGAAACTAACACAACATTGTAAATCAACTATACTTCAGTTTTTAAAATGTCACAGAAATGTCACAAGATGATGATTAATTCCAGCCTCTCTGTTCTTCCCCTTTAAAAATTTCCCTGACTCAAAAGACCAGGACGGAGTGGATCTGAGGCTTGTCTCCCACTCCCTTGGCTGGCGCCCCACAATTGCAGTAATTCCTTATTTTGCTGCAAACCCCCACTGTTGGACTTTGGCTTTCTATGCCACAGGCCCTTTGCTCGAGTTCAGGATCAGATATAAGAAAAAGCAGTTGTTTTCAGAGAGTCCCCTTTGTGGCTCAGTGGGTTAGGAACCCAACTAATATCCATGAGGATGCAGGTTTGATCCCTGGCCTCGCTTAGTGGTTTAGGGATCTGGTGTTTCCATGAGCTATTGTGTAGGTCAGGTTGCAGATGTGGCTCAGATCCTGTGTTGCTGTGGCTGTGATGTAGGCCGGCAGCCGTAGCTCCAATTTGACCCCTAGCCTGGGAACCTCCATATGCTGTGGGTAGGGCCCTAAACAACAACAACAAAAAAGTTTTTTCATAGCAAGGACCTACTATACAGCACAGGGAAATCTACTAATATTCTGTAATCTATACAGGAAAAAAAAATGGATATATGTATATGTATAACTGGTTCACTTTGCTGTACAGCTGAAATTAATACAACACTGTAAGTCAACTATACTTCAATTAAAAAAAAAAGTTGTCTTCAAATATAGCTCCTATGAACATTTAACATTTTTTTATTTTAAAACTTCCTGCAGAGTTCCTGACGTGGCTCAGTGGGTTAGGCATCCGACCTTGTCTCTTTGAGGATGCAGGTTCAATCCCTGGCCTCACTCAGTGGGTTGAGGATCCTGCATTGAAGTAAGCTGCAGCATAGGTTGCAGATCCAGTGTTGCCCTGGCTGTGGCATGGGCCTCAGCTGCAGTTCCAATTCGACCCCCAGCCCAAGAACTTCTGTATGCAGCAGGTGCGGCCATAAAAAAAGGGGGAAAAAAAGAGTAAAAAAAACTTCCTGGGAGTTTCCTGGTGGCCCAGCGGTTAAGGACCCTGCTGTGGCACAGGTTTGATCCCTAGCCTGGGAACTTCTGCATGCCAAAAAATAATAATAATTAAATAATTAACAAAAAACCCTTCGTTCTCTCATAATTTAGTTGGCAGTCTTTTCTTGCTGGCACAGAAAATGTATTTTAGAAGAAGCCTCTATATATTAGGAACAAGCCTTTATATATTATTAACTCTTTTTTAAAAATAATTAATTAATTAATTAATTTGTATTTTGTCCTTTTTTTAGGGCTGCACCTGCAGCATATGGAGGTTCCCAGGCTAGGGGTCTAGTCAGAGCTATAGCTGCCGGCCTACACCACAGCCACAGCAACGGCGGATCCTTAACCCACTGAGTGAGGCCAGAAATCGAACTAGCAACCTCATGGTTCCCAGTCTGATTCGTTTCCGCTGTGCCATGACAGGAACTCCTAAATTCTTTTATTTATTTTTTTCTAGGGCTGTACCTGAGGCATAGGGAAGTTCCCAGGCCAGGGGTCAAATTAGAGCTGTAACCACCGGCCTAAGCCACAACCACAGCAATGCCAGATCTGAGCCACATCTGCAACCTACAGCACAGCTCATGGCAACGCTGGATCCTTAACCCACTGAATGAAGCCAAGGATTAAAACTGCTGCGTCCTCATGGATGCTAGTCAGACTCGTTTCTGCTGAGCCATGATGGGAACTCCTAAAACTCTTCTATATAAGAAATACATTTTGGGGAGTTCCTGCAGCAGAAATGAATCCGACTAGGAACCATGAGGTTTCTGGTTTGATCCCTGGCCTCGCTCAGTGGGTTAAGGATCAGGCGTTGCCATAAACTGTGCTGTAGGTCACAGAAGTGGCTCAGATCTGGCATTGCTATGGCTGTTGCATAGGCGGCAGCTATGGCTCCAATTCGACCCCTAGGCTGGGAACCTCCATATGCCATGGGTGCGGCCCTAAAGAGCAAAAAAAAAAAAAAAAAAAAAAAGGAAATACATTTCACAGAGTCATATCGACCAAAGGCACATGTGAATACCAGAGGAACTAGTCTGGAGAAAGGGTACAGGCAGGTTTGCATGGATTAAGAGCATGGGTTGGAATCATAGCTCTGCCTCTTTAAGCTGAGCATGACTAGAAGGGTACTTAACCTCCCTCTGCCTCAGTATCTTCATCTATAAAATGGGGATAGCAATAGTACCTGTGTCAAAGGGTTTGAGGATAATTAAATACATGGCACCTGACACATAGGAAGTGCCCAATAAATGCAAACTACGGTCACCTTATTCCTTGTCTCTACGAGCAAAAGAAAAATGAAGCATTCAATGAAATTAAATTCTTCCTGAGTGATGACTTAAAATAAACTGCTACTTGAAAACTAAAATTATCATATTGGGTAAATGCTATCCAAAATGTAACTGATCTATATTCCAGTGACTCCATGAAACACATCAATTCGTATAGTTACTTAGAAGAACATTTAACAACTAATTTAGGCATTCCCGCTGTGGTGCAGTGGGTTAAGAATTTGACTACAGCAGCTTGGGTTGCTGTGGAGGGGTGAGTTTGAGTCTGATGCAGTGGGTTCAAGGATCTGGCGTTGCCACCACCGGGGTTCAGATTCCATCCCTGGCCTGGGAACTTCCATAGGTCTGGGTGTGGCCATAAAAGAAAAAAGCTAATTTAAAGAGCAGATTGGAGTTCCTATCAAGGCACAGTGGAAATGAATCCGAATAGGAACCATGAGGTTGCAGGTTCGATCCCTGGCCTCGCTCAGTGGGCTAAGGATCCAGTGTTGCCGAGACAAAAAACAAAACAAAACAAAACAAAAAACAAAAAAAAAAACCTGGCAATCATTTTATTTCTCACAATTTCTGCAGGTTGGGAGTTTAGGAAGGACTTGGTTGGCTCTGCAACTCCCCACAGCTCCCATGTGATTGAAATCAGACGGTGGTTAGAACTGCAACAGGAGAGGGAAGAAGAAGCAGCTCAGAGTGGCAGGTATCTCTCCCCTCTCTCTCTTTTTTTTGGGGGGGGGTTTGTTTGTTTGTTTGTTTGTTTGTTTGCCTTTTTTTTTTAGGGCCACACCCGTGGCATATGGAGGTTCCCAGGCTAGGGGTCTAATCAGAGCTACACCTGCCGGCCTACACCACAGCCACAGCAACGCCAAATCCTAACCCACTGAGCGAGGCCAGGGATCGAACCTGAAACCCCATGCTTCCTAGCTGGATTCGTTTCTACTGAGCCATGACAGGAACTCCTCCCTCCCCTTTCTTAGGCACTTTCAGGACCTCTCCATGTGGGTTATTTTGAGCCTCCGAACAGCATGGCGGCCTCAGGCCACTGTTTCCGTGGTGGCCTGTGACTCCAGCATAAGTATTCCAGTAAACAAGTCGAAAACTGCATCTCCTTTTCTGACCCAGCCTTCAAGTCACACTGGCTCATTTCTGGTGCATTCTATAAGTTACAGGAAGTTCCCTGGCAGCGTAACAGCTTAAGGATCCCAAATGGCTACAGCTGGCAGCTGTGGTGCAGGCTGCAGCTGTGGTGCAGGCTGCAGCTGTGGCAGGGTTTGATCCCTGGCTGAGGAACTTTCATATCCTGCAGGTGCAGCCAAAAAGAGAGAGAGAGAGAGTCAGAAGCCTGCTCAGGTTCAAGTGGAGGGGAACAGACCCCATCTCTCAATGGTAGTAGGATCAAGGGTTTGCAGAACAGCATGTGGTTTAGGAGACATGGTGGCAGCTATGTTTGGAAATTGCAATCTGCCACATAGCAACCTCTATCCAAGCCGAACTTTCTCATCTGTATAAGACAGGTAGTGATTGTATCAACTGATAGAGTCGTAGTGCGGACGAAGTGAATAAATACCTGGAAAGCACTTAGGATTGTATCTGGCATTCTCCATAAATATTATTATCATCAGGACTATCATCAATCTTTTCATTGCTCACTGAACCAGGACTAGGCAGTCATGGTCCCCACCGTTCCTCAGAAGTCCCTCTCTGGGTCCAAGTACATCACTGCCTCTGGCCTCTCTTTCCCTAATGGCTGTCCCTGACTGTAAATCTTCCACCACAGCTGGTGTCCCTGCTGGCTGAGACAAGACCCTGCAGCCACTGGTCCCATAACGTCTCAGAGAGGCCCATCAGTGGACCCCACAAGGACTGGCTGCCCTCCGCTGCTGCCACTGTCTCGATGTAATTAGGGCCATGATCCCAAACTCTGGCAGGCAGCCCGATATTGCCACAGCGGAGTCACCTCTGAGTTGACCTGCCCTCGTATCCTGCAGGCACCCCACCTCTGAGGGACAAATGCCTGCTGATCTCCAGCCTCAAATGTTCATAAAAAGCAAGTAAAACATTCAAATGGGATAAATAACTAGATCCTACTGTATAGCCCAGAGAATTATATTCACTGTCCTATGATAAACCATAATGGAAAAGAATTTTTTTTTTTTAAAGAGGGTGTGTGGGAGTCCCCGTCATGGCTCAGCGGTTAACGAACCTGACTAGTATCCATGAGAATGCAGGTTTGATACCTGGCCTTTCTCAGTGGGTTAAGAATCCAGTGTTGCCGTGAGCTGTGGTGTAGGTCACAGATGCGGCTCGGATCTGGCACTGCTGTGGCTGTGGCATAGGCCTGTGGCAACAGCTCCAATTGGACCCCTAGCCTGGGAACTTCCATAGGCCGCTGGTGCGGGCCCCCTCCCCAAAAAAGTGTGTGTATATACATATGTGTATGTATATACGTATGTATATACATATTTTTATATATATATATATATATATTTTTTTTTTTTGCTTTTTAGGGCTGCACCCATGGCATATGGAGTTTCCCAGACTAGAGGTCCAATCGGAGCTACAGCTGCCAGCCACAGCCACAGCCACAGCCACATCAGATCTGAGCCGCGAATGTGACCTACACCACAGCTCACGGCAACGCCAGATCCTTAAGCCACTGAGCAGGGCCAGGGATTGAAACTACAACCTCATGGTTCCTAGTCAGATTCGTGTGTGTGTGTGTGTGTGTGTGTGTGTGTGTATGAATCACTTTGCTGTACAGTAGAAATGTAAATCACCTATACTTGAATAAAAAATTTAAAAAAGAAGTTCTAGAGCCAAAAACAAATAAACAAAAATCAAACAAATGAACAACTCCCTCCCTGAGTACTAAACTCAGTTGCCAAACCAATGGAATGTAGTAAAACAACGTAGTTCTCCCTGGAGTAGACATTCCGGGAGCAAGAGACCCAGTGCTGTCCCTCTGTACACCTGCTCCTCCCGCCCCACCCTAGCACTGTTGTTTTTTGTTTTTGTTTTGGTTTGCTTTTTTCTTTTTAGGGCTGTACCTGTGGTATATGGAGGTTCCCAGGCTAGGGGTCTAATCGGAGCTGTAGCTGCCGGCCTACACCACAGCCACAGCAATGCAGGATCCGAGCCATGTCTGTGACCTACACCACAGCTCACGGCAGCGCCAGATCCTTAACCCACTGAGCAAGGCCAGGGATCAAACCCGCAACCTCATGGTTACTTAACCACTGGGTTTGTTAACCACTGAGCCACAATGAATCTGGTAGTTTTTATAGCACTGGGAACTATATGTAGTCACTTGTGATGGAGCAGGATGGAGGATAATGTGAGAAAAAGAATGTATATATGTACGTGTGATTGGGTCACTTTGCTGTACAGTAGAAAATTGACAGAACACTGTAAACCAACTATAATGGAAAAAATAAAAATCATTTAAAAAAAACCAAAATGGTAGCATGGCGCCAACACAACTCATAGAATTTATTTAAATTAAGATAAAACCAATGCCATAGGTATTACAGAAAATACAGTAAACAGCAATACTTTTGTAATTCCTGCAGTAAACAATGAAGACAAAAATATAAAAGCAATCCTTTCCTAAGCAAAAAAACAAATAAACAAAGGAATCTGGGGAATCTGGTAGTTTCTACAGTCTGCTTCCGCTGGTCCCCAGGAGTCCTTCTTACAAATTCATATAATTCCAAATTGTATGACTGGATTGAATAGGGTTTTTCCCCAGAGCCCCTCAAATAAGTCTGAGATGCAATGGGATACTTGGGAGAAAGGGAGCCCTTTCAGCCCAGGCAGTGAACACATACAAGTCCCAGCTCCTGTCTGCCAGGACACCCTGTCACACCGACCGTTTCCCTGTTCAGAAGTGGCCCTGTATCAGGGAGAGAGTTTTCATGATGTCATTGACTTCTGCTGTGGTGGCAAAACTGTCACCCGGGACAGTGAGATGACCCCACCAGGAACAGATTTCAGCAGGTGTTTGGGAGGAGGCGAGGAGGGGCCCAATGCGGTCAGCAGGAGTCAGACTCGGCCCTGGGGAGCGACCACAGCTGGAGGCTGAGGGCACAGTTCTTACTTCTCGCAGGGGATCCCAAGGGCACTGGGGCCCACACCACGCACTTTGGTGCACAAGTGTCGGTGGGGCTGGGGGTGGATTCAGAACATAAAGGCATCAGGGGATCTGGGCACATCTGGTTCTCTCCTAGGTACCCAGGATCTAAACCTCCCTCCCACCTAAGGAGGCAGGGCCCACCTGCCAAGGAAAGAGCTGGGAATACCACATACTTCTTTTTTTTTTTTTTTTTTTTTGGTGTTTTTGTATTTTGAGGGCCGTACCCGCGACATACAGAGGTTCCTAGGCTGGGGTTGTCTCGGAGTTGTAGCTGCTTCCCTACACCACACCCACAGCAACGTAGAATCCGAGCCATGGCTGCGACCCACACCAGAGTTCCTGGCAATGCTCGATCCTTAACCTGAGTGAGGCCAGGGATCGAACCTGAGTCCTCATGGATACTAGTCAGGTTCGTTAACCACGAGCCACAACAGGAATTACTTAGATACTTTCTTTGCCCCTGGAGGTAGGGGGTGGAGAGAACCCACAGGCCTCATGTCAGGGACAGTAGATGCAATGGCAGTGTCTACATCTAGTTTCTGGAAGTGACAGTGACAGGGTTCTGGTGCCAGTGGGGCCAGGCCAGGCATCCAACCTGGGCCTGAGGGAGGGGTGTCTTCACCTGAGCAGCTCCCAGACAGGATCTGGGCCTTTGTTGCTGCCTACAGAGCTTCCTACCATGTTTTCCCCAACCATCCAGCAATTTTGGAAACCATCCAGCATCCTTTTAATAAATCCCTGTTCTTTTTAAAATAGCCCGAGTTGATTGTGATGCTTGCCCATAGGGCGTTGACCAATACTGGAGTTTTAAGCACTTTTTTTTTTTTTTTTTTGCTGCACCCACAGAATGTGGAAGTTCTTGTGCCAGGGATTGAATCCTCACCGCAGCTGTAACCAGAGACACAGCAGTGCCTCTTGATCCTTAACCATCTGAGCCACCAGGGAACTCCAAAAGCATTTTCTTAAAGTGTCGCACCCACAGCATATGGAAGTTCCCAGGCTAGGGGTCAAATCAGAACTACAGCCGCCGGCCTACACCACTGCCCAGCAATGCGGGATCCTTAACCCACTGAGCAAGGCCAGGATCAAACCCGCATCCTCAGGGGTACTAGTCGGGTTCGTTACTGCTGAGCCACGATGGGGACGCCCTCCATAAGCATTTTTTGACTTCAGAAGCTTCAGAGCACAGTGCCCTCCTCAGCAGGACACCAGGATCTACAAGGATGCCACTGGCCCAGATGGCATAAGGCCTGGCAAGGAGCTGTGGGCATTTAACCAAGGAGACCAGAGCAGGGGGAGAATCTGGCAGTGCCCTGGGGTAACAAACCTGCCACCTGTCAGGGGCACTGGTAAGACACCCAAGAAGACTCCCAACAAGGGTGGGAGGAAGATCCTATGACAGCAGGTGAGGGTAAGACCCAGAGGCATTTGGAATATTCATAACTATTGATGTGAATGTCCATTGACCCATCGGGTGAGCAGCCCCAGGAAATCCATTAGTCCACAACCGCCTCTACAAGCTGCCAAGGGACCTGTTGCCCAGGCCCTGGCCACAGACCCTGACCTCAAAAATCACAGCCATCGATGCTTGTTAGAGTGCTGGGGCTGAGAAGGAAAAATCCCAGAATTTATTGTTTGTTTAAATTATTAATTGATGTATGTCTACTTGGTTTAAAAAAAAAAAAAAAAAGGAGTTCCTGTGGTGGCTCAGCAGTAGCAAGCCCGACTAGTATCCATGAGGACATGGGTTCAATCCCTGGCCCTGCTCAGTGGGTTAAGGATCCAGTGTTGCCAAGAGCTGTGGTGTAGGTCGCAGACACAGCTCGGATCCCGTGTTGCTGTGGCTGTGGCGTGGGCTGGTGGCTACAGCTCCAATTAAACCCCTAGACTGGGAACTGCTTGGCCCTAAAAAAACAAAAACGAAACCAAAAACTCTTGGTTCCCTGGTGGCTCAGCAGGTTAAGCTTCCAGCATTGTCACTGCTATATTGAGGGTTCGATCCCTGGCCCAGGAAATTCCTCATGCCAGAGGTGTGGCCAAAAAAACAAAAAACCCTCTTTTAATGTCTTTAGCTGTAGCAGATGATATAGGAAAGTGGTATAAAGAGACGGAGAAAGGGGCAGAACACAGGGAAAACTGAAAGGAAGAGAAAGAGGGAAAAATAGTTTAAAGCTGAAGATATCACTGTCATACCAGGCTGGAGAATTAAGGTAGCAGCATGAAATGTCCAAGACAGATGTTTCAGGGTGTGCTGGCAGCACCAGCACCATCCTAGGGGAGCCCTACATTCCTTTTTCAATGGAAGTACTTCAAGGTTGACGCCCTGCCCTCTGGAGGGAGGAGTCCAAGATCAGGCCAGAGTGGACCATTTAACACGACTTTGCCTCAATGTCCTCAAAGCAAGAAGAGAAGGGAGGACTCCGGCACCTGTTCTTGAAAAGGAAACCAAAAAGGAATCCCAGGAGTTCCCATCATGGCTCAGTGGTTAATGAATCTGACTAGGAACCATGAGGTTGCGGGTTCGGTCCCTGGCCTCGCTCCGTGGGTTAAGGGTCCGGCGTTGCTGTGAGCTGTGGTGTAGGTTGCAGACACGGCTCAGATCCTGCATTGCTGTGGCTGTGGTGTAGGCCGGCAGCTACAGCTCTGATTAGACCCCTAGCCTGGGAACCTCCATATGCTGAGGGTTCGGTCCTAAAAGGACAAAAAGACAAAAACCAAACAAACAAAAAGGAATCCCAGAAGTTAATCTTCCACAATATTATGGGACAGGAACCACAATAAGAGCAAACTGTAAAGTGTTGGAGGCAGGGTCCACCCAGAGTGGGATGGGGTGGCTGACAGTGAGGACCCCGGGCCCCTCCAGAGGGTGGAGGTGCAAAGGAGCTTGTAGGGGTCATGGCTGCACATGCTGCCCCTTAATCCACTCACAGCAGCAGCCCTCTGCACAGCCAGCCAGCTCATCTTGCGCCAGCAACTGTGACCACTGAAGCCTTCTTACTTCATGAGGATGAAAAAATGGTTGTTTTTTGGAGCAAAGGATTTGTCCCTGAAATGTAGAGCTGAAGGGAACTTTCGCAATGACCGAGTCCAACCTTCTTGATAGCAAATTTCAGTAAAATTAAACCTCGAAGCCAAACACTTAATACACGAGAAGGAGTTCTGGTTGATAAGACACTGTTAAGAGAGTGAGGGGTTTTGACCATCTTGAAGGATGTATCAGT
Source organism: Sus scrofa (assembly GCF_054392235.1). Classification (NCBI taxonomy): domain Eukaryota; kingdom Metazoa; phylum Chordata; class Mammalia; order Artiodactyla; family Suidae; genus Sus; species Sus scrofa. The sequence goes on from NC_139385.1 coordinate 16,645,952, forward strand.
GATTTACTGGAGCACAACAAATTACCCCAAACCTTAAACCATTACTGGCTTAAAATAACAATATTTATTAACTCACAGTTTTTCTCTATTAAGAATCTAGTCTCTCAGGAGTCTACAGCCTCGCTGTGTCCTCTTTCTCAGGGTTTCTCACAGGCTATGTCAAGGTTTCATTCAGCCAGACTGGCAGCAATCTTACCTTTTTTTTTTTCCAATTATTTTATTTTATTTTGCTTTTTAGGGCCACACCCATGGCATATGGGGGTTTCCAGGCTAGGGGTCGAATTGGAACTATAGCTGCCAGGTTACATCACAGCCACAGCAACGCCAGATCCGAGCTGTGTCTACAGCCTACACCACTGCTCATGGCAATGCTGGATCCTTAACCTGCTGCTCAAGGCCAGGGATCAAACCCACAACCTCAGGGTTCCTAGTTGGATTCGTTTCCTTTGCGCCATGATAGGAACTCCTAGGCTGCAGTCTTACCTGAAGGTCTGACTGGAGAAGGAGGTGCTTCAAAGCTCCTGCATGTGGCTTTGGCAAGATTCACTTCCCCACTGACTGTTGGACTGGGGACTGTAGTTCCTTGGTGACTGCTGCCCAGTCATCAAGTCCCTTACTATCTGAACCTCACCAGATGGCAGCTTGCTTTTCAGGGTAAGCCAGCGGAGAGAGCAAAGGGAGTGGCAGTGAGCTGGAAGTCATCACCTTTCATAAGGAACCTAATCATGGAAGTGACATCTCATCACGGTTGTGAATTCCATTCCTTAGAAATGAGTCATCAGGAGGGTTGTGGTGCAGTGGAAGAGAATCTGACGAGGACCCGTGAGGATGTGGGTTTGATCCCTGGCCTCCCGCAGTGGGTTAAGGATCCAGCATTGCCGGGAGCCGTGGTGTAGGTGGCAGATGCGACTTGGATCCTGAGTTGCTGTGGCTGTGGTGTAGGCTGGCAGCTGTAGCTCCATTTTGACCCGTAGCCTGGGAACTTTCATATGCCTCAGTGCGGCCCTAAAAAGGAAAAAAAGAAAGAAAGAAATGAGTCATCAGGTCCAACCCACACTTAAGAGGAAGGTCTTACGCAAGGAAGTCAATGCCAGGAGGCAGGATTTTTGGGAGCCATGTCAGAAGCTGCCAGCCACAGATGGTGTGTAGAAGGTAGGAAAAGGGTCCGGTTTTCTGTTTGTTTCTTCGTTTTGGCCCCGCCCAGAGCATGTGGAAGTTCCCCGGGTCAGGGATCGAACCCAAGCCACAGCAGTGCTAGATCCTTAACCGCTAAGGCCACCCACCTGTGGAACTTTCTGACTGAAAAGAAAAGGCCCTGTAAATCCAGCCACCCACACGTTGCCTGAAGTCCCAACATAACTCACCGCCAAGTGGCTTTTCATTCTACAGCTGCACAATGACATAGTTAGAAACGGTATCTTGGTTATACCGGGAGAGAAGCCATCTGTCTGTAACCTACACCTGTGCCCATACAGGCACCTTGTAACCTGTGAAAATGAGGGAAAGTTCAGAAGATTATCTTCTCGGAGTTCCTGTTGTGGCTCAGCAGACCTGAGCAGTACCCATGAGGAGGCGGGTTTGATCCCTGACCGGGATCCGGTGTTGCTGGGGCTGTGGTGTAGGCCAGCAGCTGCAGCTCTGATTCAGCCCCTAGCCTGGGAACTTCCATAGGCCTTGGCTGCAGTCCTAAAAAAGCAAAAAAAAAAAAAAAAAAAAAAAAAAAAGAGAGAGAGAGAGAGCAAGAAGATTCTATTCTCTTTAAATGATGGCTGAAGTTCCTGCTGTGGCACAACAGGATTGGTGGCGTCTTGGGAGCACTGAAACGCAGATCCCATCCCCAACCTGGCACAGTGGATTAAGGATCCGGGCATTGCCACAGCTGCGGTATAGGTCGAAATTGCGCCTCGGATCTGATCCCTGGCCAGGGAACTCCATATGCTGCAGGGCAGCCAAAAAAGAAACGAAATAGATAAATAATGGCTAACCGCCTTAATGAAAGCTGGAAAGTAAATTTTAAAGATTTGGTCTAATTTGTAAAGTGACCTGGAATGGAGTTCCTATAGTGGCTCATCGGAAATGCATCTGACTAGCATCCAAGAGGACGCAGGTTCGATCCCTGGCCTCAGTCAGTGGGTTAAGGATCCAGCCTTGCTGTGGCTGTGGCGTTAGGTCAGTGGCTACAGCTGCGATTCTACCTCCCACCAACCTCCATATGCTGCAGGCACAGCCCTAAAAACAAAACAAAACAAAACAAAAAAACACAACTTAGAATAGATATACAAGGAGATGCTGCTGAACAGCATTGAGAACTTTGTTTAGATACTCATGTTGCAACAGAACAAAGGGTGGGGGAAAAAATGTAATTGTAATGTATACATGTAAGGATAACCTGACCCCCTTGCTGTACAGTGGGGAAAAAAAATTAAAAAAAAAAAACACAAATGAATAAAGTGACCTAGAATATGTAGAACATATTTCGACTTATAAATCCTAACAATCTCTCAAAGGAGCTGGACAAATCGGCAAGTTTTAGAGAAAACAGCAGTGAGAGTGCCTGGTACAACCAAACCAGTCATCAAAGTAGTTAAAAATTCCAGAACCGAGAAAATACATGGGTTGTAAGAATGGGAGGTTTCTCGCGCCTTAGTCCTTTGACACGAAGGCTATTTTTCATGTGTAATTCTGAACTTGGCACGAAGTATGAACTGTGGCCCAGTGACTGGCAGACAGCATTTCAGAGCTCCCAGCCCACTCTCTGGGAACGTTACGGATCATGTTTCACCCTCACGTATCCACAAGACCTGGCTCCGAAGGCTGTTTATAAACGTCAACTTTAGCATCCAAAGACATAAGACTGTAAGAGGTAAGCAAGGCTACAAAAAAGCAATGAAGCCAGGAAGGAAGGAAAGGAGGGAGGGAAGGAGGAAGGAGGGGAGGAAGCCCCCCTCAAGTGTGCCTCCCCCCCCATTTGGGGTGATTATGAGATTAGAGGAATACAGAAAGTCTGAGCTTAAGGACCACAGCTCTGTTCAGAGGGGTGTGCTTACTGGAAAACCAGTCTCGTTAACTGACTTGTACCATGGCCAAGATGCAAGGATCTCAGGGAATATGTGGTCTCACGCCTCATTTCAAAGACGAGGAACTTGGGTTCCAAAGAAGCTAAATAGGAGTTCCCTTCATGGCGCAGTGGAAACGAATCCGTCTAGGAACCATGAAGTTGGGGGTTCGATCCCTGGCCTCACTCAGTGGGTTAAGGATCCGGTGTTGCTGTGAGCTGTGGTGTAGGTCACAGACGTGGCTCAGATCCCACCATTGCTGTGGCTATGGTGTACTCTGGCAGGTGTAGCTCCAATGTGACCCCTAGCCTGGGAACCTCCATATGCTGCAGTGTGGCCCTAAAAAAAGACAAAAAACAAACAAAACAAAAACCCCAAAAAACAAACAAAAAAAAACCCAAAGAGGCTAAGTAACTCACCAAGTAGAGAGACACTGAGGTCAGCCCTTCCCACAAAGGGCCCAACATGGAAAAGCTGAAGCTAGCAGACTGTCTCCTCCTCAGGGGACAACCAGTTCCCTTTGCCTTACGCACCCCTCCAGCAAGCAGTATTTCTCAACTTTGTGTTTGTGCAAACGCTTGAGCAGGGTCAACTCCGGCACCAAGAGGCACGACGCTCTGTGTACAGTGGCAGGCGAAGGCTGGAGTGGCCCAGCCCTGCCCTCAGCCACTTCCTCGGAGGCCCAAGGTGACAGAGAAAACACATCTATTGTCCCTAGTTAGGTGAGTAGAGACCAGGCTCATCAAGCACGGGGGAAAGTGGCCAGGCCCCTCTGGGGACTGGGCCGTCCAGAAGGACTGCCCAGCACCATAACCAGCAGGACCCGGGGGGGGGGGGGGGTCAGACCCAGGAGGCACCTGCCTGTCCTGAGTGAGGGCTCTGAGCCAGGTGGCCATGCCAAGTGACATCCTCAGGGGGCTCTACAGTGCCCCCCCCAACTCCAGGAAGAGGCCAAGGTCAGCCCCAGTCCCACACAGGGTTGGCCCACAGGACAGGCGTAAAAGGACATGTGTCCAGATGTGACTGAGGGTCAGTGGGACCAGCTGTGGGCCAGGAACAGCCCCAGGAGAAGTCAAAGCCAGGAGCAGGCAAGGCTCTGACCAGCCGCCTCCCTAGCACAGGGCCTTTGCTCCTCGTGCCCTTTCTCTGCTTGGAGTGTGATTCCTCACATGGGCTGGATCCTATGTCTTGTCTCCCAGGACTCCTGTCACCCTGTGTTTCTGTCTCTGAAATGAGCTCATCCCCTTAAAAATGTTTTTTTTTTTTCATTTTATTTTTTATTTTTGCTTTTTAGGGCCGCACCTGCAGCCTATGGAGGTTCCCAGGCTAGGGGTCTAATTGGAGCTGTAGCCGCCCCCCTCCACCACAGCCACAGCAACGCCAGATCCGAGCTGTGTCTGCAACCTATACCACAGCTCGTGGCAACGCCAGATCCTTAACCCACTGAGCGAGGCCAGGGATCCAACCAACACCCTTATGGATGCTAGTCGGATTCGTTTCTGCTGTGCCACAACGGGAACTCCCCCCAAATTTTTTTTAAAGAGGAGTAAAAATTACTTTCCTCTTGAAGTAAAAGAATTCAAAACCTGAGGAGAACATTACCTACTACTCTAGAAGATTTCACTGGCTGATAGGCAGGAAACTGATAGAAAAATGAGTAAACCCCCAAACATCTTTAACGTTAATGCTAACGAAGATTGAAATAATTTATCTGCTTTTCTATACATTTCCCTTCAGCCCAAATGAAACCTAACTTTTATTTCCAGATACAAAATTAAAAAAAAAAAAAATACAAAAATGAGAGTTCCCGTCATGGTGCAGCGGTTAACGAATCCGAATAGGAACCATGAGGTTTCAGATTCAATCCCTGGCCTCATTCAGTGGGTTAAGGATCTGGCACTGCATTGCCATGAGCTGTGGTTTAAGTTACAGAATCAGCTCGGATCCTGCATTGCTCTGGCTGTGGTGTAGGCCGGCAGCTGCGGCTCTGATTCAACCCCTAGCCTGGGAACTTCCATCTGCATGGATGCGGCTCAACAGAAAAAACAAAAAACACAGAAATGCAAAAGAACACGTTGAAAAGACCAAAGAGTCGGAGGGAAGATGGCTGTATCCAGAGGTGGTCAATGAAATTCCAGGCCATCAGGAAAGGAGGATTGGAGGGCACAAGAGAGAGACATCTCAAGAGTTGAGCAGGTTACTATTTTTAAATCAGAAATAGTATTTATTGGACTCTCTTCCATTAAAATATTGCCCGTGGAAAAAAGATGAATATTTATTCCCCATAGTTCCCAGGATACAAAAAAAAAAAAAAAAAAAAAAAAAAAAAAAAGAACGGAGAGAAAAGGGGGAGGAGGTTAGAAAGACAAGGCAGGGAGTTCCCGTTGTGGTGCGGCAGAAACGAATCCGACTAGTATCCATGAGGACGCAGGTTTGATCTCTGACCTCGCTGTGAGCTGTAGTATAGGTTGAAGATACGGCTCGGATCTGGCGTGGCTGTGGCTGTGGCTGTGGTGTAGGCCGGCAGCTGTAGCTGATTCGACCCCTAGCCTGGGAACTTCCATATGCCTCAGGTGCAGCCCTTAAAAAAAAAAAAAAAAAAAAAAAAAGAGAGAGAGAGAGAGAGAGCAAGAGAGAGAAGACGGGCTAGAGGACAAACTGGGGAAATCCTCCAGAAACCTGGGAGCAGGTCCAAGCCCTCGTTTCACTTCTCTCCCCCAGCAACCCTGTACTCAGCACCAGGAAGGATTCCAAGCCCTATGTTGGCTTCTCGCTCCTGTTCCTCAATCCAGGCCTGTTCCTCAAGTATTTAGTTAGGGAGGAAAGCTGGGAGCTCCTACAACCTGCTCCCCCACCACCTCTGGAATCTTCCCCATGGAAATAGGACACAATGAAATCAGACAATGGGCGCATTCAGCCCTGGGCAGCCGGGATGCCTTTGTTCTGGTGAACCAGAATGAAGCTTAACTAAATACACCAGGGAGCAACTTAAAGTGGAAATGGAAAATGACCTTCCATTTGGAGACGGAGTGAAATACACTAGCAAAAAGCCTTTGGGTCCAAGAAAACCCAAAGAGTTACAAAGGATCATTTTCATCTGGCCTAAAGAGATCACCGATGAAGTAAATTAATCTTGATGAAAGTTTGAAAAAAAAGTGTCTACTGATTTTTCTTTTTTTTTTTTTTTTGGTTTTTAGGGCCGAACCTGCAGCCTATGGAGATTCCCATAGGAGGTTCCCAGGCTAGGGGTTGAATCAAAACTGTAGCTGCCGGCCTACACCACAGCCACAGCCAGATCCGAGATGCATCTGTGACCTACACCACAGCACACGGCAATGCCGGATCCTTAACCCACTGAATGAGGCCAAGGATCAAATCGGTAACGTCATGGTTCCTAATTGTATTTGTTTCCACTGCGCACACACAAGAACCCCTGATTTCGTTTTTTTGAAAGTTGTATTGTTCCCCCCCGCCCCACTTTATGGAGGTATGATTGACATATAAAAACTGTACCTATTTAATGTGTACAAACTCCATGCACTTGGGGGTAAAACTGTGTCCATTTTTGGATCGTATAGTAATTAGGATGCTTAAACATTTTAGATGCACAAAAATGATACTCAGGTCCTTTAAAAGGTAGTCTGTGATAGATAATGCTAGGAAATATCGAAATCTGCCTATTTGGTTTTTTTTTTTGGCTGCACCCATGGCACAGTGTATGGTGCAGGGGCCAAATCCAAGCCAAAACTACAACCTGCATGACAGCGGAAACTCTTAAATTTAGCTGTTTTGGCTTTTTTTTTTTTTTTTTTTTTTTGGTTTTGGTTTTTAAGGCCCCACCCAGAGCTTATGGAAGTTCCCAGGCTAGGGGTCGAATCAGAGCTACAGCTGCCAGCCTGCACCACAACCACAGCAACTGGATCTGAGCCGTATCTGAGAACTACATACACCACAGCTCATGGCAATGCTGGATCCTTAACCCACTGAGCAAGGTCAGGGATCGAACCCACATCCTCATGGATCCTAGTCAGGCTCCTTAACCACTGAGCTACAAAGGGAACTCTTATTTTGGCTTTCTGGTTTTTTGGTTTGGGGTTTTTTTAATGGCCACACAGTATATGGAAGTTCCAAGGTCAGAGATGAAACCCACTTCTGCACAGAGATCTGAGCCACTGCAGTTGGATTCTTTTCTTCCTCTCCTCCTTCTTCTCCTTCTTCAGGCTGCACCTGCTGCAGTTTGAAGTTCCCAGGCTGGGGATTGAATTGGAACTGCAGCTGCAGGCCTACACCACAGCTACAGCAACTCGGGCTCTGAGCCACATCTGCAACCTACACCACAGCATGCAGCAACACCAGATTCTTAACCCACTGAGCAAGGCCTGGGTTGGAACCCACATCCTCATGGATACCAGTGGTTCCTAATCCACTGAGCCACAACAGGTACTCCTTTTTTTTTTTTTTTTTTTTTTTTTTTTCCCAGGGCTGCACCTGTGGCATAGTAATTTTTAAAAATAAGCAACAAGCTAACTTTTGTGTGTGGTATCCACTCTGAGCGAAGCAGGGTGCTGTGACGGGAAGGAGCGTGAGCTCCTGTTCTAAACAGAGTGAGAAATCCTCTGTAGAGGTGATGCTTGAGCTAAGGCCTGAATGAGGAGAAAGATCCAGCTATGGTGAGAGGTATGGGAAGCCATTCCATGCAGGGAAGAGCATGTGCAAAGGTCCTGAGGAACGAAAATACTTGGTGTTTACAGGAGCAGAAAAAGAAGTCCACGGGGATGGAGCACAGATTAAAGCACCTGGAAAAAATTCACAATTGTGGACATTAGTGAGAAACAATCCAGGAGTTCCCTTGGTGGCTCAGTAGGTTAAGGATCTGACATTGTCACTGCTGTGGTTCGGGACACTGTCGTGGCATGAGGGCAAACTCTGGCCCTGGGGGGGGCAGTTCCTGTCATGGTGCAGTGGAAACAAATCTGACTAGGAACCATGAGGTTCTGGGTTCAATTCCTGACCTTGCTCAGTGGGTTAAGGATCCAGTGTTGCTGTGAGCTGCGGTGCAGGTCATAGACACAGCTTGGATCCCTTGTTGCTGTGGCTGTGGTGTAGGCCAGTGGCTGTAGCTCCGATTCAACCCCTAGCCTGGGAACCTCCATATGCCACAGGTATGGCCCTAAAAAGCAAAAAATAAAAATAAAAAAACTCTGGTCCTGGGAACTTCCACATGCTTCAGGCTTGGCTGGAAACAAACAAACAAACAAAAAAACAGAGAGAGAGAGACAATCCAACACTCGGTTGTAACTGATGACTCAGAGACAAAGGACCTAAAAAAAGAAATAGGAAGAGTATGCAGAGATATAGGAGAATATAATCAGGAGTCAAAAGGCACACCAACTACCTCAAAAATTAATACAGAGGGACTGGCCCAGAGCCAATCCTGGCTAAGCTACTGAACTTCAAAGATAGGGAGAGTGCTCTGGTGGCTCAGCAGGTTAAGGATCTGGCATTGTCACTGCAGCGGCTTGAATTGCTGCTGTGGCCTGGGTTTGATCCCAGGCCCAGGAATTTCCACATGTGGCAGGTGTGGCAAAAAAAAAAAAAAAAGGAAGAAAAAGGATAGAGAAAGCATTTCACAGATGTTTTTGCTGGAAAGCATGACCTATGGATGAGAAGAACCTTCAGCTACCCTCAGAACTTCCCATAGCCTCCACCCACTCAAAGGAAGGACTGAAGAAGAAAAAGTGAAACAAGAATATTTTCACAGGAAGTTCCCGTCGTGGCGCAGTGGTTAACGAATCCGACTAGGAACCATGAGGTTGTGGGTTCGATCCCTGCCCTTGCTCAGTGGGTTAACGATCTGGCATTGCCTTGAGCTGTGGCGTAGGTCGCAGACTCGGCTTGGATCCCACGTTGCTGTGGCTCTGGCGTAGGCCGGTGGCTACAGCTCCGATTCAGCCCCTAGCCTGGGAACCTCCATATGCCGTGGGAGTGGCCCAAGAAATGGCAAAATGACAAAAAAAAAAAAAAAAAAAGAATATTTCGACGATATTTCGTTGTGCCTCAGTGGTTAACAAACCTGACTAGTATCCATGAGGATGCAGGTTCGATCCCTGGCCTTGCTCAGTGGGTTAGGGATCCGGTGTTGCCATGAGCTGTGGTGTCAGTCAAATGTGCAGCTTGGATCTGGCCTTGCTGTGACTGTGGTGTAGGCCAGTGGCTACAGCCCCAATTTGATCCCTAGCCTGGGAACCTCTATATGCCTCAGGCCCTAAAAAGACAAAAGAAAGAATATCCCACCCCAAAAGATGTCATCCAAAATATAAAAGCATTAGGCAGTAACTCTCAACTTGGGAAATGAAACACACATGAGCTAAAATGGAAACTACAGATTAAAGAGAATCAACATATTTTTTATGATCTTTTTTTCATAACCTTAATGAATCTCAAAGAAACAAATATCACCACTTGTCCATAAGCATTTATTTGAAGTTCAGAAAATCTTCCATCTTACTTTAGGTTTGTTAGCTTTTGTTATAGCAAGCAAAATAAAAGTTAACAATTGAGAGTTCCCTGGTGGCGTGGTGGGTTAAGGATCCAGCATTGCCACTGCAGCAGCTTGGGTGGTTCAGGTTCCATCCCTGGCCCAGGAACTTCCACATGCTGTAGGGAGAGGTCCAAAAAAAAAAAAAAAAAAAGAGAGAGAGAGAGAGAAAAGAAGCTACAGGAAATATTCATTCAATCTCTATTATGTACTAGATATTTTGCACACATGGGATTGTCTCATCCACATAGAAGTCATCAAGGCAGGAGTTACAATCTTCTTTTACCCAAAAAGGAAACTGAGGCTCATGGGAATTTGCTAATTTTCTAGAGTCACACAGCTAGTAAGGGCAGAGTCAGAACTTTGTCCCATACCAAAGCCAGTGCCCCTCCTACCAGCCTGCCACCTCCTGGTGTTATCAAGTTCGACACCCTCCCCCACTTGTGTGCATGTGTTTGTACACACACATTTCTGCAATACCCCATCCGCCTAGGCCAGGAACTTAAGACAAGCCAAATGCAATACCTGTGTCCTGACCAAAGCTGTTTTTCAATATCTCTATGATTTGGAAAATAGCTGCTAATTTCACCCTGACAAGGGGTATACTTAGGTCTTAAGAGGATTCGTCATCACTGAGCCTCCTGATCTATGTGAAAGGGTAGGATGTCCAGTCCTTTGAGATGCTCTGCTGGAAGGTGGTTGAAGTACAAAGTACTATTGACTCGTGGTCATCTCTGTCCACTTTCATTAATGATACTTTGTACTTCTTTTTTTTTTTTTTCTTTTTAGGGCCACACCTGCAGCACATGGAAATTCCCAGGCTAGGGGTCGAATTGGAGCTGCAGCTGCTGGCCTATGCCACAGTCATGGCAACACTGGATCCGAGCCGTATCTGTGGCCTACACTGCAGCCTGTAGCAATGCCAGATCCTTAACCCACTGATGAAGCCAGGGATGAAGCCTCAGGTTCCTAACCTGCTGAGTCCCCTATAAACACACTGACCGATGCTGTACCAACCGCCAGTGCCCGGGGCGGGGGTGGGGTTCAATATCTTCATCATCTTCAGGTTAAGTCCCCAGTAAACTCACTCCAAATAAATCCCTACAATAGAAGCAAAAAGGATGTGATTAATACAAGACAAGTCAGGTAGCTGCAAAGCCCTCCAAACCCAACTATCCAAACCAAATTTCTGCCTCTATGAATTCTGAGGTAGAGATTTTGAAGCTGCCACTAATGCAGATGCAATGGTAAAGAGTGAAAAAAAGGGCTGGCTCTCCCTGGTTATCAGGAAGTGGTCCCGCTGCATTTGCAGCATTTCTGTTCTCAATAAACTCTCTTCTTTGCAACCCCCCCGCCAAAAAAAAAGGTATGAAAAAAAGGGCAATGAGATCTTGGACAGAAGTCTCCAACTTCAACTAGAAAAGCAAGAGAAGGTGACACAGGTGAGAGGTAGGTTTTGGGAGGGTTTTTTTGGTCTTATCAGGGCCATACCCGAGGCATACGGAGGTTCCCAGGCTAGGGGTCGAATCAGAGCTACATCTGCTGGCCTATACCACAGCCACAGCAGCGCTGGATCTGAGCTGTGTCTGAGACCTACACCACAGCTCAGGGCAAGGCTGGATCCTTAACCTACGGAGCGAGGCCAGGGATCGAACCCACATCCTCACGGATACTAGTCAGATTCGTTTCTGCTGTGCCATGACGGGAAGCCCCATATTTTCTATCTTGCCCATTTTCATTCCTTTTTTGTATATACTTTATCATATTCATAATTTTGAGCAGAACTTACATATAACTTAATGTACACGGACTATGGTTGCATGCTCAAAAACGTTTCACTGATGGGGTGGAGGGACAAAGTTTGGAGACCACTGTTATAAACCATAGGAACCCATTTGAAGAATTTAAGCTGGAGAAGGAAAGGATCAGATTTTATTTTAGTAAAATCACTCTGTCTGAAGTGTGGAGAATGAATTAATTTGAGGTGAAAATACAGGCAGAGGCTGTAGGCCAGAAGCTATGAAAACCTTCCAAGCAAGTCTGGAGTGGAAGCAGTGAGAGTGGGAATGGAGAGGGGGTGAGTTGGGGTGGGGGGTGGGGGGGGCGGAGGAAAAAGGGGATGAGAAATATCCAGCAGAGGTATTCCCAACATGGCTCAGTGGGAAAGAATCTGACTAGTATCCATGAAGATGCAGGTTTGATCCCTGGCCTTGCTCAGTAGGTTAAGGATCCGACGTTGCCCTGAGCTGTGGTGTAGTCACAGACGCGACTCAGATCTGGCGTTGCTGTGGCTGTGGTATAGGCTGGCGGCTACAGCTCCGATTAGACCCCTAGCCTGGGAACCTCCGTATGCCACGGGTGCGGCCCTAAAAAGCAAAAAATAAAATAAATACAATTTTTAAAAATATCCAGCAGACAGAATCCATTTGACTTGATCAGTATATGGGACAGTAGGGGAAACAGAAGGTCCAGATGCCTCTCAGGTTTCCAGCCACCATCGCTGAGTAGAACCAGCAGCCAGAATAAGGAAGGTACCCAGGAAGCAAGAGCTGGGGACTGGAGAAGCTGCCCAGCTCATAGAAGTCTACATCAGGAACAGGAAGGAAAACCCTTCTGCAATGGCTCCTCAGTTCCTTTACTGGAAAAGCTGGACCTCACACTAGCTGGCAGAGAAAATACATTTAAAGGACCCATCTTCATTCTTGCAGCACAGGCAATGAAAGTGCTGCATTGGATTTGGATCTGAGAAGCAGTTAATTAACAACTGGATAAGCCACCCCTTTGGCTTTTCACCTTCCATAAGAAATTGTCACTTTCATCCGAATCCAAACTTATGTTCCCACCCCAAGTTTTAGAATCCCATTCTTTAATAATTCATGCCCTAACATTCACATGAGAAAGTTGGTGAGACTCTGAACTCAACTCCTGCTGTAATTCAATAACCCTCATGCATAAATTTGTGTTTCATTTTCAACACCATCAGCCCTGTGGATACAAGAAATACGAGATTCTTGGAGTTCCTATTGTGGCTCAGTGCTACTGAATCCGATTAGTATTCATGAGGACGTGGCTTTGAATCCTGGCCTTGCCCAGGGGGTTAAGGATCCAACGTTGCTGTGAGCTGTGGTGCAGGTCAAAGTCTCGGCTCTGATCCCGTGTTGCTGTGCCTGTGGTGTAGGCCAGCAGCTGCAGTCCCGATTCCACCCCTATCCTGGGAACTTTCATATGCCTCAGGTGGGGTCTGAGAAAGAATGAAAGAAGGAGAAAAAGAAAGAGAGAAAGAGAGAAAGAAAAAAAGATGGATTTCTTTCAGAGCTATTGTGGCAACCCTAGCTTCTTACACTGAGCGTTAAGTGACTTAAGCTGAGAGTTAAAAATGTGAGCTTGTGGTTTTTCTCTCTAAGTGCTCAAAGGGCCAGTCTTCAAAGCCATCATTACTGTCCTGCCAAATGAAGCAGCTACTTAGCCTCCAAGCCATGTGCCTCAGCTGGCATTTCATCCCAATAAACAACCAATAGCTTGATTAATTGTGACATGACTTCACGTGGTAAATTACCAGCATCCCATTTCCCATCAAGGAGCTCAACACTGCACTCAAAGCCAAAGCCATAGATCCAATCAGCAGACATAAATCACACAGAAATTAAAAAGGTAAAGTTTAATATAAAGAATGATTGTAGGAGTTCCCATTGTGGCTCAACAGGAATGAATTTGACTAGTATCCATGAGGATGCGGGTTCGATCCCTGGCCTCGCTCAGTGGGGCATTGCTCGCTCTGGCATTGCTGTGAGCTGTGGGGCAGATCGAAGACGCGGCTCAGATCTTTCCTTGCTGTGGCTGTGGTGTAGGCCGGCAGCCTGGGAACTTCCCTATACCACAGGTGCAGCCCTAAAAATACAAAAAAAAAAAAAAAAAAAAAAAAAAAAAAAAAAAAAAAAGAATGATTGTAGGACTGGCTGGAAAAAGTAAAGAGAATTCCAAATATAGGAAGAGCAGATATCAGGAGTAGCTACTATCCCTAGGTTGAGACATAGTGCCCAGGGAAGCTCCCCCCCCCCCCCCCCCCCCCCCGCCAGGGCTGAGATAGAGACCACCTCCGAGGGGGCACAGCCATGGGTAACGGGGAGACAGAGTCATGATGGTGCAGCACTGGAGGGGCGTGCTAGAAATCTGCCCTCTGGAACTTGCTAGAAATATACTCTTCAAGGTTCTAGATTAAGCTGTTAAGGCAGAGATGTCTCGCTGGAGGCACTCTACCATAAAATCACCTAAGGGGTGTGCTGGGGAAAGTTGCTGGCCACTAACTGCTGCTAACACCGCACACTGCAGGTGCCTGTACCAGAAAGAAAAGCCCCTTCCCCTTGCGATGTCTCTCCTGCGCCCCCTACTGACAATGTTTAATATTGCATCAGCTCCCTAGGAAATATTTAAAGGACCCATCTCCACGTTTGAAAAGCAGGCCATGAAGGGTGGATTTGGAGCTGAGAGGCCTCAGGTGATAACTGGTACATGATGCATGATTTCTATCGGCAAAAGAAAGAAGAGCTGAAAGAAGATACGGAGGGTGGAAGGAAGGAAAACAAAGCTGGCTCTTTCAGGTTTGCAAAGCCAGTCTGAGAGGGACAGGACAAAGACCCTGTAACTACACAGGCTGGGGCCACTGTAACTTCATGACCGCCACCCTCCACTGGACCCTTGATGCTTCCGAGGAGTTGTGTGCATGTTTGCCAGTTTTTTATCTCCCATGTTTCCCAGACGCTTCTCTGTGCAGTTCGTCTGCCCGTCATTTGCAGTCAGTGACCCCTTCTTGTATTTCACAAAACCATCAAGCAGAAACTCCCTCAACTTTTTGCCCCTAAATCTACATAGTATCCTATGTCCTACCTTTCCTTCTTCCCTTGAGTTACAAAGGAAGTGCTAATCCCCAACTGGGAGGATTTCCTCTTCTCCTGCCTTCTATGGAAGCACACATCAATTCCCCCCCCATTTTCCTGTATCTTTAACCTGTCCCCCTCTTTTAGTTCCTTCCCATTAGCACCTAAGCTATTCATGTTTCAGAGTTCCCTCATGGTACAGTGGGTTAAGGACCTGGCCTTGTCACTACTGTGGCTCGGATGGGATCCCCAGCTCAGGAATTTCCACATGACACAGGTGTAGCCCCCAAAAAAAAGATTTTAGGGAGTTCCCATTGTGGCGCAGTGGTTAACGAATCCGACTAGGAACCATGAGGTTGCGGGTTCGATCCCTGGTCTTGCTCGGTGGGTTAAGGGTCTGGCGTTGCCATGAGCTGTGGTGTAGGTTGCATACATGGCTCGGATCCAGCGTTGCTGTGGCTCTGGCGTAGGCTGGTGGCTATGGCTCCGATTAGACCCCTAGCCTGGGAATCTCCATATGCTGCAGAAGTGGCCCTAGAAAAGGCAAAAAGACCAAAAAAAAAAAAAAAAAAAAAGATTTTAAATAAAAACAAACTATTCATGTTTCTTCCATTTTGAAAAGCTCTCCCTAAACTCAGTATGTTCCCCTGTAGTCATCACTCTCTTTCTTCACTATAGCTAAATATCTGTGGGAGTTTGTGCTCATTGTGTCCACTTTCCTCTCCCCATTCCTTCCTCAACCTGCTCAGTAGATACTGACCAATGACCTCCATGGATCTGAATCCAGCAGACTCTTTCTAGAATTTACTTTGCTTGTCCCCTCGGTAATAGTCAAGACGGTTGACCACATCCTCCTCAATACATTTTTTTGATACTAATCCCCATGTACCTATGTTGTTATGGTACATGGGAAGGGGGAATTAAGGGTACAGATGGAATTACAGTTGCTAATCAGCTGACTTTAAAATAAGATTATCTTGGAGTTCCCGTCGTGGCGCAGTGGTTAACAAATCCGACTAGGAACCATGAGGTTGCGGGTTCGGTCCCTGCCCTTGCTCAGTGGGTTAACGATCCGGCGTTGCCGTGAGCTGTGGTGTAGGTTGCAGACACGGCTCGGATCCCGCGTTGCTGTGGCTCTGGCGTAGGCTGGTGGCTACAGCTCCAATTCAACCCCTAGCCTGGGAACCTCCATATGCCGCGGGAGCAGCCCAAGAAATAGCAACAACAACAACAACAGCAAAAAAGACAAAAAGACAAAAGACAAAAATAAAAATAAATAAATAAATAAATAAATAAATAAATAAAAATAAAATAAGATTATCTTGGTGGAAAACCTTATCCAGGTGGGCCATATGGAATACAACAGTCTTTTAAATATAGAAGAGGCAGAACCAGAGAGATGGCATCTTGAGAAAAACTCAACCACCAATTGCTGGCTTTAAAGATGAGCCACAGAGTTCCCATCGTGGCTCAGCCAAAATGACTCCAACTTGTAACCATGAGGTTGTGGGTTCAGTCCCTGGCCTCGCTCAGCGTTAAGGATCTGGCATTGCCTCTGTGAGCTGTGGTATAGGTCACAGATGCAGCTCAGATCCTGTGCTGCTGCGGCTGTGGCTTAGGCCAGCAACTGCAGCTCCAATTAGACTGCTAGCCTGGGAACTTCCATATGCCACAGGTGTGGCCCTAAAAAAGGCCAAAAAAAAAAAAAAAAAAAAAAAAGAGCCACAAGCTAAGAATGTAAGCAGCCTTTAGAAGGTGAAAAAGAAAACAGATTCTTTCCTAGAACTTCCAGAAAAGAAAGCTGCCCTACCAACACCCTGATTTTCCCTCAGTGAGACCCATTTGGGACTGCTGAGCTCCAGAACCACAACATCATAAATCTGTGTTTTACTCCACTAAATAGGAAATTAATACAGTTACTCATTCATTCAGCAAATACATACTGAATTCCTACTCTTGGTCAAGTGCTATGTAGGTACCAGGGATACAGCAATGAACAAAGGCTCACATTTTACCGAAATATTTAGTAGAGTTCATCAAACTGAATGGAGACAGAATTGGGCAGGTTCTCCTGTTATAGATAAGAGGATTATTCTTACGCAGAATAGAATAGTACCAGTTTCTTTAAGGTAGAAGCAGGAAGTTAACTACAGCCATTCCTGTTCTATGCAATAGGACCCGAAGACAGCCACTAAGACGGAGGTGGGAACTGGAGGGCGGCCCCTCGCTTAGGAGTTGCTCAGTGGCCATGAGGAAAACCCAGTTCACCAAAAGAAGATGAATTGGCCTGGCAGCCAAGAAGCAAGGAGCACTCTGAGGTTCGAAGTGCCCTCTCTCTCCTTCTCTCCACTCTGCCTTCCACGGTGCTGGCTTTCCTCATCCTCGGGATGATGACCCCGCCTGCGACCTGCACACAGCCAGTCAACCTCCTCGCTGCAGCTGCTGAACCTCACACAAGCTTTCCAGGAGGAGAGAGTGGGGTCCAGGAGCCAAGCTTTCTCACTGGACCAAGCTGGTCTCTTGCTCATCCTTGAACCAATTACAGTGGCCAAAGGGATACGATAGGCCAATTGGGAAATGCCCACGACAGGGGGATTCGAGAGGAAGGGAGGCCTTTTAAGCTGGGTCATGTGAGCAACAGGAGAGCTGGCTGACAGCGGACGCAGGGAAGGCTCAGACCAAAGAAGCAGAGAGGCTGCTCTTGTCTGTGGTTTTCTCAGCCACAGTCCGGTGGCCCAAGGAGGACATGTGAGTGATGTGATCCAGGGCTCACATCTCCAGGGAAGGGGCCTCATGGGGGACCAAGGAAGGGAAGATGGGTGGCTCATGAGACCCAGAGGGGGTGACTAATGGGCCAGGTCCAGGCACTAAAGGTGTCAGGGAGCCTGAAGGGTAGGTGGGGTAAAGGAGTCAGAGATTCCTATTAGAGTTCAAGGCTGGGATGGAGAAGCAGTCCTGCTCAAAGGTGTGACTCAGGCTGTGGCCCTGGAAATGAGTTGCTTGGGGAAGGAAAGGGGAAAGCTGCTGACATCCTAGGTCATCATGATGTAATAAGTGCCTATCAGGAATTATCTGTTAATTTTGAATCAGAAAGGGCTTAGGGCAGCTCACAAAGGTGCACACATGTCAAGATACAACCCGACTAGTAACCATGAGGATGTGGGTTCGACTGATCCCTGACCTCACTCAGTGGGTTAAGGATCCACTGTTGCTGTGGCTGTGGCCTAGGCCAGCAGCTACAGCTCCTATTCAACCCCTAGCCTGGGAACTTCCATATACCTTGGGTGAAGCCCTAAAAAGACAAAAAAAAAAAAAAAAAAAAGACAACGACTAGAATGGCAGAAACATGTGAGTTAGTGATTTAAACTTGAGCAATGCTTTTATATCTTGTAAAGGAAAAATTATGAGCCTCAAATGTTGACCTATATTATTTTTATGATGATGCTACTTAAATATGTAAAAACAGAAAAGGAGTATAAATACCTTAATCATATAGCTCCTTGTACAAGGATAAAAACAAAACAAATTTTAAAATTAAATATAATTGTACCAGTAATATAAATATACAATATATATTAAAAACAGT
Source organism: Sus scrofa (assembly GCF_054392235.1). Taxonomy (NCBI): domain Eukaryota; kingdom Metazoa; phylum Chordata; class Mammalia; order Artiodactyla; family Suidae; genus Sus; species Sus scrofa. Next base: position 16,664,006 of record NC_139385.1, read on the forward strand.
AAAATTCAAATGAACAGCATTCATTTAATATGATGGCTGATGTTTTCTGAAAAGGAAATCAAATTAAATCCATGAGGTACCATTTCCTTCCCACTAGAATGGCTAACATTTAAAACAATGACAATGCTGAGTTCCCAGTGTGCCTCAGTGGTAACAAACCTGACCAGTACCCATGAGGACGCAGGTTTGATCCCTGGCATCGCTCAGTGGGTTAAAGATCCGGCATTGCCATGAGCTGTGGTGTAGGTCTGGCATTGCTGTGGCTGTGACTGTGGCTTCAGCGTAGGGCAGCAGCTACAGCTCCAATCTGACCCCTAGCCTGGGAACTTCCATATGCCAGGCATGTGGCCCTAGACAAACAAATTAAATAAATAAATAAAAATAAAGCAATGACAACGCCTACCACTAGTAGGCAAGGAAGTGGAGCAACTGAAATATTCACACATTGTTGGAAAATGTAAGATGGTGAAACATTTGGAAAATCTGGCAGTTACTCATAAAGCTAAATGTCACCTACTATATACTACTATATAACCCAGCCATTTCACTCCTAGATGTTTTCTTTTTTTTCTTTTCTTTTTCTTTCTTTCTTTCTTTCTTTCTTTCTTTCTTTCTTTTTTTTTTTTTTCCGCTTTTTAGGGCTGCACCCGTGGCATATGGAGATTCCCAGGCTAGGGGTGGAATAGGAGCTACATCTGCCAGCCTACACCACAGCCACAGTGACATCAGATCCCAGCCATGTCTTCGAACTACACCCAGCTCAGGGCAATGCCGGATCCCTATGCTCGATCCCACTGATCGAGGCTAGGGATCGAACCCGAAACCTCACGGATTCATCAACCACTGAGCCATGATGGGAACTCGACTCCTAGATATTTTCCAGATGAGTAATGAGAATACATGCTCACAAAAAGCTTTGTACAGTCTTTTTATTCATACCATCTTTATTCTTAATAGATTGGAAACAACCCAACATCCACCAATGAGTGGATGGATGAGCCAAGCATGTTATAGTCATACAGAAGACTTGTACTTAAGAAATACCAAACCAAGACAATACCAAAGCCCGACAGTGCAAAGCCAGTTCCCGACTGGCACAAATGACTCCCTCTTTCTCATTGGGTTGTTACCAGTGCACAAATGCGTTTGTCAAAAATCCAAGGAATTTGACAAAACCCAGTGAATGCACACATGAGCTTTTTGAATCTTATTCCAAGTAAATTTGACCTTAACATATATATAAAAATAAAGAAATATTAAGCAGAAATAGTATTTCAGGGGAGTGCCTGCTGTAGTGCAGTGGGTAAAGAATCCAACTGCATGGCTAGGGTCGATGAGAAGGTGTGGGTTTGATATCTGGCCCAGGGCAGTGGGTTAAAAGATCTAGCATTGCTGCAGCTGTGGCTTGGATTCATTCCCTAGCCTGGGAACTTCCATATGCTGGGGTTCAGTCATTTAAAAAAAAAAAAGGAAGGCAGAAAAAAAAATAGTACTTCAGAGTTCCCTGGTGGCTCAGCAGGTTAAGGAGTGGGCATCATCACTGCTGTGGCTCTGGTTACTGCTGTGGTGCAGGTTCAATCCCTGGCCTAGGAACTTCTGCATGCCACGGATGCAGCCAAAAAAGAAAAGAAAGAAATAGTATTTCGGAGAGTTCGAGGGGAGCTAAGGAACTGAATTTTGTGCAACCGTCACTTGAAGACAGTGACACTGGCAGCATGGTTGACCAGCTGAAGGGAAAACAGACTGCAGAATCCAAAGAAGCTTCCCTCTATTGACAAGGAGAGTGATGAACATCAAAAGATTAGACACTGTGATGAGGTCTCCTGGGCAAAATTCCATAGAAGCAAAGTTTCAGGATAAATTAATGAAGCAAATGGTGATGAAAACAGTACAACTGACTTTCTGGACTTTCTGACAATGGTGGCAAGAAAAATGAAAGACACAGAGACAGAGAGTAAAGACGAGATTAGAGAAACACTCCTTCTGTTTGTGTTTAACAAGGATGATACTGAATATGTTGGTGCAACATAATTACATCACAAGATAAAACTTGGAGAAAAGTTAACACTGAGGAGATTGATCAGAGAAGCAAACATCGAGAGCATCAAGTAAATTCTGAAGAATCTGTATAAATGACGTCAGTGAAGTGAGGACACTGTGCAGAAAATGCTCAAGTTTCTTTACAAAATTATTTGCCTTTATTTATTTATTTATTTATTTTTGTCTTTTTGTCTTTTTGCCTTTTCTTGAGCCATTCCCATGGCATATGGGGGGGTCCCAGGCTAGGGGTCTAATCGGAGCTGTAGCCGCCGGCCTAAGTCACAGCCACAGCCACAGCAACGCGGGATCCGAGCCTCATCTGCGACCTACACCAAAGCTCATGGCACCAGATCCTTAGCCCACTGAGCAAGGCCAGGGAACGAACCTGCAACCTTGTGGTTCCTAGTTGGATTTGTTAACCATTGTGCCATGACGGGAACTCCTCCTATTTGCCTTTTTTTTGGTAAAAGTTTCTTCTTGCTGTCAAAAGAATATATGTGAGCAGTCATTAGGTTATTAGGACTTACTCGTTGTGGTTTTTCTTCTTTATATCACAATTACTGTCCTAGACCTTGGTTTTTTAAAATGCATCAAGTAGCAAGTTCCATGTGGCTTACTATATTACTGGTTCTCAAATTTGGGGGGTTGGGGGTGGTCAGAATTCATCTACATTTTAACATTAAATTAGAAGGTCTCTAAGACTTTTTGTTTATATGAATTATATATGTTTTTAAATTTCTTATTTATTTATATTTTTTTGCTTTTTAGGGCTGCACCTGCAGCATATGGAAGTTCCCAGGCTAGAGGTCATATCAGAGCTGCAGCTGCCAGCCAAAGCAATGCCTGATCTGAGCCGCATCTGTGACTTACACCACAGCTCATGGCAACATCGGATCCTTAACCCACTGAGCGAGGGCAGGGATCGAACCCGAAACCTCACAGTTACTAGTCAGATTTGTTCCTGCTGCGCCACAATGGGAACTCCTCCAGGTACAAATTGATTAGTATGAATTACAGGGCCCTTCCCAACATGGCCTTCTATGGCCTGCCCTTCTGGTCCAGCCACTCTTACCTATGTCCCTACACTCTGCTCACACAACATACTTTCACAGACTTCCCCAATACCTTTTCTTGTCCCTTTTTTTTTTTTTTTTTTTTCTGTCTTTTTGCCATTTCTTGGGCCGCTCCCGCGGCATATGGAGGTTCCCAGGCTAGGGGTCGCATTGGAGCTGTAGCTGCCAGCCTACACCAGAGCCACAGCAACACGGGATCCCAGCTGCGTCTGCGACCTACACCACAGCTCAAGGCAACGCCGGATCGTTAACCCACTGAGCAAGGGCAGGGACTGAACCCGCAACCTCATGGTTCCTAGTCGGATTTGTTAACCACTGCGCCACGATGGGAACTCCTCTTGTCCCTTCTTTTCTCCCCCAACATTATTGAGCACGTAACACGCACAAAGCACTATGAAGATGCTTTGTGTGTGTGTGTGTGTGTGTGTGTCTCTTTGTCTTTTCAGGGCCGCGCCTGCAGCATATGGAAGTTCCCAGGCTAAAGGTCAAATCAGAGCTGCAGCTGCCAGCCTATGGTACAGCCACAGCAATGCCAGATCCGAGCCGCGTCTGTGACCCACACCACAGCTCACAGCAATGCCAGATCCTTAACCCACTGAGCAAGGCCAGGGATCCAACCTGCAACCTCATGATTTCTAGCTGCATGTTTCCAGTGCGCCACAATGGGAACTCCAAAGATGCTGAGCAAATAATGGTGACCAAGAATTTCTATCCGCATAGAGCTTACAGTCTAGTGTGGGCAAAAAAATTCATCAGTCGACTTAACAAAGAAATGGGATATTTTATTCCAGCCAAACTGAGGATTATAACCCAGGAACAGCCTTTAAGAAAAGCAGAAGTCAAAGCACAGTTTTATAAGTTTTTTTGAGACAGAGGGCTGTACGTGAAATGGGGCATTATTGACAGCTTACACAATCCAGATCTGCAGTGCAAAATGGTTGGTCACAGTGACTCCTTCCAAGATCAGAAAGGAATGTTATCTTTTAAGGAGTTGTCTTGTTGGTGCTGGAGAATGTTGCTCTTTATGGTTGAGCAGGTATTTCTGCCAGTGGGGAGGACTGCACAGCAGAAGGAAGAGAGGAGGCCAAAGGGCAGTGGGAAAATTTTTTTTTTATTCTGTGAACACACCCGTGCCGTGGCATATGGAAGTTCCCAGGCCAGAAACTGAATCCCGGCTGAGGCTGCGACCTATGCTGCACCTTTGGGGCAATGTTGGATCCTTTTAAGCCACTGTACCCGCCAGAGGATCAAACCTGCACCTCCCCAACAACCCGAACTGCTACAGTCAGATTCTTTTTTTTTTTTTTTTTTTTGTCTTTTTGTTGTTGTTGCTATTTCTTGGGCCGCTCCCTCGGCATATGGAGGTTCCCAGGCTAGGGGTCCAATCGGAGCTGTAGCCACCGGCCTACGCCAGAGCCATAGCAACGCGGGATCCGAGCCGCGTCTGCAACCTTCACCACAGCTCACGGCAACGCCGGATCGTTAACCCACTGAGCAAGGGCAGGGACCGAACCCGCGACCTCATGGTTCCTAGTCGGATTCGTTAACCACTGCGCCACGACGGGAACTCCGCTTCTAAGAGTTTTAAAGACTTAGATCTTATGTTTAAGTCTTTGATTCACTTTGAGTTAATTTTTGTACAGGATGTAAGGTAAAGGTCCAATTTAATTCTTTTGCATATGGATATCCAACTTACCGAAAAGCATTTGACGATACATGCAATGGCTTGTTTCTTGGGCTCTCTATTGTAGTCCACTGGTCTGCACGTCCGCTGTATTCTAATACTACACTGTTTTGATTACTGTAGCATTTCTCTCTTAAATTCCATGAAAAATTAAAAGTGGAGTTATAAACAAAAATTATACCAATACTGATTTTTATTTTGCCCATGTATTTACCTTTAACAGAGATCTTTAGATCTTCAAATGGCTTCGAGTTACTGTCCAGCATCCTTTCATGTCAACCTGAAGGAATCCTTGTAGCATTTCCTCATGGGAAAGTGTGGGAAAGTGGTATGGAGGGAGGGGGAAGCCAATGAAGGTCGTCAAAAGATACAAACTTCCAGCTATAAGACAAATAAGTACTAGGGATGTAATACACAAAATGATAATATAATTAACACTGCTGTGTGTCTTGTGTGTTTGTATGTGTGTATGTGTGTGTGTGTGTGTGTGTGTGTGTGTGTGTGTGTGTATGTGTTTGATGGCTGCACCCACAGCATATGGAAGTTCCTCACCCAGGGACTGAATCTGAGCTGGCTGGATCCTTTAACCCACTGTGCTGGGCAGGGGATTGAACCCGCACCTTTGCAGGGACCCAAGCTGCTGCAGTCAGATTCTACACCCACTGCATCACAGTGGGAACTCCATCACTGCTGTATGTTATATACAAATGTTAAGAGAGCAAATCCTAAGCATTCTTATCAAAAGGGAAAGAAATTCTATTTCTTTAACCTTGTATCTATATGAGATGATGGATGTTCACTAAATTTATTGTGGTACTCATTTCATGATGTATGTAAGTCAAATCATTATTATTATTTTATTTTTCTTATTAGGGCTGCACCCGAGGCATATGGAAGTTCCCAGGCTGAGTTGAATCGGAGCTGCAGCTGCCAGCCCACACCACAGCCACAGCAACAAGGGGTCTGAGCCACATCTGCAACCGACACCACAGCTCACAACAATGCTGGATCCTTAACCCACTGAGTGAAGCCAGGGATAGAACCCACGTCCTCACAGATACTAGTCGGGTTTGTTTCCACTGACCACTATGGGAACTTTCTATAAGTCAAATCGTTATGCTCGCTGTATACCTTAAACTTATACAGTGATGTATGCCAACTGTACCTCAGTAAAACTGGTAGCAAAAATGTTTATCAGGGTAACCAAATTGAATAGTTCACAAGGGAAAGAATTCTAGCTAATAAAATAACCATTTTGCAGCCCTAATGAACTAATAGAAAATGAACACAATAGAAAATAAAGAAATGAATATGGATGAAACTATTAAATAATAGTTAAATGTGGAACTATACAATTGCAGAGACAGGCTGTCACCACCTGAGCCCACTGATCACTAAACTTGGGACAATGAGCTATTCTGGGTCTCCTAGTGTGATGCCAACACACATCACTTCCTAGGAAAGTGCATCTGAGTATAAACCAGCCTCTAGAGCCAACCTCAATTTACAAGATACAGAAGAGAGAGGAACAAGTTAAATGACACCAAAAGGTAGCAGACACAGCCACAAAGTAGGGCATTTTACAAGACAACCGACCCAGTTTTTGCAACCAGTCATGTCAGGGAAAAGTGAAGAAGGCAGGGGCACACCCTAGGCTGGCTATTCGAGACTTAAATATCATACAAGCACATTTCGTGTGTAGATTTTGTATATATTCTGAGTTGTACGTATTCCAATGTCTTTTGGACAATCAGAGAAATTCGACTCTGGACTAAGTACTAGATAATAACAGGGCCTAGTTAATTTTGTCAAGTGTGAAAATAGCATTGAAGTTATGTAAGAAATAAGTCTAGTGTTTGAGAACTGTACATTGAGATATATAAGAGTGAACAGGGGGAGTTCCCATTGTGGCTCAGTGGATCGTGAGCCTGACTGGTATCCATGAGGATGCAGTTTGATCCCTGGCCTCACTCAGTGGGTTAAGGATCTGGTGTTGCTCTGAGCTGCCGTGTACATCGCAGACTTGGCTAGTATCCTGAGTTGCTGTGGTGTAGGCAGGCAGCTGCAGCTCCGATTTGACCCCTAGCCTAGGAACTTCCATATGCTGCAGGTGTGGCTTTAGGAAGCAAGGAGAAAGAAAAAGAAAAAAAAAAAAAAAAAAGAATGACCAGGCATAAAGTCTGCAGCAGAGGATAATAGGGATAATGCAAATGAGACAGGATCTTGGTAATTGTTGAATCCAGTATGAAGGGATATGGGAGGTCTTCGTTCTATTTTCACTTCACAGAATATCTGAATATTTTCATAACAAATTCTAAAAGAGACTTTTAAAAAGAGATAATGTGTGGGAGAGTAGCACAGGGATAAATATTAGTTTCTCTCCTTCCCAGTGGCAGGTGTAAGGCACGTGGGTGGAAGAGAAAATCCCCTCGGTGTTTTATTAAAAACACTCTCTGGGACTTGTTCATTTAAGGAACTACCAAAATTGCCCTCAGCGCGGTATGTAGGCCACGCCCCACAAGGGAAACGACTTTAGAGCGAAGAGAAAAAACTCAAAGTGGCAACCTGGTCACAGACAGAAACTCAGCAAAACCAAATATCTGAGAAGGACTTTTTTTTTTTTTTCCAACTACACAATTATTTTCGATCTATTAAAAAGAAAATCCCCGAGGGAGTAGATGCAATTTTTGTAGGAAGAGAGTTACCTGCGCTAGTTAAATCGAGCCAAAACAAAGGCATTCTTCACAGTAACTCCCCGAGAGCAGCATTTAAGGAGACTGTAATTAGGTAATTAGACCTGGGATTCGCCGCAGAGCCTCGCGTGCCCCCGGGTGTTAATGACTCCAGCTCCGCTGCTGTGTGGCGGCTCTCCGCGGTAAACCTGGCCTTTAATTTTCTTTCTTTTTTTTTTTTTAGGGCCGCACCCAAGGTTCCCAGGATGGGGGGGGAGGGGGTCGAATCGGAGCTACAGCTGCCGGCCACAGCAAGGCCAGATCCTTAACCCACTGAACAAGGCCAGGGATCGAACCCTCAACCTCATGATTACTAGCCGGATTCGTTTCTGCTGTGCCACAATGGGAACTCCGACCTAGCCTGGCACAGGGACTGATTCCTCTGGCCTCAGCTGCTCTTGGGGAGCATCCTTACCCCCACGTCCGCAGGGCCCATCGCAGCCGGGACTGGTGGGTGCGTGGGAAGCTGGGCTCGCCCTGGTCCCCCTGCGCAGCCGCTCCCGACTCCTGGCCTCCACCCCTAAACTGCCCGCGCATCGTTATCCACGCTTAGCGTCCCCCAATCCAAGGACACGGGCACCCGCGGATCATCCGAAACTGTGCGGGGTTCTGACCCTGCACCAGGCAAAGTGACTTTTCCCTCTGAATCGTTCGCTTAATACAGTTAATTCGTACTCTTTATCAAAAACATGAACTGCGGAAAGGAAAAAGAACTAAGGTATGTACGTCCCTACCGGCCAGAAATACTTTTAGCATTCTGATGTATTTCCTTTCAGTCAAAAATACATTACTGGGATACCAGAGATAATACTTGAGACTAATTTTTCACTTTATGCCATTATTGAGCACTTAACTCCTGCCATCAAACAGCCTAACAAAATGTGCAATGCTGATAAAAGTTCTCCCGAGGAATGCACAACTCCCTCACGGTTGATACTTGGATAATTTCCTATTTTTGACTGACACGAGCAAGTGTTCGGTCAGATTTTGCCACTTGCCCCTCTCGCGCCAGCGGCGTACGGGCCGGGGTGGAGGAGGAGCGGGTCACAGTTCCCGGGACTGGAGCGCCGGGGCCTCGCGCGGGGCACCCTCCAGGCTCTGTGACATCAGCCCTAGCCCCCGCCCCCTCCGACGGAGCGGATCGAAGCGCGGGGTGGGGATCTCCAGACACGCGCGCGCCGGGGCGCGGGCGGGCTGCGGGGCAGCCCGACGCGATGGAATCGGCCTTTTCCAGGGTTCGGGCTCCGGCCCAGGCGCCACCACCCAAGGCGTGGTCGCCGGTGGGCTCCGAGGAGGAGCTCTATGACTGCCCGGATTACTACTACCTGCGCGACTTTCCAGCCTGCGGGGCGGGGCGCAGCAAGGGCCGGACGCGGCGCGAGCGGGAACTGCGCACCAACTGGCTGGTGCCCGGCGGCCACGAGCGTAAGATCGCACAGAAGCTCCTAAACGGCCAGCGCAAGCGTCGCCAGCGGCAGCTGCAGCCCAGACCGCGCACCGGTCTCGCCTGAGCGCCGGTGCGTGCCAACAGCCACCGGCCAGGGCCCAGGGGAGCCGCATGACGCTCCCGTCCGCCCTGCCAACTCGACCCCGGCACAGTCGCCCCTTTCTGATGCTGCCCCGCGTCGCGAGTCATTAGCTGGGCCCCACCTTCTCTCCGGACTGCAGTTGGAATCTTGTAAATCTCTACCTTTCGGAATTTTGTAGTTGGGTAGAAGGGGCTAGGAAACGCAGAAAACATCTTCCTAAAACTACAAAGTGAGGGGTTTACTGCCAGTGTTTATGCACGGACTAAAGAGAATAATTGGTTTTTATTTTTTTGTCTGGTTTTCTACAGGACACCCGAAGGACCTGATAAAAGTATTTTCTCTGCCTCCAGCTGTAACTGTGGTCCTAAGGGGGACAGTCCATGTTGGTCAACAGACCTCCTTTTCGACATGACTTAAGTTTACTGCTTCAGTATCTTTTCCTTGCTGATTGTTAAGTAACATCCAAGTGGGTATGCCTGTTTAGGGTTTTTAATTAAAAGAGAGAAGCAAGAATGGCTTTTTAACTTTTTTGGGTTTTCTTTTTTTTTTTTTTTTAAGTTGCTGTGGTGACTTGTTTCAAGTCCACAAATATTTGAGTTCTTATGTGTAAATCACAAAGATGAAGAGGGGCAGAACAAAGACAGGAGTGTGTACAAGATCTCAACCCAAGTGTCATATACTACTGTGCAGCTTTAACATATGTTTGCCTGAAGAGGAATTTATTTTTTCTTTAAGGCTGCACTCACTGCATATGTAAGTTTCCTGGCTAGGGGTCAAAACAGAGCTGCAGCTGCAGGCCTGCACCACAGCCACAGCAATTTGGGATTTGAGAGGGGCCCAGGACCTGCACCGCAGTTCACCGCAACGCCAGATCCTCAACCCACTGAGCAAGGCCAGGGATCAAACCCACATCCTCATGGATACTAGTCAGGTTTGTTACCCGCTGAGACACGATTGAAACTCCCCAGAACAGGAATTTTTTTTTTTTTTTTTTTTTTTTTTTTGGTCTTTTTGCTATTTCTTGGGCCGCTCCCGTGGCATATGGAGGTTCCCAGGCTAGGGGTCAAACCGGAGCCGTAGACACTGGCCTACGCCAGAGCCACAGCAACGCAGGATCCAAGCCGCATCTGCAACCTACACCGCAGCTCACGGCAACGCCAGATCGTTAACCCACTGAGCAAGGGCAGGGACCGAACCCACAACCCCATGGTTCCTAGTCGGATTCGTTAACCACTGCACCACGACGGGAACTCCAGGAATGTTTTTAATTGTAAGAGTGTATGCTAGGTTCTCTGCACTAGTGACCCCAATTACAATCCTTTGAAGTGAATGCTACCTCCATTTTACAGAAGGAATTCTGAGGCATGTGATTCTAATAACTTTCCATAGGTCACACAGCAAGTTAGAAGACCAGGCATAACAGACGCTCAAAGAGTATTGACTTTTCTTCATATGTGGACATCCTTCTGTGGTTCAGAACCACCCACAAACTCCCTGGCCAAGGACAAGAGTTACAGGTTAAAACTTAGGCAGTGTATGGCAAAGTCCCTTTCCTTTCTCTTTGGTCTGCATTTGGTCAGGCCTCTGCACCCAGTGGGGAATCCTTGGTTAGGCGAGAAGGGTGGTGTACTGGAAGGGGCAACATGAATTTTTTTTTCTTTCATTTTTGGCCATCCCACGGCATATGGAGTTCCCAGGCCAGGAATGAGATCCAAGCTGCAGGTGCAGCCTAAACTGCAGCTGTGACAACACCCAAGCCTTGATCCACTGTGCTGGGGAGATTGAGTCCCAGCACTCCCAAGATGCCCCCAATCCTACTGCGCCACAGTGGGAACTCCCGAAACCTGAAGTTTAATCCTAGCTATGGCTATTTATTAATCTGGCATCCAGCAAACTTCTGAGTGGCACCTATTTTCAAGTTCCACCAAGCTTCAGGTGTTCCATTTGTAAAATGGGAATACTATTGGATTACCCTGCCCAACTGGATTATAGGTAAAAATATATAAAAGTCTGACATAGTTAAGGGCTTTACACATAATCAGTGCTCAATAAGTGGTAATTATTTTTTAAGTTTATGGAACACAATCCCTCATTTTCCTCTTTAGTCACAAAGTTTTAAACTTTTTCACTCCATTAATTCTTTTAAAGTGTCTCTGACATTCAGGCAGTGTGGTATATGGTGTCGGAGTCCTGGCTTTGGAGTCAAATGCCTGTATGGATTTGGGAAAGTTGCTTAAACTAAGCATTTGTTTTCTTACCTATAAAATAAGGATGACACAGGACCTATTTCAGGAGCTATTGTGAGGCATAAGTGAAATAATGCATGTGGAGCTCTCAGGGGCTGGTATATAACAGGCATTCAAATAATTAGTAATAATGTTCCTTGCCACTGTCTTAGCCTTCAGGATTTTTTCCCTTACCCCTAGTCTCCCTCTGCTATATCTCAGATTGTCTAGATCAATCTTCCTGAAGACATTTTTTTAACAGCCACACCTGTGGCATATGAGAGATGGCAGGCTACGGGTTGAATCAGAGCCCCAGATGGGACCTACACCACAATCACAGCAACACTGGATCCAAGCTGCATCTTTGACCTATGCAGCAACTTGCAACAACAATGGATTCTTTTTTTTTTTTTTTTTTTTTTTGGGTCTTTTTGGTCTTTTTGCCTTTTCTTGGGCCGCTCCTGCGCCATATGGAGGTTCTCAGGCTAGGGGTCCAACCGGAGCTGTAGCCACCAGCCTACACCACAGCCACAGCAACTCGGGATCGGAGCCTCGTCTTCGACCTACACCACAGATCATGGCAACGCCGGATCCTTAACCCACTGAGCAAGGCCAGGGACTGAACCTGCAACCTCATGGTTCCTAGTCAGGTTCGTTAACCACTGAGCCACAATGGGAACTCCAACAACAAACAACAACGGATACTTAACCCACTGAGTAAGGCCGGGGATTGGATCTCACGGACACTATGTTGGCTTCTTACCCACTGAGCCACAACAGGAGCTCCTTGAAGACCATTTTAGTAACATAAAAACCCTCATGACTGCTCTAACCTTGTTGGATAAAAATCTTAAATGCCTTACATTGTGCTAGAAACCATCTATTAGATTTTCTTAAATTTGTTTCTCACAACTTTCAAAAATACTCTGGTCCTCCAAACTCACTATATCTGCTATGCCGTAACAGGAACTCCGATTTCACTCATTTTAGACACGAGAGTTTTTAAAATTCAAATATGGTCACTGTAGAAATTATGTGTATGAGTTACCTATTGCTGTGTAACAGATTACTATCTTAGTTTCTGTGGGTCAAGAATTTGGGAGTGGCTTAGCTGGGTGGTTCTAGCTTAGGGTCTCTAGAGGTTGGAGAGGAATTAGACTCCACCTTTTGAATGGATTGTCAAGGAATTTGAGAACATATTTTAAATCATCTTTGTGGGTTTAATTATTGTGTGTTCACTATAGAGAAATTAGAAAACAAAGACAAGCCCAAAAAAGGAAGAAATTCTTATCCAATAATGGATAACATCACCATATGGAGGTATATAATTCCAGTCTTACTATGTTTTTTTTGGCCATGCCCACCACATGTGGAAGTTCCTGGCCAGTATTGAACCCATGCCACCACTGTAATCAGCCTCGGCAGTGACAAAGCCAGATCCTTAACCACTAAGCCACAAGGGAACTCCTCAAAATACAAACTATGTATACTATTTTGTAACCTGCTCTTCACTTAATATTATGTAAAGCTACTTCTCATGTCAGAGATTCCTTCATAACATTTTAAATACCTGCATAACATTTTATTATATGTATGTACTATAACTTTTTTTTTTTTTTTTTTTTGCTTTTTAGTGCCACACTCATGGCATATGGAGGTTCCCAGGCTAGGGATCTAATCAGAGCTACAGCTGCCAACCACAGCCACAGCCCCAGAAACACCAGATCTGAGCCGAGTCTGCAACCTACACCACAGCTCACAGCGATGCTGGATCCTTAAACCACTGAGTGAGGCCACGGATCAAACCCGCGATCTCATGGTTCTAGTCAGATTCATTTCTACTGCGCCACTATGGGAACTCCTATTATAACTTCTTTAATTTTTTTTTTTTTTTTCTTTTTAGGACCGCACTGTGGCACATGGAAATTTCCAGGCTTGGGGTACAATTGGAACTGCAGCTGGGGGCCTACACCACAGCTCACAGCAACACAACACCAGATCCTTAACCCACTGAGTGAGGCCAGGGATTGAACCTGCATCCTAATGGATACTAGTTGGGTTCATTACAACTGAGCCACTAGGGAACTCCTAAAATGTACTGTTAAAAGCACTTTACACCAAGTATCCTTGAAGCACAGATCCTCCAGGGCTTTGGATCTGCTGTTCCCTCTGCCAGGAATGCTCTTACCCTTGACAAACACAAAGCTTGCTTCCCCACTTACTCAAAAATTTCGTTCAGATACCACCTCTTCAAAGGCTCCTGCTCTCTCCAACTTCTAACTTCCTTACCCTGCTTTTGCTTCCTATCTCCACCATCCAATTTATGTAGGTATTAGTGTCTCACTCCCTGAATTTAAACTCCATTTAACTAGATTATCTCCAGAACCTAGCTAATGCTTGTAGACCATTCAGAACATCTTGTTTAATTATAAGTAAACTAATACCATCCCAATTACAGGCACAAATTCTATAATATATATGGAAGGGGTTGGAACATTTATTAACATACATAGATGTGGGGCATTATTATTGTCTGAATTTTTGATTGGATCCAGAAAAAACAAGTAGAACCAACTTAGCTCTGTCGATCCCTAAAGTTCTCCGTTTTCTTCATTTCGGTTATTACGTGCCCACACTGCGCCTCAAAAAATATTTACCCCAATAAATAACTTAATGAGAAAAGTTAAGTAACTTGCCCAAGGTTCAGCGGCAATCATGCCACAGCTCTGACTCACTCTCTCAAGGTTAGAGCTGACCTACCATGTTAATAATGCGAACGGCTGAAGGTATCAGCTGCAGTCCTTGCGCCCTAGGAAGCAAACAGCTAGCGGTTCTGACTCGCACTAGGCTCCGAGGACGAGGTTTGTGAACACCCAAATCCTATTACAATTTCGCAAAAAGCCCGGGCGCCGAGCTCCTTACGTCAACTGCGTACGACGAGGCGCCGCCGTGACGTCCTACTCTTCCTGTGACCTTCAAACCCGCGGAAACGTCGGCGAACGGAAGGCCTGAGAGCTGATTGGTTGCGCGCTGAGGCCGGCCCCGCCTTCCGACTTCCGCTGTCGGTCTCTGCAGAAGCCGCCAGGGTCTCCTCTGAGTTTCTCTGTCTTCTAGGTTCGCGTTCGTTGCGCAGTTACGATGCCTCGTGGAAGCCGAAGCCGCACTTCCCGCATGGCCCCTCCGGCTAGGTGAGACCACCTAGGGGTTTGGGGTCCTGCTGGTGCCGTGGCGCAGAGAGAGGCTGCGGGTGGGCCTCGGAGCAGCGGGGTGTCGGCGGGCCGGGGCTTCCGAAGGCCAGGGCGGTGTGGGCCCTCCTCCGGTCGCCGCAAGCTAATTGTAGGGCTTTAGCTAGTTTTCTCGTTAGTGGCGTACTTCCTAATTTTGAATGCCCATGAATTATAATTTGAAATATTGTAGAACTCAAGTTAAAACAGGCCCGTTCTAGAAATAAGTGGTATTTATAGGTGTAATCACGCAGAAACGCCAAAAATAGCACAGAAAACAATGGAAGCTAGTGTAATTGGGAAAATATCGCATTTTAATTTCAGTAAATGATCTCTTCCGTGAGCAGTGAGCGTTCCAAGGACTTGGCCCAGTAGGGGTCACCGTCGTCAATGTCTCACGTGTACGTGATGTTTGCTAGTTCGTAAAATACTTGTAAAATGTGCTGCCAGTTGCGCCACACGGTAACCTTAGCGGTAAATGTTATTCCTGTTTTACAGAAACTGGAGACTCAGAATAAGTGACTTGTCCACCAATAAGTAGGGAAGCAAGGTCTCAGACCCAAGTTTGCTCGTGGCTAATTCAGAGCATTTAGCACAGTAGCTTGCCTGGTGTATTGTGTTCAGACAGTATGCCACGAGTGTAGGGAGTTCACTTAGCGAAAGATTGTTATCCGAGAGGAAACCCTATTGTTAAAAAGTTATGCCAAATAAACTACCTAACACGAAGTGAAGTCATAAACTTTTGACCTAGTCTTATTTGAGGGACTAGCACCCAAGGAAACAATCTAAAAAATGGACAGAAGGCGTATAATCTATGTGAAAGATTTTGAAAGCAGCACTGGACATATTAGTGAATTTTTTTTTTTTTTTGGTCTTTTGTCTTTTGTTGTTATTGTTGCTATTTCTTGGGCCGCTCCCGCAGCATATGGAGGTTCCCAGGCTAGGGGTCTAATCAGAGCTGTAGCTGCCAGCCTACACCAGAGCCACAGCAACGCAGGATCCGAGCCGCGTCTGCAACCTACACCACAGCTCACGGCAACGCCGGATCGTTAACCTGCTGAGCAAGGGCAGGGACCGAACCCGCAACCTCATGGTTTCTAGTAGGATTCGTTAACCACTGTGCCACAACGGGAACTCCCTGAAATTTTGAAAGCATTCAAATGTCCTACAGATGGGAAATAGGTGAAATTAGGTGTAACAGTTCAGACATGTCACTTCCATTTACTGAGTTTCAGTTTTTTCTTTTTTGGGGGGGCCGCTCACGCGGCATATGGAAGTTCCCAGGCTAGGGGTCGAATCGGAGCTGTAGCTGCCAGCCTATGCCAGAGCCACAGCAACGCTGGATCCGAGCAGGATCTGCGCCCTACACCACAGCTCATGGCAACGCTGGATCGTTAACCCACTGAGCAAGGGCAGGGACCGAACCCACAACCTCAGGGTTCCTAGTCGGATTCGTTAACCACTGCGCCACCACAGGAACTCCCAGTTTTCTAATCTATGAAATGAAGAAACTGAACCAGTTTATTTCCCCAAATGACTGACGGTAGGTCTTTCAATTGCACCATCTCACACCGTGAGACCTCCCTTGACTGTCCTAAAATTAAATGTGCAGTATCCCACAACATCCTGTTCTTCTCTCTTGACTTTTTCTCTTTGGCTACGCCTGAGGCATGTGAAAGTTACTGAACTAGGGATCAAGCTTGTGCCACAGCAGTGTCAGTGCCAGGGTTTTAACCTGCTGAGCCACCAGAGAATTCCCTTGATATTTTTAACATAACATTTATTTGATCCTTCAATAGAATATCAGCCCCGTCATTACCAGTTATGTTTTTTATGAAGTATCGGAATAACTATTCTTTAAAGATACTATAGACTGGGGGTCCCTGTCATGGCACAGCGGAAACAAATCCGACTGGGAACCATGAGGTTGAGGGTTCAATCCCTGGCCTCGACCAGTGGGTTAAGGTTCCAGCGTTGCCATGAGCTGTGGTGTAGGTTGAAGACGTGGCTTGGATCCTGAGTTGCTGTGGCTGTGGTGTAGGCTGGCGGCTATAGCTCTGATTGTACCCCTAGCCTGGGAACCTCTATATGCTGCGAATGCAGCCCTAAAAAGCAAAAAAAAAAAGGATACTGTAGACTTTGTGAATATATGGAAATGGTTGCAAAAAGGCAGGGGCTGAAAAGCTTATACTTGGCAATTAAAGCCTTAAAGGGTTAATGAGAGAAAATGATGTAAATAGTTCAGGGAATTGTGTTCTCAAAAGTTTTTCTTATATGTATATAGTACTTGAGTTTAAATAAAGTGGAAATCCTAAGATTTATTTTAATATACAAGGGGTTTTTTGTTTGTTTTAACTTCACAATTTCCAAACCCGGTTGAAAGTGACAACTTCATGCTTTTTGTCCTTTTCTTTCACAGCCGGGCACCTCAGATGAGAGCTGCACCCAGGCCAGCGCCGGCAGCTCAGCCACCAGCAGCAGCTCCACCATCTGCTGTTGGCTCCCCTGCTGCTGCACCTCGGCAGCCAGGTCTCATGGCCCAGATGGCAACCACTGCAGCCGGCGTGGCTGTGGGTTCTGCCGTCGGCCACACGATAGGTCATGCGATCACTGGGGGCTTCGGTGGAGGAAGTAGTGCTGAGCCCTCAAGGCCTGACATCACTTACCAGGTAAGATTTGAGGCAGCATTTCCTTCAGTGGTGGATTTTATGAGAAAACCTGGCCATTCGTAAGGTCCTTATGTGGAGGACACGTGGAGAGTGGTTTATCCAAAGCCACATCTGGCAGTTAAGTTAGTACCTTCAGCCAGCGTCAGGGAGTTCTGTACAAATGGTGTTTCTTTCCAAGGAATAGAATTGTAGCAGTTCAACCTGATGCACTGTCAAACAGCCCCTTTCCCCTTATTTTAAATATCTTGTTCTCGTTGCTCGTAACTAATTCTGAAATCTCTTTAGTGGCTCTGTTCTGTCTGATCTCTTATTGGCCACCGCCCTTCTTTCTTATGTGAATTTTCTCCTCTAGGGAGCATGGGTGTTGTATTTCTGGTGTACTTGAAACTTTCATTTGTCTATTTTTCAGTAGTAGTCTCATTTTTTCCTTCATGGTACTTCAGTGAACCACTGGTTTTTAGATGCCAAAACAACCACTTCACTTTATTTACATCTTTGTTCATTAATCTTTCTTTTTTTAAATTTTTTTAATTTTTTTATTTTTTATTTTGTTGTTGTTGTTGTTGTTGTTGCTATTTCTTGGGCCGCTCCCGAGGCATATGGAGGTTCCCAGGCTAGGGGTCCAATCGGAGCTGTAGCCACCGGCCTACGCCAGAGCCACAGCAACACGGGATCCGAGCCGCGTCTGCAACCTACACCACAGCTCACGGCAACGCCAGATCGTTAACCCACTGAGCAAGGGCAGGGACCGAACCTGCAACCTCATGGTTCCTAGTCGGATTCGTTAACCAATGCGCCACGACGGGAACTCCCATTAATCTTTCTGATTACAACTGGAAATTTTGTCAAAGCTCCTTTTTTTCTGAGTTCTCCGGCGGCACAGTGGGTTAAAGATCTAGTGGTGTCACTGCAGTGGCTTGGGTAGCTGCTGTGGTATGGAATTTGTCAATCCCTGGCCCAGAAACTTCCACATGCCATGGGTGTAAGAAAAAAAAAGCTTGGCATTCCCGTCCTGGCTCAGCGGGAACAAATCTGATTAGTATCCATGAGGACACAGGTTCAATCACTGGCCTCCTCGATGAGTGGGTTAAGGATCCAGTGTTGCCATGAGCTACGGTGTAGGTCTCAGATTCAGCTCAGATCCCACGTTGCTGTGACTGTGGTGTGAGCCGGTAATTACAGCCCTGATTCAGTAGTTAGAGCTCTGATTTGACCCCTAGGCTGGGAACTTCATATGCTGTGGGTGCGGCCCTAAAAAAACAAACAACAAAAAAATCTTATTTCTTTCTATCTTTAAATGTATTCATGTTCCGGGAGTTCCCGTCGTGGCGCATTGGTTAACGAATCCGACTAGGAACCATGAGGTTGCAGGTTCGGTCCCTGCCCTTGCTCAGTGGGTTAACGATCTGGCGTTGCCGTGAGCTGTGGTGTAGGTTGCAGACGTGGCTCGGATCCAGCGTTGCTGTGGCTCTGGTGTAGGCCAGTGGCTACAGCTCCGATTGGACCCCTAGCCTGGGAACCTCCATATGCCGCGGGAGCGGCCCAAGAAATAGCAACAACAACAACAACAAAAAGACCAAAAAAAAAATGTATTCATGTTCCATGTTATTAGATGGAAACTTTAATTTGCCAGTTGTTCTAGTTCTCTTTCGCTAGTTAACTTCAAATATGGTGGCCATTGCTCTTATTCGGGTATAAGTTACTTCCTTTCTTAACAGTCCTGAACGTCATGCTTTTGCAGGAGCCTCAGGGAGCCCAGCCAGCACAGCAGCAGCAGATGGCCCCATGCTTCTATGAGGTGAAACAGTTTTTGGAGTGTGCCCAGAACCAGGGTGACCTTAAGCTTTGTGAGGGTTTCAGCGAGGTGCTGAAACAATGCAGACTGGCAAATGGTAGGTGATATATCAATTCTTGATTGAACTTGCATCTGCTTAATTCACTGAGTGGTACACCTGGACTCTATAAAACTTAGGGCATCTCTGTTTAATAAACTGATAAGTTAAAGGACATTTATTACTCTAAAACCAGTCTAACTGTTCTAACAAGGAGCTGGTCCAGAGGTTTCTTGTCATTATCCTAGGCTTTTACCAGTTATGTCTGAATCTGGTTCTTCCTTAAGCAGGTGTAGCTTAGTGTGCCAAGATCTTACTTGGTTACTGCCTGTGAGTGATTCATAGTCTTAGTGCTTTGTGAATATAAAATTACGTTCTGGGAGTTCCTGTTGTGGCTCAGCAGAAACAAATCTGACCAGTATCCATGAGGATGCAGGTTTGATCCTTGGCCTAACTCACTGGGTTAAGGATCTGGCATTGCCACGAGTTGTGGTATAGGTCACAGAAGTGGCTCGGATCTGGCATTGCTGTGGCTGTGGTATAGGCCAGTGACTACATCTCTGATTCGACCCCTAGCCGGGGAACCTCCATGTGCCATGGGTGCAGCCCTAAAAAGACAAAAAATAAAGTTACATTCTGATTTCACTGAAGTCCAGGAATGGGCCCAAGGACTGATAGAGCCTTGTCTACACCCTTCATTTGAGGCAGACAAGTTTATTAAATCACTCAGTGGAGCTTTGAGATTTAGGCCCTTTGGAATATTCGCAGTCAAGTTGTTTTTAATGCAATTTCCTCCCATCAAACTAAGAATTCACCTTCTATCAAAATTGCTTATTTTGGGAGTTCCCATTGTGGTTAGGGGTAACAAACCTGACTGGTATGAGGATGCGGGTTTGATCCCTGGCATCATTCACTGGGTTAAAGGATCCGGTGTTGCTGTGAGCTGTGGTGTAAGTTGCAGACTCAGCTCTGATCTGGCATTGCTGTGGCTGTGGTGTAGACCTAGCAGCTGCAGTTCTGATTCGACCCCTAGCCATAGGCCAGCAGCTGTGGCTCCAGTCTGACCCCTAGCCTGGGAACCTCTGTATGCCGCAAGTGCACTCTCGGCCCTAAAAAGCAAATAAATAAATAAATAAATAAATAAAGCCCAAATAGATAAATAAGATAAAATAAAATTGCTTATTTCCATTTTCCCACCTTCATTTAAATAGGAAATAGAGGAGAAGTTAATCCTTTCAGGTAGTTGAACTGGAATTAAGAGATTCCATGGCCACGTTTATCAGAAGTCTCTGGTGGAGCTACATCAAGTACCAAAATGACTGTGTTTCTGATTCAGGACTCTGTCCCTTGAAGTACATAGGCCCTGTCTTTTCTCATTTGTGGCAGGTGCAGAATTGAAGTTTTGTTGGTTGTAGGATGCCTTAAATAGCTTATGAAAAAAACTAATAGGAGTTCCCTGGTGGCCTACCAATTAAGGATATGGCCCTTGTCACTGCTGTGGCTCAGGTCACAGCTGTGGTGCAGGTTCGATCCCTGGCAGAAGAACTTCCACATTCTATGGTCATGGCCAACGAAAAAAGAAACTTAACAACCTTGGGCTTCACTCCTCCTCTTGTAATTTGGAGGATTTCTGTTTTGTTGAGAATATGTGGCTAGTGCTCTTTTAACATACCTTTTCTGTTTGCAGGATTATCTTAATCAAGAAGCTCCACTGAAGACATGAAAAATCACCCTCCATGACCTGGTTGATTTAGCATAAAAATGTGATTGATCATGAAGATATAAAGTGTGAAATCAAGATTAAACCTCTCCTCTATCACTAATAGCTTTCGTGCTTCAGAATTGCAGTGGAGGAGGGTATTCTTCTGATGTGGAAGCTCATTGAGTATTGAGTTTGGAGCTGGGCAGATGTTTATGTGGCCTCTGAAACATGCTTTTCTGATGTTATTGATTGTGAATTAATTAGAATAAAGAGATTTTCTTTCAAAATGTGTCTCTTTAAGTATTAGGTTATAAGTCACACATGCTGAACATAATGCATTTTGCAGAAGAACACAGTTGTCTCAATATGGACTTGATTTTCCCTTTTTTTTTTGCTTTTTAAGGGCTATACCCACAACATGTGGAGGTTCCCAGGCTAGGGGGCGAATCAGAGCTGCTGCTGGCCTGCACCACAGACACGCCATATCCTAGCATGTCTGCAACTTATACCACAGCTCACAGCAATGCAACACCAGATCCTTAACCTGTTGAATGAGGCCAGCGATTGAACCCACAATCTTGTGGCTCCTAGTTGGATTTGTTTCCACTGCACCATGACAGAAACTCCTCTTTTTTTTTTTTTTTTTTTGTCTTTTTGCCATTTTTTGGGCCTCTCCCCAGGCATATGGAGGTTCCCAGGCTAGGGGTCTAATTAATTGGAGCTGTAGCTGCCGGCCTACGCCAGAGCCACAGCAACGTGGGATCCAGGCCGCGTCTGCAGCCTATACCACAGCTCACAGCAACGCCAGATCCTCAACCCACTGAGTAAGGCCAGGGAATCCAACCCGAAACCTCACAGTTCCTAGTCAGATTCATTAACCACTGAGCCACAACAGGAACTCCTTTTTTTTTTTTTTTTTTTCAATTTTTTTGGCCACCCCACAGCATATGGAGTTTCTGGGCCAGGGATCAGATCCAACCACAGCTGTAGCAACACCAGATCTTTTAACCCACTGTGCTGGGCTGAGGATCGAACCTATGTCCTGGCGCTGCAGAGATGCTGCCAAATCCCACTGCACCACAGCAAGAACTCCAATTTTCCTATTTTGACTTTTCCCCCCTTATTTTAGGGATCTCTTACAGCAAGGTGAGTTAAGTGGTATTCAGTTGTTACCTCCTGTCCTCTGCTAAGTGCCCCATTCTACCTAATCATTTTCCCCAAGGATCTGAATGACCCAGTCCACTATTGGCCAATCCCCCAGCATATTCCCTCCTGAGTTCACCAGGAAGCACTCCTTTGCCCATTTTCCTAGAGGTTTGGGACCTCTGAGTTCATAGTGGTTTGTTTTTTGTTTGTTTTGTTTGTTTTAGGGACAAACCTGCGGCATATGGAAGTTCCCAGGCTAGGGATTGAATCAGAGCTACAGCTGCTGGCCTACACCACAGCCCCAGCAACACCAGATCTGAGCTGTGTATGCAACCTACCGGCATCTCATGGCAATTCCACAGTAACTCTGGATCTTTAACCCACTGAGCAGGGCCAGGGATCAAACCTGAGTACTCATGGAAATTACCATTACCCCTGAGCCACAACAGGAACTCCTGAGTTCACCGTGTTAATGCCTTTTAACATCAAAGGCGTGATGGTGTGCAGTTGGTACCCAAGAATTTTTGAATCAATGAATCAAAGGAAAAGGAGCCACCACTGACAAAATCTAAGAGTCTGGTTAATCTGGCCTCTCCCTGATGGGAGCCATGGCTACGCAGAGAAGGGCACAGGGAATAATCCACTGGGTGTATTGGCCTTTTGCCTTGAAGTCAGAAGGAGTTTTTGCCCTGCCTTGAAAGTGTAAGCCAGCAGGAATCTACAGCTTAGAATCAGGAGAGGGAAAAAGGGCTTAGTGACAGTAAAAGGTGTTCTCATCCTTGGGGCCAGATGCTGCATCTTGATGAGCTGGAGGCGTTTATGGATAAAAAAATTCCTTTTTAGATAGTAGTTCAAAGTAGTCCCCCAGAGTGAAAGAGATGGAGAGCCTGATGTAATGAAAGGAAAGCACATGGACCCCTACCTGGGGTTAACCTAGGCCCTCCTCACCTACTTGACAACCTTGAGCAAGTCACAATCTCTGAAACTGGAAAAATACCAATAGTGTGGGGGAATCAGTGAGAGTGTGTGTGAAGTGCTTTGTAAAATGCTAATTAAGTGAGTATTCATGGGCTCAGCATCTGTATGGAGCACTGTACTACTCTCTCTTCATTTGGAATATTAGAATCAGGGATTTGAAGAAAAGGTAGCTTTTGAGTGAGGGTGAGCAATAGATAAGTGTCTACTGTGTGCCAGCACCTTGCATACATTACTGCCAATTCTGTCAGCCTCTTAAGCTAAAATCACCCTGATGATAGAGCCCATATGCTTTTCCTGGCACATGGAACTCCTCTCATTCATTAGAAACTGCAGGCTGGAGTTCCCATTGTGGCTCAGTAGTAATGAACCTGACTAGGATCCATGAGGTTTGATCCCTGGCCTCGCTCAGTGGGTTAATGGATCCGGCACTGCATAAGCTGTGGTGTAGATTGCAGACTCTGCCCAGATCCTGCATTGCTGTGGCTGTGGTGTAGGCTGGCAGCTGTAGCTCCAATTCCACTCCTAGACTGGGAATTTCCATATGCCACGGGCGTGGCCCTAAAAAGACCAAAAGAAAGAAACTGTTAAGGATGAAATCATGGAGGCAGATCAAGATGGATTCCTGAAGGGATGTTCCCTAACCCTTGAGGTCTGCATTTTGTAGGACAACCAAACCAACAGTACCTGAGTGGGTCCCGATGCCTGCGTCCTTGTGGCAGCCAGGGCTGCAGGTGGGCATGACAGTGGCTGGGGTGTTGCCAGGGCTCCGCTCTCAGCACACACATGAATGGCTCCCAGAGAAGCAGGTCCATTCCTGGCTGTACCTCCTCTAAGCCTGGAGGCTGAGTGAGCTCCAGAGGGCGGCTGCCTCGTGCAGTCTGTCCTGCCTGCTCCCAGGCCACCGGAGCTTCCTTCACCCTCCACCAGAGGTCACCCCCCGGTGAGACTGGCCCTGGCCAGGGCGCTGTTCTGCTGAGCCTTGGCCCGCATCCCAGGTTGCAGTTGTGATTTATTTTTGGCACATCGGCCTTCCGTCATCAAGTAGCGAAGCCCGAAGGAAGAGCAGCAAGACATCCTATTCTGGCCACAAGTGTCTGCTCGGGACACGCTTCAGCCCTCTGTTGTCCCCTCTCCCCAAGGGGCTCCAGGACCTTTGGGGTTTCTGTCACATTGACTCAAGAACCTGCGAGGACATAAGCGGTGAGTAGCTGGATCAGGAGGGGAGAGGGAGAGGTTGTGAGGAGGGAAGACCACCCCCCAAAATCCATTAGCCCCTCTACTCCCCCTTCTGAGGGCAGGTGGGCCCAGGAGAGTGGCAGCACTGACTCCTGAAGTCCCCTCCCAGGTATTTGTCTGCGGAAAGTAGATCCCTGGGACTTTGTTCTCAGGGAGGGATGTTATGTTCCAAAAGGGACCAGGCTGCCTACCCCCACTTGGGGACCCTGTTCCAGAGGCGTCTTGGGAAAGGCCTGGGGAGTGCAGGTGGGGGTGGTGGACAGAGGCCCAAAGTTGGCCCCAAGCTAGGGCTGGAGCAAGGGAAAGAGGCAGGATAAAGCTCCCCCGCCCACTCCAGGAACTCAGCGAAGCCGGCAGTGCCAGGGAAAGAGGCCCCTGGACTGGATGGCATCCTGGGCTGGGTCAGATACACCCTCTGCACATGGAGGGCCGGGGGAAGGAAGGAGAGACTTTCCCCGCCTGGCTTTGGGAGGTTAGAGACGGGGGAGAGACACCCACCTTGGGAACGTAAAAGGACTTACCAGAAAATGGGCTTTTTTTAATGGGGCACTGACATGCCCGTGCTCAGCTGGGGTTGCTGACGAGCGGAACAGAGGCCGTTCAAGCGCCTGCTGCTGGCAGAGGAGCCTGTTGTTATTCTGATCCTTCCTCTGGTAACCAGGCACCAGGCAGTAGGGACACCAGACTTCCTGGAACAGCCAGCCTGTCCCGAGGCAGCCAGGGCTGCTCCTTGGCCAGTCAGCAAATTGGCCCCTC
Organism: Sus scrofa; assembly: GCF_054392235.1. Classification (NCBI taxonomy): domain Eukaryota; kingdom Metazoa; phylum Chordata; class Mammalia; order Artiodactyla; family Suidae; genus Sus; species Sus scrofa. Next base: position 16,688,832 of record NC_139385.1, read on the forward strand.
CGACAGGCCAGGCCTTCTTGGGCCCAGAAGGGGCGGTGGAAGTGAGAGGAGAGGCAGCTTTGGCCTTGCCCAGTGGCAGCTCGTGCCCGTTTTCTATCTGCCCCTCTTCCGGTCAGTACATCATTTTCTCCATTCCTGAAATCCTCTGGCTGCGGGAGGAGTTCAGTACACTACGGCCTCCACGTTCCTGAAGCAACGCCAGCTCAGCTCCTCTGGATCTCGGCCTGAGGGTCCTGGCTCTATACTGTCCCAGCAGGACCTCTCGGGGCTCACTGGCCACCATTAGGTGGGACACAAGGCATTCTGGGAACAGGACCATCCTGCTGGCAGGAACCTGGACCACAGGGATACCTCCAGCCATTGAGTTGCATCCACGGAGCAGCACCTGTAGCAGCTGCACTGGGCACAGTGGGGAGGGATGGCTGGGACGTCCTAGAGATGGTCACAGATGATGGAGGAGATGGCAGTACACTGACAAGTGATACCAGAGGCTGGGACCAGGTCTTGCCCATCAAGCTCTGCGTTCCTCAGAGCACCTGGCACAGTACTACTCAGTGTATGAAAGAAAGGATGGAGGGAGGGAGGCAGGAAGAAGGGAGGCAGGAAGGATGGAGAGAGATCATGAAAATCCGGTTAAGAGCCGAGTGGGTGCGGAAGCAGCAGTGGGAAGCACCGGGAGTCTGTCCCGAACGGCAGGGTTTTTTTCTGGGAAGGACAATTACAACTGGGGAGATAAGGGGAGGCTATGGGAGCGGCCCATCTGAAGGTGAAACCATTGAAGTGTCTCGCTTTTCCCACAAGAGCAGAGATCAGGCAGAGGGCAAGCAAGCCCAGCCTCATCTCAGAGAGGAAAGGAAAGAGGACTTGAATTTGTCCTTCACAGAGTTTCTCGGAGGTTCTTCTTAAAATCAAGGGTGTGCTGGCCCCAAAGTGTGGGGCCCAATGGCCTGATTCCTGCCTCAGGCCCAGGCTTGGGCCTCACTGACTATTTACATCTCCTGGGGGGAGCAACAGCTTACAAGGAAAACACAGAGGAAGCCACACGGTTCCCTGGGGTCACAGGCCTCTACAGACAGTGGGGAGAAGCAAGCTGGGCTCTTTCCAAAGCTTTTTTTCAATTCACAAACATTTAGTTTGAAGAGTTACAAGAGGCCAGCCCTATGCCAGGAAATACAAAGACGAGGGCAAGATGGTTGCAGCCCTCAAAGAGCACACCCCCTGGAGTTCCTGTTGCGGCTCGTGATTAACAAACCCAACTAGCATCCATGAGGACGCGGGTTCGGTCCCTAGCCTTGCTCAGTGGGTTAAGCATCCGGCGTTGCCATGAACTGTGGTGTAGGTTGCAGACGTGGCTCAGATCTGGGGTTGCTGTGGCTGTGGCGTAGGCCAGAAGCTATAGGTCCGATTCAACCTCTAGCCTGAGAACCTCCATATGCCATGGGTGTGGCCCTAAAAAAGACAAAAAGACAAAACAAAACAGAAACAAACAGCACATCCCCTAGGTGAGGGAGGCTGACAGTTCCTTCTGTTCCCTTCTTAGAGCCTTTCGGAATCACCTCTAAGGAGCTGGACATGACCAAGGACGCGGCACTGCCGGAATCCCACTCAGCACAGGGCTTCTATGAGAACTATGAGCCCAAGGAGATCCTGGGCAGGTAAGGCATGAGGTGTCATCCTAGGCTCCGGCCGGCTCTGCGGGCTGCAGCCATCTCTGCTTGACCTTGAGCACAGACCCCACTGCCACCCCCAAAGCACTGTTCACTTGGGGAAACCCTTAGATTGGGGTCCTGCTCTCCTGAACCAGGATGGAGGCGGCGGGTATAAGAGCACCCAGATCAGAGACCTCTCCCAGCAAAAGGTGGCCCCAGTGCCACAGACAATATATCGAAACTCAGCTTTGGGCCAGGGTCAGCATCAGAGGGAAGATTAGGGCCCTAAGAGGTTGGGGCTTCTTCCTCATGTCTTGAGAAAGAGCAATGAACCAGGAGCCAGGAGGCTGGAGAGCAGGCTCCCTCCTCTTTGGCTCCAGGCAAATCGCCCTCTCTGTGCCTCCTCCATCATCCCTCAAAGCTCACAGGAAGTTGGGGGACAAGGCAGGACACCTTAGCCGTGGCCTGGACCTGAGCCTCCCCCTGGTGAGGGGCCCCCAGGACTCTCTGTCCTCTGCACCCCCAGGGGAGTGAGCAGTGTGGTCCGGCGCTGCATCCACAAGCCCACGTGCCAGGAGTACGCGGTGAAGATCATTGACATCACGGGCGGGGGCAGCTTCAGCTCCGAGGAGGTGCAGGAGCTGCGAGAGGCCACGCTGAAGGAGGTGGACATCCTGCGCAAGGTCTCAGGCCACCCCAACATCAGTGAGTGCTGGCCCCAGGGGGCGGGGTGCTTTTCTCCCGCCCCCCCACCCCACGCAGGGAGCCAGAACCGTCCGGAGTGTCTCCCGCACCCCGAAGCCCTGCCAGCCCTGTGCCCTGAGGCTTGAGGCTCCCATCAGCATGCTCACTGCTCCTGGGGATTCAGTTCTGTCTAAGCCTCCTCTCCCAGCCAGGCAGGCAGTGGGGGTGACAGGCAGGGCGGGGGCTCGGCGCGGGTGGGGGAGTGGGAGTGTGAAGTCCCCGGGTGCCCCGCTCCCCGGGTGGGCCTCTGCACAGCATCCCGAGAGCCCCTCCAGTTTCTGAGTCAGCCCCCGCCGGGGCTCCTCTGCTGCCTGAGACGAGCTAGCCATTTCCATTTCAGTACAGCTCAAGGACACTTATGAGACCAACACTTTCTTCTTCCTGGTGTTTGATCTGTAAGTACCCGGCCTATCAGAGAAACTTCTATTGTGGTCCCCCACCCAGGGCTTCCTGGAGACCAGCAGCCAGCCCCCTACACCGTGGACCCCCAGTAAGGTCTCAGATGCTTTAGGCAGATCACCCCCTGGAGTCAGGCTGACAGGTTTTGAATCCTGGGTCCATCCCTTATGGGCTGGGTGATTTCTTTCAGAATTAGCTTTCCCATGGGTATCACAGGAGTCCCACCTGCCCAGTGACCGGCCCAATGTCAATGCCAGCAATTACTAACTACCATGATGATGACAGTGGCGGTCATAGTACACGTTCTAGATTCTGAGGATATACAATCCCACTTCACGCGCTGGTTTTCACAGGGAGTGAACAGAAAAGCAAGCACATCACAAGACCCCCACATGCGGTTATACACATACACATGAACGTAAAGTAGAGCAGGGGAGGGAGGGAGAGGGGGTCCCTTGGGTGTGGGCAGGGGATGGTCTCCAGGAGGTGACCTGAGCAGACACCTGCGTGGAGGGAGGGACCCGAAGCAGCAGGTGTGGCAACCGGCAGTGACGGGCCAGGGATGGAACCTGAGTCCCGGCCCTCCCAAGCCCCCGCTGATCCCGTTGCGCCCCAGTGGGAACTCAACTTATTACCTTTTTTTTTTTTTTTTTTTGTCTTTTTGCCTTTTCTAGGGCCGCTCTTGCAGCATATGGAGATTCCCAGGCCAGGGGTCCAATCGGAGCCACAACAACACGGGATCCGAGCCGCGTCTGCAACCTACACCACAGCTCACGGCAACGCCAGATCCTCGACCCACTGAGCAAGGTCAGGGATTGAACCCGCAACCTCACAGTTCCTAGTCGGAATTGTTAACCACTGCGCCATGACAGGAACTCTTTTTTTTTTGGAAAATGTTCCCAAGGAAGGGAGCTCTCCAAGTGCCCGGTGCCCGCTCCACTGCCAGTTCACTAAAAAACATACATCTCTGTTGCGGGACTCACGGTCATAGAGCTGTCTGGATTTCTCCATACATCACCGCTAATTTCGGGACTAGATTTACTTGAGAAAATTATTCAAGCAGATTTTGTATTGTTGGAATATATTTTGTAGTCATACTGAACATGTCCAGTGTTATTTTTTTTCTTGGAGACACAGTTTCACATGGCGTGGCTGTACAGTTAAACTGCCAGCTCTAGGAAGGCAGGAGCCTGTGGATCAGCCTTGCAGGGTCCCAGTGTTTACTGGTAAATCTTTTTGCTGCTGCTGCTATTAGTGAGTTCTCCTAGTGTTTTAAAATGGAGTTAAAGTAGAGTTCCCATTGTGGCTCAGCAGGTTAAGAACCCGACCGGTATCCATGAGGATGCGGGTTCAACCCCTGGCCCTGCTCAGTGGGTTAAGGATCTGGCTTTGCAGTGAGCTGTGGTGTAGGTCACAGATGCAGCTTGGATCTCACATGGCTGTGGCTGTGGCTGTGGCTGGCAGCTGTAGCTCCAATTCGACCCCTAGCCTGGGAACTTCCTGTGGCAAGTGCGGCCAGAAAAAAAAATGGAGTTATGGGAGTTCCCATCGTAGCTCAGCGATTAGCGAACCCAACTAGGATCCATGAGGATGCGGGTTCGACCCCTGGCCTCACTCAGTGGGTTAAGGATCCAGCATTGCCCTGAGCTGTGGTGTAGGTCACAGACGTGGCTCAGATCCCGTGTTGCTGGGGCTGTGGCGCAGGCTGGCAGCTGTAGGTCCAACTGGACCCCTGGCCTGGGAACCTCCGTATGCCACGGGTGCGGCCCTAAAAAGACCAAAAAAAAAAAAAAAAAAAGGAGTTAAAGTGATAAAAACTGGAGGCACACATTGCCTTTTAGGAACACAGCACCAATGGCATCTGAAACAAGGCTCACTTCTGTGGTTTCTGGGTTGTTTCTCAAACAGAAGCCCCCCTCCCTGCCCCACCAGCCGAGCTCAAGTGTTTTCCTGCCTCTGACACTGGCTAAAATCCCTTAGGCCCTGCTTTCCTGGAGGAGCGGGCAGGAGGGGGCAGGATGCACCTTTCCTATGTAACCAAGGGAGACTCTCCCAGGACCCCCCAGTCCTGCCCACCTGTCCCAGCTCTGCTCAGTGGCACTCTTGTAGAGCCCTTGGGGGCAGCTCAAATGTCCCTAACCTTTGAAGAAGTTGCTTGGGGAAGCTATTTTTAATGCTGCCCCAGATTACCCTCCAGGGTGTAACTAGATTAGCCTAGCAGAGACCTCTTTCTAGATCATCCCAAGAAGTGAGAAGATGGAACCGCAATTCTTGATCCTAAGAAATCCGAAAATAGGCAAACTGCTCCTCCATTCCTTGAACTGCTGCTGCTTCTAGTTGTTCTGGGGAAAAAAATCAAGATACTCTTGACCTTCCCCTCTGGGTCTGGGGCCTCGGGCCAGTGGCTCGTTCCCCTCCTAACCCTGATTTTGGCCCTGTGAGGTCCCAGTCCATGTAGTCACTCCCACACTGGTGCCACCGCACCCCTCCAGCATCCCTTGCTCTGCTTCCCACCCTCCCAGATGGCCTCTCCACTCACTCTCCTGGCTCCTCCCCACAGACCTTGGCCCTTTGTGGGGAGTGGCCCACTTTGCCTCTATAGGTGGTGAGGTGGGAATTAGTTCTCTGGGAATGGGGTAAGGAGGGGGCAGTCTTGGGGCGCATCCAGCTATCACCCGTCTGTCCCCACAGGATGAAGAGAGGGGAGCTCTTTGATTACCTCACTGAGAAGGTCACCCTGAGTGAGAAGGAAACCAGGTGAGGGTCCCCTGGCCTCTTTCCCTACTTCCAGCCTGAGTGCAGTGCTACAGTTGCCGAGGTCTGGTGGAAGGCATGGCGTGCACTCATCCGAGTGGGGAGTGGGCCCTGCTGGCTCTCATGGCCTCCCTCCCTCTGTGATTTAGCTTAGACAATCCCAGCCTGTCTTTATTTTTTTGGCCACCCCCCACGGCATGTGGAAATTCCCAGGCCAGGGATCGAGCCCGTGCCAGAGCAGTGGCCTGAGCCACAGCAGTGTCAATGCCGGATCCTTAACCTGCTCAGCCACCAGGGAACTCCAGTCCTGGCCTGTCTTAAGTCCGCCCTCCCTCGCAGTCCAGCTGATATATGGGCCTTGGTCTCCTTGCCTGTGACCTGACCCTGCGGGGTACGAGTTGAGAGTCACTGTGCCCACCCCACCCCCCCACCCCCAGGAAGATCATGAGAGCCCTGCTGGAGGTGATCTGCGCCTTGCACAAGCTCGACATCGTGCATCGGGATCTGAAGCCTGAGAACATCCTCTTGGACGACAACATGAACATCAAGCTCACGGACTTTGGCTTTTCCTGCCAGCTGAAGCCAGGAGAGAAGCTGCGAGGTCTGGTAACGTGGCCTTGGCCCATGCCAGGGGCCCAGGCTTTCTCACCAGCTCTCCTAGGAACAGAGACTGCCTGGGGTTTCCCCCTAGAATAAAGATCCTAGCATTTCGGGATTGGGTGTCTCTTCAAGCATCTCTTCCCAGGACTGGGCTGAGCCAGGTTTCCACAGCCTGCGTTCCAGGCCGGGACAGCCAGACCTGACCAGGCTACTGACGGGCCCTAAGCAGGTGGCCACATGAGCCAGCGCCCTGGCCTTGCCCTTGGCCGGTTTGGAAAGACCCAGCCCCGCCACCATTTGGGCTCCATCTCCATTGTTTCTTGGGCCTTCCTCTTCCAAGTGCCCCTCTGCTGACCTGTCCTGATGGAAACTGTTCCCGCAGAGGTCTGTGGGACCCCCAGTTACCTGGCCCCCGAGATCATCGAGTGCTCCATGAACGATGACCACCCAGGCTACGGGAAGGAGGTGGACATGTGAGTGTGTCGGGGCAAGGAGGTGACCGGAAGGGACAAGGATGCGCCCCTGGCCAGGAGCACCTGGCTGGGGGGTTGGGGGGACAACAGTGGGACCTACAGCCAGCCCCCCTGCCTTCCTCCCCGCCCACCTGGCGGCAGGTGGAGCACAGGGGTCATCATGTACACCCTGCTGGCCGGCTCCCCGCCCTTCTGGCACCGCAAGCAGATGCTGATGCTGAGGATGATCATGAGCGGCCACTACCAGTTCGGCTCACCGGAATGGGATGATTACTCGGACACCGTGAAGGACCTGGTGAGGGGACTGCGCCGGGCCGCGGGACTGGAGGCACCTGCCGGGAAGGGACCCCGCCTTGATGCTACCCGCTCCCCATCCCATTCTCAGGTCTCCCGCTTCTTGGTGGTGAACCCCCAGAGCCGCTGTTCGGCAGAAGAGGCCTTAGCGCACCCCTTTTTCCAGCAGTACGTGGTGGAGGAAGTGCGTCACTTCAGCCCCCGGGGCAAGTTCAAGGTACTGCAGCTCGCCTCCCAGCCAGGGCCCCGGGGTGGGTGCTGCAGGCTCCCGAACCCAAGCCCCCAGTGCCCTTGGGAACTCCCTACAGCCTCGGGGCTTCCAGAGCACCGGCCCCGACCGCCCCCTACTCCCAGCCAACTGGCCAAAACAATCCCTGTGCTTGCTGGTGGGGTGCGGATGGGCCTGCCTGCGCTGGAGGGGGGAGAGACAGGTTCTCAGGCCCGGACTCGCGCAGGTGATCGCTCTGACGGTGCTGGCTTCTGTGAGGATCTATTACCAGTACCGCCGGGTGAAGCCTGTGACCCGGGAGATCGTCATCCGAGACCCCTACGCCCTCCGGCCTCTGCGGCGACTCATCGATGCCTACGCATTCCGAATCTATGGCCACTGGGTGAAGAAGGGGCAGCAGCAGAACCGGGCAGCCCTCTTCGAGAACACACCCAAGGCCGTGCTCCTCTCGCTGGCTGAGGACGAGGACTACTGAGGGGCTGGCCAGCCGGGCAGGTGGGGCGGGGCTCGGGCAGGGAGGGGAAGCCACAGAAACGGAGCGAGGGTGTGCAGGGGGGCGTGTGGCCCTGGCCAGGGCCCCTGGAACCGGGGCCCCTCTCCCCTCTCAGAGGCATCACGTGGTGGTCGGTGCAGTTGGGCGCCAGGCCCCACGGAGCAGGGACCAGGTGCGGTCCTGAACCGGTAGCCTCCTGTCTCCCCACCACCCCGCTGCTGTACCAGCATCTCCGCTCCTGCTCAGGGGATGGGGGCCTAGAGTTACTGCCACTCGCATGCCCTTGCCTCGGGGGCTGGGGTGAGGAGGAAAGAGCACAGCCGGAGATACACAAGCACAGGAGATTTTACAGACCTCACGACGTCCAGGGACACCATGGGAGCAGGTTCTTCTCTGGGAACATGTTTTTAGAGGCATATGGTAGCCCTCCCATCAGTAACAATAGAAAGGGAAGCTTCCGCTAGCTGTCTTTCTGGAGTATTATTTACTCTGGGATTCCCATGGGACGGTGTCGCCAAGTCAATCTTCCCAGACCGTTTTACAACCCACGGTGTGCTTTAAAGAGCCCGCGGAACTGCGTGTCACAGACAGTGGAAATCAGGTTCCCTCGGAGGAGCGTGAAACCCCACAGATGGGGCAAAGGAAGGAACCATTTTCCTTCAACAGCAGTTGGCTGGGAAAACAAGGAGACCTGGAGAAATTCTGCCTTGAGAAACCAGTGTCAGATCCTTAGGTCAAAAGGGGAGGAAGCAGATTTAAAATTTTCTAGCAAACTGCCTTTCAGAGCACTCTGCCCCAACTGTTTGAGTATTTGGCCCCTCTTTGGTCAATATTTGACCTCTCAGAGAGACACCTGGCTCCTGGCCACAATCAATAGCTGGGGCTCCTTCTCCGAGAGACAGTGGCGCCCCTCCTCAGAGGTCAGGGTCCTCTCCTGCCCTGGGGACAGGTGCCTGCCACCGAGCACAGCAGAGGGGAAGGAGGTCGTTCCTGAGGCTGAAGCTGAAGAGCTCGGAGTCTGGCTGTTTGGAATGTGGCCAGGGAGTGACCTGGGGACCACGGGGACTCTTCCCTGCACGGCTGCTCACAGCTCCCCAGGCGGTCGGCCTGCGCTGGAAGCACAGCGGAAGCCTAGGTTGTCTGAGGCTGAATCTGGAGTGTTGCCCATCCTGCCGCCAGAGAAAAGGAAGAGAGAATGGACATTTGTTGAGAAAGGGGCCTGGGGCCTTACCCAACTCTATGCTTGAGCTCCTTGGGCCTGCTGTGGCCTGGGGCGGCCTCAAGACTAGGAAGGGTGCAGTCCGGAGAAAAATCTGGTGTGAGGGTGGGTCAGAGTGCATGTTCTTTCTGCGGAAAGAGGCAAGAAGGGACCCTGGGGCAGGTGGAGGAAGTGAGGGTGGTCCTGAGAAATCGCACTGGAAGGCAGGAAAGGCAATGACTAACGGCCTCGACTGCGGTGGCTCAGAATAACTCAGCTCAAAAAAGCCTGTTGCCAAGAAATGAGAACATCACAGCACCAACCAGCACTCTACACTTTTCTTTCTCTTCTGTCTTTTTAGGGCTGCACCCACGGCGTACGGAGGTTCGCAGGCTAGGGGTGGAATCCGAGCCGCATCTGTGACCTATACCACAGCTCACCGCAATGCCAGATCCCTGACCCACTCACTGAGCAAGGATCAAACCCGCATTCTCATGCACACTAGTCAGGTTCATTACCCCTGAGCCACAACGGGAACTGCAGGACCCTACACTTGTCAAAGAACTCACACATACAGTCCTTCATTTGCTCTTTCCCTCACTGCTCTGGAAGGCAGGATCTGTTCACCATTTCACAGACCCGGAATCAGACACCAGAGAGATTTAGATGTCTTGCCCAAGGCCAATCATTGCTTCATGGGCACCAGAGAGTCAGTGCCAAGTCCAGTTTCCTGGGCCGCAGGTCAGTGCCTTCTCAACTACATAGTCCTACGGGGAAAGGGGAGGAAAATCCAGGGGCTTCGAAGAAACACCTAAAAAACCTGATATCCTGAGGCCACGGAAACAGTGGCCTGACTACAGTCCTACAGAAGCCCAGGAGTAGGAGTTGCAGAGACATTAACTGAAATAAACCTACAGACAAAGTAGGAAAAGTCCCAGGAAGGGGCTCAGGAGTTGGGAACTCTGTAATTCAGGTGCCACCCCCAAGCATCTGTGCAAAATAAGCAGGTTCCAGGACCTCCCTGGGCTGAGCATTCCTTGATTGTGAAACAAAACGGTTGTAAAGACGTTTTTTCAGGGGCCCACTCACTCAAAGAGTCAATATTTCCATGACCCCTGGCCATGACCTACTGATGTGGCCATTCCACTCCCCTCTCTCGGCCCGTCTAGTTATGAAGACAAGAAGACCAACCCATTTAATTAAGATGCTAGACTCAAGCGTCTCCCTTGGTGCTGGGAGCTGGCAGGAAAGGGCATGAGCTGTCCTGGGCTCTCTGCTCTGCACGGCAGGCATTGCTTGCTTCCTCTTCTGTACCCACAACCCCCAGAGGAGGGAGAGGGGTGGCAGCAGTGCCCACACCAGCTCTGGGAGACCAGGACCCAGACCCTCAGCCCCCGGCCACCAAGCCCCTCACCTGGTGGTGACGCGGGCCCGGTGATTGGCGGAGCCGTCGGCTGTGTCGATCCAAGACGCCCCCCGGAGGACACGCATGTCCTGGTCGGCAGCCTGGTACGGTGACGCTGTCCACTCCCACACGTTGCCCATGAGGTCATAGAGCCCTGCATAGGTCCCAGAGCAGCGGGTCGTCCCCAGGCTGGGGAGCACCAACCCCGACTCCTGGCCCCCAGGGGTCAGGCGGAAGGAGCCCAGCAACCAGTCTGGGAACCATGACAGCAACCGGATGAGCGAACTTACCGTAGTTGTTCTGCGGGGGGAAAGCGTTCACCGGGGAGACTCCGTGGAAGCCATCCTCAGCCTTGTCACCCTTGGGGAACTTTCCCTGAGAGGGAGAAATTTAGGTGAAAAGATTCACCATCCCATCCCAAGGCGGTGCTCCGACCTGCCCACAGGACCATCTCTCTGTATCCTCGGGGCCGGGGAAGGGCTCAGGGCAGTGACCTGAGCTTCCCATCCCGAGCTCCCAAACCCACTGCCTTCTGTCCCCCACCATGACCTCCTGGCTGGATCACAAGTGTTGTTTCCCGGAGTTCCCATCGTGGCTCAGTGGTTAACGAACCTGACTAGTATCCTTGAGGACATGGGTTCGATCCCTGGCCTCGCTTAGCAGATTGGGGATCTGGCGTTGCTGGTGGCTGTGGTGTAGGTCACAGATGCAGCTCGGATCTGGCATTGCTGTGGCGCAGGCTGGTGGCTACAGCTCCAATTGGACCCCTAGCCTGGGAACCTCCATATGCCGCAGGTGTGGCCCTAAAAAGACCCCCTCCCAAGAAAAAGGAAGTGTTATTTCCCGTGTCCCCATGAGCCCCTCCTGCTCCCACTTTCTCCACTCTTGGCAACTCCCTGCCCTCTGCCTCGAACCCCATGTGCCTTGAGAAGAAAGGCTCCGCCTCCCCCCTCCTTTGCCCCATCCCCGCCTCCGAAGGAAACACGGATGCCCGTCCTGTGCTCCCTGTACCATCAGTTCCCTTCTCCACCTACAGGCTTACCTCTCCCACATCTGCCCTGACCCTACCTTCCTCACTTCCTGCTTCTTTACCGCCAAAATCCTGGAAAAAAGAACCCGTATCTGCTGATGCAGTTTGCTCAGTTTGTTCACTGTGCCTCTCATCTTTTTTTTTTTTTTTTTGGTCCTTTTGGGGCCACACCTGAGGCACATGGAGGGGTCGAGTGGTTGAATCAGAGCTGTAGCCAATTCGAGTGGTCCCAGGCGAGGGGTCAAATTGGAGCTGTAGCCACTGGCCTACACCATAGCCACAGCAACACCAGATTCAAGCCACATCTGTGACCTACACCACAGCTCACGGCAACGCCAGACCCTTAACCCATTGAGCGAACCCAGAAGTCGTATACAACTGAGCCACAATGGGAACTCCTCATTCTCTTTCTCATTACAAGTGGAGGTCAGGAGTTCCCGTCGTGGCGCAGTGGTTAACGAATCCGACTAGGAACCATGAGGTTGCGGGTTCGGTCCCTGCCCTTGCTCAGTGGGTTAACGATCCGGCGTTGCCGTAAGCTGTGGTGTAGGTTGCAGACGCGGCTCGGATCCCGCGTTGCTGTGGCTCTGGCGTAGGCTTGGCAGCTACAGCTCCGATTGGACCCCTAGCCTGGGAACCTCCATATGCCGCGGGAGCGGCCCAAAGAAATAGCAAAAAGACAAAAAAAAAAAAAAAAAAACGAGTGGAGGTCAGCTGCCACTGCTCCATAAAAGCTGCTCTTATGAGAGGGAAGACGAAGGGCTACGATACTCCACACCCACCTACTGCTAGTGCTGCTACGTCTACATGCTTTAATCCTCACATGGTTGTATTTTCTCCACTTAAAACCAACAACTGGAGTTCCCATTGTGGCTCATTGGGTTAGGAACCTGACATAGTGTCTGTGAGGATGTGTGCTCGATCCCTGGCCTCGCTCAGTGGGTTACGGATCTGGCGTTGCCACAAGCTACGGCGTAGGTAGCAGATATGGCCAGGGATCTGGTGTGGCTGGGGCCGTGGCGTAGGCTGGCTGCTGCTGCTCTGATTTGACCCCTAGCCCAGGAACTTCCATATGCCGCGGGTGTGGCCCTGTAAAGAAAATAAATAAATAAAGATGCTAGCAACTGAGGCTCACAGCAGTCACGTTCTCAAAGATCCCACGGTGAATAAGTCAGATCTGACTATGTGCAAAGCTCTGATTCCAAGATCATCTGAAAGGACTGTCTGCCCTTCAGGCTCTCGTCAAGGCTTTGCCCTGAAACGCTGTGCTCCCTCACGCTGCAGGGTCCCCCGGGGAGGGGGGGGGCTATCATTCTTGCCTGAGGTGGGTGCTGTTGACTCCTAAACCAACCTGTTCTGACCCAGACCTCCGTTCCAAACCCCAGACTCATACCTTCAACCTCTGACTGGGATACAAGTGACCTGAAGGCATCGTAGGCTAGGCTGATCCTAAACTGACCAAGTTCTGTCCCTCTGACCCGAAACATGCATGTTACCTGTTTCGGATAACGGTTGCGCCATAACCCTGTTTCTCAAGCTCCGATTCATGCTTGAACCCTCCACGTTTGGCCAGGTACCAAACCCTGCCTCCCTTCTCAGGCAGGCCTCTCCCACTTGGCTTCCTCTCCATTCCACGTCCACTTCATTCAAGCGTTCACAAGCCCCTCGGCCACTGCCGCAGCCTCGAAGTCAGAGACCTCCTGCCACCACGGCAGCTCGACTTCCTCTGGCCCCACACACATTTGCAACAATTAGCATCCCCCCCAAATCAAAACGATGCTGTCACTGCTGTTGCAAAACCTCTTGGCTCCTCACAGCCTGGAGGGTACGATATCAAACTATATCTTGGCACCCCTGATCCTTCAAAATCTGCCTCCGACTTGCCTCTCGTTTCCCTGTGCACTGGTCTCCCTGGGTCTGCCATGTGTCTGTCTGAACACACAGCACCCTTTCCTTTTTTTTTGTCTTCTTAGGGCTGCACCTGCAGCATATGGAGGTTCCCAGGCTAGGGATCGAATTGGAGCTACAGCCGCCCGCATACACCACAGCCACAGCAACACGGAATCTGAGCCACGTCTGCTGCCTATACCACAGCTCAGGGCAAAGCTGGATCCTTAATCCACTGAGTGAGGCCAGGGATCGAACCCACGTCCTTGCGGATGCTAGTCAGATTTGTTCCTGCTGAGCCATGACGGGAACTCCACAGCACCCTTTCCTAATCCAGTGCTGACACTCACACTGCTTCCTCCACTTCTCCCCTGGCAAAGTCCAGTCCAATGAGCTCAAGTGGCACGTTCACTGGGAAGTCACTCCCCACTGGCCTGGGCCGTGACGCACGCCCGAGCACACGCTGCACGACTTCACGAAATGGCACCACCGCTTTGTCGTTTGCTTTATCCCTTTACCAGTTCTCAGTCTCCTTGGACCACGCAGCCCTCTGAGTGCCACGGCCTAGCCTGCGGGCAGGTCTCAATACTCAGGGAGGAGAGAAGCGAGGAATGTGTGTCTTACCTGCCACAGGTTGGTGCGGTTTGGCTGGAACTGGTTTCCCCAGGGGTACACCTGACCTGCCGGGAGAGCCAGGAGGTAGCAGAGGAGGGAGAGGTGAGGCATTGGGGGAGAAGCGAAAGCCAGAGTGAGCGAAGGAACCGAAACGAAGTCAGGCGGCGATGAGAAAAGAAGAGGAAGATCACTGCACTTCCCGCGCCCTCCCTCCCACTCACCGTACTGCCTTCAGGGCCTTCGGATTCGGCCCAGGACAGCACAATCCCGCCTAGGTGTGTTCTGTGAAGGTGTTAGCAGCTCATGCTGAGATAAGCAGAGACACGGAGAGTGAGCACCAAGAAACGTGTTCCCTGGACTTCGCTGGGACAAACGAACGAGCAACCTCATCCATCACATCAATAACTCTACTGCTACTGCTGGTGCTCATTCAGAGTGTGCAGAAGTGCTGACTATGGGGGAAGTGCTCTTTCACGCTGTTTCGTTAAGACTGCAACAGGGGGAGGTCCCTTGCGGTGCAGCGGGTTAAGGATCTAGCGCTGTCACTGCAGCTGCTTGGGTCGCTGCTGTGGCGGGGGTTTGATCCTTCCACCCCTGGCCTGGGAACTTCCACACGCGATGGGCGTGGCCAAAAAAAGTAACTCGCAAAATAACAAAGTTATCGGCAAATGGCAATTGGTTATATTAATCCCTATACAGCTAATGGAAAAGGTGGACAGTGTGGGTAATTTGTTTTTCCCTGTGCTACGTTGTTCTCATCATACTTAGTGAAATGCCACATGTCTGTGGAATCTCCAACAATAAAAACAGATGTGTTTCTTTGTTCCATTTTCCAGTTAGTAACTTTGTTGGTATTTTATGGAAGTATTGCTCTGGGATGGATTAGAAATAACAACAGGGAGTTCCCATTGCGGCTTACTGGTAATGAACCCAACTAGTTATCCACGAGGATGCAGGTTCAATCCCTGGCCTTGCTCAGTGAGTTAAGGATCCAGTGTTGCCATGAGCGGTGGTGTAGGTCACAGAGGCGGCTCGGGTCTGGTGTGGCTGTGGCGTAGGCCCAAAGCTGCAGCTCCCATTCAACCCCTAGCCTGGGACCTTCCATATGCCTTGGGAGCACCCCTAAAAAAAAAGAAAAGAAAGAAATAGCAAGAACAACTAGCCCATCACCAAGCAGTCTAAGAAGCACTGCTCTAAGGAGCGTGAGCCCTTCCCACCCTGTAAAGCCCCCCCGTGCAAGGCAGATGGGAAGCAAGAATAAAGGGAGGTCGCCTTGGCATCTCTATACCCTTCAAGCCCCCACGGGCAGCAAACTCCCACTCTTCCTCAGTGGGCAGCCGTTTCCCCCGCCAAGCACAGTAGGCACGGGCATCATTCCAGCTCACGTGTACCACTGGGAACTCCAGTCTCTCTCGGATGCCAGAGCCGGGACCTGCAGGCTGACAGCCAGGATGAAGTGAGACAAGCTTCTGGGAGCTCATGGAAGTCTGAGGAAGGCTAGGCTTAGGGTGCCTGAGTTGAGCTTTTACCACTAGATGGAGCAAGGCAGTGGGACGAGAGAGCCTGGTGAGTGAGCAGAGGTCCAGAGTCAGAAAGCAAGCCTAGGGAGTTCCCGTTGTGGTGCAGCGGTTAACGAATCCGACTAGGAACCATAAGGTTGCGGGTTCGATCCCCGGGTTAACGATCCGGCGTTGCTGTGAGCTGTGGTGTAGGTTGCAGACTCGGCTCGGACACAGCTCCTATCCTGGGAACCTCCATATGCCACGGGAGCGGCCCAAGAAATAGCAAAAAGACCAAAAAAAAAAAAAAAAAAAAAAAGAAAGAAAGAAAGAAAGCCTAAGCACCACACGAAAGGGAGGGGAGAAACGGGATGCACACGGGGATGAGGGCAGAGGGGACTTTCTCTGTTTAAACTCAGTAGGTGCAGATGGGCAAGGGGTCTAGGGAAGCCAGGCCTCCAGAATAAGAGTCCACAGGGATAGAAAACAAGGTGGAGGAACCAACGCTCACCTGCCTCCAGAATGCCCTTTCCACTGGCAGCCACCAGAGAAGAGACTGCAAAAAAGAAGGAGCAGGGCTACCAGATGCTCTGGCCCAGCAAGGGCTCCCTCCTGACTGACCCCAGGAGGCAGAGCAGAGACTTCAGCCGAGACCCGGGTGCTCGGAGTGAGACTGTGCCCAGAAGCTTCAAGTGTGACATCGCCCCATCCTTATTAGAGCGAGGCCTGCCAAGAGATGGTTCCTCTTGCTGGTTCAGGGGTATCTTGAACCCCCCGTGATTCCGGATCTTTACAGTCTATGTCGAAACCAGCACAGGGTTAACTTCCTGGGTGTGTGTGTTCATCTTCCAGGGTGGGTCTCTCTTGCTTCCTCCCTGCTCTCAGGTTTGATTCTCTACTGTGGCCAGGGGGGGTCCCAAGTCCCATAGGATTCTCCGTCCAGGTCCCACTCCCGTCCCCTCGGCTGCAAAGCCGGGTTCGCTCACCTGCATTTGATGGGTTGCTTTGCTTCTAAGCTCATCGGGCACAAGGTCCTCAAAAACAAAACTCCACCCAAACGCCTCAGCCTCTGTCCGGTACTTCTTCTCCCTGACAAAGTCCCTGAAGAGAGATATTCCATGTGGTTCAGCTCATAGGGTTCTGCACTCCAGCCTCCCCCTCTCCTGCTCCAGAAAACCTCACACAGCCTCAATCACTCATCACAGAGTTTTCATGAGCTACAAGGAGAACCAGATTTTCTTTCAAAATACTGGTGTGTGTGGGCAATGCACAAACAGTAGGATTTAAGGGTTTTTTTGTTTTTGCTTTTTAGGGCCGCATCTGCGGCATATGGAAGTTCCCAGGCTAGGGGTCGAACTGAAGCTGCAGCTGCCAGCCTACATCACAGCCATAGCAACACAGGATCAAAGCCACATCTGCAACCTACACCACAGCACAGCGATGTCAGATCCTTAACCCACTGAGCGGAGCCAGGGATCAAACCCACATCCTCATGGATACTAGTCAGGTTTGTTACCATTGAGCCACAATGGAAACTCCTAAGAAAAGATTTTTTTTTCTTCTAATTTTTAATCTTTTTAGGGCCGAACCCTACGGGGGTTCCTAGGCTAGGAGTCAAACTGGAGCTGTAGCCGCTGGCCTACACCACGGCCACAGCAATGCAGGATCTGAGCGCCTACAACCTCCACACCTCACAGCAATGCCAGATACTTAACCCCCACTGACTGAGGCCAGGTATCGAACTTGTGTCTCATGGATGCTAGTAAGATTCTTTTCCGTAAGTTCTTTTCCGGGAACTCCCTAACAAAGGATTTTTAAATAGCTTTAATTAGGGGCTTTCCGCTTTCCTGGAGTTTCCTGGTGGCCTAGTGGTTAAGGGTCCAGCATGATCACTGCTATGGCGAGGGTTTGATCCCTGGCCCAAGAACTTCCACCTGCCATGGGCGCAACCAAAAAAACAAAAAACAAAAAACAAATCAGGGGATCTGAGTTCAGACCCAGCCCTGCCACTACCAGAGAGTAAGGTTAATCTCTTTGGGCTTCAGATTCTTCATCTGGGAGCTCCCGTGGTGGCTCAGTGGTTAACGAATCCAACTAGGAACCATGAAGTTGCGGGATCAATCCCTGGCCTTGCTCAGTGGGTTAGGGATTTGGCGTTGCTGTGAGCTGTGGTGTAGGTTGCAGACACAGCTCGGATCCCATGTTGCTGTGGCTCTGGCGTAGGCCAGCGGCTACAGCTCCAATTAGACCCCTGGCCTGGGAACCTCCATATGCCATGGCAGCGTCCCAAGAAATGGGAAAAAAAAAAAATCTTCATCTGAAAAATGGAGATGACAGTTATCTCACTGTACCATTGCAAAGATAATATGTGACAGTGAAGCAAGCTAATTTCCTCTAAACACTATGAAGGTTAGAATAGCTTTTACTTCTTCTGGAAGAACACCTAATGTACCTGAAATCTTTGTTGGTGACAGGAAATATGTCAATGGCAAAGGGTTTTACTGTCACCTCCCGGACAGGTCCTTCACCATCTCTGCCATCTGGTGAATTTGTTCCCATCTGAAATCTCCCACCAGGTAGCTGGACCATGCCAGTCGTCTGCCCATTTCCTGTAGAGAAAAAAAGAGTTGTCAGTAACACACGAACACATATAAAACAAGAGGCAACATTTGGATCCTACGTAAGACTCATAATGGCATAATGAAAAAAAATGGATGCTTAAAAAAATTTGGCTTTAGGAGTTCCTGTTGTGGCACAGTGGAAATGAATCTGACTAGGAACCATGAGCATGCAGGTTCGATCCCTGGCCTCCCTCAGTGGGTTAAGGATCTGGCGTTGCCATGAGCTGTGGTGTAGGTCACTGACGAGGTTCCGATCTGGTGTTGCTGTGGCTGTGGCATAGACCAGCAGCTATGGCTATTTGACCCCTACCTTGGGAACCTCCATTTGCCTCGGATGTTGTCCTAAAAGGACAAAAAGAAAAAAAAATTGGCTTTAAATTCTTGTTCTGTCACTTAACTTACTGGGTGACTTTGCGCAAATTACTTAGTCTGGATTTCAACTACTTCATCCATAAAATGGGGATGGGGTAACATCTATTTCACAGGTATGGCTATATTAAAATAACATGTGCAATGTTTAGCACATGGTAGGTTTTTTTTTTTTTTGTCTTTTTTTTTTTGTCTTTTTGTCATTTCTTGGGCCGCTCCCGTGGCATATGGAGGTTCCCAGGTTAGGGGTCTAATCGGAGCTGTAGCTGCCAGCCTATGCCAGAGCCACAGCAACGCGGGATCCGAGCTGCCTCTGCGACCTACACCACAGCCCACGGCAATGCCGGATCCTTAACCCGCTGAGCAAGGCCAGGGATCAAACCCGCAACCTCATGGTTCCTAGTCAGATTAACCACTGCACCACGACGGGAACTCCACACATGGTAGGTTTTCAACAAACATGTATTTCCTTTTCTTACCTTTCTGTTCTTCTACACAACCTTTTGTTCCAGTGAAATAAATCCAGACACTATAATGCAGCAGCTCTGGTCACTGCTGTGGCTCAGGTTCAATCCCTGGCCTGATGTCAAGGGTGCAGCCAAAAAAAAAAAAAAAAAAAAAAAAATCTAGACACTAAACCCTGAAATACATCTATCAACTTTCTAGCCATACTTCTGCTGTTTCTCTGCCTCTTCCTTTTCACTTGAACTCTTACTGATTCTACTGATTTTCACTGTTCTATCATACGCTCTAGAAAGGAAAGGATCACATCTATTTTGTCAGTGTAACCCTGACAACTAGCACAAGTGCACAATAATTTTCCTCAAATAACTGAATGAACTCCTTCATACTTGCTGTTTGAATACCTCCCAAAATCACAGAACTAAAAGGATCTTTAATTCAACCCCCTCATCTGACAGGTGGAAACCACCACCCAAAAGGGAAAAAATGACTTAAAGAATTAGTTAACAGAAGATAGGACTACACCCAGGTCTCTTTACTTCCTGGTCACTGCCACTCCCAAAAGGCCACACTTCTCTGGCTTGATGTACTACTTTGCTAGGTTTCTATCTAAGGATGTCCAAGTACTTACTGTAAGTCCTCTAAAGGCAGAGCCCACATCTTTTCATGTTCTCGGGGAACCTATCTTTGACCCTCTTTTTATTCTGACACACTCACACTAATGACTTCATCCTCTTTTTGGGGGAAAAACTAGAGCAAGCAGGGAATTCTCAGATTAAAAAGGAATTAAGAAACCACACACAACAGCAATACATCAACTTTATTTTGACACTAACTTAACATGTAAACTATAATTTATTTGTCTTTTTTTTTTTTTTTTGCTATTTCTTTGGGCCGCTCCCGCAGCATGTGGAGGTTCCCAGGCTAGGGGTCTAATCGGAGCTGTAGCCACTGTCCTACACCAGAGCCACAGCAACGCCGGATCCAAGCCGCGTCTGCAACCTACACCACAGGTCACGGCAACGCCGGATCATTAACCCACTGAGCAAGGGCAGGGATCGAACCCGCAACCTCATGGTTCCTAGTCGGATTCGTTAACCACTGCGACACGACGGGAACTCCGTAAACTATAATTTAAAAACAACAATACGTGAATCTGAACACTAACTGGATGTTTAGTGATATTAAGGAGTACTGTTAAATTTTTTAGGTGAGAAAATGAACAATACTTTTTTTCTTCCTGTGACTTGTCTTTTTGGCTATTCAAGCTGAGTATTTTCGGATAAAACTGTATATAACGTCTCGATTCACTCCAAAATGAATTTTCCAGGGGAAAGGGCGGGGGGGGGGGGGATGTGTGTGGACCATCCACAAGAAACAAGACTAAAGCCATAAATTGGCAACCGTTTAAAGTGTGAAACAGGTAGGTGGGAGCGGGGGTGGTGGAAAGGCTCGTTTTGTTTTCACTTTTTTATGCTTAAAAGATTCCATAATAATAAAAATGAAACATAAGTGTAATACAACAATATGAGTTGTCAAACACCTCGCCAAATTGGCTGCCCCAGAACGCGCCTCCGGCAGCTGCAAACCGGTGCAGGAGGCAGACAGAGGGGCCACGACGAACTTTCCCCACCAGGGCCAAGCGCCCCACCCCTTTTCCAATGCTTCCCGAACCAAACGGCGCCAGGGCGGTGGGGCAGGCCAGCACACTGACCTAGTTCGAGCCAAGGACCGGAGAGGAGCGACAGCAGGGTCAGCAGCGGCGACAGCAAAGGACCCATGCCGAGGACACGAGCCCGGAATCACCACGCGCAGAGTACGCGGAACTGGGCGGGCCCTGCGGCGCACGCGCCCCGCTGGCTGCCGTACCCTGCGCGCGCAGGCGCACTACTCCCTTGAGCGCCCGGGTCTAGAAAATAGTCCGGTCCCAGATGAGGGTAGGGCCAGAGACGAGGACGGGTGATCAAGGACATTTTCTCAGGGTTACGGTTGAGAGGCCCTGCCATTCTAGAAGCCCCTTCACTGTCTTGTGAACCTTGGGTCGGGTTGATTTCCCTCCCTTTCGCGCCCTGGAATACCACCGCAAGACCACAGCAAAGGTTTCAGCTTAACATTTATTGCACACTCACTGCGAATCCTCAACACACAATGTTTAGCAACATACAACTTCACTTTCAAGGGCTTCAGAGATGTACCAGTGTTTTGTGGAAACATGTAGGAGGGAACAGTAATTTGGGTGAAGACGACACTAGAGGGCTTGGGATGGCTATTTTAGCATAAATGTATGTCCCAAGGTATGAAAATATAGTCTGCCTGATGTCTATTCATCTCACCTCATCCTTCACCACAGCTTCAGACATGCTTTTACTTCCGCTTTTTCTATTTTGTCACTTTGCACTTACCCTTTCCTTGCTTCTAGTTCACTCATCTTTCCACTATGACTTAACCTTTTTGGGGAGCATTTTAGCAAAGCTACTTCATTATTTCTATTTACTTATTTTTGGACGTGCCTGCTGCATTTGGAAGTTCCCCTGCCGGGGATGGAACCTGTGCTTCAGCAGCGACACCAGATCCTTAACCCACTAAACCACCAGGGAACTCCAAAGCTACTTTAAAAGCTTGAAAAGTCCAACTGATCCAATAGTTTTATTCATTGGAATCTATACCAAGACAGGCATGAATGCTTTCAAAACCTTAAGTTACTTAAGTCTTATCTATATTAGCATAAAAACTTGAATGCTTAATGACAAGGAACTACTGGAGATAAATTAAAATACATACATGAGAAGAAATTATTAAACCATTAAAATTTGCTTTTCAAGGAATATTTAATAACAAGGTAGATGACATATGCTTAGTTAACATGTATTTTTATATCACTAAAGCTAAAGCAAAATGTCCTGTTCATTGGGTAAGTATGGCCTACTGTATGTGTGTGCACTGCAGTGCAATTTTTAAAATACTGTAATTATAATTTCAGAACTTCAGAATTTGAATAGGTGCCAGTGTTCTCTCCTTTTTTCATATGGAAAAAGAAAATCCTTTGAAAATCCTTTGAAGGTTGGGACAAAAATTCCACAGCTATATTCTTTGGATCACTCTCTGTACAGTCTTCATGATTCAGATGATACAAAGGAAGCTTCAATTCAACCTTTTAGAGAAGACATTCCAGCTCTCATGATCTCATCAACCAGGAGAATATTGGTGGCAATCACAGTGCTGAAAGGAGGGAAAAAAAAAATCAAATGGCTCAGGTTTGAGACATGAACTCTAATTCAACTCAATCTCCAACTAAACTGTGCAAATTATATCCAGTCAGGTTCCCCTTTCCCCTCCATACACAGAAGGCTAGCTTAGTTGTTACACCTCTGACTGATGACATTTTCTTATGGAAAAAAGTAACTAAGAACACACCAAATTTTTTAAAGAGTACGATGTTCCCTAAAGGTTATTTTATAGTTTTGGCTTTCCCAACTTACCAGGAGTGAAGAAGCTGTTTCTTTACACAGTAGTTATCCCATATGCCTACTTCTGCTGCTACCATTGGCTCACCTGCAAAGTAACCCAGTATTCTTAAAATCTTATAGAACACATGCTAAGATCAGAACGCTGCCTAAAAGAACCAACAGTTATTTTGTGCAGCTTTACTCATCAGTGGTTTACTCATTTCCTCCAGTACTGAGACCCCCAAGTTCCTCCTCAATTAGCCCAGTATTATACTCCAAACCATGACTCCTGTGCAGAGCAGCTCTGATGACTGGCTGATCTGTACTTAGAATAATTCCAGTGACAGGAATGCTCTATTTGGTTACCAAGTAGCTAAACATACTTGTTTTTCTGGAGACACTGGCATTTGTCCATACTAAATATATACAGCATTTGAACTATGGACAAATAGGCTTATTACTTTCCTTAATCCAGAAAGCTTTTGCATTAAAACCTGAATGAAAATGATGCTGTTCACAACAGGTCTTACATCAACTACACGGACATATCTCAGTTATTTCTCTTCTACTTTGTACTTGTGTAATTTGTATTACACTGGCCTAAGATCAGGGCTTTTATCATCTCATTAGATTTGGTTCCCTCTTCCAGCACCATTTTTTGCTATCCTCAGCCCTTTTCATCCATCTGTGAATATGACCATCAAATGGACCTCTTTTTTTGGGGGGTGGGCTTGCCCACAGCATGCACAAGTTCCTGACCCAGTGACTGAACCTGTGCTACAGCACTAACCTGAGCCACAGCAGTGCCAATGCCGGATCCCTAACCTGCTGAGCTACCAGGGAAACCCAAATATATCTTTTAATCAAAGTCCCTGATAAAAAATTGAGTAAAGCAAACCCAACATGAATCCCTTCAGTATTAACATGATCTACCACACAACATCAACAAATCCACTCTTCTAAACTATTAAAGTTTTGACTGGATCCCCTTAATTACTGTATCTAGTCATTACATTTTTGCATCACATTTTAGAACCCAGAACCCCTGGAAAGCATTGCTGTCAAACAGCAAACCAATTTCCAGATTCTATTATCTCCATTTTTTATCCTTCCTGGCTTCACCTCATCTATAGCACCTAATTCTTCCCCACAAATAAGCTGCACTCTCCTTACCTGTGTTTAAGTCCACACCCACAAGTTGACCTGATTCTGAATGTTCTGCTTGAACTTTAACTAGTGTTTCCTGAAGGTCAAAACCAGAGTTCTGAGCAAGAACCTAAAGAAAACAAATTTAATCATGTAAAAGACAGGACCTAAAACTCGATAGTCAAGTCTAAAATAAACAAACAGTAAATCCAATTAATAGATGGGGGGGGGGGGGACATAACAAAAACCTTGAGTTCCTGTTGTGGCTCAGTGGTAACAAACCATTAGAACCTAGCATCAATGAGGACGCACACAGCTTCGTTCCCTGGCCCACTCAGTGAATTAAGGCTCTGGCGTTGCCGTGAGCTGTGGTGGAGGTTGAAGACGAGGTTCAGAGCCCGCGTTGCTGTGGCTGTGGTGTAGGCTGGCGGGTACAGCTCCAATATGACCACTAGCCTGGGAACTTCCATATGCCGTGGATGCAGCCCTAAAAAACCAACCCCAAACCCATCACCTTAACAAATGAAGACAAACCAGTATTTATATTCACTTCAGAGAATGACGAGATTTACATTACTAATTCACTAATCGACCCCAAAGCCCAGCAACACACTGCTCATAAACTATACCCCCAAGTGAGCACACAGTAGAAAAGATCACAACATTAATCCTAGTTCAAAGCAAAAAGCTTGTACTGAAGTATAACCCCTACCCACAAGCCCTCTTAAAATAGTTCTCTCTTGGAGTTCCCGTTGTGGCGCAGTGGTTAACGAATCCGACTAAGAACCATGAGGTTGTGGGTTCAATCCCTGGCCTTGCTCAGTGCGTTAAAGATCCGGTGTTGCTATGAGCTGTGGTGTGGGTTGCAGATGCGGCTCGGATCCTGCATTGCTGTGGCTCTGGCGTAGGCTGGTGGCTACAGCTCCGATTTGACCCCTAGCCCGGGAACCTCCATATGCCGCAGGAGTGGCCCTAAAAAAGGAAAAGAGGAAAAAAAAAGTTATCTCCTGCCATCTGAAATTTCAGATATTCACACCTCCTCCTCCAGAGAAACTAATACATTTAGATAATCCATATTATGAAAAATCCCTCATTATCAAGAAGCTTTCATCAGCTGAATCATTTTAGTGTAGTATAGAAAACTGTTAAAGCATTCACACCTTGGGAATAATGAGCAACGCATCAGCAAATGCTTGAACTCCAAGTTGGGCCCTGCCCTTTACACTGGGCTTGTATTTGATCAGGGCTTCTGCCATTGCCACTTCCACCGCACCAGCACCAGGAACTACACAGCCTGTTGAGGGGAGGAAGAGAGAAATGCTAAGTTACAAAGAAAACTGCAGAATCAATTACAAGACAATATGTAAGTTAAACACAGAGAAACACCATTAATTTCTTGAGAATTCTGTATAACCACAGCAATTTTAATATTGCTTTTGAAAGCAATACGAGCAAACATATCAAATAGGATGATTTAAATAGCACAGGCAAGCTCCTGCAAACTCTTAGTAGTTCATTTAATTGTATCCCCTTTTAATAATGGCACGCTGTGAAAAAAAACTCAGCATACCATCATAGCCATTTTAAAGGGAAAATCTTACTTTTGCATGGTGTCTGGCTGTGTAAATTACTGATAAAAAGAACACAGTATTCAGCCATGCCTTTTAAACTAGCAAAAAGAATACAATTTAAGTACACTGAGGATCTTACCATCATCAATAGCATTTTTAACAGCTCTCAAACCATCTCTTATTGCATCTTTGATTTGAGTGAGTGTGTGCTTATTTGGTCCTTTGATCAATAACGTGACAGAGCGAGGATTGTTACATTTCTCAATAAAGGTGAACTTCTCTTCGCCCTGTGTGAAGAGAGAGTATCTTCAAAAAGAGGATATGGTTGTACAAAGAATGACCAGAAGGGAGGGGCTTAGGGAGGAATAAGTAGTGTATTATTAGCCAATACCACTGATCACATTAAACGATTCCCCTTAAGTCATTTTCCCCATCAGTGGCTTATTACTACTATATATAAACCATCAAAATGTATGTCAACAAAGCAAAATCTCATCTTGAGTTTGATTTTTTTTTTTTTTTTTTTGGGTGCTATTTTAGGGCTGCACCTGCAGCATATGGAGATTCCCAGACTAGGGGTGGAATTGGAGCTACAGCTGCCAACCTACGCCACAGCCACAGCCACACAGGATCTGAGCCCCGTCTGTGACCTACACCACAGCTCACGGCAACACCGGATCCTTAACCCACTGATTGAGGCCAGGGATGGAACCCACGTCCTCATGGGTCTTAGTCTGGTTCATTAACCTCTGAGCCACAAAGGAAACCCTGAATGAATTTTTAAGTACTGAAGAATTCATGAACAGAAAAGTAGTATTACCCTTGAAAAGAAAATACACTTACCAATGTATATTCATAGACAAGTCCTGCATGTCCCAAACAATCAGGATTTAGGTCATCAAGAGAATTTAGGGCTACCCCACCACAAGCAAGAGTCAGCCTGGAATATTCAAGTGTTTAAGGGAGATGCAGAGGTGACATTGTTAGTTACACTTAAAAAGATTAATAACTTTTAAAAAGCAATCTTCTTCGAAATTATATACTAAAAGCGTATTTTTTTTTTTTTTTTTAGGGCCACCTGTGGCATACAGAAGTTCCCAGGCCTACACCACAGCCACAGCAACACAGGATCCAATCCGCATTTTCGACCCATGCTGCAGCTTGCGGCAACACAGGATCCTTAAGCCACTGAGCAAGGCCAAGGATCTAACCCACACCCTCATGGACACTAGTCAGGTTTTCTTAAACCTCTGAGCCACAATAGGAAGTCCTATAAGCATATTTTAAAATATATTTTAGCTTATGCTTTTCCATTCACCAGGAACCAGTTAAAAACTGGTCTTTTCTCCTAACTCTCCATTTAACCATGTTACCCAAGTCAATTCAGAGGAGCAAATACTGCTTTGAATTCAAAGGTTCACAAGAGCTATCCACCATGGTAAGCTCTTTGGGAGAAAGTACTTCTCCAAAAATCCTTGATGCTGTCTCTGGACATGTGAAATTACGTACAGTACAGGTCATGATTTAAAAATGAGTAGAAGAGTTCCCATCATGGCTCAGCAGAAACATATCTGACTAGTATCCAAGAGGATGTGGGTTCAATCCCAGGCCTTGCTTAGTGGGTCGGGGATCTGGTGTTGCTGTGAGCTGTGGCGCAGGCTGGAAGCTGTAGCTCTGATTCGACCCCTAGCCTGGGAACTTCCACATGCTGAGGGTGCAGCCCTAAAAAACAAAACAAACAAAAAATGAAACAAAAAAACCACAAGTATATATAAACACTCATAGCAGCACTACTCACAACAGCCAAAAGGTAGAAGGACAAAATAAATGTCCACTGACAGATAAATGAATAAACAAAATAATGAGATCCCGATACAGGCTACAACATAAATTTTGAAAAGATTATGCCAGGTGAAATAAGCCAGGCAAAAGGATAAATACTTCATGATTCCCTTACACCATGTACCAAATTTAGAGAGACAGAAAATGGAATAGTATTTACTACAGAGGGTATGCAGTTATTGAGTACAGACTTTCAGCTTACAATGGAAAAAGTTCTTGAAATGAACAATGGTTGTACAACACTGTGAATGTACTTCTGCTTTTCAGGGCCACAACTGTGGCTCAGGCATATGGAAGTTCCCAGGCTGGGGGTTGAATCAGAGCTGCAGCTCCACCTGCCAGCCTGTGCCACAGCCACACTGGATCCAAGCTCCATCTGTAACCTACATCACAGCTCACAGCAACACCAGATCCTTAACCCACTGAGCAGGGCCTGAGATCGAATGTGCATCCTCATGGATACTAGTTGGGTTGACTACTGCTAAGCCACAACAGGAACACCAACGCTGGATTCTTAACCTGCTGCAACACCAGGTAACTCCTGAATGTAATTTAATGACAAAGAATTGCACATTTTAAAACACAGGTAAGGAGTTCCTGTCATGACACAGCGGAAACGAATCTGAGTAGGGATCATGAAGTTGCGGGTTTGAACCCTGGCCCTGATCAGCGGGTTAAGGATCTGGCATTGCCATAAACTGTGGTGTAAGTCGAAGACGCGGCTCAGATCTGGCATGGCTGTGGCTGTGGTGTAGGCCGGCAGCTGTAGCTCCGATTCGACCCCTAGGCCTGGGAACTTCTATATGCCACAGGTGTGGCCCTAAAAAGCAAAAAACAACAACAACACAAAAAACCCCACAGGTAAAATGACATATTTTATATTACGTACATTTCATTACAATAAAAAAAAAATCAGAAAACCACAAGAACAGGAGTTCTCCTGTTGCACAGTGGGCTAAGGATCCTGTGTCGTCACTGGAGTGGCTCAGGTTTGATCCCTCATCTGGGAACTTCCACATGCTACAGGAGTGTCAAAACAAAAACCAAACCAAACCAAACAAAAAACCCCACAAAAATATGAAGGGGGGAAAGCAATAATCCAAGTTAACTTGCAAAATAAGTGAAATTCAGGTCACAGATAACCTGCTGTCCGTACCTTTCCATGTTTCTCCTCTTAGCTCTGCGTAGAGCTACTATGCCTTCTTTTGCAAGAGCATCTAAGGAAAAGGGGTCAATTCCCTATAAGAATAAAAGTAAGCTTCAATATAATTCACCTTAAAATAAAAGCAGACTAATTTATAAAGCAAAATTTCTCACCTTTTGATTAATAACAACAAATCCTTTATCTGAATCACCACAGACTTTCTTCTTCAACTCTACTATTTTCTTAACTCTATCTTCAATGAATTTTCTTTCAGCTCTTACTAGTTTCTCTCTCTCTTCTGCACTCTTATAAAAAAAGCCAGAATTCACTTCTCTAAAAAAAGAAATTACAAAAATCAGAGGAAAGTATTTATTTTTTGAGTAGACAATAAGCCAGCAGCCTTAGAAACTGAGTCAGTCCTGAGCTTTAGCAAATAGTCACTGAGCTCCACACGCCCCCCCCCCCCCCCCCGTATGTTTTCAGAGGCTATTTCCCATACTTTTTTGACTGAGGCATTACTGTCCTACAGTGGGGAAACCGAGTCTCCCAAAAAAAGTGACTTGCCCCATATACCAAGCTCCTCCACCCTCCTTTCATCTTTAAGGAGCTATAAACTCACGTTTTTTCATATTCCAATGACACATTGCACGTGAGGATGTATGCATCTTCTACTCTCTTTTTCATGTCCGGATGCCGTGCCCCATGGTCCAAAACAAGACCCCTGATCAAGCTGTTCAAACACATACAAATTATATTCTTACTAATTTCCAGATGGGGGAAACATACATTAGCAAAATTAAAACAGTGAACTGAGACTGTATTGGAAAATTTTTACACAATAAGCTTTATCTCTTAAGCTCTCTGAATAGGACTTTTGGGTAATACCCAGGGAGGTTCACTGTGAAAAGCAATATTCCAGAAGACACAACAAAAATAACCCATTCAAATGAAAGTAAAAACCCTGTCTTGGACAGAAAATTCTAAAGAGAAATTGTCGTAATTGGTAGGCTCCTAAACTGTGATCACCTCCCTTAAAGTCTTCGGGGTTCCCATCATGGCTCAGTGATTAATGAATCTGACTAGGAACCACGAGGTTGCAGGTTTGATCCCTGGCCTCACTCAGTGGGTTAAGGATCCGGCACTGCTGTGAGCTGTGGTGTAGGTTGAAGATGCAGCTCAGATCTGGCATTGCTGTGGCTCTGGCGTAGGCCGACAGCTATAGCTCTGATGGGATCCCTAGCCTGGGAACCTCCATACGCCACAGGTGAGGCCCTAGAAAAGACAAAAAGACCAAAAAAAAAAAAAAAGTCTTCAAAGTAGGCCTTTAAAATAAATTTAAAAATTCCAAGTCTCTCATATGCTTTGCACAAACGTTCAACAAATGCCAAATGGCTGATGCAGCTGACTTTCCCCAGAATCATTCTGACTATAAATACACCACACCATGAACTTCATTTCAAGAAGAAATACTAAGTTAAATATTCATCTTTGGAGGTCCCATCTTGATTCAGCAGAAACCAATCTGACTAGCATCCATGAGGACACAGGTTCTATCCCTGGCATTGCTCACTGGGTTAAGGATCCAGCATTGCCATGAGCTGTCCAGTAAGTTGCAGGCGATGCTCGGATCTGGTGTTGCTGTAGCTGTGGTGTAGGCTGGCAGCTATAGCTCTAATGTGACCCCTAGCCTGAGAACCTCCATGTGCCACCGGTGAGGCCCTAAAAAGGCAAAAAAATCAAACAAACAAACAAACAAACTAGGCAAGAAAACAAACACAAACAGGCAAAAACACGTATTGTATAAGCTCCTTCAAGTCTGTAAACACACTCAAGCATTTCCTAGCATTCCACCACCTACCTTGTATCGGTTTCAGATTTATGTTTCATCTCCATGATCTCAACCATGAAGAGGTCAATAGGTTCATCTTGTTTTTTAATGGCCAAAACAGAGTCCACTACAGCCTACAATAGGAGTATAATCATTAATTCATAGAAGTCTTTTTCTGTGTGCTAACAGAATGCATCATTTGTAAAGGCCTGAAGTCATTTACCTTTCTGAAATCTCAATTTGTAATTATCCAAAGAATCACTGACATCTCTACTATTAGATACCCTGATAATAGTAAATAAACTATACTTCAGTAACATTTAAAAAAATACTGGTAACAGGAAGCGTTTTTTTTTTTTTTTTTGGTCTCTCTGCTATTTCTTGGGGCCGCTCCCGCAGCATATGGAGGTTCCCAGGCTAGGGGTTGAATTGGAGCTGTAGCCACCGGCCTACGCCAGAGCCACAGCAATGCGGGATCCGAGCCGCGTCTGCAACCTACACCACAGCTCACGGCAACTCCGGATTGTTAACCCACTGAGCAAGGGCAGGGATCGAACCCGCAACCTCATGGTTCCTAGTCAGATTCATTAACCACTGCGCCACGACGGGAACTCCTAAACTTTTTTTTTTCCTTTTGTCTTTTTAGGGTCGAACTCACAGTGTATGGACATTCCCAGGCTGGGGTCTAATCAGAGCTACATACAGTTGCCAGCCTATGCCACAGGCACAGCAATGCCAGATCCAAGCCGCATCTGTGACCTACGCTATAGCTCACAACACCGGATCCGTAACCCAATGAGCGAGGCCAGGGATCGAACCCAAAACGTCATGGTTCCTAGTCAGATTAGTTTCCACTGCACCACGACAGGGACTCCCTCACTTTACTTTTAGGGACAGAGATCAGGTTATCACTGCCACAAAAACGAACCTACTTATTTCACACAGTATGTGACGACTTTAGATAGCACTCTTTAATTGGAATTTGTAAGAACACGGATGGTTCCAGTTGCCAGGGGTCTTCAGTATAGGTGTACTGTACCAGACACACACCACATCTAACACATACCTCTGTTAAGACATCAGCAAGTTCAGCATGAACTTTAGTACGTAGAGATGTTCTGGCCACGTCTATAAGCGTTTCCCTGTCCATCTCTTTGCTTACTTTAACTTGTTCCAAAAACTGAAGTGCCTTTTCCTTTGCAGCTTCAAATCCTTCTGTTATTATTCTGGGATGAAGACCCTATAATAAACACCCAATTACAAACAATGAAGATCCCCCTGACAGTAGAGATCTTCTGTTAGCTGTAACGACAGATCATAATAGAACAAATCTATGAAGGGATATTCTGGCTCATTCATAACCTTCTTGGTTTTTTTTAGCCCTACCCGGGGCATGTGCAAGTTCCTGGACCAGGAATTGAACCTGCACCACAGCCGTAACAATAACAGTCTCTCTCTTTTTTTTTTTTTTTTTTGGTCTTTTTGCTTTTTCTAGGGCCGCTCCTGCAGCATGTGGAGGTTCCCAGGCTAGGGGTCCAATCGGAGCTGTAGCCACCGGCCTACACCACAGCCACAGCAACGTGGGACCCGAGCCGCATCTGCAACCTACACCACAGCTCACGGCAACGCCAGATCCCCAACCCACTGAGCAAGGCCAGAGATCCAACCCACAACCTTATGGTTCCTAGTCAACGCCAGATCCCCAACCCACTGAGCAAGGCCAGGGATCCAACCCACAACCTTATGGTTCCTAGTCAGATTTGTTAACCACTGTGCCACGACGGGAACTCCCCAATAACAGATTCTTAACCTGGCCGAGCTACCACGGAACTCCTCATTCATACCCTCAGACACAATTAATACAATGTGCTGACTTTCTGAATACATTTAAAAGGATAATGAACCTTTCAATGCAGAGGAAAAGAACAGACATTGCTCTAGCACAGAGTCAAAGCCAAGGGAACTATATAAAGCACACTTGGGTGTTCACTGTGCAAGCCACAAGGGATAATGCCCAAAATGCAAAACTCTGTCAACAATCTTCAGTCAAGAGGACCATTCCCTTTTCTATCGGTAATCTGAAATTAATCCATATCATTTATTAACACAAAATAAAGAGACAAAGTTGCCCCCAAGGCATATGGAAGTTTCCAGGCCAGGGACTTACTGTATTGAGCAGGAGCTGCAACCTAAGCCATAGCTGCAGCAATGAGGGATTCTTAACCCAATGGGAACTCCTTAATGCAACTTGATTAAAAAACCAAAACCACAAGTGTTTTTAACTTGTCCAGGATCAGAGTTAATTTGCGTTAAGACTAGGATACAGACTCCAGTTCGCAGACGTAAGCCTCTTGCTCTTCACAGTCTACTACATGGCCCCAGCTATTAACACATAAATTTGTATTAAGTAAAGCTATACACCGGCCTACACCACAGCCACAGGTGATCACCTATACACAATAAAACAGCACAGAAACATGAGAAGCGTGTATACTTCAGAAATGTAGAGGTCCGCCTGCTTCAGGAGCTCTCCAATGATCAGGACATTGGAAGTGGTACCATCACCAGTTATGTCGTCCTGGGCTGTTGCTACTTTGGCTATTAAGGAAGCTGTTGGGTGCTGAATTTGCTGAAAAGTAGAAAGAAAAAGAATTAACTTAAAATACACCTCAAAATGTATGAAGCGCTAATCTATTCGCATAAAAGCCCAAGTGGGCAGCTACACATTATTCGAATTAAAAACTCCTCCCCATTAGCTATTCTGCATATTAATTTATGACGACAAAAATATTCTCAGGTGTAAATCTGTTTACTTCACAGATTATCTCCACTTTACTGATGAGGAAATGTGAAGCTCAGCTAAGGTTTACTCGAGGTGACAGAGCTAACCAGAGCAACAATTTCAAATCCATGCATGCCTCTTTATGACAAATTTAGGATTATTGTGAGAATAAACCAAGTGCCATTTATTTAGCCTGTGCTGTACAGTGGCTTGATGTGGGATCTCAGTTCCTAGACCAAGGGATCAAACCGGTAGCAGTGATAGGGCCAAATCCTAATGGCTGGTCCACCAGGGAACTCCCAACCAAGTACTATCTGTCTTTTCAGGGCTCCACCTGTGGCATATGGAAGTTCCCAGGCTAGGGGCTGATTCTGAGCTGAAGCCACCAGCCTATATCAGTCACAGCAACTTGGGATCTGAGCCACGTCTTCCACCTACACCACAGCTCACAGCCATGCTGGATTCTTTAACTCACTGAGCAAGGCCAGAGAGAGAACCCACGTCTTCATGGATACTAGGTTGGGTTCATTACCACTGAGCCGAAAGGGGAACCCCTATTTTTATTTATTTATTTTTCTGCTTTTTAGGGCCAAACCCATGGCATTTGCAAGTTCCCAGGCTAGGGGTCCAACTGGAGCTACTTCTACCAGCCTACACCACAGCTATAGCAATGTAGGATCTGAGCCAGGTCTGTAATCTACACCACAGCTCACAACACCAGACCCTGGACCCACTGAGCACGGCCAGGAATTGAATCCACATCTTCATGGATACTAGTCAGATTCCTTCCTGCTGCTGCCACAACGGGAACTCCCCAACTAAGTGCCTTTTTTTGGGGGGGGGTCTTTTTAGGGCCACACCTGTAGCATACGGAGGTCCCCAGGCTAGGGGTTGAATCAGAGCTGTGGCCACTGGCCTACACCACAGCCACAGCAACAGGTGATCCAAGCTGCACCTGCAACCTACATTGCAGCTTATGGCAATGCCGGACCCCCAATCCCCAACCCAATGAACGAGGCCATGGATCGACCCTGGATCCTCATGGATACTAGTCAGATTCTTTTGTACTGAGCCATGATGGGAACTCCCCAAGTGCTTTTAAATGGAAGACCAGCAGCTCAGCATTACTTGTCACTGAGCTAATAATTAAAATGAAAAAATAAATTAACCTTTTTGGTTTAATGTTCATCAGTGGATCCTAAGTCACTGTGTGTAAAAGTTTTGAAAAAACAGGATATTCATTGTGGTTGTCACTCACACATTCTTAATTACAAAGGATCCAAATTACAAAGGATAACGGCTCCTGCACTGCTTGTCTCCTTATTCTCCTTTAATCCGGAATAGTTCTCCAGCCTTTTGTCTCTGGGGACACTGACAGTTTTAAGAATCTAAGCCAATCATTTTGCAGACTACCTCATTAAATTAGGTAAAATTAAAAAGACGTGTAGAGGAGATCCTATCCTGAATCAGCAAATACAAATCTAACTAGCATCCATAAGGACGCAGGTTCAACCCCTGGCCTCAGTGGGTTAAGGACCTGGTATTGCCGTGGCTGTGGTGCAGGCCAGCAGCTACAGCTCCAATTTGACCCCTAGCCTGGGAATCTCCATATGCCACAGGTGCAGCCCTAAAAGAAATAAAAAAAATTAAACTAAAAAGACATGCAGATATGGCTTTTCTGACATCATCAAGTTTAAACCATGCCTCCTATTCTGGTAGCACAGGTTACCAGTTAGCCCACCAACAAAAACATCTTCCAGGTTAGCTAGTCTTTACTGAAAATATTTACAAATACTTAGCTGTTGAAGATCTATGATGCACTAGTATGAAAACTCTAAATTTTATTCTAAATTCAAAACAAAGGCAAGTCCTTTCCTCTTCTAGGATTTGAACTGCTATGTTTTGGGAACTTAGGGATGAGTAAAATGACTGTTCCTCCCAATAATCTCATATTGTTATCCACTGAAACTTTAAAAATGGAAAGATGGTGTAAAAAGAAGAACCGCTGTTTTATTTTTATTTATTTATTTTTGGCCTCCACCAGGGCATGTGCAAGTTCAGGGCCAGGAATGAATCCACCGCACAGGAGCAACCCCCAGAATGCTGGGTTTTTTGTTTTGTTTTGTTTTTTGTCTTTTCTAGGCCCACTCCCACAGCATATGGAGGTTCCCAGGCTAGGGGTCTAACTGAAGCTGTAGCCACCGGCCTACACCACAGCCACAGCAACACGGGATCCCAGCCAGTGTCTGTGACCCACACCACAGCTCACAGCAACTCCAGATCCTTAACCCACTGAGCAAGGCCAGGGATCGAACCCGCAACCTCATGGTTCCTAGTCGGATTTGTTAACCACTGCCCCACGACGGGAACTCCCAGAATGCTGTTTTAAATAGGAAAAGTATAACCATCCTGTCGCATTTTGCCTACCTAATTAAGTCAATTGCCACTAGTTTTTTAGATTTTATTAGAATTAATTTTAATAATGAAAACCCTTTAACTAAGGCCTTAAATGGCAAAGGTAGGGATTCAAAAGTAAGTTTATTAGACTCCAGGGCTCCTCTCTGTACTGTACGGTCCATAACAGTACTGATTATTTTTTCTACTCCTTCCATTGTCTGGAAAACTACCTGTTGAGAGCGATGAATTCTTCTACCTTGAAAACGAACATTAAAAATCTTCCTATAAATCAAATGTACTACGGAAAGCCCAGACGTTCTGAACTTTGCATAACAGCCTCTCACCATTTCATGAAGCAGCACATTGCCATCTTTAGTAAGCTTGATGTCTCCAGCACCAGAAACAAGCCTGTTCAAATGGGCAGAAATGAATCACAGCGTGACTTTCTCAACGGAGACCAAATGAAAAGTCGCACAAAAATGGGGCTCTACCCAGCCCCTCAAGGGTTGATGCTCCGCTCCCGCTAACAGGAACGGTGCAAGCGCCCACCCTCCCGGCCGGAAACAGTCCTCAGGGTCGCTTTAAGTCCCAGAGAGCGGAGGAGCGCCGCGCACGCGGGCAGCTTTGTTCTCCGCGGAGATCACTTGAACCGCAAAATAAAATGGCCAGGGCAGAAAATGGGATCGACCCGTGGCAAAGGGGGAGGGAAATGGGCCGCGGTGGCCAGTGCAGAAGCCCGGAAGCGGCGGGCTCCAGGCCGCGGTCCCCCTTGTAGGCCCGCGAGGCGCGCGCCTCCCCACCAGCCCCGCCTTACATCTTCATGGTGCCCTTAGGCCCCAGGTTGGTCCTCAACACGTCTTGCAGCCCCCGGGCCGCGCTGATGTTGACCGCGAGGGCCGCCTGGGCTCGGGCCACCTCGGCCTTGGGGTTCAGGGTCTTCACTGCCGCCATAGCTGATCCAGCAGAGGAGGATAAGGATACCCGGCGTGCTAACAGCTCACAGCCGGCTCGGCGTGGCCGGGAGGCGCTATCCGGGTCTTCTGGAAAAGTCGGGCCCGTCGAGCCCGCCCCCAGCGTGCCCGCGCGCCGCTGCCATTGGACCATGAGTCTGCCGGCGCCGCTCATTGGGTCGCAGCTGAACGTAGCCCGCCCCTCGCGTCGGCCGCGGCGCCATTACGCTCGGGAGGAGCGTGTTCCCAGGCAACTGGGACGTGCGGGGCTCCCGTGTCGCCGCTGGCCAGGGCTCGCCTTTGCGGACCCCAAGCCCGAGGACGTAGGCGGGGCGGGCTTGTGGGCCGCGCGCGTCGGGGCGTGACTGAAGAGGCGGCTGCTCTTGTCCAGAGGTGTTCGGCCTCAGGGTTAGGGTGGGCCTCCTCCCTTTCCTACTCGCACCTTTTGGCCTTTTCTCTTGTTGCTTCTTTTACCCAGGTTGTCAAGAGTTTCCTTGACTACGTAGTGTGTGCTTGATGGTGTTGTAGGTGCTGTGGGGCAGAGTTAATCCGATAAGCATCCTCGCCTGGCGTCCTAGCTGTTTTAGGCTTAGGAAAGGTGAGGAGATAGAATGTATGATGGAAAGTGCTAGATTTCTTGAGAAAGCTACAGGATTGGTGCGATAGCAGTTGAGGAGAAGCAAGAGTCAGTCCACCCTTCGGGCTCAGGACACATTGCTGAGGCCTCAGATCTTCAAGGCAAGTTCCAGAACTTAAACATGGTTGGGCAGTGGTGTTCAGCATTTGAGAGGACTCCTTTATTCCGAAAGATGGCCATGGTTGTTTTTTAGTATCCAGTCCCTCACCCCCCCAGGTACTCTCTAATGTTTTGTATGATGTTTTTATAGATGATAACTAAAATTGATCAGAATTCAGATGATGTCAAAAAGTATATAGTGAAAAGTCTTCCAACTGAAGTTCAACTTCTTCCTGACTTGCACTTTTAGCTACATGATATCATTAGATACTCAGCATTCCCCAGATGCTTTCTGGATTTATAAGTAAATATATAGAGGAGTTCTCATTTGGCGTAGTAGGTTCAGGATCCTGCGTTGTCACTGCAGTGGGCTTGATCCCCGGCCCAGGAATTTCCACATACCCTGGGTGCAGCTGAAAACGAAAAAAATAAATATGTACTTAAATACAAAAATTTTCCCCACACAAAATGGCAATTTATAATACTATTGGGAGGAGTTCCCATCGTGGCTCAGCAGTTAACCAATCTGAGTAGAATCCATGAGGAACGCAGGTTCGATCCCTGAGTGGGTTGCTCAGTGGGTTAAGGATCTGGCCTTGCTGTGAGCTGTGGTGTAGGTTGCAGATGCAGCTCAGATCCTGGGTTGCTGTGGCTGTGGCGTAGGCCAGCAGCTGCAGCTCCGATTCAGCCCCTAGCCTGGGAACCTCCAGGTGCTGCTGGTGTGGCCCTAAAAAGCAAATAATAATAATTTTAAAATAATACTGTTGGGTGTGTTACACCTAAAGTGTCTTGAAGATTGTAACATATCTATACAAATAGGGCTTCCTCACTAACAGTTGCATGGTTTTTTTTTTTTTTTTTTTTGGTTCTTTTGCCATTTCTTGGGCTGCTCCCGTGCAACACCACAGCTCACGGCAATGCCAGATCCTTAACCCACTGAGCAAGGGCAGGGATCGAACCTGCAACCTCATGGTTCCTAGTCAGATTTGTTAACCACTGAGCCACGATGGGAACTCAGGTTGTTTCCAATCTTCTACTAAGGCTGCAGTGACTATCCTGGTATAGAATGTTTTTAAGTGGCTTTGTATATTTGAGAATCAAAAAAGCATCTCTATAAAATTTGATTACAGGGAGTTCTGTTGTGGCTCAGCAGTAACAAATGGGACTGGGATCCATGAGAAGTTTGATCCCTGGCCTCCCTCAGCAGGTTAAGGATCCAGCTATAGGTTGCAGACAGCTTGGATCTGGCGTTGCTGTGGGTGTGGTATAGGCTGGTGACTGCAACTCTATTTCAACCCCCACCTAGCCTGAGAACTTCCTTGTGCTGCAGGTGCAGCCCTAAAAAGAGTAAATAAGAGTTCCCGTCGTGGCGCAGTGGAAACTCTCTGACTAGGAATCATGACGCAGGTTCGATCCTGGGCCTCGCTCAGTGGATTAAGGATCTGGCGTTTCCGTGAGCTGTGGTATAGGTCGCAGAGGTGGCTTGGATCTGGTGTTGCTATGGCTGTGGTGTAGGCTGGTGGCTACAGCTCCAGTTAGACCCCTAGCCTGGGAACCTCCATATGCCACAAGTGCAGCCCTAAAAAGACAAAAAAAAAAAAAAAAAA
Organism: Sus scrofa; assembly: GCF_054392235.1. NCBI lineage: Eukaryota > Metazoa > Chordata > Mammalia > Artiodactyla > Suidae > Sus > Sus scrofa. Next base: position 16,727,002 of record NC_139385.1, read on the forward strand.
AAAAAAAGCAATAAATAAATAAAAGGTTCAGTTACAGAGTAGGAGATGCATGATTAGTTCTGGAGATGCTAATCCTCAAGAAGCACATAGCCTAGTTAGGGAGATAAACTTGTAAACAGGTAAACCACAGTAAAGTATAGGATGTTATATTTAAGGGATGACTGAAGTGCTGTAAGCACAAAGGTATTTACTGAGCATCAGGGAAGGTTCTTGGAGGTGAATTTTTCAGTGATACATAGATACTTGGCAGGCGAAGAGGGCTCAGGAGAGTGATAGCAGACAGAGATGACAGAGGGAGGGCATGGCATGCCCAGGGAAAGGTAGGTGTGTACGATGGAGGCAAAAAGCTTGCAAGAGACAAATCTGAAGAAGTAGCTTCTTTTGACTGTTATGGTTTGATTTGCTAGTTAAGTCTAGGCCTGATTTGCTAGTTAAGTCTAGGCCAGAGCACTAGTGATGAAGACAACTCTCGAGGTGGAAGGAGGTTGAACGAACGGAGGAGACAAAGGATAGGGAAATCCCCACAGCAGCACCAGGGAAAGCCATTTGTAGTTTTCTCTTTCTTTTTTCTTTTCTTTTTTTTTTTTTTTTTTTTTTGCTTTTTAGGGTCACACTCAAGACATATGGAGATGCCCAGGCTAGGGGTCTAACTGGAGGTACAGCTGCCAGCCACGGCCACAGCCGCAGCAACGTGAGATCCCGGCCGAGTCTGTAACCCACACCACAGCTCATGGCAATGCCATATCCTTAACCCACTGAGTGATGCCAGGGATCAAACCCAAAATCTCATGGTTCCTAGTCAGATTCGTTTCCTCTGAGCCACGACGGGAAGGAACTCCTGTAGTATTTTCGATGTGAACTGTCTGTTCATGTCTTCTGTTTTCCTATTTGGTTTCTTATGGATTTGTAGGAGCTCTTTATGTTTTCTTTGTTGAAGTTAATCTATCCCAGTGTTATTTGTATTTTGTATTTATGCCTTTTTACCAGTTAAATACTAATTTTTTTCATGTAGTAGAATGTATTTTTTTTCTTTTATTATTATTATTTGAATTTTGTGCTATACTGTGTAAAACAGAGCTTACTTAAATATTTTAAAATTTCTTGTTTTCTGGAGTTCCCGTCGTGGCACAGTGGTTAACGAATCCGACTAGGAACCATGAGGTTGCGGGTTCGGTCCCTGCCCTTGCTCAGTGGGTTAACGATCCGGCGTTGCCATGAGCTGTGGTGTAGGTTGCAGACGGATCTCAGATCCCGCGTGGCTGTGGCTCTGGCGTAGGCCGGTTGGCTACAGCTCTGATTCGACCCCTAGCCTGGGAACCTCCATATGCCACGGGAGCGGCCCAAGAAATGGCAAAAAGACAACAACAAAAAAATTTCATGTTTTCTTTTTAGGGCCACACCTGTGGCATATAGAGGTTCCCAGTCCTAAGGGTCAATTCAGAACTGTAGCCACCAGCCTACACCACAGCCACACCACATCTGAGCCATGTCTGCGACCTACGCAACGCTCACCACATCGCTGGATCCTTACCCCACTGAGCAAGACCAGGGATAGAACCTGCATCCTCATGGATGCTAGTCAGATATGTTTCTGCTTAGCCACGATGGGAACTCCTTCTTTTGTATTTTTGAGGTTTTGTGTTTTCTTTTTCTGGTCTTTTGAGGGCCGCACCCGTGGCATGTGGAGGTTCCCAGGCTAGAGGTCTAATTGGAGCTGTAGCCACCAGCCTACACCACAGCCACAGCAACGCAGGATCCGAGCCGCGTCTGCAACCTGCGCCACATCTCATGGCAACCCCAGATCCTTAACCCACTGAGCAAGGCCAGGGATCGAACCCACAATCTCATGGTTCCTAGTCGGATTCGTTAACCACTGAGCCACGATGGGAACTCCCTCCATTTTCTTTTAATGGCTGCACCTGTGGCATATGGAAGTTCCCAGACCAGGGACTGAATCTGAGCCACAGCTGTGACCTACGCTGTGGCAGTGCTGGATCCTTTAACTCACTGCATCAGGCTGAAGATTGAACCCTTGCCTCCACAGTGACCCAAGCCCCTGCAGTCAGGTTCTTAACCTGCCGAACCACAATGAGAAATGCGGTTTTGTGTTTTATTTTCATCTTTGATTCATTTGGAATTTATTTTGGTAAGGAATGAGGTAAGAATCTGTGATACAACAAAATGTATATATATTTGATCTTTATCCTTGATTCCTGGCACAGCACTAAAACCACTGGTTTTCTGAATGATGGGAGTATCTTTTGGTATCCATTACAGTCCCCTTTGGAATACACCTACATCTGTGCTAATGAGGTGAACTAAGGTAGGGACTCTAGATAGGCTCCAGATGAGGGCTGGTCCCTAGAAAGACCTAACATCATTAGAGACTGGGAAATCTCAGCCTTGTGCCCCTAAGTCCTGGAGAGTAGAGGGGAATTGGAGCTGGCTTATGAAATGCTGGGTCAGGGTGAGTGAACACGTTTGGTGTCCTAGTAGGGTGGCATATCTAGAGCTCATGGAAACTGTGTCACTCCCCTAATACCTTGTCCTGTGCAGCTCTTCCATTTGGGTGTGCCTGAGTTGTATTCTTTATAAAAAGCTGCTAAACCTAAGTCAAGTGATTTTCTTTTTTTTTTTTTTTTGTCTTTTTGCTATTTCTTTGGGCCGCTTCTGCGGCATATGGAGGTTCCCAGGCCAGGGGTCCAGTCGGAGCTGTAGCCACCAGCCTACGCCAGAGACACAGCAACGCGGGATCCGAGCCACGTCTGCAACCTACACCACAGCTCACGGCAACACCGGATCGTTAACCCACTGAGCAAGGGCAGGGACCGAACCCGCAACCTCATGGTTCCTAGTCGGATTTGTTAACCACTGTGCCATGACGGGAACTCCTCAAGTGATTTTCTGAGTTCTGTGTCAGTCTCAAAATTTTTCAGTTTTCTCCTAAGGAGGGGATTGTGGTAACTCCCAGATTTGTAGCTAAGTTGGACAGAAGTGTGAATAACCTAGTAACCTGGGACTTCCAACTGGTGTCTGAAGTGGAGGCAGTCTTTTGGAACTGAGCCCTTAACTGTGAGGTTTGTGCTAACTCCAGATAGTGTCAGAATTGAATTGAATTGCTGGATCCCCAGTTGGTGTGGGAGAATCAGAGAGTTGGTATCAGAGAATTGGAGAATTGGTTATAGGTGTTTGGAAAAAACTCAGAATCCAATATTTTTCCCCAGGATAATTGATGTTTTCCACCATTAATGTGTGATGCAGTTATTAGCATTTGCTACATTCTCAGATGTAAAAAGGATCTGCCTTGGAGTATATTCAGTTCTATACTGTTGTAAGTATCAACATCATATTGTTTTACTTACTGTAGTTTTTCAGTATGTTTCAAAATTTGGTGGGGCCAGATACTCTTCATCAGTCTTTGTTTCTGAAATTTTCTTGCTATCTTGCCATTTGCTTTTCTTTCTAAATTGATGATAGAATTCATCTAGCTTTTAAAAATCTCTATCTTTGAACATAGGTTGCTTTCAAAGCAGGTGTTTAAAGCATGTATTACTTTTTAAGTAAAATACACATTTTAATACGTGGAATTTTCAAATTAATGCAGGGGAAGTGGGAGTTCTTTTGTGGTGCAGTGGGTTAAGGATCAGGTGTTGTCACTGCAGTGGCATGGGTTGCTACTGTAGGTGGTATAGGTTTGATCCCTGGCCTGAAGAAGGAAATTCCACATTCTGTGAGCATGGCCAAAAAAAAAAAAAAGAAAGAAAGAAAAGAATAAATGCAGTGGAAATAGCAAAAGGTCAGGGGCTAGAGGCATTTCTGACATAAAATTGACTGAATTTCGAAATATGTGCTACATAGTTACCATTTCTAGTCTAGGAGTCAGAAGAGGTCAAGGAAATTCCACAAAGGGGGCAGGTTTTGTACGGGGAGGTGGGGTGATAATATTGATTTTGGATAATGTTTTTTCAGTTGTTGGCCATCCATTCTTTGAGTGTCTACTTTGTGACAGAGTACTGTGCTTGGAGTAAATATACACATGAAAAGAGAAGGTCCCTTCCTTCAAAGTCTCTCCAGTGTAGAGAGACAAACATACAGCAGCACACACAATGTACACAACATACTGAAGACCTGAATGGTGTAATCTCAGTGCCATGCTGTGAGGGCAGACTTCCTAAAGCAAATCTTTTTTTAACTATTGAAAAAATGTATTGGATTTTCTTATTACAAAAATAACAGGGAATTGGAGTTCCCATTGTGGCACAGTGGAAATGAATCCGACTAGCAGCCATGAGGTCACGGGTTCCATCCCTGGCCTCGCTCAGTAGATTAAGGATCCTGCATGGCCATGAGCTGTGGTGTAGGTTGCAGATATGGCATGGATCTGGCGTCGTTGTGGCTGAGGCATAGGCTGGCAGCTGTAGCTCTGATTCAACCCCTAGCCTGGGAACCTTCATATGCCGCAGGTGCAGCCCTAAAAATATAAACAACACAATCATCATAGAAAAAGTAGCAAAACAAATTTAAAATAAATTCATAATCTTACCTCTCAGAGGTAACCATTTGTGATGGTTAATTTTATGTGTCAATGTGTCCAGGCCAGGGAGTTCCTGTTGTGGCTCAGCAGGTTATGAACCTGACTAGTATCCATGAGGATGTCGGTTCGATCCCCGACCCCACTTAGTGGATTAAGGATCTGGTGTTGCTGCCAACTGTGGTGTAGTTTGCATACGCAGCTTGGATCATGCATTGCTGTGTCTGCGGTGTAGGCTGGCAGCTGCAGCTCCAGTTCCACCTCTAGCCTGAGAATTTCCATATGGTTATGGAATATATATATATTATATGCTGCAGGTGTGGAATATATATATATTATATGCTGCAGGTTATGGAATATATATATATGTGTGTATATATATATATATATATATATTTATGCTGCAGGTGTGGCCCTAAAAAGAAAAAAAACAATGTGTCTGGGCCACAGTCCCCAGGTCAAACATTATTCTAGACATTTTTGTAAAGGTGTTTTTTTGGATTAACATTTAAATTGGTGGATTTAAATTTTAAATGTTAAATGTACTCTATTATAGTAAAGCAGATTATCCTACATAATGAGTCGACCTCCTCCGATTAGTTGAAGGCCTTAGGAGAACAAAGATGATCTCCCCCTAGCAGAAGGAATTCTACTAGAAGACAGCCTTTGGACTTGAACTGCATCTCTTCCCAGGGCCTCCCATCTGCCAGCCTACCCCGCAGATTTTGAATTTACCAAGCCTCTATGATCCTGTGAGCCAGTTCCTTACAGTAAATCAGTCTCTCTCTCTTTCTTTCATTTTAACAGTCGATGATGCAGTCATACGTACATTTAACAGTCAGTGTCCTCACTTTAACGGCAGATACCCTGTAAGGTTGTGTATCTTTTTTTTTTTTTTTTTTTTTTGCCGTACTTGGGGCATGTGGGAATTCCAAGGCCAGGCATGGAACCCATGCCACATCAGGGACCTGAGCTGCTGCAATGAAAATGCCAGATCCTTAACCTGATGTGCCACAAGAGAACTCCAAGGCTGTTCTTATCTAGATAGACAGATGTAGATAGATATCTAGACACTCATCTGGCTGGTTCTGTTTCTTTGGGGAACCTGAACTAATATATGTTATGGTACTGATAAGGCTTCTAAAGGAGCAGAATCTTAAGGATGCATTTTCTGAGTTGGTTCTGGGGTTTTTGAATTGGCTCTCTAATGTGAAATTTAAGGATCCTAATGATTCTATTTCCAATAGTAGCGAGAGTGGTATTAATGATATTGTTCATGGCATGTTATGAAAATAGAAGTATGCAATATATCACCATTAGATGCTGCTAATAAAAAACTTATAAAAGGCAAGGACCTGGGTAACCATGTACATGATACCTGGGAACATTTTTGTCAAACTAATGAGTATGATGAGGTTGGCTGGTTGCTTCTAATGTCACTGGACAAAGTAGAGGAAGAAAAGGGTGAGATCAGGGATTTAAATGCCCAGCTTAGGAGTTCCCATTGTGGCACAGCGGAAAGGAATCCGACTAGCATCCATAAGGATGCGGGTTTGATCCCTGGCCCCGATTAGTGGGTTGGGGATCTGTCATTGCCATAAGCTGTGGTGTAGATCACAGATGTGGCTCAGATCCCACGTTGCTGTGGCTGTGGTGTAGGCCAGCAGTTGTAGCTTCGATTTGACCCCTAGCCTGGGAACTTCCATATGCCATGAGTGTGGCCTTAAAAAGACAAAAATAAATAAATAAAAATTCCCAGCTTAAGCAATGTATAAGTCACCTGAAAGCTTTGTCTGTCCTGGAAGAGACTTTTAGCTCCTGTAGCCACAGAACTGAGATTGCTGAAATTTCATCATGTAAATGGATGAATTCCAGTGCAAACTGAAAAGCGAGGGCAGTATGAGGAAGGAATGGGATCTGAAAATTTGGAACAGGACTTGTGAGAATACCCTGATGAAGTTGGGGACATTGAGCCCTTCCATTCTATTGAATCTTCTCTGCCAGTGGAAGCAGCCGCTCCACCCCTGTCTGAGGAGGTTTACCCTGCATTGCCCTGTAACACTGTAATGGCCTCCACTGAGCATTCTTGCAAAATACTCTGATTCTCTTCAGGGCTCACCCCTTTTTGCTTCGGAAATTGGCTAAAGTCCCAGCAGGCCCTGGAGACACAAGTTACATGAAGTAGCCCAGATATCCATTGTCCCAGTGCCTGTGCTCTTACCTTCTCTCTGCCAGCCTCTACCTATGGCCTCATGGGAAATTCTCTGTGATCAGCTGAGGATGAGAAAACTGGCCAAATTTAAGGATGGTTCTACAGGACATGCAGGTTCCTCTCCAAAGTAGGCAGCAGCAGTCCTAATCTTCCTGGGGCATTCCTTAAGCACCGTGGTAAATGGAAGCCCCCCTAATGGGTAGAACCTCAAGTCGTGCATCTGGTTTTTCATTTTGCTTAGGAGGAGAAATGGCCTGTTGAATGATTCTATGCCAGTTCATGGGCTGTGGTCAGATGGTCATGGACTTGGAAGGAACATGATTAGAAAATGGATGACAAGAGGGAGTTCCCGTGGTGGCGCAGTGGTTAACGAATCCGACTAGGAACCATGAGGTTGCAGGTTCGGTCCCTGCCCTTGCTCAGTGGGTTAAGGATCCGGCGTTGCCGTGAGCTGTGGTGTAGGTTGCAGACACGGCTCGGATCCCGCGTTGCTGTGGCTCTGGCGTAGGCCGGTGGCTACAGCTCCGATTCGACCCCTAGCCTGGGAACCTTCACATGCTGTGGGAGCGGCCCAAGAAATAGCAAAAAAGACAAAAAGACAAGAAAAAGAAAAGAAAATGGATGACAAGGAAGGCTTGGAAAGAGATCCATGGATTGATCTCTCTGAACAGATGAAAAATGTGAAGACACTTGTGTCCCATATGAATGCTCGCCAAAGGGTGACCTCAGCAGAGGAGGATTTTAATACGTGGCTAGAGTGACTTGTTCAGGGGATACCAGTTGGCCTTTCCCCAGCCAGCCCTGTCATTGGCCAATGAATTTATGAAGCAAGTGCCCCTGGTGGCAGGGATGGAGGTTATGCATGGGGTCAGCAACATGGGCTTCCATTCACCAAAACTGTCTTAACTACCACCACCGCTGAGTGCTCAGTCTGCCAGCAGCGGAGACCAACACTGAGAGCCTGATGAGCACCATTCCCTGGAGTGATCACCCAGCTGTCTGGTGGGAGGTTGGTTACAACGCACCGTACTTCTTTCATGAAAAGGGCAACATTTTCTTATTGGAATAGACACTTTGGATATGGATTTGCCTTCCCTGCTTGCGGTACTTCTGCTAAAACTACCGTCTGTGGACTTAGAGGACGTCTTACCCACCATCACGGTATTCCACACAGCATTGCTTCTGGTTAAGAAACTCATTTTATTTTTTGTGTTTTTATTTTTTTGGCCTCACCCACAGCATGCGGAAGTCAAACCCTTGCCATAGCAGCAACCAAGCCACAGCAGTGACAATACCAGATCCTTAACCCACCGAGGAACTCCTAGGAACTCGTTTCATAGCAAATGAAATACAGCAATGGGCCCACGCTTGTGGAATTCACTGATGTTACCGTGTTCCCCACCATCCTGAAGCAGCCTGACAGAATGACGGGATGGCCTTTTGAAGACTTATTGTGCTAGCTAGGCAGCAGTCCCTGGGACAAGGTTCTCCAGGAGGCCTGTATGCTTTGAATCAGCACCCACTATATAGTACTGTTTTTCCAATAGCCAGGGTTCACAGGGAGCAAGGATTGGAGATGGGAGTGGCATCCCTAGTGACCTATTAGGAACATATTTGCTGCCTGTCCCATGACCTTATGCTCTACTAGTCTACAGGTCTTAGATCCAAAGGGAGAAATGCTGCTACTAAGAGACACAATAATAATTTCCACTGAATTGGAAGTTAACACTGCCACTCAGACCCTTTGGGGTCCTTGTGCCTCTGGCTCAACAGGCAAAGAAGAGATTTACTGTACCAGCTGGGGTGATTGATCCTAATTACCAAGGGGAAATTGAACTGTTACTCCACAACACAGATGTCTGGGATACAAGAGATCCCATAGGTGTCTCTTAGTATTGCCATGCCTCTGATTAAAGTCAGTGGAAAATAGAACAACCCAATTCAGGCAGGATTACTAATGGCCCAGGACCCTTCGGTAATGACAATTTGGATCACCCCAGCAAATGACCATGACCAGCTGAAGTGCTTACTGAGGTCAAAGGGAATACAGTATGGGAGTGGAAGAAGGCCGTTCTAAATACCATCTATGACCACAGCCACAGCAATGCAGGATCCAAGCCTCATCTGCGATCTATACCACAGCTCACGGCAACAACGGATCCTTAACCCACTGAAAGAGGCCAGGGATCTAACTTGCATCCTCATGGATACTAGTTGGGTTCATTAACCACTAAGCCACAACAGGAAGTCCCTGGACGTATATTCTGGATGTTTCGGTGAAGATGTTCTTTGGATAAGATTAACACTCGGAGTTCCTGTCATGGCTCAGCGATAATGAATCTGACTGGCATTCATGAGGACACAGGTTCAATCCTTGGCCTCACTCAGTGAGTTAAGGACCCAGCATTGTTGTGAGCTGTGGTGTAGGTCACAGACACAGCTCAGATCTGGTGCTGCTGTGGCTGTGGTATAGACTGGCAGCTGCAGCTCTGATTTGACCCCTAGCATGGGAACTTTCATATGCTGCAAGTGTGGCCCTAAAAAGACAAAAAAAAAAAAAAAATAGCACTTAAATCAGTAGACTTTGATTAAAGCAGATTATGCTATATAACATGGGTGGGCCTCATTCTATCAGTTGGAGACCTTGAGAGAACGAAGACCTGACCTCTCCCTAACAAGACAATTCTGCCAGCTGACTGCCTTTGGCCTCAAACCTCAGTTCTTCCCTAGGTCTCCAGTCTGCAGATTTTGGACTCCCTATCCTGCCTCCCTATCCTGCAGACTTTGGACACACCAAGCCTTCATGGTCACATGAACCAATTCCTTATAGTACTCTCCCGTGTATGTGGTGGGTGTGTATGTATGTGTATACAGGCAGACCTCATTTTTTTTTTTTTTGTCTTTTGTTGTTGTTGTTGTTGCTATTTCTTGGGCCGCTCCCGCGGCATATGGAGGTTCCCAGGCTAGGGGTTGAATTGGAGCTGTAGCCACCAGCCTACGCCAGAGCCACAGCAACGCGGGATCCGAGCCGCGTCTGCAACCTACACCACAGCTCACAGCAACGCCGGATCCTTAACCCACTGAGCAAGGGCAGGGACCGAACCCGCAACCTCATGGTTCCTAGTCGGATTCATTAACCACTGCACCACGACGGGAACTCCAGACCTCATTTTTTAAAAATGATTTTTATTTTTTTCTATTACAGTTGGTTTACAGTGTTCTGTCAATTTTCTACTGTACAGTAAAGTGACCCAGTCACACATACACATATACATTCTTTTTCTCACATTATCCTCCATTATAGAGACAGCTTCTTTTTTCATTATCCTCCATCATGCTCCATCATAAGCGACTAGCTATAATGTAAGTGCAAGGTGAAGCTGCAAGTTACCCAGGAGATACGGCAAAGATAATGAATGAAGATAGCCACACTAAACAATAGATTTTCTTTCTTTGTTTTTTTAATTAATGAATTTTATTACATTTATAGTTGTAAACAATCATCACAACCAAATTTTATAGCATTTCCATCCCAAACCCTCAGTGCACCCCCTCATCCCCCAACCTGTCTCATTTGAAACAACAGATTTTCAGTGTCAATCAAACAAGCTTCCATTGGAACAAGATGCCATCTAGGACTCATAGCTAGAGAGGAGAAGCCAATGCCTGGCTTCGAAGGACAGGTCGACTCTTGTTAGGACGACTGCAGCTGGAGACTTTAAATTGGTACTAGTGTTCATTTACTATTCTAAAAAGTCTAGGGCCCTTAAAAATTATGCTAAATCTAATCTGTTTGTGCTCTATAAATGGAACAACAGAGCCTGGATGATAGCAAACACTTTATAACTGTTTACCATGTATTTAAAACCCACTGAGACCTACTGCTTAGAAAAAGATTCCAAATATTACTGCTCACTGACAATGTACCTGGTCACCCAAGGGTTCTGATGGAATGTAAAATGAGACGAATGTTTTCATGCCTGCTGACACAACATCCATTCTGGAGTCTGTGGATCGAGGAGTAATTATGGCTTTCAAGTGGGTTTGATTGTTTTGTTTTGTTTTGGCCCAGCCCATGGCATAAGAAAATTCCCAGGCCAGGGCTTGAACCTGTGACATAGCAGCAACCTTGGATTCTTAACCCACTGAGCTACTAGGGAGATCCACAAAACAGACTTGCATAGTGCCTGGACAGGGACTTGAACCCTGGGCCCTCAGATTAAAAGTCTGATGCTCTACCAACTGAGCTACCCAGGCTCTTCAAATCTTATGATTTAAGAAATACATTTCATAAGGCTACAGCTGCCATAAATAATGAGTCCTCTGATGGATCTGGGCAATGGAAATTAAAAACCTTCTGGAAAGGATTCAACATTCTAGATGCCATTAAGAATATTTGTGGTTCATGAGAAGAGGTCAAAATATCAACATTTACAGGAGTTTGGAAGAATTTGATTTCAATCCTCATGGATGACTTTGAGGGGTTCAAGTCTTCAGTGGAGGAAATAACTGCATATGTGGTGGAAATAGCAAGAGAGCTGGAAATAGAAGTGAAGTCTGAAGATGTGACTGTATTGCTGCCACCTCCTGATAACACTTTAATGGATGAGGAGTTACTTCTTATGGATGAAGAAAGAAAGTGGTTTCTTGGGATGGAATCTGTGCCTGGCGAAGATGCTATGAAGGTTGTTAAAATGACAACAAAGGATTTAGAATATGACATAAACTCAGTTGATAAAGTTGCCACAGGATTTGAGAGGATTGACTCCAATTTGTGTGTGTGTGTGTGTGTGTGTGTGTGTGTGTCTTTTTAGGGCTGCACCTGCAGCATATGAAGGTTCCCAGGCTAGAGGTCCAATCAGAGCTGTAGCTGCCAGCCTACACCACAGCCATAGCAACCTGGGATCCAAGCCGTGTCTTCAACCTACACCACAGCTCATGGCATCGCTGGATCCTTAACCCACTGATCGAGGCCAGGGATCAAATCTGCATCCTCATGGATGCTAGTGAGTTTCGTTAACCACTGAGCCATGACAAGAACTCCAGACTGACTCCAATTTTGAAAAAAGTTCTACTGTGGGTAAAATGCTATCAAACAGCACTGCAAACTACAGAGTAATCATCCATAAAGGGAATGTTCAATTGATGTGGCAGACTTCATCGTCTTATTTTAAGAAGTTGCAAGGAGTTCTCTTGTGGTGCAATGAGTTAAGGATCTGGCATTGTCACTGCAGGAGCTTGGGTTGCTGCTGTGGCATGGGTTCGATCCCTGGCCCAGGAACTTCCACATGCTGTGGTGCAGTTCTCCTGTAGTGCAGTGGTTAATGATCTGGCTTGCCTCTCTGGCATTGCTGGTTCTATCCCTGGCCCAGCACAGTGGGTTCAGGATCTGGCGTTGCTGCAAACTGCAGCGTAAGTTGCAGATGTGGCTTGGATCCAGTGTTGCCATGGCTGTGGCACAGGCCAGCAGCTGCAGATCCAGTTCGACCCCTAGCCTGGGAACCTCCATATGCCATGGGTACAGCCCTTAAAAACAGAATATAAAGTGTTTCTTTTGGTCATGTGGAAAATTCTTTGTGGTCAAATTCATTAATATCTTTAGTAAATTTTGAATCCTAGTCAAAAATACTTCCTTCAAAGTGAAGAGAAGTTTATTTCTTCTTATGTCACTTGTAATTTCTGTTTTATGAATATTACTGATATTTAATATTTATCTTCATTGTAAAATATAGCCTTGGAATTCCCATGGTGGCTCAGCAGGTTAAAAATCTGACTAGTAGCTGTGAGGATGTGAGTTCAATTCCTGGCCTCACTCAGTGAGTTAAGGATCTGGCATTGCTGTGAGCTGCAGTGTAGGTGGCAGACACAGCTCAGAGCCCAAGTTGCTGTGGCTGTGTGGCGTAGGCTGACAGCTGCAGCTCCAATTTGACCCCTAGCTGGGAAACTTCCATGAGGGTGCAGCCCTAAAAAGACCAAAAAAAAAAAAAGCAAGAACCAAAAAACCCTGGAGGACTTGGTCCCTTAGGTCTATCCTCAGCCTTTAATTTTAGAGCAAACTCTTTGTTCTGGAACATAATATTTGCCCCTCAGCTGTGGTTCTGGAGTTTGGTGAAAGGTCTAAGATGTGTTCCAAACCCTCTGCTTTGGCAGGATTCAAATGACAAACTCTGTGTACTCTGTGACCAGCAACTGAAACCTCTGCTTTGTTCGTTATTTTTTGTTTTCTTAGCCTCTACCTGCAAATACAGAAAGCTCAAACTACACTGGCTTAAACCAATAGGAATTTATTTTTCTTAAAAAAAAAAAAGAGAAAGAAAGAAACCTAGAGATGGGTGGCTATTGGTATTACCATCAGTGGTGCAATTATTTCTATTTTATTTTTGTCTTTTTGCCTTTTCTAGGGCCCCTCCCGTGGCATATGGAGGTTTCCAGGCTAGGGGTCCAATTGGAGCTATAGCCGCCGGCCTTCGCCAGAGCCACAGCAATGAGGGATCTGAGTCGTGTCTGCAACCTGCACCATAGCTCACGGCAATGCCAGATCCTTAACCCACTGAGCAAGGCCAGGGATTGAACCTGCAACCTCATGGTTTCTAGTCAGATTCGTTAACCACTGCGCCATGACAAACTCCAGTGGTGCAATTGTTTTTATAGCTGGGTTGCTGCCATCTTCTTTGTTTTTCTTTATGATTGCAAGATGACGTCTATACCTTCAGTCATGTCATGAATATTTAAGGCAGGAAAAAGAAAGAAGGAACTAGGCCAGCATGTTCTTCTCATGAAGAACAAGCAAAATCTTTCCCAGCAACCTCCTCAGCATGTTTCTGTCTGAATCTCATTAGTCACATCAGGAATGCATGGCTACCCTAAGTTGAGAAACTGGGAAGGTGAATAACAGGATTTCACAGTTGGCTGAGGGCAGTTACCAATTTTAGATAACCTTTTTTTTTTTTTTTTTTTTTTTTTTTGTCTTTTTTGTTGTTGTTGTTATTGTTGCTATTTCTTGGGCCGCTCCCGCGGCATATGGAGGTTCCCAGGCTAGGGGTTGAATCGGAGCTGTAGCCACCGACCTACGCCAGAGCCACAGCAACGCGGAATCCAAGCCGCGTCTGCAACCTACACCACAGCTCACGGCAACGCCGGATCGTTAACCCACTGAGAGAGTGCAGGGATAGAACCCGCAACCTCATGGTTCCTAGTCGGATTTGTTAACCACTGCGCCATGACGGGAACTCCTAGATAACTTTTTTGATACGTAATCATTTGAGTCATTTTTTTTAATGTCAAGATTTTATTTACTAAGTTAAGGAATTTACATGTACCATTACATTGGTTTCAGGTGTACAATATGATGATTTGGCATTTGTTTATATTGTGAAATGATCATTATAATACGTCTAGTTAACATCCATCACCATACACAGTTATACTTTTTTTCTTGGGATGAGAACATTGACGATCTACTCTCAGCAACTTTCAAATATGCAGTAGAGTATCATTAGCTCTTGTCACCATGCTGTACAGTACGGTGAGATAATAGGGCATATATACTGGTCTCTACCCCTGGTTACCGGCGCAGAGCTCCTCAGCCCTTTGTAAGGTCCTAAGTGATAAGAACACTAGGAGCATCTCTTGTTCTAATATGGGTCTTTGACCTCTGTCCCTGACCCAGAGCTCCTGAAACCCTTAGAGTGTCTTTTGTTCTAATGAGGCACCTCCGGGTGGGCTCTGGACGGCTCTGGATGAGGGCTAGTCTCTGGGAAGACCGACTCACGATTAGAAGCTTGGCATTTGCAGCCCTGTCCCACATTCTCTTGAGAAGGGAGAAGGCCTGAAAATGGAATGAGTGATCCATTATACCCACATGATGAAGCCTCCATAAAATCCCAAAAGTACAGGGTTCAGAGAGCTTCCAGGTTGGCAAATACATCCACACCAGGGGGGTGACACACCCCTGCTCCACAGGGACAGAAGCTCTTGTTCTCACTACCCTCCTCACCTCCCCTTATGTATCTCTTCACCTGGCTGTTCATCTGTATTCTTTATCATCTTCTTTAATAAAATGGTAAGTGTAAGCAAGTGTTTCTCTGAGTTCCGAGACCTGTTCTAGTAAATTAATTGAACTCAAGGATGGGGTCAGTTTAGCTTCCAGTCTGTAGCTGGTTGGTCAGAAGAAGCACAGGTGATCCTGGCCTTGAGAGAGGCGTCTGAAGTGTGTGTGTGTGTGTGTGTGTGTGTGTGTGTACGTGGTGGAGGGAGAAGGCTGGTAGGACTTCCCCTATCTGGGAAGATAGTGTCAGAACTGAGTTAAATTATGGGATATCCAAATGGTGTCACAGATACCCAAACAGTGTCACAGATGCTTGATGTGGGGGAAAATCCCCACACATTTGATGGCCAGAGTTAAGTGTTTTGTGTACCTAGTAAAGAAAACACAGTAGGGAAGAATTGGGTTTTTCCATACACAGGAGGAAAAAAATTGAATTTTCCTATTTTAATGATATTCTGATTTTTTTTTTTTTTTTTAATGGCTGCACTTGTGGAGTAAGGAAGTTCCCAGACCAGGGGCTGAATTTGAGCCACAGCTGTGGCAATGCCACTGCTCCGGGTGGGGACTGAACCCACACTTCTGCAGCAACCTAAACCACTGCAGTTGGATTCTTGACCCACTGTGCCACAGCAGGAACTACCAACTTATTTTATAACTGGCAGCTTTGGCCACCTTCACCTATCTCGCTCCACCCCACCCCTGAGGCATTGAATTTTGATTGATTTGTAAATCACAGCACAGTAATAAATGTTTTTTTGTTCTTTGTTTTTGTCTTTTTTGCCATTTCTTGGGCTGCTCTTGCGGCACATGGAGGTTCCCAGGCTAGGGGTCTAATCGGAGCTGTAGCCACCGGCCTACACCACAGCCACAGCAACTCGGGATCCGAGCCGCGTCTGCAACCTACGCCACAGCTCACGGCAACTCCGGATCCTCAACCCACTGAGCAAGGCCAGGGATTGAACCCACAACCTCATGCATGGTTCCTAGTCGGATTCGTTAACCACTGCGCCACGACGGGAACTCCTAATAAATGTTTTAAAACTAATTTCAACCAATATGAAACCAAATAAAATTTCAACTACAAGTGTTAACACAGGTGTGAATGTGAGGTAGGTACAAGAGTCATAAGTAGCTGACAGATTTTATTTGGTATATTTTATCTGAAATCCATTTAATAGTAAACATCTGTGAAATATGAGCAATAGCAAAAATGAACTCTTCTACTGTTTCGCAGTTATCGTACCTGGGTTTCTTTTCCCTTTGAAATAAATCCTCAGTTACCATTTTTATCCTTAAACATGATGTTTAACACCTCGTTTCTTTTATTATACTGATTTCTAAATTATTTACTATAAAATATAGTTTCTTGACTAGATTGTTATTTTAGACCCCCTTATTTTGCCCTCCCCTATTGATTGTATATTCTTTTACCTCATATATCAGAAGATCAAAATTTCTCCTTTCCGTCCGTCATCAAAACCATCTCTGGCAGATCTAGGAGAAATTAAACTGGATGTGCCCCAAACCTGCCACCATTTTCTTACTAATGACATCTGAGAATGTTGAACTCCACAGAGCATCAGGACTCTTGTTGTCTGGATAGAACTTTTTTTTTTTTTTTTTTTTTTTTTTTTTTTGCGGGGTCCTGTAGCAAGTGGCAGGAATGCCGTGACCAAGTGCCCTGCTCTAGCGATCGCAGCCCCCCTGCCTTAACGACCGGTTTGGAGGGAGCGTGCAGACATGACCGTCAGTATCTGAAGTTGTAGCTTGCATTTTAGGATGGGACCTGACCGCCCAGCTCAAAGGTAAATGTTTGCGACAACCACCCCTTATCTATTGTAGTCAATATAAAAGTAGCTGGGCAAGTGACACCTAGAAGAAGATAAGATGACCAAAAAAAAAAAAAAAAAAATGCAAAGATTGCTTTTGTCACTTACGTGTTTTTGCAATTAAGTTGCGAGTATAAATAGTTTTTGAAGTTCTCTTGGCGCGTACATTCCTACAAGGGCATAATGCCAAACGTGGATTTCAAAAAAGGCCCCTAACGGGGCCTTCGTTAATTGCAAAATCAGTGCAGAGGTCCCTCGCTTCTCTCACGGTCCCTTATCCCAAGTGGTGGTGGCGGTGGGGAAGGCTTGTAAAGGTCGCGAGCTCTTTTGCTCCTCCTCCCAAAGTGGAGGCACTGTGGCCTGCGGCTTTGCAGGAAAACGTCCAACGCGGAGTGCAAGGGAGTGCAAGTCTGGGTCCGCAATCGCTGAGCCCCCGAGGGAAGGAGGGGGCGGGCTCAGGGAGCCCCTCCCTCTGGGGCGGGGCCAAGGGCTTCTTCCCAGCCTTGCTCTGCAGGGAGGAGGTCTGCAGGCTCCAGTTTAGTTAAGTACATGCAAACCCCGCCCGTAGCCCCTGCACTTATCATCAGATCTCATATAATTGTTGGTAAAGACTCTGCGAGTCTGCACAGGTCAGTTCCCTCCGACCTCCGCGGCTGAAAGTCGGAGTCAGTCCTCCGCCCCCCAGCAGTCGGAAGGTTACGGCCTCGGGAGACCTGGAGGCGGTGGCCGCGGCCCAGGAAGGAGCAGCGGCGGCGCCGGGTAAGTTCGGGCATGTATTTATCTCTCTGTGTGCCCAACTTTCTGATTGACCGGGCTGCCTTTCCTATACCCAGGGCCTCTGTGATTCTACACTTATTCTTCTTGATCGGGATAGAAAGGCTTGGAATTTTAAGGCTTTCTTTTCATCCGTTTCCTTTGAATGGTTTTCACTTGTTTTATCCCACCGCTGCCTGTTACCAAACAGCATGAATGAATGATGCAATCGTGCATAGGGGAGTCATCAGTACAAGAGTAGGAAAATCTCCAGAATTTAGAGTTGCAGTATCTCACATTGTCAACTTTATTCCCATTAGAATTTTAAATATGTACTTAGCAGATATGTCGTTGTAAAGATACAGCTTCACGCTGAGAATTAAATAACTCTTCCATTCATTACGCTTACGTACTGCATTTTCTTCATGCGTGCCTGACTTGCACTTTGTGTTTACTCTTTAAATATTTGACTGACCGGTATTGGAATTAGGATCAGGGAAGAAAAATAAAATGTAAGATTTCTATATGTTATTACACCTGCCTGGTAAGTTTTCAATCTAAATGATCATCGTCCTGTCACTTTTATCTGGAAAAGAAAAAAAAAAACCAATTAGGAGGTTTTAAATTTTCAGATTATTTGATATCTGCCTAATAACTTAAAAAAATTTTTTTTCGTGGCTGCCCTGAGGCATCCAGAGTTCCCAGGCCAGGGTGCAACCTACTCCACAGCTGGGACAACCACAAGATCTTTTAACCCACTGTGCTGGGCCGGGAATGGAACCCTGCATCCTGGTGCTGCAGAGACACTGCAGATCCCATTGCCCCACAGCAGGAACTCCCCTAATACCTTTTCTTAAGCTAATAAATGCATCCTTTTTAGTGTACATTTTGATGAATTTTGACAGTTATACATTCGTGTAATCACCACAACAACAGAACACTTCATCCCCCCTAAAGTTTCCTAGGGCTTCTTTGCAGTCAGGTCCCCCTCACCCGACCCCTACTGACCTGATTTTTGTCATTATAGCATTTGTTTTATTTTCTAGGGTTTCACATTCACGAATCATATTGTATGTACTCCTTTGTGTCTGACTTCTTTTGGTCAGTATAATGGATTTTATATTTATTCGTATTATATTAGCTATTCATTCTGTTTTATTGCTGAGTAGTGTTCTCTTCTGGAGATGTTCTACAATTTGTTTATGTACTATTTATTTATTTATTTTTAGGGCCACACCTGCAGCATATGGAGATTCCCAGGCTAGGGGTTAAATCCGAGCTGAAGCTGCTGGCCTACACCACAGCCACAGCAATGTCAGATCCTACACCACAGGTCACGGCAACACCGGATCCTTAACCCCCTGAGCAAGGCCAGGGATCGAACCCACATCCTCATGGATACTAGCTGGGTTCGTTAACTGCTGAGCCACAGTGGGAACTCCCTGTTTATGTACTTTTTAAATTTAATTAAAAAAATTTTTTGGCCCACCCGAAGCATGTGGAAGTTCCCAGGCCAGGGATCGAATCTATGCCACAGCAGCAACCCTAGCAGCTGCAGTGACAACACTGGATCCTTAACTTGCTGCACCACAAGGAAATTCCTTTTATTTATTTAATTTTAATTTTTTATTATTTTTTTATCTTTTTGGCAGCTTCGCTCCACAGCATATGGAGTTCCCAGGCCAGGGGTCAGATCTGAACCTCAGTTGTGACTTAAGCTGCAGCTGCCGAACAGGCAATGCTGGATCCTTAACCCACTGCGCCGGGCAGGTATCTAACCTGTGTCCCAGCGGGAGGTTCCTAGGGCTTTTTTGCAGTCAGATCTGACATTGCTGTGGCTGTGGTGTAGGCCGGCAGCTGCAGCTCCAAATCGACCCCTAGCCTGGGAACTTCCATATGCCACAGGTGTGGCCCTAAAAGACAAAAAAAAAAAAAAAACCAAAAACCAAAAACCAAAAAACAGAGAGAAAGAATTAATTATGGATTCACAGGAGGTTGTAAAGAAATATACAGGAAAATCTCCTTCCCTTAAGGCCACCATCCTAAGGAACTGACATTGGCACAATCTATAGCGCTTGTTCAGATCTCACAGTTACACACAGTTATTTGTGTCTATATATATATTTTTTGTCTCTTTGCCATTTCTTGGGCTGCTCCCATGGCATATGGAGGTTCCCAGGCTAGGGGTCTAATCGTAGCTGAAGTCTCCAACCTACGCCAGAGCCACAGCAACTCGGGCGGGATCCGAGCCACGTCTGCGACCTACACCACAGCTCACAGCAACGCCGGATCGTTAACCCACTGAGCAAGGGCGGGGATCAGACCGCAACCTCATGGTTCCTAGTCAGATTCGTTAACCACTGCGCCACGACGGGAACTCCTGTGTCTGTTTTGCAAGTGATACCCTGCTTCATTCTATTCCCTGGAAGAGAGTCACTAAATCCAGCTCACTATTAAGGGCAGGGGGTTACAGAAGGGTTGGAACAGCAGGAGGCCCATGCACTAGGGGCCATTTTAGAGGCTGCCTATACCACAGGTGTGCAATTTTCCAAGTGCATTTTATTTATTATGCTTTTTAGGGCCGCACCCGCAGCACATGGAGGTTCCCAGGATAGGGGGCGACTTGGAGCTACAGCTGCCGGCCTATGCCGGAGCCACAGCAACACCAGATCTGAGCCACGTATGAGACCTACACCACAGATCCTTAACCCACTGATTGAGGCCAGGGATCAAACCTGCATCCTCTCCTTGTGGATACTAGATTCATTTCTGCTGTGCCACAACCAGAACTCCCATCCTTCGTTTTAGAAGTCTTGTAGTTTTGGCTTTTGTGTTTAGGTCTTGATCCCTTTGTAGTTAATTTCTGGCATTGGATTGTTGTTTAGGGTAGAATATAAGTTCCAAGACTTTTGTGGGTTGTTACAACTACCAGGTAGTATTTCAATATAATAACAGTGATAGTCTTCTCATTTCCATCTTAGTGAAACAAAATAGAAAGGACTTCTTAAATTTTCACATCATTTAATAAAGTCTCAATTTTATTCCTTTAATATGCCCCCCCCACAGCATATAAAGTTCCTGGGCCAGGGATCAGATCAGAGCCACTGCTGTGACCTATGCCACAACTGTGGCAATACCAGATCCTTTAACCCACTGGGCTGAGCTGGGGATTGAACCTGCTGATCCGCTGTGCCACAGCAGGAGCTCCTATTCCCAATTTTAAAAAGTCAAGTATGAATTTCAAAGAGAAACAGAGCAGACCTTTATGAGTAAAGCAATTCTCCTTTAGATGTAAGTGGATCAAAGGAGGAAGAGTAAACTAAATGATATGAAAGCAGCAAATCGGAAACATTCCTTTTCTCCTCCTGCTACTCTGGGTTCTCTCTTAAGAGCAGCAGCATCCACAAAAAGAAAAGAAAAAAAAAGAAAAAAAAGGCAGCAGCTTCTGGAGAGGGCTGCTGGGATGCAGCTCTCACTGGCCTGCAGGGGATCGGGGTTCAGAACACCTGCCGAAGTCTGTCATGCTCAGCAGAGTGGGAGAGAAACGCCAGATGAGCATCCCCAGGTTCAAGGCTTTGAGTACATCCTGTGCTCTTCCTCCCTCGCAGGACTGTTATTATTATCCTGTGTGACTCTGCTGGGAGAAGGGGTCCCTTTCTGAGTTCAGTGATGACCCTATTGGAACCTTCTGAATGATTTATTTCCATCCTGGCTTCCTTCTTCTGTCAACCTCTACTTTGCTTTTTCTTGCCTCTTCTTCTTAACTCTTTCTTTTAATCTCCGCTCCCTCGATTTAGCACCTTTAGCCACTTCTCTTGATAGTTTTCATGGTGAGGATTATAATTGGAAGTTGGCTTTGTTCCCTTGTTACGGGGCAGCAGCCTTCCTCTCTGACTGTTCTGGAATGTTGCCGACCTTCTCTCGTCGTGTTGAAGACAGCAGGGACTATTTTGTAGAGGCCGTAATGTACCTGTGTTGGCTTCTCTGTATTTGCATTTTGTTTTCGCACTAGTTCCTCTTTCCCGCTCCTTTCCAGCACCTTTGCACCCTGCTCATCAGGTGTAGGTGATTCCCTATCAGGCTAATGAGCGTTTGCAGAACCAGAGCCACAGAAGAGAGTGGTTCCCCGTCTGCGGTGCTTCGAGGCGGTGGAAGTTCCAGAGCGGAAGCAGGCTTAGGAGGCTTTGCCTCTGACTCTTCTCTGGGAGGGAAGATGCAGCTGGATGGTCTCTTTCATCTCCTGTGTCTGGATCTTGCCGTTCATCTCCTGTTCCCTCTCTCTAGGCTCTTTTTTTTTTTTTTTTTTTTTTTTGTCTTTTTTGTTGTTGTTGCTATTTCTTGGGCCGCTCCCGCGGCACATGGAGGTTCCCAGGCTAGGGGTTGAATCGGAGCTGTAGCCACCGGCCTACGCCAGAGCCACAGCAACTCGGGATCCGAACCGAGTCTGCGACCTACACCACAGCTCACGGCAACGCCGGATCCTTAACCCACTGAGCAAGGGCAGGGACCGAACCCGCAACCTCATGGTTCCTAGTCGGATTCGTTAACCACTGCGCCACAACGGGAACTCCTCTCTAGGCTCTTACTCTTGCAGAATTCACACGATCTCTCTTGAAGAAGTTTAGTGTCAGAACTTTATGCTGTGTTTTTATTCAGGAAAGAAGCAGGAAGAGAAGACCGTCCTCTCTTAGGAATCCAGCACTGGAGAAACGTGAGTCCGATTTGTGCTTTGTTGTTGTCATTGTCATAGTTCTGTGTTTCTCAGCGGTTTTATGCTTCCCCTGAATAAAAAAAAAAAAATCTCCTGCTGTAACCTATGTGGTCCGTATAAACTCTTAGGTTCCTTCTAAATCGTAAAATGTCCTGTAAATGCACTGGCCAGGAGTTCCCGTCGCGGCTTAGCAGAAATGAACTTGACTAGTATCCATGAGGACACAGGTTCCATCCCTGGTCTTGCCTGGTGTGTTAAGGATCCGGCGTTGCCATGAGCTGTGGTGTAGGCCGGCAGCTGCAGCTCTCATGTGACCCCTAGCCTGGGAACCTCCAGGTGCCGTGGGTGTGGCCCTAAAAAGACAAGAAAATAATAATAATAAAAAAAGCATTGGCCAGGAACCTTAGTCCTAGTTACAGGAAGGGTCTTTGACTCTCCTCTGATCCAGAAACTTTTCAGACTCCACAGGGCATTGTTTCAGTGCATGGAGGGCCCTAAACAGGGCCCACCAAAGCCTCCCCAGCTGACATCCATCTAAGCCCAGGAAGCTTTGCTCTATCAGCTTTCTCAGCCTCTATACCAGCTCATATTTGTTCTAACACACATGAAGGTAAGAGGTCAATCCTAACAAAAGGGGTAGTTGGTGAAACGGATCTCAGATGCCTCTGACGAGATACTTAGATGCAGAAGTTGGAAGGGAGTTTGTTTGGATGAGGAAGTTTTTTTTTTTTTTTGCTCTTATCCAAAATTCGACTTCCTGAGGTTGGCCGTGAAGGACACCTGCACTTGTACTTTCGGGACTGGGGGTTTGCAGGGGTGCTGAGCTGTTCTTCTTTACCAGTTGGTCCTCTGCTTCCCCAAGATGCACCTGCTGGGGGCTGGGTGGGCAGGAGTCCTGAACCACAGAAGGCGGTGGTCCAGTGGTCAGGACTGGGCCTGGGAGCTGCCATGTCTCCTTCCCACGCCCCACCTCCCCGCCCCCACCCCCGTCCTGTCTCCCGTCCTGTGGAGGGCCGGCGGGGAGGGATCCAGAGTCCATTCTCCAGCAACGATTTTTCTTTGTGTGAAATTCTAATGTACACAATTGACTTTGAAGCAACTGAACTTACTCAGCAGATTCCACCACCCCCACCCCCACCCCGGCCCCGGAGCTATGAAAATTTTGAATTTGTGTGAATCATGACTCACTCCTTGTGGAGACAATGAAAAAAAGACGGAACTAGACGTGAACACAGAGGCAGCGTGTTTTATAGTGTCGGTTGGGACGTGCTAAAGGAAGCCGAATTTGCTCTGTAGTCTAGGCAGGGGATTGAAACCTATGTTAGCTGAGGGGTGGAGGGCATATCCCCTGGCATGAGTATTTTGTGGGCAAAGTTACAGTCATATAATCCAGCTCCATCTCCTGGGGACGGTGTGGAGAAAGAAGCAGTCTTTGGAGTTCCCATCATGACTCAGTGGAAACGAAATCTGACTAGTATCCATGAGGATGCAGGTTCGATCCCTGGCCTTGCTCAGTGGGTTAAGGATCCGGCATTGCCGTGAGTTGTGGTGTAGGTCGTACATGCAGCTCGGCTCCCATGTTGCTGTGGCTGCGGTGTAGGCAGCTGCAGCTCCAATTGGACCCCCTAGCCTGGGAACTTCCATGTGCTGGGGGTAGAGCACTTTTAAAAAAAAAAAAAGAAAGAAAGAAAAAGAAAAAAAGAAGCAGCCTTTGTAATGTTTGTGTGTGGCTGTTTGCAAAACTGTTGGGCCCTTACAGTTGTTCCTGTCTGACCCTACCCAGGACTGTACTGTGTAATGAATCACTGCTTGGTCGTCAAGGGCTTTGTAGTTAATAGGCATTGTTTAATGATCATTAGGACCAGGTGGCCTCTATGCTCTGATAGTCCCCAAACAATGATGAAAAATCTTCCCTGACGTATTCCGGGCACCCACGAGACTAGTTACCTGTTCATAAATCTTTTCAGCAGTGCGCGCCCTGTTTCCACCTCCCACCGTGAGTTAACTATAATATTGCCCCAGTGGCCCCTCAACTGTGCCAAGTGCAGCTGCAAATGCTTTAGGGTCCTTGTCTACCCCACCCTCTGAGTAAGTTACCCACAATAAGCAATTGATTATATGGAGCTGGCTGCCTTGTTTTTTGTGTCAAGATGCCTTCTCCGTTGGGTGGGCACGTTCCTTCCCTCCGTCCTCTGGTAGTTTGTCTGAAACATCCTGTCTTTGGAACCAAACATCTGTCTTTGGAACCACAGTGCAACCCGGGATGCAGGTGTCAGTAATTTGAGTCCTAAGTCAGGACTAGCGTTCGTCTAGGTCTGTGAAAATCAGTCCTTGCTTTATT
Organism: Sus scrofa; assembly: GCF_054392235.1. NCBI lineage: Eukaryota > Metazoa > Chordata > Mammalia > Artiodactyla > Suidae > Sus > Sus scrofa. Next base: position 16,751,426 of record NC_139385.1, read on the forward strand.
TGAGGAAATGTGTGTTCCCTTTCATGTTTGATGCTTAAGATCAGGTTGAAGCTATTGCTGGTATCAGAGGTTGGAAAGAGGCTCAAGTCACTGGCTTTTCAAACTCGAGCAATAATGTTTTGTCTGATCATCCCAACAGAACTGGGAGCTTCTTGAAGGCGGTGCTGGTTCTCTGCTTCCCAGGTCTGTGGACTGGCTCTGTCTTCTTACAGCTGTGAGGCTTGAGGAGCCTCAGTCATTCTCAGGAAGATTGCCCATGCTTCATTATTTGTACAGCCTCATGTACAGTCTTGAAAGATTCTTTTTTTTTTTTTTTTGGTCTTTTTGCCTTTTCTAGGGCCGCTTCCTGTGGCATATGGAGGTTCCCAGGCTAGGGGTCTAATCGGAGCTGTAGCCACCGGCCTATGCCACAGCCACAGCAACAAAAGATCCGAGCCACGTCTGCGACCTACACCACAGCTCACAGCAATGCCGGATCCTTAACCTACTGAGCAAGGCCAGGGATCAAACCCACAACCTCATGGTTCCTAGTAGTATTCGTTAGCCACTGCGCCACAACGGGAACTCCCAGTCTTGAAAGATTCTTTGGCGCATTCCATTTATCTCAATTTAGCTTCTCTACATCATTTGTTGGTCTGGTGCTGGCTTTCTCTCCACTTGCACATGGCTCATTCTCCACGCTCAGTGGAATTGCACCGCATTAAGCACTGCTTCTCTGCTGATATACCTCTGTCTTCTAGACTTTTATAGTCAGTCCACCTGGCCTGGTTATGTTGGGTTGATTCCCTCTGGCCCAGAGCCAAATGGGGGTTTCTGAGACACAGAGAGTGGGATACGGAGCTCCTTGGAGTTCCCTGACTTGGTGAAGATTTGGCACTTTATGAAACCTGACTCTATCTGCTGGTCTCCCAAAGAGTGAGTAGACTTTCTTCTTTCCCTCTTAGGGAATCATCACTTGTTGTGTTGTATGGCTGGCAGAACTTTGGTCTGAATTTTTTTTTATTTCTTTTTTTTATGGGAGTATAGTTGATTTATAATGTTTCAGGTATACAACAAAGTGATAGATAACAAGGACCTACTGCATGGCACAGGGCACTATATTCAATATCTTATAATAACCTAGAATGGAATGAATTTGAAAAAGAATGCATATGTGTGTGTATATATATTTTTAGTTTTTTAAGGAATCTCCATACTGGTCTGCATGTTGGCTACACCAATTTACATTCCCACCAGTTGTAGAGAAGGGTTCTCTCTTCTCTACATTTATTGTTTGTAAACTTTTTGTTTATTGATCTATTTATTTATTTTTGTCTTTTTGCCTTTTCTAGGGCCGCTCCCGCAGCATATGGAGGTTCCCAGGCTAGGGGTCTAATCAGAGCTGTAGCCGCCGGCCTACACTACAGCCACAGCAACCCAGGATCCAAGCCGCGTCTGCAACCTACACCACAGCTCATGGCAACTCCGGATCCTTAACCCACTGAGCAAGGCCAGGGACCGAACCCGCAACCTCATGGTTCCTAGTCGAATTCGTTAACCACTGTACCACAAGGGGAACTCCAGTCTGTAGACTTTTTAAATAATGGTCATTCTGACTGTTGTGAGGCTTACCTCATTTTAGTGTTTTGTTTTTTCCTTGTCATTTTGGCTGTGCCCACAGCTTGTGGAAGTTCCTGGGCCAGGGATTGAACCCATGCCACAGCAATGATCTGAGCCACAGCAGTGACAATGCAGGATCCCCAAACCACTGTGCCACAAGGGAACTCCCTCATTTTAGTTTTGATTTGCATTTCTCTAGTATTAGTGACGCTGAGCATCTTTTCATGTGCCTCTTGGGCATCTGCGTGTCTTCTTTGGAGAATGGTCTGAATTCCTGATAAAAGTCTTTGACGTTTCCTGAGTCCACGTTATGTTCTTAACAATGTCTAACCTTGTTTAATTCTACGTAATTTATCTACATGTTGTCGTTGTGCATTCAAAATCCAAGTTTCAGTTCTTTGGTCATCACATAGGAGCTATATGACCTCGAGTAAAGCATTTACCTTCCTTGCACCACTATTAGTTAATCTACAAATATTGTTGCTGTAGAAAGGTGTGGGACTAGCCCCAGATAATGGCTTTGCGTTTCCTTCCAACTTCAGAATGTATGATGTTGATTCTGTTTCTCTGGTATAGTCATCATGGCTGGTTAAGGATTTTAATTTTAGGCAAATAGCCTACTAAGTTGGGATTATTTTATTGAGAACAAGTCTGTGGGTTTTTGTTTGTTTGTTTGTTTGTTTTTAAATCACATCTGAGCCACAGCTGTAACCTATGTCACGGCTGCAGCATGTCAGATCCTTAGCCCGCTGCACTGGGCTGGGGATTGAACCCGAATCTTAGCAGTGACCCAAGCAGCTGCAGAGACAATGCTGGATCCTTAGCTCTCTGTGCCACAGCGGGAACTCCCTGTGTTGAGTTCTTAATAACTGCTTAGATCCAACTCTAATTCATGACGCATTTACTTTTAACACCTACTGTTCTGGAAGCAGAGTTGGAAAGGTAATACAGTGAAAGTCCTACCCCAAAGGAACTCACATTCTAGGAAGCGTATTACAGGGAAGATCATTTAGTCGGCACCTCGAAGAGTAAATAGGAATTTGCCTGTTAGACATGAGGGATTAGGTGATATCAGGTAGAGGGAGCGGCATTTGCAAAGGCATGGAGAGCTAAAAAACCATGAGATATTTAAAGAAGAAAAAGTCCTCTGTAGGGAGTTCCTGTTGTGACGCAGCGGAAATGAACCCACGAGGATGCGCGTTCGATCCCTGGGCTCAGCTCAGTGGGTCGGGGATCTGGCATTGCTGTGAGCTGTGGTGTAGCTTGAAGATGTAGCTCAGATCCGGCCTTGCCGTGGCTGTGGTGTAGGCCAGGAGCTGTGGCTCTGATTCGACCTTTAGCCTGGGAACCTCCATATGCCACGGGTGCAGCACTAAGAAGCAAAAAAAAAAAAAAAAAAAAAAAAAAAAATGTCTATATTCCCTGAGCAAAAAGTGTGGGTGTGTGTTTGCGATATTTGTAGGGAGAGAAGAGCAATGGGGAGTAGACTGGTGAAACTGATTGGATCCAAATCCTGAAGGGCATAAATGAATTGAGCAACAGAGACATCATGTTAATTTTTATGCTAATCATGAGGAATGGCTGGACGAGGGTGCGTCGGGAGGTCTGATGTGACTAAGTTGACCTAGTTTGATTGTCCTTGGCAGCCAAACCTGAATACAGGCAGGCACAGGGGTATAGTTAAAACTTAAATGAAAAATGACTATGTTAAAAAAGAAAGTCTTCACCTTTTAAAAATATATACTGAAATTTTTTTCTTATGAAATGATATGATTTGCTTTGAGATAAATTAAAAAAGTGCAAGTGGGTGGGTGTGAGATTGTGATTTGTAATAAGAAATGTATATATTTGGTCCTGCTCCATTTCTGGCACAAAGCCCCTAAAACCCTTGGAATTTCCTGTGAGGAGAGCGATAAAGAGGTCTTTTATGTTAATCAGGTGACTTTTGGACCTACCTAAGGATGAGGGCTCTTTGCCACGAGAGTCAATCATGTGATCAGAGTGAACTTCGGGCCCCACTGCCCTGACCTCTGGGGAGGGGAGAGAGACCGGAGGCTGAATTCAGTCACCAATGACCAATAATGTATCAGTTATGTATCAGCTTGATCACTTAGGTATCAAGCTGATCAATTAACGCATTTGTCATGAGGCCACCATAAAAACCCCAAAGGAGGGGGTTGGAAGAGCTCTGGGTGGGTGAACCCGTGGAGGTTGGGGAGCTCCATGCCCAAGTACTTGCCCCTCTGCTCCTCTTCCATCTGGCTGTTCCTGAGTTAAAGCCTTTAATAATAAATCCGGTAAAGTTCTGTGAGCCACTCTAACAAATTGATCTAACACAAAGAGGGGGTTGTTGGAACCTTCAGTCTATAGCTGGTCAGTTAGAAGCATAGGTGATAACCTGGGCTTGTGACTGGCTTCTGAAGAGTGTGTGTGTGTGTGTGTGTGTGTGTGTGTGTGTGTGTGTGTGTGTGTATTGGAGTGAGGTCAGTCTTGTGGGACCAAACCCTTAACCTGTGGAATCTAATGCTTACTCTGGGTAGATAGTGTCAGAATTTTGAGTTGAGGAGTTCCCGTCGAGGCTCAGTGGTAGTCAAACCTGACTAGTATCCATGAGGACTTGGTTCAATCCCTGGCCATGCTCAGTGGGTTGGGGATCCAGCCTTGCCATGACCTGTGGTGTAGATCGCAGACACCGCTTGGATCCCATGTTGCTGTGGCTGTGGTGTAGGTCAGCAGCTACAGCTCCAATTCAGCGGCTAGCCAGGGAACCTCCATAGCCTCGAGCGGGGCCCTCAAAAGACAAAAAACAAAAAGAAAAAAGAATTTTGAGTTGAAATGTAGGCTACCCTGCTGGTGTCCAAGAATTGCCTGGATGTATGGGAGCCCCACCCCCAATGTTGGAATTGGGATGCAGAATCCTTTTTTTTTTTTTTTTTTTTTTTTTTGTCTTTTTGCTATTTCTTGGGCCGCTCCGTTGGCATATGGAGGTTCCCAGGCTAGGGTCCAATCGGAGCTATAGCCACCGGCCTATGCCACAGCCACAGCAACCCAGGATCCAAGCCGCGTCTGCAACCTACACCACAGCTCACGGCAACGCCGGATCCTTAACCCACTGAGCAAGGGCAGGGACCGAACCCGCAACCTCATGGTTCCTAGTCGGATTCGTTAACCACTGAGCCATGGCGGGAACTCCTGCAGTATCCTTTTTAGTGGGGTTGTTGATACAGCAAGATTTGCTATGATTTTTGAAGCAGGATGATAAATACATGGAGTTCATATATTCATACTTTCTGTTTTTGTATGTATTTGAAGTTTGCCACAATCAAAAGTTAAAATAAATGGTTAGTTGTGGGTATGTAATTCACAATTGTATCATTGTATTTATTCATTCAACCTTCAGAAGTTAATTGAGCAGCTACTCAAAAGAGGTTCAAAGCAATAGCTGTTTTGGAAAATATTGGCTCTTAGTGTAAAGAGCTTGCTATCCAGGAATGGGGGTGACATGTACATAAATCAGTTTAAGATAAGCTGGAATATTGTGAATTATATATCTTTTTTTTTTCTTTGTCCGCTGCACCCATGGCATATGGAAGTTCCCAGGCTAGGGGGCGGATCAGAACTCCAGCTGCTGGCCTACGCCATTGCAACAGCAACTTGGGATCTAAGCCTCATCTGTGACCTACACCACAGCTCACAGCAACTCCAGACCCTCAACCCATTGAGCAAGGCCAGGGATCAAACCCTCATCCTCATGAATCCTAGTCGGGTTCGTTACCGCTGAGCCACAACGGGAACTCCCCACATGCATTGGTTTAAAGTCAGTTCTCGAGTTGGTTGGTCAGCTCCTTCAAGTCTGTTTTTAGCCACTGTTCATGCTAAATATAAATGATTTGCAACATCTGTGTGGCTTAAACATGACATAGTAGATCTTTGATGGGCTAGTGGTCTGGGTCACCTCTAGGATCTTGTTCACCCCTAAGATTCTAGTCCAGTAATTTTCTTTTTTTTTTGTCTTTTTTTTTTTTTTTTTCTGTCTTTTGTCCTTTTAGGGCTACACCCACAGCATATGCAGTTCCCAGGCCAGGGGTCCAATTGGAGCTGTTGCTGCCTGCCTACACCACAACTCACAGCAACGCTGGATCCTTAACCCCCTGAGCAAGACCAGGGATGGAACCCCCAACCTCATGGTTCCCAGTCGGACTCCTTTCCACTGCACCACGACAGGAACTCCGATTTTCTTTTTTTCATTCTTTTTTTTTTTTGTCCTTTTAGGGCTGCACCCACAGCATATGGGGTTCCCAGGCTAGGGGTCTAATTAGAGCTGAATCCGCCGGCCTACACCAGAGCCACAGCAACGCAGGATCCTAGCCTCATCTGCAGCCTACACCACAGCTCATGGCAACACTGAATCCTTAACCCACTGGGCAAGGCCAGGGATCGAACCCGAAACCTCATGGTTCCTAGTCAGATTTGTTAACCACTGAGCCACAATGGGAACTCCTCTGATTTTCTTAAAAAATATAAAACTCTCAGGAGTTCCTGTCGTGGCTCAGCAGTTAACGAATCTGACTAGTAACATGAGGACGCAGGTTCAATCCCTGGCCTTGCTCAGTGGGTTAAGGATCCGGCATTGGTACGAGCTGTGGTGTAGGTCGCAGACGTGGCTTGGATCCCATGTGGCTGTGGTGTCGGCCTGCGGCTACAGTTCCAATTCAACCCCTAGCCTGGGAACCTCCACATGCTTCGGGGGTAGCCCTAAAAAAGCAAAATTAAATAAATAATCCAAAAAAAAAAAAACCACAAAACACTCAAAATCTTTTTGAAACTCTCCTCCGTACCTCCTGCAGCACCATGGTCTCCCCTTTATTCTCTGTCTCAGGCTCCTGACGGGAATGCCCCAGTCCCCACAGGCTCTGTCCTCAACCCTCTTCTTTTTCCTCTTCTCCTTTCTCCCGGGTGACTTTCATCCAGCCACACCTTCAATCACCCCCACTACCCTGGTGACTAATGACTGTGTGTGTTTAGCTCTGGCTTCTCTTCTGAGATGGAAATCCTTGCAAGGTTTAATTTTAGCTAGAAGTTACATCAAAACTCAGCCTGGCCCCCGGGAACTCCTCAGGTGCTGCTGGCAGCCGACTCAGTGATTGGGCAGCTTCCAGCGCATCAGCAGCATCCTGCAGCCTGGCCCGTGCCCCTGCTCTTCTCTTTGCCATCGCTGCCACTCCTTGCTGCCATCTCCCTCCCCCTCCCCCCAGCACACACCAAATTGATACCTTGCCCTTTGAGAACCTACTCAGAGGGCCACTTACTCTTTTATGTATTTATTTATTTTTCCTTTTTTAGGGCTGCACCCTCAGCACACGGAGGTCCCCAGGCTAGGGGTCGAATTGGAACTACAGCTGCCGGCCTACACCACAGCTCACGGCAACGCTGGATCCTTAACTCACGGAGCAAGGCCAGATCAAACCTGTGTCCTCATGGATGCTAGTCAGATTCATTTCTGCTGAGCCACGATGGGAACTCCGAAGGCCACTTACTCTTCAAGATTCCACTCAAACACCTGTACCTCTTGGAAGCCCTGTTTTAGACACAAGGTTAAGCATTTTCTCTGTGTGCTCATGGTATCTTAGGCACATTCCATTTTAGCACTTGCCTCCTTGCTATAATTATCAGGTCAAGAATGCTTGAATATTGGTTGAACATCCAACATATTTACAAGTTTGTACTCTCTCTAGACTGAACTTCTGGGTTCTTTGTGACCCCAGAGCCTGACATTTAGAAGGTGCTTAATTTGTGTTAAAAAAATGAATGAATCTGGGAGTTCCCATCATGGCTCAGTGGCTGATGAACCTGACTAGTACCCATGAGGAGCCCTGGCCTCACCCCTGGTTAGGGATCTGGCTGTTGCCATGAGCTGTGGGGTAGGTGGCAGACACGGCTCGGATCTGGCGTGGCTGTGGCTGTGATATAGGCTAGCGACTACAGCTCAGATTCAACCCCTAGCCTGGGAACCTCCATATGCCGTGAATTCAGCCCTAAAAAGACAAAAAAAAAAAAAAAGAAAAAGAGAGAATGAATCCATGAGGACATGCTTGTATGGGCTACACTGACTTCCATATAAAGCAAAAACATCGACATACATAGGCAAAATTAGATCTTCTTATGGTTATATTTTATGTCTTTATATATTTATCTTTTTCTGTTTGTAGGAGGAAAATTCTCCCAAGGATGGTCTCCCATTCAGAGTTGAGGAAACTCTTCTGTTCTGCGGATGCAGTGTGCTTTGATGTTGATAGCACGGTCATCAGAGAAGAAGGAATTGATGAGCTGGCCAAGTTCTGTGGAGTTGAGGATGCTGTGTCAGAAATGTAGGATCAGTATTTATTCACCTTATGAAATGATCAAGCACTGCAAAAGAATTGTGTCTTTTGGTTGACGTGAAGGACCAAAGTCGCAATTCCCTGATTTTAGCTCCTGGCTGTGAAACATGGGCCCTAGGCTTTTTCTTCCATCCCTTTATTTTATTTATTTATTGATTTATTTTTGGTCTTTTGTCTTTTTAGGGCCACACCCTCAGCATGTGGAGGTTCCCAGGCTAGGGGTCTAATTGGAGCTGTAGCCGCTGGCCTACTCCACAGCCACAGCAACGCCAGATCTGAGCCACATCCGCCACGTCCAGCACAACTCACAGCAATGCCAGATCCTTCACCCACTGAGCGAGGCCAGGGATTGAACCCAAAACCTCCTGGTTCCTAGTCGGATTCGTTTCCACTGTGCCACGATGGGAACTCCTCTTCCATCACTTAGAGCTGACTTTGTTAGTATACATTATCCAACCATCCATTTGTACAAGTAGTCATGGCTAAAAAATATATATTGTCTCTGACAAACAAATCATGGATGACATACTCTTAGCTTGGGTCAGGGGACTGACGACCATAAGTAACCAAAGCAGATGACCTGGGGGGTCTCCAAGGGTCCAGTGCTTTGTGTCACAGCTGAACGTGTGGCCTTAGAGGTTTGCTAGAAAGCTAGTTTTGGTTCAGAGTCTCTGTGAGTGCCTGGGTGAGAGTCCCTTCCTCCCTCCTGCCCTCCCCCGTGCCACCCCGCAATCACCAGGCCAAGGACCATTTCATGTTCAGCTTCATTTGATGCAAGAGTACCTGGCCTTTGTTTTCTTTCTTGGTTGACGAAAGCGCACAGCTTCCACAGAAGGTACCAGGGGATAGCATATGTGGTTTTCTCAGCTCTCGGGATGGTGTTTTGGTGGATGCAAAGGATGTAGCTTCAGAATATCAATGTGATTCTCAAGCCAACCCTCGGTTTATCCCAGGCCTCGCTCCCATGGCAGCCTAGCGTGCCCCTTGTATGATGGGGCACCTTCCTCGCCAGCGGACACTGTGAGGAGCTGGGGAGGGTGGGCACGTCAACTGCAAGGACAGCTGACTGGCCTGATGGCTGGGTCTTCCTCCTAGGACACGGCGAGCCATGGGCGGAGCCGTGCCTTTCAAGGCTGCCCTCACAGAGCGCCTGGCCCTGATCCAGCCCTCCAGGGAGCAGGTGCAGAGGCTCATAGCGGAGCATCCCCCACACCTGACCCCGGGCATAAGGTAAGGGGATCCCCGCTCTGGGTACACTGTCTCCCTGTCAGCACCTGCTTTGGGGCACGTCCTCCTGAGAGCATCGCACCGCTACTTTAGAGCTCCCATCTGTGTGGTTCTTTCGGGCCTTACATATAGTCTTGTTCTTGTCTGGCGGGTTGGTCCTGCCCACGCGTGCGCTCCCTCTCTCTCCAGGGAGAGCCTAAGCCTCTTCTTCATCTTGTGTGTCTAGGTCCATGGGCAGAATCGGAAGGCTTTCCTAAAGCAGTCAAGCCCCAGCCATTATTTTTTATTTTTATTTTTACTTTTTCTTTTTAGGGCTGTACCCACAGCATACGGGTAGGAGATTCCCAGGCTAGGGTTCGAATCAGAGCTACAGCTGCTGGCCTACACTACAGCAACAGCAACGCCAGATCCGAGCCACCTCTGCGACCTTAACCCACTGAGCGAGACCAGGGATAGAACCTGCATCCTCATGGATACTGGTCAGATTCGTTTCCTCTGAGTCATGATGAGAACTCCCCCCCCCTTTTTTTTTTGTCTTTTTGCCATTTCTTGGGTCACTCCCGTGGCATATGGAGGTTCCCAGGCTAGAGGTCTAATCGGAGCCGTAGCTGCCAGCCTATGCCAGAGCCACAGCAACACAGGATCTGAGTCGTGTCTACGACCTACACCACAGCTCACAGAAACGCCAGATCGTCAACCCACTGACCAAGGGCAGGGATCGAACCTGCAACCTCATGGTCCCTAGTCGGATTCGTTAACCACTGCACCACGACGGGAACTCCGAGAACTCCTTTTTTCAAGTTAAAATAAATTTAAAAAATTTTTTTTACTTATTTATTTTTTTCTTTTTTGGCTGCCCTGCAGCATCCAGAGTTCCTGAGCCAGGGATAAGATCTAGGCCACAGTTGCACCCTATGCTGTGGCAGTGGCAATGCTGAATCCTTAACCCACTGGGCTGGGCCAGGGATTGAACCTGCATCCCAGAGCTCCAGAGATGTTGCCAATCCAGTTGCAGCACAGCAGGAACTCCCCCACCCATTAATGTCTAAGTGCATTTAGAAAAACATGTATAAAGTATTATTTCACTAGCCTAATTAATACAGGCTTGTCCAGTGTACCTTGGGCAAGTGCATTTGAGAGAAAAAAATATATCTGAGTTTCTTTTTCATGTTTCACGTTTTCTCTTTCGTATGAACCAGCATTTGGTATTTTCTTTCTTTCTTTCCTTCCTTCCTCCCTCTCTTTCTCTTTCTTTCTTATTTTTTCTAGGGCTGCACCCGCAGCATATGGAGGTTCCCAGGCCAGGGGTCAAATTGGAGCTGTAGTCACCGGCCTACGCCAGAGCCACAGCAACACCAGATCCGAGCTGCGTCTGGGACCTACACCACAGCTCACGGCAACGCAGGATCCTTAACCCACTGAGTGAGGCTGGGGATCGAACCCACAACCTCATGGTTCCTAGTCAGATTCATTAACCACTGAGCCACAATAGGAACTCCTATATTTCTTTTTTTTTAGAACACTGTAAATCAGCTATAATGGAAAAAATAAAAATGACTAAAAAAAAAAGTTGTGACTGGGTCACCTTGCTGTGCAGTAGAAAATTGACAGAACACTGTAAATCAGCAATAACAGAAAAACTAAAAATCACCATAAAAAATGGTTCTTTTTTGCAGGGAGCTGGTAAGTCGCCTACAGGAGCGGAATGTTCAGGTCTTCCTGATCTCCGGCGGCTTCAGGAGCATCGTAGAGCACGTGGCTTCAAAGCTCAACATCCCGTCGACCAACGTGTTTGCCAACAGGCTGAAATTCTACTTTAACGGTAAGACGCTAACATTTTGCCCTTCCTATCGGTTGTGGTTGTGGTTGTGGTATCCAGTATCCTAGGTAATGTCCTTGGAGTGGGGCTTAAGCAGGAGGGCAGCAGAGTTAAAGGAGTGTCTGAGGTAAAGGAGTGTCCCTCTCTCTCTCTCTCTCTCTTTTTTTTTTTTTTCTTTTTTTTTTTTTTTGTCTTTTTTGGCTGCACCCATGGCATATGGAGGTTCCTGGGCTAGGGGTCCAATCGGAGCTACAGCTGCCAGCCTAGGCCACGGCCACAACAACCCCAGATTCAAGCTGCCTCTGCAACCTGCACCACAGCTCATGGCAAAGCCAGATCCTTAACCCACTGAGTGAGACCAGGGATGGAACCTGCGTCCTCATGGATGCTAGTCAAATGTTTCTGCTGTGCCACCTCGGGAACTCCTAAAGGAGTCTCTTTACTGAAGTTTTTGCACCTTGGTGTCCTTGGCTCTGCAAAACAGACTTTGCTCGTCATCTCTCCTGCCTTTAGAATCCATATAATCTTCTATCTGCGTATAAATATCTGTACTTATAAATCAACTATAATGGAAAAAATAAAAATCATTAAAAAAAATCTGCACTTAGTAAAACGTTAATTCCTATGTAACCCTCATGACTTATTTTGTGATGCATTATTTTTCAGTTTTATGAAAGCTCTTCTATTTGAACCAATTTATACTCAGGAAGGAGAGTTCATTTACAAGTCGATGTACTGTAGCTGCCTCTGGAGACACGTCCTGGCCCTTCTCTGGACCATCACAGAATCACAGCCTTAGGGGAGTTCCTGTTGTGGTGCAATGGAAACAAATCCGACTAGGAACCATGAGGTTGTGGGTTCAATCCCTGGCCTCGATCAGTGGGTTAAGGATCCAGTGTGAGCCGTGTGTGTGCTGTGAGCTGTGGTGTAGGTCGCAGATGCGGCCTGGATCCCATGTGGCTCTGGCTGTGGTGTAGGCTGGCAGCTGTTGCTCTGAGCCCTAGCCTGGGAACCTCCATATGCCACAAATTTGGCCCTAAAAAGCAAAAAAAAAAAAAAAAAAGGAATAGAATCACAGCCTTAGTTTTTTTGTCATCTCAGGATGTCTCCAGTTACATTAAGGGGTGGCTGACATTCTTAGAAGGAAATAATATTAATTTAAAATGTTAAATGTGTTAAGAATAGAATACATTTAGAGTTCCTTCATGGCTCAACTACTTAAGGATCGGGCACTGCTGTGGCTTTGATTACAGCTGCGTTGTGGGTTCGATCCCTGGCCCAGGAATTTCTGTGCTGCAGGCACAGCCAAAAAAAAAAAAAAAAAAAAAAAAAAGTTTGAAGGGTCTATAGGTACAGGTCATTAAAAAAAAAAAAAGGGGGGGATTTCTCTGTTGCGGGTTAGTATGTTAAGGACCTGACGTTGTCTCTGAGGGTGGGGGTTCGATCCCTGATCTTGCTTGGTAGGTTAAGGATCCAGTGTTGCCATAAGCTGTAGCATAGGTCCCAGATACAGCTCAGATCTGGGTTGCTGTGGCTGTGGTGTAGGTTGAAGCTGCAGCTCCGCTTTGACCCCAGTCTGGAAATTTCCATATGCTGCAGGTGTGCCCATCTAAGAAGAAAAGGGGCGGGGGGAAGTAGAGCAATGGAGTCCGCGTCATGGCCCAGTGGTTAATGAATCTGACTAGGAACCATGAGGTTGCGGGTTCGATCCCTGGCCTCACTCAGTGGCTTAGGGATCCAGTGTTGCCGTGAGCTGTGGTGTAGGTTGCAGACTCGGCTTGGATCCTGCGCTGCTGTGGCTCTGGCGTAGGCCGGCGGCTGCAACTCTGATTGGACCCCTAGCCTGGGAACCTCCCACATGCTGTGGGAGCGGCCCTAGAAAAGGCAAAAAGATGAAAAAAAAAAAAAAAAAAAAAAGTAGAGCGTAAGTGTGGTGATTAATGTGAGAATAGAAATAATCAACTATAAATTGGAATCCCCTCTTAGATGGGGTTACATATTACCTTGTTTTAAATGAGTATGTTGCTATTTCACGGTGTTCTGCTACCTCAACAAGTTTTGAGAATTACCACGGTGGAAGCCTAGGGGATAAAACTAATTTACCCCAAGATGTTTATTGCCTAAAGGGGTAAACTTGAGAAGAAGTATTTGGAATTTCAAAGCAAAGCTTGTTCCTTCTGAGGAATAAGTGTGGAAGCCCAGGCTGTGTCACTTTCCCGGAGACTATTTTTAGCTTTGTCATTGTCGTATGAGCAAGGATAGCATCCATGAACTGACCCCACTGATACTGTTCCGTGGCTCTTTAACACAGTTTTATTGCTCTTTTAAGGTGAATATGCAGGTTTTGATGAGACGCAGCCAACCGCTGAATCCGGTGGGAAAGGAAAAGTTATTAAATTTTTAAAGGAAAAATTTCATTTTAAGAAAATAGTCATGATTGGAGATGGAGCCACCGACATGGAAGCCTGTCCTCCTGCTGTATGTATTAAGTGTACTAATTTTTTTTGTGGTTGTACTTTTATTGTAGATAGCTGACTTAGAACTCAGTTCGCAGCCGACACGAATCTGACTAGGAACCATGAAGTTGCAGGTTCGATCCCTGGCTGTGGTATAGGTGGCAGACACGACTTGGATGCTGTGTCACTGTGGCTGTGGTGTAAGCCAGCAGCTACAGCTCCGATTCGACCCCTAGCCTGGGAACCTCCATATGCCGTGGGTGTGGCCCTAAAAAGCAAAACAACAACAACAACAACAAAAAACTCAGTGTAGAAATTCTTGTTATGGCTCAGTGGTAACAAGCCCCACTAGTATCCATGAGGATGCAGGTTCGATCCCTGGCCTCACTCAGTGGGCTAAGGATGCTGTGAGCTATGGCATAAGCTGCAGATGTGGCTTGGATCCTGCATTGCTTTGGATGTGGTATAGGCCAGCAGTTGAAGCTTCGAATTCCATATGCTGCAGGTACAACCCTAAAAAGCAAAAAAAAAAAAAAAAAAAAAACCCACCACAAAACAAACAAAATACTCAGTGTAATTTGTGATAAACAAAAACATGTATCATCATAAACTAAAAACCCAAATTAAAACAAATTCAATCTCAATATATTAATTGTCTCTTTGCAAACCCAAGGAAGTTTGCAAATAAGGAACTTAAAAACTTTTTCAAACATCCAGAGATCCTCTGGTTGCAATCTGTCTACCACCTCTTAGCCTAAGTATGTGCCCAATGAGGTTTGGTTTCATTTCTGCAAATAATGCAGCTTTTATACTGTAATCAAAAAAAAAAAATTTTTTTTTAGAGCCGCACCCACTGCATACAGAGGTCCCCAAGCTAGGGGTCAAATTGGAGCCACAGCTGCAGGCCACAGCCACAGCAACTCGGGATCTGAGCCATGTCTTTGACCTACACCACAGCTCATGGCAATGCCGGATGCTTAACCCACTGAGCAAGGCCAGGGATCAAACCTGCGTCCTCACAGATGCTAGGCAGATTCATTTCCATTGAGCCACAATGGGAACTCCTACTATAACCAAAATTTTAATGTTGTTTTATATTTGAGAAACTTTCCTCACAGGTTATGTCATCCAACCTCCTGAAAGCCCTGTGACATTACGTGTGATCTTCTCCTTTTTACTGATCGGGTGACCAAGGCTGGTTATTGATCAGGGGCCAAGGCTTGTGGATGTTCGATACCATGCCTGTATTAAAACGTTTTATTCTAGGAGTTCCCGTCGTGGCGCAGTGGTTAATGAATCCGACTAAGAACCATGAGGTTGTGGGTTCGATCCCTGGCCTTGCTCAGTGGGCCCGACGATCCAGCGTTGCTGTGAGCTGTGGTGTAGGTTGCAGACTCGGCTCGGATCTGGTGTTGCTGTGGCTGTGGTGTAGGCCAGCAGCTGTAGCTCTGATTTGACCCCTAGCCTGGGAACCTCCATATTCCGCGGGAGCGGCCCTAGAAAAGACCAAAATAAATAAATAAATAAATGTATTCTTCTATGCTAATATTTTCTTTTTGTTTCTTTGTTTTTTTAGGGCCACACCTGCAGCATATGGAAGTTCGCAGGCTAGGGGTCAAATTGGAGCTGCAGCTGCCCAGCTACACCACAGCCACACCAGTTTTGAGCCCTATCTGTGACCTACTCTGGATCCTTAACCCACTGATTGAGGCCAGTGATCGAACCCATATCCTCATGGATACTAGTCAGGTTCTTAACCGGCTGAGCCACAGTGTAACCCCAAAGTTAACATTATTGTCTGAGACTGGCAGGAAACATGCTGTGTAGCCAGTATCTTAAATATCACATGTCCACGTCATGTAGGATTTTGACTGTATATCATCTCGTTCTAACTTAAGAAAAAATGAACCAAAACCATAGTGGTGAACATTTTTGTACCTAGTTTCCTGAGCTCTAAGAATAGTGTCTGTCTGTCAATGATTCATCAAAAGCAGTTAAAGAATCTTTGGGGATCCTTTTAACATGACTTGAGTCAGATAGAGATAACGTGGCCTCAGATGATTTACTGCTAACATTGGGAGGGACCAGTTAGTGAGGCCGGACTAATGGACCGAGGGGTACAGGGCGTCAGATGCAGGCTTCTCTCAGGGAGCTCCGGATCCCAGTGTCCAGAAAGGAGAGGATTACCCCTCCAGCTAACCTACAAGTCAGAAGATGAGACAGAGCCTGACTGATCCAAGGGAAAGTGGCCTGGCTGCAGGCCCTTGAGGTGGTCAGAGGAACCTGCCCTAAAGGACAGTTAGCAGCTGCCACGCGGAGTCCTGGCAGGACTTGGGGGGAGTTTCTAGAGGGACAAGAGACAGCAGAGCAGATTTAGGGTGTCTGAGACACAGTCCTGGGCTGGCCAGTGGGCAAGGAATGGCAGGAGTGGGCTTTCTTTTCAGTGAGAGAAGACGACCCCACATCCCAGGCGCTTGGGTGTTACCTTTGGGTCACAGAGAGCCCTGAAGGCTTCTGGTCCAGGAGGGAACAAGTCGGGGTCTTAGGCCGGCTGAGTTATTGCTGGCCTGCAGAAAGCGCTGCCACAGAGGCAGGGAGCTTGGTTAGGAGGTTAAATTTGACGGGAAACTAAGAATCTAGTTATTTTTTTTCCTCCCCTTGTATGGTATGAAAATGAAAAGGAAGAAAAAGGGCAGGTAAGGAGTTGCCATGTGGCTCAGTGGCAGCAAACTGACAGGTATTCATGAGGATGCAGGTTCGATCCCTGGCCTCATTCAGTGGGTTAAGGATCCGGCATTGCTGTGGCTGTGGTGTAGGCTGGCAGGATTTAGGTTTGATCCCTGGCCTTGCTCAGTAGGTTAAAGATCCGGTGTTGCCATGAGCTGTGGTGTAGGTCACAGATGAGGCTCAGAACCAGTGTTGCTGTGGCTGTGGCATAGGCCGGCAACTGTAGCTCCCATTCTACCCTAGCCTGGGAACCTCCATATGCTGAGGCTACGGCCCTAAAAAGCGAAAAATAATAAAAGATCATCGACTGAAAGAAGGTATCACTGAGTAGAAATTAACAAAGCAGTGTAACTTGAAGGAATTCCAGCAGAGAACAATAGAGTGTTGCTAACAGACGCTGGAGTTGTCATCTCCCTCAGCCCAGAATAACATGCCACCCTGGGCCCGAGATGCCTCGCGTTCACCCAGGACACCAGGCGGGAGATGCTTGCTCTGGTCCTGCTTCCAGGCCCTGTGGATTTATTTCCACTGCATCCCAGGCTTGTCTTTTAAATTCCCTCTTTTGAAACTGCCTGGCCTGGGTGTCTTCCAGTTTAGAAGGTATCACTGAGTAGGAATTAACAAAGCAGTGTTAATTTTTGTGGTATGTTTTTATTTTTTATAAGCAATTGTCTTGGTTTCGAGAGGGCTTCAGTTCTCCTGAGCCCACAATGTCCAGCCAAATGTGTGGGCAGCGGTGGTGCAAAGACTCATTCATTCACGTGGCAGGAGGAGGCGCGGAGGCTCCTGGGGAGCTGGGGGAGGGAGATGCCCCGGGTGAGGTTGGGCACCCCACTCTTTGCACAAAGAGTTTATTCTTTATTTTTAAAATATATTTATTTTTAATTTTTTTTTTTTTTTTGCTTTTTAGGGCCGCACCTGCAACATATGGAGGTTCCCAGGCTAGGGTGTCCAGGCTACACCCCAGCCAGCAGTGCCAGATTGGAGCCTGCCAGATTGGAGCCTCGTCTGCGACCTACACCACAGCTCACGGCAACACACTGATCGAGGCCAGGGATCGAACCCCTCATGGATCCTAGTTGGGTTCACTAACCACTGAGCCACGATGGAAACTCCCAAGAATTTATTTATTTATTCATTATTATTATTATTTTTTTGTCTTTTTGCTTTTTCTAGAGCCACTCCCACGGCATACGGAGGTTCCCAGGCTAGGGGTCTAATCAGAGCTATAGCTGCCGGCCTACA
Organism: Sus scrofa; assembly: GCF_054392235.1. Lineage (NCBI taxonomy): Eukaryota > Metazoa > Chordata > Mammalia > Artiodactyla > Suidae > Sus > Sus scrofa. Next base: position 16,768,879 of record NC_139385.1, read on the forward strand.
CCACAACCACAGCCACAGCCACGCCAGATCTGAGCTGTGCCTGCGACCTACACCACAGCTCATGGCAAAGCCAGATCCTTAACCCACTGAGCAAGGCCAGGGATCGAACCCACAACCTCATGGTTCCTAGTCAGATTCGTTAACCACTGAGCCACGATGGGAACTCCCAAGTGTTTATTCTTTTAAATAACACTTAGTGCTCCAGGCTGCTGCTGTATCTCTCTTTTTCTTTTTTTTCCCCCCTGTAGGATGTTTTCATTGGATTTGGAGGGAATGTGATCAGGCAACAAGTAAAGGACAACGCGGAATGGTACATCACTGATTTCGTAGAGCTTCTGGGAGAACTGGAAGAATAAGATCAACTTTGATACAGTTCATAACAACTTCAGGTTAATTTTTTAAAATGATACAGTTTGGTACTATTTGCTTACAATTGCCTATTACAATCTAAAATATAAATTTTGTACTGATTATCCGTACTGCCAAGTCAATTCCTATTAAGACTCCTAGAAAATTGATTATTTTTAAAGCTGTAGTTCCAGTAGCATTATGACCCATTTAATTACCTGGAGAGTTTTATAATCTGAATTCATTATGTATTTTCCTAGTTATATTCCATTTGAAGCCATAAGGTGGATAGGAATTTAAATACCTTCACTATTGGAAATAGGGATTTGGCAGCTTTAAGTGAAATTGGTTTTCCATTTATATATATGAATAAAAGTTTATCTACACATGAGAACAGGTTTGTAGAATTTTTAATTCTGCCTATCATGTATTTCAGTAGCCAGTATTTCAAGCCCTTAAGTGTTTGAGTAGAAACAACCTCCGGGCAGGGAGCCAAGGAGTCGTGCCCCCCCCCCCACCCCCCAGCTCCCCCTGACCAGCTGAGCACAGGGCCTAGTGCTCATCACAGCGCCCGCTCATCTCAGCCCCTGCCACTGAGGGGAGCCCTGGGCCAGAGGGATGGAAGCTGTTATTACCTCTTGGTATTGGTCATATAGGGAATGTTACAAAGGCTTTTTTAAAAGGCTAACAGTGGAGGAGTTCCCTGGTGGCCTGGCAGGTTAAGGATCCGGCGTTGTCACTGCTGTGGCTTGTGTCCCTCCTGTGGCACGGGTTCAACCCTTGGCCCAGGAACTTCTGGACGTTGTGGGCATTGCTGGAAAAAAGAAGAAAGAAAACAATCCAGCCTTAAGTGAAAGTAGTGAGTTAAAAAAAGGGATATTTAATAATCAGATGAATTAAAAGAACTAAAAACTGGAGTTCCCATCTTGGCGCAGCGGAAACGAATCCAACTAGGAACTATGAGGTTGCAGGTTCAATCCCTGGCCTTGCTCAGTGGGTTAAGGATCTGGTGTTGCTGTGAGCTGTGGTGTAGGCCGGCAGCTGTAGCTCTGATTGGACCCCTAGCCTGGGAACGTCCATATGCCACAGATGTGGCCCTAAAAAGACAAAAGACAAAAAGAACTAAAAAGTTTTACTTATCCCAAATGAAGGTTAGCATTTTCCCTTAAATGAATTAAGATATAACTCCTCAGAGCACATACGAGCCATTTCTTTCTTACAGATGACTTGGGAAGACCTGCAATCCCAGGTTCATGTTTACTCTGAGCAGAGCCTTGAAAGGGACATTTCAGAACAGGTTTTGCAAGGATGAGCTTATATATGCTCCCTGGTGGGAAAATGGGGAGACAGAGCCCGGGTTAGGAAGAGGCAGCCCATGAGCGGATGCTCTTGGATAATTAGCTAGAAGAGGCCGGAAGGGATCTAACACTGGAAGTTATTTGAAAAATTTATAATTTAACCATCATCAAATTTGGCCAAACAATCAGGTAATTATTTAGTCAAATAATCAAATGAGATGAATCAAATTTCCTTCCACATCAGGGTTTCTGTAGGAGAGCCAGGAAATCGGTTTGGCAGCATTTAAATGAGACCACAGACAGCGAGGCAGTTGTTCCATAATTGTGAGCGCTCACTGGCAACTCTCCTAGAGGCGGTTTTGTGGTGTCGGCACTTCCAGGGGCTCCAAGTGGGCAGGACCAGGCCTGCCAGGGTTGTGCAGAGAGGGCAGGCGCTGCAGGCTGCCTCAGCCTCTGCCACCACCCTGTGTGCCTGAGCTGCAACAAGCCTCGGCCGGGAGGTGACAGGCCTGCAGAGCCTGCCCTCCGCTGGGCAGTGGCCTCAACAGGCAGTGCGTACTGACTTTGGCTCAGAGGAGTCTGAGCTGCTGAGAAATTGCAATTCCCACAGAGAATCTTTTATAGCAGCCACGCAACCCTTCCTCTGGCCCTTGGCTGCCCCGCTGTCAGCCAGCTGCCCAGGAGCAGCAGGCACAGTCCCTGCTTTGTCGTGTCAGAGGGGTGAGTTTGAAACATCGGAGAACTGTGCTAACCTCTTTCATGCTTGTCTAATTCCGGACTCACTGGCAACAGCTACAGCATGGCTCTCCCGGGAGCTCTGTACATGGTGACACCAGGACAGGAATCAGAAAGCAGTGCCAGTGTCATGTGGCTTCCTACCCTTGTGACACCATCTTTGATTCTGATTGAGCATTTGCTTATGTCAACCACAAAATTGATGTGATTTCCACAGCATTCTTTTTTTTATATGTCTATACATAATATACATCACTATTTATATATGTAATTATATATATACTTCTAGAGGCATTAGCATGTAGTATTTCAGAGAGTTCTGTTGTCAGACTGCCAACCTTTTTTTTTTTTTTTTTGCTTTTTAGGGCCACACCTGTGGCATATGGAGGTTCCCAGGCTAGGGGTCTAATCGGGGCTACAGCTGCCGGCCTACACCACAGTCACAGCCATGCCAGATCTGAGCCACATCTGGGACCTACACCGCAGCTTGTGGCAACACCAGATCCTTAACCCACTGAGCGAGGCCAGGGATGGAACCCGCCACCTCATGGTTCCTAGTTGGATTCATTTCCCCTGCGCCATGATGGGAACTCCCTCCACAGCATTCTTTATCCATGCATTACCAGACTGTTCACAATTTACCGGGGCCAGGAGAACCCACCCTAAGCTGTGATCCTAAGTGTTAACATATATTAATACAGTAGATGAAATTTTACTTCCTAGGAAGGAAGACAAATTGGGCAAGAACTGCTAAAGTGATCATTTGATAAATAAGCTTAATGATAGAATGTTCCTGTCAAAAAGTCACCACGTGACCTCCATGTGGCTAAATTAATGGTCTATTTTCAGCCCTCATCCAACCCAGCCTCGAAGGAGCATTTGGCACCGGTGCTCTCATGCTTGCTGGACTTTCTCCACTGGGTTTTCATGAAAAAAATCCCACGTCCTTGAGTTTCCTCTTATTTCCTTGGTGGCTTCTCACTCTCCTTCTTGGTCCTTTTCTCTGTCTTAAACTCACTTCCCACTGACTTTCTTATTTTTGAAAAATTTTCCTTGAGTATAGCTGATTTACAGTGTGGTGTTAATTTCTGCTGTAGGGCAAAGTGATTCAGTTTATATATAAATATATATATATTTATTCTTTTCCATTATGGTTTATGGTTCCATTATGGTTTCTCACAGGATATTGAATATGGTTCCCTGTGCTGTTCAGTAGGACCTTGTTGTGTATCCATGCTCTATAGAGACTAGTCTGCATCTGTTTCATAGATAGGATAGACGTGTTCACTTGCATCTTTTTTTTTTTTTTTTTTTTTAACAGCTGCACATTTGTAGCATATGGAGGTTCCTGGGCTAGGGGTCAAATCTGAGCTGCAGCTGTCAGCCTACACTACAGCCACAGCAACGTGGGCTCCAGCCCACATCTGTGACAACTTGTGGCAACACTGGATCCTTAACCCACTAAGCGAGGCCAGGATTGAACTGGCATCCTCATGGAGACTATGTTGGAGTCTTAACTGGATGAGCCACAACAGGAACTCCATTTGTGTCATATTTTAGATTCCACATATAAGTGATATCATATGGTATTTGTCTTTCTCTGACTTACCTTGCTTAGTACAACAATCTCAAGGTCCATCCATGTTGCTGCAAATGGTATTATTTCATTCTTTTTTATGGCTGAGTAATATTCCATTGGATATATGTACTATGTCTTCTTTATCCATTCATCTGTCGATGGACATTTAAGTTGTTTCCATGGCTTAGTTGTTGTGAATATGCTGCTATGAACACGGGATGCATGTTATCTTACTGAATTACAGTTTGCTCTGGATATATACCCAAGAGTGGAATTGTTGGATTGTATATGGCAACTCTATTTTTAGTTGAGGAAACTCCATACTGTTTTCCATGGCGGCTGCCCCAGTTTACATTCCAACAGTGTAGGAGGGTTCCTTTTTCTCCACACCCTCTCCAGTATTTGTAGGTTTTTTAAATTTGTGGACTGACCATTCTGACCAGTGTGCGCGGTAGTTTCACACTGTAGTTTTGATTTGCATTTCTCAATAATTAGAATGCTGAGCATCTTTTCATGTGCCTATTGGCCATCTGTCTATCTAATTTGGAGAAATGTCTATTTAGGTCTTCTCCCCATTTTTCTACTGAGTTGTTTGCTTTTGTTATTGAGTTGTATTTGCATATTTTGGAAATGAATCCTTGTCGGTTGCATTATTTGCAAATATTTTCTCCCAGTCCATAGATCGTCTTTTTATTTGTGGTTTCCTTTGTTATGCAAAAGCTTATACATTTGATTAGGTCTCATTTGCTTATTTTTGCTTTTATTTCTGTTGCCTTGGGAGACTGACCTAAGAAAACATTGCTATGATTTATGTCAGAGAATGTTTTGCTCTCCCCATGGACTTAAATTCTACACACAGACAATAGTATCCCAGGCCAGACTGTGCTCCTGAATTTCAGACTCCTATACCCAACTGCCTCCCTGGCATCTCCACCTGGCTATGTGCATAGACATCTCAAACTCAACATGAGCAAAGTGAAATTCCTGATCTTCCCCCCCCCGCAAAATTTGTTCCACCTCCAGCCTTCCCCATCCTTCCACTTACTGAGGCCAAAGATGTAAGTCACTTTTCCATTTTTCCCTTTCATTCACACTCACTTGTCCAGGAAGGTATCGTGGCTGGGTTGTCAGACTATATTTAGAATCTGACCATTCTCCCTGCTTCCACGGGTATCCCTAGTCCAGGCCATCATTTAAAATGTAAGTCAGGAGTTCCCGTCACGGCTCAGTGGTTAATGAATCTATCATCCATGAGGACGCAGGTTCAATCCCTGGCCTTGCTCAGTGGCTTAAGGATCCTGCATTGCTGTGGCTGTGGTGTCGGCTGGCAGCTACAGCTCTGATTTGACCCCTAGCCTGGGAACCTCCATATGCTGTGGGTGCAGCCCTAAAAAGCAAAAACAAAAACAAAAAACCTAAGTCAGGTCATGCCCTTCCTTGGCTCAAAACCTTCCAGCGGAGGAGTTCCCACTGTGGCTTAGTGGGTTAAGAACATAGTCTCCATGAGGATGTGGGTTGGATCCCTGGCCTCACTCAGTGAGCTAACAATCTGGTGTTGCCGTGAGCTGTGGTGTAGGTGGCAGACGCGACTCAGATCTGGTGTTGCTGTGGCTGTGGTGTAGGCCAGAAGCTGCAGCTCTGATCTGACCCCTAGTCTGGGAACTGCCATATGCTGCAGGTGTGGCCTTAAAAAAAAAAAACAAAAAAACCTTTCTTCCAGTGGATCCCATCTCACTTAAAGGCCAAGGTCATTCCAGCGGCTTCCAGCCCTCACTGCTCCAGCTCTGTGACCCCTGTGACCTCTTCTCCCACCAGGCTCTCGGTCTCCTGTTCCCGCCCCGGTGGTCTCCACCGGCTCTGGTGCACAGCAGGCACGGGCCTGCTGCGGGGCTGTGCTGTCTCCACCCTGCAGCACAGAGGGAGTTCTCCCCAAACACTGGCTAACTTCCTCACCTCCAATTTTTTTCTTAAATCTTAAGCTTCTCGGGGAGGCCAGCTTTGATCAGACATGTACCATTACGTACTGCCTGCCCCTCCAGCCCACCCTCAAGAGTCCCGATCTTCATTACCCTGTTCTGCCTTCTTGCTACGGCACTGACCAACCTCTGCCATTCCAGGTAACTTACAATGTCTTACCTTTTATTATTATTTTTTGTTTCTAACAGGGTTTATTCACAGTGCCACATTTTGTTCTTGCATATACTGCCCTTATCTCATTGAGTTTTTTCATTTAATCGTAATGCAGTGTGACAGTGTTTTTTATTTTAATTTTTATTAATCTTAATTGCCCATCTCCTCTTGCTGGACTGTAAGTTTCACGAGGGCAGGGATCATGTTTTGTTCATGATGTTATTCCAAGTGCCTGGTGCTTGGCACAGTGTTTGTGGAACTGAATGAAGCCTGACATCCCCTGTGGGGCTTTTTTGCTGCCTTGGGAAAGCTAATGACTTAGCACAGAAATTCCTCAGGACTCCTGGAGTAGGGCGCATTCTGAAAGAAGTCCATTTTAGAGAGTCCGATATATTGCTCTCTGCTTTTCTGAACGGAGAGATCCTTTAAGAAAGCAAGACGAAAAGAGAGCAGCAGACTATTTCTAAAAGAAAATATTCTTGCATATCCCGTTTGGCACGTGCACACTCCGGTTCCCGCCAGACACAGAATGGCCAGTGGACGGGATGCTGGCTGGACGAAGCAGTCTGAGGAATCTCTTGAGCCCAGTTATGAAGGTTAATTTTATGTGTCAACTTGACTGGCCTAGGGGACGCCTGGAGAGCTGGTAAATCTTTATTTCTGGGCGTGTCTGTGAGGGTTTTTCTGGGAGAGATTAGCATCTGGTTCAACGGACTGAGTGCAATGCACTGCCGTCCAGTACGGGTGGGTATCACCCCAGCTGTGGTGGGGTGAAAGGAACAAAAAGGTCAGTGAAGGGCGAACTCACTCTCTTCTGGAGCTGGGTCGTCCACCTTTTGCTCTGATAGTGGCGTTTCTTGTTCATGGGCCTTTGACCTTGGACCTGAAGTCACACCATCAGCTCCTCGTGATTCTCAGGCCTTTGGACTTGGACAGAATCATTGGGTTTCTTGGTTCTCCAGTTGGCAGACAGCCAACTATGGCACTTCTTGGCTTCCACAATGGCATGAGCCAATTCTCTTAAAGGTATCTGTATCTCTTTCTTTTTTTGTCTTTATAAGGCTGCGCCAGTGACATAGGGAGGTTCCCAGGCTAGGGGCTGAATCGGAGCTGTAGCTGCTGGCCTACACCACAGCTCACGGCAATGCTGGATCCTTAACCCACGGAGGCAGGCCAGGGATTGAACCTGTGTCCTCGTGGATACTAGTCAGATTCGTTTCCGCTGTGCCACCACGGCAACTCCTTAAACATATCTATATCTAGATAGCCTGTTGCTTGTTTCTCCGGAGAATGCTGATACACCAGTGAATGACAGAAGATTCCTGACTTCTGCAGGGTTTATTTCATTTACAAGTCCATACAATTTTGTAAGTGAAACTTCTCTCTGTTCCCAGCAGTTTTTTTCAGTTTTGAATAGCTAAATTACCTTTACTAGTAATGCTAATTCTACCATTCTTCTTTAAGTAAAAAAAAAAAAAAAAAAAAAAACTGCTTTAGAAAGCAGTTTCACTTAAAGTGTTCTTTTAGGAGTTCCCACTGTAGCACAGTGGGCTAAGGATCTGGCATTGTTTCTGCAACAGCGCAGGTTTGATCCCCAGCCTGGCGTAGTGGGTTAAAGATCCAGTATTGCTGCATATGTGGCGCAGGATGTAACTGCAGCTCAGGTTCGATCCCAGGCCCAGGAACTTGCATATGTCTCAGGTGCAGCCAAGGAAAGTAGTTCATTCATTCTGCAGACATGCTCTGAGCATCTAATGAGTGGAACGGCTGGTGCTAAGCTGCAGGTTCTATGCTGGAACTCACTGTACCCTCTCTCTCCTCCTGCCTCCCAAAGAGTCAGTTACAGAAATTCAGAACTGAAGGGGCCTTAAAGTCTGCTGCGTTCAACCTCCTCATTTTAGAGATGAAAGCACTCAACCCCAAAGCAGCTACGTTCCCCATCGGGGAGCAGAGCCTGTTCCTCCCCTGGCAGCCCAGCCCCCACACGCTGTGACAGCCGCCCTGGTTCACAAGCTTCCGTTCCCCACGACACCTTCCAAATGGCCAGGAGGAGCGGCCGACGAGCTCGTGTCGTTCGTACTCTGTACACTCGCTTCTGCCCACTGAACCAGGACAGGCTATTTTTCAAGAGTGACAGGGTCCTTCTCAGCACTGGTTCATTTAAGAAGATTGCAAACGTGTGATATGTGAAAATTTAGAGGATTTTATTGATTTTTATATATTCTTGCAGAAAACCATTCACATGGAAAAGCTTGACATTTGCTAGGAGAATTAGTCACACCTGAACATCAGTTCTTTGATCCGGGGGTCAGACGTCAGTTTTCATTTCAACAGGACTTTCACATGATCACAGTCACGAAATTGGCACACGCTATTAAAAACTCAGTCAGAGCAAGACAAAGGAGGCAGTTTTATGCCAGTTTCAATTCAACATGCACCACCCCTCATACATGATCTGGCAAGTATCTGCTGTGAGCCAAAATATTAACCAGAGAATGGCTGAGGTCACAAATGATTGTTTACAAAATAAAACCTCTTTTTCTAGGGCTACCTACCGTGTTATAGAAAAATAGTCCAAATAAAAATTAGTGCCATTCAAGGTGTACATGTCAAAGTCACATGTGATACACAGGTTCAAGCCATTTTCCCCCTCATATAAAGACATTACCATAGACGAGGTGGATTAAATGTACCCGGGGAACGACCACCAGCTTAGTGATGACACACTGTCTACTATGCTGACGTTAAAAAGGAGAGAAATAAAACATTTTCAGGTACTGGGTGCACTCAGATTTTGTTCCTAATCTGAGACTCAGGAAAAAAATGCTACAGAAACATGACAAAATTTATATTTCTTCCTGATACAAGAAAATTTGTCTAAAAAATCTGCAGTTATAAAACAGATTTGCTTTTTATAAAGAAATGACTTAACGTTTTCCCATGGTTATCCGGATTGTCAGTTGGAGGTGATTCAAATTTTAATTTGGGCCCTCTTCCGGGGGGCGGGGGGTGGGGGGCGGCTTGGGATTATAAGGTATCGCTGAGAAACACGGGCGGTTTCCGAGGACTGCAGCGCAGTTACAATCAGCCACACGGCAATAGTCTCCTTTCTTGTGATCGTTATGTAAATTTTAAAGAAAAGAGGTCTCTTACAAGCTATGTACAGCAGTTTACGCTTCAGTGTTGCTTGTTCACTTGATGTACAGTTCAAATTAATTTATGACACGTACTTGTCACATCACTGAATGTAGGCACATCTAAATCCCAGAGCTTTACTGGAGGGGTGAGGTCTTCTGTGGGATCATGATTCTGGATTCCATCTCCTGAATAAGCGGGACTGAAAACAAGGATCCGGGTTATTGGGCTTGACCTCTCCTGAGCAGACTGAAGCAGACAGACATTAACAGGCTGCTGCAGATGTTGAGAAGCTGTGCTGCTGGAAATCGGAAGAGGGTCCTGGAATAGTCAGGACCCGCCTCGGGTAGAAATAAACAAGCTGATGATAACCAGCCTAGGTTACTACAATTCAAACACATTCTGTCGGGAGATGTGTTTCGTTTGCAGGAAATTAGGAAAGTCCCTGTTGTGAGAAAAACGGTGCTTTTTCACAAGCCTCTCTGAACGGCAATAAAATGTACATAAAATCAAACAGTTTGACTGTATTCTGTATAAAGGAACAAGTACACTGCACCTGGAAAAACTGGAAACCTCCTTGCTGAGTAAAGCACATCTTTGGGAACTAATGAGACTGTAAGAATACAGAGCAGAGCCATGTACACTTTGTGATTTTTTTTGAACTAAAAGACAAGATAATAGTCATTTTTCAGAACAGACAGCTCTTTGATTTTCTTGGTAGGATGTGGGCGTAAATGTACCTGACATGCAACGTGGGTGGTACTTACTACCTGCACGGGCGTCACAGGGTGGTACTCAGCCGGGCTGTTTTCTTTTAAAAAACGAACAACTAGGATTTCATCGTATATACGTATGTGGGTACACATGCATGTGTAGTGTACACGTATATGCACAGGCACATACACGTACAAATGGAAAGTCTAAATATCTAATTTTCTTTTTTGCTTTTTAGGGCCACACCCGAGGCATATGGAGGTTCCCAGGCTAGGGGTCGAATCAGAGCCGTAGCCATTGCCCTTCGCCACAGCCATGCAGATCCAAGCCACATCTGTGACCTACACCACAGCTCACAGCAACACTGGATCCCCAAACCACTGATCAAGGCCAGGGATCGAACCTGCGTCCTCATGGATACCAGTCAGATTCGTTTCCACTGAGCCAAGATGGGAACTCCCATCAAATTAATTTTCAAAGTTACTTTTAATTGTTGTACTAAATTGTAATGTTTTGGGGGATGGACGATTTTTACGAGAAAGAGAAAGCTTAAAAAATTTGTAAATTTTTTAGAGAATATAGAAATGTACAAAAGTAATGATGTAAAATTTACAAAATACAAGTATCTGAACACTGTATCGGATAACATATATACTTGAAAGCATGAAGATTCTATTAAAAAAAGTCATGTACTAGCATCCATGAGGACATGGGTTCGATCCCTGGCTCAGTGGGTTAAGGATCTGCAATTGCCGTGAGCTATGGTGTAGGTTGCAGACACAGCTTGGATCCCGTGTTCCTATGGCTGTGCTATAGGCTGGTGGCTACAGCTCTGATTCGACCCCTAGCCTGGGAACCTCCATATGCCACAGGAGCAGCCATAAAAAGACAAAAAAAAAAAAAAAAAAAAGAAAGAAAAAGTCACGCAACCAAAGAAAAATACATTTCTCTATCCTAGAGCAACATACTATTTAAAAAAATACACATTAGTTTCAGGGTGAAAGAACATTAAAACAATGAGATGAGAGGAATGAAATGTTTTAAGCCTATTAAAATATTACCTGTGTAATAGACCAGTTCTTCCCAGCCGTGTTTATGCCATGCTGCATTCCGGATATCTTCTCTGGTCTGAAGATCCTTGTAAGCTTAAAAATAGCCACATAGGAGAATTAAGACTTAAACCGAACTGGAGTTCCCGTCACAGCTCAGTGGTTAACGAACACAACTACAATCTATGAAGACGAGGGTTTGATCCCTGGCACTGTTCAGTGGGTTAAGGATCTGGCTTTGCTGTGGCTGTGGTGTAGGCCAGCAGCTTCAGCTCCGATTCAGCCCCTGGCCTGGGAACCTCCATGTGCTGTGGGTATGGCCCTAAAAAGCCAAAAGCCAAAAAAAAAACAAAAACAAAAAAACTTAAACTGGTACAGGGCTGAGTGTGGGCTGGTTCCAGGACCCACTGGGAATACCCAAAGCGACAGAGGCTCAAGTCCCACAGTCGGGCCTCTGTGCCCCTGGTTCTGCACCTTCGGATTCAGCCAACTGTGGACTGGGTGGTACTGTGTGTACTTACTGAAAAAGATCCGTGTATCCACGCAGTTCAAACCTGGGCTGTTCAAGGGTCACCTGCATGTGCAGTGAGTGTTGATTCTGTGGCTCATCTAGTTTTCTCAAAGGGCCTGCACATCCACCTCGACTCGTGCTGGGGTGACGTCTCAATAAGCCTAAGTCCACAATGCATTCACTGTGCCTCGGCTCTTGGAACATCCCAGCTCAGCCTTTCGACCTTAAAGGTGCTCAGAACTTGGTACCGACAGTTGGGCAAAATCACCTGACACGGGAAGTTCCTGTTGTGGCTCAGCAATAAGGAGGCTGACGAGGATTCATGAGGATGCGGGTTCAATCCCTGGCCTCCATCAGTGGGTTAAGGATCCAGGGTTGCGATGAGCTGTGGTGTAGGCTGGCACTTACAGCTCCCATTCTGCCCCTATCTTGGGAACTTCCATATGCCTCGGGTGCGGCCCTAAAAAGCAAAAAAAGTCTGACACAAAACTCATTTAATCAGTGGGGATAGCTCGTGTAATTTACGGAATATGGTATTGAAAGTGAAAAGTGGAACGTTCGGAAGTGTATCGTGGTTCAGTCCTGTGATCGCCTGGCTGACTGGGAGCTGTGGCTGCCCCTGCCTGGGCACCACGAGAGCATGTGTCGACAGCCCCGGGAAACAGTAAAATGCAAAACTCGAAGTATAGTTTCTGCTGAATGTGGATCACTTTTGGATCGTCATAAAGCTGAAAAATTGTACGTTGAACCACCATAAATCGGGGACCATCAACCCTTGGGGGATTTAGTACTAAGTTGCTGTGTTCCTCTGAGCAAAATTTATTAGACCTTGTGGGGGACACAAAAGAATCTGCTCACATCTTACAGTCAGGTGCATCCAAGACACACCTTTACAAACCACGTGACCTTCCCCAGTTAACATGTTGATCCATAACCAGGAACTGTCAGATGACAGAGAAGCCATGTTAGACTCCATTCTGCTCAGCATTTAGGAAGCACTACGGTGATTTGGGTGAGATGCTGTTCAATGCAGTGGAAAACAGACTCCACGGTGAGAATGGAGCCGCCTGGAAGCTGGGATCTAACCGAGTGGGTCTTAAGGCTGAAAAGGACATTTCATCATCGACATGCAGGGATGGGAGAGAAGGCCTCCAGCGGGCGGGAAGAGCAGGCGCAAAGGGTCAGAGTCCTTGGCGTGCAATGCAGAGAGCACTCATCTGGGTGCCTTGGTTTTGGGTTGCCAACCTGGGCAAGACCCTTCCAACCCCAGACCAGGGAAATGCCTCTTAGGCATCTCGACACAGTGTCGGATGAGACGAAAAGATCACCCAGGGCTCCCTCGTCAGTTCGAGTTTCTGTTTGGGGGCTTCCTTCTCCCTGTGGGAAGACCTAACCTTGTAGGCCTGGCAATTTGACCATCTAAGGACAAAATTCACCTCTACTAGTAATGGATGTACATTTATTACATGAAATTTTTTTTTTTTTTTTTTTGGTCTTTTTGCCATTTTCTTGGGCCGCTCCCACGGCATATGGAGGTTCCCAGGCCAGGGGTCTAATAGGAGCTGTAGCCGCCAGCCTACGCCAGAGCCACAGCAACGGGGGATCCGAGCTGTGTCTGCGACCTACACCACAGCTCACGGCAACGCCGGATCCTCAACCCACTGGGCAAGGCCAGGGATTGAACCCGAAACCTCATGGTTCCTAGTCAGATTCGTTAACCACTGAGCCACGATGGGAACTCCTATTACATGAAATTTTGAAGATGCTGAAAAACAGAAGCAAAAAGAAATCTTTACCTCTTACCACTGGAGGAAAACAGTTAACATTCATGTGACAGATGGCAGTGTCCTCATCAGGGTCATGTGCAGTTAGTGCACATGAGCTGATGCCCCCTTGCAGGGCACACAGGTTGGAGGGGCCTGTGTTCTTTTAAAAATTTCTTAATTAAAAAAATTTGGTGGGGGGGTAGAATATATCTAACAAAATTTACTAATCCCCCCTTTTTTTCAGGGCAGCACCCATGGCATATGGAAGTTCCCGGGCTGGGGATCAAATCGGAGCTGTAGCCGCCACAGCCATAGCAACACCAGATCTGAGCCGCATCTGCAACTTACACCACGGCTCACGGCAACGCCAGATCCTTAACCCACTGAGCAAGGGCAGGGACCGAACCCGCAACCTCATGGTTCCTAGTCGGATTCTTTAACCACTGCGCCATGACAGGAACTCCTATTTTTATTATTTTTAGATGTATAATCAGTGGCATTAAGTCCATTCACACTGTGCCACCCTCATTCCTAGCCATCTCTAAAGCTTTTTCATCATCCCAAATTAAAGCTTTGGCAGTTCCTGGTCGGGTGCAGCTACAGCTCTGATTCGATCCCTGACCTGGGAACTTCCATATTTCAAAAGTGGGGCCAAACACCAAAACCAAAACTTTATCCACTGAAAATCTTCCCATGCCCCCTGCCATCTGGGATGTGTGGATCGGCCAGTGTTTAAGTTCCTGACTTGAGATGTGCTTTACTGCCTTGGACGACTTACTTAGTAATGAACCCTGAAATCCCAGGAACACACACATGACGGGAAAAGACATACCCCAAAGATGATGCACCATGTACAGCTCCCCAATCTGGGAGAAGAAGCCTCCAACTGCTTCATTCCCGTCCTGTCTGAAGCGAATTGCACGAGCCCTAAACGGGGAAAAAAACAATGTTCAGATGTTGGACCAGATATGTTAACAAGTACCAGCGAGTCTCCCCATACTTCGCAAGTGGTTCAGAACGAAGAATAATTGTTAAACTGTCACATGCGTTTGAAAGATATTTTAATGACCATAAGATGTAGATGTACCTTTCTGTAACTCATCATTTTTGTGAGGAGTGGAGAGTAATTAATCACTACTAATATAAAAACTGGGGGAGTTCTCGTCATGGCACAGTGGAAATGAATCCAACTGGGAACCATGAGGTTTCTGGTTCGATCCCTGGCTTTGCTCAGTGGATTAAGGATCTGGCATTGCCATGAGCTGTGGTGTAGGTCACAGACACGGCTCGGATTTGGCGTGGCTGTGGCTATGGCTGGCAGCTATAGCTCTGATTAGACCCCTAGCCTGAGAACCTCCATATACTAAAAAACAAAAAACAAAAAAACCTGGGAGTTCCCACTGCGGCTCAGCAAAAACGAACCTGATTAGTATCCATGAGGATGTGGGTTTGATCCCTGGGCTCACTCAGTGGGTTAAGGACTCAGCATTGCATGAGCTGTGGTGTAGGTCGCAGACTCAGCTTGGATCACAAGTTGCTGTGGCTGTGGTGTAGGCCAGCAGCTGCAGCTCCGATTTGACCCCTTTCCATATGCTATGGATGTGGCCTTAAAAAAAACAAAAACAAAAACAAAAACAAAAAACCACACACACATGAGAATAAGTGATTGTGCTGCTGATTCTTCTTTTTGTAATGGCCACACCTACACAGCATATGCAAGTTCCCCAGCCAGGGACTGAATCTGAGCAGCACCTGCAATCCACACCTCTACACCAGAGCTGCAGCAACGCCCTTAACCCACTGCTGCCAGGCAGGGTATCAAACCTGTGTCTCCACAGCAACCTGAGCTGCTGCAGTCAGACTCTTAACTCACTGCACCACAGCAGCGATTCCTGTGCTGCTGGATCTTAATGTAAAATATAGAAAGTTGCCAGAGGAAAGGACCTGTCAATTTAAAAAGAGTAGCTTTCCCAGTTCAGCAGTGTCTCTGCAGCGCCGGGATGCAGTTTGATCTTGGCCCAGCACAGCGGGTTAGGAACCTGGCATTGCCACAGCTGCAGTGGAAGTCACGAGTGTGGCTTGGATCTGATCCCTGGCCCGGGAACTCCATGTCCCAATGGGGGTGGGGGTGGGCAAAAAAAAAGAGAAAAAAAGTTGCTTTCCAAGAACACACAGAAAGGGAGGGAATTCTGGATACAAGAGCACCCAGAGTGCCACTGGCACTGTTTCCCAAGGGAGACAGGGAGCTCCCCGGGAGAATGCCGCTGCAAGTCGAAGGAAGCACGCCTCCACGGCAGCAGCGGACAGAGCACAACGAGACACATGCAGCTCTCTGGTCTACCGGGTGGGGGCTTCTCCGACAGCGTGTGGGCATGGACAGGAACTTCCCGGCAGTTCACCGGCACTCCCACCACTGCAGCCTGAACCGAAGCTGCCTCTTTTGTTCTATTCCTACCTGAGCAAACCGTCAGGAAAGGAAGTACCCAATGGCCTGTGCTATGTACCATGTGTGGGCAAAGCTGTGTATATATGTGTGTCTGTGTGTATAACATCAGACTGTAGAGTGCCCGTCCTGGCTCAGGAGAAATGAATCTGACTAGCATCCACAAGGACACAGGTTCAATCCCTGGTCTCACTCAGTGGGTTAAGGATCCGAAGTTGCTGTGAGCTGTGGTGTAGACCGACAGCTACAGCTCTGAATGGACCCCTAGCCTGGGAACCTCCATATGCTGAGGGTGTGGCCCTAAAAGGAGGAGAAAAAAGAGTCGGAAGCCATAAGCAAAGGTATCAACACGTTGCTATTGACAGTGAGACAAGATAATTTTTTTTGTCTTTTTGGGGCCACACTCGCAGCATATGGAAGTTCCCAGGCTAGGGGCTGAACTGGAGCTGTAGCCACAGGCCTATGACACAGCCACGGCAACACTGATCCTTAACCCACTGAGTGAGCCCGGGGATTGAACTTGCATTCTTATGGACACTAATCAGGTTCGTTATCACTGAGCCTCAAGATACTTGAGTTGTCTTGACCAGAGCCTTCTCTTCTTGGAGGCAAAATTCACAGCAACAGAAGGAGAATATCTCAAAGCAGGGGTTGGAATCGGGAGCCAGTGCCTGTGGCGGGAGTGGGGAAGCCTGGCTCCTTCGGGTCACTTTGTGCATCTCGGCTCTCATTCGCCATGTGCTCAAGTGTGCCAAGGTGACCCAGGCTTTCAGGCTCTTTTGGGAAGGAGAGATCTCTTGCTGTTGCCCCACGGGTTACCTCCAAGTGACAGTCACTTTAACCTTACAGGTAGTGTTAAGTGATTATAATCTTCAAAAATTACAAATCTGATTAGTAAATTATGGAAATTAAGCAAATCACTTTAACGTGCATTCCGACTCCAAGGGGAAAAAAATTCTAGGTCTCATTGACAGTGATATTCAGGGTTGTTCATTTCATTCTGAATTGTTCTCATTCACTTACGGTGGGCAAAGAAAACATACCTGCCTCAGCCTGGACATAATCAGAAGCATGAAGAGAAGATCACTGTCTTAAACGGTTACCTATGTGCCAAAATACAAGCTGAAAGCTGAACTGGCTTTATAAATCATTTTTACAAATAACTTTTAACATAAGTGAAGAATGGCAGAGTTCCCGTTGTGGCACAATGAGAATGAATCCAAACAGTATCCCTGGCCTTGCTCAGTGGGTGAAGGATCTGGCGTTGCCGTGAGCTGTGGTGTAGGTCGCAGACGTGGCTTGGATCCCGAGTTGCTGTGGCTGTGGCTGTGGTGTAGGCCGGCAGCTGCAGCTCTGATTCGACCCCTAGCCTGGGAACCTCCACATGCTGTGGGTGTGGCCCTAAAAAGACAAAAAAAAAAAAAAAAAAAAGAAGAAAAGAAATTTCATAATTGAAATAAAGAGAGAACACACACACACTGAAAGTCAGGTAAAGGTCACGGTTCCCCTTCTCCACAGTGGCTGTACCATTTTACAGTCTCAGCAGCAATGCATAAAGATGCCGACTCACCTACAACCTCACCAACACTCGCTCCTCTGTCTGTCTGGTCACGGCCAGCACAGTGGGTGTGAAGTGCTGTCCCGCTGTGGTTTCACATGCGGTCCCACAAGGACTAAGGACGTGGGACACCTTTTCATGTGCTTGTGAGGCAGTCACAGAGCTCCTCCAAGACAATGTCAAAAATTCTTTGCCCATTAAATGTTTCCTCAAATTTACGGTTGTAGACCTTATTTTTTTTTGTAGTTAGAGAGCACCTAACATTAAATTTACCTCAACTGTTTTCAACTGCACGTACAGGCCAGGAGGGACAAGTATATTCATGCTGTGCAACAGATCTCCAGAGCTTTCCATCTCGCAAAAACTGAAGCCACACCCACTCAACTTCAACTCCCTTCCACCCAGCCCCGGGCAACCTTCTCATTTTCTGTTTCTGTGGTTGGCGAGTACTTTAGAAACCATGTAATTAGTGGAATCATAGAGTATTTGTCCTTTTGTGACTGCTTTATTTTGCTTAGCATGTTACAAGGTTCACCCTGCACGTGGCAGGATTTCCTTCTTTTTAAAAGTTGCATCATATTCTAAGTATATGCCGTGGAGTTCTGGTCGTGGCTCAGCAGAAACAAATGTGACCAGCATCCATGAGGATGCAGGGTTGATCCCTGGCATTGCTCAGTGAGTTAAGGATCTGGCGTTGCTGCGGCTGTGGTGAGGGCCGGCGGCTATAGCTCTGATTTGATTCCTAGCCTGGGAATCTCCACATGCCTTGGGTGTGGCCTTAAAAAGACAAATATCAATACATACATGTACATTTTTATCATTCATCTGCTGGAGACATTTAGGTTCCTCCCACTTCTTTTTTTTTTTTTGTCTTTTTTGCTATTTCTTGGGCCGCTCCTGCGGCATATGGAGGTTCCCAGGCTAGGGGTCGAATTGGAGCTGTAGCCACCGGCCTACACCAGAGCCACAGCAATTCGGGATCCGAGCCGCGTCTGCAACCTACACCACAGCTCATGGCAATGCCAGATCGTTAACCCACTGAGCAAGGGCAGGGACGGAACCCGCAACCTCATGGTTCCTAGTCGGATTCGTTAACCACTGCGCCACGACGGGAACTCCTCCTCCCACTTCTTACCTTCTGTGGATAATGCTGTGATGAACATGGGTGTGCAAATAGCTCTTTGAGATGCTGCTTTGAATTCTTTTGAATACATATCCAGAAGTAGGGTTGCTGCATCATGCAGTAATGCTATTTCTTATTTTTTCATTTTTTGGCTGTACCCACAGTATGTGGAAGTTCCCTGGCTAGGGACTGAACCCCTGCCACAGCAGCAACCCAAGCCACAGCAGTGTCAACGCTGGATCCTTAATCTGCTGTACCATAAGAGAATGCCAGTAATGCTTTCTTTTTTTTTTTTTAAATGTTTTGGAGACCTCTGTACTGTTTTCCATAATGGCTGCACCATTTTATATTCCTCCCTACAGGGGAAGGGTTCCGAGTCTCTCTTGGCCAACACTTGTTATTTTCTGCTCTTTTCACAAGAGCCCTCCTAAAGCTGCGAGATGAACGGTATCTATGGTTTTGATTTGCATTTCTCTAATGATTAGTGATGCTGACCTTTTTTATATGTTTTTTGGCTATCTGTATATTTTTGGAGAATTGTCTATTCAAGTTCTTTTCCCATTTTTTTTGGGCCACACCCACAGCATGTGGAAGTTCTGGGGCCAGGGATCAAACCCAAGCCACAGCAGTGATGACAATGAATCCTTAACTGCTAGGTCACCAGGGAACTCCTGAAAGTGTTATATTTTAGCTCTTACATTTAGGTCTAAAATTCATTTTGGGTTAATTTTTGTATATAATGTGAGGTAGGGGTCTAAATTCATCATCTTTTTTTTGTCTTTTTGCCTTTTTTAGGTCTGTTCCCACAGCATGTGGAGGTTCCCAGGCTAGGGGTCTAATCAAAGCTGTGGCCGCTGGCCTACGCCACAGCCACAGCAACACCAAATCCGAGCCACATCTGCAACCTACACCACAGCTCACAGCAATGCCAGATCCTTAACCCACTGAGCAAGGCCAGGGACTGAACCTGCAACCTCATGGTTCCTAGTCGGATTTGTTAACCACTGAGCCACAAAGGGAACTCCTAAATTAATCTTTTTGCAAGGATATTCAGCTCTCTCAGGACCCTCTGATGAAAAGACTATCTGTCCCCACTGAATTGCTTTGGGACATCTGTCAAAAACCAACTAACTACAAACAACTTACGCAACTCCACAGCAAAAAAGCCAACAACCCAATTGAAAAATGGGCAAAAGACCTGAATAGACATTTCTCCAAGGAAGATATACAGATGGCCAATAAGCACACGAAAAAATGCTCAGCATCACTGATTATAAGGAAATGCAAATCAAAACTACCACAAGATACCACCTCACACCAGTCAGAAAGGCCACTGTTAATAAGTCCACAACTAACAAATGCTGGAGGGAGTGTGGAGAAAAGGGAACCCTCCTATAGTGTTGGTGGGAATGTAAACTGGTAAAACCACTAGGGAGAACAGTATGGAGGTATCTTAGAAAACTATTCATAGAACTACCATGTGACCCAGCAGTCCCACTCTTGGGCATATATCCGGACAAAACTTTCCTTAAAAGAGACACATGCACTCACATGTTCATTGCAGCACTATTCACAATAGCCAAGACAACCCAAATGTCCATTGACAGATGACTGGATTAGGAAGATGAGGTATATATACACAATGGAATACTACTCAGCCATAAAAAAGAACGAAATAATGCCATTTGCAGCAACATGGATGGAACTAGCAACCCTCATCCTGAGTGAAGTAAGTCAGAAAGAGAAAGACATATACCACATGAAATCACTTATATCTAGAATCTAATATACAGCACAAAGAAACCTTTCCACAGAAAAGAAAATCATGGGTTTGGAGAACAGACTTGTGGTTGCCGAGGGGGAGGGAGTGGGATGGATGGGGCACTTGGGGTTAATAGATGCAGACTATTGACTTTGGAATGGATTAGCAATGAGATCCTGCTGTGTGGCACTCGAAACTATGTCTGGTCACTTGTGATGGAGCATGATGATGTGAAAAAAAAGAATGTATACATGTATGCATGACCGGGTCACCATGCTGTACAGTAGAAAATTGACAGAACACTGTAAACCAGCTATAATGGAAAAAAAAGATCATAAAAAAAACCGCAACTAACTGCTCACATGTGAGGATTTCTTTCTTCTTTTTCAATTCTATTCTGGTGAGCTGTATGCCTGTCCTTACACCACTCCCATGTTGTCCTGATCTCTCTAGCTTGGTAGTCAGTTTCGAAATTGGGAAGTGAGTCCTCCAACTTTGCTCCCCCTTTTCAAGGTTGTTTTAGCTATTCTGAGTCCCCTGCATTTCTAAAGCCTGCTAGGGCTTTGACTGGGATTCTGTTGAATCAGTTTGAAGAAAAACTGGTCTTTTGACAATTAAAAAAGGAAAAAGAAGCAATGGTATCATTGCGGTGCTCTTTCTGTGGCAAGAGCAATAGTTCAGAAAGATAGTAGTGAAGGAGAATGTGACATAACTTGGTGCAACACTGGGGTTTGTTTAAACAAACAAACAAAAAAACCAGAAAAAGTCCTTATCTCTCAGAGGTAAATGCTAAAATATTTACAGATGAAATGGTATGTTGCCCGGGATTTACTTCCAAATACTCCAGGTTGGGGGATTTAGAACCAAGCAAGGCTGGCTGTGTGTTGATTAATTACTGAGGCCGATAATAGGTATGGAAGCGGGGAACCTGCGGTATTCTTCTCTCTAGTTTTTCATGTGTTTGAACAATTTCATAGTATGTCAAACAAAACAACAGCGTGGCATCCAATCACGGCATAATCCCCACGTTTTACTTCTAGAATGAACACTGTGGCCGCAAAGGATCTATTTCTAAGGCAAACGCTTCACCTGGTCATATACTCACCAGTAATTGCCCCATTCGATCATAGTTCCTGGCTGAAAAGAGATTTGAATTTGGTTCGTTAGTTCTTCTGTGAAGAAGTACAGATAACAGTATAAAAAATAGCGAATGACAAGACTAACTTAATAATGTGAGATCCAACAAATAAAAAATGTAACAAAATAATATTATCCACTGTGTTCATACCCATCCCAGAGAGGGAGCAACAGGCTATGGCTTCATCTAAGGAGACAACAGATACGTCAAGTGAGAATTCAGCCATCCAACTGCAGTTATGAAGGCTAGAGTCAGGCCCATCGCCGCTAAATTGTTGGTGCCCATTCCGACTTCATTGTGAAAATTGTTTTTGACCATGCCTGTGGCACATGCAAGTTCCTGGGCCAGAGACTGAACCCGTGCCACAGCAGCAACCCCAGCTGCTGCAATGACAATGCTGGATCCTTAACCCGCTGCACCACAAGAGAACTCCTACTGTGAGATTTTTAAATAATTCAAGAAAACCTAGGAAGGACATCACTTGATCTTTTTTCCCAGGATAATACTGAGGATGAGACCACTGAGGTCTACTGATACATTTTCCCTTTAACTATGTTGCTATCTGGGCCTTTCTTTTTAGTAGTCACCTGGCAGGGAAGCATCTAGAAAGTCATACAAATTATTCCCTTTCGCTCTTACGGTGCTGTGTAACTTACTCAACAGTCACAGGCTTATTAGCTGCTCTAGTTCAATGACAACAGATGCTATATAATCTACCTGGTCCCGCATTTTAGGTCTTTCCACTTAAAAATAGAAATGCTGGAGTTCCCGTCGTGGCGCAGTGGTTAACGAATCCAACTAGGAACCATGAGGTTGTGGGTTCCATCCCTGGCCTCGCTCAGTGGGTTAAGGATCTGGCGTTGCCGTGAGCTGTGGTGTAGGTTGCAGACGTGGCTTGGATCCCACGTTGCTGTGGCTCTGGCGTAGGCCGGTAGCTACAGCTCCGATTGGATCCCTAGCCTGGGAACCTCCATATGCTGTGGGAGCGGCCCAAGAAAAGGCAAAAAACCAAAAAAACAAAAAAAAAAAAAAAGAAAAGAAAAAAAAATAGAAACACTATGCAGAAAAATGGCCAACAATAAACATTATGTATAAGGCTATAAAAACCAAATGAGCTTAGCAGAAGGGAAAGAATGAAAAAGGAAGAAGATTTAAAAAAAAGGAAACAAGAGGAGTGCCTGCTGTGGCACAACAGGGTGGGCAGCGTCTCTGGAGCACCAGGACGCAGGCTCGATCCTCAGCCTGGCACAGTGGGTTAAGGATCTGGTGATGCTGCAGCAGAGGTTGCAAATGAGACTCAGATCTGATCCCTGGCCCAGGAACTCTATATGCCATGAGGCAGCCAAAAACAAAAAAAGAAAAAAAAGAAAATTAAAAAAAAAAAAGAGGAAATAAGAGAAAAAGAACTGGACAGAGGAGAAAACCAGCCAAACACACGTCACAGATCATGCCCCCAGCGAGTGCTGTCCACTAAGCATCAGGGGCATGGGTTCTTCGCACAGAAGAATGAGGGGACGGGTAACTCACATCTCAGTACTTACTCGGAGCTGGTAAGATCTGAGCTCATAGATGTTCGGTCCTGACCGTGGGACAGGCTCGTTCCAGAAACTGAATTCCAGCAGCAGCTGATTCTTCCTCGAGAGAAGCATGTTGCTTCTCTCCTTACGGAACCGGGAAAATTCCTTTGAGGGAAAAAAGGTGCTCATGAAATCTCCTAACACTTACACACAACGAACCCACTTTAGTACCATTTACGTTCCTGCTGTTACAGAATACTCTTATAAATAGTCCAGTTGGCTGGGGGCAGTCCCAGTTTGCATCCTGTGGAACCAGCACGACTGTGAGCAGGCCTTTCACTCTCAGAGTCAACAGTCTACACAGTCAACCTAACGACTTAGAGGACAATGTAAACAAATTCAAGTTCCCACTTGTTGTGGGTTCTCCTAACAACATGTGACAGTACATTAAGAGAGGTGGCAGTTCCCATCATGGTGCAGCAGAAACCAATCTGACTGGTAACCATGAGGATGCAGGTTTGATCCCTGGCCTCGCTCAGTGGGCTGGGGATCCAGCGTTGCCAAGAGCTGTGGTGTAGGCCACAGATGCGGCTTGGATCCTGTGTTGCTGTGGCTGTGGTGTAGGCCGGCAGCTGTAGCTCCGACTGGACCCCTAGCCTAGGAATTTCCATATGCCACAGGTGTGGATCTAAAAAGACAAAAAAAAAAAGAGAGAGAGAGAGAGAGAGAGAGAGAGACCTCAAGACAGTAGATAATCCAAGACCCATTTTACACATGGACTGGGAATCTACCCAAAAGGTTCTCCTTCCTAATGATGTAATAAGGCTGTTAGAATTTTCTCGGCTAACACACGTCTGTTAGTGAAGGGAGGGGGAGGACAGCCAAGTCAGCCCAAGGCAAAGACCGTGTAGCTGGCAGTTCCTGCAGCAGGTATGTGTTAGGTAATCCAGGCTGACTGTGGCTGCCAGGCTGACTTGCCGATATCACAGCATCAGCTCATCAGTTTCTGTCTTTTTTTTTTTTTTTTTTTTTTTTTTTGTCTTTTTGCTATTTCTTGGGCCACTCCCACGGCATGTGGAGGTTCCCAGGCTAGGGTTCCAATTGGAGCTGTAGCCACCGGCCTACACCACAGCCACAGCAACGCGGGATCCGAGCTGCGTCTGCGACCTACATCACAGCTCACGGCAACGCCAGATCCTTAACCCCCTGACCAAGGGCAGGGGTCGAACCTGCAACCTCATGGTTCCTAGTCGGATTCATTAACCACTGAGCCACAACGGGAACTCCCAGCTTATCAATTTCAAAGTACAACTGACTTTTACAGTAAGAACTGTTATTCTAATGGTATTACAACTGGCTATTCTGTGTGTAAATACAACCTCAAGAGTCCAAATAATAAAATTTTTACTACAGAAAATGAAGTAGTTCACTAACAAAAACTGATGACACAAGCCACTTAATTCTGTATTAAGATCTACTCTATCATTAGGAATGGAGAAGCAATGCGATCCTGCTGCATAGCACTGGGAACTCTATCTAGTCACTTAGGATGGAGCAGGATGGAGGATAATGTGAGAAAAAGAATGTATATGTGTATGTGTGACTGGGTCACTTTGCTCTGCATAGAAACTAACAGAACATTGCAAACCAACTATAATGGAAAAATAAAAATCATTTAAAAATTTTTAAAAATCTACTATATCATTAGCCTGAGTAAGTAAATAGTTTTCAAAATCACTACCTGATTTTCTTTAAGTTTATTCATGACCTCTGTGAGCGCAGGATAGCCTCCTTCATACCTCCAGAGGTGAACTGAAATAGATTTTAAGATAATACACATTTAGAGTTTCGGGACACTCTCACCTTGCGAACATTCTAGACAGACATAGTGTTAACACAGAACAAAACTGTACTGTGCCATGTCTTGGCCCCTGAGTTAATACCCACAAAGTTTCAATAAAAGAGTCAACCTTGGAAAACAACATAAAAAAGTTCTGCAGTTTTTTTTACTGGAGAAACTACTTTAACCATAAAACTATACTGAAACTTGGAAAGCCTTGATTATAAAAACAAGCATTAAGTTAAAAATCATTTATGTAATGACAGGAAAGGCTTAAAGAACAAGTGTTTATTATTCCAAAGATTTCTCTTCCTACCAGCTTGATCCTGCTCGCCATACCACGTGTTCCAAGTCCCCACCAAAGTACAAGGGTAATGTTTATCTTCATGAATCTTTGGCAACACCTCTTGACTTAAAGAGAAGAAAGAGCAACACTAATTAAACAACTGACAAAACTGCACCAGGTGAACAACACATGATCAGGAACAGGAAAAGGTCACCTACTCTGTGTTCTGACCACTGACCTCTGAATACATTCATGATCAAAACAGCGTGCAGAAGTAAGCTTTCAGCTGAGTTCTGGTGTCCCCTAATGTCCCACTTAGCAGCGGCTTAGGTGACGGATAACCCAGCTATCTACAGCGGTGGTAGGTGACTCAAATAGGTTGATCAAAATGATAAAGAAGAGCCAAAGGTCCCCACACTCCAGGAACTATGAATCTACTATTTGCTGTTTTGGGGGGGAAAAAACAAACAGACAAACAAACAAAAAAGCAGCAGCACTTCACACTGGTGATGCTCATACAAAGTTCTCTGTTTCCAAAGACAGGAAGGATGAGAGAAATGGGAATAGTAGAAAAAGAACATGGGAGAAGAAAGGGCAGAACGTAATGTTTAGGAAGTGGCCCAGGAGGCAGAGGAAGCAGGGGCACGGGTGGGGGGGCTTTAAGGAGGAAGACAGAGCTGGAACACGGTGCGTCTGAAAGCGACCCCAACCCCAACCACCCCAAAGGGCTTCCACGGGGCAGAAGAACCCAGATGAAAGCACACCTGCGTTTCTCCTCAATTCACCCAGCTGAGGGGATCCGGAAGGGAGCACATAATCCCACCCGGGACACACCACCCGGTTTTGTCACCGCTGTCCGGGCACGGTCATGGCAGGATGCTAACGTAACAGAGGTGTCCGAGCGGCGCCCGGTTCCGTGGAGACCTTCCCAGAGTTCGGATGCTAATGTACAGGGAAAGGCAAAGCAGAGAGGCACAATTGCCCCTTACCAGGGAAAAGCTAAAACCGGCACATTCTGGACAGAAATGGATGATGACAAAGTACAATATAGATTCAACAATGGGAGCAAAAAGATATCAAGGGTCCGAAATGGAACCTGTCTATTTGCTGACATCAAGCGATACTATGAAGCGGGTGATCACCACCAGATGCTGAGGCACTAGGACAGGGCGGGTGTGAACAGTTATCAGAGAAAAGCTGGTAACAAAACTCTAATGTCTTTATGACCCACTACAATGGCCAAACCACGTGTATTTTTTTGAAGGGTAGCATTTCCTTTTAAAATTAAGATCAGATATTAAATCTACCTGATGTATATGACCCATGAATGTTCAGAAACAGCACAAGACTGATGGGAATCGGGGGTGGGGAAAGATGGATGAAGTGAGGGATACGGACACGGGTTTCCTTTTGGCCACATGACGTGGGCAGGGAGTCAACAACCCAGAACTGGAGCCGTGTGGCCACCGGAAGCCTGCACAGAGCACCCAGGTGAACGGAGGTTGTGAGGTGGGCAGTGCTTGTAGCCAGCCCTTGATGAGCTGGGCAGAACCTCATTATTTGGGCCCCTAAAAACCAGGCAGGAGTTAAGTCTTTATATACTGGAAACAGGAAGCTGCTGAGAGCTCCAGAGAAAAGAAGAAAAACAGGACGAAGGAGGAAACAGAACTCAAGCAGATGGATTTGACAAACTTTAGGGAAGGGCTCATGGTGGGGGCAGGGCAGGGGTACAGGTGCAGCTTCAGGCCCAGGAAGTCAGGAAACGCACCTCACCCGGCCTGGAGAGGGAGGTGGAGAAGGAAACAAGCCAAGAGAAGCAAAGATACACGTCAAATGAAGAAGGCACAGCCCTTGGTGACCGATTAATCACCAAAAACTATGGAAAGAGTCCAGTAGAACCACTCTGAGTGTCACACACAGGGAAGCTGGAAGGGCAGGTGATTCCATATATTGTGTTTGAAGTGAGAACAAGACTTTCGACTAGAAATATGGACAGACAGCCAGGAATGTGAGACAGGAGATGAGGTGATAAAAACAGGGTGGGAAAGGTAATCCAGGGAAACATCAGCGTACAGAAAAACTGCATTTTCTGAGAAGAGATTCAGAAAAAAAGCATCTGCTTTGTATTAAGGGCCTTTTTTTAAAAAATAAAGGCAACCCTGCTGATGTTACATTTCACAAACCACCTCCAAAAGTAAAACAACAAAAGATTTTTGCTTCTGAAAGTTATGCTGGCTCTGGTAACAAAATCATTTGCTTTCTCATGAAAGCAGCAGATGTGAAAGGCTTAAAACAAGCTTGTTAGTTCTGTTTGCTGACAATTTGACCTTTAAAATGCTATTGCTATTATTTAAGGACTGATGCAATTAATTCTCTTTGATCTTAAAGTTTACAAATTCTTTAAGAGCACATGCATTTCATGTCATATGAGAACCTGCTGAAGGGGCTTGCATCCCGGAGGATGGAAGACTTGGGGAGAAATGTTGGCTCTACTGAAACCCATAAGAACGCTTCTGTGGCCTGTTACGCAGGAGTAAAACTGGAAACAGTGGAGGGCCCTGGGGTGTGAGTTCCAGCTCCTAACACTCAGAACCATCTGGAGATGTGGCACATGAAGGTAATAAGCACAGGTAGTCAGCTAGGGCTGCAAAAGGACTCAGGCGCTGGACGAGGAGCTGGGCTGGACTGCCTTGCAAGGGTCCTTCCAACCTCAAGAGCCTAGTAACATTCCGAAGTCTGAGAACCTGGGTGATGTCTTAGCTCTGAATGCGTGCTTGAGATCAAAGCGCCCTTGGCAACCCCACAACAGCGCTCAACTTCAGAGCCTCGAGTGTTCTGCTTTAAGAACAGCTGTGAAAGACCTCACTCTGCTAGCAAGGGTTAGCTCAACGGACAGATATTAAAATCACTCTTTTCCCCCAAGTAAAGGATAGTCTGGTATACACACCAAATTTTGTTGTATGCTTCTAGGCATTCCGGTTTAACATTGTGAACTGAAACAAAAGAAAATTCAACGATAAACTTAGGAACAAAGGGGGAAAAGTCAACTATGAAGCTAGCAAACCTGCCACTCACACTGTAATTTGTACAGACTGCTTGTTTCCTTCTTGGCCAGGAGGTTCGAGTGCGCATCCTTCCTCGGATCGACCTTCCGGACAAACAAGGATTTTAGCCAGCTCTCTTCTCGAAGTCTGTTATTGGAAGACGCCAATTTCCTAAGGAGTAATCAAGCCAAAATGTGAGTATAATCAGAGGTGCAAAGATTTCAGGGTCTTTAGGTTGTGTGGCGCAGTACACTGTTTTCATAAACTCCATCAATCCATTCAGCCAACACACACTCCAGGCACCGCTCTAGAACCCGGGTTACCACAGGTCCGCTTTCCACCCCAACAGCGTGCGCTCCCACGCACAGGAGCAGAGCGTGACAGAAGTGGCTTCCACGGCTCCTGGGGAGCTCACACGTGTCTCTGCGAGTTCCGCCACGTGCTCTTCCCTCCTCCAAGGACATTTCAACCCAGAAAAAACATACATGGAAACCTGGAATTGTGAGATTCACAGAAAAAGAAGGTAGAACGGTGGTTGCCAGGGGTGGAGTTATTATTCGATGGATACAGAGTTTCAGTCTGGGAAGATGAAAAGGTTCTGGAGATGGTGGTGGTGGTGGTGGTGGCTGCACAACTCTGGGAATGTACTTAATGCCACTGAAGTGTGCACTTAAAAACGGCTAAAATGGCAGAGTTCCCACTGTGGCGCGATGGGATCGGCAGTGTCTTGGTGCCGTTGAGATGCAGATTCTATCCCTGGCCCGGCACAGGGGCTTAAGGATCTAAGATCCTTAGATCCCCACTGCGTCTTGGATCTGATCCCTGGCTTGGGAACTCCATATGCCATGGGGCAGCCAAAAACAACAACAAACACTCCCCCCAAAAGAAAAATGGCAAATTTTATATGTACTTTACCACAATATAAAATGTGAGAAGAAATATACAGAGAAAGTGAAATGACATTTTTTCTTTAAAAATCAAGATTTATTTTTTCTTGTTTCTTTTTTTTCTTTTTAAGGCCACACCTGAAGCATATGGAAGTTCCTGGGCTTGGGGTTGAATCGAACCTGCAGCTGCAGGCCTACACCACAGCCATAGCAACACCAGACCCAAGCTGCATCTGCAATCTACACCACAGCTTGAGGCAACATGGAATCCTTAACCCACTGAGTGAGGCCAGAGATTGAACCCATATCCTGACACTATGTCAGGTTCTTAACTCACTGAGCCACCAACAGGAACTCCCTCTTTCTTTCTTTTTCTTCCTTCCTTCCTCCCTCTCTTTTCTTTCCTTTCTTTCTTCCATCCCTTCCTTCCTTTTTATTTTAGGGCCGCAGAGGCATATGGAGGTTCCCAGGCTAGGGGTCAAATCGAACCTGCAGCTGCTGGCCTACACCACAGCCATAGCAATGCCAGATCTGAGCCTCGTCTTTGGCCTACAATGCAGATCATGGCAATGCCAGATCCTTAACCCACTCAGTGGGACCAGGGACTGAACCCACATCCTCACGGATACTAGTCGGGTTCACTTCTGCTGAACCACAATGGGAACTCCTTTTTTGGGGGGTTGGGCCATGGTATGTAGCAGCTTGAGGTGGGATCTCAGTTCCCAGACCAGGGACTGAACCTGGGCTGCAGTGGTGAAAGCACCAAGTTCTAACCACTAGACCACCAGGGAACACCCTGAATGAAGATTTCTAACTGTCGCAAAACCCTAAGAATACACACTTTTTACACAATGGAATAAAAAATAAGTAAAATGAAATAAAAGAATACAAACTTCATTACGGTATAAATAATTTGCTGATTTTCATCTCACCACTGAATTTCTACTATACACGCTTCAGAGAGTGAGCATAAATTTGACAGAACAAACTCTCACTTTGCCCGTGCAATTTTAAGTGCATGTTTAACTTCCATATGCTTGCTAGTGGGACCACATACGTGTGCAACCTCCCTAGAGGGCAGTGTGGTGTTATCTACAGCAAACTTCAAACCGTGCCGGCCTTCCGGCCTAATCCTTGCACTTGGAGTTATGACCTATGGCAGCTATATTTAGGCAGGCGCACACAGCTGAATGCGAGACAGCATTCCTTACCGTATTTACCAGTTTACCTCTGAACAGGCCACCTAGAACCCATCAATAGGGACGGGTCAAATACATCAAGGCACGTCCAATATCAGAACAGAATGCAATCACTAAAAAAGAATGAGGCAGATCTACAGGCACGGATGTGTTGGTATCTCTGAGATGAATGATGTGGAAAAAGCAGGCCCAGAATAGTATCATAAATACACGCACAAGGTGAGCTGCTACGAGTGACGACATCCGGGAAATGTGACTGGGCTTAGGGGTGGGAGGAGAGATTTTTCCTTTTCGTTGTATAACCTTCGGGATTATCTGAGAATTTTCCACATACGTATATTATTTTTATACTTGAAATTAGCTAACATACCTAAAAGCACATGTTTAGAAACTCGTTAATGGGTAAGGTATACAGGTATATCTAACCTGTTAACAAATTTTTAAAAACTAAAACCTGGCTGAAACTCATCCTCTTCCTAAGTTCATATAACCACAATCAAATGACTCACCATGTCCCTGCATCTCTGTCACTTTAATTCAAAGGCATGTACCGTAAAATTACTCCTTTGGGATACAGTTCTACACGTTTTGACAAACGCCTAAAACCATGTAACCACCATCACAATGAGATACAGAACGGCTCCTCGGTTCCCTAAAATGCCTCCTTTGATGATCAAACCCTTCTCCCAACTTCCAGCCACCAGCAACCACGGATCTGTTCTATGACGCCCTCGTTTGCCTTTTCCAGGATGTCTTATAGATGGACTCGTACAGAATGCAGCCTTTTAACACTGTGCCTGTTCTTTCCATGCCATGGCTTTTCTGGCCATCATCTCTGGCCAGAGCTATCACAGCGTACTCGATTGTGCTGATCTTTAATTGACGGACAAACACATAAATGATCTTCCCTGCCCTTTGCTAGGTCACACCTAGCATGGAATGGGCTAGGATGCCAAATGGCCAATATAAATGCTCAGATCTTAACCCAGTGCTGCTCAACAAGGTAGGAGGCTGACAGGCCAGTGGGAGCCTTCTCTGGGATACTGCTCAAAACACCTGAAGATTTCCTACAGACTATTTCTAATCCGCTGAGCACACCTGCTCGAGGACAGACACCACAACGCCAATGTAACAGGAAAAGAGGGTGACCCCTCTACGGCCCTGAGGAAGGGGAGTTTAAACAAGAGACAAGGAAAACTCATGAGATGAGCGTGGGGATTCCACATTAAATAATGTAAAATCTTCTCACTCAACTATGGGGCTTTTAGAAATAGAACTCTAAATTTCAAGTGTTACACTGGCGGCCTTTTTTTTTGCTTCAAAAATCAACAAATCGACTTGTTTTAACAAACATGACAGAGCACTTTCCTCCCTATATGATGTTCCTTTAATTTAAAAAGCAATTCAATGATATCACAAATAGCTAGAAACCAGATAAAAAGACTTTTTTGACTGGTGGAACTTAGAAATGTATAAACAAACTATTTATAAATATAAAATTAACAATAAAATGTTTTCTATATCTACAGTAATGATCAAGCAATATAATAGCACTTTCCAAAACTTTTTTTTTTTTTGCTTTTAGGGCCACACCCGCAGCACATGAAGGTTCCCAGGCTAGGGGTCTAATGAGAGCTGTAGCCACCAGCCTTCGCTACAGCAACGCCAGACCTGAGCTGTGTCTGCAACCTCCACCACAGCTCACGGCAACGCCAGATCCTTAACCCACTGAGCGAGACCAGGGATCAAACTCACAACCCCATGGTTCCTAGTCGGATTTGTTAACCACTGAGCCACGACAGGAACTCCCCTACTTTTCAAAACTTTTAAGATTAAAAAGCAGGAAGCTCATATTAAATAAGCAAAATAACAAGTTAATACCAGTACACGCAATTCTTCTTGTAAGTGCATAGGACAAAAATATATAGCCCTAAGTGGCATCTGTAAAAAGAAGTTGGAAATTCTTCCACTTTGCTTTTATTATATGCTAAAATTCCTTAGAATTAAGCAAAGTATTAATGGTCATACCCCTGAAAGGACAGAGTTAAAAGTAAAATAGACACAGCTTTCCCCATACAAAGTCTGTATTGACAATGTTTTTCACTTTTGTTTTAAAGTACATGTTTAACCCCTAGTAAATATGCTTAAAGCACTTAGGAGAGCACCTGATTAGGGATGAGAGATGAAGAAATTGTTTTAAAACTACTTTTTTAAAAAACAAACTTTTAGAAGAAATTTTATATAGAGGAGCTGGCACTTTTTTCCCCACACCTTCTCCATTGTGCACAAGCTCTCTCTTTTAATAAAAAGCTTTGCTTGCCTTTTTTTTTTTTTTTAAAGAAATTCTATAAAAAAACTATTAGCCCTTTAGCAAAACCTGAAATCATATGGTATTTATCTCTGTTTTCAATTCACTCTTTGATTATATAAACAAACTAATTCTGAAGAAGGCAATTTTCCAAATAAATCATTACAAAATTTATTTCCATAAAAATAAAAACATTTTGTCACTTTAAAGCATTTTAAATATGCCACATTGTGGAATGTTTGCTTAAATAATTACAATGAAGTAAAATGTCAAGCATATAAAATTAGTGATATGCAAAGTAAAAAGTTTCAAGATTTGTTAATGGGACTCTGTCTAATTCCTGTTTTTTCTTTATTTCACAGTTTAAATTTACTAAACAGAAATTGTGTGAAAATTTTTGGGGGGGTCAAATAAATTTTTGGAGTTTAGGGATAACAATTATGAACAACTAGGAAAAGGGCACAATGAAAGTTTCTAAAAATATAGGAAATCTCAAGAAATGCTCACCAAAGCAACCACTACTCATAGTTCTTTATTTTAAATTTTTAAAATTATAGTTGATTTAAAAAAATTTTTTTTGTTTGCTTTTTTTTTAGGGACACACCTGTGGCATATGGAGGTTAGCAGGCTAGGGGCTGAATCAGAGCTGAAGCTGCCAGCCTACATTACAGCTCACGACTATGCTGGATCCTTAACCCACTGAGTGAGGCCAGGGTTCAAACCTGCAACCTCCTGGTTCCTAGTTGAATTTGTTTCCACTGCGCCACTACGGAAACTCCCCCAATTTTTTTTTTTTAATTGTAGTTGCTTGTACTAATAGTTCTTAATGAATCCCTCCAGAAATATATAGACAAACATATACCATGAGCACACATATTGATATTTAATTCCTAGGGGTTTAATACTTTATAAAACAAGACGGCATGTATAAAGAATTATTGGCAGACTGAATCTGGAGGGGAAAAAATTCCAAAGCAATCTCTTCCTCTTTAGAATTTAAGGGAATTACAAGTTTATAAGCACACAGTTCCTGCACTGGACTAAGTGGTTTGTCTATACCTACTCTTTTAATCCTTGGAACAATCTAGCAAGGTAGATGTTATCGCCTTTTACAGACTGGCTCCGAGAGGTTATTACACAACTTGAGCTAAGAAGTAGCAAGAGAAAACTATGAACCAAGATCCATAAAGTTCAAAATATTGTCACTAAAAAGGTATGCCTCCCCACCACAAATCTCCCCAAGTGAGCACCTGTTCCGGATTTTAATACCAGAGGGATTTACTCTAGGATGGGGAAAATGAGATAAGGAATAGGACAACACTCTGTAAACTAAACA
The DNA here is from genome assembly GCF_054392235.1 of Sus scrofa. Lineage (NCBI taxonomy): Eukaryota > Metazoa > Chordata > Mammalia > Artiodactyla > Suidae > Sus > Sus scrofa. The sequence continues at coordinate 16,802,585 of NC_139385.1, forward strand.
TTAACCTAAGAAAGAGTCAACATCAAGGGACAACCACAAGCACCCGAGTGCTGTCTGCTTGTCACACTTGGGTAGCAACTGTCTTGACAAATGGAAAGCGACATGGCCCAACATTAGCCCCAACTGACAGAGTGGCAAGTGACCAAAGGTGCCTCATGTGCCCAGTCCATTCGGCTGTCCAAGCTGAATCACGGAAGGGGGAAGAGGCGGCCATGCCAATAGCTGTCAGGGTGACAAGACCCAGGCGGGGCTGCTTTAGAGACAAACGTCACGATCAGCTGTCTTTATAACATCATCTAGATGCTGGGCGGCACATTCTACAAAACACTAGGCTTTAAACATTGGGTACTGGTGGATAGAAAGATGAGACAGTGCCTAGCCTGTCCAATCGCACACAAAAAACCTAGCAGCAAACAGCCAGAGCGGTCACGGACACGGCAGACTCACACACACACTGTGGGAACTCAAGGGCACGAACCATCTTGGCCTTGGCTTGCAAGGAGCAAGAGGGAGTCCAGTGGAGACACTCGAGCTCTGTCTTGGAGGTGAAAATTCCAGTCAAAGGGAACAACGTGTCCAGGGGCATGGAGTCGTGAAGCTATGTGGCATATTTCTGGACCAGCAAGTGTTCGGGAAGGCAAGAAAACAGGGTGGGGGAGGATGGTGCAGGACAACAGGAAGGCGAGGGGGGCGGGTGGCTCCCGTGCACCATGCCTACCAGCTGGACTTTATCCCGTACGCCGTGCAATGCTAGCAAGTTTCCAGAAAAGATCTGGGTGTAAACAACAGCCTGACACTGGTGTGGCGGGTGGACTGCAGCAAGAAGGCAGGCAGGAGCTCCCGTTGTGGCTAAGTGGGTTAAGAAACCAAATAGGGTCCATGAGGATGTGGGTTCGATCCCTGGCCTTACTCAGTGGGTTAAGGATCCAGCATTGCCATGAGCTGTGGTGTAGGTCGCAGCGGCTCGGATCTGGCATTGCTGTGGCTGTGGCGTAGGCCGGCAGCTGCAGCTCCAACTAGACCCCCCTAGCCTGGGAACCTCCATATGCCGCAGGTGTGGCCCTGAAAGGAAAAAGAAAGAGAAAGGCAGGGAGCATGGGTCCTGGGCTCCTGGCTGGCTGCCCAGCCCAGCAGTACCAATCAGGAGGCATTCAGGACTCACAGGATGGACCACAGATGGCCCTGGTTAAGACAATGGCAGTAGGGATGAAGGAAAAGCAATGTGTTCCAAAGATACTCCTGAAGGCAGCATATGGAGTTCTCGGACCAGGGATTGAATCTGAGCTGCAGTTGTGACCTACACCATAGGTGCAACAAGGCCAGATCCTTAACCCACTGGGCTGGGCCAGGGATTGAACCCACGTCGTGGCAGAGACAACATCAGATCTTAACCTGCTGCACCAGAGTGGGAACTCTGAGCTCTTTCTAGTAGGAAAATGTCCTGCTCAGAATTCGCTAGTTGTCCCCATCACCAGGGGCTTCAAGTCCACTCTCTCCGCAGAAATCCAGCTGAGCACTGCCCACAGCTGCGCTAGGGGAGTGGTGGAGGCCACACATGCTGGGGGCAGAACTAACAGATCTGGCAACTGACTAGATGAGAGAGAACAGGAGGGGACAGGCTTGGGGAACCGGGTTTCTGGCCTGGACCACTAATGGAAGATGGTCTGGCACTGAGGAGAGAGAACGCAGGAGGAGCAAGCAGGCGCTGCAGGAGGAGGAAGAGTTAAATTCTGGGACATTGTCATTTCTAGCACCTGTGGGAGACCCGTGCCATGTCCAAAGTGCTGAGCAGAGGGCCCGGCCCTGAGAAGAGCCAAGTAAGATGTGCTGGCAAAAAGTCTCCCAGGAAGACTTCCTCCTTCACTCTGAAACGGCTCCTGCAAGGTCACCCACAACACCCCTGTGGGTAAATGCAGTTTTCTTATGTCATCTTAACTTTTCCCTCCTGGAAATAACCTCCCCAGGGCACTGAGAGACAACAATACCCCACGGGAGTCCCCTTTGTGGCTTAGCAGTTAAGGAATCTGACTAGGATTCATGAGGTTGCGGGTTTGATCCCTGGCCTCACTCACTGGGTTAAGGATCCGGCGTTGCCGTGAGCTGTGGTGTAGGTCGCAGATGTGGCTCAGATCCCGAGCTGCTGTGGCTGTGGTGCAGGCCCGCGGGTGTAGCTCTGATTCATCCCCTAGCCTGTGAACTTCTGTATGCTGCAGGTGCGGCCCTAAAAAGCAAACAGCAACAACAAAAAAACAATACCCCACAGCTGCCTCTTTTCAGTCTCCCTTGCTGCTTCTCCTTCCTAATCCAGCCTATAAATGCCCATAGAGCCCAGGGCCTGTTTCTCAGCTCCTGCTCGACCCACACTCCTCAAACAATCTCATCCATCCCTATGGTTTTAAAAAACATTTTATTATACAAATTTCAATTGACTCTAAAACGGCATATTGAAACCCATGGATCTATCAACACTGCATTCTTATGTGCTGACAACTCTCCAATGCTGTCCAGACATCTCCCGTGAGGAGTCAGAGGTCCAGCAGGCCAACTGCTTAGCTGGCCTTTCTATCTGAATAGTGCACGGCCATCTCAAACAAACTTCACCAGGTCCACTGCCCTGGATCCGCCCCTTCCCCACCCACACCTGTTCCTCCTCCTCTGAATTCCTAGCAAGCTCTCAGTGGCCAGCACCTCGTGTGCCTTATTCACTGACGCTTCCCAACAGCACCTGGCAGGTGGCCGGCACGCTCACCTAGGCAACAAACAGCTCTAGGTAAATGGCACCAGCATCCTCCCCGCTGGCCATTACCTTGATTCTGTCCCCCTTTCAAAGCCAGACTGGTATTTTATTTTTTATGTTTTCCTTTTTAGGGCCACACCTGCAGTGTATGGAAGTTCCTAGGCTAGGGGTCAAATTGGAGCTGCCGCTGTTGGCCTGCGCCACCGCCACGTGGGATCTGAGCCACATCTGTGACCGATGCCACAACTTGCAGCAATGCCAGATCCTTAACCCACTGAGCAAGGCCAGGGATGGAACCTGCAACCTCATGGATACCATGTCAGGTTCTTAACCCACTGAGCCACAACGGGAACTCTCCAGACTGATCTTTTAAAAATGTAGATCAGAGCATGTTACCCTAGGGCTTATACCTTTAAATGTTTTCCAGGGCTCAGAATAAAATGCAAACTCTCTAAATAGCTGTAAGGCCTGGAATTTTCTGGCCCCTGCTCCTTGCCACCTGTCTTGTTTTCCTTTCACTCCTGCCTCCTAGATTTTTCTGGGGTTTCCCAGCATGTCTGACTCCTCCCCTTCAGGGCTTTCATGCCCACTGACCCTTCAGGTCTCAGTATGACATCACCTTGTCCGAGAGGCCTTCCATGACCTCATGTGGGAAGCTCCCTGATTTTGTCCCATGGCACCTACCTCCATCTGTAAGTCTCTATGGGTTTTCATCTCAGCCACGGCTTCCTGGGGAGAGCGACCACAGCTCTTACGCTCAGGTCCAGCGGGCTTCAAAGACACCGTATACACTCAATATGTGATAGAATCAATGAATTGACTGGGTCTAGACTGAGTCCTAAAGTTGAGGCAGTTAAAGGTTAAGGCAGACTAGAGCCCAGGAAGGAGTAGTCAGAAGGTACAGGGGACCTTGGATAGAGACAAGGACCCCAGTGTCGAGAGCATGTGGCCCCAGCAGGAACCTGGGGTATCCCAGGTGACCTTGGGCCCTTTAAGTGAACACCTTCAGGCGCAGCTTTTTTTTTTTCTCTTTCGGGCCGCACCCATGGCACATGGAGGTTTCCAGACTAGGGGTCAAATTAGAGCTACAGCCACTGGCCACAGCCATAGCCACGTCAGATCCAAGCCGCGTTCTGCAACATACACCACAGCTCAGAGCAACGCCACATCCTTAACCCACTGAGCAAGGCTAGGGATCAAACCCGCAACCTCAAGTTTCCTAGTCCGATTCATTTCCACTACACCACAAGGGGAACTCCCTCAGCTGTCTTTTTTGAAAAAAAGGAAATATCAATTTCATGGGCTTCTATCACTTGTGGGGAAAAATAAACAGTAGATACTTAATAACAGAATAAAAATAAAAGAGGGTTGATTTGTTGATCAACTTGGAAACATAAACATCCAATTTTGTAACACAACTTGAGCAGCAGTCCTTACAAGGGCACTGGGCCTGAAGTGTAACCAACTTGGGTTCAAATGCCTTTTCTAGCCACGTGTCTTCAGCAGGTTGAGGTTCCTTCTCATCTCTAAGATGTAGATCCTATTACTTCCTTCTTAAGATTGCTACTAGGATTACACTAAATAAATAAGCTGTTATCATATAAAGCTGGCCCACATTAAGAGTTTTAACAGGTACTTCCTTCCCTTTTCCATTTTTTGAAATGCCAACTGTATTTTCTAGAGGCTCACTATTGAAGATAAACAACAAGATAAAATTCATATAACCTAACGTAAATAAACCGGGAAAGCAAATGGACGTGTAAATTGGTTGATATGGGCTCTGGTTTTTCAACTGGGCAAACAGGACATGGCTGTGTCCGGGATGGACTCAGAAAATCGAATATGTAATCCAATGAGGTTAGGAAAAAAGTTTAAACATGAACCCACCCCCTACTTCGTGCTGATAACTGTACATACTTTTTTGATCCACTACCTACTTTTCAATGCAAGTCAACAACTGTCCGTAAGGCGGACACCTCTTGGCTACTTCCCCAATCTCCACTGAGGGATCGCCGGGGCCGATGTATTATTTTATTTCTTCACAGCAACCTAGGAGGTGAGTGGTAGGTACCTCCACTACCGTTTACAGATGCTGACACTGAGGCTTTGCGCGGGCGAGCAGCTTTCTCAGGACGCCCTGCAGGAACCCCGAGGCCCAAGTTCAAGGCCTGCGGCCTCAGCCACGCGCTGGCCGCTGCCCCACGACTCCGGGTCGCGCAGGGTCAAGGTCCAACAGGCCGGGCCGGCTCCGCGCGCGGACGTGGCTTCGGCGCTGGGTGTCATTCCCGCCATGACCTTGAGCCCCGCCGGCCCGGCAGCAGGCGCTCCGACCCTGCCGAGGCTCCGGCTCGCCCCGCCACGCGGACCGCGGCCTCAGCCCAGCCGCCCCACAGCCCCGGCGGCCCTGCCCCATGGGAACGCTACCGAGCCAGGGCGGAGACCCGCGCCGAGGACCCCGCGCCCTCCGCCCCGCGGCGGCCCCTCCCCGGCCGCTCCCGGAAAGGGCGGCGCTGCTCACCGGAGCCCGGGCAGGAGGCTGCAGGGGGCGGCCCGCCACAGGAAGCCGCCGCCTGAGGCCGCTCCGCCGGCGCGCAACACTCGCGCCGCCATCTTGCTCCGGAGCCTCGACTCCCACCGCCCCGGCCTCCGCTGACGCCGCCGCCGCCGCCGCCGCCGCCGCGACCCCTCCCCCGGCCGGGCCCGCCGAGGCGGGGGGCGGGGCGGGGCGGGGCGGGGCAGGGCGTGCGGCCGCTGCAGTGCGGGGCGCGACCGCCAGGGGGAGTGGGGCCCAGGACGCTGCAGCGCGGGGAGCGGCCGCCAGGGGGAGCGGGGGGGGCGCAGAGGTCTGGTCCTCAGTGCGTCCTGGCACTGAGGTCCCGGAGTTGCAAGAAAGGAGCGGGAAGCCTGAGGGCAACCGATTTTGAGACTTCAAGCTCCGACGAAAGGAGCTCGGTGCCCAGCACAGGGGCCACCCAGGGGTCGAGGGCAAGGCTTGAACATACGTGGAGAGATTCACCGGAAGAGAGTAACACAGTTCCTAGGGGAATCCAGGGCCTGGGGGCGAATCTGAGAGGCAGCTTCTTTTTAGATTTTGCACCAAGTACATACATTGCCTTTTCAAAAATAAATTACGCTTTAATAAAAACATTCTCGTTCTGGATGGAAACATACTCAGATACTCTCGTGGTCTCCGGACTCCTTGTTCTGTTGATGTGAGCATGCCGCTGGGTGTGAAATGATCGGAGTGTGTCAAGTGTGAGAATGGAGAGGTTGACAAGACCGGAAGGGAGCCCGGGCTGGAGAGTGCGTCCCCAGGGGTGCCTGGAAAGTGGAAGAAAGACCCTGGGGAGCTGGCACAGCGTCCTGGTCCCAAGGAAAGAGCAGACAGGTGGAGGGAGGGAGAACTCCGGCCGCCCAAGGAAACAGCTTAAACAAAGGCGTGGGTTGAAGTTCCCGTCGTGGCTTGTTGGTTAATGAACCCGACTAGTATCTATGAGGATGCAGGTTCCATCCCTGGCCTTGCTCAGTGGGTTAAGGATCTGGCGTTCCGTGAGCTGCAGTGTAGGTCGCAAGTGCGGCATCGGATCTGATTTTGCTGTGGCTGTGGCGTACGGCTGCCGCTGCAGCTCCAATTCAACCTCTAGCCTGTTTGGGAGAAATGTATCCTGTGGGGAAATAAAAGAACCACTGATAGAATCATGAAACCGCAGCTAAGAGCTAGACAGAAAATTGAGGAGCAGTTAAGCTCCTATTAGATCCCTAGCCTGGGAACATCCATATGCCATAAGTGCGGTCCTAAAGAGACAAAAAGACCAAAAAAAAAGAAAATGGGGAGAAACAGGGGAGGAGCTTCCCAGCCACCAAAGGGGGCATTTTCATGGCCCAGAAGAAAATGTCCTTAAGACTGGGTAGATTACAGATCTCTAGGAGGGGTGGGGACAGGCACTCAGCTTGTGTGTGGAGGGGTCTCTGGAGTTGGTAATTCTAAAGATGAAGGGAGGAGGAGGGGGCTTCAGGGCTGAGTCCTACAATGTTAATATGGCAAGGAGCCACCAGGAGGGCAGAAATGGTCCTGTGGATGGAGGAGTGGCAACAAGGATTTGCTCCAGACCAGGGAGAGGCATGTGGCGGGAAGGCGGTCAGGCACAGAGGGACAGGTGGCCACAGGCTGAGTGGGTGAGGTTGTTCCTGATCTCAACTGGCTTATGCTTCTTGGGGCGGTGGAGGTGGCAGAGACCCAAAAGGGAGGCTGGCGTGAGCTCTCCCCAGGGCAGAAAGGACAGGTCCCCATCCTGGACTGTGGGAGGCAGGGCCTCTTAAAGCCAGTGATGCTGTTGTGACTTTCTAACACATTCCCTAGATTTCTCAGTTCTATTTCGGGAGACAAATGCTTTCAAATCTGTTTTCCTGAAATGTAAACTTGATAGGCGTTTCTTTGATGACTTGGCTCTTGGGTTCTTTATTAGGCCACTCATTCTGCCCCCTTTTTTTTTTTGTCCACAACCTCAGCATGTGGAAGTTCCCAAGCCAGGGATTGAACCCACGCAACCGTTGAGGTCTGCACCATAGCTGTGACAACACCGAATCCTTAACCTGCTGTGCCACACGCAAACTTCCTTGTTCTTCACTTTTTTCTCCACTATCATTTTGCTCTAAGTTCTATTAACCCAGTGCATTTTACTGAAGGGAGGGAGGTGCTCCATATTTATAGTTGTGTGGCTTAGGTTCCAATATCATAGGATAAACATTAGGCATCTTCCTGGAGTTTAATTTTTACATCAAGATTTCCAGGAAAATATCTATGTTAAAATTAAAATGATACATTAGAGCATATGTAAGCATTTAAAGTACTTGAACTTTTATTTCCATTCTTTTTTGCTTTTTTTAGGGCCGCACCCATGGCATATGGAGGCTCCCAGGCCAGGGGTCCAATCGGAGCTATAGCTGCCAGCCTACACCACAGCCACAGCAACGCCAGATCCAAGCTGTGTCTGTGACCTACACCACAGCTCGTGACAACCCTGAATCCTTGACTTGCTGAGCGAGGCCAAAGATTGAAACTGCATCCTCACAGACACTATGTCGGGTTCTTAACCCACTGAGCCACAATGGGAACTCCACTATTTGCGCTTTTAGAGATGGCTCGGACGGGTGTCCTGTCCCCTCCAGGATAACCAGTACCCCACACTCCCACCTAGACAGTCTTAGATGCTCCCCTTTCACTCACCCTCCCTGGTGCCAAGCCTGCAAGTTCCTCTTGGCACATCATCTAACTTCTTTTCAACTTCCCCGCCCGACTCAGTTTCCATCTTAGACGCAATCTTTGAACAGGTCACTGTCTTCCGACCTCTAATCTTCTCCATTCCCGTCTATTTCTGACACGGATGCTATTATCTTACGGAAATGTGAATCTAAGTATATCACTCTTTAAAACATTAAGTAATGGGGGTTACTTAATGTTTTAATTAAGTTCTAATTAGAACTATTAGAAATACTTCTAATTCCAGAATTTCTCTACCTAAGTTCCACCCATGTCCAATGTCCCAGACATGCTCACTGCTTTCAGAACCCCTTGGTCATGCTTCCTCTCATCCTTCGAGGACTTTATATACTCCCTTCCCTCTGCCAGGAATGCCCTTTTCACACGCCTCATGCACTAACCTTAAGACTTGTCCTTTAAGATTCAGTTCTAGCACTATCTCATCTCTTCTGGAAAGTTACCCTAACTTCACCCCACTCATGTGCTTCTGTTTGTCATGAAGGAATCTGTGCATCCCTCCCAGGAGATTATGAGCCCTGAGAGGGCGGGCAGTGCCTGTTGTAATTACTGAAATGCTCTGCTTGACAATACATGTATTCCCTAAGGTTGAAATATGCTCTAAGTCCCTTTCTGGGAGCCAGAAAACTGAAATATAGAGCTCAATGCTTCATCAGCTTATCACAGGTTAATCTAAGTTATCACAGCTTATAATGAACAGCAATAATTCTGAAACTCAGAGTTCGCATCATGGCTCAGCGGAAACGAAATCTGACTAGTATCTATGAGGATGCAGGTTCGACCCCTGGCCTCACTCGGTGGGTTAAGGATCCGGCGTTGCCGTGAGCTGTGGTGTAGGTTGCAGACGCGGCTTGGATCCCATGTCGTTGTGGCTGTGGTATGGGCTGTGGTGTGGGATGGCAGCTACAGCTCTGATTCGACCCCTAGCCTGGGAACCTCTACATGCTGCGGGTACCGCCCTAAAAGAGAAGTCAAAACTCTGAAACTTTCCAACTCAAATGCATGTGTGAGAAGTTCTACAGCTTCATCAATGTATCAGATTTTAAGAACTCGTTTCTATTTAATCAAGCCTAGGACATGGAATAAAAGAAAAATGGCAGAATTTGAGTTTAATTTTCTACATGTCAACATTTTTTTTTTTTGGCCACGCCCAAGGCATGTGGAAGTTCCCAGGCCAGGGACTGAACCCGAACCACAGCTGCAATCTGAGTCACAGCAGTGACAATGCTGGAGCCCTAACCCACTGTGCCACCATGGGAACTTTTTTGTTGGCTGTGCCTGTGGCATATAGAAGATCCTGGGCCAGGGACTGACCCAAGTCATAGCAGTGACAATGCTGGAGCCCTAACCCACTGTGCCACCAAGGGAACTTTTTTGTTGGCTGTGCCTGTGGCATATAGAAGATCCTGGGCCAGGGACTGACCCAAGCCACAGCAGTGACAACACCAAATTCTTAACTGCTAGGCCACCAGTTCTTAAAATACAGAACTTTAATCTGATAAAGTCTGACCCAGTCATGTTTATTATTTCCCTGTGGAATTGGTTAAATCAGAGTAAAAAATTAATTTTGAATATATGCCATCAAAAATAAACATTCGCTTAATGCAGGCTTATCTATGAATAATATCAAAAGGTTTTCTTCTCTCAAAATAAAAAAATGGAAATGGGAAAAAAAAAATACACCTTCTAAAAGTTTTTTTTTTTTTTTTGCTTTTTAGGGCCAAACCTTCGGCATATGGAAGTTCCCAGGTTAGGAGTCGAATTGCAGCTATAGCTGCTGGCCTATGTCACAGCAACTTGGGATCTGTGACCTACACCACAGCTCACAACAACACCGGATCCTTAACCCACTGAGTGAGGCCAGGGATCGAACTTGCATCCTCATGGATCCTAGTCCGGTTCGTTAACCACTGAGCCATGAAGGGAATGTCTTCTAAAACAGTTTTACGAAACAGTTCAGTGGATCGCTAGGCACACTTAGGATAACAGGAACTATGTTCACAGAGAAGGAACTATGAAACATAACCATAGTCCTTTAAGAAAAATTATAACAAAGTTTTTATTTCATTTACTTTCACTATTTCATAAATACCAGAAGATTAAACTGGACGGTTTGTGAGGAAACTTAGAAAAATTTTTCCATAAAGCAAACTTATAAATCCTTCCCTTTGGCTCCGTCTTCACTCCCCCTTCACTGTGTTGACGAGAGCTGGAGTGCTTCCAGGTTTTTGGTCAGGCGGGTGCTTTCGGGACTGATGGGGCTCTCCAGGTAGGTGGTTCCTGCACAGGGCTTGCCAGTCACCGGATCTATGACTTGTCCAACTTTGAAAATGATCTCGGCCAGTTCATGCTTCACGTGCTTGGTTCGAGGGACAGGTAAAGCTTTGAGAAGCACGATATCCCCGACGGTGCACTGCTGAAGAGCATCGTGGGCAAAGTAGGTTTTTCGCTTATTAAAATACTGTGGAGAGAAGGGAGAAGAAATCAGTAGTTCCCACCTGTGATCACGCAAGGCCGCACACGATACGAAAAGGCAACGCACGGACGACAAGCTGGGACTTGGGAGAAAATATATGGATAGAATATATATATAGAATACATATAGAAAATATATGGATAGAAGCTTCTAATACAAAAATAAGCTGCTTAATTTCTGGGAAGCACAGTGACTTTTCCAGAGCTGATCCTGTCCCTAAGTTTTCCAGCCTAATCCCTGTGGTCCCTTCACTGTATCAGGGATCATTCTTTTCTACACTATTTAAACTCTGGGGAGTTCCCATTGTGGAACAGTGGTTAACAAATCCGACTAGGAACCATGAGGTTGTAGGTTCGATCCCTGGCCTTGCTCAGTGGGTTAAGGATCTGGCTTTGCCATGAGCTGTGGTGTAGGTTGCAGACGAGGCTCGGACCCCGGGTTGCTGTGGCTCTGGCGTAGGCTGGCAGCTACAGCTCCGATTAGACCCCTAGCCTGGGAACCTCCCATATGTCGCGGGAGCGGCCCTAGAAAAGGCAAAAAGACAAAAAAAAAAAAAAAAAAAAAAAAAAAAAAAAAAAAGAAGAAGAAGTTGTCACAACATTGTAAATCAACTACACCCCAATAAAACCTTAAAAGATGAAAACAAATAATTAAATTTAAAAAATGTAAAAAATATTAAAAAAAATAATAAAATAAATAAAATAAAATAAACTCTTTCTTCCCAGTAGAGCCTTCTCTGCAGCCTAAAAACACGTTCTCTCACGACTAGCTCTGTGACTTGGGACAAGTCCCTTAAACACTCCATGCTCAGGTTTTTTCCCCACCATAACATGAATGGAAAAATACCTGTGCCTCTAAAGTTACCAACACAATGAAACGTTATAATAATGTATATAAAGCAATTAGCTCCATGCCATGCTCTAAGTACGGCAAATAAGCCACAGATGAGAACTGGAACCAGCTATTACCTACAACTCACCCTGCCACGGCAGGTGTTCCCATTTTACACAGAACAAAGACCAGCTCAGGGAAGTTAGGTAACATGCACAGCTAGTGAACAACAGCCAGCACTTAAACTAAGGTCTTTTTTTTTTTTTTTTTGGCCCCGCCCACAGCAGGGAGCCGGTCCTGGGGCAGGGATGGAAACCACACCACAGCAGTGACCCGAGCCACAGGAGTGACAACACAAGATGCTTAATCTGCTGAGGGACCTGGGAGACCAAATTAAGGTCTTCTGATTCTAAGGCCAATGATGATGCCTTCACTCTATACCTTGCTCCTGTGTTTCTTTTCTTCTTCTTTTTTTTTTTTTTTTTTTTTTTTTGGCCTTTTAGGGCAACACCTGTGGCATATGGAGGTTCCCAGGCTAGGGGTCAAATCGGAGCTTCAGCTGCCAGCCCACACCACAGTCACAGCCACACGGGATCCAAGCTGTGTCTGCGACCTACACCACAGCTCATGGCAACGCTGGATCTCTGACTCACTGAGCGAGGCCAGGGACTGAACCCAAATCCTCATGGATACTAATCGGACTCATTTCCGCTTCGCCACAACAGGAACTCCTAGCTTGCTCCTGCATTTCTTTTTTTTTTTTGACTTTTGACTTTTGTCCTTTTAGGGCCGCACCAGAGGCATATGGAGGTTCCCAGGCTAGGGGACTAATAGGAGCTACAGCTGCCGGGCTATGCCACAGCAACGCCAGATCCAAGCTGTGTCTGAGACCTACACCACAGCTCACAGCAACGCTGGATCATTAACCCACTGAGTGAGGCCAGGGATAGAACCCGAAACTTCATGGTTTCTAGTTGGGTTTGTTTCTGCTGCGCCACAATGGGAACTCCTGCATTTCTGATCCTAGATAACAAACAGCACTTGTACTGACCAGTGTGCCCAACATCGAATGCAGAAACATCCTTGGCACCTCCCTCTCCCTCCCTTGACCATCTACCAAATCGGGGACTCGAGCGCTCCTTTTCTGAAATCTACTTTCCCCATGCCATCCCTGCTGCTCCAGGGACTGCTCAGTTCCTTATCATTTCTGTCCCAGACTTTTGCAATAGCCTCCTTACCCATTTCCTTACCTCCAGTCTTCAGCCCCAGCCCTCCCAGTCTGTCCTTCCCTTGCTTATAGGATGAATCCCAAAATACAACATAAAAGACCCTTCACGGTCCAGCTCTGGTTGTTCTTGCATTCATTCAACAACAGTGCCTACTGAGTGCCAAGCTCTGGGCTCAGCCTTGCCAAACCACTTGCTGCTCCAGTAGAATGTCATGCCCTTTCGTGTGTGAGAAATTAATAAACAGAGACCCCATTTAAACAGGGTTGGGAGACCAGAAGGGGAAGCTCTCAACCCTGTGATGATAACAGAGCGCAACATGAAGAACGACCTTCTCTTCCTTCCCGGCAATGATTCAGCCAATGGAAAGCCATGAACTCTTAGTCTAGTGTATCCCTCGCAACTCCCCCGCCCCATAAAAGCATCCTCCCCTCGTTCAGCTGGCCACTGCCGTGGGGGACGTGCACGTGGCTCACTGTGGTTACAGACCCTGAACTGCAATTCTCTGCACATCTCGAATAAACCCACTGCAGAAATAACCAGCAGTCTGTTTTAGGTCAATATACTGCTAAAGGAACTTTCACAAATTATTCATCATGGGAGGAATGGCTCCCCACATCCCTGCTGCCCTCTACCTGGTCTCCTGGATAAAATCCCTTTTGACATTCAGCTCAAATGTCTTAGAGTCAAGAAGTCTCTCCTTCAGCAACTTGGGAAGGAAGACTGAGTCCTACTTTCTGCGCCCCACACTGTTTCACACAGAGAATGACCATAGCAGTTAATCAGATTGACTGAAATTAACTCTATGTGTCTCTACAATGTGAGTGCAAACCACGATTGACTCATGTTATACCCACAGACCAGCACGATGTCTGGTGTATAGCAGATGCCCAATGCATCTTTACTGTCAGGGAAGTGTTTTTCTGCTCAGAACCGAGACCACGCTGATTTATCGCCATCTGAAATGAGAGATGTTCCTTACCTTTAACAAATAGGGATCCAGAACCAGTCTGGTCACTCTCACTTTAGCAGTTTTTTGCATTGCTGTCCCAATCACCTTCCCCACGACCCATTTGGCATGGACAGATGAACGTGCTATTGACATTCTGTGGCTTGGGTCACCTGAAAACAAATTCCAAAGTTTGATAATTTGGTAAAGTTGTGACTTGCCAAATCAATTTCGTCATTAGACCTGCCCAATTTCTGAGTTCCTGTCATGGCTCAGTGGTAATGAACCAGATGAGTATTCATGGGGACGCGGGTTTGATCCCTGGTCTGCTCAGTGGGTTAAGGATCTGGCATTGCAGTGATGTAGGTTGCAGATTCGGCTATCTGGTGTGGCTGTGGCTGCGGTGTAGGCCCGCTGTTGTAGCTCCGATTCGACCGCTAGCCTGGGCTCTTCCATATGCAATGGGTGCAGCCCTAAAAAGACAAAAAAAAAAAAAAAAAAAAATCCTGTTTAGTTCTGAAACACCTTTTGTTAGCTTTCTGAAATCACTTTAGAGATGCTTACTCGTTTCACTATTTCCTTACTATTCAACCTCCCGTGTTTATACTGCTTATAAAGTTGTAATTTTAATCTAAGCCTTAGTTTCCCCCCCATGCAAAATGGGAATAACAGGGCTTACTCACAGGAGTGTCGAGAATTTAACCTATAAGCCGCGCGACAGGGCGAACAAACACTGGTCTTTACCGGCGTTCCTCATTTCTTTCCATCCCGCTCAGGTGTCTCTCCCTAAAGGCTCACAGCCCAGCTACCTGGGGCGCGCGTGAGTCCACGCCGCCCAGTCTAGGAACGGGTGGGGGTGACTGACCTCTTCGCCCCTAAAACCCCGGGGTCTGGTAACTCGACTCGACTCGCCTGGAGGGTTCGGTTCCCACGCTGCAGCGTCTCGGGCCCCGGAATAACCCCGGCTTCTGCAGCAGCGCGCGGCTGGCGGTCACCTCCAATTCCACAGCTCGCGGAGGGCCGACCCGAGCGTGATGGCGTCACGCCGCACGCGTAAATGGCTCCGCCCCGGACCGCCCTCTCATTGGCCGTGAGTCTTCTCAGCACTGGGCGGGATAAAAGGCACAGCTCCGCCTACTCTCCCTTAAAAAGAACCGCAGACCCTGGGTTAGTCGGCGGCTGCGCCCATGAGGTTGCGGGTTCAATCCCTGGCCTTGCTCAGTGGGTTAAGGATCCGGCGTTGCCGTGAGCTGTGGTGTAGTTTGCAGATGCGGCTCGGATCCCGCGTTGCTGTGGCTCTGGCATAGATCGGCGACTGCAGCTCCGATTCAACCCCTAGCCTGGGAACCTCCATATGTCGCGGGAGCGGCCCTAGAAAAGGCAAAAAGACAAAAAGCCAAAAAAAAAAAAAAAAAAAAAAGAAAGGTGGAACCATTAGATTGAAGTGTGGATTCAGAGAAAGAATTAAGGCCAAGGGCACACTTAAAAAGTGAATTTAAAAGGAGATATGGTGTTGGGAGAGTGTGTGATGTTTGAAATTTCTGAAACGGGAGCTAATTTTTCTTTTTTTTCTGTCATTTCACGGCCACACTTGTGGCATATGGAGGTTCCCAGGCTAGGAGTCCAATCGGAGCTGCACCACCAGCCTACACCACAGCAACGCTGGATCATGGCAATGCCGGATTCTTAACCCGCTGAGCGAGGCCAAGGATGGACCCCACGTCCTCATGGATACTAGTCCACTTTGTTAACCGCTGAGCCAGGATGGGAACTCCCAGGAAGCTAATTTTTAGTGGCAGTGAAAATATTTTTGCATATAAACAAAAACTGTTCCAGGATATATTTCCCTCTAGCTTTGAATTTAAATTCCTTTCTTTTACAGGCAAGCTTAAAACTTCTCTTGCTAATGACACCAATGACATACCTAGAGAGATAACGCAAATCAAATCATTTCACACCATTAAAGATACAATAAACATCTGTGTTTTTTTTCCCCCCAACACTTGTTTGGGAGGAAAACTTTCCCTCTACTAACTTAAGTTTGAGTGTTGTGGGTGGGGCTGTGAATGAACTGATAATGGATTACCAGGAGAGAAGATAAGTTTTATTTACACATGGGAACAGGAGCTTTCATTGAATGAAGAGACTCTTGAACAACTAGAAAGAGGGGATTATATACTAACTTAATAAGGGAAAAGAAGGAGGGAGAAAGGGCCTCTGGGAAAATAAGTGGACTTTAGGGAAGTCAAATGGGCTTTTGTGAGAATAATGGAAAGTATAATACTTTGTGATAAATTGGTTGGTCACCTTCCTGGCTGGAATCTCCCCTGAGAGGAGATTTATGGCAGCTTCACTCTCACAACTTTGCCTTTACCCGGATAAGGGATGCTCCGAAAAGGCTTTTTTTTGCATCTGCTATATCTTGAATAGCCTAAGTTTTAGGTAACCTTTATGCCATTTTGGTAGATCTGAGTGGGTCCGATCATCCATTAGTATCCTTTTTGTCTTCTGGGGTAAAAACACATTGATTTGCCTTTGTGAATTCCTGTGTCTGCAGTCTAGATGGGCCTGCCAATCAAAGGGCTCCGTCTTCCTGCAGCACGTGACCCAAGCCGGACCAATCAGATTACCTTCAGGAATATGAATCTTGACTGTTTTGACTGGAAGATGGGAGGTGGCCTGAAGAGACTATCCAACCAGAGTCATCATCTGCTGCTTGCACTTATAGGAAATCAACCTATACAGAAGTTGGTACTTGGAAAATGGAAAACAATATGCAGTCATTCATGATGTAAGACACGAATTAGATGCTTTTGGATAGGAGTAAAACCTCCCTACCTTTGATAAGCTTCTTGGTCAGCCATCCAATCCCCTAGCCTATGACCCATATGCACATTATTCATTCTCATTTTCTATCCCCCCACCCCACACCCCCCACCACCTCTCCAACCCAGCCTTCTCATCCACTTCCCTTCATGGTCACTGCTATGGTGTGAATATTTGTTTCCTTTCAAAATTCATATCTTCACTCTTGACCCCCATAGTGAGGGTATTAGGAGATGGCGCTTTGGGGAAGTGATTAGGCTTTGCCCTCAATCTCTTTTATAAAAGGACTCCAAGAAAGCTCCACTCGTTTATCAATGGATGAAAGGTTGCATCTATATCTTGGCCATAGTAAATAAAGCTGCAAAGAACATTGGCATGCATATGTCTTTTGAAATTATTGTTTTTATTTTCTTCAGATATATACCCAGCAGTGGAATTGCTGGATCATGTGGTGGTTCTATTTTTTAGTTTTTTAAGGAAACTCTGTACTGTTTTCCATGGTGGCAGCACCAATTTACATTCCCACTAACAGTGTACTAGGGTTCCTTTTTCTCCACATTCTTGACAACATTTGATATTTGCAAAATTTTTTTTTTTTTTTTTGGTCACTCCATAGCATACAGAAGTTCCTGGGCCAGGGACCAAATCTGTGATACAACAGTGACCCGAGCCACAGCAGTGACAACACCAGATCATTAATCCACTGAGCCACCGGGGAACTCCTTTTTGTAGACTTTTTGATAAAAGCCATTTTAACAAGTGTGAGGTGACATTTCATTGTTTTGTTTTGTTTTGTCATTTTGCCTTTTGAGCCACTCCCTCGGCATATGGAGGTTCCCAGGCTAGGGGTCTAATTGGAGCTTAGCCGATGGCCTACACCAGAGCCATAGCAACTTGGGATCTGAGCTGCGTCTGCAATCCACACCACGGCTCATGGCAACGCCAGATCCTTAACCCACTGAGCGAGGCCAGGGATTGAACCCACAACCTGGCAGTTCCTAGTCGGATTCATTAACCACTGTGCCACACCAGCGGTTTTGATTTGCATTTCCATGATGATTAGTAATGTTGAGCATCCTTTCATGTGCCTGTTGGCTGTTTGTATGACTTCTTTAGAAAAATGCCTATTGAGTGTCTCTATTCACTTTTCAATTTTTTTTTTATATTGAGTTGTGGAAGTTCTTTATTTGTTTTGGTTACTAATCTCTTATTAGACACATCACTGCAAATATCCTCTCCTGTTTAATAAGCTGCCTTTTCACTTTGTGGATGGTTTCCTCTGCAAAAGCTTTTAAGTTTGATTCTGTCCCATTTGTTTATTTTTGCTTTTGTTTCCCTTGTCTGAAAAGACAGATTTTAAAAAAATATTGCTAAGTCCCATGTCACAGAGCAAACTGCCTTTGTTTTACTTTAGGAGTTTCATGATTTCAGGTCTTTTTTTCTTTTTAGGATCATTCCTGTGGTATACAAAAGTTCCCAGGCTAGGGACTGAACTGGAGCTGCGGCTATGACCTACACCATAGCCACAGAAACGGCAGATCCAAGCCATGTCTGTGACCTACTTTGAAGCTTGCAGGAATGCCAGATCCTTAATCCACTGAGCAAGGTCAGGGATCGAACCTGCGTCCTCATGGATACTAGTCGGTTTCTTAAATCACTGAGACACAATGGGAACTCCCTCTACTATCTAACTTTTACTGCTAAAAGTGTCCTGATGGCAGTGGCTGTAGTAGCAGCAGGACTTTTGCTCACTCTCAATGGTCATGTGCATCCCCAGTGCCCAGATTTTGGTCTTTACTACTACTCTGCACTAAAAGAATCTAGAACTTTTTGGGTAGGAGGTGGAAGAAGCTATTCTCACATCTTAGAGCAGGGAAAATTTTGGGATGGGTTTATAACACTTCCAAATATGAGAATGTTTTTCAGGATAACAGATAAAGTGCTAGAGTTAAAAGAAGACAGCTTAATGGAGCTTCCATTGGCCAAGTTGTCACAATTTGAGTATAAGAAGTGATTAATTAGAGCTGCTTGTACATAACAGGGCAAGTGTTCATAATGATGCTTAAGAGCAAAGTTAATATAATAAAGTATGTTAAAACAGGTATAAAAGGATGATCATAACATGGTATGAATGATTCAATACTGATCTTAAAAAGCAATATATATTTTCTTGCTAAGTATGTACATATGTATGTATATATACATGCATGTATATATACATATACTTTTTTTCTTTTTTCCTGTTTAATCTCTTAAGAATTAGGAGTTCCCTTGTCGTTCAATGGGTTAAAGATCTGGCATTGTCACTGCAGTGGTTCGGGTCACTGCTGTGGCATGGATTCAGTCTCTGGCCTGGGACTTCTGCAGTGCTGCTGGAAAAAAAAAAAAAGAAGAATAAGCACAAGGGCGTTGGGCAAGCCAAATCATCCTGGAAGACACTGAACCATGTCAGGAAATAGGAAGAACTGGACAGTCACTTAGACCAAGTAGAAAGAGGGTTCAACATTTAATCGGCTCAAATGGTCACATACAATAACCAAGCAGAATGAGGATTCGATAGTGTGTTGCAAAATGATGGAGTAGCCCAATGTTTTGCAGAGGAAAACCCACAACAAAACTTGCTTTCTTCAGGAAGGTACTGGATAGTCTCATTAATTATCCAAATGACACATGAAGCTTTAAATAATGCTGGCCAGAAAGATCACCATACCACAATGACAGGACAACAGGCCAAATGGTTTTGGGAAAGTTCAAGTGTCAGAAATTTACAATCTATATAAAAGGAAGGTCTTGAAATATTCCACAACACAATGAGTGGTATATATATATATTTTTTTGTCTTTTTGTCTTTTTAGGGCTGCACCCACAGCATATGGAGGTTCCCAGGCTAGGGGTCTAATCAGAGCTACAGCTGCCGGCCTACTCCTGAGCCACAGCATCGCTAGATCCGAGCCGTGTCTGTGACCTACACCACAGCTCACAGCAATGCCGGACAGATCCTTAATCCATTGAGCAAGGACAGGGATCGAACCTGCAACCTCATGGTTCCTAGTCAGATTCTTTCCGCTGTGCCATGACGGGAACTCCAATAAGTGATATTTTGCTATAAAAGGAGACCAAAGAGAAGTTTTTTGTTCTGTGCAACAAAGGTTTATGGGTGTCCTAAGATCTGCCAGTCGCTAACCCATAAATTTCAGCTTTACTTGTCTGAATAAATAAGTCTTGTTCTTATTTTGGATCAGGTAAGATTACTAAAACCCAAGGAAGGTATGCAAACAGTACCTGGTAAAAAAAAAAAAAAACCCTAAACCTAGGAACATAGAAAAACTGAAACCCTAGGAAAAAATATAAAAAAATCAAATCCATGGAGTTAACATTTTTATAACTGGTTTTGTATCATTATTTTGATATTCTGGGTACATCCTGTTTCTTAGTGTGTTTATGGTACTTAATAAAATTTGAAATTTTAGGTTTGTGATTTTTTTTTTATGGCCACATCTGTGTTACCTGGAAATTCCCTGGCTAGAGACTGAATCCCAGCCACAGCTTCCACCAGCTTCCACTGCAGCTGTTGCAACACCAGATCCTTAACCCATTGCATCAGGCTGGGGATTGAACCCAAACCTCTGCATTGACTAGAGCTGCTGCAATTAGATTTAGCTTTTTTTTTTTTTTTTTTTTTTTTTTAAGGGCCACACCCATGGCATATGGAAGTTCCCAGGCTAGGGGTCAAATCAGAGTTGCAGCTGCTGGTCTACTCCATAGCCACAGCAAAGTGCTATCTAAGGCACAGCTGCAACCTATGCTGCAGCTTGCGGCAATGCCGGATCCTTAACCTACTGAGTGAGTCCAGGGGTTGACCCGCATCCTCATGGATACTAGTCAGATTCTTAACGTGATGAGCCACAATAGGAACTCCCACAGTCAGATTTTTTTTTTTTTTTTTTTTTTTTTTTTTTTTGGTCTTTTTGCTATTTCTTGGGCTGCTCCTGCGGCATATGGAGATTCCCAGGCTAGGGGTCAAATCGGAGCTGTAGCCACTGGCCTACGCCAGAGCAACAGCAACTCGGGATCCGAGCCCTGTCTGCACCCTACACCTCAAGCAGCTCACGGCAATGCCTGATTGTTAACCCACTGAGCAAGGGCAGGGACCGAACCCTCAACCTCATGGTTCCTAGTCGGATTCATTAACCACTGCGCCACGAAGGGAACTCCAGATTCTTTTTTTTTTTTTTTTTTTCGCTATTTCTTTGGGCCACTTCCGCGGCATATGGAGGTTCCCAGGCTAGGGGTCTAATCGGAGCTGTAGCCACAGGCCTACGCCAGAGCCACAGCAACGCGGGATCCGAGCCGCGTCTGCAACCTACACCACAGCTCACGGCAACGCTGGATCGTTAACCCACTGAGCAAGGCCAGGGACCGAACCCTCAACCTCATGGTTCCTAGTCGGATTCGTTAACCACTGTGCCACAATGGGAACTCCTGAACTCCAGATTCTTAACCTATTGTGCCACAGCAGGAACATCTTAGGTTTTTGATATTAATGAAATGTTTAGGTGTGTTTAAATTTGGTCAGTGTTTATAAGAGTAGGTAGGAATTCCCACCTGCTACAGCTTGGGTTGCTGCAGAAGTGCAGGTCCAATCCCTGGCCCAGCTCAGTGAGTTAAAGGATCTGGTATTGCAGCTCAGATTTAATTCCTGGCCTGGGAACTTCCATAAACTGCTAGTGCAGTCATTTAAAAAAAAAAAAAAAAAGGGAGTTCCTGTCGTGGCCTGGCTTTCCTCAGTGGGTTAAGGATCTGGCGTTGCCGTGAGCTGAGGTGTAGGTTGCAGACTCCGGCTGGGATCCCACGTTGCTGTGGCTGTGGTATAGGCCGGCGGCTACAGCTCCAACTCGACCCCTAGCCTGGGAACCTCCACATGCCGCGGGTGCGGCCCTAGAAAAAGGCAAAAAGACAAAAAATAAATTAATTTAAAAAAAAGGAAGTGAAAGAGTAGGGATATCTAATTTTAGATCTTAAGTTTTTATTTATTATTTGCACATCTATGAATAATTAGAGGAATGCTGGCTGCCTAAACAATGTTAGTTGGTTTCTTAAATTAGTAAATTGAATATAAGTCGAGATCCAAGTAAGTATTATTTTTCTCCAAGCCCATAAGCCCTTCGAGCATAAGAGCCTTTTATACTCAAGAGTTTCTGAGAAAGACAGTCACACGAATTTTGATGTTGAGCAGCAATCTCTAATTTTATTAATTTTTATTTATCAAATGTTTTCAGAGTGTTATAAAACGCTTTTGCAGGTACTGTTTGTATCCACTGGATTAGGAGTAAGATGATTCATGTTCTAGTGACATTTCAGTCTGAGAAACCCTGAATAATAAATCATTTATTATTATGTCTAAGCTTAAGTTTCTCTTTTCATAAAAGAAAGACAGTAACATCTGGTTGGATGGATCAACTGAACTAATATATGTGAAAGGGTTAATTATCTTGCCCTCCTAGGCAGAAGTAAGTCATGACAACGGGTTTTTGAAAGAGTAGCACTTGTACAGATCTAACTTTGATCTAATAAATAGATTTAGGATTCAGGAGTTCCCGTCGTGGCTCAGCAGTAACAAACCTGACTAGTACGCAGGAGGATTAGGGTTTGCTCCCTGGCCTTGCTCAGTGAGTTAAGGATCTGGCATTGCCGTGAGCTGTGATGTGGGTCACAGATGGGGCTTGAATCTGGCATTGGCTGTGGCTGTGGCGTAGGCTGGCAGTTGCAGCTCTGATTCAACTTTTAGCCTGGGAACCTCCATATGCTGAGGGTGAGGCCCTAAAAAAAAAAATGACCAATAAATAAATAAATAAATGTAGGATTCACTTAACTTGGAACATTTTGAAGAGAACAAAGGACATGAGAATGAATTCATACCAGAATGACAAGGTTTACTGTATAGTTAACAGAAGCATAATTATTTATGACCCTAAAGATACATATATAACAGGCTTCTAATTTTACAATTCCTGTAAGAATTGGTGAAAATCCATGGCCAACTTCGGTCTTCTTCAGTTCAGACTCCTCTTTTCTGGGATTGTCTAAATTCTGCTGATCCTCTTCTAAAAATCCCATATTGCTCTCCTTCACCCATGCTGAGGTACACTGCCTTGTATTGAAGCCCTTAACACTTTTGGGGGGATTATGCAAGGTTTCTTTTCCCTAGCAACAAAATAAAACTTTATGCAAAGCCTTAACCAACTGTAAGTAAGCTTTACTTCTTTTAATCTATACCTCTGCTGTCTCAGACATCACCTTGGTTCACTCTTCCTGAAACCTGAGTGCCTTCAATATTTATATGCTCTAAGGAGGCAGAGTAGTTCTTTTGGTGAAGAGACAATTCAAGAACTGATTTGCTCTGAAAATGGATATCCATTACCGAGATATTTGAACACAGAAAATTATTAAGAATCCTCCCTGACTACCACAACTCGGTTTTAGCAACTTTTTCACCCTCTGATGCGTGGGACAAAAATATACTTTGAAAAGTGTAATTTCCATGATGAAAGGAGTTCATTACTTTCTTGGTGTTTTAGTGTTTTAATTTAAAAAAGTTAAATCATTTCAGCTTTGACTTAAGGCTTATAAAATCTGGTCCTTCACAGGGAAAAAAAAATTGGGGAAGTCCTGAGCTGGAAGATAGATAGGTTTGAGGAAAGGAGAGAAAGCAAGGGACTGTATTCCTACTTTAGCCTCAGAGCTTCTTCAGCCACATCTGAGAAGACCGAAAGAAAAACAGAGAGCCGAGAAACAGAAGCAGCTCCATAGCTGCAGCTGTTCATGGTTTATGAGAGCTTGTATTTACTGTGCTTTGTAACATCAAAACGTGATCTCTGGCAAACGAAGCAGTAATCATAAATATCAAATTAAACGACCTTAATTTTGTTTTGGAAACAGGTATTACAGAAATACATTTCAATAAATAAAATGAATTATTAAGCCAACTAGTGAAACTTCCTTAGTTGTGTATACAAGTTGTGTATATAAGGCTCTTCCCTGGTTCTTAGCCTCGAAGCACCACTGCTTACCCTTGGGAACAGCCCCTACTTCTTGTCTTTCCATGGTGGTGCAGGGAGGTGTAGGGATTCTTATAACCCCCCTGACATTACAAAACAAAATCCCCTCTCTATTCAAACCTGCAAATATAACAGAAATAACAATTTTAATTAAAAAAAAAATCTGTGTTTGCTATAGGGAAATTTAAAACTAGAATAACAGAATAGAAAAGTAGACTTCTCTGAATCACTTTCCAAAGTTTATCAATAGGACTCCCAGTGTCCTCCAAGACTCTTCTTAAAGATCCTAGGACCCATTTGATGAACATAATGCAGGGTTTCTAAAAAAAAAAGCATGATATCGCCATATCCTACCACATGGATTTTCAAATAATGGTACAGAAGATTTCGGTGGTCCAGCAAAGGATATTTTCAGTTTCAAAGTTATATATTTATTTTGTTGGAAATTAGAATATAATTAGCATATAAAACTCATACAATTTCCATAAATAATACATCCTAGGACAAGGCTAAAAAAACTCTGAGTCCCTTTAAAGAAAAACAATAAGTAAACACTAAATATGGTAAAATCTGTAAAGGATGCACACAAATGAGTGAAGCTTGAGAAATACTGCTCTTTTCTGTTTATTTCAAATTTATGCGACTGGTTATATTACGTAATAGCCTTGATTAATCAATGTTTATATAATTTAAAAACTTTATGCCATAAAAATCACAGGTGAATAATTACAGGTTATTGCCTACAGAATTTCTGGCCAATTAAAAAGTTTTAGACCATGATGCCTAATATAATCTTGTTTATAAAACAAATTATTTTCACTATTTATAATCTCTCCTGGGAATATAATATGCTACTAGTTTAAGGTCCAAATTTACTTAGTGTCTATGCATTAGGAGTTTATTTATAAGCCTTCTCTTCACTATGAATAATTTGATATTGAATGGGATGAAAAGGTCTAACCAAAAAAGCTTTTTTTAAATGTCTTACTTTTATATATTCATATGATTCTCCTCCCTCCACCCCCACCTCCCTGAGAACAAGGCTAAAAATTCTGAGTTATGTGCTGTTGAGTAAGTGAAGGACTGTGGCTTAAGGTTTTCTCACATTTATTATATTCACATAATTTCTCCCGAGTATGGATTTTCCTATGTTGATTAAGGTGTGCACTCTGGCTAAAGGCTTTTTCACATTCATTACATTTATAGGGTTTCTCTCCTGTATGAGTTCTCTCATGCTGATTAAGATGTGTCCTCTGGCTGAAGGCTTTCCCACAAAAACTACATTCGTAAGGTTTCTCTCCAGTATGAAGTCTATGATGTTCAGTGAGGGATGTGATACGGCTAAAGGCTTTACCACATTGACTGCATTTATAGGGCTTCTCTCCAGTATGAATTCTCAGATGTTGAGTAAAAGATGAGTGCTGACGAAAGGCTTTCCCACATTCATTGCAAATAAAAGGTTTTTCTCCTGTGTGAATTCTCTGATGTTGAATAAGATGTATCCTCTGGCTGAATCTTTTCCCACATTCATCACACTTATAGGGCTTCTCTCCTGTAAGGACTATCTGAGGTTGAGTAAGAGATGAGTTTTGGCTGAAGGGCTTCCCACATTCACTGGGTTTCCCTTCAGTACGAATGTGATTAGTAAGAAGAATATGTTGATTGAAGATTTTTCCACACTCATTAAATTCATAAGGATTCTCTCTTACATAGTTTCCCTGATAGTAAATCAGGTCTGAATTATGTTTGATGCTATTTCCTTGTGTGTCTGAGTCAAGGGGTATTTTAATTGAAGGAATTCTCTGATGCATAATAAGGTTTGAGTTCAGATTGCAGTTTTCCACAAATCTATTACACTCAAGGCTTCTCTCCTGTGTGATTTTTCTGTGGGTGAAAGATACTTGTCCTAAATGTCTCTGCTGGTTTTCTTGGTTAAATTCTAATTGGTAATCAAAATCCCAGAGTCCACCTAAGATGGAATACCAGAAACTGTCTCCTGTTAGTTTCTCCATTATCATGTCATGGGTCTGATTTTCATCAGAGATACTCTGGTTTGGGGTTAATTTTTTAATTTCAGATCTATTCTCCCCATCTAAAAGAAATTAAGAACATACAAACACTTTGTAGTATTCTGTTTTGTAAAATAAGTATTGCATAATGAATTACCAAACGAAGCTGACAGTAATGTACATAAAGCAAATGTGGCATTGAAAGTTGTGAAAATGGCCACATAACAAGAGGAAAGGCCATGAAAGGATCACAGTGAGCAGGGGGGCATTTAAAACTATGTGTGGTAGGAGTTCCTATCGTGGCGCAGTGGTTAACGAATCCAACTAGGAACCATGAGGTTGCGGGTTCGGTCCCTGCCCTTGCTCAGTGGGTTAAGGATCTGGCGTTGCTGTGAGTTGTGGTGTAGTTTGCAGACGAGGCTCGGATTCCGCGTTGCTGTGGCTGTGGCGTAGGCCAGTGGCTACGGCTCCGATTCGACCCCTAGCCTGGGAATCTCCATATGCTACGGAAGCGGCCCTAGAAAAGGCAAAAAGACAAAAAATAAATAAATAAATAAATAAAACTATGTGTGGTAATCAGAAAAAGGAGAAATTATTCAAGGAGTTCCCTTGTGGTGTAGCAGGCTAAGGACCTGGCATTGTCACTACAGCACCTCAGGTTGCTGCTTTGGCATAGGATCAATCCCTGGCCTGGGAACTTCCATATGCCATGGGTGTGCCAAAAAAATAAAAATTTATTGTAGTTGATTTACAATGTTAATTTCTGCTGTACAACAAAATAATTAAGTTATACATATACATACATCCATTCTTTTTCAGATTCTCTTCCCATATCACAAAAAAAACCAAGTCAAATGATGAGACAAGGTGCCAAAAAAAGAACTGGAGGGAAAACTAGATAGACATGGTGTAGGTTAACCTGGTTTAGTGGACCAGAGTGGAAAATACCTAACTCAGTATCTGGCATATAGTCAACAGTCTACTGTTTGCTATTATAACCAGGGAGAGCACTGCAGGTTGTGTGGCAACAAAAGGGAGTTAAGTTTTTTGTTTTGGGGTTTTTTTGGGGGGTTGAAGAAGTCTCATATTTAGTGGATGCTTTAAAGAAGAGAGTAGAAAGTCAACAGATCTAGTTTTTGAAATACTTAATTAAAATGACAGTATGGCATTCATAAACAAAAATGCTATCTCAAATCTGGAAAGAAAATGTGGGTGAAATACTATGGCTAGAAATGTAGAAATAGGGAATGATATTGAAAAGCTACTTAAAAGTGCTGTATTACACAGTGAACATCAAGTCTATAGGAATGCTTGCCTTTAGAAGAACTAGGAGGGAGAGAAGGTAGTAAAGGAGCAGGTAGAGGGACAGGGGAGAGGCTGGAAGGGACAAGGGTGGTGTGCACCACAAGCCAGGGTGCAAGAAAATTTTAACAAAGTAAAGTCAACACAGTCAAATGCAACACGACCATAGGAAACAGTAACTGTGGGATTTTTAGCTACTGGATTTGACTGGAAGGCAGTTAGTGAAAATCTCCAAGAAAACAAATTTAGTAACACAGGTAGGATAGGTGTCATATTAAAAAAAGTGAGCAAGAGATTAAAATCGAAGCTATGGGTTTTAGACAAGTTTAAAGAGTTTGATAATAAAAAGGGAAAAAAAAGAATGAAAAATAGGTTAAAAGGGCAGAGGATTTTTGGTATGGAAAAGAAAAGATTTAAAGAATACCGAGAGGATATATGAATAAAAAATAGAAAATGCTACATGGAGATTTGTAACATCAAGGTATTTGTGGACATTCAAAATAATATCTTCAAAATAACTTCGGTGTTGTGCAAAATTTTTAATAATAAGTATATATTATCTGTTTAATCAGAAAAAAAAAAGAAACATTTCAACTTTGGAAAAATATCAAATATGAACTGATTTTTTTTTTTTTTGTCTTTTTTGCTATATCTTTGGGCCGCTCCCGCAGCATATGGAGGTTCCCAGGCTAGGGGTTGAATCGGAGCTGTAGCCACCAGCCTACGCCAGAGCCACAGCAACACGGGATCCGAGCTGCGTCTGCAACCTACACCACAGCTCACGGCAACGCCGGATCCTTAACCTACTGAGCAAGGGCAGGGACCGAACCCGCAACCTCATGGTTCCTAGTTGGATTCGTTAACCACTGCGTCACGACGGGAACTCCTGAACTGAATTTTTAAAAAGGTCTCAGTATCCTTTATACTTCAGGGGGAGATTTTCGAGCATACTACTCAGTTAAGTATTTCAAAAGTGACTATCTTTCCTCACTGAGTAGCACACACCCAGATGCTCGCTTCTCACCTGAATGAGTGTCCAACAGGCTGCCTCTTCCCATCATCCGCTGTTCCTCTTGCTCCAACTGGGTGATCACCTCTGGCTTATAAAGCTGATGACCTATTCGTGGAAAAAGTGTTACATCTTAGCATCTTATACTGAGAACACAGAATCTCTCAAAACTCACTTCTAACCTTTTTAATCTTTGGGGACTCTGGGTTCAGAAAGGGGAGGCTGCAGAGGCAGCAAAATAAAGTTACTCATTATCAAGTCAAGACCTTTTACCCAAGGAGAAAGCAGGAAACAGAGGTCTCTATCTTCAAAACTGAAGCGCATATTTCCATCCTGGCCTGAACTACACTTACAAAAGCTTTGAAGGTTTTCATTACTAAAAGGCAATAAACCTGAGAGTTTCCATCAGCGGAAATGAATCTGACTAGTATTCATGAGGATGCAGGTTTGATCCCTGGCCTCACTCAGTGGGTTAAGGATCCAGTGTTGCTGTGAGTTGGGGTGTAGGTTGCAGATGTGGCTCAGATCTGGCCTTGCTGTGGCTGTGACTGGCTGGCGGCTACAGCTCTGATTCAACTCCTAACCTGGGAACCTCCGTGTGCCACAGGTGCAGCGCGAAAAAGACAAAAAAAAAAAGGAAATAAACCTATGAAAAATGAGATCCAGTTTTACAGGGATGCCAATCTTACCTAGAGCAACCAGATTTCTATAGTTCTCCAGCATCACATCTCGGTAGAGGTTCTTCTGAGCAGGGTACAGCTGGTCCCACTCCTCTCTGGTGAAGTCCACAGCCACGTCCTGGAATGTCAGTGATTCCTGAAACACCAAGTAGTACACCCCTGCTCAGCCAGAAACCTTTGTTTACAGAGGTCCTTAGGGGAAGCTGCAAAGGTGCAGCAGTAGACAAAGGTTAGGATGTCTAAACAATTGTGCTGGGAGTCTTCAGAGCTCTGAGTAATCCAGACCAAATTTTTGGAAACAATTACCAGTCCTTTTCTATCATCTTTCAAGACAGATACAAAAACATGCATAAAATGATACATGTTTTAGGCTTTTTATAGTTTGCTACAGAGGAAAGTCTCTCGTATCATCAACAATAAAAAAAAAATACATGGGGAGTTCCCATCGTGGCGCAGTGGTTAACAAATCTGACTAGGAACCATGAGGTTGCGGGTTCGATCAGTGGGTTAACGATCCGGCGTTGCCGTGAGCTGTGGTGTAGGTTGCAGACGCGCTCGGATCCCGCATTACTTTGGCTGTGGTGGAGGGGGGGCGGCTACAGCTCCGATTCGACCCCTAGCCTGGGAACCTCCATATGCCACGGGAGCGGCCCCAAAAATGGCAAAAAGACAAAAAAAACAAAAAAACAAAAAAAACATGGAAAAGTCATGCTATAAGACTTCAGAATGGAGGAGTTCCCATCTTGGCTCAGCGCTAATGAACCCGACTAGTATCCATGAAGATGCGGGTTCAATCCCTGGCCTCACTGTGGGGGTTAAGGATCTCGTGTTGCCATGAGCTGTGGTGTAGGTTGAAGATGTGGCTCAGATTCGGTGTTACTGTGCCTGTGGTGTAGGCCAGCACCTACAGCTCTGATTTGACCCCTAGCCTGGGAACATATGTGCCGCAGGTGTGACCCTAAAAAGACACACACGTAACAAAAAATTTTTTTTAGGCTGCACCCTTGGCATGTCGAAGTTTCTGAGCCAGGGCTTGAACCCAAGCCACAACAGTGATAACGCTGGGTCTTTAAACTGCTGAGCCACCAGGAAACTCCTGCATATACTATTTTTAAATTTAACCTTTAATGATGGAAATCTTTCCATCTTAGACATATTAGAACATAAAAAGCTCCCTCATTAATGTTTTTAACATTTAATGTTATTAAAATTTTTTATGTAATTTCAGACTTTTTTTTTAAATGGCCACACCTACAGTATATGAAAGTTACCAGGCTAGGGGTTTCGTCAGAGCTGCAGCTGCTGGCTTAGACCATAGATAGCCACAGCAATGCCAGATCCTAGCTGCATGTGCAACTTGCACTGTCACTCAGAGCAACACTGGATCCTTTAACCCACTGAGTGAGACCAGGGATCGAACTGGCATCCTCATGGATATCAGTTGGGTTCTTAACCTACTTGGCCACAATGGGAACTCCAACATATTTCAGACTTAAAAATTTCAACAACAATAAAATAAATTCCCTCCCTCTCCTGTTCTCTAATTTTTCTGGACTATTTAAAAGTAAGGTGCAGACATGATGCCCCTTTACTCTTAAAAATTTTGGCGTTTATTTCCTAAAAACAAGAATTCTCTTCCATAACAACAGAACACTGATAAAAACCAGGAAATAACACTGACACACTACTGCTGTAAACTATATACTTATTCAGACTTCACTAAAAGTCCTAATAATGGCCTTTGTAACTTAAAAAACTCTAGATTTTTGGTTGTCATGTATCTTTTGTCTCCTTTAAACTGCAACAGTTCCCCAGTCTGTCTTTGTATTTGGGAACATTTTGAAAGTACAGGCTAGTTGTTTTGTGGAACAAACCTCAATTTGGGCTTGTCCAATGCCTCATCACGAGTAGATTCACACTACGCACTTGCACAAGAATAAGCCAGGAGCGGTGCTGGGTTCTTTCTTCTCAGTGAGTAGTTGTCAGGAGGTACACATTGTTGACTGGTTCCATTACTACCAATGTTAACATTAATAATTTATTTTTTATTCAGAAAGTTATAATCATTTACTATCACTGCTTTTTTTTTTTTTTGTCTTTTTGCTATTTCTTTGGGCCGCTCCCGCGGCATATGGAGATTCCCAGGCTAGGGGTCGAATTGGAGCTGCAGCCACCGGCCTACGCCAGAGCCACAGCAACGCAGGATCCGAGCCGCGTCTGCAACCTACCCCACAGCTCACAGCAACACCGAATCGTCAACCCACTGAGCAAGGGCAGGGACCGAACCCGCAACCTCATGGTTCCTAGTCGGATTCGTTAACCACTGCACCACGACAGGAACTCCACTATCACTGCTTTAATGCTCAGATTGTCCTAGATTTAGCTAGGAGAAGCCCTTTCAAACTGGCTTCTGTGTCCTTTTGAAATATACCTATCATTCTTTGCGTATTTCCTTACTATTTGGGGCAGAAAGATGTTCTTCCTTCAAGGCTCATCTTGTGTGGGGCTTTTCCTGCCCCACACCTGGAATCAGCCATTTCTCAAAGGATCCTTGATTCCTTTTAATGGTCAAATACTGAGTAGCTCTGCTTCCCACCAGTGGACCTAAGGGTCGTAGTCTGTTATGTTCTGCTCTGTTGGTCAAATACTGAGTGGCATGTCTGTCTTTTAATGGTGAATGGCACTTAGAAGCCATCATCTGAGACTAGATGTGTTCCATGCTACTGGAATATCATTATCTCTGGGCTCTCTCAAGGGCTGTATCTGGGAAATACATATCCAGATCTAGATAGATAGATGGACATAGATATCGATCTATATAATGATGCATGTATACATGTGCAAGCGTGCACACACACACACAACCTCTGAAGAGTTCCCATTGTGGCACATCGGAAACGAATCTGACCAGTGTCCATGAGGATGCAGGTTTGATCCCTAGCCTCGCTCAGTGGGTTAAGGATCCGGCGTTGCCATGAGCTGCGGTAAAGGTGGCAGACACGGCTCGGATCCTGCATTGCTGTGGCTGTGTGGCAAGGGTGTGGCCCTGAAAAGCAAAAGCACAACAACGATAACAATAAAACCCCCAAAATGTCTTAGTCCACACTGATACCACTAATTCTAATCCAACGTGGCAAGGTTCCTTCTATCCTCTCTTTTCATATCTATAATTCCTTTCTCTGAAATGAAAAGCCTGGCTCTTATTACTCACAGTATATTTATTTGCTCAATCCTAAAATGTAAAGAAAGTGGTTTCGATGTTGCTAACACATGCTTCTGCACCAAAGAAGCCTACAAATGAGAATTCAGTACTGTTTTCTTCTTCTTCTTTTTTTTTCTTTTGGGCTTTTGTCGTTTTAGAGCCGCACCCATGACATATGGAGATTCCCAGGCTAGGGGTCTAATCGGAGCTGCTTGCTACTGGCCTAAGCCACAGCCACAGCAATGCCAGATCCTTAACCCACTGAGCGAGGCCAGGGATCAAACCTGCAACCTCATGGTTCCTAGTCGGATTCATTTCTGCTGCGCCACGATGGGAACTCCTAGAACTGTTTTGCTTTTAGCCTGAGGATAACTATATGAGTTCATAAGTTAACTCCTTTTCAGTGTGGTTATATCAGAAATTTGAAACACAGTTTGGTTCACTTTGTTTATGTTTGTATTTAGTTTTAGGCCCTCCTCCCATACTTTGCTCCTCCATTTCCTCTATCTTTTTCACCCTACTCCCATCCAAGCCCTTCATTTAGGCTCTCCTCCCATACTTTGCTCCCCCCATTTCCTCTTTCTTTTTCACCCTACTCCCTTCCAATCTCATTAGACTTGAGTTTATCCTTCCTGTGCCTCAAAATCTCTTTTTGCTCAAAGGAGAAGATACACTTATATGCACATTTTTATTTCCTCTTTTTTGCTACAGAAAAATTTTTTTTTCTTTTTCGGCCACACCCACGGCATATGGAAGTTCCCAGGCCAAGTACTGAATCTAAGCCGGAGCTGCAACCTATGTCACAGCTGCAGCAATGCCAGATCCTTAACCCACTGTGCTGGACTGGGGATCAAACCAGTGCCTCCAGAGACAAGCTGTGCCAACAGCAACTCATTTTAATTTAAAGTACACAAATGTACATTTATTCCCTTGTGGTTTTTTTTTTTTTTTTTTTGGTCTTTTGCCTTCTTACGGCCACACCTGTGGCATATGCAGGTTCCCAGGCTAGGGGTCGAATCAGAGCTTCAGCCACTGGTCTACACCACAGCCACAGCAATGTGGGATCCCAGCCTTGTCTGCAACCTACACCACAGCTCATGGCAACGCTGATTCTTAACCCACTGAGCAAGGCCAGGGATCGAACCTGAGTCCTCATGGTTGCTAGTGGGTTTGTTAACCACTGAGCCATGGCGGAACTCCTATTCCCTCATCTTTCGATATGAAACCAAACCTTTTCTAAGAGAGTGATTTTAACAACTGAGTGCCCATATCCATAATGCATCAGTTTTTGTTTCATTAAAACAGCACAGGCAAATGACTCTTAGGAAATAGTATTGGTATAGAACCCTCTGAGATCTTTATGATTGTCCTTCAGTGTTTTAGCACAGTTCTGTTCACACCTAATTTGAGAGCAATATTTTATTTTATTTCATCTTTTGTCTTTTTGCCTTTTCTTGGGCTGCTCCCGCGGCATATGGAGGTTCCCAGGCTAGGGGTCGAATCGGAGCTGCAGCTGCTGGCCTACACCAGAGCCACAGCAACGCGGGATCCGAACCGCATCTGCTACCCACACCACAGCTCACGGCAATGCCAGATCCTTAACCCACTGAGCAAGGGCAGGGATCGAACCTGCAACCTCATGGTTCCCAGTCGGATTCGTTAACCACTGCGCCACGACGGAAACTCCGAGAGCAATATTTTAAAACATGATTGGCATTTACTGAGTCTTTTCAAAGCACTGAACTAGTTTCCACAGAAATAACTTGTCACACACCTCATCAGTTTACAAAATAATCAAATTGTAACAACAGGCTTAAATAGGTTTTTGAAGAGATTCCACAGATTCTTGATAAACATTAACTTGTGACAGCAGATGTCCTCAGGTTAATAACCCCATTACCTCCAACCAGTGGCAGTGACATGGCTGTCGATCACTGTCTGCAGACAGAAGGGCAGTTGTTGTATAAATTTTAGTGAGCTGTTTAAGTGAAGGGTGATGAAGAGATGGCCTATGGCTTCCTGAGTTGCCTTTAAAACATCTAGCACAGACCTAAGTGCATGATCTGGTAACAATGCTGGAAGGAGAGAATCGCTATAAAGGGCACAGAAAGTGAATGGGAAACATCCTGTAGAGATAAGCACCTGTCACAAGAGTCTCAAGGGCTCTGGATTTGGGGAAGCTTACCACTTCTGAGAATTGAAAAATAAAAATGCCCATATTCTGAGAACTATAATAGCATTTCAGAGGAGAGTAAAACTGAACTTACCTGAGACCTAACTATCTGTGATCCAACATTCATTTCCTTCTCCATGTTTCCCTGCTGGGAAAGTATAGCATTCTGAGAAGGCATCACTAGGAAAAGAGAAAAGAAGCATCTTGTCAATATATGACATTAAGGGTGAAACATAAACCTTGGAGCTTTTGGTTTGTATTAGGATGGCAAAGAGTTCAGAGAGAAGCCCTCTAAGACATACACAGGCCTAAAGGCTGAGTGACTTAACCGTGACATTCTTGTTTCTCTATCACACAAAGGAATTTAACGCAGGACTGTCTCTCCTCTGTGGGACAACTCCACTAGTTGTGACATAAGGGAGGCTCAAAAGAGCTCAGTGGGTTTCAGCCCTGGCTACACACCTGGGGAATTTTTAAAAGATGCCAATGCTTAGTCCCCATTCCCAGAGATTCAGAGTTAATGGTCTGGGGTGAGCCTGGGTAACCCCGAAGTCTCCAAGTGATTCTAAGTGGGAGATGAGAACCACTGAGACGAGGTGACGCAGAGAATATACATTGAGGACGTATTCGTACTCTTTAAAAGGATAAATTCATCCCCAAACTCAACCTCCAAAGATCTTCTCTCCTCTACTCTTTTTAAGGTGATCCTTCTAACAGAGAAAGGAGATTTCACTCCACCCTTTTCACTTCTTTTTATGAATACCTGGATTCCGTCCTCCACCAGGATGACTACACCTCTTTGCAGCTCTTAAGTTGCAATGTCACCAAAGCCTTGTTCTCTTCTAACATGACAGTCAAGAGATAGACCGGAGCTAACAGCTTCAGTATCCTTGGCAGTCCCTGGAGGCTGATTTTCCAGCACCTTATGGGAGACAGGCACTCCCAGGTTTTAAAGGTGCCTCATCTCAGGAGAGCATCAGGAGCCAGTGGGTAGGTGTAAGAATGCTTTTGGCTTCCCAGGGGCAGCCACTCTCAGAATCCTGCCTTGCTCATGCAGAGTTGATACGTGTAGGCTCTTGAAGGTGGTTATTGCACTGGCTTTTTCCCTAAAGGCATTAATCTTTCATGTCCAGACTACGATATTCAGATCTGGCTCCTGGCAGGGATCTTGAGAGATACAATTTCGGCTTGAGCACCTGTAATGAGATGCACCAGTGTCAGCAGAAGAAATCCAGCAGTGTTGGTCACCTAGGGACCTACAGAGTCTATAAAGAGACACACAAGCTATAGATTCATAAAGAAAGAGCACATTGGAGTTCCCATTATGGCTTAATGGTATGAACCCAACTATTATGCATGAGGATGCAGGTTCAATCCCTGGCCTCTCTCAGTAGATTAAGTATCTAGCGTTGCCGTGAGCTGTAGTGTGGGTCATAAACTCAGCTCAGATCTGGTGTTGCTGTGGCTGTGGGGTAGGCTGGCAGCTGCAGCTCTGATTAGACACCTAGCCTGGGAACTTCCACATGCCACAGGTGTGGCCCTAAAAAAAGCAAAAAAGCAAAAAAAAAAAAAAAATATATATATATATATATAGAACACTGTAAGATGGGGATTCCTTTAAAACAATCAAAAGTCATTTTAGAATGTCTCAGATTACAAAAAGCAGAGATGAACAGACTACAACAAACTCACCATCAGTCCTCTTCCACCCTTTTCTCATATGAGAAAACATGTGGTTCTTGCCTAGAGAAACAACTTTCAGATACAGTGGTTTTCTCCGCAGAAAGAGGAAAAAACAAGCATTTTACCAATACTAACAAAAGAGTAAAATGTATTGATTTATTAATGACCATGAGAGAATACATTCGTTTTCTGTTCAAAAAGTAAACCTGAAAAACTTCTCTGAAAAGCTAGTGACAGAAATGAAGAATTACGCTGTTTCTGAGAAGTAACTAAAAAAAGAAAGAAAGAAAACTGCAGTTCCAGTGGAATGGCTCTGTTAGACAAGGAAACCATTCAAGCCAAGACATGGCTCGAATCTAACATTTACAGGCAGTTCACTACGAGGCATATCTTCCAAGAGTAATTTAAAAGCACTTTAAGAAAAAGTGCTTATTTTACCAAACAAAAGCTCTAAAAAGGTCTTATGGTCTAAAGAGCCAGGTAAAATCTTCAAAAATACCCTGAGGTTTAAAACCCAATCACGTGAAAACCATTTATTTACAACACAAACTGCACTTGTCACATTAGGTAGGAAGGGCGTCTCTTTCACAACTGTTCCTCAACCAAGGGGAGGAATATATTATGTTACATTAAAATACAGTTAGTCTGAGAACATTTTTACGGCATTTGATGGGACTAGGGTTCTATAAAATACACCTTTGGAAATGCTGATTTAGTTCTCAATTCCTTGCTTTAGTGAAGGATTCTGAGTTTAATGACTTCTTGGCTTACTGAAGCTCTGATTACAGAGATGAGTGAAGGAGCTGGTTCCTGAACACCGAGTCTTCTCATTTAGCCGTGGGCTCTTTCTAGTATATTTTAAAGCCCTTTTTGCTACATGTTTTCTTTTTTTTTTTTTGTCTTTTTTGTCTTTTTGCCATTTCTTTGGGCTGCTCCCGCGGCATATGGAGGTTCCCAGGCTAGGGGTTGAATCGGAGCTGTAGCCACCAGCCTACGCCAGAGCCACAGCAACGCGGGATCCAAGTCGCGTCTGCAGCCTACACCACAGCTCACGGCAACGCCGGATCGTAAACCCACTGAGCAAGGGCAGGGACCGAACCCGCAACCTCATGGTTTCTAGTCCAATTCGTTAACCACTGCGCCACGACGGGAACTCCATGTTTTCTTTTCCTTCTGAAAAACTTGACCCCTTTCTTCTCATAACTTTACCTTTTAATTCCTACACTGGAAAGATCTACGACAAAAAAGAAAACCACTCCCAACCTCCAAACTGTGCCATTTCTCATATAACCAACACGTTGAGCTTTACAGAGAAAAAGATTGCAGGATTGCCAAAGTCTTTTTCAAACAAGTAACCATGATGGCTTGGAAAGTAAAATATTCCCTTGATTGCTTAAGGAATAATAGAATTATAATAAATTCAGATGAAAAAATAACTTTGAGCGTTAACACTTTCCCTTTTCACCCCAAGCTTTTCCAAAAATCTGAGTGAACTTCACTGACCATGTAGTGGTTCTCAATCTGGGCTATGGATTAGACTCAGCCCAAATTTAAAAATTTACTACAGGTGTGTAGGGGTGTGTGTGTGTGTGTGTGTGTGTGTGTGTGTGTGTGTGTGAGTACAGATGGATAGATAGATAGATAGATAGCCAGGCTCTACTAAGAGCTACTAAATCGGAATTTGTTGAGATGAAGTCTGGCATCTACATTACTTTTTTTTTTTTTTTTCTTTTTTGTCTTTTTGCCATTTCTTGGGCTGTTCCCGCAGCATATGGAGTTTCCCAGGCTAGGGGTCTAATCGGAGCTGTAGCTGCCAGCCTACGCCAGAGCCACAGCAACACGGGATACATTACTTTTTTATTTATTTATTTTTTTGCCTCTTAGGGCCGCTCCCGAGGCACATGGAGGTTCCCAGGCAAGGGGTCCAATCAGAGTAGTAGCTGACGACCTACATCACAGCCACAGCAACATCAGATCCGAGCCATATCTGCGACCTACACCATAGCTCACGGGAACACCAGATCCTTAACCCACTGAGCGAGGCCAGGGATTAAACCCGCCACTTCACAGTTCCTAGTCAGATCTGTTTCCACTGCGCCATGATGGGAACTCCCTACATATATTATTTTAAATGCCCAACAGGTGATTTCAATGCAAGCAAGAATTCAGAACAACT
The DNA here is from genome assembly GCF_054392235.1 of Sus scrofa. NCBI lineage: Eukaryota > Metazoa > Chordata > Mammalia > Artiodactyla > Suidae > Sus > Sus scrofa. Next base: position 16,840,200 of record NC_139385.1, read on the forward strand.
ATCAGTAGGAAACTTTCACTTCCTCTGCATCCTCTATCCCAATGATTTTCACCATCATTCTACTTCAGTCACTCACTGGAGTAGGGCTGAACCACTTGTGAAATCTTCCTTATTGTACAAAACACTAGACTGTGAATCAGGAGACCTAGGTTCTAAGCTGGATGGGGAAAAAGTAAAGGCAGTAGTAGTGGGGTTTTTTTTGTGTGTCTTTTTTTTACTTTTAGGGCTGCATCTGCAGCATGTAGAGGTTCCCATGCTAGGTGTCGAATCCAAGCTGTAGCTACTGGCCTACGCCACAGCCACAGCCACGCCGGATCCAAGCTGAGTCTGTGACCTACACCACAGCTCACGGCAATGCTGGATCCTTAACCCACTGAGGGAGGCCAGGGAATGAACTTGCGTCCTTATGGGTGCTAGTCATTTTCTGCCGAGCCACAAGAGGAACTCCAGGAGTAGTGTTTTAATAGATAGGGCAAGGGAATAGAAAAAGGAGCAGTGTTTATCAAAGTGTGGTGTGAAGATCATTTGAATCATGGTATTTGTTGAAAAGTAGATTCGCTGGTCCTATCCTAGATCTCATGAAATAGCACCCCTGGAGATATCAGTGGCCCAGGAATAGGCATTACACAGTATTTCTTCCCTGGAATCAGTTCATTCTCTCCACTCTCCTTACAAGTATGAATCTAGCACCTACCTTCTAGTTTATAGATCTTTCTCTTTTATTGATTCTTTATCATCATTTAAAATCATTTGATGTCTTTCTCAAACATTAAAAATTTTCACTGGCTTTACACTTGACTGAACTACCATTCTTTCTTTTTTCACGGCCACAACTCTTCAAGGGATTGTCAATACTTGTCTCTACTTCCTCACCTGCCCATTTATTTTTCAATTTTCTGTAATCTTGCTTCTGTTCTGCCATCAGCCCTCCACTGAAATTGCTTTGGTCAAGAATGCAATTCGGGAGTCCCTGTCGTGGCGCAGTGGTTAACGAATCCGACTAGGAACCATGAGGTTGCAGGTTCGGTCCCTGCCCTTGCTCAGTGGGTTGACGATCCGGCGTTGCTGTGAGCTGTGGTGTAGGTCACAGACGTGGCTCGGATCCCGTGTTGCTGTGGCTCTGGCATAGGCCAGAGGCTACAGCTCCGATTTGACCCCTAGCCTGGGAACCTTCATACGCCTCGGGAGCGGCCCAAGAAATAGCAAAAAAAAGACAAGGAAAAAAAAAAAAAGAATGCAATTCGACTCCCTTTTGCCGTTCTTGAACCTCATTACTTCCTATTTTTTTTTCTTTTGTCTTTTTAGGGCCTCACCCATGGCATATGGAAGTTTCCAGGCTAGGGGTTGAATCCTACACCATAGCTCACTGCAAAGCCGGATCTTTGACCCACTGAGCAAGGCCAGGGATCAAACCTGCAACCTCACGGTTACTAGTTGGCTTCATTTCCACTGTGCCACAACGGGAACTCCACTTCATACTTTCCTGAGCTCTGACCATATCTGATACTGCTGACAGCTGCATCTTGCTTTACTTTACTTGTGTCTCAGTGGGCTATGCTATATCCTTTTTCTTCCAATGGTAGGCGGAAGAGAAAGGATATAGCATAGCCCACATCAATGCCAGATCTGAGCCACATCTGCGACCTACACCACACCAGTCCTATCAAAGTAACCTACCAAGTAACCTCATTACTTCCTTTTTTTTTTTCTTTTGTCTTTTTAGGGCTGTACCCATGGCATATGGAAGTTCCCAGGCTATGGGTCGAATCCTACACCACAGCTCACAGCAATACCAGATCCTTAACCCACTGAGCGAGACCAGAGATTGAACCTGCATCCTTATGGATACTAGTCAGATTCATTTCTGCTGAGCCATGATGGGAACTCCACACCTTCCTTCTTTAGGTCACACTTTTTATTGTTGTAATTACTGTACAGTTATCCATCTTTCTTTACACTTCACTACTGTGTGATGTTAACCTCCACGAAGGCAGGAATCTGTTCTGTCTTACTTAACCATCCTCATTTCAAGGCCCAGTGCGTGGTTCACAGCAGGTAGGTAATAAATATTTGCTAAATGGGTAAGTGAAAGGGTTCTGGTGTTTGTTCCTCGGTTTTTTAACTTTTTATTTTGAACTTACTTTGTAAAGCTACAAAAGTAGTACACAGTTTTTTTTTGTGTGTGTGTGTTTTGTCTTTTTGTCTTTTTGCCTTTTCTAGAGTTGCTTCCCACGGCATATGGAGGTTCCCAGGCCAGGGGTCCAATCGGAGCTGTAGCCACCGGCCTGCACCACAGCCACAGCAACGCCGGGTCCTTAACCCACTGAGCAAGGCCAGGGATCGAACTGGCAACCTCATGGTTCCTAGTCGGATTCGTTAACCACTGCACCATGATGGGAACTCCCACAGTTCTCAAAATACCATTTTCCTTGTCCTAATGTTAATATTCTAAATAACCATGGCATAATCATCAACACCAGAGACTTAACATTGGCACAATATTATTATTTCAAATTATTCAATTTTTACCAGTTTTTCCAGTAATATTCTCTGATCCAGGATCCCACATGGCATTTAGCTGTTATTTTTTATTGAGTTTCCTCCAATCTGTAATGAGTCCTTGGATTTTCTATCTTTCGTGAATTTGATACCTCTGAGGGGTACGGATGAATTATTTTTTAGAATGACCTTCAATTTGGGTTCGTCTGATGCTTTCCCACAATTAGAATGAAGTTGAGATTTTTGGCAAGAATATCATAGAAGTGATGCTGTGTCTTTCCTACTGCATCATATCAGTGAGCTTATGATGTAGATATATCTTATGAATGGTAATAGTACCCATTGTCACTTGCTAACGTTGGTGTTTAATAGGTTTCCCCACTGCAACAATTATTACCATTTTTTAAATTTATTATCATTATCATATTGCTTTTTAGGGCCACACCCACAGCATATGGAGGCTCCCAGACTAGGGGTTGAATCGGGGCTACAGCTAGCGGCCCACGCCACAGCCACGGCAACGCCAGATCTGAGCCACGTCTGCGATCCACACCCCAGCTTGAGGCAACACCAGATCCTTAACCCACTGAGCTAGGCTGGGGATCGAACCTGAAACCTCATGGTTCCTAGTCAGATTCGTTTCTGATGTGCCACGACGGGAACTCCATCCACTGCAACAATTATTAATATGGTGTTTGTCTAATGGTGATTTCCCTCTTTCCTACTAATTATTATTATTTTAGTCTGTGCCCACAGCAAATGCAAGTTGCTGGGCCAGGGATCAAACCCGTGCCACAACAGCAACTCAAGCCACTGCAGTCACAATGCTGGATCCACAAGAGAACTCCTCCTACTAATTATTCATTGGAATTTTCCATAAGGAAAAGTTGCTTCTTAGCTTTTACTTATTTATTTATATCTGTATGGATCCATGGATATTTGTTTTATTCTGAGTTAAAATACAAAACATTATTTTATTGCACAAACTGTTCCAGCTTTGACCATTAGGAGGCTCCTGGTTTTTTGTTTTTGTTTTTGTTTTGCTTTATAGGGCACCTGTGGTATACGGAGGTTCCAGGCTAGGGGTTGAATAGGAGCTACAGCTGGCAGCCTATGCCACAGCCAATAGGGATCTGAGCCAAGTCTATTACCTACACCACAGCTCATGGCAATGTTGGATCATTAATCCACTGAGCAAGACCAGGTATCGAACCCACATCCTCAAGGATACTAGTCAGTTCGTTACCACTGAGCCACAATGGGAACTCCTAGGAGGCGCCTGTGTTATTTTGAGTAGCCTCTAATTTTGAGCCCTTCCTGGCACCATTAAGATGTTCCAAGCTCTTGTATGTACCCTCCCTAGAATCAACTACTTCTCCAAGGAGCCCTGGTTCCATTTACTGGGTGAAGTGTTTATTTTATTTTATTTATTTATTTATTTATTTATTTATTTTTTGTCTTTTTGCTATTTCTTGGGCCGCTCCCGCGGCATATGGAGGTTCCCAGGCTAGGGGTCGAATCAGAACTGTAGCCGCCAGCCTACACCAGAGCCACAGCAATGCAGGATCCGAGCCGCGTCTGCGACCTACACCACAGCTCACGGCAACGCCGGATCGTTAACCCACTGAGCAAGGGCAGGGACCGAACCCGCAACCTCATGGTTCCTAGTCGGATTCGTTAACCACTGCGCCACGATGGGAACTTTCTGGGAGAAGTGTTTAAAACAAAAATCTGGGAGATCCTGTCGTGGCTCACTGGTTAATGAATCCAACTAGGAACCATGAGGTTGCAGGTTCGAGCCCTGGCCTTGCTCAGTGGGTTGAGGATCCGGCATTGCTGTTAACTGTGGTGTAGGTTGCAGACGCGGCTCAGATCTGGCATTGCTGTGGGTCTGGAATAGGCTGGCGGCTACAGCTCCGATTAGACCCCTAGCCTTCAAACCACCTTTATAGGGTGTGGCCCTATAAAGAAAAAAAGACAAAAAAAAAAAAAAATCTGGGTATGAGGTGTGCTGATTGCTACTGGGCTATCATTGCATCAAGTCAAATCCTGGTAAATTTACTTCCTTAAATAGTTAGTGAACTTCCATCTTCACTTCCACTACCTTGATTCAGCCTACTATCAGCTCTCACCTTGATGACAAAATTTGATTACAAAGTCACACTCATCTATCTGGTCCCTGGCTTTCGTCCAACATCTTCACACTGCAGCTAGAGTGGTCTCCACATCCCTTCTATACTGTGGAAACACCTTCGTTTTATTTTCTGACAAATATTAATACAAAAATTCTAGTAAATATAGAAAAGCATAAAGAAAATCACCTATAATGTCATCATCAGAGATAACCAGTTACTTTTTGGGGGATGTACCCTTTCAGGTTTTTTCTACGCACACACATATACAGACATTACAATATGGTATATGTTATTAATACGTGTATAATTTTCTTTTTGGAAACCTGGATTTTAACTGATAATATTGTATATATCACTAAGTGATAGAAAACAAAAATCTAAACATTCATTTAAAAAACAGATTCAGGGAGTTCCCCTTGTGGCACAGTGGAAACAAATCCAACTAGGAACCATGAGGTTGTGGGTTTGGTCCCTGGCCTTGCTTAGTGGGTTGAGGATCCGATGTTGCTGAGAGCTGTGGTGTAGGTTGCAGACGTGGCTTGGATCCTGCGTTGCTGGGGCTGTGGTGTAGGTTCCCTAGCCTGGGAATCTCCATATGCCGCAGGTGCGGCCCTAAAAAGGCAAAACAAAAACAAAAACCAAAAAACAGATTCATAGTGTATTCCATTGTATGCAGTACCCAAAAGGAACTTAATAAGTTTATTACTAATACACATTGAGCTTCCTTCCTCCCTTCCTTCCTTTCCTGTTACAACAACAGCAAACATTGTACAGTTTTGGCATAATTTTGACAACTTCCTTAGGATAAATTCCTGGAAGTGGGACTGCTGGGTCAAAAGGCAGGCAAAGATGTTCAGGAAGCTTGTATCATTTTATATATTCATCAACAATGTATGAGAGTGACCATTAGCCTATGTTAGGTTAGTCTTTTTATTTATTTAATTTTTTTAGGATGTACCTACGGCAGAATGAAGTTCCTGGGCCAGGGATAGAATCCAAACTATAGCTGTGACCCATGCCACAGCAAGGGGCAAGGCTGGATCCTTAACCCACTACACCAGGCTGGGGATCAAACCTGTGCCTCAGCAGTGACCCGAGCTACTGGAGTTGGATCCTTAACCTACTGCGTGACAGCAGGAACTTTTGGTATTATTCTTTCAAAATCAAATCCACAAATAGTATTTAATTGCTGTCTTAATATGCAATTCTTATATAACATGTGAAGTAGAACTTTGGGGTTTTTTTTGTTTTTTTATCTTTTCCTTTTTACGGCCAGACCCTGGAAGTTCCCAGGCTAGGGATTAAATCCGGAGCTGCAGCTTCAGAACTATGCCACAGCCACAGCCACACTGCAACCTATGCTGCACCTTATGGCAACACCCCAGATCCTTAACACACTGAGTGAGGCCAGGGATAGAACCCAAATCCCCACAGATGTCGGGTTCTTAACCCGCTGAGCCACATTAAGAACTCCTGAGGTGGAGTTCCCGTCGTGGCGCAGTGGTTAACGAATCCGACTACAAACCATGAGGTTGCGGGTTCGGTCCCTGGCCTTGCTCAGTGGGTTAACGATCCGGCGTTGCCGTGAGCTGTGGTGTAGGTTGCAGACGCGGCTCGGATCCCACGTTGCTGTGGCTCTGGTGTAGGCCGGTGGCTACAGCTCCGATTCAGCCCCTAGCCTGGGAACCTCCATATGCCGCGGGAGCGGCCCAAGAAATAGCAACAACAACAACAACAACAAAGAGAGACAAAAGACAAAAGACAAAAAAAAAAAAAAAAAAAAAAAAAGAACTCCTGAGGTAGAACTTCTAATATTTTTAGACTTTTTTTTTTTTTTATAAATTACCCTTTTGTGTCAATTGTCCACTTTTCCAGAATATTGTCTTTTTCCTATTGATCTGCGAAAGCTCTTTATTACACAGTACAGTATGTAGTAAAGAATTAACTGAGCAGGTCTGGATGGTCCAGGTAAAGGTCTGACCGTGGCCTGGCTCCTGGTAGATAACCGATAAGACCATGGAACATCCAGTCTGTTAAGAGTGTCTCTGTTTACCTGAGGACTGGGAACAGGTCAGAAGGTTTATGCTAACAATGGGATTTATGGTGGGAACCCTGGACCACGTGGTATCAGTCTGCCACTTCCCTGGAAGACGTGAAGACCAGAGGTCAGCAAAATGGGTCATCGGCCATGCCTGTATAACCAACTTCCAATAAATTGTCTGGACACCAGGTTTAGATGAGCTTTCCTGGTTGAGAGTACAGCAGACGGACTGTCACACATCACTGCTGGGAGAATTAAAACACTGCCTGCACAAGTTCACTGAGAGAGGACAACACAACTGGAAGTTTGTCTCTCCTGGCCCCTGCCCTATGTACATTTTTCCGGCTGCTGATTTTTTTGTTTGTTTCTTTTTTAGGGCCACACCCACAGCATATGGAGGTTCCCAGGCTAGGGGTGGAATCGGAGCTACAGTTGCCGGCCTACACCACAGCCACAGCAATTCGGGATCCAAGCCGAGTCCTATACCACAGCTCACAGCAACACCAGATCCTTAAACCACTGAGCGAGGCCAGGGATCAAACCTACAACCTCATGGTTCCTAGGTGGATTTGTTTCCACTGCGCCATGACGGGAACTCCACAATTTTGCTGCTTTTTAAAAAAAGCTAATTTAAAAAAGAAACTGAAAATTAAAGAAGCTAATTTTAAAAATTTCTGTTATAATATCTAGGTATTTTTCCCCCCTGTATAGGTGTGTGTGAAAGTTTGAGCACTTTTTCCTTGTACAAGTTATATATGCTAAGTTTTTTTTACACATTCTACATAAAAACATGAGTACACAAAACCTGGGTGTATACAGAGAAAAATGCTAAGTGCCTTTCAACTCTTCTTCTACTCCACTTCCCTCCCTGGAGGTAACAGTGTTAGTCACTTGGTGTGCATTCTATGAACATACATAATATATAATATACATAATTGACATAATGTACATTTACATATGTAATACAATACATAATATAGCCACACACATACTAAACATAATGAACATCATACCTAATATTCATCCTTTGGCATCATCCTTTATTCACTAAATGTCTTTGAGATCTTTCCCAGTCTGTTAACTTCATAATAAACTTCCTTATGCTGTTTCATAGTGCCACAATATTCCACTGTATGTATCTACCACATGTTTAACCACATCTGTAGTGAACATTTAGGCTGTACCTATTTTTCAAATTACAAACAATATTGTAATAAACATCTTTGTGCACCCATGGAAGTATTTCTGTAGGACAGCTCTTAGAACAGAACTTCTGAGCCACAGAGTGAGCTCATTTAAGATTCGGTGGGTATAGTAATACTGCCATTCAAAATACTTCCTCAATTATATAATCTGCACCCTTCCCCCTTGCACCTTCCCAAACGCTTTGTATCACCAACATACATATATACTTTTCCGTCTTTTTGCCTTTTTCTAGGGCTGCACCTGTGGCATATGGAGGTTCCCAGGCTAGGGGTTGAATTGGAGCTGTAGCTACCGGCCGACACCAGAGCCACAGCAACACGGATCCGAGCCGCGTCTGCAACCTACACCACAGCTCACGGCAATGCCGGATCCTTAACCCACTGAGCAAGACCAGGGACCGAACCCACAACCTCATGGTTCCTAGTCAGATTCGTTAACTACTGCGCCACGATGGGAACTCCAGTATTACCAATATTTTTATATCTTGCCAGTCTAATATGAAAAATATCCTGGTCTTCATTTGCATTATATGGTTACTTGTGAGATTAAGCACTCTCTTTATTGGTTTCCTGTATTTCTTCTATAAATTGCCAGTGCATATCTTTTGCCCACTTTTCTTTTTTCCACAAGTCTCTTTACATATGATGGACACTGACCCTTTTTCTCTAACACATATGCAAATACTTTCTTCATGTGTCTTTTTTTAGCCTTCTGTTCTTTTCAAATACAAAACTTTTAAATTTTGATATAATTAAATTAATGAATTTTCCACAGAGGGTTTTGTGTTCAGTTTGGGTAGTCTTGTGCAGCTAGAACATAAAGTGCAAGGGTGGAAAGCAAAGCAGTATGCAATATTAAGGTCATAAAGGGCTTTGAGGGCACTGCAGAAAAAACTAAAACATTATCCTGATGGCAACAGGGAAACATATAAAAGTTGTTAGCACTAGAGCGACTTTCAACAAACATTGTCCATTTAATAAAAATACCTACTAAATGCCATGATCAATTCTGTCTTTTAGAAAATCATCTTTTCCCGCAATTTAAAATAAGTAAAAGAAATAGAAAGCTCATTAGGTCAAAGGACATAATTAAGGGAGAATCTGCTCTGCCACATATCAAAACATTTTAAATTAAAACAAAATGGTATCAATACAGAAACTGTGAGAGCCATGAAACAGTCTAGAAACAGATCCGAATATATACACGCCTGTAGAATAGGATTAAAGTGTCATTTGAATTCAGTGGGAAAACAGATGACGGCAAGATCACCGGGCAAGTAGGCATAGTCCTAGCTAACACTTTTATCAGAAAATTAATACTCAATAAAATAGACGCAAAAATGTAAAAAAGAAGCTATTTTTAAAATTCTTTTAAAAATATCAGAAGAAAATAAAGCTGCATGCTTTAATACTCTTGAGATGGGTAAAAACTTTCCAAAAATGATACACGCCGCGTCTATACAAAGATAAATAGCAGAAGATACTTGAGGAAAATAGGTTTGTGATCTTGGGATGGGGGGGCCTTCCTATCCAAGGGGAACCGGGTCTCCGAGAAGCCTGAGGGCGTTGCTGGGGGGCTGGCGTCGAGCGCAAGGGCGGCGTCCGAGACCTGGGACCTGGGACCCCTGGCGGCCGCCCTCCCTGCCCCCTCGCCGCCGCCGCACTCACCCGCCGCCACAGACAAAGGGCGCCCCGGGCGGCTCCGCCCCCTGACGCCGCCACCACCACCACCGCCGCCGCCGCCGCCGCCCGTCCCGACCAAGGCGGGAGAGGGTGATGAGGGCGCTGATGCCTGAGCCAATGACGCCTAGTGACTGGGCCGCTGGGACTGGACCAGCCGCCCGCGCCAGCCGGGCTCTGACGAAAGCCTTCCAGCAATGGCGGCCGCGCCGCGCTGGCTTCTGCTGCGCGATACGCATGCGCCAGGGGCGCCCGGGGCCGACCGCTTCCCACGCGCCAGCCTGGGAACTTCCACCCGCTCCCAGGGGTCTGCTTTTCACCCGGGCAGCGCTGACCCTGGAGGACGGACCCCCATCCCCGCCCTCACAGCACTGCCCTCTCGGAGGGGGCGCTGAGGACCCTCCCATAGCTCCTGCCAATCAGAAGCTCCCTCATCCGGTGCCGGTCGGCCCCCAAGGTGACCACACAAGTCGTCGCTCTCCTCAGTCCTGAAATACCGCCCTCCTCCTCAATTTTATATTGACGAAACTCAAAATATAATAGTAATGATTAGATATATATATACACACACACACAAAATATAGTGATACAGATCTACTGATGAGAAGAATGGAATTCTTTTAATGATAACATTTTGCTTTAACTGGAATGCAAAATGTTCTCCACCACCGAATCCACTGCAATTTCAACTGTGAATGCTAGCATTCAGTGGGGGGAAAGAGGCTTTTCAACAAATAGTGTTGGGAAAACTGGATATTCACATGCAAGAGAATGATGCTGGACTCTAGCTTTACGGCATATATAAAAGTTAATTCAAAATGGATCAGAAACCTAAACGTGAGAAAATTACAAAACTCAGAAAAAAAACATGAGTGACACTTTATGACATCGTTTTTGGTAATTATTTCTTGTATATAACATCAAAAGCACAGGTAACAAAAGGAAAAAATGGGAGTTCCCGACGTGGCTCAATGGTTAACAACTCCGACTAGAAACCATGGTTGCGGGTTCAATCCCTGGCCTTGCTCAGTGGGTTAAGGATCAGCGTTGCCACGAGCTGTGGTGTAGGTCACAGATGTGGCTTGGATCTGGCATTGCTGTGGCTGTGGTGTAGGCCGGCGGCTACAGCTCCGATTCGACCCCTAGCCTGGGAACCTCCACATGCTGTGGGAGTGGCCCTAGAAAAGGTAGAAAGACAAAAAAAAAAAAAAAAAAAAAAAAAGAAAAAAAAAAGAAAAGAAAAGAAAGATAAGTTGGACTTCAATATTTAACACGTTTGTACAACAAAGGACAGTAGCAATAGAGTGAAAAGACAGTCCATCAAATGGGAGAAAATATTTGCAAATCGAATATCTGATAGAAGGAGTTCCCTCACAAAACAGGATCTCTGGAGCACTGGGACCCAGCAGCAAAGTGGGTTAAAAAATCCAGCATTGTCATAGCTGTGGTGTAGGTTGCAACTCTGGCTTAGATTTGATCCCTGACCAGGGAACTCCAAATACTGAAGGGTAGAAAAAAAAATCTGATAAGGGATTAATATCTAGAATATATAAAAACTCCTATAAATCAACAACAAATAGACGGCAACCAAATTTTAAAATGGGCAAAGGACTTGAGTAGGCATTTTTTCAAACGAGGTATGCAAATGACCAATAAGCTCATGAAAAGATGTTCAACATCGGAGTTCCCGTCGTGGCTCAGTGGTTGACGAGTCCGACTGGGAACCATGGGGTTTTGGGTTCGGTCCCTGGCCTTGCTCACTGGGTGGGGATCCGGCGTTGCCATGAGCTGTGGTGTAGGTTGCAGACGCAGCGGATTCCGCGTTGCTGTGGCTCTGTCGCAGGCCAGCGGCTACAGCTCCGATTTGACCCCTAGCCTGGGAATCTCCATGTGCCATAGGAGCGGCCCTAGAAAAGGCAAAAATACAAAAACAAACAAAAAACACAAAGTACAAATGTTGGCAATGATGTCGGGACACTTGTGCATTACTGGTGGGAATATAAAATGGTACAGCTGCTGTGGAAAAGTTTGGGGATTTTTCAAAAAATTAAACACAGAATTACAATATGATCTGGCAATCCCATTAGTGGGTTGATAACCAAAAGAATTGAAATCAGGATCTCGAAGAGATATTTGCATCCCCATGTTTATTGAGCATTAATTACAATAGCCAATAATTGCAAGAAACTGTATTCATTGACAGATGAATGAATAAGTAAAATGTGGCACATATTTATATATAAATCTATAATTAATATTTATAATAATAAAATATAATTATAATCTGCATTTTTATATGGCATATATTCATATAAAACCATACAATTTATATATATTTAAAATATATAGAATTACAATTTATATTTTTATACATGGCATATATACATACATGTATATATATATTACAGAATATAACTCAGCCTTAAAAAGGAAGGAAATCTGCAGCATGGATGAACCTTGAAGACATGCAAAGTGAAATAATTCAGTCACAAAATGACAAATACTGTATGATTCCACTTATATGAGATACCTAGACTAGTTAAATTCTGATATTGACAGAAATTACAATTGTTGCCAGAGGCTAGAGGGATGATGAAGATGGCTATTTACTGTTTAATGAGTATAAAATGTCAGTTTGAGAAGATGAAAAGAATTCTGGAAATGGCCGATGCTGATGGTTGCAAATGTCAATCATCAAACATCACTGTGAATGTACTGAATGCCACTGAACTTAAAATGGTAAATTTTATGTTATATATTTTTTAATACAATAAAAAGAAAAAAGGGCAGTTGGAGCCTTATATCTGTTTCTACTAACAATTTATTTTTTTTTCTTTTTTGGCTGCCCAAGGCAGCGTATGGAGTTCCATGGGCCAGGGATTAGATCCGAGCCACAGTTGCGACATAAGCCGAAGCTGCAGCAATGCCGGATCCTTAACACACTGTGCTGGCTGGGAAATCAGCAGCGGATCCAACTTGCGTTCCAGCACTTCCAAGACACCACCAATCCTGTTGCACCACAGAAGGAACTCCTACATTCAATATTTCGAAATATGTTTTAGTTGATGTTTCTGAAGAAAAATCTGGCTTCATATAAATCTGTAGTTGGAAAAAATCCTAATAAGACTTCTCACATAATTGTGAGTATTCTTTGACACTTTACCAAAACTTGACAAGATTAGTTGCAATATAGAATCTGAAACCATTTTTATACTTTTTTTTTTTTGTCTTTTTAGAGCTGCACCTGCAGCATGTGGAGGTTCCCAGGCTAGGGGTCTAATTGGAGCTGTTGATGCTGGCCTACGCCACAGCCACAGCAACGCCGGATCCAAGCCCCGTCTGTGACCTCTACCGTGCCTCACGGGCAACGCCAGATCCTTAACCCACTAAACGAGGCCTGGAATAGAACCCACAACCCCATGGGAACCCACAACCCCATGCGCCACGACGGGAACTATCTTCTTCCTTTTTTTTTTTTTTTTTTTTCTTTTTTTAAACCTTGCCTATAGCAGAAGTTCCCGGGCCAGGTATCAAACCCAAACCACAGTGGTGACAACACAGACTCCTTAACCACTAGGCCACCAGGGAACTCCCATACAATTTTGTTTTTACATTAAAATCTGTTGGTCTATCTCACTCTCCAAATGGAACTCGAACTCATGCATGACTTTGTAATGTCGCACATGGACCATTTGGAAAATCTCTTTTTTCTGAGTTACCTAACTCAGTGGTTCTCAGCTGCGGGGTGATTTTACCCTCCAGCGAATATTTGGTAATGTCTAGAAAGAGGTTTGATTGTCACACTCTGGGGTTGCTACTGACAACTACTGGGTAGAGGTCAGAGGTATTGCTAAACATCTTGCAATGCACACAATAGCCCTCCACAGCAAAGGATTATATAACTCCAAATGTTGACATTTCTGAGGTGGGAAAACCCTAGTTTATTTACTGCTGACATGATTCATTATACAATGTAACAAATTTGTATTTGCTAATATCATCACTAATCTTTTAGGGAAAATTTGTATTAGGAAACTATGAAGATGGTGGATACAAGTGCTCCAAAAACTTTAAGCTCAACTTTGATCATTTACAACCTATGTTTCCAGCTACCTTCCTTCATGTTACAGAGCACACTTCATTCATTTTCAAGAAACTTAGAAATAACCAAGCCTAAAAAATGAGTATGTGTCTGTTGTTTTTGTAGTTGAAATTGTTGTTCCATGAAACAAGGAGTTACTATTTCTCACAATCACATACCTGTTTTACTCATACTTGTATACAGTATAATTACTACCTTGATTAAAGTAGCGGCAGTTTTACCCCCCACTGCTTTGGAACCATCAGTGTGAATGTGGAAAAAGCAAATCACCTTAGTATTATCGGGGGGAAAAAACAGACCTTATGGGCCCCCTGAAAGAGGGTCAGGGATCCTCAGGGGTCCAGACACCATACTTTGTAAACTTTCGCTCTACATTTATGTGAGAGAAGTAAACCTCTATTTGTTTAAGGAACCATTACTTAGGTTTCAAAATACAAGATAATTTGTATCTCTAGTTTCCAAACCTACTTTTTCAGTCTTGCCAAGAATTCAGCAGTTACACGGTGATACTCTTATTTAAAACTCTTTTCTTTTTGCCAGCTTTATTGAGATACAATTGACAAAGATTGTATATAGTTGGAGTTCCCGTGGTGACTCAGTGGTTAACGAATCAGACTAGGAGCCACGAGGTTGCGGGTTCGATCCCTGGCCTTGCTCAGTAGATTAAGGATCAGCGTTGCCATGAGCTGTGATGTAGGTTGAAGATGTGGCTTGGATCCGGTGTTGCTGTGGCTGTGGTGTAGGCCGGCACTACAGGTCCAATTAGACCCCTAGCCTGGGAACCTCCATGTGCAGCGGGTGTGGCCCTAAAAAGACAAAACAAAAAAACAAAACAAAACAAAACAAACCAAAAAACCGTATATAGTTAAGGCGTACGATGTGATGTTTTGAAATATGTATTCATTGTGAAATGATTGCCACAGTCAACCTAACATATCTATCACCTCACATAGTTACCATTGTGATTGTGTGTGTGTGTGTGTGTGTGTGTGTGTGTTGGGAGCGGGGGATGAACATTTAAGATCTACTCTTTTAGCAAATTTCAAGTATACAGGAGAATATGATGAATTATAGTCACCATGCTGTACATTAAATCTCCAGATTTTTTCATCTGCATAAGTGAAACGTGAGTGCCTTAAATTTATAGTAACTTTAATTATGAGCTAGGATAAGAAGTTAAGAAACAACCCAGAAGACCCCTTGTGGCACAGTGGGATAAGAATCTGGCCACTGTTGGCATGGGTTGGATCCTGGGCCTGGGAACTCCCACAGGCAGTGGTTGTGGCCAAAAAGAAAAAAAGAAAAAAAAAAAAGAAAAGAAACAACTCTTTTTCAGTGGTTTCAGTGTTTACTGTTGATTGTAATTAAAGGCTGAGAATCATTGCAATGCCCATCGTTAATGTTTTGCTAAATAATATAGACACTTCATATACACTAAACCACACCATAGAACAAAACACTATCTGTATTAGAAAACACTATTTACCATTAGGGAAAAAATGAGGTAAGTCTATATACTAAAGTGGAATAATCCTCAGGATATATCCAGTGAAAAAACTATGGTACAGAACCATTCTTTTTTTTTTTTTTTTTAATGGCCACACCCACAGCATATGGAAGTTCCCAGACCAGGGATTGACCCACCCTGCCATAGAGACAATGCAAGGTCCTTAACCCACCGCACCACAGTGGGAACTCCAGCACCATTCTTTAATTCTGCTTGTTTTTCCCTTTGCTATACTCAAATATATTTTCTCTTCTTTTTTGATTTTTTAAAAATCAACCTTATTGTCTTTTTCTGGGGGGGCGAACTTATTGCATATGGAAATTTGCAGGCTAGGGGTCCAATCAGAGCTGCTGGCCTAGGCCACAGCCACAGCCACACCAGGTCTGAGCTGCATCTTCGACCTACACCACAGCTCACAGCAATGCTGGATCCTTAACCCACTGAGCAAGGCCAAGGATCAAACCTGTGTCCTCATGGATTCTAGTCGGCTTCATTACTGCTGAGCCATGACAGGAATTACCAATATTTCCTTTAAAAACATGGCTTATAGTCTCAGCATCTTTGTGTCACACTCAAAAGTAGGGTAGCACGTCCTTCTCAGGCAGTTCTGCCTAGAAATCAGCACAGCAGGATCTGTTGCACCTCTCCTCCCTTGGTGCAACTGTTGCAAACACAGTGAACAATCAGTCCACAATTGGGGACAGGAGAAAGAACATCAGCTCTGGAGTCAGTTCAGACCTGTGTCTGCGGCCCAGCTGAAATCGTGAGCAAGTAAGTTACTTTTTCTGATTCTGCATTTTCTCCTTTGGTATATGGTAATGCAACCAGGTGTGTCATATTTACTTTGAGGACTAAAGGAGTTCTCGGCACATTGCTGGGTATAGAAAAAGTGCTTCATAAATGACAACTGTCATTAATTTGGCTCCATGTCTAAGGGAGTTGTTTAGACTTTTATAAGCTCTGCTTTCCCAATTCTCCTTCAGTGAGTACACTCTGACACCCTAGCCTTCCCTGATAAGCTACTCTGGAAAGTTAAGTAATTGTGTCTTCCTGGTTCTTTTAGCACTTTTTAAGAGGGAAGGGAGAGGGGTGATATAGGGATACAGGATTAAGAGACATAAACAGCTAGGTATAAAATACATAAGCACCAAGGAAATATTGTACAGCACAGGGAATATAGCCATTATTTTGTAATAACTTTAAATGGAGTATAAGCTATAAAAATACTGAGTCATTATGTTGTACACCTGAAACTAATATTGCAAATCACCTATATGTCACTGAAAAAAAAAGTGAAAAAGAAAAGCAAAATTCCTTATTTTGCTTTCTCATGGCAAGAGAGCCCTTTATTTTTTTACCTTTTTTTTTTTTAGGGTGGCTTGTGTAGGTTCCCAGGCCAGGGGTCAGATTGGAACTATAGCTGCTGGCCTACACCACAGCAATGCCAGATCTGAGCCACATCTGCAACTATATACACCACAGCTCATGGCAACGCCAGATCCTTAAGCCACTGAGTGAGGCCAGGGATCGAACCTGCAACCTCATGGTTCCTAGTCAGATTCATTTCTGCCAAGTCATGATGGGAACTCCCAGAGAGCCCTTGAAAGAAGAAGAATGCTCTTTGTTCTTTGGGGGTTTATCTTTCTTTAGATGCTTTTCATGTGTTTATGATTAAATAACTGCTGTATGTTATAAGTTGAATATTATGTTATTTATTATATTGAAGCCTGACTAGCAAAAGAGCCCCAGTTTAAAACAGGTCAGTAGTGTGGACTGAAAGCCAAAACTTGGGATAATGCCTATGTTAGACTCCCTTATTGATCTAAATTACACTGTAGGAATGTAGCCTTTTAAAGTGATGTTTTCAAGGTTTTTGTTTCTTTGCTTTCAGCTCCTTCAGTCTGACATGGCAGAAAAACCAATGCGTATGTCCACACAAATACCTGATGATGAAGATACAGTTGAGTATATCTTGTCTTTTTGCCATTTCTAGGGCCTCTTCCCGCAGCATATGGAGGTTCCCAGGCTAGGGGTCAAATCGGAGCTGTGGCTGCCGGCCTACACCAGAACCACAGCAATGGGGGATCTGAGCCGCATCCGCGACCTACACTGCAGCTCACGGCAACGCTGGATCCTTAACCCACGGAGCAAGGCCAGGGATCGAACCCGCAACCTCATGGTTCCTAGGCGGATTCATTAACCACTGAGCCACCACGGGAACTCCCACAGTTGAGTATATCTTTAACAAGAACTTCCCATTTTGGTTTTTTTTTTTTTTTTTTTTTGGTCTTTTGTCTTTTTTGTTGTTGTTGTTGTTGTTGTTGCCATTTCTTGGGCTGCTTCTGCGGCATATGGAGGTTCCCAGGCTAGGGGTTGAATTGGAGCTGTAGCCACCAGCCTACGCCAGAGCCACAGCAATGCGGGATCCGAGCCGAGTCTGCAACCTACACCACAGCTCATGGCAACGCGGGATTGTTAACCCACTGAGCAAGGGCAGGGACCGAACCCGCAACCTCATGGTTCCTAGTCGGATTCGTTAACCACTGCACCACGACGGGAACTCCAGAACTTCCCATTTTGTACTTCCACAAGATTGTATAGTTTCAGAATATTGACTCAGCAAACTGATACAGACCTCAATGATCAAGGCTTATGTCTGCAATGTGTGGACATGAGTTAACTTTTCTATTGATTAGATTTGAACATCAATGCTGGTTTAAATAATTGTTGCATGTTTCTTGCATCTGCAGACATTTTCCAGTAGTGCAAAACACTACTCCTATTTAACACCAAAGAGTAACAAATGAAGACTCCAGAACCTCCCAGTAGATAAGAATAATGCTACTCTGATGCATATGCTTGTAGAACTTTAGGTACTGATAATAAATAACTTTTAAATGAAGTCACTTTAGGAAGTGGCTGGTTGGCTGCTTTTTAGTTATTGAGTGGGAGATTGAATTAAGTTCCATTTTAAGATGAGCCTCTATACTGGGGAAAACATAATAATTCACATAAAATTTTATACTAAGAGAGTGGTAAGTCTGAATGGATAAAAACTGGAATTTAGAACTATTTTTAACCAAAATGTCAAACAGATACATGAATATTGTGCTATGGTAAGTAGTGTGTTTTTTGTGACTTAACCAATGGCTCTCTTTTTGCTATTTCTCTTCCTCCAATTGTGCATGGTTTCCTGTATCTTAGTTTGAACCATCAGACTATCAATTTTTTCCCTTCCTCTCTTTCTCATGGCTACATTTCCAAGTGAATGGTTTATTCTACTATCATTTTTCTATCAGCCATATATATATATATATGTATATATATATATATGTGTGTATATATATATATATGTGTGTATATATATATGTGTGTATATATATATATGTGTATATATATATATGTGTATATATATATGTGTGTATATATATATGTATATGTATATATATATATATGTATATATGTATATATTGTCTTTTTGCCATTTCTTGGGCTGCTTCTGCGGCATATGGAGGTTCCCAGGCTAGGGGTTGAATCGGAGCTGTAGCCACCAGCCTATGCCAGAGCCACAGCAACGTGGGATCTGAGCCGCGTCTGCAACCTACACCACAGCTTGCAGCAACGTTGGATCCTCAACCGACTGAGCAAGGCCAGGGATCGAACCCACAACCTCATGGTTCCTAGTCGGATTCGTTAACCACCGTGCCACGACGGGAACTCTTATCAGCCATATTTTAAAAATCACACCTGATCCAACAATCATCTTCACTGCTTTTCTGAAACTATCACTAATCCTTTGGCATTGGGTCCCAACAAGAGTCCTCCTACCTGGGTCACCAATAGAAGGAGACTGAGTTGGGTTCAGAAGCAAAGAAAAGTTTTAGTTTTTGATCAAAGAAAGGAGAGGTGGGAGTTGCTGGCATGATTCAGTGGTTAAAGAACCTGACTAGTATTCATGAGGATGTGGGTTCCATCCCTGGCCTTGCTGAGTGGATTAAGGATCTGGCGTTACCGTGAGCTGTTGTGTAGATGGCAGACATGGCTCGGATCCTATGTTGCTGTGGCTGTGGCACAGGCCAGCGGCTACAGCTCCGACTGGACCCCTAGCTTGGGAACCTCCATATGCGGTGGGTGAGGGCCTAAAAAAAAAAAAAAAAGAATGGAGAGGTGTGCACATGCTCTAAGGTTCTAGCTCTCCCAGGCCTGGGTGGGGCTTCTTTATAGGGTTCCCACTCCTGAAGGAGGGGCGGAGCTCTCACCCATCAGACACAGCGGTGTTGCTCAAAGCATGGTGTCACCATCTTGAAGTCCTGGGTGAGTTCTTCTCCATACCTGATGCCAAGCTGGGGTGTCGGAGGCAGCGATTCTGCGCTGGGAACTCTAATCCGATGTGTTAGAGGTGAGGCTTCTGCACATGGCCCCCTATAGGCAAGTGAAATGAGACTAAGCACAAAAGAGGTTAGACCTTATTGTCACCGACCCTTTGGAGTTGGGCCCCAACAAGGGACTTCCTGTCTGGTGTCACTGGAGCCAAGAGAAGGAGACCGAGCTTGGTTCAGAAGCAAAGGAAAGCTTTATTCTCTGGTCAAAGAATGGAGAGGTGTGGCCGTTCCCGCTGTGACGCAGTGGGTTAAGAATTCAACAGCAGTGGCTCAGGTCACTGTGGAGGTGAGGGTTCAATCCCTACCTGACGCATGGGTTAAAGGATCCGAAGTCGTCCCGGCTGTGGCTCAGATTCAATTCCCGGCCCAGGAACATCCATATGCCTCCAGTGCAGCCATTTAAAAAAAAAAAAAAAAGAAAAAAAAGGAGAGGTGTGAGCTCATGCTCCAGGGAGTCCTCACTCTTTCTGATGGCCCATTGGTGGGGTTGCTTTATAGGGTTCTTATCTGCAGGGTGGGGGTGGGGGCAGAATTCTTGCAGGGCATTGCCAGGTGCAGCATCTGTGCACAGCATAGGGGTCATTGTCATGAACTGAGGTGTCATGCACAGCGTTTCTCCGTGCGGTGCACCAAGCTGGGGTGTTGAGGGTAGCAGTTCTGAGCTAGGAACTCTAATCTGACATGTTAGATACAAGGTCTCTGCAGGTGGCCCCCTTAAGGAAGTGAAACTAGATGAAGGGTTTGGACTTTATCTGATCACCTAGATTCCATCTTATTTCTCCCTGGGGACCCCAGTGGGCTTTGCCAGTGACAAAACTACTCTCAAAGCTTAGTGACTAAACCACTGGCCTATGGCTATTCCATATTATCTTTGGTTCCTCTTCTGCATTAAATCATGATGAATGCTCTTTTGTTTACAGCACGTTAAAACCATATAATTTTAGTATAAGTAGGATCCCAAAGACCAAATAGTCAAACTTTAACCTGATATATAAATGCTTGCTACAAATCCTTTTTCCCCCTTTTCTTTTCTTTTCTTTTCTTTTTTTTTTTTTTGTCTTTTTGACCAGAAAAAAAAAAAAAAGACAAATATTATAAGAAAGAACTTTTGGCCCATTAGAAGATACTTGTTAAGTAAGAGCAGTGATTCTGTGGAAACCCCTGCTCGCTCTATTTGCTTTGTGGGTGAAAACTCAATAAGTTAATGAGGCCAAGGTTTCTAGTCTTTTCCTGATAAGAAAATGGGCTGTATTTTGTTCTGCAGACACACAGAGTGCTTTGATCTGGTCTCTCACTGAGCTACAGTTTTTAAAATGAGAGAAGTCTGTTACAAAGGAGTCTAAGACAGAACAGTGAGTGTCCAAATTTATTACTGTTACATTACATATAATCTTCAGATTATATAGGGATCAGAATGTTCTCTTTTGAGCAGAGAACTCAGAAATTACCACATATATTAAACTCTCTCTTATAAGAGCACAAATAGTAACAAATTGAATTTTTCTTATTTGATTATATTTTCAGTTTAGCATTGCTAAATATGATCTCTTTAAATATAAAATCCCCATGGAATTTTTATTAGTTAATCCTTGGTTGATGCCTGGATTCCTGGTTGGGACCACATAGGACCCTGGTAGGACCCAATCCCTTCCCATTCATTGTTCACCTAGCATGTATTAATTCAAACAGTAGCTACTGAGAGCCTGCTGTGAGCTTGGAATTAAGGATATAAAATGGGAGTTCCTGCTGTAGCACAGCGGGTTAAGGATCTGGCATTGCTGCAGCTGTGGCATAGGGTACAGCTGTGGCTCGGATTCGATCCCTGGCCCAGAAATTTCCATATGCCCAGGACGAGGCCAAAAAGGAATATAAAATGAATAAATTCCATCTCAAAGAGCTCAAAGTGGAGTTCCCATCTTGGCTCAGTGGAAACAAATCTGACTAGCATCCATGAGGATGCAGGTCTGATCCGTGACCTTGCTCAGTGGGTTAAGGATCTGGCGTTGCTGGGAGCTGTGGTGTAGGTCACAGATGCAGCTCAGAGACCGCATTGCAGTGGCTGTGGTATAGGCTGGCAGCTGTAGCTCTGATTCAACTCCTAGCCTGGGAACCTCCATATGCCGTGGGTGAGGTCCTAAAAAATAGCAAAAAATTAAAACTTAAAAAAAAATTTTAAAAAAAGAGCTCAAAGTGTATTGCACTCTGTCTTTGGGTGAATCATGTATACTGGATCTTAATCCCTTATTTTGACATGAGGATTAAATTAATTCTAATACTAATCATATTGAAACTATTCATTTAATACAAATATTTCCTTAGATCCATTCAGTCCATTATATTAGAACGCTTATGGAAAAAGAAATAGCATAATTTTATTTTCTAGGCAAAGGATGTCTTAAAAAAATCTTTGAAGTATACTCTTATTTAGGACTACAAATTCTATGCTTTTTTTATAAAAAGAAAATTTAATTTCATATTTTTGACTATATTTTCGAACTATTTATACTAAAAACATGATACAATAACTCTATTTTACCATTACTACCAAACTCAATTAGGAGCCCCATAGCAGGGTGATTCAGGAAGTGCTAGGAATGTAGAAAGGAATATGAAATTGGAATATGAAGAAGAATAATGTCATAATTAATTATTTTGATGCTCAAATACGCAACACTTGGTAGTAGATCCCACTTAAACAGATTTTCCTGTGCTTTTAAAATTGCATTTGGGAGATCCCATCGTGGTGCAACGGAAAGGAATCTGATTAGGAACCACGAGGTTGCAGGTTCAATCCCTGGCCTTGCTCAGTGGGTTAAGGATCTGGTGTTGCTGCGAGCTGTGGTGCAGGCCAGCAGCTGGCAACTCTGATTCGACCCCTAGCCTGGGAGCCTCCATATGGCTCAAGTACGGCCCTGGAAAAGACAAAAACAAAAACAAAAACCAAAAAAAGAATCTAAAATTGCATTTGGAAGTTCCCATCGTGGCCCAGCAGAAATGAATCTGACTAGCATCCATGAGGACACAGGTTGGATCCCTGGCCTTACTTAGTGGGTTAAGGATCCGGTGCTGCCGTGATCTGTAGTGTGGGTCGCAGATGCAGACACAGCTCAGATCCTGCGTTGCTTACAGCTCCACTTCAACTCCTAGGCTGGGAACATCTGTATGCCATGGATGTAGCCCTAAAAAAACAAACAAAAAAAATTATGTTTGAATACATATTGGGAGAGAGAACATCTTAATATTAATAGTTTTTCCAATACATAAACATGATGTATGTTTCCATTTATTTAGTTCTATCTTAATCGGTCTTATTCTTTTGCCATTTTCAGTGTAAATGTCTTACATATCTGATACTATTTCTATCATTTTGAATCCACTGAGACTCGTTTTGTGGCTTAATATATGACACCCTAGAAAATATTTTGTGTGCACCCGAGAAAAAACTGTGTTAGGCAGCTGTTAGATGGAGCTTTCTGTATGTGCCTTTTAGGTCCTATTCATTCAAATCTGCTGTTTTAAAATTTCATATCTGCTGCTTCCTTATTGGTTCTCCATCTGACTGACCTATCCATTGATGAGAGTGGTGTGTTGAAGTCCCCAACTACTACTGCTTTGTTATTTTTCTTTTCCTTTTTTTTTTTGTCTTTCTAGGGTTGCACCCGCGGCATATGGAAGTTCCCAGGCTAGGGGTTGAATTGGAGCTACCTACAGCTGCCGGCCTACACCACAGCCATAGCAACGCCAGATCCCAGCCACATCTGCGACCTACACCACAGCTCATGGCAACGCCAGATCCTTAACCCACTGAGTGAGGCCAGGAATCAAACCTGCGTCCTCATGGATACTAGTCAGGTTCATTACCACTGAGCCACAACGGGAACTCCTCCTTTTATTTTTGATAGTAATTACTTTTTGTGTGTACATATATATATACACATATACATATATACATATACATATATATATACATATATATATATATTTTTTGTCTTTTTACCTTTTCTAGGGCCACTTTCCGCGGCATATGGAGGTTCCCAGGCTAGGGGTCGAATTGGAGCTGTAGCTACCGGCCTAAACCAGAGCCACAGAAACGCAGGATCTGAGCCACGTCTGCAACCTACACCACAGCTCACAGCAACACCGGATCCTTAACCCACTGAGCAAGGCCAGGGATCGAACCTGCAAACTCATGGTTCCTAGTCAGATTTGTTAACCACTGCACCACGACGGGAACTCCTACTTTGTATATTTAAGTGCTCCAATGTTGAGTGCATATTTATAATAGGCACATCTTCTTAATAGACTGTCTTTATAATTTAGTTTATTTTGTTTGAAATAAGTCTAGCTGTCTTTGCTTTCTTTTTGTAGCCATTTTCTTGGAATATTTTTTCCATCCCTTTACTCTTGTTCTATTGTCTTCTTAAAGCTAAAGCTATTCTCACGTAGGCAGCATATCATTAGATTTTTTACAGTCCATTCAACCTTCCATAATCTTTTATTAGAGACTGAATCCACTTACCTTTAAGGCAACCATTGATAGGTGAGGAATTATACTGCCATTTTGTTATAGACTGTTTTATGATTGCTTTGTTATTTACTGGTTATCTTGATGACTTCCTTTGTGATTTAAAAAAAATTTTTTTGTTATTTCCCCAATACAATTTTTTTTCTACTGTACAGCATGGTGTCCTTTGTTATTTGATGACTTTTTTTGGTGGTATGTTCCCCCCACCCCCGCAGCATGTGGAAGTTCCCGGGCCAGGGATTGAACCCCCACCACAGCAGCGATAACTGCCAAATCCTAACCTCTAGGCCACCAGGGTACTCTTTTGGTCACGTGCTTTGACTCCTATATCATCATCTTTTGTGTGTCTAAAATTACCTATCACTTCATCCGTTATGCATATATTTTTTGTAGATTCTTGAACATATTCATAATTCAAATACTAGTCATAGTATTAGTATTTGTTATAACTAGTTATAGTATTTGTCTGCCAATTCTAATATCCTCATGGTGTGGGATTTCTACATTGGGTTTTTCCTTGGCTATGAGACTATGGGATGGATTTTTCTGCTTGTTCATATCTAATAATTTTGATTATGCATTGAGCATCATGTAGAGTACATCATAAAAAGTCTAAATTCTATTATTCTATTTCTCTAAAGAGGACTGAATTTTGTTATAGCAGGCAGAGAGATTACTGGCATGTCACTTGGACCCTGTTGAGTCATGATGCTCTTCATAAAGGTGGATTTATCTTAGTTAATACCCTTCAACTTGGGAGTGACTCTTTGACCTAAAACGTAATTCTCAATCCTACAGCAAGCCCTTTTGCAAGTTTACATAAAAAGTCCAAAGTGTTTATCTAAAGTGTTGACCAAACCTGCTTAACTTGGGAGAAACGTAAACTCCAAACTGTGTCCTTAGGTCTTCTCAGGACCACTGCTGCTGGGCCAGCTCAACACTTTTCGTGACTGGCACTGAGCTCTCTGAAGTCATGCCTGCATGGGCAGGGTTAGACTTGGCCAAATATTCTAAAGTTTGCAGATTTGAATCTCCTCACTCTGTGGCTTGCTCTTCCAGGATTTCTTTTCTTTTTCTTCGGGCTGCACTCGCAGCATATGGAAGTTCCCAGGCTAGGGGCTGGATCAGAGCTGTAGTTGTCGGCCTACACCACAGCCCAAGGCAGCACCAGATCCTTAACTCACTGAGCAAGGCCAGGAATTGAACCTGCATCCTCGTGGATCCTAGTCGGGTTTGTTACTGCTGAGCCACAATGGGAACTCCCTCTTCCAGGATTTAATTTTTTTTTTAATTTCTAAAATTAATTAATTAAATACTTTTAAAAATTTTATGGCCACACCTGCAGCATATGGAAGTTCTCGTGATTGAATCCTAGCTGCTGCTGCGACTTATATCACAGCTGCAGCCATGCTGGGTCCTTTTAACCCACTGTGCTGGGCCAGGAATTGAACCTTTGCCTCTGAAGTGACTGGAGCTCCTGCAGCCAGATTCTTAACCCACTGCACCACATGGGAACTCCTCTTCTAGTATTTCTTAATATCCTGGTATTTTGGGGAGTTCCCGTCGTGGCGCAGTGGTTAACGAATCCGACTAAGAACCATGAGGTTGTGGGTTCGATCCCTGGCCTTGCTCAGTGGGTTAACGATCCAGCGTTGCTGTGAGCTGTGGTGTAGGCTGGCAGCTACAGCTCTGATTAGACCCCTAGCCTGGGAACCTCCATATGCCGTGGGAGTGGCCCAAGAAATGGCAAAAAAAAAAAAAAAAAAATCCTGGTATCTTTGGCAACCCCAACCTCTGACTGTAGACTTCCGAACTTCAAGATTGTCACTCTCTGTTTGTGCTCTACTCCCCAAGTTTCTTATTTATTGGGGGGGGGGGGAAGAGCTTCAGAAGCATTAAGTGGATAAACCTAGTTTCACCTATTATGCCAACCTTATTTCCAAAATTTTATTTATTCCTGCTTCTGCCTTCTTTTCTTTCCCTTCCAGTGCCTTCAAAAAGTTGTTTCTACCTGTTAATATAAGGAAAGGTAAAATGCTATAAGTTATTCTGATATCTCCAAAAGCCAGGAATGTACACATAATTTTGTATCTTACTCTAACTTAATATTTTCATGTATCTTTCAATGTATTAAAGCATTCTTTATAAGTATTTTTAATGACTTAAGAATGCCCAGTGTGTGCATGAATAAATATGTTATCTTTTACTTGGAAACATATTTCTGGGGTCATATATTTGGGTGTTAGAGGGCCACAGTGAGCACTTCTGCATAAAACATTTGTGAAATTTTTTAGTTTGGGAGAGATTTTCAGGGGTGAGATTAATATAGACTGATTCTTTGAATTACTTTTTCCACCTTTTAAAAATAAACAATTGGTAAATTTATGCATAATATTGATGGATTTCTAGTTTTCTAGATTTTGTTATTGGCAGTGGATTTCTTCCTTCCTTCCTTCCTTTTTTTGAAGTTCCCAGGCTAGGGGTTGAATCGGAGCTATGGCTGCCAGCCTACACCGCAGCCACAGCAGCACGGGAACCAAGCTGCATCTGTGACCTACACCACAGCTCATGGCAACGCCGGATCCCAACCCACTGAGTGAAGCCAGGGATCGAACCCACATCCTCATGGATAGTAGTCGGATTTGTTTCCACTGCACCACAGCAGGAACTCCCTGGATTTCTTTAACAATTTGATTGAGCATACATTCTCAGAGGGCATATAATAAATTTGAAGTCAAAGATTTTAATTGCTTATTTAAAAATTCAAATTAACTTTGGTTTGCTTACACATATTAACATATGTTGGGTTTCCTGAATATATTACCATACTGAAACAGAATGAAAGAATGTTGCTTCCTTTTCGCTATCAAAATAATTTCTTTCTTTTTTTTTTTTTTTTTTTTTTTTTTGTCTTTTTGCCATTTCTTGGGCTGCTTCCGCGGCATATGGAGGTTCCCAGGCTAGGGGTCGAATCAGAGCTGTAGTTGCTGGCCTACGCCAGAACCACAGCAATGCGGATCCGAGCTGCGTCTGCAAACCTACAACTCAGCTCATGGCAATGCCAGATCCTTAACCCAATGAGCAAGGCCAGGGACTGAACCCGCAACCTCATGGTTCCTAGTCGGATTCATTAACCACTGTGCCACGAGGGGAACTCCATTTTTTAAAAAAATAATTTATTTTAGAGTAATACACTGGGCTTTCTTGTGGTATTTCCTTAATTTTCTATTTTCAAATTTAGAAACATAGGGAAGCAGGTTAAGGATCTGGCCGTGGCTACAGCTGAGGTATGGATTTGATTCCTGGATCAGGAACTTCAGCATGCCTTGGATGCAGGGGAAAAAAATGTAGAAACATAGTCTATTTAAGTGTGATCAGAGATAGAGTCACTATTTATAAAAATAATGACAAAATCTGTATGTCTGGACAAAGATTTCTCTTCTCACAAATTCACTTCATTTGCATCTTGCCTGAGGTATGAGAGTCCCATGATAATCAATTCCCTTTCTTTGACATGTTAGTATAGTTATACTCTCAAATGTTATTTGCTATCTTACTTAAAATATTTGTTTGTTTGTTTTCCTTTTCTTTAAGGAGAAAGAAGATAATATCCGTTGCTTAACTATGCTTGGTCATTTTGGTTTTGATTGTTTGCCTCATCAGTTGGTGAACAAATCTGTTCAACAAGGATTCTTTTTTAATATTCTCTGTGTGGGTAAGTGCCAAACTCCGCACATGAATTATGTCTTACGTTTCCTAAATACTCGTTTCAACGTATCTTAAGCAGCGTTAACACTGGTGCTGGTAACTGAGGACTATGTCTTCGTGTTTGTATTGGTCTCCACCTCTTTTTCTTTTTGAGCAATGACTTAAAATGTTTTTATCAAAGTATAGTTGATTTACAATGTTCCAATTTCTGCTGTACAGCATAGCCACACAGTCATATATATACACATATATGTGTGTGTGTGTACATTCTTTTGCTCATGCCGTCTTCCATCGTGTTCTATCCCAAGAGATTGTTCTACACCACAGCTCACGGCAATGCCGGAACCTTAACCCCCTGAATGAAGGCCAGGGATTGAACCTGCAACCTCATGGTTACTAGTTGGATTTGTTTCTGCTGAGCCACGGCAGGAACTCTGACTTTTATCATCTTAATTATGTTACTTGGGCATTTTTTTTTCTTTAAAAGTTTTGGTGCCCCTTGAAAGCCGATATAGCTTTGTGTATATTATCTTTCTATATTATGCTCAGGACCCAGGGAGTCTGGAAGAGCCCGTGTACTTTGAAGAACCCTCCAGCCTTTGAAGTGTTTAGGACCCTTTGAACCACTCTAGCGGGTTGGGGTGTTACTTCTTCTCAGACATCTTATGCTGCTTTGACGTATCTATGTTTGTACAGGGGAAACTGGGATTGGAAAATCAACACTGATTGACACACTGTTCAATACTAATTTGAAAGACAAAAAATCCTCACATTTTTACTCAAATGTTGGACTTAAAATTCAGACATATGAACTTCAGGAAAGCAGTGTCCAGTTGAAATTAACTGTTGTGAAAACAGTGGGGTATGGTGATCAAATAAACAAGGAATCCAGGTGAGTGTTTTTTTATTTTAACTTAAAAAGGTTTTTTTGGTTTTTTTTTTGTTTTTTAAATCCTTTTAGGGCCGAACCCACAGCAAATGGAGGTTCCCAGGCTAGGGGTCGAATCGGAGCTGTAGCCACCGGCCTACGCCAAAGCCACAGCAATGTCAGATCCAAGCTGCATCTGCAACCTACATCACAGCTCATGGCAATGCCGGATCCTTAACCCACTGAGCAAGGCCAGGAATCAAACCCACAACCTCATGGTTCCTAGTCGGATTCATTAAAAGCCATGATGGGAACTCTGCAACCTACAGATTCTTAACCCACTCAGTGACATCAAGGATTGAACCTGCATCCTCACAGACATTATGCTGGGTTCTTAACCCACTGAGCCACAAGGGGAACTCCCCTTACAAGATTTTTAAATTAACCAATTATAGCAAAAATTTATTGATGTAGGAGTTTCCGTTGTGGCACAGTGGAAACGAATCCGACTAGGAACCATGAGGTTGCGGGTTTGATCCCTGGCCTCACTCAGTGGGTGAGCTGTGGTGTAGGTCGAAAATGTGGCTTGGATCCTGTGTTGCTGTGGCTGTGGCTTAGGCCAGTGGCTAAAACTCTGTTTCGGCCCCTAGCCTGGGAACCTCCATTTGCTGCAGGTGTGGCCCTAAGAAGAAAAAAAAAAAAATACTGATGTAGTTTCTATTAATTTTAACTTATTTCCTTACTTGTCCTTTTCTTACTTGTCTGGTACTATGGGGTCTTTTAAAAGTTTTTGTGTCAGATTTAAACTGTGTAAGAGGGAAACACATTGTGACATAACAATAGCTTTAGATTCTTATCTTTTTTGAAATGGATGCCTATTCATTATTATCTTCTACTCTTCTAGTTTGCTCAAGTTAGCTTTTAGAGTGGAAATATTTTTTCATTTATTGACTTTTTTGGTGTTAGATGCAGTGGTGTGCTAAAACTGGCTCATACAAGCTTATGAGAGCAGACTGTACTCATCTCTGCTCAATTCTACATTTAATGACATCATTTGGGTAGGTTGAAATTGGCCGAGGTAGAAGTTATTTGAAATACAGAAATCGGCAAATGCTACAGATCATTTTTTTTTCTCTTCCAGAGGGCCATACTTTAAACATTCACCAGCATACCCCTGGTTAAAGATAGACTTTTAAACACATACTTAAGTTGTAATAAGTATGAAATGATTTATGTGAAACTCTTCAATAGACAGTTGAAGAGTTCCCTGCCGTGGCACAGTGGGTTAAGAATCCGACTACAGTGGCTCAGGTTGCTGCGGAGGTGCAGGTTCGATTCCCAGCCTGGTGCAGTGGGTTAAAGGATCCAGCAATGCCACTGCTACGAAGTTGCTTTCAGCTGCGGCCTTGATTTAGTCCCTGGTCTGGGAACTTCCATGTGCCATGGGTGTGGCCATAAATTAAAAAAAAATTTTTTAAAAAGTAGACAGGGCGTTCCCATAGTGGCTCAGCGGAAACGAATCTGACTAGTATCCATGAGGACGTGGGTTCAATCCCTGGCCTCGCTCCAGTGGGTTAAGGTTCTGGCGTTGTGATGAGCTTTGGTGTAGGTCACAGACAGGGCTTGGACCTGAGGTTGCTGTGGCTGTGTTGTAGGCCAGCAGCTACAGCTCCGATTCAACCCCTAGCCTGGGAACCTCCATATGCTGTGGTTGTGGCCCTGAAAAGACAAAAGAAAAAAGTAGACAGATGAAAAGGGCCTTGAAGCAAAGGCAAATGCCACATTGCTTTAAGTAGTTATTAATATTTAGAAAATGAACATCACTATAGTAGGAATAATCAATTCTTCTGAAAGTATTTTTTAATATAAGATTGAGCTTAAGGTATTATAGGTATTTCATTATATTATGGAATAAGATCCATAGTAGGTGGTGCCTGCTGTATTAATTTCCTGGGTCTACCATAAGAAGTTACCTTAAACCAGGTGGCTTTTCAGGAGGCCAGAAGCCCCAAATCAAGGAGTGTGCAGGGCCATATGGTCAGGAGGTTCTAGAAGAGAATTCTTGCAGTTGTCATTGCAAACAGCTCTAGCTGCATCCCTCCAATCTCTGCCGCCATCTTTTTTTTTCCCACGCCTGTGACACGTGACATTCCTGGGCCAGGGATTGGACCCGCCCCACAGCAGTGACCTGAGCCACAGCTGTGACAAGGCAGGAAGGATCCTTAACCTGCGGAGCCACCAGGGAACTCCTGTCCCTTGATATTCTTCCCTGCCTCTTTCCTGATCTCCCTTTCCCGACCCCTCACTATGGACTTCTTGCCTCAATATTCTTGGTGCTATTAGAGAAAATTGTTTTTTTTCAACAGTGTCTTGCACAGCCAGGCACTCGGCACTTCCTCATTACCTCCCTTTCTCCTGTGGGAGAGGTGGCTGCTGACTATTTTAGCCCTGTGCTGTGTTGTTTTGGTGGAGGGTTGACTCTGGCAAAGTTTCTCATGCCCTCTCCAATGCATCCATTTTTTTTTTTTTTTTTTTTTTTTGGTGGGGGGCAAGCTCAGGGCATGTGGAAGTTCCTGGGCCAGGGATTGAACCTGTGCCACAGCAGTGACCCAAGATGCTGCAGTGACATCACTGGATCCTTAACCCACTGAGGATAAGGGAAATCTGCATTTTTTTTTTTTTTACTTTCTCCCCGGACTGCAGGATCCTCCCATGTAGATTGCTGAACTGCTACGAATCTCTCCTGTCTGTGGGTGTACACCCAAGTCAGCACACTCCAGTTTTCCCCTGATGGCATACAAGAGGGGCTGTGCAGGTTCACTGGCTCCTGCAGCTCCCACAGTCTGTATGGAGGCCTGTCTGCCTATCGCCAGACAATGGGGCAAATCCTCCTGGTTCTCCAGCATGTCATTCTGGGTCCCAGTTTCCCACAGAAAACTATTTTGTTGGTGGGTGGATTCAATTGTTCCTTGTTAAAAAGGGTAACAAGGGAGTTTCCTTCATGGCTCAGCAGTTAATGAACCTGACTAGGATCCATGAGGATGAGGCGTCAATCCCCGGCCTCGCCCAGTGGCTTAAGGATCTGGCATTGCCGTGAGCTGTGGTGTAGGTTGCAGACGCAGCTCGGATCCCGCGTTGCTGTGGCTGTGGTGTAGGCTGGTAGCTACAGCTCTGATTGGACCCCTAGACAAAAGGAGAGACCCTGATGTCACTCTTTTTCAATTTTCCATAGTGTAAGACTCAATTTTGGGGAATTCCTGCTGCAGGGCAGCGGGTTAATGACCTGGCTTGTCTCTCTGGAGCCGCTGGATCAATCCCCAGCCCAGTGCAGTGGGTTAAAGATTCAGGGTTGCTGTAGGTCACAGGTTCGGCTTCGATCCCTGGCCTAGGAACTTCATATGCTGTGGAGGGTGGTGGCCAGAAAAGAAAAAACCTCAATGTTTGTAATGTATATTTCTTTATTTTATTTTATTTTATTTTGTCTTTTAGCCATTTCTTGGGCTGCTCCCACGGCATATGGAGGTTCCCAGGCCAGGGGTCTAATCAGAGCTGCAGCTGCCAGCCTACACCACAGCCAGAGCAATATGGGATCCAAGCCTCGTCTGCAACCTACACCACAGCTCACAGCAATGCCGGATTGTCAACCCACTGAGCAAGGCCAGGGATCGAACCCGCAACCTCATGTTTCCTAGTCAGATTCGTTAACCACTGCGCCACGACGGGAACTCCTGTAATGTATATTTCTATTGGTTTTAAAGAATGCATAGAGTCGTATATCCACCCTCTCAGTTGTGACATAGAACAGTTCTATCACATCCAGAAATCCTCTTGTGCTTTAGTATATTTATCCTTGTGCTGATATATGCTGTACTAGTTATTTTAGCTTCACAGTAAGACCTGCTTATAAAGAATATATCTCCCTAGTTTTTTTCAGTATGTCATGAGCAGTCTTGGTTTCTTTGATTTATACCTACGTAGATATATAAAAAATTTGGTTTCTGATAGGGACTGCATTGAACTGATAGCTCATTTTGCTATTTCTAGAAATAAGGGACTTTTTTTTTTTTTTTTTTTGCTTTTTAGGGCCGCACCCACGGTGTATGGCAGTTCTCAGGCAAGGGGTCCAATTGGAGCTACAGCTGCCGGCCTACACCACAGCCACAGCAATGCAGGATCCGAGTCTCATCTGTGACCTACACCACAGCTCATGGCAACGCTGGATCCTTAACCCACTGAGCGAGGCCAGGAATCAAACTTGCAACCTCATCGTTCCTAGTTGGATTCGTTTTCACTGCACCAGGACGGGAGCTCCCCAAGGGGCCTTTTTATCAGTTTTTAGTTGTTATCTTTGTAAGGACATGTTATGCATATTTTGACCTCTGTGGCAAACTAGCAAGTACACATATTAACTATATCTTACGTGGCAAAAATGCAGACTTCAGATGATATTAATTCTGGTATGCTAAATATTCAAATAATCATTTTCCCAGCTACCAGCCAATTGTTGACTACATAGATGCTCAGTTTGAGTCCTACCTTCAAGAAGAATTGAAAATTAAACGTTGTTTTGCTGATTATCACGATTCCCGTATCCACGTGTGCCTTTACTTCATTTCACCTACTGGACACTCTCTGAAGTCCCTTGATCTGTTAACCATGAAGAACATTGACACTAAGGTGCGTCTGGTAAATCCATCAACCTACCAAGCTTTTCTTTTTTTTTTTTGTCTTTTTGCCATTTCTTGGGCCGCACCCACAGCATATGGAGGTTCCCAGGCTAGGGGTCCAATCGGAGCTGTAGCCGCCAGCCTAAGCCAGAGCCACAACAACGTGGGATCCGAGCCATGTCTGCGACCTACACCACAGTTCACAGCAATGTTGGATCCTCAACCCACTGAGCAAGGGCAAGGATCGAACCCGCAACCTTATGGTTCCTAGTCAGATTCGTTAACCACTGCGCCACGATGGGAACTCCCCTACCAACCTTTGATACTTATTTTGAAATAATACAGGTCTTGAAGGCCTTTGCACACAAGCATTTGTTCTTTAGTAATATGGGTATATAACTTTTTTTTCTTTTTTTTAATTTCTAATTTTTAATTTTTTTCTTTTTTGTCTTTTTAGGACTGCACCTGCAGCATATGGAAGTTTCCAGGCTAGAGGCTGCACTTAATGTTACAGCCATAGCAACACCAGATCCAAGCTGCATATGCAACCTACACCATAGCTCATGGCAACGCTGGATCCTTAACCCAATGAGTGAGGCCAGGGACCGAACCTACATCCTCATGGACACTAGTCAGGTTCATTACCAATAAACCATGATGGAAACTCCTTTTTTCTGTTAGTCTTTAAAGCATTTGTGTTTGTTCCTGGGGATGCCATACAGAAATCCCACAGACTGAGCAATTTAAACAACGGAAATTTATTTGCTCAGAGTTCTGGAGGCTCAAAGTTCAAGATCAGGATGTCACCAAGTTTTGTCGTTTCAGAAATCTCTCTTTTCAGGTAGCAAGTGGCCACTTCCTCACTGTCCTCACATAATCTTTCCTTTGAATGCACATCTGATGTCTCTGTGTGTCCAAGTTTCCCCTTTTTAAGAGGACACTTGTGGTATTGGATTAGGGCTTATCCTAATGGCCTTGTTTTGACTTAATCACCTCTTTAAAGATTCCGTCTCCAGGAAGTTCCTGTCATGGCTCAGGGGAAACAAATATGACCAGTTTCCATGAGGATGCAGGTTCAGGCCCTGGCTTCTCAGTGCATTAAGGATCCGGCATTGCCATGAGCTGTGGCGTCCGTCACAGATGTGGCATGGATCTGGCATTGCTGTGGCTGTGGCTGTGGCCAGCGGCTACAGCTCCAATTTGACCCCTAGTCTGTCACGTTGGGAGATAGGTAGGCACGTAGGCAGGTGTGAGGAGGGGGAGACCTAATCAGCCCATCATAGCATTAGATACATTTCAACCTTAGCTTGGTTTCCAGAGGAATTTAATTAGAAAGTGTATCAGGGAGTTCCTGTTGTGGCTCAGCGGGTTACGAACCCAACTAAGTATCCATGAGGATGCAGGTTCCATCCCTGGCCTTGCTCAGTGGGTTACGGATCTGGCATTGCCACAAGGTGCAGCACAGGTCGAAGAGGTGGCTCAGATCCTGAGTTGCTGTGGCTGTGGTGTAGGCTGGCAGCTGCAGCTCCAGTTGGATCCCTAGCCTGGGAACTTCCATATGCCGCAGGTGCGGTCCTAAAAGAAAGAAAACAAGAAAAAAAAAAAAAAGAAAAGAAAATATATCAGTTAGGAAAATGAGATACAGGTTTAAAAAATTAAAATAAAATTTAAGGGCTGGTGACGACATCATAATGCAAGTCATGATCATCGACCAGTGTTTTTGACCTAGAAATTTACTCTTTGTTACTATAAAATAATCGCATTTACGTTTACCTGGTACCACTGACGGTGTGAAACTTGAAGCTTTTCATGATCATGATCCTTGCATGTGTGGAAGACATCTCCTGGAAAATAACACATGAAGTTCAAGAACTGAGATAAGAAGCTTTATTCTTTTAAACCTGTGTGTAGATGAAAACTTGAGATCTAGATTTAATACTCTATTTCTTAAATCTCCAAAAATAAATAAATAAAAACGGATTTTGAGGAATCTAAAACAAAAGCAATAGACCTAAAGTTGACTTTTACACACTTCTACTGTATCACAGAACTTAGTATTATGGCTATAATTTAATAGTAATAATTTATTTTAACAGTAATAAAGCATATTTTAGAATTTTATGTTGTCGTTTTCTACAAAGTTTAATTATTAAGATGTAAAGTCACTGAGACAGGAATGATACTATTGCAGAACTAGGAAGAAAAGTTTATGGATAAAATTTCAACCTCAAGTATGCAATATAGAAATAATCTCTTTTTACAAATTATAAATGAACTTTTCTGTTAGTAAGGTAGTACACACCCATACCCACATTAAGCCTTTAGAGTATGGTAACAAAAAAAGTCTGTTATTTTTAGGTGTTTTTTTTGGCAAACACAAGTAGATCTATCTGCAAAGATATCTAGGCAAGACAAGGATCTGTGAAAATGGGATATTATTTAAGATGGATTTATGGAGAAAGTGATACAAATTAATGACAGGCAGAAGGACTAAATTAATCTGATCTACAGGGTTTTGTTTTGTTTTTGGCCTCACCCAAGGCACGTGGAATTTCCTGGACTAGAGAGTGAACCTGTGCCACAGCAGCCCCCTGACCACAGCAGTGACAACAGCTAATCTTTAACCCACTGCGCCACCAAGGAACTCCTGTTCTACAATTTGATGAAAGGTCTCTCCTGATTTTCTAACACTCAGTTTAAAAGAAACAAAATGATAATGAATTAAACTGACTACTTCATTCCACTACGTTCATTTTACTAACTCCAGATGTGTTGCAAGTCTAAGAAAGTTTGAGAAGAAAATGGAGACTTCTAAACCTGAATTGTGATAAAAGATTCATCTTTAAAAGTTCTGATGGGAGTTCCCATTGTGGCACAATGGTTAACGAATCCAACTAGGAACCATGAGGTTGCAGGTTCGATGCCTGGCCTTGGTCAGTGGGTTAAGGATCCATGAGCTGTGGTGTAGGTTGCAGCCAAGGCTTAGATGCTGTGTTGCTGTGGCTCTGGTGTAGGCTGGTGGCTACAGCTCTGATTAGACCCCTAGCCTGGGAACCTCCATAAAAAAGAAAAGAGTTCTGATGATGTTGGAAAGCAAATTTGTAAAGAAGTCATAACAGCCAGTGGTTATCTAGTTATGAAAATTTATTGTCAGGGATTGTGAGGTTTTTGACTGTAATAATTCCAGGCTTAATAACAAATGCTCAATGGTGAGATTTTGCTTGTTTCCTTTTTCATAGGTGAACATTATACCACTGATTGCCAAAGCAGATACCATTTCTAAAAATGATTTACAGAAATTTAAGTGTAAGATAATGAGTGAATTGGTTAGTAACGGCATCCAGATATACCAGTTCCCAACAGATGACGAAGCTACCGTTCAAATGAACTCCTCCATGAATGTAAGCTTCCAAGCATTGACTATCAATTCTGTTTTGCATGTGGGGATGAAAATGTAACTTTTAAGTAACAATATTAGTAACAGTGTCACTTGTATCTGACAGAGAGACTGTAAGGTATTTTTTTCCCCCCAAAGCCAGTGTGGGGAAAATGCTTCACTTTCTTGATTTCAAAAAATGTTTGCTGAATATCAGTTCTTTTATTATTATTTTTTTTTTTGTCTTTTGTCTTTTCGAGGTTCCCACACTAGGGATCAAATCAGAGCTATAGCTGCCAGCCTACACTGGCCTACAGCCACAGCAACACCACATCTGAGCTGCATCTGTGACCCGTACCACAGCTCACGGCAACACTGGATCCTTAACACACTGTGCTAGGCTGGGGATCAAACCCACAACCTCATGGTTCCTGGTCGGATTCGTTTCCACTGCGCTACAATGGGAACTCCGAATATCAGTTTTTTAAAAAAGAGTTTGGAGGAGTTCCCGTCATGGATTAGCAACTAATGAATCTGACTAGCATTCATGAGGACGAGGGTTCCATCCCTGGCCTCCCTCAGTGGGTTAAGGATCCGGCATTGCCATGAGCTGTGGTGTAGGTCGCAGACACAGCTGGGATCTTGTGGCTGTGGCCGGCAGCTGTAGCTCCGATTGGACCCCTAGCCTGGGAACCTCCATGTGCCCAGGGTGCGGCCCTAAAAAGATGAAAAAAAATTTAAAAAAATAAATAAAAAGTTTGGACTTCCCGTAATGGCTCAGTGGAAACAAATCTGACTAGCATCCTTGAGGACACAGGTTCGATCCCTGGCCTTGCTCAGTGGGTTAAGGATCCGGTATTTCTGTGAGCTGTTGTAGGTCACAGACGTGGCTTGGATCCCAAGTGGCTGTGGCTGTTGTGTAGGTTGGCAACTACAGCTCCAATTTGACCCCTAGCCTGGGAATTTCCATATGCGGTGGCTGTGGTCCTACAAAGACAAAAGACAATAAATAAATAAAGAGTTTTATTGAGATATAGTTTATATACTATGATTCACCCATTAAAGCATACAATTTAATGATTTTTAGTCTAATCACAGATATGTGCAACCATCACCACAACCAAATTTAGGACTTTTTTTTTTTTTTGGCTTTTTCACTTCCTGTGGCATGTGTAAGTTCCTAGGCTAGGGGTCAAATCCGAGCTACAGCTGCTGGCCACAGCAATGCCAGATCTGAGCCATGTCTGTGACCTACACCATAGCTCATGGCAACACTGGATCCTTAACCCACTGAGTGAGTCCAGGAATAGAACTCGCATCCTCATGGATCCTAATAGGGTTTGTTACTGCTGAGCCAGGATGGGAACGCCAGAACATTTTTTACTATCCCAAAAAAGAGACCGTATACTCTTTAGGTTTCTCCCCCACTACCTGTCAGCCCTCCTCTCCACCAACCCTAGGAAACCAGGGATCAGCTTCTTTCTCTTCAGATTTCTCCATTCTGGATGTATCATAGGATGAAACTATATCATATTTAGCCTTTTTCTGTTTTTATTGCCTATTACTATATCATCTCAGAAGAAGTATTTACTCAAACCTTTGTCCATTTTTAACTGGGCTTTTATCTTTTTATTATTGAGTTGTAAAAGTTCTTTTATATTCTGGATGCAAGTTCCTTATGAGATATATGATTTGCAAATATTTTTTCCCAATCTGTTCTTCCTCTTTTCACTTTGTTGTTAAAACGTCCACACTACTCAAATCAATATGCAGATTTATGAAATCCCTGTCAAAAATCCAATGGCAGTTTTCAGAGAAATAGAAAAATCTTAAAATTCATAGGGAATCACAAAGATCCTTATTAGCCAAAGAAATCTTGAGAAAGAAGACCAAA
This sequence comes from Sus scrofa, assembly GCF_054392235.1. NCBI lineage: Eukaryota > Metazoa > Chordata > Mammalia > Artiodactyla > Suidae > Sus > Sus scrofa. The sequence goes on from NC_139385.1 coordinate 16,878,789, forward strand.
TCTGCAGGTATCATGCTTCCTGATTTCAAATTATATTACAGGGAGTTCCCGTTTGGTGCAGCAGAAACTAATCTGACTAGGAACCATGAGGTTGCAGGTTTGATCTCTGGCCTCACTCAGTGGGTTAAGGATCCAGCATTGCTGTGAGCTGTGGTGTAGGTTGCAGACGCAGCTTGGATCTAGTGTTGCTATGGCTGTGGCACAGGCCTGCAGTTGTAACTCCGATTAGACTCCTTGCCTGGGAACCTCATATGCAGTGGGTGCTGCCCTAAAAAGCAAAAACAAAACACAAAAATAACCAAATTATATTACAAAGTTATAATAATCAGAACAGTATGGTATTGTCATAAAAACTGACAGAGATAAATGGAACAGAATATAGAGCCCAGAAATAAACTTATGCATATATACTTAATTAATTTAACACAAAGGAGCCAAGAATATACAATGGGGAATGGGCAGTTCCTTCAACAAATGGTATTGGTAAAACTGGATAGCTATGTGCACAAGAGTGGAACTGGACCACTATCTTACACTATAAACAAAAATTAACTCAAAATTAATTAAAGATTTGACATAAGACCTGAAACCATAAAACCCCTAGAATAAAACAAAGGTGGTAAGTTCCTTGACATTGGTCTTAGTGATGATTTTTTGGATTTGATATCAAAATAAAAAATAAACAAGTTAAACTACATCAAATTAATAAGCTCCTGCACAGAAAAGGAAGCTATCAACAAGATGAAAAGGTAACCTATGGAATAGAAGAAAATATTGGCAAATTATATGTCTGATAAGGGGTTAATACCCAAATATCTAAAGGACTCATACAACTCAATAGCAAAAAAGCAAACAATCCAGTTAAATAATGGAAAAGTATCTGAGTAGATATTTTCTCAAGGAATACATACATGATAGCCAATACACACAAAAAAAGCTGCTTAATATCACCAATCATCAGGGATATGCAAATCAAAACCACTATAAAATGTCACCTCACACTTGTTAAAATGACTATTATCAAAAAAGAGAAAATATAGGAGTTCCATGGTGGCCTAGAGGGTAAGGATCCAGCATTGTCACTGCTGTGGTGTGGGAACAGCTGAAAAAAAAAAAGAGAGACAAGAAATAACAAATGCTGGTGACAATGTGGAGAAAAGAGAACCCTTGTGCACTGTTGATAGGAGTGGAAATTTGTGCAGCCACTATGGAGTTTCCTCAAAAAATTAAAAATAGAATGGCCATATGGTCCAGCAATTCCACTTTTGACTATCCAGAGAAACTGAAAACATCAATGCAAAAAAGATATCTGTTCATTGCATGTTCATTGCAGCATTATTTACAATAGTCAAGACTTGGAAGCAATCTAAGTGTCCATTGATGGATGAATGGATAAAGAAGATGTGGCATACACACACACATACACACACACACACAAACGTGTGTGTGTGTGTATGTGTGTGTGTGTGTGTGTGTATATATATATTATTATATATATTATTCAATGAAGTCTTGACATTTGTGACATGGATGGACCTTGAAGGCAGTATACTAAGTCAAATAAGTCAGATCTGAAAAAGAAAAATACCATATGATATCACTTATACTTGGAATCTAAAAGACACATACACAAACAAACAAATATCTGACCTCAGGAGTTCTCATTGCGGTGCAGTGGAAATACAACTAGTATCCATGAGTAGGCAGGTTCAGTCCCTGGCCTCACTCAGTGGGTGGGGGATCTGGCATTGCTGCGAGCTGTAGTGTAGGTCACAGAAATGGCTCAGATCCGGCCTTTCTGTGGCTGTGGCGTAGACCTGCAGCTGTGCCTCCAATTTGACCCCTAACCTGGGAACTTCCATGTGCCGTGGGTGCAGCACTAAAAAGCAAAAAAAAAAAAAAAAAAAAAATTGAACTCATACATACAGTTTGTAGTTGCCAGAAGCAAGGGTTAGGGGGCGGACAAAATGGGTGAAGGTGATAAAAGGCACAGATTTTCAGTTATAAGATAAATACTTCCTAGGGGTGTGGTACACAGTATGGTAACTCTAGTTAACAGTTCTGAACTGTATAAAGTTGCTAAGAGAGTAGATCCAAAAAGATCTCATCACAAGAAAAAAATTGTAACTATGTGATGTGTGTAGCAATAGCTGTTAACTAGACTTACTGTGATCATTTTATATTATGCATAAATACTGAATCATCACGTTGTATGCCAGAAACTAATATGATTTTACATGTCAATGATATCCCGATTTAAAAACAAAAAAATATATCATCTGTGAACAGTTTTACTTACTCCTTTCTAATTTGGATGCTTTCTATTTCTTTTTAATTTTCTTTCCCATTTTTCTATATAGTATTATTTATTAATATACTTCACAGTGTATTTCAATTAACTAATTATTATAGTTTTCTTACTTTTTCTTTTTTTCTTTTTTAGGGCTACACCTGCAGCATATGGAAATTCCCAGGCTAAGTGTTGAACCAGAGCTGCAGCTACCAGCCTACACCACAGCCACGCCAGATCTGAGCAGCATCTGCAACTTACACTGCACCTTGAGGTAATGCTAGATATTTAACCCACTGAGCCAGGCCAGAGATGGAACCCACATCCTCATGGATACTGGTCGAGTTCCTAACCCAGTGAGCAACAATGGGAACTCCACTTTTGTCTCTTAATTTTTGTACTGGAGTTAAAAGTGATTTGCTTATTGTGTTTCAGGATAAAGATAATGTAAGAAAAACAGTGTGTCTACCAAAACTGTTTTCTTCATATTTCATATAGTAGAATGCCTTGCTTTAGGCTGTACTCAGTAGGCAGTTTTCAATTTCATGGTCTCCCTAATGCTTGCAGAAATTAATTTGCACCTATTTAATGCCAAGTCACGAAATCCCTTGTTTGAATAAACTTATTATGTATTCTTGTCTCTGCTATTTCCATAACAGAAATAAGAGTAACAGCGTAAACCATCTTGATATAAGGAAACATGATTAAAATTGCTCTTACAGGGAGTTCCCGTCGTGGCTCAGCGGTGAAGAATCTGACTAGTATCCATGAAGATGTTGGTTTGATCCCTGGCCTCACTCAGTGGGTTAAGGATCTGGCATTGCAGTGAGCTGTGGTGTAGGTTGCAGACACGGCTCGTATCTGGCATTGCTGTGGCTGTGGTGTAGGCCAGCAGCTGTAGCTCTGATTTGACCCCTAGCCTGGGAACTTCCATATGCTGCAGGTGTGGCCCTAAAAAGCCAAAAAATTTTAAAATAAAAAAATAAAATAAAGTTGCTCTTACTTTCTAGGGACTCTTACCTTTTGCCATAGTAGGAAGTATGGATGAAGTGAAAGTTGGAAAAAGAATGGTCAGAGGCCGTCAGTACCCTTGGGGAGTTTTGCAAGGTAACTATGACAAAGATGTGCAGGCTCCCACTGGAATGATTATGTTTAAATATATAGATAATTTTTAAAAATTATATAAAGTAAAACTATCAATATGTGAAACAAAATATAATTTTAACTTGAGTCAATATTGGTAATTTTTGCTAAAAAAGCAAATTAACAGTTACCAATAAGGAGCAGAGATTCTGTTTAATTGAAGATAATGCTCATTTTGACTGTAATTTATTCTCATGAGAGTTTTCTGGATGGGCTTTATAAAAAATTCAGAAGTTGGGCAGAACTTTCTCATTTACCCCAATCTGCTGCATGCAGATTATCTCTCTATGCATAAACCATCTTATTTGGAATGTTGGAAAGTTCTTTGAACAAAGGAGTTTGAACAACACAGAAGCATAGGAGTTCGCTGATGGCTCAGTGGGTTAAGGATCTGGCATTGTCACTGCTGTGGCTCAGGTCACTGCTGTGGCATGGGTTCAGTCTCTGGCCCAGGAGCTTCTGCATGCAATGGGCATATCCAAAAAACAAAACACAAAAGAAAACAAAAAAATCAGGGAAGCATAAATGCTAGAACTTAGAACGTTACAAAATTAATTGCTACCTAATTTATAAAGAATTTTTATGGGTTGCTAGAAAAAGGGATGGTAAACTCTTTTTAAAATAAAGTAATAGGAGGAGTTCTTGCTATCACTCAGCAGTTAACAAATCTGACTAGCATCCATGAGGACGCAGGTTCGATACCTGGCCTTGCTCAGTGGGTTAAGGATCCAGCATTGCCGTGAGCTGTGGTGTAGATCGAAGATGTGGCTTAGATCCTGCATTACTGTGGCTGTGGCGTAGGCCAGCAGCTACAGCTCCGATTTGACCCCTAGCCAGGGAACCTCCATGTGCTGTGGGTGCGGCCCTAAAAAGCAATAAATAAATAAATAAATAAATAAAATAAAGTCATAGGAGCTCCTGTTGTGGCTCGGCGGGTTAAGAATCCGACTAGTATCTATGAGGACTCGGGTTCGATCCCTGGCCTTGCTCAGTGGGTTAAGGATTTGGTGTTGCCACAAGCAGTGGTGTAGGCCAGCAGCTGCAGTTCCAGTTCAACCCCTAGCCCAGGAACTTGCATATGCTGCAGATGTGACCTAAAAAAGAAAAAAAAAAGTAATATAATTTATGTTGGGGTAAATTATACCTAGACATTTATATTAGTTATCTAGCATCATGATGAGATAGAATATCGTAATAGCAGTCATTTATTGCCTAATTCATATACTTGTGATACTAATTATTGGGAACTGGAACTGTACTAGTTTCCAAGTGTTATTTTAGATTAGTATATTATAAATTTTTAAATTCATGAAACATAACATATTTTAATGAAAGTTACATTTGGTAACAATATCATACACCATACAAAATATATTATGCTCACTCTTTGGGGTAAGATAAAAACAGGAGAGAGCTATGTAAATTTTACTGATTTTGAAAATTGACTACTTCATTCTTATAAATACGGCTTATAAGTAGAATTTAATAACTAAATCACACACAATTGTTAAGGCCCTTATGTCAGCAGGATTTACTTTAAAATAAAATTATGTACTTTAGCAAAATTATTTTCTTTGTTAGCACTCTGTAAAATGCCTTGAGAACTTTTATTTGAAAACTACTAACATAATTATTAATGAAAATTTATGCCATAAGCCATATGCTAATATAACGTTATTTACTGTTTCCTATTTATTATTTGGCTTATTTATTTATTTATTTATTCATTTATTTATTTTTGGCTGCACTCGCAGAATGTGGAAATTCCTGGGCCAGAGATGGAACCTGCACCACAGCTGCAACTTGTACCATAGCTGCAGCAACACCAGATCCAGAACCTGAAGCACCACATGGGTACTTCCTGGCTAAAAATTTTAAAGCAAATTTCCTAGTATATAAAAAAACTCTACCTATAAACGGTATGTGGCATATTGCCATAGTTACACGGCTAAAAGAATTATAGCTATTAGTCAGAATTATTTTCTTAGCTGTTCATTTAAATGTTTTTCATGATGCATCCATTCAAAAATGCTTATTGAATGACAGCGTGGATAATTAGTGTTGTGGCTTTATTATTTTCCTGCCTAGTGGAAAATGAAAATCACTGTGACTTTGTCAAGCTGCGGGATATGCTTCTTTGTACAAATATGGAAGACTTGAAAGAGCAAACCCACACCCGGCACTATGAACGGTATAGGTGCTGCAAACTCCAGAAAATGGGCTTTGTTGATGTGGGACCAGACAACCAGCCAGTTAGGTGAGTGGAGATCTTGCTACAACAAGCTGATAGGTGACTTAGAAATCACCTGTAACCATGAGAGGCAATTATTTGGGAATGAGAAGAGCTGTAGTTCTCACATCCTGGGCCATTCTGAATCTTGAGGTTTCTTTCATCATATTCAGACTTAGATGAGGAGAGTTAGTAGGAGCAACAAAATGCAAGAGCTCATTTGTATGCATCCAACATGTGCATATGTTGAAGTGTGTATCCAGAAGAAAAAGAAGCTCAGGAAGGAGATTTGAAAATATTAGTAAACATTGGCATAAGGATATTGAGAAGGAAGGCAAAAGATATTGAAGACTGGATGGAGGAAAGAGGAAAAGCAGCAGTGTAATGTCATGCTATTGTCAAAGTCAAGTTCATGTGCCGGACACACAGTGACCCTGACACACAGTGAACTCAAACAAACTGAACTGTTGGAGTTTGGAGCAGAGAAAGATTGATTTTAAAGGCCATGCAAGGGAGTTCCTGTCATGGCTCAGCAGAAACGAATCTGACTAGGAACCATGAGGTTGTGGGTTCGATCCCTGGCCCTTGCTCAGTGGGTTAAAGATCCGGCCATTGCTGTGGCTGTGGTGTAAGCTGGCAGCTGTAGCTCCAATTAGACCCCTAGCCTGGGAATCTCCATATGTAGCGGGTGCCCCCCTCAAAAGACAAATAAAATAAAATAAAATAAAAGCCATGCAAGGTGAATGGGTAGCTTGCATTCAAAAGACCTGACCTCGCCTATCGGTTTCAGAAAAGTCTTTATAGGCAAAATTTGGGGGCAGGGCTGCAGGGTAGGTAACCCGCCTCTGATTGGTGGGTGGTGAGGTAACAGGGTAGTGTTCAATCAGCCTTCTGGTTCCAACCAGTCTGGGGTCTACATGCTTGTGCTCAGCCTGAAGTTATCATCCTCCATCTGGGTATCAGCTGGTTATGCACAGCCCCAGCTCCCCCGGGGCCCCAGGAAGAACCAGGCCCAGGCCCCATGCTGCAGTTTTGTTGCTTTCTGCATTCCTTCAATCTCCTACTTAGTAACCCTTTTTTTTTTGTTTTTTTGTTTTTTTTTTGGTCTTTTTAGGGCCACACCTGCAGGATATGAAGGTTCCCAGGCTAGGGGTTGAATAGGACTTGCAGCTGCTGGCCTACACCACAGCCACAGCAACATGGGATCCGAGTCTGTGGCCTACACCACAGCTCATGGCAACACCGGATCCTTAACCCACTGAGCAAGGCCAGGGATCAAACCTGGGTCCTCATGGATGCTAGTCTGATCCGTTTCCACTAAGCTATGGCAGGAACTCCTAGAAACCTTTTAAATTTGCTTTTTTTTTTTTTTTTTTTTTTTTTTTGGTCTTTTTGCTATTTCTTTGGGCCGCTCCCGCGGCATACGGAGGTTCCCAGGCTAGGGGTCGAATCGGAGCTGTAGTCACCGGCCTACGCCAGAGCCATAGCAACGCGGGATCCGAGCCACGTCTGCAACCTACACCACTCACGGCAACGCCAGATCGTTAACCCACTGAGCAAGGGCAGGGACCGAACCTGCAACCTCATGGTTCCTAGTCGGATTCATTAACCACTGCGCCATGACGGAAACTCCTAAATTTGCTCTTTGTCTAGAAGGCTGAAAGCCTTTCTCCCACAGACAAGACTTTTGTGCCTAAGAGGGTCCCATGGCTTCCTGCTTGGTTTCATTACCCCCCTTTTTTGATACTCCCCCATCTTGAGAGGAACAGGTGTTGGACAAGAAAGGGAATAACATTTTGGACAGAGAAGTTAATCATAAACTCAGCAGAGTGACTCAGTTTTAGACGGGTTTGGTTTCTATGGAAGTCAAGTGAAAATAGTTTGAGAGCAGGTGTATTTAGCTCTATTGAGGAGGAATAGGATTTGTAGGAATAAGATATGCAAAAGTATGACAATGCAGAACAATCCAGTTTTGTCAGTTACAGTATTTTCAAGACAATCAAAATTGTACAGACTATCTTAAAGGAATCATATTTTGAAAGATGCCTCATTTCAATTATTTTGAGAACCTCACAAATCAGAAGTTTCCCCAAATTCTGTCAAAAGATGTGAAGAAGCGTGATATACAGAAAAGTGGTAGGAGAAAGAAATCCCTGATGTAAGTGTTTCAAAATTTGGGTGCTTTCTCTACGTATACTGTCCCTACTCATTCAATATGGCACTTCACTTTTTTACAACTCATGATACAGAAACTTTCATTTCTATACATGAAAGAATATTGGCAAATGCTCTTATATGTGACTTAACATACAATATATATTTCTACATGTTCATTCTTTTTAGTTTTCAAGAGATCTATGAAGCTAAAAGGCAGGACTTCTTTGATCAATGTCAGAGGGAAGAAGAAGAACTGAAACAGAAGTTTATGCAGCGAGTAAAGGAGAAAGAAACAGCATTTAAAGAATCTGAAAAAGAGGCAAGTCCTGCTAGTTTGATATAATTTGTATTATATTAAGTTTAGGTGCCCTATTAAATTGGGGGTTTTAATCTCAAGAGTTTAGATAATTTTGCTGGAGGAAACTTGCTACTCTTCAAAAGGTAGCTATTTACTGTATAGGTAAGCCATATATTACTATATAGGTTTTGAGTACAGACTTTAAAAAAGTATAGTCTGTAATTTTATTTTTTTTCTAGAGCATTTTGGAGAGTTTGCTTTTTTATTTTTGTTGTTTTAATTTTATTTTTTTTTTGTGTTGTCTTTTGTCTTTTTAGGGCTGCACCTGCCACATATGGAGGTTACCAGGGCAGGGGTCTATCGGAGCTGTAGCCACCAGCCTACGCCAGAGCCACAGCAACGCGGGATCTGAGCCACATCTGTGACCTACACCACAGCTCAAGGCAACGCCAGATCCTTAACCCACTGAGCAAGGCCAGGGATCGAACTCGCAACCTTATGGTTCCTAGTCAGATTTGTTAACCACTGGGCCACGATGGGAACTCTCTACTGATTCAGTTTTATTACTGATAATTTGTTTGTTCATATTTTGAATTTCTTCTTGATTCAATCTTGGGAAATTTCACATTTCTAGAAATTTCTTCATTTTCTCTGGGTTGCCCATTTTGTTGGCATGTAATTTTTCATGGTAAACTTGTATGATTCTTTTTTTTTTTTTTTTTTGTCTTTTGTCTTTTGTCTTTTCGTCTTTTTGTTGTTGTTGTTGTTGTTGCTATTTCTTGGGCCGCTCCCGCAGCATATGGAGGTTCCCAGGCTAGGGGTTGAATCGGAGCTGTAGCCACCAGCATACGCCAGAGCCACAGCAACGCAGGATCCGAGCCGCGTCTGCAACCTACACCACAGCTCACGGCAACGCCGGATCGTTAACCCACTGAGCAAGGGCAGGGACGGAACCCGCAACCTCATGGTTCCTAGTCGGATTCGTTAACCACTGTGCCACGACGGCAACTCCAACTTGTATGATTCTTTGTGTTTCTGTGGTGTCATTTGTAACTTCTTTTTCACTTCTGATTTTATTTGGGCCCTCTCTCTTTTTTTATTACGAGTCTAGCTAAAGGTTTGTCAATTTTGCTTATTTTTTGAAAGAACTTTAATTTCATTGATCTTTTCTATTTTTAAATTTCTATTTCATAATTTATTTATTCTCTAATCTTTAACATTTCTTTCCTTCTGCTAACTTTCACTATTGTTTGTTCTTTTCTAATTTGTTTATGTGTAAGGTTGTTAATTAGAGATTATTCTTGTTTCCTGAAGTAGGCCTGTACTACTACAAACTTTCTTCTTAGCACTGCTTTTGCTGCATCCCATAGATTTTGGAGAGATGTTTTAGTTTTCATTTATATCCAGGTATTTTTTAACTTCCTCTTTGATTTCTTCTGTGATCCATTGGTTGTTTAGCAGCATTTGTTTGGATTCTACATGTTTGTGTTTTTTTGCATTTTTTTCCCTTATAGTTGATTTCTAGTCTCATACTGTTGTGGTCAGAAAAGTGGCTTGGATATGATTTAATTCTTCTAAATTTATTGAGACTTCTTTTTAGCCTAGCATGTTTCTATCCCAGAGAAATTTCTATGTGTACTTTAAAAGAATGCGTATTTCTGCTGTTTTTGGATACAGTTTTGTGTGTGTGTGTAATTTAAGACTAGTATTTCCAGACTGATTTTCTATCTGGATAATGTCTATTGATGTGAGTGGATTGTAAAATCCCCCACTATTTTTATGCTACTATTACTTTCTTTCTTTAAGTTTGTTAATAGTTGTTTTATGTATATGGGTGCCCCTAAGTTGGGTGGATCTATATTTACAATTGTTACATCTTCTTATTGAATCAATCCCTTTATCATTATGTAATATCTTTCTTTGTCTCTTGTTAGAGTCTTTGTTTTAAAGTCTATTTAGATAAGTATTGCTATACCAGCTTACTTGCTTGCTTTTTTTTTTTTTTTTTTTTTTTTTTTGTCTTTTTAGCGCCACACCCATGGCATATGGACGGTCCCAGGCTAGGGGTCAAATTGGAGCTGTAGTTGCTGGCCTACATCACACCAACACAGGATCTGAGCCATGTCTGCAACCTCTACCACAGCTCATGGCAATGGTGGATCCTTAACCCACTGAGCAAGGCCAGGGACTGAATCTGCATCCTCATAGATGCTAGTCAGGTTCGTTAACCACTGAGCCACAACAGGAATGCCATTGCTTGCTTGCTTGTTTGCTTTCTTCTTTTATTCTTTTGGACATGCCCATGGCATGCAGAAGTTCCCAGGCCAGGTATCAACCTGTACCACAGCAGTGGCCTGAGCCACAGTGGTGACAACACTGGACTCTTAACCTGCTGCTCCACCAGGGAACTCCTACACCAGCTTTCTTTTCAATTCCATTTTCATGGAATACCTTTCCTGTCTCTTCATTTAGATTTATTTGTGAAGAGTGTAAGATTGGTGTCTAGATTCTTTGTTTTGTTTTGTTTTTGTTTTTTTATGTGACTGTCCAGTTGGTTAAGCACAAGTTGTGGAAGAGACTACTTTTCCTCCATTGTATTACCTTTGCTCCTTTGTCAAAGGTCAATTTACTAAATATACGTGCATCTACTTCTAGACTCTCTATTTTGTTGCATTGATCTGTTTTTCTATTTATTTTCACCAACATCACATTATCATGTTTACTGTAGTTTTAGTCAGATTACTATAGTCAGTGAAGTCAGGTAGCATCAGTCTTTCAACTTTATTCTTCTCCTTTAATATTGTGTTGGTTATTCTGGGTCTTTTGTTTTGACATAAAATCTTTAGAATTGGTTTGTCAATGTCTATAAAATAACTTGCTGGGACTGATTAAAATTGCAATGAATCTGCAGATCACATGGGAAAGAACTGACATCTTGACAATATTGAGTTTTACTATCCACAAATGTGAAATACTTATTTATGTAGTTCCTCTCTAATTTTCTTCATTAGAGTTTTGTAGTTTTCCTCATATGGCTTTCATATATATTTTGTTAGATTTATATGTATTTCATGGGGGGACGACTAATGCAATTGTTGTTGTGGTTTTTTGCTTCAAATTCCACTTGTTCATTGTTGGAGCAAAGGAAAACAATTAACCTTATATTAAACTTGTATCTTGCAACCTTGCTATAATCTCTTATTAGTTTTAGGAGATTTTAAAAAATTTTCTACAAAGATTATGTTATCCGTGAACAATGACACTTTTATGTATTTCTTCTCAATCTGTGTTTTATTTTTCTTCTCTTATTTTACTGCATTAGTAAGGGAGGGGTAAAGGGGGACATCCTTATTGAACCTGATTTGCAGGAAAACTTCAAGTTTTTCACCAGAGTAGTTAATTTTTAAAATGTTTGTGTATTAAGATAAAGTTTAGCTTTCTCTGATTTCTACTCTCAGCCTCCCAACTTTAAGTAAAAAGTTTTCTCAGTGATTTTGCCATCATTCATAAATACCACACTTCCACATCCCCAGCCTTTCCAATCATTCTTCTTACCATTGTATCTTGATGCTCATTTGCTTCTCGGGTCTGAAAATGTAATTACAAGTTATATTTGATTCCAGCAGAGATAAGAGTAATATTTATTCAGAACCATGTATCTCAATCTTTGCTGCACACTAAAATCACCTGGGGAATTTTTAAAGCATCAGTGCCTGGGTTTTAGCTCCAGATATTCTGATGTAACTGAGCTGTGTACAGCCTGAGCATTGGAAAATTTATAAGCTCACTGAATGATTCTAACGGATACCTAGGATCGAGAACCCCTGGTGTTAAACTGCTTCACAGCCAATAAATCAGCTAATTAATACTGCGGCAGTAGAAGCCTCTAGCCTATTTGTTTTTCTAAAGCTAAGCTGCAAATAAGTCTGTTCTTTATAATTTTAACAGCAGACAAGCTATAGCTTGAATGTCATGTCAAAGACCCAGAACTATCTCTAAGGGAATCTACAATGATATTATTTCCTTTATATGGCTAATTTGGTTTAAGTGCCACAGATTATATAAAACTTCACAAGTAAATAAAAGGTAACTAAATGAGTTTTTAATTCTATAATTATGCTAATTTCACTTAGGAAGGAAATTATAAGACTTCCTTTCAAAAGGTTTTTATCAATTAACATCTCAACAAATGTTTCCCAATCCATGCTACATTTTAATGTATGTATTTTTAGTAGGCATGGATCTATCGCACTTTATCTGAAGAGATTCAGGGGGAAATATAGTGAGAAAATATGCCTCATTAGGAAAAGTAAAGTGTTTTATAAAATGAGTTTATAGCTGTGAGTTTTATTACATCTGCTTCCATGGGGACATATTTAAAATTGAAAATAAGAAGGAAATTTCATATCTGAATTTTTACTTTCGACATGAAAGTCTAAGACTGTTAGTAAGATCAAGCTCTACTCTGATGCTTAGGGTATGTTTGATAACCAGAAATAAAGAAGCCTGTTCCTGGGGATGTGCCACCATAGGGGCATTCTTTTCTTTCTTTCTTTCTTTCTTTCTTTTCTTTCTTTCTTTCTTTCTTTCTTTCTTTCTTTCTTTCTCTCGCTCTCTCTCTCTCTCTCTCTCTCTCTTTCTTTCTCTCTCTCTCTTTCTTTCCCTTTCTTTCTCTCTTTCTCTTTCTTTCTTTTTCTTTTTCTTTCTTTCTCTTTCTTTCTCTCTTTCTCTTTCTTTCTTTTTCTTTCTCTTTCTTTCTTTCTTTCCCTTTCTTTCTCTCTCCCTCCCTTCTTTCTTTCTTTCTTTCTTTCTTTCTTTCTTTCTTTCTTTCTTTCTTTCTTTCTTTCTTTCAGCTGCTCCTGGGGCATATGCAAGTTCCCAGGCTAGAGACAGAACTGGAGCTGCAGCTGCCGGCCTATGCCACAGCTACAGCAATGCAGGATCTGAGCCGCATCTGTACCTACACCACAGCTTGTAGCAATGCCAGATCCTTAACCCACTAAGTGAGGCCAGGGATTGAACCTGCATCCTCACAGAGACTGTACTGGGTTCTTAACCTGCTGAGCTATGATGGGAACTCCACCATAGTGTGCTTCGAATAACAAATGCAGATTTCTTTCACAGCTACAGGACAAGTTTGAGCATCTTAAAAGAGTCCAGCAAGAGGAGACAATGAAACTTGAGGAAGAGAGAAGACAATTGGAAGAAGAAATCATAGATTTTTATAAAATGAAGGCTGCCTCTGGAACACTGCAGACGCTGGTGTGCACCAATATAAAGAAGGACAAAGATCGTAAGAAATAATCCTCTCTCAGCATTCTCTGAGTTCTAGAGCCCGACCACTCTTGGTCCCATCTTCCTGTGAGATTTTCCTCATAGAACTTAACGCTGAACTTATACTAAGTTTTAAAATGTGTTGGCTTATTGTATATGTTTTCCAACTAGAATGTGAGCTCCTTGAGAACAGGCACCTTGATCATCTCGTTAGACGCTCTATTCTTAACGTTTAGAACAAGACTAACACAGAATTGGCCCTCAAAAAAAACTTGCAGAGTTCCCGTCATGGTGCAGTGGTTAACAAATCCGACTAGGAACCGTGAGGTTGCGGGTTCGATCCCTGACCTTGCTCAGTGGGTTAGTGATCCAGCGTTGCCGTGAGCTGTGGTGTTGGTTGCAGACGTGGCTCGGATCCCATGTTGCTGTGGCTCTGGTGTAGGCCGGCAGCTACAGCTCCGATTCGACCCCTAGCCTGAGAACCTCCATATGCCATGGGAGCAGCCCTAGAAAAGGAAAAAAAAAAAAATTGCTAAAATGAAAAGAAAATCAAAGAATTATATACCACTGTGTAAAAAGTGTGGATTAGCTGTGGAAATTATTTCTCCATAGCTCTACCTGTGAGTCCAATGCACATGTATATAAATTATTTCACATCTAAATAGAAGTAGGGGATTTTGGGGGGAATCATAGGCATAAAGTATTGTTATAAAAGGCTAATTCTTAGGCTCAGATTTCTTATCCAATTGTATTGATAATAATTTATTGATAGTTTTTACTACAATAAAAGATCATTTCTTTCTTTCTTTCTTTCTTTTTTTTAGGCCCACACCCATGGCATATGGAGGTTCCCAGGCTAGGGATCAAATCGGAGCTGTAGCCACTGGCCTACACCACAGCCACAGCAACACAGGATCTGAGCTGCACCTGCGACCTACACCACAGCTCACAGCAATGCTGGATCCTTAACCAACTGAGAGAAGCCAGGAATCGAACCTGGGTCCTCGTGGATATTAGTTGGATTCGTTTCCACTGAGCCATGACGGGAACTCCCAAAAGATTGTTTCTGATTAAAACTCTTACAGTTTTATGTCAGGCTTTGTAAAACTAATATTGAAATAAAACTTCAGAAGTTAGAGAGAGCCAGAGAACAATGGGAAACCACGATTAACATTTAGATAATAATATTATATCTTACATATTTGGGGTATATGTTAAAACGGAAGTTGTCAAGGTTTTAGAAAATAAAGTGGACCTTTTTTTTGCCATTTCAAAAATTTCCTTCTGACTATATCTATTGTGAATTTTCTGCCTTTACAATATCAGTTCCCTGATTTGTGTGGCTAACCTCAACAAGACTCATTCTATTAAAGTGCTATCCTTGAAGATCTGTATGTGTTTACTCCAGCTACATCTGCCATAGTTCATGGAATTTTTCTCATGTCCCTAAAAAGAATAAATATTTTCTCTGTTGTCATTTTATTACTGCATTCATTTCAAAGGTGGCATCCCCCCCCCCCCCGGATATCAGGATATTGGGATTTAGCTTCAAAATATTCATGAAAATAAAATTTCTGATTTATAACACCTTTACTTCTTGAAAGTTTTTTGTTTGTTTTTTTTTTCAAAAAAAATATGGGGGCGGGCAGTTCTTGTCGTGGTGCAGCAGAAACAAACCTAACTAGGAACCATGAGGTTGCAGGTTTGATCCCTGGCCTTGCTCAGTGGGTTAAGGATCTGGCATTGCTGTGAGCTGTGGTGTAGGCCGGCAGCTACAGCTCCGATTTGACCTCTAGCTTGGGAACCTCCATATCCCAGGGGTGCAGCCCTAAAAAGACAAAAAAGAAAAAAATATATATATGGGGGGAAGGGAGGTATAGCCATTATTGACCTGGGTTCTTGGTCTTCCTTAAACAATAGAAATTGATAAGAGGCAAAGCTTTGTGGGGGCCCCTGAGGCAGCAGGGGGAATGAAAACAAGGAATTTTTCTCTGCTTGCTTGCTCCCGCTCCCCGAGGAGGGGCGAGCTGGTTCTTTCCATGGGGTGACGGTAGGGGCTGGTCCTGGGGTGAGGCCAGAGAGGTGGCTTAGATGGTTTGCCCACCCCTTTGGTAGTGCTGTGTGCAGGGAGTATATGTTGTACCCTGCTTTTGCTCTCAGCAGTTCAGAAGTGGCAGTTGGGTTTTATTAGCTTTTTTTTTTTTTTTTTTTTTTTTTGCCTTTTCTAGGGCCGTTCCAACAGCATATGGAGGTTCCCAGGCTAGGGGTCTAATCAGAGCTGTAGCCGCTGGCCTATGCCAGAGCCACAGCAATGTGAGATCTGAGCCACATCTGCAACCTACACCACAGCTCACAGCAACGCCGGATCGCTAACCCACTGAGCAAGGTCAGGGATTGAACCCACAACCTCATGGTTCCTAGTCGGATTCGTTTACCACTGCGCCACGACGGGAACTCCATTTTTTTAGCTTTTTTTGTATGTTGTTATCTATACTTTGCCCCAACTTCCCATGCATGCAGTTATTTTTACTTCCATATATAGTTTCCGTATTTTGTTGCTTGAGGAGACATTTGTCCAGGTATAAGCACAGCGGAAAAGGGTCCCAGGTCCCAGCCTATCTCACAGCCACAATGATTTTTTGTTGTTGTTTTTGTCTTTTTAGGGCCGCACCTGCGGCATATGGAGGTTCCCAGGCTAGGGGTTGAATCAGAGTTGTAGCCACCGGCCTGCACCGCAGCCACGGCAACATCAGATCTGAGCCGCATCTGCAACCTGCACCACAGCTCATGGCAACTCTGGATCCTTAACCCACTGAGCGAGGCCAGGGATTGAATCAGCGTCCTCATGGATGCTAGTCGGGTTCGTTAACCACTGAGCCATGATGGGAACTCCTACAATGATTTTTAAATATGTTATTAAGTCACCTTATGATTTTATAATTTGGAGGAAGAATGAAGTCTACTATGTGAACTTTTTAATGGAAACTCTACAAGGACCAAGATCTTTTGTTTTGTTCTCTTATGAATTCATCCCTAAGCCTAGAACAGTGCCTGGCATGTAGTGGTAATTATTCATTGAAAAAAAATGAAAATAATAATAGAACATTAGCTATATTACATGCGTGGATAGTTTAATTTAGACCACTGGTTTTTGGAAGATAAACAGTTAATAAAACTTATTGCTTTTCAACATGATGAATTATACTGCTACGGGATTTTCATCTTCTTCCTTTTTTTTTTTTTTCTTTTTTCTTTTTTAGGGCCATACCTGCAGCATGTGGAAGTTCCTGGGCTGGGGTCAAATCGGAGCTACAGCTGCCAGCCTATACCACAGCCACAGCAATGCTGGATCTGAGATGCGTCTGTGACCTACACCACAACTCACAGCAATGACAGATCCTTAACCCACTGAGCAAGGCCAGGGATCCAACCTTCATCCTCATGGATACTAGTGAGATTCATTTCCCCTGAGCCATAATGGGAACTCCTTCTCATTCTTTCAACATAATCCAGTGTTATTTGAGTCACTAATATTGTTACAAATAGAAAAAATAAAAATAAAAAAAGTTCTCTGGTGGCTCAGTGGGTTAAGGATCCAGCACTGTCACTGCTGTGGCTTGGGTTTGATCCCTGGCCCAGGAACTTCCACATGTCACAGGTGCAGCCAACCCCTCCCCTGCAAAAACAAAACAAAAAACAAAAACCGAATAACCTTAGCCTTGTAAAAGTGCATTTATAAAATGCATTTGGTTGTATTTGAGAATGGATTCTTTAGGCAATAATGTGACAATTCATAGTTTCTTTTAATGAAAGGAAAGAGTCATCCTAAATAAATTATGTGGTTTTCTATCCACTTCTTTTCCAAAAATATAAAACAAGTTTGATTTAGTAATATAAGGTATACACTAGACTTCTACATAACGGTTTTATAAAATAGTATTTGTTTCCTGAAAAGCTTTTAACTATATGAATAAAATTATTTTTCCCTTTCAAATCCATTTTCCTGTGAAACAGAGGTTCCAGATTTATGTAGCACAGAAAATTTTAATAAGTCAGAGTTATTAAAAACTTATAAGTATACTTTTCTTTATATAAATACCATGTCATATGCAAATATTGACAATTTTACTTCTTCCTTTTTAATTTGGGTGCTTGTTATTACTTTTTCTTGCCTGATTGCTTTGGCTAGGACTTCCAATACTATGTTGAATAAATGTGGCAAGAGTGGAATATTTGAACACATAAGTAATTAATAGGAGATTGAATCAGTACTCAAAAATATCCCCCAAAAGAAAAACCCAGGAGCAGACTGTTTCACTGGTGAATTCTACCAAACATTTAAGGAATTAATAGCAACACTTCTCAAACTAGTCGCCCCAAAAATGAAGAGAAAGGAATACTTCCAAAGTCACTTTATGAGGCCAGCATCATCCAGACACCAAACCAAAGACAACACAAGAAAAGGAAATAATAGATCAGTATTTCTGATTAATATAGATGCAAAAACACTTAATAAAATACAAATAAATCCAAGAGCATATTTGTAGGATCACACACCCTGATTAAGTGGGATTTATTCCTGGAATCCACTGATGGTCTAACACACACACACACACACACACACACACACACACACACACAAAATCTCATATAAAAGAATGAAGGATAAAAACACATGATTATCTCAACGGTTGCAGGAAAAATACATTTGATAAAATTCATCATGCTTTTAGGACAAAAGCTCTCAATAAACTAGGAATATTCTCAACATAATAAACACCATATATAAAAAGCTACAGCTAACATCTACATAATGGGAAAGCCTAAAAGCTCTTTCTCTAAGATCAGGAACGAGGCAAAGATGGCCACTTTTGCCAATTCTATTCAACATCATACTGAAAACTTGAGCCAACTCAATTAGAAAAACATAATAAAAGGCATCCAAATCAGAAAAGAAGTAATACTGTTCCTGTTTGTAAGAGATATGGTATTAAATATAAAAACCATAAGACTACATTTAAATATAGTTACTTGTTAGAAATAATAAAATATTTCAGTATAGTTTCAAGACACAGATACACCATACAAAAACAGTTGCATTCCTACATACTAACAATGAACTACCTTAAAAACTATGGGCAATCTCATTTACAATAGAATAAAAGAGAATAAGACATTTAGGAATAAACTTATCCAAGGAGGCAAAAGACTTGTACATCAAAATCTACAAAACATTGGCATTCCTTCATGGTCTATTGGCTAAGGATCCAGCATTGTCTTTGCTGGGGCTCAGGTTCAAGTCCTGGCCTGCATGCCATGGGCGAGGCCAAAAAAAAAAAAAAAAAAAAAAAAAAAAAAAGCTACACGGTATTGATGAAAAAATTTAAACAAGAAAGAAAAAAATGCAAAAACATCTTGTGTTCATGTCGTGGATTGAAAATCTTGATATTGTTAAAATGTCCATACTGGAGCTTCTGCTGTGCTGCAGTGGGTTAAGAACCTGACTGCAGTGTCTCGGGTTGCTATGCAGGCAAGAGTTCAATCCCCAGCCAGGCACAGTAGGTTAGAGGATCTGGCATTGCTGCAGTTGCAGCATATGCTTCAGCTTAGATGCAATCCCTGGCCTGGGAACTTCCATATGCTGTGGTTTCTTCCATTGAAAAAAAAAAAAATGTCATACTATCCAAAGCAATATACAGATTCAGTATTAACCCTATCAAAAGCCCCTGGGCGTTTTTTTTTTTTTTTTAATCTGATTTATCCCTAAGTATTTCACAGTTTTGAAAGGTATTATAAATGGTAATTTGTTGTTGTTGTTGTTGTCTTTTGGGGCAGCACCCACGGCACACGGACATTCCATATTAGGTAAGGGGGTCTAATCGGAGCTGTAGCTGCCGGCCTATGGTCTACACCACAGCCCTTGGCGTTTTTTTATAGAAATAGAAAAAAAAAATCCTAAAATTCATGTAGAACCACAAAAGACCCTGAATAGGCCAATAGTCTTGACAAATAAAGCTCAAGGCATCATAATTCTTAGTTTCAAAACATATTGCCAAGCTATAGTAACTTTTTTTTCTTTTTAAGGCTGTACCTGCGGCATATGGAGGTTCCTAGGCTAGGGGTTGAATCAGAGCTGCAGCTGCCAGCCACAGCCACAGCAACGCAGGATCTGAGCTGCATCTGCAACCTACACCACAGCTCACAGCAACGCCGGATCCTTAACCCACTGAGCAAGGGCAGGGATCAAATCCGCAACCTCACAGTTCCTAGTCGGATTAGTTAACTGCTGAGCCATGATGGGAACGCCGCCAATTTTATATCAATGTTTTCAAAAAAGTAAATGTTAGCCTTTTTGTTGTTGCTGCTTCAATCTTTCTGTACTTATCTTTATTATTTCCCTCCTTCAATGTACTCTGGATTATTCTGCTCTTTTTCCTAGCTTCTTGAGGTAGAAACTTAGACCACTGATGTAAACATTTTTTCACTTCTATTATAGATTTTCAAAGCTACAAATATTCTTATGAGCACGTCTCAAAAATTTTTGTTATTTCTATACTATTTTATTTGAAATAATATGTTGTTAAGTTGTCACTACCATATAACAGACAAAGTTCTTGGTGAGGGAAGTAAAATCTTTTAGAACACTTATAACATAATTAAGTAGGGAGTTCCAGTCGTGGCACAGTGGTTAACGAATCCGACTAGGAGCCATGAAGTTGCGGGTTCGGTCCCTGCCTTTGCTCAGTGGGTTAACGATCCGGCGTTGCCGTGAGCTGTGGTGTAGGTTGCAGATGCGGCTCAGATCCTGTGTTGCTGTGGCTCTGGCGTAGACCTGTGGCTACAGCTCCGATTCGACCCCTAGCCTGGGAACCTCCATATGCTGCGGGAGCGGCCCAAAGAATAGCAAAAAGTCAAAAAAAAAAAAAGAATTAAGTATAATTACAGCCTAGACTTTCATTAAAATGACTTGAAAGTAGGGAGCGGTCTGGAAAGAAACACTGACCCAAAGATAACAAAGAAGACTAATAAGCAATATAAGTTAAGACTTAAGTTCCACATCTTTACTATCTCTTTGAAGTTTATACACCTCATTACAATTCTGCCATGAGAAAGAAAACCACTAAAGAGGATGTACTTGAAGAGACATCATCATTTGCAATAAATAGATTTTTTTCCCAAATTACTTGGCTTCCAAAGTTGAAAAGGAAAAAAACCTATAAAATTGAAAACCTTTGGAGACAATGAAGAAAGAAATATATCGAAGCGATCCTAAAAAAAAAAAAAAAAAAAAAAGGAGTCGTGGCTCAGCGGTTAATGAACCCAACTAGTATCGATGATGATGCAGGTTCGAACCCTGGCCTTGCTCAGTGGGTTGAGGATCTGGTGTTGCTGCGAGCTGTGGTGTAGGTCACAGATGAGGCTCGGATCTGGCATTGCTGTGGCTGTGGTGGAGGCCAGCGGCTACAGTTCCGATTCAACCCTTAGCCTGGGAACATCCATGTGCCGCAGGTGCAGCCCTAAAAAACAAAACAAAAACAAAAATGCGGCATTAGAAAATACACAAAACATGGTATCATTGATTTAAGGGACATAGGGATAAAGAAAAAGAAAAAAAAAAGATATCTGAAGACAGCCGAAATGTCACCTTTTCCAGATGCCAATCTTGTTCTCGGCTACCCATGAGAACTTCTCCGGCCCCAAGAGAAACATTCACTTCGCTCACTGAAAGTGACAGTGCTGACAAGACTTGTAAGAGCCCCCTTCATGTCCTTGTTCCTCAGAGAGTAAATAAACGGATTCAGCATTGGAGTGACCACAGTGTACATGACAGAGGCGAACGCCCTGGCTCTGGAATTGGGGGTCGTGGCAGAACTGAGGTACACCCCAAGACCCGTGCCGTAGAACATGCAAACCACTGAAAGATGAGACCCGCAGGTGGAAAATGCCTTATACCTCCCCCTGGCTGATGTAATTCTCAGTATGGAGGAGACAATCCGAGAATAGGAAACAGCAATGCCTGAGAGCGGGATAACGCCCATCAGCACAGTGGCAACGTACATCTCTATGACGTTGAGGAGCGCGTCAGAACAGGCCAGTTGGATCACCTGATTGATTTCACAGAAGTAATGAGGAATCTCCAAGTCAGTACAAAAGGACAGCCGCAACACCAGTAACCCACGGAGCAAGGAGTCTAGGAGACTCATTATCCAAGATGCCAGCAGCAGCAAGCCACAGAGCTGGGGCTTCATGATGGTTGCATAGCGCAGGGGGTGGCAGATGGCTACAAACCGGTCATAGGCCATCACAGAGAGAAGGAAAATGTCCATTTCTGCAAAGAGGATGAAAAAATACATCTGGCTGAGGCAGCCTTTGTAGGTGATGCTTTTGTCCTGGATGTGGAGGTTCAGCAGCATCTTTGGGACGGTGGTGGAGATGAAACAGATGTCTGAGAAAGACAGGCTGGACAGGAAGAAGTACATGGGCGTGTGGAGGTGGGAGGCAGCGATGGTGGTCAGAATGATGAGAAGGTTTCCCGCCAAAGTGATCAGGTACATGGAGAGGAAAAGCCAAAAGAGGAGAGGCTGCATTGCTGCCTCTTCTGACAGTCCAAGAAGAATAAAGTCTGAAAATTGGGTGTCATTTTCTTGTTCCATATAGCTGGTGTAACTGTCTTCAAAGAGACAGGAAGAAATACAAACAGACATTTTTCAACCAACTGAGCTACGCCTGATTATACTGTTCACATCGTATAAATAAATGTTAATATTACTGTTTACACAGAAATACACCCCTGCATTTTGTCAATGAATCAGGGTTAATTGAGCTGAAAAAATTCAGAGGATTAAAAACACAGCCAAAGGGGTTCCCATCGCAGCCTAGCGGAAATGAATCCGACTAGGAACCAGGAGGTGGTGGGTTCAATTCCTGGCCTCGCTCAGTGGGTTAAGGATCTGGCTGTGAGCTGTGGTGTAGGTCGCAGACGCGGCTCAGATCTGGCGTGGCTGTGGCTGTGGTGTAGGCCAGTGGCTACAGTTCCGATTAGACTTCCAGCCTGGGAACCTCCATATGCCAAGGATGCAGCTCTAAAAAGACAAAAAGAAGAAACAAACAAAAAATGCAGCCAAGGAGTATCTGCTGTGGCACAATGGGATCCGTGCTTTCTCTGGAGCCCTGGGACACAGGCTCGATCCACAGCCCAGCCCAAAGATTTAGGGATCCAGCGTTGGTCCAGCTGCGGTGTAGGTCACAACTGTGGCTCAGATCTGATCCTTGGCTCGGGAACTCCATCTGCTGCACGGCGGCCTAAAAAGAAAAAACAAAAATGCAGCTAATCTCTTTCTGTCACTGTCCCCACTCCAGTTTGCAATCTTGCCAGTCCCCGGTCATATTTATCCCACAAAGGCAGTGTTATTTCTACCATTTCTCTGAGATAGAATTATTTAGAGCTCTTTGCGCTTTCTTGTCACCCAGGGACCCACAGTATCATCTGGAAAACTTGTTGGAAATACAGAATTATATAAGGAAGTGTATATAAGGCTTATGGCTCATAAGAATGCAGCCATGGTGCTAATCAGCTTGTTTGTCAACTGATTTGATCCTCGTTGTGCTACGAATCAGACAAATTACCACATATTGGTTGCTTAAAGCAATACCAATGTATTAGACCAGAAGTTTGAAATTCGTTTCGCTGAGCTAAAGTCAAGGTGTTGGCATGGCTGGCTCCTTCTGGAGGTTCTAGTGGGGGAAATCTGTCTTTTCCAATTTCTGGAGGCTGTCTGGATTCTTTGGATGCTTTGTTCACATTACTCCAACCTCTTGTTTCCATCATCTCACGGCCTTCTGACTCCTTGATCTTCTGCCTCCTCTTTTTTTTTTTTTTTTTTTTTTTTTTAAGGGCCCCACTTGTGCCATATGGAGGTTCCCAGGCTAGGGGTTGAATCAGAGCTACAGCTGCCGGCCTATGCCACAGCCACAGCAACGCAGGATCTGACCCATGTCTGAGACCTACACCGTAGCTCACAGCAATGCCAGATCCTTAACCCACTGAGCAAGGCCAGGGACCTGGAACCTCCTGGTTCCTAGTCGGATTCATTTCCACTGCACCATAACGGGAACTTGTCTTTTGCCTCTTTTACAAGAAACCTATGATTAGATTGGGTCCACCCAGACAATCCAGAAAAATCTCCCCACCTCAGAATCCTTAACGTAATCACATCTGCAAAACACTTTTTGCCATATAAGTTACATTCAGAAGTTCTGAGTATGTGGACCTGAATATCTTTGGGGGACATTATTTCACCTGTCACAAGGTACGATACAGAAAGGAAAGAAAAGGCAGAGCGTATACACAGATGTGAAAAGATGCGACAGTGATATAAACAAAGTTACACACTATTATTGTATAATAAAGCATTTGCCTGGTTATTGCTATGGAACTTCTAAAACACAATTCCTCAAGTGACAGGAGTGCCCTTGTTATGCTAATGAGGTGACTCAAGGTGGGCCCCTGGATAGATTTAGAATGGGAACTGGTTATCAGAAAATCCATGTAATTAGAAGCCTGGGGCTTTGTGCCGTCACAGTCCCCAGGGAGGTGCAAGGGGCTGGAGGCTGGTTCAATTACAAGGCCAATGATTTAATCAAGCAGCCTATGTTATGAGATCCCAATGAAATCTCTGGACATCCGTGGTCAGAAAACCTTCCTGGTTGGTGAGCACATTGATATGTCGAGAGAGAGACACCCTGATTCCACAGGGGTAGGAACATGGAAGCTCTGTATTTGGAGCCTTTCAGACCTCATTCTATATGGCTCTTCGTTTGACTGTTTGTGAGTTGTAACATTTTTCTTAAAATGATAATCATTAGGAGAGTGTTTTGGGGAGTTCTATCGGTTGTTCCTTGGGAATTCCAGATTTTGTAGCCAGTTGGTCATAAGTGTGGGGTGGCCTAGGGACACCTTGAATTTGAGGCTTGTATGTGAAGTGAGTCTCACTGGGGATTGTGCCATTAACCCTGTGGAGCCTGACACTTAGTCTGGGTGGCTGGTGGCAGACTTAAATTGCCCACCCAGTTGAGGTTGAAACAGAATGACTACATATGCTTGATTATTTCATAGCAGTTCTCTGAGAAAGGGCTTATTATCATCTTTTTATACGATACGTGTGGTTGGCAGAATTCCAAGATGGGCTCCGTGACCTTCACCTACTATTCCCAGGGTTAAGTTACGTAAGATGACAACAAGGATTTTGTGAATATAATTAAAGTTACGATCAGCTGACCTTAAGGTAGAGAGACATCTGAGTGGGTGTGAACTAATCACACGAGCCCTTTAAAAGCAGTTACTTGTGGCTGGTAACACAAAAGGAGATCGGGAAGAGTCTATAGGTGAGAGAGGTTGGAAGCACCATTGCTGGCTTGAAGCTTATGGGGCCCAAGTGGAGAGGAATGTGGGTGGCTTCCAGCAACTAAGAGCAGCCTTCAGCTGACAAACTCTAAGGATGCTGGAACCACAGTCCTACAACTGCAAGTAACTAAATTCTGCCAACGACATGAGGGAACTTGGAAGATTCTTCCCTGGAGCCTCAAGAAGAGAATTCAGCCCATCCAACACCTTGATTTCAGCTTTGAGGGACCCTGAGCAGAGAACACAATCAATCCCACCAGAGGGCTAACCTACAGACCTGTGAGGCAAAGAGTCCCGTTTTAAGCTGCTAACTCGGTGATGATTCGTTGCACAGAAATAGGAGATGAGAACACTGTGGCTTGGTATCCTGAAGTCATGGTGATAAAGCCGTGCAGCTAAAGCCTTGACAGAGTGGCGAGGACAATTCAACACCTAATGGTTATCCAACGTTGTTGTCTCCTTTCTGCGTTAGCAGATAGAACATGAAAGTAGCCCCAGAAATCTCTGTTCACGATTGTCCCTACATTCTCTCATGGGAACCATAAAACTACAGCAAAGGAAGCAGAGAGAGAAAACAATGGCTTCTGGTCATAGTTGCTATGACTGCTGCTACTGGCTGAAAACCTCCCATGTACATATTATTCTGGGAAGGCTGAACAGTGGCACCACTTACAGGAAGAATCTCGAAGTGTAGATAGCAATGCAACTTCTCAGTCATTGCTCAGAGGTACTGATGGCTGAGAAGTTCCCTCTGCCTGTGTCAAGGCTGCCAGGAGCTTCAGAATCACTAGCAGTGGGGTTATGAAAAAGTCTTAAGGTTACTTAGAGCAACGTTTTTTTCCTTTGTTTGTTTTTGGGTTTGTTTTTTTTTTTTTTTTTTTTTTTTTTTTGTCTTTTTTAGGCCACACCCATGGCATATGGAGGTTCCCAGGCTAAGGGTCGAATCACAGCTATAGCCGCTGGCCTACACCACAGCCAAAGTAATGCCAAATTCGAGCCATGTCTGTGACCTACACCACAGCTCATGGCAATGCTGGATCCTTAACCCATTGAGCAAAGCCAGGGATCAAACCCGCATCCTTATGGTTCCTAGTCAGATTCGTTAACCACTGAGCCATGACAGGAACTTTGCAACGTTTTTGTTTTATTTTGTTTTTATGGCTGTACCTGTGGCATATGGAAGTTCCCAGGCTAGGGATCAATCCCACAACTGTGCATCAACCTGAACTTCTGCAGTTAGGTTCTTAACCCACTGCACCACAGTGGAAACTCCAAGAGCAATGGTTTTCACCAGTGGACACATGGCAATGTCTAGAGACATTTTGGGTTGTCAATGCTGAAACAATCCAGGGATGCTGCTCAACATCTTACAATAAACACGACAGCCCCCCTACAACAAGAAAAAGTCATCCCCAAATGTGGAGAGTGTCACAGCAAGAAACCCTGATTTAAATAAAAATTTTCGATAATAAACCTGAGGTCCAGAAATTGGAAGTAACCTGCTAGGGTCTCATAACTTGTACGATTAACACTCCCCTTCTTCACCAAGTGGAAGACTAGAGCTTTGATGCTGCCCTGGCCCTCTTCCTTGCAGAAGGGGGACCAAGTCCGAAAGCGAGGAAAAGAAAGCCCTTAGGACAAAATCCATGCATTTGCGGTAGAGAGACTGCCTGAACATGCTCTGGGCACACTGAATTTGAAAATAAGAAGAGTGGTAAAGGACCCACGCCTGAGGACCTGCAGATGTCAAACAAACACCCCCCTACACACACACACACAAACCTAAAGTTACTTTAGCCAGTGTGCTCAGATGTCCAACATCGACCACTGAGAGTTGACCACAGAAGCCATATCAACATCCCTGGGTTTGAATTCCAGTTTCCCCACCATGAACAAATATTCAGGAAACGTGGCTTAGTCTCATGAATATTACCACTCAGATGTTTCAATTATTTCCCCACTGCTTATGTCCCATCTCCAGGGTCTCTCATCGTCTCTATCTGGAATCACAAGAGACTAGCATGTCTCCAGCACAATCACTGCATTGGCCCCAGAGAGATCTTTCTACAAGGCAAACCAACTCATATAGTTTCCTTTCAGGAGACACTGGACTGGCGTTTTACTAAATTCAGAAACACCTGGGAGCTCCTGTCGGGGCTCAATGGTTAACGAATCCGACTAGGAACCATGAGGTTGTGGGTTCGACCCCTGGCCTCACTCAGTGGGTTCAGGATCTGGCATTGCCGTGAGCTGTGTGAAGGTCACACACATATCTCAGATCCCGAGTTGCTGTGGCTGTGGCATAGGCCGGTGGCTACAGCTCCGGTTAGACCCCTAGCCTGGGAACCTCCATATGCCACGGGTGCGGCCCTAGAAAAGACAAAATAAAAATAAAAAGAAAGAAAGGAAGAAACACCCTAATTGTATAGCGAATGCAGAGCTCTTGGTGATCTCTGTCCTACCAAGTCCGTTTCATCTTTTACTGCTTGTCATTTCCCCCACATTGCTCTCCAGGCATTTAGGATGACTTTTGATATAGGTATGCAAAACACTTTTTAAAAATTGTGATAAAACTCATATAACATAAAACTCACCTTCGTGACCATTTGAAAGCATACAATTTCGTGCATTTAGTGCATTCATAATGTTGTATGAGCATCACCACTATTTAGTTCCAGAAATTTTTCATCACCCCCAAAAAAACCTCGTACCTATTAAGCATCATTCACCATTTGCCTTTCCTCTAATCCCTGGCAACGACTAATCCACCGTCTCGCTCTATATATTTGCCTATTCTGGATATTTCATATAAGTAAAACCACACAACATGTAGGCTTTTGTGCTGGCTTCTTTCACTTATTACTGCTCCACATTTTTACACCCCATTTCCTTCTGCCTGGAGGGCTCCTACCTTGAAAACTCCAACTCCTCCTTCAAGACTCATTTCAACATTTTTCTCAGTTTGGAATTTTTTTTTTAGGGCCACACCCACGGCATATGGAGGTTCCCATGCTAGGGGCTGAATCAGAGCTACAGCTGCCAGCCTACATCACAGCCACAACAACGCAGGATCCAAGCAGTGTCTTTGACTTACACCTCAGGACACCACAATGCTGGATCTTTAACCCACTGAGCGGGGCCAGGGATTGAACCTGCAACCTCACGGTTACTAGTCAGATTTGTCCACTGCACCACAATGGGAACTCTGGAAATTTTATTTTATCCTTTATCCCCCTAGACAGAGCTGGACTTTTTTTGTTTTTTTTTGTTTGTTTGTTTGGTCACACTCTTGGCATGTGGAAGTTCCTGGTCCAGGGATCAAACCCAGATCCTCAACCCACTGTGCCACAAGGGAACTTCCAAGCTGGATGTTTTTATTGTACACTGTCTGCTTTGTTTTGCCTATCATAAGGTATTGCATTTTTTTGGTCTTTATCCCCACTTTGATGGAAGGAGTACTACCTTATCCCTTCCTTTATCCCACAACCCAGTGAAATCCTCAATTTAGATTATCCCTGATAATTATTTCCTGAAATGAAAGAGTTTCAACAGAAATTGCTGAGAGTGGGAAAGAAGAGAAACAGAGAAACAAAAGGAAAGTTTAAAGAGGGGGTGAAAGATAAACAGGAGAAAAGGGGGGGGGCAGTCCATGCTACCGAACTGAAAGCCAAAGCAGATAAACCATATTGAGAAACAATAGGCCCGTTGATGCTAAAGCCATCTCCAAGTCCAGGGTCTTAAAATTGGAAGAACTTGGTTTTGTTGAATTTTTACGTCTTTATCTGTTAGGAACCTTGGGAGTTAATATTCCAAGGGGATCCTTCCTCCATATCTCATTTTTTCTGCACTTACACACTTACAAGGATGTTCTGGCTTCCCAAGACGATATCACCGAAGAGTCGACTTTGTCTCTTCTGACTCTTCTTCTTTTTTTTTTTGGTCTTTTTAGGGCTGCACCTACAGCACACAGAAGTTCCCAGGCTAGGGGTCAAATCGGAGCTGTAGCCGCTGGCCTACGCCACAGCCACAGCCACTCGGGATCTGAGCCACACCACAGCTCAGGGCAATGAGGGATCCTTAACCCACTGAGCAAGGCCAGGGATCGAACCTCTGTCCTCATGGAAGAAAGTCAGATTCGTTCCTGCAGAGCCACGATGGGAACTCCAACTTCGAGTGTTCTTATTCTGT
This sequence comes from Sus scrofa, assembly GCF_054392235.1. Taxonomy (NCBI): domain Eukaryota; kingdom Metazoa; phylum Chordata; class Mammalia; order Artiodactyla; family Suidae; genus Sus; species Sus scrofa. The sequence continues at coordinate 16,907,773 of NC_139385.1, forward strand.
TACTCCTGTGAACAATTGTTAAAGATGAGAGCTCTGCCCCCAAGAAAGACAGGAAGAGAGAACCACTCTGGGATTTACAGTTGTGTTTCCTTTGTTACTGATTAAAGCAAATTGCCAAGACGTATAAAAAAAGAAGGCCATTACAACATCTGAAGTTTCCAAGATGGAATTCTCATTGTGCCTCATTAAATAAATTGTTCCATTGTTTCTCTGTTCTCTGAGGACTGTAATTTTCTAGAAGCCAAGGAGCTAAAAAAAAGTTTTGGCACTTATGCCTCTTGGGAATAGCAATGGATCCCAATGTATGTCTCCTAACCAATGTCAGAATTATTCCCTTAGATGTGGTCTGTAGGGAACAGGGTATAAGGATGGTCCCTTTATATTTCAGTGTAGTTAACTCATTATAGATCTGAAGCAAAAGTTTGGGCAAAGTCTACCGAGTTCCTTAGGCTTCAACTAAAATATCTGAAAATGATAAATGTAAAAATCACAAATTGTTCACTGCGTCTCTGTTATTTCTACATATTAGTTATCTGGACCTTTGCTGCTCCTTCAACTAAAAGATTTTTAAAACTATTGATCTTCTTGCTTTTTCTAACATAAATTTAATAAAAACGGAAATTCTATTTTTTATTTTATTTTATTTTTTTGGCTTTATTTATTTACTTATTTATTTTTAGGGCTGCACCCATGGCATATGGAAGTTCCCAGGCTAGGAGTCGAGTCGGAGCTGCAGCCTATGCCACAGCCACAGCAACATGGTATGAGTCACATCTGAGACCTAAACCACAGCTCATGGCAATGCTGGATCCTTAATCCATTGAGCAAGGCCAGGGATCAAACCTGTATCCTCATGGATGCTAGTCAGATTTGTTTCTGCTGAGCCACGATGGGAACTCCCTGGAAATTCTAAAATATAGAGTCTAACACACAATTGAAACAGAGTCTAATGTACATTTTCCAATGTCATTCATTCCACACAAATCAAAATATTCCACCAAATAGAAATGGGTGTTTAAATACTTGCCAAGTTTTTGACATTTATTTTATTTCTAAGTTTTCTTTATGACAATATCATGTTGCTTGATTTTATGTATTTCTTAGAATAAGTAAATATAGCTTGCTCAGTTTTCAAGGTTAAGATATTTCCTTGATCACATTCTTATAAATGATCATTCATTCCATGATTTTTTTTTTTTTTTTTGTCTTTCCAGGGCCGCACTCGCGGCATATGGAGGTTCCCAGGTTAGGGGTCTAATTGGAGCTGTAGCTGCCGGCCTACACCACAGCCACAGCAATGCGGGATCTGAGCTGCATCTGCAATCTACACCACAGCTCATGGCAACGCCAGATCCTTAACCCACTGAGCAAGGCCAGGGATCGAACCCACAACCTCATGGTTCCTAGTTGGATTTGTTAACCACCGCACAACAATGGGAACTCCTGTTCCATCATTTTTATGCTGTTGAAGTGAGAATGCTGTTAAATCTTTTTTGTCATATTTTTATTCATCTATCTTCATAAAATGCTTAAAGGTTGAGTAGAGAGGGTGTTATTTCTGTCTATAATAATTTTATTCCAGGTCCCAGCTTACTCTTCTCCACAAACTTTAGAATCATCTACACTTGCTGCACGAAAAATACCATGGAATTTATTGGCTACTCCATTAAAGTTAAAATTTAATTTGGAAAGACTTGTTATTATGTTCAGAACTCCATTTCAAAAACAAGACTTTGCCTTTAGATATTTCTACCTCTTTTGCGTAAGCTTCCTGTAGATGTGGCGATTCTGCTAATTTCCTGATAACAGTAAGTTAATGTATTTTAGCTTTAATTCTATTAAGGTATTTTCTCCCATTATACCTCTGATATTGCTATTATATTAGGAAAGCTTCTGATTGTTCTGTGTTGATGAAGTATCATGTTAGTTTCCAGGATTTTTTTTTCTCAATTTTATTTCCAAAATTTGACTTTATCCTAATAATATTAACTCAGAAAACCTATTTCAATTTTAGGTCTTATTGTACTGGTTTAATGTTTCAGAACCCTGTGAGCATTTATGGCAAGAGCTGGGAATTCTTCATGGCAAATCAAAGACGGCAGAGTATAAAGACCCTGATCTCATTTCCTCCTGTGGGTGCATTCACATTTCAACCATTTCCAAAGCAACTATCCATGCGAGCAACTTGAAGACTAGCAAAAAAGCTCTTCTACAGCTAAAGATATAAAGAAGGAACCACAGCGAGTCAGGTAGAAAGGATGAGATGCAGTGGAGTCAAGACCCATACCCTGGCTAGGCAGCCCCCGAACGGGACGATAATTACAATTGCAGAGGTTGTCCCCAAAGAGTGGGGGATCCAAGCCCCACATCTATCTCTCCCCAGCCCAGGGGTCCTACACCAGGAAGATAAGTCCCAGAACATCTGACTTGGAAAGCCAGTGGGGCATACTTTGGGGAAGGGCAGAGGGTTGTGGGAAACAGAAACTCCACTCTAAAAGGGCACACACAAAATCTCACATGTTCAGAGGCCCAGGGCAGAAGAAGTAATTTGAAAGAAGTCTAGGTCATATCCACTTGCTGATCGTGGAGAGCCTCCTAGAGAGGCAGAAGGCCATTCAAACTCATCCTGGGGACATAAATGCTGGCAGCAGCCATTTCTCAAAGCTCTTCCCAACCTAAGAACCCTGGTGCTGGTAAGTGCCATTTTGAAATCCTTCCTCTGGTTTATTAGTTCTAGGATCTTGTCTCTCCATCCACCAGTCTTGAGATGACCCAGGCCAGGCAGTTAGCTGGGTGGTGACACAGCCTCACTCATCAGCAGGCCAGCTGCTATAAGACCGCCCCCTGAGCCCAGCCACCCCAAGGCCCAGCTCTACCCACCAGAGAGCTCAGGACAAACCCAGTCCACCAAAGGGTGGGCACCAGCTCTGGGATCTCCTGAGTCCTGGACCCTCCCACCACCAACTCCAAGACCCCCAAAACCCTGGGACTTGGCTCCACCCACTAGTGGGTTGGCATTAACTCTAGGACCCGGCCTCACCCACTAGTGGGTAGGCACTAGTTCTAGGAAACCTGGGTCCCAGCCCCACCCACCAGCAGGCTGACACCAGCCCTGGAACCAGTGTGGCTCTGCAGCCAACATGCCAAGACCTGGCTACCCATTAGTAAGCCAGGATTGGGACTCCCCTGAATGTGCAGGCAGCTGAGGCATAACACAGCCCACCTACCAATGGCAACCTCAGCACAAGGCACTCTGGCAACCAAATGGACCATGGACCTGACACACCCACAGCATGCCCAGCGTAGACATCCCAACACAACGGAAGGACCCATGCAGCCCATATAGAAGGCATCCCTAAAGCATATAGCTCTAGAGACCTGAGGGGAGTGTGCTGCTGAGCCCCATAAGATGTTTCCTGCATAAAGCCACTTCTCCAAGATCAAGAAACATAACTAACCTACCAAATACATTGAAATAAAAACAACAAATTAGGTACAATGAGGCAACAGAGAAATGTGCTCGAAATGAATAAACAAGACTAAACCCTAGAAAAACAAAGTGAAGTGGAGACAGGCAATCTACTCGATAAAGAATTTAAGGTAATGATCATAAACATGCTCAAAGAACTTGCTACATGGATGAACAGTGAGAAGTTAGAAGTTTTTAACAAAGAGAAAGTATAAGGAAGAATGAAACAGAGTTGAAGAATAACTGAAATTTTAAAAATACACTAGAAGGAATCAACAGTAGATTAGACAATACAGAACAACAGATCAGCAAACTGGAAGACAGAGTAGTGGAAATCAATGAAGCCAACTAGAAAAAAAAAGGAAAAGAAAATAATGAGGACAGTTCAAGAGCCCTTTGAAACAACAGTAAATGTACTAACATTCACATTATAGAGGTCCCAGAAGGAAAAGAGGAGGGGAGCAGAGGACATATTTGAAGACATAACAGTGGTAAACTTCATAAACCTGGGAAAGAAAACAGACATCCAGGTCCAGAAAGAACAGAGTCCCAAACAGGATCACCCCAAAGAGGGCCACACCAAGACTATTGTACTTAGAATGGCAAAAATTACATATAAAAAGGAAGTATTAGGAGTTCCCGTCATGGCGCAGTGGTTAACGAATCCGACTAGGAACCATGAGGTTGCAGGTTCAATCCCTGCCCTTGCTCAGTGGGTTAACGATCTGGCGTTGCCGTGAGCTGTGGTGTAGATCACAGATGCAGCTTGGATCCTGCGTTGCTGTGGCTCTGGCGTAGGCTGGCAGCTACAGCTCCAATTCGACTCCTAGCCTGGAAACCTCCATATGCCGTGGGAGCGGCCCAAGAAATGGCAAAAAGACAAAAAAAAAAAAAAAAAAAAAAAAAAAAAAGAACTATTAAAAGCAGCAAAGGCAAAGCAACAAATTACATACAAGGAAACTCCCATAAGGCTATCAGCTGACTTTTTGGCAGAAACTGTGCAGGCCAGAAAGGAGTGACATGATATATTTAAAGTAATGAAAAGAGAAAGGCCTCCAACCAAGAAGGCTTTCATTGAGATTTGAAGGCAAGATACAAATTTTACAGACAGGCAAAATCTCTAAGAGTTTAGCACCATGAACTTATCTTTATAAGAACTGTTAAAGGGACTTCCCTGAGCAGAAGAAAGAGAAAAGGCCACAACTACAAATATGAAAAGTATGAAAGGAAACAATCTCATTGGTAAAGGCAAAAATACAGTAAAGGTAGTTGATCAACCACTTATAAAGCAGGTAGGAAGGTTGAAAGACAAAAACAGTAAAATTATCTATATCCACAATGAGTAGTTAAGAGATACACAAAACAAAAGGAAGTAAAATATGTCACAAACAGTAAGTGGGGGTGGGAAGACTAAAAATGTAACATCCTATGGAGTTCCCGTCATGGCGCAATGGTTAACGAATCCAACTAAGAACCATGAGGTTGCGGGTTCAATCCCTGCCCTTGCTCAGTGCGTTAAGGATCCGGTGTTGCCATGAGCTCTGGTGTAGGTCACAGACGTGAGTCTGATCCCACGTGGCTGTGGCTGTGGTGTAGGCCAGTGGCTAAAACTCCAATTAGACCCCTAGCCTGGGAACCTCCACATGCTGTAGGTGCGGCCCTAGAAAAGGCAAGAAGACAAAAACAAAAACAAAAACAAAAACAAACCCCAAAAATCAAATCCAAAGACACACAGGCTGAAAGTGGAATCTGTTCTTCTCCATTGATTTCTTTGTCTTTACAGTAAAACCACAGTGTCTCAATTACTGCACCATCAGAGTAAGTTGTAAAGTCATGTAGTGTAAGATGTCCTCTTGTTCTCTCTCTCTCTCTTTTTTTTTTCTTTTTTTGGTCTTTTTGCCTTTTTTAGGGCTGCACCTGCGGCATGTGGAGGTTCCCAGGCTAGGGGTCTAATTGGAGCTGTAGCGGCCAGCCTATGCCACATCAACACCAGATCCGAGCCTCGTCTGTGACTTACACCACAACTCATGGCAACGCTGGATCCTTAACCCACTGAGCGAGGTCAGGGATCATACCTGCAGCCTCATGGATACTAGTCAGATTCGTTTCCACTGAGCCACAACAGGAACTCCTCTTACAGGAATTTTAATTTGGATTTCACTGCATCTACAGAGAAGTTTCGACAGACTTGCTCTGCATTGGTAATTTCCTATAAGCTTTAAACTATTACTTACTTCTAACATCAACTCCATAATGTAGATGGAATTTCCTGAGTTTACTGATAAAGAACCGAAGGTGGAAGCGTATTATTACAGTCAAGAGGCAGGTATAAACTTGAGTATGCAGGGACTGAGCTACTGAGTCCAACATTTGACTACCTAATGTCAGACTTAAATTGTGGGAGAGTCTTGGTGGAGAAGGTCTCAAAATACCTACATCTGACTCTAATAGTGGACCACAATCTTGATATTCAGAGTGGTCCACAGACCAGGACCTGGAGCATCAATATGAACCAGTTTCAAATGCAGAATCTCTGGGCTCAGGCTAAACCTGCTGAATCAGAATCTGCATTTGAGCAAGATCCCCAAGTAATTGATATACACATTAATATTGGAGAACTTCTGGTCAAGAAAAGTATTTCTCAATCTTCCCACAGTTGATTTTGTGTGGGTTAATTCTTTGTGGTGGGAACACCCTGTGCAGTAAAGGATGCTGAGCAGCATCCTTTACCTCAACTCAATAGATGGTAGTAGCACTTTCCCAGTTGTGACAACTAAAAATTCCCCAGAAAATGCCAAGTGTCCCTGTGGGCAAAATCACTCCTGGTTGAGAACCATTGGCTTTGACATGAGAACTGGAAATAACTTGATGGGGTTCCAATCAAACCTCATCTTTTAGTTATTTAATAATGTTATATTACTTTCCCTTTCTGAGCCCAATTTTTACAAATATAGATTGATATTCATAAGAGGATGGACCTCAGAGAATTGACTTTAGTAAAAAATTAAATGAGACAATCCATGTAAGAATCTAAGTTCAGGTCATTGCGCATAAAAGATCCAAATATGGCTTAAAATTAACTAATATTTTCTAAATGGAGGATTACATGAGAGTTCTTAATTTTTTTGTGTTAAAAGCGCAAAACTCCTAACTGACCTGTCAAAAGCGTCAGGAAACTAATGGCTACGTACCTATGATTTTATATCAAAGGAAAACACCTCTCGCCTGTGTTGAGGAGATGAATAGCAATCAGGAATATCTCGAACATGTCCTGATATCTATAGATATCCTAAGTCAATAGTTTGGAGGCCCCCGAGATCTACTCAACACAGAATCCTCAATCTTAGATTTGGAGAAAACATGAACTCAAGACTGGGAGAAGGTGCAAGGAAGTTGGGCCTTTGGAAGGCAGGAGAGTTCATGGAGAAAGAGGAATGCAAACTAGAGTCACCTGACTTATAACCTGGACTATTGGGAATAGACAATTAGCAGATGCTTCCTTTGTGTCCAGCCCAGTGTCCCACAGGAAAATGGTATGCTCAGCGGTACAGGTAATAATAAAAACAGTGCCTAATGAGCACTGTCACAAGAAGCTATAAATATCTCCTCCACTTCAGTTCCTTAGCATGTGCCACCTTGAGTTAGAAAGGGTATGGTTGTTGCTTTGAGGTCCCAAGTCTGGCTCAGAAACTCATGTGTCACTCCTTTCTGCAGTCCTCTCTGGTAACAGAGTCTCTGTCTCCACCATCAACCACCCGGAGAGGAATTCAGATTTCTACACAGAGACCTTCCTCTCAGAGACCCCATCCAGGTGAGTCTGGGAGCTCAGTAACTTCAGGAAAGGGTCAGAGAGAAGGGAAGTGGAGAATTTTCACGTGAGGTCACCCGAGAGAAAAACCTGCCTAGTCCAGAGCTAAGAGCTTGCCATGTTTGTTTGCTTGGTAGATTAATTTATAATTAATGTATTTAGTATATTAAAAGGAGAAGTGTCCTTTGGAATCAGAAATACAGGAGTCATTGTTACAATTTTTTTTGTCTTTTTAGGGCTGCACCCAGAGCATATGGAAGTTCCCAGCCTAGGGGTCAAATCAGAGCTGTATCTGCTGGCCTATGCTACAGCCACAGCAATGCGGGATCCAAGCCATGTCTGCAACCTGCACCACAGCTCATGGCAACACCGGATCCCTAACCCACTGAGCGAGGCCAGGGATTGAACCCATATTCTCATGGATACTAGTAGGGTTTGTTACCACTGAGCCACGATGGGAACTCCCTTTGTGACAATTAAATGATGAGAATGCAAATCCTTCTGGATGAGAATAAAGAAGGAATTGAAGGCATAAAGTGGTTCCATAAAATTACATCTGAAGAGTTTTGCGGTTAAGAGGAGTAACAAAATAGAGTATTAGGTTCGGGGATCTGTGCAATGAACTGAGGACATTTTTTTAAATATTTAAGGAGTTCCCTAATATATGGTATATCTGATATTCATCTTTTAAAATCCCCACTATTGCTGGATATTGTAATTTTCTGTTGTAAATTGAGGGTTTATGCCCTTTGTTCATTTTTCTGGTGGAATGTTCAGTCAATAAAATGTCTTAACACTGTAAAGTATCGTGCCTTTCTCTTGAGGATAAATTGTGTTTTGCTGCTTTATTAGCTAATCTGGGCAGAACCAAGGAAGCTTTCTCCCCAGCACCATCTCTCAGGAATCTCCTGAGCATTTTAGATCTCTTTTCCCACACAGGTCCATATCTTCTTCCTCTGTTTTCGAAATTCTTTTTGTGTTTCTTTAACAGAACACAAAATGATCATATGACTATAGAACCCCATGTTTTCATGGCCATGGGAGGCTGACCAACTGGAACTTGGTTACTGTTTCTGTATTCTTTAAAAATATAATCTGAAGTTCCCGTCGTGGCGCAGTGGTTAACAAATCCGACTAGGAACCATGAGGTTGCGGGTTCGGTTCCTGCCCTTGCTCAGTGGGTTAACGATGTGGCGTTGCCATGAGCTATGGTGTAGGTTGCAGACGCAGCTTGGATCCCGCATTGCTGTGGCTCTGGTGTAGGCTGGCGGCTACAGCTCCAATTCGACCCCTAGCCTGGGAACCTCCATATGCCGCGGGAGCGGCCCAAAGAAATAGCAAAAAAGAAAAAAAAATATATATATATATATATATATAATCTGATGTTGACAGCTTCCCTTATATCATTTATTTCCTCATTATTATGGCTGTGGTGAGAAGATCCTGGTAGCGACATAGCCCCAGGAAGTCATAAAGTCATAGTGAACTCAGTGTGGGTGTGTGCCCCTGTATTTTGTTGGGCATAAGCAGCTCTTCGGACAGTGGTACCCAGCCCATATACTCCAAAATGTGACCCTTAATACAGAAGCCAGAATTTTTTTTTTTTGTCTTTTGTCTTTTTAGGGCCGCACCTACAGCATACAGAGGTTCCCAGCTCAGGGGTCGAATTGGAGCTACAGCTGCCAGCCTACACCAGAGCCACAGCAAGGCAGGATCCGAGCCATGTCCGTGACCAACACCACAGCTCACTGCAATGCTGAATCCTTAACCCACTGGTCGAGGCCAGGGATCAAACCCATGTGCTCATGGATACTAGCTGGGTTCATCAACAATTGAGCCACGATGGCATCTCCCAGAAGCCAGAATGTTAACCAACCGATGGAAATAAGGGGATCATCACTACTCGCAGGATTCCTTGGAAATAAAATTAATAAAGTGCAAGGAACGGTGCGTGAAGGAGAGACTCCCTGTGTCTTGAAGTTTCAGCCTTAGCAGAGAAGCCATCATGTCTCTCAACAATCTCTTTGACAGCGTCTTTCATCACATTCCCACATTGGCCCCATTTTGAATCCTCAATATCTGAATCGATCCCCTTCTGCAAAGTCTTTGTTCAGGCTCTTTCTCTTGCAAGGCAATCAGTTCTTTTTGCTCCCTTAATCCTACCTGCTATATTAACTAATATATTCAAATGTCCTGGTATTGGAGTGTGGGTATCTTTTGGAGGCCCTTACCCTAACTGCTAAGACTTTTTTCAGAAGTATATTATTTGATGTCATTCAAGTGGCCTTATTTAAAAGAATAAAAACCAGAATTTATCAAGTGAATACACTTTACATTCAAAATTTTATGCCAAAAATGCTACCTCGTAGAATAGACATCTGTAGAATTCAAATCAGACAATCCCTATAGGTGCTAGGGTTAGGTTACACTGCACAAAAAGATCTAAACATACCACTTACAGTTAATGAACCTTTTTTTGTTTGTTTGTTTGTTTTTTGTTTTTGGCCTCCTCGTGGCATGTGGAGCTCCCGGGCCAGGGATCAGATGGGAGCCACAGTCGAGACCTAAATGGCAGCTGCAGCAATGCTGGATGCCTAACCCACTGTGCCAGGCTGGGAATCGAACCCACATCCCAGAGGCTCCCAAGACACAGCTGATCCTGTTTCACCACAGCGGTAGTTCCAGTTAACAAACTTTGTAATGAGAACCTAAATGAGAGCTCTTAACGTCAACATGTGAAATGCCTAATTATTTTGAAAAACTGTCACCAAACCAAAGAGTGTAGTTTTATATAACACAGGTCTCACCCTTGTTTTAGAGAAGAATACAACTTTTCTGGATATCAGTGGCTGTGTCCCAACCGCAAGTCCATGCTTTAAAGATGCAAGGGATCTTTTCAAGACAGGTTCATCAGTCATAAAGTTTGGGGAAAATTCTAACTCAAGATTGGGTTAAGGTCAGAATTCCTTCTGTGGTGCAGCAGGTTAAGTATTGGTATTGTCTCTGGGCAGCAGGTCCAGTGGGTTAAGGATCTGATGTGGGATCCAGCTGCGGCTCGGATTTGATAAGGGAACTTCCATATGTTGCAGGTGCAGACCAAAAAAAAAAAAAAAAAAAAAAGAAAAAAGACTGAGTTAAGGTCTTGGGAAGACAGACCTCTGCAAGGCTGGAGAGTTCGTAGAGAAGAAGAAATAAAAACTGGATTCACCTGACTTTTAACCTGATCTTCTGTGAAGAAAGCATCTCAACAAAACAAAACAAAACAAAAAAGTGTCCTTTCTATCCAGACCCGTGTCCCTCAGCATCACAGGGATCAATGTTCACGAACAAATGATGGCTAAAAAATGCAGTTAACAGAGGAAGCGGGTGGCATCAAGTGCATCCAGTAAAAGTAGAACATACCCAAAGGGTTTTGCAGCTTAGGAAAGCAGGAAAATTGAGAATCAGAAGTGCAGGTGTATCCAGTGAAGGGAAGACATTCCTTTTTATTTTTAAGAAGAATATCTGACTATGTTTCCGTATTGATGACAATGATCTAGATGAAGAGGTTACCTGCAGTCAAACGGTAGTTCATGAGTCATACATTTCACATTATACCCTCACCCTGAGGACTCATATACAAATGATTAAATCTACAAGAAGGGTGTGCTAAAGAACTTTACTTTTCATCGCTTAATTACCTGTGAAGCTGAATATATTAGCGGGCTAGCTAGGCATTTGCTTTCTTTTTTTAATATTCAAAGTATAGTTGATTTTCAACGTTAGATAATTTCGGATGCACAACAGAGATTTGATATTTTTAGAGATTACACTCCATTTGAAGTTATTATAAAATAATGGTTATATTCCCTGTGCTGTTCATTGAATCCTTGTATCTTATTTTATACACAGCGGGTCTGTACGTCTTAATCTCCTCCCCCTGTCTTGCCACTCCTCCCACCCATCTCCCCACTGGTAACCACTAGTTTGTCTCTGTCTCTACGATTCCACTTCTGCTATGTTACATTCATTTATTTTTTAGATTCCATATGTAAGTGAAAACATATATGGAACAGTAGGTTATCTTCATTTCATTGATGGTTTCCTTCACTGTGAAAAAGCTTTAATTAAGTCCCATTTGTTTATTTTTGCTCTTGCTTCCCTTGCTTAGTACAGATATTCTAACAATGTTGAGTCTTCCGGTCCATGAACATAGGATATCCTTCCATTTCTTTGTGTCGCCATCATTTTCTTTCATCACTGTTTTATAGTTGTCAGAGTATAGGTCTTTCACCTCCTTAGTAAGTTTATTCCTAGGTATTTTATTCTTTTTGATATGATTGTAAATAAGATGGTTTTCTTGCTTTTTCTGTCTGATAATTATGAGTGTCTATTTCTGTATATTAATCTCATATCCTGCACCTTTACTGAATTCATTTATTTAGATCTAGCAGTTTTTTGGCTCTGTCCCCCACAACTGTGCACTGTCCTGGCCATGGAAGCCTTTGCCCCAGTGTGGAGTTGCACTGCAGAGCGACAGGGGCCAGAGCCAGCACTGAGGTCAGGCTGGAGCATGCACTGGGTTGGTGACAGGAGACCAGCCAGAGTCCTGAGCAGTTTCAGTGTGCTTTTTCTGACTTGTTTCTGGAGCAGGCAAGCATGCATGCTGTTCAAGGGTGGCGTCCATGTTTCTTACAGCCCCACTGGCAGTCCCATGGGTTTCAAACTAGCACTTTGAGAGCCAGATCCCAGGGTTGGGGGTACCCACTGTGTAATTTGAACTGCTCACTCCCAGGAAGGGTCCTCCTCCTCTTCTTATCACCTTCTAGGGGTGCAGGTTCCAACCTGATCACTTTTCTTCCCTTCCTACCCAACTCCTTGTGGCTCTTTCATACAACCTTGGTTGCAGAAGAAGAGTTTTTCCTTCTGTTTCCAGTTTGTTTTCAGTGAGAATTTCTCCACGTGTAGATCTTTTTTCTTTTCTCTCTCTCTCTCTCTTTTTTTTTTTTTTTTTTTTTTTTTTTTTGGCTGCTCCTATGGCATGCAGAAGTTCCTGGACCAGGGATTGAACTTAAGCCACAGACATGACAATCACAAATCCTTAACTGTTAGGCCACCAGGGAACTCCTAGATTTTTTTTCCTTTTAATTTTTAGGGTCCCACCTGTGGCATATGGAAGTTCCCAGGCTAGGGGTCAAATCGGAGCTGCAGCTGCCAACCTACACCACAGCTCATGGTAATGCATCATCCTTAACCCACTGATTGAGGCCAGGGATCAAGCTCACATTCTCATGGACACTAGTTGGGTTCATAGCCCGCAGAGCCACAATGGGAACTCCTATTTGCTTATATTTTTCCCCATCACTGGATTGTAGGGGCTTTGGTTTTTCAGAACCCTATATTTATTGTCTAGATAGTGCCTGGAACATGGTTAACATTCAATACATATCCCTCAAATACACAGAAGATATTCTCAATGAAACACTAGACTGCATGATTTCTTGGGGAAAATGCCGAGAAGAGACAAAAATTCCTAAATAGGGATGACATGGGGAATCTTCTAAAGGAGACAATCCATACACTATTTTCATTTATTTATTTATTTATTTTTGCTTTTTAGGGCCACACCCGTGGCATATGGAAGTTCCCAGGCTAGGGGTTGAATGGGAGCAGCAGTCGCCAGCCTACACCACAGCCACAGCCACGCCAGATCCGAGCCATGTCTGCAACCTACACCACAGCTCATGGCAATGCTGGATCCTTAACTCACTGAGTGAGGCCAGGGATCGAACCCACATCCTCACGGATACTAGTCGGATTCGTTACCACTGAGCCACAGCGGGAACTCCCCATACACACATCCACATGCCATTCATATTAAAATGAATGTCTTGACTGCAAATACAGAGTGTGATATTTCAACCCAGTGAATCGTGTTGTTTTACTTTTCTCTCTCAGTCACCTTCACCACATGGAACCATGGAACCTCACAGGAGTTTCAGAATTTATTCTCTTGGGATTTTCAGAGGAACCAGAACTGCAGACCCTCATATTTGTGTTTTTCCTCTCCATGTACCTAATCACTGTGTTTGGGAATCTGCTTATCATCGTGGCCACCATCTATGACTCCAACCTCCACACGCCTATGTACTTCTTCCTCTCCAACCTGTCCTTTGCAGACATCTGTTTCATCACCACGACTGTCCCAAAGATGCTGGTGAACATCCAGACACAGAGTAAAGTCATAACCTATGCAGGATGCATCACCCAGGTGTACTTTTTCCTATTCTTTTCAGGGTTGGACATCTATCTTCTGACCGTGATGGCCTATGACAGGTTTGTGGCCATCTGTCACCCCCTGCATTACATGGTAATCATGAACCCCCGACTCTGTGGACTGCTGCTGCTGGTGACCTGGATTATAAGTGTCCTGCATTCACTGTTACAAAGCCTAATGGTGTTGCGACTGTCCTTCTGTACAGACCTGGAAATCCCCCACTTTTTCTGTGAACTCAATCAGATGGTCCAACTTGCCTGTTGTGACACTTTTCTTAATAACATGGTGATGTATTTTGCAGCTGTGCTGCTGGCTGGAGGTCCTCTTGCTGCGATCCTCTTCTCATACTCTAGGATAGTTTTGTCCATATGTGGAATCTCATCTGCTCAGGGGAAATCCGCAGCATTTTCCACCTGTGTGTCTCACCTCTCTGTCGTCTCTCTATTTTTTTGTACAAGTCTAGGAGTGTACCTTAGCTCTGCTGCTACCCACAGATCACACTCAAGTGCAAAAGCCTCAGTAATGTACGCCGTGGTCACGCCCATGCTAAACCCCTTCATCTATAGCCTGAGGAATAAAGACATAAAGGGGGCTCTGAAAAGACTCTTTGGGATGGCAGCTTTGCAAGGGCCAGTGGTCATAGGACTGAAGAACTGCCCATGATGTCAGAGCTCAATGTCTCAGCATCAGAAGTTGTAATTGTTTTCTTTTTCTTTCTTTTTTTTGGTCTTTTTAGGGCTGCACCTGTGGCATATGGAAGTTTCCAGGTTAGGGGTTGGAGCAGCAATGCCAGATCCAAGCCTCGTCTGCGACCTATACTACAGCTCATGGCAACGCCAGATCTTTAACCTGCTGAGAAAGGCCAGGGGTTGAACCCGCATCCTCATGGATACTAGTCAGGTTCCAACCACTGAGCCACGATAGGAACTCCAGAAGTTTTAATTCTTTTTTTTTTGGGGGGGGGGTCTTTTTGCCTTTTCTAGGGCTGCACCCACGGCATATGGAGGTTCCCAGGCTAGGGGTCCAATCAGAGCTGTAGCCACCAGCCTACGCCACAGCCACAGCAACGCGGGATCCGCGCTGCATCTGTGACCTACACCACAGCTCATGGCAACGCCGGGTCCTTAACCCACTGAGCAAGGGCAGGGATCAAACCCGCAACCTCATGGTTCCCAGTTGGATTCGTTAACCACTGCGCTGCAAGAGGAACTCCCAGAAGTTTTAATTCTTTAACCAGACTGTGGTACTAGAACTTGCTCCTTTATGTCCTAGAATTTTTATTTTTTCAATTTCTATGTACACATCACTTACTTTATTATGTTTTGTCTCTCGCTGACATTCAATTGTTTCCCTCTTTCATTTTCTTTGTTTTTCCTAATTTATTCTCAACCATAGAAAAAATTGGAAATCTTCATTTATATCATGTAATTGTTTGGATTTCTTAAGAATAATTTCTTCTCATATGACATATATGACCCCATGGTTTTGCTTTTACTAGAAGAATAGTCATGAGTTTTGCCACTCCAAAGGAAAAAACTAAACTTGGCAAATTACGCCATTTCTGTAATTTTATCGGAAGGGAAAATCTGAGACCAAAGTTTTTCACTTTGGTGTCCATCATTCCTCTGTATACAACTGCCTTAACTGGTCTTCTTGATAATGTAGACTGTTAACATACTAGTTTACTGTCACTGGTTTTATTCTCTTTATTAAGACCCTCTACTCCTTTTCAGGCTCTAGTCCTCATTGCCTACTATTGTCACTGGCAAAACTGATCATCAAATACAATTCTTCTAGTGGTGTCTACACAGAAACAGAAATTTGAATAAATAGATTGACTTAACATGGCCTTAGAATATAAGACAGGACACCATAAAACTCCTAGAAGAGAACACAGGCAAAACATTCTCTGACATAAATTTTAACAATGTTTTCTTAGGTCAGTTTCCCAAGGCAATAGAAATATAAGCAAAAATAAACAAATGGGACCTAATAAAACTTATAAGCTCTTGCACAGCAAAGGAAACCACAAATAAAATGAAAAGACAACCTACGGACTGGAAAAATATAATTGCAAATGATGAGACCAACAAGGGCTTACTTTCCAAAATATACAAACAGCCCATAAAACTCAGTAACAAAAAATAAACAATCCAATCAAAAAATGGGCAGAAGACCTAAAAAGACATTTGTCTAAAGAAGACATACAGATGGCCAGTAGGCACATGAAAAGATGCTCAACATTGCTAACTGTCAGAGAAATGCAAATCAAAACTACAACGAGGTATCACCTCACACCGGTCAGAATGGCTATCATCAAAAAGTCCACAAACAAAAAATGCTGGAGAGAGTGTGGAGGAAAGGGAACCCTCCCGCACTGTTGGTGGGAATGTAAATTGGTACAGTCATTATGGAAAACATTATGCAGTTTCTTTAAAAAACTGAAAATAGTTAGCATAAGATTCAGCAATCTCACTACTCCTGGACACATCCAGAGAAAACAATGATTTGAAAAGATACATGCATCCCAATGTTCACAGCAGCACAATTTACAACAGCCAAGTCACGGAAGCAATCTAAATGTTCATCGACAGATGAATGGATAAAGATGTCACGTATATATATACAGACACACACACACTCATCCGTAAAAAAGAATGAAATAATGCCATTTGCAGCAACATGGATAAACCTAGAGGTTATCACACTAAGTGAAGTAAACCAGACATAAAAAGACCAATATCATATGATATCACTTATACATGGAATCTAAAATATGACACAAATGTACTTATGAAATAAACAGACTCACAGACAGAAAACAAAGACATAGAAACAGAGTGAGAGATAAATTAAGAGTTTGGGGTTAGCAGATACAAACTATTATACACAAAATAGGTAAACAATAAGATTCTACTGATACCACAGGGAACTATATTCAATATCCTGCAATAAACCATAATGGAAAAGAATACGATGAAGAATATATACATATATATGTAACTGACTCACCTTGCTGTACACTAGAAACTAACACAAATTGTAGATCAATACTTCAATAAAAATTTTAAAAAGAACTGCTTAGACCTTTGATTGGCACATAGGAAGCATTCGTGCGTAAGTTTGTTGAATAAAATATGAAAAGCATAAAAAGAAAAGAAAGAAATGGGGAGTTCACAGCTCCCACAGCTGGATAGTTTCAAATTTATGAAAAATTCATCTTCGTTAATAGAGCCAAAGTGGCTGCTGCTTCTTTTTTTTTTTTTTTTTAAAGAAAAGATATTCAATTATTTCTTAGTCTAATCTCTTAAAATGCTCTCACAAGTGCAAGAGGAGGAACTGCTCTCAGCCAACAACTTACCAGTGATTTCGACACACAAACTTCAAATCATCATGCTGTATACTTATTTTAATTTCTGCACTGGAAAAGAAAAGGAAGGTGTAAATGAAGGTTAGTTCACAGTGACTCCATCTTTGCCTTTAAATTAATCTTTCTTCTTGGGGGCAGAAGGGGAAAAGAAAGATAGGGGAAAAGTGGCTGCTGACCATTCTTTTCAGCTATGGTTCCAACAGCAACTAATACTTTCTTCATGCGGTTCCTCTGTCTCTCTCTACCCATGCACGGCAGTCCGGGTCTTTTGCAAAGGTGACGCTATTGACGACTATCGCACCTGAGCAGGCCTTGCGTCCCCTTTAAGGAGCTTTCTGAGGGGTGCGGTGAGAAGGCCTTGGCCTCCACCTGGGCCACCAACCACGCCATAGAGGTGTTCGCTGCCTAGTTCCCCGGGAGGCTGCCATTCTTGCAAGGGCTGGGTACACTACATACCCCAAGTTTGGAAGGATGGCTGGGGTTACTGAGCCCGTTCCTTTTGGACTTTGAATTGGACTACAGAGGCCCTCAACCAAAAGAGCGCACAGATCCGAAATGAAGCCTCGTTGTAAGTTAGAATGAAAACCAAAACCCAAAAAATCAACCCCCCAAAGCCTCTCAAACCCATTCTCCGCTGAGGTACAGAGCCCAGAAAAATCATCGCGAGAGCGTCGGCACGCTCCCTGGGCGCGCGCCGGGGGCAGCCTCTGATTGGTGCGCCTCGTCTCTTAGCCCCGCCCCCTGCCCGAGCCCCGCCCTCCGCGCTCCAAGGCTCGCCGTCTGTCTCCCCGCTGAGGGGCCCTTCCTCGTTCTCAACACCTTCATTTCATTTTTTATTTTATTTTTTATTTTATTATTATTTTTTTTTTGTCTTTTTGCTATTTCTTGGGCTGCTCCCGCGGCATATGAAGGTTAGTTCACAGTGACTCCATCTTTGCCTTTAAATTAATCTTTCTTCTTGGGGGCAGAAGGGGAAAAGAAAGATAGGGGGAAAGTGGCTGCTGACCGTTCTTTTCAGCTATGGTTCCAACAGCAACTAATACTTTCAACTAAGCTGGGAGGGTTTGAATTGGAGCTGCAGCTGCCAGCCTAGCCACAGCCACAGCCGGCCAGATCCA
Organism: Sus scrofa; assembly: GCF_054392235.1. Taxonomy (NCBI): domain Eukaryota; kingdom Metazoa; phylum Chordata; class Mammalia; order Artiodactyla; family Suidae; genus Sus; species Sus scrofa. The sequence goes on from NC_139385.1 coordinate 16,925,794, forward strand.
AGCCGAGTCTGCCACCTTGCCCCCACAGCAATGCAGGATCCTAAACCCGCTGAGCGTGGCCGGGGATGGAACCTGCATCCTCACGGATACTAGTTGGGTTTGTTACCGCTGAGCCACCGTGGGAACTACGACAGGGGCACAAATTCTGCAGAGGCTCTATCTCCCTCTTTTTGTCTACGACCCCCCGCCTCCCAGCACGGACTCTTTAGGCTCTGCTTCTCTGGCCCCTCCTTCAGGCTGTTTTAGTACTGCCCAGTAGTTACCTAAGGCTGCCAGCCTCTGTTCTAAGGAATTAGACCTCCAAGGTCATTTCTAGGAAGCAAGACTGAGGGAAATGAGATTAACAGTCTTCACAAGTCACGAATCAAACCCCAAGAAGAGTCGGAGAGCCAAGAAAACCATCAAAACCAGGACTGGTCTTTATTGAGGGGTCAGGGCGCCATAACACCCCGAAAAAGCAGAGCCTGGGGACTTGACAAACACAGAAGCGGCATTTAAGGGTTTCTTAGACATGCAATCTGGGTCTCCCCGCCAGGGGAAAGGCCATGGGTGATGGGGTTGCTCACAAGGACTTGAGGAAGTTCCTGTATTTGTCCAGGAAACTGGCAGACAGAGTATTCAGCTCTTGGCGAAGTTCCTGCAGAGCCTTGTCCTGCTCTTCCTGCTCCCCCACCATCTTCTTCTTGTAGTAGTTGAGGTACAAGTCCATCCAGTCATTCACCACAGTCACCATGGCCTCTTCGGGGATGGCAGGCTCTGAGAAGACCTGCAAGGTGGGGTGGGGGGAGGGGGTTAGGATTCTGCAAGAGAAACCCCGCTGAGCCCTGTGATCAGGAATAACCACACACTCTGACACCCCCTTTTCTCCACTTCGTATGCCCTGTCTCTAGAAGGTTCCATCAACGCCACCACAACCCTCCTGGCTCCACATTATTTTCCCTTCTCTGTCCTCATCCATTCTCCACACTTCAGGCCCTTTCTTTGAAACGGAGGGCCTTGGCCTACCTGCTGATTCAGCAGAATGTTAAATTCCTTTATTCCTGCAGAAATGAGATCCTGATTGGTTGGAAGAAGGGCCATCTGCTTGGGTAGAGAAACAGATGGAACTTAAGTATCCTTTTTGCCCATCCAAGGGTTATTTCCCCCAATTCCCTCACTCCCCTGAAGGATCCCTGGTGCAAGGCCAGCTGCCCTCCACCACCTTTCAAACCCTGCCCTGTTCTGAGATGGCATTTCTCCCCGGGGGGCTCACCTTCAGGTCCACTGCAGGTGGAGCTGTAGTGTCTCACCTACCCTTTGCAGGGTCTGGATGTTTCTCTGTGCCCAGCTAGATGCAGACAAGGAGGCAAGTGTGTCAGCTCAAGAGGGAAACGCCCTGCATTTAGGAGCTGAGGGAGGGTGATAGGTCAGCCAGGGCAGGGGAAGGAGGGAGAGGCTTCCCTGAAATTAGAAAGATAGCAAGGCCCAGAAAATAGATAAGTGGGGAGGGGAGGGACCCAGAAAACCGGACCAGAGACAGATCCTTGTCCTCTCCTGCACACCCCAGTATCCAAGCTTCAAATGCTAACATTAAATGATGTCCCATTCCATGACAGGCATTGATTGATTGATTGATTGATTGATTGTAATTTTTAGGGCTGCACTTGTGGCATATGGAAGTTCCCAGGCTAGGGGTCCAATAGGAGCTACAGCTGCCAGCCTATGCCACAGCAACAGCAACACAGGATCTGAGCCACGTCTGCGACCTACACCACAGCTCACGACAATGCCGGATCCTTAACCCACGGAGCAAGGCCAGGGATCAAACCCACAAGCTCATGGTTCCTAGTCAGATTCATTTCCGCAGCACCACAACAGGAGCTCCCTACAGGCATTTTTTTAAACCATCCCAACAAGCAGTGGCAGTTACTCTCCCAATTCATAGATGATCTATTACCAGCAGCTTACATTCCGTTTATCATTTTGTGCCAGGCTCTATTTCAAGCAAGTATTAAGGTATTTCTTCTTTCTTTTTCTCCCCACCCCGACCACGCCTGTGGCATGTGGAAGTTCCCAAGCCTGGGATCAGAACCTAGCCACAGGGGTGACAACACCGAATCCTTAACCACTAGGCCACCAGGGAACTCCCAATTGTTATAAAAAATCATATTAGGCAAGTTCCAATAACAGCCACATGTTGCAGGTGTACGCCAGCTGCAAGGTGGGAGGACTGAATGCTTCCAGGCTGAGCTCCACAAGAGTGGAGATGCATGTGTCTTACTCTCTGTTATATCACCAGACACTCAAGAAAGTTAAGATACTCTTTTTCTTGTGGCTCAGTTTCTGTCTGTCTGTCTTTCTTTCTTGGCCACACCTGAGGCATATGGAGGTTCCCAGGCTAGGGGTTGAATTGGAGCTGTTGCCACTGGCCCACACCACAGCCACAGCAACGCAGGATCCGAGCTGCACCTGCAACCTACACCACAGCTCATGGCAACTCCAGATCCTTAACCCACTGATTGAGGCCAGGGATCGAACCTGTGTCCTCGTGGATACTAGTCAGATTTGGTACCTCTGGGAACTCCTCCTGTGGCACACTCTCCATCCCTGGCCTGGGAACTTCCACATACCACAGTTGTGGCCATAAAAAAAAAAGAAAGAAAGAAAGAAAGAAAAAGTGAAAGAAAAAGCCCCACAATGTTCATAGGCACCTATTCACACATAGTTTGTTGATTTGCTCTTTTTTGTTTAGAGCATTTTCTTAATCAATATACAACAAAGTGAACTTCCTTTTGGTGTACAATGTATAGATTTTAACACATAGATTCATGTAACTGCTACCACAATCTGGATACAGAATACTTCTGTCACCCCCAAACTCCTTCTGGCTTCTCCATTATAGTCACCCTGACTCCCATCCCTAAATCCTGCTAAGCACTGTTTTGTTCCCTGTCACTACAGTTCAGTATTTTTGAGGATGTCCTGTGATGGAAGCATACAGCATGTAGCCTTTGAAACCGGCTCCTTTGTTTCAGAGTAATCAATGCCCTTCAGCTCATCCAAGTTGTTACAAGCACCGTGTTGTTCCTTTCCATTGCTAAGTGTGCACTGCACAAATGCACTAGTTTGTGGATTCATTCACCACTGAAGAACATTTGGATAGTCTGCAGTTATTGCCAAGTCTGAATACACGTACAATAAATATTTGTGTACCAATTTTTGTGCGAACATGTTTTCATTTATTTAGGGTAGAAAGTATGTGTTCCCACTAGGAGAAATAATTGCAATATGACCTGACAAAGAATATGTATACAGGGAGTTCCCTTAGAGGCTCAGCAGTTAACAAACCCGACTAGGATCCATGAGGATGAGGGTTCAATCCCTGGCCTCGCTCCGCAGGTCAAGGATCCAGGGTTGCCAGGAGCTGTGGTGTAGGTCACAGACACGGCTCAGATCTTGAATTGCTGGGGCTGTGGCATAGGCCGGCAACTGAAATTCCAATTCGACCCCTAGCCTGGGAACCTCCATATGCTGCAGGTGCAGCCCCCAAAAAAATTTAAAACAAACTCCTGGAATTCTACTGTGGTGCATGAGGTTAAGGATCCAGCTTTGTCACTGCAGCAGCTGGAGTTGCTGCTGTGGTGCAGGTTGGATTCCTGGTCCAGGAAATTCCACATGCTGTGGGTTCAGCCAAAAAAGAAACAAAAAAATAAAACAAACTCTTGGAGTGCCCATCATAGCTCAGTGGAAATGAATTCGACTAATAACCATGAGACTTTAGGTTTGAAACCTGGCCTTGCTCAGTGAGTTATGTATCTGGTGTTGCCATGGCTGTGGCTTAGGCCAGCAGCTGTAGCTCCAATTAGACCCCTAGCTTGGGAACTTCCATGTGCTGCAGGTGGAGCCCAAAAAGCAAAAAAAAAAAAAAAAAAGAAAAAAAAAAGAAAAAGAAAAAGAAAGAAAAGAAAAGAAAGAAAGAAAGAAAAAGAACAATACAGGGAGTTTCTGATGGCTCAGCAGGTTAAGGATCCAGTGTTGTACCTGCTGTGGCTTAGGTCACTGCTGGGGCATGGGTTTGATTCCTGGCCTGGGAACTTCCGAATGCCCTGGGAGCAGCCAAAAATTAAAGAAAAAAAAATTAAAAAGAAAAAAGATGCTATAGTTCTAATTCGCCTCAAATTGGACTCCTGCCTCAGGGCCTAGAAGAGTAGCACCTGCCCACTGAATTTTTTTTCTTTTTTCTTTTTTTTTTTTTTTTTTTTTGGTCTTTTTGCCTTTTCTAGGGCCGCTCCTGCAGCATATGGAGGTTCCCAGGCTAGGGGTTGAATTGGAGCGGTAGCCGCTGGCTTACACCAGAGCCACAGCAACGTGGGATCTGAGCCGCGTCTGCAACCTACACCACAGCTCACGGCAACGCCAGATCATTAACCCACTGAGCAAGGGCAGGGACCGAACCCGCAACCTCATGGTTCCTAGTCGGATTTGTTAACCACTGAGCTATGACGGGAACTCCGAATTTTTCTTTTTCTTTCTTTTTATGCCCGTACCTGCAGCATATGGAAATTCCCAGACTAAGGGTCAAATCAGAGCTGCAGCTGCTAGCCTACACCACAGCCACAACACTGGGATCCAACCTGCATCTGCGACCTATACCACAGCTCACAGCAATGCTGAGCCACAACAAGAACTCCTGCTCACTGAATATTTGTTGAATGAATAGATGAATAAATTACTTTTACCAGTTTTCAGCTCAGTAACTTTGCTGAAGTCACTTCACATATGCAAGCCCTAGTTCCCTTGTTTAGGGGAGGAATAGGAGTTCCTGTTGTGGCACAGCAGAAACAAATCTGACTAGTATCCCTAGGATACGGGTTCAACCCCTGACCTCGCTCAGTGGGTTTGGGATATGGCACTGCTGTGAGCTGTGGTGTAGGTCATAGATGCGGCTTGGATCCCGAGTGGCTGTAACTGTGGTGTAGACCAGCAGCTGTAGCTCTGTTTCAACCCCTGGCTTGGGAATTTCCATATGCCGAGGGTGCAGCCCAAAAAGCAAAAAAATTTAAAAAATGTAAAATCATACCTACAAGGGCTAGTGAGAAAATAAATTCATTCATTCCACTTATGAATATTTAGCACCTGCCTTGTGCCGGTTCCTGGGAAATATCAGTGCCGAAGACAAAGTTCCTCTCCCCTACGAGCTTAAGTTCTACTGGGGGGAGTGAGAGGATGAACAGTAAGGGGTGAACTCTGGGAGAGCGAGCAGGGCCCCATCTATAGAGCTTCGTGGGCCCTGGCAGAGTGTGTTTTGTTTTCAAATGTGAAAGAAAGCCATTGAAGGGTTTGGAAGAGAATGTTGCTATCCTCTTCCATAAAACAGGAAGCTACTGGAAGGTTTTAAGCAGGGGAGTTTTGTTTTGTGTTTAGGGCCACACTGGTGGCCTATGGAGGTTCCCAGGCTAGGGGTCGAATCAGAGCTGTAGCCACTGGCCTACACCATAGCCACAGCAATGCCACAGCTCACAGCAACACCAGAACCTTAACCCACTGATCGAGGCCAGGGATTGAAACTGCATCCTTGTGATTACTAGTCAGATTCCTTTTCGCTAAGCCACGATGGGAACTCCTAAGCAGGGGAGTTTTAAGCTGGCTAGGGAGCTGACTCCAAGGGGCAGGAGGGGAAGTGGGGACAGGCATTCGACAATATACCGAGCATTGAGCAGAATGTTCCATGCTGCTCATCGCCTTGACTTTATGCTCACTGATCTCCCCACTTCCCACACGGTATTTAGACTTTTCCCGCAATTTCGTAGACCCTCTCCCCCAGTAAACACCAGAACTTCTTGCCCATTTCTCCTGTCCTGACACTCTTAACTGCAATCCCTTGATTTTCTCATTCTTCAGATATTCTTAGGATCTTTTCAGAAATAATATTCTTCGGAGTTCCCGTCATGGTGCAGCAGAAACAAATCCTACTAGAAACCATGAGGTTGTGGGTTCAATCCCTGGCCTTGCTCAGTGGGTTAAGGATCTGGCATTGCCTTGAGCTGTGGTGTAGGTCGCAGACGCAGATTGGATCTGGCGTTGCTGCAGTGTAGCCTGGGAACCTCCATATGCTGCAGGCACGGCCCTAGAAAAAACCAAATAGACCAAAAAAAAAGGGGGGGTGGGGGTGGGGTCTTAACAGGGTCTCAGGGATGATCTGGTCCAACTTATCATTTATTTATAAATATCTTTTTTTTTTTTTTTTTTGTCTTTTTGCTATTTCTTGGGCCGCCCCTGCGGCATATGGAGGTTCCCAGGCTAGGGGTCGAGTCGGAGCCATAGCCACCGGCCTACGCCAGAGCCACAGCAACACGGGATCCGAGCCGCGTCTGCAACCTACACCACAGCTCACGGCAACGCGGGATCCTTAACCCACTGAGCAAGGGCAGGACCAAACCCGCAACCTCATGGTTCCTAGTCGGATTCGTTAACCACTGCGCCACAACGGGAACTCCTATAAATATCTTTTACACACCTACTATGTGTTGGGTATTGGGAATGGGAGACAAATATAGTCCCTGCCCTCACAATAAAAAAGGCACCTGGAGCCCCTTAGGCACAATGACTTGCCCAAAGCCACAAGCTAAAAATTCTGTGGCTGCACCAGGTCTCAACCCAACGATAGGAATGCCCTCTTCCAGGGTTTGGCGGGCCAGAGGGCTCCCGCGGGGCCAGACAAAATGCTGCGAAGAACCAGGGGTTAGGACCAACCGCAGAGGTGGCCAAGAGATAGGAGAGGAATGGTTCAGTTCCCAGGTTGCCGGAAGGAGGCCGGCGGCCCTTTCGCGAAGGAAGATTGCCCCTCTGCGGCCGCCGTAGCCGCGCCGGAAGCGTTGTCTGAACATGTATCTCGTCCCGCGAAACTGAAGGGAGGGAACCACGATGGCTGACGTTGCAAGGCGTGAGGCTCCACTGTGCTCCGAGCAGTTCGGTTCCGGGACAGCCCGGGGCTGTCGCGCTGCCGCCGACGGGACCCTGCAGTGGGAGGCCTGGGGGAAGCGCTGGTGGGGGTTCTCCGGGGCTTTCACAGCGAAACCCGGAGAACGAGATGGGGACGGAGGGGTGGCTCCCGGGACGGCCTCCCCACCTCTCTCCCGGCTCCTGGCCGTGTTCCTGCCGCAGGGCTTCCCCGATAGCGTCAGCCCGGACTATCTGCCCTACCAGCTGTGGGATTCCGTGCAGGTCAGCTCGGCCGACTGGGGAAAGGGGCGACATGTAGCCTGGGTAGGGAGGACAGTGCGCCACCTCTTCCCATCCCACTTATAGGCTGGAGACTGAGGCCCAGAGCAGAGCTGTGACAGGTCCCAGGCCACACACCCAGGAGATAATAGATCTTAGACCAGCATGCTCCTGCGCCCACTCCTCATCCCACTTCTTTTCTTCTCCAGGCCTTTGCTTCCAGCCTCTCGGGCTCCCTGGCCACCCACGCAGTCTTGCTGGGCATAGGGGTAGGGAACGCAAAAGCCTCTGTTTCAGCTGCCACGGCCACCTGGCTCGTGAAAGGTGAGCTGGGCCCCTGGAGTCTCACCTATCTCTCCTCTCAGTCCTGCCATTTCTCTGTCCTCTTTTTCCTCCGACTGGGAGGCCCAACCCCTACTTTCCCCTTTACCTAGCTCCCGGCTGTGATGAGTATGTTTACACATGCCTCTCTGATTAGATCCAAGAGCCAGGTCTCCCCAGTTCCCAGAATAGTGCCTTGTGCCCTGTTAAAAAACAGCATTCAACGGAGTAAATTTTAGTGATTTTTATTGGCTTTATTGACGACGGATTAGTAACCCACGAGGGGAATACCACTCGTCCTGCACACCAGCCTTGCAGCTGCACTCTTTCCCGTACAATACTGTTCAGTGCCCTTTAATCATCTGGAGCCCAGATGCCTAAATTAATGGGTCCCTCCCCTTTACTCCTAATCTGTGGAGAACTGCCTCAGAGTTCAGTTATTAAATAAAACTGCCAGTTGCCTGGAGTCTGGGAAATTAGTTAATTCTAGACAAAAACAATTTTGTAACTTGTCCTAAGTGGCGGAGAGGAGGTTGTGGGAAGGACGAAAGGCATTTTAGATCCCCTGGGATACTAGATGATGCCATAAATGATAACTGTAGTAACTATCTGTTGAATATATAGTTTTTGAAAACCGCTAACAAAAAAAGGGGAAAAAAAAAAAAGATATAGTTTGGTACCTTGTCACCTAGAGAGTGAAGTAGAGAAGAAAAGGGAAACTTCCACATCAGGAGGGCCCATGGCTCTCTCTACTGTTTTTCCCTGTGGTTCCCAGTGGGGATATAAATCAAACCCAGGGTAAGGCGGAGTGGAGTTCCTGTTGTGGCTCTGGGGTAATGAGCCAGATTAGTATCCATGAGGTTGCAGGTTCAATCCCTGGCCTCGTTCAGTGGGTTAAGGATCCAGCATTGCCACAAGCTGCAGCATAAGTCTCAGACTTGGCTCGAATCCCATGTTGCTGTGGCTGAGGCATAGGCCAGCAGCTGTGGTTGGGATTCTCCCCCTAGCCTGGGGACTTCATATGCCGGTGGGTGTGGCCCTAAAAAGACCAAATCAATCAGTCAGTCACAATGGGGGCAAGGCTCTTTCTGCTCCCAGCATCATCCTGGCCACAGCTCTGGTGACCCTCCCTGGATCTTTTGGAGAATCTGGAGGTTCCTGATTATACCCTCACCATTAAGACGAGCAGATTGTCCAAATATGAGTCACCACTGGAAAGAAGCTCCTTTTCTGAGAGTGCTTATCAGTGGAGAAGTGGTGATCGGTGACTCTTGTCCTAGTTGTCTCTTCTTTTAACAATAAAATTCCCTAAACAGTACTTATTATGTACCAGTCTTTAAATGTACTGACTCAGTCTTCACAGTAACTCTGAGAGGGGTATTGTCACTCTGTCCATTTTATAGATGGGGAACCTGAGGCACAGAAGAGTTAAGTTGCCTAGAGTCACAGCCAGTAAGTGTTAGGGCATGGATTTGAACCCAGGAGGTCTAGTTCCAGGGTACAAAGACCATTTCAAGATGTGGAAAGATAACCACTTAAAACCTGTTATTGACATTAAAAGAAGCCCCCTTAGGTGTTCCCTGGTGGCCTAGCGATTAAGGATCCAGTGTTATTGCTGTGGCTTGGGTCACTGCTGTGGCATGGGTTCAGTCCCTGGCCTGGAAACCTCTATGCTGCAGACTTTGCAAAAATAACAACAACAACAAAAAAAAAACCTTCTTAATTAGAAGGAATGTTACAGGAGTTCCTGTCCTGGCACGGCAAAAACAAATCTGACTAGGAACCATGAGGTGGTAGGTTCGATCCCTGGCCTTGCTCAGTGGGTTAAGGATCTGACGTTGCCGTGAACTGTGGTGTAGGTCATAGACACAGCTCCGATCTGGCATTGCTGTGGCTGTGGTGTAGGCCAGTGGCTACAGCTCCGATTGGACCCCTAGCCTGGGAACCTCCATATGCCTCGGGAACAGCCCAAAGAAATAGCAAAAAAAAAAAAAAAAAAAAAAAAAAAGAAACTCCTTTGGAATTTTTTGATGTCCTTTTTAGTTACAAATCTCTTCATGGAACATGATGGTAATTGTCATAACTACCAGTAGTAAGACCACTAGCAGGTAATATTTTGACAGCCTACTGTATGCCAGGTATTTTGCACACTGATATGTAAAATGTAACAATCTCATAGCAGAAATTGACACAACATTGTCAATCAACTGTAACAAAAAAATAAAAATCTTACCAAAAAAATTTAAAAAAATAATATGTAACAATCTCTGTAGCAGCCCTATGAGGTAGACACCATTATGAATACCTTTTTCAGAGGGGGAAGCTGAGGCACAGAGAGGTTTAGTAACGTGCCAAAGGTCACTAGGGCCAGGATTTGGACTCAGACTGGCTAACTCCCGGATCCTCCTCTTCGCCACCACACTCCTTTGCCAATTAGACTTTTAAAGTAGAGCCAAGGAGTTCCCGTCGTGGCGCAGTGGTTAACGAATCCGACTAGGAACCATGAGGTTTCGGGTTCGGTCCCTGCCTTTGCTCAGTGGGTTAACGATCCGGCGTTGCCGTGAGCTGTGGCGTAGGTTGCAGATGCGGCTCGGATCCCACGTTGCTGTGGCTCTGGCGTAGGCTGGTGGCTACAGCTCCGATTCGACCCCTAGCCTGGGAACCTCCATATGCTGCGAGAGCAGCCCAAGAAATGCTAAAAAGACAAAAAAAAAAAAAAAAAAAAAAAAAAAATAAAGTAGAGCCAAGTACAGTTTGTGGACATCTGAATCCTTACTAGGATTCAAGTTTTTAGATCAGCCGCTTGTGAGTGTGGCAAAGAGGCAGAAGTGGGAATTAAGTTTCCTAGTTGAGTGGACAGTGTTGACCTTCTAACAGGGAGGATGTGTATCATTGCTGCACCCTAGTGCCAACCTCCAGAATCCGACAAGAGCCTTGCAGACTGCCTCCCTTGAAAACAGAGTAACCCCTTTCTACCAAGTGGCCCTTGTAGGGAGGACACACATCCCTGGTGGGAGAAGCGTGTGCAGTCTGAGGGCCCTGTGAGCTCTCAAGTAAAAGTAATCTTGCCATGTTCAGAGCCACTAAAACGATCCAGGACAAGAATCTCAAACAATGGAAATTTTTTGTAGAATAAAATGTACTGGAAAGGAAGGTGAGTGATAGAGGGAGGAGACTTCTAAAGCCACCCTGGAAGGTGTTACTTCCAGGGACATAGACAGAAGTGGAGAGGCAGGGCAGGCCAGATGGGAAATGTGTCATGTCATACCCACAGCTCTGCAGGACACAGCTGCTGCTCAGCCACTGCCAACTGGAGCAGGAAGGGGAGGCAAGCCCAGGGCCGCCAGGTCTTCAGGTTCTTCCGAGAAAGCTGTACGTCCAGATTTTCTCGGAAAATGTCCCATTTTCCTTTACCTGTTTTTCTCCAAGCTTCAGTTGCTTCATCTGTGAAAGGAAATGATCCCTCTCAAGCTCATAGGATTGTTGTGAAGATTTGAAAGGCCTGGTATTTCAGGTGTCCACCTGAGTGCTCAGTGGCCTTCTTCAAGTGCAAGGTTGAGTAAGAGGTCTAGCTAGAAGGTGGCAATGCCCAAGGATGGAGGTTGTAGCAGGGGGAGAACATTTCCAGTGGAGAAAGGAGAAGGCTGGCCCATGTCACCACCTTCGTATGTTGTGGGAAGTTCTTACCTCTCCTGTCTTCAACCTAGTTCTCCCTTTTGCGAACCTCACTTATGGGCCCCTGCCCTCAAGCTCAAAAAAGTTAGGGGTCCTCTGCCCCCTGGATCTGTCCTTTCCAGTGCCTGCTGTCAGAGGCCTTCCCAGTTAGAGTCTAGAACAGCTTCTCTATGATCCCCGGGCTGGGCTTAATGAGCACTACTCCCAGTATAAGATACAGTTTAGCAGTTCCCATCATGGCTCAGTGGTTAACGATTCCAACTAGGAACCATGAGGTTGCGGGTTTGATCCCTGGCCTCGCTCATTGGGTTAAGGATCCAGTGTCACCGTGAGCTGTGGTGTAGGCCGCAGACGCGGTTCAGATCCTATGTTGCTGTGGCTGTGGTGTAGGCCAGCAGCTCCAGCTCCGATTAGACCCCTAGCCTGGGAACCTCCGTGTCCCATGGGTGTGGCCCTAGAAAAGACAAAAAAAAAAAAAAAAGATGCGGTCTAAATCAGGGGTTGGCAAACTTCGCAAAGGACCAGTACACTCTTGGCAGGGCATACAGTTTTGGTTGTAGCCCTTTGATTTTGCCATCGTGTTATGAAAAAAAGCCACAGCCAATCTGTCAGCGAATGGATCCAGCTATGTTCCAAGAAAACTATTTACTAAAACAGTGTAGAAGCCTATAGACCACAGTTAACTGGTCCTTGGTTTAAATCAGTGTTTTTCTTTATTTTTCTTTTTGTCTTTTTAGGCCTTATAATACTAGGATTCATCCATGCTGATGTGAGTAGCTGTGGTCCATTGGCTTTTCACTGCTGTCTAATATGCCCCTGAGTAAATGTGCCAGAATTTGTTCCTGCGTTATCCTATTGATGAGTATTTGCATTATTCCCAGTGTTTTTGCTGCTGTGAACAATGCTGCAGAGAATATTTCTGGCCCATGACTCTTGGTGCATGTGGCTACCTAGTTCTCCTGGGTACATACTGAGGAACTGCTAAGTACGGCACTTCTGACCCCATGATACAGCTACTAATTGTACCAGACTGAGCTCCCAAGGGCAGTGACCCCAGGTGAAAAGCCATCTCAGTGCCAGGCTGTGCCAGGCCCCACAGCCCCCAGTGCTCTTGCTTGTTCCTTACTGGTACCTCTCTCCCCCAGATTCAACTGGCATGCTGGGCCGCATCGTCTTTGCCTGGTGGATGGGGTGAGTTTGCCTTCCCAATCAGCAGACTTCTGGCCACTCTCCCCCGACAGGAATCCCGTCTGTCTCTACCCTGGCTGTATTTTCAGCTCCCCCTCTCTCCTCCCAGTCTCTAGCGGAGGGGAGATTTAACAGGTCGATCAGCACCAAGGAATCCTGAATGAGTGCCCAGTACAGGTGGCCTGCCCAGGGTCCAGAGCCATGGCTGAGATCTGCCTTCTGGAGCACTGCTGTGCCCCTCTGCTGCCCATCCTGGAAAAATGCAGAGAACCACCAGGCTCTGAGCCTCCTCTGCTGGCTTGCTAAAAGAAACCTGGACAGGACAGTGGTCATTCTCAAAAAGAATGCCTTTACTCCAGAAAGCTTAGACACTCGGCTGGCCTTCGCTGAGTGGAGAGTGGGTTTGAGCAGATCATCGGATCCCTGTCCCATGTGGGATCCATGTCACCACTTATCTAGAAGGGATTGAGGGTCTTGGGCTGCCTCCTTCCTCCTTGAGTCCATACTGGGCAGCCTCAGGAATGGTTTAGCATCTGCCATCAGTTGTTCTCGGGCAGTTCAGTGCGATAGGTTCTATAAAGTGCTTAGCACATAATGAGTTCTCAGTAAACAGCAGCTGCATGTATCGGGTCTAAGGGGGCCTCACAAGCTCTCTATCATCTGTAATCCTTAGAAGCACTTTGTAGAGTAGGATGGAATGTGTACCTTTTCCAGATGTGAAGCAGAGCAAGTCACACACCCTGTAACTGGTGAGATGAGATTTGAACCTGAAGCCCAAACTCTCTCTGATGAGCCCCAGGCCAGGCCCACGTGCTCTGGTCCTGCCTTCACCCCATGGTCATTCCCTCGGGAGTTCCCCAAGTGTGTCCGGTGCCCCACCCAGGAATGCACCCTTTCCCTCCAGGAGGTTGCAAATTCAGAGTCAGAGCTAAGGCTGCAGGTTCTGAGCTGGGCCCGGGGGGTGGTGGTGGTGGCTGCAGCATCTCCTGCCCTGGGACCTTGAAGAAGTGGTCCCCAGTGGTTTGTGCAAAGGCCAGGGAGTCACTCCACCTGGCAGAGGAGGGAACCATCCGCAGTGTCTTGTAATCAAGATATCCTATCCTGGATGTCGGAGGCTGTCGCCCTCTCTTGGCCGTCTTCCCCCTCCAACACACACACACACACACGCACACGCACACACTCTCCACGTGAGCCGAGGCAAGTAAGATCTCCTCTCTGGGCTAGTTATCTATAATGCACAGGGGGTTACACTAAATGTAGTGTTTATAAAACAGGTAGACTTTTTGCTGGGTACCATCTGTGACGCAGGAGGAGGCAGAGGGGAGGTGGCAAAGGAACCCAGGGATGGCAGAGAAGCCTAGAAGGTGGGGAGCAGCCACAAGACAATCGCTTCTTTCCTTGGTGCCCCATGGGTTAGTAAAGGGGAAATACTGAGTGTCCGCTGAAGGTCCTCCGAGCTAATGGTGGCATTTCAGGCAGCAGTGACAGGGTATTGGGACAGATGTCTGGCTGGGATGTGGGTTTTCCTGAGCCCTTCAGACCTTACCAAGGCCTGGAGGATGGCCTGCCTGCCCACAGGATGTGTTTTCTTCTTAAATCCAAGTTGCAAACCAACCTGTCCTCCCCAACAGGAGCAAAATGGACTGTAATGCCAAGCAGTGGAGGTGAGGAGGGGCTGGAAGTGAGGGGAGGGGCGTCTTCTATTATGAAGGCCTCTGACCTCTGACCTCTTATCCCTTCCCCCAGGCTTTTTGCCGACATCCTCAATGACGTCGCCATGTTCCTCGAGATTGTGGCTCCCATATTCCCCCTCTGTTTCACCGTGACCGTCTGCATCAGCAACCTGGCCAAGGTACCCACCTCTGGGGCACCGGCCTGGGTGGTGCTGTGTGTGGGCTCCGTTGGGGCTCACAGGTGAGCCCAGCATGGCCCTGTGTTTAGGGCACTTCTAGAAAAGTGACAAAGTTCAGATCGCTCTTCTCAGACCCAGTCATATTTTCCAGTCCTCCTCCAGCCAGCCAGTCTAAGGCAGGGTCTGGAGCTGTAGGACTGGTTGAGGAGCTCTGAGCTGAGAGATGGGACAAGTGGTCTGGTGTCCACATCTCGAGACCAGCCCCCTGGCTACCTTTCATTCTCTCAGTAAAGTATTTAGAGTGCCTCTTGCATGTTGGGCACACAACATGGGCTCTCCCGTCTCTAAAAGAAAGCCACACATAGTTAAATAAATGCTTCTCTAATTATAGAAAGAGGTATTCCAGATGAGAAGTGTTGGGAGCTGCAAGAGGGTTCAGCAGGGAACCTGGCCTTGTCAGGGGGATGCAGGAAGGTCTTCCCTGGGGCTGAAGAATGCGTCTGAGTTCTAGGGTGGGCGTTCTGAGCAGAGAGAGCAGTGTGGATCAAGGTCCAGGGGCAAGACAGCACAGACCCAACCGCGAGGCTGGCGGGCTGAGTGGGGCAAATCCCAGCTCTTCCTCGGCCAGGCTGCTCACCCTCATGATTCCTTCAGGTTGAGCTCATCCAAGAGGAAACCGAGGCCTGGCAAGGTTCAGTAAAGAGCTTAGCCTGGGAGTTCCCTGGTGGCTCGGTGGGTTAAGGATCCGGTGTTGTTGCTGCTGTGGCACGGGATCAATCCCTGGCCCGAGAACTTCCACGTGCCACGTGTGTGGCCAAATAAACAAATACATAAATAAATAAATAAAAGGACTGAGGGAGTTCTCGTTGTGGCGCAGCAGAAACAAATATGACCAGGATCCATGAGGATGTGGGTTTGATCCCTGGCCTCGCTCCATGGGTTAAGGATCTGGTGTTGCCGTGACTTGTGGTGTAGGTTGCAGACGTGGCTTGGATCCTGCGTTGCTATGGCTGTGGCATAGGCCGGCATCTGCAGCTCTGATTTGACCCCTAGCCTGGGAACTTCCATATGCTGCAAGTGTGGCCCTAAATAGCAAAAAAAAAAAAAAAAAAAAAAAAAAGAGGGGCAGGAAGGGAGTTTAGCCAGTCTTCACCACAGCGTTAAGTACCTGGCATTGATTAAAGATTCTTAAGGAAAAAAAAAAAAAGATTCTTAAGGAGACACGTAAGACCCATCTCAAAGGCCCATCCGCCTGTTCAGAAGCACTTGCGTTTCTCCGCAGGGCACTACTGACATTTAAGAGCCACCAGTTCTTCCCGGTGGAGGACCCTGAGCTTCCCTGGCCCAGGCTCTAAATGCCATGAGCATCCCTCCCCCTCCAGGGCGGGGAACCCCAGAGAAACTAAGCCTAAACTCTGCCCTAAGCGCCACCTTTAGGGCCTCAGTCTCTTCATCTGTCAAATAGGGGAACCCAACAGGGCCATGAACTTTCCCCTCCCCACTTCCTGCACCGCCCCACCTTAGAATTCCAGCACCTCCATCCCCCAGGTACACCAACCAGAGACCTGGCTGGCCATCCGTGTCTCTTTCCCCATCACCTGTCACCCTCTGCTAACCCTCCATCCAATTCTGTTTTCCCTCTTAAATCTCTCCAGTCTTTCGTGCCTCCGTCCCCACGCCACCTGGTGGGTCCTTGTTGCTGAAAAAGCAGTCTCTTCTTGGGTCATCTCCCTGCGTCTGTCCTCACCCCTCTTCAGTCCTTGTCAGAGTAGCCCCACAGTCCTTCCAACAATGGAAATCAAATCAGGTCACTTCTCTGCTCCCGTCGCTCCTGGGATAAAGACCTTAACAAGGCGTGCAGGGGTCTACCTGATCAGGTCTCTGCCCATCACTCCTGCCTCCTTTCCATCCACAGTCTCGTACTTTCAAAGAAATCCTGCCTCCGTAAGAACTAGCATATCTGCTGCTGATTTATAAGCTTCATGAGAGCAGGGGTTGTGTCTGAGTTCTATCACGCAGCACCTACACCTGCATCTGACATCTGCAGGAGATCCGATAAACTGGTAAATGAGGGTCATCAATGAGCTTTCCCATCTCAGAGGGAGAGGCCTGGGAGGTCAGGGCCACTGGTGGGTTTTGAACTGGCCTGGAACGCTTGGATAGGGCTCCCCTGGGGCAGGAAGACAGTGGAGTTTGTTTGAGGCAGGCAGCGTGTAAGCATGAAGCCGGAAAGCCTCGCTGGGCCCGGGAGCTCCGCAGAGGGGAGGGTGTCGTCCAAGCAGAAGGTTGGAGGCTGGGGAGTTTCTGGACTCAGCATGGTCTTTGGGCCTCTACCTTGGGCAAGAAAGGTAGTTTCCCTGGGGCTGGGTCCACAGGGTGGTGGGGCAGGCAGACCTTACTTTTCTTTTGGAACAAGACAGGGGACGTGGGCTTGGTGGAAAGGCTGGATGAGAACAGGATACCGGGTGAGAACAGGATACCAAGGACTTGGGGTTTTGCTATGGGGTGGCCTGAGGTCTGGTTTTCTTTGTGGGTTTTTGTTTTGTTTTGTTTTGTTTTTTGTCTTTTTGCTTCTCCTAAGGCCACTCCCATGGCATAGGGAGGTTCCCAGGCTAGGGGTCAAATCAGAGCTGTAGCTGCCGGCCTACGCCGGAGCCACAGCAACACAGGATCTGAGCCGAGTCTGCAACCTACACCACAGCTCACGGCAATGCTGGATCCTTAACCCACTAAGCGAGGCCAGGGATCCAACTTGCAACCTCCTGGTTCCTAGTCGGATTCGTTAACCACTGAGCCACGACGGGAACTGCTGGTTTGTGGGATTTATCTGGCATCAGAAACGCCTGTGTTGCCGCAGCTCACGGCCACTCTGACTCTCACTCTTCCCTTTCCGCACCCAGTGCATCGTGGGTGTGGCTGGTGGGGCCACCCGGGCCGCGCTGACCATGCATCAGGCCCGCAGGAACAACATGGCCGACGTGTCAGCCAAGGATGGCAGCCAGGTGAGCAGCCAGAATTGGAGGGACGGGTGGGGCCAGGCGTCAGGCCAGGCCAGGGTTCGGGGATAGGAAGAGAAGCACCTGAGGGCTCCTCGAGGGAGGGGTGCGAGCCAGGCAGGAGGAAATGTGGGTGCTCCCTGCTTTGACTCTCGGGATAGGGAGTCAGGTGTGCGGGCTCAGGCTCTGGTGGCAACACGTCCAAGCTGATTATCTCAGCCCCTGCCCACTGCCCGTGAGGCCAGAGCGAGTCTTGCCCTGGACCTTACCCTCTGGAGGCCACAGCCCCACCCTCTTCTAATCACGCCGAGGCCCCACAGGTCAAAGCGCTTCGCTAGTCAAAAAAGTGCCCAGGAGTTCCCGTTGTGGCACAGTGGTTAACGAATCCGACTAGGAACCATGAGGTTGCGGGTTCGATCCCTGCCCTTGCTCAGTGGGTTAACGATCCGGCGTTGCCGTGAGCTGTGGTGTAGGTTGCAGACGCGGCTCGGATCCCGTGTTGCTGTGGCTCTGGCGTAGGCCGGTGGCTACAGCTCCGATTCGACCCCTAGCCTGGGAACCTCCATATGCTGCGGGAGCGGCCCAAGAAATAGCAACAATAACAACAACAGCAAAAAAGACAAAAGACAAAAAAAAAAAAAAAAAAAAAAGTGCCCAGTGCCTCACCTGCTCTCTTTCGTGTCGTGCTTCAGCAGAAACAAATCTGACTAGTATCTGTAAGGTTTGATCCCTGGCCTCGCTCAGTGGGTTAAGGATCTGGCATTGCCGTGAGCTGCGGTGTAGGTCATAGATGTGGCTTGGATCCTGCGTTGCTGTGGCTGTGGTGTAGGCTGGCAGCTACCCCTAACCTGGGAATATGCTGCAGGGTGCAGCCCTAAAAAGCCAAAAAAATGCACAGCCTGTTAGGGGTTGGAGTTGGTTGAGCCAGACCTTCCAGCCCAGCCCCTCCCCTGACCAAAGGAGCGTGGAGCGGAGGTGGGGACACCCTAAGGCTGAACCCTGCAGGCATTGGGTGGTCCCCTCCCCCCCACTGGCTCCCGCCTTCCCACCACCCCAATGCCGCGTGCTCATGCGCACTGCATCCTTTCTCACACCAACCCTATACGGTTGAATCTGTTACTATCTCTGTTTTACACATGGGGAGAGTGAGGCCCAGAGAGGTCACACGTGTGCCTTGGTCTTTGACATGGAAGTGATGCCCAGTCCTACTTATTGTTTTGTTAAATAGAAATTCATTTAAAAAAAAAAATCAAGACTAACTTAACTAAAAATTAACTCTTTTTAATAACATTAACACAAGCTAGCATTGATTGAGCATTAACCGTGTGGCAAGTATTTCACCTGTGTGGACCCATTATTTGCCCGGGGGTGTCCACGGTTGCCGCTCTACAGATGAGGGGAAACGCCATCCAGTGGTTCAGTCTCCCTAGTTCCCTTGGGCTCGTCACTTCTCTGGAAATGGTTGGGCAAGTTCCCCGTTATCTCTTCCACAGGTTGTTAGGGAGACGAAATAAGTGCAACCCAGGCCGAGCTCTTTAGGGTCTCCCAGCCCCACACCTGCTCTCACCTGCTCTCTCTTTTTTTTTTTTTTTCTTTTCCTTTTTTGGTCTTTTCAGGCCCACACCCACGGCATATGGAGGGTCTCGGGCTAGGGGTTGAATCAGAGCTACAGCTGCCAGTCTATACCACAGCCATAGGGACACGGGATCTGAGCTGTGTCTGCGATCTGTATCACAGCTCACAGCAACACTGGATCCTTAACCCACTGAGTGAGGCCAGGGATTGAACCTGGGTCCTCATGGATGCTAGTCAGATTCGTTTCCGCTGAGCCACAATGGGAACGCCTCACCTGCTCTCTTTCTAACCTCCGGTCTGTCCTGCCTACAAACCACATTTCCAAGGCCCCAGGGCTTCCCCGATTCACAGAGGCAGAAGCATCACCAGAGCAACTGCGGGCACATGCGCAGTCCTACCATTGGCCCCTGCTCTCTGCTGATGTTGCTTTGGTGCCACTTGATGTGGCTGCTGGAAGTGACTGTTCTTAGCCAGGGGAGGGGACCTCCCTCTGCTCCTGAGCTCCTAAGACCCTCGATCACCGCAGCCTTTGTTTCTACCACCTGCCACTTTGGCTGAGTGTGAAGAGCTCCAGCCTCAGGCCCCCTCTGGGCTGGAACCAACTCTCCCAGGACCCCCCATAGTCAGGGACACCAGTCCAGACTCCTCCTGCCTGGTGATGCGTTGAGGGCCGTGGCCAGGGGTCTTATGCCCTGAGTATGCTCAGTCAGGCCATCTTGGGCCATCAGAGGGATCTGATAACATTGATCCCTCAAGGGAAGTTTGGATCTTATGCATTTCTTCCTAAGCAGTTCCTTAACCCCTTTGCAAAGTGTCTGCTGGTTATTGCAAACCAAGAGGTTGGGGAATCAGTGTAGCGAGCCTCTAGGGCAGGGAGGCATGTGGTGAGAGGCCCTGGAGGATGTTCAGTCTGGCCTGGAGGGGAGCCCTCCAGCTCCCAACTCCTCTGCCATTTTCCAGGAGACTCTAGTAGGCCTGGCAGGGCTCCTGGTCAGCCTCCTGATGCTCCCGCTGGTGTCAGATCGCCCTAGGTGAGCTGGGATCCAGGGCAGGGAGGAGGCGCCCCGCCGAGCCCCGGCTCCCACTGACGGCCTCACTCTCTCGCCCCAGCTTAAGCCTCTGCTGTTTCTTCTTCCTCACCGCCCTCCACATCTATGCCAACTACCGGGCCGTCCGGGCCCTTGTCATAGAGACCTTGAACGAAGGCAGGCTCTGGCTGGTCCTGAAGCACTTCCTGCAGACGCAAGAGGTCCTTGGCCCCACAGCGGCCAATCGGATGGAGCCACTGTGGACAGGTGACCCAAGGCCTCAGTCCCAAGTTGCCTCCGCCTCCCAGTCTCTCCCTCTGCCCTGGCATCCTGACTCCAGCTTCCCACAGGTTTCTGGCCGTCTCTGTTTCTATCCCTCGGGGTCCCCCTCCACCGCTTAACCTCCAGGTGAGTGGCCCAGCGTCTCCCACCCAGCCCTACTGCCACCCCCAGGCCCCACGCTGCTCCCTGTTCTGATTGTACACTGACCACGCCCCATCTCTCTGGTTCTTTCTTTCTGTGAACAGACTTGGGAGTTGGTGTGGGTGCTTGAGGGCAGCAGGGTGTGATATTAATTAAGTAGATGTAAGGGATATATTCGTTGGATGCAGGAAGAAGGGAAGGATTGATGGGGTGGGTGGAGGAGGTGAGAACAGGTGAAATGTGGACAGTTAGGGTTAACAGCTGGTTGACTGGATGGTCACTCCTGCCTCTGTTTTCTCCTCCCCCGCTGCCTGCTGTTCCTTCTCAGTGTCCTTGAGCTGCAGCAGCTGGTTGAGGGGCACAGAGAACCTTACCTCCTTCGCTGGGACCAGCCACGCAGTAAGTGTGCTGAGTTCGCCCAGCTTTCGCTCACCGCCGCCCCACCCCCCGGGTCAGCCTCTCAGTCCTCTGGTCCCAGGGCCCCAAGCCTTGGACCCACACTGGACGGTCTGAGGTCTGCCTGGTGTCCCGAAGGGAGCTCTAGACTAAGAGTGTACATTCAAAGTAGAGCCACAGGCCCAGTGAAGTTCACTTTACCCCTAAAACAAAGCTAGCCACACCTGCCTTATTGTCCACAGTGTCTTTATGAGGATCAAATAAGGTGATTGTGTAAAAGCACTTTGTACACTGCAGCACACTCAAGATTATGGCCTTTGATTATCCCCGAGGAAGCCACTTTTTCGTGGGGCTCACCTCTGGAGGAAATGAACTAAAGTTTAATGGTCTGTGGGTTAAGGATCCAGCATTGCCATGAGCTGTGGTATAGGTCGCAGATGCAGCTCGGATCCCACGTTGCTGTGGCTGTGGTGTAGGCTGGCTGCTACACCTCCGATTTGAACCCCTAGCCTGGGAACTTCTGTATGCCACCAGTGTGGCTCTTAAAAAGAAAAAAGTTTACTGATCTGCTAGTTGTGTTGTTAAAAGAAGCTTATTCTCACTAGCCACTAAAGTCATGCAAAGCAAACCCACCTCAGGGAGCTGCTCTGAAGTCATATTTGGAAACTGGGCATTTCAGCTAGGCCAGAGCATTGGGGAGCAACAGGAGATGAAGCTGGAAAGGCCAAGGCCTTTGGGCCAGACAGGGATGAAGCAGACTGGTAGGCCTGAGCGTGTTTGGGGAGGTGGCCCTTCCCTGGTACCCGTCTGTCCCTGGGTCTCTCCAGACCAGGTCCAGGTGGTCCTGAGCCCGATGGCAGGCCCGGAGACCATTCTAAGGGCCGCCACTCATGGGCTGCTGCTGGGGGCCCTGCGGGGAGATGGACCCCTCCCAGAAGAGCTGGACAAACTGAGGAACCGAGTCTGGGCAGGTAAGTGCCTCACAGTCTAGGCTGCTTCAGACTCCAGAGGGGCGGACAGAGGAAGGACTCTTTTGGGCCTGGGGAACCCAAGAGAAGCTGATTCTGCATCCCACCCCACGCCCACCCCCCAGGTCCTGAGAAAGAGAGCTGGGTCATTGTCAGGGACATGCACCACGTGTTGGACAAGCTCTTCCCAAAGTTCTTGAAAGGTAACTTCCTTCTGCTCCACGGCTTCTTGGCTCCCCAGAGGCCCCACTGAGCCCCATCCCCACCCTCCACCACGGCTTCTGTCTGTGATCTCGAGTCTGGGCCTCAGTTTCCCTGTCTGCAGGACGGGGAGGTTAGGATGCTCTCTAAGGCACTGTTGGTGTGGACGGACCATGGAAGCCCAGCGGCGCTGGAGACCTGGGGGTCGGGGAGGCTCACAAATGACGGATGACGATGTTTCGTTAGCATGTGCTCCATCCCAGCCCCGTTCCACGTGCTGCTCAGGGAATTCTTGCTGCAACCAGATGAGGGTGTAGCCACCCAGCAGAGGCAAGGGGGGCCTGAGCAGTGCACAGAGCGGGCACCCCACCTGCGCTGCTCCTTACCCTGCTCCCCCAGGATCTCCTCCCCAGCAGCACCCCTGTGACCTCTCCCCAGGACTGCAAGACGCGGGCTGGAGGACTGAGAAGCACCAGCTGGAGGTGGATGAGTGGCGGGCCACATGGCTCCCATGTCCAGAAAAGAAGGTCTTGTGAGCAGCCCAGCTGGAGGCCCGGGTCCCAGGACAGGAGCCTGGAGCAAGGACACTTGGGCCACAGCAGCACATGGGAAAGGCAGCTTTATTTTTGCTTAGGGGCGCTGCTGTGGCCGGTTGGCGGAGGCCTCACAGGAAGTGAGCACCAGTCACATGGACTGGGCCCCAGGCAGAAAGAAGCTAAAGAAGGGGTACCAGGGCCTTCCCCCCAGCTCTCCTTCCCCAGGCCCTTCTCACCACGGCAGTCTCCCCACCCCGCCTCCCCGCAGGGCTGTGGCTCTTGGTGTCCCACCCAGTGGGCCTCAGGCATAAAAGCCCCAGAGGAACGTGGCCACGGCCATCATGAGCAGGGCATTGAGGTTGACGACGCGGGCCCAGCTCGGGTCCTCACTGATATCGTCCAGCCGCCTGGCCCCTGCAGCCATCTCCTCCCGGGTAGGGGCTGGGGGGCTGCCCGCCCCAGTCCTGCTCATGCCACAGAACCAGAGCAGACACTGGCGGAACAGTCCTGGTGTTGGGGATGGGGGCTCTGGGGGGAATCGAGGCTCTGCAGTTAGTCTGGGGAAACTCGACTCCCCCAGCTCCCTCACCCCAACTCCTGGCCCATGCCTTACCCTCCATCTCCAGCGCGTGCTCAGGGCACCCATTCTGCACAGGAGCTGCAGTGGGAGCTTCTAGCTCATCTGCATCCAGGTCTTCCCGCTCTTCCTTGCTGTGCCGGAGACTGAAAACCAGGCGGTGGAGCTGGGAAAGGGCGGGAACAGGGACCAAATGCGAGTGCTGTTCCCCCGCCACCTCGGCCCCCACCTGGAGGTCCCTGGTCCACTCCCTGACCTCCCTCTGTCTAGCCTGCGCCCCAGCCCAGGCTCACTCCAAGCCCACTCTCCATGGCTGCCCTTTGCCCGCAGGCTAAACCCAAGCTCCTCAGCTGGGCGTTGAAAGTTCTGGACCTTGCCCAGCACTCTGCTCCATCACCCCGGGTCCCCCATCTACACTCAACAGTTATAGTATTTTTAGACTCTAGTCTTACAGTCCTGCTGACTCAGCGTTCCTTCCCATGGGTATGTGCTTTCTCCTGCCGCCTCTCCCCCCTTCTCCACCTCTGGGGTCCTGCCCATCCTTCCTGGCCTGGCTCTTTGGTTGTGCCCCCCAGTCAGCTCCGCCGTGGGGTGCGTGCCTTGCCGCAGCACAAGACCAGACCCTTTGTGGGCTTTCAAGATGGTACTCTGTCTCTCTCAGCCCCCAATCAGATCCTGTGTTTTAAGTCTCAAAGGCTACACCAAGACTCTGGGGGGACTTTAACCTTTCCCACAATCTTCTTCAAGCTACTTCCAAATCACCTCAAATAAACATCATTTAAATAAAAACCTGGTTGGAGTTCCCACTGTGACACAAAGCGATGGGAGGTAACTTAGAAGCACTGGGATGAGGGTTCAATCCCCGGCCCAGCACAGTGGGGATTAAAGATGCAGCATGGCCTGCTGCTGCAGCTTCAGTGGCAACTGTGGCTCTGATCTGATCCCTGGCCCGGAAACTCCGTGTGCCACGGGGTGCAAAATAAATAAAAATTAAAAACAAAAAAACCCATGGTGCATGCTTTGCAAATGAAGCTTCAAATGCGACTCCCAGCCTGCTTTATCAACCCTCAGTATAGAAATCCAAGTCCTCCCCACTGGGTGTGCCTGGAAGCAGAGTGGGGATGGAAAGGCTACACCGACCCACGTTTGGTGCGGTCGGTTCCAGAGGCCCGCACTTACATGCTTGCGCGGAATGGGTGGTGTGCACAGCGAGACCACGAGGGTGAGGAGCCCCGAGCAGACAAAGAGCACGATGGCAAAGTAGAGGTAGTGCACCCGGCAGAGGAGCGCAGGGCACGACGAGGGGCGCACGCAGCTGCCAGAACCAAAGGAGAACTCGGGAACAAGGCGCGCCAGACCCATCAGCAGGCCCCCCATCAGTCCCCAGAAGGCACCCTGCGGGGGCAGAGGGCAGATCAGCCTCCTGGGGTGTCCAAGTCCCGCCCGGAGCTGCCAGTGTACACGCACGCCCACCTTCTCATTGACGCGGGGCACGAAGAGCGCCAGCACGAAGACCGCCGACACCGGAGGCGCCAGGTAGCTGGAGACCGACTGGATGTAATCGAAGAGCTGCCCGCCCTGAGCCGCCTGCACCACCGGGATCCAGGCCATCGACACAGCCACGATGAACACCACCCAGAGCCTGGTGGGTGGCCGGCCATCAGGAGGGTTCACCCCGGACTCCCTCTACCCCTGGCCCTAGAGTGTTCTCTGCCCGCACCCGGCCTGGTTCCCGGAGTGGGAGGGAGGTGGAAAACCCAGGCCCACCGTCCCACTAGCAGCAGCTCGCGGTCGCCCGCGCGGGGTCGCAGGCGCGTGTAGATGTCCATGGTGAAAAGCGTGCTGCTGCTGTTAAAGATTGAGGCCAGCGAGGACATGAGCGCCGCCAGCATGACCGCCAGCATGAGTCCGCGCAGACCTGCGGGCGGATGGGAGCTATGAGTCTGGGAGGGTTGGGAGAAGGGTGATAGCTCCCAATGGCACGCATGGGCAGGGGGCCACCCGGGTGCCCGCCCTCACCATTAGGCATGAGCTTCACGACGAGCCGCGGGTAGGCAATGTTGGAACACCCCACCTCAGTGCCACACACGCGCTTACACACTTCGGGCACCACGCACGCCACCTCATCTGCGGGAAAGAGGGCACAAGGCGGCTAGGACGCGATCTGGTCCTGGAAATTCGGATCCCAGAATTTCCCACTGGGACCGGGAATCCAGGTGGAGGAGAGATGGGACCCCTGGTGGGGGGTGGGACTGAGTGGCCCAAATCTTAGGACCGTAACGGAAATCGGGAGACGGGCACCTGTATCCTTGTGCAAGAAAGGGGCTAGATGAGGGCGCAGGACCCTTGCTCCGGGCGGGGTTGCGGACGTTACCTGGGTATAGAATGCGGCTGATCATGCCCGGCATGACCATGAGGAACATGGGCATCAGCTTCAGGTAGCCGCACAGGATGCAGCCCGCCTTGATGTGAGTCAGGTTTTTCCCAGCCAGGCAGCGCTGCACTATGACCTGGAACGAGGGAAATTCAACTGCCTCCATGGAGTCCCGGGTACCTCGCTCTCTGGCCTTGCCTTAACTGGCTGTTTCAATTCAGGCCTCGCCACTGGCTCATCAGAGTGGGCAATTCAGTTCCAAGTGCAGATCCTGCCTCTTGGATCCAGTTCCAGCTGGTTTAGCTCTCCCTGGCCGGCTTCCCGCCCCCTCGCACCGCGCCTCCCACCTGGCTCCCCAGATGGGTTCAGGCTCCGCCCACCTCAGCCCCGCCCACCGCGGTTCCGGTTCTGCCGCCGCCACGCTCCCCCACCAAGCGCTGACCCCGCACCTGGTCGCTGCACCAGTACCAACTTGAGACGATGGTGAGTCCCAGAAGCAGCGCGGGCCACGGCAGGTCCCCCGTCACAGGGTCCCGGAGCAGATGGTAGGAGTCGGGCCGGGGTTGATAGCACGAGCTGGAGATGTTGCCCACCGCGGGATCCTCGGACACCGTTAGGGACGTCGTGGCCCCCAAGTATTTGTCGAAAAGTCCCGAATACCCGCCCACCTCGTGGAAGGCTGTGAGGGCCAAGTTGTCAGGGGACCTGGCGCCCGCGACAAGGCCCTCCCCGGCACCCACATGCCGCACACGCGCCAGGTCTCTGTGCCCAGGTTGAGAGCTCTGCGACCCGCGCCCACCGCGCCCCTCCCCCATCGGCTGAGCCCATACCGTAACCCATGAGGATGAAGGCCCCCGCGAGAATGACGAAGGTCTGCACCGTATCCGTGTACATCAGCGCTGCCAGCCCTCCTGCAACCGGCTGGGGTCAGTGGGGACAGCCCATAGGCTGCTCCTAGTACATGCAGTGTCTTTGTACGGATTGGAAAAGGGTTCCCCTTTCTGGAGGGCAAATTTCAAAATGAGGGCCTGTGGACTTCCCTCGTGGCCTAGTGGTTAAGGATCCAGCCTATCACCATCTTAGCTCAGGTCACTGCTGCAGCATGGGTTGGATCCCTTGCTGGGGAAATTCTGCATGCTAGGGCATAGCCAAAAAACACACAGACAAAAAACCCCATGGCCCGTTCTCTGAAATGCTCAAGAACTCAGCAAAAGGAGGCAAGGCTTGGTGAGCACAGTGCGGCTGAGTGTTAGGCTCCACCGATGCCAGGTGCCCTTGGCCAGCTGCAGGACATCCACTATAGGCCTTCTTTTAAGCCCCAGTTTTCTAACCCGTGTAATAGGGGGAGGTAATTCTCCAAGGTTCAATTCTCAGTTCCATCTCATGCAAGGAGGGCTGGGCCCCTAAAATGGCCTTGACACCAGGCTCCACCTACTCTGGGCTAGGGTCAGGCCTTGAGCCCCTCCCCCAGGACCTGCACTGGGTTTGGTGAGCGATCCTGGAGTCCGACCAAGTCCACTCTCTTCTCCTAGGCACCCAAGAAGGGTAAAAACTGTTAAATCTTCCCCTTTTGTGCCCAGGCCCAGGTCAGGCTCAGCGCTCTGAACTTCCAGTGCAAATCCAAGTGCCATGGAGGGGGGCGGGAGTTGTCTTTCCAAAGATTTAGGTCCTTTTCCTGCTTGGATCACATCACCCTTAAGAACTTCTGCAGGCTGCTTTCCTTTGGTGACACCCCTAAGCCCCGCGCACAGATCCATATTCCTGGCAATGTTCCCAAGCCTGTTCCCATCCCTAAAACCCTGCCGCAGCCACCTGTCACAGTGTAGATCATGGTGATGACCAGGAGGGCGATGACAGAGGCGTAGATGTTCCAGCCCAGAGCCTGTTGAATGAACACTGCCCCGGAGAACATATCCACCTTGAGGGAAGGAGTGAGCACGCAGGTCAGGACCTGGGTCCAGAACCCAGGTTCCCTCCTGCCCAGATCACGACCCTCTGTGCCCATAACTCAAAGGTTCCTTCACTTTTCAATGTCCTGGCTTTCCCAGATGCCTCCCCCTCTGGTCGTAGCCCCAGTAACCTATTCTTTCCAGGCCCTGCCTCTACCACGGCTCTTACAGTGAGGGCTCCTAGGTCCCACCCCCTCCAGCGCTTTCTAGGGACCTCCACTGGGTGGTCCCTCCCCTTCCATTCCAGGGTCCCATCCTGCCCACTGCACATGCGCACCGAAATCTTCGTGAAGATGTACAGAAAAAGCGAGAGCACGGACAGGTAGAGGCGAATGCGATGGCCGCCAAAGCGCTTGCGCAGATACTGAGGCATGGTAATGACACCGGCAGTCAGGTACACTGGCACGAAGAGCCAGCCCAGAAGCAGCACCACGAACAGAGCCTGTGGGCACAGTGCGACTGCTGAGGGTGACGCCCTGTCCGAGATCCTGCCATGAGCGCATCCTCGCCCTTGATGGACCACGGCAAGGTCGCAGGACGGCCCCAGAGGTCACAAATGCAGAAGACGACCCTGGGCCCTGGGCATTACGGACAAGAGCTTGATACTTTCTTGGGCCCTTAACGATAGTCCTTCTGGCCGTCCCAGGCCGTGATCCCCGGCCAGTCCCTCCCAAGACGATCCCTATTCTATACCCTTCCCGGCCCGTCCCAGCACCTGAATCTAAGGGCAGACCCCTCAGCCTGATCTCAGCCCCTGGCAGGAAGGACTGCCTCCCCTCTACTCTCCACCCACCGACCCCTGTGGACTCTCAAGTCTCAGCTGAGAGGCCTCCTCCTCCAGGAAGCCCTAAGCTGAAGCCCTGATTCCCCCCGGTCCTTCAAGGTGAGCCTCAGTGCCAGAGCTTCATCGCCTTCCCATTTCTTCAGGTGGCTTTCATTTGGCTCAGAAATCCTCCCAGGCCAGAGCTTGAGACAGCATCAGAGCAAGCACTTTGCTCTCTTTGAGCTGTTCGCTCCACTGCAGAAAGGTGTCAGTCAAGGTCACAGAGGCTGTGGCTGGTCCAGGCTCCCGGAGCAGGACCTACCACAGCCTGGAACATGGGCGTCTCCCACAAGCCTCTGCCTCCAAGCTGGGTGGGTGAGCCTCACATGAAGCCCAATCCCAGCTCACAATTGAACCCCCTCAGCCCCCCTCCCCTCCTCCTACCTGGAGTCTCCCCACGTGTGACCCTTCCAGGGGTTCCCATTAGAGGGTGGGGCTTATTGGCCAAAAGGGGGGCTCACATTCCACTCAAATCCAGCCACAGCCAGGCCGCTCGCCGCACCAGTCCCTGCCAGGCCCACAAAGTGGCCGCTGCCGATGTTGCTGGCAAAGAGGGAGGCCCCAACCTGGGGGAGCCGGAGGTGGGGGTGAGCCCTGCTGCTTCTCTAGGCCTCCTCCCGCTCCACGGCCCAGCCTCTCTCACCGGCCACCACATCATGCTTCGTCCCGCCAGGAAGTAGCCACCAACCGTGCCTCTGTTGGTTCTGCACATGGACTGGGCGACAGGCGTGGGGAGAGACCTGGGTTCGGGCCACATCTTTCGACCACATTAGCCTCTTCAACACATTCCTCAGCCTTGTTGCAGGCTGAAGATTAACCAGCGAGCAGCTCCCCTGATGGCTTCACACCCCACCCCCACCCCAACAACCCAGGCACCCAGATCCACCCCGGCCCTCACCTAGTGCCCAACTCCCCAAGCCTGAGTGTGGCTGGATTCAGCCTGACCTTCCTGGGGGCCTCGGATATGGGTTTCTGGTCAGCCAGCCATTATGCAGACAGGGGAACAGAGAGCTCATTTAGAATGCTGTCCCTGATGAAAATCTGCTGACGCCTTCAACTAGCCCAATTTAAAGGTGGGCAGAGGAGTTCCTGTTGTGGTGCAGTGGTTAACGAATCCGACTAGGAACCATGAGGTTGCAGGTTCGGTCCCTGCCCTTGCTCAGTGGGTTAAGGATCTGGCATTGCTGTGAGCTGTGGTGCAGGTCGCAGACTCGGCTCAGATCCAGCATTGCTGTGGCTCTGGAGTAGGCCAGTGGCTAACAGCTCCAATTAGACCCCTAGCCTGGGAACCTCCATATGTAACGGGAAGCGGCCCTAGAAAAGACAAAAATAAAAAATAAAGGTGGGCAGAGAGCTCCCATTGTGACTCAGCGGTAATGGACTTGACTAGTATCCATGAGGATGCAGATTTGATTCCTGGCCTTGCTCAGTGGGTTAAGGATCTGGCGTTTCTATGGCTGGGGTGTAGGACGCATGTGCAGCTTCGGTTTGATCCTTAGCCTGGGAACTTCCATATGCTGCAGGTGTGGCCCTAAAAAGCAAAAGCAAAAAAAAAAAAAAAAAGATGGGCAGATAGGGCAGGCATGAGTGTGAATGCTGTCCCTGATGAAAATCTGCTGACCCCTCCCACTAGCTCAATTTAAAGATGAGCAGAGAGCTCTCATTGTGACTCAGCGGGTAATGGACTCAACTAGTATCCATGAGGATGCAGATTTGATTCCTGGCCTTGCTCAGTGGGTTAAGGATCTGGCTGTGGCGTAGGACACAGGTGCAGCTTCGATTTGACCCTTAGCCTGGGAACTTCCATATGCTGCAGGTGCAGCCCTAAAAAGCAAAAGCAAAAAAAAAAAAGATAGGCAGATTGGGCAGGCATGAGTGTGGGGGCTGGGCTGCCCTGAGGCCATCAAAGCTCTTATTTGCCCCCTCAACCCCCTCCCCCACCGGTTCTCCCTCAAAGATCCAGGCATCCTTGCCCTACAGGCTCCCAGAGACTTTTCCCCCAGGCCCTAGAAAGAGGCCCCCAACAGTGACCCCCAACTTCTCACCCACAAGCCGACACCAATGACCAGCAGGAAATAAGCTGCAATGACCAGGATGTCAGCGGGGTTGTCAATTAGGGCCCTCTGGTCCCCCAGCCCTGGTGCCGAGCCTGCGTCTGTGTGTTCCTCCATTCTGCCCAGGATCTGCTCTTCAAGGCACCAGCCCCCGGATTCCCCCAGGAGAGGGGTTAATGGTTATCTCAGGGGCAGTGAGCCGAGAAGTCCCCCCTTCCCCCCGCCCCCCACCCCCACCCCGGGCCTCGTCCCCGCTCCCTGGCTTTGTTTAGCTGAATCAGGTCACATAGAGACCGAAGGCTGGCCCTGGGGAGCTCCCCGTCCTGGGCTTTAGCCCCCGCTTCTTTCCCAGCGTCCCAGGCTCAAAACTCACTTCCTGTGATTGCCTACCTTCCGGCTGAGACCTGGGGAATCCAGCTGAGCCACTCCTCTGGTTCTGCCAAATCCAGAGGGGTCCTTTTCCAACTCAGATCTGACAGTATCGCTTCCCCCGCTCAGGAAGCCTCCAGAGCTCCCCATCCCACTCAGTGGAGGCCGCAAGTTTCTCAGGCCAAGGTCAAGATGGGCCACGCCCCTCGTGCTGCGCAGCCGCCCCTTGCTCCTCCTTACCAAACCTAGAGTGAAATCCTATGGCCTTCCTGCTCCCTTGTCCTCCACAGCCCATGTAGTCTCATGACCCAGAATTCTTTTTTTTTTTTTTTTTTTTTTGTGCACACTCATGCCACATGAGGAGGTCCCCGGGCCAGGAACTGAACCCACACCAGAGCAGTGATCTGAGCCACAGCAATGATAATGCTGGATCTTTAACTGCTAGGCCACCGTGGAACTCCCCACACCCCAAAATGTGTATAAGCTCTGCCTTCTGCTTAGCATGCCTCCCTGCCTCCCAAATGGCCAACGCCTACTCAGCTTTTAGTACCCAGCCTGTGGCACCTCTTCCAGAAAGAATTCTGTGACTTTTCTGATGCAGTTCTTTTTTTTTTTTTTTTTTTTTTTTTTTCTTTTAGGGGCTGCACCCTTGGTATATAGGGTTGAATCAGAGCTACAGCTGCTGGCCTACACCACAGCCACAGCAACGTAGAATCTGAGCCGTGTCTGACCAACACCACAGCCCATGGCAACACCAGATCCTTAACCCCACTGAGTGAGGCCAGGGATCAAACCAGTAAACTCATGGTTCCCAGTTGGGTTCATTTCCGCTGTGCTACAACAGGAACGCCTTTTTTTTTTTTTTTTTTTTTTTTTTTTGCAGGCCGAACTTGAGACATGTGGAAGTTCCCAGGCTAGGGGTTGAATCAGAGCTTCAGCTGCTGACCTACGTCACAGCTACAGCAACGTGGGATCCAATCCACGTCTCCAACCCACACCACAACTTACAGCAATGCCGGATCCTTAACGCACTGAGTGAGGCCAGGGATCAAACCCTCGTCCACATGGATATTAGTTGGGTTGGTTTCTGCTGAGCCACAATGGGAACTCCTCTGATGCAGTTCTGAGCATATTGTGTGGTCCTTGTCCGGGTCCAGTTCTGTCCCCACAAAAGACCAGAGGATCTTCCCCAAGAGCAGGAAATGATCTGATTCATCCCTGGAGTGGCACCGCTCAGCACAGGGCTGGATACAAGAGAGAGGAGGTTGATAAATATCTGCACCTCTGCCTTTCTAGACGAACTGACCGGACTTGGATGTCTGATTATGGTAGCTGGCTTCCTGCTGGAGATGGGGAAGAGAGAACAATATTTAAGGGGAGTTATGTTCATGGCAAGTTATGTTTAAAGAATGCTTTCATTTAGGTGCCTCCAAAAGCAAACGCTGGGAGGAGTTCCCGTCGTGGCACAGTGGTTAACGAATCCGACTAGAAACCAGGAGGTTGCAAGTTCGATCCCTGGCCTTGCTCAGTGGCTTAAGGATCCGGCGTTGCCGTGAGCTGTGGTGTAGGTTGCAGACGCGGCTCGGATCCCGCGTTGCTGTTGCTGTGGTGTAGGCCAGCGGCTACAACTCCGATTTGACCCCTAGCCTGGGAGCGGCCCTAGAAAAGGCAAAAAGACAAAAAAAAAAAAGCAAACGCTGGGAGTTCGCACTGTGGCTTATTGGGTTATAAACACAACTAGTATTCATGAGGATGTGGGTCCCATACTTGGCTTCACTCAGTGGGTTCAGGATCCAGCATGACCGTGACCTGTGGTGTAGGTCTCAGACACAGCTTAGATTTGGCATTGCTGTGACTGTGGTGTAGGCTGGCAGCTGCAGCTCTGATTTGACCCCTAGCCTGGGAACCTCCATATGCCATGGGTGTGACCCTAAAAAGACCCCAAAAAAAGTTTACCAAGGAGCAATCCCAGTGGGACCCTCTGAGACACTGAAAACTCACCTAAGAATTGACCCCCAAGGATCTCTACCTGGTTAGAGGGTACAGAACCTCTCCACCCCCCACCCCAGGCCTGCTGGGCATGGGAGCCCCCCACCCTCCCAGAGAGCACCCTCCGAAAGAAGCACAGGGAGCAGCTGGGGAGACTGAGCATCTGGGAACCATCTAGAGAAGACTTCTCGGGTGGACCAGGGGGATACGGGCACGCACAGCATCTGCTTCAGAGGGTGATGTATTTGAAGTGCCTGAGAGAAATCCAGGGGGCAAGTAGCAGAAGATACATTGGGGTTGCAGGCACCGATCCTTGTGACCTGCAAAGCCCTTCGTGCTGTGGCACCTGCTTCCTCTTTGACCTCCGTTCCTACTTCTCTCTCCCTTGCTGGCGCTCATCAGCCGCTGGCCTTCCTTCTTTTCTCCCAATACGCCAAGCTCTTTCCTACCCCCTGGCCTTTGCACTTGCTGTTGCCCCTACCTGGATGCTGTCCTCAGCTCTTTGCTTGCCTGGCTCTTTCCTCAACCTTCAAAGTTTCAACATAGACATTACACAGTGTCAGAGGCCTTCTCCGACTGTCTGGTTCAAGTACCCTCCCACCCCCCACCTTCTCCAGCTTCAGTCCTTTATTTTTTTCCTTCTCACCTTCCCTCCTTCCCTTCCCTCCTCATTCTTTCCTTCATTAGCAAACTTTTGTCCCCTTTTATCTTTTTACAGCCCTGCAGCATGTGGAGGTTCCCAGGCTAGGAGTCCAATTGGAGCCATAGCTATCAGCCTGCGCCACAACCACATCAATGCTGAATCCAAGCTACAACTGTGACCTACGCCATAGCTCACAGCAATGCAGGATCCTTAACCCACTGAGCGAGGTCAGGGATCGAACCCATATCCTCTTGGACATTATGTCAGGTTCTTAACCCACTGAGCCACAATGGGAATTCCTCATTAATATTGATGGAGTGCTTACCGTGTGCTAGACAGCCTCCTAGACACAGGACACATAATGGTCTGCAAAACAAATGTGTCATCTGGCAAACAGGCTCCCAGGAGCTTGCTTGTGTTTCAAAAATAAACAAGCAACAAAGACCTATTTGCAATAGTGATAAGTGAGGGCCTAGGGAAGTGCTGAGGGTGGAAATAAGGCAGAAGCTCCAGCTTTACCGAGACTGTCACCAAGTCCGCATTGCAGCATCACACTTGTCACAGTGTGCGTTTCATCTGTCTCCCCTCCTAGACCACAAGGCGATGGTCTTCCCAGGACCTGGCATGGAGCCTGGCACAGTACGTGCTCAATAATTGGTAACTTGGTAAATGAATGACTTGAGACTGGAGGTGGTTACAAGCCAAGGGGTGGACAGCGATCCCCAGGGAGAATATAAAGATGAGGAAGAGCAGGTCTAGGGAGACCCAAGGAGAGGAGACTCCAAGACAAAAGGATCTGGGGCTCTGCCTACAGCCAGAGCAGAGAACTTCACCTTTGTCCCTTGGACACACATATTCTCTTTGGCTGTTAGCTCTTCCTTGAGCTGGAAGGGTCTCTGAGGATTCACTGCTTCCAGCCTCAAAGGTCCCTATAATTAGGACCCAGAAGTCCAAGCCCTCTCCCAAGGGTACTTCAAGGTCCAAAATACCAGTTCTGGGGTTTAGAAGGGCCCTGAGGCTTCAGGCTAAAGTTCTCCTTGCCTAAGAACCTCTGGCCCCACAGTTCTCTGCTGGGGCTTGGCTCAGGTGTCACCTCCCCCAGGAAGCCGTCCTTGACTTCCAGTCAGAGTTAGAAGCGTCCCTCTGGCTCTTGAAGCCCCCATTGATTCCTTCAGTCACTGTTCTGACCACCCCAAGGGTCATCCTCTGTCTAGGGAAAATGTTACGGGTCAAAACTAGGGTGAGCTTCATCTATAGGTGAAGGACAGCCTGCAGGGGTTGAAGCTGCAGATCCAGCTCCGGCCACAGGGCGGCGGCCTAGAACCCATAGCCGCCGCCGGAGCGAGTTCCAGGGGCGGGGTGTCGCGACGCCAGATACTCCTGCAGAGACACAGCACCGGTGTGACGTGGAATGTGTATTTATGTAGGTAGAAAAAAGTGCACAGAACAGTGAGGGGTCGGGGAGAGGGACATCCTGGCCTGGGCTCGGATTTGTGGAAATTGCAAGGGCCCTCTTCCAGTTGGGGGCTCCCTTAAGGCTGGGAATAAAGTGAAGGGCTCACGCGGGGTCGCTTGTCAGTGTACGACCCACTTTGGGGGACATGTGGCCTTAGGATCTGGGCCTTTTCTGAACTCGCCCACGGAGAAAGTGCCGTACCTTCGGGGCAAGTCTCTCCAGGGGATGGAGCCTCACCGAGCGGGACTGGGGGAGTCCCAAGCTCCAAGAGCCAGGCCCTGGGGTCCCGAGAGCCCGATCTATCGGGAAGGGCGAGGTCTTTGGTGCCGCGCTCTCTCGGCGGGACGAGCCCCGCAGGCGGTCAGCCGAAGAGCTTGAGGAAGCAGGGCTGGCAGTAGGGCTTGCCGGCGCGCTCCTGGAAGGAGCCCTTGGTGAGCGGGCGCAGGCAGAAGGTGCAGGTGAAGTGGTCCGGGTGGAAGCGGCGGCCTAGGGCCGACACGCATCGGCCGGTGACCGGGAGGCCACACGTGGCGCACAGCGACCCACGCCGCGCGTGGAAATGGTTCTCGCAAAGAGGACGGCCCTCGTGCTCGAAAAAGCTGCCTCCCGAGAAGGGCGCGAAGCATTCCTGGGGAAAGGCAGCCGCAAAAGGATGGATCAGCGCCAAGCTCCAAACTAAATAACTCGCTTTACGGGCTGAATAACCCGGGAGACCCTCGCAGCCCGGCCGCCCCCTCCCCAACCTCCCGCAAAGGCGAAGCCTGGTCTCCGCAGGCTGGGTGCTGGGAATAGTCGCCCCGCCCCCAGGTCCGTAATCCCGCCCCCCGTGGGCCCGTCCCCCCCAGGCCGCGCCCCCACAGCCGCGCACCCTGCAGACGAAGCAGTCTGGGTGCCAGAGCGCGCTGAGCGCCGAGATGTAGTTATCCAGAATGGGGCCTTGGCAGCCCTGGCAGCGCGGGGCGAACAACTGCAGGAAGTCCCGGCGGCAGTAGGGGCGGCCCTCCCGCTCGTGGAAACCTAGGAGCGGGAACCGAGTGGGAGGAAGGAAATGGGTGCCAGGTGGCCCTGGGAGCCTACAAGATCTGAGGCTGTGGAGCCAGAGGAGGGGCAGTCCGAGGGAGCAGTAGGCGGAGAGGGACGGGGTCGGGGCGGGGGGGCCAGAGCGGGAGCGGAGGGCATGGGAACCCACAGGTGGGACAGACTGGGGCCAGGAGAAGGCAGGAGAAAATTCGTGGCCCCGAGGGCATCGAGGTCGCAGTGGGCTGGGCCAAAGGGAGTGGGGCGGGGCGGAGCGTCGTGTAGACCCGCGGCTTTCAAGGTGCGAGTCAAGCTCTCACCCTCATCTCCGAAGGGCTCCCCGCAACTGACGCAGCAGAAATGCTCCGGGTGCCAGTGGGTGCCCAAGGCAGTAACCATCTTCTGCGGGGAATGAAGGGGAACACTCAGTGTGGCCCTCCACTTCTTCACCCTGAACCCCTCCCTCCCTCTGCCGCCCGGAGCCTAGGTTCGGCGGGTTGAAGTAAGAGTTTAAGGTTGGGGAGACCTAAGCAGGAACTTGGGGGTCAGAGAGAGAGGGCGGAGTCCAAAGGGCCAAGGGACGGGGCTGGGGGGGGGAACCTGTGAGTGGATGAGGCCCGACCCACAGGTGCCTGGGGTGAGACAGAGGCGGGGCTTGTGGGCCAGATGGGGCTCACATGTCGGATGGGTTGGTTACAGAGGCCGCATCTTGGGGAGAAGCGTTCGAAGTAGCACTCGGGACAGAAGGGAGCTCCATCCTTCTCAAAGAAGCTGCTCCCTCCCAGGGCCGTGGAACAGCCGCCGCAAACGAAGTGCTCAGGGTGCCAAGCACGGCCAAGCGCTGTCACCACCTGCGAGTGGGAGGTGGGGGTGAGGCCTGGGTCAGAGTGGCCGTCGGGCTGCCATGTGCCCGGTAAGCTAAGGTCGACATGGCACTTTTGGAACCTTATCTCTAAGAGATCAGGATGCAGAACCTAATGTCCACGTCATTCAATCTGTAAGCGATAGAAATTCAACTCGTCTTCCAGCATAATGCCTAGGGCCCTCCTACTTTTAGGAGCCCACGAAAATGTTGTAATTGCTTTTATTATTATTACTTGGGGGCCATGCCCCTGGCCTTCGGAATTTCCCAGACCAGGGATCAAATCCGCGCCGCAGCAGTGATGGGAGCCACAGCAGTGATAAAGCCAGATCCTTAACCTGCTGGGCCACGAGGGAATTAATGTAATTGCTTTTAAAATTAGAAGAACAAAATGAGCTAGAAGAAAATGACTTAATATACGATATTAATATAGACATCTTTACACCAACACAGTCATAAAATACTTATAATTTAATTATTAATATAATATAGAAGTAATATATCATTAATATATTAATATATCATGTGTATAATTATATATTATAATTTTAATTTTAATATTATATAATTTTAATTTTATAATTAATATAAAATATAATTTTTTTAATGGAGGAAGGGGCCCATGAAGGTGAAACTGCTTAGGTCCCCATGGAAGTCATAATGTCAGCCTGCTTTGCTGAGAGTGAGATTCTAGGATGGCCGGAGGATCTAGGTCAACCACTGGGCACAGCTGCCCATAACATCTGCTCAGCCAATAAGCAAGACCCAGAGCTCCTAAACCAGACTCCGATGGAGGAGAAACATGCTTTGCAGGTGCCTAAGAGATGGTAGGTGGAGCTGAGGAGGCTTTTGTGAAGATTGAACCAGATAGGGTTTTGTAAAGGAGCTGGCATAGTGCCTGACACACAGAAGGACCAGAAAAAAAGGATGACTGGGTTGGAATTCTCACTCTGCTACTTGCTTGCTGTGTGACTCAGAGCTTCAGTTTCCTCATCTGTAACATATGAATGACCACACTACCCACTTCCCAGAGTTATGTGTTAAAAGGGAGCAGCGCAAGGGCTGGCTCTCAGTAAAGCTGGATCCATGTGTCTCTAACCCCCTTCCTTGCAGGTTTCTACTTACTTGCCCAGCAATGGGTTTATTGCAGGAGCCACAGAGGCCCTTAGCCTGGGTGGGCACGCCGCGGCGGCTGAGGTCAGACTGAAGCAACCCCAGCATGGTGTCTAGGCTGCCCTGGCTAGTGGGCCCTGGTGGGGATGGGGAGCCCTCATTCACGGAGCTTGGCACTGCTGGCTGGGTTGGCCCAGAGGCTGGAAGCTGCAGCAGGGAGGACAGGAGAGCTGAGTTAGCAAGGCAGCAGATGTGGGCACGTCTAAAATGGGTTGGGAGCCACACACCCACACTGGCCTACCACCTCCTCCCCTCGCCCCCCCCCCCCCACCTGACTCACGTGGTTCTGGACACGGAAGTCAGAGAGTGAGGCCATCAGTCTGTCTAGCTCCAGGGTGGCCGAGGTGGCCGAAGGCTTTGGGAGAACAGGGGTTGGGCTGGGAGGGCTGTGAAGAACAAAACTGTGTCAACCCAGAGCCTCAGAGTCACGCTTCCTCTAGTAACGCGGGCATCCAGGATGCATCACCACTCTCCCAGCCCTGTCAACTAGGCCAAACTCACGGGCTGGGCCTTTTCTTGTCCTCAGAGGGGTCCTCCTTCTTCTCCCCTGCAGATTCCTTGCTAGATGGGAACTGGGACATTATTTCATCTGCAGAGAGGAGAGAAGGGCACTGGGCATGGGCTATGCCCTAGCCTCCCTCCCATTTAAGGCTTGTGTCCCTTTAGCTGCTACTCTGGGAAGTCTATACCCCTTAGTCTCTGCTCTGCCCTGCCCCCATCCCATCAAATCCAGTCTCAGTAACCCTGGTACCTGTGATGTTGAACTGAGTAGCATTAAGTTCCTGAAGCAATCGGTCTAGCTCACAGAGACCCGTGCCCAAGACACCACAGGAAGAGGAGAACGGAGGGGCCGCAGGAGCCGCAGGCTTCGGGGACCGGGGCTTGCATACCGTACTGGGAAACAGGGTGGTAGCCTGGGTTCAGGGGTGGGGAATCCAAGCCTCCTCACCTGGAGTCTCCATTGGCTCCCCATTCCCCAGTTCCCAGCCTCCTCACCTGTACAGATGGTCCTTGTCCCCAGAGGCTCCTGAAGACTCCCCAGAGCCCATCTGCAGAGAAGACATAGGCATGGGATGATAGGCCTGAATTTGGCTCCACTCAGGCCCAGATTCCCTTTGCCCCCGCCAAACCCAGCCCTGGTGGTTGCCCCAGTACCCCAGCATCTGATCTCACCTGTGGCAGAGGAGACGTGAGGGGCTCCGGGGGTCGCTCTTTTAGAGCCCCTGACCTTGGCATGTGTGAGGTTGTGGTCTCCAGGTCAGAGAGCAGGGCATCTGCAGGAAGAGGCCGTCAGGGTGAGAGGTTGAGAGGTCAAGGTTAGGGCAGAGACAGGGCCTTAAGAGATCAGAAAATAAGTGTTCTAAGTGGGAAGTAGTTGAGGAGGACAGAAGCCAGTTTTAAGAAGAGACGTCAAGAGTCAGAAGGAAACAAAGGCCAGACCAAGGCAGAGATGTAGGACAGCAAGGAATAAGTATGATCAGAAGAGCCCATATCGCTCATCCTAGGAGTCATTTACAAACTCGGCCACCTGATTCGCTTATTCTCCAAATCTTCTCTAATGCAGTCAAAATTGGCTCTTTATTGGAGTCAAATTTGGCTCCACCCCAAATTGCTCAATTGGCTGTATGCCTGGCACCAGCTTTCTGATTGGATGTCCTTTCTGCCCAACCCCCTACACCTAAAGAGGCCCCTCCCAACTCTGGCCCACCTCCAGACCCGCTGGGCCCCACACTATACACCTCATTGGTGAGTCTGCTCGGATCTTCTTTCTGATTGGCCTATTCTTCACAGAGCCAGCGCCTGTTACCCTTGCTGAACAGCACCCCCTACTGCATGGTGCTGGAACCCCTTCTCTTCTTCTAGCCCTACTTGCAACAGACAGGGAGGATGCAGATGCCTGGGTCATCTTTCCTTCCCCCAAAGAGACAGAAACACACACACACACACACACACACACACACACACACACACACACACACACACAACACACACACCTCCTCATCCACAGATACAGATCCTTCGAACCTTTTGCCTTCTAGAATCTAGAAGTCTCTGGCCCTTTACTCTTCACCTCTGAATACCTTGGTGAAACCCTTAACCTCTCCCTGGCATCTTGGCACCCATCTATTATACTTTCTGCCCCAAGGATCTGACCCCTTCCTTACTACTTAAGGGCCCTTAACTCTTTCCTTCCCCAAATCCTAGGGCAAGCCCATTTTCTTCTCCAGAACGTGATGTCAGATTCTCCCTTCTCTACTTTCCAAGTCCCTGGACCCGAGGTCCCTTTAACCCCTCCCTTCCCAGAGCTCCTGAGCTTAGGAGCCCACAGGCGCTGCACCTCCCTGCCCATCTGTCTGCAGCCAGTGATGGAGGAGCCGAGCGGGGGGAAGAAGGGAGGGAGCGGCCAGTCTGGGAAAGGCAGGAAGGGAGAGGCAGGAAGGGGGACGTGGAGTCGGAAAGGAGGCGCCGGCAGACACCAGAAGCGAGAAGACAGGAGGCAGGGATGGGGAGATGCCGGGAGTGCAGGGGGCTCCAGGATAGGAAAGCGGATCTAGGCAGTGGTGAGGGACTGGGGACAAGGGGACCCGGGCCCCACTCACCCAGGTCCTCCATGACGGGGCGCGGGCCGACCGCGCGCGGGGCGAGCAGGGCGGGGGCCGTGTCCGGTGGGGGCGGGGGTGGGGGGACGTCCGGGAGCTGGAGGCCCAGCCGTGACCATGTAAGGAAGCCGGGACCCGCTGGGATAGGGCTGCGGGGGGAGGGGGGGCAATGAACGGGAGAACCCGGGGTGGGGGCCTGGGAGGGAAGGAGGGCCCTGCCCACCCGGGCCCAGCCTGCCCGCCTCGGAGGCGGCCACACCCCAGCCTTGGCCTCAGCTGCAGGGAGCCCCAGGCGGCCAGAGCCCGAGTAAGAAAAGTGGCTCTTTTCCAGACCAAGCCCAGGATCATCTGCCCAGCAATACTTTTACACACAGACTGAGGCCCCCAAACTGACAGCACTCAAAACTAGCACCCAGGGTCCTAGACAGAGCTCCCCTCCCACCCAGGCTGCTCCTGGAGGTCTGCTTCAGACAGATTTTCTTGGAGGCAGAGAAGGATCAGTCAGACCCCAGGTTCAGAGGCCTTCCCTTAGAGACTGTGACAATGACATAAACAGATCCCAAAAGTCAGACACGTGAGACACAAGGAAATTTTCCAGAGACAGAGACAGATGATACAACAAACCCACAGACCCCAAGCCATAGAGTTGGAAACAGACATATAGACACAGGAACACAGAAACCTAGGCCCAAGCCCTGTGCAGACTGAGGGCAAACACTTCCTGGCAACCAGACCCCGACCAGACCCCAAGCAGCCTTCCCCAACACTGAGATGACCCAGACCTGTCCCCAAAGAGCCCTTTCCCAAGATACTGATGCACATAGACAGGAAAGCTGAACACAGCCTCCAGCAGCAAATCAGAAAAGCCTGGGAGCTTTTTCAACCTATGCCCAAGTTGCCCTGACCTCAGTTCAATTCAGTCTGAAAGGGCCTGGCATCTGTACATATAAAAAGCTCTCTGTGTGGTTCTAAAGCTCAGCTGAAGAACAGAGATCTGGACACTCCCAGAGGCACAGGGGTGGCAAGAGGCAACCTTGG
Organism: Sus scrofa; assembly: GCF_054392235.1. NCBI lineage: Eukaryota > Metazoa > Chordata > Mammalia > Artiodactyla > Suidae > Sus > Sus scrofa. Next base: position 16,967,077 of record NC_139385.1, read on the forward strand.
CTCCCTAGAAACTGGCGAGCAGGCCCAGTCTGGGCACTTTCTTTGAAATCAGGCTGCCGCCTAAGTGGCCAGTGAGCTGGCAGCCAGGTTACGAAGACCCCGCCTGGGCAACTAAAACGACACGAGCCCTTCCTTCACCTGGATGTCAGCCTAGGGCTCGGGCTCCCTCTGGGCATGACTAAGGGCCTTAGGGACTTGAAGAACACAGTAGGTCTTCCCTCACCCAAACAGCAGGACAAATGGACCCAGAGACCGTAGGCCCAAGATGGGGGAATGGCACGAGGAAACAGTAAGGCCTGGGTCCGAGATGTACCCTCCCCATCCCCTTGGTACAACCCTCGTAGCTTTGATCGATTGTCTAGCTGGATGGCTGCCTGAGCAATGAAGTAGCATGAGCTGAAAGCAGGCTTCCCCTGGGGCCCCAAACCATATCCTCAAGGAGAAGCCTGGAAACTTGACCGCATCCCAGGGCTCCAGGAACCAGTGCACAAGTATTTATTAAGTTCCTCTGAGAGTGATCTGTATGGAGACACAGAGACCTGGAGAAGACGCTGCTCGAGGGGTGAAGGGGTCGGGGGACTCCCCTAGGAAAGTGAGCAGAGACACCACATGATGGGGGTAGTCACCTCCGAAGTTTTTAATTTCAACTCCAGAAAGCTGGGCTAAGCCAAGTGCCCGGGGCCCTGGGCTGTTGTTCTCTATCTCATGGGCCCCACGCCCAGACCCTGGCCTTGGCCCTCTCACTCCTGAGTCTTCAGACCATCATGCGGGGGTCCGGGTCCATCCTCCCAGCAGTCCCTGATGGCCACTCCTCCTGTCAGCCTCCGCCCATCCCGCGCCGTTCCGAGGGAGACCTCCTCACAGCCAGTTCCTCCTCGGGTCCCCTCCCAGGGGACATCAAGAGTCTAGGCTGGGACCCTTGCCCCCCAATTCTACCCCCATCACCACAGCCAGTAAAGCCTCAGTCAGGGGCCCTGCCTCCTCGCCTGCTGCCTCCACGAGCCCCACTAGGGCCAGGGCCCGCTTCCGTGGGCACTGCCCTGGGCCCAGTGTCCAGCGAGCGCAGTGGGCAGCCAGCCGGGGTCGGCCCAGGCGGAACACCTCGCCCACCGACTCTGGGCCACCCTGGGGTCCCAGGTGAATACGGCCCACGGCTTCTTCTAGCTCCTCCTCCAGCCCAGGCAGCAGGAAACGGCCAGCAGCCTCCAGGGCCTCCTCGGCCTCTGAACCCAACAAGGGCTGGCCGGGTGGAGGAACAGGCCCCAGCGCCGCCCCACAGCCCCGGCAGCCATGCAAGTGATGCAGGACAGGCCAGGCTGCACTGGGGGACAGGCCTCGAAGTGGCACCAAGTCCATCTGGGCTTCGGCAAAGCTGCCGGCCAGCAAGGCCCGGAAAAAGGGAGAGGCGGTGGCTGAAGCAGCTCGGTGGGCAGGGAGCCGTAGGCCTGAGTCCAGTAGGAAGTGGAGGTCCGGGGCGGGGGTGGGGGCTGGGCCCAGCAGAGGTTCGTAGAGGCAAGGGGAGGGCGGGTCTAAATTCAGGGGTACTGCAGGTAGGAGGGCGGGGCTCACGCCGCTGGGAGACACCAGGCCTTGGAGGCAGGAAAGGGAGTCCGCGGCAAAGAAGAGGAAGAGCGGGTGCGGAGCTGGCCGAGTGAGCGCTGAGAGGAGGAGACGGAGGCCGCCCTGGTCCAGGAGTAGCCGGCGCCACAGAGAGGGCTTCCTTTGGGGAGAAAAGAGAGCCTTTCAGGGTGTGGGAAAGGGTGGGGCTGGGGAGCAGCAACCTGGCTCCCTTGACGCCCCCGCCCCCGCCCAAGGCACCCACGGCTGCCTCACCGACAGATGAAGGGCAGGGTCAGTGCGCAGGCCACACGGTCCTCAGGGCTCCCAGAGAGCAGCAGGTGAGTGAGGGCACCCACTCCGAAGGGCGACTCCGCCTGCACAGTCAGGTTCTGCAGCAGCATCTCCCCTGCAGGGACGGAGAGAGAGGGTCAGGCTGGGAACTCGTGTCCGAGGCTGGGATGGGAGGGGCAGGACAGGCCCCTGGACCCCGGAAAGGAAGGAAGGTATAACGTCGGGTTGAGGAAGGGGGGCATGATGGCAGGGCCTGGAGGGGTGGGGTCCTGACACTAGGAACTGGAGGTCAAAGGCAAGAACAGGAAGTGGGATAGTCCGGGGATGGCCCCACAAGGACTGAAACAGGGCCCAGAAGATGGGGCAGTCCCTGGCAGGGTTGGATGTGGGCGTGGGGGTGGGAGGATGCAGAGCCCGAGCCTGGGCTCATGATCAGTGTGTCCAGTGGCGGTCAAGGCCAAAGCAGTAGTCAGGACGATGCAGAACCAAGAAGAGACTGGGAAAGCGGGATGCAGGCAGACACAATTCTAAGTTGCTTGGGCCAAGCCTAGTGTTGGGGGATCTGGGCCCCAAGGCTCAAGCAGAGGGCAGAGGTTGGTGAACTCCGTGTAGGGTGGGGTGGGGGTCAACGGAGCAGGAGGGAGTCTGTCCCTGCCACCACCTGGTGGCCAAGGGCTGGGGAAGGCACTGAAGGGACAGGCATTGCAGGTGGGCAGAGACAAGCAGGGACCCACCTAGCTCCCGGTGCTGGTGCTGGTGCTGGCCGCGCCGAGCGGGCCGGGCACGCAGCGTGGGCCAGTCGTCGGGGGCGACACCGAGCACGAGCCAGGCGCGCAGCAGTGCGGCCCCGTAGCTGCACACGAAGGCCTCCAGGCAGGCGGGGTTGCAGGTGAGCCGTGCCAGGATGCGCAGCGCGCGGGGACTCGGCGGGCCCGGCGAGCCTGTCACGTAGGCCAGCAGGCCGCATAGGGCCGGGCCGGTTACCAGCACCCCGCTGGGGTTAGGAGCCTGGGAGAAGCGGGACAGCAGCAGCAGCGCTGGCCCCTCGCGGCCCCAGGGCTCCTCGGTGGCAGTGGTGGGGCTGCGGCCCGATGGCAGGCGTGGGGTGCGGGGTGTCCGTGGGGAGGTCGGGCTCAGGGAGGAGCTGGCTGGATCCCCAGGCGGCGAGGCGTAGCCCTCAGAGATCAGCCACGACCTGCGAGGAGAGAAAGAGGGCATGAAACCCAGAGCTGGGGAGGGAGCAGGGCCCAAAAAGCCTCATGCAAAAGGCCGTGTCTGAAGCCAGGAGAGAAGGTGAGCTGGAAGGTAGACGGGACAGAAAGAGGGGGCAGAACTCAGCTCATAAGCAATTACTGATGCCGACTGTGTACTGAGCCCCATCTCTGGTGCAGGGGAGAAGCAGCGAGCAAATGTTTCCGTCCTCCTAGAGTTGATACTCCAGGGAGAGGAAATAGGCGAGGAAATAGGAAGGCACAGGTATAAAAGGGTGGGGTTGGTGTGCTGCGAAGTGACGCATGTGGAGGAAAGAAAGCAAAAGGGAACAGCACGGAGCCGCCAGGAAGGGGAGCGCTGACCCTTGAAATCGAGTCATGGCAGCCCCCACTGAGAAGGTAAGAGCTAATCAAGGCATCACAGGGGACAAAAACCACAGAGGCCCTGAGATGGGACTTATCTGTCAGGTTCCACAAGTGGCTAGAGGGCCAGTGTGTCAGAGTATAGGGGGCACCAGGAAAGTAGTGGGAGGTGAGGTCAGAGAGTCCCTAAGAAAGCTGACTTTTTTGGGGGGGTGGGTACCTGTGGTGTATGGAGGTTCCCAGGCTGGGAGCTAATCGGAGCTGCAGCTGCCGGCCTACACCACAGTCACAGCAACACCAGATACGAGCCACATCTGCGACCTACACCACAGCTCACAGCAATGCCAGATCCTTAACCCACTGAGCGTGGCCAGGGATCGAATCTGCAGCCTCATGGATATTAGTCTGGTTTGTTACTGCTGAGCCACCACAGGAACGCCCCAAGAAGGCTGACATTTCTTGGGCACTGCTCAGTGCCCGGTGAGGTGCCGCGTGCCCCATTTAAGGTTTACAATAGCTCTGTGGGGTAGGTATTACTGTCCTCCATTCTACCAACAAGGAATCCGAGGCTCAGAGAAGTTAATTAACTTTCCCAAAAAAACTTGGCTGGTAGGTGGTGGTACCGGAATAAGAACTTAGATTCCAGAACAGATGAACACAACCAGCTGGACATACTACCTTCCAGGGAACCCGTAAGGGCCCCAGAGTTCAGAGGGGCTGGGGTGGAGCCGAGATCAAAGGTGGCCCCAGGAGAGAAGAGTATTTAATGGGGATTGGAAAGCCGGTCCTGATCGGTGGGAACAAGGAATTAGGAGTCAGAGTCCTACTGAGACAGAATGGGGTTGGGGGGCGTTGGGTGAGGGTAGTGAAGAGGCCGGAGCAGACACAACTCCCCAGCCCACGGCGCCAAGCGGGAACTCACCTGAGGCTTCGGAAGCTTCCGGCCTCTGCCCGCTCAGGGGTCCGCTCCTCAGGGAAGTCCCAGGAAGCAGCTTCTCTTCCTTCTTCTTCTTCATCACCAGGCTCCCCGCACAACTGCCCAGCCAGGAGAGGGACAAGTCCCAGAGCCTGCAGCCGGCCCAGGGCCCCAGTATCATAGAGGAAGCCCACGAGCGCGGCCACCACACGAGGATGCCAGGCACTGGCGCGAGGATCCCGCAGCAGGCCCATCAGCAGCTCCAAACCCCCAGCGTCCCGCAGCCGGGCCCGGTTGATGGCCTCCCGGCACAGAAGACACACGGCCCGCACCAGGGGCTGCTGGGAGGCTTGACTAGTCCCGTTGAGGCTCCGGCGCCGCCGGAGTTCACCTAGTAGCACCTCCACGCCACCAGCATTGCCCAGGGCAGGCCGTACCAAGCCCTGGGCACACAGGTTGGCAAGGGTCAGAATGGTGGCCTCCCGCACGGCTCTTTTGGAGTCAGAGGCCAGGCTGACCAGGGGGCCTAGTCCTCCACCCAGACTAAGCTGCTCTGCACAGGCCCGGGAGCAGCCGCGACTCAGCTCCAGGAGGGCACGGACTAAGGCCAAAGTCAGCGCGGGGTCTGAGGCGGTGGCCAGAAGCTCGGCCAGCGGGCGCACCGCTCCCTGCTGTGCGAGGGCCAGGCGGTGCTGGGGGGAGTCTGCCAGGTTGCGGAGGGCGCGGACCACACTCTGCAGGCACTGTGAGTCCTGGCAGGCAGTCAGGCTCTCCACGAGCAGGGGAACAGCGCCTGGAGAGGGATGGGGAAGACAGAGGGTGAGCGAGCTCAGACACCCAAGCCCTTCCCCCAGCCCGAGCTCTAGCTGGCTGCCCCCTCGGAGCTGCTCACCAGCAGAATGGATGTCCCCACAGCTCTCAGGTTCCATGGCTAAGTTCCCCAGAGCACGGGCTGTTCGGTTCTGGATGCTGTCTGTCTTCACACACTGAAGAATAGTCACTGCAAGAGAATTTGGCTTCTTGAGGGTTCCACCTTTTTTTTTTTAATGCACCCATGACACATTGGAGATATGGAGGGTCTCAGGCCAGGGGTTGAATCAGAGCTGTAGCTGCTGGCCTACACCACAGCCACAGCAACTTGGGATCTGAGCTGCATGTGCGACCTACACCATAGCTCATGGCAACGTCAGATCCTTAACCCACTGAGTGAGGCCAGGGATTGAACCCGCGTCCTGGTGGATGCTCGTCAGATTTGTTTCTGCTGTGCCACGACAGGAACTCCCAGTTCTACCCTTTCTTGTCTCTCTCATTAATCACCTCGAGAATGTGGCCTGAGAGAGTCAGGGAAGGGATCCAGAATAGGCTAACACTTTCGGGGGCTGGAAGGTTATGTAGGTAGGTGTTTGCTAGAACGATGGTGGATGGGAGTGTTACAGGGCATTTCAGATTTGGAAGCAACCTTTGCAAAGACCCAGAGCTGAGACCTAGTGTTTATGCTATAACCTCATGAAAGGGCTTGATCAGGGAAAGGGATCAGGGCTTGAATGTGAGTGACAAGAAGTTCCCTCTGTGGTGCAGTGGGTTAATGATCTGGTGTTACTGCAGCAGATGCAGCTCCGATTTGATCTCTGGCCTGGGAACTTCCGTATACCATGGATTAGGCCAAAAAAAAAAAAAAGAGTTTAAAAAAAAAAAGCCAATGTTAGTGACATGATAGAGGCTGGCAGTCATAGGGAGAATGGGTTACAGGAGAAAAGAATAAGGCAGGAGGAGCAACAGGGAGGCTGTCACAATGGTCAGAGGATTGCTTGAACCAAATCAGCTATCAGCACAGCCCAGCACAGTCTCTGGGCACATGAGGGAAGAATAGAAGAAGTGTATGGATTCAGGAGATATTTAAAATATACAACAGTGAATGAATATGGGGGTTACACACTAACAACAAAATCTACTAATTTATTGAAGACTTGTTAAAATCCCAGGCCTCTTGTCAAATACATTATGGTCCAGATGCATTTAATGCAAATTAATTTTTTTTTTTTTTTTTTTTTTTGTCTTTTGAGGGCCGCACCTGTGGCACATGGAGGTTCCCAAGCTAGGAGTCCAATCAGAACTATTGCTGCCGGCCTACACCAGAGCCACAGCAAGGGCAGATCCGAGCTGTGCCTGTGACCTACACCACAGTGCACCACAACAGGGATCCTCAACCCACTGAGCGAGGCCAGGGGTCGAAGCAGCAACATCATGGTTCCTAGTTGGATTCGTTTCCACTGCGCCAGAATGGGAACTCCTTATCCAAAACAATTTTAAGATTTCATCAAAACAGGCATAATTTCCTAGCTGGCAGGCAAGGACGTCTAAACTATATTCACAATGTTGCCACTAGGAGGCGCCAAATTAGCTGGTAAACAGAAAAGCTTGCTGTCTTTTGTTAGGATTGGTTCTTTTTTAAAATTGAAGTGTAGGTGAAGTATGATATTATACAAGCTGCAGGTGTACAATATGGTAATTCCCAATTTTTAAAGGTTACATTATATTTACATTGTAGAATATTGGCTTAGGATGTGTTCTTATTGTGCTAGCTTTTAATAACTAAATACCCAATCCATCTAATTATCACCTTTTTTGTATTTCATTTTCTTCCTATTCTAATTTTTTTTTCTCCTTCTTTTTTTTTTTTTTCCCTGCGGGTGGAAGTTCCCAGGCTAGGGATGGAACCCACAACACAGCAGTGATCTGAGCCACAGCAGTGACAATGCCAGATCTTTAACACATTGAGCCACCAGGGACGTCTCTCTATTCCTTTTTTTCTTTTTTCTTTTGGCTTCTTAGAGCTGAACACCCACAGAATATGGAAATTCCCAGGCTAGGGGTCTAATCAGACCTACAGCCGCCGGCCTACACCAGAGCCAGAGTAAGGGGAGATCAGAACCGCACCTACGATCTACACCACAGCTCATAGCAACGTGGGATCCTTAATCCACTGAGCAAGCCAGGGATCGAACCTGCATCCTCGTGGATCCTAGTCGGATTCGTTAACCGCTGAAGCACGAAGGGAACTCCCTATTCCAATTTTTTGAAGTAACTATTATTACACCATTTTACCATCCTAGCCTCGGATGAGTCTAGCTGACCGCAGAGCACACTTTCTGACCACCAGTTCATCAAATGGGACTTGCTCCTGCACAAGGCCAGACACAAGGCCTTAAGTGGAGAGTAAGAATCATTTGAAAGAGTCACTACATAATCCTTTGGCCTCCACCAGCCCAGAGGCGAGAGTGGTGCTCCACAGCCAGTAAGTAACTGCTTGTAATTATCTGATCTAGGAGGGCTAGGGTCTAATTTATAGAGAGCAGTGACATCACGGGTCATGACAGCTAAAGAGCGGGGGGGCGCTGTGCCGTCATAAAGCGCAGTCTTCCAGGCTACCACACACAGAACTCAAAGACTCTGCCCACGCCCAGAATAGGACACAAGTTCGGGTGGAATCCTAGGAAATGAGGGCGGAGCACTTACCCAATGGGAGTATGCCTCCGAGTCTGCGCACTTCAGCCCGGCACGCCCCTTCCGTACAGCAGTTGGCTAGGATGCTGAGCGCCAAGTCCAGCGTCTTGCGCAGGCGCGCTGGCGGAGAGGGCGTCGGTGATGACGAAGCTGCGGAGGGGGCGGGGCCCGGCGAGGGGGCGGGGCCAGAAGAAGCCGCTGACTCGACCGAAGAGGGGGTGGAGCCTGAGCCAGCCTGGGACAGGGCGGGACCCGCTGCAGCCGCTCGCCGTAGCAGAGCGAGAAGGGGGCGGAGCCCGCCGCGTGCCCGGAAGCGCTCGATTCCCCCCGCTGCCTTGACGTGGCGCGTGCGGAGGGCTAAGAGCGCGCGGCCCAAGGGTGTCTCGTTGGTAGCTGTGTCCTTTCCCCCACCTAGACCCTCCCCGGCCGCCGCCGTGAGCTGCGCGAGGCAGAACGAGAGCGAGTCCGTGGGGGTTGGCTTCGCGGCCGCCATCTTGGCTCAGGCTTAAGGCTCCGCCCCCCCTTCGCAGCGCATCCAAGAGAGCGGAACTGGAAGGAGGGGCGTGGCCAGGCACCTCCTCTCTGACGCTTTTTAAATAGCGCCGCCGCAGTAATTATGCCAGTCGGAAGTTGTAGTTCCCGATCCTTGGTGCTCTGACCTGCACAGTCGCAGAAGGCTCGACGAGAGTGGTGGTTATCTAATCGCTGTGCGTGCCTAAGAGGCGTGTGCGGCGCATGCTTGGATACGTAGTCCGCGCCAAGCGTAACATGCCCCGCGTAGGATAGTAGGCAACTCTCCCGGTACTCGAATGGGTCAGTGTCTCTGGAGAACCCAGATATCCGACTACGGAGTCTCAGTACTGTACTGCTCCAGGTGACTTGGCTACTCCGCCCCCAGAGTGTCCCCAGCGACAGCCTTTTCCTTCAGGCTCGCTTTGCCGTCCTCCCCGCCCCTCCAGCGGTGGCCGGGGCACCGAAGTCCGCGTTGATGAGCTCAGAACCCGAGCCAAGCAGAAGGTGTCACATTCCTCACAGCGGCTACAGATGGGAGCATTTGCTCCGTCAAGTGAACAAGAGGGTTAAAGCTATCGATACCGTTCGCTGCCACTTCCTAGAGCGGCAGGAGCTAGTGGACCTTTCCGTTTCCGGTGCTGGATTCCTGGGTCCTGAGTGTCTTCACCTCTTGTGCTTGAGGTTTGCTGGGCGAGGACCGGCCAAGGCCAAGTCAGTAAAGCAGGAGTGATTTATTAAGGCATCCCAAATAGATGGGCCGAGCTCAGGATGGCATCAGCAGCGATTGTGAGGAGTTGTTCTTCCCCACCCCCACCCCTTTTAGGGCCGCACCCTCGGCATATAGAAATTCCCAGGCTAGGGGTCCAATTGGAGCTGGAACTGCAGCTGCTGGCCTACACCACAACCACAGCAAGCGGGATCAAAACTGCGTCTGCGACCTACATCACAGCTCTCGGCAGGTCGGGATCCTTAACCCACTCAGCAAGGCCTGGGATCTAATCAGCATCCTCATAGACACTATGTCGGTTCGTTACTACCGGCCACTATGGGAATTCCGTGGAGATCTAGTTATAAAAGGCTGGTTGCCAGCAAAACGTGGAGGGAACAATGTGCGAGGGAGGAGGGTGGCAAAGGACGATAGCTTTCCCTCTCCATTTCTCCTGTCCGGATAAGTGCTGTAACCACCCTGCCTTGGGCAGGGATTGACTTAAGCAGGCAGGGTGGTTAATCGGGCGGGGTAGTTGATTGACTTAGCAGACAGGGTGGTTGATTCTTGGTCAGCGACTTTCTAATGTCATTGACCCGTGTTTCAAGTCCACCATCCCCCTGGGAACCTATCAGTTGAGGCACTAGCAAGTGTGGAAGCACTCTTTAAACACTGCGGCCTGGGTGCGCTGGGAGGAGGGGGAGTCAGCAACAATTCCTGGCCCTTCTTTTGCCTAGTTATGTACATGAGCTTGGACTCCATCCCGTTCTCTTTTTTCCTTTCGTTTTTTTTTTTTTTTTTCTTTCTTTTTTGGCTGCCCCATAGCATATGGAGTTCCTGGGCCAGGGATCAGATCTGACCCATAGTTTTGACCACGCTGCAGCTGCAGCAACGCCAGATCCTTTAACCCACTGTGTCAGGCCAGGAATCCAACCTGAGTCTTGGTGCTGCAGATACCACCCATCTTGTTGCGCCACAGAGGGAACTCCTCGTTCTACCTCTGATCTCATCCAGTTCTGGGACTCAGGTTCCTCCTCTGAGCCTGGTGGGCCACAAAGAGGCTGGTGCTGTGCAGTGCATGTGTCCATGGTCTGGCAGTTGGATTCCTGCCCAATGGGAAGCTCAGCTGTGGCTGGTGATTTGGGAGGGGCGCTGGGGATGCCAGAACAGCACCCCATCCCTCCACCCCCACCCAAGCCAAAGTCCCTCCCTTCCCTAGACATACTCCAGGAGGACTGGGACTCTGCATTGTCCCTACTGCGTCCCCAGCATTCCACATGGGGCAGGTGCAGAGCATTTTGAAGCAGGTCTGATCACTGCCTGGGTGATTCACAGCCTTTCGTCCCTGGGAGTCAAGATTCCTTGGCCGTCTTAGTTCCTCCCAATTCAAAATGCTTACGTCTCTTAATGGCCAGCATCCTCCTGGATCCGAATTAGGCTCAACACATTCAAACCTCAGTACAATCTTTGTGAAGTCAGAAACTCTTTGGGCACCAAGAAGTTTCCTGCAGATTTTTTTCCTGCATGCAGCCCACCCATGCCAGCCTCTTTATAGTACTCTTTGCCCCCCCCCCGCCCCTCCATTACTTCCTTCCTCTGGGCCTCAGTGTCTTCAACTCTAAAATGAGCAGATAGATGAGATGATCTTCAAGGCCCTCAGTGAGTTTAGGATTCTACTATGTGTAGGGTGCATGTTGGGGAGCATGAGTTTATACCTGCATTAAAACTTGGTTTTCCTGGAGTTTCTGTTCTGGCTCAGTGGATTAAGAACCCAAGTAGTATCCATGAGGATGCAGGTTCGATTCTTGGCCTCACTCAGTGGGTTAAGGATCAAGCCTTGCTGCAAGGTGTGGTGTAGGTCACAGATGCAGTGTGGATCTGGCATTGCTGTGGCTGTGGCATAGGCTAGCAGCTGCAACTCCAATTTGACCCCTGGCCCAGGAACTTCCATATGCTGCAGGTGAGGCCCTCAAAAGAAAAACAAAAACAAAAACTTGGTTTTCCCGTGGTGTGGGTTGTCATTTGACACCCAGAATCTATTCTCACCTCCTTCTGAAGAGGCTCTCCAGACTTTAGTTGCTGGAAAACTAAACTATATTTCCCAGCTTCCCTTGCATATTGGGTGCTTCCAGTGTCCTTGTATGAGATTTAGAAGATGGAAATGAAATGGGCCACTTTTTTTTTTTTTTTTTTTTTGACCACATCTGCATGGTCAAAAACTTTGGCATTCATAAGTTTCCAGGCCAGGGATCAAACCTGAGCCACAGCAGTGACAACACCGGATCCTTAACTGATAGGCCACCAAGGAACTCCCTTGCTGCTGTTTTCTGATGACCAATAAGGTTGGGGAGGCATGGAGGTTTTCTGCAGCAATGCTGCAGTGCCTGATCTTCAACCTGCTGGATGTCAAGGCAGTTTAGAGGCAATGAAGCAGCTTCCTAATCTCTGGTTTGCAGCTATGACCCAAATCTCCTCTAGCTTATATGGCACCCCATGAGGAAAAAGGTGCCCCCTCTCTGGGAAGGCACAGTCTCGGTGGTCAGCTGAGGCCAAAGTGGACCTGACTGGCCCAACAGGATCAGGCAGCTGGTGGCTGAACCTAGATCAAAATCAGAGTCCTTTCCAGATGTAGCCCATTTCCAGGTGCCAGGGCAGATCTGTGGCCCCCAAAACTGAGAGAATGTGGCAGAGGGCACTAGGGTAAGAGGCACCAGCCTCCAGTGTGTAATTTAAGGGGGCAATAAAATGCAACCAAGATAAATAATACATCTATGCGATTTTTTTTAAATTTTTATTTATTTATTTGTTTTTTTTTTTTGTCTTTTGTCTTTTTGTTGTTGTTGTTGTTGTTGTTGTTGCTATTTCTTGGGCCTCTCCCGCGGCATATGGAGGTTCCCAGGCTAGGGGTTGAATCGGAGCTGTAGCCACCGGCCTACACCAGAGCCACAGCAACGCGGGATGCGAGCCGCGTCTGCAACCTACACCACAGCTCACGGCAACGCCGGATCGTTAACCCACTGAGCAAGGGCAGGGACCGAACCCGCAACCTCATGGTTCCTAGTCGGATTCGTTAAGCACTGCGCCACGACGGGAACTCCGCGGTTTTTTTTTTAAATCAGAAAACTACAGTTTGTGCTAGCCATCTGCTTCTCTAAATAAAAATTTATTGGAACCAGGGCTATGATTAGGGTGAAGTGAGACAGTGTTGTGAAAGTACAGAGATGATGCCTCTCTTTATTTAAAATTTTGATATTTAGTTCACCACGATTTTTTTTTTTAGGGCTGCATCTGGGCACATGGACTTTTCCAGGCTAGGAGTCCGCTGCCAGCCTACACAGCAGCCACAGTAACGCCAGATCCAAGCCACATCTTCGACGTATGCTGCACCTTGTGACTTGTCGCTGCCGCCGCAACGCTGGATCTTTAACTCACCGAGCAGAGCCCGGGATGGAACCCACATCCTCATAGATACTAGTCGGGTTTGTTACCCGCTGAGCCACAACGGGAACTCCTGTTCACCAGGATTTTTTTTTTTTTTTTTTTTGCATTCATTTTGATTTTTTGAACTATCACACTCCAAGGTCCTTTACATTTACCTTGAGTTTTGGGGCGCCCCCTTAAATTCTGTGCCAGAGGCCAGCGCCTCACTCGTTTCAGCGCCTACCCTAATCCTGGCCTTGCGACCCAGCCACCCTCTGCAACCTTGCCATCCAGCGCTCTGCAGCCCCGGCCCCTAGTCACAGCCTCCTGTCGGGCCCTCAGCACGCCCTACCACCCGCTCTGAGTGCGGAGGCGCGAGGCTGCGGGCGCCGGGGGTGGGGGGTGGGGGTGGGGGGGGTGAGAGCGGCTCAGGAACGCGGCCGGCGCGTGCACGTGCGCCGCGGGGCTGGGGAGCCTGGGAGCGAGAGCGGGGCCCAGGTGATCGGGCCTGACGTGCTGCGGTGGCACCTAAAACTTCTCGAAAGGCCGCCGCTAGCCATTTCCTCTCATATTCTAGTCAGGGACCGGAATGCAGTTCCGACGCGGCTGTTTGTGGTGCGCTCACTGCTCCGACTGTTAAGGCCCGAGACAGGTGGGTCGGTTTTTTGTTTTTTGTTTTTTTTGCGAGGAGGTGAGAAGGCAGCAGGACAAGGGAATGGAGCGCCTCCTGCTGGAGGCTGCGTGAGGATGCCCCTCCTGCGTAAGACTCCACATCCGGGTCTCGGGGGCATCTGGGACTAGAGATCACGGCATCTCCCGTTCCCAGGGCTCCTTGCGGGGACTACATTTCCCAGCAGGCCACGCGGAGGCTGAGGGCTTCCGAGCTCCGGCGGAGTTCTCTCGCTGCAGCTGCAGAGCTTTCCCTCGGGGGTCGGCCTTCGTGAGGCTAGGGCCTTCTGCCGCGCTGCCAGCGGCTTTCCTGGAACTCGGGTCTGGTCTTCTCAGGAGTGTGAGGTGAAGAAGGGTGAGGAGGGGTGGGGTGAGGTGGGAGGGTGGTGACCGACCCTGGCTGGGCTGCACCCCTGGGTGTCATGCAGGAGACACGCGGGTGGGGGATCTCAGTGGGTAAGAGCTAGCGATGGGCAGCTGCTGGAGTCCTCTTCCTCCACCTGGAGCAGAGGGCGTTTCTGAACACAAGCCTTTGCCGAGCCCCTTTCACGTTGCGCCCCATGAGCCCCCAAAGCCCTGGAGGCGTAGAAAGGGCAGGACAAGTACTTACACTATCCTTTTCAGTTTTCCACCCTCCATTCTCTTTCTGGAGTCCAGTTATTCCGTCAGCCAACTCAGCTAATAGTCCCACAACCCACCCCGCCGTAAAATTAAGGCCTGGGGAGTTTCTGCTGTGGCACGGTGGGTTAAGGATCCAGCATTGCTTCAGCTGTAGCTGGTCTCAGTTGCAGCTCAGTTTCGATCCCTGATTCGAGAACCCCAGGTGCGACCAAAAAAAAAAAAAAGAAAGAAAAGAAAAAAAAATTCGGATCTCTGCTGCTGTTCCAAAGATACCCACTGAATTCTGCCTTTACCTACCCCACCACACACAGGTGTAAACACTTCGCCTTCCCTCAGGTCCAGCTTTTTCAGAACTTTCCGCTAGGCCACTGTGTTCCCCCAACCCAGAGACAGTGATTAAAGCTGAGATGGTTTGGTGAAGTTCAATTTTATCATGTGACATTGAGTCCAGCTCCCGAGAGCTGCACACACCTGCATTCAGGACCTTGATCTTAGTCTCTTGATACCCTGGACCCATTGCTCAGAGGGGAAGCTCTGTGGTGAGAGGATAGTTGTGGGGGATGCTGAGGCTAAGCCGAGATAGTCTTTTAGTTCAGAGAGTCTCAGCCTTCGCTATAACTTAGTTGTTGTTGCTCCTGGGTGCTGCCTAGGCGAAGACTTTTGTAAAACTTCCAGGTAATTTTGGTATGCAGCCAGGATTGAGATCATTGCTTTAATTCCTAGGGCAGAACACATGGGATTGAGATGGCGAAATAGAAGGACTGGAGCTCAACTTCTCTCCTAAAAACAACAAAATTCTCACAACTAAAGGTTGAGCATTTTTCACCCAAATGGACCAGAATCCTTAAAAAAAGATATCCTACTCCAGAAGAAAAAGAGGAGGCCACATCAAGAGGTAGGAGGGGCGATTTCGTGATATAAACAACCCCCATAAACAACCCCATACCTCCTGGGTGGGAAGCCCCACAGATTGGAAACTTAATTGGTTCACAGAGACTCACCTACAGGAGTGAGAGTTCTGAGCCCCACATCAAACTCTCACGTGTGGGTATCTGGCACCGGGAGAAAGAGCCCCTGGAGCATCTGGCATTGAAGGCCAGTGGGGCTTGTGCGCAGGAACTCCACAGGACTGGGGAAAACGGAGACCCCATTCTTAAAAGGTGCACACGGACTTTCACATGCACTGGGTCCCAGGGCAGAGCAAAGTCTCCATAGGAATCTGGGTCAAACCTGACTGCAGTTCTTGGAGGACATCCTGGGAATGTGAACAAGGGTGAATGTGGCTTGTGGTGAGGGAAGGACATTGCAGGCACAGCTCTTGGGGGGAATATTCAGCAGGTGCCTTTCTCTGGAGGGGGCCATTTTGGGAAAATCTGGCCCCAGCCGTCAGTCAGGCTGAGAAGCCCCAGGGCAAACAAGACCCAGGTGGGATCACAGCCTGGCCCCTCAGTAAACAGGCTGCCTAAAGACCCCTCAGGCACACAGCTGCCTCTAATCCCATCCAGAGACTAAGCCCCACCCTCCAGAGGGATTAGAATCAGCTCCACCTACCAGGGGGCAGGCATCAGCCCCTCCCATCAGGAAGCCTACAGCAAACCCCCATACTGACTTCAGCCACAGGGGGGCAGACGTCAGAAGTAAGAGAGGCTACAACTCTTATCTGTAAAAAGGTCACCACACCAAAAACCTATAAAAATGAAAAGACAGAAGTTCCCGTCGTGGCGCAGTGATTAACGAATCACTAGGAACCATGAGGTTGCGGGTTCGGTCCCTGCCCTTGCTCAGTGGGTTAACAATCCAGCGTTGCCATAAGCTGTGGTGTAGGTTGCAGACGAGGCTCGGATCCTGCGTTGCTGTGGCTCTGGCATAGGCTGGCGGCTACAGCTCCGATTGGACCCCTAGCCTGGGAACCTCCATATGCCGTGGGAGCAGCCCAAGAAAAGGCAAAAAAAAGGCCAAAAAAAAAAAAAAGAAAAGACGGAGAACTATAACTCAGATGAGGGAGAAAGGAAAAACCTCAGAAAATCAGCTAAGCGATGGGGAGATTCTCAGCCTCCAGGAAAAAGACTTTAGACTGTTGATGCTGAAGATGATGCAAGACATTGGAAATAAACTGGAGGCAAAGATGGAAACTTACAGAAACACTGAGCAAAGAGCTAGAAGATATAAAACTTAAGAAGAGATGCAAAATACAATAACTGAAATAATTCCTAGAGCAGATGGGGGTGGCGCTGGGATGGCCAGAAGCACTGGGCCAGGCCCCTCCAGCCGGGAGCAGCCTCAGCCCTTTTCCCAGTGAGCTAGACAAATCATTTTTAACATTTTTCTCTGTGCTCTGTGCTGTGAAAGCAGGAAGCTCTGCTCTACAGTATCTGACAGCCTTGGAAAGAAAGACCAAGTAGGAAACACATAATTTCAGGAAGAGATAAGGAAGGCCTGGGCTTGATGGTGCTTGTAGGAGGGAACAGCTGTGATAGTCACAGAGAGAGAGATGGATTTTGGTGGCTAACTAGATCCAAGTTTTTGGCAACCAGCGGCACTTTTAATTGACTACACTGATGGTGTCCCAACCAACTCAGAGGAGAGTTGCAGAACTGCTGTGCTTCTCCTAGGGCCCCCAGGTCCCTGAATGGGCCAGGGACATTATGGCTGGCCCAGTCCCAGATGCTAGCAAATTGAACTGCAGCCATTCGGACTGTTAGAAGGGCTTCTACTTTATGAAGCCAAAGGCCCTTTCTTACACAGGGCAGCAGCTGCTCTCCTGAGAGTGATGGCTACTGCCGAGACCAGCTCAGCAGGATGGGGCTGAAGAACGGGTGCTGTGAAACTTAAGGGAAAAAGTTAACATCAAACGAGACACAGAGACATCTATCTTAAGTAAAGGTGGGAACCAGGGAACTCAAGGTCTCAGGAACCAAGAGCACCGCCTCAAGAAACCACACTGCTTTTAGTGTGTTTTTTAGGGTTACCGTCAAGTGAGAAGGGGGTTGTAGGTGCAGGATATAGGTTTTTTTAAGTTATTTTAAAAGTCGCATAGCCGGTGGCTGATTAAGCTTTTACTCTGACCTTTAGGCATTTAACAATCACTAGCATTTGAGGAAGCTTGGCCTCAACTATCTAGGCATAACCTTTAGAGAATCACCATTGTGCTTCTGCAGACAGCGTGCCTATCTGCAGCAACCCGGCTGGGTGCCTAGGTTTGCACCTCGGTTCTTCTTTGCTAATGTATATCCGGTTAAGGACCCCTCATAAACCTCTTGGGACTATGGGGCTCCTCTTTTATTCTTAAGAGGACTTATCATGCCCTGCTAATCTGCACAGGTCCGGGCGTGCCTAGACCAACGCATTAAGTCCTCTTTGTTCAGCTGACCCTATGAATAACTTATGCCTTTAGGTCTTTGTTCTTAAGCTTAAGTCATCCACCGTCACTGCGCACTGAGACTGCTTTCAAGCAAGAAGATGGGGTAAAGTAAAGCAGGACAAGATAAGAGTTTTCAGCAAAGAAGCTAAGAAAACATTGTAGAAACATGTCTCGAAACATCTCCCCCTTTTTGTTTTTGTGAGAGGACAAAAGTAGGTCTTGTAACTTCTTTCTTCATTACTTCTTGGATTGTTTGCTTTGTGCATCTATAGACTAAATAGAAAATTATTAAGAATCCTAGAAATGCAATTAATGATGAGATTATTCCTCCACCAAAATCTTTAAACCATTTTGAAGGATTATTTTAAAGTCTTTTTTTTTTTCTTTTTTGTATTTTTGTCATTTCTAGGGCCACTTCTGCAGCATATGGAGATTCCCAGGCTAGGGGTCTAATTGGAGCCATAGCCACTGGCCTACGCCAGAGCCACAGCAACGCTGGATCCAAGCCGCGTCTGCAACCTACACCACAGCTCACAGCAACGCTGGATTGTTAACCCACTGGGCAAGGGCAGGGACCGAACCCGCAACCTCATGGTTCCTAGTCGGATTCGTTAACCACTGCGCCGTGACGGGAACTCCTATTTTAAAATCTTTTAGAATAATATCTAATACCTCTTTATGAGGTATATTTTGTAGAGAGGCCTTTTGAATACTCAGGACTCTTGGCTGCAGTTTTTTATATATCCGGAGTCAACTTAACCGAGTGACCTCTTAAATGTCTCTTAATTTGTTTCAATGATGTTACACTAGATTTGTACTCATAGGGAGTAACACAATAAGAAGTAAAAGATTAATTGATTTTCCTTTTTGACTTTTTATAAGTATAACTTCCATCCCAGGTTTGAGTATTTTTAAAGTTAGTGATCTTCCACAAGTCAATTTGAGACTTGCTATTATCAAATAGAGAATAGGGAGGCACAAGGCCTGAATCTTTCCAACGTGTGGGGCTTTTGGCTTTAATTATTATTTTTTGTTGGTCTGATTGGCTGGAGACCATCCAAGAGAGTAATTCATTAACAGAACACAGAGGTTGATGGCCCATACAGCCAGGAATCGGCTTCCCCTTAGGGGACCAATCCCATACAGTTCCATAGGAACCATTAAGCAGTATGACCCCCCCTCCATTGCCCTGCATATATTCCAATGAATTTGATTTTTCATTCTCTTGAAGGTATCTGTCCTTTTTAAGGGACGTAAAGTCCTATCAGGCATCCCCATATTAACTGGTTTCACCTGACGGTAAGCGAAACTCCATCCTGTAACTAAATGTAAATCTTCACTAGTGGGAATATTTAAATTTCCTGAAAGCCACATTTGAGGTTCAGGAATTAAACATATAAGTTTTCTTTTCTGATACAAATCAGCCAATTTTTAAACTTTAAAATTTGATTAAAAGGTATCCCTTCTTTTTTTAAAAAAAATAGGGCAGTTTGTCATCCTCCAGCTCCAGGGACCCAGGAGAAATCATTAATAGATAAATATATGCACTGGAGCCTCACCCCATTCCACAGGTCTCAATAAATGAGGATTGGGGCCATAGGCCCAGTAGGTATGATTAATTTCTCCCAGTGCTGCTAAGGGAATACTCACTGCAATAGAAACCAAAAGACAGCTAGGACCAAATTATTTGGTGTGAGAGGCTTTCCTTCTCAGTAGATTTTCAGCTTCTTGGGTTAGATGTTGGTCTGACCCCAAGCGGGCAGATGAGCCCTTCGGGTCTGTGGCAGCGACACACGAGTTGGTGTCACAGACATCGTTGCTATATCCATGGTGGGCAGCTCTGGATCCCAAATCATGACTCGGGGTCTCTTCAGTATGTTCTCGTCCATCATCCTTCTTCTGGGGTCTGGAGTCAGGGATGCTTCACAGGCTCATTCATGATATGGTTTGATTCTTCTTGATGGAATCCAAACAGGTTGTAATCCATGACCTGGTGAAATACAAGCAGATCCCCTACTCCATGTAATAAGTTTTCCCTTGGGGACCAGACATTTGTTAATGGATCCTGCCACCAAATCAAGGGCTGTTCAGCCTGAGGAAAGTTAATCTTATTTCATTTTGTATTAAAATGTTTTCTTGAAGCCTTTTTTCGTCAGAGGCCAAATTTAAAAAATTTAAAGTGAATAAGGTTTTGTTTAAAAGTGTTTGTTGTGACTTAACTATTTCTGTGTCTCCCCCCTTTTTGTTTTTGAAGAGCCTGTTTTACATATAAATTGGCTCGATCCACAATAGCCTGTCCTTGGGGGTTGTAAGGGGGGCCAGTGGAGTGAGCAATATGCCAGGTATCCAGGAATATTTTAAATCGAGAACTGATATAAGCTGGACCATTATCAGTTTTAACTGCTTGTGGCAGGCCCATAACAGCAAAACAGGCATATAAATGACGAAGAACATGATTAGCAGATTCATCAGATTGAGCAGTAGCCCAAATAAGTTTAGAGCAAATGTCAATACATACATGAATAAATGACAATTTTCCACAAGATGAATAATGAGTAACATCCATTTGCCAGAGAGCATTTGGGACAAGTCCCCTAGGATTAACTCCAGGCTCAGATTGAGAAGGATTGTTAATAATTTGACATGTATGACATTGACAGACAGTTGTCTTAGCTTTAGTCCATGTTATTCCAAATCTCTTTTTAAGGCCTCAAACATTTACATGTGTTAAATCATGAAAACGTTGCGCTTCCTGTAACACACGTGTCACCAAGTGGTCAATTTCTTTATTTCCTGCAACTAGAGGCCCAGGTAAGTTAGTATGTGCTCTGATATGAGTAATATAAAATGGATATCTTCTTTCCCTTACAACAGTTTGTAATCCTGCAAACGAGTCAATAACAAGTTAGGTAAATTTTGTTTAATGGTAGCGGTTTCAGTCATTTTGGCAGCATGAACTACATATGCCGAATCAGAAAGAATATTGATTGGCTCGGGATAGTCCCTCAAGGCATGGATTTACAGCAGTTAGTTCAGCCTGTTGGGTGGAAAGGCCAGGCGGTTTTTATAGTTTTAGATTGATTAGCCACATATCCAGCCTTCCCTTTAGTAGTCCCATCAGTAAAGATCACAGGGGCTTTAATGATGGGTGACTCCTTCACTTTTTTGGGAAGAATCCATTGAGTTCGCTTTATAAATTGTAAAATAGGGTTTTTTGGATAATGATTATCTATTGATCCTACATAATCTGCAAAGGCAATTTGCCAACCTATATGGTTTTGAAAAAAATTTTGGATTTCCTTAACAGTTAAACTAACAATTACATGATTTAAATCTTTTCCGGACATTTGTACACAACAAGTATGACCTTTTAGAATAAGTTGTGCCATCAGGTCCAGGTATGGAGACAAAGGTTTTGTGACATTATTGGGAAGAAAAAGCCACTGGAGAATATTTTCTTTTCTTTTTTTTTTTTTTTTTTGTCTTTTTGCTATTTCTTGGGCCGCTCCCGTGGCATATGGAGGTTCCCAGGCTAGGGGTCAAATCAGAGCTGTAGCCACTGGCCTACGCCAGAGCCACAGCAATGCGGGATCCGAGCCGAGTCTGCAACCTACACCACAGCTCATGGCAACGCCACATCGTTAACCCACTGAGCAAGGGCAGGGACGGAACCCGCAACCTCATGGTTCCTAGTCGGATTCGTTAACCACTGCGCCACGACGGGAACTCTTTTTTTTTTTTTTTTTGTCTGAGAATATTTTCTAATTGTATCAATATTCCCACGGGAGAAGGTATAATTACTAACTGAAGGGGCTGTTTTAGATTGATCCGAAGTAGTTGGGAGTTTTGTATTTTACTTTCGACCTTTTTTAGTTCCTCTTCCGCTTCCGCAGTTAGAGAGTGGGGGCTGTTTAATTTAGAATCTCCCCTAAGTAGAAAAGATTTAACAATTCATAGGTCGGAATCCCCAAACAAGGTCGGAGCCAATTAATATCTCCTAACAGTTTTTGTAAATCATTTAATGTAGAAATTTGATCTCTTCTTAATTCTACCTTTTGAGGGTGAACAGTGGTATGTTCAACCGCAGTTCCCAGATATTGATATGGACTTTTCATTGGAATCTTTTCAGGAGCAATAATCAATCCTGCTCCCTTTAGACAGGATTGCAAGCATTGAAAAACCTCAGCCAGCTGCTCCTGAGAGGGTGCAGCACAAAGTATATCATCCATATAATGAACAATATAGCATTTAGGAAGTTGTTGTCGGACTGGCTCAGCAACTGAAGCCGCATAATACTGACCCAAGGTAGGGCTGTTTGACATATCTTGAGGCAGGACCTTCCATTGATAATGCTTTCTAGGGGCTATACTGTTTATCACTGGCACTGAAAAGGCAGATTTTCCCCTATCTTCTGGGTGTAAAGGAATTGTGAAAAAGCAGTCTTTTAAGTCCAGGATAATTAACAGCCAGTCAGCTGGTGTCCTACTAGGAGATGGGAGGCCTGGTTGAAGGGCACCCACAGGCTGAATTACAGCATTTACACCTCTTAAATCTGTTGACAATCTCCATTTTCCTGATTTTTTTTTTTTTTTTTTTTGCATAACAAACACTGGCGAATTTCAAGGATGAAAGGATTCTTCTAGATGGCCCTTCTCTAATTGTTCTTGGACAAGATCATTTAAAACCTTTAATTTTTCTGAAGAAAGAGGCCACTGCTCAGCCCAAACTGGTTTTTCCGTAGTCCATCGTAATCGAATAGGTTTAGGAGAAGCATAATTATTTTTACAAGCAGTGGCCACTAATGAAAAGGCCGATGTCCCAAACCAGATTTATCCATTTTACCCTCAGATGCAACAGGTTCCACTCTCCCCTGATGATGTCGCCCTAACCCCTGTCCGGGAATGTAACCCTGCTTCTGTAACATTTTTTGGCTTTGATGACTATATTGATTTACTGGTGGTATGTAAATTTCTGCATGCCACTGTTGTAGTAGCTCTCTCCCCTATAGATTGATAGGGAGTTGAGCAACATAAGGTTTCAGTCTAGCTGGCTGCCCATCGGGTCCTTCACATTTAGGCCCTTGGGCACCCTTTTTGAGACCCTCTGCTTTTCCCAACCCAGTGACTTCAATATCGGCTGGCTGAAGAGGCCAGGTTGTCTGGCCAATGTAAATGGCTAATGATTGAAACATCAGCGCCAGTGTCAATCAATCCTCTAAAAGACTTCCCATTTATGATAACTTGACAAGTGGGTCTTTCCTCTAGGACCTTTTCTGATAAAAAACACTCCTGCCCCTCCTGTGGTATTGAATTCCCTTCTGTCTAAAATTATTCCTCTTTATTTATTTATTTATTTATTTATTTATTTATACTCTAGGTAAAATTAAGATCTGGGCAATCTGATCCCCTTTTTTAACTTTCCAAGGAATCGCAGTGGAAACCATCCCCTATGTTATCCAATATCCCGGTATGAACTCGAACTCCTTGTTCTGTCAGCCCTGCCCTTCCTGTTATCCATCCTACTGTATCTGTTGGTAATGGCTTTTCCAGTTTGGTTGTAATAGAAGTAGGGGTTTCACTAGGACGGAGAATTAAATCCTGTAAACTAGGGAGATCTACTGTGATGTCGAAATCTCCTGCAGAGCATAGTCCCAGGGAATCTCGCATCGGTTGAGAGTGTGGCTCTTGTTTTGGATAGGGAGAGCTTCTTGCCCCGAGGAGAGTTTCCCAACAAAGGGGGTTCGATCTTTATGAAAGATGGACCGGCACTGACTCGCCCAGTGATTTCCTTTATTACATCTCAGACACAGTCTTGGCTGTTTATTATTGTTCCTAGAAGGTGCCGAAGCTCCGTGAAAAAGGGTCGGACTCATGGAGGAGCGCGCCATTGTTTTTTAGTATGTCCTGTCTTGCCACAATTAAAACATTTTTCTGAAAATTTATCTTTAACCTTTAAATTAGCCATGGCTTGGGCTAGCATTGAGGCCTTAAAGGACTCTGTCCCCACTCCCTGACAGGCCTTAATAGATTCAGCAATGTTAGCTTTTCCTTTTAAAAATCCTGTGGCCTTTTTGCAATCAGTATTTGCATTTTCATATGCTAACAATTGAAAAATAGTATCAGACACTTCAGAGTTAGCAATTTGTCGTTTTAATGCCTCTTGTAAACGAGCTAGAAATTCAATATAAGGTTCCTTGGGGCCTTGTGGGATCTTTTTTTTTTTTTTTTTTTTTTTTTTTGTCTTTTGTCTTTTTGTCTTTTGTTGTTGTTGTTGCTATTTCTTGGGCCGCTCCCGCGGCATATGGAGGTTCCCAGGCTAGGGGTTGAATCAGAGCTGTAGCCACCGGCCTACGCCAGAGGCACAGCAACGCAGGATCCGAGCCGAGTCTGCAACCTACACCACAGCTCACGGCAACGCTGGATCCTTAACCCACTGAGCAAGGGCAGGGACCGAACCCACAACCTCATGGTTCCTAGTCGGATTCGTCAACCACTGCGCCACAACGGGAACTCCCCTTGTGGGATCTTTTGAAAAGAAGTGTTTATTTGACCCTTAGATTCAATTTTATCCCATGCCATTAAGCAACATTGTCTAATCTGTTCAATAGCCAAATCATTCATTCTCATTTGATCTTGAAGATTACTCCAAGGGCCAATCCCTAACAGTTGTTCCATTGTAATTGGAAGATTTTGAGCCTGATTGCAATTAGCAGTAATTTGGGCATGATCTTGCCACCAAGACTTAAATTACAAATATCCACTAGGCGATAGCACAGCACGGGTTAAGTTATGCCCATCAGCAGGAATCATACGATTTCCTTCAGCTACTCCCTGCATGATTCCTTTTGTAAAGGGAGAAATAACACCATAGATTTGAACGGCCTGTTTTAATTCTTTAAAAATTTTAAAAGGAAAGGGCTCATGAATGAACTCATAAACTCCATCAGGGTTGATGGGATCAATGCCTGGAGCCACTGTCTCCCTGACAGTTACTGGAAAGGCTAAATGTATGGCATCCAAATCACCTTCCCTTTGAGCCTGTGATATCCCCTGTTGAAGGGATGATAGGTGGTGTTCAGGGATAGCGCTCATTTTCTTTACAACCCTGGAAGTAGAAGCTTGATGAGTCCTTGTCATCTCGCTCCTAATAGGAGGCAATGGAGGAATGTCAAAATCAAAACTTGGAGCCAAAGGCTCAGGAGCCAAATACTCTCTATGATAATTTTGTTCAGGGACTGTATATTTAGGTTCCTCCAACAAAGGTGTAAACTCCCCTTCTTCTTCCTCCCCTAAGTCCTCCGTGGTCTCTAGAGGGTCTAAAACTGATTTAATTAAGCTCCAAGTACACCAAATGGACACAGGAATTGGAATGCCCTCATCATGCAATATCCTAAGTTCCTTTCCTACTGTTTCCCATATCCTTAAATCTAACGTTTCTGATGTAAGAAACCCATCACAATCGTTTCTCAATCGTCTGAAAAAGTTCCAAAAGCTTTCTTTCACTTGTTTTTGTATCCCCTTTTTTAAGGAGTTGTCCTAACAAATAAATGTAAGGACTATAGTTTCCTGCAATTCCCTCATTTCCCATGTTACCCCGTAAATACCCGAGAGAGGGAACACATCCACAGGATTTTTTTTAGCGTGGCCACGCAAAATTCCTCCCTTCTTCTCAGGGCTCCACAGCACTTCCAGTGAATAAAAATTCCGCTGTAGTAGCGGCCCTTTGTTCCTCGTGCCTGCCTGTCTGCCCTACGTTGGGCGCCACTTGCTGAGACCAGCTCAGCAGGATGGGGCTGAAGAATGGGTGCTGTGAAACTTAAGGGAAAAGGTTAACATCAAACAAGACACAGAGACATTTATCTTAAGTAAAGGTGGGAACCAGGGGACTCAAGGCCTCAGGGACCAAGAGCACCGCCTCAAGAAACCACACTGCTTTTAGTGTGTTTTTTAGGATTACCGTCAAGTGAGAAGGGGGTTGTAGATGCAGGATATAGGTTTTTTTAAGTTATTTTATTATTATTATTATTATTTTATTACTCAAATGAATTTATCACATCTTTAGTTGTATAATGATCATAACAATTTGATTCCACAGGATTTCCATCCCAAAGCCCAAGCACATTCCCCAACCCCCAAACTGTCTCCTCTGGAAACCATAAGTTTTGCAATGTCTGAGTCAGCATCTGTTCTGCAAAGAAGTTCAGTCTGTCCTTTTTTCAGATTCCACATGTCAGTGAAAGCATTTGATGTTGGCGTCTTATTGTATGGCTGATTTCACTTAGCATGATAGTTTCTAGGTCCATCCATTTTGCTAAAAATGCTGGTGTTTCATTCTTTTTAACGGCTGAGTAATATTCCACTGTGTATATGTACCCCGTCTTATGGATCCACTCCTCTGTCGATGGGCATTTAGGTTGTTTCCATGTCTTGGCTATTGTAAATAGTGCTGCAATGAACATCGGAGTCCATGTGTTGGATTTCCGAGTCGTGGTTTTCTCTGGGTAGATGCCTAGGAATGGGATTGCTGGATCAAATGGTAGTTCTATGTTTAGTTTTCTGAGGACTCTCCATACTGCTTTCCACCGTGGTTGCACCAGTTTACAATCCCACCAACAGTGTACTAGGGTTCCTTTTTCTCCACACCCTCTCTAGCACTTACTGTTTGTAGACTTTTGGATGATGGCCATTCTGGCTGGTGTAAGGTGGTACCTCAGAGAGGTTTTGATTTGCATTTCTCTAATAATGAGTGATGTTGAACATCTTTTCATGTGCTTCTCAGCCATCTGTATGTCTTCTTTGGAGAATTGTCTGTTTAGATCTTCTGCCCATTTTTGGATGGGGTTGTTTGTTTTTTTGGTATGGAACTGCAGAAGTTGTTTATAAATTTTGGAGATTAATCCCTTGTCAGTCGATTCACTTGCAAAGATTTTTCTCCCATTCTGTAGGTTGTCTTTTTGTGTTATTTAGGGTTTCCTTTGCTGTGCAGAAACTTTGAAGTTTGATTAGGTACCATTTGTTTTTGTTTTTGTTGTCAATACTCTAAGAGGTGGATCTGAGATGTTGCTGTTGTTTATGTAAGTTATTTTAAAAGTCACTTAGCCAGTTGCTGATTAAGCTTTTACTCTGACCTTTAGGCATTTAACAATCACTAGCATTTGAGGAAGCTTGGCGTCAGCTATCTAGGCATAACCTCTAGAGAATCACCATTGTGCTTCTGCAGACGGCATTCTTCTTTGCTAATGTATATCCAGCTAAGGACCCCTCATAAACCTCTTGGGGCTATGGGGCTCCTCTTTTATTCTTAAGAGGACTTATGCTGTGCAAACGGCATGCCAATCTGCACAGGTCTGGGTGTGCCTAGACCAACACATTAAGTCCTCTTTGTTCAGCTGACCCTATGAATAACTTACGCCTCTAGGTCTTTGTTCTTAAGCTTAAGTCATTCACCATCACTGCGACTGTTTTCAAGCAAGAAGATGGGGTAAAGCAGGACAAGGTAAGAGTTTTCAGCAAAGAGGCTAAGAAAACATTGTAGAAACATGTCTCGCGACAGGCTACATAAGAGATTCAAAAAATAAAGCTCTGTGCCTGGCAGGAAGATGCTCATGACAGCATTTTCTGTAGTAATGACCTATTCCATAATAAAGATGAATAAAATGTGGTATTTTAAATAAAAGAATTATATGTAGCCATTAAAATATGATCATTCAGTCATGAGTGCATAAAGGCACATATTTTTTTTCCAGAAAGCAATTAGACTCATCTTTTTAAAAATTTTTATTTATTGATTTTTGCTTCTTAAAGTTCCCCAGGCTAGGAGTTGAGTCAGAGCTGCAGCTCCAGTGGCAGCTGCTGCTGCCACAGCCATGCAGAATCCAAGCCATGTCTGCAACCCATACCACAGCTCAAGGCAACACCAGATCCTTAACCCACTGAGCAAGGCCAGGGATCAAACCTGCGTCCTCATGGATACTAGTCGGGTTCGTTACTCGCTAGACTCACCCTTTGCTTGCAGTAGCTTCTCTTGGGCAGTAGCTAAGCTGTGATTACAGTGGTCAAAATATGGAGACGTGTTGGCAAAGCCTGAAGAAAGCATTTCATGCAAACATGATATTTTTCTTAAGAGGTGGTGGAATTATGGAGAAAAGGGAGTTTCTTGTCCTAATGAGAAAGTCACTATAGTAGAGAAATTAGGAGGATGCTCACTCAAGCCAGACCCTTTGGGTCCTGGTTTTGCCACTTACCCTATGGATTTAAGGCCTTTCAGAGCCTCAGTTTCTTCATCTGTAAAATGGGTAATAGTCCCTCTCTTAGATAGTTGTCATGAGGTTTAATCCATGTGTGGAACCTCTTAGAACAACACCTGGCAAATGGCAAGTACTCTGTAAGTGCTAGCTATTAAACTGTTTATTGCTTTATTTATAGTTTAATCTTTTAAAAATATTTGGCCAATCAACACTGATACACTCCTGTTCACCCTCTACGTCTCAGAAAAAGCTCAACATATCTGCGCTGATAGCTTTATTGACATTACATCTAATAAAATGTGGGCAGTCTGGGAGTTCCCGTCGTGGCTCAGCAGTAACGAACCCGACTAGAATCCATGAGGACTCGGGTTTGATCCCTGGGCTCGCTCAGTGGGTTAAGGGTCCGGTGTTGTCATGAGGTGTGGTGTAGGTTGCAGAGGCGGCTCAGATCCCACATTGCTGTGACTGTAGCATAGGCCGATTTGACCCCTAGTCTGGGAACTTCCATATGCTGCGGGTATGGGGCCCTAAAAAGACAAAAAATGTGGACAGTCTGATGATCATTGGTTAAGTGTATACACTGGCATAACTACCATCACAATCATGATAGAGAACTTTCCCATCACCCGTCAAGCTTCTTTCGTGCCCCTGTTCAGTCGGCTGCTCTCCCCTGCTCCCAGCCCCAGATAACCCTCATCAGCTTTGTGCCCCTATAAATGAGTTTTGCCTGTTGTACATTTTCATATAAACGTAATCATATATTCTATATTCTTTTGTGTCTGGCTCACATCATTTTGTGTCTTACATCATTTTGACATTCATCTGTTTGTTGTGTATCACAATAGTTGTATCTTTTGTTGCTGAGTAGTATTCTGTTACATAGGTATCCCACAATTTTTTTTTTAATCCCTTCACCTGTTGATGGACATTTGGATTGTTCCCTCCTTTTACCTATTATCACTAAAGCTGCTATGCAGATTTGTAAAAAAAAAAAAAACTCTTTGTGTGGACATGTTTTCATTTTTCTTAGGTCATATCATAAGAAGTTCCACCACTTCAAGCTTAGATGTCCAAGAGAATGTGAATGTATGCCAGTGACTAAGTACCGTGAAACTGGGAGTCAGCGATTTTTTGGCATAGGGACGTCACGCTGAAGTGATGGCAGGGTATGAAGGGGGAAGCCTCTGGGTGGCATGCCTGAGTTGCAAGCTTGGAGCTCAGGTGAGGAGTCAAGGCCAGATATCAGTAGGGCTGTGAGGTGAAGTACAAGTAGGGGAGCCCAGAGAGTGATCTGAGAGCCAAGGATCAAGTCTTGGGGCTCAGAGGGACCAGAAGCAGTAGCCCCCAGTCCTCATTTCCAGTTCTCAATTTGGAAATCTAAACTGATAGGCCTAAAAAGAGAAAATTAGCAAGCTTATATGGGAACCACTGGAATGTTTACTAGTTCCATTGCAAACTCAGCTCCTGGACAATATGTTATTGCGATTTTAAGTTACACAGAAGCAGTTAAGACAAAACCACCCTCAGCCTAGGAAAGCTCAGACTACCTGAATGGCAGTCTTTGGGTACTGGCGCAGAGGCGCCACAAGAGGGCGACAACAGCAGAGGCTGCAGCAGCCCTCAGGCCACTGACCAAGTAACAACCGGAAAAGCTCTTAGTGGGCACAATCAAGTGAGACAAAAGGATGGGGATCCCAGGGCAATGACTTGGCCGTTTCTAGTAAAACTCTGAGGGGAGAGAAGGGCACCTAGAACCTTTTCAGCTGTAAATACCCTTCTACATTCCTGTTTTCTCCAAGAGCCATAATTATAAAGTAGGGAGGGGGTTTGAGGGAACCGTGTGTGGACAGAGAAGGTCAGGTAACCTCAGCTGGAATAAAGCCTCATCTCAGCAGCATTTCCAAAGTCCAGCTGGGAAAAAGCAACTGTAGGAAGAATTCCACTATAGCTCAGTAAGAGCTCAGGGATAATTTAGCTATATAACATTTGACAGTTCAACAGAGTTACTAAAAACAAACAAAAAAGCTGAAAGAAGGCAAATAGAGCCAGTTTAGAACAACCAGGAGGAACAAGTATGGAGCCCCTTCTTTAAAATATAGCTTCCTCATTTTTCTTTCATATATTTAGACTAGGTGCATAAAACTTATTCTTCTTGGAGGCTCCCATGTGATGCAGTTAAGGATGTGGTGTTGCCACAACTGCAGTGAGGGTTTGATCCCTGGCTAGGGAGTTTCCACATGCCATGGGTGTAGTAAAAAAACAAAACAAAACAACCTTATTTTTCTTTTGTATATTAAATTCATACCGGGTACCTCAGCTTTTGATCAAAGCTGGAGGCATCCTGTTTGACCCCAGTTCTGAAAAGGCATTTCTATAGCTCTGTCCAAAGCAACACAAATCAAACATGCATTAAACACACCTCTTAATTTATTTAGGCCACCCCTGTGGCATGCAGAAGTTCCCCGGCCTGGGATCAAACCCATGCCACAGGAGTGACCCAAGCCACAGTAGTGACAACCACTGGACCCTTAACTCACTGAGCCACCAGGGAATGCCTAGATACAGCTTTTTAGAACACCCACTTCAGGCCGGGTTCTGGCTGGTGCTGGGGACAGAACCACGGACAAGGCAGACATCAGCCGTGTCTTCTTGCACCTTTCTAGAGCCTCTGGAGTTCATTCAGGCCTGCCTATGCTTTCTTCTTCTTTTTTTTTTTTTCCAAGTAGTTAGAGTTTTCAGACTGAAATAGCTTATGTAGCAGTAGACATTTGCCATGCCTGTGGCTGTCCAGCATCTCTGGAATACTCATCCTGCATTGGAGGATTTTCTTCAAGACACAATTCCTACCACCTAAAGGCAGAAGCCAGAACTTCATTTCCCAAACTTTCTTTTTTTTTCCCCCATATTAAAAAATTTTATTGAAGTAGAGTTGACTTACAAGTTGTGATCATTTCTGCTGTACAACAAAGTGATTCAGTTACACATATACACACATCCATTCTTTTTCAGATTCTTTTCCCATCTAGATTATCACAGAATATTGATTGCGTAGAGTTCCCCGTGCTGACAGCAGGTTCCCACTGGCCAGGCATTCAATATACAGTGTACATGTGCCAATCTCAAATCCCCAGTTCACCCCTTCCCCCCACCTGTCTCCTTTGGTCACCATAAGTTTGTTTAAAGTCTGTGAGTCTGTTCTGCAATAAAGTCATTTGTATCTTTTTTTTAGATTCCACACATAAGTGATATCATGTGATATTTGTTTTTCACTGTCTAACTTCGCTTAGTATCTCTAGGTCCCATCCATGTTGCTGCAAATGGCATTATTTTATTCCTTTTTATGGCTGAGTAATATTCCATTGTGGGTGTGCTTGTGTACCACATCTTTATACAGCATATATATGGGTCTTGTTTTTGTATCCATTCAGCCAGTCTATGTCTTTTGGTTGGAGCATTTAGTCCATTTGCATATAAGGTAATTATTGATATGTATGTTCTTATTGCCTTTTGTTAATTGTTTTGGATTTGTTTTTGTTGATTTTCTCTGGCCCTTTATCTCTTGGGCTTTTTTCTTCCCTTTTGTTCTCTTGTGGTTTGATGACTATCTTTAGTGTTGTGTTTGAATTGCATCTATTGTAGATTTTTGGTTGGTGGTAACCATGAGGTTTTGACATAGGAGTCTATATGTACACACAAGATTGCTTTAAGTTGCTGGTCTCTTAATTGCAAATGCATTTCCAGGATCCTGCATTTGTACCTTCCTCTTACAATTGCTGCTTTTGGTGGCATATTTATGTGTGGATGATTTCCTGCCTTTACTAATGTTTGCCTTTACTGGTGAGCCTCCTTGTTTGTAGTTTTCTTCTTTCTAGTTGTGGCCTTTTCTTTCTGCCTAGAGAAGTTCCTTTAATATTTGTTGTAAAGCTGGTTTGGTGGCGCTCAATTCTCTTAGCCTTTGCCTGTCTGTAAAGATTTTGACTTCTCCTTCAAGTCTGAAAGAAAGCCTTGCTGGGTAGAGTAATCTTGGTTGCATTTTTTCCTTTCATCACTTTAAGTATATCATGCTACTCCCTTCTGGCCCGCAGAGTTTCTGCTGAAAAATTAGCTTATTGGGGTTCCCTTGTATGTTATTTGTTGCTTTTCCCTAGCTGCTTTCAACATTTGCTCTTTGACTTTAATGTTGGACAGTTTGATTAATATGTGTCTTGGTGTGTTTCTCCTTGGGTTTATTCAATATGGTATTCATTGTGCTTCCTGGATTTGAGTGATTCCTTTCCCATGTTAGGGAAGTTTTCAGCTATTATTTCTTTTTTTCTTTTTTTTTTTTTTTTT
The DNA here is from genome assembly GCF_054392235.1 of Sus scrofa. Taxonomy (NCBI): domain Eukaryota; kingdom Metazoa; phylum Chordata; class Mammalia; order Artiodactyla; family Suidae; genus Sus; species Sus scrofa. Next base: position 16,998,790 of record NC_139385.1, read on the forward strand.
GTCTTTTTGCTATTTCTTTGGGCTGCTCCCGTGGCATATGGAGGTTCCCAGGCTAGGGGTCGAATTGGAGCTGTACGCCACTGGTGTACGCCAGAGCCACAGCAACGCAGGATCCGAGCCGCGTCTGCAACCTACACCACAGCTCATGGCAACACTGGATCATTAACCCACTGAGCAAGGGCAGGGACCGAACCTGCAACCTCATGGTTCCTAGTCGGATTTGTTGACCACTGCGCCAGGACGGGAACTCCTCAGCTATTATTTCTTCAAATATTTTCTCTGGCCCTTTCTCTCTCTCTTCTCCCTCTCACATCCCTATAATGCGAAAGTTGGGACGTTTAAAGTTGTCCCAGAGTTCTTTTAGACTGTCCTCAATTCTTTTCATTCTTAATTCTGTTCCACATCAGTGATTTCCACCAGTCTTTCTGCCACCTCGCTTTTTTGTTCTTCTGCCTCCTGTATTATGCTATTGTTTTCTTCTAGTGAATTTTTATTTCAGCTATTGTGTTGATCATCTCTGCTTGTTGAATCTTTAAATCTTTATTCCTTTCTTAAATGTTTTTTCTAGTTCATCGATCTTTGCCTCTATTTTTTCCCCAAAATCTTGGATCCCCCTTACTAGAATTACTCTAAAGTATTTTTTTCAGACAGGTTTCCTATCTCCACTTAGTTTAGCTGTTCTTCTGGGGTTTTGTCTTGTTCCTTGTTCTGACTCATGTTTCTCTGATTTTTCATTTTGTATAACCTTTTGTGTGGTCTCTTTTCTGCAGGTTAGAGGGTTGTAACCTCTCTGTCTTCTGGTGTCTGCCTCTTTGTGGGTGAAGTTGATTGATACAGGGGCTTCCTGATGGCAGGGACTGGTGCCTGCCCACTGGTAGGTGGAGCTGATTCTTATCCCTCTGGTGGGTGGGGCTTTGTCTCTGGGTGTGATTGGGGGCAGCCTATTTGCTGATGTGTGGAGCTGTGTTCCCACCCTGTTTGTTGTCTGGCCTGGGGCTTCTCAGCCCTGATGGGTGTAGCCAAATTTTTCCAAAATGGTAGCCTCAGGGGAGCTCACACAGATGATTATTCCTGGGACCCCTGCCTCCAATGTCCTGCCCCCACAGTGAGCCACGGCCACCCCTGCCCTCCCAGGAGACCCTCTAAGACCTCCCAGTGGGCTTGATCCAGATTCCTATAGAGTCCCTGCTTTGTCCTGTGATCCAGTGCACATGAAACCCTCCTAGAGTTAAGTCTCTGTCTCTCCACCCTGAGTCCTGTGGAGCTCCTGTGCTTAAGCCTCACTGGCCTTCAATGCCAAATGCTCCAGGGGATCCTCCTCCCAATGCCAGACCCCCAGGCGTGGAAACCCGAAGTGGAGCTCCAAATTGTCACTCCTGTGGAAGAGCCTCTGCAATATAGTTATTTTCCAGTCTGTGGGTCACCCACCAGGCAGTTATGGGATTGCTTATATCATGAAAGCACCCCTCTTACCATCTTGATGTGACTTCTTTGTCTTTGGATATAGGATATCTTTTTTGGTAGCTTCCAGTCTATTTTGTTGCTGGTTGTTCAACAGTTAGTTATAATTTTGGTATTTTTGTGAGAGGAGGTGATCTTGAGTCCTACTCTGGAATCTTGTTTCTGTCAGTTATGCTCAATTTCCCATGTTCCCTTGCAGTCCTGTCCACACATAACAATTTCGGGATGGTCTTTTGCAGGATGCCATTGTTTGCTCTGGATTAGTGACCAATAAATTGTTCTTCCTTCCCTGTTTATGTCTTGTGCTCTGTGCCGAGTCTAGTCTCACTGGCTCACAGGCACCCAATGGAGAGCTCACGCGCCTGGCCCTTCAGACCACGTTCCAGGAGCCGGAGAGCCCCACCCACCGTGCAGAAGCCCCGCCCACCACGCGTATTCCCAGATGGCGGCGGGCCGTGCGCAGAGAGGCTGCACCTGGCTCTCGTGCCAGCCTTTCTTGAAGCTTTGGCACAGGCAGTGACCTAGGTGTTGCCAAGTGGTGGCCACGTTCTTTTTTGATTCAGAAGAGAGCAGCTCAAGGATGCCAGCTTCATAAAGAATGCATCTTCAAGACTGGGGGACAGTGGAAGAAGCTGGCTTTTGATGAAATAAAATTAAGTCAGGACAAGAAAAATTTGAGGTATGACATTCTCTGCTCTGTGAGCCACTGCCCCCTCCCCTTTAACGTCCATTGTTTATTTGCTTTATCCATTAAGTAGATCCTCTTAGAAGACACAGCAATGCCTACTCACAAAAAAAAAAAAAAAAAGAAAAAGGAGGGCAATTTTCTTCTGGTACCGGCAAGGTAATACTTAGGAAATAACAACACTTCCTCAATCCCATAAGGGGTCACAATAACCCACTCCAGCTGTGAGCTGTGGTGTAGGTCGCAGGTGTAGCTCGAATCTGGTGTTGCTGTGGCTGTGGTGAAGGCTGGCAGCTGCAGCTCTGATTTGACCCTCTAGCCTGGGAACTTCCATACACTGCACATGCAGCCCTAAAAAAACAATAATATAATGATAATAATTAAGGTCTACTGTGTGCAGCCACTGGGAATAAAGTATTGAACAAAATTATTCCCTGCAACTATAAAAAGAATGGCATATTGTATGGTAAGTGTCTCCTTACCAAAATAAAAGGCACAGTACAGCAGTTGTCTGGGCAGAAGGACCTCCTGCCAGTCAGGCCTCATTTTAAATATAGAAACGCCCTAAAAATAGCCATCCATGCTGCAGACTCAACAGGTGATTGGCCGGAACAGAGGGGAAGGGAGCCTGGGCCTCTGTGAAGGAGAGTGAAAGGACAGTGCTGTTGTCCCCAGCTTCTCCCACGGACATGGCTTTGCCTCTGAGGTCCCTCAGTAGGGGCTTGGCCAGTGCGGCCAAGGGAGACCATGGCGGGACAGGAGGTGAGTGCAGCTGGGGTCTGACCCTGTGGCTTCCCGACCTTGTCCATCAGTTCCCCCACCGCCATGACCTCTGGGGCCTTCCAGCCTCCTGGCGACACCTCCCCGCAATCCATCTCTCTCACCCCTGCCCTTCCCCGGCTGCAGCCCGCACCTGGCGCTTCCTGACCTTCGGGCTGGCGCTCCCCAGCGTGGCCCTCTGCACCCTCAACTCCTGGCTCCACTCAGGCCACCACCATCGTCCGGAGTTCATCCCCTACCATCACCTCCGGATCCGCACCAAGGTACACCGGCCTTTGCGGGCACGAGCGAGCGGGCTGGTGGGCAAGGAGATGCGGGGGGACCCCCAGGCTGACTTCTCGCTCCCTCTCCCTCTCTCCACAGCCCTACTCGTGGGGAGACGGCAATCACACTCTTTTCCACAATCCCCGGGTCAACCCTCTGCCCACGGGCTATGAACAGCCCTGAGGCCTTGCTGATGACTCTAGACAATAAAAGTGTGGAAGCTGTGTGGCAGGCTCCATGGGGACCGTGGGGCGGGGCATCTGACAGCTCGTGCTGTGCGCCTGCGCACAGCGGTGGCATCGCAGGGGGCAGCCACGTGCTCTACGGGAGACCTTGCCTTGGGAGCGATTCTGGGGCACGTCTTCTATGGACAGGTAGGCGATGGCTGCTTCTCTCTCGTCTATTAATAATTGGGGCTCTACGGAGTTCCCATTGTGGCTCAGTAGGTTGAGAACCTGACATAGGGTCAATGAGGATGCGATTTGATCCCTGGCCTCACTCAGTGGGTTAAGGATCCCGTGTTGCTCCAAGCTCCAGCATAGGTAGCAGATGCTGCTGGGATCTGTCCTTCCGGCAGCCGCAGCTCCTATTTGACCCCTAGTCTGGGAACTTTCATATGCTGCAGGTGCTGCAGTAAAAAAGAAAAAATTAGGGCTCCAGGCTGTAAAGGACTTGTGTATACTCTTGAATTCTCACAGTAACTCGGAGAACAAGGTAAATGGTTCCCCCTTCCCCAGAGGAGGAATCTGAGATTCTCACAGAGTAAATGGCTTAAATTCAGGCAGCTCATTGGAGGCTCAGGGCTGCAGACGCTGAAGTATACCACTTTTTACCTGACACACCTTGAGGGCCTCTGTGAATTCCAGGTGTCTGGAGACAACAGTGATTTCAAATGGCGGGTCTGCAGCCTTGTGTGTGCGGCTTCATGACCTCATTCTGGACTTGGAATGTTTCCGTCATTCTCTCTGAGCACCTTCAGTGGGTCTTCTGTATTATTTGGGGGGAACTAGATGCTCCCTTTCTGGAAGCCTGGTCCTCCCGGCTTCTGGGGACCCCATTCAAGGGGTGTGTTGGTTTAAACACTCTCTGGACATTTCATTCCCCCCCTAGGACAGTTAGTCACTTGCCATTCCCAAGAAGCCTGAAACCTGAGCTGGAACCCATGACCAACACACACACACCCCCCACTTCTTTTGGCTTCCTCTCCCAACTCTACTCACAGCACCATTAAGAAGAGATGCTTACAGCCCTCAGTCACCTGAGGAGGTGAGAGAACACTTTCTTTTTTCTTTTCTTTTTATTTTCCCACTGTACAGCAAGGGGATCAAGTTATCCTTACGTGTATACATTACATTTTTTTTTTCCCCACCCTTTGCTCTGTTGCAACATGAGTTCTTTTTTCCTTTTAGGGTTGCATCCGAGGCATATGGAGGTTCCCAGGCTAGGGGTTGAATTGGAGCTACAGCTGCCGGCCTACACCACGGCCACAGCCATGCAGGATCCAAGCCGAGTCTTCGGCCTACACCACAGCTCACGGCAATGCAGGATCCTTAACCCACTGATCGAGGCCAGGGATGGAACCCACGTCCTCATGGATACTAGTCAGGTTCATTACCGCTGAGCCACAACGGGAACTCTGAGAGAACATTTTCTACCCACAAGCAGGTCTTCTTATCCCCAGCCCCAGTCTTACTAAAACAGCATTCAGGTCCCTGGATTAGAGCTCTTTCATCCAAGGAAATCGTGTTATAAACACCCTCATTTAATGGGACAATTCCTGTATAAATGAGAGTTCATGCTGGCATTGTGCCGGCTTCTGTAAAAAGTAGGTCATCACTGAAGAAGTCTGTTTGCAGATGTGTAAAAATGTAAAAATCTTTCACCTGACTGAGTACCTGGTTGAGCTGCTCTAGGCCAGCCCAGATCTATGCAGACGTTATTCCCACGGAAGTCGATTTGTAGGTTAAGCCAGGATGAGCCCGTGGGAGCGGAGATAAATGGGAAAGTGGATTACTAGGACGAAGGTTAATTGGGGGCTTCACTGCTGAAATCCTCCCCACTGAGTGTGGCAGCGTCTTGAGGCTGGTTACCCATCATTTCTTTGTATTGGCGTTTGAAGAAGCCACACTGTGAGGGGAAATAAATCCGAACATCTGGCTAAGAGGGCAGGTAGAAAGCTGGGCACAGGAACAAGTTGAGACGGAGAAGGGAACTAAGCTGACTTGTATTTCTGTGCCAGATCACTTAGGTGAGCAACAGCTATTATGTATTATCTACTGAACCAAGCTCAGTGGTTACACACACAGTCCACAGCAGAAAAGCATAAATTCTGCCTACACCGGCTTCGTGCCTGCCCATTTCAGCCAGGATGTGATGTGGGCATTATCCCGATTTTAAAAATAAAGAAACAGGCTCAGAGAGGCTGAGCAACTTGCCTGACGTTAAACGGTCAATAAGAGCCAAAATATGTCCCCAGACCTGCCCGACTCCATTGTCTGGAGTTCTCCCTGCTGTTCCATCCTGTCTATATGGGGGCAGGGGCTGGATGGTGGCGGCGTCAGGCGTGGGGTGAAACACTCACCTTGTACAGCACGGCTGTGATGAGAACCAGCAGCAGCAGTCCTCCCACGGAGCTGCCCACAATCAGGGGGACGGGGTTATGGACCTCATACTCTTCCAGCACCATCTCCATCTGATGGGGGATCGGAAGCTCTCAGGCCTTTGCTGTCCCGGACCCCTCCCGGTTCCTCCAGCCTTTCACGCCCTCCCCTCCTCCCTCGGCCCGGCTCCCAGGGGCGCCACAAAGAGGCTCTCATGGGCTCAGGGACCTGCGTCCTGCCCAGGGACCTCCGCCCTTCCACTGTCCAGGCTCGCAAGCCCCCCACCCCGCAGCCCAGATTTGGCAGCGGGAGCTCTCTGCCCAGCCCGGCCGCTGCCCATCACACGGTCACTACCTGGGCTCTCAAAAACGCCTCCTGTCCTGGAAGCTGGGAATACACGGATCTGTCAAAGGTGATTTCGGCCACGCTCACGACCAGCACCTTCTTCTGCGCCGTCTGCGGAAGAGAAGGGGGGGGCGGAGAGCCGAGAGCGAGGCTGGAGAGGACGCGGGGTCAGAGGGAAGCCCGGCTGGAGGGGACCCAGGCACCACCTCGGGCCCCCCTGAGTCTGGGAAGGGGCTCTGCTGTTGGGCCCACGCACCTGGCTGATCCAGTCAAAGCTGAGGTTGCCCCTCAGGCTGAAGTCAAGTTCCTCCTGGACGCCGAAGGAGGGGACGTCACAGCGGAACCTCAGGCAGTCGGCCATGGAGCAGTTCTGGGGGCGGGAGAGGAATGAAGTTGAGGTGGGTTTTCATTTAAGGAGGAACCAAGGGAGTTCCCGTTGTGGCTCAGTGGGTTAAGAACCCAACTAGTATCCATGAGGATGCAGGTTCAATCCCTGGCCTCGCTCAGTGGGTTAATAAGCATCTGGCATAGCTGTGGCTGTGGTGGAGGCCAGCAGCTGTGGCTCCGACTTGACCCCTAGCCTGGGATCTTCCCTCTGCCCCAGGTGCGACACTAAAAAAAAAAAACAGGCATCACGAGAAAATCTGTCAGATTCAAGAGAGGCAGAATCGCAGCACATGAATATGTCGCCGCCACCTAGCAGCGTCTTCCTGGATCCCTCAGGGTGCGGCTGGTCCTGCAATGGGAGTCCAGGGCCTTTCTCACCAGCACGGAGGTCCCTGGCATCTGGGTCTGGAAGGCAGGATGCTGGGGAGGTTCCCTCTCTGACACACAGGGGAGACTCTAGGGAGAGAGAGAAAAAAAACCACAGAATACTCAGCGGTTCCCTGGTAAGAGGGTGTGAGGCACTGTGGGGTCGGACCCTGGACGGGGAAGGGAGGCAGGTGGCACCTGTGAAGGGGCCACCATGGCCACATCCCACACAGCCACACCGTTCAGCCGGACGGGGACCCGGAAATGAACGCTGATGGCCAGACTTCGCTGACTCAGGTTATTCACCTGCAGAAAATTGAGAAAGAAAGTCACTGTGGGCCCCAGAGCACCCCCAACTCCTCCCCTTTCCTCCTCCAGCCCCCGGCCCCTCTCCATCTCCCCCACCAGCTTCCCCGCCAGGGGCAGGACAATTTTGATCCCCCCTGGCCTCTCACACGGTATCGATGCTCAGCTGCTTTTTTGCTCTTCTTGTCATAGACTGAAAAATTGAAGTATTTTGTAGATTCTTCCTGCCTGCAGAGAGAGAGCGGGCTTGTTGGTGCAAAACAGCCGTGGGACCACCCTCAGTCGCACCCCAGCCCAATGCCGAGGGCTCGGTTGGACCCAGGATACGCCCCAGGGGAGTCACGATGGCTCCACGTGCCTGTGTGGCCTCAGCTTCAGCTCCTCCCCTTCCATGACCTTTGCCTGGCCACCCAGGATGGTAGCTTGGCCCTTGAGTCCCCTGCTCTTTCCTAGCCCTGTGACTTTGCACAAGATCTTTTTTGTTTTTTGTTTTTGTCCTGCTTTGAATGTCCTTACCCACTCCCTTTCTGGAAATTTCCACTTAAAGGCTCAACACAAAATATTTCGCCTATGGAGTTCCTGTGGTGGCTCAGCAGTAATGAACCCGACTAGTCTCCATGAGGACTCAGGTTCGATCCCTGGCCGCGCTCAGTGGGCTAAGGATCTGGCATCACCATGAGCTGTGGTGTAGGTTGCAGACGCAGCTTCAATCCTGCCATTGCTGTGGCTGTATCGTAGGCCTGTTTGACTCCTAGTCTGGGAACCTCCATACACTGCACGTTCAGCCCTAAAAAAAAAAAAAAAAAAAATTTCCCATAGAAGAAAGGCCTTCCCTGTGCTTTCTCTAGTAGACCTCCCATCATGCTTGCAGGGGCAGCTGCCAGAGCAGATAAACCTAAGGGCACTTGAAGGAAGCACAGCCTGGAACACTCAGTAAAAGATGGGGTGCAAGCCCTCCCATGATGGGGTAAAGAAAATAGACGTGGCTATCCTGGGGCAGTTAAGTAGATGTGAGGGAAGATGGTGTGTGAACATAAGCCCATGGAGTGGACATAAATGTTCCAGGCTGCAGGTGGCTTCCTGTCCATCCATCCATCCACCCAGGGCCTCCTTCAGTAAACATTTACCATGTCCCAGGCCGTGTGCTTGACCCCACTCTTAACAAGCTATCATCCCTCCCTTCCCAGAGCTTAACACCTAAGGGCTCAGAGAATTCAGGCAAACAGGCAGAGGGACCTGCATGTTTCACCAGTAACCAGCGTCTAGAAGCCAGGCCAGCCCCCAAAGCAGCCCACCCCCTGACTTTTCCCAGGCTTGTGACTATCAGCTTGATGATTGAGTGTGTGGGCTCTGGAGTCAGACCACCTGGGCTCCCACCTCAGGTACGCGAGTAACTTAAGGCACATTCCTTAACCTCCCTGGACCCCAGTAGTTTTTCCCTCTTGAAAATGGAGAAGCTAATAAGAGTGCCTGTAAGAGACTTTTCTTTTCCTTTCTTTTTAAGCTTCATAGGGCCGAACCTGCAACATATGGAAGTTTCCAGGCTAGGGGTCGAATCAGAGCTCACATCAACACCAGATTCGAGCCGCACCTGCAGCCTACACCACACTTTGTGGCAACGTCACCGAGTGAGGCCAGGAATCAAACCTGCATCCTCATGGATACTAGTCGGGTCCTTAACCTGCAGAGCCACAGTGGGAACTCCATGCACTGGACTTGTGATGAGGTTTGTAGCAGTGCCAAGAATGTTAAAATCTATTTTTTCTTAGTGTGCTAGCCTTCCTCTTTGCTCCCTATTCCACCCTTTTCTCTCTCTGCTTCAGTTTTCTCACCTTAACATCTTCCAGTTCTAAACCTCTTTTCAAATTTGAGTAAATCCCTCCGCTTCGCCATTCCTTGGAGAGACATGTCATCTATGGCCATGGGCACAGCTCTGGAGCCGGACCATCTGGGTCTGATTCCTGGTCCTGTCACTTACCAGCTGAATGACAGAGGTTAAGTCATTCAACCTCTGGACTTTCTGTGTTGGCGAAAAGGGCTAGAACAATAACTGTAAGAGCTAACAGGAGGGGTAAATGAATGCAAATACATGTAAAGTACTTAAAATGATGCCTGGCCTATCATAAGTACGTGGAACTGGAAGCTAATGAGTTTCAGTGTTTTCCCATGGACAAAAGGGGAAATTCACATGTGGAGTTTGGAAGGGCAATGACCTGTGACCCCCTTCTCTAGTTCCCTAAAAATTGGCACATCAGCAGCAAACTCTGACCCATGAAAATACATATACATATATATTTGTTTGTTTTTTCAGGACTGCACCCATAGCGTATGGAAGTTCCCACACTAGGGGTCCAATCAGAGCTGTAGATCTGAGCCTTGTCTGTGACCTACACCACAGCTCACAGCAACGCTGGATCCTTAACCCACTGAGCGAGGCCTGGGATTGAACCCACATCCTCATGGATACGGTCGGGTTCACTACCACTGAGCCACGATGGGAACACCCTACGACAATATTTTAAGCTTTCCGATCAACTCTAAAACCTCTGGGAAACAGCCAGGTGGGTGGGGCTTCTTGTGTGTCCCCATCCTGGCCCGCCCCACTCCCTCCCCCACCTCCAGGACCCAGCGCACAGCCCTCCCCTCCCCTTTCCTGTGGCTTGCCTAGGCCTTGCCAGCAGTTTCTCACATTTCTGCTCTCCTCTGAGTTTTGTGAAAACCTGACCTTTTCCCTGCTCTGTGTGGTGACAGACCATATCCTGCTGGGGACAAACTCAACCACTACAAAGTGCTCAGAAAAGCCTCAGTCTTATTAATCTAATAATTTCAATTCAGCACATTCGTGTTTAGCACAAAGGACAGCATTGGCTTCATGTTAAAGGGAGCCTGCATCTTGGAGAGAGAGGAGGGGATGCTGGGTGGTGGCAAGATATATGTGTCCCACTAGCAGGGCGCTTCATCAGAGAAGGACCAGGAGTTATGGGGTATGGTATTATGGCATAAATGTGTGGTTGCTCACAAGAATTCCCATGTGGTTGCAACAGAAGAAAGGCTGGGGGAAAAATGTAATTGTAATGTATACATGTAAGGATAACCTGACCCCCTTGCTGTACAGTGGGGAAAAAAAAAAAAAAAAAAGAATTCCCATGTGAGGGTGGAAATGTAAATTGATACAACCACTATGGAGAACAGTATGGAGGTTCCTCAGAACACTCAATATAGAACTACTGTATGATCAGCATTCCCACTCCTGAGCATGTATCTAGACGAAACTACAATTCAAAAAGATGCATGCACCTGTATGTTCCAAGCAGCACTATTCACAATAGCCAAGACTCAGACTTCCCATGTGGCTCACAACACAACAGCCAAGACATGGAAACAACCAACAGATGAATGGATTAAGAAGATGTGGTCATATAGACAATGAAATACTACTCAGCCATAAAAAAGAATGAAATAATGCCATTTGCAGCCACATGGATATGACCAGAGATTCTCATATTGAGTGAAGTAAGTGAGAAAGAGCAGGATAAATACCACATGACATCACTGATATGTGGAATCTAAAACATGTCCCAAATGAACCTATCTACAAAACAGAAACTGACTCACAGACATGGAGAACCAACTTGTTGCCAAAGGGGAAGGGGGAGGGAGTGGGATGGACTGGGAGTTTGGGGTTAGTAGATGCAAACTATTCCATTTAGAATGGATAAGCGATGCGGTCCTACTGTACAGCACAGGGAACTATATCCAGTCTCTTGGGATAAACCATGATGGAAGGAATATAAGGGAATGTATTTATATGTATGACTGTGCCACTTTGCTGTACAGCAGAAATTGGCACAATGCTATAAATCAAAATACTTTAATTAAAAAAAAAAATTCCCATGTGAGGAATCAGAGGGGCTAGCTTGGCTACCCATCCTGAAAAGAGCAGACTGAGAGTTCCCTGGTAGCTCATCAGGTGAAGGATCCAGTATTGTTGCTGCTGTGGTGAGGGTTTGATCCCAGGCCCCCGAGCTTCTACATGCCACAAATGGGCCAAAAAAAAAAAAAAAAAAAAAAGGCAGGCTGTTGTACTCTAGGCTTAGATAGTAGACTTAGAGTAAGGGCCAAGGGATTAAGTACCTGCTGATGACCGTGTAGATAGCATATTTCACTGGGAGCTCCAACTGGGAGGTAGTCTTGTTGGCTGTAGGCTTATTATTTTCACTGGAGAGAGAAGGGGGCACCTGGTTGGGGAGGAATCCAGGAAAGGATTCCTGGCTGGGGCAGGAGGCGGGGAGGGTGAGGGACACACCATACCTGGCCTGGGCTCACCTGCTTACATTGGCCCTCAGAAGCAACCTGTCTCCCAGAGTGGCCTTATAGGAGACATCAAATGTGACTATAAAGGTGCCCTGAGGGAGGAAGAAAGAAGGGATGGGGATAGGAAAGGCTATGGCAGAGCAAGGGAAAGAAACAGATCAGGACAAGGGAGAAGAGTGACAAGGACTGGCATTAAGTGGGCAATACCAACCTTAATGCCCCCTTGGAAGATGGGGTGGTTGATGCTACAGCTGCTGCTCCTCAGGCTCTTGTTCTCACTGGTCACCGCCTCACATGCCAGGCGCAGGGGACGCTGCGGGGGTTGCTTCCAGAGGAGGGGAGTGAATTTTTAAAAACTTACCCACATGCCTATATGAGCTTGATATGTAACAGTGGTGGCATTGACAAGCAGTAGGGAAGATGACAGTGTTTTCAGTAAATGGTCCTGGGAAAGTTGGCCCATACAAACAAACACTGGATCTCTACCTCACTCCATACATTAGAATCCCAACTAGATTAAAGACTTAAATGTGAAAAGGCAAAATGATAAATCTTTTTTTTTTTTTTTTTTTTTTTAATTTTTAGGGCTGCACCGGAGGCATGTGGAAGCTCGTGGGCTAAGGGTTGAATCAGAGCTGCAGCTTCCCGCCTACACCACAGCTCATGGCAACCCCAGATCCTTAACTCACTCAGCAGGGCCAGGGATCAAGCCCACATCCTCATGGATACTAGTCAGGTTCATTACCACTAACCACAATGGGAACTCCAAAATGATCAATCTTTTAGAAGATAATGTGGGGGAATTTTTTTTTTTTTTTTTTTCCTAGGGACGCTCCTGCAGCATATGGAGGTTCCCAGGCTAGGGGTCTAATCGGAGCTGTAGCCACCAGCCTACACCAGAGCCACAGCAACACGGGATCTGAGCCATGTCTGCAACCTACACCACAACTCATGGCAACGCCGGATCATTAACCCACTGAGCAAGGCCAGCGATCGAACTCAAAACCTCATGGTTCCTAGTCAGATTTGTTAACCACTGAGTCACGATGGGAACTCGGGAACTCTGACCAGGGAACTATTTCTTAAAATGATACACACATAACACACTAAATAGAAAAGAAATGTTCAATAAAAATCAGCCACAATCAAATTAAGACTATCCATTCAGTAAAAGACACTACAGAGAGACTGAAAAAAACAAGCAAAAGGATTAGAAAAGATATTTGAACACATATAACTGGAAAAGGACTAGTAACCAGAATATGTAAAGAGCTCTTATGATGCAGAAGAAAAAGATAGACAAGTCAACAGAAAAATAAGAGAGATGGGGGAAGAGGGGTGGGAAGAAGGATAACTAGGAGTTTAGGATTAACATATACACACCACATAGATAAAATAGATAACCAGGAGCTCCTATCATGGTGCAGTGGAAATGAATCCGACTAGGAACCATGAGGTTGCAGGTTCGATCCCTGGCCTCGCTCAGTGGGTTAAGGATCTGACGTTGTGTGGCTGTGGTGTAGGCTGGCCGCTGTAGCTCCGATTAGACCCCTAGCCTGGGAACCTCCATGTGCCACGGTGCGTACATATATAAGACAAAAAACAGACAAAGCGTACAGGGATGTTATTGGGGTAAGAGGTATGTTCATTATCACAACTCAGGTAATGGTTGCAGTGTCTGTACATCTCTCAAAAAAATAAAATAAAAATAGATAACCAACCAGAACCTACTAACAAGGCTGAAACACTCACAGATCTGGAGTACAAACTAGTGGTTACCAGTGGAGAGAAGAATGGGGAGGGGGCAAGATTCATTTGGGGTTAAGAGGTACAAACTACATATGAAATAAATATGATATGAGAGTATACTACACAGCACAGGGAATACGGTCAATATTTTATAATCATTTAAAATGGAGTATAATCTATAAAATATTGAATCACTGTGTTGTACACCTGAAACTAATATAATATTGTAAATCAACCATACTTTCAAAATTGCAGGAGGGAGTTCCCACTGTGGCACAGTGTGTTAAGAATCCAACCAGCTCAGGTCACTGTGGAGGAGCAGATTTGATCCCTGGCCTGGCATAGTGAGTTAAAGGAACCAGCGTTGCCACAACTGTGGTGTAGGCCACAGCTGTGGCTCGGATTTCATTCAGTCCCTGGCCTGGGAACTTCCGTATGCCATGGGTGTGGCCTTAAAAAAATTGCAGGAAAGGAGTTCCTGTTGTGGCGTAGCGGAAACAAATCTGACTAGGAACTATGAGGTTGCAGTTTGATCCCTGGCCTTGCTCAGTGGGTTAAGGATCCGGTGTTGCTGTGAGCTGTGGTGTAGGTCGCAGACGCGGCTCGGATCCCGCGTTGCTGTGGCTCTGGTGTAGGCTGGCAGCTACAGCTCTGATTCGACCCCTAGCCTGGGAACCTCCATATGCCGCAGGTGCAGCCCTAAAAAGACAAAAAGACCCAAAAAAAAAAAAAATTGCAGGAAAAAAGGAACATATGACATGTTTCCATGCACATACTGACAAAACCCAACAGTATTATCTAGGAATAAAGAAATACAAGGTACTAATTATCACAAAGTCAGAATAGTGACTGCCTTCAGGGAGAGTGTGAGATTATGACGAAGAAAGGCACAGATTGAAAGGGCTTCTGGAGGTACTAGCAGTCCTTTATTTCTTGACCCAAATATTAATTTTTTTTTTTTTGGTCTTTTTGCCTTTTCTAGGGCCACTCCTGTGGCATATGGAGGTTCCCAGGCTAGGGGTCCAATCAGTGCTGTAGCCACCGGCCTACGCCAGAGCCACAGCAGCACGGGATCTGAGCAGCATCTGTGACCTACACCACAGCTCACGGCAACGCTGGGTCCTTAACCCACTGAGCAAGGCCAGGGATCGAACCCACAACCTCATGGTTCCTAGTTGGATTCATTAACCACTGCCACGACGGAACTCCCTTGACCCAAATATTAATTACCTAGACTTTTGCTTAATATTATTCATTAAACTATACATACGCCTCATGCGCTTGTGTGTGTTTGTATTTCAACATAGAAGAATTCAAAGGAAGGTGCTATAACTCAAGGCAGAGGAGGTCCCAGGCACTAGAGCTCAAGGGTACTGTTTACCTGGATTCCTATCACTCGCCGATAGGACAGCCCTGCTGGATAGTAGAAGCTGATCACCGTTTGGTAGGAATCTTCGCCCTCATTCCACACAGTCACTGTCATATTGAGCTCCAGGGTGCTCCCCACCACCAGGGTCTGCAGGCTGAACAAGGAAGGACAAGGCTGCCCTGGAGAAAGTTTCCACAGGAAATAGGCTGGACCTGAATCAGGGGCAGGGGCAGGGGCAGGGCTCTGGGAACTCAGCTCTGGGCTGATAACCTTCCCATCGAAAGCATTCTTCGTTAGAACAAGAGCCAAAGGGAAACGCGTGGCCTTCTCATCCTGTGAGGATGGGACACTCAAAAGCTTGAGCGTCTGGATGGGAGAGGAGAGAGAACTCACCCTGAGAAGCTGAGGTTGACACTCAGGTCCCCTTCACACAGGTGATCTTGCCCACAGTTCTTCTCAAAGGGGAGCTGCAGCAAAACAGGAGGTCTGTTTCCCATCCATATCTTACGCCAACTCAATTCCATCCTTAGGAGCCCTCATCAACACTGCCTATTACTGAGCATCCACCTTGCACCCAGCGCCGCCACGCTAGATGCTGGCAAGGAGTGGGGCAATGGGGGCGGGCAGTTCGAATATATAAAAAAAAGATAAGACAAGATCCTTGGCTTCAAGGAACATGAAGTTTAGTTGAGGAATCAAATCCAACCCACGCTGGAACATGAACGTGATTAGTTGTCAGTAACGGGGCAGGTTGCAGGTTAGGAAAGGTGAGTAGATCTGGTTCTTGCACTCAAGGAACCTACAATTCCAAGAGATCACAGAAGCAGACGCGGATGGCTGTGACTCCAGTCGTGTGATTTTTGGCTTGGTTTCACCCTGATGCAACAGAAGGTCAGAGGAGAAGTGACAGATGCCAAGTGTGGTATTCAAAAGCGGGGAGATAAGACTGGGGCTTTGGAGGTAAGAGGAGATCTTGGAGGTGGAGAGGAGGAGATGTTCACCACATAAGAGAGAGGACATGGCCCAAGGCACAGAGGTAGAGAGGAGAAAAGCTGGGAAGGGACTTCGGGAATGAGGACCAGAGGGTGCGTGTTGGCGTGACGTGGAGCCCCAGCTGGGATCCAAGCTGGGCAGGCAACTGGGAGGAAGCCTCTTAGATTTGATATCGTTGCTGGGCAGCTGGGAGCCATGTAGGTTCCTAAGCACGTGGAGACACAGCCAAAGTCAGCGCATCCCTGGACATCCTCAGAAGACTCACAGAAGCCGTGAAGAGGTCCTGTGAGCCCACGGCCAGCACAGGGCGAAGGTTCCGCGATGAGGGGATGGGCTCCCCCACCAGGGAGAAGTTGAGTCGCAGTATAATGGGGTTCACCACGTCCTCCACGGAGTTCTGAGGGAGAAGGCGTTTTCAGGAACTCTTGCTACCACTGGGGCTTCTCCTTCACTGCCTCCATTCCCATCGTCCAGAAGCACCTTGTTCAAGCTGTGGAGCCAGGCTCCCTGGCCCCAGCATCATCCCCCGACCTCCCACTGTGGCCCGGAGCCCCAGGCTCCCCGCCCTTCCTCCCTCATCAGGGATGGGAGATGCCAGAGGCTCGCCTAGAGCTCCCCCTACCCCCAGTCCCTCTTCCAGACACCAAAGTCCTCACTGGTAAAAGCAGCTTCAGGGTTTCACAGTGCTCTCCCAGTGCCAGGGTTTTTCTTTGAGTCAGAGTCCAGTTCTGGGTCTCAGCAAACACAGCACGAGGAATCAGACGGCCTGGGTCCAAGGCCAGATCGTACCTGACGGAGCTCTGGACGTCACCTGAAGCGGAAGCGGGGACGGAAGACAGAACGTTAAAGAGAAACTCGACTGTTCTGTTTCCGGTTTTTCCCACAGTAGAGACTTGCCTGGGGCTTGCTGTGAGCCCTGAGCTGTGTACCAGGTGCTGGCGATGCATGTGGAGAAGGTGGAGAAATAAGGTCCCAGCCCCCGTAAGCACACAGTCTAGAAGCAGAGACCAGCACACAGGACATGACATCATGGCACGACCCTCGCAAGGGCGGGACCCTCAGGGGGTACCAAGGGGGGCTTGCTAACTCAACCTGGGGGGCAGGGATGCCTTCCTGGATGGGTTCTATCTGAGTTCCATCCGACCTGGAGGATGGGCAGGTGTCAGGCGGGGAGTGGGAGGGAGAAAGCCCAGACTGGGAACAGGGGCTACGATCAGAAGGGAGACAGAACACTGTAAATCAACTATAATGGAAAAAATAAAAATCATAAAAAAAGAAATACATAAAAAAAGAAAAGGACTGTAGCAAGGCATTCCCGTTGTGGCTCAACGGTAACAAACCCAGCTAGTATCCATGAGGATGCGGGTTGGATCCATGGCCTCACTCAGTGGGTTAAAGGATCCCACGTTGCTGTGGCTGTGGTGTAGGCTGGTGGCTACAGCTCCGACTGGACCCCTAGCCCGAGAACGTCCATATGTGTGGCCCTAAAAAAGACCAAAATAAAATAAATAAAAGATCAGAAGGGAGAGGGAGGCTGGAGGTGTATGGAGGGAGTTCCCGTTGTGGCTCAGTGGAAATGAATCTGACTAGTATCCATGAGGACTCGGATTTGATCCCTGACCCCGCTCAGTGGATTAAAAATCTGGCCTTGCTGTGAACTGTAGTGTAGGTCACAGACACGGCTCGGATCCTGCGTTGCTGTGGCATCAGGCAGCAGCAGCTACAGCTCCGATTCGCCCCTGGCCTGGGAACCCCTATGCTGTGGGTTCGGCCATAAGAAGACAAAAAAAAAAAAAAAAAAAGTACGGAGCAGTTGAGTTCCCTGGTGGCTCAATGAGGTTAAGGATCTGGCATTGTCACTGTTGTGACTCAGGTTCCATCCCTGGCCGGGGGACTTCCACATGCTGTGGGCATTGCCAAAAAAAAAAAAAAAAGTGTATGGAGCAAGGGAAGGGAAATGAGGAGAGGCTGGAGAGGCCCCCACAGCAGGGCATTGTGGGTCTTTATAAATGCAAGAAGGGGGTGGGCCAGGGGTGTTAAGCAGTGTTTAGGACCAATCGCTGCCGTTCTCTATGGAGAGGCACAAGAATAGCCGTGGACGGAGTTCAAAGTGGGCAGGAAGGAGGGCCCGGCTGGGGCGGTGGAGAGGAAGGGGCAGACCTCAGGTGTCTCCTGAGACAGAACCCAGAGACCTGGGTGTGGGAAGAGAGAGGGAGAAGGGCAGCTGGGTGGATGGTCCAGTTTGGGTGCCTGGACCCGTCTGTCCTGAGGACAGGGCTGGGGACCTCTAGCGGGGTGAGGGTCTGGGTCTCCCTGGAAGAGACTCACGCAGCTGGTCCTTGGAGCTTCTGTGGATGGTGAGACAGACTGTGGCATTCAGGGCAATGGGCAGCTGTTCCCAGTTCTGGGATGCCACCTCCGGAGGCAGGAATCTCATAGCCACGTCCACGGTTAGCACCGGCCGGCTCCTGGGGGTGCACACAGGGGCTGAGGACTGGCCTCTGGTCCCGGAAGGGGAACAGAGGAGGGGGCAGCTTGGTGAATCGGACATAAGGAGGGGAGGTGGGGAGCTGTCACCTGAACAGGAGCACATGTCCCTGGGCCCCCACGGCCAGGTCCACCAGTCCATCCAGGGTGAGGTCCTGACCCCCGCTCAGCGAACGCCCGAAGTACTGGAGACTGAGGGAGAGCTGGGAGCCTGCGACCCGCTGGCCAGAGAGGGGAAAACAAAGACGTGGGAGTCAAGAAGAGGGGACTGGGGAGGTTCGAGAAGGCAGAGGTGGGAAGGACACAGAATGGAGAAGTTGAAAAGGAGAGGGGAGGGGTGGAGAGCCGGCCAAGTGAGGAGCCCAGAGTCCCAGGCTGGGAGGGGGGCACTTGGGGTCCAATGAGGATCATGAGGCTGTAGGTTAGTAACAAAATTAAAGTGTAATGGATTCTTTTTCTCATTATTTGCATGCTCATCCCTAAATGTTTGAGGAATGGCGTGCTTAGCGCTCGCATTGATTATTGTTACAAGAAACCAGTGGATTACGGTACAGCCCGGGGAGCTATGTCCAATCTCTGGGCAGAGAACATGATGGAAGAGAGTGTGAGAAAAAGAATGTAGACATATGTATGACTGGGTCACTATGCTGTACGGCAGAAATAGACACAACACTGGGAGTTCCCGTTGTGGCTCAGTGGTTAAGGAACCCCACTAGGATCCCTGAGGATGAGGGTTTGATCCCTGGCTTCGCTCAGTGTGTGAAGGATCCGGTGTTGCCATGAGCTGTGGCATAGGTCGCAGACGCAGCTTGGATCCCACGTAGCTTTTGGCTGTGGTGTAGGCCTGTGACTGTGGCTTTGGTTCGGGCCCCTAGCCTGGGAACTTCCATATGCCGATGATTTGGCATTAAAAAGACACATAAATAAATAAATAGAAGAAATAGACACAGCATTGTAAATCAGCTATACTCTAAAAAGAAGCAGCAGCCAATGCAATTCGTTCATCCTTTACTGTTTCATAGAAGGACGCTAAAGCTATGTCAGTCATGTGCCTAAGGCCACGCAGCTCACAGAGCTAGGCAGGCATTTGACGTGGGGCCTGGGATCTCTTAACCACTAAGCTGTTCACACAGTTTGAAGGCTGTTTGGAGCCGAAGGAGAGAAGAATTTGTCCTTAGCCATGCCTGGTGCAATTCAGGGAAATAAACCACTAAAAGGAGGAGGGGAATGGTCACAGCTGAGGTGGTGATGAGAGGTGGCATCAGGTAAATCCAAGATGGGGAAAGGAGGTGAACAGGAGAGGTGGAAGCAGGGAGCCCTCACCTGGCTGTGGGAGGGGCTGATGCCCAGCTCCGAGGTTCCGTGAAACAGGTAGACAGCACCCCGGTTGTCCTGCTCCCCCGGGGCCCCGATGGCCACGTCCATCAGCCCGTCCCCATTCACATCCCCCAGCGCTGTCAGGGCTGCCCCAAAGCGGCTCCAGGGGTGGCCTTGCTCCCCGCGGAGAATGACCCGGCACCGCCACTTAGCCCTCTGCAGGACGAAACCAGGGTCAGGCCCCAAGCCAGGCAACCCCCCCGCCCCAACACCCAGACCCCACCCAGCCCGGGGCTCAGCAGCCACTCACCCGCCTGGGCAAGGGGCACACGGACACCTGGCCCCCCCGGGTCTGCTCATAGTAATAGGGGGCCCCGATGAGGACCAGGTCGGAGCTGCCATCTCTGTTCACGTCCACGGAGCAGAGGGAGGCCCCAAAGTAGCAGCCGACCTGGAGGGCGGAGCCTGCAGTCACCCCACCTGCCCCCCCCCCCAGAGGCGCCCCCTTCTGGGCTGGGTCCCGCCTCTCCCCAGACACTAGCACCTCCCCCACGGGCCCCACGCCCCCTTCATCTCCTCGCCCTCTGCCCCTGGAGACCCTCTTCCACACCCGACCTGGGTCCCTGCGACTTCAGCCTTCGGCTTCCACTGTCTGGACATCTGGGTGAAGATGACCGCCTTCCCGGTGTGCTGATGGCGCGGGGCCCCCAGGACCAGGCTCTGTACCCCTTTCCAGATGACCAGCTCTGCCGAGTAACCTGGGGGGGCCAGGCCTCAGCACGGAGGCTTCCCCCGACCCCAGCCCCTGCCCGTCCCCCAGCCGCAGCCTGGCCTCACCCAGGTACGAGTCCCTCATGTCCACGTCCTCCTGAGACATGTTGATGAAGGCGGGGCTCCTATGTGGGGGGTACAGGAAGGCACCTCCAGACCAGCTGAAGCTCCCCACAGCCCCCAGAACCGGTCCGTCCTGGGAGGAAAGGATTCCAGGGCTGAGCAGGTGGGAAGAAGAAGACAGCCTATTCCAAAGCAATGCCTCCCTGACTCCTTTATCTCTCAGCGCATCCCCGCTGTCGTCGCCACAGGCTCAGCCCCAGCGCCTCTCACCCGTTGCCCTTTCTGCCTCCTCGCTTGCCCTCCTTTGCTTCACCTACTGCCCCAGGGTTGGGTTTCTTCCAACCCAGATGTGCAGCGACCGCCCTGCTGGCAAACCAATGGCTCCTGTGACCACGCCCCTGGGCGTGGCATCTGGGATCCTCCCCAGTCAAGCCTGCGGAGTCGCCCTCTGTTCCCAAATGTGCTAAACCTCTGGCCTGGCCCCTTCTCTCTTCTCTTTCTGGGGCTCAACTCCTCCCTCCGGAAGAGTCAACCTCAAAGTCCCCTCTGTGGGGTCTTCCTTGGCTCCCTCAGGAGGTGATAGGCATTTCCTCCTCTGAATGCTCTAGTGCCTTTTCCAACTTTTGATCATGGATAGACCCAATACAAAAATCCAAAGAAATGTGTGATGAACCTGTAGGTGCCCAAGACCCAGCGTCAGGGACTGACTCATAACCGCACTTGTTCCATTTCTATGTCCCCCTCAAATATTAGGCTGATATTTTGAACACACAGGTACTTTCAGACAAGTCAGGCTTCGGTCTGCACGGTCTGGTCATTCCCATCTCTCCGGCTCTCTCTTTCCAGGCTGCCTTGGTGCTGGCCTTTCTGTCTCCCTAGTGCAGCAAGCTTGTTCCTGCCTCAGGACCTTTGCACTTGCTTTTCCCACAATCTCTCCAGATTTTTCCAGGCCTAGCCCTTTCTCATCATTTAGCCTCAGTTGTTATTCCTCAGGCCTCCTCTGATCTCCTCTTTCTCTATCTCAATCTGAAAGTTCTTTTTTTTTTTTCTTCTTGTCTTTTTGCCTTTTCTAGAGCCGCACCCATGGCATATGGAGGTTCCCAGGCTACAGGTCTAGTTGGAGCTGTAGCTGCCGGCCACAGCCACAGCCACACCAGATCCGAGCCTCGTCTGCAACCTACACCACAGCTCACAGCAATGCTGGATCCTTAACCCACTGAGCAAGGCCAGGGATCGAACCCGCAACCTCATGGTTCCTAGTCGGATTCATTAGCCATGAGCCACAACGGGAACTCCTCAATCTGAAAGTCTTTTGTTTGTTTTGTGTGTGTATGTGTATGTATGTATGTGTGTTTGTTGTCCCCTCCTCTCCACTAGTTTGCACTCCGGGAGAGCAGGAACCTTGGCTCTCCTCTTCTCTGCTGTGCTTCCAGCACCTACACACACTGCCTGTGTGTCTTTCCCAGACTAGGTGGCGGATGGTGAGCTTGAGGACAGGGTCCACTTTCTTGTTTATTCTGGGTCCCAGTTCCCAGCCCAGGGCTGGCCCAGAGTGGGTGCCTGAGTCCTGTCTGGCAAGCACGCTGTGGTTCCACCCACCGCTGTGAGGACGGAACTGAAGCCTTCCTGTGACATCTCGTGCTGGAAGGAGCTGCTGGTCCTGGACTGTGTTCCTGTGGGGAAACAGGTCACTCGGACCTCCGGAGACCTCAAGACCAGAGCAGAGATTCAGAGCAGAGAGAGGAGAAGGTGGTCTGGGGCTGGGGTTCTGGGGAACCGTTTGGGGGGAACTACGAGCAGGGATGGGTCCCCAGGACTGTGGGGGACAACGGGGTGGGGACTCGTTCAATGCCGAGACCCAAGCGCACACGCTCCCTACCCTCAACCGCAAAGATCTTCTCCTGCAGCTTCTTCTGGATGCTGCTGAGGGCCGCGAAGTTGTCTACCTTGAATACGTGGTCCTTCGAAGGCAAGGAGCCAATGATGCTGAGCTCCTGCTTGGCACTGTGTTCCTGGAAAGCATCTCCCACCTGCAACAGACAGGCAGCTGAGGAGGAGGAGCCGCCAGCCCTTCCACACGGGGAGGTGCAGGCTGCGTCTGGGTGGCGGTGGGGTCACCAGGAACCGGACGCACCCCAATGGCGTAGCGGATGACGTTGGCTTTCTCTGCCTGGGGGATGACATCCTCGTATTCCAGGGGGTCTTTGTACTTCTGCCCGTCTGTGATGACAATGAGGATTTTCTTGGCACTGCTACGGGCCCCATTCTTACTGTGAAATAGTTCTTTCCTGTCAAGGAAGAAAAGGGGGCGGGGTGCGGCGTGACTCTATTGAGATGCTGGAAAGAAATCATTCACGGCACTAGAAGCCTATCTGAAGAGACTGGGGAGTCCTGGTACCCTGAAACGCTGTCAGACACGTTCAGAAATGGATTCGGTCTTTTCTGAGAGTCATACTGACCATTTATGAGGCCCGTGACAAAAGTACAGAGGCCCTGTGCCAAAACTCCATCCATTATGGAACCTCCTTCCCGTGGGTCAGACACACTTGGGCACGCTATCTGACCTCTCTGAGCCTCGGTTTCTCTCCATGCGAGATGAGAGCAATAAGTGCGCCATAGCCAGGCTCCAAAGATGCCCCCCAGTAAGCTGCACCTGGTTCCCTTATCATATTGAATCTGATCCGTGCTCCTTAAGCAGCAGCCTGCCATGGAAGGGACCCTGTGCCAGCTACGGGCCTAAGAAGCCTTGGTGGCTTTTGCACTTTGGGGGGGGCCCTGAGCCACCAGGAGAGAGGTCTGGCCAACCTGTGAGAGGCACCCCATGGTGTGGCCACACAAGGAGAGAAACCCAGCTCTTGCAGCTGAGCCCAGCCTTCCCGCCAGTCCTGTTGAGGCAGCAGCCATGGGAATGAAGCTCTCGTATTCCAGGCTCAGATGCCACCTGGCCACAGCCACACGAGAGACTCCATGTGGGAGCAGCTGAGCCCCAGGATCATGAAAAATAGCGACAGAAGAGGTGTTTAAACCACTAAATTTGGCAGTGTTTTGTTAGGCAATGGAGATAAATAATATCAGGTTATTCTGAGGATCCAATGAGGTCAAGCTTCTACAACCCTCACTGAACTACAAGTAAACATTAATTCTATGGTAACTGTTGCAAATGATGAAAAACTAACTATATGCTCATGTTCTACAAACTCAGAATAAACACACACACACGCACCAAACAACATACACATACCCAATATAATACTGAAACAACCTAAATGTCAACATTAGGGAAGGGGCTTAGCAAATCACGACCCAGCCCCTTGGTGAAAAAAGTACACAGCCATTTCAAAGGAAAATAATACAAGCTGTAGAGAAACATGGAGCAGGTTTATATAACAGTGGTGGTGGGGAGGGGAAACAGAAAGAAAATAGTTTCTGCCCTGATTGTGACTCTATAAAATACGTCTGGGAGTTCCCGTCATGGCTCAGCTGAAATGAATCCAACTAGGAACCATAAGGTTGCAGGTTCGATCCCTGGCCTTGCTCGTGGGGTTAAGGATCTGGCATTGCCGTGAGCTGTGGTACAGGTTGCAGACACGGCTCGGGTCTGGCATTGCTGTGGCTGTGGCATAAGCCAGCAGCTGTACCTCCAATAAGACCCCTAACCTGAGACTCTCCATATGCCGCGGGTGCGGCCCTAAAAAGACAAGACAAAAAAATAAAATAAAATAAAGTATGTCTGAATAAAGACAAGGATGGAAATAACATTGCACTTTTTTTTTTTTTTTTTTTTTTTTTTGGTCGCAACCGAGGCGCGTGGAAATTCCCCGGGGTGGAGGGAGGGATTGAACTGGCGCCACGGCAGTGTCAATGCTGGATCAGGAACCCACTGCATCTCAGGGCAACTGTGACACTCTGCTTTTTGAGAGTAGGGTTTATTTATTCATTTGTACTTATCCTTTCTTGTTGCTAAAATACTGGGAGGTGGTTGACTAGAGGGAACATAAGTAACTTTTTTTCAAAAATGTTGTCTTTTTTTTTTTTTGTCTATTTTCTAGGGCATATGGAGGTTCCCAGACTAGGGGTTCAATCGGAGCTTTGGAGACACTGGACTACACCACAGCCACAGCACTGCCAGATCCGAACCGTGTCTGTGACCTACACCACGGCTCATGGCAACGCCAGATCCTTAACCCACTGAGCGAGGCCAGGGATCGAACCTGCAACCTCATGGTTCCTAGTCGGATTCGTTAACCACTGAGCTACGACAGGAACTCCCCAAAAATGTTCTTAATGCTATTTCCTTTCTCTTTTTTTGTAGTAATTTCTTTTTTTTTTTTTTTAGGGCTGCACCTGTGGCATATGGAAGTTCCCAGGTTAGGGGTCAAATCAGAGCTGCAGGTACTGGCCTACATCACAGCCACAGCCAAACGTGGGATCTTTAACCCACTGAGCAAGGCCAGGGATTGAACCCATGTCCTCATGGATACCAGTTGGGCTGGTTACTGCTGAGCCACAGTAGGAACTCCCTGTAATAGAACTTCTAAAAAATACCCATAAAACAAAAACTCCAGTCAGTGGCAGAGTTGGGCTCGGCTCTGGGGAGTGGGTATGAGATGGAGACCGGATGGATATTGAAAATCACACCATGGCCCCGCTATTAGCAGGCCCTTTAGGGGCCAGGAAGGGACACTACTCCTGGGTGACTTTCAACTCAAAGGCCAGAGGCATTCCTCCTGGTTGTTCCCTTCCAGAGGGGGGTCAGTGTTCAGGGCAGAAAAGCCACCCAGAAGCAAAGAGGGTGTCTCTAGAGAGATCATGCCTTTTTTTTTTTTTTTTTTTTTTTTTTGCTTTTTAGGGCTGCACGCATGGCATATGGAAATTCCCTGGCTGGGGTCAAATCAGAGCTACCGCTGCTGGCCTACACCACAGCCACTGCAATGCTGGGGTCCAAGCCGAGCCTTTGACCTACACCTCAGCTCACGGCAACGCCAGATCCCCGACCCACTGAGTGAGGCCCGGGATCGAACCCGCATCCTCATGGATCCCAGTTGGATTCGTTTCCACTGTGCCACAGTGGGAACTCCTGGAGAGATCATGTCTCTTTCAGCATTTCTCCAGCACCACTTCCAGGGCAGCACCCAAGAAGTCAGGAAGTCAAGGGTCCCAGACATTCTGCCCTGTTCTTTCCCGTAAGAACCACACATTCTGTTCTAGCCTCACCACCTAAGCCATTTTCTTCCTGGACCACCTCGTCCTCAGTGCTGGGCAGACATGTGGCATGTGCCCAGGTTAACATAGCAGACTGGAAGGGACGAGGGTTGAGGGGGTGGACAAAGGTGAGCGGGGAGAAAGGCACAAAGAAGACACTTGGCAATAATTCCTGAGTCCCTCCGTGGAAGGAAGCAGGGGCTGCATCACTTTAGGCATAAAATCCCCAACCCGTGATCTTGCATTTCACAAGAAAGGTGGAATCCCCTCACCCACACGATCTCATTTAATCCTTACAACCACATTGTGAGTTTATCCTCATTTGACAGGTGCCAGAGACTTAGAAAGCATCAGTTACTCCAGAGGTAGCCCAAGGAGCAAGCGGGAAGCTGGGCTGGGAACCCGGAAGCAATTCTCGCCCCCCCCCTCCCCGCCGCCACCTGCCCCGGTGGGCTCAGGGTCCAGCCAATCCAAAGCCAGGAAAAGGAGAGACTGCAGAGGAATCCCATCCCAGATCCCCGGATTAGGGGAACCTGATGAGACAGGGCACTAGAAACACTCCAGGGAGGACCCCGCCTGCAGCCCCCTCCCTTCCCCGTGGGCCCCCTTCTCCCACGATGCCCTCAGCCTCTGAGCAGGGCTGTGCAGACCCAGCACCGGGAAGCAGTGAGACAGCAGCGTTTCCCCAGACAACGGGAGGGGGAGCTTACACCACTGTCTGGATGCCCGTGGCTGTGTACGTCAGGCCTTTCAGCTGGACGATGGGATCCACCAGGCTCTGAGGGCTCCGGTGGGTCTGAAATTGGCTGAAGGTGAAGTGGGTCTTCAGAAGGTTTGAGTATTGCATCAGTGAGAACTGTGAAGGTCAAGAAGAGGGCGCTCAGGAGGTGCTTTTTGGTTGGTTGGTTGGTCTGATTTTTTTGGCCATGCCCATGGTCTGTGGAAGTTCCCCAGCGAGGGATCGAACCCGTGCCACAGCAGCCACCTGAGCTGCTGCAGTGACAACGCTGGATCCCTATTCTGCTGTGCCAGAAGGGAACTCCCAGGAGTTGCTTTTTAGTACATTTTTTATTTGGGGATAATGTATTTACAAGCCATGTTCCATGTGGTTTTGAGGCCCAACAAATATCTATGGGAACTCAGAAAAAAATAAACTGCCCCCAAAGAAAGAAACTGCAAAATCAAAGCCAAATCATACTTCTGACATAGTTTATAAAGAATATCCTTGGCGTTCCCATTGTGGCTCAGTGGAAACGAATCTGACTAGCATCCATGAGGATGCAGGTTTGATCCCTGGCCTCGCTAAGTGGGTTAAGGATCCAGCATTACCGTGAGCTGTGGTGTAGGTCGCAGACGAGGCTGGGATCTGGCGTTGCTGTGGCTGTGGTGTAGGCTGGCCGCTGCAGCTCCAATTCGACCCCTAGCCGGGGAACCTCCACATGCAGCAGGTGAAGCCCTTAAAAAAAAAAAAAATTAAAAAAATAACTTTGCCCGCCACAATATCTGTTAAACTTTGACTTGATACATGAAATCAATTTGTAGGCTATGCTTGCTCGCTTCTCAAGAGTTTTTGCATGCACATACACTAACTATTGGGAAATAAAATAACAAGATAAAGACATCATGAGTTACGTGGAAAGTCTAATAAAGAAAGCATCAATTCTTTGGTCAAATTACCATCAATCAAATTTCACAGCAAAATTATTTGACAATCCTTTCAATGTATTTAACCAGCAAAAACACTGTCTTCCCTGTGACTGGGGGACATAGTAAATGCAATGAAGCCACTTCCTCAGGTCAGGGCTCACATCGATTGGCCCTACTCTGGGACCATAACTTGACCTTGGACTCTAGCCTCCTCCTGGCTCAGGTCCACCTAGCCAGCCCCCAGCGATGCCAGACCCTCGTCCACCCTGCTCTCCAGGCCTTCGGGGGTTGGTGGGGGGGGACAGTCTTCACCAGGATGCTGGTGTCCATGAACTGGTCCATCACAGCTCTGACAAAGTTCTTCATCTGCTTGAAGTCATTTTGGTCAATGCTGCCAGAGCCATCAATCAGGAAGGCGATGTCAATCTCTTGTTTGGGACACTCTGCAGGGAGGAAGAGATCAGAGATGCACGTGTGGTTCCAGCCACCTCCAGGAGCCCAGAAGCCCTTCCTGCTCCACAGTCAGGGGGCCATTCGTGGCATAGGGCTCAAGCCCCACCCAGTTTCTGGCACCTTCCACTGAGGAGTCCCAATCCATCGCCCCAGCTACTTCCCCTTCAGCGGAGTCCTTGTGGCTCCCCTCCTCCTACAAGGCCTGGAAAAGTGGAGAAAGGAAGACAGGATGGGAGCCTGGGGGGCTCCTCATTCACTGAGTCAACAAATACTTAATACACACTCCGGGGTTCCTGTAGGGCACAGGGGAAGGCAATTTAGCTAGGTGATTCAGAGCGTGCATTTGGGAGCCTGGGCTCAAAGCCCAGCTCTGGCTCCTATTAGTGAGTACATTGGGGCAAGTTACATAATTTCATGGGGCTTTGGTCTTTCCCATCAGTAAAATGAGTAATAATAGTGCCTACCACATTGTTGTTATTGTTATTGGATTGTTGCAAGGATAAAAAGAATGAATTTGCACGTAAAGTACCTAAGACGGGGTCTGGCCTCCCATTAACAGGTACCTGTTACTACTGTCCGCACCATGTGCCAGGCATGTTTTGGGCCCCAGGATACACCTGCAGCAGAGGCTACGAGGTGCTGCCAAGACTGCCCCCTAGAGGGCTGGAGGACCTCCTTCCCAGCTGCAGGGAGTTGGCTGTCAGTGGCTCCTAGCAACGTCCCTCCCTCCGTGTCACTGGGTGTCCAAGGTTACACCGCTTGCTCTTGGGGGTGAGCCCTATGTGGCCATGCTCCCAGCTCCCCGAGGGTCAGCTGAAGCCCCCTCCTAGTCCACCCTCTCCATCGGCCCAGTCCTGCTTCCTTCTTATTGTTGTGGGGCTTGTTCCCAAGAACACTCCCAAGAGAGCCTCGGAGTCTGTTTCTGGGAAGATCCGACGTGTTTACAGACCACAGCTGTAAAAAAGGGCTCGCCTTAGCCCAGGTGGAGTGCACACTGCAGTGAAAAGACACATCATCCACACGTCAACAAATGAGACATTTCAAGAAGGGATTGTGGCCTGGGTGCCAAACGCAGTCGGGGCCCCCATCAGCACCCCACATCCTGTATCGGGCCCAGGGCGCTGGGCCATCAGGCCTCTGTGGTGCTGAGGTGTGATGCTGAGCCCTGGCAAGCAGCCTCAGGCCACTGATGCACAAATGCCTTCGTCGGGTCCCTGCTTCTCCTCCCCCATCCCACCTACACAACCAGTGGGTGCACTGATGCCGAGAAGAAGGGGCAGATCACTTCCTTACCTGCTTCCGTGAAGCCCAGGAAACCCAGCCCTCATGTGCCCCCCTTCTCACCACAGCGGGGTGCCTGGCACTCCTTATCACCACAGCTTGTGTTTAAAGGCATCTCCCCTGCCCACAGGTACCCCGGGGTGGGGCATGGTAACCGCAAGAGTTTTTTCCACTCTCTCTGTCCCCTCTGCATACTCTCTTCTCACAATTTGGTCTGGACGGTATTTCTGTCTCTGGTTCACCTTTGGCTAAAAGGCCACCCTGGGTGGCATTATGGTTTCTGTGGTTCAAAGCATGGCTCTCAAGTCAGCGCCTTGAAAGGCCCCTGGCACTCGCTTGGAGCCCGTTATTTCCTCTGATGCCACAGATGGGGCAGTTTATCTGCATCTTCCTCCTCATCTGAACGCATGGTCTTCAGCTAGAAAATCACTCACCATGGCTACCTCTGGGCACCTGCATGCACCGGGCAGGAATCTAAGAGCTTTATGTGTCTCACATCTTAGCCTTTTTTTTTTTTTTTGGCCTTTTTCTAGGGCCGCTCCCATGGCATATGGAGGTTCCCAGGCTAGGGGTCGAATCGGAGCTATAGCCACCAGCCGACGCCAGAGCCACAGCAACAAGAGATCGAAGCCACTTCTTTGACCTACACCACAGCTCATGGCCACGCCGGATCCTTAACCCACTGAGCAAGGCCAGGGATGGAACCCGCAACCTCATGGTTCCTAGTCGGATTCATTAACCACTTTGCCACGATGGGAACACCATGTGTATCATATCTTTGAATCCTAATAACCACTTTGATTTTTTTTTCCTTTTTAGGGCTGCACCTGCAGCATACGGAGGTTCCCAGGCTAGGGGTCAGATCAGAGCTGCAGCTGCCGGCCTATGTCACAGCCACATTACAGCGGGATCAGAACCAAGTCTGCGACCTACACCACAGCTCACGGCAGCACCAGATCTGGGACCCACTGAGCGAGGCCAGGGATTGAACCTGTGTCCTCATGGATACCAGTTGGGTTCTTAACCCGCTGAACTGAAATGGGAACTCCCACCATTTTGATTATTAAGCTCCGTTTTACCAATGACGAAACTAAGGCCCAGGCAACGGAGCCACTAGCTCAAGGACAAAGAAGATGAACTTGCAGGCACTGACTCTTAGAGAGAAGCCTCGGTGGGGCCTCCAGGCACCCTTCTCCGTGGAAGACATCCGTGCTGGCAAACTTGTGCCTCGCTCTCCCCACGGCCACACCATGTGGCCCCCCTTGGCAGGGGATGGGTGAGTCCGGGGAGCCCCAGGCGGGTCCATTGTGAATGACCCAGAACTGCCTCCCTCTGGGATCTCTTGTCGTCACATTTTCACCACCCAAGGCCCTTCCTCTGGAATCTAGGACACGTCTCTGCCCCTGTTGGCAAGCCCCTCAGGCCTCCTGCAGCAGCGGCATCACCCTAGGGCCCCCTCTTTTCCCATCAGAGCTGTCACAGCTCACCCAGCGTGGGGCTGCTGCCGTGAGTCACCCATCCTGCCAGGCCAGACAGCGCTCCCGGCCCCTCCTGTCCTTGCTGGGGCTTCTGGGAAGGGGCTGTGTGCAGGGAGGCCTGGGCTTCAGGCTCTGCACGCAGGAGCAGCGCCAGCGTGTGCTCTGCGCAGAACTGCCAGCTCTAGGGGGACCTACCTGGCAGGGCGGTGGGGACCGTGCCGAGGGTTTGCAGGCGGGAGTCCAGCAGGAGGCAGGAGCCTTTGGCGTACATGTTCTCCCCACAGGCTTTGGGAATGGTTGGGCCGCAGGCCTGCGGGCAGAGGCCTGTGTGGACGAGGGGGTCCCCAGAACGCTCCCCCCACCTCCACCCCCAGCCCCAGCTCCTTCTGGCCCCGGTTCCTCCCTTAAGAAGCTCCTGGGCCCCAGAAAAACTCACCAGCAATGAGGAGAGGTTGGTGGAGGCCTCCAGGGACAGGCCCAGGGACATATTCACGGCCTCTGGGGGTGCTGGGAGGGCAGACACAGAGGGTCACACGCATGGCACACCCTTCCCGGGGTGGGGTGGGGGGGAGTCCAGGCTGGAGGCTGAGGAGGGGACGGCCTGGGGTAGGAGGGGTGGAGGCTCAGTCACTCACTATTCAGCGAGATGGGCTGACAGAGGCCGTTGGCTGCCTCGCAGTCGTACAGCTGTCCCGTTTTGTTGACTGCGACCACCTCCAGGGGGGCTGCCACCACGAGTCTGGGGGCACAACCATGACAGATAGTCTCAGGAGGGGTGGGGGGCACAAGGTGCTTTGGGTGAAGAAGTGTCATGGGGAAGTGAGACTTGGCAAGGGGAGCTCTTGGCATCAGCCACTTATGAGGCCATTCAAAAATCAGGGCCCAGGAGTTCCCATCGTAGCATAGCGGAAACAAATCTGACTAGGAACCGTGAGGTTGCAGGTTCGATCCCTGACCTCACTCAGTGGGTTAAAGATCCAGCATTGCCGTGAGCTGTGGTATAGGTCGCAGACATGGCTTGGATCTGACGTGGCTGTGGCTGTGGTGTAGGCTGGCAGCTACAGCTCCGATTAGACCCCTAGCCTGGGAACCTCCACATGCCGTGGGTGCGGTCTAAGAAAACACAGAAAGACAAAAAATAAATAAATAAATAAAAATAAAAAAGCAGCTTTATCAGAATCCACATCTCTACAGTTGAAGAGATGCAACCGTGCATTTGCAAAACTTGAAAGAATTTTTTTTTCTTTTTGTCTTCTTAGGGCCACACCCACGGCATATGGAGGTTCCCAGGCTAGGGGTCCAATTGGAGCTACAGCTGCCAGCCTATGCCATAGCCACAGCAACATGGGATCCGAGCCGCGTCTGTGACCTACACCACAGCTCAGGGCAATGCCAGATCCTTAACCCACTGAGCGAGGCCAGGGATCGAACACGCAACCTCACAGTTCCTAGTCAGATTTGTTAACCACTGAGCCACGACGGGAATGCCTGTGTGCTACATTTCAAAGTAGAGCAAAATAAAATGCCGGCGCCTGGCACTTGCTTCCTTGTTCCCAAGCCTGCCAGTGGGATGAGGAAGGAGCAGGAATGTGCATTTAGAATTCAGGGACCTCTGTATGCTCCTTTCTGGCCAAATGAACCATCTTGTGCTCTCAGGCTCATTGCCAGTGCCACCGCCTCTGTGAAGTCTTCCTGGAATTCCCTCCTGGGTTTGAACTCTCCCTTCCTGGGCCTCCCAGACTTTGGTTATGTCTGCATCACATTGTGACTTCAATTTCTTGAGTCCCTGTCTCAGGGACCCAAGCATGTGCACTTCTGGAGGCAGGGCCAGGGACATAATTTGCCGGTCCTGATGCAAAATAAAAATGCAGGGCCTCTTGTTCTGGGGGAAAAGATGGGTTTCCCCCCCTTTTCTTCTGCAGTGCCTCCCTGTCTACCTGCCCTGGTGTTTCCCCTTTGCTATTTAGTGTCATATTCCTTCACGCGCGGGGATGGTCACAGGACCAGCACAGACCCTTAGAGGACTAGGTAAGCCAGGCGCAGCTGACCCTGACCTTGCCCAGCTTGTACCTGGGGCCAATAGTCAGTGGGCAAGCTTCTCACCCATGCTGCCCTTCCTCCACAAACAGCCACCTGCCTGCAGGCTGAGGGGGCCAAGGTGGGGGAAGTTGCAGGCGGGGGGGGCCTACCTAGATCTGCCAAACTGGGCCACGCTCTGCCCAAAACTGGCTCCATCCCCTTGAAAGACCATGGGCTCCTCCACATCCAAGTTGAATCCATGATAAGAAGCCAGGACTGGGGAATAGAAGGAGGAGGATGTGAGAGAGACAGTCAGAAAGACCCCTTCCCCTCTGGACCCCTGACTTCTTGGGGTCCTGCTGGCCACTGGTTCCCCATCTGCCCAGGCGAATGGAATTTCTTCCTTCTTGGCTGCCTGATTGCCATCGCTGGGTTCCCGTCTCTCGCTCTCCTGCAGAAATAGTCAAATAACAATGCAAAGGGCAACCATCCAGAGAAATGCCCCCTTAATGACACTTCAAATACTCTCACAGTCTGAAATTAGGCCAGCCACCTCGGATGGGTTAGATCAGCAACATCCCTTAAAGCTAAAGTGACTGTACAACCTGTTGTCTGATAAATGACACCAGGGACACTGGCACTGTCCCAGGCAAACCAGGGCATACATTCATACCACTTAAAAACTGTCCTTGGAGTTCCCGTCATGGCTCAGTGGTTAACGAATCCAACTAGGAACCATGAGGTTGTGGGTTCGATCCCTGCCCTTGCTCAGTGGGTTAAGGATCTGGCGTTGCTGTGAGCTGTGGTGTAGGTCACAGACGGGGCTCGGATCCTGCATTGCTGTGGCTCTGGCGTAGGTGAGTGACTACAGTTCTGATTTGACCCCTAGCCTGGGAACCTCCATATGCTGCAGATGTGGCCTAAAAGGACAAAAGACAAAAGACAAAAGACAAAAAAAAAAAAAAAAGACACATGCGGAGTTCCCATCGTGGCGCAGTGGTTAAAAAATCCGACTAGGAACCATGAGGTTGTGGGTTCGGTCCCTGCCCTTGCTCAGTGGCTTAACGATCCGGCGTTGCCGTGTGCTGTGGTGTAGGTTGCAGACGTGGCTCAGATCCCGAGTTGCTGTGGCTCTGGCGTAGGCCGGGGGCTGCGGCTCCAATTTGACCCCTAGCCTGGGAACCTCCAAATGCCGAGGGAGCAGCCCAAGAAATGGCAAAACAAAACAAAACCAAAAAACTGTCCTACTCTGTCTTCTCATCATGCAGCGAACCTAAGGTCCAGACGGGGGAACACACTTAGAATTCTGCAATTCATTATTTGCCTATTACCAACACAAAAACTACTCGAACTGATCAACGAATTCAGAAAGTAGCAGGATACAAGGTTAACATTCAGAAATCGGTTGCACTTCTGTATACTAACAATGAAATATTAGAAAAGGAATATGAGGAGTTCCCGTCGTGGCGCAGTGGTTAACGAATCCAACTAGGAACCATGAGGTTGCGGGTTCGATCCCTGCCCTTGCTCAGTGGGTGAAGGATCCGGCGTTGCCGTGAGCTGTGGTGTAGTTCGAAGATGTGGCTCGGCTCCTGCATTGCTGTGGCTCTGGCGTAGGCCAGCAGCTACAGCTCCGATTCGACCCCTAGCCTGGGAACCTCCATATGCCATGGGAGTGGCCCAAGAAATGGCAAAAAAAAAAAAAAAGAAAGAAAGAAAAGGAATATGAAAATACAATAGCTTTTAAAATCATACCCCCAAAAATTAAATACCTGGGAATAAACCTGACCAAGGAGGTGAAAGACTTATATGCTAAGCACATTAAAACATTAATCAAGGAAATTAAAGAGGATTCAAAGACATGGAAAGATATGCCATGTTCCTGGGTTGGAAAAATTAATATTATAAAAATGGCCATACTACCCAAAGCAATCTACAGATTCAGTGCAATCCTTATCAAATTACCCATGACATTTTTCACAGAACTAGAACAAACAATCCAACATTTTATATGGAACCATAAAAGACCCCAAACTGCCAAAGCAATCCTGAGGAACAAAAACCAAGCAGGAGGCATCTCTCTCCCAGACTTCAGGCAATATTACAAATATGCTGTAATCAAAACAAGGTGGTACTGGTACCAAAACAGACATACAGACCTATGGAACAGAACAGAGAACTGAAAAATAAACCCAGACACCCATGGTCAATCAAGCTTTGACAAAGCAAGAAATATAAAAATGGGAAAAAGTCAGTCTTTTCAGGAGGTGGTGCTGAGAAAACTGGACAGCTGTATGTAAATCAATGAAACTGGAACACACCCTCACACCATGCACAAAAATAAACTCAAAATGGCTTAAAGACTTAAATGTAAGACAAGACACCATCAAACTCCCAGAAGAGAACATAGGCAAAACATTCTCTGACGTCAACCTTACAGATGTTTTCTTAGGTCGGTCTCCCAAGGGAACAGAAATAAAAGCAAAAATAAACAAATGGGACCTAATCAAACTGACAAGTTTCGCACAGCAAAGGAAACCATTAAAAAAAAAAAAAGAAGTTCCTGTCGTGGCTCAGTGGTTAACGAATCCAACTAGGAACCATGAGGTTGCAGATTCGATCCCTGGCCTTGCTCAGTGGGTTAAGGATCCAGTGTTGCCGTGAGCTGTGGTGCAGGTCACAGATCCGGCTCAGATCCCAAATTGCTGTGGCTCTGGCATACGCCAGCAGCTACAGCTCTGATTAGACACCTAGCCTGGGAACCTCCATATGCTGTGGGAGCAGCCCTAGAAAAGGCAAAAAACAACAAAACAAACAAACAAACAAAAGACAATTTACAGAATGGGAGAAAACAGTTTCAAACAATGCAATAGACAAGGGCTTAAGCTCTAAAATATACAAACAACTTAAAAAACTCAATAGCAAAAAAGCCAACAACCCAATGGAAAAATGGGCAAAAGACCTAAACAGACATTTCTTCAAAGAAGATATACAGATGGCCAACAAGCACATGAAAAAATGGTCAACATCCCTGATTATTAGAGAAATGCAAATCAAAACTACTATGAGGTACCATCTCACACCTGTCAGAATGGCCATCATTATTAAGTCCACAAGTAACAAATGCTGGAGAGGGCGTGGAGAAAAAGGAACCCTCCTACAATATTGGTGGGAAGGTAAATTGGTACAACCACTATGGAAAACAGTATGGCGGTACCTCAGAAAATTAAATATAGAACTACCATATGACTCAGCAATCCCACTCTTGGGCATATATCTGGACGAAACTTTCCTTAAAAAAGACACATGCAGAAACGAATCTAGGAACTATGAGGTTGTGGATTCGATCCCTGGCCTTGCTCAATGGGTAAAGGATCTGGTGTCGCCCTGAGCTGTAGGTGTAGGTCGCAGATTTGGCTCGGATCCTCTGTTGCTCGGGCATAGGCCAGCAGCTGTAGCTCTGATTGCACCCCTAGCCTGGGAACCTCCATATGCTGCAGATGTGGCCTAAAAGGACAAAAGACAAAAGACAAAAGACAAAAAAAAAAAAAAAAAAAAAGACACATGCGGAGTTCCCATCGTGGCGCAGTGGTTAAAAAATCCGACTAGGAACCATGAGGTTGTGGGTTCGGTCCCTGCCCTTGCTCAGTGGCTTAACGATCCGGCGTTGCCGTGTGCTGTGGTGTAGGTTGCAGACGTGGCTCAGATCCCGAGTTGCTGTGGCTCTGGCGTAGGCCGGGGGCTGCGGCTCCAATTTGACCCCTAGCCTGGGAACCTCCAAATGCCGAGGGAGCAGCCCAAGAAATGGCAAAACAAAACAAAACCAAAAAACTGTCCTACTCTGTCTTCTCATCATGCAGCGAACCTAAGGTCCAGACGGGGGAACACACTTAGAATTCTGCAATTCATTATTTGCCTATTACCAACACAAAAACTACTCGAACTGATCAACGAATTCAGAAAGTAGCAGGATACAAGGTTAACATTCAGAAATCGGTTGCACTTCTGTATACTAACAATGAAATATTAGAAAAGGAATATGAGGAGTTCCCGTCGTGGCGCAGTGGTTAACGAATCCAACTAGGAACCATGAGGTTGCGGGTTCGATCCCTGCCCTTGCTCAGTGGGTGAAGGATCCGGCGTTGCCGTGAGCTGTGGTGTAGTTCGAAGATGTGGCTCGGCTCCTGCATTGCTGTGGCTCTGGCGTAGGCCAGCAGCTACAGCTCCGATTCGACCCCTAGCCTGGGAACCTCCATATGCCATGGGAGTGGCCCAAGAAATGGCAAAAAAAAAAAAAAAGAAAGAAAGAAAAGGAATATGAAAATACAATAGCTTTTAAAATCATACCCCCAAAAATTAAATACCTGGGAATAAACCTGACCAAGGAGGTGAAAGACTTATATGCTAAGCACATTAAAACATTAATCAAGGAAATTAAAGAGGATTCAAAGACATGGAAAGATATGCCATGTTCCTGGGTTGGAAAAATTAATATTATAAAAATGGCCATACTACCCAAAGCAATCTACAGATTCAGTGCAATCCTTATCAAATTACCCATGACATTTTTCACAGAACTAGAACAAACAATCCAACATTTTATATGGAACCATAAAAGACCCCAAACTGCCAAAGCAATCCTGAGGAACAAAAACCAAGCAGGAGGCATCTCTCTCCCAGACTTCAGGCAATATTACAAATATGCTGTAATCAAAACAAGGTGGTACTGGTACCAAAACAGACATACAGACCTATGGAACAGAACAGAGAACTGAAAAATAAACCCAGACACCCATGGTCAATCAAGCTTTGACAAAGCAAGAAATATAAAAATGGGAAAAAGTCAGTCTTTTCAGGAGGTGGTGCTGAGAAAACTGGACAGCTGTATGTAAATCAATGAAACTGGAACACACCCTCACACCATGCACAAAAATAAACTCAAAATGGCTTAAAGACTTAAATGTAAGACAAGACACCATCAAACTCCCAGAAGAGAACATAGGCAAAACATTCTCTGACGTCAACCTTACAGATGTTTTCTTAGGTCGGTCTCCCAAGGGAACAGAAATAAAAGCAAAAATAAACAAATGGGACCTAATCAAACTGACAAGTTTCGCACAGCAAAGGAAACCATTAAAAAAAAAAAAAGAAGTTCCTGTCGTGGCTCAGTGGTTAACGAATCCAACTAGGAACCATGAGGTTGCAGATTCGATCCCTGGCCTTGCTCAGTGGGTTAAGGATCCAGTGTTGCCGTGAGCTGTGGTGCAGGTCACAGATCCGGCTCAGATCCCAAATTGCTGTGGCTCTGGCATACGCCAGCAGCTACAGCTCTGATTAGACACCTAGCCTGGGAACCTCCATATGCTGTGGGAGCAGCCCTAGAAAAGGCAAAAAACAACAAAACAAACAAACAAACAAAAGACAATTTACAGAATGGGAGAAAACAGTTTCAAACAATGCAATAGACAAGGGCTTAAGCTCTAAAATATACAAACAACTTAAAAAACTCAATAGCAAAAAAGCCAACAACCCAATGGAAAAATGGGCAAAAGACCTAAACAGACATTTCTTCAAAGAAGATATACAGATGGCCA
Source organism: Sus scrofa (assembly GCF_054392235.1). Taxonomy (NCBI): domain Eukaryota; kingdom Metazoa; phylum Chordata; class Mammalia; order Artiodactyla; family Suidae; genus Sus; species Sus scrofa. The sequence continues at coordinate 17,036,721 of NC_139385.1, forward strand.
ACAAGCACATGAAAAAATGGTCAACATCCCTGATTATTAGAGAAATGCAAATCAAAACTACTATGAGGTACCATCTCACACCTGTCAGAATGGCCATCATTATTAAGTCCACAAGTAACAAATGCTGGAGAGGGCGTGGAGAAAAAGGAACCCTCCTACAATATTGGTGGGAAGGTAAATTGGTACAACCACTATGGAAAACAGTATGGCGGTACCTCAGAAAATTAAATATAGAACTACCATATGACTCAGCAATCCCACTCTTGGGCATATATCTGGACGAAACTTTCCTTAAAAAAGACACATGCAGAAACGAATCTAGGAACTATGAGGTTGTGGATTCGATCCCTGGCCTTGCTCAATGGGTAAAGGATCTGGTGTCGCCCTGAGCTGTAGGTGTAGGTCGCAGATTTGGCTCGGATCCTCTGTTGCTCGGGCATAGGCCAGCAGCTGTAGCTCTGATTGCACCCCTAGCCTGGGAACCTCCATATGCTGCAGATGTGGCCTAAAAGGACAAAAGACAAAAGACAAAAGACAAAAAAAAAAAAAAAAAAAGACACATGCGGAGTTCCCATCGTGGCGCAGTGGTTAAAAAATCCGACTAGGAACCATGAGGTTGTGGGTTCGGTCCCTGCCCTTGCTCAGTGGCTTAACGATCCGGCGTTGCCGTGTGCTGTGGTGTAGGTTGCAGACGTGGCTCAGATCCCGAGTTGCTGTGGCTCTGGCGTAGGCCGGGGGCTGCGGCTCCAATTTGACCCCTAGCCTGGGAACCTCCATATGCCGTGGGAGTGGCCCAAAGAAATAGCAAAAAGACAAAAAAAAAGACACATGCACCCGCATGTTCTTTGCAGCACTATTCACAATAGCCAAGACATGGAAACAACTCAAATATCCATCGACAGATGATTGGATTAGGAAAATGTAGTACATATACACAATGGAATATTACTCAGCCATAAAAAAGAATGACACAATGCCATTTGCAGCAACATGGATGGAACTAGAGACCCTCATACAAAGTGAACTAAGTCAGCAAGAGAAAAACAAATACCATATGATATCACTTATATCCATAATCTAATATAGGAACAAATGAACCTTTCCACAGAAAAGAAACTCATAGACTTGGAGAACAGACTTGTGGTTCCCAAGGGGGAGGGACAGGGGGAGAGATGGACTGGGAATCTGGGGTTAATAGATGCAAACTATTGCCTTTGGAATGGATAAGCAATGAGATCCTGCTGTATAGCACTGAGAACGGTATCTAGTCACTTGTGATGGAGCACGATAATGTGAGAAAAAATAATGTATATATGTATGTGTGACTGGGTCACTTTGCTGTACAGTAGAAAACTGACAGAACACTGTAAACCAATGATAATGGAAAAACTAAAAATCCTTTAAAAAATTATGTCATCACAAATAAATATTTTTGATGACAGACTGTGTTGCCCATGTCCCCCTCCCGCGGTGCCAGGCTCTAGGAGGACCAAGACTACTGCATCTGTCTTGTCTTGGTGCCTGGGACAGTGCCAGGCCCTTAGCCGATGGCCCAGAAATGTTGTCTGACCCAGAAACTCGGAGCAAGTCACCGGCACAGTCAGAATTTCCAACTCACTCTCTCCATCCTTGCCTTTCATCCGTTCCCTGTTCCAGGGGCTAAGCTAGACAGCCTCAGGGGAAGACCCCCTACCTTTCAAGGGCTTTTTCCAAGCCCCCACTTCCCACCCAAAAAATCACCCTTTCCTTCCATAGTCCTCCTAGAACGCCCAGCTGTCTCTGGATGGAGGAGTTGACTCCAAACTCAAGAGGGGGGAAGCTTTAAGGAGGTCAGGCATCAAGACTCCTGAATCCTGGGATTCGGGGAAGAGGCCAGATATGCTGGGACTCGCCTATGGCCACATGCAGGGGAGACTCATGTCCCCTGTCTTCCTCACAAAGGGTGATTCTGTTTCTGAGTCTGAAAGCAGCCCCTGTGATCTGACAAGGAGCAGGATATGATGGGACTCAGATTCAAGTGCCTTAGGCGCCAGGTGGGGGGCATTAAGGGGTGAAGTGGGCGGGTAGCACCAGGGGGTAAAGTGGGGTCAGCTGCTCCGGGGCTCTGGTCCGCAGAATAGCCAGACCTTCCCATTTCTCCAGGGAAGCCCAAAATCTGGATTTTTAACCAATGCAACACATTTCTAAATGACACTCAAATGTGGTCCTGACACAGCTGTCGACCTCTGGGTCAGTCCCTCGGCTGCAGTGGGAGAGCCTCCCTGAAGTCAAGGACACGGGGGACATGCAGGACCCAGAGGGCCCATCCAACGCTCCCCCCTCCCCAGAGGCTTCAGAGGCCGTGGTCTTCCCCTCCCTAGGCTGGTGGGGCAGATGCACCTCACGGCAGAGCACCCACGCCCGGGCCCCCACGGGAGAGAGGCCGCGGGGCATGTGGACAGTAGCTCACCCTCCAGCCAAGCATAACCCACGGGCCCCCTGCCCTCGGCCTCGTTCAGCCAGAGCCCAGGTGGCCGGCCGTGCGTCCTTGCACCCCAGCACCAACATGAGGCCTCTCCCCTGCCTCGAGTTTCCCTTGAGAGCTGCAGGAGCCCCCCCATAGCAGACAGAGACCCCCACCACCACCACCACGCACAAGGCTTCTCCCTGCCCTGAGGGCCCCTACTCACCACTCAGGAGCAGCACAACGTGAAAGGCCATCAGTGAGCAGCGCATCAGAGGAGCAGAGGAGGGGTGGGGAGCAGAGCACGGAAGGACGCTTCGTGTCTTTGGGGGGATTAAAATAATGACTCAGGCATTGACGTGGCAGGAGGAAGGCCCACGGAGGAAGTACTCAGTTAATTATAGAAAGGCAGGGCCAGAGACCCAATGCATGTAGGTGAAAAGCCCCATGCTTTTTCACCACCGCCAGCTCTAGGGCTTCTGGCTTCCTTCTCTACGGCCTGGCTTCCCCAGAAGAACTTCCCCAGCCTTTGAGACCCAGCTGGTGCCCAGGGTCCTGACAGCTCTCTGGGGCCTCAGGAACCAGGCTGCCTCTGAGTGGAAGGGGCAGAAGAGAGAGCAGAGAGGCCCCAGGACACGGGTGTGAAGCTGAAAAGGAGCGGACCACTGCCTCTGGGGGCTCGTGGAGGCGGGGGTGGTGGGTGAGAACACGCTGGGTTAAACGATCTCACGTGGCCGCAGAGTGGGTCTCAGCTGTGGCTCAGATTCAATCCCCGGCCCGGGAGCTTCTACCTGCTGCAGGTGTGACCATCAAGCAACCACCCCCCCACCACCCAAATATGAAATAGGAATCTCAGAAATAAACAATTCCTACATTTTTGATCGTTCTCCTTTCTGAGCAAGAGGACGACACTTCCACCATCTACTCCAACCCGTGCAGGACGTGAATTGTTGTTTTGTCCCGCAAATCTCGCCTGTTGGTCACTTAATAGGGAGCTGGGTTCTCAGACTGACTGCTGAGGTGTCCCAGTGCTTGTGTCCGGTGACCTTAATTTTACTCGATCATGGCCCCACATCGCCAGAGCAATTTGCAAATCACAAATCGCAAATTTGCAAGAGCAAATTGCAAGAGCAGCACTGGCAATTCGAATGTGCCAAAAAGAAGCTGTAAAGTGCTTCCTTTCGGGGAAAAGGTGCAAGTTCCCAACTCAGTGAGGAAGGAGAAAAAGAAAAACCCTATGCTGAGGTTGCTAAGCTCGATGCATCTTCTATTCGTGAAATTGTGAAGAAGGAAAAAGAAACATGCGTTCGTTTTGCCGTCTCACCTAAAACCGCAAAAATTACGGCCACGATGTGTGATAAATGCGTCGTTAAGACGGAAAAGGCATTAAATTCGTGCAATAAGACATTTTGAGAGAGAGACCACATTCACCTAATTTTATTATGGTAAACTGTTCGAATGGCTCTATTTTATTACTGGTTACTGTTGTTAACCTCTTACTGGGCCTGGTTTATAAATTAAGTTTTACCATAGATGCGTATATATAGGAAAGACATGTATATATAGGATTCAGAACTATCTGAGGTTTTAGGGGTCAACTGGGGGTCTTGGAATGTAGCCCTCTCAGATAAGGGGGAGGGGGGACTGCTGTAGAGACCATATAAAAGAGTTATCTCGGAGTTCCCGTTGTGGAGCAGCGGAAACGAATCCCACTAGGAACCATGAGGTTGCAGGTTTGATCCCTGGCCTTGCTCAGTGGGTTAAGGATCCGGTGTTGCCGGGAGCTGTGGTGTAGGTCAAAGATGTGGCTCGGATCTGGTGTTGCTGTGGCTGTGGTGTAGGCCGGCAGCAACAGCTCCAATTGGACCCCTAGCCTGGGAACCTCCGTATGCCGTGGGTGTGGCCCTAAAAAGACAAAAAAAAAAAAAAAAAAAAAAAGAATATTGGGCCTTGAATGTGTGGGTGTTGGGGGGTATTTTCCTTTCAGTTTATGTGAAAGTCACAAAGTCACACTTTACTTGATCTTTTTTTTTTATATATATATATAACTTTTCTCTTAGGGGTATAAGATGCCTATGTCATTACAGGTGTGTCCCTTGAGAGGGAACAAGGACCCTGCCCCAAGGCTGGACTCTTCTTCCGTTGTCTTTGCATCCCCTTTCTTCCCTGATCAGCAACTGTCTGAGCCTGTCCCTGGGAGGGCACAGAAGGCTACGGAGGCTGAATAGGGCCCATGTCCTAAAAATAAAAAATGAGGGACACAGAAAGGCTTTTGTGCCCGGGAGCCCCACAGGGCCCTGCTTGGTGACAATCTCTTCATTTCCTCCCTCTTCACTGAACCTCGACTTTTGGAGACAATCTCAAATGATATTGCGTTTCATACATAATCTTCATTTTTGGACTTCTCTTCACAAACAAGCAAAATAACTTTTGGCTGTTTCAGCAACTATGAAGATGTCCAATTTTTGTCTCACTTGCGTTATCACTTGTATCAGCAGAAATTTTTGTTTTCCACTCATTTTTCAAGCATAAAATACCCCGAGGTCCCATTGTAGCACAGGGGAAATGAGTCCAACTAGGAACCCTGAGGTTGCAGGTTGGATCGCTGGCCTCACTCAATGGATTAAGGATCAGGCATTGCCATGAGCTGTGTTGTAGGTCGCAGATGTGGCTTGGATCCCGTGTTGCTGTGGCCGTGGTGTAGGCCAGCAGCTGTAGCTCTGTTTGGACCCCTAGCCTGGGGACCTCCATGTGCGGTGGGTACACCCCTAAAAAGCAAAAAAAAAAAAAAAAAGACTAAAGGATGCATTGCAAAAGATACTCAAATATTTGTGAAAACCACAAGTTGCCATGATACGCTCTTTCTTCCAAGCTAAGATGGTGAGAGATAAATTTATCTTTTGTTATGTCAACATGGTGACTTTTGGAAAGCTCCTCAATATGGGGCTTGGTGGCCAGTAAAGCCAACCCACCTGATTAGGGGGTTGGAACTTTCAGCCCCACGCCTCCAGCCCTTGGGAGAGCAGAAGGGCTGGAGATGGAGGTCAACCATCAATGGCCAATGATATAATCAGTTATGTCCAAGTAATGAAACCTCCATAAAACCCCACATGGATGGGGTTCAGAGAGCAGAGCAGCACTCTCTGGAAGGTCATGCCCTTTCCCCCACCTTGCATCTCTTCCATCTACTAGTAAAATGTTTCTCTGAGTTCTGTGAGCTGTTCTAGCAAATTAATGGAACCAAAGAAGGGGGATGTTGAAACCTGCCATCTATAGACGGTCAGAAGCACAGATGATAACCTGAGCTTGCAATTGCTATCTGACGTGGGGGTAGGAGGCAGACTTGTAGGACTGAACACTCTACTGGTGGAATCTGATGCTATCTTGGGGTAGACAGTGTCAGAAATGAGTTGAATCGTAGTACACCCAGGTGGTGTCAGAAAATTGCTTGGTGCTAGGGAAAAGCCCAAACACAATCCAGTACTCGGAACTGGGATGCTCAGAACCATTAACTGGTGTCAAAGTTGGGTTTGCTAAGGAGTTCGTTCCCGTTGCGACTTAGCAGGTTATGAACCAGATTAGTATCCTCAGCTCTGGCCCAGCCTCAGGCCTCGGAACTTCCATGTGCCCTGGGTGCAGCCACTAAAAAAAAAAAATTAGGAAAAGGGAGTCTTGAAAAGGAATTTTATGTGTGGTCAGGAAGGATGAAGATTGGAACAAATGAAATAAATGAGGCCCAGGTCACCCTGGCTTCTGCCCACGCCTGCCCGCCTGCCCCCGCCCCGTCTCACGCCCCCTCTCCCGGTCACCTCCCCCTGGTCCTTCCTCTTCCTCAGGTCACCTTCGTGGTCACCTTTGATGTCAACCCCAAGGCCCAGCTGGGAGACCGGCTGCTCCTCACGGCCAATGTGAGCAGGTGAGCAGGGCCAGGCCTGGGCCCGCGCCCCCTCCCGCCCAGCCTCCTCCTCCGGGGCCCCTGCCCACCGGCATCCTCCTCTTTTGCCAGTGAGAACAACACCCCCAGGACCAGCAAGACCACCTTCCGGCTGGAGCTCCTGGTGAAGTATGCGGTCTACCCCGTGATTAGCAGGTGCCACACCACTGCCCCCGGAGGGTCTCCTCCGTCACTCCGCTGGGGCTCGGGGAATTCTCACCCTCCGCAGCAGCTGAGCATGCGCCGTGTTTAAGGTTTATGCCACCCTTTCAACTGGCAGGTGATACAGCCAGCAGCACGTGCCCATCGCACCTAGAGGGTGGTGGTGGTGGTGGTGGTGGTGGTGTCCTGACAGCCTACACTTAAGAGAGGCTACAGCTCTCAGAAGCCTTCCTTAAAAGCCCCCGAGGCTGTCCAGGACTCCCTAAGACCTACAAGCTGTGGCCCCTGAATTGTGGTTCTGACAGCCTCGGTGGGGGCCAGGGTACCCTGCCTGATGAGAGGCAGAAGCTCAGCAAGGCTGTCCCTGGGGTCCCGCACCCGAGGCTGCGTGAGTTTCCCAAGGAGGCAGGGGGCGCTAGAGCCCCCTGTCGGGGGCGGCCTCAGCCAGACAGTCAAGGGTCCGTGGCCTTGGCCTGAGCCCTTGGCATTTGGGCAGGACAGGTCCTCATCTGCAGGAGCAGGTGTACAGCGTGCGGGGTTTTGGAAGCCCCCTCCTCTTCCCCGTCTCCCTGGGGAAGGACGGGCAAAGGCCCTGCTGGCTGCAGAGGCTGGTACCAGGGAAAAGCTGGGTGGGTGAGAGCAAACACCCCTCAGTGCTGCCCGAGGAGGGGCGGGCGAGCTGTTTGACCTGAAGGAGTGGAGTCAAGGGCCTGAGCGGGTCCCTTCCTTGGCAGACAGCTTCCCAGCCTCTGGCGTGTTCCAGGCACAGCGCTGTGGTCACTCTCCGTGTGGACACATGTGACAGTCCGCCAAGGTTTATTGAGCCTTATCATGTGTAATCCTCAGCAGACAGAAGCCGCTGCCTCTGTGAGATCTAGGCACTCGGTGACGTGACACAGGCCCCTGGGGCTTAGCCTGGGCCCCCTCCCCTGCTGGTTCTGCCCAGGGGCCTCGTTGGATCTCCTCCTCCTGCCCGGGGCTGCACACTTGCATTCACACCTGCCAGCAGGGGCTCTGGGTGGCCCAGGCAGGGGCAGGCTGGGGGCTGGCTCGTGGCTGTGAGCTCTGGGGTTATCCACAAGCAGGACACAGCCGTCGAGGTGTGTGTATGACTCGACAGCCCAGCTGTGCTCGGCAGTGGTGATTCTGTGGGTGGGGACCCTCGGGGGGCCCTGGGACAAGGCTAGGGTGTTGCAGGGAGCCCCCCTGCCCCCGTAGACGAGGGGTGAGAGTGCAGAGTGAGGGTGGGGGTTAAAGTTTGGACGGCGCAGGCAAAGGACAGGTGTGCGAGGAGTGGAGTGGAAGTGAGGGGCCAGGCTGGTGGCCATGGCATCTCAGATGGGCCTGGGCCGCCTCAGGAGGGGTTCTGACACGGACGCCCAGCCAATTTCTCCTCCTGCCTCCCCAACAGGTTGGCTTCTTCAAACGTCCGTACAAGGAAATGATGGAAGGAGCAAATGGACAGACTGTCCCACCAAATGGGACAGGAGACCCCCAAATGGCCCAATAAGAAACTCCCTGTTTGCCTTTGCACCTGCTCTCCCCTGAGAGCCTTCCTGGCCTCTTACTCTCCCCAAGTCAAGCCTGACAGGAAGGAAGCGCTCCCCCCGGAGGGAGGCCACCATCAGGCTGCCTTCTCTCTTGGGAGGATGCTGTGTGTTTGCACGAAGCACCTTGCCTGGGAAGGGCCTTGTGAAGGCTTCAACTGGAAACCCCAGGACAGGGACCCGGTCTTAAAAATAAGATCTCTACGGACATGAGTCCTGGACAATGATTCCTATGGGGTCCCCTAAGCTTGGTGCACCCTGGCCAGCCCTGAGGACCGGCGCCAGGACAAGACAAACAGAATGGGGGCTGTGAACACCTCTGATTGGGGGTAACCGGGCCTCTTAATCTGCCCCCTCCATGTCAGGGCTGTCGAGGATGGGAAGCTGATGGGGATGGTGGGTGGGGGCGGGAGGCAAACTACTGTTCCTGCTGGAAAAGTCCTTGGGGCTGTGGTGTCGGCCAGCAGCTACAGCTCCGATTCACCCCTAACCTGAGAACCTCCATATGCTGCAGGTGTGGCCCTTAAAAAAGAAAAAAAGAAAAAACCAAAAAACAGAAGGGGAGGCAGTTGACCGTGGGATCTGAGGGGAAAACTAGACATTGATCCTTCAGCTCCATCCAAATAGCTCCCTGGCCCCCAGAGGGTCACAAGTCCTTTCAAACTTGGAAGCTTTGGAATCTCCAGAAGGACCACCCCTGGTGAAACTGCCTCAAGCAGGGCTCCAGGTTAGATTTTATGAGAATCAGAGTTTTGTTTTTCAAACTATGAACCCCTGGTGGGCTCCAGGCGGCTCCTAATTGCTCCGTTGGGGGAACAAAAGCAAGTGACAGTTTTAATCCCATGGGTCTCACACATTTGAACCCCGTGACTTTCACAGAAATCCTGCCATATCCTCCCTGATTGTGTCCCAAAAGCTGGTCCACAGGCTCCAAGCACTGCAGTGGGCCCTTGCCTAACACACAAGCACCGGTGCTATTTTCACATAATTTTCCTTTGTGTATTATAGCTTACCTTCGTTATATTTGCATTTTTCAGAATTGCTCTTCACGTGCTCTATCCCCAGACCACAAGAATGGGTATGACTCAAAATTTATTCACTGAGGCATAAAAGTTGTGAAAAAATATATATATGGTTGTTGCAACTTAGAGCAACGGCAGCCACCCAAAGGGGTCCTGAATGAGTTCCCCTGCACATGTTATAGACGTGTGTGAGCGCTGGGATGAGTGATGGGAAACCAAGAAATTGAAATGTATCTGGGACATATTATACTGTCTGAAAATTGGATTTTATTGGGGCAGATATCTATGCGTTCTCAGGCTGTTGTCCATTATGAAACTTTGTCAAACTGGGCCATGAAACTATCAAGACACTTGCGTCATTTTCAAACAAAGCCTCATGGCCTTTCACATAAACAACAGAGATTTCTTAGAACAAGGGCAACGTACCCCTTTCCCGTCTACAATCAGTTAATTTTATCACTGAATACAGAGAAGACAGAGAAACCACTATGGCATAAATCAGTGTTGCTTTTATAGGAGTTCCCGTTGTGGCTCAGTGGAAACGAATCTGGCTAGTATCCATGAGAACGCAGGTTCCATCTCTGGCCTCAGTGGGCTAAGGATCCAGCATTGCCGTGAGCTGTGGTGTAGGTCGCAGATATGGCTCAGATCTGATGTTGCTGTGGCTGTGGTGTAGGCTGGCAGCTGTAGCTCCAATTCGAGTTTCCATATGCCGTGGGTGCTGCCCTAAAGAGACCAAAAAAAAAAAAGGGGGGGGGTTGCTTATATACCTAAAGGAGACACACAAATGGCCAAAAAAAAAAAAAAAAAAAAATGATCAACACCACTAATTATTAGAGAAATGCAAATCAAAACTGCTATGAGGAGTTCCCGGCGTGGCGCAGTGGTTAACGAATCCGACTAGGAACCATGAGGTTGCAGGTTCGGTCCCTGCCCTTGCTCAGTGGGTTAGCAATCCGGCGTTGCCGTGAGCTGTGGTGTAGGTTGCAGACTCGGCTCGGATCCCGCGTTGCTGTGGCTCTGGCGTAGGCCGGCGGCTACAGCTCCAATTCAACCCCTAGCCTGGGAACCTCCATATGCCGTGGGAGCAGCCCAAGAAATAGCAACAACAACAACAACAACAAGAAGACAACAAAAGACAAAAAAAAAAAAAAAAAAACTGCTATGAAGTACCACCTGACACCCACCAGAAAGCCATCATCAGAAAGTCTACAAGCAATAAATGCTGGAGAGGGTACGGAGAAAAGGGAACCCTCTTACACTGCTGATGGGAATGTAAACTGGTGCAACCACTATGGAAAACAGTATGGAGATTCCTCAAATAGCTAAAAATAGAATTACCATATGATCCAGCAATCCCACTCCTGGGCCATGACTGCAAAAGACACATGTACCCCAGTGTTCACTGCAGCACTATATACAATAGCCAAGACATGGAAACAACCTAAATGTCCACTGACAGAGGAATGGATAAAGATGTGATGCATATACACAATGGAGTATTACTCAGTCATAAAAAAGAAGGAAATAATAGCATCTGCAGCACCATGGATGGACTTGGAAATTATCATACTAAATGAAGTTAAGCAGTGAGGGACAGACACCATGTGATGTCACTTATACGTAGAGTCTAAAAAAGGGATATGAATGAACTTATTTGCAGAACAGAAACAGATGCACAGATTTTGAAAAACTTACAGTTACCAAAGGAGAGACAGGTGGGAGGAATGGAGGGTGAACTGGGGGTTGGGGAGGGAAATGCTTCAAAATTAGGTTGTGATGACGGCTGTATATACACTATATTTTATACGAATGATAAATATAAAACATTTTTTAAAATAAAAAAAAGAAATTAAGTTGCTTTTATAGCAAAGGTATGTGCAGGCCACATAATTCCTAAGAACCTTACGGAACTAGCATTGAGATTCACATCTGTACCAGACGGTTGTCTTTGGCTGCAAGTAACAGGAGTAACAAAGTGTAGAAAGGCATAAACAGGCCTTCACCCAGAGGGCCAGGAGCCTGAGTCAGAGGATCAGTTTTCCTTCGGGTGGGCGGAAATGGGCCTTGCAAGTGATCTCCAAGCCTCCCCGCACAGCCCCACCTCGTGTCACCGACGGCAGCCCAGATGAGTCCCTCTCCTTCCCCACATCCAGAAGACGGGCCCATTGGTGATGTCATGTTAACACATGGAGACCTAGAGTTCCCGCCGAGGCTCAGCAGTAACAAACCCAACTAGTATCCATGAGGAAGCGGGTTCGATCCCTGGCCTCGTTCAGTGGGTTAAGGATCTGATGTTGCTGTGGCTGTGGTATAGGCTAACCCCTAGCCTGGGAACCTCCATATGCCAGGGGAGCAGGCCTGAAAAAAAAAAGAGAAAAGATAGTTATCCCAATCTGTTTGATATGAAAGCCCTTACTTTCAGGTGTACTTCTTTTTTTTTTTTTCTCTTTTTTTTTTTTTGCCACACCTGAAGCATAAGGAAGTTCCCCGGCCAGGGACTGAACTGGAGCAGAGCTGCAGCCTATGCCACAGCTGCAGCAACACCAGATCCTCAATCCACTGCGCCACAGCAGGAACTCCTCAGGCATACTTCAAGTACACAGCCCTGTATCATTTAATTTTCAGAAGGTATAATACATCCGGGAGTTTCCATTGTGGCTCAGTGGTTAACAAATCCGACTAGGAACCATGAGGTTGCGGGTTCGATCCCTGGCCTTGCTCAGTGGGTTAAGGATCCAGCGTTGCTGTGAGCTGTGGTGTAGGTCTCAGACACAGCTCGGATCCTGAGTTGCTCTGGCTGCAGTGTAGGTGGGTGGCTACAGCTCCGATTAGAACCCTAGACTGGGAACCTACATATGCCACCGGTGTGGTCCTAGAAAAGACCGAAAAAAAAAAAAAAAGGTATAATACATCTGAATTATAGATACAGTTTAATTTCTTGGCTCACAGTCACTCATCTCAGCATTCAGATATTTGTACAGAAAATGCGCACTGGAATTTCATTCAGTATTAATTTTGATGACCTTAGGCTAAGTTGCCCCAATTAGGTTTTAATTTTTTATTCACAACACTTATGTTTAATCACAAAAATTAATTTTTGTGCATTGATCCATTTTTGTGATTTGGGGACATAATGCAACATGATATAATACAATGCTTTAATTTAAAAAATAGAACATGATAGCATTCATGAAAAATGCAAGTATGATGAAGGTAAGCAATAATGTACAAAGGAAAATTGTGTGTCAAAACAGCACTGTTGCCTGCATGTCATTGTCCAAGACTCATCTCCACAAAAGGCCTTAATTTTTTTTCCCTTCCCAAGATACACGGAAGTTCCTGGGTCAGGGATGGAACCCGTGCCACAGCAGTGACAGACAACACCAGGTCCTTAACCTGCTGAGCCACCAGGGAACTCCAAGGCCTTCATGTTAGACTTTTGATGAATCACTAGTAAACGTACATGCATGTGTTGTGTGTGTGTATAGTTGTTCATTGGTTGATGCAAACATTTAAAATACAGAATTATCAGCATGTTCTGGCATTTCTCATTTACTGTATTTGACGCCTCAAAATTGAAAGTGGTCTGCGAGAGACCCTGGAGCTGGCTGGGCAAAGGGGCATCAGGACAGCGCCCCTTTTGGCGGGGGGTGGGGTAGGGGGTCACTCTTACCTCCCAGCCAGCAATATTGGAAGCCAAATGTACAAGTTCCAATGTGCAGGTGTTTCATGCCCACATCCGTGTGTGCAACAGGAGCCCAGATGCAGAGGGCAAACCTAGGAGCCGTAGTATTCTACCAGAAATGGGGGTGACAGAGCGGCCCAGCCCATCTCGTGCTGTGTGTCCAGAGCCAGCCTCTGGAAATAGCATTGCATTCCTAACATCAAGCTAGAGGGGGCAGAAGTTACCCTGCGAGAAATGGGGGAGCCGCTGAAGACGGCTGAGGATGAGGCCCTTGTTCAGTCCTGTGCTGCGCAAAGACCACGGGCGGCTGGTGGAGGAGGAGAGACTAGTGCCTGAGGCTATGGCGCATGTCCTTCTAGGTGGAAATTCCAAGTTCAGTCCTGGGGGGTGGGGTGGGGGGGCCACAGCTGGGCTCCTGTCCTGGAGTTTCCAGTTGGAGCCTTGATGAGACCAATGGCCCTTCCCAGGCAAGGTGCTTCGTGCAAACACACCGCATCCTCCCAAGAGAGAGCAGCCTGATGGTGGCCTCCCTCCGGGGGGAGCGCCTGCTCCCCATCAGGCTTGACTTGGGGGAGAGTAAGAGGCCAGGAATGCAGGTGCAAAGGCAAACAGGAGGGAGTTTCTTATTGGGCCACTTGGGGGTCTCCTGTCCCACTTGGTGGGACGGTCTGTCCATTTGCTCCTTCCATCATTTCCTTGTACTGACGTTTGAAGAAGCCAACCTGTTGGGGAGGCAGGAGGAGAAAATCAGGGTGTCCCGTGGAGGAGAGGAGAAGAGATGAGGGGGAGGGGGAGCCATCACCCCTCCGGACCCCCTTCTGTGTTCCAGCACTGCCCTCGGAACTTCACAGAAATTGCAACATTCAGACTTTGCTGCAATTCTGTGAGCTGGGTAGAATCACCTTCAGAATGAGAAACCCAGACCCAGCAGAGACCAGGCACTTGCCAAAAGTCAGGCAAAGAGTCAGGGGAGGGGTCCACACCAAATCCAGGGCTGGGATGTTCTGTTCTAATCTGCCATCAAGGAAGCCTGTAGAGATGGAGTTCCCGTCGTGGCTCAGTGGTTAACGAATCTGACTAGGAACCATGAGGTTGCAGGTTTGACCCCTGGCTTCGCTCAGTGGGTTAAGGATTCGGCGTTGCCGTGAGCTGTGGTGTAGGTTGCAGACTTTGGCTCGGATCCTGCGTTGCTGTGGCTGTGGTGTAGGCCAGCAGCAATAGCTCTGATTAGACCCCTCGCCTTGGAACCTCCATATGCTGCGGGTGTGGCCCTAGAAAAGGCAAAAAGACCAAAAAAAAAAAAAAAAAAAAAAAAAAAAAGGAAGCATGTAGAGAGGTGATGACACGTGGAAAAGAAAGAGAGACAGATTAGAGGAGGCCGGAGAAACAGATAGGAAGGCACAAACATGGGGACAGCAGGGGACTGGTAATGTCACAGGTGGCAAGGGGTCTCTCACATGCAGTGACTCAGGAAGAAGGTATGTACCTGACTCCTTGGTGAGCTTCTTTCTCACTTTTTAGGGCCGTACCTGTGGTGTATGTGTTCCCAGGCTAGGGGTCTAACTGGAGCTGCAGCTGCCGGCCTACAGCACAGCCACAGCAGGGCTGGATCCAGGCCACATCTCTGACCTATGCCGCGGCTCACAGCCCTCTTGGATCCTTACACCACGGAGCGAGGTCGGAGATCGAACGCACACCCTCATGGGTACCAGTGAGGTTCATAACGCACTGAGCCACACCGGGGACGGCTCACACGGCGCTCTTTCTTCCACTGTAGAAAGGGCGGGATCCAAGGCTGGCGGCGTCAGGCGTGGGGTGAAACACTCACCTTGTACAGCAGGGCTGTGATGAGAACCAGCAGCAGCAGTCCTCCCACGGAGCTGCCCACGATCAGGGGGACGGGGTTATGGACCTCATACTCTTCCAGCACCATCTCCATCTGATGGGGGATCAGAAGCTCTCAGGCCTTTGCTGTCCCAGACCCCTCCCGGTTCCCCCAGCCTTTCACGCCCTCCCCTCCTTCCTCGGCCCGGCTCCCAGGGGCGCCACACAGAGGCTCTCATGGGCTCAGGGACCTGCGTCCTGCCCAGGGACCTCCGCCCTTCCACTGTCCGGGCTCGCAAGCCCCCCACCCCGCAGCCCAGATTTGGCAGCGGGAGCTCTCTGCCCAGCCCGGCCGCTGCCCGTCACACGGTCACTACCTGGGCTCTCAGAAACGCCTCCTGTCCTGGAAGCTGGGAATACACGGATCTGTCAAAGGTGATTTCGGCCACGCTCACGACCAGCACCTTCTTCTGCGCCGTCTGCGGAAGAGAAGGGGGGGGCGGAGAGCCGAGAGCGAGGCTGGAGAGGACGCGGGGTCAGAGGGAAGCCCGGCTGGAGGGGACCCAGGCACCACCTCGGGCCCCCCTGAGTCTGGGAAGGGGTTCTGCTGTTGGGCCCACGCACCTGGCTGATCCAGTCAAAGCTGAGGTTGCCCCTCAGGCTGAAGTCAAGTTCCTCCTGGACGCCGAAGGAGGGGACGTCACAGCGGAACCTCAGGCAGTCGGCCATGGAGCAGTTCTGGGGGTGGGAGAAGTCGCTTCAGGCCAGAGAAAGATGGGTTTGAAGGCAGGAGACAGCCTTTCAACGGTCTGATTGGAGGGGAGCAGCTATATCTGCCCCCAAGCAGGCTGTTCAGCAGACATCCGTCTGATGCTGGAATTCTCCTGCGATGCAGCAAAGTTATGGATCTGGCTTTGTCACTGCAGCGGCTTGGGTCGCCACTGTGGTGTGCGTTAGACCCCTGGACTGGGAACTTCCACATGCTGCCAGGACGACCAAAAAAATTAAAAAACAAACAAACAAAAAAAAAAAACAAAAAAAAACAACCTGGCAGTTCCCACTGTGACGCAGTGGGTTAAGAACCTGATTAGGATCCATGAGGATGCAGGTTCGATCCCTGGCCTCGCTCAGTGGGTTAAGGATCCAGTGGTGCCCCAAGCTGCAGTGTAGGTCGCAGACAGGGCTCGGAACCAGTGTGGCTGTGGCTGTGGTGTAGGCCGGCAGCTGCAGCTCCGATTCGACCCCTGGCTGGGAACTTCCAGATGCTGCGGGTGTGGCCCTAAAAATAAGAGGAAGAAAATAAACATAGATAAATAAATAAAACAATAACGACAAGAAAGAAAGAGAGGGAGGAAGGCAGGGAGGAAAGAAGACAGTCATCTGATGTCATACAGATTTCGGAATTCAAGTCCTCTGAAGCTCGGCTTCCAGTTGGGAGACAGCAGGGGGGGCCCCCTCACCAGCACAGGATTCTTCTTAAAGTGGGTCAGGACGTCGGACTCCGTGGCTGAGGTCCTCTCCGAAGAGCACTGAATGGACGGGTTCTAGGAAAAGTCCCAGGGAGAGAGCATCTTCTGAGTCATCAGGGCCTCGGGTCCGGGTGGAGGGCACGAGCGGGGAGCCGGACGCAGCCCTGGGTACCTGGGGGTGGAAGATCTCCACGTCTGTCCACACGGCCACCCGGTTCAGCTCCACGGGCACTGAGAAGGCGATGCTGACAGGCAGGTCCCTCTGTCCCAGGTTGTTCACCTGCCCAGAGGCCAGGGAGGGGCAAAGCTTGAGCCCCACAGCCCTCCTGAATCCCGCCCCGGCCCGTGCTTCTGAGTCACCCACTGGCACCTGCCTGGTATCTGTGCTGGGCCTGGCTCCTGCGCCCCTCCTCTGAGGCCGAGAAGTTGAGATACTTGGTGGATTGTTCGTGGCTGGGGAGAGAAGAGGCGAGGGTGGACAGGAAGGTCCCTGAGGGCCTCTTGGGGACGTTCTGGCTGGGAGCCCAACAGGACGGTGGCCAGTGGGCCCTCGGGGTGGTCTGGGGCGAGGTCTTGGGGGGTAATGCGAGGGTCGGGGAGCGGGGCTGGGCTTCAAACTGGGTGCAAGGTACTGGCAGAGGAAACTGCCCAGGGGGCTGGGCAGGGGTGCAGTGAAAGGGACTGAGAACTATGCCACCAACTCAGGGCAAGGGGGCCAGGGTTGCCCCTCTCAGCACAGAGGATGCTGGATGGACATGTGGGATGCGACAGAGGCTTCCAGAGGCTCCAGCTGGTGTTGTTGGCAAGTGTCTAGGGACGCGCCCTGTGTGGTCTCTGCGGGGTCTCCCAGGGACCCTGCTCTCTGGTTTCCTGGCCTTTTTCTGGGCCTGGGGCTAAGAGGTGTGGGGGCTCCTAACACAGGCTCTTCGCTGGGTCTCAGTGTAAAACCCCTCCTGAGGCGGCCCAGGCCCATCTGAGATGCCATGGCCACCAGCCTGGCCCCTCACTTCCACTCCACTCCTCGCACACCTGTCCTTTGCCTGCGCCGTCCAAACTCTAACCCCCACCCTCACTCTGCACTCTCACCCCTCGTCTACGGGGGCAGGGGGCTCCCCGCAACACCCTAGCCTTGTCCCAGGGCCCCCCGAGGGTCCCCACCCACAGAATCACCACTGCCGAGCACAGCTGGGCTGTCGAGTCATACACACACCTCGACGGCTGTGTCCTGCTTGTGGATAACCCCAGAGCTCACAGCCACGAGCCAGCCCCCAGCCTGCCCCTGCCTGGGCCACCCAGAGCCCCTGCTGGCAGGTGTGAATGCAAGTGTGCAGCCCCGGGCAGGAGGAGGAGATCCAACGAGGCCCCTGGGCAGAACCAGCAGGGGAGGGGGCCCAGGCTAAGCCCCAGGGGCCTGTGTCACGTCACCGAGTGCCTAGATCTCACAGAGGCAGCGGCTTCTGTCTGCTGAGGATTACACATGATAAGGCTCAATAAACCTTGGTGGACTGTCACATGTGTCCACACAGAGAGTGACCACAGCGCTGTGCCTGGAACACGCCAGAGGCTGGGAAGCTGTCTGCTAAGGAAGGGACCCGCTCAGGCCCTTGACTCCACTCCTTCAGGTCAAACAGCTCACCCGCCCCTCCTCGGGCAGCACTGAGGGGCGTTTCCTCTCACCCACCCAGCTTTTCCCTGGTACCAGCCTCTGCAGCCAGCAGGGCCTTTGCCCGTCCTTCCCCAGGGAGACGGGGAAGAGGAGGGGGCTTCCAAAGCCCCGCACGCTGTACACCTGCTCCTGCAGATGAGGACCTGTCCTGCCCAAATGCCAAGGGCTCAGGCCAAGGCCATGGACCCTTGACCATCTGGCTGGGGCCGCCCCCGACAGGGGGCTCTAGCGCCCCCTGCCTCCTTGGGAAACTCACGCAGCCTCGGGTGCGGGACCCCAGGGACAGCCTTGCTGAGCTTCTGCCTCTCATCAGGCAGGGTACCCTGGCCCCCACCGAGGCTGTCAGAACCACAATTCAGGGGCCACAGCTTGTAGGTCTTAGGGAGTCCTGGACAGCCTCGGGGGCTTTTAAGGAAGGCTTCTGAGAGCTGTAGCCTCTCTTAAGTGTAGGCTGTCAGGACACCACCACCACCACCACCACCACCCTCTAGGTGCGATGGGCACGTGCTGCTGGCTGTATCACCTGCCAGTTGAAAGGGTGGCATAAACCTTAAACACGGCGCATGCTCAGCTGCTGCGGAGGGTGAGAATTCCCCGAGCCCCAGCGGAGTGACGGAGGGGACCCTCCGGGGGCCGTGGTGTGGCACCTGCTGATCACGGGGTAGACCGCATACTTCACCGGGAGCTCCAGCCGGAAGGTGGTCTTGCTGGTCCTGGGGGTGTTGTTCTCACTGGCAAAAGAGGAGGATGCCGGTGGGCAGGGGCCCCGGAGGAGGAGGCTGGGCGGGAGGGGGCGCGGGCCCAGGCCTGGCCCTGCTCACCTGCTCACATTGGCCGTGAGGAGCAGCCGGTCTCCCAGCTGGGCCTTGGGGTTGACATCAAAGGTGACCACGAAGGTGACCTGAGGAAGAGGAAGGACCAGGGGGAGGTGACCGGGAGAGGGGGCGTGAGACGGGGCGGGGGCAGGCGGGCAGGCGTGGGCAGAAGCCAGGCTGACCTGGGCGCCCTCCCGGAAGATGAAGTGGTTGAGGCCACAGCGAGTGCTTCGGGGGCCCTGGCTCTGGGTGGGGGTGCTGTCACAGTTCACGAGCAGGGAGCGTGGCTGCCGCTGGTTCTAGGGACACACAGATGAGCAAAGGCAGGTGAGCATTTGTTCATGTTGCAAAGACACTCCGTCAAGTAGTGGCAGCTTCCTGGAATCTACCTTAAGATTAGGGTTTTTTTTTAATATCCTTAAACACCATCTAGACAAAGTTTCTCCTAAGGAAGAAATCCCAGAGTTATTTGCATATTTCTCTCTTTTATTTATAGTTATTTTTTAGGGGTGGGGACAGGTACAAGTGTGGGATGCATAAGTTCAAGGGCCAGGGATCAAACGTCACAGCAGTGACCTCAGCTGCAGCTGTGACAAAGCTGGATCCCTAACCCACCGCGCCACCAAATAACTCCATTTATTGTTCTTTTTAGAAGGTTTCTACCATTTGATCCAGCAATCCCACTCCTGGGCATCTCCTCAGAGAAAACCACGACTCACAAAGACACATGGACTCTGATGTTCATTGCAGCACTTTTTGCAATAGCCAAGACACGGAAACAACCTAAATGCCCATTGACAGAGGAGTGGATCCAGAAGACGGGGTACATCTACACAATGGAATGTGACTCAGCCATTAAAAGGAACGAAATACTGGCATTTTTAGCAACATGGATGGACCTAGAAATTATCATGCTAAGTGAAGTCAGCCATACAATGAGACACCAACATCAAATGCTTTCACTGACATGTGGAATCTGAAAAAAGGACAGACTGAACTTACTTGCAGAACAGATACTGACTCACAGACTTTGAAAAACTTATGGTTTCCAGAGGAGACAGTTCGGGGGGTGGGGGGATGCACTGGGGTTATGGGATGGAAATCCTACAAAATTGGATTGGGATGATCATTGTACAACTATAAATGTAATAAATTCATTGAGTAATTTAAAAAATAAATTAATTTTAAAAAATTTAAAAAATAAAAGGTTTCCATTATGAAAATTTTGAATATACTCAAAAGGAGAGAGACTCAGAGCTCCTGCTGTGGCTCAGTAGGTTAAGAACCTGACTAGTATCTGTGAAGATTTGGGTCTGATCTCTGGCCTCACTCAGTGGGTTAAGGATCCGGCATAGCCACAAACCTTGGTATAGATCACAGATGTGGCTCAGACCTGGTGTTGCTGTGGTTGTGATGCAGGCTGGCAGCTTCAGCGCCAATGTGACCCCAGCCTGGGAACTTCCATATGCCTCAAATGGGACCCTAAAAAAAAAAAAAAAAAAAAAAAAATCTGTTTCTTTGACTCTTCATGGGCCTGGTTCTGTCTTTTAGAACAGGGATTGCCATGTGACTGCCTGGGACCAATTTTTATAAATAAAGTTTTATTGGAACACAGCCATGATCATTCATGTACACGTCATCCATGGCTGTTTTCACTCCATCAGCAGAGCTGAATAAATGTGAAGACACTGTATGGCGGACAAAGCTGAAATATTTACTATCTAGCCCTTTAGAGATAAGTTATGCCAAGCTCTGTTCTAGAGTAACCAATAAATTCAACTCCTTCTACAGAACAGTGTTTTAAAATATTCAAAGGCTGAGATACGTTTTCTTTTAAAAGAGGGATATCAATACAACATGGAATCCAGAGAAATGTAAGGCAGAGTCTCTGCTCTCCTCACATTAGCAGCCTCCTGGGACCCCATTCCTGATGGTGGGTTTAGAATGCCAAGCCCAGGGATGAACACAGAAAGAGCCGAGGCAAGCCCCAGCCAGCCCAACCACATCCATCCAACGACAGTCAGCCCAGCCCTCTTGGCCTGCAAAAGTCTGCTAAACAAGAGCAGCCCCAGAGGTCCCGCTGTGGCACAGTGGGTTAAGAATCCAACTGCAGGGAGTTCCCGTTGTGGCACAGCAGAAACAAATCCGATTAGCATCCATGAGGATGCAGGTTTGATCTCTGGCCTCGCTCAGTGGGTTAAGGATCCCGCATTGCCGTGAGCTATGGTGTAGGTCAAAGAAGCAGCTCGGATCCAGCGTTGCTGTGGCTGTGGCGTAGGCTGGCAGCTGTAGCTCCAATTCAACCCCTAGCCTGGGAACTTCCATAGGCTGCAAGTACAGCCCTAGAAATGGCAAAAAGACAAAAAAAAAAAAAAAAAAAAAAGTCTAACTGAAGGAACTCAGGTCACTGTGAAGGTACGGGTTTGATCCCCAGCCCTGGGCCGTGGGTTAAAGGATCTGGTGCTGCCACAGCTGCGACCTATGCTGCAGCTGCAGCTCAGATTCAGTCCTTGGCCCTGGAACTTCCATATGCAGCTGGTGCAGCCGTAAAATTAAAAACAAAAACAAAACCAAAAAACCAGTGAGGGCCCCACTTGAGCCTTGAACCTAGCCCACAGGAGTCTGCTGATCCCCAGCCACCAGCCACTCCAGAGGGGACAATACCTGGGCCTCTGTCACACGTCGGTAAGACAACCCTGGCGGGTAGAAGAAGGTGATTGTGGTTCCATAGGAGTCCTCGCCATCATTCCGCACGGTCACTTCCAAGTCCAGCTCAAGGTTACTCCCCACCACCAGGGTCTTCAAGCTGGGCATTGGGGTGGAGGGTGGGAGATGACGGAGGTTAGAAATGGTGTGGGGACGAAACACCGAGTGGGGAGGCGAGGGAGAGATGGGGACAGAATGTCTGGGTCCTGAGCACCGGGCGGAGATGCTAGGGACAGCCAGGAGCAGGAGCTCTGGGTTCCAAAAAGGGGGCTGGAGGACCAGGGCAGGTCTAAGGGGCTGGATGCTCACCCCGAGACCCCAAAGGTGATGCTCAGGTCGTCCTGGCAGACGTGGTCAGCGCCACAGTTCTTCTCGAAGGGGAGCTGAGAGGGAAGGCCAAGCAGGGTTGGAACGCACCCCCGCCACCCCGTTCGGAAAAGCCAAGCCCAGGACTCACCAAGGCCGTGAAGTATCTCTCGGCGTCCACTGCCAGCATGGGCTGGAGCTTTCCGAAGCCAGGGATGGGCTTGCCCACCAGGGAGTAGTTGAGACGCAGGACGACAGGGGCCATCGAGTCCTCCACGCAGGCCTGAGGCACAGATGTTGGAGGGAGCAGCTGGCTAAGAAACGCAACCACTCGCTGTGTCCCATCTTCTCATTCACAAAATGGGGTAACAACCGTCCCGACCTGCCCCGATCAACGCTCTGTGCCAGGATTCCTCCTGCAGGATCTGCGCTGTGGTCGCCCTTCGTCCTGAACTCCTTCACCCCCCCCCCGCCCCCCCGGGCTCACTCCCTCTGCTCGGCGTCTTCCCAAACTTCACCTGTTCCCGGAGGCCTCCCGACACCCTCTCTGTTCTCACCCCGGCTTTATCTCGCTTCATACCCTTCACCACCACCTGACATCTATTATTTAAGAGCTTGATTGTTTTTGCCTTATTTTTCATTATTATTATTAGTTTTAGGGCCGCACCCTGCGGTATAGAGAAGTTCCCAGGCTAGGGGTCGAATTGGAGCTACAGCTGCTGGTCTAATGCCACGGCCACAGCAACGCCGGATCCGAGCTGCTTCTGCAAGTTGCACCGCAGCTCACAGCAATGCCAGGTCCTTAACCCACTGAGCAAGGCCAGGGATCCGACCCGCGTCCTCATGAATGCTTGGCAAGCTCTTAACCCACTGAGCCACAAGGGGAACTCCAATTGTTTTGGATCGTCCCCTGAGCTCCCCATGGACACAACTGTTTTGTCCCCTGCTGGCTCCCTGGCACCAAGAAGGGGGCTTCTCTGAGAGCAGCAGAACCCCAGCCCACTGCCCCATGGCTCTCTGATGCAGGTGTCCTCTTTTCCCTGAAATCCAGTGTCATAGCCTCTGGCAGGTGCAGCCAACCTCATCCACCCGTCCCCTCACGCACGGGCTCACGGGCTGGCCTTCTGCCTGCCACGTGCTGGGCCTGCGCCACGAGGACCAGAACACCCCTGTGCTCTCCCTGCCCAGCCCGCTGCCAGCCTCAGAATCGCCTCCATCCCCAGGCCCGAGGCCCCCCCTCACCGGAAGGAGCAACCTCACAGTCTCGCAGTGCTCTGACAGCCCCAGGACTTGAACACGAGTCAGATTCCGAGTTTTTGTCTCCTTGAAGACGGCACGAGGACTCAGGCGGCCAGGGTCGAGGGTCAGGTCAAAGGTCACAGAGCTCTGGAGGTCACCTGGAGGGGGACGCAGGGGATGGGAAAGGCTGAGAGAGGGAGGAGCTCCCCGGTGGGCAAGGGATGAGGCAGGAGGAGATGGGCGGCCCGGGCTTGGGGACTCCCAGGGTCAGGCTGTCCTGGGAGGGGTGAGGGGTGGGGTAAGCAACTCACCCAGACGGGTCTTAGGACTTTCATAAATCTGGAGGCAGACAGTGGCATTCCCCAGATCCTGGACGGAGCTCGTGTGCCACGGACACTCAAACAGCGACCTGGTGATCTCTTTGGGTAGGATGCGGATGTTTGCCCAAACCCTGAGCACGGGTCTGCTCCTGCAGGCAGAATGCTGAGCTGGGGACCGGCCCTTGGTCCTGGGAGGACAACCCGCGACGGAGGAAGGGAGGCTGGTGCCCTAGGCAGACCTGGGGCCCCCCCGGGCAGTGTCTGGGAAGGCTGTTGTCACCTGAGCAGCAGTGCATGCCCCTGGGCCCCCACGGCCAAGTCCACCAGTCCATCCATGGTGAGGTCCTGGCCCCCACTCAGCGAACGGCCGAAATACTGGAGCCTGGGGGAGAGCTGGGAGCCTGCGACCCGCTGGCCACAGAGGGAGAGGCAAGTTAGATTTGGGGGCGGGGGTGAGAAAAACAGAAGCCACAAGGTGAACAGGGAGGTGGGGATGTGGGAGACAGAAGGAAGGAGTGAGTAGTAAAAAGATGACTCCGAGAGGGACCCACACGTGGGTGGCAGCCGCAGCTTGGATCCCGCATTGCTGTGGCTGTGGCACAGACCAGTGGCTGCAGCTCCGATTGGACCCCTAGCCTGGGAATCTCCATATGCCGGGAGTGCAGCCCTAAAAAACAAAACACAAACCAACAGAAAAGACGCACCTTCAAAGAGGAGGCGGGGGCGGGAAAACGGTGACTAGAGACAAGAGACGATTTCTAGGACACAAATGAAGAAGGGCAGACAGACAGACTGGCCTGTTTCCTCATCCACTCTGCTAGGTAGTCTCAGTTCCAATGCTGGCTCCTCCACTTAAGCGCCATGAGGCCAGAGGCCAGGCGTCAGTCTTTCGGTGCCCCAATGTCCTCATCCCCCTCTTCCCGGAGCATTAAATGAATTACTTCACAGAGGGTTTTTTGGTTTGTTTGTTTTTTGTCTTCTTGCCGTTTCTAGGGCCGCTCCTGCGGCATATGGAGGTTCCCAGGCTAGGGGTCGAATTGGAGCTGTAGCCACTGGCCTACACCAGAGCCACAGCAATGCAGGATCTGAGCTGCACCTTCAACCTATACCACAGCTCACAGCAATCTTGGATCCTTAACCCACTAAGCAAGGCCAGGGATCGAACCCGTAACCTCATGGTTCCTAGTCAGATTGGTTAACCACTGAGCCATGACGGGAATTCCTTAGTAGGGTTCTAAGAACAGCACTTGGCATAAGGAATGAGCAGCAGGGCTGGAAGGACCCTCAGAGCTTATCCAGCCCCACCTCCCACTGCCTACAGAGCAGACAATGCCAAGGCCACACAACCTTTAAGGCAGGCCCCAGACCTTGAAATCAGACCCTCTGATCCTACGTCCAAGGCCCTCCTTTTGCTCCTGTAGCCACCCTGTCTCTTCAGAAGACAAAGGGAGACCAGTTCGGGATGGGGAGTGGCTGCATCTGTAGGCAGCAGATTCTTTTTTTTTTTTTTGCTTTTTAGGGCTGCACCCATGGCATATGGAGGTTCCCAGGCTAGGGGTCAAATCAGAGCTACAGCTGCCGGCCTACACCAGAGCCACAGCCACGCCAGTTCCGAGCTGCGTCTGCGACCTACACCACAGCTTACGGAAACACCGGAACCTTAACCCATTGAGAGAGACCAGGGATCAAACCCACAGCCTCATGGTTCCCAGTCAGATTCGTTTCCACTGCGCCACGATAGGAACTCCCTGTTTATTTTTTAAAGTGGAGCTTCCTTAATTTTTGCCAGGGGATGCTGCCCTCACTTCTCAGGGAATCCTGCCCCATGAGGGGCTCCTGCCTATGGGCATTTGGCAGGATTACTGATGGCAGGAGAATAAAGTCAGGGCATCCAGGGAGTGAAGGGGTGAGTGGACGGGCAGACTGAGGCCACCAGAACTAAACCAACTGGCATCAGGGAGGGTCCAAGACATGGAGCACTGGGTTAGAGTCAGGAGATCGAAACCTCTCTCATCATCGTTCCTGATGCACTATACACCCTGGAATGTCTCTTATCTTCCCCACACCCTAGATTTCATCTTTAAAATGGCTTTTTTTGGTCTTTTTTAGGGTGCATATGCAAGTTCCCAGGCTAGGGGTCGAATCAGAGCTGGAGCTGCCGGCCTACGCCAGAGCCACAGCAATGTGGGATCCAAGCCGCGTCCATGACCTACACCACAGCATACGGCAACGCCAGATCCTTAACCCACTGAGCGAAGCCAGGGATCGAACCTGCAACCTCATGGTTCCTAGTCGGATTCATTAACCACTGAGCTATGACGGGAACTCCTAAAATGGCTTTGTTAATGCCTGGCCTATGTACCTTGTAAAACTGCTGGGGGATTAAAAGGCTTCAATGGAGAGCTTACTCAAGTATCAGGTCCCCATACAAAGCAGGGAACATAGCAGGTAATGTTACCATTTCTCAAATTCCACAGATTTTCTTACTGACTACAAGGTGCCCAGGGCCGGATGAAAGAGGTAGGATGAAGAAAAGGATGATTTTCCAGGTGACAGACAGAGAGAAGCCAGAAAGAGGTTGTGACAGGGACGGGGACAGGGACCAGGCCTCACCTGGCTGTGGGAGGGGCTGATGCTCAGCTCCGAGGTTCCGTGAAACAGGTAGACAGCACCCCGGTTGTCCTGCTCCCCCGGTGCTCCAATGGCCACGTCCGTCAGTCTGTCCCCATTCACATCCCCCAGTGCTGTCAGGGCTGCCCCAAAGCGGCTCCAGGGGTGGCCTTGCTCCCCTCGGAGGATGACCCGGCACTGCCACTTAGCCCTCTGCAGGACGAAACCAGGGTCAGGCCCCAAGCCAGGCAACCCCCCCGCCCCAACACCCAGACCCCACCCAGCCCGGGCTCAGCAGCCACTCACCCCCTGGGGCAAGGGACACACGGACACCTGGCCCCCCCGGGTCTGCTCATAGTAATGGGGGGCCCCGATGAGGACCAGGTCGGAGCTGCCATCTCTGTTCACGTCCACGGAGCAGAGGGAGGCCCCAAAGTAGGAGCCGACCTGGAGGGCGGAGCCTGCAGTCACCCCACCTGCCCCCCTCCCAGAGGCGTCCCCTTCTGGGCTGGGTCCCGCCTCTCCCCAGACACCAGCACCTCCCCCACGGGCCCCACGCCCCCTTCATCTCCTCGCCCTCTGCCCCTGGAGACCCTCCTCCACACCCGACCTGGGTCCCTGCGACTTCAGCCTTCGGCTTCCACTGTCTGGACACCTGGGTGAAGATGACCGCCTTCCCGGTGTGCTGATGGCGCGGGGCCCCCAGGACCAGGCTCTGTACCCCTTTCCAGATGACCAGCTCTGCCGAGTAACCTGGGGGGGCCAGGCCTCAGCACGGAGGCTTCCCCCGACCCCAGCCCCTGCCCGTCCCCCAGCCGCAGCCTGGCCTCACCCAGGTACGAGTCCCTCATGTCCACGTTCTCCCGAGACATGTTGATGAAGGCGGGGCTCCTATGTTCGGGGTACAGGAAGGCACCTCCAGACCAGCTGAAGCTCCCCACAGCCCCCAGAACCGGTCCGTCCTGGGAGGAAAGGATTCCAGGGCTGAGCAGGTGGGAAGAAGAAGACAGCCTATTCCAAAGCAACACCTGCTCTCGACTCCACCATTCCCCGTCTTTCATCTTTTTTTTTTTTTTTTTTTGGCCACACCTGCGGCATATGGAGGTTCCCAGGCTAGGGGTCTAATTGGAGCTACAGCTGCTGGCCTACACCCCAGCCACAGCAACGCTGGATCCCCAACCCACTGATCGGGCCAAGGATCAAACCTGCATCCTTTATGGATACTAGTCAGATTCGTTAACCACTGAACCACAATGGGAACTCCTAAAAAAATATTTAAAGTATAGCCGATCTACTACATTCTTTTTTTAAAAAAAACACACTATAGTCTTTATTATCTTCATTTTACTTTATTTATTTTCTTTTTAGGGCCACACTAGTGGCATATGGAAGCTCCAAGGCTAGGGGTCGAATGGGAGCTGTAGCTGCTGGCCTACGCCACAGCCGCAGCCACACCAGATCTGAGCCCTGTCTTCAACCTGCACCACAGCTCACAGCAACACTGAGCAAAGCCAGGGATTGAACCCGCATTCTCATGGATACTAGCTGGGTTCTTCATCTGCTGAGCCACCACGGGAACGCCCTACATTCTTTTTTATAATCTTTCCCAATATGGCTTATCCCCTGATACTGAATATGGTTCCCCATGCTGGACACTAGGGCCTTGCTGCTTATTTGTTCTCTGTGTAATAGTTTGCATCGACTAACCCCAAACTCCCAACCCATCCCTTTCCCACCCACCTTGGCAACCACGAGTCTGTTCTCTATGTCTGTCTGTGTCTGTTTTCCCGTGGGCCATAGTTTAGATTCCACATACAAGTGATATCACATTGATATCCTCTCTTGCCTTCCCTCCCACGCCTCCCTCCCCTACGTCAGTGGCCTGAAAGGGGCCCTACTCACAGGCATGAACACAGCACTGAAGCCCTCCTGGGACATCTCCAACTCGAAGGAGCTACTGCTGATCGTCTGAGTCCCTGGGGAAAGGCATGACACCTAGGTTCCCCGGGGAAAGACAGGCTTTGTCCAGTCCAAGAAGGAACTCGGTTTTAAGAGGATCTGATGTTGGAAACGAATACCCAAAGGGAAGGGTTCGTGTCCATGACATGGGGGTCCAGGGTCTAGAAGGAGAAGCATTTACAGGTAAGAGTGAATGAAGTGAGTCGTGCCATCGTTGTCTTACCCTCAATGGCAAAGATCTTCTCTTTCAGTTGGTTTTGAACATCTCTCAAAGCATCAAAGTTGTCCACTTTAAATATATGCGAGGGCTTCGATGCAATGTCCTTTAATTCTTCCAAGGATTTTGGATGTTGAAAAGCGGATCCCACCTGCCCCCAACAAAGATGAACTCAGTGAAAATAATCATAGCTCTAATATGCCTGCTGGATGCTGGCATACACCAATAACCCTGAAAAGTTAATACTATTACACCGAGTGTACAGGCAAGAAAAATGAGGCTCAGACAGCAACAAGGGGTTTATGGAAGAGGATCAGGGTCGCCCAGGCTGGAACAGAGTTTTCATCCAGAAGGGAGTTAGGAGCTGAGAAGGCTGGGGTTTCCATCCTTGAAAGGGAAGTCGCCTTAAGAGGATGTGAGGATAGGAAGCCGTGGAAGCCCACCCACCCATCCTACCCCAATTGCATAGCGGATGATGCCAGCGGCCTCAGCCTGGGGGATGACATCCTTGTAACCCAAGGGGTCGCCTGTTTTCTGCCCGTCCGTGATGACGATGAGGATTTTGGAGGCATCTTTTCGGGCTCCCTTTGCAGCAATGAACAGTTCCCTTCTGTCAGGGAAGATGAGCATCCAGAAACCGGTGAACCGAGCCGCGGCTGGCCCCCGACGTCTTTATGAGCACGAGATGCCCCTTCCTTTGGGAGGGCCGCGTCCCACCCAGAGGCCCCGGGCCTGGGAGGACCACAGGCTGAATTCCAGTTGCCCATCTCTCCCTTTCTCTTGGAGACGGACGAGGCCCGAGGGCCGAGCCAGAGGCTTTAGGGGGAGGACCTGGGAGCAGTCAGGACTCACGTGACCTTCCTGATGGCTGAGGCCGTGTGCGTGTACCCTCCTAGCTGCTGTATAGAACTCAGTAGTCTTAGGGGGTTTGAGCTGGCTGCAAAGGCTCTGAAAGTGAAGTGCTCCTTGAACTTGCTGGAGAACTGCACCAGGGCGAACTGGGAGAAACACGGCAGGGCTGCGGCCGGGCCAAGACGCCGGAATGCCGAAGCTCCGCCCACAAGCCTCAGGGGCGGGGCGGGGCGGGGCGGGGCTGTGCACGCGCCTTCCTTCCCCTGAGGGCACACCTGGGCGTTGGAAGTCCGGAACTGCGAAATCACAGCCCTCACGAAGTTTAGCATTTTGGTAAAATCTTCGTAATCGATGCTGCCTGAGCCGTCGATCAGGAAGGCGATGTCCTGCTCCTGCCTTGGGCACTCTGGGGAAGGAAGTGCATCAGTTCCCCAGGGGGACACTTCCAAAGCCCAGGCTGAGCCAGGAGTGCCCACCCTCCCAGGGGCTGTCCTAACAGCTGCCTAGAACAGGGCCCCTCGGGCTCCTAAAAGTCTCTGAAGAGGCCACGTCTGTGATTTAGCTGCTCACACCTGGTTGATTTAAAAAAAAAAAAAAAAGTGACAAGTCCTCCAATCCAGGTGGTGAGAAGCTGGGAGCCCCTCCATCTTCCTCTGTCCTTGCTGCCCGGGGCCCTACCCTATCTTCTTCCCCAATATTCCTGCCATCCAGCAATAAAAGGACCCTGCTCCAGCCCCTGGGCCAGGTCTGCCCTCGTTGGTCAGTGCAAAGCTGTTTTTGTTTTTTGGTATTTTGGGTTTTTTTGTTTGTTTGTTTGTTTTGCTTTTTAGAGCCTCACCCATGGCATATGGAAATTTCCAGGCCAGGGATCCAAACAGAGCTGCACCTGCCGGCCTATGCCACAGCCACCAGGAGGATCCAAGCCCCGACTGCAACCTACACCACAACTCGGGGCAACGCTGGGTCCTTAACCCAATGAGCAAGGCCAGGGATCAACCCGGCATCCTCATGGATACTTGTCAGATTCATTTCCACTGCGCCACAAAGGGAACTCCCCAAACTGTACTTTTGTTAAATATTTTTACTGCCACTCCTGGCAACGGCCACACACTGATCCTATGCTGTTCTCAGCTTCATTCTGGGCCCCACTCTCTTCCTGGGCGAGTGCAGAATCTGTCCTCAGAAGAAGCAGTTCTCCAGGCTCTCAGAAATTCCTCTCCAGCTCCCAGCTTCCCCTTTCTGCCCCAGAGGCTTCCCACAGAGAGAGGGGAGTCCTGGGTGTCCTGATGGGAGCCCAGGTGTCTGTGGGTGAATATAGAGCCTAGGAGGTGCTGGATGTCATTCGGGACCCTGGGTGTCAGTCTCCCCAAGGGCCTGAGTGTGAATGTGAAACAAGAGAGGGCTCTGGGTCTGCCCTGGGCAGGGTCTGAAAAACTCACTATTCTACCTTTTTGTCTCCCATCTGAGTGAGCACCAGGGAAGCAGGGCGCTGTGCCTCAACCTACACACACACACACACACACACACACACGTACACCCTCACACATATATGCACATGTATACTCATATACACATCTGCATACACACACACATACCCATATACACACATATATTCGTTCACACACATGTATATACATGACTCAGACTGTCCACGCCCTTCTCGCCTTCTCCCAGCCTGCTTCACAAACCAGTTGGTTATACCACAGGATGCACTGGGTGAAAATAAGTGCCCTTCTCTTTAAAAATTATAAAGTAGCTGGCATTAACTGTGCCCTCACACATAGAAGGCATTGTGCCAAACCCTGGCCATGGATCATCGTGTGTTAATCTCAGAGATGGGTGTGTTTTATCCCCATCAGACAGATGAAGAAACTGAGGCTCAGCGAAGGAAAGGCCATGGGAAAGGTCCTGCGCCGGGACAATGATGGAGCAGGTGTAAAAGCTGGCGGTGACCCTTCCAGTCCATCCGGTCAGCTTTTCTTTTTTTCTGGGTCCCTCTTTTTTTATTCCCTTTGGTCAGAGTGTCTCTTTTCCCCACTGCCCTACCCCAGTCGGAAGTGTGGAGGTTTCCTCAAAGGACTCAGGGGCCCCAAACACTCACCCTGCAGGGCAGCTGGGATCCTCTGGGCCTGCTGAGACTGGGAGACGAGCAGGAAGCAGAACCCGGTCAGGTGCATGTTCTCCTGGCATGCATGCTGCACGGTGGGGCCACAGGCCTGGCGGTGGAGGGGCCTGATGGGAGGAGTCGCCCCTGCTTCTGTCCCACCCTCCTGTCCCAGCGCCTCCAGGTCCCCATCCCCTCTCTCAGGATGTTCCCGTGACCCAGGGCAACTCACCAGCAGCTGAAAGGGCTTGGTGGTGGCCGCCATGGACAGGCCCAGGGACATGTTCACAGCCTCTGGGGGTACTGAGGGGACAGGTAGGTTCATGGTCACCCGTAGGAAGAGGTGGCTGTAAGATCTGGGCAGGGGCCACCTCAACTCTGGGAGATTAGTTCTCATGGGTAAAGGGGGCTTGTAGATGTTTTTTTTTTTTTTTTTTTTTTTCCCTTGGCCACACCTGCAGCCTGTGAAGTTCCCAGGCCAGGGACCGAACTTTCACCATGGCAGTGACCACACCAGATCCTTAGCCCACTAGGCCAATAGGGAACTCCAAGAGCTTTCAGATCTTGATGGAGCTAAAGGGGTGCAAGAGTGTGGTGGGTGGGACAGTTTGAGGGGGTCAGGAAACCAGTCAGAGGGTGAGGGTCTGCAGACCAAGCTGAAGCTGAGAAATGGGTCCCCTGTGCTCCCCACAGGCTCCCAGCCAGGGGCAGTGACTCACCCTGCAGGTGGATGGCCTCACATAGGCTCGTACTATAGTCACACCGGTAGAGACCACCTGTTTGGTTGGCAGCCCTTACCTCCTGGGGGGCGCCAACCACCAGCCTGGCAGGGGGAGAAGACAAGAACACAGCAGCTAAGAGTGTGGGCACTGGAGCCAGACTGCCCCTTGGCAAGTTTGTGTCCCCTGTCTGAGCCTCAGTTTCCTCATCTGTAAAGTGGAGATTAATAACAATTCTTTTTTAATTTTTGCTTCCCTTTTTTTTTTTTTTTTTTTTTTTTAAAAAGGGCTGCACCCACGGCATATGGAAGTTCCCACTCTAGGGGTTGAATCTGAGCTGTTGCCAGCCACAGCAACGCTGGATCTGAGCCCTGTCTGCGACCTACACCACCGTTCATAGCCATGCAGGATCCTTAACCCACTGAGTGAGGCCAGGGATCGAACCCGTGTCCTCATGGGTATGAGTCGGGTTCGTAACCTGCAGAGACATGATGGGAACTCCCAATGACAATTTAAGTTCTGCATGGGCGAGATGTTTGTCATCTTTATTCCCAGGTGTGTGCCTGGCTCCTGAGACGTAGTAATAGATGCTCAATAAACATATGTTGAATGGTTGATCCCCACCTTGTAAATTTGTTGCGAGGACTAAATCAGTGCCCACACAGATGATCCTATTTACAGAGCAGAAACAGACTCACAGGCATGGAGAGCAGACCTGTGGTTGCCAAGGGGGAGGAGTAGGAGGAGGGAGTGGGATGGACGTGGAGTTTGGAGTTAATAGATGCAAACTATTACGTATAGAATGGATAAGCCATGAAGTCCTGCTACACAGTGCAGGGAACTCTATCCCATCACCTGTTTCTAAATTTTTTTATTATAGCTGGTTTACAGTGTTCTGTTCATTTCTGCTGTACAGCAAAGTGGCCCAGTGATACACATAGATATACACGTTGTTTTTCTCGTATTATCTTCCATCGTGTTCCGCCACACGTGATTGGCGAGAGTTCCCTGTGCGGGACACCAGGACCTCATTGCCTGTCTCCTCCAAATGCAATAGTTTGCATCTGCTAACTCCAGACTCCCAGTCCATCCCACTCCCTCCCCGCCCTTAGCAACCACAAGTCTGTTCTCCATGTCCATGAGCCAATCATTTGCGATAGAACATGATGGAAAGGAACGGTAGTATGAGTACAGTGCCCCAGAAATACACAAAGTCAGCTGTGGTTGTCAAGATGGTGCAATGGCCTTTCTTTGGTCCAGCTCATCAGAGCCCTGGGGGAATTGCCACCGGCAGACCGAGGAGAGTTTGTACATAAGGAGAGGGATGAGCTGAGAGACAGACCCTGGGCAGGGGAGGAGCTGAGAGCCAAAGGCCAGACACCACTCAGTCCTCACCAGTTGGCATACTGGACCACGCTGTGTCCAAACCCAGCACTGTCCACACGGAAAATTGTCGGCTGGTCTGTGTCCAAGTTGAAGCAGAGAGAGGAAGCTAGCGCTGGAGAGGAGGGCGAGAGGACAAGCTTCGGAGAAGAGTCTTCCTCCTGCTCCATTCCCCCCCAGTCCCCAGCCACCCCCATCTCCCACCAGCTCTCCCCTCCAGGCACAACACCCCACCATCTCCTGGTCTTCCAGACCCTCAGGCTCAAGCTTGCCAGCCCTGCTTCTCTCCCTCCCTTAATCCAGAGATAGCTCTTCACCAACCAGCCTTTCAGCAGGTTTCAGTTCTCCATTTCCACAGAGCAACAGCCAAGCTCCAAAGACACTCCTTCCCCACCCCTACACCTGGGCTCCTATGAGAAGGACTCCAGGAAAACTTGGGGCCAAAGGGATGCTGTGGATGGGTTGACTTATTCTGCCTGCTTGAGAAACCTCTGGATTGTGCCGGCACCTAGCCTCTCTTCCAGCATCTTTGAACACCCCCCAAATAGATTCCTCAGTATCTTCTCAACCTCCTTGAACTTCAGATCCCAACCCGAGATAACTCAAGATCCCTCCCTTAATTGCTGAGTGCAAAACGCGTGTCCTCAGCCCTCTCTCTCTCTGCACCCCCATCCCCTCCTCCCCCTTCATGGAGATCCCCGGCTTACCCAGCACCAGGAGGAGGCCGATCCTGGTTCCCATCATGATTGGAAGGTCAGATGTGGGCATCAGGGTGCCTGAGCCACCAGGAGAAGAGCTGGACCAAGGTACCAAGGAAGCAAGTGAGTAGAGAGGGGGTCAGGAGGCTTGAGGCAGGGAGGGAAGTTGCCTGCATGACTCAGAGGTAGAGGGCGGAGAATACAAGCAAGCCAAGCGGAGAAGGGGGCCCAGCAGCCCACACATGCTGCACCCAGGAGTCTCTCTAACCAGCTCTCTTGCTCTAAGGCGGTTTCTCTTGTCTCACCATAAACTCGGGCAGATGCAAATCTCCTACCCTGCGCCCCCTCTCCCAGGCTCCCTCATCCTACCGGTGAAAGCTTCCCCTTGACCTCGAAACTTCGGTTAACCTGGGGAGGGGAAGGGGCAGATGCTGGGGGCCGGGCGGGGGGGTGGGGGTGTCAGAACCCTAATGGAGACCCCTCCCCCACCTCGGACCCTGGACCCATGGTGTTTTGCTTGTGCGTTCATCATTTAAGCAATAAGCCTCATTTGGGGCTGATTATGCAAGCCTTCTGTTGGCAGAGGGAGAAAAGACAAACCACAGGGCCCCAGCCCTAGGGTCAGCGGGGAAGGCAAATAGGTAACCAGTAAGCCATTGCTGTGAGAGGAGAGGGTACCTGACCCAGGCTGGAAGGGTGTGGATTTCCACGAAGCCTTCTTGGCAAGCAGTGGCCCTTGATCTGCGTCTTGAAGGCAACCCGCTCTAGGGGAGCCTATTTCGGAAGGGGTAGCCGAACCGGGAAGAGGCTTGAGACAGGAGGGCAGGGCGTCTTAGGAAACCAGCCATAGGAACAGAGAGCCGGAAGCGGGAAGTGGTGAAAGATGAGGTCAGTTTGGGAGGAGAGCAACCAGCAGCGGGGCCTCGGGGCCTGGAAAGCCCCCTGAAGATCTAGTCATCTTCTCTTGAGCACAGAGGGAAGCAGAGGAGCAAATGCAGAAGAGCAACTGAGATCAGCAAACATACTTGTCAGAAAGCTCATTCCTTGTGCCACAGCAGGAACGCCCCAATGAAAAAGAGTTTAGGCTGGAGTTCCCACTGTAGCACAGCGGTAACAAACCCGACTAGGACCCATGAGGAGGAGGGTTCGATCGCTGGCCTTGCTCAGTGGGTTGAGGATCCGGCGTTGCCATGAGCTGTGGTGTAGGTCGCAGACGTGGCTCGGATCTTGCGTGGCTGTGGCTGTGCTGTAGGCTGGCAGCTACAGCTCCAATTCGACCCCTAGCCTGGAAACCTCCCTATGCCAAGGGTGTGGCCCTAAAAAGCCAAAAAAAAAAAAAAAAAAAAAAAATTGAGTTCTTTCAATTTCTCTATGCCTGAGTTTCCTCTTCTGCAAAGTGGGGGTGATACAAACACACACCTCCTATTGCTGCTGGGAAGGTTGCTAGAAAGAGGGACCCTATGGGGCCTGAGTTCCTTGGGAGCTAGCTGGAGACAGATGAGTCAGGAGGGAGGTGAGGGGGGCCTGTGGGCGGCCTTGGGGACAAACTGAAGGCTGACTGGTCACTGGGGCATGGACAGTGGTGATTGTCCTTGAGCTAGAGGGTACGGGAGGGGAAGGCGTGGCAGGCTGGGCCAACTTCAGGGTTGAGGTGTTTAAGAGTATAAGCATTTGGTGTCACATTCTAAATCGAATGCACTCCAGTAAAATAAATGCGTTTCTTCTGTTTGCCCCCCCCCCCCCACCGCAGCCTATGGAGTTCCCAGGCCAGGGATCGAATCCAAGCCAGAGTTGTGACCTGCACCACAGCTTCGGCAATGTCAGATCCTTAACCCACTCCGCCTGGCCGGGGGTGGAGGGCCGGGGATGGAAACTGAGTCCTTGCCGCTGCAGAGACACCATGGATCCTGTTGTGCCACAGCGGGAACTCCCCAATAGAATGATTTGTTTTTAAAAGAGTTTGGGCTCCTCTGACCTCTCTCTGCCTCAGTTTCCTCTTATGAAGAATGGGGGTGATGAAAATGCACAGCTCCTATCGTTGCTGGGAAATTTTTGTCTTTTGTCTTTCTAGGGCTACACCTGCAGCACAGGGAGGTTCCCAGGCTAGGGGTCGAATCAGAGCTGCAGCTGCCGGCCTACACCACAGCTCCAGCAATGCACGATCCGAGCTGCGTCTGCGATCTACACCACAGCTCACGGCAATGCCGGATCATTAACCCACTGAGCAAAGCCAGGGATCGAACCCACGTCCTCATGGATACTAGTCAAGTTCATTAACCACTGAGCCATGACGGGAATTCCTGTTGCTGGAAAGGTTGGGTTAGTAAGTGTGAAAATGCTTGAACAAGTACAGAAGAGCCATTATTATTGGCTGCAATCATTCCTAAGCTGCAATGATTACTGCGTTAGGTAAGAGGGCTTCCCAAGGGGAGGGACATCCTGGAGGGTGCGGGGGGCTGGAGCTCAGGAGCAAGGTCTGGGTCGGTGATGAGTCTGGAAACCATTGGTTGAGATCCGATGGGAGCATGAGGAGAAAGGAGAAAAATGGACCTGGGCTGGGTCCCAGGGAAGCGCCTGTGTTGGCGAAAAGGCAGCCTGGAGAGGAGCGTGATCCAGGTCACAGGCTGCTGTCAAGTCACACAGAGCGAGGGACGAAATGAGGAAGTCTCCCGATCTGCCTACAGAAGCTGTTGGTGACCCTGGAGTGTGCCAAGCCAGGGGGCAGGGGAGGGGCCGGGGCAGCAATGCCACCTGGTGCCGAGCGGCCCAGAGGAGACCTCGGATACGGCGTGGCTGGAGGAGAGCCCTGGAATTGCTGGTGAGGAAGAATATTTGCGAGAGCGAGGGTAAGGGTTCAAAGCTAAGAAGGAAATGGTGACAGAAAAAGGCCGTGAGGAGAAAGGAGAAGTAGCCCAGATCCTGAGCAGGATAAAAAACAAGCAGAAATGACTCAAGCTAGAAGAAGTCTGGGAGGCTCAGGGCTGGTGTCAGGGACTCTTAGGCAAGAGGCTGCCAGCCTCCGAGGCCCTTAGACCTGGCCCTTCTACCGCTCTCCCCCTTAGACGTGGGTTCCGCGCCTGATGGCTGGACGAGGTCAGGATACTGGAAGGGGAAGACTCCATCTCTTCTCTGAAGCCACTCAACAGACTTCCAGGATGCTTCGGAGCAAAGCCAAGGTAAGACCCCTTGCCTTGAGCAAGGATAACTTGGATCATAAAAGTGCAGAGCAGGATGTGTCCTTAGGTCAACCCACCCATTTTACAGATGAAGGCACTGAGGCTCCAGCTGAGACCTTAGGGTGTCTGGGACTCATCGCCCCACTGCCATGAATCATGACTTTGACATTTCCAGAAGAAGGATGGCAACCCAGGGGGATGTTATAAGGCTGTAAGCAAGGAAGGGCCGGACACCCAAGTTACTCATCTCCTCAACCCAGCACGGTTACGAGTCAGTCACATGCAGCTTTGTCCACCTGCACCCCCCACCCCCACCCCTCCCCGGCTGTTCAGAGTCCTGGCCAAGCCTGTGGCAAGAGGTCAAGGGCAGAGGAGGGTCTGCAGTGGTTTGGAGAAACAGTCAGCTTTTCCCACTGCTGGCATTCCTGCCTCAGTAAGTTTCTGCTCTGTCCCTGAGCCCCAAGGTGCTAAATGAAGAAGATTCCAGAAGGATGGTGGAGCAGGAGGGGCTACATCTGATCTGCCTCATCCTGGGGGCGGGTGGGCAGGGGGTGGGCTGGTAGAGAAACCAGGACAAAAGCTGCATTAATCCAGATCTGACTTGCCTGAGCTCAGTGGAAATGAGTAATTTGTGGTGTGTCTCCCGAGATGTTTCTTTTCCTTGGGAAGAAGACAATAGGAATCTACTGGGCAGAAACCCCCAGACATCTCGATGCCTTTCGACCCCAGGCTCACCCACAGGGCCTGCCTGGAGGTCCTCTTAGAAAGCTTCTTGCTGCAAGCCATCTGTCTCACTTCTCTGTCTTCAGAGGACAATGTCCTACCTCGCCCTCAAGAATTTTCTCAAAACAGAATTTACTGTAATTCCACGGCACAGAAACACACGGGCATAGGGACGAAGGAAGGTGCTTCTCTCCAAAAGCAGCGGAAGCTTTCTATTCCCCTAGATCCCTTGTGTAACAGATGATTTGGGATCACTAGAGGATTTTAGCCAATGCTTGGGAAGTTTGAGACATGAAAGGGAGAAGCAGGCATAAGGTAATAATATCTGGATGGCAGAACAAAGGAGCTGTGATGATCCTAATATTTATACGCTGTGCACTTTATTTTTCCCAGTTTTATTGAGGCATAATTGACACACGGCACTGTGTCAGTTTAAGATGATTTGACTTGGAGTTCCTGTTGTCAACCCACAGTGGAAACAAATCCGACTAGTAACCATGAGGTTTCGGGTTCAATCCCTGGCCTCACTCAGTGAGTTAAGGATCTGGCATTGCCGTGACCTATGATATAGGTCACAGACATGGCTCGGATCTGGTGTGGCTGTGGCTGTGGTGTAGGCTGGCAGCTGTAGCTCCAATTGGACCCCTAGTCTGGGAACCTCCATATGTTGCAGGTGCAGCCCTTAAAAGAAAAAAAAAAAAAAAAAAAAAGAGGAGTTCCCATGGTGGCGCGGTGGTTAATGAATCTGACTAGGAACCATGAGGTTGCGGGTTTGGTCCCTGCCCTTGCTCAGTGGGTTAAGGATCCAGCATTGCCATGAGCTGTGGTGTAGGTCGCAGACGCGGCTCGGATCCCACGTCGCTGTGGCTCTGGCATAGGCCGGCGGCTACCCTCCGATTAAACCTCTAGCCTGGGAACATCCATATGCCGTGGGAGCAGCTCAAAAAAAGGCAAAAAGACAAAAAAAAAAAAAAAAAGGTGATTTGACTGACTTACATCATGAAATGATGATTAACGTAAGAGGGTGAGTGAATATCCATCAGCTCAAGTAGGTACAACGTTAAATAGGAGGAGTTCCCACCGTGGCACGGTGGGTTAAGGACCTGGATGGATGGGGTCACTGCAGAGGCACAGGTTTGATCCCTGGCCTAGAAATTTCCACATATGCGGGTACTGTCTACAAAAAAAAGAAATAGGAAAACAATTAGTTTTTCCTTGTGATCAGAACTTTGGGAGTTACTCTCTTAACTTTCAGGTATGACATAGAGCAGTGTTCATTTATCGTGTTGGGCATGACAGTCCTAGTGCTTATACATCTTATACCTGGAAGTTTGCACCTTTTGCCCACCTTCATCTAATCCCCCAACTCGCACCCCCTGCCTCTGGTAACCGCAAATCTGATCTTTTTTTCTATGATTTTTAATTTAATTTTTAAAATTATTTCCCAATACAATTTTTTTTCTACTGTACAGCATGGTGACCCAGTCACACATACATGTACACATTCTATTTTCTCACATTATCAGGCTCCATCATAAATGACTAGACGTAGTTCCCAGTGCCACACGGCAGGATCTCATTGCTTATCCATTCCCAAGGCAATGGTCTGCATCCATGAACCCCAAGCTCCCCATCCACCCCACTCTCTCCCCCACCCCCTTGGCAACCACAAGTCTGTTCTCCAAGTCCATGATTTTCTTTTCTGTGGAAAGGTTCATTTGTGCTGTATATTAGCTTCCAGATATAAGTGATATCCTATGGTATTTGTCTTTCTCTTTCTGACTTCACTCAGGATGAGAGTCTCTAGTTCCATCAATGTTGCTGCAAATGACATTATTTTGTTTTTTTATGGCTGAGTAGTATTCCATTGTGTGTGTATATATATATATATATATATATATATATATATATATATATATATAATCCAATCATCTGTCAATGGACATTTGGGTTGTTTCCATGTCTTGGCGATTGTGAATAGTGCTGCCATGAACATGCAGGTGCATATGTCTTTTTTAAAGAAAGTTTTGTCCGGATATATGCCCAAGAGTGGGACTGCTGGGTCATATGGTAGTTCTATGTATAGATTTCTAAGGTACCTCCATACTGTTCTCCAGAGTGGTTTGTTTTTGAAGTATAATTGACCTACAACGCTATGTTAGAGCCGGGTCCACGACACGGAGATTTGATTATTTCTATATATTTCCAAGTGATCATCATGATAAGAATAGTTGTCATCTGGAGTTCCCATCGTGGCTCAGCTGAAACAAATCTGACTAGTATCCATGAGGACACAGGTTGGATCCCTGGCCTCGCTCAGTGGATTAAGGATCCGTCGTTGCTGTGAGCTGTGGTGTAGGTTGCAGACGCAGCTCGGATCTGGTGTTGCTGCGGCTGTGGCGTAGACTGGCAACTACAGTTCCAATTCGACTCCTAGCTTGGGAACCTTCATATGCCACAGGTGTGGCCCTAAAAAGACCGAAAAAAAAAAAAAAAAAAGAATAGTTGTCATCTGTCACCATACAAAAATGATACATAGTTATTGACGACATTGCCCTTATTGTACATTTCGTTCCTATTACTCATTTATTTGGCAATTGGAAGTCTGCGCCTCAATCTCCTTCAGCTATTTCTCTTCTCCCCCCATCCCCTCCCCCTCTGGCACTGATTGTTCTCTGTATCTCAGACTCTTTTTTTTTTTTTTAGACTTTTTTTTTTCCCCCTTTTTTTCTAGGGCCACACCCACGGCATATGGAGGTTCCCAGGCTAGGGGTCTACTTGGAGCTGTAGCCGCCGGCCTACACCACAGCCACAGCAACTCAGGATCCGAGCCACATCTGTGACCTACACCACAGCTCATGGCAATGCCAGATTTAACCCGCTGAGCAAGGCCAGGGATGGAACCTGCAACCTCATGGTTCCTAGTCGGATTCGTTAACCACTGAGCCACATCAGGAACTCCCTCAGACTCTTTTTTTAAGGCTGAGTCATAGTCCGGTGTGTATCCATCCATTCATCTGTTGATACACTTAGGCTACTTCTGTATCTTGGCAATTGTAAGCAGTGCTTCAGGGAGTTCCCATCGTGGCGCGGCAGAAACGAATCCAGCTAGGAACCCTGAGGTTGTGGGTTCGATCCCTGACTTTGCTCAGTGGATCAAGCATCCGGCGTTGCCGTGGGCTGTGGTATAGGTCGCAGACGTGGCTCGGATGTCGCATTGCTGTGGCTGTGGTGTGGCTGGCAGCTGTAGCTCTGATTCATCCCACAGCCTGGGAACCTCCCTATGCCTTGGGTATGGTCCTAGGGGGGAAAAAAAAAAAAAAAACTCAATGAACATAGGGATGCATATATCTTTTTGAATTAGTGTTTTGTCTTATGATAAACACCCAGGAATGAAACTGCTAGGTCATCTAGAAGTTCCGTTTTTAAGTTTTTGAGTAATCGCCCTACTGTTTTCCATAATGGCTACACCAATGTACATTCCCAGCAACAGGGTACAAGTGTTCCCTGTCCTCCACATCCTCACCAAAACTTGTTACTTGTTGTCTTTTTGGTAATAGCCATTCTGACAGGTATGGGGTGACATCTCATTGTGGTTTTGATTTGCATTTCTAATTCTTGGCCATGTTGCATAGCTTTGCGTGTGCCAGTGGGCCACCTGTATGTCTTTTTTAGAAAAATGTCCTGGCTAGGAACCATGAGGTTGCAGGTTTGATCCCTGGCCTCCCTCAGTGGGGTAAGGATCTGGTGCTGCCGTGAGCTGTGGTGTAGGTTGGCAGCTGTAGCTCTGATTCAATTCCTAGCCTGGGACCCTCCCTATGCTGAGGGTGTGGTCTTCAAAAAACAAAAAAAAAAGAAAAAGAAAAAAAGAAAAATGTCTTGGTAGGAGTGCCCATTGTGGCTCAGTGGAAACAAATCTGACTAGGAAGCATGAGGACACGAGTTCAATCCCTGGCCTTGATCAGTGGGTTAAGGATCCAGAGTGGCCATGAGCTATAGTGTAGACTGCAGATGTGGCTCAGATCTGGCTTTGCTGTGACTGTGGTGTAGGCTGGCAGCTACAGCTCTGATCCGACCCCTAACCTGGGAACCTCCATGTGCCAGAGGTGTGGCCCTAAAAAAAAAAAAAGGTCTTTGTAGGTCCTCGGCTTCATTTTCCACTGCGTTATTATC
Source organism: Sus scrofa (assembly GCF_054392235.1). Taxonomy (NCBI): domain Eukaryota; kingdom Metazoa; phylum Chordata; class Mammalia; order Artiodactyla; family Suidae; genus Sus; species Sus scrofa. The sequence goes on from NC_139385.1 coordinate 17,078,476, forward strand.
ATTATTATATCATTATTATATCACTGTATTATTATCATTAGGCATTTTACATCTATCAGCTCATTGGATCCTCACGACAGCCCTAGGAGAAGAGGGCTGCTATTATCCCATTTTACAGATGCAGAACTGAGGCACAGAGAGGTTGAGTCCTTTGCCTCTGTTTGCCCAGCTGTTACAAGGCGAGGCTGGGTTTCAAAGTGCTGGAATCTTAGCCACAGGCGGATGATCTTACTCCCCCCTCTAGCCCTTCTCTCTGCCTGGGGAACGTACTTTCACTCAACCATTCATCCATGTATGTAGGGGCTGCTCACATGACCCAGGCTGTGGACCGGCTGCCGGGGAAGCAAGACACGCAGGAACGGGTGCCAGCCCTTGAGGAGACCATACCCGAAAGGGCAGACAGTATTCTCGTGCATTCGAACTGAAGTTTTACTAGACAGCACAGTGACCCGAGAGATCTGAAGGAGGAAGTGATTAGTTCTGCTTTGGTGCCTCTCAGAAGATTTCTTTGGGGGAGGGGGGGAAATGACCTGATGTGCCAGGAATTTGGGTGGGGACTCCAGACCTCGTGAATGTAGGGACTGTGTCCTTCTAGCCCCTTGCTCCCCAGCACCCAGCACAGCGCCTGATGCACAGGAAGCACCCCATCAACACCCGGTGCATGCACAAGAAGTTAAAGAAAGGCGGCGTTGACCCCAGGCAAGGGAGCGAGTCTCTGTTGAAGATGCAGTAGCTCCCATCTCAGTCACTGTTGCACTTAGCTATGTCCCTGGGAAAGAGCACTCGTTGCTGTCTGCCAGTCGCTGCGATTATAAGCTGGGGCCGAGGAGGGGGGGGTTCATGATCCATCTTCCTTAGCGGAGAATAAAAGGTGACACCCTCTGGGTGGGAGCTCGCTGAGAGCAGATACCCGTTTCTCCTTGTCTCTCCAAGGAGGGGGTCAGACCTGAAGGAGGTACTGCTGTTGGGTGTGTGGATGGATGGGTGATGGGAGGGCAGGTCGTTTGCGCACAGACAGGTGGATGGGTGGCTCACACAGGGGGCGTCTGCACAGATTTGAAGTTAATAGACTGTGTAGTCAACCCAGACCCCCCTGAGACTGCCCAGTAATTGCATAAATCAGAAGGCTCCCTTAGAACAAAGCAGAACCAGCCTCTCTAGGAAGCAAACTAACTTGAATTGGGGCAAACTTAGGATAAAACAGGCATTTACTTAGGTTGAGCTAAGGCTGCAGCAATTAAGTGGGGGAGCAGAACAGGGAGACACAGCGAACATGCAGGTGGGGGAGGAGGGATGTGCCAGAAGGAAGAGTGAAGAGGAAGAAGCACCAGCTGGGCGTTCACGTCCGCTGGCAAAAATCCCTAAGAGAGGATTTGTCTTTGCTCAAACTCCCACCTCTGGCAAGTCATTTCCCTAGAATAAAAAGAACATCGTACTCCATGTGTACCTAAATTCTGTGAAATAGAGCCAGGAGAGAAAGAGGGGAAGTGAAAACCAATCTTTGAGAAACAGGAAAAAGCAGAAACGAGGTGCTCAGAGTAAGAGCGGTGGGCCTGAAGTTGTGGGTGCCAAGCTTTACCCCTGTCTTGGTTTTCCCAGGAGAGAGCACTCAGATTTCCCATCAAAGGCTCGCAGCCCTCAGATCCCAGCCATAGGTGCAGCCCACGGAGGTGAGAAGACAGAGCTGGGCTAGAATTTACTCTAGCAAGGGAGTCAGCCACACTCACGTGTGTTTTGGAGACTCGACGGCAGGCAGAGGAGTGGGAAAGCGATACAGCGGAGAAAAGGGGAGGCTTCTGCTTTGTCCTGATTGGAGGCCATCTCTGGGTGCGAATCTGGAGGCGGGCTATCTAGAAGCAGGACGTCCCATGATTGGTTAGCGGAGGGACCTGGCTTTCTCTGATTGGTCCTAAGTCAGAAGCAGGGACAAAAATGAGGGAAGCTGTCAATTATCGAACAAGTCTTGGTCATTTTGTGCAAGTATTACAGAGGTAATTGGCTTCCGGAACTGACTGCTAGAGATAGTGGTCTGACCAGCTACAAGTTTGGCTCACAAGTAGCAGGCTGGCTCCCTGAACTGGTTACACTAGGGGACAAGGTGTTTTTGTGACCTGGTTGCTGCAGACTGCAGGGTCAGAGTGCTGTGTCTACCCATTGTCCATTCGTACATCCAGTCTCTCAGGATTTAGAAAGTGTGAAGTCGTCACACAGAGTCAGATACTCAGGGGGCCCAAAGCAATGTGTTGGGATGTAGGGAAACAGACTTTTTGAGAGCTCGGTCTTCTGATAGAGGGCAGGAAGCTGGGGCAACCCACGCCTCTTCATTCATTTATTCAACACGTGTATTCAGCAATTGCTTGTTCCATGTTCCAGATACTGTCCTAGGGGTTCCTGCTCTCCAGGAAGGGACAGTGTCCATAGGAAGAGACCTGGGTTACTGTGACAACATGTGAAGGATGGAGCTTTTCTCAGCCAGGGAGTCAGGAGGATCTGGAGGACGTGACACTCAAACTAAATCAAGAGTCAGGTGAAGGAGGGGAGGACTGAGTCTGGTCAGAGGGTACGGACCAGGCAAAGACCGGGATGTGAGAGAGCAGAGGTGACACGGGTACATCCTGATCTGTCCCCAGCAGTTCATGTTTAGGCCTGAATCCCAGGGTAATTACTGATCACACTCTCTTTCACTTTCAAAAGGGTCCTGGTTGGTCAACCTAAATATGTTGAAAGATATGAGGTCGAGAGGGAAGGGCGTGAGCAGGTGAGGGGCCAGAGCACACAGCTCCTCAAAAGTCAAGTACAATGGGCTCTGGCCTCAGAGGTTGGGGTGCTCTACTGAGTGCGCTGGGAGCTGAGTCCTGCCTCATAAGGTGGCTTTGCTAAGCTGTAGCCTCAGGTTGCCAAACACACCCATTTTCCAAGATAAACCATAAATCTGGATTTCCCTCAGTAATCTCTTCATTTTAAAATGTCAGCAACTGAAGTTCCCATTGGGGTTCAGCAGGTTAAGAACCCGACACAGTGTCGGTGAGGATTTGGGTTCGATCCCTGGCCTTGCTCAGTGGGTTAAGGATCCCGAGTTGCTATGGCTGTGGTGTAGGCCGGCAGCTACAGCTCTGATTCGATCCCTAGCCTGGGAACCTACATATGCCGTGGCCACAGCCCTTGGAGTATCTGACTTTAAGTGATGGCTTCATGTTTTCTAAATCCTGAGAGACTGAAAATAAAATAAAATGTCAGCAACTAATAAAAAAACAAACAAACAAACAAACAAAACCGTGGGGCCAAATAAAACCTGAGACCTGGATTTGGCCCAAGGGTTGCCAGTTAGAAATCTCTTTTCTGGGAATTCACTGGTAGCCTACCAGTTAAGGATCTGGCATTGTCACTACTGTGACTTAGGTTCGATCCCTGTCTCAGGAATTTCTGCATGTTGTAGGCACAAACCAAAAAAAGAAAGAAAGAGATTAGGCCCTTGTTGGTTGCATGATTTGCAAAAAATTTTCTCGCATTCTGTGGATTGTCTTTTTGGGGTTTTTTATGGTTTCCTTTGCTACGCAAAAGCTTTTGAGAGTCATCAGGTCCTATTGCTGTATTTTTGTTTTCATCGATATTATCTTGAGAGGTGGATCAAACAGGATATTGCTGTGATTTATGTCAAAGATCATCCTGCCTATGTTTGGAAGGAGGAAAGAAAGGAGGGAAGGAAAGGGAAAGGAGAAAAAGAAAGGAAGGAAGAACAGAAAAGAAGAAAGAAAGGAACTTTTCTAAACTGTGAAGAGCTAAGGATTAAAGGGTGGGGGGCTGAGCTTCCCCTGGGGAAAGGACACTATCAATACACAAATCCCTGGGTCATCTCTCAATGAAGGAGGGGGAGCTCCCGTCGTGGTGCGGCAGAAATGAATCCAACGAGGAACCATGAGGTTACAGGTTTGACCCTTGGCCTCACTCAGTGGGTTAAGGATCAGGCGTTGCCGTGAGCTGTGATGTAGGTTGCAGATGCGGCTCGGATCTGGTGTTACTATGGCTGTGGTGTAGGCTGGTGGCTGCAACTCCTATTCGACCCCTAGCCTGGGAACCTACATATGCTGCAGGTGTGGCCCTAAAAAAAAAAAAAAAAAAAAAAATAGAGAAAGGAGAAATACCTTCCAGGTACCATCTACAAGGGAAAGAGGTTAGTTCTCTACCAGGTCATTTTGCTCTGGGAGGGAAGGGATCAAGAGATAGAACCCTCCCCTGGTCCTCTCAGAGGATGAAGATAAATCCTTGGAGACCAAACCAAGTGGGCAAATCAGGAAGCCCCTACAAAGCATAACTGAACCTTGTGACCATCCACGTTGGGTACCAGCCATATCATGAGCCGTGATGAGAAGGAAATGCTAGACTGAAATGCTGGACCGAGTTGGGGTAGCAGCGCCATCAAGAAACCTTCAGGGGAGTTCCCTGGTGGCTCAGCAGGCTAAGGATCTGGTGGTGTCGCCGCTGTGATTCCAGCTGTTGCTGTGGCACAGGTTCAATCCCTGGCCCTGGAATTTCCATGTGCCTTGAGCGCAGCCTAAAAGAAAAAAGAAGAAAAAGAAAGAGAAGCCTTCAGGTTTTACCACACGTTTAGTTTTTTGGGCCAAGTAGGAAAACAGACTCTTTGGGAAGGTAGTGGTATCAGTTACACTACAGGGGCAGCTGTCATTATTGGGGGCTCAGAATTCCAGTATCTTAGATGAGATCAGTGTTCGTTTCTCTGTCCTCTCACAGTTTAAGAATACAGAGTCAGAGTTCCCCTCATGGTGCAGTGGTTAACGAATCCGACTAGGAACCATGAGGTTGCGGGTTCAATCCCTGGCCTTGCTCATTGGGTTGAGGATCCGATGTTGCAGACGCGGCTCGGATCCCACGTTGCTGTGGCTCTGGCGTAGGCCAGAGGCTACAGCTCCAATTCGACCCCTAGCCTGGGAACCTCCATATGCTTTGGGAACAGCTCTAGAAAAGGCAAAAAGACAAAAAAAAAAAAAAAAAAATACAGAGTCCTGGGCTAACATGATAGTTCTACAGAGTTGGAACCCAGGCTCCTTCTGTCTCCCTCTGGCATTCCTGGGTGTTGCCCTCATCTGCACAATCCAAAATGGTGCACCACACACAGCATTGGCACTCCCGCTGCTGGAAAAATGGCAAAGAGAAAGGACACTCCTTCTCCCTCAGGACCCGACTCCACAGCTGTTCACTCACTCTACTCACGTCCCCTAAGCCAGAACCTAGCCACACGGCCACTCCTAACCACAGAAGAATTTGGGAAATATTCTTTCACGGGTTGGCTGTATTCGTTAGCCACTGAAGCCTAACGAGCTTCTCCAAAACATAGTGGATGGAAACACCCACAATGTTATTTCTCGAGAGTTCTGGGAGGTGTTCATCCGGGCCGTTCTTTTATTGGACTTGGCCTGTGGCTGCAGTTATTGGATGGCTGGACTGGGCTAAAAGGTCCAAGAGGACCTCGTGTATGTGGTTGTGGCGGCTGTCAGCTGGGGGCCTCCATCGTCTCCTCCATGTGGCTGCTCAATCTCCAATAGGGTTTTAGCATGGTGGTCTCAGGAGTTGGAGAGGGTGACGGCAGAAACTGCAGTGCTTCTGACAGTCTAGGCTCCGGGACACAAACAACAGCCTTTCTAGAACCTTCCATTGGTCAAAGCAAGTCTCAAGGGCAGCCCAGATTCCAGAGGGTAGAGAGGCAGACCCCATTACTTAATGGGAGCAGCAGCAATGTCATGTTGCAAGAGAATGGGACACAAGGAGATGCAATTCATGGGGTGTGTGGTGGCTGCCACAGGTGTCTAAATTATATCAGTCTTCCATGGTGGCCCAGATAAGAATCCGTTGCTAAGTAAGGAAAGGAGGGTATAGACTGCAGGGATTTGTTTATTCTGAACCAAGGGACCGCCCCCCCAACAGGTAAAACAAGGATAGACTTTTCTGGGTTTGACTGCTTCTCACCACAGATTTATGGCCCTGTTTATCAGTAACTTCATGGTCACCCTAGGGTAATTTGTCACTGGAAATAATTTACTTTCTAACCCATCATAAAGCTCCTATGTGGCTGAATTCAACACAAGCTTCCAATGCAAAGAGGCCAACGTGGACTCCGAGCCTTAACTGCTTATCCAAGGACAGAAGCCTGGAGTGACAGAGGCCCTCTCCTGCCCTGGGTCAGCGGAGGCCTCCAGGAGATCTCGAGGTCTTTTGTCTTTCAACCGAAGGAAGAAGATAAACATTTTCAATGGATTTTTTTTTTCTGCTTTTTAGGGCTGAATCTGTGATATATGGAGGTTCCCAGGCTAGGGGTCGAATCAGAGCTGCAGCTGCCGGCCTACACCACAGCCACAGCCACACCAGATCCAAGCTGCATCCGTGACGTACACCATAGCTCTTGGCAATGCCGGATCCTTAACCCACTGCGTGAGGCCAGGGATCAAACCTGCGTCCTCATGGATACTGGTCGGGTTGGTTATCACTGAGTCACAACAGGAACTCCCTCTTAACGGATTTTGAAATCAGAAGAGGAAATTGTACAGACCCAGCTCAGAGAGACTGGTATTGTGACAGCCTGGAGGAGCCAAAAACCACTGTCAAAGGAGTCCCTTCTCAGGGACATCTTATTGCACTTTGTTTTTTGGTTTTTTTTTTTTTGTTTTTTGCTTTTTAGGGCCACATCTGCAGCATATGGAGGAATTTCCCAGGCTAGGGGTCGAAATGGAGCTGCCGCTGCCAGCCTATGCCACAGCCACAGCGACACCAGATCTGAGCCACATTTGTGACCTATGCCTCGGCTTGTGGCAACACTGGATCCTAACCCACTGAGCGAGGCCAGGGATGGAACCCACATCCTCATAGATACCAGGCGGGTTTTTAACAGGCTGAGCCACAATGGGAACTCCCCTATTGCATTTGAAATAAAATTGAAACTCCTTGCTCTGGCTTACAAAACACATCCACCCAGGCTCCTGTCCACAGTTCTAGCCCCACCTGATTGGAAGATTCCTGCTCCTACTTGAATGAAGGGTCGCCTCCCCTAGAACTCTTCCCTCACCTTCCCTTTTATCACATCTAGAACACTCGTGATTTTCTTGATGAACCTCATGCAGTTGCCATTTCTGTCCACAAACACGTCAACGATTTCACATGATTCATAAGTAATCATATGATTACAACAGCTAGATAATAGCCACTCTCCCCGCCTCCACCCTCCTCCCTCGTGCCTGCTGCAGGCTATGCCTCTAAGGCCACTGGACAGTAGAAAGGATGCAATTTGCGGCTAGACAGAGCCAGATTTGGAGCTCGGCTCCACCCCCTCCTTATCTGCACAAACTCAGGCAATTGGGACCCATCTCTCTAAGCGTCAGCATCCTCAAAAGTGAAATTCAGATATTAGTAAATAGCAAGAGATGGCCACTTAGCAGGACCGGTGGGAGAATTAGGATGGGTGCTAAGGGCACAGTCGTGGCCTATGGCATTGGCAAAGGTTGGGAGATGGGCACGGGGTACCCCCCGCCTCGAGGAGAGAGGGCAACTTAGAAACAGTTATGAAACTACCAGTACATGATCTCGGTAGCAAGTGCTGTTGGAGTCCCTGTGGGCCTTGCTCGGGGCTGCGCTCTCTGGCTGACTGGCAGCACCTGCATCTCTTTCTCTGGCCACCAGGGCCCGATCTGATCTGCCTACATTCAGGGCCAGCCAGACATGCCCCGGGATTACCACTTCCTTCCCCGCTGAGAGGATCCATGAGGAAGTAGTGCGTGCATAAGCCAACTCCTCTGCACGGGTGGGAAGTGTCAACGTGCCTGTTCCTGTTCTACTCTCTCTCTCAGAACCACATCCCCCAGTGGGCTTCCACCCCTGGAGCTCATAATACACCCTTTCCTGGCTGTACCTTCCTTCCCCAGCTCACGTCCCTCCCCAGTTGGTATTTCCTGGGGTCACTCTTCCCCGCCCCCACATAGGGCTGCACCGGTGGTATATAGACGTTCCCAGGCTAGGGGTCTAAATGGACCTGCAGCTGCCAGCCTAGGCCACAGCACCAGCAACGCCAGATCCGAGCCACATCTCTGCCCCATGCCCCACCTTGTGGCAACACTCGATCCTTAACCCACCGAGCAAGGCCAGGGATCGAACCCTCGTCCTCATGGACACTACGTCAGGTTCTTCACCGGCGGAGCCACAACCGGAACTCTTCCTGAGGCGACTCTTAAATAATGTCTTTGGCTCAAATTCTCCTCTTGGGTTCGCTTCTGTGAGAATCCAAACTTCTTGGAAATTATCCTGTAAATTATCTTACACGGGATGCAAAAAAAGACATGCATTCAGTTTATTCATTCACCCTTGTCGGTCGTCGCGAGAGGTTGGGAATAGTTTACCAGAGGGAGGCTGGTGAAGGACGTGGTGCTCCACCTTCCCAGTGGAACACGGTGCCTCTGAACAAAAGAACGAAAAAGGACCTTACGTCTTGATAGAAACCAATGTCTGAGCCATATTAATGAGAAAAGCAAGACGCAGAGCAGTATAAATAATGCAGCCTGCCATCTGTGTACAATAGCGTGTGTGTGTGTGTGTGTGTGTGTGTGTGTATGTGTGTGTGCATGCGCGTGCACGCGCGCATATGCCTAGAACCTTTGTGAAGGAGACCCCAAAACACATAACCCTGACTACCTTTTATGAGGGACCTGAACAGCTGGTGGCGGGGGCGGGTGGACAGGATGGAAGGCAGCTTTTTTACTGCACGCCCCTGCGTTGTCTTTTGATGTTCGTACTCTGCACAGATCCATCCAAGACATAAAAGGAGCGTTAAAATAATAAATAAGCGAAGACATATGGGGAGGGGCATCATGGCTCATGGGGCATATCAGCTCTAGTGCGGGTGGCACAGGTTGGATGGGCTCCAGCTGGCTGGCTGGCTGGCTGTCCGGGCTGCCTTGGCCGCAGCGGCACAGGCTCCCGCAGGCCTGCATGTGCGCCCATGAAAGGAGCTCTCGCCACCTTCAGTCCGGGAGGACATACTGCATCTCCGTTTGTGTCCCCGCCACCTCCCCAAGAGAAAGCACCTGTCCCCCAGGAAGAGTCAAGGGCGCCTCCACCCACCAAAGGAAGCCCAAGCAATTCCCTTCTGCACGAGACATTGTGCTGAAGGCACTTGTTCCCATGCAAGGGACATCTGCGTCACGCACCCAACTCAGCCACACTCACACATGCAGGCGCGCCCACACACACACACACACACACACATCTGAGTCACACACCCAACTCAGCCACACTCACACATGCAGGCGCGCCCACACACACACACACACACACACACACACGAATGGAAGCCCAAACTGGTCGCTCCTAAGACATCTCTGCCCTGGTCTCCTAACAGACGTGTCCGTCCAGCAGCCTGGGGACCTGCTCCTTGGTCCACCCACATCCTATTTGCTGCAGGAAAGGCCACTTGAGGGGGAAGGAGCCGTTACTGAGGCACAGCAGGTTCAGGAACAGGTTCACTCATCATGTCCTTGTACTGGCGTTTGAAGAAGCCGAGCTGTGGGGGCAGAGACGGGGCGAGTGAGGGCACAGGCGGTGAGGGATGGTGGCTGAAGGCCGCGTGGACCGGGAATGGGGACAGCGGGACCTTGAGACACAATGAAAAGCGTGGCTGAGAAGAGCCCTGGGGAGACGGGGGCGGAGAACGGGGGGTGGCATCGCTATTGGGAAAGAAAGGGAGGCAAGAAATAGTAAATAGAAGAAGAACTCGTCCCTAGATGAGTGGCTGCGCTGCACCAAAGTCCATTCTAAGGGTTCCAGAGACAGCCACCCAAACGCTCTCCAGGAAATGGGTATTTATGGTCTCATGTAACACCTGCAGAAACTGAGGCTCTGTGATGTGCCCAGGGTCCCCCAGCTGGCAGCACTGCTGGGAGGTGAAGCCAGGAAGGAGCTGCTGAGTGAGAAGCAGTGTAGGGGTTGGGGGGCAGGGAGGGAGGGGTGGAAAGAGGGCCCCCCCGGGGGGAGTACCTTGTACAGTCCGGCAGTGATAAGGGCCAGGAGCACCAGCCCCCCTATCGAGCTGCCCACGATGAGTGGGAGAGGGTTATGCACTTCGTACGGCTCCACTTTGGTCTCTGTCTGGGGCGGGGAGCGGGGAAGGGGTGCCTCAGGGGAGACAGACTCTGGATTTCTGGAGGGTCCCCTCCCTGACTCACCCCCTCCCTGGGCGCCCCACCCCAACCCTCACCCCCCCCCACCTCTCTCTCTCCCACAAGCCTCCTCTCCTGCCTCCAAGGGTCCCTCTGGGTCTGAGACAGATACCTGGGCCCTCACAAAGGCCTCCTGTCCTGGGAGCAGGGCAAACTGCGAATCATTAAACAAGACCTCCGCGGTGCTCACCACTTGAAGGTGGTTATGCGAGGTCTGCGGGAGAAAGAGAATGGGAGCTGGAGTCATGGGGGCCCTGAAAGCGCACCTCTGTGCCCAGCTGAGCCTCAGGCGCCCCCGCGTACCTTGATGTACCAGTCAAATGAGAGATTGCCCTTGAGGGTGACCTTGAGTTCTTCCTGGATGCCGAAGGATGGGATGTCACACTGGATTTTCTGGCAGACAGCGATGGAGCAGTTCTGAGAAAGGCAAGACAGGAGACGGGTGACCAAGAGAGCTGGACGCAGGAAACGCCCCGTGCATGCATCTTCCCCACCCCCACCCCGCGGTACTGGGCACCGGTGAGGGGCCAATGTGGAGGCTGCGTGCAGCCCCCCGGCTGGGGTTAGGCTTATTCCCACCAGCACTGGAGTCTTCTGAAGCTTCTCCAGGAAATCAGAGTGACGGGGGCCGATCTCCTCGGTAGAGCAGCTCCTGGAAAGGTTCTGAGGAAGGAGGGACACGGTGAGGACAAAAACAGGTGAGGGCCCCTGGGTCTGCCCTCTGGCAGGTGAGACAGCCCAGGTCCACGAGAGGGTCGGAAATGGCTCCAAAAGGCAACAGAGGGGACCAGAGGCCGGTTAGGAAAGACCAGGGCTGTGGAGGGAGGAGCTGGGTCCATGGTTGGGGCCCGGCTGGGTTTACCTGGGAGAAGGTGACCTGGGGCTGGTCCCACACGGTCACTCGGTTCAGCCGAACGGGGACCCAGAAGACCACACTGATGGGGAGCTTCCTCTGACCCAGGTTGTTGAACTGCGTGGGGGGGAGGGGAGGGGTCAGGGCTCCGGCCCCACCAGCAGCTGCAACCGGGCTCCCCGCTCCCGACAGCCCGGCACTGAGTAATGCCTCGGAGACCCAAGCGTCCTGCCTCTCGGTGCTTTCTGGGAGGCAGGAGGGCATAGGAGCTAAACACCCTTGGAAGAGCCAGGCAGGCTGATCCCAAGGCGTGGGGTAGGGCTGAGACCCTGAGCATGTTCTGGTAACCTCTCTGAGCCTCAGTTCCTTCATCTGTAAACTGCGGGTGATGACAGTGCCTCTGTCACAGGATCGTTATGAAGAGAAAACGAGTCAATTACATATGTGTGTGTGTGTGTGTGTGTGTGTGTAAACCTATGTATGCATGCTCTTGTCTGTGTGGAGTCCGAGCAAGCTTGGAACAGAGGCTGGCATGCGAGTTTCCCATCATTCTTCCTGCCTCCCCAGCATCTGACTTCCCTCCCAGGCGCCTTCTCAGCTCCTCACCTGATACTGATGCTCTATGACGTGGCGGGTCTTCTCCGAGGCTGTGAAGTTGAAATATTTGGTGGAAACCTCAAGGCTGGTGGGAGACAGAAGGGGCAGGAGGTGACAGGACATCAGGGGTATCCGGGAGGGGGTTGCGGGCGGAGAGTGTAAGGGGGTGAATAGGCACAGCGGTAGCGCCGCCCTGAGAGGGCGCGAGCAGGTTGGCGTACAGGGGCCACACAGGTGGGACAGGTGGGACAGGCAGCATGTGCCAGCTTGGCTTTTTGGGGTTTTTTGTTTGTTTGCTTGCTTTTTAGGGCCACACTCACGGCACATAGAGGTTCCCAGGCCAGAGATCTAATTGGAGCTACAGCTGCTGGCCTACGCCACAGCCACAGCCACACAGGATCCGAGCCGCATTTGCAACCTACACCACAGCTCACGGCAATGCTGGATCCTTAACCCACTGAGTGAGGCCAGGGATGGTTTCCGCTGCTTCATGACAGGAACTCCGGGTTTTTGGTTTTTCCTTTTTTTTTTTCCGGCTGCCCCAGCACGGCACATGGAGTTCCCCGGGCCAGGGATCACAGCTGAGCCACGGTTGCCACCTAAGCCGCGGCTGCAGCAGCACCAGATCTTTAACCCACTGTGCTGGGGTGGGGATCGAACCTGCGTCCCAGCGCTCCCAAGATGCTACTAATCCCACTGTGCCACATCAGGAACATCACATGTGCCAGTTGGGCGACACACAAACACATGCATACGCACACACACACGCACACATACACATCCACGCACACACATCCTCAGATGCCCTCACAAAGATGCTCAGTCATGTCCAGCCCAGTGCTGAAGGCGGAGCCATAAGCCCTCGAAGCCGGTACCTGGTAACCACCACGTAGACAGCGTATTTCACAGGCAGCTCCAGCTGGAATTCGGTTTTGTTGCTGCTGGGCATGTTGTTCTCACTGAAGGGAAACAGAGGGCCAGCCCTTGAGACCTGAGACCCGGCCTTTCCTTCTTTCTCTCCCTCACCCTCCACCCCCAACCAGCCACCAACTCCTGTCCGCCCTGCCCCCTGAACACTGCTCAGCATCCAACAGAAGAGACAGGTGTGGGGAGAGGCTGCAGCTGCCGCTGCGCTGCGTGGCTCAGGCCCTCCCCTTCTCACACGGATGGATGTCTCCAGTGCCTGCTTCCCACTGGCTCCCTGAATTCCAAACAACTCCCACCCGAATCCCAACCCACCGCCCTCCTGGAGAGAGATCTTTCTTGCATGCAGAGGTGGTCACGTGGCTCCCACATGAAGCTGTAAATTCCCTAAGAGCACCCAGCACTCATTGTATGTGATTTCATCATTGTGTTTTTTTATCGTTAGAGCCACAGCTGCGGCACATGGAAATTCCCAGGCCAGGGGTGAAATCGGAGCTGTAGCGGCCGGCCTATGCCACAGTCATGCCAATGCTGGAATGGAGCCGCATCTGTGACCTACACCCCAGCTCACGGCGATGCTGGATCCTTACCCCGCTGACCAAGGCCAGGGATCGAACCCGTGTCCTCACGGTTACTAGTTGGGTTCTTAACCCACTAAGCCACAACAGGAACTCTCAGCACTCATTTTCAGATACGGCCCCTATCTAACTAGCTCCTTAAATCTTGCATCAGGGGAGTACCCATCATGGCTCTGTGGAAACGAATCTGACTAGTATCCACAAGGATGCAGGTTCTATCCCTGGCCTTGCTCAGTGGGTTAAAGGAGCCAGCGTTGCCGTGACCTGGGGTGTAGGTCGCAGACGTGGCTCAGATCCAGCATTGCTGTGGCTGTGGTGTAGGCCGGTGGCTATAGCTCCAATTCGACCCCGAGCCCGGGGACCTCCATATGCTGTGGGTGCGGCCCTAAAAAAGAAAAAAGAAAAAAAAATCCTGTATCGAAGGATGCAGGCTTTGCTTGGTCCGCACTTCCTCCTCTCTGCCTTCATGCCGGCCCTGAATTGATCCCTTTGCTTGGTTAACTCATAGCCTGAATATCTTCTTCAGGACTCTTTGAACACCAAGCCCCCAAGAACACTTGTGCATCATTGATTTCATACTGTATCGTAACCATCGGCTTTCCTGTCTATTTTTGCCACTAAATTAAAACCTCTGTGAGGGCAGGAACCACAGCTGTTTTGTCCATTGCTGCCCCACCAGCACCAGGTGCCATGGGTGCTCTGTTGGTGTCTGTTAAAGGAATAAGTGAGAGGAAGGGAGAACTCGTAGGGAGAGGGCGATGGTCCACCCTGAGCAGGGGCTGCAGGATGCCAGTGGAGGTGGGGCATGGCACACCTGGTCACGTTGGCCTTGAGAAGGAGTTTGTATCCAAAAAAAGCATCAGGATTCACATCAAATGTGACATTAAAGGTGACCTGGAGTTGGAGAAAGGAGAGAGAGCGACACAAATAAGAGAGAAGAAACAACCCAAATGTCCATCAGCTGAAGAATGGATAAATAAAATGCGGTATATCCATACAATGGAATATTATTCAGCACTAGAATCAGAGTGTTGGGAGTTTCCATTGTGGTACAGTGGAAACAAATCTGACTAGCATCCATGAGGATGCAGGTTTGATCCCTGGTCTCACTCAGTGGGTTATGGATCCAGCATTGCTATGAGCTGTGGTGTAGGTCGCAGACGCGGCTTGGATCCCGCATCGCTGTGGCTGTGGCGGAGGCCGGCGGCTGTAGCTCTGATATGATCTCAGGCCTGGGAACCTCCGTATACCAAAGGTGGGGCCCTAAAAAACCAAAAAGAAAAAAGAGAATCAGAGTGTGGATACATGCTGGAACATGAATGATCCTTGAAAACATGATGTCAGTCAAAGGAGCTAGTCACAAGAGTTCCCGCTGTGGTGCAAAGGGATAATCAGGGTCTCTGCAGTGCCAGGTTCACTCCCCGGCACAACACAGTGGGTTAAAAGATCTGGTCACCAACGCTGTGGCATAGGGCCACAACTGTGGCTCTGATCTGATTCCTGGCCCGGGAACTCCATATGCTGCGGAGTGGCTAAAAATGGGGAGAGGAGTTCGCTTTGTGGCTCAGCAGTTAACAAATCCGACTAGGATCCACGAGGTTGCGGGGTCGATCCCTGGCCTCGCTCAGTGAGTGCTTTAAGGATCCGCTGTTGCCGTGAGCCATGGTATAGGTTGCAGACGTGGCTCAGATCCCACGTTGCTGTGGCTCTGGTGTAGGCTGGCAGCTGCAGCTCCGATTCAACCCCTAGCCTGGGAACTTCCATATGCCACGGGTGCAGCCCTAAAATGCAAAAGAAAAGAAAAAAAAAAGAGCTAGTCACAAAGGATCACATACTGTGTGACTCCATTTATATGAAATATCCAGACTAGGCAAATCTAGAGACAGAAACTAGAGTAGCGGTTGCCTAGGGCTGGCTGGTAGAGATGGGAAGACCTGGGCTGGCAGCTAAAGGGAGCGGGGTCTTTTCTTGGGGTAATAAAATCCTCTAAAGTTGGTCATGGTGATGGGTACACAACTCTGCAAACCTACCACAAGCCATTGGATGGTGTACTTCAAATGGGTGAACTGTCAGGGAGATGGATTTTTATCTTGATTAAAGCTATTTTTCAAAAAAGAAAATCTCAGAGTCCCCACTATGACACAACAGGATTGGCAGCATTTCTGCAGCACTGGGGACACAGCTTTGATCCCTAGCCTGGCACAATGGGTGAAAGGATCTGGTGTTGCCGCAGCTGCTACATAGGTCTTGACTGCCACTTAGATCCGATTCCCGGCCTGGGAACTCCGTACACCTCAGGGTGGCCCAAGCAGAAAAAAGAAAGAAAACCTCTACTTTTTTTTTTTTTTTGGTCTTTTTGTCTTTTTAGGGCCACACCCACAGCATATGGAGCTTCCCAGGCTAGGGAGCTAATAAGAGCTGTAGCCACCAGCCTACACCACAGCTGCAGCAACGTGGGATCTGAGCCACGTCTGCAACCTACACCACAGCTCACGGCAACGCTGGATCCTTAACCCACTGAGTGAGGCCAGGGATCAAACCTGCAACCTCATGGTTCCTCGTCGGCTTCATTTCCGCTGCGCCATGATGGGAACTCCCAGAAAACCTCTACTTTAAAGGAGAAGAATTCAGAAGAACACAAAAGAGAAAAAGGGAGGCGGAACCAGCAGCCTGACCTCTGAGTTGTCCGGGAAGATGGGGTGGTTTATGCTACAGCTCGTGCTCTTCAAGGCCGTAGACTCTTCAGTGGAGACATCAGACTCACAGGCCAGGCGCCAGGATCTCTGGGAGCGTTGGTTCTGGAAGGCAAGAGAGGCAGAGGTGGTGATGTCCACCGCCCGCAGCCACAGGGATGGGGACAGCAAACTCAGACGGGGTCTGAGAAGGACGTGGCTACCTGGGAGGTTGACACCTTCCGATAGGACAAGCCAGACGGGTAGAAGAAGGTGACCTGAGTTCTGTAGGAGTCCTCGCCCTGGTTTCTCACGGTCA
Organism: Sus scrofa; assembly: GCF_054392235.1. Lineage (NCBI taxonomy): Eukaryota > Metazoa > Chordata > Mammalia > Artiodactyla > Suidae > Sus > Sus scrofa. The sequence goes on from NC_139385.1 coordinate 17,094,633, forward strand.
GGGTCACTTTTAAGTCCCGAGGACCACCCACCACCAGGGTGTCCAGGCTGTGGGAGGAAACAAGCCAGGCCGTGAGATGCGGAGGGCTTGTGTGGTGGGAAGGAGGCTCGGGCGCTTGGGGAGCGGGGACAGTGGGTGGAGCGGCTACAGGCGCCCCTGCTTCCGAGGCACCTGCTCTGTGCCGGGCTCCCAAGGGGGGCAGAGCAGAGCACCAGGCTGTGATGCAGGTCTGGAGTGAGGATAAGAAACTCACCTCATAAAACTGAAGGTGATGCTCAGGTCATCCTGGCAGATGCTGTCATTGCCGCAATTCTTCTCGAAGGGAAACTGCCAAAATCCAGGGTAGGAGAATACGAAAGGAAATAACAAAATGAGGTGAAACAGAACAAGAAAATGAAATCTTGAAATAAACGTTATGTGAAAAGGACACAGAACAAGCTGCCACGATCTTGACCCCTCGGAGGTCCTGTTGTGGAGTGGTGGAAACGAATTCAACTAGGAACCATGAGGTTGCGGGTTCGATCCCCGGCCTTGCTCAGTGGGTTAAGGATCCGGCGTTGCCGTGAGCTGTGATGTAGGTCGCAGATGTGGCGTGGATCCTGCATGGCTGTGGTGTAGGCTGGCAGCTGTAGCTCCAATTGGACCCCGAGCCTGGGAACCTCCACATGCCGTGGGTGAGGCCCTAAAAAGACCCCCCCAAAAAAAAAAAATCTTGGCCTCTGGTCCCTCCCGCACCCCTACAGGACCCCAACTCCCGGACTCACCAAGGCTGTGAAGAGTCTTTGAGCATCAACAGCCAGCACTGGCCGGAGGTTCCCAAAAGAGGATGCAGGCTTTCCCACCAGAGAGAAGTTGAGGCGTAGGACAATGGGCGTCACTGAGTCCTCCACGCAATCCTGAGAGATGGGGTGGGGGGGCGTTGGTCTGGCCTCCTCAGATTCCCAAGCCCACCCCATGCTTGGAGGACCCACGCGTGCGGCCACCCTCTGCTCACCGGTAACCACAGCGTCAGGTGCTCACATTTCCGGCTCAGCCCCAGCGTCTGGGTCTGTCTGCGTGTATTGTTCTTTGTCTCCTCAAAGACGGCCCGGGGATGGGGGCGCCCCGGGTCCAGAGCCAGGTCATATGTGATGATGCTCTGGGTGTCTCCTGAACGGGCAGGGAAGAATGGTGGTGAGGAATCTGGCTTGGGAGTCAGACTGGCAGGAGTGGGAGGGCCACTCCTCTGCTCCCTGGCTGTGTGACTTTAGGCATGTTAGCTGACCTCCCAGAGTCTCAAGGCCTTTTCTTTATTTGCTTATTTATTTATTTTTGTCTTTTTAAGGCCATGCCGGCGGCACATGGAAGTTCCCAGGCTAGGGGTCGAATCAGAGCTGAAGCCGCCAGCCTATGCCACAGCCACAGCAACGTGGGATCCAAGCTGCACCTGTGACCTACACCGCAGCTCAGGGCAACGCCGGATCCTTAACCTACTGAGTTATCCATCCAAATCCTCATGGATACTAGTCAGGTTCGTTACTGCTAAGCCACAAAGATGGGAACTCCTCCATTCCTTATTTTTAAACTAAAGATAATGGTACCTTCGCAATGTTGAAAATGCAGTAGTGTCTATAAAGCATTTAGCATAGCATCTGCCACATAGTAAGTGCTCAGTCAATAAATGCTGGGGAGTTCCCTGGGAGCCTAGGGGTTATCACTGCTGTGGCTCAGGTTCGACCCCTGGCCCAGGGAACTTCTGCATGCCAAGGACACAGCCAAAAAACAAATAGTAGGTATTCTGTTACATACTAGAAAATTAAGCATATTTTTCCTGGCTGCTTTTGACATTTTTCTCTCTGTCTTTGGCCTTCGGTAGTTTATGCCTTGGGGTGGTACAGTGGCTAATGGTGTGTGCTTTGGTATAAGGTACTAATTTGTGGGGTTTTTTTTTTTTTTGTCCTTTTGCCATTTCTTGGGCCGCTCCCACGGCATATGGAGGTTCCCAGGCTAGGGGTCTAATCGGAGCTATAGCTGCCAGCCTACGCCAGAGCCACAGCAATGCAGGATCAGAGCTGAGTCTGTGACCTACACCACAGCTCACGGCAACGCCAGATCGTCAACCCACTGAGCAAGGCCAGGGATCGAACCAGCAACCTCATGGTTCCTAGTCGGATTCGTTAACCACTGAGCCACGATGGGAACTCCTGTGGTTTCTTTTATATTCATCTTGCTTTGATTTTGCGGAGAATTGCAATGTCTTGCATCAATTTTGGAAAATTCTTTACCAACATTTCTTTAACTGTTGCTTCTCTCTTATTTTCTCTCTCCTTTCCTTCTGGAATTCCAATTACACGTTAGTAGACCACCATGTCCCATGTGTCTCTAATTATTTTTTTCCCGTATTTTGCATCCTTTTCTCTCTGGGTGTGTTCATCTGAATCCTTTCAATTTGTTTACCTCCCAATGCACTAATTCTCCTTTTAATTGAATTGTCGTGGATTTACAATGTTACGACCCTCAGGTGTACAGCAAAGTGATTCAGTTATATATACATTCTTTTTCAGATTTTTTTCCATTACAAGATACTGAATAAAGTTCCCTGTGCTATACAGTAAATTCTTATTGTTTACCTATTTTATTTTTTTGTTTATCTATTTTATATATAATGTTGTGTATCTGTTTATTCTGCTTCTAATCTATAAAATCTATTGATTGAATTCTCAGTTTCACCCAGTGTATTTTTCAGTGCTAGTGTTTCCATTTAATTCTACTTTATGAATTCCAGGTTTTTTATGAAGTTCTCCATAATTTCCTCCTTTTTTTTTTTTGGAAGATGTTAATTATAGTTCTTTTTAAAATTCCTATCTGATAACTCTAATTTCTGACTCACCTATGGGTCTACTTCTATTGTCTATTGTTTCTCTTGGTTGCTGGTCTGAATGGACATTGTCCTAGTGGAAGGTCCAAGGTGTTTTTCAAGGCCCCTCTCAAATCTCTTCTTCCCCAGCACTGAGGAGGCTGCTGGATTTCTGTTCAACTCTTTCTCTCCCCAGTTGCTGTCTTTCATTAAGTTTCCAGAAGTACTGACTCAGACATGTATGGCTTAGAAGTCAGCCAATGACTTGAGAGGAATTTCTGTGTAGATTTTTGGGGCACCTTCTTGGTAATCCTCTACTCTCCAAGACTTTGCTCTCAATTTCTAGCCATGCTGGCTGCCCCAAACTCTAATTGCTGTCTCCCCAGCACAGTAAGATTATTGCTAGAAACCTAATTTCTTTTTTTTTTTTTTGGCTTTTTTTTATTGTCTTTTTTTTTTTTTAAGGTCACACCCGCAGCATATGGAGGTTCCCAGGCTATGGGTCGAATTGGAGCTGTAGCTTCTGGCCTACACCAGAGCCACAGCAATGTCAGATCCAAGCCGTGTCTGTGACCTACACCACAGCTCACGGCAACGCCGGATCCTTAACCCACTGAGTGAGGCCAGGGATCGAACCCGCAACCTCATGGTTCCTAGTCAGATGCGTTTCCACTGTGCCACGATGAGAACTCCCTAGAAACCTAATTTCATTCCCTCCCTGTTTCTCTCTAGTACCACCATTACTCTTCCCCATCCCAAGCACAATGCCACTCTTTGAGAACAGAGGAGAGAAGAGAGGAAGGCAAGTTAGTTGTGATAAAATGAATATTTGACTACATTGTGACTTTGTGTTTAGCTTCATCAACTCAACCTCCCCTTTAAATGAGTTATCTCTCAGTTAAAAAGAACAACAACAAAAAAAACACTCTGCTGTATAGCCCAAGGAACTATATCTGATCACTTGTGTTGGAACATGATGGAGGATCATGTGAAAAAAATGTATGTGTGTGTATGTATGTATGTGTGTGTGTGTGTGTATATATATATATATGTATGTATATATGTATATATATATAAATATATAACTGGGTCACTTTGCCGTACAGTAGAAATTGACGGCACATTGTAAATCAACTATAATTTAAAAAAATTTTTTTTAAAGCTGGTTAGTTCGCAGGGGTGGGGCCCTTAGTTCTCTGGAGAACTGAGAGTGTAAAGAGTGCCATCTGTTCACTGCACCCACACTTGAAGAAGGCTGTTGGAGCCTGTGAGAACTTTGCTTGGGGCCCCTCATCAACATGCCCTGTCATTTTGACCTCTTGAGACTTACCCAGCCTGCCTCACCTTCTCTCAGCCGGTCCCATGTGCTCTTGCGAACTTGGAGGCAGACTTGGACCTCGCCAGCAATCTGGGTTTTCGCCGCCTGTTGACGACACTCATACACATTCCTCGCCACTTCCCTGGGTTTGAACACCATCGATGCCTCAACTCTCAGCACAGGCTGGGACCTGGGGGGGGGGCAGACACCAGAGGGCCATCCAGGGCCTTCAGACAGCCAAACCACTCCTTAGAAAGAAGATACCTGGCTCGCTCTGAAAGAGAGTCTCACCTGAGCAGGAACACATGGCCTTGGGCCCCTACAGCCAAGTCCATCAGTCCATCCATCGTGAGGTCCTGGCCCCCGCTCAGGGACTGCCCAAAATACTGGAGCCTTGGGGAGAGCTGGGAGCCTGCAATCCGCTGAGGGGAGAAAAGAGGAGGGGAGAAAGGGGTAGGAAAAAACAAAAAAGAGTGTAACTCAATCTCCTGGGGTGACTCAAGGAGAGATTGTCTGGGTTCCACTCAGGTCTCATCTCCCACAACGTCTCAAGGAATTAGGGTAACTATTCAGCTTTCGATCATACGCTTGAGATGATACCCAAAGTTTCCATTAGTTACGTGAGTTTTCCAGGGAAAACAAAACGTTTCACAGGAAAGAAGTGGCATGGTATGCTATTTGCCTCAGTTGAATCTCAGGATAATGGGAACACCGAATGTCAAGCTAAGTAAATTCTCACATAAATGTAAGGAATGGGGGAGTTCCCGTCGTGGCGCAGTGGTTAACGAATCCGACTAGGAACCATGAGGTTGCAGGTTCGACCCCTGGCCTTGCTCAGTGGGTTAAGGATGCGGCGTTGCCGTGAGCTGTGGTGTAGGTCACAGATGCGGCGTGGATCTCGCATTGCTGTGGCTCTGGCGTAGGCCGGTGGCAACAGCTCCGATTGGACCCCTAGCCTGGGAACCTCCATGTGCCGTGGGAAGTGGCCCTAGAAAAGGAACGAAAATAAATAAATAAATGTAAGGAATGGGAGTGGGGTGGGATGGAAGGCAGGCGAATCTGTGGCAAGAGGGATCTGAAAGAGAGCTTGGTCCTCACCTCCCATGGCAGGAAGTCACTGCAAAAACAAAATCAAGATGCGGCAAAAGAATCATATCCTTGGGAAGTATGCAGAATCGTTGAAAGAGCTAAAAGTGGTTTCTTCAAGAGGAGGGCAAATCAAGAAGAAATCATGGGGAGTTCCTGTCGTGGTGCAACAGAAACAAATCCAACTAGGAACCATGAGGTTGCCAGTTCAATCCCTGGCCTCACTCAGTGGGTTAAGGATCTGGTGTTGCCGTGAGCTGTGGTGTAGGTCGCAGATGTGGCTCAGATCTCAAATTGCTGTGGCTGTGGTGAAGGCCAGCAGCTGTAGCTCTGACTGGACCACTAGCCTGGGAATCTCCATATGCTGTGGGTGCAGCCCTAAGAAAAAAAAAAAAGAAGAAGAAATCATGGTATGGGTGTGGAAATTGTTGCTTTTCAGAATGATCCAGTAGGAATGATTTTGACTCTAATCTATGTGTAAGAGTAGCGTGGAAAGAATAACAGCCAAATAAATTAAGAAATTTTTTGGAGTTCCCGTTGTGGCTCAGTGGTTAACGAATCCAAGTAGGAGCCATGAGGTTGCAGGTTTAATCCCTGGCCTTGCTCAGTGGGTTAAGGATCCGGCGTTGCCATGAGCTGTGGTGTAGTTTGCAGATGTGGCTCAGATCCCACGTTGCTGCAGCTGTGGTGTAGGCTGGTGGCTACAGCTCCAATTAGACCCCTCACCTGGGAACCTCCATATGCTGCAGGTGCGGCCCTAAAAAGACAAAAAAAAAAGAAAGAAAAATTTTAAGTGATTTTTTTATGTACTTAATGCCACTGTAGTGTACACTTAAAAATGGCTAAGGTGGTAAGTTTTAGGTCATATATATTTTATTCAATTTTTAAAGTGATTTTTGTCTACTGAAAAGAAAGAGACACTGAGGGTTTGGGGTGGAAATGCTGTAATATTTGGTTGTGATGATTGCAGTATACCTACAAATGTAATGAAATTCATTAAGTAATTTAAAAAAGAAAAGAAAAAGGGGAAGCGGGGGATGCTGGCAGTGTGCTAGATCTGAATCTGGGTGGTACCGACTTCGGTTCACAGGCATGAAAAGTCATCACTTAAGACTTATGTTTACTGTGCATATATTATACTGCAAATTTTTGGAGAAAAAATTACCATATTCTGTGGGGAGGAAGCCAACAGAATTTTAAAATTATGTACTATGGTAGTTGGGATAGCTACAGCCCCTTTTTGGTTCAAACACTGGCCACCTGTAGCCCCAGTCATAGGAAAAGAGCAGGTAAAGCATGCAAACAGTAGAACAATGAGACTGCATGATCCTTTTTTGCATTTGTTCCAAATTATTTCCAAATTTATTAGTAGTCGTCGTAGTAGTATTTTACTTTTTGTCTTTTGAGGGCCACACCTGCAGCATATAGAGGTTCTCAGGCTAGGGGTTGAATTGGAGCTGTATCCACTGACCTACACCAGAGCCACAGCAACACCAGATTGGAGTCATGCCTGCAACCTACACCACAGCTCACGGCAGCACCAGATCCTTACCCCACTGAGCGAGGCCAGGGATCAAACCTGCGTCCTCATGGATGCTAGTCAGATTCATTTCCGCTAAGCCACAACAGGAACTCCTATTATTATTATTATTATTATTTCCAAATTAATTCCAAAGTCTGGTGTGGAGGAGGGGGATGGAGGTGGGGTGTGAGTGGGTGTGTGGGTGTGAGTGGATGTGATGTATGGGGGGTGGGGGGCGGTGGCCAGGTTCATGGCTCCTCCCCTGACCCTTGTTTGGCTTTCTAGGGTGAGTTCTGTTGCAGCAAAGGGGAAGGAACGAGAGCTTCCACTGTTTATATTTTTTTTGTATTTATATTTATGAGTTTGTATTTATAAAATACAGCTCCAATTTGTACAAGCCTGTAAAGCTCTTAAAGAACAATAAAGTAAAATCAGAGCCTTCAAACCTCATGATACAGAGAACAAGAGGTGCCAATGACATGAGGCATAATTTTAATATTCACTCAATTGTGGAAAGAGGCTCCGTGACACAGAGGAAGTACACAGGCAGTGGTGCTTAGCTCTGGCTGCAACTGAGGAGTGTGTGAAAGGAGTTCCCGTTGTGGCTCAGCAGTAACAAACCCAACTAGTATCCATAAGGAAGTGGGTTCAATCCCTGGACCCACTCAGTGGGTCGGGGATCCGTCATTGCCGTGAGCTGTGGTGTAGGTTGCAGACGCACTTCAGATCCTGTGTTGCTGTGGCTCTGGCGTAGGCCAGTGGCTACAGCTCCAATTCGACCCCTAGCCTGGGAACCTCCATATGCTGTGCACCTGCCATGCACCTGCCCTAGAAATGGCAAAAAGACAAAAAAAAAAAAGAATTTCAAGGTGGCCAGAGCAGAGCCTGAATCAAACACGCACGCACCCTTCTGAGGGGGTCCATGTGACTGCCAAGTCACAAGCGCATGAAGCTTGCAGTCCTGGGAGGGTGACCAACCACAGGGGCTTCCTGAGCTGATAGATTTTCAGGGCTAAAACCGGGGCAAGACCTGAGCCAACCGGCTCTATTGGTCATCCTACCAAGACTGAGATTGAGAAGCAAGGAACGTCTACTTCCCAAAACTTCCAGCTCACCACTGAGCCTTCATCTTCCCATCTGTAAAATGGGAGTGACTAGGGATCTGGCGTTGCCGTGAGCTGTGGTGTAGGTCAAAGACTCAGCTTGGATCCCGTGTTGCTGTGGCCCTGGTGTGGGCCGGGGGCTACAGCTCCCATTAGATCCCTAGCCTGGGAACCTCCACATGCCTTGGGTGCGGCCCTGGAAAGGACAAAAAAAAGCGGGGGGGCGGGGGGTAACAATGGCCCCATGCACCTCCTCTAAATGGTAAGAATGATTTTTTTTCTGTGAAGTGGGTGTTGTTTTCGAAGGTTCTGAAAAGGATTACTGGGAGAACTGACCAACTGACCCAGCAGAAGTAACTAACCGTTGAACTAGAAAGGGACAGTTTGGAGTTCCCATTGTGGCTCAGCTGGACATAGTGTCCGTGAGGATGTGGGTTCGATCCCCGGCCTTCTCAGTGGGTTAGGGATCCGGCACTGCCACAAACTGCAGTGTAGACGGCAGATGCAGCTTGGATTTGGTGTGGCTGTGGCTGTGGCACAGGCTGGCAGCTGCAGCTCCAAAAATTTGACCCCAAGGCGGACAACTTCCATATGCTTCATGTTTGGCCGTAAAAAGACGAAAATAAAAGAGAAAGGGACAAATTTGCAAAGAGGCTACTGTTGGGACAGGGACAGGGACCAGGCCTCACCTGGCTGTGGGAGGGGCTGATGCCCAGCTCCGAGGTTCCGTGAAACAGGTAGACAGCACCCCGGTTGTCCTGCTCCCCCGGGGCCCCAATGGCCACGTCCGTCAGCTTGTCCCCATTCACATCCCCCAGCGCTGTCAGGGCTGCCCCAAAGCGGCTCCAGGGGTGGCCTTGCTCCCCGCGGAGAATGACCCGGCACTGCCACTTAGCCCTCTGCAGGACGAAACCAGGGTCAGGCCCCAAGCCAGGCAACGCCCCCCCACACCCAGACCCCACCCAGCCCGGGGCTCAGCAGCCACTCACCCCCTGGGGCAAGGGACACACAGACACCTGGCCCCCCCGGGTCTGCTCATAGTAATGGGGGGCCCCGATGAGGACCAGGTCGGAGCTGCCATCTCTGTTCACGTCCACGGAGCAGAGAGAGGCCCCAAAGTAGGAGCCGATCTGGAAGAGATAAGGCCGGGATCACAAACCTCTTTCCACCTAAAGCAGATTTTTCTCCCTATGAAGAAAAATCATGCTGCCCAGGAAAGCCCTTTGGAGGGGCCGTAACCCTCGATATGTTTCACGATAATTCCTCGTTTGAATATACTGCCAGTTAGCGGAACATATTAGAGAGTTGACGGGTGAGGATTTACCCCAAATGCTGCTGCTCCAGGGAGATGATTTAGAGAATGAAGATGCTGGCTTTGAAAATACAGACAGAAAAGCCTGGAAGGCCAGACAGGATATCCTTTCAATCTATTGAGGACTTGCAGGGAGGGGCAGGAAATCAACTTTGGCAGCCTGGCTAACAAGGAACCAACCACCCGGATTAAAAAATAACTATTGCGGAGTTCCCCTCGTGGCTCAACGAAAACGAATCTGATTAGGATCCATGAGGACGCAGGTTTGATCCCTAGCCTCGCTCAGTGGGTTAGAGATCCGGCGTTGCCGTGAGCTGTGGTGTAGGTCACAGACACAGCTTGGATCTGGCGTTGCTGTGGTTGTGGTGTAGGCTGGTGGCTATAGCTCTGATTCAACCCCTAGCCTGAGGAACCTCCATATGCCATGGGTGTGGTCCCCCAAAAGCAAGATGCCTACTATTTAAAGAATTTTTAACGTATGTTCCCCAAAACATGTCAATATGTAGAATTCGTCCAAAGGATTCACCCATTTAGTCCTTCCTTCATTCATCCAACAAACAACGGTTTGCTATTTGCCGAGCATAAGGCTGGGAAGCAGAGACAGTGCTTCCCAGGGCTCTTGGTGCAGCAAGGTGAAAGGGCGGGGAATAGTAAAAGGTAAAAGGGAGATGCATACGGAAATTCCAAACGTGCAGGGCAAGTTCTGCAAAGGAAAAGTGCAGAGGACACCAAGACATGACTCACTACAATCTGACTTGTGCCCCACACGCCATCGAGGGAGGCCCTCTGATAGTCTCATAAAGGCACCCAAGGAGTTCCCGTCTTGGCTCAGGGATAACGAACCCAGCTAGTATCCACAACAACACAGGTTCAATCCTTGGCCTCTTTCAGCATTAAGGATCGGGCGTTGCCGTGAGCTTCGTCGGTGCAGGCTGCAGATCCCACGTTGCTGTGCCTGTGGCTGTGGCCAGCAGCTACAGCTCCGATTCAACCCCTAGCCTGGGAACGTCCATATGCCACAGATGCGGCCCTAAAAAGACAAAAAAATAAATAAATAAAGGCATTTAAGCTTCATCCTAAAGTCAATAAGATTTTTTTTCATTTTTAGGTCAAGTTTATTGGGGTCTAATTTACATACAATGAAATTCAGCCTTTTTAGTAGTTTTATGAGTTTTGATAAACACACAAAGTCACATAACTACCATGATACCAAGATTCAGAACCTATATGAGAAAAGAATCTGAAAAAGAATGGATAGATATATATGTATAACTGATTCACTTTGCTGTCTGCCTGAAACTAACACAAACAACATTGGAAATCAACATACTCCAAGAATTTTTTTTTTTTTTTGTCTTTTTAGGGCTGCACCTGTGGCATATGGAGGTTCCCAGGCTAGGGGTCGAATCAGAGCTTCAGCTGCTGGCCTACACCCCAAGCCCCAGCCACAGCAATGAGAGATCTGAGCCACATCTGTGACCTACACCACAGCTCATGGCAACGCCAGATCCTTCACCCACTGAACGAGGCCAGGGATTGAACTTGATTGAACCAGAACTACTGAGGTGACGCCAGGTCCTTAACCCACTGAGCCACCAGGGAACTCCACATTGAACTGCATAAGATACTGACAACCTGTTTTCCAAAGCGTGCATGCCATTTTCCATTCTGTCAGCAATGTATGGGAGTTTCACTTGCTACACATCCTTGCCAGTACTTGATATTGCCAGCTTATTTCCTTTTCATGTTACACATACCAATAGGTGGGCAGTGTTATCTCACTGTGGGGTTTTTTTGTTTTTTTTTTTTGTCTTTTGTCTTTTTAGGGCTGCACCCGCGGCACATGGAGGTTCCCAGGCTAGGGTTTTGTCTAATTGGAGCTGTTGCTGCTGGCCTACACCACAGCCACCAGCAACGCCAGATCCGAGCCAGATCTGTGACCTACACCACAGCTCACGGCAACACTGGATCCTCAACCCTCTGAGTGAAGCCAGGATTGAACCTGTGTCCTCATGGCTACTAGTCGGGTTTGTTAACTACTGAGCCATGACGGGAACTCCCAACACTTCATGCTTTTTAAGGCTAAATAGTATTCCACTGTGTGGATATACCCGATTTTGTTTATCTATTTGTAAGTTTATGGACATTTAGGTTTTCTCTACCTTTTGACTCTTATGGAGAATACTGCGATGGACATTCATGTCTAAGTTTTTGCTTGAACACCTATTTTTATTCTGGGAAAGAGGATATACCTAGGAGTGAAATTTCAGGGTCACGGGGTCAACTTATATTTAACTTTTTGAGGAACTGCCAAACTATGTTCCAAAAGGGCTGTATTATTTTACATTCCCAACAGCAATGCATGAGGGTTCCAATTTTTCCACATCTTCACCAACATTTGTTATTTTTCTTTTGTTTTCTTCTTCTTTAAATAGCCATCCTAGGAGGAATTCCCGTCATGGCGCAGTGGTTAATGAATCCGACTAGGAACCATGAGGTTGCGGGTTCGATCCCTGGCCTTGCTCAGTGGGTTAACAATCCGGCGTCACCGTGAGCTGTGGTGTAGGTTGCAGACACAGCTCGGATCCCGCGTTGCTGTGGCTCTGGCGTAGGCCGGTGGCTACAGCTCCGATTCGATCCCTAGCCTGGGAATCTCCATATGCCGCAGGAGCAGCCCTAGGAAAGGAAAAAAGACAAAAAAAAAAAAAAAAAAAAGGCCATTCTAGGAGTTCCTGTTGAGGCACAGCAGAAACGAATCCTACTAGTAACCATGAGGATGCGGGTTCGATCCCTGGCCTCGCTCAGTGGGTTAAGGACCAAGAATTGCCATTAGCTGTGGTGTGGGTCGCAGATGCGGCTCGGATCCTGTGTTGCTGTGGCTACAGCTCCGATTCAACCCCTAGCCTGAGACCCTCCATATGCCAAGAGGGGGGCCCTAAAAAGCACGCACACAAAGAAAAACCATTCTAGTGGTATCTCTATTATGGTTTGATTCACATTTCCCTAAGGACTACTAATGTTGACCATCTTTCCATATGCCTATTGGTCATTTGCTTATCTTATTTGGAGAAATATCTATTCAAATCCTTTGCCCATTTTTAAACGAGGTTATTTGTCTTTTTACCGTTGAGCTGTAAGATTATATATTCTAAATACCAGATCTTTATTAGATATATGATTTGTAAGTAGTTTCTCCCATTCTTTTCTTTTGTTGACAGTGTCCTTTGATGCTCAAAAGTTTTTAATTTAATAAAGTCCGGTTTATCTATTTCATCATTGGCTGCTTGGGCTTGTGGCATCAATACCTAAGAAAGCATTGCCAATCTAAGTGAATCCCTCTAAGAGGCTTATAGCTTTAGTTTAGGTCTTTGATCCATTTGTTATTAATTTCCATATACTGTGAAGTATGGGTCCAAATTTATTCTCTTGCATGTGGACATCCAGTTGACCCAGTACCTTTGTTGAAAAGATTCTTTTTCCTTAATGAATGAACTTGGTACCTTTGTTGAAAATCACCTGAACATAGATGGGGTTTTTTCTGGACCCTCAGATCTACAGTTCTGTCCTTATACTGGTACCACCCTGTCTTAATTACTGTCACTTTGTAGCAAGTTTCAAAATTACGACGTATGAATACTCCAACCTAATTCTTCTTTTTCAAGATTATTTTGGCTATTCCAGGTCTTTTCCATTTTCCTATGAACTTTAGCATCAACTTGTCCATTGCTGCAACATTGTTGGGTTTTGTTTTTTGGGGTTTCTTTGTCTTTTTTGGGGCCACACCCACAACATATGGAGGCTCCCAAGCTAGAGGTCAAATCAGAGCTACAGGTGCCAGCCTACACCACAGCCACAGCAATAACAGATCCGAGCCATGTCCGGGACGGACACCACAACTCACGGCCACGCTGGATCCTTAACCCCCTGAGCAAGGCCAGGGATCAAAACCCACATCCTCATGGATACTAGTCGGGTTGGTTAACCCCTGAGCCACAACGGGAACTCCAATCGCTACAACACTGTTGAACAAGCCCTGCGTTCCTGGGATAAACCACACTTGGTCCTGATATATTATCCTTTTTACAGACTGCCGCAGCCAATGTGCTCATACTTTGTTGAGGATTTTTAAAAGCCATTATTTGATACTGGTGTAATAGCCAACGAAGGGTCCTACACTGAAGACCAATACAAACGGTTTCTCACCTAGAAAGTTCACCTTCCCACTAGGGATCAGAGAGAGGCAACATGGGACTTAGACCAGCAAAGAGGCTACTGCTAGGTCCATGGCAAAGATGCTCATGGTGTGGACCCAGCTGATGGCAGCAGACATGGAGGAAGTGGACAGATTTGAGAAGAATCTGTTTGCTCCCCTTTTTCCCAGTGCTTTCTCCCATACCGCCCCCGCCCCCCTTCACACACACCCTGAACTTGTCTCATGCTCTCTCCTTCCTCTGGCCCTTTTTTTTCCTCCCGCTCTTCATTTCTCTAGGGCTACTTAAACTGTCACTGCCTCCAGGAAGCCCTCCCTGATGCCTTTGTGTGAGTTCCCCTCCCCTTTGCTCTCGTAACACGCAGACTGTCCCAGGTTAAGGATTTAGCAGCCTGGGTTGTAATGTGCAGGGACAATATCTGGGAGGGAGGAGCTGTCCACCTCAGGGGCCAGCTGTCCCCCCTGTGGTTTTGGCCTCACACACCATAGCAGATGCCTCACGTGAGATGCAACCACCCTGCCTTTGCAGGGATGATGGTCAAGATATTGAACGACTGGGACCACTTGGGCACCGACCAGGGGCTTAGCAGGAGAGGGTCCTAGCAGTCTCCTGAGGTTCCCTGCCTGATATCACAGTTGCTGGATCCTGGGGAAGGGGCCAGAGTGCAGGGGGTGGGGGGATGTCTCGGGGAAGGAGCTATTTATTGGCAGATAGAGAATTATTTCAATAATGTAATAACGACTACGGCTATACTGGCTATGGACTGGTCAAATACCAGCTCTGCGTACAGGCAGACTTGCAGAGAGCTCTGTACACGTCAAGCGTTGTTATTTATTGGTATCAGCAACGTGAGGACACAGCATTCTCCAGTGCAAAGCTGGTCCCGTGACTCTCCAGCTCAAAGCCTTCTGAAGTCGGCTTTACAAAACTCTGCCACCCTTGGCACCTGGGGATGCCCACCCTGGAATCTCTCAGCCCCCAGGGGCCCTCTGTGGGCACACCCACAACCCACACTCTCCGCACTCACCTGGCTGCCCTTGATGTCGGCATTTTTCTCCCAGGCACCTGAATTCTGTTTGAACATCACCACCAGGCCAGTGTGCTGATATCGAGGCGCCCCCAGGACCAGGCTTTGCGCCTGGTTCCGCAAGATGACTTCGACAGCATAACCTGAGGATGACGAATGAAGAAGAGAAGGGCTTTCCCTCGGAGACCGACCCTGTCCCCCACCAAGCAGGTCTATCCCTTGAGCAGGGGCGACGGGGGCAGCCCCATGCTCGGGAGGCTGGGGTAACTGAACTCGGCACTGCAGTCCTCTTTGTTGACAGAATTTAAATGAAGTTTGGGAATTTGTGTCTTTAAACCTTATCCCAAGAGCCTAGGGAAGATCCAAGGACATCTGCCGCTAGCTGAATTATGCCATATCCTGAGCCCCGTCTTAGAGTAACAGTGCCCTCTCTACTTACCCAAGTAAGCATCGTTCATGTCTGAATCCACCCTAGTGGTGTTGATGAAAATGACTCTGTCCTTTGGCATATGCAGAAAGGCTCCGCCAGCCCAGTCAAAGCTCCCCACAGCGCCCAGCAAGGGACCATTCTGGAAGAGAGGGCAGAATAAGGTGGAGCAATCTAGAGCTTCAGGGCACTGCCTGTGGAAATCTGAATGGCATTTTCCCCAGAAATTGTTTCACAGAACACCCAATCCTAAAATGTATATGGAACCACAAAAGATCTCAAATGACCACAGCACGTCTGCGAAAGAAGAGCAAAGCTGGAGGCATCGCACTTCCTGGTTTCAAACTATATTGCAAAACTATACTAATCGAAACAGTACGGCATGGCATCAAAACAGATACATCAATCAATGGAACAGAAGAAAGAGCCCAGAAATAAACCCACGTGTATATGGTAAATTAATTTAAAACAAAAGCACAAATAATATACAATGGGGAAAGGACAATCTCTTTGATAAATATTATTGAGAAAATTAGCCACATGCAAAAGAAAGAAACAGCATCACTCTATTACTCTACTCACAAAAATCAATTCAAAAAGGATTCAAGATTTGAACCTAAGACCTGAAACCATAAAACTCTAAGAATTAAACATAGGTAGTAATCTCCTTCACATTGGTCTTGGCAGTGATTTTTTTTGGATTTAACACCAAAAACAAAAGAGCAGTGGGGCTACGTCAAACTAAAAAGCTTCTGCATAGCAAAGAAAACCATCAACAAAATGAAAAGTTCACCCATAGAGCAGGAGAAAATATTTGCACATCTATTAAAGGGGTTAATATTAAAAATATATAGGAGTTCCCGTCGTGGCGCAGTGGTTAACGAATCAGACTAGGAACCATGAGGTTGCGGGTTCGGTCCCTGCCCTTGCTCAGTGGGTTAACGATCTGGCGTTGCCGTGAGCTGTGGTGTAGGTTGCAGACGTGGCTCGGATCCCCCATTGCTGTGGCTCTGGCGTAGGCCGGTGGCTACAGCTCCGATTCGACCCCTAGCCTGGGAACCTCCATATGCCACGGGAGCGGCCCAAGAAATAGCAACAACAACAACAACAACAACAAAAAGACAAAAGACAAAAAAAAAAAAAATATATATATATATAAAGAATTCATACAACTCAAAAGGTTTCTTCAAAAAACCTGATTAAAGGAGTTCCCTTCCTGGCTCAGCAGCTAATGAGCCCGACTAGGATCCACGAGGATGTGGGTTCAATTCTGGGCCTTGCTCACTAGGTTAAGGATCGGGCATTGCCATGAGCTGTGGTGTAGGTCACAGACACAGCTCAGATCCTGAGTTGCTGTGGCTGTGGTGTAGGCTGGCAGTTGCAGCTCTGATTCAACCCCTAGCCTGGGAACTTTCAAATACTGCAGGTGCAGCCCTAAAAAGAAAAAAAAAAAAGGAAAAAGAAAAAGAGAGGTACCTCCCAATGAGTATCCATCACAGAGAAGAACCCCCAAACCCTTGCCCCTCTTCTCCCGCTCTGCCTTGCCTCCCACCCCAATTTAACAAAAGACCACTTACAGAGGTGATGGCTGCACTGAAGCCTTCCTGAGACATCTCATACTCAAAGGAGCTGGTACTTCCTGTCTGTGTACCTGTTAGGAGATGCACATTCTACCAGAGGAGCCTAGAACAGGCTCTGAAAACTCAAATGCTGTGACAGCCAGATAAAGGGAGGCTCAGATGAGTGCCCTATGCGCCCCCCCTCTTTTCACATTTCCTCTGTTATACTCTTTTCTTCACTGAAGTATAGTTAGTTGACAATGTTATGTTAGTTTCACATGTAGAGCACAGTGATTCAGTAGTTTTGCAGATTATACTCCTTTATGGGCTGTTACAAGATAATGGCTATTATTTATATCCTTTTTGCTTGTCTAGCCACAGGCCCCTTTTAAAAGGATGGTGGCTATTTGGCTCCAGCCACTGTTTTCTTCTTTTTAGGGCTGCACCTGTGGCATATGGAGGTTCCCAGGCTCAGGGCTGAATCAGAGCTGCAGCTATGGGCCACAGCCACAGCCACAGAAACTCAGGATCCGAGCTGCATCTGCAACTTACACCACAGCTCACGGCAATGCCAGATCCTTAACCCACTGAGCAAGGCCAGGGATCGAACCCGAGTCCTCATGGATACTAGTTGGGTTCGTAACCTGCCAAGCCACAACGGGAATTCCCAGTTCCAGAACTTTTACCCAAATGGGAATGTGGTCCTCGAAGTGTCTGATCTTCCAAATTTTCAAGAGAGGACATAAACCCAGACTGTATATGAACTTTCCCCCTTTCTTAAAATTCTTTTATTTGACAAACATTTACTGAACAGCCTCAATGTACAAGGCATCATTCTAGGCACTGGGGATACAGCAGTGAACTAAACAGACAAATGTGGGCG
Source organism: Sus scrofa (assembly GCF_054392235.1). Taxonomy (NCBI): domain Eukaryota; kingdom Metazoa; phylum Chordata; class Mammalia; order Artiodactyla; family Suidae; genus Sus; species Sus scrofa. Next base: position 17,111,917 of record NC_139385.1, read on the forward strand.
ACACATCCAAACTGGGGGGGTACTATGTGGGATTTACACCCTCTCCCCTCCAGTATTCAGCCTATAGCCAAGACTTGCAAAATTAGAAATAAAAGTCTAGATCCTTCGGTTCCCACTGTGGAAAATGGGATTGGTGGCATCTTGGGAGCGCTGGGATGCAGGTTTGATCCCCGGCTGGCGCAGCGGGTTAAGGATCTGGCGTTGCCACAGCTGCGGCTCAGATCTGATTCCTGGCCGGGAAATCCATATGCCACAGGGTGGCCAAAAAAGAAAAAAGAAAAAACTAAGTCTAGATCCTCCTATTTCAAAGGAATTGAAAAAAAAAATCCAGATCCGGAGTTCCCATCGTGGCTTAGCAGAAACAAATCTGACTAGCATCCATGAGGACACAGGTTCAATCCCTGGCCTCGCTCAGTGGGTTAAGGATTCAGCATTGCCGTGAGCTGTGGTGTAGGTCACAAATGCGGCTCAGATCCTGCGTTGCTGTGGCTGTGGTGTAGGCTGGCAGTGTAGCTCCGACTGGACCCCTAGCCTGGGAACCTCCATATGCCGCGGGTGCAGACTTTAAAAGAGTTTAAAAAAAAAAAAAAAAAAAAGAAAAAAGTCTTGATCCTTCTATTTCAAGAGAGGCCAGAGTCGCTGGGAACTGGAGGAAGAAGAGAGTCGATGCTGAGGGTCAGGATACAAGGGCTAGGAGGTTCTCGTTTCTAGAGAGAGATACAGGTTTAGGGGTAGGGGGTGCCTTTGAAGCTGCTCCAGGACTACCAACCCTTAGCTCACCCTCAATCGCAAAGATCTTTTCCTGAAGCTGGTTCTGAATGGTCTTCAGAGCTTCAAAGTTAGTCACCTGGAACACGTGATCACCAGACGGCTTGGATGCAATGGTATTAAGCTCCTCACGAGATTTCCAACTGTTGAAGGCATCTCCCACCTGTTACCAAAAAAACACAGACTGAATCAGACACTGTCTAGGGGTAGCAAAGACAATTCTGCAGGAAAAGAATCTGAAACAATGTTTGCCCAAGGAAGGGATGCACCAGATGGCCCCTGGGACAGGGCTGCTAGGTACGGTTGAGCAGGTTGTACACTCTGCATTCTGTCAAGGGAGAGACTGCAGCTGTCCAGCCTTGGGTCCATTTGCTGTGCCAGGTCTCCCGGTGTGGGACTGACCTTTCCTCAGAGGCTGGGGAGCTTTTTCCTTCATATGAAGGTGTTTCCTAATGCCAAGCCAGGCACCTGTGATGATCCCTCCTTCTATGTCATACAAGATACTGTGGTAGTTTGAGGACGCAGTGTTCCATCCCTTTTCCCCTTTCCTGGATCCAAGCCGCTTCCCCAAAGCTTTGCTTCAACCTCTGCCTCTTGGCATCTTGGCAGAGTATTCTGTTCTGCTCATTGTCTCTGGGCTCAGCCATGTCTATTGCTTTAGCCCAAGGACATTGTCATATGTGATCCAGAGGCTTGAAAAATGCTTGCAGAGTTCCTGTCGTGGCACAGCGGAAATGAATCTGATTAGCATCCATGAGGATACGGGTTCAATCCCTGGCCTTGCTCAGTGGGTTAAGGATCCAGTGTTGCCATGAGCTGTGGTGTAGGTCGTAGACACAGCTCGGATCTGATGTTGCTGTGGCTGTGGCACAGGCTCCGATTCAGCCCCTAGCCTGGGAACCTCCATATGCTGCAGGTATGGCCCTGAAAAGACAAAAAAAGAAAGAAAGAGAGAAAGAAAAGTGCTTGCAACGTTTCCACGTGCTCCTTTTTTTTCCCTTAATGGCCATATCCTCGGCATATGGAAGTTCCCATGTGCAGGAACTCCTTCCGCTGGATCTTTTGTTCCTCTGCCTTCACCATGAGGACACGCCCGCACTAGCCCGCTGGAGGATGAGACACGGGGAGCCGAAGAACGGAGTTACCCCTACTGCCCCAGCCCAGCAGACAGACCTAACTGGCAACCATCAGAAACGGAGAGAGCCCAGCCAAGATCAGCAGAGCTGCCCACCAACCTGCAGCTGATTACGGAGCCTTGAGTGAGTCCGGCGGGGACCCTCGAAATTGCCCAGTTGACCCAGAGACTCGCTCATTATTTTAAGCCACCGCATGTTGGCGCAGTCTGTTGCAGGGCGTCATGGGACATTTGTTCACTGAGACAGGGACACTCAGGCTCGCGCTGAGGACCCTTGCCCCACTTTGGTTTTATTGATGCTTGCAAAGGAAAAGGAGGATAGACCCCAAAGCAGCAACCTTCCACCGAAGCATCAGGCCAGAGAGCCACGTTTCCTACCCCGATGACGTAGCGAATGACGCCCTTTCTATCCGCTTCAGGGATGACATCCTCATACCCCAAAGGATCGCCGAACTTTTCTCCGTCCGTGATGACAACTAGGATCTTAAGGGCATTCTCCCGGGCTCCACTCTTGCTGTGAAACAGTTCTCTTCTGTCCAGGGAGGAAGAGGGAAACATCAAATTCGAGCGGACAGGGAGTTCCTGTTGTGGCTCAGTGGGTTAAGAACCTGACTGGTATCCATGAGGATGCGAGTTCGATCCCTGGCTCCCTCAGTGGGTTAAGGATCCCGCATTGCCCACAAGTGGCAGCACGGGTCACAGACACCGCTCGGATCCCTCGTTGCTGTGGCCAAGGCATAGGCCCGCCTCTGCAGCTCTAATTCGACCCCTAGCCCAGGAACCTCCATATGCTGCAGTAGCCCTAAAAAGATAAAAAAAAATTCGAGCAAATACTTAATGCTAGGGAAGGATCACCAGCAGTCACAGATGCGACTGGGCTCTGTCTAGGAAGCAAGTGGGCTCCCCCACAGGGGAACACTGAGACCCAGGGGCCCCACGATCAGGAAGGGCAGCAGGAGAATGGAAAGGAAGCCCTCATGGCCTTTATATACTTGGGTGTAGGTTACTTTTTTTTAACTGAGTATTATTTCTTTTAAATTAAAAAAGAAATTTGGAGTGCCCACTGGGGCTCAGTGGCTAACAAACTCGACTAGTATCCGTGAGAACACAGGTTCGATCCCTGGCCTCCCTCAGGGGGTTAAGAATCCGGCGTTGCTGTGAACTGTGGTGTAGGTGGCAGACGAGGCTGGGATCCAGCGTTGCTGTGGCTCTGGTGTAGGCCGGCGGCTACAGCTCCAATTCCACCCTTAGCCTGGGAACCTCCCTATGCTACAGGGGCAGCCCTAAAAAGACATAAAAAAAAAAGTTTAACAAGCTTAATTGTGCCTTCATCAAACCTCTCCTGCTGTGATGCAATGGCCCACCAGCTCGTCTTCCTAGACTTTGTCCCTGCCCTTGCCGTGAGCTGTGGTGTAGGTCGCAGACACGGCTCGGATCTGGCGTGGCTGCGGCTGTGGCTGTGGTGTAGGCTGGCAGCTGCAGCTTCAACTTAACCCCTAGCCTGGGAACCTCCATATGCTGCGGGTGTGGCCCTAAAAAGACAGAGAGGGAAAGAGAGAGAGAGAAGGAAGGAAGGAAGGAAGGAAGGAAGGAGAGAAAAAAAAAGAAAACCTCCCTCCATCATAAGCGAAGAGAGGAGAGCTTACACTACTTTGCGGATTCCCGTGGCGGTGTGAGTCCTCCCCAGCAGCTGTCTTATTGGCCTCACCAGCAATTCTGGGGAAGGGTTTCTCTTGAAATCATTGAAGGTGAAATGAGTGTAGAAGTCTTCAGAGTACTGCATCAGAGCAAACTGGGAACGGGCACCTCGTATTAAGTGGAGAAGGTGCCCACCCCCCACACACGTACACTTAGCCACCTCCCAGGAAACTCTCCCTCAATCTTAAAACACTCCAGTTTCCAAGGAGTTCCCGTGGTGGTGCAGCAGGAACGAATCCGACGAGGAACCGTGAGGTTGCAGGTTCGATCCCTGGCCTTGCTCAGTGGGTTAAGGATCCGGCGTTGCCGTGAGCAACCTGTGGTGTAGGTTGCAGACGCGGCTCGAATCTGGAGTTGCTGTGGCTGTGGTGTAGGCCAGCAGCTACAGCTCTGATTGGACCCCTAGCCTGGGAACCTCCATATGCTGGGGGTGCGGCCCTAAAAAGACAAAAGACCAAAAAAAAAAAAAAAAAAAAAAAAAAAAAAAAACACACCACTCCAGTTTCCAAATTCCTCCAAAGTGTGCACCACCTGCAATCCGTCTGCCTCACCAGGACAGAGATGGGCCGTCAACCCCCCCCCACTTCTCAGCACTAAAACTCAGCCAGAGATGACACGGGGGTTTTTCACATCCCATGCCCACCCCTATCCCTCAGTCTGCCTGCTTTGCAGAGGGCTGGAAGAAGGCTGGGCTGCATCCAGACAGAGCAGGAAAAGCAAATCACGCATGAAAGCCATGATCGATTAGCAGCTGGCACCAAAAGTGGAGGGGAACGTGGCAGCCTGGTTAGCACGTACCTGCCAGCCTTGTACAGGCGCTTCCCTAACCTACCCATTGGTCCTTACCAAGGTTTTGGACTTTTGGAATTGACCCATCACAGTGGAGACAAACTCCTTCATCCGCTGAAAGTCTAACCGGTTGATGCTACCGGAACCATCAATCAAAAAGGCAATGTCACTCTCTTGCTGAGGGCACCCTGGGGAAAAAGGCAAAGGAATGAAGTATGAGAGCCTCGCGGCCCATTCTCTGCACGTCAGCTCTCTGCTGAGCAATGAGAACGAAAGGGAAATAAGACGCGACCCACACTCCAAGCTCAATAAACACACAAAGTGGCACGGAAGATGCTGCTCCATGCTGCTCGAGGCAGTCCGGAAAAGCAGTGCTATAGGAGGGACCTTATGAAGAAAGAGAAATAATTTGCCAGATGGGGTTCCCGTTGTGGCTCAGGGGGTTAAGAACCCAGGTAGTATCCATGAGGATGTGGATTCCAACCCTGGCCTCGCTCAGTGGGTTAGGGATCCAGTGTTGCTGTGAGCTGTGGTGTAGGTCGTAGATGCAGCTGGGATCTGGCATTGCTGTGGCTGTGGAATCAGAGCTATGGCTCCGATTGGACCCTTAACCTGGAAACTTGCATATGCCTCAGGTACAGCCTTAAAAAAAAAAAAAAAAAAAGAAAGAAAAGAAAAAAGAAGAAATAATTTGCCAGAAATACAAAAAGAGAAATACATTACAGGAAAAAAATGGCTAGTGTCCTCCGCCTTCTGCCCCCAGCCCCAGATTCACTTTCTACCCTCCCCTACTCTGCCCAGGAGCTCGGACCACATGGACCACAGCAACAGAACTCCTTCCAACCTCTGGCTCCTAGTTGTATTTTGCCCAATTAGGAGCCTCAACAGGAGACTGGAGGGAGGGAGGGAGGAGGATCAGAGTACTTGGCCCCGGCTCCCTCCCCGCAGGGCTGCTTGGGGCCCTTCATTCCCTCCACAGACCAGGGCTTCTCTCAAGGAGGCCTGCTCCCCACGACTCCCTCTCCACCTGGATTCTGGGGACTGCTCCCTCTCCTTGATCCATCAGCCTGGGGTGGCAACAGCTCTGCTGCTATTTGCCCTGGGTTCCTGGACTGTCCATTGTACGCTTTAGACCCTGCCACAGCTTTATAAACTGTCCCCTCCTAAATACCTTTGACCCTTGAATAACACAAGTGTCAGGGACCCCATGCCGTGGAAAATCTACATACACACACTATTCCGTTTAGAGTGAATAAGCAATGAGATCCCACTGTATAGTACAGGGAACTAGATCCAACCTCTTGTGATCGAACATGATGGAAGATGATAAGAGAAAAAGAATGTATATATGCGCGACTTTGCTGCCCAACAGAAACTGACACAACACTGTAAATCAACTACACTTAAATAAATAAGTAAATCTGCGTGCATAACACTTAGGACTCAATAATAAGGTGAACGATCCAATACGAGTGGATAAAATATTTGAATAGAAACTTCACGAAATAAGTTGTAGAAGGTACATGAGAAGATGGTCACTGTCATAGCCCTCAAGGAAATGCAGGTTAAAACAACAAGGGAGTTCCCGTCATGGCTCAGTGGTTAACGAATCCGACTAGGAACCATGAGGTTGTGGGTTCGATCCCTGGCCTTGCTCAGTGGGTTAAGGATCCAGAGTTGCCGTGAGCTGTGGTGTAGGTCGAAAATGTGGCTCGGATCCCGAGTTCCTGTGGCTGTGGTGTAGGCCGGTGTCTACTGCTCCGATTCGACCCCTAGCCTGGGAACCTCCATATGCCATGGGTGCGGCTGTAAAAAGGAAAAAAAAAGAGAGAAAGAGATTCTCACCTCCTGGTAATAACACTCTTGCATAGTCCTCTCATCTTAATTGAAGATTATTTGTATTTATTTATTTTTACTGAAGTATAGCTGTTTCACAGATTGTGTTAGTTTCTTGTGTTTGTTTCAGGTAGACAGCAAAGTGATTTGGGTGTTTGTTTGTTTTTTCCAGATTTTCCATTTTAGGCTATTACAAGCTATTAATATTGTTCCCTGCGTTACACAGTAAATCCTTGTTGCTGATCTGTTTTACGTATGGCAGTGTGCATCTGTCAATCCCAGGCTCCTAATTGATCCCTCTCCCCTTTCCTTGGGAAACCATACATTTATTTTCTATGTCTGTGAGTCTATTTCTGTTTTGCATATAGGTTCATTTACATGATTTTTTAGACTCTATGTATAAGTGATATCATATGATATTTGTTTTTGTCTAACTTACTTCACTTAGTATGATATTTTCTAGGTCCATAGGTCCATCCATGTTGCTGAAAACGGCAATATTTCACTTTTTTATGGCTGAGTAATAGTCTACACACTACATCTTCTTTATCCATTGTTTTTTTTATAGTTTTCATTTATTTATTTATTTATTTTTGCTTTTTAAGGCTGCACCCACGGCATATGGAGGTTCCTAGGCTAGGGGTCTAATTGGAGCTACAGCTGCCAGCTACACCACAGCCACAGCCACACCAGATGTGAGCCACATCTGCAACCTACACCACAGCTCACGGCAACACCAGATCCTTAACCCACTGAGCAAGGCCAGGGATTGAACCTGCAACCTCATGGTTCCTAGTCGGATTCGTTTCAGCTGTACCACGATGGGAACTCCTATCCATTCATTTGTTGATGGACGCTTAGGTTGCTTCTACCTCTTGGCTACCGTGCTGCTATCACCACTGGCGTGCATGTATCTTTTCAAATTGAGTTTTCATCTTTTCTGAATATAGGCCGAGGAGTGGGATTGCTGGATCACATGATAGCTCTGTTTTTAATGTTTTGCAGCATTTCCATACTATTTTTCAAAGTGGTTGCACCAATTGACACTCCCACCAACAGTGTTGGGGGGGGGGGGTGTCCCTTTGTCTCACAAAGATGAGTGGCTATATCAGGACTTTTCTCCAAGTGCAAGATCCCAGCACCTTCCCACAGCCTTTCTCTGCATTGGAACCCAGTTCCCTCACACTTCTGCACCTAGACCTCTGGGTGCCCCCCAGATGCGCCTTCCAGTCTGACGCGGCTCAATGGTACCCACCTCTGAGGGTCTCTGGGACCCTCTGGGGCTGCTGATGTAGGTTGGATCCAAACAGGAAGCAGAGGCCGTTCACATAGGTGTTCTCCTTGCAAATTTGGTGCACAGTAGGGCCGCAGGCCTAGGGGGCGGGGAACAGGTGGGAGAGGCTGTCCTACTTCTTGCCCTTCTACCTCCACCCAGCAAGACCCCAGCCCCAGCAGCCTTGGGCCCCCAAATCCTTCCCTCGGGACATTTCCCACGACCCAAGGCAACTCACCAGCAGCCGGGACGGATTAGTGGCAAACGTCAGAGACAGGCCCAGGGACATGTTCACAGCCTCTGGGGGCACTGAGGGGACAGATATTTACATGGTCACCCTCGGGGTATTAGAAGGGGTTGTGTAAGAGCTGCACAGGGATCACCTCCACCTGGGAAACGTGGAGGTCTGACGGATCCGGGGAGGCATGTCGGGCATAAAAAAGGGACACAGGACAGGAGTTCCCATCATGGCTCAGCAGTTAGTGAACCCGACTAGCATCCATGAAGACAAGGGTTCGATCCCTGGCCTTGCTCAGTGGGTTAAGGATCTGGCGCTGCAGTGAGCTGTGGTGTAGGTCACAGATGCAGCTCAGATCCTGTGTTGCTGTGGCTGTGGTGTAGGCTGAAGGCTACAGTTCTGATTCGACCCCTAGCCTGGGAACCTCCATATGCTGCGGCCCTAAAAAGACAAAAAGACTAAATAAATAAATAAAGTAAAAATAAGAAAGGACACAGAATGGTGCCTGAGGGCACCTGCATGCAGCTCAGAGGCCGGGGAGCTGGACACTAGGGGGGGGGGCCCCCCCCGGCCCCCACCCCCAGGCCCCAGGTCAAAGGCAATGCCTAGCATATCCAGGTGTGTGCAGATGTAGCCCTGGGTCCCAGCCAGGGGCAGTGACTCACCCTGCAGGCGGATAGGCTCACATGTGCCTGTGCTGTAGTCACACTGGTAGAGGCCACCTGTTTGGTTGGCAGCCCTTACCTCCTGGGGGGCTCCAACCACCAGCCTGTGGGGAGAGGTGGCAACAGATCACCACAGGGACAAAGAAAACTCTGGCATCTGGAGAGAGAAGGAGACCGTGGAAGTTCTGCCCACCACCCAGAGGAAAAGTGGGGGAGCCAGCCACACGGGGGTTTCCCGATTCCCAGAAACAGGAGGGAGACTCAGCAAAAAAAAAGGGGGGGGGCGGTTTAACCACTGACTGTTTATTGTGAATATTCTTATAATCCAGTCATTGGAATTTATGGTCCCAGAGGTTATTTCAGTGAATCCGAGAATGTCTAAATCCTGAAGGCCAAAACAGTGACGGTGAACGGTCTACCTTCCCAATTTGTTTTTTTGTTTCTTTGTTTGTTTGGGGGGTTTTTTCACTTTTTAAGGCCACATCCGAGGCATATGAAACTTCCCAGGCTAGGGGTCCAATCGGAGCTGTTACCGCAGGCCTACACCACAGCCACAGCAACACAAGATCCGAACCACGTCTGTGACCTACACCACAGCTCACGGCAACGCCAGATCCTTAACCCACTGAGCAAGCCCAGGGATCAAACCCGCGTCCTCATGGATCCTAGTAGGGTTTGTTAACCACTGAGCCATGAGGGGAACTCCTACCTTCCCAATTTGGAATCACTTCCCCATTCCTGTGTCTTACAGGGATGCAATATTGCACTTTGGACAGGAAAAGAGGCCTTGGAGTTTTGGAGTTACTCTTGTGGCTCAGCAGTAATGAAACCAACTAGAATCCAATATGATGTGGGTTCAATCCCTGGCCTCCCTCAGTGGGTTAAGGATCAGGCGTTGCCTGTGTGGATCAGCGTGGTATTGGTCTCAGATGCGGCTTGGATCTGGTGTTGCTGTGGCTGTAGTGGAGACCAGCAGCTGTAGCTCCAATTTGACCCCTAGTCTGGGGAACTTCCATGTGCTGCAGGTGTGACCCTAAAAAGCAAAAAAAAAAGAGGCCTTGGAGTTTTACTGTCTGGGATCCAATTCTAGTCCCCAGAGTTCCCTGGTGGCCTGGCTGTTAAGGATCGACGTTGTCAGTGCTGTGGCATAGGTTTGATCCCTGGCCCCAGGAACTTCTACATGCCTCCGTCATGCCCCCTCCTAAAAAATCTAGTCCCACTCTTACTTCCTGTATGACCTTGGGCAAGTCAATTAATTACTTTATTACGCTTCAATTTTCTCATCTCTAAAATATAGATAATAGTAGCACCTACCTCAAGGTTACTATCCAGAGTAAATGAGTTAATCCATGAACAATCCCAAAACAGGGAAAATGTTTAAACTTGGAGAGGGAAGGGCCTCTCTAAGGATGACATAATACCTGGAGATCATTTTAAAATGAAGACATTCAACCCCACTATCATTGTTTTCTCTCTCTCTCTTTTTTTTTTTTTTTTTTTTTTTTTTTGGTCTTTTTGTCTTTGTTGTTGCTATCTCTTGGGCCGCTCCCTCGGCATATGGAGGTTCCCAGGCTAGGGGTCGAATCGGAGCTGTAGCCACCGGCCTACGCCAGAGCCACAGCAACGCGGGATCCAAGCCGCGTCTGCAACCTACACCACAGCTCACGGCAACGCCGGATCGTTAACCCACTGAGCAAGGGCAGGGACCGAACCCGCAACCTCATGGTTCCTAGTCGGATTCATTAACCACTGCGCCACAACAGGAACTCCTTTTTTGTGTGTGTGTGTGTGTGTAGGGCTACACCTGCAGCACATGGAAGTTCCCGGGCTAGGGGGTCTATTCAGAGCTACAGCTGCTGGCCTACACCACAGCCACAGCAACCCCGGATCCTTAACCCACTGATCGAGGCCAGGGATCGAACCGGCATCCTCATGGATACTAATCCTCATGGATACTAGTCGGGTTCATTTCCACTGCGCCACAACGGGAACTCCCCCACTGTCATTTTAGATATATTTCTGGATGTGACCAACTACCATCAGCCAAGTCAAAAGACAATCAATGGGGCGAGGGAGATGAGCAGCTCATATCCCAGGCTTCTTCCCCCAGTATAGTTGGAGCCCTCACAAACCAATAAGAGGAAAAAAAACACAATAAGAGAAAAAGGGGGCAACGGATAAGAAAAAAAAAAAAAGTGTTCACAGAAAAAGGAGATAAATCTTTGGTTTAAAAAAAAATGCAGTTTAAAACTAAATTGAGATACTATATCTCACCTACTCAGTTTACAAAGATGGTCAACTTGATAACACTTCCAGGTTGACAAATGGGTGGGGAAGTCAGTATGTGCATAAATTTCTGGTGTGAGTGCAAATTGTTGCCACCTTCATAGAGGGCAATCCGGAAAAATCTCTTAAAATTACACATAATTATGTACCCTTGGACCCAACAATCCCGGTTCTAGGAATTTACTTCCAAAATCTACTTGCACATGTAAAAATGTCAGCATTATTCATAGAGCAAAAATTGGGAAAAATCTAATGTCCATTAAGAAGAGATTTAAATGCAATATAAAGGTAAATTATAATACCTCTAAATAATAGAATATGATGTGAGCATGAAAAAGAACATGGGAGCTCTTTATACACTTATTTGCTAAAACTACCAAGCTCTGGTTTTTTTTTTTAATGACTCAATGAATTTGATTACATTTATAGTTGTACAATGATCATCATCACAGCCCAATTTTATAGCATTTCCATCGCAACACCAAGCTCTATTAATTAAAAAAAAAAAAACACAGAGTTCCCAACATAGCTCCAGGCTTGGGTGTGGCCCTAAAAAGACCAAAAAAAAAAAAATTTGCAAAGTACAATACAGAGCAGAGAGGCCCGAAAACTCTAGAAAAGTAACATTATTTCCATAACTGTTATTTCTGTGAAAGTAAATATTTTGGGCTTTGCAGTCTCTCTGCTCTGCTACTGTGGGTTCAAAAGTGCCATAAATAGTCAAGGGGTGGGTAGCCAATTGTCAATAAAAGGCATTTACTGGAGTTCCCGCCATGGCTCAGAGGTTAGCGAACCCGACTAGTATCCATGAGGACGAAAGTTCGATCCCTGGCCTCGCTCAATGGCTTAAGGATCTGGTGTTGCCGTGAGCTGTGGTATAAGTCACAGACACGGCTCAGATCTGGTGTTGCTGTGGCTGTGGCGGAGGCTGGCAGCTACAGCTCCGATTAGACCCCTAGCCTGGGAACCTCCATATGCTGCAGGTGCAGCAGCCCTAAAAATACAAAAAGACCAAAAAAAAAAATTTTTTGTAATGAAAAAACAAAAGGCATTTACAAAAATAGGCAGCAGGCTATAGTTTGAGTGTAGCATGCAATGCAAATTGAATGCAGGATGGGGCTTAGGGAAATGTGGAGGTCTATGCGGCAGCATAGAATCTCCCTGAAAGAGGGGAGTTCCCGTCGTGGCGCAGTGGTTAACGAATCCGACTAGGAACCATGAGGTTGCGGGTTCGGTCCCTGCCCTTGCTCAGTGGGTTAACGATCCGGCGTTGCCGTGAGCTGTGGTGTAGATTGCAGACGCGGCTGGGATCTTGCGTTGCTGTGGCTCTGGCATAGGCCGGTGGCTACGGCTCCAATTCAACCCCTAGCCTGGGAACCTCCATATGCCGCGGGAGCGGCCCAAGAAATAGCAAAAAAGACAACAACAACAACAAAAAAAAAAAGACAAAAGACAAAAAAAAAAAAAAAAGAATCTCCCTGAAAGAACACACGAGAAACTGTCTACCAGGGACCCTGCCAGGGAGGGAACTGGGGGAAAGGAGTGAGGAGGAGACTTTCCATCACTTTTTTTTTTTGTCTTTTTTGCCACTTCTTGGCCAATCCTGCGGCATATGGAGGTTCCCAGGTTAGGGGGTCAAATTGGAGCTGCAGCCGCCGACCTACACCACAGCCACAGGAACTCGGGATCCGAGCCGCATCTGCGGCCCACACCACAGGTCAGGGCAACGCTGGATCCTTAACCCACTGAGCAAGGCCAGGGATCGAACCTGCCACCCCATGGTTCCTAGTCGGATTCATTAACCACTGCGCCATGACAGTGGTTACACTCTTTTGTATCTTTAGAGCTTAGAAGCCTGCTGAGTCAACAAACAAATCAAGGAGATTGTTTTGTTTTGTTTTTTGTTTTCAGACATGTTAAGTCTTGTACGGAAAGCCTGCGGGACAGGAAGTGCCCCCTGAGGCCCTTACCTCGACCCCTCCAGCTGGACCACGCTCTGCCCGAAGCCATTTGCATTTTCCTGGAAGACGACTGCATTTTCCGTGTCCAGGTTGAACCCATGACTTAAGGCCAAGGCTGGAAGGAGAACAAGGGGGTGGGAGTCAGGAAGAGATACGGAGACAAGTTAAGAAAGCCCTCCTGCCCCGAGCATCTTCCTGCCAGGATTCACCCTAACCCAGCACGGAGATGGGGGCCTCCAGGGCCAGCCCTTACAGCCTGTAGCAGAGGGCACCACACGTCTGTCTGTCTGTCTGTCTGTCTGTCTGTCTGTCTTCCTTTCTTTCTTTCATTTTGCCACACCATATGAGAGTGCTGGGGCCAGGGATCAAATCCGAGCCACAGCTCCAACCTAGCCTACGGCAACACCAGATCCTTAACCCACTTCACCTCCGAGGGAACTCCCACACGTGTTGTATAAATGACCAGAGAGTAAATATTTCGGGCCTTGTGAACCAAGAGAATCTCTTGCATGGATACTTAATATAAAAAAGAGGAAATATTTTCCCATAAATTTTTCCATTAAGGAAACTCAAAATATAACATTCAAGTACCATTGTAAAATAAATTAACTGATGAGACCAACGAAATTCTTTGGGATAGATAACATTTCACGCCACCAGGATAAAATTAGTGTCCCTGTCATGAATAGATTCTAAATGTTCACCTGGGACCTATGGCTCCAAGTTGTACAAAAACACATGCCACTGTGTCCTGGCCTTATGCCCACAGTCTACAGCTTGCCAACTCCTGGCCTAAGCACCACCAGCGTGGGATGTAATGGAAAAAAATTTCCCGTACTGAGGTATAGGGAAGTCATTCTGGCTTATACATGATTTAACTTGAATTTTACACTAAAACAGCCTGTTTGTAGCCTGTCAAACATACATTGTGCATTTGCTTTAATCATGAAAGAAAAAGGTTCATTGTCCAAGAGAACAGTGTGCCCATGTTAAAAACAAAGATGAAATGCTTCCCTTCCTGGGACTCAAATGCTGGTATTCCTTCAATGATAAAACTCCCTGGGAGTTCCCACTGTGGTGCAACAGGATTGGTGGCATCTTGGGAGCGCTGGGACAACGGTTCAATCCCCGGCCCGGCACAGAGGCTTAATTTAAGGATCCAGCGTAGCCGCAGCTGCAGCACAGGTTACAACTCTGGCTCAGATCTGATCCCTGGCCCAGAAACTCCATATGCCACAGGGTGGCCAAAAATGACAAAAAAATAAAGAAAGAAAGAAAGAAAAAAAAAAAAAAAAAAGACTCCCTTCCCCAGGGCCAAGGCCATACTGACTCACTTATGTACCTGTGGATCTGTTTCGTGTTTTCTTTTTTCTTTTTTTGAAATCCTGAAGAAATGTCTCCCTGACTTGTTTAATGTTCTTTGTTCTGACATGATATAAAACTGTGCTGAAGGGGAGTTCCCTTCCTGGTGCAGCAGAAATGACTCCGACTAGAATCCATCAGGATGTGGGTTCAATCCTTGGCCTCGCTCAGTGGGTTAAGGACCCAGTGTTGCCATGAGATGTGGTGTAGGTCGCAGATATGACTCGGATCTGCCATTTCTGTGGCTGTGGTGTACCCCAGCAGCTGTAGCTCTGATCTGACCCCTAGCCTGCGAACTTCCAAGTGCCGTGGGTGCGGCCCTAAAAAACAAAACAAAACAAAACAAAACAAACAAAAACAAAACTGCTGAAGATCTTGCTTCTCTGGAACAGTTCCTCAGAGGTCTCTGAGGGGCTGCCTCTTAGGCTATGTCCTCAGTTTGGCTCAAAAAAAAAAAAAAAAACTTCTTTTCTATTCCTATTATAGTTTGTTTGTTTGTTTGGGTATTTTCTGCTTTTTAGGGCCACACCTGTAGCATATGGAAATTCCCAGGCTAGGGGTCCAATCAGAGCTACAGCTTCTGGCCTACACCACAGCCACAGCAATGCCAGATCTGAGCGGTATCTGCGACCTACACGACAACTCATGGCAATGCCAGATATTTAACCACTAAGCAAGGCCAAGGATTGAACCCACGTCCTCGTGAATATTAGTCCGGTTCTTTACCACTGAGCCACAACAGGAACTCCTTCTATTCCTATTATAGACTGCTTATTGATTATTTCCATCAACAGGTGCATTTAACCCCTCCAACCTTCACCTTGGGTTCCCAGCCCACTAATGGGCCCATCAAGTTCCTAAAGACTCAGTTAGACAGGTTCCTTCCTATGCAAGCAACGTTCAAGCATTTCTTTCCCTTCTTCGGCTCATACGCCACAAAACACAGATTAAAAAAGGAATCAAACTTGAATCATTTTGGTCAATCAGTCATTCAACAAACACTTACACGTGGGTGCTCAGAAAATAGGAGGCAAATAGGAGGTGGTGAGGCGGAACCCAAGAAGCAACACTCCAAGACCTGCTGTGCCCCCTTAAACATGTCATTTCACCACTTGGGGCCTCAGTTTTCTCATCTGTGAGTGAAGGGACACCTTGTATAGTCTATGAATTGTCATTCAACCAAGCTTCTCTGGTCATCCCATAACTTTCCCCCAATCCCTTTTGTCTCTTCCCAGTCCAGCTCCTAAATATTCTGGACCCTTTCTCTCCATTCACAAATTCAGAAATTTCCCTCCTCCTCACCCTGAGCTCCCCCCATCCCCGCCCCTCTCCTGGCGCACCTGTCAGCAGAAGGATTCTGTGAGTCATGGCTGGAGGGAGCAGGAACCGTGAGGCTGCAGGCGCCCACTGAGCCACTTCAAGGAAGCCACCAAACGCAGGAAGGACCCTAAAAAGAGAAGTAGGAGGCACAAAGTCTGTCAGATATTCAGAGGAAGAGGGCGGAGGCTCAGGGAGCCCACAGCCCTGCTGGACCGTCCTCCCCCGGGGCTGCACACAGCCTGGCCTCCCTCCCTGCCTCCCTGGCTTCCCCACCCCAACCATCAAGGTCGCCATCCCAAAGGTGTCTTTGTTTGCCCACCTGCTTCTAGAGTCGGCCAAAACCCCAGGAAAGGCAAGGACTAGACCTAGGACCTGCCTCCAGAACATGTGTTCTATTTTTATTTTTATTTTTATTTTTATTTTGGTCTTTCTGTCTTTTTAGGGCCACACCCACAGCAGGTGGAAGTTCCCAAGCTAGGGGTCTAATCGGAGCTACAGCTGCCGGCCTGCGCCATAGCCACAGCCACGTGGGATCCGAGCCGCGTCTGCAACCTACACCACAGCTCTCGGCAACGCCAGACCCTCAACCCATGGAGCGAGGCCAGGGAAGGAATGTGTGTCCTCATGGATGCTAGTTGGGACCATTAACCACTGAGCCACGACGGGAACTCCATGGAACACGTGTTCTAAACATGAATACAGTCCAGGCAGGAGAGAGGGGTCCTACCCTCTGTCTCCCTGAAAAGCCCACTTTGCAAAACATCCCTCCCTCCTGCCCAGGGAAACAGAAGACCCTCTCAGCCAGGGCTGTCCTCCTGTGTGGCCATCGATAAGGACAACTCCGGGAGTTCCCATTGTGGCTTACAGTATAACAAAGCTGACAAGTATCCATGAGGATGTGGGTTCCATCTTTGGCCTCCATCAGTGGGTTACAGATCCAGCGTTGCCCTGAGCTGTGGTGTAGGCTGGCAGCTGTGGATCCAATCTGACCCCTAGCCTGGGAACCTCCATATGCCCTTAAGGGTGCAGCCCTTAAAAAATAAATAAATAAATAAATAAAATAAGGACAACTCAGATGCAGAGAATATGCCTTCTGAATATTATTTTGTTTAAAACAAACAAAAAAGCCTCTGGCTGAGTCATTTTGCTGTACAGTAGAAATTGGCACAACATTGTAAAAATCAGCTATATTTTAATTAAGATGTGATATATATACACAATGGAATACTACTCAGCCATAAAAAAGAACAACATAATCCCATTTGCAGCAACATGGACGGAACTAGAGACTCTCATATTGAGTGAGGTAAGTCAGAAAGAAAAAGACAAATACCATATGATATCACTTATATCTGGAATTTAATATATGGCACAAATGAACCTTTCCACAGAAAAGAAAATCATGGACTTGGAGAACAGACTTGTGGTTGCCAAGGGGGCAGGACAGGGAGTGGGATGGATGGGGAACTTGGGGTTCATAGATGCAGACTACTGCCTTTGGAATGGATGAGCAATGAGATCCTGCTGTGTAGCACAGGGAACTATGTCTGGTCACTTAGGATGGAGCCCGATAATGTGAGGAAAAAAGAATGTATACGTGTATGTGTGACTGGGTCACCATGCTGTACAGTAGAAAAGTGACAGAATACTGTAAACCAGCTATAATGGAAAAAAATTTAAATCATTATAAAAAATTTAAAAATAAAAAAATAAAAATAAAAAGCCTCAAACCCTTTTGCCCAGAAATTTTTCACTTCTAAGAATGTATCCTACGACATAGCTGAGGAGAATGGTCAAAGGTGTCTGTACAAGCTCGCTCACCACAGTGTGGTTTTTAACTGTGAAAAGTAACAGCAGCCTAAATACCCAACCACAGATACAGCCTTATGTTCTGTACTATCTGCTTCCTTCATGGACTTCTCCTGTGGCCTAAAGCATAACTTCAGGCCATAGTGCCTAGTAACTTCCAAATCACTTTTCAAAGACCCAGGAGCATTTTTTTTTTTTTTCAAAATATTTTCTTTTTTTTTTTTTTTTGAATGTCTAAATCTTTTACTTATTTTTATTTTTCCATTATAGTTGATTTACAGTGTTGTTCTGTTCTTTTGTTTTTGGGGGTTTTTGTTTGTTTGTTTTTTGTCTTTTGTCTCTTGAGGGCCACACCTGCGGCATATGGAGGTTCCCAGGCTAGGAGCTGCAGCCACCGGCCTACGCCAGAGTCACAGCAACTCGGGATCCAAGCCATGTCTGCAACCTACACCACAGCTCACGGCAATGCCGGATCCTTAACCCACTGAACAAGGTCAGGGACCGAACCCGCAACCTCATGGTTCCTAGTCGGATTCGTTTCCACTGGGCCGTGATGGGAACTCCTGATTTACCGTATTCTGTCAATTCCTACTGTACAGAAAAGTGACCCAGTCATATGTATATACATACACTCTTTTTCTCACATTATCCTACAGGAGCATATTTTTAAGAAATACATGGAACACCCAAATATAGGACACTTTGTATGTGTCTGCTAACGGGATCCCCAAGCCAACCATTTCTCATTCTCTACTTTTTCTTGTCTCTAGTACCACTTTCTTAATAACCAGAGCAAAGAAATGTGTGCTCTGAAAAAATTTCATAAAAACTCTGTACATATTTTTAATTATCTGTTTAAAAATATGTGCATACAGAAAAACCAAATGTGAATAGTGGTTTCCTCCAGACAGCACGTCAATGAGTCTGTCCTGCTCTATTGCTTGCATTGCAAACCATTCCAAACCTTAATGACTTAAAACAGCAGCTTCTTTCTAATTGATTTTATTGACATATAGTTGATTTACAATGCTGTATTAGTTTCTGGTGTACAGCAAAGTGATTCGGTTATACATATACATAAACAGTTTGCATCTGCTAACCCCAAACTCCCAGCCCATCCCCTCCCTCTTGGCAACCACAATTCTAAAACAGCAACTTCTTATTGTTTTGTGGTCCTATGGATTGTCTGACCTTAGCAGTTCTCAGTAGGGAGTCTCAGGTGGCTGCAGTCAGACTGTGAGTGGGGCTGGAGGCCTTGAAGGCTCAGCTGGGTGGAAAATAGATCACTCCCACCGCTGGAAGCTGGTGCCAGCTACAGGCTAGGCGTTCCGTTGGTGCTGTCAGCTGGAGGAACTCCATGTGTCCTCTCTTTGTGGCTTGGGCTACTCCCAGCATAGTGGTTAGGTTTCAAGAGCATGTATTCCAAGAGAAAAGAATTGAAAGTTTCCAATCGCTTAAGGTTTTGATCGGAAACTGTCTCGGAGCCACTTCCATCATAATCTACTGGTCAAGCAGTCACAGAGCTCGGCCACATTCAAAGAGAGGGGACATATTAAAAAACAAACAGTTATATTTGGCATGGATGGGCCATGGGCCTACTGTACAGGGAACTGTGTGTGACTGGGTCACTTTGCTGTACGATAGAAACTGAAGAAACATTATAAATCAACTCTAACAAAAAATTAAAATTCTTCTGGATATAAAAAAAAAACAATGCTGTATTATATATTCGAAAGTTGCTGACAAAATAGTCCTTAAAGTCCTTGTCACAAGAAAAAAATAATTTGTAACTATGTGAAGTGATGATGTGGTAATCAAGTCACAATATAGACATGTATCAAATCATCATGTCACACACCTTAAACTCATACAATGGTATGTGTTATATCTCAATAAAACTGTGGGGAAATATTCTGGGAAAAAAAAAAAAAGAGGAGGAATGTCCTCCTGGCTCAGCAGGTTAAGGATCTGGAGCTGTCACTGCAGCGGCTTGGGTCACTGCTGTGGCACAGGTTTGATCCCTGGCCCAGGATCATCCGCATGCTGCAGGCATGGCCAAAAAACCAAACAAGTAAAAGGGACAGAGATCTCATCTCTCAGTGGGAGCTGTGTCAAAGAATTTGTGGTCCACTTGAATCTGACACAGGGTGATTTTTTTTTTTTTTTTGCTTTTTTTAGGGCCAAACCCACGACATATGGAAGTTCCCAGGCTAGGGGTCGAGTCGGAGCTGCCACAGCAACTCAAGATCCAAGCCACATCTGCAACCTACACCACAGCTCACGGCAACGCCGGATCCTTAACCCACTGAGCAAGGCCAGGGATGGAAATTGCATCCTAATGGATACTAGTCCAGTTCATTACTTCTGAGCCACAATAGGAACTCCCTGTCACAGGGTGATTTTAATTTTCTTCTCTCTATATATTTTGTACTTAAAACTTTTATACAAAAGAAGAATGACTTTTATAATCAGAAAGAAAGAGGAGTTCCCGTCGTGGCGCAGTGGTTAACGAATCCGACTAGGAACCATGAGGTTGCGGGTTCGGTCCCTGCCCTTGCTCAGTGGGTTAACGATCCGGCGTTGCCGTGAGCTGTGGTGTAGATTGCAGACGCGGCTCGGATCCCGCGTTGCTGTGGCTCTGGCGTAGGCCGGTGGCTACAGCTCCGATTAGACCCCTAGCCTGGGAACCTCCATATGCCGAGGGAGCGGCCCAAGAAATAGCAACAACAACAACAACAACAACAACAAAAAACAAAAGACAAAAAGACAAAAAAAAAAAAAAAAGAAAGAAAGAAAAACACCAATAAATAAACAATAAAGTACCTATACTTGTTTGTAGGCAAAGGGACTGAAGAAAAAGAAAATCAGGCCATCAGCACAGGATAAAAAGATACCAGCCAGGGTGTGTGGGGACATAGTTTAAGAAATAAGCTGGGTTTATTTTTGGTAAGAAGCTTTCACACTCTGAGCATCACAGGAAGTTGCTAGAGCTTGGACACCACGGCCCCTCCTAAACACTGGCCAAGCGCCCACTTATCTTTAAAGGCATAGCCACAATCTCAGAAAGACTGCCCAACCTGCAGAGACTTTCTGGTTATCTTTTTCTTTTCTTTTTTTTTTTAGGGTCCCACCCACGGCATGTGGAAGGTCCCAGGCTAGGGACCAAATCAGAGTTGCAGCTGCCGGCCTACACCACAGCCACAGCAACGCCCGATCCGAGCCGCATCTGTGACCTACACAGAAGCTCATGGCAACACCAGATCCTTAACCCACTGAGCAAGGCCAGGGATCAAACCTGGACATTAAAGACCCAGTCTGTTCATGCTTGCGGTTGCCAAGGGGGAGGGGGGAGGGAGTGGGATAGACTGGGAGTTTGGGGTTAATAGATACAAACTATTGCATTTAGAACGGCTAAGCCATGAGGTTCTGCTGTCCAGCTCAGGGAACCATATCTAACCACTTGTGATAGAACAGGACGGAGGATAATATGAGACAAAGAATGTATATGACTGGGTCACTTTGCTGTAAAGTAGAAATTGACAGAACATTGCTTTTTCTTTTTTGGGGGGGGGGGCCCACACCCAAAGCACATGGAGGTTGACTTGGAGCTGTAGCTGCTGGCCTATGCCACAGCCACAGCCATGCCAGATCTGAGCCCCAACTGTGACCTACATCATAGCTCATGGCAATGCCGGATCCCCGACCCACTGAGCAAGGCCAGGGATCGAACTCGAATCCTCATGCATGAGATTCATTTCTGCTGCACCACAATGGGAACTCCCTCAACTATACTTTAATTAAAAAAAAAAAAAAAAAAAAAAAAAAAAGGAGTTCCTGACTAGTATTGGTGAGGACCAGGGAGGTTCAAACCCTGGCCTCAACCAGTGGCTTTAGGATCCTGCATTGCCTTGAGCTGTGGTGCAGGTCGCAGACATGGCTTGGATCCCACATTGCTGTGGCTCTGGCATAGGCCAGCAGCTACAGTTCAGACTCAACCCCTAGCCTGGGAACCTCCATATGCTGCGAGTGCGGCCCTAAAAGGCAAAAAATAAAAATAAATAAAAAATAAAAAAAGAACCAGTCTTTTCGTGATCAGTGATGACATCAATCATGGACTCAGCTACAAAATCTTCAAAACTTGAAATAATTTGAGCGAAGCAGTATTCCTAATAACAAATCAATCTAAATAGAGCTAAGGCACCTCGCTAGAGGATCAGAAGGTAAAAACACCACCACTTGCCTGGCCATTTACAGATATAACCTCTTCTGATACTCGCATTCAAACTATGAGTTAGATGTTATTATTAATTCTAATATTCACTTCTCTTGGGCAGTTCTTATGTTTGATGTGGCCAGATTTATTACTAGCCTTTTCTGCGACTTGTTTTCAGAAATCTCCAGAGTTAGAAAACTTTTTTTTTTTTTTTTTTTTGCTTTTTAGGGCCATATCTTGGCTATTGAAGTTCCCAGGCTAGGGGTCAGATCAGAGCTGTAGCTGCCAGCCTACACCACTGCCACAGCCACAAAGGATCCTATCCACACCTGCAACCTACAATACGCCTTGCAGCAATGCTAGATCCTTAACCCACTGAGTGAGGCCAGGGGTCAAACCTGTGTCTTCATGGTTCCTAGTCAGATTCATGACCAATGAACCAGAATGGAAACTCCTCTCTGTCTTTCTTTTTTTGGCCACACTCAAAGTATATGAAGTTCCCAGGCCAGGGAATCTGAGCACAGCCAAAACCCACACCACAGCTGCAGCAATGCCAGATCCTCAACCTGGGCGGGAGCTCAAATCCATGAGGTCACAGAGACAAATCCTTTTCCCACTGTGCCACCACAGGAACTTCCTGCCCATTTATTTTCTACCCAAGTCAATATAATGCAAGATGCCAGTATTACATGTCACTGCTGTGAAATTATTTTCTCTTCGAGTCTGAGTGAATCTGGGTATCCAGAACCCACAGCCCAACTCTGTGGAGACCACTTCAAAGAGAAGAAACCTTTGTTGCCTCCCCAAGCGCAAAAATGATGCACAGTGGCAACATCCAATCCTAACTGTATCTCTTACTTGCAGCAGATTCAGTGGGCAAAAAAGTCATCATTTGCAGAAAGTATGAAAACCCAAGACCATTAACCGGTAACTTGCTAGAACTAATCTTATTCGGCAAGATCAACATATAAAAATCTAATCCGGGGAGTTCCCGTTGTGGCTCAGCAGCGGTTAACGAACCTGACGAGCATCCAGGAGGACGAGGTTCGATCCCTGGCCTCGCTCGGTGGGTTAAGGATCCGGCATTGCCGTGAGCTGTGGTGTTGGTTGCAGACACGGCTCAGATCCTGCATTGCTGTGGCTGTGGTGTAGGCCGGCAGCTACAGCTCCGATTTGACCCCTGGCCTGCGAACCTCCATATGCCACAGGTGTGGCCCTAAAAAGACTAAATAAATGAATGAAATAAAAATCTAATGCATTCCTTATTCAGCTAACACTATTTTTTTTCTGCACCTAAGGCATGTGGGAGCTCTCAAGCCAAGGACTGAATCTGTGCCACAGTAGTGACAGCACCAGATTAACCTGATGAGCCGCCAGGGAACTCCACCAGCTAAGATTAATTTTCTAATTAGAAAATATAATAGGAAAAACACCATTCATAACACCAAAAAGCTCCCCCCCCCAAAAAAAAAAAACCCTAGGCATAAATCTAACATGAAATATGTAGGAACTATGTATTTTTTAAATTGTTACTTTCTTTTTTTTTTTCTTTTTTGCTTTTTATGGCTGCACCCTCGGCATATAGAGGTTCCCAGGCTAGAGGTCGAATCAGAGCTACAGCTGCCAGCCTACACCACAGCCACAGCAATGCAGGATCCGAGCAGCATCTGCAACCTACACCATAGCTCACAGCAATGCTGGATCCCTGACCCACTGAGCAAGGCCAGGGATCGAACCCACATCCTCATGGATACTAGTCGGATTCGTTTTTCGCTGAGCCACCACGGGAATGCTTTAGTCTTTCTTGAAGGACATAAAAGAATAGAGAGGCCATATTCATGAGTGACAAGGCTTAACATTATAAAGACAGCAGTTCTCCATCCAATTATTCAGTAAGTCAGTGTAGCCTCACCCAACAGGATTATTATCAAATTTGATAAGCTGAATCTGAAATTCACTTGGAAGAGAAAACACACAAGAATAGCCTAGAAAGCTGTGAAGCATACCTTACCACAAAACTCCATTCCATAGCCAGACATGCCTAAACAGAGCAATGCCCTCGAGTCAGATAAGCACAAGTCTGGGGTTGGTTCTGGAAGAAAAAAATTAATCCTTGGAATTCCCACTGTGGCAAAGAGCATGAAAGATCCGAGAGCTGCCTCTGCAGCAGCTGAAGCGCAGATCCAATCCCCAGCCCAGAGCCGGGGTTAAGGACCTAGAGTGGCCCCAGCTGTGGCGAAGGTCGCAGCTGTGGCTCAGATTCAGTCCCTGGCCTGGGAACATCCATATGCCACGAGTTCGACCATTAAAACGAACAAACATGAGGCCAATGGAATGAACACAGGGTATGTATATAGAAATCTGAGATCCTTAGCAGAACTAATATGTTTCTCTTAATGAAAAAGCAAACTTGACCTGATCCCACACCCCCCACCAACCACTGCCCCATTTTTTGCTTCCCTTTTGCAAAACAGGTTCCAAAACAGTTGTCTGTCTTTGCTGTGCCCGGGTCCGCTTTTCCCACCTTCCCTTGAGCCCATTTCAATCCAGCGTTTGCCCCACCCCGGCCTCCACTTCACCAAAACTGTTTTCATCACCATCACCAAGGATACGTGCTTAACTCAAGAACTGGTTTTCAGAGTTCCCATCATGGCGCAGCAGAAACGAATCCAACTAGCATCCGTGAGGACACAGGTTCGACCTCTGGCCTCGCTCAGTGGGTTAAGGATCTAGCGTTGCCATGAGCTGTGGTGTAGGTTGTAGATGCAGCTTGGATCTTGAGTGGCTGTGGCTGGGCTGTAGGCCTGCAGCTACAGCTCTGATTTGACCCCTAGCCTGGGAACCTCCACATGCCTCGTGTCCAGCTCTTAAAAAAAAAAAAAAAAGTTGGTTTTCAATCTCAAGGGATTCCACAGTGTGGCAGCTTTTGACATGTACCCACTCCTTTCTGCAATGACTTTGTACATTGGCCTCCAGGAGCCGCCCCCAACCCCACCCACCCACCCCCCAAACCCCCGCTCTTCTGCTTCTCTTTCACCTCCATCTCTCCTCCCAGGTTCTTTGGCCCATCCCTCCTTTTCTCCCCAACCACGTCAGGAGAACACCCACAGCTCTGTCCTTGGGCCTCTTTTTTATCTCTTTTCTTAGGTGCCCCCAGGGCTATAGGCACCACCTGTGTGCTGACGATCCTGGGTTTCTGTCTCCATCGCAGACCTCTCTCCTGAGCTCACAGCTAACAAGCTCTGCAAACCAAGTGTATCCAGAATGGAACACCTCACCACTCGCCATCCTGTTCCCCCATCTGGCTCCATCTCAGACACACACACACACACACACACACACACACACACACACACACGACAAGGCTAAGCTAAGCCGAGGCCCGAAAATTTCAGGGAGCTGGCTCCATCTCAGACACACACACACACACACACACACACACACACACACACGACAAGGCTAAGCTAAGCCGAGGCCCGAAAATTTCAGGGAGCTGGCTCCATCTCAGACACACACACACACACACACACACACACACACACGACAAGGCTAAGCTAAGCCGAGGCCCGAAAATTTCAGGGAGCCACTTTTAGGTTCAGACAGTTTACCGCTTACATAGACAGCAAAACCAAATCTCCCCAGGGTTGCTGTCCCACACATCAGAAAGGATGCTACTTGGGAAAAACAAAAAACAAAAAAAAAAGGAGGCTAGGAGTTCCCTGGTAGCTCAGTGGGTTAAGGATCCAGCATTGTCACTGCTGTGGCTCAAGTCACTGCTGTGGTTTGGGATTGATCTCTGGCCCAGGACCCCTGCTCTAAGTGAAGCCAAAAAAAAAAAAAAAAAAAAGAGGCTCAACTCTACACTAACAGACAAAGCAGCAGTTTTTTTGTTTATTTTTTGTCTTTTTAGGGCCACAGCTGCAGCACATGAGGTTCCCAGGCTAGGGGTCGAATCGGAGCTACAGCTGCCGGCCTACACCACAGCCACAGCAACTCAAGATCCGAGCCATGTCTGTGACCTACACCACAGCTCACGGCAACACTGGACCCTTAGCCCCCTGAGTGAGGCCAGGAATCGAACCTGCATCTTCATGGATCCTAGTCAGATTTGTTAACCACGACAGGAACTCCAACAAAGCAGTTTTAATCTGTAGCTCTACTGGGGCGTAGGCAGGGGTGGGGGTGAGGCATAAAGCCTCACAGAGGATGTCAGCACCTGGGACGAGAGCCCTAATTCCAGAGAGCCTCCTAAGGGAGGGAGGGGGCGAGCAGGAGGTGGCCCCAGGGCAGTTCTGCATCCTCCGTGCCAGGAAGATCACAGGCATTCTGCCAATACTCATGCAAGCTGTGGTTCAAGCCTTTGCCCGGGTGATGGTGTCGGGGGTGGGGCGCAATGACGGAGCTATTCCCCTAGAGTCAATCCACAGCCGTAACGTCCTCGCAGCTTGTTCAGACTGCACGTCATAAGGACATCCTACGGTTTTACCTTCAAATATGCCCAAAAACCTTGACCCCTTCTTACAAACGTGTCTGTGAACAAAACTGCGGAAGCCACCACCGTCCCACCTGGACTGCGGCCGTAAGTCGGCTTGACTGTGCCCCGCTGCTTCTCCACGTTCCCCCAACACCCCACAGTCAGTTTTGCACACAGCAGCCAGAGGGGTCCCTTCAAAACACAAGGCACAGATTATTCCTCGGCTCAAAAGCTGACAAAGGCTCCTCGCCTCGCTGGGCGTCCAAACCTACAAGGCCCCGCGGGATCTATCGCCCCCCACGCCCCCCATCCTTACCTCTCTGAGCTCAGCTCCGTTTCTTTGACCCGCTGGCTCCTTCTGCTCCAGCCAGGCTGGCCTCATGGCCATACACCAGCACACGGGCTGGTCCCTCTGACCGGCGCATTCTGCCCCCAGCTCTCTGCCGGGCCCACCCCCTCGCCGCCTGCAAACACCTGGGGTTGCTGTCACATGACTCGCTAGACTCAACTTTCCACATCCTCTCTGCTGTGCTTCTCCTCCCAAACTCTTCTGGCTTTGCTCTCAAGAGAACAAAGGTAGGGAGTTCCCTGGTGGTCGAGTGGTTAGGATTTGGTGCTTTCACCCATGTGGCCCAGGTTCCGGCCCCAGTCTGGGAACTGAGAGTCTACATCGAGGTGCTACTCGCCAAGGCCAAAGAGAGAGTGTCCATCTCCCATTGCCCCACATGATCACGGCTGCTCCCTTCCAGCACAGTCTCCCAGACCTGTCTCTCCAAATCTTGTTTCCCTCGCCTACTCAGACAATTTACTTCTTTTTTCTTTTTATCCTTTTAGGGCCACACCTGCAGCACATGGACGTTGCCAGGCTAGGGGTCGAATCGGAGATGTTGCTGCCAGTCTACGGCAGAGCCACAGCAACACCAGATCCGAGCCTCGACTGCAACCTACACCGCAGCTCACAGCAACACTGGATCCTCAACCCACTGAGCGAGGCTAGGGTTCGAACCCACATCCTCATAGACACTATGTCAGGTTCTTAACCCGCTGAGCCATGATGGAAACTCCTAGAGAATTTACTTCTGTCTAAACCCCTCCACTTTGCCGAAGGTACCACATTCAAAGGAACTGGCCCCACAGGATCTATCCTCCTGAGAAGCTTCTGGGAAGTACCAACATACTCCTTTTGTTCCATTACACTGAACGGCCAAAAAAATTTCCACCCTAGAGTCACTCTCAACAATCTGGTTAAGCCTTTGATGTCTAGGGCCAGACTAGGGGGATGAAAATCCTAGGTCTATAGCGTGGTCTTGAGCAAGTGATTCTCAGAAACTCACTGTCCTCATCTGGGAAATGATGGTGATAATTGTACTCGCCCTGGGGTGGTTGTGAGGATTTTTAGTTTATTTTTTGCTTTTTTTTAGAGCTGCACCCACGGCATATGGAAGTTCCTGGGGGGCCAAATCCGAGCTACAGCCGCCAGCCTATGCCCACAGCCATAGTCACACCAGATCTGAGCCGCATCTGTGACCTACACCACAGTTCACGGCAATGCTGGATCCTTAACCCACTGATCAGGGCCAGGGATAGAACTCTCGTCCTTATGGATTGTCAGATTTGTTTCCGCTGCACTACAATGGGAACTACTTGTTCGATGATTAAATGAGATGATAGCTGTTAAATTGCACCTAGTGAATTGTCAGTCATCATTAGCTACAATTATGCTACCCACTTTGTCTTGGGTTGACCATGACATGGTTGGCATGGCCCCCATGACACGTAAAGGGAACACTGTCTTCAAAGTTGCCTACTGCTCAGTTGGAAGCATTCCAGGCTTTTCCACCTGTGCTCTCTCAGTTGTCCAAGCAGGGGGCCAATGCCAGGCAGGCCAAAGAAGAAGTCCTACCACAGGCTTTGTGGGAGTCTTGGGTATTTCCAGCAAAATCACACTAAGACCATGGCTGCTCAGAGGTCACCTGCCGGGCAGGGACAAATGTGCTCTGCCACCACCCCTGAAATACTTCCTCCTGCTTCTCATCCAAAGCAGAAGTAGCCCAGGGCCTGACCTGAGCAGAAAGAGAAGAAAACCATTAATTCTTGTAATTGGAGGAGTTCCCGTTGTGGCTCAGCGGAAACAAATTGCCTAGCATCCATGAGGACACAGGTTTGATCCCTGGCCTCAATCAGTGGGTTAAGGATCTGGCATTGCTGTGAGCTGTGGTATAGGCCGCAGGTGTGGCTCGAATCCTGCGTTGCTATGGCGTAGGCCGGCAGCTGTAGCTCCAATTCGACTCCTAGCCTGGGTGTTTTCATATGCTGCGGGCGCAGCCCTAAAAAGACAAACAAACAAATAAAAAATCTTGGAATTGGGACAGGAAGTAAATTGTGTTTCCATCACAGGAGGAGAAGAACTAGAAGCTTTTTTATTTATTTTTTTTTTTTTTTGTCTTTTTGCCATTTCTTGGGCCGCTCCCGCGGCATGGAGGTTCCAAGGTTAGGGGTCGAATCGGAGCTGTAGCCACCAGCCTTCACCAGAGCCACAGCAATGGAGGAGCCAAGCCGAGTCTGCAACCTACACCACAGCTCACAGCAATGCCGGATCCTTAACCCACTGAGCAAGGGCAGGGATCGAACCTGCAACCTCATGGTTCCTAGTCGGATTCGTTAACCACTGAGCCACGACGG
Source organism: Sus scrofa (assembly GCF_054392235.1). Taxonomy (NCBI): domain Eukaryota; kingdom Metazoa; phylum Chordata; class Mammalia; order Artiodactyla; family Suidae; genus Sus; species Sus scrofa. The sequence continues at coordinate 17,140,426 of NC_139385.1, forward strand.
GAACTCCGAACTAGAAGCTCTTTTATGTGGACTCTTTCGCTTCCAAGGGTGAGGGGTAGATGTAAAGGGTCAAATGGCACCAACCTCTCCCAAACCCTTCAGGAAAGGTCATTTCTGGAGCGTGAGTCAGACGTGTCCTAAGACATCTGATTCTGTTCAACCTCTAAGGGGTTGGGTCAGGCCTAGGAAGTCACTGTAATTGTATTTCTTTCTCTCCACTGTATTAACCCTACAAACAGGATTTTGACAATATGAAAGAAAACAAGAAACAACAACACAATCCCACCAGCTTACTACATCAGCTTTTCTGCACAGATATTGTTATTATTATTATTTTTGTTTTGGGGGGCCATACCCTGGCTTACGGAGGTTCCCAGGCTAGGGGTCGAATCGGAGTGACAGCTGCCAGCCTATACCCAGCCACAGCAACGCCAGATCCAAGCCACGTCTTCGACCTACAGCACAGCTCATGGCAACACCAGATCATTAACCCACTGAGCAAGGCCAGGGATCAAACCCACAACCTCAAGGTTCCTAGATGGATTCGTTTCTGCTGCGCCACGATGGGAACTCCCTGCACAGATATTATTTACAAACTTGTCATGAAAAAAAGGTAGGTTTGAAGACCCCCCTGTGGCACAACTAGGTCAGCTGTGTCCCTACAGTGCTAGGACAAGGATTCAATGCCCCACCCAGCAAAGTGGGTAAAGGATCCAGTGGGTTAACGATCCAGTGAGTTGCTGAAGCTGCAGCACAGGCCACAACTGCAGCTGGAATTTGATCCCTGGTTCCAGAACTCCACATGGCACACCAGGCAGCCAAAGAAAAAAGAAAGAAAAAAAAAAAAAGTAGATTTGAATCTGTATCATGGGTTTTGGGGGGTTTTTTTGTTTGCATTTTCTTTTTTTTAAGGCCACACCTGCAAGGCATATATAAGTTCCCAGACTAGGGGTCCAATCTGAGCTGCAGCTGCCCACCTACAAGACAACCACAGGAACGCTGCCAGATCCGAGCTGAGTCTTCCATGTACACTGCAGCTCAGGGCAACACCAGATCTTTTAACCCACTGAACGGCGCCTGGGATCTAACGTGAATCCTCACTGATACTAATCCCGGTCATAAGCTGCAGAGCCACAACGTGAACTCCATGGTTATGTTATACAACATTTTAGCACAGATATTTCGTGCAGCTTTATGGGACCTTTTTGTTGCTGTTGTCTTTCATCCTTTTAGGACCGTACAGGCAGCATTTGGAGTTTCCCAGGCTAGGAGTCTAATCGGAGCTGTAGCTGCCGGCCTACACCACAGCAACGTGGGATCCGAACCGCGTCTGCGACCTACACCACAGCTCTCCGCAACGCCGGATCCTTAACCCACGGAGCGAGGCCAGGGATCAAACCCGCAACCTCATGGTTCCTAGTCGGATTCGTTTCTGCAGCGCCACGACGGAAACTCCTACAGGGCTTATTTTAATGTATACAGACGATCCCATTATGCTGAGAAATTTCACAGCTTTAACGCAATGCTGCATTAAACAACTTTCTACACACACACCTTTTTGCATCTTTGGAATTCTTCAAATACAGTTTTTAGGACGAAATGATGGGACCAATGAGATGCACCCTTTGGGACGCTTCATACAGCCAAAGGACTCTCCGAAAGGGTTATATACATGCATGCATTCTATTTTGAAGCCAATGTTTGCAGAGAGCTTTATAGTTTCAAGCTATTTTACAAACTGTCTCAACCACCCAGCAGGCTTATCCATCTTTTACCTCCGCTCGCTCTCCTGTGTCTCTCGCCGGTGCGTAGAACCTGGAAAAGCTGTTTGCGGGTTTTCCCAGGCTGCTTTGCTCCCGTGTCTGGTCTTGTGACTCCATTCTGACCAATGAGATTAAGGCAAAGCCTTGATGGACAAGAGGGGCTGACACCGCCCCTCCGTGACTGGTTTCCCCACCCCCTCCTCAGAATGTGGTGGTGAAGCCTGGGGCAAACGAAGTCAGGGAGGAGTAGAGGTAACGGAGAGGGAGTTGGAGAGTCTATTCACAGAATGGAGCAGAGACACCGTGAGGGAGCTCAGGCCTCTGAGACAGAGGTGAAGAGCAGTCTGGTTCTGGGGGTCATTTCCAGTTGTTACTCCAGCCCCCACACATCCTCACATCTGAGCCCCAGGTTTGTTTTGATTTTTGGTTTTTGTCTTTTTAGGGCCGCGCCCTGGCATTTGGAGATTCCTAGGCTAGAGGTCCAACGGGAGCCACAACTGCCAGCCTACACCACAACCACAGCAAAGTCAGATCCGAGCCACGTCTGCGACCTACACCACAGCTCACAGCAATGCAAGATCCTTAACCCACTGAGGGAGGCCAGGGATCGAACATGCATCCTAACAGATGCTAGTCAGATTCGTTTCTGCTGATCCACAACGGGAAATCCTGAGCCCCAGGTATCTTCACACCAAGCTTCCCCCTCGCCCAGGGTGTTCACTGTAGACAATGAAACCTGCCTGGATTACAGCTGTTCTTCTCACGATTAATATTGCATGTGGGTGGACACAAAGGATTGGGCACTTAGGAATTTGTTCCCCCAAACAGGTGCAAGAGGAGAGGGAGGTGATCATACCCCAGGGGGCCACTGATCGTGGTCTGAACCACTTGGGTTCTGCATGGCCGGACGGAGGATGAAGTACCCTGTAGGAGTGACAACCATGTGTCTGTGATTTTCCAACAATCCCAACTTCAAGTTTTTTGTTCCATTGTTAAAGCCTGCCCCCCAAGTTGTGGCCAAGTAAGGCCACGAAGCCACAGGAAAAAGGGCTCCCGCTAAATCCATCTTTATACCCTCTTTGGTAGAAAGCCATAAACAAACCTGGTCAGAGTCAGCCACTGGAAGCCACATGGCATCGTGGTTAAGATCATGGTAGCTGGAATTCCCATTCGTGGCTCATCGGTTAATGAGTCCGACTAGGAACCATGAGGTTGTGGGTTCGATCCCTGCCCTTGCTCAGTGGGTTAAGGATCCGGCGTTGCCATGAGCTGTGGTGTAGTTTGCAGACTCGGCTTGGATCCCACGTTGCTGTGTCTCTAGCATACGCCGGTGAGTACATCTCCAATTGGACCTCTAGCTTGGGAACCTCCATATGCTGCGGGAGCAGCCCAAGAAATGGCAAAAAAAAAAAAAAAAAGATCACAGCAGCTGACCTTAGTTCAGTCCCTACCTCAGCCTTCTACTAGCTGTGTGACTTTGAGCAATTCACCTCTGAGCCTCCTTTTCCTTATAATATAATTAGAAATCATATTACTTACCAATAGTGGACATTTGCTGTTTTTAGGACACTCAGCATCCATTCCTCCCTTCTTTTTCCTTTTTTTTTTTTTTTTTTTTTTTGTCTTTTTGCCTTTTTGCCTTTTCTAGGGCCGCTGCCATGGCATATGGAGGTTCCCAGGCTAGGGGTCAAATCAGAGCTGTAGCCCGGCCTACACCAGAACCATAGCAACATGGGATCCAAGCCGAGTCTGCGACCTACACCACAGCTCACGGCAACACTGGATCCTTAACCCACTGAGCAAGGCCAGGGACCAAACCCGCCACCTCATGGTTCCTAGTCGGATTCGTTAACCACTGAGCCACGGCGGGAACTCCTGTTCCAGGCTCTGAACTACACATGTGAACAAGAAAAGAAAAAAATCCCTACCCTCAGAGAGTTTATGTTCTCAGGGAATAATAGATTCTACCTCACTTAAGAGCTGGGATTGTGTCCTCTTCATGGTTCTGTCTCAGAGCCCAATACTGTCTTTAGCTGGAACTCAGTAAATGTTGTTTTGATGAGCCACATCACAATTTTGGTGGAGTTTTTTTGGACATTTGTGGTTGCCTCCTATCATCCAGTTTCCCCCTTTTCAGCAACTTTCAATTCCCATTTGAAAGACTCTGTGGTTTGGGGAAAACTGACTTCACGTCCCAGCTCCAAGGGTGGAGCAGGTGAACTAAACTAAGCCAATTGGTATATTCCATACCCTTGACTTCTGTGATTGGTTTCAGGATGGACATGCGACCTAACCCAGACCAATCAAAGTGGATCTAAGGAAGAAGATGCTTTTGTTCTTCCCAGTGTAACATGGAACTTGCTACCACTGCAGCCATTTCTGCTACTGTGAATAAAATCCACCTGATGATGAGCCAACATATCACAGACACAGGGCCGGATCCCTCTTGAAAATGTGAAGCTCTGATCAAACTACACCTGAAATCCTCTCTACTTGTTGACTTTCCAGTTGCATGAGTCAATGAATTCTTTTCATTGCTTAAGTCATTTTGAGTTGACTTTTCCATTTGCAACCAAAAGTATCCCAACTGATACAGAGATTTTAAGTTTTACACAGTGGAAGACTATCCAAGTGGATATATGACACAGTTTCCAAAAGACAGCCTAACACAAAATCGAAAGATGGAATATGTACAAATCAACATGAAGTAGAGCAAAGAGCCCAAAGAAAAAGGAGAGAATATCAGGGGGCTTATTTAGACACACAGGACAGCTCTTGCTGTCCAATATGAATAGGAAGAGACAGTTCAGGAGTTCTCCTGTGGCACAGTGGGTTAAGGATCCAGTGTTGTCACTGCAGGAGCTTGGGTCACTGCAGTGGCATGGGTTCAGTCCCTGGCACAGGAACTTCCATATGCCACAGGTGCAGCAAAAAAAGAAAAGAAAAGAAAGGAAAAAAAAAAAAAAAGAGTTCCCATTGTGGCTCAGTGGATTAAGAACCCAACTAGTATCCATGAGGCTGTGGCTTCAATCCCTGGCCTCGCTTAGGGGGTTAAGGGGCCATCTTTGCCGCAAGCTGCTGAGTAGATTGCAGATGTGTTTCAGATCCCGAGTTGCTGCTCCAATTTGACCCCTAGCCTGGGAACCTCCATGTGCCAGGGTGCCGTAGGGGCCCTCCCAGAACAAAGGGAAGGCAACGGGCACAATCATCAGCATCTTTGCATGCTTGCGCAACTTTGTGGCACTGTGACATAATCAGTATCCATGTGCAACTTTGTAGCATAGACCATCCAAGTAGAATTTACAGACTGTATGTTACCTTATAAGGAGAACAAAGGGGCCAAAGTGCCAAAGAAAAAATAACGGAGAGTATGTACGACAGCGCCCAGCTGCATTCAGGGCTCAGGCTTTGGATAGGAATCCACTGAGCCAGTGCCGACAAATAAACGCTGCTTCCTGGCAAAAAGGCCTCAGTGTCCTGTCTCCCTGTAGTAAGTCCTGCAACAATGGGTGTGGCCTTAAACAGAAAAAAAAAAAAAAATCTCCCACTAGAAGAAGAGGTAGAAAAAGGAAAGAGTGGTGAGAAGCGCCAAAGATATTACTGCAGGATGAGTCAAGCCCCTAGCTCTTTAGTTCGCATTGAAACCTTCTTTCCCTGGTCATAAATAGGCTAACGAAGCCTAGGTAAGATAGAGCAAGTGGTTCCCCAGTGGTTTTACTCTCAAAATTCTACTCTGCAGATAGACAAGTGCAAGAACCATTGCAACAGAAAACTGGAGCAATCGTGTGGCCAAAAAACTGAGTGTCAGGGCCATGGGTAGGGAAGGGAAGGAGGCTGGATCTTGACAGTGTCTAAAAAAGAGGAACATCTGGTTTTAGACACTTCCTGCTCACTGAGAGCAAGAGGAAGTGTGATTTAAAAGGGGAGGTGGGCAACTAGCAGTGGGAATAGAAAAGCCATGACCGAGGAGTCTACTTCTAGAATCTTTTTCCCCTCTTTGGAAATGCAGAAGTTCTCAGGTCAGAGGTTGATCTCTACCACAGCAGTGACCCAAACCACAGCAGTGACAATACCTGATCCTTAACCCACTGAGCCACCTGGGAACTCCTCCAGAATCTTGATAAGGAAAGTTATTGGGGAAGGGGCAGCAGAGAGTTAGGAAGGCCTCAGAGGTAAAGCGTTGAGTCTAGAAACAAGCTGGTATTTGAGAAAAGGTTGGAATCATGTCCAGTTAGAACAACATAGGTGGATCTTGGAAACAGTCAGAAAGCAGAAATGGGGAACAAATTCAAATTCAGTTCTAGATATGGGATTTTAAGTGATTGATCTGAACAAGACAACTATGGTGGCATTAATAGATATATGTGGAAGATTAACGTTCAGAAATAGGATATACTTTTTTGGGTTTTTTTAATTAAAGCATGGTTGATTTACAGTGTTGTGCCAATTTCTGCTATACAGCAAAGTGACTGAATACATATATATATTGTCTGCCATGGTCTAACCCAAGAGACTAGCTATAGTTCTGTGCTATACAGTAGGACCTCATTGCTTATCCATTCTAAATATACTAGTTTGCATCTACTAACCCCAAACTCCCTGTCCATCCCACTCTCTCCCCCCACCCCCTTGGCAACCACAAGTCTGTTCTCCATGTCTGTGAGTCTGTTTCTAGTCTGTAGATAGGTTCATGTGAGCCATATTTCAGATTCCACATATAAATGATATCATATGGTATTTGTCTTTCTCTTTCTGACTTACCTCACTTAGTATGAGAATTTCTATTTGCATGCATGTTGCTGCAAATGCCATCATTTCATTCTTTTTGATGGCTGAGTAATATTCCACTGTATATATGTATGACATCTTCTGAATCCATTCATCTGTCGGTGGACATTTAGGTTTTTTCCATGTCTTGGCTATTGTGAATAGTGCTGCAATGAACATAAGATTCCATGTATTTTTTTTGAATTATAGCTTTGTCTGGACATATGCCCTGGAGTGGGATTACTAGTAGTTCTATATTTAGTTTTCTAAGGGACCTCCATACTTTTCATCGTGATTGTATCAATTTACATTCCCACCAACAGTGTAGGAGGGTTTTCTTTTCTCCACACCCTAAGATTTATTGCTCGTGGACTTATTAATAATGGCCATTCTGACTGGTAGAATATAGTTTTTTAAGCACTGAAGTATATTTTTACAAAAACTATTCCAATCTTATGCCACATAAGGGCAGAAATGATACATGCCATATTCTCTGATCATGATATGCTAAGGAAAAAATAGAAAATATCAAAAATACAACCAAAAATTCCTTTTCTTTTTCTTTTTGGGGGCCACACTTGCAGCATATGGAAGTTCCCAGGCTAGGGGTCAAATCAGAGCTGCAGCTGCTGGCCTACGCCACAGCCACAGCAACACCAGATCCTTAACCCACTGAGCGAGGCCAGGTATCGAACCCGCATCCTCATGGATACTAGTTGGGTATATAACCTGCTGAGCCACAATGGGAAATTCCATAAAGTTTTATTGAAGTATAGTTGATTTAAAATGTTGTGCCATTCTCTGGTATATAGCAAAGTAACCCAGTCATACATATATCAAGTTTCTCTTTTTTGGGGGAGGGTTGTCTTTTTGCCTTTTTAGGGTTGCACCCGTGGCACATGGAGGTTCCCAGTCTAGGGGTCAAATCGGAGCTACAGCTGCTGGCCTATGCCACAGCCATAGCAACTCGAGATCCAAGCCTCATCTGTGACCTACACCACAGCTCAGAGCAACATCCGATCCTTAACCCACTGAGTGAGGCTAGGGATCGAACCGCAACCTCATGGTTTCTAGTTGGATTCGTTAACCACTGAGCCACGAAGGGAACTCCCTAAAACTAAATGAAATTTTTAGATGCACCCTTTACTGGCTGCTTTCGTTCCCCAGCCCTTTGCCAGTGATTCCTGCCTTCAACTTGAGACTTTGTCTCAGGATCTGCTTCTGGGAGAAGGAAAACCAAGGCAGAGGCATGATAAACACGAGAGAGGAACTGCTTCAAGGAAGTCAGAGCCCCCATGTGAAATCTGATGAAATATAAAGATGAAAACAGAAGAGTATCCACTGGGTTTAGCAACACAGACATGAAAAGACCATTGCAGAGGCGTGGGACATGTAGAAATCAAGCTGCTGTGGCTTGAAGAATAAGTTCAAAAAAAAAAAAAAAAAAGTGTGGCCTCCGCACCAGGGAAAAGGGGGCAGTGATGGCCTTGGGGGCTGTGGCCGCAGGGAGATAGGAGGTGAGATGGCCAGATTCTGCTCTGGGTGGAACCCGTGGTGTGTTTGGAGTATCTGGAGGAGACTGAGACACTTGGCAGAGAGGCTGGTGACTTAATGAGAGATAACCACTAGGAGAACCAAGGAAATTTAAAAAAAAAAAAAGGAGTTCCCATCATGACTCAGTGGTTAATGAACCCGACAAGTAATCCATGAGGTTGCAGGTTTGATCCCTGGCCTTGCTCAGTAGGTTAAGGATCTGGCGTTGCCATGAGCTGTGGTGTAGGTTGCAGACACAGCTCGGATCCCGCGATGCTGTGGCTCTGGCGTGGGCCGGTGGCTACAGCTCCGATTCGACCCCTAGCCTGGGAACCTCCATATGCCTCAGGTGCGGCCCTAGAAAAGATAGAAAAGACAAAAAAGACCAAAAAAAATTTTATGTCTTTGGGTTGTTGTCATGGCTCAGTGGTTAACAAACCCGACTAGCATCCATGAGGACACAGGTTGGAGCCCTGGTCTCATTCAGTGGGTTAAGGATCTGGCATTGCCCTGAGCTGTGGTGTGGGTCACAGATGCAGCTCAGATCCGGTGTTGCTGTGGCTCTGCTGTAGGCTGGAGGTTACAGCTCCAATTCAACCTAGCCTGGGAACCTCCATATGCCACCAGTGCGGCCCTAAAATACAAAAAGACAAAATTAAAAAAAAAAATTATGTCTCCTAATATGAAAAGGTGGCTTTTTATTTTAACATGTGCTCTGCAGATTTACATCAAGAGTAGGAAAGCCTTCAGTGCAATGATTAGATGTCCAAGATTTGCAGGAAAAAAGAAAGAAAAACATGATAGATGAAATAAGTACGGCAAAATCTTGATAATTACTGAAGGTGGCTGATGGGCATGACATTCTACTCCTCTGTTCTATGGGCTTGAAACTTCCATGACAAGAAAATTTTTCTTTCTTTTTTGGGCTTTTTAGGGCCACATCTGTGACATATGGAAGTTCCCAGGCTAGGGGTCGAATCAGAGCAGCAGCTGCCAGCTACAGTCCCAGCAATGCCAGATCTGAACTCTGTCTTTGACCTACACCACAGTTCACAGCAACACCAGATCCTTAACCCACTGACAGAGGCCAGGGTCCAAACCCGCATCCTCATGGATACTAGTTGGGTACATGACCTGCCAAGCCACATGGGAACTCCCAGAAAATTTTTAATAAACAAGTCAGTCCCAGAAAACAAAATATTTTCATTCTTCTTTTATATAGCTCAGAAACAAGTAAAATGAAACGGAAGACATTTGTGATAATTAAAAGAAGGATGATGGAGTTCCCTGGTGGCTCAGGGGGTTAAGGATCCAGCATTGTCACTGCTGTGGCTCAGGCTGCTGCTGTGGCTCGGGTTGGATCCCTGGCCCAGGAACTTCAGCATGCCATGGGCGTGGCCAAAAAAGGAAAAGAAAAAAAGAGCAAGGAAATGAAAACACAAATCCAAGCTAATGGTTCCCTTTAACAGGCAGGCAGTGGCTGAAACAGGAAGAGCCCCATAGTTCTTAGAACTGATCCATGGGTTGGGTCAGGTGCTGGATTCACAGATGCTCATATTTTTTACTAATTAGGTAACAAAAGACAAGAGGGGGATACTGGACCAGTTGATAATAGTGGACCAATGCAGTGTTATGCAAAATCCAATTCTGTGCATCTGAGGTTTTAAAAAAGTATATAGGACTCACAGATATAGAGAACGAACTAGTGATTACCTATAGTGAGAGGGAAGGGGGTCGGGGCAAGATACGATATCGGATTAAGAAATACCACGGGAGTTCCCGTTGTGGCTCGGCGGTTAACGAATCCGACTAGGAACCATGAGGTTTCGGGTTCAATCCCTGGCCTCGCTCAGTGGGTCAAGGATCTGGCGTTGCTGAGAGCTGTGGTGTAGGTCACAGATGAGGCTCGGATCTGGCATTGCTGTGGTTCTGGCGTAGGCTGGCGGCTACAGCTCCGATTCGACCCCTAGCCTGGGAACCTCCACATGCTGCGGGTACGGCCCTAAAAAGACAAAAAAAAAAAAAAAAAATACCAACTACTATGTATAAAATAGATAAGCAACAAAGATATATTGTACAACACAAGGAAATTGAGCCACTATTTTGTAGTAATTTTAAGTGGAGAATAATCTATCAAAATATTGAATTACTAATATTGTACACCTGAAACTAATATAATATTGTAAGTCAATAACAAATAAATAAAATTGTGTATATATATATATATATATATATATATATATATATATATATATATACTTTTTTTTTTAAGTATATGGTTTCTGTACTGGGATCCAAAAGCGGTGTATCTCAAAAAGATTTCTGAACTAGGAGTTGGGAAAGAAATTTCCTGATCTTTGTTCTGCCCCTAACTTGCCATATTGCTTTGGAAACTAACACCTGTGGCTGGTCCAGATTCCTCACTCATAAAATTAGCAATTTGGTCGAATCATTGCTGAAGCTCCTATTAAGAAAGGAAGGATGGGGAGTTCCCTTTGTGGCTCAGAAAAGAACCTGACTAGTAACCATGAGGATGCAGGTTTGATCCCTGGCCTCTCAGTGGGTTAAGGATCTGGCATTGCCATGAGCTGTGGTGTGGGTCACAGATGCAGCTCAGATCTGGCGTCACTGTGGCTCTGGCGTAGGCAGGCAGCTGTAGCTCCAATTTGACTTCTAGCCTGGGAACTTACCGTGGATGCGGCTCTACAAAGAAAGATGGAAGGAAGGAAGGAGGGAGGAGACTGGGCACACAGGCCAAATACAACAGCTGTCTCTGGCAACAGGCTTCCAACCTCTCCCAACAGCAACCCAGCCATCCCGGCCAAACCCCTCAGCAGTCCTGGGAAATCCATTCTGCTTCAGGACCTGCAGATTCAGCGCAAGGCACTAACAGTGCATGAAGCCACCTACACACTCCTTTCTCCAGGCCTGGGATGCTGCTCCGGGACCCTCAGGTGCAGGCAGGGCCAGAGAGAATAACTTGGTCCTCACAGCAGGGGTGACTCAGCCCCAGGGAACTTCCAGGGAGTCTGCTTTGCTGCTGTGTCACTCCCATGTCAGTTCCACTGGACCCCCGTGCCACTCCCTTTCTCTCTCTTGCTCACATCCAGGAAATGAGAATCCCCTAGAAGCTCTCCCCCTGCCTCACTTGAACCTCAGGAGGCCCTCTGAGACTCAGAGACTCGAAGCCAGAGTCAGAGGGTGGATGGACATCCTCTGGTCCCTCAGGCCTCCTCTGTGCCTCCAGAGACTTCCCACCGCAGCAGCTGCATCCGGAGCCTCAAAGGGTGACCTTGCCCTTGTGAAAGCAGGCTACAAACGCCGGAGAACGAAACCCCTTGGAGCCACCCTCCACCAGTGGCCCACGAGAGTGGTACCCAGATCCTTCACCTGCAGGTGGGGTGAGAAATGTCTCCCATGGGAGGAGGCTCCTCTGGCCACAGTGTAGACCTGCTTTAGGACACAACCCCCCTCACCTCCCCACGCCTCGGGGTGTTGCCTGCACCTCGCAAATTAACCCCCCCCCTTTTTTTTTTTTTGGTCTTTTTAGGCCGCACCCACAGCCTATGGGAGTTCCCAAGCTAGGGGTTGAATCAGAGCTGCAGATGCCGGCCTACACCACAGCCACAGCAACTCGGGATCTGAGCCATGACTGCAAACTATGCTGCAGCTCACAGCAACACTGGATCCCCAACTCACTTAGTGAGGCCAGGGATCGAACCCTCATCCTCATGGATACTAGTCAGATTTGTTTCTACTGAGCCACAACGGGAACTCCATATTTCTCTCTTTTTTTTTTTTTTTTTTTTTTGTCTTTTTGCTATTTCTTTGGGCCGCTCCCTCGGCACATGGAGGTTCCCAGGCTAGGGGTCGAATCGGAGCTGTAGCCACTGGCCTACGCCAAAGCCACAGCAATGTGGGATCCGAGCCACGTCTGCAACCTACATCACAGCTCACGGCAACGCCGGATCGTTAACCCACTGAGCAAGGGCAGGGACCGAACCGCAACCCCATGGTTCCTAGTCGAATTCATTAACCACTGCGCCACGATGGGAACTCCGGGAACTCCATATTTCATGCATTATTTATATGTGTTTTAATGTTTCAAATAATTTTAAGAACTCATATAGTTGAGGGTCTGAAAGTCTAGACCCAAACAGGCAGCACCAATGCTAACCTTTATGGACTCTAATTCAATCTTGAAAATCTGTGAATTCTGTCCTCCATAATATGTTTCTTCTGATACAAACATAAGGTTTTCAACATTTACTTATTGGTTGAATTATACAACGTTCCCAGCATTATCACCACATCAAGAAGAGGAAGAAAAGGGGGGGTTCCCACCGTGAAGCAGCGGAAATGAATCCGACTAGAAATCATAAGGTTGCGGGTTCGATCCCTGGTCTCGATCAGTGGGTTAAGGATTGATCCGTCAGTGCCGTGAGCTGTGGTGTAGGCCGACAGACGCAGCTCAGATCTGGCGATGCTGTGGCTGTGGCATAGGCCAGCAGCTGTAGCTCCAATTGGACCCCTAGCCTGGGAACTTCCATGTGCCGCAGGTGCAGCCCCTAAAAAGACAAAAGACAGAAAAAAAGAAGAAGAAGAGGAAGAAAAGGAGTTTCCTGGTGACCTAGTGGTTGAGGAACCAGCATTGTCACTGCTGTAGCTGGAGTCACGGCTATGGCACAGGTTTGATCCCTGGTCTGGGAACTTCTATATGTCACAGGCACAGCTGAAAAAGAAAAGAAGAATCCTGGCGTAATGGTGATGCTCCAGGATGCATCTTGCACCCCGATACATCCTTAAGGGTTGGGCCATCATGTTCCCAGGGAGACTCAAAACCAGAGAGGAGGCAACCCCGCCTAGCAGCCTGGCAGCCTGGTAAGATGCTAGTTGTCATGAGGCCTAGGATTCTGAGGCTAAATGAGACAAATGAAATATTGAATATAAAGTTTTTGGAGTTCCCATTGTGGCTCAGTGGGTTAAGAACTCAACATAGTGTCCGTAAGGATTCAGGTTCAATCCCCGGCCTCACTCAGTGGGTTAAGGATCTGGCGTTGCCATGAGCTGCGGTGTAGGTGGCAGATGTGGCTCAGATCTGGTGTTGCTGTGGCTGTGGTATAGGCCGGCAGCTGCAGCTCCAATTCGACTCTTAACCTGGCAACTTCCATATGCCGCAGTGCAGCCTTAAAAAGAAAAAAAAATCATTGACACATGACAAGCTCTCAATAAATATTTCTGCCTGTAGTTTAGCATGGCCCTGGCAGGTGCCAGTTTGTTCCTGGACACATGGGCATCAGGAAGCACGGGAAACCAGTCTGCAGCCAGCCAGGCTGGATTTCTACAGTCTCTACTCCACTCTCCCAGAGTCCTCAAGGGTGAGATTCTGGTCCTTTGATGGAGGGATCCACGTCCGTGTCCCCATTTCAGCCTCCCCACAGCCCCAGGGAGATTCTGGCTGGACCAGGCAAACCCATCTGACAAGGAACACCCTGATTGGGCAGAGTTTCCCATAAACTCGCCCCATCATGACTGCCCTTGACTCAAGGACTCCATCCCTCCCTCCATCACCCATGGGCAAGGTCACTGGGTCATTTCTCTCCCTGCAATCAGCTCAAGCCAGGGTAACTTGATGCGGAGAGAACCGGCGAAGGCTGTGAAAAGAGAGTTCCCCACTGTAACTCCAACTCAGGGAGAGAAAGGTTGAGGGCAGCGGCCAAAGAGCCATGAACCACGTTCCTGCCTCAGTGCTGAGCCCAGTTCCTGAAAGCTGCTCCCAGCCAATGACTGGCCAATGACACACAGGCAGGCTCAGCCCAGGGACACCCAGGGCTCCACACAAGGGCAGCTCTCCGGAGGAGTCCCCACGACAGTCAAGGACACCCAACTTCCCTACCTCTCTCCTGACCTCACTTGAGGTTACATGGACCTCACAATCTGACGGCTGCATTTTCTCTCTCACAAGCCTCCTCCCTCGAAACAATCCCAGCACAGTCAGTCCTGCCTTGGCATCTGCTTCTCAGAGCACGAGTTTCCCCAGAAGGGGTTGGGGGGGTCTTGGGCACAAGCAGCCCTCTGCAGACACCTGTGCCGGGGATTCAGGGCAGTGGTTTGTCGATGTAAGGAGGTGCTGGAGTCGAGAGAGAAGCAGTGTGATGTTTCAGCAGAGTCTTGCAGGATGAGTCAGGGAGGTTGATTGGTTCCTGGGGTGGGGGGGACATGGATGTGGCTTTTCAAGTTGAACACGGACAAGTGAAACTGACAGCATTTATGACTTGAAGCTGGCCAGAACCCAGGCTGGGACTTGAACCCACAGTTTTTCATTTACCCAGTGTCTGGACTTACTGAGGTTCAGGTTCTTTGTGCCTCAGCACAGAAGGAATTCAGCGAGAGCCAAAGTGAGGGGCAGGAAATAGATTTATTGGGAATTCCCTTTATTGTTCAGCAGTTAACAAACCCGACTAGGAACCATGAGGATGAAGGTTCGATCCCTGGCCTCACTCAGTGGGTTAAGGATCCGGCGTTGCTGTGGCTGTGGTATAGGCTGGCAGCTGTAGCTCTGATTCAACCCCTAGCCTGGGAACTTCCATATGCCACAAGTGCAGCCCTAAAAAAGAGAAGAAATAGATGTATTAAGATAGACCCTTTAATAATGCAAGCAGGCAGGCAAGGAGGCGCTGGCCTGAGGATTAGGTGGGCTACAGTTTTATCATCCAAGGGGAGTGGGGGTGGGAAAAGACCGCCTCTTCCTCTTTCTTCGAGTAGTAGCTCCTCCTTGGTATCCAGTAAGAGAGCATTTGACCCTAAAAGGTCAAACCAGGACTGTCTAGATGCTTATTCAAATCAGCAGAAGGGTGATCCTTAAACTCCTGCCCTGGATCTGAACCTGAATGCAGGCCTCCCCCCCATTCCCCCCCACCCCATGACCTGAGGCGAGTCTCCACTAGTTAAGAAAGCCGGCTGATTCTGATGGCTTTCTTGAGCCACTGGTAACTTACAGTTGTCTCCCAAAGTTCCCTAGGTTTCCTCTCTATCTGTGGTCTCTACTGGGACTTCTACACCTACCTGTGTATCAGTCCTACTCCATCCCTATCACTAGAACATACAGAAAGTCGCTATATAGGATTTCCTTTCGTGCCTTAGTGGTTAACAAACCCGACTAGGATCCATGAGGATGCGAGTTCAATCCCTGGCCTCGCTTAGTGGGTTAAGGATCCGGGGTTGCTGTGAGCTGTGGTGTATGCCGGTGGCTGTAGCTCCGATTGGACCCCTAACCTGGGAACCTCCATATGCCGAAGGTACAGCCCCAAGAAGCAAAAAAAAACAAACAAACAAGAAGTCACTATACGAGGAGTCTCTGACCAAGGATTGACCTCCGTGCCTGCTTACGTCAATCCCTGACTTTGGCAGGGCGGTTACAACACTAAGCTGGACAGGGACGGAAACACATGCTCCTTTGCCACCCCCCTCCCCCCACACTGTTCCCTCCACGGTTTTCCTGCCACCAGCCCTTTGTAAGCAAGATGCTTCCTCATAATCACGGCTGATGCCACCCAGAGCTCAGCCCATCAGTTTCGGATGCCTTTTTGTTTTTGTTTTTGTCTTTGCCATTTCTTGGGCCGCTCCCTTGGCATATGGAAGTTCCCAGGCTAGGGGTCAAATCGGAGCTATAGCCGCCAGCCTACACCAGAGCCACAGCAACGCCGGATCCTTAACCCACTGAGCGAGGCCAGGGGTCGAACCCACAACCTCATGGTTCCTAGTCAGATTCGTTAACCACTGAGCCACAACAGGAACTCCCGGATGCCTTAATACATCTCTCCTGTTACTCACTTGGCCTTGTGGGTTCCTAACAGAGGGAAAGCCATTCCTGGCGCTGAGGGGTGTGATGTGGGGGGTGCGGGGCCAGAGTGTAGACATATGTGTACAAGAGGCAAAGATGATGCTGTGCCAGAGATTTGGGGCTTCCTCATGCAGCCCACTAGGAGCCTTGGAGAGTTTTGAGCAACTGAATCATGTGACCACATTTGGGTTTTTAGCAAGATTTGAGAGGTCCAGACTGAAGGCTGAATGGGCAATGAGAGGTTACTGCCCGGCTATAGGTCACGCCTCTCTTTGCAGATTTCATGAGGAAGGAGTCAGAATATAACTTTTTTATTAACACTGCTGGATTTTACAACCAAAGAATCCTTTTACTTGCTATTTTGATTTTCTAGCATGTAAGAGATTTTCAAATTATTTTCCCCTGGGTCCCAGAGCCAGGCCTTCCCAAGAAGCACAGCCAGGAGTGCACCCCAAGCCAGACCTCACAGCCTTTCTTACCTGCCCACAACCTTCCAAGAAAATTCCCACAATGGCATCTGTGGCCAGGGGCCCCAGGTCCTCTCACACATCAGCACTGGTGACAGCGAATGGACCCAGGCCTTCATTTCCCCTTAGGGAAGGGCAGCCTGTCCCACCTGCCTGGATCCTCAAAAGCCTCCCCCTCCAGGGAAGAGGGTCCCTCACTCTTGGCCTCAATAGTTTCTCCAGAGCCCAAGACATGGGCCTTTGAGCTTAAAAAAAAAAAATTGGGGTCTTGAGGAGACAACTCAGGAGGAGGTGATGATGAGGTGGGGCCTTCTCTTCTCCACGAGGGCCCAGGAAAGGGCAGTCATCTCTTTGTTGGCAGTTGTGGGTTTCCCTCCACTTCTATTTTATTTTATTGTCTTTTGTCTTTTTAGGGCCGCACCCCCTGCACATGGAGGTTCCCAGGCTAGGGGTCTAATCGGAGCTACAGCTGCCAGCCTACACCACAGCCACAGCAAGGCGGGATCCAAGCCTCATCTGCAAGCTACACCACAGCTCATGGCAATACCAGATCCTTAACCCACTGATCGAGGCCAGGGGTAGAACCCGTGACCTCATGATTCCTAGTCGGACTTCTTTCCACTGAGCCAAGATGGGAACTCCTTTTCCTCGACTTCAGAGAGTCAATAAACATCCTCGGAGGCAAAGCACAGTATGTTAGGAGTGAGTTTATTCACACAGCGTAAGCAGTTTAAATGCCCTTGTGTGGAGGAAGACATTGGGGGCTTTCTATGCCATATGATAACTGAATCTCTGTAACAGACAGCTGACTGAATGAGGATGGCTAAGTTAGCAGTGCTTCAGGTGGGATCCTGCTTGTGACCTGCAGCATCAGCATCACCCGGAAATTTGTTAGAAAGGCTCATTTTTGGCCTGCCCCCCACCTACCAAACCAGAAACCCAGAAATCTGTGGGTTTTTTTGTTTTTTTTTTTAGTCTTTTCTAGGGCCACACCTGAAGCATATGGAGGTTCCCAGGCTAGGGGTCCAATCAGAGCTATAGCCACCGGCCTGCACCACAGGCACAGCAACATAGGATCCAAGCCGTGTCTGAGACCTATACCACAGCTCATGGCAACGCCAGATCCTTAACCCCCTGAACAAGGCCAGGGATCGAACCCGTAACCCCATGGTTCCTAGTCAGGTTCATTAACCACTGAGCCACAGTGGGAACTCCAGAAATTTGTGCTTTAACAAGACTCTGCTAGGTGCTCTGAAAAGGCGTTTCATTGTTATTTTGGGCACGCAGAAGTTCTCAGGACAGGGATCGAATCCTCACACCACAGCAATGACAATGCTGGATCCTTAATCAGCTGAGCCACTAGGGAACTCCCTAAAAAAGTGGGGGGGTTTGTTTCTTTCTTTCTTTTTTGGGCTGCACCGGTGGCATATGGAACTTCCCAGGCTAGGGGTCAAATCGGAGCTGCAACTGCCTGCCTAGGCCACAGCCATAGCAACACAGGATCTGAGCCTCGGCTTGTGGCAATGCTGGATCCTTAACCCACTGAGCGAGGCCAGGGATTAAACCCACATCCTCATGGATACTGACTCTCTGAGTCCCAGTGGAAACTCATGAAAAGGTGGTTTGTTTTGTTTTTGCTTTTTGTCTTTTTAGGGCTGCACCCACAGCATATGGAGGTTCCCAGACTAGGGGTCGAATCAGAGCTACAGCTGCCGGCGTATACCAGAGCCACAGCAATGCCAGATCTGAGCCGCATCTGCAACCTACACCACAGCTCACAGCAACACTGGATCCTTAACCCACAGAGTGAGACCAGGGATCAAACCCATGTGCTCTTGGAAAGTAGTCAGGTTCATTACCACTGAGCCACAGTGGGAACTCCTGAAAAGGTGGTTTTGATGCATGCTCAAGGTGGGAAACCACCAAGTGGAAGGCCTTTTGCTCTGGACCCTGCCCTGAGGCCCCTGAGGCAGGAGGGCAGTGTGAGGCTGCAGGGGCTCCTCCCCAAGCCCCCTTTCCTCTCCCTCCCTCAACCTGTTTCCTCCCAGAACCCTCAAGACTCCTGGTTCCCAAAGTGGAGTTTCCCCCTGGACCTAACTTGAGGTCTCCCTTCCCACTACCACCCCAACCCCTGGCAGGCAGTCCCCTATTGTGCCAACCCCCAACTTCTCAGCGCGCTGGGAGTCCCCTGTCCCCAACCCCCTTGGCCCTGCCTTCACTCCCCGCGCCCCACAACCCCACCCCACCTGTCTCCTTCCAGACCAGCAGGACCCTGCACCCCTCCCAAACCCCAGCGGGCAGCTCAGGCCTCCCCGCCGCTGTCGGGCCCCACCAGCAGGAGCGGCTGAGCGTTCTTGCCCTTGTCGTGCCAGCACACGTCGAAGAAGGGGTACACGGGGCCCGGCAGGCGTTCGTGGAAGGCGAAGAGCAGCTCCAGCGCGTCGGCGTCGCTGGCGTCGTAGAACGAGAGGACGCCATCCGCGAAGCTCAGGTAGATCCCGATGCGCGACGGCCGCCTCTCCGGGGTGCGCAGGGCGCGCGGCTCCTTGGCCTCGACGTGAGCCTCCAGGATCTTGCCCTCGCGCAGCCCGAGCAGCCAGAGGCCCTGCGAGGGCACGGCGTGCAGCCGGCCGCGGCGACCGGCCTGGGCCCCGATCACGCCCAGCGCCCAGCGTGGCTTGTCGCCCACCTCCACCTCCCAGTAGTGCTCGCCTTCCGACAGCAGCTGGTGCGTCACCACCGCCACCGCCTTGTCGAACTGGCGCGGGTCCTCTCCGGCCGGCGGCGCCTTCTGCTCCGAGCACTCCACGCGGCGGCCCGAGGCCGACAGCACCAGGCTCGGGTGGGCCGTGCTGGGGTCAAAGGTCAGCTCCTGCATCGCTGTGGGAGGGAGGAGGGTCTCGCCGCCGAGGGCTTGGCTCCCGCGCGCCTTCTCCCGCCCCCCTCTGTGGACCCGCTTTGCCTCCTCTGATCCTCGCAGCACCTCTGGGAGGTGAGCCCCTCTCTGCTTCCTGGCTTGGGCCACCGAGCTGACCTCTCTGGGCTTCTGTTTGTTCAGCTGTAAAATGAGGCCGTCATTGCCTCCTTCCAGGGTTGGGGGGAGGATGTAGTCCATACCAGGCATGTCACTTGCCATCTAAGTCCCCAGCGCAGGGGACAGTCAGGAAGCCTGGTACTGGGCCAGCTCCTCCCTCACCTCCATCGGTCTTGACCCGGTCTCTGGGCTCTAGTTTTGTCTTGGATGAAACAGAGGACCCTCCATTCCCACCAATGGGGGCTGCACCAGCCGTGTGTGTGTGTGTGTGTGTGTGTGTGTGTGTGTGTGTCCCCTAGAGCGCCCCCAACTGTAGCTCCAACATGCTCTACCTTTTTTGTTATTGTTGTTGTTGCTTTTTAGGACCGCGTCCGAGGCTAGGGGTAGAATCAGAGCTGCAGCTACCCTCCACAGCCACAGCCACAGCCACAGCCACCCCAGACCCGAGCTGCATCTGTGACCTACACCACAGCTCACAGCAACATGGGATCCTTAACCCACTGAGCGAGGCCAGGGATCAAACCACATCCTCATGGATACTAGCAGGTTCGTAACCTCCTGAGCCACAATGGGAACTCCATGCTCTAGCTCTTGAGCAGAGGAGGCTGAGCCCCTGGGCTTCCCCAGCCACAGGCCAGAGTCAGTGTCTGACCCCAGGGTTCCAGCTCTGCAGGTCCTCAGCCCCCAGTTAGCAGGGATTATCATCACCATCCAGCAGGGGCAGGGACAGGCCAAGGCTCAAGCCTCCTCTGGGCCAACGGCAGCGGCAGCCTTCCAGTAAGCAGTGTTCTCTCCCTGTCAGTCACCCATCTGAAACCCCACGCCCTCCAAGGCCCTTCTCTGAGCACAGGTTACAAGGTGCAGGGAAACCCCGAGGGAAGGGCGCCATGGGCACCTTCTTGGATGACCAGAGGGGATGGGGGCACCCCTGGAGGGGGGGCTCCCACCAACCACACAGTTACACACACAAACCCAGAGGGAGCCCCTCCCAGTACCTGGCATCAGGGCCCGGAACATCTTTCTCCACACCTGGAATTTGAAGTCGTCTGAGATGACAGGCAGCTGAATGTCCAGGCGGGCAGGTGGGGGCGACTCTGCCAGGATCTTCTGCAGCCTGGGGGGTGGGGAGGTGGGGGGAGGTGAAAGGACTTCCTGGAGGAGGGAGGGAGGGAGGAAGGGGAGGGCAAGCCACAGTAACCAGGCGCGAGGAGGACAGGGGCTGTGGTGGAGACCTAGGCTCTCCCCCGCATCCCACCCTGGCTTAAAACTCCTCTGTGGGCAGTTCAGTTGGGGAAGATGAAAAAATTGCAGAGCTGGATGGTAGTGATGGTTGCACAACCACGTGAAGGTACTTAATGCCACTGGACTGAAAATGTACACAAACAAATGGCTAAAATGGTCATTTTCATGTTATGTGTATTGTATCAGAATTTTTTTCTTCTATCTTTTTAGGGCCACACCTATATCATATGGACATTCCCAGGCACGGGGTCTAATTGGAGCTGCAGCTGCCAGCCTATGCCACAACCACAGCCACACCAGGTCTAAGTCACCTCTGCGACCTACGCTACAGCTTGTGGAAACACCGGATCCTTAATTAACCTACTGAGCAAGGCCAGGAATTAAACCTGCATCCTCAAGGATACTAGTCAGGTTTTTGTTTGTTTTTTCAGAATTCCCGGGCCGGTGATCAGATCCAAGCTGCAGTTGAGACCCGAACCACAGCTGCAGCAGTGTGGGATCCTTAAAGACCCACTGTGCCAGGCCAGGGATTGAATCCTAGTGCTCCCAAGATGCCACCAATTCTGTTGCACCACAGCAGGTACTCCACTAGTTGGGTTCTTAACCTGCTCAGCCACAACGGGAACTCCTTACCAGGATTTTTTTCAAAGCCATCAGTTGCTTTAAAGTCCAGCTCCTGCGCCCTGCACAGTGCGGCCCCTCCTGCCCCAGCAGCTTCCCCCTTCCCTCCCTCTTAGCACCCTTTGCCCTTGCTGGTCCCTCTGCCTGCAATGCTCTTCCACCAACTCTGGGTTTTTTTTTTTGGGGGGGGGCGGTTGTGTGTGTTTTTAGGGCTACACCCAAGGCATATGGAGGCTCCCAGGCTAGGGGTCGAATCAGAGCTACAGCTGCCAGCCTTCACCACAGCCACAGCAACATGGGATCTGAACCGAATCTGTGACCTACACTACAGCTCAAGGCAACACCAGATCCTTAACCCATTGAGCGAGGCAAGGGATTGAACCCACATCCTCTTGGAATCTAGTCAGGTTTGTTAACTGCTGAGCCACGACGGAACTCCCTCCACCAGCTCTTCACCTGGCCAACTTCTGCTCATTCCTTCAGCATCCAGCTCTAATGCACACCCCTCTGGACGGCGACCCTGCCCCCCCACCACAGCAGCACTGAAGGATGCCTGTGTCTCTGCCCATGGCTGCTGCCAGCACCAGTCTGCGAGGCCCCTTTGGAGAAGGACAAGTCAGTTCGTTCGTATGTCCACATCTAGGGGATCCCAGAAGACGGAATGGGAGCAGAGGGTGAGCCAGCCAGCATCCCTGGCAGACAAGGACAAGGTGGGAAAGGGGCAGGGCCAGGCTGATCTCACCTGCTGGTCACCAGGCAGTATTTCTGGAAAGAGAGAAGAAGAGAATGGAGATGAGGTAGGCTTTGGGGACAGGGGTGGGGCGCACCCCTCCTCTGTGCCTGGTGCCTGGTCCCTGGACCTCAGAGACAAAGTGACAATGGAACGAGGTCTCAGGGGCCTGAACCCTGGCTGCGGGGCAGAGAGGAAAGCCATCCAATGCTCACCATGAGGAACTCGGTCTGGGGCTTGTCTGCCACCTCCTCCAGCACCTTCTCCATCTGCCGCAGCTGCTCCAAGTAAGACTTCAGGCTCCCCAGCTCCCTCCGCAAGGCGACCCCCGCCTCACCCCGCACACGCTCTGCTTCTCGGTCCAAGGAGCCCTCCAGTGCAGCCAGGAACAACCGCATCTTGCCCAGCTGCTCCCCCACTGCCCCCCGGAACTGACGCACCGTCTCCTGAGGGGGAAGACAGGCAAAAGCATTTGGCTGGGGACCCCCAGCCTGGACCCACACACACACCAGGCCTCCCCACCCCCACCCCCCACTCTGCCGCCCCAAGCCCCTCACCTCCACTTCCACCAGTTGTTGCTCCAGCACACCCACGCTCTTCTCCTTCCGCATACACGCCTCCTGCAGCTGCAGCTTCTGCTGCGGGAGCTGCGTCTGGGGGTGAGGCATAAAGTGATGTTGCAGGAGTTCCCGTCGTGGCACAGCAGAAACAAATCCGACTAGGAACCAGGAGGTTGCGGGTTTGATCCCTGGCCTTGCTCAGTGGGTTAAGGATCCTGCGTTGCTGTAGCTGTGGTGTAGGCTGGCAGCTGTAGCTCCAGTTGGACCCCTAGCCTGGGAATCTCCATATGCTGCAGGTGCGGCCCTAAAAAAGAAAAAAAAAAAAAGCGATGTTGCAGCCCACCTCTCCCACCAAAGCCATACCTCTCCGCCTTAACCTGTCCCCTCTGGCTCAGCTTCAGTGCCAGCTCCTCTTCCAGCCAGACTGGCACCCTGCCATTCCCCAAACGCATCTGCTGGTCTCCAGCCCTTGCCAGTACTGGTTCTGATGCATAGATGCCTCCTCCTCCCAGTGGCTGCCAAGTCCATCCTGGCCTTGCCTGCCCTGATTCTATCCCCTCAGCAGACAGTGCCGCCAGCAGAGGTCGCTGTGAGGATGACGATTTTAAATGCGGTTTGGTCTCCTCCCCTGGAGTGCTAAGGGCTTGGCACACAGCAGGTGTCAGAGGCGATGGTAGGATGTATAAAGAAAAAAGGCAGGAGTTCCCACTGTGGTACAATGGGATAAGCAGGATCTTGGGAGCACTGGAACTCAGGTTCGATCCCCGGCCTGGCACAGGGGTTAAGGATCTGGCGTTGCCACAGCTGTGACTTCGTTCAAGGCTGCTGCTCAGATCTGATCCCTGGCCTGGGAGCTCCATATGCTGTGGGGTGGCAAAAAAAAAAAAAAAAAAAGAAGAAGAAGAAGAAGAAAGGCAGCCTCCTCTTATTTCACCCTAAAAGCTGAACCTTAGCAAAATACCCTAATTGGCCTCCCTGTATACCAGTGGGTTCTGGGGGTAGGCGATTAAACAAAAGTGTCTTCTGCAGGGAGGAACCAAATATATCTGTGGGCCAGCTCCTACTCTAGGTCTGTCCCGTTGTGACTCCCGAAATGCCAGTGGCAAGGAGTTCCTAATACCACTAGCCAGGGTGTTCCCATTGTGGCTCAGTGGTAACGAACATAATTCGTATCCATGAGGACTCGGGTTCAATCCCTGGTCCTGCTCAGTGGGTTAAGGAGCCGGTGTTGCCATGAGCCATGGTCTGTAGGTCACAGACGCAGCTCAGATCCCGCATTCTGTGGCTGTGGTGTACGCCGGCAGCTCCGAATCAACCCCCAGCCTGGGAACGCCCATGTGCCGCAGGTGTGGTCTTAAAAAGAAAAAAAGAAAGAAAGAAAAAGAAAGACCACTAGCCAAAGCCACTGTTTGCTGGGAGGTGCCAGCTCTGGAATCAAATCAGTCCATTCCTGCCTCCATGGCTTTCAACACTTTTCCTCTTCCACAGAATGGGAACAGTCACCCCCCACCTCCCCCTAGAGGACACTAGGAGACCCTCTAGGCACTGTTTGCTGATGAGTACCCCCCCACTGGCAGGAGCCACAGAATCAGACTGTGGGCGCTGGTGGCCAGCAGCCAGGTCAGTCTCCTCCCAGGACGTCCTCTGGGGCTACAGCCCCTCCTGCTGCAGGCTGTTCTCAACCCTCCGAAGGTCATGGGTGACAGGACTGAGCCACGGGGACCAAGCACGACACCATCCTGGCTGTGCGAAGGCCGTTGGAACCCCCACAGTGGAGGGAGGGGGAGCGGTGCTCAGTGCCCTGCGAGGCCAATCTTGGAGACAGGCTGGTCTCCTACTGCGAGGGCACAACGGGGGACGCAGCATGGGAGACATTCAACCACTCTTTTTTTTTTTTTTTCTTTTTAGGGCTGCACCCTTGGCATATGAAGGTTCCCAGGCTAGGGATCAAATCAGAGCTGCAGCGGCCAGCCACAGCCACAGCCACATGGGATCTGAGCCGCGTCTGCAACCAACACTGCAGCTCAGAGCAACCACCAGATCCTTAACCCAGTGAGCAAGGCCTGGGATCGAATCCACATGCTCATGGATACTAGTTGGGTCATTAACACTGAGCCACAACAGGAACTCCCATTCAACCGTTCTTGAGTCTTGGCACATGGTCTCTGGATCCAGCCCCCCTTCCTCGCCAAGGACCCAGGCACCCACTGCTGCTCCAGACTCCCTGCCGGCCTCCTCCTTCGGGCTCCTCCCAGGGATACCCCTTCAGAACTCCACTAGCCCCTTCCTTCAGGGTGGGGCTGATGCAGACCCTACCCAGCTACTCGAGACTCCCGGGCCACCCCCTGCCCAGTTCCATTTCAGGGACTCCATTCTCTCTTCACAGATAAAGATGGACAATGCTGGGAGTTCTGAGGTTATCAGCAGATGTGAGCCTGAGTGCAGAGGACTCCCAGGAGGAGGAAACACCTCCCTGGACTAGGAGACCCCCAGCCAGCACCGGACTGGACTGGACAAGGGCAGAGCAGGGAGACTGGTAAGGTTGGGCTCCTCTAGTAGGAGTCTGGGGACCTCGAATACCAGCCTAAGGACAGGGATCTCCACTTCCTAGGAGTCTGGGGGCCAAGGAGAAGTGCCATGCAATGCTGATGTCTGTGCACAAAGATTACCTGCAGAAATGGCCACCCCCATCCCAACAGCAGCCTCGAGAAGATAATTGCAGCTTCATGGCAGAGACCACAGACAGAGGACTGCTGCATGCCACCAAACCCTGCCTCCTCCCGCCCCCGCACCTGTTGTGTATTTTTCCAACAACCCTACAAATGCTTCATGACAGACCTCTTTCAGCCCGTGCAGACACATACCCTCCCTTAGCTGTGACTGTGATGAGCCACATGCATGACAGCTGAAGCCAGTATGGGCCTACGGCTCCATTTGCCAGTGTTTAGGTGTCTTTGCTGGGCACCCGTGGGGATCACAAAGCTGCGGGTGCGCACAACTGTGTGTGGGCTCTGGAGGCGTTTAGAACTTCCAGCTCCAACCACAAAAACAGCCTGGGGAGTTCCCGTCGTGGCGCAGTGGTTAACGAATCCGACTAGGAACCATGAGGTTGCGGGTTCGGTCCCTGCCCTTGCTCAGTGGGTTAACGATCCGGCGTTGCCGTGAGCTGTGGTGTAGGTCGCAGACGCGGCTCGGATCCCGCGTTGCTGTGGCTCTGGCGTAGGCCGGTGGCTACAGCTCCGATTCAACCCCTAGCCTGGGAACCTCCATATGCCGCGGGAGTGGCCCAAGAAATAGCAACAACAGCAACAACAACAACAACAGACAAAAAGACAAAAAAGACCAAAAAAAAAAAAAAAAAAACAGCCTGGACTTGGGTCTCGGTGCCAACCAGGGCGTACGCACAGAGGTGCGTGCCCAGGCGTGCCTTGGCCCCCCCAGGCCCCCTTGGGTTAGGCTCCATCTGGTGACAGGGTTGACAGGCCCATGCAATCCCCTGCCAAGCAGCTGGTCCGAGTGTTGGTGGGCAGGAGCGGGGAGTTGGGGAGCCCCAGGCAGCCCCGCCCCTCTTATCTGGGCCTGAGCCCTGCAGCCGAGCATGCGCAGGCACCGGCTCAGTCCTCCACAGTCCTGCTCTGCAGTTGTGCCCCCGCATCTCCGGGCGTGCTCCAGCGACCGCACCTGCCCCTCTAAGGCCTGTCTCCAATCTCTTCAAGGCTGAGTTCTCCTTCAGGCCCCGCCTTCAGCTCCCCAGGTCCCCTTCCCCTAGCCGCCCCGCCCGCGTCCCCCACAACTCCAGGCGCTCTGGGCCCTGAAGTTCAGAGGCCAAGTGGTGGCAGCGACCTCCAGATCAGCCGGGCCCAGGATCGGCCCCGACCGTTCCAGCGATCCCACCCAAACCCACCCTCCAGGACCCGCACCTTAAGGCGCGCATGGGCTTCGGCGGCGGGCAGCAGGCGGTGGCCGCGGTGCGAACCCAGCGAGGCGCAGACGCCGCACACGAGCACGCGGTCCTGCTCGCAGTAGATGCTGAGCGGGTCTAGGTGCTCCTCGCAGTGGCCCTGCGGCACCTGCGCCAGCCCCTCCACCAGGCGCGCCAGCTGCTGGTTGGTGCTGAGCGCCTGCGGCCGCGTGGGTGCCTGGCAGCTGGGGCAGAGCACCGTGCCATCCGCGGCTGGCTCCCCTGCCACGCGGCCCAGGCAGGCGCGGCAGAAGCTGTGGCCGCACTCAGCCGTCACCGGCGCATCGAACAGCTGCAGGCACAGCGGACAGGACAGCTCCTGGTGCAGGAGGCCGGGCGCAGCTGACATGGCAGGCCTGGGGAGAGGAGAGGCCAGTCAGGGAGGCTAAGGGGGGCCTCGATCCGGCCCTGCCTGGCCCAGCCCGGCAGGGAGGAGACCCTGCCTATAAAGGCCTCTCATATCACACAGGAAGAAACTCCAGTTCTGGCCAAAGGGGGTAGGGGACTCTCTCTGTCCCACAGGCAGCCTCAACTGCCGTTCTCAGTCGGAGCCCCCCAAATAGCCCCTCTCAGGGGCCTGGTCCCAAGCCCAATTCCTAAACCCAAGGCTGGGTCGCAAATGGTTTCACCTGTCCTTCTCCTGAGCTAGCCCCAGGCCTGAGCCCCAACCCCAGATTCTCCAGGGCCTCTATCCCCTACCTCCGTCTCACTTCTCCAGGACCTGAAGCCCTCCCGTCCCCCACCCCACCCCCCACCCCCACCCCCCGCCACCCATTCCTAGGCCCACAGGACCCACAGGACTCACAGGTCTGGTTGGAGACGCTGGGCAAAAAGAGACTCCCCAAAGGCCCAGTCAAGGTCAGGCCAAACCGCAGGGGGTGGTCAGAACTGTATCTGAAGACAGACGAGAGGCAAGCAGCAAGCTCAGAGCCAGGACAAGGGACACCACGGGTGATGGGCACACAGTGAGTAGTAGACAGGCCCTCCCACAAGCCCTGGCCCCAGGACTATATTTAGCTGCCCTGCCCATCCCCTGCCATCACTTCTGGAAACCCTTCTAAAACCAGTCTAAAAGCGAAGACTGAGCAGTCATCCGACAAGCATCACATGTCAAGGCCACCTGTCCTGGCCCATCCCGCTACCCTTTCCCCTGCCCAGCCTGGAGCCAGAGCTCAGAGCCAGCAGACAGACAGGGAAAAGGCAGAAACAAGATTGGAAGGCGTCTCCCCTTTCTCTTCCACCTCCTCACTCTCAGTTCTCCCCCACACTCCCGTCCCTGCCTCTGGCCCCTTCCCCACCTTGTCACCCACATATTCCCCAAGCTTAAGGCTCTCCAAGGAATTCCCATCGTAGTTCAGCATAATGAACCCAACTAGTATACATGAGGACACAGGTTCAATCCCTGGCCTTGCTCAGTGGGTTCAGGATCTGGTGTTCCCGTGAGCTGTGGTGCAGGTCGCAGATGCAGCTCAGATCCCGAGTTGCTGTGGCTGTGGTGTAGGCTGGTGGCTACAGTTCTGATTCAACCCCTAGCCTGGGAACCTCCATATGCCACATGAGCAGCCTAAGAAATGGCAAAAAAAAAAAAAAAAAAGAAAAAGAAAAGAAAAAAACAAACAAACAAAAAACCAAAAGTCCTCATACTCCATTCACTCCTTCACCTCCCATCCCCCCACTCCGGCCTTGGCTTTTGGCACCTTCGGTCCCCTCTGCCTGGAACTTGTACCTTGTGTGCCTGCTCCCTTTCCTCCCTCAGATCTCCACCCCATGTCACTTTTCTCAGCAAGGCTTTTCCTAACTCCCTGATTTGAAATCTCACACCTCTATCCCGCTTTCTTTTTCTCCATAATGTTTAGCACCTGACTGGTATCCTGAGCTCAGGTCAACACCAGATACTTAACCCACTGAGGCCAGGGATCGAACCTGCAACCCTCATGGATACCAGTCAGGTTCATTACCATTGAGCCACAATGGCAACTCCAAGGTCTTCTTACTCCAGCATTTGGGGAAGTAAATAAATCTCGCCAGGAGCCAGATGGGTCCTAGCCTCCACTTTTATGATTTGTCTCCAAGTTCTAGGGCTCATTCCTTCTTGAATGCTCAAAGTTCCTGCATGTTGCATGCTGGCCTGCTTAGGAGGCTGCTCCGGGCTTCCTGGCACCTTGGGGGCTTGACCTAGGAACTTCGTTCAGGCTATACTCACTTAGGCCTCTCAGGAAGAGATAAGAGAAGTTTAATTACTCTTTTGGATCACGGCAATTAACTATATAAATGAACTACAGATTTAATTCTCCTGGTTATTCGAAAAATCTTAGGAGCTGAGTCTCACATAGAATTTGACCTTCTTGCAAACTAGTTACACATAAAACCATGTTCACAGCTGTGGCAAAGCCAGATCCTTAACCTACGGTGCCTGGCCAGGGGTCAAAGCTGCGACCAACTGATCCTGTTTCACCACAATGGGAACTCCATCCCTGATATGAATTTAGATTTTTTTTTTCTTTTTTTTGCTCCTTAGGGCCACACCCATGGCACATGGAAGTTCCCAGGCTAGGGGTCTAATCGGAGCTGTAGCTGCCGGCCTACACCACAGCCACAGCAACACCAGATCCAAGCTGCGTGTGCGACCTACACCACAGCTCAGGGCAACGCCGGATCCTTAACCCACTGAGCAAGGCCAGGGATCGAACCCGCACCTCATGGTGCCTGGTCGGATTTGTTTCGCTGTGCCATGACAGGAACTCCTAGATTTGATCTTTGATTAAATATTTTCCCGCATGTTTTACCTCAACTGAGTATCTTTCCAGTATCAACTCTCTGGTGTTTAATAAAACCTCTTACATCACTTTTTACATTTATATGGTTTCACACCAGTGCAGACTCTCTGATGTCGAAGGAGGTGACGGCTCTGGTGAAAGGTTCAGCCTTACCAGAAGCAACCCCGAGAAATCCAGGGAAGTTCCCCTTCCCCAAACAGGAGGCAGATGGGGATGAGAGCACATCTGGAGCTGGTCCCTAAAACCATGAGCCACTTCACTTAGGCTCAAAAAGTCAACATCCTGGAGTTCCCGTCGTGGCACAGTGGTTAATGAATCCAACTAGGAACCATGAGGTGGTGGGTTCAATCCATGGCCTTGCTCAGTGGGCTAAGGATCCGGCCTTGCCGTGAGCTGTGGTGTAGGGCACAGACGCGGCTCGGATTCCGTGTTGCTGTGGCTCTGACGTAGGTCGGGGTCTACAACTCCGATTCAACCTCTAGCCTGGGCACCTCCATATGCCACGGGAAGCAGCCCTAGGAAAGGAAAGTAAAAAAAAAAGACAAAAAGTCAACATCCTGAATATGGATCTCACCAGGAGCTCCCACCCTTGCCAGCCTAGGGCTGAAATTTTTGGTCACTAGGAGTGGGAGCCCAGGACAAGCAGGTGATAGTCAACTCAATCCCTTTCTGTAGATGGGCCACATCTGACTTCTGACCCATGGATATGACAGTGATCATAAGCAGAGCCATGGGTCGAACCAGCAACCTCATGGTGCCTAGTCGGATTCATTTCCGATGCGCCACGACAGGAACTCTAGATTATTCAGATTATCGGATTGTGGCGCAAAGGGATTATCAGCATCTTGGGAGCCCTGGAGGACAGGTTCCATCCCCAGCCTGGCACAGTAGGTTAAGGATCCAACATTGCTGCTGCTGCTTGGCTTAGTCTCAACTCTGTCTCAGATCTGATCTGATTGGCCTGGAAATTCCATATGCCAAAAGGTGGCCAAAAGAGAAAAAAAAAGATTATTGGATCATTATGAAGATTCAACAAGCTAATTCACAGAAAGCTTTTAGAACAATGCCCGGCCCAAAGAAAATGTTCAATAAATGCTGACATTTATATTATTACAATTATTTTTACTAAGTGTTCCAGTGAATTCGCCAGTATTGTGAGGTCAATAACATCCCCACTTCATAGACTGGGAAACAGAAGCTAAGAAACTTTTTTTTTTTCTTTTTTGGGGCCACACCTGTGGCACATGGAGGTTCCCAGGCCAGGGGTCTAATCGGAGCTGTAGCCGCCGGCCTACACCGAAGCCACAGCAATGCCAGATCCTTAGCCCACTGAGAGAGGCCAGGGATCGAACCCACAACCTCATGGTTCCTAGTCGGCTTCGTTTCCACTGTGCCACGATGGGAACTCCTAAGAAACTTTAATGATAAACAAAGCATTTACCGTGTGCCAGCCCTGTTCCAAACACTTCATAATTCTTAATCCATTTATAACCTCATAACAACCCCACTGGTTGTTCCTATCTTAACAGGAAGCCATGAGACACAAAAAAAGACTAAGTGACTTGCCCAATGTCCTGGCAGTCTATGGTCCTTGGGCCCCAGGAAACGCAATCTGGCTCTAGCAATCAGAGTTATTATTGTTGGGGGTTGGGAGGGGCATCACACCCAGGAAGCATCTTATCACCACCAACTACTCTGGCTTAGTCCAGGGGGCAAGGAGGGCCTGAGGTGAGACCTGAAGGTTCGTTTCTGCCAAAAGTCAAAGCTCAGAACTGGAAGTTCCTGTCCTTGGCCCGGCAATTTCCATACCCAACAGGCATGACCAAAAAACAAAAAGGAAGCTGTTGTTGGTATGATTAGCCTCCCACAGCCTGAGATTCAGTTTCCTCACCTCCAACTACCATGAGATTGGGCAACTGGTAGATCCTTAATCCATTGTTTTCATTTAAAAATTTTTATTCTTAACCCACTGTAGCACTGTGGGCTAAGAATTCAACTGCAGTGGTTTGGGTCACTGTAGAAGCGCAAGTTCGATCCCCAGCCTGGCACAATGTGTTAAGATTTGGTATTAAGGACTTCCCCTTGTGGCTCAGCAGAAACAAACCCGACTAGTATCCATGAGGATGCAGGTTCGATCCCTGGCCTTGCTCAGTGGGTTACGGATCTGGTGTTGCCCTGAGCTGTGGTGTAGATCACAGACATGGCTTGGGTCTGGCATTGCTGTGGCTGTGGTGTAGGCCAGAGGCTACAGCTCTGATTGGACCCCTAGCCTGGGACCTTCCATATGCTGCAGATGTGGCCCTGCAATGAAAAAAATATATATATTTTTTAAAAAAAGATTCAGTGTTGCTGCAGCTGCAGTGCAGGTCACAGCAGTAGCTGAGATTCCCTGGCCTCTGTGGGAACATCCATATGCCTCAGGTAATCAAACCTGCAATCTCACGGTTCCTAGTTGGATTCGTTTCTGCTGTGCCATGAAGGGAACTCCAAAAATAAAATCTTTGGAGTTCCCCTCGTGGCTCAGTGGTTAATGAATCTGACTAGGAACCAAGAGGTTGTGGGTTTGAGCCCTGGCCTCGGTCAATGGGTTAAGGATCCGGTGTTGCTGTGAGCTGTGGGTGTAGGTCACAGACGTGGCTCGGACCCTGCATTGCTGCGGCTGTGGTGTAGGCCGGCGGCTCCAGCTCCAATTAGACCCCTAGCCTGGGAACCTCCACATGCCACAGGTGCAGGCCTAGAAAAGACAAAAAAAATAAATTAAAAAAAATTAAAATTAAAATTTTTTGATTGACATATAATTGATTTACAATGTTGTAGGTGTACAGCGAAGTAATCCAGTTATATACATATGTATGTACATATGTATTTTTTTAGATTCTTTTTCCATTGCAGATTATTACAAGATACTGAATACAGTTCCCTATGCTACACAATAGGTCTTTGTTGGTTACCTATTTTACAGTAATATGTCTTTTTAGAGATAACTTTGATCTCTTCTGAGTTCAGAGTTTACAGTGTGCTCATAGAGCCACATCCACCTGCCAGGTGTCACTTGTCCTCACTGACCTGGCCTGAAACCACTGCAGGAGTGAGGCTCCCACCTGTATGAGGGGACACTCCTACACTTCCAGCCCCTTGTCCCATGGCTCTCTGTGACATCACACTGAAGTGCTAGCACTTGCTCTGAAGTATGTCAGATGAAAAATCACAGCCTGGGTCTTCGGAGTCTGTCCGAATGCGTGTGACCAGGAATGCGATTGAGGTTGGGTGCTAGGGGCCGGCTGGGCCCAGAAGCAAGGGTCCTGGGTGGTGATAAGCAGAAAGAAGCGAAGGGGCACCTTGTCACACCATGACACACCTCCTCAGTTTCCTCACCTCCAGAAAGCCAGGTGTGAAAAGCCCAGCTTCTCTTCCTAGTCATGACACACACTCCTCCAGGTGCAGCTTCCTGCAGCCCCAAAGTTCCACTGAAACACATTACACTGCTTTTACCTAACCTCATCCAGATGAGATGCAATCAAATGGCCATATGAATGGCCAAGGAAATCCCTGCTCCTTGTAGAGCCGAATCAGGTGACTGTTTTTTAAATTCCATGGATCGAACACCCAAAGCGTCTAAGGTCCTAATAAAAGTGAAATGAGCAGGTTTCTATGGCTCTAGGAGTCTACTGTCATTGCATAAGGGCTGATCGAGGCTGGATCTGTGCCCAGCCCTGTCCCAGGTGCTGTGGATCTAAAAGGGCCCTCCAGGAGCCCGCAGTCTGGTGGGGAAGGCAGAGTGAACAGACACACCGTATGATAAACGCTGTGATCGAGGCATCATGGGGGCATCCAGTGGACATGGCCAAAGAATAATTCACCTTGCACAGGACAGAAAAGTCAGCAGGGACGAGCAGAGGCCAGACTCAGAAGCTAGCCAGACAAGCTGTATTTTCCCTCAGCTACATGACCTTGGGCGAGTCCTTCAACCTGAGCCTCAACCTTCTCACTTGTAAAACAGGGCTAAAATTCCCCATCCCACAAGGACTGTTTTAAGGCTTAGAAATAATGCATGTGAAGGATCACGGTCCATCTATAGGGGCTCAGTTGTTAATTTCTTAA
This sequence comes from Sus scrofa, assembly GCF_054392235.1. Classification (NCBI taxonomy): domain Eukaryota; kingdom Metazoa; phylum Chordata; class Mammalia; order Artiodactyla; family Suidae; genus Sus; species Sus scrofa. Next base: position 17,173,825 of record NC_139385.1, read on the forward strand.
AAAAAGCGACCCTTGGAGTTCCCATCATGGCTCAGTGGTTAGTGAGCCTGACTAGCATCCATGAGGATGCGGGGTTGTTTCCCAGCCTCACTCAGTGGGTTAAGGATCCAGCGTTGCCATGAGCTGTGGTGTAGGTCGCAGACACGGCTCCGATCCCACATTGCTGTCTGTGGTGTAGGCCGGCCACAAGCCTGGGAACATCCATATGCCATGGGTGTAGGCCTAAAAAAAAAAAAGAAAAGGAAAAAAGTGACCCCTGATGCACTCTGGAGGACAGGCAGGAACTCACCAAGCAGACCAGGAGGAATGACAGGTCAAGCAGAGAGCAGCTCCGCATGTGCAAGAGCCCAGAGGCCAGTGGGGCAGAGGGTGCTGCAGAGGAAGCTGGCAACGGCCTTGAAGGCCAAGCCAGGGAGCTTTGACTTGATTCTGAGGCACTGAGGGGTCACAAGTTTCCAAGCAGGGGAGGGACAGGATGTGGGTATGTGGGCTAGGAAGATGAAGCCTTCTAGCACAGTGCACAAACAGAGATTCTGCAAGGACCAGAGGCACCGCAACAGCCATGAGCCCAGGGAACACTGGCTGCTGGACCGCAAGCACCACCCATGGTGAGGATGTCAACACACAGGACTATCCCAACACAGGATGGGCAGCAGGGCCCTGCTACTCTGCTGGAAGCTCTTGCCTCCAATGTATTGCAGGTAACACAGCCTCAGTCATTCTTTTGTTCAGCAAATCTCCACTGAGCACCTACTAGGTCCCAGGCCCTCTCTTGATGCTGGAGTCAGCACTGACCCAGACAAGGTCCCTGCCCTCCTAGACCTCACATTCTACAGGGGAGGCAGATGCCAATAAATAAATAAATGTCTAATATGTCAGGATCACATCACTAGAAGGAATGGTGATTGTTATAACCCAGGTGAGAGAGAAAATGAAGGCTGCCCAATACCCACTTAGGAAGGAAAACCAGGATCCAAACTAGACTGTACACATAACTTCAAGCCCATGGTCTTTCAGCTTCTGGAAGATGCTTTTTTTTAAGGGCCACGCCCATGGCATATGGAGGTTCCCAGGCTAGGGGGTCCAATCGGAGCTGTAGCTGCCACCTACACCACAGCCCCGCAGCTCCAGCCACACAAGATCAGAGCTCCGTCTGCCACCTACACCACAGCTTATGGCAATGCCAGATCCTTAATCCATTGAGGCCAGGGACCAAACCTGTGTCCTCATGGATGTTAGTCAGATTCATTCCTGCTGAGCCACAACGGGAACTCCCAGAAACTGCCACTTTTTGAAGAGCTTATATGTAAGGCACACACTGGCATCTCTCTTGAGCCGCAAGACCCTTCATCCATTACTGACCCCACAAGAACTGAGCACCTACTACAGGCCAAGTACCACTCTGGATCCTGCAGCTAGAACCATGATCTGGACAGGCATATCCAGACTGTCAGAGAAGACTGATGCTAAAGGAACACATTTACCATTTGTCCTAAGTACTACAAGGGCTACAAATCAGTAGCAGGTGTTTTGAACTGAAGGGATTCTCAACCTGGCCTCCCAGAGGAAGTAACATTTAACTTAAGACCTAAAGTCTCCAGTCTGTCGGGCAGAGGGAAGAGAGCGGCAGGTTGAGGGAGCAGCATGAGCAAAGCTTTGAAGCAAAGGAGCCTGGCCTATTTGGGGAACTGAGAGGACAGTGAGGTTGGAACTCAAGAGACTGGGGGGAGGAGCCAGGATGTGGTGCAAGACAAGGCTGGGGAGGTCCACAGGTGGACCAGCCAGGCTTCCCAGCTGTGCTCAGAGCCAGGATTCTAGGCAGTCTGGCCTCTAGCACCAACCCACATCACTTCTCATATGTGGGGTCAAGCCACTGGCCCCAGAGGAGCTATCCACGACTCCCCCTCCAGTTGAGGATTTTCTCAGCCATTACAAGAGTCACTTCGCACTTCCCAAGAAATTCAGCTCCTGGGGGACCAAATCCTGGCCCTCCCTGGAAGCGTCTGGCAAGGTTTCAGGTGCCATCAGGTAGCCCGTGTCACGGGGGACCATTTACTAAGTGGATGAATATTATCCCCACTTGATAAGGAACCTGAGGCTCAGGGAGATAAATCACACACTCATCTCTACCTCTTTTTTACACTTTACTTCTCCCAGTTATGTGGAACTTGGGATGCACGGTTCTGATTCTAAGATCCTATGACACGTGAGACAATGCCAAGGTTCAGAACTCAAGAGACCTGAGTTAGAGCTGCAAGATTCTAAGCCTTCGTGTGCCAATAAACCGGGTTCCTGACCTGTGCTGGCAAATGCAAGCCTGAAGAGGCAGGCACCACTCGGCCCTTTTCCACCCAGGTCTCCTGGGCCCCACCTTCAGCCAAAGGACATGAGCGGGGCGCCCCCAAATGGCCAAGAGTGGATGGGAAGCGGCAGGGTGATTAGGAGCCTTACACTAAAGCGATGGGTGGGGGCAGAGGCAGGGGTGAGAAAAGGCGGGGAGTTCCAGGTCCCGCCCCGGAGCAGACTTCCTGGCAGACACCAGATGCCCTGGGTGAGCGGCAGCCGCTGTGAACGGCTGAGCCATGGGGTGCACGCGTGACGCCATCCTGGATGCACTGGAGAACCTGACAGCCGACGAGCTCAAGAAGTTTAAGATGAAGCTGCTCTCAGTGCCACTGCGTGAAGGATATGGGCGCATCCCACGGGGGACGCTGCTGCCCCTGGATGCCATCGACCTCACTGACAAGCTCGTCAACTACTACCTGGAGGAGTACAGCGCTGAGCTCACAGCGCTTGTGCTGCGTGACATCGGCATGAAGGAGGTGGCGGAGCAGCTGCAGAAGACCCTGCACAAGGGTGAGCAAGCCCCCTCCACACTCTGCTGCAGAGGTCCAGACCCCACCCCTCTCTTCCAGTATCCCCTGGTCTGCACCCTCCTCCCAAGCAGTTTGCCTCTAGGGCACTTTCGCTTCCTGTTCCTCTTATCTTTCAATCAAAGTTTCTCTGTTGCCCACACTCAGTACTGACCTTGGCAGGTGCCCGGGCCCCAAAAGGCTTGGAAACAAGCTTAACTGATTTTCTTACAGGCCCTGGAGCCAAGCCAGCTGGAATCAAAGCCCTTCCCCTGAAAGCAGACAACAAACCAGGTGAAGTCTTCACACCCAACCTCACCTGCCTGGCCCCGCCCCACCCCGCCCCACCCCAGCACAGTCTATCTGCTGTCCCAAGGCCAAGAGCACCAGGAAAGTCCAAAGCTAAGCGAACCCTTCTCCCAGGTCTCCTGGGGCCAAGCCTGGTGGGGAAGAGAAAGGGAGACTGAGTCATCCTCATCCCCGTCTGGGGAGGAGTCCCCGTGGGCTGCCCACCTTGAGCCCAGCCCTTAGGATTGGATTCAGGGTCCTCTCTGGATAAAGCAAGGTGTTCAGGAGGGACAGACCCCAGCCCCCACCCTGGATGCCAGCTCATCCCCCCTCCTCCCTCCCCACCCTCCCCAGCACTGCACTTCGTGGACCAGCATCGGGCAGCCCTCATCTCAAGGGTCACAGACGTGGACGGGCTGCTGGATGCCCTGTACGGGAAGGTGCTGACGGAAGAGCAGTACCAGGCAGTGCGGGCGGAGCACACCAACCCCACCAAAATGAGGAGGCTCTTCAGCTTCACTCCGGCCTGGAACCTGACCTGCAAGGACCTGCTCCTTCAGGCCCTGAAGGACACCCAGCCCTACCTGGTGGCCGACCTGGAGCAGAGCTGACTCGGCTTCCCCAGCAGCGGCCCCACCTACAACCCCTGGTAGTTCTGGCCAACTTACCTGGAGTCTCTGATCTTGTATACATAATATATGAAAAACCAGCTTGGAGTTGGTGTTTTCCTACTTCCAGCCTGGAAGCACATGCAGAGCTAAGCTACACATCCTCATGCCGCAGAGCCTCGGGGGAAGCTCTACTCTCTGCCTGTTCCCGAGCCTGCAGGCTCCCCACACCCTTCCTCTCCCAGTCACCGAGGAATCCTCCCTCATTCCTCACTTGGTGGCCCCTCCACTGCCACCCCAGAGGCTCTGCCCTCAAGACCCACAGTGAACACAAGTCAGCCTTGCAGCCAAGGCCCAAAAGCCAAAACAGAAGTATGCACAAAGGGCCTGGAACCATGGAGGTGGGGAGGCAGATTTACCAGATGATTTGGAAGCAGACACTTCTTTCTTCATGGGGGGGGGGGGATTGTAAAACTAGAGCAACTTTGGGGAGGGGAGGGAGACGAGAGTAACAAGAGCACAAAGCCCCAGGTATGCCCTAGGGTTCCTTCTGGCACTGACACGAGCAGGCTTCCCAGTGGCCTCCCACTCCCTCAAAGGGGTGATGGGTTACACTTGGCCCCAAAAACATGCCAACCACAAAAGCAACTTGATGGGATGTGTGCCAACAAAAGAAAATAGTATTTCTTTCCAGAAAGCAACGTTTAGGATGCCTTCCCAGAGGTTATTAAGGAACCAGGACTCTAGGACTACATCTGGAGCATACCTTGCACCCAAAATCTTTCTGGCTTGGAGGGGCTGGATGCAAAAGCAACAGGCAGGCCCCCCAAAAGGCCAGCTATCCCATCCTTAGGAGTCAGCTTCAACACGGAGACCCAGGTGTGAGGGTACAGGGTGTGCCGTTCACAATGACACACTAGCCCAGAACGAACAAAGCTGTGTGAAGCCTTCACGTGGAACTCTCCCTAGACAACATGAGAACTAGCAAATGCAGTTTATCCCCCCACCCACACCCACTGTCTGTGCACTGTCTGATTCCCTATGCTGATTCCCGGATCACCAGGGTAACAGCAGAAAAAGTGGTCTGCTGTAGGAGTTAAGCTACAGAGGAGCTAATGGCCACTGTCAAAGCCACAGTCACTACAGGATCACTTCTAATGCTATTTTAGGACTCCCAGAGGAAAGAGGAGTTTCGCCTAAAGCAGGAAATCAGCCCCAACTCTCAGGATCCTGTGGGTTCGTCTTCCTCTTTTTTTTCTTTTTGGCTGCACCCATGGGCCATGGAAGTTCCCAGGCCAGGAAACAGCAGCTGCAGCAACACCAGCTCCTTAACCCAGTGTGCCGCAGCGGCAACTCCTGTGGGTTTGTCATCTTTAGCAGCCACTCCACAAAATAAACGCTGATGCTCCCCAGGCCACCCTCAATCCTTTTCTACCAAGTATCCTTAAGTCTTCTTATCCAAGCTTTATTCAACCCGAGACATTTATTCACTTATGTTCTGCAAGGACCTTAGCATTTCTCCAACTGAAGTTTTCACCCTTCTGGCAAGAGGAACTGCCTAACCAGAAAACACGACACCTAGAATGTTCCATTAAGGGCAGACTTAGTCTCACTGCTGCTAGCTCTTCAAACACACACCCCAAGGCCTTCTCTTCACTGCCCCCAACTGCCTTCGGCCTCCATGTTTTACCTCCAACAGGCCTCCTGATTCTCCCTGCTTCTACTCAACCACCGAGGGCCTGAGTGATCAAAACTGATTATGGAAGGAATTTCCTGGTGGCTCAGCAGGTTAAGAATCTGGCGTTGTCACTGCTGTGCTGTGGGTTTGATCCCTGGCCCTGGAACTTCCGCATACCGTGGGCAGAGCCAAAAAATTAAAAAAAAAAAAAAAAAAAAGAAACGGACTCACTTCTTCTAACATGAGAACACATGTTCCCGTTCTAGCCTGACCCTGAAGGAGCCCATCCAACCGCTACCTTCCTCTCTGCAAACCCTGGATCCCGACAATGCTCACTCACATGCCATGCCCTCCCACAGGCTGGCCCTAAACTCTGGACTCCTTAAAATCCAGCTGTTGGAGTTCCCTTTGTAACGCAGCGGAAACGAATCTGACTAGGAACCACGAGGTTGCAGGTTCAATCCCTGGCCTTGCTCAGTGGGTTAAGGATCTGGCGTTGTCATGAGCTGTGGTGTAGGTGGCAGATGGAGCTTGGATCCTGCATTGCTGTGGCTATGGTGTAAGCCGGCAGCTGTAGATCTGACTTGACCCCTAGCCTGGGAACCTCCATATGCCGTTGGTGCAGCCCTAAAAAGGCAAAAAAAAAAAAAAAAAAAAAAATCCACCTGTCATAGCGTGCCCACCAAGCAGCCTTCCTTTGGGCTCCAGTGGCATTGTCAGTGTCCCCTGTGGGAGAATAAGCCATACTGTCATGTCTGTTTTCACATAGGACTCTCCATGTGAGTGAGCCCCATAAAAAGACATTTTTTCAACTTCTGTACAATAACTTGCATGTACAAGATAGTAACAAACAGCAGTTACTGTGTCTCTCTAGTGTCTAACAGGATTTTTAAAACGTCAGAGGAACCTAATACTCCATCAAGACATGGAGCCATAGCTAACACTCCCCTGCACAGCAGATCCTTCCAACAGAACTACAAAAACCAGGGCAGCCTGAAGCAAAAGAAACAGTTCTAAGAAACAGCTTCCCTAAGTTCAAAGACTTCTTGGAGGCTTTTTCCTTTTTACCAGGGGGAGAAGGAAGCTCCGAGTTCTACTGGCCACAGCAAGTCGGTCAGAACATAAACTTCTAGAGCCAGAGGACAGATTCAAGTCCCTGCTCCATCTCACTCACCAGTTAGGAGACTTAAGGCCAGTTTGCAGGGCTAACTGAACATAGCTCATCATCTAACAGCGACTGGCCCACAGCAAGTACAGTCAACAAGGACCTCTAGGAGTTCCCAGCATGGTGCAGCAGAAAGGAATCCAACTAGGAACCATGAGGTTGGGGGTTCGACCCCCAGCCTAGCTCAGTGGGACTAGCATCCAGCCTTGCTGTAAGCTGTGGTGTAGATCGCAGACGCAGCTCAGATCTGGCGTGTCTGTGGCATAGGCCAGCAGCAACAGTTCCAATTAGACCCCTAGCCTGGGAACCTCCATATGCTGCAGGTGCAGCTCTAAAAAAGACAAAAAAACAACAAACAGAACAAAACAAAAAAACAATGATCTCTAAGATGTCTTTGTTCCTAGCTCCCCAAGGGCTGAGAATAGCATCTGAAACAATCAACCCAAACCTCTAAGCATCACGAGACAAAAAAGAACAAGCAGAACAGAAGGCAGTGTTCACCAGGCCTCAGCCAATTATAACAAAAACCAATATGCAGGACGCAGCCTTCCATGAGTGACCTTTTTCTTGGCCTCTGGCTTCAAAATGTCCCATGTGCAAAGTTCTGTACAAAACCAAGTTCCCCTTCAAAGAGGTGGTGGTGGAGATAAGGAGTCTCCAGCAGAAAAGGAGTCCTGGCTCTAGAGTGTGCTCCAGAAAAAAAATCTGAAAAATTAAATCAAGTACGTGGCTGAAGCAGCGGCATCGCCAGAGAGCTTGTAGCCCACCTGGACCTGTTCACTGAATTAGCACCCACATGCTAACCACGCTGCCAAGTGACTCATGGACTCAACCTAGACCCCACTGCTAACGAGAGGATTTGGCTCTGCCATCTCAGACTGCACCAGGCTTGCAGCTTTCCCAGGGAGGATGCGCCTTGCTTTCCACACAGGGCAACAGTACACAGGACGGGCCAGCTTCCCCTCAAATTCTGGAACAAAAAAAAATAGCCCCCGGGCTAGACCAGACACGTCCTTAGCCTCAAGGGACTGCAGTGAAGCCCTAAGGATCCTGCGGGGATCAGCTGTAGGGAATCTGCACAATTGCACAACACCGCCACCCTGCGGTGCGGGCAGGCAATGCTGCTACCTGGAAAGGCTGCTGCTTCCCCTACCCAACCCACAGGGCATGATCTCCACCTAGACTCACCTGAGCTTGGCTCCCCAGTACACACAAGGAATCCCCCCTCTTCGATCCCGAAGTCCAAGCTCCTGACTGCAATGCCGACATCGGTGGGCTCTCAACTGTCCTTCCTGTTAAAGGAGCCCTTCTGACTAGCACTGTCACCTCAAGATTTAAGGCTGGAGTTCCTGTTGTGGTGCAGTGGTTAACGAATCCGACTAGGAACCATGAGGTTGTGGGTTCGATCCCTGCCCTTGCTCAGTGGGTTAAGGATCCGGCATTGCCGTGAGCTGTGGTGTAGGTCGCAGACACAGTTTGGATCCTGCGTTGCTGTGGCTCTGGCGTAGGCCAGTGGCTACAGCTCCGATTTGACCCCTAGCCTGGGAACCTCCATATGCCGCGGGAGCAGCCCTAGAAAAGGCGAAAAGACGCAAAAAAAAAAAAAAAAAAAAAAAAAAAAGATTTAAGGCTAAGGCCACAAGCCCAGAAGCCAAGAAAGCACTACGCCCAGACCCAACTTCCTGACCTGTTTGTCAGCTTCTGCCTCAAGAATATTGAGAATTTTAGATCCCATGGTCTCCCAAAGCTCTACCTGCTAACACCGTAAGATTGAGGGCCAAACAATTTCTACAAACCCTGAAGTCAAAGGCACTGGCAAGATCCACTGACACTACTCCCGCGGTTCTTATGCACCAGCACAATGAAGACTGTCTACGTGAATGGGGGTAAGTAAGGGGGGGTGAACAAGGTACTTTTTGTGGAAACCACCTAAATTATTTCAAATTAAAGTTAAAAATGAGGAGTTCCCTTGTGGCACAGCATGTAAGGACCCAGCATCTCGACACTGCTGTGGCTCAGGTCGCTAACTATGGCCCAGGGTTCCATGCCTGGCCTGGTAACTTCCACACGCCTCAAGCCTAGCCAAAGAAATAAAACAAAGTTGAAGACGAAAGGAAAGAGCACTGAGGGCCCAAAGACAGGGAGGCTGAGATTTGGAAAGACTGGAGAGGAATGGCTGCAGATGGGACCTCACCCCAAGTTTAACCTTTCTCGCAGACGAGACCTGGTGACAGAAGCCCTGGTGGATGCCTGATAGGAGACCAGGTGGGAAGAAACAGGCCTGGATAAGACGTACCATGCTTAGTCTCACAGGGGCCAGACCCACCAATGATTTAACCTCAGCCCTTTATCCAAATGACTTGAAAGCCAGCACGTGACTGGTGGGGGAGACAGACAGGGAGCAGAATCCAGGGAGGAAGCAAACAGACCCACAGCACACTTCTCCCCGCCCACAACCTCTTCTCCTAACCTCTCCTTGAGCCTGGCCCCATTCAAAAAAGCTTAGGGCTGCAAGACAGCAGGTCAGTTAAGAATAATGTATTCTTTAGAATTCTGAGGACCAGCCTGAGAGCCTCATCAGAGAAACGTGACTGCCTATTACTGGCCTGGTGCCGACAGGGGAATCCAGCAAGTTAGCGGAAGGCCCAAAGCCCAAACCCCATGGGGTCTCACTTCTGTTTTCTCATCAGCGATGAGCTGGCACCAGAACCAATATTCCCTCTGTTCCTATTTATTCTATCTTCATTCTACCCCTTCTCCTGGAAAAGGCCTCCAAACCGGATCCTCATTTTCTTAGTTTTAAGGGCAAAGCCAAGCACTGGCGCCCTTCAATAGATAAGAACTAAATACTCAAGAGTCCCAGCCAGAGTTCCCACTGTGCCACAGTGGGTTAAGAAACTGACTGTAGCAGCTAGGGTTGCTGCAGAGGTGTGGGCTTCAATCCCCAGCCCAGCGAGGTGGGTTAAAAGCATCCAGCGATGCCTTAGCGGCGGCATAGGTTGCAACCATGACCCAGATTCAGTCCCTGGCCTGGGGACTTCCATATGCCCCAAGTGTGGCCATTCAAAAAAAAAAAAAAAAGAGTCCCAGTGAGTAACCAGGTCTCAGTTTCCACCTCCTTCACCCCTAACAACAAGGACAAAGGAACCACAACCGAACTCTTGACACCAAAACCCTATCAGGTGCAGCACTCAATAAACATGAGACACAGATGCTGCCATTCAAACATCACTGTGAGAAAGCAGATCAAAAACAGCAGAGAGGCAGTCTGGCCACACCACGGACAGAACCACTGCCATATCCTTGGCTATAAATTGGAGGACTTTTCACGTGTACCGAGTTCAAGAGGTCAAACGAAGGCACTGCCTGGAGCACCGCAGCCCCTCCCCACCTGCTCTGGGTAGAGCTGCAGGCTCAGTGGCGGGGGCGGGGGTAAAGCAGCCATTCCTTTCGACGAACCCACTGATCCTGTCCTGCCACAGATCGGAGAACACGCACGCCACACGTGACGATTTTAAACAAAGACAAAAGAGCGCTTCCCACAAGGGGTCCCAGGCCTTCTACAAATGGAGCTTCTGACAACAAAGACCCTTGTTGCTGCAGGCTGGAATTCAGTTCTGTGGAACTAAAATTCAACTGATTAGCAGGCATAGGCATGTTTTCTCAACTCCATCTGAGTTGAAAACAAGGAAAGGCATCTTTAGGGTCAGGAGAGGCATGTGACGTTGAGGGCCACTATTCTGAGGTTTCAACTTACCAGCCCCGCCTTTCCCCTCTCAAAATACCCACAACCACAAGCTCAGCCCTCTGGGTACCGGGAGGCCGTGAACTTGACCCCGCATCTACCCAAGTCCCAACATCAGCAACACTTGTGGAGAAGTGGGTGCCACTCACCTTAAAGAGACAGAACTGCCTCTTACTTTCCCAGCTAACCTTCCCTTTTGCCACCTCTCCTTCCCAAGCCTCTTCCCCTAAAACTTAACATCATTTTAAGACCTAAGCAGACACTACCTCCTTCAAAACAATGGCTTCAAAATGAAATGCTGAGAAATGAAGATGAGGTCAGAAGACAGAATTGCAGCATCTACCATTTGATTCTGAGAACCACATAACTCACGCCCCTCCTGCCTGTGAAGTGAGCAGGGCCGTAACGTATGCCATGAAGTAGGTGCTCAGTTAACTCTCCTTCCTGCAAAAAACCCCAACTGGCTAACTATGTGCTCCCAGCAGGGTCCGTCAAGCTTGAATACTGCTGCGGAGGCAACCTCATCTTGTTTGAGCTCCACCCTCAGAAAAGTGTCAGAAGAGCCAAGAGTCCTTAAAAAGAACAAAACTGCTATCAACAATCAACACGCTAAAACCAGTACATGAACAGATGTAGTAAAAGAAAAAACTTCCATGTGGTCAGACAAATTTGGGGCAACACATCACGTGTTTTCCATTTATCCCTTTCATTCATCCAGTTTTTGCCATGACAAGAAAGTTTAATCTCTTTTCAAGGATACACTTGACCTTTGCGCCCCTGAACCTAGTATCACACATTTTATTCCAGTTCCTGCTAAGCGGGAATAAACCAAATATTCCAGCTCCCACTAAGCAGGCTGACCTGAAAGAAGAAATCCCCACATTCTTGACCTGGACAGCAACCCTCCAGCAGAGTGAAGAGGGGGAAGAGGAAGAAAATTTAACTAAAATGATGGTTTTTAATGGGATCCAGAGGTATGGTTACAATTACACAGAGTCCGACACACAAAACCGTGGGTGATCAGGAGTTGGAAGGTTACAAAATAACGAGGATAACACTGGGTACAGGAAGAAAAGCTGCTCCAGAACCCGAGGAGCCAGGCTAATACGGCCTCTCCCTTCGATCCTGTCTGTGCTCACCCCTGCAAGAAAGAGCATCCATTAGGTCTGAGTTGCCAACCTCTCCACACCCCACTGCCCCTGCTACCCACCCCAAGAACTACCTCCTCTCTACAGGTACAGACTCTAAGTGGGTCTACAGATGAGCAGCCACAGGTAATTTTCCTTCCCTCCTTCCCCACTCACTCTGGTTAAGTCTCAGCTTTCCCATCCAGCCCTCAAAACCAAGCACATTCTCAAAACCTGGACACCCCAAGACCTCTCTTTCCTTTCAATGTGAAGTCTGCTCTACCTTCATTGCAATTTGAAGTCTTACTCACCTGGAGTCCATCTTGCCAGGGCCAAAGCCACCTCTGTCCCCACCACCCCGGCCCCCTCGGAAGCCCCCACGGTCCCCGCCTCGGCCTCGGTAGCCGCCTCGATCATAGCCGCCTCTGCCGCCACGCCGATCATCTCCGTAGCTGCCCCCTAGGAAAAAGGCAACACAATGGATCACATGCCCTTATTGTGTCCCCCAAACCCCACCCTCCCTCTGGCCTCAGTGCTTACACTTTAGGGCTTTCTTTCGTTTTTTTTGTCTTTTTGCCTTTTCTGGGGCCACTCCCACAGCATACGGAGGTTCCCAGGCTAGGGGTCTAATCGGAGCTACAGTTGCTGGCCTATGCCACAGCCACAGCAACATCAGATCCGAGCCACATCTGCGACCTACACCACAGCTCACGGCAACACCGGATCCTTAACCCCCTGAGCAAGGCCAGGGATCGAAGCCGCAACCTCACGGTTCCTAGTCGGATTCGTTAACCACTGCACCACAACGGGAACTCCCTTATACTTCAGGGCTTTCTGATCCCAACTCCTTATCACCAGCTCTGCCTCTTGCTTACCCATATGAGAGCCTCCTGGTCCCCCTCCTGGGCCATCTGGCTTGGGGGCCTTACACTGGTTGCATTCATTCCTCCAAGAGAAGTTCATGTTCTCACACGTGCTGAGGAAGGAGGAAGTGGCCAAGACCTAGAATTACTCCAGTGACCTTACGGATACCTGAGCAAAACGAGGCCTCAGAAGCAAGGTAAAAACATTGTTTCTCAGGAGCAGAGACAGAGACTGCAGGTTAGTGAGCCCAGTCCCCTCCTTCCCACTACAGCTACCTGACCAAGGCCAGCTCCCAGCCAAACCCAGTCCCCATCAGTGTAGCTGGAGAAACACACCCTCTCCCAGAAAGGCAGAAGGCACACATGTCAAGAGGGCGGAGAACCAAATTTCACTCACGGATTAGGACACTTCCAGTCCCCGGCTCGCTGCTGTCCTCCTCCGCCACCGCCGCCACTGGGGAATCCTCCTCGGCCACCGCCACCACTGCCACCACCTCCGTAGCCCCCACGGCCCATGGGTCCTGGTGCAGATACAAGAATGGGTCTGCTCCCCTTCCGAGCCTGCCGAACCTGAGCTTCTTTTCTACACAAACCCTGACCACCCTCCCCCGCCACCTCTCTACAGCAACAGCAGCAGCAGCAGCAGCAGCTCACCTCCTCGCCCTCGGCCTCCACGACCATTGCCACCGCCCCGATTGAAGTCTGCTCGCCGAGTAGCAAATGAGACCTTGATAGGATTCCCCGAGAATTCTTTACCTAAAGGAAGGAGGGATGACTTTTTTGGTGGGCATGTTAATGATGGGAGAAGCTACGCATGTACACGGTGTATGGGAATCTCTGTACCTTCCCTTCAATTTTGCTGGGAACCTAAAACTGCGCTTAAAAAAAGTCTTCACTTAAAAAAAAAAAAAAGAGTCTGGCCTCATTAACTAGGGCATGGGTAATAAATTAAAAAGGATCATCTTGGAAAAAAAAAAGAGGCATGGAGACTTTTGATTAAGACCTGTGGGGGTCCCAAAGCACAGTTGGTACCATCAAGAGAAAAATGCTTTCCTTTAAAAGTTCATCATCTCAGGAGATGTAAGCAAAACCAAGATACACCGGGTTAGCAGACCGTGCTGGACGACGCAGAGAAACCCTCAAAACGGAGCCTGCTTCCCAGAGCTGGCTGCACTTCGCCCGGCCCCCCACTCCACTGCCGCCTCACACACACCATCAAACCAGTCGATCGCTGCTTTCGCAGACGGTGGGTCATCAAAGGAGACTGTTGCCTCTCCCTTCAGCTTGCCTGTTTCCCGGTCCGTGTACAGATTAATCATGGGCTGTCCCGTCTTCTTATTTGTCTAAAGAAAGTAACAGGGGATAACATCAGTTCTCAAGGATACAGCCCTATCACAACCATACCTTCCATCTCAACTTGAAAGCCTCTGCCACAATTGTGTCTCCTTCAACACAAGAAAAGATGGAACAGGATTATCCAGTACAGGGTCAAAAGTTTCAGACACTCCCTTTTTTACATCAATTGTGCCTCTTTGGTAAAAGGTGACTTTTAGAAAATAGCAACGGCTGATGTTCTTTCACATGAAGCAGCTAACTAGTACAAGACTGTTCTTTTCACTGTGGTGTGAAAACCCAGAAGCCTGCGGCACTGATACAAAGCACCCACTCTGCTCCATACGTACCTTAATGATACCGATCTGCTTGAAGTAATCAGCCACAGACTCAATTGTAACATTCTCGCCCAGGCCTTGCACGAAGATGGTGTTGTTGTCTGAATTATCTTGTTCTGCTTGGCGAATGCAGGAGGAAACAGAAGGAGAAAACAAAAAAATTACTGTCTTAAAAACTAACTTCAAGATTTCTTTTTTTTTTTTTTTTTTGCTTTTTTAAGGTCACATCAACAGCATATGGAAGTTCCCAGGCTGAGGGGTTGAATCGGAACTACAGTCACCAGCCTACACCACAGCCACAGCAACCCGGGATCCCTGAGCCATGCCTGCAACCTACACCGCATCTCACAGCAACACTGGATCTTTAACCCACCAAGTGAGGGCAGGAATCGAATCTACACCCTCACAGATACTAGCTGGGTTCCTTTCCACGGAGCCACAATGAGAACTCCCAAGAATTATGATAGTTAGCTTTCAAAGGAATGAAATTCCAACCCAAGCAAGCAATCTATTTTGGTTTAGCTCAGACAAATGAAAGAATTCCCCATCCTTTCTGTTTCGTTGTCTGAGTGCCCGGCTGCTGGCCATTTCACAAATCTTATTTTACGACGCTTTGACACATGCTCATGTTCATTACAGAAACTGCGGCTCGGGAGTGAATCGCCCAAGGCCACACGGTGCCTGTCAACTTTCAGTCGAAGACCCACATGTTAAGAAACCTATCTTAAACTAATCCAGTACACAAACATAATCACAACAAAACATACAGGGTTCGCTTGTGGCACAGCATGTTAAAGACCTGGTGCTGTCACTGAAGCAGCTCAGATGCTGCTGTGGCACAGGTTTGATCCCTGGCTCGGGAACTTCCACAGGCTGCGGGGAGGTGGCTAAAATACAAAAATAAAAAATTTGCTAAGTGCTTCCCTTTCTCCTTTCTTGTTCTCTAATCTGGTCATGATCCACATTTTTTAATTAAAGCCACTGCTTTATGGTCCACACACAGATGTATCATCAACTCCTGAGACCTGTTAGAAATGCAGATTCTGGGGCTCCTCCCAGACCTACCAAACTGCTGGGGGAGGAAATCAGCGTATCAGGTATTTCTTCTTTTTCTTTTCTGCTTTTTAGGGCCGCACCTGCAGTATATGGAGGTTCCCAGGCTAGGGGTCCAATCAGAGTTACAGCTACCAGCCTACACCACAGCCACAGCAATGCCAGATCCAAGCCACATCTGCCACCTATACCACAGCTCACGGCAATGCCAGATCCTTAACCCATAGCCTCATGGTTCCTGGTCGGATTCGTTTCCACTGCACCACGACGGGAACTCCAATATCGGGTTATTTCTGATTCAAGCTCATTTACACATCACTGCTAAGCATAGCTACACCCTAACTCCCTGCCCCAGGTTTTCCTTCTTCTCTACCCCTGCTTTTTCAGATTCCTTTCTGTTTCGAAAACATCCAGAAAAAGTCCCGATACCATCTTAGCCCTTCTTTCGTGCCGCCTGCGGACTTACCAGAGTCATGACGTGATCCTTGGTCCCGAGGGCCTTAAGTGACATGAAAAAAAAACAAAAAACAAAAAACAAGGAGAGAGGAGCCGTTAGTCAACAGGGAGAGACAGACAAGGGAAAATTAACACCAAATCCAAACTTTTGCAAAATCTCAGGTAAGTGCTCTCACAGCCTCACTCCAAACCCTGTCCTGGGTTGCCCGCCCAGAGAAAAGTCCTAGGCAGGTCTGGGCAAGACACAGGCCCCTTTTCTTAAGCTCTGTATGTAACTTGAGTCCCCACAGGGACAACTCCACACTTCAGAAAATGCTGCCTCCCCCAGCTCAGGCTGGGCAATGTCCTCAGCACAGAGTGGGAGGGCCAGGAGGGAGACCCAGTGAAGTTAACAAACCAACTCCGAGCTTGGCCCTGTTCTCTCACCCCAGAGAGAAATGGGCTCGCCACCAGCAATGTGATGTGCATCCAGTTTCTCCAAACTTTAACACCAAAGACACTCATCCCTTGTGGAACAAGTTTTAATTTCATCTTTAGAAACCATTCTTAAAAACCGTGTTGTTTTCCCCCAAAAACCACATGAAAATGATCAGACGTAACAGCTACTGCATTTGTTAAGCACGTCCCAGGGAACAGATCAGAAATCTTATTTCCATAATGCAGCCTCTATTTTTTTTTCCAGAGACCATCTTTGACCAAAGTTTATCTGCATTCACCATATATATTGTACCCATACTCAATGACACCTAAGTCATGAACCCGAGCCTTTGGCTTTAAATGTTGAGACCAATCAAGAAACCTTTTGTTAGTTAACCAAACCAGAAAAGTTCCAGCTTACTGGGAGACTTCTCAAATTTGCCATTTTTCCATGAATTCAGTTTGTGCTCTTTAAGACCTGGTTATTCCCCATGAGCCACACATGCTCCCCAACCTTTCTTGAAAGGAGTCCACACCTTCCTGCCCGGAGCTGGTTTCTACTTGCCCGTCTGAGTTGAGTTTAAATATGCGTATGAAGAATTGCATTGACACCATTCGGTATTATAGACACAGACACCAACGGCACCATCCTCAGGGCAGAGCCAGAATTCACATCCCTCGTCCAGAATTAAACACGTGGAGATTGTTACCTACACACACGCACATACATACACACACACACACACAGCTAGGACACACTGATCAAAAGGATCCTAGAGCCAAGTTGGCACCACGTGTTCCAGCACACACTCTCCGGGTTCTCATAACGGTGGTCACTTAGTGCCAGGTGTGGCAACACTCCTTGTCAGAGGCCTACTAGACACCTCTTATTAACCTGGGTCCAACCAATTTGGTACCAGACGACTGCTGAGTCTTAGCCCTGCCTGCCTGCCTCCAGGTTGGCACACATCTGGCAGCAGGGGGCATTCTACACCACCCCTCTCTGGAGGTGGTTTCTAGACACTTCAAAACCTTTGACACTTAAAACACGCTAAGACATCTGCAAATGAACAATCAGACAAAGCATTGCTGGGAGTTGGGAATTTTGGAAACTCTGTTCACTTACCACCAAATTTATTGAAGCCACCACGGTCACTTCCGCTGGAGAAGACAAGTTAGAAGAAAGGACATGAAGCTTCCAACGGCTACAAAAGGGCGGTTTTTGATTTTGTTCAACATTCCCCAAACATGGGTAGGTGTTTTGGGAAAATGATAATACGAGTGGCTACGAAGATCCATTCCCCTTCCTGACCACCCCTTGTCTGACCTTTGAGCATGTCACACACACGTGTGCCATTTCTGACACGAATGTTTAAGATTGTGCTTTAAAAGGTTATATATCTATTTCCTCTGGAAAAAAAAAAAAAAGACCCATTTTCCTTGGTCGTTTCTTCCGACGAAGCAGATGTTTTTTCCTCTTGTCGTGTGAGTGGTTGACAACCCAGCAGTTGCTTTAAAAACCCTACCCCGATGTACCCAGAAGACATTTCACACCAGGCTGGGGTAGCCCTCAACACATTTTTGTGATTTTTGCTTTGAAAGCAGCAAGCAGACCCAACCCCATTCCATAAAAAGTCAAAACCAAAGGCAAATTCCCCTTAAAGCGAGACAAACCTGGCTAAGCCCTGGCCTAACTACTGAGCTGGTTTTGATCTCTCCCCCCCACCCCCGGGGTCACCCCTTCTACACTGTGAGAAGAGCGGAGTATTTTGCAATGTCACCTTTCATACCTGTGGCACATAAAATGCAGAGCAAGTTAACAGTCACATAACAGTTGTTTTTCTTTTCAAAGTTTTGCATTAAACACACGCACACAACAGAGGTTTCCTTACTTGGTAAGGTTTTTTGAGACTGCCCCCACCCACCTCTGAATACTTACCACATACAAATGCTCTTTTAAAAAACCTACTTTTTTTTCCCCAAAAGGAGGAACACACTGGCATTCCTCCCCCTCTCAAGGGAGACGGTAGGGTCCAACAGATTTGACAACTGTTTTAACATCAAATCTAAGGTCTTACTTCAACTGCAGCGGGAAGGGGAGGAAAAGGTGGTCCGGTGGGACAAGTAACCCGGGGAAGAGGGACAGTGGAGCACATAGGTGGGGGACCACTGGCCAGCGAATTGTATTTTTGTCCAAAAGGTCCGCACACTTCAGACAACCCCGTAAACCAAGTCACACACAGCATCATTACTGTCTGTCAGTCAAATTAGTGCAAGTCAAGCTCGTGGATTCAAATGACTACAGGATACAGGAAGAGAGAGGAGCCAATTCCTGGAAGCTCAAGTCAGGTTAACCACTTAACAACTCCCTCAGAGGACACGTGGGAATACGAGTAACGAGCCTCCCTGTTACCAGGAGGGGGATCATCAGTTTCCTTTGCAGACAAAGAAGCCTTTGCTTCCACGTTCCTTGCCTAGGATATCGAGGACTCCAATCCACATACACCGCTAGGTTTCTCCTTTTTCTTTAGAGAGCAAAGCATCAGGACTCAAATCTCTATACAGAAGTGTGGGCGGAAGTTCAGGCTCCCGAGTTCTCACAAAAATCAAGTGGGGGGGGTGTACGAAGACACGGTCACTGCTTCCAACCAAAGCCCTCGCAAACCCCTAGCATAAGACTAACCATGCACTAAGGGACTAGACTTCAAGGGAGACTCATGCAACCAACCCTCCCCGCTTCCCGCTGCTGTTACTCCCTGGCTCACAAGACACCTACCCCATGCCGCCTCTGCCTCCACGGCCACCTCCACGCCCTCTGGGTTCATAGCCACCACTGCTGCGGTTGTAACCACCACCGCCACCGCTGCCGCCGCCCCGGCCACGGCCCCCACGGTCCTGCTGGCCTCCCCCGTAGCCGCCGCTCTGGTCCTGATTGCCATAACCGCCGCCACCACCACCACTCATGGAGGGCTGATCTTGGCCATAACTACCTGTCAGGAAAGAAAAGACGCTTTTAAATGAGACTGCGCAGTAGCATAAGGCAGTTCAACAATGTCAGGAGAAAAATGACAAGAGACATAAAAATAAAGCTAGGGACTAAGAACCCACGATTTTTGTTGTTGTTTTTTAGGGCCACACCCACAACACATGGAGGTTCCCAGGCTAGGGTTCAAACCGGAGCTACAGCTGCCAGCCTACACCACAGCCACAGCAACAGAGGATCCGAGCCACATCTGGGACCTACACCACACGTTGCTCATGGCAACCACCAGATCCTCAACCCACTGAGCGAGGCCAGGGATCAAACCTGCATCCTCATAGTTCCAAGTCAGATTCATTTCCCCTACGCCACAATGGGAACTCCTACCCAAGATTTTTTTTTTTTTTTTGTCTTTTGTCTTTTTTGTTGTTGTTGTTGTTGTTATTGTTGCTATTTCTTGGGCCACTCCCACAGCATATGGAGGTTCCCAGGATAGGGGTCGAATCGGAGCTGTAGCCACCGGCCTACGCCAGAGCCACAGCAACGCGGGATCCGAGCCGCGTCTGCAACCTACACCACAGCTCACGGCAACGCCGGATGTTAACCCACTGAGCAAGGGCAGGGATCGAACCCGCAACCTCATGGTTCCTAGTCGGATTCGTTAACCACTGCGCCACGACGGGAACTCCTACCCAAGATTTTTAAGAACGCTTTTAGGGTAAGGGTCAAGCAGAATGATTCCTTCCAAGAAACAGGTATGAGATAAAGCCGAAGACACCTTACCTCCGCCACCCCCTCCACCACCGCCACTGCTACTGTTGTACTGGTTCTGCTGTCCATAGCCCTGAGGGGGATTATAGCTTTGCTGCTGTCCATAGCTTTGCTGCTGTCCACCATAGCCAGATTGCTGGCCATAGCCCCCACTCTGGGGCTGCCCATAGCCACTGCTCTGCGAACTAGTACCATAACTAGGGAAAAAGAAAAAGAGTCATGATGCCAGCGTGTCCAAAACGTCCTTTCACTTTCAGTGCATCCCATTCTCTATACCCAACAGATACGGCCCCCATCACTCCTCCTAACGACTCCAACTGCTTAGGAGTCATTACTCCTTACTAACTCGCCCCTGTCTTTCAGTCCTCTCCCCTCTCTCCACAACTCCTTACCTTCCCGAGGTGCTGCTAGGAGCTGGCTGCTGGCCATAGCCAGGGTATGAAGACTGCTGCCCGTAAGACGATTGAGAACCCTGGCCACTACCATAGCCACCAGTTGAGCCATATCCCTGGGGAGCTGACTGTGCGCCATAGCCTGCTACGAGAAAAAGAAAAAAAGTCATGAATTGAGGAATGAGAATAGGTTGATGAAACACTGTATACATCCCTAATGCTACCTACACCTGAAGCCAGCCTCTTGAACCACCGCCAATCACAGCCCAAGAGATCCCTCTCCTTTAACAGCATTTAACCAGCCTGTGATGTACATCTCAGATTATTTACCCTTCAGCACCTAAGGGCAAATTCCACCTCTTTGTGTATCAATGTGATATACAGTATGCTGATTTCCAACGTCTTCAAGCAAATCATTTTCTCCTTTTATTTTTTTTTATGCTTTTTAGGGTCACACCCACAGCATAGGGAGAGTCCCAGGCTAAGGGTCGAATTGGAGCTGCAGCAGCTGGCCTACACCAAAGCCACAACAGGATCACACCCAAGTTGCGTCTGTGACCGACACAACAGCTCACAGCAACGCCAGATCCTTAACCCACTGAGCAAGGCCAGGGATCAAACCGGAAACCTCATGGCTCCTAGTCGACTTGTTTCCGCTGCACCATGATGAGAACTCCCCATTTTCTCCTTTTAAATATCAAAAACTTAAAACTCTTTTCCCTTTAGGGAATATTCTTCCCCAATTTCACTTTCATTCTTAGGGGAAACAGGGAGAAGTGCAGCATAAATCAAAAAATGCAAAGTCAAAGAAAATAAAAGGAAACAGAATTAAGTACTTGGAAAGAACTCAAACTCTAAGTAGCTTGAAGGATCACAGACTGGTTAAGGGCAAAGAAACTGGGGGACAGTTTCAACAGTTCAGCACTGCTTAGGTTTAAGAAAAGCAACATTCAGAAAAAGCAGGAAGAGGAAGGGTGACCCACTTAAAAAGACTCACTGTTCTGGGTCTGTCCATAAGAACTGCCATAGCTGCTCTGGCCATAGCCTGAAGTGTCCGCTGACTGGCCGTAACCGCTGTAACTCTGCTGTCCGTAGGGCTGGTTGCTCTGCTGGGAATAGCCCTGCCCAGGCTGGGTGGGGTAGGCCCCGTAGCTGGAGAAGAAAAGGCAACAACGGTGCTCTCAGGAAAAGACACCTTAGCCACCCTTGCCCCCTACAAACTCTGGAAACCCAGAAATGACACTCACCTTTGGGTTGCTTGTTGGGTATAGTCTGCAAAACAGAAAAATACAATCATATTAACATTACCTTCAGCCACCCCTAAGAGAACAAACTAGAGGTAAAGGCCTCAACTCAAGCCCCAGAGCCCCTAGATGTGAAAATTGACAAGGCAGAAATCCCCTCCTGAAACCCTAGTTGAGAGGGGCAAGACGGCAGACCAAAGTCAAGTTTTCTCACAATAAAGACACACCAAAAAAGCGAATTTCTACCGAGACCAAGAGGCCTTAAGTACTGGAAAAAGCAAGAGTCCTGGTGGACAACTACCATTTTTCTGCAACTTCAACTGATATCCGGAACTGCACAAACTGACTCACATGTTTTCACACCCACTCTATGAGGAAGGTATCCCCAAGAGTCCAACTGAAGCCACACAGCTGCTTGAGCAGAACAGGCTTTATTGCAAGCCAGAAGCAAAAACGTTCCGATTGTAGCCTGCACTTTCTCAACCCAAAGAAAGTCTCAAGATCTGGAGAGAGGCCACCCTCCATCCAATCTTGGAGACAGGAACAGGGGGCTTTTAGTGCAGAGCCAGCTCACCAAGAAGGGAGAATTCTTTGACCCCAAACGACAGAGATCGCCATCAAAGAGCGGTCGCCTCGAGAGGCAAGCCGACTGGTACTCAGGTCCTCAGCCCTACGGCTCCCAACGAGTTCCTATCTCCCCTGCCTGCCTCGGGGCTGCGGGGAGACTTGGCGAATCCAAGGTAACGAAAACGCCACAAGGAAGACAGCACAAGCCTGATCAACTCATCTCGATACAGGAAACAGCTTTCCCCGCAGGAAACGGCAAAAGGATCGGGAGAGGGTGTGGCCTAAGGCGGCCGTTCCTTTCAGTTCCTACCTCCCAAGGAGGAAAATTTAGGCGGGAAAAGCCTCACCCGGTCCCCAAGTCCGTTGGACCACCCCCTAGCCCCCCACCCCTAGCCGTTAAACGGGCGCGCGGTCCCGATCCAAAGCCTCCGCCCCCAGCCGCGTGGCACGCGAGGCGGGAACGAGGAGGTCCCGCCCCTTCCCGAGGGACCCCGGGAGCGAGGCCCACACCGGACGAGCGCCGCGGAGCTGCCGGTGGAGGGTCTCGCGACAAAAAGCAGGGCCGACACGAGGCGGGAGGGGGGTTCGCGCCGCCAGAAAAGGGGGGAGGGGCCAGTAGAGCGCGTGCGCGCACCGAGTGCCCGGATGCAGCACTGCGACAAAGCGGGCCCGAGCGCGGGGCTGGAGACGCGGAGGAGAGAAGGCTACGGGGACCAAGCATTTCCATCCGCGTCTCACGTCCCCAGTCACCAAGAAGAGTTCCTCCCAACCCTCACCTAAAGGAAAGGGGCTGCAAAGGGAAGACCTCCCGCCCTGCGCGAGGCGCCAGCGGAGCGAAACAAAATGGCGACATCGGCCTCCCCCTTCCACCCCTCTCCGCTGCTTCCCGCCAGTGGTGCGGAGAAGATCCTACATGCGATCGCTGCCCGGGCCCCACCGAGAAACAAAAGCCCAACTGGGAGCTTACGAGCTCCAGGGCTGGCGCGCCACCGCCGCCTCGCGCACTTACATACCGTTTGAGGCCATGTCCGCGCACGCGCGCACAGGCCGGCAAGCAACAGAATTCCAACACCGCTGAGCACCGACGCCTCGAGGACTGAGCAGCCCCGCCTCCTGCGTCGAGGTTTATGTACGCCTCCCCCGCCTACGTATCCTGGGGGAATGCACCAAATGCGGAAAGGAAAAGGGGAAGCATGGCCGGACTCCTGCCGCCCTTCAGGGAATATATAGGGTCCTAGCCGGCAGAACATAATTGTTATTCACTAAGAACCATGCAAATAATATATATAGCCTTATTTTTTCTGAGAAATAATTTATATTTTCTCTGAAGGACGAGCCAAAGATTCACTTCCACCCCTATAAGATCATAATGGTACAGTCCGATTACCCTCTGGGGGCGGGGCGAGGGGCCTAGGGCGTCTGCGGGCGGAACTGTAGTCAAAGCCGGGAGTCGTGGGGCGGGAACCGAAATTCCTCAGGCTGGCCCCTTTCGCTGGGCCTCACTTTCACTCCGGATAGCGAGCTTCTCCGCTCCACTGCCCTTCCACTGCATCAGATGCATCCTCCCTCCCGCGCCAGCCTCCCTCTCTTGGTTCTAACGTCCCTCCCCCGACCACACACACTACCTTTCTTCGTCTTGGTTTTCACTCATCGTCTTTCAGGGTTGTCCTTACCAGGGCTTGTGGATTGTGACGTTTGACGTGAAAGCAAGCATGGAGTTTAGCTCGGACCCCTGGGTCCTGTTTTGATTAAGCATTTATGGCCCACCTACAACCTCAAAGCTTGGCTTCTGACTCGCTGTTGGACAGAAAAGCCCAAACAATCCGGAGATTGAGATTAGATCAGGGTTCTCCCAGCCTTTTGCTGATAAAGGGCTGGGAGTATTTTCCTGAAACCCTACGGAGGAATCAATGTGCAGATCCAACAATAATTGATATTTGTATAGGGCTGAAGTGGCTTCAGAATGCACAATTAGAGAGTTCTCTCAGGGAACAGTGGGTTAAAGATCTGGCGTTGTCACTACTGTGGCTCAGGTGGCTGCTGTGGCAAGGGTTCACTCCCTGGCCCCAGAACTTCTGCATGCAGTGGGCGCGGCCAAAAAAAAAAAAGCCCAATTAATTGCTTTTCCATCACAATCTTACGAAGAAAGATAGCAAGGCTATCTTTTATACACCAAAAAAATGAGACTCAGGCCAAATGCAATCTATGATTATGGAACAGCCAAATGTAAGGGGTCTAATTCGAATCCAGGTCTGTGTGGCTGCAAAATACTCCTTTTGTTAGTTATACAGACATTTTGAAGTGTTCTGAAGCTTGTTCACTCCTTATGAGAAAAAGGACAAAACATGAAATTCAAATTAACTTGCAACTTGCACTCTCATCAGCCTTGCCTGGAGAAGGAAAGCTGAAAGTATTGAGAAAGGTCCCTGGTGGTCTAGTGGCTAGAATCAGGTGCTTTCACTGCTACAGCCAGAGTTTAGTCCCTGGCCTGGGAACTGAGAGCCCATATCCAACCACTGCACACTGAAGGGTGGGAAGAGGTGAGTATTAAATAAAACAAGGTAAAGGGCATTATTCCTGGTACACATATACCATGCAGATTTTCCTTCCCAACTTATCTTTGACACGTGTTCCAAAACTTCCCTTGTAGGCTGCAGACATTTTCCTAGAGAAAACAGCTATGCCCTTGGAGTTCCTATTGCCATGCAGTGGTCAACAAATCTGACTAGGAACCATGAGGTTTCGAGTTCAATCCCTGGCCTTGCTCAGAGGGTTAAGGATCCAGTGTTGCCATGAGCTGTGGTGTAGGTTGCAAACGTGGCTCTGGCATAGGCCAGTGGCTACAGCTCCAATGAGACCCCTAGCCTGGGAATCTCCATGTGCCACGGGAGCAGCCCTAGATAAGGCAAAAGAAAGAAAGGAAGAAAGGAAGAAAGAAAGAAAGAAAGAAAGAAAGAAAGAAAGAAAGAAAGAAAGAAAGAAAGAAAGAAAGAAAGAAAGAAAGAAAGAAAGAAAGAAAAGAAAAGAAAACAAACAGCTATGCCCACGAACTTCTACCCAATTCCTAATTTCGGCTGTGATGACCTTTGAACACCCTGACACCCACCCCACCACCACTGAGAGGGCAGTGTGACCCTGAAGTGAGGGCAAACAAAGGGAAGTCCATCACTCATTCACTCATTGATTCCCCAAATATTTATTAAGTCCAGGGACTGTTCTGGCCACTGAGGATGCATTAGTGTACAAAATAGATGAAACGATTTAACAACAGGGGTAACACAATAAAATTTATATAAAACATATTTATAATAACACTTTCATAAGTCTTGCTAAGTATTGGGCGCTATTCTGAGCACTTTGAGTATACCTTGTGTAATCTTTTTTTTTTAGAGCCACACCCCCAGCATACGGAAATTCCCAGGCTAGGGGTCTAATTAGAGCTTCAGCTGCCAGCCTACACTACAGCCACAGCAACACAGGATCTGAGCCTCCTCGGCAACGTACACCCTAGATCCCGGCAAGCTACATCCCTGACCCACTGAGCGAGGCCAGGGATGGAACCCGCATCCACACAGATACTAGTCAGATTTGTTTCCGCTGCACCACAACGGGAACTGCTGGCTTGTGTAATCTTATTCTTCACAATAAAATGTTCACATGAGGATTGCATTTCACAGACAAGCAAATTGGCAGGCACAGAAAGGTTAAAAAGCTATGCCCAGGGCAACACAGAAAGAGCCACAGCCCGGTTCCCAAGCCAGGTGGCCGGGCTCAGAGTTGCTGCTCTTAACTCCTATGCTTCAGCAAACATCGCTTGAGCACTGCATAATATGGACCGAGCATGGGGCAGACCTAGAGAGAGGAAGATAAACAAGATCCAGTCGCTGATCCGCAGGACAGTATAGCCAGTGAGTGAACTGTGGGTGAGACCCACGGTGTCTTGGGACCCACAATGTCAAGTGACCCGAAGTGTACTTGACTCAAATGCAGTTAAGTACTGACCATGGACCCAAGGTCTCTGGAAACTGCCGGGAGAGCAAGTCATTCATCAGGTAGACAGCCAGAGTACAGGAAAGAAAGGAGGGACCATTGAAGCGAAGCTTTACAGGCTACGTAGGAGTTCACAAAGCAGTAGAGGAAACAGTGTAACAGGTAGAAGGAATGGCAAAGTCAAGGGCGTGGGTGGGGAGGAGCACTCCTGAACAGCGCGGCAGGCTCCAACTATGGCCTCTGCAAGGCTACATCAAGTGACTGTTCTCCAGGCTTATCGCTCTCAGCGGACCTCTCCGGACTCACAAAGCATGCGAGCATCTCTCTCCTGAAAGTCTCCTTCCTCGGCATCGGTGCTCCGGGCCCTTCACCTCTCCCACTGTCCCTTCAGCTCCTTCCCTGCCTTCTCCTCCTCTGCTCGCTGTGCAGAGAGCAGAGCTCCCAGGAGCTCTGTCTTCTGCCTTATTTGCTTCTCCCTTGAGACCCAAAGCGCAAATTGCAGCCTGCTGTGAAATGCAGCCTGAAGCCAGGTTCTCCGTAGCCTACAGCGTTTTTCTTTTTTTAACCAGTTGCCAACACAAAAAATAGGGCAAGGAGTTCCCCGTGTGGCGCAGTGGTTAACGAATCCGACTAGGAACCGTGAGATTTCAGGTTCGATCTCTGGCCTTGCTGAGTGGGTTAAGGATCCAGCGTTGCTGTGAACTGTGGTGTAGGTCGCAGACTCGGCTCAGGTCCTGAATTGCAGTGACTGTGGTATAGGCCAGCGTCTACAGCTCCGATTGGACCCCTAGCCTGGGAACCTCCATATGCCGTGGGAAGCGGCCCTAGAAAAGGCAAAAAGACACAAAATAAAAACAAATAAAAATAGGGCAAAAGTTCAAACTGCTGGCATTTCTCGAAAACGAGCTCTGGCCACCCTGGACCCACTTTCCCACTGGGCAAGGGTCAGCTGGAGCAAGAGGCTGCTGGCACATGTGCTGGCCATTGGCCAGAGTCTCCCTTACTCCCTAGTATTTCCGACATGGAAGCCAGGGTCAATTGCATTTATATCAGGTGATTAATGTAGTTTTTTCTTAGAGTAGAGTTAAAAGCAAGAGAAAATATTTCTTCCCCTCAAATGTGAGAAAGCGAAAGCAGGCCCTGGTGTTCAGGCCTCCAGCTGACCCTTAGAGGCTGTTGGGTTTGTGATCAGTTCCCAGATCAGAGGTCCTTAACCTCTTTTCTGTACCAGAGTCTAGTCAATTTTGTGGACCGCTTCCAAGAATATGTATATTCTAATATATATATGGCTTGTTTGGGGGGTTTTGTGGGTTGCCTTTTTTTTTTTTTTTTTTTTTTTTTGGTCTTTTGAGGGCTACATCCATGGCATACGGAAGTTCCCAGGCTAAAGATGGAATCGGAGCTGCAGCTGCCAGCCTACGTCACAGCCACCGCCACAAGGGATCTGAGTCACACCTGCAGCCTATGCCACAGCTCACAGCAACGCCAGATCCTTAACCCACTGAGTGAGGCCAGAGATCGAACCCGCATTTTCGTGGACACTAGTCGGGTTCTTAACTTGCTGAGCCACAGTGAGAACTCCCCCAGGCTCCGTTTTTAATGGGAGAGGAGAGCGAGGTCTAGGGCAATGTGTGTAATATGCTATTATCTGGGTTCTAAAGTGGAGGGGGAGAGTTGCTGATGTAGATTTTCATGCATAAAATAGCTCTGGAAGAAGAAAAAAACGGTAACAGTGGTTATCTCTGGGGAAGGAGTCTGGGAAATTTGGGATCCAGTGCCTGAAGGAAAGTCACTCCTCCCCGAATCCTCTTTTATATTTTAATTTGTGAATGTAGGTTGACCAATTCAAAAAGAAATGGACTCTTACGGAGTTCCCATTGTGGCTCAGCAGAAACCAATCCGACTAGGAACCATAAGGTTGCAGGTTCAATCCCTGGCCTTGCTCAGTGGGCTAAGGATACAGCATTGCTATGAGTTGTGGTGTAGGTTGCAGATGCAGCTTGGATCTGGTGTGGCTGTGGCTATGGTGTAGGCCGGCAGGTGTAGCTCTGATTGGACCCCTAGCCTGGGGGCCTCCATATGCCACGAATGCGGCCCTGAAAAGCAAAAAGTGAAAAAAGTTAAAATTTAAAAAAAAAAAGAGCTTGACTCTTACAGTGGCAGTGCAGTGGGTGGGAAGAGGAAGTTCCAGGGTGGGACCAAGAAGGGGCAATTAGATGCCCAGCGAGGCAGATCAGCCTTCCCGAGAATAGACTTGATGAGTTTATCAGGTAAACAAGGCATTTGTCAGTCCAAGAACAGCTTGAGCAGAGGAAGGAAGAAGCCAGCTTGGCTCAGGGCCTGTCCTCAGCAGTGCGGCTGGGTCCCCGTGTGTGTTTGGGGGAGGGGGGAAGAGCAGGCGCCATCGGAGCGTTGAGAGGGATGGAGTGGGGCTTTGGGCCAGACCTGGTCACTTCTAGCTGCCGCCTGTCTCTGTGTGCACTAGAAAGCTGTCCCTTCCTCCAGGCCGACCCAGCCCATGCAGGACCTAAGGCTTAATGAATAGAACAGAAGCTGAGTTGCACGCAGCCCCAGTTTGCCTCTTGGAGAGGTCTTTTCTGCAGGACAAAACCCACACCATCCTAAGCAGAGGCCCTGCCCTGCTACTTCATATCACACCAAACAAGAATAAAAGAAAGTGGGAGTTCCCATTGTGGCACAGTGGTTAACGACTCCGACCAGGAACCATGAGGTTGCGGGTTCGGTCCCTGCGTTTGCTCAGTGGGTTAAGGATCTGACGTTGCCGTGAGCTGTGGTGTAGGTTGCAGACTCGGCTCAGATCCCGCGTTGCTGTGGCTCTGGTGAAGGCCAGGCCGGCAGCTACAGCTCCGATTAGACCCCTAGCCTGGGAACCTCCATATGCCGCGGGAGCAGCCCTAAAAAAGGCAAAAAGCCAAAAAAAAAAAAAAAAAAAAAAAAAAAAAAGGAATAAAAGAAAGTGGAGTTCCTCTTGTGGCGCAGCAGAAACGAATCCGACTAGGAACCCTGAGGTTGCAGTTTCGATCCCTGGCCTTGATCAACGGGTTAAGGATCCGGCATTGCTGTGAGCTGCCGTGTTAGCTCGCCGACGTGGCTCAGATCCTGTGTTGCTGTGGCTGTGGTGTAGGCCGGCAGCTGTAGCAATGATTCAGCTCCTAGCTTGGGAACCTCCATATGCCACGGGTGCAGCCCTAAAAATAAATAAATAAATAAAGTAAAAATAAATAAATAAAAGAAACTGACCTTATAAGTCTAAGGTGACTAGAAAATGATATTTCCATCTGCAAATCACCTGCACACCTGGGCCTGAAACATAGTTACATGAATAAACGTCTCTTTCTTTTTCTTTTTTTTTTCTTTTTTGGCCATGCCAAGGCATGTGGAGTTCCTCAGGCCAGGGATTAGATCCGAGCGGCAGTCTCAGAGCTACGCTGCAGCTAGATCCTTAACCCACTGTGCCGGCCAGGGATCAAACTGAGTCCCAGTGCACCCAAGATGCCATCGATCCTGTTGCACCAGAGCAGGAGCTCCTAAACGTCTTTTTCTGTCTCACCCATCTTTCCAGATGCATGGCTTCGAGTAAGAAATAATTGCTTTATTTTTTGCCTTGGGCTGTGCCCAGGCCAGGAAGTGCCCCTGCTGGGGGAGGGGCGGTTCTTAGGTTTTGTGTCTCTATGGGAGGTTGTCATGGTAAACAGAACTGGGACAGTAAATACTGGGCAGATCTCTGGGCTGTGCTAAGAGAAGACCTGCTTGGACCAGCTGGAAAAAGGCCACACAGTTCACTGGGTCTGAGCAAGAATGACAGAAAGCCTCTCAGGAGGCAGGGCCACGAGGCAGCAAGGACACAGGGCAAGGAGTTTGGGGGTCGTGGCGACACCAAAGAGCACGACTGTCCCATCGTTGCATCACATCCACTTCCAAACGGCTTAGAGGTCCCGGGGAACGAACTGGCCAGCCCAAAATACTGGTACTCAGTTCTTCAAAATGAAACAGGGGGAGTTCCCATTGTAGCTCAGTGGGTTAAGAACCCAACTAGTATCCATGAGGATGAGGGTTCAATCCCTGACCTCGCTCGGTAGGTTAAGGATCTGGCATTGCCATGAGCTGTGGTGTAGGTTGTGGATGCAACTTGGATCTGATGTGGCTGTGGCTGTGGTGTAGCCGGCAGCTGCAGCTTTGATTCTACCCATAGCCTGGGAACTTCCATGTGCTGCAGGCGTGGCCTTAGAAAGGAAGGAAGGAAGGAAGGAAGAAAGAAAGAAAGAAAGAAAGAAAGAAAGAAAGAAAGAAAGAAGAAAAAGATGGCATTTCCGCTTTGCTCAGTGGTTAACGAATCTGACTAGTATCCATGAGGACACAGGTTCGATCCCTGGCCTTGCTTAGTGGGTTAAGGTTCCAGCATTGTTGTTAACTGTGGTGTAGGTCTCAGACACAGTTCAGATCTGGCTGTGGCTGTGGTGTAGGCCGGCAGCTGCAGCTCCGATTCGACCCCTTGCCTGTGAACCTCTACATGCTGTGGGTGTGGTCCTAAAAAGACAAAAAAAAAAAAAAAAAAAAAAAAAGAAAGAAAGAAAGAAACATAGGGAGTTCCCTTGTGGCGCAGCAGGTTAAGGATCCAGCATTGTCACCGCAGCAGCTTGAGTCGCTGTGGCGAAGTTTCAATCCCTGGCCTCAGAACTTCCTCAGGCCATGGGGGTGACAAAAAAAAAGAAAACAAAAGCTCTGGTGGCATTTCTGCTTCATTGCCTGTCGGGGAGGGGCTGTCACTATGAAGGCAAAGGCAGCAGAAGGGCCAAGAAAAGATAACAGCACAGGGGCTTCCGGAGAAACATGAAAACCATCTGAAGAAACCTGTCTATGCTTGACTTGTTTATGCAAAGACCTGAACCTCAACATGCCAAATATATTTTTTTCAGATTCATTTTCATATTTTGACAGGAAAACATAAGTATGAGTTCTCCTGACTTTCTCTGTGGGGCAACTAAAACAAAAACTACACATATAAAAAAAGTTTTGAATGAATGTCCAAAGGAACTTTCTAGAACTTAAGATCCACTTATGTACTTTTATTTTATTTTTTTAGGGCTGCGCCCATGGCATATGGAGGTTCCCAGGCTAGGGGTCGAATCAGAGCTACAGCTGCCGGCCTACACCACAGCTCACGGCAACGCCGGATCCTTAACCCACTGACCAAGGGCAGGGATTGAACCCGCAACCTCATGGTTCCTGGTTGGATTCGTTAACCACTGCACCACGACAGGAACTCCCCCTCCTCATTTTAGATGCTTAAAATTCACACACACACTCATTTTAGATGCTTAAAATTCAGAAAGTCCAAATAGGCGTTCCTGTAGTGGTTCAGTGGTTAAGGATTCAGCATTGTCACTGCTGTGGCTTGGATTTAATCCCTGGCCTGGAGAACTTCCACAACCTGCTGTCGTATGAAGACCTGAGATTCCACCACGCTCCATCCCCCGTGTTTGCCAGAGGCGTCCAGAAAGCTTCCTGAGCTCAGGCATCCAAGACAGGGCCTTAGTGCCCCCGTTGCTTCTCAAAAACCTTGCCCTCCTGGCCTCCTCTCTCATCCCCAGGGGCTAAATCAGACTCAGCCGCATCCAACCAGTTTGCACAGAAGAGCCCCACAGCTGCTGTGCTCCTCAGAGGCAGAGGGTCTCTCTCTCCCAGACCGCAACCCAGATCACTTCCTCTTTCTTTCAAGAACCATCCTGCAGGAGTTCCCTTCGTGGTGCAGCGGAAACGAATCCGACTAGGAACCAGGAGGTTTCGGGTTCGATCCCTGGCCTCGCTCAGTGAGTTAAGGATCTGGCGTTGCCCTGAGCTGTGGTGTAGGTCGCAGACACAGCTCGTATCTGGCGTTGCTGTGGCTGTGGTATAGGCTGGCAGCTACAGCTCCAATTCGACCCCAGCCTGGGAACCTCCCTATGCCGCGGGTGTGGCCCCAAAAAGACAAAAAAAAAAAAAGTACTCTTAAAGTAGGGTTGCTCCAGCGTGCCTTAGCTGCTTGATGGCTGTATTGGAGGAAGGGATGGGAGGCCCCGGGGATGACCTTGTGCCAGCATGGTGCCTAGGGACCAGGTGAAAGAAGCAGGAGGTGGGGGTGTCTGGCAGAGTGTAAAGGAAAGATGAGCAATTATTCTTTTCTACCACAAGGGGGAGCTTCAGGGAGCATATCTTGACCATGCCAGTTAACTTGGCTTCTGGTATGGAGTGGAGTCAATATGCCAACATTTTAGAGGGTCACTCCATCAAGTACCATGGAGTGTGCATTTCAGACCCAACCTCTAAGTTATTTTGGAGCACATTCCAGACAGTCGCATTTGGAGTTCCCACTTTGGCTGCAACACTGGCAAGCAGGTTCAACCCCTAGCCTACCTGGCCACCGTGGGTTAAAGGATCTGGCATAGCCAGCAACTGTGGTTCAGATCTGATTCCTGGCCAGGGAACGCTGTATGCAGCCAGAAAAGAAAAAACAAAAATAAAACAAAACAAAAAAGCACAGAAAGTCTCATTCTTCCCAGCAAAGAAGTAATAACACAGTAGCTTAGCTAGCTTAGCAAGACAAAGCTGTATCCAAGGGGATAGGGTTGCCAGATTTAGCAAATAAAAATGCAGGATGCCCAATTAAATCTGAATTTCAGATAAACAGAAATAATAATTTCCCTGCAAATCAAAACTACTATGAGTTACTACCTCATACCTATCAAAATGGCCATCATTAACAAGTCTACAAATAACAAATGCTGGAGAAGGTGTGGAGATAAGGGTACCCTCCTACACTGTTGGTGGGAATGTAAATTGGTACAACTACATGGAAAACAGTATGGAGGCATCTCAGAAACTTAAATATAGAACTACCATATGATCCAGCAATCCCACTCGTGGGCATATATCTGGACAAAACTTTCCTTGAAAAAGATACATGCACCCGTTCTTGCAGCTCTATTCACAAGAGCCAAGACCTGGAAACAACCTAGATGTCATCGGCAGATGAATGGATTAAGAAGATATGGTATATATACACTGTGGAATAGTCCTCAGCTGTAAAAAAGAACAAAATAATGCCACTTGCAGCAACATGGATGGAACCGAAGACTCTCATACTAAACGAAGTCAGAAAGAGGAAGATAGGCGTTCCCGTCATGGCTCAGTGGTTAACGAATCCGACTAGGAACCACGAGGTTTTGGGTTCCATCCCTGGCCTTGCTAAGTGGGTTAAGGATCTGGCGTTGCCATGCTGTGGTGTAGGTTGCAGACACGGCTCGGATCCCAAGTTGCTGTGGCTCTGGCGTAGGCCGGTGGCTACAGCTCCGATTCAACCCCTGGCCTGGGAACCTCCATATGCCGTGGGAGTGGCCCAAGAAATAGCAACAACAACAACAACAACAAAAAGACAAAAAGACAAAATAAATAAATAAATAAATAAATAAAATAATAAAATAAATAAAAAAGAGAAACACAAATACCATATGATATCACATATCTGGAATCTAATATATGGCACAATTGAACCTTTCCACAGAAAAGAAATGCATGGACTTGGAGAACAGACTTGTGGTTGCCAAGGGGGAGGGGGAGGGAGTGGGATGGACTGGGAGCTTGGGGTTAATAGGTGCAAATTTTGCACATGGAGTGGATAAGCAATGAGATCCTGCTGTGTGGCACAGGGAACTGTCTCTGCTCACTTGTGATGAAACATGATGGAGGATAATGTGAGAAAAAGAATGTGTTTATATATGTGTGACTGGGTCATTTGCTGTACCTAGAAAATTGCCAGAACACTGTAAACCAAGTCTAATGGAAAAAATTAAAATCATTAAAAAAATAATTTCCCAAACATTGCATAGGACATAGTTTACAAAAAAATAATTCACTGATTATCTGAAATTCAGATTTAACTGAACATCTTCTATTTTATCAGTTTTACCAGGGGTTACATTTACTTTTTTTTTTTTTTTTTTTTCCATTTGTGGCCTCCCTGCGGCATATGGAGTTCCCAAGCCAGGGATCAGATCCGAGCCACCGTTGTGACCTACACTGCAGCTACACTGGATCCTTAATCCACTGTGCAGAGCCTGGGATTGAACCTGGGTCCAAGCGCCCCCAAGACACCACCAATCCTGTTGCACCACAGCAGGAATGCCTTTTTTTTTTTTTTTTTTTTTTTTTTTTTTTGGTCTTTTTGCCATTTCTTGGGCTGCTCCCGCAGCATATGGAGGTTCCCAGGCTAGGGGTCTAATCGGAGCTGTAGCCACCGGCCTACACCAGAGCCACAGCAACACGGGATCTGAGTTGTATCTGCAACCTACACCACAGCTCACAGCAATGCCAGATCCTTAACCCACTGAACAAAGCCAGGGATCAGATGGAACCTGCAACCTCATGGTTCCTAGTCGGATTCATTTCCGCTACGCCACGACTTGGAGACTCCTTATTTTCCAATTCCTGCATATCCTCTTTTCACAAAAAGACTCGCCCCGCCAGGCTTAGCTCTTAGCTCGGAGTGTTGTGGCTCTGCCCTTAACCTGTTGAAACAATTTCCCACCCCCTTTGCTCAGCATCTTTCAAAAGCTTGGCTGGGAGAAACAATATTTTTTAATGATTATCTCAAGAAGGTCTTTTTTCTAGGTCAGTGATAATCAACCTTTTGAGTGAGGATAATTCAGAAAAAAAGTAACTTCCAATTTTTTTTTTTTTTTTTGTCTTTTGTCTTTTTTGTTGTTGTTGTTATTGTTGCTATTTCTTGGGCCGCTCCCGCGGCATATGGGGGTTCCCAGGCTAGGGGTTGAATCGGAGCTGTAGCCACCGGCCTACGCCAGGGCCACAGCAACTCGGGATCCGAGCCGCGTCTGCAACCTACACCACAGCTCAGGGCAACGCCGGATCGTTAACCCACTGAGCAAGGGCAGGGATCGAACCCGCAACCTCATAGTTCCTAGTCGGATTCGTTAACCACTGCGCCACGACGGGAACTCCCCCAATTTTTTTTTTTTTTTTTTAAGAAATTATCTTTTTTATCAGGAATGTCCTATCAACATCGTTGCTTAGGGGTGCT
The DNA here is from genome assembly GCF_054392235.1 of Sus scrofa. NCBI lineage: Eukaryota > Metazoa > Chordata > Mammalia > Artiodactyla > Suidae > Sus > Sus scrofa. The sequence continues at coordinate 17,208,785 of NC_139385.1, forward strand.
TTTCTTGTTTTTCCAATCACCAAAGGGCTTCATTCTTTTAGCTAAACTTTCAGAAACTTACATAGTCTGCTTGCTCTGGTGTATCTGATGAAAGGCTCCACCTTTTACAGAAGTTTGTGGTCTAGGAAAACATTTTTGGAACTGCCTCAGTTGTTTTTCTTTAACTGACCCTGGAATCCACTTAATTGCAAAATGTGTTTTGCCTCGTTTTATTCAGGCATAACAACCACACAGTCAAAGTGCAGGAAAGGTATACTAATCTTAAATCTCAGTGAGGGAGTTCCTGCTGTGGGCTCAGCAGTAATGAACCCAACTAGTATCCATGAGGATGCAGGTTCAATCCCTGGCCTTGCTTAGTGGTTTAAGGATCTAGCATTGCTGTGGCTGTGGTGTAGGCTGGCAGCTGTAGCTCTGATTCGACCCCTAGCCTGAGAACCTCCATATGCCGTGGGTGCAGCCCTAAAAAAAAAAAAAAAAAAAGGAAGAAGACAAAAAAATCAGCACTCCTTCCCACATATGTACATTAGCTGTTCCCTAAGGCACCCTCCGGACCTCTGCAATTGAGCCAGTGGGTTTTCGGAGCCAGCATGGCCAGGAAGCACCAGCATAGAATTAGGCCAATGCTGGTGCCATTTGAACCTCAATTTCCCCGTCTGAATAAAAGGGACTTCCTAAAATTTGATCTCAGAACACATTGGGAAGACAGGTGACATAGGAGTCGCCACTCCTCTGGCTGTAGTAGGCAGAATAATGGCCCCCAAAGATGTCCACACCCTAATCCCCCAGAAACATTATATTGGACATTACATGGCAAAAAGGGTTTTGTGGCTATGATTAAGGGTGTGGACTTTGAGACAGAGAGATTATCTTGGATTATCCAGGGGGACCCAGTATAACCCACATGATTCCTTTCTCTTCTTCCGGTTTTACTGAGGTATAATTAACATGCAGCCCTGTAAAAATTTAAGGTGTACAGCATAATGATTTGTGAAATGATTATCACAGTACGTTTAGTGGGAGTTCCCATTGTGGCTCAGCGATAACAAACCCAACTAGTAACTGTAAGGACTCGGGTTCAATCCCCGGCCTCACTCAGTGGGTTAAGGATCCGGCGTTGCTGTGAGCGGTGGGGTAGATCACAAATGTGGCTCGGATCTGGTGTTGCTGTGGCTGTGGTGTAGGCTGGCAGCTGCAGCTCTAATTCGACCTGTAGCCTGTGAACTTCCACATGCCTCAGGTACAGGCCTAAAGAAAGACAAAAAAATATATATATATAAATAAGTTTAGTGAATGTATCTATCATCTCCTATAGAAACAAAACTAAAGAAATGGAAAAAATTTGTGCTTGTGATGAGAAATCTTAGAATTTACTCTCTTAAGTTTCATATACAACGTACAGCAGTGTTTTATTTTTTTATTTTTTTATTTTTTGCTATTTCTTGGGCCTCTCCTTCGGCATATGGAGGTTCCCAGGCTAGGGGTTGAATCGGAGCTGTAGCCTCCGGCCTACGCCAGAGCCACAGCAACACTGGATCCGAGCCTCGTCTGCAACCTACACCACAGCTCACAGCAACGCCGGATCGTTAACCCACTGAGCAAGGGCAGGGACCGAACCCGCAACCTCATGGATCCTAGTTGGATTCGTTAACCACTGCGCCACGACAGGAACTCCATTTTTTTTTTTAATTTTTTTTTTTTTTAGCAGTGTTAATTGTATTTATTGTATTCTACGTTATATCCCTGGTCCGTATTTAACTTAAACAGGAAAGTTCGTACGTTTTACTGCCTTCATCCAACTTGCCCTCCCCCCTCCGCCCCATCTCCGGTAACCACAAATCTGATCTCTTTTCTTTTTTCTTTCTTTCTTCTTCTTTTTTCTTTTTTTTTTTTTTTTTAGGGCTGCACCTGCAGCATATGGAAGTTCCCAGGCTAGGGGTCAAATCGGAACTACAACTGCCAGCCTATGCCACAGCCACAGCGATGCAGGATCGGAGCCACTCACAGTAACCCTGGATCCTTAACCCACTGAGCAAGGCTAGGGGTTGAACCTGCATCCTCATGATACTAGTCAGGTTTCCACTGAGCCACAATGGGAACTCCTCCTTTTCTATTTATTTTTCTTTCTCTTTCTCTATTTTTTTTTTTTTTTTGGCTGTGCCCGCGGCATGTGGAATTTCCTGGGGCAAGGATGGAAACTGTGCCACTGCAGCAACCCAAGCTGCAGTGACCATGCCAGGTCCTTAAAATGCTTCACCACAAGAGAACTCTCTGATCTCTTGATTTCCTTTTCTATGAGTTTGTTGATTGGTTTTTGAAGCATAATTGACCTACAGCACTATGTTAATTCCTGGTACACAGCATAATGTTTTAGCATTTCTTCTTTCTTTTTTTTTTTTTTTTTTTTTTAGGGCCCCACCTGCATCATGTGGAAATTCCCAGGCCAGGGGTCGAATTGGAGCTGCGGCTGCCGGCCTACGCCAGTTGCAGCCACACAGGATCCAAGCAACATCTGTGACCTACACCGAAGCTCACAGCATCACCAGAACCTTAACCCACTGAGTGAGGCCAAGGATCGAACCCACATCCGCATGGAGGCCGGTTGGGTTCCGTAACCCCCTGAGCCACAACGAGAACTCCCTGATTTAGCATGCCTATATCTTTCAAAATCATCACCAAGATAAGTTTAGTTACAATATGTCACCATAACAGACATTACATCAACTGCATTCCACACACTGTACATTTCATTCCTGTGACTCATTTAGTTTGCAACTGGAAGTCTGTACCTCTTAATCTCCCTCATCGATTTCTTTCCTCCCACCACCCTTCTCCCTTCTGGCAACTGTATCCCTTCAGTCTCTGTATCTAAGATTTTGCTTCTGTCTAGTTATGTTTCTTCCTGTGTTTTGTTTTTGTTTTGTTTTTTCCACATGTAAGTGAAGCCATACAGTATTTGTCCTTCTCTCTCTAACTTATTTCATTTAGCATAAGGCCCTCTAGGTCCGTCTATGTTGTCACAAATGGCAAGACTTCTTTTTTTTTTTTTTTTTTTTGCTTTTTAGGGCCACACCCGAGGCATATGGAGGTTATCAGGCTAGGGGTCAAATCGGAGCTGTTGCTGCTGGCCCCCTCCAGAGCCACAGCAATGCCAGATCCCAGCTGTGTCTTCGACCTACACCACAGCTCACAGCAATGCCGGATCCTTAACCCACTGAGCGAGGCCAGGGATTGAACCTGCAACCTCATGGTTCCCAGGCGGATTGGTTTTCACTGCACCACAATGGGAACTCCAAAGATTTCATTTTTTATGACTGAGTAATATTCCTCTGTGTGTGTGTAAATATCCTCCATCCATTCATCAATTGATGGGCACCTGAGTTAATCGCATATCTTGGCTATCGTAAACAACACTTCAATGAACATAGGGGTGCACACATCTTTTCTAATTAGTGTTTTCATTTTCTTCAGATAAATATCCAGGACTAGAATCACTAGATCATATGGTGGTTTTGTTTTTAATTTTTTGAGGAACCGCCACACTTTCTTCCATAGTGGCAGCCCTGGTTTACATTCCCACCAACAATACACGAGGGTTCCTTTTTCTCCACATCCTCTCGAATTCTTAAATTCAAAGAATCTTTCCTGGGTTTTGGTCAGAGAGAAAGGTGTGAAGACAGGAAAAAGTTCAGAGAGATGCAACAATGCTGGTTCTAAAAATGAAGGAAGGGAGCACAGGGAACTATATTCAATATCCCGAGATATGCCACAAAGGAAAAGAATATCATTTATATAGATACACACACACATAACTGAATCACTTTGCTGTAGAGCAGAAATTCACACAGCACTGTAAATCGACTATACTGCGATTAAAAAAAAAAAAAAAAAAAGAGGGAGTTCCCGTCGTGGTGCAGTGGAAACGAATCCAACTAGGAATTCATGGGGTTGTGGGTTGGATCCCTGGCCTGGCTCAGTGGGTTAAGGATGCGGCGTTGCCATGAGCTGTGGTGTAGGTCACAGATGCAGCTTGGATCCCGAGTTGCTGTGGCTGTGGCATACGTAGGCTGGCAGTCTACGATTGGAACCCACGCCTGGAAACCTCCATATGTCATGAGTGTGCAGCCCTAAAAAAGAAAAAAAGAAAAAAGAAAGAAAGAAAATGGAAGCAGGGAGCTATGAGCTTTGAGAGCAGCCTCTGGAAGCCGGAAAAGGCAAGGAAATGGATTCTCCCTTGGAGCCTCCAAGAAGGAACTCAGCCCTGCTGACACAGCGATTTTAGCCCTGAGAGACCCGTGTCAGAGTTTAATCCTCCAAATTGTGAGATAATCCATTGGTGTTGTTTCAAGCGACCAAATGTGTATTTTACTATGTCAGCAGTAGAAAACTAATACATGGAGTTCTGATGAGACACAGTGGGACGGGCAGTGTCTCTCCTGTGCCTGAATGCAGGTTCTATCCCTGACTGGCAAAGTGGGTTAAAGGATCTGGTGTTGTTGCAGATGTGGCCTAGGTCGCAAGTGTGGCTCGGATCGGATTCCTGGCCTGGGAACTCCATATGCTGCAGCGTGGAAAAAAAAAAAACTAATATACTAACTGATCAATAATTACCCCTCCACTAATTAGATCAGCAGTGAACTATGTGTCCACCCATTGCCTCTCTTACCCAGAAGCACCCCTTAAATAATTCTTTTGTTGACTGTGGTGGATCATGATGTTATGGGCTGACATTTACCAGCATTATAAACTCCTTGCTGCTTTTGCCACCATGACATTGTTAAGAGAGATTTCATTACACCAGAGTGTCCTCTCCATGAGAACCAGCAGAAGAAATTTATTTTCTATCCAAGTACCTGGAGGAGAGACTCTGGCTTGGGTTTCCCTCTTCGTGTTGACTATTAGGAAACTTAGAGCAGTGATCCTCAGGTAAGAGCAACTTGGGGGAGAGGAACCATCAGAATCACTAGGGCAGGACTTCCCGTCGTGGCTCAGTGGTTAAGCCACTAGGAACTATGAGGTTGCAGGTTCAATCCCTGGCCTTGCTCAGTGGGTTAAGGATCTGGCATTGCCATGAGCTGTGCTGTAGGTCAGAGCTCGGATCTGGTGTTGCTGTGGCTGTGGTGTAGGCCAGTGGCTACATTTCCAATTAGACCCCTAGCCTGGGAACCTCCACATGCTGCAGGTGTGGACCTAAAAAAAAAAAAAAAAAAAAAAAGGAGTTCCCGTCGTGGCGCAGTGGTTAACGAATCCGACTAGGAACCATGAGGTTGCAGGTTCAGTCCCTGCCCTTGCTCAGTGGGTTAACGATCCGGCGTTGCCGTGAGCTGTGGTGTAGGTTGCAGACCCGGCTCGGATCCCACGTTGCTGTGGCTCTGGCGTAGGCTGGTGGCTACAGCTCCGATTCGACCCCTAGCCTGGGAACCTCCATATGCTGCAGGAGAGGCCCGAGAAATGACAAAAAGACAAAAATAAATTAAAAAAAAAAAAAGTCAGGGAAAAAGAAAGCAAATTATGTTCTGGGAACACCTGGAGGAGCCCCAAGACCCTTTCAAGGGGAGTCCAAGGCCAAAACAATTTTCATGATGTCAAGTGTAAAATATAGGTTTCCAAAGGAATCTTGACATATGATATCCCAATAGGGTGGATGCAAAAATGCAAGATGTGAGAATCCAGCTGTATTATTATTATTATTATTATTATTATTATTCTGTCTTTTGTCTTTTTAGGGCCCCACTCGCAGCATATGGAGATTCCCAGGCTAGGGGTAGCATCAGAGCTGTAGCCACTGGCCTACACCACAGCCACAGCAACACCGGATCCTTAACCCACCGAGCGAGGCCAAGGATCGAACCCATGTCCCCATGGATACTAATCAGGTTCATTAACCACCGAGCCACAACAGGAACTCTGAATCCAGCTGTATTCTATTAAGCAAGACACTAAAGAAGTTTGCAAAAATGTAAAACAATGCCACTCTTCCCACTAATTTTTCGTTTTGGAAAATATAGTTATTTTCATAAATATATGTTATTACATTAACATATAATAAATTCCTTTTTAATGAATAAGTGCAATAAGTATTTCTCAGTTTTAATTTTAAATGCAGCAAATGTTGATAGATATAATGTATATAAGCAAAAACTTCAGACTCTTCTTTTTTTTTTTTTTTTTTTGCTTTTTAGGGCCACTCATGTGGCATATGGACGTTCCCAGGCTAGGGGTCAAATCAGAGCTGCTGCTGCCAGCCTACGCCACAGCCACAGCAATGCAGGATCTGAGCCACGTCTCTTGACCTACACTCCAGAGCCTTAACCCATTGAGCAAGGTCAGGGATCGAACCAGAGTCCTCATGGATACTAGTCAAGCTCACGACCACTGAGCCACAATGGAAATGCCTCTCTTTGCCTCTCCAGGCAGGGCTCTCTGTTAGGGCTAGCCCCCAGGTGCTTCCCCAGCCCTTTTGTTCCCGTCCCTGCCTGTACCTCTGTAAATAGTTTCTTCATTAAAAGCTCCTTAATTTCCCTTTGATGCTCTATATTTCTTAAGTAGATTCTTATTGTATATACTGAGGGGTTTTGGTGACCTTCCTAAGGTCACAAAATAAGTGACAGAACACCTGAGAGGACACACAAGCTAACACAAAGAAACAAAGAAGGGTGGAGTCTTTTTCGGCCCTACCAGCCTGCTCAGCCCCTTCTCAGAACCCTAGGCCCTGCCCGGACCGCCGGAATCTGTGATCCTTTTGTTGGGATGGGATTGAATTCCCTAGGGCTCCCGTCCCAGACCTGACCAGCAGCTCCAGTAACCAGAGCTGTGTGAGAAGAAAAGGCCAAGCCACTGGGGTAGCCGCACCCCAAAGAGAGATGAGGTCTCAGGTGAGTCATGCCACCAAGGGGCCACCTTTCCTGTCCTCAGGGCCACTGCTCACCTGCAGCCCTGACCCACCAAGGACTCGGAACTTTGGCCACCCAGCCTCTTGCCATCCTCTCCTTCAGCCTTCGAGGGTTCTCCACTCCTCCTCCCCCACCCCGCAGGTGTCAGGGAGCTAGGACATCTGTCTCCCACCCCCACCTGGGCCTCTAGAGATGTGAGATGCACACGGGGCTCTGGGTGGGGCCTTCGGGCTCCCTACTTCCTCCTTCCAGCCCCAGATCCACTCAGATTCCCAGTGATGGGCTCCAGCCAGGGAGGGTGGGGCTATTTCTGGGACCATCCAAAGTCACGGGCTGCCTAGGCAGTGACGGAGTGGTGGCAGGGAGCAGTCCTTCACAGATCTCTGTGCCTCCAGCTGACTCACATGTGCCATGTCCCAGCACCTGCTGCTCCCATTTGTGATCCTCGGTAACCTCAGGGGACAGGGAATGGCTACAAGGGGCCAGGCTCCTAGCGTCTGGGGAGGCTGGAAAGCAGAACTCCTGGATTCTGCCTGGAGAATGGGGCGTCAGAGGAGGAAGGGGAGGGGGCCGTCAGAAGAAGGTAGGCATGAAGTGTTAGGAGGGAGAAGAGCAGGTATGAGAGGAGGAGGAAAGGAGGCCTGGGTGCCATGGAGGGATGGGTACCTGTAAAGCTTGCGGGGAGGGAGCTGGGGAGGGCAGGTCCCAAGCGTAGGTCTCCAGCCTCTTCCTGCCTCTGTCTTTCCAGCCATCAGCCCCATCCCAGGAGCCTTCCAGGACTCAGGTAAGGCAGCGGGGCTGGGGGAAGGTCATGTGCAGATGGAGAAAAGATGGGAGGGGTAGCATGGATGCTGGCAGGGGGCGCTGAAAGGGCGGGGAATGGGGGAAGAGGAAGCTGGGGGGGGGGCGATGGGGAGCAGGAAGATCGGGGCTGGGCAGTGTCCAGGGCTAGATGTCACTAGTATCTTCCTCTCTTTACCTTCTGACTCCTAGCTCTCAGTCCTACCCAAGAAGAACCTGCAGATCTGGGTAAGGAAGAGCTGGGGAATCTTAGAGGGGGTTAAGGCTGGCTAGACCACCAGGGAGGTGGAAGTGATCAGAAACTTAGCGGGCTGAGGTTCTCTTTGTTCTTTGTTGGGGGGGAGGGCAAACGGGCGGGGTGAGGGACCAGCCTTTGTCCTGAGTTACCTGGACTTCTGGTGTGGCCGCCAGGGGCAGGCTGTGACCTCAGCGGTACCCCCTTGCAGACTGCGGTCGCCCTGAGCCCTCTGCCCGCATCATGGGGGGCTCAGATGCTCGGCCTGGCACCTGGCCGTGGCAGGTGAGCCTACATCAGGGCGGGGGCCACATCTGCGGGGGCTCCCTCATCGCCCCCTCCTGGGTCCTCTCCGCGGCTCACTGTTTCATGAAGTGAGTATTCGCCCAAATCCAGCCCCGCTCCTTCAAAAGCCAAGCCGACCCGCAGTTTGATCCCCGCTTACTCCAGGCTAACCTGGAGCTCAGCAGCCCCCGCCGCCCCGCCCTCCCCAAGCTAAGTGCCCTGCGGAGTATCCAGGTTCTGAGGGTGAAGAAGCGGCCAGCTGGCTCCTCCCACCCCTCCCCCAAATTCAAACTTCACTCGAGTCTGAATTCCATCCTTCCACTGCCCCCAGTCAAGCACTTCCAAATCGCATCCCTCCTGCCCCTTCTGTGTGCGTGTGGATCTATCTGAGAGTTCCCTTGTGGCTCAGAGGGTTAAGGATCCCGCGTTGTTACTATAGCTTCTGGGTTCGCTGTGGCGAGGGTTTGATCCCTGGCCCGGGGAGCTTCCCCACACCCCCTGGGCGCCCCCTCACAAAAGGAGTCTATCTCACCTAACCTTTTCCTGCCTCCGCCTGGACACAGTAACGGTACCTTGGAGCCGGCGGCCGAGTGGTCGGTAGTGCTGGGCGTGCACTCCCAGGACGGGCCCCTGGACGGCGCTCACATCCGCGCGGTGGCCGCTATCCTGGTGCCAGACAACTACAGCAGCGTGGAACAGGGCGCCGACGTGGCCCTGCTGCGCCTGGCCTCGCCCGCCAGGCTGGGCCCCGCCGTGCGACCGGTCTGCCTGCCCCGGGCCTCGCACCGCTTCGCTCGCGGCACCGCGTGCTGGGCCACGGGCTGGGGGGACGTCCAGGAAGCGGGTGAGTAGGGGGCGGGGTCATCCGGGAGGCGGGCTATTGGGAGGCGGAGCCTATCGAGAGGCCCTCAGGGCGTGTCCTGAAAGCTGGAGCCCCAAGGGCTGCCTTAAGACGGGCCTCACTGTGCGTTGGGAAGAGCCGTTTCTGAGATGAGGTTGGAAGAAGAGCGGAGCGGAACGGAAGGAGATAGCGACCGGTTTGGGATATGGCGAGCTCAAGGGCCATGGGGCAAGGAGGCAGAGATGCCCAGCAGGCAGCGGGTGGGGACCCATCTGAGCGCTGGGAAAGAGCGGGCTCCATTCCTGCCTTTCTCCTCTGATTCTGCCCACAGACCCCCTGCCTCTGCCCTGGGCGCTGCAAGAAGTGGAGCTAAGGCTGCTGGGAGAGGCTGCCTGTCAGTGTCTCTACAGCCGGCCTGGCCCCTTCAATCTCACTTTCCAGCTGTTGCCAGGGATGCTGTGCGCTGGCTACCCGGAGGGCCGCAGGGACACCTGCCAGGTGAGGGGAGGCCCCTGCACCTGCCGAGAGGGTCAGGCAGAGCCCTCACCCATAGGAAGCAGCATGAGGAATAAACAGATGCCCGTCTCTCACAACTCTGAGCCTCATCTGTGAAAAGAGAGCAAGGTTACCAGTGGAGGGAGTTCTGTTTGTGGCTCAGCAGCTTAAGGACCCCACATAGGAGTTCCCATGTAGAATATAATATAAAACGTTATATTTTAACCTTTTTTTAACATTTTTCCGAGACATGCTCCTCAAATGACACATCTTTTTTTTTTTTGGTCACACGCATGACATGCAAAGGTTCCTGAGCCAGGGATCGAACCTCCTCCACAGCAGCACCCCGAGCCACTGCAGTGAGGACGCTGGATCCTTAACCTGCTGCACCATAAGGGAACTCCAAATGACAGATCCAAATGACAGACCCTTTTAAGGACCTTCAAGCATACATGGTGGGGACTCAAACTAGTTTTCAGGGTCCCTCCCAATTATGAGGTTCCAGGACCTACAGAACCATTCCTGCCTTTTTTTTTTTGTCTTTTTAGAGCCACACCCAAGGCATATGGAGGTTTCCAGGATAGGGGTCAAATTGGAGCTGTAGCTACTGGCCTATGCCGCAGCCACAGCAATGACACATCCGAGCCATGTCTGCGACCTACACCACAGCTCACCCTGATCCTTAAACCACTGAGTGAGGCCAGGGATCGAACCCGCAACCTCATAGTTCCTAGTCGGATTCGTTAACCACTGAGCCACAATGGAAACTTCTATCCCTGCCTTTTTGAACAGGATTGCCAACAATTCAACCTCCTATAGACCAGCACTGTTCCAGAGAACTTCCTGCGATGACAGAAATGCTTTCTCTCTGCACTGTCCAGTAGGATAGTCACTAGCCATATTGGCTATTGAACATTGGAAAGGTGGCTGGTGTGTTGAGGAATTAAATCTTTAACTTTATTTAATTTTAATTAATTTAAATAGCCACTTGGGACTAGTGTCTACCCTATTGGAGAGCACAGTTCTAGATAATTCTGAAGCTTCTTTGTAACCCTCTTCTTCAGGTCACAGAGATGCTTGACCTGGATTACAGTGATATCTTAGGGACAATGCCCCAGCATTAAACGGCCCCAGAGGAGTTCCTGTCGTGGCTCAGTGGTAATGAACCTGACTAGTATTCATGAGGACTCGAGTTTGATCCCTGGCCTCCCTCACTGGATTAAGGATTGGCACTGCTGTGGCTGTGGTGTAGGTCGGCAGCTACAACTCTGATTCAACTCCCAGCCTGGGAACATCCATATGCCATGGAGGTGGCCCTAAAAAGACCAAAAAAAAAAAAAAATCCTGGAAACCTGTTGTAGTGACTGTTCCTTGTAGTTCTTCCACCTAACTGGTCTTCAAACTGTCCCTTCTTGCTGCTTTTCTTTCTTTTTTTTTTCTTTTTTTTTTTTTTGTCTTTTTAGAGCCGCACCCTCAACATATGGAGGTTTCCAGGCTCGGGGTCAAATCAGAGCTGTAGCTGCCAGCCTACACCACAGCCCCAGCAACATGGAATCCGAGCCGTGTCTATGACCTACACCAGAGCTCACGGCAACGCCAGATCCTTAACCCCCTGAGCCAGGTCAGGGATGGAACCCACATCCTCATGGATGCTAGTCGGGTTAGTTAACTACTGAGCCACGACGGGAACTCCACTGCTGCTTTTCTAATAGCCTATTTCTTTTCTCTTTTCTACCCCTCATTTTTTATCACCCTGTGGCATATAGAATCCCTGGGCCAAAGATAAGATCTGAGCTGCAATTGCGACCTGTGCTGCTCCAGATCCTTTAATCCACTGTGCCAGGACTCAAACTCCCGGTGCTGCAGAGACGGCTGCCAACCCCATTGCATCACAGCAGGAACTCCAAATAGCCTATTTCTATAGTCTTTTCCTCTTGAATGCTGGCATCTCTGATTTACTTTAACGATTTAACAAGGCATTCTAACAACTTAGAAACCAAAGACAGGCTTTGTTCGAACTATTTATTGACAAGAATCATCTGGCTCTGAATGAGACCTGCAGGCCTCTCTGGCATGGCCTTTAATGCATTAGCTTGGTGCTCTTGGCTTTGGCTGCTCATCAGCTTTTCTGCTTTACCAGACCTTAGAGTTGTAGGAATTATGGAGGACATGGCACAGCCAATGCAGGTTTCTAAAAAGTGGCTGTAAGTAGGGCCAACAAGAAGAGGTGGTGTAAAGGAGTTCTTTTTTGGCTGAGTGTGTCAAGGATCTGGCATTGTAACTGCTGTGTCTTGAGTCGCTGCTGTGTTGTGGGTTTGATCCCTGGCCTGGGTGCATCCAAAAAAAAGAGGTGTAGACCCTCTGCCAGGTGATCCAGTACAAGCTGGTGGGTCCCTGGACTGATCCTCTGATACAGAGTCATCTGTCATCAGGGAGACTCTGGGGGGCCCCTGGTTTGTGAGGAAGGTGGCCGATGGTTCCAGGCGGGGATCACCAGCTTTGGCTTTGGCTGTGGACGGAGGAACCGCCCCGGAGTCTTCACTGCTGTGGCTCCCTACGAGGCATGGATAAGAGAAAAGGTGATGGGCTCAGAGCCTGGGCCTGCCTTTCCCACCCAGTCCCCAGAGCCCCAGTCAGGCCTCCCAGAACCCATGGATGAGAACTGCACCATTGCCCTACCAGGTGAGCTGGGGGGCACGACCCTGATGTCAGGGGATCTGGGAGATCTGAGCTCAGGTGGAAACTGCTCTGGGTTCAGGAGGCCCCCTGACTCAGGCGTCTCACCCCTCAGAGTGTGGTAAGGCCCTACGGCCAGGCGCCTGGCCCTGGGAAGCCCAGGTGATGGTTCCAGGATCCAGACCCTGCTATGGGGCGCTGGTGTCTGAGAGCTGGCTCTTGGCACCTGCCAGCTGCTTTTCGGGGTGAGTGAAAGCCCAGTCTCAGGAAGATTCTTGCCCCTGCCCTCATCAGCCCGAGATGCTTACCTAACCGGCCCAGCCCTTCCCCTGGGTAGGGTAGAGGTAGGGGTGTGGGGTCCCATTGGGGTGTGTATGATCCAGATCGAAAATCAGGGCCCTAGTCTCTCTGGGGGCAAATAAAGGCATAATACAAGTTCGACCTAGGATGGGGGGGGCGGTGGTGGCCGAGCGTTCAGTTTTCAGGACAGGGATACAGAATCCTGCCTGGAGACCCGAGTCTAGGCCACCGGTGCGAGGTTTAGAGCTGAGTGTGCGGGATCCTGCCCACGTCCCCAGTCTCCCCCGTCTCGCAGCCGCGTCAGCTCAGACCAGCCTCCCGGCGACCTGGAGAACTGGCACGTTCTGCTGCCCTCGCGCCCGCGCGCGGAGCAAGTGGCGCGCCTCGTGCTGCACGAGAACGCCTCCTGGGACGACGCCTCGGACCTGGCTCTGCTGCAGCTGCGCGTGCCCGTGAACCTCAGCGCGGCCCCGCGGCCAGTGTGCCTCCCCCACCCAGAACACTATTTCCTGCCCGGGAGCCGCTGCCGCCTGGCTCGCTGGGGCCGCGGGGGTGAGCAGGGGCCCAACGCGGGCGGGGCGGGACGGAGCCGGGCGGGACGCCGCCTCAGCTCCGGCTCCCTCCTTTTCCCTCCCAGAAGCCGCACCCGGCCCCAGCTCGCTGCTTGAGGCGGAGCTGTTGGGCGCCTGGTGGTGTCACTGCCTGTACGGCCACCAGAGGGCGTCAGTGCCGCCGCCCGGAGAGCCGCCGCAAGCGCTCTGCCCCGCCTACCAAGAGGAGGAGGTGGCTGGCCACTGCTGGGTGAGCGGCAGGGCGGGGCCTACTGGTCTAAGTAGGAGGAAGGGGCGGGCCGGGGGTGGAGCCTGAGAGGGCCCCGGAACCCGGCGCGGGCTCTGCGGGCGGAGACGGGCTGAGGGCGGGGCCAGAACAAGCTGGGGGCGGAGCCTGGCCCTGGAGGACTTGGGACCGAGGCCGAAAGCTGCAGGGGTGGAGGGTGGGTGTTTTCGCTCCCCGCTTTGTTTAGAGAATCCTAAAGTAAGGGCTGACTTCTTAACACAGATAGGTATTGGAGCCTGGCCTGGGGGAAGTGGGATTTGTTAGTCCGAGTACGGAGAGTGCGGAGCCCAGGAAAGCCCCAGGACCTTTGTTACCTCCTCATCAAATTGCACACACGTTTTCGCGCTGCAGAACTATTCTCACTGGAGCCTTCTTTGCCGGGAAGAGGGGACCTGGTTCCTGGCTGGAATCAGAGACTTCCCCAGTGACTGTCTACGTCCCAGAGCCTTCTACCCGCTGCAGATCCACGGCCCATGGATCAGTCATGTGACTCGGGAAGCCTACGTGGAGGACCAGCTGGCCTGGGACTGGGGCCCTGAGGGGGAGGAGACTGAAACACAAACTTGTCCCCCTCACACAGAGTATGGTGGTGAGGAGGCGCCTGTGGGGCTTAGGGGCTCCTGGGGGTGCTTAGAGCCACAGTAGGGGCTTTAAGGGTCAGCTGTGACCCCCACCCCCGCCCACTGAGGGGGAGATCACTTCCTCTCTCTAGCGTGTGGTCTGCTGCCTGAGCCGGCTCCGATGGGGGTCCTGTGGCCCTGGCTGGCAGAGGTGCACGTAGCCAGAGAGCGTGTCTGCACTGGGATCCTCGTCACCCCAGGCTGGGTCCTGGCGGCCACTCACTGTGTCCTCAGGTGGGTTCCAACCATCTCCCTGGCAAGAAGGAAAAATTGGGAGATGGGTAGAGGACTCTTAGAATAGTGGGATGCTCTCCCTCTAGGACTTTTCTGTATTTATTTTTGCTTTTTAGGGCTGCACCTGAAGCATATAGAAGTTCCTGGGCTAGGGCTCTGATCAGAGCTGCGGTTGCCAGCCTAGGCTAGAGCCACAGTGACGCCAGATCCGAGCCACATCTTCGACTTACACCAGTGCATCTGCAACTTACACTGCAGCTCACGGCACGCTACAGCCTTAGCCCACTGAGTGAGGCCAGGGGTCGAACTTGCATCCTCATGGATACTAGTCAGGTTCTTAACCCACTGAGCCACAACACACCTTTAGGGCTTTTCTAGCACAGGGAAACTGCTGCGACATGTTTTGAGACAGAAGAGAGATTTGGAAGGAGGGATAATGAGGAATGACTCTGGAGATGCCTTCCACCCTTTCCCCTGGGCTTTGGAAGGACATTATCAGCAATGAGGGGAACATGAAGTGACACTGGACCTTGTTCTAACAGGCCAGGCTCCACCACAGTGCCTTATATTGAAGTGTACCTAGGCCGGGCAGGGGCCAGCCCCCTCCCGCAGAGCCACCAGCTATCCCGATCCATCATCAGCATCCGCCTGCCCCGGCACCTGGGACTCCGGCCCCCCCTGGCCCTCCTAGAGCTGAGCTCCCGGGTGGAGCCCTCCCCATCAGCCTTGCCCATCTGCCTTCAGCCAGGCGGTCTCCCCTTGGGGGCCAGCTGCTGGGTGCTGGGCTGGAAGGACCCCCAGGACCGAGGTGAGGGCCCTGGGTCCTGGGGGTGAGAAGTGACTGGACGCCAGAGTGGTCCCTGGGACAACATTCTTTCCTCTCTCTAGTCCCTGTGGCTGCTGCTGTCTCCATCTTGACAGCGCGACTCTGTCACTGCCTCTATCAGGGCATTCTGCCCCCTGGAACTCTCTGTGTCCTGTATGCAGAGGGGCAGGAGGACAGCTGTGAGGTACGGGGGGGCCTGGTCTGATACGGGGGAGCACTGCTGGGCAGCGGGACCCCGGAGAGAGAGTGGGATTGGAATTCTTGGTTGCCGGGCCCTGGAGGGGAAGAAGGCCAGGACCTTGATTTTGAGAGAGGCCAGGGCCTTGACCTTGAGAGGGGCCAGGGACCAAGATGTCTGAGGATGGAAACGAGCAGCGCTTTGTGGCTGGACCCTAGGAGAGGGTGCCGGGGACCAGAAGGAAAGCTAAGAGACCCTTTGCCCTTGGCTCTGATGCTGCAGGTGACCTCAGCCCCGCCACTCCTGTGCCAGACTGAGGGAGGCTCCTGGGTCCTTGTGGGCATGGCTCTTCGAGGCAGCAGGGAACTATTTGCCGCTGTTGGCCCTGAAGAGACCTGGATCTCCCAGACGGTGGGGGAGGCCCATTTCCTGCCCACCAGTGGCCTCCCCCACTGGCTCCCCGAAGGCGGCGACCTCTGCCCCCCTGACATAGCCAGGGCCTCAGGTTCCCCTCGGGCTGCTCTTTTCCTGCTGCTACTGATCCTCCTGGTCCAGGGCTGAGGGGGCCCGGACCCCTAGGCCTCCTCCTCTGGGCCTCCCCCAGCCCCTTTGGCCTTGCACGTCCTGCCCAGTGGGGCTGGAATGCGGTCCAACCAGCTCTGTTCCCCTGCCAGGAACCTCCAGAGCGCCCCACCCACCTAGACTGCAGCGGCTTCAGCTAATTGGGCCTGGGTGCCTGGCTATTTTGGAGTCCGGCATCCTTGAGGGCAGCGGGCAATAAAGGTGTAAACACTGACACACGTGGCCTGGTGGCATCACTGGGGGCTGGCTGAGGGGCAGGGGGAAAACCCCAGGGAACGGAGCCTCTCCCTCCTGGGCCTCTGTGAGTCAGATCTTGGGCTCCCAGGAAATGTGTCCCTGATAACGTGGCAGCTGTCTTTCATTCCTGCCCCAGGGTGGGGGAGGTTGGGCTGCCAGCTGGGTGTGTGTCACCTGCCCAGTGGAATCAGTATCCCTAACACCTGCTGGACACCTCAGCCCTAGCTCCCCCTGCTGCCCTCCCCGTCCCGCCCCATCCCAAGCAAGAAGGGCTCAGGGTGAGGACTGGTCCCAGGAAGGGTCCAGGAGTCTGAGGTTCGAGGTTGTGGGCATATCCTGTGCCGGCAGGAAGCCTCTGCCACATACATACCAGGATGGTGGTGCCCCAGAGGGTACATCTCCAGCATCCCCAGTACACACGCAGGACACGTGTAGGTCCACCACCCTTAAGTGTCCACCCCATCCTGCCCAGTGCCCCAGGGTTGGGGCCCCACCACTTACCAGTGTGCCTCCCTGCCTTAATTCAGCTGTGTGCCCTGTTAACTGCCAGGTACCCACACAGCTTGGGCCTCCACAAGCCTCCAAAGTGTTCCCAACATGCTGGGAAACAGGTGGCCACCCCTGGGGCTGGGGGTCAGGATAAAGTCATAAAGGAGGTGATGTCTAGCACAGAAGAAAGGCAAAGGGAGGCGTTTCCATCGTGGCTCAGTGGTTAACGAATCCGACTAGGAACCATGAGATTGCGGGTTCATTCCTTGGCCTTGCTCAGTGGGTTAAGGATCCAGCGTTGCCGTGAGCTGTGGTGTAGTTCGCAGACGCGGCTCGGATCCAGCGTTGCTGTGGCTGTAGTGTAGGCCGGCAGCTGTAGCTCTGATTCGACCCCTAGCCTGGGAACCTCCATATGCCACGGGAGCAGCCCTCAAAAGGCAAAAAGACCAAAAAAAAAAAAAAAAAAAAAAGGCAAAGGGAGACCCGCTTGGGGTGGAAACCAGCTGCTGAGGGTGGCAGAGGGGTCACTTCAGGCCAGAGTCACCATCTATGTGTTGAGGAGGCAGAGCGGTGGTGGAGAGAGGAGCCCTCCAGGGAAGCTGGAAGTTCTTGGGAGGTGGAGGAGATGGACAGAGGTTCCGAATCGCCCCAGCTTGGGAGTTCCCGTTGTGGCTCAGAGGGTTGAAAGTCCGACTAGTATCCATGAGGATGCAGGTCCAACCCACTTCACTCAGTGGGTTAAAGATCTGATGTTGCCCTGAGCTGTGCTGTAGGTCGCAGATGCGGCTCGGATCTGGCGTGGTTGTGGCTGTGATGTAGGCCGGCAGGTGCACCTCTGATTGGACCCTCAGCCTGGGAACCTCCATATGCTGCAGGTGCGGCCCTAAAAAGCAAATAAAAAAGGGGGGGGCCTGGCTTCTCTTTAGCTGCCAGATCCCAGAGAGAATATTCCCCTGCACCTCTCTCCACGGGGACACACACCCCTACCTACTCCCTGTAACCAGTCACTCGTTGGCCATCCCCGAGGAACATTTAATAGATCCCATCCTTCACCCAAACCCACCCACAATGTCCAGGGTCTCGCCCCCTCCACCCCAGCTTCAACCCCTTCCTGAGTCAGCCTCGTTCCCTTTCCTGCTACAGGAGTTCCCTGCTCTCCAGCCTGGGCCCTGAAGTCCCGGCTCAGACGTCCCGACACCTAGTCTTATGGAAGGCAGGTGGGGAAGCAGGGCTCTGCTTTTCTAAAGCTCAAAGCCAACACACATTCCCAGCTGCCCAGATTCACACACTCGGAGGTTGTGCCAGACCCCCAACACCTGTTGTGTGGGCCTCCTTGCCCTGAACCTGTGCCACCTGCACCCTCCACCTGAGGATGCTTTGCCTGGACCATCTTGGCCTTCTTAACACCTTTTCAATGCCCCTGTAGGTCTCAGTTTCAAAGGCTTTTTTTTTTTGGCTTTTTGGCTTTTTAGGGCACAGGTGCAGCATGTGAAAGTTCTCCGGCTAGGGGTTGAATCAGAGCTGCAGCTGTCGGCCTATACCACAGCCACAGCCACAGCCACGCTGGATCTGAGCTACATCTGTGACTTACGTAGCAGCTCGGAGCAACTCCAGATGCTTAACCCACTGAGTGAGGCCAGGGATCAAACCCACATCCTCATGGATTCTAATTGGGTTCTTTTTTTTTTTTTTTTTTTTTTGTCTTTTTGCCATTTCTTGGGCCACTCCCACGGCATATGAAGGTTCCCAGGCTAGGGGTCGAATCGCAGCTGTAGCTGCCAGCCTACGCCAGAGCCACAGCAACGCAGGATCGTTAACCCACTGAGCAAGGGCAGGGATCGAACCCCCAACCTCATGATTCCTAGTCGGATTCGTTAACCACTGTGCCACGACGGGAACTCCATTAATTGGGTTCTTAACTGGCTGAACCACAACGGGAACTCCTGAGGAGTCCTTCTTGATGCCAGCCTAGGTCAAGCTCCTGGAAGTGGCTCCCTGAGCCCCCGTCCCTCTTACCCCATCACAGTTCCCAGCTTGGAATTATTCTGTAATTGCTTGTGTCATCCTATGATTCAAGTGTGTCACCCCAACTGCACCATGAACTCAGGGAAGGCAGGGATGGTGTCCACTTTGTCTCCCGTGCCTGGAACATATTAGGCACTCAGTAAATATTTGGGGAATGATTAGCACCACCAGACGTGCTCAGCATTCCTCACCACACACAGATGAGGCTGCCAGCTCCACAGAAGGGCCTGGAAGGGCTCTAGCCTTGGGGCAGACCGGGTGGCCTGGGCTCAGATGCCAGGCCTCAGGAGGAAGGGAGGGGCGGCTGTGGCCCCACAATAACACGGCTGGGCCAGTCCTGGGGGGCATAACTGGTCTGGGAGACAGACACAGGACCCGGAACAGTTGGGTAAGAATCTGGTCACCCAAGATTCCAGCCCTGCCTGGGGCAGCTCAAACCCCCCACCACACACACACACACACACACCTCACACACATATTCACAACACACACAAACACACACCCCACGCATGCACCACAGCCTAGGGGTCTGGGAGGACTCAGGACTCTCTGAGAGCAGCCAGCCTAGCTGAGCCAGGAGGGCGGGGCCAGGGGAGGGGCGGGCAGGTAAGGTGCCCTTTCCCAGGGAGCTGCCACTCCGGAAGGAAGGTCGACTCCTTCCCTGGTGGTGCTGGAGACGATCCACACTGCCAGCTGCTGGGAGCCCAGCGTTCCCCCCCGCTGAGCCCGCTTCAGCCTCTGAAGCCAGGCTCGGACACCTGTTCCCCCTTCCCTCCGGTCCCAACACTTGGAACCCAGCCCTAGGTCCCTTCCCTTAGGTGCCTGGTGTCTTCCCAGGGCCCCTGGTCCTGGGCCATGGCCCAGAGGGAGGGCCTGGGGCCTCGGGGGCTGGCGGCTGTGGCCACTTTGATTTCGCTTGGATTGTTCCAGAATGGGATGGGTGAGTACGAGCGGACGGGGAGGCGGGGAGCGCGGGGCTCGGCGCGGGGTGGCGCACAGGGGCTGAGGGTACACCGCTTTGCTGGGCCACATCCTTTATCCGGGGCTCCAGAACCCCCAGCTTCAGCCTCCGGAGCAGCCTCTGACCCCAGCTTTGGCCTCCCGGGGAGGGGGCAGCGCTCCGGTGAAGCAGGAGGTGGGGATCCTGAGCACGTGCGACTTCTTGCTAACCCCTCCCTCTTTCTCTTTTCCTCCAGGAGCCAAAGGGGACGCAGGTGAGGCTGGCTGGGGGGAGGGGGCAGGGGGAGGGGATAGGGGTTGGGAAGGGGCCGGTGGCTCTGATTTCCCCCGGAGCCTCTGAAGCTACCTGCCCAAGGGCTCAAGGCCAGTAAGTGGCAGCGCTGGAATTCCACCCAGGTCTGTCTCCAAAGGTGGGCTGTTTTGAGAGGAAAACAAAATCAAAGTCCTTGGGAATCTCGGCTTCACCAGGTACTTGGCTGTGTCTCGCGTGCCAGGCCCCTCACCTCTAAAAGGACGTGGATTCTCTTTTCGGGGGGCTGCCTGGGGAGTCAGGACGATAAAGGAAGTGAAAAGCCCCTGCTGGGCCTGGCCCTGGCAGGAACTGTTGGTCCCTAAATGGTAGCTATTGTCCTTTTCACCAGGAGAGAGGGGAGGAGTCTGGCTGGGCGGTTTTCTCTGCTCCTGAGAAGGTGACTTTATGAAGGACCTTTGGGCCCTGCTCCCCACAGCGGCCTTGGCGGGGGTGTGGAGCAGCCCTGGAAGCTATAGATGTTCACACCCAGGGAGCCCAGCTCTTCTCTTCATGTGTTCAACCCGCATCCACGACCCGACTCCATCCGTGAGCCCAGCCTTGGGCTGGGCTCTGGGCACATGGGGATCTGCCCTAGTGTCTGCCTCTAGGGGAACGCCCGGGTCAGTGGGGTTGAAGCCGACACAGCTGTTTCCCAGAAGCACGGGCCCTGGGAGCTCCGAGGCCTGGCCTAACTCAGCTGTCAAGGTCAGGGCAGGCTACAGAGGGACTGCTAACTTGAGCCACCTCCATAGGCAAAGAGACGTTTGCTGAACGAAGTAGGGCTGGAGAACGGTTTTCTAGGAAGTGACCTAAATGAGCCAAGATCTAGAGGTGAACAGGTGTGTGGCCTGACGTGACAGGAAGTGTCCAGAGAGATGGCTGGAGCAGAAGGATGTGCCGCAGAAGGGCTGGAATCTCTCTTAAGGGCTGTGCAGAGTCAGGGAGGGACTGAAGCGGGGGTGGGACCCAGGCAGACTTGTGGTTTATGAAGATCTTCAGACGTGTAAGGAGTGGACCAGACGGGAGGCAGAAAGGCCTGAGTGGAGAGAAGCTGGACCAAACCTTAATTAGGCACTGGGCGGAGGATGGCGGGCAAGCAGAACTGCCCGTGACAGGTGTTAGCTGTGGGACGGATACAAAAGATGGCTGGCCTCTGTGAACACACGCCCTGAGCTCCAAACCAGACCTCGTGGGCTCTGTCGGGAGTGGCAGGGGTTCGGGTGTGGTTGGGGGACTCAGAGGCCCTGACGCCCTCCCTTCCCCTTCCTCCCTGGGCAGTCTCCTGTGGCATAGTCCCCCAAGCACAAGGACGGATTACAGGCGGTAGCAATTCAGACCCTGGCCAGTGGCCCTGGCAGGTCAGCATCAACTACAATGGCGAACACGTGTGTGGCGGCTCTCTCGTGTCTGACCAGTGGGTGTTGTCGGCTGCTCACTGCTTCCCAAGGTACCATCTTGTGGGGGCGGCGGGGTGGCAGGGGGTGGGCAGGGCGAAGTCAAATTTCAAGAGTCAGGAGTTCCTGTGATGCCACAGCGGAAACGAACCCGACTAGGAACCATGAGGTTGAGGGTTCGATTCCTGGCCTCACTCAGTGGGTTGGGGATCCAGCATTGCCATGAGCTGTGGTGTAGGTCACAGACGCAGCTCGGATCTGGCGTTGCTGTGACTGTGGTGTGGGCCAGGGGCCACAGCTCCGATTTGACCCCTAGCCTGGGAATCTCCATGTGCCACAGGTGCAGCTCTAAGAAGCAAAAAATAAATAAATAAAAAAGTCAATGTAGGTCAGAGATTGAAGTTCTTGGGTTGAATCTGGGTATCAATAAAGTGCCCTGTGGCACAATGGAATTGCTGGTGTCTCAGAAGCACTGGGATGTGGGTTCGATCCCCGGCCCAGCATAGTGGGTAAAGGATCCAGGGTTGCCGCAACTGCAGCTCGGATCTGATCCCTGGCCCAGGAACTCTGTATGCTGTAGGGTGGCCAAAAAATAAACAAACAAACAAACAAATGAGTGAATAAAGTCTGTCAGGTTCAGTCAGGAGTGAAGGTCACAGGTCATGGGGTGCAGGATCAAACTAGGATGCGGTGTGGGAGCTAAAAGGTCAGAATCTGCGGTTGGATGCCACAAGGCGACAGGAATCGCGGGCTCTCAGGTCCCAGGCTTTGCTCCTTTCTGCCTTCAGGGATCACAGCACCAGCGCCTACGAGGTGAAGCTGGGGGCCCACCAGCTGGACAGTTTCAGCTCCAGCATGACAGTCCGAACCGTGGCGCAGGTCATTTCCCACCCCAGCTACCTCCAGGAAGGCTCCCAGGGGGACATCGCACTCCTCCAGCTCAGCAGCCCTGTCACCTTCTCCCGCTACATCTGGCCCATCTGTCTCCCCGCGGCCAACGCCTCCTTTCCCAACGGCCTCCAGTGCACCGTCACTGGATGGGGCCACGTGGCCCCCTCAGGTGAGGTGGGCGCTGATGTCTAGGGGTGCAGAGGGGAGCTCACTCAGGGCAGGAGGCCCTGGCTAAGCATCTCTTGCCTCCACAGTGAGCCTCCAGCGCCCCAGGACCCTGCAGCAACTTGAGGTGCCGCTGATCAGTCGTGAGACCTGTAACTGCCTATATAACATCGACGCCAACCCCGACGAGCCCCATTTTATCCAGCAGGACATGCTGTGCGCCGGCTACGTGAAGGGGGGCAAGGACGCCTGCCAGGTAAACGCGGGGGGCCCTGGGGAACAGATGAGACGGGTGTGTCTCGGGAGATGGGGGCTGGATGGTCAGAGGCCTGCAGCCTGGTCCTGATAGCTGTGGTGTGGTTTTTCTCCTCAGGGTGACTCTGGGGGCCCCCTCTCCTGCCCAGCAGGGGGCCACTGGTACCTGGCAGGCATCGTAAGCTGGGGTGATGCCTGTGGGGCCCCCAACAGGCCCGGTGTGTACACTCTGACTTCCACCTACGCCTCCTGGATTCAACACAATGTGGCAGAGCTCCAGCCTCAAGTGGTACCCCACATCGGGGAGTCGGAGCCTGACAGCGACCTCTGCAGCAACTACGGCGCCCTCAACGCTGCCCCCGCCTGGGGCTTGGCGCGGCCCATCCTTCTGCTGCCACTAGGCCTGACCCTGGGCCTCCTCCGGCCACGGCTCGGGCACTGAGCTACTTACCTGGGAGCTGACCTGGTTCCGGGACCTCCACGTCACTCCTGGGGACAGACGCCTGTTCCCAGGATGCCAGGCCCCGCCCCCAACACTCTGGGCCTGGAGCCTGATTGAGCCACTCCTTCCTCCCCCGACCCTGTGGGAGTTGAGGGCACCATCCTGACCTTGGAGCCCACCCTTCTGGGCTGTTCTTTGGGACTATAACCTCCACCACGAGGTAGTTTACTACCTGTGGTGCTAGAGCCTTTGGCTGCCTCCATCTGTCCACAAGCCTACAGGCTGGGCTCCCATGGAGCTCCCAAGGGCCCTCAGCTAGGAAACAGGCCCTGGCTCCCCACCCTGTTTCTAGAAGATTGCCCAGCTGATCACTGCGGATGGGCCTGCTCTGCCTGATGAGCCCCCCATGGCTTCGCCCTGCTGCTGTGGTCTGTACTGGGCTGCCTCCGGGCAGCACGTCTTCACGGACAGACAAGACCCCAATCTTGCCCCAACGGCTGCCATCCCCCCCCCCCCCGGCCCCCCGAGCCCTTGACTCCTGGCCTCCGGAGGAATGAGCCCCCACCGGAACTGGGCTCTCACTTACAGCTGGGGTGCGGGTGAGATGCAGCCAGAAGGAATAAAATGTTCTGAGCACAGCTGGCTGTGTGTGTGTGACGTGCAGTGAAGACCCTCGGCTCTGGGCCTCTCCCTGCCACCGCCAGAGTCCAGGGCCGCCGGCAGAACTTTATTTTAAAAAAATGACGAAACGGGTCTGTACATTATTTACAGGCTCGGGGCGAGGAGGCTCGGGTCCAGCAGCAGGGGCGCAGGCCACTCACTTCTTGGAGAGTTTGACTTGCTTGTGCTTGGGGGGCGCCCACTTGAGGCAGACAGAGTCCACTGTGGGGAGAAGAGGCATGAGAGGCAGGACTTGGCCTCCGGGCTGGCCTGCTCTGCCTTGGGCTCAGGCCAGGTTTCACCTGGAGGTGAGAGCAAGGACACACAGGTCTGGGGAGGGGGCGGGGAAGGCCAGGAATGAGTGGCCTGCCCCGGGCTTCGATCCTGGGAGCTGGTCAGACTGGTTTGGGAATCGGGTGATAACAAAAAGGAGGCCTGACACCTACCCCCCCAACACACACACACACACACTCCCCAGGCAGCCCCCTACCCACCCGTTATGGGCGGTTTCTTATACTGGGCACTCTTGAGATGCTCCTCCACCAGCTTGGGCGTGACGCAGATCACGTGCTGGCCCTTCCAGTACTTGACCATGTTGAGGGACTGGAGGGTGCTGATGATATCATTCTGGGTGATACTCGTCATCTGGCTGCAGAAAGGGATTAGAGCAGAGGCTGGAGAGCGTTCCCTCGGGGGTGGGGGGGGGTTGGCTAGGACAGCAAAAGAAGGCAAGGAGACAAGATCACGGCCCATCTTGGGAGAGTCCTGCGGTCTTGGAAGGCTCCAGGATGCCTCCTTTTTTTTTTTTCTTCAGCTGCCCTGAGGCATACGGAGTTCCGGGGCCAGGGATCAGATCTGAGCCACAGTTTTGGCCTATGCTGCAGCTACAGCAATGCCGGACCCTTAACCCACTGTGCCGGACCAGGGGTCGAACCTGTGTCCCAGCACTCCCGAGATGCAGCAGATCCCATTGTGCCACATTGGGAACTCCCCAGGTGCCTCTTACCTAAAGTCATTTTTTTTTTTTTTTTTTTTTTCCTTTTACCCCCTTAGGGTCACAGGTGCAGCATATGGAAGCTCCCAGGCTAGAGATCGGATCGGAGCTAAAGCTGCCAGCCACAGCCACAGCCAGGCCAGATCCGAGCTACATCCTCGACCTACACCACAGCTCAAGACAACGCTCATGTCAATGCCAGATCCTTAGCCCACTGCACAAGGCCAGGGGTCGAACCCAAATCCTCGTGGATATTAGTCGGGTTCGTTTCCACTGAGCCGCAAAGAGAACTCTTCTCACCTAAGGTCCTTGATGGACAGTGTGCCCCTGAAGTCTCGCAGGATCTCCAGCAGGACCCAGGACCAGTAGCTGCGGTAGCTGAGCTTGCCCAGGTCAGACAGCGGCTTCTCAGGGGAGCCTACCGTGCTCTCCAGCTTGGACAGCTCATAACCTGGAGGCGGTGGCGGCAGGGGGAAAGGAGTCCACTGAGGCCCCAGCCCGCCCTGGCACCCCTCACCACAGCCACCCTTCCCGGACAGGCCAGGAGCCACTCACTGAACGCGATGAGGAACTTCCCATAGCCTCGGCGCTGGTAGGGGGGCAGGGTCAGGATGCAGGCCACGTTGTTCCCGTCTGGCGACTCCTTCTCCTGCAGGGGTGGGTGGTCAGGACCTCTGGGGAGGCTCAGCCCCTACCGGGGTTCGTATTCCCTCTCCCGCCCTCCCCACCTGCCTGACCCAGCACCTTGGAGAAGTAGCCGACGATGTGAGCCCCCTGCCTGTCCACCTCGGTCAAGATGTAGAAGACGAACGGCTCCACGTCAAAGTACAGCGTCTTGTGGTCCAGGAAAAGCTTGGCCAGCAGACACAGGTTCTGACAGTAAATCTGAGGGGTCGGGGAGGTGGAAGCAGGCTCAGGGAGCAGGTGTAACTGCCCCACCAAGCCCATCGAGGCCTGGGCAGGAGCAGCTGCCCTACCCTGCAAGGGCCAGGCTCCAGAGAGCAGCCCCTGCCAGGCAGGAAGAAGTGGGATCCTCACCAGAACAGACGTGTTTAGGCCTGGAAGGAGTCTTAGAGTTATTTTCTTTTTAAAATTAAAAAAAAAGGAGTTCCCGTCGTGGCGCAGTGGTTAACGAATCCGACTAGGAACCATGAGGTTGCGGGTTCGGTCCCTGCCCTTGCTCAGTGGGTTAACGATCCGGCGTTGCCGTGAGCTGTGGTGTAGGTTGCAGACGTGGCTCGGATCCCGCGTTGCTGTGGCTCTGGCGTAGGCCGGTGGCTACAGCTCCGATTGGACCCCTAGCCTGGGAACCTCCATATGCCGCGGGAGCGGCCCAAGAAATAGCAACAACAACAACAACAACAACAAAAAGACAAAAAAAAAAAAAAATTTTAGAGCCACACCTGCAGCATGTGGAGGTTCCCAGGTTAGGGGTTGAATCAGAGCTACAGCTGCCGGCCTCCACCACAGCCACAGCAACACCAGATCCAAGCTGCGCCTGCAACCTACACCACAGATGGTGACAATGCCAGATCCTTATTAACCCACTGAGCGAGGCCAGGGATCGAACCTGAGTCCTCACGGATGCTAGTCTGGTTCGTTATGGCTGAGTCACAACAAGAACTCCAGAGTCACTTTCTGAGGGACAGGGAAACCGAACGACAGAGAGCTATGCGCGCATTCAAGGAGGTATTTGGAGCGGGACTAATCTCAGCTACCACTTTTTGGGGGGCAGGGGGGCTTTGGAGTGGAGCAGCTTGATGTGGGATCTGTTCCCAGACCAGAGATCAAACCCGAGCTGCAGCAGTAAAAGAGATCACCAATCATAGTAAAGGGCCATGTTTACAAAGCCCCTACTTGACGCCAGGCACAGTGCTAAGCACTTGACTCTGCCGTCTCGTTTATTCCACAAACAAGCCTATTAGGTAATTATAACCACAACTCTGTCTTATAGATGAGGAAACAGGAAAAAATGACCTTAAGTAACTGGTCCGAGGTCAGCTAGGAAGTGATGGGGTGATTAAAGCCAGGAGCCACTCAGGAGCAGGTGTCTTACACGCCACTGCCCCTCCACGCATGACAGGGACTCTTGGTGAGACCTCCCCAGAAGGACCAGGCAAAGGTCAAGTCTGCAATGATGGCAGAGCAGCCCCACAGGCCCCACCCTGGCCCACTGAAGTCTTTCTTCAGGAACAAGGAACTTGGCTGTGTGAGCCACAGAGCTCTCAGGCAGGAAATCTCACACAAAGAAGTTCCCTCCCAGAAAAACAAACACCTTTTCTGCGGGCAGAAGGAGAAAGCACTTTTTAAGAGCAGCCCCGGGCAAGACAATCTCCACTCTGGGTTCCAAAACCACCCAGAACCTAAGCTGGGGACACCAGGAGCCCGAGGCCGGCACCCCAGGGCCACGTGTTTCCCATGCACCGACCACAGGCCGAGTGCCAGGCTACGAGCAGGCTGGCCGGCTTCCCCTGGTGCCCTTAGGCGACGGCGAGGATGAGGATGGGCTGGAGGTGCCAGCGTGTCCCCCACCGCCCACGGCGCCTCTGCCCGCGCCTCACCTTGTGGTCTTTGCCGTCCACCTCGTACACAGAGATGTTGCTCTTGCGGTAGATCTCCTTCCCCGGGGGCTGCCGCCACTGGCACTGGCCCTGGGAAGGCGGGGGAGGTGCAGGCGTGAGGCCCCGAGGTGGCCGCCCTGTGTGCCTTGCGGCAGGGCCTCCACTTCTCTCTCCCCACCTGCGGAGCCTGGGCTCCACCCTCTATCTACACCAGGTAATCCTCCCAACCATCTGCCCATCAGCGCAGACAGATCCTATTTTACAGAAGGAGAAACTGAGGCACGGTGACTGGCTCAAGTCACTGGCTCGAGCGTCACACAGCCAGAGGGCCTGAGGTCCAGCTCCGCCTGGCTGGAGAGGATGCTGGAGGGCTAACTCCCACAAGGGTGCTTCCCAAGCCATGTGCATTTGCCACGAAGTCTAGTCTCTGGGAAACACCTGGCTGCGTGTCCGTCCATCTGCCCATCCGTCTGTCTGTCCATCCCCCCGCCCCCGCCAGCTCCGGCATGTGCACCGCTCCTCCTGCCTGTGCTCAACTCGGGGTCCCACTGCTCAGAGATGTGCTTACTCACTTCCTCCTCTGCGCAGAGGAACCTGGCATCGGGCACTTTTTTTTGCTTTTTTAGGGCCGCACCTGTGCACATGGAGGTTCCCAGGCTAGGGGTTGAATTGGAGCTGTAGCCACCGGCCTACACCACAGCTCACGGCAACGCCAGATCCTTAACCCACTGAGGGAGGCCAGGGCATGAACCTGTGTCCTCATGGATCCTAGTTGGGTTTGCTACCACTGAGCCACAAGAACTCCTGGACTGGCCTTGATAGACATGTGGCAAAGGGCATGGGACCTCGGAACGACCCCCCCACTCCACAGAAGAGGAAAATGCAGGCCAGGGAGGAGCAAGGTCACTGGAACCCAGGCCTCTCCGCCAGCAACTGCTCTGGCCCTGTCTCTCATCCCCTAGAGCCACTGCCTCCGCACCTTCCTCTCGCCCACCGCGCTCCCCCAGGCCCCGCCCGGCCTCACCAAGTGGAAGCGGTAGCTCTTCTCATATTTCATGTACTTGAGACAGTACTCGCAGAGCCAGAGTTTCGGCTGCTTCCCATAGTCCTCGGGGAACGGGGAGAAGTACCAGGCATCGATTTCGTAGTTGCCGATGTGGATCTTGTCCACGTACTTCACCTTGGTGATCTGCGGGCCACGTGGGGGTGGAGGGCAGGGCATGGCTCGGTCGGGGCCAGGGGAGCAGCGGGGAGGGGGTGCCCCCTGTTAGGACCCCTTCCCCTGCTCACCGCCTCGTGTTCCTTCTCCAAGGCTGCTGTCGTGGGGTCCATCTCAGCATAGGTCTGAGTGACAAAGGGCAGAGGACAGAGGTGAACAGAAGCAGCCATCAGGCCACCCCTCCCCTGTCCCAGAACCCAGGGCCACCCTCCTACCTCCTAGACCTCATCCCCTGAATGACGATAATAACCACATGAGGAGTCAACTCGCTTTATCCGGTTTGGGATCTGGCTGGTCCAGGTTCCTCTCCTCTGTGGCCACCCACCCAGGCCTCCCTGATGCCCACGTCTGGACCTTTTGCCTGATGAACAGGGCTGGGCTCTCAGGAGGCCTGCTTCCCGTCCTTGGGTTTCAGAGCATCAGCCGTGCAATGGCAGCGATCCCGCTCTGCCAGCGTCGTTGGGAGACATAATGGACCTGGCCGTCCACACCCACAGCAGGAACTGTGCGGGCTCCCCATGGCACTGGGTCCTCTTTCTGCCCATGCGACTGCTCCCAGATGTTCCTCCCACAGGCACCTCAGACTCGAGGTGTCCACAAAGGAACTCAACCTTTCTTCCCTGCAGACCTGTTCATCCTTCTGGCCTCCTCCAAGACCAAGGCCAAGAACAAGCCTGCTCTCAAGCGTCCTCCTCCTCTCTCAGCCTGGCATCCGAGGAATGGCCACATCCTGTTGGCTGCCTCCTTGACATCTCTGGAATTGGCCACTCAGTCCCACCCCAAAGAGCCACAGCCACCATCTCAGGTCTGGGTGAAGGTTCCTGTGGAGCCCCAGACCCCAGACTCAGCTGCTTCAAATCTACACTGCTCTCTGCTTCTTTTTCTGGCCTTCGTGCCTTCTTCACACATGCAGTTCCCTCCAGCCTGAAGGCCCTTCCCTCTCCTACTGCCACCAGAAAATGCTCACTCAGCCTGGTACCGAGCAGCAGCCGGGCAAGCGTGTGATGAGGCAGTGCTTGGCATGCAGTCACGTGTCATTGTTTTTTACTGGGCTCTTTCCTATCCTTCAAGGCCCAGCACCTTTCCCACTGCCTCCAGGCGGCCAGACTGGATTCCTCCAATGCAGAATACATTCCTCCCCAGGTCAGAAGTGCAGGGGTCAACCCGAGCGCCCTCTGACTCCGCCTACTTGGTCTCCCCTACTTTCCAAGTCTGTGGAAGGCAGGAACTACACGTCACGAGGCCTTCACGGCACGACCTCCTCCTGGGCCAGGCGCTGGAGGAGGAACCCAGTCCAGCCTGACGAAGGGCCCAGGAAGGCCTATGACCTACACAGAGTCCATCAGGGCAGCCTTGCCCTGCAGTTGAGAAGGGAGAAAGGAGCCACCAGCGTGTTATCCAGAACTCCCTCCGCAAAGCCTTCTGCCTGGATGGCCTCGTTTAACATTTTTGCCAATGCTGGGAGACAGCATTTATTTCTGTTTTACAGAGAAATAAACAAGCAGGGAGAGATGAGGTCACCTGCCCTTGGGGACTAGCCTGCTGCCATTTATTCCAAGTGCCAAGCCCTCACTCCACAGGCATTGCCTTACTCAGCCCTCACACGCACTGGAGCCGGGAGTGCTCATCAGCCACGCTGCACAAAAGAGGACACTGAGGCACAAAGACGTGAGGTCACAGAAGTGGCACTCAGCTCAGCTGGGCGTGGGCCCCTCCCCTGTCCAACTCCAAGCCTAACCCCTGCAAAGATGAGGGAGGGAAGGTCTTCCTCCTCCTTTGCCTCTTTAAGACACAGTTCCCGGAGTTCCTGTCGTGGCGCAGCGGAAATGAATCTGACCAGCATCCATGAGGATGCAGGTTCGATCTCTGGCCTTGCTCAGTGGGTTAAGGATCTGGCGTTGCCGTGCATTGTGGTGTAGGTCGCAGATGCAGCTCGGATCAGGCGTTGCTGTGGCTGTGGTATAGAGCGGTAGCTGCAGCTCTCATTCCACCCCCAGCCTGGGAACCTCCATATGCCACGAGTGTGGCCCTAAAAAGATTAAAAAAAAAAACAAACAAAAAACCAAACACATTTCCCAACTCATAAGACACATCCTCTTCTGCAAATGCATTAAAGAACTACAAAAACACTACTTTCTTAAACGCTGCAATTTATTTAGAATTAAACATTAATTAGGCTCTGAAAAACCTTGCTGACTATTCATTCGTTTTATCAACCACTGGCCCACCCTGCTGGCTGCCAGCTTAAAGTTATATCTTTGAGACTTAATTTGCCAGTGCAACCTGGCTGAGAGCTAAGAAAACCTCAGATCTATACCGGCCAGTACAGCAGCCACTAGCTACAAGTGGCTACTTAAACTTAAGTTCGTTACATGCAAATCAAATTTAACTCTCGGTCACACTCACCACATTTCACTCAACAGCCACGCGTGGGCAGCGGCTGCTGTATTGGACGGAGCAGACCTAGAATACCCCCATCTGTCACAGCTCATTCAGTGGGACGGCCTGCCTTAGAGGGTGAGAGAGCTAATCCACGGTATTCCCATTTTTTTGCGTGTTTGTTTTCTTGGCCACACCCATTGGCATACAGAAGTTCCCAGGCCACGGATCGAACCTGCACCACAGCAATGACTTGAGCCACAGCAGTGACAACACCAGATTCTCAACCTGCCGAGCTACCAGGGAACTCCTCAAGTTGTTCTGAAATCACAGCACTGTAAACCACTTGGCATGTTTGTGTACACACCTTCGTATATCTGTATGTGACATCAAAGCGTCTCAAAACAATACCTACCTTTAAAAAGTACAACGCACTCTGATTCTTTTTTCTTTTTTTTGTTAGGGCCGTGCCGGCGGCATATGGAGGTTCCCAGGCTAGGGGTCAAATTGGAGCTACAGCTGCCAGCCTACACCACAGCCAGGGTCACACGGGATCTGAGCCATGTCTGCAACCTACACCACAGCTCACAGCAATGCAAGATCCTTAACCCACTGAGGGAGGCCAGGGATCAAACCTGCAACCTCATGGATGCTAGTCTGATTCGTTAACCACTGAGTCACAACGGGAACTCCTGCACTCAGCTACTTTCTATGTATCCTGTTTCTTCCATTTTTTTGTGTGTGAAATTTACACGGTCACAGCTCTGAACTAATATAGTGATCTACTAACAGCAGTGCCCCACAGTCTGCACACCACTGCTCCAAAGCCCACAGCAAGCCATCAGAAGGATGAAATCACATTGGTTTAAAATAATGAATGTCTGGGTGCCTTGAGAGTTCCACGACCTCTGTTCTCATCTGCACGCCTCATTTCACAAATCAAGAAACTGAGGTTCAGAGTGGAAGGAAAGAAGCCTCTGCAGGCTGGCTTCAAGAAAAGAACCCAAGTTTTGCAAATAAATGGAGCTTCTAGGATGTTCAAAGTTATGTCCAAGGGTGTGTGCCCCAAGTTGGACAATCTAGTTGGCAAATCTAACTCTTGACTGGGTTCTTAAACTTACCTGTACCTCTCTTGTGAACTGGGGATACAATGCTTACCTCACAGAGTTGCTGTGAAACGTCAATGAGATCAGGTATTAAAACACTTATCCTGACACTGTGGCTCATAAGCCAATAAATGTTTGCCACTATTACCCTAGTTTCAGCCCACCCTTTTACTAGCAGTGTGACCTTGGGCATGTTACTTAACCTCTCTGAGCCTGCTTCCTGCTTTCCTCAATTAATTATCCCTGTGGTGCTGCGCTGTCAGGGAGGATCTGATTAGCTTGTACAGGTACCGCACTCTGCATGGCGCCTGGCAATAGCAAGTGCCCCAAATCACTCACTCTCTTCCTCCCCTTTGGACCTCACATCCATCTGTCAAGGCAGCACAGCCGAGAGGGAGGCAAAAGAGGCCACTGGTGCAAGAGGCCTGAGTTCCAGTCCCAGCTGGGCCATTTCGTTGCTGTGAGACTGTAGCCAAGCCCTTGCCATCTCTGAGCCTCAGTTTTCTTATCTGTGAAGAGGTAGGTAAAGTCCCCGACACCCGGTAGGGGGTTAAGAAATGGGAGCTGCTGTGGTTCTGGTACTGGGAGCCCAGGGAGTCTGCAGAGGCAGCTGAGCTGCCTCGAGCCGCCTGGGGAAAGAGAGGGCTCGGACCTTCTGCACGTGGTTGATCTCATCGTGCTTGCGCTTTTGGTTGCGAGTGATCTTGCGCTCGGGCTGCTCAGCCAGCTCACTCAGGTACTTCTCCGAGTTCTTCTGCACGGCATCCTTCACTGTCTTGGTCAGTGCCAGCCGGTTCTTGTCTACCCATTCGTCCAGTCGCCGGTTAACTGTGAGGATGGGCCATGAGGGGGCTGCCCTTCCGCCCCCATCCACCCCACCCAGACCGGGGCTACCCCAAGTCACTCACAGCCCACATAGTGTACATAGAATTCCTCTCGGCCCTCCTGATCGTTCACTCGAGACTGGATCACTTCAGCAGAATCTGTGGAGGGAGAAAAGAGCATGAAGTAAGACAGCAGGAGTGGGACAAGAGTGCTCCTTCAGGAGTTCCCACTGTGGCACAACAGGATCGGCAGTGTTTGGGGAGCACTAGGATGCAGGTTCAATCCCTGCTCCAGCACGATGGGTTAAGGATCCAGTGTAGGTTGCAATCGTGGCTCCGATCTGATCCCTGGAACTCCATATGCCACAGGGCGGCCGAAAAAAAGGATGCTCTTTCACACTGAGGAGCAGTTTCCCAGCTTCCATGGCCAACTGTAAGCTGACCTCACCTGTTCACATCTGCCACTCCCTTCAATCACTGTCTGAGGTGGGCCAGACGGGGGCTGTTATTCTTATTTTAGAGATAAGGAAACTGAGGCTTACCCAGGCTCACCTATTTGAATAGTGGTAAGAGCTAATACTTATCTGAATTTAAGTCTGGCTCCAAATTCAGTACTCAGTGGTTTGTTTGTTCAGGGGTCCTGAGGACTAGCTGTGAAATAACACAGCCCCACTTCCTAGCTGTATTTAACTGAACAAGTTATTTTGGCCTTCTGAGCCTCAGCTTCTTCATCTGCAAAATAAGGATAGCTGTGTCCGCCTCAAATGGTGAGTTAATGGCTCTGAAGCTTTCAGTATAGCATCTGACAAATAGCAGATCATTCAAGAAATGAGTAAGGCAACCCCTGCTTGTCTGATCCTGGGCTGGGTTGCTGCTGGGTACAGAGGATACAGTGATGGATCACAGGATGGACCTGCCCTCCAGAAGTTCCCACTTTAATAGAGGAAGACAAAGACAACATAATGGTACATATACCATGGTTCAGGTATGTAGAAAATGTTGCAGGAACACACAAAGGAACGACTCACTTTGCCTGAAGGGAGTCAAGAATGGCATCACGAGGGATATGATGCTAAAAGGATGAGTGGGGCTAGCCGGCTAAACAAGGAAAAGGGTAGGGCATTCCAAGCACAGGGCACAAGTGGTCTTAAGAGTGGACAGCGTGGTCTGGTCTGGCAACGGCCCTTACTAGGGCTGCTAAAACCAGACAGGTCACAAAGATGAAAGCCATTCTAAGGAATTCTGGGGTTAATATGGAAATGACTCAAAATAATAGAAGAAAAGGGGAAGCTCGTTTCTGTGTTCTGGGAGCTCCTCTCCGCTGGCAGCTGTCGGGGACGGATGCAAGGGGAAGTCACAGGGTCAAGGGCGACCAGTGAGGAAACGGGTTAACAAGAGAATGAAGACTAAGACTGGGCAAGGAAGTGGAGCGGGAGCTCTATACACAGCAGGAAGAATCTGGCTAACACCCGATAGGTGGGGTTTGCAGGCGGCGCCGGGGCGAGCCCGAAACTCCGCGTTCTCCCTGCTCAGGCCCCGCCCCGGCCATAAACCCCGCCCCCTGGCCCTGGGCCCCGCCCTCACGCCAGGTGCTATCCGGTCGCCGGCACAGGTACGTTTCTCCAATTTCCACGGTGACTTCCGGCTCTCCCCGCGCCGGGGTTGGCGGAGAGACGCGGCCTGGGGACGGGGCGGTCCCCTCGACCGCCGCATTCTCCCCAGGCCCGGGCTCGCCCTCCCCCGCGACCCCTGAAGTCGCCGCCGCAACGGCTGCAGCTGCTCCCTGTGCCGCCATCGCTGTAGTGGAAGTGACGCCAGAATCCGGCGCCGCACAGCGCCTTTAGTTCCGGGTCAGCGACGTGTAGCGGAGGCCGCAGTAGGCTGGAGGGTGGGGTCTGTGACGTAGCAGGCGCTCATTGGCTAGTGCGGCTGTCTCCGCGGCGCCGGACCAGATTGACGTTGACAGTGCCGGTTGCTCTGGAGTTACTTGGCTGCCGTTTGGAACTGTGGCTGCACCCTGGAGTTGGAGAGCGGAGAAAGGCTTTCCGGATGTGATGTCTCAGATCGATATATATATATTTTTTGTCTTTTTTTGCTATTTATTGGGCCGCTCCCGCGGCATATGAAGGTCCCCAGGCTAGGGGTCGAATCGGAGCTGTAGCTGCCGGCCTACGCCAGAGCCACAGCAACGCTGGATCCAAGCCGCGTCTGCAACCTACACCACAGCTCACGGCAACACCGGATCGTTAACCCACTGAGCAAGGGCAGGGACCGAACCCGCAACCTCATGGATTCGTTAACCACTGCGCCACGACGGGAACTCCTCAGATCGATCTTTTAAAAGGCCCTGGTGCCTGAGAAAGCCAGGATATGCCAATTATCAGGGAGCACTGCCTCCACTTTACCAGGGCGGAGCCAGAGCAGCCTCCCTGGCTGTCTGGCTTTAGAGGTGAGCCTGGAACTAACACCCACCCCTTCCGCCAGCCACATACAGGTCATCCCGTTTTTGAAGATTGAAGAACCTTCCTTCTTTGTTTAGGATGGGAAAAGGAGACAGTTGGGGTGGGGGAAGCAGAACGGTGTATCCTGGGACAGCTAGTAAACCACTCTCACAGTATCAAGCCTTTGTAAAGAAAGGGTCAGGTCCCCTAAACAGAAACTGGCCAAAGGCAGTGGACATAATGGAGAGCGTCTTGGACTGAGTGAATTAGGAATCCTGGGTTCTGACCCAACTCGGGAAGGTGTAGAAATGTGTTTGTTCCAAGAGCATAGTCAAAGATGAAACTATAAGTCAAGTATCTCTATAAAGGTTGAACCATATAGATATATATAGATATATCCCATGAATATAAAACAAGTATATTGAGCAATGCCAGGCAGAGTACGTGCTCAATTAAACCCTCCCTTTGGCCACTGTGAGTCATCTTTGACTTATAACTTGGTTATTGGGCTTAAAACAATTCTAAGAGAAGTGGAATGCTTAAGGTCTAAGTCTGAGGTTACAGATCAGGAAACACGCAAGTCTTTGTGAGGGATGGCAGTGGGAAGTGCTGGTAACTTGGCTTTTGGGAAATAAAGAGGTTTGAGGGGAGCACTAAATGCCAGCAGCATATGAAACAGACGACAAGGCAAGAAAAAGGTTAAAATCGTAGTACCTTTTCCCACTCCCCATTCACCCCTAGAACTCTGTAGATGATTCACCCAGGTCCCTTAGAACCTTTTGTTATTGCTCCTTTGTTCTCCTACTACCTTTGACCGGCTTTCGAAAGCCAGCACCTGAGGCTTCTTTGGCAAACTGCCCCTCAAGCTAATAAAGGTGTTTTGCCTCAAAAGAGCTGAAAATGTAAAGTTCTCAGCCTGCAAGTTAACTACCTCCTCAGCTCCCACTCAAATGGACGTTAAACCAACGAT
The DNA here is from genome assembly GCF_054392235.1 of Sus scrofa. Taxonomy (NCBI): domain Eukaryota; kingdom Metazoa; phylum Chordata; class Mammalia; order Artiodactyla; family Suidae; genus Sus; species Sus scrofa. The sequence goes on from NC_139385.1 coordinate 17,244,889, forward strand.
CCTTCAAGGGAGGAGTTCATCGGTGCCTGGGGAGCTTTCGTTCTTTTGCCTGGCCTCCTGCCCTTCCCTCTTCCGCCTCCCCTACTCCCTTGTGGGAGCACTTTCTCAACAAATCCCTCTTCAGATGCATTTCTAGGGAATCCAAGCCAAAACATCCCTTTCTAGCTTAAAACCTTTCCATGGATCCCTGTTGTGTGCAGGAATAAAACCCATGTTTCTCGGCTGTAAGGGCCCTTCACCTTGATGCCACCTACCTCTCCAGCCTTGCCGCCCCCTGCTCGGGGATTCTCAGCAAGTGTCTGACCTCCAGATATAATTCCTGTCTCCCCTCAATCCCCCACCTCCATCACCTGTCCTACCAAGCAGGCCCCCGGGGCCTTCTCCTTCCCTGGCCAGATAAGCAGGGGAGGTCACCTCCCTACCTGCTCCCTTGGAGCCTTTCCTTTGGCCCTCCCTACCAGGGCTCCACTGTTGCCTGCCAGCGCACAATCTCGTGTGTTCCTTTCCTTGGCATCAGCAGGCGCGGCTGGCAGGGAGTATATTTAACCTTCCTCAGGTTCAAAAATGAGGTGGCTTGGAAGGTTACCCAGTCTGGTGACCTTCACCTCCACAACCTGTGACTTCCAGGAAGGGAAGAGTCAGGACTGAGGCATGAAGCTGGGCCATCCTGGGCCTTCAGTATTGTCTGGGAGCCAGAAACATTTGGTAAATGAAATGGATGCAAGGTCTGCACAGACTGCCCCATTCATCCCCACCCCCCTCCAAAACTAACATGCAAGAGACTCGGGGCCAGTTCCATTGCTGGTCTGCCAGGCTCTGAGGACAGGTAGAAACTGGGACATGAACGTGTTACACCCAAGGGGACCTGAATGGGGGCAGAAACAAAAGCGACCCTGCCCTTTCCACACATGGGGCTCGAGAGGGCATTCAAAATGTGAACTTTAATAACAAACAGCAGGTCAAAGTGGGGGTTCCCCAGGAACAAGAATGACAGAGCTGGTGCCGGAGACCTCAAGGGTCCCCGCTTCCTCCGCTCTAAGGCCTGGAGGCAGGGAAGCAGTGGACCCTATCGAGGAGGGGCGGCGCCTGGCTCCATGTAAGTCCATCTGTTTGGGGCCCTTCAGCCCGAGAGACACAGCAGTGTGTGGAGCAGGGTGGCACCCGGCCTGGCCTGGAAGGTCCTGGCAGGGTGTGTGGCCCAACCTGGGCAGGTCCGCAGGCCCAGAGCTGTGGGGTCAGATGCGGAAGCTTTCCTCCCGGCCATCGATGTGCCGAAGCCGCAGGTAGACATCCGTGCCGATGCCCTGCAGGGACTGCAGCCGAAGGGAACCACCGAGGTATTCTGCATAAGCCCGCGACGTGGGCAGCCCGAAGCCAAAGCTGGGGATGGGCAGGGGGACAGGACACGGGCCTCAGAGGCTTGAGTCTCCTGGGGCCTCCCACCCCTCCATTCCAGCCAGGTGGGGCCTCACCCGTGCATGGGTCCTGACTGGCTGCCACTGTGCATGTCTAGGTGGCCGAAGAGAGGGCTGATCCGGGGGTCCTGGGTACTGGCCTCGGCCGTGGTGAAGTGGTAGTCCATAACCCGATCCAGGTCTTTGTGAGCAATTCCCCCACCCCGGTCAGAAATCCTGGCAAGACAATAACAGGGGCCTGGCTGAGCCTTGGTGGCGGCTCACTACCTCCAAAGCAGAGCTAAGTCAGCCTTCCTGCCCCTCCCACTCAATCATGTAATGAGGTCACCTAGACTCTTTGGCCTTGGGGTTTTTTTGTTTTGATTTTTGCTTTTTAGGGTCACACCTGAGGCATATTGGAGGTTTCCAGGCTAGGGGTCAAATCAGAGCTACAGCGCTGGCCTATACCACAGCCACAGCAACGCGGGATCCGAGCCGCGTCTGCGACCTACACCACAGCTCACAGCCATGCCGGATCCTTAACCCACTGAGCAAGGCCAGGGATCAAACCCGCAACCTCATGGTTCCTAGTCAGATTCGTTAACCACTGAGCCATGACGGGAACTCCTGTCATAAGCTGTTTCTCCATCCTCACCTCTCCCGCTGACTGCTTACACCTTCTCAAAGGACTTGACACTTATTCTCAGCCCAGCACCATTTTTTGTTTGTTTTTGGTCGCACCCACAACATGCGGAAATCTCTGGGCAAGGGATCAAACCCTGCCACAGCAGTGACACACCAGGTCCATAATGCACTAGGCCACCGGGGAACTCCTAGACTGGTTACTACTGACTCTCCTCACTCTGGGCGCCTCAGTTGTTGACAAAGACAGGCCCCGGAACCCACAGCTGGCCCCCAATCTATTCATGTCCCGCTCATGGGAATCTCAGGGCCAGAGCTATCTTGTCTGACCAGAAACTAAATCTCAGGATGCGGCTGGTCTTGGCTTGAGGTCACAAGAGTCAGAATCAGTGCCTGGCATTGCTGCAGCTGAGGCTCGGATCTGGTCCCTGGCCTGGCCTGGGAACTCTATATGCCACAGGGCGGCTAGAAGTGGGGAGGGGGGGGAAAGAGGAGTTCCTGTCGTGGCTCAGTGGAAACGAATGTGACTAGTAACCATGAGGACCCAGGTTCAATCCCTGGCCCCGATCACTAAGTTAAGGATCTGGCCTTGCTGCGGCTGTGGCAGAGGCCGGCAGCTGTAGCTCTGATTTGACCCCTAGCCTGGGAAACTCCACATGCCACAGGTGCAGCCCTAAAAAAGACAAAAAAGAGAAAGAAAAAGAAACAGTGCTTGGAACCCCCATCCACCCCACCCCAAGGGCCAACCTGATGACGAGATCAATATCGTTGTTGGCGATGGTGATGACCACATCCGGGACGTTGTAGGGCGTGTCTAGGTGACATTCCATCGTGGCTCTACAGAGGGGGAAAGACCAGTAGATGGTGGTGCCCCAGCCTCGCCCCAGTTCCTGCCTGCCCCCTTCCAACATAGCCGGCAGCCCACCTCATGGCATTCTTGAGCAGCTCGGGCAGGATGTAGTCCAGCGGCATGGGGATGAAGGGGAAACGGGCAGCCACGTGGCCGTTGATGCGGACCCGGGGGGCGTTGCCATACTTGTGCTCACACAGGCGTCTGTGGGTAGGAATCAGGGTTCAGCCCTAAACCAGGGGTTCTCGCCTGGAGGGGATTCTGTGCCCACCACCCCCAGGGAAATTCTGCACTCTCTGGAGACATTTTTGCTTGTCATAACTGGGGAGTATTACTGGTGTCAAGTGAGTAGCAGCCAAGGATCCTTCTGAACATCCTGATGAGCACAGGCCAGCCCCTCACAAACAAGAATTATCCAGCCTTGGAGTTCCTGTTGTGGCTCAGCAGTAACAAACCTAACTAGTATCTGTGAGGACACGGGTTCGATCCTTGGTCCTGCTCTGTGGGTTAAGGATCTGGAGTTGCCGTGAGCTGTGGCAAGGTTGCAGACGTGGCTCAGATCTGGCGTGGCTGCAGCTCTAATTCGACGCCTAGCCTGGGATTCCATCTGCTGCAGGTGTGGTCCTAAAAATAAATACAAAAACCAAAAAACCCAAAGAATCATCTGGCCCAAAACATTAACAGTGCCACAGGTGAAAAACCCTGCCCTAGACCACGCCCTGGGCAAGGGCTCAGACCCAAACTTTCCCTCGGCTGGAAGATGTCCACCCACCCCCTTAGTTGTTCTGGCCTCACCTGGCAAAGTCCACCCATTTTTCAATAATCTTCTTTGGTGAGAGGCGAGTGCAGATGATGCCAACAAAGTCGGGCTGGCGGGAGAAAGAAGGTCAGGACTAGGGACCACCTCCGTCCACACACTGGCCACCAAAGGCTTGCAAACTCTGTACTCCTGAAGGAGCCCCAAGGCACTCCCTGGGCCCTTGGCTCCAGTCCCCAGCCCTAGGGGGATCCTGGTTCAGTCCCCTCTGCCCCACTTGACATTCCCAGGGAGGTCTCAGGTTCCCATGCCCCACCTTGTCCTCATGTAGAGCCAGATGGTGTGTGGCCAACATGCGGATCCCGAGCCTCGAAGTCAGCGTCTTGTCTAAGAAGGAGCGGACCAGCTTCTCGTCCTGTAAAGAGTGGAGCCTCAGAACCCTCGTGCCCTTCCCAGGCCCCCCCCAACAGCCTGGCCCCCCCATGGCGCTGCCCCTGACCTCTATGTGCTTCCGGCTCTCACGCAGGCCCTCAGCCAAGAGGGTCACCACATCCTTGTGGTCGTCCAACAGCTGTCGCACCAGCTGGCAGTACTGGGCCTCATCCGCCTGGTCCTTGATCTGCAGGTCACAGAGTCATGAACGTCAGTGGTCCAGCCCTGACCTCTCTCTCAGCCCCTTCCCCTGCCCTGGCCCAGCCCTCACCGGAGGGAAGTCTGTCAGCTTCTGGAAGGCACGGATGTACAGTTCGTGCTGCAAGGAAGAGGTGTGGGAATTCACAGGGATGCTCTGGGCACCACATGGAGAACAGCCACCCACGCCCACCTATGGGGATTGCCATCCACCCCAATGCACCTGGTTCAAACCCCACTATGGCCTTTCAAGCCTTTATGAAAGCTTGGGTCTGAGTTCCCGATGGCCCTGAAACCTTCCAGCCAGCAAGTCTCTACCACTCTGGTACTGCCTTCCCATGTGCCACCCTTGGACAGTGGGCACACAGATCTAAGTAAGGTCCTCTCTACTAGGGAAACGTACGCCCCCTTGAGGCTAATTTACCACGTGCAGTATAGTGGGGTTGCAGCCAATGATGAAAGGAAGGCTGCGGAAGTCCTTGATGCGGTGAGCAATCCTCACGGGCAATTCTTGCTGCAAGTACCGAGCACTTTTCTAGAAGAAAGAAAGGAGGAAAGTTAGGCCAGGGCCTGAGTGGTTGGGTCAGAGCTCCAGGGGCCAAGAGGAAAATAGGCACAGGAATCTTACCAGCAGGTGGCTGCCATCCTGAGAGCGTCCTGAATAGAGCATCATGGTCGGAGTGAGGCGGACTGAGGGCTGGAGGGGGCAGAGGGCCCTTGAGCACTGGATCTCCAACACCCCGCCCCCACCATGGTAGCTTCCCACCGCTTCCCTGGACACCCATTCCAGCTCTGGACCCAGGCCTCACTGCCCCAGCCGCACACCTTCTCCGCTGCTGCGTCGATGGCCGACTGGTTGTAAAAGGAGGTGACGGTCTTGGAGCGCTCCCGCGCCATCTCCACGTGGTGGGTATCGGTGGCTGATGTGGAGAGGGCCCGGAGCGAGAGTGCGGGCCCCAAGAGAGGCCGGAGTGGTGGCCCCCCCCGGGGACCACTCCCCAGCACCGATGCCAGCATCATCGTTCTGCTCCTTTGTCGGACTGCGCAGCCACTAGGGCTGAAGACCCGACAGACTGAAGCGACCCCAAAAGGGAGCTAGAGAGGTGTGGGTGCGCAGGGACTCTTCTCTTGACTTCAGGGGCGAGGGCCAATCCAGGATGCTGACAAGCTCAGCCCCCAGGGAGCAGCTCCCATCTACCAGGCCGGGGGAAGGAGGAGTTGTAAGTCTCTTAATCCAGGTACATCATCTCTCCACGTGAGATCTGGATAATCTCTGCCCATCCCTTCAACCACCTCCCTAAACACACACAGGCCTAGACTGGATAACCTTGCTTTCCAGAGCTCCTATTCTCCAACATGAGGCTCCATCTGCTAGTCTGGAGGAGAGGAGATCCTTAAACCCGTCCATCCTAAAACCTTCCTCCGCCCTCCCCCCTCCCCCCGCCGACTCCCTCCCACTTAGCTCTTTCGGGTCCCGGGCACCCCCGTTCAGGGGGCGGGGCTGACCCCTAATCTAGCGCCTTCACACCCCGCCCGGAGCCTGGCCTGCGTACGTGCCATACACAAAATTGTGCACTCGAGGGTGAGCTGCAAGGAAGCAGCGGTTCAGGAGTCCCCGCCTGGGTGCCCCCCTCTGCGGGGTCACTTTGTTCAGCCCGCATCCTCCCTCCCCCACCATATGGTAGATGCCAACCCCCGTCCGCCGCCCCTCCCCCCCCACGCCCCGGGTCCTCGAGCGCTCCCACCATCCAGTGCCAGGGCTGAGGCTGCAGGCTGGCGCTGCGGGCCCTCCGCGAGCAGCGTCTGCGTGCGTTTCTCCACTTACCTCGGGGCCAGACCTAGGGCCGGGGTCCGAGCGGGACGGCCCGACAGTCGACCCGCCGGATTAGCCGAGCCGCCTGCGCCCTCTGCCGCCGGGATGTCGCGTGGGCTATGGGAGCCCGGTGCCTCCTGGGAGTTGTAGTTGGGCGCGGAGCATTCGCAACTCTGTCCCCTCTATACAATGGGCTTCCTGGGAAAGAAATGGAAGAGGGAGAGAGGACCCTTAGATGCAAAGCGCGCAGACCAAACTCTCCCTGGATTCCTCCCCTGAGGCCCTGTTCTTCTCCTTCTAGTGCTAGACTCATTTGTGGGAAACCAGACTGCCTAATTCAAACCCCAGCTCAGCCAGTTGGATCTGGGGCAAGTTACTTCAACTGCTCAATGCTTCAGTTGCCACATTGGTAAAATGAGGATGTATCGATCTTGGGGTTGTGTGGTCACATGAATTTACATATGTAAAGTGCCTAGAATAGTGCCAGGCATGGAATTAACACTGTGTTAGTGTTACTACTATTACTTATTATTATTTTTTTTTGTCTTTTTTTTTTTTTTTTTTGTCATTTCTTGGGCCGCTCCCGCGGCATATGGAGGTTCCCAGGCTAGGGGTCCAATCGGAGCTGTAGCTGCCAGCCTACGCCAGAGCCACAGCAACGTGCGATCCGAGCCACGTCTGCGACCCACATCACAGCTCACGGCAACGCCGGATCGTTAACCCACTGAGCAAGGGCAGGGATCGAACCCGCAACCTCATGGTTCCTAGTCGGATTCGTTAACCACTGCGCCACAACGGGAACTCCACTTATTATTATTATTACTAGTTAATACCAGCCACAGACACTAATTAGGTGACTTTTCGGTGCCAGGAGAGGAGATTGGGTGTTGAATTAAATAAATAGACCCTTCCCTGTCCTCAAGAGAAGGACAACTTCTGTGTCATTAGTTGTGCTAAGGACCACACAGGAGGCTGTAGGAACATCAAATAGGGACTGGACGTTAGTACAGGGGCAGCGTGTGTAGAACTGTCAGGCACGGGAGTGGAGTGGGAAAGGCATGGTGGGACAGAGAAGCAACTGGAGCCACATGGCGTCTGGGATAAGAGGGGCTGAATGGGGTGACCAGAGCCCAATCTTAAAGAAGTCTGCATTTGACCTGAGATGGGAAGAAGCCGCTGAAGGGTTTTAGCTGGTTAGATCTGCTCCTTAGACAGAACTCTCTGGCCATGTGATTGGGACCGGTGAGACCAAATGCAGGGGGACCAGTTCTCATCGTGGCACAGTGGAAAAGAATCCCATTAGGAACCACGAGGGTCACAGGTTTGATCCCTGGCCCTGCTCAGTTTCTTAAGGATCCAGCATTATGGTGAGCTGTGGTGTAGGCTGCAATGAGGCTTGGATCTGATGTTACTGTTACTGTGGCTGTGGCGTAGGCCGGCAGCTGTAGCTCCGATTTGACCCCTAGCCTGGGAACCTCCATATATATGCCTCAGGTGGGGCCCTAAAAAAAGAGAGTGAGAGAATTTTCAATGTGTGTATTTGTACAGACTGGATTTTTCTTCTAAATATTTTAAAATTTTATAATAAAAGGTTAAGTGAAGGAGGCTTTATTTTTGGAGCCCAAAGACGTCTTTAATATTCAGCAGAGATGGGACCATTCACCACCAGCAGACCTGCTTGAAGAATTGGGGAAAGTCTGGATAGATCATGAAGACCCAGGCTCCCTGGGTGTCTGGCTTTCCTCTTCTACCTCGCCCCCCATCACCACACCTTTCCCACCCCTTCTTTTCCCGCATCCTGGAAATATCCTGGAGTGAAGCCTTTAGGCCACTCTACTCCAGAGAAGCCAGCTGGAGGCAGGCAGGGCTTCAGCCAGCGGAAGGAGAGGGGAGGGTGCTCCTCCTGCTGGGGAGGCCAGCGTGCGCAGAGAAGCAAAGGAGTGCTTGCAGCGCGCCAGAACGCGGCGCTCACGTGGCCGCGGCATGGCTGGAAGTGCGGGAGAAGGCTGCTCTGGCTGCCACAGAGGCTGGAGGAATCCGGGAAGCGCCTCTCCCCGTTTGACCCTGCGCGCTGGACCAGCGCCCGGCCTGGACTCGCTGCTGCCTCCCGGCGGCAGACGTTGGACATGCACTCCCTGAGTCCAACTCCAGAATAACTCTGTAGCCCTGGTGAGGCACTCTTCTAAGAGCGTGACATGTATTCATTTCATCTTCATAACATCCCTCTGAGGTAGGTACTATTATTATCGCCATCTTACAGATGAGAGAACAGAGGCCCAGAAAGATTAAAAGGCTCGGCTTCCTCTTTCCATCCTCACTAACCCCACTACCATACTCCTGCCACATTCGCTCACCTGTTGTTCCCTAAATATATCAGGTACATTGCACCTCAAGACCGCTCGCCGGCTGTTCCCTCTGTCTGGAACACCCTTCCCCTAGATTTCCACATGGCTTACTCCCTCACTTCTAAGTTTTTGCCCAAATGTCTGCCCAGCCTGACCATCCTATTTAAAATTGCAATCACCAGAGTTCCCGCCGTGGCTCAGTGGTTAACGAATCTGACTAGGAACCATGATGTTTTGGGTTTGATCCCTGGCCTCGCTCAGTGGGTTAAGGATCCGGTGTTGCCATGAGCTGTGGTGTAGGTTGCAGATGCAGCTCAGATTTGGCATTGCTGTGGCTGTGGTGTAGGCTGGCAGCTATAGCTCTGATTAAACCTCTAGCCTGGGAATCTCCATATGCCATGGATGTGGCCCCAAAAAAGACAAAACTAAATAAATAAATAAAATTACAATCACCTCCATTCCCCTCACTCTGCTTTACTCTTTTTTCTTGCTTTTCTCTTCTTTTTTTTTTTTTTTTTTTTTTTTTGTCTTTTTGCCTTTTTCAAGGGCCACACCTGAGGCATACGGAGGTTCCCAGGCTAGGGGTCTCATCAAAGCTGTAGCCGCTGGCCTACACCGCAGCCATAGAAACGTGGGATCTGAGCTGCGTCTTCGACTTATACCACAACTCACGCCAATGCTGGATCCTTAACTCACTGATCAATGCCAGGGATTGAACCCACATCCCCATGGATACTAGTCAGGTTCATTTTCACTGAGCCACAAGGGGAACTCCTCTACTTTACTCTTTATTTTATCCGTAGCATTTACCACCACCAACATACTATATACTTTATGTGTTTATTATATTAATTGCTCATTTTTTCTCCTAAAATATAAGACCAGAGTATGTATCTGCTTTACTGATTTATCCTGTGCCCCTAACGTGATTCTTGGGGCATAATAGGTGCTCAGGAAACATTTGTTAAACATATGAAAGAAATATTGGGCTTTATTCTTTGAGCTATAGAAAGGCAGAATGAAAAAACTACATCCTGGAGTTCCTGTCGTGGCACAGCGGAAACGAACCCAACTAGGAACCGTGAGGTTTCAGGTTCATGCCTGGCCTCGCTCAGTGGGTTAAGGATCCGGCATTGCTGTGAGCTGTGGTGTAGGTCGCAGATGCGGCTCGGATCTGGTGTTGCTGTGGCCCTGGCATAGGTTGGCAGCAATAGCTCCGATTAGACCCCTAGCCCAGGAACCTCCATATGCCATGGGTGCGGCCCTAAAAAGACAAAAAAAGAAAAAAGAAAATCTACATCTTTTGGAGAGGGGCATATGGAAGTTCCCAGGCCAGAGATCAAAATTGTGCTTTCCAGTCGGATTCTTAACCCACTGTGCCACGGCGGGATTCTAAGAATCAGTGTCTTTGCCTTTTCCTGCTTCTTCTAGAGCTCATGCCCCACCCCCACCCCTTCCTCTGTCTTCAAAGCCAGGAACAGTGCATCTTCCGGGGGTTCTCTTCTGTAGTCACAACTCCCTTGCACTCTTTTCTGCTGCCCCTTTTCGCTTTTAAGGAACCTTGTGATTACATTGGACCCACATGATAATCTGTTATAAAGTCAGCAGATTTGTGACCTTAATTCCATCCTTAACCTTAATTCCCATTCTCCATGTAAACTAACATGTTCACCAGTCCCAGGAATTAGGACAAGGACAACTTTGGGAGCCAGTAATCCATTGATCACATTGTCTGGAAGAAGAGGAGTGGGCCTGAAAAGAGAAGCAGCCAGAGAGAGAGGAGGGCCAGCAGGAGAAATATCACAGAAGCCAGAGGAAGAGAGAATTCCCAGGAAGGTGTGCCTAACAGTGTCTAATACTGTTGGGAGGTCAAGCATGATAAGAACTGAAAAATATCCATTGTATTTGGCATCTTGGGGACACCAGGCATTAGTTGTCAGGGGAATACTGGGGGCAGGAGCTAGTTTATGGTGTGCTGGGCAGCAAGGAAGAAGAGATTGGCAGTGTAAAATCTTCCCAAACATTTGATTGTGAAGGGATATTTGTTGCAGCTTCTTCTTTTTTTTTTTTTTTTTTTTTTTTTTTGTCATTTTGCCTTTTCTAGGGCCACTCATGTGGCATATGGAAGTTCCCAGGCTAGGGATCTAATCAGAGCTGTAGCTGCCCACCTACACCACAGCCACAGCAACACGGGATCGGAGCCACATCTGCGACCTACACCACAGCTCATGGCAACGCCGGATCCTTAACCCACTGAGCAAGGCCAGGGATTGAACCTGCAACCTCATGGTTCCTAGTCGGATTCATTAACCACTGAGCCACGACGGTTGCAGCTTCTAAAATGCGGGAAAGTGAGAGGTCTTTTGTGCGCAGTGGGTTAAAGATCTGGCCGTTGTCACTGAAGCAGCTTGGGTTGCTGCTGTGGCGCCTATTTCATACCTGGCCCAGGAACTTCCACATGCTGTGGCAGGCATGGTCAAAAAAAAAAAAAAAAAAAAAGAATCGTGAAAAGTTTTAATGCAAATGGGAAAGAAGAAGAGATATAGGTGAGATGGGTCTTCAGTCAGTAGATGCTACATCTGTGTAGGGGAGAGCTCAGCTAGCCCACCGAGGGCTTGGAAAGGAGGGACTGTTGAGTTGATCTGGGCTCAGGTTTCGCCAGGTGGCGCCACAATAGAACAGAGGTTAAGATACTGTCCAGGGTAGGGTGGACGTGACAGAGCTGGGAATGTAGGGGAGAAACGGAGAGAGAAATCGGCCATTAGGAGGCGCTGGTGCAGCAGGAGGGAATGGCTAAGCAAGCTAGGCTGATCGAAAGTTGGAGTCCAAAAAAGTTTGAGATAATTTCAGGGAAAACGCTTGGTTCTTGATTGCATCGCTATGTTTGCTGGATTCCCTGATCCGCTGGTCTCTCGGTCTTGGATGTTTCAAAGTTAGAACAGGACTTGGCATAGAATAAGCGCTATATACTGTAATTTAAAAACCAATATAATTTTTAAAACTCCGGAGACTCCATTACCCGTGAGGCATTGCGGCCGCCCAGACTACAACTCCCATCATGCCTGGTAGGCCTTCAAATCCGTAAATACCCACGTCCCTTGATCTGGTTTTCCAGTCCCAGCATTCCTCAACTGTTTTCTTAGTGCCGCAGCACGCCTGCCAAGTCCTAGGAACAACCAATTAGGTCAGGGAGTACGAGACCAGCAGGCCAATCGCCCAGTCAGAGGGGCGAGAGGGGGAGTGGCCAGATCCTGCCCCGCCCCTGCTCCGTGGCTGGCTCCATTTCGGCTGGTGCCTCGGGCGGGACCACTCGGGCGGGACCAGAAGACATGGGCACTACCTGGCGGAATCCTGGCTGGGTGCGGTTCGCGCTTTGCCTCGCGGGCTTAGTGCTGTCTCTCTACGCTCTGCACGTGAAGGCGGCGCGCGCCCGGGACCGGAATTACCGCGCTCTCTGCGACGTGGGCACCGCCATCAGTTGTTCCCGCGTCTTCTCCTCCAGGTGCGCGCGCGCGTGGAAGGCTTGGGGGACCTGCCTGTTCGTAGAAGTGGTGCATGGGAACCGGGTGTGCATGGCGGCCAGGTTGCCAGATGATCCTCAAATGTGGGATCTGGGTGCCCGGGGAGCGGACGCACAGGGGCGAGCTGCTCAAGGGGGCGTTGCCTGGTGAAATGGGTGTGTTCGAGTTAGAAGTGTGAGGCCGAAGGGGCAGATAGTGCTTTGTACTGAAGTTATTCGAGGGAGTGCACGTGGATCCTGATGACGAGGAATAACAGTGACTGGGCACGACGGGGAGGTGTGAGCACGTGTAGGCACTGATGATGGTCTTGAGGACGGCCGTACCTGGGGCCAAGGTGGCCAGGTCCGACTGTGCTCTAGAGTCCAGGGTTAGTGGGATGACCTAAGAGAGAGGAGGGGAGTGCGTGGCCAGGATGTTGGAAGTTTAGGGGTCCAGGACAGGGAGATTCTGCCCTCGTTTCCCAGTCTCTGGTAATCATAAGGCAAGATGAAGAGTTATATCCACCTTGCCATCTTATGAATTATTGAAAGTCTAAGATGAAAAGAGCAGTCTATGGGGGAGCCATGGTCAGGCGTGGTCTGACCCGAAGATGGGGGAGGATAGGGGCAGTGACATGGGATCCTGACGTGGCCAAAGAAAGGCCATACCAGGAGGTCATTGACCCTTGGACTCAGGTGGGGGTTGGGGGAAGAGGGAGAAGGGGAAGGACAGCCCTGGTGGTTCGCTGGAAATGCTCTTCCCATGTCAGGGGCCACAGTTGACACTCCTAACCTGGGGCCTCCCCTCCGCCAGGTGGGGCCAGGGCTTCGGACTGGTGGAGCAGGTGCTGGGCAAGGACAGCGTCCTCAATCAATCCAACAGCATATTTGGCTGCATCTTCTACACACTACAGCTGTTGTTAGGTGAGTGTTGCACCCTCTCATGACGTGACAGGCCCCTTCCCCTCTTGGCCAGCCCAGCCCCATCCCTTGGCAATCTTTTTTTTTTTTTTTTTTTTTTGGCTTTTTGCTATTTCTTGGGCCGCTCCTGCGGCATATGGAGGTTCCCAGGCTAGGGGTCGAGTCGGAGCTGTAGCCACCAGCCTACGTCAGAGCCACAGCAGTGGGGGATCCGAGCAGCGTCTGCAACCTACACCACAGCTCAGGGCAACGCCGGATCATTAACCCACTGAGCAAGGGCAGGGACCGAACCCGCAACCTCATGGTTCCTAGTTGGATTCGTTAACCACTCCACCACTACAGGAACTCCTTTTTTTGTCTTTTTTAGGGCTGCACTTGTGGCACGTGAAAGTTCCCAGGCTAGGGGTCGAATCGGAGCTACACCACAACCACAGCAACGCAGGATCAGAGAGGCATCTGCAACCTGCACCACAGCTCACAGCAACCTTGGATCCCTCACCCACTGAGTGAGGCCAAGGATCAAACCTGCATCCTCATGGATACTAGTCAGGTTCATTACCACTGCGCCAGCATGGGAACTCCTCCCTTGGCAATTTTGGTGACCTAGACAGCTGACCGCCAACTGCTCACCACTGAGCACCCTGGAGGTGGAAACAGGAGTCTTTATTCTCAGAACCAGAAGGGCCCTTAAAGACTTCCTAGGAGCCCGATTTTGTGGGAAAGACTCAGAAGTTCCTTTCTGGGGGGAATCCAAGGATTTCTTGTCTATCATTTCATGTAGATCTTGGCAGGAAAATTCACTATTTGGGTCCCAGGGATCATTGAACAGATAACGAATCAAGGCCTTGGTGGGGCCTCAGAGCCTTTCTTTCTCTTTCTTTTTTTCTTCTTTTCCCCTTTTCAGCTGCACCTATGGCGTCTGGAAGTCTCCGGGCCAAGGATCGAATGTGAGCATGCTGGATCCTTAACCCACTGTGCTGGGCTGGGGATTGAACCGGCAATGCCACAGAGACAAGCTGGATCCTTAACCCCTTGCACCACAGTGGCAACTCCCAGAGCCTGTCATTTTAGAGAGTCTTCTGGGTGGCACCATGGAGTCACAGCATGTTCTAGAGGTGAGCAGTCCCCAAAGCCCAGGCCTGACCCTCTTCTGCCTTGCAGGTTGCCTACGGGGCCGCTGGGCATCTGTCCTGCTGGTGCTGAGTTCCCTGGTGTCTCTAGCTGGTTCTGTCTACCTGGCCTGGATCCTCTTCTTCGTGCTTTATGATTTCTGCATCGTTTGCCTCACCACCTACGCCATCAACCTGGGCCTGATGGTGCTCAGTTTCCGGGAGATGCAGGGACCCCAGAGCAAGGTCAAGGAGCACTGAGCCCTCACCCCAAGCCAGGCCGACTTTATCTGCTCTCCTTTGGCATATGACCCTTGCCCAAGGGGACTACATCCGGATCCTTAGAAGTGTCTGCAACTTGCCTCCTCCATCCTCCCTCACAGGACGATGGACCAACCATGCCGCACTGTCTCCTCCACCTTAGTGTCTCTGGCTCTGTCCCCAAGGGCTGGTTCCCAAAGCTCCTGCTATTGCTCAAGGAGGGAAGGTTCAGAGCAATAAAATTTCTTAAATAAACTGGCCAGGTCTGAGCCATCCTTCTGCCAGGGACCTTAGTACTGGGGCTTCCCCCCCCCCCGTCTTTCTTCCTCTGGGACTGGAAGGTATGAGTCAGAGGAAGAGTGGAAGGGTGGTTAGTCCCTTCTCCAGTATGTGGAGTCAGCAAGACCTGGGGCGCCATCAGCCCCCACCCCCAGGAAACAGGTTGGCAGCTTGTCCCTGCTGCCCACGGAAGCCAGGCCCCATCTTCTGGGACAGCCAAGCATGCACTTGCAAGGGCGAGTTGCCTTTCTGGGTGTGTAGGCTTGCTGGGAAGTCCTTCCGATAATCTAACCTTAACCCTTCCAGCTGCCTTATCTACCTCCACAAGCCATCTTGGCAGCCCTGAAGGGCCAGGGATGGGTCATTTTCATTTCGTTTTTCCTAATGTGTCCTAAGCACTTGTCCACCTGCGAAGCACTGTTTAGGAACATGGCATGTGTCAACGCATTTAAACCTTATAGCGATTGTACGAGGTAGGTATCATTACAGTCATCCCTCAGTATCTGCAGGAAACTGGTCCCAGGACCCACCCACTCCCAACCCCCGCAACCAAAACCCAAGGATGCCCAGGTCCCTTAGATAAATGGTGTAGTATTTGCATGTAACCTACACACATCCTGCTGTACACTTTGATATACTTTTAAGTCATCTCTAGATCACTTATAATATCAAATGCAATCTAAATAATTCTGAGTACAATGTAAATGCTAGGTAACTAGTTGCCGGCAAGTAGCAAACTCAAGTTCTGTTTTTTTGGAACTTTCTGGATTTTCTTTTTCTTTTTACGGATTCATCTGCAGCATAGGGAAGTTCCCAGGCTAGGGGTTGAATCAGAGCTGCGGCTGCCAGCCTACACCACACCAGATCCGATCTGCGGCAACACCAGATCTATGACCTACACTGCAGTTTACAGCCACACCGGATCCTTAACCCACTGAGGCGACCAGGGAAAGAAACTGCATCCTCACAGAGACATCAGGTCCTTAACCCACCGAGCCACAACAGGAAATCCCCCCCCTTTTTTTTTATGATTTTGCAGCTGGTTGAATCCACAGATGCAGAACCTATGGATACAAAGGGCCGGCTGTATCCCTTTCTTGAGGAGACTGAGGTCAGAGAAGCTAAGTAATTTGCCTAAGATCACACAGCTAGTTTGTGAGAGGGGATTAGGAAGCCCTCAAGACCCAAATCCACCAGGGCCATATGGCTCTGGTATCTAGGTTCTTTTTTCTTTTTTTTTCCTTTTTAGGGCCGCACCCACAGCATATGGAGTTTCCAGGCTAGGGGTCAAATTGGAGTCGCAGCTGCTGGCCTACACCAAAGCCACAGCAACACAAGATCTAAACTGCATCTGCCACGTATACCACAGCTCACAGCAATGCTGAATCCTTAACCCACTGAGCAAGGCCAGGAATCAAACCCACAACCTCATGATTCCTAATTGGATTTGTTTTCACTGCGCCTCGGTGGGAACTCCTTATTTTATTTTTATTTTTACAGCTGCACCTGGGGCATATGGAAGTTCCCGGGCTAGGGGTTGAATCAGAGCTGCAGCAGCCAACCTGCGCCGCAGTCACAGCAACGGGGGGTCCGAGCTGCATCTCATCTGTGACCTGCACCACAGCTCATGGCAACACCAGATCCTTAACCCACTTAGTGCGGCCAGGGATGGAACCCGCATCCTCATGGATACTAGTGAGGTTCTTAACCCACTGAGCCACAATGGGAACTCCCAGTCTAAGCATTTTTACATTCAACACTTCTGAGTTTTTCAGATAAGGCACAGATGGGCTAACTGTCCAAGGTCCCTTAAGTGTTCAGGGGAACTGGGATTTGAACCCAGACCGTGTGGCCAAGGGGAAGCCCAGGGAGAGGTGATGAATAGCCGAGGGTCACGCAGCCACAGCCTCAGATCAAGGAAGGGCTGGCTCCCTTCCAGCCCAGGAAAAGCCATGACACCTGACTCCTAACAAGTTGGGGGTGGAGTGGGGGTGGAGTAGAGGTGGAGCTAGGGAGACCCAGGTGGCCTCTCTGAGAACCAGAGCACCAGAGGCAGCAGAGTGGCCTTGGGCAGCATGAAGCAGAGCTGGGGACCGGGGCTGCTCATCCTGGGAGCAGTGGTCCTCATAGAGGGTGAGTCACCGTGTTTGGGTCGGGAGTGGTATGTGAGAGTTCGGGGGCTGTCCTCTGCCCCTGCAGTTTGAGGCGACAGTCTGCCTGTGGTGCTGTAACTGTGTCTGGCTGTGAGTGTGGCGGGGGGAGGGTAGGTGGACGCCTGTGCCCAAATGGGTGTGACTTCCTTGGGCTGCATTACAATCTGTGTCTGCAGGAACTGTCATTACACCTGTGTGTGTCCCCTGTGCCCCCTGATTCCCTCTCTCCTTCCAGAATGACCTTAGGCCCCTTCTGGGCCCTCGGGCCTGCGTCTCCTGCCTTTACATATGTCGCATCTCTCCTGGCTTAAAGGTTCAGTTGGTGTGTTTGTGCGCGCCTGAGACGGGGAAGAGGCAGGGCAGGGGACCCTTTGGTAGCAGAGTGTCTGGCGGTTTCTGGAAAGGTGGGGGCGTCTGAGTTGTCAGAACAGGGGCGGGGTGAGTCTGCATCCCGTGGCGCCCTCCTGGACTTGGACATGACGCAGACCTGTAATCCTTCCTCTTGGGCCTCCGCAGCCGAGGGCACGGTTCAGCTAATGCCCTCCTCAGGCCCTGGCTGCCTCCCTGACTCAGCGGTGGGGGTAGGAGTCAGGGGTTCTGAAGCCTGGAGGAGGCTTGGCTGGGTCCCAGCCTGAAGCCCAGGCCCTGCTGCCCAGGCCCAGGGTGCTGAGCACGGCAGAGGGAGGAGGGTTAATTACTGAGTGTACCCTCTGAATAGGTTCCAATAAAAGCTCTTCCTTGACCTCATATAAATACTTTCATTCTGGGAGGGCCTGGTGAAGTAGCCACAGAGTCAGAGCAAGAGCCCGGGCCAGTCCCCCCAAACCTGTCCCCTCCACCAAGGCTGGCCCAGGCAGGTGGAGGCTCCCTCCCCCGAAGGCTCACCTGTGTCTCTCTCTTCTCAGGTCTTCAAGCAGCTCAGCGGGGTAAGCTCGGGGCCGTGGGGCCAGGCCTTGCTTGGGATTGGGTCGGGCTGGGGGCGAGGGCAGGACAGGGGCCTGCTGTCCGCCTGACCTACGCCTCTCCACAGTGTGTGGGCAGCGTGGCCCCGGGCCCCCCGAGCCTCAGGAGGGCAACACGGTGCCTGGCGAGTGGCCGTGGCAGGCCAGTGTGAGGAGGCAGGGGCTCCACCTCTGCAGCGGATCCCTGGTGGCAGACACCTGGGTCCTCACTGCAGCCCACTGCTTTGAACGGTGAGTCAGCTGCGCTCAAACAGGGTTTCTGGCTTTGTGGGTGGGTGATCTGGCCCCAAGGCCCAGGAGACTGAGCCCTCCCCCTAGAATAACAAAGTACCATTTGTTTAAAAATGCCAGGAGTTCACGTTGTGGCTCAGCAGGTTAAGAACCTCACTAGTACCCATGAGGACGCGGGTTTGATTCCTGGCCTCGCTCAGTGGGTTAGGCATCCATCTGGCATTGCCATAACCTACGGCGTAGGTCGAAGATGAGGCTCAGATCCTGCGTAGCTGTGGCTGTGGCATAGGCCAGCAGCTGCAACTCTGATTCAACCTCCATATGCTGTGGGTGAGGCCCTAAAAAGAAAAAAAAGAAAAAAAGTTCTATATGCCAGGAATATACTATCAAATTATTTTATTTTTATTTTTGTCTTTTTAGGGCCACACCTGTGGCATTTGGAGGTTCCCAGGCTAGGGGTCTAATCGGAGCTGTAGCCGCTGGCCTACACCACAGCCACAGCAACACCAGATCCGAGCCACATCTGTGACCCACACCACAGCTCACGGCAACACTGGATCCTTAACTTTCTGAGCGAGGCCAGGGATCGAACCTGAATCCTCATGGATCCCAGTCAGATTCGTCAACCGCTGAGCCACGACAGGAACTCCTCAAGTTAATCTTACCCTTACATGGTAGAAGCCTTACAAGTGAGAAAACTGAGGTTGGGACAAGGATGGACCTTGCTTAAAGCCACAGGGGCTTTGTCCATCTTCCACCTACTCTGTGTGGTCTCCCATGGTGTCGTTGTCCCCCTCTAAACTCAATGCCTGGGTCTTATTCCTCGCCTTCCAGGGAGGCAATGACGGACTTGAACTCCTGGTCAGTTGTCCTGGGTTCCCTGCAGCATGAAGGACTCAGCACAGGGGCTGAGGAGGTGGGGGTGACAGCTCTGCAGCTGCCCAGGGCCTACAACCACTACAGCCAGGGCGCAGACCTGGCCCTGCTCCAGCTCGCCCACCCGGTGGCCCACACACCCCTCTGCTTGCCCCAACCTGGCCATCGCTTCCCCTTTGGGACCTCCTGCTGGGCCACTGGCTGGGATCAGGACCCCAAGGATGGTAAGCACTGGTCCTTACCAGAGAGGCACTCCGCTTGCCCAGGGTCACACGGCCTCAGTGGCTAACTGTCCCCGTTCCCAGTCTCCCTTGCTCCTGGAGCCCAGACTCCTGCCCCAATGCCCCCTCTTTTGCCAGCTCCCAGGACCCTAAGGAATCTGCGCCTGCGCCTAATCAGCCGCCCCACGTGTAACTGTCTCTACGACCGCCTGCACCAGCGGCTGCTGGCCAGCCCGGCCCGGCCCGGGATGCTGTGTGGGGGTCCCCAGCCTGGGGTGCAGGGGCCCTGTCAGGTCTGAGGGAGAGGACCAGGGAAGGGAACAGAAGGGGGTGGGTTCTAGCCTTGGGCTGGGCCCTTGATCCACAGGGATGGGTGGAAGGGCCACAGGTAGAGGGTATCCGCCGGGGCCTGGGGCACAGGCGTCTGTCCTTGACAACACTGCCTGGCTCCAGGGAGATTCTGGGGGCCCAGTGCTGTGCCGTGAAGCTGACGGACACTGGGTTCAAGCTGGGATCATCAGTTTCGCATCAAGCTGCGCCCAGGAAGACACTCCCGTACTGCTGACCGACATGGCTGCTCACAGCTCCTGGCTGCAGGCTCGCGCTCAGGGGGCAGCCTTCCTGGCCCAGAACCCCGAGGCCCCGGAGATGAGCGATGAGGACAGCTGTGTAGGTATGAGCAGCGGGTGTCAGGCGTGGGACGTGTGGGGACCTCCTCCCAGGGCTGCAGGTAGAAGCCACAGGGGAGCCAACCTCAGCTCAGGACAGACTGATACAAGGCATGCACACACTGCCACGGGCTAACAAGGGGGCTTCGAAGGCCCCTTCGGCCCCTAGGATGGGAAGAGCTCCCTTTACAGCTGAGAGGCATAGATGCTTCAGAACTTTATGCATTTGGAGTTTGGTAAGAAAAGGAATTTCTGAGACCTGGCAGAAGGTTTGGGGTAAGCAGCAGGTTTCCCCATGGAGACTCCGTGAGATCAGAGAGGACAGGGCTCCAACTCAGTGGGGCATTAATTCTGGCACTGAGTGACTAACATGCAAACTGCATGCAAAATAATTCCTGAGACGGAAGCGCTCTTGATGCTAAAAGAAGCGTCAAGTGAGCTAAGAGTTCTGGGGCCAGTCCAAGCCCAGAGGGGTGCAGACAGGCAGGGTGGGGGAATGATGAGCGGGCCACTCCCATGATGCTGGACCATCAGGGTTAAAGCTTAGGCCCTGGGTTTCAATCCCGAGTTGGCTTCGTGCCTGTGGTTACTGAGCTAGAAAGTCAATTAACCTCTCTAGAACTTTGGTTACCTTTGTAACAAGAATAACACGCTCAAGTTAAGAGGATGTCGTGAGGGTATCTGATAGCACATGGGAAGGGCTCATCACAGGGCCTGGCATGCAGAGTGCTTAGCAAGAAGGCAGATGATGATGATGTCACCCTTCTGTTTCAGCCTGTGGATCCTTGAAGAGAGGAAGCCCTCAGGCAGGAGCTCCCTCCCCATGGCCCTGGGACGCCAGGCTGAAGCACCAAGGGAAGCTGGCCTGTGGCGGAGCCCTGGTCTCAGAGGAGGTGGTGCTGACTGCTGCACACTGCTTCATCGGGTAAGCCCTGGCCCCCTCTGCGCCCCCGCCCTTGCGGCAGCCCTGCCACCCAGTGCTGTCAACGCTGTCCCTGCACAGGCGCCAGGCCCCAGAGGAATGGACTGTAGGCCTGGGGGCCAGATCGGAGGAGCGGGGCCTGAGGCAAGTCATCCTGCATGGGGCCTATACCCACCCGGAGGGGGGCTACGACGTGGCCCTCCTGCTGCTGGCCCAGCCCGTGACACTGGGCCCCAGCCTGCGGCCCCTCTGCCTGCCCTACGCTGACCACCGCCTGCCTGATGGGGAACACGGCTGGGTCCTGGGGCTGGCCCGCAAGGGAGCAGGTATGTAGGAAGGACAGGGCCACCAGCAGCAGCACATCCAGCCTCGGGGCTGTGGCGGCAGCTGCTGGCACTTCTCTCTCGCCCTGCAGACACTGGCTCCCCTCAGACAGTGCCTGTGACCCTCCTGGGGCCCAGGGCCTGCAGCCGCCTGCACGCCACCTTCGGGGGTGACAGCGTCCCTATTCTGCCTGGGATGGTGTGTACCAGTGTTGTGGGCAAGCCACCCGGCTGTGAGGTGAGCCCCTGCCACCAAAACTCACTGCACACACCCCTGGCCCCCTCACCTTGCCATTCAAACAGACCTTCCGCCAGGCCTGGCCTCAGACCTGCCTCTCACCTGAAATTCTGCCTTTCTGTCAACTGGCTCCCAAAGAGCCAGAGCCCCAGCCCCCTCTGCCCTGTGCTGCTGCCCAGCGAGAAAAGGCAGTGACCCCGTGTCCCCTGACAGGGCCTGTCGGGGGCACCGCTGGTACACGAGGTGAGGGACAGGTGGTTCCTGGCTGGGCTGCACAGCTTCGGAGACGCCTGTCAAGGCCCCACGAGTCCCGCCGCCGTCTTTGCGGCGCTCCCCACCTATGAGAACTGGGTCAGCAGTCTGGACTGGCAGGTCTACTTCGCAGAGGAGCCGGAGCCTGAGGCCGAGCCCGGAAGCTGCCCTGCTAACATGAGTATGTGGCCCCGGAGCCTCCTACCCCACCTGCCTCTCTGGACCCCTTCTCTCGCGATCTGGGGCAGGATCTGTGGGCGGGGTGGAGCAGCAACAGACCCAGGTGGCTTCCGATTCCGGCTCTTGGTCATTGTTCAACTTGGAGCCGGCCTCGCGACTGCTCCGACCTCCCTTTTCTCATCTGCCATGCGGGGCTAAGGAGCACCTCCTTCCTCCTCCTCGGAGGGAGGGACGGACGGAGGGAAGCTGGGAGGCCGCCGCCAAGCCCACCCTCCTCCCTCTCCCCGACAGGCCAACCAGCCGGCTGTTGACAGGTGGCCCTGGGAGGCCGCGGTTCCCACGCCACTGCCCCTGCTCCCCTCCCATCCCTTCCTCAACTCCGACTGGCGACAGCGCAGTGGGCTCTGGGAAGGAGCCTGCCCCCGCCCCCGCGCCCCGCAAGACCGGGAGGCGTGGCCTGTGGCTGCTCCCCCACACCCAGCTCTGTGGCCCCGACGCATGCGTCCTCAGCTTTCCCTCGTCTTCATCCCTTCCGATATGATCACACCAGGCCGCGTACTTTGAAAATTTCATTTTTTTGCAGGGAGCAATTTTCCTGTGTTTTTTTTTTTTTTTTTAACTTAAATAAATTGTTACAAAATAGACTTTAGAAAATAAGTTACAAATTGTAGTAAAAGGCTCCCCTTCCACAGGCAATATTCCCACCCGCGGCTTTCTCTGAGTCTGCCTCTCCCTGGTGTTGGAACCTGGCTGATGAGGGTGGCCCAGCATCATGGCAGAGCCTGGTACTAGGTTTCTTGCAGGGCTGGTCACAGGGAAGAGCTTGGTGACAAAGGCTGGGGGAAAGCAGGTCCTTCAAGGACAGGCCAGGAGGAATGCCTCACCCCCTCCTTGGGAAAGAAGCCAGACCTGGATCCTCTGCGGGCGGGAGAGGAGACACGAGCTGGGGATGCCCAAACTACTCCTGAGCAAAATGAGGAGATCAAGCCTTTCCCTGCCCCCTGCCCCTATTCTGATCTTTGGAGACTTGAACTTCAGAGGGAGAAGCTGAGGTCTGCAGGCCACTGGGGTGAAGGGTCCAGGAGTGGGGTCGTGGGTGTGGGTGGAGGGGGCAATGACAAGTCCCCTCTGCCCGCCGCTGGCACCTTTGGGGTTCCTGGGGAGAGAGAGAGGTGGTGACTGAGGGGGCAAACCCTGCACAGCTTGGACCCCCCTCCCTAGCCCCCGAGGCCTGTCTGAGAGCTTCCATTACCTTTCCAGACCTGGCTAAACTAGCTCCACATGCAGTCCCTTGGGGTCAAAAGAAAACGTTTTATCCTGAAAGCTGGCTCGTCAGTGTTCCCAGGGGAGTCTCAGCACCCTCCCCTCCTTCCCTGACCATCTCAGGGACACCCACCTTTGGTGGCCACTAAATGGAAGGGGTTCTGGGAGAAGAAGGGCTAGGGTTCCCCAGAGGAGGCGGAGAGCGAGCCAGGGACTTGCGGGGGTGAGCGGGCCGTCCCACTCCTCCGCAGCCTCGTCCTCCAGCCAGACTGGGTGGAGGTGACTCTCTGTGGAGCTTCCCCTTGATAGAGAACAGGAGATAGGGATTAATGACTGTTGTTGCCACAGCTGGGCCTGGCTTCAAAGAAACAATTATCTGTGACTCAGTCCTCCAGTTAAAGGTGTGCTGGCGGGGAGGGGGTGTGCAGGTGGAAAGGGTGGTTTGGTTGGATCCCCAAAAAGGGAAGGCTCAGCAGAGAGAGGAGAGGGTTGAATAAAGGGAAGGAGAAGAGATGTGGGGCAAGAGGGGTGGGAAAGGGCCAAGGATCTAGTTTCCAGGAAGAGAAGGGGGAGCAGAGACAAATCACGGGGAAAAGACCCGAAGCTGGGTGCCAACCAGTGACCCCGTCTCCCTGACCAGCTCAACAGGGAAGCCACAGAGCATTCCAGTCTGGGGGTGCCCCCCCTGCCCCCTTGCTCACTCCCTGGCTCCTTGCTCACTCTAGGAAAAAGAGCAGAACCGACACCATCTTTTCCTCTGGAAATCATTACCTAACTGGCTGGATCAGGATGCCGTACCCAGCTGCTCCCACGCCCCAAACAGGAAGACCATTCCCCTTTGGCTCCAGCACAGCAGAAGTCCTGGCACTGCCTCTGTCCCTGGCCACTCCCTGCCCTCCACTGCCCCAACCCACCAGGCTACCTTTTCACTTGACCGAGGGCTCAAAAGGCAGCATCCTCAAACTAGTTTTCTTGGAGTTCCCGTTGTGGCGCAGCAGAAAAGAATCCGACTAGGAACCATGGAGGTTGCGGGTTCCATCCCTGGCCTCGCTCCGTGGGTTAAGGATCCGGCGTTGCCATGACCTGTGGTGTAGGTTGCAGACGTGGCTCAGATCTGGCTTTGCTGTGGCTGTGGTGTAGGCCGGCAGCTGTAGCTCCAATTTGACCCCTAGCCTGGGAATCTCCATGTGCCTCAAGTGCGGCCCTAAAAAGCAAAAAACAAAGAACAAAAAAACTGGCTTTCTCCATATCCCAGCCTCAAAGCCATCTCCTAGAATCCATGGGATCCTATCATTCCTTGCCTGCCACCCACCCACCCACCTCCCTACCTCGGAGCCAGTTTTTACCCTCCACTAGGTGCCCGCCTCCTCTGGGACCCTTCGATCCTCTGCCCAAGCCCATTCATGCCCCCGTACCAGAGCTGGCCACTGTCCACTCCTCCTGGTGCTGCTGCTGGTGCTGCAGGAAGCTGATGCGGCGGCGGAAATGACGGGGACAATGGGGGCAGGTGAAGGGCCCCTCCCGGGGCGCATGAACCCGCCCGTGGCCCTCCAGCCGGGCAGCTGTCCGGAAAGCCTTGCCACAGATGCTGCAGCGGTGGCGCTTGGGGTCCGTGTGGGTCCTGCCATGGTTCTTAAGGGACAGCAGGTTGGGTAGAAGTTTGGGGCAGAGGGAGCAGGGGTAGAGTCCAGTGGTGTGGGCCTTCTGGTGGTTCAGCAGGCTACCGGCATGGCGGTAGGAACGCCCACACTGGGCACAGCGGAAGGGCCGCTCCTCGTCCACGGCCGCTGTGGACTTTCCATCGTGGCGTCCACTAGCTCTCCCGGCATCCTCTCCTGCGGCCCTGGGGGCTTGCGATGGGGCCTTCTGGGTTTTCTCTTGACCCAGCAGATCCACCTCAGCCTCCACAGCCCCAGCTTTGGGGCCTCTGGCCTCCTCTCTCGGGGGTGACACCTGACTGAGGCCCTGCGCGTGGGTCTGCAGATGGCTGGCTAGTTCATGGTGGGACTGAAAGGTCTGGCCACAGTCAGGGCAGGCGAAGGCCTGGGCAGCTATGTGGTTGCGGCTGTGGCTCTTAGTGGCCGCAGGATTCAAGAACTCCTTGGAGCAGAGCAAGCAATAGTGACGGTCTGTCTTGTGGGTGTCGTGGTGGTTCAAGGGACCTTCTGCCTGGTGGGAGGTCTTGCCACAGCGGCTGCAGGAAAAGGAGGGGCTCTCTGGCTGGCTCTGAGGGCCACTGTCTCCGTTGTCCCAGCTCTCCACGGGAATCAGACTAGGTCCATTGGGCTGGCAGTTGCCAAGGTGGCAAGGACTCCCGAGGACAATGTCCCCTGACTCGTCCTCTGGCTTGGTCAGTGTGTGACCCTCAGGGGCCCAATCTCCATCATGATTCACTGGCCCCCCGTCTCCTTGCCACCCATCCGCTTTCCCCACGCTCCAGGACACTGGCTCTGTGGCCTCTGAACCTGCTGCCCTGAAGGGGCTCTGACTCTGCTCCGCTGGCCTCACGTCCCCATCTTCCAGCTGGGGCACAGACTCGGTACCACCCAATGTGTCCTGTAGTCCCTGGTCATCGGCCGGGCTCCCCTGAGCGCCTTCTGTGCTGTCTGGACCTCCCTGACTGCCTCTGGTCTCCTCCTCGTGCTCCTGCAGGTGCCCCTCCAGAGATCCCAGGCTCGGGAAGCTCCGGCCGCAGAGGGCGCAGCGCACTGGCGCCCGCCGGGACCGCCCGGCACGCCGCCGCCGGCTCTCCGAGTGCAGCCTGTGGTGGTCCTTCAGGGCCAGGCAGTGGGAGTCGGTCTTGGGGCGGGTGGGACAGCTAGGCTGGCCCATCTCGTGGCTCCGCCGGTGGTTCAGGAGGCTGCCCGCGTGACGGTAGGTCCGCCCACACTGCCCACAGGGAAAGGGCCGATCCTCCCGGGTAGGCTGCCGGGCGCCGCCGCTGGCACCGCGCTCCAGGTGGACCCGCTGGTGACTGGCCAGCTGCTTCCGCAGGCGGAAGGCCTTCCCGCACTCGGCGCAGCGGAAACGCCGCGGGTCCGCGTGGATGCGCCGATGGTTCTTCAGCGACATGAGGTTGGAGAAGCCTTTGGAGCAGGCCTGGCAGCCGAAGTGGCCGGTCTGGTGGCTCTGCCGGTGGTTGATGAGGCTGCCTGCATGCTTGTACGAGCGGCCGCACACCTCGCAGCTGAAGGGCCGCTCGGAGGGGGCCTCTGGCTGGCAGCCCTTCTCCGCCGCCGTCTCCAGCCAGGGCTCCATCTCCTCCCGCTTCCCGGCGGTCTCCTCCCAGGTCTCTTCCTTCACCCCCGCCACCTCCTCCGCGGGCTCTATTTGAGGTTCTTTCGGGAACTTCTCGCCCTCGGCCTGCCCTTGGCCCTCCTCTGCCGGGTTCTGGGGCTCGCTGCTGCCTCCGGCCTCCGGGACTGGCCCCACCTGGGGCTCCGAGCCTTTGCAGCGCGGGTGGTTCCGCAGATGATTGCGGTAGGCGGCCAGGTTGGGGTAGCAGCGCGAGCAGACCGGGCAGGTGAAGTCCCCCGTCTGGTGGATCTTGCGGTGGTTCACCAGGCTGCCCCCGTGGCGGTAGGTCTTGCCGCACTGGTTGCAGCGGAAGGGGCGGGGCTGGGCCTCCCGAGAACCTTCCCCGCCCTGCACGCCCTGCGTGCCCTGCGCGCCCAGGCTGTCCGCGAGGGCCGCACCTCCTCCCTCTCCAGACTTTGTGTCGCCACCCTCTCCAGGGAGAGAGGTCACCGTGCCCTCAAAGACACCGGCGTCGGCAACCATCCCCGTGGCATCAGCCGCCTCTCCTGGGGGAGGCAGGAGGCCGGGGACCTCATCGGTGGTGTTCCCAGAACTCTGGCTTTGGTGGTGACGCTCCAGGCTCCCCAGGTCATCGTAGGTCTGACCGCAGCAGGCACAGATGTGCCCGTAGCCGGCTCCATCCAGCGCCTCCACCTCCCGCTGCAGCTGGTTCAGCAGCTCGGCTTCCGAGAGCGGCAGTGGGGGGCTGCGGGTGGAGGCGGCCCCTGCTGCTCCTTCCTCGTCCCCCTCCTCGTCTGAGCCCTCCGTCGTTTCCGAGGAATCATGGGCCTGGCGCAGGTGAAACCTGTAGCCAGCTCGCTCAGGGAAGATCATACCGCAGAGGCAGCAGAGGAAAGGCTGGGCCGAGGCTGCCTCCCCGGGCCCGTGGTTCTGGAAGTGGCTGCGCAGGGCAGGCAGGGAGTCAAACTCCTTCGGGCAGAGGGAGCACTGGTAGATGCCCGGGGGGTGGCAGGGCCTGTGGCTCAGCAGGCCGGCGGCGTGGGGGAAAGAACGGCCACAGTCAGGACATGTGTGGGAGACCCCGGCCTGCCAGGCAGCAGAGGCCTTGGCAGAGCGGGCCGGGGAGCTGGGCTGGCCAGGGGCTGGTGTCTGGCCCTCCTCCCCCCCAGGGAGGCCATCAGAGAAGCGAGGCCCATTGCCTTCCTCTTCGCCTGGGATGTCCACGTTGTCAAGGAAACTGGCCTCCTTCCTTTGCAGTCCTTCCCCAGTGCCTCTGCTCTCATTATCACCCTGGAAACAGGCCTCATCCCTCTCGAGCCCACATCTGTCCCGCTCAGCCACAGCCGGCAAACAGTCCCCAGCACTTTCCACGTGGCCTTCGGCTCCACTAGGCCTTCCCCCCGGAGGGTCTTGGGGACAGTCCAGGCCCTCCTTCTTTTCCGCCAGCTCCAGGGCCCAGTTCCCACCGGACGGGAGTTTGGCTTCTCCCCTGCCACCAGCACTGCCAGTCCGCCTCCGGTGCGGCTTGCTCTGCCGCCGACTGTGGCGACGCAAGTGGTTCTTCATGGCAGCCATGGTGTGGAAGTGCTTGGCGCAGGCCCCACAACTGAAGTCTCCCGTCTGGTGGGTCTGCCGGTGGTTGATAAGGCTGCCTGAGTGGCGATAGCTCTTTCCACAGTCTCGGCAGGCAAATGCCCGAGGAGGGGACACCCTGCTCTCTGTCCTGCTGTCCTCCCCTTCTCCGTGGGTCCGGCTATGACATTCAAGGCTCTTAGGGTCTTCAAAGAGCATCCCACACAAGCTACATGTCTGTGGTGTGGTCCTAGCCGCGGCTGGAGGGACATCAGTGGCTGCCTCTTCACGTTTGCACACAGGCCCCTGATCTGTGCCTGGGGCTGCCTCTGCTCCCACTGGGTCGGGCGGGGGCTCCACCTTGAGGTGGCTGGGGGCGCCCTCAGCCCCGGGTCTGGCACTGCGGCGAGCAGCCTTGCAGTGTACCCGCACGTGGTTGCGGAGGGCCATGAGGTTGGGGTACTTGCGGGGGCAGAGTGAGCACTGGTACTCCCCTGTCCGATGGCTGTGGCGGTGGTTCACGAGGCTCCCCGGGTGCTGGTAAGCCCGGTCACACTCATTGCACTTATAGGGGCGGTGGTCCAGGGGGGTGGGGGGGACCTCCTTCTCTTTGTGGGTGGTCTCAGCCAGAGGCAGGGACGCTGGCCGCACTGAGGGCGACCCATCCTCTCCAGCTCCTTGCCGGGGCCTGTGATGAGCCCGCACGTGGTTTTTGAGGGCGGCTGCGTTGAACAGCTGCTTGGAACAGATGGAGCAGGGGTAGACACCTGTCTGGTGGCTCTTGCGATGGTTGATGAGGCTCCCAGCATGGCGGTAGGTACGGCCACAGTCCCCACAGCTGAAAGGCCGGTACTCCTCCAGGCCACTGTCTTCCAGCTCCCCAGAGCTGTTCAGCATCTGTGTACCAGGGAGTCGGGCCCGGCCGCTCTCATCTGTGTGCCCGTTGGCGGTGGGCAGCCCTTTCTCTTCCCACGGCCGCTCCTGACTTTCACCCTCATGGGACTGCTGGTGTTCCAGCAGCTCTCGGGGGAGCCGGAAAGCGCGGGGGCAACGGGGACACTGGTAAGGCCAATACTGGGCGTGGAGTCGGGAGTGATTCTTCAGAGCCATGAGGTTAGAGAACTCCTTGAAGCAGATGGCACAAGGATAGACCCCCAGGGTGTGGCTCTGGCGGTGGTTGGCGAGGCTCCCGGCATGCTTGTAGGTCTTGCCACACTGGCTGCACTTGTACCGCCGCTCCTCCTCGGCAGGAGGGGACTGGGTGGGCTCCTGGCCCCCTGTGAAATTCACTACCGATTCAGCCAAATACTGTTCCAAATTGCTAAGGAGACTGCTGGCTGGGGTGGGGAGCGGTGGGTCTCTGGCAGAGTGGGTGGTGGGCCCCCAGCCCTCTGCGCCCTCCTCAGGATCTGGCCGGCTTTCCCAGCCTTCTCTGGGTCTGGTGGGTGGATCTTCCCAAGTGCCCAGAGCTGCGCTAGGGTCTGGCCCAGACTCACAGCCAGAGGTCTCTTCAGGATGTTTTTTCTGGTTTTCCCAGCCCTCCCCAGGGCCAAGCCTCTGGCCCCAGGAGTCAGTGGATGCTGTCTCCCCCTGGAGGGGTGGAGTGGCTTCCTTGGGGTGGGGGGGTCTGCGCCTCTGGCAGCCCTCAGGAGCATGAGTCCTCACGTGGCTCTTGAGGGCCATGGGATTGGTGAAGTCCTTTCCACAGGTGGTACAGGGGAAAAGGCCAGTCTCGTGGGTCCGGCGGTGGTTGACGAGGCTCCTGGGGTGGCGATAGCCCCGCCCACACTGCTGACAGCGGTAGGGCCGAGGGACGCTGTTGGCCTCCTCACTCTCCTGGTTGGAAGACGGATGGAGCAGTTCTCGGTGCCGTGACAATTCCAGGAGGCTGGGAAAGTGGCGCTGACAGTCAGAGCAGCTGAGTGAGGTGGGCGTGTCCTCCATGGGGCCTTATGGCTGAAACCTGGAGGTTCAGGAAGAGCAGGCAGGTGATGGCAGCATCTTCCTCTGGTGGCGGGTCTAATGCCTAGGAAGAGGGGGCAGCGGTCAGAAGGCAGGCCTAGGAGTTCCCTGCGTGGCTCAGCAGTTAGTGAACCCGACTAGCATCCATGAGGACACAGGTTCGACCCCTGGCCTCGCTCAGTGGGTTAAGGATCCAGCATTGCCGTGAGCTGTGGTGTAGGTCGCAGACGAGGCTCAGATCCCGTGCTGCTGTGGCTGTGGTGTAAGCCGGTGGCTATAGCTTCAATTGGCCCCCTAGTCTGGGAACCTCCATATGCTGCGAGTGCAGCCCTAAAAGATAAAAAAAAAAAAAAAAAAAAAAGACCAACCCCCCCGCCCCAAAACAGAAGGCAGGCCTAAATTAACTTTGCCTCTTGGTTCTATAAGCACCAAGTTCATCAGAGGGCATGGAGAAGTCCCCGAAGCCACCATGCCCAGAGACCTGCTTTCTACTGGATCTGTTATTTCAGAAGCACCATCATACAAGTTCCCCAGACATGGCTGCTTCCCTAGGCCTAACTCATTTAGTTAGATAAGGAATCTACCATCTAAATAAATGCAGTTTACCTCTGTCAAAAACCTACTATCCTGTCTGGAGATCAAATCCAAAAAGTCTTTACTGGCCCTAATCCTCTCCTCTCTCTAATTCTGAAACAAACAACCTGTCTTCCATGACATCTTAAAGGGAAGATGTACCTTCCCTAGGACCTTCAGTAAGATAAGTCCAATCCTCTCTCCTGCACCTGTCAGCTAACCAGAGTAGCTGAGAGGCCCTGGGAAAGTAGCTTCTTTCTTCACTTGGCAGCTGAGGACTTGAGAGGTGAGGGTAGAGGCCCTCTTGAGAGAAAGGGCTGAGAAAGGTGCTCCCCCATCTCCCCTGTTCCCTTCAGGGTCATGAAGTCTCCTTTATGAATTTCAAACTATCTTCCATCTCGGAAATACCATCTCATTTCTGATTCTTCACCCCCTACCTTTTTTCTTTCCCATGCCTCCTCACTTTACACTCCAGCATCCCTTCTGATTTTTTCTTCTATCTTCTCTCATAATACTGATGACAAGAGCAACCCCTGCTACCTAAGTATTACCATGTGCCAGGCACTGTGCTAAGTAAAGAACAGGTGTGGTGTCACTTAGCCTTCACAACACACTGCAATGCCTGTTACCTCAGTTTACACACTGGCCAACCCACTATTCTGGCAAGCTTCTTTCCAAAGCCCTTGCTCTCTCCATAGCAGGCCCCATGCCTCCTACATCACTTTGGCCTTCTCTGACCCTTCACTCCCACGGGACCCTAATATAACTCCTATCTCTGACTCTAAACCCCTTACTGAACCTGCTCCCCAAATCCTCACCTCACCAAGCCCCTTCGCTCAAGAGTCTCTTCTCGTCATCAACCACCAGTGAGGTCCTAACCTCACTCATCTCCTAGGCCAGTTTTCTCCTAGGACCCCTACCTCGCACCGGTGACCCCTTCTCGTTCCCGCCGCGGGTGCGTCCGTTGGGGACGGCGAACGGGAGCGCGCCTGCGCACTGGGACCCTCACCCTAACTGCAGCCGCGCGCCCCAAGGGGTGGCTGTTGGGGGGCTCTCGCGCTCCCACACACGCACACTCCACCAGGGCTCCTGGGAAGTGGGAGGGGAGGGAAAGAGGGAAAGGAGAGGGGGAGAAGGAAGGAAGTAGAGGAAAGAGGGCGCAGCTGGCACGAGCCAGCAGTCTACCCTCACCTCCTCGGACACTTCCTATTGTTATTAGGAAACAGGAAGTGTCCTGGCGGCAAAAGCTTCCCCGCGAAACTTCCGCCCTGAGAATACTTCTGTCCCGCCTCCAAGCAGCCACATTTCCGGTGCTAGGAGAGACACAGCTTACCCGACTCTGACCCCGCCCACGTAGGTCAAAAGCTGCGTTGTTCTGCACTAACCTTAGCCACACTTCCGGGAAGAGCCGCTAAAATCGTTCCGGTGCATGTTGGCTGAGCGCAGAGGAGGGGAAAAAAAGGGTTGGTTCTGCAGCCCTGGCCTCAGTATTTTGGCGACACTTTTCGGGGGGCTCCCTGAAGAACTTCCCAAGACAGATGGAGGGAGCTTCATTCACTCCTTGTTATTAAGGGAAATTTTGTGGAATGAATATAAGCGGACTTAGGTACTCCAAGTCTTGAGCATGGCCTTTCTGTCCTCCCACCTTCTAGTTCACGGTGACCTTTCCCCAGGCTAGCAATAGCCAGTGCACCCGCAAACCTACTCCGGTGTTCCCTGTCATTAGCACCCACAGAGACCCCTTGCAAAGGGTTTCTCCTCCACCTTCGGTTGGGGGTGCGCCGGTACACTTTGTGTTCCTCCCTAGGGAGGAAAGCTCCCTTCCACTTCCGCTCGTTGGCTCCGCCTCCTCCCACCCCCACCCGCTGGGTCCTAGCGCCTGCCCCTCCCTGGCTGTGTCCCGGGCTCTGTCGGTGCGAGGAGCTGCCGCTGGCGCCACGGAGCCGGCCCGAGTCTTCTCAGGTAGGAAACGCCGGCAGGAGTCCTCAAGGGCCCCCAGGCGGCCCCAGAGCGGACGCGATCCGAGCGGGCCTCAGTTTCCCTGTGGGTGCCGAGGGCGGATGGGGTTAGCCTGGCGCGAGCAGCGCGGGCGGGGCGGGAGGAGTGCGGCCCCGGGAGGGCGCGGGCGGGCTCCGGGCCCAGCGGGTCCTAGAACCCGCCGGCTGTCCCGGCGGGCCGGCTGCAGCGGACGCCTGGTCTCGGCCGGCACGGCTGCCCGCCTTGCATGGTGCGGGCCCGAGGGTCCTAGAGCCCGCCATGTTGCGGGCTTTTGTCCCAGGCGCGCGGCCGGCCTTGCACGGTTCTCTGGTGCCGGCGGCCCCCTCCCCGGTCGAGGTCTCGGCCGCCCCTCCCGCGGTCCTAGAGAACGCCATCTTGCAGGCCTTTGTCCAGAGCCTGGCCTTCGGTCCATTCATTTGTTCATTCTCTCATTCATCGTTCCTTTCTTCTTGCCACATTATCCGATGCCACGTTTTCCCAGGGCTTTTTCTGCGAAGAGTCAGCCCAGGGCCCTGCCCTGCGGGGCTCTCTGCCTGGAGGGATGCGGACACATAGATGGTTGCAGGGAGCTGGAAGCGCAGGGATTTCGCAGATCTTGGCTCTAACGCCCTTCAAACTCCCACGTGCCTCAGAGACCCCACTTTTCTGATGAGAAAACTGAGGCCCAGAGTGTAGTGGTGCCCTTACCTCTACTACCTATTAATTATTCCTGGGGGCACTGGGGAAGCAGGTATTTGAAGGATGCAACAGTTTTCCAACAGGAGAAGGCAGAGGGAACTGCGTACGGGGATGTATTTAGGTGGGGAAGTTTGAGAATTGCGGCTGGAGCTATGGTGCGGAGGGGCACAGTGCCTCTGGAGGTGAGGCTGAAAAAAGTGGGTTGGGATTAGGTTATGGGCTAACCAGATTGCATGGATGTTCAGGAGATGACTAGCTCGCCTCTCTGCATGGTTCACAGTTCCCCATCTGCTATCTCACCGGATCTCCCGTGGCCTGTGAGGCCTACCGGTGACTACTTGTTTACATGTGGGGAGACTGAGATGGAGAGAGGATAAAAAGTGGGCTCTTCACTTCATCCCTGCCTGCAGGGTTCTAGCCTAAACCCTTTGGGAATTAAATCTGCATTCCTGGCATTTAGAGCCTATTCTAGCAGCAGGATGGCATCCCCCACCTAAATCCAGTAGTAAACAAAGACAGGGCTCCCTCACCAGAGCAATGAATCGACTGTGGGGTGGGGTGGGGTGGGGGGAGAAAGAGCTGGGATCTCGTTTTTTTTGTTTGTTTGTTTGTTTTTGTTTTTTTGTCTTTTGTCTTTTTAGGTCCACACCCTCACCATATGAAGGTTCCCAGGCTAGGGGTCTAATGGAGCACTAGCTGCCTGCCTGCACTGGAACTTGTGAACTTGGAAAGGCAGAGAAATTCGGTTGATAAAACTGACGTTTTTACAGACTCCTACTGTGGGGGAGGCAGAGTCTTTAGACCTGGATTCAGATACTGTCTCAGAGGTTGATCTGTTCAGTTTGTTTTGGGGGCACCAAGCATGGTTCTATGTGGAAAGGATGCAGATTAATAAAGGTTCCTGGAGTTCCTGTCGTGGCGCAGTGGTTAACAAATCCGACTAGGAACCATGAGGTTGCGGGTTGGATCCCTGGCCTTGCTCAGTGGGTTAACAATCCGGCGTTGCTGTGAGCTGTGGTGTAGGTTACAGACGTGGCTTGGATCCTGCATTGCTGTGGCTCTGGCGTAGGCCGGGGGCTACAGCTCTGATTCGACCCCTAGCCTGGGAACCTCCATATGCCGCAGGAGTGGCCCAAAGAAATAGCAAAAAGACAAAAAAAATAAAAAATAAAAAAAATATAAAGGTTCCTGGCTCTCAGAATTAACAACTGAACCATAAAATGTATAAGTGCTAGCAATCACTTATGATCAGGAGAGAGAGCAGACGTTTGGGAGGTAGATCACCTGGCTTTGAATACTGGCTGTGACCATGACTAGCTACTTTTTTGTGCCTCATCCTTTGCCGTAAAATGGCAGGGGGTGGGGGAGAAGTTAATACTATTTAATCTATCTGCTCTACTATAACAGAAAAAAAAAAAAGAGAGAGAGAGTTCCTGTTGTGGCTCAGCGGGTAACAAACCCAACTGGTATCCATGAGGATTCGGGTTTGCTCCCTGGCTTCACTCAGTGGGTTAAGGATTGGGCATTGCCATGAGCTGTGGTGTAAGCCAGCAGTTGAAGCTCAGATTTGACCCCTAGCCTGGGAACTTCCATATGCTATAGGTGTGGGCCTAAAAAGCAAAGAAAATAGAAAAGAAAAGGAACAAAACACGGGGTAGGGGGGCCACAACAAAAATTTATTTCTCACTGTTCTGGAGGCTGAGCTATCCAAGATGAAGGTGCTGGCCAGTTCAGTTTCTGGGGCGGGCTCTTTTCCTGCTGCATTGTATGTGGCCACCTCCTGCCTAAGTTCTCACATGGCCTTTCTTCCATGCTGGGGCACATTCAGCCATAACAAACTTCTAGGCAGTTGTGAATGTGTAGCTTGAATAGGACACATAAATACGTATGTGTCCTAGCCCGTGGTGAACCTGCAAGGAATGTTATCTGGATGAGCAACAGGAAGGAAATTAAAGAGGAGGGGGGCCAGAGAATGATTAGCAGCGGTGCAGATAGCATTGAGAAAGTTGCTTAGGGGAATCCCCTGGTGGCTCAGCAGATGAAGGATCCAGCATTGTCACTGCTATGGCGCAGGTTCTATCCCTGGCCAGGGAATGTCTGCATTCTGAGAGCACAGCCAAAGAAGAGAAAGAAAGAAAGATGATCAGGAAAGCCCTCTTTCTTTCTTTCTTTTTTTTTTTTTTTTTTTTTTGTCTTTTTAGGGCCACACCCACAGCATATGGAAGTTCACAGGCTAGGGGTCGAATCAGAGCTACAGCTGCTGTCCTACACCACAGCTATAGCAGCGCGGGATCCGAGCCATGTCTGTGACCTAGACCACAGCTCACAGCAATGCCAGATCCTTAACCCACTGAGCAAGGCCAGGGATTGAACCCTCATCCTCGTGGATACTAGCTGGGTTCGTTTCCACTGAGCCACAACAGGAACTCCAGGAAAGCCCTCTTTAAGGAGGTGACAAGGAGCTAAGACCCAAACAGAATCGAAGAGATAGCTGCACAAAGATCCTGGGGGATAGTGTTTCTAGTGGAGGAAACTACTAGTGCAAAGTCCCTGAGATGAGAAGGAATTTGCATCTTTGAGGTGAAAAAAGGAGCCCGTGTGGGTGGATCCTACTGAGCCAAAGGGAGAGGAGTGGGAGATGAGGTAGGCAGGAGTTAAATAGTTCAGGGCCTTGCTGGCCATGGAAAAGATATTAGTCTTTGTCCTAAGAGCAGTGGAAAGTCCCATGATTTGGCTGTTAAACCTTAAATGAATGAAGACCCGCAGAGAAAGAGCCCAGCACAGGTCCTCTGAAGACTTAGGTTTGAGTCGGGGCTCCTTGACTAGCTATGTGGCCTTTTGCAGATTTTCCCCCTGAAAAAGATGCGTAGTAAAAATCCCTCTCTCCTAGAAGCTTCTGAAGACCTAAGATTTTTTTGTGTGTTTGTTCTTCTCCCTTTCTGACTGCCAGGGCATATGGGGTCCCCAGGCCAGGGATCAAATCCAAGACGGAGTTGCAGCCTATGCCACAGCTGCGGCAACACTGGATCCTTAACCCAATGCACCAGGCCAGGGATCGAACCCACTGCAGAGACACTGTCGATCCCATCATGCCACAGTGGGAACTCCGTGCCTTTGGTCCTTACATGTTGAGTGTTCAGAGCTCCCGCTTTGGCACAATAGGATCAACGTGGGTTTGTTGCCCAGCCCAGTACTGCGGGTTAGGGACATGGCATTGCCACACCCAAATTCAGGTCTCAGCTGCCTAAGTAACTAGCTATGTGACCATGGGTTTATCCCTAACTCTGGGAACCTCAGTTTATTTGTCTATAAAATGAGGGCAATAATCCCTACCTCAGGAAGCTATGAGAGAATTCAAAATCAGTAGCATACTCAGCAGAGTGGCTCTGAGACGCTTCAGTAATTGGCGGCAGTAATTATTCTTATCTTGTTCGGCCCTCGCCCAACCCTGTGAAGTAAGTACTGTTATTATTTCCATTTTTCAGATGAGAAAACTGAGGTCCTGGATTTCCCATTGTGGCTCAGCGGCTTAAGAACCCGACATAGGAAGTTTCCGTGGTGGCACAGTGATAACGTGATAATGAGCCTGACTAGTATGCCTGAGAATGCAGGTTCGATCCCTGGCCTGGCTCAGTGGGTTAAGGATCCAGTGTTGCCATGAGCTGTGGTGTGGGTCACAGATGCGTCTCGGATCTGGCATGGCTGTGGCTGTGGTGTAGGCCAGCCGCTGCAGCTCCATTGTGACCCCTAGTCTGGGAATTTCCCTATGCTGCAGGTATGGCCTTGAAAAAACCGGAGTTCCCGTCGTGGCCCAGTGGTTAACGAATCCAACTAGGAATCATGAGGTTGCGGGTTCGATCCCTGCCCTTGCTCAGTGGGTTAACGATCCGGCGTTGCCATGTGCGGTGGTGTAGGTTGCAGACTCGACTCGGATCCTGCGTTTCTGTGGCTGTGGCGTAGGCAGGTGGCTACAACTCCGATTAGACCCCAGCTTGGGAACCTCCATATGCTGTGGGAGCGGCCCAAGAAATGGCAAAAAGACAGACAAAAAAAAAAAAAGAAAAAACCCCAAAAAACTGAATTCCTGTGGTATGAAGTAAATCACACAGGGTCACAGGAAGTGAGGGCAGTCAGATTCTAAGCCAGGCAGTTTGGCTTCAGAGGCTGCACTTAACCTCAGTGCTGCAGCCTTGTTTCTCTTGGCCTCATTTCCCTTATCTGTGAAAGGGGGCAGTTATAGAACTTTTCTCATGGGGCTGACATGAAGTTCAAGTGAGTTAATCCATTTGAAGAGCTTAGGATATCACCTGTTATTTAGCAAGTGCTCAGGAAATATGAGCTATCCTGGTTTTAGGAGGTTTTATTTGTTTGTTTGTTTTGGGCTTGCCTGCAGCATGCAGAAGTTCTTGGGCCAGGGATGGAGCCCAAGCCACAGCAGGGACAACACCAGATCCTTAACCCTTTGAGCCACCAGAGAACTCGCTATCATGTTTATTAAGGAGAAACTTTTATCAGTCAGACTGTCCAGAGAGGATCCGGAAGGGAGTAGCGAGGGCCTTATCCAGAGATAGGCAGAGATAGGGGATCTGCCTCGAAGTGTAGGGGAATTCAAGCCCTGGGAAAGGGTGGGCTTCAAGCCCTTGAACTCACCTTCCAGCCCTAGGACTTAGTGGGAAAAGTGAAAAAGCTGAGGGTGGAACAGAGAGGTGTAGGATGGAGGCCAAAAACCAAACAGGAGATGCAGGGAGAGCTTCCTTTGGGAAGCGCGGCTTGGTGGGATTCAGACAAGCCATGAAGGACCTGGGGACTTGCACGGTGTGATGGAAGCCATAGAAAATTCTTGAGCAGGGGACAGAGCATGACATGGTACCTTTGGGAGAAGACTCCTTAGGTTGTGTGCAAGGACGGGGGACTGAGGCTGGGCCACCAGTTAGAAGGATGCTGATTCGAAAGATGCAGCCCTTGGTGTTCTTGTCGTGGTTCAGTGGTTAACGAACCTAGCTAGTATCCATGTGGTTGCAGGTTCCATCCCTGGCCTCTCTCAGTGAGTTAAGGATCTCGTGTTGCCATGAGCTGTGGTGTAGGTCGAAGATGCAGCTTGGATCCTGTGTTACTTGCTGTGGTGTAGGCCGATTGGACCCCTAGCCTGGGAACCTCCATATGCTGAGGGTGCAGCCGTAAAAAGACAAGAGACCCCCCCGAAAACATTTTTAAAATGAAGATGCAGCCCTTGTTCTCCCTCCCCACCCCCCTGCCTCGGGGCTCCTGAGTCCTCCTTGGGTCCTAACTTAGAAGCCACCAACCACTGAAGTGTACAGATGAGGAAACAGGCCTGGAAAGGAGCACTAGGAGTTCCCCTATGGTGCAGAAGGTCAAGGATCTGGCATTGTCACTGCAGTGGCTTGGCTCGCTACTGTGGCACCTGTTCGATCCCTGGCCCTGGAACTTCTACATGCTGTGGGCACTGCCAAAGTTAAAAAAAGAAAGAAAGGAGCTCTAGAATCCAGGCTTCCTATCTCCCAGCCCAGCTTCTGGACTTACCTGGTTCCCCTCCCCTCCCTAAAGTACTGTCCTTCCCCCCACCCTGGCTGCCCCCAGCAGCTGCTGCAAGCACTCCTTAAGTGGATCTGCCTTAATCCTCTTCCCTTCATCCCCCAGGGAGGATGAGCTGGTGTTAAGACTAATGCAGCCATTAATCCTATTTCCTCCCAGCCATGATCCCCAGGAGCAGCTGGGTGGAGGGTGTCTGGGCCCCAAACCGAGAAAGAAGGGGCCTTAGCTAGAGCCTGGTCCCAGGAGACCAGGCTAGAGCAGACATCACATCTGAATCAGAGGCTTCTCACTTCTGCTAACAGTGGATCAAGCTTCCTTGAGAGTAACTGAGCTCCCCCACTCCCAGAGCTATGGGAGCAAGAA
The DNA here is from genome assembly GCF_054392235.1 of Sus scrofa. Taxonomy (NCBI): domain Eukaryota; kingdom Metazoa; phylum Chordata; class Mammalia; order Artiodactyla; family Suidae; genus Sus; species Sus scrofa. Next base: position 17,283,635 of record NC_139385.1, read on the forward strand.
CCAAACCACTCCAGAGCAGAGGGTGGACCAGGATTCCTACCTGGGGTGGAGTCCCGTCCAGCTGTGCAAGGCCAGGATTCCGTGTGAACAGTTGCTGACGCTGAAAACTAACCAACCAGAGGGGAGAAACAAAATACCTATACTGGGAACCTATCCCTTTCAGCCAAATGGTGCCGGTCACCACATTTAGCCCACTGTCTTTGTCGTCTTCTGGCCTGGACACTTGGAGACCTTCAGGCCAGACTCGTATCTGGGCCTCTGTGTCTGCAGCCTTGCACAGGTCTTGGACACTGAGCTGAAGAAGGAAGATGGTGAGATGGATGAAGCCAGGGCCTTCTGGGAATGCCACAGGGTTTGGAAAAGCCCAAAGGCTGGGAGGGAAGTGAAGGTGGACCTTTGGATGGTCTCGGCCTCCTCTCTTAGCTCTTCTCAGGTCACCTGGTTCAGCTCCTTTCATCAGTGAACAGACCGGAGAAGCAGGAATATTTGCAAGGAAGGATGTACATTCCGGGTGGGAAATGAGTTAAGACAGGGTTTCCTCTAAGGCCTTAGGGGGCTTTGGTGAGGAGAGAAGTCTTGGAGAATGGAAAAGGGGTATGACTCCTAACTTTGCCTCTTTCACAGAGAAGCCCAGCCCATCAAGGCCATGGAGGTAGAGTCTTTGGAGGACCGGTCCCCAGCCCCAGGGTACAAGCGCTCTGGCCGCCGCTATAAGTGCCTATCCTGTACCAAGACATTTCCAAATGCGCCGCGCGCAGCACGTCACGCTGCCACACACGGGCCTGCAGACTGCACAGAGGAGGCCGCCGAGGTGAAGCTGAAGCCAGAGACAGACCCCAAAGCGGAGGATGCCAGTGGGGACAAGGTATCAGGTGCAGCGGCTAAGCCTCGGCCCTACGCGTGCCCGCTGTGCCCCAAGGCTTACAAAACGGCACCAGAGCTGCGCAGTCACGGGCGCAGCCACACGGGCGAGAAGCCCTTCCCCTGCCCGGAGTGCGGCCGCCGCTTCATGCAGCCCGTGTGCCTGCGCGTGCACCTAGCCTCGCACGCAGGTGAGCTGCCCTTCCGCTGCGCGCACTGCCCCAAGGCCTATGGCGCGCTCTCCAAGCTCAAGATCCACCAGCGCGGCCACACCGGCGAGAGGCCCTACACCTGCGCCGACTGCGGCAAGAGCTTCGCAGACCCCTCGGTGTTCCGAAAGCACCGGCGCACGCACGCAGGCCTGCGGCCCTATGGCTGCGAGCGCTGTGGCAAAGCCTATGCTGAGCTCAAGGACCTCCGCAACCACGAGCGGTGAGGGCACTGGGCTGGGTAGGGGGCGGCCGAAGGGGTTGGGAGGAGTGCACCAATAGGGTGAAGGCGTTGAGTCCTAAAGAGCGAATGAGCCAATGGAAGGTGAGTGGGGCGGAGCTATGGGGGCCAGAGGGTGGAAATGGAGCCTGATTGGCCTAGGCCTCTGGATTGAGGAAGGGGGCAGGCCTTGAAGTTGGGCACCTTAGAGGGTGAGGTCCAGGAGGTACGGGTGAGGCTGGTATGTTGTGTGCCAAGGTATATCTGGAACATAAACACCTGTCCTGAAGGTTTCTTTCTCGGGGTACAGCCCTTTGCCCCTTAGGGAATTGGGCCAAGGCCCCAGAGATGTTAACGGGCTCCAACTTACAGTGCAGACCCTCAGTGGGGGTCAGGCCGTGGGCTCACCCTCATGCCGAGCTTCCTCGCTCCCACAGGTCCCACACAGGCGAGCGCCCCTTCCTCTGCTCAGAGTGCGGGAAGAGCTTCTCCCGCTCGTCCTCACTCACCTGCCACCAGCGCATCCACGCGGCACAGAAGCCTTACCGTTGCCCGGCCTGTGGCAAGGGCTTCACGCAGCTCAGCTCCTACCAGAGTCACGAGCGCACGCACTCGGGCGAGAAGCCCTTCCTGTGCCCGCGCTGCGGCCGCATGTTCTCCGACCCCTCGAGCTTCCGGCGTCACCAGCGGGCCCACGAGGGCGTGAAGCCCTACCGCTGCGAGAAATGTGGCAAAGACTTCCGGCAGCCTGCCGACCTGGCCATGCACCGGAGGGTGCACACGGGCGACCGGCCGTTCAAGTGCTTGCAGTGCGACAAGACGTTCGTGGCGTCCTGGGACCTCAAGCGACACGCGTTGGTGCACTCGGGCCAGCGGCCCTTCCGCTGTGAGGAGTGCGGGCGGGCCTTTGCTGAGCGAGCCAGCCTCACAAAACACAGCCGGGTGCACTCGGGTGAGCGCCCCTTCCACTGCAATGCCTGCGGAAAGTCCTTCGTGGTCTCGTCAAGCCTGAGGAAGCACGAGCGGACTCATCGAAGTAGCGAGGCCGCAGGGGCTCCCCCGCAACAGGAGCTGGTAGTGGGGCTGGCGCTGCCGGTCAGCGTGGCAGGCGAGGGCTCAGCCGCCCCGGCAGCAGGGGCGGGGCTCGGGGACCCTCCAGCCGGGCTGCTGGGGCTGCCCCCGGAATCAGGAGGTGTGATGGCCACCCAGTGGCAAGTGGTGGGCATGACGGTGGAGCACGTGGAGTGCCAAGATGCTGGGGTTGGGGAGGCTCCTGGTCCCTTGGGGGGGGCAGGCGAGGTGGGGGGTGAGGAGGTGGACGAGAAACCACCACAGTTTGTGTGCCGGGAGTGCAAGGAGACCTTCTCCACGCTGACGTTGCTGCGAAGGCACGAGCGCTCACACCCAGAGCTCCGGCCCTTTCCCTGCACCCAGTGTGGGAAGAGCTTCTCAGACAGGGCTGGGCTGCGCAAGCACAGCCGCACCCACAGCTCTGTGCGCCCCTACACCTGCCCCCACTGCCCCAAGGCCTTCTTGAGTGCCAGCGACCTGCGCAAGCACGAACGCACCCACCCTGTGCCCATCGGGACCCCTACACCCCTGGAGCCCCTTGTGGCTTTGCTGGGAATGCCTGAAGAGGGGCCAGCCTGAGGCCCACGCCCCTTCCGCCACACTCCTAGGAGCTCCGCCCCTTCAGGGTGCCTCCTGAATTTCCCTTTGCCCCAGCTCACTCTTAGACTCCAGATCCATACCTGCGCCCCAGGCAGCTAGCTCACCTTCCTGACAGAGCTGGGGACAGCAGAGGCTGGCAAGAGACATGGCTCTCTGGGCACCACTCATTAAAACACTCACTTTGACACTAGGTTGTTTTCTTGTCTGGTTGGGGATGAGTGGGAATTTGGGCATCAGATGGGCTTCAGTGGAGACCCCAGGGTTGACAGATTAGAAACTAGAAGGGTCTTTGGATGCATTGCTTTCTCTAAATAACGTTTCAGAAATGTCTTGTGACAAAGGATTCCATGGTCAAGTAAGTACAGGAAATTCATCCCTGTACCTGTCTTGGGGATTCTTGGTGATCAAAGTATATTAAAATCATTGATAAGACTTGCAGTGAACAAATCTGTTTAATTTTGTTTTGCCCGTTCAATTTGATCTTTTACTGAGTGGTTCTACTCCTGTACTTCTACAGATAAACTGAGGCCCAAGGTTAGTATATTTTCTGTAAATTACAATAACAAATTAGAAAATATACTTGGGGTCGCATTCACAATAACAACAAACCCATCAACCACAAAGGAATAAACCTTGCAAAAAACACACAAATCTATATAAAGAGGGCTGTGAGACCTAACTAAATGGAGACATACCATGTACCTGAGTGAAAAGATATCATTAAAAGATGTTGATTCTCCACAATTTAATCCTTAAATTCATTGCTATCCAAAAGGATTCTTTAAACAGAGCTGGAAAATCCTAAGTTTCTGGAGTTCCCTTTGTGGCTCAGTGGTTAACAAACCCAACTGGGATCTGGTGTTGCCTTGAGCTGTGGTTGCAGTTGTAGGTTGCAGATGTGGCTCAGATCCCACATGCTGCACCTGTGACCACAATATTTATATATTTATTTGAAAAGAGGAGGTTCCTGGAGTTCCCGTTGTGGCACAGCAGAAGCAAATCTGACTAGGAACCATGAGGTTGCAGATTTGATTCCTGTCCTCGCTCAGTGGGTTAAGGATCCAGCGTTGCTGTGAGCTATGGTGTAGGTCGCAGATGTGGCTCAGATCCGGTGTTGCTGTGGCTGTGGTGTAGGCCAGCAGCTGTAGTTTCAGTTCAACCCCTACCTTGGAACCTCCATATGCCGCAGGTGCGGCCCTAAAAAGCCAAAAAAAAAAAAAAAAAAAAAGTTTCCTTTGTGGCACAGTAGGTTAAGGATCTAATGTTGCAGCAGATGTGGTGCAGGCTGCAAGTGCAGCACAGGTTCCATCCCCAGCCCAGGAATTTACACATGCTGTAGGCACAGCCAAAAAAGAAAAAAAAAAAAAATCCAAGCTAGTAGCTTTTTTTAAGGGGGTGAGTTCTTATCTATTTAATTCCAGTCAGTTCTATGGGCCAACAGCCAAACTCACAATTTTTTCAGACATGCCTCTCTCTCTAGACTTAGCTGTAGGCAAGTTGAGAGTTACATTCTTAATCTCTTTTCTCTGAATCATCCTGTGTAATTGAAAGAATCTATTGGGAACCACTACTGACCAATTAAGAGGTTTTTACAAAAGGCATGAGAATTATACATTCAATATGGCCATTGCCTCAAAGATGAGTTTTAATCAAATTTTGTAGTTTAAGTGCTTTATTGGTTGTATCTTTTACTGGTTAAAAATTTGGATCACCTGCCTGGAGTTTCTATCTTCTCTTCCATTTCTGCTTAAAAAGTGGCCAATTATTTTCTTTTATCTTTTTAGGGCCGCACCTACAGCATATGGAAGTTCCCAAGCTAGGGACTGAATTGGAGTTGCAGCTGACAGCCTACACCACAGCCACAGCAACACCAGATCCGAGCCACATCTGTGGCCTATGCTGCAGCTTGTGGCAATGCTGGATCCTTAACCCACTGAGCAAGGCCAGGGATCAAACCTGTATCCTCATAGACACTAGTCAGATTCATTTCTACTGTGCCACAACCAGAACTCTCTCTTTCCCTGATTTTTTGCCTAAAGCTCTGAACGCAGTTGGACATTATTTATACGCTTAGTTCTATTTCCAGCTTACAGTTTAACCAAATGCTTCACCACTGCATAATATACATCACCAACTTTCCAACTTCCTGTGGTAGTTTCCTCACCAGCCACTGTCCAGCTCCAAAGCCAATGCCACACAACTCAGGTTTATTTTGTATTGAAGCACCACCCCACTTCTGGATACTGGTTCTGTAATAGATAAATTAGACTTATTATAATCTGATATCAACCAGCCGCCAAATATCTGTGGCTCACAGCAAGTGAATTTTCTCATTTACATTATGCATCATTTTGAAGGTGGGCTACAGCTCAGCTTCATGCCTTTTTTGGGGGGAGGGGCATGCCCACAGGATGCAAAAGTTCCCAGGGCCAGGGATCAAACCCACACCACAGCAGCGACCCAAGCCATTGCTGTGACAACGCTGGGTTCTTAATTTCCAAGTCATCAGGGAACTCTTAGCTTCATGTCCTCTTAATTCTGGGTTCCAGGGTAAAGAAGTTTTTTTTTGTTTTTTTTTTTTTTTCAGGGCCACACCCTTGGCATATGGAGGTTCCCAGGCTAGGGGTCTAATTGGAGCTACAGCTGCGGGTCTAGGCCACAGCCACAGCAACGCCAGATCCAAGCTGTGTCTGTAACCTACACCACAGCTCAAGGCAACGCCAGATCCTTAACTCACTGAGCAAGGCCAGGGATCGAACCCACAACCTCATGGTTCCTAGTCGGATTCATTTCCTCTGTGCCACACCGGGAACTCCCAAGAGTAAGACCTTGACTCAAGGTAGAGGATTCATAGGTAGGTCAATGTACCCTGACCTAGACCAATCAAGTACTTTTTGGCCAACCCCCCAGCATATGGAAGTTCCCAGGCTGGGGTTGGAACTCATGCTGCTGCAGAGATAACATCAGACCCTTAGCCTGCTGTGCCACAGTGGGAACTCAAGCACCTTTCCTTAGGAATCTGAACCTGGAACTATTCTGTGGGTGAGGGAATAAGTGGAGAGGTCTACAGTTGAAAGGTTGTGATACAAGATGGCTTTGGAAAAGCTACAACTAATACAGACTATGTTCCCTGAAAGCTGGGCTAAGCAGCAGCCAAGACAGGATTTCAGTGCAAAACCTATCCTTACCTCTCAATCAGGTGGGTTTCCCACAGAGAAGGGGTGTACACAAGGGAGCCTGAGAAACCTCCAGTGCACAGGTCCACTCGTCTGCTAAATCTGCTCCAAACTTGCCACTCACCTGTTTAAAAACCTTCCATGGTCTCTACAACAAATGGGAAAAGCTCAAATTACTGAGCCTGGCAAACGTGCTCTCACTTGGCCATCTAGCCACCTCTTCCAGGAGGTTCTGGACAGCGTCCTCGGTGAGTCAGGTAAGCAGCCTTTCAGGGGTGGCGCTGTCCAGCACTGCCAAGCAGAAGGCACATCCTGCACACGGACACCCAGCTGCATAGATGTGGCATAGTTTCCACCTCGGTCTGACGGTCTCTATCAGATCCCAGTAGGTGTCACGGATTGCGTAGTTTGATTCTGAAGGCAAAAAGGTGAGGGGGTGGATCAAGGCGACCAACAGGATAGAATTCCACTGAAGAAGCCGGTCTCAGGGGAAGAGATGGAGAATCAGAGAAGCCCAGAGGCCTGGTGTCTGAATCTTCCATCATCGCAGGATCCATCCGGTCTGGCAGTTTCACCATTGGCTGGACATCCAGATTGTTTGCACGTTGCTGAGAATGAGGGGCTCCTTCCTACAGGCGTCTAGTTTCCTCTGTGCACAGGACAAATGATCTCAGGCAGGACGAAGGCGTGGGTACCTTCCCAGACTTTTCAGGCAGCGAGGGAGCAGGAACCCGCCCTGCCTTCTCACGCGAGGTCCTGACTCCCTACCCGTGACCTGCTCTCACCGCTGGCCGCCTCCCGCCTCTTGGAGTTTTGATCAAGGCCCTGGCGCTCTGCAATCCAATCGCATTCCGGTGCGTCTGTGCAGAGGCTCTGAGGCCCCGCCCATATCAGCGTCCTCTAATTGCTCACTCCTTCAGGACGCCCTAAGGACCAATCCTGATGCTCTTCAGGAACAACATTTAGGTCCACTGGCCAATCATTTTCCAGGTGGCGACCGGGTCACCAACACCCCCTCTGGCACGCCCCGCCCCGTACAGTGTACCCTCGGACTTCGCGCAGGCACCATGCAACGGTGCAACACGTCCACAGGGAGGCGCTGTAGGCGGGCGCCCAGCCGCGAATGGAGGCTGAGCTGGCCTAGTGGCAGCGCGCCCCTGCGACTCTCTCTCTCTCTCTCTCTCTCTCTCTCTCTCTCTCTCTCACCCCTCCTCCAACCCGAGTGCAGGGGCTGGGTCCCAGTCTGCACCAAAGACAGCACGTGGCCAGCCCTTCCTGGACTCTCATCAGCCTGGCACCCACGTGTGTACCCGATGCAAGCGATATTGCGGCCCGATGCGCGCTGGGCAGCCAGGAGAAGCAGCGGCAACCTGTGGGATCGAAAGTGGGATGGGACTGGGCGGCTGGAACCCGGCCCCCAGACTTTGGTCGGGGTCAGGCGCCGCCCTACCACTACCAGGCTTAGGAGCCAGAAGCCAGCTTCCTGAAACCAGGGGTCTGAAGACTGGCAGCACATCCAGCTCCAGAACTAGGCAGGGCACCTGCAACTCTTCGAAATTTAAAGTCCGGAGCTCAGGTGAGTTATGGAAACCTGGGGTCAGGCTCCCCTGCCTCCTCTATCCTCTTCAGCCACAAGACCCCTGGGAAACAAGGTGAGCTGATCCAGGGTGGATGGCTCATTAGCCTGAACTCCTATCTAAAAGGCAATGCTTTTTCTGGGCACAGGGCCTGGCCTCCTGAACCCTCTGCCTGGCAACCTCTTCCCTGATTCTTCCCCTCCTCATTAAGCACCACACTCAAATATCACCACCTCCGAGACAGGCCCTCCCTGCCAACAACCATGTTCCCAGTGTAGCTCAGCAGTAACAAACCTGACTAGTATATCCACGAGGATGTGGTTCAATCCCTGGCCTCATTCAGTGGGTTAAAGATCGGGCATTGCCATGGCTGTGGCGTAGGCCAGCAGCTGCAGCTCCGATTCAGCCCCTAGCCTGAGAACTTCCATGTGCTTCAGGTGCAGCCCTAAAAAGAAAAGAAAAAAAAGTAAGACCAAAAAAAAAAAAAAAAAAAAAAAAAAAAAGGAGTTCCCGACATGGCTCAGTGAATAACAAATCCAACTAGGAACCATGAGGTTGCAAGTTCGATCCCTGGCCTCACTCAGTGGGTTAAGGATCTGGTGTTGCCGTGAGCTGTGGTGTAGGTGGCAGACGCGGCTCGGATCCTGCATTGCTGTGGTGTGGTGTAGACTGGCAGCTACAGCTCCAATTAGACCCCTAGCCTGGGAACCTCCATATGCCGTGGGAGTGGCCCTAGAAATGGAAAAAAAAAAAAAAAATTAACAGAGGCAATTATTTGTCACAGTGCCTCTTCTTGGCCTCAGCAGCGCCCTCAGATGCCACACACACACACTCAGCTCACCCGTGTCCAGCCTGGCCTGGCCCAGCCTCGCTGCTGTGGGGTTAGGTGGTCACGGGGTCTTTCCCCAGGGACAGTGGGTTGATGTGGGTGTTACCCCCTCCCGGCCCCACCTGTTCTCATGGGAGAGTAGAAGGGCAGTGGCAGGCTGGCATGGCCACAGCACCCAGGACAGTCTGATCTGAGGCTACCTGGGCTGGGCCTGTCCGCAAGGGTGGCCAGGAGGTGGAAGGCGGTGGAGACCTGGAGGCCCTGGACCAGCCTTTTCAGCAACACATGTGCAAAGGAGATTCTCCAAACTTTTTTTTTTTTTTTTTTAATTTCTTACAAAACCACGGGTCCCAGCCAAAGAGGACACGGCAGGCCTGCCCCCAGGCATGGTGGCCCAAGGGGGGGAGGCCCCATGGATGAGTGGCTGCCGGCCCTGGAAGAACCGTCTGCCCCTCTGGCCAGTGTGAGGAAGGGGTCGGGCTGGAGGCTCTGTCCTGCCCACCCCTGGCTTCGGGGAGGGAAGGCAGCCCCTGGGTCCCTGGTGCTCTTAGCGCCTGCAAGGGAAGGAGGGAGAAGAGGGTCTGAGGGGAGGAGGAGAGGCTGGGGGCAGGGAGGGGGCAGGCTGGGGGGGGCCCCACAGAATCTCACCGAGAATCCACGATGCTGTCACACCAGAATGGAGACGCTAATGATGACCACCAGGATAAGGAGAGTGACGGACAAACAGATGGCGATAAAGACTTTCTTCTGTAGGAGAGGAGGAGGGGGGATGGTCGGGGAAACTCTCGGGGGGCGGGGGGAGAGAGCCCCCCCCAGGGCAGGGGAGTGGGTGGCGGGACGCTCACCTTCCTTGCCTTCTTCTGGTTCTCCAGGGCCATCTTGACGTGTTCCTGCCCACGTTCCACATAGTCTGCTGAGCTCAGAATGTTCTTCTCGATTCGGTTGATCATCTCCCCCTGCTCAGAAGAGGAGGGAGGGTTCAGGCGGGTAGGAGGGACTCGGGGTGGAGGCCCAGCAGCTCCTCTGTCTGCCCACCACAGCCCCAAGACTGAAGGGCGTTCCTGGCTGAAAACAGGGCACTAACAAAGGCATGGAGAAGTTCCCATTGTGACTCAGCGGGTTAAGAACCTGATTCGTACCCAGAGGATGCGGGTTCGATCCCTGGCCTCGCTCAGTGGATTAAGGATCCGGCGTTGCCGTGAGCTGTGGTGTAGGTCACAGATGCAGCTCAGATCTGGTGTTGCTGTGGCTGTGGTGTAGGCTGGCAGCTGCACCTCTGATTCAGCCCTTAGCCTGGGAACTTCCATATGCCCTGGGTGCGGCCCTAAAAAGACAAAACAAAAAACAAAAGTGGAGGCAGGACCACATCTGGCCGAAGTTCACACTCCAAAGGGGGCTTCCAAGCCCCCTTCTACCTTGTGGTCCCTTCTGCCCTGCTCCCTTGCCACCTATAGCCTCTACTGGCAGGGCTGGCTGGGAGCTGGGTGCCTTTAATGGCTCATATCTTTTCATGGAGGGCAAGCTTCTGTCCCCTCACAAATCAGTCTGAATTCACCTGTTCTAGGCCTGACTCCCAGCTGCTGTGAAGCTCCCTGATCCCTGTCTCCTCCCGGCACTGCCAGCCTTCAGGTCCTGGTGCTCCTGCTGAGCAAAATCTCTTCCCTGGGAAGAGCAATGGCTCCAGCACTCACGGGGTAAGAGCTCCTTCTGGACGGGGTTGGAAGCACCCCTTCTCTTATAGACCAGGGCTGGGAGAAGAACACCATCGCCCGCCCCATGCTTGTGCAAGTTCTGGGAGGCAGGTCCTCTGGGGGGCAGTTCAGGTGCTCTCAGAGGTATAAGGGTGGAGTCTGTTAGTGGAGGGGGAGCCAAAGTTGGGGCCATGCCCGAGGTGGGCTCAAGTTTGAGGACTGGGGTGCAGTGCACAGAAGAGTGGCCATCTGGGTAGCTGTTGAGGAGGATACGATTTTTCTTTTCTTTCTTTCTTTTTTTTTTTTTCTTTTTAGGGCTGCACCCATAGCATATGGAAGTTCCCAGGCTAGGGGATGAATTGGAGCTGCAGCTGCCGGCCTACGCCACAGCCAAAGCGATGCAGGATCCGAGCCGCATCTGCAACCTACACCACAGCTCACAGCATTGCCAGATCCTTGACCCATGGAGCGAGGCTAGGGATCGAACCCACATCCGCATGGATACTAGCTGGGTTCATTATCGCTAAGCCCCAGGGGGAACTCCTGAGGAGGACGCAATTTGGAGGCACAGCTAAGATGGAAGTACAGGCCAGTCTGGAGGAGAACAGAAGCCTCGCAGAGAGAGGCTAAGAGTGGAGGTGGGCGGACAGTCACAGCAGGGGTTCTGGTTGAGCAAGGTCTCACATGTGGGGGCAGGATCAAGCCCAGCCGGCTGCCTGGGGCGCCCACCTGCATCTCCACCTCCGTAGCCAGAAAAGTGAAGATCTCATGAAGTTCACGGATACTGCGCTCGAGCTGCTGGATCTCGCTGTGCCGGGCCGAGATCTCATTTAGAGCCTGTCGAGTCACCTGTGTGTCCTTCAGTATCTGGAGAGTGGACAGGGGTGGAGGGAGAGGTCACAGGGAAACCAGCCATAGGCTCAGAAGTTCATGGTGATGCATGAAAGTAAACTCAAAATGGCTTAAAGACTTAAATATAAGACAAGACACCATCAAACTCCTGGAAGAGAACAAAGGCAAAACATTCTCAGACATCAACCTTATGGCTATTTTCTCCCAAAGCAACAGAAATAAAAGCAAAAATAAACCAATGGGACCTAATCAAACCGACAAGCTTTTGCACAGCAAAGAAAACCAAAAAGAAAACAAAAAGACAACTTACAGAATGGGAGAAAATAGCTTCAAATGATGCAACTGACAAGGGCTTAATCTCTAGAATATATAAGCAACTTACACAACTCAACCACAAAAAAGCCAACAACCCAATGGAAAAATGGGCAAAAGATCTGAACAGACATTTCTCCAAGGAAGATATACAGATGGCCAACAAGCACATGAAAAAATGCTCAATGTCCCTGATTATTAGAGAAATGCAAATCAAACCTACCACGAGATACCATCTCACACCAGTCAGAATGGCCATCATTAATAAGTCCACAAATAACAAATGCTGGAGGGGGTGTGGAGAAAAAGGAACCCTCCTGCACTGTTGGTGGGCATGTAAGCTGGTACAACCACTATGGAAAACAGTATGGAGATACCTTAGATATCTATACATAGAACTACCATATGACCCCACAATCCCACTCTTGGGCATATATCCAGACAAAACTTTCCTTAGAAAAAACACATGTACCCGCATATTCACTGCAGCACAATTCACAATTGCCAAGACATGGAAACAACCCAAATGTCCATCGACAGATGATTGGATTAGGAAGATGCGGTATATATACACAATGGAATACTACTCAGCCATAAAAAAGAACGAAATAATGCCATTTGCAGCAACATGGATGGAACTGTAGACTCTCATGCTGAGTGAAGTAAGTCAGAAAGAGAAAGACAAATACCATAGGATATCACTTATATCTGGAAGCTAATATATGGCACAAATGAACCTTTCCACAGAAAAGAAAATCATGGACTTGGAGAACAGACTTGTGGTTGCCGAGGGGGAGGGGGAGGAAGTGGGGTGGATGGGGCGCTTGGGGCGCATAGATTCAGACTATTGCCTTTGGAATGGATTAGCAATGAGATCCTGCTGTGTGGCACTGGGAACTGTGTCTAGTCACTTATGAGGGAGCCTGATAATGTGAGAAAATAGAATGTGTACATGTACGTGTAACCAGGTCACCGTGCTATACAGCAGGAAAAAAAGTTGTATTGGAGAAATAACAATTAAGAAAAAAACAGAAAGAAGTTCATGGTGAGCCTTGGGGCAGCCCTCCGGCCTAGAACCGGGGCCAGGGCCCTGAGGAGTGATCCCAGGCAGGCTCCTTCATTCCCTTCTGGGCCTCAGGATTCCCTCCATGCAAAAGGGCCGGGACTCAGAGCGGACAGAAGGAGGCCGGCCACTCACGTTGGACACAAACACCTCGCTCTGCCCGCTGTCCAGCATCTGCTCCAGCTCCTCGTCAGACACCATGCCAGCATTTGCTGTGAAGGGAAAGGCCAGGCTCAGCGCTGGTCAGGTCACCTGACCCGGCAGGCCCGGCGCCGCAACTCACTGATCTTCAGCTGCCTCCGGATCCGCTCCACGTTCTTCTCCCGGTACTCGGACTGCATGGAGTTGCACTTGTTGATGAGCTCCACGAATTGCTGGGACAGGACCCCATGCTAAGGAGGGAGAAGAGAGGCTGGGCACCCCTGGGAGGATCCCTGCTCCCTCGGGGCCTCAGCATCCCCATGGGTACAGGGAGCAAAGAGCATGAGCTGTTACAGGTGCCTGTCGCCTTAACCGCCTTGAATGGGCTCCTCCAGTCCCTCAAGGTGAAAGTCAAAGCCCTCCCCAAGGGCCTGAGAGGCCCTATATGACCCACCCCTCTCCCTGGTTCCCATCTAACCTCACCTTCCAATACTGTTTCCTCACTCCTTCCCTCCAGCCATAGTGGGCTCCTTACTCCTCCATGAACAAAGGACAGCCCCAGCTCGGGCCTTTGTACTCGCCCCTCCTTGGGCCTAAAATGCTCAGGCCCCACAAAGGTAATTAGTCTGTGTTTCAAGGTCGCCCTCTTATTTATTTATTTATTTGCCGCCCCCCCCTTCCTTTTTGTGCTTTTTAGGGCTGCACCCAAGGCATATGGAGCTTCCCAGTCTAGGGGTCAAATTGGAGCCACAGTTGCCAGCCTATAGCACAGCCACAGCAACACAAGATCTGAGCTGCACCTGCCACCTACACCACAGCTCACGGCAAGGCGGATCCTTAACCCACTGAGCAAGGCCAGGGATTGAACCCGCAACCTCATGATTACTAGTCAGATTCGTTTTCGCTGTGCCACAACAGGAACTCCAATTTTCTTTTTTGCTTTTTATTTATTTATTTATTTATTTATTTATTTATTTATTTATTTATTTATTTATTTTTTAGGGTTTCACCCGTGGCATATGGAAGTTCCCAGGCTAGGGGTTGAATTGGAGCTGCAGCTTCCAGCCTACACCACAGCCACAGCAACGTGGGATCTAAGCCCCAGCTCACCACAATACAGGTCTTTAATCCACCAAGGGAGGCCAGGGATCGAACCTGCATCCTCATGAATACTAGTCGGGTTCATTACCGCTGAACCACAAGGGGAACTCCCTCAATATCACCTTGTGAACAGAGTTTTCTCTGCCTTATTGCAATTGCTACTTGCCTTCTCCTAGTGTTCTCAATCCCTCTTCTCCTGCTCTGGTCCCTTAACCCACCCTATGTTCTGAAATAACTTCCTGATTTATTATGGTGCTTCTCTCTCCTACCAGAATGTAAGCTCCGCGAGGATTGGGGTCTTTGGTTCACAAACAGCTAGAAAAGGCCCTCACACAGTAGACCCTTAATAAATAGGTGTTGAATGCTTGCTGAACACCAGCCTCACGGCTTAGACTAGAGGTGGGCCAGGTATACCTGGAGGTCCAGTGATTGCCCAGACTTCACAGGTCCACTCCAGCCTCTCACACCAGCGACCACCATAACCTCCCCCTGAAACGCCCTCTCACCTTGTCCATTCCTCAGTGTCTAAAATGTGCTTGGAGTTCCCGTCGTGGCGCAGTGGTTAACGAATCCGACAAGGAACCATGAGGTTGCGGGTTCAGTCCCTGGCCTTGCTCAGTGGGTTAAGGATCCAGCATTGCCATGAGCTGTGGTATAGGTTGCAGATGTGGCTCATTTCCCACATTGCTGTGGCTGTGGTGTAGGCCAGTGGCTACAGCTCCGATTAGACCCCTAGCCTGGGAACCTCCATATGCCGTGGGAAGCAGCCCTAGAAAAGGCAAAAAGACAAAATAAATAAATAAATAAATATAAGTAAAATGTGCTCACACCTGGAGTTCCTGTTGTGGCTCAACGGTTAAGAACCCGCCTAGTATCCATGAGGACGTGGGTTCGGTCCCTGGCCTTGCTCACTGGGTTAAAGAGCTGGCATTGCTGTGAGCTGTGGTATAGGTCAAAGACACGGCATGGCTCTGGGGTTGCTGTGGCTGTGGTGTAGGATGGTAGCTATAGCTCTGATTTGACCCCTAGTCTGGGAACTTCCACATGCTGTGGGTGTGGCCCTAAAAAGACACAAAAATAAAAAAATAAAATGTGCTCATTCCTTGGATTTCCTCAGAGACACAGCTGCTCTCCCGGCTTCAGCTGCACCCTTTCAAGATGCCCAAACTGTTTCGTCTTCAATCTGGGGTCTTTGCTGAGCTCTGGGCCCACCTATTCCAACTCTGAGCTCTAAGTATGCAAAACCCCTCCCCACTGGGCACCAAGAGGAGGCTGGTCAGACCTCAACTCTCCTTACAAAGATGGTGACTCAGTGACCTTCCCCCCATACCCCACCCCCAGAAGTTCCTCTTCCTAACTTCTTTTTTTTTTTTTTTTTTTTTTGGCTTTTTAGGGCTGCACCCGCAGCACATGGAGGTTCCCAGGCTAGGGTTCTAATCGGAACTACAGCTGCCAGCCTACACCACAGCCACAGCAACGCCAGATCTGAGCCACGTCTGTGACCTATACCACAGCTCATGAGAACACCGGATCCTTAACCCACTGAGCAAGGCCAGGGATCAAACCCACAACCTCATGGTTCCCAGTCGGAGTCATTTCCACTGCGCCATGACGGGAACTTCTTCTCTTCCTGACTTCTTGATTTCGGCCTCTGGAGCAGAGGATGTCCCTGTCACATGGGCAGGGAACCTCCCAGTCATTTGACTGGGCCCTCTTCTTCCCTGGGCAGAGCCATTAGCTGCCAAGTCCTTCCTGAGTTATGTCTTTATCATCTATTCAAGCTTAACTCCCCCTCTTGGCTTCTAGAAAGTGTATCTCCTACAGCTGAGCCCAGAGCATGTCTGGGATCTCAGCAACTTCTCATTGAGTGGAGAAGAAGCAGGCAGGATGTTATAATGGACTGGAAGTTAGGAGACCTGGGTTCTTGACCTTAAGTGAGTCCTTTTTCTCTCGGAGCCTCAGTTTCCCCATTTGGAACATCATCAGGCTGGACCCAAGGATCTCTAGGCACCCTTCCTTCTTACATCTGCCAGCTATTTATCTAGAAAACACTTGTTGAAATGTCCTAGTTCTGGGAATAATGAACCCACCTGGGTTTTTCTCATTCTTGTGTTGACCGAGTTATAATTCTCATCGGCTTCCTCCTTCTGGGGCTCTATGGCTGTGGGAAGATATAAGGGTATTGGCAGAGGAAAGGGTTTGACCTGTGGCTTCTGAAATTCATTTGGGGACTTAGGACCCCAGCTGCCTGGCCATACAATAGAGAGCTGTTAATCTCCATAGGATGTTTTGGGGGAAATAGAATTGATCATAAAATGATATTCTGAGGCTCTGACAGGTGAAAGTATACTTTCCTTTGCAAATAAGTATACCAGAGAATTCCCACAGGTATGCAAAGGCCTCCGAACAAAACTGTCATCTGTTTGCACCAAGGATGCACCCTAGGCAGGAGGAATTGTAGGAGCACAATTGATCCTAGCACAGCATGGGTTTGAACTGTGTGGATCCACTTACACCTGGATTTTTAGAAAATAAATGCAGAATACACCACTGCACATTCCACGTTTTGGTGAATCCACCCACGAAGAACCTGGGATATGGTGGGCGGACCATGAATTGTTTGCAGATTATGACTGGGGGCGGGCCAGTGGCCACACTAATCTCCACCTTGGTCAAGGGTCAAATGTAAATGGTTTCATTGTAAATAAGGGAACCTGAGAGGCAGGCCTGCGCTGTGGAAAGAACTTTGGACTGGAAGCCAGGAGATGGAGATTCGAGACACAGGCCTGCTGTGTGGTCTGGTTATATATCACTGGCCTCTCTGGGTCACACACTCGCGGATATATCAGGCATTGGGCAGGATCAGAGCAAAGTATCTATCTGAGTTCCTAGACGCTCACCCTTGAGCTCTGCGCGGATGTCCCTCCCCAGCTGTTTGATCTCGTCACGCAGGTTCTGCAGGTCCTGCTTCATGCCTGAACAAGAAAAAGCCATGATGCCCAAAGCACGGCCCCTACCTCAACAAATCTCCCTGGCCACCACCTGCATGGAACTACCATCCCCACAATCCCTCTGACTGAGCATGCGTTCTGCACTCGCGATTTCACTCACTTTCCTCGGGAAGGGGCGTGGCCAGGATGGTGACCTGCTGCTTCTCCAACTCTCGGACCTTATTCTCCAGCTTGACAATAGTCTGCCGAATTGTCCGGACCTGGGGAGGATGACCGAGAGGGCTGAAGCAGATATGGGAGTCCTCCAGACCGCTCTGCACCTCGGGTCATCCAGCCCCCTCGTGAATCCAGACCGAGACCCCAGCCTCTTACCTTCTGGAAGAACTCATCGTCTGGGCTGCCCAGCCGTGCCGTGCCCGGGTGTACCACCAGCGCGACCCTCTCCTTGTCCTCATCGTCAGAGCTGTCATCTCCCTGACAGGGCCGGGGTCATTGGCATCACTTCCTTGCTGTTGCTTTCGCCCCGCGGGATTCACGGGCTTCCGGGTCTTCCAATCCCACAGCTACCCCTCCCTGCCCTGCCCCGAAGACCAGGAGTCCTGCATTCCAACTAGACCCTACCCCGTCCTCCTGTCCCAACCCCGCTGCGCCGGACTTCTCACCTGTCTCAGTTCGTGGGTCCTGTCCCGCATGGCGGCCCGAGCTCCCTCTCCCCGGCGCGGGAGCCCAGAGGGCCTCGAGATTCTAAGTTTGGAACTCCTGTACCCCACTCACTCTCTTGACACTTCTCTCTGCCCTCACCCTGTGGACCCCTAACCGCCCCCCACGAGCCGCCAGAGGCTCTATCCCTGACACCATCCACCGTCGAGGACAAGGAGCCGACCTCGGGGACCCCCAAGTTTCCACAGGTTGGAACTCCCTTTTCTTACCCCCCTCCCGCTCCCGTAGCTTCAGCCCCGCCCCCTCTGGGATGACTGGAGCATGCGCACCGCACCGCGTCCCTTCCCCGCCCGAGGGAAAGGCGGAGGTCGGAAGCGCCAGCTCCCCGAACGGAAGCAAAATTGCCAGGACGTGAGAACCCGCCCCCTTTGCCGGAACTATCGCATCTTCCAACGGAAATCTAGTTGCCAAAAGAGGTGGAAATGCGTCATTGGTACGTAATCTAGGGACCCAGCATCTCACATCACCCCATGGCGCCCCCCCCGCGTCACGTGACTGGCCCGGTCCCAGCCTCTTGGACCTTAGAACGTGATGCTCTGACTGTCACGTGTCTCCACTCTGTCAACTCGGTCTCCGGGACACCTAGCTCCCCACGACGTCCTCGGCACCCCGGCTCCCACAAGTCGGGAGGGGGCGCCGACTACCCCCAGACATCTTTTGAGACAGAGGGTGGTAGGACCCTGGCTGAATTCGGCTTTATTCCTTTTGGGTTCCGGGGGTGTGGGCAGATTGACGACTTAGAATTTGGGGCTGTCCACATCATGAGACCTTGAAATTCGGAAAAGAATAAGATCCGGCGTCAGAGAGTTGCAGGGTTTGTAGGCAGAGTATCTGGGGGTGGGAAGTGACCTCACCCGAGGCGGAAAGCTCTTCTCCCGCATACTCCTGGCACAGCTTCTGACAGGTGGGCGGCTGGCGCCCGGCTTGAACACTGCAGTCCCGCCGCACTCACCACCTTCTGAGCAGTGAGACCATTTCAGGACAGCTCAGGCTGAGAAAAGAGTCCATTATGTTGAGCAGCATATCACCTACACCCCTTCGCCCCCACCTTGCACCAGGGTTTACCCTCTGAAGGACACAAAAAAGAAACAATTCCGCATTACTGTGACCTGTGATTGCTTGAGGTGAAGGCGTGATTGTGTGGTTCTCACCCGAATCCCAACACCTAGTGGGCCCTCAGTAAATATTTGTGGACAGAACTTTAGCCTTTCCTATGTCTGAAGATGACGCGTGTGGTTCCCTAGTCCTCTCTTTTAGGCTTCAGGCTTTCATCGTGACACTTCCCAAAACCTGACCCTCTAGAGGTTCATTCATTCAGTGGATATTCATTAGGCACTTATTATGAGCAGAATGCTCTTCTAGGGCCAGAATTACATCCCGGCCCAACAGAGAAGAATGACTTATGCTTTTTGAAATCTACATTCTGTAGGAGGAGGCCCCAAGGCCACTGGGTCTCCCCATAGCCAGGATGGCTAGGACTGATCTAAGACTCCTGGATCCCAGGGCTCTCCCCGAGGAACTTATATGAAGGTCAAGCAAAGGAAGGAAAGGCCCTTCTCTACTAAGCCCCGATAAGGAAACCTAGATTTCTGTGACTGAGTTGCTGTGGACTTCTGGAAAATCTGGCAACTCCAGATTCTTAACCCACTCCTCTGGGCTGGGGATCATACCTGCATCGAGCTCGCCAGGGACACCATCGGTCCTGTTGTGCCACAGCAGGAACTCCTGGAAAGTCACTTTTTTTTTTTTTGTCTTTTGTCCTTTTTAGGGCCACACCCCAAACATATGGAAGTTCCCGGGTTAGGGGTCTAATCAGAGCTGTAGCCACTGGCCTACGCCAGAGCCACAGCAATGACAGATCCGAGCCGCATCTGTGATCTTCACCACAGTTCACAGAAATGCCGGATCCTTAACCCACTGAGCGAGGCCAGGGATGGAACCCACAACCTCACGGTTCCTGGTGGAATTCGTTTCCACTGAGCCACGACAGGAACTCCTGGAAAGTCACTTCCTATCTCTGGGCCTTAGTCTTCCATCTCTACAATGGGTGGCAGTGGCGGGGTGGGGGGAGAGCTAGTCTTTATGGGCATTCCCTGCGCTGAAGTTCAGTGACAGAGGTTAGAAATTGTCAAAAGTGCTAGCTGTCTCATTCTATGTAAAAGGCTTTGATCCTTCTCCTCTTCCCTTTAGAATCCAGCTCACCCAGGGTTGGGAATGAAGAAGTGAAGACAGTGCTACCCTGATCAACCGAGGGAAGAAGGAGGGTTCAGGAGGCCAAACCCTGCCCGTGGAGTTCCCCGGAACTCATGAGGAAGAGCAGGTCTGCTCTTGGGTCTTTCCCATCAGCCTCTGCCTCCCTGCCCCTCCTCCCTGGCACCCCTCTGGCCCTGTCTCTGCGTGGTACACTGGAAGGGCTTTCGGACATCTAACTCCTAGTTCAGTGTGCGATCTTGAGTCATTTATTGCCCCTCTCTGGAACTTATCTCCATTGACAACTTGATCTGGTCATTTCTGTCTTGCCTAAGCTAAGAGTTGAGCAATATCAGGGGAGTTAGGAAGTACATGAAAGGTTCTTATAAACTGGTAAGGGTTCTTCCCTCTGCAGGCTTTTATTACTATGAGTTCCAGGTCTCTCTGGGCCCACCAGTCCCACCTACCTCTCTCCGCCTTATGGTGTGGATTTGTTGGTGCCTTTGTTAAATTTCCCAGGATTATGATGGTCGTCCTTTCATTTGTGGTCTCTTCTGGGTGGGACCGCAGGGCTTTGGGACGGTGACTTGAGGCCGTCAGAGGCTGGGCTCAAAGCCTCGGGGAGTGGTGTGTGGAGGAGATGAGGAGCAGGGGCCATCCAGGAAGAATGGTTCTGGGAATGGAGCTTTCCAGAACTGAGCCTTTCTCTCTGTTTCATGGTCCTTTTTGACTCCTCTCAGGTCCTCTGAGCAGCCTTGAAGTGTGCATTAAGAATATTGGTCCTTGGAGTTCCCGGCATGGCGCAGTGAAAACAAATCCAACTAGGAACCGTGAGGTTGTGGGTTCCATCCCTGGCATCTCTAAGGTTCCAGTGTTGCCATGAGCTGTGGTGTAGGTCTCAGATGAGGCTCGGATCTGGCATTGCTGTGGCTGTGGTGTAGGCCAGCAGCTACAGCTCTGATTCGACCCCTAGCCTGGGAACCTCCATATGCCACTAGTGTGGCCCTAAAAAGACAAAAAGACAAAAAAAAAAAAAAAAAGAATATTGGGCCTTGAACGTGTGGGTGTTGGGGGGTATTTTCCTTTCAGTTTATGTGAAAGTCACACTTTACTTGATTTTTTTTTTTTTTTTTTTTTTTTTGCTTTTTAGGGCCACACCTTCTGCATATGGAAGTTCCCAGGTGTTGACTCGGAGCTGTACCTGCCGGCCACAGCCACAGCCACAGCAATTCAGGATCCAAGCCATTCCTGTGACCTATACCACAGCTCACAGCAACATCGGATCCTTAACCCCCTGAGCTAGGCCAGGGATTGAACCCGCATCCTCATGGATACTAATCGGGATCTTAACCCACTAAGCCACAACAGGAACTCACACTCTACTTGATTTTGGCACTCGGCAGCTTGTCCTGCCCCCTCCTTTGGCAGGTCCCCTTCCTACCAACACTGGGGCTGGATGACCTGTGCAGGAATTGCAGCTCATTCACCTGCCATAAAACTCTGTGAGGCCAAATACTTAACCTCTCTATGCCTCAGTTTCCTCGTGTAAAAAATGGGAACCACAATAGTACCGATCTCATAGGGTTGCTGTAAGGATTCAGTGAGATGATATGTCTAAGGTAAAAAGAACAGTGTCCAGTACTGAATACATGCTATTTAAGTGTTGTGCTCTTATATAACGATGATGGTGGCTGTCACTCTGAGGATGTCAACAGCCCTAGTGTCTCTGCCTGGGATTCCATGTTGCTGCTCTGGTAGGTCCGAAAAGTGTCTGAAAGTCAACGTGTCCCAAACAAGGTTCATTGCCTCCCCGGATCTGGGAGAGGGATTATCATTGTTACCACATCACATGTGCCCGTGTCTGTCCTTAGAGGAACAGCCAGATTTCAGTCGCGCATCTTTGACACATTCATTCATTTAAATATTTATTGAGCACCTACTGTGTGCCAGATGCCATAATGCCACTGGAGAACCAGCAATGGACAAAACAAGGCCTTGAAAACCCAAAGAGGCACTTTTCCAACGAGGACATGCAGATGGCCAACAGACACATGAAAAGATGCTCAATATCACTAATCATCAAGGAAATGCAAATCAAAACCACAGTGAGATATCGCCGCACATCTGTCAGAATGGCCATTATCAAAACCACATGAGGGAGTTCCCGCCCTGGCGCAGCGGAAACACATCCGATGAGGAACCATGAGGTTGCGTGTTTGATCCCTGGCCTCACTCAGTGGGTTAAGGATCTGGTGTTGCCACGAGCTGTAGTGTAGGTCAAAGATGTGGCTCAGATCTGGTGTTGTTGTGACTGTAGCATAGGCTGGCAGCAACACCTCTGATTCAACCCCTAGCCTGGGAACCTCCATATGCTGCTGGTGTGGCCCTAAAAAGCAAAAAAGAAAAAGAAAAAAAAAGAAACAAACAAATGTTGGTGAAAATGTGGAGAAAAGGGAACCCTCATACACCATTGGTAGGAATGTAAATTGGTGTTGACACTGTGGAAAACAGTATGTTTTCTCAGAAAACTAAAAATGGAACTACCATATGACATAGCAGTTCCCCTCCTGGGCGTATATCTGAAAAAAAAAAAAAAAAAAAAAAACGCTAATGCAGAAAGTTATATGCACCTCCATGTTCACAGCAACATTATTTACAATTGCCAAGATACGGAAGCAACCTAAGTGTCCATCCACAGATGAATGGATTAAGAAGATGTGGTATATTACACAATGGAATATTAGCCATAAAAAGAATGAAATTTTGTCATTTACAACAACATGAATGGACTTGGAAAGTAATAGTGAAGTAAGTCAGACAGAGAAAGACAAATACTGTATCATATCACTTATATGTGGAATCTAAAAAATGTAACAAACTAGGAGTTCCCTGGTGGCTCAGCAGGTTAAGGACCTGATGTTGTGACAGCTGTGGCATGGGTTTGATCCCTGGCTGGGGAACTTCTGCATGCCATGAGTACAGCCAAAAAAAAAACAAAACAAATAAGCTACGAGGATATATTGTACAACACAGGAGATCTGGCCAATATTTTATAATAAGTATAAATGGAGTATAACTTTTAAAAATTGTGAATCAGGGAGTTCCCATTGTGGCACAGTGGAACCGAATCCAATTAGGAACCATGAGGTTGGGGGTTCAATCCCTGGCCTCACTCAGTGGGTTTAGGATCTGGCATTGCTGTGAGCTGTGGTGTAGGTCACAGACGAGGCTAGGATCTGCCGTTGCTGTGGCTGTGGTGTAGGCCAGTGGCTACAGGTCCAATTGGACCCCTAGCCTGGAACTTTCATATGCTGCAGGTGCGGCCCTAGACAACAACAATAACAAATTGTGAATCACTATAGTGTACACCCATAACTTACATAATACTGTACATTAATTATATTTCAATTACAAAAATCCCTGTCTTGGAGTTCCTATTGTGGCTCAAAGGGTTAAGAACCCGACATAGTGTCTGTGAGGATGTGGGTTGGATCCCTGGCATTGCTCAGTGGATTAAGGATCTGGTGTTGCTGTGGCTATGGCGTAGGCTGAAAGCTGCAACTTCATTTTGATCCCTAGCCTGGGAACTTCCATATGCCACAGACATGTCCTAAAAAAAAAGGAAAAAAAAAGAAAAAATCCCTGGCTTGGAGTTCCCTGGTGGCTCAGTGGGTTATGGATCCACTACTGTGGCTCTGGTTAGTGCTGTGGTGCAAGTTGGATCCCTGCACCGGAAACTTCAACATGCCATGGGCAGCATCCCCCACCCCGCCACCAATCCCTTATTTTGCCTTTATGCCTGGGCAAAGGTGTATCGGAATGGGCCATTCATTCATTCATCTTTGCATTCAGATTTTTTTTTTCTTTTTTTTTCCCAGGCTAGAGATCCCATCAGATCTGGAGCTGCTGGCCTACGCCACAGCCACAGCAACACCAGATCCAAGCCGGTTCTGCGACCTACACCACAGCTCACAGCAACGCTGGATCCTTAACCCACTGAGCGAGGCCAGGGACCGACCCCTCGTCCTCAGGGAATGCTAGTCAGGTTCATTACCGCTGAGCCATGACGGGACCTCCTGCATTTAGATTTTTAGCGAACATCTACTTCGCGCCTCACCTCAAGTCAGTTGCTGGGGAGAAGCAGAAAGGAGGCGTGGGCTGGGCTAGTGCGCAGGTGGACTCAGCCCACCCCTAGTGAGGCTCCCTGCCTGGACTTCTGGGAGAGGCTTGAATGAGCCTTGAAGGAGATACCTGACTATCAAAGGAGGGGGCGAAACAGCATCCCGAGCCAAGGAAATGACATTGTGAAAGCCTCCAAGATGTTTGGGGTTCATGACTCCTTGGCACAGTTAAGGCCTGGGGTCCACGGGACAGTCGGGGGAGAGATGAAGTGATGAGGCCGAAACCAGAGCAGCGGCTGACTGCACCTCAGGAGTCTGCGGGGGAAGGACTTTGTGGACGTGGCGATTATCTCAACTGTTTGTGGGGCAATCACAGGAGCATCTGGGGAGAAAACTGGCCCCAGAAGGAAAAGGGCTGCAGGCGGGAAGACCAGAAAGGATGCTGTTCAGATGGCCCAGGTGAAAGCCAGTGAGGGCCTAGACTGAGCAGACGTGGTGGGATGGAGGGGCCCCAGGAGACAGCTCTGGATTTGGCAGTTGCGGGGGAGGAGCTAGAACATTGTGCTTTTACAAGAGTGGGTTATTTATCCAAAAACAAACAAAACAAAACAACAGCAACAACAGGGCATT
The DNA here is from genome assembly GCF_054392235.1 of Sus scrofa. NCBI lineage: Eukaryota > Metazoa > Chordata > Mammalia > Artiodactyla > Suidae > Sus > Sus scrofa. The sequence goes on from NC_139385.1 coordinate 17,307,950, forward strand.
GCCGCAAGCTGTGGTGTAGGCTGCAGATGTGGCTCGGATCCAGCGTGGCTGTGGCTGTGCCGTAAGCCAGCAGCTGCAGCTCCGATTCGAGCCCAGGAACTTCCATATGCCTCAGGTGGGGCCCTAGAAAAGGACAGAAAAAAAAAAAAAATACAAGAATGGGCTTTGTCATCAAAAGGTGCTGGCAAGAGCCCCAGCATCCCTTGACTGACTGGGAAGTAACCATTTCAAGCCTGCTTCCTGATCTGGACACTGGGGATGCAGCAGCAGCAGCAGCTCTGAGCTTGGGAGGATTATGGGGGCTACTCAGAGAAGCCTTGGCCTTGGTGGATGCTCAGAACACAGCAGCATCATTTGGATGGAGGAGGGAGCCAAGGATAGCTTTCTGTCTGCTTTGACTGACTGGGTAGAGAGAGATGCCAGCTTTGTTGGCGAGCACAGGAAGGGGCACTTTTGAGGCCACCACAGTCTTGGTGGTCAGTGTCAAAGCCATGGCCTCGTTCACCCGTCATCTCCGATTGTACCTCTGGTCTCGGTCCTTGGCACTCAGCTCAGTGCTCAGGCACATAGTAGGTGCTGCTCTTGAGGAGCAGGACCCAGCTTGCAGGTAGAGAGGCAGATATTACAGGCAGGTAGGGGGGCCCGAACCTGGGAAGGTGAGAGAGCAAAGAAAGGAGTTGGACCTGGGAGGAGGCTCAGGGAATCCTGACTCTGAGGGGACGGGGAAGAAAGGGCAGGTCAGGAAGGAGGCTGGGAAACAAGAGTGTGGCAGGGGAAGGGATGGGAGGCAGGAGGCAGGTGGGAGCCTAGGAGGGAAGAAGAGAGAGGTCACATTTGGCTGAAAAATCAGTGGAGGATAAGGCCTGGCAAGTGGCTGATGGATTTGGTGTAGAGGAGGTCCCTGGGGAACTTGGCTAAAAGCAGATTCAAAGGCCAAGAACAGGGAGAGATGGACTTTAAGGAGAGGGACCCAGGATACTCCGACCCTCCGGGGTACCAGAACCTTCCTCTCCATAAGGACATATTTTGTTTTGACAGAGCCATCTAAAGATAAGCCAGGAGGTCTCTGGAGGTGGTGAACACCCGGTCCCTGGAGGGAGACAAGCAGAGCTCTGAGACCCACGCTGTCCGGGGACATGCACATTTAGCATAGGGAAGGCTGTGCAAAAAAAATAAATAAATAAGCCCCATGTCCTTCTCAGCTAGGCTTGGCCGATTCCTTGCATCACAAAAGCCACCTAGAGGGTCACTCTTGCTATTTCTAGTGTCCAAAGAGCCTCCCGCAGGGACGCACACACAGGGGTGGTCGTGCACAGACTCCCACAGATCCACCCCAACACAAAATATAAAATCTATCTGTATCTCCTGGTGTAAAGGGATCCACGGCACGTCTCCCCAGGTTATTCCCTTAATTCATTCCCTTTCCCCTTCTTTCTGCCACTCCGCCGCCACCCCCACCCCCGACCAGCATCTCTGTGCCTCCAGCCGCATCTCCTCCGTCGCATCTCTCCCTGCTTCTCTGGCTCTGCCCTTCCCCACCCCCTCTAGGCCTCTTCAGTCCCCCTCCCTCCTGGGTCCCCCCTCCCCGGACTACAACCCCCAGGCGCCCCCAGCCCCGGGCGCTGCGCATGCCCCCTGCTCCCCGCCCCCTCCCGGTTCCCCCCTCCCTCCCTTCCTCCTTACCTCCCTCCGCCCCCCTCCCCCGCGCTTCAGCTCCCGCATCCCTCCATCCGAGCCTGTGCCGCAGCCGCATCGCCACCGCAGCCCGGGCAGAGCTGAGCCCGGCCCAGGCCCCTGCCCCTGCCCGGCCCTCGGCTCGCTGCCCCCGGCCCCGCCCCCGCCCGCGGGCCCCCCGCCAGCGGCCCGGTGCCCCCCGGCGCCCCCAGACTCCGGCCTCCAGCACCGAGGCAGGAGGCAGCGAGCAGCAGCAGAGGCAGAACCGGAGGAGGAGGAGGAGGAGGAGCCGTCGCAGGATGAAGGATCGGACTCAGGAGCTGCGGAGTGTGAGCTCGGCGGTGGGGGAAATGGGGGGCGGGACCCCAATATTTGGGGAGCGCGTGGGGGTGGAGTGGGGGAGGTGCTGGGAAGCGGGGGGGGGGGGCAAATGATGAGACTGGAGGTTGGTGGCAGGGGGGGGACCCCAATATGTGGAGGCACCTGATATCTCCAATGAACCTGCATTTTAGGGACAGTGGCTAGAAGGGGTTGGAGGCCATGAAGACACAAGGGGGCAGGAGAGGTCTCAGGGGCCCTGGACACCTCATATTCCCAGGATGGCCCTGGGGTCTGATCTGGGGGTGGGAGAGAGTGAGTGTGAGGAGAAAATTGGAAGGTACTCTCATCCGCTGGGCAGATTTGCTGAATTAGGATGTGGCCAGTTACTGGGCCAGGCTGAGCCCAGCGGGACCCAGATTGGGGGGCTGCTGTGGGGAAGGACACAGGTTGGGACTGAGATGCCAACACCTGGCAGTGAATGAAGAGTGTGTGTGTGTGTGTGTGTGTTGCTCTCCGTGGGGAGGGGGGAAACGCTCAGGAGAGAGCCAGAGGGCCAGGGCCTGACATAGGGTGACCCCAGAGGTGGGAGATGGGGCTGCAGGGGGGACCGGAAGGAGGTTCCAGGCACAGGGCCACGGGATTGGGTTGTGTGACATGGCCTCTGCTCCACTGGGGGGAACTGGGGCATCCTGAACAGTCCGGGGCAGGCTGACGTGGGCCCCTGGTCTACGGGCCTGAAGAGGACCGGGTCCAGGAGTCCGGCCAGGCAGTCGGTTGTGTTTGGGTGACGGGGGGGAGGGGGGTGGCACTGGTGTCCGCAGTGAAGGCTGCCGTTTGGAGGGGCTGGGGCGTGGGGGCCTGACAAGCGTGCTTTCTGGGACTAGGAGGATGCTGGGGGCATTGGAGAAATGACCCGGGGCCAGAGGAGGCAGCGCTGAGATCCTGCCGTGTGCTCAGGGCCTGTGGTGTTATGTTAATCAGGTACTGGCCCCAACGGATGTGGCCTGATGCACTTGACCAGGAGCCTGTTGGTTGTTCCCTGGGGGGGTGTTGTTATCCCATTTGACAGATGAGGAAACTGAGGTTCGAGAGGGGCGGGAACTTGCCCAAGGTCACCAAGCAGGTGGGTGGGAGGATCAGACTGGAATCGGGGTTTCCCATCTTCCCGGTTGACACGTGTCTCTGCTTTTTCAGCCTCTGAAAGAGAAGTCTCCACACTGGGGGTAGAGAGTAAAAAGCTCTGTCTTTGGAGACCCCCCCTGGATTTGGGGGGGTGGGGAACCAGGTCCCAGAAAGACAAGAGGAAGGGGCTTGGAGGCAAGTGACTGGTGACTCTACGAGAGATGGGTTGGCAGGTGGGAAGGAAGGAGGAACTGGTGGTTGAGGGAGGGAATTTTGAATGTTGGTTTTTGTTTTTTTCATTAAACTTTTAGTGAATATGCACTCAGGCATCGGGAGAATGACAGGGATAAAAATAACCAACACTCATGTGCCAGACACTGTTCTAAGTGTTTTGAACATATTAACTCATTTTAATCCTCGCAGCAACCCTAGAAGACTCGTATGAGAATCATCCGTTTCAGAGATAAGGAAACGGAGGCCCAGAGAGGTGAACTTGACCCAAGTCACCTAGCTAATTAAAGGCAGGCAGGGAGTTCCGTCGTGGCTCAGCGGCTAATGAACCCGACTAGCATCCATGAGGATGCGGGTTCGATCCCTGGCCTCGATCAGTGGGTTAAGGATCCGGCATTGCCGTGAGCTGTGGTGCAGGTTGCAGACGAGGCTCGGATCTGGCACGGCTGTGGCTGTGGCGTAGGCCGGCGGCTCCAGCTCTGAATGGACCCCTGGCCTGGGAACCTCCATATGCTGCGGTTGCGGCCCAAAAAAGACAACCAATCAATCGATCAATCATAAAAGACAGGCAGGCTCCAGCCTTGGTCCTCTAAACTCCCCTTCACTCATGATGCTGTCTTCATCCAAAGCAGGTTGCCACCTGTAATCTCACTAGCCCCTCTCCTGGTAAGGTCGGTAGACTGAGAGATTGCTTCATTTCATAATGAAGGTAACTGAGGCCCAGAGTGGCTAAAACTCACCCAAGGTCACGCGGCTAGCACGTGAGGAGTTCGGATTTGAACTCAGATCCATGGCTGCCAAGACTATGCCAGGAATCCAAAACCCGGAGATATGGGGAGTGGGTTGGGGCAAGGTGGAGGTGGAATAGTGGTGTGATTGGAGAGAGGGCGAGGGAAGAGGCCAAGACAGGGATGCAGGGAAGGTGGAGGATGGGAGCCCGCATCCGTGTGGGTCAGGGACCCCCCTGCCCAGAGGGGAGAATCCTGTGTGCTGCGGGGAGCCAGTGGGGAGGTGGGAGGCGGTTTGGAGCGGGGAAGCGGGTGGGTGAATGCTGATGGCTCTGGTGTTAGTCACTGCTCAGGAAAACTAGAGATTTGGGAGGGCACGTGGTGGGGGAGGGGGCGTGGAATCTGCCAGATGCGAGGAGTGCGAGGGTCTCCCTACCGGAGCTGAGAGCGAGGAGGCTGGGAGGCAGGAGAGAGTGGGCAGGGTGTGGGAGGCCTGGGGAAGGGGTCTCTGAGAGGCTGAGAGGGATGGAAAGGCAGTGATGGGAGGACACGTCGGCCCAGGAGGCCTGATTGTCTTTTTCCAACAGTTTTTAGAATTCCCAAGAGATTCTCAGATGAGTTTATCATATAGCGGTCAAGGGCACAGAAGGGGGAATCAGAAAGTCTAGGTTCAAATCTAGCTTTGCTTCTTCCTGTGTGACCTTGGGCAGGTGGCCTAACCTCTCTGGTCCTCACATTCTTCATATGTGAATGGGGAGTCATGATGGTACCTGCTTCGGAGGCTTGTCCAAAGGTTGAGCCTAGGCCAGGAGTGCCTAGTGGGAGGCCTGGTTCACAGCCTTGCTCCATGAGTATTTGTTATTCCACAGCTGATTGGCTTACTTTAGCCTCGCATCAGCCCCCTGAGATGGGCAGGATGTGACCCCTCGTTTATCTGGGGGTAAATTGAGGGCTAGAGCAGTAACCTGACTTGCCCAAAGTCATACGGCTGTTAATATCTGAGCCAGGGTTGAACCAGCGTTATCCGTTTCCAGTTCACCAGATACCTTTGGTTGCAAACTAGGAGGTGCTGGGCTGGACTGGAGGCTGCCATGGGGAGTTCATTGGCTGGATGGGTGTCCCAGGGTCCAAGGAGTGGGTCCAGGGATGGGGCTGAAGAGGAGAGGAAGGGAAGCAAGTGAGATGGAGAGGGAGGTTTCGAGGAGAGAGAAGCCACAAGGGGACGCATTGTGGGCTGGAGCCTTTGAGGCGGCTATGAAATGGGAAGGTGGGGGAGGAGGGGGAGGGGGAGGGGGCACTGGGGGGGAGGGGAGGGGGCGGCCTGAGGTGAAGGAGGCTGCAATTTGAGGGCAGGTGGAAAGTGGGGGCTGTTCTAGGACAAGTCATGCAACCTGCAGGCAGGGACTGGGTCCAATGGGATGGGCACAGTAGGTGCTTTAGAAAAAGCAGACCTGACGTAACAGAAAGAAAGAGTGGCCCAGGGTTGGAGAGAGCGGACAGGGACCAAGAGAACCCTGGGCGATGGACTGATATCCCCCACCTGCGCCAGGCTTGTTTCTGCTATTCAAACACCAAGCTCCCCCTGCCTGTGGGCCTTTGCACCTCCTGGGCTCTCTGAATGCTGTTCCCTCTGCCTGGAACGCTGTTCCCTCTGCCTTGACTTCTATGTCCCTCTATGTCCTGGTGCAGTTAACGCCTTGGGCCTTCGCTCAGAGGTCAAGCCCCTCCCAGAAGGCCCTCCCTGACCGGCCTGTCCTGTTGCTCTTCCCTCCCCTGGAACGTCAGCCTCTGGGAGGCAGGACCCCTTTGTGTCTTGTTCCTCAGCAGCACCCAGAAGAGAACTTGAGGCAGATCGGACATATTCATTAGCTGAATGGATGGGGCAGAGGGAGGATGAGGAAGGGAGTTGGGGGGGCGGGGGAGACAGGGAAGGCAGAGGAGAGAGGGTGGGAGGGCTGGGCTGGATGCTGGGAGCCAGCAGAGGCCTGGGACAGGGAGACAGGTGGACAGAAGTGGGGGGTGCAGAGAGGCTGCTGCCTCTAGATGGGAGGATGCTCGTGCTCCGGAGGAGCAGGTGTGAGCCCCTGTGTATTGTGTGCATGTGTATGCATATGTGTTCACACACACACTTATGATTTTTCTGTCACCCAATTCCAGTCTCTTTCCACCTCTGTTTCAGTCACCCTGTCATCTGTCACTTTGGTGGACTCCCTGGCACATGTTGTCCCTCTCCTGCTATCCACGCATCTGTCTGTATTGTCTCCCCACCACCAACACACACACACACACACACAGACAGACACACACACACACACACACTTAAGAGAGCCCCTGGCATCTCTGATGGGGGCCCCTGAAGCTAGAGGTTTGGATCTGATGCCCCCTTCTCCCTCAAGGAAATTCCAGAAGGTGCCCAGTGCTTCTGCACACTCACGTTTAACCCTCTCGAGTGCTTGAGGAGTTGGTGAGCTGAAATGAACAGAGTGCCTGGGTTCCAATCCAGCCACCACCCTGTCAGCCGTATAAGCGTGGGCAAATTACATAATCTCTCTCTGCCTTGGGAGTTCCTGTGGTGGCTCAGTGGTGACAATTCCAACTAATATCCATGAGGATACAGGTTCGATCCCTGGCCTCGCTCGGGGGCTTAAGGATCTGGCGTTGCTGTAGCTGTGGTGTAGGCTTGGCAGTTATAGCTCCAGTTCAACCCCTAGCCTGGAAACCTCCATATGCCATGGCAAGGCCCTAAAAAAGGACAGAAACCAAACCCCAAATCTCTGCCTGCCTCGTCTGCCCAAGGGGAATAAGAATACTACCTACTTCATGGAGCGGCTGTAAGGGTTAAAGGAGAAATGCAGGGCCCTCGTGGCCATCAGCACCCACGTGTCAGGTGGAGATCACTCTTCTTGTCTTCATTTTTCACATGAGGACATGGAGGCTGGGACTGTCCAGAGGGTGGATGGGGGCACCTCTGATCGTCTCTTCCGAGCTGGTCTCGTTTGCCCACAGCCGGCTTTCTTTTCAGGCCAGCTTCTTCCAGAAATGGAGGCGGTGCTCCTTAGGAAACGGGCACCGCTCAGAGCAGAGCACCTGTGCCACCGATGAGCCCAGGGAGGGGCTGAGCCTTGCCTGGAGTCCCCTAGCAGGTCCACCAGAGGCGAGAGCGCCTGGCTTCCAGGCTGGGCCCTTCCTGCAGCCTGGCACCTCTCCCTGCTTTTCCACCCCAGCCTCAAGAGCAGCGCCGACTCTTTTGGGGCCAGGAAGGAATAGAGGGGCCGCGTGGAAAGAGCCCGAGAGGGAGCACCAGCCAGTTCACCTCTGGCCCTGTCTGCTGTGCCACCTCTGGCCTTATTTACTGGCAGGCGGGTCAGGCAACCTCTCCGAGCCCGTTTCCTCATCTGTAACGTGGATGACAGCCAGCGCTCACCGAGCATTTATTCTCGCTGGCAGCATCAGGCATTTTTCCTGCCTGGTCTTACTGCCTCCTCCCGCCCACAGTGTGGGGAGGACTGGATTGCCATTCAATAAACACAGGGGCTGAGGCTCAGAGGGAAGAAGGCGTGTGGCCTTCCAGCCACGGACCTGGGCAAACTCTTAAGCCTCTTGGGGACGCAGGTTCCCCATCTATCCAAGGGCGCCTTTGTAAGCATGAAATGGATAAACAAACGCCGTGCACATGGAACGTTATAAAATCCTGTACACATGCCGCAGTTATAACTATGTTGACCAATGGTCCTTACAGAGTTTTAATGAAGATTAAATGAGATAACAAGACGGCATGACCTATGGCCAGAGGTGCCATCAAACACGAATGTTTTGCTAGCGGCTCAGGGCGCAAAGCAGAGCCTCGCCCAGATTGGGCCTTGTCGGGAGGGGACGTGGCTGGTGGCCGAGTCACCAGTAGGAGGCGGCCTGGTTTCAGGCCTCAGAAGGGACACGTGGGAGGAGGCAGGTCTGAGATGCCTCTGGTTTCCTGGCCCCTTTCAGCCCCAGTGCCCTTGAGCAAGTCCTTCCTCTTCCCCCTCTGCCCTCCTGTTCCTTCATCTGTGAAATGGGGACAGCTTTTCTCGAGGGCTCAGATGGTGAGGATCAGACAGGATTAGAGACGTCAGAGCATCTGGAGAGTGTAGAGGGTTTGCGTTCTCAGCTGCCCGTCATCGCTACGCCCAGTACAGGTAGCCTTGCCTCTCAAGGGCAGATAAACAGGCAGCCGGATGTGCCCCCAGCAGCATCGAGGCTGGGCCCTGGGAACCACAGGGGAGAGAGACTTGAGAGAGTCTTAAGTCAGCCTGGGAAAGGGAAGAAGACAGCGGATAGGACAGTTCCCAGGCCCCCGGACCAGTGAGAGGCCTCATGCCCTGTGGGCAGTCGGGCCAAGGGCTGAGTGCTTGAAGGCAGAGAAGTGACAGAGGCATGGCTTTTAGCTCCAGGAGGAGAGGACCTCATGGGGCAGCTGGCTTTTTGAGGGTGGAACATCATGGGAGGCCGGTGGGGTCCTCAGAGGTGAGCTGAGCATCCTGGAGCCTCTTGGGACCCAGGTCTGTTTGTGGTTTCCTGTCAGACAGAGGTTTGAGAAGCCAGAGGTCCCCACGGTGCTACCCCGGCTTCTGGCAGCTGTGGGCAGATAACACAGGCGCCTCGCTTTCCCAGGAGACGGTTGGAGGGTAAATATAAGTGCTGAACAGGTTCTCTGACGCGTGTGGGGAGGATCCCTGGGGACCATCTGAGCTCAGTGGGGCTTGGGCAGGAAGCAGGGGTGCCTTTGTGGGAGTCCGGCTGGATGACTCTGGGCTCACGCGGCCCTCCGATTCCAAGTTCCCTTGGCTGTTTCGATGGCATCTACGGCCCATCTGGCCCTGTCTAGGTTCGATCTGAGCTGTCTGCGATCTGTCTGCACCGAGTCTGGTTCGTCCGGAGCTGCTGTCTGCTTTCTGTCAGGTCCTGTCTGCGATCTGCTCGGACCCGGTCGCTCTTCTCTTTAGATCTCAACTGGCAACACGCCCACTAGACACTGTTCGGATCCTGTCTCGATTTGATTTGGGCTTTGGTCGTGAGAGTCTGAGTTTTGGCTGGGGTTTTTCTGGAAATCAGGGTGAACCGTTTCAATTTCCATCCAGACTGATTAGGGCTCTAGATGTAATTAAGCTTGATGGGCTCGGCTTTTGCTGTTCCAAGCAGAGAAGGGTCTTGAGTCGGGAGTGTGGAGCCATGGGGAGCCCTCCCTGCCCCCCCATTCCTCTTCCCCAGCAGAGGCTCAGAGGGGCTGGGAGAACAGCCCCAGAGGGCCCGCCCAAATGTCCCGGGCGGCTGGCGCATGTCTGTGTGTCCACACGTGTCAGCAGGCAGGTTTGCCGTGGGTCTGTGTGCGGCTGAACGTCAGCACATCAGTGTATCTTGGTGTGGGTGTCAGCGGCCCTATTTCTGTGCGCCTTGTGTGTCAGCCCTTCTGTCTCTGTCACTGGTCTGTCTGGTGGCGGCGGTGGCGGTATGGGTGGGTGAATCCCTTTGTGTCTCTGAGCCCTGGGGGTGGAGGGCTGAGCAGCTGCAGGTTGCAACTGGAAAATCCAAGCAAGTGAGAGTCGGTGGGTGTGAAGTTGGGAGAGGCTGGATGAAGGCAAATGAATACACGGAGGAGAGTCAGCAGGGAGGGGTGGGGGGGGTGGAGGGGAGAGTGGGGCGGAGGAGGGAGGTCGGGGTGCTGCCTGTGTCTCTCATCCCGCCCTCCCCGGGCCTGACTGTGCCTGCTTAGCTTGGTGCCTGCCGCTGGCAGTGCAGTGACCTTGCCTAGGGGACGTGGCTGGTCGGGTCGGAGGCTGAAGGGGAAGAGAAGGGAGCAAAGTGAGGCCGGGCAGGAGTGGCTGTGGGGGATGGTGGGGGCGCCAGACTCCTGGGGCTCCATCCCAGACCCCTTCTCCCAGCGCAGAGCCAACTCCTACAAGGCTGACATTTAGCTGGTTGTCATAACATCAGAATACTTCCATACTGGTTGATTAAAGCCGCTGTCCAGAGCGCCGCAAGCCTCCAGGGTGACCGCACTCACAGGACCACTTCCGTCCCTGAAAGGGTGCCTCTGGCTGAGTCTCTCCAAGGTGTCCTTTGCACTGTCCGCTACCCGGCCGCCAGGACCCTGTGCCATGAGATAGCCAGTATTCCAGTATTGATTGTGACTGCTCGGTGCCCTGGCCCCATGCAGGTGGCCCTTCCCAGGACACCCTTGCTCCGAGCCTAGAGCTAGAAGTGTCAGAACTACTCACAGACTCTGCCTTTCCTTGCCCCCCCCCGCCCCCGCCCCGCAGGCGAAAGACAGCGATGATGAGGAGGAGGTGGTCCATGTGGACCGGGACCACTTCATGGATGAGTTCTTTGAACAGGTAAAGAACTCACCCTGGCCCCCAGCCAACAGCTTCCTTCTCCTGGTCCCCCTCCCCCTGCCCCCACCCCACTCTCTACTCCTCCAACCCCTTGGCCTCTTACCAACCCCTCTGGGTCTGGCCCGTTTCCCTGAACCCTGACTGAGCCCCCTGAAATCCCTTTGTCTGGCCCGACGACTTGGCTGGGTATAGCCGATTTGCTGCCCCAGGTGGAAGAGATCCGGGGCTGCATTGAGAAGCTGTCGGAGGATGTGGAGCAAGTGAAAAAACAGCATAGTGCCATCCTGGCCGCCCCCAACCCAGATGAAAGTAAGTGCTGCCGCTGCTGCTGCTGCTGCTGCTGCTGCTGCTGCTGATACTGCTGCATGCCTGGGGGCGGTGGGCAGAAGGAGTCTGGGGTCTCACCCCATGTCTCACCCCCTCCACCCCTCCCCTCAGAGACCAAACAGGAGCTGGAGGACCTCACTGCAGACATCAAGAAGACGGCCAATAAGGTTCGATCCAAGTTGAAAGGTGAGGCATGCCGTCCCCTGACCCAGGAGGGAAAAAACCCCTGCCCTCCATTGGGCTACCCAGGCCTTTCTATGAAGAATGTCTGCAAACTTCCAGGAGCCATATTCCTAAACAGTGAGAAAGCATAAAACCCGAGATTTCTCAACTTGCCCCAGATTCCTTGAAGAAAGATACATACGTGACAGGGAGATGAGGGAGAGGAGGCTTTCTGTCCAATTTGCATCTGAGCTCTGCTGATTCCATCAGCATGAGGGTCCACCAGGAAAATCATCTTCCAGGTGGCTTTAGTTTCACAGAGGCCTCATTTCTCTAGAACAGGTGCCCGGCATAGCGCTAAGCACCCAGTAGGTGGGCTCAGCAAATGCTTCTGCATTGGTATCCTTAGCTCAGGACAGATTGGACTGTGTGGCTGACATCAGGGGCTGGCAGGCTTTCAGGAGGGACTTGCCAAATGCTCATGTATTCACTCTAATTTAAGGACTTGGGTGCTGGTAATAACCACCTTCCCCCCAAAGCATTGTGGGTTGGGAACCTCCTTGTCTGCCGGTGCCAAGGGACTAGCAGTGGTCCCGTGATGCTCATTCGTATGCCTCTGGTAATTCAGCATCAGAAAACATTTGCCAAGCACCGACCCTGTCCAAGGCACTTTGCCCGGGCTTTGGGGAAAAGGAGCCGTGTCGGATGCGTGGCCCTGAGCACAATGACCTTGGTTCGGGGAGATGAGGACGGGGGTTCTGTGCCCTCTCGGACTCAACAGGAGGCCATGCGTGAGCCTCCAGTGCTGATCTGTAAGCCCTTTGCAGTCAGGAGAGTGTACTAAAAGTATAAATCCAGACAGAGGGAGCGATGGAAATCATCAACTCACTCTAGACAAGTAACCTGCCCTCAGCTTCCTCGTCAGCACAGAAAGAACTACTGAAGCGGCATAGGGAAGTTCACGTGGTCAGGGATCATGTCCTCGCCACAGCAGTGACAATGCCAGGTCCTTAACCCAGTGAGCCACCAGGGAGCTCCTGAAGCAATTTCAAAGCTGGCTTTTTTTTCTCCTTGGTTGCAAAATCTTTTTTTCCCAAGTGAACTCTTACCCCAAATTCCAACACAGACACAAAAGTCAGGCTGTTTGGGCCGAACTGGAGTTGGGAGACCCAGGGCCCTACCTGCCTGGCCTCCTCTTCTATGAACTCCCAGCAACAGCCCCTGAGGTTCCTTCTTAGAAGCAGGGTTCCCTGGGAGTTCCCTTTATAGCTCAGCGCTGATGAACCTGACTAGTATCCATGAGGACTTGAGTTTGATTCCTGGCCTCCCTCAGTGGGTTAAGGATCTGGTGTTGCTGTGGGCTGTGGTGTAGGTCGCAGACACAGCTTGGATCTGGCATTGCTGTGTTTGTGGTGTAGGACAGCAGCTGCAGCTCCAATTCGACCCCTAGCCTGGGAACCTCCATATGCCGCAGGTGTGGTCCTAAAAAGAAAACACAGGAAAAAAAAACCAAAAAACAAAAAAACCAGGGTTCCAGGGAACACAGTTTAAAAATCCCTAGGCACAGCGATTTCTTTGCGCCCCTTGAGCTCTGAGATTAACCCTCTCTAGACAACCATGAGGAGGACTGTAGGGTTTAGGAGTTCAGAAATCGACCAAGAAAGAAGCTAGGGGAGTTCCTGTTGTGGCGCAGTGGTTAACGAATCCGACTAGGAACCATGAGGTTGCGGGTTCGGTCCCTGCCCTTGCTCAGTGGGTTAATGATCTGGCGTTGCCGTGAGTTGTGGTGTAGGTTGCAGACGCGGCTCGGATCCCACGTTGCTGTGGCTCTGGCGTAGGCCAGTGGCTACAGCTCCGATTGGACCCCTAGCCTGGGAACCTCCATATGCCGAGGGAGCGGCCCAAGAAATAGCAACAACAACAACAACAAAGACAAAAAGACCAAAAAAAAAAAAAAAAAAAAAAAAAAAAAAAAAAAAAAAAAAAGAAAGAAAGAAAGAAGCTAGGAAGGGAGTTCCCATCGCGGAGCAGCTGAAACAAATCCGACTAGGAACCATGAGGTTGCAGGTTCGCTCCCTGGCCTTGCTCAGTGGATTAAGGATCCGGTGTTGCCGTGAGCTGTGGCATAGGCTGGCAGCTGTACTGCTGACTGGACCCCTAGCCTGGGAACCTCCATATGCCATGGGTGCTGCCCTAAAAAGACAAAAAGAGACAAAAATAAATAAATAAATAAAATTAGTAAGAAGTGTATTTAAAAAAGAAAGCAGCTAGGAATCGTGGTAATGGCTTAGAGAAGCTGACCTTCTAGAGCTCCAGAAAAAAAGAGACGATTGTCTTCCTCGCCATCTTTCTCCAGCTCTGTGATGGCACGAGCTCCAGCTCTGTGTGTAACCTTGAGATGAGTTGCTTTACCCCTTTCAACCTCAGTTTCTAAGACAAGGGCTGCCGTCACGCAACTCCTAAGATTACTGTGAGAAGTCAGACCCTGTAAAGGATCCCTTCCTCCGGGGCCTAGCCCCAGCCCCAAGCCTGACAATAGGATCCCAGTCGTTGGGGCCAGAGATTCCAACATCCCTGGCTTTGTGTTCCTGGATTTTTCCTGTAGCCGCTGAGCCAGGGCTGGCAGGTGAGCTTTGGGGTGTCATCCAGCCCCAGACCGCCAGGGCTGCCAGCGGAAGGGAGAAGGGATGTTCTCAGGAATGGCCTGGAGGGCCTTCCAGGTCTGAGAGGGCCTGGTGATTCATCCCTGCCGCATTTTCTGAGCACAGTGGATCTTACCCGAAAGCTCTATTTTAGAAAATCTCAGTAAGCGTGAAGAGTGCATGATCTAGAAGCAGGAATCCCAGTTAATCTGTGTGCTTTTCCAGAGCATCCTTTAGAAGTGGGAATTCCGCGCACAGGGATCACCTGATAGGGCAGGGCTGTAGAACAATTTTCTCTGTTGCAATATCCATCCACTTACCCTAGAATTTTCCAAGGAAGGGTTGGCAGCTAGAATGTGACCCACCTGAACGTTCTTGCCTTCCTACAGAAAAATCCCAGGGTGGGCTCCTTGCCCCTTTATAGAGGCTGTAGGAGGAGTTCCCGTGGAAACAAATCCGACTAGGAACCATGAGGTTGCGGGTTCGATGCCTGGCCTTGCTCAGTGGGTTAAGGATCTGGCGATGCCCTGAGCTGTGGTGTAGGTGGCAGACGCGGCGGCTGGGAGCTGGCGTGGCTGTGGTGTAGGCTGGCAGCTGTAGCTCCGATTAGACCCCTAGCCTGGGAACCTCCACATGCCGTGGGTGCGGTCCTAAGAAGCAAAAAAAGCAAAAAATTAAAAAAAAAGAGGCCGTAGGAAGTGGAGAGGCCCTCATACAGAGAATGTGGACTGGGGGGCGGGGGCAGGCGTTACAGCTGTGGGACTTTCCCGCCGGAACAAATAGACCCCTTCTGTCTGGTGACCCACTGACTCTCAGTCTCCCCTCCTACCTGCCTTCGGGATTCCCTCAAACATTTGTCCCTTTATCCCCCGGCTTCCTGCTTTGGAAGACCTTGGAGTCTTTACTGTCTGCCCTCGCCTGGGTGTGACATCTATCTGTTCACGGGCCTGGGGCCTCCGTCGGGGTATCGACTCTACGTGCGTCCCAGACCCCTGCCCCACATGCCCCAGGTCTCCTGCCCGCCCGTCACTGCATCCTCTCTCCTTTAGCGATCGAGCAAAGCATCGAACAGGAAGAGGGGCTGAATCGTTCCTCCGCCGACCTGCGCATCCGCAAGACCCAGGTAGGTGGCGGCGGGCCGGTACCGTCAGGGTCGGGGCTGGAAACGGACCGCACCGGACCCGGCAGGGGAGGAGCCCTGGCTGGAGCTCTGCGGGTTGGGGGTGGGCGGGCCAGAGCCGGCACAAGTGAGGGGCGTGGCCAGGGAGGAGCCTGGGCGGGGGCGGGGCTTGGGGCGGGGCTACAGCGGAGGGCGGAACCCGGCGACATCTCGGTGCCTTAGCCAGGGCTTTGGATGATGGTTTGGGCGTAGGATGGGGGTGCTGGGGGTACCGGACGGCGCCCTTGAGCGGGGTTGAGATCATGGCGTGAGCTGAAGAAGAGGCTGTGGTCTAACTCAGCCCTTCCTGCCCACTCCTTTCCTTCTTGGTCTCCACCCGCTGCCTCCTGATGTGTCTGGACCCCCGCCCCAGCACTCCACACTCTCCCGGAAGTTCGTGGAAGTAATGACTGAATATAACGCGACCCAGTCCAAGTATCGGGACCGCTGCAAGGACCGGATCCAGCGGCAGCTGGAGATCAGTGCGTGTGACACCGCCCTCCCCAAACTCCCCAGATCTGCCCCATACTCCTTCCAGGCCCTTCCTCTCCACGGAGGGGGTGCCCGGCCTAAGGCTGGATGGGAGGATGGGCTCCTGGGTCCCTGCTGCATCACATCCGATCACCTTAGGCCCCCAGTCTGTCCCAGTCCCTGAGCAGGGAGTCCTTTCTCCCCACAGCTGGAAGGACCACAACCAATGAAGAACTGGAGGACATGCTGGAGAGCGGGAAGCTGGCCATCTTCACGGATGATGTGAGCCCCACGTGGGTGGGGTGGGGAGTCTGTTTTTGGAAGGCATTGACCTTTCTTCCCCAAGCTGAGGCCGAATTCAAGGTCCTGGGTCCGCCCTGGAATACCCAGAATCGGGAAGTCTGGACCTGGAACTGGGGAATTCCATGGGGGCAGAGCAGGAAGGTAACTTCATAAAAATGGCAAACAGTAGGTTGCCAGGCACTGTTCCAAGTACTGTACAGATTGACGTTTACCTACTAAATTCATTTAGTCCTCGCCACTAGCTTCTGAGGAAGCCGCGTGTCACAGATAAGGAAGTCTGACCCAAAGAGCTTAAATCATTTGCCAAGGCCACACAGCTATGGGCAGAGCCAGGATTTGAATTCACAGTCAGGGACCCTTCAGCAGTGAGATACTCCACTCCTGACTGAAGTGGGTCATTTCACCAAATGACTAATATGCCCACATTTTGAGGATTTTTTTTTAAAACCAGTTTTAGTTTTGCTTGAGTTTTGCACACTGCCCTGTCCTTGTCATCTTGTATGTGAAATTGACGGGCTTTCCCCAGCTGTAGTTCTCCTTTCTCTTTCTTGACTTTTGCCCTAGCCTGACCAGTCTGTCTCTCTTTCTGCTGCTGGTGGCAGAATGACTCTTCTTAAGGTTTCTAGACCAGGGTTAAAGTATGTTCAGTGACAGTCTAGCCATTTTCAGCAAGTCGTTTTTTCAGCAAATTGATTTTTGTTAAATGAGCTTTGAGCAATTTGATAATGGGCCAGTTAGGCTGGCACTCTCCCAAACAGCTCTGTCCAGGCTGTCTGTCTGTCTGTCTGAGAGTGGAGGGACACCTGCTGAGTGGTTCTAAGGAGATGGAGCCAATTCCTGCCACTTAACCCACCATCACTACAGTGGAAACCCATCATTACAATGCAGGGTTGTCGGTACCTTGCCTGAGGGCTGAACAAGATGCAGACAGTCCAAGGCAGTAGTTAACGTCTAGAGTCAGGAAAGCCTTCCTGGGAGAAGTGGCCTTGGGCTGTGTGCCTTTGGACTCGGGGAGATGGGCAAAGGACATTCAGGACAAAGGGAACAGACTGAACCAAGACAGGGAGAGTGGACCACTTGCCAAAGAGCCGCTGGGCTCTTATGATGTGGGGAGATGAGGGCAAAAAGGGTGATGGGGCCTTGACTTGCTGAGGCAAGAGGGTGTAGCCTGTGGGTAGCCATGAGCCCTGGAGGGTTTTAGAGCAGAAGCGTGGCTTGAGGAGTTCCCGTTGTGGCTTAATGGTAACGAATCCGACTCGCATTCATGAGGATGCAGGTTTGTTTGGTCCCTGGCCTCGCTCAGTGGGTTAAAGATCTGGCATTGTAAGCTGTGGCATTGTTGTGAGCTGTGGTGTAGGTTGCAGATGCAGCTTGCCATTGCTGTGGCTGTGGCGTGGGCTGGCAGCTGTAACTCCAATTTGACCTCTAGCCTGGGAACTTCTATGTGCTGCATGTGTGGCCCTAAAAAGCAAAAAAAAAAAAAAAAAAAAAAAAAAAAAAGGAGTGGCTCGATGTGGTCTAAGCTGTGAGTGGTTAGGAAAGTGAGTGCTCTGGCCTCTGTGCGGAGGAGGTAAATCTGATTGTGGGTTAGTGTCTCTCTCCCACTGACTCTTGAGGACTGCAGGGCGTTTCCTTACTTGTCCCCACCCCACATCCTGGGCACTCCAGAGCCCTTGGACACACCGCCTTCTCATCTGGGCCTCCTTTCCTGCTGGCTCACTTTCCTCCTGCCTCACTTTCCTCCTGCTTTGTCCCCTTCCATTATCCTCTCTGCCTTTGACCAGATGCAGCCCCCAATCCTGGTGGGGACCCTGGACCCTTGCCTCCCTCCCCAGGGCTTCCCTGGTGTGTGTCACTGAGGCAGCCCTGGGCTGAGGACAAGTTTTGCTTCTTATAATTTAAGACTTCTCTTTAGTGCTTCTGGTGTGCCAGGTACTATTCTAATCGACCAGTACATACGAGCTCATTTAATCTTCACACAACTAGGAGTTCCTGTCATGGCTCAGCGGTTAAGGAACCTGACTAGCATCCATGAGGACACGGGTTCGATCCCTGGCCTTGCTCAGTGGTTAAGAATCTGGCATTGCCCTGAGCTGTGGTGTAGGTCGCAGACGCGGCTCAGATCCTGTGTGGCTGTGGCTGTGGCATAGGCTGGTGGCTGCAGCTCTGATTGGATCCCTAGCCTGGGAACCTCCATATGCCATGGGTGTGGCCCTAAAAAGACAAAAAAATAAAATAAAAACTTCACACAACTCTGTGAGGTGGGCCCTGTTAGTATCCCTATTTCCTAGGTGGGGATACTGAGGCTCAGAGAGGTGGGACACTTTGCTCATGGTTACAGCTAGTAAATGCCAGCCGGATTCGAACCCAGATGCTCTTACTGTAGAATCCAGGCTCTTCCAGGAGTGAAGGGGGTTCTGCCACCTCTCTCCCCTCTAACACACCCCCGCCTCCCATCACCCTAGATCAAAATGGACTCGCAGATGACGAAGCAGGCCCTGAATGAAATCGAGACGAGGCACAACGAGATCATCAAGCTGGAAACCAGCATCCGCGAGCTGCACGACATGTTCGTGGACATGGCCATGCTCGTGGAGAGCCAGGTAGGTACTGCCCCGGCCACCGTCGGCGCGCGCGGGCCGCCGGCTCCCAGCGCGGGCCCCGCCCCTTCCGACGCGCATCTCCTCCGGCGCAGGGCGAGATGATCGACCGCATTGAGTACAACGTGGAGCATTCCGTGGACTACGTGGAGCGAGCCGTGTCCGACACCAAGAAAGCTGTGAAATATCAGAGCAAGGCCCGGAGGGTGAGCCGGGGCGGGCCCGTGGGCAGGTGGGCTGGAGCCGAGCGGGCGGGGCGGGGCTCGGGCCGGGCCGAGGCGAGGGATGGAGGCCTCCCTCTGGTTCTGACCGCTTCCTTTCTCTGTTTTCTCTCCCCTCTTCTTTTGTCCTTACCCCCTCCTGTCTGTCTGTCGGTGTGTCTCTCTCCCCCTCTCTCCGCTGCTCCCTCCTCGGCCCTCTCGCCCTTCCTGCCCGCAGAAGAAAATCATGATCATCATTTGTTGTGTGGTGCTGGGGGTGGTCTTGGCGTCGTCCATCGGGGGGACGCTGGGCTTGTAGGCCCCCCACCCCTCCCCCTCCCAGGCCCTCCCCCACCACATCGGGAGCAATACCCCCCCCACCCCTTCACTCCATCCCCTGCTCCAGGCTCACCCCCGAGACAGACCCAGGCAGCCCCCCCTTTCCCCCGGTCAGACCCTGGAGTCCCTGGACCTCCCCCCCATGGACCACCCCGCCCCCGCACGAAGATAGCAGCAGGCGTGATTACACATGCACACCAACAAGCATGCCGCCAGCACATGCTCGAGACGTGTGGACACCCCAGCGTGTGTGTGTGTGTGTGTGTGTGTGTGTGTACACGTGTGTAGAAGCACCAGATCACCCTCTTTGCCCCTCACCTCGTCTGTGTGTTGTCTGAGCTTTGCCCCCTTCGCCTGGCTTGTTGTGTGGACTGTGACCAGGTGTGACACCGCAGCCCACCAAGCCTCGCTCTGTCTTCTGTGAATAGGCGGGGGTGTGTGTGTGTCTCTGTGTGTGTGGCCATGGATCCATGGACACACAGTTTGTGTATGTGGAATTTTGTGTTCAAACGTGTGACTCCAGTGCCGCAGCACCTCCTCCCCCATGTCGGCTCCAGATGTGGCAGTTTGTGAGTGTACAGATGCTCACACTCACATTCCCAGAGGCCGCAGGTGGGCCCAAATACACACGGGCCACGGCAGACACCCCAGAGTGACGTAGAGCAAACCCTCCTGGCTGAGTCACCGCCCCCGGCCCAGGGCTGGCATGCGTCCTGGTTAGCGTGTGAGTGTGCTCGCGTGTGGAATCCAACCAAGGCGAGTGGAAGCACACACATGTAAATCACCTAGCTTAGTCTCTATGTCTGTGTGCATTTCCCCCAGCAGGTGATGTGAAAGACGTGTGTGTGTGTGTGTGTGTGTGTGTGTGTGTGTAGAGGGTTTCTACATAGTGAGCTTCTGCCCCCTGTTTTATACGGACACACATCTAAAAGAACGTGTGCCCCATCCAGGCTTGTTCATCCGGATTATTTGCCCCTCCCTCTCTCCCCAGACCTGCTGACCGCTATCTGGTATGGCCACACCCTGCTGCATCCACTTTGTGCAACTGGGGCTTCCTGCCCTGTGTGGTTGGCGCCCCCGTGCACAAAGGCCAGAGGCATTTCTGTGTCTGTCTCTTTGGGAGGACAGGCCTCCGCGTGTGGAAGCTGGGACACTTCAGTGCGCTCTCCCTGCCACGGCGGGTGCGACCACACCCAGGCACACGCCTGCACACACGCACGGCACATGCTGACACGGGCGTGGCGTGGCATGACGCCTGTACTGGCCTGCACTCGAGTGTCTCCTAGGAGGGCTTTTTTGGAGACGTCACTATAAGGGGAATGTCAAGGGCTGCCCCAGGCGGACTGGGGATGAGCGCATTCTTGAGTACTAACCTCAGTGCTGGGGGGGCCGTCATGGTCCCCGCTGCCCCGAGGATGCTCTGGACTTTGCCTCAGGGACCTTGGGTTTCAGGAATTGTTTCTTTTAGACATTCGGGAGCGGGCCAAGCGCTGGGGCCCGTGCCCTGGACACATCTGCTGAAATGTCAGCAACAGCTGTTCCTCCGCAGGGTGAGACTGAGGGTAGGACCCAGGCCTGGGTGTCTGAGGTTGAGGAAGGGGCCAGCTCCTCCCCTGCCGCGTAGACAACACACCCATGGGTGGGTTTGTGCGTTTGGTGGCAGGTGGGAGGTCCGTGGGCAAAGGACAGTGTCTAGAAGCCTCCCACACCATTGGCCCAGGAACGTGGACCCACAGGATGGAACACCCATGTACAAGAATGCGTCCTGCCCTGGGTGCGGTGTATGTGTGCACTGGGGGGAGGGCCCGGCTGTGAGTGCAGATCGTTTTCTGGAGTCGCTATATACGTGAAGTGTGTGTGTGTGTGTGTGTGCGTGTGTGTGAGCCTGAGAGGAAGAGAGAGACAATGCAGGTGTGACCTTCTGGAACATAATACCCTACCCGCCCCCCACCTCCCACCCCCGCCAGCTCAGAGAGGCAACCTCTTCCCTACCTGGCTGGGCCCTGCCTGTGTGTGGCCGGTGTATTTACAGAATCCCCGAGGCGGGCTGTCCTGAGGAGGGAAGCTCACGCTAGGTTTGCCCCTGTGTCTGAGGGCAGCCCTCCCACTCCCACTCGGGCTTCTTTGGGGTCGTCAGAGCAGGTCCCAGCACCCCCAAATCCTGCCCTCTTTCCTTCCTGCCACCCAGCCAGGACACCCTTTCAGCCCAGGTGTTTCTGGAATTCCCACAGCCTTGGGGCCACAAGGAGAAGGGTGGAGCCCTGGCTGGAAGGATGCTGCTGCTGCCTCCTTGAGGGGTAGCAGGCCTGTAGCTGCCCATCTCTGGGCCTCAGTTGGACCAGAGGATTCCCCGAGAGTCTGCTCTACCCCAGCTTTTCCAAGTCCCGCACATCACAGGGTGTGTTTGCTTGTCAGCTGTCGTGTCTGTATGTGCCCTGGCATGTCGTCTGGGGGCTGGTGTCTTCCACATGTTCTCAGACAAGGGTGTGCTGCCCGCCTGCCACGCGCCTACCACCGTCACGCCCCTGTGTGCCCCGTGGGTGGTCCTGGGCCTGGCCAGGGCTCGCTGCTTCCCCTCCCCTCTTCTCCGGAGCCCTGCCTCTCACGAAGCACACCGCGTGTCCATCCCATATGCCTGTGGGTTGATGCACGCTCTTGCCACGCCTTGAGCGTGCCTACATGATGTGTTCTATGCATTCACCCTGCCCCACCCCCAGCCTGCCCCGCAGAGGACAAGATGGGTGGCCCCCGGCTCCCTCCTCCCCCACCCGCCCCCCTGCCTGCTGTGCAGCCGTGTGCGTTGGCGTGTGTTTCTGTGTCGCTGGCGTGTCACGTGATGTAGCCGTGTTTGCTGACATGAGCCCCTGCCCCTTCTGTTTCTCCGTTGGTTTCTAGAGCTCTTTCCCTCTCCTCCTCGGAGGGGACAGGACTCCTGGGGCCTGGCTGGGGGCCCAGAGCCAGGCCACTCTCTCCTGTTAGCCCTCAGAGTCCCATTTCTCTCTATTGGTGACCAAGTTGCAAATGGATAAAACACAGGAAAATTCTGCCCCCGCCCCAGCCCTGCATGTCCTGTCCCCAGAGCCCCCCACCCCCACCCCGGGCCGGGTCGGGCCCCGTGGGACGGGAGAAATAGCAACCAATCCAACAGCGGGTGTGCTGCGTGCTCACTTCCTTCTGTCCCCACGCGGGGCAGGCGCCGTGGGGCCGGGGAGACAAGGCGGGAGGCCGGCCGGGGAGCTGGACAGGCAGATGGACCCAGGCTTGGAGAATTCGTTTTATTCCAGGGCTTAGCCAGGTACAGCATTGCTGGGGCGTCGTCAGGCAGGGGTCTAACAATATTTCAGGAACTGATATGGGTTAGAGGGGTGGGAAGCTGTGAAAATACACAGATTTCCTCAGCCTTTAGGGAAGAGAATTAAAAAAGAAATGCATAAAGGTAATAAATGGTTTAAAATGATGGGTCTGTAACCCCCAAGGCAGAACTAAGGTGGTGGGAGGAGCCAGAAAGTATCTTCACTCTGAATCCAAACCTGAGGATCACGCCTGGACATCAGCACGAGGCCTGTGGAACGTCTACCCACTTCCTGCTTGAAAAGTCAGAAACCGGGAGCTCCCGCTGTGGTGCAACAGGATTGGCACCCTCTTGGGAGCGCTGGGATACAGGTTCGATCCCCAGCCAGGCACAGTGGGTTAGGGATCCGATCTGGCATTGCTGCAGCTGTGGCTTAGGTCACGACTGCGGCTTGGATCTGATCTCTGGCCTGGGAAATCCGCATGCTGCTGGGCAGCCAAAAAAGAAGAAAAAAAAAAAAAAAATCGAAAAGTGAGACATCAGGCCTGGGTTGAGAGTGAAGAAGACACACCTGCCTGAGAACTAGACATCAGGACACAGACCCAAGGCTTGTGGATTAAAATGAGAGCTCTAGGATGGGCAGTCTGGCACCAGGCCCCTCCTGC
Organism: Sus scrofa; assembly: GCF_054392235.1. Classification (NCBI taxonomy): domain Eukaryota; kingdom Metazoa; phylum Chordata; class Mammalia; order Artiodactyla; family Suidae; genus Sus; species Sus scrofa. Next base: position 17,330,554 of record NC_139385.1, read on the forward strand.
AGCTCTAGAATGCGTCCCCACCCAGGATCTGAGGGCCCTGGACCCGGATGGCTGGGCCACGCCAGGCTCCGGGCCCCAGCCCTACTGTCATTGGGTGGAGTCTTCCCCGGCCTGCACCCAGCGGATAGTGCGGGCCCGGCTCTCCTCCCAGGAGAACAGGGGCTCATAGCCAAAGTGGCGTAGAGCCTTGTCTGTGCTGACAGTGAAGGTGGTGTTGGCCACGGCCAGCGTGTAGGGGTTGAGCAGGGGCGCATAGAGCAGCAGCGGCCGCAGCAGCCACTGCAGCAGGGCATTGAGGGTGGCCAGAAACAGCAACAGCCAGTAAGGCAGCAGCGGGCGGCTGCCCACCAGCCGCAGTCCGCAGGGGCCCAAGAACTCCATGTTGAAGTCCTCGTAGCTCTTGTAGGGTGAGTTGTCATAGCAGAAGTACACCTGGCCACCCATCAGTGGCGCTCGGTGCTCTAGCTCCCGGGCCACCAGCACGTGCATCCAGGCCACGTTACCTGCGGGGACAGGGCCGAGGGGAGAAGGGGGGGAAGTGGCCCTCAGTGCCCTTGTGACCAGGTCCATGCTGGTCTCTCCCCGGCCAGTGCTGGCCAAGCTGCCCCCTCTTTGGGCCCTTGTGGATGCTGCCCTCATAGCAACAGCTGTGCTGAAGGCTGCTTCCCTCCAGGCCCTGTAGCCGTTTGCCCTTGAGGGCCAGCCTGAATGGAGGCTATTTTTTCTGCTGATGGTCCTGGAACGATGCTGCTCCCATAACTCCAACCCTTTCCTCACTCAGCCTGTGACACGTTTTGAGGCCGTCCTTCTCGCCTTGCATGGCCCTTGTCTGCTCTGGCCCAGGTATAGACCGTCCTCTCTTAGCCAGAGTACACAACCATCCCCGACCCCAGAACCACGTGGATCCCAGAGCCCTGTTAGCCTCCCCCCGCCGCCTAGCCCAGCCTCACCCACGTAGACCCGGCCATGCTCCACAGAGGCCGGGATGGCCCGTAAGAGCCGACCCCCCAGGCGCAGGCCCTGGTGGTAGAAGTCCTTCATGATCTGGTGGCCTTCACCATAGATGCCAGTGGGACGCAGGGCACACGTCACTAGGGGCAGCCCCCCGCGGACCTGGGGGCAAAAGGCAGGCACTGCTAAGACCTAGGACACCCCGCCCCTAGGGCCTGCCCTCTGCCCTGGCCTCCAAAAGCTGGAGATGGAGGGGAGGTGCCCAGGGCAGGATGCAAAGGCGCCTGCAGGCCCTGGCTCTGCCTCTGCCCGGCAGCTCTTTCCACCCCCGCTCTGGCTCCCACATCTCATCCGCTGTCTTACCTTCCTTCCGTTGGCTTCGAGGACCAGCCGCTCAGCCAGGGCCTTGCTGCGAGGATACGGATGTCTGTGTGCTGCCTCGTATGGGGTATTCTCATTGCCCCTAGTGGGGGGAGAGGGAAAATTCTTAATGCTGGGGAGAGAGGGGGGCCTTGAAGGACTGAGGGGAACCTCAGCTCACCTGTAGAAGGGCTGGCCCTTGATGTTGGGCCCCACAACTTCCATGCTGCTTGTGTAGACCAGGAAGCGTGTTCCATTCTGCACACAAGCCTCGATCACATTCTGTGTGCCTGGGGTAGGGGGGGACGTCTAAACCAAAGCTTCCTCCCCCTCTGCATCTTTCCGCTCCCCATCCCAAAGCTGGAGGAGGACCCGAGTCTTCCAGCTCCAGGCCCAGGGCGAACCACGGCAGGTCAGTGAGGGCCAGCCCGCCATGATGGGCAGGAGTGTCCACAGGACAGATTGTCACAGGAGAATTACAGAGGTCAAGGTCAAAGAGGGGGCAGGGAACAAACAGCCAAGTTCAGGCCATGCGCCAGGGAGGATTGCGTGTGTGATCAGAGTAGGTGGAGAGCCGCTCACCCTGCACGTTGACCTCATGGATGGTCTCCGGACTGGCTCTCCCGAACACATCCACCAGCCCAGCTGTGTGGATGACCACGTGGGCTCCGGCCACAGCCGCTGCCACCTCATGGGCCTGGGTCACGTCCCCCTGGATGGCAGTCACCTGCACGGGCCCTGGGGATGGGTAGGAGCAGCCAGAGGCAATGTCAGAGCTGAGGCCACAGGCCAGCTGCTGGGTTTGGCCCACACCCTTGGAAGCCACATATTCCCAATGTGACTCATTCATCCCATCCGTCCACACTGGAAAACATAGGAGACATCATCTTTTCCACCCCAAGGAAGGAAGTCCACATCCTCTCCCCCCGTCCCCACTCTGTCCCCACCACAGTCACCTGTCTCCAGTTCCTCCAGCCAGGGGCCCAGGTGTAGGTCGAAGACGCGCAGCTCACAGAGCCGGGGTTCCTGCTGCAGCAGCATGCGGACCACATGTTCCCCCAGGAAGCCACAGCCACCTGTGACCAGGTACACCAGCTTCTGGGCCTGAGCAGAATCTGCCATGCCCTGCTGGGGAAAGACACCCTGGCTCACCTGGGTTGCCTGCTGCCACCTGCCCCGGCACCTACAGCCCACCTGTTACTCCTAGAAGAGGCCTCTGGCTTAGTGGACAGCAACAGTGACCCGGGGCCCAGAGCCGTTTCCAGAGGCTGCAGCCGTGGGAGCCGCAGCCAGGTTACCTGTCCCAACCCTGCCAGCCGCACTTACCAAGATGAGGGGAAGGCTTGGCGTGCAGGGAGGGCTCAGGGTTTGAGGCGGAGGAGGAGGTCCCGAGACAGAAAAGGAAAGGCAGTTGGCAGGGAGCCGGGGCGGCAGGGAGAGGAAGGTGGGAAGGGCCGGGATGGGGGGAAGGGACCCCAGGCCCTGGCATCACTGCTGCCTACCTGCTGCCAAGGTCCCAGGACACCCAAACTGGCCACCGGGAGGCCGTCTTCGTCCCCCAGGCCAGCGGGCCCGTGACACAGTCCCCTTCCGCTTGCTCCTCCTCCCTCCTGGCCCATTCCAGGAACAGAGACCAGCCCAGCCTCCACCTCTCCGCCCACCTTACTCTTGCCACAGGGCACCCTCTGGTGGCCACTCCACGCTGCACTGGCATCTGCTTCCAGCAGAGAACTTGAGGAAAGGGAATGGGGAAGCTGGAACCTGCTGGGTGGGCGAGGTAAAGGGAGCAGGCAGGGTGACCTCGCTCCCAGGGCATGATGTCAGTCTTTCCCTCCTGCTGGATTTCCCAGGAGGCCAGAAGCCCAGCAGCAGCTGTGGTTCTGGGAAGGGAAGGGAGGCCTGACCTTGGCCCTGCCCTGGCCGGCCTTGGCGGGGGATTTCTGGATGGCTGTTCCAGCCTAGCAGGTGGCCCAGAGTGATGGTGGCTGAGTCTGCAGGTCCTGGCTCTTGCCCGAAAGGCCCTCTCCCCACCCCAAGCTTCAGGCCACCTGTTTCCCCCTCTCTTCACTTGCCCCACCCTCTGTCCTCAGCCCCCATCCCACCCTACTCTTTCCCAAAGATACTGACCAAGCACTTTTGTACAATAAAGTTTAATCACAATTATAAAAATGTGGCGTTGGGTTTGCGCTATTAACATATGTACAGTCCAGCCCAACAGGAAGGGCCCGCCCCCCACCATCCCGGCCTGGCAAAGCCGGAGCTTCCAGACACCAGGCTGGGAGGGTGACCCACAGGGTCTGGCAGGAACAGAAGATGAGGCAGGGTTCCAGGCACGGAGTCCCCAGGACTGGGGGCGCAGGGCCCCCCCCCAGGGGGAGAACATGGCCACTGCCCCTAGAGACCCCTAAACTGGGGAGGGGTGCACGCAGGGCACAAAGGGGAAGCCCCATGAACACAAAGCAAGGGGGCTGTGCAGCCCCCAAGAACAGGATCTGTACAGGCCGGCACCCCAGGTTTCCACAGGAAACAGCTGCTGGCAGCTACAAAACATTTACAGCTTCTTCTCCGCAAAGAAAAAAAATTCAGGGGATGGGTGGGCAGGGGCAAGAGGGGAAGCAGAAGTCGCCTCAAGGGACTGAGGCTCCCTCCTGGGCTCGGGGGGCCCCCAACCCCACATTCGGAGATGGGGCACGTGGGCCCTGCTGAGCCCACTAAGGCTGGGTGGGCTGGGAGCTCAGGGCACCAAGGGGAATAAATAGGGGTGAGGGCACCAGTCCTGCCCCACCTCAGTTGAGGGAGCCGCGGCAGCTCTCGGTGCCGCACAGACACGGGATCTTGTTGTCCTCCAGCGGGAACTTGTAGTCGTAGGTGATCTCCTCGTCCACACCGATGGGCTGCTTGGAGTAGATCACGATCTTCTTCTGCGACTCGATGGTGATCACCTTGGCATAGCAGTTGGGCTGCAGGACAAGGATGGGGTGAGCTGCGGCTGTGCCCCTGGCCCCCGCCCCACCCCGGCCCGGCCCGGCCCCCCGCGCACCGTGCAGCAGTGGTTGATGAACCTCGCCAGGTTGCCACACTTCGTGGCATCGATGATGGTGTCATGATCCACCCGGAACAGGTAGCTGCTGCCAATGCCCTCCTGCACGTAGCGCTTCTCCCGCATGTCGGCCACCATCTAACAGCACAGAGCGTGATGGTCAGGGGGCTGGCCTGACCCCGCTGGCCCTTGTGATGAGGCGTCTGGACAGTCTCCCAGCTACCACCCTGGAGGCCACGCCGACCCGTCCGGGATCTGTGACGCTCCCTCTGGCACCCGCTACTCCAAGGCGCCGACTCTCCTGACCCTGCTCCCAGGAGCACCCCTCTTAGGGTCACCTCCCTATACCTTCGGCTGCCATTCTGATAGTCACCCAAAGAGGACCCCAGGGAAGTCCACACTGGTCACTGGGCAGGAGCAGCCACCAGCATCTCCTGGAGCGTCTGCCTGGCCCCCAGCGGAGCCCCCAGATGGCTGAGGGCTGGGGCAGTTCTTGAGACGACAGCGTCCATTTCACAGATTGGACCCTACTCATCCCTTCTCCAAAACAGGTGCTCACGGCTGCTGCCGTCCACGTCAGGGCTCACGGTCTGTGAGGAATAACTCATTTCCCAGAAAACAGGGCGATAATGCCGCTGCTCTCTCCCCTTGGGTGCACTCGCTGTCTCCCAGGGCTTCGGCTGCCAGGCAAGTGGAGAGGGCTCCTCCCAAACTTCCACCTCCAGCCCAAATCCACCTCAGTGCAGCTGCCACTCCACTGAGCAGCCCCTGGATGTCCCCCGGGCACCGCAACTTCCCACGCCCTGTCCTGATTGGAGCTTGTCGTGACCACACCCCGCCTCCACCCCCTCACCGGCAGCCCCACCTACTCAGCCGGCCGCTAAAGGCAGCACCCTGAGAAACCGTCTCACCTCGGCCCCTGCCCTCCTGCTCTGGAGCCACCTCGTTGCCTGGTCCTGCAGCTACCTTGGCCTCACTGCCTAGTGGAGGCCATCCCCGCCTTTAGGGGCTCTGCGACAGCCCCCTCGCCCCCACCCTGGCCTCAGCCTTGAGTGCTCTCTTGGCTCTGTAGTCAGAGGGAGCTGACTCCACCTCCCAGGTCCTCTCCTGCCTAAGGCCTTGCGGTGCCTCTTCTCCTTTCCCACCACTGGTCCTAACTTACTAACCTGGCGCTCAAGCACTGTGCTGTCTGGCCTCCCACCTGCCCCTCCGGCTCCCGCCGCTGCCACTGGCCCTGATTTTTCCAAGTAGCCATACTGACGTCCTTGCCCTTCTAAGACCATCCTGCGTCCAGGCCTTTGCACACTCCGTCTCCCGGTTGGGAGCACCCTTCAGCTCCTCATGCAAACATCACTGTGCTCCCACCTCTGCCTCCCTGAACGTCCCAGCCCTTTTCACAGCAGCCACACGACACCCTTTACTGCAGTTACCTGTTGAACACCTATCTTGCCCACTACGCTGTGAGGTCCTTAAGGGGAGAGAGAATATCAGTCTCACTTCTTGCAGGATCATTAACAACTAGTTTACTTGTACCCATTACTAATTGCTGAAGGAAGAAACGGAGGAAAAAAGGCAGGCAGGTTGCACTGGCTAAATCTCGGAGCAGGGAGCGAGTGTGGGCTTTACCCCGAGGGTCAGGTGGTTCTCGTGTCAGCACCCCATGCCGCCGTCAGATCGGGGGCTGGGTGCGGGGGCCTCACCTGGCGGATGTTCTGACCCACATATTCGATGACCATCTCGTCGGCTGCGATGGGTTCCATGGCAAACAGCCCCCACTCGTGGATCCGGCTCCGGCCAAATCGCAGCTTCTTCTTCCGGAACTAGAGAGCGGAAGGCAGACTCTGTTGCTGGGTGTCCCCTTCAACCTGGCTCCGCACCTGTCCTTGGACCCCCAGGGCAGAGGGTGTCCCGGGCCCTCGCCCACCGCAGCCCTCAGGGCTCCAGGACACGGCCTTCCCACCGCGCCTCCTCCCTCCTCAGCCCCACTCCGCACCTTGAGCTGGTTTAACTTCAGCAGGTCGCTGTCCATGATGGCCGACGTGCCGATGGCGCTCAGCAGCCGCCGCTGCTCCGACCGGCGCTCCGAAAGCACACGGTTCGTCCCCTGTGAGCAGCAGCAGGCCAGGGAGAGACGGTGAGTGATGGGAGAACTCATGGGAAGAAGGTGCAGCCAGCAGGCAGGGGCGTGGGTGGAGCCTCACCTGAGTGTCGGCTCCTTCCAGCTGCCGGGCCGAGACGGGGCACACATCCAGGTACCTGTCCTTCTCCTTCTTGCTGATGGGGTAATAGCCTTCGCTTCGAGCCGAGCCCGTCTGGTGCTCGCGGGGCCCATCCTGAGGCCGCCGCTTGCGTTTTGGAGTGCTCAGGTTGGTGAGTGCAGGGTGTTAAGGAAGAGAACCGGGTCCTCACAGACCAGATCCCTGGGGCTCTGCTCCCCGTGTCCCCCCCCCCCCACCGCCGAATCCCAGCCCAAGGAAAGGGTGACCGACCTTAGCTGGAGGTCCCGCACAAACTCAGGGTGAGGAGTACGGAGAGACGGAGACAAGTCAGTCTCAGACCCCACCTTTCCTGCCAGAAGCACTTTGGGAGGCAGAAGAGGCATGAGGCAGAGAGAACGGGTGGCCCGGCAGCCAGAGGAGAAATGCCGGGGCTGCACGCGGCAGAGAGCGGGACAGGAAGGCGATAAGCACAAACCCTAGGAATGATCTCAGGAGGACAGGGCCTGGCTGTGTGACCCCAGGGAGGCCCCCCACCCCACCGCCTGGGCCTGTCTCCCGGTCCTGAGAAGGCCAGCCTCTTGGACTCAGGATATTGGTGTGATGGACCCAGTGGGTGTCGTTAAGCCAGTCAGCCCCACTCGTCTGCTGCAGCAGCCGCTCGTATGTCAGCCGCAGGTAGCCCATGTCCTCCAAGTCCAGGCCCGAGTTCCAAATGTCATACAGGATGGTCATCTGCTCAAACTCGCTGCGCGGCTCGTAGGTGGGAGGGGGCGGGGGTGGGGGGGGCGGGGGCGGCCGCCGGCGTCTCGTGTGGGAGCGGAGGCTGCGCCGCCGGATGGCCCCCTCGCCGTCACTGCTGCTGCTGCTGCTGCTCTCCGATGACTCCGACTCCTCCTCTTCCTCCTCCTCCTCCTCCCCCTCTTCCTGCTGCTGCTGCTGTTGCTTTGGCTCCTCCGCCTCAGCCACCACCACCTCAGGGGCCTCCAGGACCTCGTCTGCCGGGGAGCTGAAGAGGGCTGCGGGGGCAGGAACTGGCTCCAGAGGCCGAGGGGCCGGCGTGGAGGGCGGCGGCTTGACCGCCAGGGCGTAGTTGTGCTCCAGGAGGATGTGGCTGAGCAGGGGGCCCGGGCGGTCCGCCTCGTCCAATGTCTCTGTGGCCTCTGAGTCGTCGCCGGCTGGCAGGGTGGGCAGCCCACGCCGGGCTGGGGTCAAGGCCAGGTCGGCCAGCACCGCCAGGTCCACTTCCGTCCCTGGCTCAGCCTCTTCTTCTTCGGTGGAGCGGCCTCGGCCTGCGGCCCGGTTCCTGCCTCCTCGGGACACCTCTTCCGGCCAGCTCTTGACCAGAGATGCGTGGTCCAGGGGCAGGTTGCGAATGGTCCGCTCTACGCCCCGGGGGACCTTGCGGGAGGTGGGAACGGGAGACTTGACCTGCGGCGGGGCAGCCGGGGGAGGCTCTGGGGCTGGCACCTCCTCCACGGCAGAGAAGGAGACGGTTTTCCGGCGTTTCTTGGGTGGAGGCAAGAGGGGGATAGGAGAGGAGGGGCGCTCATCGGGGCGGGGGGCAGGGGCCGGGGGCCCAGCTGGTGGCTCCGGGGGAGGCTGGGGCACGCTGGGAGGGAGCTCCTCAGCGGATCCTGGGGGAGGAAGCACACAGGGGGAACGAGAGGGTCAGCGTCATCAGATTGTCTCACAATAGCCAAGACATGGAAACAACCTAAATGTCCACTGACAGAAGAATGGATTAAGAAGCTATGGCACAAAAAAAAAAGGGGGGGGGAGGGAGTTCCTGTGACAGCGCAGCAGAAACGAATCGACTAGGAACCATGAGGTTGCAGGTTCGATTCCTGGCCTCGCTCAGTGGGTTGTGAATCTTGCGTTGCCGTGAGCTGTGGTGTAGGTCACAGATGTGGCTCGGATCCTGCATTCCTGTGGCTGTGGTGTAGGCCAGCAGCTGTAGCTCTGATTCGACCCCTAGCCTGGGAACCTCCACATGCCGTAGGTGCGTCCCTAAAAAAACAACAGACAAAAGACAAAAAAAAAAAAAAAAAAAAAAAAGATGTGGCACAGATATATAATGGAATACTATTCAGCCATAAAAAAAGAACAAAATAATGGCATTGCAGCAACATGGATGGAACTAGAGATTCTCATACTAAGTGAAGTAAGTCAGAAAGAGAAATATAAATACCATAAGATACATCACTTACATGTGGAATCTAATACATGGCGCAAATGAATCTATCTACAGAACAGAAACAGACTCTTGAACATATAGAACAGACATGTGGTTGCCAAGGAGGAAGGGGAGGGAGGGGGATGGATTGGGAATTTGGGGTTGGTAGATGCCAACTATTACATTTAGAATGGATAAGCAATGAGGTCCTGCTGTATAGCAGAGGGAACTACGTCCAATCACTTGTGACAGAATATGATAAAAAATAACATGAGGAGTTCCCGTCGTGGCACAGTGGTTAACGAATCCGATTAAGAACCATGAGGTTGCAGGTTCGGTCCCTGCCCTTGCTCAGTGGGTTAACGATCCGGCGTTGCCGTGAGCTGTGGTGTAGGTTGCAGACGCGGCTCGGATCCCGCGTTGCTGTGGCTCTGGCATAGGCTGGTGGCTACAGCTCCGATTCAACCCATAGCCTGGGAACCTCCATATGCCGCAGGAGCGGCCCAAGAAATAGCAACAACAACAACAACAACAACAAAAGACAAAAAAACAAACAAACAAAAAAAAATGAGAAAAAGGATGTATATGTATGTATAACTGAGTCACTTTGCTGTACAGCAAAAATTGACACAATATTGTAAATCAACTATAATAAAAAAAATTTAAAAAAAAATAAAACAGGAGAGTTATCATCATGGCTCAGTGGTTAACAAACCCGACTAGCGTCCATGAGGACGTGGGTTTGATCCCTGGCCTTGCTCAGTGTGTTAAGGATCTGGGGTTGCTGTGAGTTGTGGTGTAGGTCACAGACAAGGCTCAGATCCCACGTTGCTGTGGCTGTGGTGTAGGCCAGCGGCTACAGCTCTGATTCGATCCCAGCCTGGGAACCTCCATATACCGCTGGTGCGGCCCTAAAAGACAAAAAGCCAAAAAATATAAAAATAAAAATAAAAAATAAAACAGGGAGTTCCTACTGTGGCTCAGCTGCAATGAACAGGACCAGAATCAATGTGGACCCAAGTTTGATCCATGAACTCGCTCAGTGGGTTAAGGATCCAGGGTTGCCATGAGCTGCAGTGTAGGTCGCAGATGTGGCTTGGATCTGGTGTTGCTATGGCTGTGGCATAGGCTGGCAGCTGCAGCTCTGACTAGACCACTAGCCTGGGAACCTCCATATGCTGCGGGTGAGGCCCTAAAAAGACAAAAAATAAGAAAAGTATTTAAAAAAAAAAAAGAGTCATCAGAATGAGATTAATTATGGGCAGGAACCTGGCCAACCTCTGGGGGCATCACACCCCAGCTTCTGACAGCCCCTTGCTCCTACAGGGCACTTACCACCTGCCTCCCTCACTCTCATACCTGTCACATCTTCAGCACAATGGGCTCCCTTGACAGGGTGGGGTTTTGCCCTGTCATTCATATCTTTGACAAACACTGAGCACCAGCTATGTGCCAGGTATGAGGGAAACAACTTTAGCAGCACTTTTTTTTTTTTTTTCTTTTTAGGGCTGCACCCTCGGCATGTGAAGGTTCCCAGGCTAGGGGTCCAATAGGAGCTACAGCTGCCGGCCTACACCAAAGCCACAACAACGTTCAGATCTGAGCCGAGTCTGTGACCTACACCGAAGCTCATGGCAGTGCCGGATGCTTAACCCACTGAGCGAGGCCAGGGATCAAACCTGCAACCTCATGGATCCTAGTCGTGTTTGTAAACCACTCAGCCACGAAAGGAACTCCAGTAGACACTTCCAAAGCCCTCACAGAACTTCTAGTCCAATGGAGACAATTTCATGAAACAGATGTGCAGCCCCAACTCATAAGGGCGGGGGTGGGGGATCTAAGGAAATCAATACTTGGACTCTAGCCTCTTTACCAAGACAGGTGGTGACAAAACCACATCCAACAACTAGGAAGAGACTAAGACAACTTTTTGCCAGCTGCATTTTATAAAAAGGATGCAGTTGGCCAGATATGAATTGAAGTATCCATTATTTCCACTATAAACAATATCCTTTGCTTAGTAAACGGAAAGAGATACAATGTAAGAAACTGAATTTTTGTCTTAAACTATTTTACAAAATTGCACTGGGGATTTTCCCAAGTGAGAAAGGGGTCAGAATAGTGCATGTCTGAACACTGCTCAAGACATACCCAGCCCCTTCCCTGAGGCCCGCCCTGTCCTGCAGACCTAACCCACCAGACAAGGGCCTTGTGGCCAGTCCACAGCCTCCTGCTCTCATCCTAGGTTTTAGCTACTCCAGCAGGCACGGCCTTTCAGGCCCTTGGCCCTGTGCTCACACGGTTCCCTTGTTCGGAATGCCCCTCTCCTTTCACCCATCCAGAAAGCTCACCTGCAGCCTTTAGACCCAATTGGACGCCACCAAGTTGTGAAGGCCTCCCCAGTTTCCTCAGGCGCTGGTAATGCTGTCCTCTCAGACCAGAGGCTGGTGGTTGTCAAGGGCCAATCTTTAGATTGGTTGCTCCAGATTAAAAACTGATGTTTGGGGCTAAGCACCAATCCAAACCTTTTATATACATAATTACTCATTTAACTCTCCAACAATCCTATGAGGTATGTACTATTATTAACCGCATCTTACTGATAAGGAAGTCCAGGCAGAGAGAGAGGCTGACGACCTGCCAAAGTCACACAGGTAGCAAATGACCAGACAAGACCTGCACCCCTGGGACAGCCTGGATTGAGTCTGAGGTCTTATCCACTGTCCCTCGCTGCTCGGGATCCCCTGCCCTGGGACTCGGCAGCTTCACACCTGGCCCTAGAACTCACAGAGCTAAGGGGCGGCCGGCACCAGGCCTGGCTGAGGCAGGCAGTGATCGACACGTGTCCACTGCCTTCACCGACACGCCCTCAGCCTCCTGTCTCCTGGGGCTCTGGACACCACCTGCGGCCTCGGCCAGGACTAATTCACGCTCAGAAGCTAGCGAGGACTGGGTGCTGGTGTCTGGACCTCTGGTTCTTCTGAGTCCTCTTGCCTCTTCTCCTCTCCAGCGCTTCGGGGCGGCCTTCTCCTCTGACCCATCCTCCCAACCTAGCCCACTGCGCCCTCTGGAACGACTTCTCCTCCTAACTCAGCTTCTTCCCACAGATTTCCCTTTTGCTCCCCGTCCTGAAGGAAAGCTGGCCGTGGCTGCCATTTAGAGACAACTTCTCAGGTACCTGCTCAGCCTATACACCTCCCAGAATCCACCATTTCTGATGCATGACCTGGCCCACCTGCCATCGTTAAGCGACAGCTACCTGACCCAAGCCAGCCCAAAGAGAAACTGCCCTGCGGATAAGGATCTAAGATAGGAGCAGGTCTGTCTGTGGGGGCAGACATCTCTGCTAGAATGGAGAGGCAGAGGAAGGCCATCTGCAGGAGAGAGGAATGAGCCAGATGGGATGCTGGAAGAAAAGTGAGTCCCAAAGGTGTCCAGGCCCGTCTCTGCGATCCACCAGAGAAGCCCCCTCCCAGGCTCCTGCCATCAGGCTACACACCCCTCTAGCCAGTTGTATACCTGGCCGCTCGATTTCCCTACCATTTTCTAAAAACCAAAGGACCTCTCCCTTCCCACCACTGCCGTCGATCTAGGGAACCTGTTCACCAGCCTCTCACATTTACTCAACCTCAGCTACCCTCCACCAGTCACACACCCCACCATGTCACCTACCTCCACCCTGGAGGGTGACACGAACCCCGACCCTCTGACCACAATTCCCTGGATCCCTTCAGTTCACCCCGATGCACTCGTTCAATTTCGCATCCTCTGTCACCTTCCAGCCTATCATCCTCCCCCTAAATTAACTTCTTTCTTGTGCCCAGACCATAGCAGACCCTCACTCTGTCCTCTCCTTTCACGCTACTTCCCACAGCCTTCCGCCACCTCCACTGTGTAGACCACTAACCCTGAATTCATCCAACCATCCCCCTTCTCTCCTCCTTCACCCCAGCTCCCAGCCTCAGCTGGGCCTCTGAATTGCGGGCAATCCTAGTCAGCTTTCAGCCTCACTCCCCACCCTTCTTAGTTCTAGACTCTTCACCCATCCTCCTCATGCTCGGCAATGTCCTGCCTTCCTGCGAAGACAAGAAAAGGAGGCCTTCAGGCTGAAACCCCACATCACCTGGCCTCCCCATTTACAGAGAGACCTGCATCTGACCTAGAGGTCCCCCTGCCCCACCTCCCAGCAAATGCTCCCCTCTTTCCCGGTCCATCCACCTGTTCCCTCTTCCCTTCAGTGTATGACACACTCAGGTCTCACCCACTTTCAAAAACTAACCCTCCACCAACCCCACACTTTCTTGCTGTCTCTCCAAGCCCAGCTGGGTAACCCTGAGCATCTCACTAGGCCTCAAATCCTTCCTCTACAAAACAGGGGTGTTAGGGATGTTCTGAGGAGTAAACAAGAAAATGAAATTCGCAACGTGCTAGGCCTTAGAGCCTGACACATACGAACTACTCAGTAAACATTAACTAGGAGCTCCCGTGTGGCACAGCGGGTTAAGGAGTTGGCGTGGTCACTGCAGCAGCTGGGGGAATCTTCCCCGCCAACTCTCCTCTTTCACAAGAGCAGCTCACCCTTCCAGAAGACTGGTTATCTGTCCCTAGCTCTCACCCTCTAACTTGAGCCGCACCACTGAAATTGCTTAGGGTCACCAGTCACCTCCCAACAAACCCACAGCGGCTTCTTCTAGTGTGGCCGTCCAACCCAGACCACTCCCTCCCTTTGAAAACGCGAGCGCTCTGGTTTCCTCCCCAGCTCTCTGCTCATTCCCTTTCAGCCAGTCTCCTCTGGCTCCACTCTGCCCAGCGATCTCACATGAGACTGCAAGGCTCTGATGCCCTCCTCTCGGTAGAGATCCTTCCAAGGTAAACAAGGGTGTCACACCCACACTTTCCATTCCATTTCCAGCCTTCTGTTTTCTAGAGCTCTAGGTGGTCTATTGACCCCGCTGCCTTAATGCTTCCCCTTGGGAGACCTTGGGAGGCACATGAAACTCACCCCCAATTAAATGCATGTCTTCTGCCTAGATCTGGTTCTCCTTGAGTTTCCTTTCCTGATAAATAGTTTGACCAAGAGGTTCCATGTTTGAAATTTCTCTCAAACTCTTGCCCCAACTTTCACTCCCTGCACCCCACTGTAACCATGCTGCTTTGGTTCAGGCCTTTCGCTTACCCGCATCCCTTCAAACTTGCTCAGGAGCAGCCCCACCTCCTCCTTCACTTCTTCTGCATCCCTCCCCCTCCTGCCAGAATGATCTTCCTGAAACGCAAATCCGATCCCATTCCAGTGTTTCTTCCTACCCTACTGAGAACGAAAGAGCACTAGCACTGATGCCCCTTGACCTGCCACAGACTTTGGAGACGTGTCTTAAGACTAATCAGAGCCCCGACTCCTTCTCTCGTGGGGTCTGGATCAGAACAGAGCGCACCAGCACTAGGAGGTTTTCTTGCGGTCACTGGCTATCTCAGACCATGGATTCTCAGTGTTCAGCAGAGAGCGCTCTGGAAGGTCACCTGCACCTTTGACATGTAACTTGAAAACGGACTGACTCCCATCACAAGAGCAATCTATCCTAAGTTACCAACACTGCTGGCCTTACTTGCTGCAATAGCCTCTTAATCTCTTGGCATAAAGTCTGGCCCCTCTCCAAGTTTCCTCTGCATTGCATCTTTTCAAAACGCAAATACAATCACGTCATTCCTCTGATGGCATTCCACTGCCCCCAAGATACAGCCCAAACTCCTATCAGGGCCTATTCATTCTGCATGTCTCTCCAGTTCCAGCCACTCTAGCTGCCCCTCGCTCTCCACTCTTCAGGTTAGCTTTACGCCCTTTAGAGGATACGCCCTTTCCTCTGTCTGTGGGGGCTTGGCACACCCTTCTGCCTCTCTGCCTTGACGTTAGCCCCCTGGTGCCTCAGCAGAGAAGACTTCCCCACGGATGTGCTCCCTTTCTCAGAGCACCGCATGCTTTACTTTCACGGCGCTCATCAGTCTGTAGTCACAGATCTTCTTACATATGATCTGGAGACGGAACTGACGGTCTCTATAGACCATAAGCTTCATGAAGGTGAAAACAGCACCGACTGTGCCACCGTTTTACCCCTTGTACCCACTCTAAGGATGCCACTGATAAACATCTATTACCTGAACAAACAGTTCACTCAGCAAGCTAAGTTACGGGTGAGATAAAAAATAACAACCGAAAGTACAGATCCACAAAGGAAAGAAAGCAAAGACAGGGTTACACTGTCAAGAGTTACTATCTAGCCCACGCGGCCATTTCCTCTCCTTCAGGTAGACACCCTAACACCAACGAAGAGCCTTGAGGAAAGTTTGCAAGAGACACTGACCCTACTGGGAGTTTTCTCCTTAACTTATTCGGGAAGCGACCATTCTGTTTTCCTCTAGCAGTCAAGCACCCTGGTCTGCTGGGAAACCTGTCTCCAGCAGCGCAGTCTGAGCGTGCTAGGCCGCAAAGGTCTCCCAGAGAGGACCGGCGGGAGACGGTGCCTCCTGTCCAACAAAGTCACACACTTGTATATAATGAATAAACGTCGACCCCCGCTTCCGGGGAGACAGACCCACACATCCACAGAGGCCAAAACCACAGCTCCGCACCACCTACCCGCCGGTCTTGCCGGAGACGTCTCCTGTTCGGGGAGAGCTGTGACGGGGGAGTCCGCAACCCTTTCCGGCTCAGGCTCCTCGGCAGGTGCTGGCAGGGGCGCAGGGACATCTCTAGGGGGCGATGGCGCTGAGGGTATGGTTGCGGGCTGCTCCTCTTCCTCTTCTTCCTCTTCAGAGGAGGACTCAGATGAGGAGGAGGACGATGACGACGAGGAGGAGGAAGAGGAGGAAGATGTGGAGCTGGATGAGCTGCTGCTCTCGGAGTCCGACGTGCTATCATTCTCGCCATCTGAGTCAGCATACAGAGAACATTTGGAGGACGAATCGCTTTCCTCGTCCTCGCCTGGAAATCCAGAAGGGGCAATCAGGCGAGGTGGGAAGACCCTCACTGGGTCAAGCCATGGGCTCATTCACGGACTCACCACGAGGGACAGGTCAGGCTCTGTGCTACATGCTGGGAATGCCTACCCTCAAGGAGTCGGGGGAGCACACTTGTCCACAGTGTGAGGAAGTTCAGCATGAGGGGCCAGGGGAGGAGGCAAAGGGAAGCCCTGCCTTCTGCCTGGTGGACCAAGTCAGGGAGGGCACCCCTAGGAAGGAGATGCTCATGGCGAAGGATGAGGAGGGTCTGCCCAGCCTCGCGGGGCTGCGTGGGGACGTCCAAGGTAAGAGGAGACTCTGCCCTGGGAGACGGGCAAGCAGTCTGCTCTAACCAGAAGCATTGCCCGGAGTGGGGCTGACAGACACCGCCTGGCGGGGAGACTCTGACAGGCTTCTAGGGCGACATAAGCATGGACAGTGTTACATGGTCTAGGCCTCTGGCAGTGACGACACACTGGAAGGACTGTAAGAACTGCACAGTTTTTGGGGAACGTAACAGAGCAAGTTAGAACGCAGGTGGTGTGGCCAGGGAGGGACCTGGCAAACGGCAGGATGAAGCTGAACAGATAAGCGGGCGCTGGATCCCAACCAGCCTAAAGCCTCAGGCTGAGGAGTCACTTGGGGAAAACAGGGAGCCAGGAAGAGCCTTAGGGAGGGACGAAACGGGGTCAGGTATGCATTTTAGGAAAGATAACTCCATCACCAAGTTTAGACATGGATTGAAATGGAGAGGGAAGGATGGAAACGGAGACCAGGAAATCAGTCAGAACGGCTGCACACTCCACGTGAGAAAAGCAGGAGAGCAGGAACAAGGGAGGCGACTAATTCAAGAAACACTGAAGTGGTAAAAGTGACAGGAACTGGGGACCAAGTGAACGTGTGGAGGGGTCTGCACCCCCTCACTCCTAGCAGATGACCTTGCCCTCTGCTTTCCTGAAAGAGGGGCTCTCAGAGCTTCGTTCTCAGGATCCTGGCTTCCACTGAAACGGCCCCGCTAGGAGCCAGGCCTTCACCAACCGATGTCAAACAATCAGTCTTCCCCAGTTGCCGACCCTGCCCCTGCCACTCCCTACCTACCCTGTTAACCTATTTTTTCTTCCTTCCTAGCAAGTATCTCCATGTGAAGTGCTATTATCCGTTCACCTGATTGTCAAGCCGCCTCCTCCACTGTGACTGATTGCAAGCCTCACAAAAGCAGGAACCCCACCTGTCTTGGTCACTGGTATGTCCCTAATATCTAGAATGTGTCTGGCACACAGGAGGGGCTCAATATAGGTTTCTGGACAAACAAATTAAAAGAGGGACTAAACGACATACCCAAGCCTCAATAAATGTGGAGGAAAACAAACAGGTTTTCAACTAAAGAACCAAGTTGGGCCTGGTGACAGCAGTTGCAGGGAGAGGAAGGCGGCAGAGCTCGGTGGCTGAGCCATAAAGGAAGAGCAGTGCTCACGGGGAAAGGCTCGGTCTGGCAGCATCAGGGGGCACAGGAGGACGCAAGGGGGTGGGAAAATAAACAGGTTCTGCTGGGTTGTCTTCAGAAGAGACCATGTCTCAGCTGCAGAGGTGAGCAGGAGGGAGCGTATACTGGGGATGGTTTACAGCGAGCCAAGGGTTCCGAAGGACGGGGCTAGAAAACAAGTGCTTTGGGACAGGACAAAGACGGCCAGTCAATCCGGCAGGAAAGGCTAGCTTGCGCTCGGAAAGGGCTAGACAGGTGCCTAAGTCCCTCCTTCCACAGAATTCTTCAGTACCCTGTGTGTGCTTACCATCTGATGCCCCTGTCTCCTTCTTGGCAGCATCCATGGCTTCCTCACGCTCTTCATCTTCCTCATCTTCCTCTTCATCCTCCTCATCCTTAAGGAAAGAGGCAGGTGGGAATTCACAGGAAAAGGACAGCTGGCCCTCCAGGAGGCGCAGCCACCCAGCTCCAGCTCAGAGGGAAGCCAGCTGGGGACAGGAACTCAGGACACGGGCTCCTGGTAGGGTCGGGGCGCCAGGCTGCTCACCTTCTCCGAGGAGGACTCCTGTGACGCCTCCTCTCCCTCGCTGTCCAGAGCAAAGGACTTGCGGTGCTTGCCCTGGGTCTTGCTGCGCTCTTCATCTCGCTTCGGGGGCTTGGTCCCCGGACGCCCTGGCTCTCCAACCTCCTTCTCTCGCTCAGCATCTAGGCCCAGGCGGAGGGCAGTTAGTGCCAATTACCATCAGCAATAACAGCTCCCGCTGCCCTAGCCTGTACAAGGAGCTCTGCATACACCAACTGTGACCCTTCACACAGCCCTGAGACACAGACCTCGTTCTATAGACAAGAAGTTGATGCTCGTCAGAGAAAGACAAAACTCTCCGAGTCATTTAACACTTTATACACCTTTACACGCACTGCCCCCATCCTCTCTCCCACCCTTTTCGGGGCTGGGTGAAGAGGGAGATGAGTTTGTTTTGCCCCAGATAATAGTACTAACATGGACGGATCTCCAGGAGAGCAGGTCAGACTCAATAAGGAAGGTTCCTGCCCCCAAAGTTATCAACTAGTAACTCAGACCTCGACAAACTGGGAGGAAGGGTCCATGAGAGCTTTAGCATTTGGGAAAAACAATTTATTCAACTTCTGTGGCTCCAGATGCTGAAGTTACTGTTTGATCTCACAGAAGAGTGAAATGCAGAAAACTGAGTCAGCACACCAGAAATAAGACCCACGGCTAAAATCCTGGGATAAACTGACCTGAAACTTCTCACATCTCACAGAACTGTTTCATTTTAACCCTGTTTCAAATCTCCACTTGGCTCCTCGCCCTCAAGTCATCTCACCCTTTCAAGCCTGCCTCTCGCTTTCCTCTAAGACTCTAAACCGCCTTTTGTCCCTTTTCTCTGTCCCCTGACTCCCCACTCACCATCTTCATCTTCTTCAGCGGGAGTAGAAGGCCGGGGCCTCTTTTCCTCACTGGCCTCTGAAATTTCTGAAGGCTCTTTTCGCTTTACCTGGGAGATGGGAAGAGATGGAGTCCGTTTCGAACCTAAACACTCGTGGTTCCCAACCACCCTTACCCGGGAATCCCCCTGCAGCCCTCTCCCCACCCAGCCCGGCAAGACCACAATTCTGAGTACCTTGAAAGAAGGCAGCCGCAGGGCCCCTCGCAGCCCTGACCCAAAGGCAAAAGCTTCAATGCCGGTGGTACCCCCGCTCTTGGCCCAGTCTACGAGGGACAGCAGGCCTGGCTCTTTGAGCTTTGTCTTCTCTTTATCCTCCTCCTTGGCTTGCTGTTTAGCTGCGTTCTGGAATGGCTGCAGGCAGTAGCGGGACTGAGCCCCAGAACCCAGGTGTGCCCTCCCGCCTGAGATCGACTCCCAGGGCCCAGAAATACAGAAACGCATCTCCTCATTTTTCCACCTGACACACACCTGTTCTCACCTCCCTTGCACCAGCCCCCCCAGGTTGGCATCTTCTCAAAAGCCCGCTCATTCGGCCCATCCGTCTTATGAAGCTGCTACTATGATTCCCACTCTACAGACAGAGATGCTAAAGACTGCAGCCCAAGAGACTCAAGGGCTTTATCCACCACAAATAAGCAGCAGCGTCAGAACAAAGTTCTTTTTCTGCTGCTCTGTGTGCCTCCCAGCTCCCCTGCCCAACTGAGTCCCCCACCAAGTGCCCAGTCTCTCTCCACCTGCCTGGATCATCCCTCCTCTCTACTCTGAGCTGTGCAACCTGAAAAAGCCAGAGGTCTAGTTCCTCCAGCAGAGCCCCAGGTCTGCCCAGTCCCAAGCACTGGCCCTCACCTTGGCCTTTTCTTCCTTGCTTTCCCACCACTGGTCAAAGGCTCCAAAGGCCACATTCTCCACCATCTTGCGGTTGAGGTCTCGCTGCATGATGCTCTTCATCTCTTGGACTAAGGTGGCCAGCACGCGGCCCACAGTGCCTGCCGATGGTAGGGCCTTGCCCTCTGCCAGCTCTGCTTCCTCCCTGGGAGGCAGCCGGGCCTCTTCTCCCGAGACTGAGGAGGAGGGCAGGGGCTCGGCTGCCATGGGCAAAGGCAGGTGATAGGCCTCCCGGGAGTACGCCCCTCGGCCTTCTTGCCCTTGTGTGTACAAAGCATAGGGTAAGCCATAGGCTGCCTCTTGGTGGGGTGGGAATGGAAGGAAGGCCTCCCCAAAGGCCCCACTGGGGGGACCAGCTGAGGCAGCAGTCAATCCTTTGCCCTGCCGCAGCTGGTGGAGCCGAGTTAACATCTGGGTCTGCATCTGGAAGGACATGGGCATCCCTCCCCACTGAGCCCCAAGTCGATCCATGAGCTCTAGGGAGTTCACAAAGTCATAGATGTGGGGGGGCGGTGGAGGAGGCGGGGGGTACTCGGGGGGCGGTGGCCCATCAGGTCGGGGTGGGAGGAGGTAGGCAGGCTGGTGGGGAGGATAACCCAGGGGAAGGGAAGCCAGGTACGGAGGGGGAGGGGGTGGAGGAGGGGGAGGGGGTGGGGGTTGCTGGGGGGGTGTGGGGGCCGGAGGGGGTGAGCCGCCCCGGTCATCGTCGGAGATTTCCATGTCCTCTCCAGAAGAGCATGGAGAAGCCTGTGGGGGTGCAGAGGATGGTCACTGAAAGCTACGGCCTGCTCCTTCGGCTGCTTCTCACATCCCTGCTGTCTCGTCTAGCTCCCTTCCTTCTCCCCCTGGCCCCAACCCTGCCTCCCAGACCCCAGCACTTCTGCTGGTTGACCCGACCTCACCTGGCTCTGTCCGTTGGCCTTGGGTGACTCCCGGGGAGCTCCTGGGTCCCCACTCCCTGTGGGTGCCACATCCTCAAAATTTGCTGGGGCTGGAGGGGGCGTGCAGGGGCCGTGACCTGACCCAGAAGGCAGCTCGCTCCCCGCATCTCTGGCACCAGGGCCTGTGGCGCTGTTTTCTTCCTCTTCCTCAGTGTCGGAGGCCAGGAAAGAAAACTTGGAGCGCTGCTCCTTCAGCAACATCTCAATGCGAGAATCCAGGCTGCTGTGCTGAGCGAAGGGCACGCTCTCATTGGTGGTCTCTGGGGCTGGGGAGCCAGAGCGGGCGGGTGAGGCTGGCCGGGGGGAGGTCCGAGCTTCTTCTCTCTCGGGGCTGGGCCCCCCGCCCCCGCCACCTCCACCAGGTTCTGGAGGCTCTGGGGGTGGAGCTTCCGAGGCAGGAGGCCGGTAGTCCTGGTCAGCAGGGCGGCTGGGCTCCGGGGGCAAGTAGGAGGTGTAGGAAGGTGGGAAGCGCTCAGCTGCATTTTCAGCAAAAGGTGCCCCTGAGGGCTCCTCCCGAGTTGCCCGGCGGGGTGGGTAGGAAGCATGGCGTTGGTAGCGATTCCAGCTTTCATAATATGCTGGGTAGTTTGAGTCTGAACCACGAAAATGAGAGGATGAGGAAGACGAGGACGACGAAGAGGATGAGGACAACGAGGAGGAAGAAGAGGAGGCGGCGGCGGTGGCTGCCGTGGTGGCGGGGATGGCTGCAGAGGTGGTCGTGGGGGCCGAAGATGCAGAGAAATGGCGGCGGGAGAACGAATCTTGGTAGCTGTTCTCTGACCGCCGGGGCTTGAAGGAGGTGGAAGTGGTGCTGGAGAAAATGTGCAGGGGTTAAGCGGGATTCAGCTCTGTACGACCAACCCCACTGCCCGGGCTGTCAGCACCCGAAGCCCCTCTCTGCTGCTCCCAGAAGATGTGTGTGTGTGTGGGTGGGTGCAGCAAAGCCTGAGACATGCAGGACTTCCCGGGCCAGGGATCAAACCCGCACCACAGCAATGACAACACTGGATCCTTAACCACTAGGCCACCAGGGAACTCCCCCAAAGGAAGATCTAAATGCTGATGGGTTCCTAGCTAGAGACTAAGTTCCCTGCGGACAGGGATGTGTTGGCTGCATCCACAGAGAAACTGGCACAAATTATTTCCAACTCCCTCTTAGAAAGACTTTCCCCCCTCCCCCATGGCAGTTCCCAGAATCCGCACCTGCTGGAGTAGGCGGAGTCCTGAGAGTAGGGGGTGCTGCCCCGAGACGTGTAGGGGGTTCCTTGGGAGGACTGAGGGGTGAACTGGCCGAAGGAAGATGGGGTGTCTTGTCGGCTGCTGGAGAAGCTTGTGTCCTGGGAACAGGGGGTGCCATTGCCAGGAGTGCCCACCACAGCAGTGCCTGCTGGGAAGGCAGCTGTGTCGGAGGAGGATCGGCGGCGGGATTCAGTCTGGAGAGAGAAAGTGGAACAGGGAGAAAGAAAAAAGGATCAAGTACCATTTGACAATGGGCCTTCCCCAAACCAAGAATCTCAATTCCCTGTCTCTCGAAAGCAGCTACGCATCTCTTTCTTGGCTCTTCCGGTACTTAAGAGTCTAGTCCGGAATCTCCCGGAGTCTGATCTTGGCATCTGAGTACTGTGCCCACATGGCTAGGGCCTGGGCAACCACAGGCTTCTCACCGTCTCAGTGGCTGCACCAGAGCCTTGGAACTTCTCACTCAGAGCCTTGCCCCCAGTGGGCACCGTCTGAGGGGTGTAGGAGCCATTGACTATCAGCTCATAATACTTCATTCGTTGCTGTCCTGGAGGGAGGAAAATGAAAACCGAGAGAGTCAGACGGAGGAGACAACTCCTTTCCAATTTGGTATTCCCACTTCCTTCTCAGACCCCGAGCTTCCTAAAATTTCTTGGGACTCTCGGGATTGGAGCTTTCAGTTCTACCTCCTCTCTACCTTTTAACTATTACAAACAAAGTATCAGGCGACACTTCTTAGTTTCTAAAAACACTTCTAACGTGTTACTATGTTAGTGATCATCAAGGGAGAGAAACATTAGTATCCCTGTTTTACTGCCTTCAAGAAAACTGACCTGCACAAAGTCACAAAGTTAGTCAGCCGCAGAACTGGAATTCAATACCAAGATCACCCGATGTGAGAACCCACCTCTTCAACCTATAAACTAAAGCTGCAAAACGGCAGCCTGGGAGTTTCCATTGTGGCACAGCAGGTTAAGGATCCGATGGTGTAGCTGCAGAGGCTTGGGTGGCTGCTGAGGCACAGGTTCAATCCCCAGGGGTTAAGGGCAGTGGATTAAGGGTGCAGAGCTGTGCAGCTGTGCCAGAGGTCACAGCTGCAACTTGGATTTGATCCCCGGCCCAACAACTTCCATATGCCACAGGTGTGACCAAAAAAAGATATTAAAAAAGCAAGCAGGGAGTTCCCGTCGTGGTGCAGTGGTTAACGAATCCGACTAGGAACCATGAGGTTGCAGGTTCGATCCCTGCCCTTGCTCAGTAGGTTAACGATCCGGTGTTGCCGTGAGCTGTGGTGTAGGTCGCAGACGCAGCTCAAATCCCGTGTTGCTGTGGCTCTGGCGTAGGCTGGCGGCTACAGCTCCAATTCGACCCCTAGCCTGGGAACCTCCCATATGCTGCAGGAGCGGCCCAAGAAATGGCAAAAAGACAAAAAAAAAAAAAAAAAAAGCAACCTGAAGGCTAAAGCCAGCCCACTGTTGTATTTTATTTGCCTTACATGATCACTTAGGTACCCGCAAGGGTGAGAGAGGAACGGAGCATTTAAGGCCAATGACATTTCACAAGAACCTAGATTTCTGGTTTAACAGTATACATATATACACGGCAACATTAGTCTTCACTTCACTTACAAATTGGTTAACATCAAGTAACAGTTGCCCACTGTTTATTTTTTTTTTAGGGCCGCTCCTGCGGCACATAGAGGTTCCCAGGCTAGGGGGCCAATTGGAGCTATAGCTGCCGGCCTACACCACAGCCACAGCAACGCCAGATCCAAGTCGTGTCTGTGACCTACACCTCAGCTCACAGCAATGCCGATCCTTAACCCACTGAGTGAGGCCAGGAGTTGAACCTGCATCCTCATGGATACTAATCAGATTTGTTTCCACTGAGCCACGACGTGGAACTCCCCAGGTGCCCCCTTTAGATGACACCAGACAGTATGGCACAGTCTCCACCCCTCACTACTGCTCCTTAACACAGAAGCCCAGACTGCTTGACTCACCTATACACGTCCTTAATTCTCAATCCAAAATTCAAAACCCCAAAAACTCAAAACCCAGTGTGTTTTGGAATTTGGTGTCAAAACCTGACCTGCAGCTATTTACTAGAGACTTTATCCATCCTACTGAGAGGAACTCTTCATACTTTTTTTCTTACAAACACAGTGACATACCAGACCACAGGATGCTGTGCCAACCCTGCCAGATATAACACACAAAAAACAACACACGTACCATAACCTCTCCATAAAACTCTGCCATCAGAAAAACACCTGGCCCAAGAGTCTCAGATGAGTAACCACGTGCCTGATCAGTTGCCTGGAGCCCCAACAGGCATCTGCGTGTACCATCTCCGCCAGAGCCCAACCTCGGGCAACAGGCAAGGAGGCCCTCACCTTTGATGTCGAGCTGGGCGTGGATGATGTTGCCCATGACGGAGGTAAGGTGGAGGTTTTTGACTGTTTCCTTGGCTCCCCGAGTGCTGGTGAAGAGCACACGGGCCAGGCCCAGGTGCTTGCGAGTACGAGGGTGAAGAAGGATCTCGACCTCTTCCACCTCGCCATACTTTCGGCACATGTCCTTCAGGAAGGTCTCCCGCACGTTGTCATTCAGCCTCGCGAAAGTCACTTCTTTCAGTGGGATCTGTCCGATGTAGAACTCGTCCAGCTGTGGACAAGACAGGAGTTAAGTCTGGGGTCTCCCCACTGACCACTGCTCCTCTGCCCTTTGGAAAACTCAGGTGAGATTCATGAGGCTGAGGAGAGAGAACTGGGAAACTAAACGGCAAGGGAGTGGAGAAGGTGGACCCAACAAGGGATACACCAGTCTTGACCCCTCTTTTCCCTGAACTCTCTTCACCCCAGAAAAAAAGGCGAGATCCAGGAAGAGAAATGCACAAACTAAGGACTGAACATACGTAAAAGAAAGGTTATACAGAAATGATCCACTAGCTCAGCTTTCACTAAGCGACTGGACACTAGGAATACAAAGATGACAAAAAAAAAAAGATTCCTGTTCGGATGAAAAGACAAGGCATTCCCTGGTGGCCTAGCGTGTTAAGGATCCTGCATTGCCACGCTGTGGTACGGGATCAATCCCTGGTCTGGGAACTTGTGTGTGTAGCAGGCACAGCCAAAAAAAAAAAAAAAAAAAAGATGAGACAGAGAGAGACACACAAACATAATGTGACCCAAGTGTCAGCAAAGGTGTAGACAGGGTGTCTGGAAGTTCAGAGAGGGAAACCTCTGCTCAGAGAGGAGGCAGGAAAGAATTCACAAAAATGTTATCATTCATACAGGGCTTTTCAGACAAACAGGTTCACCAAAATGACAGAACCTGTAAGACACAAAACTATAAAACAGTGCAATGCCTAGATGCTGCGTGCAGAGCGCCTGGCACGACAGGACACAGGTGTGCAGTATCTAGGCAGGAGAGGAAGCCTGGCCAGATGAGTAATCACACATGCCAATGCACAAAAACGTTGACAACAAAAAACAAAATAAGAAATAAATGATAGCAATAAAATAGAAAAGAGAACGGAGACAAAAAACCCAGGAGAAATGAATATGAGAGTCTTATTAAAGGAATGGAGACAAAAACAGAAAAACTCAAGTTAAAAAAAGAGATGCGTTTAGATAAAAGAGTCAGCACGACTTGGTAACAAATTATGTGACAGATAAAGGACAGAAGACTCCTGGGTTTCAAGCTTGTACAGCCGAGTAGATGGTATTACCACTCATTAGTTAGAAGAAAACGGAAAGAAAAGCAGGATCAAGGGAGTGAAGGTAGCTGTTTTACATCTCTTGCGATTGAGATTTCTGTGGGGCCTCCAGATGGAGCTGTCCCTCCACCAGGCATGTAAGTGTGGAGTTCAAGAGATTGATCTTGGCTGGGAACAGAGATTTAGAACTCATCACCATCTCAGTGGTAGTCAAAGTTGTGGGTAAGAAAGAGATTGTCCAAGAAATGGGTACAAAGTAAAAAAAAAAAAAAAAAGAGGGATGAGGGAACCCCCCCAGGACTTACTTAAAAAGAAAGAAAAAAAAAATTATTGGCACAACACTGTAAGCCAACTGTACTCAGGAAAAAAAAAATTAAAAAGAAAAAAAAAAGAAAAAGGATAAAGAACCAGTAGAGGAAACTAAGAACCGCCAGTTTTCTAGATCCAGTCCAAGGCCCAGTGAATATACTACCTGGACAGGAACATGGGAACCCTGTGAGGAAACAAGACTGAGGAGGGGTGAAGAACAGAGGACTCCAGGGACGGAGTCTTTGGCGTTGTCACTCCCCTTAATTGAGAAACTGGGGTAACACACAGGGCGCTGTTGTGCTATGTGCTGTCCAGAAGTACACAGAGACAGGCACAGAAGCTAGATCTGTCTTTATCCTTCAAAGAGCTCGAGACACCTCGCCTACACCTTTCCAGAAAATAAACTGACCTCCCATCAGAACAACTCACTCTCATAGCCTCAGAAGTTCTTAGATCTGACTGTGAGCCTTCTCGTCCTACGCTGAAGACCAGACTAGACCACCAGGATGGATCCTCCACACCCTCCAAGGACCACCACACCAGGAGACTAGCAGACACGTACCTTAAACTTAGGGACTGGGAGGGAAAAGTCTCTGTTTTTGGACCTGACGTGGCAGCGGGGGTCTTGGAGGTCTTCAACTGGTATATACTTTGAGTCCTAGGAAGATAAGCAGGAACAGAAAGACAGCTCAAGGTGAAACCACGGTGCTGAGCTCTGGAGCCCCTTTGGAGACCCATGTGCCAAAGAGCTGGGTTCTAGTTGCCCACTTGAAAGAAGGTAGGTTACAGGTATGAGAGTTCCTCCTACGTCTGAACAGAGGTGCCGAACAGAGGTAACAGAGGGGAACGGGGCCTGAGTTCTCTAGACGGCAAAGAAAAGGCCTGGGCACTCACGTTGACACTGAAGTGAATTCCATCATAGCGGTACACCTTTTGAGAAGGCCTGCGCAAGGCAGGGTCCAAGGCAGGATCCACGATGAGCTTGTAGTTCCGCCACTGGAAGCTCGGGGCCTTCTGCCCATCTCCCCCACCTTCCTGATCCATCTTTGCTCATTTACACTGTTAGGAAAGAGGGATACGCAAGGGGACTCAGGACTTAGGCCTGACTGCCTTGCTGCCCCTCACGGACTAGCCCCGACTCCAGGTTCTCTCATTACCCCAGTTTCCACACCTCACCAGGACCCGTGGCTCCCCCAGATCTCCCCCCCGGGTACCTTCTTTCACCACAACACCCCATTCTCTATCCACCTCCCAACTCTCCCCTTAGGCCCCCAGGCCCCTCTCGCGCCCCCTTACCTTCCCGCTCTCCCTAGCGCGCGCCCCACTTGGCCTCCGCGCAAGACCCCTCCCCCGCCCCCTGGCAGGCCCCGCCCCCTCCCGCCTCCTCACCGGCCAGCGGCCCGGGCCAAGCCCGGCTCCCGCTCCCACACACCCGCTCCCGTCCCCGCGCCCCAATCCTCTGGCCAAGAGGTGGCACCTCTTCGGGGCGTTGGAAACACCGCGAGACCGAGCCCGAGACCCGGCTTCGGCCCCGAATCCCGGCGGGGGGGGTGGGGGGAACGCGCGCCGCTGCCCTCTCCTCCCGCCCCGGCGCGTTCTGCCCCCCCCATCTCCGCGCACGCGCGGCGCGGCCCCACTCACCCGCTCGCGGCGAGCGGCTCCCCCTCCCCCCACCCCGCGCGGCACCTCAGCGGCGCGAGGCGGCGGCGGCGGCGGCGGCGACAGCGCGAGACCCGGCCCCGCAGCGGTGGCGGCGGCGGCGCCCCCCCACCACCACCTCCCCGGCGCGCGCACCAAACACCACCGCCACCTGCGCGAGGCCCAGCGGGCACAGCGTCTACATTCGCACTTTCGCCACGGGCGCTGCCGGGAGACCCAAGGGGCCGAGGATAGCGGCTTCGCCTCGGCCGGCGCCCTGTGAGGCTCGAGAGTTGTGGCCCAGGGAGCGTGGAAAGTGGCCGCATCCCCCGGAGAGTGGGCTTCACCACAACTATCCAGCTGCTCTGGCTTCGGGTCCTTGACGAATCGGCGGCGACGAAAGCAGCGACTAATCCCTGAGGAAAAGGGGGCGGGGCGGAGGGGAGGCGGCCAGCCAGAGCTGGGGAGATTTGAGTGGCGCGTTGAACAAGCGCAGATTCGTCAGGCGGGCGGGGCGAATCGGTAGACGGGATGCGCGCTCCTTTTGCTCCTCTTTCCTGCCCCTTCCTCACGCGGCCGAAGGTCTAAGAGGCTGCAGATTCGCCACAGGTCCTGGCCTCAGCTGTTGCCTCCCTTCACCGCCTTGATGGAGCCAAGAAAATAATGCCTCGATAGCCAAGCCCTGTTGGCAGAGTCGGCCACTTTCCGTGGACCTTTCTTACTAGCACAACTCAGAGGACTGCTCACTTCCGACCGGGGGTAATGGCTACGGAGTCCGAGGAGAATTTTCGGCCGAATATAGAGGAGTAATTCTGAGGAGGAGCTGGCCTAGCGAATCTGCGAATTCTTTCGTGGGCGGGGCCAGGGCGCTGCGCGCAGAGGGCGTGGTTAGAGCGTGCGGAGCCCGGCGTCGCGGGGGCGCTTCCTGTAGGACCCTCCGAAACCGGGGCGGGTTGGGAGGGGCACCCCGGAGGTGGAAAAATACTACCAACTACAGTGACTCAGACTGTTTGGCGCCGCGCATAATGCAGAGAGCAGATTCCTCCCGTTATCTTTTCTGGGCCTCTGCCTGTTTAAGCTACCCATTTGACAGATGGGGACACTGAGGCCTGCAGAGGGTGCTGCGTTTTGCCCACAGTGGCCCACCGTTAGTGCTTAAATCTTAGCCTGTCTCAAAGTTATGTGATAACCCTGGTAGGTCCTGAAGGACCTTGAGCCAGTCCTGTAAAAAATGATAAACTAGGTCGTACTTGAGCTAGGATGGGCTGGTTGATTCCCCAGGCTTCATGGTCCCAGCGCCTGCCGTTTTCAGCTGCGCAATCCTCGGCCCTCCCTGGGTTACGCAGTACCGCCGCTCGAGGGCAGCACTAGTCCAGGCTTAAACCTGGGACCCTCCGACTGAGGTCGCCCTGATGCTTTTTCTCAGGCTAGGACGCTGGCATCCTGGTCTCTGGGTGGTAATGGCACTCGCAGGTAGCCCTTGTACTTGAGCCAAGGATCCCCTAGGTTCCGGATATGTGTGTATGAGTCCCTCGATGTATGACCTTGGCCAAGTCACTGACCTCTTAAGGCTTCAGATTCTTTCTCTGAAAATGGATGTTGATTACTGTCATGCAAGACGACTGTAGGTGTTAAAACTGCAGGAGGGGCCCTCGAGGCCTGGTTCATACAAATTCACAATTTTTTTTTCCTCTGGCCAGGGATCAAACTTTGGCAGAGCAGTGACAAGGTGGGATTTTTTTTTACCTCTAGGCCATTGGGGAGCTCCCAAATTTACAAATTTAAGTAATAGCAATAGAGTAATAGGTCCGAGGTCTCACACCAAAAGAATCCTAAGAAAGGATTAGGATCCTTCACAATTTTGAAAAGTTGAAAAAATTAATTTACAGTAGAGGGTAGGCTATGAGATCAGGTTCCTTTCTGTCCCAGTTGAAAGATATTGGTTCCTTTTCTCAAACAAAAGATTCCCTGCATGGTGATAAAGGTAGTCCTAGTTTATAATGACTAAGTGGCTTAGGGCAAGAGCCTCAGTCTTCTTAAAGGAGTTCCTAGCTAATTTATCTCTGAAATGGTAATGACAAAGACCTTTCTCTTGAGGTGATTGTAAATAAACGGATTAAATAAGATTACCTTGAAAGAAAGAAAGAAAAAGAAAAGGAAAAACATTACCTAGGAGAAGCCCCTAGTATGTAGTAGTCACTCAAGAAAAGTAATTTAACACTACAAGGAACATATTAAATCCTCAGTGGAAGAGTTGGAGACCCTGGGCTCAGGAACCACAGTGCAAAAGCCTTTAGCTTTAGAATAACTCGGTCTCAGGAGTCCCCCCTTGTGGTGCAGCAGAAATGAATCTGACTAGGAACCATGGGGTTTCCAGTTTGATCCCTGGCCTCACGCAGTGGGTTAAGGATCTGGCGTTGGCGTGCTCTGTGGTGTAGGTCACAGACGCGGCTTGGATCCCATGTTGCTGTGGCTGTGGTATAGGCCAGGAGCTGTGGCTCCGATTCGTCACCTAGCCTGGGAACCTCCATGTACTGAAGGTGTGGCCCTAAAAAAGCAAAAAAAAAAAAAAAAAAAAAAAAAAAAAAAAAAAAAAGGAATAACTCAGTCTCCACATTCAGAAGTCACTGGCCCCTGTCAGCACCAGAAAGGGGTCATACCTAGAACCCACTCCCCTCTACTCCCACCCTGCTCTGCCCTCAGTGACACTTGCCTCTTGACTCTTAAGAACAAGTCACCAGTTCCCAAGGAGGCCTCCCCTTCCCCCCATTCACAGCCAGAAGGTCATGTGTG
The DNA here is from genome assembly GCF_054392235.1 of Sus scrofa. Lineage (NCBI taxonomy): Eukaryota > Metazoa > Chordata > Mammalia > Artiodactyla > Suidae > Sus > Sus scrofa. The sequence continues at coordinate 17,360,767 of NC_139385.1, forward strand.
AAACAATTTATTATACAAAATCAGGTGCATCAAAAATTCAGTGTCAGAATAGTTCTGTATTCCAAGGGCTGGAATGGACCGTCTCCTTTACATGCCAACCCAACCCTTGCTAGGGAGTCAGGCTGGGCACACCAACACCCATCCCTGGGCCAGGAGAGTGAGAACCAGATATAAAAGCATAAGTGTGGGTCTAGAGCAGTGGAGCGGGCACTTGAACCTCCTCCAAATAGGGAGGCTCCCCCTTGGAAAGGCTGGACCTATGCCTGGGGTAGAAACATTCAAATCCCTCTCTGAAGCAACCAAAGTGAGAGTGGGCAACCCATCAAAATCTAAGGATGGGGAGTTCCTGCTCTGGTGCAACGAGATCAGTGGCATCTTGGGAGCCCTGGGATGTAGGTTCAAATCCCGGCCCCACACAGTGAGTTAAGGATTTGGCATTGGTGCAGCTGCAGCTTAGGTATCGGCTAAGGCTTGGATCTGATCCCTCGTCTGGGAACTCCCTATGTCCTGGGGCGACCAAAAAGGAAAAAAAATTAAGGGAAAAAAAATCTGAGGATGGGGAAAACCTCTTCTACCCTGCAACCCCCCAGATGCCAGCCATAAAACAAATTCTACAGAAGCGAAGCAAGGATTGGCTGCCTTCTGGGGCAGCTAGGTGGGCGTGTAACCCTCCAACCGACCTCCACATTCTGTGTAGAGGCAAGTGGCTAAGGGTCGGCACCAAAGGTCTGACCAGGATCTCCCTGCTTCCCCTCTACCTACAGCATCAGCCTTGGACTGAGGACCTTCCTCTTCCTTTGCTCCTCCCAGCCCAAGTGCACAGTAGAGCTTACAAAACCCATGGGACAGAGTGACAGGGAGAATCCCTGGGAATGTGGGAGCCACCCCAAGGCCCAGCCCAAAGGGCCCTGAGGGCAGAAATCTGTTCTCTACCTGAGTGGCCACAGGAAGTAGCTCCAGGCAGGGGCAGGGAATGGGGTCTGTAGACCTGAGGCCTCAGTCAGACCCCTGAAGGAGGCAGTGCTTGCAGTGTGGCTAACACCAGCCTTACACAGCCTGCAGCTCCCCCTGCAGGCGACTCAGCTCCTCTAGCTCTTGCTTGTGGCGGTCTGTCTTGTGTGCCACCAAGGAGCGGTAGAAATGCAGGGCAAAGACCACAAATACAAGCCCTACAGGTACCATGATTGCCGTGGAGGCCATGGCTGCTTGCCAGCCTGGTCCATGGCCCCCCCCACCACCACCACCGCCACACACTTGCCGAGGTGGGCAGGCCTCAGGTGGCTCAGCCTGTGACGGGGCTACAGATGCAGAGGATGGCTTGGAAGCTGGACTAAGGGCGGTGGCCACTGGTGGCAGAGTCCCAGGCACCTGGGAGGCAGGTACCATGGGGGCTGATGTGCCCGAGGGGGCCCCGATGGGCACAAACTTGACCCAGCCAACCAGGACAACTTCAGCAAGGAAGAGGAAGGTGCCCAAGGCAGTGGAGAAGCCCCAGGCCAGCTCCACATAGCGGTGGAGTCGCTGGTGTGGAGACTGGTGGACAGAGTTGAGGTTGTGGATGTTGCTAACGGCTTCAATATGAGGCAGCAGACACGTGGAGACCATGAGTGCAAAGAGGTGCACAGCCACCAGCACCGTGGTGCAGGCACTAAAGGCCACCAGCAGGCCCGGCGGGTATTCGTATTTGCTCTCCAGCTGTACCTCTACCATGGCCACCTGTGGGGACAAGAGGGGATGGGTTGAGTGCTCATAACCTCAACAGTAGAGGGGTTTTTTGCCTGTTGTCATTCATCACTGACGCATCCCTAAGACCTGGAACAGTGCTTGGCAGAAAGAAGGCATGCAGTCTGTTGAGGGAATGAATGGGCAGCCTTGGCAAGACTCTGTCCTATTCCAGACCTCGGTTTCCCCACTCGGCTATCAGGAGGGCTGGATGCCATGTTCCTGACAAATCTTGTTATAACATGGGAGTTAAAAAGCACGAGTTCTCGTCGTGGCTCAGTGGTTAACGAACCACTGAGGACCCATGAGGACGCAGGTTCAACCCTGGCCTTGCTCAGTGGGTTAAGGATCTGGCGTTGCCCTGAGCTATGGTGTAGGTAGCAGACGCAGCTCGGATCCCGAGTTGCTGTGGCTGTGGTATAGGCTGGTGGCTACAGCTCTTATTTGACTCCTAGCCTGGGAACCTTCATATGCCGCGGATGTGGCCCTGGCAAAGACAAAAAAAAAAAAAAAAAAAAAAAAAGCACAGATTCTGGAGTGGGGCTGCCTGAGTTCGTTTTCAGCACCACAAACTGTGTAATCTCAATCTCTCTTTCTTTCTATTTTTTTTTTTCGGTCTGCACCTGCGGCATATGGAAGTTCCTGGGCTGGGGTCGAATTGGAGCTGCACCTGCCAGCCTACACCACAGCCACGACAACTCCAGATCTGAGCCGCATTTACAACCTATACCATAGCTCACAGCAATGCTGTATCCTTAACCCAATGAGCGAGGCCAGGGATTGAACCCACATCCTCACAGAGACGTCAGGTTCTTAACCTGCCAAGCTGCAACGGAAATTCCCAATCCGTGTAATCTTGAGCAAGTAGTTTAGTTCTCTCTGTGCCTCAATGTCCTCATCTGGAGGAGAGAATGATAATAGCACCTGTCTCTCTCTCTCTTTTTTTTGGCCACGCACACAGCATGCAGAAGTTCCTGGGCCAGGAATCAAACCCATGTCACAGCAATGACCTGAACCACAGCTGTGACAACAGTGGATCCTGAATCTACTGCACCACCAGAGAACTCCCACACATACCTGTCTTATAGTATTGTTGTGAAAATTTAATGAGATAATATACATCAAGTGTTAAAAACTGTGTCAAGTACATAGTTTGCTCAGGTAAATACTTGCTGTTATTATTAGAGTTAATGCTAAAGTCCAAGGCCAGAATCTGGAAATTGGCACATCACAAACCCAAGCCAGTTTTGTAAACATGTTTTGCTTGGCTCAGTGCGTCTTTTTTAAGTAGGTTGCCAACTTCTAAAACTCAAGAGATTTCATGTAAACATCCCTATTTCTAGATCCTCTTGGAAATTTGGAAGGTCTAGTTACACCAGGCCCACATTCCTGCATGACAACTATCAGCTAGAGTTGAGTCATGACTGCTCCCTTTGGATAGGTCATGAGAGCCTCTTGAGAGCCACAGACCCCACCCTTTGAACTTGACATCTATACTGCTGGTATGGCCTTTGCAAACATTTGAGTTGATGACCCTGTTCTAGGCTTGTATAAACCTGGAATCCAGAGCTGGACTGTCTAAATTCAAATCCTGGAGTTCCCGTCGTGGCACAGTGGTTAACGAATCCGACTAGGAACCATGAGGTTGCGGGTTTGGTCCCTGCCCTTGCTCAGTGGGTTAACGATCCAGCGTTGCCGTGAACTGTGGTGTAGGTTGCAGACACGGCTCGGGTCCCGAGTTGCTGTGGCTCTGGCGTAGGCTGGCAGCTACAGCTCCGATTCAACCCCTAGCCTGGGAACCTCCATATGCTGCAGGAGTGGCCCAAGAAATAGCAAAAAGACAAAAATAAATAAATAAATAAATAAAAATAAAAATAAATAAATTCAAATCCTGCCACTTGCTTGCTGTGGAACCCTGGGCAGGTGTCTTAACATCTCTGATCCTCAGTTTTCTCATCTGGAAAATGGTCCTAGTAGTGGTACCTACTCCATAGGATAAAAGATGATTCACATAAAAGCCTTAAGCATAGTGCCTGGTACTTAGTGACAGTTCAATACAATGTGTATAATATTATGCTAACCAAGGCCACCTGGATTCCAGAATAGAGATCTTTCCCTATACCTGTTTTTGTTTTTGTTTTTTTTTTTTTTGGCCACACCTGTGGCATATGAAAGTTCCCATGCTGGGGGTTGATTCAGAGCTGCAGCTGCCGGCCTACACCACAGCCACAGTAATGCAGGATCTGAGCCGCATCTGCGACCTATGCCGAAGCTTAGGGCAATGCCAGGTCCTTAACCCACTGACCCAGGCCAAGGATCAAACCTGCATCCTCAAAGACACTATGTCAGGTTCTTACTGCTGAGCCAGGAGGGTGGTGGTAGGAAGGCAAGGCTGAATATTTTGAGAAATTGGGCCATGGCAGGTGTTAGCAGCTGTTTTCCACAGACAGGGATCTGGGCCAGCCCAGTCCTGGTTTCTCCCAGAGCCTGACCTAGCCTTGCTCTCCCCTGGCAGGACCAGGGCCAGTCCTGCCCCAAGAACCTACTCATCTGGGATTTCCCTTGTGGCACAGCAGGTTAAGGATCCAGCGTTTTCACTACAGTAGTTTGGGTCACTGCTGTGGCTTGGGTTCAATTCCTGGTCTGGGAACTTCCACATGCTGCAGATGTGGCCAAAAACACCAAAACCCCTACTTATCTTGCCTCTTGGTCCTGCAGAGAAAGTCTTGGGACTTAAGCTGTCACCCCAGCAAACTGCAAGGGCAGCAGCAGGGGGAATAGTCCCCTTGGGAATAGGCCGGAAGTCGGGGGCATCTCAGGCAGGTCCACAGGCTGCTCCCATCCCTCTGCAGTCTGTGCAGGTAAAGCTCCTTGTCCTGAGATGACCCCACATCAGGAAATGTGAGCTGAGGATCTGGGGCCTGTGGATCCTGGACCCCCACATAGAAAACAATACCTAGGATGACCCTTAAGGATAGAAACTTTCAGAGTTCTCTTGTGGCGCAGCAGGTTAAGGATCCAGCGTGGTTGCCGCCACTGCTGGGGTCACTGCTGTGGCATCAATTCAATCCCTGGCCCCAGAACTTCCGCATGCCGTGGATGTGCCAAAAAAAAAAAAAAAAAGGATAAACATTCCATCTCATCATTCAAATGCAGAGGTTGTGGCAAAGTGGGCGGGGACTAAGCCAAATCACCTAGTGCTACGACCCCTTTTCGCCCCCATCCTGACAGCCCTGTCATGTTCCTATGAGGATCCCCCTCCAGCCCATTTTCCCCTTCCTGTTGTGATGATGGGAAACCCTGGACTAACAGTTCAGCGACCCTGGGTCCTAGTTTATCCTCTATCCTTCATCTGCTGAGTGCTCTTGGCAGAGCCACTGCCCTATTCTGGACCTTGATCTCCACGCCTGTCCAGTTAAGAGGTAGTCTCGCCCACCCCTGATGTGCGTCTTGCTCTGACATGCTCAGACCTGGGGTTTGATGATGAGAATTGGCTCACCTTGGGGCTGGTACTTGGCAGGATACAGAGGGCGCACCCTCCATGGTCCCACAACTTCCCACTGGCCCGTGAGGGGGTGGAGGCCTATCCAGGGTCACACAGCTAAGCACAGGCTGCAAGGAGCCAGGACTTATGTCTGCTGACTCCTCACCACAGGACCTCCCCTCCCTGGTCCCACTTCCTGTGAGGCTGATACGGATGTGAACCGTTAGCTGATATCATCTGCTCACACTTGGAGTTTATCATCTCTAGAATCATCTATCAGCTTCCTCAACAGCTTCTCTCCCTAGGGGCTTCTTCACAGGCATCCTTCCTTACCAAAGCTTCTGTGGCCTACACGAAGCACTCTGTGCCAGGTGGGGCCTGGCCGCCCTCCTTGCTATGGGCCCACTTGTTGGGTGGCCATGTAGTTTATTCTCTCAACACCCCCTCCCCGCCCCAGCTCTGATTTGTCTGATTCGTCTTTGCACCTCTCATGGGGACCTAGCAACCACTTGTGCTGGACTGCGCTCCTTCTGTACCTCTCTGCTCCAGCCTTGCACACGTTTCCCCCCTTGGTGACTTGTCTGCCTCCAAAACATTATTTGTGTCCCCCATGCCTTGGGATTAGTCTTCCCTCTGGTCCAGTTAATGCTAGGGGCCTGTTTACACACCCCACCCACACCCTAAGAGACATGTGTAGTCCCTTGAGACCTCGTTTATTCCCCTTTTCTCTCTTAAAAACCGCTCTCTGCCTTCCCTTCACCCTGTCCCCCTTGGGTACCCGTTCACATCGTTCCAGCGCGGGCGCGGTCCCTCCCACGTGCCTCGCTCCCTCCCTGTGCGCCCCTTCCCTCCCCTCCCCTCACCATGGCGAAGCCCGAGAGCAGGGCAGACGTGCGGCTGGAGGCTTTGAGCTTGGCCCGGCTGAGGTAGAGGCGGCGCCAGCTGAGCGCCCGCAGCGAGTGCTGACTGGCCCCCATGAGGTCCAAGTAGCCGCGGTGCACGAACTCTCGGTACGTGGCCGAGCCCGCGGGGCTCTCGGCCTCCGGGTTCAACGGGGCCTGTTCGCCCGCGTCCCCCTCGCCGCCCTTCATTCTGGGGGCCACAGCACCGGGCGGGCTGGTCGGTCAAGGTGGGGCCGAGTCGCCTCGGGGACCCCAGCAGGGTCGGCCCAGGCCAGGGGAAGGGCCCATCCCCCGGCGGGGCGAGCGAGGATGCGAGCGGCGAGCACCCGGGAAGACGTGGCCCGGGCGGAGCAGGAAGAGCAGGCGTCTGAGGGGAGCCCTAGGGGCTGAAGCAGGACAGCCGAGGCCGAAACAGGAACTGGGGCGGAGGCGGAGCCGGGGCGGCCACATGATGGGGTGGAGCCGGGGGGACCATCGGCAGAGAGCCCAAGGGACCCCGAGACCCCAGTCCACCGGGAACTTCCTCTAGGCGCTTAAGCCCCGCGGAGATGAAGGGCCAGCCCTAGCCCGTGGCTAGGAGGGAGTTCCCGGGCCCTGGCCCACTCCAAGAACACCTGGACACTTCCAACGACCAAACTCCAAACCCTTACCTAAATCGTGAGCCCACCCAACCGGAGGGCCCGCAGGAGGCCCAGCATCCTCAATTTTGGGAAGCTTAGTAGGACCTAGGCGCCCCCCTCCCCAAGCCCCGGGATCCACTCAAACGAGCCCCCTCCTCCCAGAACCTGAAAGAACACCCTGGTCACGCCCCGCCCCCGCCACAGACAAGACACACGAACTCGGCAGCCCCGGCTGGAAGATTTTGAGTTTTATAGCAAACCGTATTATACAGACCCGGGGCCCAGGGGCCCAGCCCGGCTGGGTCCCCTACTTGTCCCCCGCCGGGCTGCCTCCTCCCCCTCCCCCAAGCGGCCCCATCCTCAAGCCTTTCGCGATCCCCAGGACCCCCTCCCTTCCGGCCTTTGGTCCGCCCAGCCCCTCCCCCCACCCGCGCACCTCCCTGTTACCTGAGGTATGTGGATAGATCCCCCCTCCCCTACATGGTACATCCTGGCTCCCCAGGGAGGCCAGGGATGAGGGGCGGGACCTGGCCCCGACTCCTCCCCCTGGCTCCCCAAGCCCCGCCCCCGCAGTGGAGGCAAGGGAAAGGGAGGGCCAACAGTCTGTTACTAAGTTCCCATGGCAACTAAGAGGGGCCATTTCCAGCCTTAGCACTGGCTTTGGGAGGTGTCCATTGGCTGCTAATTCCATGGCAACCAGGAGTGGCAGTTCCCTGGGCAAATGGGATACAAGTTTCCATGACGATGAAAGAGTGGGAAGAGCCAAGCTGGAGGAGTCCCATCTTCCCCATCATTGGGCTGGCACCCCACCCCACCCCCACCTCAGGTCAGGAGGGAGGGGTGGAGTTGGTCAATACAGTAAAGCAAGAGAGAGCCTGGGGGTGGTACAGTCCAAACTGGGTGTCCACCGGTCCAGTCTCAGTCCAAGCTGGTCCCGTCCCCTCACACTCCGGCTCCCCCAGGTCCGAGGTTCCCCCGGTTCAAGTAACACTTCAGTACAGATGAATGTTCAAGTATAGTGCGGGGAGGCAGGTAGGGGGCTGGGGTACCCCTCACCACTCCCCAGGGCCGCGCTGAACAGCGGGTAGGCCGCAGCCCCCACTCCTCACAATAGCTGCCATTGTCAGTGACGTTCAAGGAGTCAGGGTTGGGGGGAAGGAACTGAAATCTGAGGAGGGAGGAAGGAGAGGGGTGACCCCGAGGGGGTCCTACCGCCCCCACACCTGCTCTTGCCCCCACCCCTCACTCAGCCCTGGCTTTCCCCTGGTTCCCCGAGTCCCCTCATCTCTGACACCTGGATTCCCCAATTGCTCCTCTGGTTTCCCTTTTTGGCCCCACCCCCACCCCCCAACTCCAAGTATCTGGTCTTTGTTCCCGGAACCCTTGGTGGTCTGCTTTCCGCCCGTCCCCCCCACCCCCGGCCCATCCTCCAGCTCCCCCAGCCCCCTGGCTCCCAGTATCCTGTGCGCAGATACCCTTTCCCGCTCTCCCTCCCTCAAACTTGCACCTCAACCCCCCTCCCACCATCCCTTTGGCTCAGCACCCCCCAGTACCTCGGACCCACTCCCCCCAGGGGATGGACAATGAAGCAGGTGGAAGGGTGAGGGGAGGGGAAGGAGAGACCCCCAGAGATATCAGTGCAGGGGGTAGAGAGCGGGGAGGCTGGCTCGAGTCCCTGGGCAGGAATCCCAAGTCATAAAACTCAGGAATCCCAAGTCATGAGGTGGGTAACCTGGCCTCCTGGCAGGGGTGAAATGAAGGCCTGAGGTCCAGGCTCCTGATGAGTCCCGGGGGAGGGTGGGGGGCACCCAACTAGCTGTCCTTGAGAAGCAGCTTCTCCTCTGGGCAGCGGAAGGGGCCAGGGGGCCCGGCGGCTGCCAGCCGGGCACAAGCTTCAGGTGAGAGCTGGCGGCAGGAGCGCAGGTCTAGGCGGCGGAGGCGCGGGCAGCGGCGGAACAGCGGGAGGCAGTGGTCCGTGAGGCGGTGGCAACCTGGGGTTGGGGCAGAGGAGACCAGGAAGGTGAGGTGGCGGAGGCACCGACCGCAGGGACCAGGAGGCCAGCAGGATGGACGGACAATCTTACCAGCGAGGTTGAGGTGTACCAGGGTCTCTCGGAGCGGGGAGGTGGGGGCCGTGAGGAGGTGGACGCTGGGATCCCCAACGTGGGCGCAGTGGCTCAGGTCCAGGGCGCTCAGCTGGGGCGCGTGGCGCAGCAGGAGCCGCAAGGAGGCGTCCGTCAGCTCCAGACCCGCCAGGCGCAGCTCAGCGACCCCCTGCAGCCGCCCTCGGCTCTCCGTTTGCCCTGGGCAGGCAGAGAAGAGGTCAGCACTCGGGCTGCTCCCGCACCGCACCAGCTCGCTCTGCACACTCCTTCCTCACCGCCCCAGGCCTGCTTCCCCACTCTAAGGGAGCCTCCGTTTGCTCTTCTCCCCCGAACCCACAAAGCCCGACCTCCGTTCATCTGCCGTCGCTCACGCTGCCTCCTCAGGTAGCCTTCCAGGATTACTCCATTTCAAACCGCAACATTCCGCCTCCCTGCCCTCCCCACCTTTTTCTGCCACACCCCCAAGCATGCAGAAATTCCCAGGCCAGGGGTGGCACCCCAGCCACAGCAGTGACAACCCTGGGTCCTTAACCCGCTGTGCCAAGAGGGACCTCCATTCCCTTCTTTTTCTCCCCATCTGACACTATATGTCTTTTCTCCTGTCCCACTGGAATGTCAGTTCCATGAAGGCAAGAATTTCTGTCTGTCCTGTTCTTGCTCTTATGCCCAGGAACTGGGACACAAGTGCTCATTGAATAAATGACACCCCCGACAGGACTGCTGTCCCAGCAGGGTCCTGGGGCACATCCTGCTCTTCTTCTGTGATCAGTGAACCCCCCACCTGGATCCCTTTCTTGCCATTCACCCCGTCACCGCTGGGGCCACACTCCTCTTGCCTGAACTCCTGCCTCCTCACTCACTCCTGTCCCTCCTCCTCGTCCAGCATCCACAGAGCTGTTCTCAAACACGAACGGGACCACCTCCCTCCTCCCTCCTTGGCTAGAACCTCTCTGAGGGCATCTAAGAAGTCCCATTGCCTTGGTAGAACATTCCAGTTCCTGCAAGGTCTGGCCTCCATCGCAGCTCCAAAATCTTCTCCCTCACCCCAGATATCTGGGCCAAACTTCACAGGCAACTCTGCCCTGAGTGACTCTGCTTATGGCCACCTGTGCTCAATCCCCTGCCTGGCCAGGGGCCCTGGCTTCCAGGACAGAGCTCAGGGGCCTCCCCTTCCTCCATTTCTGGGGTAGAAGAGCTCCCGCCCCTCATCTCTGCACCCAAATCTTTCCTTTTATTGTATCTGCCACAATCCTGTATTTCTTTCTTATGGAAGTACACAGGCTAGGGGTCAAATCAGAGCTACAGCTGCCGGCCTATGTCACAGCTACAGCAACACAGGATCCGAGCCGTGTCTGTGACCTACACCACAGCTCACAGCAACACGGGATCCTTAACCCACTAGGTGAGGCCAGGGATCCAGCCTGGATCCTAGTTGGGTTTGTTACCACTGAGCCACAACAGGAACGCCTTTTTTTTTTTTTTTGTCCTCACCCATGACATGGAACTTTCCAGGGCCAGGGATCGAACCTGAACCTGCACAAGAGTGACCCCAGCTGCTGCAGTGACAACATCCAATCCGTAACCTGCTGTGCCGCAAAAGAACTTCCAATCTTGCATTTCCTTTCTCGGTTTTTGTAACCAAATGCCTTTGGTTTTTGTACCTAAATGTACCAGCAGCCATGGACTGAGCACCTGTCATGGGCCAGATACCACTAAGTGGCTGCCTGTCCCTGGGCCAGTGGCTCTCCAACTAGAGAGGCTTCTGCATCTCCCTGGTGAACTGGTTAAAATGGATCACTGGTCCTGTCCCCAGAGATTAGGTGTCTCAAGGCAGGGGCCTCAGAGGTTATTTCCTAACAAGTTCTCCAGCGATGGTGAGGGGCTGGTCCAGAGACCACAGAAGAATCACTGTCTTGGAAGGCAAGTTCTCTGATCATCATTTCTGTTTACAGATCAGAAAATGGGAGGCTTAAATCATTGAGCAATCTATCCAAGATCGCATGACTATGAATTAACAGAGCCAGGACACCAGGCCTTGTGATCCTAAGCCCAAACTCTTACCACAATGCTATCGGCTTCCCAGGCATCAGCCTGGCCCCTAAATAAACCAGATCAGATGTCACAAAGTCAGGAAACTAGCCTACACAAGTGTTTTATGGAATCTGCACAGTGCTAAAAATTTTCTTAATGACTAATGCTACCAAAAAGGACATTTTAATAAAGAAATTTAGATATGGAGCTTTTCCTTGAAAAACTGTGAGATCTGGCATCACTGTGCGTTCCTTTCACCTGTTGATGATGCCGAAGCTGGGTGGTGAGGTGTACTACCTGGGGTCCTGCGCCACCCACCACTTCTGTAACCTGCCAGGCCACCAAGTCTGTGGGCACCTGACTAGGCAAGCTCTGGCTTCTACCCTCTTTTTCCCCTTTGAGGAGCTGAAAGCCTGGAGGGGGAACATATAGCTACACACACTCTCAACTTGGGCCGGAGCTAAAAGTCCAAAGAGGGATGCAGAGCGAAGGCTGGTCCTGTGTGGCTTGGGCATCGGCGAGGACCCAGCGAGGTGGGCCTTGGGGGATGTGAACGTGCGCAGAGGGAACGGGAGGGAGGAACAGCCAGGAGGAGAAGAGCAGGGCCCAAAGCAAGGAAGCAGGCAAACTTTCGGTTGTGCTCCAGGAGTGCTGCATGAAGCCAGGGAGCCAAGCTCATAAAGGTGGGAGTAGAGTCCCAGTGAGCACTTTAGGCTTCGGAGGCCTGGACGGCTTGTCTTTGCAAACTCCTGATAAACACATTTTAATCAAGTTTCACAACTGTACAGTGAGATGTTGAGAGGAGACCATTCTCGGGGAAGGACCCTGATCTCAATGGGGGAGATCACGGTGGGCTTCTAGGAGGAAGAGGCACCTACGCTGAGGCCTGAAGGCCGATGAGGTGTTCATCAGACAAAAGAGGATAGAGCATCCTAGGCAAAGAGGAGTGGGCAAAGGCCCTGGGGCTAGAGGAAACTTGACAAGGAGGCCAAGGTAGCTAAAATGTAAAGGTTGCATAGGTCAGTGGGAGCCAGACCAGGACTTATTGACTGTGGCAAAAACTGACCTCCATCCAAAGGCCACCAGGGAGCAATGAGAATGAGTGCAGAGCACAGGGGTGACATGCAGACAAATTTGCCCTTCTGGACAGATCCCCAGGCTTCATTATGGAGAACAGACTGGTGGAGGCCAGAGAAGAGGCTGTGAGCAGCCCATCTCCTAGCTAGAGCTAGACAAGGAGCCCGAGGCCTCCGTGCGCCCACCCCACACCTCGTACACCCCCTAAAGTGACCAGGCCTGGGCTCAGCTCACCAGCCTCAGTTCCCAGCAACCCCCTTTGCCAATACGGGTCTTACGTCCCACAGACCAGCTTCTTCTGCCCCGCTCTCTCTGGGAAAACTGTGTCCCTGTTGGGACTTCGTTCAAGCAGAAACCCCCACAAGGAGGGATGCCCCCCCCTTACCACCTCATGCCATAACCTTCGACCCCTGCGTTTCTCTTCTGCACGACTGGGGTCCCACCAGGGCAGGCAATGGGGCTGACTCAGTCTGAGGTCACCAGGGCCCTACACGGGGCCAGGCCCGCAGTCAGTGTGCAACACACACACTTCTGAGTTCAACCTGGGCCTGCCTGGGTGAAGAGGCGGCCGGTCAGACTTGGGAAAAGAAACCACCACCTCCCCACAACCTTCCAAGTCAGCCGGCTCCCTATTTCTGCTCTGCTCCCCGGGAAAATGCTTATCCTGCCACTGCAGCGCAAGAGCAACTAGGAGCCACATCTGTTGCGCGGTCTTATTTTTGCCAGGTCCACACATGCATTTTAAAAGAAAGTGAATCAACTGCCATCATTTAAAAACCAGGATATTGCACAGAAAATCTGTTTCTGGCCTTTCTTGACAAACGGAACTGACCAGCCACACCGGGCCTGCATCCCTCTATAGCGGTCGCTGCTGCTCCCTCTCGAGCTCCCAGCAGTGCCCACCATACCCCGAGACTTCACTCTCAGCCCTCTGGCTTCTTCCGGAATTCTCTGCCATCCTCCTGTCCTACTCTGTTTCATAACATAATTATCCACGCTACGCCCACCCCCCAGAGGGCAGGGGCTACACCCTCCCCATCCTGCTCCCTCAGTCTCCATCACAGGGCCCAGCACACAGCAGGGGAGTGAATGAATGAACAATGGCCAAGCAGGGCCTTCGTCATGTGTTCTGTCCTTTTTTCAAATCCTTTAATCCCCAGCATGAGTCAAAAGAGACCCTGGGACGCCTCATACCCCCACCCTGTCCAACCCCTTCGATGAAGGAGCCAAACAGGCTGCACCTGGTTTGGTGTCTGGCGGAGGCAGCAGCAGCTCGCGGAGCTGGGAGTCTTTAACATCCTCGATCCAGCGGAGGTCCAGGAGCCGCAGGGCTGGCAGCGGGGCTGAGCCCAGGGCAGAGACGGAGAGCCAGGAGCAGCCAGAGAGCACCAGCTCCTGCAGGCCTGGGGGAGTTGGGAAACTGGTGCTAGGAGGGCTCCGACCCAGGTCGGTTCCCCTCCACACCCTATCCCACCTCACCACCTGGCGCTACCTTGCAGTCGGTTCAGAAGCCACATGAGCTGCTTCTTGGAGACACCTGTCCAGCTGAGGTCCAGGGCTCGAGGCTGGCGGCGAACCACACCGCTAAGCATGGGCGGGGTCAGTGACTTGCGCCGGCTCAGGTCCATTCGAGGCCACAGACGCTTGTCGTAGCACCTGCAGGCCACAAGGGGGAGACAGAGCCCTCAGTCCCCGGCTCTCAGGGAGCCCACAATCCTCCCCACACTCACTCATGGGTTCACCCCAGCTTTCTCCTGGTCCACTGAAAACAGCAGGGGTGGCCAGAAGCCTGGGGACCCTGGCCACGAGCCCTAGGTTTGGGGCTCAACTCCATCACTAACTGGATGTGAGACCCTGGGCAAGTCCATCCCCCTCTCTCAGCCTCAGAGGGCTTGTTTATAACATGAAGATGATCCAGAGTCCGCCTGCCCACAGGGTTGTTGATCAAACCGGGTCATCACAGTCGGCGGGCCTTACAGTTTCTAAAGCATTTTGTCGAAGACACACACATACCTGCACACTGGATTGGATGGAGCCCCAAAGGGATGTGTGAGCAGCCCCCACCCCAGGCTTCTCACTAAGGCAGGCTGGCTGCGGGCACGTCTCACATCCTCTACTCATCTCTGCTCCATCTGCCCATCGTGATGACCAGCTGCTCAAGGCCTGATTTACAGCCTAGTTTCTGTCTTTGATAACTGTGTCCCTCCAACTAGAATGGAGGCTCCGCAAGGGCAGCCCGGCTTCTTCCCCTCAGCATCCTCAGGGCCCGATGGTGGGCGGGCGGCAGGGCAGGTTACCTGCTGCACATCTTTTGCATGAACGTGCACAGTGATAATGCCAAGCCCGTGTGATCCACTCAAAGATCCCACAGAGTACCCTCTATAACATACCTATTTTCAGCTTCCCATTTATTCACTCGCTCAATGTTTTGTGTTTTTTGTTTTTTTGTTTTGGCATGCAGAAGTTCCCAAGCCAGGGATTGAACCTGTGCCACAGCAGCAACAACACCCGGTCCCTAACCCACTGAGCCACCAGGGAACTCCAATTCACTCAACGTTTATGGAAGGCCTGGGAGGACCCAGATATTGAAACTACAAAGACGAAGTTCCTGTCATGGCTCAATGGGTTAAGGGCCCAATATTCTCTCTGTGAGGAGGTGGGTTCAATTCCTGACCTCGCTCAGTGGGGTTAAGGATCCAGTGACACTGTGAGCTGTGGTGTAGGCCGCATATGTGGCTTGGAGCGTGACTGTGGCGTAGGCGGGCAGCTACAGCTCCAATTCGACCTCTAGTCTGGGCACTTCCATATGCCACTGGCGTGGCCATAAAAAGAAAAGAAAAGATAGAAAAGACAAGAAACAATGCTGAGGAATTGCTGTCACGGTGCAGTGGTTAACGAATCCGACTAGCATCCATGAGGACAAGGCTTCCATCCCTGGTCTCGGTCAGTGGGTTAAGGATCTGGCGTTGCCGTGAGTGGTGGAGTAGGTCGCAGACACGGCTCGGATCCCACGTTGTTGTGGCTGTGGTGTAGGCCGGTGACTATAGCTCCGATTCGACCCCTAGCCTGGGAACCTCCATATGCCCTGGGTGTGGCCTTAAAAAGTCAAAAAGACAAACAAACAAACAAACAAAGAAACAATGATGAATGAGGAACAAATTGAAACAAGTTTCCTGATCCCAGTATTTGAGAGTCTTGACTAGTCCAACATGTAGCTAAACGGAAAAGGGCTTCCCAAGCTTTCTTGACCAGGGAACCCTTCTCCAACTCTTCCAAGGTCATTGACGAATCCCCTGTGCTAAGTTACTCAGGACTCAGCTTGAAAAGTGCCTGCTTGGAGTTCCCGTCGTGGCGCAGTGGTTAACGAATCCGACGAGGAACCATGAGGTTGCGGGTTCGGTCCCTGCCCTTGCTCAGTGGGTTAACGATCCGGCGTTGCCGTGAGCTGTGGTGTAGGTTGCAGACGCGGCTCGGATCCTGCGTTGCTGTGGCTCTGGTGTAGGCCGGTGGCTACAGCTCCGATTGGACCCCTAGCCTGGGAACCTCCATATGCCGCGGGAGCGGCCCAAGAAATAGCAACAACAACAACAAAAAAGACAACAGACAAAAAAAAAAAAAAAAAGTGCCTGCTAGAACAGCAGTTGAAAGGCATGACAGGACGCTTCCACTGGGCCACCTGAACTGTGTCAGAAGCAGCAGGGGTCGGGGAGCTCCAGGGAGCTGGGTCTTACCTCCCTCCCTCACCCCGGGATTCTGTAGGCTTTCCCTTCAAGAAGCCCTGTGCTGGAGCAGAGATTCCCAAACTCTAGTCATTTGCCATGCACTTATCTGCAGAATATGAATTTACGCATTTTTTTTTGGCTGCGCCTGTAGCATGTGGAAGTTCCCAGGCCAGGGGTCAAACTCAAGTCACAGCAGTGACACCACCAAATCATTAACCATTAGGCCACCAGGGAACTCCCATGAATTATTCGTTTCACATAAATATTTTAACTTTTTTTCTTCTCGCGTTTTAGGGCCACACCTGAGGCATATGGAGCTTCCCAGACTAGGAGTCGAATCAGAGCTATAGCTGCCGGCCTACACCACAGCCACAGCAATACAAGGTCCGAGCTGCGACTGTGACCTACACCACTGCTTATGGCAACGCTAGATCCTTAACCCACAGAGCGGGGCCAGGGATCCAACCTGCAACCTCGTGGGTTCCTAGTCGGATTCGTTTCCACTGCGCCACGACGGGAACTCTATGTGTTAACTTTAGAAAGAAAAACCAATTAAAACAGACCAGAGTTATTAAGTTCTAGCTAGCTGTTGCTGTGGCTTTGGGCTGCCATCTAAAAAGTACTTTCATTTCTGTTAAACAGGGAGATGAGTATTAGAAAGACGTTAAAGATCTGATGGAAAAACTTTCTCTTTAAAACTAATGGAAGGATTAAACCATCTTTGTTAGCCACTTAAAACTGCCAGGCCCACTCTGGAGCCCCTGGGTGACATTTTAAGGAAAGCTGGAAGCCGACTTCAGCCCGAATAACTCGACCCTCTGTCCCACTTGGTACCCCTACCACTTACCCCTGCTTCTGGAATTCTAGCCTCTCCCCATCCTAATTCCATCACTCAACCAATAAACATGTGCAAATCTCTCCGCTTCTAAAAAGGAAAAGGGAAAACAAAAACCCACCTTCAAACCCTGCTTCTGCCCCTAGGTCTGCCTCTTCTCTCTTTCCAGTCAGTGAAATGCTGCTCCATCGAAAATCTCTCTCTGCTCTCTCCAACACAGTCTTGAGTTCCAGCTCAACTGCCACCAACACCCTGAAGCCCTCCTGAATCCTCCACAGGTAGAAGGAAACCCTTCCCTCTGGGGGCAGACACAGGTCACCATCTACTTCTGTATCATACGCCACAAGAGCCAGGCCAAACCACCTCCCGCCTTTAGGCACATGCTGTCTGCTGCCAACACATGCTGGCACAGGTGTGCCTCTGCCAGAAATGCCAACCAACTCAGATCCCTCAGGGCTTAGCTCCATTGCCTCCTCTTCCAGGAAGTCTCTCCTGACTTTCCTTGGCCAGAGCTAACTTGTTCCTTTGCCCTTTGATGACCAGGATACTGGGTTTAAAGCTCAGAGTGGCAGCCAACAGTCCCTGAGGGGCCTTCTGACACTAAGCGTCCAGGCCTGAAGTGGTCAGAAAATAGGGGCAACAGCCAAGTCCACCGCAACGAAGGACAGGATAAGAGTCAATGAGAGGACTGGGCTGGGGAGCTTCCGAGGGAGACAACGCCTGATCTGAGACTCTGAGGCAGGCAGGAGTGGTTCCCGCGAAGTGGGGAGGAAGACGATGGGGGTCCCAGCGGGAGAAGAACCAGGGTCCGGGCCCAGGGCATGGAGACAAAACGGGCAGCTCGGAGAACCTCAGCAGCGGGACAAAGGGCAGTTCATCACCTCACCTGAGCAATGAGGATAACGCTGACGCCAGCGCTAAGACCCAGTGTTCACTGAGGGTTTACCCTGTGCCAGCTACGGTTCTGTGCATTAAGCATTTCATCTCACAACAGCCACAGGAGATAACTACTACTAGCATTAGCTCCTGTTTAGAGGGAAAGGAAAATGACACCCAGGGAGATTAAGACACTTCTTCAAGGTCCCAAAGCGATTACAGGGTCGCAGAGCCAGGTTGTAAATCAAGCTGGTCTGGATCGAGAGCTTGGAGAGCCTGAACCCTCCCCCCCCTTTTTTTTTCTTTCTTTTTTTTTTTTTTTTTTTTTGGTCTTTTTAGGGCCACACCCATGGCATACAGAAGCTCCTGGGCTAGGGGTTGAATTGGAGCTACCGCTGCCGGCCTACACCCCAGCCATAG
Organism: Sus scrofa; assembly: GCF_054392235.1. Lineage (NCBI taxonomy): Eukaryota > Metazoa > Chordata > Mammalia > Artiodactyla > Suidae > Sus > Sus scrofa. The sequence continues at coordinate 17,378,561 of NC_139385.1, forward strand.
CAACGCCAAATCCAAGCCACATCTGTGACCTACACTGCTCGCTCATGGCAACGCCAGATCCTCAACCCAGTGAGCAGAGCCAGAGATGGAACCTGCATCCTCATAGCTACTAATGGAGTTCTAAACCCCCGAGCCACAGGGGGAATGCCAAGAGCCACTCTGAAGTGGAGAGGAGGCTACAGCGGAGGCCCAGGGTAAGGGTGCCACGGCCAGGAGAGGTGGAATGCCAGGCTGCACCTTCGTGGCCACTTAGCCCAGAGGCGAGGGGTGTCTGTCAGCCGTGGGGATCTAAATCCCAGCTCTGGAGTTCCCGTCGTGGCGCAGTGGTTAACGAATCCGACAAGGAACCATGAGGTTGCGGGTTCGGTCCCTGCCCTTGCTCAGTGGGTTAACGATCCGGCGTTGCCATGAGCTGTGGTGTAGGTTGCAGACACGGCTCGGATCCTGTATTGCTGTGGCTCTGGTGTAGCCAGGCGCTACAGCTCCGATTCGACCCCTAGCCTGGGAACCTCCATATGCCGCAGGAACGGCTCAAGAAATAGCTAAAAAGACAAAAAAAAAAAAAAAAAAAAAGAACCAGAGAAAACCTATGTTCCAACTCAAGTTCAAAGACAGTAGACTGTAGAAAAAATAAGACTTACTAAATGCTACAAATAAAAAATAAATAAATAAATAAATAATCCCAGCTCTGCCACCTCTGGGCAATGGGTGACCTTAGGCAAGTCACTTAATTCTCTCCGGACCTCCATCTTCCAAACCATAAAACAAGGTAAAGGCAGCACTGATTTCAAAGGTCTGCTGCCAAGAGAAAGGGAGATGGTCCAGCCCAACTGTTTCGTGCAGTCGCTGTTCGTGTCCCACTGTCTGACAGGACCGTGGAAGTTCGTTGCAAGGGTGACAGGGAGCCAGAGACAGGTTCTTTCTAGACTAGAGAATGACTCTAAGGCAAGAGGCCGGAAGAGGTGCGAGGTCCCGGCATCCGTCACCGGGAGGAGGCGGAGCCTGATGTCCAGGTTCCCGCCCCGCTCCCTTTCCCCTCGACTCCAGACGCCCCTGACCAGGTGGTGTCAGCCCCCCACTAAGCCCACCTCCAAATCCCCAAAATCCACTCCGAAACCTCCCCCTCGCAGAAGCCCTCTGGGGCTCCAGAGCCAGACCAAACTGCCGCCTTAAGGAACGCACAGCCTTCTGGGCTCCAACCGAAGCCCGTCGGTCCCTGTCAGCTCTCTGGGCTCCAACCCGTCCATCTCCAAGCGTTTAGCCCCAATCCCGACCAAGGGGCCCTAATCCCGGGCTCCCTGACCCCGGGCTCTGGCCCCTTCCCTTGCCCACTTCCTCCCAAGTCCCAAGCCTCTTCCCTGTGACTCAGCAACTCCCCCAGGCCTCGGCTGCCCCCGTCCCCGTCCCCGTCGCCTGGGCAGATCACTTTGCCTCCTGTTTCCAAGACAAGATGCAAGCCGCCAGACAGGAAAGCCTGCAACTTCCTGCTCTCCCACCTACACACTTCTACCCCGCTCCGCCCTCGCTCCCTCTTTCCACGCTGCATCCCGACTCCCTCGCTTTCACTCATTCCTTCGTTCAACAAGTGTTTTCTCAGCACCGATCTTAGAAATCAGGGACACGGCAGAGAACAAACAGCTCGAGTCCACCAGCCTCAACCCTGGGGGACCTGGCTCCAGTGCTGTCACCCCCCACGGAGCACAGCCCAAGACATCAACACCACCCCCTGCGGAAACCCAGCTGCCACCCCTAGTCCTTGCCTTCCCACCACCTTTGGCCCATCCCCGACCCTGTGTTTCCCTCACTCCTTCCTCCTTCTCTCTCCTGCAGGACCCTCTCATGCCCTCAGCCTCCTCCAGGTCTCTAACTCGTGCTGACATGCTGATTTCTGCCCTCTTCCTTGAAGCGGCTACCAAGAGACTGAAAACTCCCAAACTTGGATTTTTCGCTTAAGCTTCAGACCTGCACATCCAGTGCATCCAGCTGTTCCCCTGTCACTTCCTGACTGGCCCAAGGGACTTTCAGACCAAACATGGCAAGTCTGAGCACTCTGCCCTAGCCCGGAACTGGCCCCTCCTCAGTGTTCGCAAGCTTGGGTGATGGCACCGCTGCCCACCTGGGCTCATGGACCAGAAACTCAGCTGAGGGATGCCCGCAGTGGAGCAACAGAATAGGCAGTGTCTTGAGAGCACTGGGATGCAGGTTTGATGCCCAGCCTGGCCCGGCCCGGTGGGTTAAGGATCTGGCAACCCTGGCCTGGGAACTCCATATGCCACAGAGCAGCCAAAAAAGAAAAAGAAAGAAAGAAAGAAAGAAACTCAGCTGAGCCACTCTGCCTTTTTTTTTTTAGGGCCACATAACAGCATATGGAAGTTCTCAGGCTAGGGGTCAAATCAGAGCTGTAGCCGCTGGCCTACACCACAGCCACAACAACGCAGGATCTGAGCTGAGTTTGTGACCTACACCACAGCTCACGGCAACACCGGATCCTGAACCCACATCCTTGCGGATGCCAGTTGGGTTTGTTACCACTGAGCCACAATGAGAACGCCTCACTGTGCTTCTTAAGATGCCCTCAGCCTCAGTCCCTCCTCTCCATCCCCACTGGCCCTGCTTCTGCACCTAGGCTGACGGAGCCTCCGGACTGGTCCCACTGAGCCCCCCAGGCCTACCCTCCTGACCCTTCTCATAAAAAGCCACCATTTCACTGAGCATTTAGCACCCTCAGGTACTGTGTACTAAGCGTTCTGCAATAACCACCTCATGTAGTCCTGCAAGGTATCACTATGAACCCAGACTGCAGATGAGAAAACTGAGGCCTCGATGGGGAATAGCTATCCACCCACAACTATACATCCAGGAAGCGCAGGTGTCACCATGGATGAAGCCCATAGGTGCTAGACTCCCGGCCCTGAGCTGGAAACCACCGTCCAGTCCAGCTTCTCTGCTTCATCCTCCTCCAGTCACAAGTCTCGCCCGGGGGCAGAAATCAGGACCTCATCAGTTCTGGCTCCCGGGTGCCAAGCACTGGGCTGGCCCTAATGGAGAGGCCCTGGCAGATGTTTCCTCAGTTGCTGCTTGAGGCAGGGGCGGTACCCCACCACCACCCCCAGGTGCTGCTGCTACTATGTGCTTCTATGTTGCGAGTACTGGGAGCTCTTCAAACACACAGATCTATGTTCTGAGAATGGAAAAGTCTGTGCTTGCAGTAATTATCTGTAGCTTGAGTAATAATAATTACTATTAAGGCACTAAGACGTTTCTATTTCCGAGACACTGTCCTCAATCCTTCATGAACGTTAACTTGCAGAAGCGCAAAGCAGTGAGAGTCCTGAGTCTCTTGTTTTTAACAGATAAAGAAAGTTAAGAAACCAGCCCCAGAGCAAACAGCTCACAGAGGAAGAGAAAGATCCGACTACAGGTAAGTGACCTCCAGAGCCCGCCTTCCAGCCCTCTTAGCGCTACAGCTTCCAGAGACCAGAGACCTTAGGAAAAGGACTCGGCTTGGGGTGGGCCACTGAAATGCACGCTGACTTCGGGTGTTCGTCAGCCCTTCCCCTTGCAAGGCTGTTGAACATGAGCGCCTGGGACAGAGCCTGAATGTCCTCATTTAACAAGATGTTTTCTGAGCACTTACACTAGCCCCTGCCCCGTGCTGGGCACGTGGAGGTAAAACAGCCACAGTATCTACCCTGCACAGGTTCATGGGCACATGCAAATGAAGAAATGAATGAAGGCTTGTTGGCATGCAGCAAACCTCGCTGTGTTGGGGGCGGGGGGCATCTCGAGGAGCTTGGTGGAGGAAGGGGGGCCGCTGTCGGAGGCAGGACCAAATAGGAAGTCCGGGACCTTGGGAGGACGACCAAGATTTCTGCACAAAGCAGCGGGGAGGTGGGGGAGGGACAGGTAGAGCCTTGGTGGTGGCTCTGGGCCACGACGAAGTTCCGAGCAGTATGAGGAGGCCCAAAGGCGGCTGCTCCCGGGAGGGCAGGGGCCCCTCAGCTGAGGGCTTCCTTATGTGTAAGCAGGGCCGATCCTAAGACTGTTCTCGGAAGAGGGAATGTGTGTGAAAAGCAAGTGAGACGGGGCGGGTGCAGCGGTCAGCTTGGCACATGGTGAATGCTCTTAAATGATGGTGATGAAAAGGAAGGCCGCTGGAGCCAGAGGGCCTGGGCTCAAATTCCTGATTCTACTGCTTCCTCTCCACAGGACCTTGACCTCAGCTTCATGCTGAAAGTGGGGATAACAGTACCCACCCCGCCAGGGTGTTGGGAGCTTTCAGGGAACTCATAAACAAGCAGCTGCCTCTGCGGTCAACTTGGGAGCATCACACTGCAGTAGGTACGCCCCACACAGGCATTATCAGTACAACAACAAGGCCCAGAGAGGCTCCGGGATCACAGCAGGTCACAGAGCAAGCCAGGAGCGCATCGGCAATGCAACCCAGGCCTGTGCAGGCCACTCACCAGCGGCTCCAGGTCCGGCAGACTCGCATGCAAATGCATAGCTCTCGGGGCCCGAGGTGCTGGAAGACACGAAGCCAGGCGGCGCGGGGCAGGGGGTGGTCGGATCCAGCAGCCAAAGGCAGCGTGTCAGGCTCAGGGCTTCGAGGTGGAGGCCGGACCACGTGGCGCTCCAGCTGGGGGGGCCGGGGTGGCGGGGCGGGGCCCAGGGGCCAGCTGAGGAGGGGCCCCCCACCGCCAGGGCGCACAGCCCGCCGCCCCCCGCGGTTCTCCTTCTCGCCCGAGCTGCCCCGGGCTGGCCGTCGCCCGTTCCGGGCCTCGCCAGGAGCCTCATCCTCACTCAGCGATGTGCCTGATGAGTCGGAGTCCGAGTCTGAGTCCGAGGAGGACGAGGACGTGTCAGGCACCCGCTCCAGCAGCTGACACATCCGCTTGAAACGTTCTAGCTTCTCCCTCTGGGGTGAGGGGGACGGCACTGCTGGGCCCTCCCCAGAGGCCAAAGGCGGCTTTGGTTTCTGCAGGGAGATGGGGAAGCTGTTCTAGGGCCCAGCGCCTGCCTTCCCACCCCTCTACCCGAGGAGTCACGGGGGGACGAGTGGCCCAAGGGGCGCTCCTGAGTTCCAGCCCTGGCTCTGCTCCCGAGAGGCCTCAGCCAAGGCGTGCCCCTCTCCGGACCTCGCTTTCCTTATCTGTCATGCGAAGGCGCCGGATTCAAAAAACTGAAAGCCTCTGGGGTTTCAACAGCTTGGGGAGGTGTAGGGCGGCACAGTTACAGAGCTAGCTTTGAGTCCTGGCTTGGCTGTCAATTCTCTGACTGACCCTGGGAAGCCCCTGCCTCCTCATCAACAACAAGGAACACTGGACGAGATGACTCAACGACATGAGAGTAACCAGGATGGTGGCCTGAACCCCGCCTCCCTGCTGACTCATGACATCCTCCCAGTGCTTGGATGCCCTGGCAATTGGGGCCGCTCTTCTTAGACATGGGAAACAGCAGCTCAGAGAGATCACAGGACTTGCCCAAGGTTACAAACGGGCCAGGGGCAGAGGCAGGATTTGAAGGCCCTCAGGCAGACCCTGGCCTGAAGTGTGTCAGTGCAAAGTGACATCTGAATTCTAGCTTTGCTGGGTGACCCTGAACAAGTCTTCAAACCTCTCTGGGCCTTATCTTCCTCAAAACTAGTACCTTTTCAGTTTACAAAGCTGTCTACTCTAGTTCGTTAAACGGTTCTGGGCCATAGGTGGGGTAACATAGGCAGGATCATCTCAGTTTCACTGATAAGGAAACCGAGGCTCAGATCAGCTGACAAATTGCCAAGAACAAACAGGGAGACAGCAGTTGAACAGGGATTTGAGCTCAGTTCTTTCCCCTTTAAGGTTTGGAAAGATGAGGCAAATCTTTCCCAAGGGTTCTTGGGAAATCCAGGGCTCCTGTGGCCCAGCCCCAACCACTCTCCCCTCCACACTTCCCAGGGGTCCAAATGCCCATTGTGGCCAAGAGGGGCTGGAGCTGGACAAGGTAGGCAGGGAGGGGCAGATATCTGTCTCCAGGGTGGAGGGCAGGGCAAGGAAAGGTGGGAGGGGGAGGGAGGAGGTCCCCGGCACACCTCCCAGTTCTCGGGAGGGAGCCCAGGGTGGCAGGACGAGAAAGCCTGGCTCGGATTCAGAACCCTGGGGGGCAGAAGGCCAGGGCCGCCTGGGTCCGATCCTCGGAGGAGGCAGGCATCTCCACCCACCTTCTTCAGGTGCCTCTCTCGGCCTCCTTTCACCTACCAGGAGAGGAAGAAGATATGGGGAAAGGGAGAGACACCGTTAGCCCCTCCTTGTCCACGAAACTAAGATCCATGCTCTCCTCTTAGACTACAAATCCCAGAAGCCCCCACCTCAGGGAGAACTCTGAGCATGCTCACCTTGCAACCAGTGTCTTGGCTCACTGAGCATGCTCTCATCTCCTCTTTCTTCCCCCTCAGGCCCTTTCCAGCCCCTCCTTCCTCCTCTGCAGCAGCTCGTGTGAGCATGCTCTCTGCCCCCTCCCCACAGCACCCAGAGCTTCCCTGTCCAGTGCCAGATGCCTCTCACCTATACCTCTCCTCCACGCTGAGCATGCACCATTCCCCCACCACCAACTCCTGAACTACATCTCCCACCAACCCTTTCGGGAAACCCACAAAGCACTATCTCCCATGCCCCCCCCAAAGGGAAAAGACAACAGCTCCCAGAATCCCTCAGGTTGGACCTAGTGAGCATGCTCCCTGGCTCACCTTTTTCCTTGGGGTAGGGGGCTCATTCCCTGCCTCCCTCTCCTTTCTTTTGGGGGGCCCAGGCACGTCCTCTGGGGGGGGCCCAGCAGGTAGGGGACCCTTGCGCCTGGGTGGGGGTGGTGGAAGCGGCGGCTCCTCCGTCAGCTTCCATCCACTCCCCAGGCTGGCGCCCTCCTCGCCGTTGTCAGCCCTGCGGCGGCCTGGTCCCTCACCTGAATCCTGGGGAGATGGAAGCTGAGGGTGAGGTTCTGCACAGATCCCCGACCTCCCGCCTGCCAAGAGCTGGCACCCAGCCAAGGCCCAGCCCCTACCTTGCTGGTCCGGCCTTCCTGGGTGCAGCGAGGGCACTCCCAGCAGTTGGGGATCTCTGCATTGATGACACCCTCAGCCTTCCCCATCTGTGGGCAGAGGGCAGGGAGTGGATGTCGGGGGCCAGCGACCCTGGAGGCAGCTGTGCCCATCTCCTTGCTCCCTGACAACCTGCCACATCCCAGCCTCCAGGGTCCCCAGGACCATCACCTTCAGGCAGCCAGGGTGGACGATCTCGTTGCAGATTGTACACTCCATGAGGCTCAAACCAAATTTCTCTTCCTCTCCCTCCACTGTGTCCTCCTTCCCAGCCTCCCCACACAAGAGGCACACAGCTGTGTGTGGGAGCACGGGCTGTCGGGGGAGAAGGGGGCATCAAGGACCCCGAAAGCAAGCAACAGGAGAAAGACCCTTCCTTTTGGGGACCCTGGCCAGCTGCTGGACAAGGTTCAGGGCTCATGGGCCAAGTTGGCTCAAATCCTGAATTTGCTCCCTTTCGGCAGTACGACCTTTGGAGACTGACTGAACCGCCTTACGTCTCCATTTGTAAAACGGGGCAAGGAGTGTTTTCCTTGCAAGACTCACAGAAATGGGATGACGCAGGAGAGACAGTTGAAACATTGTTATCATTATTGTGATTGTCCCATCTGGGTCCAGGGGCCTGTGTGACCCTGAAACTGTAGCTGGCTTTGGGAAGGAAGGAGACTGTGGACAAATGCGACGATAATAAGCAGAGAGAGCTGTGGAATGTGACAGCAAGTTGTCCTGAACCCTACAGTGAGCCCGGTTTTGGCAAGACCCCTGGGAACACGAAGGGCGGCTGGCTGGTCCTAGGCTGAGGAGGGCAGCCTTCAGATAGTGTGACTTCGGGAAAGTCAGTGGTGCTACTGAGTCATGTCAGGAAGGGTGGAAGGCAGGCTCAAGGAACCAGCAGGTGGGGAAGAAGAAAGGCAAGTGAGGCAAGGGTTGGGGGACAAAGGAAGGGAAGAGTGGGGCTGTGCAGTGAAGAGACCAACAAGGAAAGAGTGACCGCAGGAAAAAAAGGAGGTGGGGACATGAGGGGGACACAGGAAGCAGCTGGCTCCCCATGACTGCTGGGGAAGCACCAGTCTTTGGAAAGGTCAAAGGATGAGAAAGGCAGGAAGAATCCTGTGCGGCTTAGGTACCTATGTGCTGGGCCTCGCAGCAGGTACATTCGCATCCATGCTGTTTAGCCTTTACAGCTCAGCAAAGGACGCATGTCACAGAGCAGGTACCTTGAGGTTCAAAGTGATTTGCTCAGGGTCATGCAGTGTGTTAAGACTGGCCTCAAATGCAAGACCACTCTGACAGGTGAGACAGAAGCCAGAGAGGACCAAGACCTATTCGGGAGGCCAGCTCTGGAGAGAGTATGAGAAGGCCTGAGCTTCGTATGGGTCTGTGCCCATGGAAGTTGGGAGAAGCATGAAGGTAGTGGGCGTGGGGTGGGTTCTTCTCTGCACCCTAACACATGCCCCCGCTTGAAGCTGAGGACAAGTGGGGCCTGGCACGTACATGAACAGACCTGTGAATGAATGAGTGAACAAACAGCAACCTTTCAGTACAGCCTAGAGAGCCACCCAGCCACCCAGGAAGGCACTGGAGCCTGGTGGGGAAGGGGGCCCACTGCGGTGGGGACAGAACTCACGGCAGTGCACTGCCGGAGCAGGCACGACTGCTTCATGCGCCCGGGCCCCCCGAACTTCTTCATGTCTCGGCAGAAGTGACAGTCCCCGCACTCAGTTCGCACACAGGCCCGGCAGCGGCGGCAGCGGGTTCGGCGTCGGCGCGCTCCGGCCCCCGGCCCCCGGCTGCTCGACGACATTGGGGGCGTCAGCAACGCCGAGGGCTGTGGGTGAAGGGTGGCAAGGTCAGGGGGGCCCGCTGGGGCCCTGGCCTGGCAGACTCCCGGCAGTTTCCCCCACTCCAACTCGCAGGCAGCCGGGGCTTGGCTTCCCACCCAGGGAGACAAGGAACCAGGAGGCCCCCCTCCTGCAGGGGGTGAGGGGACCCACTCCCGCTCAAGACTGCTCTCTCCCTGAAGCCGCTCACCAGACTCCTCTGACTCCCTGACCTCGCTCCTCCTCTGACACGTCTAGGACTCCCGGGCCTAGCCCAGGGAGGACAAAGGGACACTGGGAGGGACACAGGCTCTCTCCACTGACATCCCCAAAGCAGAGCTCAGGCAAGTCAGGGGCTTCTTTGCTGCAGAGTTCCCGGAGACGTCCTAACTCTCCCCGTTAACCAGTGAGCTCCATCCCATGCTCTCCCCGGCCTCGAACGGCCCAGATTGACCTCCCAGACACCCAGACTCCTGGATGGAAGCTCCAGGTCCTTTTTACTTCCTCCTTTCTCTCATAAGCAATGAACACCCATCAGTCTCTCTCTCCTAAAACCTAAATACCCTCATCTCCTCCCTCAGCCCAAGCCCTAAAGATTCACTGTGCTGCCCAGCCTCCTAGGGGCCCAAACCCTCCCTAAAAGGCTGCTTCAGAGTCCCTTTTCAGCCCGCAAATCCAACTCCTCTGCTCCAAGACACCCTCTACTTGGAGCTCTCAGGTCAACCGGGGCAATCTCCCAGATTCCCTGGGATTCTAGAATCCAGCCTGACACCTCCACGGAACTCAAGATGGGCTCGGTCCTACATGTGCACCCCCCACCCCCCCAGCTTCCCAGGCTGCTTTCCATCCCTAATTGTCTAGAATCCCTCGGGCTCCCCTTCCCATGGAAACCAGATCCTCCAAGATCCCATACGGACTCAGCAGGCCTGGAGGGTCTCTTCAGGGCCAGAATCTTACCCCAGCTTCCCCCTTTCCAGGGACTTCCAGACCCATCCATGGGGGGAAGGGGCCCTCCAGCGCTCAGGGGAGGGGCCTTGGAGGGCGGCGACTGCAGGCGGGGGTGGGGGTCTGCAAGGGGAAGCAGGGTCTAGGAAGGAAGGCCAGTTCCCCAGGGTTGCGAGGTAACAGGAAGGAGGGCTGGAGACGAGGAGTTTGGAGCAAAGAGAGGGTGAGGCTGGGGGCGGGTGAGGTAGCGAGACCGGGCTGAGGATGAATGGGAGTGGGAGCTGCCCAGGTCTGGGGGTGAGGAGGAGCCGCATGAACCCACCTCACACGTGTCCCGGGAGCCATCTCTCCCTTCTCGGCAGCTCCCGGCGGGTCGGCGGCCATCGGCGGCGGGGGGGCCGGGCGGCGCGGGGCGCGGAACGCTCAGAACGCCGGGGTCCACGGCCCCCCGAGGGCGCTCGGCCCCTCCCTCCGGCGGAGGCCGGGACGGCGGCGAGTGGAGATGGGGGGCGCCGGGGGCGAGGCCCTCCCACGGGCTGCGGCGCGGCCCTTCCAGGGGGAGGTCCTGCTCTGGGGGGCTCAGTCCCTCAGCCCCCCCAGGCCAACGGGGGCTCCTCGGGCGCAGGGTGTACAGCTTCTGCCCGGGCCCCACTCAGTCCCGGGGTCCGAGTCCCAGATCCCCTCCCCCCACCCCGCCCCGCCTCTCCCCTCCCCAGCACCCCCGGCCCTTTAACTGGCCCCTTCCCGGCCCCCACTGCCCAGGGGTCCAGGGCCAGGCCTGGGCCCCCCACTGTTTCCGGGGTTCAAGCCCCGCCCACCGCCGGTTCCCGGGGAGGGGGGGGTCCCTGTAACCTGCCCCCCTCCCCTGGGCCCGCCCCTGGTCTGCGGCCCCCTGCCCTACCGCTACTGGGCGAGCGGAAGGGGGTGAAGGAAGCTGCTTCGGCCCCGCCCCCCAGCCTGCGCGCGCCCCCGCCCTCTCACCCCCTCCCCCCCAGCGCGCGACCCTCCGGAGATAGGGATTTAAATAAAATTTGAATAAATCCCCTTCCTCAAGCAGGAAGGTGGAAGGAAAAGATGGAAAGGGCAGGGAAAGGGGCAGGGGGCAATTGGGGTGCCTCAGCCCCCCTGGTCCCCCGGCCCCGCGCAGCTTCGGCCCGGGGCCCTGGCCGCCTCTCTCATCCCTCCTGAGCTCCTTCCTCCTCTCTTCCCCCTCCCCTCCCTCCTCCTTCCCTCCTCCTCCTCCTCTCTACTCCCTCCTTCTCCCAGAGGAACCCCGCCCCCTGCCCCCTCCTTTCCCCACCACCTCCTCTTTCCAGGACGGATACGCGCAGGGCACGACGGAAGTCGTAGTCCTGCGGACGCTGGTGCTATGATGAGGACAATAGGACGCTGGGGCCAGCGGGTACTACAAACGAGATGGCGGAGGACGTGCCAAGCCGGGAGCCGAGGGTGCCGGGAGTTATAGTCCGGTTGCCCCGAGGCTCCCCGTTGCAGAGCATAGAGAAGGAGCGGGAACGATGACTACAAACAAGATGGCCTTCTCCCCCGACCCGACCTCCTTCCCAGGCACTCACACGCCCTCTTGTCCACAACCCTCCGCGTGTGTGGTACCTGACGGGAGTCGCAGTCCATCTGCTGCCTTCCCGCTGCCATTTCTACTCGTCAGGAACAATGGAAAGGTGAAAAGGAATGAGGACTACAAGCAAGATGGCGGAAGAGGGGCGGACACCTGACTAGTGGTCGATCTTAGGTGCGATGGGAATAGTAGTTTTCAAGCCCTCTAATGTTCCTTAAGAGTGGAGGAACCAGGAGAATAAGGAGACTACCGTAAAGATGGCAGGCTACCTAGTCTCTCCCGTCGCCTCATTCTACCACCTTGGACACCGCGCCCGCTTGCAATATCGAACACCCCCCCCCTCCCAGTGACGTAGAGCCTGATGGGAGTTGCAGTTTTCCCGGCTCCCCTCTGTTATCTTCGGTGGAGACAATGGAAGGGGAAAGGGGCAGGGACTATCAGCAAAGATGGAGGCCGAAGCAAAGTGTAGATGGCGACCTGGGGCTTGTAGTCCACGCCCCAAGGCTACTCCCTGAGAAAACGGGGGAAAGGACTACAATCAAGATGGAAGCCCATCGCTCTCTGTGCCCATGCCTGCTGGGGGACGTAGTCCCTTAGCTTTACAGAGACAGAACGTGGGCTGCTGAAATTTGCATCACCGCGGACACGCCAAATTGAGAGCCGACGGAAACGGAGAGTCTCTTTTCCTCCTCTTCCTACTCTCCCCACCACCCCCTTTCGAATGGCCTGTCGGGAAATGTAGTCTGGTGCCTTCACTCGCTATTAGGGAGGGTAATTTATGTCACCAGTGGGGATCAATGCGAGTGAGGGAGAAAGACGTCCTGGCGATCCAGGAATATATAATATCCGCCTCCCCGTATGGTGAGGACTTCATCTTTCAGGGGAAGCTCTTAAAGGAAAGCAACAGTAATAAGTATTGTCGCGACCAGAGAGGCGTGGTTCTTTTCCAAAGTACCGTCACGCTGTTGTCCCCTGGAAAGCTTCCGCGCCTCACACCCGATGCTTGTTCCCTCAAACCTCAGAGAATCGGCATCTTCCAAGTCGTGAGAGCTCCAGGGAAAGGGCTCTGGAGTCGTACAAAATCCCCGCCCCTCCTTGGGAAGTCACCAAACCTCTATTTTTCTCATCTGAAAAGTGGGGATAATGATACCTACCTCAAAGTGGAGTTAGAAGTGTTAAGACAATGTTCACGAAAAGGCCGGGCTCAGGGCCTGGTACGGGGCATGTGTTGGCAATTCCCTTTTCGAGGTCCCTTCCAGCCCAGCTGTTCTGGGATCCCAGGAATTCATCATACCCGAAGGAGTTAGCGCCTGTGAGAAGACAACTGTGGCAGGCTGTCTACCCCATCTTGAGCCGCACCCCCTCCTCCCAGGCCCCTCCTCATCTGGGTCCTCCTGTGTCCACTACCGAGTACTGCTCCCAGGGGGCGCCCATTCTCCATTTGACTGAGGTCCTGCGAACTGTCCAGATTCCCCAACCTGAAGTTGTGGGCGCTCAAATTGCCCAGGCCCATCTCCAGCCAGTCTTGGAGCCCCTGCCCACCTTTCGCCCCTACCCGCGCCCAGAACACCTCAGCCACCCAAGCAGGTGGGACCGCTTCCTACCTCTGTGCTTTCTTACCTGCCTTCTTAATCTTCCTCCTCTGCCTGGAAAATTACTCACTTTGACCCCAAGGCAGACAGACTGCGGTGCTCTGCCCTCTCTTCTGTGTCGGAAAGTAGAGGGTTAGAGGGCCTGGCGGAAGACTTGGTGGGTGTGGTTTTACTGTCAAGGAAGTTAACGCTGACCAGTGTGACTTGAAGTCCTAAATTTGCTGGGACCTGCCTCAGGCTGAACTGAGGCTCCCTCTAGCTCACACTTTATCAGTTAGGAAATCTTGGCTCCCAGGAGATTGTCTCCTTTACATCCTCACTGCTTTCTTTTTGGCTTGCATGATTGCCTCAGGGATCTCTCTGGGGCTGTTCCCTCTGCCTGTTAGGCCCTTCCCCTCCACCTGGCCCGCTGCTGCACCCCATTAGCTATTCATCCTTCTGGTCTCTGTTTAAATACAACAGTCTCAGTAAAACCTTCTTGAGCATAATTCCCATCTGAGATTCATTTGACTCTTCGCCTAGATTATAAACTTTATGAAGAGTCCATCTCAGAGTTCCCATGGTGGCTCAGAGATAACACACTGTACTAGTATCCACGAGGACGCAGGTTCAATCCTTAGCCTCACTCGGTGGGTTAAGGATCCTATGTTGCCATGAGCTGTGGTATAGGTCGCAGCCGCGGCTAGGGTCCCAAGTTGCTGTGGCTGTAGTGTAGGTCAGCAGCTGTAGCTCCGATTTGACCCCTAGCCTGGGAACTTCCATATGCCACGGGTGTGGCTGTAAAAAGAAAAAAAAAAAAAAATCCATCTCATACATTACATGCTTTTAGCACATCATTTGATCCTCATAAGACCCCTATGAGCGAGAATCCCATGTCATAGATGAGGAAACTGGGAATGGATGAGTTGTACATAGAGAGAGCTAAGATTCAAAATCCAAGATTTCATAGCCCATCCTCAGAACAACTGCAGCATCCACAAACTGATCAAATCCAGCCCATGCTTGTGTTAAGTTTGGCATAGCAACAACACATTTCAGCTTTCACTTGGAATCTTGAAATCTAGCAACAGTGAGTCTGCCTTCCTTGAGCAAGAAATAGCTGAAGCTGAACAGTGGCTGCCTCTTATGGATAAGACATGTACTCACCAGATCAACACAACTCCCATCCAGCTTGCTTCAGTCCGAACATAAGCACTATTGGCCCCACTTATTAGCTAAGACGTGAAAAGAAGCCTGTTGAGGAGCTCCCATAGTGGCGCAGTGGAAACGAATCCCACTAGGAACCATGAGGCTGTGGATTCAATCCCTGGCCTTGCTCAGTGGGTTAAGGATCTGGCATTGCTGTGAGCTGTGGTGTAGGTCGCTGGCGTGGCTTGGATCTGCTGTGGCTGTGGCTGTAGCTGTGACGTAGGCCAGCAGCTGTAGTTCTGATTAGACCCCTAGCCTGGGAACCTCCATGTGCCAAGGGTTCGGCCCTAAAAAGCAAAAAAAAAAAAAAAAAGAAGAAGAAGAAGACTCTTGAAAGTCAAGACCATTTCTTACACTGTTTAGAGCTCCTCAGTGCCAGGTGCTGTGCCTGTGCCCACAACCGGGTGGGTGGGGAGATGGCAGAGTGAAACTGCATACAGAGATGGGGGAAAATGTTTACTTTTCACTTATAACCTGCTCTCCAGGTTCACATTTTTGCCATAAGCAGATATTTATGTATACTTAAAACAGGGGTTGAAAATACTATAATCCAGCTATGTTGACATTAAAATGTAAAGACTGAGTTCTTGTCGTGGCACAGCAGAAAAGAATCCAACTGGGAACCATGAGGTTGTGGGTTAATCCCTGGCCTTGCTCAGTGGGTTAAGGATCCAGCGTTGCCATGAGCTGTGGTGTAGGCCGGTGGCTGTGGCTCAAATTTGATCCCTAGCCTGGGAACCTCCGTGTGCTGTGGGTGCGGCCCTAAAAAGCAAAATAAATAAATAAATCAAAATTTAAAAATTAAAATAAAAAAAAAGACAACAGTCAGACTTTCTCAGATATGAATGAACTCAGGGTATAGAGCCTCTTTTCATTCGTACACACAAAAATACTGTTTGGAGTTCCTGCTGTGGCACAGTGGGTTAAGTATCTGGCATTACTGCAGCTGTGGCATAGGTGGTAGCTGCAGCTCTGATTTGATCCCTTGCCATGGAACTTCCACATGCCATGGGCATGGCTGGAAAAAAAATTTTTTTTTCTTCTGTCCACCTTATTTATGCATTTTAAGAGCCTTGGGAAGGATGGCGTAAGACCACTCAGTGGCGGTGGTTTCCTATGTGAGGGCCTCGACCATGGGGCTGCAAAGCAATTTCAGAAACAGGTGAGGCCATTGAGTCTCCAGTGTGAGCTGCCAAAAAAGAATGGAGGGCACTTGCCTGCTTTCAGAACTATCTGCAACCTCGGGCTGAGTGCATTGAATTCAGGAGGTGGAGCAACTCATTTATCTGGACATTCCTTTTTGGCAGTGGCTGCTCTTCCTTCTCCATCTCTTCTGGATCTCCGTAGAAGTTCAAAGCTTCTCTGTCAGCCAGGCTCGGATAAGCTATACTGCCGTAACAAGTAACACCCAAGTTCTGTTGGCTTACAACAAAAGGTTCTGTTTGTTGCTCATGCTGCCTGTCTAGTGTTGGTGAGTTAGGGGAGTTCTGGGGTGAAGTCACTCAGGGATGAAGGTGGAGGGAAGAGGCTCCATTAGGATGTGAATTTCCATAATCACCATCCAATCACAGAGTTCCTGCTGTGGTGCAACAGGATCTGTGGCATCTCTGCAGTGCCAGGAGGCAGGTTCCATCACCGGCCCAGCATGGGGGGTTAAAGGATCTGGTATTCCCACAGCTGCTGCCCAGATGAGATCTCTGGCCCTGGAATTCTATATGCCAAGGAGTGGTCAAAAAAGAAAAAAAAAAAAAACACTTTTCATTTGTACATACAAAAATAATGCTGTGGCACAGTGGGTTAAGTATCTGGCATTGCTGCAGCTGTGGCATAGGTGGCAGCTGCAGCTCTGATTTGATCCCTTGCCATGGAACTTCCACATGCCATGAGCGTGGATAGAAGAATTGGTAAAGTGGGCACTGGGGAGTTCCCACTATGGCACTGCGGAAATGAATCCAGCTATTATCCATGAGGATGCAGGTTCAACCCCTGGCCTTGCTCAGTGGGTTAAGGATCTGGCATTACCCTGAGCTGTGTTTTAGTTCGCAGACATGGCCCGAATCCCTCATTGCGTGGCTGCGGTGTAGGCTGGCGGCTACAGCTCTGATTGGACCCCTCGCCTGGGAACTTCCATATGCCATGGGTGTGGCCCTAAAAAGCAAAAATAAATAAATAAATGAAATGTGCACTGGCTCTTATAGCTTCTGTCCAGAAGTGACACAGGATAGTTGTACTCGCATTGTATTGACTAGACACAGCCTTCCCTAACTTCAAAAGGGGCAGAGATGGGAGCTCTTTCCACCTTCTGCCTGGAAGGAAATGAACCAGAATACTTGTGAACAGCCCTGATGACAAGCACAGCTTCCTGTGGGTCCAAGGAGAAGATAGTGCTGCCAAATACATTTTCTGGACAAGCAACTGCTACAAGACACCTACTGAGTGACCTCTTTTGTTGTCACATGGGATGACAACTGCACATAAACCAGAGGGGAGTCTGATTAACACTGAACTGGGGGCGGGGGGGCAGGTGAACAGAAAATGCCTCCGGTGGGAGTGAAGGTCACCCCTGGGATCTGTGGTCACAAAAAGCAGGGCTCCCCAAAAGCTGCCTGGATCATGAAGATTCCTGAAGTGAAACACCCAGCAATGCGAGAGGCTCCAGGTCTACTTCAGTAGAGCTCATTGGCCCCCAAGAGGATTTGATATCAACAGAAGCTGAGTGTCTGTCATTCCCTGTTGCCAGTGAAAACTTCTCCCAGAACCTCTCCAAATTTATCATGTGGATAATCTTTTGGAAATGGAAACGTGCCTCCGTCTGGGAACTAGGACTGATGCTCTCTAAATGGGTTCATGCAGCAAGAGTTCTAGACATTGTAAAAGTTTCCCTTTTTAAGGTGGTATAGTTTGGAGTTCCCATCGTGGCTCAGTGGTTAATGAATCCAACTAGGAACCATGAGGTTTTGGGTTCGATCCCTGACCTTGCTCAGTAGGTTAAGGATCCGGTGTTGCTGTGAGCTTCGGTGTAGGTTGCAGATGAGGCTCAGATCCCATTTTGCTGTGGCTGTGGCGTAGGCCGGTGGCTACAGCTCCGATTCGACCCCTAGCCTGGGAACCTCCATATGCTGCGGGAGCGGCCTAAGAAATGGCAAAAAGACAAAAAAAAAAAAAAAAAAAAAAAAAAAAGACCAAAAAAAAAAAAAGGTGGTATGGTTTGTATTTATTTATTTATTGTCTTTTTGCTATTTCCTGGGCCACTCCCGCGGCATATGGAGGTTCCCAGGCTAAGGGTCGAATCGGAGCTGTAGCCACCAGCCTACGCCAGAGCCACAGCAACACGGGATCCGAACCGCATCTGCAACCTACACCACAGCTCACGGTAATGCCGGATCCTTAACCCACTGAGCAAGGGCAGGGACCGAACCCGCAACCTCATGGTTCCTAGTCGGATTCGTTAACCACTGCGCCACGACGGGAACTCCCTATTTTAATTTTTATCACAATTAAAACTTAAAAAAAAAATTTTTTTTTTTTGGTCTTTTTAGGGCTTCACCCACGGCATATGGAGATTATTAGGCGAGGGGTCCAATTAGAGCATTAGAGCTGTAGCCGCTGGCCTATGCCACAGCCACAGCAATGAGGGAACCGAGCCGCGTCTGTAACCTACACCACAGCTCACGGCAACACCAGATCCTTAACCCACTGAGCAAAGCCAGGGATTGAACCTGTTACCTCATGGTTCCTAGTAGGATTTGCTAACCACTGAGCCATGACAGGAACTCCCAGAAATGTTAGAAATTAATTGCAAGTAGCTAATGTCAATGTCAACGAGCAGCGTCTACATTAAAAATATGTGATTAATAAATACTGAGTTCATCCTTCAAGTTTTTCAAAATCTTTTTTAATATCCATAGAGGAATATTGTACAGAAAAAAAAATGTCTTTTGTGCTATACACCAGAATCTGACACAACATTGTAAACCAACTATACATCAATAAAAACATTTTAATAAAAAATTTTAATAAAATAAATGCCATTTGTAGTCAAGAAACAGTTCTCTGAAATTCCATCATTCTTTCAGTTACATCTCCATTTCTTTTTCTTATGTTAAATTCAAATAAAGTTAAATATAACATTCCTGTTTTGAAATGGGATAAACAGTATGAGTTGAATGTTGCAATTTATTTTTCATTATGCCCATGGCATGTGGAAGTTCCTCGGCAAAGGATCAAACCACAACAGTAACAAGAGCCACCGTGGTGACAATACTGGATCCTTAACCCACTAAGCCACCAGGGAACTCCTACTTTTTCTTTATTTTACCTATGAAATGTTGAGAGTGATTTCATCAAATATTAATGCTGGAGTTCCCGTCGTGGCGCAGTGGTTAACGAATCCGACTAGGAACCATGAGGTTGCGGGTTCGGTCCCTGCCCTTGCTCAGTGGGTTAAGGATCCGGCGTTACCGTGAGCTGTGGTGTAGGTTGCAGACGCGGTTCGGATCCCGTGTTGCTGTGGCTCTGGCGTAGGCCGGTGGCTACAGCTCCGATTCAACCCCTAGCCTGGGAACCTCCATATGTCGCAGGAGCGGCCCAAGAAATAGCAGCAACAACAACAACAACAATAACAAAAAGACAAAAAAAAAAAAAATTAATGCAGTAATGGCCACTTTGAGGCAGTGAAGTTGGGTGGCTTTTTGGTTTCTTTTTTCTTCATTTCTGTTTGAGTTTATAATGTATTGGTATCATTTTAACAAAAATGAAAAAGTCACTTGTCTTAAGTGACTTTTTCACACACACACACACAAACACACACACACATATATACGTATATATACATATATATACACATATATATACGTATATATATACATATATATATATATATACTTTTTTTTTTTTTTTTTTGCTGTGCCCATGGTGTGCAGAAGTTTCTGGGCCAAGGATCAAAGCTGTGCCAAAACAGGCAACACTGGATCCTTAACACACTGAGCCACCAGGGAACTTCTCAAATGTATATTTTAAAGAATGTGATTGAAGATTTAACTAGACATTTCTCCAAAGAAGATATACAAATGACCAAAGTTCCCATAGTGACTCTGCAGATTACAAACCTGACTATCATGCATAAGGATGCGGGTTCAATTCCTGGCCTCGTTCAGTGGGTTAGGCATCTGGCATTGACATGACCTGCTGTGTAATTCACAGATGTGGCTCAGACCCTGAGTTGCCGTGGCTGTGGTGTAGGCTGGCAGCTGCAGCTCCAATTTGAACCCTAGTCCGGGAACATCCATATGCTACATGTGCAGCCCTAAAAAAAAAAAAAAAAAAAAAAAAAAAAAAGATATACGAATGGCCAATAAGCACCTGACAAGCTGCTCAACATCATTAATCATTAGGGAAATGCAAATCACAACCACAGTGAGACACCTGTTCACACACCTTAGGGTGGCTATTATTTGAAAACAAACAAGCAGGAATTCCTGATATGGCGCAAGGGGCTTGTTGGCATCTCTGGAGCACTGGGATGTGAGTTTGATCCCCGACCTGGCACAGTGGTTTGAAGATCTGGCATTGCCACAGCTGTGGTGTGGGTCCTAACTGTGGCTCGGATTTGATCCCTGGCTCGGGAACTTCTATATGCCTCAGGGCAGCCAAACACAAACAAACAAAAAAGCAAACAGAAAATAAGTGTTGATGAGGATGGGAGAAATTAGAATCTTGTGCATGGATGATAGAAACGTAAAATAGTGCAGCCCCTGTGAATGACAGTGTGCCTGGCCCTAAAAAAAAAACACGTTAATTTATTTTTTTTTATTTTTTTTTATTTTATTTTTTATTTTTTTGCTATTTCTTTGGGCCGCTCCGGCGGGATATGGAGGTTCCCAGGCTAGGGGTCAAATCGGAGCTGTAGCCACCAGCCTACGCCAGAGCCACAGCAACGCGGGATCCAAGCCGCGTCGGCAACCTACACCACAGCTCACGGCAACGCCGGATCCTTAACCCACTGAGCAAGGCCAGGCATCGAACCCGCAACCTCATGGTTCCTAGTCAGATTCGTTAACCACTGCGCCAACACGGGAACTCCAAAACACGTTAATTTAATGTGTAATTAATTAATTAATCAAGAATAGAATTACCATATGATCTAGCAATCCCACTTCTGGGTATGTACCCAAAAGAATTGAATGCAGGGATTTGAACAGATATTTGTACACCCATATTCTTTTTTTTTTTTTTTTTTTTTTTTTTTTTGTCTTTTTGCCTTTTCTAGGGCTGCTCTCACAGCATATGGAGGTTCCCAGGCTAGGGGTCTAATCGGAACTGTAGCCACCGGCCTACGCCAGAGCCACAGCAACGCGGGATCCGAGCCACGTCTGCAACCTACACCACAGCTCACAGCAACGCCGGATCCTTAACCCACTGAGCAAGGCCAGGGATCGAACCCGCAACCTCATGGTTCCCAGTCGGATTTGTTTCTGCTATGCCACAATGGGAATGCCTTAAAAAGATTTTAAAACAATATAAAAAGGATGGTGTCAGGTGAAGAAGGAGCAGGAGCACTTTGTAGGAAGGGGGAGGGACAGGAGAGGCTGGTGCTGAGCAGGCATGAGAAGTGGGTTGTGTGGCTGAGGTAGAAGGTGGAAAAAGCAAGAAGTAAGTCCAGGGCTGCAAGGGGACTGGGGGGATCAAAGGCCTTGAAGGCCAGGCTGCAGAGTTGGGACTTGATCCTGAGTGTTGGAGACCACCGAACAGCTGAACCCTGCAGAAGGCAAATACCTGCTGACACAGAGTTCTAAAATATAGGGTCTCTGCCAAAGACGTTATGCATAAACTATGCTATTCTATAAGCCGCTGCACTCTGCTCTAGAGGTGGGCACCAGTGCAAGTCGTTTCCTTTATTCACCAAGAGGGGCTTTGTCATTGCCTCTGCCTGCTCCTGCCCACTAATCTACATAAGGCACCTTCCTTCATGAAAGTCGTGTGGGCTAAAGCCCAGGGCCTTTGTTCTGCCAAACAGAGTGCCTCCTGGTCCCCCACTTTCGAAATGTCTTAAATATCTTGTGTGTTTTGTTACACTGCCCAGTCCCTCTTCCAGGATTCCCCGTTGCTCTGCAGCACTGTACATGCCATCTCGGGGACTGGGGAGTCCAGGAAAGGTACAGGGATGGGAAGAGGGGGCTTGCTAACCCTTGCTCTTCTCCGTCCTTCCCTGTCTCACCCACAACCAGCCTCTGCCCTGTCTACTAGCCTTGTTTGTTCCTGAAACCTGCCAAGCACGTTCTCACCTCAGGACCTTTTTCCCTTGCTGTTCTCTGCCTGGAGTGGTGCAGAGAACAGGGGCGAGGAATGGCAGTCAGGCTTGGGAATGGGTTTGAGCTTAATATTGGGGTCAGGGGGAGGATCCGGCTTGGAGTTCATGTGGATTTGTTCTGAATGGGCCTCCTTATGTGACCTGTTGGATGACATTGAGGTCATGCTTGAGCATCCTGGCAGACGGACAGGACAGAGCTCTTGGGAGTATCAGTGTAGCTGGTGGGTACTGGGCTCTAAGCATGGAGTGGTGGGGGCATTGAGGCTCTTTGCTTTGGGTGGAGGCGTTATGCACCATTGGGGCACCCCTTGAGGAGCCCAGGAGCCCTCACAGCACAGGTCAAGGCACTTGGTGGGGGGAATTGATGAGAGCCTGGGAGGTGGGAATGATCCAGTTTCCAGATGAGGAAGCAAAGTGGGGCTCAGAGGGGTTAAGTAACTTGCCCAAGCTAGTAATGGACAAAGGTAGGATTTGCACCCAAGTCTGTTGAATCCTGAATTGCTAGGATTTCCCAGGCAGCAGCTTCTGGTGAGACCAACGCAGAGATGGAGACACGTGGGCTGAGAGGTGGGGCAGGACAGGGTGGCAGAGCCAATGACCGCTGCCAAGACAGACGCCTTGGAGAAGCGGAGCTGGGCCTGGGATGAGGGCCAATTCCTGCAGCTGGGAAGGGCACCTGGGGGTCCAGAGAGCAAGAAAGCAAAGTCCCTGAGAGGAATAGAAGGTGGTAGGGTTGGGTGAGGGTGAGCCTGCCCTGTGGGGTGAGGCCGGGGCCCACGTTCGCTGTCTACCTATGAATGGCACCAGATCAAGTGTCTGCCTCCTTCATCCCCCCCTCCCCTCCTGCCCTCCTCCTCCTCTTCTACTACCTGGTCTGGCCCACGCCTCAGTGCACCCACTCAATGGGCCTAGTCTAATCCCCTGTAATCACCGCCTGCCTGGCACAGGCCCCGCCTGGCAGCCCTGGCAGCCCCCAGCCTCAGAGACCCAACTTAGGATCCCCCACCTCAGAACCCATCTTTCCCTCAACCGCTCCCCTCCTTCAGCTCAAAGTTCAGAGCAGGGATACCCCAGATCCAGTCCCAAGCTGGGAGGCAGGAGTCTAGGATCTGTCCTGGCCTTGCTGTGTGACTCCAGGTAAGTAGCTTTTCCTCTCTGGACCTCAGGCTCCTTATCTAAGTCTCCTCTACCCTGAGCTAATCACATCAACCTCTTTTGGCTTCTTCTCAGCACCTTTAGGAAATTTTGTTTTGTATCCATTTACATGTTTGCATTGCTCTCCCCTCCTGGACTGTGGGTTCCTTGTTATTCACTCCAGTCCTAGCACACAGCTGGGGCTCCCTCAGAAACTGCTGACTGAATGTATACCTGGGTAAATGAATGGACAGATGTAGCGCCTGCCTTGACAGGAAGGGTGTGGACCTTCTCCCTTCACACCAGCCCCAATCAGGGGAGAAAGGTAGCGTCGTATTCCAACCCCAAACTGGATGGAAGCAAGGTGGGGAGCTGACTCTCTGACTCAGCGGGTAGGCTGGGGCTGAGAACTGATTCTTTCTTATGGAGAGACTGGGAAAGCTCTGGAGAAGGACCAGAACCCAGGACCTGTCTCTCTCTGTCCTCCCCCTCTGCCACCAGGCTTCCCCTGGGCGGCGGGAGGGCCTCAGGTATTTATCTGTGCCTTCCTGTGCGCTGTGCCTGGGCTGAGG
Organism: Sus scrofa; assembly: GCF_054392235.1. Classification (NCBI taxonomy): domain Eukaryota; kingdom Metazoa; phylum Chordata; class Mammalia; order Artiodactyla; family Suidae; genus Sus; species Sus scrofa. Next base: position 17,401,769 of record NC_139385.1, read on the forward strand.
GCAGCCACTGGCCCAAGATCTCTCAGGACAGCAAAGACCGAGACGTGGCCAGACCTCAGGACTCCTGACCTCCAGCTGCGCGTATGTGTGTGTATGCGTGCATACGCGTGGCCATAGTGTGTGTTCCACCCCACGTGTCTATACTTGTGTCTGCTCTGCGCATGTGCCTCAGGCGGGGCTTCCGGGTGTGGCTGTGTTCCTACAGGTTTGTTGGGACGCATGCGCACTCTCGGGTTTGGGCCTCCCTGGCGGGCTTGCGATCTAACACGGGTTTAGGCACGTCCACTAGAGTGTCATCTCCACGAGGGCAGAGATTTGTGCCTGACTTGTCCCCTGCTCTATCCCCAGCACTCAGAACAGGGACCAATACAGCCTTGACTGAGTAAACTTTGAAAGTGCGTGCACACATCTCGTATGTGCCCACGTGCCAACTCATGTGTAGACGTGCACATGCTCCTGTGTCTAAGGGTGCACCTGGGTGTGGGCACTGTTGCTCGCACGCCACCCTCCTGTCCCTTTTCCAAACTCCTCGGGAGCCAGGACCTAATGCCTGGGTCCCCGTGGGGCGGAGCAGGGGGCCGCCTCTTCATGGGAAACTGGATCCCAGGACGTGCAGAGCAGCAGGGAGCAGGGCGGCCCCTTTGTCCCCCGATAATCCCCTCCCCGCCTTGCCCCCTTTCTCCCGGCAACCAGGGTTTAAGGTCGAGTTTGGGGGCTGTAGGGACTAGGGTGTCACCTCAGTGTCCCCTTCCCTATCTGTTCCCTGCCTCTGGGGCTTCTGCATCTGCCCACCCCCCACCCTTGGGGGTGTGACTCCTTTTCTCCCATGTGGGTGGCCCTAGGGCTCAGCCCCGGGTATAAAGCCACCTGAAGGGCAGGAGGACAGGTGCCTGAGAACCACCCAGAGGCTACAGAGAGGAAGGAAGCAAGGAGAGAGTATGAGCTGTCCACTGGGTGAGTAAAGGAAATGGTGCCAGGGTCCCGAGACCAGGAGGGGAGGGGGTACTGCCTGGGCCAGTCGGGCCCATCCGATTCACATGCCTGCTGTTTTTGCCTCTGCTGGGAACCGTCAAAGCCTTATACACAGAAGGGTTCATTCATCATCACTCATTCAAGAAATATTTATTGAGGGCCTGTTATGTGCTAGGTAGTATTCTAAGCATTTGGGGATATAGCTGTAAAGAAACAGACAAAAATCTATGGGGATTTCATTCTGCAGACAGACAATACATGTGATAATTAAGTAAATTATAACGCCAGTCTGATAGAACGTAAGTAAAGTGATCCACGCTTGTTGAATGAATGAATGGGCCTTTGCGTTCAACCTTCCCTTAAGTTCTAAACTTCTGGGAATTCACGGATGTGGACAGAGAAGCGAAGGAGGCCATCCTGGTTTGTCTCTCATCTTCATCACTGCTGGTGACCTTGTCTCTGATCCTCATGCTATTAGTGGGAACACAAACTGGGCCTGACCTTTGAGAAGACAATTTGGCAGCATTTAATCAAATTGAAATTGCACATCCTGAAGTTCCTGCTGTGGCTCAGTGGAAACAAACCCCACTAGCATCCGTGAGGGTGCAGGTTCTATCCCTGGCCCTACTCAGTGGGTTAAGGATCTGGCGTTGCTGTGAGCTGTGGTGAAGGTCGAAGATGTGTTTTGGACGTGGGCTGGCAGCTGTAGCTCCAATTCAAGCCCTAGCCTGGGGATTTCCATATGCTGCACCTGTGGCCCCAAATAATATAAAACAAAATAAAATAATTTAAAATTTAAAAAAATAAAATGAACATCCTCTCTGGAGTCCCTACTGTAGCACAATGGGATTGGCGGTGTCTCTGGAGCACTAGGATGCAGGTTTGATGCCCAGCACAGTGGGTGAAGGATCTGGTGTTGCCATAGCTGTCGAGTAGGTCACAGCTGCGTCTTGGATTTGATCCCTGGCCGAGAAACTCCATATGCCATGGGCCAACCAAGGAAAAAATAACATGAACATACCCTTCAATCTAGATATTTCCACTTTCAGCGGGACCCAAAGAGGCTGGGCTAAGGGTGTTCATGGCAGCATCCATTCACTCAACAAATAGTTCTTAAGCTCTGTGGTGGAGGCTGGGGAGCCAGCAGTGAGGGAAGCAGGTGAGATTCCCTCTTTCCTGAAGCCAACATTCCAGCTGGAGAGAAAGTCACAAGCAAATGGACCAAAAAATAAAGAAAGAAAGAAATGAGGGAGTTGCAAACAGAGGAGGTCTCTGAAGACTATACATGAGAGAGGCAGGGGGCGTTTGAGTTGAGGTCTGAAGAAGCAGAAGGAGCAGCCTTGGGAAGGTTTGGAGGGGGGTGGTCTTGGCAGGACCCGGGAAGAGCAAAGCCTGAGTAGGAGGTGCTGCAGAACAGGGGGTCAGGCCTTGTAGCCCACACTGAGGACTTTGGCCTTCACTGTGGTAGGTGGAAGGCACGGGAAGGTTTGGGTGGAGGAGGGCTCCAGCTGCACTTGGGGAGTTGCCGAGTGGCGGAGGGAGGCAAGGGTTCAGAGAAGCACAGACACCATCGTGGGGGGGGTGTGGGGGGTGTTACTGTAACTGTCCAGGCAGGAGGTGCCCCTGGCTGGGATTATGGAAATAGCAGTGGAAGGGGGAGAGAAGTTGTTAGATTCTAGATACATCTTTTTGACTTTTATAACTTTATTGAGGAGTTCCTGTCCTGGCTCAGGAAAAACAAGGAACCACGAGGTCGAGAGTTCGATCCCTGCCTCGCTCAGGGGGTTAAGGATCTGGTGTTGCCATGAGCTGTGGTGTAGGTTGCAGACATGGTTCGGATGTGCTGTTGCTGTGGCTCTGGCGTAAGCTGGTGGCTACAGTTCCGTTTGGACCCCTAGCCTGCGAACCTCTATATGCCACAGGTGTGGCCCTAAAAAGACCAAAAAAAAAAAGAAGTAATTTTTTGGAAAATAACTCGAATAGGGAAATATGCCAAAGTCCTAAGTATATAGCTCAATCAATTTTCACAAAATCCAAAAAAAAAAAAAATGTATATATATATATATCTCCTTGGTGTTCCCGTCATGGCTCAGTGGTTAACGATCCTGACTAGTATCCATGAGGACGTGGGTTCGATTCCTAGCCCCGCTCAGTGGGTTAAGTATCCGGCATTGCCCTGAGCTGTGGTGTAGGTCAAAGACGTGGCTTGGATCCTGCATTGCTGTGGCTGTGGCGTAAGCCAGCAGCTATAGCTCTGATTTGACCCCTGGCCTGGGAACCTCCACGTGCCGTGGGTGTGGCCCTGAAAAGACCAAAGAAACCCGAAGTCAACATATCCTTGTTATAAGCACTCAGATCAAGGACCAAAGACCTCTTGGCTACCTTTTAAGGACAGAACCAACAGGGTGTACCATGGGTTGAATGGGGAGGGAAGGAGAGAAGGTGTCTACGAGAATCCCATGGTCTTTTTTTTTTTTTTTTTTCTTTTTCAACCGCCCGGTGGCACATGGAGTTCCTGGGCCAGGGATCAGGTCCGAGCCACAGCTGTGACCTACGAGGCAGCTGCAACAGCAACAACACTAGATCCTTTAACCTACTGTGCCAGACCGGGGATCGAGTCTGAGTCTTGGTGCTGCAGAGATGCCGCTGATCCTGTTGAACCACAGCAGGAACTCTGATTTCATGGTTTGGACTTGAGCATCTGGAAGAACAGACATGCTCTTTGCAGGGGAGGAGGGACTCGAGAGCTGAGCACTGGATAGTTTGACTTTGAGATGCTGAGCGATATCTAAGGGAAAATGTCAAACGGGAAGTTGAATACGTGGACCTGGAGTTCAGGGAACTGTTCTGGGCTGGAATTAATCACCTTACGGGGTGGGTCTGCCCTGACTTGGATGCACGAGATTGTTCAGGCCACGAGAGCTGTGCCCGTTTGAAGAGTTGTTACAGACAGATGAATGAATCGGCAGGCAAGGTCGGGGACTTGGTGCTGACCTCTGATTTCTTCCACCAGCCCTCCTCTGCCTGCTGACCCTGCTGCTGCCACCCCTCAGTCCGGGGGCCCCCATCTCCCCAGCTGAGCCCATCAGTCAAGCCTACAGCCTGGCGCTGTACATGCAGAAGAATACTTCAGCACTGCTGCAGACGTACGTAAGTGATGTGACATGGCACAGCAGGGGCGGGGGACTGAGGGGAGAGGGACGCCCCCCTCCTGGCCTGGGTCTGGGTAGGGAGGCAGAGCAAGGCCAGAGAAGGCCCCTCCACCGGTCCAAGGGTCCAGGGGCTCTGCCAACTCAGACAAGCCCATATTTATGCTGTCACTGATGGGTGGGTGACCATGGGCAAGTCATTCCTTCTCGCCCGGTCTCGGCTTCCTCATCTGTCAGATGGGATGGTGATCCTGCCTGGGCTGACTTCTCAGGACTGTTAGAAGATTCCAAGGAAGTACATGGAGGGATGGGTTTTCTGGGATCATGATTCTTTTCACAAGTACCTGCTGCCCTCTGCTTTCTTTTTTCTTTCTTTCTGGTTTTTTTTTTTTTTTTTTGGCTACCATTGTGGCATGTGGAAGTTCCCTAGCCAGGGATCAAACCCACACCACAGCAGTGATCCAAGCCAAGCCACTGCAGTGACAACGCTGGATCCCCAAGCTGCTACACTGCAAGAGAACTCCTGCTCTCTGCTTTCTTTTATTTTTCTTTCTTTCTTTCTTTTCTTTTTTTTTTTTTTTTTTTTTTTTTTTGCTTTTTAGGGCTGTGCCTGTGGTATGTGGAAGTTCCCAGGCTAGGGGTCAAATCGGAGCTGCAGCTGCCGGCCTACACTACAGCCACAGCCACAGCCACAACAATGTGAGATCCAAGCTGTGTCTATGACCTACACCACAGCTCATGGCAATGCCAGCTCCCTCACCCACTGATCGAGGCCAGGGATCGAATCCTCATCCTCGTGGATACTAACTGGATTCATTTCCACTGCACCGCAATGGGAACTCCCTGCCCTCTGCTTTCTTGAGCCCATGCCATGCTGGGAACTCTATCTTCCTGACTCCTCTTTGAGTTCTGAGAGGTGGAATTATAACCCATTTTACAGATAAGGTAACTGAGTTTCAGAAAGTGGAAATCATTTGCCTGAGGTCACAAAACTGTCCGGAAGTTCAAGATGGTAGCCTGCTGCCTGGGTCTGGCCCACAGATTTTTTGTTTGGGCCATGCAATGCTTATTCAAATACTTGGTATGAATACCTGTTGAAAATGGACATGGTGATCCTGTTGGGCTCCTGCCCCAACTCCATCTTAGTCCTGCCTTTTCCCCCAAACAGCAAGATCTGCCTCGCCCCTAGAGGCCCTGGACTGGGTGACTCTTCCACTGAACTAAATTCTAGGTCCATGTGAAGTTACTTAATCTAGTTTCTTTTTCTTTTGCTTTTGAGGGTCACACTCGTGGCATATGGAGGCTTCTGGGCTGGGGGTCGAATCGGAGCTGCAGCCGCCAGCCTATACCACAGCCATAGCAATGCCAGATCCAAGCCATGTCTAAGATATACTCTACAGCTCAGAGCAACACTGGATCCTTGACCCACTGAGCGAGGCCAGGGATCGAACCCGCGTCATTATGGATCCTAGTCGGGTTCGTTTCTGCTGAGCCACAATGGGAACTCCACGTACTCTGGTTTCTAGTCCCATATCTGCCACCATTCCCTGGATGACTTTGGGCACCTCGAGTCTCAGTTTCCCCACTTGTTAGGTGGGGATGTAGGACTAGGTGTTTATCAGTGCGTACTAAACTTCTGTGGGTCTAGGTTCATGGAGGTGAGAACTTTAATGGAAAAGGCATTCAACTGGAGTTCCTGTTCTGGCTCAGGAGGTTAAGAACCCAACAGAGCATCCCTGAGGATGCAGGTTCGATCCCTGGCTTTGCTCAGTGGGTTAAGGATCTCGAGTTGCTGCAAGCTGCGACCTAGGTTGCAGATGCAGCTCGGATCCGGTTTGCTGTGGCTGTGGTGTAGGCTGACAGCTGCAGCTCCAATTCAACCCCTGGCCTGGGAACTTCCCTGTGCTATAGGTGCAGCTGTAAAAAGAAAAAAAGAAAAAAAGAGAGAGAGAGAGAAATCAATTAAATTTAATATGAACAACTATTTAGTAATGATTATAATAAAATGAACAAACATAAGCTATTAAATGCTGTAAATAAAAATAAGGCTGTAACGACATTGTCAATAATCTATTGATTGAAAATACAGTAATAAGCGATATATAATCATAGTGTTCATGATATTAATATAAATGGATCCTCAGTGAATGATTTTAGTGCCCTTATTGCATGTCAGGTGCTGTGCAAAGTGCTTGATATATATTACTTCTTATCATCTTCACCATAATACTGCCACATGGGAATTACAGAAGCTGTGATTCAAAGTTGCACAACCTGGGAGTTCCCGTCATGGCTCAGTGGTCAGTGAACCCGACTAGCATCCATGAGGACACGGGTTCAATCCCTGACCTCACTCAGTGGGTTAAGGATCCGGTGTTGTCATGAGCTGTGATGTAGGTCACAGACGTGGCTAGGATCCCCTGTTGCTATGGCTGTGGTATACACCAGCGGTTACAGCTCTCATTGGACCCCTAGCCTGGGAACCACCATATGCTGTGGGTGTGGCCCTAAAAAGACAAAAAAAAAAAAAAAAAAAAGAAAAAAGTTGCACAACCTGTATGTGGAGGAGGCTGAGCTGGAACCTAATAGAGTCCAGGCTCTGTGCTAGAACATTCTACCAACTCGCTACCAGAGGCAGGGAATGGTGACTCTCCCTGGAAGATGCCAGTCTCATGGAAGGCAGATGCAGCCTTTTGGTCCCCTCACTCCTGTCTGTGTCTGTCCCTCGTGCAGCTCCAGTACCAAGGCAGCCCCTTTAGTGACCCTGGCTTCTCAGCCCCTGAGCTCCAGCTCAGCAGCCTGCCTCCTGCTGCCGTCTCCTTCAAGACCTGGCATGCCCTGGATGATGAGGAGCGTCTGAGCCGTGCCCAGGGGGCCTTCCTGGCCTTGACCCAGCATCTCCAGCTCGTGGGGGATGATCAGAGCGACCTGAACCCTGGCAGTCCCATCCTGCTGGCTCAGCTCGGGGCTGCAAGACTCAGGGCCCAAGGCCTACTGGGCAACATGGCTGCCATCATGACGGCCCTGGGCCTGCCCATCCCCCCAGAAGAGGACACTCTTGGGCTTGTCCCCTTTGGGGCCTCTGCCTTCGAGAGGAAATGTCGAGGCTATGTAGTAACTCGAGAATATGGCCATTGGACAGACCGAGCTGTGAGGGATTTGGCTCTGCTCAAGGCCAAATACCCTGGATAGAGGTGGGACTTCCTTTCAGAGGCTGTGACACTTCCCCTCTCACAGTGGACTTTTCGGCCTTACTTCTTGGCTAGAAAGGAGACACATCTTGTCTAGCAGACAGGACTTGTGTGCCAGGTACTCAGGAAAATCTCTTGGGAACTGGGCCTCAAGTCCCTATGGCCTGGGCCTTCCTGCCTGGGTCCTATGGCCTCCCTTCCAGATCTGGGTGGGGCCCAATGGATAGCGTCGAATGGATTACTAATCTAGGGGTACCAGTTGCCTGCTTCCTGGGTGGAAGGAGGTTCCTCTTTGAAATTCCTCCCACTCTACAGGGAGAATACAATTGGTCTCCTTCCTGGGCGCTCCCTGAGACCTTCACCTTCCTGTAATTTGGGGGGGTTCCAGAGGCTGCCCTCTTGCCTCTGTCTACCTCACTTCCTGTATGAATGTATGGACTTTCTCAGCACCTAGGCCTCCCCTCCTGCTGGAGTTCATTTCCTCCCCTAGTTTACCTGTCTGTGGCCCCTCTTCCAACTTCCGGTCTTTTTTTTTTTTTTTTTTTTTTTTGTCTTTTTGCCATTTCTTGGGCCGCTCCCGTGGCATATGGAGGTTGCCAGGCTAGGGGTCGAATCGGAGCCATAGCCGCCGGCCTACACCAGAGCCACAGCAACACGGGATCCAAGCTGCGCTGGCAACCTATACCATGGCTCATGGCAATGCCAGATCCTTAACCCACTGAGCAAGGCCAGGGATGGAACCCACAACCTCATGGTTCCTAGTCGGATTCGTTAACCATTGAGCCACAATGGGAACTCCTCTCTCTCTCTTTTTTTTTTTTTTTTTTTTAATGGCTGCACTGGTCATCCCACTTGTGGCCCTTTACAAGCTCTCTCTCTCTCTCTCTCTCTCTCTCTCTCTCTCTCTCTCTCTCTTTTTTGCCTTTTTAGGGTCGCACTCACAGCATATGGAAGTTCCTAGGCTAGGGGTCTAATCGGAGCTGCCATCTCTGGCCTTCACTACAGTCACAGCAATGCCAGATCCCAGCCGTGTCTGCAAAACTACATGACAGTTCACGGCAATGCCAGATCCTTAACCCACTGAGTGAGGCCAGGGATGGAACCCTCATCCTCATGGATACTAGTTGGATTCTTAACTTGCTGAGCCACGATGGGAACTCCCCAATTTCCCGTCTTAGAAGGCTTCACTTCCTAGTCAGTGGACATCAATTCTTGAAAAACTAAGGACTCATGTGTCACATCTGTCTCCTGCTCAGGGCACATCCACTTCCTGTTCAGGGCTGCCAGATGGCATCCTGGCCTGGGGCTTTCAGGAATCTCCTATTTATACTGTGGCTTTGGCGGATGACGGGTATGTGTGTGTGTGTGTGTGACCAGGCTGTACCCCAAACCTTATTCTCCTTGAAAGTGTCTCCCCATTTTCAACAACTATATATTTTTGTAATGTAGTAGTCTTTTTATTTTTAAACATTTTATTTACAAAAAAATTAATTTATTCTCAGAAATAAATCTCTTTTTAAGGGCTTGATTTTTTTCTCTCCATAGACCTGACCTGTGGGGAAGGGAAGGTGCAGGGATAGGGCAGAGGGAGGGGAAGGAAAGGGAAGGCCATCAAAAGGGGAGGGGGCAGGGCCGCAGGGGAGGGGAGGGGGGAGGGGGAGAGCAGCAGGTGGCGTGACCACGGGGGGGGGGGGGGGGGAGGTGGCTGAAATCTGTTTGGAATAGCCCTCCCACCACAGGGCCAGCAGGCATGTCCCTGGCCAGAAAAGGACAGAGAGAAGGACAGAGAGGAACAGAGTATAGGTGTCTCCTTCTTGAGGTGAGGTGGACATGTACACGTGCTCACACGGGGCGAAGAGGAGACCAGAGAGAGACGGGGAGACAAAGAAATGCCCAGGGAGGCAGGGCCCAGCGATGGAGTAAAAGACGAAGAAAGCACGGAAATGACAGGCACAGGAAGTCACAGAGAGAAAAAGATCACGAGCGGACAGAGCACATAGAAAGATGGAGACAGTGCGAGAACCCAGACACTGACGGAGATGCAGAGACCGAGAGATGGATAAGGCCAAGGAGGAGGGGACCGCGGGCTTCGGCCCGCGTCCAGGGCTCAGGCCGGGCCCTCGGGCGCCAGCTGGCCCAGGTCGGCCTCGGTGCGGCTCACCCACTCGCGGTAGAGGCCGCACACGCGGAGCCCCAGCACCTTGGCCGCGAAGACGCCCGCGGTGGCAGTGGCGGCGGCGATGGCGGCGGTGGCGGGCTCGGTCCGGGGCTCGGGCGTCTCGGCGCCCAACGCGGCCAGCACGGCCTCCACGGCGGCGCCCAAGGCCCGGGCCTGGCGCGTCGCGTCCTCCAGGCGCTGCAGCAGGCGCGGCGCGCGCGGGTTCAGCTCGGCCTGGCGGCGGCGCACCACGTCCAGCAGCGGCGGCAGCGCGGCCAGCGCCGCCGCGTCCAGCCGCAGGCGCTCAGGCACCGGCAAGCCCTCGTGGCCCGGGCCCGGGGCGCTCAGATCGGCCACCGGCAGCCGCGGGGGCGAGAAGCCCGGCAGCCCGAAGGGGTCTCCCTGGTGCTGCACCTGCGGAGACGCGGCAGTCAGGGCGGCTCCCCCTCCTGGAACTCCACCCGCCACCCCTCTCCTGGGGCCTCAGTGTCCCCAACTCCAAATGACACCCTCCTGCCAACAGAGCTGCTGTTTGAGATTATACAGAACAACAAAAAATACGGTAGGCTTTACCCCAGTGCCTTCGTTTCCTCCTCTCAATGGAGACAATAACAGTATCAACTTTATAAGATACTTATGCGCATGTTGCAACGCTTAAGACAGGTCCTGACTCGGAAAGGCACACAAAAAAATGTTAGGAGTTCCCGGTGTGGGGCAGCGGAACCGAATCTGACTAGGAACCATGAGGATGCCAGTTCAGTAGGTTAAGGATCTGGCGTTGCCATGAGCTGTGGTACAGGTCGCAGATGCGGCTGGGATCTGGCCATTGCTATGGCTGTGGCGCAGGCCAGCAGCTGCAGCTCCGATTTGACCCCTAGCCTGGGAACTTCCATATGCCTCGGCTGTGGCCCTAAAAAGCAAAAACAAAAACAAAAAACCCCACTCTTTTATTAGTGCTATCTTCCAGACCCAGGTTCAAATCCTGTCTCCACCACTTATTAGCTGTGTAGTTCTGTGCAAAACCATTTCTCTCTCTGAGCCTCAGTGGTCTCCTCTGCAAGATGGGGGAATAGTTCCCCGTCCTGTCTTCCTACCAGAGATCTCCTGAGAATCATAGAAGATAGTGCCAGGGATCCAGTCAGTTTCACTTCCTCCCCCCAATCTCCCCCCAACCAACCCACCTCTGCACCTGCTTGGCACACAGCAAGGGCTCAGTGAATACCTGTCATGTGAATGAATCAGTGACAAAATAAAGGTGATATGTAGTTTGTAAAGATGCTATAACAGGACCATTTATCCTTTGAAACATCTTGCTTCTGGTTCCGGCACTGTGTCTGCTGCTTTAAACACACTATTCCTAACCTTCCCAATAATGGGTGTGATGATGATGATAATTTTGTAAGCCAGGACTCTGGGGCTGACTTGCCCTAGGTCATCCACCTAGGAAGGGGCGGAAGCTGGACTCTGAACCAAAGTTGGTAGGCTACAAAGTTACTTCTCTTACCCTGCTATTGCTGTCATCACTGTTAAATTATTATGTTGAATGTTATCATTACTGCCCAAGGTCACAACAAGTTGGCAGACCTACAGTCTGTCTGATTCCAAACTGGATCCTCCCTCCACGACACCAGAGTAATTTGGGGAACTACTTTCTTTTTTGGATCATGTTGGCAGATCCCCCTCCCCTGTAAAAATGCCCTCTTGCTATGGCATTTTTAGCCCTAGATTGAAACCCCTTCTTGGCCTCTTTGCATAATGCAAGTAGAAGAGTTCACAGCTCATCCTATGCAACTGCCTCCTTTTACACCTGGGGAGACCCAGACTCGTGGAGGTGAGATGACAAGATCATACAGAGCCTAGAACCCAGGTTTCCTGACTTCCAGACCAGAGTTCTTATCATGCTCTCAGGTTGCTCTGTTTTGTTTTTTCTTTTGAGGGCCACACTTGTGGCATATAGAAGTTCCCAAGCTAGGGGTTGAATTGGAGCTGAAGCTGCAGGCCTACACCACAGCCCCACAGCAACACAGGATCCCAACCACATGTATGCTGCAGCTTGTGGCAATGCCAGATCCTTAACCCACTGAGTGAGGCCAGGAATCAAATCAGGTTCTTAACCCACTGAACCGCAAGAGGAACTGCCAGGTTGCTCTGTCTAAAGCACCAAGGAGGCTGCCTCTGCACTGAGGCTAATGGAGAGGCATTTGGGGCAGAGAGAGGGTCCTCCTCCAATTTGCTCTGTAGCCAGGGGTCAATTACTAGCCCCCTCGTGGGAACCGCAATTTCTGCAGCCGTGAAGGGAGGTCAACAAAATGGGTCGTTCAAGGACCCCGTGATGTGTACTTCCCCAGACCCCAGGCCCCCTGGTACCCGCACCCTCATCCCCACTCACATATTCCTGGAGCAGCTGCTCAGCATATTTGGTGAGGAGGCGGGCAAGGCTGTGTGTCTGTTGGATCTTGGCCTCCAAGTGGGGAAGGGGTGAAATGGAGGAATCAGCCTGGGGGTCTTCTGGTGGGAAAAGGGGGAGGAATGAGGGTACACAACCCCCCTGCTTCTTGACCACCTCTTCCAGGTTGGCTCTTCCTTCCTGAATCCAGAAACTCCACTCTGGTTTGGGTTTTTTTTTTTTTTTTTGGTTGCTGTTGTTGTTGTTGTTTTGCTTTTTAGGGCCAAACCTGTGGCATATGGAGTTTCCCAGGCTAGGGGTCGAATCAGAACTACAGCTGCTAGGCTACACCACAGCCACAGCAACATAGGATCCAAGTCATGTCGGCGACCTACACCACAGCTCGGGGTAACACCAAATCCTTAACCCACTGAGTGAGGCTGGGGATTGAACCCACAACCTCATGGTTACTAGTCAGATTCCATTTCCACTGCACCACAATAGGAACTCCCAGAAGCTCCACTCTGAATCCTCCAACTTTTAAGCCAGGCAGGCTCTGTCCCCTTCCAACTGAGGGAAAATGAAGCACCAGACATTTGCCAAGTGGTTGTTCTACCTGAAATGTATTCCCTGTGCCTAGATCATTGTTGAAATCCTATTAAAGCCAAATTCAAATACTGCCTCCCCAGTGTAGATTTACCCCTCCTTTAAATTAACTTCTTCTTTCTACTTAAGGCCATTTGTTCATACTTCCAAAGTGGTGGGTGGTTTTTGGTTTTTGGTTTTTTTTTTTTTTTTTTTTTTTTTTGGCAGCCCCCAGGGCATGTGAAAGTTTCCAGCCAGGGATCAAACCCGCAGGGCAGTTGCTACCTTTGCCACAGTTGCGGCATAAGAGAACTTCCCCAAGGTGGTTTTTTTTAATGGCTCTTTTTTTTTTTTTTTTTTTTTCCCCTGTGAGAATCTGCCTCAGCCTGGGAATCCTTTGAGGGTTGGGCTCATACATCTCTCTCTCAGAGATTGTTTGTGGAATTCAGCATCATTGATGCACAGATCTTTAAATTGAAATGAGCCGTTAAGCCCATTTTACAAGTTGGGAGACTGAAATCCCACTCCTTTCCTGATGGCCCGTCTATGCAAGACGCTGGGCATTGCGCAGCATCAATGAATCGGCAGCAATCTACCTTCACTAGCACAAGCTAGAGGGTGGCGCCCCGGGAGGACTACATTTCCCTAGATGCCCATCGCGCGTGTCCAGGGCATGCTGGGGAATGTAGTCTTGGCCCGGCAACTCCCGCCCCCGCCCCCGCCCCGCCAGAGTTTGCCCCGCGGGTCCCTATCCTTAACAGCCTCGACTTTCGCTTCCTGTTGTCACTCACCAGCCCCTGTGGCCAAAGGCTTCTTCCTCTAACTTTACACGTCCCTCTGGCTCCCAGCTGTGATTCTTTCCCGATACTCTGAGAGGATCCGATGTCCTGTCCCAGCCACGACCCCAGTCCTCCCCCAAGGTGTACTCGAACCCAGGATCTACCTCCTGAGTCCAAATCCCTGAAGGCACAGCCCCAGGCCTCCTCTAAACTCTGGCGTTTGCCCCTGCCCCCAGCTCACCCACAACTCACCCGCTCGTTACCTGACACCGGGGCCCTGCTCTCCCCCACTCAGGCCGCTCCCTTCCCGTACCTAGGGGTGGCGGGGACCCAGACTCCAGCTTCCAGCCCTTCTGACCCCTGCTCCCCTCAGGCACTCGGCATCTGACCCTTCAGTCCCTTACCCAGACTTCCCTCCCTCCGGTTCATGCTGTCCCCTGGCTGATCCTGGTAGCCTCCACGCCCCCCTTCCGAGGGGGGAGAAGGGGGAAAAGGGTAGGGGCGTGGCCGGGGCGTAGCCAATCACGGCTCAGACCCCAACAATCTACCCCCCCCTCACCACCCCGCCCCCCGCCGCCCCAGGCAGGATTCCTTGGCCCTGAGCTCAGGTCCTTGCTTGCGCAGCCTCGTCGGGGAGGGGGCCTGAGGAGGGCAGCAGGATGTCTGCAGGTTGGACTCAGGCTTGGGTGCCAGGGCCTGGGAGGCAGCCTGGGTCCCAATGAGAGGAGAAGGCTCAGGCTCCGACCTGGGGTTAGTCTTGGCCTCTGGGCTGTTTTTTCCGAGAAAACTGGGGGGATAGGAGAGGGCGCAGCTGGCAGGCCTGGAATGTGCTGGCCCTCCCTCTTGGCGGGGAAGGGAAGGGGAGAGCCAGGTGCTTGAGAGGCCGAGATGGGGGCCCTCAGGCTTGGGCCACACCTGCTGGCATAAACACCTCCTGGCCTATTGCAGATGCCTTCTGCCCTTGCTCTCATAGTCACAGCTACTAGGAGGGGACCACCACCTCGTCTTACCAGTAAGAGAACCCTTCCGACACACCCGCATCTACTGAAGGCTTCTTGCGCTGGAACAAGCTTCAGAGATAGGTCCAGGGAGTCACACCCACACATCTACCCACAAACCCGATGAGGACAAACGCTGACCGGTCCGTACACACTTACTTATTCCCACAAATGGTTCCCAAGTACCCCCTCTGTCCTGGGCTCTGGGCCCCAGAGGGGATCCATTCTTAGTCTCTGGCCCCCTGAGGAGCTCAATCTGATAGTGAGACCACAGACAAAAGCAGGTAATGTGAACTGGGAAGGAGGCCCCTGTGTCTTTAAGTATTTCACCATGAGCAGACAACTGCCAGAATAAAGGAAGAAAGGGAACAACTGGCAGAGGGCACAGCATGTGGCACCATCACGCGCATATTAACAGTGACTCTTGTTGGGTATTTACTATGCGCAAGATGCTGTTCTAAGAGTTACATGTATATTAACTCATTCCCATGTTACAGCTGAGAAAATAGTGATAAGTGACTTGTTTGAGGTCACTGGACAAGCAGAGCTGGGATTTTACCCCAGCGATTTGGCCCAGAAATGATGTCATAACCACCTCTGAACATAGTCACACCAAAACACACAGACCCGAGAGCCACACCCTTGACACATTCACACACAGCAACACAAATTTAGAATGTCATACCTGCTGGCAAACACAGCCTCAAACAAAATCAACCAAGACACATGTATTTTAAGTAAGCTTTTCATTGACGTGCTATAGACACAGGGTAAAGTACACACATCCTATATGTACAGCTCCGCGAATTTTCCAAGAGTAAATATGCCGTGGGAACCAGCACCAGATTAAGAAACGGAATCTGACCAGTTCCCAGAGGCCCCTCTTAGCCCCTCCCAGTCCCCAGGGTGACCACTCTCCCCGGTGTTTCGCACCATTTATTGGTTTTGTCCAGAACTTTCTCTGAATGGGATCACAGGGCGTATTGCTTCTCTGACCTCTTTCACGAGACGTCCCCATGTTGTGTGTAGCAGGACATCACTCTCCTTGCCCTGTCGTCCATGGTGTGAACAGGCTACAATTTATTTTCCATGGCCCTGTGGATGGGTTGTTTCTAGCCTGAGGCGCTTAGGAACAGAGCTATGGACATTCCAGTACAGGTCCCTTGGGGCTCCTACCCACGCATTTCTGATGGGTGTTAACCATCCAGGAGCGGAACTGCTGGGTCACAGGGTTGGTGTACGTTCGGTTTCACTAGAAAAGCGCCAGCTTTCCAAAGTGTCTCTATCAATTTACACTCCCCCAGAAATATGAGAGGTCCAGTTGCTCTACTTCGCCTCCACTTGGCAAGGTCTCATCTGAGCCATTCTGGAGGGTGGAAGAGGCACTCAGTACATTTACAGTGTCTGGCACGTAACTGGCCCTCAGTTAATAGCCTGTAGAATGAATGGATGAAGAGATAGTTGCAGCGTAGAACCAGGCAGCCGAGCAAGGGACACACACACACGCAAACACACACACACAAACACACACACCGTTCCAGGGTCCACCCACGCGCAGCGGTCGCACCCGGGACACAGATCCTCTCGCGCCCCCTGGCGCCCACGTGGTCTGAACGCACGGCCGCAGCCCCGCCGCGCGCGTCCAGTCGCCGAGCTGCCCCAACCTCCCTCTCGGCCGCGGGCAGGGGGCGCTGCGCGTCCGGGCGCCTCGAGGCGGAGGCGGCGGGCCCGGTCGGGGCGGGGCCGGCCGGCTTCCAGGCCTGGGCTCTGGCCGCCCGCGCCGCCGGGCGGCTCCGGGGACGGGCCGGGGCGGGGCGCGGCGGCAGGAAGCGGGGCGGGGACTCGCGGAGGCGTTGGGGAGCGAGGGAGGGCGCGGCCAACTCCCGGAGGGGCGACAGGCCGAGAGAGCGGCGCCCCGGCCTGGCGCCGAGCCTGAGCCCGCCGGACGGGAGGCGGCCCAGCCGCGGGCTCGGCCTCGGCCCCAGCCCCGCCAGCATGGCCGGCCGGACCGTGCGGGCCGAGACCCGGAGCCGGGCCAAGGATGACATCAAGAAGGTGATGGCGACCATCGAGAAGGTCCGGAGATGGTGAGCGCTGCCCCGGGGGCCAGGGACGGGCCACGGCGGGCCATTCCTCCCCCGACACGTCCACACCCCCTCCGCCACCTGTGGCCCCCAGGTGTTAGGTGTGCCCCTCTCCCCCGCCGCCCCCAGCTGCGTCCTGGATCTGCAGGGCTCTATCTCTCTTCTCCTGGCTACACCCTGGGGTCTACAAAGCGTGTTCCCCAGCCCTGCCCTCCCAGAGCTGGAACCCCCCCCTTTATGCCCCGCCCCCTAAAGCTTTGACACTCCTCCCGCAAGTGTGCCCCGGGATCTTCGAGGCTGTGGTCCCAGGCCTATAGTCGCGCTCTCCATGTATACCCCAGGGGTCTGCCGCGTCGTGACCCCAGCCTATTTTTTTTTCTCTCCCTCTCTCTCTTTCTCCCGCCCCCCACCTATGCCCTGAGGTCTGCCGGGCTTCTCCCTCCAAGTCCCATTAGCCACGCTGCCGCTTCTTTTGCGCACCACCCCCACCTCCACACGTATCCCCAGATACATCCAGCTCCTGGGCTGGCTCTCTCCTCAGGCCTCTCTGACCCCGTCCCTCCACCGTCCCACAGGGAGAAGCGCTGGGTGACTGTGGGTGACACTTCCCTGCGTATCTTCAAGTGGGTGCCAGTGGTGGACCCCCAGGAAGAGGTGAGCAAGCTCCCCCACACCAGGCCCTGCATCTGGGCCACCTCGGGCAAGCCCCTCCCGGCGGCTGGCCTCCACCTCCAGTCCCCACTTAGACCTTACATGCAGCCTCGGGAACAGATGTTAACAATTATTAGCAACTCCGCCTCTTTCCCCTCCCCCGCCACCAGACCCCCTGAGTTCACGGCCTAACGCCGCCGCCGCCGCCGCCGTGGCGCACAACCTGTCGCTCACGGAGGGCCTTCTGCTTCTCTGTGCCTCAATGTCGTTATTTGTTCAGTGGGGGCTTTGCAAGCACTAACTAGAAAGCTGACTGTAACCCTTCGTCCTCTAACCCCCAGGAGCGTCGGAGGGCAGGTGGCGGCGCAGAGCGATCCCGAGGCCGCGAGCGGAGGGGCAGGGGCGCCAGTCCCCGAGGGGGGGGCCCTCTCATCCTGCTCGATCTCAACGGTATGTCGGGGATGCTGGCTGGGCTTTGGGGCAGCGGTGGGGAATGAAGGAGGGGATTGGGCGCCTCAGACCCAACCCTTTCTGCTCTTGCTCCCACAGATGAGAACAGTAACCAGAGCTTCCATTCAGAAGGCTCCCTGCAAAAGGGCACGGAGCCCAGCCCTGGGGGCACCCCCCAGCCCAGCCGCCCTGTGTCACCTGCTGGACCACCGGAAGGGGTCCCTGAGGATGCTCAGCCCCCACAGCTGGGCCAGGAGAGAGGTAGGACCAGGTGCCTCCCAGGAACCTTCTCCTCTGTGTCTTGTCCTCTCCAAGGTTGCAGCCCCCCACTTGTCCTCTGTCTGGTCCCCCTCCTGTGTCGAGTCTTCTGGAGACCATCCCTGAGTCCTGTGGAAAGTGACTGCCTTTCCTCTAGGGCCTTTGGCCTTCCTCTGGCTTCTTTGGGTCTGTAGATAACTTATCACAGATTTTCATGTAAATTTAGCTTTTGAGTAGTTAAATATCTTTCTTCCCCATTCCCACCTCCTGTCCGCTTCCTGAAGGTTGGGCCCATCTTGATCCTGTTCTCGGCTGTATCCTCGGAACACTGCGGACCACCTAGCAGGTGCTCAAGAAATATTTGTTGAGGAATAGGTAATAATCAAAAGACTGATTAACAGTCGGTGATAGTTACAGCTAATACTTACTGAGCTCTTTCTGCGTGCCCGACACCCCGCTAAGCTCTTTCCATGTTTTATCTCATTTCATCCCCACTGCAGCCCTATGAGGGCTACGATCTCCATTGAGAGATGATATACCCGAAACCCAGAGAAGCTGCCCAAGTTCACCCAGCCAGCGAGCCAGGATCTTGGGCCTGAGTCTTCATCAGCTCCTCTTTCTTCCCGTAAAGTCAGTCCCCTGTCTGATCAGATCCATCTCTCAATGTGTCTGTCTGCCTTCCTCTGCCTGCCCAGGCCCTGTCGTCTCTCTAACCCACACCCGGCTCCGGCCTCCTCATGGGTCTGTTCCCCTCCAGCTGCACCCACACAGCTACCAGAGCATGCGTTTGATGGGGTCATTTTCCAGCTTCAGAACCTTCGATGGCTCCCTCTGACCTTTGACCCCTCAGCTTGGCACTCTGGGCCCTTCCCGAACCGTCCCCTGCTGACCTCACTGTTCCTTTCCAAGAACACCAGGACTTAGGCCTCCGTTCTGTGTCTGGATCGTAGCACACGCTCGTGTACCTTTACTGATATAAAAAACCATAATTGGCATTTCTCGAGCACTCACCGCATTAAAACCGTGTTAACGGTTTTGCCTGTGTTACCTCCTTTGATTCATACACCATCTGATGTGGTAATTACTATAATTATCCCCACTTGACAGATGGGAAAACAGGGTTAGAGAAATTAAGTCACTTGCTCGAGGTCAAGATTCGAACTCAGGGAGTTCCCTTGTGGCGCAGCAGGTCGAGAATCCAGTGTTGTCATTGCAGCAGCTTGGGTCGCTGTGGCATGGGTTCGATCCCTGAGTGGGAGCGAACTTCAACATGCCAGGCATGCCCCCCCCCAAAAAAAAGATTCGGACTCAGGCGGTGCCGCCCCAGCATCTGCGCTAAGCCTGTGTTCCCTCTGCCTGCTAAGTGCTCCACTTCCCCGTTTGTCCACATGATCAGATCCACTCACCCATCAGGATCCCACCTAAATGTCCTCCCTGTGTTTTCTTCCCAGCGGGTAGGGTAGCCCGGTGCCTGGCTCCCTGCTCACACCCACAGCCTGCAGGCTCATGTGGTGGGTGTGAGTTTCCCTCCAGGTCTGTGCTGTGGCGCAGAGCAGCTGCTCAGGGCATGTCTGTTAACTTCCTGTTCCAGATCCTGGGGGCATACCTGCAGGCGGCACGGATGAACCCCCGATGCTGACCAAGGAGGAGCCTGTTCCAGAATTGCTGGAGGCTGAGGTGAGAGTGGCCAGGAGGCTGGACTCCCAGGTCTTGTAGGGACTGGGGACTCTGGGGCAGCCAGAGGCCTGGGCAGGGAGTGGGGGGCTGTACTCTTGAGGTCCAGGTAGGAAATGCAGAGCTGGGACACAGGTAAAGGCTTTAAAGGGTGTTTTAGAAACAAGGTCCTGGCGTTCCCGTGGTGGCGCAGCAATAACAAACCGGACTGGTATCCATGAGAACTTGGGTTCGATCCCTGGCCCCGCTCAGTGGGTTAAGGATCCAGCATTGCCGAGAGCTGTGGTGTAGGTCAGACACGGCTCGGATCCTGTGTGGCTGTGGCTGTGGTGTAGGCCGGCAGCTGTAGCTCCAATTCAACCCTTAGCCTGGAAACTTTGCTATGCCGCGGGTACAGACCTAAAAAAACAAAAACAAAACAAAACGAAAAAAAGAAAGTCCTGCGGGCTGGATTGGGGCTGATTTGTGACCATTAAAAGCCTGAAAAGATCCTGGTGCTCCTGCAAGCATTTTTTTTTTTTTTTTAATCCTACATGTTGTAATTAGCTTAAGAAAGTTCCCCACAAATGTCTGACTTTTCCCACAAGGACTCTCGTGATAATGTTTTCCAGAAATATCAAATATCAACTTCTTTCCCCCAAACGGTGGTGGTGGTGGTGGTGTCATTTCTGGCACCCTGGGGCCCTGGGCTGGCCTCCCGGTGTGGGAGGGGAGTGGAGTGGAGGCTGTGCAGAGGCAGAGGCTAGGAGGCTGCCCTCTGGGTCTGGGTGGAGCTCACTCCTGTCCACCCTTCCTCTCCAGGCCCCTGAAGCTTACCCCGTCTTTGAGCCAGTGCCACCTGTCCCCGAGGCAGCCCAGGGTGATACAGAGGACACGGAGGGCGCCCCCCCACTCAAGCGCATCTGCCCAAATGCCCCTGACCCCTGAGAAGCCGGCCTGCCTTGTCCTGTTGCCCCAGGGGGTCCCTTTGGCTTTTTACAAATAAAGACCCTTTTGTAATTTTGTGTCCTGTCATTTCCCCATCAGGGCTGGGGAGGGTCTCCGGAGACTGTTTTGTCTCATGCTCCAGGTCTCAGATGGGGTCACTGAGGCTCCAAGAGGACCTGCCTATTGTCACACCATGAGTCAGATGTGGAATGGGGGTCTGAGCCAGGATCTGCCTCCCCAGGACTCCCTCCACCCTGCCCTGTCCCCCTGACCTTTGACCCTTCCTTCAGCCCTCCTGCTCTGGGAATCCCGGGACCCCTGCTCTTTCTTCTCAGCCCCTCCCCTGGGCCCAGCAGTTAGTACAGTTCTGGGTGGCTAGCTCCCCCCCCCGCCCCCCGTCTCCCATTTGTACACAGGAACAGGGGGGCCCAGAGGGACTTTGGGGCCTGGGCTGACCCAGCCCCTTCTCTGCCCTCAGGAAGCTACAGCATTGTGCCTCCCTGCCTCCGCTTAGCCATTCCTCCACTGGAACTCCTGCCCAGGCTTCTGGTTGACTCTTATTTGTCCTCAAGCTCAATCGCTGCCTCTTCCAGGAAGCCTTCCCTGACCCCAGGCTCAGTCAATTGTCCCCACTTTGGGGCTCCCACAGCCCCAGTGTGCTTCTTTCCCTTTGTCTCAGCATTTATCGGGCTCTTTGGGGATGGTTGGTCTGAGGGTCTATCTTGAGCACTAGGCTGTGGTCTCCGGAGAGCAGGACTTGGTCCCAGGCTTGCTTAGCATAGTAGCATAGAGCAGTCATAGCACCTGTTTGGTGAATGACTGCATCAAGGAATGAGCTCTCCAGGAGGGCTTCTCTGTGGAGGCGGAACATGAGCTTGACCCTGAGACATGAACCTCAGTGTGGTGGGTCTGACCTGAAGCCCAGGTTCAAGTCCTGGCTCTGTTACTCACTAGCTCCATGGCTCTGTCCAGGCTGTTTCCCCTCTCTGAGTCTTAGTTTGTTCATCTGAGCAATGGGGACAATAACTAGTCCCCATCTGCCCCTGCAGTTTGTGGGAACCTTCAAATAACATGAGGTACCTTTTCTTTTTGCCTGCAAGAGAGTCAGAGTCAAGTGTGTTAGCCCTATTTTTATTTTTAACAAAGGAAGACACTGGGGTTCAGAGATGATCAAATTGAAACTTTGAAAAACTTTTTAAAAATATAAGGATGGGAGTTCCCGTTGTGGCTCAGCGGGTTAAGAACCCAACTAGTATCCATGAGGATGCGGGTTCACTCCCTGGCCTCGCTCAGTGGGTTAAGGATCCGGTGTTGCTGCAAGCTGTGGCATGGGTTGCGGATATGGCTCGGATCCTGAGTTGCTGTGACCGTGGTGTAGGTCGGTGGCTACAGCTCCGATTCAACCCCTGGCCTCGGAACCTCCAGATGCCACGGGTGTGGCCCTAAAAAAACACCAAAAAAAAAAAAAAATTGTAAGGGTGCTTCCTAATAGCAGCTGCAGTAGTAATATTTGAGCCTGAGCTGGCCCAGGGACCCAGGTGGGCAGTGATGTGGTATATTCATTTCTTGTTGCTGGTGTAGCACATTCCCACAATTTTAGTGGCTTAAAACAATGCAAATTTATTATCTTACTGTTCTAGAGATAAGAAATCCAAAATTCGTCTCAGTGGGCTAAAGTAAAAGTTTTAGGAAGTCTGATCCCTTCCAGGCAGGGGCTGTCGGGGAGAGTCTGTTTGCCTGCCTTTTCTAGCTTCCGCAGGCCACCGGCCTTCCTGTCGACAACCCCCCCTCTCCATTTCCCAAGCCAGCAGTGCAGGGTTGTCCAAACTCCCTTTCTCTCTTTGCTTCCATCGCCACCTCCTCTCTGGCTGTCCTCCTCCCACTAGTAAGGACTCTTGTGATGACACTGGACCCAACTGCCTAGTCTGGGATCATCTCCCCATCTCTCGGTTCTTCATTTCATCCCATCTGCAGACTCTCATCTGCCACGTAAAGTAACACATCCACCGATTCTGGGGGTAGGATGTGAGAGCCATTCTTCAGCCTCAGCACTGGTAGTAATAATCGCTGCCGTTTTCTGGGTCACCTCCTTATTCTCCCGAATCACCCCATAAAAGTGCTTTGTATGGGTTAGTAGTACAGTATTCAGACTCTGCATCTGAATCTCAGCATCTCCATTCATTCACTGGGTGACCTTGAGTAAGCGACTTGACCTCTCTGTGCCTCAGCTTTCTCATCCGTATAATGGGGATAATAGTAATATCAGGCTGGTGAGGATTCCATGAGGCAATAATACATGGAGAGTCTTGGGCTTGGCGCATAGTAAGTGCTTGATAAATGGCAGCTGTTTTTCCTATGAGACCATTTTATAGATGAGGATTGAAAGGCTAAGGAATATCCTATTCCTGTTCCTCTCCTGGCCCAAGGCCCCAGTCCCTGTGCACCTGTCCCTTGGCCCAAGCCTGCCCTCACCCTTTCTGTAGCCCACTCTGTAACCTGGTTTAAAAGTCACCTCTGGAGTTCCCTGGTGGCGCAGTGGGTTAAGGATCTGGCATTGTCACTGCTGTGGTTGCGGTTGCTGCTATAGCATGGGTTCTATCCCTGGCCTAGGAACTTCCGGCATGGCCACAAAAAAAGGGAAAAAAAGCCACCTCTTCCATAGCCACATCCGCGACCATCCCCCTGCCATGCCCTCCCCATGTCCATATGTGCTTGTTGGAAATTCTTCACCCTTTACTCTCGAGCCCTGGCCTCTAGTGCCCCCCACCCCCCCAATTCTCTTTCTCTTTGTCACTCTCTCCTTTGCGTGATACCTTAAATATCTCATGTTCTGGCCCAGCTCTTCTCTTCATGCACATCCTCCCTGCTCGGTCCCACCTACTCCTTGAATTAATACTTCCTAAGTCTCTGCCTCCAGGTTCAGACTCCAGGCTCAAAGAGCAGAAGGCTTCGAGTTCCCTTTATGGCACAGCAGAAACGAATCCGACTAGGAACCATGAGGTTGTGGGTTCGATCCCTGGCCTTGCTCGGTGGGTTAAGGATCTGGTGTTGCCGTGAGCTGTGGTGTAGATCCCAGAGGTGGCTCATATCCTGCATTGCTGTGGCTGTGGTGTAGGGCTGTAGCTCTGATTCAACTAGCCTGGAACCTCCATCTGCCATGGGTGCGGCCCTAAAAAGCAAAAAAAAAAAAAAAAAAAAAAAAAAAGCAAAAGGCCTTTACTGGGAGGTCCCGCAGACCCTCAGCTCACCCTCCTCCCAAGCTGTTGCCTGCATTGCATCTGGGGTTCCCCAGAAGTGGCCCACAGTCCCAGGAGTTGGCTCAGACGGGAGCACCTGGAAGTCAGAGTCAACATCCCATGAGCCGCCCTGTCGCGTTCAGTCCCTGTCCTGAACAGCCCTCCCATCTACCCCCCACTGGCCGCCCTGCTGCATGTGGAGGTCCTGGGCCAGGGATCGGGTCCCAGCCACAGCTGTGGCAATGCCAGATCCTTAACCCCCTGTGCCAGACCAGGGACCGAATCCGCATCCCAGGGCTGCTGCTGATCCCATTGCACTGCAGCGGGAACTCCCCATCTACCCCCTTCTTTAGGGCCCCACTGTTTTACTGGATGCCTCCCAGGGAGCTTCCACGTTTCCCTGTTGCCCGTCACCAATCCATTGTCCACCCAGCAGCTGGGCGGTCTCAGAAGCCCAAATCTGCTTGGGGTTAGCCCCTCCAGCCCCCCCATGACCTGCAGGATGGACCCACACTCCACCTCTCCCCCCCACCTCTGCACAGCTACCCTGGGAACTACTGACCACCACCCCCAGATGCACCGCTTTTCCTCACCTCTAGGGCTTCGCTCCTGCTCTCTGCTCGGCCAGGGGAGGCCTTCCCATCCCTCTTCAGCTGAGGGATACCTTCTTGTTTTTCAAACCTCGGCTTCCTGGCGTGTTCTCCTCTCCTTTCCCCGGGCCCCCTGCCTCTCCTCTGCTATCTCTCAGAGTATCCTGTATTGCCTCGTAATGGTCAGTGTTGGCTTCAGTCTCCAGTGCCAGACCCCCAAGAGCCACGAGGGCAAGGGAATCCCTTTATTCATGGCACCATGTCTTTACCATGCACTTATTCTTTGCTGGGCACTACTCTGGCTCTCGGGATATGGCATAAACAACATTAGAAAAACTCCCTGCCTTTCTGGAGCTTAACTTCACAAATTAGATCACACGTAGAAAGTTATGGGGGTTTTTTGGTTTTGTTTTTTTTTTTTTTTTTTCGCTTTTTTTTGCATATGGAGGTTCCCAGGCTAGGGATCGAATTGGAGCTACAGTTGCCAGCCTACACCACAGCCACAGCAACGCTGGATCTGAGCCGCATCTGCAACCTATACCACAGCTCACGGCAACGCTGGATCCTTAACCCACTGAGCGAGGCCAGGGATCGAACCCACAACCTCATGGTTCCTAGTCATATTTGTTTCCACTGTGCCACGATGGGAACTCCGAAAGTTATAAGTATTTTGAAAAACAACAACAACAACAACAAAAAAACAACAACAACAACAACAACAACAAAAAACAGAGCAGGGAGGTGGGAAAAGAGTAGATTGCAGTTTTATTTATTTACTTTCTTTTTTTTAGATTTCAGTTTTAACTAAGGAGGTCAGGGGTAGCCCTTCTGAGGAGACATTTGAGGAAAAGCTTGCAGGAGCTGAGGGAGAGAGCCTTGCAGCTCTCTGGGGGAAGAGCATTTCGGGAAGAGGGAACAGCCAGTGCAAAGGCCCTGAGGGGGGTGCGGGCCTGGAAATGAGATCAGTGCCTCTGGAGCAGAGGGAGGGAGAGGGAGCCGTGGGAAGTGAGGTCAGGTCAGGAAGGGCCTCAGAGGCAGGACAGGCACATAACCTGTCCTTCAATCTGTGAGAATAAAAGAAGACATATTCATCATTATGCCCAGATAACAGGTGAAACCTGGAATAACCAGGATGTGTGTTTATCCTGTTCGGAGGCCGTTGTCAAGACTCTGGCTTTTATTCTGGATGTGAGGAAGAGCTATTGAAGGGGTCTGATCAGAGGAGTAACAGGATCAGATGTAGCGTTTTTGCCCCATCATATTTTGTTATAAAGAATTTTAGGGACTTCCCGTTGTAGCTCAGTGGGTTACGAACCTGGCATGTATCCATGAGGATGCTGGTTCGATCCCTGGCCTTGCTCAGCGGGTTAAGGATCTGGCATTGCCGTGAACTGTGGTGTAGGTCACAGATGCGGCTCGGATCCTGTGTTGCTGGGGTGTAGGCTGGCAGCTGTAGTTCAGATTCCACCCCTAGCCTGGGAACTGCCATACTTGCATCCCTGCATTTTAAAGTTCACAGCAAAATTGGAAGAACTGTACAAGTAATACTGATATACCATCATCTAGTTCCTAGAGCATTTTGCTGCATTTGCTTTATCATATATTCGTATCCATCCAGCCAGCAATCTTTCTCATTTTCTTGATACATTTCAAAAGAAGTTGCAGACAATAGCATACTTCCCTTTCAACACTTCATATGTGTCATAAACTCGAGTCCAGCATTTATTTACAGGTTTTTCTTTTCCTTTGAGGCAAACTATCCATATAGTGAAATGCACGGGCGTTAACCGGGCATTAACCGTGGTTCAGTGAGTTTTAACAAACATGCCATCTACATAATGCAAGCCCTTATCAGCTACCTCACTATCCTCCTGGGAAGTTTCCTCTTGGCCCTTCCCTGTCCCCACCTCCCTAGAGGCAGGACTGTTCTGATTTGGGGTTTGATCAGGTTAACCTGTTCTTGAACTTCTCATGCCTGGACTTTCACAGTCTGTTCTCCTTTGTATCTGCTTCCTTTCGCTCTACATTATTTTTGAGGGCCATCCACTCCACTGCTTGGATCAGTAGTTTGTTCCTTTCTATTGCTGGGCTATCGGCCGTGGACTTGGCTTGGACTCGGATTGCCCTGTCGGGTGGAGGGCAGATGGATCCAAATGCTCTCTCTGTTCCTAGCTCTCTGCACAAGCCTGTCAAGCCTGGGGTTCAGAGCCCTGGATGAGTGCACCCCAGGGAGATGGATAGCCTTTTTTCTCAGGGACCTTTCTAGAATGTAGAGTCTATGGTATCGGGCCCCCACAAATCAGGAGAGACAAAACTATATCCGAGGTAGGATGTAGGGTGACCAAACATTCCGCTCAGCCCAGGGCTTTCCTGGGGTTAGCCCTTCAAGTTCCAGGGAAGCCCTCAGTGCTGAGCAGACAGGGATGGTTGGTCACCCTAGCAGGATCCCACCACTGCCCCTAGGGCCCCAGGCTCTTTCTCACTTCAGACCACACTTCCTTCCTTCTAAGGATGGATCTTCCTTAAACGCCGAACTGGTCTATTGCATCCTTGCTCTAACACTTCCCATGGCGCCCCGTGGCTTTGCCTGGCAACCTGAAGGATATACTCAGCCTACGGCAGTGGTTCTCAAACTCTGCTGCACACTGGAACCACGTGGCATTGACCTAACGTTTTACTTGCTCTAGGACGTGACTTGGGCATTGGCTGCACAGGTGACGCTCACATGCCGCCACGTTTGGGAACCACTGGCCTATGGGTATGACTCGCTTGGCTTACCTGGTGTTGAATGTGGTGCCGACACTTAAAATCAAGTGGTTACATATAAAACTCTGGACCCCCGGCTACCTTTGACAAAGCAGAAGTTCTGAGACATTGAGCCTGCTACCATGTGTGGTCTTTGGCAAGGGATGGGGAGTGCTGGCGGCCCTCGGAGACAGATCATGGTCCCTCAGGCCCCATAGTCCCCACAGCCCCCTCTAGGTCTTGCTATTCTCCGTCATGCTCATTTGCATGACCTGAGGCTAATGTATGCGTTCTCCAGCCCGGTCCCCACTCACCTCCTCAACCTCTTCGCTTATTCTTCCAATATGCTCCCCTCCCTTCTCGCCCTTCCTGCCACATGGGCCTTGAGGGACCCTTTTCTACCTGCCTTTGTCCCCTGCAGTCCTCCCACCAAACTCCTTATCATGGCAGACAAGGCCCTGCTCCCTTTGGCCCCTGCCCACCTCTCTGTTCCCCCATCAAACCCACGGAACTTTGAACACCCTGAAGCCGCCCGACCCAGCCCGTTCCCATCTTAGCCCTTGCTCTCCCTCTGCCTAGGAACCTCTTCCCTTCCACCCCTCCTCTTTCTTCCTGGCCAATGCCTCCGTATCTTTCAGGCCTTGGTTGAGATCTCACCTCCTTCAGGAAGGTTTTCTGATCTTCAAACGAGGTCAGTTCCGGGTTAGTCAGTGTACTTCCTCTTTCACTTGACATCTCACTTCCCCCGCTGGGATAAGGCCACGTTGTTCATCTATGGTGTAGGGCCTTGTGTAGGGACGGCTAAGTAGTAGGTGTTTGTTAATGTTCAATGAAAGACCATCTCCCTTTCCCCACTGGCAAATCCTACTCCTTTTCCTGTTACATTTCTGCAGCAGCATTCAACTCTCTGTTCTCCTGGCGACCCAAAACCTCACTAAGGAGTTTTAGCTCACGAGTCCTTCTCACAGTGGGGTCAGTGGTTCCCCAAGCCCATCCTGTGGTTGTTTCCCCAGTTTCAGAATGCATTTCTGGAATAGACATACAACAGCCAGAATCCCCATATTGGTTGAAAGCAGGGCTGCGACTGGGTGGTGACCCCAGGTACCCCACACAGGGTGAGTGCAAGGGCAGAGCATCCATTCCCTTGTATTTATTTATTGGAAATGACTTTTCTGCCTGTCCCCTCCTTTGTTCCTCCGATCAGCTCTGAGACGCAGCTCTGGGTCAGGATGCAGAATAGGAATGGAAGTATTCCAGATTCAGTTGATTTGTACTAACTGTGATCTTGGGCGAGTCATTTTTTTTGTCTAGACCTTAGTTGCCTCATTTGAAACATGGAGCCAATATTATCTTTTCTTCATCTTTGGGTTCATCTATCTTTGACCCACGTCGGGAGCAGAGTGAACCAAGTGCAGAGCGTGCACCTGGGAAGCTGAATGTAAATCCAATTTTTGTAATGTAAATAACATTTCCCATGAGGTTTCGGGTTCGATCCCTGGCCTCACTTAGTGGGTCAAGGATCCGGCATTGCCGTGAGCTGTGGTGTAGGTCACAGAGGGGGCTCTGGTCTGGCCTTGCTGTGGCTCTGGCGAAGGCAGGCAGCAACAGCTCCGATTAGACCTCTAGCCTGGGAACCTCCATATGCCATGAGTGCGGCCCTGGAAAAAAAAAAAAAAAAAAAAAAACCAAAAAAAAGATTAAAATAATAGTAATAATATTTCTAACCTTTTATTTTTAAAATCACCTGTAGGATTGCAGGCACCTTAGGAAATTTAGGAAATGCAGTGTCAAAGTCAGTGGTAATCGATAATAACCCCGGTTGAGGTTTTACTGTGTGTGTATATATTATAGAGGCATATAAGACGTTGTGAAAGAGCCCAAGAGAGGCGGCTGGGATCAATGAAAACAGCCCAAAATGGGGCACCGGGGGCTCTGGGTCACCTGCCGTGTGACTTCAGTCGCCTCGTCTGTAGACTTGGATCCACAGACCCGGCTCCCTTCACAGCCTTTGGTGAAGCTTCTTGGGAACAAAGAAGTGCAGCGCGCCTCAAGAACGCCGAGCGCGGGGAGAGCGCGTCGCGGCGTCGCAGGGGTTAAGGACACCGAGCGCGCAGAGAGTCCTAGAGGGGCCGTGGGCGGACTTCCGGCGCGGCGCTCCGGGCGCCGTTTTCCACTTGGCCGCCGGGCGCGCGCGGAGGGTTTCGCCGCTGAGGTTCTGCCTGGGCTGCGGGGGCGCATCAGGGTCGTTTAGGCCGGGCCCTGCCGACGTGTCCCGTTCGCCCGAGTTCCGGACCAGCTTTTGTGACCGTAGGCAGCTTCTGAATCCCTCTGACCCTTTGGTCTCCTTCGGCTGTAGTACGGCCGTGAGGATCGCAGGACTAGCCGAGCACAGTCGGTTATTCGAATGACTTGCCCTTAGGAATGCACTGTATCCCCATTATACAGCCCAGGAAACCGAGACCCAGCAAGAGGAAGTGACTTTGGAATGGCAAAGGCATGCTTTCCCACCATCGTAGCCAGTCCCGGCAGAGGCTTAGTTCGAAGCCACATCCTTTGATTTCCTAGCGCCGAAGCGCCAGGAGTCTAAGAGTATTGCTGCTGAGAGTCACTGTCGAGAGCTTACTGTGTTTCAGAAGCGGTGCATACAGAGCTCCTCTCCTTACTACGGCCTCGGGAGCATGTCCACACTTTACAAGTAAGAGAAGTGAGGTTCAGGGCTATTTTCTCCACAGTCATGATGTGGGACCATGGCTGAGTAGAGAGGGCTGTAAATCAGGTTTGTCCGACCTAACTGGCAGATCTGTTGGGAGGAGCGTTAGCCAACATTGAGTAAGCACTGAATCCTTTTATAAAGGGGCAAAGGCTTACCACAGGGAGAAGTTGACCAGGGGTAGGGGGGTGGGGGGTGGCGTGTGCTCAGACTTGTCGGAGTTTAATAGTATCCTTGGTTCAGGTATCTTTGCATCCTTTATCTCATGGATTAAAAAAGTCAGATTTAACGCTTTCTCTTTTTAGTAACAGCTTTTATTGAGATATAATTCATGTACCATACAGTTCACTCCATTTAAACCGTACAATTAATTAGTTCTTAGTATATTCACAGAGTTACAAAACTATCACCACAGTCAGCTTTAGAATATTTTCGTCACTCTCAAACCATACCCGTTCACAGTCATTCCCATGGAGTTTCTGTAGTGGCTGAGCCAAAATGAATCTGACTAGTATCCATGAGGACCCAGGTTCAATCCCTGGCCTCACTCAGTGGGTTAAGGATCTGGCATTGCTGTGAGCTGTGCTGTAGGTTGCACATGCAGCTTGGATCTGGTGTGGCTGTGGCTGTGGCTGTGGCTGTGGCTATAGCTCTGATTCAACCCCTAGCCTGGAAACCTCCATATGCCTCAAGTGTGGCCTTAAAAAGATTAAAAAACAAAACAAAACAAACAGGCATTCCCATTCTCTACCTCCCTGCCCTCCAGCCCTAGACTATCACTAATCACTCTCTCTCTGAGGATTTGCCTATTCTAGACATTTCATATATGGCCATGTGTGGCCTTCTATGACTGAGATAATCTTTTAAACAAAGTCCAGGCCTTGAATTCAGAGCTTTGGCTTATAACCATAGCCAACCAGAACGGAATACCGTTGTTTTGATTTTGTTGTATTTATATTTACCACTCTAGGGTAAGTGAAAGGCACTTCCTATTTATGTTAGTGATATAAAATTTCCTTTTTTTTTTTTTTTTTTTTTTTTTTTTAAATGGCCACATCCATGGCATATGGAAGTTCCTGGGCCAGGGATTGAATCCAAGCCGCCATTGCAACCTATGCTGCAGGTGCAGCAATGCCAGATCCTTTTAACCCACTGTGCTGGGCCCGGGATTGAACCCATGCCTTCACAGGGACCTGAGCCACTGTAGCCAAATTCTTAACTTGCTGTACCACAGCAAGAATTCCTAATGTTTCCTTCTTGAATAAATTTGTTTCTATAAAAAAGGTGATATTTTTAAAGGACAAAATTAAGCAAATCGTAGTAGAGCGGGTGTATAAATATGTCTGGGGTTGGGAACGAGGTTTGGAAAATACTAAGTTGTCTGATTTGAGACTCTCCAGGACATAGCTGGAAAACCACCTTCCTTAACCTAAAGTCTATCCAATTCCTAAGACCACCTCTTAACCAAGTCTGGAAGTAAAACAGGGTGTGAAATGGACCAGAAGGCTAGAGAGAAGACTGTAGCCACTAGACTGAAGCATTTGGGGGACCAGGCTGGTGAAGTTGTTTCGGGTACCCCTTCCAACAAATAACCAGATATTTGTATGAAATAACTGAATTTGTGACCAAAATCCCTGGGACGTTGCCGTCATGGCTCAGCGGAAATGAATCTGACTAGTATCTGTGAGGATGCAGGTTCGATCCCTGGCCTCACTCAGTAGGTTGAGGATCTGGCATTCCCGTGAGCTGTGGTGTAGGTCGCAGACACAGCTCGGATCTGGTAATGCTGTGGTTGTGGTGTAGGCCGGCAGCTACAGCTCTGATTCCACCCCTAGC
Organism: Sus scrofa; assembly: GCF_054392235.1. NCBI lineage: Eukaryota > Metazoa > Chordata > Mammalia > Artiodactyla > Suidae > Sus > Sus scrofa. The sequence goes on from NC_139385.1 coordinate 17,433,148, forward strand.
CTGGGAACCTCCATATGCTGCAGGTGCAGCCCTAAAAAGACCAAAAAAAAAAAAAGGAAAAAAACCCATCTCAGTCAGTGTTGGGGCTTTTTTTTTTTTTTTTTTTTATTACTCAAACGAATTCATCACATCTGTAGTTGTATAATGATCATAGCAATCTCATTCCACAGGATTTCCATCCCACAGCCCAAGCACATTCCCCCACCCCCAAACTGTCTCCTCTGGAGACCATAAGTTTTTCAATGTCTGTACGTCAGCATCTGTTCTGCAAAGAAGTTCAGTCTGTCCTTTTTTCAGATTCCACATGTCAGTGAAAGCATTTGATGTTGGTGTCTCACTGTATGGCTGACTTCACTTGGCATGATAATTGCTAGGTCCATCCATGTTGCTAAAAATGCCAGTATTTTGTTCTTTTAATGGCTGAGTCGTATTGCATTGTGTAGATGTACCCCATCTTCTGGATCCACTCCTCTGTCAGTGGACATTTAGGTTGTTTCCACGTTTTGGCTGTTGTAAATAGTGCTGCAATGAACATCGGAGTACATGTGTCTTTGTGAATCGTGGTTTTCTCTGGATAGATGCCCAGGAATGGGATTGCTGGATCAAATGGCAGTTCTATGTTTAGTTTTCTGAGGAATCTCCATACTGCTTTCCACCGTGGTTGCACCAATTTACAATCCCACCAACAGTGTACTAGGGTTCCTTTTTCTCCACACCCTCTCTAGCACTTCTTGTTTGTAGACTTTTGGATGATGGCCATTCTGGCTGGTGTAAGGTGGTACCTCGTTGTGGTTTTGATTTGCATTTCTGTAATAATGAGTGATGTTGAACATCTTTTCATGTGTTTTTTGGCCATCTCTATGTCTTCTTTGGGGCTTTCTTCCTCTCTCAAGGGCACACCAGAATCCAAGAGTGTTGCTGGATGACTGAGGGTGTGTGTGTGTGTGTGTGTGTGTGTGCGTGCGTGCATATATTTGAGCATGTGTGTGCTGGTGCCAGGGACAGCCTGATCCCTAGTTCATCTTGGCTGCTGTTGACATCGCTGTCCAAGCCCACAGTGGTCCCTGAAAGTCCATGGCTTCTGCCCCATACCACGCGTGAGACACCAGAATCCAGGGCTGGCTGAGGCTCCGTGTCCAGAGGATCCATGATTCCTGGAATATCAGGCAGCCACCCACTCCCAGGACTAGCTAGCTTCATGGAGCACAGGCTAGGGGCAGGCGCCAGGACTCACGCTCTCCCCTTCCAGGCCTGGGGACTTTACCATCCCAGGTCATCACCTGCACCAAGAGCCTCTGCCTCCCACCCTCCAGCCGTTCTTACTCCACTTCATATTCTTTCCACTGTGGGTGGATAATAGCACATAGCACATTAGACTCAGAGCCCATTTTTATTAAAACTAATTTTCTGGAGTGCCCGTGGTGGCTCAGCAGATTAAGAACCCAGTCTCTGAGGATACAGGTTCCATCCTTGGCCTGGCTCAATGCATTAATGGTCCAGCATTGTCACAAGCTGTGGCAAAGTTTGAAGATGGGGCTCAGATTCTGTGTTGCCGTGGCTGTGGTGTCGGCTGGCAGCTGCAGCTCCAATTCGACCCCTAGTCTGGGACTTCCATGTGCTGCAGGTGTGGCCATAAAACAAAACAAACACCCCCCTCCCTAGTTTTCTTTTCCTGGAGGGCAGGAAGAGTTTGATGTTTAAACCTTAACTAAAAAAATACATGGAGTTCCCATCGTGGCTCAGTGGTTAACGAATCTGACTAAGAACCGTGAGGTTACGGGTTCGATCCCTGGCCTTGCTCAGCGGGTTAAGGATCTGGCATTGCCGTGAGCTGTGGTGTAGGTCGCAGATGCTGCTTGGATCCCCCGTTGCTGTGGCTCTGATGAAGGCCAGCAGCTACAGCTCCGATTAGACCCCTAGCCTGGGAACCTCCATATGCCCTGGGAAGTGGCGCTAGAAAAGGCAAAAAGACAAAAACAAAAAACAAAACAGGAGTTCCCTTGTGGTGCAGCAGGTTAAGGATCCAGCCTTGTCACTGAAGTGGCTCAGGTCACTGCTGTGGCATGGGTTTGATCCCTGCCTGGGAACTTCCGCATGCTGTGAGCACAGCCAAAAAAAAGAAAAGAAAAAAGAAAAAAAAAAAAAAGAAAAAGCAGTACACACAAGACATACATGGTCCTCCCTTTGCTGAGCTGTGCAATTTAACTTGGACCCAAACTTGAAGTTACCCACCCCCAGCCTCCTTCAAAGGCAATTAGGATCCATTGTTATTCAACTTGAGTGAGAGTCTCAACTCTAACTCCAAGCAATTTAGATCTTAGAGTAGTTTGGGACCATAGAAAACAAAATAGCTAACACCAAGCCAGATAGTATTCTAAGAACTCTGCATGCATTAACTCACCAAAATCATTTCAACAACCCTGTGAGCCGAGTACTATTATTAAGCCCATTTTACAGATGGGAAAACCAAGGCACAGAGAAGTTAAGTTACTTGTACAAAGTCCCACAGTGAGTAAAAAGTCAAGGCAGATTTCAGTCCACATAGTCTGACTGCAGAGTCTGTGATCTCAGACACACAGCACGCACTCCGAAGTCAGACAATTTCTGCCATCATTTGCAGCAGAAATGTTTACATTATGTTTATGGTAGTGATCCTGATGTATTGGCATCCTCCTGAAGCAGCCTGTAGCTGCTTGAGAAGCAGGATTGAGGACTCTCCCCCCCAAAGAGAAGTGTGAGTACCTGAAACCAGCATCTCCCGCTCAGGCCCCCTTCTCCCTCCTAGCTCCTGCCTCTCTGCACACGAGGAAACTGACAGTTGTTCCCTTGACCACAAACTGCCCCTCTGAGTTCCTGTGTGTCCTCATTGGACTAGGTTCTTTGCTACAACCCAGCAAGGGATTAGGCCTGTTTTACAGACGAGTAAACTGAGGTTTAGGAAGGGGACTCGCCCAGATCACTAACTAGAATGGGTCATAAGGACTGGAGCCCAGATGCCCAGCCCCCAGCTCCCCACTCTGTTAACTCCTTAGTGACTGTCCAGAGTTGAGTTAAGTAAGTTCCTGGGGGATGGTGGCTGGCTGTGGTACCCAAGCAACTTTCTCACCCTCTCTGGCTCCATTTCCTTACCTGTAAAATCTCTTTGCTTCCCCATTTTCCCCCCAACTTTCTAATGAAAGCAGGTTTTTTTTTTTTTCAATTTCAAAATTAAATTCAAAGACCGCTGGGTGTTCCCTTTGTGGCTCAGTGGTTAACGAACCTGACTAGGATCCATGAAGATGTGTGTTTGATCCCTGGCCTCGCTCAGTGGATTAAGGATCCTGTGTTGTCGTGAGCTGTGGTGTAGGTCACAGATGGAGCTCGGATCCTGCATTGCTGTAGCTGTGGTGTAGGCTGGAATCTATAGCTGCTATTTGACCCTTAGCCTGGGAACCTCCATATGCCGTGGGTGTGGCCCTAAAATAGCAAAATAAAATGAAATAAAATAAATTCCAAGACCACTGTGAAGAGGATGTATGTATATGAAGAAGGAAGTCTTACTCCTTTTGGGGGGGTGGCGTCACACAGGCTGCTCTAAGGAGACTTGTTCTGCCAGGGCTTCCCGAGCAGCAAGTGGGCTGAAGGGCTTGGCGTTTGGGGGAAAGGAGATGGGGATTCTTGAGCCTTGTGGGGAGCAAGGACAGGATGGCTCCCATCAACTGGGTCTTCATAAGGTGTCAGGCCCTGGAGTTCCCATCGTGGCTCAGTGGAAATGAATCTATCATCCATGAGGACGCAGGTTCGATCCCTGGCCTCGCTCAGTGGGTTAAGGATCCGGCGTTGCCGTGAGCTATGGTGTAGGTTGCAGACTCCGCTCAGATCTAATGTGGCTGTGGCTGTGGCGCATGCTGGTGGCTACAGTTCCAGTTCGACCCCTAGCCTGGGAACCTCCATATGCTGCAGATGCGGCCCTAAAAAGCAAAAAAAAAAAGGGGGGGGTAACATTCCAGGCCCTTACGTAAGGGCCGCAGATGGTGCCCTTCCTTGTATAGTACTTGCTCTCCAATTTAAAGGATTACATGGTACAAAACACCCCTGGACGAAGAGCTTCCAAATAAAGAATTCAAGACTGGAATTCGTACTCCAGAATTCGTACTGGAGAGGGGTCCCCTGCATTTCACGTGGCAGCTGAATCTGTGTTCCCTTCTGAGCAAATGTCATGACTCCCCACTTGCCTCCACTCAGATCTCCACTGGGTCCAGGGATGGGCATCTGAACCCAACTTTCCATAGCAGTGATGCTCAGTGGGGCTTAAACGTTCAGAAAGGTATGGGGCAGATTTGATGGTCAGAATTTCTGAGGATGGTAGAGGCCTGCAGGTAGCAGGGCCGAGGGAGGCTGATCATCCTGTAATTCACCAGGCAGCAGACACAGCAAAGGTCTTTGGCAGAATGTCAGTGGACTCCTGTAGGCTGGCCTGGTGGCCTGGGAGGTGTTTTTTTGTTTGTTTTCCAATGTTGTATTCATTTTATGTGTACAGCAAAGCGGATCAGTCATGCATAGAAATATATCCGTTCTTGGAGTTCCCATCATGGCTCAGTGGAAGTGGATCTGACTAGTATCCATGAGGATTCAGGTTTGATCCTGGCCTCGCTCAGTGGGTTAAAGATCCAACGTGGCCATGAGCTGTGGTGTAGGTCACAGATGAGGCTCAGATCTGGTGTTGCTGTGGCTGTGGTGTAGGCCGGCAGCTGCAGCTCCGATTGGACCCCTAGCCTGGGAACCTCCATATACTGCGGTGCAGCCCTGAAATAAATAAGTAGGGAGTTCCCGTCGTGGCGCAGTGGTTAACGAATCCGACTAGGAACCATGAGGTTGCGGGTTCGGTCCCTGCCCTTGCTCAGTGGGTTAACGATATCCGGAGTTGCCGTGAGCTGTGGTGTAGGTTGCAGACACGGCTCGGATCCCGCGTTGCTGTGGCTCTGGCGTAGGCTGGTGGCTACAGCTCCGATTCGACCCCTAGCCCGGGAACCTCCATAGAAATACCGTGGGAGCGGCCCAAAGAAATAGCAAAAAAAGACAAAAAAAATAAATAAATAAATAAAATAAAATAAACAAGTCAATCAATCAATCCATCCATCTTTTTTCCATATAGGTTATTACAAACTATTGAGTAGATTTGCCTGCACTGTAGAGTAGGTTCTTTTTTTTTTTTTTAATTACTCAATGAATTTATCCCATCTGTAGTAGGTTCTCGTTAATCATCTGTTTTATACCGTAGTGTGTGTGTGTTATTCCCCCCTCCCAATTCCTCCCTCCTCCCAATGGTTTCACCCATGGTAACCATAAGATTGTTTTTTTGTTTGTTTTTTTAGGGCCGCACCTGTGGCATATAGAAGTTCCCAGGCTAGGGGTCTAATTGGAGCTATAGCTGCTGGCCTACACCACAGCCACAGCAATGCCAGATCCGAGCCATGTCTGTGACCTACACCGCAGCTCACGGCAACACTGGATCCTTAACCCACTGAGTGAGGCCAGGGATCAAACCCACATCCTCATGGATACTAGTTGGGTTTGGTTTTCTCCTGAGCTGCAATGGGAACTCCATAGATTGGTTTTGAAATCTGAATTTGTTTCTGTTTTTTGGGTTTTTTTTTTGTCTTTTTGCTATTTCTTGGGCCGCTCCTGCGGCATATGGAGGTTCCCAGACTAGGGGTCGAATCGGAGCTGTAGCCACCGGCCCACGCCAGAGCCACAGCAACGCGGGATCCGAGCTGCGTCTGCAACCTACACCACAGCTCACGGCAACGCCGGATCGTTAACCCACTGAGCAAGGGCAGGGACTGAACCCGCAACCTCATAGTTCCTAGTCGGATTCGTTAACCACTGCGCCATGACGGGAACTCCCTTGTTTCTGTTTTTTAATTAAGTTCTTTTGTATCACTTTTACTAGATTCCACGTATAAATAATATCATATGATATTTTTCTTTCTCTGTCTTACTTCACTCAGTATGATAACCTCAAGGTCCATCCATGTTGCTGCAAATGGCATTATTCCATTCTTTTTTATGGCTAAATAATATTCCATTGTGTATATATACCATAGCTTTATCTGTTCCTCTGTCAGTGGACATTTAGGCTGGGAGGTATTTAGATATGTAAATACTGCCTACATGGATTTTGCCTACCCAGCGGCTCAGATCTAATCTCTTGGGAAGTTTGGAGGCTAGACCCAGAAAAAGTATACTAAAACAGCAGGGACCAGAAGAGCCCATTTATATCAGGAGTCTGGTAAGGTCACTATGCTGGCAGTGAATGGTGCCACTTTTAGGGAACAAGGGCATTCCAGGGACCCAATGACTTCCATGAGCTTCAAAGGCCAGGACCAGTGTCCCAGGTGTCTGCGAGGCTCACTGTAAATACCCAGCAGCTAGATGGGCTATAGAAACCTATTAAAAGGGGGTGGGGGGATGTGCCTGGGCTGTGGGATGGAAATCCTGTGAAATCAGATTGTTATGATCATTATACAACTACAGATGTGATAAATTCATTTGAGTAATAAAAAATTAAAAAAAAGAAACCTATTAAAAACCCTATATGTTTTTTCTTTCAGTGAAAGTCATTGAATAGATATGAGGCATTTTAAGTAATTTAAAACTACTTCCTCTATTAATTGGTATTCTATATACCTTTCCTTCTTTTTATTTATTAAAAAAAATTTTTTTTTCTTTTCAGGGCCGCACCCGTGGCTTATGGAGGTTCCCAGGCTAGGGGTGGAATCAGAGCTACAGCTGCTGGCCTACACCACGGCCACAGCAACGCCAGATCCTTAACCCACTAAGCGAGGCCAGGGATCGAACCTACATCCTCATGGATGCGAGTCAGGATGCTAAGTCATGGATATTAACCACTGAGCCACGATGGGAACTCCTAAAATTTTTAAAAAATATTTTATTTTTCTTTTTTGTTTGCACCCATGGAAGTTCCTGGGCCAGGGATCAAACCCATGCTACAGCAGTGACAATGTTAGATCCTTAACTGCCAGGCCACCAGGGAACTCCCTTTCCTTAGCTTCTTGAAATGTTTTAGAATATTTAAGAAGAACCAGATTCATTCTTTCCATGGATTATTCTGGGATAGGTAGCATTCCCTCTGACAAGGATATTTTCCTATGGGGTGTTTTTTGCCTTCTTAATTTCATAGCTTTAAGCGCCAAGGTCATAACACGGAATGACTTGGAATTTGTGTCTACTGGCGCTGAAATACTCAGAGTTGCCTATATGTTGAACAGAAAGAAGTAAATTTACATATTTTAAGAATTTTGGTTCAGTAGACTTTGTGATTGGGGAAGGATTGTACTCCCTGAACAACACCTAGTTACATATTTTGTTCTTATAATTGTCAATTAAAATAAAGTTATAGGCTCAGAGAGGGACAGCAGTTGGCGCAGGAGTCACACAGCAAGTTAGTGCAGAGCGAGAACTAAAATTTTTGTTCCTTATCTTCAAGCTCAGCCCACTTCCCATTCATTCTTCCCCCATAACTGTTGCCTCACAAAGCAATGGCCAATGAGAAAGGTTAGTTGAAGGGTGAAGCTGAGGAGTTCCCTTGTGGCTCAGTGGGTTAAGTATCCAGCATTGTCACTGCAGTGGCTCGGGTCACTGCTATGGTGCAGGTTGGATCCCTGGCCTGGGAACTTTCAGCCATCCTCAGGCTCAGCCAGAAACAAACAAAAAGAGTGAAGCTGAGAGAGCTCCTGTTGTGGCTCTGACTAGTATCCATGAGGACATGGGTTCAATCCCTGGCCTCGCTCAGTGGGTTAAGGATCCAGTGTTGACATGAGCTGTGGTGTAGGTTGCAGACGAGGCTCATATCTGGTGTTGCTGTGGCTGTGGTGTAGGCCGGGAGCTGTAGCTCTGGTTCCACCCCTAGCCTGGGAACCTCCATATGCCACAGGTATGGCTCTAAAATGCAAAACGCAAAACACACACACACACACACACAAATGAAGCTGAAAAGAAAAGGAAGATGAAACAGTGATCATAATAACGACACAATTTTTTTTTTCTTTTATCTTTTTTTTTTTCTCACTTTTGGCCTCCCCAAGGCATATGGAGTTCCTGGACCAGGGGTCAGATCCGAGCCACAGCTTCAACCTTAGCTTCAGCTGCAGTTGCATCATCGCTGGATCCCTAACCCACTGTGCTGAGCCAGGGATAGAACCTGTGTCTCACCCACTCCCAAGACACCGATGATCCCATTACACCTCAGCGGGAACTCCAAGAAGGCACAATTTTAAAATCTTTTTTTTTTTTTTTTTGGCTTGTGGAGGTTCCTGGGCCAGGGATCCACCCCACACAACGCCGGATCCTTGATCCACTGAGCCACAAGGAAACTCACTTTTTTGTTGTTATTGTGTAAGTATGCTATTGCTGTAGGAAATTACCACACACTTAGTATCTTAAAACAACAAAGGATTATTTATTATCTTACAATTCCGGAGGTCAGATGCCCAAGGGGGGTCTCCCTGGGCTAAAACCAACGTGTAGGGAGGGCTGTGCTCCTTCTGAGGCTCCAGGGGAGAATCCATTTTCTCACCTTTTCCAGCCCCCAGAGGGACTCCAGATTCTGTGGCTCATAGTCCCCTTCCCCCATCTTCAGAGCAGCAATGTCACGTCTCTCTGGCCTTTCTTCCACAGTTACTTCTCCCTTTGACCATTATCAGAAAAGGTTTTCCAATTTTAAGGACTCATGTGATTACCTCGGACCACCTGGATAATCCAGGATAATCTCCCCATCTCAGGGTCTTTAATTCAATCACATCTGCTGAGTCCCTTCTGCCATGTAAAGTAACAGACTCACAGTTTCTAGGGGTTAGGGTACGGCTATTTTAGGACATGAGACAAAGGGCCATTTTTTCTGCCTATCACAGTTATGAAATACTGAGCACATACATAAACATTCATAGAGAAATAGCTTAATATAATATTGTAAGACGAGTTCTAGTACTGGCACAGCGGAAACAAATCCGACTAGTATCCATGAGGATACAAGTTCTATCCCTGGCCTCGTTCGGTGGGTTAAGGGTCTGGCGTTGCTGTGAGCTGTAATATGTAGCTCAGATCTGCAGTTGCTGTGGCGAAGGCTGGCAGTTGTAGCTCTGATTCGACCTCTAGCCTGGGAACTTCCATATGCCAAGGGCACAGCCCTAAAAAGCAAAAAACCCAAAAAACCCAAAAACCAAAATACCCTCGTTACCACAATTCCAAACCATAAATAAACAGTTAGAATCTTGGCAAAAACCCTCCCATCAATCTTTTGGGATTTTTTTTGGGTTTTTTGTTTGTTTTTGGTTTTTGCATTTGCCTGAAAATTTTTTTGTCCATCTATTTATTTGAAACACTTTTGTCACTTTATGTGTTGCTTATAAATTGCTTATAGCTGACATTTAAAAGTTATTTAGTCTGGGAGTTCCCATTGTGGCTCAGTGGTAGTGAACCTGACTAGTATCCATAAGGACTCAGGTTCAATCCCTGGCCTCACGCAGTGGATTAAGGATCCAGCATTGCTGTGAGTTGTGGTGTAGTTCGCAGTCACGGCTTGGATTCTGTGTTGTGGCTGTGGTGTAGACTGGCAGCTACAGCTCCGATTCGACCTCTGGGAACCTGGGAACCTTCCTATGCTACAGGTACAGCCGTAAGAACAAACAAACCAAACTATACTACCATAAAACTTTTAAAAAGACAAATAACCAAATGACAGATGTAATTCCTATTAGCAATCACATTAAATGTAAATGGATTTAAACATTGTAGTCAGGAGTTCCCATCATGGCGCAGTGGTTAACGAATCCGACTGGGAACCATGAGGTTGTGGGTTCGATCCCTGGCCTTGCTCAGTGGGTTAAGGATCCAGCGTTGCTGAGAGCTGTGGTGTAGTTTGCAGACATGGCTCGGATCCTGCGTTGTTGTGGCTCTGGAGTAGGCCGGTGGCTACAGCGCTGATTAGACCCCTAGCCTGGGAACCTCCATATGCCGAGGGAGCAGTTCTAGCAAAAAGGCAAAAAGACCAAAAACAAAACAAAGCAAAACAAAAACCATTGTAGTCAAAACATAGAGCTTGGCGTGGAGTTCCCACTGTGGCACAGTGGGTCAAGAATCTGACTGCTGAGGCTCAGGTCGCTGGGAGGTATAGGTTCATCCCCAGCCCAGTGCAGTGGGTTAAAGAATCTGGTGTGGCCACAGCTGCAGCTCACGTTGAGCTGCAGCTAAGATTCAATCCCTGGCCTGGGAACTTCCATATGTCAAGGGTGTGGCCTTAAAAAAAAAAAAAAAAAAAGAATGACTTCAGCAGCTTGCTGCATCGGTGCGGGTTTGATGCTCCAACTATATGCTAACTTTATAATCAACATAACTCAGTTGAAAGTAAAAGGATAGGAAAAGACGTGCCAAGCAAAAGTAACTATGAGAAATGTGGAGGGGCTATACTAATTACGAGACAAAACAGAATTTAAGACAAAACTTGTTACTAGAGACAAAAAACATTTTGTGGAGTTCCCGTCATGGTGCAGCGGAAATGAATCCCATTAGGAATCATGAGGTTGTGGGTTCGATCACTGGCATTGCCGTGAGCTGTGGTATAGGTATCACACACAGCTCAGATCTGGTGTCGCTGAGGCTGTGGTGTAGGCCATTGGCTACAATCTGATTAGACCCCTAGCCTGGGAACCTCCATATGCTGCAAGTGCAGCCCTAAAAAGACGAAAGAAAATTTTTTTTATAATGATAAAAAGGTTGATCTATCTAGACGACATAATAATTATAAACATACATGTACCTAAAAACAGAACCCCAAAATACATGAAGAAAAATGGACAGAACTGTGGGGAGAAACAGACAATTCAACAATAATGGCAGTTCCTGTTGTGGCTCAGAGGAAACGAACGTCATTAGTATCCATGAGGATTCAGGTTTGATCCCTGGCCTTGCTCAGTGGGTTAAAGATCTGGTATTGCCTTGAGCTGTGGTGTAGGTTGCAGATGCGGCTCGGATCCCGCGTTGCTGTGGCTCTGGCGTAGGCCGGTGGCTATGGCTCCAATTCGACCCCTAGCCTGGGAACCTCCATATGCCGCGGGAGCGGCCCAAGAAATAGCAAAAAGACAAAAAAAAAAAAAAAAAAGAAAGAAAGAAAGAAAGAAATCGGGGAGAGATTACACATGATAAATCCAGTCTGTCACCCTAAGCCTTTAGATCCCCTCTTCTATGTGATGCCAGGAAAACCACAACATCTCGACTTCACTAAGTATAGACCACTCCAAATTTCAGTCACTAACCAAATAATTGCCTAGTGCCCGCCCACTTCAGGTGTATGAGTTAGCACATTAGATCTGGATCTTTAGTAGGTATACCCATATAGGGGAATTTGGCCTTACTTAGTGTTATATTCTGCCCTTGTTGGTCTAACACCCTTAGAATCCATTTCCCACACTCCCTAGGTTTCTGCCAACATATTATTCGTGTGTTGCTATTCTTTTGCTATGTAAGCTGTTTCTTCCTGGATCATAGTGTGTACCCGTCCCTTTAGAATGTGTTGAGATTTGACCCTGGTTAAAGGCTTAGAGGCTACAGCGTAGTTGTGGTGAATTTTGAGTGAAATGAGCACCCCCTTTTAAGGCATTTGCCCCATGTGGGGTTATCATAAGGTTTTCAGACAGAGAAAAGAGTCTCTTCAGACAAGGAGAGCAAACTACTTCCAATTGCAGAGGAAATTCAGAATGATTTGAAAGTTTAATATCGTCTGCTTCAGGAGTTCCCATTGTGGCACAGCAGAAACGAATCTGAATAGGAACCATGAGGATGTGGGTTTGATCCCTGGCCTCACGCAGTGGGTCGGGGATCCGGTGTTGCTGTGAGCTGTGGTGTAGGTGGCAGATGCAGCCCAGATCCTGCATGGCTGTGTCTGTGGCTGCGGCTGGCAGCTGCAGCTCCAATTTGATTCCTTGCTTGGGAACTTCCGTATGCAGTAGGTGCGGCCCTAAAGAGAAAAAAAGAAAAAAAAAGTTGTCTGCTCTATCTGGTTCCAACCAGATGAGTATTTCCAAATTTCTGGATGCTATTTTTTCCTGATTGATGCTTTAGTTTTCCCCTGACAAATTTGATAAGACTATGAATTCAATTGTCATTGTAAATTAGCACCCTACACAATTAAATTTTGTGTTTGACTTTTAGCAGTGGGTCTACATAAGTAAAAGATTGTTTTAGGACTGTTATGGAAGTATTCTAGTTCTCAGATTGTGGCTTGTGCTGGGAGTGAATAGACCTGGGTTTGTCATTTTCTCTCTGTGATCACTCAAGTGTACTGCAAAGAATCCATCCTACACCACGGTCCTGAGTCATTACTACTCCCATAGGAGTCAAAGGCAGCAGCCAGTTGTGTTCCCAAGGCATGTGCTTTAGTTGGCACCTCATCACAATCACAGGCGACAGTTTGATTATCTGTGATGCCACTGCATATTGTGGATTGCTGTTACTGGCATCCTTTTTGTTTTTCTTTTTAAGGGCTGCACTCGCAGCACATGGAGGTTCCTAGGCTAAGGGTCTAATCGGAGCTGTAACAGCCAGCCTACGCCACAGCCACAGCAACGCAGGATCCGAGCTGTGTCTGCCACCTACACCACAGCTCACGGCAATGCTGGATTCTTAACCCGCTGAGCGAGGCCAGGGATTGAACCCACAACCTCATGGTTCCTAGTCAGATTCATTTCTGCTGCACCACAATGGGAACACCTGGCATCCCTTTTCCTCTCGGTTAGGAACTCAGCACTGTGCTCGAACTCAAGGATGTGACCATATCAACTGTAAAATCCCATCTTTTGTGGGTCTTTCTCCTGGGACCACTCCCAGGACAGAAGGTCCAGCCAGGAAACAGAAGCCACAGTGAGAAAGTTTAACATAAAGAATTATTAATAAGGGATTGGAATAATAGGGAATTGGCTAGTGAGAGCTAAGGACAATTCTAAAGAAGACAGAAACAAAGGTATTCAGATCAGCTACATCACTAGGACTGAGATAAAGAGCCCAAGGAAGGGTCCTCTCCCACCAAGGAGAGATCCAGACTTCATGGGAAAGGGCATGGCAGAGAGGTCACTGACTGCCTCACCACCAGGAACATCCTGACCCCTCTGGGGTGTCAGGTGAAGCTGTCATTCACTGAGCACCAAGAAGTATTCTCTACGGGAACCCAGTGCTGGAGAGGCTTTGCCAGTACGGGGATCAAGCACTGTAGAAAGTCATGCTATTGTGGAGTCAGGAGCTAGAGCACTGAGAACCCAGTGCTGGAGAAAGCTGCACCAGTACACTACAGGAAACAGGTGCTGTTGACGTTAGAGAAAGTGCACTTGGCCAGAGCACATTGCTGGAGAAAACCAGACTGCTACCAAAGTCAGGGGTTGGAGAAAGTTTGCTCTGCAGGAGATCAGTACTAGAGAAAGCTGTTTCGGGGTCAAGATGGGGGTGGGGAGGATTGATTGTGCAAAAGGAGTCCAACTGTCAGGAATCCGCTCACTGCAAAGGCAGCAGCATATGGTCGGGGTCCTGTGGTGTCCACGTGGGGGTAGAGAGGGTGGCTTGCAAGTTAGGGGCTGTGAGTGCTCAAACTATTCCTCACTCTCACATGCATCTAAGGCAGGGGACCAATGGATGTGCATGTGCCCCTGCAAAACTGTACAAGAGCAGGGAAAAAAGGACACCCCAAGATCAGAACCAGAAAGAGATATTTTAGTGTCCCTCTAGCGCCCTCTACCGGCGAAGCTTAACGTCATGCTCACTGCAAGGAGAAATGCATAGTCCGGTGTCTCAGAGCAGATCCTAGAGCCTGAATTTGGAGCTGAGAGGCAATACATTGAAAACTGTCCTAGTGGCTGAATCCCCACGCAGGCTCCCTGACCCACAGACTGGGGTCCAGTCTGGCCGGAAGGGCTAAGTGAAAGTCCCATGTCCTCCAAAGATGACAAACCCGTGTAAAATCACATCCCTGGGAGAAGAGCAGAGATTCATGCCAAAGAACTGAAAGAAGCAGGGGTAGGGAGACTGATCATTTATCCATTTAACCCACCAGTGTGGCCTGTGCAGCAGGCAGGCAGAGCATGACTGGACCGTCATGAACTTATTCAGATGATGAGTCCAGTTGCACCTACTGTCCCAAGTTTGGCTCCTTCCCCCCTGGTATTCGATATGCAGCTAATCAACTTGGCTTTTCCTCCATCCCAATATGCCTGGTCTACCAGAGCAGCTCCTTTTTTAGCTGGCAAGGCCACTATGTATCTTTAGGTCATGCAGGGCTCTGTCAGTTCTACTTTGCCATAATATAGTCTGCAAAGATCTCAAGCATTTTAATATCCTATGAAACACCACACTGGTCCACTATATTGACAACATTATTGGATCTAATGGGCAGGAAGTAGCAAGTATTTTAATTGCCTTAATAAGACAAATGAGAGGGGAGTTCCCATCATAGCTCAGAGGTTAATGAATCCGACTAGGAACCATGAGGTTTTGAGGTCAATCCCTGGCCTCGCTCAGTGGGTTAGGGATCCGGCGTTACCGGGAGCTGTGGTGTAGGTCGCAGCCACAACTCAGATCCTGCATTACTGTGGCTGTGGTGTAGGCCGGCAGCTGCAGCTCTGATTCGACCCCTAGCCTGGGAACCTCCATATGCTGTAGGAACGTACCAAGAAATTGCAAAAAGACATATGGGAAAAGTTCCCATCATGGCTCAGCAGAAACGAATCTGACAGCATCCTCGAGGACGCAGGTGCGATCCCTGGCCTTGCTCAGTGGGTTGAGGATCTGGCGTTGCCATGAGCTGTGGCGTAGGTTGCAGACTCGGCTTGGATTCAGTGTTGCTGTGGCTGTGGCGTAGGCCGGCAGCTATAGCTCCAATTTAGCCCCTACCCTGGGAACTTCCATATGCTGCTGGTGTGGCCCTAAAAAAAAAAAAAAGACATATGGGAGTTCCCTTTGTGCCTCACTGGTTAATGAACCTGACTAGGCTCCATGAGGATGTGGGTTCGATCCCTGGCCTTGCTGAGTGGGTTAAGGATCTGGTGTTGCCATGAGCTGTGGTGTAGGTCGCAGATATGGCTCAGATCTGGCGTTGCTGTGGCTGTGGTGTAGGCTGGCAGGTGTAGCTCCGATTCGACCCCTAGCCTGGGAACCTCCATATGCTGCAGGTGTGGCCCTAAAAAAACAAAAAGCAAAAGACATATGCAAACTAGAGAGTGGGAGTAAACCCCGCTAAAGAGTCACGGGACCATCACTTCAGTGAAGTTTCTGGGTATCAGTGGCCAGAGTATGTAAAGATATCTCCTCCAAGGTGACAGGCAAGTTGCTCCTTTTACAAACTGACCCCTTCTTTAAAAAAGAGGCACAATGTTTGGGACATATTTGGATTTTGGAGACAGTGTATTTCATCAATAGAGTCACCTTGGAGGTGCCAGTTTTGTGTAGGAACCAGAGCAAAAGAAGGCTCTGGGGCATGTCCAGGCTGTGGTGCAGCTGCCCCATCTCTTGGCACTTATGAGCCTGCAGAGCTGGCGTTATGCCACCAAGCACCAGTAGCAGAATCAAAGCACAGACCCAAAGATTTTTGATAAACATAGGCCCTTTTCTTTCTGCTTCCTTTTTTGTTTTTGGGGGTGGGGGCCCACACCCTCGACATGCAGGAGTTCCTGGGCCAGGAATCGAACCCATGCCAAGCAGTGACAGAGCTGGATCCTTAACTCCCTGAGCCACCAGGAAAATCCTGTAGGCCCCCTTTTTTTTGCCTTTTAGGGCCATACCTGTGGCATATGGGGGTTCCCAGGCTAGGGGTCGAATCAAAGCTGTAGCCACCATCCTATGCCACAGACACAGCAACCTGGGATCCAAGCCAGGTCTGTGACCTATACCACAGCTCACAGCAATGCCGGATCCTAACCCACTGGGCAAGGCCAGGGATCGAACCCAAGTCCTCATGGAGAGAACCTGAGTCTCCATGGATACCAGTCAGGTGGTTTGTTACCACTGAGCCATGACAGGAACTCCTGGAGAAAAGTCTTTTAAACAGCTACCTGGTTAGTTGATAATCTCTCCCTGCCTTTTTTTTTTTTTTTCCCACTGTACAGCAAGGGGGTCAGGTTATCCTTACATGTATACATTACAATTACAGTTTTTCCCCCACCCTTTCTTCTGTTGCAACATGAGTATCTAGACATAGTTCTCAATGCTATTCAGCAGGATCTCCTTATAAATCTATTCTAAGTTGTATCTGATAAGCTCAAGCTCCCGATCCCTCCCACTCCCTCCCCCTCCCATCAGGCAACCACAAGTCTCTTCTCCAAGTCCATGATTTTCTTTTCTGAGGAGATGTTCATTTGTGCTGGATGTTAGATTCCAGTTATAAGTGATATCATATGGTATTTATCTTTGTCTTTCTGGCTCATTTCACTCAGTATGAGATTCTCTAGTTCCATCCATGTTGCTGCAAATGGCATTATGTCATCCTTTTTTATGGCTGAGTAGTATTCCATTTTGTATATATACCACATCGTCCGAATCCAATCATCTGTCGATGGACATTTGGATTGTTCCCATGTCCTGGCTATTGTGAATAGTGCTGCAATGAACATGCGGGTGCATGTGTCTCTTTTAAGTAGAGTTTTGTCCGGATATATGCCCAAGAGTGGGATTGCAGGGTCATATGGAAGTTCTATGGATGGATTTCTAAGGTATCTCCAAACTGTTCTCCATAGTGGCTGTACCAGTTTACATTCCCACCAGCAGTGCAGGAAGGTTCCCTTTTCTCCACAGCCCCTCCAGCACTTGTTATTTGTGGATTTATTAATGATGGCCATTCTGACTGGTGTGAGGTGGTATCTCATGGTAGTTTTGATTTGCATTTCTCTTATAATCAGCGATGTTGAGCATTTTTTCATGTGTTTGTTGGCCATCTGTATATCTTCTTTGGAGAAATGTCTATTCAGGTCTTTTGCCCATTTTTCCATTGATTGATTGGTTTTTTTGCTGTTGAGTTGTATAAATTGCTTATATAGTCTAGAGATTAAGCCCTTGTCAGTTGCATCATTTGAAACTATTTTCTCCCATTCTGTAAGTTGTCTTTTTGTTTTCTTTTTGGTTTCCTTTGCTGTGCAAAAGCTTTTCAGTTTGATGAGGTCCCATGGGTTTATTTTTGCTCTAATTTCTATTGCTTTGGGAGACTGACCTGAGAAAATATTCATAATGTTGATGTCAGAGAGCATTTTGCCTATGTTTTCTTCTAGGAGTTTGACGGTGTCCTGTCGTATATTTAAGTCTTTCAGCCATTTTGAGTTTATTTTTGTGCATGGTATGAGGGTGTGTTCTAGTTTCATTGCTTTGCATGCAGCTGTCCAGGTTTCCCAGCAATGCTTGCTGAATAGACTTTCTTTTTCCCATTTTATGTTCTTGCCACCCTTGTCAAAGATTAATTGACCATAGGTGTCAGGGTTTATTTCCGGATTCTCTATTCTGTTCCATTGGTCTGTCTGTCTGTTTTGGTACCAATACCACACTGTTTTGATGACTGTGGCTTTGTAGTATTTCTTGAAGTCTGGGAGAGTTATGCCTCCTGCTTGGTTTTTGTTTCTCAGGATTGCTTTGGCGATTCTGGGTCTTTTGTTGTTCCATATAAATGTTTGGATTGTTTGTTCTAGTTCTGTGAAAAATGTCATGGGTAATTTGATAGGGATTGCATTGAATCTGTAGATTGCTTTGGGTAGTATGGCCATTTTTTCAATATTGATTTTCCCAATCCAGGAACACGGAATATCTTTCCATTTTTTTACATCTTCTTTGATTTCTTTGATTAAAGTTTTATAGTTCTCGGCATATAGGTCCTTTACCTCCTTGGTCAGGTGTATTCCGAGGTATTTGATTTTGTGAGGTACAATTTTAAAAGGTATCGTATTTTTGTATTCCTTTTCTAATGTTTCATTGCTGGTATACAGAAATGCAACTGACTTCTGAATGTTAATCTTATATCCTGCTACTTTGCTGAATTTATTAATCAGTTCAAGGATCTCTCCCTGTCTTAAACTCAAGTGACTTAGGACTTGAATTACTTCTCCAAAACTCTCTTCAAGCAGTACCTAGTAGCTTGGTGTTTGATGGAATAACAAAGGGGCAGGAATTTTAGAGGGTGATCTGTGGAATTCTGCCTACTACACAGGTGTCTCCATCTTTGCCCCAGACCTTGAAAGGAAGCCATCCCTCTCTGCCATGGACTTCTGAGATCCTAGCCTGGAACAGAAGATAAGAAAATGTGGTCCATGCTCGCTCTCTCCTCTGGAGAGATCACAATCAGCTCTTCAACTGGTTCATAAATTCTTAGCATCTTGGTGTGAATTAGGAAAAGATGCCCTTTACTTATATAGAACTCTGTTTAGTAGGAAGTGAATGGCACTGCCAAGAGCTGTGCAGTGCACAACCTGTGCAACTGGAGGAGGGGCCCCCATTCCACTGTTGCTTTCCAAACACTCACCCACACTAACCGTTGTCTGTGGAGACATTTTTTCCCAGAATCCTTTCTGACATTCTGCATTGGTTTATTATTATTATTATTATTATTATTATTATTTGCTTTTTAGGGCCACACCTGCAGCATATGCAAGTTCCCAGGCTAGGGGTAAAATTGGAGCTACAGCTGCCGGCCTACACCACAGCCACAGCAACGCAGGATCTGAGCTGTGTCTGTGACCTACACCACAGCTCATGGCAACACTGGATCCTTAACCTACTGAGCAAGGCCAGGGATAGAACCCGAGTCCTCATGGACACTCATTGGGCTTGTTACTGCTGAGCCACAACGGAAACTTCCTGCATTGGTTTATTTTCATCTGTCGATTTGGGGGAAATGTGAAATAAAATGGCCATGAATTGACCTGACTAGGCTGATGAATTAATACTCAGAAAAAAAAAATGTTTTTCCACTGGTTGGGTTTAATCTGTTTAGTTATATCCATGAGTAAATAGTCAAGATCTTACAAGGGGCAAACCTTGAAGTCACAGCAATATTAAGATAATAATAGCAGCCACTGTTACTGTTTCTCAGTGCCTATCTCTCTCTATATATATATATGTATAGATCAGATACATATAAATACAACACACACACACACACACACACACACACACACACACACACACACAATCTCATTTAATCCTCACAGGAACCCTGTCAAGTAGGGATTATTATCCCCACCAGAGAGACAAGAGAAAACTGAGGCCTGGTCATGTTCTATTACTTGCCCAAGGTCAGGGATAAACAGAAGCTGAGTTAGGGAGTTCCCGTCGTGGCTCAGTGGTTAACGAATCCAACTGGGAACCATGAGGTTGCAGGTTCGATCCCTGGACTTGCTCAGTGGGTTAAGGACTGTGAACTGAGGTGAACTGTGGTGTAGGTCGAAGACGTGGCTCGGATCCTGCATTGCTGTGGCTGTGGCATAGGCCAGAGGCTACAGCTCCGATTCAACCCCTGGCCTGGGAACCTCCATGTGCCGTGGGAAGCGGCCCTAGAAAAGGCAAAAGGACAAAAAAAAAAAAAAAATTCAGTTAGAACTCAATTTTTTGCCATATGATAAAAAGCCCACACTCCTAACCACTTGCTGGAGATTAGCTGAGTGCCTGTGCCCTGAACTGAGAGCTTTGCTCTCTGCCTCACTTGCTTCTTTTATAAGCCAGGGTTACTCAGCGGTGAGGCCAAGTGGCTCAGTCTAGTGCAGGGAAGAGGCCAGGTCTGGAATGTCTTAACTGCATTCAAGGGACTGGCCTGCAGAGAAAACTGGTAGGGAGTTGTTTGTGGCTACAAGAGAAGTATGGCCAGGGGGGCTTGGAATAAGGAAAAACGGTAGACCCTGTCTTATTCGCCAGGGTCTCTCCAAGTGCCTAGCCCCTATTGGCACATAGTTAGTGTTTGCTGAATGACTGAATGACCACCTGTGACAGCATACCTGTGACAGCTCTTCTTTGTGCTCTGTTTCTGATGTCAGCTCTTGCTGCTCTGCCTTTCCCTTTCCAATAAATTAGCTCATCTGAACTGCAATTGAGAGTGTCCTATGTTGCAGGCCCTGGGCCAAGTGTTTTATGTGCATCTTCTCCAATAAAGTGAAGTAATAACATACCCATAGATTATTTCATATTTGAGGGGCTGCTGGGCTGGAGCGAATATCCACTACCTTGTACATTCCAGTGCTCAATTTATTAGACTCTAACCAAAATAAAAAATTGAAAGCCATTTTTAATAGATGTAGGCTTTGATTACAAATATAAATTATCTTAATTTAAACTGCAAATCAAATACGAATTCAATATGGCTGATTCTTTTGCCTGCTTCCTATGCTTTAAACATACACAAACACAGTAATTACTTTATAGAATGTATTAAAACCTTGGCCAATCATAACTAGTTATAAAAGTGCTAAAACTATGGATTTAAATTTTTCTTATCCTTATTCTGACACCTTCCTGAGGTTCCAGTTTTTATGTCTCTCTAGGGTTTCAGTAAATCTATTAGTGGGTTTTTGTTTTTGTTTTTTCTAGGTCCGCTCTCACAGCATATGGAGGTTCCCAGGCTAGGGGTCCAATCGGAGCTGTAGCCACCGGACTACACCACAGCCACAGCAACGCCAAATCCTTAACCCACTGAGCAAGGCCAGGGATCGAACCCTCAACCTCATGGTTCCTAGTCAGATTCGTTAACCACTGAGCCATGATGGGAGCTCCCAATCTAGGCATCTTTTTGATGGGACCTGTAGATCAGTATTTTTTAAAGCCCCTTCATGCGCCAGGAGATGAAATAGTAAATGTGTTTTAAGTTTTATGTTTAAATAAGTTCTCCCCAGGACAAGCAGTGTTGAACTTTCCTATCTGCTTACTGTACGTGTTCATCAGTTCTGTGCAGTCGTGGTTACCCTGCTGTTCCGGGTCAGTGGACTCACAATGGGCTCTATGCTTTCCTCTTGCACAGATGGAAATGAGTTCATATTTATGCCCTATAAATAGAGGAAGAGGAGTTCCCCGTTGTAGTTCAGCAGGTTAAGAACCTGACTAGTATCCATGAGGATGCAGGTTCAATCCCTGGCCTTGCTCAGTGGGTGAAGGATCCAGTATTGCTGGGAAATGTGGTGTAGGTTGCAGAGGGCACTGGGATCTGTGTGGACAGCTGCAGCTCCCTCTAACCACTAGCCCAGGGAACTTCCATGTGCCGCAGGTGCAGCCGGAAAAAAGAAAACGCTACAGATTCTTCTTTCCTCCCCGCAGGATTCGGGAGTGAGGATGACC
Organism: Sus scrofa; assembly: GCF_054392235.1. NCBI lineage: Eukaryota > Metazoa > Chordata > Mammalia > Artiodactyla > Suidae > Sus > Sus scrofa. The sequence continues at coordinate 17,454,481 of NC_139385.1, forward strand.
AGGAGAGCCCTCCACGAAAAAGGCCTGAAAACAGAGCCCCTCAGGCGGCTTCTTCCCAGGAGGGGCCTCCGGACAAACAACCGGCCCAGTTCCGCGGTGCCTCCGCCGGACCCCAGAGCTCCTGGGGGAGGAAGCAAGGCCCCGAGGGCACCCAGGACGATCCCCCAGGGGAAGGGGAGGTGAGCCGGCTCCCCAGGCAAGGCAAGGCCCTTAGGCTTGCCCTGGCCGCCCCAAGATCCAGCCACCCACCCGTGCCCTCCAAGGTGCAAAGAGCTTCCCAGCTTCCCATTCACTGCGGGAACATCAGGGGCGAGCGGCCCCGCGGCCCCAGCCTGCCCCGAACCTAAGTCACAGCACCCACAGCACACCCACCTGGCTCGCCACCGACACTCGCCCAGAGGAAGGGCTGCGGGCACCACGGAACCACTTCGAGCTCCTGAGGACGCATCGCAGCCAGAGGCCCCAGAGCGCGAGGTGGGCGCCCGGCCTCCAGACCGGGAGGGGCAGCACGGGACACGCCCGGCCCCCCGCTCGCCTCCCACTGAGGCCTGGCCCGGGGAGGTCAGGCCCGTGCAGAGACCCTGCGTCTCACGCCCACCCCACCCCGCCCCACCCCCTCCCTCCTCACTAATGCCTCCCCCAAGGTCCGCGGATGCCAGGCTTGCGGGTGGGTTCCGTTGATGGGCCAAGGACCTGCACAGCAAGAGCTCCCAGTGGGTGCCAGGACCCTAGAAGCCCGTGGGGGCGGGAGGCCTTTCCGCACAGAAGCCCACCTAGCCACCCCGGCCCGCGTGGGGACGGGGAAGGCGACCTGGGCTGGCGGGGAGCGCCCCAGGCTTCTGGCACAGCCTGGAGCCAGCCCCAGCCCACCTGGAGAAGGCCCAGGGCGATTGAGCCCTTGGAACAGATGCAAGGGCCCGTCACCAAGCTCTTCCTTGCCAGCTCCACTGCTGGGCCCGGCGTGGTAGGAAATAATCAAGTCTCCCCTTTGTCCAGGGCTTGCTCTGTACCAAGCTTTGTGATTTATGGGAATTATCTCAGTCAGTCCTCACCTCCCTGTGCCATTGGTGTTCTCATTAGTGGCGTTTTACAGAAGGAGAAACAGCCTCAGAGAGGTTAAGGGACTAGTCCAAAGTCACACAGCCAGTATGTTGCAGAACCAGCATTCAGACCCAAGTCTGCCTGCCTGACTCCACAGCCCGCCCAAAGGCACTGCTTCTCCTGCTGGTGTATGAATGAAGGGTGTTGATTTGACAGGGCATCTGTGTACGGAAGCGTCCGATGTTCCTCGTGGTAATTACATAGGACAATTTTTATACTAAAGTGAGCAGATACGCCCTGGAATGAAAGTAAACATATGCACCAACGAGTAAGATGCAACTTGAGACATTGTTGAAATTCCACGCCAAGGCCAAGACTTCGGGCTCAGCCCCTGGCTCCGGGAAGTGACCTCTTCTCAGCCCGCTCCGCTGCCTTTAGAGGGACACTGGCCATGGACCACTGCCTGTGTGGAGCCTTCCAGAGGCCAAGGAAGATGGCTGCTCTCCAGTTCACCATCTCACTAAGCTGTTTAGGAAGTTCATGCAGTTTCTCGGAGTTAAGGTTCCCCGAGTCCCAACGGATATCAATCTAGGATTGGGGATTGGAAAACTGAAATTCTTGGGAATTCCTGATATCATGTTATTTTGTATTTTTCATAACATTCTTTTTCTTTTTTTTTTGGTCTTTTTAGGGCTGTACCTGTGGCATATGAAAGTTCCCAGGCTAGGGGTTGAATCAGAGCTGCAGCTGCTGGCGTGCGCCACAGACACTGCAACCCCAGATCTTTAACCCCTGAGTGGGGCCAGGGATCGAACCCATATCCTCATGGATACTAGTTGGGTTCGTTACCACTGAGCCATTACAGGAACTCCTAAATTTGTTTTTTAAATAAATAAGAAATACACATTAGGTAGTAGTTACAAAGAACTGTAGGCTATAGCAAATATTCAAAAACAGGAAAATACCAGAGAACATTACTGGGTAGGTTTCGGATAACAAAAAGTTTAAACTTTTGACAAGATCAACTGCACTACACAGAATCAAGTGTTGAAATTGCTAATTATTTAAGGACTTGTTTCAAAACATTTTCTTTCTGAACATCATGCGTAGGATTTGTATAAGATATACAATACATGTAAACAGGTTAATATTTATTTTGATTTGTGAAAATGACTCACTGTTAACAGCAGATAGGGCCACAAATACTTTTTTTAATATGGCAGCAGCTAAAAACAAAAAAAACAAAAAACTGATTAGATTGCAACAAATTCTGTCCCAAGTTCCAGAAATGTCTACCTTAACCTTGGACTCTACGTGTCAGTGTTTTCCTTCTCACGCTTTCTACTTGACGTCAGTGGATTCCTTCAAACCAGGAACGCCTCGATGTTTCTTGTTAAGCATTAATTCTCACAGAAGAACTATGATACTTTTTTCCTATTCCTCCCAATCTCTTGGCTGCCAGTCTCTTGGCTGACTCTTCTTGGGATTCAAAAAAATAGAAATTTCCTGAAAACTGTCAGGAAGGACCTCTTGCGTAGACATACTCTCCTAAGCTAACCAGGATTGGCATGGCGCCTCTGCAGCAAAAATAATGATCTAGTGTTTTGTAAAGCCAGCCACAGACAAGCTTCACGCCAGGAGCCTCAGAAGATCCAATTTATCCAGCCCTGCCAGTTCCTGGTTGTGAGACCTTGGGCAAGTCGCTTGACCTCTCTGAGCTTCAATCGAATGGACAGAATGGAGCCTGGAAAATAATGCACTTGCTTTGCAAGGCCGTACTGAAGAAGGCTTTAAGGTGTGGCATCGGAGTCAGACAGTCTGAGATTGGAACCCATTACTTACTACCTCTTTGATCTGGGGTGTGGTCTAACCCCTCTGAGCCCCGCTTTCCTCTTCTGTAATATGGAAAAACAGAGTGAGCCCGTCTCATAGGATTTTGGTGAGTTTGAATGAGGTCACTCATGACGATGCTTAACACAGAGCACCATGTATTGTGAATGCCTGATCCACATGGACTGGTGTAGTTCTATCTGCTGTATCTACCTCACAGGGCAGTTGTGAGGATGAGAGGGAGGTTCTCTTGTGGGGGTACTTTCGAAGCTGTGAATCGGTCATCCCCACACTTCCCTGTCCTCGAGAGAGGAGAAGGTCCGAAGCTCCTGGCAGACAGCAGTGGTTTCTCCCAACTAAGGAGCCTGAGAACCCCTGCCTGTATCCACAGGAGGGAGCTGTGTTGAGGAGGCAACGTCACCGCGGTTGTCTGGAACACAGGGTTTCGTTGCAGTCCAGTAGGCAAACTCTGGCATCCTTCGACTGGGGGCACGCTTGGGGGAAAGCCAATTTTCAGGAGGCAGCTTTGGAGAAAGGACAGTATTAACCAGAGCCTGCCCACTGCAGGTTTGTTTCATAGGGATGGAATCCGAAGGGAGCCTGTAACAGAAGGAGGTGAGGGGGACTCTTTGTTGTCTGAAGCCCTGTTACTGGCCGAACGTAAGAAACAATCCTATTCGCTGGAACCAGGGCATCCCGCTGTGCTGTGTATGCACTTATGATGCACATTCATTCCTAGACTGTGAACTAAACACGCATGGAAAGGCTCTCCAAAGACGATCTGTGTAATCCCGACAGCAGCCCATAAAGGAAACACGCGCATGACGCCTGCTCCGCAGCGGAGACTCCAAGGAGTCTGGGAAAGTTAAGTCCGCCGCCCACAGTTGCAGAGCCTGTGTGTACGTGGAGTCAGGATTCAGATGGAGTCCAAGCCCTTCGCCTCCGCCAGGCTGCCTCAACTCACCAGGTACCAGATGCTGAGCTTGAACAAGGAAGAAGGAAACACAGGTGTATGGGATTTAGTGCCTAAGGTGGCCTCCTCTCTTGCCTTCTGTGACCGCTCCCTCCTGATCCTCCGCCTCCTTTTCTGGACACTGTCTCTTTGCCTCCAGGGATGTTTTCCTCTGCTTAGCCCTTAAGTCCAGGTCCTCTGGGCCCCCTCCTTGGACTCTTTTTCTTTTGTACAGGACTATGAGAGATCTTTATGCCCAAGGCTTCGACCCCAGGGCGCCTCTCCTTCTAATCCAGCCTGCCCTTCTGAGCACCAGCCTGATCCAGCCAACTGCCTCCTGATAGCCCCTCTTTGACGTTCCAGGCTCCCACCTGAAATCCTCCTCTCCTCCTTAACCTGCCTCTCCTCCCGAGTTCCCCTTCCTCCTTCCCATGGCCCCCTACATTCAAATACTGGTATAGCGACGGGGAACCCCAGAAACCTTCATAGACGAAGCCTCTTGAGTCAGTTCTTGGGGCTAGAGATGGATGGTGGGGTGTGTTCTCTGAGAGCTGCCCCTGGTGTGGGTGTGGACTTGGAGGGTGGAATTTGTTGTTTAATCAGTGGTCTGTGACGTGCCTGGCAGTGGGTCCGGTCTAGGAGCGAGGGGTGGAGGACACATTGCTGAATGAAACAGACCGGATCCCTGGCTTCAGAGGGCTTTCAAGCCACTAGAGCAGATGGACCTTAAGCAATCTTCCCCAAATACAAACTCTTAAAACCGTGACAAGTATCACGAAGGAAGCGTTCAGGGTCCTGTGAAAGAACCAGGGAAACCTATTGGGTTGGGAGCATCAAAGGCCACTTTGAGAAAACGACAATTACGTGATACCTGAGAACCGAGTTGAGGGAAGAGAATTCCATGTAGAGGTCATGGGTGCACTCACACAAAAGCCCAGAGGTGGCCGAGAATTTGGTATGTTGGGAAACCTGGAAGGCAGCTCGTGTCTATGGAGCTGAGTGTGCTGGGGCCTGTGGTCAAGCCAAGCCTGGCCTGGCTGGCTGGGGACGGTGGCAGGTGCCTTGTGGGCCATGGTAAGGAGGCTGGATTTTTTGGTTTAGCTTTTTATTTGGAAATAATTTCAAAGTTACAGAAAAGTACAAAGGGCATCCGTATGTCCTTTCGTCCAACCTCACCTCTTAAAGTTACTTCCTCTCTCTCTCTCTCCATGTGACTTTTATTCCAAATTATTTGAGAATAAGTTGCATACATCCCGTTCCTTTACCCCAGTGCGGGTACAGTTCTCCACTTCACTAGATGTAACATCGGTGCACTCTGGTATCGAATTTACCATCCATTTTGCCAATTGTCTCAATGATATCCTTTACGGAGTATCTGCCCCTGTAGTCCAAAATCCAGGCTAGCCATGATGTATTGCAGTACACTGTCGTTTCTCTTTAGTCTCCTCTGATCTGGAGTGGTCAGCCTTTGTCTTTTATGACAGTGACCTGGTGGAAAAGCACAGACTTTCCCTTTACTAGAATGTTCCTCCCTTGAGCTCTGTCGGCTGTGTCTTCATTAGCATATAGAGGTTAGGCCTTCCTGGCTGGACGTCTGCGTACGTGTGGTCGTGTCCTTCTCAGTGTGACAGCAAGAGGCACCCAATGTCTGTCTGCTCCTCCTGAGTGATTTTAATTTTTGTCCGATGGCTCCAATCTCTAGTTAAGCATTTTCCCTTGTAACGGATGAACAGAGAGATGCGTTTTACAACCGTGCAGCTATCCCATTCCTTAGATTATTAAATAGAGGAAATTGAATATCTTCATTATTCTTGCCGGAATCAAGTCAGTCTTTATCACAGTGGTTACAAGATGACAATGTCAACTCCAGGATACCCTCCACTTGACCTTCTTCTGCCTATTTATTTAATATTTATTAGTAGTAGGGACTTTGAGATTTCTATTATTTTCCAATAATTGTATACTTATTCATTTTAATTATGTGAGTGCTCAGATTGCCCCAGATTTGGCCAATGAGAGCCCTTGAAGCTAGAAGCCTGGCTTTGACCCCCCACTTCAGTGGGATAGCATGATTCTTTGTGGGTTTTTTTCTTTTTTTTTGCTTTTTTTTAGGGCCACACTTGCGGCACATGGAGGTTCCCAGGCTGGGGGTCAAATCGGAGCTACAGCTGCCGGCCTCCACCACAGCCACAGCAACATGGGATCCGAGCTGCATCTGCAACCTACACCGCAGCTCATGGCAACCCTGGATCCTTAACCCACTGAGCGAGGCCAGGGATTGAACCTGCATCCTCATGGATACTAGTCAGATTCGTTAACTGCTGAGCCACAACAGGAACTCTGGGTAGCATGATTCTGTTTGTGTATTTGATTGACACCCTCTACTGTGTGCCGATGCATTGTAGGGGCACAGACGAGGAAGGGGGAGGACCCTATGGGAAGCTCCTGCGTAGTCAAGGAGATGTGGCTTAGCCTGCAGTAGTGACATATTGGATGGAGAAAATGGATGGATGTTGGAGAAACTTTGGTGGTAGAATTGGCAGGATTTAGTGGGAGTGGATGCGTGAGCCGTCAGAGGGGGAGGAGCCAGGAATGACTGAAGTGGCTGGGTGGGTGGTGGAGACGGGTACTGACGTGGGGAAGACAAGCGGAGTAAGGGGGTCGGGGCGGGGGTGGGTGGCTTAGACAGCTGGATTTGAGCTGCTTTGACGTCCAAGGGAAGATGTCAAGTAGGCAATTGGCTATATTGGTCTGGAGTTGGCAAGAGAAGTCCAGACCAGAAGAAAACTGAGGAGGTGCCACAGACGATTTCTGAATCCACGGTCTTGGATGAAACGCTATAAAGGGGAAATGTGAAGTGAGGCGAGAGAGGGACCAGGCTGGGCAATCCTGAGGGAGCTCACTGTTTGGGGGTGAGGCAGGAGAGCCGTGAGGCAGGAGATGGCAATGGCCAGGTCTGTAGGGGCCAGATCACGTGGAACCTGGAATGTCAGGCCAGGTCCGGAAGGCTCTGGGGAAGCGCTTAAGAGTTCTGAGTAGGAGAGTGAGTGACAGGGAGAGATCTGAGTGTTAGATTTCGCTCAGAGCCAAGCGGGGATGTTCGGGTGGGCCGTGTAATGCTATGGTTCTTTCGAAACTAAATCAGCTGCCCTCTTGCCACTGAGGTTGGAGCCCTGTGCCTGGAATGCCCTCTCCTTGTCTGTCTGGGGACAGAAAAGATGACCAAGACATCACCCCCAGCTCCTCTTTTTTTTTTTTTTTTTTTTTTTGGTCTTTTTAGGGCTGCACCTGCGGCGTATGGAGGTTCCCAGGCTAGGGGATGAATCGGAGCTGTTGCTGCCGGCCATAGCCACAGCCACAGCCACGCCAGATCCAAGTGCAGTCTGCGACCTCCACCACAGCTCACGGCAATGCCGGATCCTTAACCCACTGAGTGAGACCAGGGATTGAACCCACAGCCTCGTGGTTCCTAGTCGGATTTGTTTCCGCTGCCCCATGATGGGAACTCCATGCCCCAGCCCCAGATAAAGTGACAGCAAACCCCCACCTCCCTGCCGCATTTTGGCTGGAGCCACCCAACTTGCTTCTGGGACTTTTTTCAGGGGGGCTAGGGGTGGGGGGGGGTCAAGCTTTTGAGCCAGGCGCCGGGTAGGCGTGAGCGTGCAGGGCATGGTCTCTGAGGTTTGTAGGAGTCTGTTTAGGGACCGCGATCCTTGGCCCCAGCACACTTTGAGTTCAGCGTGGCCTCTGTCACCCAGGCAACCGCCCATTTAAATGTGTATGCTGTCCCCTCCCCACCCCCGCACACTCGGAGGAAGATGGATTGCTCCTGGACGAACACCCCAGAGCATCCCCTCCTTAGCAGGGGTGGTGACAGGCAGGGGACCTGCAGTTCTGCCTAGAGGGTGTCAGCAGCCAGTTTGGAGACACGAACTACCCAAGGCAGATCTTTTATGAGGCCAGTGCGAGGGGCAGACACTTTGGAAGCCCCAGAAAGGCAAAGTTGTTTCTAGTTGGAAAAATCAGGAAAGATCCCCCGACAAGGTGGCATTTGAATCGGACCTTGAGGGTAGAGAGGGCTGTTTTCCCTTTCACAAAAGAAACAGTTGATTATTCGGTGGAAAAGAAGAAGAAAAAAAAAAATCATAGCCCCCCCCCCCGTCCTCATATTTTATTGACTTTGTCAACACAGTCGTTACTAGTTGCATAAATATCCCACTGGACAGATCCGCCACTGTTAGTTCTCTTACTGTTGGAATAATTCATTCTGGGCCTCAGGACACTGGCTTGGGGACCGTGGCCGGGCACTGGGGACAGAAGCAACTTGGGGCCACATGCACCTCAGGAATCAGTGCTTAAGCCCATCTGCTCATTCGGCAAATGTTTATTAAGGACCCAAGACATCCCAGGCCCTGAGGATAAGACGTGATCAGGACATGATTCCTGTCCTGAAGAGCACGCATCCACTAGAAAGGGAGTCACACGGGGAGGGAATTTACTGAAGGGCACATGTAGATGTCACCGTAGAGGCACAGTGTGTGCAAGTGGTGCTGACGTAAAGGGGCTGGATGGAGCCGAGGCCTTGGGAGCAGATGGGCTTGTCAGGCCGAGCAGGACAGCGAGAGGGGGACATCTGGGGACGCATATTGGAGGCCCCCGTTCAGGTGGAGCATGGCGACATGCTGCTCTGCCCACAGGAGGGAAGGCACATCTCTCCTACGCTTAGGCTTCTGGGTATTTGCTTTTTCTGTTTTGTGTTTATTTGTCTTTCTAAGGCCGCACCCAAGGCATATGGAGGTTCCCAGCCTCGGGGTCTAATGAGAGCTATAGCCGCAGGCCTACACCACAGCCACAGCCACAGCCATGCCAGATTCGAGACGCGTCTGCAGCCTCCACCACAGCTCACAGCAACGCCGGATCCTTAACCCACTGAGCAAGGCCAGGGATCGAACCCACATCCTCATGGATGCAAGTTGGGTTCGCTAACCACTGAGCCACGATGGGAACTCCTGTTTCTTCTGTTTTCTATTTCAGATATTTCCTTTCTCATTTGGGGAGTGTTTTATACTCTTTTCCAGAATCTCAACTTGCATGTTTAATTCATTCATTTTTTCTCCTTTTGACACTAAAGTGCTATTAATTTTTGTTTATATCCTTTTTTTTTTAAGGGCTGCACCCACAGCATATAGAAGTTCCCTGGCTAGGGGTGGAATCCGGGCTGTAGTTGCTGGCCTACACCACAGCTCATGGCAATGCTGGATCATTAACCCACTGAGCAGGGCCAGGGATCAAACCCATGTCATCATGGATACCAGTTGGGTCTGTTACTGCTGAGCCACAATGGGAACTCCAATGCTATTAATTTTGCTTCTGCAGATAACTTTAAAAGTATCCTTTTTTGTGATTATTATTTTCTAAAGAGTTTTTGTTCTTTTAAAAAATTTTTTTTCAGCCGCACCCAGGCCATATGGAAATTCCTGGGCCAGGGATTGAACTCGAGCCATAGCAGTGACAACACCAGATCCTTAACCCACTGAGCCACCAAGGAACTCCGACTTTGTTTTATGCTTGATTTACTTCTTGTTCTAAGGGTAATTTGAGATGTTTTTTGTGTTTTTCAATTTCTAAGTGGTGTGTTTTATATTATTGTTAGTTGTGTTACATTTTGATCCAAGACTGACTTCTAGAATTTCCACTTTTCAAAAGGTACCAAAATATTCTCTGTAGCTTAATATTTATTGAATTCTGTCGCTGTCTATGAAACTTGAAATAAGGTACACTATCTGTGTTCAGGGTAAAAAATTTATATGTTCATATCTTTTATGCCCTTATTTATTTTTTGATTACTTGTTCAGAAAATGTGTTAGAATATTTCTAATAAAACTGTTTCTCATGTTTCTCCTTGTACTACTAAACATTTGGGTGCATGGATCTTTCTTTTTATTGAACACATGAGAAATTAAACCCCTCCAGTAGGAGTTGCCGTTGTGGAGTGGAAATGAATCTGACTAGAAACTATGAGGTGGTGGGTTCAATCCTGGCCTCGCTCAGTGGGTTAAGGATCTGGTATTGCTGTGAGCTGTGGTGTAGGTTGCAGACAGGGCTCAGATCCTGCGTTTTTGTGGCTGTGGTGCAGACTGGCAGCTGTAGCTCTGATTCAGCCCCTCGCCTGGGAACCTCCATATGCTGTGGGTGTGGCCCTAAAAAGCAAAAGTAACAACAACAACAGTAATAATACACCCCTTCACTGTAAAGTATACCTTTTAGAGAGTGAGTCTGAGGCTCACATTCTGGAGTGAAGATAGCCGGGATTCAAACCCCAGGTCTACCATCTCTTTGCTCAGATTCCCAATCTGTAAAATGAAGATAATAATATCTCCGAGTCTGATATTTTTGGTGGTTTTTTCTGTTTGTCTTGAGCGCAAGCTGCCCATTGTCTTTGCTTGGCCCCGCAATAAACCTTTTAAAAAAAAAACTTGTTAAAAAGTAATGGGGGCATTCCCATCGTAGCTCAGTGGAAGCAAATCTGACTAGCATCCATGAGGTTGCATGTTCGATCCCTGGCCTCAAGTGTTCAGTGGGTTGAGGATCCGGCATTGCCGGAGCTGTGGTGTAAGGCTGCAGCTGCAGCTCTAATTTGACCCCAAGCCTGGGAACGTCCATCTACCACAGGTGTGGCCCTAAAAAAAAAAAAAGCAATAAACGAGGTGATGAATGGAAAGCATTTACCTTGACATAAGATAAACACTCAGTAAAGGCAGAATTCACTATTACGTTGCCTGGCCAACCACTCCTGGTTTTCTTTTTTTTTTTTTTTCTGCCATGCATGGCCTGCAGAAGTTCCAGGGCCAGGGATTGAACTCTTACCACAGCAGTGACAATGCTAGATCCTTAACCCAAGGAACCACCAGGGCACTCCTCCCGGTTTTTGAGGCCTGTGCTGTGGAGGGAGAAAAGGTCTCCAGAAACCTCTATCCAGGAAGCTTTGGGTAAACGGAGTGCTTCTTCACCGTTAGAAGGCATTGTGGAAAACAGGGAGGGGAGGAGTTCCCGTCGTGGCGCAGTGGTTAATGAGTCCGACTAGGAGCCATGAGGTTGTGGGTTCGATCCCTGGCCTTACTCAGTGAGTTAAGGATCCGGCGTTGCCGTGAGCTGTGGTGTAGGTCACAGACAAGGCTTGGATCTGGCATTGCTGTGGCTGTGGTGTAGGCCGGCAGCTGTAGCTCCTATTCGACCCCTAGCCTGGGAACCTCCATATGCCGCGGGTGTGACCCTAAAAAAAGGCAAAAAAAACCCTGCTAAAAACCCCCCAAAACCTGGGAGGAGGATAAAAAAAGTTGACAGCTTTCCAGCGTGCAAATGCAGTGACACACTGTGGTTTTGATGTTAGGATCACTGGGTGAGCCCATGTTTTGGCAACTCTGCCTGCGGGGGCGGCGGGGGCGGGGGCAGGAGGGAGGGGAGAAAGGGGGAGAACCCAGCTGCCCCTCGACGTTGCACTGAACACTGTGTCCACTCCTCAGATCCTCACGTCCCTTTCACCAGCGCTGTGAGCTGGGATTGTCTGTTTCCTGCAAATAGCTTCCACCTGCAATCTTCAGGGGCTTGTCCTTGACACTGGAGCCACTTTCCCCGTGGGACCATGCCCTTGCATGTCACCATGCCCCCACCCCCCAGGGGGCCTAGCCAATGACTGGTGAGATGGACAAAAACCCAGCTCCTTGGCCTGAAGCAGGACAAACTCTAAGATGCTATTTATACTCCAGAGCTGCTCACACCCCTGCTACCCTGCCTACCTCGCCCCTTTACTGCTTTTTCCTGGGAACATTTCCTTAATAAACCACTTGCACTTTAATCCCTGGCCCAGATTAAGCTTCTGGGAGAATCTGACCAAAACAAACTGCTTTACTCCCTCCTGACAGGGGGACTTCTGGTGTGGAGAGGACACAGCAGCAGTTTTTGTCCTTTCATTGCGCCAAAGGATTCATTTCCACTGCACCACAATGGGAACTCCCATAAAGAGATTTATTACATGGAATTGGCTCCTGCAATTATGGAGGTTGAGGAGTCCAGACCCGGGAGAGCTGATGGTGTAAGCTCCAGTCTGGAGTTCCCGTTGTGGCTCAGCAGTAACGAACCCGACTAGTATCCGTGAGGACACGGGCTGGATCCCTGGCCTCACTCAGTGGGTTAAGGATCTGGCATTGCTGTGGCTGTGGTGTAGGCCAGAGGCTACAGCTCTGATTTGATCCCTGGCCTGGGAACCACTGTATGCTGCAGGTGTGGCCCTAAAAAGACTAAATAAATAAATAAAGTCATAATGTTACATACCAACCCCCCCCTCACTACTGAACTATATGCTTTAAGAAGGTGAATTGTGTGTAGTATGCAAATTAGATCACAAAGCTTTTTTTTTTTTGGCTTTTGTCTTTTTAGGGCCACACCTGCAGCACATGGAGGTTCCCAGGCTTGGGGTCGAATCGGAATTATAGCCACTGGCCTACACCACAGCCACAGCAACACAGGATCCGAGCTGCGTCTGCAACCTACACCATAGCTCATGGTAATGCCAGATCCTTAATCCACTGAGCGAGGCCAGGGATCGAACCTGTGTCCTCATGGATGCCAGTCAGATTCGCTCCCGGTGAGCCATTACGGGAACGGCACAAAGCTATGTTTTAAAAGTCAAATTTTTGATGGTCAAGATATCATTTTTTCCTTTTATGAATCATGCTGTGATGTCAAGTCCAAGAACTCTCTCTTGCCCTAGAGTTTGAGGATTTTACTCCTATGCTTTATAAAAATGTTTTATGGTTTTTACTTTTGTCTTTATTATTATTATTATTTTTAGAGCCACACCTTGGACAAATAGAGATTCCTACGCTAGGGGTCGAATCAGAGCTACAGCTGCCAGCCTCCATCACAGCCACAGCAACGTGGGATTCCCCCACCCACTGAGTGAGACCAGAGATTGAACCCGCATCCTCCCAGGTACTAGTCAAATTCATTTCTGCTGCGCCACGAAGGGAATTCCCTATGGATTTTACATTTAGCATTTAAGTCTATAATGCATTTTGAGTTAATTTTTGTGCAAGGTTTGTTTTTTGTGTGTGGTTTGTTTTCTGGTTTGGGGCCTGCGGATGTCCAAATGCCCCAGCACTATTTACTGGGAAAGCACCACTGAATTGCTTTTGCATCTTCATTGAAAATCAGTTGGGGGAGTTCCCGTTGTGGCTCAGTGGTTATCAAATGCGACTAGGAACCAAGAGGTTGCAGGTTCCATCCCTGGCCTTGCTCAGTGGGTTGAGGATCCGGCATTGCCGTGAGCTGTGGTGTGGGTTGCAGACACAGCTTGGATCCTGTATTGCTGTGGCTCTGGCGTAGGCCAGCAGCTACAGCTCCAATTAGACCCCTAGCCTGGGAACCTCCATATGCGACAGGTGCAGCCCTAGAAAAGACAAAAGACCAAAAAAAAAAAAAAAAGAAATGCTGAAAGTAGACATCTTTGGTTTGTTCATAATCAATATGGAATATTTCAGAGTTCCTGTTATGGCTCAGTGGTTGATGAATCTGACTAGGAACCATGAGGTTGAGGGTTCGATCCCTGGCCTTGCTCAGTGGGTTAAGGATCCGGCATTGCCGTGAGCTGTGGTGTAGGTTGCAGACGAGGCTTGGATCCCGCGTTGCTGTGGCTGTGGTGTAGGCTGGTGGCTACAGCTCCGATTAGACCCCTAGCCTGGGAACCTCCATATGCTGCGGCAGTGGCTCTAGAAAAGACCAAAAAAAAAAAAAAAAAAAGGAATATTTCACCTTTAAGTTTGATCTTGGCTGTAAATTTTTTGTGTATGCCTTTTGTCAGATGAAGAAATTTCCTTCTATAGAGTTTTTATTTATTAATTATTATTTATTTTTGGAGTTCCTGGGCCAGGAATCATATCCAAGGCACAGTTACAGCCTAAGCTGCAGCTGTGGCAACAGTGGACCCTTAATCCACTGTGCCAGGCCAGGGGTTGAACCTGGGTCCTAAGGCTTCCAAGACACCGACAATCCTATCTTGCCACAGTGGGAACTCCCTATTGAGTTTTTAATTTCAGTTATTGTACTTTTAATTTCTAAAAGTTCTATTTCATTCTTTTCAAATCTGTTCAGTCATTGGTGGTGCTATTATTTCCTGCTTCTTGCAGATATTTTTCAAGTCTATGTTTTATTTCTTTAAACATAATAATCCAATCTTTTATCATTTAGGTGTGATAATTCCAATATAGGAAATGTTTGCAGGTTGGTTTCTGCTGTTATTTCTCTGTGTCCTTGGATATTTCTAACAGTATTTTCTCCTTGAAAACTTATCTGGGGGAATTTGTATTTGCTTCTACCAGTGCCTAAACACAGCCAATCTACAGCCACTTTAAATTACAGCTTGATTTTTTTTTTTTTTTTTTTTGTCTTTTTGCCTTTCCTAGGGCCACTCCTGTGGCACATGGAGGTTCCCAGGTCAGGGGTCGAATGCGAGCTGTAGCTGCCAGCCTACACCACAGCCACAGCAACATGGGGTCCAATATGCATCTGTGACCTACACACAACTCACAGTAATGCCAGATCCTTAACCCAATGAGCAAGGCTGGGAATTGAATCTGCGTCCTCATGGATGCTAGTCAGATTTGTTTCCACTGAGCCACAATGGGAACTCCTAGAGTGATTCTTAATACCCATCTTTATCTCATATCCCATCTCCAATCTTCTAAGAAACCCTTTGGGGGGAGTTCCCGTCGTGGCTCAGTGGTTAACAAATCTGAGGTTGCGGGTTTGATCCCTGGCCTTGCTCAATGGGTTAAGGACCTGGCGTTGCTGTGAGCTGTGGTGTGGGTTGCAGATGTGGCTCGGATCCTGAGTTGCTGTGGCTGTGGTGTAGGCCGGTGGCTACAGCTCCGATTAGACCCCTAGCCTGGGAACCTCCATATGCCGCAGGAGTGGCCCTAGGAAAGGCAAAAAAAAAGGAAAAAAAAAAAAAAAGAAAGAAATCCTTTAGGGAAATTCCCACTGTGGCGCAACAGGCTTGGTGGCCTGCCCTGAGAACTCCACATGCTGCAGGTCAGCCAAGGAAAAAAAAAAAGAAAAGAAAGAAATCCTTTGGGCTCTACCTTCGAAACATGTAGAATCTGGCCACGTTTCACCACTTGCACCACCACCACCACCCTGGTCCAAACTACCATCATCTCCTACACACCAACCCGCATTATTGCAATTCCTTTCTAACAGACCTCCCTGCTTCTGTCCTTGCCCTCAGATAGGTTACCAACAGCAGTCAGAAGTGTTTGCTTAAATAGGGAGTTCCCATCGTGGCTCAGTGGTTAACGAACCCAACTAGGAACCGTGAGGTTGTGGGTTCGATCCCTGGCCTTGCTCAGTGGGTTAAGGATCTGGCATTGCTGTGAGCTGTGCTGTAGGTCACAGACCCAGCTTGGATCCTGTGTTGCTGTGGCTGTGGTGTAGGCCGGCGGCTACAGCTCCAATTCAATCCCTCCGATTAGACCCCTAGCCTGGGAACTTCCATATGCCGCCGATGCGGCCCTAGAAAAGACAAAAAAAAAAAAAAAAAAAAAAAAAAAAAAAGTGTTTGCTTAAATATAAGTCACGTGACATCACTCCTCTGCTAGAAACCCTCTAATGACTCCCCAGTTCAAAAAGCCAAGCGGGAGTCCCCATTGTGAGCAGTGGAAACAAACCCGACTAAGAACCATGAGGTTTCCGGTTCGATCCTTGGCCTCCCTCAGTAGGTTAAGGATCCCGTGTTGCTGTGGCTGTGGTGTAGGCTGGCAGCTACAGCTCCGATTCCACCCCTAGCCTGGGAACCTCCATGTGCCACGGGTGTGGCCCTAGAAAATACAAAAAGACAAAAAATAATTAATAAAAAAAAATAGAATGGCTGGGTGATGGGGTTCTGCTGTACCCCACAGGGAACGGTATCCAGTCTCTTGGGTAAGAACCTGGTGGGAAAAAAAGAAAAAGGGCATGTGTATGGGTGGCGGGTCACTTTGCTGTACAGTGGTAACTGAAGGAATATTGTAAATCAACTATGCTTTAATAAAAAATGTAAAATAAATACACATAACAAGATTGTTTTTCATTGACAATGCTGGCTCCTTAACCCACTGCACCCCAAGGGAACTCCCTATCTTAATTATTCTTACGTGCGAGGTCCTGTGGTTATTAAACCGCAGATGTTTGGAAGGAGCACCGCGCTACGCTCCAGAGCCCGGCAATCAACTTAGCTCCTGGCTCGCCGGTGACTAGGTGGCCTTAGGTGAGCTCCTCAGCCACTGGAACCCCAGCCTTCTCTCTGTAAAGAGGAGATTTTCACAGTGTCAACTCCGCAGCGCTGGCAAGGCTGGAAGGCCATGGGTGGGAAGCACTGGGCAGTGCTTGGCTCAGAAGGCACCGCGTACACGTTACCCATTGTTGTTATTCTAGAGCTTGGAATTCAGAATCAGAATCAGGTCGGGTTTCACCCACCAGGTCGCGCGGATACAGCTCGGTGCTGGCTGTAGACCGGGCTGAACCCCCTGAGTGGAGGTCGGGGGGGGTCTGAGAAGTGCTCTGGCTTCCAGGACCAAGTAAGCCTCTGTGCTCTCTTCTCTGGGGCTGTCTCTCTGTCCCTCTGCACCTCTGGGGCTGGGTGGAGCTGGGGCTGCTGCTTCCAGCCATGGGACTGGACGGAGATTCTCAACCTCTTGCTCGACTGGGGTGCCTCCTTATGGTACCTACTTCCTCGGCCATCGCCAGACACGGTAATGGTTGCTGGGCAGTGCGGAGAGACATCCAACTTGAACCTCGTCCTGAAAGATCTTACAGTCCAACTAGGGGGATGAGACATGTGCGACTGGGCCATTTACCAGCTGATAATTATTACTGACTGCCTACCATGCACAAGATGTTTGATAAGGGAGTTCCCGTCACGGTGCAGCGGAAACAAATCCAACTAGGAACCAGGAGGTTTCAGGCTCGATCCCTGGCCTCGCTCAGTGGGTTAAAGATCTGGCATTGTTGTGAGCTGTTGGTGGAGATTGAAGGCACGACCCGGATCCTGCATGGCTGTGGCTGTGGTGTAGGCCAATAGCTGTAGCTTCAATTCAGCCCCTAGCCTGGGAACCTCCATGTGCCACAGGTGTGGCCCTAAAAAGCAAAAACAACAACAAAAAAGTTTGTTGATTCAGGCACAGCCACAGAAATCCAGAGGTGGGAGAAATGATAGTAGTTTGGTCATATTCATCTAAACTGAAGCCTGGCCTCTCTTGATGAGATGGCTGGAGTGGGTTGGATGCCGGGTTTTCAGGGAAGGTTTCACAGAATAGAACTAGCTGTAGATGTTGCCCAAAAGCATTTACTAGAAAATACCCCGGAGTTCCCCCCGTCATGGCTCAGTGGTTAATGAATCTGACTAGCATCCAGGAGGATGCAGATACAATCCCTGGCCTTTCTCAGTGGGTTAAGGACCCAGCATTGCCGTGAGCTGTGGTGTAGGCCGCAGACAGGGTTTGGATCTTGCATTGCTGTGGCTGTGGTGTAGGCTGGCAGCTACAGCTCGATTCGAACCCTGGCCTGGGAACCTCCATGTGCCATGGATACGGCCCTAAAAACAAAAAACAAACAAACAAAAAAAATGCCAAGTTATGGTCCTCAGGTTACTTTGAGAGACTGTGAAGCAATGAATCCAGCTGTTTGTGAGGGTTCCTGTAAGGCGAGTGGAAAATTCAAATGGAAATGGGGTCCGAGAAAGAAAAGTGTGAGGGAGGCTGGGAGCTTGCCCTCTCTGTGGCCTTTACATACATCCCTCCGGGTTTACTTTCCATCTGAATACTTTGGATGGAGACCTAGGAACCAAAAACTTACTTCTCTATTCTAGGAAAAACGTGAGTGCAGACATAAGCAGCTGATCCTCAGGCTCAGAGACAGGGAGGACTTGGGAATGGACTGAACTTAGAGTGAATGGGGAAATACAGTCCTGTGTAAAAGGAGGCAGCCGGAGTGCCCGTCGTGGCTCAGCGGTTAACAAATCCGACCAGGAACCATAAGGTTTCAGGTTCAATCCCTGGCCTTGCTCAGTGGGTTGAGGATCCAGCATTGCCGTGAGCTGTGGTGTAGGTCGCAGACATGGCTCAGATCCTGCATTGCTGTGGTGTAGGCCGGCAGCTCCAGCTCTGATTCGACCCCTAGCCTGGGAACCTCCATATGCTGTGGGAGCGGCCCTAGAAAAGGCAAAAAATAAATAAATAAAATAAAATAAAATAATAATAAAAGGAGGCAGCCACTGCTCAGTTCAAACCAGATGCTGGGTGCAAGAACCCAGGTTGTTTCCAGCTCTACTGACGAATCAAAAGCTGGAAATCTGAGTTGTTGGGTTTTTTCTAATGAAATGTCCCAATGTTAAAAGTGGACATCAATTTGAATTTTTCAAAATTCTGCCAGAGTTCCCGTTGTGGCACAATGGAAACGAATCCGACTAAGAACCATGAGGTTTCGGGTTCGATCCCCAGCTTCGCTCAGTGGGTTAAGGATCCAGCGTTGCTGTGGCTGTGGTGCAGGACGGCAGTAACAGCTGCAATTCAACCCCTAGGAACATCCATATGCATCCAGCATGGCCCTAAAAAGAAAAAAAAAAAAAAAAAAAAGATCCTGCCTACTAGTTGAAACACGTTTTCCATTTGTCACTGTCAGTCTGTAACCTTTATTTAGGGGACTAAGCAAGATCAGGTTAGAAAGATGAGCTGAAGCAAAGTTTCAAATGGCCTTGAACGCCATGCTTATGGAGGCCTGACTTGAGTCTATAGACAGCTGTGGTTGTACAGATTAAAAGTTTTTTTGAACATGGGAGTGGCTTGATACAAGGGTTTGGGGACCTATGGGGTAAAGTGAAGGGGGGTGGCATATGAAATAACAGTGGAAGCAGCTAGGATTGCAATAATACAGGTTTCTTTTCTTTTTTTTTTTTTTTGGCCTCACCCAAGGAATATGGAGGTTCTGAGGTTAGGGGTCGAATTGGAGCTGTAGCTGCCGGCCTACACCACAGCCACAGCAACACAGGATCTGAGCCGCATCTCCGACTTACACGACAGCGCACGCAATGACAGATCCTTAACCCACTGAGTGAGGCCAGGGACCGAACCTTTGTCCTCATGGAGGCTAGTCAGATTCGTTAACCACTGAGACATGACAGGAACTCCGATAATACAGGTTTTCGACACAGAAAGTTGAAAGCTGAAAGATGGTGGCAGTGGGACTGGAAAATAGGTTGGAGCAAAACAAACAAAAAGAGAGAGACAAAAACTAAAAGATGGTAAGATGAGGGAAGCAGTAGGGTGTGGCAGGAGAAAAGATAAGCAGGATCCAGCTAAGAGTGAACCCGCTCTCCCGCCGCCGGAGAGAGGAAGGCCAACCAGGTCGGTTTCAGGCCTGCAGACTTCGGCGAAGTCCGCCTGCCTTCACCCTAACGCTGACCCGGGAATGAGCTCGCGGGCCCAACCAGCGCTCCGCGGCCCTAGCCCCGCTCCCGGCTTCCTGAGGCTCTGGGGCAAGGCCGTTTACAAACGGATTTTATAAACCAGTTGCCTACGGTTAGAGTCACCGGCTCTTCAGGGCAACTTGTGGGGCTCAAGAAGGAGACGGAGACGGAGGCGGAGGCGGAGGCGGACGCGCTGGCACTTGGAAGCGGGAGGAAAAGAGGGAGCGGTTTCTTACCCGGGGCTCTGGAAGGACGGAGGCCTCAGAGAGGGGACGGCGAGGGCCGGGCTGCTGGCCCTTCCAGGAGAAACGGCCGCCAGCCTCGCGCCTCACGGCACGAGCCTCCGGGGCGGCTAAGTTCACAGGCGCCCCCGCACCGCCCCGGGGACCGCGGTCTGCGCCGCCGGCTTCTCCTCCCCACTCACAGTCCCCCTCTCTTTCTGGAGCTCCTGTCCTCCGCGGGAAGGCCCTGGCCAAGGGGTAGCCCTGAGCGCCGCACCCCGGAGCCAACCCGCCGATTCCCGAGCCCGACACCCGCCGGAAACGCGTTTTCCTCCCGCCCCTGGGGCGGCCGCTCTAGGAGCCTGGGGTGTGCGGGCGTCTCAGTGGGAATAACCCTTTCGGCCCCGGCAGGGGAAGTGACAGCTGTAGGACTCGGTTCCCTGGCTTTCCCGAAAAGAGCCGAGTTGTCTGATGCTCGCGTGGGGGAGCGTTTCGATGATTCTGGTGCTCAGATCGGGAGGCTGGAGCCCCAGTGGCTGGGTTGCTATCCCAGCTTTGGCTTATTTGCAGCCACAACGACTTTCGGTTCAAAGGCTGGTTATAAGGATTTAATGAATGAATACCCGTAAGCACGAAAGAGTGTTTGACACAATACGTGCGCAATAAATGCGCATTAACATCGTTATTACGTTTACTGCTACCAGTTAAAGGCCTGTTGGAAGGACCTGTGATGGTTCAGTGTGCCATGAACCCAACTAGAATCTGTGAGGTTGCGAGTTTGGTCCCAGACTTCACTCAGTAGGTTAAGGATCTGGCTTGTTGGTGTGAGCTGTGGTGTAGAGTATGGTAGTGGCTGTGGTGTAAAACAGCAGCTACAGTTCAGATTAGACCCGTAGCTTGGGTACTTCCATACACCACAGGTGTGGCCCTAAAAAGATGAAATAAATAAGGGCTGTTGATAGCATGTTGGTGTTGTGACATAAACATATGGTAGAGATGATGGAGAGGATTCTTGCTCTGGTCCTTACAGACCTTATCTCTGTCTGCGAAGGGAGATTTATTCCTATCCTATAGATAACTGAGCATATGTCAGCCTCTAATTTGAATGCAAGGCTCTGTGATTCCACAGTATAAGCCTCTTCTCTGCGTTGCCTTTCTTTTAAAAAGTTTTCTGGGTCTTCCAAACTTTTAAAGCATTAAACCGCACAGTGATGGGTGTGCTTGCTGTGGCTCAGTGGTTAATGAATCTGGCTAAGAACCATGAGGTTGTGGGTTTGATCCCTGGCCTTGCTCAGTGGGTTAAGGATCTAGTGTTATGATGAGCTGTGGTGTAGGTTGCAGCTGTGGCTTGGATCTGCTGTGGCATAGGCTGGTGGCTACAGCTCTGATTTGACCTCTAGCCTGGGAACCTCCATATGCCCCAGGTGTGGCTCTAAAAAAGGGAGAAAAAGTGTGTTAGTCAAATGATGTATGTTTGGTAACTTCTTGGGCTAAAGTTTGCCATGCTTGTTTTTGTTTGCCTTCTGAGGTTTGTTTTCTAACCAACACATGGGCAAGAGAGAAAGAAACCTGACTTTGCAGGTGCGAAATTTTGAAACACTGTAATGCTTTGACCTAAGTTCACATCATGTGATCTGACTTGGAAAAGGACAAAATTTGCCAGTGAGGTCCAAACCTCCTGACTCCATGGAAGGGAAGGACAAAAACTGGGGGACAGGAAGTTACAATTAAAAAAAGGGGGGATATTAAGAACACAAACCAGGAGTTCCTGTTGTGTGGTTAATGAGTTGGACTAGGAACTATGTGGTTGTGGGTTTGATCCCTGGCCTTTGTTTAGTGGTTTAAGGCTCTGGTGTTGCTGTGAGCTGTGGTGGTAGGTTGTTGCTGTGGCTCTGGTGTAGGCTGGTGGCTTACAGCTATGTGCCATGGGAGTGGCCCTAGGAAAGGCAAAGATGACCAAAAAAACAACAAAGGCCTGGAATCCTCAGGTTTTGACTCAGCTGAATTTTAAATCAGGCTATCAAATTGGTGACTTGTGAGTATGATGACATGGTGTAAGAAATACTGAGGATGGTGGGATCTACCAGACTGCATTAAATCGCAGCTCTTACCTAACAGGGTGACCTTGAGTAAGGTACTTCATGTATTTGAGTTTATGCTTCAGTGTAAAGAAGGCAGTGTGATAGCTATATGTGCCAGGGTTATAGGAAAAACTGAAGGAACTCATGGAAGATGCTTGGCACAAAAGATGTTAAAAATGAAGCGTTCTCACTGTGGTTACAGGGGTTAAGGATCTGGTGTTGCTGAGGCACTGGCTTGGATTTGCTCTCTTGCCTGGGAGTGTCCACATGCCTCTGTAGGGCTGTAGGCCCCAGACTTATGAGAAAGGAGGAGATGCTGTGTACCTACCCATCTCATCAAAATGTCATGAGGAGATTGGACAGGACTTTCTCCCAAGCCTCACATGAACGATGTAGTCAATGTTTGCTTGGACCTCTAGAAAGCTCAGCAAATGTATAACCTGTGTTTAGCGGCTATGAGTCTCTTACTAGATGCCAAGCACCTGTTGGGTATGGCTCAAGTCCTGTTTGAAACCAAGAAAGACATCTAATCATAGGAGTTCCTGCTGTGGCCAGGGGGTTAAGGATCTGGTGTTGCTGTTTTGGCAGCTCTGATTGGGGCACATCCATGTTCTATGGCTGCAGGAGAGAGAAAGGAATGAAGAAAAGTGTTAATACCTGTAGCCATGAATTTTAGGAAAAGGCTGTATAGTTTTGCTTTTTCTTATGAACTATTTCTTGTATGAGGAAATAAGCAAATCCTCAAAACAAGAGGCTTTTTAGCAGTTAGAAGTCATTACTAGTCAAGTGATTAATAACCCTTATAAAGGTCAAGTTCTAAGCCCTCCTAGAGAGAAAGTTGTAATTACTAGGAGATCAGAAGGAACTTTGTAGTACCTGACAACTCTGGTGTCGTTTAAACAGTAAAAATGGAGTTCCCATCATGGCTCAGGGGAAAGGAATATGACTAGGAATCATGAGGTTTTGGGTTGAATCCCTGGCCTTGCTCAGTGGATTAGGGATCTTGCATTGCCATGAGCTGTGGTGTAGGTTGCAGATGCCGCTTGGATCTGGTGTGGCTGGGGAATAGGCGGGGCAGCTGTGTAACTTTCAATAGAAGACCCCTACCCTGGGAACCTCCGTAGGCTGTGGGTGTAGCCCTAAAAAGCTTAAATGAAAAGTAGTGGTATTATAAAGCTTTTAAAAGTAAAATCAAGTGTATTTTTCACCTAGCCCTTTGTTCAGCTTTTTTTGTTTGTTTTTAGGCTGTCTCTATGGCATATGGAGGTTCCTGAGGGTTGAAGTGGAGCTGGATGCAGGCTTCCATATACCACAGCTGCTTGGGATCCAAGCTGCATCTTCAACCTGCACAACAGCTCCTGGCAATGCTGGATCCTCTACCCCCCACTGAGTGAGGCCAGGGATCATACATAACCTGTATCCTCCAGGGATCTTAGATTTGCTTTCTCTGTGGCCCAGTGGGAAATCCTTAGTTCAGCCGTGTTTGCATTTTATTGTATTTCCTTTCTGTATTTTTCCCAAGCTTAAACAGAAAAATTGTTTTTTTATTGTTGTTGCTTCATTGTCTTCCCAGTGCTCCAAACAGTTACCATTTTAAAAGTTTCTCCTTTGTAAATTAGAAATCATGTAGCAGGACAAGTGGTTACCAAAGTCAAGTCTCCAGATTCTCAGTTCTGCTCCTCAGAAGTAACTACTGTTTCCAGACACCTATGTGAGTGCCCCACAATAGTTGAGATGTACACAGAAGTTATGCATGGAGTCTACCTCTTGTGGGTGGAGAACACTGGGTTGACCCTGTCATTTTGCAGATGAAGGAACTGAGGCCCTGAAAGGTTAGTGGCTAGAGTTATTTCACACTATACCTTAATACAGATTTTGTTTTATTTTTGTATGTATTTATATGTGTGTATATATATACATTCACTTAAGTATGTTAATTTTATGCACTCCTAAATGTCATGTGGTCTTCAGTAACTTTGTTTTTACACAAGGAAAATAAGTTCCAAATGAGATGGGGGGGGAGGCACAGATGGTTCAGGCAGGAAATGCTATAAAATTTGGTTGTGATGACTGTTGTACACCTATGAAAATGTAATAGCATTGAGCTGCTCTTTAGGAATGAGGTCCTCAAATGTGAGATGAGAGCTGGCTCGGGGGACCTGGGAGGTCCTTTCCATCTTCGGAAGTCTGAGCTTTCAGACACAGGAACTCCTAGGTTGACTGGTTCCCTGAGGATTCCATCAAGTTCTTCCTTTATAGTCTCTTCCTCAAAAAATAACCCACACCCTGTGGTCAGGGGGGTCAGTTCCAAATCCTCAGCTGTCCTTGTGACAAGGAGTGAGGAGAGTGCCTTCTTCTGGCTTCACCTCCTCTGTCCTTGCATCCTGCCCTCAGTGCACTCCCCTCCATAGAACAGGGGAGTAGAAGGTCTCCCAGGTACTCAGGACAAGGTTTCCTGGCTCTCTTGCCCATTGGGTCTTTGCCACAACTTTGGATTTTCCACGATTTGTATTTTTATTAGGAAATGTACTGTTTTTTGTTTTTTTTTTTTTGGTCTTTTCTACAGCCATATGGGTAGCATATGGAGGTTCCCACGCCAAAGGTTGAATTGGAGCCATGGCTGCCAGGCCACAGCAGCACCAGATCTGAGCTGTGTCTGTGACCCACACCACAGCTCATGGCAATGCTGGATCCTCAACCCACTTAGCAAGGCCAGAGATTGAACCTGTGTTCTCATGGACACTTGTCGGGTTTGTTAGCCACTGAGCCACGACTGGGACTCCTTGTACTGATTTTTAAATGTGGCAAATTAACTCAGTTTAAAGAAGCCCCCCAAGCCTTGTAGGCCAAATTCACCTTTCACTGTTCCTTGACCCAGGTCCAGATCAGCTTTCTGTAGCCCTGGGAGAGCAAGAGAGGGTTTCAGGATGTGCCCATAAGCCTCTCTGATCCCCAGTTGGCCTCGTCCTCACCTGTGTCTTGGGTGGGGTGGGGTCTGTGGGCAAATGTGATTGTGTAGTTGGAGCCCAGCAGTGGTGCCTTTGCCCAACTTTGTCCCATCTCCTGGGGCCTCAGGGCTTAATCTAGAAACACCTGAGGCAGGACAGCTTTGTTCCACACACTGAGCACCTGCTCCCTTCCAGTCCCTGTTCTAGGCACGGCCAAGCCCCTGCCCTGGTGGAGCTGACCTGCATGCCTGTGTGTGCAGGAGAGTCAAATTGTGTCCAGGTAATGCAGGTGGCTGCTTCTAGAACAAGGGGGGGAGGAGAACAAGGGGAAGCCAGAGGCCCTAAGGTGAGAGGGAGTTGTCAACAGTGATGGGAGCCAGGGATTAGATGGTGATAGGCCTCAAGAAGGAGACAGTGCTGATAAGGGAGCAGAGGCCAAGCCCACAGCTCCAAAGCCCAGATGCAGGCCCAGAGGAGCTGTGTCCCCTTTACCTTTCCCTCAGGGTTTGTTCCTTCTCTTGCTCCCTCATATCTCTGGACATTTAGCCCTTTTGACGCTTTCCTATAATTCCTTTGTGTTTCTCTCACACACACACCAAACCTCTTGAGTTCTTGAGGGCAGAAAGTCTGATGTTTCACTTTGAGGTGTCCCCACATTGCCGTATAATAAAAGGCTTTCCATACACCAATGTGTTACATTTAAGTAAGGATGGCAGGGCCTGAAGCCACTGCCTCACTTCTCACACCTTTTTTTCCCTCTTCTGTGAAATGGGGACAATCACGGCTTGTGTAGAGGAAGGAAAGACATAACGGCTGTAAAAATCCGAAGCCCAGATAACCTGGACCTTGGGAGGTTCCTACATTTCCCCCAGGTTTTCAAGAGGTTTCTTCTGCTCTGAGCAGGGTGCCTTCAGAGCTACGGGGAGAAGGTCTGGCTCTCCTCCCTCCTGCCACCCCTAGGGCCTTGGTTTCCCCCTCTCAGGGGACCTGTTTGAGGATGAGGGGCCGCCAACACCCTCCGTGAGGCTGGGGCCAGAGGCACAGGCTGCCACAAATGTCTCATTGGTTGTGCTGGTCCCTTCAGCCCAAATTCTTGTTGCTGTCACTTCTCACTTCATCGAAGCCATTTTTCAGTCTGTAGGATGCTCCTGCTCTGGGTGTGTCGTGCCAGCCCCTGCTCCCACCCCACAACCCCGGGGGCTTCCAAGCCCCAACCCTGGGTCTGAGTCCCAACAAAGGCAGGCCCCGGGGGAACAGCAGCCACCAAATCAGAGATAGGGCTTTCCGGGAGCGGCAGGCGGAGCCCCTGTGAGATGGTAGTAGGTGGCCAGAAATCTGGAGCCCCTCACTGGCGTCTGGGTTTCCCCCAGAACCAGCTCCCACTGGAGACGGAGAGAGGGGCGTCGTCTCGGCTACCTCCCCGCTTCCCCGTACTCTTTTTTTTCCCAAGCTGTGGGAGCCAAAGGGTTAAATCCCATAGAGCTGATGCTCTGACTCCAGGCTAGAGGGGCCCGGGAAGCTGGGGTCACTTCCTGCTCCGTCCCAGTCACCCTGAACTGGTCCCCGGGTCCTCAGCCTGGGATCACCCCTTGAGAAGGACCCCAGAGTCCTCGGCATCTAGCCCGCCCCCCAAGGCAGGGCATTCAAGGGGTTAAGTCCCCTGGGGCTGGATTTTGCCTTGCGGCCTCTCCCAGACCCCAGAGCCGTGAGTTGGGGACGCCAGGGTTCCCGGGGGGTGGCCCGCAGGGCCCGGGACGGCCGCCGGGGAACAATGGGGCGCGGGAGGCGGGGGCGGGCCCGGGCCTGAGCCCCCTCCCCCGCCCCCGGGCCGCCCGAGGCAGGGGTGGGGGCCGGGCAGGGGCCGCGAGGGCCGAGGATTCTGGGAAGAGCGCGAGGGTCTGGCTGTGGGGGAGGGGAGGGCGTGAGGATTCTGGGAAGAGGGAATTCGGCCGCCCGGGCCGGGGGCTGGGGCGCCGCGGGCGAGCCGGGAATCCTGGGTGCCCTGGGCGGGGGAGGGGAGGGGAGGATGCCGGGCGGGGGCTGGGGCTTGGGCGCCGGAAGGAGGGTCGCGGGCACCGGCTGGAGCAGAAGTCCAGGGTCCCGGCCGGTGCGGGCGCGGGGGGGCCGAGGCCAGGGCGGCTGCATTCCCGCAGCTGCCTCCATGTCAGGGTCACCCTGGGCCGCTCTCCACACCTCTCTGGAAAGCAGCCTTCCTCCTCTCCTTTTTTCTCGCTCGCCCTCCCTCCGCCGTGGGACTGGCCTGAGGTCCGAGGAGAGGCCGGTGCAGGCCCCAGCACTTCTTGCCTCGCTCCTTCTCCCCACTTTCATACTCCATGTCGGCCCTGTCATTAACCCGTTCCCTTCTACACTGGACCGCTGAGTTTGAATTTTCCAGACGATCAAGGTACACAAGCTCTTACCTGTCCTCAGCAAACATAGCGGGGGCAGCCGCCCAGCTTGGCAGAGGTCCCTGCTTCCATGTCCCCAAAGACGTTTAGGGCTGGGAGTGGGGGTTCTCACAACGTAAGGAGCTGCAGAGATGAAGCAATTCATTTACTTCCTAAAATCTTAACTCCCATCTCCTCCTGTTATGTGGCAGGGTTCTGCTGGCTCCTGCCTCACTCTGGTTACCACCCAGCTGCCTCCTCCTGAGTCCTTGCACCACTGCCCCCAGACACACAGTGCCTACCCCACATGGCCATGTGGAGCCCAGGGACTCTCTTAAGGGTTTAGACGTTGTGGGAGGGTCCCCTCCTAGTGCTTAGCTCCTTTGGCCCCTTCCCGTATTCTGGTATCAGATCATCCTTTTTTGGAGTGACAGCTGGCTGTGTTTTCCCTCTAAACTCCTGCTCCCTTGCTGCCATCCCCTCTAAAGGGATTGGACCAAACAGGTTTTGTGGGAGCAAGAGGCATCTCATTCATCTTTTGTTCATTCTACATTTATTGAGCAGCTGTTCTGTGTTAGTAATAAAATAGGGCAGCGAGAAGAGGAGAAAATGTGTCAGAAGATGGGGTGCAGGATGGGAGTGAGAGCGGAAGGCTTCAGTGGGGAGTGCTGTTTTGAGTTCATAGATGCAGATCGTCAGGATCCAACCCTTCCTTTTGCCACTGCCGCCCGGGAAAGCCTCCTGGTCCCAGGAATTTCTCCTTTTGTGTTCCCGTGGCTAGCAGGCTCTGTGTTCTCCCCAGCTGCCCACTTTCTGGAGTCTCACATGACTCTCAAGGTCATCTCCCTCTCTTGGAGGCTGGGACCAGCTAGACACAGAATCTTGCGTTTCTGGTCTTAGCTCTGCAACTTTGTAGCCCTGTGACCTTGGAGAAATCTCCCTGGGTGTCAGTTTCTTAATCTGTAAAATGGACAGTCTGATACCTGGGGTGTATCACAGGCTGGGGGAGGGTTGGGGGAGAATATGAGCCCAGGCAGGCTTGGGTCAGGTGGTCTCCAGGAGTTATCTTTTCCTTTGCATTTCCCTTTCAGTTAGTTCTATAGAAGCAGCCCCCACCCGGGGCTTTAAACTGCCTCCTCCCCCTACTTCTGGCCTAACCTTCAACCTTTCTGTGGTTGGATAACGGAAAAGTGCCCCAGTCTTTTGAAGGGCCCTGTCCCCTCAGGGAAATTGGTGTGGTTTTTTTTTTTTTTTTTTTTAAACTAAGTGTTCCAGGCAGTCTTGGTGCTCTGTGAGGCTCGCAAAGAAAGTTTATTGGTCCCAATTAGCAGCCGCATTAAGGAGGGAAATTAGAGTCTTAATGAGCATCCTCTGATTAGCAAAATAAGTTTTCCAGCCTCTGGGCATCGGAGGGGTGGGGTGGAGAGCCTTCTTTCACTGTCGTGTCAGATACCTCTCAGCCCCCAGACTGGGTTCAAAGGGTTATTATGACTGATGAGCTTTTAATTACACTCTTAAATTCAACCTCCTTGCTTAGTCGTGATCTTAAGATCTGAAGCAGGAAATCAGGTCTGTGGGGGGGAGGCCGCGGTGAGAGCCAGTGCCCACGAAAATGGAGAGGTAGGAGCCTGAAGTTGACATCTCGAGGAATAAGGGCTGGGGGGGGTGGGCAGATGGGGAGGGGGGGTGGGGGAGTGAAGGAAGGCGGGGTCGCCTCCCATGGTGTCCTCTCTCTCCTCCGCCAGGGTCCCGGGAGCCCTGGGCAGTCCTGAGCTCTGGGATGGAGCCTGAGACAGTGCTGTGGGGCCCAGATCTACAGGGCCCTGAACAGAGCCCCAGCGATGCTCAGCGAGGTGAGGCGTGCAGATGGGACTGTGGGCCTGACAAGACTGTGGCTCCAGTTCAAAGAGGGGCCCGGACTCTGGGGGGAGGGCTGGGGGAAGGAATGGAGGAGGCCCAATCCTGTGTCTGAAAAGGACATGGGGGCTGGAGACTCCCATTCTCTCTGTAGGTGCCGAGAGTGGGAACGAAGAGGAGAGCCCTCAGCAGGAAAGTTCTGGGGAGGAGATCATCTTGGGAGATCCAGCTCAGAGTCCAGAATTCAAGGACCCACCAGAGATGCCCCTGGAGACACCCTCCCAGGATCCCTCAGCTCCCCGGGACTCTCCATCCCCACTGAGTCACTCCAGCCCTTTGGACCGACAGACCCCTGTGGACCCTCCAGCCCCCGAGGTAGTGCCGGCCCCATCGGACTGGACCAAGGCCTGTGAGGCCAGTTGGCAGTGGGGGACACTGACCCCCTGGAACAGCCCCCCGGTGGTCCCAGCCAGTGAGCCGAGCCTGCGGGAGTTGGTGCAGGGCCGCCCATCTGGGGCGGAGAAGCCCTACATCTGCAACGAGTGTGGCAAGAGCTTCAGCCAGTGGTCCAAGCTGCTGCGGCACCAGCGCATCCACACGGGCGAGCGGCCCAACACCTGCTCCGAGTGCGGCAAGAGCTTCACGCAGAGCTCGCACCTGGTGCAGCACCAGCGCACGCACACGGGCGAGAAGCCCTACAAGTGCCCCGACTGCGGCAAGTGCTTTAGCTGGAGCTCCAACCTGGTGCAGCACCAGCGCACGCACACGGGTGAGAAGCCCTACAAGTGCACCGAGTGCGAGAAGGCCTTCACCCAGAGCACCAACCTCATCAAGCACCAGCGCTCGCACACGGGCGAGAAGCCGTACAAGTGCGGCGAGTGCCGGCGGGCGTTCTACCGCAGCTCGGACCTCATCCAGCACCAGGCCACCCACACGGGCGAGAAACCCTACAAGTGCCCCGAGTGCGGCAAGCGCTTCGGCCAGAACCACAACCTCCTCAAGCACCAGAAGATCCACGCCGGCGAGAAGCCGTACCGCTGCACCGAGTGCGGCAAGAGCTTCATCCAGAGCTCCGAGCTGACCCAGCACCAGCGCACGCACACCGGCGAGAAGCCCTACGAGTGCCTCGAGTGCGGCAAGAGCTTCGGCCACAGCTCCACCCTCATCAAGCACCAGCGGACTCACCTACGCGAGGACCCCTTCAAGTGCCCGGTGTGCGGCAAGACCTTCACGCTGAGCGCCACGCTGCTGCGGCACCAGCGCACGCACACGGGCGAGCGGCCCTACAAGTGCCCCGAGTGCGGCAAGAGCTTCAGCGTCAGCTCCAACCTCATCAACCACCAGCGCATCCACCGCGGCGAGCGGCCCTACATCTGCGCCGACTGCGGCAAGAGCTTCATCATGAGCTCCACCCTCATCCGCCACCAGCGCATCCACACGGGTGAGAAGCCCTACAAGTGCTCCGACTGCGGCAAGAGCTTCATCCGCAGCTCCCACCTCATCCAGCACCGCCGCACGCACACGGGCGAGAAGCCCTACAAGTGCCCCGAGTGCGGCAAGAGCTTCAGCCAGAGCTCCAACCTCATCACGCACGTGCGCACCCACATGGACGAGAACCTCTTCGTGTGCTCCGACTGCGGCAAGGCCTTCTTGGAGGCGCACGAGCTGGAGCAGCATCGGGTGATCCACGAAAGGGGCAAGACCCCGGCCCGAAGAGCTCAGGGTGACAGTCTGCTGGGGCTCGGGGACCCTGCCCTGCTGACCCCACCCCCCGGAGCCAAGCCACACAAGTGTCTCGTCTGTGGAAAGGGGTTCAACGACGAGGGCATCTTCATGCAGCATCAGAGGATCCATATTGGAGAAAACCCCTATAAAAATTCCGACGGCCTCCCCGCCCACCCAGCCCCTAAGCCGCCTCAGTTCCGGTCTCCCAGGCTCCCTTTTGGAGGGAATTCCTATCCAGGTGCTGCAGAGGGCAGAGCTGAGCCCCCTGGACAGGCCTTCAAAATGCCTGAAGGGCAGGAGAGCTTCAGCCAAAGGCTGGGGCTCCTCTCCTCCAAGTCCTACATCTGTTCCCACTGCGGAGAGAGCTTTCTGGATCGGGCGGTGCTGCTCCAACATCAGCTCACCCACGGCAGCGAAAAGCCCTTTCTCTTTCCTGATTATAGGATTGGTGTAGGGGAAGGGGCAGGGCCCAGCCCCTTCCTAAGTGGAAAGCCCTTTAAATGCCCTGAATGCAAAAAAAGCTTTGCCCTCAGCTCCGAGCTGCTGCTACACCAGAAAGTCCACGCAGGCGGGAAACCCCAGAAGAATCCGGAGCTGGGGAAGAGCTCGTCTGTCCTCCTGGAGCACCTCAGGAGCCCACTGGGGGCCAGACCCTACAGCTGCTCAGATTGTGGGGCCTCCTTCCAGGATCGCCTTGCCCTCATCCGGCACCAGGAGACCCACACCCAAGAAAAGTCCCCCGGACCCGAGGACCCCCTCCCAGCGCCAGCCCCCTTGTCCACAAGCCAGGAAGGGGAGGGAGAGGCCCCTGCCCCTGCCCCCACAGGGAGCAGCAGCAGCCAGGAGGATGGGGAAGGCCCCAAAACGCTCTTGGGAGAAAAGCCCTATTTGTGCCCCGAGTGTGGAGACGGCTTCACAGAAGTCGCAGCCCTCCTTCTGCATAGGAGCTGCCACCCAGGGGTTACCCTGTGAAATGGGTCTGGAGACCAGGGGGCCTCTCTCTCCTGAGAGGAACTCTGGATCGCCCCAAAAATTATGTGGGGAAAGGAGGAAAACCCTATCAGATTGTAGAGAAGCAGAGGAGGGAGAACCATGGGTAAAAAATAGTGCTTTTACATCAGTGATGAGAAACCCTTTTAAATTGTTGGTGGGAACCACTTATAAGGCAGTAGAGAAAAACTGTTGGGTTAGAAACCCTATAAATATGTAGGAAAAAAAAAAAAGCCCTTTTAAGTCTGTAGCAGAAAAACCCTATAAACCATAGTGGATAAAAGCCCTATTAATTGTAGGAAGAGGCCCCAATATGTCTCTAGACAACCTTCTAAAACTGTATCGAAACCCTTGTGAAACTCTAGGGTCGCCGAAGTGCAGGGGAATCCCACAGTGGCCTTGACCTGGGAGGAGTGACCCTTAGAAGGTAGAGAAGAATCTCCCATGAACTTGCTCCGCACGTTCCCTCCCCCTGGAGGGTGGGTGGGTGCCTCTCTCCCAGAGCCTGGGATATTATTGCCTGGGGTAATTACACTGCTCAGCCGGGGAGGAAGGAGTGTGGGCATCGCGTGGAACCAGAAAAGGAAAGGCAGAGGGAGGAGAAATGATCCGGGAACTAGGAAGAGGAAAGTCAAGCTCGTGGCCCCGGGTTACCAGGGCACTCTCAGATGCCATTGTGTGTGAGGGGAGAGGCCCTCCGTGTGAGTTCCTGATGAGAAAGAACCCGAACACGGGGGCGGAAGAAAATGTCAGGTCTTTTTGAAGGCTGGAGTTCATAAAGGAGCATAAAGGCATGGCGTGTGTGAGAACACGAGGGAACCGCCACCAAAATCAGGACGAGTAGTGCGCTGAGGAAGGTGGAGGTGGGGAGACGTTGCAACGGAACCCAGCAAACCCAGGCTGCCTGGTCCTCCAGGAGCTTGTTAAACTGCAAATACAAGCAGATCCCAGCTCAGGCCACCAGGGTTCCCCCCTGCCCGGCCTCCCAGCCAGGCAGGACCCCCCTTCCCCCAGCCAAGCTGGGGACATCTCCTCTGACAAGCCCCCAGGGATGGAGGGCCCCTCCTGCCTCGTTCTCAGGTCTCACTGTCAGGAGGCGTCTCCTGCCACCTGCCACCAGTCCTGCTGCAGTGGCAGCCCGTTTCTTCGATTTCTGTCCACAGTCGGAGAGGGAGAAGCGCTGCTGGTCGACCTCCAAAGAATAAAGCCTTGCAGAGACTCAGCCTGTGTGTGGTGTAATCCTCCCCAGACATCTCACGTCAAGACAGCCCAGTGTGGCTTCTCTGTGGCAATGAGGGCCAGCGAGTCGACAGGACAGAGCTTTGGTTGGCCAGCAGCAAGCCGATTTGAAACCTTTCACCTCAGCTGTTAGCAAGGCTGCCAGCAGGCCAGGCCAGCCTGCATGTTGTGTGGGGTGTCGGGAACACCCCACAGACTGGACTGTGGTTCCCCAAAGAGTACACGGAGGCCTCTGCGGTTGTAACAAGCCAGCCCACTGGCCGATTGGGAAAGGAACATACCCCACCCACTTGGCTCCTCCTTGGCCAGAAACCTCCCGAGGGAAACAGAAGGATGAGAAATACCCTCGTTGGCCAGGCTGCTCTCCTGGCCTCACACAGCACACACGGTGACATACTTTCATTATCCCAGCCAGACCCACTCACGTGGCTGGGAGTGTGTGGCAGGGAGAGACTGCTGTCCTCTAAAATGGCTGAAGAGAGGGAACTCTTGAAATGTTCATAACAGGAACCCCACCCCCTAACCCTGGAGAAGGCGAAGGCTCTGTCCAGCGCTGGGTCCAGTGGAAGCGCCCACAGCCTGCCCAGCAATGCACTGTGGTCCTGGAGTAAGAATTGGACACCAGATGAGGTGGCCTTTCAGGTGTCACGTCCCTGGAGAGGGTGACCCAGCTTCTGACAAACCTGTGGAAGAGACCTGATTCCACTACCTGAGTGTTCAAAAGGTGAAATGCCTTCACCCTTCATCTGTCCTGTCCCCAGAGGGATGACTCTCACATATCAGAGCTGGAAATCCAGAACACGGTGGGAGGAAGAAGGTCGGCCTGCTGGGGAGAAGGCAACGGCAGGCCTGGGATGACTGTGGGGAGACCCTTCTTGACATCTGCATAAAGTCCCCACCCCACCCAAGTGCCAGGTCGGAAAGCACTGCTGAGAGGGGCGAAGCAGGCCTGCCCGCCTCTGCTGACAGAGTCACCCAATGGGGTGTTCTGCTGAGCCTGAGGAAGAGGAGATGAGTCCCCAGGCAGGTTTCTTCCTTCTACGATGGTAGCAGAAACTTCAGTTGCGGAGACACCACCTTGTGATGAAGCCAGAAGCAGATCCCCTTGGAAACAGGTCTGGGAATCTGTCTCTAGGAAAGTCCTGGGGAGCAGCCTTTGGGGCTCTGGAGCCAGTGCTGGGGGGAGATGGGTCTGTAAGTTCAAAGGCTCATGGGAGGCCTATTGAGGACTAGGGTGTAGCATACATAGTAGGATGCTCGCATGTTGTAGGGATGGGCGAGGGCCAGGGGTCTTGGCTCCGGTACAGAGTGGATGATGTGGACACAATTAGTTGGGGTCTGGGGTTTCATAGCATGAAAGGGGGCAGGGTCGGAGACTCCTGGGTGTGACCTGTTCGCTGTTGGCCAACTCCGCAAACTCCTTTAGCCTGGTGCTTCCCTCCCAGAGCAACCTCTCTGCTGGGAGGATCTAAGCAGGGAGCAGGCTGGGGAGGTGGCGGTGTCCAGAGTCCCCAGCTCAGGCCAAGGCCCAGGGGTTGTGGCACTTTCCCACCAGAACTGAATCTGGAAAGCAGAGTGTAGGCAAGCCCTCTTGTCCGACTCCACGCAGGCCTGACTCTTCACAAGTGCCTGGTGGGGGAACCCAAGGCAGGGTCACAGTGTCATTGGTGAAAGCTGAGGGGAGAATAGAAACTGATCTGAGCTTTAGGGTGAAACTTGAAACTGCTATGGATATGGAGGTCAGATGGGAGCTTGAGAGAATGGGGCCTGAATCCTGAAGGGTGGGGAAACTTGAAACCATCACAACCAAAAGATGGGGTTCCATGGCACCCCGCCCCTGAGGGGAGCGGCCCCAGACTCCTTTGTCTCCATTAGGGAAGCCCCACTCCCCTGACTTGTCCCCCTGGAGTGAAGAGAGACCCCCACTTTGAGTGTTGTGTGTCAATAACAGTGTTGTGTCACCGGTGGTCATGTTGATTAGTTGAAGAGAATAAAGGGAATCAGACGTCTCAGGTGGTTTCTGTCTTCTCGTGAGCCTGGAGCAAGCCCAGAGAGCCCTTTCTTTCCTGGGCAGGGTCCACGTGCAACCTCGAGAGCTCAGCCCAGCTGCAGGCCGCTCTTGCACCCGTTTTCCTGGAGGCCCTAAAATTCCCATCCAGGGCTTGCTGGTGGGAGCCTGGAGGTTTATGGAGTTTTAAAGTCTGTCCTCTTGGGGGACAGGGGGAGACATGTGCTGAGAAGGTGGCAGAGCCAAGCAGCACAACATGCTGGCCTCTCGGTGCCTGGTGGGTGACTCTGGCACTGGCTGGCTCAGGTCCAGCCCCATGAGGCCTCTCTGGCCAACAGCGCCCACAGTGCCACAAGGGAACACGCCTAAGATCTAGTTGCAAAAACTGGTGCCCACCTCCTCTGGTTTGCCTGGGTCCTAGACCTTGGGGAGAGGTGGAGGGAAGACCTGGTTTGTCATCTTGCTCTCCTGATATGACCCCTGAACCCCCACCATGGGCAGAGGCAGGGGCTAAGAGAAGGGGAGCCATGTGCCTGAGGGAAACCACAAGAGCCAGGAGCAAACTCTGCACCCGACCAAGCCTCTCCTCCCCCGTTGCCGGGCCTGCCTGGGCCTGGCCTGGGCTCCGTGCTGTCTGGGCCATGCAGAAGTTGCTCTGCTGAATCCTCATTGTGGGCTTCCCCCAGTGCCATCTCCCATGCCCAGGCCTGGCCATGGCCTCTGAGTGGCTGCTTGAGGTCAACACATGCACTAACCCATTGCCTGCCTCCCTTGTGTCACTCTGACCCAGACTCCCAGGAGGGGCCGAAGTGTCTCTCCTCCTCCATCTGGAAAGAAGGGGGTGGGGAGAGGAGGGGAAGTGCCTTTCCTGTAGAGGTGAGCAGAGAGGGCTAGCTGAAATTCCCTGTGTTCCCAGCCCTGGGACACTGAGCTGCCTCAGCACAGGAGTCCTCAGCAAAGTGAGGAGGCTACAGAGGAAGAAGAGGCACTGGAGCATGTTGGCTCATACTTGGCAGAAGGGGCGGTGGACCTGGACATGGTACCTTCCAAAGCAGAGGGTCAGGAAATTGGCTGGAGGAAGTGACCTTAGGGGTGAGGGCTGCAGGGACAGGCAACCGGATGTGTAGGGGCCAGAGGTGGCGTGGGGGCATAGAGGGTGCATGACAGTTAGGCAGGGACTTATAGAGGGGTAGGAAGTGAGAAAAGGTAGTGAGCAGAGACCAGAGTGTGGAAATATCTTGAGTAACTTGGGGATAAGAGCACCTTTTTTTTTGGCGTTTTTAGGCCACACATGTGACATACAGAAGTTCCCAGGCTAGGAGTCCAATCTGAGCTGCAGCTGCCAGCAATGCAGGATCCGAGCTGCATCTGACTCTACACCACAGCTCACCAGAAGATCCCTAACCTCCTCAGCAAGGCGACAAATCGAACCGGTATCCTAGGTACTAGTTGGATTCCTTACAGCTGAGCCACAATGGGAACTCCCCCACTGGGCTTTTTTAAGGAGAGTGATGTGATCTTACCCCCTACTCCCACCCAACCCCGGCCATGAATGATGATTTACCAGGTTTGGAGCCCAGGAAAGAGAAAGGGGCTGGAGGTGTGGGGCCTTAGCAGCTAGGCTGTAGCTAAACACACCCAGGGAGGGTGGCAGAGAAGAAAGAGCAGTTAGCTTGGGGGCGGGTAGAGGAAGAGGATCAGCAGAAGATGGAAAACCAGGAGCGTGTAGCATCACAGGGCCCAAGGCAAGTTTTCAGAGGGTGGTCAATGTCAAATGCTCCACTGGGCCCTGTGACCAATCAGACAGCCTTAACTTTGCCACTGAGGCCAACATGTGCTTGGTCCCAGAGGAGATTTGGCCTGCCCATCTCAAGGCTCCAGGAAGCTACAGCCACAGAAGCTACTAGGGGTTGTAACCTCCTGGGTAGAAGGCCCCTACGACCAACCGATCCTCCCAGCACTGGGCAGGCGCATTGCAATTTGCGGAGTGTTTTACCCTAAGGCGCCAGTGCTCCTCCCCCTGAAATTCTGGGATCTCTATTACACTCTCTTGGGCTCCAGCTTGAGGAAGCGGTTTGACGCCTACTTTATTAATCATGAGGGTTCAGACTTTTTAGGCTCTCTGGACTAGCCTAGGAAAGATATTTACGGGGGTGTGCAGTTATTTGCATCTGCTAAGGCGTCTTTGCGGCGGTGACAACAGAGAGAGAGGGTAGTGCTCACAGAGGATGGCTGACCCAGAGCCGGTCCGCATCTCTATGATGCAATATGCTGCGTTTTCCCCACCCTGGCAACCATAACCGGGCCATTACAACCGGGGGCCGCGGACACTTCCTCTGCGGCCCCATGCCATCCCCCGCAGCGGCCCGTGCCTCAGCGAGCGTGCCCGCCGCCGCCAGCCTTGCGCCGGAAGTCACAGTGGCCCGCGTCTCCGTCTCCAGTCCGACCTGGTCCAGCCGCTGCAGCCCCGCGGAAACCTTGGACACCAGGTGGGGCCCGAAAGTAGATAAGGCTGCGAGTGCTGGCGAAGAAGCGACCGCTAAGACTGCGGGGTCACACAAGGCCGTGACTGTTAACAAGCCGGTGGCCGCTCCTGTGGCCATGGCTCCGATTCCTGCTCCGGCACCAAGCCCGGCCATCACCTGCCAGAGCGCGAGCCCCAGTTCAGTCTCGGTGAAGGCTCCGTCTGCTGACCCGACAGCGCGCTGAAGTTGCAAGCGCCACTCCACACACATGTACCGCAGGACATAGCCAGCGGCTAGCGCAAATGGCAATGAAAGATGTCACCCATTAAGGTGTCCTGTCTGTCCATCCGAGGGGGAGGGAGCGGGCGAAGCTGCTCGGGGGAGACAGCCTAAAGACTGGGGTCCAGCTCTCTCCTCCCAGGATCTTGTCGTCAGGTGTCAATAGCGGACTACATTTCCCAGGATGCAACTCGAGTTTCCCAGCAGCCCCGCCACCAATGACTGAGGGGGGGGGCGTGGCGAGCGCCCCCTACGGCCCCCCGACCCCCAGGACAGGGCCTCCCGAGCTGCAGGAGATCCAGGGACTGTCCGCTTTTAGCCTGAGGAAAACGAAGGGCCAGCTGGCAAAGGATTGACGACAATGCTTTCTCCCCCAAAACACGCCCCTCTCATGGGCCCGGTCTGGGATATGAGACAGCCCTTAGGTCTAAGCAGAGCTAGGTGTTGGGTTTCATCTGTGCAGGCCCTCCAGGTTCAAAGGCCAGACAGGGTAGCGCTGGGAACAAGTTTTAACAGCCAAAATCCGGGACCACATGTAGGGCAGGTTAGCCTGGCTACTCCGACTATAGGCTGAGGTTTGGACGTTTATTCATAACAATTAACAGCCTATACAAGTCACCTCCAGAACAAGGGCTGTGGGTCTGAGTGGACCCTCGCACCTGTCAGCAGCTCCACCTTCCAGGCGCCTGTAAAATGCCTTCAGAGCCCATGGAGTTTGCTGGGGCCGGCAGCACAGGAAGCATTGTGGGTACAGGCTCAGTCACAGGGTGTTAGATGAAGCTCTTCTATCTGGAATGATTGGAAGTTGGCCCAGCAGCTAGTGTGTCCCTCCTCCCTCCTGGAAAGTTCTGCCTCCACTGCAGTTAAGGCCACCAGAATGAAAGCAGAGACAAGGGTAAGGACCAGAGGAGCCTAAGGAAGCATGAGGTGGGTTTTAAGTGGGCTGGGGAGTGAGGGGACCAGGAGGGGTCTGATTAGAATAGAAACTGATGATCTTGGTTCAGCACTCCTGAGAGGAGAGCAAGGTGACTGCAGCAGCCTTAGAGCTTCCCAGAGGAAAATGATGGTGCCCCGTCGCCTACCCAGGGGGTGCTCTGTGCACAAGACCAGGACCAAAGAGCACAAGGAACTCCACAGGAGGAAAGCTCTGCCCAGGAGCAGCATGTGAAGAGTTACCCGACCAGTCAGAGCAAGGAGCTAGGGGTCCAGCCCACCCCTGATCCTCATTTGTGGGTGTATAAGCAGGTAGTGAGCCTCTCTTGTGTGAGAGGTCACAGCCCGGGGAATTCACCCTTTAGGGCAGGGATGGGCAGTGGAGATGGTGGAAGAAGGGTTAGGACCAGCTTCCAGGAAGTTCCATTGAGTGCTCCGGGCCCCTCACAGCAGGCCCTTCCTGCAGGGAGAGTGCCCCCTAAGCTGTGGCTCTGACCTTGGGGAAAAGGTGGAACTGAGCTTGGCTGATCCCACACCCACTAGCATGCACCGGGGCCCCCGAACCAACTACGTGGGGAGGGGCTGGGCCCATAGGGTCCAGAATGGAGGGTGGGGGCCACTGGATGTGGGGTGAGGAGGGACTGGAGGCACAGCCCCCATAGTCCGTGGGTGTTCCAAAGTCCCCTGAGTTACGAGTTCAGCTGATGTAGACACGGTGGAAGTCGTGGGCACCAAAGGCCGCGTTGCACTTGGGGCACTTCCTCTGTCGGGCCTCATAGCGGCCCCGCACGCACTCGAAGCAGAAAACGTGGAAGCACTTGGTAAGGACTGCATCCTTCTTGCGGGTGTTACAGCAGGGGCAGGTCAACCGCGCCTGGGCCAGGCAAAGGCATCAGCTCGGGAACAATCCTGACAGTGCCCAGACCCCAAGCTGACAGCAAGAGGTGCTCCAGACTAAGCCCACCACACAGCAGCTGTATCTAACTCCCCTGCTAGCTCTGGGAGGGGGGATGAGTACTCTCTGCATGAGGAAACAGGTTCAGACGCAGAGGTCTCAAAACTGGAAAGCAGCATAGTGTGGACTCTAACCTGGTAAGTCATGGCCACAGGCCCCCTCCTAAGGTCAATGACCCCTAAGCTCCAGCCTGAGCTCCTGTGCCCCATCTCTTCTCCCCTGGCCTTTGCTGGCCAAAGCCCAATCCTGGCTTAAGCTACCTACTTTCTTTCCACCTGGACCTGCTAAGTGATAGCTGGGCATGGCACTGTCTCTAGAAACTCTGTTCTCAACCCTCAACTGGCTCAGTCCCTGGTGTTGTTCAGAGATCCTACTGTGCGTCCCTGGATTCATTTCTCTTTATGGAGAATTTACAAATCTCTTCTAGCCTGAAATTTCCCACCTCCCACCAGGTCTCACCACCTCCACTCCAGACAGGAAATTCCCTCAACTCAGCACTCTCCCCAGCATTCCTCCTCTGCCCTTGAAATCCCAGCCCAGCCGGCCACCTGATTATCTCACTGGACACATCACCTCTTCCCCAGCTCTCAGACCCTGCCCATCAGATGGTGACAGGTGTCGCCAGACCCCTCCCTTCTCCCCACTGACTGCCTCTGCCCCTTCAAGGCCAAACCTGTTGAAGCAGGTTGTCTATTTACTGACTCACCCTCCACCCTCTCACTCCAGGAGGTGAGAGTACAGGTGGTCTGACCTCCACCTCCACCCAGGAACCATCCCCACCAAGACTGCCAAGTCCTAAAGGCATCTCTCATCACTTGCTTCATTCGCCCTCTTGGCAGCTCTGACTCAGCTCCCCCTGCCTCCTTGAAACCCTTCCCCAGTCAACTCCCTCTAGATTGCTCTCCTTCTCCCAAACCACAGGCTTCTCTTCCTCTGCCCATCCTTGAAGCTTTGAGGGAAAATGCGGGAGAACGACCCCTGTTCTGTCTCATGGCACAGACCCTCCCGGGGTGACCACGGTTCTATGTGGCACTGCCACCTCTGCTGCCCACTCTGCAAACCCCTGTCCTCTGGACCAGCCCTTTTGCTGTGTGTGCCTTCCCAGACAGCTTCCCAAGAAGGCCCACAGCCGCCTCATTCTGAACATCCTTAAGACACTGCTCTCTGGTTTAAAACCCTTTGATGTCGCTTTCAGCAACTGTGAAGCTGGGGAGATCCTGGTGGGAGAAGGACATCGGATCTTGTTGATGTCCCAGCCCTTCGAACACCTCCCCCAAAGCCTCTCAATAAAAAGGGCTTGATTCCACCCACCCCACCCAGTGAATACATGAATACGTAAATAAGACCATCTGATGCCTCCACACTGCACAGAGGTTAAGCCCAGCGTCTCTACCTAGTTAACCAAACCCTTCAGGATCTAATGCTGCCCAGCTGCCTTCAGGCTTGTCGCTCACCACAAGGCCCACATTCTGTCTTCCAACTACAGCCGTCCAGCCTCTCTGGAGCACACCTCTCTCAACCAGGGCCTCCACTGCTCTTCCCTTTGCTGGAATTCTGCTATTGCCATTTCCATGGCCTCATGGCCAACCCTGCCTCATCCTTGTTTTCCTTTGTAGGATATTCCTTCCAGGAAGCCTGCTGAGCCTCAGGGCTGCTAAGGGTTCCCACAGCTCCTCCAGCCTCTGCTATCACCCTGCTTATCCTCCAACAGACTGTCAGCTTTAAGAGCTCTGAGACCAAATCTAGTGCCTGGCCCTCCCACACCTAACCAGGCATTCTGCCTGGCATGTAACATATTACCTGACGCTCCTGACGCTCCACGATGGGTTCGGCCACATCTTGCTATCCTGCCTAATTCTGGGGTCCCCATGAGAGCTCTCACCAACCCTCACCTGAGCTCCTAGGTCAGCAGAGCACAACCCAGCCCCACAACCCCACCTTGTACTCCTTGATCTCCTCCTGGAGGATTTCATCAGCATCTGCGTAAACCTCCACCTTCCTCTGCTTCTCCAGCTTGCGCCGCAGCCGGGAGATGTCCTCCTGGGGCAGGAGAGGGGCTGGGCTGAGCACAAGGGTCCTCGACCCAAACCGCCTGCCCCCACTGCCAGCCCTCACCCCCCACACACCTGAGCCCTCTTGAGGTTGAAGCTTTCCTTCTCACGAGCAGCCCGGCTCTCCGCCAGGCAAGGCTGGATCTCGCGCAGCCGTGTCTGCACATGTTCCAGCTGCACCTTCAGGTCTTCGGCCAGCTGGGCTGCTTCCACAGCCTACGGGGGTAGGGGGGGACCAGGCGCCTGAGCCTGGGGAGTCCGGCCCCATGGAGCCAGGGCCCCCAGATGAGGGGGTTGAACATCCAGGGATTCCTGCTCTTGGGATCAAGTCCAGTATATCCACTGGAGCTGGTGCTGCCTCCGGACCTCTCCACCCTCACCTCCTCCTGTTCTCCCTCATCCCCAACACTGTCAGTTTCTCAGCTGCATGATGCTCTCCTGAAGAGCACAGGGCTCCTCTCTGTTCCCCTCAACTCCCCCTGCACACACACTTCTTTCCTGCCACTCCTCCTAAGCCTCAGCTCAGTGTCCCTTCCCAAGAAAGGCTATATACTATTTTTTTTTTTTTATGCACTTCAGTTTCCTTCATAAAACTTACTGCCATCTGTAATAATGCTATTTCATCTGTAGGATTCCTATCCATCCCTCACAACTGGAATTCCCGGGAGTTCCTGTGGTGGCTCAGGGGTTAAGGAATCCAACTAGGAACTATGAGATTGCGTGTTCGATCCCTGGCCTCACTCAGTGAGTTAAGGATCTGGTGTTGCCGTGAGCTGTGGTGTAGGGCTGGAGGGCACAGACGAGGCTCGGTTCCCACGTTGCTGTGGCTCTGACGTAGGCCGGCGGCTACAGCTCTGATTAGACCCCTAGCCTGGGAACATCCATATACTGCAGGGGTAGCCCAAGAAATGGGAAAAAGACAACCCCCCCCCCCCCAAAATCTGGAAGTCCCCACTTCCAGCAGGGCTGTCCTGCTCCCATGAGCCCCCAGCACTGAGTGTAGGTCCTGATATCTCCCGAGGGCATGACTAATACTGTGTAAATGAATGAGCTCAGTGGAGGAGAAAAAGTCCAGCTGGGAAAAGAAGATGAAAATCAACATTCATCTTTTTTTTTTTTTTTTTTTTTTTTCTTTTTGGCCACACCTGTGGCACACAGAAGTTCCCAGGCTAGGGATCGAACCTGCGCCACAGCAGTAACAATGCTGGATCCTTAACCCACTGAGCCACAAA
Organism: Sus scrofa; assembly: GCF_054392235.1. Classification (NCBI taxonomy): domain Eukaryota; kingdom Metazoa; phylum Chordata; class Mammalia; order Artiodactyla; family Suidae; genus Sus; species Sus scrofa. Next base: position 17,497,171 of record NC_139385.1, read on the forward strand.
GGAACACCTCAGTGTTAACTGTAAGCCTTTACTATGAACTAGAAGAGTGAAACCAAGATGGTGACACAGGCCCTTCCTAAGTCTGCTCCCCTCAGAAACACCCACCGTGAGTTTGACATTCTAGGTTTCATCCATCCACATGACAGGGCCACCAGCCCCATCGCATGGCTGGCCAACGCCGCCGTCAGGGAGACCCAGGCCCACATTCCGGTTCTTCTCTTTCTTAAGCAAGTCAACTACCTGCCTGAGCCGTATCCTCACTTATGAAAGGAGGATGACAACAAACACCACTGTGGGGTTATGGTGACACCTAAACGTGACCACTCATGGGATGTTCTGGGCGCAGGGCCTGGAATTCAATGAGTGTTTTGACACATGAGCCAGGCTGAGAGAGGAAGCAGAGCGGGGCTTCAGCCCAGGTGGTCTGCTTGGAGTTCTCTAGACAGAATCACAAAGTGAGAGTGTGAGCCAGCATCCCAGGTCGCTGTACCTTCACGTACAGCCTCACCTTCCTCTTGTTGAGCTCCAGGGCCTGGCTGCGCAGCGTCAGCTCCTTCTCTACACCCCCAAGGCTGCCCTGCAAGGCCCGCTCTTTCTCCTCCAGCTTCTGCACGGTCAGCAGCTGGGCATCCACCTGAGGGCAGGGGTGGGGACTCAGTGCTGGGACATCCCTGCCTCTCCAGCTCCACTCTCCCAGCCCATGGCAAGCTTACCTGAGACTTGAGGCCAAGAACCTGCTCGCCCAGCTCATCTTTCTCCTCCCGCAGCAGCTTATGAATCTGGTTGGCCTTGATCCGCTCAGACATCAGCTTGAAGTTGGCATCGTCCTTTTCCCGCAGCTGCTGCAACAGCCGCCCATTCTGCTCCTGCATGTCCTCAAAAGCCTGGCCTGTCACATCCATCTCGGACAGCAGAGCCTCCTCCTCCTGCAGCAAGTGGGCAGGGGCAAGAGGGAATGTGGCAGAGGGACAGGACAGCGGGGAAACCAGAGGAACACACGGCTGACCGAGGAACCACTGAGCAAATGCAGGCTGTGTACTACTACAAGAAGTTTGGAGAATTCCAACATTCAGAGGCAAGGGGACCAGAAGGGGGTCACACCTGCTTGGTGGCACCCAACTTGCGCTGCAGATGTTCTATCTGCTCCTCTGCCTGACGAATGCGCCGCAAGGCATCCTCATCGGCGATCTTCTTGCTCTCTCTCCGATCCCTCTCCTCCAGTTCCCGGATCCGGCTCCGCAATTCGTCGACCTATCAGCACCAGAGGAGGGAGCTCTTCTATCCCAGTACTGCACCCCTAGGGCTCCACTCTGGTCTGAACCCCCTGAGGCAGCTTCTCTGCGCGTCCCACAGGCCCTACCTGCCCTCACCTCAGCCTTGGCCTTGCGTTCGGCTGCCATGAGCTGCACCTTATCCCGCTGCTCCTTGGGCGCGGACTTATACATGTCCAGCAGCAGCTTCATCTCCTTCTGACTTTCCTGGGCCTTCCTGGGGGGGTACAGGAGGAAGCCTTGGTGACTAGGGTTGGAGGCCACTGGGCAGCGGTTGGAAGGAGAAAGGAGGAGGGCCTCACTTGAGCTCTGCGCGGAGACCTTTGAGGAGTTCTGATTCCTTCCTCTTGGCCTCCTCCACCTTGGCCTTCTCCCGATCAGCCCGGGAGAGTGCCGAGGCCACAGATGGGGGTCCCAGGCCCGGCCCTTCGCGTTCCCGAAGCTCCCGCTTGGGCCTGGCCTCGGGTTCTCGGCCCCGGGAGGAGGGGCCCTGGGCCCCGGGGTTCAGGGCCTGGGCTTCTTCCTCTGGGGGGCCCAAGTCTTCCTTTTTTGCCGAGGAGGTAGTAATAGTGGTGCCAGGCATTGAAGCCACCTCCTTTCTGGTGTCAGGGGCAACAACAGGGCTTGGGCCACCTTCTTCTTTCCCTGGGGCTGGGGTGCTGAGGCCGGAGTCCTCTGGGTGGCCCAGGGTGGGGATGGAGTGGGTAGAGCCACTGGCCTGGGCCCGGAGCTGCAAAGCAGAGAGAGAACAGGGATGGGGGGGTGACATGCTTACTGGCATGTAGCCACAGCTTTTCCCAGGCAGCCCTCTCCTCACCTTGGCGATCTCAGCCTGCACTTCCCGCAGCTTCCGCTTGTATCGCTGGGCGTCCCCCTTTAACTGGTGGTTGTGGTTTTGGAGGCTGCTGATCAGGTGGCGCATCTCCCTGTTGATGGGCCCTGGAAGAGAACAGGCACCAAGGGACTGGCTAGGGGCCCAACCAGTGGCAGAGGTGGCAGGGCCAGAGCCATCATGCCCATTACAAAGGAGAGGAAAACCAAAGCCTTAGGAAGAATGTGATCTCGAAGTTGCTGTTGTGACTCAGTGGTAATGAACCCAACTAGGATCCATGAGGACATGGGTTCAGTCCCTGGCCTTGCTCAGTGGGTTAAGGATCCAGCGTTGCCGTGAGCTGTGGTGTAGGTCGCAGACACAGCTTGGATCTGGCGTGGCTGTGGCTGTGGTGTATGCTGGAGGCTACAGCTCCAATTGGACTCCTAGCCTGGGAAGCTCCATATGCCGCGGGTATGGCCCTAAAAGCCAAAAAAATAAAAAAAAAGACGACAAAGAATGGGATCTCATCAAATAACTGAAGGAAATTCACTGAAAGGTAACCCAACGCTGCCTATGTGTTATTTCTGCTACTGCAGGCTTTCAAAATATTTCCAAATTTCCTTTAAAGGAACACATAACTAACTGTAAATTCACAAAAGTAAATTAATCCACTTCTTTTAGCTTTTCTAACAAATGTCATCTTCTTAGTTACATTTCCCTGACCTTTCTCCCAACACTTCCTATCTTCCCACCCTGTTTTATTCTTCTTGGCGTATCTGTCGTCACCTCACACACACGTGCAAGTACTCGCCTCTGCTGTCTCTTCCCCACTACGACATGCTCCACAACAGTGGGGATTCCTTGTGTTTTGTGCCCTGGCATAACCCCAAATCCTCGAACTGGGCCTGGCTCCTAGGTGGTCTTCGTTAATCTCTAAGTTTCTAGAGCGGTGCCAGAGGACCATGGAAGGGGCTGAGCACGCCTGTTCTGGCTGCGTCTGCTCCACCAGCCATCTCAGCTGGCTGTAAGCCGGGGGGGGGGGGTGTGGTCCCTGTTTTCCACAGGAAGGTGAGGCTCTGTCAAATGATGGGGCTTAACCTCTTGCATCTGGATGAGCATCTGGCCACACACCAGGGCCCAGCAATCCCAGATAAGGCCCCACCTCGACCCGCCCCCACCACATACCCGCCTGCTCGTTGGCCGCCAGGTTCTGTTCAAACTCGATGCGCAGCATCTCGTACTCCTTGCGTACCTGGGCCAGCGTGTCCTCCAGCTGGATGACCTCTGTGCGTAGCTTCTTCTGTAGCCCCAGCTCATCGCTCTGTGGGTGGAGGCATCAAGGACCCCCACAGTCCCTTAGCTCCTGGCAAGCCTGCCCCATCCCAGCTCAGGCCTCAGTGGCAAGGAAGGATGGATTCCCAAGGGACCCCTAACAGGCACACAGGGCTCCTGACAACCTTGACCCAGGAACAACTTGACCCTAAGAGTCCGGCCCTTACCCTCGTCCCCTGGCCCCGTTCCAAGGGCATACCTCCATGTGCTCAATGTGCCTCAGGTGGGAATTCTTGGTGGCCAGCAGCAGCCCCCGGGCCTCATCAAGCTGGGTCTTCACTTGCAGAGACTCGTTGTAGAGCAGTGAGAACTGGGCCTGCAGCATTCGGTACTCTCCTGTCTCCCGCACCACCTCCTCAGGAAGGCTCCGCAGGGCCACCTACAGGCAGGGATGGCCAAAGGCCATCAGTGAGGGGACTCAGAGCTCAGCCCCCAACACAGCTCAGAGGGCTCAGGCCCTCCCAGCCCCCAACACAGCTCACCTTGAGACGCTCATTGGTCCGCACAGCCCCTTGAAGTTCGGCCTGCAGCTTCTCTAGCTCTGCCATGCGGCTATTGGCCAATTCCTGGTTTTCCTCCAACTCCGCATTCAGCATCTCAAACTGTGGAGTGGGAAGGACCGTAAGAGGCAGGCCAGGCCAGGTTGATGCTTTGCTCATATCCCCCACCACGTCCCCCACCCAGGCTCCCCTCTGTAGCGCGGTGATGTATTCTGAAGCGCCAGGAACAAGCCAGATCAGGAGCTTTCCCAAGGGCTCCCAGGCAAATGGGAGAAAATGTAATAGTGCGTGGTCAGTGCTGGGCTCACGGAACTTGCAGGGCTCACGGAAGCCGTCCTTGAAGACCCAAAGAGGAAGCCGGGTCGAGGGAAACAGGACACAGTGACCCCCCGAAGCAACAAGAGAAGGTGGCAATGACCAAGAGGTAAGAGCAAAAGCAAGACAAGGAATGAGACAGTGACAGCAAGGCCCTTTCTGGGCCACACAGCTGAGAATACCAGGTGACTCCAACATTCCCCACGTCTCTTTGCTAAGAGGTACTTTTTCTCTGCAGTACTTTAAACCAACTGATGTACTAGTTTACCTACTTCTTATCAGTACCCCCAATTAGGACCCTAGTTCCACAAAAGACTTTTGTCTATTTTGTTCTCCAGTGTGCCTGCTTTGAAGCACAGTACCCAGTGCTTCACTGGGTTCGGCAATTATTTACTGAATACACATGTGAGAGCAGGAAACGAAGCAGCGTGAGTGACAGGAAAAGTCCTCAGGGACCACAGCTGGACGTCTGTCCTTAACCTTGAGGAGAATCTCAATGATGCAGTAGAGAGGGGGTGGGGGGGTGGGGGGGTAGGGGGGTGGGGGGGTGGGGGGAGGGAGAAAGCTGCTGCTCACCTTCTGCATGCTGAGTGTGATCTGGCCCCCCTGGAAGCCCGAGGAGCTCCCAGACACGTAGTAGCCAGAGTTGAGCTGTGGAGAGAAGAGAGACAGATGGGGGTGGAAGAGAGGAGCCCAGGCCCCAAGTACCTTGCACTGGCTCCAAATGACCCTGTGCCCGAGCCTCACCTGCTCCAAGGCCTCCGCCAGGTGCTTATTAAGCTTTTGCTCACGCTTCCGCAACTTCTCAATGTCCCACTGCAGGTCTTCTACCGTCGTCTCCATCTCCAGCACTTTGGTCTCTGCAGATGTCACTTTATCCTGGAGCTCAGAGTACTAGGGACAATGACGGGGACAGATGCTCAGATGAGAGACTTGGCTGAGATCCTTGGGTGGCTATCTAATCCAAACCCTGTCCTGGTTCTAATCCCACCCCCAAAGGCCCAACTCCTACCTCCAACGAGATGCGGTGGTGCTTCTCCTGCAGCTGGGTGGCCAAGTCCTGCAGCCGCCGGTTCTCACGGCCCAGCTCCCGGGTGCGCGCCCGAGCCGCCTCACCGGGGGGCTCACTGTCCCCTGAGAAGGCAGAGCTCAGGTAAGAGCCAAGTCCAGTGCAATGGGGCAAAGTACTAACTCATTCTGGAGTCTGCTATGTGCCCAGTGTCATCCACCAGCTGTCTTGCCTTTTCTCATAACAAAGCCAGGGGTCTTTATCCCCATTGTACAAAGGAGGAAACCGGCTCAGAGAGGAGCGCCATCTGCCCAGAACACCCCAGAACACCCAGGCTGGACTGACAGGACTGAGGCTGGGAGAAGTCAGTCTGCCTGAAAAGCCTGGGCACTTGCTGCCACGTCTTGCGGATCAGCACTGGACACTAAGGCTTGTGCGAAGCGCTCCCATGAGGTCTCTAGCCACGAGGTGGGAAGCCCCTCCAGCCATCAACAACTCCTCCCACCATCTCTCCAGAGCTCACCTCCAGGAAGCCAAGCCAGAGGCCCCATCTACCTACCACCTGAGCCTTCCTCTGAGAACATGGCTCATTTACTTCTTGGGGAACTGTGGCTGCCTCGGGGCCAGGGGTATTGAGGGGATACCATGAAGGTGCAAATGGGGATGGACATCTCTGGGATGGGGTCACCAAGAACTAACCTCGGCTGTAAACTCGCTGACAGAGTTCCTCCACCCGGCGCTGCAGGCGGTCTGAGGCCTCCACAACGCGGGACACAGCTGCCTTGGAGAACTCCATGCGACCCTGAAGCTGCAGCTCCACCTCCTCACTACTGCTGGCACCCAGGGCCACCACGAAAGCCAGGGCTGGCTCACTGAGCGGGGGCCGCAGCTGCACTGGCAGGGGCTCTACAAGGGATGGACAGACCCCCATCAGGATAACAGCAATAGTTACCATCACTCTGTACCAAGCTCCAGATGGAGCCCTTCGGCTCTCTATGGCTCACTGAATCAGCACAACCAATGCCTGCAGCACTACATTATCCCATCTTAAAAAGGCAACAACTGGAGTTCCCATCATGGCGCAGCGGAAATGAATCCAACTAGGAACCATATAGGAACCATAAGGTTGAGGGTTTGATACCTGGCCTCGCTCAGTGGGCTAAGGATCCGGCATTGCCGTGAGCTGTGGTGTAGGTCGCAGATGCCGCGTGGATCTGGCGTTGCTATAGCTCCAATTGGACCCCTAGCCTGGAAACCTCCATGTGCCGTGGGTGTGGCCCTAAAAATAAAAAAAATAAAAAAAATAAAAAAAAAAAAAAGGCAACGACTGAGGTTCCAGGAGGTAATTTCCTCAAGGACGGAGAGCTTCCAAACATTTCCTCAGAAATGCCTTCTCTGCCTTCCCAAACTAAATTAGTGCACACATACACACACACAAAAAAAGGAGTTCCCGTCGTGGCACAGTGGTTAACGAATCCGACTAGGAACCATGAGGTTGCGGGTTCGGTCCCTGCCCTTGCTCAGTGGGTTAATGATCCGGCATTGCCGTGAGCTGTGGTGTAGGTTGCAGACACGGCTCGGATCCCGCGTTGCTGTGGCTCTGGCATAGGCTGGTGGCTACAGCTCCGATTCAACCCCTAGCCTGGGAACCTCCATATGCCGTGGGAGCGGCCCAAGAAATAGCAACAATAACAACAACAACAAAAAAGACAAAAGACAAAAATAAATAAATAAATAAATAAATTAGTGCACACATACCAATTCCCATTCAGGAGCCCTTCTGCTTTTATGTGTGTGTGTGGTTTACAGTCACTTTCACCCTAATAGCTAAGACAGTGTTTCTTTTCCTTTTTTTTTTTTTCCCAGCCACACCCACGGCATGCAAAAGTTCCCAGGCCAGGATTCGAACTCATCCACACAGTGACAGTGCCAATCCTTAACCCACTGAGCCACCAGGGAACTCCCAGTAATTTTTTTTTTTTTAACTATCTTTGTCTCCTCCAAATCTACACCAGTGCCAAGTACACAGTCATAATACAAATACATGTAATACTTTTAAAACCTGAATTGGGAGTTCCCGTCGTGGCGCAGTGGTTAACGAATCCGACTAGGAACCATGAGGTTGCGGGTTCGGTCCCTGCCCTTGCTCAGTGGGTTAACGATCCGGCGTTGCCGTGAGCTGTGGTGGAGGTTGCAGATGCGGCTCGGATCCCGCGTTGCTGTGGCTCTGGCGTAGGCCGGTGGCTACAGCTCCGATTCAACCCCTAGCCTGGGAACCTCCATATGCCGCGGGAGTGGCCCAAGAAATAGCAACAACAACAACAAAAAGACAAAAAGACAAAAAAAATAAATAAATAAAACCTGAATTGTACTCTTAACCAAGTCATTCAGATTCCAAAGTCTCTGTTCTTATCCACTGTGATTTGCTGCCCAAATATAAAATCAATTGTGTGTGTGTGTGTTTGTATAGGCAGGGAATTCAGCAGCCTGATTATCAAGATCCTTTCCTCTCCAGGACCTTTCCCAGAACTTAATTAAGCTTCCTAGATCCTAGGGTTCTGGCCCTACCCCTCAGCTCCGATGTTCCTGGCTCTGTGAGAGGGGTCTCATCACGCGTTGGCCCTTCCTGGGTCCCAGGCGCCTCTGGCCCTGAAGACAGCTCCCCCTGGCTCTCATGGTGTCGGAGAAGGGCTTCCACAGTTTCATCCAGCTGAAAGGAGAAAGCACCAAAAATGTTAGGAATCCCTCAGGTGCTTCCTAGCATGATACTCCCTTTCTAACAGAGAAGTCTGAGAACTGGCAGCTGGATCAAAGCCCAGTCTTGTAAAGGAGAGGGGCATTCACCTGGGCCCAGTAGCGATTGACAATGAGGAGTGTGGCATCATCTGTAGCCTGCCTCTTCTCCAGTTTCTCAATTCGTTCTCGGAGTTCATCTTCACAAGCCTGTCTCTGTTCCAATCGCTCTGCTAGTTTCTTGTTCTTGAACTGCAGAACCTTCAGGTCCATCTCCTCCTACCAAGGAAACAGAGGGGCCGAGGAGAGAGAGGGTCAAGAAGGGCCCAAGAAACCAATCAGAGAAAGAGACAAAGGAAAGCAGATAGAACGGATGTGAGAGGGGAGCAGACTGCTAACAGGACATACAAAGCTCAGACACCCACGGAGGAAGCGTCTTGTTTGTAAGGAGCGTCACGTTCTGCTCCTGCCTCTTTCTACCTGAAGTCTGACATGTCTGTCACACGCTCTCTGGGAACCTGTTTGCCTATCTGCGAGGGGAAGGCAGACGTCATGTCCTAGGTTTCCTTCAACAGAATGCTCTGTAAAGTGGATCTGGTTAAACTTGGGGAACTGGGAAAACGGTTCTGGGAAGTTGGGCGGGCTGGGGCAGGAGCCCACGAACCGTGGAAGAGATGCCCCCAAGACGAATGGGCTCTATAAGCGTTGTTGTTGTCTTCTCCTCGCGGTTCAGCTTCTTCTCTGGGGGCCCCGAGCCCCCATCGCCGGCGGCGCGTTTGTTGCCGGGCCCAGACATGGCCGCGGCGGCGAGGAGCGGCCCCCGGTCTCTCGAGGACGTCAGGCAGGCGGACTCGGCACTTCCGTCACCTGCAGAAGACAGAGAGTAGAGCTGGGGAAGGGGACGGAGGTCCGCAGCCACGAGCCTACCCCCGCACACAGCTGCCGGACCCCGCCCCGCCGGCCCCGGGCCCCTCACCAGCAGCAGGATCAGCCTAGCGCCGCCATCTTGGACTTCACCGGACGTCACTGGGCACCCCCGCCCCCCAGCACAGAGCGCAGGCGCCAGAGGCAGCGCCGGATGTGGCGAAATCTTCTCCAGTTCCTGTTTCTATTGGTTGTGCTTTGTTCCTCCTCTTGCGTCCGTTTGGTTTCTTTCTGAACACCTCCTCTTTCTCTCAGTGATTGGCCGGTAGGCAGTTGCCATGGTAACTGACAACACACTTCCACTCCGCAGTCCTAATAACGCCGCCTGCCTCAGATTAACAACTTCGAAGAGAGGGCACCGGGGCGGGGTTTGCATCTTATTATGCATGCGCATTCTCTTCTCACAGTTTGGCGAGCACGGTACACTTTCTCCCTTCCTACTGGATCCTCCTTAGCAACCGTCACCGTTGAGACGGAGGGACGCCCCCAGCCGATTGGCTGTACCCGGCCTCTCTGCAGCGTAGATTGGCTGAAGCGTCGATAAGGGCCAGGCCTTGGCAGTCGCCGCCCGAGATCGGCTGTCCCAGAACCGAGGCAGGATAAAGACGGTGGGGACCCGCGACACAGAGGAGCGACCAGATGATCCGCCGGAAATCCAGCCAATTCCGGCGACTGAAAAGGCGGTCGGAGCTGGACCAGCACTCCGAACTGCGGCGAGAACATGAGAAAGACCATGAGAAGGACCTCAGCTCGTTGGATGAATCGGCCAAGAGGATGGGAACAGGAGTGCGGACCGAGTCAGGGACCGTGGCCTCAGTGGATGCGAATGAAGATCCTGCAGCCAACTTGTTCCCGGTGAGGACAGGTCAGAGTGGTCTGCTCATGAATGTTTATAAAAGGGCTCCCAGGCAGGGGGCCGTTTGTTTCCCGGGCTGCCTTGGTGAAGAGGCAGGCTTGAACTGCTTGTCAATACGCTCATGAATAGTACTTAGGGATCGCCGAAGCCCAGCCCGCCGGTATTGCTAGTACACAGTTTTTAAGATGAGAAGGCAAGGTATCGCGTTGTTAGACCACCAGAGATTCACCAAGGGCAAAGAACCACGGGCCAGGACTAACAACGCAGCTCTGCCTTTCCCAATCCGCTTTCTCTCCCGCAGCCGCCGCTACCCCAGCCCCGGATCTGCATATGGTGAGTGTGAAGAGCTTTGAGGGAAAGTTACCCTTCACACTTGTATTATTCCTTTAGCGCTTCCTTACGAGCCTGTCAAACAGGACGGAATTCCCATTTTACAGACAAGGAGACTGAGGCCCAGAGATACAATTACCCAAGATGACTATAAGCCAGGTCTCCCGCTGCCTCAGTGACTTTGTTATAAAGTTACACAGCGAGTTAGTGGAAGAGCCAAACCTCTTAACTCAGGTCTCTTGCTTCCCAGTCCTACGCTCTAGCCATCATAGCCTTGTCCTAAGACTAATGCATAATGGCCAACACCTTTTCCCCTCTTTTCCTATGATAGGAAGTACCTCGACATCCATTCCATGCAGAGGCTGGAGAAGACAACCAACGTGGAGGAGATGAGGGAGTATGGCGGGGAGTAGGGACAGGAAGAACTGGCTCTTGGAGAAGGCTGAGGCAGTGGGCTGGGAAGGCATGAGGAATGCCTGGCTCCAAAGCACCTTGTGACTTAGTGTAGGGTGGTGAAGGGAGATGAAGGGAGACTCTAGTTGCCACTCATTCCTTCCTCTCTCCTTCCCAAGGGTGCTGGCTGAGTTGTTGGGGCTCAGCTGTCCTGAGCAGAACCTGCGAGATGCCATCACCCTGGACCTCTTCTCCCACATACTCATCTTCTGCCGCCATCAGGGCTTCTCACTGGAGCAGACATCAACAGCTTGTGCCCTGCTCCAAGATCTTCACAAGGCCTGTATCGGTAAGAGGAGAGGCTACCCGAGAGTTGAGTCCAGGGCAGAGGAGGAGGATGGCACAAGTGACCAGGGGAGTCAAAGCAGGATTACCACCTGAAACCATGGTTCTGACATTACTAGGAGTATCATCACACACAACTTATCTCACCTCACCTTTCAAATCCTCCATTTCCTATTTTTTTTTTTCTTTTAAGCGCTACTCCCATGGCATTCGGAAGTTCCCAGGTTAGGGGTCAAATCGGAGCTACAGCTGCCAGCCTACATACACCTCAGCCACAGCAATGCCAGATCCTTAACCCAGAGTGGGGCCAGGGATCGAATGTGCATCCTCCTGGATACTAGTCGAGTTCATTACTGCTGAGCCACACGGTAACTCTCTATTTCCTTCTTTCTTTCTTTTCTTATTTTTTGTGCTTCTTAGGGCCGCACCCGCGGCATATGGAGGTTCCCAGGCTAGGGGATCTAATTAAAGCTACAGCTGCCAGCCTACACCACAGCCACAGCAATGCCAGATCCGAGCCGTGTCTGCAACCTACACTGCAGCTCATGGCAGTGCTACATCCTTAACCCACTGAGCAAGGCCAGGGATTGAACCCACAACCTCATGGTTCCTAGTCAGATTCATTTCTGCTGTGCCACGACAGGAACTCCTATTTCCTTATTTATTTATTTATTTTTCATTTGTTTTTGTCTTTGTGCCTTTTCTAGGGCCACTCCCATGGCATATGGAGGTTCCCAGGCTTGGGGTCAAATCGGAGCTGTTGCCACCGGCCTACGCCAGAGCCACAGCAACATGGGATTCAAGTTGTATCTGTGAGCTACACCACAGCTCACCGCAACGCCGGGTCCTTAACCCACTGAGCGAGGCCAGGGATCGAACCCTCAACCTTGTGGTTCCTAGTTGGATTCGTTAACCACTGCGCCACGACAGGAATTCCTATTTCCTTATTTCTAATAAGGATATAGCAATAACATTATGAAACTGTTCTGAGAAATAGTATATGTGATATATGTAAATATATGTGCATGGTGTTCCGTGAAATAACTCCTGCTTTATTCCTGGAACTGATTTCCTACAGAATGTTTAACAAGACTTAAAATTATGTATTTCTTGGCTTGTTGTAGGTCACTCTGACCAGAATATAAGTGTATTAAGGGCAGGACCTCCTCTGTCTTGATCGGGGCCTAGAGCAGTACACAGTGGGTACTCAATATTTGCTGCCTAGATCTGGCTACTTCTAAAGCTTCTGCTCAGGAGTTCCCTGGTGGCTCAGCAGGCTCAGGATCCGGTGTCACCACTGTGGCTCAGGTCGCAGCTATGGTGCGGGTTCACTCCCTGGCCCTGGAACTTCTGCATGCCGCAGGCACAGCCAACAATGTAAACACTAGAAAAAAATTAAGCTCATGCTCGATAGGTGGCTTTCGGGTGAGTAAAATGAACGAATGGTTATCAGGGAGGGAGCCTCACTGTCACCTCTTGCTTTCCCTCCCAGCAACTCCGTTGGGCAATGTGGAGGAATGTTACCGCTACTTCACCAGTGTTCTATTTTGCCACGGAGTCAGGGTCAGTTGCCCTGGAACAGGAGGGTCACTTTCCCCCAGACAAGGGCTAGCCTAGTCCCCCACCCTCTCTCACACCCGGCTCTTTCCTGCCCCAGATGGCTGGGCACTTGCAGAAAAGGTGAGGGCTTCCGGGGGTGGTCAGTCCCCTAACCTCCCGGGCATCCCCACAGCGGCCCCCCTTCAGTATCAACCTCTTTAAGGAGGAACAGCTGTTGGCCCTGGCCGATTATGTGGTCAACACCTACTTCCGCCACTTCAAGCTCTACAAGTATGTCTTCACACCCCAGGTACGGGGCCGTGGGCTCCAAGAGGCTCCTCCTTGCCCCCTTTCCCGCACTGCGGTATCCTACCCTCAGACACCGTCTTCCTCCCTCTTCCCAGGTGCGGCTGGATCTCTCTTTGACTTACATGGGGCTACAGCCACCCAGGCTCTGGCCAGAGGATGAGACGGGTAAGAGAGGAGGCCGAGGGCCAGGGCCGGACTGCGCTGCGGCTGTCGCCACAGCCGCAGCCGCAGCCTCTTCCTGCTTCCGACTTACAGAGAAAGAGGAGGGCGAAGAGGTGGAGGAGCCAGCAGCCAGCCCACAGGAGGAGGAACCGGAAGCGGGAGTCCAGCCAGAGCAAGAGCCAAGTGAGGACCCAGAGGGCTTAGGGTCCCGTGTGACTTTGGGCAGGTGTAAAAGGAAGGGTTTAGACCACATCAGGACTTCAGACTTTTTTACTCGTGGTGCCCTTTTCTCCGCGTTTCCCCAGGCAGTAAGTCCAAGGTGGCTGCTGGGGGTGAGGCAGGAGCTCCAGAAAAGGATTCTAAAACCAATGATAGTAATGGGGCCAGCTCACATTTGGCAATGCTATATGCAGGCAGGTCCTTTTTAAGCATTTTACATATATTAGCCCATTTAATCCTCTCAAGAGCTGCTGTCACAATCCACATTTGACACAGGAGGAAACCCAGGCAAGCAAAGGCTAAATCACCTGCCTGAGGCCACACGGCTACTAAGAAGCAATCAGAAAGCGCAGCAGAGCCGCTCTGCCCGTCTTTCCCTCACAGAAGGCCTAGCTGACATTTCCTGAGCTGAAGCCACACTGCCACCTGTGTAGCCCCCAGGGGCACCCTGGAAGTTGTGTTTGCCTGGCTGGGAGCAATCCCACAGCCCCAGGCAGCATCTCTCCTGACCTGCCCCTTTTGCCCTGCCCCTGCAGGCCAGCTTTCCATCCTCCGAACCTACATCAAGACCCAGGTGAACAAGGAGCTGGAGCAGCTCCAAAAACTCGTGGAGGAGCGGCTCAAGGCCAGTGAGGAAAGGCTCAGCAGCAAGCTGACCGCACTCGAGCGCCCCCTCCAGCCCCCTCCAGGGAAAGGCAAGAACAAGACCAAGTGACCCTCAGTGTTTTCCCCAATAAAGGCCTGGGCCAGAGTGGGCCCCCACCCCCACCCATCCCCTCCTGAGCACCTGCTGGGCTTCCGCGCCGAAGCCAGACACCAGACACGGGGCGCTGGCTCTCCCTGGCGTATAGCGAGTTTTATTGCATATGTGGCACAGGCAGCACTGTCAAGGCCAGGCGTGGCGCACTGGGTGGCTCTCTTCCACCTCAGCTCTGTTCTCAAAGCCCTGGCCAGCGGGGGTGGGTGTACAGGGCTGGTCCCTATGACAGTATGATCAGTGGTGGGCCTGGCCGGGCACGGGGGCCTGAGGCCAGAGCCCAGAGGGGCTGGAATGATAAAGCTCGTCCTGGAGAGTCCTGCTTCCCGGGATTCCTCAGGGCTGAAGTGCTAGCCCAGCACCAGCATGGCCTCGTCCTCTGGGATAGTCACTGAGTCCCCCTCCTCTTCAGGGGCCATCATGGGGAAAGGCCCAGGGGGCCGGTGCTGGAAGAGGGCTGCCCGGTTCTGCTGCTCACCCTTCTTCACCCAGTGTCCATAGAGCCGGAAGGCACAGCTGTCGATGAGGCGCCGCACCGGTCGCAGCGCGTAGGGGTCCCTCAACAGAGCACTCTTGGTCAGTGGCCGGACACGGTGGGCACTCAAGGCCACCCGCCCAGCGGCCAGCACTGTCCACACTGCCACCTGGGAAGGGTAAGGGGGACATGAGCTCCACTGGCCCCCTCCTCATCCAAGAAAAATCATGGGACAGACGAGCAGGCCCAGACCCAGAGGCTGATACTCTCAGGCTTACCCGGAACCGCTGGCGGGGGGTGAGGTTCCAGGGCTGGCTGCCCTGGCAGCGCTCAAAGAACGGGTGCTGGAGGGCTTGCTCAGCTGTCAGGCGCTCCTCCGGATCCACCTGCAGCAGCTTCGAGATCTAGGGGGGAGCCGGGGGCGTGAGGGCCAGCTCCGGGGCCGCCCTCCCTGCCCGCTCACAGCCCCAGCTCACCAGGTCTTTGACGGTGTCGGAACGGTCGTCCCATTCGGGTGAACTAAACTGGTACTGGCCCTCCATGATCATGCGCAACATCAGGATCTGGCGCCGGTGCCAGAATGGTGGCGAGCCAGCCAGGAGCGTGAACAAGATCACCCCACAGGCCCAGCTGGGAAAGAGATCCGAGTCAGCAGGGAGGGACCAGGGGGTGAGCAACTGCGCCGAAGGAGGGTACACAGAGGAGGAGGGGAGGCGGAGACCAGACACTCACAGGTCGACCTCCCTGCCGTAGCCTGGGTGGGTTTCATCCATGGAGCACTTGAGGATCTCCGGTGCTAGATAGCCTGGAGTCCCGCACAGCTCTGGGGAGAGAGGCCTGAGACTGATGGGATGTCACCAGCCCCCTCATGGATCCTCAACACCGCCAGGGCCACAGGTGTTCCCCTTCCACCCCTGCCTGTCTCCTGCCAAGACTCAGCATGAGACCCTAGCTCTGCTGAATAATTCAAGTACCCGCCAGGGCTCCTGGTGGCCGCCTTGGGAAAACCTGATTTTTAGAGTGACCTCAAGGTCCCATCCCAACTGTATCCTTTGCCTCCTCCAGCCCTCCAGCCAGGCCAACCCACTCCTCACACAACTTACTGCCATGTTTTACATGCAAACACACACGGAAAACAAAACTTCAATCTTTGCTGCATTCCTTTCCACTCAGATCTATTCCTTCTCTTATAATCTCTACTGCAATTAGTGGAACCACCATTCAACCCAGGGGAATGAGTATGAATATGGGATTTTTTTTTTTTTTGTCTTTTTGCCATTTCTTTGGGCCGCTCCCGCGGCATATGAAGGTTCCCAGGCTAGGGGTCGAATCAGAGCTGTAGCCACCCGCCTACGCCAGAGCCACAGCAACGAGGGATCCGAGCCGCGTCTGCGACCTACACCACAGCTCACGGCAACGCCGGATCATTAACCCACTGAGCAAGGGCAGGGACCGAACCCGCAACCTCATGGTTCCTAGTCGGATTCGTTAACCACTGCGCCACGACGGGAACTCCGGATTTTTTTTTTTTTAAATGCTTTTTAGGCCCGCACCTGCAGCAGGCAGAGGTTCCCAGGCTAGGGGTCCAATCAGAGCTACAGCTGCTGGCCTACGCCACAGCCACAGCAACACCAGATCCAAGCCACATCTGTGACCTACACCACAGCTCATGGCAACGCCGGATCCTTAATGCACTGAGTGAGGCCAGGGATTGAACCCGCAACCTCAGGGCTCCTAGTCGGGTTTGTTTCCGCTGCGCCACAACGGGACTCCTGAATATGGGATTTTTTAAGGCATAATGCAGGTAAGCCCTTTGTTTAAAACCTTTCCCTAGCTTCCCATCATGACCTCAGGATCAAGTTTTGACTCCTACAGCACACAGCCTGCCATGACTCCACCTATGCCTATATTTTTAGTTTCTTCTACCACTGCAGGCACCAATTCTTCCATCCTGGCAATTTCCAAACTATGACCCAGTGGGTCCAAACTCTGACCCACTTCCAGATCTTAATAGGCCTGAATTGAAAAATAACTCCTTTGGGAAATTCATTCCTATACTAAGTATTTACTGAACACCTACCATATATGCCAAACACCATATCAGACACAGTGGTGAATTCCATGTGTCCTAACCAAGCTCACTGCCTACAAGAAAGCAAACAAATGATAGAGCAGGATACGTACCGTGAAGAAGAGAGAGAGAAGAGCAAAAAGCAGGAGATCTAACCTGACCTGCAGCTTTAAACGCTGAATTACCCAAGCCCATGGAGAGAGAGCATGGAGTGGGCAGGGGAAAAGATGGGGAGTGTTATGTGGAAGCCCAAAGGGAAACGAGGCACAGCATCTGCACGACGGGTTAAGTTCAGAGACTAAGAGCATGAACTCTGGAGTCCACATTCCAGCTTCGCGACCTTGGGCAAGTCACCTCACCTCATCAAGCCCATTTATAAAACAGACCCACATACTATCTATTTCAAAGACTGTCGAGAGGATCCAGAGAAGTCAACCATGTAAAGACTCAGGGTGGGGCCTCGCTCACACCAAGTGCCCAGTCAATGGCAGCTACTGGCAAGTCCAATGCAGAGCCACCGAAGAAGGGGAGGAAGTAGTGCAGCAAAGGCTCTGAGGAGTCCCACAGCTGAACTTTGTTTCCCACTTGCGCTAGAACTGTGTGTCACAACAAATGCGTTGACATTAAGTGAACCTGAGTAAGAAGTGCTGTCTGGCCGCAGCAGGCTCCTCATAGCACCTACGCAGCAGTGTGGTCCTGTCTCCACCAGGCCCCAAAGGGGCAGCTGAGCCCTGCTCTCCCCCTCGCGCCTTCTTTTTCCTCCTGCAACAAGCCCAGCCCGGGAGCCCCCATCCTCCGTGGGTCCCCACAGCTCAATCAGGTGCTCCTTCCTCCTTGCTTCCCCGGCCTGGCCCCTTGCCTGTTGTGTGCCACCATCTGTTCCCTTGTGTGTCCCCATCCCCCCCGGGTCAGGAAGGCCACTGTGATGTGCACACCAGGCCTTGCAACCAGAGGGCAAGCGCTCGCTGACTTTCCGCCTTTCCTCGGGACTCAGTTCTCAGACGCGGCCCACCAGCCCCAGGCCTGGGTCTCCTGAGCCTCTGAGGGAGGGAGGTCCCCTTACCTCGCAGCTTCTCGCCAGGTTCCAAGTGGCAGGAGAACCCAAAATCTGAAAGTCGGATCTGCATGTTGTCATCTAGGAGAATATTCTCGGGCTTCAGGTCTCGGTGCACAATGTTGTTGGCATGGAGAAAGCTCACTGCCTCCAGCAGAGACCGCATGATGGACCTGGGGGAGGTGCAGTCTCCTCTGCTTCTCCCCTCTCCAGCCCCCGCTCCCTGCTCACCCCTGGGGGCTGCAGGCTCAGCCGTTACCTGGTTTCCTTTTCTGACAGGGCCACCTTCTCTGTGAGATAGTCAAACAGCTCCCCCTTCCGCATCCTAAGGGACAGATAGGATGGTGGGGAGATAGGCACACCTCACAGTGGCAGCTGAGCAAATAAGCCAGTGCTTACAGAATATACCGTGGAAGAGAGATCCCACTGCAGACAAATGGAAGGGTCTCGAGACAGACCACTCCAGGGGGGAACTGGATGGCAGGGGCTGTTTGGCCCAAAGGGTCGGCGGTTGAAATACCAGCATTGTGCCACAAGGGGGGGGCAGTTTTAGCAAGAATAAGGGCCTTGTGATGATCACTTCCAGGAGGTCCTTGTCACCTGAGAATAGCTATACTCAAAAAAGGCCTTGTGAAGTGAATCTACTTAGACCACAGACCAAACTTTCAGTGAGGAGTAGCAAGAATGTTAAATAGGATTTTATTCTGAATTTGGCTTATTTTCTCCTGTCTTTAAAACTTCGTGATAACTGCAACTCTGCCTCAATCCTTGCAATAAAGAACACATCAGGTTCTGCAAAGTTGCATGGGGGTGTGACAGACACTTCCCACCTCCCCTCTGGTTTTCACAAAGAGACATTTCAATATGAAGACTTTGTAAATTTCCCCCAAAGGTCCCCCTCTCTCTTTTTATGGGGGGGGTGTGTGCTCTTTTTAGGGCCACACCTACAGCATATGGAAGTTCCCGGGTTAGGGGTCGAAATGGAGCTGCAGCTGCCAGCCCACACCACAGCCACAGGAACTCCAGAGCTGAGCCACATCTGCAACCTACACCACAGCTCAAGGCAACACTGGATCCTTAACCCACTGGGCAGGGCCAGGGATCGAACCTGCATCCTCATAGACACTAGTAAGGTTCATTTCCATTGAGCCACAACGGTAACCCTCCAAGGAGTTCTTAAATATTTGCTACACAATCCGCTCTCTTTTGAAGTATTTTTGCAACTGGTCTGCATTAGAGCATCGTATAACATTGGACTGGCAGATTCGGACTGATCGGAAAGAGACCTGATGGGCAGAGACAGACTCCAGCGGAGGGTGTTAAACCACAGGAGACTGGTGAACCAGAGCCTGTTTGTACGTGGCCAGCTCAGGGATGAACACCCTCCCCTTCAAACGGAGTTTCACGAAGACCTATTGTATTTAGCTGGTCACCGTGACTCCAGAAGAACCTGCCTCCATCAGGACGCCTGCAGAGCAGGGCCAGGGCCATGGCAGGCGGGCCTGAGCTGGAGCGGAGGAAGGTGTGAGCCGGGTGGTCCTGGGCCCACTGCGTCATGAGGCTGGGGCTGTGCATGGAGGGGAGGAGGAGGCTTCTCCACGGGGGCCGGGAGATACTCACAGGTCAAACACCAGGAACATGAAGCTAGAAGACTCGTAGGAATCGATGAGAGTGACTGGGGAAAGAGGCAGAGAGGCAGAGAGACAGAGATGGGAAAAGGAGCAAGGGCACTTTAAAGGGCCTTTTCCACCCTGAGGCAGCAGCGGGCTGTTACTGGGAAGGAAGGAGAACCGGAGGAGGCAGCGGGGACCCAAAGGCCGGCCGCGCTCTGACGTCTGGCGGAGCCGGGAGGAAGGGAGCAGAAGCGAGGCGTGGAGGCGGCGCTGGGGGAAAGGGGCTGGGGAGGCGCAGGGCCCGCAGGAGGTGGCTGTGGGCTGGCAGGAGCAGGGAATGCGGCCTCACTGATGTGGGGGTGGCCGGCGACCTGGCGAAGGATGTGCGTCTCTCGCCGCGTGGCTTCTCGCACCTCCTCCAGCTGCTCGGGACTCAGGCGCTCGGCTGTCACCTCCATGATCTTCACCGCAAACTCACAGCCAGTAGCTCGATGCACGCAACGGCGGACCACAGAGCTCACTCCTCTGCCAAAGTCAGACAAGGCGAGGCTCAGGGCCTCCCACTCGCTCGGCTGTCTCCACTCGGGCCTCGCGCCCACGGCGCCAGACTCTGCAGACCCAGCCAGACCGCAAGGCCACCTCCTCAGGCGCTCACCCTGGCCTGCGGGAGCTCCTGGGAGCCTCAG
The DNA here is from genome assembly GCF_054392235.1 of Sus scrofa. Taxonomy (NCBI): domain Eukaryota; kingdom Metazoa; phylum Chordata; class Mammalia; order Artiodactyla; family Suidae; genus Sus; species Sus scrofa. The sequence goes on from NC_139385.1 coordinate 17,516,878, forward strand.
CCAGCCACGTGGGCACCCGGCAAGGGGCAGCTCACAGGGCAGGCGGGCAGGCCGGGGTCGGGGGTTCACATCCAGTCTCTGCCACCCTCTCTGTGGCTAAGCGTAGGCACTGAGCCCAAGAACCTGCCCCTGGCCCTGGAACCCCACAAGGCGAAAGCAGGAAGAAATGACCCACTTCCATGGTTACCCCCAATAAAACCTTGCATGCAGGAAGCACCAAATAAATCCTGGGCCACCGACCGGAAGACCCAAGTCGGGAAGGAGGAGATCTTGGGCCAAGCCCCAAATCTGTCACTAATTAACCTCTAAGTGACCCGCTGACATAAGGTCTCTGGGCTTCCACTTCACCAGCTCTGAAATGTGGCCATCATCATCTTGAAGGGATGCTGAAAGGCATAAATGAGGTGGAGCCAGGAAAGCCCACTGGTGTCATAAAGACAAGGTCCTAGGCAGGGACTTCCTTGCTTGGGCTCCATTGCCGACTCCATACGATACTGTAAGTACCTCAGGCTAAGATGCAAATCTCGGAGTTCCTATTGCGGCGCAGCGGAAATGAATCTGACCAGGAACCATGAGGTTGAGGGTTGGATCCCTGGCCTTGCTCAGTGGGTTAAGGATCCGGCATTGCCGTGAGCTGTGGTGTAGGTCGCAGACGTGGCTCGGATCCTGTGTTGCTGTGGCTGTGATGTAGGCTGGTGGCTATAGCTTCGATTCAACCCCTAGCCTGGGAACCTCCATATGTGGCGAGTGCGGCCCCAAAAAAGCAAAAAATAAATAAATAAGATGCAAATCTCTCCAGGATTTGACCTCACATCACATTTCACGTGCTGGTTCCCTGGCCCCACGTCACCTTACTGCTGCTGTGCTCCTGTGCCTCCTTGCCTTTGTGTAACTCCTTTTGCTCACAACGCCTGTCACCCACATCTCTGGTTCAATGAGTGGATGTGAACTATTGACCCTCTAGCCAAATGCAGCCCAAGAATATGTGCACTGTTCTTAACAAATCTGAATTCACATTATCTTAGGTGAATCAAGCACCCTCCAGCTGCCACAAAGCTCACCACTTCCTATTGTTTTACTCTTGGCCACGTCACAGTTTTAATTTCCTGCCCAACCACCAAGGGCACCTGAGTTTGAGGTCCCTAGTCTCATTATTACTCATCTTTTAATGCAGCTCTCAGAATTTGTGGAAAGCTGGAAACCTCTGCCACATGTATCCAATGTTTTTTATCATTTCAGGGGGCTCAAAGATACTCTGAAGTCAGCCAGCTAAGAATCTCTGCTTTAAGAGCCAAAGTGAATGCTACTTCTAGCAATTCTTTGTTTATTCTCCAAGAGGAAGGGGCCACTCCTTTCTCAGATGTCCCATCCGTAGCATTTTACCTGTAAGAGCATTCCTTGTTTTTCTTTTTGCTTTTTAGGGCCACACCCGGTTCCCAGGCTGGGGGTCAAATCAATCAGAGCTACAGTGGCCAGCCTACCCCACAGCCACAGCCGCGCCAGATCCAAGCCGTATCTACAGCCTACACCACAGCTCATGGCAACGCCATATCCTTAGTTGAGCAAAACCAGGGACTGAACCCACAACCTCATGGTTCCTAGTCAGATTCGTTTCCACTGCACCACGACGGGAACTCCAGAGAGCATTCCTTCTTAATTAAGCCTTCCTACTATGTAATATGACCAAACTTTTTTTTTTTTTTTGTCTTTTTAGGGCTGCACACACAGCATATGGAAGTTCCAGGTTAGGGCTCAAGTCGGAGCTGCAGCCACTGGCCTATGCCACAGCCACAGCAATGCGGGATCCGAGTCGTGTCTGTGACCTACACCCACAGCTCCCGGCAACAACAGGAACTTCCTGTAACATGACTATCTACCAGGGTCTTTGGACTCCAATTCTCCCTGTTGATACACCCCACTACCTTGTTCTCTGCCCACCCCTTAAATGTTAAGACTTCCCCAGGACCCCATCCTTGGCTCTGTTCTCAGGCTATACACATTCTCCCTCTTATCCGCCTCCCTGACGTCAGCATTCATGTCTGCCCTAAGCATCAGGCCAACACGTCGGACTGAATGAATGGCTACGACGAGGGCCCTAGAGACATCTCACTTTTACAGTGTCCGCTGAACCCTTCCCCTTCCCCTGAAACTAGCTCCTCAATTGCTGATCTCAATTAACAGCAATGCCATTCATTCAGACTCCCAAACTAGAAACCCAGGTACCATTCTTGGCTTGTCCCTCTTCCTCACAATCTACCACATCCAACCCGTCCAGTCCGTCCTGTGTTTTGCTCAGGTCTGTTTCCTAGCACTCCACCCCCACAGCCACGACAACCTCCTAACTGATCTTCCTGCTGCTAATCTCAACCACTGCAGCCCATCTGTCACATGGCTTTGACAATCAGTTTCTTCTTCTTTTTGCTGTGCTCATGGCATGTGAAGGTTCCCTGGCCAGGGATCAAACCCACCCTACAGCAGCCACCTGAGCCTCTGCAGTGACAATGCCAGATCCTAAACCCACGGAGCCACAAGGGAACTCTAGAGAAGTAGCTTCTTAAAACAGTCCCCATCAGGTCTTTTGGTGCTTAAAAACGTCCTAGTTAAAATTTTCCACATACAGGAGCTCCCATTGTGGCTCAGTGGTTAACAAACCCAAATAGCATCCATGAGGACGCAGGTTTGATCCCTGGCCTCGCTCAGTGGGTTAAGGATCCGGCATATCCATGAGCTGTGGTATAGGTCGCAGACACGGCTCAGATGCCATGTTGCTGTGGCTCTGATGTAAGCCAGAGGGATCCCTAGCCTGGGAACCTCCATATGCCGCAGGTGTGGCTCTAAAAAGCACCAATTTTTTTTTCCATACAGATGGCCAAAAAACACATGAAAACATGTTCAATATCACTCATTATTAGAGAAATGCAAATCAAAACCACTATGAGGTACCACCTTACACCCACCAGAATGGCTGTCATCAAGAAGTCTACAAACAATAAATAGCCAAAACATGGAAACGACCTAAATGCCCATCCACAGAGGAGTGGATCAAGAAGCTGTGGTACATACCCACAATGGAATATTACTCAGCCGTTAAAAGGAAAGAAATAACGGCATTTGCAGCAACATGGATGGACCTAAATTATCATGCTAAGTGAAGTTAGTCAGACAGGGAGACACCAACATCAAATGCTATCACTTACATGTGGAATCTAATAAAAGGACACAATGAACCTCTTTGCAGAACAGATACTGACTCACAGACTTCGAAAAACTTATGGTTTCCACAGGAGACAGGTCTGGGGGGGGGAATGCGCTGGGGTTGGGGATGGAAATGGTATAAAATTGGGTTGTGATGATCGTTGTACAACTACAAGTGTAATACAATTCACTGAGTTAAAAAATTTTTTCCTACAGAAATACAAAGGATCATAAGAGACTACTATATGCAACTATATGCCAATAAAATGGAAAACCTAGAAGAAATGGACAAAGTCTTAGAAAAGTACAATCTTCCAAGACTAAACCAAAATGAAATAGAAAAGATGAATGGACCAATCACAAGAACTGAAATTGAAACTGTGATTAAAAAACTTCCAACAAACAAACATCCAGGACCAGATGGCTTCACAGGCGAATTCTATCAAACATTTAGAGAAGAGCTAACACCTCTCCTTCTGAAACTATTTCAAAAAATTGCAGAGGAAGGGATACTCCCAAACTCATTCTATGAGGACACCATCACCCTCATACCAAAACCAGACAAAGATACCACAAAACAAGAAAACTACAGGCCAATTTCACTGATGAACATCGATGCAAAAATCCTCAACAAAATACTAGCAAACCGCACCCAACAATACATTAAAAGGATTATACGTCATGATCAAGTGGGATTTATCCCAGGGATCCAAGGGTTCTTTGATATCTGCAAATCCATCAGTGTGATACACCACATTAACAAACTGAAGAATAAAAACCATATGATCCTCTCAATAGAAGCGGAAAGTCTTTGACAAAATCCAACACCCATTTCTGATAAAAACCCTTCAGAAAGTGGGCATAGCGGGAACCTACCTCAACATAATAAAGCCCATATATGACAAAGCCACAGCAAACATTCTCAATGGTAAAAAGCTGAAAGAATTCCTGCTGAGATCAGGAACAAGACAAGGATGTCCGCTCTCACCACTACTCTTCAACATAGGTTTGGAAGTCCTAGCCATGGCAATCAGAGAAGTAAAGGAAATAAAAGGAATCCAAATTGAAAAGGAAGCAGTAAAACTATCACTATTTGCAGATGACATGATACTATACCGAGAGAATCCTAAAGACTCTACCAGAAAACTGTTAGAGCTCATCCACGAATTTGGCAAAGTCGCAGGATACAAAATTAATACACAGAAATTGACGGCATTTCTATACACTAACAATGAAAGAGCAGAAAGAGAAATTAGGGAAGCAATCCCATTTACCACCGCATCCAAAAAAATAAAATACCTAGGAGTAAACCTACCTAAAGAGACGAAAGACTTGTACTCTGAAAACTATGAGACACTGATGAAAGAAATCAAAGAGGACACAAATAGATGGAAAAATATACCATGCTCGTGGATTGGAAGAGTTAATATTATCAAAATGACTATACTACCTAAGGCAATCTACAGATTCAATGTAATCCCTATCAAATTACCAAGGACATTTTTCACAGAACTTGAACAAAATATTTTAAAGTTTGTTTGGAAGCACAAAAGACCCAGAATAGCCAAAGACATCCTGAAAAAGAAAAATGGAGCTGGAAGAATCAGGCTCCTGGACTTCAGACTATACTACAAAGCAACAATCATTAAAACGTATGGTACTGGCACAAAGACAGAAATGCAGATCAGTGGAACAGGATAGAAAGCCTAGAATTCAACCCATGCACCTACAGCCAACTAATCTATGACAAAGGAGGCAAGGATATACAATGGAGAAAGGACAGCTTGTTCAATAAGTGGTGCTGGGAAAACTGGACAGCCACATGGAAAAGAATGAAATTAGAACACTCCCTGACACCATACACAAAAATAAACTCCAAATGGATTAAAGACCTAGATATAAGACCAGACACTATAAAACTCTTAGAGGAAAACACAGGCCAAACACACTCTGACATAAAAGACAGCAACATCTTCTCAGATCCACCTCTTAGAGCACTGACAATAAAAACAAAAATAAACAAATGGGACCTAATCAAACTTAAAAGTTTCTGCACAGCAAAGGAAACCCTAAACAAAACAAAAAGACAACCCACAGAATGGGAGAAAATCTTTGCAAGTGAATCAACTGACAAGGGATCAATCTCTAAAACTTATAAACACCTTCTGCAGCTCCATACCAAAAAAACAAACAACCCCATCCAAAAATGGGCAGAAGATCTAAACAGACAGTTCTCCAGAGAACACATACAGATGGCCAAAAAACACATGCAAAGATGTTCAACATCACTCATTATTAGAGAAATGCAAATCAAAACCACGATAAGGTACCACCTTACACCAGCCAGAACGGCCATCATCCAAAAGTCTACAAACAATAAGTGCTGGAGAGGGTGTGGAGAAAAAGGAACCCTAGTACACTGTTGGTGGGATTGTAAATTGGTGCAACCACGGTGGAAAGCAGTATGGAGATTCCTCAGAAAACTAAACATAGAACTACCATTTGATCCAGCAATCCCATTCCTGGGCATCTATCCAGAGAAAACCACGATTCACAAAGACACATGTACTCCAATGTTCACTACAGCACCATTACAATAGCCAAGACATGGAAACAACCTAAATGTCCATCGACAGAGGAGTGGATCAAGAAGCTGTGGTACATATACACAATGGAGTATTACTCAGCCATTAAAAGGAACAAAATTTTGGCATTTTTAGCAACATGGATGGACCTAGCAATTATCACGCCAAGTGAAGTCAGCCATACAATGAGACACCAACATCAAATGCTTTCACTGACATGTGGAATCTGAAAAAAGGACAGACGGAACTTCTTTGCAGAACAGATGCTGACGCACAGACTTATGGTCTCCAGAGGAGACAGTTTGGGGGTGGGGGGATGTGCTTGGGCTGTGGGATGGAAATCCTGTGAAATTGGATTGTTATGATCATTATACAACTACAGATGTGATAAATTCATTCGAGTAATGGAAAAAAAAAAACAAAAAAGCCTTATGGAGCTTCCGTGTCCCTAAGTACCAGCTTTCAAAAAAAAAAAAAAAAAATTTTTTTTCCAGTAAGTTCTAAGTGTTCTCTCATTTCTCAGAGGTACCCCTAGAGCAACTGTTCTCTTTTTAAATGATACCTAATACTGTCAACCTTATAGTGACCTGTGGAATGCACTCAGAATTTCTTGGGGTTTTTTTCCCATACTGCCTCCCTTTAAATACCAACTATGTGCAAATAACTCCTGCTGTACCATCTCAAGCCTTGCCCTACCTCCACAACTCCTGATTCCAATAGCCTTTTTTGAAATCTCCATGTGATATATAGGAGTCTGAACATGGAGCTCCCACTGTGATGCAGTGGGTTACTGATCCAGCTTCTGTCTGCAGTGTTGCCAATTTGATCCCCCACCCAGCACAGTGGGTTAAGGATCTGGCATTGCCACAGCTGTGGCATAGGTCACAAATGCTCAGATTCAATCCCCAGCCTGAGAACATCCATATACCAAGGGTGGAACTGGAGCTGCAGCTGTGGCCTACACCACAGCCACAGCAACACCAGATTCGGGCCTCATCTGCAATTTACACTGCAACTTTCAGTAACGCCAGATTCTTAATCCATTGAGCCAAGCCAGTGATCAAACCCGTATCCTCACGGAGACAAAGTCATGTCCTTAACTGGGGAGCCACAACAGAAACTCCTGGGCAAATCCTTTTCTTTTTCTTTTGGCTGCCCTGCAGCATATGAAGTTGCTCTGCTTGCGTAACACCTGATCCTCTACCCCAATGGGGGACTGAACCTGCATTCTGCTTCTGCAAAGAAACCGCCGATCCCATTGCGCCACAGCAGGAACACCCTGAACGAGTCTTATTGGTCACACTCCCATCAGGTTTCCTGGCCTCTGCAGCATGCGTCACAGCAGACCATGCCAACCTTCCAGAAGCACATCAGTCTTGTGTCTTTCTTTCTAACTCACAGATGGTGTCTCCCACTTCTCTAATCCCTTAACGGTGACATACCCCAGGGTCTGAGCCTGGGCCTCTCTCACTTTCCTACATTTCTCTTGCCAAATCCAACGATGCCTCCCAAATTTACAGCTCTAGCCCAGCTCTCTCTTTTGTGTTCCAGACTCAAAAGGCCTCCTTGACAATTCCGACCGGATTTAACCTTTTCAAAACGGAACTCTTCCCGCCCCTGCCTTCGGCAGGTCAAAATGGAACTCTTGATTTGCTCACCCCTCCCCAATCTTCTTCATTTCTTCAGCCACACAAATCCAAACCTTGGACGTGATACTTGTTTCCTTCCATTTCCCTCTTGGTCCATATCCAAGCCCTCAGGAAACTATATCCCTTCAAACCATCACCTGCATCTATCCACTTCTCTCCAGCTTTACCCCTGCCACTCTGGTCTAAACCATCACCATCGCTAACTTCAAAGAATCGGTATCTTTCTAGTCAGGTGGTCTCTATGCTTCCATTCTTGCCTCTCTCCTAACCACTTTCCACATAAGAGCCAGAAGGATTTTTTTTTTTTTTTTTTATCTTTTTAGGGCTGCACCCATGGCATATGGAGGTTCCCAGGTTAGGGGTCTAATACAGCTGCCAGCCTACTCCACAGCCACAGAAACGTGGGATCTGAGCTATGTCTGCAACCTATGCCACAGCTCACAGCAACACTGGATCCGTAACCCACTGAGCAAGGCCAGGGATTGAACCCACAACCTCATGGTTCCTAGTCAGATTCGTTTTCGCTGCACAACGACAGGAACTCCAGTTTTTTTATTTTTTTAACAAAGGATTTTGGGGGGGCCTCATCCGCAACATGTGGAAGTTTCTGGGCTAGGGATTGAACCCATACCACCAGAGACAACGCAGGATCCTTAACTGGCTGTGCCACAGCAGGAACTCCCAGAATGATCTTTTAAAATGTAACCACACACCTGTATTGAGCACTTACCATGTTCCAACAGTATCATATTAACCCTTTCCATCCTCACAGCAACCTACAAGGCAGGATCTATTTTTATCCCCCATTTACAGTGGAGAAACTGAGGCACAGAAAGGATGTTACTAGGTCCCAAATCACAGAAATGTAAGTCAGATCATGCTAGTACCCTGCTTGAAGATACCAGTGTCACTAGAATAAAATTTAAATTCTTTTTTTTTTTTTATTTTTAATTGGTCTTTTTTTTAGGGCCACATCCACAGTGCATGGAGGCTCCTAGGCTAGGGGTCGAATCAGAGCTCTAACCACCAGCCTACATCACAGTCACAGCAATGCCAGAGCTGAGCCGCGTCTGCGACCTACACCACAGCTCATGGCAATTCCGGATCCTTAACCCACTGAGCGAGGCCAGGGATCGAACCATCGTCCTCATGGATACTAGTCAGATTTGTTTCTGCTGAGCCAGGATGGGAACTCCAAAATTTAAATTTTTTATCTTGGCCCAAGGCTCTACACAATCCAACCTCTATTTACCTCTCCAACTTAATTTCCTCCCCCTTTTTCCACTCACACCATATTCTAGCCACTATGATCTTCTATCTGTGTTGTGAATAGGCCCTTTTCTTGCCATTCCCTCTGTCTGGAATATATCCTGCCTCAGTTCATGATTTGTTCATTCTCATGCTCTAAGTCTCAGCTCCATTAATTACTCTTGTTCCATCACCCTCTTCATTTTCTCCCTAGCACTGACACTGAACTTTAACTTGTTTTCCTGTTTACTGTCTTTCTCTACCGCTAGAATAGAAACTCCAGGAGAACAGAAACCTTGTAAGATAGATCTTACATCTCCAGTGCCTAGCACAGTGCACCCAGCACATTGTATGTGCCTAGAAAACCCTCATGTATAAATGTATCTGCCACTGCCTCTACAAGTGGGGCTTTCCTTCTATTTGTTGTGTGCTGAACTCCTGTTCATCCTTCAAGACCCAAATATCACCCCTTCTGGGAAGCTGTGGTTTTCTGAGACCCCGCAGCACTTTCTACATAGCCTGATACTTTTTCATATATCTTTTAGTCACTTCACTTGGAGTACCTCCAGAGCATAAACATCTGTTCCATGCTCCCTGTGTTCACCTTTGTGCCTGGCACAGGAGGTGCCTGAATTGTTCGTCGAATACATAAATGAATGAATTTGTGGAAAAATGGGGATTAACCCAGAACAAATGAGTCTAGTCACTAAACGTTCCTCTGCTCCCCACTAACCCTTCCCATTTAGAACTCTCAGCCCTCAGAGGGAACTGTGTATCCTGGCTAGGACCTGACCTCTCAAGACCTCCATTTCACTGGGCGCGGCCTCACCTGCCAATGACGTCCTTAGGGTCGTACTTCTGGTAAAACTCCTTGGCCGCAGCCCAGTCGGGCAGCTCATCCTCTGGTCCCACGTCCAGCGTCATTCTGAAGGAGGGGGGCGCCTGTGTGGAGGAAACGGAGGGCAGTGAGGCCCACAGGCTCTGAGAGGACGCACATCGCGGCTCACGGGGGCGCAGCCCTTGCGGCTGGGGAGCCAGGATCCTGAGGGATGGGGGACGGGGTGGGGGAAGGATCGGGACTGGGGAGACCCCACGAAAGGGCCTTTAGGGGTCGGGACAGGGTGGCAAGGCAAGGAGGGGGCAGGGGGGGAAGGGAAAAGGTGCGGTGGAAGGGGGGAAGGGGCACTCGGGCCGGTGGCTGTTGCTGCGCAGGCGCACTTGGGCAGGCGCCGGGACGGGGCGCGGGGTCTCGCGGGGACATACCCGCCGGGCGGGGAGAAGAGCAAGAGTAGAGTCAAAGCAGCTCAGTCGCGGGGTTCTGCTCTAGTCCCTTACCCGAGACGGTACCGGCAAAAACCTCAGGCCCCGCCCCCATCCTGTCCACCAATGGCCAGCGCCACCTGAAAACTGAAGTTCAAAGACCCCTCCGATTGAAAGCTGATAGTCCAATAAGAAGCCGAGAATCTCTGGGCTGGCGCGGGAGTGGAAGCTTGGAGTTACCAATGGTTGCGACGCTAGGGCGGGGCTTCAGATACGACCCATCAGCATACGGCATCCGCGAGGTCAGCAGGGGAGGAGCTTGTTGACCTGCGGAGCTGGGGCCTTGGAGCGGGACCCGGAAGTTAGGTTTACCGGGAAGTGTAACCTCCGCGTACCCGGGACGCGGGGCTTAATGCGCCTCTGACTCTCGTTTTTGGGCATGGCACTTTCAGTCTCCCAGAATCTCTATGTGAATTCGACTTTTAAAAACATTAGCAGCTGATCCAAAGCTCTTACCTTGAGAGGCAGCCTCCAGCCTTTAAAACGCTCGGGGCTCGCAGCTTGCAGCTCAACTTGGCCACTTTGGTTCGAACTTGAATGAGCTGTGGCCAGTCAGCCACTAGAGACTCTCTCGTCTTGTGGCTGCTCCAAACCTTGGATACCTCCAAAGCCATAGTGCCCACACCTGGGGTTATACATCTTCCCAGTCTTCCGCCACCCGCTCCCAAAAGCCTTGGATGGTGTCACACTCTGCTCTAAGCCTACCAAGTTGTGAGATTCTTGCAGGAGCGACTGACTTCATAGATATTAGTGCATAGCTCAACCCTGACATTCATTTACTCATTCAACAAATATTTGTTGAGCGTCTCAGCGTTAGATTAACAGCAATGAAAGAAAGAAAGAAAGAAAGAAAAAAAAAAAGTCCTTACCCTTGTGGAAGTTATGTTCCTGAGAAAGAGGCAGAGAATGAATTCTTTTAACCTAACAACTATCTTAGAAATGTCACTTTGGGATCACAAACGTGGAAGAAGTTAAAAAATGAATACAAGTAACTTTTTAAGAGTATTTTGACCTTACACCATATTTGGTAGACCGGCTTGGTAGTATAATGGAATAATTATTTTGAAACTGAACAAATGAATAAACATATTGATGTATTTGGCAGTCAGGGTTCTTACTGTAGGAATATAGAATTTGGAATGGGGAACAGAAAGGACCTTATGACTGATTGAAATTGGAGGCATAATTTTAGGAATAATTTTTAAAATAGATAAAATTAGGTATTTTCTAGCTCTCACCTCTAAAAGGGCCTAGCAGCAAAAACATCCCCATTAGAGTGAGCACAGCTAGTGTCTAGATGCTGATTTCAAAGTAACCTTCCTCAAAAGAAACCAGAGCTCCTTGGGAGACTCAGCCTAATTCCCAGGCTGGAGACTTTCTCTGTACTTTCTTGTACAAGATGAACCTGGAATAATTTGTGCCAGAAAGTGAAGAAAGATGGGGACTTAGACACAAGAACCAGGTTGAAATCAGGGACAAAAAGAATGATGAGACTGAGAGGGTCATGAGTGAACCTTCTGATGTGCTAGAAATGTTCCATTCACCTAGGAGGTGATTACACAGGTGTGTTCATGTAACATTCACCAGTCAGCACACCTAAGATCTGTGTACTTTACTGTAGATAAATTATACTTCAACAAAACAGTTTAAGAAAGCTAATGGCAGCAATGAATATAACAAAATGAATTTTAAAACTCTGAGACCAAAGACAAACAAAAACTCTGAGACCACGCTGACACTAAAATTGTAAATAAATAAATGGAGAAAAAGACGTTCTTTATAGTGGAATGCCAGATAATAAATGCAGAAATAAAGTTAAAACATCAACATTTTGTAAGCCTCATAATAACTGACTTGGGCAAAATAGGCTTAAAATTACTGGTGAAAATTTGCTGGGGAACAGGATATTTATATAGACTTTTTTTTTTTTTTTTTTTTTGCTTTTTAGGCCCGCACCTGAGGCATATGGATGGAAGTTCGAAGGCTAAGGGTCAAATCAGAGCTGTAACTGCTGGTCTACACCACAGGCACAGCAACTCGGGATCCGAGCCACGTCTTCTATCTACACCACAGCTCACAGCAACACTGGATCCTTAACCCACTGAATGAAGCCAGGGATGGAACCCAAGTCCTCATGGATACTAATTGGGTTTGTTATCACTAAACCACAATGGAAAATCCTATACTATTCTTTTATTGTTTTATAGATCTGAATTTGTTCTGTTTGTTTGTTTTGTTGTCTTTTTGCCATTTTTCTTGGGCCGCTCCAGTGGCATATGGAGGTTCCCAGGTTAGGGGTCCAATAGGAGCTGTAGCCACCGGCCTACACCAGAGCTACAGCAACGCAGGATCTGAGCCACGTCTGCAATCTACACCACAGCTCACGGCAACGCCGGATCCTTAACCCACTGAGCAAGGCCAGGGATCGAACCCACAACCTCACGGTTCCTAGTCGGATTTGTCAACCACTGAGCCACCATGGGAACTCCTGAAATTTGTTCTTAGTAAAGAGTTAAAAAATAGCAAGACCTCATGAAATGTGTTTGGGGGAATGGGATATTCTCTTCTAGTAAACTGAAACTTCTAATTAATCCATTAGCGCTTTAAAAGTTTTTGTTGGAATTTCTGTTGTGGCTCTGGGGTAACAAACTGGACTAGTATCCATGATGACATGGGTTTAATCCCTGGCCCCACTCAGTGGGTTGGTTAAGGATCCAGCTTTGCTGTGAGCTGTGGTGTAGGTTGCAGACGCGGCTCGGATCTGGAGTTGCTGTGGCTGTGGTACAGGCCGGTGGCTACAGCTCTAATTTGACCCCTAGTCTGGGAATTTCAATATGCCATGGGTGCAGCCCTAAAAAGACAAAAAAAATCCCACCTCATTGTAAACATCCAAATCTCCACATTCAGGGTGGCAGTTGCTGTTATCCAATCCTTTCACACCCTGCTACTTACTAGCTGTGTGACCTTAGGTAATCTGTGCCTGCTTCAGTAACAATAGTACCTACATCAAAAATTTTCTTTTTTTTTTTTTTCTTTTTAGGGCCGCACTCACGGCACATGGAGGTTCCCAGGCTAAGGGTCAGATCAGAGCTATAGCTGCCAGCCTACGCCACAGCCACAGAAAGGCAGGATCCAAGCCATGTCTTCGACCTACACCACAGCCAACAGCAACACCAGATCTTTAACCCACTGAGCGAGGCCAAGGATCAAACCTGCAACCTCACGGTTCCTAGTCGGATTCGTTTCTGCTGCGCCACGACAGGGACTCCTAAAGGTGTGTTTTAATATCTGTGGCCAATGGGAACTCCTACGTTGAGTAAATTTGAAGACTGAACAAGAAATATAAAATGCTTAGGATACACCCTGGAATATAGTAAGCATTCAGTAAATAGTAGTTGCTGCTATGACTCTTCCTCTCTGGCCTCAGGGTCTCAGTATTACATAACAGAGAAGCTTGGTTCTTTCTAAGAACCGAAATTTCCAGAGGAAGAAGGAAAAATGGGGAAAAATCCTTTCTTCTTCTTGAAGCTCCTAGGTAAGGGGAAATGCAGGCTTCTGCTATCAGTCGGATGGCCAATCTGGCTCTCACCCAAGGGCCCAGGGAAAAGCAGAGGAAGAACAATTAGACAGGAGCATTTTGCCACTAAAAAAGATTTTTATTATAAAACAAATACTAATAAAATCAGGCCTGGTCTTCAACCACACCACCTAGAGGCCTCTAGGAAAGGAGTAGGTTGGGGGGAATAGGGGACGGTGGGCACTGAAAGAACAGAGCAGGTTGACCTCCCCTCATCGGTCTCAGCTGCTGCCATTTGTAAAGGACTTAAGAGCTCTTCCAAAGACCTTTGAGAGAAGCACCATCCTTCCAGTCAGGAAGTACCACTGCTGGCACCAGACCCTAGCACTGCAGGAACCAGGAGGTCTCAGCTGACTCTCAGCAGAGGCCACCCAGGGTCACTCAGCCTGGGCGATGACGTAGGAGAGCAGCCATAGAAGCAGGGGGCCCAGAACGAGGACTGCAAGCCAGACAGCAAAGCTGGCCAGGATGTACCTCCGGGCCCGGGCCCCCCAGTGCACTGCCTCCTCCAACCGGCCTGTCTTATGCCGCTCTTCTGCCTGTGGGGGCAGGTTTTTGGTTAGATTCTCCTCCGGCTTCTGCCCCCAAATGCCCCACTGCCCCACTCCAATCCTACAACCTTGTCATGATTGAAAGTCTCACACCCAAACCCTCCACCTCCCTTTCCAGTTTCTCTCTCATGTCTCATCTGCAAAGTAAGCTACACACTCCGCTCTGCCTTCTCTTTAGGATGGCTGTTGCTAGCTCACAAGATTATATATGGGAAAGTACTTTTCAATCATTTTATTCCCCATCCTCTTCTAGTCGCCCTAGATTCATTCAGAATTTGGAATTCTTGGCAAAAAAACAATGAGCAATCTTGGAGGATTTCACTTGTTTCCAATTAAATACCACCCAATTCTCTTTAGTCCAATGGGCCTCATCTTTTTCAATACTAAGGATTCTTTCCATAATTTTGCCCTAATGGAACCCAGAAATTCTGAAGACAGGAATGTAGTTTCTGATCAAAATACAAGTAGAGCTGAAGAAATGCCAGTATATTTAAGTTAGCCTCGTGGCCTTTCAAAAGGTTCAGGTGCAGTTTCTGTTAGAGGTATTGAAATGGTGAAGCACTCTTAAAGACCCCAAAGATTCTTCTGGACTCCTACGGATTGTTCTATTTACTGCTCAGACACCTTGAATTTTGGCCCTTTCCAATTTACCCTCTATGTAGGTACTGAAAGTAGATGGTACCGAAACACAAATCTGACCGTTTCATTCTCCTTTGCAAAATTCTTGAAAGGCTCCCCAGCACTTTCCAAACAAAGCTGAAACTCCTAAGCACAGGAGAGGAAGCTCTTGGGAATCTGGCCTTCTGGCTTCATCTCTCCCTGTTCCTTATTGGTTTAATCAGAATGAACTAAGAGTCCAGGCTGTCTTTGTACAGGTTCCCTGTGCTTCCCTTGACCATGAATGCTCTTCTACCCTAGTCACTCATCCTTTAGGGTCACTTTCCTGTCATTCAGCCTACTCTACATGTACGTGTAATCACAACGCATATCCTCCCTAGACACCCCATGCTTCCTCTCTTAGTACTTATGAGTTGCAATCCGTTAATCATTACCCATTTTTACAGCCATCTCTTTCATTAGACTGTGGGCCCTTGGACGACAGGAACCATGGCTTATTCTTATATGTGGTAATAGGCCCACGGCCAAGCTCTGACAGGCATTTAATATAGACCAATCCGACATACAGAACCACCGCCTTACTACACCCACACCCCTGCTCCCATACGAACTGCATTCCTCACCTTGATGGCAAACACAAGGGCCACAACTCCCAGGCAAGAGCAGCCACATATAACGCTAGTAGCTGCCAAGCAGCGGAGACGGAACCAACAGCAGCGAATGGGGAATGGAGAATGAGCAGCTTCCGTGTTGGTCACCAAGATCTCCACTGCTTTCTCCTCGTCCTCCATCACCTGTGGGCGATAGTCGAGACACGTGTAAGTCCAGCAACTGAACCCTTGGCCTGTCTTGCTCAGACTCTATCCCTCTCTCTGATCATGTCCCCGTGGTCTAGCCCAACTCTCAGGAATGCCGCCTTACTGGGGAATTCCCTAGTGACTCAGACCAAGAGAGGAAATGTGTGGCTGGAATTCTTTCTCCTCAGCCTAAGGTTCTGAGTCTTTCTTTTCTTTCTTTTTTTTGGCAGTGCTCCCTGCACGTGGAAGTTCCCAGTTTGGCTAGATGGAGCGACTCGAGCTGCTGCAGTGACAATGCCGATCCTTAACCCACAGAGCCACAGGAGAACTCCCAGTTCCAAGTCTCTGAAGGCAGGTTGGTATGGACATAGCATCGTCTACATGTACTACTTACTGTTTTGACAAGAGGGGAAAAGCAAAATGACGAGTGCACACTGAGAAGCAGTAGAGTGTTTCTCAAAACCTGATAGGAATCTGTGACTACTCAAGTGAGTGACTTTAATCTGTACTTCAAAAGGCCCTAAAATTCCTTAAAGTTCCTTAGAGGCTGCCCTCGAGTATGGAGCGATCAGAGAAAGGCACCCTAGGCCCTACACCCCACTTCAAACAAGGCAGCCATTGCATATGAAAACAGTTCTGGGGATGGGGGAAAGGAAGGGGAAAACTACCCATCTAAGCTCTATATAGCTGGGGAAACTGAACATCAGAAAGACCTCACCTCCCTAAATCAGGGCCTCTCTTGCTGTACTCTCTTCCACCTCCTATTTTAACCCAGATCATACAACACAATCAGATTAGCACCTTGAGTCCCAATGACTTCATAACCCACAGAAACCTGCATAATGATGCCTGACCTTGTAATTTCTCAGCTCCCTATTTCTCAAGCCCTTGGAGCTTTGGCATCAAACCGTCTTTCTAACCTTCACCTCCAACCATTTCCCTATGCCTTAGACAAAATGAAACCATTTGCAGTTCTCTGACCACAAATAACAAAGGATAGGAGAGGGGAAAGAAAAGAGGCAAGATAAGCAAATTAACAAAAAACCATATATGCCACAAATCTGCAGGAAAATGGACATGAGGAAAGAACTCAGATGAGGTAAACAGATAGCGCCATCATGGGGAAAACTCAAGGAGAGGGTCCAGGGAATTGAGAGGAGAGAAAATACAAAAACATACAGGGACTCTTACCTGGCAATAAGGCCTCGAGGGACTGAGAGTTTCGGCTCCTGCCTCAGGTTTGATTTGGCTTGGGTGGAGAGGGAGCTGACTCAGGGCTCCAAGCCAAGCCCAGGGGTGGGGTTGGGTGGCCAGCCACCATCTGAGGAGCCCCAGAAACTCGGAAGGGGGTGTGGCTGATTCAAACCAGTTTGGCTAGATGGAGGAAAGCAAGGGAAAGCAAAGGATGGAGCAACTGGAGGTAGGATGCCTGCCTTCTGAAAAGGGAGTGAAAGCACCTGCGCAAGAGGGATAAAAGCAGGGAACAGTCTGAGGCACCAGATAGCTCTGAGGCTCAGGAACCAAGGGAACAGAAGAGAGAGGAGGAAAATTATGAGTCTGTATGACTTAAAATGGAAACTTTAGAGAAAGGTACCCCTACCAGATCAGATCTGCCATTCCCCCTCTTCTTGGGTGCAGATTTCTGCCTCAAAGACACATAATTTTGGGTTAGAGATGAGGTACTAGGGTCTCAGCAAGAGCAAGAGCAAGGAGAAAAATAATGCCCAAGTTCCCACCCAACCCTCCACCAGACCAGAAAATCAGAAGCCTCCTTACGCGGATGCTCATACAGAAACTAAGTTTATTATTTTTTCTTCTTAAAAAAAAGAAAAAGAAAAAAGAAAAAAAAAAAAAAACTCATTGTAGAGAGAAGCCCCTCCCCCTTCCCCTAAGGGTGGGGGGCTGTGAAAGATAGCTGGGGAATCAAGTACAAGGGGGTGGGGACAGAAACTATCTTGCCACCCTTAACACTGCCCAGCCATGTGGGGTGGAAGGGAAGGGAATATGTGAAGAGCCCCGTTTCCATGACAACCAGTTGCCTACCCCCTACTTTGGTGGAAAGGAGGGAGAGGCCCCTATGTCTCCCTGGAGGTTCCCCCCTCAAAAAACTTCAAGTAGTGGTTAACAAAATCAGGCCTGGTCATGGAGGGAGAGGGGCCATGGCAGAAAGCCGAGGTGGAGGGGCAGCCCCCTCACGTCTTGGCCTTGCGGCCTCTGTGACTAACGGTAGGGCCAGCCAAGTGCGGAGGGGCGCTGCTACGCAAGATACGCTGGTCCCCTTGGTTGGTGGCCCCACCGAGCCGACGGGGGCCAGGCCGACGGCGTGGGATCCCAACCCCTTCCTCCTCCTCACCTGAGGCCTCAGCCTCAGACTCCTCTACTGAACCTTCAGGCCCCAGGGGACTTGGGGGCTGTAGGCGGCTTCGCTTTGCCAGCCCAGGACCACCACCAGCTGGGGCCCCTGCCCGTTTGCGAGGCACCTTCTCAGTCTCTAGTGGGGGAACTAGAGACCCTGGACGCAGCCGGGTTGAGCGCAGTTTTGGAGCTAATGAGACCACAGGAGGTGTCAATTCTAACCCGCCTGGCCCACTCTCCGCTAAATCCAGGTCATCCTGAATTACAGCCACCACCATGGACCCTTCACTCTTTCGTCCCCGAATTCCCTCTGCTTCAAGCCGTAGGCGGGCCAGGCGAGTGAGGGGGCGGCTTCCATCCTCATCAGAAGAACTACCCTCACTCTCCCCCTGGCCCTGGGGTTGCCGCTGCTTCCCCAATCCACAGCTCTCAAGGACAGAACTGTCACGGTCCAAGACAGGGAGCTGGCTGGGCCGAGGTGATGGTGGGTTCTTGGGAGGTCGGCCCCGCTTCCGCTTGGGTGGGGATGTTGAAATGGTGAGAGTGGTGACAGTGCTGGCGACAGTAGCAGTGGGACAGGCTAGGAGTGGTGGGAGTGGTGGCAAGGGTGGTGGTAGCGGGAGTGGCTGCGTCCGGCTCTCTATGTTGCCATCCCCTGAGGAAATGGTCCCAGGAATGGGCAAATCTCGGGCCTTAGGGGGCCGCCCACGCCTTCTTTTCTCCACAGGTGATAGGATGATGGGCTCGGGTCTATGAATTGGCTGGGGTCCAAGAGGCTGGGGCCCAGGAATAAGCTGGGGTGCCAGGACAGGCTCCGCAACAATAAGGGTCTCAGCCCCAGGGCCTGAGTCAGCCCCATTCGTTTTTCCCTTAGAGGTGGATGAAGGTGCCTCATCCACCCCTCGCCCAGCATCTGCTGGAGACCTGTTCTTCTTGGGGGGCCTCCCCCTCCGACGTTTCACAGCAGGAGGAGTGATGGCGAGTAGTGCCCCTTCTCCATTTTCTGGGCTGCCCCCACCAGTCACCCCCAGCTCAATGCGACGGCGAGCTATGAAAGGCTGCTGGGTTGGGGTGGGCAGTGTGGATGGGGGAGCAGCTTCACAGGGACCACTGGTGGGAGGTGAGGATTCTGGCCCTGACACGCTGCGGGTAGATGGGCTTCCAGGGCTGGCACCAGTCTCAGAGACCCCAGGCACTAGGGTACTGGCAGTTCCCCGCTGCTGTCGTCGCCGCCTCACTAGTTCCTTTTCCTCTACCACAGTCACTAGCCGTCCTGGCAGCTTGCGAAGCACTTTGGGACCTGGAGGCTGCCCTGGCCGACCAGCCCCCTGACCCCTAATTTCTACATCAGCACTGGTGCGACGCCGAGGGGGCCGGGCAGGTGAAGGACCCTCAGGGGTGGAGGTGGCCGAGGATGAGGTTGATGGGGCTGCAACTTCAGCTGAAACAAGTTCCTGTGGTTTCTCTGGGGTAGAGGTTGGGGTCTGGGCCTCCACGAGCTCTTCTGAGTTCTTGTCAGCCTCCAATGACTCCTGAAGTAGCTCGTCAGATGCTGCTGAGGGCGGGAGCTCCAGCTTACTGCTCTCACTCAGACACGCGGGCACCTCCTCACCATCAGGCAGCACTGAGAGGATGGTCGCCTCGGCAGGCTCGGGCACCTCCTGCTCTTGACCGTTGGGGACGCTGCCAGCCGCCAGGGTTGGGCTAGGTGCAGAAGAGGCGAGAGAAAGGTTCTTCTCTGACATAGGCAGGATCTCAACAGCAACTGGCAACAGATCCTTAGGGGGCACAAAAGTAACTGGGGAAGTCTCGGAACTGGCCATGTCAGCCAGCTCCAGGGACTCAGTAGACGCCACTGCTTGTGCGCACAGCTCTGCCTCAGGCCCCAAGCCCAAAGGGAGGTTGGTGACTGGCGGGGAAACGGGCACAGAAGGCAGACGAAGCAGGAGAGGGCAGGAAGGAGTTAAAAGAGAAGTTTGGGCTGGAGGTGGAGTATGAGCTGGTGGAGGAGTACAGGCAGGAGGAGGGGTACAGGCAGAAGAACAAGAGGGCGGTATCTGTGCAGAAGGAAGCGGGGGGGAAGGCAAGATATGGACAGGAAGCATAGTTATTGGATTTGGGGTTGAAATGGGGATGGGGGCAGAGACTGGAACAGGGATTGGGGCAGGAATTGCAGCAGGAGCTGAAGCTGGAGTGGGTCGAGGCCTAGGTGCTGGCCGGGGAACTCGGTCCCTGGCAGGGCTGCAGCGGGGGGGTGTGGAGGTGCTGCGGGTATGATGGGTGGATGTGACAGGAGTGTGGTTTGCCCCTTGAGTCTCAGCCCGGGCTCCACGAAGACGCTCACTGACGCGAGTCCCTGGCCTTTCAGGGGCTTTGGCCTTCTTACTGCGCCGGTGGCCGCCTCCACCAGTCCCACAGGAAACCTCATCCCCAGCCCCTGGCCCCTCCTCCTCCTCTTGGGGTAGGCGGAACACCTCCTCCTTGGCTTGGTCCAGATCCTTTCGAGCAGCTTCCACTTGCTCCTACCAACAACAGAGCCCAAGGAGTGATCAGAGGGAGGCAAGCAGCACAGGGAGTGGGCTGAAAGCACCCACTTTCCACTTCTATCCCCACTCCCCAGAAATACTCACTTCTGCCTGCTTGAGCTCCTCTCGGCTCACCTCCTCCAACGAGGCTTCCAGGAATTTCATGGCATAGCGTTCAATGGGAGTCAGCTGTGGGGAAGAGCAGTGGTGATGAACATAGGGACCTGGTACTCAGGGCGCATCACCCTTGTTTATCTTCACCAGGGAAGACAGAAGGGGCACAGAGCCCAAAGGAAGGAACTATGGTAGGTGAGGTTGAGAACTGATGGATCCAACACTGACCTGTTCCACAAGGGCAGCAATTTCCTGCTCAGCCCGGGACATCTCCTCATCCTCAGCCCCAGGCCGACCAGCCTCCTCTCCCTCACCAGCAGGAAACCCATCATTCTCATTGAATTCTGCAAGCTCAGCCACCTGTTCAGCCTTGGCCTGGGTGGCTGCACGGATATCCTCTTCATCCTCTGCCCGACACAATGCCTATGAGAGTGTGGAGAAGAAAAACCATGAGAATTAAAGAACTTTACATCCTGTAATTTGATTCTGGCAAATGTTTGAGGCCAATTTTATACCAAGTCAGGTTAACATCAGAACTCAACACTTGGGAGTTTCTGTCATGGCTCAGAGGTAACGAACCCGACTTGTATCCATGAGGATGCAAGTCCAATCCCTGGTCTCATTCAGTAGGTTAAGGATCTGGTGTTGCCCTGAGCTGTGGTGTAGGTCGCAGACACGGCTTGGGTCTGGCGTTGCTGTGGCTGTGGTGTAGGCTAGCAGCTACAGCTCTGATTTGACCCCTAGCTTGGGGACCTCCATATGACACCAAAAAACAAAAAGCAGTCCCAAGGAGTTAATGGTGTGGTACAACAGGATCGGCAGCCTCTCTGGAGCACTGAGTCACAGGTTCCATCCCCAGCCTGGCACAGCAGGTTAAGGATCCAGTTGCTGCAGCAGAGGTCGCCAACTGTGGCTCAGATCTGATCCCTGGCCTGGAAACATCACATGTGTAGGGTGGCCAAAAAAAAAAAAAAAAAAAAAAGGAAAAAAAATCAACAACAGTCCCCAAAATTTTGAATACAAAAAATCCACAATTCTTTTTTGCACTGAGATGCTTCATGGTATCAGACTAACTACATCTGATCATTCCCCTGAGATGACTATCCAGGCAGATCACACCAAAGTCACTGAAGGAAACAGCCTAGAGCATGAAAGGAAGACACCTGGAAAGGAAAAACTTCTCCATGATAATCTACACCTGCATTTCCTCAACCATTTGTATACTTCTAAAAAAAAAAAACACATACGCCCAGACCCCACCCCTTAAAACCATAATTTACTAAATTGTGAGATAGGGCCCAAGAACCAATCTTTTGGAAAGCTTTCCAAGTGATCTTAATATATAATCAGTGTTTGAGAAATGAGAGTTTTATATCATATACAAAGTATTTCCTTATATCCACTATGTCATTTAACCTTTAGTTATTTCCTCCTCATTTAAGATTTCAGAAAAGTGGAATATGATGCTCAGAAGATTAACTGGGGGTTGGCTTAACAAACATAATCATTAAGAAGCACTACTGGGAGTTCCCGTCATGGCGCAGCGGAAATGAATCCGACTAGGAACCATGAGGTTGCGGGTTCGATCCCTGGCCTCACTCAGTGGGGTCAAGGATCTGGCATTGCTGTGAGCTGTGGTGTAGGCTGTAGACGCGGCTTGGATCCTGCGTAGCTGTGGCTCTGGCACAGGCCGGCAGCTGTAGCTCCGACTGGACCCCTAGCCTGAGAACCTCCACATGCCACAGGTGCAGCTCTAAAAAGCAAAAAAAAAAAAAAAAAAGAAGCACTACTGGGAAGTTCCCACTGTGGCTCAGTGGGTTAAGGTCCCAAGGTTGTCTCTGTGATAATGCAGGTTCGATCCCTGGCCTTCCTCACTTAAGGATCTGGTGTTGCCACAAGCTGTGGCATAGGTCACAGATGTAGCTTGGATCCAGTGTTGCCATGGTTGTGGTGTAGGCTTCAGCTATAGCTCCAATTTGACCCCTAGCCTGGGAACTTTCACACACTGCAGGTGTGGAAAAAGAAAAAAAAAAAGCACTATTGAGAGTTCCCTTGGGATGCAGCAGGTTAAGGATCTGGTGCTGTCACTGCAGTGGCATGGGTTTGATCCCTGGCCTGGGAACTTCTGTGAGCTGTGGGTGTGGCCAAAAAAAAAAAAAAAAGTAGAAACACTACTGGAATGCAAACCTGGATCTGAGAACTCCAAATCCTGTTCTCTGTGAAATCAAGTGAGCCAATCAATAAGCAATTTACTCACAACTATCAAAGGACAACTGTAATCTGAGAAGCAGCAGGAACAGTTCTCTCTCCTTTGACAAGCTCACCAGACTGAGAAACAACACAAAATGTAACCATTTGCTCTAAAAACTGCTCCCTCTTTTGTCACCTGCTCGAGGATATGGGTCTGCTTGCTGGCCACAGTCTCTTCCTCATCTTCTGGGGCAGAGGGTACAGATGAGCCAGACGGCTCCTCCAGAGGCATATCAAACAGCTCTCGGATGGTCTGCTTTGGAAAAAACATACAAAAGGTGTCAGAGCCAATGGAATGCTGGTTCCAGGTCTACACCTATGAGACTGATAGCTCTTAGTAGTATCAGAAGCACCACTGGTTGAAGAGGTAGACCTGTGGAGGCCAAAGCAGCTGTTTTTTTTTTTTTTTCTCCAAACCATCCTTTTTAATAAACAGTAGTAACACCTACAGCCATTTCAGTTTTCTCCTGCACAGACTTGAAAATCTTAGTACCTGTTTAAAATAGGCTGTAGTGAAGTTGCCTCCCTCAATAGCCATGTCTCCCAACATTCTCTTCTGATTTGCCTTTTTTAGGATGTTCTCCTCCACTGTCCGTTCACTGATAAGCCTAGGGGATGATGAAGGACATGTGTCAACAGCTAAATATATCAATAAAACCCTATCAACAAGGGAAAGTAAGGTGAAGAGAGACGAGGCAATACCTATATATATGGACATCTCGAGTCTGGCCAATTCGGTGACAGCGATCCTGGGCCTGAGCATCCATGGTAGGATTCCAGTCACTATCGTAAAAAACGACAGTATCTGCCCCTGTCAGGTTCACGCCCACACCCCCACTTCGAGTTGAAAGGATGAAGCAGAATATGCGTTTGTCTGCATTGAATCGTTCCATCAATGCCTAGAGGACAAGGAAAAAAAAGACAGTATTGGGAGTTAAATGCCCAAAACAGACCAAGGCTTATTAGTTCACTCCTTAGAGCCTTCCTAGGACTCCAAGGCCTGGAAAAAGGAGACAGACGCTCAAGCGAGACTCTAAAGGCTATAGATGCCTGGGTTACCTGTCTCTGTTCAACTCTAGTAGACCCATCCAGACGCAAGTAGAGGTGGCCATGGTAGGTGAGAAACTGCTCCAATACATCCAGCATTCGGGTCATCTGGGTGAATATGAGCACCCGGTGGCCCTCCGCCTTGAGCTGTCGCAATAGCACTGCCAATGTCTGCAACTTTCCTGAAGAGATATGAAGGGGTACAGAGCCAGCTATAAGCTCAAATGGGATGAGCACTTAGCACTAGAAGGCTATAGAGTTGAAAGGTAAAGTTTTAGGCCAGGGTTTCAATTAACTTAGATCAAAAATATTTAACTTTAGGAGTTCCTCTCTGGCTCGGAGGAAATGAATCTGACTAGCATCCATGAGGACGCAGGTTCGATACCTTGCCTTGCTCAGTGGGTTAAGGATCCGGCGCTGTCGTGAGCTGTGGTGTAGGTTGCAGGTGTGGCTCAGATTCCATGTTGCTGTGGCTGTGGTGTAGGCCAGCAGCTACAGCTCCGGTTTGACCCCTAGCCTGGGAACCTCCATATGCCACTGGTGCAGCCATGAAAAGACAAAAAAAAAATTTCAACTTTATATATCTTCTTCTCTTAAGGGTTCTCCCTCTTCAGTCTGCTCCTGTTGTTGCTCTGACTTCCTTAAATCTAACTAGGAGCAGGGTAATATAGGCTCTCAAGAAGAAGAAAAGAAATCCTGAATGGTGTATGAGCAAGAGATCTTTTTCTTTCTTTCTTTTTTTTTTTTTTTTGCTTTTTAGGGCTTCACCCATGGTAATTTGGAGGCTGGGGTTCAATTGGAGCTACAGCTGCCAGCCTACACACAGCCACAGCAATGCAGGATTCGAGCCAAGTCTGCAACCTACACCACAGCTCATGGTGACACCAGATCCTTAACCCAATGAGCGAAGCCAGGGATCGAACTAGAAACCTCATGGCTCCTAGTTGGGTCCATTTCCACTGAGCCACAACAGGAACTCCTGAACAACAGATCTTTAACTACTACACTGAAAGTGAAACAAGAACAGATTCACAGGACAAACATCAACATATCTGCTGATGTCATAGCTTACAGATGAAGATGGAAGGTCACTAAGGAGAGAATCTCAGAAGAAGGATCTTATGAGGTCATCTAGCTCAAGCTTCCATCAAACACAAAAATAACTTCTGTAACGTTTTTCTTTCTTTTTGTAGAACCATACCTGCGGCATAGTTCCCAGGCTAGGTGTCAAACTGGAACTGCAGCTACTAGCCTACACCACAGCCACAGCCACATGGGATCCAAGCCACATCTGCGACCTACACCACGGCTCACAGCAATGTCAGACACCCAACCTACTGAGTGAGACCAGGGATTGGACCCACATCCTCATGTATACTAGGTGGATTCGCTACTGGTGAGCCACAATGGGAACTCCATCCATAACATTTCTAATTAAATCACTTCAAACACTTAACGAGTCATCTATTCTAAAGGGTTCCAAATGTTACAACATTATTGTTTTGTTTTGTTTTTTTTACTGAACACATACTAATAACAATTCTTTCTTATATTCTAAGACATTTAAGAAATCATCAAACATGTTACTATAGAAACACCTGTGCGGAGTTGTGGCAGAAACTATTCATTACTGTCCAACAGCCATTCTTGGTTAACAGAACCCGATTAACGCTGTGGACACCTGGCAGAGATCCTTGATCCCAGGGAAGGCCCACCCCAAACCAAAACCGCAAGATGAATCATTATTGGTCTAAGCCACAGTTCCTCTTTGCCATTTCCCTTTGTCAGTGATTGCTCTAGGGACGGGCATATGGCCCGATGTGAGCCAATGAGTTTTTGACTCAATGTCAAATGAAAGGGCTTTCTTTCCCAGAGAAAAAAAAATGAAAAGTTTGCTAGAAATGTTTGTCTCAACCCTTTGTTTCCTGCTTGGAGAATTGCTGTGCTCCCTGGAGTTATAGCAGCCATCTTAACACCATGAAGAAATAACCACGCAAAGAGTTCCCATTGTCGCTCAGTGGTTAACGAATCCGACTAAGAACCATGAGGATGTAAGTTTGAAACCCTGGCCTTGCTCAGTGGGTTAAGGATCTGGCGTTGCTGCGAACTGTAGTGTAGGTTGCAGACGAGGCTCAGATCCCTTGTTGCTGTGGCTCTGGCACAGGCCAGTGGCTACAGCTCCAATTAGACCCCTAGCCTGGGAAACTCCATATGCCTCGGGAGCGGCCCTAGAAAAGGCAAAAAGACAAAAAAAAAAAAAGAAAGAAAGAAAAAAACACCCATGCGAATGAAAAGATAAAAGCTGGAATTCCTACTCCGCTGCAGTGGGTTAAGGATCTGATGTTGTCTCTGCAGCAGCTTGAGACTCTGCTGAGGCGCAGGTTCAATCCCCAGCCCTGCACAGTAGGTTTAGGATTCAGCATGGCCCCAGCTGAGGCAAAGATCATAACTGAGGCCCGGATTTGATCCCTGGGCCAGGAACTTCCACATGCCATGGGTAAGACCAAAAAAAAGAGAAAGAGGAGTTCCCGTCATTGTGGCACAGAAACAATCCGACTAAGAACCATGAGGTTGCGGGTTCAATCCTTGGCCTCGCTCATTGGGTTAAGGATCCGGCGTTGCCGTGAGCTGTGGTGTAGGGCACAGACTCAGCTAGGACCTGGCGTTGCTGTAGCTGTGGCATAGACAGGCAGCAACAGCTCCAATTATACCCCTAACCTGGGAACCTCCATATGCCACTGGTGTCGCCCTGAAAAGACAAAAAAAAAAGACAATAAATAAATAAGCAAACAAACAAACAAAAGAGAGAGAGATAAAAGCTCAGGATGGCCTGTGGAAATCCTGGATCCATGAAGACACCACTAAGCTGTTAAACCAGCCCTTTATACTCCATTCTCAGCATTTCTCATTAAGTAAACAATAAATGATCTTGTGGTTTAAGCCACTTTTGGTTGGTATTCTGTGACTTGTAGGCAAATTGATTCTAACCAATGGGATTCTAACCAAAAGTCTTTTCCCAAAGCAAAAGGTACTAAATATTTACTGTGTACCACCTCATGGCTTTCCCCATAACTCTGAAAACTCCATGCTGTGGTATCTCATTTGCCATTATATCTCCAACTATTAGTATGTGATGGTCACAACATAATCACTGAATATACTGAGTTCAGCACACATTTTCAACTTTCATCAAATTCATGAATGCAAAGAATCTATCATAAGGCCTACATTTCTCCATCCTATCTGTAGGCATAACCTAAAAGAATTACCTGGAGTTCACGTCGTGGCTCAGCGGTTAACGAACCCAACTATCATCCATGAGGATGCCGGTTCGATCCCTGGCCTTGGTGAGTGGGTTAAGGATCTGGTGTTGCCATGAGCTATGGTATAGGTCGCAGATGTGGCTCAGATCTGGCGTTGCTGTGACTGTGGCATAGGCCGGCAGGTGGAGCTCCAATTCGACCCCTAGCCTGGGAACCTCCAAATGCTGCAGGTGTGGCCCTAAAAAGATAAAAGACAAAAAATCAAAAGGAAAAAAAAAAAATTACCTAAGGAGCTCCTGCTGTGGCATCGTGGATTAAGCATCTGTGACTGCAGTGCCTCAGGTCCCTGGGATCTAGCACTGCTGCTGCTGAGAGGCACAGATTTGATACCTGACCCAGGAACTTCCATGAGCCATGGGTACAGCCAGTGTAAATAAATAAATAAATAAATAAATGTGTGCACATGTATGTGTACTAAAAAAGTTATCTAATGTTTAATGAAATCCAGAGACCTTATGTACAGCATCCCTTTGATATAAGTCATGCTACTAAGATAAGAAAAAAGGTCAAGGGACCTCCACTGGCTAATGAACTCACCGCAATCATACTGGATGAGCCTCAAGTCAGGGAACTGGGTGCGCATGTTACACACAATACGGTGCAAAGGACGAGCCCGTGGCCAGAGCTCACAGGCCAATTGCTCCTGGAAGGCTGCCTGACGTGGGGCCAGCCAAGGAGGTGGGTGGCAGGCATGCAGGGAAGGGGGAGGTGCCTCCACAGGAGGCATGACAAAGATGAACCTATAAAAGAAGAAGGCAAGTAGTATATATGGAATTCTAAAAGGCCCCCAGAAATTAGCACCTTTACCAGCCCTAACCACTATATCCACTCAGAGGCCCCAAGACCCACTTCCCATTAGCACTTAGCCCTGCCAACCTCTCAATGATTTCTGACAGCTGGTCTAGTCGTTGCTGGGGAAACAGTACAGCCTGGCGGGCAGCCTCGGTATAAGTCCAAAAGGTGGGGTGGCTGGGGCCAGGAGAACGAGGGCCGATGGGGCTGGCAACAGGTTGGGGCAGGGTACAGAAATCCAGGACTTCAGTCCCATACACGGGTGCCAGGGCCCCATGAGCCTCACTAAGTTGGAAAATCCGTTCCAGGCGCTCAGACCGCTGCTGTTTCCGCTTTTCCTCCAGAGAGTCCTGAGGATGAGAGGAGAAACACAGAAAAAGTAATCAGCGTCCTTATAAAAAACTGGCATTTCCTCCCAGAATTAAACATTATCTATGGAAACCAATAAACTTAAAAAAAAAAAAACCCACTATTTTAGTTTTTCAAACTGTCATTAATAAGAGTGATTCCTTTCACAATGTTATATGAAATAACCTCTCTGTAAGAGAAACCTGAACTTCCCTGTATGCTACCAAAGTAGATCCCTCTATATTCAAAATTAAGATCCAGTTCTTGTCGTGGCTCAGCAATAACAAATCCGACTAGGATCCATGAGGATCCAGGTTCGATCCCTGACCTTGCTCAGTGGGTTAAGGATCCAGCGTTGCTGTGGCTGTGGTATAGGCCCACAGCTGCAGCTCAGGTTCAACCCCTAGCCTGGGACCTTCCACATGCTGTAGGTGCAGCCCTAAAAAGCAAAAAACATCCATATATTCGACAAGCTCATAGAATGGATGATTTGTGAGAATTTTCCCATATAACACTTAACTGCAGAATATCCAAACTAATTTATCTTCCTGCAGTAGATTCAAAACAATTATTAAAATCCCTCCAGGATACAGAGGGGCTAATCAAACCCACAGCAGGTTTCTGCCAAAGGCCAGACTGGGATGGGTAGGATGGGAATAGCTAACCAGACACTTGGGTACCATCACCCTGAGAGAGAAAATGGGAGTGCCCTGGCTGACAGAAATCTGTGTCACCTTGACCCAATCTTTTCTCATCTTTGTGATTCCAGTTTCACAGGAACCTCCTCTTTTTTGCAGCACTTATCACACTTGTTAAGTTTTACAGCTGCATGATTCTGTCTTCTACCCACTAAGCTGTAAGCCCCATATAACATGAACTTATCTAATTTTTTAATGTAATCACCTAGCTCAGTACCTGGTACAAGGTAGGCTCTCAATAAATATGCTATTTAAATGAACAAATAATGAGGGAGACTGGACCAAGAAATGGTCCTGAAAAGAAGCAGTGACCCAAATCTCCCTTCCTGACTACTACCTTAAGCTTGACTTCTTGGCTCCTGGTGATTAGTGAGGAAGGAAAGCATTCTAGCAGAAGAAAAAAATCACTAAGGCCAGCTCTCCAAAGTAGTGGCAAAGGAGAAAACATTTGCAAATCCATGTATCTGAGAAAGAACCTGTATTCAGAATAAAGAACTCCTACAGGAGTTCCCATTGTGCCCGAGCAGAAATGAACCTGACTAGGATCCATGAGGATGTGAGTTCAATCCCTGGCCTCACTCAGTGGGTCGGGAATCTGGAGTTGCCGCGAGCTGTGGTGTAGGTTGCAAGCACGGCTCGCATCCAGCGTTGCTATGGGTGTGGCTTAGGCCAGCAGCTGCAGCTCCAATCTGACCCCTGGCCTAGGAACTTCCATATACTACAGGGATGGCCATAAAAAGGAAAAACAAACAAACAAACAAAAAAAACAAACAACAACTCCTACAACTCAATAATCAGAAGGAATAAAATAAAACAACTCAATTAAAAAAGGTAAAGGGGAGTTCCCTTTGTGGCTCAGCAGTTAACAAACCCAACTAGGATGCGTGAGGATGCAGGTTCTATCCCTGGCCTCGCTCAGTGGGTTAAGGATCTGGTGTTGCCATGAGCTGTGGTGTAGGTTGCAGATGCAGCTTGGATCCTGCACTGGTGGCTATGGTGTAGGCCAGCGGCAATAGCTCTGATTTGACCCCTAGCCTGGGAACCTCCATATGCTACCAGCGCGGCCCTAAAATAGCTAAAAAAACAAAAACAAAAAAAACAAAACAAAAAACCCAAAAAGGCAAAGGATCTAAACAGACATTTCTTCAAAGAAGATAAACAAAAGGCCAATAACTACTGAACAGATGCTCAACATCATTAGTCATCAGGAAAATTCAAATCAAAACCACAGGATACCACTTCATACCCACTAGAATGAATATTATAATAAAAAAGACAGTAAGTTTTTGGCAAAGATGTATAAAACCTAGAACCCTTAACAAGCTGCTAGTGGAAATGTAAAATGGTACAGTCACTTTGGAAAACAGTTTGGCAGTTCATCAGAAAGTCAAACACAGTTAGCATAACCCAGCAATTCCAATCCTAAATTTACATCTGATATAATGGCAAATATGAGAAGATACAAAGTCTTACACACAAATGTTCACAGCAGCATTATTTATAACAGACAAAAAAGTAGTAACAATCCAAATGTTCCCCCATCAACTGATGAATAGATATATGTGGTATATTTGTACAATGGAATATTATTCAACAATAAAATTAACGAAGTACCAATATACATTATATATTTGTCTCACTATCAGATAAATATCACTCAAAAATATTAAGTTGAAAGAAACCAGACACAAAAGACTATATGTTATATGATTCCACAGATTAATCTATAGAGACAAAAAAGCAGATTAGTGATTACATAGAGCTGGAAGGCATGGAAAGGTTTGGGGATGATGGCTAAGGAGGTGGGGTTTCTTTGTAGGGCCATAAAAATATTCTAAAGTTAATTATGGTCATGGTTGCACAACCCCAAATATACTAAAAGCCAATTAATTGTACAGTTTAAATGAGTGAATTATATGTGTGTGATTTATATGTCAAATGGTATAAATAAAAAAACAGTGTCAAGAGGCTGATACCTACTTGTAGAGCAATGAAAATTTAGCAATGACCATGAGGTTGCACTCTTGGGCTAGGATCTAGGCTCATTACCTCTCTACTTTAAAAAGCCAGACCACTCTGGTAACATTAAAGACCAAAGGTGGAGCCAGGGGCACTGATGGAGGGTGGAGTACTAGGGCTGAGGCAAAAAATAAGCAGCAACTCTATTACCAGACTTACAAAAAAGACCACAGGGCCTGAAAGGACTCATCAGATCTTTCTTCTTCTTAAGTCTGGGTTTATTCTGAGTTGTAACTTCAAATTTTCTTTGTCTTTTTAGGGCGGCACCCACAGCACATGGAGGTTCCCAGGCTAGGGGTCAAATGAGAGCTAGAAGTGCCCACCTACACCACAGCCACAGCAGTGCCAAATCTGAGCTGCATCTGCAACCTAAACTATAGCTCATAGCAACTCGGATCCTTAAGCAACTGAGCGAGGCCAAGGATCGAACCCACATCCTCATAGATACCAGCTGGGCTCTTTAGTGCTGAGCCACAACAAAAACTCCTGTAACTTTAACCAAAATATACGGAATTACATACATGGTTTAAAAAAAAAAAGGCTACCAGAGGAGTTCCTGATATGGGGCAATGGGCTAAGAATCTGACTGCAGCAGCTAAGTTTGCTACAGAGGTGTGGATTCTGGAGTAGGGGCTTAAAGGATCAAGCATTGCTACAGCTGCAGGGTAGGTTGCAGCTGCAGTTTGGACTCAATCCCTAGGCCAGGAACTTCCACATGCTTCGGTGTGGCCATTTAAAAAAGGAAAAGAGTTCCTGCAAGGGTATAATGGGATCAGCAGCATGCTGGGAGCGCTGGGAAAGGGGTTCAATCCCCAGCCCAGCACAGTGTGTTAGTGAACCAGTGTTGCCACAGCTGCAGCTTAGGTCTTGACTTCAGCTAGGATCTGATCCTTGGCCTGGGAACTCCACATGCCACAGGGCAGCCAAAGAAGAAAAAATAAAAAATAAAAAAACCTACCAGAAAGCCCATGAAGTGACAGGGAATAGAGTTCTTTTTATTGCCCACTTAACCACCACTGCAGTAAAAAATAACAGGAAATGACCATTAAAGTTAAAAGACTATGATCTTTCTGGAACTGTACTTTGTGGTATTGTTTCTCACTTCATTCAAGTACTTGATGATGGTGATATAGAGTTTTAGCACAAGAAAAATCTTCCCGGAGTTCCCGTCGTGGCTCGGTGGTTAGCGAATCTGACTAGGAACCATGAGGTTTCGGGTTCGATCCCTGGCCTTGCTCAGTGGGTTAAGGATTGCAGACGCGGCTCAGATCCTGCGTTGCTGTGGCTCTGGCGTAGGCTGGTGGCTACAGCTCCGATTCGACCCCTAGCCTGGGAACCTCCACATGCCGCAGGAACAGCCCAAGAAATGGCAAAAAGACAAAAAGAAAAAGAAAAGTCTTCCCTGTCCCTGAGAACTGCCTCTTGTGGAGAAGAGGAAAAAACAATGGAATCAGCACATCTGTATTCTCACAAGGTGTGTAACTTTCACCACATCATGTAATAGGCTAGTTTCATCTATAAAATGAAGGTACTAGATGCCAATACTAACTCTGAAGAGTAAGCAAGAACCAAAGAAACAAACTTCAACAACAAAGTCTTGAACACATCAGTATACATCATGTAGGCATTCCTTTGGGGCGCAGCAGAATAAGGATCCAGCATTGCCACACAGCGGCTCAGGTTGATGCCAGGTTGATGCCGTGCAGGGTTTGACCCCTGGCCTGGGAACTTCCACACGCTGCTGGTATAGCCAAAAAACAAACACCAACACCTTCCCCAAAGTACATTATTTGTCAATTACTCCTGTAAGAAAGGCAGAACAAGGAAGTTCCCACTGTGGCTCAGCAGAAACGAACACAACTAGCATCCATGAAGATTCGGGTTTGTTCCCTGGCCTTACTCAGTGGGTTAGGGTTCCAGCATTGCCATGAGCTGCTGTGCAGGTTGCAGGTGAGGCTCAGATCTAGTGTTGCGGTGGCTATGATGTATGCTGGAAGCTGCAGCTCCAATTCAACCCCTAGCCCGGAAATTTCCACATGCCACAGGTGTGGCCCTAAAAAGCCAAAAAAAAAAAAAAAAAAAGGCTCAGGCAAGAGATGGGCCTTGTTTAATGGCATTTCAAGTTCAAATATTAGGTCCACAAAACCAGGAGCTAATTTACCAAGATAAAAGTGACTTTTTTTTCCCTTCTAATGGCCACATCTGCTGCATATGAAGTTACCAGGAAAGGGACTGAATCCGAGCTGCAGCTGCGTCCTTTAACCCATTGCGCCAGCCCGTGGATTGAACCCTCACTCTGGCAGTGACCTGAGCCCGTGCAGTTGAATTCTTAACCCACTGCGCCAGCGAGCACTGGTGACATTTTTTGTTCTAATCACTCTACCAACACTCCAGTGAAATTCAATTTTCTTTTCCCTCTCCTTTAAGGCAGTAAAACTTACCAGATAGAAAGGGGAACGAGGTGGTGGTGGGGGCTGGCGTCGAGGCCGGGGACCACTGAACGAGGTAGCAGTGGAAGGAGGGCTGGGGGGACCAGAGCGTAATGTCAGTGTCTCAGGCTCATCCTTGGAAACAGGCAGCCGGGATACCATGGTGACGGGCAAGGGAGCGGCACCAGATGCAGAAACCCCAAGGGAGGATGCCTGGGAAGCTGGGGCCTGTGTTGAGGCTGGGGCCAGCGCCAGAGTCTGAGTTGCCACTGGGCCTATGGCGGGCACCGAAACTGGGGCAGGGCTCAAGGTCAGTGTTTGCACTGAAGGTGGGGCCAGGAGTGAAGCAGCAGATGACGATACTGGAGCCAAAGTCAGTGTGTGAGCTGGGGCCGGGCCCATCGGAGAAACTGGAGCCAGAGGGGGTGCTGGTGCCAGAGAGAGCGTCTGAGATGGACCCAATGGTGGTCCTGGTGCCAAAGACAGTGTCTGGGCTGGAGCTGGTACTAGGGATGATGCTGGAGTCAACGACAACGTCTGAGCTGGAAAGGGACCTTGAGGGCTCCCAGTTCCCAAAGAGAGTGTCTGAGATGGAGATGAGCCGCCAAGAGTGGATGCTAAAGCTGAGGGTAAAGCCAGTGT
Source organism: Sus scrofa (assembly GCF_054392235.1). NCBI lineage: Eukaryota > Metazoa > Chordata > Mammalia > Artiodactyla > Suidae > Sus > Sus scrofa. Next base: position 17,550,960 of record NC_139385.1, read on the forward strand.
CTGCGTAGAAGCCGGACTTGGGAGAGGTGATGGAATCGGGGCCGGTACCATGGTTTGAGCTGACGATGGAGCCAATGCAGGAGCCGGGGCTGGCACCAGTGAAGAAGCTGAGGCTAAAGGAGTTCCTGGAGTAGATGACGAAGCCAGAACTGGAATCGAAGTCTGTGACGGAGCCAGGACTGGAAGAGGAGCCAGAGAAGAAGGAGGAGCCAGGATTGCTGTTGGTGATGCCACCATGGGAGCCAGAGAGGTGGCTAGAGCCTGAGATGCAGTAGGTGCTGGAGCCAGAAGGGAAGCCTGAGCTGGAGCTGGATTTGGTGCTGCCGGAAAAGGATTGGCCAGAGCAGAAGCTGGCACCAGAACAGGTGAACATGCTGGGGCCACAGTTGAGTTCAACCCTGGGACATGTGAAGAGGCTGGAGCCAACAACAGAGGATGACCAGGTGCCTGAGATGGGGACAGGGATGGAGTTGTGGCCAAACCTAGGGTCAAGGCTGACGCTGATGGGGAAGCCCCAACTGGTGCCAAAGAGGGAGGTCCAGTAGCTGCTGAGACAACAGGTGCCAGTGTCGGAGTCACACTGGTCAAAAGAGCTGGGCCTGAAGCTGAAACAGGCAAGGGGGCTGAGATGGGGATGGTGAGTGGAACTGAGGCTGGGGCAGGAAGCGTTGTGGAGATAGAAATGGGGAGTGAAGATGACACTGGAACTGAGACTGCAGAAGACACAGGACTAGCAAGTGGAGAGGAGTTGGGAACCGGCATCGGAGAAGAGACTGGCCCAGGGAGTGAGGACGGCACAGGAAGAGGAGAAGAGATGGCCAATGGAGCAGCTCCGGGTGCTGAAGCTGTGGAGACAGAAGATAAATCAGCCCAACATTCTTTCACTGATCTATGACCCTGTACCAACCTTTCCCTTACCCTCAAGCTGCACCTGTTTCCCAGAAAACCTTCACTCCCATACCATAAGACAGACTCAAGGAAGCTGACAATTTAACATTTCCTTTCCCTCCAAGGTCCCAACTAATGTATCTTGGAATAAGGCAAGGGTCCAAGAGTCTGTTCTGAGGGCCAATGCAAATCAATATGCTGATAATGAAAGGATGTGAGTGACTTAAGAAATCCTCTGGGCCACCTCTCCATTTCTGGCAGAAATTATTGGCCTCAGCCACCTGGACTCACCATTGACTTCAGGCGAAGGACTGTGGACCAGCTTGAGAAGGGGCCTCACCAGAGTGGACGTGGGTATGGGGGCCCGGGCACTACCCAGAGTAGGCGTGGATAGACGGCCAGGGGTTAAGGTGGGGCGTGGAGTCAACACAGCTGGAAGCCCAGAGCTTGGAGGCCGGGGTGCTGGGGCCAACGGAGGAACAGGAGTCAGTCCATCCCGAGGGGCCTGTCTCACTACAATCTTCACCACGCCTGTATTATTCACCATGGTTGGTGGCACTGCAAGAGGAAGCTACATTGAGGGGAAGGTAGAAAAGAAACAAAAGACCCAAAGGATGGAAGAAGTCCAAGGGCAGGAGAGGGTAGCAGACAGCTAATAGAGATACTGGCAGGGGCAAACAACACTGAGGGAAGGCTGGACAGATAGTAGCCGCCCAGGGTATGCCTAGAAGGATCAAGGCCAGCAAAGGCTAAGTAAGTAGGAAGGCCAGAAGCCTCACCCTGGTTAGCAGCAAGCGGAAGGCTGAGGCCAGTGGGGGCAGGGGTGGTGCTGGGGGTCGAAGAAGGCAGCACAGAGATAGGGGTGGGGCCAGGGGTCGGGGCCACGGCCTGGATGAGGGCCACATGGGCAGGCTGGCTGATGAGGTGGTGCTGCCCCCCTGCTGACACCAGGTGCACCACATTCCCTGGGTTAAGGGAAGAGAGAAAGAGAGAGAGAAGCAGCTATCAGCCGGAGGAGGGCAGAGGCAAGGGCAAGAGAAGAGAGAAAGAACAGAGAAGGAAGAATAACTTCTCTAGAAAGACTTCATCCCTACCTTGATCAAAAGACCCCCTCCAACCATTCCCCTTGGCCCCCCCCCCCCACCAAAAGCTAGGGAGCGAAACATAAAGGCTGACGTCTGAAAAGAGCCACAAAAACAAAAGGACAAGGAAGAGGAGGAAAAAGGCAGGACAGGGGGTGGGTTTTACCTACTTTGCAGCGGGCGGGGCTGCCCCACAGCAAGCTGGCGCACCTGGGCACCAGTCAAAGTCAGCTTGTTGCCCTGGATTTGGAAGGTGAGAGGTTTGCTTCCCCCTGCACTAGCCACTGGACGTTGTGCCAGGGAGGCCAACTGCCCGATGCTGACCACTTCACCTGCTATAAATAAAGAAGGGGCTTAATGTACACCAGGCTCACTCTGCTCAATGTCACTTCACAGACCTTCATGAAGCACGAGTCTCCAGTTTCTCCAAACTTTAAGGCCCCTAAATTTACCATGTTCCAACAAGTTCTGCCTCCATGTACAGCTTTGGAACTTTTGACATACTACTCCTTCCAATCCCACCTGTTCACCTGCTATCTCCTTGACATCCTCTAACAGCCTGCCACCATACTGAGCTAATCATATCACCAGCCCCCTCCTTATACTGCTGTGTTATCCCAAATAATTTTCTACTGCTAAGCTTACCACTCTTTATTCACCTATGTGCCATTTCCCCCACCACACTGTGAACTACCTGAGGGCTTGAGTTTATTAGGGCCACACCCAAGGCATATGGACATTCCTGGGCCAGGGTCACATCAGAGCTGCAGCCACTGGCCTACGCCACAGCCAGAGTAACATGGGAGGCAAGCTGCGTCTGCGACCTACACCACAGCTCACAGCAATGCTGGATCCCACTGAGCGGGGCCAAGGATCAAATCCACATCCTCACAGATACCAGTCGGGTTCATAACCCGCTGAGCCATACTGGGAACTTCTTGAGGACTCTTGCTTATGATTTATTGCTATCTACCCAAATACCTAATATATCTTAGCTACCAAAAATTTGACACACTCATGGCCCCAAACTTTTCTTCTCCAGCTCCATGGCAAATAAGCCTTTTTCCCACCTCAAGTTCTACTCCCGCACAAAGCCCCAGGAACTTACACGGCAGGCGAGCTTGCATATCGGGAGACAGGATGAGGCGCTGTGGTGCAGGAGTAGGAGCTGGTACTGCCGTGGTGGGAGCAGTGGCTGTGGTGGTAGAGGTGGTGGTGACAGCAGCAGAAGGGAAGGTATACCCTGGTGGGACTGTAAGGGGCTTCAATAAGCTGGAGGAACCTGGGGGTGGGGCAGGGCTCAGGCGAACAGGGGCAGGCGGGGCTGGCTTCAGGGACAGGGTTGGTGCAGGAGGCCGTGAGGTCCCACTCAGGACCCCCAGAGGTGATGGCAACACTGTAAACAAAAAGCAAACACTTGTCAGATATACCTTGACTAAAGCCTTAACCTACTAGAAACCTCCACACATAATTCCTTCTAGCCCATCAAATATCAAACCCCTTCTCCAACCCAGTTCCTCAAACACTAATTTCATCACATCTCCCGAAATCTGAACAATTTGCCTAAAGTAACCCCCAGCATCCTAGCTCCTTTGCAACTCACCCTGGGGGAGAGGCCCACTGTTTGGTTGCAGTGGGGGCAAAAGTACAGGGCCAGGAGGCCGGGATGCTGGAATAAGTGGGGGCCCAGCAGGCGAGGGCGATACCATCAGTGGTGCTGGCAGCACTGGGGGGGTTGGGCCAGGGGTGGGCTGGGCTGACAGCTCAGAGCCTGGAGGGGGTCGGACTGGGACAGGGCCCAGGGGGGTCCGTGGACTGTTCACCACCACCACTGTACGGCCTTCTTGCTTGGGCACTGGCTGCAGCATCCTATGAGGAAAAAACAAGGGGATGGGTGGGAAAAGAGGGAGAGTAAAAAGAAATGAATAAACAAGTAAGGAAAAACAAGGAAGGTAAGGTAGAAGAACAGAGATTATAAAAACAAAGGAGGGAAAGGTTAAGACCCAAAGGAGAAAGAGGGAAAGATATCCGATAACCAAAAAGCACCAAGGTGGAGGGGGTGGGGGAAATCAGTGAAAGACACAAGGGCCTCTCCCAGGACCATCTTTTAGTTTCTTCCCCAGTCCAAATATTTTGAATCCATCTCGCACAAACATTGTAGTCTAGCCTCCAATTCTATCCTTCCCACAATTCCCCAGAGCCAGCTGCAGCCACTTTTTTCTAGGAACCCATCCCCTAGTTCCTCAACCCTGGTACCTGTTGACCTTCATCTTGACTGGCTTGGGCCGGGGTGGGGGGTCAGGAGCAGTAGCCACCTCTAGCAGAAGCCGACGGGAAAGGCGGTGCTGGGGCAGAAATGTGTCAGCCTCATATCTAGAGACACGACCCTCCAGGCCAATGAGATCAAACCGACCCATGTCTATCCGCTGACATAAAAAATAATACAAAAGCAAGGGGTCAAAGAGGACAATGTGGCAATGACTTCTTGGATATCACACCAAAAGCACAGACAAGAATAGAAAAAAAATGATAAGCAGGAATGCATCAAAGGACACTATTAATAGAGTGAAAAGGCGACCCAAAGAATGGGACCAAGCTATTAACAAATCATGTATCAGCTAAGAAGCCAATATCTGGCAAACATAAAGTAGTTCCACAACCCAACAAAAAAAAACCCCTAACAATTCAATTGAAAAAGTGGCAGAGTTCCCGACGTGGCTCAGTGGTTAACGAATGCGACTAGGAACCATGACATTTCAGGTTCAATCCCTGGCCTTGCTCAGTGGGTTAAGGACCTGACGTTGCCTGTGAGCTGTGGTGTACATCGCAGACATGGCTCAGATCTGGCGTTGCCTTGGCTGTGGTGAGGCTGGCGGCTACGGTTCCGATCAGAGCCCTAGCCTAGGAACCTTCATATGCTGCAGCTGAGGCCCTAGAAAAGACAAAAATACACCAAAAAAAAAAAAAAAAAAAAAAGAAAAGAAAAGAAAAATTGGCAAAGGGAGTTCCCATCACGGCTCAGTAGATTACGAACTCAACTAGCATCCATAAGGATGTAAGTTCAATCCTTGGCCTCACTCAGTAGGATCCAGCATTGTCATGAGCTGTGGTGTAAGTTGCAGATGTGGCTCAGATTCCATGTTGCTGTAGATGTGGCATAGGCTGGCAGCAGCAGCTCCAATTTGACCCCTAGCCTGGGAACTTCCATATTCCACGGGAGCAGCCCTAAAAAGGGGGAAAAAAAAAAAAAAAAAAGGCAAGGTCTTTAACAGCCATTTTTGCAGAGTAAAACAACACGCATATGAAAAGATGCTCAACATCACTAATCGTGAGTTAAATGAAAATCAAAAACACAATGAGATATCCATTAAGATAGCCATTATCAGAAAACCCCAGAAAACAGATGCTTGGCACAGATGTGGAAAAATCAGAACCTTTGCAAACTGTTGGCAGGAATGTAAAATAGTGCAGCTGCTATGGAAAACAGTACGGTGGTTCCTCAAAAAGTTAAAAACAGACTGGTGGGTTAAGAACCTGACTAGTATCCATGAGGATGTGGGTTCGGTCCCTGGCCTCACTCAGTGGGTTAAGGATCTGGTGTTACCATGAGCTGTAGTGTAGGTCAAAAATGCAGCTCGGATCTGGCATCGCAGTAGCTGTGGTGTAGGCTGGCAGCTGTTGCTCCAATTTGACCCCTGGTCTGGGAACCTCCATATACACAACTGAGATCCTAAGAAAAAGGCAAAAAGGAGTTCCCATTGTGGTTCAGTGGGTTAAGAAGCCAACCAAGGAGTTCCCGTCCTGGTGCAGTGGTTAACAAATCTGACTAGGAACCATGAGGTTGCGGGTTCAATCCCCGGCCTTGCTCAGTGGGTTAAGGATCCGGCATTGCTGTGAGCTGTGGTGTAGGTTGCAGACGCGGCTCAGATCCAGCGTTGCTGTGGCTCTGGCGTAGGCCGGCAGCTGCAGCTCCAATTAGACCCCTAGCCTGGGAACCTTCACATGCCGCAGGAAGCAGCCTTAGGAAAGGAAAAAAAAAAAAAAAGAGAGAGAGAGAGAGAGAGCAAAGAAGCCAACCAGTATCCATAAGGATGTGGGTTCAATCCCTGGCCTCACTCAGTGGGTTAAGGATGCAGTGTTGTTGTGAGCTGTGCTGTAGGTTGCAGACATGGCTCAGATCTGGCATCGCTGTGGCTGTGGTGTAGGCGGCAGCTGTAGCTGACTTGACCCCTAGCCTGGGCACTTCCACATGCTGAAGGTGTGGCTCTAAAAAACAATAAATAAATAAATAATTTTAAAAGGGAGAAAAGAAGTTCCCGTTGTGGCACAGCAGAAATTAATCCAATTAGGAACCAGGAGGTTGCAGGCTCGATTCCTGGCCTCGCTCAGTGGGTCGAGGATCTGGTGTTGCCGTGAGTTGTGGTGTATGTAGGTCGCAGACTTGGCTTAGATCTGGCATTGCTGTGGCTATGGCGGAGGACAGCAGCTGTAGCTCTGATTGGACCCCCTAGCCTGGGAACCTCCATATGCCATGGGTGCAGCCCTAAAAAGCAAAAAAAAAAAGGGGGGGGGGAATCCGATGAAAACAAAAAGTAAAAAACATGTACAACAAAATTTTACCCAACTTTAAAAAGAAGAAAATTCTGACACATGTCATAACATGGATGAAACCTTTATCTGTTTGGTCTTTGTAGAGCCACACCCGAGGCATATGGAAGTTCCCAGGCCAGGGGTGGAACTGGAGCTATAGCAGGCCTACACCACATCCACACCAACACCAGCTCCATTGCGCCTGGGCAACCAACACCACATCTCATGGCAACAGCATATCCTTAACTCACCAAGCAAGGTCAGGGATCGAATCCACATCCTCATCGATACTAATCAGATTTACCACTGCTGAGCCACGATGGAAATGCCCAATGAACCTTAGAAGATATTCTATTAAGTGAAATACACCAGTCACAAAAGGATAAATGCTACAGAATTCCATATATATTAAATACCTAGAATAATTTATAGAGACAAAGTAGAAAGGTGGCTGCCAAGTGCTGGGGATGGAGGAAGAATGGAGAGTTATCATTTACCGAGTGTGAAGCTTCAGTTTAGTAAGATGAAAATATTTCTGAAAACAGATGTGGTGATGGCTGCACAACCACATGAAGGTACCCAACGCCACTATACCATATGCTGAAAAATGGTTAAAATGCTAAAATCTGAGAGTTCTACGATGGCGCAGCAGGCTAAGGATCTGGCATTGTCACTATAGTGGTTTGGGTCACTGCGGTGACATGGGTTCAATCCCTGGCCCAGAAACTTCCTTATGCCACATGCGCAGCCAAAAAAAAAAAAGGGTAAAATTTATTATGTGAATTTTACCATAATAAAAACAAAAACTAGGGGTAGAGGGAGTAAGAAAAAAAAATTGATATCATTAACGTGCCAGGCTCTTCTAAAAATATTAACAATTCTCACAAGCATACTACAAAATAGGCCTTATAATCCCATTTGTTCTTTGGGGTGTGTGGGGGGGTTCCCATGCTTGTGGCATGTGGAAGCTTCCTGGCTAAAGCAGTGATAACGCCGTATCGTTAACCTGTCGCTCCATAAGGCAACTCCTGTAATCCCTATTTTAAAGGGCAAGCAAATTTAGGATTAGAGATTGGTAATTAGCATACTAAAACTGACACAGAAATCGGTGAAACTGGAAACGTGCTGAGGTGACAGGAGAAGGCTGCAAAAGAACAGACTCTGGCCTAAAGAAAAGAGGTACAGTGTTGGGGTAGAGCCAACAACCTTGGGGGCAACTGCTTACCTGGAGAGGGTGGACATCAGTGGCCCTTAGCACCAGAGAAGCGGTGCTGAAACAGATGCCTGGAGTGATGAAGGGGGAGGTAACAGGTCGAGGGTCAAACAGGTTTGGATGATTGCAGACTTTTCGAAGCTGCATCAAAATGTTGATGACGCTCATGAAATGGCCCGTGGCTAGTGTCTCCTTAGTTCTGAGAAAAAGAAGAAATAAATGGGGCATCTTGATAGTCGCCTCTGCTCCACTTTAGGGTCCCAGGCCCACCCTCGGTCCTCCCTTACGTGGTCTGTGCCATGAAGTCATCATAGAGACAGCGCTGGCGCTTGGAGAGCCGGCAGCGGATAACATGCTCATACTTTTTAGGCATCTGCTTCTCAACATCCACTTTAACTCGGCGCAGCAAAAAAGGCCGCAAAACCTAAAAGCAAATAAGCAGGAGGCTGACAGGAGAACAGCTGGCAACTGAGCCCCAGCCTAGACCTTCTACCTGGGTCTTGGCCTGATGACCAGCGGAGCGCTGGCTTAGCCCATCAGTAAACATTCATGGAGCCATGCAGCAATGCCAGGAACCAATCACATAAAGATGAGTCAGATGCAAGCCCGCCTCTCAAGGAATTTACTATAATGAAAGAGACAGACACACAAATGATACCACCACATAAGAAACAGTAAAACGAAGGACTGAGAGCAGAGCAACTATGTAGAAGGGATAAGTCAAAACTACAAGATTATGAAAGTAAATCCTGGTGAGAAGTTGAGAACAAATTTGTGGCACTGACAGCACAGAAAAGAGAGGGCAAATCTAAGATCTCAGGAGGTAAAATATGAAAAAACACAGTGTACAAATATACATGGAAAAAGTGAAAAAAGAGTGATGAAGGAAGAGGTATAGTTTCACTAAAGCTATAGCAGTAATCACCTCATGATTTAAGTCAAATCATTACATTGTTCATGCAAAACAGTGCTGTATGTCAATTCTATGTCAATAAGACGGGAAAATAAATAAGATACATTTTTTGAAATTTTAAAGGAGAAGCCATAGTTAAGGAAGACTTCTTGGTTTCTGGCCTGATTTACCAAAACAATGATGTGGTTGACCAAAACGGAGTGGAAATAAAAGGCAGCAAGGCTTGAGATGTTCAGCTTAGAACAGAGTGACCTCAACTGGAACTTTCGCGCAGGGTGGCAAGAGCTGCATATGGAGGACTGAGCCTGGGGGGCTAAGGAGAGAGGGAAGTGCTTTTTGCACTCCAATGTCAGGCTGAAGGCACCAGACTGAGACGAAGTTTATTGTTTTCTCTACAAAAATGCCCATCAGATAAGGGTCAAAAGGTTGGGGGCAGATAATAAATAAATTTTTTTAAAGAAAAAAAGAGTATTTCCAATTAAAGACATCATCAGATATTTAAATACAGGTTGAGTGGTCTAGAAAGTCAAGGAATTATGAATGAGTACATCTGCGAAATAAGTAAATTGGGAGACAAAAAAAAAGTGAAGATCAGAATGCTGAGAGACATTACTTAAAAGCTGAATGCTGAACAAAGGAAGAGGAGCCAAAGAAGGCCAAGGAAAAAAGAAAGAAAGAATACGGCAAAAATATGAAGTTGTGTAAAGTCAGGTAAAGAGAAATTAAAGCCAGGAACTGATCAGCATTATCATTCTACTCAGAGGATAAAAACAGAAATGTCGCCATTAAATAAAACAAGCAGAATGAGGACAAAGATGAGGTCACTCAATGGATTAGTCACTGGAAAAATGCAGCTTAACAAATGGGTGAATTCAGCCTAGCACCGACTTCCCTCTCCCTAAGGATTTTCTGGGTATTGCCCTTAGTTCCTTGCCTTTCCCAATGCCCTTGACAAACTGGTACGGGCCCTACCTTGTGAAGGCGTTTGACTAGACCTTCATTATACTCTTGGCTGCCCTCAATCATGCCAGTTAGGGGGTTAGAGAACCATTCTTTGAACTCGCGATGAGACTGGAAGACATGGGGCATCAAAAAGTGCATCAAGGACCACAGTTCCATGAGGCTGTTCTGCAACGGTGTTCCTGTCAGAAGCAGGCGTCTCTGACTGCAAAGAGACAGGGAATTAGAGGAAGGATGGTCAGCAAAGTCCCAAGGTTCCAAGCATCCCACCCTTCAGGCAGGCTAAGTCAACTGTGCCACAAATCCCCATCTCCATCTCTACCTGTTGAAATTGAGCAATGACTGCCAGCGCTGTGACTTGAAGTTCTTGATGTTCTGAGCCTCATCCAGAATGAGATAGCGCCAGTTTTTGCGGCGGAAGGCCTGGTGGTCCTGCAGCACCAGCTTGTAAGATGTTATACATACATGGAAGGCATTGGGCTTGGTCCAGCCCTGCAGTATCAGGACAAAATAGCAGACAGTAAGGTAAAAAGAAAGGACGACAGTTCCCTTGTGGTAGAGCGGGTTAAGGATCAGGTGTTGTCGCTGCATTGGCCTGGGTGGCTGCTGTGGCATGAGTTTGATCCCTGGCCTGGAACTTCCACATGCCACAGGCCTGGCCAAAAAAAAAGAAAAAAAAAAAAAAAAGATATCTTAAGGTCTTCAAGGGACAGAAATCAGGTTAGAAGAAAAGAGAAAAGTCCCAGGAGCAGAATGTTGGCAACAAAAAAGGGAAGGAAAGGAACTCATCTGAGGAAAGGGCCTAAAAGTATAGGAGGCACCAATGAGGGAGGAGAGTAATCACATGGGAGGGAGGAGAGTAATCAATCACCTGCCGCTTGAGCTTCCTCTCTTTCTGGGCTCCATAGTAAGTGAGGATTTTAAAGCTGGGGCACCAACGTTTCAGCTCCATCTCCCAGTTTAACATCACACTGGTGGGGACAATGATCAAATGGGGACCCCAGTTACCTGTTTAGCAAAAGAATGAGAGATGTACAACATGGTGATTACAGTTAACGATACAGGAATGCGTATTTGAAAGTTGCTAAGACAGCAGACCTTGAAAGTTATCATCACAAGGAAACGGAAAATGTTTTATAACTATACATGTTGATGGATGTCAACTTCTTTTACTCTGGTGATTATTTCACCACGTATACAAATAACGAATCATTACGTTGTACACCTGAAACTAATATAATGGAATATGTTAATCATATCTTCTTTTGGGGGGGCGCACCCACGGCATATGGAGTTCCCAGGCTAGGGGGTCTAATCAGAGCTGTTGCTGCAGGCCTATGCCACAACGACAGCATTGCCAGATCTGAGCCTCATCGGTGAGCTACACCACAGCTCAAAGCAACGCCGGATCCTTAACACACTGAGCAAGGCCAGGGATCGAACCCACAACCTCATGGCTCCTAGTTGGATTTGTTTCTGCTGTGCCACAACGGGAACTCCCAATTATACCTTAATTTAAAAAAAATAAAATAAGACCCAGATTTTGGGCAGTGGAATTTTTAAAAAGATAAAGAGATGATAAGGAAATACAAATTTTGTGGTCTTGGTTCCTCATATAAATCCCTGACCATTCTGCCCTAATGGCCCTTCCTAAGCACCATAAGGCAAACAAACTTACTTATCAAACCAAACAAACTCATAGACATAGAGAACAAAATTATAATTACCAAAAAGGAAAGGGGGGAGAGATAAAGTAGGAGTATGGGATTAACAGATACACACTACTATACATAAAATAGATTAGCAAAAAGGGTTTACTGCAAAGCACAGGGAACTATACTCAACATCTTATATTGCAAAATAATGCAAAATAATTTGAAAAACATACACTCACACACATATAGGTATACATGTAAGTATAACCAAATCATTTTGCTGTACACCTGAAATTAATCTAAGATTCTGAGTCAACCATGTCATTTTTTTGTTTGTTTTGTTTTTTAGGGCTGCACCTATGGCATATGGAAGCTCCTGGACTGGGGTGGAACCACAGCCACAGCAACTCAGGATCCAAGCCACATCTGTGACCTACACCACAGCTCATGGCAATGCTGGATCCTTAACCCACTAAGCAAGGCCAGGGATCAAACCTGCATTCTCACGGATACTAGTTGGGGAGGTTCATAACCTGCTGTGCTACAATGGAACTCCAAAAAAAAAAATTTTTTTTTTTTGTCTTTTTTGCTATTTCTTTGGGCCGCTCCCGTGGCACATGGAGGTTCCCAGGCTAGGGGTCGAATCGGAGCTGCAGCCCCCGGCCTACACCAGAGCCACAGCAACACGGGATCCAAGCCACGTCTGCAACCTACACCACAGCTCACGGCAACGCCGGATCCTTAACCCACTGAGCAAGGGCAGGGACCGAACCCTCAACCTCATGGTTCCTAGTCGGATTCGTTAACCACTGTGCCACGACGGGAACTCCCAAAAAAAATTTTTTTAAAAAAGAATCCCAGCACCTACACTGGCCTCTATCTATACAGTTACTGCCCAAAGTCACTGAAGCTACTTAGCAGCAACACAGTGTTTCACCATGCCGAAACTTAGGTGATTAAACAAGCTTCCCAGGAAAGAGGGCAAGGAGATCCAAGAGAAAGTCCCTGCCTAGTTACCTTTCTCACAGGCCAAGTGGGCAAGCAGGGAAATGGTCTGGATAGTCTTGCCTAGACCCATCTCGTCAGCAAGAATGCCATTAAGCTTCTTCTCATACATGGTAACCAGCCAGTCCAGTCCAATGTGTTGGTACTCCCGGAGCTGTCCCCGCAGGAGTAAGGGGATGGGTGTCTTCACCTGGTAGGAAAGATGAGACATGATACAATGGAACTCAGGCATGCGTCACTAAGAAAGAAACAGGAAAAGTCAAAATATGAGAAAGCAGAAGCTTGGGCCTAGAAATACCTGGGTAGTGGCCAAAGTATAACCCTTGGGCTGGAGACTTTCAGCTGCTGCAGCAATGTCAGTAATTTCTTTCTTAGGACCTAGAGTGGTGGTGGGTCCTGGGGTGGGAGGTCCACTGCCTCCATCTGCCTCACTACGCTCTTCATCCCGGGCAAGCAAGTACTCCACCCCGAAGTCATCATCTTCTTCCTCCTCATCTGCTTGGCTCTGTGACTGGGACTCCTCAGATTCCTCAGACTCAGACTCCTCTGATTCTGAACTCCTGCTTGTTTCTTCCTCTTCTGAATGCTCATCTTCCTCATCTTCACTCTGTTCCTCAGCAGAGTCTAAAGCACAAAAATTAAGATTTAGTGCTCACCATACCTGTTCCTCTAGTGCCTGCCCTCCCCAACTCCTGTCTCATGACCACACATTCACCTGATTGACTGCTACTATCCTCGTGAGGAGCCTCTTCAGCTTCTGCGGCCCCCTCTGGTTCAGATTCAGAGCTGTCAGCCTCAACCTCATCTTCCTCTTCCTCTTCACTACTCCCAGAACCTGGGGCAGAGGCATCAGAAGCATAGGCTCCTGCATACTGCTGCAGTAGCTCCTCCACAGATAGCTCACCTGGAAGACAAATGAAGGGTAAGTCTTTAGGTGCTTCACAGGGAAAAAGGGAAGGCCTGGAATTCCCGTCGTGGTCCAGTGGTTAACGAATCTGACTAGGAACCATGAGGTTGCGGGTGTGATCCCTGGCCTTCCTCAGTGGGTTAAGGATCCGGCGCTGCCGTGAGCTATGGTGTGGGTCGCAGATGTGGCTTGGATCCCAAGTTGCTGTGGCTCTGGTGTGGGCCAGGGCCACAGCTCCGATTAGACCCCTAGCCTGGGAACCTCCATGTGCCGTGCGAAGCGGCCCTAGAAAAGGCAAAAAGCCAAAAAAAAAAAAAAAAAAAAAAAAAGGGAGCCTGAAGGGTGCAAACTCATTTCACCTCAGACTCTGCAGACACTGCCAGACTCAGTTTGAGGAGAGGCAAGGCCAGAGTCTACTTTCAGCACCCGCTACTAAAGCCAAGCCCTGTAACATGGGCTAGAACCTTGGATGGTGCTGCCATCCATTGGAAAGAACCATTGGTATCAACCTGACAAACCTCCCCTTTAGGGTTCAGGTCACACATGGCCACTATCCTCTTCCAATAGCCCTTCCCTCCACTTAGTTCTCACATCACTTTCTTGAAACTTCCATTATAACCAGTCATGATTTTCTATTTGTAACTGTTAATTCACAGATCTGTCTTTGTCATCAGACCTGAAGTTCCTCCAGGAGGGATAAAAGTGTCTTGTTCATCTCTTTACCCCTAGCATTCCTCACAGAGACAAGTGGATGCTCGGTAAAATGTCTGGTGAGTGGTCACCTTCTCGAGCCAACTCGTTCAGCTCCACAGCAGGATCCACCTCCCCTTCCAATTGCTCCTCAGCTGCTATGGTATCCTCTTCATCCTCCGCTAGGAAAGAGAATGAAGCAAGATCAATGGAGACAAAGGCTCAAGATACAAGTCTAAGTGTAAGAAGTGAGAACACCTGAAACGCAGGGTCTAGATAATCCAGGGGGTAGGAGACATCAGAACTGAGAACAGGCCTGACCTTCATCCTCATTGGCAGTAAATTCTTCATCATCCTCATCTGGATGCCAAGGCTGTTTGTTGCACTGTGTGACAGAGGAAGGTGGGGGCTTTACCTGTGTGGTGGAGGATGGAAGAGGAAAAGGCTTTAGGTTAGAAGGGCAAAAGAAAAACAATGCGGAGTAAGATGTCCAAGAATAATCTCTCTGTCCCATTGAGTGACAGCTGCCACTGACACAGTCGCAGGGCAAGGATGTAATCAAGGGTTTTCAATTTCAGCACCAGCTACCAAATCCTATCCCCACTGCCTGGGGAAGGACCTGTGAAAGTGCTAAAAGAGAGACATACGGGCACCCAACACACATGGAGAAATAAAGAGCTTAGATCCAAAAGAAATTTCAAGGTTACCATTTCAGCTACAAACCTATAAACCTGCAAAAGAGTGTTAGGGCCATTTCACAGAAGTGACAAGGGCCAAAGTATTTTTTCAAGGTGGAGTGGAGTACAAGTACACTCTTCCATGCATCAGAAACTCTGCCCATCTCAGACTCTTACTTGCCCCAAACCGATTCTTTCCTCAAATGAGAGCCCAACTGCTCCGCAGCCCAGACGGAACTCCTGAAAACCACAACCAGCCCTACAGACGAGAGTAACTCAGTCCGTGAGGCTCTCCCTCTGCTCCCACTGTGAACCCGCCCTCTAACCCTTCTGCCCATACCTTCATCGCCTGAGAGGGCTCTTCTTCACCTTCTTCAGGTCCATCCTGGGTGTCACTATCATGAGATGAGGGGGTTCTCGAGGGGCTGGAAGGCCCTCCTAGCAGCTGAGGGGGGAGGGAACGGAGTAGCTCTTCCAGGGGCAGTTCTCCCTCACGTCGAAGCAGCTCAATCTCAAGCCTTTGGGTCTCTGCATCATTGCCTTCCTGTTGTTCTTCAACCTCAATCGTCTCCTCATCATCCTCTTCCTCCTCTTGGGGTTGGAAGTCCCCATCTATAGCAGGAGAACAAGGTCACAAAGTCCACGGGGCCCTGCAAGCCACAGGGTGGGTTTTCAGCTCTGGAAAGGGTACATGAGGAAGAGTAACAGACCCAAAGAGGACACACACCTTCATCGTCCATCCGGGACACCGGGGGTGGAGGACTAGAAGCAGCTGAGGAAGAGCCAAGGCAAGGGGAGGAACCAGCTTTGCTGGAAGCTAGTGGCTGGTTGAGGCTCTGAGACAGAAGATCTGAGTACTTTTCAGTTTGTCCCACGATAAAGTCCAGGTGTAGGTCCAGAGCTTTCTTCCGTTTTTCCTCTAGTCGGGACTGTTGCTTGAATTGCACCACCTGCCACAAACATGAAAAGGACAAGTCATCAAGATAATCTTATTCCTGTACTTAAGAAACAATTGGGGAGTTTCCCCTTGTGGCTCAGCAATAACGAACCCAACTAGTATCCCTGAGGATTCGAGTTCTATCTCTGGCTTTGCTCAGTAAGTTAAGGATTATTGTTGCTGCAAGTTGTGGCGAAGGTTACAGATGCAGTTTAGATCCTGTGTTCCTGTGGCAGAGGCCAGCACCTGCAGCTCTGATTCGACCCTTAGCCTGGGAACCTCCATATATCATGGATGCGGCCCTAGAAAAGCCAAAAGAAAAAAAAAAAAAAAAAAAAGGACAAAGAAAGAAAAGAAATAACTATAACTTAATACTTATGAACAATTCAACTAATGAAAACTTTTTTTTTTTTTTTTGGTCTTTTTGCTATTTCTTTGGGCCGCTCCCACGGCATATGGAGGTTCCCAGGCTAGGGGTCGAATCAGAGCTGTAGCTGCCGGCCTACACCAGAGCCACAGCAACACGGGATCCAAGCCACGTCTGCAACCTACACCACAGCTCACGGCAACGCCGGATCCTTAACCCACTGAGCAAGGCCAGAGACCGAACCCGCGACCTCATGGTTCCTAGTCAGATTCGTTAACCACTGCGCCACGACGGGAACTCCATGAAAACTTTTAATGGTATTTAAGCATGCATACAGCACAGACAAGTTTTACAAGAGGCATGCTGAATACCCTGCAGAAGACAAATAGCTTAGAGGAGTCAATAATTCCTGCTAACAATCCCCAAGAGCAGGGCCTCTATTTTCCCACTGTACTTCTCTCTTCCTCATAGCACTCAGTGCTTGAAAGGTCCAACACACATTACAGCAGTGTCATTAGGGTTCCCTGAAATCAAGATGTTCACTCAAGGAAGCTGTGATCATTCCTGCTACCATGCTATCCACCAACCAAACCCAAGACATATCCCTTTCCCAATCTCTGCTGCTTACCTTCTCCACATTGCTCCAGAACTGCCTAACATCCTTGGCCATGGTGGAGGCGATTCGGCGCAGCTTGGCCTGCTCCTCTCTCCGTGCCCGTTCCTCTTTCTGCCTCTGCTCCTCGTGGTGCCGGATCACCATCCGCACCACCTATGGGAATGATGAACCAGCATGAAAACACTCTCAGGCCAGACCCCTGGCTCCTCCCCAAGTCAAGAGCAAAGAGAATAATCAAAGCCAAGAAACTTGGGAAGTCAGAGCTCGCCTCTTGAGACCACAGATGTTTATAAGCATTCTACACCATTATGTTTGGTTACCTTCCAACCAAACCACCCACCAAGGAAAAGCAAACCTGAAAAAGAAATGGAGAATTACAGGAGGCCCAGCTGAGGACATACCTTACGAGCCACACCCCGTTTCCAACGGCGCTCCTGAGCAAAGTCGGCAGAGAGCCACTGCATCTCCTCACACAGATAGTCCCAGTGGCCCTTGGGGCGGGGAGGCTCAGGCACTTTAGGCAATCTCTTCAGTGACCAGAAACCCTCCTTCCGCAGCTCAGCAATCCGAGTCTCAATCTCAGCCTCCTAATGAGGGAGAGCTAGGTCAATCAAGTTACTGGGTGTAGCCTGATTGAATGACCCTCACTGAATCCCTGAGCTCTAAATACATATAAGCACTGACAGGTCTCAGTGTTTTATGCTCGATTTGAGTCCACATACCAATCTTACAAATTGATATCATACCAGTATGATAAACTCAGGTGAGTAAAAAAAAAAAAAAAACAAAAAAAAGTCAGGTAGACTTTTAAGTGATTTACCTGAGATTACAATGATAGGAAATAGTAAGGACTGGGAATTTTAAAAAGTCTAATGGGATTTCCCATTGTGGCTTAGGAGTAACAAAT
Organism: Sus scrofa; assembly: GCF_054392235.1. Lineage (NCBI taxonomy): Eukaryota > Metazoa > Chordata > Mammalia > Artiodactyla > Suidae > Sus > Sus scrofa. Next base: position 17,568,367 of record NC_139385.1, read on the forward strand.
ACAACTAGTTTCCATGAGGATTCAGGTTCAATTCCTGGGCTCACTCAGAGAGAGGGATCCGGCCTTACCACGAAGTGTGGTGTGGGTCACAAATGTGGCTCAGATCCCGGGTTGCTGTGGCTGTGGCACAGGCCAGCAGCTGTAGCTCTGATTTGACCCCTAGCCTGGGAACTTCCATATGCCATGGGTATAGCCCGGAAAAAAACAAACAAAAAGGTCTAATGACTCCAGACACCAGATTTCATGCTCTTTTCATTACTGCACACTCCATACCCTATAAATATAGGCAAGACTTAGGAAAACATATGCCATGGGGAGCTTCCCAGAGAAGCAGGGATAACACGCTTACTGACGCTAGATAAAAAGAATTTTATTTCTGTAGCATTCTATTTACGCAAAATATGCTAGATACATGCTATAAACTCCAATTTATGTAATCCTGTTTTTTAAAAACACTATTTTCATAAAAACATATTTTTGTGGGGAGTCCCCATCATGGCTCAGTGGAAACGAACCTGATTACCATCCATGAGGATGGCAGTTCGATCCCTGACCCTACTCAGTGGGTTAATGATGCAGCATTGCCCTGAGGTGTGGAATAAGCCAGCAGCTGCAGCTCTGATTCGACCCCTAGCCTGGAAACTTCCACAAGCTGTGAGTGTGGCCATAGGGGAAAAAAAAAAAAAAAAAAAAAAACAGAGCCTATATCTTAAATCAATGATAAGGAAAGAAATGTAAAATACTCTCAGGACAAAGGAGTTCAGGAAAGAAGACACTTAAGGAAGCCTCATGGCCTTCCCAATACGTACATGCTTGGCCTGCTCTGCAATCTCAGCATGGCTCTTCTCCCACTTTGGGCCCTTGTTAGCCAGGTCAGCAGCCTGGGGTAAGCTGAGCCCCTCCAGGGGCACTGTGGCACCATCTGGGGGCCCTGGAGGTCCATCCAAAGAGGAATCTTGAGCTATATGCTGGGGGGAGATGCCACCTGCCCCACTAGAGGCTGGGGAACTGGATGAGGCAGGGGATACAGGATTGCTGCCTGTCATGCCGTCCGACACCATCTAGAAAAGGGGGAAATGAAAGACAAAACGAATACTTGGCAGAACTCTAGCAGGGCTCTTAAGTCCATTATATCACTCTATCTTAACAATAAAAAACTCTGAAGTAAGGTATAAACCCTTATTCTATAAACACAGCTTTGGGATAAAGTTTTAATAACGTGCTCGAGATGGCAAATTCACAACTCCAATAAATCCTTGGCGTGCAAGAGGAATCACACCCTGATATTTAGAGAGTTTCCAAATTCAAGAATACTACTATAGCGCATGACTCCTAACTGTAACGATTCTTTCAGAACGTCAATGATTTCATTCACGTTCATGAACAACGCCCTATCTTTCCCTCCTTTTCACACCAAGTATGGCAGATTCACCTATGCAGATAAATTAGAGCTAGTATCAAATTCCAGTGACACCTAAAAAAAAAAGCCCAAGATCACCAGTCTTGATACTTTCATTAGAGAGTTGGGAGAAGGGGAATGGGAGGGTGGGTCACTGTTCTCACACATCTACCCATTATAAGGCACTGTACAAGCAATACCAAGTAGAGAAAAAAGTCCTACTTAAGTGCAGACAGTGAAGGAACTGATGAAATTCACTCCGGCACACAGGCTTCACAGTGTGCGACTCAAGTTCCTATCTCAACAAAATGGCAAAAGACTCTATGTCACAGAATTTCCCAGTTGCTCAGCACACAACCACTGAACGCATACTGTATAGAAACCTAGATCTATCCAGTTTCAAAAGTCATGATCTTTTTCCCTACCTCCAGATGCAGAGAAGAAACCCTCCCCAATTTCGAACCTGTGTTTGCAGGATTGGGAGCTGAGGGTGAGCAGGGGAGGGGCTGCTCTGCATGGTCCCACTCCCAGGCTCCTCTCTGGATGCCTGAAGAACGACTGGGTCGTTGTCACCGCTGCTGCTGGCCGAGGGGCTGGCGTCCGGCTGCAGGGCATGCTGGGAGCTGGCCTCATTCTGGGCCACCGGCCACCGGGACCCGCCTTCCAGGGCCCGGGGCCCACTAGGGCGTCCCAGCCTCCGCTCAGGTCCACCGGCCTCTGGAGCACCTAAAGCAAAGTAAAAAGAATAGAAATAGAACTTAGAAAAATTAAATAATTTTTTATTTTATTTTCAGGGCATATGGAAGTTCCCAAGCTAGGGGTCGAACTGGAGCTGGAGCTGCCAACCTACGCCACCGCAACGCAGGATCCCAGCCACATCTGCGACCTACACCACAGCTCACAGCAACACCAGACTGCTGACCCACTGAGCAAGGCCAGGGATCAAACCCACATCCTCATGGATACTAGTCCGATTCATTTCTGCTGCACCACAATGGGAACCCCCTAAATAAATTTTTTTAAAAACAAGCACAACACTAGAAAGTAACGCTAAAGAATAAAGGTAAATGAACCTGATGATTACACCTTCATTCCTTGAGCATCTACTATGTGTCAAATACTCTACTGAGTACTTACTTGATGGATTCTATAATCCTCACATCTGCCTTATAAACCAGATACATTCCATGCCATAATAATGCTTATTTATATCTTCTACATACTAAAGACAGACCTATGCAAAAAAAACCACTGGAGCTTACATTCCAATTTTTTTCTCTATTTTATAAGTTAGAAAATTAGAACACAGAGACAAAATGACTTGCATAAGGTCACACAGTGAGGAAGAGAAGGATTTAAACCTAGACAGTCTGATACCAGAACCATGGAAAACATGCTACTTTCCTTGGTAGAGCCAGGATGCAGACATCTTTCTCTATTCAGAGTCCCAGTTCTGCTGTTGCACCACAATTATCTCAAATATCTCTCTCATTAGCATCAGTACACGAAATGGTATTTGAACTCTCACCTGTGTGAGCTGAGACCACACTCCCTGTGAAAGTCTGCACTTCCACGGTGCCGCCGTACTGAGGAGAATCACGCCTGAAACAAATGGAAAGGAAAAGAGCATGAGGGACCAATCTACATTTACCAACACCCATCGAAGCCTTCTTTACACTAACTTTTTTGAGACTCGTAGATATACCCAAGTCAATTCAAAGACTGAAAAGGATTACAGTAGTAGAAATAGATCATATTCAAAAAATAAAAGCAAATAATGTTTTGTGAAAAGAATTCCCTAGGACATGAGATTCTGGCTGAAGTAAGGAAATGAAGCCTCCCAAAAAGTTTAAAAAGTTTAAAGGTAAAAGGCTCCAACCACTGAATGAAGAGCAAATTAACAAAGCCAAACAAGTTATCACATCCAGAAGCTCAAAAGGTACTGGCAGCCTGGCAGCCTGCTCTCCTTTCCAGTAAGGGCTGAACATAGGAGAATCCAACCTTTCTCAAGGCAGGGCCCTGGGCCTCCTATGCTGCGCCAGGAGACACTTCCCCAAACACAAGAACTACAACAGGAGACCTTAGAGGAGCAGTCAGGAGGGGAGAAAGGCCGAACAGCAAAGACCCATGCCCCGGAAATAGGCAGGGTAAACCCACACAAGGCCCGGAAGTGTTTCCCCAGTGTTTAAGGAAGCTCCTTAACCACACTGCAGCCTTTGATTCACTCCCTCTTCCACAACTGATTCACTGGACTCAAGCTAACCAGGATCCAAGAAGCCCGAACTCTTGACCCCAGGCTTCATCACCATCTCCTAAGCCGTCCCAACAGCCTGACCCGGCGTGACCCCTGACCTCTGCCCCAAGTTGCCACTAGCCCTAAGATGGCCCCGCCCCCTCCAGACTCCCACCGCACCCAACGTGCGCGACAGACTGGGGGAGGGGCCCGCGCGTGCGCGCCTGGAGGCGGAGAGAGCCGGCTGTGCTCACCGCCCCGGGGCTCCCGCCAGAACCCAAACCCACGCACACAAGGGTCGCAGGGCTGGGAAGCCTCTCGTCCCTGCCCGTCAGGGAGCCCCCCACCACCAGACCGAGAGAGCTTAAGATAAGGAAGGGTTCGTGCCGCCAGATCTTGGCTCCGGACTGGATATGGTGGGCGCGCGCCCCAACTACTCGTCCCACGCCCCCCTTCCTCTTCTCGCGCGCCCCTGAGGTGGGGGGCTGGGGTTGGTGGGCGGGCAGGAGCGCACCTGGGTCCGTCCTCTCAGGGCTCGCTCGCTCGCTCAGGCACGCGTGCGCAGACGGGCGGAAGGGGAGAGAAGACGCGCCCCAGCCCAGTGCCGGCCGGTCTGGCCCCCCTCAGCCTGTCTCTATGGGCGCGCGCCGACAGCCTCGCGCACCGGCCCCGGGGCCCCGGCCGAAGGTGCGCGCGCAGCACCCCGGGAAGGTGGGAGGGGAGGCGGTGGCGGAAAGATGCGCGCGCAGTCAGCCGTCAGGGGAGGGGGAACTGTGGAGCGTCCGCCATCTTGTCTCCCTCTCCTTACCTGCGTCCTCGGGGGCGTGCGCACCACCCCCCCCTCCCGCCGAGGAGGGGGGAGGGCCCCCTCTTTGCCGCCTCCTTCGCGGCCTTTAAATCCCCCTGAGGCCCGCGGCTACTGCCACCGCCTTGCTTCCACTGCTTCCTCTCACGGCACAGAGATGCGGGAGGTGGGTGGGGAAAATGGGAGACGCTACTCGCAGCGAACCGCCGCCGCCGCTTCCGAGGCCTCACCAAAATGGCCGCCGCCGTCTCGGCCGCCACCACCAACACCACCGCCACCACCACAGCTCACTATCGCTACCGCCGGCGCGGCCCGTCCTCTCGCGAGACAGTAACTGGAGGTTGGGAGAGCAGGGAGCCTCGCGTGCTAACGTAGGGCGCTACCCGAAGCGCAAGGCAGGCTGGGAAATGTAGTCCGCCCGGAGGCTCCGCGCCTTTCCCGCAGCAGAGCTCTTTACCCTCCACCGGCTAACCTGCCACTGGGGCTGCATTGCAGCTGCCCACTGGGACGTGGCCACCGTACCTTCTTTTATAGATCACCCAGAGAGCTGAAGGAATTTCTCAGGTACTTTCAGCAAGTTAGCAGTGGAGCCTGGATCTCTGGATTCCCGTTGCAGTCCACTCGTATAGAGCCAATGCATTTGACACATGGGTGGTATTGTTGATAGCTCCTAAGCATTTATGCATCAGGTCGCCAACTTTCTGAGTTAAGAACCCCTTAAATTTGTTGTGTTTTGGGGGTTTTTTTGGTAATGGTTGGGTTGGCTGCACGCCGGGCATGCGGAAGTTCCCTGGCCAGGGATCAAATCCGTGCCAAAGTGGGGACCAGAGCCCCATCAGTGACCACCGGAGATCCTCAACCCGCTGCGCCACCAGGGAACTCATTTGAGAATCTGATACCCTCACCCTGGAATAGAATAATAATAATAACGTACCTTTTACTGAGGGCACCTTGTGCACGATCTCAATCCCAACAATGCTCCATTTATAAATGATTTGAGGCTCATAGAGTAATAGAGCTCAAAGCCAAGATTCATAGCCAAGCAGTCTAAGTCACAAGGTTACAAGCACTGTCACAAAATCTACCTCATGAGGGCCGACCACCCAGGAGCCAGGTTAGGAGGCCATAATAAAGCTTTCATTCAGCTCTTCACCTGCTCAGTTTAGATCTCCATTCTACTCTAAGAGTTGATGATTCTCTCTGACCTTGACTTGAAGTTCTGTTTTTCTTTTTCTTTTTTTTTTAAACTTTCTCTTTTTTTAATATTTTTTTTATTTTATTTTTTTAATTTTTTTTGTCTTTTTGGCATTTCTTGGGCCGCTCCCATGGCATATGGAGGTTCCCGGGCAAGGGGTCGAATCAGAGCTGTAGCCGCCAGACTACGCCAGAGCCATAGCAACGCAGGATCCGATTCGCGTCTGCGACCTACACCACAGCTCACCGCAACGCCGGAACCTTGACCCCACTGAGCAAGGGCAGGGATCAAACCCGCAACCTCATAGTTCCTAGTCGGATTTGTTAACCACTGCGCCACGACGGGAACTCCGAAGTTCTGTTTTTCTTACAGCAAATACCAGTGGTTGAAAACTCAAACCTAGAAGGACCAAGAAGATGATGTAAATAAAGCAAAGAGGGGCAGATGAGGAATGTTAGGAACAGGAGGCCGTATACTCTGACCAAAAGGAATAGTCAGCTCAAACCAATGTTCACCCTACAGGAATGTGGGCCAAAATACATCAGATTCAGCCACAGGCTGCCAGTTTGCTACCGCTGACCTGTGCTAGAGCCTCAAGGCATACAGAAGCATGCAAGGTAGATTTGTTGATTGAAAAAAGTGGATAAATGCCCAATCGTTTAGGCCCAGTTCAAAGTCTTTTTTTCCAGACCAAGCTTACATATTTCTGAGACTATCTCATAGAACAACACCAAGCTCCCGAAAGATCTCGTATTTCTTAGCCTTCTCATGTACTTTTTCATCCTTTTTCAATATTTTTCCTTCAGAAGTTTCCTTCACAACCCCCAGGTGACCACTCTTGACCACTCACAGGCTGGCTTAATACCCCTTCTGGCTCCCATAGCCTCCTGGACTTCATGAAGTACCGATTGCATCGTATCTGGATTCATGGATTGTCCACCCCACCCCCCCAAAATGTTACTAAACTCCTGGGAGTAGGGACATGATTTATACATGACCATTCACTATGCCAGTCTCAGAAAGATTATTCAGGAAGTTCATGAGTGTGAGCTACTTGTATTAAACACCTTATTAAAAACAAAAATAGACGTTCCCATTGTAGCTCAGCAGTAATGAATCCAACTGGTAAACATGAGGACACTGGTTCGATCCCTGGCCTTGCTCAGTGGGTTGAGGATCCCGTGTTGCCATAAACTGCGGTGTAGGTTGCAGACGCACTTCAGATCTGGCATTGCTGTGGCTGTGGTGTAGGATGGCAGCTACAGCTCCAATTCCACCCCTAGCCTGGAAACTTCCACATGCTGTGCCTGCGGCCCTAAAAAGACTAAATAAATAAATAAAAATAAGTGTAACTGATATCAGATATGTGTACTCAAACCCAAGATAAATTCAAAGTCTCTCTTCCACTTCCAAGACAATAACGCTGGTTTAGCTACCATCGTCTCTTACCTTGGATTACTCCTGACTGGGCCTCCCACTTGCACTCCTGTTTCCTTTATTCCATTCTCCGCATAGCAACCAGAGTGACCTTTGCCTGTAAATCAGATCATTGTGCTCTCACACTTAAGGTCCCTAAATGGCACCTTAGTCCTCTTAAGTAAAAATTATGGGAGTTCCTACTGTGGTGCAGTGGGTTGATGGTTGGCGTTGTCTCTGTGACAGTGAGGGTTCAATCCATAGCCCAGTGCAGTGGGATAAGGATCTTGTGTACGTTGCAGCAGTGGCTTGGATTTGATCCCTGGCCTGGAGATTTCCATATGCCAAGGGTATGGCCAACAAAAAAAAATGGTTGAGGAAAAATGAAAGAAAAATATTTGTGGTACATTAAAATTACACTTGATTTGGAGTTCCCATGGTGGCACAGAGGAAACAAATCCAACTAGGAACCATGAGGTTGTGGGTTCGGTCCCTGGCCTTGCTCAGTGGGTTAAGGATCGGTCGTTGCCATGAGCTGTGGTGTAGGTCACAGATGCGGCTTGGATCCTGCATTGCTGTGGCTGTGGCAGTGGCGTAGGCTGGTGGCTACAGCTCTGATTAGACCCCTAGCCTGAGAACCTCCATATGTTGTGGGTGGGGCCATAAAAGACAAAAAGACGAAAAAAGAAAATTACCCTTGATTCAAATTTTAGGGTCCACAACTAAAGGTTTATGGTAATCCAACCATGTCTGTTCATTAAATAGCAACTATGGCTGCTTTCTTGCTAAAGTAGCAGAAATGAATTATAGCAGAGACTATAGCCCACAAAGCCTAAGCTAGTTTCTCTTTGGCACTTTACAAAAAAGGTTTGCTAACTCTTGTTCTATGTCTTGATCTGAATGAGGTCACATCCATGGGTGTATACAGATATAAACACTCACTGAACTGTGCACTTAAAATTTGTACACTTCCGGGGAGTTCCAATTGTGGTGCAGCAGAAATGAATCTGACTAGTAACCAGGAGGATGCAGGTTCGATCCCTGGCCTTGTTCAGTGGGTTGGCGATCCGGCGTTGCCTAGAGCTGTGGTGGAGGTTGTAGAGGCAGGTTGGCTCCTGCTGTGGCGTAGGTCGGCAGCTATGGCTAGCATTCAGTCCCTGGTCCAGGAACTTCCATGTGCCACGAGTGCAGCCCTAAAAAGACAAAAGAAAAAATAATTGTACACTTTATGTACCCCAGAGCACGGTTTTTGTTTTGTTTTTTTTGTCTTTTTAGGGCCGCACCCATGGCATATGGAAGTTCCCAGGCTAAAGGTGGAATCGGAGCCACAGCTGCCAGCCTACACCACAGCAATTTGGGATCCAAGCTGCATCTGTGGCCTACGCCGCAGCTTACAGCAGTGTGGGATCCTTAACCCACTGAATGAGGCCAGGGATCAAACGGCATCCTCATGGATATTAGTCAGATTCATTATTGTTGAGCTACATGGAAACTCCCCAGCTCTCCCTTTTCATAAAATTTTAGCTCTAAGATGTTGCCTCCCTAGAGAAGTTCCCTGACATTAACTATTCCTTTCACTGCCTATCACTCTATCATATGGCTTTTTTGCCCTCCTTATCTGATATTATTAATATATTTGTATGCTTGTTTACTGTATGCCTCCTTCCCACTAAAAGATAAGCTCCCTGAGAACAGGGATATTGTCACAGGATTGACAGTACTCTCTAGATAATTAATGAAGAACATTTCAGAGGACTCTGTGAAAAAGAGATTGTTCCATTTAACAAGTGGAATTTTGGTTGAATGAAAAGTGAATGGCAGGAGTTCCTGTTGTGGCACAGTGGAAACAAATCTGATGCTAGTCAGACGTGGGTTCAATCCCTGGCCTCATGCAGTGGGTTAAGGATCCAGCGTTGTTGTGAGCTGTGGTGTAGGTTGCTGACACGGCTCGGATCCCTTTGCTGTGGCTCTGGCCAGCAGCTACAGGTCCAATTGGACCCCTGGCCTGGGAACCTCCATATGCTGCAGGTGCGGACCTCAAAAGACAAAATACAAAAAAAAAAAAAAAAAAAAAAAAAAGAGACAGAGAGAGAGGAAAAGGAACGCAGAACTAAATGTAAAGCTCAAAACTATGAAATTTCTAGAAGATAAAATAGAAGACCTAGATCACCGCCTGTGTGGCAATGATGACTTTTTAGATGCCATAGCAAAAGCATGATCCAGGAAAGAAATAATTGATAAACTAGCTAGACTTCATTGAAATGAAAAACGGCTCTGTGAAAGACAATGCCAGGGGAATGAGAAGACAAGCCATAGAATGAGGGAAAATATTTGCTAAAGGCACATCTGATAAAAGACTGTTAGCCAAAATATACAAAGAACTCAAAACTCAAAAATAAGAAAACAGGAGTTTCCATCCTGGCTCAGCAGAAAGGAATCTGACTAGTACCCATGGGGATGCAGGTTCGATCCCTAGGCTTGCTCAGTGGGTTAAGGATTCAGTGTTGCCATGAGCTGTGGTGTAGGTCACAGATGTGGCTGGGATCCTGCGTTGCTATAGCTATGATGTAGGCCCGTAGCTGCAGCTCCAATTCAACCCCTAGCCTGGGAACCTCTATATGCCACAGGTGCCATATGCCCTCGGGGAGAAAAAAAAAAAAGACAAAATAAATAAATAAGAAAATAACCTGATTAAGAAATGTGTCAGGAGTTCCCTGCTGGTTCAGCAGGTTAAGGATTCAGCGTCATCACTGCTGTGGCAAAGGAAGTTCCCGGCTCAGGAACATCCATGTGCCTCAGACATGGCCAATAACAAAACAAAAAAGGGAGTACCCATTGTGGTATAGTGGAAATGAATCCGACTAGGAACCATGGGGTTGTGGGTTCAATCCCTAGCCTCCCTCCGGGGGTTAGGGATTCCGTGTTGCTGTGGCTATGGTGTAGGCCAGTTGCTACAGCTACCCTAGCCTGGGAACGTCCATATGCCTCGGGTGTGGCCCTAAAAACACAAAAGCAAACAAAAACAATGAAAGGGAGTTCCCTGGTGGTCTAGTGGTTAGGATTTGGAGCTTTTACCACTGGAGCCCAGATCCAGTCCCTGGTTTTGGAACTGAGATCCCACATCAAGCTGCTACATGCCACGGCCAAAAACAAAAACAAAAGCCCTTACACAAAACAGCAATGCGATACCACTACACATCTATTAGAATGCCCAGAATCCAGAACGCCGACAACACCAAATGCTGATGAGCACGTAGAGCAATGGGAACTCTCATGCGTTGCTGGTAGGGATGTGAAATAGTACAGCTACTTGGGAAGACAATTGGTGGCGTCTTACGAATGTCCACATATTCTTATCATATGAACCAGTAATCAATCACGCCCTTGAAACTCGCAAGGGAGCTGAAAATTTATGTCCACAGAAAACTTGCACGTGGATGTGTATAGTAGTTTTATTCATAATTGCCAGAAATTAGAAGCAAACAAAATGCCCAAATGTGACTGGATAAATAATCTGTGGTACATTCAGACAATGGGCTATTATTCAGCACTAAAAAGAAATGAGTTACTAAGTTATGAAAGACATGCAGGAATCTTAAATACCTATTACTAAGTTAAGAAAAAGTCCAGTCTAGGGAGTTCCCGTCGTGGCTCAGTGGTTAATGAATCCGACTAGGAACCATGAGGTTGTGGGTTCAATCCCTGGCCTCGCTCAGTGGGTTAAAGATCCAGTGTTATGAGCTGTGGTATAGGTCACAGACATGGCTCAGATCCCATGTGCTGTGGCTCTGGCGTAGGCCAGCGGCTACAGCTCTGATTAGACCCCTAGCCTGGGAACCTTGATATGCCGTGGGTGCAGCCCTCAAAAGAAAAAAGAAGGAGTTCCCGTTGTGGCACAGTGGTTAACAAATACGACTAGGAACCATGAGGTTGTGGGTTCGGTCCCTGGCCTTGCTCAGTGGGTTAAGGATCTGGCATTGCCGTGAGCTGTGGTGTAGGTTGCCGACTTGGCTTGGATCCCACGTTGCTGTGGCTCTGGCATAGGCCGGTGGCTACAGCTCCGATTAGACCCCTACGCTGGGAACCTCCATATGCAGCAGGAGTGGCCCTAGAAAAGGCAAAAAGACAAAAAAAAAAAAAAAAAAGAAAGAAAGAAAAGAAAAAAGAAAAGAGTGAACCATAATGGGAACTGTGGACTTGAATGGCAATCATCTGTCAGTGTAGGTACATCAGTTATAACAGCTGTACCACTCTCGTGCGAGATGTTGAAAATGGGGGGATACTACACATGTGTGGATGCAGGGGCTCTATAGGAAATCCCTGTACCTTCCCATGGATGCTGTGAACCGTTTTAAAAATAAAGTCTGTTTTAAAAATAAAGTCTTGGGAGTTCCCGTTGTGGCTCGGCAGGTTAAGAATCTGACAAGCGGAGTTCCCATCGTGGCGCAGTGGAAATGAATCCAACTAGGAACCATGAGGTTGCGGGTTTGATCGCTGGCCTCACTCAGTGGGTTAAGGATCCAGTGTTGCTGTGGCTGTGGCGTAGGCCGGCAGCTTTAGCTCTGATTAGATCCCTATCCTGGGAACCTCCATATGCCATGAGTGTGGCCCTAAAAAGCAAAAAAAAAAAAAAAAAAAAAAAAAGAATCTGACAAGTATCCATGAGGATGCGGGTTCTATCCCCAGCCTCAATCAGTGGGTTAAGGATCCAGCTTTGCCATGAGCTGTGGTATTGTTCATAGATGCAGCTCTGGCATTGCTGTGGCTGTGGTGAAGGCTGGCAGCTGCACGTCTGAATCGACCCCTAGCCTGAGAACTTCCATACGCCACAGGCGCAGCCCTAAACAATAATAATAATAATAAATAATAAAGTCTTAATTTTAAAAAATGGATAGGAGTTCCTGCTGCAGTGCAATAGGATCAGTGGCCTCTTGGGCATGATAGGACCTCTTGAGAGCGCTGGGACACAGTGGGTTAAGGATCCCATGTTTCCACAGCTGCAGCTTAGGTTCCCTGGCCCGGGAACTTCCATATACAGTGGGTGCAGCCAAAAAAACAAAAAGAAGTCTTACTGGGGAATGAGCAGTGAGCTTGGTAAAAAATTAGGGCAGAGTGGTTTTGGTTTTTCGGGTTTTGTTTTTTTGTTTGTTTTTTGGCTTTCTAGGGCCACACCTGTGGCATATGTAAGTTTCCAGGCTAGGCATTGAATGGGAGCTACAGCTTCCAACCACAGCCGCAGCCACAGCAACATGGGATCCGAGCCACATCTGTGACCTACACCACAGCATGGCAACACTGGATCCCCAGCCCACTCAGCGAAGCCAGGGATCAAACCCGAGTCCTCGTGGATACTAGTGGAATTTGTTTCTGCTGCACCACAATGAGAACTCCGGGCAGAGTGTTCTGATGCCATGGTGGTCAAGGGTCTGGTCAAATCCAGTGGGAAGGACTTCCCAGAGAAGATGTCATTTGCGCCTGACCTTGAAAAATTTAGGCATGAAGGTTAGGCACTTCAGGAAGATGACCTGGCGTCGATGAGGTTGAGGGATGCAGGATATGGTGAAGAAGTCAGTTTATCTTCTTCATGAGGAAGCAGATTGAGACAGACCATCTGGAGCTGGTCTGCCCAGCATACCACACTAGGTAGTAGGGGGTTAGTTCAGAGGTTACAGGGAGCTACTGAAAGTCGTTCAGCAGAAATTGGCGTGGTCCAGCCTCCACTTTCCAAAGGATGATCTAACAGGATGAATGGGATGGCTGTAAAGATAGTGCAAGGCTGGAGGCAGGCCAGAGCAGTTACCCACTTGTAATAAAGGCTTATGGCCAGCAGGTGGCAGTGGAGATGGAGGGAGGGACGCTGCACAGGAAGAATTAGCAGAACTTGGCAGACAGTTGATTGCTAGTGATAATGATCCTCTGAACAGCCGTTCCTCTTGCCTTCTGTGAAGCTAGCCTTTCCCAGTCTCCTCCTACCTCCTACCTCCCCGGAGGTTCCTTCTCAGTCTCTCTTACAGGCCACTTCTCCTGGACACCTCCATCAAATGTCAGGGTTCCTCAGCCGTCTTCCCTCAATTGCGTTCTCTCATCCCGCACTTCTCAAGGGCAGAGGCAGATACCCTGAAGCTTCAGGACCCCTCCCTCACAGGGGCCCTTCTTTGCTCAAAGTATCTGGGAGCTATAGGTGAGGTGGGAAAGCCAGGTTGCAACCTGAAAGCATTTGCATATAAGCATTTCTGGTAATTTGCCTAAAGAGATCTCAGAAGAAAAAGACTTGATTCCCTAAGCCTCCAGTCATTTGTCATGATTTCATTGTGCATTCCAATGGCCATCTTTTTTTTTTTCTTTTTAGGGCTGCACCTGCGGCATAGGAAGGTTCCCAGGCTAGGGGTCGAATCGGAGCCGTAGCCACTGGCCTACACCACACCCCTGCAACGCGATGGCCATCTCTTAAGCCAAAGACTCACAAGGACTATCCCCATCTTGGAACCTGGGTACCCGTCTAACTCCTAGATTCCTCCTGCAGGTATCCCAGGCACCCTGGATGCAAGCATTTAAAACTGAACTCATGGGAGTTCCCATTGTGGCTTAGTGGTAATAGGATTCATGAGGATTCGGGTTTGATCCCTGGCCTTGCTCGGTAGGTTAAAGGATCTGGCGTTGCCATGAGCTGTGGTGTAGGTTGCAGACATGGTTTAGATCCTGCGGTGCCATGCTGTAGGTCGGCAGCAACAGCTCAGGTTTAACCCCTAGCCTGGGAACTTCCATGTGCCTCGGGCGTGGCCCTAAAAAGACAAAAAACAAAAAAAAACTGAACTCATGATCTGAACCACAAAATGTGCTCTGAGGTGGACCACTGGCCACCCAGTTGCTCCAACCAGGAAGGAAGACACCACCTTCCTTTCCCTCAAACCCCACATCCTGTCACCAAGTCTTTCCCATCCATCTTTTTTTTTTTTTTTTTGTCTTTTTAGGGCTATACCTGCGGCATATGGAGGTTCCCAAGCCAGGGGTCTAATCGGAGCTGTAGCCACCGACCTACACCACAGCCAGAGCAACGCAGGATCCAAGTCACTTCTGCGACCTACACCACAGCTCATGGCAATGCTGGATCCTTAACCCACTGATCGAGGCCAGGGATCGAACCCGAACCCTCATGGTTTCTAGTCAGATTCGTTAACCACTGAGCCATGACGGGAACTCCCATCCATCTTAAATATTTCTCCATTCTACCCATTTCCCTCCAGTCTCACACCTGAATCTTAGCCCTTGATGTCTTGTAATCAGTAGCAGAACCAAGAAGTGGCTTGCTGGAACTGCTGGGACTTTAGTCATTTCCCCAGCCACACACACACACACACACACACACACACACACCCCACTTTAGTCATTTCCCCAGCCTCACACACACACACACACACACACACACACACCCGCGCCACTACCATTATCTCTCACCGTTGGCTCACCCCATTCTCTGATAGGGACAATGGCAGTTTTCTCAGTCTTATGTAAAGTGATATGCAAATGAAGCTTCCAGGCGAGTCCAGTCCTCCAGCCTCCCGCTCCTACCAGCCCGACAGCTGCTCCCAACCCTCCTGGCAAGGAAACATCCTAGGGCTCAGGCCATGTGCACCAGCCCATCCCTTCTCCCGCTGAAGTTGTACGCAGGTTTCCCTTCAAGTGGGTACGCAGAGAACAAGCAAGGAAGAGAGCCGCTCAACGTCAGGGCCTCATAATGTGGTAGAGCAGGTGGAGGGGGCACAGAGACGGAGGACGGGGAGATGCCATTTTAGACCAGGTCACCTCTGCTGAGGTGGCAGCTGAACAGAGACTTCAGGGTTTCTCCACACAGCAGCCAGGGGGGAGCTTCTCAAACTGCCACGCTGACGGGGTCATTCAACTCCAAGTCATGGCTCCCACGAAACTCCTTTCCGAGACCCCAGAAGCCCTGCATGGTGGCCCCTGCCGCATATGACAGCCTCAACTCTCAGCCCGCCACACTCCAGCCACACTGGTCACTTGTGTCTCTCTACAAATTTTTTTTTTTTTAATCTTTTTAGGGCTGCACCCTGCACCTGCCTCGTATGCAAATTCCCAGGCTAGGCGTCGAATCAGAGCTGCAGCTGCCGGCCTACACCACAGCCACAGCAACATGGGATCCAAACCGTGTCTGGGACCTACACCCCAGCTCCTGGCAATGCTGGATCCTTAACCCACTGAGCCAGGCCCGGGATTAAAGCCGCATCCTCGTGGATGCTAGTGGGGTTCATTAACTGCTGAGCCACGGCGGGAACTCCCCTTCACAAGCTCTTTCTCCACTCTGGGCTTTCTCACACATGGTTCTCTTTCTTTTTTACCCAGTCAAAACCTACGGGGTAACATTACCGCCTACAGAATCCTTCCCTGGTTCTCAGACTATATATCTCCTGTAACATTCTGGTTTTTGTTTTTTTTTTTTTTTTTTCTTGCGTCTTAACACTGGAAATAATTACTCCACGTCCTGCGGGCTCATGGCAAGAGAGGGGTCATATCTGTCTTGTTCACTTAGGTGCACATGTTTACACCCCTTGTCTGGGGGAGTGATAGGCACATAGTGAAATATCAATAGCTACGAGTTGGCTGGTATCTACATGGATGCCTGATGGCAATGACCCATATGAGTGAGAGTCACTCAAAACATTTTTTTCTTTAAGGAGCTCCCATCACGGCTCAGCAGAAACGAATCTGACTAGTATCCATGACGATGCAGGTTCAATCCCGGGCCTCACTCAGTGGGTTCAGGATCGGGTGTTGCCATAAGCTGTGCTGTAGGGTCGAAGATGCGGCTTGGATCGGGCACTGCTATGGCTGTGACGTAGGTTGCAGCTGTGGCTGGGCTTCAGGCCCTGGTCCAGGAACTTCCTGTGCATCAAAAAAAGGGCAAAAAATGTTAACAAGTGATAAACACTAAGCACCAATCTGTGGTTTTCTACAAATTAATTCACTCAATTCTCACAATAACCCTCTCAAGGAGATTATCCTCCCTGGTTTACAGATGGTAAAAAAAAGAAAGAAAGGAAGGAAGGAAGGAGGGAGGGAGGGAGGGAGGAAGGAAAGAAAGAAACGAAAAGAAAGAAAAGAAAAGAAAGATAGATGGCTAAGTGACTTGACCCACGTGACACAGTTGGAAAGAAACAGAGCAGGGACTTGAACCAGAGAGACTGACTCACATGTGTGCCCATCAAATGCAGGTCTGTGAAGTACTGGGCATCCTTCTAGGTAACAGGGAAAAACAGTTAAAAAAAACTCTCAATGTTCCGGCATTTATTGAGCTGGTGCTTCTGATGGAGGAAGACAAAGCACAAATATATAAGCAAGTGAAGGTATAAAAAACGAGGGTAATATATGTTATGAAAAAATAGGAGTTCCCTTCTAGGCTCAGTGGCTAATGAACCGATTAGGATCCATGAGGACAGGTTCGATCCCTGGCCTCCCTCGGTGGGTTAAGGATCTGGTGTTGCTGTGAGCTGTGGTGTAGGTCACAGATGAGGCTTGGATCCCATGTTGCTGTGGCTGTGGTGTAAGCAAGCAGCTGTAGCTCTGATTGGACCCCTAGCCTGGGAACATGCATATGCCACAGGTGCAGCTCTAAAAAGCAAAAAAAAAAAAAAAAAGAAGAAGAAGAAGAAGAAGAAGAAAACAAAGAAAAAGAAAAAATAGGGAGTTCCTGTCACGGCTCAGTGGTTAACGAATCCAACTAGGAACCATGAGGTTGCGGGTTCGATCCCTGGCCTCTCTCAGTGGGTTAAGGATCTTGCGTTGCCATGGCTCTGGTGTAGGCCAGTGGCTACAGCTCCGATTAGACCCCTAGCCTGGGATCCTCCTATGCCGAGGGTGCAGCCCTAGAAAAGACAAAAAGACAAAAAAGAAAGAAAGAGAAAGAGAGAGAAAGAGAGAGAAAGAAAGAAAGAAAGAAAGAAAGAAAGAAAGAAAGAAAGAAAGAAAGAAAGAGATAGAAAGAAAGAAAGAAAGAGAAAGAAAGAAAGAAAGAAAGAAAGAAAGAAAGAAAGAAAGAAAGAAAGAAAGAAAGAAAGAAAGAAAGAGAGAAAGAAAGAAAGAGAGAAAGAAAGAAAGAAAGAAAGAAAGTGGGGTTGGGGAGAGGGAGTGAGAGGCATGGGAGGTGCTATTCTGGACACAGTGGTCTGGCCAGGCCTCTTGGGTGTTGTGACATTGGACAGAGACTGCTTAGGGGGAAGAACATTCTAAGCAAAGGGAAAGAAGTACAAAGCGGCTGCCCAGCTTATCCTGACAGCAGACAACCAAGAGACCCAGGAGGCCGCTGGGACAGGGAAACAGTAGGAGCTAAGAGTCAGGCTTGAATCCAGCAGGGGTTTGAAGGCCAAGCTAGGAGGTTTCATTGGAATCTCAAGTGGAGGAGGCAGGCTTGAGCAGAAACTAGTGTTGGAAAAGGATTGGAGGAGTGAGAGTAGAAGGCAATTTCAATAGGAGTTCCTGTTGTGGCTCAGCGGTAATGAAGCCAACTAGTATCCATGAGGTCTCAGGTTTGATCCCTGGCCTCGATCAGTGAGTTAAGGATCTGGCATTGCCAGTGAGCTGTGGTGTAGGTCGTAGATGCGGCCTGGATCCAGCGTTGCCATGGCTGCGGTGTAGGCCTGCAGCTGGGGCTCCGATTCGACCCCTAGCCTGGAAACCTCCATGTGCCACAAGTGTGCCTTAAAAAGACTCAAAAAAAGAAAAAAGAAGGTGATTTTGCGGTAGCCTAGATGAAAGGTGATGGAGACCAAAATTTTTAAGGAGAATGGGGTTGTCAGATTCAGCAAATAACTCTTCCTGGGGGGACCTCCCAGAGGAGGCTTTGGAAGTCAACTGTAGAATAGCTGGGGTCCCAGGAGGCCAGGAGAGGGTGGCTGAGCTGCTAGAACACCTCTCTCCTTTCTGGGAGGACTGGAAACTTCTGAGAGCACCGCCAAGCACAGAGACAAAACCTGACGCTTAACCTGCTTCGCCACTAAGCGAATTCTCTACATCTTGGCTTTTTTTTTTTTTTAGGGCTGCACTGGAGGCATATGGAGGTTCTCAGGCTAGGGGTCCAATCAGAGCTGTAGCCACCGGCCTACACCACAGCCACAGCAATGCAGGATCCAAGCCGCGTCTGCAACCTACACCACAGCTCATGGCAACGCCAGGTCCTTAATCCACTGATCTAGGCCAGGGTTTGAACCTGTGTCCTCATGGATAGCAGTCAGATTTGTTCCTGCTGAGCTAAGACAGGAACTCCTTTTGCCTTTTTCCACTTAATGTATGTGTAGCCTCTTTCCAGGTCATTGCATACAGATTTATCTCTTATGTTTAAAATCTGCCAAGTAGTCAATTGTGTGTATATAACGTGATGTCTAGCTAACTGTGTACCATGTTATGATGAACAACCATTTATATTCATATCTTGAGTTTTACAGGTAAATCTATAAAGTAAAAATTGTGGGGTTTTTTGCCTTTCTTTTAGGGCCCCACCCACAGCAGATGGGGAGGTTCCCAGGCTAGGGGTCCAATCGGAGTGGTAGCTGCCCGCCTACATCACAGCCACAGCAGCACAGGATCTGAGCCGTGTCTTTAACCTACAGCACAGCTCACGGCAACACCAGATCATTCACCCACTGAGCAAGGCCAGGGATTGAACCTGCATCCTCATAGATGCTAGTCAGATTCGTTAACCATCGAGCCATGATGGGAACTCCCATAAAGTAAATTCTTGAAATGGAAGAGAACTGCTGGATCAAAGAGTATGTAATTTTAAGATTTCCATAGACACTACTAAATATTGCCCTCCAGAGGGGTTACACCAATTTGTAGTGCCACCAAAAGGGTACAAAGAGTACCTACTTGGAGTTCCTGTCATGGCTCAGTGGTTAACTAACTCAGGTAATATCCATGAGGACACGGGCTTGATCTCTGGCTTCCATCAGTGGGTTAAGGATCCGATGTTGCCATGAGCTGTGGTGTAGATGGCAGACGAGGCTCAGATCTGGCACTGCTGTGGCTGTGGTGTAGGCCGGCAACTGTAGCTCCGATTCAACCCCTAGCCTGGGAGCCTCCATATGCTGCAGGTGTGGCCCTAAAATGACAAAAAAAAAAAAAAAAAAAAAAGGGTACCTACTTGTTTGCCCCTCCCTCATCAACCTCACTAATTAGCAAGCTTTGAAAACATCTGCTATGAGGAGTTCCTGCTGTGGCACAGCAGGTTAAGACTCTGACTGCAGCACCTTGAGTCACTGCAGAGGTGAAGATTCAATCCCTGGGCCTGGAACAGTGTAATAAAGGATCTGGTTTTACTACAGTTGCTCAGATTCACTCCCTTGCCCAGGGAACTTCCATATGCCAGGGATGAGGCCACTAGAAAAAAAAAGTAATGGAGTTCCCATCGTGGCACAGCAGAAATGAATCCGACTAGGAACCATGAGGTTTTGGATACGATCCCTGACCTCTCTCAGTGGGTTAAGGATCCGGTGTTGCTGTGGCTGTGGCTGTGGTGTAGGCTGGCAGCTGTAGCTCAGACTAGACCCCTAGCCTGGGAACCTCCATATGCCGCAGTGGCCCTAAAAAGAAAAAAAAAAATCTTCTGGGAACATCAACTGTACTGACAAAAAAGCTTTATTAAAATTTTTTTTTCTTTTAGGGCAGCATGTGTGGCATATAGAAGTTCCCAGGCTAGGGGTCGAATTGGAGTTGCAGCTGCTGGCCTACACCACAGCCACAGCAATGCCAGATACGAGCCACATCTGCGATCTACACCACAGCTCACAGCAATGCCAGATCCTTAACCTACTGAGCGAGGCCAGGGATTGAACCTGCGTCCTCATGGATACTAGTCAGGTCTGTTTCTGCTGAGTCACGATGGGAACTCCTTGTGCAATATTTCATTTTGTCAAGGTGTCCCAATGTATTTATCCATTCTCCTGTTGAAGGGCATTTCGGTTCTTTCTGGGTTTTGGCTGGTTTGTTCCCTGTGGTTATGAATATTCATGTCCATGTGTCCTGGAGCACTTGTGCAAGACTTGTTCCTGGACATTAGCCTAAAAGTGAAACTGCTAGGTTTTAAGGTATGTAAATGTGTGACTTTACAAGAAAATGATACTTTTTTTCCCCAAAATTGTTGTATGGATATGTAATCCCACCAGCGATGTATAGAAGTACTATTGTTCCTCTTCAATACTTGTTTTTCTTGTCATAGAGTGGATATAAACTGGTATCTCATTAAGGGCTTCATTTGTATTTCCTGAATGATGATAAGCACCTATTTATGAGCTTGTTGGCCATATTTCCTCTTTTAAATGCATGTTCAAGTCTTTTGCCCATTTTTCTATTGGTTTATTCTCCTTTATTGGTTTATAGACAGTCTTAGGTGATCTCAATACATATCCTTGATTGGAGTTCCCATCGTGGCTCATCAGAAACAAATCCAACTAGTATCCCTGAGGTCACAGGTTCGGTCCCTGGCCTTGCTCAGTGTGTTAAGGATCCAGCATTGCCCTGAGCTGTGGTGTAGGTCACAGATGTGGCTCAGATCCCGAGTTGCTGTGGCTGTGGTGTAGGCCAGCAGCTACAGCTCCGATTAGACCCCTGGCCTGGGAACCTCCATATACTGCAAGTGGGGCCCTAGAAAAGACCCCCCTCCCAAAAAAAAGAAAAAAAGGAAGAACAGAGAAGAGTCTAGGTGTTGCTGTGGCTCTGCTAGAGGCTGGAGGTTACAGCTCCAATTCAACCCTTAGCCTGGGAACCTCCATATGCTGTGGTGTGGCTCTAAAAAGACAAAAAACAAAAAACAAAAAAACTTATCCTTGAGTGGTTATATATGTTGACACATATCTTCTTCAAATTTGTAGTTTATAATTTTGTGTTCTTTCATTTTAATATAATTTTATTTATTAATATTGTCTTTTATAATGATCCTTTTGTGTTTTTTTGAGATTCATTATTATTCAAGGTCAGAAAGAAATTCCCTTTTTTTTTTTTTTTGTCTTTTTGCTATCTCTTGGGCCGCTCCCACGGCATATGGAGGTTCCCAGGCTAGGGGTCGAAACGGAGCTGTAGCCACCAGCCTACGCCAGAGCCACAGCAACGCGGGATCCAAGCCACATCTGCAACCTACACCACAGCTCACGGCAACGCTGGATCGTTAACCCACTGAGCAAGGGCAGGGACCGAACCTGCAACCTCATGGTTCCTAGTCGGATTCGTTAACCACTGCGCCACGACGGGGACTCCTCCCTTATATTTTTTGCTAAATTTTATTAAAGCTTTGCCTTTGATAGTTGTGTACAGTGTGACACAATGATCTAATTTCACTTTTTTCCATAAGGATGACTTTTTTCCACCTCCGTTTATTAGATAGTCTCTGCTCAGATCTGCCATGCCAGCCCTGTCATTTATCAAATTTTCTTATATTCACGAGTTGATTTTGGTGAATTTCTGTTGCTACCAACACAACATTTTCTTCATTATTGTAGCTTTTTAAACTATTCTAGTAGAACAAGTCTTTATTCCTCTTTATTTTAATTTTTTTTAATTTTAATTTTAATTTTTGGCTGTACCCATAGCATGCGGGAGTTCCCAGGCCAGGGATCAAAACCCTGGCCACAGCAACAACTCAAGCCATGACAGTGACAATGCCAGATCCTTAACCTGCTGCACCACCGGAAATCCTATTCTTCTTTAGAAGCAACTACCTATTCTTAGCCCTTTTATTCCTCCCTACATAATTTTTAATTGCCTTGTTGAGGTTCACAAAAAACCCTGTTGTAAGTTTTATTAATATTGCCTCTTACAGATCAATTTGGAGAGAAATGTGCCTTTATCATATTGTCTTTCGGAGTTTCTGTCGTGGCACGGAAAGGAATCCAACTAGGAACCATGAGGTTGCGGGTTGGATCCCTGGCCTCGCTCAGTGGGTTAAGGATGTGGCGTTGCCATGAGCTGTGGTGTAGGTCGCAGATGCCGCGTGGATCTGGTGTTGCTGTGCGCTGTGGTGTAGGCCACACCTGCAGCATATGGAAGTTCCCGGGCTAGGGGTCGAGTCAGAGCTACAGCCACATCTGTGACCTATGCCACCACTTGCTGCAAGGCCAGATCCCTTAACTCACGGAGCAAGGCCAGGGACTGAATCAGCATCCTCATGGACACTATGTCGGGTTCTTAACCTGCTAGGCCACAAGAACTCCTGTATTTTTTTCTTTTTGGCCACACTCGAGGCACGTGGAAGCTATTTTCATGGAATCCAAGCCCTAAACACCAGATCCCTAACCCACTGCAGGGCCAGGGATTGAACCCAGGCCTCAGCAGTGATCTGAGCTACTGCAGAGACACTGGATCCTTAACATGCGGTGCCACAGTGAGAACTCCTAGCTTATATTTTAAAAGGCCATATTGGAGCATTTTGTGAATGTTGAATGATTTATTTAATCAGTGCTATTTCAGAGACTTGAATTATTTTCATTCTCTAGCTCTAGAAACAGTGTTTTTGTGGAGTAGTAAACAACTTTGAGTACATGAAAAACAAGTGTTAGTTTTTGTTTTTTGTTTTTGCTTTTTAGGGATGCCCCCGAAGCATATGGAGGTTCCCAGGCGAGGGGTTGAATTGGAGCTACAGCTGCCAGCCTACACCACAGCCACAGCAATTCAGGATCCAGCCATATCTGTGACCTACGCCACGGCACATGGCAACACCGGATCCTTAACCCACTGAGCGAGGCCAGAGATCGAACCAGCATCCTCATGGTTCCTAGTCGGATTCGTTTCTGCTGCACCACAACAGGAACTCCTGAAGTGATTTTGTTAGATGAGAAAAATTTGGAGGTCCCTCCTTGCCTAGTGGTTAAGGTTCTGATGTTGTCACCGCCATGGCTCGGGTTACTGCTGTGGGGCTGGTTCGATCCCTGGCCCCAGGAACTTCCACATGCCCCAGGCATGGGCAAAAAAATGAAAAATTGCTTCATTTCCCAAGGGGCAAGCTTTTCACACAGTTGTTTTTGTTTGTTTGTTTGGGTTTTTTTGGCCGCACCTGCAGCATATGGAAGTTCCCAGGCTAGGGGTCTAATTGGAGCTGTAGCCATGGGCCTACGCCACAGCCACAGCAACTCGGGATCCAAGCCGTGTCTGCGACCTACACCACAGCAAACGGCAAAACCGGATCCTTAACCCACCGAGCAAGGCCAGTGATTGAACCCGCAACCTCATGGTTCCTAGTCGGATTCATTTCCTGGAACTCCTTCACACACATTTCCTCAAAGCCACCTGCCAGCCCTAGAGGTGAACATTGCCTGGCTGTTATTCCTACATTAGCCTGAGACACCAACGCCCCTGTTCACCCAACATTTTAGAGACCTCGACTTCCAACCTGGGGTTGTCCAGGCCGGCCCGGGAAATGTTTATTGACTAGTAAAGCAGGGCGTGAGTCCATCAACAAACACTTCTTAACCAATCTTTCTCCTTTTCCAAAGTTCTAAACATTTCCATCAAGGGCTCATTGTCGTGTTAATGAAAAGAGTCAACACTCATTTGCATCATTGAGGGCCTCTCCTTCTTCACAGCGGGGACTAGGAGGGCAGGAGTGGGTATTAGGGAGAGACTTAGAGACTACAGACCCAGTCTCTAGTTCGTCTGATCTCAGCACCTAACTTAGGGTCTGACACCCGGTTCCATCAACGGTATTATCATTCAGAACATTTACAGAATAATTACCTCAATAGCTGTTATTTCCTGATCTTTACCAGGTGCCCCGCACTTGGAAGCCTTTCTCTTTTGCATAAGCCTTTAGTCCTCCAGTCCTTTGAGTCCAAGGCCATTTCCCCTTTTGATAGGTTTGGCTAACACTCAGCTTCAGAGGGATACCTCGCCTAAAATCACAAAGCAAACAGCTAGCAAAGCAGGGGTTCGAACCCATATTTTGTCTGACCCTAAAGTCTGCCATCTTGAATTTCTCACTAACTCTGGATGATCCCTTTTCATCTTTGGGCCTCAGGAGAAAACGGGGGAGTTCCCGTTGTGGCTCAGAGGGTTAAGAACCCGACTAGTATCTGTGAGGATGTAGGTTCGATCCCTGGCCTCGCTCAGCGGGTTAAGAAGCCTGTGTTGCCGTGAGCTGTGGTGTAACCGTGAGCTGACACGGCTGTGGCGTAGGCTATAGTTCTAGCCTGGGAACTTCCATAGGTCGTGGGTGCGGCCCTAAAAAGAAAAAAAGAAAATAAAGGTGCGGGCGGATGAGCTTTAGGGAGATGATTTACTTCTAATGGGGAAAAAAAGGTGGAGCGTGTCTATCACTCAAAAGCAAAAGCCCCGGGCCTAGAGGCTTGGGATCACCACCTCGCCCTAATCTCACTGAGCACGTGCCTTTGGCAATGACCACCCAGTCCCTCAGAGAACATTAGGTCCATCTGTATTTTATTTATTTCACTTTACATGACATTTTATTTTATTTTTGGCTGTACCCACAGCATGTGGAAGTTCTCAGGTCAGGGACTGAACCCAGGTCCCAGCAGTGGCCAGGTCCTTAACCCGGTGAGCCACCAGGGAGCTCCCTGTCTGTATTTTCACATATTGGATTTGCTTTAAAGAGGGCCAGGCTCCTAAACATTCCAGTTGGGGCAGGCTAATTAACGATGGGAAATGCCCCAATAACTTGTGTACTGGAATGACTCCCTTCGCAGACCATGCCGTTGTGTGGTCCTTGAAAAAGCTCCATCGGGTAATGTCATCCCTCTGCTCTGAAAGTTTCAAGAACAACAACAAAAGTACAGCCCAAGTAAACAAACGCTGTAAGGGCTAGCATCTCAGAGTGGAAGCCAAAATCCTTAGGTCCTCACAAAGGCCTGCAAAGTCCTACATGAGCTGGTGGGTCCCCGCTCACCTCTCAGACCTCATCTGCCATCCCTCTCCCACTCGCTTACGCTGCCCCAGCCACACTGGTCTCCTGGTTGATTCCGCATCTCACCCAGCATATTTCCAGCACAGGAAATATTTCACCCTGCTGCTCCTGTCTAAAGCTTTCCTCTCCCAGATAACTGCATGATATCTTTCCTTGCTTCATTCCCATCTCTGCTCCCTTGGCATCCCTAAGAGAAAACTTCTTTGGTCCCCCTATATAAAATAGCACCCCAGGGAGTTCCTGTTGTGGCTCAGCGGAACCAAATCTGCGAGTATCCATGAGGATGCAGGTTCAATCCCTGGCCATGCTCAGTGGGATCTGGCGTTGCCGTGAGCTGTGGTGTAGGTCGCAGACTCGGCTCAGATCCCACGTTGCTGTGGCTGTGGTGTAGGCCGGCAGCTATAGCTCCAGTTCTATCCCTAGGCTGGGAACTTCCATATGCTGCAGGTGCAGCCTTAAAAGGCACCCCCCCCAAAAAAAAAGCACCACAGGACGTTCTAGCCTATAGCGTACTCTTTTTCCACAACAGTTACTGCTAATCGACATCATCCTCTGTCCGCCCCCCTCTAGAATTTTCATCTCCCTGAGAAAAATACCTTTGTCCTTCTGTTCACTGCCATGTTGCAATAACACAGTAGGTAATCAATCAATATTTGTGGATGGATTAAGTGAGCGAGGTGCTTTCACTGAGGCACAAAACAAAGGTTGTAAAAAGTCTAAAGGGCAGGGGAGGGGGAATGGGCAGAGAATCTGAAGAGACAATGCACCGAAAAGAAGAAGACAAGTGATTGGTAAACCCTGGCAGGATGTTCAACTTCACTCATCATAAAAGAAATGCAAATTAAAACTTCCATGAGTCACCCATCTTTCACCTATCAGATTCACAGAGATCAAAAAGCTTGTGATTTCTTCCAGGCTAGCAAGGGTGGGGGGAATCAGGTCTGCTCATACATCGTTGCTAAGAGTGAAAATTGCTGGAGGACAATTTGGTAGCATCTACATTTTGAAAGCATACACTCTTTTTAAAAAATATCATCTTTTAGGGCTGCACTCGAGGCACATGGTGGTTCCTAGGCTAGGGGTCGAATCAGAGCTACAGCTGCTGGCCTACACCACAGCCACAGCAACTCGAGATCTGAGCCGCGTCTGCAACCTATACCACAGCTCACAGCAACGCCGGATCCTTAACCCACTGAGCGAGGCCAGGTTTCAGACCTGAATCCTCAGGGATATTGGTCAGATTCGTTTCCACTGAGCCACAACTGGAACTCCGAAAGCATATGCTCATTGGCTTAGCAAAGTCCTTGTCTAGAAATGTATCCTGCAGGTTCATTTGCTCAATTATGCAGAGATGTAGGCGTTCGCTGCAGCACTCCTTGTTCTAGTAAAAAGACTGGAAAGAACCTAAATGTCCATTGATGGAATGGTTAGATATATTGTGGTATATAGCCTTACCATGGAGTACTATGTAGAGGCTAAAACAGAGGTAGGTCTCTATGTACTAAAATGGAACAACCCACAAGAGAACCCAAGAGAGACTGTTACTTGAAAAAAGCAGTGTGCTGAACAGCCTGTACTCTATGTAAACATTTGTTTAAAAGAAGGGGGGAAAAAAGGAATTTTTCTGCAGAAACAAACAAGAAATCAACATGATGTTTCTGGAACAGGGGAGGAGTGATCAGGGGAAGAAAGGAGACTTTTTTTAATGAGCTACAGGCCTCCCCCCACTCCCCCCCCCGCCCCTGGCATATGGAGGTTCCCAGGCTAGGGGTCAAGTCAGAGCTGTAGCCTCTGACCTACGCCACAGCCACAGCAATGCCAGGTCCAAGCCGCATCTATGACCTACACCACAGCTCACGGGAGCGCTGGATCCTTAACCCACTGAACAGGGCCAGGGATCAAACCTGCGTCCTCATGGATCGGAGTCAGATTTGTTTCTGCTGTGCCAAGAAGGGAACTCCCTTAATAAGGTACAAGCTTTTTGTGTTAATTACACTAGGCCTGTTTGTTTTTAACTTTTTTTTTTTTTTTCCATTTTTTGTCCCCTGGCGGCATATGGAATTCCCGGGCCAGGGAGCAACACCAGGTCTTTAACCCACTGTGCTCAGCCAGGGATCGAATGCTCGTCCCAGTGCTCCCAAGATGCCACAGATCCTGTTGTGCCACATCAGGAAGTTCTGTTTTTAACTTTTAAAAGCAGATGATACATGCCCATGAGACAAACCCCCAAAGATCCTTTTTACAAAAGGATAAACTGTAAAAAGTAGGTCTCTACTAAAAAATAAAACCACCACAATGATGAGTGTATGTCAGAGGGACACAGGAGGCAACTGAAAACAGGAGAGTCGGAATTCCTGGTGGCCTAGTGGGTTAAGGACCAGGTGCTGTCAGAGTTCCTGTTGTGGCTCTGTGGCTGACAAATCTGACTAGGAACCGAGAGGTTTCGGGTTCGATACCTGGCCTTGCTCAGTGGATTGAAGATCCAGCGTTGCCATGAGCTGTGGCGTAGGTCGCAGACATAGCTCAGATCTGGTGTTACTGTGGCTGCGGCACAGGCTGGCAGCTACAGCTCCCATTAGACCCCTCGCCTGGGAACATCCATACGCCTCAGGGGCGGCCTTAGAAAAGGCAAAAAGACAAAAAAAAAAAAAAAAAAAAAAAAAAAAGAAAAAGACCAGGTGTTGTCAATGCTGCGGCCTGGTTCACTGTTACTGCACAGGTTTGATCCCTGGCTCAAGAACTTGTGCATGTCATGGGCATGGCCAAAAATAAGTCAACAAGTGAATAAAAAAAAAAAAAAACCTGGGGAGTAATAATTAAAATAGTACTGGAGTAAAACCTAAAGTATAGAATAAATATTCATGAATCCATCATAATATAAATAAACAACTGCATAAACAAATTCTTACCAGAGTTCCCGTTGTGGCTCAGCGGAAATGAATCTGACTAGCATCCATGAGGATGCAGGTTCGATCCTTGGCCTCTGCTCAATGGATTACAAATCCGGCATTGCCATGAGCTGTGGTGAAGGATCTGGCTTTGCTGTGGCTGTGGTGTAGGCCAGCCACTATAGCTCCAATTTGACCCCTAGCCTGGGAACCTCCATATGCCGCAGGAGAGGCCCAAAAAGACAAAAAACAAACAAACAAAAAAAAAACAAAACAAAGCCCCCAAACCAATAAATTCTTCCCATATAGAATTCCAAATAATTTATGTAGATAAACCTACACCACAGCCACAGCCTCCCAGAATCCAAACCACTTCTGCAACCTACACCACAGCTCACAGTAATGCCGGATCCTTCCACAGAGCGAGTCCAGGGATCGAACCCACATCCTCATGGATACTAGTCAGGTTCGTTAACCACTGAGCCACAATGGGAACTCCGACAGCAATCATTCTTGGAGCATAAATGAACTTGTGCATGCCAGGCACAGTTCTAAGAACTTTATGCTTATTTACACAGTCAATTCATACAGCAATTGGTAGGAGAAAGCATTCAAATTCCAGCTTCACACATCGTTGGTGGAAATACAAACTAGTTCAGCCACTTTGGAAATTAGTTTGCAAGTTCCCCCCATTTTTTTTTTTGTCTTTTGTAGGGCCGCACCCACGGCATATGGAGGTTCCCAGGCTAGGAGTCGAATTGGAGCTACAGCTACTAGCCTAAGCCACAGCCACTAGCCTAAGCCACAGCCACACCAGATCTGAGCTGTGTCTGCGACCTAAACCACAGCTCATGGCAACACTGGATCCTTAAGCCAATGAGTGAAGTCAGGGATCAAATCAGCAACCTCACAGTTCCTAGTCAGATTCGTTTCGGTTGTGCCACGATGGGAACTCCCCCCAAAAGGTGAAACACAGAGTCACTGTATGGAGACAGGCTGGGACCTGGGACCAGAGACCCTCTGCTGCAGTGGCTGAAAAGCTTGCACCTGGACAAAGTCTCCTCCAGCAACAAAATACAAAGAAACGATAAGGATCTAAAAATAACTGCAGGCAGGCACAGTTAGGGCAAATTATGAACAAGATACAAAAAAACTAAAAACACCCAACTGCCACTTTGGAAAAGCAAAAAGCAAAAGCAGGGTACTACCCGCAGCCCCTGCACAAAATACCACCAAAGGGGTGGGCAAACTGCCTAAGCTACCCTTCTGGCACTACCCCTGGACCTGCCCCTACTCTTACCCATGTAAGGAACCAGCTTAACACCACTCAGGGAGCTAGGGAGCAAGGGAAATTCTTGCTTATTTTTGCTCCCCCTGGCTGCCCCAGGGGCCCCAATAAAGCCTTGCTTATATGGCCTTTTATTAATTTCAGTTGATTAAGGAAGGCAGGTACCCAGGTAGATAACAGTTTGACCCAGCAATTCCACTCCAAGGTATATACCCAAGAGAACTGAAAACACATGTGCATGCAAAACTTGTACACAGATGTTCACAGCAGCACTATTCATTTAACAGTCAACTGAAACAACCCAAATGTCCATCGACTGAGGAATGGATGAAAACAAAATGGGAGATCTATTCGGTGGAATATTACTTGGCAATAAAAAGTGATGAAATACTGAAATAAGCTATAGCACAGATGAAGCTTGAGACCATAAATGCCAAGCAAAAGAAGCCAGTCATAAAAGACAGGGTTAATCATAGAGTATGTGAATTATGTATCAGTAAATTGGTTTTTTTGTTTTGTTTCATTTTTAGGGCTGCACCTGAGCCACATGGAGTTTCCCAAGCTAGGGGTTGAATTGGAACAGTAGCTGCCGACTGACACCACAGCCACACCAAGGTAGGATCCTAGGTGCACCTGTGACCTACACCACAGCTCACGGCGACGCCAGGTCCTTAACCCACTGAATAAGGCCAGCATTTTGAACTTACGTCCTCGTGGATGCTAGTCAGTTCCATTGAGCCACGACAGGAACTCCATGTTATCAGTAAAGTGGTTTTCAAAACTCTCCATTTTGCAAATAAACCATGACACAGAAATGCGTACATGGTTTAGGGTCACACAGTTAACTCTGCAGAACTCATTCAAAGCAAAGACACACATTTCCAAGTATCAACCTGGCGATGGTGGGGGATTTCGGTTGGGTTTGGTTTTTCTCCAGTGTTGACAGTTGTTTCTGGACTCCCCTTTTACCTCTGCTTGAGGAGCTGCCTGAGTTAGGGTCAGAACAGGAGAGGGGTCAATGGAGGATGGTGGTTCCTGGGGACAGGCCCTAACAAGGCAGCCTCTGGGACTCTTTCCTCTTACTCTTTCGTCTCATAGGACTTTATTGCTCTTCTCTCCTGGTAGCACGGAAGGTCCAGGAAAGCTGGGCTTTTGTTTACTGCTGTATCCCCAGCCACCAGTTTACGGCCTGGAGTGAGGAAGAAGGAGTGGTTCGAAGAATAAAACGCAGTGCAGACAATCAGAGGGAGGTTTCCGACTTGGGTGCAGGTAATACTCGCAGAGATGGAAATAGGATGATGTGGGCTGGGTGCAGCCTCAGATCTAGACGACTGGGAAATCTGCGGTGCTATGGGAGGGAGGGCTTGGATTTACATATCTAGAGATATTTCACTAAGAGTTTTCACACCCAGATGCTGACAAGGGACCATGGAAGTACTTTGAATAGTGACAATGGCCCATTCCTAAACAATAGAGTAGAGGGGACAGTGGCAATCTGGAGACACCATGCCCCACTGCAAGGGACAGTCATAGTAAAAGCAGGCTCAGTGTCAAGAGATTTTGGATTTTTTTTTTTTTTTTCCTTTTTAGGGCTGCACCTGCAGCATATGGAGGTTCCCAGGCTAGGGGTTGAATCTGAGCTGCAGCTGCTGGACTACACCACAACCACAGCCACACCAGATCCAAGCCACGTCTGCGACCTACACCACAGCTCAAGGCAATGCCAGATCCTTAACCCACCGAGCGAGGCCAGGGATCAAACCTGTGTTCTTGGGAGTTTTCCATTCTGTGGTGCAGCAGAAATGAATCCGACTGGTATCCATGAGGATGTGGGTTTGATCCCTGGCCTCTTTCAGTGGGTCGGGGGTCCGGTGTTGCCGTGAGCTGTGGTGTAGGTGGCAGACTCAGCTTGGATCCCACATTGCTGTGGATGTGGTGTGGCCCGGCAGCTACAGCTCCGTTTTGACCCCTAGCCTGGGAAGGAACTTCCATATGTCATATGTGCAGCCCTAAAAAGCAAAAATAAAAAACCAAAAAAGCCCTGCGTCCTCACAGATGCTAGTCAGGTTCGTTACCGCTGAGACACAACAGGAACTCCAAATGCATCCTTCCTAAGGTGATGGGTACACTTGGAACCAGTCAACTCTGGAAGCTCAAATGAAATTCGGCCTCTGTAGCCTAGTTTAGTAGTCACTTGTTTTTTAATGATTATACCAAAGAATGATGTTAAGTGTAAAAAGAAGAGTTGTAAAATTTCATAGGGTCCCCCCCTCCACGTTTTAAGCATATAGTTGGAAAGATAACTGGAGGAATATATTGGACAGTTAACTGAGGAATGGTATTTAAGGCAGTTTTCCTTTGTACTTCTGGGTGTTCGAACTGTTTTATGATGACCATGTATAAAAGAGACACTAAGGGAGTTCCCGTCGTGGCTCGGTGGTTAACAAATCCGACTAGGAACCATGAGGTTTCGGGTTTGATCCCCGGACTCGCTCAGTGGGTTAAGGATCTGGCATTGCCGTGAGCTGTGGTGTAGGTCGCAGAAGCAGCTCGGATCCCGCGTTGTTGTGGCTCTGGTGTAGGCCGGCGGCTATAGCTCCGATTCGACCCCTAGCCTGGGAACTTCCATATGCCGAGGATGTAGCCCTAGAAAAAGCAAAAAGCCAAAAAAAAAAAGAAAAGAAACACTAACAGATATAAGTGTATATATATATATATTACATACACACATTTTATACACACGTGCACGCGCGCACACACACACACACACACACACACACACGAGTATTTACTTTTTTGTTGTTGTTTTTTGTCTTTCTAGGGCTGTACCTGCGGCATATGGAGGTTCCCAGGCTAGGGGTTGAATCAGAGCTGTAGCCACCGGCCTACACCACAACCACAGCAATGCCAGATCCATGCCGCGCCAAGCCACATCTGCCATCTACACCATAGCTCATGGCAACGCCAGATCCTTAGCCCACAAAGTGAGGCCAGGGGTCAAACCCGCAACCTCGTGGTTCCCAGTCAGATTCATTCCCGCTGTGCCCTGATGGGAACTCCTACACTTTTTTTTTTAAATGGCTGCATGTGCAGCACATGTAAATTCCCAGGCCAGGGATGGAATCTGAGCTCTACACCACAGCTGCAGCTCCTGAAATCCTCGACCTACTGTGCTGGGCTGGGGATCAAACCCACACTGCCACAGATCCACCAGATCCTTAACCTGCTGCTTCACAGCAGAAAGAAACTCCAGAAACACTAACATAATTTTTTTTTTAATTACAGATCTTGGAGTTCCCATTGTGGTATAGTGGGTTAAGACTACGACTGGAACTGCAGAGGCACAGGTTTGATCCTCAGGCCTCGCCTAGTGGGTTAAAGGATCCAATATTGGTGTGGCTGCAGCTTGGATTCAATCCCTGGCCTAGGAACCTCCATAGGCTGCGGGTATGGCCCTTCAGAAGTAAAAATTCTACATCTTTTCTGACATTACAACGCATGTACATACATACGTGCAGGTAAACATAAATACAAAATGATTGACAGTGGTTACCTCAGGAAGGCTTTGGGACTTGGGCATGTTGAACGGGAAATTTAGTTTTGTCGTCTTCCTGCATTGCTTGAATCTCACATACAATCCACCCTCCTATCTGTGGGGTACTGCTTCCTGGCAGGTACCAAAATCCGGTGATGCTCAAGTCCTTTGGTTGGGCCTCCGTATCTGTGGATGTGCTGATTGAACCAACCGTGGATCGTCGGGTACTGCACGCAGTATTCATTGAAACGAATCCGTGTATGAGTGGACCTGTGCAGTTCAAACCTGGTTCGAGGATCAACTGTAATATGTGCTCCTGGACTGTAGAGAGTGTGAAAAACTTCAGTGCCCAACACTCCAATCCATTCATCCAGAAGCATAGCAAATCTCCCAGGTGGCGGGGCGGGGAGAACCTTCACCAGGACATGGACGTGTCCTCGTCCCTCCCTGACCCCAGGACGCAGCCCACCCCCGACCAATGACCCATACACAAAGAGGAGCCAAGGGGCCTCATTGTAACACTCATTTTTATATAAATATCCTCAAGTCATGTTACAGAATAAGCCCCACCGGGGAAAAAAGTCAACGTTATGTTTTTGTTAAACCGACCCCTGCTTTCTCGGTTGGGCCCCAGCCCGGGGGCACCTGCTGCTTTGGGAAGGCTGGAGCTGCTGCCAAGAGGCTGCTCAAGAAGCTGCCTGTGTGGCCCACCCCCGGGCCGACCCCCTTCTTTGGTGTGTGGTACATGGTGACCTTCTCTGGCCCCCCTTAGCTTGAGGGAGGGTTCTGGAGAACAGGGTTCCGGAGAGCAGGGCCCAGGAGTCCTGGGGGCACTTGGAAATAGTGGGGGGCTGGGGGGGGGGAACCAAGCCACTAAGAGGTGGAATCTGAAGCAGAGAGGTTGAGCCTTTGGGGATGAGGGCACACAAAGGTAACGAGAACAGGCCAGGGGCAACCCGGGCCGCCAGCCAAGCAGAAGCAGGTGCCCTTCCTTCTAGCCAAGGTACCCAGGTCCCCTCCCCTGTTGGTCTGCCTCCTGCTGGACCCCCATTCCCAGGGACAAGCCCTGGGTTCTTGCCTGTTCCCTCCCAACTCTTCCCCCTGCGATCCCCCTCCCCCCACAGAGAGGCCAGAGGCTAGGAACACAGCACCAGTCTTGAGGATTTAATTAACCAGGAAGGGGGATTATTGGGAGGGGCACCCCTGTAAAAATGTACAAAAGGTCTGGGGGGCTACGCAGAAGGGGAGATAAATATGTACACGCAACTCCCCTTCCTGCAGCCCCTCCTCCCCCAGCCCTGAGGGGGCATGAGGACTTGGGTGGGAGGTGAAGGGGAGGGGGGCACTTTGGCCTCTGGCTTAGTGAGCCCTTGGGGAGGCAGGCCAAGGGCCTAGGGGCCCTCAGAGGGGGCGATGGTGCACCTCAGGAGATCAAGAGCTCTGACCTCTGAAACGACCCCCATGCTTGCATGCGCACACGCGCGCGTGTGCACGCACACACACACACACCTCTCTAGAGGCTGGTGACCTCTGCCCTCCCGGTGACCCCAAGGTCCAACTGATGCTTGATCTCATGGGGGTTGGGGCTTCTGCTCCCAGGTTCCATGACCCCAGAGGTGGCTGGTGAGGTCTTGACCTCTGCCCTCCAGCCCTGGCTCCACACCTCAGCTCTAGGACCTTGTCGAAAGGAGAGGAGGATGGAGCTCTGCCCCTGCCCCTCCCCTTCCCTCACCTGTCAGCCCGGGCGGGGCCGGGGGCCCGAGGTGGGGAGCTAGGCCGGGGGGCGGGTACGAGCGGAGGTGGGGCCCCCAAGAGGGCTCCTGGCGGGGTCTTGCTGAGAAGGTGAGGGGTTCCCGGGGCCGCAGTCGGCGGCGGCGGAGGAGCCAAGCGGCTGTATAGCAGAGGGTGGGCAGGCTCCAGACCGTAGAGGCGGGCAGCAGCCACGGCCCCAGGTCCAGTCAGCTCCTCCCCCGCCTCATAGAAACGGGGTGGCCTACCAAGGCGCGGGGGCCCTGCCAACCAGGTTGGCTCCAGGAAGCCGGCACAGCGCTCCGGAGGACTAGGGCCCAGGAAGGGAGGCGGCCGGGGCCTCTCAAAGAGCAGATGGAGGCCTTGAGGCCCGGTGGTGGCGGCGGCAGCGGCAGCGGCAGCGGCGGCGGCAGCAGCGGCGGCGGCAGCGGCGGCGGCCTCCTCCTTCCGCTCTTCCTTTACGCGCACCGATTCCTTGGCCGGCCGGGCCCCTTCCTCGCCAGCCCGGGCCTTGGGAGTAGCAGGAGAAACGCGGAGCTGGGGCCGTGAGAAGGGCAGGTCCCTGGGGGGGGGGTGCGAGAGGAGGAGGTGAGGGCTGGTCCTCTGGGGCTCAAGGTGAGGGCGGCGGGCAGGGCAGGCGGCGGGCAGGGCAGGCGGCGGGCAGGGCAGGCGGCGGGCAGGGCAGGCGGCGGGCAGGGCAGGCGGCGGGCAGGGCAGGCGGCGGGCGGGACGCGCACCTGTCTTTCTCCTCCTTGGTGATGGAGGGCTCCCTCCGTTCCACAGGCCGCTCCTTGTCTGAGCCTGGTGTCCGGGCGGCCTCAGGGGGCCGGACCCAGGCAGGAAAGGCCAGAGGACTGCGGTGCAGGCGGCCCCATGGGTCTGGGGGGGAGGCGAAGGCTGGTGGGGCCCCTGGGCTTTCTTTCTGGGCAAAGACGGCGCCGGAGTCTAGACAGGGGACAAAGAGCGTGAGGGCAGCCAGGAGAGGGCTGTCCCTCCCAGGCCCCCTCCCGGCCCCCGGCCCACCCCAGCCCGCCCCAGCCAGCACTCACTGAATGTGGGGCTGCCCAGGCCTCCAAAGGCCCCGTTGGAGAGGGCAGCCAAGGAGGCGAAGCTTGTGGGACGCCCAAAGGGATCTGTGGGAGAAAGGGGGGCCGGTCAGAGCACCGGGCAGCCAGCGCTGAGAACTGGCTCGGCTGAGCTTCAAAGAGGCTGATCAGCAAGCAGGCCCCGGAAAGCCACTGAGCTTTTACGTGCGACGTGTGGTTTAACCTCACAAGCCTCGTGAGGCAGACGGGCTCAGTTCCCACTTAAAGGTGATGCGACAGGCTCAGAGAGGTGAGGTGATTTGCCAATGGTCATCTAGCCAGTGAGCGGTACCCCCGTTCCCGGGCCTCTCTGACTCCAGAGGTCAGGCTTCTCACTCTGTCCACACTCCCCGACACCAGCCACCAGGACCAGCTCTACGGCAAGCCACTCCCCCGAAGACCTCTGCTGGCTCCCTCCCACCCGTCATGCAGGGCCACTCCCCACCCTAACTTCACGCGTAGGTCACACGGCCAGTCAGAACACCTAACCTAGCCAGCCAAGGGAACCTTACAATTTCTTGCCTCTTCTAGGAACGCTTCTCCCTAGGCCAGCAGGCTCAGTTCCTCCTCGTCCATCCAACCCGGGATTAACCTCCCCAAAGAAGCCTGCCAAGGCGGCTGGGAGCCAGTGACCATGCTCTCCACTCGGCCTGCACAGCCTCTCTCCACCCGCCTGTCAGGTGGCACAGCGCCCGCCTCCCCACTTCCCCCCAGAGATAGTGACTGAGCTGGCAGGGATTGGCAACCACTCTGCCCTTCCCTACCCCGTTTTACAGATGGTGAGATCAAGGCTCAGAGGAGTAGACGGACTTGCCCAAGGTCACCAAGCAAGTGGAAGCGGGTCTACCCTCCGCCCCGGCTGCCTCCCTGGTCTAACTTCTGTCCCCAGCTTGAGACCTCCTGTGAGGCAGTGACAAGGCTCGGGATGCCCGACATGCCCTTGGCTCTTACCAATGTGGGTGCTGGGGCTCAGAAAGGGTCCGTGGGCCCCGGGAGCTGCCGTGAAAGGGTTGGCTGCAGCATGGACGGCACCTGGGGCAGAGAGGTGGGAGAGGCTGATGATGCTAAGTGGGCGCAAGGAGGGCCTCGGGCTATCAACGGGCAACCTCAGGCCCAGAGAGGGCTGGCCAGACTCACCAGTCGCAGTGAAGAGGGAGGCAGCCGGGTGGGAGAGCTCCTGCCCAGGGGGCAGGGCCCCATAGGGCCCCGGAAGGCAGGGCAGGAGGTCGTTCCGAAAGTCAAGCTTGTGGGAGTCGCCCTGCGTGGGACAGGGAGAGGGGCGGTGAGTGAGGAGCCGGGCGTGGTCCCGCTCTTGCTCTTCCACCCCTGGTCCCCCTCTGAGGGCGGGTGCCAAGATAGGGCTTGGGTGGGCCTCGGCCTCTTTCAGAGCCTTCTCTGACCACCTGCTGGTTAGCCAGAGAACCTAGTGCTAAGTATGGAATGGCTCAGGCAGTGACCGGGGACAGGAGGGGACATGTCTGGCCAAGATGCTGCCAAGTTCCGCTGAGGTGGACGCCCAGAGCTCAGGCAGGCCCGCTCTCCCCAGCCCTCCGGCCCCAGTACCTTCATCTTTTCCTGGTGTCTCAGGATCATGTAAGCCACGCGCACGTGCATGGCACACCACTTCCCTGGTTTCTGCCGCCCCAGAAGGATGACCAGAGGGAAAGGGAAGGAAAGAACGTTCACTCATCACCCACTCCGGACGCGGCCCTGGGCCCAGCCTCGCCACACAACATCCCCACTCATCACCCCTACGACCGAGGGATGACTAGGTTCATTGCACAGCCTAGGAAACTGAGGCTCAGAGAGATAAACTGTCTTGCCCAAGGTCCCATGGCCAGCTGGGTCTGAACCCAGATCTGCGGTTCGCAAGCCTTTAGCTTTGGGCTAGTCCACCTCTGGCTGCCTCCACGTCTTGGGCTTCTCGCTCACTCCCAGGCAAGACCCCCCTGCCCCCTTCAATCAAACACCCTGACGCCAGCCCCCAGCCTCAGGCAGCCTGAGGCCCTCACCCAACTCACCCTCAAAGGTGGCCGGAAATGGTCAGGGATCTGGGGATGGCAAAGCAGAGAAGGGCGGCAGTTCAAACCTGTTTACTGACCCGGGCACCTCCTCTTCCTAGTTCCCGGAGCCCCCCACAATCACCTCCCGGAGACCCTGTGCAGCTCCCTCACAGCTTGCCTGCTTGTGACAAGACCCCCTGCCCCACCTCTCCCACTCCGGGCATCTCTCCTCCAGCACCAAGTTTCTGAACCTGGAGCCGCGGAGGCACCCTGCTTGGAAGGCTGTGCGGTGGGTGAGCGGGCAGGCGGGGCAGCTTTCTCAACCGGAGAAGCTAGCCCAGGAAGAGCTCAAGAGAACGAGGGGCCGCTTAGGATTTCTGCAGGAAAACGCCTCTACTATTGCTACGCGAGGCTGGGTGACCCCCAGTCTAGTCTAACCTCTAGGAAGCGCATCCTGTGCTCTTCCCCACATTCCCAGAGCCCTGGGCTTAGCTGCTCCCCTGGCCGCTTCACAAAGGGGCAGCTTATTTTTTCATTGTCTTATGGACAGGACTTCCTGGTATGAAGTCATTTGGGGGAAAAAAAAAAGTTCTGAGATTTTAAAAAATCTGAAAACCCCTACAAACACTACTGTCTTGGTAACCTTATTTCTGGGGCAACTGCATGAAATTCCTATGCCTCATGCCTGGGAAATTCTGTCACTTACAGACACTGCCTCGCCTCAGATTCTCAAGGACACTCCTGATCATACACTGAAGGGAGGGATCAGGGGTTCACTCGCGAGTCAACCATGCTCTCCCTCGAAAGATCGTCCAGCTCCCAAGAGACCTGCCTTGGCCCCACCCCCCTCACCTGTGTCCCCTTCTGGGGAAGCCCGCTCGGCACTGGCCCCAGTCGTGGTGGCAGCTCGGGGTTCGTGCTCTGGGAAAGGGGAGTGGAGGGATCAGTCAGAAGAGCTGGCACCAGGCAGCCCAAGGGGGCTAGAACCAAGCTGGGGGCCGGGACATGGAGGGAGCATGGCTTCGGAGCAACCTGGGTCCACCAGGGAGGTGAGGCGGGGGCGGGGCAGAAGCCTGGGTGTGGTTCCGGGGAGTGGGAAGTGGGAAGGTCAACGGACAGGAGGTGTCTGGGTTTGGAAGGGGTGGGGGCTGGCGGTGGTGTCTGGGTTGGGAGCTCACCTTGGGCTGGAAGGCCCCCTGCAGGGAGCCAAAGGAGACAGCCGGCGGGAGGCCCGGAGGGAGGCCGGGCACTGCGGGAGGGAAGGCCGTGTACGGCTGCGGAGAGAAGGGGACTGGTCCAAGCTGGGGGTGGAGGTGCAGCCCATGTCGGGCCTACCCATCAGTCCCTCGGCCGCCACCCTAAAACCTCCCAGGGA
The DNA here is from genome assembly GCF_054392235.1 of Sus scrofa. NCBI lineage: Eukaryota > Metazoa > Chordata > Mammalia > Artiodactyla > Suidae > Sus > Sus scrofa. The sequence continues at coordinate 17,607,255 of NC_139385.1, forward strand.
GCTCTCCCAGGCTCAAGGCTCTAGCTTTGGAAGCTGACGGCGGGACCCCAACAGCCAGGGCCACAGCACCGAGGCATCCACGCCCACGCATCACACACACTCACTCACATACATACACACACACACACTCACTCACTCACTCACATTATGCCGGAAAAGGCCTTCCATCTTTCCTGGGTATTTCTCAAACTAGGGAAGAGAAGGGAAGAGTAAGCTGCCAGTCAGGAACCCAGGGCCTTCCCCTGGAAGCCAGACCCTCCCCCGAGGGCTCTGCGCCTCATCACCGGCCCATTGAGGAGCTCACCATGTGGGGGCCGTGGGGTGGCAGCAGGCCCGGGGGATAAGGGGTGAAGTGCTGGTGGGTGTGCTGGTGGGTGTGCTGGTGCTGGTGGTTGTGCTGGTGGAACTGGAAGGCCAGGGGCCGGGCTGAGCCCCCTGCCCCCACCACCTCGGGGCCACCCTGGGCATTCAGGTAGCGAGAGTTCAGGTCCTGGCCGATCAGGTCCTGCTCTGTGGGAGGGGAGGGGGAGAAGGCTTTAATATCCACCATGTCGGCCTCCCTGGGCCCGGGTGACCGGCTTGCCCTTCGGGCCTTGAGCCACTCCCTCCTCAAGCCCTGCTGTCTGCTAAGGTCCAGATGCCCCAAAGCCAGCTGGGCCCAAGCCCGGGGCCATGGCCCCCCAACCCCCCAAGGCCAGGACCCCAAACTCACCAGAAAGGGCGTTAGCGGCTGAGGCCCCAGGGTGCCCTGGCACCTGCAGCAGGGGTGGGGGTGGGGGCAGGGTGGGGCCGGGGGAGAACAAGGAGGGGTGGTGGGGTGGTGGGGGGGGCCGCAGCCCGGGGGCAGGGAAGCTGTGGGTGGATAAAGGCAGGGGCAGTGAGGGCGTCGGGGGCCGGTGGGTGAGCTGCGCGGACGAGGAGGAGGCAGATGAGGAGGAAGAGGACGAAGAGGATGATGAGGGGGGAGGCTGAGCCACGGGAGGGGCCGGGGCCTTGGGGGGCGGCCGTGAAGAGCTGGGGAGAGAAGTGGGGAGATGAGTGAGGGGTTGGGAGGTGCCAGCTCTGACGGGTGGGGGTCAGAAGCCTGGGCGATACCGTGACCCTGGTTCTCCAAGGAAGGTGGTAGAACCCGGCCCCCGGGACCCCCCTCCCACCCCCGCCCAGGGGACCCATCCTCAGACGGAGGTCCCTCCCACACCCAACAACCCCCTCTCTCCCGCTCTAGGTCTCTGCTTCCACGCAGCTGCCTCTGACGCCTCTGGCCACGTGACTTTCCCTGCTCTGCCTCCGCCACAGCGCAAAACACATCATTCACTTTGACGCTTCATTACGACAGGCCACCTGGGTTCCCACCCGAAGACAGTGGAAGCAGCACCGCGCTGGCCCGGCCCAGGAGTCAGGAGACCCGAATTCTAGGCCCGTCTTGCCATGAACACCCTGGGCGACCTTGAGCAAGTCACTGCCCCTCTCTGAGCCTTAGTTTTCTCCATCAGAAGCAAAAGGATGAGAATGACGATGACGGTAAGAGAAAGAGCATCAGTCGGGATGACAGGATCGGTAATTCTTACCCGTGAGCGAGCCCTCGCTCTAGGCCAAGGGCCGTCACCTGCTTTACATGCTAATCCGAGTCTCCAAAACTCCACAGCACCTTCCCAACTGCTGCCGGCTCCGTGGAACCCCCTGCCCCGTCTACTCCTTCCTTCACCTTAACTCCGTTTCTGTCTCTTTGACTGAGCCTCACCGAGCGGTAACGTGCAAAATCAAGGGGCTGAGGGACTAGCCGTGTTGTTCTAAAGCACATCAAAGCCGAGAAAGATTTTACTCACGGAACATCTACAATTGCCTCCTACGCCGCTGCCGAAGAGCGGACACACTTTGGGAAACACTGCATTAACTCGTGGTTAATCCTCACAGCAGCTTTACGACGAAGGTACTACTGCTATCTCATTTCGGAGACGAAATGGAGGCTCAGAGGGGTTAAGTGACTTGCCAAAAATCGCCGCCGTTAAGTGGCAGAGCAAGAATTTGAATCCAGGTCCGACGGACACCGAAGCCGGCACTCTCAGTTAGCATGTCAGCATTTCCCAAAGTATGTGCCCAAGAGCCCTGTTCCTGGCAGACGTGCCTGGCAGAAATGTCTCGCCAGCGAATACAACTGGGAGACGGCACAAAACGGGTTCCGTGCGTGTGAAGGCAGAAAGGGTTTGCTGCCGAGTCCTCTGGTGAGCTCTTTACGTTTGTCCCGCCCAGCGTCTCAAACTTTTCACCCTCAGAATCCTTTTTCAAGTCACATCCCACAGGCACCATCCCGCGTCCCAGCCACAGAATGCAGGGGTTGGTGCCAAAAGGCCCAGGCCTTTCCAGACCAGGCCGAACCCCTGGACCACTCACCTGCCAGTGCTGAGGTCAAGGCTGCTGCCATAGGGGGAAGTGCGGAGGCCAAAAGGCGAGACCCGAAGCTGCAGCTGGGGCTGGGGTGGGGGTGGCAGACTGGGGGCGGCCGGCAGGGGCGCGGGGGGTGAGACGGGAGGCCGAGGGGCTGGTGGAGGCGGTGGTTCCTTCGGGGGGAAAGGCACTAGCAGCGGGTCGGGCCCTGGGGGCTGCTCCTGGCTCCGCTCCAGGCCCGACACTTTAGGGACCACGGAGAGTTTTGCTTCACAGTTCCCGTTGAAGGCGCCGTGGGGGCCCGAGGCTGTGAGGGGAGGACAGCAGACGCATTCAGGTGAGGGCCACGCTCGCCCCATTTCCCTCCCTCGTCTCCAGCCCCGGCCCTTGGGACCAACCTTTGCTGGTTGAGACAGTAAAGGATGGGTCAAGGTCATCGTCTGAGACCTGGGGGAGAAGGACAAGGACAGAGTCAGGTTCTGGTCAGCTCGGGCCCTCACCCAGGAAGGCCAACCGCCTCCAAAGGCTACTAGGAACCAGCTCGGGTGACAAGTCTATTCCAGCAGCCGAGCTGAAAGCCACCAAAGACTGCGGGCTCTGTGGGGACCTCTGCCTGGGAAAAGGGTGGAGCAGCTGCGCCTGAGAATCTGTGAGGCCAGGAGGACTGAACTGAGGCAGCGCTGATGTAGCTGAGCAGCAGGCACATCAAGCAAAACTGTCAGCTGTCACTAACTGCTGGCCCACGTGCCTACCTGACTTACAGATCTGTGTGGTCCCTAAGAGTTGGGAAAATTGTTAAGCTAACTGCCGATACTCAAAAATCCAGAGGATCCTCCCAGAAACCCAGACGTGCAGGTTTTCTTGAGAATGGGCTCCTTCTCTCATGACAGCGGCCGCCCTCTTTCACTACCTGGGTCACCGCGGCGCCTGTCCAGCCAATTTTTTAGACTCGAGCAAGACCCGCGTCGGGAGGACAGATTAGTTAGTCACGGGGGTAGTAGAATGTCAGCGGAGCTAAAGCACACTGTTTCAAAACAAGCACGTCACCCCTAACAATAAAACGAAATACACCTTCACAGGGTATGTTCTTACGCAACCACAAAGCTTCACATCTCCACTGCCGTAACCACGGTCTCTGTTCCGACTCTAACCTAGAGGATCAGACTAATGGCCAGCAGGAAGGACCAGCTGGGTTCCACAGCCGCCTCGGGTTTCCGTGGAGAACCACAGGTGTCTCCAAGGGCTTTGGGAAGGATGGCACAGCGAGGCACAGGCCTTCTATTCCTTGGTCAACTGGTTCTAGTCACCAATAAAAGTGTCCTTGACCTTCTCAATCCCCACCCACCTGCTTCCTCCCCCCAAAATCTAATCCTGGCTCCACCTAACCTGTGTTCTCTCCTAGAGAGGAGGCTCTGGCTGCTGCACAAGGAAACCTTTAAGCTGCAGTTCGCTTTATGAACCCTAATGCTGCCCACCCAACAAGGTCTAACCCTACTCACCCTCTCGTCCAGATCACTTTCTGCATCACACTGGGGAGAAGGAAAAGACAGAGGTGTCACAAGAGGGAAGAGGAGTGGGGCCCAAGGTCCAGAGGGGAGTTTCAGACAGGGAGGGAGAGGGGAGGGGCCGGTACAGGTGGAGGGCACTTACTATGTATCCAGCTTCCAGAGAATGACGGGAGGAGGCCTGAGAAAGACCAGAGTCCAGAGGTAAGAGAGGCTGATTGGCAGGGCCTTTGGATAAAGTCTCAACTCCCCAGCAAGGCACTCAAGGGCTCTCATGACCTACTCTCAGTCTCGTTCTCCTGCCCAGCCCCTGTTCTCAACGCTCTGGCCATTTCCCAAACAGACCAGATTCTCACATCTTTGTGCTTCGGTCCAAAACAACTTTGCCCCGTTTCTCTTCTTAGCAAACTTATGACTATCCTTCAAGGCCTGACTAAGACATCCCAGGGGGCTTTCCCTAACCACAACACTCCTCCCATCCCCCAGGCCGAATGAGTGGCTTCCTCATGTGGGTTTCTGCAGCATCTCTCCCAGATCTCTGCCTTCTGGTACGTCTCAGGTTTTGGTCTAGGTATTTGCTGCTAGCTTTTCTTTCTTACTTGCTAGACTGGCACTGGGTTACACAGGAGGACAGAGACTGTACCTAATTCATTTATGATTCAACTAAGTCCCTCTGATACATCTCTGAATTACCCACATGTCTATGACAGACTTTAGTGTCAGCCAAAAGCAAGCAGGTCCGACAGTGGACACGTCTTTGTCAGACCTGGACAGGGCAGTGGGAGCTCAAGTTTGCTCTACCTTTCTCTCTGCCCTTAGAGACTGGGATCACTGTTTACAATGGGTGGCAGCATTGCTGATGGAAAACAGGTCTAAGTGAAAAACCTTATGGCCAGAGTTTGAAAGCACAGGGATCTGGGGCAAGCTCACCTCTTTCCTTCTCCGCTTATTGGGCCATTTTCGGGCCCGATCCCCAGAGGGTCGGCCAGGCTCTCGATCAGAGCTGTCCCCTGGCTCCCCAGTGGCTCCACTGGAGCCCCCCCTCTTCCGCTTCCCAGAATGCTTTAGCCGATGCTCCAGTCGCTCTGGGGGCTGAAGAGATGCATCCTTCTGTGGAAGAGGAGGTGGAACTGAAGTAGATGAAAAACAGAAAGCTCCCGATCTCTCTAGGGGTGACCAGGCTACCAGAGTGGCTCAGAGGCCAGGTAACCTGGTTGGTCCCTGGAGACTAGCTCTACCTCCTCCCACCCCAGGGTGGGGCAGAGGCCTGGCCAGAGGAGCCGGTTGCTCTGGTTTGGGGTGCCAGCATTCCCCCCTCAACTCCACCCACTCCAGGCCTCATACTCTTCTCTCTGGCCCTCTGAAGCCCCCCAAGGGTCCCCAGCCCCATCAGACCCCACCTGCAAGGCTTCGAGGCTGGCGAAGCTGGCGATGGCGAAGCCATCGATCAAGTCCTCCTCCTCTTCTTCCTCCTCCTCTGGCTCCTCCTCGGCCTCCCCATCGTCTGCGCCCCCCTCCTCCTCCTCCTCCTCTTCCTCCCCGCGGCTGCCCGAGCCGGCAGGCCGCTTCCGAGCTCGGGGTCGCGGGGGCCGAGGCCTGGGACGCGGCCGCCGCCGTCTCGGGCCTCCCGGCCGCTCTCCAGATGAAGCTGACGACCAGGGCCTGGCGGGCGGCGGCGGCGACGACGAGGACGAGGAACCGCGCGGGGCGGCCAATAGGGCCCGGGGCGCGTCGCCGCCGGGACCTCGGCGGCGCCGCTGCTCCCGGTCTCGGTCTCGGCGCGAGCAGCGCCGCCGCCGCCGCTCCCCCTCAGCGGCCCAGCCCGGGCCGGGAGCCGCGGCCGCTGCCGTCTCCATGGCGACCGCCCTCAGCGCCGCATCCGGAGGCGGCGGGGCCCGAAGCGGCCTGTCCGCAGGCCCGGGGTCGCACGCGCGGCGCTGGCGGCTGCACAGGGACGAGAGGGCCACGGCTTCCCCTTTAAAGCAGGATCTCCTGGCCCCGAGCTTGCCCCAAGGCCAAGGCCCGGGAAGCCGGCGCCGCCCCCGGGGCGACAAGCCTGAGGGCCCCCCCTGTGGGGCCGGCGGGGACGAGACGACGAAAACGGAGCGGCCGTTCCTTTAAGGCAAGGCCTCAAGTTGTTCAGCCCCTGTCCCCTTTAAGACGACCCGACGGTGTCCGACCGGCCTAGTTCGGTGGCCGCCCCCTGCCAGGGGTCGAGACAAGTCTCCCCGAGGAAGAGGAAGGGCCACCCCTTTAAAAGGGGCCGAAAGCTCGACCCGAAACGCAGACCTCCCCTTTAAAAGTGCCTCAAGTCCTCCGACGAAAAGAGGCCACCCCTTTAAGGAGTCCAGGGTTCTCCAAACAGCAGGCCGCCCCTTTAAGGGCTCGGGAGTTAGTTTCTAGTCCTCCACAAGCAGCCACTTCCCCTTTAAGTTGAATTTAAAGGACTTCTTGCGTGGGGGAGGAGAGGCGGTGAGAATCCCCACTCCTTCCAATTCTCCCAACAGCACAGTTCTCAATTTGTCAGCGTCTGTTCGGTGGCTTCCCCTTTAAAGGCTGGCGTTGTAGTCTGCCGAGATGAGTGGCCACCCCTTTAAGGAGATTTAAAGGGGCCTCCTCCAAGCCCAGCTCTTCCAGCCTCCGCCTCCGGTCGCCATGAAAGGCGCGAGGGGGGGGCGGGGCCGCGGGGGCCAGCCCTCCAAAGCCCCGGATGTGAGGCAACGGTGACGGGTAGAGCTTCTCTGTCTGCCGACATAAAAGTCTCTTCCTCCTTTCCTCCGTCTCTGTCTGACTTGCGCCTTAAGGGATCCGGAACGGCTGCTGGGTAGGGAGGGAGCTTCTGCGTACCCTCCTGTTGTCTCCTTTGGAGTCTGGGGCCTCCTCTCCGCCAGGACTTCCCTGCCCCTCCTCCCTCTTCCTCCTCAGCCTACGCCTCCTTCCTCTCTTTGCCTCCTCCCACTCTCCGCCCCCTTCCCCTCACCCCTCTACAGGCTTAGTCGTTGATAGGTTGAGACGTGTACGTCAAGGCGAAGGGCGGAGTCAAACTCCGGGGAGTGGGTAATATGTAGCCGCCCTCAAATCTTGGATTGGGTATACGTCAGATTAGCTCCTCCCTTCATCAAGTCTTATGACTCGACTGGTTAGAAGTACGTGCTTGGGGCGGTCCTTCAGATGACCCCGCCTCTTCCTGCTCTTCGTTCATTGGCCCGTGACCTGACGGCGTCTAGGCAAGGATCCGGATGGGGTGCGCGAGTCCTAGGGACGGTTGGCCGCTGGGCGGCGCGGGGCCGAGGCAGGTCCTTGTCTGCCGCGCGCTACGTCTTCTCTCCCTTTCCGCCGTTTGGCTTAGTCCACCGGCCGCTTGGCTTTTCGCGCACGCGCGTGGTGGTACCTCCGTCGGGTAGCTGCTCAGCGGGATCTCCCGCGGTGCGGGATGGCTAGAGCTTGCGGCGTGTTTTGAGAGCTCTAGTCGCGCGGCAAGCAAACCGCATCCCGTTATGGGTCGGTGCAGTGAGAGAGTGCTTGCCTATGGTCTCCGCGTTCTAGCAAGAAACACCTTGTCCTGTGTGCCGGGCACTTTCTCTCATATTAACTCGTTTGACAGTACGAAGTCTCTTAGGAAGATACTCCTATCAGCCCCATTTTACAGAAGGAGCAGGGAATTGATGCAGGTTTAATTTCCCAGCCAGGGTTTGGACTCAAGTTTAGCTCCAGTCAGTGCTCTTGACCACTGCTGTATTTTGCCTCTAAGTTATGAAAGATGTACAGTGCCACTTACGTCCGCTGGTTGTTTAGGTTACCCTTTTAAGGTGGACATAGCACTGGAACAGTCAACTTGCTTGCTTATATATTAAATGGGTATGACTCTCACAAGGCTTTGTGTAGGTCAGGTAACTGGGACAGGTTGTTGTAGGTGCTTAATTATAGCTGAGTACTCAGCTCTTGAATCCAGCAGGAGGATCCTGGCCTGTGTGTTAGGAGGAACTCAGGGCCATGGTGATCAAGGCCTTCGTCCACTCTGGGTCTTTACATCTGTCCTCTGCGACGTAAGTGAGTTGAGAGAACCCTGACCAGGTATAGAATCATAGTATCTTCTGGAGGAAATTCAGACGTATCCATATGGGAAAATTCTTTTTTTTCCTTTTTAGGGTTGCAGCTGCAGCATATGGAGGTTCCCAGGTTAGGGCTTGAATCAGAGCTTAGCTGCTGGCCTACACCACAGCCACAGCAATGCCAGATCTGAGCCACATCTGTCACCTACACCACAGCTTGCAGCAACACTGGACCCTTAACCTGCTGAGCAAGGCCAGGGATCATCAAACACTTATCCTCATGGATACTAGTTGGGTTCTTAACCCAGAGCCACAATGGGAACTCCATCACATGGGAAGATTTTTTTTTTTTTTTTTTTGGTCTTTTGTCCTTTTAGGGTCACACCCAGGGCATATGGAGGTTCCCAGGCTAGGGGTCTAATCAGAGCTATTGCTGCCAGCCTATGCGAGAGCGACAGCAATGCCAGATCCGAGCCACATCTGCAACTTACACCACAGCTCACAACTACGCTGGATCCTCAACCCACTGAGCGAGGCCAAGGATCGAACCCGAAACCTCGTGGTTCCTAGTCAGATTCGTTTCCCCTGGGCCACGATGGGAACTCCGGGAAGATTCTTAAAACCAGAGTATCTCCAGGAGTTCCCACTGTGGCGCAAGGGGATCAGCAGTATCTCTTCCAACACCAAGGTGCAGGTCCAATCCCTGCCCCTTGCAGTGGGTTAAAGGATCCAGCGTTGCCCCAGCTGTAGCACATGCAGAAACTGCAGCTTGGATCTGATTCCAGGCCCAGGAACTCCATATGCCATGGGGCAGCCAAATAAATAAAAAGTGTCTCCAATGACCATTTCTCCACCCCCTTCCCTATATCCATCCTTCACCATCTCCCCTGGTACCTCCCCATTTCCTAGTCTTTGGCAGCCAGTACTGCCAGCTACTCTCAAACTCAGATAGAGACTTATAAAAGAATCAGAAACATATCGAAAACTTTACTAGAAATGTAGAGAAAAAATATAACTGCCTTAGAGACTTCCCCTCCCTCCAGGATGAACGGACAAACAGATGGCGCTTCTAAGTCCGATGGGGCTGCTCTTGATCCCCTTCCTCCTCTTCGAGGAGCAAGGCATCCAGCTCCTGCAGTCGCTGCTGCAGCAGGGGCCCCACATCTGGGTTGGGGGCCAGATTGGGAGTAACGGTCCTGCCAGCTGCAGCCCGGGCCCCTCGAGATGGCCGCCTGGATCGAGGAAGGCTGCAGTCCCGAAATTCTACAGTCCGCCGGAGCTTCTTTGAGCTGGTGAAAATCAGGGTCCCGTTGCGCTCCCGGGGTTCCTCGAAGATGGTCTCAAAGGTCCTGGACCAGGCAGGGAGGAGTGCTGGTTACCAGCGTGCCCCCTGGCTCCAGCCTTCCCTATGTCACCCCCAAGACTTCAAAGTGTCTCACCTCCTGGTCGTGGGTGACTGGTAATTCTTATTGGTGTAAATTTCTTCCAGGCTGAACTCCTTCTTGTTCAACCTGTGAGCAAAGGGCAGAGGCCTCTGAGAAACGTGGGACCAGTGGCCCTGGAAGAAGGGATAAGCAAGGCCTGGTCTGTATTTCAGTTTCTAGGATGTGCCAGGAGCCAGGAGTGCTGCCAGAGGCAGAGGGATGGCTCTATGGCCAAACCAAGTCCAGATCAAATAGACTCCTCCAAGCTGGATTGTGCTCCCTGAGAGGAGACAAAGCCACACGCCGAGGACCTGGGCCTGCACCTATCTGGCAAGGTAGCTCCGTGCACCACGAACCTCTCACCTGATTGGTCGAGGCAGCCCCATGGGCGTAAGGTTTAACTGAGAACGGGCCGGTGTCCTGCGTATTCTGAATCGAGAAACCTTTCCCATGGTCTGCAAGATGGGGCAGAGGGTGTAGGTGCAGCCTGGGCTTGGGCTCCCCCCGGCCTCTTGCCCCTCAGCTGTACCCTTACCTTGGACTCGGGGTCTGAAAGCACCTGGTCTTCTGAAGCCCTTGGCTCCTTCCTCTTGGTTGAGCTCAACCTGCAGTGAAGGTCAAGGCTCAGGGCCAAACAACATCCGAAGCAACATCCCCATCTCCTGCCCCCTAGACACTAGGGAAGGAGGGAGAGGCGGAGCCCAGACTGTGGCCAGAGCTTTATGGAGAGTTCATCGACAGCACTACCTGGGTTCTGAAGCTTCAGAGAAGGCAGACGTGGACGCAGTAGACGAGCAAGATGTGACGAGGGGAGGAGCGCCTCCCACTCCTCCAAGAGGGAAGACCTCCTTCCGGAGACAGGGCCGAGGGGGTGGCCGGGCTCGGGCCATCTCTCCGCCACCCACGGTGTGCCGCCGAGGCCGTGGCCGGCTTGGGTGGGGTAGCGCAGGGGGCCAGCTGCAGGTGTCTCGGCCAGGGGGCCCCAGATCAGGGCAGGAGTGGCTTCGGCCCAGAGAGGGCCTGGGGAGAGGTGCCGGGGGATTCTGGTCTTGGGCCCGCCACTGGTGGATCGGGGGCCGGGGACTGACAGCTGCAGTGCCCTCGGCGACCCTGGACTGCTCGGCCTCTGAGATGGCAATCTTCAACTCCAGCTTCATGGGGGGTGAGGGGGGCGGGGGCCGTGGGGCTTTGTTGGGCGTGAGGAAGATGTCGGCAAAGCTCTCCAGCTTGGAGCGGACGGAATGGAAGAGGGGGGCCAAGCCCCAGGGACTGAGGCGGGGACGTAAAAGGCTGGATGGCGGAGGGGTCGACGGGCGCTCCAGAACGGGATCGGGGGCTGAGGAAAGGAGAGAGTCAGGTGGGTGCTCCTCAGCGGCAGGTGTCAAAGCCCCAGGACAGTAGCCTTGGTCCCAACACCAAGCTCTGCCCGCTGAGGAATAAGCCCATCCCTAAAATACCAAGCCCTACATTTATGTATTTGTGTGTGTGTGTGCGTGTGCGCGTGTGCACAAGGGGCTCTTGAGGGCCACACCCGCGGCATGTGGAGGTTCCCAGGCTAGGGGGTGAATCAGAGCTATAGCTGCCGGCCTACACCACAGCCACAGACACGCCAGATCCGAACCGCATCTGCAACCTACACCACAGCTCACGCAATGACAGATCCTTAACCCAGGAGCGAGGCCAGGGATCGAACCCGAGTCCTCATGGATACTAGCCGGGTTCGTTACCGCTGAGCCACGATGGGAACTCCTCAAGCCCTACATTTAGAAGTTAAACTTCAGGCCTCCAAAGTCTAAACCCCATCTTCACACACCAAGCTCACCCGGGGGTGGTGGGGGTGCGGGGCCTTAAGCTCCATCCCCACCTCTGCACCTGACACTTCAAAAGCTCAGCCAGAATTTTCCAGAACCCCAAGTCTCATCCATCTGAGTCTTTACCTGGTGGTGGGTTCTCCGGAGGATCTGTAGACATGGCAGGCGGCTGGAATGGGGGTTCCAGGTCCCTGGGCGGAGGCTTTGGATGGTGAACCCTCACCATGGGCTCAGCTCTGGGGTGAAGGGGCAAGTTCGAGGCTGAGGAAGCCTCCAGATCAGATCCCACCTGAGCCAGCACCTCCCCGTCCCTTAAGGCTTCTGAAGGTGCTACAAGGAAGGACTGGGCAAGCAAATTCTGACACCTGGATAATGGCTGTGGCCAGTACATCTTGAAAATCCCTTCCCCAGCCCTCTCACCTTTTTGCTGGGACGATGAAGTTGGGCGTCTCACCGGCAAAACCCTGGATGTAAACAGGGGATGTTCGTGGGCAGGCAGGGAAGGCCCCTGCGGCTTCTTTAGCTCCTCACACTCCGAATCTCTCAGTCGCCAGAGGCCTGCCTAGGTTCACGCTAAAGGCTTTTTCATATAGGTCTTTGCTCAGGCAGAGGTCTCTTTCACCTAAAACTGTTCTCACTCTGAGCAAAATCCACCCTAGGAGTTCCTGTTGTGGCTCAGCAGTAACGAACTCAACTAGTTTCCATGAGGATGCAGGTTTGATCCCTGGCCTCGATCAGTGGGTTAGGGATCCAGCGCTGCCATGAGCTGTGATGTAGGTCGAAGATGTGCCTTGGATCCGGCATTGCCATGGCTGCAGCAGATTCGACCCCTAGCCTGGGAACTTCCTTATGCTGCATGTGCGGCCCTAAAAAAGAAAAGGAAAAAAAAAAAAATCCACCCCCGACTCAGCCCTTTTACTCTGTCTTCCATGCCCGCTGGAGCCCCTGCCCCCAGCTGAACCCCCAACATCATTCTCTGAAGTTCGCATACCTCAACCGGGGCTCTGCGGCTGGCAATGTCTTCTAGCATCACCACCAGAGTGGGCTGGGGGGCCTGGTCCACCTTTTGTGAAGGGCCTTCCTCTGGGCCAGGTGTTGGCTTTGAACGCCGCCTCAGGGTGGAAGGGGGCCGATGGACACGGCTCAAGGGCTCTCGGCATAAGCGCAGTGGGTCGGGGGGCCTAGGGACGGAACAGGAAGATCAGTAGGGCTCAGCTGGGTTCCCAGCTTACCCCTCATCCTGCCATGCTCACCTGGCCTGTGAGCACCACGTGGCTTGTCGGGGTGGTGAGGCAGGTGGCTGGCTTCGGGCGGAATCCTGATGGTTGCTGCGGTGCCGTGGGGTGGAGATCTCCTCTTGGGGCACCAGGGGAACCTAGGAGAGGAGGAGGTGTCGAGAGCAAGGTGACGGACAGGGCTTCCCTGGGCCTAACAGTGTCCTCTGCCATACAGATGGCAGACATCGTGCCTAGAATTCATTCGCGAGCCCAAGAAGTCAGCTGAGCTGAATTAAGGACCAGATAATAGAGTGTCTTGAGCTGCTGGTGTGGGACTTGGGTAATATTCACCCAGGTTTCTTTGTAGAAATGAAAAGGAGAAGGTACCCAGAGAGAGTCACTGCCCTATTTGGGGCCTCAGTTTTTCTAATCTGAGCAGTGGAACCAAAGACCTCAGCCTGCTTCCTAAGGGTTGTTTAGAAGTTGGGCTGGGAAGAAAGCAGAAGGGTTTCTCATACTTAGAGTCGTAGGGACGTGGTTTCAGCCCAGCAGAGTCGGTGGTGAGGAATGGGTCCAGGAGACCCTACCCACTTCCAGGTTAGAGTAAGTGAGAGCCGAGTGGGAGGCTGCCTGATGGATGAGTGTGAGAATGAGGTGTTTGTTATCCTCATTAAAGAACGGGTTTGGCTTTGGTACCCAGGAGACGGGAGGGAGAAGGGGGCCTCTCAGTTCAAGGGGCTCACCATGTGGGCAGCCATGACATCTTCCAGGACCACAGCCAGGACCCGCCGAGAGGCTTTTTCCAAGGGCGAAGGGGCCCCAAGGGGCTGCAGTTTCGGCCGTTTGGGGCTCCTGGCTCCCCATAATGCTCGAGCCAGAGGCTGGCGGCACAGACGCTGCCGGCCAGGCGGGCTGGAGGTGGAGAGAAGCAGAGGACGGTCCTCTAAGCCTGTTGTTGGCTCTGTGGTTTCCCCGGTACGGCCACCAGGCTCCCCGTTTCCCGGGCTCAAGACAGGCGGGCGGGGTGCGCTCTCACCTGGAGTCCCCGGGCAAGTCCATGGGGGAAGCGGCGGCTCCGGGGAGTCCCTGGGGGATCCCAGGCTCCAGCCTGGGTTTGGGGGGGAGCGGGGGAGCGGGGAGTGAGGGCCAGCCCCTCCCCTGGGGCTCCGCCCTTCATGGTCCGCCCGAGGCTCCCAGTAGCCCAGGGGCCGGAGCCCTGGGGCTCGGAAGGGCGCCCTCGTCTGGCCGCCGGGAACGGGTGTCTTCCCGCTGCTGCCGCGATCAGTGGATCACTCGCGCCCTGCCTGGCCGCGAGAACCTGGATTGCAGCGGCCCCAGTTCTCCCACGGCCCAAGCCTCCTGGGGCCTTTGTCCCTTCAGATTCTGCCCTGAGATCCCCCGGGATCAGCTGGGATCCCGGTCCTCAGAGGCTCAGTTTCCGCCAGATCCCTCTGTAATCCTCATCCACTCCCAGTGAGTGGGCGAGGACTCCGAAGGAACACTCCCACACGCCGACGGTTCCCCCCCTACCAGATCCCCTAGACTGGATCCCCGCTGAAAGAATCCTATAGCGCGGTTCCTCCAGTCAGACGCCGCGCGAGGATCCTCCTCTCCCCGTGAGCTTCGGCTCCACAAAGCTCCACTCAGAAAGGGGCTGCCCGAGCTTGAGCATCACAAACTCAGTCCGGATCCCCGGGGATCCACTGTCAAGCAGATACCCCCTTCACTCCAATCCCGGGAGGTCCCGCCCACAGACCCCCTCCCTCCGCCCTCCCCGGATCCCCGCCCAGCGCTCTCCCCAGCCCGGGACCAGATGGTTCAAAAGTTTCCTTCCCTCCCTCCTCCCGCCCTCTCTTCAGCCGCTCGGTGCCCTCCCCCGCGCGCCGCTCACCGCCGCCTCCCGCGGATCCCGGGTCTTCGACGGCTCCCACCTCCGGCTCCTTTAAAACTAGCCTTACCCAGCTCTGCCCAACCGCCGAGGGCCTTCTTCTCAGAGCCTTTGGGCAACGCCCAATCGCCGGTCGCCGTCTTCCGGGGTGGTGAGAAACTAAGTGAAGCCGCCTAGCGGCCATCATCCCTAGGGGCAAGAAGCCAAATTGGGCAGCGCCGCCATTATAGTTGAGGGCAGATAGCGCTGTCCTCAGTGGACCGCAGTGGGCCGGATGGCGTCATCTTTTCCGGCCAGTGAGTGGCCGAAGATGATGCCAAGGTTCTTGAGCTACTGAGGCAACTGTCATGAAGCTAGAGTACCGCCACGTTTTTTAAGGGCATCTTCCGGTTCTTTCGTACTTGGGCCAATAAACGTGAACTGAGTGCTAACGATATGTGAAATTCCCAGTTGCCTAGAGAGGCCCCTTTGAAGCCTTTTCCAGTACCATCGTGGGTTGCTGAACCGGGTTCCCGAGTTGCACGGAAGTGTTTGGCAGCGGGTGGCGGGGACCAGAGACAGGCTGGTGCCACCTCCTGCTTCTCTGGTTGCGTGGCGTCCTGGAGGGACTGGGCTGAGCGGGGGTGCGGAGGAGGCTGGGGCGTTGAGCTTCACTTCACCCAAGGGTTGTGTACCTCTTCCTGGAGGAGCGGGGGTTTCTGCCGCTGGCGCTGGGGGCTCAGTATAGAGGTGCTAGTGCCAGGAGACCAATAACAACCTTGGGGTGCTCGGTGGGGTGCGGCCGCTTTCCTCTCTTTTCGGGCCTCCCCCGAGCCCTCTTTCAAGAGGGACCTAGCTGATGGGCTGTGTAATCAGTCCCATAGTAGTAAGGGACCAGGGATGGAATCCTGCTGCTTAAAGGGGCTTCATCCTGAAACTTTTATACCAGGAGCCAGCTGGTGGTGGGGAGGTAGTGGCTTCTTGCACTGTGAAGGCACCCTCACCGCCTAACCAAAACTCATGCCTCCACTCCTTCCCCAGGATTCCCTGGTCCAAGCTAGTACTTATTTTCTTGCTGGAGCAAGAGAGCCTGAAGCCTAGAATCCTGCGTCTGAGATGACGGTGCACAAGTGACCTAACCCAGCCCAGCATGATTCTCGCCTATGAGATTAAATGATAAGAGTAGTGACACAGGGATTTCTCACTGTGGCTCAGTGAATGTGGACACGAATTTGACTAGCATCCACGAGGATTCGAGTGCGATCCCTGGCCCCGCTCAGTGGGTTAATGCCCTGGCATTGTCTCGATCTGCGGTGTAGGTTGTAGACACGGCTCAGATTCCACATTGCTTTTGCTGTGGCTGTGGTGTAGGCCAGCAGCAGTAGTTCCAATTCAACCCCTAGCCTGGGAACCTCCATGTGCCAAGGAAGCAGCACTAAAAAGAAAAAAAAAAAAAAAAAAAGAATAGTGACACAGAAAGGGTAGAATGGAAAGAGCCCCCACTGGTAAGAATTGGTGTAGAAAGTGAAGACACCCCAACTTGGTAACCAAGGACTCATTCAGAGAGATCTCCCAGGACTACAGCAACTCTCTTCATAACACAGGGCCTGCTGGGTCCTTTGGAAATCCGCCATGAGGCTTCTAGTTCAAATAGGTAGCTGTTCTTCCAGCTGAGGTGTTCATTCCCCTCTCCCCATTCAGGACTGGCTACACAAGTAGCCTGAGGATGAGCCCCTGCTGGTTTGGTGATGCTTCCTGCTGTGTTTGGAGAGCCCTTCCAACCTTGGTGAGTTGACACCCCCTGCCCCCAACAGACTCTCACTTTCCTGCTTAAACACCCAGGTATTTCCCAGACTTCAGGACAATGAAAAGCTTTTGCCTGTCATGGCGCAATGGAAACGACTCCGACTAGGAACCATGAGGGTGCAGGTTCAATCCCTGGCCTCGCTCAGTGGCTTAAGGATCCAGCGTTGCTGTGAGCTGTGGTGTAGGTCACAGATGAGGCTTGGATCCCACGTTGCTGTGGCTGTGGTGTAGGCTGGCAGCTACAGCTCTGATTCTACCCCTAGCCTGGGAGATTCCATATGCCGCAGGTGCGGCCCTAAAAAGCAAAAAAAGAAAAAAGCTTTTAAAGGCAGAGCCTGCCTGATCTGAGTTTGTTTTTTCGGTCACTAAGAAATTTACTTTTTAAAAAAAAAATCCTGGAGTTCCCGTTGAGGCGCAGCAGAAACGAATCCGACTAGGAACCACAAGGTTTCGGGTCCGACCCCTGGCCTCGCCTAGTGGGTTAAGGATCCGGCGTTGCCATGAGCTGTGGTGTAGGTCACAGATGCGGCTCAGCTCTGGCGTGGCTTCGGCATAGGCCGACAGCTACAGCTCCAATTGGACCCCTAGCCTGGGAACCTCCATATGTCACCAATGCAGCCCTAAAAAGACAAAAAAAAAAAAAAAAAAAAAAAAAAGGACAAATAAAAAAATCCAAATGCTGGCATTGTCCAGAAATTTTTTTTTTTTTTTTTTTTTGGTCTTTTTGCTATTTCTTTGGGCCGCTTCTGCGGCATATGGAGGTTCCCAGGCTAGGGGTCTAATCGGAGCTGTAGCCACCGGCCTATGCCAGAGCCACAGCAACGCAGGATCCGAGCCGCGTCTGTAACCTACACCACAGCTCACGGCAACGCCGGATCCTTAACCCACTGAGCAAGGGCAGGGACCGAACCCTCAACCTCATGGTTCCTAGTCGGATTCGTTAACCACTGCGCTACGACGGGAACTCCTGTCCAGAAATTTTTAACAGGTTTATTTATAATTGGTATAAAGTTGAATTGCTGAAACTTGTTCACTTAAATATATTGACTTGCATTAATGCTTTATGTCCCCGCATTTATATTAAAAATTCACATACATGGGAGTTCCCGTTGTGGCTCAGGGGAAATGAATCTGACTGCTATCCATGAGGACACAGGTTTGATCCCTGGCCTCACTCAGCAGGTTAAGGATCCAGTGGTGCTGCAACCTGGGGTGTAGATTGCAGATGTGGCTCGGATCCTGCATTGCTGTGGCTGTGGTGTAGGCTGGCAGCTGCAGCTCCTGATTTGACCCCTAGTCTGGAAAACTCCATATGCCACAGGTGCAGCCCTAAAAAAAAAGGAAAGGAAGAAAAATTCGCACACAAATGAAAATGGAAAAACTGCCAATACCTGATTTCTGTCCCCTATTTTTCCACTTGCAATCATATACTTAGGTACTTTTTGGCCCCATGGAAAAAAATAGCTAACGTTCAGAACTACCAATAACAGGAAGAAGAGAATTTTTTTTTTAATGAAATGTTTCCCAGCATAGTGGATTCTTAAGCACATTCTCCGCGTTTGCGGTGTGCTAGCTGGGTATCTTTTGGCATAATTGTTATACATTTGGATGGATAGTGCACAGGTTAGTGTCCTCAAAAAGGCCAACTAGCTAGGCCTCACTTGCCTCCTGCGAAGCACCAGTAGCTGCACTCTGGAAGCGCAGATCTGTACTGAAGTCCCGAGCAATTTCTCGCACCAGACAGTGTGAGTGGAAGCTGGCTAATCACAAGTTCAGGGAACCTCTGATTTCACAGAGCACCAGGGTGCCAGGCCGGGAACGATGAAGTTTCTTTACCCCTCCAGTAGAGGGTGCACTCTTGCCAGCGGCTTTTGCAGCCAGTTCCTTCCTCAGTGCTTTATCGCAGGTGGATTTGCAGGGGGGTCGGCTTTGTATGAACCACAGTATAGAGACCCCCTCACTTACCCGCCTTCTCCTTCGGCTGGAGCTCTGCGAGCTAGAGGGAGTGCTGGCGTTAGAGAGTGGAGGCGGCTGCAAACTGATCAGAGTTTTGAATCTCTAAGTATCCCGAAAAAGTCAATGCCAAGGGCAAAGGAAGTAGCCTAAAGAAAAGGCCTGAGGAGTTCCTGTCATGGCTCAGCAGTAATGAACCCAACCAGTATCCGTGAGGACGCAGGTTCAATCCCTGACCTCGCTCAGTGGGTGAAGGATCCACCGTTGCTGTGAGCTGT
Source organism: Sus scrofa (assembly GCF_054392235.1). NCBI lineage: Eukaryota > Metazoa > Chordata > Mammalia > Artiodactyla > Suidae > Sus > Sus scrofa. The sequence goes on from NC_139385.1 coordinate 17,625,553, forward strand.
GATGTAGGTCGAAGATGTGGCTCGGATCCTGCGTGGCTGTGGCTTTGGTGTAGGCCGGCAGCTGTAGCTCCGATTGGACCCCTAGCCTGGGAACTTCCATATGCTGCAGGTGCGGCCCTAAAAAGCAAAAAATTAAAAAGTAATTAAATTTTAAAAAATAAAATAGGAACAGCAAAGCCATCTCATGCTTGTCTAAGATAGACAGAGAAGATCAAGTGAGAAGGCACATCTGAATGTGCCTGATACGCAAGTTAAGTCTTGGGCTACAGGTAAAAAGAAGATGGTAAAAACAGGCTTTTCACTTTCTCAGAGTGCCCTGTCCGTTCTGGTCCTCAAGCCTGCTGCTCTGCTCAGTATCTTTCTCTGCAGAAGTTTCCAGCCAGAGATGCTTGGGTTGGGTTGTGTCTGCAGGGTGTTGAGGTGGGAGGGATGTTCAGTTATAGCCCTTTGCCAAGAACCACCCCTAAGAAATGACAGGCAGCCTTGGCTTTGGGTTGCCGCTCTGGTTCGCATCAACCATTGGAAAAAATTTCAATACCTATGTGCCGTGCTGTGGGAACAGAAAGTGCCTGTCCCTGGAGGCTGAAGTTTATATGCCTGTATACAAGGTTGCTGGTGGCTCTGCTGCTTCCCTCAGCCTCAGTCCAGCCAGGTGCCAGCACATTTCTGCCCCCCCCTTTTTTTTTTGCTTTTTAGGGCCGCATTCGAGGCATATGGAGGTTCCCAGGTTGGGGGTCAAATCGGAGCTGTAGCTGCCAGCTTACACCACAGCCACAGCAACACAGGATCCGAGCCTCTCATCTGCAACCTATGGCACAGCTCATGGCAACTCGGGATCCTTCACCCACTGAGTGAGGCCAGGGATCGAACCTGCATCCTCATGGATGCTAGTCAGATTCATTTACCACTGAGCCATAACAGGAACTCCTTCCTGCCCAATTTAATTCCCCTGATAAGGTGCTTTCAAGACCACCTCTGGGGCTCTTCCACTCGGGTCAGCTACTTCAGCTACTTGCTAGAATTTTTATTCATCTGAGGAAGCTGATCCTGCCTGGGGTCTAACTCCGTCTCTTCCCCAGTCTTGAGAACCACCTGCCACCTCCTTTTGTCCTTGCCTCCTTTTTTCCCCCCTTTTTTGGCCGCACACGCAGCATGTGGAAGTTCCCAGGACAGGGATGGCACCTGCACCACAGCAGTCGAACAAAACGCTCTGCACCACAAGGGAACTCTAAAGAACTCTAGTTTTTCTTTCTTTTTTCTTTTCATGTCCACACCTATGGCATATGGAAGTTCCCAGGCTAGGGACTGAATCAGAGCTACTGCTGCCGGCCTGCGCCACAGCCACAGCAACACCGGATCCAAGCCTCATTTGCAAACCGGCATCCTCACAGACACTCTGTCAGGTTCTTAATCTGCTGAGCCATAATGGGAGCTCCTAAGGAACAGTTTTTCAATGAGCGGAACTGAGCAGACTGTCTGGTTCTGAGCAAGACAACTGATATCCATGGGTCCACCCATTAAATGGAAAGATCCTAGAGTTCCCATTGTGGCTCAGTGGTTAACGAACCCGACTAGCATCCATGAGGATGTGGGTTCGATCCCTGGCCTCACTCAGTGGGTTAAGGATGCAGCATTGTCATGAGTTGTGATGTAGCTTGCAGACTTGGCTAGGATTCTCCGTTGCTGTGGCAGTGGTATAGGCCGGCGGCTGTAGCTCTGATTTGACCCCTAGCCTGGGAACTTCCTTATGCCTCAAGTGCAACCCTAAAAAGACCAAAAAAAAAAAAAAAAATCCCTTATCTGTATTTATTAGAAAATATCTGTTCTCAAAAGAATAGAAATGATCTATTCTCCCACTTTGTTTTTATTTTGGGCCACATTGTCCAGAATTTGATGTGGGATCTCAGTTCCCAGACCAGAGATTGAACCCAAGCCACAGTGGTGAAGGTTCAGGGTCTGAACCACTAGACCACCAGGGAACGCTGGAGTTTTTGTTTTTGCTTTTGTGTTTTTGGGGGTTTGTTTTGCATTCTCCTCCTTTGAAATGGAAGTCCCTTGAGAAGAGGACCTTTGCGTATTTTTTCACGGACTTATCCTAAGCTGCTGGTACCTAATAGACTCAGGACTAGCAGGAAAAAGCCGTGAGCAGGAGGCCTCAGGTAACAGAACTTCGGATAACAGGAGTGAAGTGTAGTTGAAGATATTCTAAAGTATCTAGAAAAATTAACAAGCTCCCAGCTCGACCACCATGTGAAAATATTTAGCAGCCAGTTCGATGTGCAGGCCCAGAGGGGGATTTCCCAACGGCAGCCCAACGAATATTTTGAGCCAGAGAATTCTTTGTTCAGAGGAGCGCTCCTGCGCGTTAGAGGATGTTTGATGGAAGCAGCCCTGGCCCATGACCACTAGAGGGCAGTAGCACACACATCCGCGCCCTTTGGCCCGCCCCCGCCCCCGCCCCGCCCCAAACCCAAAAAGTCTCTGGACATTTGCCAAACGTCTCTAGGGGGTGAGATGGGTAATCACCACGCCCCCCAAGTGGGAGCCACTGGCCTGGAAGTTAATAATAACAACGGGAACCGAGGGAAAGAGGTTGGACGCCTGAACGTTGAGAAAATGTACTTAAAAAGTGAGCAATGTGGCGAATTCCCGTTGTGGCGCATCCGAAACGAATCTGACTAGTATCCATAAGGATGCGGCTTCGATCCCTGGCCTTGCCCAGTGGGTAAGGAGTCCTGCGTTGCTGTGGCTGCAGCGTCGCCTGGCAGCTGTAGCTCCAATTTGACCTCTATCCAGGGAACTTCCATATGCTACAGGTGCAGCCCTTAAAAAAAAAAAAAGAATGTGGAGTTCCTGCTGTGGTGCAATGGGTTTGGAATCCAGCGTTGCCGCAGCTGTGGCACAGGTGTTAGCTGCGACTTGGATTCGATCCCTGACATGGGACCTGAGGCCTAAATAAATAAATACATAGATATAAAGCGAGGAATGTAACAAAGATAGAAAGACTAGCAGAAAACCAAGTTGAATAAAGCAAAAGAGGATTCAGAAGCCAATGGAAGGACGGGGCAGGGTGTTTTAACGAAGAGGTTGGCAAGACGTGGAGAGAATTATTTTAGTGGAACAGCAGGGCAAGAGCTGGGTTGGAGTGGGTTTGTGTGTGCCTGTGCACATGCGTGTGTCCTAGATGTGCCCTCGGTGGGACAGGTGATGACATTGTCGATACAGTCCAGGGCCAGTCAAGAGGGGAAAGCAAAGAAACATTGTTTTCATGACTGTAATATTTTTGGACAATTGCTCTGCCAGGCGTAGCGATCTAGCACAATGATTGGGGTACATGGTCTTCAAAGTCAGGCACATTGGATTCTGTGGCTGGCTCCTGAAGTGAGCAGTGTTACAATGGAGAGTGTCTTACTGGGCTGAGCTTGAGCACCCCCATTCAGAAAGTGAGATGATCCACCTCGTGGGGTTGTTTCAAGGATTAAATGAGAGAATGTATTTGAAGTGTTTTGCACAGTTCCTGGCACACGGTGTTTTTCTTATTACACCAGCGTTATTAGATGCTTAGGAGCAATGAAGCATGATTCTGACTTTGCTCCCAAGCAGCACAGACCTAGTTATTTCACTGATGGTAAGAGTCCAGTCACTGCGCTGTCAGCAGCCACGTCCTTAAGCCAATCTCTGCAAGTGCCATTGGCGGGTTAGGAGGGATAAGAGTTGCAGCTGAGCATTTCGAGCTGGTCCCTATTTGATAAGCTCAGTTGGAGCGAACGAATGATCAGCTTCCGACTGCACTTGAATGACAGCTGTGAAGGCAGGTCGTCCTAGGACATTTTCTGGTATCGTCGTCCACCCTGAGTATCAGAGCGACCCATGATGCTGTGATTCCTGTTTTGGCTGCAGCTTGTCCCCGCGCGAAGCCAGATCCAGGCCAGCTCAGACGCTGGATCTAGCAGGGCAGTGTCTCCTTGGCCCAGGAGAGTGGCCCTTGGATTGGAGCATCCAGGACCTGGGGACTGGAGGAATTTAAGTGTCGCCCCAGCCCCGTTCCCCGTCTGGGGCCCAAAACGTAGACTTGAGCTGAGCAGGCTGTGGGTTCTGAAGCTTTGCCACGTGACTATGTACTTCTTCTTGGGGAAGTGGTGAAATAGGAGGTGCAGAAGGCCCTTTACCAAAAGTGATGCCTGAGTCCTACTGCCACCTTGGGGCGCTCTGTGAGGCCCTTTGGGGGTCGCCTCCCTCACGCCCATTTTTGCTCACTCCTTTAAAAATTTATTCAGTGTGGGAGTTCCTGTGTTGGCTAAGCGGTAATGAACCCAACTAGTATCCCTAAGGACTCAGGTTCGATCCCTGGTCTCGCTCAGTGGGTTAAGGATCCGGTGTTGCTGTGAGCTATAGTGTAGGTCAAAGACTCGGATCAGGTCTGGCATTGCTGTGGCTGTGGTGTATGCCAGCAGCTGCAGCTCATATTCGATCCCTAGCCTGGGAATTTCCATATGCTGCCGGTGTGGCCCTAAACACACCAAATAAATAAATTTATTCATTGTACCCAAGCCAGTTCCTGGGTGAGAGCTGCAGATGCAGACTCTCTAGACAGGGCAAAATGCCTGGAGGGGAGAGAAACAGAAGGAGTAGTGAGCTGAGACATGGGGAGGGACTGTTCCAGAATGCCCCCTGGAAACTTTTTTTGTTTTGTTTTAGATAATTGACTGTGACCATCTTGCTATGTCTGGGACTACGACGTATTTTTTTTTTTTTTTGTCTTTTCTCTTTTTTTTTTTTGTTGTTGTTGTTGCTATTTCTTTTGGGCCGCTCCCGCGGCATATGGAGGTTCCCAGGCCAGGGGTTGAATCGGAGCTGTAGCCACCGGCCTGCGCCAGAGCCACAGCAACGCGGGATCCGAGCCGCGTCTGCAACCTACACCACAGCTCACGGCAACGCCAGATCGTTAACCCACTGAGCAAGGGCAGGGACCGAACCCGAAACCTCATGGTTCCTAGTCAGATTCGTTAACCACTGCGCCACGACGGGAACTCCTACGACGTATTTTTTAAAAGATTCTATTAAGATGTTATTCATAGGAATAATATTGTGGCTCAGCAGGTTACCAACCTGACTAGTATCCATGAGGGTACAGGTTCAATCCCTAGCCTCACTCAGTGGGTCAAGATCTGGTGTTGCCATGAGCTCTGGTGTAGGTTGCAGATGAGGCTTGGATTCCGAGTTGCTATGGCTGTGGCGTAAACCAGCGGCTACAGCTCTGATTTGACCCCTAGCCTGGGAACTCCCATATGTGCAGTTTTGGCCCTTAAGATATTATTCACATTATCATATAATTTGCCCCATTTAAAGTGTACAATTCAATCTTTTTTAATATGTTCAGAGTTTGAAACCATCACCAAAATCAACTTAGCACATTTTCATCATCCCAGAAAGAAACTCCTACCATCCCTCCCCCGTCTCCCCTCCTCCAGCCCTTGACAACTACTAATCTGCTTTCTGTCTCTATAGATATGCTTTTTCTGGACTTTTCATATACATATATAAACAGAATTATAAGACATGTGGTTTTTTATATCCAGCTTCTCTCACATGGTATATTTTAAAAGTTCATTCATGTTGTAGCACGAATCATTATTTTTAAAAATTTTAAGACTTAATAGATTTTATTTTAATCCTCTGGGTGTAGTTTAGGGTTCACAGTAGAAATGAGCTGGATGAACAGAGAATCCCCAAATTCCTCTGCCCTCTCCTACATCCTCCCCCACCATCAACCTCCTGTACTGAGCTCCAGTGGCTGTAGGGTGGCCCCCCGGCCTGCGGCAGCTTGAAGCAAAATCTCAGTTCCCTCACCAGGGATTGGACTTTGAGAGCACCAAACTCTAGCCACTAGAGTGCCAGGGAGTTCCCTCAAGACTAAACTTTGAGTCAAGTCCAGTAGAGATATGAGCATCTGTAAAGCTGTGGAGAAGAATGTGACCTCCGCGGCTGAGAACACTGAGCTCCTTGCTCTCTACTTAGGGCCTATAACTGTGCTCAAACCAATAGGCTTAATAAATATTTAATCGTCGTCCAAGTCTGGGTGTAAAGGAGGCAGGGAGCCCCAGAGCAATGCAGAAGGGGTTCTGGTGACAGTGGGGCCGAGCGCGGGGCCGGGAGAAGGCCGTTGCTGTGAGCTCTTGGGCAGCAGAGCTGCCTTGCTGTCCCTTGGCACCACCACACAGCACAACGCCAGGCGCCGGGCAGGTGCTCAACAGTGGGGCGGGCGGGGGGAGCTCTGGAACTCCGGGAAGAGGGCCTGCCCTTTTCGCTATCGCCGGCTTCCTTCTAACGGGAACGATTCGCTGAAACCCAATTAGGACGCTGGCTCTTTGCGGTCAGCCGCGCGCCAGCCAATAATCGAGCGCAAAAGGAAGACGGGCGTGAAGCTCAGCAGCGCCAGGACCCCTGAGGGCGAAGAATTTCGGGCCAGGCGCCGCCTAGTGGTGGATCGCGTCAACCGCGCCTCCGCGGCGCCGGAAGGCATCTTCCTGGGCTCTAACCCGGGTGCTTGCAGGACCCGTAGGAATAACTGGGACCCAAAGAGACTCATCCTTGTGCCATTCAGGCCTCCTTGGCGGCGCTCTGGGTCCGAAGATCGGCCAGCTTCGGCTCCGCTGCGTCCAATACCTGACCACCCCCACCCCCCGCCGCCACCCCGGCGAACCCTGGGGAAAGCGATGGTGCTATGGCGCCCCCCCACCCCGTCCCGCTCCCCACCGGCGGGCATGGGGGAGGCTTGGCCTGGGCAAGGGAGACCAGGTGCAGTGAAGTTCGCAGACGTGGCCGCGTACTTCTTCCAGGAGGAGTGGGGCTGTCTGCGGCCTGCGCAGAGGGCCCTGGACCGGGACGTGATGCGGGAGATCTATCGCCACCTGGGTGCGCTCGGCAAGGCCCGGCCCTCGCACTCAAACTTTTTGTCATCTGAAGACCCTTAGGTTTGAGTCCTGACGCGCCTGGGAGAATATCTGCTGTTGGGGAGGGTCTTCTCTCTGAGGGATCAGGAGGTTGCATCCCACCTTTGCAGAGGAAGACCTTCTTTAGGCTCCGTGTCTCCGCCTTGGCTTGCTGGCCTCTTCTCCCTTAGGATTTGCAGGCCTCAAACCTGCCCTCATCTCCTGGATGGAGGGAAGGAAGGAAGTGTGGAGACCGGAGGCTGAAGATCCCAAGAAGGGGCGAGGCACCCAGGTTCTGGGATAGGCGAGGAAAGCGGAGCTGAGCTGGAAGTCAGCCTGTCTCGGGAGTGAGTCCAGCAGCCGCTCCACACACGCAGCCTCTCTTGCAGGCCCCAGTTGGTAAGAATCCTCTGAACCTTCTCTTCCAAAGTTCCCTTTGTCAGACCTGGTGCCTTCCTTGGATCAAGGATAGTGAGATGGGGGAGAAGCTGGGCATAGAACGTATGTGCCTCCCTTCGCTGTGTGCCCAGAGGGTCTGCACGCCTCTAAAAAGGGCTAGAAGTTCGCTGTGCAGCCAGGACTGTTTGCTCAGGTGGTGACTGATGTTTCCTTTGTTTGTTTTTTTAGGGCTGAACCTGTGGCATATGGAAGCTCGCAGCCACAGCAACCTACCAGATCCGACCCGCGTCTAAGACCTACCCCACAGCTTATGGCAACGCTGGATCCTTAACCCACTGACTGAGGCCAGGGATCAAACCCACGTCCTCATGGATACTTGTCCGGTTCATTACCGCTGAGTCACAAATGCCTACCTTTAAGGGCTTTCTTTTTTGCCTCCCCGCCCACGGCATTTGCAGTTCCCCAGTCAGGGGTCAGATCCAAACCACAGCTGCAATACTCTACCCTTAATCCACTGTGCTGGGTTGGAGTCAAACCTGCATCCCAGTGCAACCATCCCATTATGCCACAGCAGGAACTCCTTAAAGGCTTTAACATGGCTGGTGATGGCTTATTTCTGACAAGCAGAACTATCCCTCACCTCCTGACAAAACCACAATTTTCCAAGCCCTGAATGGGGAAAAGCATGGCATCTGCCCATGGAATGAGGACCCGCTGATGGCAGCTGAGACTGGGGGTTCAGAAATAAGGGACTCTGCCAGATGAACAGGACCTGCTGTCCCCTTCACACACTCCTCCCCATTTGGAGAGAAAACAGGTGTGGTGATGCAAGCCCTTGAGTCTTCAGTTTCAATTCTCTCGTCTCTTTAGAAGCAAGACAAAGAAGAAGGAAGCGGCCTAGGGAGCCTGAGGATGCTCCTGTGAGGAACGGGCCCCCCACTGAAGGCCAGGCTGCTCCCTGGCTTAATGGACTGTGACCATTCTTTGCCTCAGGTCCCCAGCCAACACCAGACACCAACGTGCTAAGACTGCCAAGAGGCCCTAGCCCTGCCTGGAATGTAGCCGATCTTTCAGCCACCCCTCCTTCCTAGTCAGCTACCAGGGGGTCCACTCTGGGGAGCGGCCCTGCCCCTGAGACCAGTGTGGACGTTGCTTCTGCCAAAGAGGCACCCTGGCTGTCCATATCCACGTGGGCACACTGGAGAGAAGCCTTTCCGCTGCCCAGACTGTGGAAGGCTCTTTGCTTCCCACTCGATGCTGGTCAGATATCCAGTGAATCCATCCCGGAGACCATCTTTATGTCTGTGCGCCTTACGGAGTTCGGTTCTCCCAGAGGGCTCACCTGGTCCAGCACCAGCTGCTCCACACGGGGACAAGCCCTATGCACATCCAGATTGTGGCCGATGCTTCCGGCAGTTCACAGACACAGCTCGGATCCCATGTTGCTGAAGCTGTGGTGAGGCCAGCAGCTGTAGATCTGATTCAGCCCCTAGACTGGAAACCTCCATATGCCGCTGGTGCAGCCCTAAAAAGACCAAAAAAAAAAAAAACAAAAAACAAAAAAAAAACAACAAACCCAATTAGTATTCTGTCCAGCCTGCATTCCCACTTCCTGGATGTTGGAAGGGGGCCTAGCGCCCTGAGCGAGACCAAGCAATCGAATCTGCAACCTCATGATTCCTAGTTGGCTTTGTTTCTGCCACGCCACATCAGGAACTCCTCGGCTCAGGCTTTAATCATCTCCTTTCCTTTTCCACGTTAGCATCTTCTCCGTGTTCAGTTGGCAGCGCATCATTACCAATTGGGCAAAATGTCCACGAAGATTAGGTCCTTTCTAGCCTCCTCTATTTAGTCCATTTCTTCCTTCAAAATGAAATGGATTCACAGGAGTTCCCTTGTGGTACAGTGAGTTAAGGATCCAATGTTGTCACTGCAGTGGCTTGGGTTGCTGCTGTGGCACAGGTTCGATCCCTGGCCTAGGAACTTCCATATGCTGTGGGCACAACAAAAAAAACCCCAATAAGACAAAACAAACAAAAAAACCCCAAACAAACAAAAAGAAATTTTTGCTATTCATTTGCCTTTTTATTCCTTTTGCAGCCTAAGTTTACATTCTTATTTCTCCAAGCAGAAGTATGTGTGTGCAGAGAGAGTAGGCACAAAGCTATCAGTTCATCTTGCAGACTCCCGGCGCAGTCTTACTAAAACATCAATGAAAGGTCATTTGTTTCTCTAGACTGATCTAGAGCTCCCCGATGTACAGGATGAAGCCCTGCACCAACCTCCCCTTCCAGTCCTCCAGTGTTACCCTAAGTGTATCCTGTACTACATTAGAACTTTCCTGAAGTTCTGCCTTGTGCCCGAGATTTCACAGCCATGGAATTCAGGTGTTTAGTCAACAAATGTATATCGAACAGCACTGCTCTCCTTACATCCTACCTGTTCATAGACCAAAGTCATTGGTCCCACTGAGTTAGCGATCTGGAAAGCTATTAGGAGGAGGGACTCTGCCTTTTGGGGGACAATCATGGAATTCCACGTGCTTCCCCAGTAATTTGTTCAGGTAACAGTCACCATCCTTGGACAGAGTAGAACTCAATGAAGGCTTACTGCAGGTTGCTTTGGGTTTTGTTTTTTTCTTTTTACAGCTGCAGGTGCGGCATATGGAGATTCCCAGGCTAGGGGTCGAATTGGAGCTACAGCTGCAGGCCTACACCACAGCCCCAGTAACATGGGATCGAGTACATCTGTGACCTACAATGCAGCTCATGGCAACGCCAGATCCTTAAGCCACTGACCAAGGCCAGGGATCGAACCCAAGTCCTCATGGATACTAGTCAGGTTCATCACTGCTGAGCCACGAGAACGCTTCTTTTTTTTTTTTTAAACAGACAAAACTGCGTTATATGGAAGTTTCCAGGTTGGCAGTTGAATCCAAGCTGCATCTGAGACCTATGCCGCACACAGGATTCACTGCATCTGACTGGGGATTGAACCCATACCTGGGCAGCAACTTGAGCAGCTGCAGTGTGATGATTCTTTTTTTTTTGGTCTTTTTTTTTCCCATTTCTTGGGCCGCTCCTGCGGCATATGGAGGTTCCAGGCTAGGGGTCCAATCCAGCAACAGCAACGCGGGGATCCGAGCCGTGTCTGCAACCTACACCACAGCTCATGGAAATGCCGGATCCCTAACCCACTGAGCAAGGCCAGGGATCGAACTCACAACCTCAGGGTTCCCAGTCAGATTCGTTAACCACTGAGCCATGATGGGAACTCCTGCAGTGAGATTCTTAACCCACTGTGCCATAGCAGGAACTCCTATGAACATATTAATGTTATTATCTATATTACTTATATCTTGTGTATTGTGTTTTATAAGATTAATGCCTCTTGCATTAGCCAATGTATAACCAGGCCTCAACAAAATCGATGGCTAAATGTCGCGTGGCTGTGTGTGTGTGTGTGTGTGTGAAGTTTTATAAAGAATAAAACTTCTATTTTTTTCAGGAAAAACTGCTATATATCCTGGCTCCTGCCTCTCTGGAGCAGTTCCTCGGAGCTATCTGGGAGGTTGCAGTGCTCAGCAAAGTCCCCAACGTGCAATTTTTAGGTCCTGCGTTTTTTTTCAATGGACAAAATCTTTGCTCGCTTTCCTTACTAGCAGGACCCCTCTGAGATTTTCTTAGTTAGTAGAACTAGGTTGATAATCATCCCTTCACACAATGGTAACAAAAAATAAATAAGACGAAATGTGTGATGTGCTGGGCGTGGTACTTGAGCCCAATTCTCCTCCCTAAAAGGCCACAAGGTAGTTACACGCTATCTGCCTCGAAGGCTTCTCTGAGAAAGCCACTATAAGGCAAACCAGGGAAATCTCAGACCCGGGTTGGCCAGAGTGGCTCCGTCGCACAAATCCTTCCCTACCTCGGCTTATCGGGGGATCTTTACAGATCCCAAGTGGGGTCGCCCTTGGCGCCTCCAGACTCACGGCAGTCGCCTAACGCCGAGTCCAACTCCCTGCCCTTACGTTTCCGTTGGCTTCATTTAAACAGGCCGCTTTTGGCATCACCCAATCAGAATGCTCGATCTTCGGTCGCCGCCCAATGAGCTCGTGGAATGGGGGAAAAAGGGCGTGAAGCCCAATCGCAGCGCCATCACACTTGAGGGCAAAGAGGTTAGGAAGCCGGCATGGCGCTCCGGTCAATAAAATCGATAGCTGGAAGCTGCCTGTGTTTCAGGCAAAGGCGGTGCAGTAGCGGCGCCGCCATTTTCCCCGAAGGCATCTTCCGGTGCCTTTCACCCAAGTTCGGGCAGGAGTTTCCTGAATAACAGCGAAAGGTTTCCGTTAGCCCCGCAGGCGGCCGATTCCGGTTCCCTCCGGGCCTCCCTGGGCACGCTCCGCCCGGGTCCGGCGGGGGCTCCCAAACCTCGGGGCCAGCCAGCTCCCAGGGGCCGAGGCCGGGACGGGGACGGTCGTGGCGCCGGCTTCTCGGGCCCAATGGCGCGGCCTTCCGCTCCGCTCCCCGCGCGGGGAGCGGGAGAGGCCGGACCCGGCCGGAGAAGGGGAAGGAGGCCAAGGGCGGTGAAGTTCGCGGACGTGGCCGTGTACTTCTCCCCGGAGGAGTGGGGGTGTCTGCGGCCCGCGCAGAGGGCCCTGTACCGGGACGTGATGCGGGAGACCTACGGCCACCTGGGCTCGCTCGGTGAGGCCCGGCCCAGTCCGCTTCCGCGGGGCCGAAGGGATGGAGGAGATGGGGGGCGGGGGAAGGGCAGGGAGACCAGAGTGTCCGAGGTCCTGGCCTGCGACCAGGTTGTGTGAAGGGAGGAGGACGGGGGCTTGGCAGGAGATGCACCGGGTAGATGTATCTACCCAGCGTTGTGGACGATCTGGGCCTCTGACTGGTTCTCCTTCCCCAGGGTGCGCAGGTCCCAAACCATCCCTCATCTCCTGGTTGGAACGAAATACCGATGATTGGGAACCGGCTGCCCTGGATCCACAGGAGTGCCCAAGGGGGGTAACAGTCCAGAGAAGTGAGTGAAAGATGCCTCTGTGGAGGGTTTGCAGCCTCTAATGACTTGGTCCAGTGTTTTGGTGGCCAGGGGTACCGATGACCTATGCTGTAATGCTCCACTGACTGTGTTCATTTTCACAGCTTAGGGGTTCTTGTCTCATTGATGGTGAGTCCCTCCCTCCACCAACGATACACTTGTCAGTTTGTAAACTAACCACCTGCGGTTGTCTGTTGTGTGAGTGGATCCCTGAGCTTTTTTTTTTTTTTTTTTTAAAAAAAGAGCTACTGGAGTTCTCTGTTGTGGCTCAGCAAGTTAAGAACCCAACCAGTACCCCCCAAGGATTCCAGTTCGATCCCTGGCCTTGTTCAGTGGGGTTAAGGATCTGGTGTTGCTGCTAAGCCATGATGTATAGCTGGCAGATACAGTTGGGATCCGGTGTGGCTGTGGCCATGGCCTGCAGCTCCAATTGGACCCCTAGCCTGGGGACTTCCTTATGCTGCAGATGTGGCCATAAAAAAAGAGAAAGAGCTACTATCCTTCTGCCTACTTTTAGGACTCTGCCTTCTGCCTGCTTTGAACTAGGCTGTGACTAAGATACTACACCTCTTGAGTTTTCTGGGGTTGGGTTGAAGGGATCTTATGTAGCACGGGGTCTGGGGTGCAGGGCCTGTTTTTGCCCTTCTGGCAGGATGACCCTGATGAGTGCAGGAATCTGCAGCTCTCCTCAGGATCAGGCAAGGCCCTGATAAAGGCCGTGCAGGTAGAAGAGCCCCACATCCACCCACAGGGGCAGCTGCAACTGTCCGGAGCTTCTGTGCCAGATTGTCTAAGAGCGGGGCTGTCTTTCTAAGATTCAAATCTGACATGGTATTTCCTTGCTTAAAAACTTTTAAGTTTTCACCAAGTCAGGTTGTCAAATTGCTGTCGGTTATAACTAGGTCACTTGGGGAACTTTTTTTTTTTTTTGTCTTTTTACGGCTGCATCCGAGGCATATGGAGGTTCCCAGGCTAGGGGTCTAATCGGAGCTGTAGCTGCTGGCCTACACCACAGCCATAGAAACGCCAGATCCTTAACCCACTGAGCGAGGCCAGGGATCGGACCCACGTCCTCATGGATACTAGTTGGGTTCATTAGCGCTGCGCCACAACGGGAACTTTTTTTTGGCCACCCTGAGGCATATGGAGTTCCCTGGGCCAGGCATCAGGTCCCAACCTCAGCTGCGACCTAAACCCCAGCTGAGGCAGTGCCCGATCCTTAACCTGCTGTGCCCAGCAGGGGATCAAACCTGTGTTCCAGTGCTCCCGAGATGCTTCTGATTCCATTATGCCACAGTGGGAACTAATCCGTTTTCCTTTTGTCTGTGTCCACGGCCTACAGAAGTTCCCAGGCCAGGGATCAAACCTTAGCCACAGGAGTGACAATGCCAACGCTAGGACACCAGGGAAGTTTGGTGTGTGTTTTCGTTTTTGTTTTTTGTTTTTAAATAATCGCTTCAGTTAATTTGAGTGAACCCTTAGGTTTCTGGTTTGGTTCTCTGTGGCCTTAAGACACCAGAAGCAACAGCAGCATTTGGGAATATATTAGAAAAGGCAGATTCTTGGGGCACACCCTAGACGGGCTGAATCCAAAGCTGGAAGTGGAGCTCAGCAGTCTGTTTCATTACAGCCTCCAAACGATTTGGTTCCCAATAAAATTTGAGAAGCATTGGTTTAGGGGGCCTCATGACCTAGTTATTGCTAATTCCTACCTCATTAGTTTTCACTTCTTGCATTTGTTTTCACACCACAGCCACAGCAATGCTGGATCTGATACACATTTACAACCAGCAATGCTGGATCCTTAACCCACTGAGTAAGGCCAGGGATCAAACCTGCGTCCTCATGGACACTAGTCAGGTTCATTAACGGCTGAGCCACGGCAGGAACTCCAAAAACTTTTTAATTTTGTGTGTGTGTGTGTCTTTTTGCCTTTTCCGGGGCCGCTCACGCAGCCTATGGAGATTCCCAGGCTAGGGTTCTAATTGGAGCCGTAGCCACTGGCCTACGCCAGAGCCACAGCAACACAGGATCCGAGCCGCATGTGCAACCTACACCACAGCTCACGGCAACGCCGGATCCTTAACCCACTGAGCAAGGCCAGGGATTGAACCTGCAACCTTGTGGTTTCTAGTCAGATTCGTTAACCACTGCGGCACGACGGGAACTCCAATCTCCAAGAAACCTTCCTTGGTTTCTCCAAGCTAGGCTAGGGGCTCCTGTAATACCCTGTTTTCCTATTTGACTGTCTGTGTCACAAACACTCCTTGAGGATGGGGCTGAGTCGATCTGTCTTATAACCTGTAACACTGATAGGGAAGAGCAGGAGCCCGATATTGATTAATGTCTGCTTTGCATCCCGGTAGAAACCAGAACCAGAAAGAAGAACGAAGACAAGGAAGTCTTCCCACCTAGGGAGGCACCCCGAAAGGGGAAGCGAGGGCGCCGGCCCAGCAAACCCCGCCTGATCCCCAGGCAGACCTCCGGAGGGCCCATCTGCCCTGACTGCGGCTGTACCTTTCCCGACCACCCGGCCCTGCAGAGCCACAAGTGTGCGCAGAACCTGAAAAAGCCTTACCCTTGTCCAGACTGCGGGCGCCGCTTTTCCTACCCGTCCCTGCTGGTCAGTCACCGGCGGGCGCACTCTGGGGAGTGTCCCTATGTCTGCGACCAGTGTGGCAAGCGCTTCTCCCAGCGCAAGAACCTCTCCCAGCACCAGGTGATCCACACCGGCGAGAAGCCCTACCACTGCCCTGACTGTGGCCGCTGCTTCCGGAGGAGCCGGTCCCTGGCCAATCACCGGACCACGCACACGGGTGAAAAACCGCACCAGTGCCCGAGCTGCGGGCGGCGCTTCGCCTACCCCTCCCTGCTGGCCATTCACCAGCGCACGCACACGGGCGAGAAGCCCTACACCTGCCTGGAGTGCAGCCGGCGCTTCCGCCAGCGCACGGCGCTCGTCATCCACCAGCGCATCCACACCGGCGAGAAGCCCTACCCGTGCCCGGACTGCGAGCGCCGTTTCTCCTCGTCCTCCCGCCTGGTCAGTCACCGGCGGGTGCACTCCGGGGAGCGGCCCTACGCCTGCGAGCACTGCGAGGCCCGCTTCTCGCAGCGCAGCACGCTGCTCCAGCACCAGCTGCTGCACACGGGCGAGAAGCCCTACCCGTGCCCGGACTGCGGCCGCGCCTTCCGGCGGAGCGGCTCCCTGGCCATACACCGCAGCACGCACACCGAGGAGAAGCTGCACGCGTGCGGCGACTGCGGCCGCCGCTTCGCCTACCCGTCGCTGCTGGCCAGTCACCGGCGCGTGCACTCGGGCGAGCGGCCCTACGCCTGCGACCTGTGCTCCAAGCGCTTCGCCCAGTGGAGCCACCTGGCCCAGCACCAGCTCCTGCACACCGGGGAGAAGCCTTTCCCCTGCCTCGAGTGCGGCCGGTGCTTCCGCCAGAGATGGTCCCTGGCCGTCCACAAGTGCAGCCCCAGGGTCCAGAACTGCAGCCCGAGATCTGCTCTCGGGGGGCCGAACCAGAAGGGCGATGCCCTTTAGAGTGGGAAGCGCGTTTCATGGCGGGGCGCAGAAAGGGGAAGGGGCCCCCAGCCACACAGGGCAGGGCTGGAGCTCAGCCCCAGCGCTCCTGCTACCCAGAGCTGAACTTGAGCGGATTCTGCCGTGCTGGCTGCCTTAATACGTGTGTCTGGGACAGACGGCCCCAGGAGGTGAGGTGACCTCGTTTGGTTAGTTTTCTAAGCTACCCTCATCCGAAAAGGATTTCTGTGTGTGGATGTCAGGCTGAAAGTTCTCCCCACCTAATTCATACAGCCCGCATCTGTCCCCTTGCCTCGCGTGAGGTCAGGAGGGTGCTGTGGATGGGGAGCAGGATCTTCCCCTCTGCCCTGTCCTCCCTTCCAGGTTTAAACAGACCTGGTTTAGCCCCCTTTTTACAATGTTCCTGCCAAGTGGTCTTCTCCCCTTGACAGGGAGCTCACTACCTCACAAGGCAGGTCATTGCACTGAGGGATAGCTCTGATCCTTAGAGGAACCTTCAGTACCACCGTCTCCTTCCCAGGAAGCCTGGCCCGGAAGGTTTCAAACGTGATCTACACGGCCGGCTCTCAGAAAACTTAATCACAACTCGCCACCACGCTGTCAGGTTGAATAGCACTGAGTAGGTCAATTATTCCTTAAAGACAGGGTTTCAGTCACCACACATGATCTCTTCCCAAAACGGCACTGGTTTTTCAATGTCCCTTCTCAAGGGTCATACAAGATAAGCCAGCATCAGGGTACACCACCCGTGTTCTTGGTCTGTACTTGTTTTAACAGCTCTAGATCACTTTGGATCTGCGGGTGGTGGCAGTGTGCCAGGGGTTTATTGTCGCAGACATCTAAGTACCTAAGCCTTTTCTTTTTCTTCTGCACCCTGTGTTTGGGAAGTTGGTTTAAGATGCCTCTGGGACATGAGTGCAGTGAGCTTGGGGAAAAGGTTGATTTTAAGGCAAAGCAGGGGCCTAGCAGCAAGAAGTAAAACCAGGACCAGCCTGTCCTCTTATCTAGTGGATTTGGATTAGCTCCAGGCAGCCAGTGGCTGGAAAACTCTTGAGAACTGGGTCTCACGCCCCCGATTCTCATCAGCATAAGGAGACACGAGCCCAGAACTGTCTATGAGCCCTCTGTCAACACTGTTCATGAAATGAGGTGAGGCCATTATTTGAGGTCAGAAAGCTAGGGAACTGTGTATAAAGCAGGAAGCGACTACAGGCATCAGGTTATGCTCATGCCCAACCTCTTGCATAAGTTCCAGATGGTGGCAGCAGCAATGTTTTAATCTCTCACATGCCTCCGTGGCCCCCATCCCCGAGTAGGTGTTCTGTAACGCTTTACTGAATTAACAAGGCCTGCCACTTCGCCTTGGGCACCTGCACCAAATTGGAGTTTCCAAACATGACTTAGATCCCAACAGCTGGTGTGGCTCATCCTCCTACCCCTGCTGCTGCTTCCTGCAGCTCTCCTGACATCAGCCCGAGGGGGTGTCCCTGGGAACAGCGTTGGAAACCTCTGTTCTGTATTTAACAAGTGGCATCAAAGCCGTCTGTTTCTCCTTGGACTGATGGGTTACCCCAAAGCAGCGGTCATCCCAGACTGAATTTCATTAAAATGTCTGATGAATGGCTTATGTTCCTTGTGGAATTACTGCATAAAATATAAATCTAGTTCCTTGACTGCGTAGACATTTTTACATTTCTGATGGAAATTCCCCACCCCCGGCCCCAGCAGGGCCCTATTAGAATTCTGCCTAGCTCTGTTTTATTTTTATTATTTTTGGCCACACCCACAGCATGTGGAAGTTCCTGGGTGAAGTACTGAACCTGTGCCACAGCCGTAACCCAAGCTTCGCCAGTTGACAATGCAAATCCTTAACTCACTGTGCCACAAGGGAACTGCTAAACCTGTTTTTTTGTTTTGTTTTTTGGCTCAAGGCATATAAAGTTCCCAGGCCAGGGATCAGATCTGAGCCACAGTTGTGACCTAAGCTGAAGCTGCGGCAACTCTGGACCCTTAACTCACTGTGCTAGGCATGGGATCAAACCTGCATCCCAGTGCTCCCAAGATGCCGCCAATCCCGTTGCGCCACAGTGGGAACTCCTCCTAGCCCTGTTTTATTTATTTATTTGTTTATTTATTTTTTTGGTCTTTTTCTAGGGCTGCACCCGTGGCATATGGAGGTTCCCAGGCTAGGGGTCTAATTGGAGCTACAGCTTCCGGCCTGCACCACAGCCACAGCCATGCCAGATCCTTAACCCACTGAGCAAGGCCAGGGATGGAACCCACAACCTCATAGTTCCTAGTCAGATTCGTTAACCACTGAGCCACGACGGGAACTTCCCTCCCAGCCCTGTTTTAGAACAGGCTCTTTTCCCTACCTTTAGCATCAAGCTGACCCAACTCTTTCCTTACCTAGGAATCCGAGACATTTCTTTGGCCTGCATTTTGTAACTCATAAAACATGGGAGCTGTTGGTGGCCACGTTCCAGTACAGCATCTGTGGGGGGCTGAGATGAGAGACAAGCTGTTAGGGTCCCAAATGCACTTCAGTCCCAGGATCTGTCTGATAACCAGCTGTCTTGCCCCCTCATTGAGTGGGAGATCCCAGTATTCTCGCAAATAACTAGCTAATCTACAGCCTCGGTGTGGGTTAACGTCTCATCTATCTTCATGCCCATATGTGAGTTACGAAGAAACAAAGCGCCCCCACTGCCAGCCTTTCCACTCCATCCTCAGCTGAACCTTCAACGTTACTTATGTCTGTTATACACCCCAAACTGGTGACTGCCTTCTCCTTCTCTAAGAAAACACAAGAGAATAAAAATAAAACATCAGAAAAAATTGTTTTGGAGTTCCCATTGTGGCACAGCGGAAACGAATCTGACTAGGAAGCATGAGGTTTCGGGTTTGATCCCCAGCCTCGTTCAGTGGGTTAAGGACCCGACATTGCCGTGAGCTGTGGTGTAGGTTGCAGACATGGCTTGGATCTGGCGTGGCTGTGGCTGTGGCTGTGGTGTAGGCCGGCGGTGTAGCTCCGATTCGACCACTAGTCTGGGAACCTCCACATGCTGTGGGAGTGGCCCTAAAAAGACAAAAAAAAAAGGCAAATTTTCCTTCACTGGATATCAAGTAGCAATATCTTCAAATGTTGATACGCTGTTCTATTAAATCCCTCTACTTCACAATGTAATATCATATACTCTACATACTCCACTTTTCAATCATTCTCAGGATGTTAACAGAGTTACTGGGAACACTGGGAAAAAATCATGAGCAAAGACATTAGGGTGCACCAATTTCTGACAGAGCCAAAATTGAGGAGTGATCTGCTTTAGGAAACAGTTCTACCAAAAACAGCACGTGAAGAGAAATAATTTAGTGTTCAAGACATTAAATGCCCAGCTGACTCCAAATTGCCATTTAATATGCTTTATATTATAGGATATAAAAACGAACCCGCGTCTCTGAAATGTTAAGCTGACTTCAAGACAATCGGAACCTCTCATATTCAATATCCTACTATTTTCTGGATGAATCAAAAAGGAAGCAAGTAGGGAGTTCCCGTCCTAGCTCAGCAGAAACAAATCTGACTAGCATCCCTGGCCTTGCTTGGTGGGTTAAGGATCTGGCGTTGCCGTGAGCTGTGGTGTAGGTCGCAGATGTGGCTCGGATCTGGTGTGGCTGTGGCTGTGGTGTAGGCCAGAGGCTACAGGTCCGATTCGACCCCTAGCCTGGGAACCTCCATATGCCACGGGTGCGGCCCTAAAAAGACAAAAGACAAAAATAAACGAGTGATTTCACCACTTTAAAAAAAAATCATTTACACTTTAAAGAAAATGAGGTGGGATTCCCTCCTTTTTAAAAATGTTTCTACAGCTACTAAAAACTTGCATTTACAAAATTGTTGATAGAAATATTCCTCCGAGTTGCACAAGAAGGTAGGCAGGGACCATAGATAAGGCCAAATGTGTGACCTCAATCGGCGACTTTCTCTCCTGCTCTATCAGAGGCTGGGCTCTCCTCACTTTTCTTTTCTTGGCTGCACCTGTGGTATGTGGACGTTCCCGGGCCAGGACCCAAGCTGCAGCACTGACAATGCAAGACCCTTAACCCACTGCAGCATAACCCACTTAACCCTCTGTGGCTCTTTTCCCTTTCGTTTGCACTTTTTTTGTCTGAAGATTTATCTTTTCCTGCTGCCTTTTTGACTTCACTTCCACTTTTTTTTTTTTTTTTTTTTTTTTTTTGGTCTTTTTAGGGCCACACCTGAGGAAACTCCTAGGCTAGGGGTTGAATCAGAGCTGCAGCGGCCAGCCTACACCCCAGCCACAGCAATGTGGGATCCGAGCTGCATCTGTGACCTACACCACAGCTCGTGGCAACACGGGATCCTTAACCCACTGAGTGCGCCAGGGATTGAACCCAAGTCCTCATGGATACTAGTCAGGTTCCTTACCACTGAGCCACACCGGGAACTCCTTTACTTCCACTTTTGCAGAAGCAGGTTTAGCTGACAAACTTGCTAATATCCTCCTATGTTCCTCCTTCGAAAAACTGACCTTCCTCTTGGGTGTGGTGGTGGAGGGGTGGGCGTGTGCTGGGTGCCTGCGAGCTGCAGTGAATCTCAAGCCATTGCTCTTCCTCCCACCACCTGAGGTGATGGGACCCACCATGGAGGACCCTATCATTTTTTGGGAATTCTCTTTTCTTTCGCTGTACTGATTGGGTGACTTCCATTACCCTTCTCACTGGTCTGTCTTTTTGCATTCTCTGATCCCCTCTTGCTTTCCACTAATGTATTTTTTTCATTTCAGTTACTAAATTCCAAAGCTCTAAAACTTTTTTTCTTTATTTGTCTTTTTAGGGCTGCAACGGGGGCCTATGGATGTTCCCAGGCTAGGCGTCGAATTGTTTCGGCAGCTACTGCCCTACACCACAGCCTCAGCAACTTGGGATCCAAGCTGGGTCTATGACCTACACCACAGCTCACCACAACGATGGATCCTTAACCTGCTAAGTGATGCCAGGGATCAAACCCGAGTCCTCATGGATACTAGTCAGGTTCATTAACTGCTGAGCCACGATGGGAACTCCTAAACCTTTCTTTTTTATATCTTCTCACCCTTTGATAATTTCCTTACTGGATTCATTCATATCTCTTCTGAATTCGGTGAGCATCTTTTATTACTGTTATTTTGAGTTCTATATCCAGTAAACTGCTGGCCTCCATTTCATTCAGTTCTTTTTCTAAGGTTTTGTCTTGTTCTTTCCTTTGGAAGATATTCTGTAGTTTCTTCATTTTGCCTAACTCTCTGTGTTTGTTCCTATGTATATCAGCTTTGTCTCCCAGTCTTTAAAGAATGACCTTCGTGTGTGTGTGTGTGTGTGTGTGTGTACGACATCCATCTTGCTTGTGGGCTGCCCCACAGGAGGTGGGGAGTTCTCACCAGACCACGACTCTGCCCCTCCTACCTTCTCAAGGTGGCCTTTTCCTTATATCCTTAGTTGTAGAAAAACCTGTCCTGATAGTAGTCTTCTGGTCAGCTCTCAGGGATAGCTGTTCTATAAGCAGCTGTTGTTTTGCAGGGTCCTGGGAGATGAACTCAACATCTTCCTGCTCCACCGTCTTGATCCAGAACTAAAAACACACAGGCATAAAAACAAAAACAGGAATTCCTGTCGTGGTGCAGTGGTTAACGAATCCGACTAGGAACCATGAGGTTGCGGGTTCGACCCTGCCCTTGCTCAGTGGGTTGAGGATCCGGCGTTGCCTTGAGCTGTGATGTAGGTTGCTGTGGCTCTGGCGTAGGCAGGCGACTACAGCTCCGATTGGACCCCTCGCCTGGGAACCTCCATATGCGGTGGGAGCGGCCCAAGAAATGGCAAAAAGACAAAAAAAAACAAACAAAAAAAACCCCAAAACAAAAACAGCCCGTGGATCAGCAGGTGGAGGATCTGGGATTGTCACTGCCATGGCTCGGGAAGAACTGACAACATCCTTAGGAGACGATCAATCCTATTACTCATTTATGAGGTGTAATTTGAACACAGGTTTTCTGATTGAGTCAGAGTCCATACAGTATTACAATTACAATAACAACTGCAATACAACAACTATATGTACGTATACATGCATACACATATATTTACACATACACACGTACATTTAAATGTATAAATTTAACATATTTTAACATATGGATATTAAACATATAAACAGAAATATGTAAATATAAAATATAGGTATATATTTAGTGGCTGCACCCTCCACATAGGTAAGTTCCCCAGCTAGGGACTGAATCGGAGCAGCAGCCCTGATCCTTTAACCCACAGCGTCAGGCCAGGGATCCAACCCACTCCTCCACTGCGACCCTAGCGGCTGCAGTTTGGATTGTTAAGCCACTGCGACACAGCAGCAACTCCATCTGCAAGCTCACGGTCCATGAGTACTTATTTTGGGCAGGGCACTACCCTAAGCACATAACTCCACCTAAGTTCAACTTAGAAGGGAGCCAGAAGATGACTTTGAATCTGGCTCTGCCGCAGGTGAACAATCACCTGCCCTGCACTCGGTTTCAGCAGACTGTACAAGGGAGACGTCTGTGGCCTTCGAGCACGGGCCAGATCACATACCGGGTAGGAACCTATTTCCGAAGCTCACGTGGCTACTAGCCCTGCCCGAGGGTCCGCAGCACAGTGTTGGAACAGGTCGCTCCTCACTTCCCGACCTCCAGAATTCGCCTCAGTCTTTCCCTTGGGCTTTTACACACCTCCTAGCCCCGCACCCCAGACCTGCCTGTAAGAGGTCTCATGAGAGTCGCAGAAAGGAGTACCTTACTCGTCAGAATCTCTCTCTCTCTAGATTCTTGTCCCAGAAAAGCCAGATAAGGAGAGAGCCCGCCGCCCCTTCACCGCTGGCCACCTTCGGACCTGTGGATCCTTTCCTCTCGGTCTTTCAAACCGGCCGCCTCGGAAAGGCCAATCACAGCCTTCATTCTTCTCCTGTTGACCGGTACTGTCCAATCAACACACGTCATCTATCGGCGGGTTACTCCCTGGAGTCCAACCTCCTTTCCGGTTTGCCCCTTGGTACTTCAGGGCAAATAGGAAACGTAAGGGATGCTGAGGTCGGAGGGACGCCATCTTGGTTAAGGGCAGGGCTGTGGGGCTTGAAGAACTTTTCCTGAGGAAGGGCGGAAACGGCAGAACATTTCCACATTTCCCGGAAGCCTCTGCGAAGCACCAAAGGGTTTGCCCATGGCTCCGCCCCCGGCTCTTGTTCTCTGTGGCTGAGGTGCCAGGGAAGGCCGGTTCCGGGCTTCGAGGGAAAGCCTCCCAGGGGCTGTGAGGATCGTGGACGTGGCCGTGTACTTCTCCCGGGAGGAGTGGGGGTGTCTGCGGCCCGCACGGAGGGTCCTGAACCTGCACGTGACATAGGAAACCTACAGCCACCTGGGCGCGCTAGGTGAGGCCCAGCAGCCTGGCCAGGACTCTAATATGTGGGAAGCAGGGACTGATGCGCCCAGAGGTGGTGGGGTTGGAAGTGTGGAGCACTGAGCAAGGGGCCTCAGCTGTCTTTTTGGTGTTCGGCCCAGCCCAGTATTTCCTTTTCGGAGGATTTTCAGGCCCCGGACCCGCCTTTATCTCTTGGGTGGAAGTGAAAGGATGAAAATGCAACCCAACCCTCCCAGAACCCAGGAAGTTAATAAAAAGCTCTAAATGCCCCCGAATTCCAGACCCTGTTTCCTGCCAGCAAATAGGTAGAAGGTCACACTTCTTGCTGTTCCAGGGCCTGCTATCCTGGCCTAAGTAAGATAACAGGAAATGAGTTGACTAATCGCTTATCTGGATTCTGTAAAACTGACTAGCGCCATAGAAGAATTGATTACACATTGAAAGCCCTAGTGACTTATCTCAACTGCAATCTGTCACTCTGCCGAGGAGCCCACGCAAATGCGGACCTCCGGAGCTGTTTTAAAATGATTGGTCCACGGAGCGCGGGCTCTCGATGTTTTAAAATGATTGGTTTGCAAAGCACGGGCTTTGTTGTGAACCCCATAAAATCTGTCCCGATTCCGCACTCGGGGCCGCAGTCCTCTACCCCTGCGTGGCATACGACTGTGGGCCCCAGCGCGCTTGGAATAAAAATCCTCTTGCTGTTTGCATCAAGACCGCTTCTCGTGAGTGATTTGGGGTGTCGCCTCTTCCGAGTCCGGACGAGGGGGATTTTACCTTCTACTGGCCTTTCATTTGGTGCGTTGGCCGGGAAATCCTGCGACCACCCCTTACACCCGAGAACCGACTTGGAGGTAAAGGGATCCCCTTTGGAACGTGTGTGTGTCGGCCGGCGTCTCTGTTCTGAGTGTCTGTTTTCGGTGATGCGCGCTTTCTGTTTGCAGCTGTCCTCTCAGACCGTGAGGACTGGAGGACTGTGATCAGCAGATGTGCTAGGAGGATCACAGGCTGCCGCCCTGGGGGACGCCCCGGGAGGTGGGGAGAGCCAGGGATGCCTGGTGGTCTCCTACTGTCGGTCGGAGTTCTGTTGTTGAGGCGAAAGCTTCCCCCTCCGCGGCCGTCCGACTCTTTTGCCTGCTTGTGGAAGACACGGACGGGTCGCGTGTGTCTGGATCTGTTGGTTTCTGTTTTGTGTGTCTTTGTCTTGTGCATCCTTGTCTACAGGGACAGACGGTGACGACCCCCCCTTAGTTTGACTCTCGATCATTGGACTGAAGTTAAATCCAGGGCTCATAATTTGTCAGTTCAGGTTAAGAAGGGACCTTGGCAGACTTTCTGTGCCTCTGAATGGCCGACATTCGATGTTGGATGGCCATCAGAGGGGACCTTTAATTCTGAGATTATCCTGGCTGTTAAAGCAATTATTTTTCAGACTGGACCCGGCTCTCATCCCGATCAGGAGCCCTATATTCTTACGTGGCAAGATTTGGCAGAAGATCCTCCGCCATGGGTTAAACCCTGGCTAAATAAACCAAGAAAGCCAGGTCCCCGAATTCTGGCTCTTGGAGAGAAAAACAAACACTCGGCCGAAAAAGTCAAGCCCTCTCCTCGTATCTACCCCGAGATTGAGGAGCCGCCGACTTGGCCGGAACCCCAACCCGTTCCCCCACCCCCTTATCCAGCACAGGGGGCTGCGAGGGGACCCTCTGCCCCTCCTGGAGCTCCGGCGGCGGAGGGACCTGCTGCTGGGACTCGGAGCCGGAGGGGCGCTACCCCGGAGCGGACAGATGAGGTCGTGACATTACTGCTGCGCACCTGTGGCCCTCCCATGCCGGGGGGCCAACTGCAGCCCCTCCAGTATTGGCCCTTTTCTTCTGCAGATCTCTATAATTGGAAAACTAACCATCCCCCTTTCTCGGAGGATCCCCAACGCCTCACGGGGTTGGTGGAGTCCCTTATGTTCTCTCACCAGCCCACTTGGGATAATTGTCAACAGCTGCTGCAGACACTCTTCACAACCGAGGAGCGAGAGAGAATTCTGTTAGAGGCTAGAAAAAATGTTCCTGGGGCCGACGGGCGACCCACGCAGTTGCAAAATGAGATTGACATGGGATTTCCCTTGACTCGCCCCAGTTGGGACTACAACACGGCTGAAGGTAGGGAGAGCTTGAAAATCTATCACCAGGCTCTGGTGGCGGGTCTCCGGGGCGCCTCAAGACGGCCCACTAATTTGGCTAAGGTAAGAGAGGTGATGCAGGGACCGAACGAACCTCCCTCGGTATTTCTTGAGAGGCTCATGGAAGCCTTCAGGCGGTTCACCCCTTTTGATCCTACCTCGGAGGCCCAGAAAGCCTCAGTGGCCCTGGCCTTCATAGGGCAGTCGGCCCTGGACATCAGAAGAAAACTTCAGAGACTAGAAGGGTTACAGGAGGCTGAGTTACGTGATCTAGTGAAGGAGGCAGAGAAAGTGTATTACAAAAGGGAGACAGAAGAGGAAAGGGAACAAAAAAAAGAAAGGGAGAAAGAGAAAAGGGAGGAAAGACGTGATAGACGGCAAGAGAAGAATTTGACTAAGATCTTGGCCGCAGTGGTTGAAGGGACGAGCAGTAGAGAGAGAGAGAGAGATTTTAGGAAAATTAGGTCAGGCCCTAGACAGTCAGGGAACCTGGGCAATAGGACCCCACTCGACAAGGACCAGTGCGTGTATTGTAAAGAAAAAGGACACTGGGCAAGGGACTGCCCCAAGAAGGGAAACAAAGGACCAAAGGTCCTAGCTCTGGAAGAAGATAAAGATTAGGGGAGACGGGGTTCGGACCCCCTCCCCGAGCCCAGGGTAACTTTGAAGGTGGAGGGGCAACCAGTTGAGTTCCTGGTTGATACCGGAGCGGAGCATTCAGTGCTGCTACAGCCATTAGGAAAACTAAAAGATAAAAAATCCTGGGTGATGGGTGCCACAGGGCAACGGCAGTATCCATGGACTACCCGAAGAACCGTTGACTTGGGAGTGGGACGGGTAACCCACTTGTTTCTGGTCATCCCTGAGTGCCCAATACCCCTCCTAGGTAGAGACTTACTGACCAAGATGGGAGCTCAAATTTCTTTTGAACAAGGGAAACCAGAAGTGTCTGCGAATAACAAACCCATCACTGTGTTGACCCTCCAATTAGATGATGAATATCGACTATATTCTCCCCTAGTAAAGCCTGATCAAAATATATAGTCCTGGTTGGAGCAGTTTCCCCAAGCCTGGGCAGAAACCGCAGGGATGGGTTTGGCAAAGCAAGTTCCCCCACAGGTTATTCAGCTGAAGGCCAGTGCCACACCAATATCAGTCAGACAGTACCCCTTGAGTAGAGAGGCTCGAGAAGAAATTTGGCCGCATGTTCAAAGATTAATCCAACAGGGCATCCTAGTTCCTGTCCGATCCCCTTGGAATACTCCCCTGCTACCAGTTAGGAAGCCTGGGACCAATGATTACCGACCAGTACAGGACTTGAGAGAGGTCAATAAACGGGTGCAGGACATACACCCAATGGTCCCGAACCCTTATAACCTCTTGAGCGCTCTCCCACCCAAACGGAACTGGTACACAGTATTGGACTTAAAAAATGCCTTCTTCTGCCTGAGATTACACCCCACTAGCCAACCACTTTTTGCCTTTGAGTGGAGGGATCCAGGTACGGGAAGAACCGGACAGCTCACCTGGACCCGACTGCCCCAAGGGTTCAAAAACTCCCCGACCATCTTTGACGAAGCCCTACACAGAGACCTGGCCAACTTCAGGATCCAACACCCCCAGGTGACCCTCCTCCAGTACGTGGATGACCTGCTTCTGGCGGGAGCCACCAAACAGGACTGCTTAGAAGGTACGAAGGCACTACTACTGGAATTGTCTGACCTAGGCTACCGAGCCTCAGCTAAAAAGGCCCAGATTTGCAGGAGAGAGGTAACATACTTGGGGTACAGTCTACGGGACGGGCAGCGATGGCTGACGGAGGCACGGAAGAGAACTGTAGTCCAGATACTGGCCCCAACCACAGCCAAGCAAGTGAGAGAGTTTTTGGGGACAGCTGGATTTTGCAGACTGTGGATCCCGGGCTTTGCGACCTTAGCAGCCCCACTCTACCCGCTAACCAAAGAAAAAGGGGAATTCTCCTGGGCTCCTGAGCACCAGAAGGCATTTGATGCTATCAAAAAGGCCCTGCTGAGCGCACCTGCCCTGGCCCTCCCTGATGTAACTAAACCCTTTACCCTTTATGTGGATGAGCATAAGGGGGTAGCCCGGGGAGTTTTAACCCAATCCCTAGGACCATGGAGGAGACCTGTTGCCTACCTGTCAAAGAAGCTCGATCCTGTAGCCAGTGGTTGGCCCGTATGCCTGAAGGCTATCGCAGCTGTGGCCATACTGGTCAAGGACGCTGACAAATTGACTTTGGGACAGAATATAACTGTAATAGCCCCCCATGCGTTGGAGAACATCGTCCGGCAGCCCCCAGACCGATGGATGACCAACGCCCGCATGACCCACTATCAAAGCCTGCTTCTCACAGAAAGGATCACGTTCGCTCCACCCGCCGCTCTCAACCCTGCCACTCTTCTGCCTGAAGAGACCGATGAACCAGTGACTCATGATTGCCATCAACTGTTGATCGAGGAGACTGGGGTCCGCAAGGACCTTACAGACATACCGCTGACTGGAGAAGTGCTGACCTGGTTCACTGATGGGAGCAGCTATGTAGTGGAAGGTAAGAGGATGGCTAGGGCGGCGGTGGTGGACGGGACCCCGCACTATCTGGGCCAGCAGCCTGTCGGAAGGGACTTCAGCACAAAAGGCTGAACTCGTGGCCCTCACACAAGCTTTGCGGCTGGCCGAGGGGAAATCCATAAACATTTATACGGACAGCAGGTATGCCTTTGCGACTGCACACGTGCATGGGGCCATCTATAAACAAAGGGGGTTGCTTACCTCAGCAGGGAGGGAAGTCAAGAACAAAGAAAAAATTCTAAGCTTGTTGGAGGCCTTACATTTGCCAAAAAGGCTAGCCATTATACATTGCCCTGGACATCAGAAAGCCAAAGATCTCATCTCCAAAGGAAACCAGATGGCTGACCAGGTCGCCAAGCAAGCTGCCCAGGGTGTTAACCTTCTGCCTATAATAGAAATGCCCAAAGCCCTGGAACCCGGGCGACAGTACACCCTAGAAGACTGGCAAGAGATAAAAAAGATAGACTGTTTCTCTGAGACCCCAGAGGGGACCTGCTATACCTCAGATGGGAAGGAGATCCTGCCCCACAAAGAAGGGTTAGAGTATGTCCAACAGATGCATCGTCTAACCCACCTAGGAGCTAAACATCTGCAGCAGTTGGTCAGAACATCCCCTTATGTTCTGAGACTACCAGGAGTGGCTGACTCGGTGGTCAAACATTGTGTGCCCTGCCAGCTGGTTAATGCTAATCCTTCCAGAATGCCTCTGGGAAAGAGACTAAGGGGAAGCCACCCAGGTGCTCACTGGGAAGTGGACTTCACTGAAGTAAAGCCGGCTAAATACGGAAACAAATATCTATTGGTTTTTGTAGACACCTTTTCAGGATGGGTCGAGGCTTATCCTACTAAGAAAGAGACTTCAACCGTGGTGGCTAAAACAATATTGGAGGAAATTTTTCTGAGATTTGGAATACCTAAGGTAATAGGGTGAGACAATGGTCCAGCTTTCGTTGCCCAGGTAAGTCAGGGACTGGCCAAGATATTGGGGATTGATTGGAAACTGCATTGTGCATACAGACCCCAAAGCTCAGGACAGGTAGAGAGGATAAATAGAACCATTAAAGAGACCCTTACCAAATTGACCACAGAGACTGGCGTTAATGATTGGATAACTCTCCTGCCCTGTGTGCTCTTCAGGGTTAGGAACACCCCTGGACAGTTTGGGCTGACCCCCTATGAATTGCTCTATGGGGGACCCCCCCCCCGTTGGCAGAAATTGCCTCTGTACATAGTGCTGATGCGCTGCTTTCCCAGCCTTTATTCTCTAGGCTCAAGGCGCTCAAGTGGGTGAGGCAGCGAGCATGGAAGCAGTTCTGGGAAGCCTACTCAGGAGAAGGAGACTTGCAAGTTCCACATCGCTTCCAAGTTGGAGATTCAGTCTATGTTAGACGCCACCGTGCGGGAAACCTCGAGACCCGGTGGAAGGGCCCTTATCTCGTACTTCTTTTTTTTTTTTTTTTTTTTTTTGTCTTTTTGCTATTTCTTTGGGCCGCTCCCACGGCATATGGAGGTTCCCAGGCTAGGGGTTGAATCGGAGCTGTAGCCACCGGCCTACGCCAGAGCCACAGCTACGCGGGATCCGAGCCGCATCTGCAACCTACACCACAGCTCACAGCAACGCCGGATCGTTAACCCACTGAGCAGGGGCAGGGACCGAACCCGCAACCTCGTGGTTCCTAGTCGGATTCGTTAACCACTGCGCCACGACGGGAACTCCTTATCTGGTACTTCTGACCACACCAACAGCTGTAAAAGTCGAAAGAATCCCCACCTGGATTCATGCGTCCCACGTCAAGCTGGCGCCACCTCCTGACTTGGAGTGGAGAGCTAAAAAGACTGAGAACCCCCTTAAACTTCGCCTCCATCGCTTGGTTCCTTACCCTATCAATAACCCCTCAAGCTAATAGTAAATGCCTTGTGGACAGCCCGACCTCCCATAAACCCTTATCTCTCACCTGGCTACTTACTGATTCCAGTACAGGTATTACTATTAACAGCACTCAAAGGGGAAGCTCCCTTAGGGACCTGGTGGCCTGAGCTACATGTCTGCCTTCGATTGGTAGTCCCTGGTCTTAACACCATGTCCACACCCCCCGATATACTCCATGCTTACGGGTTTTATGTTTGTCCAGGACCCCCAAACAATGAAAAATATTGTGGAAATCCCAGGGATTTCTTTTGCAAGGAATGGAGCTGTGTAACCTCTAATGGTAGGTATTAAAAATGGCCAACCTCTCGGCAAGATAGGGCAAGTTTCTCTTTTGTCAACAATTATACCAGTTCTGATCAACTTAATTATTTAGATTGGCAGAGAGAGGGAAAATATAAACAAATAAGTTGCTCTCCGTCAGACCTAGATTACTTGAAAATAAGTTTCACTGAAAAAGGAGAACAACAAAATATTTGAAAGTGGATAAATGGTATGTCTTGGGGAATAGTTTTCTATAGAGGCTCTGGAGAAGAAAGATCTATTCTAACTATTCACCTCAGAATAGAAACTCAGATGGAACCTCCGGTTGCTGTAGGACCGAATAAGGTGTTAACCGAACAAGGACCTCCAATCCAAGAACAGAGGCCATCTCCTAATCCCTCTGATTTCAATACAACCTCTGGATCAGTCCCCACTGAACCTAACGTCCCTGTTAAAACAGGGCAGAGACTCTTTAGCCTCATCCAGGGAGCTTTTCAAGCTCTTAACTCCACAACTCCAGAGGCTACCTCTTCTTGTTGGCTTTGTCTAGCCTCGGGCCCACCTTACTACGGGGGAATGGCTAGAGAAGGGAAATTCAATGTGACAAAAGAACATAGAGATCAATGTACATGGGGATCCCAAAATAAGCTCACCCTTACTGAGGTTTCTGGAAAAGGCACCTACATAGGGAGGGTTCCCCCATCCCACCAACACCTTTGTAACCACACTGAAGCCTTTAATCGAACCTCTGAGAATCAGTATCTGGTACCCGGTTATGACAGGTGGTGGGCATGTAATACTGGATTAACCCCTTGCGTTTCCACCCTGGTTTTCGACCAAACTAAAGGTTTTTGCGTTATGGTCCAAATTGTCCCCCGGGTGTATTACCATCCTGAAAAAGCGGCCCTTGATAAATATGACTATAAATATAATCGGCCAAAAAGAAAACCCATATCCCTGACACTAGCTGCAATGCTCGGATTGGGAGTGGCTGCAGGCGTGGGAACAGGAACAGCTGCCCTAATCACAGGACCACGACAGCTGGAGAAAGGACTTGGTGAGCTACATAGAATTATAACGGAAGATCTCCAAGCCCTAGAAAAATCTGTCAGCAACTTAGAGGAATTCCTAACTTCTTTATCTGAAGTGGTTCTACAAAACAGGAGAGGATTAGATCTGTTATTTCTAAAAAAAGGTGGGTTATGTGTAGCCTTAAAAGAGGAATGCTGGAGTTCCCATCGTGGCGCAGTGGTTAATGAATCCGACTAGGAACCATGAGGTTGCGGGTTCGGTCCCTGCCCTTGCTCAGTGGGTTAAGGATCTGGCATTGCTGTGAGCTGTGGTGAAGGTTGCAGACGCGGCTTGGATCCCGCGTTGCTGTGGCTCTGGCGTAGGCCGGTGGCTACAGCTCCGATTCGACCCCTAGCCTGGGAACCTCCATATGCCGAGGGAGCGGCCCAAGAAATAGCAGCAACAACAACAACAACAACAACAACAGCAAAGAGGAATGCTGCTTTTATGTGGATCATTCTGAGCTATCAGGGACTCTATGAACAAGCTCAGAAAAAGGTTAGAAAAACATCACAAAGAAAAGAGGCTGGCCAAGGATGGTTTGAGGGATGGTTCAACAAGTCCCCATGGGTGACCACCCTGCTGTCTGCTCTGATAGGACCCCTAGTGATAACTGCTCCTGTTGCTTACAGTTGGGCCTTGCTTAATTAATCAGTTTGTTGCCTTTGTCAGAGAACGAGTGAGTGCAGTTCAGATCATGGTACTTAGACAGCAGTACCAAGGCCTTCCGAGCCAAGGAGAAACTGACCTTTAGCCTTCCCAGTTCTAAGATTAGAACTATTAACAAGAGAAGAAGTGGGGAATGAAAGGATGAAAATGCAACCTAACCCTCCCAGAACCCAGGAAGTTAATAAAAAGCTCTAAATGCCCCCGAATTCCAGACACTGTTCCCTGCCAGCAAATAGGTAGAAGGTCACACTTCTTGCTGTTCCAGGGCCTGCCTTCTGTATGAAACTAGATGAAAGAACGTAAAATAGGCCCTGGAATGCGTGACCCTGGCCTAAGTAAGACAACAGGAAATGAGCTGACTAATCGCTTATCTGGATTCTGTAAAACTGACTAGCGCCATAGAAGAATTGATTACACATTGAAAGCCCTAGTGACCTATCTCAACTGCAATCTGTCACTCTGCCCAGGAGCCCGCGCAAATGCGGACCTCCGGAGCTGTTTTAAAATGATTGGTTTGCGAAGCACGGGCTTTGCTGTGAACCCCATAAAATCTGTCCCGATTCCGCACTCGGGGCCGCAGTCCTCTACCCCTGCGTGGCATACGACTGTGGGCCCCAGTGCGCTTGGAATAAAAATCCTCTTGCTGTTTGCATCAAGACCGCTTCTTGTGAGTGATTTGGGGTGTTGCTTCTTCCGAGTCCGGACGAGGGGGATTTTACCTTCTACTGGCCTTTCAGAAGGAGAGTTGGATGCCTGAAGCCCAGAGGCCGAGGATCCAGATCTCTGCAGCTGTCAGCAGAGACGAGGGAAGAGTAGCAGGAAGACCTTCACTTCAAATCCATCTTTGAAACTCCCTTCCCCCACTAGGATCCTCTCCACACTGCTCCCTCCAAAGCCCCTCAGTGTCTCCCTGCACTTCATCTCCAGAAAGGTTCTCTCACTGCACAGTGGCTCAAAAGAACAGCTGTTAAGGGATTGATAGTGCCTCTTAATCATCCTGGAAAACCCCAGTTTAATGCAAAATTGAGCCTGGGCTTCCAAAGCAGCCAAGAAAAATGGGAAACCCATATGTAATTTGGTGGTTTTTTGTTTTTGTTTTTTTTTTCTTGTCTTTTCTAGGGCCGCTCCCGCAGCATATGGAGGTTCCCAGGCGAGGGGTCCAATCAGAGCTGTAGCCGCCGGCCTACGCCAAAGCCACAGCAACTTGGGATCCGAGCCACGTCTGTGACCTACACCACAGCTCATGGCAACGCCAGATCGTTAACCCACTGAGGGAGGTGAGGGATCAAACCCAAAACCTCGTGGTTCCTAGTCGGATTCCTTAACCACTGAGCCAGGATGGCAACAACAGTTTGATTTTGTTGTGTTTTTGTTTTTGTTTTTGTTTTTTCTCCTTTTCCTTTTAGGGCCACAGGCCATATAGAAGTTCCCAGGCTAGGGGTGGAATCCAAACTACAGCTGCCACAGCAACACAGGCTCGAAATCATCGCGAGGCCAGGGATCCAGCCCGCATCTTCTCGGAGACTATGTTGGAGCCACAATGGGAACTCCTGTAATTTGGTTTTTGTTGTGATAAAGACAGTGCTTCTTTTGGATATTGGTTATATGGATTGCAGTATAATTGGATAATGCCATTCATCAGAGACATTTAAAATAAAATGTTTTTCTGGAGTTCCCATCATGGCGCAGTGGTTAACAAATCCGACTAGGAACCATGAGGTTTCGGGTTCCGTCCCTGCCCCTGCTCAGTGGGTTAACGATCCAGCGTTGCCGTGAGCTGTGGTGTAGGTTGCAGACGCGGCTCGGATCCCGCGTTGCTGTGGCTCTGGCGTAGGCCGGCGGCTACAGCTCCGATTCAACCCCTAGCCTGGGAACTTCCATATGCCGAGGGAGCGGCCCAAGAAATAGCAACAACAGCAACAACAACAACAAAAAAAGACAAAAAATAAATAAATAAAATAAAATAAAATGTTTTTCTGAGTTCCCTTGTGGGTTAAGGATACAGTGTTGTCACTGCTGCGGCTAAGGTCTCAGCTGTGGGGTGAGTTCAGTCCCCGGCCAGGGAACTTCCGGATGCGGTGGGTGTGGCTGGAAAAAAAAATGTTTTTCCTGCAGCTGTGATATCATAATAAATGTCTATTCATTCTGGAATCTAGGATGCTATCCAAGTGTAGACTTTTTGTCTTTTGTCTTTTTAGGGTGGCATATGGAGGTTCCCAGGCTAGGGGTCCAATCAGAGCTGTTGCTGTCGGCCTAACCACAGCCACAGCCACACCAGATCCGAGCTGCATCTGCGACCTATACCGCAGGTCATGGCAACGCTGGATCCTTAACCTGATGAACAAGGCCAGGGATCGAACCTGCAACCTCATGGTTCCTAGTCTGATTCGTTTCTGCTGCACCACGATGGGAACTCCAACCAAGTGTAGACTTTTTGATGGTGTCCTTGAATAGATAGCACCAAGGGAGGTTATTCAATGGCTGTCTGCAAAGATCGTAAAGGGGCTCAGGATTCTAAGCTCCTGGAGGCTGGGCCCACCACCATCCTCAATGCCTGACACAGAATAGGGATTCAAGATTGTTGACTCCTCCCTTTTCCTCCACACTTCCAGGCTTTCCTTTATTGAGAATTTCCAGACAATGGAGTTTGCTTTTACTCCAGGCCAAGTTTCAAGACTTGTTAAGGCACCAGTCTTTGAGCTTCACTCCCAGGGGCCATATACTCAGCCATTCACGCTGCCTCCTAAGGCAGGCCAACGGCTGGAACACACTGCTAAATTTCAAGTTTTATCTTTTTCCCTGTCTTAGAATCCAGGGATGGGAGTAAGAAGAAAGGAGGGCAGAAGAGGCCCAAGCGAAAAAGCGATGGAGCATGAGGGGTTGTCTATCAAGGAGTGGTTGCCATCCAGTACACCACCTGGCCCAATCACAGAGCAAACATTCCAGAGTCCACAGCAACACCAGATCCCAGACGTGCCTGCAATCAACATCGCAGCTCATGGCAAACACTGGATGCTTAACCCGACTGAGGGCCTAAGGAGGGAAATTTCCCAGAAAAAAAAAAAAAAGGGGATTTGAGATTTGATGCTATCTTTGGCAATGTGCACAACTTTAAGAAGCAGGGTAAATAATGTAAGGAGGAAAGAAAGACAATTAGAAAATTCAAGAAGGGGGAGTTCCCGGCGTGGCGCAGTGGTTAACGAATCCGACTAGGAACCATGAGGTGGCGGGTTCGGTCCCTGCCCTTGCTCAGTGGGTTAACGATCTGGCGTTGCCGTGAGCTGTGGTGTAGGTTGCAGACGCGGCTCGGATCCCGCATTGCTGTGGCTCTGGCGTAGGCCGGTGGCTACAGCTCCGATTCGACCCCTAGCCTGGGAACCTCCATATGCCACAGGGGCGGCCCAAGAAATAACAAAAAAGACAAAAAAAAAAAAAAAAAAAAGAAAGAAAATTCAAGAAGGAATTCCCATGGTGGCTCAGCAGGTTAAGAACCTGACTAGTATCAAATGAGGAAGCAGGTTCAATCCCTGGCTTTGATCAGTGGGTTAACAATCCAGTGTTGCCTTGAGCTTCAGTTGAGGTCGAAGAATCAGCTTGAATCTGGAGCGGCTGTGGCTGTGGCTTGGTGTAGGCTGGTAGCTGCAGGTCCGATTGGTACCCTAGCCTGGGAACTTCCATATGCCAGGAAAAATTTTTTTTTTCAGGAAAAGTAAGCAGTTGACAAGAAAATCAATATAATAACAACATACATAGGATATGTTACTATCATTTATTGCATTAAGTATTGGGGAAAAGAAGGGAATGGGCTAGAAGTTAAATATCAAATAGACTAACAGGGTGCCCATAGTGTCTAAAATGAGTACAGGGAGTTCCCGTTGTGACTTGATGGTAAGGAATCTGACTAATATCCATGAGGACTTGGGTTTGATCCCTGGCCTCGCTCAGTGGGTTAAGGATCTGGTGCTGCTGTGAGCTGTGGTGTAGGTCGCAGATGCAGCTTGGATCTGGCGTGGCTGTGCCTGTGGCATAGGCCAGCGGCTGTAGCTCCGATTCAACCCCTAACCTGGGAGCCTCCATATGCCGAGGATGTGGCTCTAAAAAGACAGAAAAACAAACAAAACAAAAACAAAAAACCTCCCTCATTCCAATTCCAGCCTCATCAAGCACTTTCCTCCATCCGTGGCTCAAGTCCAGAGACTGAGCAAGCGGAGCTGCGGGTGGCTTCACAGCTGTGGGTGGGTTGGACTGCAAACCCACAGTACCTGGTCTCCATCTCTGCTGTCCCCACCTCCCCAGGGTTTGGCTGCAGAGGCTGGGGATGGCTTCTGGATCCTACCGCAAGGAGGTGTGGAGGGAAACTGGGATCCAAACCAAGCTCCCCAAAGCTAGGTCCTCTGTGGGTTCCAGAGTCCCCCTGATTGGCCGCGGTGCAGCATGGGCAGGGAGAGTGTTGGAAGCCTCCTGTCTGTCTATCTTTCTTTCCCTTTTAAGTTTTATTTTAAATTCTGTTGAAGTATAGATTGACAATATTGTGTTAAATTTGCTCTACAGCTAAGTGACTCAGTCACATACATGTATTTTTTCATAGTCTTTTCCATTATGGTTTATCACAGGATATGTAAGATAGTTCCCCGTCCACGTTTCTTGAAAGCTAGAAAGCTCCCCTCCGCCTCCTCTACTCCCTGCCGCCAGGCACTTCCCTCAAAACCCACCTGCGAGGCCATTGTATTTAAGGGCAAGTGAACGATGAAGCCAGAGAAGCCAGACCGGCGCCATGTTTGATAAGGTCAATGGGTGGCGCCCTTAAGGGCAACCAGTGGCAACTGAAGCCAGGAATATCGCCATATTTTCTGAAGGTACCTTCCGGGTCCCTCAACCCGGTTGTCTAAATCGAAGCTGCCCGTGAAGTGAATAAACACCGAGGGGGGTCTGTTTGTCCGCATCAGAATCCTGAATCCCAAACCGCCAGTCCTTGCTCCCTCAGTCCCTCGGCCGCGCTCGGAAGCCGAGGCTGGGCGGGGCCGGGTTCGGGAGCCCTTCCTGCGGACGACGAAAGCTGAGGCCGGGCGCGGGGACCAGGCGGCCGCTGCTCGGGGCTGGGAGGCCCCATGGCGCCGCCTCCGGCCCGGCTCCCGGTGCTGAGACCCGGGGATACTGGGCCGGGTTGCAAGAAGCCCGCGGCCGTGAGGTTCGCGGACGTGGCCGTGTATTTCTCCCCGGAGGAGTGGGGGTGTCTGCGGCCCGCGCAGAGGGCCCTGTACCGGGACGTGATGCGGGAGACCTACGGCCACCTGGGCGCGCTCGGTGAGGCCCCGGGTCAGAGCACCCCTCCACCTTCACTGGGGTTCAGAGGGGAGATGACATAAGAACCGAGAGGATCGTGAGCCCCGACCCCGCACTATTCCGCCAATGGCACCAGCCACCTCCCATCCCCCCAGCACTTCAGGCACCCTCTCCGAGTCCTTCCACCCGCACCCGCCCGCTTCGGGCAGGAGCCCTGCAGACCCACCCTGTCCAGGTTGAGCCTGAACTCCGAGGAGGTGCCCTCACCCTGACAGGGCAGCCTCTCAGGCCAGCACTGTGATCCCTGTTCTCTCCCAGGATTCCCAGGCCCCAAACCAGCCCTCATCTCTTGGATGGAACAGGAGAGTGAGGCTTGGAGCCCCGCCGCCCAGGATCCTGAGGAGGGGGAAAGCCTGGGAGGACCTCTGAGAGGTGAGGGATGGTCCCAGGTCTCCCCCGCCTGGCATTCCAGGGCTTCCTGTCTAGCAATGTTTTCTTTCAGATCGCCATCTGCAGCGTCCCTAAAGGAAAGAAAGAGCCGACCGAAGAGCCAACTCTTCTTTCCTATAGAGAAGGGAAGAAGGCAGACCTGGTACAAAGTTTGCAGAACTTGGGACAGTAGCCATGTTGAGACCAGAGTAAGATAATCAGGAGCCCCGGGGGAGTTCTGTGGTGCAGCGGGTTAAGGATCCAGCATTGTCACTGCAGCAGCTCAGGTTGCTGTTGTGGCTTGGGTTCTATCCCCAGCCTGGGAACTTCGGCCATGGGTGAGGAAAAAAAAAAAAAAAAAAGGAAAAGAAAAAAAAAAAATCTGGAGCCCAAGTCCATGATTCCCTCTTATAGAAACACTGCTCATTCTCCCCTTTTCTGGAACAACTAAAACCCCCTAAGAATGGAAGCAGCTTCAGGTCTGCCTTTCACATTCCTCAAGCAAGGCAATGTGGTGCAAGAGAAAATGCCCAGGAATAGACAAGTTGGTTCTTCACCCCCTTATTATCCCTCAGCAGAATAATTTTTTTTTTTTTTTTTTTGCCTTTTGAGGACTGCATCTGAGGCATATTGAGGTTCCCAGGCTAGGGATTGACTCGGAGCTGTAGCTACCGGCCTCCACCACAGCCACAGCAATGCAGGATCCGAGCCACGTCTGCAACCTGCCTCACAGCTCACGGGAACGCCTTAACCCACGAAGGAACCTGCATCCTCATGGGTCTAGTCAGATTCATTTCCGCTGAGCCACGCCTGGGCCTCCAACAGAACAATCTTGAGGGAATATCTTTCCTCCTCTATAACATGTCTTAACTCTACAAAAATTGAGAAACCGCAATAACAATTGGCACTGCTTGTTGAGCATTTGCTAAGTGTGTAACACGTCTACTCATTTACTCCTCTCAACAGCCCTGCGAAATAAGGAAACCACGATGACTCTCATTTGACATACAAGGAACCAAGGCCCAAACAACTCACTTTGAACAACTTTGATCTGAACCCTCCTTCAAAGCCTGGGTATTAAACCCTGGGCAGAACTTTAGCACTTCCCTAAGTAAAAGCATCCTACGTCCTGAGACAATATAAGCCAATGTATTTTAACATGTAACTTAATTCCTGTTCCCTAGGAGATGCCGCAAACCAAAAGGAAGATGAACCCGAGGCAGGGCCAGGAGCCAAAGGACCCAGAAAGACGTCCGGAAAGGAGAGGCCCGAAGAGCTGGTTAAACACACCCCGGACTCGACCATCAGCAAAACCTCGACCAGAGCACAGACACCCAGGAACGCTGCGCAGGACCAGAGCACAGGTGCTCAGCCCCCGGTCCCGGGCCCCGGCGGCCCCGGCGGCGGCGTGGATGCTCAGGCCAGCCAGCGGCGCCACGTGTGCGCGGACTGCGGCCGCCGCTTCACCTACCCGTCGCTGCTGGTCAGCCACCGGCGCATGCACTCCGGCGAGCGGCCCTTCCCCTGCCCCGAGTGTGGCATGCGCTTCAAGAGGAAGTTCGCCGTGGAAGCGCACCAGTGGATCCACCGCTCCTGCTCTGGCGGGCGGCGGGGCCGGAGGCCTGGGATCCGGGCTGTGCCTCGGGCCCCGGTCCGAGGTGACCGGGACCCGCCAGTGCTGTTCCGCCACTACCCGGACATCTTCGAGGAGTGCGGCTGAGCGGCTCCCGCACGCTGCCCTTGACGGAGCCTGACCTGGGCTCTAAGGACTGACTGGTCCCTGAGGGAAACTCCTGTGTCAGGACCTAAAATTCGTCCCTTGGGCCTCCCCCAGGGATCCCTCAAGTTTCCAAGCTTGTAAAAAGAAAAGTGCCTGTAAAGATTCAAATAGATTCAACTCGACACCCCCTCTCCCCAGTCTTTCTAAACAAATGAAGGGAGTGAGATGCTTGGACTTTTCTCAGCGTTATCTCAGTAGCAGGGGCAACCAAGATCATGTGCAAACACTGTCTCCAAAAATCAGCCCAGCGCTTATCTGCAGCAGAGGGAAACGCTGCTGAGGGGACAAAGGCTGGAGAGGAGGCCGCGGATGCAAGGCATGGCTAAACCCCGCCTAACTGACAGCCCCAGGAAGCCCTGCCAGTGACGTGGGTGCAAAGCATACAGAAACCCCAGTTGCGGACTCATCTCTGCACCTTGCCCCCAAGGCACAGCTGGTAAGTCACACACCCTGCCTGAGCCTCAGCTCCCTCCTCTGTAAAATGAAGATCAATAAAATCTACCTCAAAGGGTTACTGTGAAGACTGCAATTGTAACAAGATTATGTATGGCATAGTAAATGTGCAATAAACATTTGTTGAAAGAGTGAATGATGTTGGCATTTTACCCCTCAGAACGTGAAAAGATAGGTTCCCATTGTGGTTCAGCAGTAGGTAACGAACCTGACTGGTATGACTCATGAGGATGCAGGTTCCATCCCTGGCCCTGCTCGGTGGGTTACATATCCAGTGTTGCCACGAGCTGCAGTGTAGGTCGCAGAGGTGACTCGTGGCCGTGGCTGTGGCTGGCAGATGCAGCTCCAATTCAATTCAACCCCTAGGAAGCAGGGATGAATACCAATAGCTACATTTTACAAATGAATAAACTGAGGCTCAAGGTTTCACTGCTACAAGGCAGCAGAGCTGCAAACTGGCCCTGTGCCCACCTGTATCTACCACTTACAAGCACTCAGATCTGGGCCCAACACAGGTCAGGGGCTCGGGTGAGGGTGAAGTGAGAACTCAGGTCTGGGCGGGGAGCCAGCCTTGCTTGTCTGGGGGAGTCTCGGCAGGAAACCGAGAGCCCTGCCAAGGCCAGTGACTTTCACTTGGAAAGGACAGTCAGTGTTCGGTGGCCACATATTGCCTGACTTCTGTTGGAGAGACAGCCGGTGATAAGGGAGCTCAGAGACGAGGGAAGCTAATTTCACTCATTCCTTAAATACCATTGAAGACTTTGTGGAGGTTTTTTGGGTCGGGGAGCTGCAGGGACATACTGACTCAGGTCTAGCCTTCAAGAGCGTGATTTAGGGAATTCCCGTTGTGGCTCAGTAAGTTAAGAAGCTGACTAGTATCCATGAGGATGTGGGTTCAGTCCCTGGCCTTGATCAGTGGGTTAAAGAATCCAGCATTGCCACAAGCTACGGCGTAGGTCGTGGATGTGGCCTGGATCCTGTGTTGCTGTAGCTCTAATTCAACCCCTAGCTTGGGAACTTCCATATGCCACGGGTGCGGCCCTAAGAAGCCCAAAAAGAAGGAGTTCCGTCTTGTCACAGTGGAAATGAATCCAACTAGGAACCATGAGGTTGCAGGTTCGATCCCTGGCCTCCCTCAGTGGGTTAAAGATCCGGAGTTGCCGTGAGCTATGGTGTAGTTGGCAGACCCGCCTCGGATCTGGCATTGCTGTGACTGTGATGTAGGCTGGCAGCAACAGCTCGAATTGGACCCCTAGCCTGGGAACCTCCATGTGCCAAGGGTGTGGCCCTAAAAAGACAAAAGAGCAAAAAGAGAAAGAAAGAAGGTGGAGCTGGAGAGAGGAGGAGCCACAGAGGAAGGGGAAGCAGAACCAGGCACAGTGTGAAGCAGAGCTGCCTGGGTCAGCACAAGGCACAGGACAAGTGCTGTCTGTGCTTGTTTGTCCAGCTAACAATTATCCATTAAGCATGGATCATGTGCGAGGTAAAAATGTATGTGCCAAGAAACAGCAAGGAAATCAGATGCAGGAATCCTCTTGGAGCTTATAATTGGAGTGGGGAGAGTTGAGTGACAAGCCAGTACATAAATAAGACAAGGTACTGTGATTGCAAATTATAAGCTCTACAGGAGTTCCTGTCATGGCTCAGTGGTTAACGAACTGACTAGCATCCATGAGGACGTGGGTTTGATCCCTGGCCTCGCTCAGTGCGTTAAGGATCTGGCGTTGCCACAAGCTGTAGTGTAGGTTGCAGACATGGCTCGGATCTCACCTTGCTGTGGCTGTGGCGTATGCTGGTGGCTACAGCTCCAATTCGACCCCTAGCCTGCAAATCTCCATATGCCATGGTTTTGGCCCTAAACAAATTTTTTTTTGGATTTGATTCTAAATAAATTGGGAAGCCACTGCATTGTTGTTTGCTTTTTTTGTTTGTTTTTGTGGGCTGCACCCGTGGCATATGAAGGTTCTCAGGCTAGGGGTTGAATCAGAGCTGCAGCTGCTGGCCTACACCACAGCCATGGCCATGTCAGATCCTTAACCCACTGTTAATTGAAGCCAGGGATCGAACATGAGTCCTCACGGATACTAGTCAGAATTGTTTCCGCTGAGCCACGACAAGAACTTCTCACTTTTTAAAACATTTTATTTTATTTTATTTTACTTTTTTGCTTTTTTAGGGCTGCATTTGTAGCATATGAAGATCCCACGCTAAGGGTTGAATCAGAGC
Organism: Sus scrofa; assembly: GCF_054392235.1. Lineage (NCBI taxonomy): Eukaryota > Metazoa > Chordata > Mammalia > Artiodactyla > Suidae > Sus > Sus scrofa. The sequence goes on from NC_139385.1 coordinate 17,667,802, forward strand.
TGCTGATGCTGGCCTACCAAACAACCACAGCAATGCCAGATCCAAGCCAAGTCTGTGACCTACACCACAGCTCAGGGAACTTGGGATCCTTAACCCACTGAGCGGGGCCAGGACTGGAACCCACATCTTCATGGTTACTGGTCGGGTTCATTATCACTGAGCCACCACAGAGACTCCCTTTTAATATTTTAAATTATAGTTAATTTTTTTTGTGTGTGTGGTAACCTACACGTCATAAAATTTACCATTTTAATTTTTTTTTTTTTGTCTTTTTGCCTTTTCTAGGGCCGCTCCCATGGCATATGGAGGTTCCCAGGCTAGGGGTCTAATTGGAGCCGTAGCCACCGGCCTACGCCACAGCCAAGCAACTTGGGATCCGAGCCGCGTCTGTGACCTACACCACAGCTCACGGCAATGCTGGATCCTTAACCCACTGAGCAAGGCTAGGGATCGAACCCGCAACCTCATGGTTCCTAGTCGGATTCGTTAATCACTGAGCCACAACGGGAAGGACTCATTTTAAACATTTTTATTTTTGTTTTTTTTCTTTTTTTTTTTTTTTTTTTTTGTCTTTTTGCCTTTTTTTCTAGGGTTGCTTCCAAGGCATATGGAAGTTCCCAGGCTAGGGGTCCAATTGGAGCTGTAGCCGCTGGCCTATGCCACAGCCAAGCAATGCGGGATCCGAGCCGCATCTGCAGTCTACACCACAGCTCACAGCAACGCCGGATCCTTCACCCGATGAGCAAGGCCAGGGATCGAACCCGCAACCTCATGGTTCCTAGTCAGTTCGTTAACCACTGAGCCACGATGGGAACTCCTGAAATATTTTTAAATGTACAGTTGGGTGGCATTAAGTACATTCACACTCTTAGGCAACCAACACCACTATACCTCTAACTGTTTCATCTCCCCAATAGAAACTCTGTACCCTTTAAACAAAATGCCCTATTCCCTCTTTGCCCAGCCCCTGGTAACCAAAATTCAACTTCCTGTCTTTATAAATTTGACTACTTTAGGGACCTCATATAAACCACTGTTTTGTTTTTTTGGGGGCCACCCTATGGCATATGGAGTTCCCAGGCTCAAGATCAGATCTGAGCTGCAGCTGCAGCAGTACTGGATCCTTTAATCCACTGTGTCAGGTCGGGGATTGAACCTTCATCCTGGCGCCGCAGAGATGTCCGACATGGATTCCATTGCGCCACAGTAGGAACTCCCCCCTGGAGGGTTTTAAGCACATGACCGTCAAGGGTTCAGGTAATCTGATTTGAATTTAAAAACTTACTTTGCTATTACATTTATTTATTTACATATTGATTTATGTATTTTTTGTCTTTTTTGAGGGCCGCACCGGCACTATGTGGAGGTTCCCAGGCTAGGGGTCTAATCAGAGCTGTTGCTGCCGGTCTATACCACAGCCACAGCAACGCAGGATCCAAGCCACATCTGGGACCTACACAACAGCTCACAGCAATGCTGGAGCTTTAACCCACTGAGCGAGGCCAGGGATCGAACCAGCAACCTCATGGTTCCTAGTCAGATTCGTTAACCACTGAGCCACGATGGGAACTCCCTGTATTATGTTTAGAATGGATAGACAATAAGGTCTTACTGTACAGCCCAGGGAACTGTATCCAATGTCCTGGGATAGACCATGATGGAAAGTAATATGAAAAAAAGAATATCTATATGTATATGTATGACTGAGTCACTTTGCTGTACAGCAGAAATTGGCACAACATTGTAAATCAACTGTACATTAATAATAATACTTTTTAAAAATGACACAAAACCCACTCTGGCTGCTCTGAGGAGGGATGGCAGTGGAGGAAGTTGAGTGGAGGTGAGAGAAGCAGAAGAACTGGAGGTAGACACTCGAAGAGGAAAGGATAGGGCCTGTCCAAGGGCTGGATGTGGGAGCTGCAGTATCAGAGGGGCCTAGGACAAGGACAAAATTTTCGGCTGAGTGAGGAGGATGGAGATAACAGGGTAGACTGTGGCTTCCTGTAGCTGGCAGGGAGCTCTTGGAGCTGTCTGGTTCAATGTTTTTTGTTTTTATTTTTAGGGCCACACCTGCAGCATATGGAAGTTCTCAGGCCAGGGGTTGAATTGGAGCTGCAGCTGGGGTCTACACCACAGCCACAGCAATACCAGATCTGAGTGGCATCTGCGACCTACACCACAGCTCATGGCAACACCAGATTGTTAACTCACTGAATGAGGCCAAGGATTGAACCCACAGCCTCACGGACACTGTGTGGGGTCCTTAACCGGCTGAACCGCAATAGGAACTCCTGGTTCAAAGTCTGAAGCAGGGTTTGAGAAACTGAGGGTGGACCTCTTTGTTGAGGGCACTTTAGAAGGGGCAGGAAGAAGTGGCACTTGTTGCCATCTTGCGGGAATATTGCTCCACAGAATATGCTCTGGGAAAGGCGGAGGCCCAGAGACCAGCCTGGAGACCCCAGGCCTAAATCAGCAAGGACCTAAACCAGAGGAGCTAAACTGTTTTGTGAAGCCTGTCACCCTCCTGTAGGGCAATTTCACTTGAATGACCTTTGGCCCCACCCACCAGCATATGGAACTTCTGAGGCCAAAGATCTAATCCGGACCCATCTTAGACCTATCGCACAGTGATCACACCAGATCTATAACCCACTGTGCTGATCCAGGAATCGAACCAGCAACACCACAGAGACAAGCCACATTATTAATGTACTGGGCCACAGAGGGAGGACTCCTGAATGACACCTCCCTGTACCTGACTCCTAAACACAACCCTCTTACGTACTTTTTTTTTTTTTTACAGTCAGAGAAATTATTTTTTTTTCTTTTTAGGGCATATGGAGGTTCCCAGGCTAGGGGTTTAATCGGAGTTGTAGCCGCCAGCCTATGCCACAGCCACAGCAACACGGGATCCGAGCCACATCTGCAACCTACACCACAGCTCACGGCAACACCAGATCCTTGACCCACTGAGTGAGGCCAGGGATCGAACCCCCAACCTCATGGTTCCTAGTCGGATTTGTTTCTGCTGCGCCACGACAGGAACTCTGAGAAATTCTTTTTTAACTTACTTTTAATCCTTATGCCCTGCTCTGCGACCTACACCACAGCTCAGGGCAACGCCGGATCCTTAACCCGCTGAATGACACCAGGGATAGAACCCACATCCTCATGGATCCTAGTCGGGCTCCTTACCGCTGAGCCACAGCAGAGACTTCCAAGAGGGTCCTTCTGACCTTTCTCAGACCTTATCCTATTCACTCCCGGCTGCCCCTACAACCTCCTGGAACAGGAGCTTCCAGAATTTCAGTCTCGACCAGGCTTCCAATAGAGAAGGTTCCTGGACCATCTCATTTTTAGATCCTCAGCCCTGGGGATAATCTGCTGTCACCCCGTGACGGGTCGAAGCCCGCGGATAAACGACCCAGAGCCGAAAAAAAAACGTCTGAATTCGCAGCGGCGGAACGAGCCGGGCTCGGCGCTGGAGGCGGTGGTCGCCAGCCTGGGCGGGGCCGCGGCTGCACCTTCAGCACGGCGGGCACTGGGACCCGGCTGGGAAGCGGGGCCGCCGCGCTCTGGGCAACGCCGCCCCCCGGCCGGTGGCAGCGCCTTGGCGGGCGTCCTGTCGCCGCCGCGGCCATGTTGACTGAGGGCTCGAAGACAAAGCCACCTGGAGACACCGGCGTGGCGTCATCTGGGCACGACGGCGCGGGAGCAAAGTTCGTGGGGCGGTGTTGCCGCCATCTCTCAGGAAGGCACCTTCCAGTCCTGGTTCTCCGGGCATCTTCGGCCACCCCCGTGGGTCCTCGAGGGGCTGTTCCTGCTCCCCCGGCCCCAGACCCTTGGGCCCGGCCGGGGAGCAACCCGGATCGCCTCTCCTGCATGGACCCCGGCCGGTAGGGGTGGCGCTGGCCCACCGCCGGGGTGGCACTTACGATGGCGCCGCCCCCGGCCCCGCTCCCCACGCGGGAACCTAACGGGGCCGGGGGCCAGTGGGGGACACCGGAGCCCGTTAAGTTCGCGGACGTGGCCGTGTACTTCTCCCCGGAGGAGTGGGCGTATCTGCGGCCCGCGCAGAAGGCCCTCTATCGGGACGTGATGCGCGAGACCTACGGCCTCCTGGGCGCGCTCGGTGAGGCCTCACCTGCTCTCCTGTGTCCACATCCCGGTTCACCCCGCCCAGCCTCGGGGTCCTGCACGTGGAGTGGGCGGCCCCAGGAAGGCGGGACCCTGTGCGGCGGCCTCCCCCGCAGCCTGCGCTTTGCGTTCTTCTCCCCCAGGCTTTCGAGGCACCAAGCCAGCCCGCATCTCCTGGGTGGAGCAAGAGGCCGAACTGTGGGGTCTAGAGGCCAGGGATCCGGAGGTGGGAGAGTGTCTGACAGAGGCAGACACAGGTGAAGTACTGGGTGCTCTGTCTCGTGGGGACTTCCTCTGGGCCTGATCCATCCTGCGCCCCCTCTGCCAACTCCTTCCCTGCTCATCAGTTTCCCCCTTGAATTACTTTCTCAGTTACAGTTATTATTATTTTTGTCTTTTGTCTTTTTAGGGCCGCACCTGTGGCATACGGAGGTTCCCAGGCTAGGGGTCTAATCGGAGCTATAGCCGCCAACCTACAGTACAGCCACAGCAACGCGGGATCCGAGCGGAGTCTGCAACCTACACCACAGCTCACGGCAACGCCAGATCCTTAACCCACTGAGCAAGGCCAGGGATGGAACCCTCGTCCTCGTGGATACTAGTCAGGTTCTTTAACCACTGAGTCACCATGAGAACTCCTACAGTTATTATTATGCCTGGTCCCTGCTGAGCTTCTGGATTTAGCCTAGAAAGGGGCTGTGAGTGTGACTGGCATACCTGCCTCTCCACTCCCAGCTCCTCCGAATCTGAGCCCCTCTCATCTAGCTGGTCTCTAAGCTCTGCTGAGCTCCACATTGTCCCTCCTGCTGTTTGCCTGCCCTCTGGCTCCTCTGCCACCTCCTGGGTTTTAGCTTACTTTTTTTTTTTTTTTTTTTGGCTGAGTTTGCCGCATATGGAAGTTCCTGGACCAGGGATCGAATCTATGCCACAGCAGCAACCACAGCTGCTGCAGTGCCAGTGCCAGATCCTTTACCCACGGTGCCACAAGCTAACTCCCAAAACTTTCTCTGCTTTTTTGGCCGCCCCCGCAGCATACGGATTTCCTGGGCCAGAGATGAGATCTGAGCCACAGTTGCCACCTACATCTACAGTGTTGTAGCAACACTGGATCCTTTATCTGTGTTTTTTCTTTTTTTTTTTTTTTTTTTTTTTTTTTTTGTCCTTTTAGGGTTGTACCTGTGGCATATGGAGATTCCCAGGCTAGGGGTCTAATCGGAGCTGTTGCTGCTGGCCTACACCACAGCCACAGCAACGTGGGATCTGAGCCCCTTCTGTGACCTACACCACAGCTCACAGCAATGCCGGATCCTTAACCCACTGAATGAGGCCAGGGATCGAACCTGCAACCTCATGGTTCCTGGTCGGATTCATTTCTGCTGTGCCACAATGGGAATTCCACAACACTAGATCCTTTAACCCATGGTGTTAGGTGGGAGATCCAACTCGACCGGCAGAGCTGCTGCTGCTTCCCATTGCACCACGGTGGGAACTCCTTTTTGTTACACTTTGGTATCGGCCTCCTTTCTCCTGGCTTGTACTGTTTTCTTCCTCTCAGTTCACCCTGTCCACCTGTCCAGCCCCTCCGAACTTGTCATTGCCACCCACCTTCATGCCTCCTTTGTGTTCCTGCCACCTGATGCATCCTTACCATCTGCTCATCCTCTGTGATCCAGCTACACTGTCACCCCGACCCCCATTTTCCCAGCCCCGAGCTAGAATGTGCTGTGCACCTGTTTCTTCTTGGTCTCTGTCTCTGCAGCTTTTCTCTCCATCCCGTGCCCCGGAGGAAAGGTGTCACTCCCAGCTTGCTTGCCTGTACCGAGCTGAGTTCCAGAGGCAGCTGTGGGTCCAGAAGGTGGCTGTTTGCAAGAGGATTCTCTGTCCCCATATGCGGTGTGGGACTCAAGGACCAGGATAAGCCTGATAGGAGGATGAGTCTGAGCTGTCCCTTTATCTCCCAGCAGGTTCTAGAGACCAGGAAGAGAAAAGACAAAGAGAAGAGACAGAGGCTCTGGGGAAGATCTTTTCTGTGGACGCTCAGCCTCCCGGGCTGACAGCTCTCAAACCGCTTTCCGCTGGGTTTTCTGGTGGTTGGGAGCAGCCATCCAAGATGCCTCGCCGGGGTCGCCCGCCACTCTGTGCCCATCCCCCGGTCCCCAGGGCAGACCAGCGCCACGGTTGCTACGTGTGCGGGAAGAGTTTCGCCTGGCGCTCCACCCTGGTGGAGCATCTGTACATGCACAAGGGTCAGAAGCCCTTCTGCTGCCCTGACTGCGGCAAGGGCTTCAGCCAGGCCTCCTCTCTGAGCAAGCACCGGGCCCTCCACCGTGGCGAGCGGCCCCACCGCTGCCCGGACTGTGGCCGCGCCTTCACCCAGCGCTCCGCGCTCACCACCCACCTCCGGGTGCACACGGGCGAGAAGCCCTACCGCTGTGCCGACTGCGGCCGCTGCTTCAGCCAGAGCTCCGCCCTCTACCAGCACCAGCGGGTCCACAGCGGCGAGACCCCGTTCCCCTGCCGGGACTGTGGCCGCGCCTTCGCCCACGCCTCCGACCTCCGGCGCCACATGCGCACCCACACGGGCGAGAAGCCCTACCCGTGCCCAGACTGCGGGCGCGGCTTCCGACAGAACTCCGAGATGGCAGCCCATCGGCGCACGCACAGCGGCGAGCGCCCCTACCCCTGTCCTCAGTGTGGCAGGTGCTTCGGCCAGAAGTCAGCCGTGGCCAAGCACCAGTGGGTGCATCGGCCTGGCGCCGGCGGCCGCGGGGGCCGGGCTGCCAGCGGGGTGCCTACACCCTTGGCTTCTGGCGGCGGGGGGGACCTGGACCCACCCGTGGGCTTCCAGCACTACCCAGAGATCTTCCAGGAGTGTGGGTGATGGCCTCAAAGGTGACAAGGCAGAAGTTGAAGACCTAGACATTGTCCGAGGCCCAGGGTGGCCTCAGGGGCCTGAAAGTCTGTGGCAGCTCCAGGGAGGTCTCAGAATTCCCCCCCCAACCCCAGAGCTGGACCTGGGGGATGAGGACTGGGTCATCTTAGGCCCTCACCAGCTTGATCTGCTGATACTTGTTCCTTACTGGCCCAGACTCTAGGAGCACCCGGCTTGCTGAGTTAGGGCTGAGGAAAGAACCCCCACTGTGGGGAAGAAAAGGCTGTGGCTCAGCTTAGATGTAAGAGGATGGAGGTGGAGAACCGTGTTTTACCCTTTGACGTCACTGCAGAAGTTAAAAACTGGAGTTCCTGTTGTGGCTCAGTGGTTCACGAACCCAACTGGTATCCATGAGGATGTGGGTTTGATCCCTGGCCCCACCCAGTGGGTTAAGGATCCGGTGTTGCCGGGAGCTGTGGTGTAGGTCACAGATGCAGCTTGGATCCTGGGTTGCTGTGCCTGTGGCTGGCAGCTGTAGCTCTGATTCTACCCCTAGCCCGGGAACCTCCATATGCCACGGGTGTGGCCCTAAAAAGACAACCCCCCCCCAAACCCGACTAGTTTCTATGAGGACACGGGTTTGATCCCTGGCCTTGCTCAGTGGGTTAAGGATCTGGAGTTGCCGTGAGCTGGGTATAAGTTGCAGACGTGGTTCGGATCTAGTGTTGCTGTGGCTGGGGTGTAGGCTGGCAGCTGCAGCTCCTTTTCAACCCCTAGCCTGGGAACTTCCATAGGCCTTGGGTGTGGCTGTTAAAAAATAAAAAGTTAAAAATTGATGGCCGTGCCCTAAATCTGGCATGCGGCAGCCTCTTTAATTTTTTTTTTTGCCTCAGGCAGCATTTAAAAATGTTAAGAATTATTGGTTAAGATTTAAGAGTCAGGACACTTCACACAAAGAAGCAGGTCTCTGGCCTCTCTTTAAAAATCCAAAGATTTGGAGTTCCTGTCGTGGTGCTGCGGGAACGAATCTGACTAGGAACCATGAGGTTTCGGGTTTGATCCCTGGACTCCCTCAGTGGGTTAAGGCTCCGCTGTTGCCATGAGCTGTGGTGTAGGTCACAGACGCGGCTCAGATCTGGCGTTGCTGTGGCTGTGGTTTAGGCTGGCAGCTACAGCTTCGATTAGACCCCAGCCTGGGAACCTCCATATGCCGTGGGTGCGGCCCTAAAAAAGCCAAAAGCCAAAAGCCAAAAAAAAAAAAATCCAAAGATTTGTCATCTTGACCTGTGCTCCCACAAAACCACATCTGGTGGGAGCCGAGGGGCAGATGGCCCTGTGGCTGGAGCCCAGGCTTTCTAGTTGAGCGCCCGCCACCTCTTATCACCTCCTGACCACTGTCAGCTGGCATTCATCATGGCTTGCCCATGTCTCTCGCGAAGCAGGCCCGCTCCATCAGGCATTTTCTACTTATTTGCATGACCTGTTAGGATCCTTTAGTCATTTGAGTCTACAAACTGCAGTTCACGGCATTTAAGTGTTTCTGAATCAGGGAGTCAGGTAGAGAGTATGTGTGTGAGAGGGTGTCAGGAGAGCAGTAAAACAGGCTTTAGGTGAGAATGTGGCTTGTGTTTTGTGGTTTACAATGTACTGCCTTATCCATCAGCTCATTTCATCCTCATAACAGCCTGTGGAAGGCAGCATCTAGTGTGGAGAGGACAGCCCAACAGGAGGAAGCAGTCAGGACCAAATCATTTGCCCCAAACGGAGTGGTGTCTCCGCCATACCTCAGTCCCCCTCTCAGTGGACTTGCTTTTCCTGTTAGGGTTTTTTTTTTTAAATTTTTTTTCCAGGCCACATCCGTGGCATATGAAACTTCCCAGGCTAGGGGTAGCTGCTGGCCTATACCACAGCCACAACCACTTGGGATCCCAGGCACATCTGCGACCTACACCACAGCTCACAGCAACGCCAGACTTCAGATCCACTGAGCAAGGCGAGGGATTGAACCTGCATCGTCATGGATGCTGATGCTCGTTTTTGCTGAGCGATGACGGGAACTCCACCTAGGGAAACTTCTAAAAGAAGAGGGAAAAGCTTTGAGGAAAAGCCCCTGTTCAGGTAAAGTGATGAACTGACTCGATTCCAACCTACTCCTCCAATCTGACCCCACCAAGACTCACCATAAACTTCACTGGGAGGATTGGCTCATATGCCACCTGTCACAAGGGGGCGTGGGGGTGAGGGGAGGTACCTTGGCAGTAGTAGATACCTTTGCACCAGCTTTTAATCCCCTAGAGAAGCCAGTCCTGCCTCCCCCTGCTCCTCAGCACTGCCTGGGGAAAGTGCAACCTGCAATACCAGTTCTCAGTTCAGCCTCAAAGCCAGATCTGGACCCTGCCCTGATCTTGCCAATTAAAAGTATCATAATTACTACTTTCTCTGAGTGCTGTGAAGTTTGCAAGGCTTGGGTCCCCAAACTAGACCCAACTCCTCCACATTCTGCCCTTGTGACCCAACTTTCCATCACTTAAATAATTTTCATTTGTTTGTTTCTGGCAGTGACTTGATGTGAGGGCTCAGCTGACAGACCAGGGATTGAGCCTGGGCCATAGCAGCAAAAGCTCCGAATCCTAACCACTAGACCACCAGGGAACTCCCTTAATCAGTGTGTGGTTTTTTTTGTTTTTTTGTCTTTTGTCTTTTTAGGGCTGCTCCTGAGGCATATGGAGGTTCCCAGACTAGGGATCAATCGGAGCTACAGCTGCTAGCCTACACCATGGCCACAGCAATGCCAGATTCGAGCTGCATCTGTGACCTACACCACAGCTCACAGCCACACTGGATCCTTAACCCACTGATCGAGGTCAGGGATCGAACCAGCAACCTCATGGTTCCTAGTTCGATTCATTTCCGCTGCACCATGATGGGAACTCCAGTTTTTGAGTGTCATGGAACAATGAAGCTAAGAGCCTCACCCCCTTCTTCTTATTTCTTGGCACAAGTACTTCTTCCAAAGTTAGAGCTCCCTTTTCTCTCTGCTACCACAGGTCTTTGAAGCTCAGACCCTGAAGCCCTTCAAGCCAGGAAGAGGGTTTTCCTGAGGCTTCATCAGTGCATCAGGAGAAATGCTTGTCTGCACCAATGAAAATATGAATCCTATCCATCTGGCCAGACTGAGAGGTCAAGGCCATGACCACATAGCCCATCCTGAGTTTGTCCAAGCCATGTAGAGGCTAAGTATTTATTTGAGCTCCAGGGACCCCTAAGTTTTTTGGGAATATTTGTTTAAGTGTATCTTTCTAGGAATAGGAAGTGCGAAGACATTTATGACTCAGGCTAAAACCTGCTCTAGGCCAGTATTTTTTGAAGTAAGGCCTTTTTGCCACAGAATCATATACAGTACAGTGCCTCTTTAAGATACAGCTAAGGGAGTTCCTGTCGTGGCTCAATGGTATCCATGAGGATGCAGGTTCTAACCCTGGTCTTGCTCTGAGGGTTAAGGATCTGGCATGGCCATGAGCTGGTTGCAGATGTGGCCTGGATCTGGTGTTGCTGTGGCTGTGGTGTAGGCTGGCAGCTGTAGTTCTGATTCCACCCCTAATCTGGAAACTTCCATATGCTACAGGTGCAGCCCTAAAAAGACAAAGAAAGAAAGAAAAGGGAGCTATTTTTCTGGGCCTTGCTGTAGACTTTTGAATCAATATCTCCAGAGATGGAAACTTATGGCTGCTAAAGTTTGAAAGGACCACTGCTCTGAACCTAAAAATGTTATTTTACAGCTGCTCTCAGCTTTGCAAGAGTAGGGGTTGGTCTCAGGGCCAGCTCCAAATGTGTCAGACCAGGAGTTCCTGTTGTAGCTCAGTGGTTAAAGAGTCTGACTAGGAACCATGAGGTTGTGGGTTCGATCCCTGGCCTCGCTCAGTGGGTTAGGGATCCGGCATTGCCATGAACTGTGGTGGAGGTTGCAGACTCGGCTCAGATCCTGCATTGCTGTGGCTCTGGCATAGGTCGGCAGCTATAGCTCCAATCAGACCCCTTGCCTGGTAACCTCCATATGCCTTGGGTGTGGCCCTAAAAAGCCAAAAAAGAAAAAAAGAGTACAAATATGTCAGACCAGTCGATGACCAGCCCTACACAGGGACTCTCATTTCTCTTGTTCTTCCCAAAGGGGCCTGTGTCATGAACGGTCTCTTTCTGTTACCTCAGATCCTCTTCAGTCAACAAGGGCATCCTTGTAGCATCTGATTGAGGCCTCTTAGAGGGCTAGAGGGCTTGTCTTTGACATGTAGGAAGGAAGAAATTCACACAGGAGCCCCTCTCACACTGAGAACTTTTGTTAGGGCTCTTTCCAGGGGGAGCCAAATTGGCCAGACCAGAAACGGTGGATGCACACTGACTAGCTCTGGCACAGTGCTGATGCATGCCAGGGGATGATGCTGTGGCCAAAGTGGCTGCCCAGCTCAGGACAAGCACAGGGTCAAGTTGGAACCCTCATCAGGGGCTTCCCTGTGCTTAGAGCCTGTCACTGCTATGGGCACGTGGGAGGCACAAGCTGGCTGCCTCTTGAAGGCCCACTGCATAGAGAGGACCAGTCTTGGAGGAGGCTGCATGGAGGTTGGCCAGGTACTAGTGAGACTGACTTTTCCCATGGAAATGCTGGTGCCAGAGCAGATTGGAGCCCTGACCCAACTTCTGCTACAAGTGGAGCTTGTGGCCCATGCTATGAAGAGTACAGGCAGTGGACCACGTCAGGGCTGAGGCTGGAGGGCTTGCACACACTTTGCAGGGCATGGCTTGTGCTCCTGTGTGCATTTCCTGGCGGGTAAGCAGGTTGGAGGTCAGAGAGAAGTGCCTCATGACAAAGACTTATTTGGAAGTTTCTTTTGTGGCTCAGGGGTAATGACTTGTATCCATGAGGATGTGGGTTCGATCCCTGGCCTCGCTCAGTGGGTTAAGGATCTGGCGTTGCCATGAACAGTGGTGTAGGTTGCAGACACAGTTTGGATACTGTGTTGCTGGGGCTGTGGAGTAGGCCAGCAGCTGTAGCTCCGATTCGACCCCTAGCCAGGGAACTTCCATATGCTGCAGGTGTGGCCCTAAAAAGCCAAAGGAAAAAAAAGAAGCAGCAGCAAAGCAAAAGGCTTGTCTCTCATCTGTGCTTTGGGAATGACCAGGAGGTGATCAGGTCCAGCTTTGCCCATACTCAGGGTACCTGTAGGGTGTTCTGCCCATGTAGGCTCTCTAGCGCTGGGCTCTGTGGGTCATTCTCTGCAAAGACAGACATTGGGATGGGAGAAAGGCATGGAGCTATAAGCTGTTCTGGAGGGCAGAGAAGTACTCACTTTATTTGTAGGAAGACACCTGTCTGTGATTGTAAGCCTTTACTGAGATGGCTTCTCTCCAGCGTTTCACCACTTGGGATTCTCCAAATTCTTGTTCTCATCTCTTTTTAGAAGAATAGAAGACGCCATGTTTCCTCCTAACCAGTTTCTTCCCTTCCTTTGTCTGGGAAGGCAACGAGAAAACACACTCTATAGTTCTTGCATCATCCCCATAGGAAGAATCTGGCTCATTCATTGTCAGGAACACTGCCAACTAATTTCAGTAGCAAGGGTTGGATCCTCTTAAGTTCTCTTTCCAGGGTCATTTTTTTCCTTGATTCAAAACTGCACCTACGGCAGTGCTTCTCAGGTTCTCTTCCTCTACAAGCCTCTATGCAAGTCGGACAGGCCTGCAAAGTCTTAAAGGCTGTCTTAAAGGCCACATGATTCTCTCTTGGTCCACTTCCCTTCCTGAACTCTATTACCTTCACCTGAAGGGATTCCCAAAGATCCTTGCCTCTCTGTGAGAAAAGCCAGGAACCAGAGATTAAGACTCCAGATATGGCGTTAAACTCAGGGAAGGTGGAGGGGAGAGGCAGGGTAACAGAAAAGGAAGCAGCCTTCTCTCTTTGGCAGTATCCCTCCGATGGGCCCCATCAGCACCTGGAACCTGTGGGGAGAAGGAAGGTGCTAGGAAGCAGAGTGTGGGCAGAGGCCGGGGAGGAAGGGTGTCTGTCCTCAGATCCCTCGGCTTTCGGTCTTCGGAAAGATAAAACTTAATGAGGCGTAAACGGGGGCGGGAAAAGATCTGAAAGCACAGGCCGGTCTAGAAGGGAGACGCCAGGGACCTCCCTCCTACTCCTCCCGCAGGCATTTCTGGAGCACCGGGGAGGTGGAACCGGCCTGCGCACCCCGCAACCAATAAGAAAACTGCCTCGCGTTCCCTGGCGACCATTAACTCCTAGCAGTTGGTGTAGTGGGAGGGGGCGGGATGGTGAGAGCACGAGCTCCACCGGCCAATCGCGGAGCTCGCTGAGAGGTAGGGGCGGTGTCTCTGGAAACGGAGGCGGGGTTGTTTCCTTGGCAACGGTCCTAGCCCTCACCGAGGGGGGAAGGGTGGCGATTAGGAGGAGCAGAGAGAGTAGGGGGCCGGGAGGAGTCGGGGAGGGCGCGCATGGGGTGGGGGTGTACAGTTCGAGGAGGGGTTCCCAGACTCGGGAGACTCGATGAGCCTAAGTTGGGGGGCGTCTATCCAGTTTCCCGAGGCGCGGCCAGAGCTGACCCCAAGGCCGGGGAGGGGAGGGGAGCTAGACGCCGCCCCCGCTGGCGCCGGGAAGCGTCGCTCCTTCTCGCTGACCTTGGTCTCGCTAGTTGCCTCGCCCTTGGCCACAGGCACTGAGGGACGCAGGGCCCGGAATACGGACAGATAGGCCCTCAGGCGGACGGAGACCTAGCACATAGGCACACAAACTGCCCCAGCCTTTCCTGGCGCCTGCAGGGCGCCCCGTCCTCCCCTACCTCGACGCCCGGGCCATCCAGCCCAGGGTTAATGCCAACGAGTTTCCACCTCCAGCCGCTCCTAGAGAGGCCGCGGCGCTAGCCAGCGGGGGAAACTGGCCGCGGACGGACACTTCCTGTGCGGAGGGGAGGGGGTCGGCCAGCCGCAGCCCTGCCCGGGGCTGGGGGGCCAGACGGCGGGGTCTCGGGCGGGGAGCGGTATCCCGGGGCGGCAAGGCGAGTCGCGAAGCCCCTCACCTCCGAGGCCACAACGCACGAGGGCCTGAGGAGACCCCAGGGCAAGCCGAGTCCTTGTGGGTGGGGGCGGGGCCGCGGGTAGGGGAGGGGCCCGGCCGGCCGGAGAGGCCCAGGGTCAAGACGTCCGGCCTCTGGGGCCGACGCTGGGCAGCCAGGTCCCCTGGGCGGCGCTGAGCGGGCGGGCGGCGAGGGCCTGGGTCTCAGGGCACTCAGACCCGGGTCGCAGGATCGTCCGCCATCGCCGCCGCCACCGCCGCACTGGGAGCCGGCGGGGATGGAACGGGAGGCGTCGCCATGGGGCCTCGAGCCCCAGGATGTGCAAAGTCGTGACGAAATGGGGAGCCCCGAAGGGTCCCTCAAAGGTGAGGGAGGGAGCGCCCCTCCGAGGAGCGTGCCTGGGAGCGGGAGAGGGGGCTGCAGGGAGGGGAAAAGAGCCGGGGGCTTGGACACCTGGGACCTGGAGGAGGCGGGGGGCGGGGACCTGGTGTCCTGGATTTGCTGAGGGGGGTGGTGGGAATTTCAGCACTTGCTCGAGGGCCAGCGACCCTGCTTGAGGAGGAGAAAAAGGCTTGTGGCAACTAGTGGTGGGACCCAGAGACCTTCCATGCCCCACACAATCTGGGTTTTCTGTAATTTTCTGATCCTGCAGGCAACATGAGTGAGAATGAGGAAGAGGAAATTTCTCAGCAAGAAGGCACTGGGGACTATGAGGTCGAAGAGATACCCTTTGGGCTTGAACCCCAGAGCCCTGGGTTTGGGTCACAAAGCCCAGAGTTTGAACCCCAAAGCCCCAGGTTTGAGCCTGAAAGCCCAGGTTTTGAGTCCCGAAGCCCTGGGTTTGTGCCCCCAAGCCCTGAATTTGCGCCCAGAAGCCCTGAATCAGATTCTCAGAGCCCCGACTTTGAATCCCAAAGCCCTGGGTACGAACCCAAGAGCCCTGGGTATGAACCCAAGAGCCCTGGATATGAACCCCGGAGCCCTGGGTATGAACCCAAGAGCCCTGGGTATGAACCTGGGAGCCCTGGATATGAATCTCAAAGCTCCAGATATGAATCCCAGAGCCCGGGGTATGAACCCCAGAATCCAGAGTTCAAAACCCAAAGCCCTGAATTTGAAGCGCAGAGTTCCAAGTTCCAGGAAGGCGCAGACATGCTTCTGAATTCTGAGGAAAAGAATCCCTTGAGCATCCCCTTGGGAGTCCACCCCTTGGACTCCTTCACCCAGGGCTTTGAGGAGCAGCCCACCGGGGGCTTGCCGCTAGGGCCCCCTTTTGAGATGCCCACAGGGGCCCTGCTGGCTCCACCCCAGTTTGAGATGCTCCAGAATCCCCTGGGCCTGACGGGGACCCTTCGTGGTCCCGGCCGACGGGGTGGCCGGGCCAGGGGTGGGCAGGGCCCGCGGCCTAACATCTGCGGCATCTGCGGGAAGAGCTTCGGGCGGGGCTCCACCCTGATCCAGCACCAGCGCATCCACACGGGCGAGAAGCCCTATAAATGCGAGGTCTGCAGCAAGGCCTTCTCCCAGAGCTCTGACCTCATCAAACACCAGCGCACCCACACGGGCGAGCGGCCCTACAAGTGTCCCCGTTGCGGCAAGGCCTTCGCTGACAGCTCTTACCTGCTTCGCCACCAGCGCACCCACTCTGGTCAGAAGCCCTACAAGTGCCCGCACTGCGGCAAGGCCTTCGGCGACAGCTCCTACCTCCTGCGGCACCAGCGCACCCACAGCCACGAGCGGCCCTACAGCTGCCCCGAGTGTGGCAAGTGCTACAGTCAGAACTCATCCCTGCGTAGTCACCAGAGGGTGCACACCGGGCAGAGGCCCTTCAGCTGTGGCATCTGTGGCAAGAGCTTCTCCCAGCGCTCAGCACTTATCCCCCACGCCCGCAGCCATGCCCGCGAGAAGCCCTTCAAGTGCCCCGAGTGCGGCAAGCGCTTCGGCCAGAGCTCGGTGCTGGCCATCCACGCCCGCACCCACCTGCCGGGCCGCACCTACAGCTGCCCCGACTGCGGCAAGACCTTCAATCGCTCCTCCACGCTGATTCAGCACCAGCGCTCCCACACGGGCGAGCGGCCCTACCGGTGCGCCGTGTGCGGCAAGGGCTTCTGCCGCTCCTCCACGCTGCTGCAGCATCACCGGGTCCACAGCGGGGAGCGGCCGTACAAGTGCGATGACTGTGGAAAGGCCTTCTCTCAGAGCTCCGACCTCATCCGCCACCAGCGGACCCACGCGGCCGGCCGGCGCTGACCTGGGGCCCCGCGGGGCGTGGGGAGGTGGTGGGCGGAAGAGAAGGGCACGGGGAGCGAGAGAAACCTTGGGAGGAAGAGTGGGTGGAAACGCTGGAGGCGAAAGGAGTTGAGGATTCGAGGAGGAGAGGGGGCCAGGGTGGAGGAAGTGACATGCCCTGGAGACTTATGGGAAATGGGCTATGAAGAGGGGTTGGAGGGAGGCCAAGCTGGCAGCCAGAGGCTCCGGGAGGGATCCAGAAAGAGGTCAGCAGAGAGCTGGCCTCAGCAGCAGCATGCCCCTTGCTGGACGCCCGGCTTGGCACAGTGCTAGATGGGGGTGGGGGGAGGGGGGGAGGGGTACTTAATTAGAGTTGGTAGCTTAGATTGGTAGCTACTGAGACCCCCTCGGAGTCAGGAAGAGGTGAGGGTCGGTGGGGCGGGGGGTGGGACCCCAAAGCAGGGCCTGGCTTCTGAGTGCAGACCCCAGCCTCTCCCGTCTTCCTCAGGCTTTGGAGCCCCTGAATTTGAGTTCAATAAAAACCTTTATGTGTTAAGAGACATTTGTCTTTCTAATGTGTGTGTGTGGATAGTGCTCTGGGCAGTGGGAGACTCTAGGTCACTAACTACAGCAGTGAAGCCATAAGGCCTGGTCTGGGAAGTGCTTTTTTTTTTTTTTTATTGTTTATTATTTTTTTGGCCGCTGCCAGAATCAGCTGGACGTGGGATCTAGGTTGCCAGATCAGGTTTTGAAGCTCTGGCTGCAGCAGTGTCCGTGCTGAATCCTTACCCCTAGACCACCAGGGAGCTCCCTGGGAAGTGCTTTTCTATTCAGTGTTTCACTGGAATCTTACAGTCTGAGACTCCAGAGCCATGACTTGCCCATATCTGCTCAAGTTCAGGTCCTACGCTTTGAATGCTGCACAAACACAGAGGGGGTCCAGGGAGGTGTGAGAAAACCTTCAACTTTGTGGAAATCCCTATTCCCCAACATGGAGGGACTCTCTCCCTGGCTCCCAGCACCACCCCTCTGTGCACTCTCTGACCAGAATTACAGGGATTGTCTGCAGTTCCGACCCCACCCGTGGAGAGTATATACTGTGCCCATTATGAAGATTGGACAACCTCAGCCTTTAAACCCTCCCACCAGGCTGGGCCCGATTTGCCACAGCTCCACTGCCTTTTTAGGAGCACTTTGTTACACCACAGCACACGGCAACACCAAACTCACCAATCAGGGCCATGGATACTAGTTGGGTTCGTTACCACTGAGCCACCATGGGAACGCCTTCCTAGCCCACTTTTATCTTACTTTGCTTTCCCATCTGATCCTCAGCCCTCCTAATACTTGGCTTCTCAGGAAAGGATGGGGAGTTGGTGCCATCAGTGAATCTGAGGGATTCCGGGGTGTGGCCCGTGGTCACCTTAGCTGAGGAGGACAGGCCACACGTCAGGGAATCAGCCATCGGCGGGGCACATCTAAGATGGACACCTGCTAAGGACCCGACAGGACCCTGTGAAGGAGACATTCAGACCACATCTGCCTGGTCCCACCTGCCCCCAGCGGCTCTGCCACACAGGCGCGTGGGGAGTCGTGACTCCAGAAGGCCTCTCGGGCTTCGGGATCCTGACATCACCCTTGGACGCACGCCCATCCTCAGGCCTTATAACTTGTCAAGAACAAATAACCTCTGTAAGCACATTTCAATCCAGCCTCCCATGATCTACAGACTCTGGAAAGGGGCTCTAGAGAGCATTTAGTTCAGTCCTGATCTTACTGGTTTTCAAAGTTTAAAGTATTTTGGATGTTGAGCATTTTTTTTTCAAGTGAAATCTGCCCATGGGTATGTTTGTTCATTTTTGTGTTTTTAGGGTTGCCCCTGCGGCATATGGAGGTTCCCAGGCTAGGGGTCGATTCAGAGCTACAGCTGCTGGCCGATTCAGAGCTACAGCCACAGCCACAACCACGTGGGATCCAAGCCACGTCTGTGACCTACCCAGAGCTCACGGCAATGCCGGATCCTTAACCCACTGAGTAAGGTCAGGGGTGGAATCTGTGTCCTCATGGATACTAGTTGGGTTCATTACCGCTGAGCCGCGATGGAAACTCCTGAAGTAGAAAGATTTTAAAGGCTGGAAAACAGGTGGAAGTGTTCAGGCTGCCAGGGGACCAGCACGTATGAAGGCACAGAGGTGGAGAAGGACAGGGAGACAGGTCTGTTTCTGAAGCAAGCCTCCCAGATCTGTGTTTTGCTGCTAACTGTGATGAAAATACTCACTTTTTCCTCATGTCACAGATTATCGCCTCCTTGAAGAGACTTTCGTGACCACCTGCGTAAAAGGATTCTCTCCATCACCCTCTAAACTCTTATCCCGCATTTTTCGGGGCCCTATCTCCCCCTGGAAACACATTTCTCTCTTTTTCTGGCTGCTTTTTTTAGAGCTTCACCCATGGCATATAGAAGTTCCCAGGCTAGGGGTCGAATTGGAGCTATAGCTGCCGGCCTACACCAGAGCCACAGCAACTCGGGATCCGAGCCATGTCTTACTGCCTATACCACAGCCCACGGCAACGCCAGATTCTTAACTCACTGAGCGAGGCCAGGGATCAAACGCCATTCTCATGGATACTGGTCAGGTTCTTTACTGCTGGGCCACAATGGGAACTCCTAGCTGGAACCACATTTCTATTTTTCACTCTGTTTTCCCACTGGAGTGAATCTTCCTGAGGGCAGTGACTTGTCTTTTGTGTTCACCACCATGTCCACAGACTCAGCGCAGGACCTACACAAAGGGCTTAAGAAATTCTGCACGAGAATTCCCGTTGTGGCTCAGGGGGTTAAGAACCCAACTAGTATCCATGAGGATGCGGGTTCCATCCCTGGCCTCACTCAGTGGGTTAAGGATCCGGTGTTGCCGTGAGCTGTGGTGGAGGTCACAGATGCAGCTTGGATCCTGGGTTGCTGTGCCTGTGGCTGGCAGCTGTAGCTCCAATTCTACCCCTAGCCTGGGAACCTCCATATGCTGTGGGTGCGGCCCTAAAAAGAAAAAAAAAAAAATTAGCTTACCTTGACTGATCACTAATCATATGCCAGACTCTGTTCTAAGTGCTTTTGTCCTAAAAAGAAAAAGAAAGAAAGACGTCCTGCTTGAATAAATAGAACCTAAGGCTTCCCAGGTTTTGAAATCTTTTCATGCACTTTTAGCAGTTCTGTGATGCTCCTGCTGTCAAAATATTTTTTCCCCCCTGTGAGCAAACGGGCCTCACTTCTTCCTTCCTGATGTCTTGCTTTGGAACTTGCCCCATGGTTCCTTGGGGGCTGGTCCAGAAAGGGGTTGATGAAGTTGGAGAGGCCAGCAGGTCTTGACAGACTGTTCTGGGCCTTACGTGCCAGGTCAGAGAATGTTCACTTCGTCTGCTGTAGGCAGAAGGGAGCCATTAAAGTCACTGCCTGAGGAGTTCCCTTCTTGGCTCAGTGGAAATGAATCCGACTAGTATCCATGAGGACATGGGTTCAATCCCTGGCCTCGCTCAGTGGGTTAAGGATCCAGCATTGCTGTGAGCTATGGTGAACGTTGCAGATGTGGTTCAGATCTGGTTTTGCTGTGGCTGCAGTGCAGGTTGGCAGCTACAGCTCCCATTTGCTCCCTAACCTGAGGACTTCCATATGCTGCAGGTGTGATCCTAAAAAGACCAAAAAAAAAAAAAAAAAAAATCACTGTTTGGGGGACCAAATATTCTCATCTCCCAGTGTTGGGCAGGAACTGGCCTTGGAGTTATTCAAAATAGCCCTAGTGCCCTACTGACCACCAGAGGGCAGCAATGACTAGTTCCTGCTGTCTGCTCTAAAGGTTGGGGCAGGGGTTCAGGGTCTAGGAACTCCAATCAACTATACTTTTAATTTTTCTTTTTGCAAATGAGTTGACTGTTTTGGTCCCACTCAGTGGAAGGATTGAGAAGCAAAAGTTCATTTAATTGAGCCAGGCTGGAATGCTGCGCTGGCAACAAACATCACACAATGGAATCGATGTGGTACATATGTACATATATGTGGGGACCAGGTGAATGGGCACAATCCCCATCCCTGAGCTCACAGTCTCACAGTGGGGGCCACAGTGGGATGGGATGAAGTTCCCGTGGGGGCTGAGGCGGCAGGCACCTTGACAGATGGGGTGGCCAGGGTCCCACCCCAATTTTTTCCTCTATCTTCCCTCCAGCACCCTAATTCAGTGAAACTGAGTCAAGCACCTCCTGTGTCCGGCTCTGTGCTATTGAGAGGGGTCCCGAGGTGAATGAGACGGGGATGACCCCTCCCCCACTTCCGCCGTGGAGTTCTCTGCTTAAGTTCAGAGATGGATATTAAGTAAATCATTGAACAATGAACAGTACCATCGGTGCTATGCAGACAAGTACAGGCTAGTGCAGGTGCATCGAATCTGGGAACCCAACTGAGTCGGGGCTGGGGGTGCTGCCCTGCAGAAGTTGTGTGTGAGCTGAGATCTGAAGGCTGAGAGAGAGTCAGCTGGGAAAAGGAGGCAGGAGGAATGTTCCAGGCAGAGAAAGCAGGGTGGGTGAAGGCAGTGAGCCAGGAAGGAGCTGCACGCAAGTGAGGAAGGCGGGTGTGATGAGCTTAGAAGGGGAGGTGGGGAGTTCCCTGGTGGCACAGGCGGTTAAGGGTCAGGCATTGTCACGGCTGCGGTGTGGGTTTGATCCCTGGCCCAGGAACTTCCACATGCCACAGGTGGGGATCAAAGAGAGAGGGGGGGGGAGAGAGAGAGAGAGAGAGAGGCAGGTGGGATGGCTCAAGGAGCACTAGGAAGGAAACGGGGACCCGATTGTGCAGATTTGGTGAGGTGTATTAGGAAATCTGGTTGCTAGCCAGAGGGCAAGGGGCTTGCAGGAGCAATGTAGTGACATGGATGAGATCTGCTCTCGGGCAGAACTGAAAGCTGACTGGATTCCAGGCAGGAGAGAATGCAGGGCAAGACTCCGGGAGTCTGAGGCCTCTGGGACATCCAAGGGCAGGGGGGTATGAGGGCCCAGAGTGTCGCTGGGTCTGAGGTTACAGTTTATCCAAAATTAGATCAAGTGTTCTCTTCCAGGGGCGAAAACTGAGAGGTGCCGGTGGAAGCCGGGACCATTGGATCATTACAAGGCTTCATCTCTGTGGCCTTCCTGGCCCATCCCTCGGTGGATCCTCGCCACGAGCCTGCAAAGGAGGCAGGCAGTAATGGGTGCATGTTCAAGCAGGGAAACTGAGGCCTAGGAAGTGGCACTGTGTGTCCTTGCCCGAGGACACACAGTGAAATTCAGGTAGAGGCAGGCTGAGTCCAGTCCTGGGCCCTCTGCAGTCAGGCCTGGGCTTCAGTCGCTCCCACTGCGTCCTGGGTGTTGTCGTTGTGGAGAGGCTCCAGGCAGCCCGGATCCCTGGCGTCTTCCCCAGATGCTGGCCTCCCAGAGTCTTCTTCCGGGGTGTCATTTGAAGCCTCTTCAGTCGCTTCCATCTGCTCCTTCAGGTTCCGTTTAAAGAAGCCAACCTGCAGGGGGGCAAGACTTGAGTCAACGAAGAGTCCAGGAGTTCCCACTGTGGCTCAGCAGTGAAGAACCCAATTGGTGTTCATGTTGATGAATGTTTGATCCTTGCCCTTGCTCAGTGGGTTAAGGATCCAGGGTTGCTGCCAGCTGTGGTGCCAGTCACTGATGCGGCTCGGATCTGGCATTGCTATGGCTGTGATGTAGGCCGGCAACTTCCATCTGCTACAGGGGCGGCCCTAAAACAAAACAAAACAATACAAAAAAACCCCCCAAAGAGTCCACAGAGCACTTTGGACCAGTCAGCCCTGGCAAAACAGGAAAGCATCATTCATGGGGATAAGTCACATATGCCACAGACAGATGGCATCTGCTCTAGGGCTAGGGTGAGGATAACTGCCACACCTCCTTCCTGGCAATATGTTAAAAGGCTGTACATTTGGAGTTCCCTTCGTGGTGCAGTGGAATCCAACTAGGAACCATGAGGTTGCGGGTTCGATCCCTGGCCTTGCTCGGTGGGTTAAGGATCCTGTGTTGCTGTGGCTGTGGGGTAGGCCAGCGGCTGCAGCTCCGATTGGACCCCTAGCCTGGGAACCTCCATATGCTGCGGGGGAGGCCCTGGGAGAGGCCCTGGAAAAGGCAAAAAGACGGAAAAAAAAAAAATCAAGAGGTAAACATGATGGAACTAGAGATTCTCATACTACGGGAAGTAAGTCAGAAAGAGAAAGACAAAGACCATATGATGTCACTTACACGTGGAATCTAATATATGACACAGGAATTCCCCGTTGGCTCAGTGGTAGTGAACCTGACTTGTAACCAGGGGATGCAGGTTCAATCCCTGCTTTCGCTCAGTGGGTTAAGGATCCGGCGTTGCTGTGGCTGTGGTGTAGGCTGGCAGCTGTAGCTCCAATTTGACCCCTAGCCTGGGAATTTCCATGTGCCGCAGGTCCAGTCCTAAAAAAAAAAAAGAAGAAGAAAGCAAGAGGTAAATTTGACTGTACTCAGAAGAAAGACATTAAGATATCATGTCCAGGGAGAAATACAAGCTCCCAAGGAGCATATATGGTATTTTCCATTTTCATTTTCTACGCATGCACTGGCTTTTCCTTTCTTTTCAAGGCCACGCCTGTGGCATGTGGAAGTTCCTGGGCTAGGAGGCGAATCGGAGCTGCACCTGCCAGCCGACGCCACAGCCATGGCAATGTGAGATCTGAACCGCACCTTTGACCCATGCTGCAGACGGTGGCAACACTGGATCCTTAACCCACTGAGCGAGGCCAGGGATCGAACCCGCACCCTCATGGATCCTAGTCAGGTTTGTAACAGTGGGAACTCCCTTGCTTGCTCTTTGGACCCCGTAGCCCGATCTGTAGAGGGAGGGGTAGGCTGCGGCCCCTTTTGGCTTCTGCTCCCCGACGCCCACCAATTCCGCTTTCCCCAGCCTGGCCAGGTGTGTCCGTTCCTCCCCGAAGCTCCTACCTTGTACAGAACTAAGAAAATCAGCAGCAGCAGCAACAGCCCCCCGATGCTGCTCAGCACGTAGAGATAGAGCATGTCCTTCTCGTATATAATGTCCACCTTCATGTTGACCTGAGCAGAGGAGAGGCGGGGAGTGCAGGGAAGAGGGCTTTCCCACCCCCAACATTTCTTGTGCATCCGGCCTCCCTGGGTCTTAGAGCTTCCCGTCCGGGATTGTGACACAACGCAGGGCTCTGGTCCCAGACCCCCTCTCTCCAGCACACCTCCCACCACAGCCACTGGAATGAGCTGGCAAACATGCACCTCAGCCCCCCTTTAACCCTTAAATGGCTTCCCTAAGCTGCAAGATAAAAGGCCAGAGCCCTGGCTCAGCACGCAAAGCTTTCCAGAATCTGGTTGCTGCTGACCATTTTAGCTGCCGCTTCCCTTCTCCTGCTCTGAGCCTCCTGTTCTTATTTATGTATTTATTTGGTGGCACCTGCAGCACATGAAAGTTCCCCAGGGGAGGGATGGAACCTGTGCCACAGCAGTGACCTAAACCACTGCAGATGACAATGCCGGGTCCTTAACCTTCTGTCCCACAGGGGAACTCCTGAGCTTTCTGCTCTTAAACCTGCCTGGCCCAAGCCCTCAACTCTGGGTCCTGCTGTGAGTGCTACTGCTTCTGTGAGTGCTACTGCTTCTGTGGCTGAGTTGCCTTCAATTTGACTTTTTTTTTTTTTTTTTTTTTTGGCTTTTTAGGGCTGCACCTGCGGCACATGGAGGTTCCCAGGCTAGGGGTCTAATCGGAGCTGCAGCTGCCAGCCAACATCACAGCCACAGCAAAGAAGGATCGGAGCCATGTCTGTGACCTACACCACAGTTCACGGCAACGCCGGATCCTTCACCCACTGAGCAAGGCCAGGGATCGAACCCACAACCTCATGGATCCTAGTCAGATTTGTTGCCGCTGCGCCACGACAGGAACTCTGCCTTCAATCTGATCCTTACCTGACATCTCTGACAGCTAACCTTGTGGTTGGCTTGCCCACAAGCCATGAGGAGCTCATGGCTTCTAAGGAAGCCTGTGCAAAGGCTGCCGACTCTTACCCAACTGAGTCCAAACCTTCCGCTACAGGGCTTCTTACACTCCCAGCTCTGGCTGCCCTAGCTCTGCCCTGGGCTTCCTCTCATCCCTCTGCTGCCCTCTGTTCCCGGGTCTTCTGAGGCGATAGAGAGATACCTGGGCGAGGGAGGCGTTGCTGCCATAGAGGTGGAAGTGCTTGCTGCTGTTGAAGGAGATGGCGAGGGAGCTGCAGAGGCTGAACACGGAGGAGGCCTGTGGGAGGAGTGGCGGAGGCATCAGAGGGACAGAGGGAACAAAGCTGCCCCAGCTCAGCAGAAGAGGGAGAGGCTGGGGACCAAGAGTCGGGGTGGGTGCGATATCTCTGCTCAGTTCTCTCCGGGAGCGTTCTACTGTGCTGCTCCCATTGATGGAGGGATATTCTTCCTATAAAGAACAGCTAAGAGGAGTTCCCGCTGTGGTGCAAGGGGATCAGCATCGTCTTGCGAGTGCTGGGACGCAGGTTTGATCTTTGGCCTGAGGCAGGGGGTTAAGGATCCTGCGTTGCTGGAGCTGCGGCTTAGCTCATGGCTGCAGCTTGGATCTGAGCCCTGGCCCGGGAACTTCATAGGCCTTCAGGCAGCCAAAAATGAAAAAGAAGAAGAAGAAGAAAAAAAAAGAACATATAAGAACCATCCATAGGCCCATGAGAACAGTCCTGGATATTTCATCAAGATGGAACACAAAGGCATTCCCATTGTGGCTCAGCAGAAACAAATCTGACTAGCATCCATGAGGACGCAGGTTTGATCCCTGGCCTCGCTCAGTGGGTTGAGGATCCAGTGTTGCCATGAGCTGTGGTGTAGGTCACAGAGGCGGTTCAGATCTGGTGTTGCTGTGACTGTGGCACAGGCCTGAGGCTACAGCTCCGATTGGACCCCTAGCCTGGGAACCTCCATATGCCGCGGGTGTGGCCCTAAAAAAGACAAAAGACAAACAAACAAAACCTGCAGAGAGGTTATCTGTGGCGGAAGCCCACCCCCCTATCCTCTCACCCCCCCCCCAACCACGTGGCTTCTGTTGCCTGCGGCAGGTGCTACCTCGATGTCCCCCACCAGCTCCACTGTCCCGATCACTTGGACGAGGATCTCCTGCTTGAAGACAACTGGGCAGCGGAACTGGGCTCCAAGCTGACACAGCGGCTGGCGGGAAGAAGGAAAGCAGGGGGTCAGGGAGGCCTCCTCCCACCAGCCCTGTGCCAGCCCCGCCCCCGTTCCTGAGTTCCCAGTGCTGTACCTCAGCCACACTGGGCAGACTCTCCACCTCCTCCTGGTGGCAGGTGACAGGAGGCTCCTGGGAAGGGTGGGGCGGGGTCCTCAGTTAGTGCAGAGCTGAGAGAGGATGCGGGCCCCTTGAGCCCAGACCTGGCGTTCCTCTCCACTCCCCAGATACCACCTTGCAGCCCAGTTCTCCCCCACCGGCCCTTGGTGGGTTCAACCGTCATCACTCCCTTCCCCATATGTCTGCCCCTCCCCCCACCAACCTACTCCCCCTCCCCAGCAGACCCCGGCGTCCCTCCCCAGTCTGGGCAGCACTCACCATCTGCACGCTCCACTTGTGTGTGATGGGCCCCTTGGGGTGGGGCTGTGGTACCCCAACCAAGGCCTCCAGGGCAGGCATGTTGTGGTCATAGACAGAAGGCTGGATCTTCACCTGGCACAGAGGACAAGGGGCTGCAGAGCCCTGACTGCAAATAGGTACAGGGTTTCTTTTTGTCTTTTTGCCTTTTCTAGGGCCACTTCCTGCGGCATATGGAGGTTCCCAGGCTAGGGGTCGAATCGGAGCTGTAGCCATGGGCCTACGCCAGAGCCACAGCAACGCGGGATCCAAGCTGCATCTGCGACCTACACCACAGCTCACAGCAACGCCGGATCCTCAACCCACTGAGGAAGGCCAGGGACCGAACCCGCAACCTCATGGTTCCTAGTCGGATCTGTCAACCACGGAGACACGACGGGAACTCCAAGGGTTTCATTTTGGAATAATGAAAATGTTCTAAAGTTAGTTTACGGTGATGCTCGTGCAATTTTGTGAATGTACTTACATCCAGTGAATTGTACATTCTATTTATTCTTTTCTTTTAAGAGCCACACCCGCGGCATATGGAAGTTTCCCGGCTGGGAGTCGAATTGAGCCGCAGGGGCTGGCCTACACCACAGCCACAGCAACTCGGGATCCGAGCTACATCTGTGACCTGTTACAGCTTGCGGCAACGGATCCTCAACCCACTGAACAAGGCCAGGGATTGAATCCGCTTCCTCATGGATACTACTCGGGTTTTTTTTTTTTTTTTTAAAGGGCCGCACCCATGGCATATAGAGGTTCCCAGGCTAGGGGTTGAATCAGAGCTGTAGCTGCCAGCCTACGTACGCCACAGCCAGAGCAAATTGAGATACAAGCCTCGTCTTCGACCTACACCACAGCTCTCGGTGACACTGGATCCTTAACCCACTGAGTGAGGTCAGGGATCAAACCTGCGTCCTCATGGATGCTAGTCAGGTTCTTTAACCACTGAGCCACGATGGGAACTCCACTGTTAAGTTCTTAATCTGCTGAACCACAACGGGAATGTACACTTTAAATGGGTAAGTTGTACACTTTAAATGGGTAAGTTGTATAGCACATGAATTCTATCTCAAGAAAGCCATTAAAAGACACCCCCCCCCAAAAAGGATGCTAAGAAGATATCCCAGGGGAGATGAGGGACCAGCTGCAGGAACAGGTGCATTGGAAGAGCAAGAGGGACATAATTCCAAATCCACATTGTCATTTGGAAGGAGGACACTGACTGACACTGAGAAGCGAGACACACACCTACTGGAAACACAGAGGGAGCCCAGAGCCATTCGTTTGCTAGGAGGGGGGCGGTGATGATGCCAAAATCGAGGACAGGGGGTTAGCACGTGTATGTGCGAGTGGTCTCCACCGGCTGAACACTTAGTGTGCGAGGGCTTGTCTAGGTCTCGTTACGTGATCTCATTTGCTTCTTTCATGTTCCCGTGTATGATCATCCCAGTTTACAGACGACAGAACTGAGGCTCAAGGCGATTTGCTAATCTGTCTGGAGTTGCAAGTACTAGAACTGGCTCGCTCCTTCCTTCCTTTCCTTTTCAGGGCCACACCTGAAGAGTATGGAAGTTCCCAGGCTAGGGATCGAATCAGAGCTGCAGCTGCCGGCCTACACCACAGCCCCAGCAACGCCAGATCCAAGCTGCATCTGCGACCTATGCCGCAGCTTGTGGCAACGCTGGATCCTTAACCCATTGAGGGAGGCCAGGGATTGAAGCCACATCCTCATGGATACTAGTCGGGTTCTTAACCTGCTGAGCCACAATGGGAACGCCCTAGAGCTGGTATTTTTACCTTGGCTGTGACTCCAGAGACTGGACCCACCCTGCTCTACCACCTTCCTTAGATGAAGAGAGTAATAATGCTAAAAACGGCCCATGTTGACAGATATCTTCCATGTCAGGAGCATGCTAAGCTCTTAAAGTGCATTTTCTCATTTATGTCTCATAACAACCCCATAAGGTAGGTGCCATTATCTTTCTTGTTCTACAGACTGAAAAACCGAGGCTCAGAGAGGTTAAATAAGCTGCCTAAGGTCACACAGCTTTAAATGGCAGAGCTTCGGACTTCCCATTGTGGCTCAGCAGCTAATGAACCCAGCTAGGATCCATGAGGATGCAGGTTCGATCCCTGGCCTCGCTCAGTGGGTTAAGGATCCAGCGTTGCTGTGAGCTGTGGTGTAGGTCACAGAGGCAGCTCAGATCTGGCGTGGCCATGGCTGTGGTGTAGGCCGGCAGCTGTAGCTCCGATTGGACCCCTGGCCTGGGAACCTCCATATGCCTCTGGTGTGGTCCTAAAAAAAGGCAAAAGAACGAAAGAAAGAAAGAAAGAAAGAAATGGCAGAGTTTCAAATAGATCTCAGGGCTGAAGCCTACGTTCCTAACCAGCCTGGGACCCTCCATATGCCTCAGATGCAGTCTTAAAAAAAAGCAAAATTAATAAATACATAAATAAATAAATGGCGGAGTTTCCAAAAGAAATCAGTGCTGAAGCCTACGTTCCTAACCAGCCAGGGGAGCAGGCAAGCCAGGGGCCCAGCTGTCCGGCTCTTACTGGATTTTCATGCCTGCTTAGCTCACAGTAAACCTCGATTATTACAGGTGACCCGGAGGCAAAAAGGGCCTGAGCAATGGGACAGCGTCAGGAAAGAGGGACGGATCAGCAATGCCCTGAGCCGTGTTGCGTTTTGTTCAGGTGGAGACCATGAGGGTCTTTAGCAAGAGTGGCCGCGGGGCAGGCCAGGCAGTGGCGGGCAGCTGTGTAGGTCACAGACACGGCTCAGATCTGGCGGTGCTGCGGCTGTGGTATAGACCGGCAGCTGCGCCATCGATTCGACCCTTAGCCTGGGAACTTCCTCGTGCTGCAGGTGCGGCCCTGAAAAAAATGGAAAAATAAATAAGTGAGTCAAAATAATACACGTGCATTTTCTCATCAAAACACACCCTGCTGCCCCCAGAAAAACTAGGGTCTCCCTCAGAGCCCTTCTGGCTCTCAGATTCTGTGATCCTAGAAATCATTTATCCAGGAGTGGAAAGGAGTCGGGGAGTGTGCGTCTCCGGGGAAAGGGGAGGAAGGCTGGGCTCGCTGAGGACAGGGCTGGGTGGCGCTGGTCTCTGCACCCTTGGTCCCTAGGATGAGGCTGAACGTGGGACCTCTAAGGACTCTTTCCCACTGAGGTGCATACCTGGTAGCTGTGCTTGACATGGTGGGTCTTGGGACCTTTGGGGGTGAAACTGATATAGAGCGTGGAGTTTTCCTGGCTGTGGAGAGAAAGGAGCGGCCATAAAAGCTGGAAAACACAGCAACCTCGCCACCTGAGGGGCCCTGGGCCAGGGGACGCCCCTGTGCTAGGGACACAAAGGCATGACGTCATGACATCCCTTCACGGCTCTGCGGCTTCCCTTTGGAAACAAAGGCACAAGGAAGTGGTCAGTGTTGCCCAAAGCCTGCAGTGGGGACCAGGACTGGGACACAGGTGGGTGGCCTCTGGAGCTGTGTCCTGTGTCCTCCCCACCTGGTCCTCCCTCTCCTGTATTCTGAGTCCCCTGCTCGTCTCCGAGATAACTGCTCCAGCCCCTGGCTAGCTCTCTCACCCCATCCTTCTAATGACCTTCCTAATGTCGCCCTCTGATCCTGCCACACACCCCCACCTCCGAATCCGGCAACGGCTCCCCGATGCCCACAAGCGTCAAGTCCAAAGCCCCCGTGTCCAGACCTGCCCGTTTCCCAGGCAGCCTGCCCACTGCTCCGGGCACATACCTGCCACTTCCTGAGCCTGCGCACTCCCTGCTCCCCATCAGCCCCGCCGGTTTGCCTGGGTCTGTGCCTTCCCTGTGTTAGTCTCTGAGGAGAAGGGCTGCCTTCCTTCCTGGCCCTTATCTGAACCCCCGTGCTCCTGCAGACCCCAGCGCAAGCCCTTTTTCTCCACAGTCTCTTCCGTCTCTCCTCCAACCCACATCACCTTTCCTGGCTCTGATTTCGTATCACATCTCAGACAATCTCATTGTGTTTGGCCTTTGTTAGTTTTTTTTCCTTTTCTTTTTAGGGCCACATCCACGGCCCACGGAGGTTCCCAGGCTGGGGGTCGAATTGGAGAGGCAGCTGCCGGCCTACACCACAGCCACAGCCACGCCAGATCCAAGCCGCCTCTGTGACCCACACCACAGCTCCGGATCCTGAACCCACGGAGCCAGGCCAGCGATCCAAGACACCGGTTGGGTTTCTGCTGAGCCACACCGGCCGGGAACTCTGTGGCTGGAGTCAGTTCCCATCAGCCCTGGGGCTCTAGGAGTGGGAGGGGCTTTGAGGGAGGAAGCCTGGGGCGCTGGAGTCTGGGAGGCTGAGGCGGAGCCGGGCAGGGGACGGCAGCTCAGGACTCACTCCTTGGTGAGGATGTTGAGGGGGTACAGGACCGGGATGCTGGTGGCAGCCCAGTTGTCAATCAGGTGGCCTGTGTCCTCGTTGTTGCTGCATGGGGACAAGAGAGAGGGCAGTTAGGAGACCAGACAGGCTTGGCCGGTGTCTGAGGCCAGGGTGGGGATGTGGGTGGCGGCCTGCTCACCAGCGCACATCAGCCTTCAGCTCGACAAGGTCCTCCCAGGAGCTGTTGGATAGCGTATCAAACATCACCTGGATATCAACCTGGCGAGGAGAAGAGGAGAATGAAGGAGGAAGGGGCCTCCAGCCATCTTAGCCCTTCACCACCCCTGTACCAATGCCAGAGTCACACGGATGGCTTATCTCAAGCTCTGGGCTGGGTGTTTCATCTCCATTGGGCAGATGAGGCTACAGGCGTTCCACGTGGAAGAATGAATGATCCCACCCTGGGTTTGTCTCATTCCAAAGTCCAGGCTGTGTTTATTTTTATTTTTTTTGGCCATACCCACAGCATGTGGAAGTTCCCAGGCCAGGGATCAGACCACACCAGCAGTGACAACCCTGGATCCTTAACTGCTTGCTAGGCCACCAGGGAACTCCCAGAGTCCAGGCTTTAAAACATGACGCCTTTGCACCCATTCCCTTGGGGCAAGGGGTGGGATGAGCCCTGCCCTGCCCATCGCCTACATCTTTCCCAGAGCCAGGAGCTCCCCCACCTCCTGAGCTCACAGCCCCCTAGATGCTTGGGCCCTGGGGGCTGGAAGCACCCACCGAGCTGTTTGCTTTGAAGATGGGAGAGCTCACGTTGCAGGAGACGGCTCTGCTCTGAAGACTGGTCTCCTCCAGAAGCTCCTCGCAGCTCACAGGCATCTGGCTGTGAGGCTGGGGGTGAGAAAAGAAAGCATGAGCTTTTTAGTGGGCAAGGCTAAGGGATCCCCTGAGGCCACCAACCCTCAGGGTCCTCCTCCTCCCACTCTGTCACTGCCAGGGCACTCTCGCAGAGAGGTGGGGACAGAGAATCAGGGGCACAGCCAGGGGTTCAGTACAAAGAGATTCACTGCAATACTGTTTTTTGTGTGTGTGTGTGTTTTTTTTTGGTCTTTTTGCCTTTTCTAGGGCTGTACCTGCGGCATATGGAGGTTCCCAAGCTAGGGGTCTAATTGGAGCTGTAGCCATGGGCCTATACCAGAGCCACAGCAATGCGGGATCCGAGCTGCGTCTGCAACCTACACCACAGCTCACGGCAATGCCGGATCCTTAACCCACTGAGCAAGGCCAGGGATCGAACTTGCAACCTCATGGTTCCTAGTCGGATTTGTTAACCACTGCGCCACCACGGGAACTCCTGCAATACTATTTATCAAAGGGAAAAACTGGAAGTGATCAAACAATCCAAAGGCAGAGGAGTGGTTTGGTGAATCACCAGAGAGTTAAAACGCTGCTACATCCACACACTCAGTCACCACTGAAGAAAAATGGGGGAGCCTCTGTTGTGGCGCAGTGGAAAAGAGTCCGACTAAGGAGGTTCGAACCCTGACCTCGCTCAGTGGGTTAAGGATCCGGCGTTGCCGTGTGCTGTGGGTCGCAGATGCAGCTCGGATCTGGCGTTGCTGTGGTGTGGGCCAGATCCTTAACCCATTGAGAGAGGCTGGGGATCGAACCTGCATCCTCCTGGATACCAGTCAGGTTTGTTAACCATGGAGCCATGATGGGAACTCCTATTTCTTTTACTTTTTTATCCATATGAGACGACGGATGCTCGCTAGACTTATTGTGATGATCAGTTCATGATGTATGCAAGTCACATCTTTATGCTGTACCCCTTACATTTATATGGGGCTCTAGGTCAATTATATCCAATCAAATTGGAAGAAAAAAAGAATAAAGCAATGCAAACAACCCAGGCTGTCCCTCGAAAACACGACGGTCCCCTTTTGGAGGGAGAGGTCAGTGGGGCTCCCTGAACCTGTACCCATCTTCTTGGCCACCAGGTCCTCCAGCCTCTGTCACATGCTCCATCTCACTCAACCCTCCTGATGACCCTGTGGTGCCCCAGCCTCACTCTTTAGTTGCGAATCTGAGGCTCACAGAGGGTGAATCTTGGATGTCAGGTCACACAGCCTGAGGGTGACCAGCAGGCTGAGAACCGGGATGTGGTCCTGAGCCCTCTGCCCACATCTTCAGGCTGTCCCGGCTGCCTGAGGCTTTAAGAGGCAGCAGAAACTGCGGGGACAAGCCTGTCTGGCCTGGGGCCCCTGGGCAGGGCCCACCCTCTCACTCACCTTGAGCACCTCCACTTTGCGGAAGGAGAGGCCCCAGGGGAAGCTCAGGCTGAGGTGGACCCAGTACGCGTCTTCCTTCACGTTTTGCAGTGTCAGCCGCACTGCGAGGCTGGTGGACGGGGTCAGACGCAGGACTTTGGAGCTGGGGGGAAGATCGGGGCATGGTTAGGGGAGCCAATGAAGGAAGCAGGATCCGAGGTGGGGACTTTGTTTTGCTTTTTGGGGGGCCGCAGCCGCAGCATATGGAGGTTCCCAGGCTAGGGGTCCGATCGGAGCTGCAGCTGTCAGCCTACACCACAGCCACAGCAACACGGGATCTGAGCCGCATGGGCGACCTACACCACAGCTCACGGCAATGCCAGATCCTTAACCCACTGAGCCAGGCCTGAGATGGAACCCTCATCCTCAAGGATACTAGTTGGGTTCATTACAGCTGAGCCACCGTGGGAACTCCCAGGGTGGGGACTTTCTGACCTGAGGGGTCCTGTGGGCCAGAACAAAGAAATACACAAGAGTAAGCGCCTTGGCACAGGCTTTAAGGTTTGCGGGCTCCTCTAATCCTGATGGCAGGGGGGCAGGAGACCAACATTTCTCTGAGAAGGAAACGCAGGCCCAGATGACACGGGGAGGGACGGCAGGTGGGGGTCTCCCGATGAGAAGCCTTCTCCGCACAGGAGCTGCCTCAGCCAAACGCTGAGTGAGACAGGAGGGCCCGGGGGGCTCGGAAGCCTTACAGACCTTTCAGGGGAGAAGGCCACCCTCAGGTCTGCCTCACATTTCTTGTCCTCTCCACAGTTCTTCTCGAAAGGGATCTGAAGGGCCAGGAAGCAAAAGACCAGGAGGCTCAGGTCCCCACGCCCAGGAGGGCCTGACCCCCCACCCCCCACCCCGCCGCCACCACCGGCTCGCGCTGCCGCCACCGCGTCTGCTCCCCGTCCCTTACCTCCCTGGTTTCTGAGTGTGCTGAGGGTCTCAGGATGGGCTGGATGTCCTTGTCCTGCTGAGCACAGAGGAGGGGGAGACGGGAGAGCGTAGCTGAGGCAGCAGAACTGGTGGAGGAGAGCTGGAGGGGCTCAGGCTTGGGGTGGGAACGGGGTGGGGTGGGGGGCTGGCTGTGGTCGGGCCCCTCCCTGGAGCCACCACCCCAGGCCCCAACCTCCCAACTTGGCCCAAGGCTGTCTGTGCCGATCTCCTCTGATGGCAGCTCCTTGAGGGAGGCTCAGGGTCTCTATTCACTGTTGGGCCAGGAGATCTGGGCCTTGACCAAGCAGCGCCCGCCTATCCTCCTGGCCCGTCTCCTCCGCCTGCAGGAATGCCCCAGGCTGCGCCCCCGCTTGTGACTCGCGCCTCCTGTGAATCCCATCTTCCCTGCATCCCCCCCCCCCCCACCGCCCCGCTGACTCCAAGAGCTCTCCATCTCTTATCGAGGCCAGTTTTTTCCAGCAATTCCAGAATTTCTGCCCTGGTCACTAGGTACGCACGAGAGAATAAACCAGACACACTGCCTGTCCTTCCCATGTTGGGGGAGAAATGGCCCAGCATCCTCAAGTGTTATGATGGGGCCAGGACAGGGCCTATTTAGAGGAGGTGGGAGGGAATCTATCCCACCCTGGGAGATTAGGGAAGCTTCCTGAAGGAACTGCATTTCAATTGCAATCTAAAGGACTTGGGGTGGGGCGGGGGTAGGGGCAGTTCCCATGGTGGCGCAGCGGAAACGAATCCGACTAGGAACCATGAGGTTGTGGGTTTGATCCCTGGCTTTGCTCAGTGGGTTAAGGATCAGGCATTGGTGTGAGCTGTGGTGTAGGTCACAGACGCGGCTCAGATCCTGTGTTGCTGTGGCTGTAGTGTAGGCCGGCAGCTGGAGCCGGCCTACACTACAAAAAAATAAAATAAAATAAAAAAATAAAATAAAATAAAATAAATAAAATAAAATAAAGGACATGTAGGAGAGAGCCAGGTGAAGAGAATGGAGAGGGAGGAAGAAAGAACAGTCTGGGAGTTCCCATCATGGCTCAGTGGTTAACGAATTCAACTAGGAACCATGAAGTTGCAGGTTCGATCCTTGGCCTCGCTCAGCGTTGCCGTGAACTGTGGTGTAGGTTGCAGACTCGGCTGGGATCCGACGTTGCTGTGGCTGTGGTGTAGGCCGGCAGATACAACTCTGATTAGACCCCTAGCCTCAGAACCAGTATATGCCACAGGTGCAGCCCTAGAAAAGACCAAAAAAAGAAAGAAAGAAAGAACAGAGAAGAGTCGAGATGGAGGCCCAAGGCAAAGACGGTTTCCCAGCTTGAGGGGCAGGAAGGTGCTCAAGCTGGCTGGAGGGTTCTGTGTCAGAAGGGGCAGGAGAGAGAAGCGGGGTCCAGATTCTCCAGGGCCTTGAGAGCCCTATTAGGTAGCTAGAGTAATGGGGTCACAGAAGTATTTTATGGGTGATCTAGAGAGACTCCAGCCTCCTCCACTTCTGGGGCACCTGCCAAGCAGCCTCCAGACCCCTCCTCAAGGGCGGGGGTCCAGGCAGCCTCTGCTGACTGACGGCTTGCATCCCCTCAACACTCACACGCAGATGCCTAGCAGCCACCAGACCACAGCCAGTGCCAAAGGGGCATCCAGAGCTCTGTCTTGCTGAGCTGTCCTGCTGGAAGCTAAGCCCCCCTGTCTTTCCCCCGAAATTACCACTGTGCCTCTCCTCTCTCCACCAACCCACAGTCCGCTAGTTCTTTCGTTTTCTTTTTTCTTTTTTCTGGCCACGGAGGCATGGAGTTCCCACTCCGGGGATCAGATTCAAGCCACAGTTGTGACCTAAACCGGCAGCTGTGGCAACGCCGGATCTTTAACCCACTGTGCCGAGCCAGGGATCGAACCTGTGTCCTAGCGCTCCCAAGATGCGGCAAGGGAGAAGGCTAGCCTCAGGGCCCGTTTCACCACAGTGGGAATTCCCAAAGTCTGCCAGATCTTCAGGATCCCCGAACAAATGACATCTCCCTTAGGACGCCTCAGGTCTCTTTTTAACCCCGAGTAGCTGCACCAGTTCAGCTTTTTATTTTTATTTTTTTTCTTTAAATTAGTGCTGAGGGCAGACACTGGTGGTTGTTCCTCTATATCCTGAGTGCATGGAGTGGGGGTGAGGAGGGGGCATGCTCAGCGCAGGCTGCCCAAAGCCACAAGAAAGAGTGCACTGCTAAGGTACCCCGCTCTGGCTCTGGGAGGGGCCCGCATAATGTTGGGAGTCCTCTTAGGCATGCGGAAACAGTCCCAGAGAAAGACCGATCCTGCTCGTGCTTATGCCAGAAAATAAACCCACATCTTCAGGAGCTCCTGCTGTGGTGCAACGGGATGGGCAGTGTCTCGGGAGTGCTGGGACTCGGGTTCGATATCCGGCCTGGCATAGTGGGTTAAGGATCCAGTGTTGCCGCCACTGCAGCTTAGTTCACGGCTGTGACTTGGATCTGATCCCTGGCCTGGGATCTCCATATGCCGTGGGGGGAGCCAAAAAATATTCACATCTTCAGGCTTCAAGTTCTTTCCACCTGACCCTGCTGCTTTCCAACAGAAGCCAAACGACCAGCTGCAGGTCCAGGGTTTCAGGAGAGGAAATCGGGCTGTGGGCACGGGCCGGAGCGTGTGCGGTCCTGGAGACGGGCATAGCGGTTTCCCCTCTCTTTCATAATGATTTGGTGTTGAGGGAACTACCTGCCTTCATCTGAAAACCACTGGATGGACAGACGAGAAGGCTAAGGAGGGTGCCCTGCCCTTCCACAGATAAAAGGATGGTCCTAGGCCTTCTGGTGTTTTCTCCCTGGAATTTGCATCTGTTAAAAATTTGCAGGGCGGGGGTGAGGGGAAGAGGAAGCTGAGGCACGGAGCCACCTGGAGCTGAGTCGCTGAAGCCTCCACCCCCACCCCCGGGGGTCCATCCTTTATCTCTTCATCTTGAGAGCCCCCAGGGCCTCTGCCCACCTTGGGTCCCCATCTTCCCAATCTCTGTTTTCCAGATTTCTCTTAAATACAAACTCCCATAAATGTCTTTCCTGCTTAAGGAAGCCATCTTCCGTGTCTATTGCTTAAACCCGAAGACTCCTGTATAGTAAAGTCTTGCTTAATTGAATTTCTGTGCTCTCTTGGCTCATCATGTCCCTAAGCTGATCTGTTCTTACCGCCCTTTGGTCCCTCGATGTCCCTTCTTCCTCCCAGAGAGAGTAATTTAGGGAGACGTTGATCGGCGAGATGAGGTCTTGAACGCATACCTGAGGGTGATAAGAATACACGCCTGCGTCATGAGGTTTGTTTTTGCTTTTTAGGGCCACACCCTCGGCATATGGTGGTTCCCAGGCTAGGGGTCCAAATGGAGCTGCAGCTGCCGGCCTACACCACAGCCACAGCAACGTGGGACCTGAGCCGTGTCTGTGACCTACACCACAGCTCATGGCAACGCTGGATCCTTAACCCACTGAGAGAGGCCAGGGATCGAACCTGCAACCTCACGGTTCCTAGTTGGATTCGTTTCCAATGAGCCAGGACAGGAACTCCGATGTCATGGATTTAACCATTACCATGCTTCCAGTTAAAGGCACATCCTGTCCATACTTTATAAAGGATGAAATTCTTTTTTTTTTTTTTTTTTTTGGTCTTTTTGCCATTTCTTGGGCCGCTCCCGCGGCATATGGAGGTTCCCAGGCTAGGGGTTGAATCGGAGCTGTAGCCACCAGCCTACGCCAGAGCCACAGCAACGCGGGATCCGAGCCGCATCTGCAACCTACACCACAGCTCTCGGCAATGCCAGATCGTTAACCCACTGAGCAAGGGCAGGGATCGAACCAGCAACCTCATGGTTCCCAGTCGGATTCGTTAACCACTGCGCCACGACGGGAACTCCAAGGATGAAATTCTAATAACTAGTTGTCTGATTCCTTACCAGTAGTGGGAATATGTTTACTACATACAAGTGTTTATAATATGCCCAGGTTGCTTCTCAGTCATCCCTCAGCTCCAGTTCTAAGGCATTGATCACGCATCAAACTCAGCACTTTTCCCCCACTGAGTCCTAACAGAAACCCTCAAATCTCTGTCAAACTCCTCTAGGCAACCATTATCAAAGTTTGCACCAGAAGGAGTACTCGAAGGAGTTCCTGTTGTGACTCAGCAGGTTAAGAAGGCTATTAATATCCACAGGGACGCAGGTTCGATCCCTGACCTCGCTCAGTTGGTTAAGAATCCGGTGTTGCCATGAGCTGCGGCATAGGTCACAAAGTGGCTGGGATCCAGTGGTGCTGTGGCTGTGGCATAGGTCAGTGGCTGTAGCTCCAATTTGGTCCCTAGCCTGGGAATGTCCTTATGCCACAGATCGCGGCCATTAAAAAAAAAGGAATATTCTAGAATATCTAGAGTACCCTAATTTCTTGAGGACAGGGATAGATCTTAGTTTCTTACATTATTACCAGTTCCTAATACTTTGCAGACACTCAGATGGTATTCACCTGAAGTTTCCCTCACCTAAAGTTTTCCACAACATAAAAAGGCAGGTATTATGATCCTCTTAGAGATGAGGAAAATGACATGCAAGAAGGTGACACAATTTTCCTAAAGACTAGAACTAGGACATGAACCCAGACCTGTCCAACTCCCAAATCTTTTTTTTTGTTTGTTTTTTTGTCTTTTTGCCTTTTCTAGGCCGCACCCGTGGCATACAGAGGTTCCCAGGCTAGGGGTCAAATCAGAGCTGTAGCCGCCAAGCCTACGCCAGAGCCACAGCGACATGGGATCCAAGCCAAGTCTGCAACCTACACCACAGCTCACAGCAACGCCGGATCCTTAACCCACTGAGCAAGGCCAGGGATCAAACCTGCAACCTCATGGTTCTTAGTCGGATTCGTTAACCACTGAGCCACGACGGGAACTCCCCAACTCCCAAATCTAAAGCCTTCCCATCACAGTGCCTCTTCTCTGACAAATTTATTCAAAATGTCCAAATCTTGTAAATCTTGAAAATCTCGGGGGTGTGCAAAGATAGAGAGGCCCTGAAGGAGATAAGATTGTGAGCAGATAACTGTTGAAGCTGAGTGATGGCTATTTGGGGGCTCATTAAACTGTTTTTCTAATTTTGTCTGTCTGAAACTTCTCACAATAAAGAAATGAAAACTGGGAGTTCCCTGGCGGCTAAGTAGGTTAAGGATCTGGCGTTATCTCTGCTGTGGCTCGGGTCACTGCTATGTTGTGGGTTCGATCCCTGGCCTGGGAACTTCTGCATGCTGTGGGTATGGCAAAAAAGACAGTAACAGGAGTTCGAGTTGTGGCTCAGCAGTTAACAAACCTGACTGGTGTTCATGAGGGAGCAGGTTAGATCCCTGGCCTCGCTCAGTGGGTTAAGGATCCAGTGTTGCTGTGGTGTAGGTTGAAGATGCAGCTCGGATCCCACATTGCTGTGGCTGTGGTGTAGGCCGGCAGCTGTAGCTCCGACTGGACCTCTAGCCTCGGAACCTCCATACGCCGAGGGTTCAGCCCTAAAAAGACAAAAAGACCAAAAAAAAAAAAATGTTTACAATTGTAATCATGTTAAAAATGTCTATGCACGTAGAATTAAGGACTGGAATAAAACATGCCGAAGGTACCGTTACTACTGCTGTACAGGAGAGGAAACGGCCGCACAGGGAGATCAAGACGACCTGTGACCTGAGTTGGACAATGATGGAACCGGCCTGGCACCCCGACCCGCTCCCGATGCAGTCGGCTCATCTGCAGCATCCCTGCCCCGAGCAGCCCTGCAGCCTCCCTTACCGGGATGTGGAACTTGAATCTGATGCAGGACTGGTCTGAGGTGACAGCTGTGTTCCCGCTGAGTTCATGGGTCCCTCCTGGGAACAAGCCCCGGCTTCTGGTCCGATGCCCATCCAGCTGCAGAGTGTAAGTGAGGTTGGCAACCAGGGGCCCTGGGCAGGGAGGAAGGGCAGGAGGTGAATGGTGGCGGATCGTGGGGCCCTGGGCGGGCAGCAGCGCTGGGGAGCAGGGGGACAGCACTGACCTTGGAACTGTGAGATGAGAGACTTGACCTGGAAGCAGACTATGAGGTTAACGCCTTCCTTCTTCTGGTTACTGGTTGAATAGGAGCACTCGACTTCGTGCATTGGGATCTCGGCCGGGGAGAAGTCGATGGTCGTGTTGATGTCCACCACAGGCCGGGAGCTGCAGGGCGGGGAACAGCCCATGCTCTCCCTCTGCCTCAGCTGCAACCCCCAGTCCGTGGGGTTCCAGCTGTCAGAGTCCAGGGGACTCGCCTTCCCTGAAGAAGACCTCAGACTCACTCTCTCCTTGCCACGATGATAATAATAATGTGAATTCATCAGGGCTCCCCAGCTCATCCCAGCAGCCTTTCTGACCCATTTTCCATACACAAGAGTGAGGGGTTTTTTGGTTTGTTTTTTGTGGTTTAGGGCCCCACCCACAGCACACAGAGGTTCTCAGGCTAGGGGTCCGTTTGAAGCTGTAGCTGTCAGCCTACGCCACAGCCATGCAGAATCCCAGCCGCGTCTGGGACCTACACCATAGCTCATGGAAACGTCAGATCCTTAACCCACTGAGCGAGGCCAGGGATTGAACCTGAGTCCTCATGGATGCTAGTCAGGTTTGTTAACTGCTGAGCCACGAAGGGAACTTCCAAAAATGAGCTTTCCCAAAGAAAAATCATACCACGCTGATAAATTTTCAATGATGCCCCATGATATTCAGAATAAAATCCAATTTTTCCCTGTCCAGGCCTGCCTTTCCAGTTACTTCCTACCACACGGCCCCTCTTTCAGCACCTCGAACATGTCACACGTTTGCTGCCTTACAGCCAAGGTGCCTCATGGGCTTTCTGCATAGAAAAGCCTTACCCCAGATTTCTGCAAGCTGGAGACAGCCACAATAACTCGGAATCTGAGCCACGTCTGCGACCTGCACCACAGTTCACAGCAACACTGGATCCTTAACCCACTGAGCAAGGCTGGGGATCGAACCTGCAACCTCATGGTTCCTAGTCGGATTCATTTCCACTGCACCATGACGGGAACTCCTCCTTGTTACTTTCTGTGGCAGAACCCTGTTCAATGTTCCTCATGGCACTTACCACAACGGTACTTATCTATTTACTCCTTTTATTTTTTCTTTTTTGGTTGCCCAGTGGCACATGGAGTTCCCAGACCAGGGATCAGGTCTGAGCTGCAGCTGCGGCAACACAGGAAACTTAACCCACCATGCTGGGGCTGGAAATTGAGCCTGTGCTCTGGAGATGCTGCTGATCCCACCGTGCCACAGTGGGAACTCCAATTCCTTTTATTTATTTACTTTCATTTATAAGGATTTTTATTTTTCCCTTTTATTTTTTATTATATATTTCCCTCTACACATACTTTGTATGCAATGCCTGGTTCAGTACTGAAGACACGGTAGATGCTCAATAAACATTCACCATACAATGTTGCAGCAGGCTTCCCATGACTAAGACATGGGTCGGGGGGGGGGTTCCCTTCGTGGCTCAGTGGTTAACGAACCCGACTAGGATCCATGAGGATGCAGGTTCGATCCCTGGCCTCGCTCAGTGGGTTAAGGATCTAGTATCCCCGTGAGCTGTGGCGCAGGCCGGCAGCTGTAGCTCTGATTTGACCCCTAGCCTGGAACTTCCAATGCCGAGGGTGTAGCCCTCAAAAGCAAACACGAAACAAAAAACGTTGTGGGTTGGGCAGGAAATGCCACGACCATTTCAAAGATGAGGAAACTGAGCTCCTGAGAAGCTAAGTGACAAGTAAGATCACCCAAGAAGGAAATGGCAGAGCTTGGACTTCAGTGAAGGTCCCCAGGTTCTCAAGCCATCACAGGCCTCTCAGATAAGCCTGAGTTCAAATCCCCGTCTGTCACGGAATAGCAGCGGTTTAACCTGGAGTCAGACTTGAAGCCAGTGTAACACGGGAACCAAGCCCACAGGATTGGGCTGAACACCAAATGCACTGATGTCGAGAAACATTCAGCACGATGCCTGATCCACGGAAACTGCTTAGAGGATGAGCTGAAAGGATCACAGGTGAGGATGTGGGGGGGCGGGGGGGGCTCTTACCTCAGCACGATCACCTGGCCCTCCGCCCCCACCGCCACATCTGCCAGGCCATCCCCTCCAAGGTCCTTCACCCCGTGGATGGAGCGTCCAAACCATCGAATTTCTGAGAACATCTGGGCGCCCGCTATCCGCTGAGACCGGGAGAGAAATTCACGTTACGCTGGGGAGGGGGCTGAAGGGCCGGAGGAGTCGGGCTGGGGAGGCGGGGGTCAAGGGCTCGGAGGCTTCCAGGGGCCTGGAAATGGGTTCTGAGCGCAGGAAGGGTACCTCACCTGACTGGGCCAGGCGCTCAGCCCCCCGGGCTTCCCATTGAAGATGTACACAGCCCCCTGCTCCTCCAGAGGGGCTCCCACAGCCACGTCCGTCAGCCCGTCCCCATTGAGGTCCATCAGGGCAGTGATGGCTGCTCCGAATCGCCCAAGGAGGTAGCCGGGATCCCCATGTAGCTCTGAGATCATTTGGAACTCCAGCTGGGAGGGAGCAAGGCAAAAGGGCCCACCTCCGTCACCCAGTGACCTTTTCCTGGGGGAGGTGTTGTATATGTGAAGAACCCCGCTGAGCTCCTGTGCGGCTCAGTGGCTTAAGGATCCTGCATCAGTTCCGTGGCTTGGGTCACAGCTGTGGCTCAGGTTCGATCCCTAGCCTGGGAACTTCTGCATGCTGTGGGTGCACCCAGAAAAAGAGCACTATAGGAATGTTAGATGTGGTCCCTCGCAGAACTGGAAGGGTGCCTTCAGACTAAACTGGGCCCAACGTTCCAGCTCCATCGCTGCTATATGTGCGACTTAGTGCCTTTGGAAAGGTACCCAGCCTTGCTGAGCTGCAGCATTCCTATTTGTAAAATAAAGCTCATGGAGTTCCCATCTTGGAGTTCCCATGGATACCCGACTAGTATCCATGACGATGTGGGTTCAATCCCTGGCTTTGCTCAGTGGGTTACAGATCCAGTGTTGCTGAGAGCTGTGGTCTAGGTTGCAGGCTCTGCTTGGAGCCTGCGTTGCTGTGGCTCTGGCGTAGGCCGGCAGCTGCAGCTCTGATTCGACCCCTAGCCTGGGAACCTCCATATGCTGCATTGCAGCCCTAAAAAGAAAAAGCTCATAGCATCCCAGAAGGTGGTTAAGAGAATCAAATCAGGTACCGTATGTATAAATTGTCTGGGCCTTGCACGCAGTTCGCCCGCAGTGCTTTGCTCTTGTTCGTCTATTGTTCTAAAGGTCTGACTGACACAGGATCAGACGGGGAAAGGCTCCGAGAAGCCCTAGGAGCCTGTTTCTCCCACACCTTCCGCTCAGGGACCTGGTCCCCACCTGTTTTCTCTGGTAAACGAATACCCGGCCTCCTCTCTGCTCCCCATAGAACAGGGGGACTCCAATCAGTAGCAGCTCTGTCTCCCCATCTTGGTTCAGGTCGACACCACACAGCTCGCCTCCAAAATAAGAGCCAATCTGCAGGGAGAGGAAGACGTTTGAGGAAGAAGCCATGAGCAGGACCCCCCCCCCCCCATCAGCTGTGCCAAATACATCCTACTCCAAGCCCTCCAATGAAGGTTCAAGTCCTGGATCCCACTTAGAGCCTGGATGAATTAAGACACGTGGGGTTCTCCAAGGTCCATTTTTTTTCTTTTCCAGGGCCACACCCACAGCGTATGAAAGTTCCCAGGCTAGGGGTGGAATCAGAGCTGCAGCTGCTGGCCTATACCACAGCCACAGCAATACCAGATCTGAACACCACAGCTTTAACACACTGAGCTGATGAGGGATTGAACCTTCATTCTTATGGATACTCTGCAGATTCTTCACCTGCTGAGCCACCATGGGGACTCCCAAGGTTCGGTTCTTAAACTGGTCAATGGACAAGGCCAAGCTTACTCCAGACCAATGCGACAGTTCTTAGCCCAAGGCCTGCGCACAGCAAGGGGAATGAGTGTTCAGAAGACAGCAGGGAGCTTAACTAGTGTCACAACAGCCCCTCATCGGCAGATGCCCCTGGGGCCATGCTCACCTGGGTCCCATCTATTTTCTGGATCTGCCTCCAGGGTCCTTTGTCCTCTGGTTTTTGGAACAGCAGCACCCGCCCCACATGCTGGTACCGGGGGGCTCCAGCTGCCAGCAGTGACATGGTTCCTCGGGAGGGCAGCCAGGTCACTGTGTAACCTGAGGAGAGAGAGCCAGGGGCTTGCAGTTAGGAAACTTTCTTTTCTTTTTTAAGGGCAACACCCCCGGCATATGTAAGTTCCCAGACTAGTGATATGTGTATTCACTTTTTTTGTGTGTGTGTGTGTTTTTGCCTTTTCTAGGGCTGCTCCTGAGGCATATGGAGGTTTCCAGGCTAGGGGTTTAATTGGAGCTGTAGCTGCCAGCCTACACCAGAGCCACAGCAACTCGAGATCCGAGCCACGTCTGGGACCTACACCACAGCTCACGGCAACTCAGGATCCTTAACCCACTGAGCAAGGCCAGGGATCAAACCCACAACCTCATGGTTCCTAGTTGGATTCGTTAACCACTGAGCCACGACAGGAACTCCCACATTTTTTTCTTTTTTACAAGC
Source organism: Sus scrofa (assembly GCF_054392235.1). Lineage (NCBI taxonomy): Eukaryota > Metazoa > Chordata > Mammalia > Artiodactyla > Suidae > Sus > Sus scrofa. Next base: position 17,712,098 of record NC_139385.1, read on the forward strand.
ATATACCATGCAGTATTGGGGATGTATTTATTTATTTGCTTTTTAGGGCCACACCCACAGCATAGGGAGGTTCCCAGGCTAGGGGTCTAATTGGAGCTACAGCTGCCGGCCTACACCACAGCCACAGCAACACGCAGGATCCAAGCTGTATCTGCGACCTACACCACAACTCATAGCTTATTAACCCACTGAGCGAGGCAAGGGATCAAACCTGCAACCTCATGGTTCCTAGTTGGATTTGTTTCCACTTCGCCGCAACAGGAACTCCTCTTTACGTTCTTTTTATTTTCTTTTTCTTTTTTTAATTTTTTTGTCTTTTTGCCATTTCTTGGGCCGCTCCCTCGACATATGGAGGTTCCCAGGCTAGAGGTGGAGTCAGAGCTGTAGCCACCAGCCTCTGCAAAAGCCACAGCAACGCGGGATCCGAGCCACATCTGTGACCTACACCACAGCTCACGGCAAAGCCAGATCCTTGAATTACTGTTTCAAGAGGTTGCTTTGATTCAACCCCTAGCCTGGGAACTTTCATATGCTGTGGGTGTGGCCCTAAAAAAAAGCAAAAAAAAAAAAAAAAAAAAAAGCGGGGGGGGGGGGCAGGAGTTCCTGACTAGCATCCATGAAGATGCAGATTCGATAAGTGGCCTTGCTCAGTGGGTTAAGGATCCAGTGTTGCCATGAGCTGTGGTTCAGGTTGCAGGTGTGGCTTGGATCTGGCACTGCTGTGGCAGTGGTGTAGGCCGGAGGTTTCAGCTCCGATTCGACCCCTAGCCTGGAAACTTCAGTATGCCACAGGTGTGGCCCTGAAAAAAAGAGTTCCTGTCATGGTGCAGTGCAAACAAATCTGACTAGGAACCATAAGGTCACAGGTTTGATCCTTGGCCTCACTCAGTGGGTTAAGGATCCGGCGTTGCTGTGGCTGTGGTATAGGCCATCAGCTGTAGCTCTGATTTGACCCCTAGCCTGGGAACCTCCATATGCTGCGGGTGTGGCCCTAGAAAGGAAAAAAAAAAAAAAAAAGAGAGAGCGAGCGAGAGAAAGAATAACATATGTATATATAGATACGGATATTGATATATCCTTATTGGCTATGTTTTTCTGCAGAATCTGATTGATAGGGTAATATAAATATATAAAGATAATAATATAAATAATAATATACATATACACAGAGATAAAGCAAATGTGGCAAATGCTAACAACTAATAAATCAGGTGGAGGGTACATTGGTTTTCATTGTACTATTAACTTTTCTCAAAGTTCGACAATTTTTTCATAAAAAAAATTGGTAGAAAAGATGAAAAATATGCTTCAGTGAAAAACTCTGGAGAGGTAACACTGATCAATCAGCATGGAGACACAGCCTAATAAAAACACTGAAATTCAAACATAAAGAGTGCTGACTCTACAGCAAAGGGAATATAGCCAATATTTTATAGTAACTATAAATGGAATAGAACCGTAAGAATTCTGATCACTATCCCATACACCTGAAACTAATATATTACTGTAAATCAACTATATCTCAATTAAAAAAAAAAAAAAAGCAAGAGACTTGAAAACATTTCCTGCTCCAAGATAACACTTGAGGTTATCTTCATATTTCACAAATCCTATGTCAAGGTTCCCTGCTCTCTGTTCCAAAATGATGAGGTGCCAGAGGAAATGCTGCAGCAAAGGGAACAGGGACTCCGGGAGAGCCAGGAGCCACGCCATAGGAATGCCCTGATTCAGAAGATGACTCACTGACCCAATCTGATCTTCCTTCCTTAGAACAGTAGAAAGTGAGTGAAAAAAGACGTAGGAGTAGTTCCTGTCATGGCACAGCGGAAAACAAATCTGACTAGGAACCATGAGGTTTAGGGTTCGATCCCTGGCCTCGCCGAGTGGGTTAAGGATCCAGTGTTGCTGTGAGCTGTGGTGTAGGTGGAAGACGCAGCTCGGATCCCGCATTGCTGTGGTTGTGGGGTAGGCTGGTGGCTGCAGCTCCGATTGGACCCCTGGCCTGGGAACCTCCATGTGCTACAGGTACAGACCTAAAAAAAAAAAAAATGAAAGACAAACAAACAAAAAAATTGGATGGTTTTGAAAGATGTGGGGGTTCTGGGCTACAGGGATGGTCTTCGGTTGTCTAGTATCTGGGCCTGGGGTGATTTAGGTCAGGGGTAATTTCAGCCTGGTGCTGAAAGTTAGCTAAAGGGGGGGTTGGGGATGCTAGCTCTGGATCTTTTAGCTGGTGTATGGAAGGTCTGCTCCCAGGTAAGTTGTTTGCTACCTGTAGGAATCAGCTAGCCTTGGGAGGGGCAGTCTCTCCAGGGTTAGCAAGGAGGCAAAATGTCAAAATACTGCATCATAAAACACAGAAAATAAAAACATGATTGATACCCAGGTGAGGGGTTATTAAGGGGAAAAGGAAGAGTATTATAACCTTATTTATGAGTTCCTGTTGTAGCTCGGTGGAAACAAATCTGACTAGCATCCATGAGGTTGCAGGTTCGATCCCTGGCATCACAAAGTGGGTTAAGGATCCGGCGTTGCCATGAGCTATGGTGTAGGTCTCAGGCACGGATCGGATCAAGCAAACAGCATGAACAAATTCAGAGTTTAAATTTTTGTGTGTGTGTCTTTCTAAGGCCATACCCGCAGCATAAGGAGATTCCCAGGCTAGGGGTTGAATTGGAGCCGTAGCCCCTGGCCTCTGCCACAGTCACAGCAATGCCAGATCCCAGCCACATCTGTGACCCACCACAGCTCATGGAAATGCTGGATCCTTAACCCACTGAGTGAGGCCAGGGATTGAACCTGCATTCTCATGCGTACTAGTCAGATTCGTTTCCACGGAGCCACAACGGGAACGCCGCTTTCATTATTATTTTGAAAGTCAGTCTGAGCCACTCTCTGGTTCCCCACAACCAAAAGAACCCAGCAGAAAAGAAAAGTACTCACCCAAATATCCCGCCCTCACTTCTGGTGTCAGTGGTACATTCCCAACAAATGTATCCCCCTGCAGGTCTGCCTTCAGGTCGAGGAAGCCCCCAGCCCAGTCCTCGGCTCCGACAGCCCCTACGATGCCGTGGCCCTGCCCAGGGAGGGAGACGAAGAGGTCAGCCGTGTCCCCACCACCTCCCTCAGCCCCCTGCTCGGGTCCGCTGCTCACCTTGCTGAGGTCCGCGCTGATCCCGCTGGAGGACAGCTCCATGTCGAAGGACGTCAGGTCCTGTTTGCTTGTGCCTGAGGGATGAAGCAGGGAGAAAGGGCCAAGACTCAGGGAGCAGTGAAAACAGGGCCATTCAAGGAAGGACTGAGAAAAACACAGTGTCTACCTGCAGGCCAGGTAGAAAGAGCATGAATCTTTTTTTTTTTTAGGGCTGCACCTGCGTCACGTGGAAGTTCCCAGCCTAGGGGTCGAACCGGAGCAGCAGCTGCTGGCCTACTACGCCACAGACACAGCAACTTGGGATCTGAGCCGCGTCTGCGACCTATACCACAGCTTGCTGCAATGCTGGATCCTTAACCCACTGCGTGAGGCCAAGGAATGAAACTGCCTCTTTATGGATACTAGTTGGGTTCAGTTTCACTGAGCCACAATGGGAACTCCTGAGGTCGAACCTTTTCGTGATTGATTGATTGCTTTTGCCTTGGTGCACAGCAGCTTGATGCGGGGGGGGGGGGGGGGGGGGTGCGGCAGGGGTGGTCCTCAGTTCCCTGACCTGGGACTGAACCCAGGCTGCAGTGGTGAAAGCGCCAAATCCTAAGCTCGAGACCACCAGGGAACTCCCCAGAGCATCAGCTTTAGAGTCAGATGGGGAAGTGATGTAAGCAGAGTCTCCTATGACTCCATCAGCCCTAAATGTGGCTGGCCCATTACTCGGACGCAGCACGTCGAAGAGGCATGTTTTGATTTCTGCTCCCACTCAGGCTTCGCCTCACTCTTTTTTTTTTTTTTTTTTGGTCTTTTTGCCATTTCTTGGGCCGCTCCCTTTGCATATGGAGGTTCCCAGGCTAGGGGTCTAATCGGAGCTGTAGCCGCCAGCCTACACCAGAGCCACAGCAATGCAGGATCCGAGCAGCGTCTGCAACCTACACCACAGCTCACGGCAACGCCGGATCGTTAACCCACTGAGCAAGGGCAGGGACCGAACCCGCAACCTCATGGTTCCCAGTCGGATTCGTTAACCACTGCGCCATGACGGGAACTCCTCCCCTCACTCTTAAAGCCCAGGAATCAACCTGGATTCTTCCCTTTCCCCCTCCATTCTGCCTCCGGCACCTGACCAAATCAGGATGGTTCTACCTGCAAAACACATCTGTCCTGTCCCACCCCCCACCTGCCTGTATCATCACCACACTGGCTGGCGCCATCCTCCTCGCCTGCCTGACTAATGCAGGAGCTTGCTAATTTGGTCTCTTTGACTTCATTCTCTCTCTTTCGTATTTATTGATTTATTTTTTTTTACTGCCGAACCTGCAGCATTTGGAAGTTCCTGGGCCACGGGTTGAACTGGAGCTGCAGCTGCTAGTCTATACCACAGCCAAACACCACCAGATCCGAGCTGTATCTGGGACCTACGCCTCAGCTTGCAGCAATGCCAGATCCTTAACCCACTGAGTAAGGCCAGGAGTCGAACCCGCATCCTCACGGACACCATCTCAAGATCTCAATCCCCTGAGCCACAATGGGAACTCCTCATTCTTCCTCTTTCTATACCTTTTTTCTACAGGGCAAGTCAAGTAATCTTTTTTTAAAATGCATATCAGAGAGTTCCCTGGTGGATCAGTGAGTTAAGGATCCAGCATTGTCACTGCTGTGGCTGTGGTTCCTGCTGTGGTTCAGGTTTGATCCATGCATGGCCCTGGAACTTCTACATGCTATTGGAGTGGTCCCCAAAAGTGTATATCAGACCACATCTTTTTTTTTTTTTTTTGGCTTTTTAGGACTGCACCTGCGGCATATGGAGGTTTCCAGGCTAGGGGTCGAATTGGAGCTGTAGCTGCTGGTCTTCGCCACAGCCACAGCAACGTGGGATCCAAGCCTCATCTGCAACCTACACCAGAGCTCATGGCAACGCCAGATCCTTAACCCACTGAGCGAGGCCAGGGGTCGGACCTGCATCCTCATGGTTCCTAGTCAGATTCGTTTCCACTGAGCCAGAAACAGGAACTCCCAGAGTACATCTTTCTCTTTCTTCAAAACCCTTCACTACTCCCCATTGGACTGTCGACTAAAATCCAAAGTTCTCATGAGGATCTGCCAGGCCCTGCCTACTCTCCAACCTTCTTCCTTCCTTACTCCTCACACTTTATCACACTGAACATTTGTCCCCTTCCTCCCACACGCCTTGCCCGGCTCCATCCCCCAGCCTTTGCACTCGATCTTCTTTCTGATGACAATACTCTCTTCCCACACTCCTCGTATGGCTGGCTGATTCTCATTGTTCATGTTTCAGCTCAAAAGTCATCTCAGAGTGACTTTTCAAGGCCTTCCTTGAAAAGCTCATCTAAAGCGGCTTCTTGGCATTCCCGTTGTGGCGCAGCAGACACGAATCTGACTAGGAACCATGAGGTTGCAGGTTTGATCCCTGGCCTCGCTCAGTGGGTTAAGGATCTGGCGTTGCTGTGAGCTGTGATGGAGGCCAGCAGCTATAGCTCCGATTTGACCCCTGGTGTGGGAACCTCCCTACGCTGAGAGGTCGGCCCGAGAAAAAAAAAAAGTGAAAAAAGGGCAGGGGGACTTCTTCCTGGGAGTTCCCGTTATGGCTTAGTAGGTTAAGGACCCGACAATGTCTCTGCAGGGGTGCAGGTTCAATTCCCAGCCTCACTTAGTGATTAAGGATCTGGTGTGCTATGGCTGTGGCATAGGCCTCAGCGGCAGCTCTGATTTGACCCCTAGACTGGGAACTTCCATATGCCACAGGTGCAGCTGTAAAAAGAAAAAAAAAAATAATAAAGTGGCTTATTTCCATTAAATGTCTCATCACTTTATTCATTTTTTTGCTGTGCCTGTGGCATGCAGAAATTCCTAGGCCAGGGACAAACATGTGCCACAGCAGTGACCCAAGCTATAGCAGTGACGACACCAGATCCTGAATCCACTAGGCTACCAGGGAACTCTCACTTTATTCATTTTCTTTATAACACGTATTACGATCTTTAATTATCCTCTTTGTTTACATTTAACTGTCTTTCTTTTTTTTTATGGCTGAGGGGCATAAGGAAGTTCCCAGGAGAGGGACTGAATCTGAGCAGCAACTGTGACCTACACTGCAGCTGTAGCAATGCCAGATCCCTTAACCCACTGCACTGGGCCAGGGATTGAACTTGCACCTCTGCAGTGACCTAAGCCACTGCAACTGGACTCTTAACCCGCTGTGGCACATCAGGAACTGCTTTATTGTCTTTTTCTTTTTTTGGTTTTTAGGGCTGCACCCACGGCATAAGGAGGTTCCCAGGCTAGGGGTCAAATCAGAGCTACAACTGCCAGCCTACACCACAGCCACAGCAACATGGGATCTGAGCCACGTCTGCGACCTACACCACAGCTCACGGCAACGCCAGATTCTTAACCCGGGGATCGAACCTACAACCTCATGGTTCCTAGTTGGATTTGTTTCCACTGCGCCACGATGGGAACACCCGTCTTTCTTTATCCATCCTGAACATGAGGTCTCTGTTGGCCGTATCATCTGATTGGTAGTGTCTGTCCCACAGGTGTTGCCGGTATGAATTAATAAAGTAAAAATAATACCAGCAGCTCTGCAAGGATACTGAGATGAAGAGATGCAATGATAGAGATAAAGTGCCTGTGATGAGTTCCCTGGTGGCCCACCAGGTTAAGGATTCAGCATTGTCACTGTGGTGGCTCAGGTCACTGCTGTGGCAAGGGCTCCATCCCTGGCCGGGGAACTTGCATGGCCAGAAAAAAAAAGGGCCTGTTATCTGTAAGCTTTTAAGAAATGTAACAAGTATTATGAAGACTGAGTAAATATTCAGAGCCACTAAATATTTGGTGCCAGTGATCCAGTAGAGGAAAAGCAGGCACAGTGCTGCCCACAATAGACCTCAGAGTTTCGTGTGCGAGACAGATAACTAAGAGACAGTTTGTGTGTGTGTTTTTCAGGGCTGCACCCATGACATATGGAAGTTCCCAGACTAGCGGTCAAATCATCAGAGCTGCAACTGCCAGCCATGCCAGCAGCCACAGCAACACGAGATCTGAGCTGGGTCTACAACCTACACCACAGCTCACTGCAACACCGGCTCCTTAACCCATAACCTACTACACAAGGGCAGGTATTGAACCCATGTCTTCATGGATACTAGTCAGATTTGTTACTGCTGAGCCATGAAGGGAACTACCTACTAGTTGGATTCGTAACCCTCTGAGCCACAATGGGAACACCTCTTTTTAAATTTTTCAAAGTGAAGCACAGTGGATCTACAATGTCGTGTAGTGCCCGTTATTATTCCGTGTGTCTCTGATCTAATGTCCCAGGTGAGTTTCTGTTTTCAACCCCCCAAACCCTCTCTCCTGGGGTCTGTCACTCACCCTCAATGTCATAGATCTTTTTTTGAAGCTCGGTGAATAGATCTTTCAGCTTCTCAAACGTGTCCAGAATCTTTACAAACTCCTCCACGGGTTTTGAGGCAAACTGGTGAAGTGTTTCTTGACTTTTCGTGGTCTTAAAATGCTTTCCGACCTGTGGGGGAGCGGAAAGCGACACGCTGGCATGCCCAGAACTGCTGATCCCTTTCCTTTCATTTGCGTGAGACCCCAGCCCCAGGGAGAAAGGGGAGTTGGGTTCAGGGAAAAAGAGAGGGAAGGAGTTCCCGTCGTGGCGCAGTGGTTAACGAATCTGACTAGGAACCATGAGGTCGTGGGTTCGGTCCCTGCCCTTGCTCAGTGGGTTAACGATCTGGCGTTGCCGTGAGCTGTGGTGTAGGTTGCACATGCGGCTCAGATCCCGAGTTGCTGTGGCTCTGGCGTAGGCCGGTGGCTACAGCTCCGATTGGACCCCTAGCCTGGGAACCTCCATATGCTGCGGGAGCGGCCCAAGAAATAGCTAAAAAGACCAAAAAAAAAAAAAAAAAAAAAAAAAAACCCAGGGAAGATGGCACCCAAGAAGCAGGAGGGTCCTGGGGCCCGTACCCCAATGATGTAGCGGACGATGTCCTTGGCGGAGCTGATGTCCTTTCCGTCGGTGGCTTCCCCGTCCGTGATGATGATAAGCACTTTTGTGGCATCTGGACGGGCCCCCAGCTTTTGCTGGAACACGTGACTCCTGTGTCCAGGAAAGGGAGGCATGTGAGAGGCTCCCCCAAATCGCATGAGGTCTCCCCCTCACCATGGCAACAGCCTTTCACACAATCCCCAGGTGGGTGTCCCCTGCCTTCCAAATTCTCTTTTTTTGCAGGGAAGGGGGCACACCAGTGGCATATGGACATTCCCAGGCTAGGGGTCAAATCGGAGCTGTAGCTGCAAGCCTGCACTACAGCCACAGCAATGCCAGATCCGAGCCATGTCTGCGACGTACACCACAGCTCACGGTAACGCCAGATCCTTAACCCAATGAGCAAGGCCAGGGATCGAACCTGCAATCTCATGGTTCCCAGTTGGATTTGGATTTGCTAACCACTGAGCCACCACGGGAACTCCTTTCTTTCTTTCATTTTTTTTTTTTCTGTCTTTTTGCCACTTCTTGGGCCGCTCCCTCGACATATGGAGGTTCCCAGGCTAGGGGTTGAATCGGAGCTGTAGCCACCGGCCTACGCCAGAGCCACAGCAACATGGGATCTGAGCCGCATGTGCAACCTACACCATAGCTCACAGCAACGCCGGATCCTTAACCCATTGAGCAAGGCCAGGGATTGAACCCAAAACCCCATGGTTCCTAGTCGGATTCGTTAACCACTGAGCCACGACGGGAACTCCTCTTTCTTTCTTTCTTTCTTTCTCTCTCTCTCTCTCTCCCTCTCTTTCTCTTTCTCTATTCTTTCCTACCTTCCTTCCTTCCTCCCTCCCTGCCCTTTTCTGGTTATGGCTGCACCCACACCAGACGGAATCTGAGTTTCTGCTGTGGAAACACCAGATCCTTTAACCTGGATCCTTTAACCCACTGTGCCAGGGTGGGGATCAAATCTTTGCCTCCACAGCGGCCCGAGCCACTGCAGTCTGACTCTTCATGCACTGTGTCACTGCAGGAACAAGGGCTTGGGTTTTCTATTCTCATTTCAACCACGTGGCAACTTCGCTTTTATCATGTAGATATGCTGGTGGTCTAGGTGAGATTTCAGTGGAAGGATGGGTTTCTATGGCAATTCTATGATTCTAGAGAAAATTCATATAACATGTTTTCTGCCTCCTATACCATTGCCAGGCTGCCTGTGGATCTCTGCCACAGCAAGTCTCCTAGAAAATCAAAGAGAATTGTTTCTGTGTCGGGTTTTCCCTAAACTTTAAGCTCCTGAAGGAAAGACCCCTGTTTTGGTTTTTTGTTTTGGTTTTTTGTCTTTTTAGGGCCACACCAGCAGCATGTGGAGGTTCCCAGGCTAGGGGTCTAATCAGAGCTGTAGCTGCCTGCCTACACCACAGCCACAGCAACGAGGGACCTGAGCCATGTCTTTGATCTACACCACAGCTCAGAGCAACACCAGATCCAAGCCACATCTGCAACCTACACCACAGCTCACAGCAACGGATCCTTAACCCACTGAGTGAGGCCAGGGATCGAACCTGCATCCTCATGGATGCTAGTCAGGTTCACTACTGCTGTGCCACAACGGGAACGTACACATATACACACAGCCCAACTATGTTCACCTAGGCCTCAATTTGAACACAACAATCTGCTCCAACTCTGGGAAAAAAAATTTCTATAGTAGATTTTTAAAATATGGGGCTCCCTAGTGGCCCAGTAGCCTAAGGATTTGGTGTTGTCACTGCTGTGGTGTGCATTTGATCCCTGGCCCTGGGAACTTCTGTATGCCATAAGTGGCCAAAAAAAAAAAAAAAAATCAGGAGATGCTAGTTTCCTATGTGGGACTTGAATACAATGACTTTTAAAATCTTGTTTTATTTTTTAACTTTTTTAGGGCCACACCCGAGGCATATGGATATTCCCAGGCTAGGGATCAAATGAGAGATGTAGCTGCCAGCCTATACCACAGCCAAAGTGACATCAGATCCTTAATTCACTGAGCGAGGCCAGGAATCAAACCTGCAACCTCATGGACACTAGTCAGGTTTGTTACCTCTGAGCCATGACGGGAACTCTGAATACACTGACTTTATGAGCAATTCAAAGAATTCTTCGAAAATAATTTGAGATTTGGGTTCCTATGGTGACTTCAAAAGGTGATACCCATTTAAGATGTGACTCTACCTCGGCTGCCATCAGCCACAATCACTTTCCAAGTCCTGGTTCTAATCCCTCAAGAGGCCTGGCAACATTCTCTGTCCTGAAAGTTCGTGAGCATCCTCTCAAGAATCTCCCTTTGGGATTTAGTTGGTGTAGAGTCCTGTTACGACCAAAAGAAGCTGGACTAAAATTGTTCCACTTGAAGTTCCTGTTGTGGCTCAGTGGAAATGAATCTGACTCGTATTCATGAGGATGCAGGTTCGATCCCTGGCCTCACTCAGTGGGTTAAGGATCCGGTGCTGCCGTGAGCTGTGGTGTAGATCGCCATCGAGGCTCGGATCTGGCGTTGCTGTGGCTGTGGTGCAGGCCAGCGGCTACAGCTCTGACTGGACCCCTAGCCTGGGAACTTCGATATGCCTCAGGTGCGGCCCTACAAAGACAATAAAATAAAATCAAATTGCTCCCCCTGAATTCTTTTTTCTTTTTTTTAAGGGCCACACCCACAGCACATGGAGGTTCCCAGGCTAGGGGGTCTAACCAGAGCTGTAGCCGCTGGCCTACACCACAGCCACGGCAATGCAGGATCCGAGCCTCATCTGTGATCTACACCACAGCTCACAGCAATGCCCGATCCTTAACCCACGGAGCGAGGCCAGGGATCGAATTGGCAACCTCATGCTTCCTGGTCAGATTCATTTCCGCTACGCCAAAACGGGAGCTCCTCCACGTGAATTCTTACAAGAACCTGCCCCTTGCTGAAGCCACCTGGGGGGTTCCTACACCCTCAACTTGAAGACGTTTATACACACAGACCGACCAATAGATGGGCTCGCTCTTAAAAGGGAACTCACGCAACATAGTCGATGGCACCAAAGGTGTTGGTCAACTCGCGCATGTGTTTGACATTATTCAGCAGAACATCCGGGTTCTTCTGTTTAGCATAATCCAAGAAAGTAAATTCTGTACGGTAGGTTGTGGAAAATTGAACAGCAGCAAACTAGAAAAAAAAAAAGAAGGAAGATGTGAAATGTCGCTCCCTATCCCTCCCACTTGTTCATCCTAGTCTCCCCTTCTGTGTGTGTGTGTGTGTGTGTGTGTGTGTGTGTGTGTGTGTGTGTGTGTGTGTTTTCTAGGGCCGCTCCCGCAGCATATGGAGGTTCCCAGGCTAGGGGTCCAATCAGAACTGTAGCCCTGGCCTACACCACAGCCATAGCCATGCAGGATCTGAGCCACGTCTGCAACCTACACCACAGCTCACGGCAACGCTGGATCCTTAACCCACTGAGCAAGGCCAAGGGACGAACCCACAACTTCATGGTTCCTAGTCAGATTCGTTAACAACTGAGCCACGACGGGAACTACGTAGTTTCCCCTTCTTACGCAGGACCTGGGCAACCCTACTCCGCATTCCTGACTCCAATCGTTCTTATCAAAATGAGGCTGTACAGGGAGTTGTGGTTGTGGCTCAGTGAAAACGAATCCAACTAGTATCCACGAGGATGTGGGTTGGATCCTTGGCCTCGCTCAGTGGGTTAAGGATTCAGCGTTGTGTGTGAGCTGTGGTGTAGGCAGCAGGTGTAGCTTGGGTCCCGTGTTGCTGTGGGTGTGGTGTAAGCTGGCACCTGTAGTTCTGATTCGACCCCTACCTAGTCCGCGAACTTCCATATGCCATGGGTGTGGCCCTGGGAAAAAGAAAAAAAAAAAAGAGGCGGTAGAGAAACATATAGAAATAAAATCAGGTTAGCCTCGAATCTCTCATGGAATGCTATCTGCTGGGGTCTGCTTCTCCGGGTCTGCCTACTTCACCAACAGAGATGGTTCTCGGCAGCCGTCTGAGTGACCCTGCTAACCTGGGTACAACTGGCTGGGCCAAAGATGACCACTGGCCTGAGGCAAGGCCAGTCAGAATCTGTCTCTGAGAAACTGGAATTTGCAGAGGGAGGGGTTGGCTGAGAGAAAGATTACAAAACAAACAAACAAAGCTAAAAAACCCAGAAGTTCCGTTGTGGCTCAGCAGTAACAAACCCAAGGCAATGAACCATGAGGACGCGGGTTCGATCCCTGCCCTCGCTCAGTGGGTTAAAGATCCAGCATTGCTGTGAGCTGTCGTGTAGGTTGCAGATGCAGCTCGATCCCATATTGCTGTGCCTGTGGCGTAGGCCGACGGCTACAGCTCTGATTCGAACACTAGCCTGGCAACCTCCATGTGCCGCAGGTGCAGCCCTAAAAAGGCAAAAACAAACACCAAAAAAACCCTCCAGAAACTTTCACATGTGAGCATGGGAGCTTTCCACAGGCCCATGTGATCCAAAAAAGTTGAGGGCGCCAGGCCAGAGAGTAAGAGAAGAGGGAAGCAAGAGCCAAAATGAAACAGAAATGAGAATTAGGGAGAATCCTGGCAGCCGAGGCCCATGCCCTTAGGTTCTAGAACCATGGCCTTCTAGATGATTCCTGAGTGCCTTGAGTGAGCTCAGGGAGGCATCTAGCGCCTACCACCAGGAATCCTATGGAATACCTTTACCTGGTAGGAAGTGTTGCTGAGTTTCTTCATCACATCCTTCATGAAGTCCACGATTTTCCGAAATTCTTCGGGACTCAAGCTGTTTGATCCATCAAACAGAAATACCAAGTCCACGTTGCCCTTTATACATTCTGCAGGGGCCAGACACAGAGAGATGTAGTTAAAGGGCCTGCAGGGCTTGACCTGTCCGTGCAGTTCCCAGGAAGAAGCCACCATTTGGAGGTATTTTTACCCACTGGATCCCCAGATCCTTACCCTGATAACCAGGGCGCCCTTGCAGCACAGGACCCCCCAGGCCCTGGTGGAAGAGGTAACACAGGCCACTTAGATAGATGTTCTGATCACATGTCCGAGACAGCCCAGGGTCACAGGCCTGAAAAGGAAGCAAATATTTATTTATTTATTTATTGTATTTATTTTTGGCGGCACCTGCAGCATGTGGAAGTTTCCGGGCCAGGGATTGAACCTGCACCACCGCAGCCACCCCAGCCACTGCCTTGACAAGGCCAGATCTTTAACCCACTGCACCACAAGGGAACTCCAGGAAGCAACGATTTTTTTTAAAGGGTTGGTGCTTGCTCTTGTGGTGGTGTCTTTTGGGCATTATCAGCTAAGAACAAGGACCTTCAGAATTGTCATCCCCTGATCTCATTCCCCACCTCCAGCTTGTTACCAAAGCAAAGTAGTTCTTTTTTTTTTTTTGGTCTTTTTGTCTTTTTAGGGCCATACTCATGGCATATGGGGGTTCCCAGGCTAGGGGTCGAATCAGAGCTACAGCTGCCGGCCTACATCACAGCCGCAGCAACGCCAGGGCCGAGCCATGTCTTTGACCTACACCACAGCTCATGGCAATGCCGGATCCTTAACCCACTGAGCCAGGCCAGGGATCAAACCCGCAACTTCATGGTTCCTAGTCGGATTCGTTTCCGCTGCGCCACGACAGGAACTCCTCTTCCTTCTTTTCAATATCTCTTTTTGAGCATCAAGTCTCACAGGCATCAATATCACACTCTATCAAGTTCTTACCAAAAGACTGTTCGTTGTGGGATCTGTCGCCAAGGTCATTCCCAAGTACTTGGAGGTATAGTTGGAACCTGTTGGCACCAGAAGATTGGTCTGAAGGAACTTAGACAATCCAGGTGTGGCAGGGGGCAGCCTTGATTTCCTGACATTCCTCCCAGCTCCCGAACCAGTTACTCACCACTTGGTGTGACTTGCATGCATTGTCCATTGTCTGGCTGACACTGATAGAGGCTTCCCATGCTGTTCCCCTCACCTGGAGCTCCCACGAAAACCCTGATGAGAAATCTCACTTGTGAGATGGAGTTGGTCACCCACATCCTACCTATTAAGGGGGTTCAGATCCCCCACAAGGTATCTCAAAGCAGCCACTCCCCATCTCTCAGCCCCCACCTTTTCCCTACTTAATCCCAGATAAAAAAAAATCCAATATGTCACAATTCTTAAAAGTTAAAGATCTTTTCTATTAACAGTCCAGAAAAACAGAGGTCCAGAGAATGATTTTTCAGAATGTCACATTACGAGTTCATTCAATTAGCCATCAACTCAACTCATTTATGGCCTAACTGCTTTGTGCTAGGCTGTGGTCTGTACTAGGGATGGGGTAAGGGGCTGGAAAGAGAAACAGAATCCCTGCCTTCAAGGAGCGCACCCTTTAGTCTGGGAGAGAATGGGGAATCTGGAAGTGCAGCAAAGCACTTTAGGGGTGGTGATACATTTTCTCTTGGATTTAGGCACTTATGGCACTTTAACGATGGATGGTCCTTATCCTACTACCCCATGGTCCTGCTCCTGATTCTTGGAAATCCCACCACGGACTCCTCGAAACTGTTCAGAGGACTGTTTAGAAACTGCCAGGGCGCAGGGCAGGGAGGGCCTGCGGGGGGCAGCTCACCCATTTCCAACCTGCAGGACACGGTACCCAAAGTGCCTGCCGGCGAGTGGGAAGGAGAAGTGTTGTACGTGCCGCACGTCCAGGTTGTAGCTCCAGGCGGCGGCTGTGGGAGACCAGGAGCCTGTCAGCCACTTCCGGTCAGGGACCACCAACCCCGCCCCAACCCCACCCCCCGGCCCTGGAGTGCCGGGCGCTGATTGGCTGCCGCCCACGTGCCCCAAGTGGGCGGCCAGACCCGCAAGGACCTGGCTTTCTTCTCCCCGGGGGTTCCCCAACAGCAGGGCAGGAATCCGTTCCCTGGCCCGCTCCTTGAGGGCCCGGACTCCAGCAAATATGGAAGCAGGGATGCCTTCCTACCCAGACCTCTGGCGGCGCCAGAGCCTGGGAAAGACACACAATTTCCCGTTTGTTTGCTCGGCAAAGAAAGACGAATGAGAAGGTGGAGGAGCAAAGCGAAGGCCACCGCTCCCCACCCCAACCAGGCAGTCAGAATGTCCCAAGGCGGGTACATTTTCCTATGTGTCCACTTCTCCCTTAGGCCTGAGGGCCAGTTACCCTGAAAATCAGATAATTGGTCTCAGACTTCCTCCTGGTGAAAGTGCAAGATCCCTTGATACTGTGACGCTTCCTCCATGCTCTCATCTAATGGTCCCTCACTCCCCACCGGACCATGGACCACCCTCTCCCGTTAACTATTAGATCTCAAATTCCCCCGTGACATCCCTCACTTCAGTGAGCCTAGGCGTCATCTGAAAGTCCCAAACTCCTTTCCCGCCCTGCTTTCCTTCCACGCCTCAGGCTAATATCCAAGCATCCTAGGTATCAGAGATGCTCGTCCTGTCCTTTATTCACATGGAGAAACTGGGGCCCAGAAAGGGTAAAGGTTTTGCCTAAGATGGCACAGAGAGGTGATGCTTCTCTGGGAGGGACCAGATCCTGGACCAGCTCTAGGGACCCATTAACCACTGACCTTTTTTAAAGGGCCCTCTCCCCTATCTCTCATCATTCTCACCTTTCTTTCCCTTCTCTGTCTTTTCCTTCATACCTTGCCCATGCTTTCTTTGCCGGCTTCTTCCTCCAGACTTCCTGTGCTTCGCTTTACCAATGAAATGGCCCATCCTACCCTCAGAACAGCTGCACATTTACTCTGGTTCCACAAAGCCCTGCAGTTTCCCTGGTCACAGGCACAGGTCCCTTCCCCTCCCCACCTCCCTTGCCTACCAAAGAGAAAAGGCCCGGACAGCAGCAGCCTCATCACGATGATGCAGGAGTTCATCTTTGAAGCTTCTGGAGGGACCATACCCAGGCGAAGTCTCAGAGGGCCCCTGGGATTTGCTGGCAACCCAGACAGGGTGAAAGACGGAAATGATAGAGCCCCTGGGGCCTCTTGCAATGGAACTTTCTCACTGAGGCACCAGGCTGCTGACACTGGGTTGGGGTGGGTGGTGATGGGAGGGCTGTACATGAAGGGTTGTGAAACCACACGGGTTCAGAGAGGAAGTGTAAGCAGGTTAGAGACACTTCCTGTGCCTGCTTTGCATTTTCATATCATCTGCCCATGAGCTTAAAGCATATTAAAGCTCAGCAGAGGACTAGTCCAGTAAACTCTAGTACAGCTATAATGGAAAGCTATGCGGTCGCCAGAAAGAATGAAGAAAGAAAGAAAGAAGGTGGTGGGGGGGAATAATGAGACAGCTTTCTCCTGACATTGAAGGAGGCCCATGATGAAGAAAAAGAACAAGTTACAGAACACTGTATTTTAGGAACTCATCTCGGGGCTAAAAAAAACCAAAAAATTATTTCCGCAGAATGGGAGATAAATGATTTGCAAGTTATTGCTCTGATATGGGACTTGTATTTAGAATATATAAAGAACTCTTGTAACTCAACAATAAAAACACAACCCAGGTTTTTTTGTTTGTTTGTTTGGTTGGTTGGTTTTTTGTCTTTTGTCTTTTGTCCTTTTAGGGCCGCACCAGTGGCATATGGAGGTTCCCAGGCTAGGGGTCAAATCAGAGCTACAGCTGTAGGCCTAAGCTGCAGCCACAGCAATGCCAGATCCAAGCCGTGTCTGCAACCTACACCACAGCTCACAGCAACGCCGGATCCTTAACCCACTGAGCAGAGCCAAGGATGGAACCTGTGTCCTCATAGATGCTAGTCTGGTTTGTGAACCACTGAGCCACAGTGGGAACTTCAAGACCACCCAGCTTTTTAAGTGGGTGAAGAATTTGAATAGACATTTCTCCAAAGACAGTATATAAAATGGCCATTCTGGCATTCCTGTTGCGGCTCAGTGGTAACGAACCTGACTAGTATCCATGAGGATGCAGGTTTGATCCCTGGCCTCACTCAGTGGGTTAAGGAGCCATCGTTGCTGTGGTGTAGGTCACAGATATGACTCAGATCTGGCATTGCTGTGGCTGTGGTGTAGGCCGGCAGCTGCAGCTCTAATTCGACCCCAGTCTGGGAACTTCCATGTGCCATGGGTCCGGCCATAAAAAGAAAGAAAAAAAAAAAAAAAAAAGGCCACTGAGCATTTGAAAATGTTCAGTATTATTAGTCATGAGGGAAATGCATATCAAAACTGAAAGATATCACTTCACACCCACAAGGATGGCTAGAATAAAAAAGAAAGAAAGAAAAAAAGCAAATATTCATGAGAATGTAGAGAGATTGGAACCCTCACATTTTGCCAGTGGGAATTTAAGCCGGTGCAACTACAGTGGAAAACAGTTTAACAGTTTCTCAAAAAAGTTAAAATAGAGTTTCCATGTGACCTAGCAATTCCTAGGTGTAGACCCCAAGGAATTGAAAGCATGTGTTCACGAGAAAACTTATACGCAAATGTTCCTAACGGCATTATTCATATTAGCCAAAAACTGGAAACAGTGCAAATGTTCACCAAGTGATGAATGAATAAACAAAGTAAGGTATATTCATACAGTGGGTGTTATTCATCCATGAAAAAGAGCGTAGTTCTTGCTATAATGTGGGCAAACTTTGAAAACGTGCTAAGTGAAAGAAGCTAGGCACCAAATGTGAATATTTTTCGATTCTTGTTTGATAGTATCACTTTTGTTTTTTTAAATCTTTTTGTCTTTTCTAGGGCTGCACCTGCAGCATATGGAGGATCCTTAGGCTAGGGGTCCAATCGGAGCTGTAGCCGCCAGCCTATGCCACAGCCACAGCCACGCAGGATCCGAGCCGCATCTTTGACCTGCACCACAGCTCATGGTAACACCAGATCCTTAACCCACAGCTCATGGCAACGCCAGATCCTTAACCAAACGCCAGATCCTTAATCCCATCGGGGCCAGGGATCGAACCGGCAACCTCATGGTTCCTAATCCGATTCGTTAACCACTGAGCCACGACGGGAACTCTGATAGTATCACTTTTGGGGATAGAGTGAAGAAACACAAATATTTAAAAATATAAGCATTTCTCTGATTAAAAAAAAAAAAAAAGAAAAGAAAGAAAAAGAAAGAAAGAAGCAGCAGCCATGCACAAAAGGTCACATATTGTCTGATTGCATTTAAGTGAAATGTCCAGTAAGGCCAATTCATACAGACAGAAAATAAGAGTAAGGGGCATGACTGCTGGTGGGAATAGAGGTTTTTCTCAGCGTGATGGAATATTCTGGAATTAGGCAGTCGTGATGGTTGCACAACTTGTGAACGTATTTTAAAAACCGCTAAATTGTACACTTTAAAATGGTGACTTTTTTGTGTTTTTCTGGCCTGCCTGTGGCATGCAGAAGTTTCCGGCCAGGGATCGAACCCGTGCCACGGCAGCAATCCGAGCTGCTACAGGGATGCCAGATCCTTAACCCACTACTCCACAAGGGAACACCCCATATGGTGAGTTTTACGGTATGTGAATTATATCTAAAAAAAAAAAAAAAAAATATATATATATATATATATATAGAGAGAGAGAGAGAGAGAGATAGAGAGAGAGAGAGAGAGAGAGAGAGGTCGAATTATGTGTATGTGTGTGTAAAAAAATCTGAAAGGACGTACAACCAAACTCCAAACAGTGGTTACCTCTGCAGAATATGGTATCATCTGAAAAAAAAAGTTTTTTTTTTCAGTGAGGATATATAACTTGGGAAATTTAAAAAATATTAAAAACACAACAGAATAGAGGAACTATATTTGTTTATGGGAAAGTGATACTGATATATTCAGAGTCTCTGCGGTGAAGAAATCCTGCTCAACCTGCAAAGTCACTTCCAATGTCACTGCCCTGGAAAGGCTTTTGTAGGCAGATTACCTGTAATCTATTGTCAAGCAGTTACAATCTGGCCAGTTAGCTCTCTTGGTAATTAGATGATGTGAGATTGTCTTTTTCAAATTCAGTCAAAATCTGTTAAGTCAGATGATTTCTTTGATTCTCTGTACAGCAGTTCCAGTTGACATCTAGCCAAATTCTTTTGTTTGGTTCTGAAATGACAAAAAATATATACATTAAAAAAAAATCAGAGTTCCCATCGTGGCGCAGTGGTTAACGAATCCGACTAGGAACCATGAGCTTGCGGGTTCGGTCCCTGCCCTTGCTCAGTGGGTTAACGATCCGGCGTTGCCGTGAGCTGTGGTGTAGGTTGCAGACGCGGCTCGGATCCCGCGTTGCTGTGGCTCTGGCGTAGGCCGGTGGCTACAACTCCGATTCAACCCCTAGCCTGGGAACCTCCATATGCCGCGGGGAGCAGCCCAAGAAATAGCAACAACAACAACAACAAAAAAGACAAAAACAAACAAACAAACAAACAAAAAATCTGTTTTAGGCGTTCCCATCATGGTGCAGTGGGTGACGAATCCAATTAGGAACCATGAGATTGCGGGTTCGAACCCTGGCCTTTCTCAGTGGGTTAAGGATCTGGCGTTGCCATGAGCTGTGGTGTACGTCGCAGATGCGGCTCAGATCCTGAGTTGCTGTGGCTGTGGTGTGGGCCAGCAGCTACACCTCTGATTAGACCCCTAGCCTGGGAACCTCCATATGCCGTGGGAGCAGCCCTAGAAAAGGCAAAAAGACAAAAAATAAAATAATAAAATAAAATAAAATTCAAACATCACAAAAGTATGTAAAGTAAGAGTAAAAACTTTAGAATAACCACTGTTAACAATTGGAGCAGAATTCCTGTTGTGGCTCAGCAGTTAATGAACTGGACTAGGATCCATGAGGATGCAGGTTTGATCCCTGGCCTTGATCTGTGCATTGAGGATCAGTGCATTGCCTTGAGCTGTGGTGTAGGTCATAGACTTTGTTCCGATCTTGAGTCGCTATGACTCTGGCGTAGGCCGGTGGCTACCGCTCCAATTGGACCCTTAGCCTGGGAACCTCCATATGCTATGAGTGCAGCCCTAAAAAGACAAAAAGACCAAAACAAAAGCAAAAACAAAACAAAACAAAAACAATCGGAGCAATGCATCTTTTTTTTTTTTCCTTTGGCTGCGGCCACGGCATGCAGAAGTTTCCGGGACAGGAAAGGAAACCAAGCCGCAGTAGAGACCCAAGCTGCTGCAGTGACAATGCTGGATCTTTAACCCACTTTGCCATAAGGAACTCCTGAAACCATGCATTCTTCATGACCAAAAATTGTTAGTCCTAGTAGTTAACCATACAGGTCTGACTTGTTCTGAAAAATCGTACTTCTCTCACCATGGACCATCTAACCCAGAATTAATAGACAAATCAGCCATCTCTGGTATGAAGGTTTTCCTTTAGGCCAGCTTCAAATTTTAGATACCTGCATTAGGGCTTAAGTTTATAGAAAATTTTAAGTGTATCACTAGCTGTGAATAGAACACCTGGCATGAAGAGAATTCAGGGAACAACCTCAGAGTCTCTACTGCTTGAATTATAGTTTATGTATATGTTTCAGCAGGCAGGTATACTCACTTATGTATTTATGTATTTATCATGTTCTGGTTTCTTTTTCTTTTTTTGTTTTTTTTAGGACCGCACCCCCGGCATATGGAAGTTCCCAGGATAGGGGTCTAATTGGAGCTGCAGCTGCCACAGTCACAGCGTCTAGGGATCAGAGCTGCATCTGCTACCTACACTGCAGCTCAGGACAATGTTGGATCCTTAACCCACAGAGCAAGGCCAGGGATCGAACCTTCATCATGATGGATGAAAGTCAGGTTCGTTACCACTGAACAACCACGGGAACTACTCTGGTTTCCATTTTTAAAAAACAAAACCAGAGTTCCTGTTATGGCTCAGCGGAAATGAATCTGACTAGGAACCATGAGGTTTTGGGTTTGATCCCTGGCCTCATTCAGTGGGTTAAGGATCTGGTGTTGCCGTGAACTGTGGTGTAGGTCACAGATGTGGCTTGGATCTGGCATTGCTGTGGCTGTGGCATAGGCTGGCAGCTACAGCTCCGATTAGACCCCTAGCCTGGGAGCCTCCATATGCCATGGTTGCAGCCCTAAAAGAACAAAAAGACAAAAAAAATACCCCACAAAAACCAAAAATATATATATATATATTTCCCTTTTGTCCAAGGGCTATAAGGCTGAGGAAGCTACCAAGTACAAGGAAACCCCAAAGATTCTAAGTCAGGGGCCCAATGCAGGAGAGAGTAGGTGATTCCCCTGAAGAGCTGGGCTGCAAAGATCTCAGGCTGGGGCCACGTGGAGAAGGCCTGAGGCAGGGTGCGCCTGAGTGCCCATGGGCGCGCGTGCACACACACACACACACACACACACACACACACACTTCTCCCTAATCATGGTTGTCAGCTGCTTTCATAACAGCCCAGACTGTCAGTTCTCTGAGGGCCCCACATCCTCCCTGCTGTCTTGAAATTCCGTTCTTTCTATTGGAAGCTCCATCAATTCCCACCTGAATAATTCATTGCCACTGTGGCTCTTCTTTCCCTTAGTCACCTCCGCCTAGAGAAGGTTCTACTACCCCAGGAAACTTTTTTTTTTTTTTTTTTTTGGTCTCTTTAGGGCCACAGTCGAGGCATATGAGGTTCCCAGGCTAGGGGGCCAATTGGAGCTACAGCTGCTGGCCTACACCACAGCCACAGCAATGCCAGATGGGCGCCGCATCTGCGACCTACACTACCACAGCTCACGGCAACACCGGATCCTATACCCACTGAGTGAGGCCAGGGATCGAACCTGCGTCCTCATGGATCCTGGCCAGATTCGTTTCTGATGCACCATGATCGGAACTCCTACCCCGTGAACCTTGAGAAGCCTGACCGTGACTCTCTCATGCTTCAAAATCATCTCTGATGAATCCCCTTTTGCACACACAAGATCACGTCTGGGCTCCTTGACCTGGTTTTCAGGGGCCTCTCTATACCCTGTGGGCTAATTAGCAAATGTCTCATTGGTGTTCAAACCGAAAAAGAATCTAGAGAAAAGTTTGCGAAATGCAAAGTGTTGGCCATACTTGCACTTGCTTCTGAGGAAAGCACCTTCAGTGGGAGGTTTCTGCATAATGTCATCACGGCTGCATGGGTGAAAATGAATCACTGGTGGGGTGATGGCTGACCGGACCCAAGATGGATCCCAGGGCAAAGATGGGACCCAACACATGCAGCTCTTTCCAAGATGGCTTGGTTGCTTGTTTATGAGTTATTCCACACAGGATCATGCAAATAGACTCAAGGAGTTCCCACTGTGGCTCAGCAGGTTAAGAACCCATCGTCTGTAATGATGCGGGTTCAATCCCTGGCCTTGCTCAGTGGGTTAAGGATCCAATATTGGGAGTTTCCATTGTGGTGCAGCAGAAACAAATCCAACTAGTATCCATGAGGATGTGGGTTTGATCCCTGGCCTTGTTCAGCAGGTTGGGGAACCAGCGTTGCTGTGAGCTGTGGTGTAGGTTGCAGATGCTGCTCAGATCCCACATTGCTGTGGCTTTGGGGTAGACTGGCGGCTGTAGCTCCAATTTGACCCCTAGCCTGGGAACTTCCATATGTTGTGGGATGCAGCCCTAAAAAGCAAAAAAAAAAAAAAAAAAAAAAGGGATCCTATGTTGTTTCAAGCTGCATCAAGCTGCAGTGTAGGTCGCAGATGCAGCTTACATCTGGTATTGCCATGACTGTGGTATAGACCACAGCTGCAAGTCCCATTCAACTCCTGGCCCAGAAACTTCCATATGCCACAGATGCAGCAATAAGAAGAAAAAAAAGAAGCAGCAAGAAAGTGGGCTCAAATATATCCTCGCACAGAGCAGTAACAAAGGAGGTCCTAGAGTGGGAACATCCAGGGTACCAGAATCCCTGCACCTGGACGGAGCCAGTGGCCTGGATGCCGCAAGTCTCTGTGTTCTCTGCAGAGTAAAATGATTTCATTTATTTATTTATTTATTGTCTTTTTGTCCTTTTAGGCCGCACCCTCGGCATATGGAGGTTCCCAGGCTAGGGATCTAATCAGACAGAGCTACAGCTGCCGGCCTACACCAGAGCCACAGCAACACCAGATCTGAGCCGCGTCTTTGACCTATACACCATAGCTCACGGCAACGCCGGTTCCTTAACCCACTGAGTGAGGCCAGGGATTGAACCTGCAACCTCATGGTTCTTAGTCGGATTTGTTAACCACTGAGCCATGACGGGAACTCCTGTAAAATGATTTTAATTATGTCTTTCCATAGGTTCATGTGAAAACAATGAGAATTTTCTCTTGCTCTATTCAAGAGAGCAAACAAAACTTTGTGTCCTGCCATTGTGCATCTTCATCACTGCTCATTCCTTGGAACAGGCAACCACCATCTTGCGCCTGGATTTTTTGTTTGTTTTTCATCAGATTGCTTTTTTTTTTTTTTTTTTTTTTGTCTTTTCTAGGGCCGCTCCCACAGCATATGGAGGTTCCCAGGCTAGGGGTCTAATCGGAGCTGTAGCCACCAGCCTACGCCAGAGCCACAGCAACACGGAATCCGAGCCGCATCTGCGACCCACACCACAGCTCATGGCAACGCCAGATCCTTAACCCACTGAGCAAGGACAGGGATCGAACCTGCAACCTCATGATTCCTAGTCAGATTCGTAACCACTGCGCCACGACGGGAACTCCCCAGATTGTTTTCTATTTTTTAATAAATACAAATAATCCTTCAATCCTCCATGTTCCCCTCTCTGGTCTCATGCCCTCGAAGCAATAATTATAATTAGGTTTGAGGGTAATGATTTAATATTTTAGTATATATAAATATCACTCTATATATGCAAAGCTTATTGTAGGCCAATTATACCTCAAAAAGCTATTGCAGGAGTTCCCGTCGTGGCGCAGTGGTTAACAAATCTGACTAGGAACCATGAGGTTGCGGGTTCGGTCCCTGCCCTTGCTCAGTGGGTTAAGGATACGGCGTTGCCGTGAGCTGTGGTGTAGGTTGCAGACGCGGCTCGGATCCCGCGTTGCTGTGGCTCTGGCGTAGGCCGGTGGCTACAGCTCCGATTCAACCCCTAGCCTGGGAACCTCCATATGCCGTGGGAGCGGCCCAAGAAATAGCAACAACAACAAAAGACAAAAAGACAAAAGACAAAAAAAAAAAAAAAAAAAAAAAAGCTATTGCAAAACAAACAGAGAGGCCACATGCAGTAAAAAATGATACATTCATGTGTGATATTTAAGATTTTTCATTGACAAAATGAGTTAAAACTCTACAAAACATTCTGCCGTTTGCTTTGTTAACTCAATGGAATGTCTGTGAGACCAGTTGATGGGGGTATATATAGTTCTGGCTTGTTTTTTTTTTTCCTGCTTTTTTTTTTTTTTTTGAGAGGATGGTGGCTGCACCCTCAGCATATGGAAGTTATACAGGTTGAATCAAAACTACAGCGGCCAGCCTACACCACAGCCACAGTAACGGCAAATCTGACCCACATCTGCAAACTACACCACAGCTCACAGCAATGCCAGATCCTTAACCCACTGAGCAAGGCCAGGGATCAAACCCAAGTTCTCACAAATACTAGTCGGATTTGTTTCTGCTGCACCATAATGGAAACGTCCCTGGCTTGTTCATTTTGACAGCTGTATAGTGTTCCATTGTTTGGGTATGTTCACATGTAGTCTTCCTTTTCTGGTAAATGTTGAGTTGCAATGTTTCAATAAAAATATTTGTATAGGAGTTCCCTGTGGGGCAGTGAGTTAAATATCTGGCAGTTGTCACTGCAGTGGCTTGGATGGCTGCTGAGGGGAGGGTTAAATCTCCAGCCCAGGAACAGCACAATGCCATGGATGCAGCCCAAAAAAAAAAAAAAAAATCCTTGTATATGTCTTTTTTTTTTTTTTTTTTTTTTTTTGTCTTTTCTAGGGCTGCACCCGCAGCATATGGAGGTTTCCAGGCTAGGGGTCTAATCGGAGCTGTAGCCACTGGCCTACACCACAGCCACAGCAACACCAGATCCGAGCCGCGTCTGTGACCTACACCACAGCTCACGGCGACACCGGATCCTTAACCCACTGAGTGAGGCCAGGGATCAAACCCACCTCCTCATGGTTCCTAGTTGGATTTGTTAACCACTGCGCCACAACGGGAACTCCTAGTATCATTTTAAAAATTAGATTCCACATATACGTGATACCGTATGATATTTGTCTTTCTTTTTTTTTTGTCTTTTTGCCATTTCGTGGGCCGCTCCTGCGGCATGTTGACATTCCCAGGCTAGGGGTCGAATCGGAGCTGTGGCCACCAGCCTACACCAGAGCCACAGCAACTCGGGATCCGAGCCGAGTCTGCAACCTACACCACAGCTCACGGCAACGCCGAATCGTTAACCCACTGAGCAAGGGCAGGGACTGAACCCACACAACCTCATGGTTCCTAGTCGGATTCGTTAACCACCGCGCCATGACGGGAACTCCCGTCTTTCTCTTTCTGACTTCACTTAGTACAGTAATCTCCAGCTCCATCCATCTTGCTGCAAATGAGGTTATTTCATTCTTTTTATGGCTGAGCAATATCCCATTGTATATATGGAAATGGATTTTGACTTAATTCTTATAGAATTTGTTTACATTATAATGTCCAATTTTGTCTATTAAGGGATATATGTAAAAGCTTGTCAGGAGTTCCCATAACCTGGGAGAGGCTTCTGGTGGAAGCCAACCCATAGCCTGGGAACTTCCATAGGCTGCAAGTGTAACCCTAAAATACTAAAAAAAAAAAAAAAAAAACCACAAAAAACAACCAAAAAATCACCAAGCCCAAGTCCTTAACCCATCGACTATCTCATCATCTGGCAGAACTCATTCCCTCTGACTCACTCCCTTCAAGCCACACTGCTGTGCTGACCCTTTGATCCTTTGCCTCAGGGCACCTCTTCTGGTCTTGCTGACTCCTTCTCTCCTCTCCCCCCCTCCCCCTTTTTTTTTTTTTTTTTTGTGTGTGTGTTTTTCTTGGGCCACTCCCTCGGCATATGGAGGTTCCCAGGCTAGGGGTTGAATCGGAGCTGTAGCCACCGGCCTACACCAGAGCCACAGCAACGCGGGATCCGAGCCGCGTCTGCAACCTACACCACAGCTCACGGCAACGCCGGATCGTTAACCCACTGAGCAAGGGCAGGGACCGAACCCGCAACCTCATGGTTCCTAGTCGGATTCGTTAACCACTGCGCCACGACTGGAACTCCCCATGTTGGCTTTAGAAGCAAAAATCTGTATTGTCCAAAAGGGAGAGGTTGAAGGAGTTGAAAGAAGAGGGCTGAGTTCCCAGAGCTGGGAATTTATTTAATAAGTATATAAAACAGAGTACCCTGATGGTGCAGCAGGTTAAGGATCTGGTGGTGTCACTGCTGCGGCTCAGGTAGCAGTCGTGGCGTGGTTTCAATCCCTGGCCTGGAACTTCCACATGGCATAGGCACAGCCAATAATGATAATAGTAATAATAATAATAATAATACATAAAAAGAAATAATACATTGGTGGCAGATAATCTATCTGTTGTCTCCTTCCAGAATGTTAACTGGAGGAGTTCCTGTCGGGCGCAGTGGTTAACGAATCCGACTAGGAACCATGAGATTACAGGTTCAATCCCTGGCCTTGCTCAGTGGGTTAAGGATCTGGCGTCACTGTGAGCTGTGGTGTAGGTCGCAGACATGGCTCGGATCTGGTGTTGCTGTGGCTGTGGTGTAGGCTGGCAGCAATAGCTCTGATTAGACCCCTAGCCTGGGAACCTCCATATGCCGCAGGAGCGGCCCTAGAAAAGGCAAAAAGACCAAAAAAAAAAAAAAAAAAAAAACACACAGAATATTAACTGGAGAAGAGAGAGCAGATTGGCTAGTTAAACACTTTTTTGGTCTTTTTCGGCCGCCCTCCGGGCATATGGAATCCCCAGGCAAGGTATCAGATCTGAGCCACGGTTGTGATCTAAGCCACAGTTGCAGCAACACTGGATCCTTAACTCCTGTGCGGGGCCAGGGATCACACCTGAGTACCAGTGCTTCTAAGACGCCACAGATCCCATTGTGCCACAGTGGGAACTCCTGATTGGCCCGTTATAAGTGAGGGGAGGGCGGCACAGGCATGCAGTGAAATAGATGTCATGAGAAGATGTAAACATGAGGTCATGATAACTTGGGGGGCCACCTCCATCCCTAACAGCCCTTCTAGACCCCGTCCTTGCAGACTTACACACGGAACCTTTTCTCTCCTGTGGCTCTTGAATGAATAAAATATTGATCATGCTGGAGTTCCCATTGTGGCACAGTGGTTAACGAATCCGACGAGGAACCATGAGGTTGTGGGTTCGATCCCTGGCCTTGCTCAGTGGGTTAAGGATCTGGCGTTGCCGTGAGCTGTGGTGTAGGTCTCAGACTCAGCTAGGATCTGACATTGTTATGGCTGTGGTGTAGGCTGGCAGCTATAGCTCCGATTCGACCCCTAGTCTGGGAACCTCCATATGCCGCGGATGCAGCCCCCAAAAGACAAAATAATAATAATAAAATAAAATATTGATCATGGAAAGGCATGGCCCCAGGGAGCTTCTGGGCATGCAGGGACCATCAGGCCTCTGGCTGATATCGATGGAGAAGGAAAGACAGGCTAGGATCTCCCTGCCTTCACCCCAATCCACCAGGCCCAACTGCCTGCAAACCCTGGAAAAATCAGGGCGAAGTTCTCTTTTCAGATTTGCACAGATGATCTGCTGGTGCCAATGCTGCTGGCTTCCCCCAGCTGCTGTCTCCCCGCCCAGGCTCCCCACCCACCACTTCCTCCTGGGTGCCACTTTGGTCAGGATGGTTCTGACATGAATATCTGGGTCACCACAGGGCTTGTTCCCCTTCTTCCCACCTGCAGGGAGGTTAGAAGGAGGAATTTACCAGAGAAGTCTGCCTGAGGCTCAGGGGCCAGGAGGTGACTAAGGCCACCAGCCCATTCCAAGGCCCTTATGCCCTCATACCCACGTGGACTGTGCATTCTAAAGTTTTAGAGGCTCTATCTGGATTTCTCCTCTGCCTGAAGGGAGGGCTGAGCTGAACCTCTCACAGGTAGGGATATTCCAAGGATTGCTCCTCGGCAGTTCATGGGGGGTCCTACTGTCCCAGGGTGACCTCACTTCAAGGCCTCCATTTCCAGCCTCTAAGGTGTGTGGTTGATTTTTGCGGTCCAAAGAGCGTACAGCTCAGGGCCAGGGATCTGGGAATCAGCTCCGGGCAGTACTGTCGCTGTGTTCTGCCAATGAGCCTCTTCACTCCTCTGGACCCTGACTCTTCTTCCTTACATGGCTCAGAGTTTACGGGACTCACCAGTCTGTGAGTTCACACAGGATCATATTCATCTTCATACTCAGTCTATGTTGTTGCTTCATCCCCCCAACGTGCTGGTCCAAGAGCTCCGGCTTCCTGAAAATCCTCTCTGCTAGTTTATTTATTTATTTGCTTTTGAGGGCCACACTCATGGCCTATGGAGGTTCCCAAGTGAGGAGTCTAATGGGAGCTACAGCTGCCAGCCTACACCACAGCCACAGCAACGGCAAATCTGAATGGCATCTGTGACCTACACCACAGCTCACGGCAATGCCAGATCCTTAACCCACTGAGCAAGGCCAGGGATCAAACCCACAACCCCGTGGTTCCTAGTTGGATTCATTTCCGCTGCACCATGATGAGAACTCCTCCTCTCTGCTACCTACCGTTTCCTGGTGCATGATGTGCTCCATACCTTGACTGTTGTTCTATAGCCAAGACCTTAGATAGAGCAATTCTTCTTCTCCTTCTTCCTTCTCCTTCTTCTTTTTGTCTTTTTAGGGCCAAACCCATGTGTATGGAAGTTCCTAGGCTAAGGGTCAAATCAGAACTGCAGTTGCCGGCCTACACCACAGTCACAGCAACTTGGGATCCAAGCCATGTCAGTGACTTACGCCACAGCTCACAGCAATGCCAGATCCCTAACCCATGGAGCAAGACGAGGAATCAAACCCGTGTCCTCATGGTCCTAGTCAGGTTCATTCCCACTGAGCCACAACGGGAACTCCAGATAGAGCAATTCTTGGCTATTAGTCCCATGCCCTGGGAAAGCCAAAGCTGACAGGAGGGTGTGGCAGAGGTGGGGGAAGCTCTCTCTCTCTGCTGGGTTACATCATGGTAGATTGGTCCCCATTGCTCTTGTGCTTGGGCGCCAGGGGGTACGGCTAGCAAAGCAGCAATTTCAGGTTTTGCTCTTTCTTCAATCTCTTTCACTCTTGAACCCTAATATAGGTTCAGGGGGCTGTGCCAGACATATATTGAATGTCCGCATATATGGAGCCGCTGTGTATAGAAACAATCTCTACTTCCCTCTGACAACTAAGACTTCATTCTTAGGTCAAGCTCTCCTAGGAGGTCCCCCTGACCTTTGGGAAGCTTCTCTGCTCCCTCTTGCAAAGGTCTTCGGTAGGGTGACCTCGAAAGTTCTCCAGGCATGCCCATTCTTTTTTTTAAATTGTAAAATTAATGTTCAATACATGAGTTTAATAAATTTCACTGAACTGTCTTCTTTGTTGGCCACACCTGTGGGATACAGAGGTTTCCAGGTCAGGGATCAAACCCATGCCACAGCAGCTACCTGGACCTCTACAGGGAGAACACTGGATCCTTAACTTGCTGAGCCACCAGGGAACTCCTCATTGAAATTTCTGATATATTATTTTATTTTAATGTTATATAATCTCTGCCAACATTATTTTTAATTTTAGATTTATAATCTCATGTGGGAAAAAAAAAAGAAAAAGAAAGAAAGAAAAAGAAACTACATATGGGAGTGTCCGTTGTGGCTCAGCAGGTTACAAACCCGACTAGTAGCTATGAAGATTCGGGTTCAATCCCTGGCCTCACTCAGTGGGTTAAGGATCCCAAGTTGCTGTGGCTGTGGTGTAGACTGGCTGCTGCAGCTCCCATTCAACTCCTAGCTATCCATAGCCCTTGGGTGCGGCCCTAAAAAGCAAAAAAAAAAAAAAAAAAAAAAAAAAAGAAAAAGAAAAAGAAGAAGAAGAAGAAACTACATATGGTGATAAAACATTGAATGAAAGATTCCAAATCAGTAAAATGATGAATATATGCCCGGTCATTCGAAGTGGCCCAAACCCAAGTTCGGCCGGCTCCATACACGATGGGGATGTTGGAAGTGCCAGCCTGTTTTACTTGTGACGACAAGGAAAGTGACCTCCTACCATCAGCAGGAAAGAGGAAAACATCTCCCATCTTCTGACCGGGTAGCCTGAGTCCATGTAGAAAACAAGTCAAACAGGACCTGGAGGACTGGTTACCATATGTCGTGTTTGCACAGGATAACGAGACGAGCGAAGTGTTTGGGGCAGCTACCTCTAACATCTAAATGATTAGAGAGGCCCCCTCCCAGGTCTCAACCGCTATCAGACTCTGCTCAACTCCTTCTGCCACCCCTCCTCCAGCCGAATGCCCCTGAAGCTCCTTAGGAAATACGAATGACTCCCTTCAAGGCCTTGGATGACTCCCCGTGAATTTAGGTTCTTGGCCAAACCTCACATTGTGAAAATAACAGGAGCCCATTTGAACTGACTAAAACCAAACAAATACATTGGCTTAAAGGCTATCACAAGGACTTTCCATTGTGGTGCATTGGAAACGAATCCAACTAGGAACCATGAGGTTTTGGGTTCCATCCCTAGCCTCGCTCGGTGGGTTAAGGATCCAGCGTTGCTGGGAGCTGTGGTGTAGGTCGCACACACAGCGGGGATCTGGCGTGGCTGTGACTGTGGCGTGGGCTGGCGGCTACAACTCTGATTGGAACCTCCATATGCCTTGGGTGTGGCCCTAGAACCAGTTGTTCCTGTGGTGGCTCAGCAGAAACTGAGTATCTGACTAGTATCCATGAGGACGAGGGTTCGATCTCAGGCCTTGCTCAGCGGGTTTAGGATCCAGCGTTGGCGTGGGCTGTGCTGCAGGTCACAGACGTTGCTTGAATCTGGTGTTGCTGCGGCTGTGGTGTAGGCTGGCAGCTGTAGCTCTAATTCGAGCCCTCGCCTGGGAACCTCCATTTGCCGTGAGGGCAGCCCTAAAAAGACCAGAAGAAAAAAAAAAAAAAAGCACAGAGGCTAAGTTTTCTCAATTTCCACACTCTTTTTTTTTTTTTTTTTTTTTTTTTTTTGTCTTTTTGTCTTTTTTGTTATTGTTGTTGTTGCTATTTCTTGGGCCGCTCCCACGGCATATGGAGGTTCCCAGGCTAGGGGTTGAATCGGAGCTGTAGCCACCGGCCTACGCCAGAGCCACAGCAACGTGGGATCCGAGCCGCGTCTGCAACCTACACCACAGCTCACGGCAACGCCGTATCCTTAACCCACTGAGCAAGGGCAGGGACTGAACCCGCAACCTCATGGTTCCTAGTCGGATTCGTTAACCACTGTGCCACGACGGGAACTCCAATTTCCACACTCTTAAAAAGGAGCATGTGGGAGTTCCCGTGGTGGCCCAGTGGTTAACGAATCTCACTAGGAACCATGAGGTTGCGGGTTCGATCCCTGGCCTTGTTCAGCAGGTTAAGGATCCCAAGTTGCCGTGAGCTGTGGTGTAGGTCGTAGATGGGGCTCGGATCCTGTGTTGCTGTGGCTCTGGTGTAGGCGGGCGGCTACAGCTCCGATTAGACCCCTAGCCTGGGAACCTCCATATGCAGCGGCAGCGGCCCAAGAAATGGCAAAAAAAAAAAAAAAAAAAAAAAAGTAGTTCTCAAGTAAAAGCTGTGGGGCTGGGGTTAGAAATAGAAATGCCAAAAGTTCTTTTTTAGTTGGGGTAAATTTCAGTCTTACAACATAACTTTGGTTCAAACTTTTTTTAGCCTCGGTCCTGTTTTTCTTCCTCAATCTCTCATCTGCTTCTCCTCTTTGCCCAAAACTTGCCTTCTCCCATCGCCACTCACCAAAATCTTCCCTAAGGCTTCTGGCCAACTTCTCCGCACCATATTTTATGATGTCTCCCACTAGAAGTGTAAGAAAATTTCACATTGGAAAGGACTCCAGAAGATTGCTTAATTCCACCCTCCCTCGTCTCACACACAAGGCCCTGGTATGACCTCCCACTAAAGCTTCAAGCAGACCCCGCGAACACACCGCCAGAGACAAGATGCTCATGACATTTCAAGGAGGCCCACAGTGTCTCCAGCACCTCTGCCTGTAGGAAAATGTTTTCCTTCTTTTTTTTTTTTGTCTTTTGCATTTTTAGGGCTGCAACTGCAGCATATGGAGGCTCCCAGGCTAAGGGTCCAATCGGAGCTAGAGCTGCCGGCCTACACCACAGCTCACAGCAACACCGGATCCTTAACCCACTGAGCAAGGCCGGAGATTGAACCTGCGTCCTCATGGATCCTAGTCAGGCTCGTTGATCACTGAGCCATGACGGGAGCTCTGGAAAATGCTTTCTTGTATGACAAGTCCATTTGCCTTTCTGTGACTTCTCTGCTTTAGACTCAGTTTTGCCCTGCGGAAATGCCTTGACTATTCTGTTGACTTTCCCACCTTGAAGCCCCATCAACAACTGGACAGGGCTCATGTCACCCCTTAGTCTTCTCTCTTCCAGGCTGAACATGCAGTTATATCTAACATTCCCCATAAGACAAAGTCTCAAGTCCTCTGACTACCGCAGGTGGAATACCTCTTTCAGCTACATTCCTGGAGTTCCCGCTGTGGCATGGTGGGTTAAGCATCCAACGGCAGTGGCTTGGGTTGCTGCAGAGGTGCAGGTTCCATCCCTGGCCCAGTGCCGTGGGTTAAAGGATCCAGTGTTGCCACAGCTATGACGTAGGTCACAGCTGTGGCTCAGGTTCAATCCCTGGCCCAGGAACTTCCACATGCCATGGGTGCAGCCATCAAAAAAACAAACTATTACACTCCTAAAATCTGGTGCCTCAAAATAAATACAACAAGGGTATTCAAGGATATCTTTTTTTTAAAAAAAAAAGGAAGAAAGTAAATCACATATCCAGCATAATAAGAAAATAAATCCAGGTTATATTGATTAAATAAATCCATTTTATAGAATATTATTCAACTTTTAACAAAGTATGGTAGATACACATACACTAGCATAGAAAGATTGTTGTGATAATGCAAGCAGAAAAAAAAAGCAAGTTATAAAACTCTGTGTTACATCTTAGTTATCTGCTAGGCAGGAAGTCTGTCTTTCTCAGCTTCTCTCCCACAGCTCTGCCTATTAAATATTTCATTTTTT
Source organism: Sus scrofa (assembly GCF_054392235.1). Lineage (NCBI taxonomy): Eukaryota > Metazoa > Chordata > Mammalia > Artiodactyla > Suidae > Sus > Sus scrofa. Next base: position 17,745,535 of record NC_139385.1, read on the forward strand.
AGTGTATACACAAAACTGATGGGGGGGAGGTTATTTAATGAACTCTGCATAGTTATTTCTAGATTCTAGGGATGTCTTGAGCTATTTCTAGAGTATAGAGGATAAGGTTTGGGGGTTCTTTCATGCTATAATTAATAGATCTGCAATGTTTGGTTTTTTCATAAAGAGCATGTATTACTTTCATAATCAGAAAGCAATTCGTTATAAAGGATTTGCAATGCCTTGGTGAGCTCCAAATATCAAGGGTAGATCGGTTTCCTCCTTCACATTTTTTTCTTTTTTCTGGCCATACCTGTGGCATGTGGAAGTTCCCCAAGCCAGGGATCAAATCTTTGCCACAGCAGTGACCCAAGCCAATGCAGTGACAATGCTGGATCCTCAACCCACTGAGCCACCAGGGAACTCCCACATTTTTTTTCATTTATGCATTCAACAAATTCTCTCTAAGGCATTCTCTGCTCCAGACCTTGTGCCAGGCCTGGGCCTGAGCCTCCTAGAGCCTAGAGAGCTATGGTCCCGGCTATGAGGTGCTCACAGAGGTCAGAGAAAACTTAGCATGATAAATGTTAGAATAGAGGAAATCACAGGGTTGATTCTGGAGGAACTTCCTGGAATCTTTTTTTTTTAGGGCCGCACCCACAGCATATGGAAGTTCCCAGGCTAGAGGTGGAATCAGAGCTTTAGCTGCAGGCCTACACCAAAGCCACAGCAGCTCAGGATCTGAGTTGTGTCTGTGACCTACACCACAGCTTGCGGCAACACTGGATCCTTAACCCGCTGATCGAGGCCAGGGATCGAACCCACATCCTCATGGATCCTAGTCGGGTTGTTTAAACGCTGAGCCATGAGGGGAATTCCAACTTCCTGGAACCTTGAAGATAATAGTGTTTGCTGGTCAGAAAGGGCTTTGGGGTGATTGCCAGCAGCCTGTGCCAAGGCCTGGAGGCAGGGAGAGCTGTGCTGTCTTCCGTCCAGCCCGCCCACCTACCTCCTCCTTGTCCAAAGCACCTTCATCCTTCACTCTCCTCAGCTGCAGTCTTCCCCTCCAAACTCTTTTTGAACTAGCAGACAGAGTGATCTTTCAAAAACACTAATGCAGGAGTTCCCACTGTGGCTCAGTGGTAAAGGAACCCGACTAATACCCATGAGGGCTCAGGTTCGATCACTGGCCTTGTTCAGTGGGTTAAGGATGCAATGTTGCCGTGAACTGTGGTGCAGGTTGCCAACGCAGCCCTGATCTAACGTTGCTGTGGCTGTGGCTTAGGCCTGCAGCTGCAGCTTCAATTTGACCCCTAGCCTGGGAACTTCCACATGCTGTGGGTGTGGCCCTGGCGGGGGGGGGGGGGGAGAAGAAGAAGAAGAAAAATAAAAAACTGCTAATGCAACCATCCTCTTAAGCTTATCTCTCTGCTTAAATTCAATCCTGTGCCTTCCTCTTTCTCTTGGGAGAAAAAAATCCAAAAATCCTCCCCATGACCCATCAGATCTTACATTCAACCTATCAGGAAAGCCATTGGCTCTCTTTCAAAAATTTCCCAGAATCTGACTGGTTCTCATCATCATCAGTGTAGCCAATGGTGCAAAGCACCATTGTCTCTCCCACACATTTTTTTTGCGGGGGCCACGCCCACAACATGCGGAAATTTCCAGGCCAGAGATCAAACATGTGCTATAACAGCAACCTGAGCCACAGCAGTGACAGTGCCGGATTCTCAAGCCACGCTGCCACAAAACCTCCCCTGGGTTTTTGCAAGAAACTTCTCACTGCCCCTCTGCTTCCACCTCTCAAGCCCATCTGCCTCACCTTAGCCAGAATGATCACGTCTCTCCTCTGGTCTAAAGCCCCCAGCAGCTCCAGTCTCACTCAGAGCCAAAGCCAAAGGCCTTACCAAGGCCCACAGGCCCTGGGCATCAGGCCCTCTGTGCCCTCTGACATCACCTCCTCCAGTCCTTCTCTCGCCCACTTGCAGCCTCCTTGCTGCTCCTCCATCACGTCAGGCTTGCTCTGTCTTGGGGCTTTTTTTTTTTTTTTTTAGGGCCACATCTGTGGCATATGGAAGTTTCCAGGCTAGGGGTTGAATCGGAGCTGCAGCTGCTGGCCTATGCTCCAGCCACAGCAACACCAGATCCGAGCTGCGTCTGCAACCTACATCATAGCTCACAGTAACGCTGGATCCCTGACCCACTGAGCGAGACCAGGGATCGAACCTGTGTCTTCGAGGATACTATTTTAGGGTCGTCACTGCTGAGCCACCATGGGAACTCCTGTCTTGGGCCTTTGCTCTAAGGGTTTCTGTATGGAATGCTGTTCCCCCAGAAGATCATATGATTCCCTCGGCCGCCACCATCAAAGCCACTCAAGATCTCTCGTCTCTGTCTCCGCAGCCTCCCTTCTCTGAGTTCTCCCTTCAATCTGGGTCCTTTTCTCTCCTGTTTTTCCCTTGTTCCTATGGCAAGAGTTGGCTGACAAGGGCTTCTCACACTGACCCCAGATGCAAAGATGAAGCTTCCTTCCTTTGGGGATGGTGGATGGTGGTTAAGAGTGTGAGAGTTGTGGCCTTGGGTGTCATTTCTCAAGTCTTCTGAGGCAGAGCCTTGCTAGAAGTCCCACGGGCAAGCCCAGGGGAAGCTGCTCCTAGCCTGGGTCAGATCCAAGCCAGGGGACAGCAGTTGGGGACACTGCCTTGGATGCTGGGCCAGAGTGGTGAGGACTCAGACTGATGGGAAAGGTTTTGGATCTCTGGGGTTTGATTGCAGATGTTACAATATAGAAAGGATTGGTGATGTCAGTCTTACAATGACCTGAGAGGCCCTATATCCTGTACCACCCCCGCCCTACCCTGTGCCATATCTGTCTGACTTCATTTCCTCTAACTCTCCCCACCCACTCTGCAATAGTCACCCTGGCCTCCTTGTTCCTAGGCAACACAGGCATACTGCTTCCTGCCCCAGGGCCTTTGCATTTGCTGTTCTCACTGGCTGAAACACTCCTTCCTAGATATCTGCCTCACACTTTAATAAGGTATCTGGATCCTTATTCTTCTCATCATTCAGGCTTTTACTCCAAAATCACCTTCTCAGGGAGTTCCCATTGTGGCTCAGCAGGTTAAGAACCCGACATGGTGTCTTTGAGGATGCAGGTTCCATCCCTGGCCTTGATCAGTGGGTGAAGGGTCTGGCGTTGCCTCAAGCTGCAACATAGGTCGAAGGCGTGGCTTGGATCTGGTGTTGCTGTGGCTGTGGTGTAGGCTGGCAGTGCAGCTCTGATACAACCCCCTGGCCAAAGAACTTCCATCTGCTGCAGGTGTGGCCCTAAAAGGAAAAAAAAAAAAATCACCTTCTCAGTGAAGGGTTTCCTGGCCACAATCATACAATACAATACACACTCACATACCAAACTTCTTACCCCTCTGTCTCCAGACTATTTTTTTTCCTTAATATCTATCCCTAACAAATGATTGCTCTTATCTGTTGCTATTTTTCACTCCACTAGCATGTTGGCTCCATGAGAACAGAGGTTTCTGTCTGCTGTGTTCACTGCTGTATCTCCAGTATCTATTCCATGCCAGATTTTTTTTCAGCCATCATTTAATTTCCTTACTGGAAATAAATAAGATGATCTCATTTTTGCTTTAAAAAAAAAAGTGGAAGTTTCCATCAGTGGCTCCGTGGTTAATGAACCTGACTAGCAACATGAGGACACGGGTTCAATCCCTAGCCCCCCTCAGTGGGTTAAGGATCTGGCATTGCCCTGAGCTGTGGTGTAGGTCACAGACTTGGCTCGGATCCTCCGTTGCTGTGGCTGTGGTATAGGCCAGCAGCTGTAGCTCTGATTTGACCCCTAGCCTGGGAAACTCCATATGCCTTGGGTGCAGCCCTAAAAAAAGACAAAAGACCAAAAAAAAAAAAAAAAAAAAAAAAAAAAAAGAAAGGTGTATTGACACACAGAGCACACAGTATGTTGCCTGTTGCCGCACACAGCTTGGAGAGAAAGACTGGGCGCCCCCTAGGGGTCAGTATGAGGTGGTGGCCCTCCAGGCCTCCCGGGGAGAAAGATGTCTGAGCTTTGCTCCCCTAAAGGGTCAATAGCATTTCTCTCAGGGAAGAGGGATTTCAAGTGGTTTTAACTTTTTTCATTTTTACTAAGTTGCATCTTGCGACTTTTTTACAATGACAACACAATGATTTTGTAACCAGAAAAGGTTTAATTGAAAGTGTTCTGAGCCCAGAGTTCCTGTTGTGGCTCAGTGGAAACGAACCTGACTAGTATCCATGGGGACACAGGTTCAATTCCTGACCTCACTCAGTGGGTTAAGGATCCAGCGTTGCCATGAGCTGTGATGTAGTCGCAGACACAGCTTGGATCCAGTGTTGCTGTGACTGTGGTGTAGCCTGGCAGCTGCAGCTCCCATTCAATCCCTATCCTGGAAACTTCCATAACTTCCATAACTTTTTTAGGGGTATGGCCCTAAAAAAAGGAAGAAAAAAAAGTGTACTGAGCCTACTGAAGTACTTTCGGTATAATGGAAATGTACTAAATGTATAGTTTATCACAATAAAAAACGTTTCAAAAAGCTGTATTGAGGAGTTCCCGTTGTGGCACAGTGGTTAACGAATCCGACTAGGAACCAAAAGGTTGCAGGTTCAATCCCTGGCCTTGCTCAGTGGGTTAAAGATCCGGTGTTGCCGTGAGCTGTGGTGTAGGTCGAAGACGCGGCTCGGATCCCGAGTTGCTGTGGCTCTGGTGTAGGCCAGTGGCTACTGCTCCAATTCGACCCCTAGCCTGGGAACCTCCATATGCCACGGAAGTGGCCCAAGAAATGGCAAAAAAAAAAAAAAAAAAAAGCTGTATTGAGGAGTTTCCCTTGTGGCACAGCAGATTAAGGATCCCGAGGTCATGGCAGCTGCTGCTCGGATTCGATTCCTGGCTAAGGAACTTCCGTATGCCATGGGTGTGGCAAGAGAAAGTGTACTAAACCTTAAAGTGTAGCATTATAATTCTGAATGGTTATCATAATGGGAAAAAACTATAACTAGCCCTGGCCCCAAGGCTTTTGCCGTACATGTGTATGTGGAAAGCAAATGTGGAGGTAGTGGCGAGGGTGAGATGATGGTAGGGTGCTGGGAGCCGAGTTTCAAGAATGGAATCCACCTGATGACAAAGTCCAGGGGCCTCTGAAGAAAGGAATCTGCCTGATGACAAAGTCCAGGGGCCTCTGAAGAAAGGAATCTGCCTGATGACAAAGTCCAGGAGATTCTGAAGAAGGCTCTGCAAAATAGCACATCCACCAGGCCTCGAAACCCCCACCAGGCATTAGAGACCAGTGCCTGGAGATATATACCTTTGGCTTCTGTTTTTTTGTTTTTAATAATTGATCCATGCCTTGCTTACTGTGCCTTAACTCTGTGTTCTTTTTGCCTTAAGAAAGGAATTTATTATTCTCTAATTAAGCTTCAACCTCTTTTTGCTTGTTAGCCTTTAGTTTATCTTTGGAGCTATGGCTCCGTGCTGTCTACTTCCAAAATAATAGCTTCTGGGGAGGTTTCTGGTTTTTCTTTTTTGTTTTTTAATAATTTTTTTTTATTTTCCCACTGTACAGGGAGGGGGTCAGGTTATCCTTACATGTATACATTACAATTACATTTTCCCCCCACTCTTTCTTCTGTTGCAACATGAGTATCTAGACAAAGTTCTCAATGCTATTCAGCAGGATCTCCTTGTAAATCTATTCTAAGTTGTGTCTGTCTGTTTTTTCATATGATGATCTTAGATAATATTGGCATGCTTTATTTAGGCAGCACAATTATTTGGCTTTTACAATATAGTATGTAGGCATTAGGAATTGATGATTATTACTTTATTGTATAAGTATAAAAATCTATCATAATGTTAGAAGTTAAAGTAAGATTGTTGCTAGGTAGTAATAGATATTTGTGTTAAAGGACAATGAGGTGTCCCGCAACCTCATGGAAACTCCAAATGTCAGTTGCTTTTCCACAGCTGTGACAACCACAAATGCTTCCAAGCACTGGGAACTACAGCTAACCACTTTTGATGGAGCATGATAATGTGAGAAAAAAGAATATATATATGTATGTGTGACTGGGTCACCTTGCTGTACAGTAGGAAATTGATAGAACACTGTAAACCAGCTATAATGGAAAAAAATAAAAATCATTAAAAATAAAAAAAATGTTTCCAGAAAAAAAAAAAAGGACAATGAGGTGTATGTGACATTTACAAGGTTGTTTGTGACCTGTATGTGCCTCTAGCGTTCTGCTTGTTTACTCTTTAATGGGTTTATGGTGGACCTTCCCCGATCCAGGTGGCTTTTTCTATCTTTACACTTAATCTGTAACCCTGGAACAGTTATTAGATATTGATCTTTTTTGCTGATGTAATTTTTAAGTTTTTTCCCCATATTAGCTGCTGCTGTCCACCAATAAATTTGACACTGCTTGAGCACTACTCGAGAGTACCTGCATCTCCGTTATTCTTCCCGCACCTGCCACCCCTCCTCTTCGGGAAATCCAGGACCCTGGCAGTAGGGGATTAAGAGGTACAAACTACTATGAATAAAATATACAGACTACAGGATGTATTGTACAGCACAGGAACATAGCCAATATTTTATAATAACTTACTTTTTTCTCTCTTTTTTTTTTTTTTTTGTCTTTTTACCATTTCTTGGGCTGCTCCTGTGGCATATGGAGGTTCCCAGGCTAGGGGTCTAATCGGAGCCACAGCCACTGGCCTACGCCAGAGCCACAGCAACGTAGGATCCGAGCCACGTCTGTGACCTACACCACAGCTCATGGCAACGCCAGATGCTTAACCCACTGAGCAAGGCCAGGGATCGAACCCGCAACCTCATGGTTCCTAGTCGGATTCGTTAACCACTGCGCCACGACGGGAACTCCTATAATAACTTTAAATAGAGTAAATCTATAAAAGTTTTGAATCACTATGTTGTACACTGAAACTAATATAATCCTGTAGGAGTTCCCGTTGTGGCACTGCAGAAACAAATCCCACTGGGATTTACACCATAAACCCGTTAAAGAGTAAACAAGCAGAAAGCTAGAGGCACATACAGGTCACAAACAACCTTGTAAATGTCACATACACCTCATTGTCCTTTAACACAGCCACAGCAACACGGCATCTGAGCCTTGTCTGTGACCTACACCACAGCTCACGGCAATGCCAGAGCCTTAACCCACTTAGCAAGGCTGGAGATTGAACTCTCGTCCTCATGGATGCCAGTCGGGGTCCTTAACCACTGAGCCATGAGAGGAACTCCCTCATTCAACAAATGTTATTGCCAGAAGCTCCTGTCATGGCTCAGTGGAAAACAAATATGACTAGCATCCATGTTGCAGGTTCGACCCCTGGCCTTGCTCTGTGGGTTAAGGATCCGGCGTTGCCATGAGTTGTGGTTTAGGTTGCAGACGCAGCTTGGATCTGGTGTTGTTGTGGCTGTGGTGTAGGCCAGAGGCTACAGCTCTGATTGGACCCTTAGCCTAGGAACTTACATATGCCAAAGACGCAGCCCTAAAATGACAAAAAAAAAAAAAAGTTATTGCCGTGTAAAGTTCTAGGGAAACCAAGGTGGACAAAACAGAGTAGGCCCTGCTCTATGGAGCTTCCAGACCAGTGGGATGGACAGACCGTTTGGTGGTAATTACACATATAAGAGCTGCAGGGAGTTCCCGACATGGTGCAGTAGAAATGAATCTGACCAGGAACCATGAGGTTGAAGGTTCAATCCCTGGCCTTGCTCAATGGGTTAAGGATCCGGCGTTGCCGTGAGCTATGGCGTAGGTCACAGACTCGGCTCGCATCCCACGCTGCTGTGGCTGTGGTGTAGGCTGGCAGCTGTAGTTCTGATTAGACCCCTAGCCTGGGAACCTCCATCGAACCTGACTAGCAGCCATGAGGACACGGGTTCAATCCCTGGTCTAGATCAGTGGGTTAAGGATCTGGCATTGTCATGGGCTGTGGGGTAGGTCGCAGACGTGGCTCAGATCCCACATTGCTGTGGCTCTGGCGTAGGCCAGCGGCTACAGTTCAGATTGGACCCCCTAGCCTGAGAACCTCCATATGACGCAGATGTAGCCTTAAAAAAGACAAAAAAAAAAAAAAAAAAAAAAGATTTGCAGGAGTTCCTGTTATGGTACAGCAGAAATAAATCTGACTGGTATCCACGAGGATGTGAGTTTAATCCCTGGCCTTGCTCAGTGGGTCTGGGATCCGGTGTTGCAGTGAGCTGGGGTGTAGATTGAAGACGCAGCTCAGATCCCATGTTGCTGTGGCTGTGGCTGTGGTGAAGGCTGGCAGCTGTAGCTCCAATTCAAAAAAAAAAAAAGAATTGCAAAGTGTACTAAACACTGCGAAGGAAAAGTCCAAAGAACTAAGAGATAGCTCGTAATCAGGGCACCTGATCTTGTGACTTTTTAACCCAGGTGAGGTGACTACAGATGTAATAGAGTGTTTTTGTTTTTCCTATAATGATAAGAGAATCTTTCACATGTACATTATGCTGAACATTTTGCCAACAACTTTTCATAGTTGAGATTTTCATATGATCCAAAGCAGAGATTATGACCTTTGCTTTGACAGACGTGGAAACTAACGGGTAAAGAGGTTATATAACTTCTTCAAGGCCAGACAGATTTGCTAGCTGGATTTGAGAGCAAATCCAGAGGTCAGACAAAACCCAGAGGTTTTTTGCTTCCCTATCTATTGCTTTTTCACTTTCTTAATTTTTGGTATTTTTAAAATTCTGAAATACAACATACTTTTTAAAATGTTGAAATATAGGTTACTTACAAAAATCATGGGAACATATACATGCATGGTTTAAAGATTACCCATGTAACCACCATCCAGTTCAAGGAACAGAATTTAACATAGCTCAGAGTTCTCTTCCCCAGAAGTAACTCCTATACAAAATTGTGTCAATTGTTCATTCACTTTCCTTTTGAAAAAAGGAATAGTGTAGGATAATAGTCAGTTTAGGAGTTATCCTATGGCTCAGTAAGTTAAGGATCTCCCCCCAAAAAAAGGTCAATTTAAAAATCCCAATGGGGGAGTTCCCATCGTGGCTCAGCGGTTAAGGAACCAGACTAGCATCTATGAGGATGCGGGTTTAATCCCTGGCTTCTCTCAGTGGGTTAAGGATCTGCCTTGCAGTTTCTCTAGGGCATGTCCTATGGGTGGAATTGCATGGGTTTGCGTATGTCCGACTTTATCAGTTAGGGTCAAATTCTTTTTTCTTTTTTCTTTTTCCCTAGGGCTGCACCAGGCTAGGGGTCAAATCGGAGCCGGAGCCACTGGCCTACAGCAGAGCCACAGCAACGCGGGATCCGAGCCATGTCTGCGACCTACACCGCAGTTCACGGCAACGCCAGATCCTTAACCCACGGATCGAGGCCAGGGATCGAACCTGCAACCTCAGGGTTCCTATTCGGATTTGTTAACCGCTGAGCCACAATGGGAACTCCTAAGGTCAAATTCTTTTCCAAAACGTTTACACCAATTTAAACTCCCATAAACAGTGGTGGGAACTTTTTTTTTCAAAGTATATATTATATTCAGATGTTTAAAAAATGTTTTTAAGTTCTAAATGTTAAAAAAAACAAAGACAGGGAGTTCCTGTCGTGGCTCAGTGGTTAATGAATCTGACTAGGAACCATGAGGTTGCAGGTTCGATCCCTGGCCTCGCTCGGTGGGTTAAGGACCCGGCGTTGCCATGAGCTGTGGTGTAGGTCGAAGACGCAGCTAAGATCCCACATTGCTGCGGCTCTGGCGTAGGCTGGTGGCTACAGCTCTGATTAGAACCCCTAGCTTGGGAACCTCCATATGCTGTGGGTGCGGCCCTAGGAAAAACAAAACAAAATAAAAAGAACAAAGACAATACAATGAAAAAAACCTCCTATCCCGTACCCATCTCATTCCCTCCCCAAAGGCAATCAAAATCACCAATTTCTGGTGAGGATCCTTCCAGAAATATGCTTCTGCATGTATTTCCCCCCTTCGCAACAAATAGTAGCATTCTATACACACTGTTCTGAAGTAAGTTTGTGTCTCTTAACAAACATCATAGGCAGTATACCTGGTGGTCTTTGGAGCAGATTGCCTGGATTCATATCCAGCTCCCCTCCAAACTGGCTGTGGGAGTTCCCCTCACGGCTCAGTGGTTAAGGAACCCAGCTAGTATTTACGAGGATGTAGGCTCAATCCCTGGCCTTGCTCAGTGGGTTAAGGATCCGGCGTTGCCGTGAGCTGTGATGTAGGTTGCAGATGTGGCTCGGATCCCACGTTGCTGTGGCTGTGGTATAGGCCACAGCTGTAGCTCCAATTAGACCCCTAGCCTGGGAACCTCCTTATGCTCTGGGTGAAGCCCTAAAAAGACAAAAGACAAACAAACAACAAACAAACAAACTGGTTGTGACTTTGTATAAAAGTCATTTAATCTCTGTGTGCCTCATATTCCTTATCTGTAAAGTGTAGAAAGAATCCTAATGTAGCAGGTCTTTCGGAGAATTTAAAATAGTTAATACACCTAAGACATTTAGAATTGTGCCCATTAGAACTGTAACTATTATCAATATAACCACATCAAGGTTTTCTCATTCTTTTTTACAGCTGCCTGGTAGTCTATTATATAGATACCTCACAGTATTTTAATCATAATTAATAAACATTTAAGTTGTTTCCAGTATGTCAGTGTTACAAACAGCACAGTAATAAATTACTATCATTTTGGAATCACACAGGTGAGTACATCTGTAGGAGAAAGTTCCAGAATTGAAACTGCTGGGTGAAAGGTATTACCTGCAGTTGTAATTTTAATGAATACTGGCAAAATACTGCCCTTCATGTATACATCACAGATTCTCATATATATTAACTTAAAGAGATACAGAAACTTGAGAATAGAAGAGACCCAAGTAAGCTACTTTTTTGTCCAGATGAGTCAGCAGAGGCCTAGGAGAAGTAACTCTCACAGGAAGTTAGTGGTGGAAACAGCACCAGACTCCACGTAGGTGTCTGGATTAGAGTCCTAAAATACTTTTTTTCCCCAATTTTGTTGAAGTATAGTTGATTCACCATGTCGTGCAGAGTCCTACTTCTTTAAAAGTCCATGTTAACATTCCATTATTTTGATGCTGCAGTCTGCCATATAAGCTGGTAACTTAATCTTTAATTTCTCACTATTCTTTCTGATTTTTCTCCCTGGGCAGTTTTCCTACCCTAGATTGATCATGTGCACTAAGCCGAACTTTGGACAATTCCGTCTGGCTTGAGGTGTGCCCAGTGACCGATCTTTCCTCAACTTTGAAAATGCTGGAGTTAATAGCAAAAAAAAAGGAAAATGCTGGAGTTGGTCAAATGCCTCTAGAAGAACAGAGTTCTGCCAGTCACTCCCAAGAGAGCATTTAAATTACATCAAGGGAAATGAACCAAAGCACTCGCTGTGTAATCTTGCCCAGACCAATTTCGCAAGCTGGTGGTTAATTTGTAATACCTCTTTTAGACCAAAGGAAGCCCGCCTCCTGGTGGCAAAGTCATTGGCTGGTGCTGCTGTCAATCACCCTTGGTATAAATAAGGGAAGCCGCCAGCCCCTCCTTTAGGACCGCTGGAGCGCGTGGTGTCGCCGCGCGCGCTGTGCCGGGGAGACCCTCTGCGGTAATATCTGACCGTTACTCCGTATTAACTGGAGTCGAAAGTAAACGGGACCTCTCCTCCTCTCTCTTTTCCCCTCCCTGCCGGGCAGGCGTGATGGCGGAAGCCGCGGCGACGGGCGCCGGCGGAGAGATGATGGCGGCGGTGGCGGCGGGTGAAGGCTGCTCGGGCCCGGCGGGCTTGTCTCTAGGTCGGGGCTTCTCGGGCTACCGGCCCTTCGAGCCCCAGGCGTTGGGCCTGAGCCCGAGCTGGCGGCTGACTGGCTTCTCTGGCATGAAGGGCTGAGGCTGCAAAGTCCCCCAGGAGACGCTGCTCAAACTCCTGGCGGGACTGACGCGGCCGGAGGTGCGGCCCCCTGTGGGCCGGGGCCTGGTCGGAGGCCTTGAAGAGGCGGCCCAGGAAGCCGGCCTGCCGGTGAGGGCGGAACCCAGCCCAACCTTCCCAACCCTCGGCATTGGCCTGGACTCCTGCGTCATCCCCCTGAGGCACGGGGGCCTGTCCCTTGTGCAGACCACGGACTTTTTCTACCCCTTGGTGGAAGATCCCTACATGATGGGGCGCATAGCTTGTGCCAACGTGCTGAGTGACCTCTACGCCATGGGCATTACTGAGTGTGACAACATGTTGATGCTCCTCAGCGTCAGCCAGAATATGATTGAGGAGGAACGAGAGAAAATAACCCCCCTCATGATCAAAGGCTTTCGGGATGCCGCGGAGGAAGGAGGGACTGCAGTGACTGGCGGGCAGACGGTGATAAACCCTTGGATTATCATCGGCGGAGTGGCCACTGTGGTCTGTCAGCCAAATGAATTCATTATGCCCGACAGTGCCGTTGTTGGGGATGTGCTGGTGTTAACCAAACCCCTAGGAACCCAAGTCGCCGTCAATGCCCACCAATGGCTGGATAATCCTGAAAGATGGAATAAGATAAAGATGGTCGTCTCAAGAGAAGAGGTAGAGCTGGCCTATCAGGAAGCCATGTTCAACATGGCTACTCTAAATAGAACCGCTGCTGGCTTGATGCACACGTTTAATGCCCACGCCGCCACAGATATCACGGGCTTTGGCATTCTGGGACACTCGCAGAACCTTGCAAAACAACAGAGAAATGAGGTGTCCTTTGTCATTCATAATCTGCCGATCATCGCCAAGATGGCTGCCATCAGCAAGGCCAGCGGCCGCTTTGGGCTCCTTCAGGGAACCTCCGCAGAAACTTCTGGGGGGTTACTGATTTGTCTGCCAAGGGAGCAAGCAGCTCGCTTTTGTTCAGAAATCAAATCTTCAAAGTACGGAGAGGGTCACCAAGCCTGGATCGTGGGCATTGTGGAAAAGGGAAACCGGACAGCCCGGATCATTGACAAGCCTCGAGTTATTGAGGTCCTACCTCGTGGGACCGCTGCTACTGCTCTTGCTCCTGAGAATTCCAGTGCCTCCTCTGAGCCTAGCTTGTGAAATGGAATAGCAGAGGTTGTTTGGACTGTAGAGCCTTTGAACAAAATCATGGACAATTCTCAGGAGTTACTTTTAGGAAGAAATTTCCAAAGAAGGCTGCCTGCATAGTAGTTCCAGCTGTCTTTTCTAGGTGATTTGAATCGGCCCATCAAAAGCTGCACATTCCAAGGTCAGAAGTAACATTTTGGACTTCCATTGGGTAGGTCTGTTAATCTCTTGAGTGGAAGAAGAACAGAAAAACCTCTCTTTCCTCTTTCCAAGAGCAAGATGAGGCTTCTCGGGTCTGAGAGATTTTTCTTGGCACAGGGTTGACTGATTTCTGCACAGGGGATGAGATTATTAAAATTACATAGACACCAAAAATAAATTGCAAAATGGAAAACATTTAGATCAGAAGCAAATAAGTTTGGACCAATACTGTTGACAAACCTAAATTGTTCAGGGAGAGATTAAAATGCAATGTCAAATTCCTTGTTAGATTTCTCTGAAATACTGGCTCTTTCCTGCTCTGGACAAGAATTGAGCAGCTTGTCCAATGACTGGGAAAGGAGGACTTCCAGCCACCTTACTTGGTCTCTGTTAATGATGTTTCTCCCTCTAAACCCCTTCAAGGACTGGGAGAGGCAGAGCAAACTCCAGAGTCCAGGCCTTGGTGGACATTAAATCTTGTGCTGAAAATTCCTGGTGATTTAATCCATAAAGTGATTTCTAGTGAAATAAATAAAGATTTTGTTGAAAAATTCTTCTGGCTAGTGTTTGGATTCTTGGAATCCTAAACCTCTGACAGTCTTACAAAATGAACCAACAGATACATTTAGAGTTGACAGCCAAGGACTGAAGACAGGCACAAACCCCAAGAACTAGAGGGTGGGAGAGGAAATAGTGAGAGAAAAGGTGTCAACAATTCTTAAAAGATAGAAAGGAGGTGGAAGAGGGGTAACTGACTTAAAAGAACAGAGGAGGCCGAGGTATAAATACCTTCAGAGTTGGGGAATACTGGAGTTCTCGTGGCTCAGCGGTAACAAACCTGACTAGTATCCATGAAGAGGCGGGTTTGATCCCTGGCCTTGCTCAGTGGGTTAAGGATCTGGCATTACCATGAGCTGTGGTGTCAGTTGCAGACACGGCTTGGATCTGGCAATGCTGTGGCTCTGCCATAGGCCAGCAGCTGAAGCTCTGATTGTCTCCTAGCCTGGGAACTTCATATACGGCTGGTATGGCCCTAAAAAGACAAAAAACAAAACAGAGTAGCAGAATACTAACAGGAAGCGAGGGGATATGCTACAGATATACTAAGGAAGCCGGGGGTGGGGAGGGTCAAAGGTGGGGGAAAAAAACAGATGCTGGTTAAAAGTTTAGGCACAAGGTAATTAGTTAGATTTTTGAAGTTCTCAAACTTCTCCCTCATGTCATATAACCAGATGACTGTCTCTCACCTCTGTAGATAAGGAGGTTTATTTTCAGGAAAATGAGGATGTAAAAAATACTGTAAAATCAGGGACACCAGGCAGAGCAGAGAACAGGGAGCCTGACCAAAACCAGAAGAAAAAAGACAAAAGATGAGACAGCCCAGAATCCCTGCTGTGGCACAATGGGATCAGTGACATCTCTGCAGTGCCAGGATGCATGTTCAGTCCCCAGCTGAGCTGGGACGGCACCATGGGTTAAAAGATCCAGCACTGCTGTAGCTGCAGTTGCTGTAGCGCTACGGTAGCTGCACCGTGAGTTAAAGGATCCAGCGTTGCTCAAAACTGGCTTGGAGTTCCCGTCATGGCTTGGTGGTTAACAAATCCAATTAGGAAGCATGAGGTTGTGGGTTCAGTCCCTGGCGTCGCTCAGTGGGTTAAGGATCCGGCGTTGCCGTGAGCTATGGTGTAGGCTGCACATGTGGCTTGGATATTGCTGTGGCTGTGGCCAGCAGCTGTAGCTCTTATTGGACCCCTAGCCTGGGAACCTCCATATGCCGTGGGGCGGCCCTAAAAAAAAAAAAAAAGAAAAAAAAAGAAAAAAAAAAAAAGACCAATATAAAAAAAAGAAACATTGTCAATTAAGTTTATATTGCCCCTACCTGGTGAAGCTAGAAGATACTCTTCTGCAGAAAATAAACCTGCCCAGAAAAAAGACCTACAAATACAAACATTTAGGGGGCCCCCAGTGAAAAATCCTTGTACGAGAAAATCTCCCAGTTGAAAAGCACTCAAGCACATTCTTTTTAATGCCTCATTCTCAAATGTGAGCAGTCAAGGATCACCAGACATTTGAAGCGAGCCTCCAACTTGAAAGAAGTCAAAGCAAACAAAAAACTCAAGAAAGACAATACAGGGAGGAAAAGAAAAAAGAGCAGAAATAAAGTATCCATAGAAAGATGAGAACAAAGCATTTAGAATATAAAAATGAGCTAAAATTTTAAAATTCAGCAGAAGACTTGGAAGATGAAAGTTGAGGAAAGGAGAACAAAACAAAAAGATGTGCAGCAGAAGAGAGAAAAAAGTAGGAAAATTAGAGGTGAGCCAGGAGGTTCAACATCTAAGAGGAGTTCCAGAAAGGCAGTAAAGCCTATGGAAGAAAGAAAACTCTCAAAGAATAATACAAGAAAGTTTCTTGAAATTTAAAAGTTATGTCTGTCACGTGCCTTTTCAATTTCCAGCCTGGTGAGTGGAAAAAGATCTATACTCCATTTACTGCTAAATTTTAAAATGCCAGGGATAGGAGTTCCCTTCATGGCTCAGCGGACCAGCATCCATGAGGATGCAAGTTGGATCCCTGGCCTCACTCAGTGAGTTAAGGATCCCACGTTGCTATGGCTGTGGTGTAGGCCAGCAGCTGTAGCTCTGCTTCAATCCCTAGCCTGGGAACTTCCCCATGCCTTGGGTGCAGCCCTAAAAACAACAACAACAAAGTAGACTAAGCTAAGCCATGATGTTTGGAAGGTTAGGTGTGTTAAATTATTAATTTAAAAAATGCATTTTTAAAAAAAATGCCAGGGATAAAGAGAGAGCCTAATAACAATAGCAGATGTTTATGTAGTCCATACTCTTTGCCAGGCACTACTGTGTCTTTATATAGTAACTCATGTAAACTTCTAGCAACCCCATTTTACAAATGAGGAAGGTGAGTTGCAGGGAGATTGAGAAATTTGTACAAGGTTGCATTGTCAATTTTTTTCTTTCTTTTTTTCTTTTTTTTTTTTTTTTTGTCGTTTCCTTTTCTAAGGCCACTTCCTGCGGCATATGGAGGTTCCCAGGCTAGGGGTCCAATCAGAGCTGTAGCCACCGGCCTACGCCAAAGCCACAGCAACAAGGGATCCGAGCCGCATCTTCGACCTACACCACAGCTCACAGCAACGCTGTGGTGCAACAGGATGGGTGGTGTCTTCGGAGCGCCTGGGACACAGGTTCTATCCCCAGCCGAGCACAGTAGGTTAAGGATTCAGTGTGGCCTTAGCTGCTACTTAGGTTGCAACTATCACATGGATCTGATCCCTGGCCTGGGAATTCCATATGCCTCAGGTCAGCCAAAAAAAGAAAAGAAAAAAAAAAATTTACCAAATGGGGGAGAAAAAAAAAAAGATGGAGGCAGTTATAACTCCAGCCAGAAATAGAGCCTTGAAAAATAAATAATAAATACATTAATTCAATTGGTTTTTCTCTAGCTCAGAGCTCAAAGCTCTCAAGTAACTTTCCGTAAATGCCCTGCTTCATCTCACAGCACTTACCCTCCTCCCTCTCTCACTAAACTCTAGCCCATGAGCCTTTCCACGGTGTTTCAGACAAATCGAGATCCTTTGTTCTCTATCTAGAACCTCTCACCCCAGGCTCTCAATCTAGCTGGGTCACTCTCAGTCCTAGCTTAGCTCAAATAAAACCTCTTCATAAAAGCCTTCTCTGACTTCAGCCAATACCCAGCTACTCTCCAACTCATCACCCTATCTATTGGCTTATCCTAATCTGTAATTATCTTGAGAATTTACTTACTTTTTTTTTTTCCCCTTCGGCTTTTCAGTGCCATACCCAAGACATATGGAGGTTCCCAGGCTAGGGGTCGAATTGGAGCTATAGCTGCCGGTCTACACCACAGCCACAGCAACGTGGGATGCAAGCCAAGTCTGTGACCTACACCATAGCTCAGGGCAACGTCGGATCCTTAATCCACTGAGCAAGGCCAGGGATTGAACCCTCATCCTCATGGATACTAGTCAGATTTGTTTCCACTGTGCCACAGTGGGAACTCCTTAGTTTACTGTATAATCGACACTTTCTGCTAGTATGTAAGCACCAAGATGGCAGAGGATGTTCTGTCATCAGCACCTGGAACAGTGTCCTGTCCACAGTTAGTGCTCAGAATACACAGAATCAAGGAGTCAATGAATAAGTGAGTAAGGTCTAACTTGGGGACCCTAGCACGGTATGTTTTCACACTTTCCTTGCTCTTGGTGTCTCCTAGTGGTGGAAGTTGGTACTACAATCTCTCTCTCTCTCTCTCTCTCTCTCTCTCTCTCCCTCCCTCCCCCGCCCCCCTTTTTTTAGGGCCGCACCCTTGGCATATGGAAATTCCTGGCTAGGGGCTGAATTGCTGCAGATGCTGGTCTACACCACAGCCACAGCAACACCGGATCCAAGCTGCATCTGGGAACTACACGGTAGCTTACGGCAATGCTGGATCCTTCATCCACTGAGCGAGACCAGGGATCAACCCAGCATCCTCATGTCGTGTTCTAAACCCACTGAGCCACATTGGGAACTCCCATCCACCAATCTCTTAAGACAGGCTTTGGAGAAGAAATTTGAGCCTTGGACCTGATGGTCCACTTATACAGCCCTCTCACTGGTTTATTTTCTAGCTTGGGGTGGGCAGTAGAAAGGGGCAGGAAAATGATTGGATGCTTCCCTGATCTGGGTCCTCTTCGTTAACCTGGAAAAGGCTAGGGGGTGAGAGCAAGGTAGGCATCCAACTACTCCTTGAGGAGGGGCTGGACAGCAAAACGGAGGTGGCAGGCAGTGGAGGTGACAGGCCTTGCGTGGAAATTAGGACAAAATCCTGGGTACAAACAGAGGTAAGGAAGTACAGGCGGAAAAGATAGAGGCAGAAAAGGAAAAGGGAGTCAAAGGAAGAAAAGAAAAAGTAAGTTGATGGTAGAGAAGGAGGAAGAGAAAGGACAGAAGGGCAGAAGAAAAGGCAGTGGCGGAGTTCCCGTCGTGGTACAGTGGAAACGAATCTGACAAGCATCTGTGAGGATGCAGGTTCGATCCCTGGCCTCACTCAGTGGGTTAAGGATCTGGCGTTGCTGTGGCTGTGGTGTAGGCCAGCAGCTGTAGCTCTGATTTGTTCCCTAGCCTGGGAACGTCCATAGGCTGTGGGTGTGGCCCTAAAAAGCCAAAAAAAAGAAAAGCGAGTGTCAAGTGACCTCAGCAGATACCCAAGCACAAGATGAGGTCTGAATTCATCATCTCCCCTCCTACCCCAATGCTCAGGTCTTCTGTGTCCTCATTTCAGCAAACAGCAAAACTCTCCATTTGTTTACTCAAGCCAGAAACTCAGTTACCCAGGACCCCCTCTTATCACCCCTCTCCCATATCCAATCCAAGGTTGCTTATCCAGAAGCA
This sequence comes from Sus scrofa, assembly GCF_054392235.1. Classification (NCBI taxonomy): domain Eukaryota; kingdom Metazoa; phylum Chordata; class Mammalia; order Artiodactyla; family Suidae; genus Sus; species Sus scrofa. The sequence continues at coordinate 17,764,283 of NC_139385.1, forward strand.
AATTCTGTGCCTTCGTTTTATCCAGCAGCTCAGCACCACCAGCTGTCCACTCATTCTGGGACACCTTCCTCCCTTAGCCTCTGTAACATCACACTTTGCCAATTTTCCTCCAGCCTCACTTCTCTCTTCTTTTCTGCTCAACTGCTAAATGTTGGAGTACCCCAAATCTTGGCTTCGTTTACCCAGATTCTTTTTTTTTGGCTGCGCCCTCAGCCTACAAAAGTTCCTGGGCCAGGAATCGAACCCATCCCACAGCAGTGACAATGCCAGATCCTCAACCCACTTGAGCCACCAGGGAACTCCCACCTAGATTCTTGTGTTAGCTATTCTTCTCCAATGTCCTGCTTTAAGAACTGTTTAAATGACTGAGACCACCAAATCCAAATCTCCAGCCCTGATCTTCTCTACACTTGAGGCTCATAAATCCACCTACCAACTTGACAGGGATCTTTAACTTGCTTTGTCCTAAACCACACTTCTGATGCCACATGTGTTCAATCCTGCACCTCATCTTCCTCATCCAGTATGAGCCATCATCCAAAATAAAATAAAATATAAACTAAAACTCATGGTTGATTGACCTGATCGTGCTTCTTTTTAATTCTCCCACACCATACCCCACCATTCTCCCCCTTGCTCACTACATTCCTGCCACACTGGAATTCTTTTTGTTTTTAGAACATGCCAAGCCTTTCCGGCTTTAAGCATTGGTGTTCTCTCTACCTAGAGCTCTAGTCCCCTTGATTTCTGTTCAGCTTAAATGTCACTTTCTCAAAGACAAGTAGCAGAAAACCCAACTACAAGTGGCTTGACTAATAAAGGGATGTATTATCTTATGGAACCAGAATCCTAAATCAGGGCATCTTGTAACTTATAAAAATAAGTAGCTCAGTAACTTTACCAAAGATCCAAGTCCTTTCTGTCCTGCCATCTACCAGTCCCAGCTTGTGGACCAGCTGTCCTCACAACCTGATCCTCACATACCAGCATCTAAGGCGGGGAGTTCCTGTCGTGACTCAGTGGTTAATGAACCCGACTAGTATCCCTGAGGACTCGGGTTCGATCCCCAGCCTCTCTCAGTGGGTTAAGGATCTGGCGTTGCCATGAGCTGTGGTGTAGGTCACAGACGTGGCTTGGATCTGGCGTTGCTGTGGCTGTGGTGTAGGCCAGCAGCTGTAGCTTTGATTCAACTCTTAGCCTGGGAACCTCCATATGCTGTGGGTGTGGCCCTAAAAAGACAAAAACAAACAAAAAAACACCCAAAAAACAAAAAACCATCTAAAGGTGGAAACACCCTATGTCCTAGGAACCTTTCTCAGAAGTTGCCAACAGACTTCTAACTTCTGTCAAGAACTGGGCCACATGCTCACCCATAAAACTGGTCAATGGCCAGGGTCATGGGACTATGTGGTCAATCAAGTAGAGGAGGGGAGACCCCAGAACAGCATCATGGCTCTGCAAGGATGGAGCAGGGGGAAGGGCAGTTATTAGCACATCTTCCCTGGCCCATGCCATCTGTTTTTTAAAATGATTTTTATTTTTTCCATTATAGTTGGTTTACAGTGTTCTGTCAATTTTCTACTGCACAGGTGACCCAGTCACACAAATACGCATTCTTTTTTCTCACATTATTCTCCATCACGTTCTATCACAAGTGATTAGATACAGTTCCCTGTGCTATACAGCAGGATCTCATTGCTTATCCACTCCAAATGCAATAGTTTGCATCTATTAAGTCGCATGCAATCTAAAGTTGCCCCACTTTTCACAATATTTAAATACTGTAACATTAAAAATTTTTTTTTCATGGAGTTCCCGCCGTGGCGCAGTGATTAACGAATCCGACTAGGAACCATGAGGTTGCGGGTTCGGTCCCTGCCCTTGCTCAGTGGGTTAATGATCCGGCGTTGCTGTGAGCTGTGGTGTAGGTTACAGACGCGGCTCGGATCCCGCGTTGCTGTGGCTCTGGCGTAGGCTGGCGGCTACAGCTCCGATTCGACCCCTAACCTGGGAACCTCCATATGCCGCGGGAGCGGCCCAAAGAAATAGCAAAAAGACAAAAATAAATAATAAATAAATTCCCCTTTCTTGTTTAAACCCCTCACTTCTGGCCCTCTCCACCGGGCTCCCCAACCCGTCATTTCGCTTTGGCGCCATCTGGCGCCCAAAAGGGAAGTGACACGCCTGCGCTCTCCTGCCCTCAGCCCTTTGTTTCTTCCCCTAGCTGAATCTGGTACCTATACCTTTAAGATGCTTAGCAAGCCTGAACAACTCGAGGGCCGGAGCCTAGGAACGCCCGCTTGAAGTTCTCTTAGGTTGCTCCAGTCCGGGTAAGGGGCGGGCTGTAGCTAACTCCACAGAAGTAATTGGTCTTTCCTTAGGCTCCGCCCCCGTGAAGCAATCGCGAACGCCTGTGATTGGTCATGGGCTCTGGAGGCGGGGGCTCTGAGCTTGGCCCCGGGCTCTCTGGGGCAGTCCCGGCTGCAGCGCGGTGGTCAGCATGTCCGAAAGTGGGGAGACGCATGAGGACTCTGGGGGAGAGGGCTTTGCCGCCGCCGGCTCCTTCAGCTTCAGCTCGGAACCCACGCTCGAGGACATGTAAGCTGTCCTTGCCCCATCTGGGCTGGGGAGATCTCCCCCTTTCTCCTTCCTATTGCGCTCCTATTGAGGAGGATCCCTCCACGTGGTCGGGAGGAAGGCTAGCAGCTATGCTCGGGTCCCAGCGCTGCTGGCTGACCCCGGGCGAACATTCTAACCAACTGGTCTGCAAAATGGGCTTAACAAGGCACACCTGAACATTGTTACCTACTAGTTAAGAGTCCGACGCCACTACTGCCCTGCCCCCTGCCTTCCAGGAGCAGGAGGTAGGATGAGGGCAAATATAGTGCTGAGAGGTGGAGATGTTTCTTTCTTGAGGAAATCTAGGAGGGCATCTTAGGGGAAGTGTCCTGGCGCTGCATTCTGTAAAATCAGTAACATTTAGATATGCAGAGATTGGAATACTCTACGTGGAGGAAACTGCAGAAGAAGCAGTAGGAAGTGGAATAATGGAAAAGAGGGAATTACTAGGTTTCAATAACTTAGGGTCTGTGTAAGGACACACACATCTCATAGATGAGGAAACCAAGTCCCCTAAAGAAGAAATGGCTTGTTCATGCCATCCAAGGAATTAGTTGCACAATCTCCTCTGATACCCATGCCCCCATTACATATTACTGAGGTACCTGCTGGGTCCCTGCATCTCCTCCCCAGTCCCCTAACCTTGGGACCTGGACTTCTACCCCTTCCTCCTATTCCAGCCGCCGCCTCCATGCCGAGTTTGCTGCTGAACGAGACTGGGACCAGTTCCATCAGCCTCGGAACCTCCTCCTGGCCTTGGTGGGAGAAGTGGGAGAACTGGCAGAGCTCTTGTGAGTAGATGAAAGGCTTTCTGGAAGAGTCTGTGTGTTGGGGAGGGGAGGGTTTATTTGACCATCAAATATCCCTGGATTCAGTTCCCCCTCCTCACAACAAAACGCTGTGCCTGTTTGCTAGAGATACAGAGATAACTTATGGGTCCCTGTCCTCTAGGGATGCCCAGTCTGCTAGGAGAGAAAAGTCTGAAACCAGCAAGGGACATCCAGGTCTAAGAAGGGATGGTGGCGATCTTCCTTTACCTGTCTCCCGTTGTGGCTCAGTGGTTAACGAAACCGACTGGGAACCATGAGGTTGCGGGTTTGATCCCTGGCTTTGCTTACTGGATTAAGGATCCGGTGTTGCCGTGAGCTGTGGTGTAGGTCGCAAACGCAGCTTGGATCCCACATTGCTGTGGCTCTGGTATAGGCCAGCGGCTACAGCTCCGATTGGCCCCCTAGCCTGGGAACCTCCATATGCCACAGATGCGGCCCTAGAAAAGGCAAAAAGACCACAAAAAAAAAGAAGAAGAAGACCTGCCCATAACATTCCAGACAGGGGGTACTGTTTGCAAAGATGGTGAAGTGGGAAGGGGCAAGTTAAATTCTGGGAGAATGTAAGATTGCATCAGTGTAACCTTCTTGAGGAAGGGCAAGGATTCTGTATCCATTTGTTTGTTTGTTTTTAGGGCTGCACCTGCAGCATATGGAAGTTCCTGGGCTAGGAGTCAAATCCGAGCTGGATCTGCTGACCTAGGCCACATCCACCGCAACGCTGGCTCCGAGCTTCATCTGTGACCTACACCCCAGCTCACAGCAACGCCAGATCTTTAACACACTGGCTGAGGTCAGGGATCGAACCCACATCCTCATGGATACTAGTTGGGTTCTTAAGCAGCTGAGCCACTGCGGGAACTCGGGATTTCGTATCTGTTTTGCTCACTGGCCCGCGTAGGTGCTCAGTGTATATCCACTGAGGCTGTGGGGGAGACAGAGGATGATAGAATCAGGGCTGGCAAGTCATGGAGACATGCTGAGGTTTGAGTGGTGGAAAGATCACTGTGTCTGTAGAGTGGATTGGATCCCCAAGTGAATTGTGTCAGGGGAGACCCGTGAGGAGGCTGGTGTAGATCAAGCCAAAGGCGGTGAGGTCTGAGCCAAGGCATTCACTGTCAAATGGGGAAACGAGGACTCAGAGCTGTGGGTGGGGGCCCGCGAGTCATTCGTTACGGATTCATGAGCATCACCTGTGTGCTAGGTGGTCTGTGGCTTTGAACTAGACAGTTCCTCCCATCACGGTGCAAGGAGACGGACAATACATAAGCGACCTCGTTTGAAAAAGACGTAGAGGAGTTCCGTCGTGGCGCAGTGGTTATCGGATCCGACCAGGAACCATGAGGATGCGGGTTCGATCCCTGACCTTGCTCAGTGGGTTAACGATCTGGCGTTGCCGTGAGCTGTGGTGTAGGTCGCAGATGCGGCTCGGATCCCCAGTTGCTGTGGCTCTGGCGTAGGCCAGCAGCTGTAGCTCCGATTAGACCCCTGGCCTGGGAACCTCCATATGCTGCAGGAGTGGCCCAAGAAATGGCAAAAAAAGACCAAAAAAAAAAAAAAAAAAAAAAAAGACATGGAATTGTGACAAGTTCAATGAGGAAAGTAACACAAGGTGGTGAGAAGGTTACAGAGGGAGAGGGGTTTCCTGAGGAGGTGACATCTGAGCCAAGACCACAGTAGCATCATGCAGCCATGGGAAGGATGGGGGAAGAGCATTCAAGGCAGAGGGAGCAGTAAGGGCAAAGGCCCTCTGCCAGTTTGTGTGTCTGCGTGCAAGACAGAAAATGCCCAGAGTGGCTTTAGGTGGGGAGTGCGAGGGAGAGTGCTGGATAATGACAGTGGAAGACGCAGGACTCAGGTCATGCAGGATCTGGAGGGCATGGTGGGAGTTTGGATTTTATTCCAAGCACAGTGTGGGGGGGTGGTATTTAAGTCAGGAAGGAACAGAATATAATTTGTTCTTTTAAAAGATGGGACAAGGCAAGAGAAGATGAATTTTCGGGATTCTGCTGTGGTCCGGGCCTGAGGTTTATTTTGTTGTTGTTGGTTTTATTGTTTGTTTGTTTTTTGTCTTTTCTAGGGCCACACCCATGGCATACGGAGGTTCCCAGGCTAGGGGTCTAATCAGAGCTGTAGCCGCCAGCCTACAGTACAGCCACAGCAACACCAGATCCAAGCTGCGTCTGCAACCTACACCACAGCTCACAGCAACGCCGGATCCTTAACCCACTGAGCGAGGCCAGGGATTGAACCTGCAACCTCTTGGTTCCTAGCTGGATTGGTTAACCATTGAGCCATGATGGGAACTCCCAGGCCTGAGATTTAGTTTGGGGAGGCAGGGGCTGGGGCTGGGGGGGTGGGGGAGTAGAATTGGGTCTCCATAAGTGACATGTCCTCCTTGGCTCAAGTGGGGACACAGGTCTGGGTGAATCATCTGTGGAATTCTCCTCCCCCGCCCTGAAGGGTCCAGGGCCCAGATGGGTTGAATTGTCCCTGGAGGAACTTCCCAAGAGGTGGGAGTTCCTACCCCTGCAAGGACTGGGTGCTCCTAAGAAGGGGGCGGGGGTGGAACCTGTTGTCCCCTCTCGCCTCTATGTGCGGGTGCCTGTCTACGTGTTCTGTCCCCAGTCAGTGGAAGCCCGATGAGGAGCCGGGGCCCCAAGCCTGGTCCCCCAGGGAACGAGCAGCGCTTCAAGAGGAGCTGAGCGATGTCCTCATCTACCTGGTAGCATTAGCAGCCCGCTGCCGGGTGGATCTGCCCCAAGCTGTGCTTTCGAAGATGGACACTAACCGGCGACGCTACCCAGCACATCTGTCGCGCGGCTCGGCCCGAAAGTATACAGACCTGCCCCGTGGGGCCACCTCAGACCAGGCTGTGACGCCTGCAGACCTCGCCTGTGAGTCCACAGGTCAGGCCTCAATCTAGAAACACGGGCACAGACCCTGCAATCAGCAATAGCATCTAACGAGCAAAGGGTGCTGGGCCATGAGACCTCATTCTAGTCCTTTTTTAACAGATTCACGGGCCTGAGGGGCTGCCCTCCTTGAGGTCTGAGGCCCAAGGACCTCCAGAGGATAGCCTCCTGGTATTTTCTCCCTCAATAAAAGTTTTGGTTAGCAACTTCTGGATTCTTCCTCAGGCAGCCAAGGAGGCTGGCTCAGCCCATGCTGGAGAGGGGCACCAGGAATGCCTCTGAGCCAAGCTCCCGTGTAGCTCCCACCTGCAGTGTGGACAGGTCTGATTTCTAGTGACTTCCCCGTCTGATCTCATGCACGTCCCTTTCCCTTCTCTAAACAAGATAGGAGGCCGGCTGGAGTTCGTGTCCTGGCTCAGCAGTTAACGAACCCAACTAGTATTCATGAGGACGCGGGTTTGACCCCTGGCCTCGCTCAGTGGGTTAAGGATCCAGCGGTGCTGTGAGCTGTGGTGTTGGTCGCATACGCAGCTTGGATCTCGAGTTGCTGTGGCTGTTTTGAAGGCTGGCTGCTACAGCTCCAGTTGGACCCCTTGCTTGGGAACTTCTGTATGCCTCGGGTGCAGCCCTAAAAAAGACCAAAAAAAAAAAAAAAAAAAGCCAAAACCAAGATTGGAGGCTGGAGGCTGGCTGTAGTGTTGGATAAGAGCCCAGATTCTGGAGCCAGGCTATCTGGGTTCAAATGCCTTCTCTGATACTTAAGAGCTGGATAATGTTCATGTTAATTCATCTGTCTGTGCCTCTATTTCCTCACCTAAAAATGAAAAGAATGGTACCTGCCTGATAGGGTTGTAAAGTTTAAGTGAGTTATTCTAAGTAGAGTGCTTAGGACAGTGCCTGGCACACAGGAGGTCTTTTGGAAGGTCACAACTGTTATTATCTGTTTCCCTTTTCTTTTCTAGGGTTACACCTGCAGCATATGGAGGTTCCCAGGCTAGGGGTCGAATTAGAGCTGCAGCTGCCAGCCTACACCTCAGGCACAGCAATGCAGGATCCAAGCCGTGTCTGCGACCTACACCACAGCTCACAGCAACACCAGATCCTTAACCCACTGAGCGAGGCCAGAGATCGAACTCTCATCCTCATGGTTCCTAGTCAGATTCTTAACCTGCTGAGCCACAATGGGAACTCCCTGTTTGCCTTTTCAATTCAAAACTTTCAGGGGCCCAGAACAGGAAATATCAACAGTTAAGGCAGGCCCCAGCCTCGGGCCCCAGCCTTGTCTATTAGGACCGCAGCCCTGTGAGAGCCCGCTGCCCATCTCCCTTGGCCCCCAGCACAGATCAGGGTCAGGTCTGTCTGAAGTGGAACAGAAGAGGGCTTCCTCTCTTTTAGGGCTTGGGTCTCTACTCTCCTATCCCCCTAAGGCCAATTTTTTGGTGCCGCTTCTACACCTAAAGATGGTGCTGGTGTGATGTACGCCATGTGTGACCTAGGCTCATCCCTTCCTTTTAGAGATACCCACGGCCTGGGCCTCCTTCCCAGGCAGGGGTAATGCGGAGAAGACCATTAAACTACCTTGGCTGCCCCTCAGCCTATTTCCACATTGGTTAAATGAAACATCCCCTTTGACTGGCCTCATTCCTCTTAGTAGTGACCTCACTCCCTCTTAACCAGAGACCTCTCTTCCCAGAATCCATCAGATGGGAACTGCTTTAGCTTTCTGTTCGCAAACCCTCCTTTGGTCTCCCCACCAGGGGTAGCAGGAGCCCCATCTTACTGAGCTCTTATTTCCTCCTGTCTCCTTTATCAATTATCCCCTCTCCTCTGTATAATCCACATCTCTTCCTTTCCATTAGCCCTTCCCACTAGCACGTAAGCATAATTGAGTTCCTTCCCCACTCATAAGACAAAACCCACACTTCCCCTCGTGCTTTTCACAGCCGAGACTCTAGAAAAGGGTGGTCTACACCCATCCACGCCGCTTCTTCATTCTCCCATTTACGCCCTCACCCAATCAACGCTGGCTCTCACCCCCACCCTCCACGAAAAGTGGTCTCGCCACGTCCCCCAAATCCACACACATAATGGACACCAGAGCAGCATTTATGTGTTTCCTGCGTAAAGAATGTTCCTCTAGATTTCCCAGACAAGACACTCTGGTTTTCTTTCTCCCTCTGGCTGTTTCTGGTTTGGTTTTTGTTTTTGTCTTTTTAGGGCCGCACCCATGGCACATGGAGGTTCCCAGGCTAGTGGTCTAATCGGAGCTGTAGCCGCTGGCCTACACCACAGCCACAGCCACACCAGATCCAAGCCGTGTCTTCGACCTACACCACAGCTTATGGCAACACTGGATCCTTAACCTGCTGAGCAAGGCCAGGGATCAAACCTGCAACCTCATGGTTCCTAGTCAGATTTGTTTCTGCTGCACCACGATGGGAACTCCATCCCTCTGGCTGTTCTCTAACAGACTCAAGTTCCCGCGCTTTCGTTTCTGTTTTTTGGTTTTTTTAGAGCCGCACCCTTGGCATATGGAAATTCCCAGGCTAGGGGTCCAATTGGAGCTGCAGCTGCCGGCCTACACCACAGCCATAGAGCAATGCCAGATCCAAGCCACGTCTGCAACCTACACCACAGCTCACGGCAACACTGGATCCTTCTTAACCCACAGAGTGAGACCAGGGATTGAACCCGAGTTCTCATGGATCCTAGTCAGTTTCATTACTGCTGCACCACCTCAGGAACTCCAAGTGCCCTTTTCTGGTTGTGGTACCTTGCCCTCTGGACCTGCTAACCCTAAGCTGTTACTTCCCATCACCTCCCTGACTCTCCACATGTACCTCACACTCAACATGCCCAGATTGGGGTGTAGCAATTGCTGCCACTTCAACTCCTGTCCTGCACCTCATCCTATGTCCCCACGTCAGTGACACTGCCTGCAGTCACCCAAACTAAGAGATGAAATCAGCCTCATCTCTCCTTTCCCTTATCCCCACATCCACTTTAACGCCTATGAATTCTAGCTCCTTGATAATATCCAGATCCATCTCTCCCCTCTAATCCCTTAAGGCTTCTATGTGGCCTTGGAACCTTTAACCTGGCTTGGAAGGTCCCTAATGCTCCCTCTCCTGCTAGCTTCCTTGCTTTTTGTCCCCCTACATTCCACCCCAGGGGACACCTGCAAGGTCTAACAAGTCCAGCATACTTCCCCAAACCAAATTCTCTCATGATATTAAGACTAGCCTGAGGAGTTCCCGTCATGGCTCAGGGGAAATGAATCTGACTAGTATTCCATGAGGTCACAGGTTCAATCCCTGGCCTCACGCAGTGGGTTAAGGATCAGGCCTTGCTGAGAGCTGTGGTGTAGGTCGCTGACACGGATTGGACCTGGCGTTGCTATGGCGGTGGTGTAGGCCAGCAACTGCAGCTCCAATTTGACCCCTAGCCTGGCAACCTCCACATGCAGCGGGCCCTAAAAAGACAAACAACAACAACAAAAGACCAGCTTAAATTAAATAGCACCTCTGAGAAGAGCTTCTCTAAACTCCCAGATCGTTAGTGAAAATCTTTTCTATCCAACAACTTGCCCATCACAGCGCCAATAACAGGAGGCTGCACCTGCCTGTATACTTGTCCCCACTCTGGCCCTGAGTCCTTATTTACTCATCTGCAGAAATGGAGATAAAAGTGTTACCTAACTTGGGGACGTTTTTGAGAACGAAAATGCGCGGAGGTCCCCGAGGTTCAGGCCGGCTCAGGAAAGCTCGGCAGAATGCAGTGCCCGTTGATCACAAACATGCTAAATTTATGGACCCTTCTAGATCTGAAGTTACGAGGACAAGAGGCCGAGTGTGGGGTGACTACACACACACACACACGTTCCTGGAACTCATTTCCGGAAATTTTGGAGCTTATAGCCCCACTTGGCTCCCTGGCAAGTCACCTAAGCCTGTTGAGAGCTTCAACTTTTCTCCTGGAACTCATTTCCGGAAATTTTGGAGCTTATAGCCCCACTTGGCTCCCTGGCAAGTCACCTAAGCCTGTTGAGAGCCTCAACTTTTCTCCTCTCCCCACGCACCGCATTCACAGGCACGGGTGGGTGAGGATACAATACTTTATTCACTAACAAGGGCCGAAGGGATGTAATGAGGGGGTGATGAGCACGTTTCCAGGGGCCCCGGGTAGGGGATACTCCCCATCTCCCAGTTCCAGGGCAGCCAGCCCTGCCCTTCCATCCGATCCCAGACCCGGGGAGCAGGGAGGAGTTGTCCAGGGTAACCCAGCCCCCTGGTCGGGGTCCCAGCGTGCCCCTCTCCAGCCGGACGTTCGTACCCCGCGGCGACAAGAACGGCGGCTCAGCTGCCCCCACAATCTGGGCAGCGCTCGGTGGCAGTGGCGGCTGTGGCGCCCGGAGGGAGCTTGAAGTCCCGGCCGCAGCCAGCACAGATATAAAGACGCCGCCGCATGTGCGCGCGTCGGTGGCGGATGAAGTGCGAGCTGAGGCGGAAGCGCCGGCCGCACTCGGAGCACGGGTAAGGCCGCTCCCCCGTGTGCGTGCGCGCATGCTCCGCCAGGTTAGAGCGGTGGCCGAAACGGCGGCCGCACACGGCGCAGCGGTGCGGCTTCTCGCCCGTGTGCACGCGCCGGTGCTTGGCCAGCGCCGAGCTCTGCGCGAAGCGCGTGCCGCAGTCGGCGCATGCGTACGGCCGCTCGCCCGTGTGCGTGCGTCGGTGGCGCGCCAGGCACGAACTGCCGCCGAAGGCGCGTCCGCAGTCCGGGCACGCGTACGGCTTCTCGCCCGTGTGCACGCGCAGGTGCTGGGCGTAGTTGGAGCTCTGCGCGAAGCGGCGACCGCAGTGAGCGCATGCGTACGGCTTCTCGCCCGTGTGGCGCCGCCGGTGCTGCCGCAGGTTCGAGGCGGCGGAGAAGCGCTTGTCGCACTCCGGGCACTCGTAGGGCCGCTCGCCCGTGTGCGTGCGGCCGTGTTTGGTCAGCGCCGACTTCTGCGAGAAGCGCCGGCCGCACTCGGTGCACGCGAAGGGCCGCTCGCCCGTGTGCGTGCGGGCGTGCTTGGCCAGCGTGGAGCGGCGCGCAAAGGCCCGGCCGCAGTCCGGGCACGCGTGTGGGCGCGCCGGGTCGGCAGACGGTGCTGGCGGCTCGCTCGGGACCTGCGGGGAGAGGGGGGACAGGTCAGCCCTGACCGAGAGGCCCAGGAGCCAGAGACCGGAGGCTCCGCAAACGGCAGTCTCTCCGTCCCCGGTTTGTACAGTAGGAAAAGCCACGGTGCCTGCCCCTTAGGACGGTTGTGCGCATTAAATGAGGTAATACATCAACGCACATATCACAATGCCTAGTGTCATTCTAGCTATTCTTTATTAATTCAGCCAGTATTCATTGAGCGCGTACAGTGTGCCAGAATCTGCTGCCAAGCACTGGAGATACAGCATTAATTTTTTTCTTTTCTTAATTCCTACTTTCCAGAAGAAAGGATAGGGAGTTCCCATTGTGGCTCAGCAGGTTGCGAACCTGACTAGCATCCATGAGGAACCAGGTTTGATCCCTGGCCTTGCTCAGTGGGTTAAGGATCCAGCCTTGCCTGTGGCAAGCTGCGCTGTAGGTCCAAAACGCAGCGTGGATCTGGTGGTGTTGTGGCGCAGACTGGCAGTCGCAGCTCCTATTGGACCCCTAGTCTGGGAACTAACATGCGGCAGGAGTACCCCTAAAAAGGAAAAGAAGAAGAAAGCATAAGGAGTGCTGGTATTGTGGGGGATGCTGCAAATTTAAATAGGGTTGTTAAGTTGCCTTACTGAAGTCACATAAGACCTAAAGGAGGTGAGAGAGCAGGTTACAGTGGAACAGCCAAGGCCTTGAGACAGTTTTCTTGTTCCGGGAATGCCAAGAAAAAGTGCCTCGTGCAGAAAGCATGAGGGGGAGAGGAATCTATGGATTTGTCCTGAAGGGGAAATCTTAACCTAGGACCTTGCGATGTGAGAGTGATGAGGAACCATTAGAGGAGATGTGAGATGGTTTTGAGCAAGAATGCGAACAGATCAGATTCATACTTTAAAAGGTTCCACAGATGAAGGAGGGGAGGGGGCAGTAACCCAGTGAGGAGGCTGCTGTACTGCAGCCAAGAGACGTCAGGGGTTCCAGCCCAGGTGACAGAGGTGCAAAGTGAAGGTGTGAGAAGCGCTCTGCTTATTTTCTTGCAGTTTGAGACAACAATTTCCATAACAGATCAGATATGATGGAAAGAGAGGAGTCAAAAATGACTCCAGTGATTTTAAGCTTAGCAACTGTGGGGGTGGAACTGCTCTTCCAGAGATGAGGATGGTGGGGGGAGCTAGTTGGTACCAGCGATCTGTTTCTGATTTTATCTGCAGTTCTCCTTAACACATCTGGAGAGAGGCCCGGGCTGGAGATGTTCATTGGGAAGATACCCATCTACAGATGGTTTCTAAAGCCTTGAGACTGGATGAGATCACCCGAGAAATAGGCAGAGAGAACTGGGAGCAGCAGAGTGAGGAGGGGCCAGCAAAGGAGACTGAGCAGAAGCTGCCAGTGAAGTAGGAAACCCAGGAGAGGGCGTTCCCATTGTGGCGCAGTGGAAATGAATCCGACTAAGAACCATGAGGTTGCGGGTTCGATCCTGGCCTCGCTCAGTTGTCGTGAGCTGTGGTGTAGGTCACAGACCCGGCTCGGATCCCGTGTTGCTGTGGCTGTGGTGTAGACCCGGCAGCTGTAGCTCCAATTTGACCCCTAGCCTGGGAACTTCCATATGCCACAGGTGCAGCCCTAAAAAGCAAAAAAAAAAAGAAAGAAGAAAGAAATCCAGGAGAGCATCGTGTCTTAGAAGCCAGGCCAGGGACAGGTCTAGGCTCTTTAATAAACTTTTCAGGGGAGTTCCCATTGTGGCTCAGCAGTAACGAACTCAACTAGTATCCGTGAATATGTGGGTTCAATCCCTGGCCTCGCTCAGTGGGTTAAGGATCTTGCGTTGCTGTGGCTTTGACGTAGGCTGGCAGCTACCTTCTGATTCGACCCCCTAGCCTGGGAACTTCCTATGCTGAGGGCGTGGCCCTAAAAAAATAATAATAATAGACTTTTCTGAAGTTTCTGTCGTGGCTCAGTAGTAACGAACCTGACTAGTATCCATGAGGACTTGGGTTCCATCCCTGCCTTCACTCATTGAGTTAAGGATCCGGCGTTGCCATACAGCTGTGGCATATGTCGCACACTCAGCTTGGGTCTCCTGTTGCTGTGGCTGCGGTGTAGACAGGCAGCTGTGGCTCCGATTGGACCCCTAGCCTGGGCACCTCCGTATGCCACTGGTTTGGCCCTAAAAGCCATAAATAAATAAATAGGCTTCAGAGTAAGCACCTATCACTTTTCAAGCCTCAAAAAAAGGCAGCAAGTGTAAAACCCAGCTACTATTCCGAGGCTTCACATGAAAAAATTTGCAAATAAGCCAGTGTCATGAGGTCTGGGCCTCTAGAGATAAAATCAGAAAGAAATGCTTTGTAAGAGGCAGATGAAGGGAGAACAGTTTGTCCTAACAGTAGAGTGAGGAGGCACATGGAGGGCGCACTGGTTCCTTCTAAGGAAAGAGAAGGCTCATCCTAGCAAGCGTGGTGTTGAGGCTCCTCTGTGGGCCAAGCAAGTACGTATATAAATTCATGACCAAATGAAGAACTGGACGCATATTAAGGACAAGACACTGTTTACTTTTTTCTCCCCATAGTCCTTCTCCATTGAGTAATTATCACTTTTTTTGGCCTTGCCCACAGCATGTAGAAGTTCCCAGGCTAGAAGTTCCCGTCTTGGCTCAGCAGTTAATGAATACGACTAACATTCTTAAGGACGCAAGTTCGATCCCTGGCCTTGTTCAGTGGGTTGAGGATCTGGTGTTGATGTGAGCTGCAGTGTAGGTCGCAGATGGGGCTCGGATCCTGCGCTGCTGTGGCTATGGTGTAGGTCGGCAGCTGCAGCTCTGATTGGACGCCTAGCCTGGGAGCCTCCATATGCCAGGAGTGTGGCCCTAAAAAGCAAAAAAAAAAAAGAAGTTCCTAGGCTAGGGATCCAACCCAAACCATAGCAGTGACAATGCCGGCCCTTAACCTGCTCTGCCACAAGAGAACTCCACTATTCTTTTATAGTTGATGAAACAGATTAAATAAGAAAGGGTAAGTAACAATTAGGAAGTAGTAAGGCCTTTTCTTTCTGAAGTTTCAAGGAGGGGCACCTTCAAGATCCTTTGTCCAAAAGACAGTAGCTTTTTTGCCAACCAACTCAGAAATTTTGGAAAACAAGGCAGTTTGGGAAATTAGTGACCAGCCAGGGAACTCTGGTTTAAAAAGCTTATATAATGATGATAGTGATAACAGCTTCACCGTGTAAAGACGTGACAGTGCTGTGTTAGGTACGTTCTTGGATTAGATCTTCCTTGAGTCAGGTGTTCCATTGTGGAGATTGAGAACACTGAGCTCAGAGAGATGGCGTTCCCAGAGCCAGTGGGAGTCAGGGCTGAATTTAGAGGTCTCACCCTTAACCATAGGCTACACTGCTTCCCTGCACTCACAGTGCCAAGACATGAAGAGGCTGGATGCCAAGTGCCTGGCACTCTCCAAGAGGGATTCAAGGTTAAAATACAACTTGATACTTTACATCAAGAAACTCCCCACAGCAGATTTAGCACGGGCTGAGTTCAAGGTCACATTTTCTAGTCTCACCCGGGTTTCGACATCTGTGGGGTTTATTTTATTATGGAAGCCATCCTGGAGAGAATTTTTTTCTGATTATATCTTTCTGGCCTGTTTGTCTTTGGCACCCTTCTGGGTTTTTTGTTTTTGTTTTTGTTTTGTTTTTTGTCATTTTAGGCCGCACCTGCAGCATATGGAGGTTCCCAGGCTAGGGGTCAAATCAGAGCTACAGCCACAGCAATGCGGGATCTGAGCTATGTCTTCGACCTACACCACAGCTCACAGCAACGCTTGATCCTTAACCCACTGAGCGAGGCCAGGGATCAAACCCAAGTTCTCATGGATGCTAGTCATGTTCACTAACCACTGAGCCACACGGGAACTCCTGACACCCTTCTTTAAGATGACTTTGACCAGACTGAGGACTTTTCTTATGTTGGTTCAGTAGCTTGGGAAAAAGAAATTCCTCACACAAATACTCTTGGTGTCTCCAGCTCCGGGAGGAGGGGCCTTGGGTGTCCCAGGAAGAATCATGGGGAGAGGGGCTGAGTCTAGCTCATTAAGACCCCAGGTAAGTCCCTCCCTCCCCCTGCCTCAGTGAACCAAGGAAGGCAAGGTAGACTACTCGGGATGCAAATTTCCCAACCTGAGGTATGCACATCACAGAATGCAAGAGGATTCTAAGTGTTATGGAGTCTAACTCTTATCTTATTATAATCATTATGTATTTATTTTCAGATATTAGAAAAACAGATCACATGAAACCCACAATTTCATCAATAGTATCTTCCAGATGAAGGTAAATTTATTTAACAGAACAATGTGACTCTATCTGAAAAGAGCATTAAATAAATGAGCACAATAGGTGAGCAAGATACATGTTACTGAAGCTTGGCAAATACCAGATTTACACGTTGTAAAGCCTTCAACTGTTAGGTTTAAAAATTGGAATAGGAGTTCCTGTCGTGGCGCAGCAGAAACAAATCCGACTACGAACCATGAGGTTGTGGGTTCGATCCCTGGCCTCGCTCAGTGGGTTAAGGATCCGGCATTGCTGTGAGCTGTGGTGTAGGTTACAGACATGGCTCGGATCTGGGGTTGCTGTGGCTGCAGTGTAGGCTAGGAGCTGTATCTCCGATTCAACCCCTAGCCTGGGATTCAACCCCAAACCTTTTTAGGGTGGGGCCCTAAAATGGAAAAATAAAATAAAATAAAAATTAGTACCATAACAAGAAGGTACTGGGGGATACAATGTAGTATAATAATATGATAATCCAGGTGTTTAAAGTTAATGATTTTGTCTTCCTGCTTAAAATTTCCTCCTGTTTTTTTTGGCTGCCCGGTGGTGGCAGTCTTAAATTAAAAAAGGTGGGGGGCAAACATCCCGGTTTCCTCCTCAGCCATTATTATTATTATTTTTGGCTGCTCCCATGGCATGTGAAAGTTCTGGGGTCAGAGATTAAACCCAAGCCACAGCTGCAACCCAGGCCACCACAGTAACAACACTGCATCCTTAACCCGTTGCATCACCAGGGAACTTGTTTTAAACTCTTGTTTTTAAATCTATGTTCTTGTTCCTTAATTCTTGTTCTTTAATTCTGTGTTCTAATTGAATTCTATGTTGTTGTTTTAAATTCTCGCAACCCTTTGGGTTAGGTATCATGAGCTCCGTTTTTATTTTTTCGTTTTGTTGTCTAGGGCCACTCCCAGGTTCGGCTTCGAATTGAAGCTGCAGCTGCCAGCCTACACCACAGCCGCAGCAAGGTGGGATCTGAGCCTTGCCTGCGACTTACACCCCAAGTCATGGCAACACCAGATCCCCGACCCCACTAGGTGAGGGCAGGGATTGAACCTGCATCCTCATGGATACTAGTCGGATTCGTTTCTGTGATGCCACAACAGGAACTCCCAGCTCCATTTGAAAATAAGGATATAAGCCTGCAAAGTAAGTAACTGCCAACACCCTTCAGCTAATCCATCGGCAGAGCCGGGGTTTGCACTGGAAATCTGTCATTGTCCAAAACACCTCTTCGGTCAGCCATGATGCACATCAGTCTCACAAGTTTGAGGCCACCGACACAGCTTGCCTCCCTCCCCAGGCCTCTTACAGCTGTCAGACTCGCCCGTCTTTTGGGCACAAGGTATAAAGTATCATCCGTGCCCTCTCACTCACTGCTGCGGAAAGTGTGGTCCACAGACCAGCAGCATCAGCATCACCAGGAACCTGTTAGAAATGCAGATTCTCCGGTCCTAACCCCAGACCTACTGAATCAAATTCTTCACTTTAACGATCCCCAGGTGATACGTATGCATGTTAAAAATGAAGAAACCTGATCTAGGAGACAGCTAGTCCTGGAAAAGGAGGTGGGAACGATCAAAGAGGGTTTTTACAGGTTGAAAGCCCACGTGGGCAAAGTCTTGGAGGGAAGAAGGGTCAGGGGGTTGAAGCTAGGGCATGGGATGGGTGCTGAGTGCCTGGAGAGGAAGCCAAGACATGAGGTCGGACAGGGAGGAGCTTTGAGTGCCAGGTGTACGAGCTGCAGGAAACAGAAAACCACTCACCGATTCAATTTTAAGCAGGGACAGACAGGACTAGATGCACATAGAGCCCGGCTGAGAAATCTATCCATTAAAGATGGGATTTTGATAGACAGAGAGAGAATACACTGACCCCTGGGTGCAGCATGATGAAGGCCTATTCTGGACAATGACTGAGCCACAGGACTGGGTGAGAGCAAAGAGTCACAGAAGGTGGACTCTAGAAGGAGCTTCAGAGACCAACCACTATTTCATAGAAACCAAGACTCAGGGAGACCACACACACCGCAAGGGCATGAGCTGTCTTGCGGGCACAGTGCTAAATCTTCATGTGTAACGTGTGTAAGCTCATGTCCACCCTCCTCCAGCAAATCTAGTCACCACGTGATGCTTAGACTGGATTTCAAGGATCTTACTTTCATTATCTCATTTTACAGATGAGAAAGCCCTGGAGGCAAAGCTGGTAACCAATGCTTTCAACTGCTTTTAAACTTTAGATTCTAGCCCTACAGACTTTTCAGGACGGGCCATGCCCAGCCCCGCCCTTCCCATCCTTAGCTGCAGCCAGTCCAACAGTCCAATCAGTGTTCCCAAATAGCCCCTTTGTTCCTTTTTTTTTTTTTTTTTGCTTTCTAGGGCTGCACCGAGGCATATGGAGGTTCCCAGGCCAGGGGTCGAATCAGAGCTATAGCTGCCGGCCTACACCACAGCCACAGCAACACCAGATCCGAGCCGTGTCTGCATCCTACACAACTCACGGCTACGCTGGATCTTTAACCCACTGAGCGAGGCCAGGGATCGAACCCAAAACCTTATGGTTCCCTGTCGGATTCGTTTCCACTACGCCCCAACGGGAACTCCCCTTTTTCCATCTTCTCTCCACTGCTGCTCCTACGTTAGGACTGGCAGCCATCCTCACCTGGCCAGGTCTCCCCACAGCAGCCAGTGATTCTTCTGAATAGAAAATCTGATCATGTCTCTCCTCTGATTCGAGGCGTCTGATGACACCAAATCCGAATACCAATACCGTAACGCAGTACGTCCACCTTCCTATGCTGGCTTTCCGCTCCCTTTATTCTCTGGCCCCGCCTACTTCTCTGACTTTATCTTCTCAGAGCGTTTGCTTTGGCTGTTTCCGCACCGTGGAATGCCCTTCCTCCTCCTCCATTTGCCAAATTCCCCCTAAGTTTTCGAGGCCCATGTCAAAGCCATTTCCATGAAGCCTTCTTCACCGCCTTGAATTATTATTATTATTATTATTCTTTTATTATCATTATTATTTTTAGGGCCGCACCCACGGCATATGGAGGTTCCCAGGCTAAGGGCCCAATCGGAGCTGTAGCTGCCAGCCTCCACCACAGCCACAGCAACGCCAGGTCTGAGCTGCATCTCAGACCTGCACCACAGCTCCCGGCAATACCCGATCCTTAACCCACTAATCGAGGCCAGGGATCGAGCATGAAACCGTATGTTTCCTAGTTGGATTCGTTTGCGCTGAGCCACGACGGGAACTCCGCCTTTGAGTTATTTGCCCTCACTCGTCTGTCGAGGCCTCCGTGTTGGTTTCCCCATTCACTCCCAGCCCCAGGATTCAGCCCAAAAGGCCTTGATAAAAAAAACTGAGTTGAAAAATCTCCAGGGGGATGACCTAGCCCAAGGTCCTGACCTTGAGGGAGACCAATGAATAAGAGCAGCAAATACTATTACTATGGTGTTTACTATCTGCCAGACACAGCTCTAACTCTTTCCATAGATTAACTCATTCAGTCCTCCCAACTTCAAGAAGTTGGTGCTGTTCTGATTTTCTTTCTACCAATGAGGAGACTGAGGCATGAAGAAGTTAAACTTGCCCAAGGCCACACAGCTTGTAAGAGATGGAGTTGGTAGTGCACCCGATGCTCTGAGTTCTTAACGTACAGGTCAGAGGTGGAGATTAGGGGATCCACAAGGGCCAGAAGAGGCAGGCTGAGCTAGGATGATGGGCCAAGGAGGCCTGAGAAAAACGGAACTAGAACTAAATAGTTATTTTGACTGGAAGAGGCCAAACAGCAGCCAGCACCCCCCCACTCCCCACCCAAGGACCCACCTCACCCACTAGGGGGCAGCAGAACTTTCTTTTCCTAGCTGGCTCCTGTGCAGGAAGAAGTCAGAGGGAGCTGGGGGGGGCCCCAAAAACCTGGTCCAGGAGGAGCCCTCCAGCTGGTTCAGGGCTGCTCTGGCTGGGGGTGGGAGTCCTGTAGGATTCTGGGAAGCAGATATCTACCCAGTGACAGGGTCTCAAATGGATAAATCTAACTCATATTTCAACCTCCTTAAAATTCCTCTCTAAACCTTCAACATCCTCGGGATAAAACCCAAATGCTCTCCCTGGCTTGCCAACCACTCCACTCTCATCCGCGTCATAGCATAACTGAACCGCTTGCCCCCTCACCTCTCCTAGCGCCCAGTTACTCCTCTGTGCCATTGGAGGGGCCTTTTTTTTTTTTCTTCTTTTTGGCCGCACCCGAGGCACATGGGAGTTTTTGGGCTGGGGATTGAACCCGTGCCACAGCAGCAACTGGAGCCGCTGCAGTGGCCATGGCTTAACCCTCTGCACCACGAGGGAACTCGGGAAGGGCCATTCCTTCTGCCTGGAGTAGTCAAGGCCTCCAACCCTCAGATCCTCACTGGTCTCAAATAAGCCATCCCTTCACTAACTTTGAAACCTGGGCCTCAGTTTCCTTACCTGTAAAATGGAACAAATACCACTTAGAACAGTGTCTGGCCCAGAGTGAATGTGACCCAGTGTCAGCTGTTAACTGTTGCTGTTGCCTAAGCTGACTCCCCACCAACCCTAAGTCTGCATTACGTTCCCATCTCTAGGCTTCTACACCACTGGTGCCGGCACCCAACGCACGGGACTGTAGCTGTGTGGTTACCTGTCAGTCTAACCCTGCTAGACATCAAGCTCCATGAGGAACCGAGGAGAATATTTACTCTGCTAGTACCCGGCACGGCACCTGGCACAGTAGGCAAAACATCAGTATGGTGGCAGCATGGGTAGTGGGACAGAAGGTTGGGTGGCCAACCCTGAGATTCTAGGTCTGAGAGTCAGGGGAAAACACGGACAGGATCCTTGGCTTCTGTCTAAGGGAGGCTAGACCTGCACCAGGTTTAGGGGCAGTGGGACCCCTGGGTGTGTCACACGTACCTCCTTGTTGTCCAGGGGGATCTTGAGTTTCACCACTTCATACTTCTCTTCACCCTCATCCTCCTCACCCTTCACCAGCAGCACCATCTCCTCTTGCATTTCTTCCTCCTCCTCCTCCTCTGTCTGCTGTTCGCCGGGCATCTTGGGGTCCTGGGGCAGAGAGCTGGGTCAGAAGCTCAGGACCCGCCCCCCACCATGGTCCTGGCCCACGACCAGGCGGTGCAGCCGTGACTTCTCTTGCCTTGCCCAGATCTCTGGGTCTGACCCTCTTCCCTCTATCCCAGCCTGGCCCTAGGCCCCAGCCCTGCCCCAGACCAGCTCAAAAGACACTCGTACACCCTACTCATCCTGGCATTCAAGGCCCTGAACAGTTCGAATCTCCAGCCCCAGAGGGTCTCCACCCTCCCCGCGCTGAGTCACTCCCCGGAGCCAGGGTCGGCAGCCCGGCGCTCTAGGGCACGGGCGGAGGCGGGATGGGGGCGGAGACCCTGAGGGGGTGCGCACTCACCAGCCGCAGATTCGGGCGCTCGCGCTGCCCCAGGCCAGGGCGCCGGGCGGTTGGGCACTCAGCGAGGCCGCGAGTCAGGGGGCGTGGTTGGGGCGGGGCCTCGATGACGACAGGTCATTGGTCGGGATGCCTGACCCCGCCCCGAGGGGAGGGGCCAGAGGACCCAGGCATCTGGCCCAAACTGCCCCGGGAGGATGGAGAGCTCAGACCCGGTGCCTTCTGCTGTCCTCTGATGCCTAGGGACCCCGAGGCGCTCCACTTGCCGTTCAAGGTCCTCACAGTCCGGTTGTAACCTACCTTCAAGGCTCGTCTCCTATGGCCGGCTCCGAGGTCTCAGCTGCGGCCAAGCGCGTCTGCTCCGCCCGAAATAGGCCACGTGCGCTCCCGCCCCTGCCTGGGCCTCTCGCTGGCGCCCCGCCTGGAGGGCGGACCCTGTTGCCTCCTCACCTCTTCCCTTCCCTCTTGCCTCTTTTTCCCATCTTTTCTCCTTTCCCAGCGGCGTCTTACTTGTCTCTGGGGTGTCTTGCTTCTTGAATGCATACTTAGCAAACCAACAGCCACCCAGGCTACCGCTGCCATTTATTGTGTGGCGTGCCTCTTATGCGCCATCGTTCAGCTAAGCCTTTTACATACCAGGTCTCCATCCGCACAAAGGTGGGTCCATTTCACAGATGAGCTAGTTGAAGTTCAGGAAGGTAAGCTGATTTGTCCAAGTTACAAAGTGAGGGTTGTCATAGCATCCCTGACAACCCAGTAGCTTAGATGGAAAATTATAGTACACGGACCAGGTCCAGTCCACAGCATTTTTTTTTCTTTTTTTAATGGGCGCACCAATGGCATATAGAAGTTTCTGGGCCAGGGATCGAACCCGCGTGCCTCCATAGCAACCCAAGCTGCTGCAGTCAGAGCCACAGCGGGAACTCCCACAGCAGTATCTTGTTTGGCCCTCAAGTTTAAAAGTTAGCTTTAGGAGTTCCCTGGTGGCCTAGCAGGCTAAGGATCTGACATTGGAATTCCTGCCTGTGGCCATCAGGATCAGTGGCATCTCAGCAGCACCAGGATGCAGGTTCAATTCCCCAGCCGGGCACGGTGGGTTAAAGCATAGACCGGGGAACTCCATATGCTGTGGGGCGGCCAAAAAAAAAAAAAGGACCTGCCCGTTGTCACTGATGCACTGATGTGGCATGAGTTCTGTCCCTGGCCCAGGAATTTCCACATGCCACAGGTGCAGCACAAAAAAAGTAGTAAGAGAGAACTTTTACACATTTTAATTTTCAACATTTAAAAATTGAGATATTTCATATAAACATCTGTATTTTCCTACTTCTCTTGAAAAAGATAGCTGAGTCTCCTATTTTATGACTGAGGCAGTGAAGATTCAGAAATGATGAAAAAAAAGAGAACATCCAGTAAGTGCTTACAATCCCTAGTTGTCTCTTTACAACGACCTTGTGGGGACCTTCTTTTGACAGATGAGGGAACTGAAAGATGAGCGAGCTTAAGTAGTTTCCTCAAAGGCACATAGCTGGTAAGTAGAAAATTCCATAGCTCCAAATTATCTTTCAGAAATGAGGTTACATGAGGAAGCTGTAGCACAGCCAGGACTCAAGACATCCTCAGTCTGCAGTCCAGGGCATAACTCGGATGTTGGGATTACAAATGGTCAACCTTTTGCTCCTCCTCAGAGCTGGCAAAAGGGAGTAAATGAGTGTGATACCCACACTCAGGATCCCCAATGCTATTTTGATTGTGTTCATTCTCTCATCAAATATTTATTGAGCCCTACTATGTGCCTGGCACCATTCTAGATATTGGAGATGCAGTAGGAAACAAAAGAGACAAAAATCTTGGCTGCTATGGCACTTCTCAGGGTGTTAAAAAGTGTCAACAAGTAAATAAACCAGATAATTTCAGATAATGACAGGTGTAGGAAAGAAATAGGGCCAATAAGGAGTATTGCAATGATGCAATAGGGAGTAGCTATGGTTGGGGGCTTCTTTAATGTGGGTAGGGAAGGCATCTCTTAGGAAATAATTTATGAGATGAAACTTGAATGATGACAAAGTGTAGCCACTTGAGGAGTTCCTGTCATGGCTCAGCGGTTAACGAATCTGACTAGCATCCATGAGGACACAAGTTTGATCCCTGGCTTTGTTCAATGGGTTAAGGATCTGGTGTTGCTGTGAGCTACGGTGTAGGTCGCAGACATGTCTCGGATCCTGCATTGCTGTGCTTGTGGTGTAGGCTGGCAACTACAGCTCGGATTCAACCCCTAGGCCTGGGAACCTCCATGTGCTGAGGGTGTGGCCCTAAAAAGCAAAAAAAAAAAAAAGCATTAGCCACTTGAAAATCTGGAGGAATGTTCTAGACAGAGCTACAGAGACTAAGCTGAGATTAAACTTGGCATATTTGAGGAACAGAAAGAAGGCTTATGTGACTGGAGCCAAGTGAATCAGTGATGGGAAAAGCAGTGTGAGATCTGGGGGAGAGGCAGGCAGGGGGCCAGATGATGGCTGGAACCCTAGAAAAGGCAAAGTGTTGTCCCCTGATGCAGAGAATCAGTGAGGAGACTCAGCTGGGAGCAGGAAAGTTCCTACTGGGAGGTCTTCCTACTGTGGGAGGACTTTAGGACAGATGCTGGCAAAAGGAGAAACATGTACAAGTATCCAGAATCAGAGCTAGTTCTTGTTCTTGAGAATCTCACAGTCTAGTAAAAAAGATTGTGACTAAAAAGCATAGAGTCAGAGTTCGCATTGTGGCACAGCAGAAGCAAATCCAACTGGTAACCATGAGGTTGCAGTTTTGATCCCTGGCCTTTCCTCAGTGGGTTCAGGATCCTGTGTTGCTGTGGCTGTAGCTCTGATTTGACCCCTAGTCTGGAAACCTTTTTTGCGGCCCTAAAAAGCAAAAAAAATAAAAATAAAAAGTATAGGGTCCCCTGGTGGCCCAGTGGGTTCAAGGATCCAGTGTTGTGGCTGCAGTGGCTTGGATTCGATCCGAGGCCTGGCCCAGTGGGTTAAAGGATCTGGCGTTGCCACAGCTGCAGCATAGGTCACAGCTGTGGCTTGGATTCAAATCTTGGCCCATCAACTATTGAAGAAAAAAAAAACCAAACACGAGAAGGAAATAGTAGGTCTTTGACTGGAGAATAGTGGGGTGGGTGAAAAACTCCCTTGATTAAAGTGGGAATTGGGTGTAGGCCTCACTGAAGGGATGAATGTAAAAGACCTCCAAGGATGAGTGGGAGTTTGCCAGATGAACAAAACATAGCATCTTCTGGGATTGTAAACTCTTGTGAAGGGCACATCATGTTCCAGGGACACCATCACCAGAGTATTTAGTGAGGCCTGTTGTGTGCCAGGCCCCTTTTAGGACTAGGAGGTCATAAAATGAATTTGGAAAAGTTTTTTGTTTGCTTTGTTTTTGTTTTGTCTTTTGTCCTTTTTAGGGCTGTACCTGTGGCATATGGAGGTTCCCAGGCTAGGGGTCTAATCGGAGCTGTAGTCACCGGCCTCCACCAGAGCCACAGCAACACGGGATCCAAGCCTCGTCTGCAACCTACACCACAGCTCATGGTCGCGCCGGATCCTTAACCCACTGAGTGAGGCCAGGGATCAAACCCGAAACCTCGTGGTTCCTAGTCGGATTCGTTAATCACTGAGCCACAACAGGAACTCCCCAAATCAGTCTTTACATCTTAAAGCCATTGCCACTTCTTTGGAGAGGCATTGGATTATGTAAAATTCTCTCCTGCACACATGCTTCCTGCATAGTCTTTACCATACTTGAAAACATTTGTTCGCCCTTATCTTCTACGTAGAAACTGAGGGCAAAAACTTTTGTCTTATTCATTCTTCTAGTTCTCCCACTACCCAGCACACAGTTGGTAATGCTGTTGAGTGACTCTTTATCTTTTTTTTTTTTTTTTTGTCTTTTCTAGGGCCACACCTGCGGCACATGGAGGTTCCCAGGCTAGGGGTCCAACTGAAGCTACAGCTGCCGGCCTACACCACAGCTCACGGCAACGCCAGATCCCCAGCCCACTGAGCGAGGCCAGGGCCCGGACCCGCAACCTCATGGTTTCCAGTCAGATTCGTTAACCACCCAGTCACGACGGGAACTCCAATGACTCTTTATCTTAAAGAAGCTCTCGATGTGTTAAGTACTCAGATGAAGGGGGTTCTAACCCAGGCTGGAAGTTTAGGGAAGGCTTTTGGTAGGAAGTAGTGCTTGAGGTGTTTAGATAGATTAACAAGGAGTTCTCCTCATGTCACAGGGGAAACAAATTCAGCTAGGAACCATGAGGTTGCAGTTCGATCCCTGGCCTTGCTCTGTGGGTTAAGGATCCAGTGTTGCCGTGAGCTGTGGTGCAGGTCGCAGACAGAGCTCGGATCTGGCGTTACTGTGGCTGTGGCTTAGGCCGGCAGCTGTAGCTCTGATTGGACCCCTAGCCTGGGAACCTCCATAAGCCGTGGGTTCAGCCCTAAAAGCCAAAAAAAAAAAAAAAAAAAAAAAAAGATAAACAAGTTGGGGAAGGCACGGGTAGCATTCCAAGTAAACAGAACATTTAAGGGGCACAGGGCTGAAAACCACACAAGTGGAGGCCTTGAATGCCAACTAAAGAGTTAAGTTTTATAGAGAGGACATGTGGAGACACAGCGGGGTTTTTAATAGGGGAGTGACGTGGTCAGATATAATTTTACAAAGTTCCCTACAGACCGGCTTGCAGGCCAACCTAGTAGGGAGGGGAGGCTCTGAAACCTGCAGAGAGGATCGCCCCAAAGGCCCGAAAAGCCTCCCTTCTGGTCTGTGGGTGTGTCCGTACTTCAGGACAGAAGGCGCAAAGAACTCCAGGCCTGAACTCCAAATTCTGGGGTTTCCAGTGTGTCTAACAACTTGGCAGGGGTGGGAGGACTGGGAGCAACGCATCACCGCAAGTTTTCATTGGTTTCTAGGGAAGCCTGGCTAATTACTATCTCGCGAGAGCGTCTATCCCGGGACCGTTCCAGCCCGAAGATGAGCTGAGACGCTCAGCGGGCGAAGTTGCTGGGCAGTCTCGAACTTCGTTTCTTAGATGGGTGAACCGCCCTATCCTTGTTTTCTTGTTTGTCCCTGGCCAGTCAGGTCAGTTCCCTTTTCCCCTTCCTCCCTATCGACGCCCGCACCCCACCCCCGCGCTGCCCCTCGGAAAAAGCTAGGAATTGAAGTTCTGCACTGAATGACGCATGGTGGCTCGGAAATACGGTTGCCTTTCGCAGAGGATAGACATGCCCTTTGCCCTCACTTTGGGCTGGGCAGCCAAATGGCCTGTTTCTCGACAAGAAAGACTCGCAGGGAGGCGGGGTTTCCCAGAAGGCAGAGCATCAGTGTCCGGGTTTTCGGTGCCTGTGTCAGACCAGCGGCCACATTTCTCCAGGTACCTGTCGCCATAGCAACAGCGCTCACTGAATAGCCCCCCTCCCCCCCCCCGCCCCGCCTGGCGTGTTTTTCCTTTTGAGGGTCCCAGTCGATGCTGTGGTGTAGATGGCCCCTGTGGGCAGCCGGAATTCAGCTGACGGACCTGGTGGCCCGTTTTGTAGCCAGCTGTCAGAGCTATAAAGCAACGATGACAAGCCAACTTCTTTATTTGACAGGCTCAAAGAGGGCAAGTTTACACATGGCTTGGAGGTTTTGCCTGTGTGGATGTTTTGGCACTGTTTTCACCCCTCACCGCGCAGGCGCACACATGCACACAACAGAGTCCAAACCTCAGACAAGAAGCAGTTTATTGGCGAGGAGACACATGGAGATGTGGCCTTCCCTGGCCTCTCCTCACTCTGGTACTGCCCTTCTCCCAGCCTGTGTGTCTCTGCTGATGTCCCCAAGGACCTGGGCGTAGCCTCCAGAGCAGATGAGTGCTGCTTCTGCTGTCTCTGGTCTATGCAGTCAGTATCCACGAATCGGGGCAGTTTGGGCTTCTCTAGGGCAGACAGGTCTGGGCTCTGGCCAAGTGTCCCCTTCTTGGCCAGGACCATATCCAGTGGCCTGAGGCTGGGTACAGCCTGCCTCACAGCTCCTCTCCCCATCAGTAGGATGATCGAGATGGCCCTGCCTCACTCTGTCCCTCTAAACCTCAGCAGTCTCGTTGCCGCTCATAGGTCAACAAGCCCCCCGTTCAGCATACTGGTCTCCCAAGGGCAAGGTTGGGAGCCGTCAATGAACAGGTTAAGGGGCAGCAGGGATTTAGAGTTCTCTAAGGGCCCTCAGGCTAAGGCCAGTTTATTCATTCAGCAAGTATTTATTGAGAGCCTACCGTATATATACTAGGCAGTGTTCTAGAAACTAGGGGTACAGACCGCACCGGCAAGGTCCTGATCCCAGCCAGGACAGTTTCCTGAGCTTCAAGGTCATGGTATCCAATTTCTATTTCTATCTATTCACTCCTTTCCCCCTTATCTTCCCCTCCTTCTCCCTCCCACCACCTCCCAGGCCCTTTCTTCTCTGCTTAAGCAGCAGATACCCTCCCTTTGGTCTCCTGGGCCTCCACCCTCCCTAGACCCCATCACTCCAGTCCTGTTGGAGGCTCCTCTTTGAGGGGCCTTGCCCGACCATCCCCTGTCCCAAAGGGCCTCAGGACCAGGTGCCCACGCTGGTGCTTGATACGGGCAGAACTGTCCCCGAAACCCTTGCCACACTCTGCACACTTGTACGGTTTCTCCCCAGTGTGTGTGCGCCTATGTTTGACCAGATCTGAGCTCCGGGGAAACTCCTTCCCACAGAAGCCACACACGTGGGGCTGGCTGGGTCCGGAGGGCTGAGCCCGCACTCGGGATCGAGGGGCTGTGGGTGCTGGGCCTGGGGGGTTATGTGGCCTCAGGAGAGTGGACGGTGGTGGCGGCCGAGCCCGTTCCCCACGGTGGGTGCGGAGGTGCTTGACTCGGGCGGAGCTGTCGGCAAAACCCTTGCCACACTCAGGGCAGAGGTAGGGTTTTTCCCCCGTGTGTACACGATGGTGTTTCACCAGGTCCGAGCTTCGGCGGAAGCCCTTGCCACACTCAGGGCACTTGTGGGGCTTGTCACCTGCCAGGGGCGGGGGTGGCTCCCCAGCTTGTGGGCCCACGGGCTCCGGCTCCAAGCCAGGCAGGCCAAAAGGGCCGTCGCCCGAGTGTGAAGGGCTTCGAGGTGTCAGCGGGGGGCTGGTGCCAAGGGGAGGCGGGGGTGGGCTTGAGCTGGGGGGTGGGCTGGGGATCAGAGGGGCCAGGGGGTAGCCTGGGAAGCTGAAGTCCTGGGGCTCCATGTGCGTGAGGCGGTGTCGGAGGAGGGTGGAGCTGAGGCTGAAGGTGCGGTCACACTCGGGACAGGCATGAGGCCTCTCGCCACTGTGGGTGCGGAGGTGCTTGACCCGGGCAGAGCTGTCAGCGAAGCCCTTGCCACACTCAGGGCAGAGGTAGGGCTTCTCGCCCGTGTGTACCCGCAGGTGCTTCACCAGATCCGAGCCCCGGGCAAACTCCTTTCCACACACATCGCAGCCAAAAGGCTTGGGCCCCAGGTGGCTGCGCTGGTGGCTCAAGAGGCTGCAGCTGAGCACAAATCTTTTGCCACAATCGGTGCAGATATATGGCTTGTCCTGGGCCTTAGGTCCTTGTGTGGCCGCCGTGGCCGCTCGAGATGGCTGCCGCCGGGGCACCACGGGCCGGGGGGGCTGCTCCCCGCGGTGTGTCCGCTGGTGCTTTATGCGGGCAGAACTATCACCAAAGCCCTTGCCGCAGATGCCACACTTGTAGGGCTTCTCCCCTGTGTGTGTCCGCTGGTGTTTCACCAGGTCAGAACTCTGTCGGAAGCTCTTGCCACATTCACCACAGATAGTGGGGCGCTCACCAGCAGGGATCCTGGACCGCGGAATCTTTGGGGGGCCCTGGGCCGGTGGCCGGGCTCTGTAGGGCTTTTCACCACTATGAGTCCGCTGGTGTTTGATCCGAGCAGAGCTATCCCCAAAGCCCTTGCCACAGACCCCGCACTTGTACGGCTTCTCCCCTGTGTGGGTCCGCTGGTGTTTCACCAGATCGGACATCTGGCGAAAGCTCTTGCCACACTCGCCACACACGGCGGCCCGATCACTAGCCTGGCCCCAGCGTGGTTCTCCCAGGAGCCGAGGGCCTCTGTCCCGAGCCTGAGGTTTTCCAGGTCCCTCTCTCTGGACCCACAAGTCATCCCAGGTCTGGATGCCCTCGGGTTTGAGAGAGGCACTTCCTACTTCATGGCCTGGGGCCAAATCTTCCTCTTCCTTGAAGCCCAAGTCATCTTCTTGTGGGCCATGTGCAAACTCATCCGGTTGAGACATCGCCACATTCTCACTCCCCAGACCTGGGGAAAGAAAAGGGAGTGGTAGACCCTGTCCTTTGCCTCAGCCCCTGTCTTCCTAACAACCTCCCCGGGAAGGCGTCCTTGACCATCTGCAGTCACAAGGATCTCTCTCGCTCTCTCTGAATTTCTAAAGCATTTATGATTGTCTCTGCCTCAGTAACAGTAACTGCCTTCTACCACACTCTTCATGTGTGCCAGTATCGTTTTTTTTCTTTCTCTTTTTTTTGTCTTTTTAGGGCCGCACCCGCGGCGTATGGAGGTTCCCAGGCTAGGGGTCCAATCGGAGCTACAGCTGCCGGCCTACGCCACAGCCACAGCCATGCCAGATCCGAGCTGAGTCTGTGACCTACACCACAACTCACGGCAACGCTGGATCCTTAACCCGCTGAGCAAGACCAGGGATCGAACCCGCAACCTCATGGTTCCTAGTCGGATTCGTTTCCGCTGCGCCACGACGGGAACTCCGGAACTCTTTACTTCTTTTTGGCCACAGCAGCAGATGGCAGCTTGATGGGAGATCTCAGTTCCTAGACCAGGGACTGAAGCTCCACCTCCTAACCACTAGGCTGCCAGGGAACTCCCACCGATACCTTAACTAAGTGTTACTGAATCCTTGCAAATAATCCTAGGAGGGAATACTGTTATTATCCCCATTTTACAGACATGGTGGCTCAGAGAATTTAAGTCACTTGCTCAAGATTATAAAGGTTAGAAAGTAGCAAAGCCTGGTTTCTAACTCAGGTCTGTCTGATTCCCACGCCTGTGTTAAGCCCTACATTATAGAGTCTCTATTTGGAAAACCCAGTGTTTGCTCATTACATTGTTTCTTCTTTATACTAGCCTATTCTGTAATTTATTATTTCAGTCATCTTCTATGTCCCTGAGAGGACCCAGACACACACCCGTCCCTCAAGATACTTAGGGTTGGTAGGAGAGACAAGATGAAGCACAGATAATTATAATTGCAGGCTCAGAATGACTGTGCTGTCACCAGAGAGAGGAAATCAAAAGATAGGGCTGGGCTTTCACAGAAGAGGAAAGAGTAAACCATGGAAAGGAATGGAAGATCCTGCTGGAAAGGGATGTTGGGACTAGATTAAGTAGGTAAGGTCTGCATTGAACACTAGGCTAACGCTTTTAATTAATAGGCAGAGGGAGCTAGGGACAGTTTTGGGGAAGGCAGGCAGGATTAGATCTGAACTCAGATCAGTGTGGCTGCTCAGCGCATCACTGGAGAGAAAAGGGCTTTGGAGAGGCTGTTACAATGGCTGGGACAGGGCAGAGACAGCGAGGATGGTGATGACTAGAGGATGGGGAGAGAGTCTTTGAAATGATGCTCTTCACAGCCTGGTGCACAGTAGGTGCTCAGAAACACCGGCTCCCTCCCTGGGCTTTTGCTCCCCTCCCCTTCTTCCCTTGGAAGCCCAGTTCAAGTCCGATTTTTCCGGGTCTGGGCCCGGCAGAGGCCAGCACTGGAGTCCCCACCCGGCCATTACCTGCCCAAGTCGGCGCACCGCCTCGGCCCTCACCTGTGCGGGCGCTTCTCAGCTGCTCCCTGTCGTCTGGGCCACGGAGATCGGGGCCCCAGGACCCCACCGCGCGCTCCATCGCCGGCAGGCCGCCCTGAGCAAAGGGACAGACACAATTCCACGGTCACACAGCCATGTGCGGACGTTGGCGCCCAGCCGCTGCCCTCTGCCGGCCGGCGCGGGCACCGGGCAGCGTCCGGGTCCGAGATGCGGGGCGCGGCTCTCGGTGACCCTTACCCGCGCCGCCGGTCGCCCCTGCACCTGCTGCTCCTTCCGGTGCGCGGCTGCCCCCTTCCCCTCCGGCCGCCGCCGCCGCCGCCACCCCGGCGCCCTGCGGAGCTCCTCGGCGGGGCTCCGGTGCCCGAGCCGCCGGGGGCTCGGGGATGCGGGCTCCGCGCCAAGCGGGGAGGGGGCTCGGACCCAGGCGTCCCGGAGGCTGCTGCCGGGGGCGGGGACGGGAAGCGGAAGCGCCGGGCGGCACCGAGCCGCTCTAGGACCTTGGAGGAGCTGCACGCCTGTGGGGGCCGCCTGCGTCCTCGGGGCTCGGTGGCCGGCGGGCAGCCGTGTGCCGCAGAGCGGGCTACTCTGAGCCGCGGACAGTTGCCCGAACTCGGTGGTATTAACCGTGTGCCTCCTGGGCTGAAGCTGGGTGCCGAGGGCCGAAGACTCTTCCTAATTGTCGCTGTATCGGGCCACCCGCGCGGACCTCCGGAGCTGGCCGACAGTGCCAACCACCTCGGCCGGGAGAGACAAAGAGAGATCCAAAGACGGACCCAGGGAAAGGGGTGGGGGAAAGACCGAAGCAAACAAAGGGCGGCAGAGGGCGGCGGAGACCCCAGACGGGGCGGGGGCGGGGCGCCGAGACACAGGAAACAAAGCGGGGCCGGTCGGCTAGATCGAGGGTCGGGGGTGGAGGCTGGGCTGGGCTGAGCTGGGGAAGACCGAGACGCGAGCAGAAGCCAGAGGCAGACGCCAGATAACTGCTGGGCAGAGGCGGGCCGATGGAGTCAGACCTGCGCCCGGGGACTCACGAAGTCCTTACCTAAGAGCCCTAAGTTAGAGCGCTTGCAAAGGCAGAGAGACCAAAAAACTGCAGCCGACCAAAAACACTGGAGCAAAAGATGGGCCACCAAAAACAAAGAGATGTAAAAACAGAGAAGAGACAAAGTCCCTGAAGCAGAGGCTGAGGAACTGCAAGAAAAGGCAGGGAACCTGGAAAGAAACCGGCCCAGAGACAGAGGAAACAGAGGAAACAAAGACAGTGAAACAGGCAGAGACAAAGAGAGACCGAGCACAAAGAGGCCATGGGGAGACTAGGAATGGCTTGACGGCCGACAAAGGCAAAGGCCAGGCAGAGGCTAAAGCATTAAACCCTGCTTCCCCGCTTGATGGGGCCCAGCTGGAGCTGCGTATCTGTACTCTGGGCAGGCTTGCCTTTGAGGAGGCCGTGGGGCGCCTGGAAGTGTCTGCAGCCCATGTACTGAGGGAGGGGAGTAACCAAGTCTTGTGTGTTAATTCCCATGTATTAGCACCTCCGTGCCATGCCTAGAGTTTGATAAAGAGATGGAACACATGTGAGTGTGGTTTTTGGGGTGCTACCAATTTAAAGAGGCAAGCACACAGGAGTTCCCGTTGTGGCTCAGTGGTTAATGAATCTGACTAGGAACCATGACGTTCAATCCCTGGCCTTGCTCAGTGGGTTAAGGATCTGGCGTTGCCGTAAGCTGTGGCGTAGGTCGCAGACTCGGCTTGGGTCCCATATTGCTGTGGCTGTGGCACAGGCCAGAGGCTACAGCTCTGATTCAACCCCTAGCCTGGGAATGGAAGCGGCCCTAGAAAAAGCAAAAAGACCAAAAAAAAAAAGGTAAGCACACAAATCATGACAAGAACTGTTAGGGCATGGGAGAATTACATGCACTGATTGAAGATAGTTCTCATTGGTGGGAAGGAGTCTGCAGGGTTCTGTGTACCTGGTATGCAGGAATGTTAGACACTGATAGACAGGGACTGCAAGTCGATCAGCACATACTTCTGGATCACCAATTCCAAGTCTAGGCCCTGGAAATACTCAGACACTCTTGGCTCAGTAGATCGTGGAGAGGTGCAGGTGATATGACAGATTCTATACTGACCCTATGAACACAGATACGATAGGAGGAATTTCTGTTGTGGCTCAGTGGAAACAAATCTGACTAGCATCCATGAGGACACAGGTTTGATCCCTGGCCTCGCTCAGTGGGTTAAGGATCTGGCATTGCTTTGGACTGTAGTATAGGTCTGAGACATGGCTCAGATCCTTCGTTGCTGTTGCTGTGGCTGTGCTACAGCTCCGATTTGTCCCCTAGCCTGAGAACCTCCATGTGCTGTGAATGTGGCCCTAAAAAGACCAAAAAAAAGATAAGACGATAGTGCAGAGAGACCTGTAGGGTTCTGCAGCTGTGGACAGTGTTTTTAGGTCATTCATGCAGAGTGTGATTCCTGGCCTTGTCACTTGCTACTCTTTAGCCTTGGGGAAGTTAATTCTGTTTCCTAAACTATAAAATGGGGATAATACCTAATTTGAATGGTTGATGATAATAGGTATAAGGCACTGAGTTAAAAATACAGTTGTGACTCTATGGGCTGAAGTAATCACGGAAAAGTTGCCTTTTATTTATTTATTTATTTTTAGGGCCACACCCATGGCATATGGAGGTTCTGAGGCTAGGAGTCGAATCGGAGCTGCAGCTGCCAGCCTATGCCACAGCCACAGAAATGCAATATCTGAGCCCCGTCCGCCCCCTATACCACAGCTCATGGCAGTGCCGGATCCTTAACCCACTGAGCGAGGCCAGGGATCAAACCTGGGTCTTCATGGATACCAGTCAGATACGTTTCCGCTGCACCACAACGGGAACTCCAAAGGTGACATTTTTGAGCTGATCCTTTCAGGACAGCTAAAATTTCAGCCAAGTCCAGGGCCTGGCTGACGTGGGTCTTGAATGAAGAACTCCAAGCAGAGGGAATAAAACGAATAGTGGCCCCCACGCTAATGAAAAGCCTACTATATGCTAGAAGCTTGAGATCCAAGGATGACTGAGACCTCTCCTTACAGAAGAAAAAAGAGAATAATTGCTTTTTTTCTAATGATTTTTTCCCCCTTATCGTTGGTTTAAGAGAATAATTCCTGTAATGGATTTACATAATAGGAAAGTAGTGGAGGACTTCTCCGGTGGCTCAGCAGGTTAAGGATCCGGCATTGTCACTGCTTTGGCTCAGGTCACTGCTGTGGCTCAGGTCACTGCCGTGGCACATGTTCGATCCCTGGCCTGGGAACTTCCGCATGCAGTGGACCAAAAATAAATTAATTAATTAAGGAAAAGAGTGGAATCTAAAGACAGGACGGCCAGTTAACCATTTGTTTCACAAACATTTCCTGAGGGTTCAACACGTGTGCAAGGAAACAGGTAAGAGGGGACCAAATGGCAAAGAAATTCCCCCAAAGCTGGCCAGCCCGCATGCTATCCACATTTGTAGATCTAGCCCTGACTTTGAGAAGACAAAGCCTGGAGTTTTAGGTCTGATATAGATGTTCCTCCATGGATAGAGTAATTACGAATGTATTGTAGAGCCATAGGCAATTATGAAGGTATGATGGTGCGAAAAAATAACTCATCCAGATTATTAGTCTTACTATTTTTTTTGTCTTTTGTCTTTTTAGAGCCCCACCCGTGGCATATGGAGGTTCCCAGGCTAGGGGTCTAATCAGAGCTGCTGCTGCCGGCCTACACCACAGCCACAGCAACGTCAGATCCGAGCCGAGTCTGCGAGCTACACTATAAGGATCCAGCTCATGGCAAAGCTGGATCCTTATCCCACTGAGTGAGGCCAGGGTCCGAACCCACGTCCTCATGGATGCTAGTCGGGTTCGTTAATTGCTGAGCTGCGACCAGAACTCTCCCAGATTATTATTAAATGAGAAAACTGTCCACCATACGCTGCCCCAGCTCAAGGTGGGATCTTCCTTTCTCCAAACAGGCTCCAAACTTTATCACCTAAATGACTGGGCATAATTTGTTGGAGTTAATAAGCATGTAAATGGAATATGCTACTAATTCGTGTCATCTCTACGCTTGACACAAAGACCAGCCAAGAACCTTTTCTGCAGGGCACTTTTTTTTTTCCTTTTTATGGCCAACACCTTCAGCATGAGGAAGTTCCCAGGCCAGGAGTCGAATCAGAGCTACAGCTGCTGGCCTACACCACAGCAACAGCCACAGCCACATCAGATCCAAGCCGCATCTGCGACCTATGCCAAAGCTTGTGGCAACACCAGATCCTTAACCCGGTGAGCAAGGCCAGGGATTGAACCCACAGACATTATGCCAGGTTCTTAACCTGCTGAGCCACAATGGGAACTCCTGCAGGGTATTTTATTTTATTTGCTTTTATGGGCTGTACCCATGGCATATGGAAGTTCCCAGGCTAGACGTCAAATCAGAGCTACAGCTGATGGCCTACACTCAGCCACAGCAATGTGGAATCTAAGCCACATCTGCGACCTACACCTCAGCTCATGGTAATGCTAGATACTTAACCTACCGAGTGAGGCCAGGGATAGAACCTGCCTCCTCATGGATCATAGGCGTTAGTTAACCGCTGAGCCATGAAGGGAACTCTGAGAGCATTTTAAAATACGGCCTCGAAAAAAAATAATAATAAATAAAATAAAATAAAATATGGCCTCGATCAGTGGGTTAAGGATCTGGTGTTGCCGTGAGCTGTCGTGTGTGTCACAGATATGGCTCAGATCCCGTGTTGCCGTGGCTCTGGCATAGGCTGGCAGCTGTAGCTCTGATTGGACCCCTAGCCTGCGAACCTCCATATGCAGGTGCGTCCCTAAGAAAGCCAACAACCACAAAAAATATGCACAAATGCCTAAATACATGACTTCCTTTGACTCAGTAATTCCCTTTATGGAAATGAGGCCCAAGGAAATGGTTGGCCAAGTGCACGATGATAGCACCACAAACATACTCATCCCAGCTCAGCATTGTTAGTCACAGGGAAGAATGAGAATCAACCTAAATACTAAGCATCTATAAAAATGATACTGGGGAGTTCCCGTCATGGTGCAGTGGTTAACAAACCCGACTAGGGACCATGAGGTTTCAGGTTCGATCTCTGGCCTCACTCAGTGGGTTAAGGATCCGGCATTGCTATGAGCTGTGGTGTAAGTTACAGACTCGGCTCAGATCCCTCATTGCTGTGGCTCTGGCGTAGGCCGGTGGCTACACCTCCGATTCGACCCCTAGCCTGGGAGCCTCCATATGCCATGGGACACGGCCCTAGAAAAGGCAAAAAGACAAAAAAAAAATAAAAATAAAAATGATAGTGTAGATAGTTATTTATGATCACAGAAAGATGTATAGAACATATGAAGTGAAAAAAAAACGTTTCTAAAGTTACAGCATGATCCTAGTTTTAGGTATTTATTCATAATGTATAGTCATAGGAGAGGTCTAGAAGGATGAAAATCAAAATGAGGTTCTATCATGGTAATGATATTAAATGTAAATTTTTCTAACTATTTGCATTTGCTAATTTTCCTATGAGACTATATTGGATGTACCATAAGCAAACGAATATACGTGTGTTTGGTTTTGTCTTTTTGCCTTTTCTAGGGCTGCTCCCGCAGCATATGGAAATTCCCAGGCCAGGGGTCTAATCGGAGCTGTAGCTGCCAGCCTACGGCAGAGCCACAGCAACACAGGATCCGAGCGGCGTCTGCAACCTACACCACAGATCACAGCAACGCCGGATCCTTAACCCACTGAGCAAGGCCAGGGATCAAACCCAAGTCTTCATGGATACTAGTTGGACTTGTTACCACTGAGCCACAACAGGAACACCTATTTTATTTTTTAGATTCCACATATAAGTGATGTCTTATACTGTATAAGACAAATATACAGTATTTGTCTTTCTCTGACTTATCACACTAAACATCATACCATCCATGTTGTTGCAAATGGCAAAACTTTCATTTTTCATGACTGAGTAGGATTCCCTTGGGTATATAGACTACATTTTTTTATCCACTCATCTATTGATGGATACTTAGTTTGCTTCCAAATCTTAGCTATTGCAAACACTGTTGCCATGAATATTGGGTGCATGTATATTTTTGAATTAGTGTTTTCATTTGCTTTGGATTTATACCCAGGAGTGGTATTTCTGGATAAAATGGTAGTTCTATTTTTAGTTCTTGGAGTTCCTGTCGTGGCTCAGTGGTTAACGAATCTGACTAGGAACCATGAGGTTGCGGGTTCGATGATCCCTGGCCTCGCTCAGTGGGTTAAGGATCCGGCATTGCTGTGAGCTGTGGGGTAGGTCGAAGACGTGGCTCAGATCCCAAGTTGCTGTGGCTGTGGCGTAGGCCAGTGGCAACAGCTCCAATTCAACCCCTAGTCTGGGAACCTCTATATGCCGCAGGTGGGGCCCTAAAAAGACAAAAAAAATAAAATAAAATAATTTTTTTTAGTTTTTTGTGGAACCTCCATGGTGTTTTCCACGGTGGCTGCATCAGTTTACATTCCCACCAACAGTGTGCAAGGGGTCCCCTTTTCTCCACATCTTCGCCAACCTTTGTTAGTTGTGGTCTTTTGGATGATGGGCATTCCGACAGGTGTGTACACATTATTTTCTTTCTTTCTTTTTTGTCTCTTTAGGCCCACACCCGAGGCACATGGAGGTTTCCAGGCTATGGGTTGAATCAAAACTGTAGCTTCCAGCCTATGCCAGAGCCACAGCAACGCCAGATCTGTGCTGCGTCGGCAACCTGCACCACAGCTCATGGCAATGCCGAATCCTTAACCCGCTGAGCGAAGCCAGGGATCGAACCTACATCTTCACGGATGCTAGTCAGACTAGTCAGATTTCCACTGCAGCACTACGGGAACTGCTACACATTATTTTCTTAAAGATTATTGAATAATTCAGGGCAGAGCTGATTGGAGTCTGAACCCAGGGCAGGGCAAAGAGGGTGAGGGGGGTACAGAGGGAAGGGGACCAATTTTTCTCATCAATGGGAAGAACTTGGAATCCACTTGGATATACCTGTAGAGAGCAAGGGAAGGAGGAATTCAGAGTTTTAACTAAGAGGATAGGGCTGCTCAGGCTGATGAGAAATGCAGGAGGAAGTGTTGCGGAGCAGTGGGGAAGGGTATAATTATCCCTTCCTGGGCTTCTCAAAGCACTCTGTTTATCTCCTTATGACACTACATTTTTAGCTTCAGTGTGTGTCACACTTTCTTGTGGCTGTCTCTGTCTCCCCAGAGGGCCGCATGCAACCCTAACTGATTCACTCTGTCTGGATTCTCTGCCACTAATCCAGGAGAGCAGTCACTAGAGTGGAGCTAGTGGCACCTCAGCTCGTGTAATAGCAATAACTACCACTCTGGAAGGTCTGTGGAACAGTGGAAACAAATCTGACTAGGTACTATGAGGTTGCGGGTTCGATCCCAGGCCTCACTCAGTGGGTTAAGGATCTGGCGCTGCTGTGAGCTGCGGTGTAGTTCGAAGACGTGGCTCGGATCTGATGTGGCTGTGGCTGTGACGTAGCTCCGATTTGACCCCTAGCCCGGAAACGCCATACGCCGGCGGGTGCGGCCCTAAAAAGCAAACAAACAAGAACTACCACTCTGTGGGAGCTCATCTCCTATACCAGGCGCGCTAACGTGCTAAAAGCTTTATGTGCATCAGGCAGATAATCCTCATCGTGACTCTAGGAGGTGAAATTGTTAATAGTGCCATTTAACAGGAGTTCCTGTCATGGCGTAGTGGTTAGCAAATCCGACAAGGAACCATAAGGTTGTGGGTTCGATCCCTGGCCTTGCTCAGTAGGTTAAGGAGCCAGTGTTGCGGTGAACTGTGGTGTAGGTTGCAGACGAGGCTCAGATCCTGCGTTGCTGTGGCTGTGGTGTAGGCCGGAGGCTACAGCTCTGATTAGACCCCTAGCCTGGGGACCTCCATATGCCTTGGCTGTGGCCCTAAAAAGCAAAAAAAACAAAAACAAAACCCCAAAACAGAGTCTGATTGCAGCAGCTCAGGTCCAGGAGGTATGGGTTCGATTCCCACCACCATGCAGTATGTTAAAGGATCCAGTTGTGGCTAGGTCACAGCTGCGGCTCAGATTCAATCCCTGGTCTGGAAACTTACATATGCTGCGGGTGTGGCCATAAAAAGAAATAAAAAATTAAATTAAATTTTAGAAATGCTTTTATGCTTAAAAAAAAAAGGTGCCAGTGCATGAGCTGGCAAGGAACACTGATGACCCCTCAATCTTGTTATGGTTTTTGCGGTCCACTGAGACCCTTGGAACTTTTTTTTTAAACCATCCCTGTCAAAGCCTTCATCTCACTTGCTAGAGAGACCAACCCGCTTCCTTCCTCTCTTCTCACACTGTATCTCCTACCAAGGGTGATGGGGCCACAGCTTGGAATAAAGGTGTACGGAAAACAAAGGAGTTGACGTTTCCTTAGGGGTGATGATGGGCAAAGGGATCCAGGAATTGAGGACCTGGACCCCTTCTTGGTCTTGGCTCTCCCCACCTCTCTGGGCCAGTTCAAGCATCTCATCTTCTTACAGGGCCCGCCCCCTTGTTTGCCGCCCTCAACTTCCTGCCCTACCAGAGGAAGTGGGGAGAGACAGCAGGTGCAGCGACAGCTCTCAGAAGCCATGGTGAGTTCTTATGCCCAGGCATCCAGGCAGCTTAGCCCCCAGCCCCCAACCCCCAGGGTAGCCAGGCCCAGGTCAACCCACAGTAGGCTGACTTCTCCCAGCCGCTGAGATCAGGTTATCCTGGGGGCCTGGCCTGCCGCCCCCAGCAGCCTCAGCTCGTCCACCCCCACCAACAGGACAAGGAGTATGTGGGTTTCGCCGCCCTCCCCAACCAGCTGCACCGCAAGTCCGTCAAGAAGGGGTTTGACTTCACACTCATGGTGGCAGGTCTGAGGGTTTGGGAGGGGGGCCTGGCAAGGGGTCCTCAAGAGACCTTGGTTGTCCCCTTATCTGACCAGGTGGGCCTGTCCTGCCTACAGGGGAGTCAGGCCTGGGAAAATCCACCCTCATCAACAGCCTGTTTCTCACCAACCTCTATGAGGATCGGCAAATCCCAGAAGCCAGTGGTAAGACCCCCCCCCACCCCCCCCGCTGCCCCTGCCACGGTGCTCTCCAGGCACTCTCACCCCCTCCTCTGATGTCCCCAGACTGTACTCTCCCTTTCCAGCTGGGTCACCCATGACATTCTGGGGGACTCAGGCAGCCTCACTGCTTTTCTCTTTTTGCTTTTTCTTTTTAGGGCTTCACCTGCACCATTGTGGAGACTCCCAGGCTAGGGGTCAAATCAGGAGCTATAGCTGCCGCCTACACCACAGCCACAGCCACAGCCACGCAGAGTCCTTAACCCACTCATTGAGGCCAGGGATCAAACCCTCATCCTCATGGATACCAGGCGGGTTCCTTACCACTGAGCCACAATGGGAACTCCTTCACCGCTTTTCTTGGAGACTCAGGCTCCTCCCTTGAGAACCGGGTGAGGGCAGCTGAGTCTGAGAAAGGAAATTAGTCCTGCCTCGGACCCCTACCCAGCTCCCTGACCTCTCCTCATCCTCACAGCTCGCTTGACACAAACGCTGACCATCGAGCGCCGGGGTGTGGAGATCGAGGAGGGGGGCATTAAGGTGAAGCTGACCTTGGTGGACACACCTGGCTTTGGAGACTCAGTGGACTGTTCAGACTGGTGAGGCGTGGGAGAGGACACGGGGCTTGGCTTCCCAGTGTGGCTACTCTGTGGAGACGGAGGGGTCAGATACAGGGCTAGCTTGCCCTGTTTCTGCCCAGAGGTGGAGGGGGGGACCTGTTTCTGCTGGCCTTGTGGCCCAAAGTGCCCTGGCTTCCCCACATCTCACCTGTCGGATTCCTCTGATGTCTTTTGTTGGACCCAAAGAAACTACTCCCCATCCCCACCATCCTGCCTGGCCTGGCGCCCTTCCCTGCGCTGCAGTCCCTGACCCCTGGGGTGTGACCCGCTCTCCCCACACCCCAGCTGGCTGCCTGTGGTGCGCTTCATTGAGGAGCAGTTCGAGCAGTACCTTCGCGATGAGAGTGGCCTGAACCGGAAGAACATCCAGGATTCCCGTGTCCACTGCTGCCTCTACTTCATCTCACCCTTCGGCCGAGGGTCTGGGGCAGTGGGGTTGGGGGAGCGTCCTTGGGGGTTGGGGGCATTTGAGAAGGGCTCGGAGGGGGGTGGTCTTATAGTCCCTGGAGACTGAACCCTCACCCGTTCCTCGGTGCAGGCTCCGGCCCCTAGATGTGGCCTTCCTCCGGGCGGTGCACGACAAAGTCAATATCATCCCCGTCATTGGCAAAGCAGATGCCCTGATGCCGAAGGAAACACAGGCCCTCAAGCAGAAGGTGTGTGTGGGGTGGCCTCTGACCTTTGGCCCCCCCATGAAACCAAAAGTCATGATCAAAGCCGAACTCAGCTTTGCCTTCTTAGATCTTGGGGGTGGCCCTTCTGGAACAGGTTAGACTGTGGAGGAAAGTTTCTGAGGTTGTGGATCACAAGTTGCCAGAGGGAAGCCATGTCTCTGGAGGCTCAGAAGAGAAGCTCTGGGCTGGATGCTGGGCTAAGGCCTGTGTGAGGGCAGGGGCATAGCCATGATGCTCCCTGTTAACCCTCTGGCCCCAGGATGCTGACTGCCCCCGCCACCACCACCGCCAGTGTCTTTAGCGCCTTCTCCCACTGTTTCTGCTTGTCTCTCTTGATCTTTTTTCGGGGTCTGCTCATCTTTGAAACTTTCTGGGCATCACTCTTCTCCGTTAGGGTAGCTCTCTCACTCAGTTTTCATCGTCTCCATCTCTGTCGATTATGGGCTGAGATGCACCTGTGGCATATGGAAGCTCCCTGGCTAGGGGTGGCATTGGAGCTATAGCTGCCGGCCTATGCCTCAGCCACGCCAAATCCAAGCCCTGTCTGCGGGCTGCACCACAGCTCACAGCCATGCTGAATCCTTAACCCACTGAGAAAGGCCAAGGATCGAACCTGCCTCCTCCTGGATACTAGTCGGGCTCATTACTGCTGAGCCACAAGGGGAATTTCCAATTATCTGAGATTTTGTTTTCAGTTATCCTGCATGTCCATTTCTCACCATCTCTTGTCTTTCACATCTTCTTCTCTGTCTCTACCAGCCTGTATCTCACGGTCTCTGTGCTTCTCACTCTCTCTGCATCTGACTCCTCCAAGATTCGGGACCAGCTGAAGGAGGAGGAGATCAACATCTACCAGTTCCCCGACTGTGACTCTGATGAGGATGAAGACTTCAAGAGGCAGGATGCGGAGATGAAGGTGCAGAGGCAAAGGGGGAAGGGGCAGAGAAGCCGGGGAGGCGGATGTGGAGGTGGGAGCTGAGAAAGAGGTTTCTGCCCATGAGGGGAGGGGCCAACAGTGATCCCTGACTCCCGCCCTCCAGGAGAGCATCCCTTTCGCTGTCGTTGGTTCATGCGAAGTAGTGAGGGACGGGACCCGACCAGTGAGGGGACGCCGCTACTCCTGGGGCACAGTGGAGGGTAAGGCTGGGCAGGCAGGAAGGGCAAGGTGATTTCAAGTCCACTGCACTCAACATTTGGAGTTGGGGCAAAGCTCTGGTCCCAGGAGTCCTCCTAGGTGCCAAAAGAGGGGTCCTTGGGCAGCAGACTGGGGACCCTCCCCTATTAGCCTGCGGCAGTCCCGACCCAGCCCGAGCTCCCTGATGCTCACCCATCCGACCCCCAGTGGAAAACCCACATCACTGCGATTTCCTGAACTTGCGACGGATGCTGGTGCAGACACACCTGCAGGACCTGAAGGAGGTGACGCATGATCTGCTTTATGAGGGCTACCGGGCCAGCTGCCTACAGAGCCTGGCCCGGCCTGGGGCGCGTGACAGAGCCAGCCGTAGGTGAGAGCCAAATCGGACACCTAGGTATTTCCAAGGCCCTGCCCTCACCCTCCTTGACCTCGGCCTTCACCTTCAAGACCTCTCTCCCAGACCCTTTCTTTCCCTACCCACTTTGCTTACGGCCCTAAACTGAAGGATGCTGCTCCACCTCCTGAACCCCAACCAAGGCCCAGGCCCTGCTTCACGGCCGTGACCTACAGCCAAGGCTCTCCCCCTTGATAGATTCCTGTCCCTTTTCCCCATCTCCTAGTAAACTTTCGCGCCAGAGCGCCACAGAGATTCCGCTGCCCATGCTGCCTCTAGCAGACACGGAGAAGCTGATCCGTGAGAAAGACGAAGAGGTAAGAAAGCACCTCGCTTCCCTCCGCTCCCCCCACTCCCCAACCAAGCCCCCACGTCCTCTTCGAAGTCCCTCTCTGGCCTCGCCCGGTGCCACCGCCTGCAATCTTGCTCCGCACAGCTGCGCCGCATGCAGGAGATGCTGGAGAAGATGCAGGCCCAGATGCAGCAGAGCCAGGCGCAGAGCGAGCAGTCGGACGCCCTCTGAGGCTCCCGTCCCCGCCCTACTTTACCTCGCCTCCGCCTTCAGTTCGTCTCTAGTCCAATCCCCGTGTCCCAGGCTGCCTGGCGCCCAGTCCGCGAGCCTCAGTCTGTAAGGCCCGCCTTTGCAAGGGAGGAGCTAACAGACTGCTACCTCCAATCCCGGAGTTTGTCGCCCCGCCTTTGACTCCGCCCCAATCCGCCCCGCCCACTTCACAAACACCAGCTTCCAGCCCGGCCCCTAATCCCCTCATCCCCGCCCCCCTTCACCCAAATTGGGAGTTTAATAAAAACTGAGTTTCCCTGAGGCCACGCAAGCCTGCTCTTTCTCAGCGGGAGTGAGTGGCTGAGTTAGCGGGTGGAACGGCCCCACCCAGGCCTCCAGGCCACTATTCATTCATTTACTGGCGCTCATTTCGTGCCAGCCGGTGTTTCAGCCCAGCCTCCCACCTGAGCCCCGCTGCGCTCGCACAGAAGGCGCCGCGGATAAGAAACAAGACCCATTCAATTTATTAGGAATCGAGCCAGGGGGGTTGGACTGGCAGGAAGGTGTTGGCCATCAAAGACCGAAGAGGTCCCCTACTCCTGGTCCTTGGCGTCGCCGTGCGTGATGACGTAGCAGATGTTCTTGTAGTCCACGTTGCCGCCCACGTCAGGAGGGAAGGCTGCCCACATGTTCTTGATCTGGGGAAAAGACGCGGGGGTATCTCAAACCTGTTCCATACGCTCTCCCTCTCCCTCCTTCCGCTCCTCCCGGGCACCTCCTCCACTCACCTCTTCCTGGGAGAAGCGGTCACACTGCGTGGTAAGCAGCTCCTCCAGGCTGGAGAAAGGTGACGTAAGGGGAATTGAGAACAGGCTTGGAGATTCCTTTCCACTCCCTCCCACCTCATCCCAGTTGCCATTTCCAGTCTCCCCAGTCCCGCCTTGAAAACCTTAAACACCAAAGTCACAC
Organism: Sus scrofa; assembly: GCF_054392235.1. NCBI lineage: Eukaryota > Metazoa > Chordata > Mammalia > Artiodactyla > Suidae > Sus > Sus scrofa. The sequence continues at coordinate 17,808,930 of NC_139385.1, forward strand.
TGGATTCCTCACTGGTCTCCCAAACACTTTTTTTTTTTTTTTTTTTTTCGCCACACCTAAGGCATATGGAAGTTCCTGGGCAAGGCACTGAATCTCAACCGCGCTTACGGCCTGATCCTTTTAACCCACCGCGCAGGGTGAGAAATGGAAGCCACACCTCCGCAGCTGCAGTCGGGATTCTTAAGGCACTGTACCAGGGGTGGGAACTCCTCGCAAATTCTCTTGCCTCCCCGCTTTTGCCCTTCCCCTATGTGCTGTGAAAATTTAATCCCATTGCCCATTTCCACAGTCCTGGTTTCTCCCTAAGCCCTGGCAGTGCCTAACCCTTGGTAGGAATTTAAGGAGACCTCCTGTGTGGGAGCAGCTGGAGGGGGTCACTTACAATTGCCTTTTTTTTTTTTTTTTTTTTTTTGTCTTTTGCCTCTTTAGGGCTGCACCCGAGGCATATGGAAGTTCCCAGGCTAGGGGTCTAATCATAGCTACAGCTGCTGGCCTACACCACAGCCACAGCAACACTAGATCCGAACCACGTCTGCAACCTATACCACAGCTCAAGGCAACGCTGGATCCTTAACCCACTGAGCAAGGCCAGGGATCTAATACAAGTCTTCATGGATACTAGTCGGGTTCGTTAACCACTGCGCGCTGAGCCACGACGGGAACTCTGGGGGTCACTTACAAGTGCTTCTTGATGGTACCCTTCCCCTCTGGGTCCAGAACCTTGAAGGCTCCAGTGATCACATCCTCAGGATCAGCACCTGATTGGGGAGGGGGATCAGAGGGTACATGAAGCTGAAGGGTTGCTAACGGGTCGGTCCCTGAAAGGTCTGGGGACCTAGAACACTTCATTCACCTTTGAGCTTCTCCCCAAACATGGTCAGGAAGACAGTGAAGTTGATGGGACCGCTGGCTTCCTTCATCATGGCATCTAGCTCCTCATTCTTCACATTTAGACGCCCTGGAACAGGGTGGGGAAAGCATGGGCTGGAGTGGAGGCTTGGGGCCAGGGGATAATGCTTTCCATAAAGTCACATCATCCTACCCATTTTTCACTTGGGTAGACAGAAGCCCAGGGTGGACCTGGCGGGGCTAGAAACCAAGGCTGCTGAATTCCCAGGACTCTGCAGCCTTGAATCTTTACTGGGGGCGTTGGGGGCTCACCCATGGCTGCGAAGGTGTCCCGAAGGTCTTCCTTGTCAATAATGCCATCACGGTTCTGGTCAATTACTGTGAAGGCCTGTGGAGGGCAGGGAGAGGTTAGGTCCCGCATGGACAGGCTTCAGCATCCTTACTCCAGGCAGATCAGATTCCAAGACTCTGGCCCCCAGCCAGCCGTCCTCCTCAGATGCCAAGCAGGGCAGAGAGCAAGGAATTCTAAACCCTCCCCCTCCCCCTAAACAGGTGCACATTCCAGGGGGTGGGGGTTGGGGGGCGGGGGGCAGAGTAGCAGTGGGTGCCTTTGGTCAGCCTCCAGTCTCCCTTCTCCCCGCACTCACCTCCTTGAACTCCTGGATCTGAGTCTGATCGAACATGGAGAAGACGTTGGAGCTTCCTTCTGCCGCTGCCCTTCTCTTGGCCTTCTTGGGTGCCTGAGGGATGAGGATCGGACAAAGGAGTTTGTGGACAATCCTTACCCCTCTCTGGAGGCAATGGATTAGATTCAGCGTTCTCCGAGTCCACTCTTTTAAAGTAACTCTTCTGGCTCCAGGCATCCCCTTCCTACGACCTCTCTGCTGAGGGGAATTGCTTCAGTTGTAGCCTCAAATTCCTATTCATAGCCTTCCACTCTACCCAACAGGTGGGAGGTCCCTCCCCTTCTCGGTGCCCAGAGCCTGGCTCATCCAAGTCCTAGACTTGCTGTGTGACCCAGATTCACTCATCACCCTGTTTAAACCTCTACTTTCTCATTTACAAAATGGGAGTGGGGGAAGTTCCCATTGTGGCTCAGCAGTAATGAACCTGACTAGTATCCACGAGGTTGAGGGTTTGATCCCTGGCCTCGCACGGTGGGTTAAGGATCTGGCATTGCTGTGGCTGTGGTGTGGGCTGGCAGCTGCAGCTCCAATTTGACTCCTAGCCTGGGAACCTCCATATGCTGAAGGTATGGCCCTAAAAAGACAAAAAAAAAAAAAAAAAAAAAAAAAAGGAGCGGGTGTTCTTGCCTGGTTGATTGCAGGGGTTTTTCAGAAGACGGAGGGCAGGAAGGTATGGATCAAGCTTTGAGGGGCACTGGGCTCCTGAGAGTGGAGTGTCTGGGCAGATTATCCTTGGTTGGGTCCTTTAGGGCATCATTCTGTACCTTTCCTATTAGTGATACCAAGGGAGGGAAGATTCATCTTTTTTCCTCTTGCTGGACTGGGCACCAGCTCCTTTCAAAGGATAAGGTTCCTGAGGGATCTGGGCAGGGGCTGGGGGTTCTCACTCACCATGTCTTAAGTCTCCTGGGGGCAAGGCAGTGGCTCTGGCTGGAAAGGAGCAGAGAGTCAGCCTGGGGCGGTCCCTCTGGAGTTATATAGTCCTGCCCCAGGGAGCCCTTAACATACCAGGGTAACCTTAGCCCTGTGGGTGCCCACCCCAGATACCAAAATAGCCCAGCTCAGAGCCTCTCCTTTCTTGGAGGGCCGGCAGCAGCTGGAGCCCAGGGAGGGAGGGAGGAGAGAGTGAATCTTGGGATGCATGTCTCACTCGGACCTGGGCAGGAAGGGATGTTCTTTCTCCCAAAGGGGGGGGGGGGCGGGCTGGAAGGTGCCAGAGTTCAGAGAGGGCCCAGGCTGAGACAGACTACTAGGAGAGAGAGGAAACAGGCCCCTGTACCCCTGCCTGAGGTGGACTCACATGGAAACCCAGGACATTTTGCTGAACACCCAGAGCCTGCAAGGCATGGGTCTGTGCTTAACGGGTACGATTCGGCAAACACAGCCTCCCCCCACCCCCATCACAGAGTTCACAGTCAAGAGTATAATATGCGTGAGGCTAGTGACAGAGGTTCAAGGTGAGTGAGAGCTGTCTGGGGAAGCTGGGGATCAGAAGGTTCTTCTATATCCCCTTTTGGGGGGATTTTGTGAGGAAAGATTTGGGGCATAGAATCACTAGATATGGAGGCACTAGACAGGCTGGAGCAGAGAACCTGCTCTATGACCTTGGACTTGGTACTACAACTCCCTGGGCCTTGGTTTCCTCTTCTATGAAATGGGGGTGAAATTCCCATGCCAAAGAACTTGGGGATGTGAACACTATTTGGAAACAGTTAGTGAAGTTTCATCCTTGTAATTAATATCCAAGCCCTGCCTTGGTGGAAATTATAGTCTAGCCATGGAGACATCCCAACCCAGCTGGTCAGGAGGACAGAAGGATAGGGCATCACAGCCCTGTCTAGGAAATGACTTTATGAAGGCCAGTAGAAGCGAGTCAGGTGAAAGTGGGGAGGAGTTCCTGCTGTGCTGCAGTGGAAACAAACCTGACTCGTATCCATGAGGATGCGGGTTCCATCCCTGACCTCGCTCAGTGGGTTAAGGATCCGGTGTTGCCATGAGCTGTGGTGTAGGTCACAGATGCGGCTCGGATCCTGCGTTGCTGTGGCTGTGGTGTAGGCTGGTGGCTGCAGCTCCAGTTCTACCCCTAGCCTGGGAACTTCCACATGCTGGGTGTGGCCCTAAGAAGCAAAAAAAAAAAAAAAGGTGCAGGTGAAGGTGGAGGAGCAGGCATGCTAAGCAGAGGGCATGGATGGGTAAAGGCCTGGAGAAGTGAAAGATCAGAAGTCTTTTGCTCAACAAAACTGTGATGGGGCCTGAGCAGAGGCAAGAGGAACTGGCTGGACACTAGACACTGGCAGGTCTTCAGTACCAGGCTGAGGGCTGAGACTTTTTGAGCCTTGGAAAAGTTTGAACCATGAGAAGGACATGGTCTAGTATGAGTCCATAACACTTTTGTGGATAGTGGTGTGAAAGTTGGAACTCAGAGGAGAGAAGTCAAAGACACCAAGAGAGAAGCTAACTGGTCACTTTCTCCCGGGTGGCTGGGATGGCAAATGGCTCCTCTCTCCAATCTGGGCAAGAACCGGCTTGGCTGATGTGTGTGATTTTAAGGTATTCTCTCCTACCCCTCTGGGCCTCTGTACCCTAGTCCCATTCCACGCAGTGGTGGTCTGGGGAAATAGTGGCTGAGGAAGCCCCAGGAGGCCCAGGGTTGGCAAGGACACTCATCTCCTCCTCCTCCTGCTCCCTCTAGGGCCTGATGTCCTGAGGAAGCTGCCTCCTCCCTGCCCTGACTCCGGCCTCATGCCAATGTCTCTAAGACATTTTCTTTTCTGGGCACAGCGGTCCAGCCACCTGTTGTCTCTAAGAAGAGAGAAGGAGCCACCCTAAACTTAGCAGCGGCCCTTGGCCTCCTGCACTGGTCCCTCCCTGCCTCAGTCGACAGCTGCCTCACCTTATATGGTTACCATGGGGGTCCAGGTCCAGGGAGAAGCCCACTTATTACTGGTTCTGGGAGGGGAGGAGAACTCCAAAGAGGGGAATGGGGGAAGAGCTCAGGAAGCTCAGGTCAAATGAAAAGCAAGGAAGTTGAGAAGGAGATCTGGAGCAGCACTGGAGTTCACAGGATCTGAGTCTGAGCTGGGAGTAAGGAGCTTCAGAGAACTCAGAAACCAGGGAACTGGCTGAAATTTCAGGATGGTGGGCTTTGTATGGAAATCAGAGCCCCCCTGGGGCTACATCCTGAATCCTGGGGCTCAGGGCAATGGGAGATAGAAAGAGGAGGGGCTGGTAAAGACAGGGCTTTGTGTTCGTGGTCTGGGGTAGCCTGGGGGGCTCATGAGGTTGGGATCTGGTTTCTTAGCAGAGGTTGAGCACAGAGAGGTGTGTCAGTGAGGGGAGAGGAGCCGATGGAGTGCGTTTTGGGTCCCCCAAAGAATAAACACACAGATATGGGAGTTTATGGTATTGGAATTCACGATTTGGAGTCTGGGATCCCCACTAGAATGGAGGCAGCACTCACGGCGGCCCCGGATTCTGGGGAGGAGCTCAGATAGATGGAGCTGAGGTGAGGGACTTGGGGGTTGGGATTCCCGTAGGAAATGGCGGATGCAGAGAGATGAGTCGCTTATAGGATTTTGGGGCTCTGGTTATAGCCGCCTGGGCTTGTAGCGTTGCGGTTTCTTGCGGGCTGAGATGACAATTACAGACGGAGTGAAGGTCAAGAGTACTTGATCAGGGCACGGATCTGTAGTGGGCTCGGAGAATGGGGCCCAAGAGTCGACTCAGGCAGAGCAGCCTGGCGCTCTTATTGTCTAGGGGTTGTACCAAAGCCCCTAGCCCCCGCCCCCTGTCTGCGCTGTCCCCAGCTGTCACCCCCCTCCCGCGCTAGTCTCCGATTGTCACCGATATCTCCGGCCCGGCACCGCCTGCTGGCAGCACGCCTTCTCTTTGGAAGCTGCCATTGGGTGAGACAGCCGTCTATCTTCCTCCCCTGTTGCTAAAGTGAGAGGACGCATTCATTGGCTGATGTAGCGAATTAATCGCAACTGTGGCCCGCCCCTTCCAGCTGTCATTCCTTCCTGACCTTCTTGGGAGACCTAAAGAATATCTCAGCTCCTACTGACTGCGGATGCCGTCTGGCGCCGCCTAAATAGATATCGCTGTCTGTCAAGTTGACCTCCGCCTGCTTCTTTTCATTGGCTCCCTTTTTAACCATTCCTATTAGCCAGGCCCGCCTCTTTTTGCACAGCACCCGCCTCCTCCCCCAGTCATTCACTCTCCAGAGGCTTTAATTGGCCAAGAGGTTCGGCTTCCCGCTTTCTTATTAGTTACTCCCTTCATCCTGCCTCCCGCTGCCTTCACTCGTCCTCTCATTGGTTTTATAGCCCTCTGCCTTCTCCATTTCCTCTTCCCAAATTACCCACCCCCTTCCCACCTCCAGCCCCACCCACCCTCCAACGATTGGCAGAAACCCAGTTCCCTCTCTCCTATTATTCGTCCAAGCGCTTTGACTAAGGCGGTAGAGAAAAGGAGCGCGATGGGACCGCCCGCGCGCAGGCGTGGAACGTCGAAACGCTGGCCGCTTGGCCGGCACCCGGGCGTGTGCGCAGGCGCGAGGTCGGCCGCTTGCCCGAAGCGGGAGGGGGGGCGGCAGCGAGAGAGCGAGAGGGCTGAGAGAGCGCGAGTGAGACCCCGCCGCCTGGCGCCCCCGGACCCCTGCCCCGCCTCCGTGCGCTGGGCTGCCGCCCGCGCGCTGCCCCCGACCCCGGAGCGCGCCGGGCCGCGCCCTTCGCCCTCTCCCCTTCCTTGGCGGGCGGCGCGGAGCGGCCTGAGGGGCGGCGCCTTTTGCGGCCGCCCCGGCGGGGGGATGTGAGGGGCGGCCTGCGGTCATGGAGACGGGCCCGGCGCCCCTGGTGGCCCCACCGCGCCGTCATGGCGCCCCCGCGGCCCCCTCGCCGCCGCCCCGCGGCTCCCGGGCCGGGCCCTTCGTGGTGGTAGCTCCAGGGCCGCCGGTGACTACGGCCACTTCGGCCCCGGTCAACTTGGTGGCCCCGGGGGAGGCGCAGCCCGCATGGGTACCGGATCCGACCCAGACCTCAGACTCGGCTCCGGCCTCGGCTCCCGCTCCCGCCCCCGCTCCGACGGTCGCAGGCAGCACGGCGGTGGTGCCGACTCTGGAGGCCTCACCCGACGCCCCGAGGGCGCAGGTCTCCGGCCCAGAGCCCTTGGAGCCCGAGGCTGTGGCAGGAGCCGAGATGTCCACGGCTCTGGCCCCAGGGGCAGACTCTCCGAAGACGGAGGAGGCTAGAACCTCACCCGATCCTGGACCAGGTACCCCCACCGGGACCCTCACCAGGACCCCTTCAAGAACGGCTCCTGGGGCCCTGACCGCCAAACCCCCGCTTGCCCCCAAGCCGGGAACCACAGTGGCCTCAGGAGTGACTGCACGGGTGGCAGCAGTGACACCAGGACAGGTGACAAGTAGACATGGAGCTGCAGCAGCAACATCAGCATCAACGGGACAGGCTCCAGAGGACCCCTCGGGGCCTGGCACAGGCCCTCCAGGGACATGTGAGGCTCAGGTAGCTGTCGTGATGGTGACCCCAGCTCCAGAGCCTACTGAAAACTCTCAGGATCTAGGCTCCACGTCCAGCCTGGGACCTGGCATCTCTGGGCCTCGAGGGCAGGCCCCAGACACGCTGAGCTACTTGGACTCTGTGAGCCTCATGTCTGGGACCTTGGAGTCCTTGGCGGATGATGTGAGCTCCATGGGCTCAGACTCGGAGATAAATGGGCTGGCCTTGCGCAAGACGGACAAATACGGCTTCCTTGGGGGCAGCCAGTATTCAGGCAGTCTGTGAGTACCCGGTGGGACCGCCTCAGGGAAGCAGAGGTTTTTGGAGGTGGAGGTGGAGGTGGTGGGGGTGGAGGGACTCGGATGATACACCTTGCCTACTCTCTGGCAGCCCCATCCTCCTCTGAGGCTCCAGGGGGTGATCAGCGGGAATGAGATGCTTAGCAATCCCTATCTTGCCTAGAGCGTCCTGCGGTTTCTGTGGCTCCAGCCTGTTAGTTTCAGACCAGGTGTTAGGAGTTCTAGGGTTGAGCCCAAGCCTTGCCTTTGGTTTGTTGTGTGCCATCGAGTTAGGACCGTCCCCCATTTCCCTGCCTCTCTTTCCTCTTTTGTGAAGTGAAAGGTTGAGTGAGACCATAGCTCAGGTTGGCCCAGCTCCTTGATGGGAAACTCCAGCTACAGGAAACATATTTTGGAGGTTTGGCTGGACAAGGGTTCTGGTCCTGTCTCTTAGGGGGACCGTCTGGAGGGATGTAGGCGCCTCCTCTCCCCCATTGCCCTAGGTCTGCTGGATGGTGAGGTGGGGAAGTCTGTTTGATGGAGGGGAGACTCTGAAGGCAGGGGCCTTCTGTGCAACAGAAGGGCAGTCTTGTGTTTTCACTGAAGGAAAGGAGTGGGGGAGGCCTCTTCCCCATTTCCTCATCTCCCCAGCCCAGCGTACTCTTTCCTAGTTCCTTCCAGGGGCCTGAGTCACTCCTAAGGTGGGGGTGTGATTGCTTTTGACTTCTTCCTTCCCTCTCTTTGGATCCTGCCCTTTGTTCCTGTACCCCTCGAGCCTGCTGTTCTGTCTACAGCATCGCCTGAGAACCCCAGTGCCAGGCCCTGTGCTGGGGACTTAGGATAAAATAGTCATTTCAAAGTGCTCATCATTAGAGAGACAAGTACTTAAACAGTTGTTTTCACTATAACATGTTAGGTGTAGCTCAGAGATCATCACGGGGTTGCGTGAGCCCTTATGGAAGGGTTTTTTTGGGCCCAGTTTGGGAATTCAGCTGAGCTGATCTGAAGAAGAATGAGTCGGATTTAGCCACGGCTGTGTATGTGGGGGTCAGGGGGATCTGCCTGGTGTTGGGGGTGGGGAGCCCTGTGGGAGGCTATTCTAGGGAGGACTTATAATCCAACAAAAAAATCAGAAAATCTCTGAGCACCAACATTCAGGACCCTTGTGGGGAAGGCATCTCTCTCTCTCTCTTTTTTGGGGGGGGTGGGGGTGGGGGGGCTGCCCCGGGGCATATGGAGTTCCCAGGCCAGGGATCAGACCCGAGCCGCAGCTGTGACCCAGGCTGCAGCTGTGGCAGCACCGGATCCTTTAACTCACTGTGCGGGACTGGGAATCAAACCTGCATCCTGGTGCTATAGAGATGCCGCCGATCCCATTGCTCCACAGGGGAACTCCAGCAACTGAAGTTTGACCCTGGTGCTTTGGCATGCGCTATTGTACCTAAGTTATAGTTGAAGAAACAGGATTGAGCAGAATGAATTGCCTCACTCGAATAAGTTGGATTTGTGTGACCAGCGGCGCTCTCCTCAGTACTATGCTGCCCTAAGGAACTTGGGTTGAGTTGGATTTCAGTGGAGCCCCCCTTGTGTACCAGGTCTCGTGCTGGGTGCTTATTCTCTGCTTTGTAATTTTGTCCCTCGAAAATCCATCTTCCCTGCTGGCAGAATCTACTTCTGAGACAAACCTGACTGGCACACGTTCCCTTAAAAGCTTTCGGCAGCTCCCCACTGTCCACAGGATAGGGCTCAAGGGTGTTAACTTGCACACAGGCTCCTTATTGTCTGGCTCTGTCAACCTCTCTGGTCTGCTTTTCCACTGCTTCTCACTGTACACCGTGTGCTGTGGTCCTCGAAGTGGTTGTAGTCTTTATCCTTTCATACTCAGGCTGTACCATCAGCCAGAGTTCCCGTCTCCTGGTTTTTTCCTGCCATGTTCCACTCAGTCCTTCATGGCTGACCTCAGATGTCCCTTCCTCCAGGAAACCTTCCCTGATAGCCATTGCCCCTAGTCCAGTTAGGCGCCTCTTCCATGCATCTTTGTTATTGTATTTCCCTCATCATATTGAGATTATCTTTCCTGCGGGTTGTCACCCCTTGAGGGCCGGGAAGGTATCTTCCTTTCCCTGGCCTTTCGTAGAGTTTGGAATTGACTTACGATGGAGATGAGTGAGAAATGGCCTTTCAGTTTAAGGAGCTTCTAGGACCAAAGAAACTAACAGTAAACCTCCCATTTAAGAGTCCTCTGTATACGAGTCCTCTCCTAACTTTGTCATGTAGGTGGTGACATCCCTTTTTTACAAATAAGGAAGAGACTCAGGTTATCACTTGCCAAGACTCCACCTCCTAAGGGAAAACTGGGCTTTGAGTTCAGGTCCATCCGGAAACCCAGTTCTTTTCTTCCATTCCACTTGCTCGGTACTGGCTCTTACCAGGAACCGTTTCAAGACTGATGGGGGTACAGTCACTTCCTGAGTGTGAAGCTCTGACAGAACAGTGAGCACACAGTGCAAGGACGGCTTCATTTGCTTGACAATCTGGGGTGATTTCAGGGAGGAGGAGGTAGAGGAAATTGCAGATGGTCTAAGGGATTTCAAAAGTCTGGTAGAAGGAAACTCAGACAGTTGCTTCTAAGGAGACAGGGAACGGTATTTGCTGTGTATTTTATTTTATGGATAATCATTGCTGTTTTTAATTTCCTGCCAGGTGTTATCTGATAGAACCTCTCGGTTAGGTGTTGTTTTTCTCACCATCTTACAAATGAGGAAAATGAGGCTTTGAGGAATTTAGTGATTTGCCTCAGGCCACCCAGTGAATAGGTGATAAATTGAGACCTTGGTTTCAGGTCTCCTGCAAAGTGTATCTTTTAAATATTCCGTACTTTCTTGTATGTGTCAGCAGTGGGGTTTGAGCATAACCTCTGTATAGAGATTGAACATGAGAACCCCATCTCTGTTTAGAGATTCCTTCCAAAGGGAATTCCTTTCAGCGTGGGGAAGCAGGGCCTCGGATGGCCAAGTGGCCAGACATCCTGATGTTTGGTATTGGTGACTCCCCCAAATGTTTTTATGGTCTGGTGTCTCCTTGGAGCCTGGGGAGGTGGCTTGCCTCAGTTCCCCCGGCAATCCAGGTTTTTATCCTACTGCTACTGACCTCTTCATACTCCCCATGTCCTCAGAGAGAGCTCCATTCCTGTGGATGTGGCTCGGCAGCGGGAGCTCAAATGGCTGGAGATGTTCAGTCACTGGGATAAGTGGCTGTCACGGCGTTTCCAGAAGGTTTGAGAAGGCTGTGGGGGGCAGGGCAATGGATGTGGTGGGGGTGGGGAGGACAGGTTGGGCACCTGTGCTCTGGGGAAGCCCAGGAACCTGATATAGCTGCTCTCTGGACCCTGTTGGGGGTTGGTGGTGCTCGGGCCCGGGTGGGGAGAAGCAGCTTTAGAGACAGAAGGCCAGGCCGCGTCCGATGGAGTTCAGCCTGTGGGATGTGGGATGGGTGTCCCAGGGAGCATGAGACCTGCTAGGGAAAGCTTGGAGGCTGTGCCAGCCACTGCAGCTGTTCCCCTGCCTGTCACTCTGCCTCAGGTGAAGCTGCGCTGCCGGAAGGGGATTCCCTCCTCCCTCAGAGCCAAGGCCTGGCAGTACCTGTCCAATAGCAAGGAGCTCCTGGAGCAGAACCCGGGCAAGTTTGAGGTGCGCACTTGGGGTGTGGGGACATGCGACACTGTCTTTTCGAAGGGCATCCTCCGTTCCCTCAGATCCTGAGATAATCCCAGCTGTCCCACTGCAGGAGCTGGAACGGGCTCCAGGGGACCCTAAGTGGCTGGACGTGATTGAGAAGGACCTGCACCGCCAGTTCCCTTTCCACGAGATGTTTGCTGCTCGAGGCGGGCATGGGTAAGGTGACCTGACTCTGTGAGTCAGTGGTGGATACGGGGCTGGGTTGAAGTCCCGGCCGGCTGAGTTCTTGCCTTCCAGGACGTCTACAGGAGTGGTCCTTGATGGACTGATGTCAAGCCATGCTGAAGGACGTGTCATGGGAGGGAGGCTGCCTCAGGGCGATGGGGGTGGGTGTGGGTGAGGGACAGGGAGGCACACCAAGGCCTCGTTGAAGATGCTGCGATTGAGCTGGGTTTTGAAGGGTAGATGGCAGTAGAGCAAGAGGCAGGTTTTTCCTGGCTGGGGGGCTGTGTAAGCTGTGTTTGGGCAGTGGGATTGGGTAGAGCTGAGGCTGGAAAAACAGTTAAGGGCCCTTAAATGCTGTGCCAAGGCCCTGTGATTTTTGTTGTTTGCCAGCCTTCCTTAAGAAGTCCATTTGTTGCTCCCTAGCGGTGTGCAAGATGTTTTTAGGTGGTTCTCAGCTCCTTGTGGGCGCGTGTGAATGGACGTTTTTTTAACAGTAAGTTCATCCTTTCAGCATATATTTATCAAGCACCTGCTATCTGCCAGTTACTGTTTTAGTTACAGATGACAACAGTGAAGGAAAGACAAAAACGCCTGCCTTTTGAGGCTTGTTGTATTTTAGTAGTGATAGACAATAAAGTATGTTGTATGTTTGATGGTGTAAATACTAAAGAAGAGTTTAAAAAAAAAAAAAAAAAGGAGTTCCCGTCGTGGTGCAGTGGTTAACGAATCCAACTAGGAACCTCGAGGTTGCGGGTTCAGTCCCTGCCCTTGCTCAGTGGGTTAACGATCCGGCATTGCCGTGAGCTGTGGTGTAGGTTGCAGACGCTCTCGGATCCCGTGTTGCTGTGGCTCTGGCGTAGGCTGGTGGCTACGGCTCCGATTCGACCCCTAGCCTGGGAACCTCTATATGCGTGGGAACGGCCCAAGAAATAGCAAAAAGACAAAAAAAAAAAAAAAAAAAAAAAAAAAATGAAGAGTTTAAAGCAAGAAAGGGTAATAGAGAATGTGAGTGGAGCTGGGGTTACACGTGACCTACTCTTCACTTGTGTTTTATTTTTATTTATTTATTTATTTTTGTCTTTTTAGGGCCGCACCTGCAGCATACGGACGTTCCCAGGCTAGGGGTCAAATCGGACCTGTAGCTGCCAGCCTACGCCACAGCCACAGCAACGAGGGATCCTTAACCCACTGAGCGAGGCCAGGAATGGAACCTGCATCCTCATGGGTACTAGTTGAGTTTGTTATTGCTGAGCCATGACCAGAACTCCTGACTTGCGTTTGAAAAGGAGCATTCTGGCTGCTGTGCTGAGAATAGATTATAGGAGACAAGGGCAGAAGTAGAGAGACCAGTTAGACTATTTCCATAATCCAAGAAAGAGATAATAATAGGTAGACCAGGACGGTAGCAGTGGAAATGTGGGGAGAAGTGGTTGGATTCTGGATATATTCTGAAGGTAGAGCCAAAAGGATTTTCCTGTAGATTAGATGCAGAATGTGTATGAGAGAGAGAGAATTTAAGGAAGAGTGTTAAGGGTTTTGGTCTGAGAAACTAGAATGGATGGAGTTGCAATCTGCTGATATGGTTGGGGAAAGCTGGGGAAAAATAGGATCGAGGGGTCTATCAGGAGGTCATTTTTGGAATGTGACCTTTGCAGCACTCGCTGGACATCCAGATGGAGATGCCCAGTAAGTTGCGTGTACAATATGGGATTTCAGGGAGAGGTTTAAACTGGAGATAAATGGGAAATGGAGAGTTGTCCACCTTTAGATGGGACCAGATCTCACCCATGGGATTAGATGAGGTCCTCGAGGCAGCGAGCACAGATACCAAAGGAAGCTGTTCAGAGATCGAGCGCTGCAGCTCCAGGAAAGGGAAGATGAGAAAGAACCAGTAACGGAGGCTGAAAGAAGCTGGTGAGATATAAGGAAAACCAGGAGTGTGTTGATTCCTGGAAGCACAGGCAAGAGGGGTTTCAGGATCAGCTGTGTGAAATGCTGCTGGTGTCAGGCAGGGTCAGGTCTGCAAATCAGTCCCTGGGTTTAGCAGCGTGGAGGTCATTGGTGACCCTGGTAAAAGCAGTCTCGTGTGGAGCAGTGGGTTGAAGCCTGCCTGGAGGATGGGAGGCAGGAAACTGAGGATAGCAAGTCTGTAATCTAAGGGGGCTACACTGACTACGTAGGAAAGAAACGGCACGGTATTCAGAGGGAAAAATGGAGTAAAGAGAGGGGTTTGTTTTTTTTTTTTTTTTAAGCTAGAGGAAATGACAGATGTTGGTATGTCAGTGGGAGTGATCTAGTGGTTAGAGAAGAGTGGATGATAACATAAGTGATGGGAAGGTTGCCGGAGGGATGGCCTGTGTAGGTGAGAGGGGACGGGACCCAGGGCCCAAGTGGGAAGGCTGTGCCTGGCCAGGATGACAGATGTCTCACCCATAGCAGCAGGGGAGAAGGCAGGGCACGGAAACAGGCAGGCGGGTGAATGTCGCGTGGGAGCTGGTGGAAGTTACATGTTTAATATCCTGGTATATCAAACCTGTCATTTCATGGCAAATGATCGTAGGGGTGGTATGAGGATAAGGCACAAATGAAGCTCCTACTTCAGTGACTGAATCTGTGGAAACACCATTGTCAGCAGTGGTCAGGCAAGTGTGACTGGAGGCAGGGAGAGGATCTAGGAGGTTACTACCTTTTTCTGGTTAAGAGATGAAGGTCTGAGCGGCTCAGTGGCTGTGGAGGTGGAGAGAGGGAGCAGACATGAGTGAAATTCAGAATGTGGTATTGATAAGACTTGATTAGCAGTGGGGAGAGATGGAAGGCTCTCTGTTTTCTGATGTGGGGCTGAGCGGATGGAATTCCCACGCACAGCGATCTCCTACCTGCAAGGAAGAGGATCGGGTCTAGGGCAGAGAGTTTATTCTTTTGGATGCAGAGATAAGAGAAAGATCAGAGGCACTGCTGGCTTCCCAAGCCTTCAGGCCCTGCCCTGTGGGGAACTGATGAAATCCAGTGAGACAGATAAGACAGGCCTGCCCGGGGAGAGCGCCTGCCTGCTCAGGCATTCAGTGCTGGAGGAGGGCTGATGCTGTGGCTGTTGAAAGCTTCCTGAAGAAGATGACCTTGGAGGTCTCTGGGATGGTGGCAGATGGGGAGAGGGCACAGCCTGTGCCGGGGAATGGAAAGGGAGCACGCGGGTGGGCAGGCAAAAGGAGAAGGCTGGAGCCTGGCAAAGGCTTAGATTATGGTCTGAGTCTTTGGCTTAAGCTTGATGGGCAGGATTAAGAAGGTGGATGGAGGTGTGTGTGGTAAAGCTCTGAGGCAGAACTGGCAGGGATGGAGGGCGGCGCTGGGGGTGGGGGGGGGGGCGCAGGCATGGGTTAGTTTGGGGCAGAGAGTTCCCAACTCCTGTGATTGCCCTCATGGTCTTTCCCAATACCCACAGGCAACAGGACCTGTATCGAATCCTGAAGGCCTACACTATCTACCGGCCTGACGAGGGCTACTGCCAGGCCCAGGCCCCCGTGGCCGCAGTGCTGCTCATGCACATGCCTGCTGAGGTCAGCAGACGCTGGGCCTGGTTGGGGAGGGGCCGGGAGGATCTCGGCCTGCAGTGGTGATGGGGGAGCCTCCGCGCGCGGGCGCCTCTCATCCCTGTTTCTCAGGCCCCATTCCTCCCTCCTTGTTCTCGCCCTTCTCAGCAAGCCTTTTGGTGCCTGGTGCAGATCTGCGACAAGTACCTCCCCGGTTACTACAGTGCAGGGCTGGTGAGTGTCTGGAGGCTTGGGGGCAACGGGGGCTGTGACTTTTCCGCAAGACTGCAGGGTGGTCCTCGTCCTACCCCACCCTGCGCTCTTCTGTCCCTCTGCTCTGGGCTTCTCCCACTGAGGTGAGGATCCCCCGCCAGAGCCAGTTCTGCCCCAAGGGGGCCAGAGCAGGGCTCTTCTCATGGTTCATCCCACCTCCAGGAGGCCATCCAGCTGGACGGAGAGATCTTTTTTGGGCTCTTGCGCCGGGCCTCTCCACTGGCACATCGGCACCTGCGGCGGCAGCGCATTGACCCCGTGCTCTACATGACAGAATGGTTCATGTGCATCTTCGCCCGCACTCTGCCCTGGGCTTCGGTGCTGCGTGTCTGGGATATGTTCTTCTGTGAAGGTACTTCTGGAGCCCTTCAGGCCCTGAGGGCTTGGGGTTCCCATGGTGGCCGCCAGAGGGTGGCCTTCTGACAGAAGGTACTTTCAGGACTAGGCTTCACTGTAAGCAGACCAGGGGCCAGGGAGACTGAGGCCTGATCTTGTTGGCTCTGCTGCCAGCCCACAGCTCGCTTTACCTCCCGGGAACCTGAAACCCATGGCAGCTCACTTCTCTTTTGGGGGCCTCAGTTTCCTCATCTGCAAGGAAAGGATGACAGTAGAACAGGGATGGGGGCTGTGAGTCCCTCCTAAATGGGACAGGCTGAGCTCTTAGGCTGATCACCTGTGCTCTTTTCTCTTTGACCCCGAAGGCGTCAAGATCATCTTCCGGGTGGCCCTGGTGCTGCTGCGGCACACGCTGGGCTCGGTGGAGAAGCTGCGCTCCTGCCAAGGCATGTATGAAACAATGGAGCAGCTGCGCAACCTGCCCCAGCAATGCATGCAGGAGGACTTCCTGGTGCACGAGGTAGGCCTGACCTTAGCGTATCTAAAGCCTGCTTCAGCCCATCCCCATCCCCAGCTGCATTCTGGGGCCTGTTCCTTCTCCGTCTAGGTGACCAACCTCCCAGTGACAGAAGCATTGATTGAGCGAGAAAATGCAGCCCAGCTCAAGAAGTGGCGGGAAACCCGGGGTGAGCTGCAGTACCGGCCCTCTCGGAGACTGCATGGTTCCCGGGCCATCCATGAGGAGCGCCGTTGGCAGCAGCCACCCCTGGGCCCCTCCTCCAGCCTCCTCAGCCTCCCTGGCCTCAAGAGCCGAGGCTCCCGGGCCCCTGGAGGGGCCCCCTCTCCACCCCTGCCTGCCCGCCGGGCCAGCGCAGGGCCTGCCCCGGGGCCCGTGGTCACCGCCGAGGGACTGCGTCCATCTCTTCCTTCGCCTACTGGCAACAGCACCCCACTGGCTCCAAGCAAGGAGGCCCGGAGGCAGGAGAAAGAGCGGCAAAAACAGGAAAAGGAACGTGAGAAGGAGCGGCAGAAACAGGAGAAGGAGCGGGAGAAGCAGGAGAAGGAGCGGCAGAAGCAGGAGAAGGAGCGGCAGAAGCAGGAGAAGGAGCGGCAGAAGCAGGAGAAGAAGGCCCAGGGCAGGAAGCTCTCGCTGCGTCGAAAGGCAGATGAGCCCCCTGCCCCCCAGGATGGCGGGGACAGGCCCTCAGCATCGGAGGCGCGGCAGGATGCTTACTTCTGACCTCTGCCCTGGAGCTGGACGGCATGGCCCCCCTCTTGCCCTCAGCGGAGAGCAGGCCTGGCCTGGGGTGTTGCTCCCCGCCCCCTGGGCAGGCTGACCCTCTTTCTGCAGAGAGTGGATCAATTCCCCATCTCCTTCCAGCTGCTGATTCCTCCGCGGCCAGGACAGAGCACGCGGGGCAGCTGCATTTCCCTGGGGTGGCAGGGAACAAGTCTGAAGCCCCTCACCTCCAGTTAGACCCAGCTGGGATCTCTGTCACTCCTGCCCCCATTCCCTCTGGGGTCCCTCCCCAGGTGCTGTCCTGATTGGCCTTTTGTCACCACAGGGGTGACTGTTGGCGACGGGAGTCAGCAGTGTTTGGATTCTTACACTCCAGTCAGTCCCCTCACCCATGAAGCGGAGCCGGGTTCCTTTTCCCTTCTCCAGTCCTGCCTGTCCCCCCGCTTCCCGGCTGGGGGCCCGGACTCTTCTTGCTCTACTTCTGGACATCTCTGTGTTGTAATTATGTACAGAGGACCTGGTCGGCCCAGGGTGGGGGTGTTCGCTCTGTCTTCTGTCCTTTGGTTCTTCCTCCACAGTGGTCTTGCACTCTAGTTTATTTAAAGGGACACGCACTGGAACAGGAAATGTCCCTCACTTCCCAGCCACCTCCTTCCTCTTCACCCACCTGTTTCTGTATTCTCAGGCCTCCTCTGCTTTGTCTCACCAGCCTCCCTCCCTGCTTTCGCCTTGTTCCCTTCCAGCCTTCCAGCCCCTACCTGGGTAAGGGGGTCTTCCCTTGAGCTCCAGGGGGTGGAACCCAATGTTTACATTTTCTTCTGTCTCTGCCCCCACCCCATGCGGCGCTTTGAGGAACCGGAAAAGAACCTACTGTTGTACCTGGGCCTGGCTCCTGCCTTGTTACTTGATGAAGGGGGTTAGAATAAGGACTAGGAGGGAGGGAGGGACAGAGCCAACCAGGATCTGGGTGTCTGTTGACACAGTCTTAGCAGGTTGGTACCTTTTGGCCTTTGGGTCTGTCAGTCACTCATTAACAGATGATGGTGGCTCTCCTGCTCCACTTCTGCCTGAGATCGGCCTTCATCATCACTGGTCTCCTGGAGCCCTCTAAGCACTGCCTGCAGTAGCGGGATCTCCTTCCTATAGTGCTCATGCAGTTTTTGGAAGTTGGAGGGGGTACCGAAGGTGGCTGGGAAGCCACAGTCTTCTGGGGGTGAGCCATGCTCTTGGCCAGCTGTCTGGCACAGCTCCAGGTACTGGGCCTCCAGGGGGCGTAGCAGCACAGCCAGCCGCCTCCAGCTTGCCCCAGCCAGTGCCTACAGCCAGGCTCCCAGCTCCTCCTGGTTTTCTGCTGCCAGTTTGTGGGCCTGCCCACCTTCTACCCCTGGGGTCAGGATAGTAAAGCCATGGGGTTCTGGCAGTTCTCTAACGGGATGAGGCCTAGGGGTGCGTGGTCCACCTTGTGTTCCAGGTAGAAGAAATTTCCCTGGAGGATGAACCAGCGGTGCCGGTAGCTGGTATTTTGGGTCCCCTTCTTTAGCAGGATGCCCTCCTGATCTGGAGCCTCTGTTCTGTACCCACGGAAGAAACTGAGCACGGACTGTTGGTGCAATTTCATGATAGTCCTGTCTGGGAGGAAACCCTAGGGGCTGGAGAAAGGAAGGGTGTTTCATCTGGTTATCCTGGGGACCCCTGTGCTGCTCTCTTCTGGCTCCAGTAGGTTCTTTCTGGGCACAGCCTTGGCCTACTGGGATTCAGACTTGTATCCTCAGGAGGACGAGTTCTTGTACCCACAGCATTGGGACCTACTCCTCCCAATCCTAGCTCTGCCAGATTACAAAACCTGGGTTAGGACCTGTCTGGGATGGGAGGCACGGGTATCCACTGCTGCCCTCTTCTAGGCCTAACTGAAATGAGGGCACAGGGGACTTCTGGCCTCGGCACTGGCCACAGGTGCCACAGCCACAAATGAACTCGTACCATCTCCTAAACCAGGAACTTGCCCCAGGGGTTGGGGGGGGGCAGCGATGGATTTCCCTGGGTCCTAAAAGGAACTGGGTTCAGAAAATGCTCCAAGGTCCACCAGGAGACCCAAGCATCCCCTCTGGGACAAGAGCAAGGCCGCATCTTGGACTGGGAGGAGGGAGGTAAGTGGACACAGAGCGGAGAGGCAGGGTTTCTAATGAGATGGGGGGAGGGGAGGGCTGCAGCACCAGCCCTGGGGAAAAAGAGACTCTACCCGGGAAAGGAAAATTAGGGCAGGAACCCAGTGGCCCTGCTGGGACTTTGCCCCCGCATCGTGACCCCGGGCGCCCCTCCCAGTTAAAGTGCGTTCACTTAATCCCCAGAGCCTCTACCGCAGTAGAAGGGAATCAAGACCACTTCCGGCCGTCCCTCTCTGCTGATCGGGGTCTAGGCCTTCACTCGTCCCCTCTTCTCGCTATTGTCGCCCCACACGGCTCACGTCACTTCTGGGAGGGAGGGTCTTTCCCCGCTCGCGCGTACTTCCGCCCGCGCCTACAGTTAGTCCTCCAACCCTGGGGATGGAACTTCCGGTCTTCTCCAGCGCCTTCCGCAGTTCTCTTCCGGGTGATGGCGGCCGGGTGCCCCGGATGTAGCCCTGGCAAAAGCTTTTTTTCCCATTCTTCCTCCGCCTTCCCTGGCTCCTTAGGTGAGCGCGCGCCGTGGGACTGCTGGTGTCCCCGTGGCTCTTCCGCCTTTCTAATTTGTACACAGCCCAGGACAGTTGCGGTCACCCCGTGGAGTTGGGAGTTCGGCGCAGGGAGGGGCGGGCTGGCCAGGGCGCCAGGGTCTGGGTACGCCAGGGCCCCGCGGGCTCCGAGGAAGCTGGGGGTGGTGGCGTGGATGTCTGTCCGCGTAGCACCGTCGCGCCCACGGCTGCGGGGGCCAGGAGTGGGAGTGGTCACGTGGGGGGGGGCGTCTCCTTTCGTCAAGCGTGGGGGTGCCCGTGGGGAGCTCCTCACGCATCCACCTCTCCGTCCCCCTTCCAGCATACCAAGCCCTGGGGGCCTCCTGGTTGCCAACTCCTTTTTTGCCCCCTGATTCTGTGCTCTCTCTTCTCCCAAGCCGGATCTGGTCCGACCAAGTGAAAGATCTGTTTTGCAGGGGGCCCTGTCGCAGTGAGTATCTTCCTCACCCAGTTCCCCTTAATCTGCATCCTTGCCCTCAGCTCAGCTTGGGGAAGACCCTCTGACCAATCATGCTAAAGAGGAAAGTGACCTTCCAAGGCGTGGGAGACGAGGAGGATGAGGATGGAATCAGTGTCCCCAAGAAGGTGAGGGGGGCCAGATTCCTGCGTTCTGGGGAGGACTGAGGGGAGACAAAAGAACTAGAAGCCAGAAAAGAAATCTGGAGGGGCAAAGAATGGGTGGAGAGGGCTAACTTTTCCTTGTTTTCTGAGAAATAGGTTTGCGGGATTTTCAGTTTGAGTCTAGATCTCAGAGTTGGGTGATAGTCACCTGCATATCTCTTGATTTCTGGTTCCTGCTCGCAGTTGGTGGACTCTGTGGCTGGGGTAGGGGGTCCTGGGAGCCGCTTCAAAGACAAACACTCTTTGGACAGCGATGAAGAGGATGACGATGATGATGGGTCCAGCAAATATGACATCTTGGCCTCAGAGGATGTGGAAGGTGAGCCACACCCAAGAATTGACTTTCTGGAGTTCCCGTCGTGGCGCAGTGGTTAACGAATCCTACTAGGAACCATGAGGTTGTGGGTTTGATCCCTGGCCTTGCCCAGTGGGTTAAGGATCCAGCGTTGTTGTGAGCTGTGGTGTAGGTCACAGATGCAGCTCAGATCCCACGTTGCTGTGGCTCTGGTGTAGACTGGCGCTACAGCTCCCATCAGGCCCCTAGCCTGGGAACCTCCATATGCCGCAGGTGCGGCCCTAGAAAAGACAAAGATAAATAAATAAATAATTGACTTTCTGCTGGAGAACAAATAGGGGCTTTGGGGCTTGTGGAGCACTGGAAGCTCCTGTCTTTTTTTTTTTTTGCCTGCCTTGCATGGGACGTCTGTGTCTTTGATGCAGGTCAGGAAGCGGCCACACTCCCCAGTGAGGGAGGTGTGCGGATCACACCTTTCAACCTGCAGGAAGAGATGGAGGAAGGCCACTTTGATGCTGATGGCAACTATTTCCTGAACCGGGATGCTCAGATCCGAGACAGCTGGCTGGACAACATTGACTGGGTGAGGCCCAGGGACTGGCATGGCTGGGCCTGGAGGCAACAGGTGCTGAGCCTGAGCCCTGCTGGCAGTTTGTCAGCAATAAAACCCTCCCGTTTTTCACATCACAGGTGAAGATCAGGGAGCGACCACCTGATCAGCGCCCACTGTCAGACTCCGAGGAGGAGGACAGTCTGGGCCAGACACCAATGAGCGTCCAAGCCCTCCTAGAGGGGCTTCTGGAGCTGCTGTTGCCCAGAGAGACAGTGGCTGGGGCACTGAGGCGTCTGGGGGCCCGAGGAGGAGGCAAAGGGGGCAGCAAGGGGCCTGGGCGGCCCAGTTCCCCCCAGCGCCTGGATCGGCTTTCTGGGTTGGCTGACCAGATGGTGGCCCGGGGCAACCTCGGAGTATATCAGGAGACAAGGGAACGACTGGCCATGCGGCTGAAAGGATTGGGGTGCCGGACCCAGGGAGCCCCTGACCCCACACCCCCACCGTCTCTGGACATGTTTGCTGAGGAGGTGGCGGAGGCGGAGCTGGAGACCCCAACCCCTGCCCAGAAAGAAGGTCAGATTGGAGGGCCAAGGAGGGGTACTGCGGGCAGGGGGAAGCCACTGGAGGCTCACACAGCTTTGCCTGTTACTTTAGAAGCAGAGTCACCCGGAGATGGTTTGGCGGACGTGATGTGGGAATATAAATGGGAGAACACGGGGGATGCTGAGCTGTACGGGCCTTTCAGCAGCACCCAGATGCAGGTAGGCTCCTTTCTGCTTCATTTCGCCTCTTCTCTCCCTGCCCCGTTCCCCTTAGTTCTCCCCCAGCTCTGCCCTCTCTCCCTGCAGACCTGGGTGAACGAAGGCTACTTCCCAGATGGTGTTTATTGCCGGAAGCTCGACCCCCCCGGCGGACAGTTCTACAACTCCAAACGGATTGACTTTGACCTCTACACCTGAGCCTACCGAGGACCCAGTTGGGGGCCCTGTTTTTTTTGTTTGTTTTTTTTTTCCTGGACTCTGTGGAGGAGGCCCTGGCTGCCTCGGGCAATGAGGACATCAGGGGGCTGCTTTTCTTTTCAGTCAAGTTCCTTTTCCCAATAAAAGCTTTTAGTTGTGTCTTAGGGCCTTGGCTGTGCTGACGGCCAGAAGCCGGGACCCTTTTGCCCTTTTCCACACTGCCTTTGGACTCACCTCGGCCCTCGAGCATTTCCTGTCCTGAAGTTCCTCCGTGGGAGTTTCTCTCTGGTCCCTTGAACCACCTCGGCCTTGTTTACCACCCCTGGGGCAGAGCTGGGGTCTGGCACGTGTCATGTGGCCACCCAGCCTGGATTTTGTTTACCTGCTAAAAATCTCTTTACTCACGTGCCATTCTTCAGGGTCCTCTGGGGGTTCGTGCTTTGGTTTTTAAGGGCCTCTGATTCTCTGCCTTGCAGCCAGTACTGGCTGGAGCCTCGGAAGTGGAGATTGTAGGCCTGGAAGGGCTGGACGCCTGTTGGGGATGAGCAGGAAGCTGACACTCACTGGCTCCCAACCGCCTCAAGCTCCTTAGAAGGCAGATGGAATTGGGCTCTTCGATAAAGTCTAGTTAGACTCAGTGTTGACACTTGAGGGCCTTCCAAGGCCACATAGAGGCACGGAGAGGGCCAATGTCTCACTGGAAGTTACACAGCGAATCAGAAGCCTGGCCCAGATGCTATGGGCACCCCTCGGAGACCTTTCTTGGCCCCAGGCCTTTCCTGTCTGGCCTTCAAGGCCCCGGAGTTTACATTTCCTGGGCTCTTGCGATGTGGGTGACACAGGGTAGTGCCTTGAGGGAACCAGGGTAACTGGAATTAGTATTCCTTCCAGGAACTCAGAGTCTGGGGTGCGGGTTTGGGAGGAAGACCCATAGGTGTATAGTCTGGACCTAACACCCTCCACCTTGGTGGCTGGTGGCATCTCATGGGGAGCCTTAGCGCTACTCTTCAGAGATCCTGTGAAAGTTGACCTGATATCCCAGTGGTGGGGCTTCTGCAAGCTCCCAGGTATTTCCCATGGGGCTCGACGCCATGACTGAGGTTACACTCTGGGGGGGCAAGGCCAGGCCCTGCTGTGGCAGAGCTGAGCATGCGTGCGTGCGGCCAGGGCTCTAGTGGAGGCTTGTAGGAGTTGAGCAGCAGAGCTGTGGGGCAGTCGGGAGGCCCAGGGCGGAAGGAACCAGGCTTGGACCAAGGATGCAGGTGGGAATGTTTGATGGTCTAGTGAGGCATCCAATCTGTGTGATAATTAGGCCCCTTCTTGTCCCAGCCTAGCCTGGATTTCATGGACTTGAAGATGCCTTCAGTTGTAAGATGTCTCTGTGTGTCATTAAGAAAGAAAACCCTGCATGTTATGGTTGTAAGATGTCACTGATGTAAGATGTCCATCTTGAGCTCAGAAATGTTCTCAAATGAATACCATGTCTTTGGACCAGTGAGAGTTCATGTTTACATCCCCAAGGACCAATTCACGGGGGGTGCTTAGTGTTTGGTGAATAGATGGGAACTGAGGGGGACCCACTGGCACCTCAGGCTCCACCCATCCTAAGCTGACCTTGGCTTCCCCACACAGCCTCTGCTCACCTGCCTGATGACACCATGTGTAGGCAGAATAATGGCCCCCAAAGATGTCCACGGCCTCAGCCTCAGAACCTGTGAATACGTGACTCTGTGGCAAAGGGGACCTTGCCAATGTGATTACATTGGTGACTTTGGTGGGGGGAACTATCGTGGATCATTGAGGTGGCCCCAGTGTAACCACAAGGGTCCTGTTAAGTGAAAGGGACCAAGAAGGGTCAAAGTGACGGGGGCTACCCTGCTGCCGGCTTTGAAGATGGAAGAGAGGGCTGGGTACCAAGGGGTGTGGGGGCCTGTGGAAGCCGAAAAAGGGCAAGAAAATGGATTCTTCCCAGAGTCTCCACAGAGAAATGCAGACCCGTGGTGGGTTTTAGCCCAGCCAGTGAAAACCATTTTGGGCATTTGACCTCTTCTAGAACTAATGAAATTGTGTTTTTCACTTGTTTGTTTTTTTGGCCACATCTGTGGCATGGGGAAGTTCTCAGGCCAGGGATTGCACCTGTGCCACGGTAGTGACCCAAGCTGTGGTGACAACACTGAATTCTTGACTGACTGTGTCGCCAGAGAACTGAAATTGTGTTGTTTTGTCATTAAGTTTGGGTGGGTTTTGTTTGTTTTTTGCTTTTTAGGGCTGCACCTTTGGCACGTGGACATTCCCAGGCTTGGGGTCGAATCAGAGTTATAGGCGCCAGCCTACGCCCCAGCCACAGCCTCGCAGAATCCGAGTCGCATCTTCAAGCTACACCACAGCTCACAACAATGCCAGATACTTCACCCACTCCGGAGCCAGGGATCGAACCCGCAACCTCATGGTTCCTAGTCAGATTCGTTTCAGCTGCGCCACAACGGGAACTCCTGGGGTTGTTTTTTACAGCCTTGATAGGAAACTCACACTTTGTTGAGCTGACTGCCTTTCCCTGTTGCAGACATTCCTAAGTTTTCTCTACCTGAAGCCATTGTCCCTATTTCAGGCCCCTGTCCACACTTAACTCTTGGCTTTAAAAAAAAAAAAAAATCACAAAACTATGTGTATGTGTGTGTATAATGTTTATATAAGTAAGCTTTTTATATTTTAATAGCTTTGTAGCTATATATATGTGTGTATATATATATATTTATTTATTTTGGGTTTCTTTTTTTAAGGGCCGCACCCACAGCATGTGGAGGTTCCCAGGCTAGGGGTCCAATCAGAGCTGTAGCCACCAGCCTATGCCACAGTCACAACAACTTGGGATCCGCGCCACGTCTGCGACCTACACCACAGCTCATGGCAACGCTGGATCCTCAACCCCCTGAGCAAGGCCAGGGATTGAACCTGAAACCTCATGGTTCCTAGTCCGGATTTGTTTCCGCTGCACCATGATGGGAAGACCACTTTTTATATTTTAATAGCTTTGTAGGTTTAACAGAAAGTTTACAAAAATAGTACAAAGAGTTCACCCCATTTCCCCTATTGTTAACATCTTTCAGTGGTTGGTACACTAGTGAACCAATGACATTTCTTTCTTTTTTCTTTTCTTTTTTTTTTAAGCTCAACTGTGACACATGGAAGTTCCTGGGCCAGGGATCAAACCTGTGCTGCAGTTGCAGCCTGTGCCACAGCTGCATCGATGCTGGACCCTTAACCTGTTGCACCGCATGGGAACTTACGACTTTTTTTTTTAATGGCCACACCTGCAGCACATGGAAGGTCCTGGACCAGGGACTGAATTTAAGCTGTGGCTGTGGCAACACTGGATCCTTTAACCCACCGTGCTGGGCCGGGGATAGAACCTGTGCCTCCATGGCGACCTGAGCCACTGCAGTCAGATTCTTAACCCATTGCGCCATGGTGGGGACTCCATGACATTAATATTTTTAAACAGCTCTCTTGAGCTATAATTCACCCATTTACAGCTGTTTTTAGTCGAGTCACCAGGTTTTGCAACCATTGCTGCAAACTCATTTTTCATTTTTCTCTAAAAGAAACCCCACCCGTTAGCAGTTCCTCCCCTTTCCTCTCCATGCTCTGTCACCCTCCAGGCCCTGCCAACCACTAATCTACGTCCTGTCTCTGTAGATTAGCCTAATCTGGACATTTCACACAAATGGAGTCATATAATATGTGGTCTCCTGTGTTTTCTGTGTCTGCTTCTCCTTAGCATGTTTTCAAGATTCATCCAAGTAATGCGTAACAGTGCTTTATTCTTTTTTATTTTTGGATACACATTCTGTTGTATGGATGGGTTACTACTATTCACTAAACCTCACACTTTATATGGATTTTACTAGTTTTTCTCCAACATTCCTCTTCTGTTTCAGAATCCCTCTTTTTTTTTTTTTTTTTTTTTTTTTTTTTCCTGTCTTTTTAGGGCCGCACCCATGGCGTGTGGAAGTTCCCAGGCTAGGGGTTGAATCGGAGTTGTTTCCTCTTGCCAGTGCCACAGCCACAGCACCTTGGGATCCAAGCCTTGTCTGTAGCCTACACCACAGCTCACAGCAATGCCGGATCCTTCACCCACTTGTACGAAGCCAGGGATTGAACCTGTGTCCTCATGGATGCTGGTCAGATTCGTTTCTGCTGAGCCATGACGGGAACTCCCAGAATCCCTCTTAAAATGCAATCTCTTGCCTTTGGCACGCCGGTTTCCAGAAGAGTAGCACAAGAGTGGAAGCAAGGGGGAAAGGCAAGTCTGGACAGTCCTGGGAGAGGGCTAGGGTGCCACACTCTGCCCTGGGCATCTGGTGGGGCACGGGGGAAGCTAAGGACTGGAAAGGAGCCCCAAAGGGCTTAAGAGTAATGAATCAGTCTCCATAAAGCCTGGGGAGTTGGGTGTCTTCTTACCTTTGACACATCTGCCATCCTTTCCAGACCCACCTGGTGGCTTGATGCCTCACTGCACGGTCACTGAACCCAGGGTCCCAGGCAGTGGGGAGGCCTGAACTTGGCAGCCTGTCTTCCACTCTGCTCCCTGCCAGAACCGTGATGGAGCCCTGGAGACTCCTAGCTCTTCCTGGAACTGACATCCAAGAGGAATTTCTCTCAAGGGTGGCTTTTAGTAACAGATGTTTTGTGCAAGGTGGGTAATATTCCTTCAAGTCAGTAGCTGTTTTTTGTTTTTTTTTTTTTCTTTATAGGGCTGCACCTGCAGCATATGGAGTTTCCCAGGCTAGGGGTCGAATCGGAGCTACAGTTGCCGGCCACAGCCACAGCAATGCCAGATCAGAGCCAGGTCTGT
The DNA here is from genome assembly GCF_054392235.1 of Sus scrofa. Taxonomy (NCBI): domain Eukaryota; kingdom Metazoa; phylum Chordata; class Mammalia; order Artiodactyla; family Suidae; genus Sus; species Sus scrofa. The sequence continues at coordinate 17,835,530 of NC_139385.1, forward strand.
GACCTACACCACAGCCCACGGCAACTGTAGCTCCAGTTCCTCAACCCACTGAGCGAGGCCAGGGATCGAACCTCCAACCTCATGGTTCCTAGTCGGATTCGTTTCCGCTGCGCCATGATGGGAACTCCAAGTCAGGAGGCAGTTCTGAATTCCCTGTGGAAGCTGGGCTGCCCCTGGCTGATTTCGGCCATTGCCCAAGTTCAGTGATACGATCTTTGTGACAGGTTCATCACCTCCCAGTCCACCTTCAGCCTCCTTCCAGGGAACCTCCCAGCAGACATGTCCAGCTGGCTCGCTGGGGGCCGCTGGTGCCCTGTTCTCCAGGAGGCTTGCCGACAAGCCTGCCCTGTAGGTAACACCCCCCCTATGTAAACACTGCTTGCAACAAGCCTGTAAAACCTAGCTGCAGGAGTTCCCTGGTGACCTAGCAGTTAAAGATCCAGCATTGTCACTGCTGTGGCTCAGGTTCAGTCTCTGGCCTGAGAAGGACCACATGCCATGGCATGGCCAAAATGGAAAAACAACAACAAAAAAAACCAAAACCCCAAAAACAAAACCTCGCTGCCGACACTGCTGCTTTCTGAGATTTGCCTGGGCAGACACTGGTTTTCCTGTTTCCTTGGTTTCACGTTCCTGTTTTTCACCCCCTACCCCCACATATCTCTGCCCTGCAGCTCTCTGTGGCCCTGTGGCGCCAATACCCTGTTTCAGACACATTTCTCTGGCTTGACCTCGTCACGCTCCCTGGGACGCAGCATGGACTTTTGCCCTCTGGCCTAAGGGCACTGTTGTTTCTTATCTGACGCAGACTTCCCAGGCTAAAGCCTTCTCTGCTTGACCAGAGCAGAGGAGGGTGTTTGACGTTTTTTTTTTTCCCCTTTTTAGGGCCCCACCAGTGGCATATGGAGGTTCCCGGGCTAGGGGTAAAATCAGAGCTGCAGCTGCTGGCCTATGCCACAGCCACAGCAACACCAGATCTGAGCCTCATCTGTAACCTATTCCATAGCTTGCAGTGCTGCCAGCTGGATGCTTAACCCACTGAGTAAGGCCAGGGATTGAACCTGTGTCCTCCCAGAGACAAGGTCGTGTCCTTAACTCACTGATCTGCAGTAGGAACTCCTAAACTATGATTATTTTGTCTTGCTTGACTATGTTCCTTTGTTTCTGCATTTTCTCATTTCTCTGATTAAATTTCTTTTCTTTGGAACTGAGGGAAGACCTAGGAGGCTCAAGTTTTTCTCTATAGACAAGAGGCAGCCAGGAGGTCCCGTCATGGGGCAGTGGAAACGAATCCAACTAGGAACCATGAGGTTGGGGGTTCGATCCCTGGCCTTGCTCTGTGGGTTAAGAATCTGGCGTTGCCATGAGCTGTGATGTAGGTCGCAGACCTGGCTTGGAGCCTGCATTGTTGCTGTGGCTGTGGTGTAGGCCAGCAGCTGTAGCTCCGATTAGATCCCTAGTCTGGAAACCTCCATATGCTGTGGATATGGCCCTAAAAAGAAAAAAGAAAGAGGCAGGCAGAGGACAGGCAGGGAGCAGGGGCCTGTCTGGGAAGGTCCCATAGGGTCCTGCTCGGGTCCAGTCTCCCTGAGGTCCTATTGCCACCAACTATTCTGGGATTCACGAAGAAGTATCACATATAACATCTACCTAAAGCCTATGGACATTTGTCTTCTGGGGAACAGACTTTGCTCTAATTATTCCTGAAGTTGCCTTGGTGAGAATAATAACAGTTGGAGTTCCTGTTGTGGCTCAGTGGAAACAAACTCAGCTGGTGTCCATGAGGATGTGGGTTCGATCCCTGGCCTTGCTCAGTGGTTAAGGATCCAGCGTGGCCATGAGCTCTGGTGCAGGTCGCAAACGGGTCTTGGATTCCGCGTTTCTGTGGCTGTGGTATAGCCTGGCAGCTGCAGTTCTGATTCAACCCCTAGCCTGGGAATTTCCATGTGCCACAGGTGCAGCCCTAAAAAGACAAAAATAATAATAATAATAATAATAATAATAGTCAACATTAGAGTTCCTGTCATGGCTCAGTGGTTAACGAATCCGACTAGGAACCATGAGGTTGCGGGTTCGATCCCTGGCCTCGCTCCGTGGGTTAAGGGTCCAGTGTTGCCGTGAGCTGCGGTGTAGGTCACAGACATGGCTTGGATCCCGCGTTACTGTGGCTGTGGTGTAGGCCGGTGGCTGAAGCTCTGATTAGACCTCCAGCCTGGGGACCTCCATATGCCGTGGGTGGGGTCCTAGAAAAGGCAAAAAGACCAAAATGAATAAATAAGTAAATAAAAATAAAGATAATTGTCAACATTTATTAAGTACTAATAACATACACGTAGGCACTAGGCTACATTTTATACACATTTGTCCTCATAACAGGCGTAAACCCAGCAGCAGCAGGAATGTGGGACCTTCTGGGGTTTCCTGAAGGAGTAGCCAGTGTGACAGGCATGGGGGATACGGGAGGGATTGCTTGGGCCAGTGGCTCTTTCCATCGAGGTACAGGACTTTCCCAGTATCTTAAGACAGGACAGCTGCACGTGTGTGTGTGCCTGCTGTACTCGACTCCTGGGGATGTCAGCAAGACACCAGTCTTTGCAAGTTCCAGTGTGGGCAGTAGGTGGCAGGGCACCAGCATGATGCTGCCTGGGGTATCCTTACTGTCAAGACTGCATGTGGCCCCAGGACCTGCGACAGAGTAGGAAGCTTTTTTTTTTTTCTGTCTTTTTGCCTTTTCTAGGGCCGCAGCCACGGCATATGGAGGTTCCCAGGCTAGGGGTCGAATCAGAGCTACAGCTGCTGGCCTACACCACAGCCACAGCCACGCCAGATCCGAGCCATGCCTGCGACACACACCACAGCTCACAGCAACACTGGATCCTTAACCCACTGAGCGAGGCCAGGGATCGAACCCGCAACCTCATGGTTCCTAGTGGGGTTTGTTTCCGCTGCGCCACGATGGGAACTCCAAAATAAAATTATTTCTTATTGCAAATCACAGCATCACGGAGGCTGCCTCATGGATGCTATAGACAGACTTGGTAGGGCAATAAAGCCACTGCTGGCTTTATCGGAAGAGACCCCGAGCAGAGAAGGAGCAGGGAAGAAAGGTCCTGACTCTCTTCTCTCTCTCTCTGATCTCCAGCCTGTCCTATCTTTAGCTGAACCCAAGTGGGATCCAGGGGGTGAAGGAGTCTCAGGGCAGAGAGCAAGGCTGAGAAGGGATCTGCGGGTGGAGGGCCGAGGACAACCAGCCCAGGGTGACAAGCCCCAAATACCACCTCTGAACCCAGGGGTCTGAGGATCTTTGCCTGAAAACCACTTCTTAGGTGGAACACGTCAAACTGAATAGATTCCTGGGCCAAGGACTGGTGGGGACACCTGGAAGTCGTATAGCTTCTGAGGGATCTTTGGTGAGATTCTTTTTTTTTTTTTTTTTTGTCTTTTTAGGGCCGCACGCACAGCATATGGAAGTTCCCAGGCTAAGGCTGAATCAAAGCTGCAGCTGCCAGACTACACTGTAGCCACAGCAACAGTGGATCCTCAACCCCCCCCACCCCCACCCAGCAAGGCCAGGTATCGAATTTGCATCCTCATGTCTGCTAGTCAGATTTGTTTCTGCTGAGCCATGATGGGAACCCCTTTGGTGAGATTCTTTTTATTTTTTTTTGGCCACCCCCACAGCATGCTGAAATTCCCAGGCCAGGGATTGAACTCTCACCAGAGCAGTGACAGTGATTGATCCTTAACCCATTAGGCCACTGGGGAACTCCTTTGTTGAGATTCTTAATGACTGAGGCAGGAGAAGAAAAAGAAACTAAATTTCGTGTCAGGGCTTGCCATGAGCTGGGTGACTTCACTGGTATTTTCTTGTTCAACTTCAGAACAGTCTGGAAGAGACAAGCACCTCTAACTTCAATTTAGAGCTGGGATGAGGGCGAGCAGTTGGTGACACTTATTGGTGACATTTTCCCAGACTGGTGGAAGGCCCACAGGGCTGTAATGCTGAGTACTCCACTAATTGTTTTGGGGCTGGGATGGATCCAAAAGCTTGTCTTGGAGTTCCCTCTGTGACACAATGGGATCAACAGCATCTCTGGAGCGCTGGGAGGCAGGTTCAATACCTGGCCCAGCACAGCCAGTTAAAGGACCCGGCATTGCTGCAGCTGTGGTGTAGGTTGCACCTGTGGCTGGGGTCTGATTCCCTGGCCTGGGAACTCCATATGCCGTGAGATGGCCAAAAAGAAGAAAAAAGAAAGAAAAAAAAACCAAAAAACAAAATCACGTCTTTGCTGGCCAATACCTGGGCAGCCATGTCCTCCAGCGTTCAAAATCCAGTATTTTGACTCTTCCCACCTGTGGCTTTGCAAATCACGCGGCTCTGCCCTGTCTCTGAGTGTGGGATTCCCAGGAGACTTCCACACCCAACCTTGAACTACTAATTCTCTAGCTCTTTTCAAAGCTCAGCTGAGGAACAACCTAGAGCTTCAGAGCCTGAACGGACACCAGTTAAATCCTCTACATATTCTAAATTAGAGCCCTGGTGGGGGTTCCCATGATAGCTCTGTGGTAACGAACCCAACACGTATCCATGAGGACATGGGTTTGATCCCTGGGTTAAGGATCCGTGGGTTAAGGATCCGGTGTTGCTGGGGCTGTGGTGTAGGCCGGCAGCAACAGCTCTGATTCAACCCCTAGCCCAGGAATTTCCATATGTCATGGGTGTGGCCCTAAAAAAGAAGACCAAAAAAAAATATGTATATATAGCCCTGGATCAAATTAGAACAACAGAAGCCCACACAGATGATTCTAAAGGAGTTCAAAAAGATTTGAACTAGGACCTGGTTTTGAATGCTGATTCCACCCCTTGTCAGCTGTGTGATCTTAGGCAAGTCGCTTAATCTCTCTGAGCCACCATGATCGTCTCTGTAACTGAAGTAACACCCATCTCACATGTCAGTGCTGATCCTCTTCTCTTAATCAGCACCCACTCTTTTTTTTTTTTTTTTTTTTTTTTTTTTTATCTTTTTAGGGCTGCACCCACGACATATGAAGATTCCCAGGCTAGGGATCCGGCCATAACAACAGCGGATCCAAACTGCATCTGCAACTGACACCATAGCTCATGGCAACGCTGGATCCTTAACCCACTGAGCGAGGCCAGGGATCGAACCTGCATCCTCATGGATACTAGTCAGATCTGTTTCCACTGAGCTACAATGGGAACCCCTAGCACCCGCTCTTGAGGTGAGCTCATCCAGACTCGTGGCTTTAAACACCATCCGTGTGCTGATGGACCCCGAATTTACACCTTCAGTGTGGGACTCTGCTCTGAGATCCTTACTTGCTCCCAGAAGCTCATGGAGAATTCTTACCTGAAACCTCCACTCAGGTGTCTTATGGGCATATCAGACTTAGCGTGTCCTCAAGTCAACTCTTTATCTTCTCCCCCAAACCTGTCCCATCCCCAGTGTCCCCATATCAGTAAGTGACAATTGGCTCTTACGGTTAGTTGGGCCAAAGCCTTGGTGTTGTCAGGGCCCCTATCTCGTTCCCCTACATCCAATATGGCGTTCCCATTGTGGCTCAGAGGAAATGAGCCCAACGAGTATCCATGAGGATGCGGGTTCGATCCCGGTCCTCACTCAGTGGGTCAAGGATCCAGCATTGCCATGAGCGGTGGTGTAGGTCACAGACGCAGCTCGGATCCCTTGTTGCTGTGGCTGTGGTATAGACCAATAGCTGTAACTCTGATTGGACCCCTAGCCTGGGAACTTCCATATGCTGCAGGCACAACCCTAAAATTAAAAAAAAAAAAAGAGTAAAAAAGGTCAGGAAAATGGACTCAGAAGTGTGCCCAAGTGCACATGGTCATGGCATGGGGTCGCCTTCAGGCTAGTCTGTCTGCCTTCAAGGCCCAGACTCCTGTCTGACATGTTGTCTGTGGGCCTGTACACCCACCACATCAACCCGCATCAGGGAGGGTCTCACATGAAAGTTACTTTTATGAATGAGGGCCAGGAAAACTCTGGGCTCTTCTGAGCAGCTACTGTGTTTCTTCCTTTGTGACTAAGAGAATTCATCATGTGACTTTTCCCTTTGGGAGTCAGCCCCTGGAAGCTCAGAGTCAGATGTGGCCTTGGGAGTTCCTATTGTAGCTCAGTGGTTAACGAACCCGACTAAGAACCATGAGGCTGCAGGTTCGATCCCTGGCCTCGCTCTGTGGATTAAGGATCCGGTGTTGCCGTGAGCTGTGGTGTAGGGCACAGACATGGCTGGGATCCCAAGTTGCTGTGGCTGTAATGCAGGCTGGCAGCTGTAGCTCTGTTTCGACCCCTAGCCTGGGATCCTCCATATGCCATGGGTTCGGCCCTAAAAAGTGAGATCATAGAGAAATGGGGGGTGGGGGAGGTGTTTTGTTCTTTTTTTTTTTTTCCCAGCTGCAGCCCCTGCATACAGAAGTCCCTGGTCCTGAGCCAGGGCTCAGCCCCACACCATAGCAGTGACAATGATGGATCTTTGACCCACTGCACCACCAGGGAACCCCAAGTGAGATCATATGGTATTTGTCTTTATCAGATTTATTTCACTTAGCATAATGCCCTCAAGTTCCAGCCATGTTGTCACAAATGGCAAGATTGCCTTTTTATTTTTTGGCCTTTTTTTTTTAGGGCTGTATCCATGGCATATGGAAATTCCCAGGCTAGGGGCTGAATTGGAGCTGCAGCTGCAGGCTACACCACAGCCACAGCAACGCAGGATCCGAGCCAGGTCTGCAACCTACACCACCACTCACAGCAACGCCAGATCTTTAACCCACTGAGCAAAACCAGGGATGGAACCCGCATCCTCATGGATACTAGTCAGATTCATTTCCACTGTGCCACAATGGGAACTCCCAAGAGTCCTTTTCTACTTGCTGGGTGGGATGCTGCCAGATTCCTGGGTCATTTAATAAAGCCCATTCGATCTGCAAATATACTCAGCTGCATCGTGTTAACAGGTCGCTGACACTGTTCTCAGTGCGTCCCATGTCCTTGCTCACTGAATCCTCAGGAGGAGGCTCATCTTTCTTACGGATCAGCAACCTGAAGCACAGGAAGGTAACTTTGGTTGTCCAAGGTCACACAGTCAGTGCCTGAGTCTGGGTGGGGCCCCAGGAAGTCTGGCCCCAGAGGTCCCTCCTTCAACCACTGTGCCACCACACATGACAACTTAGACCAAAAATGACCATGGAGAACTATTACCGGCAGCAGCAAAACCCACTTTATTTAGAGAGTTCCTGTCATGGCTCAGTGGTTAACAAACCCGACTAGTATCCATGAGGACATGGGTTCAATCCCTAGCCTCACTCAGTGAGTAAAGGATCTGGCATTGCCATGAGCTGTGGTGTAGGTTGCAGACGCGGCTTGGATCTGGCGTTGCTGTGGCTGTGGTGTAGGCCGGCAGCTACAGCTCTGATTCAACCCCTAGCCTGGGAACCTCCATACACATGGGTGCGGCCCCAAAACGACAAAAGACAAAACACAACACAACACACAAGTTTAGTTAGAGTTACAAAGGGCCTAAAAAGAGGGATGGAGCTGACCTGGGAAGTGAGACAGGGCCGGTGGGTCAAATGCGCTCCTCTTGGAACCGGCAGCCAGTGGGTTAATTATAGGCCTGATGGACACACCAAGAAACAGCAGAATTAGAAGGTCCCTGGTGGCTCAGTGGGTTAAAGATCTGACGTTGCACAGCAGTGGTTCAGGTCGATTCTATCCTTGGCCCGGGAACTTCCACATGTCACAGGCATGGCCAAAAAAAGAGAGAAAGAATTAGCAGAATTAGCATACTGTTGAGGGAAGTGGACCCACCCAAGAACCAAGACTAGAATTAAATTAAAAGTGTACCCGAAAGATGTTACCAGAATCCGGGTTCTTGTTCACAGAGCCGAAGACTGAGCTTTGCCGACACGCAGGCAGTGAGCGAGCAAAAGTCTCTACTACAGGAAAGCAAAGAGCTCCCAGCACAGACACTGGGAAAGGGAGGAAGAGTCCCCCTCTCTATTGTCCTATAGGGGTTTCTATCCCTTAAAGCTAGGGTACCAACATGGGGTCCAAGAAAGATGTGTGTTTCTCCCATTGGCCTTGTCCAGTTGCCTATGTCAGTCCTTGTCCAATAGGGGTTTCAGGGGCGGAAATGCTCCATAAGTTTTATGGTTTCTTTGCTCTTCTCTTCTTTAGACTGAGAGTCGCCAGCCTTTCATCCTTTTCTATCAGTTGAGAAGTGGGTTAGAAATTAATGTCCATCTGGGCATAGGTACACTCCCTATGGTAAACCAGGCCTGTGGGGATGCTACTCCCTGGAGCCCTTAAGCCACAGACGTTAATCAATGGCCCTACCAAAGAATGCGTCGAAACCCAGGCTCCTACACTTACTGCCTGAGTTATTATCCTGCCTCAAAAGGACTAAAAAATGGTTCCTTCCCAAGACCACGACTTGCGAGGGAAAAGGGAGCAGTAATGCCATTTGTGATAAACACTCTGTGCTTCTAATATGCATCACTTTGATAAAAATTAAGAAGCCATTATGTTCAGTGATAGATTAGTGCATAAACATCTCTCTGACCAGATGGAAGCTCCCGGCGGTGGGGTGGGATGGGGGAGGGCTGCCTGACCAGTCAGTCCTGCTCCTGGAGAAGGTTGTGGATGGCGGGAGAGGGCCCCCTGCTTTGGAGGCTCGATGGGAGGGTCGGAGGGTCACAACTCATTTCTGGAGTTCCCGTCGTGGCCCAGTGGTGAATGAACCTGACTAGTTTGTATCCATGAGGACGCGGGGTCGATCCCTGGCCTTGCTCAGTGGGTTAAGGATCCAGCGTTGCCCTGAGCTGTGGAGGAGGTCACAGACGTGACTCAGATCCCGCGTGGCTGTGGCTGTGGTGTAGGCTGGCACCTACAGCTCCAGTTCCACCCCTAGCCTGGGAATCTCCATATGCCATGGGTGGGGCCCTAAAAAGACCAAAAAAAAAAAAAAAAAAACCACCCAAAAAAACCCTCATTTCTTTTTTAAAATTGTAGCCCTGCTCCTGGTCTGCACTTCCCAGCCCTGCTCCCACCCCCGATTTTTCTAGGGCACTTCTCACCTAATATACTGTGTCATTTACTTTCTTCTTTTGTTTTGTCTTCCTGCCCCCAGTACGGCGTAAGCCTCTAGGAAAACATGGGTGTGCATCTGTTTGCTGCTGCACCAGCGAAATTGCTTGGTAGGTGCTCCGTGATGTTTATGGGCGAATGAGGAGTTCCCTGGCTGGGAGAGGGAAGCAGGCGTCAGACTGAAGGATGTGCCCTTGAGGTCAAGGAGGCCAGAAAGGGCCAGGCACGGGTGGGGTGCACTGGGGGTGTCTGAATCTGTGGGGGTTCCATCGAGCCCACAGACTTCCAGGAAGTCTCTCCCAAGGTCAGCAGAGGTCAGCAGGTGTTCTGTGAAGATATTTCTCCCTCCCCAGGGTTTGGCTTTTTCAGCTCTGACCTGCAGGTCTTTGAGGGGCTGTTTCCAGGCAGACATCAGAGCAGACAGGAGTCCTCCCTGCCCCTAAGCCCAGGCCAGGGAGGCCTCAGCAAGGGGTTTGGGGCGCCAGAGCTGCATCACCTTCTGTCTTTGTGGCCTTGGGTCAGTTATGTCATGTTTCTGCCTCCGTTTCTTCAGCTGTAAATAGGGATAATAATAGGGAGTTCCTGTTGCAGCTCAGGGGGTTAAGAACCCAACTACTATCCATGAGGATGCCAGTTCGATCCCTGCCCTCGCTCAGGGGGTCAGAGGTACTGGCGTTATCATGAGCTGCAGTGTAGGTGGCAGACATGGCTCGGATCCTGCATGGCTGTGGCTGTGGTTGTGGCCGGTGATTCGACCCCAAGCCTGGGAACGTCCATATGCTGCAGGTGTGGCCCTAATAAATAAATAGCCAGGCAGAGCCATATTGAGAAGCTAACATTTGGGCCATTTCAATATTTGGGTGTGAAGAGCCTTAGATGGCACAAAGACGCCAAGCCTCAGATTCTCCAGGGACCACCTGGAAGCCTGAGGGGCAGGAGGAGAGGGAACGGGGGCAGTAGGGAGGGGCAGATCAGGGTGGCCTTGCTGTCCATGGGCTTTTTCTCCGAGTGGAGTGAGAGGGAGCTGTGTCAGGGTTTAGAGCCGTCTCAGGGGAGGGATGTGACCAGATATTTGATCCTGGTTCCTCTGGCTTCTCTGTGGCTGAGAGCCCAAAGGCAATGAGGAAAGACAAGGCTTAGGTGCTTAGACAGGAGGTGGGGGCATGGGGGGGCACGGGGGGGGTAGCAGTGAAGGTGGAAAAGAGTATTCAGATTCTGATTCTTTCTTTTCTTTTTTTCTTTTTTGTCTTTTTAGGGCTGCACCCACAGCATATGGAGGTTCCTAGGCTAGGGGTCCAATTGGAGTTACAGCTACCGGCCTACACCACAGCCACAGCAACTCGGGATCCGAGCCTCGTCTTCGACCTATACCACAGCTCAAGGCAATGCCTGATTCTTAATCCACTGAGCGATGCCAGGGATCGAACCCACATCCTCACGGATGCTAGCTAAGATGGGAACTCCCTTTGCTCACTTTCTATGTTGTGAGCCACACAGTGGGAAGTCCCCTCTGCTCACTTTTTAAAACAATTTTTTTTTTTCTTTTTTGACCGCCCCTCAGTATCCGGAGTTCCTGGGCCAGGGATCAGATCTGAGCCAAAGTTGTGACTTAAGCTACAGCTGTGATAATGCCAGATCCTTAACCCACTGTGCTGGGTTGAGGGTCCAACCTTCATCCCAGCGCTCTCAAGACACTGTGGATCCGTTGTACCACAGCTGGAACTCCAGATTTTTTTTTTTTCTTTTTTTTGTCCTTTTAGGGCAACACCTTTGGCATATGGAAGTTCTCAGGCCAGGGTTCAAGTCAGAGCTGCAGCTGCAGCTGCAGCCTAAGCCACAGCCCAGTGACGGCAACACTGGATCCAAACCACATCTGTGAACTATATCGCAGCTTGTGGCAATGCCAGATCCTTAACCCACTGAGCAAGGGCAGAAATCAAATCTGCATCCTCACAAGACAGCGTCAGGTCCTTGACCCCCTGAGCCATGATGGGAACTCCCCACTTCAGTGATCTTTTTTTTTTAAAGGTTGAGAAATTGGGTATCTTTACGCAGTCTTACAACATTTTTGTTTATTTTTTTGAATTAAAAAAATTTATGTTGGACTTCCCGTTGTGGCTCAGTGGTAACAAACCCGACTAGTATCCATGAGGACGCAGGTTCAATTCCTGGCCTTGTTCAGTGGGTTAAGGATCTGGCATTGCCATGAGCTGTGGTGTAGGTCACAGATGCGGCTTGGATCTGGTGTTGCTGTGGCTGTGGCAGAGGCTGGGAGCTGCAGCTGCAGCTGCAATTCAACCCCTAACCTGGGAACTTCCATATCCCGCAGACACGTCCCTAAAAAGACAACAACAAAAATCCATTTAGGAGTTCGATGGTGGCTCAGTGGGTTAAGGATCCAGTGTTGTCACTGCTGTGTCTCAGGTTGCTGCATGGGTTCGACTGCTGGCCTGGAACTTTTGCATGCTACTTGTGCAGCCAAAAAAAAATTTTTTTTAAACCTCCAATTACTTTGCAGCCAATTACTTCTATGTTTCTTTCTTTCTCTCTTTCTTTTCTTTCTTTTGGTCTTTTTGTCTTTTTAGGGTAGCACCCACTGCATATGGAGGTTCCCAGGCAAGGGGTCCAATCGGAGCTGTAGCCACAGCAACGCAGGATCTGAGCCACATCTACGACCTACACCACAGCTCACGGCAATGCCGGATCCTTAACCCACTGAGCGAGGCCAGAGATCAAACCCGTGTCCTCATGGATGTTAGTCAGGTTCCTTAACCACCGAGGCACAACGGAAACCCCTACTCCTACATTTCTGTTTGCAGGAGCAAAATGTTGAAACAACGTAATGTCTGACAATGGAAAGGTTTCCTCCCTCCCTCCCTTCTCTCCTTCCTTCCTTCTTTCCTATTGTTCCGTTTTTTTAAAAAAAAAGTGTGGAGCAGTATGCATGATAAAACCTAATACTAGCCTATACATGTATATGAGAACAATGTCTAGTCACTTATGATGGAGCACGATGATGTGAGATAAAAGAATGTACACATGTACGTGTAACTGGATCACCGTGCTGTACAGTAGAAAAAAAATAATAACGTATTGGGGAAAAAAAAGAATATGCCTGTGTATATGCATCCAGACTTATCGTTACTAGGGCATAGCTGGCGGTGGTGGTAGAGGAGCTTTGTCACTTTTCAATTCCTGCCTGTTGGGAAAGCCAATCCACCGCAGCCCTGAGCAGCCCTGCACACTCCTGCTCCTCTGCCAGCAAGGCACGGTCCCAGATGCTCTCTATTCAGGGGGTTGCTCAAGATTGTGTTCGCAGTGAGTAACTCTGAGGATGAAGTAACGTCTCCTTTTGGGACAAAGAGCAGGCTTGCTAACCACCTCCTCGAAAAGAGGAAAATTCTCCAAGCTCAGCTGCCGTGCAAACCCCTCGCCGTCACCCCTGTGGGACTCAGAGGCAAGAGGAACTGAAGCAGACACGGTGCTTCTGCTGCTTGCTTAGCCATGAGGCGCGGATGCCTGCGTCTCTGACCTAGGAATCGCACATCTTTGTCGGACTAACTCTTAGCTCATGAGTTCGGTTCGATCCCGGGCTGTGACATTGGCTTCTTTTAATCATCTCTCACGGACATGTATTATTACTTTTGTGACATAATCGGTTTTGATTTTTTTCGAGAAAGGCAGAATACAAAACAAAAAACCACACACGTACCGAAAGCCCAAGCTTACACGTTCAACGAAAGTGAGAAAAGAACAACTATCCAAGGCAGAAACTAAAGAACTCCCTACCCAGACGTACCCAAAGAAACGTGGTAATACCTCAGTAGATACCTTTCCAGACTGTCATCAGTGTTGACTCCCACATTTTTATTAGTCTTCTGCAAAAATAAGATCGTAGCGTATAGCGTGCTTAAGAACCACTTCGATTTAGTCAGGCATCCCATGACTGGGGGCCACTGTGGTGACACCAGCCCACTCCAGCTTCTCGAGAAGTCAAGAGCCCACCAGGATTTTCCTACAACCTGCGAAGGCTTTCACTGCCCCCAGCCAGAGGGAGGGAGTTCCTCGCACCCTGGTACTTCCTGGGAGCTCTTGGGGCAGAAAAAGTGCTAGCCTTGGGTCCTGGCCTAACAGCTTGGGGACCACAAATGCAAAGGAAACCACCTTCCCCTCCCAGCTCCTCCTCCGCACCCCCCATTCTCAACCACACAGTTCCACCCCCCCACCCACTCTCACCCCTATCCCAGCTTCACCCTCTGCTATCACATTTCCCAACTGAGAACGAGGAACCCCATTCCAGATCCCACCCACCATTCCCACCTGCCCCAGAGTCCCCCACCATCTCAGACCCTGAAAAAGCGATGCCTTGCTCATAGCCCGCCAATGTAGGAGCAGGAGGGTGGGGCAGGATGCTGGGGTGGGTGGAGCCAGGGCCATTTCCTTTCCCCCTGGGGCCCTGGCCACCAGTCTTGCCCCAGCTTCAAGAGGAGTTGGAGCAGCCTGGCCGCAACCTCGCCCTTATCAGGTGAGCTGGTAAGGGGTGTGATTTGGTGGAGCAGCAGCCCCAGTGCACCTGGGGATGTGCTTCTGGCTTGAAAAAGACCTTGATGGATAATGGAAAAGGAGACTGTGGAGCCACTGAGGCTGCCCACGGTTGGGACAGGTGGGGAGGGGGTGGCCTTTGCTGGAGCACAAGCTGCCAAGGCAGGCTGAGGGGACCTAGGGAGAGAGTTGATGGGGGAACCGCCAGCATCTTGTACTTTCTGATACGAGTACAAGCAGGGGTGGAAAAAGCCGTTGAACCGCAGAGTTCGGCCTGGCAGTTGGCAGGGAAGTGGGCAAGGGCGGGGAGAGGGCCTGGCTAGGTCCTCCCCCCACCCCAGGTTCTTATGTGTTCTCTTTCTCCGGTTTCCCCACCCTCAGGTCCCAACTCCTGCTCATGCCTGTCGCCTTGAAAATGATCCCGCTTTTCCTCTTCTTTGGGAGCGTCTGGGCCCCAGTGGCAAGCCTAGAGCTTCCAGAGAGCACGACTGCTTTGCAGATGTCTGAACCCGCAAGGTCCCCTTTTCCTTTGGTCTCTGTCTCTGGGACCCCCGAAATCAACTCAGAAGCATCCAGTCTTTCAACAACTGAGCTCCCTGAGGAAAGTAACAGCCCTGGGCATCAGATCTTCCTGCCTTCCTCAACTCCCTACCCAGCTGAAGAGGTGTCCTCCCCCGGGATTTCCATTGCTGCCAGCAGTGGCCTTCCTCTCCCCAGGTCAGTACTCTCCCAGGAAGTTTCCACCAACAGGAAATCCATGCTCCTGGAGATCTCTGATGCAGCCAATACACCTGCTGTCTCAGGAATGAGCTCCCTGGGGTTGCACACTGTGACTGGTAAAACCATGACCACCAGCTCTCTGGAGACCTCTGATGGGACCAGTGGACCTCCTGTCACCACGGCAACCAGCTCTCTGGAGACCTCTGATGGGACCAGTGGACCTCCTGTCACCACGGCAACCAGCTCTCTGGAGACCTCTGATGGGACCAGTGGACCTCCTAATACCACGGCAACCAGCTCTCTGGTGGCCTCCAGTGGAACCACTGGACCCCCTGTCATCATGGCAACTAGGTCTTCGAAGACCTCCGTTGTGACCCGTGGACCCCCTGTCACCATTGAAACTGGCTTGCTAACGACTTCCAAGGGGACCAGTGGACCCCCTGTCACCAGGGAGACCTCTATGAAGACCACTGACCCCATCTTTGGGGTAGGAATATCCACCGTAGACACAAGCAGTAGCTCCCCCCAAAATTCAGGTCAGAGGACAAATGGCACCATGCTGGTAGCCGTGCTTGTGGCCCTGCTGGTGGTCATTGTCCTCGTGGTACTACTCCTGCTATGGCGCCAGCGGCAGAAGCGGAAGACAGGAGTCCTGACACTAAGCAGAGGTGGAAACCGCAATGGGGTCGTAGATGCCTGGGCTGGGCGAGCCCAGGTGTCCGATGAGGAGGCCATGTCACCAGAGGGAGCATCTGGGGGCAACAAGGACTCTGGGGCTCCCCAGGGGGAGGGGCCTGGCCAGCGACCCACGCTCACCACTTTCTTTGGGAAACGGAAGTCTCGCCAGGGCTCCTTGGCGCTGGAGGAGATAAAGGCTGGGTCAGCCGCCAAGCTGAAGGGTGAGGAGGAGCCGCTGGTGGGCAGCGAGGATGGGGCTGCGGACGCCTCTGCTTCTGATGGGCCAGAAGCCAGAGAGGCGGGGGCCGCTTAGGGCTTCATGACAAGGATGGAAGCCAGAGTCACTCCCTCTTTCATCACCCTCCCTCCTACCGTTACATCCAACTTCACTGTCACCCAGCTTTTTCACCCAGCACCCTTTGGATGTGCACGCAGCATCTTCACTCTGAGTCTTCATTCGGCTTCTTGGCCCTGGATCATCCCGCCAGCATCTGCACTCAGCACCTAGACCAGGGCTGGCACCCACTGAACGCCTGTAGACAGAATGAGCAAAGCTTGAATGAGCAAAGCTTCCTCGTGGACCTCACTGCTCCCCATCACAGTTTCTCTATGTTTTTGTCCTCGACCCCAGCTGAGTCTCCCTAATCCCAAACTTTTTGGACCTTGGATTTTTCAGAGGATGCTCCAGGGATCCCAGAGTCTGGGAAGATGACAGAAAAAGCAACCCAGGAAACTCCTCCTTAGGATGACTCTGGAAAGTACACTCGGCCCCACAGACTAGAACAGTTGACCCTTCTTTTGACTCTGCGCCCAGGAGCGCTGTGCCGGGCCAGCCTGGAACACGGGCTGGGTTGGTGTCATCGGGCTGCGCTCTCGGGTGCTTGTGTGACAGCCCCTGGACTCTAGGCTGGCCCACTGTCCAAGCCGCCACACTCTCCCTCACCTCTGGCCTGAGACAGCCAGAGGCTTCAGCTGTTTCCCCTCCCCCTCGGAGGTGAGAAGAATTTCAGGGCAGGTGTCATTCTTAGAAGTCTCAGCATCTGTGTGGGTCCCCGTATGAGGGCGGTTTGCGCGAGCGAGCGAGCGGGAGAGGCGAGGAATCCGTGATGTTTGTGAAGGGCGGGGGTGAGGACAGGGGCGGGGGTGGGGGCGAGGGCAGG
This sequence comes from Sus scrofa, assembly GCF_054392235.1. Taxonomy (NCBI): domain Eukaryota; kingdom Metazoa; phylum Chordata; class Mammalia; order Artiodactyla; family Suidae; genus Sus; species Sus scrofa. The sequence continues at coordinate 17,851,761 of NC_139385.1, forward strand.
AAGGGCTGCAGAGGCTGAGGAGATGCCACCCTTGTTGCTGCTGAGGCATAGGCGCCCTCATCTTTGCTCAGATTGGGCAGAGGTAGATTGAACTCCGCCTGTGGCCGGCCCTGAGGGGAAAGACCGCATGCGTGACGACTGAGTGTGGTTCCTCAGCTCAGCCACTCGGTCATCTCTTCCTCAAAGACCCCCCCCCCAGCCCCCGCACACCCCCCGCCCCGGCCCCCGGCCCTGTTCCAACACTCGCAGGAGACCCAGGGCGGGTCTTGCTGATGCTGTTACAGGTTGGATGTGTTTGCATCTCCTCTTCCATCCTCCAAGGGAGTCAGTCAGAGTGAGACGTGACAGGCCCCCAGGGGATGGCCAGGAGGGGACAAAGCCTAACTGAGCCATCTCTCTGGGACCAGCCCAGGACAGAGCACCGGGCGCCTCCTGGACCGGAGGCCACGGACCAGAGGCTGTTGGTATTTCCCCAGGGCAAAGAGGAAATGTGCAAAGAGGAAGTTGTTGAGTCAGAGAGCAGACACATTGACCTGCAAAAGGAGCCGCCAAGGGCCGCGTGTGAGTGTGCCGGCCAGGTGGCCTGGAATGGAAGGGACATGGGGAGACAGGGAAAGGGCCTGGGGGGGGGGGTTCCCGTTCACGGGGTGGGGGAGGAGAGGGATGGGGAGAGAAGGAGCGGAAAGTGGCCACGGATCTGCCAGGAGTTGGGCCACCTCTGCCCGGTCTGTGGGGGACGGGCTGATAGGGTAAGAGTGATTTTTACTTTATTCACCCTCTTCTGTAGTATCCAAATTTTATATATCCATTCCTTTTACAATAAAAAAAAAAAACAAAGGAACAAAAAGGTGTTCACTGGTGGGTGGGGTGTCGGGTTTGAGGAAGCTGGAAGGAAGGTTAGAGCCACGCCGTGAAGGGCCCCACTCTCTCCTCTGGCCTCCGTCCCCAGGTGCCTGGTCCAGCTGATTCTCCCTGCATGGTCCCTGGGAGCCCTCTCGTCTCTCTAGGCCCCCATCCCGCCTGGCCTGGGTCCTGCTGAGACTGCCCTTTCGCTTTCCTGACCCCTGACCCTTCCACCCTTCGCCTGTGTTGGTCCCAATGACCCGTGTAAAAGGCTACTCTGTCCAGATGAACTATGCACCCCCTAAGGCTGTCAGGGGGCGCCCATCTTCCTTAGCATGGAGTATAATACCCCTTCAAGATCTGGCCCTGGAGTTCCTGTTGTGGCTCAGTGGGTTAAGAAGCTGACTGGTATCCCTGAGGAGGGTCGGATCCCTGGCCTCACTCAGTGGGTTAAGGACCCGGCATTGCTGTGAGCTGTAGCATAGGTCACAGATGCAGCTTGGATCCTGCGTTCTTGTGGCTGTGGCGTAGGCCTGCAGGTGTAGCTCCGATTGGACCCCTAGCCTGGGAACCTCCATATGCCGCGGGTGCAGCCTTAAAAAGGAAAAAAAAAATTTTTTTAATAAAATACTAATTTTATCCAAATAGTAAAATCACATTTTTTCCTCTTTTGCCAATGTTAATTGCCAGCACATTCTCGTCTCTCTTACACACACAACCATATGCAGCATATCATTCTTCATCTTATATTTTAAAATGCATGTTTCCATTTGACTTTCAAAGTGCACATTACGCTCATGGTTACAAATATAGCTCTGTCATCCCAAATGCAAATTCCAGATGGAAGAAGATTTTGGATGGGGAAATTTTTGAGAAATCTATTTATTCACTTTGCAGCTAGGAAAGGGGCTGCAAAGCCTGGATCCAAGGACATTCCATTTCTGAAAATGGACATTTATACCTCATTTTCCTCTACATCCCTATTTCTGCCCCTGTTCTGGGGAGGTTTGGGGTTGAGGCATTAGCCATCAGAAACCCCGGGGTACAGCTTCAGCTTATGTGGAGACTGCAGCTTGGATCTGCTCCCAGGCTGGGGAGCTCCAGGTGCTGAGGGGTAGCCGAAAATGAAAAAGAAAAGAAAAGAAAAAGAAACCCAGGGTACTTTGTAGACCATCTATTTGTCCCCAGCAGTGAGCTGCCAATGGGTGCTTGTGTGCCTTAGTCCCCTGGGATGCTCAGCACCTGCCTGCCCAGTGAGGGGCGTCATGACAGCCTAGCCGGACCATGAACTGCCGGCCAGTGAGGGCGCTGCGTACTCACCCTTGGGTCTGCGCATGCCTGAAGCCAGCCCACTGCCCTCTCGACTCACCACGTACACATCTGGACTTCCCGCCAAACTCCTCCCCCACTGTCAAAATGCAGCTCCAATGTCCCTGCCTTTTTGATGCTGCCTTTGCTGCCTCCATCTCAAACAGATATGGTGGTCTTTCTCCTACTCTCCTACAGCGCCTGCTGTGACAGCAGGAACAACTGGAATCACGTGATGATGTCTCTCATTCATTAGAGTGTAGCGCCACCAAGTACACATGTCATCTTTGTGGCTCCAAGTCCAGAGCCTGGCATGTCTACCTACTGTGTGTTTACTGACTGGAGGGGTAAATGAATTACCACGCAAACAAATGATGGTTTTCAAGTAAACGTATGGAGGGATCAAGTCTGTTTTTTGAATGAAACTGGGCTCCAGGAGGATGGCCCGAAGGCCGTGTGGCCCCAGATGAGAACAGTAGTCTAGTTCCAGTTCGATGTGGTGGGAGTCTGGCCTAAGGCGAAAGAAGGGGTCAGGTTTGAAATATATTTATTCAGAGAATAAAAATTTTAGAACTAATTGACTGTTGAGGTGGGGGGGGGGAGAATGAGGTTAGACTCCAGGGTTTCTATCTAGGGAGGCTGAGGAGATGCTGATATCATTATGTGGAAATCCAGAGAGATGAGCAGTTTTAGGGGAAAACGTGAGTTCATTTTTAGAACTGTGAGGAGGGACATTAGAAGTAGAGACTGGGGGAGTTCCTGTCCTGGCGCAGTGGTTAACAAATCCGACTAGGAACCATGAGGTTGCAGGTTCGATCCCTGCCCTTGCTCAGTGGGTTAAGGATCCGGCGTTGCTATGAGCTGTGGTGTAGGTCGCAGATGCGGCTCAGATCCCGTGTTGCTGTGGCTCTGGCATAGGCTGGTGGCTACAGCTCCAATTCGACCCCTAGCCTGGGAACCTCCATATGCCGCGGGAGCGGCCCAAAGAAATGGCAAAAAGACCAAAAAAAAAAAAAAAGAAGAAGTAGAGACTGGGGACTTCTCATTGTGGTGCAGTGGAAATTAATCCAACTAGTATCTGTGAGGATTTGGGTTCGATCCCCGGCCTCGCTCAGTGGTTTGGGGACCTGGCATAGCTGTGAGCTGTGGTGTAGTGTGCACACACGGCTTGGATCCCACCTTGCTGTGGCTGTGGCATAGGCCAGATTTGGCTCCTAGCCTGGGACCCTCCATATGCCACAGGTGTGGCCCTAAAAAGCAAAATAATGTAATATAATATAATATAATATAGTGGCATTGATGAATAAATGTATAAACCCTTTATCATTCACTGTGTAGAGTGAGAAAGGGAGAGAGCTGTAGAGAATCTTAGTGTGTTAGTTAGGGTAGCAACCAACCTTCAAATTTCAGGGGTATAACTCAAGAGAAGCTTTTTCCTTGCTTATGTAACAATTTAATGTTGGCATTTGGAGGGTGACCTTCCATGAGGTCATTCAGGGACCCAGGCTCCTTCCATCTTGTGGCTCTGACATTCCTAGGGAGGATCATGGGAGGACTTTCACAGGCAGGTCTGGAAGTGGCATGTATCACTTTTGCTCACTTTCCATTGGACATAACTCAGTCACATGGTGGCCTCCATGCAAAGGAGGCTGGGAAATGTAGTTTAGCTGTGTGCCCAGAAGGAAAGAGAAATAGTCCCACCACACATAGGGGCCACCACAATTCAAGGGCTGCCTGTAGGAAGAAAGACCTGCAGGAGATGGAAAAGAGCCTTTAAGAGAGAAACCAGGAGGTCACAGATGCAGCTTGGATCCTGTTTTGCTGTGGCTGCGGTGTAGGCCAGAGGTTGTAGCTCCGAATCGACCCTTATCCTGGAAACTTCCATATGCCGTGAGTGTGGCCCTAAAAAGCAAAAAAAAAAGAGAGAGAGAGAGAGAGAAACTAGGAGGGAGTTCTCTTGTGGCACAGTGGGTTAAGGATCTGGCATTGTCACTGCAGCGGCTCGGGTTGCTGCTATGGCGTGGGCTTGATCCCTGACCAGGGAACTTCCACATGCTGCAAGTGCAGCCTAAAAGAAGGGGTGGTGAGGGAGAGAGAGAGGAGAGAGGAGAGAAAGAGAAAGAGAGAGAAACCAAGAAAATGACATCTAGAGAAAAGAGGGAAAACTCAATCTTTTTTTTTGTTTGTTTGTTTTTTTTTTGTTTTGTTTTGTTTTTTAGGACTGCACTTGCGGCATATGGAAGTTCCCAGGCTAGGGGTCTAATTGGAGCTACACCTGTTGGCCTACATCACAGCCACAGCAACGCCAGATCCTTAACCCACTGAGCGAGCCCAGGGATCGAACTTGCAATCTCATAGTTCCTAGTTGGATATGTTTCTGCTGGGCCATGACGGGAACTCCGAGAACTCTTTTGAAGAAGGGCTGTCAGAAGCTGGCCTGGACCAGAGGGCCGAGGTGCACGATGGAGCTTAAGAGTGAGGCCTCCTTCAGTTTTGTGCCTCAGGGCCTTTGCTTGCCTCACTGGAGTTCCAGTCCTGGCGGGGTCACCTATTGCAGGGAAGAGGGAGAAGGCCTGGAAAAGGCCCCGGTTTGTAATCAGCGGTCCCAGCAACTTTTGTAACAAGTTCCAACACAAGTTCCGACAGAGCCCCCAGCACTTCTGGGACAAGAACTTGCCTGAAGTCCCAGTCCAATGATCTGGTTTTCCTCTTCAAAAGCCTGACTCTGATCTGCCCCGGGGCCCTTTGAAGTAGTACCTTGGGAAGAGGGAAGGGAAGGGAAGTGGATGTTTGCTGAGTTTCTACTCTGTCGCAGGCAGAGTTTTCTCACTTGATTCTCAGTTGAAGCCTTGAGGTTGGTATTGTTCCATTTTACAGCTCAGGAAACAGAGGAGGTGCAGCAAAAGATACAGAGGTATTTGATAGAAAGATAGAAGCAGGATTTCCCCAAGTGTTCAAAAAAACTGTCCAGGGACTTTCTGTTGTGGCTCAGCAGGTTAAGAATCCGACTAGGAACCATGAGGTTGTGGGTTCGATCCCTGGCCTTGTTCAGTGGGTTAAGGATCCGGTGTTGCTGTGAGCTGTGGTGTAGGTTGCAGACGTGGCTCAGATCCCCTGTTGCCGTGGCCCTGGCTTAGGCCGGCGGCTACAGCTCTGATTCGACCCCTAGCCTGGGAACCTCCATATGCCACGGGAGCAGCCCTGGAAAAGGCAAAAAGACAAAAAAAAAAAAAAAAAAAAAAAAAAAAAGAATCCGACTAGTATCCATGAGGATGAAGGTTCGATCCCTGGCCTCACTCAGTGGGTTAAGGATCTAAATTGCTGCAAGCTCGGGCCTAGGCCACAGATGTGGCCTTGCCGTGGCTGAGGCCGGCAGCTGCAGCTTTGATTGGACCCCAAGCCTGGGCCTTTCCACATGCCACAGGTGTAGCCCCTAAAAAAACAAAAACAAACTAACACAAAGCTGTCCCACCTTCCCAGGGAGCACACCCTGGGACAGGGCGGTGGCGGGGGGTCGGTGAGTGGAGAGAGAACGGGGCCTGCGCTTGGAGGATGGACTCTGCCTTCGGTAACTGGAGGCGGGAGGGCGCCCCAGCGAGCGGCGGGAGGGCAGGTCAATCTCGGCGGGGCCGGTCAGCCCGGCCCCTCCCTCCCCTCCTGCCGGCAGCCCCACCCCCACCCCGCCCCCAGCCCCAGCCCCAGCCTCTCCAAACACTGGAGCAGCAGCAGACGCGCCATTCGGGCAGCTCCGCGCTATCATGGACCCTGAAGGTAAAGGACCCTCTCAGGCCTCCCCCGCCCCCAACCCGGGTCCCGGCAGCACCCCCCTTTGGCCCCGTCTCCTGCCCATCCCCCACCTCCCATCTCCTCTCCTTCCTCAGCACCCCCCCTCCTCCCCGGCTCCCTCCAACCCCTCTGAACCCAAGCCCTCCTTCCCCCTCCGTCCTCCAAAGGCCTCTTCTCACTCTTCTTTGTCCATCTGCATCGGGTCGCCAGGTGAGCTCCGGAGAAGAAAGGGGCTTGTGCCCCTGGATAGGTCTGGAGTCACCTGGAAAGGGGACACATCTCCTGGGGGTTGGGGAGCTGAAGGGCTGAAGGGGCCGGGGCCGCGGGAGGCTGGACCCGGCGCAACTCTGGACTTTGCCACTTAACTAGCAGCTAGAGCTAGAGCCAGGCCAAGTCCTGCCCCATCCGCCGCGGGGGCAGGGGGAAGGGGACCCGAGTCCTGGGCGGGGGGAAGGAGGCTGGATGCAGGATGATAGGGGCCAGGCCCTGGGGTCAAAAGCCTCGCCCGTTTGAGGAGTTCCCGCTGTAGTGGCAGCCTCTTGGGAGTGCTGAGACACAGGTTTGATCCCAAGCTGGCACAGTAGGTTAAGAATCTGGCGTTGCTGCATCTGCGGCTTAGATTGTAACTGTGGTTCAGGTGTGATCCCTGGCCCGGGAACTCCATATGCTGGGGAGCAGCCAAAAAAGAAAAAAAAAAGGGAAAGAAAGCAAGAAAAAGGAGTTCCCGTCGTGGCGCAGTGGTTAACGAATCCGACTAGGAACCATGAGGTTGCGGGTTCGGTCCCTGCCCTTGCTCAGTGGGTTAACGATCCGGCGTTGCCGTGAGCTGTGGTGTAGGTTGCAGACACGGCTCGGATCCCGCGTTGCTGTGGCTCTGGCGTAGGCCGGTGGCTACAGCTCCGATTCAACCCCTAGCCTGGGAACCTCCATATGCCGTGGGAGCGGCCCAAAGAAATAGCAACAACAACAACAACAACAACAACAACAACAAAAAAGACAAAAGACAAAAGACAAAAAAAAAAAAAAAAAAGAAAGCAAGAAAAAGAAAAAGCTCCTGTTTGCATCTGAGCTCCACCAGGAACAGATTGTGTGACCTTGAGCAAGTCATCTGTTGTTCCAGAGCCGCATTTTCTTGCATCTGCAAAATGACATAATAGCTCCCTGTTCACCCGGTTGGGGGTGGGGGTGGGACAAATGACACCAGCACCAGCGTGGAGGGCTCTTTGCAGTTTCACTGTCCCCTCCCCAGGCTTCTCCTTCCCCAGCTCTGACCTCCCTCCCCTGGTCCAGGGCTTCTGCTAGCACCACACGTGCCTCCTTGGCTGTGGAACCAGCTGTGGGAGGTCTAGACCACTTTTGTGGGGGGGGTTTTTTGTATTTTGTCTTTTTAGGGATGCACCCATGGCATATGGAAGTTCCCAGGCTAGGGGTCCAATTGGAGCTGTAGCCTCCAGCCAGAGCCACAGCCACAGCAACTTGGGATCCGAGCTGCGTCTGTGACGTACGCCATAGATCACAGCAATGCTGGATCCTTAACCCACTGAGAGAGGCCAGGGATCGAACCTGCGTCCTCATGGATGCTAGTCTGATTCGTTTCCGCTGAGCCACGATGGGAACTCCCCCAATAGCCTCACAGTTGCTGTGACCTATGGATTTCCCTCCCTGGAGTCACCGGAGCCTCTTTTTCTGTTCCCATCTCCCTGCAGGTGGTGGTCAGTGGGTGGTGGGGGCCTGGCTTCTTCTGCCCGGCAGCCTTCAGGCACGTGATGGGGTGACATGGATGTTTACCTCTGGACTAAGCAGGAAGGTGCAGGAATGAAGCCCAGAGGGAGTAGTTGAGACAAGAGGGTGAGGCAAAGGCTAGGGAAGGAGGGGTGAGGACAGAGTTGGGTAGGAGCAGATGGCAAGCTGGTGGCCAAGGTGTGAGGGGGTGGGGCCAGGGCTGGAGCAGCAGGTCTAGGGGTGCGGGTGCAGGTGGTGGTCCCCTTACAGATGCCCTCCCCTTAGACTTGACCCCTGCTTAGTGCTTTCTCGCCCAGGCTGTTGCACCAGCTTCATGGCTTACATCTTTCAAAACCCCTAGGCATCGTTTAAATATTATACCATCATTTAAACATTATACTTAAAAGTGCACATTTGGAGTTCCCATTGTGGCTACGTTGTGGTTACAAACCCAACTAATATCCATGAGGATGCGGGTTTGATCCCCGGCCCCACTCAGTGGGTTAAGGATCCAGCATTGCTGTGAGCTGCAGTGTAGGTCGCAGACTCTGGCTTTGCTGTGGCTTTGGCCTAGGCCAGCAGCTGCAGCTCCAATTCAACCCCTAGCCTGAGAACTTCCATATGCTGTGGTGCGGCCCTAAAAAAGCCAAGAAAAAAAAAAAAAAAGGTGCATTTTGTTTGTGTGACTTCTGATCCAAAGTTTTATGGCTTGGAGTTCCTGTTGTGGCACAGCGGAAACAAATCCGACTAGTAACCATGAGGACGCAGGTTCGATCCCTGGCCCTGCTCAATGGGTTAAGAATCTGGCGTTGCCGTGAGTTGTGGTGTAGGTCACTGACATGGTTTGGGATCCTGTGTTGCTGTGGCTGTGGTGTAGGCGGGCAGCTGTAGCTCCGATTCAGCTCCTAGCCTGGGAACCTCCATATGCCTCGGGTGCAAAAAAAAAAAAAAAAAAAAAAAAAAAAGTTTTATGGCTTTACTGGCATCCTCTGGTGGCTCAACAGGTTAAAGATCCAGTGTTGTCATTCTGTGGTGTGGGTTGATCCCTGGCCTGGGAACTTCTGCATGCCGGGGGCAAGGCCAAAATTTTTTTTACGAGTTTTCCATAGCTGATTGAAGGAGACCCTCATTGTTTTCTGTCTTTCTGTCTTTCAAGACCTGCTCCTTAAGTGGTCTCTCTCTCTTTTTTTTTTTTTGTCCTTTTTAGGGCTGCACCCAAGGCATATGGAGGTTCCCAGGCTAAAGGTCTCATTGGAGTCACAGCTGCCAGCCTACGCCAGAGCCACAGCAACACGGGATCCGAGCTGCGTCTGCGACAGGTCACAGCAACGCCGGATCCTTAACCCCCTGAGCAAGGTCAGGGATCGAACCTGCAACCTCATGGTTCCTAGTCAGATTCATTAACCACGGAACCACGACGGGAACTCCTCAGAGCCAGCCTTTCTGAGCCTTCTCTTATTGCTCGTATCTTAATGACAGGTCAACTCTCCTCGCTCTGAAACCCTAGAGATCATTTACCCCTTGTGTGATGGGCAATCTCCTTGGGCTCTATTCGGAGGTCATTTCTCCTCTCAAGGGAGAGAAGGGGAAAAGAAAAGAATATTCAGCTGGAAGCTTCAGTGCTCACCAGCCTCTGTCTCCATCTGGTGTTTGCCAAACAGATCAAGAAATGAATAAATGGGAGAACAAAGCTGCCAGAGTCAGATCCCTGGGTTTAAAGGCACCTGGCGGGTCATTGGCTGCGGCTTTACATGACTCACCCCATTCTCTCCTCATCCGCAGCCCTGTGATTTCCTCGTGAAACTAACTTTCAGAGAGGTTAGGGAATTGCCTAAGGGTTGCCCAGCATATGGGCGCTGAAACTGAGATTTGAACCAGTCCAGGGGCAGAACGCTGGAACCCTGGGTGTGGCTTGTAGAACTTTGTGAATATTGATTAATAAACATATACATTTAAAATATAATTTAATGCTCAGTGTAGTGATGTGGGCTAAGTGAGGGGACTCTGGAGCCAGCCTGCCTGGGGGGTGATGGTCCTGACTCCATGTTTCCCATCTGTGCGAACTTTGGGCGAGTTACCTGCCTTTTCAGTGCCTCAGTTTCCTTATCTGTAAAATGGGGATAATAAGAGTCCCCACTTCGTGAGGGTTGTTGTGAGGATTAAATGTGTTAATATATATAAAATGCTTGGAACAGTGCCTGGGAAGGACCATCAAAGTATTAGCTGTTTATTACACAGGATGTCTCTCCAGATTCTATTATAGACAAATGGTAGCAGGCAGCACCGTTTTAGCAAAAACTTACAGGGAGTTCCTGCTGTGGCGCAGCGGGTTAGGGATCAGTGTTGCTGCAGCTGTGGCGGAGCAGCTGCAGCTCAGATTTTGATTGCTGGCCCCAGGGACCTTCCATACACTGCAGGTACAGCCAAAAAAGAAAAGGAAAAAAAAAAAAAAGAGGTAAACTTATCAAAGCAAAACCTTGAAAACTATGTCTATCTATTGAAGTTAATTTTTTTTTCCTGTAAATTGGGGAAAACCATCATTACTTGCTATTAGCTGGAACACTGTGTCAGCCTCATATACATGTCACTGTTGCTGCAAGCACAGGTTACACATGGTTACACACCAAATTAAGAACAAAAACTCGTGATACTTGTTTTGGGTGCATTTGCAGAAGCTGCCTTTGTGCCCATCCATCAAAGGCATCAACAAGGATTTATTAAATGACTGAAGGAAAGATACAGGGAAAGAAAGATACAGGGGGAGTTCCCATCATGGCCCAGTGGTTAATGAATCTGACTAGGAACCATGAGGTTGCGGGTTCGATCCCTGACCTTGTTCAGTGGGTTAAGGATCCAGCGTTGCCATGAGCTGTGGTGTAGGTTGCAGACGTGGCTTGGATCCCGAGTTGCTGTGGCTCTGGTGTAGGCCAGCAGCTACATCTCCAATTTGACCCCTAGCCTGGGAACCTCCATATGCCGCAGGAGAGGCCCTAAAAAAGACAAAAAAAAAAAGATACAGGGATGAAAGCTCTGCTTCTGGCCCCGTCCCTTCACATGTGGAGCCACTGTTTAGTTAGGGCAACATAGAGACACAGGCAAAATCAGTCAGCAATCCAGATTGCTAGAGTGCCAGTTGAGGTATGGGAGGCATCTTCAAAGATTATGCCAGAATCCGTGGGTTTTCTTGTTGATGTTCTTCAGGGCTGCACCTGAGGCACATGGGGGTTCCCAGGCTAAGGCTCAAATCAGAGCTGTTGCTGCCGGCCTACACCACAGCCACAGCAACACCAGATCCGAGCCGTGTCTGCCACCTACGCTGCAGCTCATGCCAACACCGGATCCTTAGCCCCCTGATCGAGGCTAGGGATCAAACCCCCATCCTTACATATCCTAGTCGGGTTTGTTAACCCCTGAGCCATGACGGGAACTCCCAGCATCTTCAGTTTATCTGTACCTTTTGTTGTTCGGCTGCACCCATGACGTACAGCGCCAGGGATCGAAGCTGTGCCACAGCAGTGGCAACACCAGATCCTCAGCCCCTGGAGTCACCAGGGAACTCCTATCTGTATCGTTTTACCTCCTTTGTAAAGAGAGACATGCAGGCAGTTCCCCTAGATGCTTTGGATCCCTTCAAAACCAGAGAGGCCAATGTTAATAAAATTCTAGAAAAACCAATTAAGAAAGTATGGCCTTGAGAGATCATAGTTACACCCCACAAGAGAACACTGTAATCTCCGAAGTCTAGGCCTTTGGAGAGCGTTTTTACATATGACAACGGCAAAGATAAAAAGGGGACCAGCTGTTACAGTTGTTTCCTCTGTGCAGAAGCTTCTCCTTGGGCAGCTGCAAAAACAGCCCTGCACCACCCCCACCCTCAGTTCCTTTCAGCATCAGTGGCTAATCAGGAGAGCCCTTCTTTTCTTTCTTTTTTTGTTTTTTTTTTTCTGTCTTTTGTCTTTTTCCACAGCATATGGAAGTTCCCAGGCTAGGGGGGGGTCACATCAGAACTGCAGCCACCAGCCTACACCACAGCCACAGCCACTCGGGATCCAAGCCGCATCCTCGATCTACACCACAGCTCAAGGCAACGCCAGATCCTTAACCCACTGAGCGAGGCCAGGGATCGAACCCTCGTCCTCATGGATGCTAGTTGGGTTCGCTAACCGCTGAGCCACTAGGGGAACTCCAAGAGCCCTTATTTTTGAAACTTCCCCCAGGCTTGCCTTTTATTGGAAATGCATGCGAGTCGGTGCCTAAAGCAAACCAGATGTATTTATTTATTTTTCACAAATGGAACATGGAGCTTTATTTCTTTTTGGTGAACGTTTCTGCCTCTCCAATGGGGGATCAGGACCGAAGACTTGAAAAGGATGCAAGAGAGCTAACGCCTGCTGGTGGAGGCGGTGTGGTTCTAAAACTACCCCTCTGGGGACCGGAAAGACCAGGGCCCATGCTGATCATTTTCTAGCTCTGCTTTTTAGGTAATTTCCCTTTGTGTTTCTCTGTTTCTTTCTTTCTTTTTTTGGCCTGCGGAAGTTCTGGGGCCAGTGATCCAACCTGCGCCACAGCAGTAACCTGAACCACAGCAGCGACAATGCCAGATTCCCAACCACTAGGCCACCAGGGAACTCCTCCCCTTTGCCATTTCTGAGCCTTGGTTTTCTGCCATGAAGCCTTGGTCTCTACCCTGAAGAAGAGCAGGTAGGATTTGTGACAGTGGATAGTAAGTACTCTGCATCTGTAGGCACCAAGGTATGGCAGCTTTTTTTTTTTTTTTTTTTGTCTTTTTAGCACCGCACCTGCGGCATATGGAGGTTCCCAGGCAAAGGGTCCAATCGGAGCTGTAGCCGCCAGCCTACGCCACAGCCACAGCAACACAGGATCCAAGCCGCATGTGCGACCTACACCGCAGGTCACGGCAACACCGAATCCTTAACCTTGTATGGTAGCTCTTAGTCTCTTCCTGCGCTTCAGAAGCTCTCAGCTCTGCTACAAATTACAGCTGTTACCGGAGGGAATTCCCATTGTAGCACAGTGGAAACCAATCAGACTAGGATCCATGAGGATGTGGGTTCGATCCCTGACTTCCCTCAGTGGGCTAAGGATCCGGCGTTGCTGTGAGCTGTGGTGGAGGTCAAAACTGTAGCTGTAGGCTGGCAGCTGTAGCTCTGATTCAGCCCCTAGCCTGGGAATTTCCACATGCCATGGGTGCAGCCCTAAAAGGACAAACCCCTGGCTCTACCTCTTCTTAGCTGCCAAGTCTGGTATATTCTACCTCAGAAAGAATGCTCCCGTTTGCCCCTGCTCTCTCTTCCTCTCATTACCGCCCAATGCAGGGCTTCATCACCCTTCATCTGGGCCCGTTGCCCCAGCCTCCATCTGCCTCCCAACCCCTCTCCAGTTGGTGGTCGAAGTGACCTTTCTAGAACAAAATCACCACCGCACCATTCCCTTGCTTAAAACTCTGTCCAGGAGTTCCCGTCGTGGCGCAGTGGTTAACAAATCCGACTAGGAACCATCAGGTTGCGGGTTCGATTCCTGGTCTCGCTCAGTGGGTTAAGGATCTGGCGTTGCCGTGAGCTGTGGTGTGGGTCACAGATGTGGCTCGGATCCCATGTTGCTGTGGCTCTGGTGTAGGCCAGTGGCTACAGCTCCAATTTGACCCCTAGCCTGGGAACCTCCATGTGCTGGGGGATCGGCCCTAGAAAAGGCAGAAAGACAAAAAAAAAAAAAAAAAAAAAAAAAAAATTCTGTCCAGATGCCTTAGCTTATTAGTTTAGTCTTTTTTTTTTTTTCCTACCCTGGCCTCCCCTCGTGACATTTCTCCCCTGAATCCTCCTCAGCGCCCCCCGCCCCCCCAACCCATCGCCTCTCTGTTTTCTTGCTTTTGAACCTTGAACACTCACTCTTTCAGTCCGAAATGTCTTGTCCTTCCTCCTCCTCCTCCTCACCTCCCCACCTCTGCTGGCAAACATTACTCATCCTTCAAGGCCACTAAACCTACCCCGTTTCTCAGGGACGTTTAGTCATTTCTTCCTCTTTCTCCCACGACTCTTGGGAAACGCTTTGGGCACCCTGTCGATAAACACGCCTCCTATGTGCCCGCTGGTGCTCTCGAGGGCTTTGCAGATATTCACTTCCTTAATTTTCACCACGAGCCTCTGAGGCTAGGACCAGTGTGAAGCTGGGACACCGAAGGGCCCCCGCAAGGTTGCGTCCCTTGCCCAAGATCACTCAGCTAAAGGTGACAAGAGGCAGTGCTGGGACCCAGCTCGAGTGGCCCCTTTCACTGTATGGCCTCTCTGCTTAGATAGGTACCATCAAACATTTTGCATTAAACTGAAAAATATGGGCGTTCCCGCTGTGACACAGTGGGTTAAGACTCCAGTTGCAGGAGTTCCTGTCGCGGTGCAGCGGTTAACGAACCCAACAAGTATCCATGAGGTTGCGGGTTTAATCTCTGGCCTTGGTCAGTGGGCTAAGGGTCTGGAGTTGCTGGGAGCTGTGGTGTAGGTCGCAGATGTGGCTCGGATCTGGCGTGGCTGTGGTGTAGGCTGGCAGCTCTAGCTCCAATGGGACCCCTAGCCTGGAAACCTCTATATGCCTTGGGTGCGGCCCAGAAAAAAAAAGAATGCAACTGCAGCAGCTCGGGTTGCTGCAGAGGTGAGGGTTTGGTCCTTTACCTGGTGTAGTGGGTTAAAGGATCTGGCTGTGGCTCAGATTTGGTCACTGGCCCGGGAACTTCTATATGCTGCAGGTTCGGCCATTAAAAAAAAAGTAAACTAAACAATATGAAATTGCCAATATTTGACATTGACCTGTGCAAGCAGCACATGTGTCTGGGTCAGAATGCTCGGCACTTGGGTTGCAGCAGAAAACTCAGTGGAGGAGTTCCCCTTGTGGTGCAGCAGAAACAAATCCAACTAGGAAGCATGAGGACGCAGGTTCGATCCCTGGCCTCGCTCAGTGGGTTAAGGATCCGGCATTGCAGTGAGCCGTGGTGAAGGTCAAAGACGCGGCTCAGATCCTGAGTTGCTGTGGCTGTGGTGTAGGCCGGCAGCTACAGCTCCAATTGCACCCCTGGCCTGGGAACCTCCATATGCCTCGGGTGTGGCCCTAAAAAGCAAAAAGAAAACTCAGTGGACCTCGTGGCCCCAGAGAGGAAACGCCAGCAGAGGATGACATGGAGGGTAGGACAGGAGCTGGGGGAGCATGCGACCTGATGTAGGGGGTCTGTGACAGCCCCCTCCTAGGAGTGAGGTCTAAGATGGCCTGAAGAGGAGTGAGAGGTGAAGGGGGAGTCTGGGGTGAGGGTGAGGGAAGGGACTTCCAGGCAGAAGCACAACCCTGGGACAGCAAAAGCAAAGCCCTACAAGCTAAGAGAAAGAACTGCCCACTCCTGCACCCAATGATTCATACCTGGTACAGAGCAGGTGCTCAACAAAGATTTGTCCAAAGAATAAATTAAAAATGGATAGAAGTCGAGAGAGTTGCTAATACAATGAAAGTGAGCTTTCTTTTTTTAAAAGTGATTCAAATTCACTTTATTGTTTGTTTTGTTTTCATCTTTTTAGGGCCACACCTGCTGCATATGGAAGTTCCCAGGCTAGGGGTTGAATTGGAGCTATAGCCACTGGCCTACACCACAGCCACAGCAACGTGGGATCCGAGCCGGGTCTGCGACCTCCACCACAACTCCTGGCAATACCAGATCCTTAACCCACTGATCAAGGCCAGGGATCAAACCCGTGTCCTCAAGGACACTAGTGGGTTCGTTACCACTGAGCCATGACAGGAACTCCTCAAATTCACTTTAAAAAGCAAACATTGGAATTCCTGCCATGGCTCAGCGGAAACAAATTTGACTAGTATCTACATCCATGAGGATGCAGGTTCGATCCCCAGCCTGGCTCAGTGGGTTAAGGATCCAGTGTTGCCATGAGCTGTGGTGTAGGTCTCAGATGCAGTTCAGATCTGATGTGGCTGTGGCTCTGGCATAGGCCAGTGGCTATAGCTCAGATTCAACCCTTCGCCTGAGAACCTCCATATGCCACAGGTGTGGCCATAAAAAGACCAACAATAATAATAACAAATAAGCAAAGATCACTGCACCTGGTCTGAATGGCTGGAGAGGGGCGGGGGCTGGTCTGTGAATGGTGGAGGAGGAGACTCCATCTTTGTTCCTATCCCCGACTTTGTTCCTAGCACCTGACCAGGGCACAGCTGGCTCCGATTGAGGACTGGAAGTCACTTGGGGGCAGTTGTGGGACAGAAGGTGGGGAAGGAGGGGCAGGTGCAATCCCTGAGGTCTGTGGCTGAGGGCGGGGCGGCAGGTTCTTGGCCTTGGGGAAGAAGGGTTGGACAAAAAAGGCCTGCTTCTGAGAACAGAGCAATCCAGAATGTCTGGCCTTAACTTAAACTTGGAGCTAAAGTGGGGGAAACAAGACAAAGCTTAAACAAAACCCCCTCACAGGCTGCCTAACCCTCTCTTCCCCAGGAGGCCAAATCCTTCTACGACCCGCTCCTGAGGCTGCAGATCTGCCCTTGCCCGACAGATGGCGATGTTGCACCGTGCCTGAGCTCAGCCTCCGCGGTCACCCCATTCATTTCAACAGGCCCAGGGGCCCCCCTGGACCACCTTGTCTATATCGCTTCTTTTACAGACAAAGGGTGTAGAGAAATGACAGTTTTTAGAAACATCAGGTGAGGGAGGGGTCTTCAAGCTGGAGGGCAAAGATGGAAGGACAGATGGCCACAAGGCCTGGCGGATCTCGCTCTGCCATCAATTTGCTGTGTGACCTCAGCAGACTTGTTTTCCTCTCTGGTCCTCAGTCTTCACATCTGTAAAGAGCTGAACTTCTGGTTTTAAAATTCTTGGAGCTATGGAGATGACTGGGATGGAAAAGATAGATTCTCCTGGGGGCTTCTCCTAGTAAACGAAGGATGTTTGGGAGTTCCCGTTGTGGCTCAGTGGAAATGAATCCCACTAGTATCCAAGAGGATGTGGGTTCAATCCCTGGCCTCACTCAATGGGTTAAGGATCCGGCATTGCCATGAGCTTCGGTGTAAGTCGCAGATGCGGCTTGGATCCCTCCCTATTTGTGGCCGTGGCTGTGGTGTAGACTGGCAGCTGTAGCCTGGGAACTTTGACCCCTAGCCTGGGAACTTCCATATGTCACATCTGCGGCCCAAAAAAGCAAAAAGCAAAACAAAAAACCTTACACTTACATGCAAGGCAAACAGAAAGGCTGCAGAGTGACTTTCAGGCAGCTGGATTTTCTCTTCTAGTTGGTGAATAGCTGTTGATCCAGCACTAGGTTTAGCAGATAAAATATAGGACATTCAATTAAATTTGACTTTCAGATAACTGACAGATAATTTTTAAGATTAAGTAGGTTTTAGGAGTTCCCATCATGGTGCAGTGGAAATGAATCCGACTAGGAACCATGAGGTTTCGGGTTTAATCCCTGGCTTTGCTCAGTGGGTTAAGGATCTGGCGTTGCTGTGAACTGTGGTGTAGGTCGCAGATGCAGCTCGGATCTGTCGTGGCTGTGGCTCTAGCGCAGGCTGGCAGCTACAGGTCCGATTAGACCTCTAGCCTGGAAACCTCCATATGCTGTGGGTGCGGCCCCAAAAGGAAGAAAAAAAAATTATGTTTTAGGAGTTCCCTGGTGGCTTGGTGGGTTAAGGATTTGGCATTGTCTTTGCTGTGGTTCTGGTCACTGCTGTGGTGCAGGTTCAAACCCATGCCGTGAGTGCGGCCAAAAACAATGTTTTTTCTTTGTCTTTTTAGGGCAGCCAGAATGTAACATTCTTCTCTCTCTTTCCCTCCCAGGCCTGGCACTCCTGCTGCCTCCTGCCACTCTGGCCACCCTGGCAGACAGCTGGCTCCGCGAGGACTGCCCGGGTCTCAACCCCGTGGCCTTGGTCACGGGGGCAGCCCCCTCACAGGCAGTGCTGTGGGCCAAGTCCCCCGGGGTACTGGCTGGGAGGCCCTTCTTTGATGCCATCTTTGCCCAAGTCAACTGCCAGGTCTCCTGGTTCCTCCCGGAGGGATCCAAGCTGGTGCCTGTGGCCAAGGTGGCCGAGGTCCAGGGCCCAGCCCATTGCCTGCTGCTGGGGGAGCGGGTGGCCCTTAATATGCTGGCCCGCTGCAGTGGTGTCGCCAGCGCTGCCGCCACCGCTGTGGAGACTGCCAGGGGGACCGGCTGGGCCGGGCACGTGGCAGGCACGAGGAAGACCACGCCCGGCTTCCGGCTGGTGGAGAAGTATGGGCTCCTCGTGGGCGGGGCCACCTCCCACAGGTACGACCTGGGGGGGCTGGTGATGGTGAAGGACAACCACGTCGTGGCGGCTGGTGGCGTCGAACAGGTGTCTGTCTATCCAGCTGAGCCCCTACCCTGGCCCTGCTCCAAACCCCCATTACAGCCCTTCCCCTCTTCCAGGGACACCCCCGGCCACTCCTTGGTGAACAGTGATGGCCTGGGGGTTGGGGGATGCAACAGTCCTTGACCCCTCAGCACTTCCCTCTGGAAAATGAGGGGTTGCTTCGTCACCAGCGTTTTGAGGGCAGGTGTGATGTCGCAGGCAAAGGACCAGCTACTGGGAACTCAGTGTTGATTACTCCACGAGCTTGGGCAGGTCGCTCTAACTCTCTGAGTCTGTTTGTCATCCATAGAAATGTTCTCAAAGACCCTTCCAGGCTTTTTTTTTTTTTAGGGCCTCACCCGCGGCATAAGGAGGTTCCCAGGCTAGGGGTTGATTCAGAGCTGTAGCCACTGGCCTACGCCACAGCCATAGCAACGCAGGATCTGAGCCGCATCTGCGACCTACACCAGAGTTCACGGCAACGCTGGATCCTTAACCCACTGAGCAAGGCCAGGGATGGAACCTGTGTCCTCATAGATGCTAGTCAGATTCGCTAACCACTGAGCCATGATGGGAACTCTAACCCTTCCAGTCTTAATATTCTGAGACCATTGAACTCATGTCCAAATGTTGAATATTGCTGAAATTGGCCATTTGGGGAGTTCCCGTTGTGGCTCAGAGGATTAAGAACCCGGCTAGTATCCATGAAGGTTCGGGTTCAATCCCTGGCCTTGCTCAGTGGGCTAAGGATCTGGCATTGCCACAAGCGGCAGTGAAGGTCCCGGATGTGGCTCCGATCCAGCATTGCTGTGGCTGTTGCTATGGCATGGGCCGGCAGCTGCATTTCTAATTCGACTCCTAGCCTGGGAACTTCCATATGCTGCAGGTGCAGCCCTGAAAAAAAAAAAAAAGAAAAAAAAAGAAAAAATTGGCCATTTGGGGAACCCACAAAAATGGTAATTTCACCTGGTTTCACCTAATATGCAGGAAGCCATTTCAATGCCTGGTTTTCTCATGAACCCCAAACTCGTTATCCATCTGGAGCCTTCTGCTTTTTTTTTTTTTTTTTTTTTTTGGTCTTTTTGTTTTTTAGGGCTGTACCTGTAGCATATGGGCATATGGAGGTTCCCAGGCTAGGGATTTAATCAGAGCTGCAGCTGCCGGCCTACACCACAGCTCACAGCAATGCCAGATCCTTAACCCATTGAGCGAGGCCAGGAATCGAACCCGCAACCTCATGGTTCCTGGTCAGATTCGTTTCCACTGCGCCATGACGGGAACTCCGATCTGGAGCCCTCTGAATGCCAGTCCCAGCTCACTTGGTCCTGGCCAGGTGCCACCCATTCTCACTCTCACCCTCGGGGCCTGACAGGCGGTGCAGGGGGCCCGGCGGGCAGCCAACTTCGCCCTGAAGGTGGAGGTGGAGTGCAGCAGCCTGCAGGAGGCTCTGGAGGCGGCCGAGGCAGGAGCTGACCTTGTCTTGCTGGACAACTTCAGGCCTGAGGTGAGGCGGGGTCTGCTTCCTGGGAAGGGGCTGTTGGGGGCTCTCACCTCTCCCTGGCTTGTGTCCCGCAGGAGCTGCACCCCACGGCCGCGGCGCTGAAGGCTCAGTTCCCGACCGTGGGCGTGGAGGCCAGCGGGGGCGTCACCCTGGACAACCTCCCTCAGTTCTGTGGGCCCCACATCGATGTCATCTCTCTGGGGATGCTAACCCAGGCAGCCCCAGCCCTGGATTTCTCCCTCAAGCTGTTTGCC
Organism: Sus scrofa; assembly: GCF_054392235.1. Taxonomy (NCBI): domain Eukaryota; kingdom Metazoa; phylum Chordata; class Mammalia; order Artiodactyla; family Suidae; genus Sus; species Sus scrofa. The sequence continues at coordinate 17,871,543 of NC_139385.1, forward strand.
GAAGGGACCACTCCAGTGCCCTACGCGCGCAAGTCCTAAAGCCGAGGAAGATACACTGGCAGCGGGATAACACGGTTTCAGGGGACCCTCAACGTTTCACATCTCCAAGTCCAGTGGCCATTAGGACACTCTCAGTATTAGTCTGCACTAAGGTCCGGCTCTGCCACATACTGCTTGTGTGACCTCAATGACTGACTTTACCTCTACTGACCTCAGTTTCCTAATCTGTAAAATGGGTCGAATCAATCTCATGGATTTCTTGGGCTGATAATTAACACAGAGAAAGTGCTCAGTATATGTTAGAAATGACCACCGGTTTGAAGCTATGCTACACCCCCACCCACCCCCCGCCCACACACTACCTTCTCTGAAGTCATCATTACTCAATGGTGTCTAATGATCGCTGTCAGCCAGGTATCGGTTGTCACGTGGCCCTTGTGGCCCATGCGTGCCACTTTGTAGATACAACGTGATCACAGTCTATGTGAAAATAAATCCCAAAGAACTCTTTCAACAAGTATCAAATGGAAATTGCACGTGATAAAAAGAAAGCATTGGTTTGACAATTTTCTTTTTTTTTTTTTTTTGCTTTTTAGGGCTGCACCTGCGGCATATGGAGGTTCCCAGGCTAGGGGTCTAAACGGAGCTACAGCTGCCAGCCTACACCACAGCCACAGCAATGCCAGATCCAAGCTGCATCTGTGACCTACACCACAGCTCACGGCAACATTGGATCCTTTACCCACTGAGCGAGGCCAGGGATCGAACCCTCAGCCTCATGGTTCCGAGTCGGATTCATTTCCACTGCGCCATGAAGGGAACTCCAACAGTTTTCTTTTTGAGTGATCATATGTGTATTTCACAGTCAATGGCATCTTAGACTTGAGGACATAGGGCATCGGATCTGATATTCAGCTGGACTGTTACACCTGGTTGGTGCCCTTGTGGGACTGGTTACCAAGCACTCCACCCCTCACCTCTGGCTACTGTCACCACCTCTTTGGTTGAAGGTAAGAATGTATTCATGCCTCACTTCTGGGGTCCCCAACAGACTTCACAACTCATCTTTCCCAAAATGAACCCCCTATTTGGCATTGAAGACTTTTTTTTTCCCCAAGGCTGCAGGTGTGGCATATGAAAGTTCCCAGGCTAGGGGTCAAATTGGAGCTGGAGCTGGAGCCTATGCCACAGCCACAGCAATGCCAGATCCGGAGCCGAGTCTGTGACCTACACTCGAGCTCACAGCAACACTGAATCCTTAACCCACTGAGCGAGGCCAGAGCTCGAACCTGCGTCCTCATGGATACTAGTTGGGTTCATTTCCACTGAGCCACAATGGGAACTCCCTGAAGGCCTTTTAGCGTTGGGTTCCATGGGGATGCCATTCATTGGGAGAGGAACAGAGCAGCCGGGGCCAGAGCAAAGGTCAGTTAGAGAGAAAGGGAGGGGCTGGGTGGGGGTCCGTGTTCAAATGTCAACTTCCTTCTGTGCTAAGTCAGGACTCTGAGGTCTAAGCAGAGGATGTAAATCCATCCCCCCAAACACACATGCACACACCTGAAGTCTTGCCTACCTGAGCGGACACTCCCACCCTCCCCTCCGACCTTCCGAGTGGCTCTGGGAGGAACGCCAGCCTGAGGGCACCCAAGGTGGCCCCCAAGGTAACTCCTCCTGGGAGATCTTCAGTTTGGAAGCTGCCTCTCCCCTTCTAGAACTCATTCTCAGAGTTCCTATTGTGGCTCATCAGGGTAAGGACCCAACGTAGTGTCCGCGAGGATATGGGTTCGATCCCTGGCCTCGATCAGTGGGTTAACGATCAGATGCAGCTAGGATCCGTGTCGCTGTGGTTCTGGCGTAGGCTGGCAGCTGCAGCTCTGTTTCAATCCCTAGTTTCCATATGCGACTGTAAAAAGAAAAAGGGGGGAAAAAAAAGGAAAGAACAGAACCCACTCTCTTCTTTTCCCTTTGCCAAGAGGGGAGAAAAATGGGTCCATCCACAGAGTCTCCTTCTCCAGGGAGATCCAGGGGCCCTGGTCGATCTTGAGGGAGCTATTTGACCCCTTTGCCCCTTTCTCAACCCTGGAGGAGACCAGCAATGTGGGATCCGGACCACTTCTGCCACTTACACCACAGCTCACGGCTATGCCAGATCCTTAACCCACTGAGCAAGGCCAGGGATTGAACCCACATCCTCAGGGGTCCTAGTTGGGTTTGTTAACCGCTGAGTCACAAAGGGAACTCCTAGCTTATCTCAAATTTAAAAGCTCCACACCAGCCAAGACCCTCATCAGTGAGCACCAAACATGTGCCAAGGACCTGAGCACATGGCGGAAATTCTTCTAGTGGAGATGCTGGCAGAAGCGCACACTGCCGGGAGTTCCTATTGTGGCCCAGTGGGTTAAGAATCCGGTATTGCGGGAAGCTGTGGCGTAGGTTGCAGATATGGCTCAGATTCCCCTTGCTGTGGCTGTGGTCAGGCTGGCGGCTGCAGCTCTGATTCAAACCCTAGACTGGAAACTTCCAGATGCCGGATGCCTGTGTGGCCCTAAAAAGACAAAAAATGAAAAAAAAGAAAAAGAAAACATCTCCCAAGCTGAGTCTCAAACTCACCCTGGAGCCCAGAAACGAAACAGCCCTACGGGCTGATCCTAGATCTGAGTGCTAGGAGGGGATTCCAGTGGAAAAGAAAACAGATCCTGCGCAGGCAAAAGCAATCCATGCCCTCCTTACAGGGGATGGATTTCCGGGCAGTGGAGGCTGCATGAGCAAAGCTTCAGAGGTGGGAAATGGCTTGGATGTTTTGGTGTAAGGTTTGAAGCTGGGATCAGGGGAGGAAAGATGACTAGGAGCTGGGCTGGGGCCAGACCACAAAATGTTAGGTCAGAGGACTTGGCTTCTGTCCCGAAAACAATCAGATGGAAGCTGGAAAGTGAGATAAGCCTATTTGCAGGAAGATCTATTTGAGGGGCCAGAGAGACCTAGCAAGCAGCCTGAGAGGAGGCTGATGCAGCCACTCAGAGGGCTCCAGTGTGCATCGTGGCAATGGGTTGGCAAGAAGGGCAGTCAGCCAGGAAAACAGCATCTGAAAAGGCTCAGAGAGCATATGGAGCCCGATGGGTTCAGGGCGGTAGGAAGAGTTGAGTGTGGCTGTGGTGGGGGAGGGGAGGGTGGCGATGGGGCAGGGGTGGGGGTGAAGGGCAGAAGAAGGATCTCACATTTCCCCTGGGACTAGGCTTGGATGCTTTCCCCAGGCTGCCTCCCCTCCAGGGTAAAGCTCACGCCCTTTAGAGCAAATGTGTCCATCAGTTGTGCCCGGTATACAACACATGATCCATGCTGGCTGGTGGGCAAGAAGGGAATACATATTTGATTGAGTGTCCTTGCCCAGTACGTGTTGGTCTTTTTCTCAGTTAATGCTCGTGGGGGCCGGGGTGTTAGCATCTCCATTTTAGTCACAAGGAAACAGGTTTTATGAAGTTAAAAATGCTGCTTGGGGTCGTAGATCAATAAAGTGATAGGGCAGGATTCAAAATAATATTTGTTGAACACCTACTATGTGCCAGACCCTCTTCTAGGTACTGGATATACAACAATGAGTAAACAGTGAAAATCCCTGTCCTCATGGAGTTTATATTCTAGAGGGGCTGTCTCTGCAGCTGGAGGGGGTGGGGATAGACAATGAAAAAAACCCCTAAAAATGCTGTCAAATCCCCTTATGGCCACCAGAGGGCACTGCAACCACACCAGCTTCTATTCTCTGATTCCCTCTCCCTTCCAGGTTCCAAACATACTAGCCTATGAATGCTAAGTGTAGCCTCTGCTCCAGACTGAAGGCTGAGAAGGAGTGGGCAGCAGTCCTTTCTTCCACCCACTTTTCCAGCTTAATCTCGCCGTCAGATCCCCATTCAACCACCCAAGGTATTTCAGTGACTTTCAACGCCCCCTGTAGTCCAGAGAGCCATCATTAAGACTCAGGCGAATGGGGAGTTCCCATCATGGCGCGGTGGTTAACAAATCCGACTAGGAGCCATGAGGTTGCGGGTTCGATCCTTGGCCTTGCTCAGTGGGTGAAGGATCCGGCATTGCCATGAGCTGTGGTGTAGGTCGCAGACACGGCTCGGATCCTGCGTTGCTGTGGCTCTGGCATAGGCTGGTGGCTACAGCTCCGATTTGACCCCTAGCCTGGGAACCTCCATATGCTACAGAAGCGGCCCAAGAAATGGCAAAAAGACAAAAAAAAAAAAAAAAAAAAAAAGACTCAGGTGAATGGGTTTACTCAGCAACACCCTACTAATACTTACCTTTCTGCCCATGCACTCCCCTTCCAGCTACCCATCCCCCCCCATCCCCTCCACCCACCCATCTCCTGGGGCTCTCAGTCTAGAGGGTGGAGGAAGGCGGGAGGTCAAACCAGGCTGGCAGAGAGTCCATGAACTCGGTGGGCATGAGTTTCAGTGCACCAAGGCCAGTGAAAGCTGAAAGCATTTAAAAAAGGGCAAGACATTATTAGCAAACCAAACTGTATCTGAAAACAATTCAACGCTGGATCTTTAAAAAATCCCACTGTGCTATTATGTGGTATGGACACATCTATTAATTTATTGCTAGCCCTTCAAGACAGTAGGGTAGGTAAAATTCCATAAATGTTTCAGGACCTCTGTACTTTGCTCTCGTCACTTCCTGAGTGATAGAACATTTTGGCCATAACTCAGTAAGTAACTGCTTTTAAGACTTGCTCTCGGGGAGTTCCCATCGTGGCACAGCGGAAACGAATCCAACTAAGAACCATAAGATTGCAGGTTCGCTCCCTGGCCTCGCTCAGTGGGTTAAGGATCCGGTGTTGCCGTGAGCTGTGGTGTAGGTCCCAGACACGGCTTGGATCCCACGCTGCTGTGGCTGTGGTGTAGGCGGGCGGCTACAACTCTGATTGGACCCTAACCTGGAAACCTCCATATGCTGCAGGTGCAGCCCTAAAATAAAGGCTTGTTTTCAGAGGCGCTAAGTAACTCAGTTTGTAAGACCAAACTACAAAGATCTGCAGAGACGCTGACCGTGAGGCCGTGAATAACATCCCCATTCATCGCTGTGAGCATCGCATAACCCACATAATGTGGGCTTTCTTTCCTTCGGGTAGGTGGTGCTCTGTAGATCCCTAGATCGAGTACAGCACACTTAGAAAATGACCAGAGCCAGAGAGACTCAGATATAGCTCTAGTTTGCTGGGTCACTGGGTAACCCATTTCCCTCCCAGCTCTTGAGCTAAAGTTTTCAGAAGACTTAGCACCAACAAAGAGCTATTCCATGCGTCACTGGCTGCTGCTGTTGCTGCTGCTTCTTTTGCTTTTTAGGGCTGCACCGACGGCATATGGAAGTTCCCAGGCTTGGGGTCAAGTCGGAGTTGCAGCTGCCAGCCTACGCCACAGCCACAGCAACTCAGGATCCAAGCCTCGTCTTCCACCTACACCCCAGCTCACGGCAACACTGGACCCCTGACCCACTGAGCAAGGGCAGGGATTGAACCCACATCCTCATGGATACTAGCCAGATTTGTTTCTACTGTGCCACAATGGGCACTCCCCACTTGCATCATAATATTTGGCTGCTTTTTAACCAAAGCGAATTCTTTTTTGGAATGCTACATCAGTATATAAAGATCAATGTGAATTTCTTTCTTTTTTTTTTTTTTTTTGGTTGTGCCCATGGCATGCAAAAGTTCCCAGCCCAGGAATCAAATGCACACCACAACAGTGACCAGTGACTTGAGCCTCAGCAGTGACAGTTCCAGAGCCTTAGCTACTAGGCCGCCACGAAGCTCTCAGTGCTGGTTTCTTTCTTTCTTTCTGTCTTTTGTCTTTTCAGGGCCGCACCAGTGGCATATGGAGGTTCCCAGGCTAGGGGTCTAATCGGAGCTATAGCTGTCGGCCTATACCACAGCCACAGCAACTCAGGCTCCGAGCTGCATCTGCAACCTACACCACAGCTCATGGCAACACCGGATCCTTAACCCACTGAGCGAGGCCAGGGATCGAACCCACAACCTCATGGTTCCTAGTTGGATTTGTTTCTGCTGTGCCACAACGGGAACTCCTCTTTCCTTTTTTTAATGGCCACACATGTGGCACATGAAAGTTCCCAAGGGTGAAAACGGAGCTGCAGCCGAGGCCTATGCCACAGCCAAGGCAACACTGGATCCAAGACACATCTACAACCTACTTTATAGCTTGCGGAAATGCCAGATCCTTAACCCACTGAGCAAGGCCAGGGATCAAATCCGAATCCTCATAGACGCAACGTTGGATCCTTAACCCAATGAGCCCCAGTGGGAACTCCTCAACACTGATTCCACCCCTCCCTTTTTTTTTTAGGGTCACATCTAGGACATATGGAATTTCCCAGGCTAGGGGTCAATTGGAGCTGCAGCTGCCAGCCTATGCCACAGCCGTAGCAACGCCAGATCCGAGCCACGTCTGAGACCTACACTGCAGCTCATGCAACGCTGTATCCCACTGGGCAGGGCCAGGAATGGAATCTGTGTCCTCATGGGTACTTGTCAGTTTCTTTACTGCGCTGAGTCACAGCAGGAACTCCTCAATGCTGACTTCTTAAAGTCTGGATAAAAATCACGCTTGCCACATTAAAAAAAACAAAAATCAAACCCCCTTCACTATAATCTCACCAAGAACCAAAAGTATCTTATTTGTATTTTTGGCACAATTTGCTTTGTTTTTTCTCAGAATGTGAGGAGCCAGAAGGGAAATTCATTGAGATTTGTCAGCTTTTTAGGTAAAGGATTGTACTAACATATTTTTTATATTATTGGTATAGGAATTACCCAAATGGATGGAAAATTTCAAGAGCTAGACCAACCTTTGCATTAAAAAAATTCCAATCTAATTAATTCTAATGGATGAAAAGTCCATAAGGGAAAAGATAGAAGAGGCAAAAGAATTGTTTCTGTGACCTGAGGCAATCATTCAGTGCTTTGTGTACAATAATTAAAATAGAACCACAGCAGTTCCCATTGTGGGGGAGCAGAAACAAATCCAACTAGGAACCATGAGGTTGTGGGTTCGATCCCTGGCTTCACTCAATGGGTTAAGGATCCAGCATTGCCGTAAGCTGTGGTGTAGGTCACAGATGAGGCTCGGATCCTGCATTGCTGTAGCTGTGGTATAGGCCGGCAGTTGCAGCTCTGATTCTGGTCTACCCCTGGCCTGGGAACCTCCATATGCCTTGGGTGTGGCCCTAAAAAAAAAAACAAAACCAAAACCAAAAAACTTCAGGTTATGATTTGGGGGTAAAGCGGTTTCTTTTTTCTTTTTAGGGCCATACCCTTGGCATATTCCCAGGCTAGGGGTAGATCAAAGCTGCAGCTGCTAGCCTGCGCCACAGTCACAGCAACGCAGGATCTGAGCCAAATCTGGAACCTACGCCTCAGGTTGCAGCAACACCGGATCCTTAGCCCACTGAGCGAGGCCAGGGATGGAACCCACATCCTCAAGGACACTAGATCAAGTTCTTCACCTGCTGAGCCACAACAGAAACTCCAGAAAGCAGTTTCTGGAGAGTCCTGGAAGGGTATAGAAGCCTGCGGCAGGTTGCAGAGTGACAGGGAGATGAGAAATGTACACTGCTAGGACAGACAGCTCTTTCCAGAAGGTTAGCTGTGAAGATCTGAACTCGGTTATAGAGGAAATTGTTTGGGGGGGGGTGGGTGTTGTGAATGATATCACCTGACCAGCATCTCGCTGCCGTGAAACATCCAGAAACGCTGCACAAAATCAAGCAAACGTCTTTTGCAACGTACAGCTGGGTTTCAAGAAACTAAGGGGAACCCCCAGAGCCACAGATGAAGAGGAAATTGAAAACCAGGGTGAGGGAGCTGATGCATAGTTGTTGGTCTCGGTAAAGGAAAGGGCTTGGGTTTATATCCATCTATTTTGTCTTCTGCTTTTTTTTTTTTTTTTTTTTGTCTTTTTGTCTTTTTGCCTTTTCTAGGGCCGCTCCCATGGCATATGGGAGGTTCCCAGGCTAGGGGTCTAATCAGAGCTGTAGCTGTCAGCCTACACCAGAGCCACAGCAACTCAGGATCCGAGCTGTGTCTGCAACCTACACCACAGCTCATGGCTACGCTGGATCCTCAACCCCACTGAGCAAGGCCGGGGATGGAACCCTCACCCTTGTGGTTCCTAGTCGGATTCGTTTGCACCACACTACTATGGGAACTCCTATTTTGGAGATGAGGCTTTACCTGGGGCCTTAAAAACAGACACTAATATACAGCTCAGCCCCTTAAAAGGTGAGACCCTCAGTGAAAAAGCAGAATAGAAAAAAAAAAAAAAAAAGAGCAAACTTGCCATCAGCGAAGGGAGCATAAAAGAAACTTGTGGGTCTCACCCTGAGATCTCAGAATTCATCACCAAAGGAGTTCCCTGGTGGCCTAGCAATTAAGGATCTGGCTTTGTCACTTCTGTGGCTCAGGTTGGATCTCTGGCCCGGGAACTTCTGCATGCTATAGGTAGAGCCCCCTCCTCCCCAAAAAAGCAAACCAAGGTGAGCCCTTATTTAGGTTTGGGGTTCAAATTTACACCATTCTCATAGTCGCAGAAGCCCAAATAAAATGAACAAATAATGTGGTCCAGGGATGGTAATTTCCCTGAAGCATCCTTGGCAGGAGCTAACACAGAAACTCTCTAAGAGACACGTGGATTCCCACTGATATGGCCTTGCTGAAGCTGAGTTCACAGCCCCAGCTTAGAACACATAAGAGGAAGCCATCTGTCACGAAAGGGAGCAGACACAGGCCACCCTAGACCTTGGAACTCCAAACAAGGAGTTATTGAGTAACTCAAAAATGCATTGAGCAAAGGGCCATCCAGGAGGGTTTTTTTTGGTTTTGTTTTTTTGTCTTTTTAGGGCCCCATCCGAGGCATATGGAGGTTCCCAGGCTAGGGGTCCAATCAGAGCTGCAGCTGCCGGCCTACACCACGGCCACAGCAACGCAGGATCCGAGCCACATCTGTGACCTTCATCATAGCTCACCTCAACGCCAGAGCCTTAACCCACTGAGCGAGGCCAGGGATTGAACTGCGTCCTTATGGATGCTAGTCAGATTCGTGCCCCCTGAGCCACGATGGGAATTCCTCCCCAGTGGACCGTTCACACTTCATCGGCAGAGTCCCCATGACCCAGTCCTGTCAGCTGATGGTGACAACAAGAACTGACATATAGTTACTGGCTGGTGAGTGACAGAGATGGGCCAGCAGCCCTGATCTCTCCCTGTCTCAGTTCTGTCTTCCTGTCTTACTTCACCTCCCTCCACCCCCGCTGCTGCCAATAGAGACGGTGAGCCCCAGGGGGCGGGGCCAGGCCTGTTTCCTCCCACCCAGGGCCTGGCTCAGCGGCGGGTGTTCAGCAGACAGGCTGGATGAGTGTACCTGGCAGGGTCGGGGTGGGGGACGCTCCGCCTAGGGGCTTCGAATTGCCTGGCTGCTCCTCCAACCTCTGGGATCCAAGGGGCAAGAGGGGAGGTCCAGGCCCAAGGGCTCCCCAACCCTCCCGAATAGGAAGAGCTGCGTGTTGGCCTCTGCCAACCATAGCATTTCCAGGGTGTGGGTGAACTTGGCGGGGGGCGGGGGAGGGGGCGGTGCTGGAGGGCATTAAGCAGCACAGGATGACTACTCCCTGGCCAAGGCTCATGTCAGTCCCAGAACTTCTGGGGGAAGGTCTCAGAGTGGCGCTAGAATATCTAACACTTTCCTAACACTTGCTGATCCATCCATCTGTGTCCTTTTTTTTTTTTTTTTTTGTCTTTTTTGTTGTTGTTGTTGCTATTTCTTGGGCCGCTCCCGCGGCATATGGAGGTTCCCAGGCTAGGGGTTGAATCGGAGCTGTAGCCACCAGCCTACGCCAGAGCCACAGCAACGCAGGATCCGAGCCGCGTCTGCAACCTACACCACAGCTCACGGCAACGCCGGATCATTAACCCACTGAGCAAGTGCAGGGATCGAACCCGCAACCTCATGGTTCCTAGTCGGATTCGTTAACCACTGCGCCACGACGGGAACTTCAACATCTGTGTCCTTTTAACAAAGAAAGAGCAGATCTTAAGGTCAATGCCTCCCCCAGGGAACAATGTCTATGTAGAACTTGATATCTTTGTTTACATTATGTCTATTCACATGTTTTACCTTCTATTTCTGGCAAGGGATATTTGATGTTCCACTGACAGAGTGACACGAAACAGAGGCCTTGTCAAACAAATTTATTAAGAAAACAGTAAACCAATTTAAAGAAAAAAATGTGCAGGTGGTACGCTGATAGGGCAAACAGCCTAACATTCAGGACCCAAGTTTGGGAAGTCAGACCCCAGGGAATGGAAACTCCTTTGCCTCCCCCAACCCATGGCTCCTCGCCCAAAGGGGAGGTCAGCTGATACAGAGACTAGGGCTCCGTTTCTGCGGGGTGGGGCGTTGTAAGTAAGCCCGTCTTGGTGCACATCTGTTTCTCTGGACCACTCCAGCATGCTGGGGTGGAAGATGGCCAGAGGCCCCGTTTGGGGAGCTGCCCTTTCCCGGGAATGTGTCCCTCTCCATACTGGACCAAACCTAGCTCTCCTTGGCCCAGGGCCACCCTCACTGTGAAGGGTAAGATCCAGAGGGCTCATGGGTTGGTGGCCTCAAGAGAGGACACGACACCTGCTGGGCTTTTCAGACTCCAGGCCCCAGCTGCAGGCAAGAGAGGGCCTCTTGGGGAGTTCCTGTTGTGGCTCATCTGTAAGGAATCCGACTAGAAACCATGAGGTTGCGGGTTCGATCCCTGCTCTTGCTCAGCGGGTTAAGGATCCGGCGTTGCCGTGAGCTGTGGTGTAGGTCGCAGATGCGGCTCGGATCTGGTGTGGCTGTGGCTCTGGTGTAGGCCGGTGGCTACAGCTCCGATTGGACCCCTAATCGGCCGCAGGTGCAGCGCTAAAAAGGGGGAAAAAAGAGAGAGAGGGGACCTCTTTTTGCAGGGTGGGGGTGAAAACCACGGTTTGACGGTAATAAGATGCTCTTTTGCCTGGTCTTGAGCTCTCTGTCGGTGTTGTTCTGGAGGGGCGGCGTGGCTCTGGGAAGCTGAATATCTGTCATTTCCTGCTAGCAAGGCTGACACCCGTCATTGCCACACTCGACGAATCTTCAGCATCCATGGTACCCTTCACAACGCGGGCATCTTAGGTGCCTGCTGAAGGAGGGTGGATGTGCTATTTCCTGCCTGTCTGGTACCTTGAGTTCTTAATTCGGAATGTGATTTTGGCAGCTTCAGGCCCAGAGCTGGCCCCAAGTCCAGTTCTCTGTGCCGCAGCCCTTGGCAGCTGAGCAAAGGCCACTCCAAGCTTCTCTGCAGCACAGGCTCCATCCACACCCAGGCTGCCCAGGCCCAGATCCAAAGGAACTGAAACCCCCAAAGTAAACAGCCTGGGAGAGGCATTCTTGCCTGGGGTGGGGATGCCCTCAGGTGTGGGCTCGGGCTCTCAGAAGTCTCAGAGGCCTCTGGGGGCCAGTCCTCCAGGCCCTGGGGGTCAAAAACCCACGCTGGTCCGGCCTTCACGCCTCCAGAAAGCTGAGATCTCCTCCAGGGTGACCCGAGGCTGGAGGCCCCACTCGGGATCAGGGCTTCCTGGCCGCTGCCTCCGGGCCTGGGGGCTCCCCAGGTACCCACTGGCCTCTGGCCTCTGTTCAGGCTCGGCCCAGCTCACCAGGCCTGGGGCGTGGGGCCTCTCTTCCCAGACCTGGGGCCTCCAGAAGGTGCTGCGGGCTGGGGCCTGGGGCGGGGTCTGGGGGACCAAGGAGTTGCGAGGGGAGTTGGGGGCAGGTGGAGCTGTAGCTCGTGCCTCCAAGGTGCCCCCCAAGGTGGGTGGGTCTGGGGCGCGGTCCATCAGCAGGGGGACTGAGGAGCCATACCAGTCCTCCGAGCGCTCTCGGGGGGTGCCTGTGGGTTCGATCCACAGTTCTCCCCCCGGGCGCCAAACCAGGGTGGGCGCGAGGGTCCCCGGGTCTGGGCGGAGGGAGCGGCGGAACAGGCGTTCGGCCAACACGGCTGTGGTCAGGAGGAAGACGGCGGCCAGGGCGGCCAGGACCAGCATGATGGGGACGCAGGGCCCACAGGGCAGCGGGGGCCATGAGGAGGCTGCCAATGCCAGGGGCTCCTCCATGGGCCCGGAGGGCTGCTCTGGCGTCGGAGGCATCTGGAGAGGCAGAGAGAGGAGAGACAGGGCAGGAAGCGTGTGAGACAGGCTTGGCACATCTTGCGGAGGAGGGGGCAGCGGGTGTGCACAGAGTGAGGAGAGAGACAGCGGGGAGCAGGGCTTGGGGACGGCTGGCTGAAGAAACCACCCCAGGCAGACAAAGGAGCCAGGAGGACCCCGAAAGGGCAGGGGGGAGTCAGATGGCCAGAAAGATGGGGCTGACCTGGGTCTGCAGCCAGGCCCTCCTGCTCGGCATCCTCAGCCCCGTCCCTGAAGCCGCACGGTCCTCCCAGATTCCAGGGTGCCTCAGACAAACGTCCAAGGGCCCCAAGGTCTTCGTCCCTCCCCCTGCCGGCCCCACCCCCACCATCTCAGCCCCTTCGGGTCTTCTTAGAAGAGGAAGTTGCTGAGTGAGGAACTGAGAGCCTCCATTCCCAGCTCTGCCCAGCATGTGTGCCCCGCTCCTGGCCACTTTCACCTCCTCCACCTCGGTGGCACCCTGGACGCTCCTTTGCCCTCAAGTCCCTCGGGAGTTGGTCTTGCTCTCTGCAGAGGCTCCCCAGGTTTGCTGTGGTGCCTGATCTCAGGTGCCACCTCTGCTCCTGTCCCTGCCTCTCCGGCTCTGCCCAGTCTCTGCCCAACTCTGTCTCCCTTGTTTGTCTCGGATGGCCTCTCTCTGGCCCCAGCAACTGCCGCCCCCCACCCCCCGGCCGCATTTGCAGGGGCCTCCTGCCCGTTTCACCTCACCTCCAATGGTCCCTGAGCTCCTGGCTCTCCCTCAGAGCCACCCGTGCCTGTGTGAGCGGAGGACGCCGGGCAGTTGCCTTAGATGAGGGCGGAAGGGAGGGCACCACCTGTTGCTGGGCAACTGTGCCCTGGATCCCCCAGCCACCCCCGCGGAGCGTTTCCAAGGCAACCTGGGGGGATGTGGTCACCGCTGTGGGGAGGTGTTTCCTGGCAAGAGGTGGGGCCGGAATGGGCAGCGGCTCTGTGAACTCAGTGTCACCCCACAGTCAGGTCCCCTGGCCCCAGGACATCTGCCTGGAAGCCAGGAAAGAGAGACAGCCCATCCAGGCCACCAAGGTGCCTCGTTCTGTCTGCTCGCATGGGGGTGCCCTGTTCCTGCCCCACACAGTCAGCCCCACCAAACCCACTCCTGCTCTCTGCCCCCCATGCCCTTGTGCATGCCCCGCTTTCTCCCTGCTTTACATAAACATACATCTCCTTGTCTTCAAGCCTTTTAGCCACAATTTTGGTTGGAAAATGTCTGTGAGATAAGGCTTGGGTAGCAAAATATCAAGCCTCTAGGAAGGATGTAGGCTAGAAAAACATGCTTAGGGAGTTAAGAACCCAACTAGGATCCATGAGGATGCGGGTTCCATCCCCGGCCTTGCTCAGTGGGTTAAGGATCCAGCATTGCTGTGAGCTGTGGTGTAGGTCACAGACAAGACTCAGATCTGGCGTTGCTGTGGCTTATGGTCGGCTGGCAGCTGTAGCTCCAATTTGATGCCTAGCCTGGGAACTTCTATACAACACGGGTGCGGCCCTAAGAAAAGCAAAACAACCAAAAAAAAAAAAAAAAAACCATGCGTAGGCCTATCTCCAAGACCCTGAACATTTGCCATCTCAGCTCCTTTCTCCTGGCGCTAAGGGTCGAAGGAGCTGGGGCCGGGGTGGGAGGAAGAGCATCCGAGCCTGGATTGGAGGCCTTTCAGAGATGATCTCCTTCCACTCACTCCCTGACAAGTGACCAGTAAGCCCCGAATTAGGGAGGTGTTGTGCCCTAAGTCACACATGTCAGAGGACAGGGGATGCATAGACATGAATTATTCATCTGGCAAATAACCTCTACATAGCACCGGTATTCCTAGGTATTACTTTTTTTTTTTTCTTTTTAGGGCTGCGCCTGCGGCACATGGAGGTTCCCAGGCTAGGGGTCAAATCAGAGCTACAGCTGCCAGCCTACGCCACAGCCACAGCAACGCCAGAACCAAGCTGTGTGTGCGACCTACAGCACATCTCCTGGCAACACCGGATCCTTAAGCCACTGAGCAAGGCCAGGGATCGAACCCGCATCCTCATGGATCCTAGTCAGATTCGTTTCTGCTGAGTCACGATGGGAACTCCAATATTTTTTTTAAATTGGGTGTTCGTTGAGTTTAGGCTTAGGTTTCAATCCTTTTTTTCTTTCTTTCTGTTTTGGTATTCATATTTTGTTGTGCAAAATGACAGCCAGAGAATGTAAAAGGCTACCAAAAATATGTGGCTGTGTAAATGTCTCTCAAAAGAGGGTCACAGGAGTTCCCGTCAAGGCGCAGTGGTTAACGAATCTGACTAGGAACCATGAGGTTGCGGGTTCGATCCCTGGCCTTGCTCAGTGGGTTAAGGAACCGGTGCTGCTGTGAGCTGTGGTGTAGGCCGGCGGCTGCAGCTCTGATTTGATCCTTAGCCTGGGAACCTCCATATGCCGCAGGAACGGCCCTAGAAAAGGCAAAACAGAAGAAGAAGAAAAAAAAAGAGTCACAAGGGCAGCCTGACTCAGATTGCTCCATCCTAGTGGTTTGGAGGGAAGGACCAGAAGGAGCACAAAGGGGCCGGGGGTGGGAGTAGGAGGAAGGGTTCGTCCCAAGGCTCTGTGTCTTGTGACATCTGCAGAAACGTGATGAGATCAGATTTTGATGAGATTATAAGCCTTAAAATAAAACCTGAACGTAATATCACTGCAGTGGACACTTACAAATGGCTAAGGTGGTAAATGTCCCCTCATGGATGCCAATTGGGTTCTTAACCCAATGAGCCACGAGGGGAACACTTCCACTGTTGCACTTTCTTTTCTTTTTTTTTTTTGGTCTTTTTGCCATTTCTTGGGCCTCTTCCCACGGCATATGGAGGTTCCCAGGCTAGGGGTCGAATCGGAGCTGTAGCTGCCGGCCTACGCCAGAGCCACAGCAATGCAGGATCCGAGCTGTGTCTTCGACCTACACCACAGCTCACGGCAACGCCGGATCCTTAACCCACTGAGCAAGGCCAGGGATCGAACCCACAACCTCATGGTTCCTAGTCAGATTCGTTAACCACTGCGCCATGACGGGAACTCCCACTGCTGCACTTTCTACATGTGGCAAGACTGGCCGGCCAAACTTACTTTATTATTATTTCTATTGAGCTATCCTTCGCATACTATACATTTCACGCTTTTACTTTGTACCCTTCAGTGGTTTTTAGTGTAGTCACAAGGATGTGCAACCATCACCACTGTCTAATTTCAAAACTTTTTCATTACCCCAGGAGGAAACCTGTACCCATTCCTTCCTCCTGCCAGCCTCCGGTAACCACGACCTGCTTTCTCTCGCTACGAGTTTGTCGATTCTGGACATTGCATAGAAATGCAGCCATATGATTTGCGGCCTTTTGTGTCTTGCATCTTTCACAGAGCGTAATGTTTTCAAGGTTCATCCATGCTATAGCATGCATCAATACTTCATTCCTTTTTTTTATAGCTGAATAAATATTATCCCAGCATATGGATAGATATTTTCCCCACTATCCCAAAGCAGAGCATTTTTTTTTTTTGTCTTTTTGTCATTTTAGGGCCACACCTGCGGCATATGGGGGTTTCCAGGCGAGGGGTCGAATCAGAGCTACAGCTCTGGCCTATACCACAGCCACAGCAACGCAGGATCCGAGCCGCGTCTGCGACCCACACCACAGCTCATGGCAGCACCGGATCCTTAACCCACTGAGCAAGGCCAGGGAGTGAACCTGCAACCTCATGGTTCCTAGTCGGATTCGTTTCCGATGCACCACGATGGGAACTCCAAAATAGAGCATTTTTACGAGAACTTCTGTAAGCCAAAACAGTGTAAAATGAAGACGCAATCATCTTAGGATACATCTTGCTAACAGATGCACAAAATAAACTGAGATAAAGCACAGATGCTCACAGACACAATTCCTGCAGCCCTGTTTGCCTTGACACTTTCCTCCTGCAGTGACGGAGTGTATCTTCCACTGCTCATCCAGCCTCATTCAAAAGTCTCTGTTCCAGAGTTCCTGTCGTGGCTGGCTTAGTGGTTAACGAACCTGACTAGTATCCACAAGGATGCAGGTTCAATCCCTGGCCTCGCTCAGTGGGTTAAGGAGCCAGCGTTGCTGTGAGCTGTCGTGTAGATCACAAACGCGGCTCGGATCTCGTGTTGCTGTGGCTGTGGCGTAGGCCAGCGGCTACAGCTCTGAGTCAACCCCTAGCCTGGGAACCTCCATATGCCGAGGGTGTGGCCCTAAACACACACACACACACACACACACACACACACACACACACACACACACACACACACACACACACACACACACAAAGTCTCTGTTCCTCACAAGCTACTCTTCGCAGCCATAACTGACTCTGTGTCCTTCCTCTAAGTGCCTCGAAGTTTACCGAGTACATTTTTCTGTCTCATTTAATCGTCTAAAATAACACTTTGAGGAATTCCTTGGTGGCTTAGCCATTAAGGATTCAGCATTGTCACTGCTGTGGCTCAGGTCATTGTGGTGGCACATGTTTGATCCCTGGCTTGGGAACTTCCCTTTTTTCTTCTTTTTCTTTTTAGGGCCACACCCATAGCCTAGGGAAGTTCCCAGGCTAGGGGTTGAATTGGAGCTGTTGCTGCCGGCCTACGCCAGAGCCACAGCAATGGCAGATCTGAACCCCGTCTTCGACCTACACCACAGCTCGCAGCAACACTGGATCCTTAACCCACTGAGCAAGGTCGGGGATCGAACCTGCAACCTCATGGTTCCTAGTTGGATTTGTTTCCACTGTGCCATGATGGGAACTCTACTTTTACCAGATTTCTTGATTCCACCTGTGACCAGGGAGCCTTTCCCCAAGGCCTTTGCGCTTAGCTCCTCAAGTTTCTTCTGCTCCCCCTTCTCTTTCTGCTTCAATGCCTAAATCCAGCTCCTTGGCCTGCATCTTGGGCTGCTCCAGGGGCTTCTTCTTGCCATCTTCATGGCCCATATGGCACCTGCCGTGCCTTCCCCAGCCTCCACATGAAGTTTAAATCCCTTCTGGCACCCTCTATTTTTGCTTGACGCCTTTCCCAAAATACATATCCTTTTGCTCCTGGATCTGTGTACCCTGGCACAGCACAGACAAGTGTCTTTCTTCATGGGATGTCCGAAAAATTCCTTTTCTTCTTTTAAGTAGGGAGTAGGGGCCCAGTGGGAGTATAGACTTCAAATTCAAGCTCTGGGGGCTCCCGTGGTAGCTCAGCAGAAACGATTCTGACTAGTACTCATGAAGATGCAGGTTTGATCCCTGGCCTCGCTAGGTGGGTCAAAGGATCCTGTGTTGCTGGGGCTGTGGCGTAGGCCGGTGGCTGCAGCTCCGATTTGACCCCTAGCCTGGGAACCTCCATATGCTGCAGGTGTGGCCCTAAAAAGACCAAAAAAAAACAAAAAAAATCTAGCTCTGATAGTTACTGTCTGGATGACTCTGGGCAAGTCGTCTTCCCTCTGTGAGCCTGTTTGTCAGCAAAATGAGGAGTTGAGGTTCCACGCCTGATCTCCAAGGGCTCATGCAACTCTCACATTGTGTGGAACTGGCAGGACACCTGTCACCCCTGTCACCAGTTTGAAGGTCTCAACGTGGAGGCCAAGAGGCCCTGAATTCTGATCCCCTACTCAGTGTGTCCCTTCCTCCTCTCCTCACCCTGCCCCTAGGCTCCAGGTGCGCTGCGGCAAGGTGTGGAGCGACTATGTGGGTGGCACTCAGGGGGACCTGGAGGAGCTCTTTCTTTACCCGGAGGAGTCGGTGGTCCAGGTGTCTGGCAAATACAGCTCCTACCTGAGGAAGCTGGTCTTTGTGACTGACAAGTTCCACTTCCTAGCTTTTGGGAAAGACACAGGCACGAGTTTCAATGCTGTCCCCTTGGACCCCAACACTGTGCTACGATTCATCAGTGGCTGAGCTGGGAGCCTTATTGATGCCATTGGCCTGCACTGGGACTCCTACTCCAGGGACTACGAGAACTGCTGAGTTACACGGCACCCCTGCAAGGGGGGGGTGTGGGAACCCCGAGATCACCAACCACCATCTACATGTCTCAATAAAGAAAAATACATGGACATGGCTAAAGCTGGTGTGTGGTGGGGCGTCTGCAGCTGGGATCCACCCCCGGACTCTACGTATGGATGCGTGAATCTCCTTTTTGGCTACTTGTCAGATGTCAACCCAGGGAAGAGTGGGAGGATAAAGGAGAGAGGTATACACATCCTGGGTTTTGGGGCTCCCATCATGGTGCATCGGAAACGAATCTGACTAGGAACCATGAGGTTGCGGGTTCGATCCCTGGCCTTGCTCAGTGGGTTAAGGGTCCACTGTTGCTGTGAGCTGTGGTGCAGATCACAGATGTGGCTCAGAGCCCACGTGGCTGTGGTGTAGGCCGGCGGCTACAGCTCCGATTGGACCCCTAGCCTGGGAACCTCCATGTGTGCCACGGGTTTGGCCCTGAAAAAGCCAAAAAAAGAATTCTGGGTTTTTCTTCACAATTTATCAAGAGGAGGTAAGATTCTGGCCTGTAGCCCAGTTCTCTTTTCAAGTGTTGACCCAAACTCGAGTTCTGAGGCCAAGAAGGCCTAGTTGTGGATAATGACTTGAACCACATCAGTTCCACTCTCCGGCCCTTGTTTTCCCCTCGAGACAGTGCCTCGCCACCAAAAGGCACCTCACTCCCCTGACCTTAACCCACTGGCTGCACGTGGGTGGCCTGGGCCATCTTCCTTTGTTCTTTCCCAGAACTCACCTGAGTCCCAAAGTTTAGCCTAAGTTCCTGCCAAGGACTCTGCCTATTACTGCGGCTTTCCCACCTTTACCCACAAGCGCTGGGGTCCTTGCTCAGCTCTTTGAGAACCGAGGTTCTTTCCTTAGGAAGTCACCATCTCCTCAACAGCTTCTACTCTGCCAGCCCCATCCTTAAAAAAGGCATTCGGGAGTTCCCGTCTTGGCGCAGTGGTTAACGAATCCGACTAGGAACCATGAGGTTGCGGGTTCGATCCCTGGCTTTGCTCAGTGGGTTAAGGATCCGGTATTGCCGTGAGCTGTGGTGCAGGTTGCAGACGCGGCTCGGATCATGCATTGCTGTGGCTCTGGTGTAGGCTGGTGGCTACGGCTCCGATTAGACCCCTAGCCTGGGAATCTCCATATGCCGCAGGAGCAGCCCAAGAAATAGCAAAAAGACCAAAAAAAAAAAAAAAAAAAAGGCATTCCAAGGAGGGTGGAGATTTCCATCATGGGTTGCCATGAACACAGGGGGTTGGCTGGGGCGACTGGACATATATATAAAAGAAAATTTGTTGTAAAGAATTGGCTTATGCAGCTGTGGAGCCTGGCTAGGCAAATCTGAAATCTGTATGGAAGCCCAGCAATCTGGAAACTTCTGGGCAGGAAGAGATGCTACAGTCTACAGATGAAATTTCTTCTTCCTCAGGGAAACCTCAGTTTGGCACCTCCCCCCACCAAGATTAATTTATTAGGTTATAAAAATCTATACTCTTAGTACAGTTTGACTTCTGTTTTGTTTTGGCTGGGCCCATGGCATGCATAAGTTTCTGTGCCTGGGATCGAACCAGAGCCACAGCTGTAACCAGAGCCACAGCAGTGACAACAGTGATAACCTGCTGAGCCACAAGGGAAGTCAGACTTTATTATTTTAGATTCCACCTATAAATGATACCATGCAGTATCAGTTTTGCTCTCAAGACTTGTAATTGACTAGATAAGGAATATCCAGGATAATGTCACTTATTTAAAGTCAAAGGCCTGTAGACAGTCACCAGGTCTACAAAATATCTTCACAGCAATACCTAGATCAGTTTAATGAAATACTATACTATAGTTTAGCCCAAGAGACACATGAACTACCTGTTGCACCTGATTAAACCTAAGAGGGCTGAGGTGGGGATTCTGGATAATGACAGGGAGTAAAGGAGTTTGCTGACCAGTCAGGTAAATGGATTACTGAGTAATAGTGGGAACCTCACTGTCAAAGGTCAGAATGAGTTGACAGTGTACTGCACAGGGACTTAGGAAACTGAAGTTCTAGCTCTGCTCAGGTATATGACCTCAGCCAAATCTCTTAACCTCTTTAGATTTCAATTATCCCACCCCCCCCTTTTTTTTTTTGCCTTTGCCGCTCCCACGGCATATGGAGGTTCCCAGGCTAGGGGTCGAATCGGCACTCTAGCCGCCAGCCTACGCCAGAGCCACAGCAACATGGGATCCGAGCTGAGTCTGCAACCTACACCACAGCTCACGGCAACGCTGGATCCTTAACCCACTGAGCAAGGCCAGGGACCGAACCGGCAACCTCATGGTTCCTAGTTGGATTCGCTAACCACTGCGCCACAAGAACTCCTCAATTACCCCTTTGTAAAATAAGCTTAATTTGGTCAAATGCTCTCTAAAGCCTGTCACACCTAGAAATCTGAATTCTGGACTTCCTTTGTGCCACAGTGGGTTAAGGATCCCACATTGTTACTGCTGTGACCAGAGCAATGCATTAATAAATATTTTCAACTTGTATTTATTTCTAACACAGTAAATGTGGATTGATAAAAATCAGAAGATATTTGGGGTCTCAATTTTTAAGAATGTAAAGGGATTTCAAGGCCCTCCCCAAAATATTAGAACCAGTGGTCCAATATTTGTTTTGTTTAGTTTATTATAGTTTGACATAATGTCTAAACCAGGGCCTTACCAGGAGCTCAAAGATGGGATGGTCACGCCTGGTTAAGCTCCAGAAGGGATAGGGAACTATTTTACAGATGACTGAACTCGTAGGACATGGGCGAAGTTGACTAACAGATTGAGCATGACTTTCACGCCCACTCCGCCGCCTAGAGCTCTGTTACAAAGGAAGGGACATCCCAGCTGGGATCCTCAGCTCAGGCATGTGACATAAAGGGACACACATGTCACCTGGCCTCTGCACCTCATATAGTGGCTTTGGAATCAGCAGGACCTAACTGTCCACAACCCAGCCAGCAGGGTCCTGATCTAAATAAGTGACCAGACGTTAAAGCACCGTTGACTGGCCCCCCGAGGTCAAGTCCGGAAAGCCACAAAAGGATCCCCTCCCACCAAGCTCGAGAATCAAATTCTGAGGCAAGAAAGTGTAAAACTGAAGATCACTACCAGTCGTTTAGAATAATCCCATGCCCATGCATCTTTCTTATCCCTATAGTGTGCCATATTCTGCCACGAAAACAGCGAAAACTGTATTTAGTTCAGAGAAATTTTCGGATAAATCGATTAACTATCTCGGAACACCGTCTGCTTGATTTCGTACCAAAAGTCGCAGTTTGAGAGGGGAAAAAAACAAAAAACAAAAAACAAAAAAACCGAGGCGAAATGTCTACACCTAAGATAAATCTACGCCTCGAAACCCAGAAGGTAAAAAGAGCCGGGGGCTGGCGACGCTCACCAGCACCCCCGACGGCCACTGTCGCAAACGCCTCCGGCGGCAGCGGAGTTTGCGCGGGAGGGCCTGCCCGACGTCAACGGCCGGGGAGCGGATGCGCGCGCATGCGTTCTCGGCCCAGGGAAACTTTCTTGCAGAACCCGGAGGCGAGCCCTAGAGGGCGGGATAGCGGCGAGGCACTAGAAGGGGCTTCCGGCGGCAAGTAGCCGTGATTGGTGGAGCCCAGGAGAGGGGGCGGGGCAGTGAGAAATTCGAACAGAGAGGCGGGCCCAAGGAGGGAGTGGAATGGACGCGGGGCTCCCGGCGCGGAGGCGACGCGAGATGGCGGCGGCGACCTCGGGTACTCGAGCCTGGGCAGGGCGGGGTGCCAGAGTCTGGAGCTTTGTGGGGCGACGCGTCCCAGTCGGGTCCGGGCCCCGCGAGTAGTCCGGGAGACGCCGGAATGGCGCGGCAGCGGGGAGGGGAAAGTGGGAGTGTGGAAGTCTCAGGCTGGTGCCTTCTCACTGTTTCCTGCTCTCGGCGCGGATCAATAGACCGGGGTTGAGACCCAGTTCCGGTGCACTTTTGAGCCTAGCGCCTTTTTCCTCAGGGAGCTTTAGTTTTGTCTGTGAAGTGGGGACAGTGACCCATCTGAGAAGATTACATGAGTAAGCGAGCGAAAAATAGCTACTACTCCAACTGTAAGGACAAAAGAAAGGGAGCTGGATGCGTCTTTGGGGAAAGAGCCCGTGTGTGACATGTTGTTTGGGTGCGGGGAGATCCCTCAGAGAGGCAAGAGTTTCAGACAGGCTGCAGCTGGGTGTGAATTGTTGGCATAAGATGTGCTGAGATCACCGAAAAGGGAAAGAAGGGGTTGTTTCCTTTCCCTCCAGCCGTGGAAGTCAGTACTCTTTTTAGGGTTGGGAAGGCTTTTAGGACATTCAGAATCTTGCTCTCTGCTCTCTTCTTGTAGACTGAATTCTGGTTAGTGATTATAGCGGGTACCACGGATATTTGAGTCTCTTACTGTTTGTCAGGCCCCGTGGAGAAACAAACCTATTTAGTAGAATGTCAAACACATGTTGCAGCCTTGCTTGGTGCCAGGCACAGCTGGAAACACTTTATGCTGATGAATTATTTAATCTCCTCAATGCGGTGAGGTGGGTCTGTTACTGCCTTGTGTTTTTGGTTTTTTTTTTACTTTTTTTTTATTACTCAAATGAATTTATCACATCTGTAGTTGTATAATGATCATAACAATCTGATTTCACAGGATTTCCATCCCACAGCCCAAGCACATCCCCCCACCCCCCAAACTGTCTCCTCCAGAGACCATACGTTTTTCAATGTCTGTGCGTCAGCATCTGTTCTGCAAAGAAGTTCAGTCTGTCCTTTTTTCAGATTCCACATGTCAGTGAAAGCATTTGATGTTGGTGTCTCATTGTATGGCTGACTTCACTTAGCATGATAGTTTCTAGGTCCATCTATGTTGCTAAAAATGCCGGTATTTCATTCTTTTTAATGGCTGAGTCATATTCCATTGTGTATATGTACCACATCTTGATCCACTCCTCTGTCGATGGACATTTAGGTTGTTTCCATGTCTTGGCTATTGTAAATGGTGCTGCAATGAACATCGGAGTCCATGTGTCTTTGGGAGTCGTGGTTTTCTCTGGATAGATGCCCAGGAGTGAGATTGCTGGATCAAATGGTAGTTCCATGTTTAGTTTTCTGAGGAATCTCCATACTGCTTTCCACCGTGGTTGCACCAATTTACAATCCCACCAACAGTGTACTAGGGTTCCTTTTTCTCCACACCCTCTCCAGCACTTATTGTTTGTAGACGTTTTGAGGATGGCCATTCTGGCTGGTGTAAGGTGGTACCTCAGAGTGGTTTTGATTTGCATTTCTCTAATAATGAGTGATGTTGAACATCTTTGCATGTGTTTCTCGGCCATCTGTATGTCTTCTCTGAAGAACTGTCTGTTTAGATCTTCTGCCCATTTTTGGATGGGGTTGTTTGTTTTTTGGTATGGAGCTGCAGAAGTTGTTTGTAAATTTTGGAGATCAATTCCTTGTCAGTTGATTCACTTGCAAAGATTTTCTCCCATTCTGTGGGTTGTCTTTTCATTTTGTTTAGGGTTTCCTTTGCTGTGCAGAAACTTTTAAGTTTGATTGGGCCCCATTTGTTTATTTTTGTTTTTATTGTCAATACTCTAAGAGGTGGATCTGAGAAGATGTTGCTGTCTTTTACGTCAGAGAGTGTTTGGCCTATGTTTTCCTCTAAGAGTTTTATAGTGTCTGGTCTTATATCTAGGTCTTTAATCCATTTGGAGTTTATTTTTGTGTATGGTGTCAGGGGAGTGTTCTCATTTCATTCTTTTCCATGCGGCTGTCCAGTTTTCCCAGCACCACTTATTGAACAAGCTGTCCTTTCTCCATTGTCTATCCTTGCCTCCTTTGTCATAGATTAGTTGGCTGTAGGTGCGTGTTACTGTCTTGTTTTACAGATGAAGAAACTGAGCCATAGATGAGTTTAAAATCTTGCTTAGGGAGCCCCCACTGTGGATTAGTGGTAATGAACCTGATTAGTATCCATGAGGACGTGGGCTTGTGGGTTTGATCCCTGGCCTCGCTCAGTGGGTTAGGGATCCTGCGTTGCCAGAAGCTGTGGTGTAGGTCGAAGATGCTGCTTGGATCCTGCGTTGCTGTGGCTCTGGTGTAGGCCAGCAGCTACAGCTCCAATTGGACCCCTGGCCTGGAACTTCCATATGCCGCACGTGCAGCCCTATAAAAGCAAAAAGCAAAAAAAAAACCAAAAAAGCAAAAAACTTGCTCAAAGTTGGGAGTTTCCACTGTGGCGCAGCAGGATCAAGGTTGTCTTTGCAGCAGCTCCGGCTGCTTCAGAGCAACAGGTTCGATCACCCGCCTGTGCAGTGGGTTAAGGATCCAGCATTGTTGCACCTGTGGCTATGATTCCATCCCTGGCCTGGGAACTTACATATGACACTGGGCTGCCAAAAAAAAAAAGGGCAAAAAAAACCTTGCTTAACGTTAACACACAAACCCAACTGGTATCCATGAGTACGCGGCTTCGATCCCTGGCCTCGCTCAGTGGGTTAAGGGTCTGGCGTTGCCGTGAGCTGTGGTGTAGGCCTCCAGCTGTAGCTCTGATTCGAGCCCTAGCCTGGGAACTTTCATATGCCCTGGGTGCAGCCCTAAAAAACAAAACAAAAAAAATTATGCCCAGCACATGATATTTACTCTGTCTGAGCACAACCTCCCCTCACCCTTCCAAGATCTACTGTGTCTGGTACATAGTAGTTTTCATAAAAATGCTTGAATATAGAGTTCCCGTTGTGGCTTAGTGGTAATGAACCTGACTATATCCATGAGGATGCAGGTTCGATCCCTGGCCTTGCTCAGTGGGTTAAGGATCTTGCGTTGCTGCGAGCTGTGGTGTAGGTTGAAGATGTGGCTTGGATCCCATGTTGCTGTGACTGTGGTGTAGGCCAGCAGCTGCAGCTCCAATTTGACCCCTAGCCTGGGAACCTCCATATGCTGCAGGTGCAGCCCTAAAAAGACCAAGAAATGAGAATAAAAATTACTTGAATGAATATTGTCACTTCCCTAGAGAAGCTTATAGTCTGTTTCAGTAGATAGTCATGTAAATATATTGAAAAGCAATAAGAGATATGTATAAGCTGCTATAGGGAGTGCAGAATCTAAGATAAACCCTTGGTTATTCTAGGAAGACTACATTAGGGAAATGAGAGTTGAGGTGAATTTCAAAGGTTGGCGTTTGCCAGGCCTTGGTGGGACCAAAAGACCACCAAATGATCGATTTATTTATGAGGTAAAAAGAGGCCAAAGACGCTCTCTTTGGCACAATTTCCTCATCAGTAAAAGAAAAAAGCTGAGTGGAAGTTGGGAATTATGGGAGAGGGGAAAATTAAAAGAAATCAGTGCTAGCTTCACCCGACCTCAAAGTTGCTTTCATGATGAAAGGGGCAGACTCTTGGACTGTCGGCAGCTGTGTGCCTGTGCCTCTCTTTCCCTGGACTCTGAGCTTTGGAGCATGAGTGCCAATGTTCTATGTTCGGTCCTTCATCAAATCTTAGTTTGTTCAGCAAATACTCTCTAAGAGCCTACTCTGTGCCAGATATTGGGAATGTAAAGGTGGGCCCAGTAAGACTTATTTTCACTGAGTTCATAGTTAAATGGAGAAGGCAGACACATAGGCAGTTATGGTGAAGTGTCATGAGTGCTTGGAGAGGCTCACCTAACAGAGCCTTTGGGGCAGTCATTTTACAAGGGAAGGGTTTTTGTTTGTTTGTTTGTTTTTGCCTTTTTGAGGGCAGCACCCGCAGCACATGGAGGTACCTAGGGTAGAGGGCAGTTGGAGCCACAGCCACAGCCACACCAGATTCAAGCTGCCTCTGCGACCTACACCACAGCTTTTGGCAACGCCAGATCCTTAACTCACTGAGTGAAGCCAGGGATCGAACCCGAAACCTCATGGTTCCTGGTCAGATTCGTTTCCACTGCAGCACGACGGGAACTCCTACAAGGGCAGGTTTTTAAGAGGAAGTAAGATGTAAGGGTTTACCTCAGTCCCTGGAGGCAGGGAGGTAAGAAGATACCCCAGGGAGAGGATAGCGGGTGCGAAGCCCCACAGATGCGAGAGAACTTAGCCTGTTGCAGAAACTGAAGGAAATGCATCACAGGGAGAGAATGATTTGGAAGGAAGTGAAACAAGGAGACCAGTTGGGATGCTCTCTCTCTCTCGAGATGATGATGATGGCCTTGGCGAAGATTGTGCAGTGAGGACGGGGAGGAGTGGACTCATTAAAAAAGTAGAATCGACAGATGTTAATAAAAGCCCAATGTGGGAAACGAGAGAGAAGAAATTAAGACAGACTTTCCCATCTTTGGTTCCATTTATTTATGTTAGCACAGAAGGAAGATGGAGTTGCAGACAGATGGGGAAGGGATTCTGTTTAAGATGAGTTTAGAGTTCTCTTGTGGCGCATCGGATTAAGGATCTGGCGTTGTCACTGTAGTGGCTTGGGTTCAGTCCCTGGCCTGAAGTTCCAAATGCCAGAAATAAATAAATAAATAAAATATGGTTGGAATTTGAATTACTTGAACCGCGTAAGAGGAGATATCAGGGCAGCAGCAAGGAATGTGGATCCAATGCTCAGGAGAGAGCTCTGGTGGGGGGTGTGTGTGTCAATTAGAAGTCCTCAGATTTGAGGTGGTAATTGAAGCCAAGAGAGCCGGTGACGGTGACCATGAAATTAATTACGAGTGGTTCTCAACTGGGGGCAGTTTTGTTCCCCATGGGGCCACCTGTGATGTCTGGGGATATTTTGGGTGGTTACAATGCTGTTCTAAGCACTTCTACATAAATTACCTTATTTACTGCCTTAACTACCCAACAAGTAGTTATTTTTATTTATTCCCAACTTTATAGGTGGGGAAATTGAGGCACAGGAATAGAAAGTCATTCCCAGGGTGGGGGCAGGGGAAATGCTGCTACTGGTATAGTGTTTAGCACAAACTCCTTTGTGTTAAACTTCCTGCAATGTACAGGACAGCCCCACCACAAAGACATATCCAGCCCCAAATATCAATAGGACAGAAACTGAGCAACCCTGATCTAGAGAGAGGACACGGGGAGCCTAGGAACCACATTTAAGGCTGGCAGAAGCTGAGAAGTGAATAGAGGGCTGGTGGGGACCTGGAAGCTTACAAAAAATTATACTTCATTAAGGAAAGCAGATCAAGGGTGTTGAATACTTCTGGGAAGTCAAACAGGATGGGGACTGAGCTTGTCTTTTGGACTTAGCAGTAAGGAGGTCATTAAGTGACCCTACTGAATGGTGTGGGCAGAAGTGAGCTGCTGCCTTGAAGGGCCTGTGTAAGGGGAGAGAGAATGTAATGATGACAGTAACAACAGCTGACCCATGCTGAGTACTTACTGCTGGTACTGTGCTAAACATTATATGTACATTATTTCTTTTGACTCATAGCGGTATGAGGGTAGATACTGTTATTTTTATAAAAAGAAACTGAGGCTGGAAGAGGTTCGGAAACCTTCCCAAGGTCACACAGCTACTAAGTGGAATTTGTCTCCAAGGCCCATGGGGATACAAAGATGAAGGGGTTGAGAAGGCCCAGAGAGTCACATAATGAACTTTGGAGTTAGCCCTTCATTTGAAGCTCAGTCCGTGGGCAAGCCAGCAAACCTATCTGTACTGAGGTTTCCTCACTGGGAAAATGGGGGAAGATAAAATAAAACCCTTACTAATGTAGCATTGAGAACTATGTCTAGATACTTACATTGCAACACAACAATGGGAGGAAAAAGTATGTATACATGTATATGTAACTTGGTCCCCGTGCTGTACAGTGGGAAAAAAATAAAATCAGATTTTTTAATAGGAAAAAAAAAAACAAAACACCTTACTGAGCTTTTACCAAGTACAATGCTGTTCTAAGCACTTCTACATAAATTACCTTATCTACTGCCTTAACTACCCAACAAGTAGTTATTTTTATTTATTCCCAACTTTATAGGTGGGGAAATTGAGGCACAGGAATAGAAAGTCATTCCCAGGTTATTTAGTTAGTTGTAGGTATCAGAGCTGGGATTTGAGTCCAGACCATCTTCCCTTGACTTTTTTCTTTTTTTTTTTTTTTTTTGTCTTTTTGCCATTTTTCTTGGGCTGCTCCCGCGGCATATGGAGGTTCCCAGGCTAGGGGTCCAATCGGAGCTGTATCCACTGGCCTATGCCAGAGCCACAGCAACGTGGGATCCGAGCCGCGTCTGCAACCTACACCACAGCTCACGGCAACGCCGGATCCTTAACCCACTGAGCAAGGGCAGGGACCGAACCCGCAACCTCATGGTTCCTAGTCGGATTCGTTAACCACTGCGCCACGACGGGAACTCCCCCTTGACTTTTTTCTAATCTTGAATTACTACCAACCTACTATGTACTAGTTTCTCTGTTGACATTTTACATGTTACTTCTTTTCATCCTCATTAAGCTCCAGGCCCACCCCACCCCAAGGAAAGTGGGGCACATGGATGTTAAGTCCCTTGCCCAGAGTCACACGCTAATATATGTTAGAGCTGGAATTGAAATGCAGCTCTGTTTAACCAGAGTCTCTACTCTCTGCATCACCAGACTTCCCCTTCACCCTGTACCATCACTGAACTTCCTTAAGTCCTTCCATAGCTGCCGTCTTTCTCTGTTCTCACACACTCACAAACCCCTGGGAAAGACGGGCAAGGAGAGGCTCCTGCACACATTCTTGATAAAAGTCAGTCAGCGTCCTTGCTTCTTAGTTTTCTTATCCGCACAGGTGCCCCTGCAGGTTTCTACTTACTTGCTCCTGACTTTCTGGATTGCTGGGAGGGTCAAATGAAAGCTAGATGCCTGAGTGCTTTGGAAACCTTAAAGTGAGAAATGGTGTTATTGGCTTCATTTGTCCCATGAAGGAACAGAGGCCCAGTTTTTGGAACAGCCATCAGCTTGTGGTTATACCTTACTTATGCGTAAGAGTCTTCCCAGGGGTAGTCTGTCCACCTTTTTGTCCTGCTGTCTCTGTGTTGGCCACATATACCAGCCTCTTGCCTTATATGAGGCCTCTGGTCCCCACAACCAGCTGCTACCACCAGCACAAACAAGAGAGTCAGAGATACTGAGAACTTTCCCATTTGGTCATGATAGGTAATACAGCATCCTCATTGAAAGCAGGGTTTTGGAGGTGATGAGATGGAGGGGTGAATTCTGCTGTTAGCCAAGGGCTGTAGTGTAGTATCCTCCAGGGTAAAATAGAGTAATACCCTCCTCATAAAGCTTCAGCTCATTCAATCCTCACAGAAATAGAGGTATCCCCCGACTTTTTAAAAAAGTTTTATCTTAACTGCATTTTCTGATGATAAAAATAATTCATAATCTCCCTTCCCTCCAAATGATTGAGATTTAATTATGGGAAGCAAACTAAACAGAAAGCTTACAATAGAGAAGGACTGACTGTCAGTGCCTTTTACAAACCGAGCTAGGACAGAAAGGGACTGGGGGCTGCCTCTTAACCTTATCCCTCCCAAAGATGTCCACAGTGTCATCATTATTATTTTAATGCACGCATTACAGCCTTACGGATCTGGGTAATATAGAACATAAACCCACATACTCCCCCATCAAGAGAAAACCATCAAGGGAGTTCCCATTGTGGTTCAGTTGGTTAAGAACCCAACTAGTATCCATGAGGATGTGGGCTGGATCCCTGGCCTTGCTCAGTGGGTTAAGGATCCAGTGTTGCCGCTGCAGCATAAGTTGCAGGTGCAGCTCGGATCTGGTGTTGCTGTGGCACAGGCTGGCAGCTGCAGATCCAATTTGATTTGACTCTAGCTGGGGGACTTCCATATGCCATGGATGCGGCCCTAAAAAGAAAAAAAGAGAAAACCACTATTAACAGTTCGGGGCATGTGTATGTGTGTCTGTACTTATTTGTATGTATTATAAACTGCAGGTGAGAAATAGAGACACAGAAAAGTCAGGCAGTTCATTGACTGGTTTTTGATGGGGGCACATGTCAACTCTCAATCCCAGAACAACCCGTGAGGTCCTGGTCTGCTCTACCTTGACAGTTTAATTGTGTCACAGCAGCAGCAGCAGCAGCAGCAGCAGCATAAGCAGCATAGCATCACCCCAGAGTTGCTAGAAATACAGAGTCGTAGGCGTCACTCCAGGGAATGAAGCCAAATCCCTATTTTAACTAGATCTTCCAGGTTATTTGTGTACACGTTGCAGTCTGCATCCCACTGGGCCTACTTATAGAGCAGGGTAGGAACTGAGGCCAGGCTTGGGGACACCCACAGCATGGCCAGGATGGAAAGCGCTTTCCCCCAAATGAGCTGTGGCCCCCGCCCTCCCAATGGTATCCCAGGCCCCAGCTCCAGGCCTCCTTCCCTGCCCTGTTGTTAAGGTTACAGGGGTCTCTGGTCCATTTTGATGCTGGGGTTTTGTTCTGCTTCTAGGCTCTACTTATAGGTCTTTTGAGGAGCAAAAAGCAAACAGGCAAAATGTAGGTTATGGTACAAGATAAAGTAATAGCCTCATGGCCGCAGGCACAAAACACTGAGGTGCTGGGAAGAGTAGCTGCACCACTGAGCATCTTCATTGGTAAAATGGGACTAACAGAACAGACTAATGTGCCTCTCAGGGACAGCCTGAAGATTAAAGCGTGCCTAGAGGTAGTCGGTGCTTCGTAAATGTTAATGTTTGCTAAGTACTGGATCTGGTTCCCAGTCCCGGCCTGTGTATAATCTTTCTCCGCCAACCCCCCACCACATTGCCTGAGACCCTGTATTTGATTCATCTTTTTCTTTCGTCTGCCCTTCTGTGCTCACCCCACTGACAGAACCCACACAGAGTCCTGCTTCACCAGTTCTCCAAGGGGGTGGCGCTTTCACACCCCCGAGCTCTTGCCCATGCCTTTCCTTCTGCCTGGAAAGCTTGGCAGTGACCCTGCTCGTCCTAAAGGGGTCAGCTAAATTAACTACCTCCTCCTCTGAGACTCCTACCCTTACCTCTCAGCAAAGCTTCCACCCTACTTATGCCGAAAACTTGTCTTCTTTCTTCCAGGAGCCGGTCGCTGTCGGCTTAGCAAGGTGGGAGCCGGCCGGCGCCCGCCTCCGGCTCGAGTGAGGGTAGCTGTGCGACTGCGGCCATTTGTGGATGGAACAGCTGGAGAAAATGATCCCCCCTGTGTACGGGGCCTGGACAGCTGTTCGCTAGAGATTGCCAACTGGAGGAACCACCAGGAGACTCTCAAATACCAGTAAGCTTCAGGCCCCTCTCCCTTCTGTCCCTCTCTCTCCTAGGCCCGCTCACACCATCCCCTGCCCGGGTCGTTCTCAGACCCTCCTCCTCAGGATCCTCCTTCCTCAGCACAGCTTTGTTTGCCACACCTTCGCTTATTCATTCAGGACATGTTCAGGGGTGTCTACTGTGATGGGTCCTCTGTGGGATACTGTGGGCAAAGACTGGAGGCTGAATCAGACACACTTTATTGTTCCTAATCCTACGGGGGGCAATAGGCACAAATGGAGAAGGTGCAGCAAAGCTGAGCAGGGGAGCCCCATCTTGGGTCTTAGGGAGGTGTAGGAAGGGCTGGGGGAACAGACCAGCTAGCTAACCCAGACAGTCGGAGAAGTCCACCCAGGTTTGGGGACAGAACTCAAAAGGGCAGCTCCTTTTTTTTTTTGGCGGCCCTGCGGCATATGGAGTTCCCAGGCCAGGGATCAGATCCAAACTGCAGTAGTGACCTGAGCTAACAATGTCAGATCCTTAACCCACTGCTGGGCTGGGGATCAAACCTGTGTCCCAGTGCTCCCAAGACACCACTGATCCTATTGCACCACAGTGGGATCTCCGAGAGCAGCTACTTTAAAATTCCCTTGGAGGTTTAAAGTTCAGGCTCCTTGGCCTATCCTTCTAGGCCAGGGGATGGCAAACTACGGTTCACAGGTCAAATCTGCCAGGAGTCTTTTTGTAAATAAGGCCTTGTTGGAACACAGCCACACTCATTTATTTACATATTGTCTAAGGCTGCTTTCCACTGACTACAATGGCAGAGTTGAGTAGTTGTGAAAGGAACCTTTGTCCATGGAGCCCAAAATATTTACTCTCTGGCTCTCTATGGGAAAGTTTGCCAATTCTGTTCTAGGTCCTTGATGATTTGGCCTCAGTTTCTTTCCAGCCTCATCCTCCAACACCTGCTACACTCCACTAACATTGATGCCTGCCACGACCTCTGCCACAGCTTCTTCATCAGAAGGCAGTGCTACAGTGCGTGGACTACATGCGGGTTGAGTCTCATCTAGTCATAAGCCGCAGGGGTTCCCATTGTGGCGCAGCGGAAATGAATCCAACTAGTATCCATGATGATGCGGGTTCGCTCCCTGGCCTTGCTCAGTGGGTTAAGGATCTGGGATTGCTGTGAGCTGTGGTGTAGGTTACAGACATGGCTTGGATCCGATGTGGCTGTGGCTGTGGCGTAGGCCAGTGGCTACAGCTCCGATTTGACCCCTAGCCTGGGAACTTCCACATGCTACATGTCCGGCCCTAAAAAGACAAAAAAAAAGTGGGGGGGGGGAGGTGGGTGCAGCATCTTTTCTTAACTCTGTTACAGTGTGTAAATACCAGTATGTATATTCACTGTGGTGTGAAAAAGATTGGGAAGCCTTTGTCTTTGCTACAGTCTCTTATGTGCTTCCCCCCCCCCCGCCCTCCCCGTCCCCTTCAGCTGCACCTGTGGCATGCAAAAGTTCCCAGGCCAGGGACTGAATCCTTGCTACAGCAGTAACCAGACACAGCAGTGACAGTGTCAGATCCTTAACTGGTTGAGCCACCAGGGAACTCCCTGTGTGTTCTTCTTTTTTCTTTTTTGGTCTTTTTAGGGCCACACCCACAGCATATAGAAGTTCCCAGGCTAGGTGTCAAATCAGAGCTGTAGCTGCCGGCCTACACCACAGGCACAGCAACTCGGGACCCAAGCTGTGTCTGCAACCTACACCACAGCTCATGCCGTATCCTTAACTCACTAAGAGAGGCTAGGGATTAAACCCACATCCTCATGGATACTAGTCGGGTTCGTTATTGCTGAGCTATGACGGGAACTCCTCTGTGTGCTATTCTTGATACTTAGAATATCTTTCTCTTCTCTCTCTGGCAAAGTCCTCCCTCCCGAGGCAGGATCAGTTATTCCTTCTAGTGCCCTCTCATCTTCGTTTCATGAATCACAGCAAAGTATGGGTGCCTATCTGTCTTGACTAGCAGACTGCACAACTCCACAGAGCAGGGACGTCACCTCTGTTTCTACACCGATACAGAGACTGGGATGGAACAGGTGCTCAGTTGGTGCTTTCTTAGGTTTTTGCGCAAGAAAAAGGGTGGAGACGCTTAAATCCGAGCCACTTTTATCCCCTAGGTCTGGATGAGAATGGAACCTGCACTAATTCCCTTCTTTCTTCCTGCCTGCAGGTTTGATGCCTTCTATGGGGAGAGGAGTTCTCAGCAGGACGTCTATGGAGGATCAGTGCAGCCCATCCTGAGGCACTTGCTGGAAGGGCAGAATGCCAGTGTGCTTGCCTATGGGCCCACAGGGGCAGGTGAGCAAGCCTGATACAGCCAGGGGTCAGAAAGGACTCGGGAGTCAGGAGGAAAATCTCACACCTCTTTCCACTCCTTCCCCAGGGAAGACGCACACAATGCTGGGCAGCCCAGAGCAACCTGGGGTGATCCCCCGCGCTCTCATGGACCTCCTGCAGCTCACAAGGGAGGAGGGTGCTGAGGGCCGGCCATGGGCTCTCTCTGTCACTATGTCCTACTTAGAGATCTACCAGGAAAAGGTGAGGCTCTTTTCTGATCGAGGAAGGAAGAGACAAAGGGTTAAATCAGACTTAGTTGTAGAACCTGCAGCTCTGCTCTAGCAAGGAGGTGTAAGATCTGGAAAGACAGACATCAGGGTAGCAGATGGCACAACTCTGACGTTCCAGCAGAGAAAGAGGAGACTCATCCCCAGGAAGTAAGCAGCCTGTAACTGGAGAATTGCTCAAACAGGTTTTGGACCTCTTGGAACCTTCATCAGGAGACCTGGTAATCCGAGAAGACTGCCGAGGCAACATCCTGATTCCAGGCCTCACACAGAAGCCCATCACTAGCTTCGCTGATTTTGAGCAGCACTTCCTACCAGCCAGTCGGAATCGGACTGTAGGAGCCACCCGGCTCAATCAGCGCTCTTCCCGCAGTCACGCCGTGCTCCTGGTCAAGGCGAGGCCCGCTGTCCAGGGTGAGGACCTGGGGAAGCCCCGGAGCCTGAGCTAATCTGAGGCCCTTGCTTTTATCCCTCAGGTGGATCAGCGGGAACGGCTGGCTCCATTTCGACAGCGAGAGGGGAAACTCTACCTGATCGACTTGGCCGGCTCAGAGGACAACCGGCGCACAGGCAACAAGGGCCTGCGGCTGAAGGAGAGCGGAGCCATCAACGCCTCCCTCTTTGTACTGGGCAAGGTGGTGGATGCGCTGAACCAGGGCCTCCCTCGTGTGCCCTACCGGGACAGCAAGCTCACTCGCCTCTTACAGGTCAGGCCTCCCATCTCGGGCAAAAGGGGCTAGGGGACGGGCTTCTCAGACCTGCCAGGGTGTTGGAGAACGGTGGTCCTGGCAGAGGATGGGGGGGTCATCTGACCCACCCATCCAGCCCCATCCCCATCCCTCAGGACTCTCTGGGTGGCTCAGCCCACAGCATCCTCATCGCCAACATTGCCCCTGAGAGACGCTTCTACCTAGACACGGTCTCTGCACTCAACTTTGCAGCCAGATCCAAGGAGGTGATCAACCGGCCTTTTACCAATGAGCGCTTACAGCTTCATGGTGAGGACCGGGACCGGGAGGAGTGGAAAGGCTGAGTTTGGACAATTGGGGAATTTGCCGAACTCACCAAGATCAGCATAGAGGCTGACACCCCCTCTCCCTCCACCTCACCATCTTCCCCTAGTCTTGGCACCTATTAAACTGTCTCAGAAAGAACTGCTAGGCCCATCAGAGGCAAAGAGAGCCCGAGGCCCGGAGGAAGAGGAAAGTGGAAGTCCTGAACCCCCAGCAGCTCCAGCCTCTGCCTTCCAGAAACTCAGGTGAGCAGAGAGGGAGGGTTCTTATGTAGATTCCCCTTATGTCTGGATTGGGTGTGCAGTAGCAGTGGGTTTAGCCTGTAAGATCCTTGAGCTGTGAACTTGGGCTTCCACCGGATTCACCCCAAATCCTACTTTATTGAATTCACTGAAGTGCTAAGATCTCCAGCCTTGATGCTGCTGCCAGAGGCCCTAAGGAGGCCTCCAGGCACTCCTCCCCCCACCTCCCCCCCACCATCCTGCTTTCCATTTTCCAACTCCTTTAGGCAGTCAACAAAAATCTCATATTTTGCCACCAGTATTCCAAGGATGAGCACTTTTGCTTCTGGCTCAAGGAGTAAATGAGGATCAGGTCTTTCAGGTCCCAAGGATGAAGAGAAATGTCTCGCTGAGATTCAGTCTGTGTGTTAAGAGTCCAGCCTTTCTGTGACCTTCCATGGGTTTAGTTGCCGTCCTAACTTTTCCCTGCTTCCACCCTCAATCCAATCAAAACATCTATTTTCTTTTTTCTTTTTTAATGGCTGCACCCGTGGCATATTGAAGTTCCCCAGGCCAGGGATTGAATCCTAGCTGCAGCTTCTACCTACGCTCTTGTGGCGACACTGGATCCTTTAACCCACTGCACCTGGCCAGGGATCGAACCTGCACCTTCACAGTGACCCCAGCCACTGCAGTAGGATTCTTAACCCACTGCACCATAGTGGGAACTCCCCAAACAAAGCCTCTAAATTAAGTCATTTCTGTGTGTGGCCTCCCCAGTTCTGACAGCCCCACCTCATGGCCCAGCAGCCACTAATATTCAGGCCCCCCCATGTTTAGTGGTCTTGCTTTCTATGTCTGGCCACTTGGCCCTCCCTAACTCCAAAGAACGAGTTGCAGTTTGAACTCTGCCATCTTTCTACTCCTAGCCCACATAGAGCCTCTCTAAATTGTATAAGTTTGAAGACTACTGAACAGAGGTGACCTGAGGAGGCCAAGGATTAGTGCTTATGCTGCCTCGGGGGCTATAGTAGTTAAGGATGGCATACACAAAAAGATGCCTGGTGGAGTTCCCCTTGTGGTGCAGCAGTTAAGAAACCCGACTAGTATCCATGAGGACTTGGGTTCTATCCTTGGTCTCACTCAATGTGTTAAGGATCCAGCATTGCCATGAGCTGTGGTGTAGGTTGCAGATGTGGCTCAGATCCCGTGTTGCTGTGGCTGTGAGCGTAGGCTGGCAGGTGCAGCTCTGATTGTACCCCTACCCTGGGAACCTCCATATACTCCATGGGTGCAGCCCTAAAAAAGCCAAAAAAAAAAAAAAAAAAAGGTGCCTAGGTTCTTGTGTTCACTGACAACCTTAGCTTGTGATCTTGTCTTTCTCATGCCATTTATTGGCAGTCCCCTCTCCCATGTATCCAAATTCGGAGAAGCACACACACCCACGCATCTATGTTACCTGTGAACAGGCAAGGTCTCTGCCAGAAAGGCTCAGAGATGGGGCACATCAGACCTGGACAACCCCTGACGCCGGGGCTCACGGTTTAGCCGAGGAAGCAAGCTGGGAATCAGTATGTGATGCAAGGTTGACAGCAGACAGTAAGGAAGGTGGACCCTCCTGTTCTGTGAGATCCAGCAAGGAAGAAAGACCTTCATCTACATTTTCTGATCCTGCTCCTCTTGGCACTTGCTCACAAAGAACAGAGCAGTCTCTGTCCTGGAGGAGCTAGTTCACAGTGTAGGAAAGAAGATACACAGTCAAGCTGGGCATCAGGGGAAAGGTGGCTGACGTTGATAATCGAGGTCAGATGTGAGGGGGATTCCAGACAGAAGGACCGGATGTGAGGCATTACCATGCTCGGATTAAGGCAGGCCACTGTTTGAAGAGGGCTTTCCTGCTGCCCACAGGAGGGAGGCTTGGCATTTGAGATCTTCAGGGGCTTTGAAAGCCCTGTTGAAGATGACCTCCTCGGTGAAGCTTTCACCGATTCCTCCTCCACATGCACAGGCGCACGGCCCTTGCTGACACCTAATCAATCACAGTCAGACAGTGAGCGCCACTGCACCCAGAGAGTCTGGATGACTTGTTCAGGCTTGCCCAGCAAGTTAACACTAGGGTTCTGGAACCATAGCGTATACCATGTTAAGGCATGATGAGGAGAATCCTGCTGCTACAGAGGGCAGTAAAGAGAGGAGGGTGAGGAGTCAACTTTGTCTGCTCAGCCCCCTGCAGAAGCTGAGTAGCATGGACCCAGCTATGCTGGAGCGCCTCCTGAGCTTGGACCGTCTGCTGGGCTCCCAGGGGAGCCAGGGGACCCCTCTGCTGAGCACCCCGAAGCGAGAGCGGATGGTGCTCATGAAGACAGTGGAGGAGAAGGACTTGGAAATTGAGGTAAGTGTTGGGGGTTGGGGCTGGGACTCCTCCTGGCCTTGAGAAGCAATCTGAGGATCTTCAGGTAGGGAAGGACACTGAAAAGCTGGACCAGCACCCTGTTTTTACCCAACACTGGAATCCTTTCGTTCTTGAATGTCCTTCGCATGGCTGAACTTTGAAAAATAATTGAGATCAGATGTGAGGAGACGAGAGGGCAAAAAATTCCAGGTAAAAGAAACAGATGCAAGACACTGCCATTCCCTAAAACTCAGTTCACATTAAGTTAGGACTCTGCTTGAACAATCCTTCAGTATTTCCCAAAGAGGCTGATTCCACCGCTAGGCAGCCTTGATCATTAGAAAGCTCTTAATTACATCAGGCTCCACTGTCTCCTGGTAGTTTCTCCCAATGGTCCTCACCCAGCCCCTTTAGGGCCTCAGAGCCCTGCACACTCGCATCCCTAATCCGCTGCCCTTCAAACTGCCCCAAAGTTGGTTCTGGGTCCTATCTCTCCCAATCCTTTCTAACAGAGGCTTAAGATGAAGCAAAAAGAACTGGAAGCCAAGGTGCTGGCCCAGGAGGCTGCAGACCCAAAGGAAAAAGAGAATTACTCTCCTACCACGCTCAGACCTCTTGCCCGCCGCACAGTCACAGTGGCGAAGCCCCTCAAAAGAGCTGTGGTGATGCCCTTACAACTGAGTAAGTTTGGCTCTGGGGGCCAGGAAGACCCAGATAATTGAAGGGAGTTATTGTTTGGGGCAGCTGACCTCATGTCACTCATGTCCTCACACAATACACCAACCCCAGGGAAAGGAAGAGGGATCTGAAGTAGATCTGGGTGCTCTGCCCTCCAGCATTTAGTACAGTGGGGTAGACTGACAAATGCGTGATTGATTATTCTGCAAGACCAACGGAGGTTACTTTCTCCCTTTTTTGCTTTTTAGGGCCACACCCACAGCATACAGAAGTTCTCAGGCTAGGAGTCAAATCGGAGCTGCAGCTGCTAGCCTACACCACAGCCACAGCAACAGGGGATTCAAGCCACGTCTGCGAACTACACCACAGCTCAGGGCAATGCCGGATCCTTAACCCACTGAGTAGGACCAGGGATGGAACCCAAATCCTCATAGATACTAGCCAGATTCATTAGTGCTGAGCCACAACAGGAACTCCTGAGGTTACTTTCAAATATAAGAATGGGATGGTCATGCAGAGAAGTTCTATTGTGGCGCAGCAGGTTAGGGATACAGCATTGTCAGTGCAGCAGCTTGGGTTCCTCCTGTGGCGTGGGTTTAATCCCTGGCCCAGGAACCTCCACATGCCATGTGTGGCAAAAAAAACAACCCAACAAAAGAGAGTTAACTGGGGTTGAGGTGACTTGGGGAATCAGAAATCGAAGAACCAAATGGCTACCAGGGGGCCAAAAAGTAGCCTCGGCCGTGACTCCAGTTCACAATTCTTGCTTTCAGTTCAGGAGCAGGCAGCATCCCCAAATGCTGAGATCCACATCTTGAAGAAGAAAGGCCGGAAGAGAAAGGTGAGAGTAGCTGAAGCCTTAGGCTACATACACCTACATAGATCCCAGGGGAAGTAACAGGTGGTGAGCTTCGGTGGGAAGAGGGCTGGCCAGAGGGTTACTTGGTCTGTTTGAACCCTTGTCAGCTGTTTACAGCTCTTCCAAGTCGCTTCCCCTCTGGATGCAGCATGCCTCACAGGGCATTTCAGATGAAATGCAGTGAGATGAGTTTATCTAGCAGGATGGGTGTCCCTCACTTGTTACCTTTCTTCCTGGTGTCCCTCACCGTCAGTTGATAGCTACTTACTAGGTACAGTGTGTAGCCTGGGTCTTGCCCTCTACAAACTGCAGAGCCCACTTAGGGAAAGAGCCTAAACACTGGAAGACCTACCTAAAAACTGGGGTGACACTGGGGGGTTATCATTTCTTGAGCACCTTCTATGTGCTTATTCTTTTTAGAGATGAAGGCCCAGATTTAAGAGCTTGCTATGTATTTTACATTCATGAACTCATCTGATCATCACAGCAACTCTTTCACAAGTTGGATAAAATGAGAATCAGCCCAGAGAGTGGCCAGAGGGAAGGGTTCGGGGAATGGCAACTGAACAGGAGGGAAAGAGAGGCTGGGGAGGGCGGGGAGGTAGCTGCTGTTAGGCTTCTATCCTTGCAGAGTCCAAAGCAGTTTACCGCTGCAGGCTGAACAGCACTCTGTTGTCACTCACCTCCTGCCTAATAGCTGGAGTCCCTGGATGCCTCAGAGCCCGAGGAGAAGGCTGAGGATTGCTGGGAGCTACAGATCAGCCCGGAGCTACTGGCCCATGGGCGCCAAAAAATATTAGATCTGCTGAATGAAGGCTCAGCCCGGGATCTACGCAGCCTGCAGCGCATTGGCCAAAAGAAGGCCCAGCTCATCGTGGGCTGGAGGGAGCTCCATGGCCCCTTCAGCCAGGTAATGGCCCAGGGGGGAGTGGGGGTGGGAGGAGCCTGGCACTCCCTCGGCCCCTTCTCCATCACGGCTGTCCTGCCAGGTGGAGGACCTGGAACGCGTGGAGGGCATCTCCAGCAAACAGATGGAGTCGTTCCTGAAGGTGAGCTCACGGCTGAGCCCTTCCTCCCCCTGGCCTGTGCCCGTCTCGGCCCTGACGCTGCTGCTCTCCCCTCCCCTCCTGTGTTGCAGGCGAACATCCTGGGTCTCGCCGCGGGCCAGCGCTGCGGCCCCTCCTGACTGCCAGCTCCCCTCTTCACTTTGCTTTTTTTTTTTTTTTTTTAAATCCTTGTGTAACCCACTTTCGTGTAAATACAGTTGTCATTCCTTTGCTTCAGCCTGATTCTTGGGGCTGCGGGGGTGGGGCCCGGGTATCACTGCCTTTGGGCCGGGCCACAGGCGCCGCGGGCTAACTTCTTTGGGCGCCATCTTTGGGAAAACACGAAGCAGCGCAGGATTGTAAATAAACCGCTGGAGAGAGGAGGCAGAAAGGACGGTGGCCGAGAGGAAACAAAAAGCTCCCGCGAAAACCCGAG
Source organism: Sus scrofa (assembly GCF_054392235.1). Taxonomy (NCBI): domain Eukaryota; kingdom Metazoa; phylum Chordata; class Mammalia; order Artiodactyla; family Suidae; genus Sus; species Sus scrofa. Next base: position 17,912,328 of record NC_139385.1, read on the forward strand.
GACGACGACCGTTAGGCGGGCGCGCGCTTAGCGATTGACCCCGCCCCGTTCGTACCCCTGGCGCGCGCTCCCCTATTCTCCCGCTCGGCAACGACGGCGAGTTTGCGCGCGTGCGCGCGAAATAACGGCCGCTGGCGGAGGGAGAAGGGGGGTGGAATCTTTGAGGGGGGGAAGAGAAGCCGCCCCGTCTCCCGCGCGCCCACCACCTGCGCCATCGTCAGCCAATCAGCGGCCGTCTCAGGGGTCTCGCGCTTGGGGCGACTCCGGCTGCCGGGTGGCTCCCCCGTCCCTCCTCCCGCCAGAGTCCCTCTCGTACCTTCCCCCTCCCGCTGGCCTCGCGCGCGCTCGCGCTCGCGCCCGCTCCAGCCTCTTGTGTGTCCTCGCGCCCCCCGCCCGCCCTCCCCGCGCGCAGTGTGCTCCGCTCCCCCCACCCTCCTCCTCCTCCCCCCTCCCGCCCGCCCCGCGCGCCTCCTCCCCGGGTTCCCCCTCCCCCACCGCCGCCTCCTCCTCCTCCCGCCCCAGGGTGAGCGCGAGCCACCTCCCTCCCTCCCTCCGCCATGGATCCCGGCAACTGGAGCAGCTTCATCTTCCAGGTAACAACCCCCTCCCCCCGCCCCCACCCCCCCTTCCCACACCCCCTCCCGCCCGCCCTCCCTCCCGTCCCACCCCCCCCTCCGCGCGCCCGGTGCGCGCGCAGCTGTCCCCCTCCCTCCCTCGCGCCCTCCCCCGCCCTCCCCGAGGCGCCGGCTGGGCGCGCGCGCGGCGGGGGCCGAGGCTGCTCCCTCGCTCCCCCCACCCCGCCCCGCCAGGCTCCAACCGCCGCCGCCGCCGCCGCCGCCCGGGCCCCCGCCCCCGGCCCCCGGCCCCGCGGGGCCTCCCGCCCCCACCCAGGGGGCGTCGCCGCCGCCGTCGCCGCCGCGTTCCGCGGCCCGCCAGGCGCCCTCCTTCCCTCCCTCCCGCCGGCCGGGGTGCGCGGGCGGCGGGGCGGCCCGCGGGCCATGCGTTCGGCGCGGCCCAGCCCGGCCGGCCGGGGGCGGCGCCCCGAGCCCGGGCCCCGCGCGGCCCGCGCCCCCGGCCCCCGCTGAGCCCCGGGGGCCCCGCCGTGGCCGAGGCCATGTTCCCCGTGTTCCCTTGCACGCTGCTGGCCCCCCCCTTCCCCGTGCTGGGCCTGGACTCCCGGGGGGTGGGCGGCCTCATGAACTCCTTCCCGCCACCTCAGGGTCACGCCCAGAACCCCCTGCAGGTCGGGGCTGAGCTCCAGTCCCGCTTCTTTGCCTCCCAGGGCTGCGCCCAGAGTCCATTCCAGGTGAGTAGGGGCCGGCCGGGCCGGGAGGGCGCCGACTCGCGGCCGCGGCCCACACGGCGCCTTGTCTTCGCAGGCCGCGCCGGCGCCCCCACCCACGCCCCAGGCCCCGGCGGCCGAGCCCCTCCAGGTGGACTTGCTCCCGGTTCTCGCCGCCGCCCAGGAGTCCGCCGCGGCCGCGGCCGCCGCTGCTGCCGCCGCCGCCGCCGCCGCCGTTGCTGCTGCGCCCCCGGCCCCGGCCGCCGCCTCCACTGTGGACACAGCGGCTCTGAAGCAGCCCCCGGCGCCCCCTCCGCCGCCCCCGCCAGTGTCGGCGCCCGCCGCGGAGGCCGCGCCCCCTGTCTCTGCCGCCACCATCGCCGCAGCCGCGGCCACCGCCGTCGTAGCCCCAACCTCGACGGTCGCCGTGGCCCCGGTTGCATCTGCCTTGGAGAAGAAGACAAAGAGCAAGGGGCCCTACATCTGTGCTCTGTGCGCTAAGGAGTTCAAGAACGGCTACAACCTCCGGAGGCACGAGGCCATCCACACGGGAGCCAAAGCCGGCCGGGTCCCCTCGGGTGCTATGAAGATGCCCACCATGGTGCCCCTGAGCCTCCTGAGCGTGCCCCAGTTGAGCGGGGCAGGCGGGGGAGGGGGAGAAGCTGGTGCCGGCGGCGGAGCGGCCGCAGTGGCCGCCGGCGGCGTGGTCACCACGACCGCCTCGGGAAAGCGCATCCGGAAGAACCACGCCTGCGAGATGTGCGGCAAGGCCTTCCGCGACGTCTACCACCTGAACCGACACAAGCTGTCGCACTCGGACGAGAAGCCCTACCAGTGCCCGGTGTGCCAGCAGCGCTTCAAGCGCAAGGACCGCATGAGCTACCACGTGCGCTCACATGACGGCGCTGTGCACAAGCCCTACAACTGCTCCCACTGTGGCAAGAGCTTCTCCCGGTGTGCACAGGGCCTCGGCCGCCCACTGGGCGGGCGGGTGGGGAGGGAGGGCCGGCCTGCGATGGAGGTGGCCTGGCCTTGGCTGGTTGGGAGGGAGGGTGGCTTCCGAGGAGGAGGACAGGGAGCCACTCCCTGGGAGGAGGGAGAAAAGCCTCTCCTGGTTACCAGGGAGCAGGGGGTGGTACTTAGCAGAGGAGGTGGGTCCTTGGGTTGTAGGAGAGCTTCGCGTGGGAGGAGGACCAGGCAGCCCTGCGCGCGCGAGAGGAGGGATCTCCTGCCTGCCTGCCCGGGACTCTGAAGCCCTGGGCTTGAGAGGCATTGCAGGGACCTACGGAGAGGCCTGATGTACTAACAAGTTAGGCAGACGGGGTGGGGGGGCACCTCCACACTCAAGACCCCTAACCCCAGCCCCCACGTATCCCCAGGCCGGATCACCTCAACAGTCACGTCAGACAAGTGCACTCAACAGAACGGCCCTTCAAATGTGAGGTAGGAAGCCCGCCCCCCACCCCCGTCCTGGTTTTCATGATTTTGATCCTCATTGTAGTTGTCTGAGTTCAGCCTCTCAGACCCCCTTTTTCTCTCTCTTCTTTTTGCTTTTTCACTCCATTTTCTCATCCCTTCTTCAAGGCCTGGTCATCTCACTCCCATTTCCTACAGATCAAAGGTCCCCAAGGCTCTGATTCCTTTAACCTCTTGCCCCCCTCTCCCCACTCCCCAAAGCTTTAACTCTCCTGACACCCCCCACGCCCCTCCCCCCTCCCCAGAAATGTGAGGCAGCTTTTGCTACGAAGGATCGGCTGCGGGCCCACACAGTACGACACGAGGAGAAGGTGCCATGTCATGTGTGTGGCAAGATGTTGAGCTCGGCTTATATTTCGGACCACATGAAGGTTCACAGCCAGGGCCCTCACCATGTCTGTGAGCTCTGCAACAAAGGTACATGCTGAGAGATGTCGGGAGGGCCAGGGACAAAGGGTGGGTACAAAACCAGAGGCCCCTCCACAGACGTGGGTTAAAGGTGCTGTAGGCAAGAGCTCGTGGCATTTAGAGCCCTTTAGGGAGCAAACGAAGCACCATTGGGACAACTGCACATCACTAAGTTCTACGAGGTCATGGCTGGAGGAGATGATCTACCAGAAAGAGTCAACTTCTGGGTGTGTGTGGGGAGGCGGGGGCGGGAGGACATGACTGCTCTGGGCAAGGAGTGGTCAAGAGAGCCAGTTCCCAAGGGTCGGAAGGCAGGGTTTCAGCCGTGCAGCCACAAGTTCTTGGCTTCAGCTCCTGGGGTAAGTGGGGTACACTGGCAGGGGGTTAACAAGCCCTCGCCCTGTCCTGGTAGCAGAGCAAGCTGCTCTTAAACAGATTCACTTCTTATACGGAGGAACTGGGCTGAGACAAGATGGGGCCCAGGAGGGAGGGGACACAGCCGTCTCTGCTGAGGGTCAACTCCAAGTGGCTAGGAATCAGTGTCCTGTCACCCTGGGAGAGATCTCCTGGCCACAGAGAGTGGGTTCTGTGGATACCAAGGTCCAAAAGCCAACACCATTCAGCCAGTTTCCAAGCTCAGGGAGGAGCTGTACCCTCTAGTCCCCAGCAGAGTAGTTGGCCCCAGGTTACCCAGGATGTGGTGGGAGGAGGACAGGGCCATCTGAGGAGGGCGTCCCCAGCCCAGGAGAACAACCCCGTCTCTGGGGTCTCCGCCTGGCTGACCCCCATCCCCCCATCCCAATCCACCCCCCCCCATAGGCTTCACCACGGCAGCATACCTGCGCATCCACGCGGTGAAGGACCATGGGCTCCAGGCCCCGCGGGCTGACCGCATCCTGTGCAAGCTGTGCAGCGTGCACTGCAAGACCCCTGCCCAGCTGGCCGGCCACATGCAGACCCATCTGGGGGGGGCCGCCCCCCCTGTCCCGGGAGACGCCCCCCAGCCACAGCCCACCTGCTGAGGGGGACCCCCGCACCCACCAGGCAAGGCGCGGGGCATGGCTGGGGGGGGTGGGATGGGGTGCGCGGGACAAGGGGGTTCAGAGGGCCCAATAGGGGATCTCAGGAAGGTGAGGGATGCCCATCTGTCCCCCAAGTTAGGGAGACTTCTGGGAGCAGGGAGGGCCCTTTCAGGAGAACTGGGTCAGGCTGCAGGCCGCAACCTCAGGGGACCAGACAGGAAGTGAGCAACGGCTGTGTCCCAGGGGAGGGTGTCTGGAGAGAGGGGCATGGCTCTTGCCATTCAGATCGCACTGTGATCCGGTGTTTCTCACCGTGCAGGTACAGGTGAGGTCTGTCCAATGGCGGCGGCGGCGGCAGCAGCGGCGGCAGCGGCAGCGGCAGCAGTGGCAGCCCCTCCCACAGCTGTGGGCTCCCTCTCGGGGGCCGAGGGGGTGCCTGTGAGCTCTCAGCCACTTCCCTCCCAGCCCTGGTGAGCTCCAAGTTGGTGGGGGGAGAGGGGAGAATGGAGTAAAGTCCCTTGGTACCGTCTCCTCTTCCCTCTTTTTTCCCACCAACTCCTCACTACTTCCCCACCAACCAAGGAGCCTCCTGAAGGAAAGGAGGAAGAAATGTTTTCTTAGGGGAATTCGCTAGGTTTTAACGATTTGTTTCTCCTGCTCCTCTTTTCCCCCTATCAGACCTGACCCCACACACACCTGTTCCCTTGGTTGTGTTGAAGCCCCCTGGACAGTGGGCAGGGGTGGCAGAGGACAGGAGTGGCCACTGCCCTCACCCCCTCTCCTCTCTGCAACCCTCTGCCCTGCCCTTCCAGGGATTTGTGAGCCTTCTCCCTCCACGGTCCTTCTTGCTCTCCTCCTTCCAGTGCCCCCCTACTGTCTGCTGCCCCTCCCTGGGGAGTTGGTGCTTTTTTTTTTTCCAGGGGGGAGGGAGGAGAGGAAGGAGGGAAATCAAGGATTCTGTCCCAGAGAGGGGGGGAGAGGTGTGAGATGTGCGAAGGGGCAGGAACAGGGAAGGCCAAGTTTGTACCTTCGTGACGTGGGGTGGTTTGGGGTCAGGCCCTAAACATCATCCTCTTTGAGAATCTGTCAGGGGAAAACAAGTCAAGGGGAGCAAAAGAAGGAGCCACTAGGGCCAGAGGCAGGACAAGAGATGGAACCTTAGGGGGGCAGGGTAAATGGGGGGATCCAGGGCCTAGAGGTGCTTCCTGGGGGTGGGGGGATGCAGCCGCAGTGTCTCCCCTTCCCTCTTCCACCCCAGCTCCAGCCCTGGTCTTTTCTTTTCATCCCTCTCCCCCACGACTGAAGCTGTGGCCCTGGCCATGTCATCGTGTTCCTGTGTCCCCTGCATGTTCCCCACCCTTCACCCCCTCCTTTTGCGCGGACCCCATTACAATAAATTTTAAATAAAAACCTGTCTCAGACTCCAGTGAATGAATTGCTCTCACCAAGCCCCTTGTGGCCACCCCCAGGGAGACCGTAGGCCTCTTGTCAGTCCCAGTCTGGCTCTGCCCTGTGCAGCTCTGGGGCTTTGGCTCCTCCCTCCCCAGAGGCGGCACAGGTGGCTGCAGTCCAGATAAAGGGTGCGGCTGAGGCTCTCCGTGGAGGGTGAGTTCCAGGACTCCCGGGTCTCTGGGGAATGCCCAGCCTGGACAGGCCCGGAATAGCCCCTGGAGGCTCGAAGAGGCCTGGGTCGGGAACCCAAGCGGTCGCTGGGTGTAAACGCTGCGTTCCCCCATCCAGAGCCCTCACCTGCTGCTCAGACCCCAGCCAAATACCTGCACACCCTTAGGAGGCCCTGAGACGGGATGGTGGATGATGTAGCTGCATAAAGGCTGGGCAGGTCTGAGCCCCAAGCCCTGGAACAATGAGGTTGAGAATAAAAACTCCACTTCCTCTTCATTCTTGGTGTGGTCCAACCCGCTTTTACTCGGGCTCCTCTGCCCCAGCCCCCTCCTGCTGCTCCGGCCCGCCCCCTGCAGCATCTACCCTGCCTGCCCCTTGGAATTCCCTTCCCTGTCCCGGCTCTCACTCTTCCGGGGACCCTTTTCTGGAGCCTTCCAGTACCCACTTCTGCTGCTGCTGTTTCCTTGGAGGTAGAGGGACTTTCCGTTCTGCAGGCTCCCTTCTCTTGGAAACCCCACCCTGCTCATCCTCTGCAGCCTCCCAAGTTTTACTTCGTCTCTCTCCCCTTCTTTCTGCTTCTAGAGGTGCCTCCAGCCGATCCCGCCTGTCTCGCTTGGTCCTGCCTTGCCTCGCAGACCCTTCTCCGTTTCCCCCAACCCCCCGGCCTCTGCCAGGACCCCCGGTGACCGTTGGCGGGAGGGGCCCGGGGCTTGGGAAGGGGGCACCCCCAGGAGGCGCGCGTGGGAAGGGCCGGGGATCGGGCGCGAGTGGTCCCCCGGCCGGTTGCCCAGGTAACGCGGGGCCTGGCACGCGTGTCTCCCTCCGCTGGCCGGGAGGGGCGGGAGGCGTGCAAGGGGCGGGGGCGGTGCGCGGCTGCGAAGCGTAGGGGAGGGGACCTGAGAGGAGGGGAGGGAGAGACGAGCGGAGGGGAGGGGAGACCCGCCGCCTCCCTCCTTCCCTCCCTCCCTCGCTGACTTGCTCCCTCCCGGGCTGCGGCTGCTGCAACCGCGGCGGCGGCGGCGGTGGCGGTGGCGGCGGCAGCAGCGGGAGCAGTCTGGAGGCCGGCGTCGAGGTGAGACGGGGATGGGCTGAGGCTGCGGGGAGGAAGTGGACGGACAGACCGCGGACGCCGGGAGGGCTGTGCGGGAATGCGGGCGCCTGGCGAACTCCGGCTCGTGGTGCTGGGCGCGCCACGCCAGTGGGAGGAGGCGGTGCCGGTCCCCCGGGGGCAAGGGAATCCCTGGGAGAGGGGCTGGGAAGGGGCTCAGAGGAGATGCCCAAGTCCCCCAGGGAGGGGCGGGGGCGTCTGCGCCCCAAACGCGCAGCAGGAAAAGCGCACCGGCTGGGCGCCCACGGAAGGGGGGGAGGACGCAGAGGGAGTGGAACGCCCGTATCGGGTCCTCGCCCAGTCTAGTCTGCCTGTGGGAGTGTATGGGTCTCTGGACAGCTTGTTGATGTGGGGGATGCTGTGGCATCTGCAGGATCCAAGACGCTGGGTCTTGTTGGGTGGATCCAAGAAGAGACCACGGGGAGGGTCCTGTTTACAAAAGGGTTAATCTGCCCAAGGCTCTCCAACCAGAAGGCTGCGCGGAGCACTCTTCCCCAGGGATGTCCCACCCGAAGGCAAAGGAAACCCCAACTTTTCTTCCTTTCCCCAGAGGCAGCCCCAGGCTGGCTGCGAGACAGGAGCATCGCCCTCCTGGGCTGCAGTGCTGAGAGCCACCTCTGCCCTCCTCACACCAAGCCCGTCTCCTCCTCTTCCAGGATTTGCTGCTGTCTCTGCTGCTCCATCCTTCTTCCCACAGCGGCCCTCTCCTCTCTCCTAGCTCAAGATGGCAGCCAGCAGCCCGGAGGTCTCTGAGATGAAAGGGGCAGAGGAGGGTGCCCAGACCCAGGGAGAAGGGCCCGGCCATTCTGAAGATGGAACCGGCCCTCCCCAGGCCCCAGCTGGGGTCCCAGATGAGCCAGAGACCCTGCCGCCAGGCCCAGACATCACTGGGGCCCCTGTGGACTCAGAGCCCGAGGCTGGGCTGGCTCCAGAAACCACAGAGACCCCAACTGGGGCCCCAGAAGCAGCTCAGGCCACAGACCTCAGCGCCAACCCAGGAGGGGAATCAAAGGCCAACTCCAGCCCCGAAGAAACATGCCAAGAGCTAGCATCCAAACCAGAAGTGAGCAAAGAGGCCACTGCAGACCAGGGGACCCACCTGGAACCTGCAGCCCCACTCGAGCCAGCCTCAGAGCCTGCCCCCCAGCTGGACCCCCAGTCAGTCCCTCAGCCAGACCCCCAGCCAGCTTCCCAGCCCACCTCCACGCCAGTCCTTCAGCCAGAGCCACCGACCCAGGAGGACCCCACCCCTGAGGTCCTGACGGAGAGTGGGGGGGAAAAGCAGGAAAATGGGGCTGTGGTTCCCCTGCAGGCTGGGGATGGGGATGGGGAAGAGGGTCCAGCCCCCCATCCTCACTCACCACCCTCAACGAAAACCCCCCCAGCCAATGGGGCTCCACCCCGCGTGCTACAGCAGCTGGTGGAGGAGGATCGAGTAGGAAGGGCTCATGGGGGCCGCCCAGGATCTCCTCGGGGCAGCCTGAGCCGCCACCCTAGTTCCCAGCTGGCAGGGTCTGGGGTGGAGGGGGGTGAAGGCACCCAGAAACCTCGGGACTACATCATCCTCGCCATCCTGTCCTGCTTCTGCCCCATGTGGCCTGTCAACATCGTGGCCTTCGCTTATGCCGTCATGGTGAGCCCCACGGGACCCTGGCCCCGGCCTGCTGTGGCTCCCAGCTTCCTGCCAGGGCTGGGACCAGGCCCCAGGAGGAACCCTGCCTTCCCTCCCCGCCTCTCTGCATGGACCTCACGTCCCAATTCCAGGGCCTTTGCTTGCCTAGCAGCCCCCCCCAGCCCCCCTCCCACCTCAGGACTTCACCTTCTGAGCCCTACCCTTTCTGGTGGGAGGGACCTCCCGACATGTCACACAACCTTACTGACCTGTGCCCTCCCTCCTGCTGCCTCTCCAATCTCCCTCCTCCCTTCACCACTGGCCACCGGCTGACCTGTCTCCTCGGGACGACTCTTGCACCTGCTCCCTGCTGGGCTGGTTTCTCCTGACCTGGGTGGATGCCCACCCCCCCCCACCCCTCACCCTAACCCCAGTCCCGGAACAGCCTGCAGCAGGGGGACGTGGATGGCGCCCAGCGTCTGGGTCGCGTGGCCAAGCTCTTAAGCATCGTGGCGCTGGTAGGGGGGGTCCTTATCATCATCGCCTCCTGCGTCATCAACTTGGGCGGTGAGTGGGGGTCTGGGACAGGCCGGGAGGAATGGAAGGGTTGGCAAGGGCAGCTTTACTAACCCCTGCCCCTGCTCTCTCCTGTCTGTCTGTCTTCCCGACTTATTTGTCTCTCCTTGTCTCCCCCTCCCCTCCCCGCCCCGCCCGTCTCTGTCTGTCCCTCCCTCTCCTCTCCCACAGTGTATAAGTGAGGGGCTCTGCCCTGCATTCCAAGACTTTTTTTTCCTGTTGGGAGCTGCCTTGGGCCCATCCTCCCCTTTGGGGGGGAGCCCAATCCATGGCCCAGGCCCGCACCCATAGGGACCAATGGAGCCTGAGCAGCCTTGTTTACAGCTTCTTTCCTGCTCCTGCATCCTGCCAGGCTCCTCTGCCAACCGTAGGCCTCCCTGTTCCCTGCTCTGTGTCCAACCTCCCTGCACTTTTGCCTGCCTCCCCTCCAGCCTCTTGGCTTCCCTACCCCTGCACTTCTGGAAACCTCCCTGCACTTCTGGAAACCTCCTTGCACTTCTGGAAACCTCCCTGACCATCTCCCAGACTCTCTTTGCTCTCAGCCTTCCTGCATCTCTTGCGGCCTTCCTGCACTACACCCTCCCGAGTCCCCTGCACCTCATCCCGGATCTCCATTTCCCAACTTTTTATTGTCTCAGCATCCCCCCCTCCCCCCCCTCCTCTCTTCCTTCCCTTCCTCATTCATCTCCTCTTCCCTCTCCACACCCTCCACCCCCTTCCTCTTCCTGCCTCCTCATCTCCCCTCTGCATCCTCTCCTCCACCCTCCTCCACCGTTTATTCTGCAAAAACTCCAGCACTTAGATCAGGCTGGGGGAGGGGAGCGGTGTCTGGAGAGGGCTCCCTAGCCCGGGCTCGCGACTGTTCTCTGCAGGGACTACCCAGGCCCAGACACCCCCGGGGTGCCTCGGGGTCGCAGAGCTGGCAAGCCGAGCCTCGTTTGTAGATTTGTGCAGGGGTGGCGGGTACTGTTCCGAACAAGCACCTGGTAGAAGGGAGGGGCGAGGCTCTCGAACCCTCCCCGGTCGGCCCGAGCTGACCTGCCCCGCCTGGGCTTTTTAACCCAGTCGGTTTGTTAAAGGCGTCGCGGCTGGAGTCTTTCACGTGCTTTGTAACTGTAAGAACAGAAAAAAATTGGACCAAAGCTCCCAGCTGCAGGGAGCAAAGAAGGGGCGGAGAGAGCTGCGATTATTTTCTAAGAGGACGAGAGAGGTTTGTTGCACGCGACAGTTCACTGGGGAGGCAGGGTCTGAGCCACAACGCGGTTCGGAGTTGGTTTGGTTTTGGTTTTTTTGTGTTTTTTTTTAATATAAAAAAAAGCGTAGGGAAAAAACCTAAAAGTCTTTAAAAAAAAAAAAGGATACATCAAACTGATTCTCCCTTTTTGTATGCCGGATGCTGCATGAGTCTGAAACACCAATAAACGGAGACTGCATGATACTCGCCTCCAGCCTCAGTTGGTCCTTACGTGCCTGCGCCGCGGGGCCCGAGGTACAGCCTCCTTTGGGGCACAACCTACTAGGTGGTTTGCGCATGCGCCACCCCCGTGGCCATCTTTACTGTGGGCCGAAGCCTATCGTTCCCGAGCGCCTACCTGCGCATGTGCAAGCCTCCCCTTGCTTTCCTCTCCCAAGTAGCTTTGACTAAAGCGGAGCCTCCCGCGCCGTATCTGTGCGCCTGCGTACTTTGACCCTGCGCGGCCCGGGAGGCGGGTCTTAGCTCCAGGTGCGTACGGTCGCTGAGGTGGGGGACCTTCGAGGTGTGGGGAGAGGACGCCGCATCCAGGTGTAGAGCGGCGTAGTGCGGAGGCGAGAAGAGCGGGTCCGCCCGTCTCCGGCCCGGAAAGTGGTTTCTGCCGCTCGCTGGAAACCTCGGAGTACCGGATCTCGATCTGTGGGGGGCGGGGTCCTTGGAGGGGACTGAGCGCCCCCTCCTGGGAACCGGTGGTCTGGTCGCGAGACCGCTGTTGGAGCCTGATTGGTTAGCGAAACAGTCCCCGAACCCCGGGGTGATCCCTTTTTTTGGGAGGGAGTGGAGGGAGGGAGGGGGCGCGGGGGGAATCCCCGGCTTGGTACTCCTGCATCTCCTGGCATCGCTGGGCCCCTTCCCTAGCGGCTTATGTCCCTTGTCCGGGGTCATGGAGACACGGCAGCCACCGCGGCGGCGCCTCTGTCTGAAGAAGGGGAAGTGACCTCCGGCCTCCAGGCTCTGGCCGTGGAGGACACCGGAGGCCCCTCTGCTTCGGCCGATAAAGCCGAGGAAGAGGGGGAAGGAGGCCGGGAGGAGGCCGAACATGAGGGGTCCAGGGCCGAGGAAGTGCAGGGAGAAGCCCCCAGCACTGAGGGGGAAGAGCCCGCCCAGGGAGACTCCGAGGACTGGTGCGTGCCCTGCAGCGATGAAGAGGTGGAGCTGCCTGAGGATGGGCAGCCCTGGATGCCACCTCCCTCCGAAATCCAACGGCTCTATGAACTGCTGGCTGCCCACGGTACCCTGGAGCTTCAGGCAGAGATCCTGCCCCGCCGACCACCTACGCCTGAGGCCCAGAGTGAAGAGGAAAGATCTGATGAGGAACCCGAGGCCAAAGAGGAGGAAGAGGAAAAGTGAGGACTGCTTCCTTGATGCCAGGAGGAAATAGGGAGGGAGGTGGGACCCAGGAGCATGGGAAGTTAGAGGGAGGGGAAGAGCCCGAAGGCCCGGGAGAAGCACCAGTGGAGGTTTGGAAGGATCTCCCTCACCCTCCTCTCTCTCTCCACCTGTCCCAGGCCGCACATGCCCACAGAATTTGATTTTGATGATGAGCCAATGACACCAAAGGACTCCCTGATTGACCGGAGGCGCACCCCAGGTACAGACAAGAGTGGAGAATGGGGGGCGCGCGGGGCGGGGGGCTCTGTTCCCACTTACTCCGAAAGGGACTCCCTGAAAGAGGTCTTTGAGGCGTTCTCTGATGGCTTAGTGGCAAAGGACCCAGCATTGTCACTGCTTTGGCACAGGTTCGAACCTTGGCCTGGGAACTTCCACATTCCATGGGTGTGGTCAAAAAAAAAAAAAAAAAAAAGGTCTCTGCTTGGTTCCTTGGTAGCTACACAAATCACAGCTTCAGGGGAGAGCGTGCACTCAGTGGTTGCCATCCTTCCAGTCTAGGTGGTACCCAATTTTCTTTTAAAAGATTATCACAGGTAATTCTATCATATTTCCCATTCCTTTGGTCTCATTTCCCCCCCACCCCCATCCCAGAAGTCCGAGTCTTCTTGGTCATTATTATCTAGCTCCACATCCCTATGCTACTGCGTACACCTCCTAATCTGACCTAGCTTCCCATGCCTAGAGTTTACCGTCAGAGCCATTCTCTCTCTCTCTCTTGTGTGTGTGTGTGTTTAGGGCTGCATCTGCGGCATATGGAGGGTCCCAGGCTAGGGGTTGAATCGGAGCTGTAGCCACCGGCCTACACCAGAGCCACAGCAACGCGGGATCCGAGCCGCGCCTGCAACCTACACCACAGCTCACGGCAACGCCGGATCGTTAACCCACTGAGCAAGGGCAGGGATTGAACCCGCAACCTCATGGTTCCTAGTCGGATTTGTTAACCACTGCGCCACGACGGGAACTCCCGATTTCTCTTTCTTTTATGTCAACATTCAAACCAGCAGCAAGTCTTGTTAGGTCTGCCTCCACATTTCCAAATTCAGCTACTAGTCTCTGTCTTTAATGTGACACCCTGATCCAAGCCGTCTCTCTTTCAAAACATAAGTCAGCTCAAATCTGTTTTAAATTTTTTTTAATTATTATTATTTTATTTTTAGGGCCTCAGTGTGGCAAATGGAGGTTTCCAGGCTAGCGGTCCAATTGGAGCTGCAGCCCCTGGCCTACACCACAGCAACACGTGATCCGGCCACATCTGTGACCTACACCACAGCTCACGGCAACACTGGATCCTTAACCCACTGAGCAAGGCCAGGGATCGAACCTGCAACCTCATGGTTCCTAGTAGGATTTGTTGCTGCTGTGCCACGACAGGAACTCCCAATTCTGTTTTAAATTCTCCGAAGGAGGAGTTCCTGCTTGGTACAGTGGATTAAGAATCTGATTGCAGTGACTTGGTTCACTGGAGAGGGACGGGTTCAATCCTGGGCCTGGTGCTCTGGGTTAAAGGATCGGGCGTTGCCTCAGCTGTGGTTTGGATTCAGTCCCTGAACTTCCATGTGCCATGGCTGCGGCCGTTAAAAAAAAAAGGAGTTCCCATTGTGGCTCATCGGAAATGAACCCGACTAGTACCCACGAGGATGCGGGTGTGATCCCTGGTCTTGCGCAGTTGGTTAAGGATCCGATGTTGTTGTGAGCTGTGGTGTAGGTCGCAGATGTGGCTTGGATCCCGAATGGCTGTGGCTGTGGTATAGGCTGGCAGCTGTAGCTTTCAACCCCTAGCTTGGGAACTTCCATGTCCTGCACGTGCAGCGGTAAAAAGCAAAAAAAAAAAAAGTCTTCCAAAGGATTTTGTTGCTGGGGTGTAAGAGCTTATCAAAATGAGAATCCAGGAGTTCCCATCGTAGCTCAGTGGTTAATGAACCCAACTCTCATCCATGAGGACACAGTTTCCATCCCTGGCTTTGCTAAGGATCCCAGCATTGCCAAGGCTGTGGTGTCGGCTGGCAGCTACAGCTCTGATTCGACCCCTCGCCTGGGAACCGCCATATACCGTGGGTGCGGCCCTAAAACAATTTAAACAAAGAGAATCCAACACACACACTGTGCCCCCACCAAGGCTTCCATTTAAACAAAGAGATCCGTACCCCTTATCGTGATCTGTGAGTCATTTCTTGGGCCTCATCTTTCCTGTCTCCCCCAGTTCTGCATTTGCCCTTGAGCAGACCTCCCCGTTCCTGCCCTGGGGCTTTTGCACTTGCTGGTGCCTGCCTGGGCTGCTCTTCCTAGGTCTTCACATTACCTGCCCCTTCTCATACGTCCAGCCTTCACGGCCCACCCCATCTGAGGCCCCAGCCCTACACCGCAGCCCCTCCAGGACAGGCCTAGAAGTCGCTCTGTTTCCCGAGCTCCTCAAGTGAGTCATAAGATCCCAGGAAGGTCCGGGGCACAGAACCTCAGTCGCGCCCACATTTCTCTCCTTCCCCTTCTGCAGGAAGCTCAGCCCGGAGCCAGAAACGGGAGGCCCGCCTGGACAAGGTCCTCTCGGACATGAAGCGACACAAGAAGCTGGAGGAGCAGATCCTCCGGACCGGCAGGGACCTCTTCAGCCTGGACGCAGAGGACGCCAGCCCCCCCAGCCCCGCGCTGCGGGCCTCGGGAAGTAGCCTCTTCCCCAGGCAGCGCAAGTACTGAGCGCCTCTGCCTTTAGGGTGCAGAGTCCTGACCTGCTGGCCCTCCCTCCCTACCCCGGGGGCGCTGGGGCACCTGGGAGGAGCAGAGACCCTGCGAGCTCCCAACACAGCACCTTACCAGAAAGAGGACATGTGTATGTGTGTGTGTGTTTTCTATGGAACCGTTGTTTGGACACCTGGGCTGAATTTTCTGAATCTAAAATAAAAAAAGAAAAGTAGCAGGTTATCTTCTCTTTAGAGGAGGTACTGCCGCTGGAGCACACGCAGGCCTGGAGAGGCAGAGTCGGACCCACCCTGATGGGAAATGCCAGCCAGAGGGGGGAGAAGCCAACTCAGCACCCCCCCCCCCCCCGCCGCCGCCCTAGGCCTTGGACCCCCTCCTAGTTTCATTCCAGCGCTGCCAGCTGGCTCTGAGGCGGGCATTCCTGAGCACTGAATGAGCTGCAGTGCCTTCAGCTGCAGTGAAAGCCTCCCACAGGAGAGAAACAAACCCAAAAAACTCAACGAGAACCAGCTGCAAGGGCCCTTTAAATGCCCAAGCCCCACCCCTGCGCCTGGCCTGCCCTGCCGGGAAGTGATCCCTAGGGCTGGGTGAAGGCGGCTCCCTCTCCGAGCTGAGGCGTCAGCTGCAGCCAGCCACACTTCTGGATGTAAGTACTCCGTCCTGGCCCCCAAAGCCCAAACCAGCTGGCGGGCCCTTGTCCCCCACCCCCAAGACCTCTCCCTAGCTCTGTCCTGCCTTCGCCGACTCGCGTGGGCTGGGGCAGGTGGCTTTAGAACTAGAGCCGGGAGAAGGTGGGTGGAGGCTTGGCCTTGGGAGATACCGCTGGCCTTGTTTTTTCGGGCTTCTGAAGGCAAAAGGCAACTCATCTGACCCCTCGCCAAACCCCATCTCAGGCCTCTCGGACTTTGAGCTCCCACATCCGCAGTAGGGGCAGGGGAAGCTTCACGGGTCCGTTCACACCCCCTCCTGGACTGAGACTGGTCCCTGCTGTCCTCATCTTCTCCCTCCCCCTGGGGACCTGGGCTCTGGTCGCTCCCCTTGAGCTCTTAGAACGCGCCCCCCGTGGAGGTTCCTCAACCCTGCAAACGCTGAGGTTTCCACCACTACCCCCCTCGGCTCTGCGCACGGCGGGCCTTGCAGTTCATTTGAGAGGTCGTCGGCAGAGTAATCTTCAGATAGGCTTGATTTCTAGAAGGCATAGATGAGGAAGGTGCTTTTTCCTCTTCGGGACAGGGAAGTGAAAACAGGCAGCTCTTTTGGACCTGCCAGCCCAGTGACTCTGGAGACCTCAGAAGCATGGAGCATTGGGGGATGGTAGTTGAGGCAGGTGCCCCGTTTTCTCTTCCTGTTTGGGTGGGCCCTTAGAATTTATGGGGGGGGGGTGTCGCAAAGGGTGCCAGGTGACTCCTAGAAACTTTTGCCTGTCTCCACCCTTGGCACCTAGTACACCCACCACCCTCCCCGGAGGTGAGGCTCTCTGGCCAGGGCAGCTCTCTAAAGCCATGAGCAGGCAGGACAGCCCCTGGGAATGGCTGGCCCAGAGGCCAGAGGGCCCTAAAGTAACCCAGGCCTCCTTGTTGGGTGCTGCCCTCCCAGGTTGCAGAGAAGGCTCACCTTTGATCTGCACTGGCACTGTCGCCTGGAGACCTCCCAGCTCCACCCAGGTCCTTGTCAGAATCTTAGCCACATTTATGTCTGCCTGAGAAGCCATGCTACTTCCTCGGGTGGAATTCTGGCTCCCTCCTTGATCGTTGTGTGATCCTGAGCAAGTGCCTTAATTTCTAGGTCCTTGCCGAGGATTAAACAAGCCAATTAAAAGCATTTGGGAATTCCCTAGTGCCTCGCCAGGTTAAGGATCCGGCTCTGGTTATAGCTGTCTCGCTGGTTCAATCCCTGGCCCAGGAACTTCCACATGCCCCGGGCGCAGCCAAAAAAAAAAAGCATTTAATACGGTGAGTGGCACAGATTAAGTTCTCAATAAGTGAGAGCCGTTATTTGGGGGGCACTTGCCAAAGATAGAAATTCTGGAGTCTCTCTCCTGGAAGCCTTAGCCCAGTGGGTTTGAAGTGAGGCCTGCTGGGAAGCAATATTCCCAGCTGAGTCCTGTGATTGGGTGATTGTAGAAAACATTGATCTGGATCAGGGGGTTCTGAAGCCTGGTTCCTGGGTCATTTCCAATCTAGCCAATCCTCGCCTTCAATGACTGGCATTAATTGGAAGCATCTGGGAGGCAGGCTAGACATAGGCCCAGAAAGGAATTCCCTTTGTGGCCCAGCGGTTAATGAGCCCATCTAGGATCCATGAGGATGCGGGTTCAATCCCTGGCCCCGTTCAGTGGGTTAAGGATCTGACGTTGCCGTGAGCTGTGGTGGAGGTTGCAGACAAGGCTCAGATCCGGTGTTGCTGTGGTTGTGGTGTAGGCTGGCAGCTGCAGCTCTGATTCCACCCCCAGCCTGGGAGCCTCCATGTGCCAAGGGAGCAGCCCTAAAAAGCGAAAAAAAAAAAAAAAAGAAATAGGACCAGAGGTAGCCTGAGCTGGCAGAGCTTTTCTGTTTCCAGAATAAGCTGCTGTTCCTGCAAAGTCACCCGGTTGGACTGGAGTTGAGAGATTTTCCTAGGAAGTGCCTAAAACTTTGTCCCTGAAAGTAGTGATTTATGTGAGACATTCTTGGGAATTTTCGCCCTGATCTCCCACAGCAGGAAATATTTGCCCTAAATTGAGAAGCTCTCAGGTAAAAATGGCCCCTCTGCTGTCCCTGAGTAAGTAAGTGTGACTCTGTCATCCTCTAAACAAAGCCTAGAATGTCTCAGATCAATGAAGGGAAAGGGCGAAGATAAGGTCCTGTTTGTGCCCAGTTTTCTGTGCATTTTCTCAAACCTAAACTTGAGAGAGGTGATGGTGGCAAGACTGTCCCCAGCTTCGCTTCCAACTTCAGACCTGCCTGGACCGAGAGCCCAGGGCTTGGGACAAGGGGACCTGTGTTGGCCGAGGGGCTACTTGGACCTGGGGGCGAGGAGCTAGAGGAGATAATACTTGAACCTCTCTGCTTTTGAGGACAGGCTGCCATCCGAGTTCATCTTCCCTCTCCCACCTCCCAGCCACGCTTTGTTGAGCCCCTCCCTCCCGTGCATTAGACCTGCTCCAGTTTCTAACCTCGTTGACCCCAGGAAACAATCACTTGTATTTCCATTTCGTTCTAGGAGCGTAAGGCTAACCCTAACCCTAACCCAAGTGGCCCACGATGGTGTGGGCAGCGGCGGCGCTCTGCCCTTGCTCTGTATTGGAGTCCCTAGGAGCTCGCTTTGAAATATAGTGGTGTCTGAACCCCACCCCAGACCAATTAAATCAATTCCCAGAGATGGGTGGTTTGAAAAGATCTCCAGGTGATTCCAATGTAAGCCAGAGTGGAGAGGCTATTTTAGACCAGAGCTGCTTATATCTTAAGCCCAAATTGTTGGGGCTCTAGTTAAAATGCTAACTGAGTCAGCAGCTCGGGGTTGGGGGAGCTTCTCAGGGCTGGAGAGGATTCTAGGATTCCAGGATCCCAAGATTCTGTGTTATTAACAAGCTTCCAGGCGATATTCGGACCCCTCTTCACTGCAGGCCAAGACAGGGTGCGGCTGGTCCCATGGGCATCTGCTGTTTAAGATTCACCATGTCCACCCCTCCTACTGACCCTGAGACCCTCTGCTCTGGAATGACTTAGGACTCATTTGTTTCATTTTTCTGTAGCATGTTTACTTTTGAGCCCAAACAAGTCCAGAGTTGCCTCTTAACTATTCTCCTTCCACTGGCAGTTTTGTTTTCTGTTCATCAGACCGTTCGCCCCTCCCTCCTTTGTGTGTGGGCTGCAGCAGGGGAGCCACTGGTCTCTGAGATGTTGGGTGAAAGTTGAAAGAGAGTTGGTTCTCGCCGGAGCCTCATGATCCATGACAGCCAATGGGATCTGTGAAGGCTGGACGCGAACCCAGAGAGCAGACTAGGGGGCAGATCTCAGAAGCAGATGCTGAGGGGAGGCCTCGGTGAATTTAGGGAGTGGGGGCCAAACTCAGAGCTGGGCCTTCCAGAGGTCAACGGAATCCTTAATCACTGTCTTTTATGGGCCCTGGTATATCGGAAACCACATGCTCTAACTGTAGGCGTCATCTGATGAACCACAGAAGTCTAAATCTGTGACTTGTCATGAACATGCTGCCTGAGTCAGGTGATTTCCCTGGATCCTCTGAGAGGCCCTCTCATGAGGCTCACTTCGGGGATGGCGAGATTAAAAAGGCAAAAGGCCTACTCCTGGGTGAACGTGGGTGGCAGGCACAGCTGTAGGGCTGGGTGGGTGGGGGGTCAGGGAGGTAAGACAGGGTCCTGGCAGCTACGGAAACAAGGGTAGTTGCCCAGGGCTTGGCCTCAGAATGTGGCAAGAGCCCAGCCTGATCGTTAAGGATGAGTCTCAGCTGAGTCACGGAGCTGGGCGAGGCTCTCCGGCCCCCTGACTGGGCCCAGCTGGGGTGACAGATGGTCAAGCGGCCTCAGCTACAGGGGGCGAGGGATCATCCCAAAGAGCCATTGGAGGCCGTCCGCTGAGCCTGCCTCCCAGCCTCGCGGGGCCTTCTAGAGTTCAAATCTTCCCTGCGGGGCCTCACAGAGCCCTGTCCACACCTCCGTCTGCAGCCCTAGCTCTTCCTCTCCCCCCCATCTGGCTTTCTGGCCAGGCTCCCACTCCGTAGAGAACCAGGAAGAGGCTGCACTTGGCTGTCAGAGGCCCCTTTGCTATTCTAGCCCCGCAGCTGACCCAACACTGGCCACTTTCCTGATTGGTAAACAAGTCAGGGTTAAGGCTGAGATGCCAGGTGGGATCTTGAGCCTCTGGTGTTAGGTCACGTCCTCCAATGGGATAGGGAAGCTGGGCCTTGACTGCGAGCCACACACACTGCTGAGAGCCAGGCTCTGTTCCAAGCCTGTTGATTAACTCAGTCCTTGTTTCTCTGGATGCCTTATCCACCCCTAGATTATAGACCCGGAAATGGGCATAGAAAGGCAGGGGACTTGTCTAAGATCACCTATCCAATAAGGGTTAGAACCAAGATCCTAACTGTCCTGGCCCCCGGGGGCTCTTGTTGGGGGCCCTGTCCCAGGGAGTGGGAGCAGAGCAGAGCCAGGAGAGGAGAAATCCCACCCCTTGGATTTTCAAACACTACCTGAAATCAACAGAAGAGGGCGCTCTGATGTTTAGGAAAGTTCAGGGACATTAACTTCAGCAACAGGCAACAGAAAAGCAGCCAGTCAAACCCCATGCCAAGTTGCAAGAAAATGAGGAGCAGGATAATATCCCTCCGATGTGGAAAGTGTACCGAGAAAACAGATCAAAACTGTAACCTCTCTTGGCGTTCCCATCATAGCTCAGTGGTTAACGAATCTGACTAGGAACATGAGGTTGCAGGTTCAATCCCTGGACTCGCTCAGTGGGTGAAGGATCCGGCGTTGCCGTGAGCTGTGGTGTAGGTCGCAGACGCGGCTCTGATCCCGCATTGCTGTGGCTGGCGTCGGCCGGCGGCTACAGCTCTGACTGGACCCCTAGCCTGGGAACCTCCATATGCCGTACGAGCAGCCCAAGAAAATGGCAAAAGACGAAAAACAAAAACCAAAAAAAAAAACCCTGTAACCTCTCTCAAAACGAGGGAAGACATTAGGAAACCATACAAGGCAGGGAAGCAGCAAGTCAGAAGTGTCAGTGAGCTCAGGCCCCCTGGCTGGCTCCGTGGCCCTAATCATTGCACCGTGCTGCCGCTGGAGTCGGGCCCAGCAGTTCCATCAGGATTCTTGTCCAGATGGTACCACTGCCTTGCTGTATGGTCTTGAATGACTCCTTGTCCCTACCTGCGACTCAGCTCCTTAGTTGTACACTGTCTAACATGGGCTCAACCATCCACATCGGATGATGTAAATTAAACTTCCTTCCTCAGTCACACTGGCCATGTTTCCAGAGCTCAGGAGCTGCGTGTGGTCCAGTCCAGAGGCAGCACAGATTAAAAGTAGGTCTGTCACTGTAGAAAGCTCTATCGGATGAGTTCGGAGGTTTTAAACAGGAGCCACACAGGTGATGTAAGAACAGTCGCCCAGGTGTAAGACAACAGGGAGTGGTGGGGACTGTGGTTAATTCAGCAGGAAAGCTTGTGTCCCATCTAAAGGGCACAGCTGCCACTTGCCTCTGGCCACTTGGCCGCGTGGAGATGCAGGGCCTGGCTCCTCATTCTTCAGGAGGAGCAGGAATTGGGAGTTTATGAAAACTCACAATTTCTAAACCAAAGAAATTTTACAGATTGTGCGGATCAAATCAAACTCTTGGGCCTTGCCCTGGTTTTGGCCTTTTGGGGCTCCTGTCTTTCCTTCCTGTGCCAGGCCACAACCCCGCCCCCTCCTCCTCACTTCCCACTTCTCACCCAGGTTGGAAGCTGGATGAATGGTGGAGTAGGTGAGGTACCACTCCTTTCTGGTAGTGGTTTCAAAACTGTTGGACCAGAGCCTCAGAGGGCAAGGCTTTGAGGTGCCTAGTAAACTTGTGCGACTCCGGAGGACATGCCCAAAGTTCAAGGCGTCCTGGAGGCAGGGATGGGGTTTAGATGGGTGATGTGACATTCCCAAACCGGCCAAGCACTGGATGTAACAACCCCCCCCCAACCCCCAGGATTCAGAAGCAGGTAGGATGGTGGTGGATGGAAGGCAATCCTCACTGACTCCCTTCCTCCCCACCCATGAGAGCGGGGAGTCACGAGTGGCCACAGATCAGAGAGAACTGGGGAGGAAAGGATGAGAATACATGGGTGTTTCTAATCTGGTGGAGTCTATGGGAGCATCCATTCCATCAGGGATTCCTTCCTTGAGAGGTGGTCATGTCTGAACAGTTCATCTCAGGGTTGCTTAAAGCCCGAGGGAGGGCTGCAGGCAAAGGTCATGCACATATTCTTGGGCTGTGGGCTAATGTCCGCACGCAGCTGGGACCCTCAGGAGCCCCTGAAATAAAGGCACCTGCCCCTGGAGGAACCAGGGAGCTGCTCAGGGCCTCTGCTCCCCACCAGGCTGGGGGAGACCCCCAGCACCACCCTACCAGAGGCTGGCCACTTCTCCCAGCTCAGCGCGCCTCTGACTCCCACACTATAAGGTTGGAGGTTGGGAAAGTTTGGATCTAAAGCCCCTTCCAGTGCTGCAGGAAGCTTGGGCGAAGTCAGATGCATGGGAGTGAGGGGAAGGAGCTGGCCGAGAAGACTGGGCCTCTGTGGTTAACCGCGTCAAGCATCTCTTGGCGGGGATGAGGTCTGGAGGGGCTGTGGTGCCCTGGGTGGGACGAATGGAGGAGGTGGGAGCGGGAACAGTGAAGAAGGACGGATCATCTGAGCTGGAGGAGGAAGGGCCCGTTCCCCTAGCCCCAGCCAGTCAGCACACCAGCCTCATCCCAAGCCTCCTGTATTCATCTCTTGTTTTCTCCCCACCTCTCTATGGGGAGACAGACAGGTGAGCTCAGGAGTCACCATGGCAACTGAAGAGTCCATCATCCGCATCCCACCGTACCACTACATCCACGTGCTGGACCAGAACAGCAACGTGTCCCGCGTGGAGGTTGGACCGAAGACTTACATCCGGCAGGACAATGAGAGGTTGGTGTTGGGACTGGGCTGCGGGGACGCCTGGGGGTCTGCCATGATCATCCGTCGCCTCCTTCCTGGTCCTAAGCAGGACTGGCCCTGGCTTTTGTGACAGGGAGCTTGCTCTCCCATTCGCTGCTTCCTTTGGGTCCTCACACTGCTTCCTACCATCCAACAGGATCCTGTTTGCCCCCGTGCGCATGGTGACTATCCCCCCACGCCACTACTGCACCGTGGCCAACCCGGTGTCCCGGGACGCCCAGGGCTCTGTGCAGTGTGACGTCACAGGGCAAGTACGGCTCCGCCACGCTGACCTGGAGATCCGGCTGGCCCAGGACCCTTTCCCCCTGTACCCAGGGGAGGTGCTGGAAAAGGTACCTGGCTTGCCTCCCCCACACCCACTCTGCCTGTCCTGCCACCTTGTCCCAGGGCTCAGCACTACTTTCTGGGGTGGGGTGGGATCAGGGGGTGACGTTGGCTGGTTCTCACTGGGGGCAGAATCGACTGGATGGCCCTCCTCTCACACTCCCCAAACCGCATCCCCCCTCACCCCTGCACATGCCCAGACAAGCCTCTCTTGTCAACCCATCCCGCCACCTAATCTTCCAGGCTCCCCAACCTGCCTGAAGCTCCCTGCCTGTCTGGCACTAAGTGACTTTTGCCAAGAGTAAGCATTTCATTCCCTCAAACAGTGCCAGACACTGGTGGGTGGTGGTAGCAATGGTGGAGCAGGTGAGGCCCAGGCTCAGATGCCCTCATCCACGCGGTCCTTAGGTCCTGGATCTGAGGAAGAGGACACCCCACCTCCATTTCCAGAACATTCTCCTTCTTTCACCTCCTTGCTGGTTCCCCCCCCCACCTTGGTCTTTTTAGGGCTGTACCTGTGACATATGGAAATTTTCAGGCTAGGGGTTAAATCAGAGCTGCAGCCGCCAGCCTGTGCCACAGCCACAACACGTGGAATCTGAGCCATGTCTGCAACCTACCAGATCTGCCAAGAGTAAGCACAACCATGCTGGATCCTTAACCCACTGAGCGAGGCCAGGGATCGAACCTGAGTCTCACGGATATTAGTGAGCCAGGACGGGAACTCTGTCTTCCTTGCTCTTTTATACCCTTTCACTCTGGGTTCTGCAGAATAGCATGACCCCGGGGGGCTGGGAGGCGTTCCCAGCCGCTCTGATGCAGGCACCTTGGGGAAAATATGCGAGGAGGTGGCAAGTGACTCAGATGATGAGGATGGTGACCCTTAAGGAGTCCCAGTGAAGGGTGGAGGGGAATTCTTTGTCCTCTTCTTGCAACTTGTGGGGAGGTCTCAAACCACGGCAAGTGAAACCGCCCTGTCCAGGTTCCACCTTAGACAAACCAAATCCCCCCTGGGGTGGGGGATGCAGTGGGGGGTGCTCAGGCACCACCGTTTAAAAGCTCCCTGAGTTCCCCTTGTGGCACAGTGGTAAGGAACCCGATGAGTATCCATGCATGAGGACATGGGTTCGATCCCTGGCCCCACTCAGTGGATTAAGGATCCAGCGTTGCCATGAGCTGGGGCGTAGGTCAGAGATGTGGCTCAAATCTGGTGTTGCTATGGTGGCCCTAAGAAAAAGAAAAAGGAAAAAAGAAAAAAGCTCCCTAGGGTAGAGAGAAAGTGGTCCCTATTCCTGCCTCTTCGACCTTTGCTTCCCCGGCAGCCCCAGAGGACAGCAGCTCATTCCCAGGTCCCGGGTGCTCCAGGCCAGGAGCGCAGGGCCTTCCCTTTCTCTGAGCCCCGTGCCACTGAGATCTTCCTCTTCTATCAGAAAGTGGGCCCTCGCCCTCCTTCAAGGCACTGGCCTCTACCTGTACCACTTCCTCTCCCTTTCCTGAGGTGGCACCTGGCTTGAGCCTGCCTTCCCCCACTGTCCCAGGAGCTTCAGGATTGTCCCTGTCATGATCCCGTCAACATCTTGGCTCTCTCTCTCTTTTTTTTTTTTTTTTTGGTCTTTTTAGAGCCCCTCCCATGTCCTATGGAATTTTCCAAGTTAGGAGTCGAATCGGAGTGGCAGCTGCCAGCCTACACCACAGCCATACCAGATCCAAGCCGCATATGCGACCTACACCACAGCTCACAGCAACGCCAGATCCTTAACCCACTGAGCGAGGCCAGGGATCGAACCCGCATCCTCATGGATACTGGTCTGGTTCTTAACCCACTGAGCCACAGCGGGAAATCTGACACCTTGGCTCTCTTCACCTCAGCTGACTCTCTCTCCTCTTCTGCTTCCACTCCGCCCAGTGCTCTGTCCACTCGGGACTTGGTCAGTTCTGCCCCCACCTGCCGCTCCTCCAAGATTAAACCCTGGCGCCACCCTCCCCATGCGTCTCGCTTTCCTAGCCTTTCTGCAAGGCCTTGGAAGCCCGTTTCCTCTCCCAGCCCTCAGATTCTCTTCCTGGTCCCTCCCCAGCCCAGCTGAACCTTGTCACTTTAGCACACGCTCTTCGTGCACTGGACCCATGCCCAGGCCTGGATCCGTGCCACCTCCACCTGCCCTGGCTGTCCTCATACCCGGGGGAGGGGGTGTCCTAGCCATGTGGGCAGATCCACTGCAACAGTATTACAAGGAGCTGGTGGATTAAGTGGCTCATTCCAACTGAAGTCCTGCTCATTCCTTCTCTTCTTCCCAACCAGCTCCCCCTACCCACCCTTCCCCATATGGCTCTTGATACTTAGATTCTCCATTCTCTTCCTATGTTCTGTCCCCTCACTCTCCGACAGCTTGGCCACCTTACTTAGAAATCGAGGCCACCTGGAATGATCTAGGTCCTTCCTTTACTTTAATACCTACGCATATCTCCTTTTTACCTGTGGGGCCTCTGGAAAGTTCCCTTCCATCGGCAGACCCCGCCAGATGCATCGTTCTATCTTTTAAGATTTTTTCTTCTTGTGTCTTTTTAGGGCCACACCCGCAGCATATGGAGGTTCCTAGGCGAGGGGTCCAATCAGAGTTGCAGCTGCCGGCCTATACCACAGCCACAGCAACTTGGGAATCAAGCCACATCTTCAACCTACACCACAGCTCACAGCAAGGCCGGATCCTTAACCCGCTGAGCAAGGCCAGGGATCGAACCCACGTCCTCATGGATACTGGTCGGGTTTGTTAACCACTGAGCTACCACGTGAACTTTTTCTTTTTTTTTTTTAAGTCTCCCCGCTGTCCTCTCTGCCTTCAGGTTCTGTCCTGAGTATCCTGTGTGCCACTTTTTTTCATAGCTTTGGTCACTTCATCCATATTGAACCCTCCCAGCTCTGAACCTTAGCTGGGAGCTCCAGACTGTGAATCCCCCAGCTGCCTAGAGGCAGCCCCCTCTAGGATGTCTGCAGTCACCTCGTACTGGGCATCCGAACCTAACCCTTGCCATTTCACCCCCAAATCTGCTCTCCCATGTTCCCAGTCTCACTTAGTGATACTCCTGGCTGCCTCGTCACTTGAGCTGGAAGCTTCTTCCAACGTGAGGGACAAACTTGCTGCCATATCTGTCTCCTTCCAGGAGATCAGTTAGGAAGACCTCTCATCCAGGTGAGAGGCATCGGTAGCTAAGGGAGGGCGCTCACGGGGATAAAGACAGACGGACCTGGACAGTTCCCTGGTTCAGGGGGTTAAGGATCTGGCATTGCCGTGTGGTGTAGGTCGCAGACACAGCTCGCATCTGGCGTGGCTGTGGCATAGGCCTTCGGCTGCAGCTCTGATTTGACCCCTAGCCTGAGAACCTCCATATGCTGCAGGTGTGGCCCTAAAAAAAAAAAAAAAAAGACAAAAAGACCAAACCAAAAACCCATCTGGATTCTCATTGGACAGACAAGAAGTGATGGAGTAGATGTGTGACAGGAGGTGATGCAATAGAGTAGATGCAATGCATGTTCTTTCCAGGTTGTTCCTCCTCCTCTATCAGCACCTTGATATCAAAAGCCAGCTTTTCCTTGGCACCCCAGTTCAACTGCTACCCTCTGAGAGCCTCTCCTAATTTCTTCATCTGAACCTCTGAAATCTCTTTCTCTCGACACGGTCCACAGTGTGCTCGGAGGCAATGGTCTACGATTGTGTGTCATCACCCACTGGAACTTAAACCCCACGACGATGGGATGTCCTGCCCCCAGCACAAGCTGCCCAGTGCCACGCTCATGGGCGGTGTCCAGGGAAAGGCTTGTCCCGGCAGTAATCCTCCAGCTCTGCCTCTCTCCAAGCCAGGGTGCGGTCAGTGGGTGGAGTGGAGTTATATGACCTTCTCTTCCTGGGTCCGCTCTAGTTGGAGTAAGGAGCGGCGGGTCGCCTTCACGAAAGGTTGAAGTTCAAATCCTGATTCTCTTCCTTACTAGTTGTGTTGGCCTTGGTCGTGTACCTTAGCCTCTGTGAGCTGCTTTCCTCGCTCTCCTGCTTCCCTCAGATCCAAGATCAAGGGAGATCTTATTTGTAGAAACATTTGTACAAACATGTTTTTGTTTGTCTTTTTGCCTTTTCTAGGGCCGCTCCCGCAGCACATGGAGGTTCCCAGGCTAGGGGTTGAATCAGAGCTGCAGCCGCCGGCCTACGCCAGAGCCACAGCAACACCAGATCCAAGATGCATCTGGGACCGACCCCACAGCTCACGGCAACGCTGGCTCCTTAACCCACTGAGCAAGGCCAGGGATCAAACCCGCAACCTCATGGTTCCTGGTTGGATTTGTTAACGATTGCGCCATGACAGGAGCTCCTGTACAAACTTGAGAGGTTTGGCTGCTTGTTGCCAGGTCCCTCTTCCTGATGGAAGGAGACGTGATGGCTGGAGTACAGGGGCTGTCTTGTGACCATCAGGCAACCTTGAAAACAAAGCCGCATGCTTAAAAGGTTCCACCTCCTCATGCTTCCTAGAGAGCCACATCCATCGTTGATCTGTGCTCTTACTGTCTTTATGGGTTTTTTGTTTTGTTTTTTGGGTTTCTTTGCTTTCTAGGGCCGCCCCCAAGGGCATATGAAGGTTCCCAGGCTACAGTACAGCCACAGCAACGCTAGATCCGAGCTGTGTCTGAGACCTACGCCACAGCTCATGGCAACGCCAGTTCCTTAACCCACTGAGCGAGGCCAGGGTTGAAACCTGTGTCCTCATGGATACTAGTCAGATTCATGTCCCCTGAGCCACGACAGGAACTCCCCACTGTCTTTGATTTATTCTGTGGATCTCACTGGGCCATGAGACATTCACTTCCTCACCTTTCCAGGTGGGTTTCCTCCATCATCCATCGCGCCCGCTCCCCCCGTTTCCTGCCTAGATTTCAAGTTCACAGCAAGGTCTGAGCTCTTCCTGCAGAGGGAAGGTGTGGCCTTGGCTCTTCAGACCGGGTGTCTTTGGGGCCACCCCTACATTCCGCTCCAAGTCTTATTTTGAGACATGGAGAGATTTGATGCTGGGGACTTTGACCTTGAAAGGATCAGGTGAGACTCCAGGGTCTGCATACGCCATGGGCCCCCTTTCCGTTTTAGGACATCACCCCACTGCAGGTGGTTCTGCCCAACACCGCCCTCCACCTTAAGGCGCTGCTGGATTTTGAGGATAAGAACGGAGACAAGGTGGTGGCCGGAGATGAGTGGCTGTTTGAGGGACCCGGTAAGTTTTTTCTTACTGAGCCGGGCTCGGGGTCAGAGGCTTCCTGCCTTCCCATGACAGCCACGATGGCTTCGATCTTCAGCTTCCACGTTGTCTTTCCTTCCCAGGCACGTATATTCCCCGGAAGGAGGTGGAGGTGGTGCAGATCATTCAGGCCTCCGTCATCAAGCAGAACCAGGCCCTGCGGCTGAAGGCCCGCAAGGAATGCTGGGACCGGGACGGCAAGGAGAGGGTGACAGGTGGGGTTTTGGAGGGGCGCCGATGCGGGTGGGGCAGGCCGTGTGCCCCGACTGCAGGGGAAGTGGGGAAGGTTGGGGAAGCTGCTCGAAGCCTGGAGGAAGTGCTTCCTGGTGTCTCTAATAAGCTGTTGGGGGCTGCCCCCTGCTGCTTCCCCCACCCACCGCTCTCACCCGCCTGTTGCTCCACCCTGGCCCTGATTCTGTGACCACAAACATGTTGACATGGCTTTGCCTTCCTCCTACCCTTGGCTGGGAGCTGGGAGCGGCAGCCGTGTCTCTTCCCACATCAACAGAGCAGGTGTCCACGTACAGGAGCAACGGTGCTTGACAAATGTGATGTATTAACCAAAGTCTTGACAAAGGCCGTGCTTACTCTGCGCCGGGTGTGGTTCAAATGTTTTGCAAATGGTGGTAACTTCCTTATGCCTCCAACCACCCTGAGGCCCCACGATTCCCATCTGCCATATGGCATAGCCACAACTTGGGCGCTTGGAAGGGCCTTTTTTTTTTAGGTTGGTTTTCTTCTGCCCTCAAAAAAGAAGGAATAGGAGCTCCCGTTGTGGCTCAGCAGGTTAAGAACCTGACTAGTATCCATGAGGATGTGGGTTTGATCCCTGGCCTTGCTCAGTGGGTTAAGGAGCTGGCGTTGCCCGTGGCTGCAACATAGGCCAGCAGCTGCAGTTCCAGTTCAAACCCTAGCCTGGGAACCTCCCTATGCCAGGGGCTCAGTCCTAAAAAGACCAAAAAAAAAAAAAAAAGTTTCTGCCAGGCCTTTGAGACTGGGAGCAATGACATTTGAAAATGGCCTGTGAGGTCCTGTGGGTCCCCTGTTGTCTAGGCTGCGGGAGGGGGCAGCTGGGGAGCAGGCTGGGTGACCTTTGACCCTTGCCTCTCCGCCCTGGCCCAGGAGAAGAATGGCTGGTCCGCTCCGTGGGTGCCTATCTCCCAGCAGTGTTTGAGGAGGTTCTGGATGTGGTGAATGCTGTGATCCTCACAGAAAAGGTTTGTGCTCCGGGGGTTGGGGGGCACCTCGGGGTAGGAGCTTCTCAGGGTGGCAGAGAACGGTGGCAGGTGATGTGAAAAATAGGAGTTAATCCCAGGTCGCCTGACAGTGTTTAGGGAGTCCTCCTGGGTCGGTAGACACTGTCACTCAGACCTGGAGCATTCAGTGGCCAGTGGGGTCCCCAGATCCCCCGAGGAATTGGAGGTGGGTTTCCCCAACCTCCACCCCCACCCCCACCAACCGGCCGCGATCCTGCTCTACAGACAGCCCTGCACCTCCGGGCCCGGCAGAACTTCCGAGACTTGCGGGGAGTGGTGCGCCGCACGGGGGAGGAGTGGCTGGTGACTGTGCAGGACACGGAGGCCCACGTGCCAGATGTCTATGAGGAGGTGGTAGGCGTCGTGGCCATCACCACCCTAGGCCCCCACAACTACTGCGTGATCCTCGACCCGGTCGGACCAGATGGCAAGAACCAGCTGGGGCAAAAGCGCGTGGTCAAGGTGAGTGCCAGCGCCCCGGGATGGGCCTAGGCCCCGGGCCTGCTCCCCACACCCCCCTCCCGCCCCTAGTCCGCGTTGGAGAAACACCAAGCTTGTTTTGGCTCCCTCTGGACACACTTGGCTCTGTCACTTGAGACGCCGTCTCACTGATGCTCCGGAGGTTCCCAACCTCGGGTTCCGCACGGCCTCTCCCAGGAGCGCCTCCCTCCAAGCCCAGAACCCGTCTCACCTCCCTCTGTTCCAGAAGCTTAGTCATCCTGAGTAAAACCAGTCTCTCGGCTTCCCCTTTCCCCATCCTCCCCGTTCTCCTGTCTCTGGACTGTGTGTGGGACAGCGGAGGGGGGCAGAGCGTCCCTGGGACGACTGTACATAGTTAAGGCTTCGAGAGCCACGTGGTTTCTGTGGCAACCACTCAGCTTGGCTGTTGTACCATGAAAGCAGCGTAGACAGGCTTGTAAACAAAACAGTGCTGCTGTGTTCCCATAACATGGTATGTGCAAAAACAGACAGTGGAAGAAGTCCCTTCGTGGTTCAGTGGGTTAAGGGTCTGGCGTTGCCCCAGCTGTAGCACAGGCCGCAGCTGTGTTGTGGGTTCAGTCCCTGGCCCGGGAACTTCCACATGGCCATGGGTGCAGGCCCCCCCAACCCCCCGCAAAAAACAAACAAAAAAGGAAAACAGGAGGTGGAAAACAATAGAAACCACCCAAATGTCAATTGATGAATGGATTAAAAATAGGGAGTTCCCGTCGTGGCGCAGTGGTTAACGAATCCGACTAGGAACCATGAGGTTGTGGGTTCGGTCCCTGCCCTTGCTCAGTGGGTTAAGGATCCGGCGTTGCCATGAGCTGTGGTGTAGGTTGCAGACGTGGCTCAGATCCCGTGTTGCTGTGGCTCTGGCGTAGGCTGGTGGCTACAGCTCCAATTCGACCCCTAGCCTGGGAACCTCCATATGCCGCGGGAGCGGCCCGAAGAAATAGCAAAAAGACAAAAAAAAAAAAAAAAAATAGGGTATATCCATACAGTGGATATCAGTCAGAAGAATGATAATCTTTCTGGGGTTAAGGGTGCCCATGTTTTTTTGTTTTTTTTTTTTTTTTTTGTTGTTGTTGTTGTTGCTATTTCTTGGGCCGCTCCCGCGGCATATGGAGGTTCCCAGGCTAGGGGTTGAATCGGAGCTGTAGCCACCGGCCTACGCCAGAGCCACAGCAACGCGGGATCCGAGTCTCGTCTGCAACCTACACCACAGCTCACGGCAACGCCAGATCGTTAACCCACTTAGCAAGGGCAGGGACCGAACCCGCAACCTCATGGTTCCTAGTCGGATTCGTTAACCACTGGGCCACGACGGGAACTCCTCTTTTTTTTTTTTTTTTTTTCCCCCATGTTCTTAAAATAAGGCGAACTCGTAAAAAAAATTAAAAAATGAAGTTCTTGGAGTTCCCATCATGGCTCACTGGTTAACGAACCCGACTAGCATCCATGAGGACTGGGGTTTGATCCCTGGCCTCACTCAGTGGGTTAAGGATCCAGCGTTGCCGTGAGCTGTGGTGTAGGTTGCAGACGCAGCTCGGATCTGGCGTTGCTTCGGCCCTGGCGTAGGCTGGTGGCTACAACTCCGATTGGACCCCTGGCCTGGGATCCTCCATATGCTGTGAGTGCGGCCCTGAAAAGACAAAAAAAAAAAAAAAAAAAAAAGAAAGAAAACAAGTTCTGAGATGTGCTACAAGATGGGGTAAGCTTGAAAGCATTGTGCTGGGGCAGTAGAAGCCGGACATAAAAGACCACATACTGCCTGATGCCATTTATATGAAATGCCCAGAATAGGTCAATCCATTAAGACACAAAATAGATTACTGGGCGGGATAGGCAGTAACTGCGACTGGGTGTAGGGTTTCTTTTCAGGATGATGATCTGGGATTTGGGGGTAGTGATTTTGGGCAACTCTGCATATACCAGAGCAACTGGATTACAGACTTGCTTTTTATTGTTTTTTTGTCTTTTTAGGGCCGCCCCCGCGGCATATGGAGGTTCTCAGGCTAGGGGTTGAATCGGAGCTACAGCTGCCAGCCTACACCACAGCCACAGCAACTGGATTACTGGATTTGTTTTTTACACATACATATAAAATCAGGCAGCAGGTCAGGAGTTCTGTTGTGGCGCAGTGCGATCAGTGGCGTCTCAGGTCCAATCCCCAGCCCCCACAGTGGGTTAAGGATCCAGTGTTGCCGCAGCTATGGCTCCGATCCAATCCCTGGCCCGAAACACCATATGCTGTGGGGTGGCCAGAAAAGAAAAGGGAAGAGAAAAAAAAGGAAGCAAGTCAGATTTGGCCCAAAGATCGGAGATCACCAACTGTGGGCTGCGCCATCCCAAGGAAACAGAACATGGGAGAACTAAAGCAATGATAGGTTCATTTTTAACTCTTGAAACTGCTAGAACCCAGACCTTGACAGTTTCAAGACTTTTTCAAGGGCAAGTTTCAACCAGCTCTATGGGCATTTGTAGAGAGCCTCGCAATCCAGATAATGACTTGGGGGAGGGGGTGGGGGGGTTGCTCTTAGGGGGCTCCCGCCCACAACACAAGCCCACGGCCCCATGGGGCCACCAGGAGGTCCCATTAGAGGCTACCACAGCCGTGGGTGGCAACTGCTCCTGACCCCACTTCTCCCCACTAGGGAGAGAAGTCTTTCTTCCTCCAGCCAGGAGAGAAGCTGGAACGAGGCATCCAGAAGGTGTATGTGCTGTCGGAACAGCAGGGGCTGCTGCTGAGGGCCCTGCAGCCCCTGGAGGAGGGGGAGGACGAGGAGAAGGTCTCCCACCAGGCCGGGGACCGCTGGCTCATCCGAGGACCCCTCGAGTACGTGCCATCCGCCAAGGTGGAGGTGGTGGAAGAGCGTCAGGCCATCCCCCTGGATGAGAACGAGGGCATCTACGTGCAGGACGTCAAGACCGGAAGGGTAACAGCTGAGGGGTGGGCACGGTCACTGCTGTGCGGCCACGGTGGTAGCTTGGTTTAGGGGAGTGGGTGATGCCGCCAGGGAGGTGCAGAGTGGAGATGACAAAAGGACTCACAGCACTGCTAGCAGCATCCATGCCAGCTGGCTGCTAAATATGAGGGCACTCCGTAGAGTTTTAGCCTTGCCTTAAATATCTAATTTCAAAAGTTAAGAATTCCCGGAGTTCCCGTCGTGGCTTAGTAGTTAACGAATCTGATGAGGAACCATGAGGTTGCGGGTTCGATCCTTGGCCTTGCTCAGTGGGTTAAGGATCCGGCGTTGCTGTGAGCTGTGGTGTAGGTTGCAGACTCGGCTTAGATCCGGTGTTGCTGTGACTCTGGCGTAGGCTGGTGGCTACAGCTCCGATTCGACCCTTAGCCTGGGAACCTCCATGTGCCGGGGGGAGCAGCCCAAGAAATGGCAAAAAGACAAAAAAAAAAAAAAAAAAAAGCAACCTGGGAGTTCCCACTGTGATGCAGCAGGTTAAGGATCTGGTGTGGTTTCTGAAATAGCAAGGGCTCAATCCCTGGCCCAGTGCCGTGGGTTCAGGATCTGGCGTTGGCCACAGCTGTGGCTCAGATTCAGCCCCTGTCTGGGGAACGTCCATGTGCTGTGGGTGTGGCCAAAAAAGAAAAAAATCCGACTTTGAGGTTATTGCTCAGAATCCTGGGGAGTCGGTACACTACCTCTTCCCTAGGATTGCATCTGTCCCTGTGATGCCCTCCAAGCTGCCCCCATGAAAGCAAGTGCCAGAAGAAGTATCGGGAACTTGCCATATGCCAGGTTCTCAGCACTAGGACATATGAAATGTCATTCATTCCTCACCCCTATGAGGTCCCACTATGGGGTGCATTTTGCAAACGAGGAGCTGAGGCACCAAGTGAAAAACAGCTGCCCACGGTGAGGGATCCCCCAGAGGGCGAACGTGAACGCAGCCTCGTTTCAGAGGCCATGTTCAACCAGGATGCTGTCCTACCTCCTGGACCAGTCCCGCGTCGGGGCTGCCGGCCGGGTCTCCTTCGCTCTTCCCTTGGCGGGTGACGTCCCGCCTCGTCTTCTCTCCCGAGGTGCGTGCGGTGATCGGGAGCACCTACATGCTGACCCAGGACGAGGTGCTGTGGGAGAAGGAGCTGCCTCCGGGGGTGGAGGAGCTGCTGCTCAAGGGGCAGGACCCTCTGGCCGACAGGGGCGAGAAGGACACGGCCAGGAGCCAGCAGCCCTCCGCTCCCCGGAACAAGACCCGCGTGGTCAGCTACCGCGTGCCCCACAACGCGGCCGTGCAGGTGTACGACTACCGCGAGAAGAGAGCTCGGTGAGCAGCGCGCCGGGGCTGGGGGCCTGGGGGGTGGGGGCTCTCCCTGCCTCTGACGCCAGGCTCCCTCTGCAGCGTGGTCTTCGGGCCAGAGCTGGTGTCGCTGGGGCCCGAGGAGCAGTTCACCGTGTTGTCCCTCTCGGCCGGGCGGCCCAAGCGTCCCCACGCCCGCCGCGCGCTCTGCCTGCTGCTGGGGCCTGACTTCTTCACCGACGTCATCACCATTGAAACTGCCGACCACGCCAGGCTCCAGCTGCAGCTTGCCTACAACTGGTAAGGTCGGGGGTCGGGAGGGAGGCTAGGGCACTGGCTGGTGCCACCCTGGGGGACCCCTCAAGAGGAGAGATGCCACCTCGAGTGCTGGGCGTCTGACTCCATGTGTGTCAAGGGGGAGACCCAGGGTTTTGCGCAGAGCCAGTCTGATGCCCAAGGAGGTGGGGTGCCAGGGAAGATGTGGGCTCGCCTGGGAGCAGGATTAGGGGGACCAGCGTGATTTCAGCCAAACACATAACTACGTGGTTTTTAAAAGATGAATCGCTTAATCAGGCCAGGAGTTCCCTCTGTGGCTTGGTGATAATGAACCCAACTAGTAACCATGAGGATGCGAGTCTGATCCCTGGCTCTGCTCAGTGGGCTAAGGATCCAGTGTTGCCATGAGCTGTGGAGTAAGTCGCAGACGCGCCTCAGATCTGGCATGGCTGTGGCTGTGGCTTAGGCCGGCAGCTACAGCTCCGATGATACTGCTAACCTGGGACTCTCCACATGCCTCGGGTATGGCCCTAAAAAAAAAAGAGAAAGGAGAAAGAAAAAATCAGACCCAGCTGATGGGATCAGCCTGTGGTCAAGAGCAAGTGCATCCCAGCCCTGCCACTTGCCCACGCCCACAGCTAGCAAGTTTGTGGTGCTTTGCTCCGTTTCCCAGTCTGTAAAATGACCATAACGACATGACCATCCACTTCACGGGGCTGTGGAAAGGATGCTGTGAGAATCGGCACGGTGACCCGTATGGAGATATAGAGCTCAAATGTGATTCGAGTTGGGGGAGATGGTTAGATGCAGAAGCAGGGCTTGACAGCTCCCAAGCACACATTCCTCCCCTCCTGGCTGAGCAGCCAGGACCGTGACAAAGGCCGCCAGGCACTGATATCTTTGGGGGCACTGCAGCGGGAGCACTGAAGGCACAGACCCTGGAGCCACACTGCCTGAGTCTGGCTTTCTGGCTGGGCACCTGCTGTGTGACTGAGGGTCTGTCGCTTAACATCTCTGGACCTCTATTTCCTTGTCTGTACGTTGGGGATAATGCTCGATTGTGCCTCACAGGGTGGCTGAGCGAGTTAAATGGGAACTTGCAAGTGTCTTAGGCGCTGATTAGCATTGCCTGTCATGAGACCCTGCCCAACCCCAGAACGCGAGTGTCAGCCGGGTCCTGTGTGAAGGTGAGAGTTGTTCCCTGGAGGAAAACGGCTTCCCTGCTTTGGGCTTCTTTGCTCACAGGCACTTTGAGCTGAGTGACCGGAAGGACCCCCAAGAGGCGGCCAGGCTTTTCTCAGTGCCCGACTTTGTGGGCGATGCCTGCAAGGCCATCGCGTCCCGGGTGCGGGGAGCCGTGGCCTCCGTCACCTTTGATGACTTCCATAAGAACTCGGCCCGCATCATTCGCACGGCTGTCTTCGGCTTTGAGATCCCGGAAACCAAGGGGCCAGACAGCACGGCCCTGCCCCAGCCCCGGGACCGGGCCGTCTTCCCCCAGAACGGGCTGGTGGTCAGCAGTGTGGATGTGCAGTCGGTGGAGCCCGTGGACCAGAGGACCCGGGACGCCTTGCAGCGCAGCGTCCAGCTGGCCATCGAGATCACCACCAACTCGCAGGAGGCAGCTGCCAAGTGAGTCAGCCCCTGGGGGACTACCTTGGGCCCAACCTCTCCAGGGTCCCCGTCTGGGCACCCCCGACGTCAGCCTGCCCTCCTCCTTGCCTGGGCCCCTTAACGTGGGGAGAGATGCTATCCCTGCTTCTGCGGCATCTCGCCATTGCTTGGGCTGTGACCGTGGATCCAGCCCTGCCTCCCCCACCTCACCTTCCGGCGTTTTCCCCAGGCCCACGTGCTCCAGGCCCACCAGCTCCTTTCTGCCGCTTAAATGCATAGCTGCATTGCCACCTTAAGGCCTTCTGCACTGGCTGTTCCTCTACCCAGAATGTTTTTCCTGGGAGTTCCCATTCGTGGCGCAGTGGTTAACGAATCCGACTAGGAACTATGAGGTTGCCAGTTCGATCCCTGGCCTCGCTCAGTGGGTTAAGGATCCGGCGTTGGAGTTCCCGTTGTGGCGCAGTGGTTAACAAATCTGACTAGGAACCATGAGGTTGCAGGTTCGGTCCCTGCCCTTGCTCAGTGGGTTAACGATCCGGCGTTGCTATGAGCTGTGGTGTTAGTCGCAGACCTGGCTCGGATCCTGTGTTGCTGTGGCTCTAGTGTAGGTTGGTGGCTACAGTTCCAACTAGACCCCTAGCTGGGGAACCTCCATGTGCTGTGGGTGCAGCCCTAGAAAAGACAAAAAGACAAAAAGTTCTTCCTGACTTAAGGGCAGGCTCCTCCTTCTGGCCTCCAAAGGTCACCTCCTAGGACAGCCCTTTTCTTTGCACCCCGACTGAAGCGGCGGCCTCATTGCTCAGTCATGTTGTTGTATCGCCCGTTTTCCAGAAGCTTGTCACTGGCTGAAATCGTCCTCCTTGACTTGCCTTTTTCCCCACTGGGAGGTAAAGTGTGCAAAAAGCAGGGGCCTCGCATGGCCACGTGCCCCTGCGCCTAGAGTCACACCTGGCACTCAGCGCGCACGCCACTGTCTCATTTCGAGTGTGGACGGCCTCCCGTGGGCCAGTGGTCCCTGTCCCTGGAGCTCCCGTTCCAGCTCTGGCCACATCCCGGCAGCTTACCTGTCCCCTCTCCCACCCAGGCACGAAGCTCAGAGACTGGAACAGGAAGCCCGCGGCCGGCTTGAAAGGCAGAAGATCTTAGACCAGGCAGAAGCCGAAAAAGCGCGCAGGGACCTCTTAGAGCTGGAGGCCCTGAGGTGGGTGCAGAAGACGAAGACGGCGGTGGCAGAGGGTCTTGGAAAAGCAGCCGTCGGGTGGGGGTGGGATGCAGCCTGTGTGCGCATGCGCACCTGCCACCGCGGACTTGCGGGTGGGCAGGTGGGGAGAGCAGGGCTGGGCTGCCTCCTGGATCTCCCTGACTCTGCGCCGCCTCCAGCACCGCGGTGGAGAGCACCGGGACCGCCAAGGCAGAGGCCGAATCCCGTGCAGAGGCGGCGCGCATCGAGGGCGAAGGCTCCGTGCTGCAGGCCAAGCTGAAGGCAGAGGCCTTGGCCATTGAGACGGTGAGTAGGGGCGGGGCCCGTGGAGATGCCTTGGCCTGGAGGCGGCCTGATCACTGTAGTGCCTGAAGCCCTGTAGGGTACCAAGTACCCTAACCAGAAAGCCCTGTTCAAATACGTTGTGGCTTATGAGCCCGTTGCCTTATTTTGATTCACTTAAAACCTGCTTCGAAGATAAGGATGGTGGTTACACCCATCTTTTTTTTTTTTTTTTTTGGTTGGTGTCTTTTGTTGTTGCTATTTCTTGGGCCGCTCCCCCGGCATATGGAGGTTCCCAGGCTAGGGGTTGAATCGTAGCTGTAGCCACCGGCCTACGCCAGAGCCACAGCAACGTGGGATCCGAGCCGCGTCTGCAACCTACACCACAGCTCACGGCAACGCCGGATCGTTAACCCACTGAGCAAGGGCTGGGACCGAACCCGCAACCTCATGGTTCTTAGTCGGATTCGTTAACCACTGCGCCACGACGGGAACTCCTTTTTTTTTTTTTTTGTCTTTTGTTGTTGTTGTTGTTGCTATTTCTTGTATACCCATCTTAGTGATAGGCTGGTACGTATCGCCCAGCTTTGTGCTAGGTATTGCCTATGTTTTACAGGCACGATCTTATTTAATCCTTGAAATTCCACTACGGGTAGGAGAATCATCACCATGTTAGAGGGAGCCGAGGCTTGGATTCAGGGGCTCCCAGGGGTCCCTGGCATAGCTGGGGTTTACCCCTAACCGGTGATGAGTTTGCGGCTCCATCCTCTCCGTCTGAATTCCTGTAGTCTTGCTGGCTACATCCAGGGGCCACATGCTCAAAAGAATGCTGGGATTTTTTTCCCCCCTTGCAGGAGGCTGAACTCCAGCGAGTAAAGAAGGTGCGAGAACTTGAGCTGGTCTATGCCCGGGCCCAGCTGGAGCTGGAGGTGAGCAAGGCCCAGCAGCTGGCCGAGGTGGAGGTGAAGAAGTTCAGGCAGATGACGGAGGCCCTGGGCCCCAGCACCATCAGGGACCTCGCTGTGGCAGGGCCAGAGATGCAGGTGAGAGTGGGGGAGAGCATGGCTAGGTGGTGGGGGGTGTGTCTTGGGACCAAATACGGAACCAAGAAGGCAGAGCCAGGGTGGCAAACGCAAGATCTAGAGAGACGTTGGGGACAGAGGGGTGTACGGGGGGTGGTGACTGGATTGTCCTGTGTCCAGTGTCATTCGGGTGTGATGCCCTCTCAGGCACTGTCCTAGATTGAGCAGTGAGCAGAAGCTCCTGTGGGGACAGTAAACAGATGGGACGTCCGTCTGTGACAAGCAGGGTGATAGGGTGAAGGGGGAGGCCACGCTTCAGGTCAGCTGGGTGAGGAGGGTCCCTCAAGAGGGGATACGAGAGTGCTCTGTAGAGTCGACGGGGGCTTCCCAGGAGAGGGTTCAAGTGCAAAGAATGAGACTTGATACATTTTAAAGAGAAAAACCTGGATGGCTGCCACCAGGCAGATGCAGGGGTGAGCTCCTGGAGGCAACAGCGGGCAGGGCCAGAGCTCACGGCCCTCGAGGCTCCCTTTGTGTTCCTTGCTTGTCACCCATGACTCCTGTGAGGATGGCTTGGGCAGCAGCCGCAGTGTCAGACCAGAGCGCGTGGCAGCCCACCCTGGGGAGGCTCCCCGGGGGTGAGGGAAGGGGCTAGGGTCTGTCTTCTCACCTGCCTTTTGCTCCTTCCAGGTAAAACTGCTCCAGAGCCTGGGCTTAAAATCAACCCTCATCACAGACGGCTCCACTCCCATCAACCTCTTCAATACAGCCTTTGGGCTGCTGGGGCTCGGGTCTGAGGCCCCGGCCCCAGCCCCAGCCCCAGCCCCGGCCCCTGCCCCTGCCAGGAAGGCAGCCGGAGCGCCCATCACCCAGGAGGGCCTGCTTCCCCCTCCCACTCCCATTCCTTCGGTTCTCCAAGGCAACCAGATTGTGCCTTAGCTCAGTCCGGCACTGACAAATAAAACTGATACCTCAGGGCATTTAAACCCTCTTTTGTTGCCTGAAATCTGTATCACAAGGGAGCTTAATGGGGCTGGGGAATCGATCCCCCTGAAATCCATCCCCCTCATAGTTACTAGAAGCTACCCTCATCTGTCACGTGGAGGGGAAACTGAGGCAGGGAGAAGACTTTGCCAAAGCCATGCTGATGGGAACGTGGGTCCTGCGTCTCACTTGGCTGCCAGCTCATCCTTTTTGGTGGTCAACTTTCCTAGGCACCAACTCCGGGGAGTCGATGCCACAGGTGAGAGGATGGGTCTGTACCCCTCCGGGATGGCTTCTGCACTAGCAACGTCTCTTCTCACTGCCAGTTCTTCTGGGAGCCCCATTGGGCGGGAAAATTCCCGAGTCTGTAACCCTCCGGCTGTGGGTGTGTCCATCTCACCTCCAGCACTTGGGAGGCCGGGCGCCACCTGCTGGTCGAACCGCACACGGCGCCTGTGCACCTGTCTCTTACAGAGGGGCGTCAGATGCGGGAGGCAGATAGCGCTGTAGGAACTGGAGCGCCTGCCTGGGCTTCTGGTATGGGCTCTTCGGAGCATCAAGGGAGCGCTGCCCCCTTCTCGCCCTCCCCCGCAGCCAGGGAGGAGCCTTTATTTGGGGGAAGGATCCAGACCCAATCAGTCCGGGCACACAAGCGGACGCTGCGAGGTGCCCCAGCACTCGGGCCCAGAGCTGTAGGTGCCTGGTCTTCTGAGAAGTCAGAAGATCCCGGGGTGGAGAGAGGCTTGGGTTTAATAGTGGTGTGACGAGAGAACCCAACCTCCCGATCTCTCTTTCTTGTCTGAAATGGGCCAGCCATTCCCCTACTGAGCAGGGTTGATGCTTTTTTAGGGGGGGCTTATTCCTTTGCCCCATGAGCTCTTGTCTCCTTCCAAGTTGAGTGGCATTAATGACCAG
Organism: Sus scrofa; assembly: GCF_054392235.1. Classification (NCBI taxonomy): domain Eukaryota; kingdom Metazoa; phylum Chordata; class Mammalia; order Artiodactyla; family Suidae; genus Sus; species Sus scrofa. Next base: position 17,952,341 of record NC_139385.1, read on the forward strand.
TGGCTCTGCTCAAGGCTGAGCTGGCTGGGGCTGGGGGCTGTCGAATGAACAGGCAAGGGAGTCAGCTCATTCACCCTTGCTTCCTACCTCTCACCTTAAGAGAGGTGACTCATTTAAAGCTCTTCAGGAGTTTCCGTCTCGGCTCTCAGTGACAATGAACCCAGCTAGTATCCATGAGGATGCAGGTTCGATCCCTGGTCCTTGCTCAGTGGGTTAAGGATCCGGCAATGCCATGAGCTGTAGGATGCAGACGGGGCTTGGATCCCGAGTGCCTGTGGTGTAGGCTGGCAGCTGCAGCTCTGTTTTGACCCCTAACCTGGGAACCTCCATATACCTCGGGTGTGGCCCTAAAAAGTAAAAGAAAAAAACCCTCTCTTCATACCTGGCACATGCTAGTAGGTGCTGTGTTGGCACTGTTTATAGCCAGGGGCCTCTGGGGATAAGTGACAGCAGGTAAGGTGCCCATGGAGGGTAAGTTCTTTCTCAGCCTTGGCTCGCGTGGCCATCCCTTGACCTCGGCATTACTAATAACCACGCCGCCTCTGCAACTTCAACTCCTGCTGCCTCATCCTCGCCTCCTGACAACGATTCCTCTAACTCCAGGCTTCAGTGACCTTGACCTCAAAACCCTTTCTCCACGTCCATCATCCCACCCTGCCCCTTTCATTTAAGTCCTGCAGGGACTTTGTTGTCTATCATGTAATGCTCTAACTCACACCCTCCCTCACACGTCACCTCTCCCCTCCCCGGTGACACTTGGTGGAAAAAGCCCCATCCTAACTTCAACCAGCTACCACCCCCTCCACCTGCCTGACCAGCTGTGGGTGCCTGGAGGCGGAACACCCCACGTACAGACTGATTTCGTTTGAAACTCGTGGCAACAAATCAAGAGACGTAACAGTCTCCGCCTCGGCTTGTCTAGCTGGTGGGAGATTCCCTTCAGAGCAACTGTTCACACCTCCTCTCCTCTCCACCTCCCACACCCCTGCCCACTTGCTCTCACCTCTTTGAGAAAATAGAAGTGCACTGGGCAGAAGGCCCTTTGCAGCATCAAATCTAACAAATGAACCCACCATCCCATCTGGACTCCAGCCTCCCTCCTGGTCCCACAGAGGACTCGTCCCGCTGAGCCCAGCTCGCCCCCTTCCCCCCAAGTCCTTGAGTCCATCCCCCACCTGTTTCTCCCATTCTCCTGGATCCTTGCCACCCAACTGTAAACACCTTCTGCTCCCCACCCCGTGGACACCCACCCCTTAGCGCTACCTTCCCCGCTGCTGGTTCCTCCTTCGCAGCGCAAGTTCTCAGTTTGTGGTCATCACCTCTCATCTCCCCAAACTACTCCACTGAGCTTCGTGGAAAATGTTCTGCTCAGCCTCACCAGTGAGGTGCCTGTTTCCAAACCCAGCTGTTCGGTCCTCTCATTCAGCCTCGCCCATCTATGGGGAACTTGGCCACCCCTCTTCCGCCCTGGGCTCCCGGGACCTAGCCTGTTCCACTTTCCTTGCCACCTCGCTGGCCATGCCTCATTTTCCTCGGCCACCTCTGCTTTCTCTGTTCAGCTGCTAAGTCGTGACTCACTCTGAGCCTTGTTCTTACTCAGCTGTATGCTCGGCCGGTCTCCTGACTTTAGAGTCCAAATCCAGTTCTCCAGGACCCCTGATCTCACCCCGCAGGTCTAAACTCATTTCTGTCAATGACTTGATCCAGGTAGATCTCCAGGGGCCATGGGGCGTGGCCACCTGACCCTCTAGCCAATGAAATGCAGAGGAGGTGACATCACCATCCTTTTTCCTTTTCCATGTTATCGAGCAATACTCAAATACTGGCCTGGGTCCCAGAGAAAAATAGCACTAAGCAGCGCCACAGCAGACCCGCAGTAGACATGCAGCAGGAGGGAGAAAGGTTTGCTGTAGTAAGTGACTGAGATTCGGGGTTTGGGGGTGGGGACCGTTACCAGAGCATCATCTAGCCTAGCCTGACTACATGTACCTCACAAGGCTGTCAAACCCAATAAGGGAATAGAAGCTACTCTTTATTACTATTTTTTTGTCTTTTTGCCTTTTCTAGGGCTGCTCCCATGGCAGATGGAGGTTCCCAGGCTAGGGGTCAGATCAGAGCTGTTGCTACTGGCCTATGCCACAGCCACAGAAACAAGGGATCTAAGCCGCATCTGCAACCTACACCAAAGCTCACGGCAGTGCCGAATCCTTAACCCACTGAGCAAGGCCAGGGATCGAACCCGCAACCTCATGGTTCCTAGTCGGATTCGTTAACCGCTGCACCACGACGGGAACTCCAGAAACTGCTCTTTAAACTGTGTGCATGAAGACAGGCTTTCACTGTCTCCCCAGCACAGACTGTATGGTCGGGGAGACGAGATACACCTCTGATAGGAAAACAGGCCTTGCTAGAAACACTGCGGAGATCCTGCTCATGCTGGAGCCAGATTCTTTTTTTTCTTTTTGTCTTTTTAGGGCTGCACCCAGGGCATATGGAGGTTCCCAGGCTAGGGGTCCAATTGGAGCTGTAGCTGCTGGCCTACACCGCAGCCACAGCATCGCAAGATCTGAGCCGCGTCTGCAACCTACATGACAGCTCTTGGCAACACCAGATCTTTAACCCACTGCGGCAGGCCAGGGATCGAACCCGCATCCTCATGGATACTAGTCAGGTTCATTACCCCTGAGCCACAGTGGGAACTCCCAGGAGCTGGATTCTAAGTCCGTCCCTAAATTAACCCCTAAACTGCCTATTAAATACAGAATGGCATATCTCTGATGAAGATCAATAGGGCCTGTTTTCCCTAGCACTAGAGAAAATGAGTTTTCTTTGGTTGAATACCAAATAAACTAATTGATTTAAGTACTTCTTGTATAAGAAAATCTCTTTTTTTAGGGCCACACCTGTGGCATATGGATGTTCCCAGGCTAGGGGTCAAATCGGAGCCGCAGCTGCCAGCCTACACCACAGCCACGGAAACACAGGATCCGAGTCGCATCTGCACCCTATACCTCACAGAAGTTCCCAGGCCAGAGATTGAACGCACACCACAGCAGTGACAATGCCGGATCCTTAACTGCCGAGCCACTTGGAAACTCTGCATGATTTTTTCTTGACTGCTTCTCCCTGTCTCCGCGTGGGCGAGCGCCCTCCCTTTCCAGATTAGCGACTGTTTTGAATCTGCCCTTTGGAACTCAGGGAAGGTCAAGGAGGCTGAACAAACCCTATTTCCTATGAACAAGGAACAGGGGACACAGAAAGGACTTGGGCCTGGGAGCCCCACAAGGGTCCTGCTCACCTTTCGTTAGCAGCCCGGCACACATACACGATGAATTTTAAAAGATGAAATACACGTTGATGGGAGAATTTCTATGACAGACGCAGAAGCGATGAGTAGCAGTGGTTGCCTCTGGGGAGAACGGGAAGCTTAAGGTGGCAGGAGACATCGTCATGCTTTTGTAAATAATACGTGCGGCTTACCTATTTTTGCAGGTGACTAATTTACCTATTGAGAGGTTCCTTCAGCGCCCCCATGTGGCCCTCAGGTGAAGTCCAAACGCTTTCCTGGGTTCCTGCAGCAGCTGCTGGCTCCACCCCACCTCTCCTCAGCTCTCCGGGCCCCCACCCCCAGCCCTGGGTGTTCCAGCCACATCGATCTGCTTCCCAGCAACTGCCAGGGGTGCTGTGCTCTTCTGCTCCCTCAGCTGAGAATCCATCCTCTCCTCCGCATTAACCCTTCCCACCCCAATTACTACCAGCTTTCTAGCGACACAGAAAGGGCTACAGGCTTTCTACCCCCATCCCCCAACAACGAGCTATTCAAGAGGGCTGAGAAGCAGGTGGCTTCAGGGGCCCCCCTTCCCACCGAATCCCCCTGGGCGTAGTGCAGTTGAGGCTTAATACACGTCTGATCAATTTCAGCTCTCAGACTGGCGGGCCCCTTGGCTAAGCTTTATAAGATAAAATATGTATTATCTGCATAGAACACCCAGCACAGGGTCTGGCATATGGGATGCTCGATATAGCCTTAAAAAGAAAGCTGGTGCCAGACAGCTTTCTGCTCAGATGGCAGGGGTTAGATGCCCAGAACATCGTCTCCTGTGTAGGTGCCCCACACTGTTTGAGAGACCAGTGATTCTTTTTTTTTTTTCGTCTTTTTGCCATTTCTTGGGCCACTCCCCCGGCATATGGAGGTTCCCAGGCTAGGGGTCGAATCAGAGCCATAGCCGCTGGCCTACACCAGAGCCACAGCAATGCCAGATCTGAGCCGCGTCTGCAACCTACACCACAGCTCAGGGCAACACCGGATCGTTAACCCACTGAGCAAGGGCAGGGATCGAACCTGCAACCTCATGGTTCCTAGTTGGATTCGTTAACCTCTGCACCACGACGGGAACTCCTGATTCTTGATGTACTTGGGAAAAATCAACAATCATCTGCAGTGAGGGGAGTTCGGATCATGGCTCAGCGGAAACGAAACCCGAGTAGTATCCACGGGGATGGGAGTTCAATCCCTGGCCTCGCTCAGTGGGTCAGGGATCTGGTGTTGCCATGAGCTGTGGTGTGAATTGCAGATGTGGCTTGGATCGCACGTTGCTATGGCTGTGCTGTAGGCTGGCAGCTGCAGCTCCAATTTGACCCCTAGCAGCCTGGGACCTCCCATATGCCGAAGGTCTGGCCCTAAAAAGCAAAAAAAAAAAAAAAAAAAAAATCATCTGGAGTTTATAAAAAGTTGCAGACTTCTGGGCCTATCCCTAGAATTTCCAACTCTGAAGGTCTGGCACAGGGTCCAAGAAGCTGAATTTTCAGAGTTTCTGCTGTAGCACAGGATTGGCAGCGTCTAGGGAGTGCTGGGACGAAGATGCCATCCCTGGCTGGCACAGTGGGTTAAGGATCTGGCATTGTTGCAGCTGTGGCTTGGGTTGCAACTGTGGCTTGGATCTGATCCCTGGCCCAGGGAATCTATATGCTGCAGGGCGGTCAAAAAAGGGGGAAAAAAAAGTAGCTGAATTGTCAAGAAATCTTCCACAGGCGGTCTAAGGGCCACACTCTGAGAAACCAGGCAATCTACTTGTGAATATTTATTTTTTAAACTAAAAAAATTTTGTCTTTTTAGGGCCGCACCCATGGCATATGGAGGTTCCCAGGCTAGGGGTCAAATCAGAGCTGTAGCCACTGGCCTACACAACAGCCACAGCAATGCCAAATCCAAGCCGCATCTGCGACCTACACCACAGCTCACGGCTGTGCCGGACACTTAACGCACTGAGCAAGGCCAGGGATTGAAACTGCATCCTCATGGATGCTAGTGCGATTTGTTTCTGCTGAGCCCCGATGGGAACGCCTACTCGTGAATATTCATTAAGCAGCTAGCTTTGCCAGGTCAAGGTTAATCTCCTTTGGAGGGACAGAGAAGGAACAAGAATAGCCCGTGCTTTGATGGAGTTTACACTTTAGTGAGGGTAGAAAATACCAGGTACACAAGTGAATGGTGACAGCCAGGGACAGTGTTTGCAAAGAAAAGAAAGCAAGTGCGGACAGGGTCTGGAAGGAGCTTGGGTGGCAGGACAGCCTCTCCCTGAGGTCACTGAGGAATACGAGGAGCCACAGGCAGTAAACTACTGGAAAACATATCCAGAAGCATCCTCATTTTTCCCCCAGGCTCCCCTCATCCAAGGCCCTGGTCCAGGGGTGTCTGCAAGGAAACCAAGTCCAGGAGAGGGGCAGTCCTGCCTCTAGGATCAAGGCTCTCAGAGCCAGGCCGCACAGGACAGAGGACACTGCAGTGGGGATCTTGGCGACACCTCCTCTCTCGGCCACGGTCCCCAAGGGCTCCCTTTGGCCAGGGGCAGAGGTCTGGATCCCTGCCTTATGGGACACCTCCTCCACCCCCTCACTCAAGTGTCCCACTCACGCCAGACCCCAGAGCTGAGCCAGCAGCTGTGACAACGCCCAGTCCTCAGACCACTCTCTTGGGGCCCCCGAGCATCCTTCCTGATTTGAGGTCCAGGACCTTGGAGATCACAGGGGTGGGACGGGTCCTTAGGATTCGGCGAACGTGCCATCACCAACGAGACCGCCCCCCGCCGCCGCCCCCCCCCAGCAGGTTGGACGATACATTAGGAAGCCTGGGACCTCCTGGGAGGGACAGGGAAGCCGCGTGGCACCGTGAGACTTCCAGGGCAGGTGGGCAGCCGGGGGCTGGAGGTTCCAAAGTCACTTCTTCTTGGCACGATCTGCTGCGTCCAGGGCTGCCATGTTGCGGGCGGCCGTGATCAGGTGGATGACACTGATGAGGGACTTGAGCAAAGCCACAGGGGCGGTGACCCAGAGGCCCATCCGGAAAAGGCCCACAGAGCCCACTGCGGGAAGGGAGCAGGGGCGACAGAGAAAACAGGACGCAGGTGAGGGATGGGCCCCAGGGTTCTTGGCCTTCCTCTCCCTGCGCAGGCCCAACCCCCCTCCCATCGGCCTTGCCCAGCCCCTCGCTTCCTACCTAAAGGGCCCTCGGAGAAATTGAACAGGTAGAGGAGGCAGTAGAAGAGCTCATTTCCCGCACACAGGGTAAACAGAGCAGGCTGCGAACGGCAAAAAGGCGGCATAAGCAATACGGCGGGGCAATGCCCCCAAACGACGAGGGACCCTACAGGTGACATAGGGGCACAAGGAGGTGCAGGAAACAGGGCAGATCAGGGAACCCACCCAAGTCCCCTCGCCATCTGGTTTGGCCAGGAGCTGTGGGTGGCACTCACTGACGAGGTCAGGCATAAACAGGATGATGTGTCTGTCTGTCTTTTTTTTTTCTTTGTCTTTTTAGGGTCGCACCAGCTATATATGAAGCTCACGGGCTAGGGGTTGAATTAGAGCTACAGCTGCCGGCCTACACCACAGCCACAGCGGATCTGAGCCCCATCCACGACCTACGCCACAGCTTGCACCAACACCAGATCCTTAACCCACTGAGCGAGGCCAGGGATCAAACCCGCATCATCAAGGATGGATACTAGTCAGGGGCTTCACCTTCTAATTAAGCCACAACAGGGACTTCCAGGAAGTTGTTTCTGCCTGGCATCGCTGCAGACCCCTTGAAGGCCTGGGCCCTATCTGGAGGTACTGACCCAGGATAAAAATTACACTCCTTGTGCTTGCTTTGGCAGCACATATACTTAAAAAAAAAAAAAAAAGTACACTCCTTATCAAGGCTTAAGGCCTTGTGTTTTTTTTTGGCTGCACCAGGCCAGGGATCAATGAATCCACCACACCCACAGCAAGTCCCCCTAAGGCCTTTCGCAAGCTGGTTCCGCAGACCTCTCTGGCTTCCTCCTCCCTCCCTTTTCCCTCCAGCCACTCAGCTCTACCTTCCTGGACACACCCGGGGCCACAGGTCCACTTGCTACCCGGAGCCATTCACACAGGCCCTTCTCATCAATCCTACCCTGGACCCAGCGCGGAGCCCAGGACTGGCCTAAGCTAAGCGGGGTAAACAGCGAAGGCTCACCCTGGAGGTGTAGTAGATGCGAAGCACTGGATTTCCCGACAGGTCAATCATCTTGTGACTTTCACTGCCTCGGACCACAGAACTTGGGGGAGAAAGAAAGTAGGGGGAAATCCATGAGCGTTCATTACATTGAAAGCCGACCCCCAGGAGGCAGGTGTCAGGATGCCTCGTTGAACAGAGGAGGGACTGGGGCACAGCTGAAGACCACTGTCCTGCCCAACGCCACCTAGCTAGGGGAAGAATCAGGACTCAAAAGCCCCGTGCCCCTTCCCAAGGGATTTATTTATTTTTCTTTTTATGGCTGCACCTGGGGCATGTGGATGTTCCCAGGCTAGGGGTCGAGTGTGGTCAACGCCACAGCCATTAGCAACACTGGATCCAAGTCACAGGGACCTACGCCACAGCTTGTGGCAACGCAGGATCCTTAACCCACTGAGTGAGACCAGGGATCGAACCCACATCCTCACACAGAATGTGTCAGGTCCTTAACCTTCTGAGCCACAACAGGAACTCCAGCCCAAGGGATGTTTGCTCTGTGGAATCCTTGAATAACCAGCCAGAAAAGTTGCAGGAATTACTGAATCCAGCTGTAAAACAGGACTGAAGCTGATTCAGAGATTTGCCCAAGGTCGTTCGGCAAAGCAGAGCTAAAAAGGAGATCTCCCGAGAAGCCTGAAGACACTGCCCCCACCGCCATATGACCTCAGCCCTCCCCACCCGGTCATCACACCCAGAATGACAGACCTGTGAAGGTGCAGCCAGTGGCTGGCCACATCCAAGCTCATGCTGAGCTGGAAGAGAAGGGTGGCTCGAGGGTACAGCAGGGCCAGGTTGACCAGCAGACACATGGTGGAGCAGCGGTCTGTCAACATGTCCAGCATGGCCCCAAACCGGGTCCCTGAAAAATGGTGACTATTAGGTGGCAAAGAGCTGTGGAGGAGGCGGTGGATGGATGACAGGGGCCGTATCTGGTGGATCATTCAGATGCAGAGTCTAAGGGTGACGGTGCATCCACTGCCTGGGGAGGCGAGGAGACTGCTCTGCCTGGACCAAAGGGCCAGGGTCACCGTGCCACAAAACAGAACACATGGGAATGCAGAGAGAACAAAGCAGAAGTGGGGAGGCTAGCTCTAGAGCTCATCAACCCCAGAATCCAGGGTCCAGGTCTCCAGACAAGAAGACTTGAAATCTTAGGGAAGTCTTGGAAGTGAACAGATTCAAAAAGTAGACAACCCTCCAGAAACTATCCCTCTTCCCTCTCCATCTGCCTTCCAAACCCACCTTCTGGAATCGTTCTGGCTGGTGCCTGCCACACAGGAGATACCAATAAACATCTGTTGAATGGATGTTTTAATCCTTCGGAGAGGCCGGCAGCACTGCCACTTGCCATGCCCAGTCTTGCCATCCCACACCCCTCCTCTCAAAGAGTGCTTCTCAACTGCGAGCTTAAATCCCTTCCGCTACAAAAGCAGGCCACTCTGCTCTGCTTTCTACAGAGATGGGAATGACAGAGCTCCTGAGTACCTGAGGAAGCAGGAAAAGGGGGCAGAGGGTTGTTGGGCCTCGAGGCTGGCTGGGAGGAGGTATCTGTCACCTTGATTAAGGACTCGAGCAGCGTGTCCATCAAAAGCGTCCAGAAGTCCGCTGAGCAGGTAGAAGGAGGAGGCCGTGAAGGGGCAGCAGGGCATGAAGTAGAAAGAAATGATGGCGAAGACAATCCGGGCATAACCTTGGGACGGGACGAGGGAGAGACAGGGCAGATCAGGAAGCCTGCCCAAGACCCCTGGCCCTCCCGTTCGGCCTGGAGCCGCGGACAGCACTCACCAATAAGGTTAGGCACAAACAGGAAGATATTTTCGCCTGGCATCGCGGAGGCCCCTTGGCCGCTCTGGGCCTTATCCGGAGGTGCCAACTCTGTCCCAGACCCGGCGCGACGCTCACCCTCCAGCCTGGCGCATTGGCCGCGCCCACTGCGCGCAGGTCTCCGCTGCCCCAGCCGGGTCCCAGATGTTAAAGCTCAATGCCGACCAGAGCATGGGCTAACCCAGCTGTGAGCCGGGCGCGGGGGGTGCGAACACCCTGCCCTTCCTCAGGGCAGACGCTCGCCTCTTCCCGCCTCCAGCTGCGGCCTCTGCTGCTCCAGCTGTGCTGGGCTTCCGGAACCTACTCTACTGCGTTCTACCTTGCAAAATTGGAGAAAGGAAGAAGAGGCTTTTGAAATGGCTGCGGCCCCTTTAAGACCTGCTGGCTTCCTTGTTTTCCCTCCGCCCCTTACCATCGGCTTGTACCAAAGCACAGAGGGAGGAGAGGGGAAAAAGAAACATAGTCGTCGAGCAAAAAAGGGAATTGAAAAGGAGAGACCAAAAGAGAAGGAGGCCTAGATAAATGTCTCTACGTTCCTTTCTGTGCAGAGTATGACTTCCTGGAGACAAAGATAAGGGGAGAAGATTCCGCTCTCCCGCGTTTTTGCACCCCCAAGAGGCCAGGTTATTTGGTACAGTCCACATTTTCCTTCCCCGCCCCCCTCTCTCCACCCTCATTAGCTCTTGCAGGATCCAGGCAACGAGATGACAGCCAGAGGGCCCAAAGGGCGACCTGGGGCGGGGCTGCTTTTCGCGTGCCCCTAGTGGTGGGAGGATTAGGTCGCAGGCTCCATTCTGTGTCATCTTCCCAGGTCTCTCTAGATTCTAGCGCTAGAGTCACTGACCCCTAAGAGGGACCTAGCGGGGGGCGGAGGAGAGGCCAGGAGTTGCGAATGCGACAAGCTAGGAAAATGCCCTTACCCCTGTGGTTCTAGAATCCCTAGTCTCCTGGCAACGGCGCTGCGGAACCTTTGCATATGCCAAAGTTTTTGTAGTAAGGGGTAGCGGAGCCGCCCTGGGTTCCCCTTTTTCCAAACTTCTCCCCCAACTCCCCGCTCCCACGGCCCCTAAAAGGGCTTTTTAGACCTCCCTGTCCCCTCTTCTGCCCAGGAGCACAAGATTTCGACCCATCTGCCAGGTCGGGGGTGGCAAGTGGGCTGCCTTGTCTTAAGAAGGGCCTTGGATGGGAAGAAGAAAAGCGAGGCTCTCGCTGGGCCGAGTGGGGGCAGGGGAGAGGGGGCAGGCGTGGGGGTGTCCCACTCCCTCCCCCAGGAAGATTTAAGTCAGCGATTTTTTTTTTTTTTTGTCTTTTTGCCTTCTCCAGGGCCGCTCCCGAGGCATATGGAGGTTCCCAGGCTAGGGGTCGAAGTGGAGCTACAGCTGCCGGCCTACACCACAGCCACAGCCACGCCAGATCCGAGCTGCGTCTGCGACCTACACCACAGCTCAGGGCAACTCCCGATCCTTAACCCACTGAGCGAGGCCAGGGATCGAACCTGCAACCTCATGGTTCCTAGTCAGATTCCTTAACCACTGAGCCACGACGGGAACTCCAACTCCCCTCCCCCCTTCAGAGAGAAACTGACACAGTCCTCTAAGGCCTTGGGCGAGAGTGGTGGGTTGGGTTTGGCAGAAGGAGGCTGGTTTCACAGCCTAACATGGGCTCCAACTGTCCCCAGGGGGATGACATCCACTCCTACCAGGAATGAGGAGAAAAAGGGCAGCCGGCTGTCCCAAGCAGCGACCTCTACAGCCTCATTGAGTGGAGGTCTGGTGAGTGTCGGAGAGGACTTGAGGTGGGGGTGAAATGAAGTAGAGACTCTCAGCTGAGGGCACTGAGATCTCCCAGCCTTGAGACCCTAACCTCCACCCTGAGCCCAGAGTCCCCAGCACTAGGTCCTGAGGTCACCCAAGGCTGCCCTCCACTTCCACGGTCTTCTAGATCAAATCTCTCTCTCTCTCTCTTTTTTTTTTTTCCTTTTTAGGGCTGAGCCTGCCACATATGGAAGTTCCCAGGCTAGGGGTCAAATTGGAGCTGCAGCTGCTGGCCTACATCCAAGCCACATCTGTGACCTATGCTGCAGCTTATAGCAATGCCAGATCCTTAACCCACTGAGTGGAGCCAGGGATCGAACCTGCATGCTCATGGATACTAGTTGGGTGTTTTTTTGTTTGTTTGTTTGTTTTTTTTTGTCTTTTTAGGGCCGCATCCATGACATATAGAAGTTCCTAGGCTAGGGGTCAAGACAGAGCTACGCCAGATCCAAGCTGTGTCTGCGACCTACACCACACCTCACAGCAATGCTGGGTCTTTAACCCACTGAGCGGGGCCAAGTATCAAACCTGCGTCCTCACAGATTCTAGTCAGGTTCATTACCGCTGAGCCGCAGTGGGAACTCCGAGGTCACATCTCAAAGCCCAGCTCTCCCATACAAGGCTTCTTAGACCCAGAGCCCCCCAACCCCTGCGTGGAAGCATCCAGGACCAGGACTCCCATGTGGGAACTCCCAGGCTGAACCCCTCTGACTTTCCTTTCCCAGAAGCTTTCCCGTTCTGAAGAATTCCTGACACGGATCAGCACAGAACTCACAGACGAGGCCTTGTTCATAGCTGCCTACAACACAAACCCTGTGTCCACCAAGGAAAAACAGATGGAAGACCGAGGGACTCAGATATCCAAACATGGTGACCCCTACCCCAGGACCACTGTGTCTAGAGACCGTCCCCTCCCCCTATTTTTTTTTTTTTTTTTTTTGCTTTTTAGGGCCACACCTGCGGCATATGGAGGCTCCCAGGCTAGGTGTCAAATCCGAGTTACAGCTGCTGGCCTACACCACAGCAACACCAGCTCCAAGCCTCAACTGCGAGCTACACCTCAGCTGACGGCAATGCTGGATCCTTAACCCACTGAGCGAGGCCAGGGATTGAACCCTCAACCCCATGGTTCCTAGTCAGATTTGTTTCTGCTGCGCCACAACGGGAACTTCCTTCACCTACACCTAGATCCAGTCCCTGAGGTTTTCCCAACCACAGCTGACCCCTCCAGGAATCCAAACCCATCGCCCCCATCTCACAGCCAGCCCTGGGACTACACCGTGCCCCCTGCCCAGTCACTCAGTACCCACCCCTCCCTGCCGGCCAGGCACTGCCTTTGCCCCTTCGTCCCCAGCCACAGCTCTTCCTGGCCATGGGGATAGTAATTTCTCTGACTGGGGCCTCTGCTTCCAGCATTCTTCACCAAGACCCCAGGCACTGATACCCGGTGAGTGCGGCTTCAGGGGAGATGCCTTTTTGTCCTGGGAGAAAGACGAGCCCCCCCGAAGGGGCGAGAGCAAGGGTTTGACACCATCCCAGCAGGGTATGGGGATTTTTTGAAACCACACGGTCCTATTCTGTTCGGCTCTGACCCTTGAATTCAGAGTCCTCAGCCTTCTCCTCTCCCTCCCGCCACCTCTAGGTCTGATAGAAACGGTACCTGCACCAAGGCACACTGCCTGCCATCCCCTTGCGAGGAGGTGTGTACTGGGTCCGTGGGTGACAAAGCCACTCAGAATGAACCAGGCGTTTCAGAGTTCACACGATAGGCCAGTTCCTGTTTTAGGCGCTTGGGACAGAAATGAAGGGTACAATCTCAGTCCTTGAAGAGGGCACGGTTTAGTGTGGTGCCAGTCAAGGCAATGGCCAGTTACAGTCCATATGGGTAAGTGCCCATGACAAAAACGGAAACAGAGAGAGGGGCGCTGGTCCTGGCCTCAGCTGGGACAGGAAGGAAAGGAATCATGGAGCTTCCTGGAGGAGGGGACACTTGAAGAAATTTCCTGGGGCAAGAGCGGGTGGTAGGGGCATACCTCATGGTAAGGCTTGTGTGAGCAGAGGCGCAGAGGTGAGTCTCAGTGGCGTGAGCGTGGGCGCGCGAGTGTGTTCTTTAGGGCGGGGAGATGGCAGGACCGGAAGCAGTTTAACTGCTGGGCTATGCAGGCCAGGTAGCCCGGAGTTAATTAAGAGAGCTCACATGTGCCTTATTAAGATCCATAGATGTTTTCCTGCAGGTGAGGCTGGAATTTATTATTATTATTATTTGTTTTTTAGAGCCGCACTCATGGCATATGGAAGCTCCCAGGCTAGGGGTCAAATCGAAGTGTGGCCTCCAGCCTTTGCCACAACCACAGCAACACGGGATCTAAGCTGCATCTGCGACCTACACCACAGCTCATGGCAACGCCGGATCCTTAACCCACTGAGCAAGGCCAGGAATCAAACCGGCATCCTCATGGATACTAGTTGGGATTGTTTCTGCTGCACCACAGTGGGAACTCTGAGGCTGGAATTTTAGAGCCATCCGTCTGGTGGTCAGTGGGGAGAATGAACTGGAAAGAGGAGAGACTAGAGGCAGAGAAGCCAGTTAGGAATTAGAGACGGTGTTAGAGATGCTTAGGTCCTGAGCATTCACAGTAATTGTAGAGGTGAGAGCAGGGGTAGATAGGCGAAAGACCAGGAAGATTGAGTTTGATAATTGATTAGAAGTGGTGCTGGGGAGTTCCCGTTGTGGCTCAGTGGTTAATGAATCCCACGAGGAACCATGAGGTTGTGGGTTTGATCCCTGGCCTCGTTCAGTAGGTTAAGGATCTGGTGTTGCCATGAGCTGTGGTGTAGATCACAGATGCGGCTTGGATCTGGCGTTGCTGTGGGTGTGGTGTAGGCCGGCAGCTGTAGCTCCGATTCGACTCCTAGCCTGGGAACCTCCATATGCTGCAGGTGCGGCCCTAGAAAAGTCAAAAAAAAAAAAAAAGAAAAAAGAAAAAGAAAATGGTAGCGGGGGGTGGGGTGGGGAGAGAGGGAATCATGACTCCTGAGTTTCTGTCTTGGGTAACCTAAATCTGACAATGTCATGCTTCTGAGAACGCTCCCATAGTTGTCTATTTCAAAGTCAAGGCCAAAATCCTTCAGTGGCTTACAAGGCCCTACATGATCTCGCGCCTCTCCAACCCCATTGTCTCTCTGACCTCATTGCCTATGACTGCTCCCCTTTTCCCTGCTTCCAGTCACGCCAGCCTTCTCATTTTTCCTGGAGCATGGCAGGCATGGTGTTTTGAGGGACCCCTGGGAACACCAGGTGGAAATCCTCTGTAGACAGCTGGAAATACGGCTTCAGAACTCACTGGCGAGGTCTAGGCTGCTGATAGAGATCTGATCTAGAAGGGAGTTGGCAATTGAAGGGTGTGCAGTTGCCCCAGGGGCAAGGGAGTGTGCGCAGAGTGAGAAAGAGGAGGCGGGGGAGGATGGAGCCCAGGAGAACCTCTCCAAATAAGGGCTTGGCAGGTGAAGAGAGAAGGGTTCATAAAGAAGCCAGAGAAGAAACTGACAGCATGTGTTTATTGTCTGTCTGTTATGAACAGGGAATGATGGGTATATTTGCAGGATAGATGGATGGATGGATGGATGGATGGATGAAAAGAATGGTGGGCGGATGGATGGATTGAGAATGGCGGATGGATAAATAGATGGGTGGGGGTGGGTTGGATGGATAGGTGAAGGATGGAGGGATAAAAAGACATGAGCCTTGGACCTAAAGAGTTAAAAGACTCCTCTTCTTTTCAGGGAGCTCTGCCTAGCAGCTTGACATCTGGAGGATAATCCCAACTCCCTTTGGTGCTGCTTTTGGTCTCTCGTGCCCTCCCCTGTTGTCCCTCTAGAACTTGTGGCAAAGCTCCTCTTTCCCAGCTCATTCAATCGTTCCATTTTGGAGAAACTCCTGGTCATGAGCGCTACCCCTGAAGCCTCCAAAGTGTTCTGGAACCATCGCACACCTCCCCACCTTCAGCTGGCAAGGACACCACCAGAAGTCAAAAGTTTTAATAAAGAAACAGAGACCCTTCTCTCCTCCCAGCCAGGACAGTGCTCTCGTGTGGCTTCTCTGGGGTGAGGTGGGAGGAGTGCCCCCCGCCTTTTGGCCGGAGGTGTGGGCATATTATTGGAATGGCATATTCCATATTGTTGAAATGGCTTTCACATAGGCAGTTATGCACGTATCAGCCATCAGCCTGTTGGCAGAGATGAGTTCGTGGGTCCAGAACCAGCCTCCCAGCCAGGCTTCAGCACCTTAAGGTCTAGGCCTGTGGCATCTGAGAGGGTCCAGCCTGACTTCTGAGGAGCCACCTCTGCCACCAATGTCAGTGTTGAGGTCTCCATGCTTTGGGGCCTCATGGCTATAGGAACATTTCGTGCCCATTACTAGGCAGAAGGCTGTGCCATAGGCTTTGTGGAGTTTGATTTTTTATTTATTTATTTTTTGCCTTTTAGGGCCACACCTGTGGCATATGGACGTTCCCAGGCTAGGGCTCGAATCGGAGCTGCAGCTGCCAGCCTACACCAGAGCCGCAACAACTCAGGATCTGAGCCACATCGGCGACCTATACCACAGCTCACAACAAGGCCAGATCCCCTATGCGCTGAGTGAGGCCAGGGATCAAACCTGCATTCTCGTGGATACTATTTGGGTTTGCAACCCGCTGCACCACAACAGGAACTTCTGTCCTTGATCTTAGATTTCCATCTTTTCCTCAAATTGTTCCCCTTCCCCAGCCAGCTCTCTGGCAAGGCCAGCATCACCGTCTCCAATGCTTTGCAACTCACCTTCCCGCACCCCACCAGCCCAGTTACAAATGGTGATTTTCTGTTTATTGCTCAAAAACAAAAATCCAGAAGCAAAGATGGGGAGATTGCGGGTCGAGGAGAAGGCAGGAAGGGGACGGGGGCCTTGTCCCAGCTCTCCCATTCATCCCTCTTCTTCTGACCCTCCAAGGGTCAGAGGTTAGGCCCTGGGCAGAGCATCCGGGCAGGGCAGAGCCTTGCTGGCCCAGGGAACAGCCAAGCTCTGGAGCAGTCCTTAGAGAAAGCCCTGGGCTGGAGGGGCCCAGCAGTTACAGCGGGGGCTGAGTTCCCCTCCCAGGGTCCAAAAGCAGGTTGGGGGGGCGGGCAGGCCCCTTGTTTGGCAACTGAGAAGAGGAGGCTTTGGGCACAGGTTGCTGGTTTATTTATGGTAGGGTCCCCAGGGCCATCAAAGCCCCCCTGTGGGACCAGGAGACTATTTACACAGCAGGGAGGAAGGGAGCCAGAGACCAGGTCCTACTCCTCCCTGCTCAGAATGAGGAGAGGAGGGGCGTCCTGGGTCCTGCAGCCTTAGTCTTGGGGTTCAGATGGAAACTTCATACTCCCGTGTATCCTAGAGACAGAGAGAGGGGGTCAGGTGCTGCATGGGATGGGGGTGGAGGAGGCAGCAAGAGTGGGCGAGGCATCTGCAAGGAAAGGGAGGGACCCCATGAGTTTGGGGGCCATGGGGTGGGAATGGGGCTGAATCCTGCCAATGGATGGTTTGGTTCATCATGCTATAGTATCTCTCTCTCTCTTTTTTTTTTTTTTTTCCTTTTTTTGGCTGCCCTGAAGCATATGGAGTTCCCAGGCCAGGGATCAGATTCAAGCTGTACTTGCGACCTAAGCCACAGCTGCGGCAACGCCAGGTCTTTGGACAACTGTGCCAGGCCAGGGATTGAACCTTCGTCTCAATGCTCTCAAGACGCGGCCCATCCTGCTGTGCTACAGTCGGGTTTAGAGCCGCACCTGCAGCATGTGGAAGTTCCCAGGCTAGGGGTCAAATCGGAGCTGTAGAGGCCAGCCTATGCCACAGTCGCAGCAACCTGGGATGTGAGCCGTGTCTGCGACCTACATGCACCAAAGCTCACGGCAAGCTGGCTCCTTAACCCACAGGGCAAGGCCAGGGATCCAAGCCGCATCTTCATGGATACTAGTTGGGTTCGTAACCTGCTGAGCCACAACAGGAACTCCTAGAGTCTCTTAAAACCACATAAAAAAATCTAAAGTTCTGGATTGTCTTGAACAATTGGAAGAGTTGGCAGTTGGGCCCGGGTTTCTGCCGTGGTCTGGATGGGGTACGGGTTTTCCAATGAGCCACAGTCCTCACCACTCCTGCCTGCCTTGCTTTGTCCCTTGATGTGGCTACTGTAGGCAGGTGAATTTGCAGTTCCCAAGACAGATACTACAGAGATCTTGAGAGAAGGTTATGGGGTCCCAGGGCGGGGGTGGGGTGGGGGGCATGTGGCACCGCAGGGGTCGGGGAAGGGCTCACCCCAGCTTCATACAGCGGATTGCTGAAGTCTGACTCCACCGTGATAGGGCTGTAGGAATGGGAACCGGAGAAGCCGAAGAGGGATTTTCCCTGTAGCCTGGGAAAGGGAGGAGATCGAGGGGCTTATCGAGAGGTGAGCCCCCAACCCCCCCTCACCCAGGCTTCTGTGCCAGGCCGGCAGGATGTCTGCCCTGGCCAGCAGCTCCCTGAGTTGGGTACTTACTTGGTGTAGTAAATGTAAACGCCACTGCCCAGGACGATGACCAAGCCCAGGGGCAGCAGAATGGCCAAGGCGAGGTTGCCCCCTTCCAGCTGCCGCGACGGGTCGGTGGTCTGGGTCACTGGAGGGAGGAGGAGAGGCCAGTGAGCGAGGGCTGGGCCCAGCCCTGGGCTCTCCCAGCCTCCTGCCCTGGGCCCTGAACCCTGGGCCTCACCCCGCCGGGGGCCTGGCCTCCTGCCCCCGGCCTCGGCCTTGCCCTCCCAACTTGGCCAGGCCTGGGTCTCCGCCTGTGCCCTCACTGACCTTCCAGTTTTCGGTTGTCCAGGAGCTCCTCATAGGCCACTGCAGGGAGAGGAGGGGGAGGGGACGGGGTCTGAGCCAGGGAGGGAAGGAGGCTGGGTAGAGGGCCGGGAGCCCAGTGGGGCTGGGCGGGACAGCCTTGGATTCTCTGCCCTCTGCTCAACCTCAGCCTGACCCTTGCCTTGGCGGGGGTGGGGGAGGAATAGTCAGAGCAGGGCCTTGGGCCTCCTTCTCCAGACCCCTACAAGTTCAGGGCTCCTGGGTGTTCTAAACCCACCAGGCCTGCGGAGCTTGTCCAGAGCAGGGAAACTGAGACCTATTCAGAGGGCAGGGGATGGCCAAACCAAAGCCCCCTCTACGCCTTTCCTTCAGGCAAGTCCAGGACCCTGAACTCCCCCAGGGCTTTTGGATGTACCTCTGAGGATGAGAGCCCACAGGAGGTGAATGGGGAGCTCGGCGGGGTGTCGAATTTGCTACCTGACTTTCCCAGCCCTGTCACGTCCCGGACACGGCTATACCCCCCTCCTGCCCGGCCTGCCCAGGCACCTTTGCAGAGTGGGGGCTGGCTGGTCCACTGCGAGGGGTGGCCGGGCACACAGGTGATGGTGACCTCGCCAATGAGCTCAAAGCCCTCATAGCAGAAGAAGCGCAGAGACTCGCCCGCCTGGTAGTGATGCTTGTACAATGTCTGATAGCCATTCTCTGGGACCCCAGGGTTCAGGCACGGCTCGTACTTCACTGCAGGGAAGAGATGGGGCATGGACCAGCTGCCCTGCTGAGCAGGCCACCCAGCCATCCATCCCAGGGTGTCCCCAGACTCACAGGCGCACTTGGGGACCCGGTCGCTCCACTTGGGCGTGCCCGTGTCCCGGCTGTAGCAGGTGAGTACGGCCGCCCCCTCCAGGCTGTACCCGGGCAGACAGCGGTACTGGACGTGAGAGCCAACAGGGAAGCCAGCATCCGAGGTGGTACGGTGTCCGTTGGTGATCTCCCCAGGGTCAGCACAAGTCATGACTGTTGGCAGGAGGGCAAAGTCAGGAAATGGGCCTTAAAAGATCTCTCAGGAGCTCCCACTGGCGCAGTGGGTTAAGGATCCGACAGCAGGAAGTTCCCATTATGGCTCAGTGGTAATGAGCCTGACTAGTATCCCTGAGGACATAGGTTCGATCCCTGGCCTCACTCAGTGGGTTAAGGATCTGGCATCGCCATGAGCTGTGGTATAGGTCGCAGACGCGGCTCAGATCTGGCATTGCTGTGGCGGTGGTATAGGCCGGCCGTTGCAGCTCTGAATCGACCCCTAGCCAGGAAACTTCCAAATGCCTCTGATGCGGCCCTAAAAAGCAAAATAAACAAACAAACAAATAACAACAACAAAAGAATCCTACTGCAGTGGCTTAGGTCACTGTGGAGGCATGGGTTTGATCTCGCCCAGGCACAGGGGTTAAAGGACCCCAAGTTACCACAGTTTCAGTGTAGGTCACTCTGCAGCACAGATTCAATCCCAGGCCTGAGAACTTCATATGCTGTGAGTACAGCCACAAAAATTTAAAAAAAAGATTTCCCAGAAACTTAGGGCTGGGAGAGGCCTGAGCGGTGAGCCAGCTCCTTTGAGCAAACTCCTCCACCTCTCCCTCCTTCCTCAGAATGAAGAGAGCAAGAGTTGGAAACAATTTTAATTTGATGCTTTTTTTTGTTTTTTTGTTTTTGTTTTTTTTTTTTGCTTTTTAGGGCCACACCTGAAACATATGGAACTTTCCAGGCTAGGGGTCAAATTGGAGCTACAGCTGCCGGCCTATACCACAGTCACAGCAACATCAGATCCAAGCCACATCTGCCACCTACACCACAGCTCACAGCAACACCGGATCCTTAACCCATTGAGCAAGGCCAGGGATCAAACCCGCAACCTCATGGATACTAGTCAGATTCATTTCTGCTACACCACAATGGGAACTGGCTCAATATATTTTCTATTTCAACCTTCTTCCAGAAAACAGTGTTTGGGGGCAACCCAGGCCCCTATCCTAGGATGAAATTTGAAATATTTAACCACCGTACCAGAGCATACCAGCTAAATCCCAGGATGTTAGCCCTACATGGCAAATCATCGGCTGAAGAGCAGCTGCCCTCTTTAGAGCGAGCGGCCCAGCCCTCCCGCTCCCCTCGTTCCTGTCATTCCCAGCCCATTCTGCTCACTTACATTGCCTGCCTGGCCCTGGCACGCATTTATTTACAACTGTTCTGTGGAAGGGTCTCCATCGAAGCCATTTCTTGAATATAGACCTGGGCTGGGCACCCTGCTAAATGTTTTACAAATACAGTATCATATACCCTGATGATACCCAGAGGTCAATGTCATTGTCATCTCCCTTGGCACTCAGGGCTCAGTCAAATGACTGGCCCATGGTCACTCAGCCAGGGAGTGGGAAAGCTGGAACTGTCCAGGGTCACAGCCATGGGGCGCTGGGCTGACACATGCAGAGCCTTGGGGGGGGTTTCCTCCTGAGCCTTGGGCAGCTGGGCCAGGCCGTATCCTCTCTGGACCCCACTTCCACCCCTTCCTGTCCCTGCCCCATCCTATCTGGGTTCCAGATTGGACATCCTGTGAATCCTTCCAGGGACCAGGAGCTGTGTCAACTACAAAGTTTTCCTTGTGTTCAGTCCAAACCTGGCTTCCTGAAACTTAATCCTCATTGGTCCCACCACTGCTCCTAGGGGCCAGTTGGAAGACCTGCAATCCCATATCCTTGTGACAAGCTTCCCCAAATTTGGAGAAAGTGACGAGATACCACCCCTTTCTGCTCTTCTAAAAGATACCCATTTCAGAGTTCCCGTCGTGGCGCAGTGGTTAACAAATCCGACTAGGAACCATGAGGTTGCAGGTTCGATCCCTGGCCTTGCTCAGTGGGTGAAAGATCTGGCGTTGCCGTGAGGTGTGGTATAGGTCGAAGGCGAGGCTCAGATCCCGTGTTGCTGTGGCTCTGGCATAGGCTGGTGGCTACAGCTCCTATTAGACGCCTAGCCTGGGAAACTCCATATGCCATGGGAGCAGCCCTAGAAGAGACAAAAAAAAAAAAAAAGAAAAAAAGGATACCCATTCCCAGCTCCTTTAAATGTCACCTCCTGCCCTATCCCTGGGACAATTAACCCACCTCTCTGCCATAGCCCTTCTTCATACTTATAGCAACTACTACTTACTGTTTCCTCAAACCTGCCACTAACATGAAAAACTTTTTTCTTTTTTTTGTCTTTTTAGGGCCGCACCTACAGCATATGCAAGTTCCCAGACTTAAGGGGTCGAATGAGAGTGGTAGCCACCAGCCTACGCCACAGCCACAGCAACTCCAGATCTGAGCCACATCTGCAACCTACGTTCGCAGCTGGCGGCAACACCAGATCCTTAACTCACTGAGCGAGGCCAGGAATCGAACCTGCGTCCTCACGGATGCTAGTTGGGTTCTTAACCTGCTGAGCTGCAATGGGAACTCCCCCAACATGAAGAGCTTTTCATTTGGTTTTCACAACCCCCTGTTCCTAGAAGAAGCCAAAGGTTCAGAAGCCAAAGACTCAGAGATGTCAGGTACCTTGCCTGAAGTCACCCAGAGGTGACCACTTTCATATCCTGAATTGTTTAAGTATCTGTCTCTCCCAGACTGTGAGCTCTGTCAGGATAGGGATGGTCCCCAGCCCCTCTGCATAATCCCAGCCCCAACCTAGCCTGGACCTGGGTTCATGACAGCATTAAAATAAACCAAGTCCTCTGAGGAGCCTAGGCCCCAGCAAAGTGACTCTCTATAATGTCAGTGGCTGGGGACTGGGAGCCTGGAGCAGGGCTAGAACAGAAAAAGAGGTAGGCAGGGGTGGGGTGGGAGGAGGGTGAGTAGGGGGTGGAACTCAGACGGGGCAGAGGCGGGGCCAGGAGGTGATGGGGGCGGGGCCGTGAAAAGATGAGGCAGGCCCGGAGGAACCAGGGTCGGGGCCCAGAGCAGTGCAAGAGAGACGGATGCAGTCCCGGGGAAGATGAGAGGGGACAGGTTCTGGGCACCAAGAAGCAGAAGAGTGGAACTCACTGGGCAAATGGTAGGGGCCTGAGGAAGATCTGGGCAGGAGCCAGAGCGACAGGATGGAGCCAAGACAGGAGAGGGGTGGGGGCAAGAAGGGACAGAGGCGGGGTGCAGAGGGGACTGGCGGGGCCAGGGCTCACTCTTTTGGCAGGCGGGCGGCGCAGCGCTCCAGGACAGGTCCCACTGGCAGGTGAGAATGTCGGAGCCGAGCAGCTCGTAGCCAGGCTCGCACTGGTAGGTAAGCACCGTGCCCCGGATCAGGTCCCCATGGGAAGCCGTCCTCCAGCCCCACTCCGGAGGCGGCAGCTCGGGGCACGTGTCGTTCCTCGGGACCTCTGCACCGGAGAGACAGCGAATTTGGAGGCTGTCCTGAGACTCAGGGCGCCTTTCAACCTCGGGGGCCCCTCTGGCCTGCGGGACCCCTGCCCATCTCGACCCCCTAGACCTCGGTACCTTTGAAGTGCAACACGAAACCCTGGCCCAGGCCCGGGTT
This sequence comes from Sus scrofa, assembly GCF_054392235.1. Lineage (NCBI taxonomy): Eukaryota > Metazoa > Chordata > Mammalia > Artiodactyla > Suidae > Sus > Sus scrofa. Next base: position 17,974,921 of record NC_139385.1, read on the forward strand.
TGGGGGTCCGGGCGGTGCCTGGAACTGCAGCGTGAGGTCCGGCCCAGAGGAAAGGAGGCGGCGGCGCGGCTGAGGTCCCCGCAGTTGGGCCAGGACTCGGGCACTGGGACCGTCCCCGTCGAACAACGTCAGCATATCCCCTTCGCGTACATTCAAGCTGAAGGAGTGGGACCAGATAGAGGGTCTGGGTTACGATTGGCCCTTTCTACCTGGTTCTGCCCAATCCTTAACTCAGTTCATTAGGAACCTTACCTACTCTCCCGTCCTCTCTCACATTCCCCTGTCTCAGGCCTCAGTTTGGCTCAGTTGTGGGTTTCCCTACGCTAGTCGCTCCCGCTTCCTTTTGGTTGTGGCTCCTCCAGGTTCCTGCTTCCCAATCCCCAACCTTGCCGGTTGCTAGTGCCTCCCACTCTCCAGTCCCTCCTCCATCCCCAGGTGATGCACCGCCAGGCTCATCCAGCTCTGACCAATCACAGACCACGCTCCTTACCACCCCGCCCAACTCTAGGCCCCGCAGGAGTAGCAGCCTTTGAGCCACGCCCACTCTGGTTCTGCCCAATTACATGACCACCTCATAGCAAATCAGCTCCCTGGATTTTCCCACACCAAACGCCGACCTTGGGATGCGGCAGCAGCCTGGGCCTGAGTCCACAGAAATTGTTCCAGGGGCAGCCTCAGAAACATCCTTCAGGCTAGAGCCCTTTTTTCTTTTTTCTTTCTTTTCTTTTCTTTTCTTTTTTTCTTTTTTGTCTTTTTGCCATTTCTTGGGCCTCACCCGCGGCATATGGAGTTTCCCAGGCTAGGGGTCTAATCAGAGCTATAGCCACCGGCCTACGCCAGAGCCACAGCAACGCGGGATCCAAGCTGTGTCTGCCACCTACACCACAGCCACGGCAACGCCAGATCCTTAACCCACTGAGCAAGTCCAGGGACCGAACCTGCAACCTCATGGTTCCTAGTCGGATTCGTTAACCACTGCGCCATGACGGGAACTCCTAGAGCCCTTTTTTCTTAATAGCCCCTGAGGAAGGCTGCTTTTCCCCCATTTGCTTGTCCAAAGTTGCCTGACCAAAAAGTGCTTTGTACCTAGATCTATCTGACGTCCCACACCCCAATCCTGAATCCTTAGCCAATTCTTTCATCTGACCATGTGTTCTTGGTTAGCCACTGCAGCCCAGCCAGGCTCAGAACGCAGGCCAGCCAGTGCGTTGTCATACCACCATTGGCTGAGGCCACACCCACCGCATCCTCTGCAGTACCCAAACTCACATCTCAACTTGGAGCAAGATGCGCTTCTCTTCCTGGACGTGCAGACCCCACACACAGTCTTGGCCAGGGCTATAGCTCTGGGGCCAGTCAGGAGAGAGGACCACGCCGGCCGGCTCTGACAGCTCCCCTCCACACATGGCTGGGGTAGAAAGTTGTCAGATTCAGGACCCAGGTGGGCATGCAGTCTCCATTTCGCCACAGTCCTCACCACTCCCAACTGTGTGCACCAGACCACCTTCTGGGTTTCCTATTATCTATGACCTACCTGATTCTTTTTTTTTTTTTCTTTTTAGGGCCACACTTGCAGCATATGGAAGTTCCCAGGCTAGGGGTCGAATAGAAGCTACAGCTGCTGGCCTACGCCACAGCCACAGCAATGCTAGATCTGAGCGGCATCTGCAACCTACACCACAGCTCACGGCAATGCCGGATTGTTAACCCACTGAGCAAGGCCAGGGATTGAACCCGCAACCTCATGGTTCCTAGTCGTCTCCACTGTGCCATGATGGGAACTCCTATGACCCACCCGATTCTTGCCACGCCTAGTCCTGTTGTGTCCAATCCCCAGCCCCACTCTTAGTTAACCCCACCTACTTGCCAGCCTACACATCACCTCCCAGTCCATGACTTGGCCCAAGTCCAGTTCTAGCTCTTGAAGACCTTTGGGTTGGGACACCTGCATTCTGTAATTCGTACACCAACTCCTTAGCTAAGACAACTGAGCCTCTGAAAGGGACAGGGATTGACCCAAGCTCTGGGTTAACTCAGTTTGCATATGCAAATCACCTTCCTAGAATCCTCAGCTCAGGGGGTGGGTATTCTGTGGCCTGAACGATGTCCTGGGGAGGTGGAGGGCTCACCCTTGCAGGCTGGCTCTGTGTCATTCCAGTGGGGTTCTGTGGGATCCACACATTCGATGGCACTGGGGGGGCCAGGGGGCTCTAGGGCATATCCTGGGAGGCAGGAGAAGGTGGCCAGTGTTCCTGGGCGGTACTCAGGGTCCGTGGTGGTGACATTGCCATGTGCCAGGAAGGGGGCGAAGCAGCGATCTTCCTCAAAAGCTAGAGAGGAGTCAGTCACAAGAATTAGGCATTAAGACAGAACGGAAAGGATCTCAGACTGGCGAACAGGGGCTGAATTCAAGTGTGGTTTGGCCACCCCGGTGGGCTATTTGAAATTGAATGCCCTTGGGTTTATCTTTCTAGTTTCCCCCAAACCCCAAGACTCCTCATTCACATATATATGTTACCTCCCCAGCTGCTGGACAGGAACCCCCAGGCCGGGCAAATCCCAGCCACTACTCTACAGATGAGGACATTGAGGTCTGCCGAGGAAAAGGCCACTTGCCCCATGTCACACGGGAGGGCAGGGGCAGAACCAGATCTGAAGCCCAGATTGCTTGATTCGCAGCCAAAGACACTCAGCTCTGGAAACGACAAAGGGCTGAGGGGAAAGGGCACCTTTGGTGACCTGACTCATGTAGGTGTGTTCATGCCTCAAAAATAATGGCTGGACTCTGCTCATCTCTGACTAGCCATAGGGTGGCTAGAATCCAAAAGTGAAGCTAATACAAAAACTACTCAGTTTTGAATTTGGACTAAGGGAACAAAAATGATCACTTGTAGAGCGTTTTAGTTTTTGCCTGCCTGATCATATCTTAACTGCAAAACTATCTGTGAGATAAGACTCAGGTATAGAAGAGTCTGAAGCCTCTGGAGCAGCAGTGGCCACAGAGATGGAGGCAAGCCTTGAACTGAGAAATTCTTTTTGTACTCTCAAAATCTAACATGCAATTTATTTTTCAGATCCACTGTTCTATTTCACTGTTACTTTAACCTGATGTGTCATGTCCAAATCCTATGCATCCATCAGGGCCAAGTGCCAATTTCCTTTCTCCCTTGATTCATACCAGAAACTAGCCTTTCCCATCACTGACCATTTCACTTTCTTTGTCTCTTTCCTGTTACTGTTTGCACAAATCCTCTGTTGCAGTCACAGAGAAACTCTGTTTCCTAAACATATCAGGCTTTTGTTTTTATTTTTTATTTTTTATTTTTTTTGCATCTTAGGGTCACACCTGTGGCAGATGGATGTTCCCAGGCTAGGAGTCCAATTGGAGCTACAGCTTCCACCCTACACCACAGTCACAGCAACATCAGATCCAAGCCATGTCTGTGACCTACCACAGCTCACAGCAATGCCAGATCCTTAACCAAATGACGGAGGCCAGGGATTGAATCTGCAACCTCATGGTTCCTAGTTGGATTTGTTTCTGCTGTGCCACGACGGGAACTCCGTATCAGGCTTTTCTCTACCTCTTTACTGTTGCTCACACCGTTCCTTTCACCTGAGATGCTCATTCCCAATATTTCTCTTTACATTTTCTTTTTAATTTTGTTAGTCCCTGTTCTAACTTCTCCTCCCACGATCACTGTCTTCCTTGTTTCTAGCTGTCCAGCATCCGGTCACCCTTGGTCTATTAACAGAGCTCCTGTTTTTGTTTTGGGACACACCCCTTGCCCACTTCCCGTCCATGCGATTCAGTTGGGGCCAACTAGGTATGGCCACATGATATGGATCTGCCAGTCATAACTAGAGTTACTAAAGTTGGTGGTATGTAAATGTGGAACTGCTGGGCACACCCTGTAGAGTCTGCTGGAGAGTGAAGCCAACAGAGAGGAAAGAACTGAGAGATTAACTGGTTTCTTGGCTGTGTACCTGGACCCAGCCATACATGAGGTTTAAGCAGAAAAGGCAGGGAATTAGAAGGGGTCCATATGAAGGGATCCTTATAGTTTGGGGATGGGGAGATGAGTCAGCTCTCAGGAATCCAAACACGGAGATGAGCAGAGGTGAAGTATGTGCCTGTGACCGTGCCTGGGCATCGGAAAGAGGGGAGGGTGCAGGAGTTGGCACCCTGAGGGGAGGGCAGTTACCTTCAAATCGGAGGCTTAGCAGCAGGGGATTGGCAGGTGTCTCTGAAAGCAGCTCCACATAGAGGGACTGGGCATCACTGATGAGACCTCGTTCTGGGACATCGTCCATGTCCGAGTCATAGATCACTGGGGATAGGGGACTGCCCCCTGAGCGCACCATCAGCCTGGGATGGACAGAGGTGGCCAGGAGCTCAGCTTCCCCTCAGAAGCTGCCTCCCCGCTTGCCTGCTTTCCTAACCTAGTTTCCCTTCTTTTTCCTTTTTTTTTTTTTTTTTGCTTTTTAGGGTCAAACTTGCAGCAAATGGAAGTTCCCAGGCTAGGAGTTGAATTGGAGCTCAGCTTCTGGCCTATGCCACAACCACAGCAATGCTAGATCCGAGCCAGATCTGCAACCTACACCACAGCTCATGGCAGTGGATCCTTAACCCAGTGAGCGAGGCCAGGGATTGAACCTGCATCCTCATGGATCTTAGTTGGGTTCATTAACTGCTGAGTCATGAAGGGAACTCACTAACTTAATTTCATAGCTGTTACCATATGCCTTTACACATTTTATCTCATTTAATTCTCATAAGAACCCTTGAGTTAGATACTTTTTTTTGGCTGCGCCTGCAGCACATGGAAGTTCCTGGGCCAGGGATCCAACCCGCTTCATAGCAGCAACCTGAGCCGCTGCAGTGACACCAGGTCCTTAACCCACTGCACCACAGGAGAACTCCCAGATACTATTTTTCATATATATTTTTAATCTCTCATTTTATAGATCAAAAAATTGAGGCACAGAAAGAGTAAGTAACCTATCCAGCATCACATAGGAACAGTGGCAGAGCTGAGATACTAGTTTGTTAAAGAAAGAGAATAATGATGATGACGGCAAATACATTTATAGTGCTTACCATGTGCTAGGCATCATTCTAAGCACTTTACATATATCTTGTGTGGGTTTTTTTTTCTTGTTTTTGTTTTTGTTTTTTTTTGCTTTCTAGGACTGCACTCAAGGCATATGGGAGTTCCCAGGCTAGGGGTTGAACTGGAGCTGCAGCTGTGAACTATACCACAGCCACAGCAACGCCAGATCCTTAACCCCCTGAAGGAGGCCAGGGATGGAACCTGCATCCTCATGGATACTAGCTGGATTTGTTACTGCTGAGCCACAATGGGAACTCCTAACCTGCATTTGACACAGACCCCCAGCTGAGATCCTCCCCAGGTCTGCCTGACTCCCCACTGAAGCCCCCTTATTTCCCTGAGGTGAGGACCTCTGACCCAGGACCCAGACCCTCACCGGTCATTGTCCTCATCCAGCGAGACCCTTTCGAAGTGCAGGTGTAGCCGGCGTCCCTCTGCTGCTTCAATGACCCAACGGCAGGTGAGGTTGGGGCCTGCAGCTCCCCCAGGCTCCGGAGACACGATGCGGCCAAGTGTAGCGTTGTGGATGGTGCCACCGCAGGAAGCTGTGGGCGGGAAGCCGGGGCAGGTTAAGGTCACTTGTTCTTCTCCCATTTTCAGAGCTATTTCCCCCACACCTTTGCCTAGGACCCGGCCTTAGGATGACCTCTGCCCTCCAGGCTCACCCCAGGGCCTCTTCCAGGCCACTACCCAGGGGGCCTGGGTACACTACAGCAGCCCTGGAATAGAAGACTCCAGGATGGACACCCTCCAGAATGGAGATTCTGCCAAAATGAAGACGCTCCAGATATGGCCACCTTGGGATGAGAAGTTATGGAGGATTCTCCAGAACTAAAGCTTTTGGATTGAAAAGCCTCAAGATGAGATCCCAGGATGAAGACTCTCCAGGACGGAGACCTTCCAGATATGGACTCCAAGAATGGTTTCCTCTAGGATGGGGAGTCTCCAAAAGAAGGGGCCTCTGGGAGTTTCCACTGTGGTGCAATGGGATCAGTGGCGTCTCAGGAGCACTGGGACACAGGTTTGATCCCTGGCTCAGCACAGTGGGTTAACGATCTGGCATTGCTACTGCTGCAGCTGCAGCTTAGGTTGCAACTATAGCTCGGATCTGATCCCTGACCTGGGAACTCCATATGTTGCGAGGCGGCCAGAAAAGAAAAAAAAAAAAAAGGGGGGGGGGACCTCCAGAAGGTGACCCCCCTGCTCCAAAGTGGGAAACTTCCAGGTGGGATTTCCCCAGATGGAGCCCCCCCAACCAAGGGTGGCTACTCCAAGGCTAAGACCCCCAAGGTCAAGAACTCCAGATGGAGACTCCAGGATAGGGACCTTGCAGGGTAGACACCCCTTTAAGATGGGTGCTCCCCAAAGAAAGCGACCCTCAAGATAGGACCCTCCCAGTGGGGTTCCCAAGACAGGAGACTCACCCATGCAGCTGGGGGGTTCACTGCTCCAGGCTGGCCGGGTGCCATTGAGGCAGATAAGGGTCTCCTCACCCTGCAGCTGGTAGCCCGAATCACAGTGGAAGGTGGCAGTGCCTCCAGGGTGAAGGTCTGTCACGCTCACATCCCCATGGGCTGGCCGGGGAGGGAAGCCACAGCTCAAGAGGTAGGCTGGATCAGGCAGAGCAGAAGGAGGACTCACTTTCCCACGCCACCCTCTCTCCCTGGTCCCCTAGCTCTTCCTCCCCTCTCTCCAGGTCCCCGCAACCACCCCAGGGCACAAACTGGCTCTATATGAGAGTCCTGACATGGACACACCCTGTCTTATGAAGACGTATAATTTCATCATCCCTATCGCCTCTAATCTTGTAATCTACCTACCTTGGCCTCCATATTACAGATGAGATACTGGAGAACTCAAGGAAGTTCTGGATCCTCGCACTCATTTGCTGTGTGACCTCAGGCAAATCAGTTGACCGTTCTGAACCCCATCTGGCTCTAACAGTATTTGCTGTGTTTGTTCACCTTCCAAAGTCAGTTCCCAGAATGCTTTGGAGGTGGTGGGAGAAAGGCTGCGACCCATTTTCCAGGTGGGGAAATCAAGGCTCCTTTTCTCCCCTCCACAGACAGGCTTTCTTCCACGGAGGCGCACTGTGGTATATTATGCCTTTTGCTTTCACCCAGAAGAGCCACATGAAGCTCCTTTAGGAACTTTGACTCTGTTGTCATTAAAGACCTTAACACTCAGTGTTCCTTAAATGAATCAATTCCCCAGGGACAGTGAACTGCTAGGGAAAGCTTTGCTTTCCTTAAGGAACTGGTTTTTCTTCATTCTTTCACTGTGTATAAGTTCTGGCTGCTAGGAAGCTCAGAACCAGACTGGGCCTTATCCCTGCCAACAATGTCCATCCACGCTCTATTTTTTTTCAGATTTAATAAGCACTACTTGGCACCAATTTTTTTCTTATTCTATCTAATTTTATTGCTTGCATTCTTTTTTGAAAGCCCCCTGAGATTCTTGTGGAATCATGAGATAAAACAAATAAATAGAAAGTGACATGGTAACAAGTGATAGACTCTGAACTTTATCCTTGACAGAGCTCTGTGTGTCTGTTTAAGACGGGGCAGGAATTCCCATCATGGCTCAGCAGAAACAGATCTGACTAGTATCCATGAGGATGCAGGTTGGATCCCTGCCCTTGCTCAGTGGGTTAAGGATCCAGCGTTGCTGTGAGCTGTAATGTAGGTCGCAGATACAGCTCGGATCTGGCATTGCTGTGGTGTAGGCCAGTGGGTACAGCTCCAATTCAGCCCCTAGCCTGGGAACCTCCAGAGGCCATGGGTGCAGCCTTAAAAAGCAAAAAAAAAAAAAAAAAAAAAAAAAAAAGACTGGGCAGAGCTCACCCAGGAGGGCTTCCTGGAGGAAGTGCATCAAACCTGGGTCTTGGAGGGGCAGGCTCTGGTTAGCAGAGGGCTTGGGAGGGTCCAGCTTGCCTGGACCTTTGCTTTTTCTGACTCTCCAGTTCTGAGTGATTCTTAAGAGACTTGGTCTCTCCCTATTTCAAAGTTCAACAAGTATTTCCTTGGCTGGGGCCTGAAGTCAGAGGTGAAAGAGACTGAGACTCGCCTTCGGGAGTTCACAGTCTACGAAGATAGACATAAAGAGAGTGATTGGGATAAACATTAGCCTCGGTGATGGCTCCCATGACCAACAGAACCAAGTCCGAATGCTTTAGATGGCCCCTTCCACAGCTGGGTCCAGCCCAGCCCCTTCAGCTTCAGTTCTCAGCGCTCTTGACCCTATATCCTACATGATATAGTTTTGTGACTCCTTTCCATGGTCCCACTTCTGTATCTTTTCACACAGTTTCTCCTGCCTACAAGGCTTCTTGCTTTTTCTCATCTTTCAAGGAGTAACCTAAGTACCACCTCCTCCAAGAAGCCTTCCTGTCTTTCCCCTATCCAACAGAGTTAGTTTTTTTTTCTGCCTACACACAATCTGTATGCATAACATTTATCATCACATTAACGCCGGTCTATTGCCCTTGTGAGATTGAACCAAGCCTTTTTAATTTTGTCTCCTAAATGCCCAGCCTCACTGACCAATTGAGGCCACCAAGAGGCAGTGTGGAACAGTGCCAGGAGCACTGGATCTGGAGACAAGCAGAGCTAAGATCCCGTTCTAGCATCTTGTTTTATTAGCTACATGACCTTGAGCAGGTGACTTCACCTCTAGGGCCTTTCACCTGTAAATGCCAAAAAAAAATTCCCATCATTGAGGATAGGCCTTAAAGAAAAGAAACATACAGAGCACCTGGAACAGAGAAAGTACTCCAAAAATGTTAATCACCTGCCCCTCAGCCTCAATTAATAAATGACTGGGAGGAGTTCCCATCGCGGCTCAGTGGTTAATGAACGTGAGTAGCATCCCTGAGGATGAAGGTTTGATCTCCGACCTTGCTCAGTGGGTTAAGGATCCGGCATTGCCATGAGCTGCAGTGTAGGTTGCAAACTTGGTTCTGGCATTGCTGTGGCTGTGGTGTAGGCCGGTAGCTGTAGCTCCAGTGGAACCCCTAGCCTGGGAACTTCCATATGCCAGGGGTGAGGCCCTAAAAAGCAACAACAACAACAACAACAAAAGGAAGAGGTTAAACAGGACCCCGGTCCCAAAGGTGCCTGCCTGGAGAATCCACAGAGCAGGGAACACCAAGGCAGGTAATGAAGGCTAATTTATGCAACAGCCCTGTTTCCCAAATGTTCCACTTAGCCTAAAGAGTCCTATTTTCAATGCTCAAGGGAAGCGGCTGTTTAAAGGAACCAGCAGGGAACCATTTTGTCGTATTTGAAGTCCAGCCCTCAGCTCAGGGCCCTCAAGGCCATGCCCTTGCTCCCCAACATCCAGGCCGACCACCACCTGGCCTCAGCTCACAGGTCTCTCCACGAGTAGGCCTGCTGCTGGGTGCCTCCACCTCGCACACCTGACCTCCTGGGGTCGAGTCCATAGCAGAGGCCTCAGGAAACGCTGGAGAGGGTGTGAAGAAGGGATCAGGGTTGTCTGTGTCCTGAATAAAGTCACAAGGGATCTGGGGTCAGCAGAGCTCAAAGGGGGGGCAACAAGGCTATGAGTAAAGTAAAGGGAACATCGGCCCAACACACAGTCCCCTCTCAGATTCTTTCTTTCTTTTTTTTTTTTTTGCTTTTTGCTTTTTGCTTTTTTGCGTTTTAGGGCCACTCCTGCCCATAGGGAAGTTCCCAGGCTAGGGGTCCAATCAGAGCAATGCCAGATCCAAGCTGCATCTGCGACCTACACCACAGATCAAGGCAACGCTGGATCCTTAACCCACTGAGCGAGGTCAGGGATCAAACCCGCCTCCTCATGGATACTAGTTGGGTTTGTAATCCGCTGAGCCACAATGGGAACTACCCCCTCTCTGTTTCTGAGCAAAGGGAGGGAACTTGGAGATGACAGCTGTGTCTGCAGTGGGACTGTGGGCCAGGCCTCTTGCCTCATGCACACTTGTCTGCTAGAATATACCCTTGCATTGTGGGAAGGTTTCCACACACACAGGCAAAATATGGATGTACACGTGTGTGTAGGCTGTCTGTGGGTGGCTGCTTGTGAATGCAAGCATGCGCAGATACGTCCCCCCTTTCCTGCCCTCAGAAGTCAGAAGGCTCTTTTTAGGTCACAAATCTGAGGCTGTCACTCTCTTGCTTAAAACATTTCAAAAATGTCCCCTCCTCCCTGCAGGACAAAGTCGCCTGAGAACTCCTCACGGAAGCTTTGCGATCCAAATCCAACCGACCTCCCAGTCTAGTCTCTTAGCCTAATACCCCCCAATTTTTTGTGCTTGTATTGTAATAGCAATGACTGACACTTTTCAGCCCTCACTCCGCACCAGACACTATTTTAAGCCCTTGATGCGTATTGATTCATTTGATCTTCCTAATAATACCATGAGGGAAGAAGTCGGATTTCCATTTTTCAGATGAGACAATGAGGCACAGAAATGTTAAGTAACTCACCCCAGGTCACACAGCTAAGACAATCCCAGCTTCCATGATGAATTACCCCAGCTCCTCAAGGGGGTCACATTTTTTTTTCTCCTCTTTGGGTCTTGGAGTGTCTTTCTTCATCCGTCTATTCATCTGCTTTCCTCCTTCTGTCCCTCCCACCCTCCTTCTAGCTAAGTCATCTTAGTTGTCAGCTTAGTCATCACCTCCCCCAAGGAGATGTCCTAGTATCGCTTAGGAGAAATTTAGGTCCCTTTGACATTTGATGATCTCTCTGCCGTGGTTCCTCCGTCAGAGTGATGGGGTCCTTAGCTCATGAGTTATAATTATCCTGATTACTTGTCCATCTCCCTACCTAGCTTCTGAGTTCCTTGAAGTCAGAGTATTTCTGGCTTGTTCATTCCTCTCCCCAAGGATAACATAGGGTCAGTATGAAGTAAGCACTCTACAAACGTTTGTTGAGTGAATGGATGGATTCTCAATGGGATGTGTACACACTTAGACACAGGTCTGTGAGTGTGTGAGATAAGTGTGTCCAGTCTCCGGTGAAGATATTGCTCCCCAGGGTCCTAATCAGGAAGAAAAGGCCCTGACATTGCCCTGTGCTTAGAAGGCTCCTGAAGATGTCCCCTGTGCCCAGCCCAGTGTGGCCCCTGTCCTTCAGCCAGTGCCCCAAACTCCTCACCCTGATAGTGGATCCTGAAGCCACCGCCCCTTGGGACCCGTGGGCTCTGGAAGTGCAGGAGCAGACGGTTCGTAGGACTCCGAAGGACCTGTCCTTCTCCCAGCATGGAGGAGTTAGCCAGGAGTCGGGGGGCTAGGCCTGGGGACCCCCCACCAGCCAGCACCAGGAGTTCCTCCTCCCGAGACAGGTTCAGCGTCTGCACCTAAAGAAGCCAGACCCAGATCCGCCAGGGCAAGTCAGCCAGGGTTGGCTGGGCAACCCCCTAGGCCCCCTGCCCCAGCCTTCCTTTTCTCTGTATGTGGCAGCCCAAGCACCATGGCGACATCGGCCAAGTTGTAGAACTCTAGGGGAGTCTGCGAGCTCCTCAGCAAACAGGCCCATCTGAGTCACAAAACAAGTTCTCTGGCTCTAAGGCCAAACTGGGGACACCCCTGGGCCCGGAGGAAAGGGCAGGGAGGTTTTCCAATCACAGGCTCAAGTTCAGTTACCTGGATCTCAATGCCGTAGCCGGGGTAGACATGGATGCTGTACGTGCAGTCCAGGAGCCCCAAGGTGCGGCTGGCTGGGCTCCCTAAATCTGGAGACTCCACATGCCCTTCGCCCTCGGAGATGTTGTTATTACACAGAACTAAAGAGACGGACGTGGCTAAGGTTTAGAGAATCTCTGCGTTCTTGCCCTTCCCTCCAAGCGGCTCTGGGGGCCCTCGGCTCTCTTCTCCCCAACACCCCTCATCGCTATCTTCTTCCACGGCTCACTCTCCCCCTGTGCCCAGAACTCTCTTCCCCGACTGCCGTAATAGATAAAACACACAGGACAGGACGGTGCTGGTACCCAGTAAGAGGACCTCAGTGCTACCCTTTATTACTATTAGGCAGAAGCCCCTTTCCCGTCTAGACCCCTCCTTCCGCACATTCCCAGCAGCTGCTCCCCATCCGCGCCCTCCTCTCCCACATCCCCTTTCGGTCGTCTCACCTGGGCTGGTCACCGTGGTGGTGACAGTCGTCGTGGTGATGATGGTGGTCGTGGTCTCCTCCTCTCCTCCCTCGGGCCCGGGCCCGAGGGGCGGGCCTGGGGAGGCGGGCCCGGGAAGGGGCGGGGCCGTAGTTCCTGGGGGCGGGGTCAGCAGCTCCGGCGCGGTGGGGCCTGCTCCCCTGCCCCCCTTAGGGGTTACGGCTGTAGTCAGAGGCCCTGTGCCTGGCTCAGTGGCCCGTGGCAGCGAGGGTGCGGCAAGAGTCTGGCCGGCTGGAGGGGTGGCTAGTGTGGGGTCTGGATCAGATCCTGGGATAGTGCAACGGAAGTCAGGGAACAGGAGGAGCAAATTGGTGGGCCTTGGCTGGGGAGCAGGGCCGAGGGCACCTGGGAGTTCCCCCACTGAACCCAAAAGACCTCCCCCGCACCAGGCGCAGCCCCCGCCCTCTCCCTTCCCCATCCAAACGCCCCACTTCCTCCCAAGGCTTCACAGCCCAACCCGCTCCCCGCCCTGCAGCTTCTCTTCCCCTCCCAGCGTCTCCGGCCAGACCTTTCCATTCTGACGGAGCCTGGTCTCCCCATGCAGATCTGGCTCCCTCTCCTGGTTACCCCTTTCTCTCCCTCGTCTTTCTCTCATGCGCTCTCTGAACTCCTCTCTCTGTTTAGTATTCTTACGGCTCTCTGCTTCTGTGATTCTAGATGTACTGTCTCTGCATTTCTCTCTCTTTCTGTGTCTCCGTTCTACTCTATATTTCTGATTCTGGTTCTCTGAGTTTCCATCCGTCTTTCTGATGGTCTGTTTTTTTCTCTCTGGCTCTGTCTCTTGATCATGCTATCTCAAATTCTCTGGTTCTCTGACTGTCTATACCCAGTTTTGATTCTCTCAAACCATCTCTCTCTGTCTCCCTCTGAATTTCACTGGCCTGGCTCCCCATCTCCCGGAGATAACATTTCTCCCTCTGCTTCTACGTTACTCCTGTCACTCTGGGGGCCTTACCGGGCAGGTAGCCCATCTCTGGACCCCTCCTCAGCAGGGCCCCGTGGAGCAGCTCCGCCAAGGCCTCAGAGGCTACTGTGGGGGTCTCGCTTCCAGGCTCCAGCAGTGCCTCCTCTTCCTTCAGGGGCAGACCTAGGAGATGAAGTTGTGTGAGCTCTTTCACTGCCCCACACTCCTTCCTTCTCCAGAAAGATCTTTTCCAGAGCTCTTCCTCCCTCCTCAGTCAGCTGGGCCTGCAGGAGCTCAGAGGGTCCCAGGCTGGGCTGAGAGCCAAGACTGGAGGAGGGGCTCCCAGCTGCCCATCACACTCCTACACCTTCCTCTCTCCCTTCTCCCCCAGGCTGAGTGGGCCTTCGGTGAGCACCTCAGCTCTGAGGAACCTTGGCTAACGTCAGCAGGGTGGAGAAGAGGCAGGGTGCTGCCCGCATTCTCCTCTCACTGGTGCTCTCCCCGCAACCCTGGGGCTCCGCAGAGGGTCTAGCAGCACCTCCCAACCCTTGCTTCCGCAGTGCCCAGCTTTCTCTTTGGGTTTCTGTCCCTGCAGTGTGGTTTCTCTCTCTCTCTCTTTCTTCCTTCCTCTCACCCTCCAGTCCTCCCTCCCTTTCCTTCTCTGCAGTCTCTGTCCCCTTCCCTGGAGTCTTGCTGGGGGGTCAGAGTGGGGGACTGAATATCTGGCCTCTGAGCATTGCCTCTGTTCATCTGTCTTTGTCCACACATCCAAGAACATTTGTATGTGCAGTGCCTGGCATCTTTCCCACACCTCTATCTCCCACCCAGCTACCCTGCCTGCTTCTGCTGCCTCCGCAGACACCCCCCCCCAACTTTCCCAGCCCCTTTTTCTGAATTGAATGCCTGAGACTCGGCTAAAAACTCCTGTCAGTCATTTTCCCACCTCCTCAATATAGGAGGTTAGGAGCTCCAGGCACAAGAGGAAAGCCTCGGCTGGCCCCTTCCGCGATGGCTGTGCCCCTCCCCTCCCCCAGGAGCTCAAAAGGCACAGGATGTTCAGAGAAAGGAAGGTAGGGGACCGTGCTGGGGGCCTTCTCGGGGCCCACCCCCATGCATCAATGTCCTTACCCTGAATCCAGGGACAGCTCAGCAGAAATAGGAACAGCAGCTGGGGAGGCGGTGGATGCTGGGCCCTGGGAGTCCCCATGGCGACTCACACCGATTTCTCTCTTCCGTGCCTCTCCTAAATAATCCAACTGTCACCTTTCGTCGGTCTCCTTTTATCTTTCCTATTAATTTCCCCCCCCCCCCAGCAGTTAGCAAGGAAGACAATTTCTCTGCCCCTTGGAACGAAGGGGCAGAGCTGGCTGGGCTTGGAGCCCTCCCCTCTTTGCCCAGTCTCCTCTGTCCTCAGCTCTCGGGTCTGTAGGAGAGGGGGCGCGGCTCTGGCTGCAGGGGGTGGGGCCGGGAAGGGCGAAGGAGCCGGGTCGCCTGGGTCCTCTTGATCGAGCGCTTGGGTCCGCTGGGCTGGCTGGATTCTAAGCTGGGGGAGTGGGGAAAGGCAAAACAGCTTCCGGGGACCTAGGGTGGGGTCGAGTATAGGAAGGGTCCCTACTGTGCTCAAGTGAGGCTTGGCGGGGAGGGGAGGGGGTTGCAGAACCTGGAAAGCCGAGGCTTGGGCACTGGAGCTGCGGGAGGGAGAAGCTGAGAAAGGTGTCGTGCCCACGTCAGATCCTGGGGACGGGCGAAGGGAGGGGCCTGGGATTTATTTGGGGGCGGTGGGGGAGGAGGAGGGGGAGGAAGTGCAGATGGAAGAAGGAGGGACCACTAGAGCCAGGGTCGTAATCCTCACTCCCGCGGCCCCTAGGGGAGGGAAAGGAAACTCTGGTTCCAGCAGTAATTATACCCCCTCCCCCAGCCATTCCAGCACATTTGGAATCTGAGTCTTCTCTTCACAGGGTACCGAGGGACAGCATAGCTGGGTTCGCGCCTGCTCAGCCCCCCCAGTATGCCCCCGGCCCACTCCATGGGACGTGGCTTTCACAGAAGCTCATGTGGAATGGGTTTTCCCCTCCTCCAGAAGAATGGCAAGTTCCTACGTTTGTGAGAAACCTAAGGGGTGACAGGCTGGGATCTGGGGAGGGAAGACCCCTCTTCTAACGTACAACACGACCCCAGCCAGCCGCCTGGTGGCTTCAACTTTGATTTTTTTTTTTTTTTTTTTTTTCCTCCTGGTCTCATCTCAGGGCCTCTGGAGCACCCTTTTCAGCACCACAAGAGCGGACAGCTCTTCTCGGCCCCGCCTGAGCGCGCCTGGAGCCCGGCGCAGTAGGCGATTGGCTGAAGCCGCCTTCATTATCTATCAGGCTCCCTCCCGGGGCTGGCTTTGTGAAGGCGAAGGGGGAGGTGGAATCACAGGCCGACTGGTCGAGGGATCGGCTGACCCACGGACAGGCCGCAGTGTCCCCCGTCTGCAGTCTGAGACCGCCAGCCTCGTCCATCGGTCGGCGCGCTTGCCCCGCCCCTTAGATTGCCCCGCCCCTCCACCAGCCCCGCCCCTTTTTCGCATTGCGGGGCGCTGGAGGTTGGCGTTGTGCCCCCTGAACCCCACGTGGCACCCGGTCCGGGCCGGGGGAGGCAAATCCGGAGACCACCCCACCCCCCGCCTTCAACCCGGCTGAGTTGCCGCGGCCACTGGGCGAGGGCGGGGGTAGCTAAGCTGAGAGGACTGTGGGGAGGGGTGACGTCAGGGTGAGTGGGAGCCAAGGAAGGAGCGAGTAGGAGAGAGAGCGAGCGAGGGAGAGGGAGAGGGAGAGAGAGAGAGAACCCGCGGGTCGGGTCGAGTGAGAAGCAAGGGCAAGAAGGAGAGGGGGTTGGAAGGAGAGAGAGAAGTCGCTGCGGAGGACGGCTGGTTGCGGGTTCCCGACGGCTGGTTGCGGGTTCCCGGGGCTGCGGGTCCAGGTGGGGTAGGAACTGCAGTCTAGGGGAGCTAGAAGGCAAGGGGGAGGGGGAGGGAAGGATAAAGCGAAGAGATAGGTGGGGGGGGTAGAGGGAGGAGAGAAGAGAGGGGGAGACAGTGGAGAAAGGAGACTGAGGGAGAGAGAGGAAACTACTGGGAGGAGAAAGTAGAGGAGAAAAGGGGCAAAAGAGAAAGAGGAAAGAGTTGGAAGGAGAAGGAAGAGATAGGAGGGGCGAGGACAGAGAGAAAGGGAAGGAGGGTTAAGGGGTACATGAAGGAAGGGAGAAAGAGGGAGCTACAAGGTGGAGAGAGGCCCTCAGAAGGAGAGAGAAGCAGGTGGGAATGTGGAAGGGAAACAGCCTAGCGGGTCACCAGGGAGCAGCCGTGGAGGGAACCGGTGGAGAACTGGGGGGACAGGGGAACTGGGGTCTGGAAGATGCCCCAGGTCTCTTGGCCAGGGCCTCTCTGCCCATCATGCCCACATGGCCACTGCCTCTGGCCTCCTCTGCCCTCACCCTGCTCCTTGGCGCCCTCACTTCCCTGTTTCTCTGGTACTGCTACCGCCTGGGCTCCCAAGACTTGCAGGCCCTGGAGGCTGGGAGTCAGGCTAGGGCTGGCAGTGGTGGGCCTGGGGGGTGCTCTGAAGGTGGCAGGCCAAGCCCAGGGAGCTCTGGGGAGTCTGGGGAAGGACACAGGACAGAAGGCCTAGTGAGCCGTCGCCTTCGGGCCTACGCCAGGCGCTACTCTTGGGCTGGGATGGGTAGGGTGAGGCGGGCGGCTCAGGGGGGCCCAGGCCCTGGGGGAGGGCCAGGGGTCCTGGGCATTCAGCGCCCAGGCCTGCTTTTCCTGCCAGACCTGCCCTCAGCCCCCTTTGTGCCACGGGATGCCCAGCGGCATGACGTGGAGCTCCTGGAGAGCAGCTTCCCTGCCATTTTGCGGGACTTTGGGGCTGTGAGCTGGGACTTCTCAGGGACTACCCCTCTGCCTCGGGGCTGGTCCCCACCACTGGCCCCTGGGTGCTACCAGCTCCTGCTGTACCAAGCAGGCCGGTGCCAACCCAGCAACTGCCGCCGGTGCCCTGGGGCCTATCGGGCACTGAGGGGACTGCGAAGCTTTATGAGTGCCAACACCTTCGGCAATGCTGGCTTTTCTGTCCTCCTGCCTGGGGCCCGGCTTGAGGGCCGCTGTGGGCCCACCAATGCCCGGGTCAGATGCCATCTGGGTAAGTAGATGCTGCTTACAGACAACCTTCTTGCTGCCACAATTCCCCCTCCAGACTCTCCTTTTCTCTGCCACCTGATCTTTTACCCTGTTTCTGATCATGCCTTTCCTCTCAGAAATCTTCCATGACTCCCTGTTGTCTACAGTAGCATTTCCTGAGCCTCAGTGCTCTGCAAACCATCTTCATACGCTTTCCCAGAGTCATTTACCACCTGTCCTCTGTTTCTTCGTTTTCTCTCCTCGCCCCTCCCATTTTGTTTTACTTATTTTAAAAGGAATCTTTAGGAGTTCCCTGGTGGCCTACCAGTTAAGGACTTAGCGATGTCACTCTCGTGGCTCAGGTTAGATCCCTGATCTGGGAACTTCCGTATGCCAAAGGCACGGCCAAAATAACAACAAAATACCCTGCACACTGTAAATGTAGGAGCGATATGAATTGTTACTTCTTAAAGGAATCTTTATAGAATAACGATAATCAGGACTAATTACCTTAAAAAGAAATTATTCATAAAAACAAATTTAAATTTTAAAAAGCAAGCTTAAAAATTCTAGCAAAAATACTCCAGTCTGAGACTAAAGCCTCCACTCTCCTCCTTTAAAAAAGAGCAATTTTTTTTGTTCTTTGTTTTTAGGGTCTCACTGGTGGCATACGGAGGCTCCCAGGCTAGGGGCCGAATCAGAGCTACAGCTGCCAGCCTACGCCATAGCCACAGCAATGCGAGATCCGAGCCATGTCTGTGACCTACACCACAGCTCACGGCAACACCGGATCCTTAACCCACTGAACGGGGCCAGGGAGCGAACCCTCATCCTCATGGATCCTAGCCAGGTTCGTTAACCACTGAGCCACAAAGGGAACTCCCAAAAAAAGAGCAATGTTAAAGCTATGGGAGGCACTAAACTGAGATTTTCTTTTCTATATTTTAAAGATTGAAAGAAAATAGGGAGGGGGGGAAAAAAAAGCTTGTTTTCTGTCATTCAATGTCATGACCTTGTTTTGCCTAAAATCATCTCCTGTGCTGCTGGTTGAATGTGATCAAGCCCAGATCTTTTCTCTCATTTCTCACCCGGTCCCTTCTTTCCCATCCCTCCCGGCACGCTCTAAATCATGAAGGCCTTTTGGCTGATCCTGGCAGATGCCACACACAGGCTCTTAGCCTAGACTGTCTCTCCCCCTTACCACCTCTTGGGAAACCCTTACTTAGCCGTCACGACTCACACTGTCCGGTGCCACACCCCCTCTGGGATGTCGTCCTATTTCCCACCATTTGAGCTGGCTCCTCGGTTTCCCCACAGCACTTACCTGTGTGGCCCTTGGCAGGATGGAGCCATCCATTTTATGCCTTCTGGGGAGAGAGGGCCCAGGAGAAGCCCAAGGGGAGATGCTCCTTCCTTCAGGAAGGCTTCCCTTTTCTCTGAAACAACAGACTGTGTTTTGCACTGCCTTTCCCCCATCACCTAGCATTTCTTTCATCCAGTACTGTATCCAGTATGTGGGTCACCTTCCAGAGAGCCTGGCCTGTAAGACCCTCCGGTCTGCTGTTTCACTGAATGGGGTGGGCTCCTTCGATGCAGGCAGGAGTGATGGAGGCCCTGATCTCTTTCTACAGGCCTGAAGATTCCCCCTGGCTGTGAGCTGGTGGTTGGGGGTGAGCCCCAGTGCTGGGCTGAGGGACACTGCCTGCTGGTGGACGACTCCTTCCTGCACACGGTGGCTCATAATGGTAAGGGGGCTCCCAGGCCGCTGGGAGGATGAGGGACGAGAGTGTGAAAGGGAACAGACTAGAGGTTGTGGAGGACTCAGGCCCAACTGTCTTCCTGTCCTACACCATCATTTTCCGGTCACAGGACCTTGTGCAAGTCACATCATTTCTCCAGTCACCTGTGAAACGGGCCCACCACCTTCTTCATCAGGCGACTGCAAGGGTGAACTGAGTGAATGCACATGGATAGCAAAGTGGTCCACAGCACAAGACCTGGGCCCTGGGCCACCTGGGGTCCTGTCCTACCTCGGGCGCTTTTAGCAGTGTGACCTTGGGCGAGTCATTTAGCCTCTGTGTGCCTCCATTACTATGTATAAAATGGGAATAATTTAGGGTACGAGCTCATAGTTTGTGTGGATGATTAAGAGTTAATACTCAGAAGGGATTAGAACAGTTTCGGACACTTACGTACAAAGGATTTGCTTTCGTATTTGGGGAGCATACAGGGAGTTAAGGTCAGCTGCTCAGCTGTCTCCATCCCATGTTCCCTAGGCTCTCCGGAAGATGGGCCTCGAGTGGTCTTCATCGTGGACCTCTGGCATCCCAATGTGGCTGGGGCGGAACGCCAGGCCCTTGACTTTGTCTTCGCACCAGACCCCTGAGGGAAGGTGTTCCCCTTCAGACACCTAGACTGGCGAGAGGCTGCACTCGGGGACGGCTTGAGTGGGAGCCAGGACCACCTCTCCATTGCACGGGGTGGGGGTGGGGGGCTGAGGGTGGGAACTGGCCAGTGAACGCTGAAATACAGATTTTAAACCTTCTCCTCACTCCTGACTACTTCATTCCCGGCTACTAGCCCAAGGAGAGATACCAGATACCTCCCTGACAAGCCGTCTCCCTGGCCCTCTCCTTGGGAGCCAGCACCAGACGCTCAGTTCAACTTTATTCCAATAATTTAATAGAAAATTAAAATAAATAATACGAAACAGATCGAGAAGATGCTGAGCAGGTGCAGGCCCAGGCCAGCCTCGTACAAAGTTAAGGAGGTGGGAGGATGGTGGGGAGGGAGGAGGGAGGTGCGCTACCCTGCACGGCGGCGATGAGGAGGCGGCTCCAAACGCAGTGGGGGTGGCTAAGGGCTGGCTTGACACTTTGGCATGTACGAGGTACTAAAAAAAGAGACGGGGAGTTCTAAATCCTTTTAAACCAGCTGGGGAGGGAAGAGAGCAGGACGAGGATGAGGGGCTGAATGCAGGCCTTCTGAAGGCCTTTGAGGGGAAGGGCTGGAATGCACCCTCTGGTTAGCAATGAGATGGGAATGGACGGGAGAGGGCCAAAGTGAACGGTACCATGCAACGAAGGGATGGCAGGAAGACCCACGACTTGGCCAGCAAAGCCGGGGCAAAGGTCGGGGAAGGGGAGGAAAAGGGAGAGGAGAGGGACCAGGTCCCAGTGGCCGGGGGTGGAAAACTCAGGTCAAAGCTCAGTCCTTGAAGACAATCTGTTGGCCGTGAGGACGCTCGTCGTGGGTGATGTGGCGCCGGACGTGGATCCTGCGGACACGGTGTTCTCGGTTCTCCTCATCTTCCCCTCGGCTTGCCCCGCCACCTCCAGCTGCACCCCCGGTGGCTTCCAGGAGGGCAGGGTCTGGACCCCGGGGAGTCTCGTAGATCAGGATGTTGAGGGTCTCTTCAAAGATGCGGGCCTCTGGGAATTCCACCTGCAAAAGGCCAGCAACCCCCAGCTCCCTCCCTCTGGCCTGGCAACACAGCCTTCCCCTCCACAGGCGGCTCCTGGGCTGGCACACCTCCTGGCCTCTGCGCTCACAGCTTCCTCTAGCCTGGACTGTCTTTGCGACTTCTTTATTCAGCAAAGTCACACTTGTACTGCAAGGTCCAGCTCTGAAGTCGGGCAGGGTTGTTTTCTCTCCTTTGCTGCCAAGTTTCTTGGCTCTTTTATTTTACTTTTTTTGCCTTTTTGCCTTTTCTAGGGCCGCTTTCCACAGCATATGGAGGTTCCCAGGCTAGGGGTCTAAATGGAGCTGTAGCCGCTGGCCTACACCAGAGCCACAACAACTCGGGATCCAAGCCCTATGTGGAACCTACACCACAGCTCACGGCAACGCCAGAGCTTTAACCCACTAAGCAAGGCCAGGGATTGAACCCGCAACCTCATGGTTCCTAGTCGGATTCGTTAACCACTGCGCCACAACGGGAACTCCTAAGCTATGTTCTTATAACTGGCTCGTCTTCCTGTCTTTCCAATTATGGAGGAAGCTGCTTGGAAACCGGGTTATGCATTCACTCATGCATTCAGTGTTTCCCAGACTCTGCTGTGTGATAAAGGCCCGGCTAGTGCTAGAGAGATGGGGGGAGGAAAGATACAGCTCTCCCCGGAAGAAGCTAACTCCTTGCTGCTGAAGTAAACACCCCCCACTCCATCCCCGGGAGATTACAGTCAACACTGTGTTTAGCTGAGAAGGGGATATAACCAACCTAGTCTGGGGATGTTGGGTCGAAAGTTCATGAGCGAAGGTGTCCCAAAGAAAGTGATGCCTGGCTTAGTTCTTATTAAAGATTAAGCACAAATTCACGAGGCAGATAGGAATGGGAAAAAATAATTCCAAGAAGAGGGAATAGTGGGTGCCAAGGTAGGGAGGTGTGAGATAGCTCTGGGTGCTTAGAGACTTCAAGATCTCTGGTGTATCTGGGGCACATCCTTCATGTCCAGGTCATGATGAGAGCATCAGGAGCCAGAGGTCACGACAGAGAGCCTGTACTCTCCTCAGCACTTCATTCATCTTCACTTCAAGCCTCTTGCAGTGCTCTGGAAGTATCTGCTAATGACTGCTATGTTAGTGACTCAGGGCCTACCATCTCAGTGTGTTCCAAGGTCCTGAGGTTTTAAGAGCCTGCTCCGGGCCATGGGCTGTTCAGAGATTCTAACAATGACTATTGTTCTTCTAGACAGAAACATGTATACATACTCCTACAACTGCTTGAAGTTGGGTCTTCAAGCTAGCCTTGAGACCCAACTGGCCTACGCTAAGAATCCCACTCTAATCCAACACCCTCCTTTCACAGGTTAAGAAGCAGAAACCCACAGAAGTAAGATGACTTGCCCAAGATGACAGAGCTAAGACCCCAGAACTTGAACCCCAGCTCCTGCCTCCCAGGGATGGACGTCCCCCGCCACCTGACTGGCTGAGCCGCCTCTGTCCAGGGTGCTGGTCCTGCCCACCTCCACAGCCCTCCCTGGCCAGGCCCTTAACCCCTTCTGACCTTGGTCTGCTTCTTCTCCGTGGCATAGACAATGGAGGTGCAGCACACCTCGGCGATTTTGCGGCCCTGCCCGTAGAAAGACCAGCAGCAGATCTCGTCCCCCAGAACATCCTTGAGGAAAAGCAGCCGCCCGTGGAAGCGCAGGGCCAGCTTGTCAAACAGCTCGATGTTCTTAAGCAGGTTGTCGTCTGAAGTGCTGAGGACCAGGGGGCCAGGAGGCCTCAGCAAAACTGGCTTCTCTCCTCCCTCTGCTCCTCCCAGCACAGGGGCCCAGATACCCAGCACTCGAGTCCTGCCTGCGAGTTCGGGGCCCAGCAGCTTCCTCTAGCCCTGGGGCCCGGCTAAGCAGGCTTCACAAAGGAAGCAGCAGCATTTGCTGAGCAAAGGCCAGCATGGCAGAGTGGCTACTGATGCAGGCTCTGGAGCCACGCTGCCTCACCTGGCATCCTAGCTCCACCACTTTTTAATGGAGTGACACGAAGCCAGTTACTTCACTTCTTGGTGCCTCAATTGGCTCACCTGTAAAATGGAGATCACGAAATCTCCTGACAACCGTGAGGGTTTTGTGAATAAATATAGGGAGAGCTATATTTCAACTCATGCCTGGTATAAACTAAGCACTTAGGAAATGTGAGTTATTGTCATCTATCTAATCCTTACCTGGACCCATCAGTTAACTGATGATAAAGCCAAAGCTCAGAAGGATTAAAAGAAGTAAAAGGAACTCGGCAAACGCAAACCAAAATGACCTGTCCCAAGTACCCAGTGGGTAAGCGGCAGAGCTGGAGTTTGCATCCGGGCAGGAACCTTTTCGTCCCTCTGTGTGGTTGTAACCCTCCCCCTGGGTCGGGAGCAGGGCTGAGCCCAGGATTCCACCCCCTGCACCTCCCTGCCCCCACGGTCACCTGGTGTAGGAGTACTTGTTGTTACTGCGGTTGTGCAGGAGCTTCACCACGGGCTGTCGGGGGAGAGAGGATGGAGAAGGGTGGGGGGTCAGGCTGCAGGGACAGGCCCCCAGCCTCCACCCTGACAGGGCTCAGGGGCCTCACCTTGGAGGTGCTGGCCAGGAGCTGCTGCTCCTCCCGGGGAGATGTCACCGTGGGGATGAGGCACAGCGGGGACACGTTCTCCCTTTTTTGCTGGAGAAGAAGCGGAAGGTGATTAACAGCACGACCAAGGGGCACTCACTCCCCTACTTCCAAAGCTGCTTGTTGCCTTCGGGAAAAAGTCCAGACTCCTTAGTGGTCCACAGGGCTCTGCGGGATGCCAACGCTGGTCTCCTCTCTACCAGGCTCCCTTGCCTGCTGGGCTTCGGCCCCACCTGTCCCTTCACACATCCAGCTTGTGCCCACTGGGCCCTTTGCTGCTCCCACTGCCTGGCACGGTCTGCACTCAGTTGTTTGCATGGCTGGCCCCTCTCATGCCATTTAGATCCCAACTCAAACAGGATCCCTAGGAGGGTGCTGGTCCTCCTCCCTAAACTCCCTGGCTAAGCAGCCTCCTCTACTGCTTCCTTTTCACATGATCAGTTCGCCTTCATGGCATGTAGTTCCTCATGTTTCCTTGTTTTTTCTTGGCGTATTTGCTATGATCTCTTCCCAGGGAATAAGTAGCTAGTATACAGTGGATGCGCAATAAGTTATTAGTTGAATGAGTGAACCAGGCTGCCAGGCTGCCTGGTTGGAGGTTGGAGGGAGAATCAGAACTAGATACCTAGGTTTCTTTACTCTTCTTTTAGAATCTTCACGCCAAAACCCCTCTTGCCTCGCCTAACCGAGATATGAGACATGCAACTCTTTCGTCTTTTTTTTTTTTTAATGGCCACACCCGAAGCATATATATGGAGGTTCCCAGGCTAGGGGTCAAATTGGAGCTGCAGCCGCTGGCCTACACCACAGCCACAGTAACACAGGATCCAAGCCGTGTCTGCAACCTACACCACAGCTCACGGCAACGCTGGATCCTTAACCCACTGAGCGAGGCCAGGGATTGAACCTGTGTCCTCACGGATGCTAGCCAGATTTGTTTTTGCTGAGCCACAATTGCCATTGCTCTCTAGATGTGCAATCCTAATATAAACTCCAAAAGATTTTTTTTTTTTGGAAACTCCTAAGACTTTCTAAAATTAATATGGAAGAATAAATCTACCATTACTTAGGTTAATTTTTTTTTTCTTTTTACAGCCCCACCTGCGGCATATGGAGGTTCCCAGGCTAGGGGTCAACAATTGGAGCTGCAGTTGAGGCCTATGCCTCAGCCACAGCAACACTAGATCCTAGCTGCATCTGCGACTTACGCCACAGCTTGCAGCGATGCCAGATCTTTAACCCACTGATCCAGGCCAGGGATTGAACCTGCATCCTCATGGACACTATGTCAGGTTCTTAACCCACCAAGCCACAAGAGGAACTCCTCACGTCTATTTTTAAAAATAGTCAAACAAGAGAGACTGACTCTACCAGATATGAAGAGATCTTACAAAGCCATAATCATGACAACACTGCAGTTCTGGTGCAGGAACAAACAAACAAAAACAACAAAAAACACACTAGAGAACTTGGAAACATACTAGTGTACACAAGAGAACTGGTATTTATAGAGAGAACATCACACATCAGTGGGGCAAGTGTGTCTTAGTTACTGTTGTGTAACAAACTGTCCCAAAACTGAACAGCTTAAAGCAACGACAAATACTTATTTTCTGTTTCTGTGGGTCAGGAGTTCAGGAGTGGCTTAGCTGAGTGCTTTTGGCATGGGGTCTCTCATGAGCTTAGTGTCAAGTCGGCTGAGGCTGCAGTAATCTGAGGGCACGTCTGGGTCTGGAGAATTTGTTTCTGAGAAAGCTTATTCCTATGACTGGTAAATGCACGCTGGCTGTTAGCAGGAAATATTTGATCCCTGTCACTGAGGCCTTTCCATAGGGTTGTTTGAGTGTCCTCACAATATGGCAGCTGGCTTCTCCAGAGCAAATAATCCAAGACAGAGCAAGATGGAGACCTTACTGGTTTTCGTTGTTGTTTCTTTTTTTGGCCACCCCTGTGGCATGTGGAAGTTCCTGAGCCAGGGAGTGAATCCAGCTCCTGGAGCCACAGCACTGACGATGCCGGATCCTTAACCCTCTGAGCCACAAGAGGACTCTTATTGTCTTTTATGATCTAGTTTTGCTAGCCCTATTCCATGTGGGAGGGAACACCACAAGGAAACAGGGATAACTGGGGACTCCCTTGGAGGCTGGTGCCCTAGTCCACTTTCTGGCTCCCAATGATTCATACTGTTTGCATATGCAAAACACACTCACCTTCTCCCAAGATCCTCCAAAGTCCCATTCCATTACAGCACTAAAGTACAGAATCTCGTCATCTAAATCAGGTCTAGGTAGGGATGCTGCTCCTTGGGAGTAGCTCTTAACTACAGCTCCTTGAGTACATTTCCTCTGGATCTGAAGACCTGTGAACTCAAGAGACTTGTTATCTCATCCACACTCTCAGTATGCACTGGTGGACCAGGCATTGGGATAACCACTCTCGTTCAAAAGGTCAAGGGGGGCAGCAGGAAGCAGAGAAGTCAAAGTTCCTTCATAGAAATTCAATAATCCAGTTGGACAAAGGTTGGGAGCTCGCTGATGTCTAATCCTGTCCAGGAATCATTCTCTAGACCTGAGCCATCTTTCCTTCTCCATGAAAGACAGTCCATATTTGCAGCTCCATAGTTTCTTTAGCTTTCTTTTCTTTCTTTCATCATTTCTTGGGCCGCTCCCAGGGCATATGGAGGTTCCCAGGCTAGGGGTCGAATTGGAGCTGTAGCTGCCAGCCTCCGCCAGAGCCACAGCAACACGGGATCCGAGCCTCATCTACAACTTACACCACAGCTCACGGCAACGCCGGATCCTTAACCCACTGAGCAAGGCCAGGGATCGAACCTGCAACCTCATGGTTCCTAGCTGGATTCGTTAACCACTGAGCCACGACGGGAACTCCTCTTTAGCTTGCTTTCTGCCTGTAGAATTTTGAGGGTCCAAAAGCTTCTTCTCCTCTTGCATTCTCTGGCCCTTCCAGTCTTAAGCTGGCAGTGTTTCTGCCAACAGAAGTCTCTTGAAAAACTTAATGGGTGTGTCATGAGTCCTGAGTATCAGATCATTAGACAAAAGCCACACCCACACATCTTTGTGAGACAAGTGCCTCTCTAGTTGGGCTTATACTGAGGCTGCTGCCTGACAACAGCCTTCAGCCTCTTAGACGTGGTATTATTTGATTAGATGGTTCTCTGTGGCATCTTCTTGGATAATTCTGAGGTCTTAACAAAGGATTTTACAATCACGTGCTCAGCTTCATCTTGAGACCATGTTTTACAGAGAATGCCCTGTTTGTGATCTTTGCCTGGAGGTCGTTTGTTAATATTTTTCTCCCTTCTCAGCTACACCTCTGGCAGATGAAAGTTCCTAGGCCAGGGGCCAAATCCAAGATGCAGCTGCAACCTACGCCACAGCTCTGGCAATGCTGGAGCCTTAACCCACTGCACTGGGCCAGGGATCAAACCTGCACCACTGCACAGACAACACCAGATCCTTAATCCACCATGCCACAGCAGGAACTCCAGCAAGCCATTTGTTAATTTTATCATCAATCGTTATCTGAAGGGCTGGAAACTTGCAAGCCCCCAAATTCCTGGATCCTTTTTGTTCAATTCTTTTTTCCTTTAGTTTACCTTCTCCTCTTCTGTTTTACTATAATCTTCAACATCCTGTCTGGAATTTTTTTTTTCCTTTTTTTTATTGCCCCAATACGTCATTTTTTTTTCCTACTGTACAGCTGGAAATTTCTTTAGCTAGATCACTCAGTTCATTAGATATGTTCTCCACTTTCTACAGTACTGTAGGAGACAGTGTTGATACTTCTGCCACTACACAACAAGGATTCCCTTTCCGGAACTTTCCAATAAACGTGTTCCACACTGCAGCCTCCTCAAAGTTTATCAGATTTCTATGAATACTCTTTAAAGCTCTTTAGGGAAGTTCCTGTGTAGCGCAGTGGGTTAAGGATCAGGTATTGCCACAGCTGTGGCACAGGTCATAACTCTGGCTCTGGTTTGATCCCTGGCCTGGGAACTCCCACATGCCTCAAGTGTGGCCAAAACAAAAAAAAACGAAACAAAAGAAGAGCTCTTTAGGCTCTTAATAAAGCGTCCTCAAAGTCTTTCCAGCTTGTGCCCACTTCCCAGGTCTAAAACCACTCCCACGTTTTAGGTTTTTGTTATGGTAGAACCCCACTCCAGATACCGAAATCTGTTATCTGTTACTGGGTAACAAATTACTACAAATTTAGCAGCTTAAACCAACAGTACACATTTATTATCTCACATAGCTTCTCTGAGTCAGGAATGTGAGATTGGCTTAGTTCGTGGTCCTGAGCCAGGGTCTCTCATGAAGCTGGAGTCCAGATGTTGACCAGGGCCGTACTTATCTGAAGACTTGACTGGGCCTAGAGGATCCACTTCTAGGACAGTTCACCCATGTGGCTGGGAGTCTGTGTTGGCCATTGGCAGGAGGCTTCCAGGTGGACTTCTCCCTAGGGCTGACTGAGTATCCTTACATGGCAGCTGGCTTTCCCCAGAGTGAATGATCCGAGAGAGGCAGAAACAGGTCTTTTATGATCTGGCTTTAGAAATCACACACTATCATTTCTGCAGTCTCCTACAGGTTACATAGGTCAGCCCTCTTCGGCATGGGAGTGGACTGAACAAGAGCCTGAATTAGGAAGCGGCAAAAGAATTGCTGGTGGCCATCTTGGATGCTGGGTACCAAAGACTGTGTAACAGGTGGCATTGAGAAAAATAGCTCACGCTATGGAGGACACAAGATAAATCCCTCCATCATCCACGTCTACAACAGTGAGTTCCATTTAGATTAAAAGACCCATATACCAAAGATGAAACTACTTTAAAAATACAGAATAGAAAAAAACTTCTTAAACAAGATCCTAAGAGGAGATATCACCGGGGGGGGGGGGGAAATAGGAACATGATTCTATTAAAATCAAGAATCTCTCCAGTTGACAATGAAAGGCATGACTTCTCACGTGGCATTCCTGCTGTGGTGCAGTGGCTCAGGTTGCTGCAGAGGCACAGTTCAATCCCTGGCCAAGCATAGTGGATTAAGGGATCCGGCATTGCCACAGCTGCAGCATAGATCACAGCTATGGCTCACATTTAATCCCCAGCCCAGAGAGTTCCATATGCTGCAGGTGTGGCCATAAAAAATAAAAAATTCCCACCTAATAATGAAGAAATTATAACATAATTACCCTACAAATTAGTGAAATTATTAATTCAGGTGAGAATTATCAATTGACGTGTGGTTAAAAGGTAACTGCCATTCATAAAGCGCCTAAGTGGCTTTATAGTTGGCAATAAGGAAACATACTACAATGGAGGAATCAAACCATCATCACCTGAATCTAGGGGCCATTTTTGGGTGTGGGTGCTGCACCTGAGGCATATGGAGGTTCCCAGGCTAGGCGCTGAATTGGAGCTGCAGCTGCTGGCTCATACCGCAAGCTACAGCAATGTGGGATCTGAGCTATGTCTGCGACCTACACTGAATCTTAGGGCAACGCCAGATCCTTCATCCACTGGGGAGGGCCAGGGATCGAACCTGTGTCCTCATGGATACTAGCTGGGTTGTTACCACTGAGCCACAACAGAAACTCCTAGGGACCAGTTCTGAGCATTTCTACTGATGGGTCATATTAATATTATGGGTCGATCTAACACAATATGAAATATACAACATTATTTAAAATGTATTCTGACCAAAACATTTACTATCAAGCCTTTAAATTTACCATTTAGTTTACAGAAAACTCAGGATAGGGTAGAGTAACAAACAAAATCAGGCAAATTTAGAAAGTAGGTCATTGTGTAGGACAACAGGTGGTCTCTTTAACAAGTCAGTGTGAGAAAAAAGGGACTGTTTTTTGGGCCTAAAGACGTATAAACCAGACGTAATGCAAGGATCTAGACTGGGTCCTGGTTTAAATGAACCAGCTGTAAAAAGCATTTCTGGAAGTGGAGAAATTTGCGTATGCCCTTGATGGTAGATAAGATAAAATTTCTTTGACATGGAAAGGTGGCAGTTATCAACGAACCAAAAAAAAAAAAAAAAAAAGCAGATTACAATACAGCACATAAAGCATAATCATATTTTGGTAAACATACGCAAACACACACACACACACAGGAAAAGACCTGGAAGGATATTTGATGCTTTTATTTTTTTTGATTATCTGTGTTTTCTAAATTTCTACAATACTTACATACTGCTTTAAAAATAGTAAGTGGTTATTTATCATTTAAAAAAATCAATATATTTTATTCAACAACAGATCCCAAAGACAGGTGACATTCTAAGAGAAAATAATGGCGACATCTAAAACTGACTAGAAACTATTATCTGAAACAGACTTTTTCAGCTGGTTCCTCATTGAATATCAAAACCCAGCAAATGATTTAAGTGTTTTCTCAACTCTTTTGAGAATACTAAATAAACAGTACCATTCTAGATGTATAGTAGAAGTTTACATGCCTTAGGGTAATAAGGCTTAATTCTCCCTAGGAACTAAACTAAAATATATAAGAATCTCCTGCAGGCGTGCCCATCGTGGCACAGCGGAAACAAATCTAACTAGGAACCATGAGGTTGCGGATTCGATCCCTGGCCTCACTCAGTGGGTTAAGGATCCAGCGTTGCCATGAGCTGTGGTGTAGGTCACAGACTCGGCTTGGATCCCAAGTTGCTGTGGCTGTGGCTGTGGCTGTGGCACAGGCCATCAGCCGTAGCTCCAATTGGACCCCTAGCCTGGGAACCTCCATATGCCTCGGGTGCAGCCCTGAAAAAAAAAAAAAAAATCTCCTGCAGAGCAATATGAAAAAGATAGGAAACTCAGTAGAAAATCTGGAAAAGAATATAAATTGGCAATTCACAGAAGGGGAAACCAAAAAAGATAGTGAATATATGAAAAGATGCTCAATCTAATTAGTAATCAGAGGTATGCAAATTAAAACGCAATCGCTCTGTATTGATCAGATTGGCAAAATTAGAATGCTGGATGATGCCATGTGTTGTCAAGGATATGCAGAAACAGGATTCCTTATGCACTGCACGTCAAGAGTATAAGGAGCTACAGTCATTTGGGAGAATAATCTGATGATACTTGATGAAATTCATTTATATGTGTCCTGAGGCCCAGCAATTCCACTACCAGCTATAATCATAAGAAACCCTGATCCAAAAAAAAAAAAAGAAAAGAAAAAAAAGAAACCCTGATCCAAAACCCACAAGGGCACACGAACAAAGATGCTCATGGTGGCACTGTTTATGGGGGCAGGAAGTAGGAGGCAATCTAGGACTCCAACTCAGGGGAACATATAAACAAAATACGGTGAATGCACACCATAGATTCCTGTGCAGCAGCTGGAAGCAAAGACCTAAAGGTACATACAGCAGCATGAACAGATCTTGGAAAAAGTGCTGAATTAAGAAACAGAACACACAATCCATAGCTCAGTGCCATTTATGGAAATTTTAAATGCGTATGTATACAAAACAATGATTTAGTTTTTCAAGGGTACAAACATAATCCAAGCACATGTATTAAAACATTAGAACCGGAGGGGTACCTATGCGGAACAGGGAAGTGGGCAGGGACTGGGAATGAAGGAAAAAATCAAGAGAGAAAAGATCTGCAGAGACTACTGATGTTTAAGTGCCACGCGCTGAGAAGTATGATGAACTCAATTCTCTGTTCCTGAATTTTTTTTTTTTTTTGGTCTTTTGTCATTTTAGGGCCACACCCGTGGCATGTGGAAGTTCCCAGGCTAGGGGTCAAATCAGAGCTACAGCTGCCAGCCTACACCACAGCCACAGCAATGCTGGATCCAAGCTGCGTCTGCCACCTACACCACAGCTCACGGCAACTCCGGTCCCTTCATGGATGCTAGCTGGGGTTCGTTAACCACTGAGCCAGGATGGGAACCCCTCTGTACCTCAATCTTAAAAACAAACAAACAAAAAAAACCCTCCAAATAAGCAAGCATATTCTAGCTGAGAGAGGTGAGGATGGAGATAGTCTTGGAGAAACTTGGAAAAGAGGCAGCTGGAGCACAGAAGAAAAAGTAATGCATGTGGGAGTCTAATAAACTGGGGTTGACTCTGAGCTTTGCTGCTTACCGGCTCCTTGACCTTGGATACACTCCCAGCTTCCCTCATGCGTCTTTTTATGGCAAAGCGGGGCACAAAAAGATAACAGAATTGATCCTAACACACAGTGGATGTGAGATAACATTAGATAAATGTAAAGCTACAGAGCAGGAATGAACTTCCAAACTCTTTGCTTTCTTTCTTTCTTTTTTTTTTGGGGGGGGGGGTGCTGTGCCTGCAGTGTAGGGCCAGGGATTGAACCTGTGTCACAAGAGAATTCCTACTTTAACGTTTTTCAAACTGCAAAGTGGTAACCCAATGAGAGGTCATGAAGGAAGTTTAACGGGTCCCAAATGGCATTAGAAAGAAAGAAAACAATATATCAGAGTGTATTTCACTAAAAGTATCATTTTCTAAAACTCTTAGTTATATCTTCGAGTAAAAAATGCATTTTTCTCTATGAGATGTAGTCCAAAAGTTTGAAAAACTTGGATATTGCCCAAAGGAATTCTATACTTTGGATTTTAAGGACCAGTAAGTACTCTCCAAGATAACAGAAAGTGTTCAGTTGCCACTTTTTAATATATAAAGGGTGTCAAAAAAGAAACTCATAATCTCCTTTAATACTGTATCATAAAAGAAAGGGCACTTTTAACATTGTAAAAATAGAACAGAATAAAAGGCTTTATGTGAAACTCACTACACTGCACATATTTTTCTTACTTCCCTATCTTCTGGGAGATGAGAACAGAATGCCAGAGGTAGGAATTGACTCAATCAAGGTCACTCAGTTAGCTGTGGTGGAGGTGATCCTTAACCCCTAAGTTCTGGCCTTGCTTTCCAAGCTCTTCTCCTCAGAATCCTAAGAGATTCCCAGAAGAGAAGGTAGGGCTCTGGGAACTCCCCCCATCCTATTTCGTTAGGAGTGGCTGCTTCTGTAAAAATTTCACTGCTAGGGAGTTCCCGTCATGGTTCAGTGGCTAAGGAAACCGACTAGGAACCATGAGGTTGCGGGTTCGATCCCTGGCCTTGCTCAGTGGGTTGAGGATCCGGCATTGCCGTGAGCTGAGGTGTAGGTCGCAGACGCGGCTCAGATCTGGTGTTGCTGTGGCTCTGGCACAGGCTGGCAGCTGTAGCTCCATCCGATTAGATCCCTAGCCTGGGAACCTCCATATGTCACGGGAGCGGCCCTAGAAAAGGCAAAAAGACAAAAAAAAAAAAAAAAAAAAAAAAAAAAAAAAAAAAAAAAAATCGCTGCTGGAAAAAAAAGTATTTAAAACCCTGGAAGGGATGGAATGCCACCTGCCAGGGTAGGACCAGATCACGGTGTTCATTCTATTCCAATTTAAATGTAGATTATTTTTTCCTCAGTAGGACAAGCATGTTATTTGGAATTTCCAAGCAAGGGAGAAAATAAACTGGGATTGTGTTTAAGGATAATTATTCAGGTAGGAGTGTAATAGCTAGAGTAGCTGGGTAGAAAAAGCAAGACGTAGAGAGTGCAGTCATTTAAACGCTGCAGTAGTCTTAGCATGACGGGGCCCTGCCTGAGGCAGTAGAAATGCAGAGGTCAGTACTCCCAAATCCTCTGGGGTCATGACCAGTCAGACTAGGCCAGAGGCTACTCCTCAAGGCAGTACCCCGTATTTCCTCTTGTTTTCCTTTGATGTCTTAAGAGCTAACTGCTGGGGCAGCTCTCCCAGGGAGGGGGGCATAGGGGTGGGACTCAGGAGGTGGGGGAGGGACCCTCACCTGCAGTGCCAGCTGGCAGTCCTCAATCAGTCCCTGTACCAGGTAGTAGCGTGCTTCACCCAGTAGCTCCCCCAGTTCTCTGGTACTCTCAGGCAGTGGCACGGACCCGTCCCGCAGGTAGTTGAGGATTGTACCAAAGTGGCGGCCGCTCCGGTCGATCAGCACCCAACCTGGTGAGGAGGGGAGAGGCAGAAGGAAGGATGGCTTTGCTGAAGGCCCTGGAGTTACTACATTTTAATGAGAAAAGGACTCCAGGAGTTCCCGTCATGGCGCAGTGGTTAACAAATCCGACTAGGAACCATGAGGTTGCGGGTTCGGTCCCTGCCCTTGCTCAGTGGGTTAAGGATCCGGCGTTGCCGTGAGCTGTGGTGTAGGTTGCAGACGCGGCTCGGATCCCGAGTTGCTGTGGCTCTGGTGTAGGCTGGTGGCTACGGCTCCGATTCGACCCCTATCCTGGGAACCTCATATGCCATGGGAGCAGCCCAAGAAATAGCAAAAAGACAAAAAAAAAAAAAAAAAAAAGAAAAGAAAAGAAAAGAAAAAAGGACTCCAAAGCTACAAAATCTAAATGCTCATCTGTCTCAAGCCTCTGCCATATCCAAGAAAATGGCTTTATTTTTTTTGGTCTTTTTTTTTTTTTTTTTTTTTTTTTTTTGGTATTTCTTTGGGCTGCTCCCGCGGCATATGGAAGTTCCCAGGCTAGAGGTCGAATCAGAGCTGTAGGGCCAGCCTATGCCAGAGCCACAGCAACGCGAGATCCGAGCCGCGTCTGCAACCTACACCACAGCTCACGGCAACGCCGGATCCTTAACCCACTGAGCAAGGGCAGGGACCGAAGCCGAAACCTCATGGTTCCTAGTCGGATTTGTTAACCACTGCGCCATGATGGGAACTCCAAGAAAATGCCTTTAAAACATCTCCAGTGAGATCTCCCACAGGCCCCTTTTCAACACATCCAGACACACAGAAGTAATTCCCTCCCACATCTGTTCTATACCTGGAAGGTTCTCACCAAGAGAAAGTTCCTCCGGATTACCGTATCCATAAACCTCTATCTCGTGTTACTTCTGATCATCCTATTGAATTAGAATGCTACCCCAGGGAGTTCCTGTTGTGGCGCAGTGGTAACAACCCAGCTGGTATGCATGAGGACTCGGGTTTGATCCCTGGCCTCACTCAGTGGGTCAAGGATCCAGTGTTGCCCTAAGCTGTGGTGTAGGTCGCAGACATGGCTCAGATCCTGCAGTGCTATGGTTGTGGCTGTGGCTGTGGCCAGCAACTACGGCTTCAATTCGACCCAACCTGGAACTTCCATATGCTGCACCTGCAGCTCTATAAAGACCAAAAAAAAAAAGGGGGGGGGGGAGTTCCCGTCGTGGCTCAGTAGCTAACGAACCAGGCTAGTATCATGAGGACTCGAGTTTGATCCCTGGCCTCGATCAGTGGGTTAAGGATCTGGCGTTGCTGTGAGCTGTGGTGTAGGTCAAAGACTTGGTTTGGATCCTGCGTTGCTGAGGCTGTGGTGCCGGCGGGCAGTCATAGCTCTGACTGGACCCCTAGCCTGGGAACCTCCATATGCCACAGGTGCGGCCCTGAAAAGACAAAAAAAAGAATGCTACCCCACTCTCCACTACCATTTTAACCTTTGTATTCTTCATAGACCTCATTGCCATCTGGAATTACATGTTTCTGTCTTCGTTTTGGTATGTTTACTCGCTTATTGTCTCTCCCTACCCCCACAAAAAAGAAAACTCCATAAGGCTCATCTTAATCAGATTCATTTACCAAACTATCTCCTACACTAACTGGCATTTTGCCAATATTCATTGAACAATAAACTCTTCACCTGCAGATATTTGAAGACTAAGCTCTGCCTCCCCAATTTCAATTTTCCTGCTCTCACAATCCTTGTTAACCTCTTCTGAATCCCCCTCCCTGGACTTTTAAGGTTCCCCTTGAGCATATGGAGCCCGAACCTGACTGCGACACACTTTGAGAAGGTAAGGTTCGCCTGCCAGAGAGAACTGTCCACTCTCCACTCTGGCGTCCCTGGCAAACCCAAAGCAGCCCTCTCCTCTGACAGTCTGTTATTTACAGATAGATTTCTAGAGTGTAGGGACCTGTGTTAGGTCCTCCAACTCTCGGGGATGGTTGCTGGCAGTGCTGAGGTAGAAGAAACTGATGAAGGTTGCCTGGAAGGGTGCTGTTGGCACCAGGGCTGCTTCCCGAGTCTTTTGAGCTGAGGAGGAAAGAGTGGAAGAGTCCGTGGGGAGCAGTAACGAAAATTTGGTCCTAACATGTTGAGAATTTGCTGGTTACTACTGCTGGGTGTAAAGACCGAGGGAGGAAGGGGATGAAGAATGAGAAAAGGGAGGTGCCATGGGATGTAGGGGATGGAAGAAGTGAGAATGAGTTGACTGGACGGCAAGAGAGAAGGGGCGTGAGAAGACTGGGCGAAGAAAGACTGGGAGAAAAGGGAGACGGGGATCTGGAGGAGGCAGGACAGTAAGCAAGGGCGGCTCGCGTACCTCCGGCGTCAGTGAGCACCTCCGCGCGGCCGCTGAACATGGCCTTGAGCATGGTGTCCTGTCCCGTGAGGGTGCGCAGCGTGGTGTAGTGCAGCGAGCCGCCCACGTTTAGTTTCACATACTTGCTGTTCGGGGTCAGGGGCTTGAGACCGTAGGCGGCGGAGCCAGGCTCGAGACCCGCGGGCTTAGGAACTTCCAGGGACTGGGCCTCCGCCGCTGCGGGGCCAGACGCCTCGGCCGACATGCCTGGTGGCGGCGGCGGGCGACGATCCTTGGTTGTCTCCGCACCCTCCGGCCGCTCCCAGAGACCCCGGGACCCGAGCCCTTGGGCCGGACCGCTGGGCCCGCACGCCCCTAAGCCCCGCCGCTACTTAGTGACACTGGCCCTCTGGATCATCGCGCCGGAACCGCCCGGAAGCCGGGCGAGAACTGCGCAGGCGCGTCAAGGTCCCGCCCCCGACCTCGCGCGGCCGGGAGGGAGGAGCATGCGTGGTGGCGGTGGGCTGGCAGAGGGAGTCGAGCGCGGGCTGCGGGAGGGCGGGGCGCCGCGTGAGGTGTGTTCAGGTCGCCTGTCCCGGAGACTCGAAGTAGGGCTCTTGGCCACCTGCCTGTGTGGAAAACACTGCCCCCTTCGCGTATCTCCACTCTCAGGGTGCTTCATGGGCGTGAAGGGGAAGGGGCCCAGAGAGGCAAGGGGTTGGGGCACAGTTTCCCGCCTCCGGCCCCGCGCATTTGACAGCTGCGAACGAAAGCCCCAAGGGGAGCTCTTAAGGGAGGCCAGACGGAGGTGGCCTCCCAGAGGAGGTGGCAGTAATGCTAGGTAGGGCATGCAGGATGTGAATAGATGAGGTCGTCCGTTGACGAGCGCTTCTCTGAGGAAGTGATACTGAGCTGAAGCTCAGAAGAGACGCCTATGTGGAGGCGGAGGGCAGAGAGTTCCAAGAAGAGCCCGGGGCAAATACAAAGACCCGTAAACCAGACACACTTGGCATATTTAACAGGCAGAAAGAAGGTCAGGGGTGGCTAGAGCAACCTGGACAAGGGTTTTAGAATCCCAGCCTATGTCGTGAGACACCCAACCTTGGAAGAAAGAAATAAGCTAGGAAAACGTTGCTGGTAAAGTGTGGCGAGAAGTGTTTGAATCCGATCTCATCTGCATTCTGTTGAGAGGCTGATACCTGGGACATTTAACAGTCGATCTGAATGTCTAGCAGGAGGATCTTCTGGAGGGAAAATGAAGCATGAAGCTGTAGTTCTGCCTGGCCATCAGTTCACTGGCAGTGTTACTTCTCTCTGGGCTTGTTTGGTTTCTTTTCTGCTGAGTGATGTGTGCAAATGTAAATGGCAGGGGGTAGGTAGGAATGTAAATGAGTGGAATGAACCAGTTACAAGGTATTAGGGAGTAATGGGGCCTGTGTTAGCCTGGAGAGCCCATGTTTTACCCAAAGGGCAATATTGTCAATTCTGATTTTTCAAGTGTAGCTGGTGAGAAAGAGAAAAGCAGCTCATGACAACTGGGACCCAGTTTTCACTATTCCTTCAGAAGCCTCTGTTGCTACGAGGGGGCCTGACACTATAAGCTAGGCTATGATGTTGCCCTGTTGAGCATAAACAATTTTATAGGACACCAGCTTCAGAAAAAACTCCTCTCTGATGAATTGAAAGACTGTTCCATAATCATAATTGAACACGAAAACAGGAACATTGTCCAGACCACAAAAATGACCAATGGTGACCTTTTCCATCACAGTCTGAGTGACGGCTGCTTCTTTACCAAGTTCAGCTTTAGCCCTGATCCATTCCTCCTAACTTCTAGATAAGAATTATTAAGATAACCAAAAAGAAGGAGCTCCCATTGTGGCTCAGTGAGTTAAGAACCCAAACTGTATCCCTGAGGATGCTGGTTTGATCCCTGGCCTTGCTCAGTGGGTTAAAGATCCGGTGTTTTCTTCTCTTCTTCTTCTTTTTTCTTTTTTTTTCTTTTTTTTTTTTTTTTTGTCTTTTTAGGGCCACACCTGTGGCATTCAGAAACTCCCAGGCTAGGGGTCGTATCAGAACTCTAGCTGCTGGCCTATGCCACAGCCATAGCCACGCCAGATCCAAGCTGTATCTGTGACCTACACCACAGCTCACGGCTGTGCCGGAAACTTAACCCACTGAGCGAGGTCAGGGACTGAAACTGTGTCCTCATGGATGCTAGTCAGATTCGTTTCCACTGAGCCACGACGGAAACTCCAAAGATCTAGTGTTGCTGTGAGCTTCGGCCTAAGTCACAAATGAGGCTTTTATCTGGCGTTGCTGTAACTGTGGTATAGGCTGGCTGCTGCAGGTCTGATTCAACCCCTAGCCTGGGTACTTCCATGTGCTGCAGATGTGGCCCTTAGAAGGCAAAACAAGGAAAAAGAAAAAGAATTATCCCTACTTCCTGGCAGCAGCCAACCTAGAGCAAATCTCCCCTTTTTTGAATCCTACTAGAAAATCACCCAACACAAGCCCCAATCCTGAAATAAGTCCTTTCTAGTATGTGCTTACAGAGGTGCCCAGGCTGCATGCCCCGTGCTATGCTGTCTCCCTTGTTCAACCCCAAGTGCGCTCCTGGTGGTCTTTGGCCGGAAGGCATTGTCAGAAATGGAGGATCCACAGAGATTCAGCTGAAACCCTCACTAACTCAAACTAGGACCCTCAACTCTAGCAACAACATACACACCTGAGACCCCTTCTGTCTCTAACTGTTTGAGGTTGCAATCCTACCCATGGCTGGGAGGTAAGTTCTTGTTGAATTGGACTCTGACGTTTTGTTGAGACCCTTGAGTATTGGGATTATTTTGTTTTCTTTGGAATACGATCCCCTTCCGTTTTTAGATTATCCAGTCACATTTTTCCTTGGGAGAACTGTTTTCTGGCTTTCTCCACCTGCTCCTATGGTCTGCCCCCCTCTCTAGTGTTTTGGATTTTTTTTTTTTTTTTTTTTTTTTGGCCACACCTGTGGCATGTGGAGGTTCCCAGGCCAGGGATCCAACCCGCATCACAGTTGCTGCCACAGCTGTAGCAATGCCAGATTCTTAACCCACTGCGTCTCATGGGAACTTCCCCTGTCTAGTGTCTTGAATATAGTGTGTTACAAGAGGAAAAGTCTTCCTTTTTTTTTTTTTCTTTTTTTGTCTTTTTAGAGCTGCACCTGCAGGCATATGGAGGGTCCCAGGCTAGAGAGGTCCAATCAGAGTTGCAGCTGTCGGCCTATGCCAGAGTCACAGCAATGCCAGATCTGAGCCACATCCTCGACCTACACCATAGCTCACGACAATGTTGGATCCTTAACCCACTAAGCAAGGCCAGGGATCGAACCTGCAACCTCACGTTTCCGCTACACCAAGATGGGAACTCCAAGAGGAAAAGTCTTTAGAGAAAGGATGGGTGTGTAGCCCTAGATATTTGAGTACATCACAAACCTGTTATTTATTGCTCAATCTCTGGTGACTGAACACCACTCGTCCATCTAAGAAGCTGAGAATGCTAACCCCTTGAAACTCTTATCATTAGCCTGCTGGAGTATCATTTGTTATCAGAATTAACCAGATACGGAGTTCCCGTCGTGGCTCAGTGGAAATGAATCTGACTAGCATCCATGAGGACACAGGTTCGATCCCTGGCCTTGCTCAGTGGGTTGGGGATCCGGCATTGCCAGGATCTGTGATGTAAGTCACAGACGTGGCTCAGATCCTGCCTTGATGTGGCTGTGGTATAGGCCGGTGGCTGCGGCTCCAATCCAACCCCTAGCCTGGGAACTTTCATATGCTGCGGGTGCAGCCCTAAAAAGGCAAAAAAAAAAAAAAAAAAAAAAAAATTAACCAGATAAATCACTCTATCAGCCAAGGCACAATCAGTCTGTCCTACCCCCAGCCCTGCAGATTGTGGAATTCAAAAGTTGTCCTCAAACCAGTGTCCTTTGAATAAATTTTACCTCAGGTTACATTCCAAATATTTATAAGGACTTCTTCTTCAGTATTGTCTGTGTGCCTGAGAACGACTTTGTTTCATTTCTTCTGCCCAGATTCAGGTCATTTTTTTTCTGGCTCCTGATCAATGATGATTGGCCTTTGGCCAAGTTCTGGAGATACAAGGTTGCATAGCACATCTTTATGAACTCTTGTAACGCTTGTCTCAGCTAAAACTGGGCCAAATACCTGATTCCTTCATGTTTTCTCACAATTACAGTAACTTGTACCCTTATCTTGCTAATTGGCACAATTTTCACTAGGGACAGTTTATTTATTTATTTATTTTTGCCCTCCCCTCCCCCAGGGCAGCACCCGAGGCATATGGAGGTTCCTAGGCTAGGGGTCGAATCAGAGCTGTAGCTGCCAGTGTACACCACAGCCACAGCAACACGGGATCCAAGCTCACAGCAATGCCTGATCCCCAACCCACTGAGTGAGGTCAGGGATCAAACCCGCATCCTCATGGCTACTAGTCAGATTCGTTTCTGCTGCGCCATAATGGGAACTCCTCACTAGGGACAGTTTAGAAGTTTAGTGGCCATTTTGGGGAACTTAGGACAAGAAGAAGATTCTTTGAGAGAACAAAAGGAAACGAGATTGTCTTGGCTGTCAAAAAGAGATTCTTTTGTTTAACCTGGATAATATTTCATTTTCGTAACTAGAGATTAATAAATGCTGACTTTTTAATTGTATAGCTCTATTAAATTGTCGAGTGCCTAAGATTTTTTTTTTTTTTTTTGTGCCACCCCATGGCATATGCAGCTCCTGGGTCAGGGATCAGAGCTGAGCTGAAGCTGCAACCTAAGCCTGTGGCAACACCAGATCCTTAACCCACTGTGCCAGGCTATGTTTATACATTTTGTCTTTTGTCTTTTTAGGGCCACACCCGCAGCATATGGAGGTTCCCAGGCCAGGGGTGGAATCAGAGCTGTAGCCACTGGCCTATGCCACAGCAATGCCAGATCTGAGCTGCATCTGCCACCTACACCATAGCTCACAGCAATGCCAGATCCTTATCCCTGATATATTTTTAAAATTAGCTAAAATGTCACTCTTTTTGTCCATGTACATATGTCAAAATCTGGGGTTTTTTTGCATTTAAGCTATATTATCTTTCCTTGCAGAGGGAACATGGATTCGACTTTGAGAGTGATAATTCATATTTGTCTGAAGTAGCTCCCTCTCACTTTTTTTTTTTTTGCTGTCCATTTTCCTCTCTTGCAGAAGCTTTATTTTTTTCCAAATATTTTCATTTATTATAAATAAGGGAGCAGACTCTAGGCATTCAAAAACACATACAGTTTCAAAGCTACAATGTGATGAGACATTAACAGAGGAGAGGGAACACCAAGGTATTTGTGTCTGGGCCAGAGCAGCCACCCAGGGTCCCTTCCACCTTTGGTCCAGATGAGCCTTTGGCCCAGGTGTCCCCACTGCGGGGACAAACTGTGGACTTGGGTACAGGAGCTGGATAGCCCTTGAGGCTGGTGCTGGGGAAGCAGGGACTATCACACCAGACAGTTCCCCCTCTGGAAGTTTCTCTTTAGGACCCAGGGGTTTCAGCCTCACAGCAATTATTACACACATTTTGAAACAGAAAACAGGCAAAATGTTTAGCTCAGAATAGAACAAAAGCACTGCAGGGAGGACACCTGAATGTGTAGGTGGACAGAAGTCAGCCTGTGCACCTGTCGTGGGAGCCAGGGCAGCTGGAACCATGGGTAAATGTGGCCCTCCAGGTGGCCCCAGGAGGGATGCAAGAACAGTCAGGCAGACAGCATGCAGGGGAGGGTGGGGCCTGAGGTGTTTTTCAATTTTGTTTTTGTTTTTTTTGTTTGTATATTTTTTTGCATCTCAGGGCCACACCCACGGCATATGAAAGTTCCCAGGCTAGGGGTCCAATCAGAGCTACAGCTAGCTGCCAGCCTACACCACAGCCACAGCAACGTAGGATCTGAGCCGCATCTGTGATCTACACTACAGCTCACGGAAATGCCGGATCCTTAACCCACTGAGTGAGGCCAGGGATCAAACCCGCATCCTCATGGATCCTAGTCCGGCTTGTTAACCACTGAGCTGTGAAGGGAACTCCCTGGGGTGTTTTGATATCAGGAGGCCAGAGCAGGCTCTGGGAGCTATGAGTTGTCGATGAAAAGGTTGAAACCCGCCTCTTGCTGGCTCCCAAGCCTCATTTCACCCACTTGTCTGCATGATGGCTCTAATTCTTGGAAGACAAGCCTGGGGACAAGCCATGGCCTTGAGCAGTGGGTAGCATTCCTCAGAAACTCGAACATGTGTGCCTCCTGCCTGCAAAAATCTGTGCCATCCTAGCGTGAGAACCCCCACCTTGGCTTCCCCGGGCTGGTCTGGAAGAGAACCATTCTTTGAATTTTGTTTGAGATTTCAGGAAGCATCATTTCAAATAAGGAAGGGAACAAAGTATGGTCCCAGTAACTCTGGGAAGGACTGTTTCCCATCCCTTGTTGGCATGACAAGAAAGCTCAGGCACAGGAGTTCCCGTCGTGGCTCAGTGGTTAACGAATCTGATTAGGAACCGTGAGGTTGTGGGTTTGATCCTTGGCCTCGCTCAGTGGGTTAAGGATCCGGCATTGCCGTGAGCTGTGGTGTAGGTTCCAGACGAGGCTCAGACCCCGCATTGCTGTGGCTCTGGTGTAGGCTGGCAGCTACAGCTCCAATTAGACCCCTAGCCTAGGAACCTCCACATGCCGAGGGAGCAGCCCTAGAAAAGGCAAAAAGACAAAAAAAAAAAAAAAAAAAAAAAAAAAAAGAAAGCTCAGGTACAAACAGGACGCACACACCATGCACTGGAAGAAAAGAACTGCGCATAACCATTCACATAAACGACAGATCAAGTGGCAGCCAGAGATGCAAGGGTGTGTTCAAGGGGCTGCCTTTAGCAGGGTGGGGAGAGATGCAGGCCAGGTTGTAACGAGGCTGGCTGGCAGGGTAGGGCATGGCTACACCTCCAGCCACCATCTCGTGTTAGGCAGGGGGCCCCATAGGTTGGGCCAGGTTGAGTGGTGGGCATTGCATCAGGTGGTTGGGGGGTGCGGTGGGCATGGAGTGGTAGCCCTATTATGTTGGTCCAGGTTAGCTGGGGGTACCTTGGAGGTTGCAGGTAAGGGGTATGTACCACCGTGGTTGGCGGCACATCTTGGACAAATTGCAGCAGGAGCAGACGAAGCAGATGATGAGGGTGGCAACAGACAGCACAAAGATGGTCAGGCTGGCTACAGTCATTCTAAACCACCTCGAAGGGGTGGCAGCAGCAGCAGCAGCAGCAGCAACAGCAGGATCTGAGGCGCTGGGGCCATGGCTGGGTGGGCTGGCAGGTGCACTGATGGTCATGGTGTGGCCACAGCCTCAGTGCTGGAAAACTTTAAAGATGAACTAATTAAAAAATTATTTCATTGGCGTTCCCATCATGGCTCAGCGGTAACGCAAATCCCACTAGTATCCATGAGGACGAGGGTTCGATCCCTGGCCTTGCTCAGTGGGTTAAGGATCCGGTGTTGCCATGAGCTGTGGTGTAAGTCACAGACTTGGCCAGGATCCTGAGTTGCTGTGGCTGTGGTGTAGGCCAGCAGCTATGTAGCAGATTCAACCACTAGCCTGGGAACTGCCATATGCCACAGATATGGCAGCCCTAAAAAAATAAATAAATAAATTAATTAATTAAAAAAAATAAGAGTTTTCTTAATATGATCTTCCCTATCTTCCTGCTGTTACTTTTGATCCCCTGTGGTCTCCTTTTTCTGGTTAAGGGAAAAAATATGCTGGTGCATATTTCTCAGATTTTAGGTATTGCTCTGGGTTTAACTCATTCCTGGAACTGTTGTCTCCCCACCTAATCCTGCTGACAAGAAAAATGTAACAACTTCAAACACTTCAGAAGGGAGATATCGGGTTAAGGATCTGGGGTTGCTATGAGCTGTGGGGTAGGTCGCAGATGCAGCGTTGCTGTGGCTGTGGTGTAGCCGGCTGCTGTAGCTCCAGTTTGACCCCTAGGCTGGAAACCTCCATGTGCTGCGAGTGCAGCCCTAAAAAGCAAAAAAAAAAAAAAAAAGTGGATATCCTTCTACAAGTCCTGTCTGGTCTTAAGTTTTTCTCACATAATTAATTCTCAAGTTCAGTCTTATAAAACTTGAACCTGAACTAAATGCATCCACTGAGATCATTATATCTCTACTGGTAAGACCTAGATCCTCAGGAATGGGCACTAAGGTTGGGGCTCTCCTTGCTGCAATGGTCAGTTCATTCTCTTCTGAGAAACTGCAGCCTACTTGCAA
Source organism: Sus scrofa (assembly GCF_054392235.1). Lineage (NCBI taxonomy): Eukaryota > Metazoa > Chordata > Mammalia > Artiodactyla > Suidae > Sus > Sus scrofa. Next base: position 18,019,034 of record NC_139385.1, read on the forward strand.
GAACGGTGTCACTCCACTCAAGAATCTCTCCACCTCAAGAGTCCAAAAACTGGGTACTCCCAATACAACCTAAACTTCAGTGGGGTCCAACTTCTTCTTCTTTTTTTGTCGTTAGGGCCACACCCATGGCATATGGAAGTTCCCAGGCTAGGGGGTGAATCAGAGGCCGTTGGCCTACACTGCAGCCTCAGCAACGTGGGATCTGAGCCACGTCTGCGACCTATACCAGGGCTCACAGCAACACTGGATCAATCCTTAACCCATTGACCGAGGCCAGGGATTGAACCTGCGTCATCATGGATGCTAGTCAGATTCGTTTCCGCTGAGCCACAGCGGAAACTCCGGGGTCCAACTTCTTATGCAGACATCAGGCTTTTACCTGCCTGCTGCACACTAACTTGTGTATTCAGGGTAACTGGTAGGCGCTTTTCAGATTATTTTAAACTACCACTTCTCCAGAAATCTCCAAAATGAGGCAAGCTGTTCAAGAACAGGCTATTCAGGAAAATTCCCAGAAGGGATAACCTACTCCATTATCATGCTTCTCCGAGAGGGATGATACTACTGGAAAAAGTGATCCAGATCTTGCCTCTAACCTCAGCAGACATTATAAATGACAACTTCTGCTCAGAAGCCCAACAACCAATTTAAATTTAAATTCATTAACCAAGGGGAAATGTGTTCTTTAGCAAACACTTCTGGCTGCACCTATATAAATACAGGTCAAGTTGAACAGCCTGTGACGATGCTAAAAGAAAAAGTCACGCGAATCACTAAAAAAAAAGTTGACCAGTCTCACTGTGGCAGAGTGGGTTAATGAGCTGCCTTGTCTCTGTGGAGGCTCGGGTTTGATCTCTGGTGTGGTGCAGTGGGTTAAGGATCCATTGTTGCTACCGCTGTGGGGTAGGTTGCAGCTCTGGCTCAGATTCGATCCCTGGCCCAGAAACTTCCATATGCCAAGGATGCAGTCGAAAAAGAAAAAAAAAAAAAAGATAAGCTGGACTTTGGGTCATGTTTTCATTGCCTGGGTTTGATAATCTATGCTTCTGTCTTCAGGATCTGTTACAAGGATTAATAACCATTTTGTTTCTGGTAACTTCCTGTGAGGCAGTTGGCTGATGTTTTTAGCCAGAGTTTTAAATGCTACTGTGCAATCATTGTCGTGTCAGAGGATTTGAGAGTTCATTCTGCAAAAAAAAGGGAGACTAACCATAGTCTAACTATTGATGTTCTCCTGACAATCTCCTGATGAACAAAATGTTGGCAATAGTGAAGAGTTGGGTAGTAGACTAAAGTTCTAAGTCCTGATTCCATCTGCCCTTGGCCAAGAGGGAGGCAGAGAAAGAGAAATCACGCTATGACAACGTGGAGCTCGCCTGGTACCATCATGGAGGCTTTGGGGTTTGTAGAGCTAGTGTGACACTCACAGCGAGACTGTTGTTTTCTCTTGATAAACAATTTTACAGGGAGTTCCCTTTGTGGCTCAGTGGTTAACGAACCCGACTAGGATCCATGAGGATTCGGGTTCGATCCCTGGCCCTGCTCAGTGGGTTAAGGATCCGGTGTTGCTGTGAGCTCTGGTGTAGGTCGCAGATGCGGCTCAGACCTAGTGTTGCTGTGGCTGTGGTGTAGGCCAGCAGCTACAGCTCAGATTCCACCTTTAGCCTGGGAACTTCCATGTGCCGTGGGTGTGGCCCTAAAAAGCAAAAAACAACAACAAAAAAAACAAAAAAAACCCCACAATTTTACAGAGACAAGGCCACTCTGTCACTGTGATGGACCAAGACAGAAATAGGACCACCCTGTCATCAAGTCTAAACACAGTCAAAAACAAGAACATAATCCAGTGGGGGGAAAAAAATGTAATTGTAATGTATACATGTAAGGATAACCTGACCCCCTTGCTGTACAGTGGGAAAATAAAAAAATTATTAAAAATAAATAAATAAATAAAAATTAAAAAAACAAGAACATAATCCAAAGAGTAGAAATGACCATATATCTCCATTCTTACATATATAAATTTCTTCCATTTCTTTTTCAGTGATAGCTTTAGTCTTGTTCCTTTCTTCCCACCTTTTAGATTAAGGGTTTTAAGATACCCAGTCATAGAAATGTTCCCCACTTCTTCTTTTTTTTTGGTCTTTTTTAGGGCTACATCCATGGCATGTGGAAGTTCCCAGGCTAAGGGTCAAATCAGAGCTGTAGCTGCCGGCCTACACCACAGCCAAGCAACGCCAGATCGAGCTGCATCTGCGACCTACACCATAGCTCACGGCAATACCAGGTCCTTAACCCACTGAGCGAGGCCAGGGATCGAACCTGCAACCTCATGGATACTAGTCAGACTCCTTAACCACTGAGCCATGAGGGGAACTCCTATAAGTTTGTTCTTGATAGCCTTTGACAGGAGGGCATTGACACTAAAAATTGGATTTTTTTTTTTTTTTACAGAAAAATACTGATTTTTAAAAAATTGATGCGAAACAAATTTTCGACACGCTGACATCACACAAAACAGGTTTATGGGTTTTCTTTGGCCTGCGGGCTGCTCGTTTGTGTCCTTTCAGTGGGATGATCTCCCTTCTGATATGAAGGTTAATACTGCTATAAACAGTTAGCAGCTATTAAGGATGTAAGGTGAAATCAGGGATAGACATATCCCTGGTATATATGTATTTCACATATACTATTTATTTAATGTTCTTTTCTACTTCCGTCATTCGGAACTCTCTTAATTCTATTCATGCTGTGCCATCTGCAGAGGTGCCTGCTGCATCTTTGACTATAAATGAGGTCAGATCTGTATTTTATAGGAAGATGCTAATGTATACCTGTTCCTATCTCGCTGGGAGCCTGTAGCCATAGGAACTGTGATCAAGCAAACAATAGCACCTCCGGGATCCAATCCTTAGGGAGCAAAGTTCAACTGAATGACGGTGGCCTGACCACGGAGGAACCTGGAGGACCTTCCGGGCTTTTCAGCGTTGTGCCACCTCCTGACTTTCAGGTGGCTCTGGAGGAGAAGAAAGTGGAGCTGTCTCAGGTATGGGTGTCTTACTGGGAGCTGGGAGTTGGGCCAGGCAAAGAAAGGCGATGGGGAAGATTCTTCCAGGCCCATTTCTCCTGAGGAGGAAGCAGGAGAAGGGCCTTCTATGCCTGGTCCCGTGGTCTCTTGAGGGCATTGCTAGTTCTCTGAGTGTATGAACCGAGCCTTGAGAATAGAAGGATTCTGGCATCACTCAGAATGTTCGCTAAAATATCTTTAAGGACTCCTCCAGGCCTGGACTCATAGGAGCAAGGGACCCAATTCTATACTATCTGCTCTGGCATGTGAACGTGGGAAGGAACAGAAAAGGCTTTAAGCCAGATTATGGCATTTATACCCCATTAACTCATTTCCTTTTTTGTATCGCTGCCATTTCCCACACCATATATCTGTCACTCTATTCTCCAAAAAGCCCATGGACTCTTGCCTTCCTCGGATGCCTGAGTGAGCCCTGGGAATCCCTAAGCCCACCAAACCCCTGCCTTTCCCTTTTCCCCTGCTTCACGGGCCAAAGTTTCTGCCTCAGTTTCCCTACATAACAAAACCATTCCCCTAGGACTGGAGCTAAACCCCAACCCCTTGGCATCCCAGACTCCTCCAAACAGTGCTGGCTCTTGAGTTCAAGACAGTCTTCTTGGGAGTTCCTGTTGTGGTCCAGCAGAAACGAATCTGACTAGTAACCATGAGGTTGTTGCAGGCTCGATCCCTGGCCTCGCCCAGTGGATTAAGGATCCAGCGTTGCTGTGACCTGTGGTGTAGGTCACAGACGCGGCTCGGATCTGGTGTTGCTGTGGCTGTGGCGTAGGCCGGCAGCTGTAGCTCCTGATTCGATCCCTAGCCTGGGAACCTCCAGATGCTGCAGGTGTGGCCATAAAAAGCAAAAAAAAAAAAAAAAGGGGGCTTCTTGTGTTTATGATGTCGGGCTGGGCCTTGCTGTAGAAGAAATGGATTACTTGGAATATCCATTCTGCTATTTATTTATTTTTGGGGTTTTTTTTTTTTTTTTTTTTTTTTGCCTTTTCTAGGGCCGCTCCCACGGCATATGGAGATTCCCAGGCTAGGGGTCTAATCGGAGCTGTAGCTGCCGTCTTATACCAGAGCCACAGCAATGCAGGATCCGAGCCACGTCTGAGACCTACACCACAGCTCATGGCAACGCCTGATCCTTAACCCACTGAGAGAGATCAGGGATCAATCCCGCAATCTCATGGTTCCTAGTAGGGTTCATTCACCACTGAGCCACCATGATTGGAACCCCCATTCTGAATATAGCCACTCCAGGAACCTCTGACTGACTCTCATATAATAGATGGATCTCAAGACCTAAATCAAGGTGCTTTAGACACTGCCCAGTGGGCCATGGCTGCATCTTTCATGGAATGGTTCTGCGTCAAGGTTGGGTTCCCAGTCCAAGTCTCCAGTCCCATTCTTATCCCCTTTCTCCCTGTGAGAGAAAGAGAGAGAGAGAGAGAAGCAGACACTAAGGACAGAGGCTCCTAAAAAAGATGTGGTATGGCGTTCCTGCTGTGGCACAGTGGATTGATGATCCAGCTCATGGCATTGTGGGTTCAATCCCCAGTACAGTGAGTTAAGGATTCGGTATTGCCACAGCTGTGGCATAGGTTTCAGGCGCAACTCAGATTTGATCCCTGGCCCAGGAACTTTCATATGCCATGGGTACGGCCAAAAAAGGAAAATAAAAAGATATGACCCTTTTCTATTGAGGCATAATGGAGGGTGGAGTCCTTCTCCATCCTTGCCCACTATGCACCACTGAGGCTTCTTACTGCTTTTTAAAAAATAAGATTATTTGTTAGACTTTTTTTTTCTTTTGGCTGCCCTGTGCCATATGGAGTTCCCAGGTCGAGGCTCAGATCCCAGCCACAGTTGCAAACTAAGCCCCAGCTGCAGCAGCACCAGATCCTTTAACCCACTGTGCCAGGCCAGGGATCAAAACTGCATCCTGGCACTGCAGAGACACTGCCAATCCCATTGCACCACAGCGGGAACTCTGGCTTCTTTTATCATAAAAAAATTTAGAATTATTACTGGAAAGATAATACACATGATAGAAATTCAAACAGATGGAGTTCCCATCTTGGCTCGGTGGAAACAAATCTGACTAGCATCCATGAGGACGCAGGTACGATCCCTGGCCTTGCTCAGTGGGTTAAGGATCTGGCAGTGCTGTGAGCTGTGGTGTAGGTCACAGACACGTCTCAGATCTGGCGTTGACGTGGCTGTGGTGTAGGCCGGCAGCTGGAGCTCCAATTCGACCCCTAGCCTGGGAACCTCCATATGACACATACACAGAGAATGTAGAAATAAATCAGATGAATCCTGAACCTTGCCCTCATAATCTAGACACACAAACTGTAATATTATCTGGAAAATGTAACAATGATACAAGGTACAAAGACAGCACAAAGAAGGGAGAGGTTGGCGTTCTCTTGTGGTGCAGTGGGTTAAGGATTCAGTGTTGTCACTGCAATAGCTGTTGTGGTATATGTTCGATCCCTGGCCTGGGAACTTCCGCATGCAGTGGGTGTGGCAAAAAAAGGATGGGGCTGATTTTATGTTTGGGAGCAAGTGAGGATTATTCACAGCTGGGGAAAACTTTGTGAAGAACGTGATATATGGGAGTTCCTGTCATGACAAACAAATCCGACTAGTATCCACGATGACGCAGGTTCAATCCCTGGCCTCACTCAGTGGGTTAAGGATCTGGCTCAATCCCTGGCCTCACTCAGTGGGTTAAGGATCCTGCATTGCCATGAGCTATGGTGTAGGTCACAGACGCAGCTCGGATCTGGCATTGCTGTGGCTGTGGCTGTGGACATCAGCTGTAGCTCAATTCAACCCCTAGCCTGGGAACCTCTATGTGCCACAGGTGCAGCCCTAAAAACCAAAATAATAAAAAAATAAAATAAAAATTTTTGAAATACATTAATTAAATTAAATTAAAAAGTGTTACAATTCTCACTTAAAAAAAGAATCTGATATCTGATATGAGTTTTGAAGAATTCATTTATTTAACAAATATGTGTGAAGCTCCCATGCTGTGCCAGGCACTGATCTGAGTGCTGAGAATATATTAGTGCCCTAACAGATTCCTGCCCTCATGAAGTTCAAGTGCTAGTGAGAGGGCAATCAATTAACAGGAGACTTGCTGAATAGGTAAATTAGGTAGTGTGTTACAAGGTGGTGGGCACTACAGGAAAATGAAAAGCCAAGTAGGGTAAGGAGGATCTGGGGTGGTAGAGGAAGATGTGAATAGCAATTTTAAGTATCGTACTCGGGTAGATCTTGTCGAGAAGGTGCTTTTTGAGCAAAGATTTGAAGAAAGTGAGCACGTTAGCCAGGCAGATAGCTAAGGAAATTGTTCCAGGCCATGAGAAAAGCAGTGTGAAGGCTCTAGGGTGAGAGTAGACCTGACATAATTGAAAAGCAGCAAGGAGGCCAGTGAACCGAGGGAGGGAAGGACAGTAGGAAATGGGGTCAGAGAGATGATAGGGGGCTGGAGCCTGGAGGACCTGATAAGCCATTAAAACAACCTTGGCTTGGGAGTTCCCGTCATGGCTCAGTGGTTAACGAATCCGACTAGGAACCATGAGGTTGCGGGTTGGATCCCTGGCCTTGCACCGTGGGTTAATGATCCTGTGTGGCTTTGGCTGTGGCATAGCCTGGCAGCTGTAGCTCCGACTGGACCCCTAGCCTGAGGAGCTTCCATATGCTGCAGGTGGCCCTAGAAAAGACAAAAAAAAAAAAAAAAAAAAAAAAAGGCAGCCTGGCTTGTCTTTTTTTCTCTCTGGAACCTGGAATTGCTTTTCCTTCTAACTGAATCCTCAACCCCCAGACCTTCACACAGAAAACTCCTTCACATCCTTCAGTCATCAGCTCAGATGTTGCCTCCACTAAAAAACCTTCTCTGACCCTTCATTTATATAATGATTTTTTTTCTTATAACTGGTTTACAGTGTTCTGTCAATTTTCTACGCTACAGCATGGTGACCCAGTTACACATACATGTATACATTCTTTTTTTCTCACATTATCATGCTCCATCCTAAGTGACTAGACATAATTCCCACTGCTACATAGCATGATCTCATTGCTTATCCATTCCAAAGGCAATAGTCTGAATCTATGAACCCTAAGCTCCCCATCCATCCCGCTCCCTCCCCCTCTTCCTTGGCAACCACGTGTCGGTTCTCCAAGTCCATGAGTTTCTTTTCTGTGGAAAGGTTCATTTGTGCTGTATATTAGATTCCAGATATGTGATATCATATGGTATTTGTCTTTCTCTTTCTGACTTACTTCACTCAGTATGAGGGTCTCTAGTTCCACCCATGTTGCTGTGAGTGGCATTATTTTGTTCTTTTTAATGGCTGAGTAGTATTTCACTGTGTATATATACCACATCTTCCTAATCCAATCATCTGTCAATGGACATTTGGGTTATTTCCATGTCCTGGCTATTGTGAATAGTGCTGCCATGAACATGTGGATGCAAGTGTCTTTTTCAAGGAAAGTTTTGTCTGGATATATGCCCAAGAGTAGGGTTGCGGGGTTGAGAACTTAAATTTTTACCACATTTTTTACATTGATACGGATTCTCTTCAGAGTGACTCCTTTCATGCATCTTAAGAGAACTGGGATTAATGAATACTTTCTCACATTCTTTGCATTTACAAGGTCCATCTTTAATGTGTGTTGTAATGTGATATTGCAAGTTATTATACTAGGTGTAGGCTTTCCCACGTTCCTTACACTCATAGGGTTTTTCTCCAGTGTGGATTCTATGTAAAGTTCTATGTATAGTTTTCTAAGGTACCTCCATTACTGTTCTCCATAGTGGTTGTACCAATTTACATTCCCACCAAGAGTGCAGGAGGGTTCCCTTTTCTCCACAGCCCCTCCAGCATTTGTTATTTGTGGACTTATTAATGATGGCCATTCTGACTGGTGTGAGGTGGTATCTCGTGGTAATTTTGATTTGTGTTTCTCTAATAATCAGGGATGTTGAGCATTTTTTCATGTGCTTACTGGCCATCTGTATACTTCTCTGACCCCTTATTTAAAGTGACCTGGGAGTTCCCATTGTGGTGCAGCGGAAAGAAATCCATGAGGATGCAGGTTCTATTCCTGGCCTCACTCAGTGGGTCAGGGATCCGGCATTGTCATGAGCTGTGGTGTAGGTTGCAGATAAGGCTTGGATCCTGCATTGCTGGGCTGTGGCATAGGCCAGCATCTATAGCTCTGATTTGATCCCTAGCCTGGAAACTTTCATATGTTGCACATGCAGCCCTAAAAAGCAAAATAAATGAATAGATAAAATAAAATAAAGTGATCTGTCTTGGAGTTCCTGCTGTGGTGCAGTGGGTTAAGAACCCACCATAGTGTCTGTGAGAATGTAGGTTGGCCTCACTCGGGGGGTTAAGAATCTGGCATTGCCACAAGCTCTGGTATAGGTCGAAGATGCAGCTTGGATCTGGCATTGCTGTGGCTGTGACATAGGCTGGCAGCTGCAGCTTCCAGGAATTTCCATATGCCGCAGGTACAGCCCTAAAAAGAAGGAAAAAATAAAGATAGGAGTTCCCTTCGTGGCTCAGTGGTTAACGAATCCAACTAGGACCCACGAAGTTGTGGCCTCAATGCCTGGCCTCCATCAGTGGGCTAAGGATCTGGTGCTGCCATGAGCTATGGTGTATGCAGGTCACAGATGCAGCTTGGATCTGGCATTGCTGTGGCTGTGGCTGTGGCCGGCAGCTGCAGCTCTGATTTGACCCCTAGCCTGGGAACCTCCATGTACCATAGACATGGCCCTAAAAAAAAAGAACTTGACATAGTGTCTGTGAGGATGCAGTTTCAATCCCTTGAGTGGGTTAAGGATGCAGTGTTGCTGCAAGCTGTGGTGTAGGTTGCACATATGGCTCAGATCCTGCATTGCTGTGGCTGTGGTGTAGGCCGGCAGCTGCAGCTCCAATTTGACTCCTAGCCTGAGAACGTCCACATGCTGCAGGTATCACCATAAAAAGAGAAAAAAAAAAAAAAAAAAGAGAATCCAGCTGTAGCAGCTCAGGTCACTATGGAGGTGAGGATTTGATTCCTGGCCCAGCACAGTAGGTTAAAGGATCTGGTGTTGTCCACAGCTGCAGCGTAAGTCACAGCTGCAGCTCAGATTCAGTCCCTGGCCTGGAAACTTCCATATGCCACAGGTGTGGCCATAAAAAAAAAAAAAGCTAATTGAGTAGGCAACGTGCATGATGGATTGAAGGTAGGGAAAAACTGGAGGCAGTGGGAAGGGTTGGGAGATAGTTGCAGTAGTCCTGATGAGAGATGACAAGAGCCTGGAACGATCCAAGGCAGTAGGGGAGGAGGAGAGAGTTATCAGAGAGGATTTTGATGATGGATGGAATGTGTGGGGTAAGGGGAGAGGGTGGAGTCCAGGCTGACTCAGAGGTTTCTTGCTTGGGAGACTGGCTGGCTGGTGACCCTGTTACCCAAGATGAAGATGCAATAAAAGGAGTATATATTAAGGAAAAGTAATAAACTCAGTTTTTTTCAATGGGGTAAAAATAGTGGTAAAATACAATTTACCATTTTAAGGAGTACAATTCAGGAGTTCCCGTTGTGGCACAGCGGAAACGAATCTGACTAGTATCCATGAGGAGGCGGGTTCGATCCATGGTCTCCCTCAGTGGGTTGGGGATCCAGTGTTGTCATGAGCTGAGGTGTAGGTGGCAAATGCCATATTGCTGTGGCTGTGGCGAAGGCCGGCAGCTGTAGCTCCGACTGGATCCCTAGCTTGGGAACCTCCATATGCCACAGAGGGGGCCCTAAAAAAATAAAATAAAAAAAATAAATCCATGATGTTGAATTCCTCTTAGAGCTCTAGCTCAGATAAAGCTTCTCCTAGGGATCTTTTTTACCTTTTCCTTCCAAATTATTGAGTCTTAAAACTTTTGGGAGGAAGTTCCCATTGTGGCTCAGCAGGTTAATCCGACTAGTATCCATAGGATGCAGGTTCAATCCCTGCCCTTGCTCAGTGGGTTAAGGATCCAGTGTTGCTGTGAACTGTGCTGTAGGTTGCAGATGTGGCTCGGATATGGCATTGCTGAGGCTGTGGTGTAGGCTGGCAGCTGAAATTCTGATTTGACTGCTAGCCCTAGAACTTCCATAAGCAGCCCTAAAAATAACAACAACAACAACAGCAACAAACTTTGGGGGGTTAAAGACCACTTTGAGACTCTGATGAGAGCTTGATATTGAGTCAGTCAGCCAGATATTCATCAAATAAACATATGTGAGGAGTTGCCGTTGTGGTGTAGTGGAAACAAATCCAACTAGTATCCATGAGGATTTGGGTTCCATCCCTGGTCTTGCTCAGTGGGTTAAGGATCCAGCGTTGCCGTGAGCTGTGGTGTAGGTTGCAGATGCGGCTCGGATTCCGTGTGACTGTTGCTGAGTCGGAGGCTGGCAGCTGCAACTCCAATTCAACCCCTGGCCTGGGAATTTCCATAGGCCAAGGGTGCGGCTCTAGAAAGCAAAAACAAACAAACAATCTATGAGCTCCCAGGCTCTCTTCTGTGAGCTAGGAATACAATAGTGAACAAAGTATTCAGTATCCCTGGCTTCCTGGAACCACAGTATGCCTATGGACCCTCTCCCTGGAAAATGCCCTTTCTTTTTTTTTTTTTTTTTTTGTCTTTTTGCTATTTCTTGGGCCGCTCCCACAGCATGTGGAGGTTCCCAGGCTAGGGGTCTAATCGGAGCTGTAGCCACCGGCCTATGCCAGAGCCACAGCAACGCGGGATCCGAGCCGCATCTGCAACCTACACCATAGCTCACGGCAATGCTGGATCCTTAACCCACTGAGCAAGGGCAAGGACCGAACCCGCAACCTCATGGTTCCTAGTCGGATTCGTTAACCACTGCGCCACGACGGGAACTCCAAAAAATGCCCTTTCATCTAAACCTTTACTTACAATTTCCATCAGTGGAACCTCAGACCTCTTGGAGCTCGTCCGTGGACAAGAGGCCCTTCTCCCCTAGTTAAATCTCAGTTTTGTGGTTAGTTTCTTTTTTTCAGTTTGGGAGGATGAAAAAAGTTCTGGAGATAGATTTTGGTGATAGCTGCACAGCGTAAATGTATGTCATGCTGGTGATCTGTATACTTAAAGGTGGCAAAAAAATGGTAAATTTTTTTTTTTTTTGTCTTTTTTGTCTTTTTGTCTTTTGTTGTTGTTGTTGTTGCTATTTCCTGGGCCGCTCCGGCGGCATATGGAGGTTCCCAGGCTAGGGGTTGAATCGGAGCTGTAGCCACAGGCCTACGCCAGAGCCACTGCAACGCAGGATCCGAGCCACGTCTGCAACCTACACCACAGCTCACGGCAACGCCGGATCGTTAACCCACTGAGCAAGGGCAGGGACCGAACCCGCAACCTCATGGTTCCTAGTCGGATTCGTTAACCACTGCGCCACAACGGGAACTCCAAAAATGGTAAATTTTATGTTCTGAATCTTCTTTCCCTTTTTCAGCCAAACCTGTGGTATACGGGACTTCCTGGGCCAGGGATCAGTCTGAGCTGCATCTGCAACCTATACTGCAGCAGTGGCAATGCCGGATCCTTAACCTGTTGTGCCACAGCAGGAACTCCTGTTCTGTATCTTTTACCACAATAACATGCTGGAGAAAAAAAAAAGAATGGAACACTGACACATGCTACAACATGGATGCATCCTGAAAACATTATGCTAAGTGAAAGCGGCCAGACACAAAGTGTACATATTGTGTTATTTCATTTAAATACAATTTCCAGGATAGGCAAATCCATAGAGACAGAAAGCAGGTTAGAAGTTGCCAGGGTCTGGGCAGAAGGAGGACTAGGAAATAACTGTTGATGAATTTGAGGTTTCCTTTGAGGTGATGAAAATGGTGAAACTAGAGAGCTGTGATGTTTACAGAACAATGAATGTACCTAATGCCACCAAATTGCACTTTTTTTTTTTTTTTTTTTTGCTTTTCAGGGCTGCACCCACAGCATAAGGAGGTTCCCAGACTAGGGGTCGAATCAGAGCTACAGCTGCAGGCCTACACCACAGCCACAGCCACAGCCACAGCAACACAGGATCTGAGCCGTGTCTGCAGCCTACACCACAACTCATGGCAATGCTGGATCCTTAACGCACTGAGACCACGGATTGAATCTGCGTCCTCATGGATGGTAGTCAGATTTGTTTCCGCTGAGTCCTGACAGCAACTCTCACCATGGATCAATAGAGGAATCCCTCCCTATATTCCTTTCAAAGGACTGGTTGATTCCCTTCTCTGACGACTCTAATTCTCACATGATAACCTGTAGTCAAGCTTGAATCATAAGCTAGCTTCTGCCACCTCCTATCTGTGTGACCTTGGTTAAATTAAACAGGTCTAGGAAAAAAAAACAAAACAAAACCAAGTCTAGTACCAGGTTTCCACAATAACATTCTTTGTGGGCCTGATGAGTGGACTAAGAAAGTTAGTGCACTGCTGGATTATCACAGTGCACAACTAATTTTGTGTCTCCTTGTCCTCCCCCCACAACTTTAAAAAAAATTTTAATACATAAGACATTTGTTCACATCTATTACCCTGATTCTCAGACTTCGAAGCACTTTCTCACTCTAACCGATTTGCCTCTACTGGTCCATAAGATTGCTTGGTTTCGCAGGTAAATATCAATTATGGTCATTTACAGAAACTGCTATCCAAATATGCCTAATTACTCTGTAGCACAATACTGGGGGAAAATCATTTGTTGACTTCCTATTGTATACCGGCAATTTCATGTCTTATCCTGCAAATTAGACCCCTCATTAAGTAAAAGCATTAACAAAATTTTTACTCTATGGGAATTCCTGCCGTAGCGCAGTGAGTTAAGGATTGGCATTGCTGCAGCTGTGGCATAGGTTGCAGCTGTGGCTGGGATTCAATCCCTGGCCAAGGAATGGGCCATGGGTAGGGCCAAAAAGAGAAAAAAATTTTGCTATATGGATACCGATTTTATAAAAAAATTTTATGGCTGCACCCATTGAACCCACACCTCCACAGCAACTCAGGCCCCTGGGCTTAACCACTGTGCCACAATGGGAACTCCTAATTTTTTTTTAATGTTTATTGGAATGTAGTTGACTTACAATGTGTTAGTTTCAGGTGTACAGGAAAATGAATCAATTACTCGTGTACATATATCCATTCTTTTTCAGATTCTTTTCCCATATAGGTTATTACGGAATACTGAGTAGCTTTCTTTGTACTAGTCAGTAGGTCCTTGTTATCTATTTCATATGTAGTATTGTGTATGTTAATCCCAACCACCTAAGACATATCTCCCCCCCCTTCAATTTTCCCCTTGGTAACCAGAGTTTCAATATCTTTGAGTCTGTTTCTGTTTTGTAAATAAGTTCTTTTGTATAATTTTAATTAGATTCCTCATATAAGTGATGCCCTATGATATCTGTCTTTCTCTGACTTACTTTGCTTAGAATGATAATCTCTAGGTCCATCCATGTTGCTGCAATTGGCATCATTTCATTCTTTCTGTGTGCGTGTGCGTGTGCGTGTGTGTGTGTGTCTTTTTAGGGATGCACCTGTGGCATATGGAGGTTTCCAGGCTAGGGGTTGAATCGGAGTTGTAGCCGCTGGCCTACGCCACAGCCACTCCAGATCTGAGCTGCGTCTGCAACCTATACTATAGCTCACTCACGGCAACGCTGGATCCTTGACCCACCGAGAGAGGCCAGGGATTGAACCCATAACCTCATGGTTCCTAGTTGGACTTGTTTCTGCTGCGCCACAATGGGAACTGATATTTCATTCTTTTTTATGGCTGAGTAATATTCCATTACATATATGTACCACATCTTCTTTATATATGGATATTAATTTTGTACATGGACCATAGCAGACATAAAAAAAAAATCAGTGACCACATAAACTTTCTTTTACATTTTAACGTAAATTTCATAAACATTCAAACATGCACAGATATGCTTCCAGCCATAAAAGGAGACTGAAAATGGGTGAGTTCTCAGAGAAACTGGCCTGTATGAAGCTGCTTTGGGGAAATTAATCAACAAATATTTCCTGAATGAATATTATGTGCTGAAACTATGACAAGACCTGGGGCTTGTGAGAACACAGTACTCCAGGAGCTGAGGTTCAGGTAGGGAGACTAGATCAAGACTAGGAAAGTTCACCTCGTTGGCCAGACTAGAATGTGTCTGGATGTGACTGAGAGTAAATGGGCAGAGACCTTTGTAGGTTTTCAGGAGAGATTTTTCGGCAAGACTGATAAGGGAGGATTTAGTGGGAAAGGACTGGATTCAGTGTTGGGACTCTTGGGCTCTAGGTCTGGCTGAGGTTTAACTAACTGGGAAACTTGGGGCAAGGCCCTTAATTTCTCCAGATATCAGTTTAGCATCTGGAAAATAAAGGAGGGTGGTGGTATTGCTGAACTTAATCGGTTATCAAATTCCTTCCAATTCCTAGATTCTTTTTTTTTTAATCTTTAAATTTTTTTTATTGGAGTATAGTTGATTTACAGTGCTCTTTTAGTTTCTGGTGTATAGCAAAGTGAATCAATCATAAATAAACATATGCCTATTCTTTTTTTCCAAAGAGGTTATTACAGAACAATTCCTAGATTCTAAAATTCTATCAGCCACACTTATTTATCCTTTGAGAAAATACTTCCTGCACTTGGAATTGCATCTTAGTCAATTGATGGCATTTATAAAACATCCACTGTGCCCTAGGAGAGTGTGCTATAAATTCTGCCACGCCCATCCCCAAGTTTTTTAAGCGTTAATTTTAGTTGTGGGAAAATACACATAAAACTTACCATCTTAATCATTTTGAAGTGTATGGTTCAGTACTGTTAAGTACATTCACCTTGATGTGCAGCCATCACCACCATTCACCTCTAGAACCTTTTTCATCTTGCCAAACTCAAACTTTCAACCCATTAAATGATAACTCCCTATTTTCATCTCCCCTCCTCCCTGGCAACCACCATTCTACTTTGTCTTTATGAATTTGACTACTTTATGTACCTCATATAAGTGGAATCATACAATATTTGTCTTTTTGTGACTGGCTTATTTCATCTAGCATAATATCCTCAAGGTTCATCCATGTAGCATGTCATATAGCCTTCCTTTTTAAAGGCCAAATAATATTCCATTCTATGTCTATACCATATTTTATCTAATCATCTATTGATGGACATTTGGTTTACTTCCACCTTTTATTTCTTTTGAATAATGCTACTATGAACATGGTATATAAATATCTCTTGGAGACTCAACTTTCAATTTTGGGTAGATATATATATATATATATATATATCTACCCAAAAGTGGAATTGTTTGATAATATAGCAATTCTATTTAACATTTTTTTCAAAGATACACTGGTCTGTTTTCCATAGCAACTATACTATTTTACATTCCCACACACAATGCACAAGAGTTCCACTATCTCCATAGCCTTGTCAACATTCATTATTTTCCTTTTTTTTTGGATAGTGGTCATCCTAATAGGTATGAAGTGATTTTTTTTTTTTTTTTTTTTTGCTTTTTAGGGCACAGCCATGCCATATGGAAGCTCCCAGGCTAGGGGTCCAATTGGAGCTATAGCCACCGGCCCATGCCACAGCCATAACAACCAATGCATGATCCAAGCCAAGTCTGTGACCTACACCACAGCTCAGTTAAGGGATCCTTAACCCACTGGGCAAGGCCAGGATCAAACCTGCGTCCTCATGGTTGCTAGTCATTCTCCGCTGAGCCACAACGGGAACTCCTGCCCATTTTTTTAATCAGGTTGGTTTTGTCATTGTTATTGTTGAGCTGTAGTTCCTTAAATATTCTAGATATTAACTCCTTAGCAAATTCATTATTTGCAAATACTTCCTCCCATTCCAGGAGTTGCCTTTTCACTCTATTGATTGAGTTCTGTGGTACACAGAAGTTTTAAACTTTGATGCAGTGTATCTATTTTTTCTTTTGTTGTGTATGATTTTGATATCATATTCAAGAAATTGTTGCCAAGTCCAATATCATGAAGCGTTTCCCCTACGTTTTCTTCTAACAGTTGTATAGTTTCAGCTCTTACATTTAGTTCTTCCATGCATTTTGAATTAACTTTTGCATAGGTTGTAAAGTAAGTTCATCCATTTGCATGTGGATTTCCCGTCTTTTTAACACAATTTGTTGGAAAGGCAAGCTTTTCCCCACTAAATGGTCTTGGCACCCTTGTTGAGTATCTTTTGACCATATATGAGCGGTTTCTGAGCTATAAACTTTTGGGTAGGGTGGTACAGAAAAGACATGGTCTCTGTCTTAAGGAAGCCACAGAAGAGTTGAATACTCAGGTTCCGTTTCAAACAGCATTTGTCCAGCACTGGTTGTGTGCTCAGTAGGTCCACGTTTTCCCCCTTTAACCTCTTAATCTTCCCATCCAAACAGGTCGGATGATCCCCTTTAACAAAGGAGTAAACTCAGTCTCCAGAAAAGCACGGTTATGGCTTGTACAGGGGCAGGGATGGAGTCACGATTTGAACCCAAAGTTCTTGGCTCCAAATACCCTGCTATTTCAGGTTAATTTGGACCTCGTGTTAGAAAAATGCGGGCATAAGTGAAATGAGATGGTCTCTATTGAGCAACCCTGCAGCTCGAGGGTCCTATGTACTAAGGAGTCGCTAAAAGCCGGGGACCAAGCATGAGGTGTAGACGTTAAATCCCACTAAGCTGCAGAAAATAGCGGAGCCCAAACCCCAAAGCCGCCCGGAAGGCCAGAATCTTTGCGGTGGAGCCCCGCCCCACCCCGGGCGGACCCCAAGTCTTCACCCGGAACCTGGGCGCGGCCGGGCTGTGCTATTGGCGCGGGTGGGAGACAAGCAAAAGCAAAATGCTCGCGACGAGATTCACGTTGAAATGCCCCCCACTATCTCTCCGGATGGAGCGTGTACAGTTTTACAACGTCTTCAGGATTAGCTTCCTGGCCTCTCTCCCTTTTATTCAACTCCCGCGGTGTTACTTCTTCCCCTTTGCCCCTGCAATGGATGTCCTCTTGGTACGCCCCCACCCTGACTAGGAAAGACAAGGTGGCCGCCCTCCTGGGCACTGCGCATGCGAATCCCCGCCGAGGGGGTGGGGGGGGGGTGGGAACGCGGACCCCGCCCCTTCGCGACTCCACGAGTGACGTCGTGGGGGGCGCCGGCCTCCGCCCGGCTGCGAGCGGTGAGAGCGAGCGGCGGGTGCACCCGACGCTGCTAGACCGGGAAGGGATGCGGGTTTTGAGTTTCTTCTGCAGGAGGGGCTTTGCGGGGGAGGGGAGGCCTAGGGGCACTAGCAGCCGCAGACCCTCGGGCTCTTTCCTCCGCCTTCCTGCCTTTACCCCCTTTCCAGAAGGGCCGGGACGGGAGGAAGGGCCGCGGTTGAGCATTTCCCTGGAGCCCTCCTTTCCCCCCATCCCATATGTTTAGCTCTCCTTCCAGATGTTCCTTTTCATCAGGCTGTCGCTTCTCGCCTGGGAAAGAGCACTCCACTTGGAAGCAGGAGACGGGTTTCAGACCTTGGCCCTACCACTCCCGTATTAAAAAGTCCTCAAGCCCCAGTTTTCCCTACAGTATTTTTGCCTTGCCTCACCTGATTTTGAAGATCAATATGACCCAGAGAAATAGAAAGGAAATGGACATTTGTTCAGTTCCTGCAAGGGCAAGTACTATGCAAACTGTTTTATCCGTTCCGTTTAGTCCTCACTACTTGGTGTTCTTAGAATTCCCATTTCACAGATTCTGAAGCTCACAAAGCCAGTGAGTGGCAGAGAAGGATTCAAATTGAGCAGTTTAGCTCCAACGTGGAGTTTTCATCAGGCACTTCCCTTCCCTGGGCTGTTGGTTGGAACTGTTCTTCAGCCAGACCCTGGGCCCCTGGAACGGCTGCTTCCTGAATTTCTCCCCTTGGGAATTCTCCTTTTCAAGTTCCTTTTTCCAGTACAGCATACTCTGCTCTGCTTCCGCCTTGATTACTTGAGAAATGAAATGCAGCAAGCATTCATTGAGCGGTGCATGGAAACGAACACTTGGAGTCCAGAGCCGTGGATTCTTGTCCTGGCTTTGCCACTAACTGGCTGGGTAGCCTTGAGCAAGTCCCTTGTCTTCTTGGGGCTTTAGCTTCCCTTTGAATAAAATGGGTAAGTGCCTTCTTACTGGCAGGCTCTTGACCAGGTCTTCCTTCCTGTCCTCAAGCAGGCTCTCCCTGGAGGCCCAGACCCCTCTGCTCCCCATGGGCAGCTGCCAGGCAGGGCACAACCTGCATCTCTGCCTGGCCCACCACCCACCTCTGGTCTGTGCCACTTTGATCCTGCTGCTTCTTGGCCTTTCTGGCCTGGGCCTTGGTGGCTTCCTCCTCACCCACAGGACTGGCCTGCGCAGCCCTGACATCCCCCAGGTGAGTACTTACCCTCATGCTCATTCTTCCTTTGTAGGACAGCTTTTGTTGCTAATCTCCTCTCCCCTCTCCCCTGCCTTCCTTTTGCATACAGGACTGGGTCTCCTTCTTGAGATTGTTTGGCCAGTTGACCTTGTGCCCTGTGAATGGGACAGTTACAGGGAAGTCGCATGAGTCTCACGTCGTGGGCTTACTGACCACCTTGAATTTCGGAGATGATCCAGACGGGAACAAGACCCAGACATTCCAAGCCCAGGTCCCCAGGAGTCAGATGGGATTGAAAGGTGAGACCAAGGAGGACTGTGGGATTGGGCATCAGAACACTCAGGTTTGGAGCTCCTGTTGCTCATTGGGTTAAGACCCTGACGTAGCGTCTGTGAGGATATGGGTTCAATCCCTGGCCTTGATCGGTGGGTTAAGGACCCAGCATTGCCGCTACTATGGTTCTGGTTACAGCTGTGGTGTAGATTTGATCCCTGGCCTGGAAACTTCCATGTGCCACGGATGCAGCTTTAAAAAAAAAAAAAAAAAAAAAAAGGAAAGAAAAAGATACAGATGTGAACAGAAGTAGATACCTTTAAGGAGTTCCCGTCGTGGCGCAGTGGTTAATGAATCCGACTAGGAACCACAAGGTTGCGGGTTTGATCCCTGGCCTTGCTCAGTGGGTTAAGGATCCGGCCTTGCAGTGAGCTGTGGTGTAGGTCGCAGATGCGGCTCGGATCCCGCGTGGCTGTGGCTCTGGTGTAGGTCGGCGGCTACAGCTCTGATTCGACCCCTAGCCGGGGAACCTCCATATGCCATGGGAGCGGCCCCAGAAAAGGCAAAAAAGACAAAAAATAATAATAAAATAAAATTTTTTAAAAAGTAAATACCTTTAAGTGGGTACCGTAGAACAAAGGTACAATGAGAATACTCAGAAGGGCGTCAAGCCGGGATGGTGAAGACAGGCTTTTCCAAGGATACAAGGCTTGAACTGAGGCTTAGGAATGTGCTCCTCCAGCCAGAAGGCATGAAGATGGGGATTATGAAGACACATATAGGAACTTTCTGGGGTTCCATTTGACCGGCGCAGGGGAAGGAGTGTTAAATGAGTGGCAGGAGGTGAGTGAAGAAGCAGCAGAATCCCATGGAGAGTCTTGTGCCAAGCCAAGGTTGTTGTACTTTATCCAATATCTTCGGCTCGAAGAATTTAATCAGGAAAATAGTAAAATTTTGTTATTGTTGTTCTTTTAAAAAGATCACACGGTGTTGGCTGACTGCCTGGAAGGAATGTGTCCATATGCACAAAGACCAGTTAGGAGGTGGTTGCAATAAAAAGATGGTAAGACAGTGGTGTGAAAGAAGGGGACTGATTTGAGAGAGTCATTAGAAGTGTGGGATACACAGGATTTGGTGACAGATTCGATCTGGAGAACACAGAAGAAAGAGGAATTCTCTCTCTCTCTTTTTTTTTCCTTTCTCTAGGGCCACTTCCCGCAGCATATGGAGGTTCCCAGGCTAGGGGTCGAATCAGAGCTGTAGCTGCTGGCCTACACCAGAGAGACAGCCACGCCAGATCCAAGCCGCATCTGCGACCTACACCACGGCTCACAGCAACACTGGATCTTTAACCCACTGAGCGAGGCCAGGGATCAAACCTGTGTCCTCATGTATACTAGTGGGGTTTGTTACTGTTGGGCCACAACAGGAACTCCATCTCTTTTTACCTTTTTTTTTATTCTTTTTTTTAAAAAATTACAGTTCATTTACAATGTTGTGCCCATTTCTACTGTATAGCAAAGTGACCCAGTCATACATACATACATATTCCCTTTCTTGTATTATCTTCCATCGTGGTCTATTCCAAGAGACTAGATTTAGTTCCCTGTGCTGTACAGTAGGACTTCATTGCTTATCCATTCTCAACGTAATAGTTTGCATCTACTAACCCCAGGCTTTCAGTCCATCCCACTCCCTCCCGCATCCGCCTTGGCAACCACACGTCTGTTCTCTATGTCTGTAAGTCTCTTTCTGTTTTGTAAATAGGTTCATTTGTGCCGTATTTTAGATTCCACATATAAGTGATATCATGTGGTCTTTGTCTTTCTCTTTATAGGGTTAATTTTTTTGGGGGGGGGTCTTTTTGCCTTTTCTAGGGCCACACCCGCGGCATATGGAGGGTCCCAGGCTAGGGGTCTAATTGGAGCTGTAGCCACTGGCCTGTGCCAGGGCCACAGCAACATGGGAACCTTAACCCACTGAGCGAGGCCAGGGATCACACCTGCAACCTCATGGTTCCTAGTCGGACTCGTTAACCCCTGAGCCACGATGGGGACTCCCGTCATTCTCTTTATGACTTCACTTAGTATGAGAATCTCTAGTTGCATCTACGTTACTGCAAATGGCATTATTTTGTTGTTCTTTTTTTTTACCACTGAGTAGTATTCTATTGTATATATGTACCACATCTTTTTAATCCATTCTTCTGTTGGCGGACACTTAGGTTGTTTCCATGTCTTGGCTATTGTGAATAGTACTGCTATGAACATATGGGTGCAGGTATCTTTTTGAATTACAGTTTTGTCTGAGTATATGCTCCGGAGTGGGATTGCTGGGTCATATGATGGTTCCATATTGAGTTTTCTGAGAAACCTCCATATTGTTTTCCAAAGTATTTGTACCAGTTTACATTTCCAACATTGCAGGAGGGTTCCCTTTTCTCCACACCCTCTCCAGCATTTGTTACTTGTGGACTTATTAATGATGGCCATTCTGACTGGTGTGAGGTGGTACCTCATTGTAGTTTTGATTTGCATTTCTCTAATAATTAGTGATGTTGAGCATTTTTTCATGTGCCCACTGGCCATCTGAATGTCTTCTTTGGAGAAATGTCTGTTTAGGTCCTCTGTGCATTTTTCAGTTGGGCTGTTTGTTTTGTTGTTGTTGTATGTTTCTCTCTCTCTCTTTTTTTTTTTTTCATTTTATGACATTGTGGGTTTTTTTGTTTTTTGACGTTGTGTTTTTTGTATTACTGAATGGCCAGAACATTACTTTAGTGGATGTAAGCTGATCCATTAATTGGTTAGGCTAACATTTGTTAATGCTTTTGCTATTAAACATTTCTATTGTTTTCTGTTTTTGGTATGGAGTCACGATAATTTGGTGTACTTTACATTTTTCTTTTGAATCCTTTCCTTAGGATTAATTTCCATAAGTGGTATTACTGAGTCAAAGGGTGTGGACCTTTTTTAATTTTTTAATTTTATTTTTTATTTTTTGTCTTTTTAGGGCCGCACCCGAGGCATATGGGGGTTCCCAGGCTAGGGGTTGAATTGGAGCTACAGCTGCCAGCCTACACCAGAGCCGCAGCAACACCAGATCTGAGCTGCGTCTGTGACCTGCATGACAGCTCACGGCAATGCTGGATCCTTAACCCGCTGAGTGAGGCCAGGGATCGAACCTGTGTCCTCATGCATACTAGTTCATTAACCGCCACGATGGGGACTCCTGGACCTCTTTATTTATTTATTTATTTATTTATTTATTTTTTGTCTTTTGTCTTTTTGTTGTTGTTGTTGTTGCTATTTCTTGGGCCGCTCCCGCGGCATATGGAGGTTCCCAGGCTAGGGGTCTAATCGGAGCTGTTGACACCGGCCTACGCCAGAGCCACAGCAACGCGGGATCCGAGCCGAGTCTGCAACCTACACCACAGCTCACGGCAACGCTGGATCCTCAACCCACTGAGCAAGGGCAGGGACCGAACCCGCAACCTCATGGTTCCTAGTCGGATTCGTTAACCACTGCGCCACGATGGGAACACCTCTTTTTTTAAATACAAAAACTCATTGTGGATTCAGACTACACAGACGTGTACAAAGCAAATGTAAAAGTCCTCCTTATCTCCACTGCAGAGTCCACAGTTTAGTGGGCATCCTTTCAGTTCTTCTCTGTCTCTAGGTACAATTGCAACAGAAACAGCCAGATTGTCTCCTGAAGGGTATTACCAGTGGAGAGTGCCCATTTGCCCACCTCTCGGACAACTCTTAGCAGTTTTTTAAATTTTTACCAATTATGTGGTCTAAGGAAATTACCAGACTGTTTTAACTTACTTTCTTCTGATAGCTAGTGAGGCTGAGCATCTTCGTTTAGGTAAATTGGCCATTTTAAAGTCTTTTTTTTTTTTTTTTTTTTTTTTTTTGTGGCCATGGCTGTGGCATGTGAATGTTCCCAGGCCAGGGATTGAACCTGCACCACAGCAGCCGCCAAAGCCACTGCAGTGACAATGTAGGATCTTTAACCTGCTGTGCCACAAGAGAACCCCTACTAATTTTTCAACTATTTGTCTTTATAGTCTGAATTTTTTTAGATCTTTATACATTTTTTTTTTTTTGTCTTTTTAGGGCCACACCCACGGCATATGGAGGTTCCCAGGCTAGGGGTCGAGTCACAGCTGTAGCCGCCAGCTTACACCACAGCCACAGCAACGCCAGAGCCATGTCTGTGACCTACACCATAGCTCATGGCAGCACCAGATCCTTAACCCACTGATTGAGGCCAGGGATTGAACCTTTGTTGTCACAGATACTGGTCAGGTTCATTTCTGCTGAGCCACGATGCAAACTCCTGGATCTTTATACACACTTGATAGTAAACTCTTTTGCTAATTAAATATATTATAGGTATTTTCATCAATTCTGTTTGTTTTTTTTTTTATCTTTCATCGTGTAGAAGCTGTAATTTTTATGAAATTTACTCTAATCCTCTACTTAGGCTTTTATGTTTTGTGTCTTTTTTTGGAAGCCCTTTCTTTTCCACTTAAAAATTAGAAAATGTTTTTCTATATTTTCTCTTAATACTTCTTAGGTTTTTATTTTGTTTTAGTATATTTGTATAGCTCTTTAATACATCTGGATTTTATAGTGCGAGATGAGTCTAACATTTTTTTCCCATATAGAATTGTTCTAAGGCCAATGACTTAGTAGACCATCCTTTTCCCACTAATTTGAAATGAGATGTGAACCTTTGATTTTATTTGCTTTTTAGGCATATGTGAACCTTTTATTTTATTTTATTTGCACCCAAGACATATGGAAGTTCCCAGGCTAGGGGTCAAATTGGAGCTACAGCCACTGGCTTACACCACAGCCACAGCAACGCCAGATCCAAGCTGCATCTGTGACTTACACCATAGCTCACAGCAACGCTGGATCCTTAACCCACTGAGCAAGGCCAGGGATTGAACCTGCGTTCTCGTGGATACTAGTCAAATTTGTTTTCACTGAGCCATGAGGGGAACTCTTCTACCCAAGTTTTGTTGCAGCTTACTGAGTATTGCTATGATTGTTTTATTGATTGTGAGCTAATTTAAATTAATTTTTGTGGAGTTCCCGTCATGGCGCAGTGGTTAACGAATCAGACTAGGAACCATGAGGTTGCAGGTTCGGTCCCTGCCCTTGCTCAGTAGGTTAACGATCTAGCGTTGCCCTGAGCTGAGGTGTAGGTTGCAGGCGCGGCTCGGATCCCAAGTTGCTGTGGCTCTGGTGTAGGCCGGTGGCTACAGCTCCAATTCGACCCCTAGCCTGGGAACCTCCATATACCGAGAAAGTGGCCCAAGAAATAGCAAAAAGACAAAAAAAAAAAGAAAAAGAAATACATAAATTAATTTTTGTTTATATTGATACACAGTTATTTTCATTTCTCAGTGATGTAAATGATGGCATTAGGGCCCTTTATTACACAGAATCAATGCCAGAATACCTGAGGTAGTAGGAAGCCTGCAGAAATGAATGTGTCTAAAGGTGGATGGCCCCCATCCTACCCTGCATTTTCTTCCATCTCCTTCCCTGTGCCCCTCATAGGATCTTCTGGAAGCGATCTGGTCCTCATTACAGCCAGGGTGACCACAGAAAGGACCTGCCTATATTTCAGTGCTGCTCCAGGAATCCTGCCTTCCAGCAAGCCACCCATGTCCTGCTCTGAGGAGGGAGTAGGAAATACCACCCTGAGCCTTATGGCTGAGGGGTGTGTCAGTGTCTGGAGCCACGAAGGTCTTGTGCTCACCAAGTTGCTCACCTCGGTAAGAGCTTCCGATTATTGGAGTTTCATAAACTACCATGCTGAATGATGTGAGGTTTGTTTTTTTGTTTTGTTTTGTTTTGTTTTGCTTTTTCTAAGGGCCACTCCTGTGGCATATGGAAGTTCCCAGGTTAGGGGTTGAATTGGAGCTGATGCTGCCAACCTACGCCATAGCCACAGCAATTCGAGATCTGAGCCGCATGTGTAACCTACACCACAGCTCTCATAAACACTGGATCCTTAACCCACTGATTGAGGCCTGGGATTGAACCTGCATCCTCATGGATATTAGTTGGATTCCTTTCCACTTCCCCACAGTGGGAAATCCATGAATACTGTCTCTTGAAGGTGCCTGGAGGCAATTTTACCTAGTAGTAAAAGCATAGGCTTTATAGTCCTGCCGCAGAGGCTGCGTGACATTAAGCAAGCATATGAGCCTCTCTGAGCCTCAGCTTCCTCATCTGTAAAACCATGATACTATCTCCTAATTCCAACAAATAAGGGTAAGTGAGAATGAATGTCCAGTGCCTAGGTTAATGCCTGGTTAGTAAGAGATTGGCTAAATGACAGCTATTAGTATTAACTATTGTCTTTAAATACAATAAAACATGATCTTAACCTCAAAGGCATTCAGAAGCTGTAATTAGAGGCAGAATGGGCTAATTGCTTTCATAGAAACCTGACCAAAGTGTTATTCAAGCAGAGTAAGGACCACTTAGCTCTAACTTGGACATTTATGGAGAGTGCCTCACCAAGGAGGTGGTATTTAAGAAAGGGAATTGTTTACAGTAGTTTATAATGTACAAAGTGCATTCAGGTTCATTATCGCATTTGATCTTAAAACAGCCTTTTGAGGTAGCTGTTATTATCCCATTTTACAGATGAGGAAACAGACTTAGAGGGAGTGTATTGCCCCAGGCCACGCAACTGGTTAAGTGGCAGAGCCAGAATTGCCACCTTCAGCCATCTGATGAGTCCCAGGCTCATTCTTCCCTGTCAGGATGATCCTTGAATGAGGAAGATTTGAGCAGGGATGCAGGAGAGGGGGTTCAGGAGATGGGGGGAGATCTGTTCTAGGCAAAGGGACTGACCTGAGCACAGGCCTAGGGAGTGAAAAGTGTTTGGTCTTCAGGGGCATTCCATGATGAAGGCTTAGGGGTGCCTTAGGGGAAGAGGCGAAAGAGATACAGGGAGCAGGTCTTGAGGCTCCGTGATGCCTGGCTGAGATGCTAGACTTGATGCTTCAGGCCATGGGAGCTGCTGGAGCCACTGGTGGAGCAGACTGGCTAAGTGGAGGAGAGAGACCGGTTAGGAGGGAGCTGCATACCCTTCCCTTACATCGGCGAAGATCCTGCTGAAGAGCATGACCTGGGAGCTTGGAATCAGAGTTCTTGGTTTCCAGACCCGGCTCTGCTTGAACATCTTAAAATGCAGACAATAGTGAACATTCCTGGAGTTCCCATTGCGGCTTAGTGGTTAACAAACCTGACTAGGAACCCTGAGGGCAGAGGTTCGATCCCTGGCCTTGTTCAGTGGGTTAAGGATCCAGAATTGCCACGGGCTGTGGCGTAGGTCGCATGCTGGACCTGGATCTGGCGTGGCTGTGGCGTAGGCCAGCAGCTATAGCTGCGATTCTACCCCCTAGCCTGAGGACCTCCATATGCCGCAGGGGTGGCCCTAAAAAGACAAAAGACCAAAAAAAAAAAAAAAAGTGCACGTTCCTATCTCCTGATGTCATTATGAATGTTCAGTTTGATGCTTGGGCAATAAAGCAGTCTGTAAACCATTGAGACAAATGTGGAGTTCCCATCGTGGCACAGTGGTTAACGAATCCGACTAGGAACCATGAGGTTGTGGGTTCGGTCCCTGCCCTTGTTCAGTGGGTTAACGATCCGGCGTTGCCGTGAGCTGTGGTGTAGGTTGCAGACGCAGCTCGGATCCCGCGTTGCTGTGGCTCTGGCGTAGGCCGGTGGCTACAGCTCCGATTAGACCCCTAGCCTGGGAACCTCCATATGCCGCGGGAGCGGCCCAAGAAATAGCAACAACAACAACAAAAAAGACAAAAAAAAAAAAAAAAAGACAAATGTTAGCCTGTATAAAAATAACATTTTCCTTTTAGTTGCTCCTCTCCCCCATGGAGGCTTCTCTCTATAGCCCTTAGGCTAGGGTATCTAAGATGTCTTTCCAAGGGAAGTTTCTCTACAGTGCCTCTCCATCATTCCTCCTCCCCTCTCTGTCCTCACCCCTAGGAGGAGCTGGCTCTGTGTGGCTCCAGGCTGCTGGTTTTGGGCTCGTTCCTGCTTCTCTTCTGTGGCCCTCTCTGCTGTCTCACTGCTCTGTGCTTCCCCCCGCGCCGGGAGTCCCACTGGTCTAGAACCCGGCTCTGAGGGCACTGGCCTAGTTCCTGTCTCGTTCTCAGGTAAGGTTCTTTGCCTCAGTCCTGTGGGAACAGGGGATGGGGCGGGGGTGGCAATTCTAACTGAGAAAGAGCCATTCCTAAACAATATGGTTTGGCTTTACTTATTTCTGTGCCTTATATGGGTGGACTCATAATATTCTTTTGTGACTGACTTCTTTTGGTTAAACATTCTGATTTTAAGATTCATCCATAGGTGTAGTTCTCATCCAGGCTTTTTGGCATCAGTGGTGAATGAAGAGGGTTCAAATTTGATATGTTCTGGATATGAATTAATGTTTGTTTTGCATTTGTCCTAAAATTCTGATACCCTGTTTTATGATGCAAATTTTGTAAAATTCATTTTGAACTGCTCAAAGGAATTGATTGATGATTCCATTTACTGGGCACATACTACGTGCCCAAGGACTTCACATGCATCTTCTCTTTTTCCATTAGCCATCATTCCATTTAGATAAAGTTGATTCTGCTAGCAGGGTCTTTGGAGGGAACACATCTTCCAAAGTGGGAGTGTGGGACATATTGGACTAGTTAGTGGGTCAGCTCATTATGGTTAAAATATATATATATATCCTGTAAAAAAATCTCACCCTTTCAGGTGAGTCTCATATAATTTGAAAATGAGTCATATATTGTACACCCAGCTCCTAAACTGTTCTCAGCTTGCTGGCTGCTGTGCCTTAGGAAATAACTGGGAGAGAAGAAGAAACAGCACAGGCCCAGGGAATGGCTCTGACGAAAGGATTTAGACCCTCAAGACTTACCTAGTTTTTTTCTTTTTCCTTTTCCTTTTTTTTGGGGGGGGGGGGGCTCTGCCTGTGGCCTGTGGAAGTTCCCAGGCCCAGGTATCAAACCCATGCCACATCAGTGGCCCACACCGCTGCAGTGACAAAGTGGGATCCTTAACTTACTGTGCCACAGGAATTCCGCGACCACCTACCTGGGATGGAGAAAGGCGGATCCCTCTCAGCCTTTCTTAGATCTGAGCAGACTGGAAAGGAAGAGTTTCTGACTCCTGGCAGATCCTGGGGTCCTGAGGCCATCTCAGTTGGCA
Source organism: Sus scrofa (assembly GCF_054392235.1). NCBI lineage: Eukaryota > Metazoa > Chordata > Mammalia > Artiodactyla > Suidae > Sus > Sus scrofa. The sequence continues at coordinate 18,047,105 of NC_139385.1, forward strand.
TAAGTGCCTGTACCTATCTCTAGTTGTCACTTCCTCTGCTCCTTCCTCAATTTCTACAGCCATCCCAGAGCTTCCTCCACGGGTCCTCTGACCTGCCCTGTTTTTTCATTTTGTTCTCTTCAGGTGTGAACTTCTTGGGTCTTCGTTCGGAGTTGGAAGAGATGTTACAAAAAGTGGAGAGCTGGAATGTGGGAGGAAATAAAAGGCTTTTTTTTTTGCCCAGCGTTTCCCAGGGTGTTCATTGGGAATTGGATTAAGGTGGGAGTTTTAGGGTAGAGGGGCTTGCGAGGTTTTGGCGGATTTTTCCTTGTTGACTCTCTAGTTTGGGATACAGGTCGGTATAGGGCATAGGTTACTGCAGCTCTCGGGTATGGTCATGGAAATGCTTTGACATAAGTGCAGTGTGACCTTGTGCACGTCATGCTGCAATGAAGAAATATGACAGAATTTTACCAGCAAAGATTCCTCGAACTTGGTAGCCCACGTCCCGGCTGGATAGTTACTAAGCAGGACAGTCCGTTTTCCCGCCTTTTCCGCGCCCAGCAGCAGTCTTCCCTTACCCCTCCCAACCTCTACCCTGCACGCAGGCGCAGATCGCAGCTTCTTATTTCCTGCCACCCGCGCCCCCTCAAAGCTTCCCCTAGCAACAAGCTCGGGCCCAGCGCTAAGGCGGGGCGAGCGCATGCGCCGCAGCCCTTTCCACCACCAGTTGTCGGACAGCGCGCTGGGCTCCTCCCCCTCCAAGACTGGCCCTTCTCCCGGCCTCCTCCCACCCGGGGTCCGCGTGGCGGGGCGCGCGCGCACTCTGGCTGGGTTACTGCCCAGCTCCCCGGCCGCAGCGGTAAGGGGAGGGGGCGGGACTATTCCCTTCTGAGCCCCGCCCCCTTGGCCCGGCGTCTCTACCGCGCCTGCGCGCTCCCGCCCGGTCTCCATCTTGGAATTGGGAGGAAGAGGGAGAGGGAGACCGGGACGAGACCGGGGCTGTGGTGCGGAGAGAAGCTGAGACTGAGAAGAGGAGAGGGAGAGAGGGCACGGGGACCGCCCTTAGCTACAATCTTTCCGCTATCCTCGGGAGAGAGAAGGGGAAAGGGAGGAGGCCGGGGCGGGAGTGGAGGCTGTCACCCTCGGACCCCGGCGTGAGAGGGGCCGTGCGGTCGACCGTCCTCGGGGTAGGCCCCCTGTCGGTGGCCGAAGACCTGGGGCTCAGTCCCTTCGGTCTCGAATTTCCGGGCTTGACCCCACGCTTCTCAAATATCCGGATATCAGCCCCTCAGATTTCAGATATCCGGGACTCGGGTCCCAACCTCTCTAAACCTGGGGCTCTGTTTCATAGAATTTCAAATATCTGGTGTTCAGGATCCTGCGTGTACCAGTATCCGGGGTTCATTCCCCACTAGTTCAGATATCAGATTCAGCCTCCCCCCGTTCAAATATCTGGGGCTCAGACCCCACAATCAGAAATCCGGGATTCAGCAACTGTCGCCCTCGAGGAGGAGGAGGACTGGACCGCGAGGTCAGATCAGGTTGTCACCCCCTCCCCTCCACGGGAGGCTTCCCGGGCCCGCCCCTCAGGAAGGGCGAAAGCCGAGGAAGAGGTGGCAAGGGGAAAGGTCTCCTTGCCCCTCTCCCTGCTTGGCAGAGCCGCTGGAGGACCCCAGGAGGAGGCGGAGGCGCTGGGGCACCATAGTGACCCCTACCAGGTGAGACACGGGGTGCAGGGGCGCGGGTCCCTGTGTCTAGCTTGAGAAGAAAGGGTGCTTCTTTCTGGGAAGCTGGCCCTGGGTAGGCCCTGTCCTCAGGATGGGGAAGCCCAACGGGGCCGGTGGTCAGCCTCTGACTAGCCTTGCCTTTTGCTGCCACCCTCTTTCCCTTCCTCTTCCCTTCATTATTGCCTGGTTGCTGGGGGACCTCAGGTGACAGGGTCTCCGATGTCACCGGGGGTCATACCCTAGGGTGCTTGAGCTAATCGGATGGGTTTGTGCCCTTCTGGTCTCTCTGTTCACTTTGCCCCTCGCTGCTACCCCTTCTCCATGATTGTAACCCTCTTTCCTTACTGCTCTGGGTTGTTGATTCCCATGCCTCTGATCCCTGTGGTGGGTCTGTTTATCTGTTTTTCAGGCATGGTCTGGTTGGGTTTCTTGTCCTTTCAAGGAAGTGTGTGAGTGCATTTGTATCTGGGGGTACCTGGCAATATCTCCCCCCAGCCTATTGTTACCTTCCAACCTCTTGCTGTGATGGTAGAAGTGAGCCCATTTGTCTGGCAATTTATTTCCAAAGTGCTTTATATCTCTTCTCTCATGTGACCTCTTCCCCTCCATTCATCTGGTGAGGGGCTCATTGATTGCTGTCTTCCCATTTTACAGTTGAGAACATTAAGGCCCAGAGAGGTTGCCCAAGGTCACACAGTGGCAGAATCAGAATTGGAACCCAAGCCCTTGATCAAGTCTTGCCCCCTCTGCGCCATACCCGTCTCTCGTTATCTCTTTTGTTCTGTGCTTGGGGTTAGCCAGGGGTGCAGAGGAGAATGAGTTGGGGTGAGATTTAAGAATGGAAGAGAGAGGAGCTACTTGAGGGCTATTCTCAGGAGCTTGTCCTGATGGGAAGTTCTGGCTTCTGCCTTTTGCTTCATGGATTTTTCTCTCTACTGTGACCTTCATCTTTTACCCTGATCCCAGTCTTTGGCCTGGGTTCCTGAGAGGGCTGCCTCTTCTGACAAATGACAGTGGTGTCTCTTTAACAGTTAAAGCCGAGCTGTAGGTAGGTAGGGTAGGATGATCCCCAAAGCATTAGAGCCTTGTTGGGTGACTCTGGAAGCAGAGAGAAAAATCCGTATACTGAGTGTCTGCATGGTGTTCCTCCCAAGTATGAGATCTCATTAAAAAATTCACAACAGCCCCACACTGTCATCCGTTTTACTGATGAGAAGACCAAGTGTAAGGAACTTACTCAGAGCCCTGTTGCTGTACTTTGTGGATGATATGCGCTGGTAGTGTAGCTTAGGACCGACAGACTTGGGTTTCCTCATCTGTAGAGTGGAGATAACATTGTCCATTTTAGAAGGTGGTTATGATTTAGCACAGACCTTGGTAACCACTCATATGTTTGTTATTTGATGCAGAGGCCCTGTGTGATGTTTCACTGGCATCCCTTACATGCGCTCTGGGGTCCTGGGTTGGCATTCTTGGCTGGGTGCTGATAAAGAGGTCAAGAAGATTCCTTTGGCAAGTTGTGAGCACCTGCCTTTGTGTGTGGGTGTGTGGTGGGGGTGAGGGGTGCTTGGCAGGGTTGCTGGCAGGAGAATGGAGAAAGGGGCCTGCTTTGAGGAGCTGAGAGCTGCTTAGGGCTGGGCTCAGGGCAATCAATCAATCTCAGGCTATTCTGAGCCCTCTGCACCCTGGGGGCCCACCAGAGAGTGAGGCTTGCTCCGTGCCCTCCAGCTTCCAGTTGGGCTGAGGAGACAAAATTAACAACACAACAGGAAACAATGCACAACAGAATATAATTACATGCTAAATTGTTAGGTGCTTTTAAGGAGCTAGAACTCTGCCCTGGGAGTCCAGCTCTGCTGAAAACTCTTTTGTGCCTAAATTCCAACAAGTACTTAGCCAGGAGCCTGGCCTGGAATCCCCTTGGGGGTCTTGGCTCTGAAGTACTGCTGGAGTTTTCAACACATTTCTGGCTAGATGCTCTAGGAGCTCTCCCCAAGGGCACAGTAGTCTGGGGAGGCTTCCTGCAGGAGGGGATTGAGCTTGGAGTGAGTTATTGAGGGAGTAATGCCTGGTGAGGAGAAGGTCCTGTACTGTGACCTTGGGGAAAGAAGTCCTTCCTTTCTATGCCTCAGTGATCTCATCTGTGAAATGAAGATCACGATCCTGCCCAGCTTGTTTCATAGGGCTGTTCTGAAAACACAGGGATAGAGGACCAGCTTTGGGCACGGCACGTCACTTGACCTGTCTGAGTCCATTTCCTCCTCTGTAAAATAGGGGTAATGGTAAAACCTCATAAGGTTGTGGTGAGGATTGAATGGAAGGTGATGTACGTAAGGGGCTTTCTATATGCTCAATAAATGTCCTTTGTGCACTGCAAAGTAATATGTATGCCATTGGACTGGACAAAGAAGGCAGCCCAGATCACAGAGAACCCCGCAGAGCCAGAGGCCATTTCTGTCCCTGTCCTTCCCATTCTAAATCTCCTCCCTGCCACAGTGTCCCCAGCCCTTTTTGAGAGCAAGTCTCTTGGCCCCTGTGGGCCAGTACCCACTTGTAACAATGGCCGGATTTCCACTGCCTCCGGCCTGGCCATTTCCTGCGCTCTTCCACGGTGTGAGAGGTTGAGGAAGGAGGGGGCCTCAACGCCAAGGGGAACAGGAAGGTGCCTGGAAATGGGGCATGGTACTTGTGGGACAGGACACTTGGGGATCTGGGGTTCTGGCCGGGAGGCACAATCTTTTATTCTTGAGAGGAGATGTAAGGGTTGTAGGGAGATGGAACTTATTGAGGGCTGAAAGGGTAGGTGAAGATGCTTAGCTCCTAGTCTTCCTGTGGTTTTAGGGACTCTGGGGATCCGGCCCCCATGCTCTGGTTGCCAGGGCAACTTTTTTTGGTTGGGGGGGAGCTTTGATGTTTCTTATCTCACCCTGCCCTTCCTCAGTAATGCCTCCCCCTCTCTGGGGAACTAGGGGAGGAGAAGGCAGAAACTTGAGGGACCCCTACCTCTCTGAGGAGCCCATCTTTGTTCTAAAAGTCCTGTCTCTGTCCTCTAGGTCAGGCCCCATTCTCAGGGCCCCCAGGGGCCACCATGCCAGCTGGGGGCCGGGCCGGGAGCCTGAAGGACCCCGATGTGGCTGAGCTCTTCTTCAAGGATGACCCAGAAAAGCTCTTCTCTGACCTCCGGGAAATTGGCCATGGCAGCTTTGGAGCCGTGTACTTTGTGAGTTGAGGCTTGGGAGGGTGGGTTAGGCACTGTCTTCCCACTGCAGACCTCCAAACAGCCCTGTATGCTACTCCATCACACCAGCCTTTCCTGCCCTCCTACTGGGCCAGCAAGTCTGCCTGCTGCCCCGTGTTCACTGGGGACCTTCACTACCTTCTGGTCTGGTCCTCTAGGCCCGGGATGTCCGGAATAGTGAGGTGGTGGCCATCAAGAAGATGTCTTACAGTGGGAAGCAGTCAAATGAGGTGGGTCAGGTTTGACAGTCTGGGTAGGAGGCAGAGGATCCCAGTCTCAAGGTGCAGGCTGAGGAAGCCTCTCTTCCCCTGACCTTCTTTCAGAAGTGGCAGGACATCATCAAGGAGGTGCGGTTCCTGCAGAAGCTCCGGCATCCCAATACCATTCAGTACCGGGGCTGTTACCTGAGGGAACACACGGCTTGGGTGAGCTAGCCCCTGCCTCTGCCCTGATCTTTGCCCCCACTCAGGCCCATCCTTACCCTAGTCCAGGCTCTTAGGTGGGATCTGTTCAGAGTGTCATTCAGATCTCCGGAGGGAGGAAATCTCTCCCAACCTCTTTAGTCCTCCGACAAATTCATGAACAGTGTTGCGCATCCAGAGGAGAGGCTGGGCTTGAAGAGTGACGTAGAGTGTTAGCAGTTGAAAGGGGGCATGTGGGCTGGAGGAGCTGCAGAGTGAATGAGGCTTTGAAGGGATCCAGATGACAGTGGTGGTGATGTCTTGGGCTCTTTCTAAGTGAGATCCTTACTCTAGGGACTCCCCTCCACTCTCCATTTTCTCAGTTGTCTTTTCTCCTTGTTATTACCCCCGGGGCATCACTTGAGTGAAGGAAGCTCTCTGTTTTGGATCTCTCCCTGAGGGAGACAGGTCAGGGGTGGCCAGATCTGCTGATCTCTGACCCTTGACCCTTTAGCTGGTGATGGAGTATTGCCTGGGCTCAGCTTCTGACCTTCTAGAAGGTAAGTGATTCTTTGGCTTACAAGTGGGAGAGGGAGAAGAACAGAGAAACTGTAGGGGGAAGGGTTAAGGGAAGGTAGTTCCAGTCCCACCCTTGGGCTCCCTCAGTGTAATGTTTTTCCCTTACTCTTCAGTGCACAAGAAGCCCCTTCAGGAGGTGGAGATTGCAGCTGTGACCCACGGGGCTCTTCAGGGCCTGGCTTATCTGCACTCCCACAACATGATCCATAGGTACAAGCAGCACTAACGATAGGTGGGCGGGGTGCTCGCTACACCACTCCTCATTCTGCTGGCAACAGCTTCTTGGAGACTTGGAACCCAGCCTTCCTGAGATACGTATTTTACTCCCGTGCTTTGCCTCTGACAGGGATGTGAAGGCTGGAAACATCCTGCTGTCAGAGCCAGGCTTGGTGAAGCTGGGGGACTTCGGTTCTGCATCCATCATGGCACCTGCCAACTCCTTCGTGGGCACCCCATACTGGTAAGTGGGAGTGGTGGTGAGTGAGGAGAGCTCCCAGAATGTTGGGAGCAGGAGTTAGCAGGGTCTGGGCAGGTGATTAGCTTCTCTCTCCTGACCATTCTCCCAGGATGGCTCCAGAAGTGATCCTGGCAATGGATGAGGGGCAGTACGATGGCAAGGTGGATGTCTGGTCCTTGGGCATAACATGCATCGAGCTGGGTAAGGACATTGTCCTTTCTGCTCCCTTATCCTCTTTTCTCTTTATTCCTTTCTCGTCTTCTGTTCCCCACACTGTCCCATCCTGTGAGGCCTCCTAGCATCTGTCCATTTTGAGTCTGTCCCTGGTCTCCAATACAGTCCGCTGTCCAATCCTGCCACTTCCTAGACCTGAAGATTTCATAGCATTTAATCTCTCTCTCTAGTTTTAAATCTCTCCTCTAGTTTTAAATCTTTTCTGAGTGCCCACTCTGTGCCATGTATCATGCTAATAAGTTCTGGGGTTGTAGCAGTGAATGAGATTCCTGCTCTCTTGGACCTTATAAGTTGGGGAATAGGCATGTTTTGTCTCATTGTGATAAAAGTTGCAGGAGCAGTACAACTGAAAAACAAGAGACCTGATCTAGTTTAGGGGATGAGGATGGTCTCCTTTGCAGCACAGCTATCGAAACAGAAGCACGAGACGAATAATAGATGGCCATTAGAAGACTGCAAGGAAAAGCATTCCAGACAGAGAGATAGGAGCAGGCCTGGGGAACTGAGACGAGCTTCAGTTGTGTGGAATGTTGCATGTATTGCAAAGAGCAGTGAACGATTAGGCCAAAGAGTTAGGCTCAAGTGAGTTCATAAGGCCTTGAAGCCACGTTGAGGGTCTCATCTCTGTCAGCCAACAATATTGAAACAACTGTTTTAGAGAGATGATATTTGTAAGGCCCGGAACATGGTGCCGGGCACAAGATAATTGCCCAAGAAAGAGATGCTGTTACTCTTACCAGCAACTTCCAGTGTGATCTTTCCCATCGCCAGTCACTTTTTCCTTCCAATCTCTTTTTTGTCCCATAGATCTGCTCAGGTGATGTGCTGGTGGTTTATTCCCCTCCTCAGAGCCATCAGTGGCTCCCTGTTGCCTTCAAGACTAAAGCTATCCCTGTCCTTGCTTACAGCAACCTAAAGGCTCTGCTTCCTAAAGGCTGGCTCTCCCCTTCACAAGCTCCACCCCCAAGTGTGCCATGAATTTTTCCTCCTAATTACCTTTGTATCGTGTTCTCTGCGTGAGGTCAGAGATTTGGACATGCTTTTCCCTCCATCCACACATGTCTACATTTACCATTTAAGCTCAAGGCCAGGCAGGCGATGGAAATATGTGAAGCAGGTCAGGTGTAAGAAAAATCTGGAGCTGTCCATTTTATTCCTAGGTTTAAGTAGAATGAGCACAGAGAAATATTTCTCTACTGTTGAAAAAAATCCATCAGTCTTGGCGTTCCCGTTGTAGCTCAGCAGGTTAAGAACCTGACACAGTGTCTGTGAGGATGTGTTCAATCCCTCGCCTTGCTCAGTGGGTTAAGGATCCAACATTGCTGCAAGCTGTGATCTAGGTCAAAGATACAGCTTGGATCCTGCGTTGCAGTGGCTGTGGCATAGGCCGGCAGCTGTAGCTCTGGTTCAATCCCTAGCCTGGGAACTTCCATATGCCATGGGTACAGCCCTAAAGAAAAAAAGAAAAAAAACCCATCAATCTTGATTATAAATGGCAACTGATAGTATCAGAGAAGCAATATGGAGGAGACTAAGGAGACCGGAGGTCGCTATTCCCATGGGAAGAGGGCAGCTATTACTTAGCTCCAGCCTAGTGTTATGCAGGAATGTATGCCCCATTTCACCAGGTAATTTTTTAAGAGAAATTTGAAATTTAGGTTATTATTATTTGGTTGCTGTTGTCAGAGTTTAAGAATCACTGTTTAGGCCAAAAGTGTAAACAACACAAAACATTTGGTCCACAAGGGGCTTCTGGCTTGCAACTTTTGATCTAAGGCTTGTCTCCTGTTTTCCAGAAGACCTTCCCTGAGTCCCCCTGCAAATGTACTAGCATGAAGGCCCACCACACACCCAGCTTCCCAGCCAGGTTTCCCTCTTGTGCCAGGTAGCACTTGGAACTTGAGGTTACTTGTTCAATTCTGTTTAATCTCCTTGTTAGAGTGGAAGTTCCCTGAGGACAGGGCTTGTCTGTTTTTCTTTATCTTCTGCATAACAAGCAAGTTTTTTGCTGTCATTTGGCTCCTAATAAACATTGGTTGGGCAGGCAACTAAACATGCTTCCTTCTGCCATCATTGGTGCTTTTGCATGTTATTTTCTTTTTCGTTCTTTCTTCCTTTTTTTTTTTTTTTAATGGGAAGGGCTCAATATATATTTACTGCTTGATCAAATCTTTAGTAGAGGTGGTCCTAAGAAGAGAAACAATTTAATGCGGAAACAGGAAATTCTTAAGTTACTTGCAGAATTGATGCAGAAACAGTCTCTTACCAAATGTGGTAAGGCTTATTCAACTCTTCTAGGCTTATCATTTCTTAAGCGGGTTCCAGAATTTGCAGTATCCAGGCAGGGATGACAGACATACTGACAAACACGGTCTGCATGATCTGTACGTGATTTGTACATGGTAAGGCACTGAGCTAGCCTTGCACTGGACCCCAGGAAGGGCACCCTGCACTCTGCCTTATTTTCTTTGATCTCTATTCCACCCATGTGCAGTAGAGAGCATGGGTGTTGCATCTGACAGAGGAAGGCATTAATTGCAATTATGGGAATTGCTCAAGATCGTGCAGCGAGGAAGTCAGGGAGCAGGACTGTGAACCCAAGTCTTCTAATTTCCATTCCTGTCTCCTCTGCCCACCTGCTACCTCTCACCTTCTCCCCCTTGACCTTTCTCTGTAGCGGAACGGAAACCACCGCTGTTTAACATGAATGCGATGAGTGCCTTATACCACATTGCACAGAACGAGTCCCCTGTGCTCCAGTCAGGACACTGGTGAGGACTGGGATTCCTGGGCCCAGGGGTTAGGCCACAGGGGTAAGGCTGCCTGGCTCGTGCCCCCCCACCCCACCCCTTCCTTACCCTCCTGTGACTTCTAGGTCTGAGTACTTCCGGAATTTTGTTGACTCCTGCCTTCAGAAAATCCCTCAAGACAGACCAACCTCAGAGGTTCTTCTGAAGGTGAGGGCTCACTGGCCTAGCATTCTGTTTGAGCTGTAGCTTTGTTGGAACCACAAGAAACCCCTCAATGAAATTAGTGATTCCCAGTTCTGTGTCCACCAAGAACTTCATTTATGAATTCCCACCCCAGTGCCCAGTGGACTCTGTTTTGCAAGATTTTGTCTACCAGACTGTCTTTATTTATTAAGTAATGATGGTTGTTTCCCCATCTTTTATTAATCGAAGATGTATATAATTGCCAGCCAGGGTTTCTGGTCAGCATGCGATATAACGAGGGTTACCACATTGATCTGATGTAATTCAAGCCAAAAGCCTCTGTGGCCTTGTCACGGGTAAATGTATGATTTCCCTTAGGTGGTTTTTGAGTTATTAGAAGTAGAAGGGTTGGAGTTCCCATTGTGGGCCAGCGGGAACAAATCCAACTAGGAACCATGAGGTTGCAGGTTTGATCCCTGGCCTCACTCTGCCGGGAGCTGTGGTGTAGGTTGAAGACGTGGCTTGGGTCCTGTGTTGCTATGGCTGTGGTGTAGGCCGGCAGCTGTAGCTCCGATTTGACCCCTAGCCTGGGAACCTCTATATGCTGTGAGTGTGGCCCTAAAAAGCCAAAAAAAAAAAAAAAAAAAAGGTAGAAAGACCTCTGTTCCCTTCAGAGCCCCATGGGAACCTACGGACCCCTAGTTGGGAACTGACTTAGATTGTCTAGTTCGATCTACTTGCTCTATAGTTGTGGGATGCCTTTTGAGGCCCAGAGAGGCTCATGACGTCCACGGGCAGGCATCACTTCTTCATAGAACATGGACTAGAATCCAGATCTCCTGTCTCTTCTACTTGTCAGCCGTGCCTGGAGGAATAAGAGACTATCTCAGTGTTCTCTTCCTGCAGCACCGCTTTGTGCTCCGGGAGCGGCCACCCACAGTCATCATGGACTTAATCCAGAGGACCAAGGATGCTGTTCGGGAGCTGGACAACCTGCAGTACCGCAAGATGAAGAAGATACTGTTCCAAGAGGCACCCAATGGCCCTGGCGCTGAGGCCCCAGAGGAGGAGGAGGTGAACCAGCTGGCCCTGCCACCCTGCTTCACCATCATCTTGTACTTGCCTTCTAGCAGCTGCTTAGCACTCCCTTCCCCACCCCTCCTTGTACCCTCTGTTTCCTTGTGTGCAGACCCCTTGTCCTTCCCCTCTCCTGCCCAACTGCCTGTGTCCTGTTCACAGGAAGCAGAGCCCTACATGCATCGGGCGGGGACGCTGACCAGTCTAGAGAGTAGCCATTCAGTGCCAAGCATGTCCATCAGCGCCTCCAGCCAGAGCAGCTCAGTCAACAGCCTAGCAGATGCCTCCGACAATGAAGAGGAGGAAGAGGAAGAGGAGGAGGAAGAAGAGGAGGAGGAAGGCCCTGAAGCCCGGGAAATGGCAATGATGCAGGAAGGGGAGCACACAGTCACCTCCCACAGCTCCATCATCCACCGGCTGCCGGTACGCAGCTCACCCTGAGTAGGCTTGACAGTAGTGGGGCCAAGCCCCAGCTCTCCTGCTCGGGAATCACGCATGACTGCTCCTCCTCTGAGTCTCACTGGGTCTCTGGGGAACTCCCTCTGGATCCAGTGACCTCTGAGTCTCAGACATTCCTTCTACCTCCTCTAGGGCTCTGACAACCTGTATGATGACCCCTACCAGCCAGAGATGACCCCAGGCCCTCTCCAGCCACCTGCAGCCCCGGCTCCCACCGCTACCACCTCTTCTGCCCGCCGTCGGGCCTACTGCCGCAACCGGGACCACTTTGCCACCATTCGTACTGCCTCCCTGGTAAGCGCAGCCACCCTGCCTCGGCCTGGATTCCCCGAACTGTCTGAGTCCAGAAACAGTGCTCTCCCTGTGGCATATGACTAAGTCTAGGTTCTACCCTCACTTTCTGTTGCTGTCCCTTGCCTTCTCACCTAAGCCCTCCCCTCTCCTCTCTCTTCTCCCAGTGGACTATTTTGGTCACATTTCCTGGTGTGGGTGCTGGTAAACTCTTACTCCATTTTTGTGACTGGGTGTAAATAGCATCTCCTGGTGAGCCTTCCCAGGTGCCTGGCCAGCCAGGCACTTGGTATCCTTGTGCTGTGGTGTTCCTGAACAGCATTATGACAGGGTTGCTGTGCCCTTAGCAGACAGAGATGGTGTGCAGGTATGGGCCTGTGCAGTAATTGGCTTTCAGGCCCACACGCATGCCTGTATTTAATCCTTCCAGCTCTTCTGGGAGGGAGAGGGTATGATCCCATTTGTGAGATGAAACAGGTGCGAAACAGCTTGAGCTACTTCCCAGGCACCTATGATGGGTCTCAAATTCTGTAACCATGACCTTGGTCCTCTCCTAAAATCAAGTCATGGCAATGTTTTTCTCAGTTCACAGGGAAGAGTGGACTTTTCCTAAAGCATAATTTTTATCCATACTTTTAATAACTTTTAAATTACAGTCTTTTTTTTTTTTTTTTTTTTTTTGTCTTTTTGTTGTTGTTGTTGCTATTTCTTGGGCCGCTCCCACGGCATATGGAGGTTCCCAGGCTAGGGGTCCAATCAGAGCTGTAGCCACCGGCCTACGCCAGGGCCACAGCAACGGGGGATCCGAGCCGCGTCTGCAACCTACACCACAGCTCACGGCAACGCCGGATCGTTAACCCACTGAGCAAGGGCAGGGACCGAACCCGCAACCTCATGGTTCCTAGTCGGATTCATTAACCACTGCGCCACGACGGGAACTCCTAAATTGCAGTCTTATTATGGAGTTCCCGTCGTGGCGCAGTGGTTAACAAATCCGACTAGGAACCATGGGGTTGTGGGTTCGGTCCCTGGCCTCGCTCAGTGGGTTGGGGATCCGGCGTTGCCATGAGCTGTGGTGTAGGTTGCAGACGCGGCTCGGATCCCCCGTTGCTGTGGCCCTGGCGTAGGCCGGTGGCTACAGCTCTGATTGGACCCCTAGCCTGGGAACCTCCATATGCCGCAGGAGCAGCCCTAGAAATGGCAAAAAATAAATAAGTAAATAAATAAATAACAGTCTTATTTAGCTGCAAGCTTCAACAGTCCCCTTGGAGGCCACTGTTTGGTCTAGTATGTTCTTATAACCTCTGCTTGTGGCTGGTTCTGCTAAGACAGTTCTTGAGACCCTGTGGTGCTTGGTGGTACTGGGCAGAGAGGATTGTGACTTCCAGGGTTTGGGCCACCTAGACTAGTTTGGGGTCCATTGAATAGCTTCTGGACAGTGGAATCTGAGCTCAAACTGCGGATGACATCCGGGCCCAGTGTTATTGTTGTGCCAACGTCCCACGGTCCGTATTCCAGCTCTGTACCTGGGTTCTAGAGGGTCTTGCGTGTTCTGAAGGGAAAGGAACCAACACTTCTGGGTTCAGAGTGTTCTAGACACTATTGAAGCGGTATCAAACTTAATCTCCACAGCCCCTATGAGGAGGTCTTACTGTCCCATTTAACAGAACTAATAAGCCTTAGCTCCATTAACTTGCTTGAGGTCACATGGTTAGTAAGGGGCAGATCTGGGATCTGGGCCCAGGTCTGCAAGTCTGTCTGGTTCTTTTAAGCTTTTGAACTAATCTGAATTGTTGCTGTTTTATATAAGGCCTTGTACTTAGCACCTGTTACTGTCTCATTTAATGACACCAGCCTGTGAAGTAGATGATATCCCCGTTAGCCAGTTTAGGGGGCAGGCTCAGAGAGGTTACGTGTAGGCAAAGTACCAAATGAGAATTCAACCCGTGAGTCTGAGACCCATGTTTTTCCCCCATAGAGCATGAAGACTATGCGTGTTAATAACATGAGAGCCAGGGCTATACCCGACTTCTCATCCTCTCTCCCACCCCAGGTTAGCCGTCAAATCCAGGAGCATGAGCAGGACTCAGCCCTGCGGGAGCAGCTGAGTGGTTATAAGCGGATGCGACGCCAGCACCAGAAGCAGCTGTTAGCGTTGGAGTCAAGGCTGAGGGGTGAACGTGAGGAACATAGCGCACGGCTGCAGCGGGAGCTCGAGGCACAGCGGGCTGGCTTTGGGGCTGAGGCAGAAAAGCTGTCACGGCGGCACCAGGCTATCGGTGAGAAGGAGGCAAGAGCTGCCCAGGCTGAGGAGCGTAAGTTCCAGCAGCACATCCTCGGGCAGCAGAAGAAGGAGCTGGCTGCCCTGCTGGAGGCACAGAAGCGAACCTATAAACTTCGGAAGGAGCAGCTGAAGGAGGTGAGGTAGGGCGGCAGCGGTGGGTGGGGTTGATGGTGGGTGAGGCAGGCCCTGACCACCTGCTATCCCCACTGCCCATTCCTAGGAGCTCCAGGAGAACCCCAGCACCCCCAAGCGGGAGAAGGCCGAGTGGCTTTTGCGGCAGAAGGAGCAGCTGCAGCAGTGCCAGGCAGAGGAGGAGGCTGGGCTGCTGCGGCGGCAGCGCCAGTACTTTGAGCTGCAGTGTCGCCAGTACAAGCGCAAGATGCTACTGGCTCGTCACAGCCTGGACCAGGACCTGCTGCGAGAGGTAGGCCACCTCACCCTCCATTCTCCTCCAGATGCAGGCACCTACCCTTTTCCCTTTGCCTCACTTGTGGTCGTCTTTCCCCTCTGCCCTCATTCATGTTTCCCCTCTGCCCTCATTCATGTTTCCCCTCTGTCCTCATTCAAGGCTTGGCTTCTCTTCAACACCTCTTTCACTTTACACGCCCATCAGACCCCACTAGAGTTCCCAGGCCAGCCAAGAGCTTGGCTCCCTAACACCTCTCAGCTCCCTCTGTCAAAGAGTCCTGGGGCTCTTGCTTCCTTGATACCAACCAGGCTTCCTGACCAGTTTCTGGGCCCTGCCTCCCTTTTGTCTCAGGACTTGAACAAGAAACAGACACAGAAGGACTTGGAGTGTGCACTGCTGCTACGGCAGCATGAGGCCACACGGGAGCTGGAGCTACGGCAGCTCCAGGCCGTACAGCGCACACGGGCTGAGCTCACCCGCCTACAGCACCAGACGGAGCTGGGCAACCAGCTGGAGTACAACAAGCGGCGTGAGCAAGAGTTGCGGCAGAAGCATGCAGCCCAGGTTCGCCAGCAGCCCAAGAGCCTCAAAGTACGTGCAGGCCAGCGTTCCCCGGGCCTCCCGCTCCCCACTCCTGGGGCTCTGGGACCACCCAGCACAGGCACCCCTAGAGAAGAGCAGCCCTGTTCATCTGGCCAGGAGGCAGTCCTGGACCAAAGAATTCTGAGAGAGGAGGAGGAAGCAGTTCCAGAGAGAAGGATTCTGGGAGAGGAAGGGGCTGCCTTGGAGCCAGAGGAGCAGAGGATATTGGGGGAACAGTCAGGAACCCCGAGTCCCAGTCCCCTGAACTGTAGGAGTTTGGTTGATGAGGACGTTTGGGGGCTACCTGAGGAGGAGGTAGAGGAGCTTAGACTTCCATCCCTGGCGTCCCAGGAAAGGAGCATTGTGGGCCAGGAGGCATCTGGGGAATGGAGGTTGTGGGAGAAGGAGGATAGTAGTTTCTTGGATGAGGAGTTTGAGCTTGACTGGGTCCAGGGTCCAGCACTGACCCCAGTCCCTGAGGAGGAGGAGGAGGAAGAGGAGGGGGCTCCATTTAGGACCCCAAGGGATCCTGGAGATGGCTGTCCCTCACCAGACATCCCCCCTGAGCCACCCCCAACACATCTGAGACCCAGCTCTACTAGCCAGCTCCCTGGGCTCCTGTCCCATGGCCTCTTGGCTGGACTCTCCTTTGCAGTGGGGTCCTCCTCTGGCCTCTTGCCCCTGCTACTTCTGCTGCTGCTCCCGCTGCTGGCAGCTCAAGGTGGGGGTGGCCTGCAGGCAGCCCTGCTGGCCCTTGAGGTGGGGCTGGTGGGCCTGGGGGCCTCCTACCTACTTCTTTGTACAGCTCTGCACCTGCCCCCCAGTCTGTTCCTACTCCTGGCCCAGGGCACTGCACTGGGGGCCGTCCTGAGTCTGAGCTGGCGCCGAGGCCTAATGGGTGTCCCTCTGGGCCTTGGGGCTGCCTGGCTTCTAGCCTGGCCAGGCCTATTTCTACCTCTAGCAGCTCTGACAGCTGGGGGCAAATGGGTGAGGCAGCAGGTCCCCCGGATGCGCCGGGGCATCTCTCGACTCTGGTTGCGGGCTCTGCTGCGTCTGTCGCCCATGGCCTTCCGGGCCCTCCAGGGCTGTGGGGCCGTGGGGGACCGGGGCCTGTTTGCGCTCTACCCCAAGACCAACAAGGATGGCTTCCGCAGCCGTCTGCCTGTCCCTGGGCCCCGGCGAGGGAATCCTCGCACTGCCCGACACCCACTAGCCCTGTTGGCAAGGTTTTGGGCCCTGTGCAAGGGCTGGAACTGGCGCCTGGCACGGGCCAGCCAGGGTTTAGCCACCTGCTTGCCCCCCTGGGCCATCCACACACTGGCTAGTTGGGGCCTGCTTCGGGGTGAGCGGCCCAGCCGTATCCCCCGGCTGCTACCACGCAGCCAGCGCCGGCCAGGCCCCTCTGCCTCCCACCAACCACCGCCAGGGGCTCTGGCTGGGCGGAGATCCCGAACCCGCCAGTCCCGGGCCCTGCCGCCCTGGAGGTGACCACCTCTAGCTCTTCTCCAGCCCCAGTCTAGAGCATCGAGCACTTTATCTCCCACTACTCAGTGAAGTCTCTCCAGTCCCGGTCCTCTCCTCCCTTACCCCTCCTTCCTCGGTGTGCTTCCCCACCTCACCCCAGCCCTTCGGGCCGCTAGACAGGCAGCCTCCTCGCCGTGGAGTCCGGAGATTATACTTTGTGTTCTCCTGAGCTCCTCCCCCACCCTAAGTTATTGCTGTTCTCCCGCTGTGTGTGTGTTCATCCTCACCCTCATCGACTCAGGCCTGGGGCCAGGGGTGGCAGTGGGTGGGAAGAGTCATGTTTGTTTTTTTTTTTTCTCTCTGATTTTGTTTTTCTGTCTCCCTTCCAACCTGTCCCCTTACCCCCACCAAAAAAAAAAAAAAAAAAAAAAAAAAGACAAACACAAATAAAATATCTGAGCGGAACTGTACCTTTGGCCCAGGCTGCCTCTGTCTGCTTTGTCCTGCCGCCTAGCCTCCCCGGTATGCCCCCGATCTGGACCCTTGGCCCCCAGTTCCATGACCTTTTCACCCCATCTGTATTATCGCAACACCTCTCACTCTTCAGCCTCATCTTCTCTACCTTCATAGCTTCGTTCAGCCATGACCACTACCAGCTCAGGGGTCCGGGCCTCTGTTGAGCTCCCACAGAACTTAGTCCCAGAGTTCCCTGTTTGTGGATTCCTCCCAGAGAGTCCTCAGGTTCCGGGTCCTTTTGTCCTCATTCCCTACCTTTTCTCCCGACCCACTCCCTGTGTAGTTCCCTTCTGTCTGGGAGCTGAATGTCTCTCCTGGCATCAGGCACAACCCTAGAGTGCTGGGGGATGGGACCACAAGCCCCCCATGGTAGGGGGTGGTGAGTTTGGGGGACCAGGCAGCGTGTGGGGGCTGTGAAGATGGGATTGGTTGTGGGCTCGGCATGGGAGCTGAGTGCATAAGGGGTGGGGCTGGAATGTGGAGGTCTGTTCAGGGTGGCAGCTGCTGGCCTGTTGAACTTGTCAGGCCCTTTCTGGCCACCTCCTTTGCCCCTTTCCCTTATGTGGCCTGAGATGGGGCCACCCCTTTTTAACCGTTTCCTAGCTCGGTGCTTATCCTTCTTCCCTCCCTCCCACCCTGAGGTGATGAACCTGGGACTTCCTCTGTCCTTGCTCAGCTGTGTTGCTGTCTTCCACGGGTGTGTCAACTGACGTGGTTTTCTCACTCGTGCATATTCTGTATCTGCTCATAGTCATCTATCTCTAGGTTATATTTTCTCCCTCCTTGCATGGTCAGAGCTTCTTTGTGTGCGCTCAGTACTTCAAAGAGTCTCCCTTGTCCTGCTCTAGTCTATGAACTCTCCTGCTTTTTCCTGTGAATTTTCCACCCAACTCTGTGCACATGCTCTTGGAACCTGTCTTGTCTTCTTTGCATCTCTTGCCCATTATGAACCTTCCTGATCTCTCTCGACACAATCCCATCTCTCCACATCTGTCTGTATACAGCTCCCCCCGCCCCCTCTGTCTAACATGTTTTCTGTTTCTCTCCCTCTCCCTGTCTCTGCTTCTGTCTCCTCTCCTCCTCTCTTTCTTCTCCCCCTTTCCCCTGGTTGTTCCTCCTCCTCCTCCTCCCCCCTGCCCCCATCTCCCCTTGGTCCATCCACTGCATAGTCTAAGGAGCTGCAGATCAAGAAGCAGTTCCAGGAGACGTGTAAGATCCAGACTCGGCAGTACAAGGCTCTGCGGGCACACTTGCTGGAGACCACGCCCAAAGCTCAGCACAAGAGCCTCCTTAAGCGGCTCAAGGAAGAACAGACCCGCAAGCTGGCAATCCTAGCCGAGCAGTACGACCAATCCATCTCAGAGATGCTCAGCTCACAGGCGGTGAGGCCTGGGGTCCAGGGAGGGAGCATGGTGGAGGTTGGCCTCTATATTCCCAGCTGAGCCGTGGGCAATGGAAGTGGGGGGTTGTAGACAGAGAGAGGGCTTTTTGTTCTGGGGAAGCTCAGATTTTCTTCCGCTATTGATATTCTCTGCAATGCTTTTATGATTTCTTTTAAGTATTCTCTTAAGGTCTTGACAAAGCCAGCCTGCCTACTCCACCAAGAACCACCAAGGAAAGAGTGGCTATAATTTTTTCCCCGGCCTGAGTTACTTTAATTATGAACAGGGAACAAATCAAAATTATTGTGGCCCTCAGGCCAGTTTGCTCAGACTTCTGGAGGAGGATTTTGAAGGTTGCTGTTCTAAAAGTGATCGCATATAACACTGGAATGGGCCACTTAAAATAGCACAGTGTAAAAAGTGTCCTTATTCATTGCCATTCCCTCACCTAATCCCGCCTCTCAGAGGTAACTGTTGTTAGTAATGGTATTTTAGGGGTTTTTTCCCCCTATGTGTATTTGGAAAATGATATAAAAAGTTTAAACAAAAATGGAACCATACTTTTACATACTGTTCTCTAACTTCTTTTCCCACCTAATATTTCTTGGACATCTTTCCATGTCAGTACACATATCTCATTTTTTAAGAGCATAGAATTTTCCATGGTATGGATGTACCATAATTTATTTAACCCATCCCTTATTGGTGGACATTTAGGTTGTTTCCAGTATTTTGCTATTACAACGCTTCAGTGAACACCTTCGAGCTCATGTGCAAGTATACCTGGGGGATAAATTCCTGGAAGTGTAATTGCTGTGTCACAGGGTATGACGACCTTTCATTTCGATAGATGTTGAGACTGGCTGCTTCTTGAAACCTTAGGGCCCAGGCCTACTGGGGCAGGGGAGGATTGTGGGGGTCAGGAAGGTGGTCCCTAAAACTTGTTCTTCCTGATCTCTAGCTGCGGCTTGATGAGACCCAGGAGGCAGAGTTCCAGGCCCTTCGGCAGCAGCTTCAACAGGAGCTGGAGCTGCTCAATGCTTACCAGAGCAAGATCAAGATCCGCACGGAGAGTCAACACGAGAGGGAGCTACGGGAGCTGGAGCAGAGAGTGGCTCTGAGGCGGGCACTGCTGGAGCAGCGAGTAAGAGAGCTGGGCCTCCAGGCTCGGGGTGGGGGTCAGCCCCCACCCCCGGACCCTCTAACCTTTATTCTCGGTACCCCAGGTGGAAGAGGAGCTGCTGGCCCTGCAGACAGGGCGCTCCGAGCGAATCCGGAGTTTGCTTGAGCGGCAGGCCCGTGAGATCGAGGCTTTCGATGCTGAGAGCATGAGGCTGGGCTTCTCCAGTATGGCTCTGGGGGGCATCCCGGCCGAGGCTGCTGCCCAGGGCTATCCTGCTCCACCCCCTGCCCCTGCCTGGCCCTCCCGGCCTGTTCCCCGTTCAGGGGCACACTGGAGCCATGGCCCTCCTCCACCAGGCATGCCCCCCCCAGCCTGGCGTCAGCCCTCTCTCCTGGCTCCTCCGGGGCCCCCAAACTGGCTGGGACCCCCAGCACAGAGTGGGACACCCCGTGGTGGAGCCCTGCTGCTGCTAAGAAACAGCCCCCAGCCCCTGCGGCGAGCAGCCTCGGGGGGCAGTGGCAGTGACAATGTGGGCCCACCTGCTGCTGCAGTGCCAGGGCCTCTGAGCCGCAGCACCAGTGTTGCTTCCCACATCCTCAATGGTTCCTCCCACTTCTATTCTTGAAGTACAAAGTGGATGAGCAGATGATCGAGGCAGGGGTGGGTGGAGCCTGATCCTGGAGGGCTATAAGCCTGAGGTCCACCCAAGAGTGGGAGACAGGGGTGTTGGCTCCAGCTCCCCTCAGACCTCATCTCATGAGCTTCTTGGGCTGGCCAGTGGCCCAAGGCCACCTTGGGCATAGGTGCCTCAAGGCTGACCAGGTGCCCCTGCCTCCCCACCATGGTGCCAGGGTCTCTCTCCATCACGGCCTCGGGAAAGGAGGGAGATGATGTGTGTCAAATATTCATCTAGTCCCCTGGGGGAGGGGAAGGGTGGGTCTAGATATATTATATAAAGAGAACTATACTACCCTCTGGAATGGGGCCATGGACTGGGGACAGCAGGCCCCCACCCAGACCTGGGATGTGGCAGAGCAGGTCTGGAGCCTGGGGTGGGGAGAATGGGAGGAAAAGGCCTTCCTGAAACTCATGGAGTCAGGATGCCTGGGTCTCTCCATTCCCCCGTTGCTGTCTGACGTCCTGTGCCGTCTTGTCCTTTATCTTTTTTTTTTTTTTTTTTTTTTTTTAATTGAGATCAGAGTTTGGGCAGGGGAACAGATCACCTTGGAAGGGGCTGCTCCCAGGCCTGGGGGCAGTCATGGGAGCCCCTCCCAGCTATGGGGCCGGCACAGAGCCCCTTGGGCAAGCTTTTAATAAACTGTTGGTTATTCTAACAGATCCCAGGACTCACCTTTTCTGTCTGAAGTTTGTTAGGGAATGTTCAGTGGCAGGTGATAGTGTTAACTTATGTTTTTTAAAAGGACTTACTGTGTTGTGTAACTAAAAATTCCAGTGATTTTTACTGACTTTGGACTTGACTAGATCCAGAGTGAGCTTCCAGGGAAGTCATCAGTCTCTGGACCTCTTGCTTCCCTTCGCTTTAGCTTCAGATTTTCAGAAGGTTCACCTCACCCGCAGACCCCAACACCTCCAAGCTTACAGCGTACCAGCAATCTCCACAGCAAGAATTCTTGCAGTCCTGAAGTGACTTGATTGGTTTGATCTGTAGCCAGAGGCCTGGGGTGCTCTGATTGGTCAGGTTTAGGTCCTGTACCCACCCCTTAAAGGCTGAAAGAATCACCCCTGAACTAAGTGGCTGTTTCCAGAAGGGGGAAGAAAGACGTAAACAACAGCTGTTCCCAAGCCCTTTCATTTTGTGCTTCACATTCTTCTTAAGGGCATTTGTTCAGATCATCCTCCCAACTTGGTTATCAGACACAGCTAATAGCAGGGTGATCAGAGGGCCCCGCTGGCCAGGGTGGAGGAAGGAGCCACACTCTTCTCAGATCAAGCCTGGTGGGAGGCTGGGGCTTGGGAGAAACTGAGGGAGATTAAGGGGAACCAGACCAGGGGGACAGTGTGGCTGCTCCTCAGCTTCCTGGACCAAAGTTCTGATGAGGTGATGCAAACGCTCCTTTATTGTGTCTTTAAAAGTAAACCCCTGTAAACACCTTAAAGTGAGGATGCAAAGCTGAGAAGTAGAATCCCAACACTCTGTCCGTGGGGGCTGCAAGTCTCTGAAGAAAGCTGCTTCTGCTCTGCAGGCACAGAATTGGGGTGGGGCTGCCTTATACACTTTCTACAAGTGGAACGTCCCTCCTGGGGACGGGGGAAGCTCAGCTGCTCTCGCCATCACTGCTGATGATGCCCCGCAGGTGTGACCAATCTGGGGGTGGAGGGCGGGGCCGCTCCTCCTCTGAGTCCAAGGTCCTGCGGTACAGCTCCCCCGGCGGGGCTGCGTCTCCCGAAGGGTTCCAGGCTGTGCGTCTGCGTGGCCGGCCTAGAGGGGAGGAGAAGGTGGGAGATGAGTTGTCTGAGAAAGTCTGCACCTCATCTGCTCCTGGGGAGTGAGAGGAAGCCCCTCACCTGACCCACTGATGATGTTGGTAACGTCCAAGGAGGCCACCTCAGCTGCCTCTTCCCGCTGCTCCTTCAGGGCCCGACACTTCTCTAAGGAAGGGTTACCTGGGGCGGAAGAAGCTTGTGAGCCTCTCCTTGGCAGTCAAGGTCCTCCTGCAGCCCCCGGGGTGCGCCCAGCCTCACCCTTCATGCCTAGGGCTTCCAGCTCTGCCCGGAGAACACTCAGGCGTTCCTTGTGGGAGCGGCAGGAACCCAGCAGCTTCTTGTAGTTTCGATGGGCACCGCAGGCCCGGATGTAGCGCTTTAGCCTCATCACAGCTGGGTGGTCCTCACCAGGACGACCTGAGCCAGCCTGGCCAGGAAAGACAGCAGCTGAAGGCCACGCCTTCTGGGCTTGCGTCAAGAGCTCCCTCATCCCTAATGGCAGCCTCCCACCCCACCTTCAACCCTCACCTTCCCGCCTTTGGGTTCCGGACTGCCGTCGGTGGAAGAGGAAGAGGAGCTGCGTGTCCTGCCTTTCTTGGAGCTCTTCTTGGAAGAGCGGTTCTTCCTCTCCCTCTTGGGGCTCCCCTCTGCCTCGATGTCACTCACCTCCTTCTCTGAGTCACTTGCCTCACCATTGATACTGCCCACCGTGGCTGTCTTACCAGTAGTTGGTGTCACCTTTCTCCAGCTGTCGTCCTCCTCCTCCGCCTCACTGCTGCCACTCTGCCTTTCCCCACCCTTCTGCTCGGTCCTGTCCCTGCTCTGCGCTAGGGGCTTTTCATCTTCATCACTGGTATCCCCACTGCCTGTGGCTGCTTTTTCCTTCTGTTCCTGGTCTCCCAGCAGTCTTCCTGCCCTGCTTTTCTGCTTACAGCTTTGCTCCTCCCGAGCTGACCTTTTCCCTCCGTTGCTCTGGGCTCTGAGTTTCCACTCCTCTCTGTTCTCTTTCTGCTTGGCTAGGGTCTCCTCCTCACTCTCCTTTTCACTTTCCTGGTGGCTTCTAGCTCCTTCCTTTCCTCCCACCTTCTTTCCTATCCTCTCGGCAGGTTCATCCTCACTGTCCTCACTCGCCTCCCTGGCCAGCTTCCGGCTGGCTGAGGCCCTGCCTGATGCCTGCTTGTTCTTTGCCCCGGGCTTCTTCCTAGTCCTGCCCTTGGGTGCCTTTTCGTCTTCCTCATCTTTGTTCTCTTTCTCTTCCTTTCCCTCCTCCTCTCCCTCACTGCTCTCTCCTTTCCAGATCTTCCTCCTCCTGGCAGAGCCCTCTTCCTCCTCCTCACTGCTCTCCTTCACCACCTCGTTTGCTAATCTGATCGTTGCAGTCAGGTCTCTCTGCTGTTCTTCCTCATCACTGCTCTCCTCAACTGCATTCTTCGGGGCACGCTTTGGCCTTTCATCCTCAGCGGGACTGACTTCTGCCGTCTCATTCTTTGCTGGGGGGCTGAAGCAGTCTGGGCTGGAGGCTGCAGAGCTGGGCTCTGGAATGTGGAGAGAAGAGAAGGTTGGGAGAGGTTTCTCCTGTCACTTTCTTCCTCCACTTGGGATAAACTGCCTCTAATCCTGCTCTGACAGACGGAAGGGCAGTAGGAGACAGCGCTCAGTCTACCCTTTTCCTAGTGCCTGACGCACCCATCCAGCGCCCTCATCTAAGGCCTTGGGGCATAGCTCACGCGCAACAAGTAAATACGTTTTGAATGGACCACCTATGTAGAAAGCACTAACCTGACTCTGAATTGAAACGGAACCTTTTCCTCTCTCGGTCATGGCAGAGGGTGGGAGACCTCTTCGCCTTCTTGGCAAGGTCGAGCCTCTCTTCCTTGGCACCCGTTTCATCCACCTGTGTGGAGCATCAAGAGGGCAAAACATGAACCAAGGTTGTTTTCGGCCCCGCCCCCCTCAGGCTCCTCCGCCGCCGCCTCCACAACCCCCGCCTCTGGTGACCCCGGCTGGCGCCCTCACCTGCATCTTCAGCAGCTCCTCCTCCACTAGCCTCTTCAGCGCCTGCTTCTCCTCAGGTTCCAGGTGGTCGCGGCCGGCGTGAGCCAAGAACCTCTGCCGCACGATGGAGTGCGTAAGCGTGCTGCAGAAACACGTGTCAGGACAGAGTCCCCGTCCCGCCCCTGCCCTTTCCAACCCCAACGCCAACCTCCGGTGCACCTGAGGTCCGGGCGGCCTCGGAAGAAGCTACGGGTGAACTCCTGCATCTCATTCTCCCGCGCCATTTTGCTCCACCCAGAATACTGGTGGCTCCCGCCTTTTTTCTTCCCGGCCTCCGTCCACGCGTTTGACAGGAGCTTGCGCACGCGCAGAGTCGTAGAGCCGTGAGGCTAGCGACCGTTGAAGGTCCGTTGCGGGCCGCTTAGACCGAGAACTTTACCAGACAAAACTTGCTCTCCCCGGGCAGTGTGTGTGTTTGGGGGGGGGGGGGTGTCTCGCAGCTCCTTCCTCTTTTTTTTTTTTTTTTTTTTTTTAAGAACGAAGCGCTTCGAAAGTTTTCCTTAGAAACCGATTCGCAGCCCGCAACCTTTGGGTAACGCAATCAACCTGCGACGCTGCCTCCGTTCGTGATCACGGGCAGCAGTTAGGCCTCTGTGATTTTCGAAAGACAGAAAGAAAAGGGCGTCCCCACCTAGAGACTAGGAATTCCAGGGAGAAATTCGTCTTGTGGCTTCAAATCGCTAAGCACATTCCAAGTCAGTAAGGAAGCCCTTCGGCAGCCGCCATCTCTGTGACGTCTTCACGTCGCGGCGGCGCCATCTTCCGCGTATCCCCTGGAAACAACGCTCCTTTCACGGTGGTCCCTCGGAGCCACCCCCTGTGGTCAAGATCTCTGGGCGCGGTGGACTCTGGGAGTTGTAGTCCCAGCGAACACAGCCTAGCCGAGTCTCCGGAAGTGGAAGCGGAAGAGGCCGGGCCGAGGCGGCTTTCGGGTAGCGGGACCCCGGACTAGGTTTGGGGCGCCACTCCCGGACCCAGTCATGAACGGGCCGGCGGATGGCGAAGTGGACTACAAGAAGAAATACCGGAACCTGAAGCGGAAGCTCAAATTCCTCATCTACGTGAGTGCTGGGTGGAGTGGGAAGGTGGAGGGGGGTGAGGCCTGGCGCTGGTAGGACGTCCGTTTAGTTCTGTGTAAAGGGAGCAGGGTACTCTGTGGCCGGCTTCCGAGCCCCATTTACGGATGGCAGGTGGCTCAGCATCCACCTTGCCCTTGATACAGGAACACGAGTGCTTCCAGGAGGAACTGAGGAAGGCACAGAGAAAATTGTTGAAGGTGTCCCGGGACAAGAGGTGAGACAGGCTCCGAGGGGAGGAGGGAGACCAGAGTAGATCTACATTCGGCCCCCACCCTGGAATGGGCCACAAATGCATGATGCCTGCCTGGGGGCTGTTGTGAGGACGGGGCCAGTTCGAAGGGACGGGGGCTCAAGAGAACGTTGCAGAGATGGGAATAAACACTCATTGTTCCCCCCGCCTCTTTCCTCAGTTTCCTCCTAGACCGACTTCTGCAGTACGAGAACGTGGATGAAGACTCTTCTGGTGAGCAGGGTCATGGAAAATTGGTGGAGGACATGCTCCTGGCGCTCCAGCCAGCTCACTGGGCCCTCCTTTTAGACTGGAGGCCAGTACACCTCTGGTGGTTCCTAAGCCTGGTTGCTTGCCCTCCACCTCCCCTGTTTGTTAACTCAAGTATTACTGGATATCTACTTCGTTTCAGGCACTGTGCTCTGCACAGGGAATGCAGTGGTGACTGAGATGCACAAAGCTTCTGGGAATTTGTATTGTAATTAGGTGTAATAAGAGAGCAAAGAAATAAACTAGAGTTTTAGATTCGAAAGGCATAAAATCAGGGTGATATGGTAGTGATTGGAATAAAGCAGGGGTTGATAAACGTTCTCTGTAAAGAGCTAAGTAGGCATTCCTGCTGTGGCACAGTGGGTTAAAGATCCGGCCGCGTCACTGCAGCAGTTAAAGCAGTGGTGTAGGTCGAAGGTGCAGCTTGGATTTGATCCCTGGCCTGAGATCCTCAGGTGTGGCCTCCATATGCTTCAGGTGCGGCGAAAAAGGGGAAAGAGAGCGGGAAAAGAGCCAAGTAGACTTTGCAGAACATATACCTTTTGTTTCAGCGTCTCAGCTGAATAAAAGCTGCAGTTGCCGGCCTACACCACAGCTCACGGCAACGCCAGATACTTAACCCACTGAGTGAGGCCAGGGATGGAACCTGTGTCCTCATGGATGCTAATCAGGTTCATTTCCACTGAGCCACAATGAGAACTCCTGGTTTTGTTTTAAGAACATTATTTATGGGAGTTCCTCTCAGGTCCTCCGTGGCTGTGGCTGTGACTCTGGTGTAGGCTGGCAGCTGCAGCTCCAATTCGACCCCTAGCCAGGGAACCTCCATATGCTGCAGGTTCAGCCTTAAAAAGACAAAACAGCATTATTTATGAATACTGAACTTTGAATTTCATAACGTTCACACACATCATGAAATATTTTTCCTTGGATTTTTTTTCCTCAACCATTTGAAAAACTGAAAAGCCATTCTTAGCATACATACCACGCACAAGCACATGGCAGGCTGCAAATCAATAAAGGGTTTAAGAAAGACTCTTTTTAGCGAGGATTGTTTGACCTGGGACCTAGGTGAGAAGAAGAGACCTGTCTTGTGCAGGGACGAGTGAGAGGTTTTCCAGGGGAGGGAATCACAAGTGCAGATTCCCTGAGGTAAGAAGGTAGCAGGTGGTTTGAAAGTGGAAGGGCTGAAGCACATAAAGCTGTGTTCTCCTTGTTTACAGTCAGTAATAGATTTTACATCCTGACCAGCCCCACATACTTAGGTACTTTTAAAGCAGAATTTAATGAAACAATGTGAAGATTATGACATGTGCTCTGATAGTTTTTATTTTTTTATTATTTTTCATTTTAAAATTATAGTCGATTTCACAGTGTTCTGTCAGTTTCTGCTGTACAGCAGAGCGACTCAGTTGTCTGTATATATACATTATTTTTCTTTCATGATCCTCCATCCTGCTCCTTTGCAAGTGATGGGCTATAGTTCCCTGTGCTATATATACAGCAGTATTCTGATACTTTTTAGACCGTTTTTGTTTGTTTTGTTTGTTTGTTTGTTTTTCCCCCATTTAATGCTGGTTGAAAACCAATTAGTTGACTTTGTGACTCACTTACGGGTTGATACCCCCAGTTTGAAAAAGCCTTATGGTGGACCTTTGTGGCCCTGTTCTTCTCATGAGTACGTGCCATGCAATTACTTCTTTCCATGGTTCCTTTAAATACGGATGTAGATTGGGGGTCAGCAAATGGCAGCCAGCCAGGCTGCTTGTCTCTGTAAATAATGTTTCATCAGAACACACAACACCCAGTTATTTACATACCGTAAGAGACCAGCAAACAAGGTCAGAAAGCAAGTAGGACCCAGCTCATGTGGGTCATGGCAGAACGCCTGGCTTGTATGACTATATAAATCATTCTTTTGGGAGTTCCCGTTGTGGCATGAGAATGTGGGTTCAATCCCTGGCCTCACTCAGTGGGTTAAGTATCTGGCGTTGCCGTGAGCTGTGGTGTGTGTAGGCTGGCAGCTGCAGCTCCAGTTCAACCCCTAGCCTGGGAACCTCCATATGCTGTGGGTGCAGCCCTAAAAAGCAAAAAAAAAAAAAGTAGTAATTCTTTTCAGTTAATTTCCTGTCTGAGGGGGACGTCAGTATAGGAGGCATGAGAGAACCCAGCGTGTCTATGGTCAGAGTGGGATAAACCTGAGAAGCAAGAGCCCGGAGACATAAGCCGCCACTTAGATCCCTGAGAAGCCCGTAGTATAGTCAGGGAGACACCCACACATACCACGTCCTAGCACCATGAGGAGAGCCGTGACAAGTGAGAGTAGAGAGTTCCGGGAGAGCTGGCCATCAGCTGGGTCTGAGGGAATCTAGGAGACTTCTCAGAAAGGTGGCATTTGATCTGCTTTCAGGGGGGAGCTGTGGCATGCAATAGCTTGATGTGGGATCTCAGTTCCCAGACCAGGGATTGAACCTAAGCTACAACAGTGAGAACACTGAATCCTAACCGCTAGACCACCAGGAAACTCCCTATTCTACCTATTCCTTTTTTTTTTTTTTTTTTTTTTTTTTTTTTTTTTTTGCCTTTTTGCCTTTTCTAGGGCCACTCCCACGACATATGGAGGTTTCCAGGCTAGGGGTCGAATCAGAGCTGTAGCCGCCGGCCTACACCACAGCCACAGCAACACAGGATCTGAGCCGTGTCTGCAGCCTACACCACAGCTCATGGCAATGCCGGATCCTTAACCCACTGAGCGAGGCCAGGGATCAAACCTGCGTCGTCATGGATACTAGTCGGGTTCCTTAACCACTGAGCCACAATGGGAGCTCCCGTAGCAAGTGCGTGACAAATGTGTTACCGAGGAGTCCAGGCAGGAAGTCTGTTGTAAAGGACATTTTAAGAAGTTGGGGAAGCTCTGTGTGTGTGTGTTTTGATGGGGGGGCCATTAGAGTCCCCACAGACCTTCCATAGAGTTGAGATTACACCCCTCTGGGGTAAATGGAAATTCCCACTCCCCACTGACCAACTGTGCCCCCCCACAGACTCAGATGCCACCGCATCTTCGGATAACAGCGAGACCGAGGGGACACCCAAGTTGTCGGACACACCAGCTCCTAAGAGGTGAGAAGAAGCCATCATTCCCCAGGCCAGGCCAGGGGCCAGGGGGGCACCTGGGCCACCTCTCTGCCTCTGACCCTGTCCCCTGTCCTTTTCTCCAGGAAGAGAAGCCCTCCGCTGGGGGGCGCCCCCTCCCCCTCCAGCCTCTCCCTGCCTCCTTCAGCAGGGTTTCCCCTTCAGGCCTCCGGTGCCCCCTCCCCATACCTGAGCTCGGTGAGTTGGGGTCAAGGATGGGAAGTGGTAAAAGGCCCGGGAGTAAGGCGGGTGTCATTTGGGCAGAGGGGCTGGGCCAAGGACATCTGTCTTGGTGTGGCCAGCACGGTCCCCTGGAGGGTGTGAGTCGGGGCCGTCCACGTCCCTCTGGTGTAGGGATGGGGGACAGAAGTGACTGAGGAGAGCAGAGCCCAGGACACAGTCCTGCTGCTGTCCCCTCCCCTCTGTTCTCGGGAGCCACACTCATCACCATCTCTTGTTTTTCCATTCTTCCTCCTGTTTGCATTTCTTCCCTTCACCCCCACCCCATCCACTCCATTTCCCATCTCCATCCCCTCACTCCCGCCTGCAGCTGGCTTCCCCCCCCTACCCCCCATTCCCTTCCGATTACCTGGCCCTGCAGCTGCCCGAGCCCAGCCCCCTGCGGCCCAAGCGGGAGAAACGGCCCCGCCTGCCCCGGAAACTCAAGGTACCCTGTTTGGGGGACATTAGGGAGGGGCCAGGACAGCCATCAAAGGGAGGCTCCAGACGGGCTGGGGGCCTGTCCGAGAATGTTGAAAGCCTGACTTGGGGCTGCTGCTGGGGGCCCAGCCTAAGGGCAGGCACTGAGGGGAAGGTCCGAGAAGTCCTGGCTCACAGGTTCCGCGCGAGACTAGTCTGGGCAGGAGCAGCCTGGGGGGCCCAGAGCGAAGACGGCTGGGGACACAGGCTTGTTTTCCCAGGTGTGCTGTGATGCCAGGCAGTCCCCGAGGCGGGGCAGAGTTGTGGGATTAGAAACAAGTCGAGGCTGCACCCCTTAAAAACCACGTACCCGTAACTCTTGAGGTTTCAGACTGTGTGTCTGTAAAGTGAGTGTGATCAGCCAGGCTCACGGAGCGCTTGCTCCGTACCAGGCACTGCTCCAGGTGCTGCAGAGCCAGTCATGAACAAAACAAAGGTCCCATGCCCATCCCTTATTTTCTGCCCCTTCTCCCAGAACATGGAGCCCATGGGCTGTTCTAGAAGGATGGGCAGAAAATAAGCACGAGAAACAGGTAACTGTAGAAAAATGGAGTCAGGTGAGGAAGGTGGAAACCGCCAGAGCACAGGGTGCCCAGAAACTCAAAGGACTCCGAGCAGCAGAAGCCCTGTGGCTCTCTTTCGAACGTGTCATCCAGGAAGAAGAAGCCGCACAGGGACCCTGAGGGGGGTGCATGTTCCGTTGGTTCAAGGACCAGGAAGGAGGCTGGTGTGGTCAGAGGAAAGCGAGCTGGGAGAATGACCAGAGAGGGTAGGACAGAGCAGTAACTGAGGGTTAAAGACCTTGGCTTGTCCTGTGAATGAAACGGGGGCCCTTGGAGAAGGTGGGGAAGACCTGATCTGATCTGACCAACGCCTGGTGCTGCTGTGAGCTGGGGAGGTGGGCGTGGGCTGGGTCCGGATGGAGGTGGGGACACCAGGGAGGAGGCTGCCGTCAGCCAGGCCGCAGGGGACGGATGCAAAGTGGAAAGAACCAGCCATGGGAAGACCAGGGTGGCCTGTGAGAGGGGGACACCAGGGATGATGCCAGGGCTTTGGCCTGAGCAGCTGGGGCAGTGGAGTGGCCCTTTTCTGAGGCGGAGAGGACTGTGAGAGCAGCAGATTTGGAGGGAAGGCGAGGTTGGCCTTGGACACGGGGAGATGCTGTCTGGAAATGCCAGCCAGACAACTGGGCTACGTGGGCCCAGGGCACATGGGGTGTGTACCTGGAAGTCATGAGCCGGGAGGTGGACACGCCCGTCGGGGGAGAGCATGGATGGAGAAGAGAAGAGGCCTGCGCCCTGAGCGCCGGGGGCGATGAGGACAGGGAAGGCACCAGGTGCCCTTCCAGCTCTGAGTCCAAGCGAAGCAGGGACCCAGCTGGGCGGCCCTCACGCTGAGGGAACTGTGGCCTTGAGGCTTAGGAGCCAAAAATGAAATGGGAGCCCTGCTCGTGGTGGTTAGGCGTGTGGGTTCTGGGGTTCAAACCCCAGCTCTGCCACCCCCGTGCGACCTTGGCCTTGAGCCCTGACAATGGAGAGTTAACACTTAAGGCTACTGCTTAGCTTCTGCTGCGTGCTCTGCGCAGCAGGTGTTTTGCTTCTGGCCCGAGGGCCAGGCTGGTGGGGAAGGCCAGGGCTGGTGAAGCCCAGGGCAGAGGGTAGAGGCGTGGCGCGGGGTGGGCCTGGCTTGGCAGTTGGAGGCTCTGACATGCTGGGTCCCAAAGCAGAGGCATGGTGGGGAGCGAAGCTCTGGACAGGCCGGTGAAGAAGGTCCCACATCAGTCGCTGTGCGGGGGGGTGAGGGGGGATCGATGAGGGAGGCCTCAAAGAACAGGTAACACCCGAGTCCAGGGCAGGGGAGGTTTGGATGGTCCTGGCTGAGGCAGTCGTGGAAGGAGGGCGGGGACTTGGCAGAAGCACCGTTGAGGCTGTAGCAGGGGCGGCGAGAGCGAGGAGCAGCGGTGGAAAGAAAGGTCCGGCGGGGTGGCTCGTGGGAGGCCAGATGTCCTGTGGTGGGGGTCACGGAAGTGTCTGGGTGGTGGGGGTGAGGAGTCAGGAGCGGCCGGTCTCAGGGGGGGAGGGACGCTGCACAGACCGAAGCAGCTCAGTCAGGAGCCGGGACCTCAGCCAGACTCGGCCGGGTTTGCATCCCGGCTCCTCCACAACTCGCTCTGCAGCATCGTTAATGTCCTCTGGAGCCTCAGCTTACTTCTCTGTTCAGTGGGGCACTGTGAGGGTAAAATGAATTGAGGGAGAGAAAACACTTGGCCCAGTGCCTGGGCCCTAGTAAGCCACAGAGAAACAGTAGCTGCTCCAGGCCATCAAGGACGTCCAGCCAGGGGTAGGATAGGGGAACTCGGGGAATCGTGAGGTAGTGGCCGCCAGAGGGGGACAATCCTCATGTCACCAGCCTTTCCAGTCCTGTGTGTGCATCTGCTCCCGTGTACGCATGGGTGCTGGGTGCAAGGGTGCTGTTCAGAGCTGGGCCTTCTGTCTGTCAGCAGTCCTGGCAGACTCCTCTCCCCTGAGGAACAGGCCCACTCTGGCCCTCCAGGCCACGCCAGGAGCAGCAGTGAGGGTGGGGGGAACTTAGGAAGCAGAGAGCAGGATTCCCGTCGTGGCGCAGCAGAAACGAATCCGACTAGGAACCATGGGGTTGTGGGTTCGATCCCTGGCCTCGCTCGGTGCGTTAAGGATCTGGTGTTGCCGTGAGCTGTGGTGTGGGTCACAGATGTGGCTTGGATCTGGTGTTGCTGTGGCTCCGGCATAGGCTGGCAGCTGTAGCTCTGATTTGACTCCCAGCCTGGGAACCTCCACGTGCCACAAGTGCGGACCTAAAAAGCCAAAAAAGGCAGCAGAGAGCAGGGCATGGGGGCAGAAGGTGTCAGAGTAATCGGAACAGCCACTGTGAAGACCGCCTGTAAGCCTTTTCCTGCCCCAAGCCGGACACTGCTCGGTGTGGTTAGGGAGCCTGGCCAGCCTGGGCCTTAAAACCTCCCATCTCCAAGTCTCAGTTTCCTCCTCCAGCCAATGAGCTCTCCTCCCTCTCAGGGTGGCCAGAGATCAGAAATGGAGAGCACCCGGCACATAGTAGGTGCTCACTTTGTGCCCACAGGCAAAACCTGAGGCCCACGGAGCTCTGGGGGCAGGATTCAGAAGGCCAGACCAGGGATAGGGCCGGAGGGTTGGGCAGGACCGAGGCTACTTCCCAGGCTCAGGGGACAAAGCAGGACTTTGGACAGCTAGAAAGGGAGACTCCAGGTGGAGGGAATGGCCTGTCGTCAGGCACTGCCTGTCCTGAGGGCAGCGAGGAGCCAGAGGCCCACGAGGGGAGGAATGACACGCTCAGGTTTGTGTTTTAGAGAGCTCACTCTGGCTGCAGTGTGGAGGAGGAGCTGGATCTGGGAGAGGCTGAAGGCAGGGAGTCCAGTTAGGAGGCTGGTACCGTAGCCCAGGTGAGCTGAGAGAAGGGCCTGGCCGAAGCCCGTGGCTGCGGGGATCCCACAGAGGGGCCTGTCCCAGATTTGAGCGGTAGAGGCCTCACACAGCGGGGGGTGGAGACTGTTGACACCCTCCACCGAACCTGTGAGTCCCTCGGCAGGAGGAGGGAGAGGAGGGCAGTGGTGGCAAGTGGTACCTTAGGTCCCCAGAGGTGGGCGGGCAGGCGCCGCAGGCTGGCTCTGGCTCTAAGTGCAGTTACAGGGGCAGCCAGGGTGCCTGACGTGCGAGGGCAGGGCCTGGCCTTTCCCTCCTGGCTTCCTGTAAGACCCCCTCCACCACCCGCCTCATCACCGCCTCCATCACCACCCCTCACTCCCAGACACCGGCTGCTTTGAGACTCCCAAGGGGCCGAGGTGGGGCAGGCTCCCCGATTCCAGCTCTGGCTGGCCTGGCTGTGTCCACTGCCCCAAGAATGAGTCCTTGCCCCCATCCCCGTCCCCTAGGACTGTCTTAAGGGGCAGTGCCAGCCTCCTGGAGGGCCCAGTGCCTCCCTGATAAGCCCTCCCTGTGTTTCTTCCCCCTGCTGCAGATGGCGGTGGGACCCCCCGACTGCCCGGTGGGAGGGCCGCTGACCTTCCCAGGCCGGGGTTCTGGGGCCGGGGTGGGGGCAGCCCTGGCCCCACTGCCCCCACCCAAGATGCCCCCTCCTACCATCCTGAGCGCCGTCCCTCGGCAGATGTTCAGCGATGCGGGCAGTGGGGATGACGCCCTGGACGGGGATGATGACCTGGTGATCGACATCCCGGAATGAACCCCCTCTGCCCGACCCCCTGCCCGGCGCCCTCTGGGCCAGCACACACGAGCCCCCAGCTTCCGCAGAGACATTTATTGACACCCAGTTGCCATGCTGCGGCCACTGACACAATCAGAAAAGGCGTAAACATGCACGAGTGTCCCCCGGAAGGTGGGCCCCCTCCAGGGAGGGCAGGTGTCCTGCCCTCGCGTCCCAGCCCGACACTGGGGACAGTTATTGAAATGAGTGGCCAGGGGCATCTGCCACCTCTCAGAGAGGCAGAGACCCGGCGGTGGCCCCCCCGCTTAAATGGGCAGCTGTACAGGGCTAGGTGTTTGTGATGGTTTTTGTGTTTTTGTGTTTTTGAAATGAAGATTCTGTATTAAAGGAGTGGCTCTTTTTTTTTTTTTTTTTTTTTTTTTTTTTTGGCTTTTTGGCTTTTTGCTCCTTCTCTTTTTGGGGGGGAAATCCTCTCCTCCGAACCCCCCCTAATCCGACCTCCTCCCTATAGGGCAGGGGGCCGGGCAGCCTGGAGAGGCAGGAGGGAGGAGCAGCAGCCAGGCCTTGAGCCAGGGGCACCGCAGGGACCCCCGCTGCAGGTGTGCTCAGGGTGGGCGGTTTGCATATTTGCGTGTCCTCATCGCAGCGAGTCAGGCAGGGTGACGTTTGCATATGTGCCTAGAGCTCCCCACAGTCCCTCACAAGAAGACAGACCCACGGTCACGGAGACGCTCACGAAATAAGACAAGTAGGGTGGGGTGGGGCAGCCACCCCGTGTAAACGTGCAACACATTCGTGCGAGGGTTGGGTACCGGCCCTGGCCCTCAAGGGCCGTGTGCCAGGCAGCCAGCCTGCTCAGGCTGAGGGCAGGGCGCCGGCCGCCGGGGGCAGCTCGCTGGTCAGGGTGTGCCAGCGCTCCAGGGCTGCGTCCGGCTGCCGCAGACAGTCGCTCCAGTGCTTCCGGGCCTCTCCCCGGGCGCCTGGCCCCAGGGACACGCCACCTGGGGAGCAGTAGAGGTGGCAGGATCAGGGCCCCAGCTCACTGCCAGTCTGCCCTCCATCAGCCCCACCCGGCAGGCTCCTCCCTCACCGATGAAGTCGTTGGATTTGCCAATGTCATAGTCCCAGACTGTGACTTCCAGAGTCTTCGTGGCCAGAGCGGAGAGCTCCATCTCGTAGAAGAACTCCTGGGACAGGGCAAGCCACACCTTCCGTGAGGCGCGGTCCCCACCCCCAGGCCGCCTCAGTGTCTGGTCTTGGCCCCACTTACCTCATTAAATTCCGGGTTGAGCGTCTTCTTCTTCACACACGTTTTGTGCTTGGATTTCTTATCCACATCGGGCCTCAGGTACCTGCCGGGGAGTGGGGACGGGGGTGGGGGAGCAGGTGGGTCAGGAACAGGACAGGCCCAGGAGAGGCTGGGGCTGGGGGGCAGGTTCCCAGGGAGGGGCAGGTGGGTCCCAGGGCAGGGCGGGGGCTCACGTCTTGACATAGGGGTCGGAGTAGCCGTTGACATCCATGGCGGCCAGGTGGGCACAGCGCATGATGCCCACCAGCAGCCCCCGGCGCCGGGAGCTGTAGCTGAGGCTCAGCAGGATGCGTCCTCGCTCTTCCAGCAGCCCGGGCCCCTGCTCCACCTGCTCCAGCTGTGGGCAGACGGGTTCAGCCTGCGTCCCCTCCACCGCCCCCCCAGCAGTCCCTGCGGGTCGCTCACCTCCTTCAGGTAACAGGAGATGCCCCTCAGCGCCGCAGACATGGAAGAGGGTGAAGCCAGCTGAGGGGGGGGCAAAGAGAAAGTTCTGGAAACCCGGTCTCCCCAGGGCCCCCTTCCCATGGGACCCCGCCGCCCCACACAGACCGGGACCTGGCGCTCCAGGCAGATGTTAAAATGCTTCTTCTGTGAAGGCTTGAGGCGGCGGAGGGGCACGCGGATCTCCCCGATGAACTCGTTGTGGCTCAGCTTGTCCTCGTCACAGACGGAGATCCTGGAGGGGTGCTGCAGGGTCAGGGCCCCCTGGGGTCCCTGAGCCCCACTCCAGTGTGGGAGAAAGGTCCTCCACGTGAACTCCGAACGCCCGGGCTGGTCCCGGCTCTGCCCTGAATGCTCTGTTCCTCGCTTGTGAAATGGGCTGTTTCGGGGCTGGCTGGTTAGCGCCAGGCCTGGGCCTCGAGAAGGATGCTTTGATACGCCCTGTGCCTCTGCACCCCCTTTTCCGGATGCCCTGCCTGTCCCTGGGCCCTCAGGACGGCTTTAGCTCCTTCAGGACCCCCCCCCCCCCACACACACACACACACTGCCTCCACTCAGGGCCTGGCGACAGGATGCCACGGAATGTGCATAACACTGGTGGAGTGGGTCCCGGGTCCGACATGGAGGCGCTAGAAGGCCCTGGAGATGCTCTGAGGAGTCAGACCAGGAGCTCACACCTTTCCCTAGAGCCCCCGTTTCTTTTCTGTGTGGAGCAGGGAGCCAGCCTGGGAGAGTCTCAGGAGCCCAGCCATGAAAGGATTATTGCTTTTAGTTCCATCCGTTTCCATGTGCAGCCCCCTGCACGTCCTTCTGAGGTCACCCTCAGCAGCTCTGTCAGGTAGGAGTGTTCCGTTTCCAGCTCCGCCACTTTTATAGCAACCCCGTGACCTGGAGCAAATCGCTTAACCTCCCTAAGGCCTCATTGCCACGCCTGTCCCTTGAGACGTCACTCCTTAGCCATGTTAGGGGGACAGAAGCAACAGGATGGGCAGACCTCCGCTGCAGAGGTGTGACTTAAGTCAGGGGCTCTAGAAAGGGTCTCTAGACCAGGAAACGATTGCAGGAGGAGGCAGAGCCTCAAAGGATGAGAGGGATTTAGGCCCGCAGAGAGGGGAGGCCAGAAGTGACACAGCAGGCAATGCTCAGGAGTTATGAACCCCACCAGCGGGAAGAGGGCGGCCCTCTGTTGGAGGAGCAGTAGGGGATATCTGAGGGGCAGGGACACAGGGTGGCCTGCTCCCAAAGGGGAAGGGAGCCACTGATGGTTCTTGAGCATCTGAGACGGGCTTAGTGGAAGGTGGATCAACCAATCCAAGAAGGTTCCAAAGAGCTGTCCCCAAGGAGGCGCTGTCCTCCCTGGTAACAGGGAGGAGGGACCCCTCACCTGAGCACCTTGTGGGTGATGTCCTCGTCCGTGATCCCGCTGTATGTCAGGTCCTCGTTCCACACAGGATTCAGCGTGTTCCTCTGAGTCTTTGTCTTTAACTTATTGGCCTAAGGTGTGGGGACGAAGGGTTCTCAGTACGTCGTGATGCACAGAGGCTGGAGGCAGGAGAAAATTGGGGACAGACCCGCAAGCTGAGTGAGTCCGGGGGACAGGGGAGGGGGAGGCCATTACCTTGCAGGCTCCAGGCAGCAGGTGCAGCTTTACGTAGGGGTCGGCCAGGCCGTTGAAATCCATGGGCTTGAGGCCCTGGGATAGCGTGGAGGAAAGAGGGCTGTGAGCTCCCAGTCTTATCAGCCTGCCCTCCCTCCCTGTCTCTGCAGAGTGGACCCCGGCGGGGGGGGGGGGGGGGGGGGGGGGGGGAGGGGAAGAATGGGGGAAGGAGCAGGAGTCAGGCCTAGGGAAGGGAAGGGGGGGAGGCAAACAGGACCAGGGCTTGGGAGGCAAGAAGCACCCACCTTGGCCCTGAGGATACTACAGTGCAGCGTGCAGGAAGCCTGGTCATAGAGAAGGTCAAACTCCAGCATGCCCAGGGCGGCTGGAGGAGAGGGAAGAGGTAGCCTGAGTCAGTGAGTCAAGACAGGTGTGTGACAGAGAGCCGGGGGGCAGGCCCGCTCCGTGGGCCAGCTGTGAAGGTGTGCGCCCGTCTGCGTCTATCAGCCTGCGGAGTGTGTGCGCGCGTCTGGGTCCCTGGCTGGGCTGCAACTGGGGCTGTGTGGGTGGTTGAGTGTCTCAGCAGAAATATTGAATATTGAGCCTGGCTGAAGCTGTAATCACCATTCTGACTGCAGCTGTGGTGGCCGTGCCCGCCGCCTCCCCACGCCCAGCGGGGGCCCCGTGCCCCTGCTGTGAGCCTGGAGCCCCCACTAGCACCCTGAGCCTTTCAGGTCCCCAGACTCACTGGTATCGTCCGAGTCATAGCTGTCCACCTCAGCTCCATCCTCAGGCGTGGTGGCCCCAAGGAGGGCTGCGGGGGGCGCCAAGGCCAGGGGCGCCAGTCGGGCCGGGGCCTCTCCGAAGCCCCTGCCGCCCCCTTCGGGTCCCAGTCCCCGGCGGGGGAAGTAGTCAGAGATCTGGCGGATGGGCCGGATGGGCCCGGGGCACACGTTGATGGCCATGTGCTCCTGGATGTTGATGGTCATGCGGTCGCCCCTGCGGCCCCTCATGCAGCACCCCTGGGTGGGGGAGGGAGGTTCCAGAGAGCGTGAGCCCGGGGCTGACTTCAAACCTACCATCTGCTGGCTGAGGGCCAGGCAGCACCCTCCTGGATCTGTGGGTCCCCAGTGGCCTCCCTTCCTAGGTATTGAGGGAGACTGCAGCCTGTGCCAGCTGACGGCCAGGCAGAAGGCCTGGGCCCTCCAGACCCCCAGCTGTCCTCCACAGGGGCTGCGCTGCCAGCCCCCCCAGATAGGTCCTGGCTCCATCTCAGCCTTGCCCACTTACCTCTGGATTGTCCCTTTGTCATCTTCCCAGCTCCTACCCTCATTCTGGGCTTCTGGCTGCCCTGGGCCCTATCTACCCCTAAAGCAGCCCCATTGGTCCTCTCCTCTGTCTCTCTGAGGCTCTGGCTATCCTTCAGCACCAGGCGCTTGTCAGGTCTGGGTATCACCCACCCCTTAGGTTTTCACTTCCCACTGTCCCTTCATTCAGCCCCAGGATCTGCTGGCCTCCCTGGTCCCCTACCCCCGCAGCTCAAGGTGAGGACCCCTGCCTCAGATGCCACCTCCCGAGACTGGCTCTCCAGAGGAGCCAGAAATTGCAGCCTCCCGAGAGCCAAACACCCCCGGAGGCACACACAGGCTAACACACACTCACCCTCACCCTCGCCCCTGGCAGCCCAGGCCCCTGCACCTGTCTCTGCGCCTCCAACAGGTGCCCAAGTACTGGGGGGACAGCGGGTGCCGGCTGGGCGGCGGCGGCCGGCGATTCCCAGGGCGGCCGGCGAGAAGAGCGCCGAGTCCGGCAGTCTGAGCCGAGAGGGAGGGAGAGCTGGAGAAAGTGCGGGGGGGAGGGGGGGAGCGTGGTGGAGGCGAGGATGCAGCCGGCGCAGGCGGCGCGGGGCGGGGAGGGGCGGCGGGAGGCTGGGGAGGGGGCGGGACTACTCTCCCGCCGGCGCCCGCCCGGGCACACTTAGGAGCGCGCACGAGTGCACACACACGGGCAGGCTGGCACTCGCATCTTGCACGGGCACTCCTGTGCGCACGCCTGTGCCCACGTGCGCACGCTCACACTCGTGCACAACCCCAGACACGCGCTGGCACACTCACCGTGGAGAACTTCGCAAACACGCGGGCTCCCTGCGCCACCAGGAACCCACAGCGAGAACTGCCCGGTGTTCCCCAACTCCTCCCGGGAGACCCGGGCC
This sequence comes from Sus scrofa, assembly GCF_054392235.1. Classification (NCBI taxonomy): domain Eukaryota; kingdom Metazoa; phylum Chordata; class Mammalia; order Artiodactyla; family Suidae; genus Sus; species Sus scrofa. Next base: position 18,085,941 of record NC_139385.1, read on the forward strand.
CCCGCTCCGCCCCCGCGCCGAGCGCCTTAGCCTCCCTCCCGCGCCTTCTCCTTGCTTTCCTCCCGGGTCTCCAGGGCGGACCACCGGCCTAGTTGCCATGGCGACGCCGGTTCATCCTTTCCCCCCTTCCCCCCTCGCGCGGTCTCACGCCCCTCCCCCGCAGACAGCCTTCGGAGAAGGGGGGGAGGGCATATGGCCCTCCCCTCCCAATATCCGTAGGGGCGGGGCCTGAGGGGCGGGGCTTAGAGATCCGCAGTGACCCAGGGGCGGGCTGAAGAAGAGGGTCTGGTAGGCCCGCGGTCCCTGGTTTGGGATCTTGGGGTCCCGGACCCGGTCAGGGAAACGTCGCAGTCGGAGGTCAGAGGCTGTGGCTTCCCCCACGCCTCCTTCATTCGGCTGTTCAGGCTTCTCTCCTTGTGACCCAACCCAGCCCCCGAGGGTCCATGTCCCCTTCCCAGGGATGGCTTCTCCTTCGGGAATCCACCTTCCCTCGCCCTCCGATTTCCAGTCTGTCCCTCAGGTGGGGCGGGGCGTCGGGCTTAGTTTAAATGCCCCGGAGCCCAGCAGTCTTTCCTCCTCCGTCTGCCTCCTCTCACCTGAACCCTGCCACCTGCAGTCTAACCCCAGCCTTTGATCTTTGCTCTCCTTTGCCCCAGACTTGCCAGCCCTTCAAGGCTTATTCACTTTGCTGGCTCTCAGAACATTGCTTGCAGTTTCTAGAATACACCTGGATCTCTCAGATCTCCAGACCTTTGCTCACCCAAGGTCCCCAGCTGGGAAGATCTTTCCTTTCTTCAGGGGTCATTCTGGACCACCTCTTCCTAAGACACTTACTGGACCATCCGCACCTCCACCCCTGGCCCAGGCCCCAGCTCTCAGTGCTATCTCAGGTTCAGCTCTGGTAGCACTGGTTTGTCATACCTGTTTACATTTCTCCCCCACTACCAGGGAGCAGAGGCTGCCTCAAGCTAGTCCTGGCACTAGATTGGCACCACTAAGTAGTATGACTTTAGGTTGCATAGCCGTGTGAATATACTTAACATTGCTGAACTGTGTGCTTGAAAATGGCTAAGATATAAATATTCCTATGTGGATTTTTACCCCAGTTTTTTTTTTTTTAAGAGAAATGTGAAATCAAACTACACTGAGATACCACTTGTCGCCTATCAAATGCTAAAATTCAAAGCAAAAGTGAAAACACAATGTTAGCGAAGCTGCGGGGAAATGGGCACCACCTCTGTGGAGGCCAGTCTGACAATGGCTACTGTCAGACTCTTTGACCCAGAAATTCTACTTCTAGGATTTGGCCCATGAGCAAAAATGACAGAAGTTCAAGGGCATTAACCACAGCATGTTTGCAATGGCAACAGACTAGAAACAACCTAAAGGTCCACGACTGGGGAAGTTCCTGTCGTGGCTCAGCAGAAACGAATCTGCCTACTGTCCATCAGGACCCAGGTTCAATCCCTGGCCTCGCCCAGTGGGTTGAGGATCTGGCGTTGCTGTGAGCTGTGGGGTAGGTTGCAGAGGCAGCTCGGATCCCAAGTTGCTGTAGCTGTGGCATAGGCCAGCAGCTACAGCTCCCATTTGACCCCTAGCCTGGGAACTTCCATATCCTGCAGGTGTGGCCCTAAAAAAAAAAGACCAAATAAATGAATAAAGGTCCACGTGACTGGTTCAATCAAGTTATGCCACAGTTTCACACAATGAAATAGCATGCAGCCACAATGAAGGAAGAAGCCGTTTATGTATTTGCACAGAATCATCTTAACAGTATCATGGGAACTGAAAAAAGTAAGGTACAGAGGAGGATGAATGGAATGTTGCCATTTGAATGAGAAAAAAAAAAAAAAGAGCTTATATGTGTTTGTTTATTTGTTCATAAATTATTTCTGAAGCCTGCACAAGAAAGTGGTAACTATGGTGACCTCGGAGGAGGCTGCTCTGAGGCAGGGTAGAGTAGGAATAGAAAAGACTTATTTTGTACCATGTGCATATGTTACCCACTCAAAAGAATATACTAAAATAATGTCTTTTTTTTTTTAAGTAAAGACAACCACTAGGTTTCATTCGAGGTTCTCCAGGATGAAAAAGGAGACAGGACTAGGGGAGATGCTGTCCAAGACCAGAGCAGGTGGGTTTGTTGGGAGGCAGTCCTGGGCCTGCAGTGAGAAGAGGGGCAACCTGGGCAAGAAGCCCACGTCTTGCTTCCTCTGTTGCTTTCTTTTCCTGGGGCTTAGCTCAGGTCCACCCGCGCACCTCGGGGAAGCCTCATTGCAGGAAAGTGAGGGTAAGGCTGGAGTTCCAGCCAGTTGCAAGGGAAAATAGAGATAGTGCTGAGTCCTGGTTTGTCCAGAGATGGAAAGGCTTTTCATCCATCCATTAAGCCAATACATATTTATTGAATACCTACAATACCTTGGGCTACAGCTATGACCAAGGTCAACAATCTCTGGCTTCACGGGCTTGTAAGGGAGAGAGAAAAATACACAGACAACTCCAGTGCAGGGGATGGTCAGAAAACTCAGGTTCCTGGAGTTCCCTTTGTGGCTCAGTGGTTAATGAACCCGACTAGGATCCATGAGGATGAGGGTTTGACCCCTGGCCTCACTCAGTAGGTTAAGGATCCAGCTCTGCTATGAGCTGTGGTATAGGCGGCAGACGCGGCTCAGATTTGGCCTGGCTGTGGCGGTGGTGTAGGCTGGCAGCTGTAGCTCCGATTCGACCCCTAACCTGGGAACCTCCATATGCCACGGGTGCGGCCCTAAAAAGACAGAAAAAGAAAAAAGCAAACTGAGGTTCCCTTCCCAGGGGCAGTGTTGTCTCAGCCGAGACCTGGCAGATGAGGAGGAGTCACTGGATCAAGTGTGGGCCAAGATTTTCCTGGGCAGAAGTGTATGCAAAGGTTGGGGAGTATTGAGGAAGGGAAGCCTGGCTTCCCGAGGGGGGCAGGTAGACAAAAATCTCCCACATGTGGATGAGAACTTCTGAACAACACAGGAGCCATGGGAAGCCTCTGGAGGGTTTTAAGTAGCAGATCCATGTGTTCTGGTTTGTTCTCGCTGCAAGAAGGGCGACTAGAGTGAGTTCCCTTTGTGGCTCAGTGGTTAACGAATCCGACTAGGAACGATGAGGTTGCGGGTTCGATCCCTGGCCTTCCTCAGTGGGTTAAGGATCCAGCGTTGCTGAGAGCTGTGATGTAGGTTGCAGATGTGGCTTGGATCTGGCATTGCTGAGGCTGTGGTGTAGGCCAGCAACTGTAGCTCTGATTAGACCCCTAGCCTGGGAACCTCCATATGCTGCAGGAGTGGCCCAAGAAATGGTAAAAAAGACAAAAAAAAAAAAAAAAAAAGAGCGACTAGCGAAAGATCAAGCAGTCCACAGGCTGTCGCAGTAAAGCCCAATGAGACTTGGGGTTGACTTGAACGAGGCGTGCAGCACTGGAGAGGGAGGGCAATGGACGGGTTTGAGATTTAGGTTGGAGATGGAGGCCACTCGTCTTGATTATGTGTTTGCCAGGAGAGCAATAGGGAGGGCTTTGAGATGATTCTTAGGTTATTGTGTTGGACAGAGCACCTAGAGGAACATAGTGAGCCCATTTGCTGTGATTGAAAGAAGGCACAGGAGTTCCCGCTGTGGTGCTGTGGGTTAAGGATCTGGCCTTGCCACAGCTGTGGTGTAGGTTGCAGCGGTGGCTCAGATTTGCTCTCTGGCCCAGGAACTTCCATATGCCGTGGGTGCAGCCAAAGCCAGAAAGAAAGAAGTGGGGGTGGGGGAGAAAGAGAAGGAAAGAAGGAAGGAAGAAAGATTGGAGTTCCTGTCATGGCTCAGTGGTTAACAAACCTGACCAGTATCTATGAGGATGTGGGTTTGATCCCTGGCCTCACTCACTGGGTTAAGGACCCGGTGCTCTGAGTGTTGCTCTGAGCTGTGGTGTACGCTGGCAGCTGTAGCTCCAATTAGACCCCTAGCCTGGGAATCTCCATATGCCACAGGTGCGGCCCTAAAAAGACAAAAAGAAAAAAGAAAGAGAGAGAAAGAAAGAAAGGCAGCACAGGTTTGGGGGGGTAGAAGAATCAAGCGCCCCATTTGGGATCTATTGAGTTTGAGGTGGCTTGGGACATACAGAGCCGCAAAGCAGGAAGTTGGGTAGGGGAGTCTGGAGCTCAGAGGAGAGGGCTGGGCTGGAAATATACATTTATGAGTCACCAGCATATAGATGGTATTTAAAGCCATGAGACTGGATGAGATCACGTAGGGAGAGAGGGTATAGATAGCAAAGAGAAGGTCCAAGCCTGAGCTGCTGAGAGGAGGAGTCGGGAAAATCGGTGACTGTGGCCCCCGTGTCTGGAGGCAGGGTTCTCTATGCGCTGCTGAGACAGAACCAACAGAGAAGTCACAGGTGTGGCAAGTTGTGGGGTCGTGGGCGGACCTGGCAAAAGTGACTTCAGTGGAGGAACGGGGACAAAGCCAGGTCTGAAGGGGTTGAAGAATACATTCAAGGTGAGGGAGCGATGACAGCAAGTGTAGACAGCCCCTTAGGGGTTGTCTGTCTCTACCCTAACGAGGTGCATCCATGCGTTCTCTCCCCTGTGGTCCCCTGAGGGCAGAGGCCATGCCCTGGTGATTTCTCTCTAAGCCCATAAATGGAGCCTAGCACATCATAGGAGTTCGATACATTTATTTAATGGTTGGATGAATAAATGAATGGATAATTCACTGCTTGTATCCTAAAGGCCTCTTCGGGTAGAGAGGGCCGCTGGATTCTTTTGAGGCAGTAGGGGAAACTGCAAAATCCGCTCCAAAGGCTAAAGGCACAGGACCCCCTTCTCCCAGGACCCTGCCTCCCAGCAAGCTCTCCCCCCTCAAGACAGCTGCATACAGGCCTGGAGCCAGCTGTGTCCCTGCTGCCTCTCACATGCCTGTGACGCTGGCTAAGTCCCATGCTTTCTTAGAAAAATATGGAGGAAAGAGGCCCCTGTGAGCCAGTCCTGGTGGGGGGAGGCCCCAAAGAAGTTAGTCTGCCTCCCCTCCCCTCCCCCCACCACCTTTTTTCTCTCTGAGCCGCTTCCTTGTTTAGGAAGTAGAAGCTGACCCTGACCAGTTAGTTCCTGGAAGGGCGAGCAGAATGGGTGGGTGGTCCCTGAGGATCAGAAAGCTGAGGGGTGGGGACCCAGTGGAGGTAAGAGCCAAGGACCTCACACGCACGCACGCCACAGACACCTGCCTGGTGTGGGGCACGCCACTGAACTGGGGCTGCTGAACAGGCATCTGTGTAGTGAAACCCAGGAGACCCTGAAGTGTCCTTGGGCTTGGGGGAGGCGTGACTCATGTGGGACAGACAGGCCTGCCTGCCAATCAGAGGGGAGCTAACTCAGCCACTGAGCCATAGGAATGAAAGTGGCTGTTGAGAGAAGTGGAAAGGGAAAAGCAGAAACTAGAAAGAGGAAATGGGATGGCCCTTAGGGAAGAGAGGGGAGCCTGTGAAGGCTCTGTGCATGACCAAGGGACCTGCCCCGAGATGGGCCGGGGACTTCCTCTGACAACCCCCTGCTGGCCATTCACCCCAGCGATACCTTTTCCTGCAGCACCTGATACAACCTGTGGGAAGAGGCGGGAGGACCTGGAGTCGGGGAGCTGTGCCTTCCTTGGGCTAGAACATGGGAATGGCAGGCAGGTGGCACTGCTGCCACCTAGTGGAAATGCCTGTTATTTCGCTAGTTCTAACCCCAAGGTTGTCCTTCAGCTGAGCCCTAAGACTGGGTTTGGGGGATGGGGTAGACCCCTGCCCCTGCATTTGGGGACACAAGGCAAGAGGGAACCTCAGGGAAGAAAAGACACACCCTTGGGAGATGTGTGTGGCCCACATCACTGCCCCTCTGTGCCTTGGTCCCCTTTTCTGTAAGATGAGGTCAGTAGTACCTACCTCACGGGATTTTACGACGTTTAAATGAATCAGTCCATGTAAAGTACTTGGCATAGTAGCACATGCTCAAGAAATGCTACCTGTGGTCAATCCAAGGGGTAACTGGAAATGTTTAGCCCTGTTCCCTAGCCCCGACTACCACCATCAAATCTACAGGGCCTGCTAGACAAATATAGATTTCCTGGCTTTCATCACGAATGCCCCACTGAGTTCCTATTTGTAAATCCTGGGGCTCCTACTGTTCTATCATCAGCATCAACCCAAAGGCTCTGTGGGTCCCAACCTCTCTTCTCCTCTGATTCCGGGGCTTGGGGGGGAGGGTCCCAGATCCCAGCACTTTCTCTCTCCCCTCACCCCAGGCTGTGTGATCAGAATGGCTCTGGGCTGTGACATCACAGAGCCCTCAGCCATCACAGGAGTGGAGGGGTGATGAGGCCATGGCAGTGGGTGTGGGTGTGGATGTGGCTGGTTGGGCTGGGGACCGTAGCACCAGGTGGGATGGTGCCCTGGGAACAGTGGGCAGGAGGAAGGCTAAGGTGGGGGGGAGGGGGTCAGTGCCCCTGAGAGGCTGGGAGGCCAGGCCCGGCCTTTGTTCGCCATGCTTCTCTCCCATCCTCCCTGCCCAGTGTGGGCCTCCAGGAGAGCTTAGCTGACCCTCAAGAAGTTCCTAGAACAAAATCAAGCCCCTCCACAGCTGCACTAAGGCCATGTGACCTGACAGGGCCCTGGGTCTGCCTCAGCCTCTTGGGTGGGGGACAGAGGTCCACTTGGCTCTTTCATAGACTTTGCTCTGGGTCCCCAGCGCCCAGCCCGGAAAAGGTCAAGGCCTTGGCCCAGAGAGCAGAGTCTCCGTTCTTCCTAGACAGACCTGATTTCTTTGATTACCCAGACTCGGACCAAGCCAGGCTCCTGGCCGTGGCCCAGTTCATTGGCGAGAGACCTGTCATCTTTGTTAACTCAGGTATGAACCAGCTTAAGAAGGGGCTGCCCTCCTCGCCAGGGCCTGGAGGACCGCTGCCTTTGGCCTTTCCATCGGAGGTCAGTCCGGGGGCCCCTGTCTCCCCCTGTCTAGCAGGTTCTGACTCCAGTTTCTTCCATCATATTCTGGTGGGTGCTCTGGTGGCGGCCTTCTTCTTCCTGCTTTTCCAGTTCTGCACACACATGTAAGGCCTGCCCCCTCCCACCACCTCTGCCTTCCTTGGGAAGAGGCCAGAGGACCCAAAATCCCAGGGTTTGGGGGTGGGGGGCTGCGTGACCTCCCATCTCTGATCTCCACACCCCATAGGAGCTGCCACAAAGGGGCCTAAAAAGCTGGACGAGGGCCCCGGACTCTGCCCTGAGTGCCCTCACTGGCCCTCCTCTCCTGCAGATGAATAAAAGTCCTTGCTTCTTTCTGCCTGACTGCTCAGTGACCAGCCAGGGGGTCCTGCCCGGTCCTGTGGTCATCAGGCTTTCTATCCCCAGGCACCCCCTCCCTTTCCAGCCCCAAAGAACTGGGTGACCAGGGCCTCGGTGGCGTTCACGCGGATCGACTTTATTAGCGGTCTGTAAAGCACCTCTCAGGGTCCCCCGACCCCAGAATGGAGGAAGCCTAGAGAGGTCTGTAGCACCAGGGACATGCCAGGGCCCGAGGGCAAGATGTGCAGCCTAAACCGGGGAAGGGACCAGGCACCCCTCCCGCCTGCCCGCAGGGTTGCTCAGCACTGGGAAGGCTGGGGGGGCGGTAGCAGCCACCTCCCTCCCCCACCCCGACAAATGAGTTTGAATTTGGATGAATAAATAAAATAAATAAGATTCCTCAGGCTGGCCTCCCCTGGAGAGGAGCTGTGGGGACAGCCACAGGCTTTAGATAGGGTGTCCCCCCCACACCTCCTAGATGACAGGGAGCTGAGAGGAGTTTGCAGCAGGGGGGCTGGGATGGCCTTGGCAGCAGGGCCTCCCCCATGATTCTTTGAGTCCTGGTCCCCTCAGTCTCCCCAGCCTCAAGCCCGAAGAGGTGTGACTTTTCCTCTTCCTTCGCTTCTCCAGGGTCCCGGGGAGGTGATGGAGAAAGGGGTTTGCAGGAGCGGGTCTGCCCTCAGCTGAGGCACTGTGGGAAGCGGTCCCCTCTCCAGGCCTTCCATCTCACCGAGTCCCTGCCCTCGGCCCCTGAGGGGACAAGTCCCCATCCCTTCCGAGTCCATCTGTCCGTTCCGGGGGGCTGTCAGGGCAAGAGACCCCTGGTTCCCACCCCCACCCAGCTGTCCCAGAGCCCTGGCCCCACCGGGTGGGAGTGGGGTGGGAGGGTCCCCTGGCCCCACCCTCAGTCCTGGGTCTGACAGGGAGAGGGCGGCCGGGAGCCCCGGGGCCAGAAGAGGCGGCAGGCCCCGCGGCAGATGAGGAAGAACCAGTAGAGCTGCGGGGCGAGCAGCAGCGCGGCGCCCAGGTTGACGTGGGCCGGGATGGCGAGCGGCACGGCGAGTAGGGGCAGGCCCGCGTGCCGCCCGTAGGCCCAGTACAGGTAGGGGAAGAGCAGCACCCGGCAGCAGAGGAAGCTGAGCAGCATCAGGGCCCCGTTCACCTTGTGCAGCAGCGTGTGCTGCTGCTTGTACTGCGAGGAGGGGCGGGCAGAGCAGGGGCCCGGTGAGGGGCGGGGTTACCTCCGGTCACGCCCCTAGCTCCGCCCCCTGGACCTCCGCCCACCTCCCAGCCTTCCCTGCTCCGGACCCCGGCCAGCTCAGAGCCCCAGGACTCTGCCGCCTCCCCTCTACGCCACCTTACAGTCCCTCCCAGACTTGCCTCTTCACCTGACCTTTTTCTTTCTTTTCTTTTTTTTTTTTTTTTTTTTTTTTTAAGGGCCGCACCTGCGGCATATGGAGGTTCCCCAGCTGGGGCTCCAATCCGAGCTGCAGCTGCCGGCCTACGCCACAACCATAGCCAAGCGGGATCCTGGCCGCGTCTCCGACCTACACCGCAGCTCAGCTCGAGGCAACGTCTGGTCTTTAACCCACTGATAGAGACCGGGGATGGAACCCGCATCCTCACGGATTTACTATTCTCACTCTTAACCCACTGAGCCCCAACGGGAACTCCTTCACCTGTCCTTTAAAGAATCCCCAAAGGTTTCCCTAAAGTACCCACCCTTCCCTTGTCCTCCCAAGCCCACAGACCCTCAGCTCCCCTCTCACCTGGATGAGGATCTTGCCAAGGCAGACAAAGGGGGTGCTGACCTCTGCCATCAGCAAGCAGCCTAGAAAGAAATCTCCTTTGCCTTGACGCCACACCTGCGAGGAGAGGAAGGAAAGAGCCTGGCACCCTGGATTCCTGGGCAGCACCTGCCCTCCCTTGCTCCTCTCTGTCGCTTTTGGAGATGCTTCGCTCTGAAAGCCTGAGCACATGTGAACAGTAGCAAAACTGGGAGCACCCCTCCTGGATCCCTCCCACCGTGCTGCAGGTGAGACAGTGTACCCAATACTGCAGATGAGGAAACTGAGGCGCAGCTCCAAAGCACCACAGCGGGGCGGGGTCCACCCTCTTGCTCTTTGGGGCTGGGCTGGAGCTCAGTCAGCCCTGCATGGGGCCCCCTCCATCCTGGGCCCGTCCTGCTGGAACCTGGATCCGGGGAGAGCTTCCTGAGCCCCTGTGGTGCTGGCCTGATCCAGACAGGAGGCCCTGGCTCTCAGCAGCCCCCACTCACCACCGACAGCGGGAAGCACACGAGCACCATGACGGCGTGGTGGAGCACCATGAGGAACTCCTTGTGCAGGTAGCCTCGCGCCACGGCCCAGATGCTCCCCGGGGCTCTGGGCCTCCCTTCGTCCCCTCCATGCCCCTTGACCTGGTGCTTGTGCCAGTGACAGAGGAACATGGCATAGATGTCATAGATGAAGTAGGGCACAGCAAATTGCGTATAAGCAGAGGAAAGCCAGTGTCTGTTGGGCAGAGAAAGGAGGAGTCAGGGAGATCAAGGAGGAAAGGAGAGGGACAGGCAGCTGCCAGGTGCCCGGGTCCATGCCGGACATGTCCTGGGAATCAGGTCTGTGTGTGTGTGTGTCTTTTTACGGCCGAACCTGCAGCATATGGACATTTCCCGGCTAGGGATCGAATTGGAGCTGCAGCTGCCGGCTTACACCAGAGCCCCAGCAACGGGGGAATCTGAGCCAAGTCTGCGACCTACACCACAGCTCATGGCAACGCTGGACTCCCCCGACCCACTGGGCAAGGCCAGGGATCAAACCTGCATCCTCATGTATACTAGTCGGGCTCAATGGAAACCTCTGAGAGTCAGATCTTGGAAACCTCTGAGAGTCAGATCTTAAGTGATATTTGTAACAACCCTGAGACAGAAGTGGAGTCAAGTTACAGGGTGGAACCTAAGGGTAATCCATAAGAAACTTGCCCGAGGTCATAGAGTCACACAGCCGGCACTTAGTAGGGCTGGAATTCAAGCCCAGACTGATCTCTGAACCCACTCATTCTTTCAAATCCATTCATTCACTCACTCACTCATTCATTCATTCCTATTCTCCCTCTTTTTGCAATGTGGTGGGAGAAAATGGAAGAGAGACAAAAAGACAGCCACAGACCTGAGGGCAGAGATAGAGTGAGAAAACAAGCAGACCAGATCTGAGAAACAGCTGAGGTCAGGGTGGTTTACAGCAGGAGAGATGGGAGTGGTGGGGAGAGATTGTCTGGGCTAACATTAATTGACTGCTCATGACATTGCAGGCACTTTTTTTTTTTTTTTTTTTTTGGTCTTTTTAGGGCTGCAAGTTCAGCATGTAGACGTTCCCAGACTAGGGGTAGAGTAGGAGCTGCATCTGCCGGCCTACGCCACAGCCACAGCAATGCCAGATCTGAGCTGCATCTGCGACCAACACCATAGCTCACAGCAATGCTGGATCCTTACCCCACTGAGTGAGGCCAGGGATCGAACCCACATCCTCATGGATACTAGTTGCTTTGTTACCACTGAGCCACGATGGGAACTCCCTGATATTCTAAATCTTTAACATGCATAAATCTTTTACATGTAAACTGATTTACTCCTACAAAACCCTCTAAAAAAGCAGGTGTGGCTGTCACCCCATTTTACAGATGAGAGAGGCTAGGTAACTGGACCATGGAAAAAACATGAGAAGTCTGGCTCCACAGCCCTTGCTCTCAGCCTCATTGTCCCCTAGAAGACAAGGGACATGGGCCCCGCTGGGGAACTGGAGGTGCTGTCAGTGCTGCCTGTTTGGCCTGAATGCAGCCTCGGCTCTTATTTCTTCAGGTACAGCCAAGCATTAAGGAGAAAACGCTGAGCAAAAGGAGCCAAGAGAGAGCAGTCGCGTGTACTTTCAGAGTAAACAAAAATGCAAAGTGCATGAATATGCAATACTGCATTTTTCTTCTTGAGTCAGCACACGGAGCACTTTCTCTCAAACCCCTAGTCCTGCCACAGGTCCGAGGTGAGGGTGGGAGGTCGAAGAGGCAGGTTCAGGGGAACTCACCCCCCAGCAAAGTCCAGACCAAAGGGACACAAATATGAGGACCAACTCTGTTTTTTGTCTTTTTAGGGCCACCCCCATGGCATATGGAGGTTCCCAGGCTATGGGTCAAATCAGAGCTGTAGCCACCGGCCTACACCACAGCCACATGGCAATGCTGGATCCTTAACCCACTGAGTGAGGCCAGGGATCAAACCCAAGTTCGAATGGATACTAGTCAGGTTCGTTAACCACCGAGCCATGACGGGAACTCCTGAGGACCAACACTGAGGAGCTGCTGAAGGGGAAAGCGGAGCAAGACATGGACAAGCCAGCTAAGGACCAGGGGTGAGATGGAAGCAGAAGGTGAGACCTGGGGAAGGCTGGTCTGGAAGGGGACAGGCAGCCCCACTCTAACAGGGATGATTTCAGGAAAAGAGGAGCAGAGTAGTTCCCGCTGTGGCTCAGCGGTAATGAACCCCACTAGTATCCCTGAGGATGCAAGTTTGATCCTCAGTGGATTAGGGATCCGGCATTGCCATGAGCTATGGTGTAGATCGCAGATGCAGCTCAGATCTGGCGTTGCTATGGCTGTGGTGTAGGCCAGCAGCTGCAGCTCCGATTCGACCCCTAGCCTGGGAACCTCCATATGCCACGAGTTCAGCCCTAAAAAGAAAAAAAAAAAAAAAAAAAAAAAAAGGAAAAGAGGAGCAGAGCCCCATGCTGGAGCATGTGATCAGGAGGGGCAGAGAGAGAGAGAGCAGAGGGAGCAGCAGCCCAGGTAAGAGATGAAGGGCAGGAAGGTGCAAAGGGGACCAGCTGGCCTGAAGGAAGTTAGAGAGGAGAGTGGCCTGGAGAGCCAGCCACAGCAGACACAGTGACACAGTGGCTTTGGGAGGTAGGGTCCGTCCAAGACTTCCAGGCCCTGGGCAGCAGCCTGAAGGGTTAAAACCATCCCCATCCTCTCAGCAATTAGGTGCTCAGAGGTAGGAACAGCTGTTGCCCCTGGATTAACCCTGATCCTTCCCACCCACCTGAGGATTAAGAGTCGAAGAACAAGAACAGACGGGGGGGGGGGGCAGTGAAAATGCAGGGGCTGGAAGGTGACCTCTGTAAGAAGGTGAGAGGAGGAGACGTGTGGCGATCCAGGCTCATCTTGGACCTTGGCTCAGCCGGGAGGGAGAGGGCAGGAGGAAGCCAGGTCCCCAGGGTGGGATCTGAAGACAGGGTTTAGCATCCACTACGTGTGGCCAGAAGTGCTCTAGGCGTTTGAGACACACAAGTCAACTCTTCCTCACAGTAGCCCTTTCTGATGGAGATGGACCTCACTCCACAGATAAGGGAACTCATCTGGAGAGAGAGGGGACGCCTCTAGGGGAGGGGCATCCAGACACTGTCCCTGGAGCTCAGCAGCTGTCAGAGAAGGGAAGCAGGACTAGAAGTTAATCGGAGGGTATCAGCACCCTCGGCAACTCTGCATCAGTCTGTGGGCCAACCGAGAGCTGGCCCGTCAGCACCATGGACAGGGCCCCCCTCGCCTCCCTCCTCCTGCCCGACCTGGACCTCTCAGGCCTGGGCTTCGTTGGCAGGCACCAGGCACTGCAGCAGCTCCCAGTGCCAAATTTTGGCCTCTTCACCCCCCAACCCCCCAACCCCACTGCCTCACTCTTAGTGGCCTTGCTTGTGTCATCTCTCTGTCTTGTGCATGGAACTGGGGCTGGACACCTGGATTCTGGGAAGAGGTGAGGGGTGAACCCAGCCCAAGTAGGGAAGCACCCAAGTTGGGTGCTGGTTGGAAATGGGGTCCGAGAGATCAGAGTGGGAGGACATAGGGGAGGAAACGATATTCAAAAAGAACCTACTGTGATGCAAGAGTCTGGGAAACCTGGGAGCCGCTTTCAGAATCCTTTCTGCTCCCCACTCCTTCTCCTCCTGGTTCTGACCTTTAAGGACAGGATGTGGATAAATTTATCCCTGGGTGTTGAGTTGCAGTTACTGCAGTTAACTTGCTCAGGCCCAAGTGCAGGGCTTGGGGACCACTGCCGGAGTCTCCAAATGGCCTGGGGTACTGAGGGGTCACACTTACACACAAGGCTGCTGGAACGGGGGCCAAGGTGGCCTCATGGCACTTACTGGTCATCAATGATGTGCTTGCAGGAGGTGGAAACGATGTAGCCAGCTGTGGAGGCCATGACGGCTTGGACGGAGGACACGAGCCTAGGGAGGAAGAGGGAGCCGTCGGTTGGGGAGAAGAGGCGCCCCTTGGCTTCTCCTCTTGATTGTCCAGTTACTGTGCTTCTCGGGTCACTCCCTGCCCATCTTTCCCCAAGGCTGCTTTGCCCGGGGCTCAGCCCCATTCAGACAACAGTGAGCTCCTGGGTTCACCCCTTTCTCTGCCATCTTCCTCCCCTCAACTGCGGACCCTGAGTCGCCATCCCCTCAGGAGGACACCAGGGAGGTCATCTTGAGGTGAGACGATGCTGAGAATGGGTGGCTGATGACAAAGCCCCCTCCCGGGGAGGGGGTGAGGTGGGGGGCACAGCAGAGCATGGCACAGGAAAGCCCCGGGCCTGTTCTTGCATCACGCAGCTGCCCAGTCATCATGCCGGTCATCCACGGGCTCCTGGGATGTCCCCAGTTGCCCCTGGCCACTTTCCCGCTCTCCGCTTGCCTGCCCCACGCTCCCCTCCCCACCTCCGGCCCCTATGCCAGGGCTGTGCGGAGTTCGTTCCACTGTTCACTCCTCTGTCCCTCTTTGCCCCAAACACATGCCTTGAATACTGCTCGACTCTCTCTGCCCCTTGTCTGGCTCCCTAACATCCTATGGGAATGTTGGAGGCACTTGCTGGCCCTGTTTTGGAGGGTGGGAGGGTGAATGGGAAAGGGAAGAAGAGCAGTCTGAACACTAGTAGACCAGATGGCTGGGTTTGGATGAGGTCTCCTGGGACGGCAGTGAGTAAGGCAGCGAGGAGAGAAGGAAGCTGGGAGGTAGAGCCCACCGACCACTCCGGGAGCCCCCAGACCCCACCGGGCCAAGGATCCACAGACGTGCTGGGGTCCCCTCCATCCCCAAAAAGCCTGGAAAGGGGAGAGGGGTGGAGGGGAAGGGACGCAGTTTACCTGGCGGAGACAATGACCGCGTCGGCCTCCTCCCAGCGCAGCTGGGGCAGCCGCTGGAGCGTGTTCTTGGAGAGGAGGAAGAGTCCGGGGAACACCACCCCCCCAGCCACCATGGGGGTCAGCATGGTGGCTCGGGCCTCCGGCAGGGAGACGAGCGAGCGAGTGGCCGCGAAGGGACAGGGAGGCCGAGCTGAAGGGAGTTAGGGGTGGAGAAGGGATGCCAGGCCAGGCAAGGAGAGAGAGAAAGAGAAAGGGGCACAAAGGGGACAGGGCGGGGACGGGATGGGGCTGGGGAGTCAGACCGAAGGACAGGCGAGCAAGAGGGAGTTAGATGAGACTGGGGACACGGGGAGAGACTGGGGAGAGGGGGGGATCCGAGAAAGGGAGCCCGAGAAAGCCAGTCAGAGGGTTGGGAGAGAGATGAGGAGGGAAGGACTTGGTGAGAGGACAGAGGGAGAGGGTACAGGAGGAGGAGGAGGAGGAGGATGCGGATGGGGGAGGGGAGGGAGAGCGGCAGGTTGGGGGGGGTTACGCGGAGTGGCGGGGAGGGCCCGGGGAGGCGGGGTGGGGGGTGGGACTGTGGTGCCCGCTCTGAAAGGGAGGGCGGGAGGGAAGGGAGACAGAGGAGCGGCGGGGCCAGTGGTCAGCGGTCAGCACTGCTCTCCCGCCTCTCGCTGCCGCCACAGTTCCCGCTGCCGCCGCCGCCGCCGCCGCCGCCGCCGCCGCCCGGTCCAGAGGGCCCCGGAGGCTGCACAGGGCATTATAGAGAGTTCGTGCCCAGCCCCCTGCCCCCTCTGGGGGGAGGGGGAGGGGACGTCACCAGCTGGGGGAGGGCGGGGGAGGGGGAGGGAAATGATGGCACCGACCAGACACCGAGGACCGGGACCTGCAGCGGCGTCTCCCCATGCAGCTCTGAGCCACGGCAGCGGCGGCAGCGGCTGCGACAGAGATGGGGGGGAACGGAGAAAGAGGGAGGGGGAGGCCCTTAAAGAGACAGCCGCTGCGGCACAGGGGGCTGCTGAGGACAAGGGTCAGGGGAGAGTCAGCTCTTTCGCTTGGGGATGGAGGTGGCTGTTGGGAGCCCGGGAGGGGACTGACCCAGCACTTGGCATTTCTTCCTCTGCCAAGGCCTCCCAACACATGTCCCTCGGGGGCCTGTGTGCTTCCAGCTGAGGGTGGCCTCTCTGGTAGAAAGAGGATGCCCTGGAGGAGGGAGCAGGGGAAACTGGTACCTCCCAGTGTCTCTGAAGGATGCATGTCCTTAGGGCTCAGAGATCCCTAGGTCCTTCACCCCGATGGGAGAGAGGGGAACTCTGAGGTATACATGAGGTGCCTGTAGGTCCTGCCCTGGCTGCAAGTCAGTCCTACGAGCTTCTCTAACTCTTGTAACAGTACTGAGGGAATGGCACTTACCCCCTTTTTACAGGTCAAAAAGTGTCCCCAGGCCTTCAGTGGCCCCAAGTTCTCAGAGTTGCGAAGATGCAAGAACCCTCTCATCCTGGGCGGCAGGGGTTAAAGAGAGTGGGAAGCTCTGCCTCCCTGAAAGCCCACCTCAAGCTGAGGATGGCCCTTTCCGTACCCGTGTCCTTGAGGCTATCCGGCCTCTCCCAGCCTGCCCTAAACCCTGGTCATTCTTTTTCTTCAGGTTTATTGTGCCCCTGGCTCCCCTTCCTCTGCAACTTCCTCTCCCCCTGGAAGAGGACCCTGGGGATTGGCTGATTCAAGCCCCTCATCCAGCTGCAAGGAAAGGAGGCCCAGTGACTTGGCCAAGGTCCTGCAGCAGGTCAGAGGCCCAGCCAGAACCACACTTGGCCTCTGCGCCGCTTCTCACCCTCTCACGCGGCCTCCCTGGAATCTGGCCTTCTCATCCTGCACCCAACTGCCCTGTAGACTTCTGCATGATGTGAGGTCCGACTACCCAGACTATCTTTGCTTTCAAAGCCTGCCTGAAGATAGGGTTCAACAGCAACCCTGTAATTTGCCTTTGCCTGACCAAAAGCTCATGCCATCACTTTCCCAGCGGGCTGGGACTTGCGTTGTATGCTGCCCTCTAGTGGTGGACTGTGGGAACAGACCCTGAGAGGTCCCTGGCCTTAGGCAGCAGGAGTTAGGGAGACTTCTAGAGACAATAGCAGGCCTAGCTTCCTGATCTCAGGGCTTCACTCAAGGGAAGAAGGCACCCAATTTCCCCCCTTTTTTTTTTTTTTTTTTTTGCTTTTTAGGGCCTCACCTGCGGCATATGGAAGTTTCTAGGCTAAGGGTCGAATCAGAGCTACAGCCACAGCAACGCAGGATCCCAGTGGCATCTGTGACCTACACCTGAGCTCACTGGATTGCTGGATTGCTGGATTGCTGACCCACTGAGCGAGGCCAGAGTCAAACCTGAATCCTCATAGATACTAGTCAGATCTGTTTCTGCTGCGCCACAATGGGAACTCCGTGAGTATTTTCTATCTGCTAGGCTTGGGGTGAAGTGGTTTATGTTCGCTCTTATTTAATCTTCCCAGATGGTAGTATCTTTGTTTCATAGACAAGAAACTTAAGCTTAGAGGGTTTTGTTGACTGTTTGGTTTTTTGGGGTTTTTTTTTGTTTGTTTGTTTGTTTGTTTTAGGGCTGCACCCGTGGCAGGTGGAAGTTCCCAGGGGCTGAATTGGAGCTGTAGCTGCCAGTCTACACCACAGCCATAGCAACACCAAAATTGAGCCAGTCTACACCACAGCTTGGCAACACCGGATCCTTAACCCACTGAGTGGGGCCAGGGATCGAACCTGGGTCCTCACAGAGACAGTGTCAGATCCTTAACCCACTGAGCCACAATGAGAACTCCTTCACAGGTATATTATTAATCTTTATCAAATAGGCCATAAATTTGCAGCACGAGGGCTCCATCCATCGCATAAATATGTTTTGTTTGGCCAGACTGGTGTTGCCAGTACAGTATTTTCCTAAATTCTACGTTATTTGTCAGTGTTTGAAAATTAGGAGATTTCATATAAAAGCTCAACTTCTTTTAGGAAGCAGTCGGGGAATTTCCGTCATGGCTCAGTGCTTAACAAACCTGACTAGCATCCATGAGGATGCAGGTTCGATCCCTGGCCTTGCACAGTAGGTTAAGGATCCAGCATTGCCGTGAGCTGTGGTGTAGGTCACAGACACGACTTAGATCCTGTGTTGCTATTGCTGTGGCTGTGGCATAGGCTGACGGCTACAGCTCCTATTGGACCCCTAGCCTGGGAACCTCCATATGCTGTGGGTGCAGCCCTAAAAAGAGAGAAAGACACACAAAAAGAAACAATCAGGAGTTCCCATTGTGGGGCAGTGGGTTAAGAATCCAACTAGTAGACTAGAATCCATGAGGATGTGGGCTCAATCCCTGGCCTCCCTCAGTGGTTAAGGATCTGACGTTGCCATGAGCTGTGGTGCAGGTCACATATGTGGCTCAGATCTGGCATGGCTGTGGCTATGGCATATGCTGGCAGCTGCAGCTCAACTGGACCCCTAGCCTGGGAACTTCCATATGCTGCAGGTGCAGGCCTAAAAAGAAAAAAAAAAAATTTACAAACAGGAGCTCTGAGGTTAAATGACTTGGAAAAGATCTCATAGCCAGTGCCTTTGATTCTATATCCCCTGCCCACACCAACTGCCACACGCACTCACGTACGCACATAGTCTGCTTCTGCTCCCATCACTAACTCTTCCTGAAAGTAGGAGACCAGTGCTACCAGCCCTGGCCCCAAGAAAGGGTGCCCTCACCCTGTCCCCTTACTTGGATGCCACCAAAACAGCCTCTGGCCTCTCCATCCGCAGGTTGGAGTGGTTCTGCAGACCCCAGCAGAGGAGCGCGAAAGTCAACGGGAAGAAGACACAGCCCAGTACAAAAAGCAGGGTCATGCCTGTCTGGGGGACAAAAGGTGAGAAAAGGTGGTGGTGAGAACACTTCAGCACAATGTCCCTTGGATCCAGAGGCCCCCTACTTCGCCCCAGTATCTCTGTGGACCATGGGCTACATCTATCTGTAGCCATCAAAAGCCATCAGGCGAGGAGTTCCCGTCATGGCTCAGCAGTTAATGAATCCGACTAGCATCCATGAGGACACGGGTTTGATCCCTAGCCTCAGTCGGTGGGTTAAGGATCCAGTGTTGCCGTGAGCTGTGGTGTAGGTTGCAGAGGCAGCTCAAGTCCTGTGTTGCTGTGGTTGTGGTGTAGGCTGGCAGCTGTATTGGACCCCTAGCCTGGGAACCTCCATGTGCCAAGGGTGCGGCCCTAAAAAGACCAAAAGAAAAAAAAAAGCCATCAGGCGTTTCTCTTCCCCAATCTCTTTGAGATCCATATTGAACTTGAAATATCCCTCAGAGCAATTGGACATCCTAACTTTTTTGGTTATCAATCCAATTCCAACAATTTTATTCATGTTCCCTGTAGTCCCCGAAGCGGGTCGATACCTCCCAGTCCATCTCTCGCCTTAAAATCCCTTCTTGGATTTCCTGTCGTGGCTCAGTGGTTAACGAATCCAACTAGGAACCCTGAGGTTGCGGGTTCGATCCCTGGCATTGCTCTCGGTTAAGGATCTGGCATTGCCTTGAGCTGTGGTGTAGGCCAGCAGCTACAGCTCCAATTTGATCCCTAGCCTGGGAACCTCTATATGCCTTGGGAGCGGCTCAAGAAATGGCAAAAAGACAAAAAAAAAAAAAAAAAATCCTTTCTTTCAGCTCTAATTATGTGCCTGCTGCTCTTTCTTAACTCACCCCATTCCATCCTCTGTCCCCCCCCACCCCAGCTCTTCCTGTCACCTCTCCTAGGGCCTCACCTCTGAAGAGCAAGGTGGAGGCTAGTGAGGAGGCTGGTGATTCTTATCAGCACACAGAACTCAGAAAAAGGAAGGGGGGGGTGTTCAAATGGTGAAGATAAATGAAATTTTAAAAATAATACTTCTTGGAAAAAAATCAAAGCATTATCCCATTTAAAAAAGAAAGCCTCTGAGAACATACATATTTACATATATGTTATTTTTGTCTGCAAAAGCCTCCCCTCCCATTCATTCCAGGGAGGGGAGTGGGGGGGAAGGCCCGGGAGGGATGAAGGGAATCAGGGCCTGCCATCCTGCACCCCTTAAGCAGCTTCGAGGGGACCTTTCCAGGACACACAGAAGGCATCAAACTGGAAGGGCACGAGGCTGAGGCAGCTCTACTGAGGTAGTTGGAGGAGGCGGGAACATCGCCCTCCCATTGGTGGACTGCCAGCGGTTTGGACTATGCCGTCTTCCCATTGGCCCACTTCTTGACATCTGTGCCTATCATATGCTTCCTAGCGGGAGGGGCCTGCTTGGGGTCGTGAGTGGTGGGGAGAACCGAAGACAAAATTGACCAATTAGAATTCGCTGGTGGCTTGACGGACAGCTATGATTCAGGGGCGGAATCGAAAGTGGGAAAGGAAGAGGACACTGGCAAATGAGAGCAGCTTCAGCAGGCGGTTTAGGGTAATAGCTCAGACGGCAGTTCCTAGGGTGGGACCATCTGGGCTTCAGACTCCATGGATAACTAAAGAAACATGCTGTATGGCTCCGTTTGGATGATGTCCAAAAAAGGCACAGATATCTTGGGTGAAAATCAGAACAGTGCATAAATCAAGGAGCCGTATTGACTCAGAGGAGATCCCAGGGAGCCTTGCGAGGGGTTGGGGATATCCTTATAGGGATCATAGGTGTTTGCATGGGTAAACATTCTCAAGGCATAGTCTTAAAATCTGTGCACTTTATTGAAATTCAGATGGAATTTTTGAAATGATAAACACAGACTCTCCCATTCCCTGAATGATGGTGGGCCAGTCTCTGTAGGGCTCAATTCTTCATCGGTCAAGTTTGGATAATAAGAATGCCAGCTCATGAAAAGCTAATTATATGCATTTACTATGGGCCAGACACTAATCCAAGTGCTTAAAAATATCAAGTCAGGAGTTCCCGTCGTGGCGCAGTGGTTAACGAATCCGACTAGGAACCATGAGGTTGCGGGTTCGATCCCTGCCCTTGCTCAGTGGGTTAACGATCCGGCGTTGCCGTGAGCTGTGGTGTAGGTTGCAGACACGGCTCGGATCCCGCGTTGCTGTGGCTCTGGCGTAGGCCGGTGGCTACAGCTCCGATTCAACCCCTAGCCTGGGAACCTCCATATGCCGCAGGAGCGGCCCAAGAAATAGCAACAATAACAACAACAACAACAAAGGACAAAAAGACAAAAAAAAAAAAAAAAAAAAAAAAAAAAAAATATCAAGTCATTTCCTCAAAACAGTTTTTTGGGGGGACACACAAATTTGTAGATGGGGATTATTATTGTACCCATTTTACAGATGAGAAAACAGAGGCACGGAAGGGTTTGTCCAAGATTACACAGTCAGGAAGTTAATGAGGTGGGATTTTTTTTTTTTTTTGTCTTTTCTTAGGGCTGCACCCTCAGCATGTGGAGGTTCCCAGGCTAGGGGTCGAATCAGAGCTGTAGCTGCCAGCCACAACCACAGCCACAGCAATGCAGAATCCGAGCCGCATCTTCCACCTACACTACAGCTCATGGCAACGCTGGATCCTCAACCCACTGAGTGAGGCCAGGGATCAAACCCGCATCCTCATGGATACTAGTTGGATTCATTTCTGCTGAGCCATGACGGGAACTCCACTAGTCAGGTTTTTAACCCATTAAACCATGATGGGAAGTCCCTGATTCATCTGGTTTTTTCTTTTTTTTTCTTTTTACGGTTGTACCTGAGGCATATGGAAGTTTCCAGGCCAGAGGTCGAATCAGACCTGTAGCTGCCAGCCTACACCACAGCCACAGCAACGCCAGATCCTTAACCTGGTGAGCAAGGCCAGGGATCGAACCTTTGTCCTCATGGATACTAGTTGGGTTTGTTAACCACTGAGCCACGGCAGGAACTCCGAGGTGGGATTTTGTTCAGTCATGTTTTCTGAATGTATTGGGCTCTGTTTGGTTAAACAGATACAGAAAACTCATAAACTCATTTTCCTAAAGAGACTGAAAGATTAAAAAAAAAAAAAAGAAAACATCACTGAATAGAATTTAGGCATATCAGCCACATTTTCAGAACTTCTTTCTTTCTTTTGTTTTTGTTTTTGTTTTGCTTTTTAGGGCCACAGCGGTGGCACACGGAGGTTCCCATGCTAGGGGTCGAATTGGAGCTGTAGCCACCGGCCTACACCACAGCCACAGCAACTCGGTATCTGGGCCTTGTCTGTGACCTACACCACAGCTCAAGGCAATGCCGGATCCTTAACCCACTGGAACGAGGCCAGGGATCAAACCCGCAACCTTATGGTTCCAAGTCAGATTCGTTTCCACTGCGCCACCTCAAAGCTTATTTCTGCTAACAGATGAGGCCTCTGCTTGCCTAACCAGCATCCATTCTTCCCACCTTCCTTATTTTGTTGGAGACTAAAAGGTGCCTATTTAGGCATAGGAGGAAGGAGTTACCATTGTGTCTCAGTGGAAACGAATCCAACTAGAATCCACAAGGATGGCGGTTCAGTCCCTGGCTGCACTCAGTCAGTTAAGGATCTGGCATTACCACGAGCTGCAGTGTAGGTTGCAAACTCGGTTCAGATCTGGCATTGCCATGGTTGTGGCACAGGCTGGCAGCTACAGCTCCATTTCCACCCCTAGCCTGGGAACTTCCCTACGCCACAGGTGTGGCCGTAAAAAGAAAAGAAAAGAAAAAAAAAAACTATAGGAGTTCCCTTGTGGCACAGTCGGTCAAGGATCCAGCATTTTCACTGCAGTGGCTCAGTTTGCTTCTGTGGTATGGGTTCAATCCCTGACCTGGGAATTTTCACCTGCTGCAGGTGCTGCCAAAAACAAAAAAGTAACCAAACAAAACGCTCCTATATTTCCCAGCCTCCCTGGCCGTTAGAGGTCTGGCCAATATGAGGTCAGCCAAAGTTATTATGTGGGGTTATGAGGAAAGCACTTTTTTAAAAGGGAGACAATGTCACAAGGAAAGACATATAGAGAGGGCCTTAAACATGTGAAAAGATACTAAACTGAAGTTTCTTTTTTTCTTTTTCTTTTTTTTTTTTTTTTGTCTTTTTGCCATTTCTTGGGCCGCTCCTGCGGCATATGGAGGTTCCCAGGCTAGGGGTCTAATTGGAGCTGCAGCCTCCGGCCTACGCCAGAGTCACAGCAACACCAGATCAGAGCCGCGTCTGCGACCTACACCACAGCTCACGGCAACGCCAGATCCTTAACCCACTGAGCAAGGGCAGGGACCGAACCCGCAACTTCATGGTTCCTAGTCGGGTTCGTTAACCACTGCGCCACGATGGGAACTCCTAAACTGAAGTTTGTTTGTTTGCTTTTTAGGGCCTCACCGGAAGCATATGGAGGTTCCCAGGCTAGTGGTTGAATAGGAGCTGTAGCCGCCAGCCTATGCCAGGGCCACAGCAATGCAGGACCTGAGCCTTGTCTGTGACCTACACCACAGCTCACGGCAATGCCGGATCCCTAACCCACTGGGCGAGGCCAGGGATTGAACCTGTGTCCTCATGGATACTAGTCAGGTTCGTTACTGCTGAGCCACGATGGGAACTTCTAAAATACTAATATAATTTCTACACCTTCTTTCATTTAAGCATCATTACAATCCTAGAAATAATCTCCCCATTTTATAGCTGAGAAGACTGAGGCGCAGAGAGGTTAACTGACTTGCCCCGGAACTGCCCAGTCAATGGCAGAGCTAGGACTCAGCCTCGGATCAACTTGGCTGCTGCCTTCCAAGTTGGGAACAGAGAGCTCAGGAAACGGGGAGGCAGAGGGAGGGATGAGGGGAGCCTGCAGAGTGGGAGCCATTCTCCCCTGTGGTGCTGGGGGCCAGTCGTTTTTCCTAGGTTGCTGTGACTTACCCAGGTATTGAGAGGGAGGAAGGGAAGTCGTGGGCTGAGAGCCGGTAGAGGTCAGGCCCTCGTTCCATTGGCATCTGGACACACTCTTCTACATGTCTCACTTTCTTTATCAAGTTCCTTCTGTTCAGAACAGTCCAAGGCTGCTGGGCTTGTCTGGGAGATAAAGAACGAGGAGAGAAAAAGAAAAATCATTGTTTACAGCAATGGCTTTCACCCTTTTTTTGCAGTGACCCAGAAGAGAGGCTTTTATTTCATGACTCAGCACACACAGACACATACCAGACTAAACTTCCTCACAATACATTTTGTTTTTTAGCTTTCTAGGGCCGAACCTGTGGCATATGGAGGTTCCCAGGCTAGGGGTCAAATCAGAACTACAGCAGCCGGCCTACACCACAGCCACAGCCATGCAGGATCTGAGCCACGTCTGTGACCTACACCACAGCTCACAGCAACACCGGATCCTTAACCCACTGAGGGAGGCCAGGGATTGAACCTGCTTCCTTAAGGTTATAGTCAGATTCGTTTCTGCTGAGCCACAAAGGGAACTCCATCCTCACAATACTTTCTTTTTTTTTTTTAATTTTGTAATGATTTGTATTTTTTTCATTATAGCTGGTTTATATCCTCACAATACTTTTTTTTTTTTTTTTTTTTTGTCTTTTCCAAAGCTGAATCTGCGGCATATGGAGGTTCCCAGGCTAGAGGTCGAATCGGAGCTACAGCAGCTGGCGTACACCACAGCAACACAGGGTCTGAGCCGCTTCCATGACCTACACCACAGCTCACAGCAACGCTGGATCCTCAACCCACTGATCGAGGCCAGGGATTGAACCCGCAACCTCATGGTTCCCAGTCGGATTCGTTAACCACTGAGCCACATTGGCAACTCTTCACAATACTTTCTGATGCTGATTACATGCCACGCACACTGTACTATATCATTTTTTTCTCCCCAAACGCTGATCATGACCCATTAAGCCAATTACACGATCCACCAAGGAGTAACAGCCCACGTTGGCAAAACCTTGGTTAAGAGCAGTATTTCTCAACTTTTTTTTCCACTATTGTTCCCCGAGCCTTTTTAGACATTTTGTTTCCTCATCACCACTCTTCGTGAACTTTTTTTAAATATAAAATTTTTTTCTTTTGTCTTTTTTTTAGGGCCGCCCCTGCAGCATATGGAGGTTCCTAGGCTAGGGATCAAATCAGAGCTGTAGCCGCCCAACCTACACCACAGCCCCAGCAACACCAGATCCAAGCCTTGACTGCCTACACCAGAGCTCATGGCAATGCTGGATCCTTTAACCCACCAAGCAAGGCCAGGGCTTGAACCCGAGTCCTCACGGATACTAGTTGGGTTTGTTACCGCTGAGCCACAACAGGAAATCCTTTTTTTGTTGTTGTTTTTGCTTTTGTTTTGTTTTGTTTTGTTTGCTACACCTGCTACGTGTGGAAGTCCCTGCGCCAGGGAGTGAACCCGCACCACAGCAGTGGTCCAAGCCGCTGCAGTGACCACATGTGAGCCTGAACCTGCTGCACTGCAAGAAAACTCCATGAACTCATGGATCCTAGTTGGGTTCGCTGAGCAACAACACAGCACCAAAGGAAACTTTTTATCACTGCTGCAAATAGAAAACCAGTATCCCTTGTTGTAAGGAGAAGGTAACAAAAAATAAAATGAAAAAACTTGTGCCTTCATTCTCCCTAGATATGATCACATGCTCACTAGGAATTCTTTGGAGCTGGAGGCCTTTTTCTCTCTCTTTGTTAAAGAAAAGACAAGGTGAGATAAGCGAAGCTAGGGAGGTGTTAAAGGCTCTAGCAGCAAAATGAGACTTTGTCCTGGACTAATTGGAAGTGTTGAAAGGGAATTGGAAAGAGAATGGCTTTCTCTCTCTCCCCCTCCTTTTTTCTTTTTTTTTTTTTTTTTTTTTTTTTTGGTCTTTTTGCTATTTCTTGGGCCGCTCCAGCGGCATATGGAGGTTCCCAGGCTAGGGGTCCAATTGGAGCTGTAGCCACCAGCCTACGCCAGAGCCACAGCAACGCGGGATCCGAGCCGCGTCTGCAACCTACTTCACAGCTCACGGCAACGCCGGATCGTTAACCCACTGAGCAAGGGCAGGGACCAAACCCGCAACCTCATGGTTCCTAGTCGGATTCGTTAACCACTGCGCCACGACGGGAATTCCCCCCTCCTTTTTTCCCTCTTTCTCTTCCTCTCTTCTCCTCCCTCCCTCTCCTCTCTCCCCCTACCCCCCCTCCCGCTCCCCTCCCCCATTCCTCCTCCCCTCTCCCCCCACCCCTCCCCTCCCGCTCCCCTCTCCCCCCCACTCCTCCCCTCCCGCTCCCCTCTTCCCCCACCCCTCCCCTCCCGCTCCCCTCTCCCCCCACCCCTCCCCTCCCTCTCCCCTCTCCTCCCTCCACCCCTCCCCCGACACTCTCGGTCTCTCTGTCTAAAATAAACCGAGGTGGTCCCTGGTCTGGGCGTCCTAGGACGTGTCTGAACACCCCGCGGAGGAAGAAGACAGCACCAGCCACTGCTGGCACGGGGCTGCAGCCCCTGGCTACACACACCTCCGAAAGACAGCGGCGACTTCGGACACCTCTCTCCCGCCCCAGCCTGACTCCCCAGGTGAGTCCCTCTCTCACCCCCGACGGACTTCACAAGCCTGTCTCACAGTTCATCCCGGGCCTGCAGTTGGCCGTTTCCCGCTCTTTCAGCCTCTTTGAAGGCCAGATGCGGTCCTGCGCATCCTCCTCCCCTGAGCGCCGCCGCCGCCGCCTCGGCCCTGCGGAGGTGTACAGGTGCGATAGCATCGAAGGCTGTGAATAAGTAAATAAGCAGCCAGAAGTGGCCCGTTTCCCCACATGATACCCAGGGAAGGGTCCAGTTCCCCCTCCCCATGCTCTGGGGAGTGTCCTGGCGGTGCACCAGATCATTTATTATTCAGTGCTTTTATTGTCCCTGTCCCAAGGTAGGTACTATTCCAAGCAAGTTCAGCCCCACCCTTCATCTGTGCCGTAGAAAAGGCCGAGGCGGCACATTAGGGGAGTCGGAGGGAGACAACTAAGCGTTCAGACCATTTTCCCTCCTTAGGTTGGCTGTGTGACCTTGGGCAAGTGTCAGAACCTCTCTGAGCTCCAGTTGTGTACAAAGTCCCATTGCCTGGGCTCCAATCTTAGTTCCATCACTCACTAGCCAGGAGAACTTGTGCAAGCGATTTGGCTCCTCTGAGCCTCAAGCTTTTCATCTATAAAATGGGGACAGGAGCAGTAGGGCTGTGGGATGACTGAATGAGATGAGATGTGTGTAAACACAGTTACTATGTGGCACATTGTAAATAGTCATTGCGATCGTCATTCAAGGTTCTTGTTCTCTTTTTTTAATGACTCATGTTCTGTGCCAGGTGCTCTACCTATATTTTCTCTGAGCATCACAATAAGCCTTGGCAGTCTCTTAGCCCCACTTTCCAGATAAAGAAGACTGAGTCCCAGGGAGGTCAACTGACTTGTTCAAGGTCACACCGACACACGGTGGCAGAACTAGAATTCAAGCCTAGATCATAATTCTTTTCTTTTTTCTTTCTTTTTTTTTGGCTATGCCCGCAGCATGTGGAAGTTCCCAGGCCAGGGATCAAACCCCACGCCACAGTTGCAACCCGCACCACACCTGTGGCACCACTGGATCCTTAACCTTCTGTGCCACACAGGAACTTCCCATAGTTCTCTTCTTTTTTTTTTTTTCTTTCTTTTTTTTTTTTTTTTTTTTTGGCCACAGCGTGCAGCAGCTTCACATTTGAGCCCAGTTCCCAGATCAGGGATTGAACTGGGGCTGCAGTGATGAAAGCCCTGAATCCTAACCCCTGGACCACCAGGGAACTCTCCATAATTCGTTTCTCTCTGTAAAGTGGAAGTGATGGTTTCTGCCTACTGTTAGGAGAAAATAAGGGAAAGTCTGTGACGAGGGCGCCACTGACCCTCTAGTTCAGCAGAGTTCAGCTTCTTATTCCCCCAGAGAGTAACTACCTAAGCATCAGCCTTTCATTTTCATAATAAGGAGGCTAGTGAACCCCATCTTGGTCTCTGGGAGGCCATATTACCTGGAAGCATTAGATCAAAATCAAAACTGCCAGATTCCTTTCCCACGTCCAAGCCCAGGTCCTCAGAGGCTCCTTTCATCTTCTGGGCTTTCTCTGCATCTCAGGTCTCCCACTTACCCCATGATTTTTGGAAAGCTATAGTCTTTTACTCTCTCTCCCAGGGGCGGTGTGAAACCATGAGTGATAATATCTTCCATCGCCAGCTTTGAACTTCAGGTAGGAGACCTTATGGCAGTTGGACTATCTGAGAGGTCAGTTTCTCCCTGCTTCCAACAGGGGGTGTGATGTGGGTGGAAGCGGGGCCCTGGCCAAGTGGGGTGCGTTCATCACCTCCTTTCTTGCCTTGCAACAAACAGACCTGGTGCCCTGTGCTGCCTCCTGCATAATGCATGTGCTCGTGGTAGGAACAGAACCCCGTCCGTGGTGAGTCTGGCCACTGTGGGCCATGGACGTGTCCAGAGGCCTTGCCAAGGCTGATGTCTCTAGGATGTTGGCAGGAAATGAGGAGACAGAGGGAGTATGTGTCACCTGAAAATTTTCCTGGGGCTGAGGTGGGAACAGGTTGCATCTTGAGCCTCAGGATTCTGCAAAGAAAATAGGGGAAGACATGAGTTCCCATGGCTCAGCGGTAAGGAACCAAAATAATACCCACGAGGACGTGGGTTTGATCCTTGGCCCTGATCAGTGGGTTAAGGATCCGGCATTGCTGTGAGATGTGGTGTAGGCTGCAGACTTAGCTTGAATCCTGCATTGCTGGCTGTGGGGTAGGTCAGCAGCTGCAGCTCTGATCTGCAGACCCTAAAAAAGAAAAAAAGAAAAAAAAAAGTGGGCAGTCAGAGTGCCTCACAAGCCCAGGGAAGGCATCACCTCATTGGTTGGATTCCACTCATTCATAGAATCAGTAAGTACTCAAGGCCAAGCTAACTGCTAGGGCTTAAGATATGAAGATGAGGAGTTCCCATTGTGGCTCAGTGGTTAACGAAGCCAACTAGGAACCATGAGGTTGTGGGTTCGATCCCTGGCCTCACTCAGTGGGTTAAGGATCTGGCGTTGCCTCGAGCTGTGGTGTAGGTCGCAGACTCAGCTCAGATCCCACATTGCTGTGGCTCTGGCGTAGGCCAGCGGCTACAGCTCCAATTGGACCCCTAGCCTGGGAACCTCCATATGCCCCGGGTGCAGCCCTAGAAAAAAAAGACATGAAGATGAATCAGGGGAGTTCCTGTTGTGGCTCAGTAGGTTAAGGACCCAATGTTGTCTCTGTGAGGATGTGTGTGCATTTGATCTCCGGCCTTGCTCATTGGGTTAAGGATCCAGTGTTGCTGTGGCTGTGTTGTAGGCTGGCAGCTGCAGCTCTGATTCAACCTGTGGCCTGTGAACTTCCATATGCCACAGGTGCAACCATAAAAAGAAAAGAAAAAAAAAAAAGGTGAATCAGGGAGTTCCGGTCGTAGATTAGTGGGTTAAGAATCTGGGAGTTCCCGTCGTGGCGCAGTGGTTAATGAATCTCACTAGGAACCATGAGGTTGCGGGTTCGATCCCTGGTCTCGCTCAGTGGGTTACGGATCCGGCATTGCCGTGAGCTGTGGTGTAGGTCGCAGACGTGGCTCAGATCCTGCGTTGCTGTGGCTGTGGTTGTGGCTGGCAGCTGCAGCTCTGATTCGACCCCTAGGCTGGGAACCTCCATATGCCGCGGGTGCGGCCCTAGAAGACAAAAAGACAAAAAGAAAAAACACAAAATCCGATGTGGGTGGAGCAAACCACTTTGATGGTGATGTGAGGGTTGAAGAGACTAGATGATGAATCTTAAGTTTGGGCACTGGACTTCACGCTTTGGCTCAGTGGGTTAAAAATCCCACTGCAGCAGCTCGTGTAGCTTCGGAGGTGCAGTTTCGATCCTCTGTGGTAGGTCGCAGCTATAGCTGGGATTCAATCCCTGGCCTGGGGAATTTACATATTCCCCCGAGTGCTGCCATAAAATAAAAAATAAAAAAACGCTGTTAATAAAAGTGAGTGCGATGAGGTTGAAACAATATTGAGGATAGTTCTATACAATTAAGAAGTAGCTTTGACTTTTACAGTATCCGTGGGAGGATACTGTTTCTCCTCGGTTTACACTGGAATAACACGGATTCTTCGAGGCATAGTGACTTAGCCGAAGTCACATAGCCAGTTGATGGTATAGCCCGGGGGTTCAATCTTCCCTTTGTAGCACACAGCGCACAATGAGGATCCGACTTAGGCGGGTATCTGCGGGAACTCCCCATTTCTATTCTGTAACTGCGGGAAAGCTCAGGGGACCCCAACTAAAAAGAAGAGCTGGTGACCAAAGAAGATCGCGAAGGGGAAGCGCGGGGTGGAGAAGGAGTTTTGGGTCTGAGCGGCCGCCGTAGGAGCGGCGCTCTGATCTCCATAGCAACCGCGAGAAGCGGCGGGAGGCTTCTGGGCGGTGCAGCGGCCGCGGCGGATTGGATCAAGCAAAGCGCGGAATCCGTGAACTGCCCGCCGCCCCGAGGGCGCAGGTAAAGCCGTTAGGTCGATGGAGGGAGCCCGGGGTTGGGGGAAAACAGGGGTGTGGTCTGGGTCGGGCAGGGCTTTCGAAGGTGGTGCCGCTCCGAATCCCCCGACCCGATCCCCACTGTGCCGACCAGGGACCATGGTTGGGCCTCAGTTTCCCCAAACCGGAACTGGGAGGTGGAGAAGGGGCACCCCAGCCTAGTGGCCCCTCTCAGTCTCTGAGCCCAGGACTTTCTCTCCTCTGCAGCTCCTGGACCGAGCGGCGCTATCCTGCCCCATGGACGTGAGTCCTAGGCCCCTTAGCCCTGTCTGGAGCGGCTCCCTCAGAGGCGTCAACTCACCCTGACTTTTCCTACCTTGGAGCTTGCACTGGAGAGGGATTTTTTTTACCCGACATAGATACTCCCAGTTGAGGACCAGAGCTGTGAGAGTGTGCAGGGTCGGCCTTCCCAGGAAAAGGCGCATGCCACTCTGGCAAGATGAGGAGCTGGCCAAGCAATCCAGAGGAAAGGGCATCCCAGGCAGAGGGAACAGCCTGGTCAGAGAGACGTGGGCCTGAGAGAGAGGATATAGGGCCTTTAAGGGAACTGCTAGGACTTCAGTATGGCTGGAGTGCCATGGGGACAGAAGGAGAGGTAGGCAGCATTTGATTGGGGCTTTTGTCGCTGAGATAAGTTGAGACTGAGTCAGTGGGAGCCATTGATGGATTGTAAGGGGGTGTGGGGAGGAGATACACAAGGACAGCTGGTGTGGAAAGGGGCACAGTTGCAGGTTGCAAGGCAGTTAGGGGCCAGTTCTGTGGGTTGAGGGATGGGAAAGTAGTGCAAAGGAAGCAGACCCGATAGATCTGTTTGGGGAGGCAGCCTGAAAGGAAGAGCAATAAGTCCCATTGACTTCCTGTCACCCGGTGGCTCTTCCTCCACTTTTCCCAGCCACGTCCAGCGTCGTCCTGGTATTTGTGTGTCCTTGCAGCCCCTCCGCACCTCCTTGTCACCCCTTCCTCCTGTGCTGTCCAGGCCTCCTCTAGCCCGTGGAATCCAACCCCGGCTCCTGTCAGCAGCCCCTCCCTGCTGCTCCCCATCCCCGCCGTCGTCATCATTGCTGTGGGCATCTATTTGTTGCTGCTGGGCCTGGTGCTGCTGACTAGGCACTGCCTGCTGGTGAGGGGCCTGGTGGGGGCCGAAGGGTGGGCCCTGAGGAAGAGGAAGCTGGTCATTTTGGCCCCCAACTGCAGGCCCTTACCATGAGACCCCTTTCCCCTTTAATCCCCGCATCCATCCCATCCCTGTCCCCAGCTGAACCTTCCCCTGCCCCTCTCCCCCAAACTGAGTCTTGGCTGTCCCTCCCCGCCTGCCGCCTGGCCTGGATCCTGAACCCTGCCTTCTCCTAGACTCAGCGCTGCTGCACAGACTGCAGCCCCCCCTGCAGGAAGCAAGGCGCCTCTAGACCCCAAGACTGTTGCTGGACCTGTGCAGAAGCCTGCAACTTCCCTCTGCCTAGCCCAGCCCACTACCTGGATGCCTGCTGCCCGCAGCCCACTGAAGCTGTGAGTTCTCGTGCTGGCCCCTGGCCCCTGAGCCCTGATTGAGGTACTATCCGTGCATTCATTTTTGGTTCAACAAAATTTATTACTGAGCACCTATTCTAGGCCAGGCACAGTTCCAGGTACTGGCTCAGGTGGAGACAGCCAAAAACAACGTAAAAAACAGCTCAGATACTTTTCTGGCAATGAAAGCTACTTGTAGAAAAGAAAGTAGGGAAGCAGCTGGAGAAAGGTAATGGGTAACGTGTAGGGCACATGAGCACTTCTGAAAATGGTAGTTAAAAGAAAAAACAGAGCCCCTCCAGAGCTCCTCCTGTTCACCAAGTGAATACGGTATTCTGGATACTGTGCTACTGACAGGGTCAGATAATGACCTTGAGAACTGGGCATTTTAAAAAACTGTGTGTGCTTGTGTGTGTGTGTACATATACACATATATGCATATACACATATATGTGTGCGTGTGTATATATATATACTTTTTTTTTTGGTCTTTTTTTAGGACTGCATCTGTAGTATATGGAGGTTCCCAGGCTAGGGGTCAAATCGGAGCTGAATCCGCCAGTCTATACCACAGCCACAGCCACGCAGGATCCAAGCCTTGTCTGTGACCTACACCACAACTCACGGCAACGCTGGGTCCTTAACCCACTGAGCAAGGCCAGGGATTGAACCTGCGTCTTCATGGATGCTAGCCAGATTCGTTTCGGCTGAGCCATGATGGGAACTCCTTATATTTGTTTGTTTATTATAAAGTGTGCCTGTTGAAATACATAGAAAAGTACAGGTCGCTTTATAAACCAGCCCTCTAACCGAGGTTGCTGTATGTCCCTCATATACTGATATGCATGCGGTACTATCACTCTTGCATTTGACTCTTGGTAAAAATGTAGTCACACCCCATACACTATTTCCTCACAGGTGCTACTTGTCCTTTTTCACCTGACATCACACTTTGACTATCTATCCATGTTTTGGGGTTTTTTTGTTTGTTTGTTAGTTTTTGCTTGCAAGGCTACACCCACAGCATGTGGAAGTTCCAGGCTAGGGGTCTAATTGGAGCTACCACTGCCATCGTATGCCACAGCCACAGCAACTCGGGACCCAAGCTGCATCTGTGACCTACACCACTTAAACCAGCTCACAGCAACGCCAGATCCTTAATCCACTGAGCAAGGCCAGCGATCAAACCCGCATCCTCATGGATCCTAGTCAGGTTCGTTAACCCACTGAGCCAAGAAGGGAACTCTTTTTTTTTTTTTTTTTCCTTGCTGCACTTGCAGCATGTGGAAGTTCCCCTGGCCAGGGATTATACCTGAGCCATGGCAGTGACCTGAGCTGCTGCAGTGACAATGCCAGATCCTTAACCCACTGCACCACAAGGCTGTTTTTCTCCTCCTTTTGCAGGGGAATAAATTGGCTCAGGGAAGTTTAGTCACTTCTGCAGCCTCCCACAGTAGAGTCTTGCAGAGCAAATTGCTCCGTGGTGTGTTGAAACAGAACCCTCAGGGAGAAGCCTGGCTCTCAGAAGACAGGCCATTTTTGCATTTGTGGCTTGAAGGATGTTCAATGTAATTGACCACCTTCCCAGGCTGATTATTTTGGGCTCAGAGACTGAGACGGCAACGCTCCTGCCCTTGAAGGAGCCCTTCTCTAGGCAGGGAAGAGTGAGGGGGCAAAGACCCAGCACATTCACAACTCAGCTTGACTGCAGTTGCAAATCCCCGTAAGATGTTTTGAGTCTCAAAATAAATTACAGGGCAGGGAGTTCTCTTTCAAATGATAGGCCTCTGATTTCCCAGGGGTAGCTGGGGTTCAGGGCTGGAGCTAAGGGAACAAAAGGGGAAAGGGGGAAGACCCTGTGGTCCTCAAACCGCCTTTTTTTATAGGAAATGCTCAATTATAACAGTGTTTTCTGGCCCCCTGGCCTGGGGTCGCCACTTCCTTGGCCTTCTGTCTGCAGGGAGGGACTAGTCAGAGGCCTCTCGTCCTTGTGCAGGTGACAGGTCCTTGTGCAGGTGAGGTGCTCGGGCTGGAGGGACTGGCTCCTCCCACCGCCCCCTGCAGGGCTGCGGGGCTGCGGGGCCATCCCAGCCCAGAGACCTCAGGGTCTGATCCTACCCCTGGCTTCGCCCCAATCCATGAAGGACTCTAGGTGACAAATGGTGAGGCAGGGTCATTCTGTCCTTGAGCTGTCTTTCCACAAAGCACAGTAAGGTCCCTGTGTTCTTCAGCTTCCTTGTAGAAACAGTCGGAACCACAGATGTTCCCAGGCGCTGGCCTCCCTCACGGCTGTAGGACCGAGGCTTACCGAGGCCCAGAGCCAGGACCGGGCCGCAAACCCAGGCTTCTCGTTCTCCCCAGGGGAGAAACCTGTTGCTCTACTTCTTTCACAGGCATTTCCTGAAGACCTAATTCATTTGTTCACTTAGTTCATTTATTCAATTACCAAAGATTTATGGAGTCACTGTTGAGGCTCTGTGCTGGGCCCTGGGGGCACCTCAGAAACGAAGCAGACAGGGCCACAGCCTTCGGGGCTTATATCCCCACATTCCCGTGAAGGACAGAGAGAAACAAGTAGGCAGGGATCGTAGGGTGTGAGAAACGATGGAGTTCCTGTCATGGTGCTGCGGAAATGAATCCGACTAGGAACAATGAGGTTGTGGGTTCGATCCCTGGTCTCGCTCAGTGGGTTAAGGATCTGGTGTTGCCATGAGCTGTGGTGTAGGTCTGAGACACGGTTCAAATCTGATGCTGCTGTGGCTGTGGTGTAGGCTGGTAGCTGTAGCTCTGATTAGACCCCTAGCCTGGAAACGTCCATATGCTGCGGGCGCAGCCCTAAAAAGCAAAAAAAAAGAAAGAAAGAAAGAAATGATGCCATCCAGGGCAGTGATTGGTTCCTAGCTCTGTGTGTGATGAGAAGCAGTAAGGAAGCTTTGGAGTTCCCGTTGTGGCGCAGCAGAAACAAATCCGACTAGGAACCATGAGGTTTCGGGTTCAATCCCTGGCCTCTCGCAGTGGGTTAAGGATCTGGTGTTGCCGTGAGCTGTGGTGTACGTCATAGATGTGGCTCGGATCCCGCGTTGCTGTGGCTGTGGCGTAGGCTGGCGGCTACAGCTCCGATTAGACCCCTAGCCTGGGAACCTCCATATGCCCTGGTGTATCCTTAAAAAGCAAAAAAAAAAAAAAAAAAAAAAAAAAGGCAGGAAGGAGGCTTAAATAGAAAGCCAGGCAGCCAGGCCCCATGCCCAGTAGATCTGAAATGGGAATGGAATTTGAGAATTTTTAACAAGTCCTTACACGACTCTGAAGCACACCAGGATTAAGAGCTACTGCTCAGGGGCAAGGGCTGTGACAAGAAGCCCTCCCTTTGCTGAGCGCTCTCTCTGTACCAGGCGGCGTGCGTGATGCTGTCCCCACAACCACCCTGGGAGGCAGGTGTTGCAGTTGCTTCAGAGATGAGGAAAGTGAGGCCCAAGTCATGAATTAGCCAAACCTGGGTCTGAATTCCATTCAAACCCTGAATTCCAAACAGAAAAGAGGGCTGGCCTTCCCAACCTCAAGGTGAAAGAAATCAGGGAGTTCCTGACATGGCGCAGCAGAAACGACTCCAACTAGGAACCATGACGTTGCCGGTTCAATCCCTGGCCTTGCTCAGTGGGTTAAGGATCTGGCATTGGCATGAGCTGTGGTGTAGGTCACAGACGCGGCTTGGATTCGACCCTTAGCCTGGGAACCTCCCTATTCTGTGGGTGTGGCCCTAAAAAGACAAAGAAAAAAAGTGAAAGAAATCAGAGTGGAGAAACTGCAGCGCTTAGAGAACCAGGAGGGTTAACAGTCCTGGGGCGCCCTTGTTTAAAGCACTTTAAAAAACAGTTCTTCCAGAAACCACATGGCTGCCCGTGAGAGTCCAGACATCCATTAGCCAGTTATTAATGATAAGGTCCAAACCCTTCCAGAGGGCAGAGCCAAGAAATGCTTTTAATACTCTCTTCTCTGAGGTGAGGGCAGCGGGGCCTCTCTCAGCCCCTAGTTCTGAGCACTGGATGACGGCGCAGTCCTCCGAAAACCCACAGAGCTGGCTTCAGCCCAGACAAGGACTCCCCAGAGACTCCCCAGACCACACCCCCATCAAACACAAGGAAGCCACCTCGTGCCCTCCCCTCCACCATGATATTCTTCTAGCCTCCCCCACGAGGGACAGAGCAGATTGCCCCCATTCCCCCCCCCAGCGGCGCCCCTAGTGACACCTGATCTCACAGTCATCTGACACCGCACCCCGAAACCTCAGCTCCTCTAAAGGTCATGCCCCTATTCCTGGCCTGTGTTCTGACTGAGCTGTGCAACTGTGACTGTCACTAGCTCTGCCTCAGGCCTCAAGGAGCCAATCTTCTGTCACACATCCTGGGTGTGTCACCCTCCAGCCACTTGGCCGGCTCCAGTCCATGCCCGAGGCAGTGGCAGATCACCCCTGTGCCAGGCAGGAGAGGAGAGGGTTAGCGTGGACCGGTTCTCCCTTTCTGTCTCCAGGGACAGGCTGTTCCTAATCCCCAAAGGACAGACCTTCCGTTTCCCCTGGGAGCCAAGGAGACCTCTTTCATCTTGCCTCTCGGGTTGGGGGTAGGGGATGGGGGGGTACTGGGCTTTGATTGACTGATTGAGTCAACACTCATCTGGATCTCAGAAACCTGCCGAGCTCCCGAGGCCCTTGGTAGTTCAGTGGAGACAGGAGATGAAGAGCCCCGGTCTCCACCCAGGCCCAGAAAAAAGCTGATATCAGCAGCCCTGGGAAGCGATGGGGCCCGGGGTGGGGGGTGGGGGTGAATCTCAGGAGTGGAGGCAACAGGCCCACAGCCATCCCAGCCCCATGCCCTAGCTGCCTTCCTTTGGGGAGGGGGGTCACTCCCCCTCTCTGACCCTCTCTTTCCCCTTTGGTAGAGAGGCCCCCACCTCAAGGTTCAGAAAAAGAAAAGCGATGTAACTCCTTTTAAACATTAAAAAGTTCAATATGCAAATTACCATTTTAAGGAAACCTAGAAAGACTTAGGAAAAAAAATCATTCATGAATACAGGCTGTGCCTGGCACAGAGTAGGTGCTCAGAAATGGAGGAGTGAGATCCAGCTTGGTCTCAGGCCCGGGAAGAAATCCACAAAACCCAGTTATTTTCATCATAGGCAGAGTGTGCGTGTGCCTTCCCCGTCTGCTGACTTTCAGCGGCGTGAGGCCCCAAGGATACAGGCGAACCATCTTTGAGCTGAAGCTTGGGGAATGAGCTTGGGTGCAGGGCCTTCTGACCTCTGGTGGTTTCAGTTCTCTCATCTACAGCACGACGGTACCCTCTGATCCACTGGGCAAAAGGGACTTTGTAGCCCTCTCTGCCTCTGAGGAGGAGACAGCTTCGGTCCCCCCCTCTGGTCCCCCTCCCCGCTGCGCACCTCCTTTACCCCGTGCTCTTCTCCATCAGGATTGGGCCCCTTGCTGCCCTCGCTGCTGCCCACTCTGCGACTGCGCCTGTGCGTGCCAGCTTCCCGACTGCCAGAGCCTCAACTGCCTCTGTTTTGAGATCAAGCTCCGATGATGACCCAGCGTCCCTGCCCTTTGGAGAGCGGCCAGCCCCCAGGGCCTACATCCCCTGTTCCCTGAAGGGCCGCAGGACACCTTCCTCCAGGCCATTGGAGCCCCAAATGGCCTGCCCAGCTCATAGGCTTGGGAACCAGCACCGGAGAGCCTGGCTCCCTGCAGAGAGGGCCTCGGAGAGCCCTTGGCTGCCTGGATGGCAGCCCCTTTGCAGAGCCAGAAGAGAGAGGAGCTAGTGTGCCAGCGGGGGTCCCTGCCCTCCTCTCCCCCTTCCCAAGTAAAGGATTATATCTGAAGGTGAGGGTGGGGGACACTGCTCACCACGGAGAGCATTATGGGACCCACTTGGGCCTTGCGTGTCAGGGTGTAACGGTACCCCAGCCACACCCTGTCCAGGGACTTTTGTTATTTTGAGGTGTGCGTGTAGAGCCTGCATCTGCTCTCCCTCTAAAGTAACAGGCTCCAGAGAATCACAACAGCCAGGGGGAGGCCCAGGGTTGGGGGACCAGGATCAGAGGAGGCAGGGAGGCCAGGGACCTGAGTCCCCTTACCCTCCTTCCCTCCTCACAGATCCTGGTCCAAAGATTTATTTCTCTTGCAACCTTTTGAGGCCCTCAATCTGGATTTCCAAGGAAGAAATCTTTGAAGTACCGGTGAGAGGGCAGGGGGCCCTCCCCGCCACCCCCAAAATAGGCAGGCCCACATCTTCCTCCCCTTCCCTCACTTGAGGCCCCATGCTGGCTGAATGTCAGGGGCTTCAGGTTTCCCTAAATATAGGTCCCTGCCAGGGGATCTGTGGTGAGGAAAGGGCAGGGGTCACTGGAGAAGGTCGGGGACATTGGTTGGGGGGAGGGCAGGAGCTGCCTTATAACCCAGCCCAAGTGCGGCGTGGCTCACTCGCTGCTGACCAGGCTCTGCCCACTTCTTCGGCCTCCTCGCAGGTGGGCGCCAGCAGAATGGGGTACAGGGTGGGGTTGGGCTAAAGGCAGGGGGAGACCCGGCCGGTAGGTAGGACGGTGGGGGCGGGGGTCGAAAAGGAGCTGGGAGGCTGACAGCTCGGGGACACATTTTGTTTTGGAGAGGGAAGTCAGGGCCAGGGAGAAGTTTCACGAGGGCCCTGCCCTACATCCCCAGACTCGATCGGGCGCAGCCGTGGCCGGCGAGTTTCCGCGGGCGGCCGGGCAGCCCAGGCAGCGGGCGCGTGCGCACTCGCCGGCCAGGCTGGCCCTCCGGGGCCGGGGGAGCCGCACCCACCGGGATAGGGCGCGGATGCTGCGGGGACACCTGCCGGGCTGGACACCCGGAACCGCTGTCGCCTCGCCTCCGCCCGGTGCCAGCCCCAGCCGCCGCCTCGCTCTCTCAGCGCGAGCCCTCGCCGCCCTTCTCTCAGCCTCCCTGCCGCCGGGGACCCGCAGTCGCCCGGCCTCTGGGTTCGGTTACAAAGTGACACATGCTGCCTCAGCGCAGCCGGAAGCTGGGGCTGCCCGGGGCCACTAGGCTGGGCCTCCGGGGGCGGGGGGGGGGTGGGTTTTGAAAAGCTGAGCCTCAGTTTTTTCAGGCTCTGCCACCCGCTTTCCCCCCCACGCATCCCACTCCATCCCCATCTCGGTTGCCCCAAATCCGCTGACTCACAGCGCCCCAAAGCAAGCCAGGCGGCGGGGGGGGGGGGTCGGGGAGGGGAGGGGAGGGCCCGGCGACCCGCAGGATGTGGCCCGAGTCACGTCCGAGGGGGACGGGGGGGGGTAGGGGGCGGGGAGGATCGTGTTCTCGCCGCTCTGTCCCCGCCCAGTTGCCGCCTCGGGGTTTCGCCTTAAGGGGGTGGCCTCTCGCACAGTCCTTCGCCTGCCATTGGACGCCGGGGCGCCTCCGGCCCCCTGCAAAGGGAAAAACCCCGCCGAGGGTGGAGCGGTGCCTTTATAAGGCCAGGCGCCGCCTCCCGCCCGCCCGCTCCCCCCGCGCCGCCCCCTCGGGTATTGAATAGGCTGCGTTCCCCTTGGAACGCGCCGCAGAGCCGGAGCCTGGTGACGACTGCCGCGTTCGCTCCCTCAGTCCGCGCTCCAGCCCGCGGCCGTCCACCGCTGCACCCCGCCAACCCGCCCCTCTCCTGTGCCAGGTGAGCGGCCTTCGCCACGTGCGAAGGACAGGAAGAGGGTCGTGAAAGGTCCCGGGGGACAGTGGCGGTCGGGCGTGGGCGCAGAGCACCCCCACCCCCGCCAGGCCCCGTCATCTCCCCGCTCCACCACCCACCCACCCCGTATGCTCCCAGCCGGGACTCCCCAGCTCTTCCAGCTCGAGTTCCCCGGGTTTGCTGCGCAACGCAGCGGCCGCCCCATGCGCTGAGTCACAGCGGGGAGGAAGGAAGCAGGACGAGGTGAAGGGCATTTC
This sequence comes from Sus scrofa, assembly GCF_054392235.1. Classification (NCBI taxonomy): domain Eukaryota; kingdom Metazoa; phylum Chordata; class Mammalia; order Artiodactyla; family Suidae; genus Sus; species Sus scrofa. The sequence continues at coordinate 18,125,460 of NC_139385.1, forward strand.
CCCCTCCCCTTTTCTTGTTAGGACTCCTGGTGCAAAGATTGTGATCCCTTGGCCCCTGCTGGGTTCCTAAGTGGTAGCGAGGGGTGGGGGCCGGCTATGTACTCCTTCAGGGTCCCGGAAAGCCGGTGGTTGGTCCCTGTCCTGGGAGAGGGGTGCCCCTGGCGAGGAGGGGAAACCTCTTGGCAGCGCCTGATGCCCCATTAACACTTTCGCTATCTTTCCTTATCCGGGTGACCTTGATTCGGAGCCTGGAACAGCTGCAGCCGCGGAGCAGACTGGAGCATTTTTCAGGGGACAGGGTGGGGCGTTTGCCTCTCCTCCCCATTCTCTCACCCTGCACGAGCTGGGAGAAGGGCAAGCCTCGCCCCTTTTCTCCATCTCGGGCTAGGCTTCCTCTGCTGCCCTTTTCTGGGCTTCTGATTACCTTCCTCCCTTTCTCCTATGGCCCTTTTCTTAATATCCTCCCTCCACCCTGGGGGAGCGGGGGCGGAGCCTGACCTTGGGGTGTCCTTGAGGCAAGGAAGCCTGGGCCAACCCTGGGGTTTTGGGTGGCTTGGAGGAACGCTCCTCCGGTGGTCAGAAGATGTGGGTTCTCACCCTAAGTCTGGCCCTTGGGTGTCCATGTGGCTTGAAGCACAGACCTTTGCCCTTCTCTGGATCCTTCCAGATGAGGGGTTTGGGCCCTCTGCCTTACGCACAACTTTTAATCCTAAAATCCTCTGGTTCGGTTTTGCTTTCAGGCAAGGTGACCCATGGCAAAGCGCGAGCCGCAAGGGTCGGGCTTCCACATGACCGGCCTGTCCATGGTTTTGGCCTATTCCTTTACCCCAGATGCCAGTGTACAGCCCCACCCTCAGCTGGGCCACGCCCAGCAACAAACAGAGTTAGGCAAGGTACCGGAGGCAGGCCTAGTTTAGGGAAGTTGGGTGCCGGGGAGAGCTGGGGACAGGAAGAGCCCCAAGACCTGCAGGGGAGGTCGGGAACCTTTGCCCAGACCTCCAGGCAAGGGGCCCTGCTTGTTGGGAGACAACAGGGAGACAGACCCCCGCTAACTAGCCCTCCCCCATCTGTCTCCTCTGCCCAGGAACTGACAGGAACCATGCCTCACCAATACCCAGCCCTGACCCCGGAGCAGAAGAAGGAGCTCTCTGACATTGCTCACCGCATCGTGGCTCCGGGCAAGGGCATCCTGGCTGCAGATGAGTCCACTGGTGTGTGTGGGACCCCCGTGGGAGGAGAGCCCAGGCTTGGGCCTGATTCCGATCCCCTTACACCCCTGTGCTGCTTCCCTCCAGGGAGCATTGCCAAGCGACTGCAGTCCATCGGCACCGAGAACACCGAGGAGAACCGGCGCTTCTACCGCCAGCTGCTGCTGACTGCCGACGACCGCGTGAATCCCTGCATTGGGGGCGTCATCCTCTTCCACGAGACGCTCTACCAGAAAGCCGATGATGGGCGTCCCTTCCCCCAAGTTATCAAAGCCAAGGGCGGTGTTGTGGGCATCAAGGTGAGGGGGCCAGGCCTCAGGACTGGAGATGGAGCTGGGGGAGAGAAACCCAGAGTAACACGCTAGGGGATGAACTTCGGGTTGGGAGCCTGGAGACGTGGGTGGCATCTGCCCCAGATCACCTCTGAATCGTGTGTAGGGGAGTTCCCGTCGTGGTGAATCCAGCTAGGAGCCATGAGGTTGCGGGTTCGACCCCTGGCCTTGCTCAGTGGGTTAAGGATCCGGCGTTGCCGTGAGCTGTGGTGTAGCTTGTAGATGCGGCTCGGATTCCGTGTTGCTGTGGCTGTGGTGTAGGCCGGCAGCTGCAGCTCCGATTAGACCCCTAGCCTGGGAACCTTCACATGCCACGGGAGCAGCCCAAGAAAAAAAGGCAAAAAGACAAAAAAAAAATTGTGTGTAGGAAAAGCTAGAAGCATGTGAGGCCTCTTGGCATTTTTAATCCTTGCATTTGTAAGACCCAGGTGTTATGCTTATTATAGAATTAAAAAAAAAACCAGGGGCATTCTCTGGTGGCACAGCGGGTTAGAGATCTGGCATCGTCACCTCTATGGTGAGAGTTGCTACTGTGGTGAGGGTTCAGTCCCTGGCCCCGGAACTTCCATCTGCTGCAGGCAAGGCCAAAAGAAAAAGAAAAAAGGAAAAAATGAGAGACGAAGCCCACAGATATAAAGAGGCTTATGAGACATACCAAGCAAATGTGCTGGCCCTGGACTTCCCGTCGTGGCTCAGTGGACATGAATCTGACTAGCATCCGTGAGGACACAGGTTCGATCCCTGGCCTCGTTCAGTGGGTTAAGGATCCGGCGTTGCCGTGAGCTGTGGTGTGGGTTGCAGACGCGGCTCGGATCTGCTGTGGCTGTGGCACAGGCTGGCGGCTACAGCTCCCATTCGACCCCCAGTCTGGGAACCTCCACAGGCCATGGGGCGTGGCCCGAAAAAGACAAAAAAGAAAGAAAGGAAGAAATGCACGGGCTTTATTTGAACACAGATGTGAACAAACCAACTGTAAAAAATAATATAAAATAAATTATTTTTTTAAAAAAAGAATTGAAAAGTCAGGCACTCAAGGCCAGGAAGTGTTTTGTTCCCAGGCTTAGTAAGGGGTAGGAGCGCAGGCGCACTGCCTGTCCTTCCTCCTGGGATCGGATACTGTGAGTAAGTGAAACGTTTGGAAACCAGGAAAGATACTTGAGAGATGAGGTAAACCCGGGACAGGGTGGGGCTACAGAGGAGCAAAAGTCACCGGAAATCACTTCCCTGTCCTCTCTTGTTGTCCTCCACCCCAACAGGTGGACAAGGGTGTGGTACCCCTGGCAGGAACCAACGGCGAGACAACCACCCAAGGTGAGAACCATTCACCTCCGCCTGCCGGGGTCCCTATCCCTCTGGGTGCCCAGGGCGCCTGGGAGCCACCTTCCCCCTCGTCTGCCCTGCTTTGACTCCTCCGACCCCCATCCAGGGCTGGATGGCCTGTCAGAGCGCTGTGCCCAGTACAAGAAGGACGGAGCTGACTTTGCCAAGTGGCGCTGTGTGCTGAAGATCGGGGAGCACACCCCCTCCTCCCTCGCCATCATGGAAAACGCCAACGTCCTGGCGCGTTATGCCAGCATCTGCCAGCAGGTGGGCCTGCAGGTCCCCAACAGGCCACTTCCCACCTCCTCCTGCTTCGGTGTCCGCTAGCCCGCCCCCCATCTGCCAGGATCCCTGCCTCCCCCAAGGCAGCCGCTCCAGATCCTCACCAAGCATCGAGCTTGGGCCCGGGGAGGGCTCGTGTGCACAGAGAGCGGGGGCGGGGGGTGGGGGGTGGATCTGCGGAGAGGCCTCATCTCTGACATCAGCCGTGAAGCCAGGAGTCTGTCATCATGCAGATAGGATCTTGGCCAGTGGCTGCAGAGAGCTGTAGCTGGGGCTCTGGGATAGGAGGCCTCACAGCTCCCCGGTCCTTCACCCCACAGAATGGCATTGTGCCCATCGTGGAGCCCGAGATCCTCCCCGATGGGGACCATGACTTGAAACGCTGTCAGTATGTAACCGAGAAGGTAGGGTGCCTGTCTACCTGGCCAGTGGGGTGGGCTGGGGAGCTGGGCCCAGGGCCCCGAGTCTGACCCCTGTCCCCCGACTCCACCTCCCTCTCCCTCTGGTCCCCCACTGCTCTAGGTGCTGGCTGCTGTCTACAAGGCTCTGAGCGACCACCACATCTACCTGGAAGGCACCTTGCTGAAGCCCAATATGGTAACCCCAGGCCACGCCTGCACCCAGAAATATTCTCACGAGGAGATTGCCATGGCAACTGTCACGGCGCTGCGCCGCACAGTGCCCCCCGCTGTCCCTGGTGAGACCCACACCCTCATCTTGACCTCTGGGAGGTCGAGGAACTCGACCCCTCGTCCCTGTGTTCACGCGGTCGGATTCCCAGCCCAGCGTCTAGGGCCTCCTGCCAGCCCCCTGGGTCTCTGACCACAGCCCCTCCCCTTGGTCTGCAGGGATCACCTTCCTCTCCGGAGGCCAGAGCGAGGAGGAGGCCTCCATCAACCTCAACGCCATCAACAAGTGCCCCCTGCTGAAGCCGTGGGCCCTGACCTTCTCTTACGGCCGAGCCCTGCAGGCCTCGGCCCTGAAGGCCTGGGGCGGAAAGAAGGAAAACCTGAAGGCCGCCCAGGAAGAATATGTCAAGCGAGCCCTGGTAAGGCTGGGGCAGGAGGTGGGCAGGGCGCTGGGCTGGACAGGGTTCAGAGAAGGGACCTTCTTCTCACTCTGGTTCCTCTCCCCTCTTAGGCCAACAGCCTTGCCTGCCAAGGAAAGTACACCCCGAGCGGTAAGGCGGGGGCTGCCGCCAGCGAGTCCCTCTTCATCTCTAACCATGCCTACTAAGCGGGGAGGTGCTGAGGCTGCCCCCTCAACACGCCAGGCCCCGCCCCCTCCCACCCTCCCTCTCCAAGAGAGGGGGCCTCGGGGGCTCCAGGCCGCCCTTTCCCAACACTTTTGCCTCCCTCGTGACACTGGTGCCTGGTGTTGTCTGTATACGCTAACTCCATCACCCTCTCGAGCCTACTGCCAATAAACAGCCATTGAAGGGGGAGTGTGGTGACCTTGTCTGTGGTGTTTGGGGCAGGGGAGGGCTGGCAGAGGTGGCAGAAGACACAGCCCTTGCTTTATGTTCCTCTGGCTGGGGCAGAAAACCAGGAGATGGGATAGCATATACTCTGTTCAATACCTGCCCAGGGCTTCAAGAGAAGAGCTTGGGAATTTTCTTCCCACCACCAAGTGCTCTGCTTCTTCCACCGGCAGCCCCTGATACAAGGCTTCCAGGTGGGGAGTGCACGTGTAACTGCTGGTCTTAGGAGGCTGCAGCTTTAGCCTCAGTTTTAGGCCCAGAACCCACAGGTACAGAGAAGGGGGGCCCTGTGACCAAAAAAACAGCCACTGACAAAAACTAAGATTTCCTGAATCTGCAAGGCAGGCTTAACATAAGCATCCAATAGGAGTAGGTGCTGTCACTCCCAATTCGTCCTTAAGGTGATCGCGCCAGAGATCCTAACTGTCTCTTGGTGAAAACGAGGTTATGAATGCATTTCTCCTTAATCTACCTCACTGCTGACCTGTGAGTCTTCCCATCTTAATAGGAGATGGGATTAGAACTGGCTTCTTAGACTCTGGGCTGTGGAATCCCTTGAAGAATCTGGAATTGGGAGTCTCCCGGTGGCTCAGCGGATTAAGGATCCAAGGATCCAGCGTTGTCACTGCTGTGGTGTGGGTTCAGTCCCTGGTCTGGGAGGTTCCGCCTGCCACAGATAAGGCCAAAAACCAAAAAAAAAAACCAAAACCCTGGAATCTTTCCACACACCCTCCTCAACAATGCACATCCACGACTCGAGCTGATTCCCAGTTGAGAACTGAACCTCTGTGGCTCCTGCATTCCATGAAGTCAGAATGATGGCCCTGTGCCATGAGTTGAACCCTTCCCCATTTCCCCAGGCTGGGGGAATATTAAAGATCCTTGTCATAACCAGGGGCCTACCTAGTCCTGCCACCTCCCAAATCTCCTAAAATGGACACTTTCCTGCCTGAGATCCCCTGGAGAGATAGAGGAAAAACAACATTGATTTCTGTACCTACTGAATCCCTATAGTGATCTGCATAGAAACCTAGAAAATTCTAGGAGTTTAAGAACTTGGTTTTTTCCTTCTCTCTGTACATTCCCATTTGTTGCCTACATCCAGAACCAAATTTTTACCTAGTGCCTCTCCAAACTATGGTCTCACTTCTGCACCTAGCCTCACTCAATTCCGTGAAACAAAGTCTGAAGCAAACAGAAATAGAGGCTCCAGGAGTTCCATTATGGCACAGTGGTTAACGAATCCGACTGGGAACCATGGGGTTGCGGGTTCTATCCCTGGCCTTGCTCAGTGGGTTGAGGATCCGGCGTTGCCATGAGCTGTGGTGCAGGTTGCAGACGCAGCTCCGATCCTGCATTGCTGTGGTTCTGGCGTAGGCCGGTGGCTACAGCTCCAGTTAGACGCCTAGCCTGGGAATCTCCATATGCCACAGGAGCGGCCCTAAAAAAGGCAAAAAGACTAGGGAAAAAAAAAGAAAAGAAAAAGAGAGGGCCCATAGAAGACAATAAAAGACATTCCAAAAGGGCTCTGACACCAAGAGGTTTGTTTCAAGACAAATCGCTTCCTCTGCCTGCAGCAAGAGACTAAAGAAGCAGAGGACTTTAAATGTCAGTTTGGAGTGTTTTATAAAGTTTATAATGACAAAGTGAGCATCAGAAAGTGTGACAGAAGAGACCAGACCTTGAGGACACAGCTTTCCTAGGTTAAAACATCAACCTTGACCCAAGCCCAGAATTATTAGCTATGTAACTGTGGAAGTTAATCTCTTTTAGCCAGTTTCCTTTTTTTGTTGTTGTTTTTTTGAGGGCTGCACCCACAGCATATGGAAGTTCCTAGGCTAGGGACTGAATCCGCCTGCCACAGCCACAGCCACACAAGATCTGAGCTGCGTCTGCAATCTAGCAACCTACATCACAGCTCACAGCAAGCAGAGATCCTTAACCCACTGAGCGAGGCCAGGGATGGAACCCTTGACCTCATGCATACTAGTCGGGTTCCGTACCCCTGAGCCACAACCGGAACACCAGTTTCCTCCTTCTTTTTAAAGGAATAAAACTGCAGACAAGAGCAGGGGTGAGGGGTGTCAAAGGGACCTTTCTGGAACCAGGGAAGTCAGGTTGACTGAGGTATAAGCTTGTTGTGGGGAAGGTGGACTCCTTTCTGACTCTAACTTCAGAGGTCCTCCATCGGAGAGATGTCTCTTGGGCCTTGGAAAGAGATTTGGACTGGGAGTCTTTCGCCCATCCAACAAAGAGTTCTGTATGCCAACTGTGCCAGGCCATGTTCTAAGTGAGAACTGGGGCTGCAAGTGTGAACAGGACAAAATTCCATCTCTCAGGGACTGTAATGGGGGAGGCCGACTAAAACAGGTAAACAGAAACGTGTACGCTGAAGTTACAACGCGGAACGCCGACTCAGTTCCAGTTTCCTTCACTGACACGGTAATGTGGAGCGGACTGGAGTCCGTCACCGCCCTCACAGCGCCAATCCGCTCAGCCCACAATCACTTCCGCTCGCACATTGCAGACATCCGGTTCTTCCGGCTCATTTGCATTCCTAGGCTTGAGGGGGTGGGGTAAGGGCGCGGCTTGGGAGGGGGCGTGTGTATGACGCCACATCCGGCGCGCGGCGGAACTGGTGTTCCTCTGCTTCCGCGGCGGGGCCGGAAGTAGAAGCGGAGGTGGCGGCGGCCCAAAGCGGAGGGAAAGAGGAAGACAGGGAGCACGAAAGCCGGAGCCGGAGTCGCTGCGTCGGTAATAGTCGGAGACCCTTCTAGGCCACCGTCCCTGGCGCGGGACCTCAGGGTTCGACGGGAGTTAGCGGAGGGCGGCCCGGGCTGTGGGACGCTGGGGGCCCCGGGGCCTATGTGAGGGGAGGCGGGAGTTGGGGGGGCCGGGCCAGCTCCAGAACCGAGTTGCCCCCCCCGACCCGGCGCCCCTTAAGGACACTGATCCGCGGCTTCTCCTTGGCCTTTCCCAGGAGACCCCTGTGCGGTGCGGAGGGGGCTACGGCCCCGGCTCTGACCCGCTCCGGGGCGGGTGGGCCATGGCGGAGATCAGCGATCTGGACCGGCAGATCGAGCAGCTGCGGCGCTGCGAGCTCATCAAGGAGAGCGAAGTCAAGGCCCTGTGCGCAAAGGCCAGGTGAGCCCGGGAAGAGAGGCTTCAGCCACTGATCAGAGGCCGGAAGCTTGGGGCAAATCCAGCTGAGAACTTTGGGCCTGGCTCATCCTGGAAGCTTTCCCAGAGAGGAGCGAATAGGGCCACTTCCCTCGAGGAGCAGCCGGGCCTGTTGGGGGAAGACAGACCTGGATTCAAATATCTGAAGTATTAGATGATGTGTTTTCAGTGGAGTTGGAATTACAGAAAGTACTTAGGAAGCTTAGGGAAACAACCTTGTCTGTCTGGGGGGGAACAGAGAACGTTTCTTGGAGGAACTGAACTTTGGGTTAGGCCTTGAAGAATAAGATGATAAAAGGGAATGTCAGCAAGAAGATTTGGTTTACAGTATTCTTTTTTTTTTTTGGCTTTTTAGGGCCGCACCTGTGGCACTTAGAGGTTCCCAGGCTAGGGGCTGAATCAGAGCTTCAGCTGCTGGTCTACGCCACCAGCCACAGCAATAGCAATGAGGGATCCTTAACCCACTGAGTGAGTCCAGGGATCAAACCCACAACCTCTTGGCTCCTAGTCGAATTTGTTTCCGCTGTGCCACAACGGGAACTCCTACAGTATTGTTTTAATCCCAGTAACAACCCAAAAAGGTGTGTGGAATTGTCTTCATCTCACAGGTGAGGATGCTTACATTCAGGAATAAGGGGTAAAGCCTGAAGCGAGTTCTCCATGTCCTGTCCATTTTCAGGCCATCATGCAAGAAAGTGGAGTTGGATCACACTCATACTCCTTGTGGGAGCCTATGAAATAGAAGCAGATAAGCCAGAGTAGAATTAAGCAAGATCTGAAGGGAAGCCTAGCTTAGAGTTCTGTGGGAAGTAGGATGATGTAGTGGTTAAGAGCCAGGCTTTGGAATGTGGCTCTAGGTTGGAATCAGCTCTGCCACTTCCTAGCTGTGTTGGTGATCTTGAGGTCTGTGAGACTCGGGTTCTTCCTATTTAAAGTGGGGATTCTAGAACTTAATGAGGTGGCTGTGAAGAGTAAGGGATGCGCTTAGCATAGGCTTTGGTAAACTGTAAGTGCTCGATGCTTGTTGGGTGTTACTGTTCTTCCTTTGTAGGAAGAGGGCAGTGCTGATGTGGACTGAAGTCCTTAGTGAAGGCTTGAAAGAGAAGTTGGCCTGGAAAGATGGATAATTTGGGCAGCTGAGTGGGCAGGCCTAGTAGGAAGGGCATTCCAAGCAGGCTGAGAATAGGAGTGGAAGGTGTTCCCTGGGGGCTCAGCGGGATCCAGCATTGTCACTGCTGCAGCTCAGGTTACAGCTGTGGCACTGGTTCGATCCCTGACCCAGAAACTTCTACCTGCCAAAGGCATGGCCAAAAAAAAAAAAAAAAAAAAGTGGAGCTCTGGGTTGTGTGGGCAGTGGTGACAAGACGACAAGACCCATTACCTGCCTCCTGAGGAACTATTTGTGGTTTCCACCACGCTGGAGAATTGCAGAAACAGAGCCAGCAGAATTACCCCCACATTTATGACCAATAGGCCACTGTTAGCCTGAAAGAACTTTATATCCACTTCCTTCCCACAGCAATGCTGTGAGGTTGGAAATATTTGCCCCATTTTACAGAGCAGGAAGCTGTGACGTCTTGAAGCCTGGGGACTTGACCAAGGCTTCCCCGCAAGAAGGTGGCAGAGCTGGCTGGCCGTTGGGCTCTTTGCTTGGCTTTGCCCCACACAGACCTGTCACAGCCACACAGGGCCTGCATGGGTTTGGTGAACAGGCAAGGCTCCCTTTTAAACGCTGTTCTGTGGCTCTTCATGTTTTGCCAGCTCAAAAATATTTCCTTGACCAGACCAGCCCCAAGATGTTTTTAGTCATCCCTCAATCTCTCTCTGTTTGTTTGTTTGGGTTTTTTTTGTCGTTGTTTTTTTAGGTCCGTACCCATGGCATATGGAGGTTCCCAGGCTAGGGGTCCAATCAGAGCTACAGCTGCCGGCCTACATCACAGCCACAGCAACTGGGGATCCGAGCCGCATCTGCAACCTACACCACAGTTCATGGCAACACCGGATCCTTAACCCACTGAGCGAGGCCAGGGATCGAACCCGAATCATCATGGATACTAGCTGGGTTTGTTGGCACTGAGCCACAATGGGAACTCCCATCCCTCAGTCTTGATTGGCATTTTTAGGAACTTAAACCCATTTCTGGCTGGCACTCTTCTTTTCCTCAAAGTCTTCTGCCTCCCACAGGGCCTGGATCAGTGTGGTGGTGATGACAGCTAATGCTTGGGTAGCATAGTGGAATTTTCAGAATAGCAGAAGTTAGGTGTTCAGCCTCCATTGCTCTTTGCAGCCTGTGGAACAGGCAGGGCAGTGGTGAGTGTTTCACAGAAGAGGAAACTGAGCCTCAGAGAAGAGGTCTTGCCCCCGGTCTTACAGCTCCTTGGAGGGGAGGCTGGTTTTGGATTCAGGTCTTTGACTGGACTCCACACTCACTGACAGCCAGGTAGACATTTAGACTGTGAGAGGCAGCAGGGAGCTACTGAGGGATGTGGGGTCCTGCCCAGATGAAAGCGAGGTGGAGCTTGGAGGTCCAAGCCTCAGGCCTGGGGTGGCCACTGCTGTTCCAGGCCCAGTCTGGAGGAGGACCAACTCTAGCACCTGGCAGTGGGTCTAGCACCTGGGGACCCACCAGGGGCCAGGCTGAGGCTGGTAGTGTCAGTCACTTCAGCTTGCTCAGACGTCATGGAGACTCAGGTCCTTGGAATCACAGAGGCCCAAAGCACATGAGCTCAACTTGCTCCTATTGAAAACATCACATCAAGAGTTCCTGTCATGGCTCAGTGGTCATAAACTCGACTAGCATCCGTGAGGATGCGGGTTCGATCCCTGGTCTCACTCAGTGGGTTAAGGATCCGGCGTTGCCATGAGCTGTGGTGTAGGTTATAGACGTTGCTGTGATCCTGTGTGGCTGTGGCTGTGGCGTAGGCTGGCAGCTGCAGCTCTGATTTGACCCCTGGCCTGGGAACTTCTGTATGCCGCAGGCATAGCCCTAAAAAGCAAAATCAAACGAAATCACATCACATAGCAGAGGGTTTTGAATCAGGTGTTTTTCAGTAGGAATCCTGTGTTGTCACCTATAAACAGTGTGACCTGAGTCAGGTCACTGTACCTCTTCAAGTCTTTGAAATCCTTACAGAGCTCAGATGAGCTTCTGCATATGCAGGCCCAGGGCCTGGTGCCGTGGCCCAAGCAGATTCCTGCCCCACCTCCCGCCTCAGGCCCTCCCCAGGCTCCTTGTCCCTGTTGCACTGATTCCGAAGCCACTGGCCTGCTGCCACACACACGGGATATGTGTAATCTAGCTCCCTCCTGCTGGGCGGCGTTGTGGAGTGAAGGGTGAGCCCTGGGCACTGGTGATGTGCCACCAGTGACAAGGTTGGGGACCTGGAGTCTGGAAGGGACTGGTACAAAATCTTAGGATACTAGGTCCCTGAGCTCCAGTTCAGCCACGCTTCCACTTTGTCACCTTGATCCTGCCCCTTCTATTCTAAACCTCGGTTTCTTCTGCAGTTGGAGAGGTCATTGTGAGAAGCGGGTGTGGGAGTTTCCTATGTGGCTCGGCAGGTCACGAACCCCACTAGTACCCACGAGGCTGTGGGTTCGATCTCTGGTCTCACTCAGTGGGTTAAGGATCTGGCGTTGCCATGAGCTGCGGTGTCGGTCTCAGACATGGCTGATCCTGTGTGGCTGTGGCTGTGGTGTAGGCCGGCAGTTGCAGCTCTGATTCACCCCTAGCCAGGGAACCTCCATATGCCGAGGGCATGGCGCTAAAAAGAAAAATAAACAAATCATTGGTGTGGAAGGATGTCGAGCACAAGATGCGTTGCAGGTTGGAGAGCCTGGTTGCTGTTGGCCCCTCGGGCCCCCACCAGCGCCTCCTGCCATTCCGGGAAGCCCAGGCACGCCTTCCTGGAGCCACTTTTGTCATACGAGGCACCCCGAGCCCAGGGAGCTGCTGGCCTTATGGGAGAGGACTGGGAGAGGAGGGAGGGCTAAGCGGGTGCCTCCCACGTCAGACTAGCTTGATAAGGGCCAGACCCCGCGCAGGCTGCTTGGTTCGAGTCCCGCTTCTGTCACTGCAGAAGGTCTTTCCATCTGCGCGGTGGGGGTCATCAGGGTGCAGCCCGTGAGGGTGGTGGCGTGATCGCCTGCGTCTTCCACTTGGCACTCTCCTGCCGTCCTGGCACCTGATGTGAACTGGAAGGTTCACTGTCTCTGCGATCGCTCCAGGATGAGACCTAGAGACGTGGCGCTACTTATGATCAGCGTCCGTAACTAACAGCGATTTCACATCATGGCTCCTCAGGTGGCAGTAGGATGCAGTGCGAGGAGAGAGGGCCAGAGTCCTAACTTCCTCTAACTGTTAGAAAAGTGGCAACAAACAGCGTTTCCTTGCAGGCGCCTCTGACGGCTGGCCTGCGCGGGGCACCACCCCTGCGCCCTTGGTCAGTTGGTCCATCGGTCTGCGGGCAGGGCCCTGCGGTGGGGAACGGGGCTATAAGGGCTCAGCCAAGGGCACGGTCTCTGAGCAGAGCGGGCACAGGGAGGAGGTCCGTGTCCCGGGAGTGAGTGCTGGATGCATGAAAGGGAGCAGCTGGGACGGTCAAGGCTGGGAAAGGCCCAGACTCCTTGAACAGGCGTTGGGTGCTGAGCAGGAGCTTGGACTTTGGCCTCTTGGCATCGGGGAGCCGTGGAAGGGTGTCAGGCAGGGGGCGGGGCTGTGGCCAGCCTGTCTGGGGGGAACTGCCCCATAGAGGTTCAGGGACGGCTTCAGAGCCCCACCTCCCCCCAGAACGTCGGGAATTGGGCTGGGCTGGGCTGGGCAGGCCTGGCTCTGGTGACCTTGGTCTTCTGTCTCCAGAGAGATCTTGGTGGAGGAGAGCAACGTGCAGAGGGTGGACTCGCCAGTCACAGTGAGTACCCGCCGGCCCTCCGCAGCCTGGCTTGGTCTGTGGGGCCCACGGACGTCCCTTAGACTTGTGGGCTCCCAGCTGTAGGCCTCCTCCTGGGAGCCCCTCCTTCAAGGGAGCCTGGCTGGAAGAGACGGGTATAACGGGCTGGGGCTTCGGGGTCACTGGAGGGACGCCCTTGGCTGGGGCAGAAGGCCTCTTCGTTTGGTGAGTGCTTGGACGCCACTTGTTCCTGCATGTTCTGTGTTATCGGCAGTTTTGGCCTTGGTACCTTGAGGGGCGTGGAATGAGGAGCGGGCCGGGTCCTTTGGGTGCTACAGGTCTAGCTGGAAAGACTGGGCTGCATCTCTTGCCCACACAATAGCTGGCCCTGGGTGTGGAGTCGGGGGGTTGGGGTGGGAGGGTAGGTTTTGGGCCCTGAGAAGTAGGGACTTAGCCGAGGCTGATAAGGGCCTTCTAAGGCAGCAGGTGTCTTCAAGGACAGCCCCTGGCACCGGAGGCTCTCGGCCTGTGAATTCTGAGCTGCCTTCTTCATTCCAGGTATGCGGTGACATCCATGGACAATTCTATGACCTCAAGGAGCTGTTCAGAGTGAGCGCGGGGAAACCTGGGCAGGGTGACCTGGGGGGTGGCGAGAGGAGCCTTTACTTGAGAGCGGGAGCTGGGGTCGGCTGAGCGGAGTGGGGGCCAGAGGTCTCAACGTGATTGGACGTGGGCCACCACAGTCCAGGGCCGAGCAGAACCTTCTCCCTCCCTCCTAGGTGGGTGGCGATGTCCCTGAGACTAACTACCTCTTCATGGGGGACTTCGTGGATCGTGGTTTCTACAGCGTCGAAACCTTCCTCCTGCTGCTGGCACTGAAGGTGGGGTCCGCTGGCTTCTGGAGCCGAGACCCGGGCCACCTCAGGCCTGACCTGGCGGCATCCTTTCCGCCCTCATCTCCTGCTCCATCCACCCCCAACTCTTGAGCTGTGTTGCTGGTGATGGGCAGCTGCTTGGGTGGTCAGAGAAGCTTTCCTTGACTTGGGGGCATCTGGTTGGGGCCGCTGGAGGATGAGGTCGGAGGGCGGCAGTGTCGGGGCAGGAGCAGAGGCTCGCCCTGTTGTGAACGTGGCAGGTTGGGTTCCGCCAGATCCATTGGTGGGAGGGAGGTTGTAAGGGGCCACTGACAAAGCCCTGTAAGTGTCTTGCTCAGGGCTTGGTCTGTACCTGGTGGGTGCAGGAGGGGCCTTTCGGTTTGTAGTTGATGGGGTGTTGGGGTGGGGAGGTGGGGGGAGAGGGCTCAGCCCTGCCTCCTCCAGAAGCGGGACTGGGAGCCTGTGCGGCATGATTCAGGCAGAGGACGTGAGTCTGGGCAGGGCAGTCGTGATGAGGGGGAAGCGGGCTGGCACATGTCAGGTCGCGTAGCAGGGGACCCAGAGCCTCAACTCCAGGCCTGGCTCGCTGGCCCCTTCCAGGTTCGCTACCCTGACCGCATCACCCTGATCCGGGGCAACCACGAGAGCCGTCAGATCACCCAGGTCTACGGCTTCTACGATGAGTGCCTGCGCAAGTACGGCTCAGTGACCGTGTGGCGCTACTGCACTGAGATCTTTGACTACCTCAGCCTGTCGGCCATCATCGATGGCAAGGTAGGTGCGGCCACAAGGCCCCCTGGGGACAGAGGGAGGGACCGGAGGGGCGCTGGGCCTCAGCTCCCGTCCCTGCCGCGCTCCCCCCGTAGATCTTCTGTGTGCACGGGGGCCTCTCCCCCTCCATCCAGACCCTGGACCAGATCCGGACAATCGACCGAAAGCAAGAGGTGCCTCACGACGGGCCCATGTGTGACCTGCTCTGGTCCGACCCTGAAGGTGAGGCCAGGAGCTCTGCTCTGCTCTGAATTTGCTGAGTGGCCGAGGGGGTCCTGTGGTTAAAGCTGGGGCCTCGAAGGCACAGCCGGGGCAGAGCAGAGCAGGACTGGGCTTCACTGGCGCCGGTGCTTGACTGTCGACTGGCTGGGCCCTCGGTGAGGAACGAGAGCGGGTAGCTGGGGGCACAGATGTCACGGCTCAGAGGCTTGTTAAGGACAAAATCATTGGCTCCCGGAGTCTGAAGGGGCTTCTGCAGAGGTCAGGCTCCCAGAATGATAGTCCCCGGGGGGTCCCCTCATTTTGTGGGCTTTCCTCAGCTTGTCTGGAGCAGAGCCGAGGTTGAAAGCCCAGCCCCCAGTACCAGTCCGGGACTCCTCAGTCCCTCACTGCCTCGCTTCGCCTGGTGACTGCCTGCCCACTGCCCAGGCCGCCCTGGGTCCCAGTGCTGTTTGTTGCACGTGCTTCCCTCGGGGCACCGCCTTCAGTCTCGTGGGCGTCTGTCTGGGCAGTGGATTACAGGTCACCCTGATTGTGAGGTGGCTCCAACGATCAGGAAATACTTTCCTCTTGGAGCTTATCTGTTTCTGACCCTCGCTGTCCCGTCCC
This sequence comes from Sus scrofa, assembly GCF_054392235.1. Taxonomy (NCBI): domain Eukaryota; kingdom Metazoa; phylum Chordata; class Mammalia; order Artiodactyla; family Suidae; genus Sus; species Sus scrofa. The sequence continues at coordinate 18,140,625 of NC_139385.1, forward strand.
CCGGGCTCCCCCGGCACACCTTCAGGCCCTGTGCGTTTGCCGCGCGGGCCGGGCTGCAGGAGGGACACGGGGTGGTGCTCCTTCAAAGGCAGCGGGCAGCCAGTGACGCCCTCGCCCCTCATCCCTACCTTCAGACACAACAGGCTGGGGGGTGAGCCCCCGTGGGGCTGGCTACCTGTTTGGCAGCGACGTGGTGGCCCAGTTCAACGCAGCCAACGACATTGACATGATCTGCCGCGCCCACCAACTGGTGATGGAAGGTTACAAGTGGCACTTCAATGAGACTGTACTCACTGTGTGGTCGGCACCCAACTACTGCTACCGGTGAGCTGCCTGGGCTGGGAGGTCGAGGTGGGGATCCCGGATGGCCCCCCGCTTTAACGCTGCTGCTCCCCGACTTCCAGCTGTGGGAACGTGGCCGCCATCCTGGAGCTGGACGAGCATCTCCAGAAGGATTTCATCATCTTCGAGGCTGCTCCCCAAGAGACACGGGGCATCCCCTCCAAAAAGCCCGTGGCCGACTACTTCCTGTGACCCCTTCGGCCCCTGCCCCCCTCCAGCCCCTCTGGCCCCCGGACCACTGTGACTCTGCCCTCTTCAGACGGAGGCCGGGCATGGGGGGGTGCACTGTCCCCGGCTTTGCTGTCCCCCCGAAGAGGGCACTTCAGGGGTGAGGACTTTTCTGGAGAGGCTCGGAGCCTCAGCTCCGTGCTCTTCCTCCCGTGTCCCCGCTTGAACCATGAAGTTTCCAATAATTTTGTTTTTCTTTTTTCCTTTTTTTTTTTTTTTTTTTTGTTTTTAGATAAAAATTTTGAGAAAAACAGAAAAAAAAAAAAAAAAGAAAAAAAAATCTAATAAAAGAAGAAAAATGATTTCCAGGTTTGGGTCAAACTTGATTAGGGATGAGCACTGAGGACCCTGACTGCCCCGGAGCCCTAAACCTGCCCGGAAGGTGAGGCTCCAGCCAGCCGGCTTGCCCAGAGCCTCCTGGTCCCCAGCCCATGACCTCGACCGCTCCCGAGGGCTTGCCCAGTGCTACGCAGAGGGCACCTGGGTTCTCAGGCGCCCCTGTGTAATTCTCAAAACATTGTCAAGACATCGATTCCCGCATTTTCCTGAAGAGGAAACAGACCCGGGGCGTGGCTTCCCATGCCCAAGATCGGGCACCTGAAGCGCTAAGCCTGGGTTGGGGCCTGGGACCTCTTGCCCCCAAACCTTTGCTCCCGCAGCCACCCCTGGGGCCAAATACCATGAGCCCAGTGTTCCAGAGCGCTCATGTCTTTTGAGGTTTATTAACAAAAATACTCGGATCCTGAGGACAGACAGGTGTGGCTTGCACTGGGGCGAGGGGGGAGAACCCGCGGAGCCCAAGGGTGAGGCCTGGGAAGGGGGAGTGCTGGTCCCAGGCCCCATTTGGCCAGGCAGAGCCTCCCTCCATTCACACCGAGGTGAGAGCCGGGAAGGGGAAGCTGGCCCCAGCTGGACTCCCAGCGGCTTAGCCAGAGCTTTGAAGCCAGAGGGGGGTGGGAGTGAAATCAACGTGTGAAGTGGGGTGGGGGAGGCCCAAGGCAGCCATTTGGCGTGGGGGATGGGGCCAGTGGAAGTGAGGGGGCTACAGGCCTGGGGGAAGGGAACTGGAGGTGTGCGCTGGACCCTGGAGGGAGGGAGGCAGCGGGGCTTCAGCAAAGGCTCAGTACATTGGTTTGGAGCCCACATCCAGGTAAGGCCCAGGCCCAGGGTAGGGCAGGGGGAAGGGACCCCCTGGGAGGAAGTGCGAGGCAAAGGATGCTGGGGGTGCAGCTGCGGGGTACCCCGAGCCTGCTGGCCCGGGCTGCAGCTCCAGGAAGGCAGCTGAGTAGGGGGCTGGGCGCCCCGAGTCTGGAGCCTCGGGGAAGCTGGGGGTCCTGAGGTACAGAGAGAGGTGTCGGAATGGGGGAAGAGGGACCCCCAGCCTGGAACAGCCCAACCCTGCGCCCCGTCCCACTCACCTGGTTGGAAGGTGACCGGGGGCCCCGTGAAAGGCTGCAGGGTGCAGAAGGTACGCCTCCGCACTGGGGCCACCGCAGGGAGGAGCTGGGGCCGGGGCAGCTTCCCGGGACGCTGGAGCCTGCTCGGGATCTGACTCTCGAACGTCCCCGCCCAGTGTGGAGTCGCAGGGACCGCCTGGTGCATCTGGGGAGACGGAAGGGACCGGGTGGGCTGAGGAGGATCGGCACCCCAGGCCTGGCCCCATCACCCCTGGGGCTACACTCACCTCCACTCCCATAGGCCCCTGTGGCTACTGGTTCTGGGCCCCGCAGTTTCCTCTTCACACGGGCGTCTCGCTCCCTGGGGAACAGTGATGATGGCGATGGTGATGATAATGGTGATGATAATGGCGGTAATAACAGCACTTACCAGGGGACCAGCCATTTCACCCAGGGTCCCGATCAGGTAGGTGCCATTCATTATACCCATTCCACAGACCAAGGAGCTGAAGGCCGGAGAACTAAATGACTGGAAAATAGCTGCGCTGGGACTTATCTCCCACTTACAACTTGCCAGTGGTTTCCTATTACATTTAGAATCCACGGAAACTTGGAGTTCCTGCTGTGGCTGCGCGGAAACGAATCCGACCAGCATCCATGAGCACACAGGTTCGATCCCTGGCCTCGCTCAGTGGGTTAAGGCTCAGGCATTGCTGTGAGCTGTGCTGTAGGTCGCAGACGTGGCTCAGATGCTGCGTGGCTGTGGCGTAGGCTGGCAGCTACAGCTCTGATTCGACCCCTAGTCTGGGAACCTCCACATGCCGCTGATGAGGCCCTAAAAAGACAAATTAAAAAAAAGAATCCGGAGTCCCTGTCGTGGCGCAGTGGTTAACAAATCCGACTAGGAACCATGAGGCAGTGGGTTGCCGGTGTTGCCGTGAGCTGTGGTGTAGGTCGCAGATGCAGCTTGGATCCTGCATTGCTGTGGCTCTGGCGTAGGCTGGCAGCTACAGCTCCAATTAGACCCCTAGCCTGGGAACCTCCATATGCCGCGGGAGCAGCCCAAGAAATGGCAAAAAAGATTAAAAAAAAAAAAAAAAAAAACCCAATCCATGGAAACTCCTTCCCAAGCATCAGGGCCAAGGCAGGGTCTGATCCCAGCTCATCCCACCTTGCCGGCCCCGCCCATCCCCACCAGCCGCCTTTCAGCCACACTCCCTCCATCTCCATCCCCGCTTCACCTGTTTCTTGTCTCAGTTCAAGCACAGCTTCCTCAAGGAAGGCCTCCCCCGACCTCCCACAGCACTGCGTGCCCTCCTAATAACCTCTGTCAATAGCAATAGTTACATTCGTTAGGGTGATTTTTTGAATGAATTACTGTCTGTCTCTTCCACCTGACAGTGCCTTGAGGACAAGGCCCAGCTTTGAGGGGTTAGTTAGAAGCCAATGTCGTAACGAACAAAACCTTTACAGCCCACGATAATCTGGCTCCCCTCACCTCTCTCAGGCCACACCAGCCACACAGCAGGCAGGAGGCTCCCACCTCAGGGCCCAGATGTGTTCTGGGCTCTGTCCCATACGTCCTCCAAAGTCTTTTCTCAAATGTCCTCTTAGTGAGGCTTTTCCAGGCCTCTGAATAAATAGCTCGCTCCAGTCCTCACTGTCTTCCTTTTCTTTTTAGAAGACATCCCTAACAATATCATATAGTTAATTATTTCTCTTGTTTACTTGCCTACTCTGCCCACTAGAGTATCAGTTCCACGAGGGCAGGGGCTTCAGCTTGTTTTGTGCACTAATGCATCCTCAGTGCCTAGAACTGAGTGGGTGCCAAAGAAGCTTTTTTTTCCCCCGCTTTTTAGGGCCACACCTGCGGCATATGGAAGTTTCCAGGCTAGGGGGTCAAATCGGAGTTGTAGCTGCCGGTCTACACCACAGCCACAGCAACGAAGGATCTGAGCCATGTCTGCAACCTATACCACAGCTCCCGGCAACGCCGGATCCTTCACCCACTAAGGGAGGCCAGGGCTCGAACCCGCAACCTCATGCTGACTAGTCAGATTCGTTTCCGCTGCGCCACAATGGGAACTCCATGTTTGTTGACTCCATAAGTGAATAAACGTTTTTACTTACTGTCGGGTTCCTGGCATCCAGCACAGTGCCTGGTACACAGTGGGCGATGAATCAGTGAGGGAATGAATGAAAGAATGATGCCCACCTCTTACAGTTTCGGCCATTCTCCCGGAAGCCTTTGGCAAAGGGGTTGGCTGCGATCTTCAGCTGTGTGATCTGGAGGGTGGAGGGTGCACAGCCGGAGTCAACATCCCCGCAGCCTGGACAGGGGCGCCGCCCCCTCCGCCGGGATCACTCACCCGCGGGTTCTGATAGGCTGTCACGGAGATGAACGCGGTCTCGGGGAAGCGGAAGGAGGCCACGCCCCCCCAGTGTTGGCTGCAAAGCTGGGCGGCCCGCACCAGGTGTATGCGGGGCTGATACTTGTGCATGGAGTGCAAGATCAGCTGGGAGGGAAGAAACAGGGGTGACTCCCTACCCCGGCCCCACCCCCACCCCCCATCCGGGGGGGGTCCCAGCCTGGGCCTCACGTGGCCGTGGGGGTCCAGCGTGCTGTTGGTGAGCTTGACGCGGTGAAAGGACACAGGCTGCCGCATCCAGTGGGCACCGGTGGCGGGGGAGTCGGGGTGGATGTAAACGCGGTCCGGCAGGCGGGGCTCTGCCTTGCCGCTGGGCTCCCAACGCCGGCCCTGCCAGCGGTAGCGAGCCCCATCCACCGGAACCACATCCAGAAGAAACAGGTAGCGGGCCTCGGGGTCCAGGCCGGTGACAGATACTCGGCAAGCGGGGAACATGCGCCTGAGCGGAGGAAGGGACGCGAGAGGCCTGGAGCTACCTACCCGCCGGGGTACAGCACCAGCCAGGCGGCATAGCCACAGAAAATCAAGGGACCTGGAATCCGAGCTCCCAGGGCAGATCTTAGGGCCGTAAGCTTGTCTCATCCCATTTTACAGATGAGAAACAGGACAGTGAGTCACACAGCAGGTTAGGAGCAGCGTCCAGACTCCTGACTCCTGGCCCCTCAAACTCCATTGCAGAAGCAGGAGTGACACGGTTTTTTTTCCCGGAAATCTTCCCAGGAGCCCTGTGTTCCCCAGCTTGATCTCCAGCACCAGAACCTGTAGCTGCTGGAGACACTTGCTTCAGAGAAAATAAAAAGGGGCCTTATCATGCCAGGGCCTGAGTTCTCGGCCTAGATAAAGACCCACACACAGACCATATCCCTGTCACCAAGGTGACCCCAGATCTAGTCACATCCTGACCTCTGATCCTGGCCAGACTTCCCTGCTGCTGGTCAATGGCCTGACCCCACTCATAGTCGAAATCCTGACCCTGGCCACAGACTGACCCCTGATCCAGGCACACGCTAACCTATAACCTAACCAGACTTTCCGACCCTGGCCCAGAATGACCTAAGACTCTTGCCATAGGTTAGTCCCTAAACCAGCCGCAGATGCCACAGAATGACCCCCTGATCCAGGCCATGGTCACACTCTTACGAAGAGCCCTAGCCCCATCCCCTGGACCTCTGCCTTTCCCAAGAGACCCCCACCAGGGACACCTCCGGGGTCCTCTGACCCTGGCCCAGCCCCCTCACCTCCCGGCTTTGGTGATGATCATCTCTGTTCCTACGGAGTTGAACTCCTTCCACAGCTCCCGGTTCTCCAGGCTCAGGCTGACTCCAGGGAGAGAATGAAGGGCTTCTGGGGCTGGAGGGGGTGGCTCGGTGCCCAGGGCTGGGGGCAGTGGGGGTAGAGGTGGGGGCGCAGCCAGAGGGCGGGGAGCAGCTTCAATCCCAGAGAGGAAGCAATCCAGTTTGGGAGGGTCCAGATCTGGAGATGGGAAGAGAATGAGGAGCCAGCCGAGGGCCACAGCCCCCCACCCCAATTCCTGCCCAGGAACTGCTCCCACCGCTCATGCTCACCCGGGTAGCGATAGCTCTCTGCCAGGGCAGGCGGGAAGCTGGAATCTGCCCCGGGCTGGGGGGGCCCAAGGCGGTAGCTGGGCCCCAGGGAGGGGTACAGCTCCCGTGGATGGTACATGGAGTAGTCCTGTCTGGCCTCAGGTCACGCTGCCTAGAGTGCCCCGGTGCTGAGAGATGCCCGCTTTATAGCTCACAGCTCAGCCCCTTCCAAACCCAGGATCACAGCCCCTCCCCTCTTTGGGGCCCTGGAGTTGGGCTGGGGTGGAGACCCCTGGGGCCTGGAAGGGGTCCAAGAGGGGGCCGGATACCTGGGTATCCTCCCCTTCTCCCCTCCCCACCCCCCTAGGCTTCATTAGCCCCGACCCCCTGCCCCCTCATTACATAATTAACTCCTCGGCCTGATTGATCCCCGGGGCTCGACAGGGACGCAGTTTGGCGCTTCCGGCCAGCTGGTCCCCGTTCCCACGGGGGGAGCCCCGGCTAGGGATAAGCTACTGAGAGGCGGGGCCTGGGCCCAGGGATGGAGCTCGGAGTCCTGGCACAGACCTTGGCGCCCCAGACTTTTTTGGCAGGTGACCCCTCCACCCTTCACCTGGAGGGTGAGATGTGGAGGAACGAAGCATGACTGGAGGGAAGGAGCAGGGCTGGAGGGACGCGGCCTGAGCTCACTGGGGAATTCGAGGAGTCCGCAGCTGAGGCCTGAACCCTGGCGTCCTTCTTGGTTCCCATTCCGAAAACCCTCCACCCTCGGCCGAGTCTCAGAAGTTTAAGAGACGCCCGCAGCTCGACGGTCTCTTGACGGCTAGCACCTGGGTTTCCCAGAAGGTCCCGCGCTGGGGAGTCCACGGAACTACACTTCCCAGCAGGCCTAGCGCCTGGGTTCCGCGCGAAGGAGACAGGCAGATGCCGCTGTGGCCGCTGGAAGTTGTAGTTGAGACGAGGAGGGCGGTGAAACCGGCGGCGCCGTTGCCTCCCGGGAGAGCAGCCCCTAGGCGGCGTCTGAACTCTTAGGCTGAGAAGATGCAGATCAGCTGAGGTCAATGCCTCACGAGCTAGAGTGGGCTCGGGGAATCTCCACCGGCAGTGAGGTCCTTCCTGGGTGCCAAGATAGCTGAGCCCCAGGTGCAAAGGTTCTCAGCTTTGACCGCCGTGCCTACCCCACCCGGGATCCAGAAGGAAATGGGTCTGTAGAGACAGGAGTCTGCATTTGAGTCCCCCCTTCCCGGATTCCACGTGAGCCTGGGGCTGTCTCCACTTCATTGTTTTATTATGTACAAACGCTACAGAACAAGGGGAGCAGACACGCGTGGGGTAAGAGGGGCCCGGTGGGAGGAGAAGTTCACAGGGCAGATGGCGCACTGGGGCCAAGAGAGCAGCACACAGGCCATGTCTATAGGGCAGGCAGGGCAGGAAGGGGTTAAAAACGAGATCCAAGCCAGCCAGATCGCAGGGAGGTGCGGGGGTGTCGTCCACCTTGTCCACCTTCTGATCTCCCACCAAGGTCACAGTGCATGCAATAAAATATATGTACAGGATCCTTCCTCGGCAGGGGCCCTGAGGTCCAGAGCTCCCTTCGGATGGAGGCAAGCCCGTGGCGCCCCCTGGCGGCCAGGCCGGGCTGGAGCCACAGGCGTCAGGAGCCAGGGTCAGTCCCAGCCATTGTCTTTGATCATGTGGTTGAGTTCAATGATGTACTTCCCCTCTTTGTACTTCTGGCTGCTCTCGAAGGCCTGTTCCTGAAAGGAGGGGAGAGGCTGTCATGCTTGGAGCTAGGGCCTTACCAAAAGGAGCAGGGGTTGGGGAATGGATATGATTTGGCCCTGTTTAACGTAGGAGGAAACTGTGACCCAGAGAAGCCCAACCACCTGCCCATAGACACAGAACTGGTAAAGGGCAGGGCTGGGCTTCCCACTGACAGCGGACAGACAGAACTCTCTGAATCACAGCTACTTTTTAATTACTAATGTTGGCTCCAACAGAAAGGATATGGAAGTTTCCAAAAGATCCAGGGATTACAAACTGGTAGCTTGAGGGCCATTTGGGGCCTATACCTATGTTTGGTTTGGCCAACAGAGAGTTTAATATAAAGAACTTTAGAATACTAAAATATGGGGCAGGCTGTGCTCGCTCCAGTTTGCCAGACTGCCCCCCTCCTCTCCAGATCTATGCTGCCCTTTTTTGCAGATCAATAGTATCTGCTTGGCCCTGCAAGCAGCTGAGTTTCTGATGTCTGGATGAGGCCATCTCTTTATTTTACAGAGGTTCAGAGGCCAAACCAGAGCACATTTGTGGCAGGGCCAGGGGTGAACTCAGGTCAGGGTTCTGTCTCTGCCTGGAGCATCTGTCTCACAGAGGCCCCACTCTTGTCCTTTGCGGTTTTCCAGCAGCATCTTCTTTTGCTGCATCTAATCTGATCCCCCTAACAATCTTGGGTGCCAGGTGGTGGCTTGATCCTCCACTGCCAGATAAGGAAATGAGACTCAGGGTAGTGAAATCAAACCCCGAACGGCAGCAGGGGGCAATGAGGGCAGTGGAGAAGGAGGCTCATGAACCCACCACGCTCCATGTTGCTGTGGGGCCTTGGGCAACTTCTCTGATCCTCTGAATGGCAACAGAAGCTGGGGAGCAAGGGTTTGGAGTTAAAACAAGGGTTCTGGTTCCTGTTCTGTAACTAACCAGCTGTGTGACCTTGGGGAAGTTACCTAACACCTCTGGGCCCTCCTTTCTTCTGTAAAGTAGAGATAATAACAGACTACCTACAGGATTGCTGTAATGAGTGAATGAGATTAAGGTATGCCAAGCGCATAACAGTGCCTGGCACATAAACATTCAATAGATGGTAAATCTGATTATACCCTCATCTCTAAGATGGGAATGGTTATGCCTATGAGAAGGATGCATTCCGAGAAACATTCTAAAAGCCCCTTGCAGGATATGAGAGAACATGGCCAGGGGGAGAAAAGACAGCCTGACTTGGGTGACTTGGGCCTGGATGCTCTGAAAGATTATCAGATGACTGCTTGTGAGGAGGAAGTGATATGGGGGTCAGGTCAAAGGCTGGCCTGGGGTCAGAGGTCACTGACTCACATATTTCCAGCCCAAAGTGGTCTTGCAGTTTTCGCAGTGGATGTCAGCGACAGCATGGAGGCCCGTCAGCAGCACCCGCTCCTCGGCTGGCCCGCAGCCCACGTTCACCCTGCGGGGACACGGGGGAGGCATTCCCAGGGAGGGTTCCCGCCACCACAAGGCCCCCCACTCTAGCTTGTATCCAACCATGTTTGTTCTTTGCATCCACGAGAAGGGCAATCACAGCTTCCTGCCCAAACCAGGGGACTCTGGGAGTCTCCCTGCCAGGGGTCACAGGTCACCACAGAGATCAGGAAGAGAAAGAAAGGAGATTGAATACTTACACAGAGTTGAAGAGGTAGGCACGCCCCTGGCTGCCCTGAAAGGACTAAAGGGTAGGAGGGAGAATTGGGGGGCGGTGGTTAGGGCTACTAGTGCGGAGCTGCCAGGCAGCCCCTCTTGCCTCCCATTTCAGCCCCAGCTGTGACCTGGTTACCTTGGAGATGAGGTCGTCGTGGTTGGCCAGGTGAGCACGGCAGTGGGCACAGCTATACCTCCGGTGACAATCATCCAAGTAGGCCTGAAACGTCTTGGGCTTTGAAATCCGCACCATGGCGGGGGCCGGGGGCAGTGGCCCCACGCGGGGAGCGGCCCACGGGGAGCAGAGGGAGCCCAGTGCCTGCAGGGAAGGGAGCAAGGGGGCTGTCAAGACCTGGGCCACACACAGGCAGGCACGCCCTGGGCCATGGGGACTCTCTCTGTCACACTTGGCTGCTGTCTCCTCTCCCTAGAGCCAGCAGCCTCTCCAGAGGCCAGAGCCGGCTCAATTTTGACTCACTGAGGCCTCGAGTTGCATCAATGGGGAAACTGAGGCTAGGAGGAGCCCCAGATGAGTCATCCACCTGCTTCCAGCCTCACCCCTGCTGACCTGGCAACTGAAGCTGGACGAAGGGGCTCTAGAGTGGATGAACTGTCAGCTCTCCGTTTAGGGGGAGCACGGAGGGGTCAGGAATTGTATGGTCCTTAGAACCTCATCGGAACTGCCGGGGGTGGGGCGACTTCGCTGGACGTAGAGGGAGTTCACCTGGGGAGAGGATCCCTCACCTGGGGAAGGCAGGAGGCCTCACTGAAAGGTGGAGGGTCAACTGGGTGGGGAGGGGATCTTACCTGGAGGCGCCGAGGCCTTGTCTATGCCGGGGGGGATCTTACCTGCATCGCGGAGCCTTACCTGAGACCCCCAGGGCTCACCTGGGGCGCGGGGGTGGGGGGCGGGCGCCGGGGAAGGGGGCAGTCCTCACCGTCAGGGCGGGGGCGCGGGGCGACGCGCACCCCTGATGATGCGGGCCTCACCTCGCCTGGGCGCGCGGGGACCCGGTCCGCCGGGGTGGCCTGGCCTGGGAGTGGGGGGCGCTCCTGGTGGGCGCCGTCCCCCCCGGCCCGGGTTCGCAGCCGCCGCGACTTGTTTACACCGAGACCAGCTGCTGCCGCGGCTGCGGCGGGAGGGGGAGGGGGCCGGCCTCTGGTCCCGGCGGCCGCCTCGGCCAATCGGCGTGCAGCATGCAAATGAGGGGGCGCGTCACACAGCGGCCAGCGCAGGCCCAGGCTGCCCTTCCCCCTGCCACCCGGCTCCCGCCGGCCCGGAAATGCGGCTGCGGCCCGCCACCCAGCCGGCCGGCCCCACGGCCCCGGGCCCGGTCGCCCCTCGGCCTCCTGCGGCCCTTGAGGGGGCGAGGATCTGAGATACCCGACCTGGCGTGGAGTCAGGATGGGGGATGCTGTCCGGACGCACCCCACCGGGAAATAATAAGAGTCATAATTTTCTGCGTTTACCCCCCGCCCGTGCCCCACTCTCTTAATCCCCACAGCAATCCCTGGAGACAGCTGCTGCTACAGTTCCCACGTTACCGGGGAACTGAGGTCCACAGAGGTCTGGCAGCTTTCCAAAGTATCCAGTTAGTAAGAGGCAAAGTGGGGATTCTCGCTTTGGTTGGATTCCTGGCTTCTTGCCATAGCACCACAGACAGACTCTTGGACGGACAGGTGCCCACCTGTGCCAGACCCCTTTGAGCCAGAGCCTCAGGGACAAGCGATTGCTGCTGGTGTGCCTCACCTCCTCCAGGCAGCCCCCCCCTCCGATGCCCTGCCCATTCAGGCTGTTTTAGGTGTCTTTCCCTTTCTCAGACATTGTCAAAATGTCTATTTAAACATGTGTTCCCCACCCTAGACTTGTTTTGTTCCCTGTATTGGCCTTAGTATCCAACCCGGCCTAAAGTCATCAGTAACCTATGTGCAATATGTGATTCATTAAATGAATCGGGTAGCAGGGCTGGAGAGGGTTGAGGAATTTGAGAAGCTTCTGGATTAGACTTGGGAATGGAAGTTTGGAATGACTGAGGGATCAGCTGGGCCAGCCATGCCCACCCTCTGAAGCCAGGTGAGGCGGCTCACAGGGGCAAGTCAGATGCCTTGCTGTTGCGTCTGGGCCTCTTAATGGCCTCAGGAGAATGGAAGCCTTGTCTGTGGCTCTGGAGGGGCAGGGGGCCTTGCAAGGGACATTCCTGAGGAGAGTGGAGGCCAGGTTGGCATGGGGTGTGGCATTACTCTGGATCTGGAATGCGGTGAAACCAGTGGGTCGGGATGGTTAGGGCCTCAGACTCTGGCCCTCAGCTGGCCTCTTGGGCTTCAGGCTGCCATCTTTGTAGTTTTCTAGGATCGCTCCGCTCCTCCCAACTCCTAAGCATAGAGACATGCCTGAGAAGAAAATATTTATTGAGGAAGAGAAATAGAGGAGGGGGGAGTTCCTATTGTGGCGCAGCGGAAATGAATCCCAGTAGTATCCATGAGGATGCAGGTTCGATCCCTTAGCCTTGTCCAGTGTTCGATCCGGCATAGCCCTGAGCCGTGTAGGTCGCAGATGGGGCTCAGATCCTGCGTTGCTGTGGCTGTGGGGTTGTGTGCCGTGGCTGTAGCTCTGATTTCACCCCTAGCCTGGGAACTTCCATGTGCCGCAGGTGCAGCCCTAAAAAAAACCAAAAAAGAAAAAGAGGAGCCGGTGAGGACCTCTGGGTTAGGAGGCCGGTGGTTGTCCAGGTCTGTGGTTGTCCAGGTAGCGCCTAAGGGCTGTCGGGTAATCAGTTATGATGCCAGTGGCTCCCAGGCCGTAGGCCGCTTCGAAATCAGACTCTTCATTAAGGCACCAAAATATCACCTAGTGGGGAGAGAGGGGCTTGGAGTTTTCCAACAACTTTACCTGGCACCTGGCCTTATATCCATAGGCTGGGAGCTCTCCTCCTCTGTGGAGGCCTCCCAGCAGTGGGGTGATGGCGCTGGTCGTGACATGTCCAGAACTTTGCAAATTGGTTATCAAACACAGCCATAATGAAGTATGAAATTATTCAAACTTACAAGCCAGTAAATTATATTAAAAGCAAAGGTAACAAATACTCAAAATTCATCAGTCCTTAATTATTTTACTACATTTTACTATTACCTAGGTTCTAGAAGTTATCTGCATCTATCGAATGTAGAAGATGGAAATACTATATAATGGTATGCTACCACACACCTCTTTTTTTTTTTTTTTGGTCTTTCTAGGGCTAAACCTGAGGCGTATGGAGGTTCCCAGGCTAGGGGTCGAATCAGAGCTGTAGCTGCTGGCCTACACCACAGCCACAGCAATGCCAGATCTGAGCTGCCTCTGCAATACCACAGCTCACAGCAATGCCCGATCTTTAACTCACTGAGCGAGGCCAGGGATCGAACCTGCGTCCTCATGGATGCTAATCAGATTCATTTTTTGCTGAGCTGTGATGGGAATTCCCACACATCTCTTAACTCTATTCAGTGATTTCAGGGTGGGGCCTGACATTGGCCAAGGTGGGAGTATATACAGCAGGGAAATTATCTCATGTTCAAATCAAGGGCTTTTTGGAGTTCCCGTTGTGGCTCAGCGGGTTAAGTATTGATACCTGACTAGTATCTACGAGGATGTGGGTTCGATCCCTGGCCTCCTCAGTGGGTTAAGGATGCCATGAGCTGTGGAGTAGGTCCCTGTGAGTTGGATCCAGTGTTGCTGCGGCTGTGGTGCAGGCCGGCAGCTGCAGCTCTGATTCTACCCCTAGCCCGGGAACCCCCATATGCTGCAGGTACAGCCCTTAAAAGGAACAAGAACACAAATCACAGGCTTTTTTTACCCTGGAAAGCTGACTGTGGAATGTTTCCCAGCCTGCCAATACCATCCAACCTGCCCGTATCTGCTGCTGCTCTGCATCTTCCCTGCCTCCTAGGTCCTCCCCCACGGGCACTGAAGTAGGTGGAGATGTTATCTGAACCCAGGGCTAAGTCACTCAATGGACCTCTCAGTTTCTTCCCTTTTTTTTCTTGTTTGGCCGCCCAGCGGCATATGGAGCTCCCGGGCCAGGGATCAGCTCAGAGCCACAGTTACAACCTAAGCCCTAGCCATGGCAATGCTTGATCCTTAACCCACTGTGCTGGCCAGAGATCGAACCTGTGCCCCAGTGCTGCTAAGACACCGCTGATTTCCATGCGCCACAACAGGAACTTTTTTTTTTTTTTTTGCTTTTTGTTTTTTAAGGACTGCACCTGAAGCATATGGAAGTTCCCAGGCTAGGGGTTGAATCCGAGCTGTAGGTGCCGGCCTACACCACAGCCACAGCAACAGAGGATCTGAGCCCCGTCTTTGACCTACACCACAGTTCCCGGCAATGCCAGATCCTTAACCCACTGAGCGAGGCCAGGGATCAAACCTGCATCCTCATGGATACGAGTCAGATTCATTTCCGCTGCGCCACAACAGGAACTCCCTCCCCCTTTTTTTTTTTTTAATGGCTGCACCCGCAGTATAAGGAAGTTCCCGGGCCAGGGATCAAATCTGAGCTGCCTCTGCGAGCTGTGCTGTAGCTGTGGCAACACCTGATACTTTAACCCACTGTGCTTGGGCTGGGGATTGAACCCCCGTCTCTTGAGAAGACCAGAGCTGCTGCAGTCAGATTCTTAACCCACTGCACCCAGCAGGAACTCTCTTCTCAGCTTCTTAATTTGACCAATGAGAGCAATGGTCCAACCTGCCAGAGTTGTGGTAAAGACCCACAGAGCTGGAGGGCTGATCTGAAAGAGCGCTGTCACCCTCATGCCTCACTCACCCCCACATCCAATCAGCAGCCCAGTCCGGGCCTGTCTGTAACTTAGCCCTTCCATCCATCCCCCATGCTGCCACCTAAGCTCCATGCCTATCAGTGGCAGCATCAGCCTCCCAGAGGCTCTGCTTCCACACTGGTCCCCACGGTCTCTTCTCCACATGGTGGCTGGACGAGCCTCAGCTGGATCAGGTCTCTTCCCTGCTTTAAGCCCCTTAAAAAGCTTCCCTTCCCTTCTGGCTGGAGCCCAGGATCCTTGCTGAGGTTTGCCGGCTGTCTGCCGCAGCCCCCGCTCCAGCTCCCCTGGTGCCACTTCTTCCAGGCTGCAGCCTGATGGAACCCCTGTCAGTTCCTCTGCTGGCCTCTTGCTCCCCGTGGCCTTCCCACGTGCCGAGCCTCCTGCCTGATGGGTGCTCTCCCTCTCTCCTCCCCACGAGCCAGCTCCTCACTTCTTCCAGAAGGAGGCCTTCTCAGACCCTGAAGACCATGGCACTCTGTTTCCTTTCTGTCCACACCTGCCTCCTGTCCTCCGCCGCCCTTGATCACAGGCTCCCTGCTCCTTCTCCGGGACCACAGTGCCTGGACCTATGTTCTCAACGCAGTCAGTTCTCAGTAAAGGTTTGCTAATTAAATGAGCTGGTCATGAGTTCCCATTGTGGCGCAGAGGGTTAAGCATCAGACTAGTATCCATGAGGATGCGGGTTCGATCCCTGGCCTTGCTCAGGGGGTTAAGGATCTGGCATTGCCCTGTGCTGTAGCATAGGTTGCAGATGCGGCTCAGACCCCATGTGGCTGTGGCTGTGGCTGTGGCATAGACAGGCAGCTACAGCTCCGATTTGACCCCTAGCCTGGAAACTTCATATGCTGCAGGTGCAGCCCTAAAAAAGCAAAAAAAAAAAAAAGAGCTGGTCAGAGCTGATGCTCAGGGAGGGGAAGGGGAGAGGGTGGGCTGTTCTGATCTTTCTCTTCTCTGGCCTCTTCCCAGCCCCGCTTGTCAGGGATCAGGACAGTTCAGCCCACCACTGTCATCACAATGGCTATAGCCTTTACGAAGCCCTTACAGAGTACCAGCTCCACATCCAGAAGAGTGAAAATACCATGATCCCCGTTTACAGATGAAAAACCGAGACTCAGAAGGTGACCTGCCCAAGTGACCCAACCAGTCAGTGGCAGAGCTGGGACTGGGACGCCATGCTGCGCCCACACTGTGGACACCCCACTGGCTCACCTGCACGCCTCGCTGCTCCAGGTGTCGGATCAGACTTTTCCTCATGATGAACCTGGGGGGGAGGGGGTGTGGGTGGCAAAGGCCATGATGAGAGGGGACTAAGGAGGCCAGGGGTGGGTCTCTGTGGGGACACTCCACCCAGCCTCCTCGCCCATCTCACCATTTGGAAACCACAGCCGCCAGCTGATTCAGCCCAGAGCAGGAGAACGGGAAGTAGGTCCTGTGGGGAGGTGGCATCGTGATCAGCCCCTTGGGTCTCTCTGTGTCACAGGGTGGGGTGGGGTGGGGTGGTAGTGACCCCCCCCCCGGCCCAGGGTAACTCTGTTCCCTCTAGAAGGACCTTTACCGTTGCCCAGAGGAACAAGTCACCCATTGCTTGGTGACCTCCTACTCCCCTATCCTTGACTCCCTGCTCTGAGGGTGCACCCTCTGCTCACTGTTTTATAGAAAAAGAAACTGAGGACTTCTTGTCATGGCTCAGCAGTTAGTGAACCCGACTAGCATCCATGAGGACGCGGGTTTGATCCCTGGCCTTGCTCGGTGGGTTAAGGATCCGGCGTTGCTGTGAGCGGTGGTGTAGGTCACAGATGCGGCTTGGATCCCATGTTGCTGTGGCTCTGGTGTAGGCTGGCAGCTGGAGCTCTGATTAGACCCTTAGCCTGGGAACCTCCACATGCCACGGGTGCGGCCCTAAAAAGAAACTGAGTCCTGGAGAACTAAAGTGACGTGCCTGAGGTCACGCAGCAACTTCATGGTGGGGCCAGGGCCAGGACCCAGCTTTTTTTTTTTTTTTTTTTTTTTTGCTTTTTAGGGCTGCACCTGCGTTATATGGAAGTTCCCAGGCTGGGGATCAAATGGCAGCTACCCCTGCAGGCCTATACAGCAGCCACAGCCCCTCAGGATCTGAGCCTCATCTGCGACCTACACCACAGTTCCCGGCAACGCCGGATCCTTAACCCACTGACCGAGGTCAGGGATCGACCCTGCATCCTAATGGATACTAGTCAGGCTCCTTGCTGCTGAGCCACAACGGGAACTTCCTAAGACCCAGCTTGCTTCCCAAACTGGGTACACAGCCTGGAGGTCCTCCTGGTTGGGTCTGACTAACTTCCTGACACCAGGCAGCACTTAGTTGTCCCACTTCCAGGGGAGACTTGAGAGGTTTTTACAGCATCCCAAGGCAAGCACTGCTGTGTGACCTTGGCAAATCACAGAACCTCTCTGAGCCTCAGATCCTCCATGGGTACTGTGGGGGATGGGGAGAGGTGTTGTGATTCCTGTATCTCCTGGAGGTGCCGCAAGGTAAGGCTCAAATCAACTCAAGGATGTGAAAACACCTTGCAAACCCTGCACAGGAAGCTGTGTACACCCAGCTCTGTAGTATAATGATCTCTTTGTAGCAAGGGCTGGTGGCAGCCGGCTGGGTGCTTCCCTCAGGACAACACAGGGGAGCAGGAAGCAGGGGGGCGGCCACAGAGAACATCTCAGAAAGCAAAGGGAGAGTCCCACCCTGAGAGCCTGTGAAGTATCAAAATTCCTGATACAGTTGTCCAGCTGCTACTTTGTTAATCCTTGTCTCCCAGCAGGAAAATGCCTGCCTGAGCCAGAGACTGGTGCTATAATTGATAAATAAATACCTGTCTCCCCATTCAGACTGTTAAGTTCACGGAGTACCTTACCCCACCCACATTGTTTGTTTGTTTGTTTGTTTGTTTTGTCTTTTTAGGGCCATACTCAAGGCATATGGAAGGTCCCAGGCTAGGGGTCCAGTCAGAGCTGCAGCTGCTGGCTTACACCGCAGCCACAGACAGCCACACCAGATCCAAGCCAGGTCTGCAACCTACACCCCAGCTCACAGCCATGCCGGTTCCTTTAACGCACTGAGCCGGGCCACGGATCAAACCCACATCCTCATGGACACCAGTTGGGTTCCTTACGGCTGAGTCACAACAGGAGCTCCCACATTGGTCTTATTTACTAATGTAAGTGCACCTGAAACAATAGGGATTCAATAAATATTTGGGGAAGGAGTGAACAAATGAACCCTTGTCCTAAAACTCCATCCACGTTAACACCCATTTGCATAGAATTTCAGGGGGTTCATGGACCCCTTAGTATTAATGAACGCTAGCTGAGAACAACTCTTTTTTTTTTTTTGGCTGTGCCCAAAGCATGTGGAAGTTCCTGGGCCAGGGACTGAATTCGAGCCACAGTTGCAACAATGCCAGACCCTTAATCCACTAGGCCATCAGGGAACTCCAAAAACCACTATCTTCAGGCATTCCCGTTGTGGCGCCGTGGTTAACAAGTCCGACTAGGAACCATGAGGTTTCGGGTTCGGTCCCTGCCCTTGCTCAGTGGGTTAAGGATCCGGCGTTGCCGTGAGCTGTGGAGTAGGTTGCAGACACGGCTTGGATCCCGCGTTGCTGTGGCTTTGGTGTAGGCCAGCGGCTACATCTCCGATTGGACTCCTAGCCTGGGAACCTCCATATGCCGGGGGAAGTGGCCTTAGAAAAGGCAAAAAAACCAAAACCAAAAACCACTATCTTCAGAAGATCCTGGGGGTGATCCTTGAGGGGAGCCAGGGAGCTGGGGACACTGGATCCCCTGCTCCATAGGGGACCCTCCCTGCACTATAAGGTTGGAGGCTGGGGGTGGCTTGGGGGGGTAGGGGGATAGTTTCTGAGGACAGATGCCTGAAGGGAGACGGGGACCCCAGATGTACCTGTTGATAATGGTGGGCAGAAAACAGATGAGGAACTTCTCGGGGATGGGGACGAAGGGCAGCAGCCCCAGGTAATAGAGCAGCAGCACCCAGAATCCTCGGCTCATTGTGAAGGAGATGGGCATCTCGGGGTTCTGGGAGGCAGGGGGAAGAGGGAAGGGGGAATGTCTGGACATTTGGGGGAAACCTTACCGCCCAGGATCAAAGCCACATCTTGGCCCAGCATCCCGGGCCAAGAGTCCCCTCCCTGTCCCTCTGACATGCCTTAGCACACACCCTCTCCCTGCACCCCCTCTTCTCTAAATCCCGTCCTCGGAGACCCTGCTCAGGGCTCCTCCAGGACCTGCACAGCCCTCTGGCCTAGACCCACGGAGGGGCCGTGGGCACAGGGAGGGCCCGGGCACTCACAGCGGCCTTGCATTTCTTCATGATCGCGCTCTTCTCCGAGGCCCAGATGGTGATTCCACTGCGATCAAAGCGCCTCACCAGGCCTGCTATCTGGGAGGAGGAGGAGGAGGAGGAGGAGGAGGAGATGATGGGGGGGAGTCGGGGCCAACCCTGGGCCCTCGGTGCCCCTCTGCCCGCAGCACCACCTTGCGAATAAGCTCTTCATTTTGCTCTTTGACCTCCACGCTCATGGGCATCCGCGGGAACCTCTGGAACAGGTCCTCCAGCCTGACCATGTGCCGGTCTGAGCCGTGTGCGAAGTGGCCTGGGAGTTGCGGGGAGAAGGATCAGAGGAGGATGGGTGGGCTGGGGGTGATCCAGGAGGAGAAGAGAGGGCAGGAGCTTGAGGCCGTGCCCCCAGCTCCCGCTGGCTCAGCCTGTGGCGGGCAGCCCACGCTCTCACCTGGTGAGAAGAAAACCTCCAGCTCTTCCTTGTAGAGGGGCAGCTCCTAGGGAGGGCAGGGGATTGTCACCAGGAGGTGTGCATGGGGGTGTGGGGGCTTTCTGGGTATGGTGGGGGGGGCAAGGCCCACCTCAAAGTCCAGGCTGCTCACATCCCTATTCACGCCTGACTGGCGGGACAGGTTCTTGTCATGTGACACCACCACCACGCCATCCCGGGTCAGCTGGCAGTCGAGCTCTAGGAGGTCAGCTCTCTGGGCCATGGAGCTACAGAAGCAGAGATCCATGAGGGGCAGAGGGATGGGGCTGGACCAGATGACAGGGTGGCGGGGGAGGTTTAGGGGCATGTGGGCAGGCAGTTCAGGCCAGATGTGCAGGCTGTGTCCTGCACACCTCCAGGGGGCTCCAGTCACTCAGACCAGGAAGAACAGCATCCCTTGGTGTCAGGCCTGGCACAGCTGGCCCAGCCTTACCCAGCAGCTCGGCCCGGCAGGCAGACTCACTTCTCCATGGCCTCCATGGTGTTCTCCAGGCGCTCTCCAGATCCTGCACGAGGCAGCTAGGGTGGGTTCCTGGGGCCCTGACCCCTGCCTCTCCCCCGTTTCCCTCCCTGCACTTTCCCGTCAGTTCAGGCTGCAGGGCCTCTTCTGCCCTCTTCCGCCCTGCCGTCTGGCCTTCCGCCTCCCTTGAACTCTGCTCTCCTTTTCTCATCCTGCCCTTTGGACGACCTAGCCCTCTCTCTGCTGTCCACCCTGGCACCTGTCTTGCTACCCTCTCTCCATCCTCAGGAGCACCCCCCCCTGCCACCGCCTCCTGCCCCATGCCTACCCTGGTCCAACTCACCTCCCCGGTGGGCTCCCAGGCGGGGATAGAAGGCTGGAGCCCACGGTGTGTGCAGCAGGCGGGGTCGGCGCAGGAAGAAGATGGAGAGCATGACATAGCTGCCCAGGGCGGGCAGGGCGTAGTACAGCAGAGGGCTCATGGCCGCGCCACTCTCCGGACTCCGGCTGCCACGAGCTCAGCCGTTCCCGATGGACTCTGCCGACTGCCTGGCTGATGTAGGCTGGCTCCACCACACCCCTTGGGACCTGCTGAGCCTGCTGCTGGCCCGGGGCCAGGCTGCAGGGCTCCGCTGGGGATGGGGTAGAGGCAGGAGGAGAGGCCCGGCAGCTCTGGTCCTCGTACCCCAGGTCCTTCACGCTTGCCCAGTGTCCCTCTCTGCGAGATCACACTGGGGGAACCAGGTGTGTGTGTCCCCTCACCTTCCCCCCGCCCTACACCAGCTCTGCAACAACACTCCCCCTCCCGCTGAGGCGTGTGGCCTCGGGGTGTACACCATCCGGCCCCTCGCCCTTTCCAGGGAATCCGGAGGTGCAGTGGGTGTCCCTGAGTCACTCTAGAATCACTCCCAGCCTGTTGGACACCGGAAGTCACGAGAGAGGGGGCAGGAGAGTGACTAAGGGGGAAACTGAGCCCACTCTGTCTAGGCATCTGGAACGCCTTCCACTCCCATCCTTAACCCTGGCCAGCGGGGGAGCCCAAGGCCACTGTGCCACCCGCCCGGTAAAGCCACAGATGGGAAGCGGGCGGCTGGGCGGGAGAGTCCATCCCCCAGGCAGCAAGGGGTAGGGTCCGGGCGACGGCAAACACAGACAGACCAGGGCCATCCGTATACACATCTCTATATTTATATATTAGATACAGGCACGGGGGTGGGCGGGGGCGCTGGGCGCTCCAGGGGCCCCCACCTCCACTTCTGTTCACCCACACACAGAAGCAGCGGGGACGTTAGACGTGGCAGCTTGGTTGGGGGGGGGAGAAGGGGCTTAGGCCGGGGCCCTGCTCCTCCGGGATACTAGCCCTTGAGCCTTAGGAATGTTCCTTCAGGGGACATGGGGTGTGGCTTTAATGAGGCAAGCGGGGCAGGGCTGGCCCTGAGTCCCTACTCAGGGTCCTCTCTGCCCCACCCCCCTCACCTCAGTAGGTCCTGGGGCAGCCAGAGCCCTTGGATTCCAGAACTACCAGGGATTGGGATAGCTGGGGGTGGGGCGGGGGGGGGGCAGGCGGAGGCTGAGCAGCAGCAGGGGGAAATTTGCTTTGGGGCCACCTGAGCCCCTCAGGTCCTGGGAGGCGGGGAGGGTGCATCAGCCTGCCTGAAGCAGGACGCCTGAGCTAAGCAAGGGGAGGTGGCCAGGCCCACCCTCTGCCCCCGCCCCGAACCTGGGCTGGCTGTCGCCTGGGGGGGTGATCTGGGCTGGGCTCTGGGTCCATTTTCTAACAGTCCGGCAGGGGAGGGGCAGGCAGGAGGCAGGGCCTAAACAAAAAGGCAGGCAGGAGAGGAACCATTAATTAGAAACCATGAACCTGTGGAAAGTAATATAATGACTTTTCTATCACAGGAAATCTCGGTTGCTCCATGGTTGCTCCATCTTGCTCGGGTTTGGGCTGACACACCTTCCTGAGACCCCGCCTCCCAGGAACAATTTGTTTCAAAGTAGCCAAGCAAGAAGGATGGGCACCCTGACCTGACCCATGGAAAGGGGGAGGGTACATCCCCTGCGTTAGGGGTCAATTGGGAGGGTCTTTTCTTCTCTGCACGTGCTTTTTGAGCGCCCGCGCCCTTCTGCAGAAGTAGAGAGCCCTGTCGAGATCGCCCCGTGTTCATGTGTCTCATTTTCCGACCCTGACCATCCGAGCCGTGTCCCCCACCAGCCTGCCGGAGCCCTGACCTCAGCTCCCCTCATGTTATCTGCGCAGCCGAGTGGGATGCGGCTGGGTTTCCTTATCTGGGAATGGGGCTAACCAGGAGCACCCGGTTCAAGGTACTGCTCTAAGGACTGGTGAGTGAACACACGGGAACCTCTTTGCTAAATGCGTGGCGCTTGGGAGGTGTTTGCTCTCCTTATCAGGACTGTCTCCAGGAAACTGAGGTGGAGGAGGGTGAGGTGTCTTGCGCAAGATCAAGCAGCCCTTATTACGCATCAGAGCCGGGCCTTGAACGCGGGGGTGTCCGCCTTCTGCTATCAGGCCGCAGCTGGCCTGGGACAGAAGGGAAACTAGAGAAGAGTGGGGGTGGGGGGAGGCCCGGCAGGGTCCCCCACAGGTATGTGAACTGCTGACCTGATACTAAGTGTGAAAAGGCCTGGCATATATGGGTCAGGCTGGGTGCTGGCAGCTCCTCCCAAAGCAATTACTGCTCCACCTGCCTCTCTGCCCGTCCAAGGGGAGCCAAAGCCTGGTTCTGCTCCATGATGGGTGGGAGGGGCCCTCAGTGACCTCTGAACGCTCGCTGGGGCTGGAGTTGCCAGGGGGTTGATAGATGGGAGACGTGTGGGGCCGGAGGGGACCACCGGGTCTGTGGACGAGGCTGGCTCTGGTCCTTCTGTTGCCACCACACCTGTGGCTTGTGGATATGGGAAAGCTTGGGACTGCGTGGGGGCCTGCTGGGCGCCCTACTCTCAGGGGGATTCTGGGCGTGGGTGGTTGCGGGGCACTCACCAGGCCCCAGAGAGCAGAGGCATCTGTCCAGGTTAGGGGGCCTCCAGCCCTCCGGGCTGGAAGCGGGCTGTTTCCTGGAAGATGAGTTCCTTCAGCCGCTCCTTGGGTAGATCATCCAGCTCCATGTCGAAGGTGAAAGGCTCTTCGGCCACTGGCTGAGGTGGCAAAGAGGCGGGGAGGCTCAGGACAGGGACCCAGGGGTGCCCACCCATCCGGCCTGCCTCTCTGGCTGGCCCACCTCATCTGTTGGGTCGTAGTACTGCTCCAGGTAAGGATGAGCCAGTGCTTCCTCCACTGTGATCCGTTTGTTGGGGTTAAAGGTCAACATCCGGTCCAGCAGGTCAAGAGCTAGGGAAGGGCAGGGGTCAGGGGTCAAAGGGAGGGCCAGAGGAGCTCCCAGAAGCATTACTTTGCTTCTCTGTGTCCAGCGGCCTGTCTACTCAGGCAGCTGCAGGGCTCATGTACTTTCCCCTGCACCCAGGTTTTTTTTGTCTTTTTGCCTTTTCTAGGGCCGCACCTGCGGCATATGGAGGTTCCCAGGCTAGGGGTCCAGTCAGAGCTGTAGCTGTTGGCCTACGCCACAGCTCACAGTAACTCGGGATCTGAGCCGCGTCTGCGACCTACACCACAGCTCCTGGCAACGCCGGCTCCTTAACCCACTGAGCGAGGCCAGGGATCGAACCCGCCACCTCATGGTTCCTAGTCAGATTCATTAACCACTGAGCCACGACAGGAACTCCATGCACCCAGTTTTTACCAAACACACACTGGCTCCCACGCTTCTCTCACCTTTGGGGTCCGACTTGGGGAAAAGCTTGGCCCAGGCCACCTTGGTCTTGGAGGGCAGAGACTGCAGGTAGTTTCGGGCCTTCATGTTGATGATACAATTCAGGTCCTCCTGGGATGGGGAGCCCAGGATACCTGTGGGTAAGCAGGTGACCCGGTGAGCAGCCTATTCCTTCTGGGAACGAAAGGAGCCAAGAACAAACGCTCCCACCAACTTACTCGAGGACGACAATTATCTCACAGCCGATACTGCGCTGGCAAAGAGCAAGAGGTCTGGCTCTGGGCAGCCCTAGGTTCAAATCCCAGCTCTAGCTTTTCCTAAGTGTGGGGCAGATGTAGTCTTGCTGTTCCCATCTATCCAAGGGGGACACTCTCAAGTGAAATACTGTGAAATGCTCAAGGGGCTGCACACACCGTGGTCCCCCCGACCTGCCTCTCACAGACTCTCGGACACTGACCCTGACCTTTAAAGAAATCTCACCTCCAATAGGCTAATCCCCCGCCCCGACCCAGCTGGCCAGGCCCCCCCTCACCCAGAATGTGGTTGAGCTGGTCCAGGTAGTGCTTGCCCGGGAAGATAGGCCGGTTGGAGAGCATCTCAGCCAGAATGCAGCCCACAGACCAAATGTCTATGGACTTGGTGTAGCCCTGGGGAGGAGGAGAAAGTGGCAGGCTCCCACCCCAGTCTCAACAGGGCCCTGCTGTTTGGGCCAAGCCACCTCCCGCCCCCATCCCTGAAATCTAGGTTCAAGGCCAGCCAGGGAGGCAGAGGGCAGAGGCCCAGAGAAGCTAATCTGCAGTTTTGTTCCCAAGAACCAGAATGAGGTGACAAGGCCCGGGAGGTGGACTTCCTGCATACGGGCGCGGGGGATGTCAGTGCCTGGCTCAGAGGCGACTCCAGGGCTTTCTGGAACCCGGCCCTTTCACTTCATGGGTTGTGGGGGCGGGGGGGCTACCTTGGAGTTAAGCATGATCTCTGGGGCCCGGTACCAGCGCGTGGCCACATATTCCGTCAAGAAGCCAGTGTGGTCATGCTCGGGATCCGCGATCCGGGCAAGGCCAAAGTCACAGATCTGGAAGGCAACCCAGGCTGCTAAAGCTCGGGGCTCAAGACCGCCTGGGCCCAAGCAGTCACAGGGCCATGCCGCTGCCCGTGCGGTTCCCTTTGCTCGTGATGCTCTGCCACCCCTGGGTGCTACGGGTCACCGGGAAGCCTGAGACCCAGGGGCAGGATGGGCACCCAACCCTCTGACCTTAAGGTCGCAGGTGGTGTTGATGAGCAGGTTGGAGGGCTTTAAATCCCGGTGGAGCACGTTGGCGGAGTGGATGTATTTGAGGCCCCGCAGGATCTGGTAGAGGAAGTAGCAGATGTGGTCGTTGCTCAGCTGCTGGCTTTTGAGCAACTTGTACAGGTCTGTCTCCATCAGGTCCTGCACAATGTAGCTGCAGGTGGTACCAGAGATTCCCCCCCCCCAGGTGGGGGCGGCAGGTGGCACTTGGTTAAGAAAAACAGGCTCTGGTGACTAGGATGCGCCCCTCCAGCTGATGCCCCTGGGACTTAAAGACCTGCCAGCTAACCCTAACCCTAACCCTAACTTAAAGACCTGCCAGCTTATATGAGCAAGGCTCATACTCAGCAGGTGGGCTCAAGACCTCTGCTGGCGCTCAGCTGGTGACCCCTGAGCAAAGCACTTCAGTTACGTGGCTTCCGTTTCCCTACTGGGAAAGGGAGGACAATACACTGCGGGAGGCAGGAGAGCGTCACAGTTAAGAACAATAGCTCTGGGGAGTTCCCTTTGTGGCTCAGTGGTTAAGGAACCCGACCTGGATCCATGAGGATGCGGGTTCAATCCCTGGCTTCGCCTCAGTGGGTTAAGGATCTGGCATTGCCGTGAGCTGTGGTGTAGGTTGAAGATGCAGCTCAGATGTGGCATTACCGTGGGCTGTGGCCGGCAGCTGCAGCTCTGATTCGACCCCTGGGCCGGGAACCTTGATATGCTGTGGGTGCGGCCCTAAAATGCAAAAAAAAAAAGAGCATCAGCTCTGGAGGTCACCTGCCAGCATCTCAATCCCTCCTCCACTGCTAATGGGTCTTATGACCTTGACGCATCTATGCCTCTATTTCCGCATCTGTAAAGTAGGGAAAAGAACTCTTCTTTAGAGGAGTTCCCGCTGTGGCACAGCAGGTTAAGGACCCAGGGTCACCCCAGGTGCCATGTGGGTTGCAGCTGTGGCTTGGAGTCGATCCCTGCTTTGGGAACTTCCACACGCCACTGGTGTGGCCAAAAAACAAACAAACAAACAAAAAAGGAATTGTTCTTTAGAGAGGGTTGTAGAGATAAGCTGAGATGATCCACGTGGAGCACCAGCCAGCGCCAGGCATGTTTTAAGTGCTTGGCAAACATAAACTAGTATGGCTGTTATAAAAGCCTGAGCCGCACGGCTGTTGAGAAGGTTAAATGAGATACTGTATGAACACCATCTGGCATGCAATACATGTTTGCTTAAAAATAAATGCCTGCCTTCTGGGCATGGTTTGTGCAAGACAAATGAGGAGAAACCCCCAACAGCAGGCTCCTACTCAGGGTGCTTGGCCATACACCCGAAGATCGAGGGGTATGAGTCCTTTTAGATCCTAAGATAAAACAGATTAAACATAAAGAAATGTCACATGACTTGTTTCTGGAAGAATAAATTAGGACTGTCAGAATCGGCCTCAAAAGGGCCTTCTGAGAACATCCCGGACCAACCCTGCTGTGTTGTTTGTTGTTGTTTTTTCTTTCTGCTTTTTAGGGCCACACCTGCAGCATATGGAAGTTCCCAGGCCAGGGGAAGAATGGGAGCTGCAGCTGCCAGCCCATGCCACAGCCACAGCCACAACCACGCGGGATCCGAGCCGAGTCTGCGACCTACACCACAGCTCATGACAATGCTGGATCCCCAACCCACTGAGGCCGGGGATCGAACTCGCATCCTCCTGGATACTGGTGGAGTTTGTTACCGCCGAGCCACGACGGCAACTTCCCCTGTTTTAAAGATAAGGAAGCCCAGCAAGGTGCAGTGACTTGGTTAAGGTCACACGGGAAGCTGGGGGTAAGCATGGAGATTTCCTGCCCACACTTTGTGGTGGGGGCTGCAGACACTGCAGTACAAATCCCCACTCTTGGGTGGAGGACTGGGACTGGGGGGTGGGGTAGGGGAGAGGCAATGGGTGTTACGAGCTGCTAACAGTGCCAGGCAGGAAGTGGACAACAAGCTAGGAAAGTGGCAATGGGGGGAGGGCAACGAAGGCAAGGCTGACCCTCCCTGGGCAAGGTGCAAGTCCACGGGGGATCAGGGTGGGGATCTAAGCGGGAAGTCCCAGAGACAGGAGGACAGGTTCTCATCTGGGGGAAGGGTGGAGGCAGCCACAGGCACCTGACGTTGGCCTTTCTGAGCCTCAGTCTCCTCCTCTTTGAAATGGGGCTGATGAGCCCCAGCGCAGAGGGCAGCTGGGGGTCAGATTAAGAAATGTCGACGCACTCGGTGCACAATGCACCCAGACTCATAGTAGGCCCTCAAAAAAGGGGGCACTTTTCTTCCTTCGAGTCCGAGGACCCAGGCAAGAAAGAATCGCCCTCTGTTAAACAAAAGAACTGACTGTGGGCAGAGGCTGGGTCACGTCACAGGACGGCAGATGTCACAAGACAAAGCTCCCATAGACACCATCTTCCCCAGCCCCCTCCTGGGGCAGAGCTTAGAGAACAGACTTGCCCAAGGCCACACGGCCTGGCCGGTCCTCGTACACCTTGTGGCCTCTTTCTGCTGGAAAGTCTGTTGAACTGGGGTTGTCTGGAAGGGTGGTAGGGAAGAAGGAAACAGAAAGCAAGCCAACATTCTCCCAGCCCAGCTCTGAAGCTGTGCCCGGCCAGCCGTCTGGCCAAGGTGAAGGATACACATCCCTCATGGCTTCCAGGGTGGGTGCCCGCAGAATGTCTCGGATGCCAATGACGTTCTCGTGGCGGAAGCGTAGCAAGATCTGGATCTCTCGCAAGGTCCGCTGGCAGTAGGTCTGATGCTCAAAAGGGCTGATTTTCTTGATGGCCACTCGAGTCTTGCGTACATGGTCGTAAGCTGAGCTGAGAGGGCCGGAGAGATGTTGGTGGTGTGGCCTTACCAAGCGGGGGGAGTCCAGGCCCGGCGGCGGGCCCCACCCAGGCCTTGGCAGGGAGGGGAGGGAGCAGGAGAGACTGGCCAGAGCCAGTCATAAACAATGCTGGTTCCTTCCTGCTGTGAAGGCCTGGGATCTCCAGGGAGAAAGCTGGGGACCAGCCAGGCAGCCCTTCAGTGACTTCACAAACAGAGGAAGGGACTGACCGATCGCTGACTTCCCTTCTCCTCAACCCTTTCCATTCTAGTGGCCCTCACCCCTCATCCTCCCCTTCCCCGGATGGGCTCCCTCTACCCAAGACAGGGCCAGGGGCGGGAGGTGTGAGGGACATACAGGGAGGCGAATCCAGGAAGAAGGAGGGATGGGAGAGAAGGGATGCAGCAGGGGCGGGTGTCAGGGGGAGGTTCCCGGGCAGCAGAGCTAATCCCTGATGAACAAAGGCCCAGGGCCCCCAGTGGGGCTGGGAGAACTCACAGAGCCCTCCTGAAAGTTGCAAGAAGGCACTCCGGGACCCCCTCATTGCTCACTGGGTCCCTGGCCCCAGGCCCAAAGCCCTGCCCCACCCTGTCCAGCCCTGAGCTCTGCTCTTCTCTCCCAAACTCCTAGATTCGACTCCCGGGGGGCAGATCCCAGGCGCCCTTTCCCTGGGAAGGGTCCTTCCTGCCGTTTTCACCAAGGATATGACCTCCCCCAGAAGACTTATTCTCTTCTCTTCGCCCTGTGGCTATAGACTGCCCAAGGTCCCCACAGCTCCCCCACCTAGAGGCCCTTCCCTTCATTAGAGAAGGTTCCCCTCAAAACCCCCCAAGCCCCCCTCTTCTTAGATCGTAGGCAGCGCCCCCTCCCCCAGAAAGCACTCCAAGGCCCTCTCCCTGGGGCGCTCTCCAGCCTCCCGAAGCCCCTGCGGCTTCACGATGCTCAGAGACCCCAAGGCCTTAGAGAGCTCTCAGCACCCCTCCCTGGGATCGCCCTCCTCTAAGACGCCCCCTCCCCTGGAACGCCCCTCACCTGACCATGCCGTACGCGCCCTCGCCGATGTATTGCAGCTGCGTGTAGCGCGGGCCCACGTCGAACGGCTGCCCCTTTACTATCTCCACTTCCCCCGGGACCCCAGGGCCGACCCCATCGGCTCCCCGGGGCTCCCCGCCCCCGCCCCCCTGAGCCGCCGCCGCCGCCGCCATCTCCACTCCTCCCCTCCCGCCCGCCCGCCTCCCCCCCCGGCGGCCCCGCCCCTTCCCGCCCGCCCTGTCACCCGCGGAGCCGCGCGCGCGCCAGACCCCGCCCCCGCCCGCCCCCGCGCCCGTCACGTGACCCCCACCCCCCCGCAGCGGCGCCCAGCTTTCTGGGCACGGATGCCATGGTCCCTGGCAC
This sequence comes from Sus scrofa, assembly GCF_054392235.1. Lineage (NCBI taxonomy): Eukaryota > Metazoa > Chordata > Mammalia > Artiodactyla > Suidae > Sus > Sus scrofa. The sequence continues at coordinate 18,169,415 of NC_139385.1, forward strand.
TTGTGGGCTCCGTCTACTCGGTCAATCTAGAAGCTCCCCAGGGCCGTCTGAGACGGTCCAGAACCCCACTCCCCCCCTCCAATGCAGAACAGCCAGTAGGGCCGCCCCAGTGACCTCACCCAGAGCCACCAAACAAGGGCTGGGATGAGGGGCCAAGACTGGGCCGCCTGGTCCCCGCTGCTTTTGCCAGCCCCACTCAGCCCGGCTGAGTGGTCCGGCTCCAGATGGAACCTTAGGGGACCCTCACCAGCCCTCTGGCGTTTGGCCTCCCTGAGCCCGGCCCGATGCTAAGTGATCCCATGCATATTTCACAAAAGCGGTGGGAGATGGCTTTCTCCTAGAGGTAGCCTGCCTTTCACAAATGAGGAAACTGAAGGCTGAGCGGCGCAAGGTCCTTTGGAATCGCGCAGACAACTTGAGATTTGGAAAGCCCAGGTGTCCGGACTCCCAGCCTAATGGCTTTTGACTGGAGTTCTGCCAAAGTAGGCTAGGGACCTGGCCTCAGCACCCAGGCGGTACTGGTATCCCCAGGATCATATCATTGATGACCCCATGCTCCCTTTACAGGGAAAGGGGGGAGAGTCCAGAGAGCTGCATGCAAGGTTGACACGATCAGGCTTTGCCCAAATATAGCAAGACGGGTAACTTTTTTTCTGTCATTGGATTTGGCAAAAATTGGAATCCTGTTAAGATCATCATATTTTGATTCTGTATGAGACTTGAACATATACTTAATACTTGGCCCACTCTAGTCGCTTCATTAGAACAATCCCACAATATAAACGTCAACTGCTTTTCTTTCTTTTTTTTCTTTTTGCTTTTCAGGGCCACACCCACGGCATATAGAGGTTCCCAGGCTAGGGGTCCAATTGGAGCTACAGCTGCCGGCCTACACCACAGCCACAGACACGCCAGATCTGAGCCGTGTCTGTGACCTACACCACAGCTCAGGGCAACACTGGATCCTTAACCCACTGAGCAAGGCCAGGGATCGAACCCACAACCTCATGGCTCCTGGTCAGATTTGTTAACCACTGTGACACGACGGGAACTTCTCATCTGCCTTTCTTAACTGGGTAGGCAGGGGCCATGTCTTTCTTGTTCATGGCTGAATCCTCGACCCTCAGACACTCAAAAAAAAAAAAAATTAATGGATGAATCAAGTTTTACAGAACAGGAAATCTGGAGTTGGGGAGCTGAGACTCAACATGGTGTCTTCTGACAGAGAAGCAGAGGCTCTTTTTAATTCCATTCTGTTTCCCAGAATCAGAGTCTGCTAAAAAACTGGAGAGAGGGCCCACCCAGTCCATCTCCCTTACTTCACAATGAAAATATGAGCTGGGAGTTTCACAAAAACACATCTCCTCGGCTTTAGTAAGTAATCACGTTTTTTTTGGTCTCCCTTAGAAACTGGTCCTTGTATGCCTTAAAGATCAAGAGACAAAATGGAACAGTAATTATGATTCTGAAATTGGTCACCATTAGATATACCACCAGGCACTTGATTCAGATTAATAAGACCGAGTCACTGGTCACCAATAGCCCCCAAGTCAATGAAATTTCAAGATACTAATTAGATCTTTTTTTTTTTTTTTTTTTTTTTTTTGCTTTTTAGGACAACACTGGTAGCACATGAAGGTTCCCAGGCTAGGGATTGAATCAGAGCTGTATCTGCCGGCCTACACCATAGCCACAGCGACGCAGGATCTGAGCCGCCACCATGACCTACGCCAAGGCTCATGGCAGCGCTGGATCCTTAACCCACTGAGCAAGGCCAGGAATCAAACCTGCGTTCTCATGGGTGCCAGTCAGATTCATTAACCATTGAGCCATGACAGGAACTGCAGATCAAAAAATTTTTGATAAGCTATTGAATGGCATTGTGAGCTAGGCACTGGGGCTGATAAAAGCTTACTGTATAGGGTGAATTGGGAGTTTCCCTTGTGGCTCAGTGGGATAAAAACCCGACTAGTACTCACCAGGATACAGGTTTGATCCCTGGCCTCACTCAGTGGGTTAAGGATCCTTTGTTGCTATGAGCTGCAGCGTAGGTCACAGATGTGGCTCAGATCCTGCATTGCTGTGGCTGTGGTGGTGGCCAACGACGACCCCTAGCCTGGGAACTTCGATATACTGTGGGTGCAGCCCTAAAAAGACGAAAATAAAATTTAAAAAAATTAGTGTGAATTAGTGCTTAAGAGCAAGAGCTCTCTGGATTCAGACTGCCTGGGTTAGAATCCCATTTTTGCCACTTACAGTGTTATCCTGGGCAGATTACCCACTGGCCTCTTGACTTAGGGAGTTTTTGATCTATTGAAAAGGTGCATGTACAAAAATCAATTAAAAAATATTTTGGGAGTTCCCGTCATGGCTCAGTGGTTAAAGAATCCGACGAGGAACCATGAGGTTGTGGGTTCGATCCCTGACTTTGCTCAGTGGGTTAAGCATCTGGCATTGCCATGAGTTGTGGTGTAGGTCGCAGACACAGCTCAGATCCCGCATTGCTGTAGCTCCGATTAGACCCCTAGCCTTGGAACCTCTATATGCTGCGGGAGCAGCCCCAGAAAAGGCAAAAAAACCAAAAAGAAAATTTTTTTTTATTGTTTTATAGATTTCTTAATATGTTTTCCCTACTTCTTTCGGCTGCACCTGAGGCATGCAGGAGTTCCCAGGCCAGGGATTGAACCTAAGCCACAGCAGCCACCTGAGCCACTGCAATGACAACATCAGATACTTAACCTGCTAAGCCACATGGGAACTCCACAGAAATTTATTTATTTATTTATTTGTATTTATTTATTTATTTTTTACGGCTCCACCCATGGCATATGGAAGTTCCCAGACTAGGGGTCCAATCAGAGCTGCAGTTGCCGGCCTATACCACAGCCACAGTCACACCAGATCCGAGGCACGTCTGTGACCTACACCACAGTTCACGGCAACACCAGCCCCCTGAGAAGGGCTAGGGATCCAACCCGCATCCTCATGGATATTAGTTGGGTTCATTGTCACTGAACCACAGTGGGAACTCCCAGAAATCAAGTGAATACAGGCTAGATGGATGTAATATATAGTATGGAAGGTGAGGATGGGTGAGATCACTCTTTCTAGAGGAGGGAGAAATGGAGGAGGTAGCTTTTGCATCCCTAAACAACAGAGAGGATTTCAGAAGGTCAGGATAGAGGAGAGGCATCAAGAAGAAGGAGCCACGTGAATTGAGCCCATAGACGCAAGAGCGTGATTTGTCCAGTGTGGCTGCAGTAGAAAGGGTTAAGAGGCGTTCAGGCGGGAGAGGTAACTTGGGAACCAGAATGGGGAAGGCTTCCAGTTTCGGCAAGGAGTTTGGGATGTTACTCAGGAAGCAACAAAAGCCTTTGAGGGACTTTTGCCAGAACATTTTGCAATTGCAGGAGAATATAGTGACTCAGAGAAAACCCCATGGAGATCATCACAGAGCCAGGTTGCCTGAGTGGGAGTGAGTTTCCCGGCATTGGAAGAGCTGGTGTATCCAGAGGCGTGCCTGCCACCTCAGCCCTAGCTGGGTCTCATTTAAAGGCGTGGCTGAGATTCCCCTCTAGTGGCTGAGGTTGGTACTTCCTTGGAGATTGGATTGGGATTTCTGAAGTTTTTTCATAGACTAATAGAGACTGGCCATCCATACTGTGCCAGGCATTTTATTTTATTTTATTTTATTTTATTTTTATTTTTTTGCTCTTTAGGGCTGCACCTGTGGCATAGGGAAGTTCCCGGGCTAGGGGCTGAATCGGAGCTGCAGCTGCCAGCCTACACCACAGCCACAGCAACGCAGGATCTGAGCCACATCTGCAAACTACACCAGAGCTCACAGCAACACTAGATCCCACTGAGTGAGGCCAGGGATCGAACCCAAATCCTCATGGATACTAGTCGGGCTTGTCACCGCTGAGCCAGAAAAGGAAATACTTTTTTTTTTTTTTCTCTTTTCTAGGGCTGCACCCACAGCATATGGAGGTTCCCAGGCTAGGGGTCTAATTGGAGCTGTAGTCGCCAGCCTACGCCAGAGCCACAGCAATGCCAGATCCAAGCCATGTCTGCGACCTACATCATAGCTCACCACAATGCTGGATCCATAACCCACTGAGCAAGGCCAGGGATCAAACTCTCAACCTCATGGTTCCTAGTTGGATTTGTTATCCACTGAGCCACCATGGGAACTCCGACAACGGGAAGTCCTTTGAACCATTTTTTGTTTTTTGTTTTTTTTTGCTTTTTAGAGCCAAATCTGCGGCATATGGAGGTTTCCAAGCTAGGGGTCGAATCGGAGCTACAGCTGCCACCTACATCACAGCCACAGCAACGCTGGATCCAAGCTGTGTCTGTGACCTACACCATAGCTCACAGCAACACCAGATCCGAGGCACGTCTGTGACCTACACCACGGGAACTCCCGAATCATTTCTTATCTGTTTGTCATGTCAAGGTCAAAAAGAGAGGCCAATGGGTAATTTGCCCAGGGTAACACAAGCAAGTAGCATTTGAGCACAAAACAGTTCCATTTCAACTAATTCGCTCCCCAGTACAAACTGAGAGGGGAGCAAATATGTAGGAATAGAGGTCAAAACACACTGAATAATTTATTAAGATTTAAGTACTAATTTCTGGGAGTTCCCGTCGTGGCTCAGCAGTTAACCAACCCGACTAGCATCCATGAGGATGAGGGTTCGATCCCTGGCCTCGCTCAATGGGTTTAGGATCTGGCGTTGTCATGAGCAGTGGTGTAGATCGAAGATGCGGCTCGGATCCTGTGTTGCTGTGGCTGTGGTGTAGGTTGGCAGCTGTAGCTCCAATTCAGCGCCTGGGAACTTCCATATGCCACAGGTGCTGCCCTAAAAAGCAAAGAAAAAAAAAGTATTAATTTCTCTTTTATTTGTATTTATTTATTTTTTTTGGCCACACCAGCGACATGTCGAAGTTCCTGGGCTCAGGATTGAACCTGCACCACAGCAGCACCCCAAGACATGGCCGTGATGATGCTGGATCCTTAACCCACTGAGTCGCTCGGGAACTCCCTGATCTCTGTAAAATCCAGAACACTTCATTACAATTTTCTTGGGAAACTTCTTTGTATATTAGAGATTAGCTGGGTCCAAACATCTCTACCCTGATATAGGCATCCTTCAGCTGATTCCTTCTCTGAAATTTTTCCAGTCAGCTCTGCTGGCCTCCACCAGGTTCCCTGCCTGGGCTGCTCCCCCCAGCCCTGCCTTCTTTCTCAGTGTCTCTCCCTTAGTCATATCATATTTCTTTCTTTCTTTCTTTCTTTTTTTTTTTTTTTGGTCTTTTTGCCTTTTCTAGGGCCACTTCCCAAGGCACATGGAGGTTCCCAGGCTAGGGGTCTAGTCGGAGCTGTAGATGCCCAACTACACCAGAGCCACAGCAACACAGGATCCGAGCCATATCTGCGACCTACACCACAGCTAACAGCAATGCCGGATCCTTAACCCACTGAGTGAGGCCAGGGATCGAACCCGAAACCTCATGGTTCCTAGTCAGACTCGTTAACCACTGAGCCACGACGGGAACTTCCCATATCACATTTCTGAGACGTCAACTTCTCCCTTTATGTGACATCGCTATCCTGAGCCATTGCCTTTCACCCTAGTTCCAGTTCTGAAATTTCAGTGTTTGCTCGCTAGCTGAAGCGGAAAAGCCAGGGTGTCTAATGGAAATCATCCTTTTTACTGCTGAAGCTGCTTCTCTTTCCATACTCTGCTTCGGGATCACCACCATTCAGAGGGGAACCCTGGTATTTTCTCATTTTCCCTTTCTTTCCATATCGTGCCAGCTCCGGGTCATGTTATTACCATAGTATTTCCTGAAGCGACCCCCTCCATGACTGATCAAACTCTAGCAGTTTTATTCTTTTACTTTTATTTATTTATTTATTTATTGCCTTTTCTAGGGCCACACCTGCAGCATATGGAGGTTCCCAGGCTAGGGGTCGAATCAGAGCTGTAGCTGCCGGTCTACACCACAGCCACAGCAACGTGGGATCCGAGCCACATCTGTGACCTACACCACAGCTCACAGCAATGCCAGATCCTTAATCCACTGATCAAGGCCAGGGATCGAACTCACAACCTCAGGGTTCCAAGTCAGATTCATTAGCCACTGAGCCATGATGGGAACTCCTATTCTTTTAAACTTTTTTTCCTGCCCTTTTTTTTTTTTTTCAGTGCCGCACATGGCCTATGGAAGTTCCCAGGCTAGGGGTTGAATTCCAGCTGCGGCTGCCAGCCTACACCACAGCAATGAGGGATCCAAGCCTTGTGTGCGACCTACACCACAGCTCACGGCAACACTGGGTCCTTTAACCCAGTGAGTGAGGCCAGGGATGGAACCTGCATCCTCATGGATACTGGTCAGATTTGTTACCACGGAGCCACAATGGGAACTCCTACTTTTTTTTTTTTTTTTTTTTTTTTGTCTTTTTGCTATTTCTTGGGCCGCTCCCGCGGCATATGGAGGTTCCCAGGCTAGGGGTCTAATCGGAGCTGTAGCCACCGGCCTACGCCAGAGCCACAGCAACGTGGGATCCGAGCCGAGTCTGCAACCTATACCACAGCTCACGCAATGCCGGATCGTTAACCCACTGAGCAAGGGCAGGGACCGAACCCGCAACCTCATGGTTCCTAGTCGGATTCGTTAACCACTGCGCCACGACGGGAACTCTGGGAACTCCTACTTTTTAAGTAACTTCAGCACCTACCAAAAAATAGTTCCAAGAACTTCTGTATACCCTTCATCAACACTCCGTAAATGTTAACATTTTAAATAAACACAGTACAATGATTAAGACATTAAAACCAACAGAGGTAATCTACAGTTTTGTTTTGTTTTTTTCAGATGTTGCCAATTCGCCACCTAATGTCTGTTTTCTGGTTTAGGAACCAATTCAGGATCACATGTTGCATTTAGTTATTATGACACCTTAATTTTGTTTAATCTGGAATAGTTCCTTATTATTATTATTTTGGCCATGCCAGAGGCATGTGGAACCTCCAGGGCCGGGGATCAAACCCATATCACAGTAGCAGCCTGGGCCACAGCAATGACAACGCCGGATCCTTAACCCACTGAGTCACCAGGGAACTCTGTTTTTTGGTCTTTCGTGACCTGGATACTTTTGAAGATTCCAGGCCAGTTTGGGTATGTCTGATGTTTCCCTGTGATTTTTTTTTTTTTTTTTGTCTTTTTGCCATTTCTTGGGCGACTCTCACAGCATATGGAGGTTCCCAGGCTAGGGGTCGAATCAGAACTGTAGCCCGGCCTACGCCAGAACCATAGCAACATGGGATCCAAGCCGAGTCTGCGACCTACACCACAGCTCACGGCAATGTTGGATCCTTAACCCACTGAGCAAGGGCAGGGACCGAACCTGCAACCTCATGGTTCCTAGTCGGATTCATTAACCACTGAGCCACGACGGGAACGCCTCTCTGTGATTTCTCATTTCACTTTGTTTCTACTATTAGGATGCTATTACTAATTTAGCCTTTCCTTCAGTCTTCTTCTTCCTCAGTTGTGCCTAGAACACAGCCCTGATGAGGTCTGTGTGAATCAGGAATCTTTCAGTGGTGAATGGTTAAAGACCCAGCTCAAACCAACTTAAGCAAGAAAGGAACCTTACTGAAAAATTTAGAGCTGATGTTAAGGCACAGGTGGCTCTGGGGACTCAAACAACCTCATCAGGACTTTTGGCCCCAGCTCTGAGCTCTGCTTTCTTCTTCTTCTTCTTCTTTTTTTTTTTTTTTTTTTTTTGGTTTTTAGGGCCACACTCAAGTCATGTGGAAGTTCTCAGGCTAGGGGTCGAATCAGAGCTGCAGCTGCCAGCCTACACCACAGCTCATGGCAACGCCGGATCCTTTAACCCACTGAGCAAGGCCAGGGATGGAACCTGCATCCTCATGGATACTACCAGGTTCTTAACCTACTGAACCACAACAGGAACTCCCTGCTTTCTTCTGAATTGTTTCCCTTCTCTGTGGTTCCTTTCATGCGGGCGAGATGGGGGCCGGCCAGATTCATGTCTGATGTTTCTTCCAGTAACTCCAGCCAGGGAAAAGCTCATCTCTTTCTGTCTCCTTGTATCAAAAGTGTCAGATTTGGGAGTTCCCGTCATGGAGCAGTGGTTAACGAATCCGACTAGGAACCATGAGGATGCGGGTTCAATCCCTGCCTTTGCTCAGTGGGTTAACGATCCGGCGTTGCTGTGAGCTGCGGTGTAGGTTGCAGACTCGGCTCGGATCCCGTGTTGCTGTGGCTCTGGCATAGGCCGGAGGTTACAGCTCCGATTAAACCCCTAGCCTGGGAACCTCCATGTGCTGTGGGAGCGGCCCTAGAAATGGCAAAAAGACAAAAAAAAAAAAAAAAAAAAGTGTCAGATTTGATTCCCATGGTTATTCGTTTTGTTTGGAGCCTTGCAAATCCCTGAACCAATCAATGTAGAATTGGGGATTCAGGTTTTTTTTGTCTTTTTAGGGCTGAACTCCCAGCATATAGAGGTTCCCCGCCTAGGGGTTGAATTGGAGCTGTAGCTGCCTGCCTACACCATGGCCACAGCAACAGCGGATCTGAGCCAAGTCTGCAACCTACACCACAGCTCCTGACAATGCCGGGTCCTTAACCCATGGGGCAAGGCCAGGGATAGAACCTGTATCCTCATGGATACTAGTCAGATTCATTTCTGCTGCGGCACAACGGGAACTCCAGAATTGGGGATTTAGTTATCTCTACTGGCATGACAGTACCTGGGCTGGGGGATGGATGGTTTTCCAAGGAAAAAATGCCATACGCTATCCCCAAAAAATGCTGGACAGGCAAAAGAGCAGCGTCTCTTTAGAGATTCTTCATCCCTCCTTTTAACCACCAAATGAAGTCCAAATTCCTTAAAAGCATCCAAGGCCTGACTTCGATCCAAAAGCTTTTCAGGCTCATTCCTTGGATGAACCTTTTCCTCCAGGCCAACTGAATTTCTCAGTGGCTCACATACCATATACATCCCTGCTTCTGCACCTTTGCTTATGCAAATTCTGTTATGGGGATGCTCAGCAAAAGGTTTTTCAGTCAAAGGAATCCTTTCCATTGCCAGGATTAGCTCAAATGCCGCCAGCACCTCCCCCCCTTTTTTTCTTTTTAGGGCTGTACCTGGGGCATATGGAGGTTCCTGGGCTACAGGCTGAACCCGAGCTGGAGCCGCTGGCCTATGCCACAGCCACCACACCAGATCTGAGCCGCATCTGCAACCTACGCTGTAGCTTGCAGCAATGCTGAATCCTTAACCCATGGAGCAAGGCTGGGGAGCGAATCTGCATCCTCATGGATACTACTCAGGTTTTTAACCTGCTGAGCCACAATGGGAACTCCTCTGCCTCTTTTTTTTTTGGAAGTCAAGTTTATTGAGACATAAGTTGCCTGACACACTTTCTAGCTGTACCGTTTGATGAGTTTTAACAAACGTATATGGTCGTGTGAGCTTCACTACCATCAAGATAGAATTTCCATCACCACCAAAAGTTCCTTTGTGCTCCTCTGCCATCAGTCCCCCAGCCCCCAGCAGTGACTGACCTGATTTCTGTCCCTCCAGCTTTGCTTTTCAGAATGTTGTAAAAATGGAATCACACCGAAGGGAGTCTGGCTTCTTTCACTTGCATTCATTATTTTTGAGATTAATCCAGGGCACTGCACATATGAAACACCACCCCTTGATGAGGCGTTTCCTGGTACCCTCCGGCTACACATGCGCCACCTGCAGCTCTCAGGTCTTAGAGCAAATGCTAAATGGGTATTAGATTTATTTATGTGCTCCTCCTGCCCTTTCCACTAGATTGTAATTTTTATTTTTTTATTTTTTGCCTTTTCTAGGGCCGCTCCCGCTGCATATGGCAGTTCCCAGGCTAGGGGTGCAATCAGAGCTGTAGCTGCTGGCCTACGCCAGAGCCACAGCCACGCAGGATCCGAGCCGTGTCTGCGACCTACACCACAGCTCACGGCAACTCTGGATCCTCAACCCATTGAGCAAGGCCAGGGATCGAACCCACAACCTCACTTGTTCCTGGTCAGATTCGTTCCCGCTGCACCACAAGGGGAACTCCGATGCTGGTGTTTTACTTTTCAGCCCTCTCCTGTGCCAAGAGGTGTTTTGCACTCAATAAACATCTGTTGAAAGAGAGAACTGAGTATTTATGGGATGGTCTCCACACCCTTTATCAGCTGGGATGCGCTTTTCTGTATGAACTTGACTGTGTTCCTGTTAAAATGCGGCGCCCAAAATAGAAAACCATTTTCTATGTGTAATTGGACTGGTGGGAGTATTGCGGGTGGATTGCTTCCCTTGTACGGGCCCAATATTTTATTCTCTTCCACACGGAGCCTTTCCCCGAGCCTCCAATCTTAAATATATGCTGTTCCTTTGCCTCCCTCATGATGCTCTCTTCTTTCATGAGACTTAGCACAGTTTGTCATGGAGTCACTTGTGGGGGTGACAGAACCCAATAATTACAAGTGTGGGGGCTGCAAGTTCCCTTCTCTTTCTGCCTCTGTGAATTCACTTTCCAGAACTGCGGAGAGATGAGGTTTTGTTCTGATAACTGCAGAAGCTTGGGTGAGTGTATTTCTTTTTTTCTTCTTTTTTGTCTTTTGTTCTTTTAGGGCTGCACCCGCGGCATGTGGAGGTTCCCAGGCTAGGGGTCGAATCGGAGCTGTTGCTGCCAGCCTACGCCAGAGCCGCAGCAATGCCAGATCCGAGCTGCGTCTTCGACCTACGCCACAGCTCACGGCAACGTTGGATCCTTAACCCACTGATCGAGGCCAGGGATTGAACCTGCAGCCTCATGGTTCCTAGTCGGATTCGTTTCTGCTGCGCCACGATGGGAACTCCTTGGGTTAGTATATTTCAATATGCATCGAGATTGAGTGCCTCAGTGCCAGGTAGGCACTGGCTAAATCAGAAGGGGAAACAGTCCCTCCCAGGTGTTAGTTTTTTTTTGTTCTTTGTTTTTGCTTTCCAGGGCCTATGGAGGTTCCCAGGCTAGGAGTTGAATTGGAGCTGAAGCCGCCGGTCTACTCAGAATCTGAGCCGAGTCTGCGGCCTACACCACAGCTCACGGCAATGCCAGATCCTTAGTCCACTGAGCAAGGCCAGGGATCGAACCTGCAACCTCATGATTCCTAGTCAGATTCGTTAACCCCTGAGCCATGACAGGAACTCCCTGAACATTTTAATTAATTAAATTTTTTTTGTCTTTTTGCCTTTTCTAGGGCCACTCTCACGGCATATGGAGATTTCCAGGCTAGGGGTCTAATCAGCGTCGTAGGCCACCGGCCTATGCTAGAGCCACAGCAACTCGGGATCCGAGCCTTGTCTGCAACCTACACCACAACTCACAGCAATGCTGGATCCTCAACCTACTGAGCATGGCCAGGGATCGAACCTGCAACCTCATGGTTCCTAGCTGGATTCGTTAACCACTGCACCACGACGGGGACTCCTGAACATTTTAATTTAGCATTCTCTTATCATTCTTCACTCTGGGGGCTTCGATTTCCTCTGCCCTACAACCTTAAACCATTTTAAATCCTGAGCATCATTTTCTTGATAGAAGGCATACCAAATGAAACTTGAGAGCTTCTGCTTTCTCTTGGTCATCTGTTAATATTACACCATCTACCCTATGCAATGGGCCCATTTCTTCCTTTTTCTTCTTACTCCAAATATAACTTTAAAGGCCTTTTTTTTTTTTTTTTTTTGCTGTCTAGAGCATATTTCACAATCTCAGCCATCCTGATAACATTCTTATGAATTTATACCAGTCTTGCATGTTTATCCCTGAGTAGGTAGCTCTTCCATCTTCTCTTGTAGAATTTCCTGTGCAGTCACTTTAGTACCTTTTATTTTATTTTTTGCTTTTTAGGGGCGCACCTGCGGCATATGGAGGTTCCCAGGCTGGGGGTCTAATCGGAACATTAGCTGCCAGCCTATGCCACAGCCACAGCAATGCAGGATCCAAGCCACACCTTCGACCTACACCACAACTCATGGCAATGCTGGATCCCTAACCCACTGAGTGGGGTCAGGGATCGAACCCACAACCTCATGGTTCCTAGTCGGATTCGTTTCTGCTGTGCCACAATGGGAACTCCCACTTTAGTACCTTTTTTTTAAAAAAAAATCATTTATTTATATATATATTTTTTCTACTCTACAGCATGGTGACCCAGTTACATATACATGTATACATTCTTTTTTCTCATATTACGTGTTCCATCGTCAGTGACTAGACCGAGTTCCCAGTGCTACACGGCAGGATCCCATTGCTAATCCATCCTAAGGCAACATTCTGCATCTGTTTACCCCAAGCTCCCAGTCCCTTCCACTCCCTCCCCTTCCCCCTTGGCAACCACAAGTCTATTCTCCAAGTCCATGATTTTCTTTTCTGTGGAAAGTTTCCTTTGTGCTGTATGTTAGATTCCAGATATGTGATATCATACGGTATTTGTCTTTCTCTTTCTGACTTCACTCAGGATGAGAGTCTCTAGTTCCATCCATGTTGCTGCAAATGGCATTATTTTGTTCTTTTTTATGGCTGAGTAGTATTCCATTGTGTATATATACATTTCCTGATCCAATCATCTATCAGTGCACATTTGGATTGATTCCATGTCTTGGCTATTGTGAATAGTGCTGCAATGAACACGTGGGTGCATGTGTCATTTTTAAGGAGAGTTTTGTCTGGATATATGCCCAAGAATGGGACTGCTGGGTCACATGGTAGTTCTATGTATAGTTTTCTAAGGTACCTCCATACTGTTCTCCACAGTGGTTGTACCCGCTTACATTCCTGCCAACAGTGTAGGAGGGTTCCCTTTTCTCCACAAAAGACCCAGAATTGCCAAAGCAGTTCTGAAGAACAAAAACCAAGCAGGAAGCATCTCTCTCCCAGACTTAGGCAATATTACCAAGCCACAGTAATCAAGACAATGTGGTACTGGTACCAAAACAGACAGACAGACCAATGGAACAGAATAGAGAACCGAGAGATAAACCCAGACACCTTTGGTCAATTAATCTTTGACAAAGGAGGCAAAACTATAAAATGGGAAAATGACAGTCTTTTCAGCAAGTATTGCTGGGAAACCTGGACAGATGCATGCAAATCAATGAAGCTAGAACACACCCTCACACCATGCACCAAAATAAACTCAAAATGGCTTAAAGACTTAAATATAAGACAAGACACCATCAAACTCCTGGAAGAGAACATAATAAGCAAAACATTCTCTGACGTCAACCTTACAGGTGTTTTCTCAGGTCAGTCTCCCAGAGCAACAGAAATAAAAGCAAAAGTAAACCAATGGGACCTAATCAAACTGACAAGCTTTTGCAGAGCAAAGGACACCAAAAAGAAAACAAAAAGACACCTTACAGAGTGGGAGAAAATAGTGTCAAATGATGCGACTGACAAGGGCCTCATCTCTAAAATATACAAACAACTTATACAACTCAACCGCAAAGAAGCCAACAACCCAATGGAAAAATGGGCAAAGGACCTGAATAGACATTTCTCCAAGGAAGATATACAGATGGCCAACAAGCACTTGAAACAATGCTCCACCTTAGTACCTTTAAATGCTCCTTCCGTTGCATCGCCATCAGGATGGGAAAGGGAGGAAGGAATGATTCTTTTCCCTTTGTTTGTTTTTGGTTGGATATTCTCGAAGTGATCATTAAAATTACACGTTAGTTTAGGGAGTTCCCGTCGCGGGCAGTGGTTAACGAATCTGACTAGGAACCATGAGGTTGTGGGTTCGATTCCCGGCCTTGCTCAGTGGGTTAAGGATCCCGTGTTGCCGTGAGCTATAGTGTAGGTGGCAGACACGGCTCGGATCTGGCGCTGCTGTGGCTCTGGTGTAGGCTGGTGGCTACAGCTCTGATTAGATCCCTAGCCTGGGAACCTCCATATGCCGTGAGAGCATCCCAAGAAAAGGCAAAAAGACTAGGAAAAAAAAAAATTTACACATTAGTTTAGTATTAGAACACAAAAAGTATTTACTACATGTAATGAGATCATTGTTCATTCATTCAGCACCCAATGATGAATTTACGTATCAATTTAGCACCCGATGATTAATTTAGCATTATAATGGTCACAGGCATTGTCTTGTTTATGCTGAATACATGAATGCATTTCTGTTTCATTCATCTATTACTGCATAACAAAACATTCCAAAATTTGGTGGTATGAAATAATGTTTTTTAATGCTCACTGACTCTGTGGGTCAGGAATTTGGAAAAGATATATCAGGAAAAGCTATACTCTGCTCCGTGATGCCTGAGTCTCAACTCAGATGACCTGAACAGCTGGGAGTGACTCTTTACAGCTGGGACTTGGGGATCTCTCTTTTTTTTTTTTTTTTGGTTTGTAGGGCTGCACCTGAGGCATGGAAAGTCCCAGGCTAGGGGTCGAATCAGAGCTGTATCTGGCAGCCTACACCACAGCCACAGCAACGTGGGATCCGAGCCGTGTCTATCACCTACACCACAGCTCACAGCAATGCCGGATTCTTAACCCACTGAGCAAGGCCAGGGATCCAACCCGAAACTTCAGGATCACTAGTTGGATTCATTGCCACTGTGCCTGGGGATCCACTTCTGAGATAGCTTCTTCATTCACATGGCTGGGCTGGGCTGGGCTGGCTGAAGGACAGGCTCTTATACCCATGGCTGACCTGACTCTGCCACAACCATGCTGCAGAGGTCACCCAGACCCCAGGAAAAAATGTGCCAGTGATCAAGGTGAAAACTGCATGGCCTTTAATGACCCATCCTTGGAAGTCACCCAGTATCACTTCTACCCCATTATGTATTAAAGCAGTCACAGCCAGCCCTGATTAAGAGGAGGGGACATAGGAGTTCTCATTGTGGCTCAGTGGCTAATGAATCCGACTAGGAACCATGAGGTTGCGGGTTCGATCCCTGGCCTCCCTCAGTGGGATAAGGATCCGGCGTTGTTGTGAGCTGTGGTGTAGGTCACAAACACGGCTCGGATCCCGCGTCGCTGTGGCTCTGGCGTAGGCCGGCAGCTACAGCTCTGATTGGACCCCTAGCCTGGGAACCTCCATATGCTGTGGGAGTGGCCCTAGAAAAGGCAAAAAGACAGAAAAAAAAAAAAAAAAAAAGAGGAGGGGACATAGGCCCCATCTCTTGATGGGCGGAATATCAAAGAGTCTATGGCTCAGAAGAACTGTTCAACCGATCCACATCATTGTAAGCTCAATAAAATGGATATTGATTTAAGCCATTAAAATTTTGGGGGGCCCTATTTTATTTATTTATTCCCTTTCTTTCTTTTAAAAAAAATTTTTTTTTACTTATTTTTTTTCCACTGTACAGCATGGGAACCCAGTTACACTTACTTGTATACATACTTTTTCCTCCCATTTTTTGTGTTGCGATGCAAGTATCTAGACATAGTGCTCAATGCTACACAGCAGGATCTCATTGTAAATCCATTCCAAGAGCAATAGTTTGCATCCATTAACCCCAGGCTCCCAATCCCTCCCACTCCCTCCCTCTCCCCTCGGGCAGCCACAAGTCTATTCTCCAAGTCTATGATTTTCTTTTCTGTGGAAACGTTCATTTGTGCTGTATATTAGATTCCACCTATTTTTTATTTTTATTATTTTTAATTGTCTTTTCTAGGGCCGCACCCGCGGCATATGGAGGTTCTCAGGCTAGGGGTTTCATTGGAGCTACAGCGGCCGGCCTACACCACAGCTCACAGCCATGCCGGATCCTTAACTTTTTGGCCTTATTTTAAAACTGCCTCAGTTTTACAAATAATCATTTATAAAGGTGAAGTATAAGTCTCTGGTAGGAGGGTTGCCAAACCAGTGACCAGAAATATTTATATTCAACCAATTTCTTCTTTTGATCCATGAAAACATCTTTGCATGAAAATCAATATATACTTTTTCTTTTTTTTTTTTTTTTTGGCTTTTTGCCTTTTCTAGGGCCACATCTGTGGCATATGGAAGTTCCCAGGCTAGGGGGTCGAATCGGAGCTGTAGCTGCCGGCCTACACCACAGCCACAGCAACACGGGATCCGAGCTGTGTCTGCAACCTACACCACAGCTCATGGCAACGCTGGATCCTTAACCCACTGAGCAAGGCCAGGGATCGAACCCGCAACCTCATGGTTCCTAGTCAGATTCGTTAACCACTGAGCCACGACAGGAACTCCAATATATACTTTTTATAAGAATGTACACATATAGAAAGCAGGAAACTTCCCTTCCATCTCTATTAGATGTGTTTATTTATTTTCCAACTTTACATATGGGCATGTTTAGGAATTCCATGAGGCTTATTATGAAAAACAGGTCCCCCCGTCATTGATTTCTTGTTCCTCGGAGGCACTACGGTCAACTTCCTTAGTTGGTTCTTTTTTTTTTTTCATTTTAAAAATGATTTACAAAGCTAGTTTATTTTCCATAGATCTAGATTGCATATATCTAAATAGCTAAGACTTAGGCATAATCTATTGTTATATTAGAAACGGTGGCTTTAATTCTTTTTTTTGTGTGTCTTTTTTAGGGCCGCGCCCACGGCATAAGGAAGTTCCCAGGCTAGGGGTCTAATCAGAGCTGTAGCCACTGGCCTACGCCAGAGCCACAGCAACGCCAGATCTAAGCCATGTCTGTGACCTACACCAGAGCTCAGAGCAACACTGGATCCTTAACCCACTGAGCAAGGCCAGGGATCGTCGAACCCACAACCTCATGGTTCCTAGTCGGATGTGTTAACCACTGAGCCACGCCACGACAGAAACTCCTGGGGGCTTTAATTCTTTCATCTTTCTACACTGCCTGCTTTCATTCTCCCCAGGTTACTGTATCACACACAAGTTTGGTTACATCAAAATTCAGAGTTTACATGACTGTAACTATGTCAATACTACATCCATAACCCTGGAGTTATGGCTACTTTTCTTTTCCTGCACTTTTTGCTCCTCCCTCCCCCTCTGAGTTTTTGTTTTTGTTTTTTAGGGCCACAACCATGGCAAATGGAGGTTCCCAGGCTAGGGGTCCAATTGGAGCTGTAGCCACCAGCCTCCACCACAGCCACGGCAATGCCAGATTCAAGCCACGTCTGCGACCTACACCACAGCTCAGAGCAACGCTGGATCCTTAACCCACTGAGCAAGGTCAGGGATTGAACCCACAACCTCACGGTTACTAGTTGGATTCGTTTCCACTAAGCCACTGTGAGAACTCCTGAGTTATCATTGTGTCCTCTTTTTTCTTGTTTATTTCTTTGCTGTATACATACAGCACTAATTCAATCCTAAACTTTGCCTTGAGGTGCAAATATCTATTTATATTCAAACATACTAGGTTTTCTATTAGTTTTAGCTTTGAGTTTTGTTTTTCCTTTCCTTCCTTCCTTCTTTTTTTTTTTTCTTTTTGGTCTTTTTAGGACTGCACCTGCGGCATATGGAGGTTCCCAGGCTGGGGGTCGAATTGGAGCCACTGATGCTGGCCTACACCACAGCCACAGCAATGCCACTTTGGAGCCACATCTGCGATCTTCACCACAGCTCACAGCAACGCCGGAGCCTTAACCCAATGAGCGAGGCCAGGGATTAAACCTCTGCCCTCATGGATACTAGTCAGATTTGATTCCGCTGTGCCATAATGGGAAATCCTAGTTTCGTTTTCTTAAAGATACCTCTTGGAGTTCCTATTGTGGCTCAGTGGGTTAAGAAACCAACACAGGGAGTTCCCGTCGTGGCTCAGTGGTTAATGAATCCGACTAGGAACCATGTGGTTGCGGGTTCGGTCCCTGCCCTTGCTCAGTGGGTTAACGATCTGGCGTTGCCATGAGCTGTGGTGTAGGTTGCAGACTCGGCTCGGATCCCACGTTGCTGTGGCTCTGGCATAAGCCGGTGGCTACAGCTCCAATTGGACCCCTAGCCTGAGAACCTCCATATGCTGTGGGTGCAGCCCAAGAAATAGCAAAAAGACAAAAAAAAAAAAAAAAAAAAAAAAAAAAAAAAGAACCCAACACAGTGTCTGTGAGGATGTGGGTTTGATCTCTCACCTCACTAAGTGGGTTAAGGTTCTGGGGTTGTCACACGCTCTGATGTAGGGCGCAAATGCAACTCAGATCTGGTATTGCCATGGTGTAGGCTGCAGCTGCAGCTCCGATTGGACCTGGGAAATTCCAGGTGTGGCCCTAAAAAGAAAAAAAGATATCTCTTTGTAGCATTCTGACTGGCTTCCATCTAGAGTGGTTGGTTCTTCATGTCTTTCTGAGTTGGATTCAGGAACTCTGAATACCACCCTGATACCAAAAACAAAGACAATACCCAAAAAGAAAATTACAGGTCAATATCTTTGATGAATATAAATGCAAAAATTCTCAACAAAAATATTAGCAAACGGAATGCAACAACACATAACAAAGATCATCCACCACGATCAAGTTGGATTCATCCCAGGGACACAGGAATGGTTTCACATAATGCAAATCAATCAATGTGATACACCACATCAACAAAGGTCAAAAACCACACGATCATTTCAATAGATGCAGAAAAAGCATTAGATAAAATCCAACATCCATTCATGACCAAAACTTTTACCAAAGTGCATATAAAGGGAACATATCTCAACATAATAAAAGCTATTTATGACAAACTCATAGCCAACTCAACGGTGAAAAGTTGAAAGCCTTCCCACTAAAATCTGGAACAAGACAAGGATGCCCACTCTCACCACTTCTTTTCAACATAGTACTGGAAATCCAGCCACAGTAATCAGACAAAAAACATAAATAAAAGGTATCCAAATAGAATGAGAAGAGGTAAAATTGTCATTATATGCAGATGACATGATACTATATATAGAAAACCCTAAAGATGCCACAAAAAAACTTTTAGAACTGAGAAATAAATTCAGCAAGGTAGCAGGATATGAGCTTAACATACAGAAATCTGTTGCATTTCTTTACACTAACAGTGAAATATCAGAAAGGGAAAGTTAAAAAAAATCCCTCTTAAAATTGCATCAAAAAATACTTAGGAATTAACCTGACCAAGGAGGTAAAAGATTATATGTTGAGAACTATAAAACATTGATAAAGGAAACTGAAAATGATTCAAAGAAACAGAAAGATATCCCATGCTCTTGGACAGGAAGAATTAATATTGTTAAAATGGCCATTCTACCCAAGGCAACCTACAGATTTAATGTGATCCCTAGCAAATCGCCCATGAACTAGAACAAACAATCCTAAAATTTACATGGAACCATGAAAGACTCAGAATTGCCAAAACAATCCTGAGGAAAAAAGAAGACAACTGGAGGCGTAACCTTCTCAGACTTCAGATAATATTACAAAGCTACAGTAATCAAAACAATGTGGTGTTGGCACAAAAACAGACATATGGACCAATGGAACAGAATAGAGAACCCGGAAATAAACCCACACATCTACAGTTAATCTTCAACAAAGGAGGCAAGAATATACAATAGAGAAAAGATAGTCTCTTTAGCAAGTGGTGTTGGGAAAGCTGTACAGCTGCATGTAAATCAGTGAAGTTAGAACACACCCTTACAGCATACACAAAAATAAACTCAAAATGGCTTATAGATGTAAACGTAACGGTGGTGGGAACGT
Organism: Sus scrofa; assembly: GCF_054392235.1. Classification (NCBI taxonomy): domain Eukaryota; kingdom Metazoa; phylum Chordata; class Mammalia; order Artiodactyla; family Suidae; genus Sus; species Sus scrofa. Next base: position 18,189,136 of record NC_139385.1, read on the forward strand.
AAACTGGTGCAGCTACTATGGAAAATAGTGTGGAAGTTCCTTAAAAAACTAAAAGTGGAGTTGTTAAGTGACCCAGCAATCCCACTCCTGGGTATATATCTGGAGAAAAATATAGTTCAAAACGATACATGCACCCCAGTGTTCACAGTAGCACCATTTACAATAGTCAATACATGGAAGCAACCTAAATGTCCATTGACAGATGAATGGATAAAGATGTGGTACATGTATACAATGGAATACCACTCAGCCCTAAAAAAGAATGAAATAATACTATTTGCAGCAATATGTACGGACCTAGAGATTATCATCCCAAGTGAAGTCAGTCAGAAAGAGACAAATACCATATGATATCACTTCTATGTGGAATTTAAAATATGACACAAATGGGGAGTTCCCATTGTGGCGCAGTGGTTAGCGAACCTATCATCCATGAGGACGCGGGTTCGATTCCTGGCCTTGCTCAGTGGGCTAAGGATCTGGTGTTGCCATGAGCCACTGTGTGGGTCACAGATGCAGCTCAGATCTGGTGTTACTATGGCTGTGGCATAGGCTGGCAGCTGCAGCTCCAATTTGACCCCGTAGCCTGGGAACCTCCATATTCTGCAGGTGTGGCCCTCAAAAAGACAAAAGACAAAAATAAAATATGACACAAATGAATATATTTGCAAAACAGAAACAGACTCACAGACGTAGGAAAAAAACTTATGGGTACCAAAGTAGACAGGGATTAGCAGATGCAAACTATTATATATAAGATGAATAAACAAGGTTATACTGATTAGCACGGGGAACTATATTCAATAGCCTATAATAAACCATAATGGAAAAGAATTTAAAAAATATATATGTATAACTGAATCATTTTGGTGTATAACAGAAACTAATAGGACACTGTAAATCAGCTGTACTTCAATCTAAAAAATAATACTAAAAATTGTGTTCCTGGAGTTCTCATCGTGGCTCAGTGGTTAACGAATCCGACTGGGAACCATGAAGTTGCTGGTTCGATCCCTAGCCTTGCTCGGTGGGTTGAGGATCTGGCATTGCTGTGAGGTGTGGTGTAGGGTGCAGATGCAGCTCGGATTCCGAGTTGCTGTGGCTCCAGTGTAGGCCGGTGGCTACAGCTCTGATTTGACCCCTAGCCTGGGAACCTCCATATGCCGTGAGAGTGGCCCAAGAAATGGCAAAAGACAAAAAAAAAAAAAAAAAAAGTTGTGTTCCTGTGGTCTTCTCCCCCATCCTTGTTGTTGAGAGTTTGTGACATTAGAAAAATCTTCTGTCATTTTCTTATGGTTCTGGCAGGAAGAGAAGTAAATAATACATGTGTTTAACCTACTGTCTTTTTTATTTTTATTTATTTATATTTTTGTCTTTTTGTCATTTCTTGGGCCACTCTCACGGTATATGGAGGTTCCCAGGCTAGGGGTCTAATCGGAGCTGTAGCTGCCGGCCTACACCAGAGCCACAGCAACACGGATCCAAGCCGCGTCTGCAACCTACACCACAGCTCACAGCAACGCCGGATCGTTAACCCACTGAGCAAGGGCAGGGACCGAACCCGCAACCACATGGTTCCTAGTCGGATTCATTAACCACTGAGCCACGACGGGAACTCCCTAACCTACTGTCTTTAATCACCAATTTAAACCAATAGTAAACCTTTTCTTGAAGTATAAGACGCAGACATCCACTCTGTTTCTGACTAAAGTGTTTTGATTCCTAATAAGTTATTTAGAAGTTCAGAAAAGGAGTAACTTCTTGGCAAAATGGGGACTTCAGGGACATGGGCTGGGTTTGGGTAGGTAAAAGGGACTGATGATAAACACCAAACGTGGGACAATGAGTTTGCCTGAAGTGGTTGAGAACAAGAGTTGTATGGAGGAGTTCCCTTGTGGCTCGGTGGGTTAAGGACCTGACATTATCACTGTAGCAGCTTGGGTTGCTACTGTGGCGTAGGTTGGATCCCTGGCCAGGGGACTTCCACATGCCATGGGCCTGGCCAAAGAATAAGAGTTGTGTGGAGAGAAACAGGAGGACTAGGATAAGAAGATCAGATTTTCTGCTACAAGAGAGCATTTTATCATATTACTCAGCTTCAGGGTGTTGCAAGAAAACATTTACACATTTCAGTGTTGAGGAAGACATTGACAAATATAGATAAAATGTGATACTTTGTACTATTTCCTGATAAGATCCTCAGTTGGTGTTAGTGATGTCATTTGATTGCCCCAGTTAGAACACAGGTGGATGAGCTGAAGTTCAGGATGCCAGGATTATACATGATGTTTGAGCATCCTCAGTGGGTTTTAAGGAGAAAGAAGATGTTGTCAAGGGCTCTGCAATGCTGGAGACAAGACTATGAAACTCATGTCCCAACACATGCAGCTGCTTGTTTTTACGTGATAGATTTGAGACAGCTTTGCCAGGTACTCATTTAGCAAAGTTGGAGACCAGTGCAAATGCAGAAAACTACGTACTTGCCAGTTCAGAGTGCACCGTTCTCGACACTCTGGGGAGCAGTTTGACCATGTGCCTCCAAATATGTGTGCTAGATTGTAACAATTTTACTTTATTTTTAAAATTTTTTTGTTTTTGTCTTTTTGCCTTTTCTAGGGCCGCTCCCTCGGCATATGGAGGTTCCCCAGCGAGGGGTCCAATCGGAAATGCAGCTGTCAGCCTACACCACAGCCACAGCAACGCGGGATCCGAGCCGAGTCTTCGACCTACGCCACAGCTCACGGCAACGCCGGATCATTAACCCACTGAGGGAGGTCAGGGATCGAACCTGCAACCTCATGGTTCCTAGTTGGATTTCTTAACCACTGAGCCACGACAGGAACTCCTATGTTATTTTTATTCTTTTTGTCCTTTTTAGGGCCGCACCCATGGCATATGGAGGGCCCCAGGCTAAAGGTCGAATCAGTTATAGTCGCCGCCCTGCACCAGACACAGCAATGCCAGATCCAAGCCGCATCTGCGACCTACACCACAGTTCATGGCAACACCGGATCCTTAACCCACGGAGCGAAGCCAGGGATTGAACCTTTGTCCTCATGGATACTAGTCAGATTCATTTCTGCTGAGCTATGAGGGGAATTCCATAACTATTTTTACTTATTTTTTTTTGTCTTTCTGTCTTTTCTAGGGCCGCACCCGCAGCATATGGAGGTTCCCAGGCTAGGGGTTCAATCTGAGCTGTAATCACCAGCCTACACCGCAGCCACAGCAACACGGGATCTGAGCCTCGTCTGCGACCTACACCACAGCTCACGGCAACGCTGGATCCTTAATCCACTGAGCAAGGCCAGGGATTGAACCTGCAACCTCATGGTTCCTAGTCAGATTCATGAACCACTGAGCCATGACAGGAACTCCCCATAACGATTTTAATTTCAAGTCAAAACACAATTTTCTCTGCTTATCCAACTCATAAATCTTCATAGGAAAAGCCAAGCTGTACCCGAGCAAAAGCACACCCCACTGCTTGAACCAACAATGGAATTAGTGATTGTATGTGATATTACCAGTATTCAGCACCAGCATCATCCCTTAAACTTCGGCGTGTTTCCTAGGTTTGTGCTTGGTTTTGAGGCATTTTACATACATCATTAACTTGGACTTCCCTTCGTGGCTTAGTGGAAACAAATCTGACTGGTACCCATGAGAATGTAGGTTTGATCCCTGGCCTCGCTCTGTGGGTTAAGGATTCGGCGTGGCTGTGACTGTGGTGTAGGTTGACAGCTACAGCTCCGATTCGATTCCTAGCCTAGGAACTTCCATATGCTTTGGGTGGGGTCCTAAAAAAAGCAAAAAAAAAAAAAAAAAAAAAAAAAAGAGAGAGAGAAAGAGAGAGAACAGGAAACGTGATTGGCAAATCCCTCTAAGCCCCATCAGCTTGATATTAATTAGGAAAACGTACAGGCTAAGCTTGGTGAGGTATTGGGTGGAAACTTTAGTCACCTGACTTTTCCCAGGAACCAGGTGGCAACTACGGACCTAGGTAGCTATGAGGATTTCCCTATGTGGCCCTCAAATGACAAAATAAATAAAGTTTGAGGAATAATACATAGTCTGGTTTCATGCAAATAATCTGGGGAACACAGCCTAACTCCCACTTACTTCCTTACACATGAAGGGACATGGCAACAAGCCCTTCAGCATCTAACCTACTTGTAGGTTAATGAGCTTCTTTATCAGTTATCAAAACTTTTTCTTCCACGTGGGACGTGTCAATAAAATTGATGGAGCATCTACTGTGTAGAGGGCACTGGGAGGCAAAGAGCATTTATTTATTTTTACTTTTCTGTCTTTTTGCCTTTTTAGGGCCACACCCACAGTATATGGAGGTTCCCAGGCTAGGGGTCGAATCAGAGCTGTAGCCGCCGGCCTATGCCAGAGCCACAGCAACACGGGATCCATGCTACGTCTGTGACCTATACCACAGCTCACAGCAATGCCGGATCCTTAACCCACTGATCCAGGCCAGGAATCAAACCTGCATCCTCTTGGATGCTAGTTAGGTCCATCAGCTGAGCCATGACAGGAACTCCGCAAGGATAATGTAGATTTGATCTGGCCCTAAAGGAAGTTACAGCCTAGGTGGAATTCCATGCACATAACTGGTTCATTGTAATACTTAATAAGTGTAATTATGTGCTATATTATTATTATTATACTGTATTATAATGAAGGAACTATTCAATGGGTACTGTGGAACACAGGCCAGAGAGTCTTCCTGGGATAGGTAGTGCCTGAGTTTAGTCCAAAAGAAAGTCATGCTAGGGAGGGGAAGGGAGGTGACAGGTGGCAGGATGCGATGCAGGCTGGTGGCTGAAGAGCCTCCAGCTGGTGAGCAGGTGCGGGGGGACAAGACTCGGGTGGGCCACAAGTGCTACATTAAGGAGTTTAGCCTCTATTTGGTTTTAGGCAATAAAAAGACATTAAAAGGGAGTTCCCATTGGGGCTCAGAGGTAACGAACCCTACTAGTATCCATGATGATTCGGGTTCCATCCCTGGCTTCGCTCCGGGGGTCAAGGATTTGGCGCTGCTGTGAGCCGTGGTGTAGGTCACAGACGCGGCTCGGATCCTGCACTGCTGTGCCTGTGGTGTAGGCCGGCAGCTGCAGCTCAAATTCGACCCCTAGCCTGGGACCCTCCATATGCCACGGGTGCAGCCCTCCAAAAAACCACCACCACAACAAAAGACATTACAAGGTTTGAAACGGGGTCTGACTCCCAGGTTTACAATTTAGTTACTGTATTAGGTTTCCCTTGCTACCCTAGCAAATTACTGCACTCTTCGAGCCTGAAAACAACACACATCTGCGGTCTCACGGTTCTGCTGGTCAGAAGTCCAGGTTGGCTCAACCGGTTTCTCTGCTCTGGGATTTACTGGGCTGGCGGTGTTGGCTGGTGGAACTCCAACGGGGAGGCGCTGAGAACCCACTCATTCAGGATGTCGCACAATCAAGTTCCACGTGGCTGGAGGAGGGACCGAAGCCCCCCCCACATCTTTGCGGCTGCAGCTGGGGACGGCCCTCGGCGCCGCGAGGCCTCACTTCTGCGCGTGCGCACCTCCGCATCTCCGCCTTCTTCCATCGCATCTCTCTTGCTTCCGGCTGGAGAAAACGCTCTTCTTTCAAACAACCAAGTGATTAGATTGGGCTCACCTGAATACTTCAGGCTACGTTCCCTATTAATTAATTCACGTATTTATTTCTTTTGTTTTTTTTTTTTTTTTTTTTTTTTTTTTTGGTCTTTTTGCCTTTTCTAGAGCCGCTCCCATGGCATATGGAGGTTCCCAGGCTAGGGGTGTAAACAGAGATGTAGCCACCGGTCTACGCCAGAACCAACGTGGGATCCGAGCCACATCTGCGACCTACGCCATAGCTCACAGCAACTCCGGATACTTCACCCACTGAGCAGGGCCAGGGATCGAACCTGCAACCTACTGGTTCCTAGTCAGATTTGTTAACCACTGCGCCATAATGGGGAACTCCTCCTTTAGCTTTTTTAGGGCCGCACCGTGGCATATGGAGGTTCCCAGGCTAGGGGTCTAATCGGAGCTACAGCTGCTGGCCTACACCACAGCCACAGCAATGCCGGATCTGAGCCATGTCTTCGACCTATACCACAGCTCAAGGCAATGCTGGATCCTTAAGCCACCAAGAGGACTCTGTACGCTCCCCATTTTAAGGTCAATAAACTTAATTACACATGCAAAGTCCTTTCACCTGTGTCAGGGAACATATCGCAGATTCCAGGGGTTAGATGCGAACATTCTTGGATGGGTGTTATTTGACCTTCGGGGGCTGTTGAGTAGCTCCTCTAGGGCACAGGCCTCTGCTCACATCCAGACTGTACCCCCAGCCTCTGGTTTTCCTCCTATCTTCCTGGCTGCTTAAAAAACAAAACAAGGTGTTCCCATCATGGCTCAGCGGAAATGAACCTGACTAGCATCCATGAGGACATAGGTTCGATCCCTGGCCTTGCTCAGTGGGTTAAGGATCCCGAGTTGCCTGCAGGCGGCATTGTAGGTCGAAGATGCAGCTCGGACCTGACTTGGTTGTGGCTGTGGCCTATGCTGGCAGCTGCAGCTCCGATTTGACCCTTAGCCTGGGAACTTCCATATGCCGCCAGTGAGTAAGGCCCTAAAAAGACAAAAAACAAAACAAAACAAACCCTCAACAAACAAAAACCCACCCAAGAAGCTAGTGGTTAGGGACCTGGCATTGTCATTGCAGCAACTTGGATCACTACTGTGTCATGGATTTGATCCCTGGTCCAGGAAATTCCACATGCATCATGGGTGTGGCAAAAAAAAAAAAAAAAAAAAAAACCAAAACCAAAACCAAAACCAAAACCAACACCACCCAGCTTTATTGAGGTATGATTTACTTTCGTGTGTGTGTGTGTGTGTGTGTGTGTGTGTGTGTGTGTGTGTGCGTGCACAGTGCCCAGCAGCAGGTGGAAGTTCCCATGCCAGAGATTAAACCTGTGCCACAGCAGCGATGCCAGTTGCTGCAGGGACAACAGATCCTTCACCCCCATGCCACAAGAGAACTCGCCACAGTTTGGTTTTAGAATATTTTCATCACCCCTAAAAGATTTCTCAGGCTCGGTTTGCCTGATTCTTTTTATTATCTTTTCTAAGCTTATTTTCCTTTGAATGTTTGTGTTGCCCAGGACTTTCTTTGGCTCTCTAGGAAATACCCACATTTAGAATATTCCTTACCAGGTGTGCAGAAAAACACATCAATGTGTTGCTATTGGTTACCTTGGGGCAGTGGGAATGGAGATTAAATGGTGGTAAAATGACTTTATATATATCTTTTGGGACTTCATACTCAATTAGCGTGTATTACTTTTTTTTTTAGAGTGGTAGTCATGGCATATGGAATTCCTGGGCTAGGGATTGAATCCGAGCTGCAGCTGCCGGCCTACACCACAGCCACAGCAACACAGTATTTGAGCTGCATCTGCAACCTACACCACAGCTTGCAGCAATACCGGATCCTTAACCCGCTGAACAAGGCCAGGGATCGAACCTGGATTCTCATGGATCCTACTTGGTTTCTTAACCCACTGAGCCACAATAGGAACTCCCAGCATGTATTACTTTTGAGATGAAAATTCATAATTATGGAGTTCCCGATGTGACTTAGTGGTAATGAAACAAACTAGCATCTAGGAGGTGCTGGGTACGATCCCTGGCCTTGCTCAGTGGGTTAAGGATCCAGTGTTGCCATGAGCTATGATGTAGGTCCCAGATGCAGCTTGGATCCTGCATTGCTGTGGCTGTGGCATAGGCGGGCAGCTGCAGTGCCAATTCAACTCCTAGCCTGGGAACGTCCATATGCCGTGGGTGTGGCCCTTAGAAAACAAACAAAAATAAAAATAAAATTCATGATTATGAAAATATTGCGAACATAATTATTTATTATTCTGTGGCTAAACGAAAAGAGATGCTTCAAATGCCAAGGACAGGAGTACCATCTGGATATTTCGTGAAAGACCTTCAGACTCACATAGCTGCCAAAGTCCCTCTTCTCACCCTTCTTCAGTTATCGCCCTGACCCTGAGAGGGAGGTTAGCTGATGTTAGTTCCACATCTAGATCATTTGAGGGTCAAGGCCATGCTCTGAACATAATTCCATTTTCTTTTTTTTTTAATTTTTTATTTTATTTTATTTGTTTATTTTTCCCACTGTACAGCAAGGGGGTCAGGTTATCCTTACATGTATACATTACAATTACAGTTTTTCCCCCACCCTTTCTTCTGTTGCAACATGAGTATCTAGACATAGTTCTCAATGCTATTCAGCAGGATCTCCTTGTAAATCTATTCTAAGTTCATAATTCCATTTTCTTAGTTGCGTCATTGAAGTAGAAGCTTCAAGAGAAACCCAGTTTTAGGAAAGTTGGCAAAGCCAATACAAAATATTGCAGGGTAGTAGTGGTGAAATATGAGCAAAGTTCCAAGACATGTTTTGATCTCAAAATACCCATAAGTCCTGCTTTTGCTGTTTTGAGCTTTTTTTAAACTTCTGCAGAAGGAAGGTAGAAAATTGTGTGGACGCCCTCAAAAACCAAACGCTGTACCAGCTTTTTACAGTTGGAAGGAACAAAAGAGAAATTTTGCTTTTTTTGGGGGGGGGGCTGCACCTGCGGTCTATGGGCATGCCCAGGCTAGGGGTCCTATCGGAGCTGCAGCTGCCAGCCTACCCCGAAGCCACAGCAATGCGAGATCCCAGACCCACGAAGTGAGCCCAGGGATCAAAACTGCATCCTCACAGATGCTAGTCGGAACTCCAAAAGAGAATTTTTTTTTTTTTTTGCTATTTCTTGGGCCGCTCCCGCGGCATATGGAGGTTCCCAGGCTAGGGGTCGAATTGGAGCTGTAGCCACCGGACTACGCCAGAGCCACAGCAACGTGGGATCCGAGCCGCGTCTGCAACCTACACCACAGCTCACGGCAACGCCGGATCGTTAACCCGCTGAGCAAGGGCAGGGACCGAACCCGCAACCTCATGGTTCCTAGTCGGATTCCTTAACCACTGCTCCACGACGGGAACTCCCAAAAGAGAAATTTTGAATGGGAAAATCTCACAGATCTCATTGGAAATCAGGTTCACCTGAAACAGACTTACAGCCTTTGAAAAACTCATGGTTACCAAAGGGGGCAGGTGGGACGGGAGGATGGACTGGGGGTTTGGGATGGGCATGTGGATCCTGAGGCACAGGGAATGATTGGCCAGTGGGGACCTGCCGTAAAGCACAGGGAATGATTGGCCAGTGGGGACCTGCCGTAAAGCACAGAGAACTCTACCCAATATTCTGGGGTCATCTATGTGGGAAAAGGATCTGAAAGAGAATGTCTGTATGTACTTGTGTAACTGAATCACTTTGTTGTACAGCAGAAAGGATCTCAACTTTGGTAATCAACTATACCTCAATAAAACTTTAAAAAAAAAAAAGAAAAAAAAAGTAAGGTTCACCTAAAATGATTAAAGAGGAAAATGAGTGAAATATCATGAAATTCCTACACTAATCATTATTCATATTTCTCATAATTCTTAAAACATATTTCACAATTCTTGTTTTAAAAAGGTTTTTTTTTTTTTTTTTTTTTTTTGCTTTTTAGGGCTGCAGCTGCAGCATATGGAAGCTCCCAGGATATGGGTTGAATAGGAGCTACAGCTGCCAGCCTACGCCACAGCCACAGCTCCAGCAATGCCAGATCCGGGCCACCTCTACCACCTACACCACAGCTCACGGCAAGGCTGGATCCCAGACCCACTGAGGGAGGCTAGGGATCAAACGTGCATCCTCATGGATACTAGTTGGATGCATTTCCGCTGTGTCACAAGCGGGAACTCCAAGAAAAGATTTATGTTTTAGAAGGGCAATAAAATAAGTTGATAGCAAGAGAGCCCTATTCTCTCACCGAATGGTAGAAAAATAAAGCAAATAATACCTTAAAATTAGGACTAGAGGAGTTCCTGTCGTGGCGCAGTAGTTAACGAATCCGACTAGGAACCATGAGGTTGCGGGTTCGATCCCTGGCCTTGCTCAGTGGGTTAATGATCCGGCGTTGCCGTGAGCTGTGGTGTAGGTTGCAACGACACGGCTTGGATCCCGTGTTGCTGTGGCTCTGGCGTAGTCCGGTGGCTACAGCTCCAATTCGACCCCTAGCCTGGGAACCTCCATATGCCGCGGGAGCGGCCCAATAAATAGCAAAAAGACCAAAAAAAAAAAAAAAAAAAAAAAAGGAATAGAGTAAGGCCACATATAATCTTTTTAAAAAAACAGTTTTATTGAAATATGTATTTTATAACATATATTGAAATATACATTATATAAAGTTTACCTTTTCAAAGTGTACAATTCAGCAATTTTTAGTCCTTAGCATTGTCACAAAGTTATACATCGATCACCGCTAATTCCAGAACATTTTCATCTCCAAGAAAAAAAAAAATTCATTCGCAACCACTCCCCATCCTCTGTCCAGACCCCATGTCCCTGCCAACCACCAATCCAATTTTTTTCCTTTTTTTTTTTTTGGCTGCACCGGCAGCAAATAGAAGTTCCCGGGCCAGGGATCAAACCCACAGCACAGCAGCAACCTGAGCCACAGCAACGACAACACTGAATCCTTAACCTGCTGTGCCACAAGGGCACGTCTGAGAATTCTGATACTCTTGACAGCATCATTGGAGCCAACTGGATCCAGTCTGGACTTATCAGTTGTGTGATCCCTAAATTCCTTTTCTGTTGTGGTTGCTTTTGCTCACATCGATTGAAGCTAGGTTTCTGTAACTTGCAACCCAAGAGACCTGGCTAATAAACACAAATTCCTTACGACTGGGTCACTTGGCTGTACAGTAGACAGGGACAGAACAGTGTAAATCAACTATAATGGCAAAAACAAGAGACAAGTTCCGGGCTTGTAGTTTGAATTAGATGCTCTGATGCTGTATAAATATGAGAGTAAAACCTGGACATAGATGAAAGGAAATGAGTTCAGAAAGAGCCACGCATGATGTGAAAACAATCTATTATACCCAAGAGCAAGTGCGCCCCTTTTTCTATTCCGTTTTTGGTTTTATTTACCATAAAAAAGGAAGCAGAACACCTGATGGGTCTTTGAAAACGCCTGACGACGTGGTATGTATTTGTTTTGTGTCTAAGATGCAGCTGTGTGTGAAAAAGAGGCAAGGATCTCGTCTCCAACCTGGTAGCGTTGTACTGGGGGAGTGCACACCCCGGATTTTGTTCCGACTCTGCTTAATTAACTGTGGTCTCTGGGTCTTGGTTTCATTACCCATAAAAAGAGGGAGCTGGCGTTCCCGCTGTGGCACAGCAGGTGAAGGATCTGGCGTTGCCACCGCTGTGGCGTAGGCTGCAGTATTCATGTTCTGGGATTTTATTGCAGAGCTTCCAAGGCTATAGGAGAGATTTGTATCACTAGGAAAGACCCTTCCTGGGCTGAGGAGGCTTTAAGATAAAATTCTGCGTGGATATCACGTGTGATGCGGTTGGAGGGACAATTCCAAAATGGAAGTGGATCAGTGGTGGAAGTGGATCAGTGGATGGTGTAGTTTTCCAAAAATGCAGCATGGTTGGAATGAATCAATGTGGCCCTTCTTGGGTGAATATCCTTATTTCTTCTTCTTCCTCTTTTTTTTTTTGGTCTTTTTATGGCTGTACCCGCGGCACATGGAGGTTCCCAGGCTAGGAACCAATCGAAGCTACAGCTGCCAGCCTACACCACAGCCACAGCCACATAGGATCCAAGCCTCGTCTGCGACCTACACCACAGCCATAGCAACGCCAGATCCTCCATCCACTGAGCGAGGCCAGGGATCAAACCTGAAATCTCACGACCCCTGGTCCGATTTGTTTCTGCTGCGCCTCGACAGGAACTTTGATTTTTAGAAACGTTTGAATTGGTTTGATGTGAAAATCCATATATCTAACTTGTCTTGAAAAATTGGAAGGTTTAGCTATACAGGACCTGCATTCCTGCCTGGTGACAAAGGGCTAGGGCAGCCGCAGTCCCTCCAGTCCGTAGAGTTCCCCTGGCCCGAACACCCACCCCCACTCTTCCCCTTGGAGACACTGGAGCGCTCAGCCCCTGGACCTGGGGAATGAGCGAGCATGTTGAGCTCGGGTGATGATGGACAGCAAGACAAGGGAATGTCAAAATTTGTAACTGAAGCTGTGGATGTGGAAGAGACAGTGTGGGGAGTTAGGGGACCAGGAGAAGAGGGGGTGTGCCAGGGAGTATCCCACATACAGTATGTTTCACAAAGGCCAGGGTGGGGGGTGGGGGGCAGATACCCTGCAGGGGACTGAGAGAAAGCTGCAGAGCCAAGAAGAGAACCAGGAGACAGTAGGGCCCAGGCATCAAAGAAAAATTCCAGAGGAGTTCCCTTGTGGCACAGTAGGTTAAGGACCTGGCATGATCACTGCTGTGGCTCGGGTTGCTGCTGTGGTGGATTCAATCCCTGGCCCAGGAACTTCTGCATGCCACAGGTGGGGGGGGGGAAGAAAAGAAAAAGAAAGATTCCAAAGGGAGGGAGTAGTCCGTGGCACCAGATGATCACCGAAATGTCCTTATTTGATGTAATAATCAGAAGATTATGGGTGGCCGTGGCAGCAGTGTGTCTACGTGGAGTGATGGGAGCAGAAGCCAGACTCATGAGAATAAGCAGCAGATGAGGAAGCGGGACAGTGAGTGTAAACAGCTCTTTCAAGAAACTTGATTGTGAATGCTACAACTGAGATAGGGAAGTGGTTTGAGGTTGCCAACTTGAGGGAGGTTCCCTCAAAGACGCAGGGGACCTCAGCTTGTTTTTCTGATACTGAACAGAGAGGGTCTGCAGACAGGAGAACTTGGCAATGCAGGAGCAAGGGGTCAAGGGGTGGAGTGAGGTCACTGAGGAAGTGGGAAGGGCACTAGCCCAGGGCCCCAGGAGAACACGTCTTCTGTGGTGACCATATGGTTGCTCATAGGAGCTGGGGGGGGGGGTGGCGGGAGCAGAGGGGTTGAAAGAGTTCTCGTGTCTTTTTCTCCATAAAATAGGAGCATCTCGGAATTCCCATCGTGGCTCAGTGGTTAACGAACCCAACTAGCATCCATGAGGACGCAGGTTCGATCCCTGGCCTCTCTCTGTGGGTTAAGGATCTGGCATTGCCGTGAACTGTGGTATAGGTCACAGACTTGGCTTGGATCTGGCATTACTGTGGCTCTGGTGTAGGCCGGCAGCTACAGCTCCAATTCAGCCCTTAGCCTGGGAACTTCCATATGCCGCAGGTGTGGCCCTCGAAAGACAAAAGACAAAGGGAAAAAAAAAAAAAAAAAGGAGCATCTCCTAAAGGTGAGGAAGGCAGCCTGAGTAGATGCTAATAAGAAGTGGCTGGTGGGAGTTCCCACTGTGGTGCAATGTGATAAGCAGCATCTCTGTGGCACCAGATCTGATCTGAGGCCGGTGCATGCAGTGGATTAAAGGATCTGGTGTTGCTGCAGCTGGGGCATAGGTTACAACTGTAGCTCAGACCTGATCCCTGGCCTGGGAACTCCATCTGCTGTGGGGAAGACAAAAAAAAGGAAAGAAAAAAAAAAAAAAAAAAAAAAAAAAGAAGTGACCAGCCTGTGGATGAGGCGTCTTCATCTCCCTCCCGCTTAAGGTTCCTGAATGTGGGTCAGGGCGGAGCTGCAGGTGGATGGAGGACCACAACTGTGAGAAGGCCTGGGGGCCACAGGGGCAGGGTCCAGGCTCCCAATGTAACTTCTTACAAATGAAACCAAGAGACCCTATCAGTTCTTTACATAGAGACTCCAGTGGGCTTCTTGTCTACAGGCGCAAACTCCTGAAGAAGACGCAATTTGAGGTCCCTCATGGTCTGCCTTCTGCTGATCTTTTCAAGCTTTAGCCCTTTCCCCTTCATTCCAAGCCCCTGAGCTCCAGCCATGGTGCAGAGCTTACCATTGCCTTAAAACTGTCCATTCCAGAGTTCCCGTCGTGGCACAGTGGTTAATGAACCTGACTAGTATCCATGAGGATGCAGTTTCCATCCCTGGCCTCGCTCAGTGGGTTGAGAATCTGGCATTGCCGTGAGCTGTGGTCTGTAGGTCACAGACGCGACTCAGATCCCAGGTTGCTGTGGCTGTGGTGTAGGCTGGTGGCTACAGCTCCGATTGGACCCCTAGCCTGGGAACTTCCATATGCCAAGGGTGTAGCCCTAGAAAAGACAAAAAGACAAAAAAAAAAAATTGGCTGTTCCTTGCTTTTCTCTCTCTCCCTTACCTTGTCAGCTTGGCAAACTCTTATTTAAGACCCAGTTTAAGTGTCATGCCATTCCCCTGTTCCACCACCATCTTCGGACCTGGGTTGCTCTCCTGACCCCACTGCTATCTGCTTTCGGGTGTACCTCTGCTTTGAGAGGTCGACCAGACACTTTGAATGGACCCATGGGTTTCAGAGTCAAACAAATTTGTATTTGGATCCCATGTGTCCGTGGGTAGGTCATTTGTCTCTGGGAGCCTCGGTCTGGTAATCTGTAAAAGAGAGACCAAAAACAAAAACACCTCGTGGATCTCTTGAGACCCTTCAGTGACGGGATGCTGGTGTGGCACTTTAGACCCAAGTGCTGCTTGGACTAGTCAGGACATTGGTTTTAAGTGACCAGAATCTAATCTTAAAAATCTCCTTTTAGGGAGTTCCCTGGTGGACTATGGGTTAAGGACTTGGCATTGTCACTGCTTGGCTTGGGTTACTGCGGTGGCTTCAATTCAATCCCTAGCCTAGGAACTTTTGCATGTTGCAAACATGGCCAAAAAAAGGTCACCTTTTACAGATGATGTGTTCGAATCAGGGTCAAAGAAAGTTCACATATTACAGTTGGTTGATTAGTTTCTTAGGACTCTTTTAATATATTTCCTCTCCTTTTCTTTTTTTGTTTTTTGTTTTTGTTTTTGTGGTGCCGCACCCACAGCATATGGAGGTTCCCAGGCTAGGGGTCTCATGGGAGCTGTAGTTGCCGGCCTACACCAGAGCCACAGCAACACCAGATCTGAGCTGCGTCTTTGGTCTATACCATAGCTCTCAACGACGCCGGTTCCCCAACCCACTGAGCAAAGCCAGGGATCGAACCCACATCCTTATGGGTACAATTTGGAATTGTTTCCACTGCACCATGATGGGAACACTTGGTTTGTTTTTTCTGGCCAGGGCCGAGGCATATGGAAGTTCCCAGGCCAGAGATGGAGCCCAAACCACAGCAATGACAATGCCATGTCCTTAGCTGCTAGGCCACCAGGGAACTCTGCATTTATAGTGTTTTAGAACAGTGCCCAGCACATAGTAGGCAATCAGTAAATGCCAGCTATTATTCGTGTCACTTCTGCTCCTGCCCACACCATCCAGTCTCATCCAGGAGCAGGCTCTCAGGTGAAATACAACCCATAGGGTTTTTTGTTTTTTGTCTTTTTCCTTTTCTAGGGCCACTCCTGCGGTATATGGAGGTTCCTAGGTTAGGGGTCGAATTGGAGCTGTAGCCGCTGGCCTACGCCACAGCCACAGCAACGTGGGATCCGAGCTGACTCTGTGACCTACACCACAGCTCACAGCTAAACTGGATCCTTAACCCACTGAGCGAGGCCAGGGATTGAACGTGCAATCTCATGGTTCCTAGTTGGATTCGTTTCTGCTTCGCCACAAAGGGAACTGTGAGACTGAGGTTTGGAGAGGTTAGACCTCTTGCCCAAGATGGTACAGCCAGTCCATGGCGGAGGGAGGGTTTGAACCAGTCGCTTATAGAACACATTAATGGCTGCTGCTCAGATGGCCCCTCAGATGACAAGATGTCCTCCGGTCACACCTGTTGGCTCCTTCTCAGCCTTTTAAGTTCAGCCCAAATACTCTGTAAAAAGTAGCAGTGATGAGAGGTAAGATTTATGAAGCACTTGCTATACTTCAGATAAGGTGCAGAAGGCTTTCCATTTCCATAACCTCGGAGTTCCCGTCAGGGCTCAGCCAGAATGAACTCAACTAGGACCCATGAGGACACAGGTTCGATCCCTGGCCTCGCTCAGTGGGTCAAGGATCCAGTGTTGCCATGAGCTGTGGTGTAGGTCACAGACACGGCTTGGATCCCGAGTTGCTGTGGCTGTGGTGTAGGCCGGAAGCTGCAGCTCAGATTCGACTCCTAGCCTGGGAACCTCCATATGCTGTGGTGCAGCCATTAAAAAAAAAAAAAAAAAAAAAAAGATCCATTTCCATAATCTCATGGTAGGTGTGAGGCTGTTACAGCCAGAGAAACTAAGGCTGACAGAGATTAAGGAACCTGCCCAAGATCACTCTGTAGGTGTGACAGCCAGGACTCGAACTCAGAAAGCAATGATTCTAGAGCAGGCCTTCCCTGCCCCCGGTGTTTCTACCTCTATGAGGCAGTCTCTTGGCTGGGAACCAACTCCTTCCTCTTGAGTCTGAAGCCCAGGCTTCCTCCTCTAGCTTTTTTTTTTTTTTTTTGGTCTTTTTAGGGCTGCACACGTGGTATGTGGAACTTCCCAGGCTAGGGGTCAAATCGGAGCTGTAGCCACCTGGCCTACAACCCAGCCACAGCCACGTAAAATCCAAGCCACATCTGTGACCTACACCACAGCTCATGGCAATGCTGGATCCTTAATCCACTGAGCCAGGCCAGGGATTGAACCTGTGTCCTCATGGATGCTAGTCAGATTCGTTTCTGCTGTGCCACGACAGGAACTCCTACTTAGCTCTTTTTCTTTTTGTTAGTTCCCAGACCTGGGGTTGAATTCTTGCAGCAGCTGCAGGCAAAGCTGGATCCTTTAATCCACTGCTGGGGATCGAACCTGTGCCTCCGCAGCCACCCAAGGCACTGCAGTAGGATTCTTAACCCACTGCACCACAGTGGCAACTCTTCTACTTAGCTCATTAGAGCTGTTATTTGTGCCTTGCCCTCCGCTAGCCGCCCAACTCCGACTCCTTCACCTCTATAGCTCCCACCCCTCCCCGCCCAAAGAAGAGCCCAATTATTCCATTTTCCCCCTTGAGGCAGGCAGGGCGGAGGTGCTCCTAGATGCACACAGACCTAGAGAGGGTAAGAGACTCTCCCGGGGCCACCCATTTGTAAATGCAGGGGCCAGGACAGACGCCAGGTCTCCTGCCTGCAGGTGGCTCTCCCTCCTCCTGTCCCTTCCCCAGCTCTGTTCCGTGGGGGCGACAGAAGGCAGGACAGCCTTGGCTGGGGGTGGGCACGGGGGGCCTGTACCCGGGCCCGCCGGGGGGCGCACTGATGGACTCTTCCATGATGGCCAGGGAAAGGGTGGCGAGTAGGCTAGGGGTGGGCTGAAGCAGGGATGAAGGAACAGGTTATTTTTGCATTTTGACATTAAAAGATGAGATTGGCAGCCACTGGCCAGCAGCATCTGTTTTGGTCTGGCATTGGCAGCGAAGGCGCGGAGCTTCTCCACGGAGGGAGGGAGGGGAGGGGAGGGGAGGCTGCGGTCGGTCCGCTGGGCGAGGCGGCGCCTCGGCGGAGCGAAGGGCTCTCCCCTTTAAGAGCTCCGCCCAAAGGGGCGCTGCCACCCCTAAGGAGGCGGGCGCCGCCGCTTCTCATTCATTGTCTTGACGAGAGCATCCTCAGCGGGCAGTCTCCGGCTCCTCCAGCTCCTTCCTCCGCCTCCTCCTCTCCCTCCTCCGTTTGGGGGGTCACTCCTCTCTCAGCAGCAGGTAAGACCCCCCGGGGACGGGGGCGCGGGACTCGGCATCGCTGCTCTGGGCCACCTGTGGGGCAGGCGAGGGCTTGGCAGGAGCGGGCTGTGGGGGCGGACGGACTGTCAAAGCGAGCTGGCTCGGCGATGGGGACAGAGCCGCTCCACGCCCCGCGTGGAGGGACTCGCCTGAGGGTGCAGGTGCGCGTGGGCGGGTCCATCCGTGTGTCCGGGAGGGCGCGGTGAGGGGACGAGGGCGAGGGGCCACCGCAGCCATGATGGAGGTGGGGGAGCCCGGGGGTCAGGACATGTGCCGGCCAGACTCCCCTTGGCATCTTTGGGCGAGTTTGGGGGCGGGAGGGGGGCAGGGTGGGGTGCACCGAGCAGCTGCCCTGAGCTGGGAGACAGGAAGGGGTTGAGAGCAAAACAAGAAAAGCCCAAGTTCCCCTTTCCGTGGTTTCCGGGCCTAGTACCTGCGGTGGGGGAGGAGGCAGGGTGGGGCGCTGGCTTCCTGTCTCCCAACCTCCAATTTGGGGGCTCCTGGCTCCCCAGATCCAGGCTTCTCATTTGGGAGGGATCCCCCCCTGTCCCCAGACGGGCTTCCCCACACACAGGTTCCTCACCCGCTTTCTGGGCAGGTGGACCCAGGAGCCCCTTGGAGAGTCGCAGGGTGGGCAAGGGTGGCTGGAGCAGCCCCCCCACACACCAAAGGGCTAGGCCAGAAGGCAGAGGGTGAAAGGGTGAAGCTGAGGTGATGGAGGAGAGGCCCGGAAGGTGCTCTTGAGTGGGCAGCACAGGTCCCCACGCTGAGCTGGAAGGTGATGCTGCTGGGCACCAGGACCCGGCCTAGAGCGTGGGCAGCCAGAGGCAGGCCCCTTGGCTTTGCGCACTGACCATCCAGCAACCGTGGGGTGGGGGAACCGTCCTAGCCCGACTCCAAGAAGTGAGTGCCGGCTGCTCCCTTCCCATGGGTGGTTCCAGAGGGGCTGGGGAAGGAACCAGGCCAGGCAGGAAGCAGAGAGGTGTATGGAAGAGGAGATGCTCGGGCCCCAGCCATCTGCCTGTTTCTGGTGCCCAGAGGGCCACTGAGCCACTGAAGAAGTGCCTCCTGGGCAAACCCACAAGCCACATCCCTCTGTGTGTCCAGCCCTGAGCCTGGAGGTTGGGAGTGCCTGGCCTTTAGGAGGCTCCCCACGTGGGTGTGAGGGTGTGAAGTTTGGACCCTGTGACTGAGAGACCCCACCCTCCAAGCTGTCCACACCGAAGGCCCGGAGTGTGACCCAGCGGGGGATGAAGGACTCTGTGTCTGTCAGCCACTCAGTGGGACAAATCGGCCGGCACCAGGGGCCACCCCACAGCGGGCTCTGCCCCCGAGGCCGAGGGTACAGGAGCCAGGCTGCGGTGGGTGGGCCCTGCAGGTCAGCCAGAGGTAGGGGGGTCGGGCAAGGCCACTGTGAGGGTAGCGGGATGTCAATTACAGAGGCCAGCAGCAGGGCGCCGGGGAGACAAGCTGGGGAAGTTAGCTGAGACCATGAAGGCCAGGCCCAGGGGTGTCCTGGGGGAGAAGGGGACCAGTGTAAGGTCCGCGTTGACCCAAAGGGAGAAAAGCCTTCTACTTGTGTGCCCGCCAGGATGAGCCGGCAGGTGGTCCGTTCCAGCAAGTTCCGCCACGTGTTTGGACAGCCAGCCAAGGCCGACCAGTGCTATGAGGACGTGCGCGTCTCACAGACCACCTGGGACAGTGGCTTCTGTGCTGTCAACCCCAAGTTCGTGGCCTTGATCTGTGAGGCCAGCGGGGGCGGGGCCTTCCTGGTACTGCCCCTGAGCAAGGTGAGCGCCTGGAGTCCTAGGTGGCCTCTGGTCATCCAGTGGCCTCTCGGGGGTCCTGATTAGGTGACTGTCACCAAACCTTCCTGGGCCGCAGTGCTATCGTCTGTACAATGGAGCTGGATCAGCTGAACTTCACCCTTCTTCCAGCTCCTACATGCAATGGTTGGGTGGGAGCTGAAGCTCTTTGGGGAGGTGACACGGGAAGGGTCATAGAGTGAGTCCTGCAGACCCGGGGCCAGGCCTCCCACGTCTCAGCCTGCAGCTTGCACCCCTGGGGAGCACAGAGAGGGCTGGGCTGGGGTCTGGGCAGGCCCAGCAGTGCTCTGAGGGTTTGCAGGGACGCTGGGTGGGGGTCCATCTGAGCCTTTAAGAACCCAGCAAGCTCGGACCCCCAGCTCCCAGGCAGGGATGATCCAGAAGCCCCCTCCCCCTGCCCCCAAGCCAGTCCCCCCTCGATTCCTGCCCCTCCTTCATGCTGTCTGCTGACCCCCCACCCCCAGCACACTCCTGTGCTCTCGAGGGGTGAGACAGGAAGGGGAGATGGGCCCTGCGTTGTTACCTTAAAAGGGCCGATGGAAACAAAGAGAAGAGGAAGTGGTGAGAGCTGGGCTTGCTCTTCACACAGGAAGCCCTGCTGCAGCAGCTGTCCCCGGAAGTGGCCGTTTCCAAACCTCTGCTCCCGCCTGGGGGCCACTTATGACAGACGTCCCCCTGTCCCTGTCCTTTTGGGAGGACCCGTTCCCACAGCCCCTCCATTCCCACACACTCCCCTAGGGAACCCCAACCTCAAGACAACGCCCCCATGCCCCCAAGCCTGTCCCCGCCCAGGGCCCTGGCCTGTTAGTCCCAGGGAAGCCTCACTTGGGGAAGCTGGGATGGGGGAGCGGGTCCTGGGCCACAGGGAAAGGGATGAGAAACTGAGATAGAGATGACAGCAGCCTGGCCAGGGTCTGACTGTAAGGCGAGCCCCACATATGCATCCTGCCCTCCCCGTGGCCAGCCCTGCTGAGCTGTCCCAACCCTCCAGCTCTAGGCCCTGCTTTGTCACCTGGCGACCCCACAGCTTTCCCCTCTGTACCTCTCTGAAGGGGTTGGGGAGGTAGGGGTTGGATGGGCTTTGGAGGGCAAAAGCACCCCCCTCAGAGGCCCTGCTGTGTCCTCTAGACTGGCCGTGTGGACAAGAATGCGCCTATGGTCTGTGGCCACACGGCGCCCGTGCTGGACATCGCCTGGTGCCCGCACAATGATAACGTCATTGCCAGTGGCTCCGAAGATTGCACGGTCATGGTGAGTGGGGGGGTGGTGCTGGGGTGGGGGAGTGGGGGGCAGTTCAGCACTGGATCGGACATTGGGAGCCCCCAGGACTCACTCGCCCCTTCTCTGCAGGTGTGGGAGATCCCTGACGGGGGCCTGACGCTGCCCCTGCGGGAGCCTGTCGTCACCCTGGAGGGCCACACCAAGCGCGTGGGCATCGTGGCCTGGCACCCCACGGCCCAGAACGTGCTGCTCAGTGCAGGTGCCTGTGGGGGAGAACCCGGGAGGGTGGTCACCTGACAGCGAGGGTGGGAGGCTCAAGGCTTCTGATACTGGGGACATCGCCCAGGTTGTGACAACGTGATCCTGGTGTGGGACGTGGGCACTGGGGCGGCCGTGCTGACGCTGGGCTCGGACGTGCACCCGGACACAATCTACAGCGTGGACTGGAGCCGAGACGGCGCCCTCATCTGCACCTCCTGCCGGGACAAGCGAGTTCGCATCATTGAGCCCCGCAAAGGCACCATTGTAGCGGTGAGTGGCCGTGACCTTTGACCCCGGGGGCTTGCCCCCGCCTACCCATCGCCCCCTGGGCCCCTAGAGGCGGCCCTCTCTAGCTCCCAGCTGGGGCCTGGCCCTGAAGGTGCGTGTGCGGATAGGTGCCTGACCGACCCCCTCCCTTTCCTTCCAGGAGAAGGACCGTCCCCACGAGGGGACCCGGCCCGTGCGAGCTGTGTTTGTGTCCGATGGCAAGATCCTGACCACCGGCTTCAGCCGCATGAGTGAGCGGCAGGTGGCGCTGTGGGACACGGTGAGTGCTGCGTGGGGAGCAGAGCCAAGCCTAAAGGCTTGGTCCCTGCCTTGCCACGTGCCTGGCCGGATGGCCATGGCCTCAGTTGACCCACCGTGAGATGGGGGTTTCTGCTGGTTGGCCTCTGAGCCCCCCACCCCACCCCTCCATCACTGCACCTCCCAACGTGGCCCATCTCATTGTTACTCCCACCCGTCTCTGCAGAAACACCTGGAGGAGCCGCTGTCCCTGCAGGAGCTGGACACGAGCAGCGGCGTCCTGCTGCCCTTCTTTGACCCCGACACCAACATTGTCTACCTCTGTGGCAAGGTGGCCCAGGCGGGCAGGGGGTCGGGGGGAGCGAGGTGGGCGGGGGGGACTTGGAAAGGACC
Organism: Sus scrofa; assembly: GCF_054392235.1. Lineage (NCBI taxonomy): Eukaryota > Metazoa > Chordata > Mammalia > Artiodactyla > Suidae > Sus > Sus scrofa. The sequence continues at coordinate 18,211,145 of NC_139385.1, forward strand.
GTGATGGCTGGAGGCATCAGTTGATCCTCCCTCGCGCCCACCACCTGCAGGGTGACAGCTCTATCCGGTACTTCGAGATCACTTCCGAGGCCCCGTTCCTGCACTATCTGTCCATGTTCAGTTCCAAGGAGTCTCAGCGTGGCATGGGCTACATGCCCAAGCGTGGTCTGGAGGTGAACAAGTGTGAGATTGCCAGGTGACTGCCCCGGTCCCTGACCTGAGCATGCTGCTTGGGCAGCGCTGCCCTTCGGTCCCAGTGCAGCCATGCTGTGGGCACTGCTCACCCGCCTGTTTCCACAGGTTCTACAAGCTGCACGAGCGGAGGTGTGAGCCCATTGCCATGACGGTGCCTAGGAAGGTGATGCTCCCGCGCCCCTCCCCGGGCTCTCGGAGGGACCGGGTGCTGGCGCGGCACGAGCATCCTCTTAACCAGCCTTGGCCTTGCCCCACAGTCGGACCTGTTCCAGGAGGACCTGTACCCGCCCACCGCGGGACCTGATGCTGCCCTCACGGCCGAGGAGTGGCTGGGGGGCCGGGACGCCGGGCCCCTCCTCATTTCCCTCAAGGATGGCTATGTGCCCCCAAAGAGCCGGGAGCTGAGGGTCAACCGGGGCCTGGACACTGGGCGCAGGAGGACGACACCAGAGGCCAGTGGTGCTCCCAGCTCGGTGAGAGGCAGCCTGGGAATCAGGATGGGAAGGTGGGGCAGGTAGGGCAGGGGCTGCTACCGATGTGGTCCCTGACCCAGGGGAAGGAGGCTGGGGCAGCCCAGACTCAGCCTCGGAAAACAGGTTTCAGGCTTATAGGCCTGCGGCTCTCTGGCTGAGAGACAGAAGGGCCCAAGCCCTGGGGTTCTTGGGAGGAGGCTTAGCAGCCAGGAAGGAGCTGGGCCTGACGCAGCCCTGGATCCCCCCAGGATGCCATATCCCGGCTGGAGGAGGAGATGAAGAAGCTCCAGGCCACGGTGCAGGAGCTACAGAAGCGCTTGGATACGCTGGAGGAGACAGTCCAGGCCAAGTAGAGGACCAGCAGCGGGGCCGATGGCATCTCACTCCCTCCACTCCCACACCTCAGGCCGCAGGGGTAGATAAGAAAATAATAATAAAATGGCTTTATTTTCTGGTATCGCTCAGACTCTGATGACTGGTCACTGGATGCAGGGTCTACTGAACTGACCTGTCCTTGAGCTTCTCTCTCCGTAGCCTTGATGAAACGGACCCATGGCAGGCACCCAGGAGATGCCTCCAAATGCCCTGGACCACAGACAGGCACAGACCGTGGCGAGTGGGAGCCAGGCCACGCCGATGTGGGTTGAGAGCCCTACTGTTGTCCAGCTGGTGGGTCTGAGCGGCTTGGGGCTCCAGCCTGGAGCCTCAGGCATTCTCACACTTACCCCCAATCTGCCTTTCCTAGTCAGCCACAGCAGGCTGCATGCAACTGTACTTACACTGCTGCTTGCGGGGGAAATGAAACTAGCACCACATGGCCTCTCTCAAACTATAGGTCCAAGGGGTCACAATAAGGGGCTTTTTGTTAGGGCCGCACCCCTGGCATATGGAGGTTCCCAGGCTAGGGGTCCAATCGGAGCTATAGCTGCCAGCCTACACCGCAGCCATGCCAGATCTGAGCCGCGTTGGCGATCTACACCAGAGCCCACGGCAATGCTGGATCCTCAACTCACTGAGCAGGGCCAGGGATCGAACCCACATCCTCATGGATCCTAGTCGGATTCGTAGCTACTGCACCACAAGGAGAACTCCCTAAGGGGTCCTTTTGTAAGAAGAAAGCTTAGAACCAAAGCAACGGGCCAACCCTAGCCTACAGGTGGGGGAGCTGAGGCACAGAGCAGGAGAGGGGTCTGCTGAGGGGCAGATCCCGAGTCATGGTTAAGACTCCCCTTCTAGTTCAGAGACTTCCCTGCACAGTGCTGCTGCCTCAAGCCCTGTCTGTGGGCCTGGCCTCTGTGAGAGGGCTTAGAAGTGGATTTTTTTGTTTTAAAGATCAGACTCATAGTGTATGGAAGTTCACAAGCCAGGGATCAGATTCAAGCTGCAGTTGTGACCTAAGCGGCAGCTGCAGCAATGCCGCCAGATCCTTAACCCACAGGCGAGCACGGCATTGAATTGCTGTCCCACCCAGCTCTGCCAGGATGCTGCCAATCCTATCGTGACAGTTGGAACTCCTGGAAGTAGATACACAGCTTTTGGGGTCACACCCGCAGCATATAGAAATTCCCAGGTTGGGGGTCCAATCGGAGCTACCGGCCTATGCCACAGCCACAGCTCCTTGGGATGTGAGCTGTGTCTGGGACTTACACCACAGCACATGGCAACGCTGGATCCTTAACCCACTGAGTGAGGCCAGGGATCAAACCTGTGTCCTCATGGATACTAGTTGGGTTTATTACTGCTGTGCCACAATGGAAACTCCTGGAAGTGGATTTTTGATGGCCAACTTGGCAGGTGACACCCCCCCACACCCCGCCCCACCAAGCTGGGACACTCTTAGGGATGAGTGTCCAGGCCATAGCAGGGCTTCGTGCATCCATGCAGGGACCACAACGAGGACTAAACGTCCCACTCAAAGGCCCGCCTCCCTTCGGCATGCCGTACAAATGTCCCTGTCTGTCCAGTTGGGTCTCAACCTCTCTGCAAGCCATGTGACTGTGGGCAAGTCACTTCTCTCCAGGCCTCAGTTTGCTCATCTACAGAATGGGGAGGAATGCCACACCAGCTCTGGATGTGGATGCAGGGGGTGGATCCAATCAGGGGTGTCGTGCAGAGAGAACATTTGGAGCCTGGGTCTCAGCCTCCAGCTCCCGGGGACAATGGGCCCTCCTAGCGAAGCAAGACTTGTGAGCAGTCACTCGTTCTCCTCCCGGCCCAGGGAAGCTGAAAAAAAGTTCAGGAACAGATCCTTGAGACCCAGAAGGGCTAGCACCTAAGCTCCATGACCTCCAGCTTTAACATTCTCCCTCTGATAGGAAAGAGGGCAGGAAGCGAGGAATGGCAGTAATTTAAGGAAACTGGCCTTGAAAATAGGGGAATAGGGTGGGTGGGATGGTGGAACTCTGTAATGTCTCCCCCTCAAAAGGCCTTGGTCCCAGCTGAGTTACTTGCCATCCCTCCTGGGTCTCGGGGGCCTCATCTGTGCCAGGCCTAACCAATCCTGGCACCTGTGTTTAAGGCTGACACTGGGGAGCTCCCGTTGTGATGCAGCGGAAATGAACCTGACTAGCATCCATGAGGATGCAGGTTTGATCCCCGGCCTCCCTCAGTGAGTGAAGGATCTGGCATGGCTGTGGCTGTGGTGTAGGTCCTAGATGCGGCTCAGATCTGGCGTTGCTGTGGATGTGGCGTAAGCCAGCGGCTACAGCTCCAATTGGACCCCTAGCCTGGGAACCTCCATGTGCTGCGGGTGTGGCCCTAAAAAAGCAAAACCAAACCAAACCCCCCAAAACCAAAATAAAACCCCTGACACTAGGACATCACCTGCCCCTATTCTGTGGCTCTGGCTGGCCTCATTCTCTTGCTATAGCCCTACCTCTATGCCCCGCCCAGCCCTCTATTCCTGAAACCTCCCCACCGCCCCAGGGGCAGCTGTAGACACATCAAGGCCAGGGCCAAAGGGTCACTGAACCTTCTGCAGTGGCCCAGAAAACACCAGCATTGCAGATGTTGGGAAGCCCCTGCTGGGGTACCAGGTCCCTGAGGCTGTGAAGGGCTGGGGGAACTGCCAGAGAAAGTGTGGATCTTCTGTTACGCCTCTGACACTGGGGTTATCTTGGGGGACAGGGAGAGATTTGTTAAATTGCCTAGGACCCTGAAACCCTGAGCACTTTCTCATCTATGCATCTTTTTTTTTTTTTTTTTTTTTTTTTTTTTTTGTCTTTTTGTCTGTTCTAGGGCCACACCCACGGCATATGGAGGTTCCCAGGCTAGGGGTCTAATCGGAGCTGTAGCCGCCATCCTGAGCCAGAGCCACAGCAACGCAGGGTCTGAGCCTCATCTGCCACCTACACCACGGCTCATGGCAACCCTGGATCCTTAACCCACTGAGCGGGGCCAGGGTTTGAACCTGCAACCTCATGGTTCCTAGTCGGATTCATTAACCACTGAGCCATGATGGGAACTCCTTATCTGTTCATCTTGAAGGAGGACAGAGCAGGAACCCCCAGCAATGATCAATGAATGGGGCGGGGGGTGGGGGAGTTGGGTGGGTAGTGGCAGTACCCCTAGGGAGGCCACCAAGAATTACAGAGTAGACCTGTGAGGCCCACCCTGGAAGGGACTTTAAAGAGAGAACTTTCACTTTATAGACACAGAGGCCTATGTGTGGAGAGGGAGTTGCCCAAAGTAAAACAATGGAGAGAGTAAGAGGTAGGGAGAAGCCAGGCCCTAGACTCAGCCTCTGCATGCTTCCCACCCTCCTACACACACCACACTGACACAGAAGCTGGCCCTGATTCATAATTTAATAGGTGTGCGGGTCTGGTTTCCTTATTTTTGCTGCTCACGGGCCCACTGCTCTGGGGTCAGGGTTTTCTGCTCAAAGGCATGGATGTGCGGAAGCTCTTCCGATAGGCACGTGTTCACAAGCCTGGGAGAGAGATGGGGTTAGAAAAAGGCACGTCAGGGCCTGGGTCGCGGTCCCCAAAGCTAGAGTGAGCCGGGAGAGTGGAGGTGCCCTCAGCACCTGGAAACTAGAGAGGCAGCGGGCTTAGATCTTAATATTTGAAGTAGAGGCCACAAAGGTGGGATCCCTGGGGTCGTGGTTTGCGATTCTGGGCCACACTGGCGGGCGTGAGGGAGTCAGGTTTTGGGGAGTGGCCAGGGATGTGGTCCCGGAAGCGGGATTGCTTTGAGTGAGGTGTCCCGAGGGGTCTCACCGGTGTCTCTGAAGCAGAGGCTTCCCTTCGAACTTAGCCGACACCACGAGCACTCGGAAGCTGGACGCACAACGATTGGGAGTCGTGTCCTCCACTTCCTACGGGGCAGAATGGTGCGGGTGGTGCCAAAGTCGCCCCCCAGGAGCCCTGTTGCCCTCGTCGGGCAAGTCTAGGCCGCTGAACTCACCACGTGCTCAGCCTCTAGGTCCCGCTGCAGCTTCTCCCGGAGGTAATCGGCGCTGAGTTCCATTGCAGCAGCCCAGCGAGGGCAGCAGCCCAGCGGGGACGGAACCCCAGCCCGGACCCCGGCCACACTGCTTCCGCCCTTACTGGCGCCACTTCCGCTGAGACCTCTACTTCCGCCCTTACTAAGGCGTCGGTAAACTCAGCACTTCCGTCCTCTCTCAAGCCCGGTTTTCCAACAATCCTGGGGGGTTCTGCTCCTAACATCTGTCAGCCAATGAGAGTCTGCATAAGGACCGAATCGGCCCCAGCGGACGCCCATTGGTGCCTGCCGTCTGCATAGCAGCTTGGGTTCTGTGCGCCGGTTTGAATACCCTAGGTCCAGCTAGGAGAGGGTGCACTAGCCTGCACTGCTGTGGCCTTTAGGGTACTCGGGATCGCCCCAAGCGCTTTTTCCTAGACAAGCATCTGGCAGCCCTGGCAAGCCTGCTCTCTCCAGGGTCACAGGCCAGAGCAAGTTCCAATGGGCCCCGCGGGGGGCGCGGCGAGGGCCGGGCGCTTCTTCGGCGTCTACCTGCTCTACTGCCTGAACCCTCGACACCGAGGTCGCGTCTACGTGGGGTTCACAGTCAACCCTGCTCGTCGGGAGCAGCAGCACAACGCGGGCCGTAAAAAAGGCGGGGCCTGGCGGACCAGTGGCCGCGGGCCTTGGTAAGAGGGAGCTGGCCAAAGTCAGGAGGAGGGCTTCTTGGAGAAGGCGTGGCCCGGCGGGGGAGAGGCCGGTCGCGAGGGGCGGGGCCAGGCCAGTGACGGTGGGCGGGGCCAGCATGGAGGCTGACCCAAGGGTCTGGGTGCGGGGTCCTAGGGACTAGAGAGGGCCTATCGCGGGGATGGAGCGCAGGAGCACTGTGAAACTTGGCTGTGGGTCTCAGAGGACGGGGTTGGGTGGGCAGGGGATTGATGATCTAGGTTTGGTCCAGCGACAGGGAGCTTGGTGAACAAGGCTGGGTTGGAACAGAGGAAGCCTGGAAGGGAGAGGAACTGAGAAGGGCAGTTAAGTACCTGTGCCTGGGGGTTAACCTAAGGTTAGCAGGTGCGAGGAGACAGGGTAGGGCCTCGTGGGCTAAGCTTGAGGTCAGGTGTGATCCACTTTTGCGTGGGACTGGAGGCGCATTATGACTAGGGCTTTCAGTTTGACACCAGATGGGGAAGGGATCTCACAGGCTGCGCCCACTTTCTCATCCCCAGGGAGATGGTGCTCATAGTACACGGCTTCCCCTCCGCGGTGGCCGCCCTTCGGGTAAGAAAGGAGATGGGAAGGTGGGAGGACGCGGTTGAGGGGCGGTGCCTAGGGCTTGAGGCCTTCCCTGGGCGGCCCTGAAGCTCCATACCCCCCACCTGCAGTTCGAATGGGCCTGGCAGCACCCGAAGGCCTCGCGCCGCTTGGCCCATTTGGGTCCGCGCCTGCGCGGCGAGGCAGCCTTCGCCTTCCACCTGCGCGTGCTGGCACACATGCTGCGCGTGCCCCCGTGGGCGCGCCTCCCGCTCACCCTGCGCTGGCTGCGCACCGACTTCCGCCAGGATCTCTGCCCGCCACCGCCACCGCACGTGCCCCTGGCCTTCGGGCCTCCGCCGCCCCGGGCCCTGGCCCGGAAGTGCGGCGCAGTTCCCTTGGCCAGCATGGAGTCCGAGTCCCAGCCGCAGCACGCCGCGGAGGCTCTGTGCACCGTGTGCGCTTGCGCACTCCAGGTGAGCCGCTCCATCTGGTCCCCTGGTCAGGAGGTGTAGGGTTCACAGGGCTTAGGATCAAGCTGTTTGTTGAGGGCCTGAGCAGCCCACTGACACACTTTGTCCACTCTGCCCCCATCTCTAAAAATGGGGTTCATTGTACTTGTCGCCATTCCACGCCAGTCTGCTCCCCATCAGGGCTTTGCCCTTCCCCTTTGACTGGAAGGTTCTTCCCTAGACCTTCTGTCCTGATAAAGTGCCACCTCTCTTTTGTGAGGTCTTGCTTGCTCTCCATCTAAAACTGCCACTCTTTCGTGTGTACTTTCCTGTCATCCTTTTTCTTCTTCTTCTTTTTTTTTTTTTTTTTTTGGTCTCTTTAGGGCTGCACCCGTGGCATATGGAGATTCCCAGGCTAGGGGTCCAATTGGAGCTGTAGCCGCAGGCCTACGCCAGAGCCACAGCAACAAAGGATCTGAGCCACGTTTGAGACCTACACCACAGCTCACGGCAACGCCGGATCCTTAACCCACTGAGGGAGGCCAAGGATCAACCTGCATCCTCATGGTGCTAGTCAGATTGGTTTCCACTGAGCCAGGATGGGAACTCCTTTCCTCTCTTGTTTTTGAGACCTAACAGTTCTAGTTCTGGCTGCCCTGGCCATAATCACTGCTAACACCCAGAAAAAATTGGCCAGCTCAGTCCTCGTGGGCAAGTATTTTAACCTCTCCATGCCTGTCTCCTTATCTATAAAATACAAATAATCGTATCATTGGCCTCCTAGGATTGTTTTATGGAAGTGTCTAGAAACTCTGAGTGACCGTTGGCTATATACCTACTCCCTGTTTTCTCTCTTACCTGCTTGCCACCTCTGACAGGATGAAGAGGGTCCCCTGTGTTGCCCCCACCCTGGCTGCTCCCTCAGGGCGCATGTGATCTGCCTGGCAGAAGAGTTCCTGCAGGAGGAGCCAGGGCAGCTTCTGCCGCTGGAGGGCCAATGCCCTGGGTGAGTCCAGCACCCCTCCGCCAGCCTGGTGTAGCTCTGGGAAGACGGTGCCCAGTGGTCCAAGTCCAGGCCTGGGGCAGCCGAGTCCTCATCTTGGCACCCAGGTCCTGGCCTGGAGGAGGCTTGTGATCCTGACTGTCTCATACCAACCACACCTCTTGGTAGCTGTAAGAACTCAGTGCTGTGGGGAGACCTGGTCTGGCTGAGCCAGATGGGCACCGAGGAGGAAGAGGACTTGGAATTAGAAGAGGTGAGAGGTGGCTTGGGCCCCAGCCTCCCTACCCCACACCCCGTCTCCTAGTCTGTCTTTGACCAACCCTCTTGTCTCCCCAGGAACACTGGACTGACATGCTGGAGACCTGATCCTCAGCGTCCCCAACTTCCGCCCACCCTTTACCCATTTCCCCCCCCACCGTGGCTCTGGGAAGTTTTTACTAGAGTACAATAAAAAGTCTGAGTTAAGAGTACCTTCTTGTGCTTCCTGGGGGGCAGGTGGGGTAGGAGGCAGAGGCCCTGTTAGTCACTAGGGCCTGAGGAGAATTGGGGGGGAGGGGGGGGACTGGCCCCAGCATGGACTAGCCTCCCAGCTCTCCCCAGCCTGCCTCTGAGGCCACACAGTTCTTTGAGGGCTTGGGAGACTCACACCCTTGACACAGAACCCACCCTGCCCCAGTGCCCAGCTTGACTCTTGACTTTAATCCAAATATTGAGACAGTGGAATTCTCAGTGGCTTTAAAGATCCAGTGTTGTCACTGCTATGGCTCAGGTCCCTGCTATGGCGTGGGTTCGATCCCTGGCCTGAGAACTTCTGCATGCTGCAGGCATGGCCTAAATAAATAAATCAAAATAGCAAAGTTGAGGAGGAGTTGAGGGAGCACTCTCCTTTCTTAGGGGGGGAGTGTCCTGTGGCTCTCTAAGCCCAGTTCCTTTTCTTTTTTTTTTTTTTAGTCTTTTTTAGGGCCGCACCCGCAGCATATGGAGGTTCCCAGGCTAGGGGTCTAATTGGAGCCACAGCCACCAGCCTATGCCAGAGCCACAGCAATGCGGGATCCAGCTCCTTGAAACTCCTAGGGTTATTCAACTTCGGCCTTCTGGCTCTTTTCTTTTTTTTTTTTTTTAAGGGTGCACCTGCAGCATATGGAAGTTCCCAGGCTAGGGGTCGAATTGGAGCTACAGCTGCTGGCCTACACCACAGCCACAGCATCACGGGATCCACACTGCGTCTGCGAACTACACCAAAGCTCACGGCAACACCAGATCCTTAACCCACTGAGCGTGGCCAGGGATCAAACCCGAAACCTCATGGTTTCTTGTCGGGTTCATTAACCACTAAGCCACGACAGGAACTCCCTTCTGGCTCTTTTCTATCCTATGCTGCCTCAAAAAGAGCCTCCCCTGCTGGGCTCTGCCCCCGGCCCATCACCCTGCCTATGCACATCCCTTTGGACCGGCCTGTGGTCAGAGCCAGATATTCTTGGGCTGCCTTTGGCCTGAACCCTTGGCATCTTCAAGGCTGGCCTGGAGCCAACAAGAGGCTGAGCATCTTACCTTTCCCCTCCAATCCTCTGCCCTTTCTAGACGGGGTCCGTTAGAAAAAGGTGTCTTTTGGAGTTCCTGTATTGGCGCAGCAGAAACAAAACCGATTAGGAACCATGAGGTTGCGGGTTCCATCCCTGGCCTCACTCAGTGGGTTAAGGATCCAGCATTGCTGTGAGCTGTAGTGTAGGTCACAGATGTAGTTTGGATCCCATGTTGCTGAGACTGGGGCTGTGACGTAGGCTGGCAACTACAGCTCTGATTGGACCCCTAGCCTGGGAACCTCCATAGGGTGGATGCGGCCCTAAAAAGCAAAAAGAAAAAAAAAAAGCAAGCTGTCTTGACACTCCCCTTGCGGGCCTGGAGTTTAGAGGGCTGGTCAAAACACCAAAACACAAAACTACTGTGCCCGCTGTCTTGTTTTGGTCTTCTATTTTCTACATAGTAAACACACATCTTGGGTTTTCAGGCCCGGCTAAACTTGGTTCCTGCTGGGGCTGAGGAGAGTAGCAGAGGGGCCCCGCCCCCCCCCAAACTCCACCCTTTCCTTCCTGGATGACAGCCACATCCCATTGTGGCTCCAGAGCCCTCCCACTTTGGACCCATAAAAGCTTCGGCTCAGAGATCAGTTGTGCAGTGACCACACCATACCCCACTCTAAGCCACAGGACACAGAGGTGTCACAAGGCCAGGATCCAGAGAGGGCAGGTGAGAGCTAGCTCGGGGGTGGGCTGGGCTGGGTCTCCCTCACCTGGCGCTGCGGGCTCCCCTCTGGCTTCCATCCTGTCTGCTCCGGCTCTTTCCCTGTGGATGGTGGATTGCCTGCTCCATCTGATGACTCCAGCCCGGCCTGAATCCCCCTCCCCTCTCCCTCCGCTGAGTCACCAGTTTGGCTCATTGACTGTGGCCCCCTAAACAAGCTGTTACTCAACTGGCTGTTTCTCTCCAAGCTGGGGTGGGAGGCTGGGCAAGCAGGGTCAAAGCCCCAGCTGGCCTTTGGGAATTTTCTACCCAAAATTCCCAGGGGCCCAGGAGTTCAAGGAGGGGACAGCAAGGAGGCCTGGAGCCAAAGCAGGTCAGAAAAAGCTTGGTCAGAGAAAGCTGGGGGCTGAGACAGGCAGGCCCTGGAGTAGTGATTTTTTTCAAGTGCACACTGGAGCACCCCCGGAGAGCTGCCACAAAACTGGTATGTGGGCCTATCCCCACAGAATGATTTAGTTGATTTGGGATTTTAAAAGCCCTGCAGGTAAATAAAAATGCAGCCAGTCTTGAGCCACTGCCTGAGCACTGAACCTGGCTTTGAATCCCACCATATCACTCCCTAGCTCCGTGAGTGCGCGCAAGGCTTGGTTGGGCTCCCTCGGCCTCACTTTCCTCACCCTGAAGCGAGCATTCAGTAAAAGGCACTGTTGGGATGTTGTACAGGGGAGGAGAGTGAGCTCGCAGCATGGAGCCGGTCCAGGACACCTACCGCCCGCCACTGGAGTACGTGAAGGGGGTCCCTCTCATCAAGTACTTTGCAGAGGCACTGGGGCCACTGGAGAGTTTCCAAGCTTGGCCCGATGACGTGCTGATCAGCACCTATCCCAAATCTGGTAGGTGATGAGGGCACCCCCCCCTTCTCCTGGACTGCAAACCCCACCTCAGTCCTGCTCACCTCCCATTTCCCTCCCTCTCCAGGTACCACCTGGGTGAGCGAGATCCTGGACCTAATCTACCAGGGTGGTGACCTGCAGAAGTGTCAGAGAGCCCCCATCTTTGTGCGGGTGCCCTTCCTTGAGTTCAAAATCCCCGGGTGTCCCACAGGTATGTGGCTGGGAGCAAGCAGAGTGGAGGGAGGCAGGACAGGGTGGGGCTCCAGCTCAGCAGACTTCTTCCTACCTGTGGCCTAGGTTTTGAGCTGCTGAAAGATACACCAGCCCCACGGCTCCTCAAGACACACTTGCCCCTGGCCCTGCTACCCCAGACTCTGCTGGACCAGAAGGTCAAGGTGAATGGCAGAGGAAGGAGGCTGCTGGGGTCATCCCAGCTGTGGCCCTGCCTTCTGGAAAGATCTCCTCACTTCCTCCAGCCTGGTCTCATGTTAACTGGGGGCACCGGCCTGATGCTTTGGTTGGGGTGGGGGTGGTCAGATGACCCACGAAGTTGAGACTCCTGTGCGCAGAGTCTGGGTGCTCAGGGGCCTGTGGAGGAGGGGCTGGGAGAATTCCGCCAGCCTTGTTCCAAACCTGGGCAGAGCAGCACTGAGGGGATTAGATTAGTATAAAACACGGTTCCAGGAGTTCCTGTCGTGGCGTAGTGGTTAACGAATCCGACTAGGAACCATGAGGTTGCGGGTTCAGTCCCTGCCCTTGCTCAGTGGGTTAAGGATCCGGCGTTGCCGTGAGCTATGTGGTGTAGGTTGCAGACGCGGCTCGGATCCGGCGTTGCTGTGGCTCTGGCGTAGGCCGGTGGCTACAGCTCCGATTCGACCCCTAGCCTGGGAACCTCCATATGCCGCGGGAGCGGCCCAAGAAATAGGAACAACAACAACAAAAAAGACAAAAGACAAAAAAAAAAAAAAAAAAAAAAAAAAAAAAAAAAAAAAAAAACAACCACAGTTCCAGACTGCAGCATCAGAGCAGGGTTCCAGTCCCAGCTCAGTGGCGCCCACACTGCAGGTCGACAGTAAGACCGCCTTAGGCCCCCTTCTCCCTTGGAGGGATGCTGTGAAGGGTGGGACGCCTGGCACGCCGCGTGGTTACAGTGCCGGGGGCGGGGGTCCTCTGCCCCTCCAGGTGGTCTACGTCGCCCGCAACGCAAAGGACGTGGCCGTCTCCTATTACCACTTCTACCGTATGGCCAAAGTGCACCCTAACCCTGGCACGTGGGACAGCTTCCTGGAAGACTTCATGGCCGGAGAAGGTGGGGCTGACTTTGGAGGAAGGGGTGGGGGCGGAGCCAGGGGGGGGGGTAAGGCACCAGCTGAAACAAATGCCCACCCCTGTGTCCACGTCCCCTGGCTTTTCCCCAGTGTCCTACGGGTCCTGGTACCAGCACGTGCAGGAGTGGTGGGAGCTGCGTCACACCCACCCTGTCCTCTATCTCTTCTACGAGGACATGAAGGAGGTGAGCAGCCCTGCTTCTGGGTCCTGCCATGACACACGTAGGGAGGCAGAAACCTGGTGGCGACGTGCCAAGGCCCTCCCAGCGTGCCCTCCCCCAGACCAGTCCTGGATTCCCTGCGCAGGACTGAGCGCCCCCAGCCCCGCCCCCCCACTTCTCTCCCAGCACTGAGTCAGCAACACGAGCAGGCCCCAGAAGCTGTTTACCGCCCTTGCTTCAGTTACGAAAGAGGACTGTGCCTCCTCTCACTTCAAAGGAACCAGCCATCTGTACTCAAGGGTCACGGGTGGAAGGCAAAAAGAGAGCCAAGGAACACAGTGTGAGGTCTCCAAGTTGAAGAAGGGGCCAGAGCCCCACAAGGCGAGAGCAGGGCGTCCCTTCTGGTGGCTCAGAGAGCAATACAAGCCTCCCCTCTGCCGTCCCAGAACCCCAAGAGGGAGATTCAGAAGATCCTGGAGTTTGTGGGGCGCTCGCTGCCAGAGGAGACGGTGGAGGACATCGTCCAGCACACGTCCTTCCAGGAGATGAAGAACAACGCCATGACCAACTACCGCACCCTCCCCTCCGACCTCCTGGACCACAGCATCTCGGCCTTCATGAGGAAAGGTGAGAGCCACGGGTCAAGGGCTGCAGCTGGAGCCGGACTTGGGGCCTCCTCTGTGGCCCAGACCCCGCTCCTACCCCCCACCCTTGCCCCCTCCCCAGGCATCACTGGAGATTGGAAAAGCACCTTCACAGTGGCCCAGAACGAGCGCTTTGAGGCCGACTATGCTGAGAAGATGGCAGGCTGTAACCTCCGCTTCCGCTCGGAGCTGTGAGTGGTGGCGTTCACGGAGGAGGGGTGTGAAGCAAGCCCGGCTGGAGCCTCAAGGATAAAATCTGGGAGTTTCCTGGCGGCTCAGCGGGGTAAAGATCATGTGTTGTCACTGCTGTGTGGCCTATAAACTTCTGCATGCTGTTGCTGTGGCCCAAAAAGGTGAATAAATCAAATCTGATGTGTGTTCAATAGAGAGCCTTCATTGGAAGCAAAGAGCAACCCTGAGCTAAAAGGGTAAATGCCTGCTGGGAGCAAATGAGGCCGACCCCCAAGAGGCCTGCAGCTCGCCCTGTATGGGGAGGGGAAGGGGTTCTGGAGAAGTAAACCCCGGGAGACACGAGGAAAAGTATTTATTTGGTCACAGAATCTTGTGTTGCATCCCCCGATTTAGGGTGTCAGGCGACTGAGAGTCTGACTGGCTGCTTCACTTTTTCTTGGGCTCCTTACAAGCCACCACGTACCGCTGGGCCACATTGAGCGGGGGGGAGTAACCATCTGCATAGGAGGTGTCTTCAAACAGGACTGAATAGTCATCCTGGGGCTGTGGGCGGGGACAGACATCGGACTCGTCAGAGACCTGCAGGCAAGGCTCCCCAAGCCTAGACCGATAGGAACCTTTGGTGTATGGGCCCCCAGCCTCTCCCATCCTTGTCACTGGAGAAGTCTGGATGCTTGAACCTGGTCCCTGCTACCACCGAGCTCTTTCCTCGCAACAAAGGGCCGCGGGCAGGGGACGAGGAGCAGGGAGAAGGGAGACTCTCGACCTAAACGGGCGAGGCCAGCTAGAGGGTCCGCTGTCTTGCGGGGAGCCTGTGTTAAAGGAACCAAGAACGATCTAGAGGAAAGCAGGCAGGGGTCCTGGAGGAAGAGGGGAGAACAGCCTTTAAATTGCCATTGGGTGATGGGTGACCAGCGCATCCCAACGTGGTCAAGAGCATCAGGGAGAGCAGGTCAGCCAAGGAAAGGGTCCAGGGTCCCAAGCCAGGCCCTGGGCCTTCCCATCTCAACACAAAAGCGAGCTTGGACCAGGAAGGGTCAGGTCCCGTTGGGGCTGCAAAGAGGAGGGGTGGGCTGGCGCTGCCCCAGGGAGTCCCAGGGCGGACCAAGCAGAAAAGAAAGGGCAGAGAGGCTGTGAGGGAGGATGAGGGGGAAAGCAGTGGGAAGATGACCCTGTGGCCAGTCAGGTCAGCCGGTTCCAGTTCCTGGACCCGGGGGAGACGCCTTACCCGCTGTGGGGGTGTGTGGATCAGGGCACGGTAGAAGCAGGTGGTCTGGGGATACAGGGCCAGCACCAGCTGCTCCTTCTGGAACAAGGCCTCGGGGTCCGTCTCCGGGTTGGCCTTCCACTGGGGCAGTGGGATGATCCGCCGGCGGCTCAGTGTGTGTCTCCTAGGGGACGAGGCCTTAGGTCAGCCCCCGGCCAGGTGGGGACCCCATCCCAGCAGCCTGGCTGCCCCCCAGGCTTCCAGGGCACCCCGCTGCCAGCACACTCACTCTTTGCCTTCCTCGTCAATGTCATCTACCTCATACCTGTGGGTGAACAAAAGGAAAGCAGGATGCAGGGAGCTGTGCAGCCGGGCGGGAAGCCGTCAGGAAGGGGAGGCGGCGGCTGGGAGGGGAAGGAGCCCGGGAGCCTGCTGCTCCCACACCATCCCTGCAGACCCCCGGGGGAAGCAGCTTTCCCCCACCCTGCAGACGGGTACCATTGGCAGCCCCGGCGGGTGTGGTGACAGGAGAGCAGCCCCAGGGCTGGGCATCCACTCACTTGTTGGTGGCATGGCTGTAACTGACCACTTCGGCCAGGATCCACTGCTCATCCCCGTCCACGGCCTTCACTCGGGCAGCCACCTTATCTCCAGGTTTGGCCACATAGTCCCCAGAAGCTGGAATGGCCCCACAGAGGGGTGGGGGCCTAAGGGTGCAATGAGATGTTAGTTCTGGCCGCTCGCCGGCCTGCCCTCCCACCCCGCCCCGTCCTGCCCTCACTTGTCACCAGGCTTCCCGATCCACAGGGGCAAGGTCATGGCTGACTGCTGCAGCAGGGTCATCAACACCCCCCGGCGCATGGTCTTCCGAGGGGGCTCCGAGTCATTGTACAGGCCGGCGATCTTGGCCGCTGTGGGGAGGAAGGGAGCCCTGAGCTGGCAGGGACAGGGGGCCGCCGGGGGCCCACCCTCGCCTGCCTGCATGGGGCTGTCAGGGCTCAGCCTGAAGCCCCACCGCCCAAGTTCAAAGCAAGGGCCCAAGTGGCGCCCCGCCTCTTCCGCTAGATCCTGAGGGTGAGAGACCACCCAGCTCCAGGGCGGCCCTGGAAGGGGAAGGAACTAGAGAGGGCAAAAGCTGGGGTTCTGAGAAGCTGGTCATGTTCCAGTTCCTGCTCTGGGTGAGGGTCAGTTCAGTAAGTGAAAACTGCAGTGAGCTCTCCGTTCATTGTGTTCTTTTCGATATGAACACAGAAATGAAGTATATTTTAATTCAACAACAAAGTTAAAAAAACTCTCCCGTGTGGATGGACTCCTGACCTCCGCAGGCACGAGTGCACACACCCGGCCACTTCAGACAAACCCGGCTGGCCGTGTGACAACACTTTTGAAGGGCAAAGGACTCTCCCTCCGGGGGTTCACTGACAGAGCAGGGGAGGTGGGAAAGCCGAGGTGGCCAGACAGACCTGGAAGCCAGTGCCAGGCCTGGAGGAATGGCTTCAAGACACCCAGGTTCTCACCACAGCAAGAATCGGGAGGAGGTGGCAGGAGAGGAACACACTCGAGGAGGGGGCAGAGAAGGCACTGTGGTCCCCAGGGAGCACCACGGATGATGCCCATCCTCCCAGCCCAGGCTGCCCCGGGCGCTTCTGTCAGAAGTTCACGGGCTCGTCACACTGGGCTGGGGCTACAGGCCCCCCTAGGGAGACACGACTGCTGCTCTCAGGACCCCTCACTCCACTGCCGCCGCCGGCTCTGTCGTCTCTAACTCACCAATCCGCCTCTCTTCCAACAGAGACTTGATTTCCGCAATCTTATCTAGGGCTTTCCGGAGGATGCTGAGGGTGGGCAGAAGGGAGAGAAGAGGTCTGGATGAAGCACAAGGCAGACTTCCTTTCCTCCTCGCAGCAGGCTGGCTAGCTCACGCCAACCCTGCCGTGGAAACTAGAAGACCCTGAGCATGTGTTTTTTTAATCTTAAAAGCACTGGCGAGACAGGGAGGGTCCCGGAGAGGTAAGCAAAGCCGCCGCCGCCTTCCCCAAGCGCACCTGCCAGATCCTGAACACGGGCTGCTGGGCACCCGCAGCCTCGAGCAATGTCTTGTTCAGAGGACAGAAGTTAAAATGTGCAGTCTGCCCCAGCGGGACATGTAAGATGAGACCCTCCAGAGGGCTGGGGGGTCCGGGCCCAGGGCAGGAATAGGGGTGGATGGAACTTGTCCCTGAAAGGCGGCAGCCCAGGAAACTTCTGGAGTTTGCTTAGAGTGGCCGAGACCTAAGCAACCTGGCAGAAGTGCCCCCAAATCCTGGTGGGAAGAAGGCGCAATCCTTTAAACCCCGGGGACTCTCCCCTAGACCACTTCGCCAGCAAAAAGCAGCAGAGCACCCACCCTGGGTTGTTCATTCCCCCACCCATCCCTCCGGCATGCCTGTCACAACCGCCCACATGGCTCTGAAGGCCTTGGTTTAGGAGGAGAGAGACCTCTGAGGACACCCCCCCACAGCGTCACAGAACGGAGTCCCTGAGTGTGTGACTCCTGTGGGCTTGTCAGGAGAGGCCGGAAGACCGGGCTGAAGTCTTGGCAGAGGGAACTGGGCAAACCACGAGGAGGACGGACACCCTGCCCGGTAGCCTTGACGTGTCAAAGCTCAGCGCGGCTGGTGTGAGACACGTGGCTGATGTGGGTGAGGCACTGGGGCGCGGGGCGAGCAGGCAGCCAGGAAAGCAGAGGAGGAGTAAAAGCCAGGGGGCAAGTCTGATGGTTGCTGCTGGGCCTGTCTGGAGGACATCCTTTCATGGAGCGTGTCCGAAGCTGTGTTCTCTAAGACATTAATGCAGTGGCTCTCGGCCAGAACTAGTGGGTCTGGGATGGTGACATGGGATATTTACACAGTATGAAAGCATCTCCCATGAGATACTTATCACACAACGGCAAACAGCCATCACTGGACACAGGAGGAACCTGGAGGAGCTCACCGTAACCAGCGCGGCAGTGTCCTCTGCCTTCCAACACTGGCCAAGGGCAGTATCACTTGGTGCTATTACCTCCAAAAGCGTGAAACCTGATTCTGATCCCGAGGAAACATCAGACAAACCCAGCTGAGGGGCATTCTACACTGGCGTATGATCGCAAAACGTCAAAGTCATGAAAGCCAGAGACATGGAGTTCCCATCGTGGCTCAGCGCTAACAAACCCGACTAGTATCCGTGAGGACGAGGGTTTGATCCCTGGCCTCACTCAGTGGGTTAGAGATTCCGTGTTGCCATGAGCTGTGGGTGTAGGCTGCACACGCGCAGCTCAGATCTGGCGTTGCTGTGGCTGTGGTGTAACGTGGCAGCTACAGCTCTGATTCCACCATTAGCATGGGAACTTCCATGTGCCACCGGTGCAGCCCTAAAAAGAGCAAAAAAAAAAAAAAGAAAAGAAAAGAAAGAAGACAGCCTGGGAACCGTTCCAGGTTGAAACAGACTAAAGAGACATGAACACTAAACTCAATGCTGATCTGCACTAAAAAAATGTTCTTTTGCTATAAGGGTCACCAGTGGACAGTGATGAATCTGAGTTAAGATCTGTGGATTAGCTAATAGTTGCATACAAGCGTAATTCCCGATTTTGAGAAATGTACTGTGGTTAAGAATGTTCTCATTTTTAGGAAATGCTGACATGTATTTAGAGGTCAAGCAGCATCATGCCTCATGTCTGCAACATAAAAGGTTCAGAAAAAGATTTGTGAATAGCCATACAGAATGATAAAGCAAAGGCGGCAAACTATATTTAAGTCTGAAATTATATAAAAAGTTAAATCAAGGAGTTCCCGTTGTGGCGCAGCAGACACTAATCCAACTAGTACCCATGAGGATGTGGGTTCAATCCCTGGCCTTGCTCAGTGGGTCGGGGATCTGGCGCTGCTGTGAGCTGTGGTGTAGGTCAGAGACGTGGCTTAGATCCCGCGTTGCTGTGGCTGTGGCATAGGCTGGACCCCTAGCCTGAGAACCTCCATATTGCCTTGGGTACAGCCCTAAAAAGAGAAAAGACAAATAAAAGGTTAAATCAATACCAGGGCCTGAACTCCACCCCAATTAAATCAGAACCTCTGGGATGCAGCCAGACTTGAGAACCGGTGTGCAAATGTATTCTACTGCCAGTAAGTCTGTGAACCACTGAGCTAAACAAATTGTTACTGCAGAACTTGGCAGAGCCTTTAATACTTTAACTGGAATATGAATCTCTAGGAGAGGAATGTAATATTTCACTCCCTAAAGTTTCTGCACTTCCACCACAGAGATCCGAGGAAATAATGTTTTAAGATCATTTCCGTTTAAAGAGCAGTTTTCTTTGAAATGTCTCCATCTGGAGCCATAGATGCTTCAGGTCATCCAGGATGACCCTGCAGCAGAGCAGGGGTCCCTGCCTTCTGAGAGGCAGCCTGCCAGCCCGGCTGTAACCCTCAGGGCTGGTGCTACCCCAGGAAGTCTGCTTCACCTGGGACAGCCAAGCAAAGACCACTTTCTGAATGACATTCCTTTGAATGCAGCCGAAACCCTGAGCCTTAACCCCCCTCCCCTGAAAACTGGCACCTCCCCTTGACCATTAGTTAGGGGCTAAAGAGTGTGGGCTCTTTAAAGTCATCCAGTACCGCAGCACACCAGTTCATGGTGGAAATATTTGATGAGGGTGAACTTTTAAAAAGAAATAGGATAGGTGGTCCCGTCGTGGCTCAGCGGAAATGAATCTACCATCCATGAGGTTGCGGGTTCGATCCCTGGCTCTGCTCAGTGGGTTGAGGATCCCGCATTGCCACGAGCTGTGGTGTAGGTCGCAGATGGGGCTCTGACCTAGTGTTGCTGTGGTGTAGGCCAGCAGCTGTAGCTCCCATTAGACCCCTAAGCTGGGAACCTCCACATGCTGCGGTGTGGTCCTTAAAACAAAACAAAAACAAAGCTAGTGGATGTCAGCCTCTCGGGCACATGGCCTCTCTGTGCACCTTTAAGAGGTCTGTGTGTGTGTGTGGGTCCCTGTCAGGGGTGAGGAGAGAGAAATACCTTCCTCCGGCTTCCAAGCTGACACATCCCATGATGGGTCAAAACTAGAGCACTACCCCGGGTCAGCAGCATGGAACGACACCTGGGACACAGGTGGCTGCCAGTGAACAGCCTGCTGACCAGGGCCCAGCAACTGGCTCAGAAAGATGGCCCAGGTGATAAGGCGTTTACTCTCTCCTGCAGGCATTTGACATTTTAGCCCATAAAACATTCAGGCTCTCGCAAAGTTCAAGCGGAAGTCTGCCTGCACTAGCTCAGCCACCCCTCAAACTACCTTCCTTAACTGGAACGCTGAGACAGGCTGTTAAAGACTGTGGCCAGGAGTTCCTGTCATGGCTCAACAGAAATGTATCTGACTAATACTCACGAGGACGCAGGTTGGATCCCTGGCCTTGCTTAGTGGGTTAGGGATCCAGCATTGCAGTGAGCTGTGGTGTAGGTTGCAGAATCCTGCACTGCTGTGGCTGTGGTGTAGGCTGGCAGCTGTAGCTCCGATTCAACCCCTAGCCTGGGAACCTCCATATGCCACAAGTGTGGCCCTTAAAAAAAAAAAAAAAAAAAAAAAAAGAGTTTCCTTCGCAGCGCAGTGGTTAACGAATCCGACTAGGAACCACAAGCTGCGGGTTCAATCCCCGGCCTTGTGCAGTGGGTTAAGGATCCGGCGTTGCTGTGATCTGTGGTGTAGGTAGCAGATGCGGTTCGGATCCTGCATGGCTGTGCCTCTGGCATAGGCCGGTGGCTACAGCTCTGATTGGACCTCTAGCCTGGAAACCTCCATATGCCGTGAGAGGGGCCCAAGAAATGGCACAAAAAAAAAAAAAAGAAAGAAAGAAAGAAAGAAAGAAAATATACTGCTTCCACCCAGAATGGCTACCAGTTCCCCACTGGGACCCAGAAAGTGAGGTCTATGATCTGTTTCCCTTTGACCTCTGCTGCCAACAAAAAAGATCACTGTTAAATGAAGACACAGGGGTTCCTTTCTGTTTTCTGCAAAAGCAGGAGCTGGGAGGCAGCTGTGGGCTTAGGGCAGAAGGAACGGCAAATGCATCTCAGGGCTCGGGATAGTTCTTCTTGGCACCTCTTGAGTTTCCTGAGGGTTTAATGCATCTACTGAGAAGGTGAGCGGAAGCGTCACGCAGTACCTGCGCCGGTGCCACAGGAACACACAGTACTGTGTTCTCCCACCCAGACGAGGAGCTCCCTGTGGGCAGGGGTGGCATCTTATCTGCCTCACCCGCTCTCCTGCCCCCAACGTGGTATCTGGAGGTGAGGATGCCTTACTCAATGTTTACTGA
Organism: Sus scrofa; assembly: GCF_054392235.1. NCBI lineage: Eukaryota > Metazoa > Chordata > Mammalia > Artiodactyla > Suidae > Sus > Sus scrofa. The sequence continues at coordinate 18,231,945 of NC_139385.1, forward strand.
ATTAAGGTATGAAGAGTCTGAATTAAGGTCTGAGAGTCTGAAAAACTGAAATGGCAGCAGAACTGTAACGGACCTGCAGAGCTGAAACAAGCTTTAGTGTAGCAATGCAACAACCAGAGTTACGTCAATGCTGGAGAAGAGTCCACAGCAACTGGTTGCAGAAGCAGCCGCCTCACTCTGCCAGCAGTGAAGCTGGGAAGGGAAAGCCTGCCTTTTCCTCTCAAATGAGTGTGGAGGACTCTGACCTGTGAGAGCCAAACTCCAGTCCAGCTAGTGGGAATGGGCCTGACTATGGCCACATGAGGAACCCGCAAATCAGGGAGAAGAGAGGGCTGGCGAAGGGTGGGCTGCAGAGGTGAGAAGGAACACCTCCAACCAGAATTCACCGTGTCTCCTCCCTGCCGGTCGGCCTGAGCCTTTTGTTCTGCTCTTCAAGCCGGCATAGGGAGCCTCATTAGATCCCTCTGTCCAAACTACAAACCTTAGAATCTTCGTCTTCTCTCCTTAATGGTCCCCCGAATTGACCTCAGAAACTGCCCTCGAACCTGCCCTCGCTTCTCCATTCCCACTGCCACTGTCTCGGCGCCACCTCATCTCCATCTCTTGCCTGGCATCCTCACTAACCTAGTCTGCTCTCCACGCAGCAGCCAGGGGTCTCTCTCCTCCTCTTATGCCTCTGGCTACCCAGGCCTCCAGGATAAAGGTCAGGTATCGGAGGCCCCCCGCCTCCCACCCTCCCTCTGCAGCCGCACAGGACTAGTTCTCATTCCCCAAATGCTCGTGCCCGGCAGCTGCTCCTCTGTGGCCCCAGCACACTCTGTCCTCTGCCCGGACCGACTTACCTGCCCCCCCACCCCAGCTCAAGTTCCTCCTCCTCCTCCCTGTAGGAGTCCCGGATCCCCGGGCCCAGGGAGCACATCCCCGCTGGCCCACCAAGCACACTGTCCCATAACTGTTATGGTGTCTCTCCTTTCTGGGCTGCTTGCCCTTGAAGGCAGCAGCCCCACTATCCTCGTGTCTCCAAATGGAGACCGCAGAGCACCAGGCATAACCATAGGTTATAGTCAAATGAAAAAATACTGGTATCAGGCACTTTACATGCGTTGTCCCATTTTACGTTGATAATTCTGTCATTAGTTATTATCCCTATGTCAAAGATGGAACCACAGTCTCAGCTGAAGTGACTGCCCAAAGTCGTGTGACTAGGAATGGCAGTACTGGGATTTGACCCACGCTGTTCTGCCATCTATAAAATAGCAGGGCCAGGGAAGAGGGGTCAGGCTGGGCTCTAGGGAAGGTGGGCCCTAAAAGAGAGGCTGGGGTGTCGGAATCTGCTGATCCCTGGGGGGAGAGGCGGGCGGGGGCTGTGGCCTGCAGGCTCCTGCAGCCCAGTGCCCGGGAGAGGCAGGGAGGCAATGGCAGGGCAGTGGGATGGTCCTCAGTACTCACTTGCACTCAGCCTCTGCGTCGGCCTTGGCGGTTGTATAGAGGCCACGCAGCTTTGTCCGGTAATAGGGAGAGACTGCAGGATAAACACAGGGAGAAAGATGCGTGGGTGAGGGGGCCAGGAAGCAATGCGGCTTGTATTCCAGTCCACAGATTCAGACTTTGGGAGGCACCCGGGGGTCATGGGCCAAGAGATGAGCTTTGCTGGCTCAGAAGTGCTCCCAGAGGCTGATACCTGACACTGTGGCGTTCGCCTTTTCCTACGTCTGGGAGCGGGCGTTCGAACCGCGCCAGAGTACAACACATGTAGAAAGCATTTCTCAGCACTTGGGAAAACAGAGAACAATTCTCGAAGCTACTCTGAGTTGGAAAGCACCAGGCTGGGAGCCTGACCCCAGGGCATGTGCAGGGCACTCAGGGAGGGAAGCTCAAGAAAAGGACAGCTAATTGGGGTGCTCTGTACCCTGCGGGGTTTCCCGAAGATGGACTTCATTTCAAGGACTTTCCAGTCCCCACGGCTGGGGGATTGTAAGGTTCCTTAGTGCTAGGTGGTCTGTCATCTGTCTCCTGGGTCATCTTAGGTCACCCAGCCTACAGGACAGCTGTCCTTCAGGCCTAGGAAGCAGTTCACTGTGGATACGCAGATACGTGCACAAGTCCCTTTTGCCAACAATGACAGCCAGGTCCCCTTCTCGGCCCACACACCCTCCTCCGGCCCCTTCCCTCCTGAGCCCAGCTACTCACTCTTGTTCTCTGTCTGCATCCGCTCGTGGGTCTTCTGGATGTTCACTAAATTGTGTTCACTCCTCGAACGCTCTTCCTGCAAGGACAAGGTCAAGAGGACATGAGGGACATCCTTCATCCTGCTGTGGCAACTACCCTGCAGCCCAGGCCAGAGGCCACATAAATATGGCCCTCACTTTGTAAATCCAACTTCCAAATCTATCATTTCAAAAGGATTTCCCCCTCTGACTAATGTAAGAGCAATAAAAAGGCATTGAAGTTAAAGCTTAAGTTATACTTAAGTTTTTTTTTTCCTCTTCCAGGGCTGCACCCACGGCATATGGAGGTTCCCAGGCAAGGGGTCCAACTGGAGCTGTAGCTGCTGGCCACAGCCATAGCCACAGCAGATCCAAGCTGCATCTGCGACCTACACCACAGCTTACAGCAACGCTGGATCCTTAACCCACTGAGCAAGGCCAGGGATCGAACCCACAATCTCATGGTTCCCAGTCAGATTTGTTAACCACTGAGTCACGACGGGAATTCCTGGGTTTTTTTATTTTCATTTTTTTGGTCGCACCTATGGTATGTGGAAGTTCCTAGGCCAGGGATCAAACCTGCACCACAGCAGCAACCCAAGCCATGGCAGGGACAAGGCCTATATTTAACCTGCTGATCCGCCAGGGAACTCCAAGTTATACATTTAATGACTCTCCCCTATCAAAAAAGACAAATTGATCTATAGATTCAATGCAATCTCCATCAAAATTTCAGCTGACCTCTCTGCAAAAACTGACAAGCTCATCCTAGAATTCATAGGGAAATTCAAGTGAACCAGAATAGCCAAAACAATCTTGAAAAACACAAATAACATTGGAGAACTCACATTTCTCAACTTCAAAATTTACCACGAAGCTGCAGTAGTCAAATGGTGTGATACTGGATTAATGAAAGAGACTTGAGAGTCTAGAAATTAACACCCGTATCTATGATCAATTCATCTGGGGAAGCAGGGGTGGGGAAGGATGCTGGTACAATTCTTCCCCACATCAGTGGGCCTCAGACCAGGGCTGCACATGAAGATGCAGGAAGCAGGGATGATTCTTAAGGAAGAAATTGTAACTACACCTTTTAATCTTTTTTCATTGTAACACCCATGGCAATATGGAAGTTCCCAGGCTAGGGGTCAAATTAGAGCTACAGCTGCCGGCCTATACCACAGCCACAGCAATGTGGGATCTGAGCCATATCTGTGATCTACACTGCAGCTCATGGCAACGCTGGATCCTCAACCCACTGAGAAAGGCCAGGGATCGAACCCGTGTCCTCATGGATACTAGTCAGGTTCTTTTCCGCCGCACAACAATGGGAACTTCCTCTTTGTTTTTAAAGTCTTATTAATAAACTATTTGTTGGTAGTGCCCCGTTTCTCTGGTGGTTAGGACTTTGCACTTTCACTGCTGCAGTCTGGGTTTAATCCCCGGTCTGGGAATGGAGATCCCACTCAAGCTGCTGCAGGCCATGGCCAAAAAACAGAATAAAACAAAACAAAACAAACCCCTTGGAGCTCCCATTGCGGCTCAGTGGAAACAAATCCAACTAGTATCCATGAGGACGAAGCTTCAATCCCTGGCCTCACTCAGTGGGTTAAGGATCTGGCGTTGCCGTGAGCTGTGGAGTAGGTCAGACACGGCTTGGATTTGGCATTGCTGTGGCTGTGGCGTAGGCCAATGGCTACAGCTCCAATTGGACCTCTAGCCTGGAAGCCTCCATATGCCACGGATGCGGCCCTAAAAAGAAAAAAAAAAACCAACAAACTATTTATAGAGCAGTCTTAGGTTTATAGAAAAACTGTGCAGAGAGTAGACAGAGCTCCCATGATATCTGCTTTCCCTGCACAGTTTTGCCCATTATCAACACCTTGCATTAGTGTGGTTATTTGTTACAACTGCTCAACCAATATCGATAATTATTATTAATTAAAGTCTATAGATTACATGATCACTTTCTGTGTCACACAGTTCTATGGGTTTTGACAAAGGGACATCATCATATATCCACCATTACAGTATCACGCAGAAGCTTCACCTCCCTAAAAAATCCCCTGTGCTCCCCCAGTCATCTCTTCTTCCCTCCCTCCAAGCCCAGAGCAATTACTGATTTTTTTTTTTTTTTTTTGTCTTTTTGCTATTTCTTGGGCCACTCCCACGGCATATGGAGATTCCCAGGCTAGGGGTCCAATCGGAGCTGTAGCCACCGGCCTACACCAGAGCCACAGTAACGTGGGATCCGAGCCCCGTCTGCGACCTACACCACAGCTCACGGCAACGCCGGATCATTAACCCACTGAGCAAGGGCAGGGACCGAACCTGCAACCACATGGTTCCTAGTCGGATTCGTTAACCACTGCACCACGACGGGAACTCCAATTACTGATTTTTTTAATTCTCTCTATAGTTTTGCCATTAACATATTATCATATAATTGGAATCATACAGTGTGGAACCTTTCAAACTGGGTTTTCAGTTAGCCAAAACCTTCTGACTCTTATTTATCAGGCTACATCCACTATGAAGGCTATCCTTTAGAAAGGAATTTCCAGGAGTGGCTCCCTACTGGACCACTGAACTATACGGTGATTCCCAGTGGACTGATCACTGTGCAACTATAAATTCAGGTGACAGAATGCTCAGAAAGGGAGTTCCCGTTGTGGTGCAGAGGAAACAAATCTGACTAGTAACGATGAGGTTGGGGGTTCGATCCCTGGCCTCACTCAGTGGGTTAAGGATCTGGCATTGCCGTGAGCTGTGGTGTAGGTTGCAGACGTGGCTGGGAGCCAACACTGCTGTGGCTGTGATGTAGGCTGGCGGCTACAGCTCCTATTGGACCCCTAGCCTGGGAACCTCCATATGTCGAGGGTGTGGCCCCAAAAGGCCAAAAAAAAAAAAAAAAAAAAGAATGCTTAGAAAGATCCCTGGTTATATATGAGGATCCCTGGTTAAAATACAGCAATGCATGCTTGCACAAATACCCATCACCCTTATTTTTGTGGAAAAGCTATTAAAAGGAGTAGGAAAAAAATGGGTTTCTGACAGCACATGGCGGGTCCCAATTCCCCGGGGGAGCAGCCTCTCCCCCCACTCCCCCACCCCTCGATGAGGAAGGTTTTGAGAGGTACAATCTATTCAGGCTAAATTACATCTAGGCATGACCACCCAGTATGAGGCACAACGTTTTTGCGTACAAAATGCCGTCTCCTCACTGCTGTACCCGGGCCGTTTTTAGTACAGAGATAACAAAACGCAAGGTGGAGTAGGCAACCTTGGCCCACAGACAGGAAAGGGCTTTAGGGGATACAGGAATTGGTGTGGCCATTGTGGGGCAAGCTGAACTCACTTTTAATGAAAAACAACATTCAGGGAGAAAAGATTTGTTAATTAGAATAAACAAACAGAAGTGAGTTCTCTTCAGGAAGAAGGCGAGAGATGGGAGTCAGCCTGGGAAGATAGTGAAGCTTTAGGGGAGTGGTTCAGGCCAGCCCAACAGAGAGTTCTGGGGAAACGCTAGGATGCCTCTGTTGTTGGGAAAAGGCTTGCACCTTGGCCCACCTGGGCTTCTTGACTATTTTAATATAGATGGAGGCTTAAGGAGCCATGAGCAGTGCTCCCCCCCATCTAGCTGCTAAACCCCAAGGGAACACGCCTATGGGAATTTTATGGACCTCCAAACCTATGGAAGCCCTCAAAGGGGCACTGGTAATTCACATCAATGCACCATGACTACCCTTGACCCAAGAATAGATAAAAATAAGACACATCCTGACACCCAGTGAGCAGAGGTAGGATTTGTACTCTGAATACACCTATAAGAGGGAGGCGGACTCAGCTGTGTAATAGCACACGATGGCAGCCAGTCTCAATACAAGCCTGAGCTAAGACGCTTTATCCCCAGCTGCCTTGGAACCCAGAAACAGCCGAATCGTGGCCAACCATAATAAAACCTGTCCATAATGACATCTGGTAAACAGGCAGGGCCAATTCTGTAGGGAATGCCTGACAAACAGCTCTGTAATTCTTCCTGATTTGTTCCATAATGAAACTGAGTTTTACCAGATCATACTTCAATATGGTGCGACCCACTGGCACTGCTGGGAAGAGTCAACTACCTTATGTAACTAAGTTATATGATAATACTGCGACTGATGACCGAATGGGAATGTGTTGGGAGAGTGAGTCAAGGTCTTCTGAGAAGGTACTGCTGATGGAAGATGACTGGCCTGAGGAAGAACTGGATCTAACTAACCATCAGCTAATTTCTACGCTGAACTCACAGATGTGGCTCGGATCCCTCGTTGCTCTGGCTCAGGCCGGCAGTCGTAGCTCCGATTTGACCCCAAGCCTGGGAACCTCCATATGCCATGGGCACAGCCCTAGAAAAGACAAAGACAAAAAAAAAAAAAAGTATGTAATGGTCTATAGGACAGATGAGTTGTTCCCTTTGGTCTATTTCTATCCTAAAAGGACTCCTGCAAATGTTAGGCAAATTCATACTTATACTATTGCCATATCTGTTATATAAATGTTATACTAAATGTAGGTACTCAAATAGGGTTGTTTGGTTGTATCAGACTAGGTAAGGGCCAGGGGCGTGGCCAGTGCAGTTAAAGATTAATTCAGCAGGCCTGGTTTTCAAATTCTGCACATTCCAAAAAAGCCTTGGCCCTGGACCAGCTCTTGAAAGATCTCACCTGTTAAGAGCGTCTCTGTTTACCTGGAACAAGGCGGCAGAGGGCTAAGGAGAGTGACGGCTATTGGGTATGCGGCACTGTTGTCAGGTGATGAAAATATTCTGCACTTGTATTATGGTGATGGTTGCATAACGCTTTGAATATGCTAAAAACCACTGGATCATACATCTTAAGTGGCTGAGCTGTACGGTATGTGAAGCGTATCTCAATATAGCTGTTACTGAAAAAAGGAATCATGAAATCCTGCATGAGACAGAAAATCCAACAGGAACGGTTGTCATACCAACATTCTCCTCCTCTCGCCTTCGTTACATCATCGTGGTTCCTGCCTGTCCATCTCTTTAAACATAACCCCACCCCCCCAGCTCGGCATCCCAGCCTGTGACCCCCTCTAGGACAGGAGGGAGTGGCTTTTTACCTGGGTTTGCTTGATCAGCTGATGGAGCTCTGTGAGCAGTTCTGCTATGCGGGAATCAGCAGACACGAGGGCCATGGTGTACGAGGGCGCCTGGAGAGGAGGGGGAGCACAAGAGAACTTTGTCAGCGGCTGCCGTGGGCTAGACTGTTCTCCTGAAAGATACGCTGACATCCTGGAGTTCACCTCGTGGCTCAGTGGGAACGAATCTATCTAGCATCCATGAGGATGCAGGTGTGAACCCTGGCCTTGCTCAGTGGGTTAAGGAGCCAGTGTTGCCGTGAGCTGTGGTGTAGGTCAGTAGCTACAACTCCAATTCAAACTCTGGCCTGAGAACCTCCATATGCCAAGGGCGCATCTTAAAAAAGACAAAAAAAAAAACAAAAAAAAAACCAAAACCAAAACCAAAACAAACCACAGAAGTCCTAACCCCTGGTACCTGTGACTGTGACCTGATTTGGAAACAGGGTCTCTGCAGATGTAACTACGATGTATACTAAAGATGAGGTCATACTGAAGCAGGGTGAGCCTTAACCCAGTATGACTGGTGTCCTCGTAAGAGAAGAGACACAGAGACCCGCACACACACAAAGAATGCCAGGTGGAGAGACAGTCAAACACAGAGGGAGGAGAGCCACAGAGGCAGAGAGAGGATGGCATTAGGCAGCTGCAAGTCAAGGAATGCCAAGGACTGCTGGCAACGGCTAGAAGCTGGGAGAGAGGCATGTAACATGCTCCCCTTCTGAGCAGCCAAGGAGGAACCCGCTCTTGATTGTGGAACTAATACGACCCCTTGATTTTGGAATTCTAGCCTTCAGAACCACGAGAGAATATGTTTCTTTTGCATTAAGTTACCCAGTTTATGGTCACCTGTTACAACCGCCCTAAAGTGGCAAGCTGTCCTAAAATTCCTCCCCAATCCGAAGATGTTTGTATTTGATACGTTCAACCAAGTCAGGAGTACTTATTAAGTACCTTCCAAAAGCAGCACACCTTAGCCCCAGCTCAGCTGCTACCGTCCTAATAAATGATTCAAGCATTCTGGTCCCTCCCCTTTTATTTTTGCTTTTTACGCCTGAATCTTTGGCATATGGAAGTTCCCAGGCTAGGGGTCAAATCAGGGCTGTAGCTGCCAGCCTATACCACAGCCACAGCGACACACAATCCGAGACATGTCTTCGATCTACACTGCAACTTCGAGCAACACTGGATCCTTAACTCACCAAACAAGACCTGGGATTGAAGCTGCATTCATATGGATACTAGTCAGGTTCATAACCCGATAAGCCACAACGGGAACGCCCTTTTTAAGATTTTATATGAAGACACTTGCACTGTTACTGCCAAGGGAAGAGAAATTAACTACTAAAAACATCTGACTTAAGGTAAGATGAATGTATACTGATGAAAATAAAATGCGATAAGTAATCAGGAAAAGAATAAAAGACAATAAAGGTAATTTTAAAAGTAAGCTACTATAACTAGGTAAAGATAGACATATGATACTATAACTAGGTAAAGATGGACATGTCCCAAGTGGCTCAGCAGGTTAAGGACACAGCATTGTCACTGCTGTGGCTTGAGTTCGATCCCTGGCCCGGGAACTTCTTCATGCCTTGGGTGTGGCTAAAAAAAAAGTAAATTGGAAAAAAAGAATTTTTTTAGGATGCTGAAATTTTACACAATGCTCTTCAATTAATATACCTCCATATCCACAAAGATCAGATTCACAAAGAATCTCCTCCCAACCATGAATTGTCAATGCTATGTATTTAAATATCCGTATTTTCTTAAAATGTCTCTTATTTATTAAGAAAGTAATATACAAACCAGGAATAGAGGGGAATTTCCTCAACCTGATAAAAGGCATCTATGAAGAGCCACAGATAACAAACATCACACTTATTGGTGAAAGACCGGAAGCTTTCCCCGTAAGATCGGCAACAAGTCAATGTTTTGGAGGTTCCAGCGAGGGCAATAAAGTGAAATAAAAGAATCAAGATTAGAAAGGAAGAAGTAAAACTATCTCTATTTTCAGGTGACATGACCTTGTATATAGAAAACCCTAAGAGGAGTTCCCATCATGGCTCCATGGTAATGAACCTGACGAGTACCCATGAGGACGTGGGTTCAATCCTTGGCCTCGATCAGTGGGTTAAGGATCTGGTGGTGCTGTGGCTGTGGTGTAGACGGGCAGCTGTAGCTCCGATTCAATCCCAGCCTGGGAACTTCCATATGCCTCGGGTGCTGCCCTGAAAAAGATCCCTCCCCCCCCCCCAAAAGAAAAAGAAAACCCTAAGAAACCTCTGAACAACTATTAGAACTAATTTCAAAAACATTAGGAGTTCCTGTCGTGGCGCAGCAGTAACGAATCCGACTAGGAACCATGAGGTTGCAGGTTTGATCCCTGGCCTCGATCAGTACGTTAAGGATCCAGTGTTGCAATGAGCCATGGTGTAGGTTGAAGATGCGGTTCGGATCCTGAGTTGCTGTGGTGTAAGCTGGCAGCTACAGCTACAATCCAACCCCTAGCCTGGGAACTTCCATATGCCTCGGGTACAGCCCTAAAAAGAAAAGAAAAGAAAAGAAAACAATCCCATTTAAAATAGCATCAAAAAGAATAAAATACGTAAAATTTCACAGGTACACAATTTTACTCTGAAAACTATAAAACATTGTTTAAAAAAATTAAGACCACCTAAGTAAATAGAAAGACAGCCCATGTTCACAGATCAGAAGCCTTAATATTGTTGAAAGAGCTTAATTCTCGAAATTGTCCTAAGGTTTCCAGCTGGTTTCTTTGCAGAAATTAACAAGTTCATCCTAAAATTTATGTGACCATTCAAGGGACCCAGAATTGCTAAAATAATCTTGAAAAAGTTTTACCAATGACAAAACCTACTACAAAGCTACAGTAATCAACACGGTGTGGTACTGGCATAAGGTAAACAAAGATCAATGGAAACAGAATTAAGAGACCAGAAACAAACTGTCATATCCATGGTCAATTGGTTTTCTACAAGGTTCCCAGGACAACCGGATGTCCACATGCAAAAGAAAGATTTTGGACCCCAACTTCAGACCATAAACAAAAACGATCTGAAGAGACAATTCTCCCAAGAAGATATAGGAATGGCCAATAAGCACATGAAAAGAGGCTCAATGTCATCAGCCATCAAGGAAATGCAAATCAAAACCACAGGATATACCATTTCACAGGCATTAGACGGCTATAATGAAAAAAGACATAACAAGTATCGGTGAAGAAGTGGAGAAACTGTATGGATGGATAATGTGTGGTATTGTCCACATTAGGACAATAAAAAGGAATGAAGCACTGAGACATGTTACAATGTGGATGAACCCTGAAAACACCATGCCAAGTGAAAGAAGCCAGACACGATGACCTCATAGTATAGGATTCTACTGATAATGTGACATCCAGAAAAGGCAGGTCCATAGAAAGCTGGGCACGAGGGTTGAGGGAGAAGGGGAGTGACCATCAATGCGGATGGGGCTCTCTGGCCAGGTGGTGACATGTTCTAAAATTGATCATGGTGATGGCTGCCTAACTCCGAATATTCTAAAACCACTGAATTCTACGTTTTAAATAGATCTCCAGCCCTCTCAGCCCTAGGCAAACACTAATCTACTTGCTGTCTCTTTAAGATTTCCCTACTCTGCACATTTCTTTTTATTGTTGAATATTCCATGTTTGCATGTACTTTTTTTTTTTTTTGTCTTCTGTCTTTTTGGAGCCACACCCGTGGCATATGGAGGTTCCTAGGCTAGGGGTCTAATTGGAGCTACAGCTGCAGGCCTACGCAGAACCACAGCAACGCCAGATCTGAGTTGCGTCTGCCATCTACACCACAGCTCAGGGCAACACCAGATCCTTAACCCACTGGGCGAGGCCAGGGATCGAACCTGCAACCTCATGGTTCCTAGTTGGATTCGTTTCCACTGTGCCATGACAGGAACTCCCATATACCACATTTTGTGCATTAATTCATCAACTGATGAACATTTGGGGTGTATTCACTTTTCAGCTATTATGAAAAATGCTGCTGTGAAAACTTGTAGACAAGTTTTTGCGTGGACATGTTTTCATTTCCTGGGTAGGTACCGTGCAGTGTACTTGCTGGTTCATGTGACAACTATGTGTAACCTTTTGAGGAACTACAAGACTGTTTCCAAGGGGACTGTACCCTTTTATATTCCCATCAGCAAAGTGTGAAGGTTCTGAAATATCTGTACCTGTACCAATATCACCAACATGTGATATTGTGTGTCTTTTTTTTCTGGCCATGGCATGTAGCAGCTTGATGTGGGAGCTCAGCTGCCAGACCAGGAAATGAACCTGGGCCATGGCTGTGAAAGTGCTGAATCCTAACCTCTAGACCACCAGGGAACTCCCCTGTCTTTTTGATTACAGCCATCCTAGCGGGTGTGAAATGGTAACCAGCGGTTTCGATTTGCACTTCCTTGATGGCCAATGACGCTAAACATCTTTTCACATGTTTTTTGGCTATCTGTGTATCTTCTCTGGAGAACAGCCCTGTGCCCATTTTTATTATTACTGTTGTTGACTTGTATCCTCTGAAGCATGTTTTCAATTTTTACAAAGTCCAACTTATCTTACTTTTCTTTGACGGCTTGTGACACAGATTTGTTTTTCTCACATGTATGACACCATTTTCACCACCAAAGCTTTACAGAATGTATTTTAATATAGAGAAGGCCATGTCCCTTCCCTTAAGAAAAAAAGTCTAGATGCAGTAATAAGAACCACACAAAATAAGGGATCCAGAGCTTAGAGACGGGGAGTGGGTAGCATAAAGGTCATCGTTGAAGTCTTGGGAACTGCTGACGCTAGGGATGCTCTGCTGAGCGAGCGAAGAGGAAGGAGGAGAGTCCCACTGATCCACAACCAAGTGAAGGTGTGGACCAAAGATGAATCCAACAGATGCAAACGACTGCCTTTGGAACGGATAAGCAATGAGATCCTGCTGTGTAGCACTGGGAACCACGTCTAGCCACTTATGATGGAGCCTGATAATGCGAGAAAAAAGAATGTATCTATGTATGTGTGCCTGGGTCACCATGCTGTACATCAGAAAATTGACAGAACACAGTAAACCACCTATAATGGAAAAAATAAAAGTCATTATAAATGAAAAAAAAAAACCAAAAAACCCAAAAAACAAAGATGAATCAAGTGGGAAGATCCTGGGAAGGAACAGACTAACACAGAAAAGGCTGTTCTCTCCTGCCACATAAAGCAGAATCCTGATCAAAACTATCTGACTTCTATATTCCCAAACCTGTGTGTATTAAAACAGGAAGAAGCTCCCCAACCGGACAGGTGGGTTTTACTTTACAGCGTCCCTCACAAACACTGGCAGTAAGCACTCCCACCATGCTGCCAGGTCAATCAGTCACCTTCCTTGAGGATTCTGACACTTCGAATCCTCTCTCTCCTCACTATCTTTGCTCCTGGCCTCAGACCCAGATCTGGGTCCCCTTAACTGACGTCCGAGGTTTTACTTTGCTCAGAAGAGAAGCCAGAAACCTTATTCCTACCAGAAAAACTATGAGCAGCCCCCGTCCCCTCTGCTTTGCCCTCCAGAGGGACGACTGTCCCCGTGTTTCCTGAAGACGAACCCCTCCCACATCTCTGCTCTGAACCCCGTCTCCTCTTGGACGGTCTCCTTTCCTATGTTTCACGAGCCAACAAGCACACTTTAAGAAGTTCCTGCTGTGGCGCAGTGGAAACGAATCTGACTAGTATCCATGAAGATGAGGCTTTGATCCCTGGCCTTCTGCAGTGGGTTACTAAGGATCTGGTGTTGCTATGAGCTGTGATGCAGATCACAGACATGGCTCGGATCTGGCATGGCTGTGGCGTAGGCTGGCAGCTGCAGCCTCATTCAACCCCTAGGCTGGGAACCTCCATATGGAGGTGTGGCCCCTTAAAAAAAAAAAGCACACTTTAGGGGATCCCATCTAAAAAATACTTAAGAGGAGTTCCCATCGGGGCACAGTGGTTAACGAATCTGACTAGGAACCATGAGGTTGCAGGTTCGATTCCTGGCTTTGCTCAGTGGGTTAAGGATCTGGCATTGCCCCGAGCTGTGGTGTAGGTTGCAGACGCGGCTCAGATCCTGCATTGCTGTGGCTCTGGTGTAGGCCGGTGGCTGCAGCTCCGATCAGACCCCTAGCCTGGGAATCTCAATATGCCGCGGGAGCGGCCCTAGAAAAGGCAAAAAGACAAAAACAAACACACAAACAAAAATCAACCATAAGAGCTTCCAAACCCCACACTCACCTCATCTACCCACCCGTCTCTGTTCCCTTTCACAGCAAAATTAAAGCTGTTCATTCAGGTGCCTCTACTTCCTCACCCTCATTTCACCCCATTTCACCACCTGCTCCAATCTAGCTTCTGTCTTCCCCAGGCCAGCAAAAATGCTCTTGAGGGAGCAAACAACCCCTATCGTCCAAAGCACTGGATCCTTTCCTGCTTTATCTGACCTGGCCTGTCAGCGTCCCAGCTGGGGTGCCCACCTGTGCCCCCTCCTGTGGCTTAAGGGCCTGCCTCCCACATGGTTGGCCTTCCCCTTGCTTCAGCTCCTGGGTCTCCTGGGCTGGCCCCCCTCCTGCCTGTCCCCCAAATGCTGGCGCTCATCGGGGCTCAGGCCTGGCCACCAGCCCCACCATGCACTCCTAGGTAAGCCCCCGCCTCCGTCTGTGCGATGACTTTCCAAATCTCTATCTCTGTCAAAGCAGGAAAGCCGACGCAAGGGGGTGACTGACAATACCCAACACCACAGAAGAGGACTCGGGGCTGGCTGTCCCCGGCATCCGGGAGCAAGGGTGTCACTGAGGACCTCAGGGAAAACACTTTCAGTGGGAGAGACAGGAGGCAGCAGGCGCGGGCGGGTGTGTGCGAGTAGCCAGTGGAGAGAGCACTTTCCTGCCAGCGGGGCTGTGACCGGAGCCGGCGCGGAGGGAGGGCGGACCAAGGACAGGCAGGCGGGGGAAAGGCGAGTGTGTTGGCTGAGGGGTGGGGGCAGGTTGAGAGCAAGTCCAAGGAGCAGCGAACAGGGCTGCATCTGGAGAGACAGGAGAGTGAGGGGTGGGGTCCACCCAGCGTCATCTGTGCTTATGTGCTGACATTCCTTCTGGCCCGTCTTAGCTGCGCACACTCACATGGGGTCTCCCCACCCCCCCACTGCCAAAGATACAAACAATACATGCTTTTTCAACAACTCGCTCAAGCCTGGTCTTGTCTGACTAATCCTAAGCAAGCCTCATTTTTCTCTTACTTTCTCTGGGACCTACCTAGACCTGTATAGGTCTTCGCCTTTTTACTAAGTTCATTCACCACCTCTCTCCTGCCCTGACCCCCAGCCAAAAGGTAGGTCCATTTTGCACTCCTATATCAGGAGTTCACGTCGTGGCACAGCGGAAACGAATCCGACTAGGAACCATGGGGTTGCGGGTTCGATCCCTGGCCTTGCTCAGTGGGTTGGGGATCTGGTGTTGCCGTGAGTGGTGTAGGTCGCAGACACGGCTCAGATCTGGTGTTGTTGTGGCTGTGGTGTAGGCCGGCAGCTGTAGCTCCGATTAGACCCCTAGCCTGGGAACCTCCATATGCTGCGGGTGTGGCCCTAAAAAGCAAAAAAAAAAAAAAAAAAAAAAATTCCCATTTTTCTTTTTTTTTTTTTTTTTGTCTTTTGTCTTTTTAGAGCCGCACAGGCAACATATGGAGGTTCCCAGGCTAGGGGTTGAGTCGGAGCTGTAGCCACCAGCCTACACCACAGCCATAGGAACGCTGGATCCGAGCTGTGTCTGTGACCTACACCACAGCTCTCGGCAATGCCAGATCCTTAACCCACCGAGTGAGGCCAGGGATCGAACCCGCAACCTCATGGTTCCCAGTCGGATTCGTTAACTACTGAGCCATGACGGGAACTCCAATTTTTCTTAACTTTTTAAAAAATTATTAAAAAAAATTTTTTTACACTGTACAGCAGGTCACACATACATGTATACATACTTTTTCCTCCCATTGTTGTGTTGCGATGTAAGTATCTAGACATAGTCCTCAATGCTTCTTAACTTTTTTAAGAGAAAGCTTTTTCCTTGGCTCCTGCATCATCAAGTAGGAACCACACAGCACTGACTCAGCCCAGATGGCCTCCCCTAGCTGGCTGAACTCATCTACCAAGGGAGACCCCAAATCACTCTGCTCAGCACACATTCCTTATATGATTTTACTTCTGTATGTATGCTAGAAATGTTCCATAACTTAAGTGGGGGTGTTTTTTTTTTGGCCTTTTTAGGGCCACACCTGTGGCATATGCAAGTTTCCAGGCTAGGGGTTGAATCGGAGCTATAGCCGGCAGCCTACGCCACAGCTACAGCAACACCAGACCCGAGCCATGTCTTTGACCTACACCACAGCTCAAGGTGATACCGGATCTTTTAACCCACTGAGAGAAGCCAGGGACTGAACCCGGATCCTCATGAATACTAGCTGGGTTCTTAACCTGCTGAGTCACAATGGAAATGCTTAAAAAAAAAAAAAAATTAAATCAATGGGTCCAGAAAATGTTCTAAAATTAGATAACGGCAATGGCTGCACAACCCTGAATATACTAAAAAAACAAAATGCAATGAATGACACATTTTAAGTGGGTGAGCTGTATGGTAGGTGAATTACATCAACAAAACTGTTTAAAAAATCGGCATGACTGAAGGTATTTATTATGCTCAAGATGAAACTGAATTCCACCTAGGCAAGAGATGTGCTTATGTGTACAAAGCAAAGAAGAACACAATAACCCCTGGCGGGAAACCTAACAAAACCAGAATGATCTGGGGAAAGGTAACTCGGGCATCTCTCTACCACCGTGCCTACCAAACCGTATGGAAAGTCTCTTTGTATTTGTCTTCTCCCCTAGCGTGCCCAATCTCTAAGAGCATCCTCTGGACATAGCATGGAGCTGGCACAGTACCCCCATCCTCATGTCCGCTCCCATGCACCCTTTAACCCACTGCAGTCTGGCTCTCTCTCAATTCCCATGATCTCCTGCCAGCTTCTAGAACGTTCCACTCCACTGAATATCCGACCACCCACTCCTCCTCAAAGCTCTGTTCTCTGGGTTCCCAGGTCCCCAGTATCTCAGATTTTTCCACTGCTCCCCTCCTCCACCTCAGTGGAAGGTCACCCCGGGATCCTCTTCTTGTTCTCTAAGCACTCCGAGCACCCTCATCGGCTTCAAACCCCCATATTCTGAAACTTCCACAGCGATGATATCATCAACTCTAACTTTTCTCCAGGGCTCCACAGCTCCCCCACGATTAGCCCACCATGATGTCCCCCACGCCCCTGCCTTCTGGAGGTGGGTTAACAGGGCCCATCACTGGCCACTCAGCTTCTCAAGCTGGAAATTCTGGGGTTTCTTCTTTCTTGCTCCTCTCCAACCCCCCAGATCCTTGATCAATCTCCATTCCATTTCAACTGATTTCGCCTCAGTAATCTCTCTCCTATCCAGCCACCTCTCATCTATCACTGCCTTGGTTTAGGCTCTCATCACATGACTTCGACTTCATTCCGTCTCTGTCTCACTGTTGTCAGACACAGCCTGTTTCTCTTAAGGAAAACAACCACCACCTCTAGGTAGATAATATAAGCACATACTAAAAAAAAATTTTCAAACAATTAAAAGAAATACAAAGTAATCTCCCACCCCTTGAGGCAACCACAGTTGTTTCTTGGCTATTTCTCCAGAGATCCCATTTATATACAAAGGGAAAAAGCACGCATGCATCTCATAAAACCTGCAATTAGCAGATGCAGAGACAGACAGACACATGAAATTGAAGGGAGAACTTTCAGCAAAACAAAGTGAAAGCGCTGATCTGCCTGATGTGGAGGGGAAGGAGTAGGTCAAATACCAAGCCAGGCAGGGCCCCGTCCTGCAACCCAGCAGTGGGAAAGGAGGGCCCCATTTTTGATGAGAGACTGTGTCAGGCAAAGGCAGCCCTCGCGTGTCATCCCTGACTTGTGACTTGTACATGCTCTCATCTCAGCTCCTTCCTGTTCTGACGTGAATTCATTCTGAGGTACTGAAATGAGCACTAGGACTCTGGAGGCTCACTATGCCTACTGGGAGAACCTCATTTTAAGATGCGACAAAGTACTGCCACCTTTGGAAGTAGTCAGTCCTGAGCTCTCCGAGGTTCCGCCACCTTGATGCCCCTCCCAAGACCTGACATAAAGGGCAGCATGTGCCTACTGCAATGCCCCCTCTTCTTTGCGGTATCCAGGCAGACACTCCCCTGGCTCTCCAGAGCACTCTGTTCACGCCTCTATTTCCACCCCATTTAGATTGTTAAGTAAATCCTAACAACCTAAAATGATGTTTGTTTTGTGTGTCCCCTTCTGCATATGCAATCTACCGAGCATCCTCGACTTACCACGGAGTTCCGTTCTGACAGACCCACGGGAAGTTGAAAATATCATACGCTGAAGAGGCAATTAACACACCTAACTTAGCGAACATCAGATTTTAGCCTCATCTACGTTAAACGTGCTTGGAACACTTACACGAGCCTACAGTTGGGCAACATCACCTAACCCAAAATCTATTTTATAATAATGTGTTGACTACCTCATGTCAATTATTCATTTTAGGGCCACAGGTGCAACATATGGAAGTTCCCAGGCTAGGGGCTGAACCAGAGCTGCAGCTGCTGGCCTATGCCACAGCCACGCTGGATCTGAGCCATATCTGTGACCCATGCCACAGCTCAAGGTAGCACTGGATCCTTAACCCACTGAGCGAGGCCAGGGATTGAACCTGCATCCTCATGGATACTAGTCAGGTTTGTTTCTGCTGAGCCACAATCGGAACTCCTCATGTGGTGTGTCAAATACTTCACTGAGAGTCGAAAAGATACAGAATGGTTCTAAGTGTGTTAGCTGTATCCCCTCGTGATCACTTGCAGTACCACCATCAGGGCAATGCACTGACAGGTGTATTTTAGGAGTGTTCCAAGGAGAGGACTGGGGACGGACAGCTATCAAGTTCTGACCCTGGGGAGTTCCTTAACCTTCCTCAGTCTCTACAAAAACCAGAGCACCGACGTGAGAATTGACTACATACATAAGGTGCTAGGCAGTGCCTGGCACAGAGCACTCACTTGGCAGTAGGAGCGGTCTCCTCCTTGTCTGTAGATGTGGGTCAGGGAACTGCCAGGAAAATAGACACAGGGACTGTGTTAAGTTGAGCAAACCGTGGGGTTCTCTTGTGGCACAGGGGGTTAAGGATCCAGAACTGTCACTGCAGCAGCTTGACTCACCACTTGGCCTGGGTTCCAACCCTGGCCCAGGAACGTCCACATCCCGCAGGTGCAGCAAAAAAAAAAAAAAAAAAAAAGTTGAGCAAAGCAGTCAAAGGCATGAGCAACAGAAAACACTGATGCAGCCCAAACCTGGGAGCAACCACTGCCCACACCATTTAAGGGCCCTCTCTTTCTCTCTTTTTTAGGGCCGCACCTGCAGCAGATGGAAGTTTCTGGGTTAGGGGTCAGATCGGAGCTGCAGCTGCCAGTCTACACCACAGCCATGCCAGATCCAAGCCACGTCTTTGAACTATGCTGCAGTTTGCAGCAACCCTGGCTCCTTAACCCACTGAGTGAGGTCAGGGACCGAACCCGCACGTTCTTAACCCCCTGAGCTTTAGTGGGAATTCCTGGGTCCTCTTTGTGCTTGAGCGTTGCCTACTGGGTAGCACCCTGCCTGGGAGAACCACCTCATTTTCTGATTTTCCAACCAACAACTGCCATCTCTGGATCCAGTCATTTGTGAACTTGGATTTCCCCAAAAAAGATACTCAGCAGAGGCAAAGCTTTCTGTGGCTCTCCGCCCTGAGAACACTAGGGACAAGTTGGAACGTGGACGTGGACTCAGGACCACATCTAACTGCAAGGCCAGGCAGTTCCCAGCTGGGAGGAAACTGAACATTCAGCCAGCGCTGCCTGGAAGCAGAGCCCAAGGATCCCAGCTGACCTTTGCATTAGTCTCAGGAGAGGTTATGCAACTCCTGCATGGTCTCAGACATTCTTATGAATTGAGGCAAGGCCCAGTATCCTAAACTTTCCAGGTCCTAGCACCTCTTCTTTCCACTGACTTAGAAGGCCATACTTTTTTTTTTTTTTTTCTTTCTGTCTCTTTAGGGCCGCACTTGCAGCATATGGGAGTCCCCAAGCTAAGGGTCTAACTGGAGCCACAGCTGCCAGCCTAAGCCACAGCCACGGTAACATCAGATCCGAGCCTCATCTGCGACCTACACCACAGCTCACGGCAACGCCGGATCCTCAACCCACTGAACGAGGCCAGGGATCGAACCTGCGTCCTCATGGATCGGATTCGTTCCTACTGCGCCACGACAGGAACTCCCATACTTTTTTTTTTCTTTTTCTTTTTTAGAAGGCCACGCTTTCTATTTCTACCCACAAGCAGAACAACTGCTCCATTATTTTCCGCTACAGACCATTTAGGCTTGTTTGAGGACTTCACTGAAACATAATCATGCCACCCATACTCTGCAGTATCTGGATTCTTTCACTTAATGTGTTTTGCGATTCACCTGTGTTGCTGTGTGTATCCGGAGCCTGTTCCTTTCCATTGCTGGGTCGCTTACTATTGCATGAACAAACTAGTTTGTTCAACCTGTTCTCTTCAAATAGCACCTATTTCCATTTGGGGCGATTATGAATAAAATTGCCATGAGCAATCATATGTGAGCCTGTCATACATTCATTTTTCTTAAGCAAATATTTAGGTCTGGTAACAGCACTCTTAATTTCTCTTTGGGAAACCATCCCTCACTTTGGCTCCAAGGTTGGGTATGGGACTTGGGCCCATTAAATGATTACATGCTCCCTGACCACTATGACTGATTCAGGAAGAGATATGCGACCCAAGTCTGGCCAAAATCAATTTCAGATCTTTTGCTGGAACTATCTGCAAAAAGATAACTTTTTCATTTGGTTAAGAGAGCAGCCTGGAACTGATGGAGGCTTTTGCCTGCCTGAAAGAGAAACTGCAGGGAGGAAAAACATAGAAAATATTGATGATATAGTGTAGGCTGCTGGATATAGCCATGTCTGAAGCTGGTAAACCCAGGACTCTCCAGTTAGAAATACTGCTGCAGTTAAAGTCAGTAGATACTCCTTTTTTACTTAGGCTAGTTTGGATTACCTTTTTGTTACCCACAACTGAGAAGTCTGACTAAAAAGAGGTAATTCTTGGAGTTCCCATCATGGCACAATGGAAACGAATCTGACTAGGAACCATGAGTTTGCAGGTTTGATCCCCGGCCTTGCTCAGTGAGTTAAGGATCTGGCGCTGGGGTGACCTGTAGAGCAGGTTGCAGATGAGGCTCAGATCTGATGTTGCTGTTGCTGTGGTGCAGGCCAGCAACTGTAGCTCCAATTAGACCCCTAGCCTGAGAACCTCCATATGCTGCACATGCAGCCCTAAAAAGCTTAAAAAAAAAAAAAAAAAAAAAAAAAAAGGGAGGTAATTCTTAAGGACAGAGTTGCAGGGTAGAAGAATATTAACTGCTAAACACCCAGCCTAAAACTATTCTCTGACCCTCAACTAGTAGTCAACGCCTCATACAAACAAACTCAAGCATCCTATACTTAAACCACTCTAAAAATAATCCCATAAAACTTAAGACAATAAAAGCTTTGTTTTGAGGATTGAAAGGAGTGACTTGCAAGGCATCTAAGACTCCACATTCAGATCCACACCCTCAATTTAGCCACCATCAGTAAGAATCAACATTAACTAGTTTCTAAAGAAATTCTTAATTTAAGGCAAAGATTTCTACCCACCCCACACCTCACCTCTTTTTTTTTTTTTTTTTGCCTTTTTAGGGCCGCTCCTGCGGCATATGGAGGTTCCCAGGCTAGGGGTCCAATCGGAGCTGTAGCGGCGAGCCTACGCTAGAGCCACAGCAACGCAGGATCAGAGCTGCGTTTGCAACCCACACCACAGTTCATGGCAACTCCAGATCGTTAACCCACTGAGCAAGGCCAGGGATCGAACCTGCAACCTCATGGTTCCTAGTCAAGATTCGTTAACCACTGAGCCATGACGGGAACTCCCCCTCACCTCTTTTCATACCTACCAAGCTCCTGTACAGAAACTTACACAGGTGATTTTTTTTTTTTTTTTGGTCTTTTTGCTATTTCTTGGGCCACTCCCTTGGCATATGGAGGTTCCCAGGCTAGGGGTCTAATCGGAGCTGTAGCCACTGGCCTTCACCAGAGCCACAGCAACACAGGATCCGAGCCGCGTCTGCAACCTACACCACAGCTCACAGCAACGCCAGATCCTTAACCCACTGAGCAAGGCCAGGGATCGAACCCGCAACCTCATGGTTCCTAGTCGGATTCGTTAACCACTGTGCCACGATGGGAACTCCCACAGGTGGTTTTAATTTAACCTACAGCAATGCTACAAGCCCACCTTCTTGGAGTTCCCTGGTGGCCTAGTGGTTAAGGATCTGACATTGTCACTGCTACGGTGCAGGTTCGATCCCTGGCCTGGGAACTTCTGCATGCTTTGGATGTGGCCAAAAAAAAAAAAAAAAGAAGGTTCACAAGCCCACCTTCCTTACAGCTGGGGAAAATGAAGTTCAGATGGGTATGGGTAGCTGAGCAGGCACTCCAAAAATCTATGCTTATCCTCCCATCTCCAAGTTTCGTCACAACTTCAGATATTCAACAGCAAAAGAGATCATGGAAGAAGCAGCATTTTGTCTACTGTAAACTGTCAATCAACTGCTAGGTTATTACGACTATACCAAAAGTATCACCAGTAAGATGGTGATTCACTGTGCCATCTGAAAAAGAGAGAGAGACAATAAAGGTAACAATGGCACCTGTTCCTGAGTGAGGACCTGCCATGTGCTAAGCACTCACACATGTGGATTATCAACCCACAAAGTACCATTCATTTAGTACTGAGGAAACTCGATTCTTTTGAGTAATAAAATGACTTTACCAAGGTCATGCAAATAATAAGTGGTAGAGGTGGGATTCAACGGCAATCTAACTATAACCTAAGCCTTATGGGCTCAAAGAACCCTTAGTATCATCAACTGACTCCCAAGGGTTCAGTGTTCACCACTGTACCTTCCACTTCACAGACACAGGGACCACACATCCTGAAGTGGTTATTTTTTCCAAAGCAGATGACTCATCAAAAGCTTAAATGAGATTCTTTTTCTTCCTTTTTTTTTTTTTTTGTAAGGGCCCCACCCACAGCATATGTAAGTTCCCAGGCCAGGGGTCGAATTTGAGCTTCAGTTGCCGGCCCACACCACAGCCATAGCAACTCAGGATCGGAGCTGCATCTGTGACCTACACTGCAGATCACAGCAACACCGGATCCTTAACCCACTGAGCGAGGTCAGGGATTGAACTTGCATCCTCATGGATACCAGTCGGGTTTGTTACTGCTGAGCCACAATGGGAACTCCCAAATGAGATTCATTTTTATTTTATTTTTTTGGTCTTTCTGCCTTTTCTAGGGCTGCTCCCATGGCATATGGAGGTTCCCAGGCTAGGGGTCTAATAGGAGCTGTAGTCACCGGCCTACACCAGAGCCACGGCAATGCGGGATCCGAGCCGCGTCTGCAACCTACACCACAGCTCACAGCAACGCCAGATCCTTAACCCACTGAGCAAGGCCAGGGATCGAACCTGCAACCTCATGGTTCCTAGTCAGATTCGTTAACCACTGTGCCACGATGGGAACTCCTATAAATTTAGAAATCAGAAAAAAAGGACTTTGACTTGACACATGTCTCGACTTCTAGACAACTCCAGAAAGTTAATCTCTAAAACTATGGATGCTAATAGACCTACCCACTGAGAACAGGGTGCCTTGTGGTGGGGGAGGTATTCATAAAAACGGACACTGAGGTGTACAAAACACTCTCAAGGCACTGCTTCAGATCCTGAATGGCACCTCTCAAACAGCCTTCTCTACTGACCTTACCCTACGATACCCATATTGAAATACTCAGGGCCCCTGCCTCAAACAAGCAGACCTGTATGTTTCAGTTATGTCTGCCCTTCGATCCTTCTCCATTTTTGCCTCTGGATCTCTCAAATTTACTCATTTTTTCAGGGCCCAAATCAAATGGCAGCAAAATTCACACTTTTTCAGCACTACCTGCCAAGCTTTTCCACACCAGGGCACACAGAGAACACGACAGTATTTGTATGGCATACTACGGTACAAGGACAAAGCTGCTCCTAGCCAGAAACAACTGGCAGGGAGATGTGGCTGTCTCAGGCCCCTCTAATCTGCCCTGATGCCATGGGCAATCAGAACTTCCAGAAACTTCTAAAGCACCGGACACAAACATCTGTTCCTGCATTTGTCACACATGCACCCAGAGACTACCATATTGTTTGTCTCTCCTGCCACACCAAGATCTCTGAAAAGAGAGAGATGCACTTTTATTCATCTTTATATTCCCAGCAATTAGCACAGGGCCTGGCACCTACTAAGTCCTCAAAAGCAAGTGCAGAACTGAACTGAATCCTGGAAATTTTTTTTTTTTAACACCATACTTGTAACCTGCAGAGGGATCCAACCTGAGCCACGGCAATGACAGTACCAGTTCCTTAAATACTAGGCCACCAGGGTACTCCCTGGAGGCCTCCTAAAACGGTCTTTGAACTTAGAAACACTGCAACAGTTCTGAAGCTGGACTGTTCAGTATCTTCTCCCTGATCCTGGAAAACAAATCAGTTCCTGTTAACATGCTCTGAAGAGGGACTGTCTGAGTTCCCAGTGGGTTAAGAATCGGACTACAGGGAGCTCCCTTTGTGGCTCAGTGGCAACACAAGACTAGTATCCATGAGCACTCAGGTTTGATCCCTAGCCTTGCTCAATGGGTTAAGGATCTGGCATTGCCATGGGCTGTGGCATAGGCTGGCACCTGAAATTGCAATTTGATCCCTAGTCCGGGAACTTTCATATGACACACCTGCTGCCCTAAAAAGCAAATAAATAAACAATAATCTGACTGCAGCAGCTCAGGTTGCTGCCAAGGTGCTGGTTCTATCTCCAGCCCAGAGCCATGAGTTAAAAGATCCTGTTTAGCTGGCAGTTGCAGCTCAGATTTGATCCCTGGCCTGGGAACTTAGGAATGCTGTGGGTGTGGCCACATAAACAAGTATATAAACAGATAAACATGTACTGACTGATGGAGAAAGAGGACAGAGGGGAAGCAAAAGACATCTAGTATAACTCAAGGTGTTTGAAAAATTGGAAAACTGAAGAAGGTGAATGGTAAAACTCAAAATTTCAGGTAGAGCAATGAGTTGAGGACAAGAATTTCAGAGTTAAACACAAGAGATGGTATTTAGGAGCTCCCGCCGTAGCTCAGTGGTTAACAAAACCGACTAGGAACCATGAAATTGCCGGTTCAGTCCCTGCCCTTGCTCAGTGGGTGAAGGATCCGGCGTTGCCGTGAGCTGTGGTGTAGGTCGAAGACGCGGCTCGGATCCCACGTTTGCTGTGGCTCTGGCGTAGACCGGTGGCTACAGCTCTGATTAGACCGCTAGCCTGGGAACCTCCATATGCCACGGGAGCGGCCCAAGAAATGGCAAAAAGACAAAAAAAAAAAAAAAAAGAGAGAGTATTTAAAGCCTAGGAAACAGCACAGAAAAGAGATCAAAGATGAGGCTGTGGGGCAGTACAACCAACCACTGAGGGTAAGTTAGAGCAAGAATCAGCAGAGGAGAAACCAGAAAGAGCTGAAGCTGAAGACGAGAATGTTCCGCATAGCAAATGAAGCACGCATTTCCATTTCAGTGGAGGGGTGAGAGCCAAGGCCTTACTGGAGTGTGTTTGAAGGAGAAAAGGGGCTAATGAGTAGAGAATGAAGTTTTGGCTGCAGTGAAATGAGAAAGCACCTGGAGGAATATGAAGAATGAGGT
This sequence comes from Sus scrofa, assembly GCF_054392235.1. Lineage (NCBI taxonomy): Eukaryota > Metazoa > Chordata > Mammalia > Artiodactyla > Suidae > Sus > Sus scrofa. The sequence goes on from NC_139385.1 coordinate 18,257,321, forward strand.
TGTTAAACTAAGCACACCTTCAGCAAATAATGAAAGCTGCCAAAGTGCGGGCCCCATCCTCTGCCCTTGTTCTCTCGCACCTGGGGTGCGTACCCACCCCTCCCAGCCACGGAGCCAAGCTCCACGTGCAGCGGCTTCCCACCCTCTTCCAGCCGGCGAGCGCAGGCGCAGTCAGTTACCAGAGAAGGTCGGCGCCAGCCCTCCCTCCCAGCGCCCCGCCTCTCCCGGTCCAGGGCGCGTGCGCACTGCCTCTCAAGAGCTGCCTCAGCGACGCCCGAGAACAGGGACCCCCCGGCCCTCCGCTCCCGCCATTCTCCGAGCGGGGGTGCGGGGAGCCAAGCAGTGCCTCAGACCACGACGTATACCCACCTACAGAGCCACGGGTGGAATAAGCAAGTCGCGCTGGAAACTGCGACGGCGGGAGCAGGCGCGTCTTCCCTCGAATGCCTTTCAGAGTCTGCGGATAACAACGCGCTCACGTTCGAAGATTCGCGGCGGCTCAAGAACCACGCACGCTTTTTCCCTTTTATGAGCAGCGCGAGACCCTCTCTACGCGTGCGCTGTCTTCCTCTCTACGCGTGCGCTCTCTTCCCGTGCCGCGCTGCTCCTTGGGAAATGTAGTTTTTACTTGGACACAGAGTTTCCGCCTCTTCAGCTGAACCTTGTTTTAACCAACCAGAGCGTGTTTTCAGTATCCACTCCTATTACCAAAACCTCGATGAAACAATAAAAAAATTTTTAAACGAGCAGATTGTTGATTGAAGGGGGAGCAGTGGGCATATGAGAACTCTGTACTTGTTCCTTCAATTTTGCTGGAAAGCTAAAACTGCTTCAAAAATTAAAGTTCATTTAAAAAATGTTAAAAATAAATAGAAATAAGCAGATCTGTAAACCCAGATATCATTCTTTTAGAGAGTATTGTCAGGAACATATTGTCATTGTGAGCAAATGTTTAACCACAACGGTTTACATCCTAGTATCTTGTAATCTCTTACATAACCCATACCAACTTTTACGTTTGTTTGGTACACTTGCCTGCTCAGGGAGGTTAGGATCCACTGTTTTATTCACCTATGTACACCCATAGTGGCTGGTATATAATAAGCGTTCTATTTTTTAAAATTCATATTAGAGTCTCAGACTTCAACACAAACCATTTCAGCCCAAAACTTAATGCAACATTTTTTACCATCAAACTTACTCTTCTTTCTGTGGTCTCTCAGTAAGTTGCATGACCATCTACCCAGTCTCAGTTCTATATCCTGCGTTTTATGGGGTTTACAGAAGCAAGGAGTTCGCATTTTCGTGTTTATTGAAGTCTCAGGAGTTCCCGTAGTGGCGCAGCTGAAATGAATCTGACTAGCATCTGTGAAGACACAGGTTTGATCCCTGGCCTTGCTCAGTGGGTTAAGGGTCAGGCATTGCCATGAGCTGTGGTGTAGCGGCTCTGATCCTGTGTTGCTGTGGCTGTGGTGTAGGTCACCAGCTGTAGCTCCAATTGGACCCCTAGCCTGGGAACATCCATGTGCTGCGGGAGAAGCCATAAAATAAAATTTTTTTAAAAAATGAAGTCTCATAAGCTATTTCTCCTGAATGGCAAATGTCAATTTTATTTTCTCCTCAGGGGAGATTTGGGGCTCGTTTTGGGGTGGGGGTGTCTGTGCCATGGCATGTGGAAGTTTCCCAGCCAGGGATCCAACCTGCACCACAGCTGTAACCAGAGGCATAGCAGTGACAACACTGGATCCTTAACCCACTGAACAAGAGGGAACTCCTGGGGCTCAATTTTTTTGTTTGTTTGAATTTATCTTTAATTTCTGAAGTTTCCTGCAATAACTATGTATCAGTTAACATGTATCACTGGATTAATCTTTTTTCTTTTTCTTTCTTTCTTTCTTTTCTTTTTTTTTTTTTTTTTTTTTTTTTTGCTATTTAGGGCTGCACCCACGGCATGTGGAAATTCCCAGGCTAGGGGTCAAATCAGAGCAACAGGAGCTCCTGTCGTGGCTCAGCGGAAATGAATCCGACTAGGAACCATGAGGTTGCTGGCTCTATCCCTGGCCTCGCTCAGTGGGTTAAGGATCTGGCGTTGCCGTGAGCTGTGGTGTAGGTCACAGACGCGCCTCCAATCTGGCGTTGCTGTGGCTGTGGGTTAGGCCGGCAGCTGTAGCTCCGATTCAACCCCTAGCCTGGGAACCTCCATATGCCACAGGTGCAGCCCTGAGAAGACAAAAAGACCAAAAAAAAAAAAAAAAATCAGAGCAACAGTTGCCGGCCACAGACACAGCCACAGCCACAGCATGCCAGATCCTTAACCCACTGAGTGAGGCCAGGGCTTGAACCCACATCCTCATGAATCCTAGTTGGGTTCCTTAACCACTGAGCCACAAGGGGAACTCTAATCTTTTACGTATTTTAGAGTGTTGCCCATATGTAAGAAATAGCTCTGTCTTCACATCCAAATTTCTCAAAAGAATCAACTGTCTGCAGTTTTTCTTCGTTTTTCTTCTTTTGCGGGTTTTTTTGGGTTTTTTGGTCTTTATAGGGCTGAACCCATGACATGAGGAAGTTCCCAGGCCAGGGGTCAAATCAGAGCTGCAGCTGCTGCTTACACCACAGCCACAGGAATGCCAGATCCAAGCCACATCCTCGACCTATGCTGCAACTTGCGGCAACGCCAAGTCCCTTAACCTGCAGAGCGAAGCTGGGAACCACATCCTCACGGATGCTTGCTGGGTTCTTAACCTGCTGAGCCACAAGGAAGAATTCCCGTCCTCAGTTTTCATTTTCTCGACTCCCACTTGGCAACAATGGCTGAGCCAGCATCAGGGAGTTACCCTTGACCTCACTCCTTCCCTTCCCTCCCATATTCAATTCATCACTGTGTCTGCAGTATAAAAATGACAACTCACATTTGTTGGACACTTATCTCACATCAGGCACCGTTGAAATGCTTTCCATGTGTTCGTCCATATAACGTAGTCCATCCACTTTTTGTGGCCACCGCACTCACACTGGTCCAGGGTGCCTCTACTCTTGCCCAAACAACTACCAAATCTTTTCTTTAAAAAAAATTCCCAGGAGTTCCCGTCATGGCTCAGCAGAAACAAATCTGACTAGCATCCATGAAGACACAGGTTTGATCCCTGGCCTCGATCAGTGGGTTAAGGATCCGGCGTTGCCATGAGCTGTGGTGTAAGTCGCAGGCACGGCTCGGATCCTACACTGCTGTGGCTGTGGTGTAGGCCGGCAGCTGTAGCTCCCATTCGACCCCCAGCCTGGGAACCTCCATGTACCATGGGTGCTGCCCCAAAAAGACAAAAAAAAAAAAACCCAAAAAAACAAAACAAAACAAAAAAAACACCCAAACATACAAAAAAACCCAGATGCAGAGTTACTCATTTCTCACTTTTTTTTTTTTTTTTGTCTTTTTTCCTTTTCTTGGGCCACTCCCACACATATGGAGGTTCCCAGGCTAGGACTTGAAACGGAGCTGTAGCCACCGGCCTATGCCCACAGCACAGCTCACGGCAATGCTGGATCCTTAAACCACTGAGCAAGGGCAGGGATCAAACCCGCAACCTCATGGTTCCCAGTCGGATTCGTTAACCACTGGGCCACGACGGGAACTTCTCATTTCTCACTTTATGCCACACTGTTATCATTGGGCTCTGCCTGGCCTCTCTCTTGTTTTATATGTTTATGGCCTTTTATCTCTTTTCTCCACTCCTCTCACGTACATTCCTCAGTGTGTGTCCCCAGTGTGTGTGGGACTGTCTTTATAAGACATGCGTTGTTTAGTGTGAGTGTTTTTTGTTTTTTTTGTTTTTTCAAGGCTGCAGCCAGATCTGAGCCTCATCTGCAACCTACACCACAGCTCTCGGTAATGCCAGATCCTTACCCCACTGAGCGAGGCCAAGGTATTGAATCTGCGTCCTTATGGATGCTAGTCGAGCTCTTAACCCCTGAGCCATAATGGGAGCTCCAGTGTCCATGTATTTTTAATTTACCTAAGTGATATCATGCTACAAATCTCATTCTATTTCTTTTTCTTTTTTTTTTTTTTGCTTTTGGGGGCCATACCCAAGGCATATGGAGGTTCCCAGGCTAAGGGTCCAGCTGGAGCCACAGCTGCTGGCCTGCACCACAGCCACAGCAACACCAGATCTGAGCTGCCTCTGCAACCTACACTGCAGCTCATGGCAACGCCGGATCCTTAACCCAGTGAGCGAAGCCAGGGATCGAACCTGCATCCTCATGGATACTAGTCGGGTTTGTTACCACTGAGCCATGATGGGATCTCCATTTCCCTCCTCTCTTTACTTCCATATCTCCTACTCATTTTCATCTACCTGACTGAGTCAAATCCGTCTGTCATAATCTCTCAAAGCACCATGGAGATCTCCTCTGATGATGACGGCAACACGAATGTCACACTTTTACCTGTTTGTGATATAATTTGATTGATGGCTCTCCTAACCCTCACCTCTTCTATGATCAACTCATCAAGGCGAGGTTCAGATCTGTTTATGCTCATCACTGTCTTGTCGTGGTCTGTACACGGGGATTGGAAAGGAATTTCACGACCCATATTGGAGGGAAAAGAAAGAAGAGTTTATTGAGCATGGCGAAATGGAGAGAAAGAGTCTGTTGAGATAAGAGACTTCCTGACTGGAGTTCCTGTCGTGGCTCAGTAGTTAACGAATCCAACTAGGAACCATGGGGTTGCGGGTTCGATCCCTGGCCTTGCTCAGTGGGTGAAGGATCTGGCATTGCCGTGAGCTGTGGTGTAGGTCGCAGAGGTGGCTCCGATCCCGTGTTGCTGTGGCCCTGGTGTAGGCCGGCGGCTATGGCTCCGATTCGACCCCTAGCCTGGGAAACTCCATAGGCCGTGGGAGTGGCCCTAGAAATGGCAAAAAAAAAAAAAAAGAGAGAGAGAGAGAGAAACTTCCTGATAATCAGGGAGAGCCGATACCACCAAGAGTGTGGTCATGTCTGTTTTTATAACCCAGGGAGAGGAGGGGTCTCGCAACACACCTGCTGACCTACTGATTGGTTGGGATACACTTGCTGGTTGGTTGGGGGGCATATAAGACCCCTATGGGGAGGGTGAGGAGTTAGTCAAGTACTTTTTCTAGGAGGGGACGGGGAGAAAGAGGCCAGGCTGCTCAAGGTGGGGGAGGGGCATTACTGTGAGTTGGGTGGGGCGATGATAAGGGTCTGATAATTCTTGCCTTGGCCAGAGGCTTTGAGTTCAATGTCCTTGAAGGGACCTTGAAGTCCAACATGTACCTTTAGCACTTAGCCTAGTGCCTGGCCCATCATATACATATTTGTTAGATGAAAGTGTAAGAGGAGACGTTATTTCCGCTCAAGGAGGACCACGGAGGGGGCAGCATCTTGGTGGGTGATTGCTACAGAATTTAGCCCTCGGCCCTGCAGGACTAGAAATTTCATTGTGTCAGCAACCTCCCAGGATAGACTCACACTGATGCGACTCGCAAGAGACTGAGGTATAAACCAGGAGCCCACTGAGCCATAGAGAGGTAGAACTGTGGAGCTGACCAGAACACTCTCTTTGTCTGGCAGCACAGTCCCTCCCTGTGAGAGAGCTATAGCATGGCAAAGAAATCTGGCCGTCCTCATCCTTAAGTCTCATCATTTCAGAGCATCACACGTGAGACGCTTTTCCAAAGAGCCTTGACTTTCCAAAAAGATGCAGCAGGAGTTGCCGTGTGGCTCAGCAGAAAAGAATCTGACTAGGAACCATGAGTTTGCGGGTTTGATCCTTGGCCTCGATCAGTGGGTTAAGGATCTGGCATTGCTATGGCTGTGGTGTAGGCTGGCAGCTGTAGCTCCGATTAGACCCCTAGCCTGGGAACTTCCATATGCTGCAAGTGCATCCTTAAAAAACAAAACAAACAAACAAACAAAAGTCACAGCAATCTTTATCGAAAGTCTCTTGGGTTCAAGTGCAGAGAGTTATTATATACCATACTTTCCTAACAATCTCTTTACAAATTCCTCCATTGACACAGAGTTCCACAGCTAAGGGCAGTGCTCGCATCTTTCTCCCCTTGTTGCCTTCTCTCCCTCCAGAACTGGCTTTTTACATATTGCAAAAAATATGTTCAAATATGTTGAAAAAAAAAAAGAAAAGAATTGGCTTTTTACATGTAGTATTGATACTGCAACACTGCATTCACATTGTATGGTATTTTCCCTGGTCACAGACAAAAGAAGCCATATCATGACCAGCAGGTGGCGCAGTGTGCATGGAGCCCAGCTGTGGGGGAAGGGTATGAAATCAACTAACTCTTATTTTTTATTTTTATTTTTATTGTCTTTTGTCTTTTGAGGGCTGCACCGGCGGCATATGGAGGTTCCCAGGCTAGGGGTTGAATTGGAGCTGTAGCTGCCAGCCTACACCACAGCCACAGGCATGCCAGACCTGAGCCATGTCTGCAACCTACACCGCAGCTCATGGTATCGCTGGATCCTTAACTCACGGAGCGAGGCCAGGGATCGAACCTGGCACCTCATGGTTCCTAGTCGGATTCGTTTCCGCTGCTCCACAACGGGAACTCCGCAATAAATTAACTCTTAAAAATTTCCTTTTCCTTGGAGTTCCCATCGTGGCGCAATGGTTAACGAATCCGACTAGGAACCATGAGGTTGCGGGTTCGGTCCCTGCCCTTGCTCAGTGGGTTAATGATCCGGCATTGCCGTGAGCTGTGGTGTAGGTTGCAGACGCGGCTCGGATCCCGCGTTGCTGTGGCTCTGGCGTAGGCCGGTGGCTACAGCTCCGATTCAACCCCTAGCCTGGGAACCTCCATATGCCGCAGGAGCGGCCCAAGAAATAACAAGACAAAAAAAAAAAAATTTCCTTTTCCTCTCTCCTTCTAAAACAGTTATACACATGAAAAGGTCAAACATTGCTGAGATCTAGAATCTATAATGGAGAAAGTCAAAGTTCTCTATAATCTCAGCTGAGGATATAACCCCTATGGAGAGTTTAATACACATCCCATTGCCCCCCCCCCTTTTAGTCTTTTTAGGGCTGCACAGGCAGCATATGGAGGTCCCTAGGCTTGGGGTCAAATTGGAGCTATAGCTGCCAGCCTACACCACAGCCACAGCAATGCCAGATACCAGCCATGTGACCTACAGCAAACCTACACCACAGCTCATGGCAACGCTGTGTGTTTTTTCAATAACTAAACTAATTTTTCTTACAGAAATAGGATTATAGGAGTTCCCGTTGTGGTTCAGTGGTAACAAACCCAATTAGTACCTGTGAGGACGTCGGTTCGATCCCTGGCCTCATTCAGTGGGTTAAGTATCTGGTGTTGCTGTGGCTGTGGGGTAGGCTGGCGGCTATAGCTCCAATTTGACCCCTAGCCCAGGAACGTCCACATGTCACACAAAAGCAAAAGAAAGAAAGAAAGAAAGAAAGAAAGAGAGAGAGAGAGAGAGAGAGAGAGAGAGAAAGAAAGAGAGAGAGAGAGAGAGAGAGAGAGAGAGAGAGAGAGAGAGAGAGAAAGAAAGAAAGAAAGAAAGAAAGAAAGAAAGAAAGAAAGAAAGAAAGAAAGAAAGAAAGAAAGAAAGAAAGGATTTTAGATGTGCTTGCACAGCAACCTCTTTGGTTCAGGCTTGCCTTGGAGGTGGAGGAGTGAGGGGGCAGGGTCTCCCTGGGGTGTCGGGTGGGGCAGGCACCCCGCGGTGCGAGGGGCACTAGGTCCTGCCCTTGAAGAAGAGCAGGGGGCTCCACAGCCGTGTCCTGCTCTCCCACCACTTGCTCAGCCTGCAAGGCCCTGGTCATACCCAACAAAAGATTACTGGAATATTTTCCTCTGTAAGGATGGAGTGATGGATGCTTCAGGTTAAGAAGCCACCAAGCAGCACTCAAGGATCACCCTGATGGACCTCCAGGATGCTCTTGACTTTCATCAGAATGCCACTTTTTTTTGTCTCTTTAGTGCCGTACCCACAGCATATGGAGCTGTAACCTACACCACAGCTCATGGCAACACTGGATCTTTAACCACTGAGCAAGGCCAGGGATTGAACCCATGCCCTCATGTGTACTAGTCAGGTTCTTAACCTGATGAGCCACAATGAGAACTCCTGTTTTTCATTTTCATATTTGAGAAAATTGATAGATGTGCTGAATCATCATATACTTGTTGACAGACTTAGTATTTAAAAAAATTTTTTTTCTTTTCTTTTTTTTTTTTGTCCTTTTGTCTTTTCTAGGGCCGCTCCCGCGGCATATGGAGGTTCCAAGGCTAGGGGTCTAATCGGAGCTGTAGCTCCTGGCCTACACCACAGCCACAGCAACGCAGGATCTGAGCCACATCTGTGACCTACACCACAGCTCACGGCAATGCCAGATCTTTAACCCACTGAGCAAGGCCAGGGATCGAACCCACAACCTCATGGTTCTTAGTCGGATTCATTTCCGCTGTGCCTTGAGGGGAACTCTGGTAGTATTTTTAAATAGCACTGAACTGGGAGGCAGGAGACCCCTGGCTCCTAAGTCGGGAACTAGAATTCCCTTGTGCTCCAAATGCTTTGGTTAACCACACGCATGACACTTTTTCCCCCCTCGAAACTTCCTGGGACACTGTTCCCTGACTTCTTGGTCTATCTGACTTTTCCTCTCCTCCTTTCCAAGTCAGCTAATACATGACCTTCCCTGGGAGTTACTCCTAAATCTGGATTAGGTTCACCTTGCGGCTTGAATGTGCTTTCCCCACATTACTTATTACACGGCATGACAACATGTGGGACACTAGCCTGTCTATGTGCCTGTCGCGTGTGGGATCCGTGTTCTGCTTCCTTTTGAATCCCAGCACCAAGCAAGTGCCTGGCATAGAGTTAGTGCCCTAACATTGTAGCGTCAAGAATGTTAGCCTCTCTGGTCCTTACTTCCTCCTCAGTTAAATGGGGTTGGCTTAGCTGATCTCTAGGGAGACATCCAGTAGTAGAATTGTTTATTCTAGAATCTTCTGGAGTTCCCGTCATGGCTCAGTGGTTAACACGTCCAGCTAGGAACCATGAGGTTGTGGGTTCGATCCCTGGCCTCCCTCAGTGGGTGAAGGATCCGGCATTGCCGTGAGCTGTGGTGTAGGTTGCAGACACGGCTCGATCCCACGTTGTTGTGGTTCTGGTGTAGGCCGGCGGCTACAGCTCCGAATGAACCCCTAGCCTGGGAACCTCCATAAGCTGCGGGTACGGCCCTAAAAAGGAAAAATAAGTAAATAAATAAAATAAAAGAAAGTAATTGAATCTTCTACTATAGTTTTATCTGGTCATCTGTCTTCTTTAGTTACCAGGAGAAACGTGTGATGTCTGTATTATGCTGAAAACGATATTATTTATTGCTATACCATTTCAATAACTATAATGCAAAAACTTGGATTATAGTATACATAATGTTCTATAGCTTACTATTTTTCACTTAACAATGTATTATGGGAGCTCCCTTGTGGTGGAGTGGGTTAAGGATCTGGCATTACCACTGCAGCAGCTCGGTTCACTGCTATGCCATAGGTTCGATACCAGGCCCAGGAACTTTCACATGCCATAGGCGTGGCCAAAACAAAAAATAAAAACAAAAATAAAACAATGCATTATGGAAAACTTTCTCCCCTCGGAACTAGAAATGTAGCTTTTTCTTTCGTCTTTTTAGGGTCTCATGCACGGCATACGGAGGTTCCCAGGCTAGGGGTCCAAACGGAGCCAGCCTACGCCACAGTCACAGCAACTCGGGATCCGAGCTGAGTCTGCAACCTATAGCACAGCTCACGGCAATGCCCGATCCTTAACCCACTGAGCGAGACCAGGGATCGAACCCAAGTCCTCATGGATGCTAGTCGGGTTCGTTATCTGCTGAGCCATGACAGGAATTCCTATAGCTTTTTCTTTTTGACAGCTACAGAATGTTTCACAGAAGGATGTTGATCAGTCAGTCACCTATGCATGGTCATTTATGTTGCATCCTGTTTTTCACAACTACAAACAAGGCTAGGGGCATTTTCTTTCTTTCTTTCTTTCTTTCTTTCTTTCTTTCTTTCTTTCTTTCTTTCTTTCTTTCTTTCTTTCTTTCTTTCTTTCTTTCTTTCTTTCTTTCTTTCGCTTTTTGGGGCCATTGCATATGGAAGTTCCCAGGCTAGGGGTTGAATTGGAACTACAGCTGCCAGCCTATACCACAGTCACAGCAACACGGGATCCAAGCCATGTCTGTGACCTATACAACAGCTCATGGCAGTTCCGGATGCTTAACCCACTGAGTGAGGCCAGGGATCATACTCGCATCCTCATGAATCATAGTTGGGTTCATTACTGCTGAGCCGTGACAGGAACTCCAATGCTGGGAGTATTTCTGTAGGCGACTTCTCAGTGGGTATGTGCATTTAGCATTCTTATTGGGAGTTCCCACTGTGGCACATCAGAAGCGATTCTGGGAGTTCCCGTCGTGGCGCAGTGGTTAACGAATCCGACTAGGAACCATGAGGTTGCGGGTTCGGTCCCTGCCCTTGCTCAGTGGGTTAACGATCCGGCGTTGCCGTGAGCTGTGGTGTAGGTTGCAGACGCGGCTCGGATCCCGCGTGGCTGTGGCTCTGGCGTAGGCCGGTGGCTACAGCTCCGATTCAACCCCTAGCCTGGGAACCTCCATATGCCGCGGGAGCGGCCCAAGAAATAGCAACAACAACAACAACAACAAAAAGACAAAAGACAAAAAAAAAAAAAAAAGAAGAAGAAGCGATTCTGACTAGTATCCATGAGAATGGGGCATCGATCCCTGGCATAGCTCAGTGGGTTAAGGATCCGGCGTTGCCGTGAACTGTGGTGTAGACACAGCTCAGATCCCTCATTGCTGTGGCTGTGGTGTAGGCCCGCAGCTGTAGCTCTGATTCAAACTCTAGCCTGGGAACTTCCATATGGTGTGGCCCTAAAAACAAAAAAAAATTCTTATCAATATTGCATCCGTGTATACTCAAGGTGATTATCACATAGCCAAGAATAATTCCAAGCACAGCAGCCAAGTTTGAGGGGTTCTCTGGACTGGGGCTATAAAGTCAGATAGATGTCTCTTGTTTCACATCATTGAAGCTTCTTGAGCCCACTTGATATACAGTGATGTCACCTGGGTCACCTTGATTCTCTTGGAGGGAAGCTCCTGATCCTTTGAACCTCCCTCATGCTATCCAGGCTTTCTGGACTTGAATGGTTTAACTCCTGTCTTTATTACAGTCAAGCGTCACTGCCTCCAGGAAGTCTGCCCTGATCCTCTCCCCAACCTTCTCCACCACCACCCCGACACCCCCATCCCCTGCTGGGTTAGGTGCCCTCCTGAGAGCTCCCGCACACTGTTTACTCCAGGCTGATCATGCCGGACTGTAACAGGCATGCCTGGCAATCTCCTTGAATGTCATGAAGATATAGTCACAGCAGAAAGAAAATAAACTTCCTTGTGACTGGCAGGTGGTTAATGGGCCAATCACACCTGGAGGCTACAGGATGGAAAACACACCTTTTGACTTTCCCTGTTGAGTCATCTTTTGGACCCTGCTGGTCCAGCTGATGGGTTCCCAAAAGTCCATTCTCTCTTGGCCCCTCCCTCTGCCTACCCCTGCCCCCAGGATCCGGGCTTCATTCTTCCGGCACAAGAAACAAGTACGGTCAAGGTCAAGGAGACCTCCTTTCCCGGCTCCATGGAGGACAGTCATGTGTCTTTATAGCTCTTTGTAGGACTAGGACTGGGCCTCTCAGTTCCCTCATAACAGAGCATCTGGAAGCTGAAAAAGCAGGATCGATCTCAACGCAGTGCTATGTATTCAACTAGTCATTTATTGGGGGCTAACTGTGTGCCAGGCTTCAGGCATAACAAGTGATAACAGAGACGTGATGCCTGCCCTCATCAATAATGATAACATGTGTTAAACACTTAATACATTCTGGGTACTATGCTAAGCATTTGTAAGAATTGGCCCTTTAATTCTCACCACAGGGAGTTCCTGTTGTGGTGCAGCGGAAATGAATCCATCTAGTATCCATGAGGATGCAGGTTCGATCCCTGGCCTCGCTCAGTGGGTCCGGGACCCAGCATTGCTGTGAGCTGTGCTGTAGGTTGCAGATGTGGCTTGCATCCCTCCTTGCTGTGGCTGTGGTGTAGGCCGGCAGGTGCAGTTCCAATTCAACCCAGAGCCTGGGAACTTCCATATGCTGCAGGTGTACATGTAGTTCTGTGCATCCTCGGTCCTGACCGGGTCCAAGCAGACGCTGTTTGGAAGGAAGGCAGGAAGGATGAATCCCCAACAGATGCCTCCATACACACAGCTGTGAAATCTTTGCCAGTGTTTGGTCAGCTGTATTGCTTCGAATGAGCCCTGAAACTAAGATCAGGTAGACCGTGGGAGGAATCCTTGGCCACTCACCAGCCTTGTGACCTTGATTGAGTCACTCTCTGAGCCTCTGTTTTCCTTCTTTGAAGAATGGGGGAGGTGTTCCCTGGTGACGCAGCGTGTCAAGGATCTGGCAGTTATCCACTGCTGTGGTTTGGGTTTGATCCTTGGCCCAGGAACTTCCACATGCCTCCGGCTCCGCCAAAATAAGAAGAAGGAGGCGGAGGAGGAGAAGAAGGAAAAGGAAAGCAGCAGTGCGCCCTGGGTGGCTCTGGAGGAAGCCCTTTTATACCACAGGTGCTGTCGCCATTCTCCCTTTACAGATGAGCAGACTGAAGCTCAGACGTGGGCTCAAGATCTTGTAGCTGGTGGAGTTCTCGTTGTGGCGCAGCAGTAATGAACCCGTCTAGTATCCATGAGGATGCAGGTTCGATCCCTGGCCTCGCTCAGTGGGTTAAGGATCCCGCATTGCTGTGGCTGTGGTGTAGGCCAGCAGCTGCAGCTCTGATTCGACCCCTAGCCTGGGACCTTCCATATGATACAGGTGAGGCCTTAAAGCGACCCCCCCCCCCAAATAAAAAAAGAAAAAAGAAAAAAGATCTTGCATCTGGTAAGCAGGAATGCAGCTCACAGGGGTGAGTGAGTGAAAGACTGCCCCCTAGAGGTAGCTTGGGAATTTGTGGGTGTGTTCGCAGTCGCAGAGACTGCGCCCGTTGGAGCCGGACAGTCCCTCATTCTGCAGGATTGCCCCGACATCCCGCAGGTGTCTGACTGTCCTGCTAAATGTTCAGGAAGCTAAAAAGCAAAAACAGGAGTTCCCGTCGTGGCTCAGTGGTTAACGAATCCGACTAGGAACCATGAGGTTGCGGGTTCGATCCCTGGCCTTGCTCAGTGGGTGAAGGATCCGGCGTTGCCGTGAGCTGTGGTGTAGGTCACAGATGCAGCTCAGATCCCATGCTGCTGTGGTTGTGGTGTAGGCTGGCGGCTACAGCTCCGATTGGACCCCTAGCCTGGGAACCTCCATATGCTGAGGGTGCAGCCCTAGAAAAGGCAAAAAGACAAAAAAACAAAAACAAAAACAAACCCCCCAAAAAACTTATTTACCATGTCATGATTGGATTCTTTTGCTCCTATACTTAGGGATAACGCCCATCACTTTGCAAGAACCCGGTATTTTCTCATTTCCTCCACCTTCATTTGCCTTGGTGTTCATCATTTTTTTAAGTTACTGTTTTCTCCTCTTTCTCCTATCCGCTGGTCTGTCATCATTGTCCCCACTCTGTCTTTATTCAAGTGTCTTCTTGTCTTCACTTTCATTTCCTGGGTGTTAAAGGACTCACAGATCACCCACATCTGGAAAACAAAAGCTAAATTTAATGCTGGCTCAGGCCCGGGAGCAAAGCAAGCAGAAGTGCCCCTGCTGATACAACAGAGGACAAGACCGGGTTATTAAAGGGTTTGCGGGAAGAATGGGGTTTAGGTAACTAATGCTGACATGGAGCGGTGTCTCCTTGGGCTCTCAAGAGGGAGAGGGGAGAGGGGGGCAAGGGAGGAGCAGAGGATTAACACCTGCCCTGGGCTGAGAAGAAAGTCCTCTCGCGCTGGAAACCACAGAGTTTAAAAAAAAGAAAAGAAAAAAGTAAAAAGCTGCCTCCTTTTCTGTTCCTGATGGCTATGCCAGGAGAGCTGGGAGCTGGTGCTCTAGCCTCAGCTAAAGCAGGAGTGGACAAGCCAGGGTGTGGACTCTCTAGGTCAATGTGACCCACGCCGTCAGAGCCTTCAGCCAAGAGTGGAAAATTCCACTTTCAGGTGTTACTGATCTAAACCCCTTCCTTTCATTCACAGTAAATGAGCACGAACATCTGTTTACTTCATAATGCCTTCTACCTCAGTAGAGTCATGATTTGAAATATGGATGATTTTATGTTATTTTTTAATTGACTTTTTTTTTTTTTGCGTTTTAGGGCTGTACCCACAGCACATGGAGGTTCCCAGGTTGGGGGTCCAATAGGAGCTACATCTGCCAGCCTACCCCACAGCCACAGCCATGCGGGATCCGAGCCATGTCTGCAACCTACACCACAGCTCACAGCAATGCCAGATCCTCAACCCACTGAGCGAGGCCAGGGATGGAACCCACATCCTCACAGATGCTAGTCGGGTTCGATAACCCATGAGCCACAACGGGAACTCCAGGAGAGCATTATATTGAGCTGTTTGGAAACTGTGTGATCAACAGATGCCACGCAGCTAACCCTGTAGCAGGCAGTGTTCCAAGTGCCTTGCTGTGGATTATCTTGAACGTCACCCCAACTCTATAACCTGGATACAACTATCATCCTCCTTTTACAGAGGAGGAAACTGAGGCCCAGAGACGTAAAGTGACTTGTCCAGGGTCGCACAGGAAGTAGTGGATCAAGGATTTGAATCCAGGTCATTTGGCTCCAGAATCTGCATTCTTAACCACTCTGCTAGCCCCCATCTCAGGAGGGGGAGATCATCTACTGACCCCCAGTTCAGGATGTTAAGGGGGCTTTCCAAGGTGTTTCTTATTTAAAAGTAAAAGGGGGAGTTCCCATTGTGGTTCAGTGGTAACAAGCCCAACTAGTATCCATGAGGACCTGGGTTCGATCCCTGGCCTCGCTCAGTGGGTTAAGGATCTGGCGTTGCCGTAAGCTGTGGTGTAGGTCACAGAGGCGGCTCAGATCTGGTGTTGCTGTGGCAGAGGCATAGGCTGCCAGCTGCAGCTCTGATTCGACCTCTAGTCTGGGAACTTCCATATGCCACGGGTGCAGCCCTAAAAAAAAAATTATAAAAGAAACTACATAAATACAAGAAAAAGTGGGCGTTGGTTGAGATCAGGGTCAGAACGCATGACAGAGCACAGCGTGTGTTGTGTCCTCTCCCAGGTCATTCTTCACTCCATGTTCTGCCGCCAGTCCTGAATCTGAGCCAGAAGCGGATGGGGGTGGAGGTCAGCTGTGTGGCCGTGACCCCCCAGCCCAGGAAGGGCATGTGGCAGAGGGCAGGCGATGGCCAGGGAGGAGTCAACCAGGTGAGGCGCTGAGTTCCCTGCTGGTTTAGATCCCAAGGGCTGTTTATGCCAGACTCCGCCTCCTCCCTCCTCCCCAGCCCCCAGCCCTGAGGCTCTTCTCTGTGGAAAAATACCCAGCTGGGCGAGCCCCGGTGAGAGGGAGGAGGCAGGGGGGCTGGGGCTCACGGGGGAGGGGATGACTCCTTTCCCCTCTCGTGACTGGTGTTTACTTGGCTGGGTTCTGGGAAAAGGCCAGATTGCATCAGACAGAGCCTGAGGGGCTGGAGCCAGACTAGGGGCTGAGGAGGAGACGTGGCCTTATAAATCGGGGCCAGTGAACTAGGAGGTGTCAGGAAAGCAGATGCAAACACAGCCTTAGAAGATGGGCGAGGAAGAGAGAGACAGAGACAGAGACATTATGACCACCTTCCCGCGAGCAGCCAGCCCCCCCAGGCAGCTCCTATGCCCAGAAGATGAAGACCCCAACCTGGATGAGTACGACCTCTATAGCCTGGCTCATTCTTACCTGGGTAAGTCCCGGCCCTGCCACCTTCCCAGTCCTTCTATTTCCAACACAGTCCGACACCCCATCTCCCCACACTAGAATCCTTCCTTGGGCTCCTGCCCACCCATCACCCTTCTCCGGCCTGTTCCCTTGATCTTTCAAGTTGCCCCCTTCTAACCCCGCATCCACTGAGCATCCCCGTCCTACTTGGCCCTGGGACCTCATACTCTGCTAGAGTGTTTGGAGCAATGACAGATTGGGGGGCGGTACCCTATTTCCACAGATGGGGAAACAGGGACAAGGACATCCCTAAAGCTACGTGGTCATGACCCCCCAGCCTCCTGACTTTAACCCGAGCTCTTCCACCCCCGCCCGCTGGACCCCCAGCCCGTCCCTTGAGGCATCACGCCTCTGCCCACCTCACCGTGGACCCCTGTCTTGATTCCCAGGAGGGAGAGCCCGGAAAGGTCGCACCAAGAGAGAGGCTGCTGCCAACACCAACCGCCCCAGCCCTGGTGGCCACGAGAGGAAGCTGGTGACCAAGATCCAGAACACGGAGCGGAAAAAGCGAGCAGCACGGACCTGAAACAGAACTCGAGGTAAGGAATCAGGGGCTCCCTGAGTACCAGTAGAGGTCCCTCTGCTAGGAAAGGACAGGCCTGAACGTGCGTGGGTGGGCAGGGAGGAGGGATCAAACAATTGCTGTCCCAACATAGAATAAAATGAGACATATGTTGGACTCTGAGTTCCCTAGTGGCCAGAGCAAAGAGGGAAACAGATCCTTTCCAACTGGAGCAAAATTTGGTTTAGAGAGAGGGAAACCGAGGCCCAGAGAGGGTAAGATCTTTCTCTGGAGTCACGGGTGAGTGAGCAGGAGAGCCAGAATTAGAACCCGGGCCTTTGTGCTTTCACCATCTGCTTTCCTTCTGCCAGGTGAGGCCAGAGCACAGACACCCCACAGCAATGGAGACAGGACTGCGGAGGAATCAGTGCCTGGGGGCGGGATCCAGGCCTGCTGGCCGCCCTGCCCCTCCACCCCCAGGACTTACCCCACGTGACTGAGGCTCGAGGGGCTGCCAGGGAAGCCGCCCCAGCCTGAGAAAAAGGGCAGGTTGGGGAGCAAGAGGCAGGGGGTAGAGAAAAGCAGGGTCACCCCAAACAAAAAAAAAAGAAAGATGCTAAAGAGGCTGGAGCTTCCCAAGGGTGACAGTGACAATAAACAAAGTACAGCAGCTGCAGCCTGTGTGTGTGTGTTTTGTCCTCTTTATTTTCGTGGGGTTTTTTTTGGGTACATGTGTATCTGCATTTGCATGAACCAGAGAGAGCAATTTTGGTTAGTGTTTGTATTTGGTTATGCGTCTGGGAAGGGCTGTTTCTAATTTAAGGTGAGCTTTTTTTTTTCTTTTCTTTTTTTGTCTGCATGTTTGGGTGCATGTGTTTCTGTGGTTTCTTATGCAGTGTGAGGGAATTTCCTCTGTTCTTTGTAATGCTGCCTGTGAAACAAGCCCTCTCCCCAGCTCCTCTCTGTTTTTGCTTTTTTTTTTTTTTTTTTTTTTGAGGGCTGCACCCGTGGCATACGGAGGTTCCCAGGCTAGGGGTCTAATCAGAGCTGCAGCTGCCCGCCTACATCACAGCCACAGCAACACGGGATGCCAGCCGTCTGCGACCTACACCACAGCTCATGGCAATGCCAGATGTTTAACCCACTGAGCAAGGCCAGGGATTGAACCAGAGACCTCATGGTTACTAGTCAGATTTGTTTCCGCTACACCACAATGGGAACTCCTCCTCTCCTTTTTTTTCTTTTTTTTTTTTTTTTTGGTCCTTTTGCCTTTTCTAGGGCCCCACTCGCGGCATATGGAGGTTCCCAGGTTAGGGGTCTAATCGGAGCTGTAGCTGCCGGCCTACACCACAGCCACAGCAACGCGGGATCCGAGCCACGTCTGCAACCTACACCACAGCTCACGGCAACGCTGGATCCTTAACCCACTGAGCAAGGCCAGGGATCGAACCTACAACCTCATGGTTCCTAGTCAGATTCTTTAACCACTGAGCCACGACGGGAACTCCATCTCCATTTTTGGAATAACAATCTTATTGTTTCTGTTGTCATCACATAAAACCATTTTTGAAGTAAATATTACTCATGGGTGCCACCTGCAAAATGGAGAGAATGGAGATTTAAAACATTAAGGGATTGCCCAGGGGCTCAAATTCAAGGATTCTTATTGTCCTCATGTATGAGGTGTGTCCCTTTGACAAGGGGGCTGCAGGGACAAAATTCTGGGAGGTCAGCTGCGGAGGAAGATTCTTCCCTAGAGTTATCAGTCTAGGAGCCAGACTTTGAGAAGAACTTGGGGCAAATAAGAGGTGTGATGAAGAGTTCCTGGTGTGGTTCAGCGGGTTAAGAACCCGACACAGTGTCGGTGAGGATGCGGGTTCCATCCCTGGCCTCGCTAAGTGGGTTACAGATTCGGCATTGCAGATGTCACAGTCATTTTGGCAAACAGCTCCTTCAGATTTCCCTTCAAACCCTCCTTTCCACAAAAGATTATTTATTCATTCAGTTCATGTGTATTAGATGCCTGCTGTATTATCTGGTTGAAGGCATGCATGGTAAGGAGGGACAGATGGCACCCTGATATGATTGGAACCAGCCCTTAGGGCCAGTGTCAGCTCTTGGACTCAGGAGGCAAATGGCAGGAGTGATACTCAGCACTAGCTCTCTGCCCAGGGCGGATCTGGTGCATCAGCTTCAGAAAATCACAGCAACAGGAGTTTCCGTCATGGCTCAGCGGTTAACGAACCCCGCTAGCATCCATGAAGACGTGGGTTCGATCCCAGGCTTTGCACAGTGGGTTAAGGCTCCATGTTGCCGTGAGCTATGGTATAGGTGGCAGACCAGTCTCAGATCCCGTGTTGCTGTGGCTGTGGTGTAGGCCAGCGGCTGTTGCTCTGATTCGACCCCTAGCCTGGGAACTTCCATATACCACACCCCGGCCCTAAAAAGACAAAAATAAATAAATAAATAAATAATCGGGTTTGTCTGGTTTTCAAAGCCAGAATTTTCCCCTTTTTGACTACTGGCCTGAGAACACTGCAGCCAATAATGAGGCATCCTAGAGGCTAGTTAACTTCTAGTCAATTACTCCATCTGAGCCTCAGTTTCCCCACCTGTCCATGGCTGAGACCAGCCTCTCCTCTGTCAACTTCGAAGGAGAAAACAGGATGGGAAGTGTTTCGTTCCTAGCTGGTCGGGGCCCCTCCCTGGGTAATGGGTCCTTTGACACTTGCCAGGAGGCCCCACACTTCCCCTCCCTCCTGGCCGCCAACTGACCTTCCTGGCCTTGCCGTCTCCTGACACAGCCTCTGCCTCAGAAGCCTTTAAGTGGCAGTTCCAGGAACCAGACAGCGTGTTCAGATCTGAAAGGATTCAGGGGGTTAGAGCCCCCTCTTCCTCCTTTGAAGAAGGAGAAATCAAGCCCTGGAGGAGAGGGGCCAGAGACTGGCTTGAAACTCATATGAGAACGAGGAATCAAGTCGGCGGGAGAACCTTCCAGAACTCCCTTTTCTGTTCTGCCCCCTCTTTTCCTACACTCTTTCTTTGTCATCTCCTGGTTGTATGTAATATCTATTTCTCCCATTTCTTTTTTTCTTTTTTTTTTTTTTTTTTTGTCTTTTTAGGGCGCACCCACAGCATGTGGAGGTTCCCAGGCTAGGGGTTGAATCGGAGCTGTAGCCACTGGCCTACACCACAGCCACAGCAACACCAGATCCGAGCCGCGTCTTCAACCTACACCACCGCTCACAGCAACACCGGATCCTTAACCCACTGATCGAGGCCAGGGATCGAACCTGCATCCCCATGGATCCGAGTCAGGTTCATTAATGCTGAGCCACAACGGGAATTCCTATTTTCCCAATTTCTTGGGTTCCTTTTAAGAACTGGAGAGCTGACTGACTTCTCTATCCCCCCAGGGGCTTACGGAAATTTCCCACCAGGTTGCCATGATTCAAAAGATGACCAGCTCTTGCAGAGAATCGAGAAAGTCGGTACGGGACTCAATTTTAGCTGGTCCTCGTTCACCCACTCCTTTCGCAAAGGACAGCTCTCAGTTGCACACTTTTAAATTTCAGAATCACGCAAAGGTGGTTTTCAACCAGCACTCCTTAAAGGTGATGCTAATAACAGTCATACATACCAGGATCCATTACCTGCCTCGGGGTCTTCCCAGCTTTACCCTTCACACGGCACTTTTGTGATTTCTGCCCTATGTGCCTTCGAGCTACATTATTTACTCAGCATTTTAAAAATTACAAAAACAGGAGTTCCCGTCATGGCGCAGTGGTTAATGAATCCGACTAGAAACCATGAGGTTGCGGGTTCAGTCCCTGCCCTTGCTCAGTGGGTTAACAATCTGGCATTGCCGTGAGCTGTGGTGTAGGTTGCAGACTCGGCTTGGATCTGGTGTTGCTGTGGCTCTGGTGTAGGCCGGTGGCTACAGCTCTGATTAGAGCCCTAGCCTGGGAACCTCCATATGCCGCGGGAGCGGCCCAAGAAATAGCAAAAAGACAAAAAAAAAAAAAAAAAAATTACAAAAACAGGAGTTCCTGGCGTGGCTCAGTGGTTAAAAATCCAACTAGGAACCATGAGGTTGCAGGTTCGATCCCTGGCCTCGCTCAGTGGGTAAAGGATCTGGTGTTGCTGTGAGTTGTGGGGTAGGTTGCCGATGTGGCTCGGATCCTGTGTTGTTGTGGCTCTGGCATAGGCCGGTAGCTGTAGCTCCGATTTGACCCCTAGCCTGGGAACGTCCATATGCCGCTGGGGTGGCCCTAAAAAGCAAAAAAATAAAAATTATCTTCTGAGAGTTCCCATTGTGGCTTAGCATGTTAAGGACCTGATGTAGTTTCCTCTAGGGTAAGGGTTCGATTCTTGGCCTGGCTCGAAAAGAAAAAAAATTACCCTTCTGGAGTTCCCTGGCGGCTTAACAGGTTAAGGTCACTGCTGTGGTGTGGGTTCAATCCCTGTCCCAGGAACTTCCGCATGCCTAGCGCATGGCCGAAATAAAAAAATAAAAATTTAAAATAAAAAAAATTACCTTATCTTTTTTACTCAAATGTATTTAAAAAGAGACTTGTAATCATCAAAAGTGGAAGCCCACAATCACTTGTCATAATTAGAAGACAACTGTAAAAAGAAACACTTGGTAAGTTCCCATCGTGACTTGGCAGAAATGAATCTGACTAGCATCCATGAGGATGCAGGTTCGATCCCTGGCCTTGCTCAGTGGGTTAAGGTTCCAGCATTGCCATGAGCTGTGGTGTAGGTCACAGATGCGGCTCAGATGCCGAGTTGGAGTTGCTGTGGCTGTGGTGTAGGCCGGCAGCAACAGCTCCAATTTGACCCCTAGCCTGGGAACCTCCATATGCCCTGGGTGCGACCCTAAACACACACATACACAGACACATACACACAAAGAAACACTTAACAACACCTTTTTTTTTAGTCTACCTGTGCACTACCCATGACCTAGCCAGGGAACTTTCGTGTGCCATGGGTGTGGCCAAAAAAAGAAGAGTCCTAGACATGCACACTCGGGGAAAAAAACTGTTGTTCATGAGCCAGATACTGCCAGGAGCTTTGCATACACTGGAGAAGACCTCATTGTAATAGTTGGGAGTTTAAAAAAAAATACTGATTCCTGGCTCCCTTTCCGGGAGATTCTGATTTCATTGGTCTGGGGTATAGCCTGGTCACTTGGGATTTTAAAAGGCGACTCTGGAATTCCCACCGTGGCTCAGTGGAAACGCATCCGACTAGGAACCATGGGGTTGCAGGTTGGATCCCTGGCCTCACTCAGTGGGTTGAGGATCCGGCGCTGCCATGAACTATGGTGTGAGTCACAGTTGCGGTTCAGATCTGGCGTGGCTGTGGCTGTGGCCTAGGCCAGCG
This sequence comes from Sus scrofa, assembly GCF_054392235.1. Classification (NCBI taxonomy): domain Eukaryota; kingdom Metazoa; phylum Chordata; class Mammalia; order Artiodactyla; family Suidae; genus Sus; species Sus scrofa. The sequence goes on from NC_139385.1 coordinate 18,279,223, forward strand.
GCAACAGCTCCCATGGGACACCTAGCCTGGGAACCTCCCTATGCCGCGAGTGCAGCCCTAAAAAGAAAAATACCAAGAAAAAACAAACAAAAAAACCCACAAAGTGACTCTAACTTGAAGTTTGAGAATCACATTTATCAAAGATGATCATAGCAAGAAGTCCCACCACCACTGTAAGGTGGCTCTCCTTACAGTGTGGTTTTGGTCACCCTCCCTTCCCCAGCAAATGGCAGGCACAGAACTGTCTTCCTTTTGAGCCTGGGAGGACTTTGATGACCACTGTGGCTGCGGAAGTGGTGCCATCATAAAAACACCCAGTGCCCTCTACCTTGTTCTCTGTGGTTCTTGAACCCCAGACACCCTGCTGTGAGGAAGCCCCAGAGAACGCCCCCGGAAGACAGCACAGCAAGGTCACCTGCTGCTGGTGTACGGGCCTCCAGTCCAGCTGAAGTCCCAGCGGAAAGCCATCCCCGACCCCCAGACACATGCGTGAAGGCAGCCTGCAGGTATTTCAGCCCCAGCTGTCAGGTTACCACCAGCAGCTTCGTCTTCCCAGATGAGGCCTGAGATGTTGCAGAGTCAAGCCACCTCCGGCTCCCAACCTCCAGAATCTGGGAGCATAATTACTTAGTTGTTTCTTCCCACAACATTGCAATAGCCACGGGCCCAGCCTTAGGGTCCCCCAGGCTCTGGTCCAGATCCTGCCTGCAAACTTGGCTGGGAGTGGGGTCAAGTCATTGTTTATCCCGCATCTTTCTTCTTCCTTTCTTCCTTCCTCTCTCTCTCTCTTCCTTCCTTCCTTTCTTTTTTTTTGCTTTTTTAGGGCTGCACCTGCGGCATGTGGAAGTTCCCAGGCTAGGGGATGAATCAGAGCTGTCGCCGCCAGCCTACACCACAGCCACAGCCACGCCAGATCCCAGCTGTGTCTGCGACCGACACCACAGCCCACGGCAATGCTGGATCCTTAACCCACTGAGCGAGGCCAGAGATGAAACCCACATCCTCATGGATCCTAGCTGGGTTCGTTAACTGCTGAACCACACGAAGGGACCTCCCTATCCTGCATCTTAATTTTCTCATCTGTGAACACTCACCTCTTGGAATGGTTTTGAGAACGCAAGGAAACGGTGTTTTTCAAGCACTTAGCAGGATACTTGAAAAGAACTTAAGAAGGAGGTGGAGGAGTTCCCGTGGTGGCGCAGCAGTAACATCCTCATGGACTAGTATTCATGAGGACATGAGTTCAATACCTGGCCTTACTCAGTGGGTTCAGGATCTGGTGTTGCCATAAGCTATGGCATAGGTTACAGATGTGGTTCAGCGCTGGTGTTGCTGAGGCAGTGGTATAGGCTGGCAGCTGTAGCTCAGATTTGACCCCTAGCCTGGGAATTTCCGTATGCCTCGGGTGTGGCCCTAAAAAAAAGAAGAAGACAACGAAAAAGAAGGAGAAGAAGAAGAAGCAGAAGAGGAAGGAGGAGGTGGAGTGGTAGCTGACGGCATGGACTCTGGGCCCAGACTCTATGGGTTTACGTCTCAGCTGTCTTACCATCTGTGTAGCCTTGGGCCAGTTACCTGACCTTTCTCTGCATCCCTTTCCCTTCGTGTAAAACAAGAGTGCCAATAACATTCAGCATAGGACTGTTGGTATAACAAAGTGAGTTATTGCTATAAAAGGCATAGTAAGGAGTTTTCCTGTTGTGGTTCAGCTGGTTGAGAACATGACGTTGTCTCTGTAAGGATGCAGATTCTGTCCCTGGCCTCACTCACGGGGTTAAGGATCCGGCGTTGCCTCCAGGTGGCATAGGCTGCAAGTGCAGCTCAGATCCGGGGTTGCCGTGGCTGTGGCGTAGGCTGGCAGTTACAGCTCTGATTCGACCTCTAGCCTGCAGGTGCAGCCCTTAAAAAAAAGAGAGAGAGAGAGAGAGAGAGAGACAAATAAATAAACAAATAAAAGTAAAAATGAAACATCAGGGAGTTCCCATTGTGGAACGTGACATAGTGTCTGTGAGGCTGTGGGTTCGATCCCTGGTCTCACTCAGTGTAGGCTGCAGACGTAGCTGGGATGCTGCGTTGCTGGGGCTGTGGTATAGGCTGGCAGCTGTAGCTCTGATTCGACCCCTAGCCTGGGAATCTCCATATGCTGAAGGTGTGGCCCTAAAAAGCAAAAAAAAAAAAAATATATATATATATATATATATATTCTACAGCCACAGCAATTTTTATTATTGCATCGAATTTACCAAAGGCCTGTGGGAGGGAAAAGACTGGGTCATGGGTTCACCACCTGCCAGGGGGAGCCAGGAATAAACCAGGTGTGCTGACACCCACACCCAAGCTTTCTAGAGAGTTCTGTGGTCTTCAGAGAGTCCCCGGGGAGCCATCATAGAAGTGAGAGCACCCCACTCCCCCGAGACCTTCTTGGAGCAGCCAGCCTTGACAGACAAGACCCCTCCCTGAAGGCTAGTCCCAGAACCCGGGGCTCCATCACCCAGAAGCACCTCCTTTTCTTTGTAAAACAAGGTTTTCGTTGCTTTTCTGATTACAAAAGCAGCTGATGCTGTGAAATCGGAAGATAACCCCTAACCTCTTGTTCGGTCCTTCTGACGGAACACGTCCTCCTTCCAAGTTTGGCAAAACACTTAAGGAATAAAATGAATCCCTTCGTGGAATGTTCACACCAGCGCTGTGCAGCCGTATCCTGTTACTTCTTTTCTGGAGAACACTTTGGAGAGTTGTTGTTGTTGTTTTGTTTGTTGGGTTTTTTGCTAATTTTCTTTTTAGGGCTGCACTCATGGCACAGGGAAGTTCCCAGGCTAGGAGTTGAATCGGAACTGCAGCTGCCAGCCTATGCCACAGCCACAGCCACACCGGATCTGAGCCACATCTGTGACCTACCTCACAGCTCATGGCAACGCTGGATCCTTAACCTATGGAGCGAGGCCATGGATCGAACCTGCGTCCTCATGGATACTAGTCAGATTCATTTCTGCTGAGCCACGACGGGAACTCCCAACGCCGGATCTTTTAACCCACTGATCGAGGCCAGGGATCGTACCTGCATCCTCACGGGTACTTGTTGGATTTTAATGCACTGAGCCACACCAGGAACTCCAGCTAAATTTTAATTTTACTTTTATTCCACTTAGTATAATCGCTATGAAGCCAGAATTTTCTATCGGCTTCGCTCACTGCTGTATCTCAAATGCTCAGAACAATGCCTAGGACATGCTGGGTTGCTCAGTAAATATAGACCAAGTAGTTACTCTGCTTTCACGCTATTCTTTCTTCCCTTTTTTTTTTTTTTTTTTGTCTTTTGTCCTTTTAGGGCTGCACCTGCGGCATATGGAGGTTCCCAGGCTAGGGATCTAATTGGAGCTATAGCTGCCGGCCTACACCACAGCCACAGCAACACCAGATCCGAGCCACATCTGCGACCTACACCACACCTCACAGCAATGCCGGATCCTTAACCCACTGAGCGAGGCCAGGGATCAAACCCGCAACCTCATGGTTCCTAGTTGTATTCGTTTCTGCTGAGCGATAAAGGGAACTCCTGTTCTTTCTTCCTAAAATGCTCTCTCCACCGGCTTCTGAAACAGTACTCTTTGTCTACTATTTGACTTGGTCATGATTTAAAAAAATCTGTCTGTGCTGTAAATCAGCTATAATAATAATAAAAATGAACATATCTAACAAGAAAAATAAATAAGTAAAAATCTAGTCTGGGAGTTCCCATTGTGGCTCGGTGGTAACGAACTTGACTAGATCCATGAGGATGCTGGCTCGATCCCTGGCTTTGCTCAGTGGGTTGAGGATCCGGCCTTGCCGTAAGCTCTGTTGTAGGTCAGCTCGGATCTTGGCTCCTGAAACAGAACATTTCAGAATCAATTGCTTCAGGAATAGCTGGATCCAGGAGCTGAAAGCAAGTCATCCTCAAAATTGTGGGCTCCCTCTCCAACTCTCAGCTCTACTTTCCAAAGCATTGGCTCCAGTCTGAGGCAGGTCTTCCCCCGTGGCAGATTCAGCTTCACATCCTACCAGCTAGTCATCTCTGCAGAGAGAAAGCCTCTTCCTGACAGCAAGTCCAGGGACTCTCAGTGTGCCATGTACCCCTCCTCAAATCCGTCACTGAACTGAGGGGCATGGGGCATCCTGAATGGGTTGTCAGCATCAGAGAAAGAGGAGGGATAATTCCCCAAAGGAAAATACAGATGCTTTATTATATGTTTTAATTTAAAAAGGAAGATTAGGAGTTCCGGTCATGGCTCAGTGGTTAACAAATCTGACTAGGAACCATGAGGTGGCAGGTTTAATTCCTGACCTTGATCAGTGGGTTAAGGATCCTGCATTGCTGTGGCTGTGGGGTAGGCCAGCGGCTATAGCTCCCATTAGACCCCTAGACTGGGAACCTCCATATGCCAAGGGTGCAGCCCTAGAAAAGACAAAAAGACTAAATAAATAAATAAATAGGAAGAATAAAATTTAGTTAATTTTTATTTTTATTTATTTACTTTTGTGCTTTTCATTTTAGAGCCGCACCCAAGGCATATGGAGAGTCCCAGGCTAGGGATCAAATCAGAGCTGTAGCCACTGGCCTCTGCCACAGCCACAGCAACACCAGATCCAAGCTGTGTCTGTGATCTACACCACAGCTCATGGCAGTGCCAGATCCTTAACCCACTGAGCGAGGCCGGGATCGAACCTGCATCCTCACTGATCCTAGTCAGATTCATCTCCGCTGAGCCACCATGGGAACTCCCCCCAAATTAATTAATTTTTCAAAATAAAAGAATGGTGGACGGGTGGAAATGACAGGTGTCACCTGCAGCCTGAGTGACATTTTCTCCTCCTCCTCTCACCCCCTGGCCAGTTGACAGTATTTTCTTTTTGAAGTTTCAATATTAATAGCACTTTGCAGTGTCAAGAGCATCAGAGCCCGCGTTCACGTGCCCGATTTCTCTGGAAGGAAGGTGTTGCTATGTCTATTCTGCAAGTGAATGAAATGAAGAAGTGAAGACTGAAACGCGGCTTGCCAGGGGCTCCCAGTAAGTTCCAAAGTGCTCTGCGTTATCTTGTTCTTTCTGGTTTCACATCTGGTCAGTCTGCTCAGCGAGGTGGTTGCCTCTGTGGGCAAGGCCCAGGGTTCCCACACCTCTGCACTCAACCCTAATGCTGTCTTCCTCTCTCTTCCCTCAAAGCAGAAATATGGAAGGTGCAGTTCCCGTCATGGCGCAGTGGTTAACAAATCTGACTAGGAACCATGAGGTTGCGGGTTCGATCCCTGGCCTCGCTTAGTGGGTTAAGGATCCGGCATTGCCGTGAGCTGTGGTGTAGGTCACAGATGTGGCTCGGATCTGGCATTGCTGTGGCTGTGGTGTAGGCTGGCAGCTGCGGCTCTGATTGGACCTCTAGCCTGGGAACCTCCATATGCCGCGGGAAGCAGCCCTAGAAAAGGCCAAAAAAAAAAAAAAAGAAAAAAAAAAGAAATATAGAAGGAGACCAATATTGCCCGCAGGACTGAGATGCCTGGTAGATGCTCAAGTCTGGAGAATACCCTAGAGGTCTGGGAAGGGTCTGAAATGTGTAGAAAAATGGAAAGGCTAAGAAACTAACATCTATTATCTTAGGACTGTAACAGAGTCTTAGTGGAAGTGGAAATGGGAGCTGACAGTCCTCAGAGCCTTTGAGTGAAGAAGGCATTTATGAGAAGCTGAGACCTGAAGGGGGGACAAGGAACGGGTTATTTGAAGAACAGATGGAAAAGTATTCTAGGCAGGAGGAACAGCAGGTGCAAAGGCCCTGAGGCAGGGGGTGTGCCTGGTGTGATTATGGGGCTGCCAGGAGGCCATGGAGAGAATAGAAGAGGTCAGTGGGAGGGATCATGAGCGCCCTGTAAACCACTGAATGGGTTTCTGCGTTCATTCAGAGTGAAAGGAGGAGGCCTGGGAATCGATGAATCAGACTGCAGATAGACTGTTGGGACCCAGGACAAAAACTGACTGAGGTAGATGGAAGGATAGTGGCTGATCAGATACACATACATTTTACATATTCTTTTGCATCAGTCAGATAGTACATTAAAACAGAAGCAGTTGTGGCTGTGGTGTAGGCCGGCAGCTACAGCTCCGATTGGACCCCTGGCCTGGGAACCTCCATATGCCGCAGGATCGGCCCTAGAAAAGGCAAAAAGACAAAAAATAAAATAACATAAATAGAAGCTGTGAGTGAGTCCCATTTCTGGGGAGTGAACTGTCCATACACCCGGGGGCTCCACCTGCCACATTCGGAACAAGCAGGGGACATGGTGGTCAGGGAGGCTGAGACCCCGTGGAGGTCCTGGGATTGGCGTGGGGTCTGTGTCAGCCTTGGAGTGTAGGGCTGCTGGAGGACTTGGTGTCTGCCTGGGGCCTGCCTGCATCCCTCAGACACCTGGTAGTTTTTGCCTCGGGGCTCAGGGCAGAGCCTATTTCTGTTCCATGTTCTCTCCATAGGGAGGCTTGATGAAGTCCCAGGCAACCTAGAACGTGAGCCCTCAGTCAGTGGTCCCAGATCTGGGCTGTCTGCCCTGTGGCCCAGGGCTCCATTGGCCATATCCCTGAGTGCTCTGCTTCTGGCCCCACATTTTTTTTTTTTTTTTGGCTTTTTTAGGGCTGTACCCATGGCACATGGAAGTTCCCAGGCTAGGGATCATATCAGAGCTACAGCTGTCAGCCTACACCACAGCCACAGCAATGCTGGATCCTTAACCCACTGAGTGAGGCCAGGGATCGAACCTGCATCCTCATGGATACTAGCCAGGTTTGTTACCAGCTGAGCCACGAGGGAACTCCCTGGCCCACATTCTGATCTGACACACGTCTCTGTAACCAGGTCCCAGTACCTACGGAACTTCCTAAGCTCTAAGCTCTAACTACAGCCTCTTCTGTTCCTTCCTCACCCTCTTCCTCCAATTGACCTGTCTTTGACCGTCAATGCTTACCTTGGCTTATTAGTGACAACTGGTATTTCTTTCTTTCTTATTCCTTTTTTGTCGTTTTAGGGCCACACTCACGGCATATGGAGGTTCCCAGGCTAGGGGTCGAATCGGAGCTACAGCTGCCAAGCCTACACCACAGCCACAGCAACACAGGTTCTGAGCCACATCTGTGACCTTCACCACAGCTCTCAGCAATGCTGGATCCTCAACCCACTGAGCGAGGCCAGGGATCAAACTTGCGTCCTCATGGATCCTAGTCGGGTTTGTTACTGCTGAGCCACAATGGGAACTCCCTAGAGTTTAGCCTTTCTTCTTTTCTTTTCTTTCCTTCCTTCCCTCCTTCCTTCCTTTCTAATTTCTTTCTTTCTTTCCTTCCTTGGCTGTCCCGTGGCATATGGAGTTCCCGGGCCAGGGATCAGATCTGAGCCATCGTTGTGACCTAAACTGCAGCTGTGACAACGGTGCACAGCTGCAGTTTAAACCACTGTGCCAGGCCAGGAAGTGAACCTTCGTCCCAGCGCTCCCAAGACACTGCTGATCCCATTGCGTCACAGCGGGAACTCCTGACAACTAACTTTTCTTGAGCACTTCCTTCTGGGTCAGGCCTTGTTCCATTAGTCATAGCCAAAACCTACAGCCTGACCATGCTCCAGCCCCTGTTTTAAGCACTTTACAAACAATGGCTCACTGAATCCTCCCACCAGTCTCCTGTAGTTAGATTATTTGCCTAACATCACAGATAATGAACCTAGGCACAGAGAGGTTAAATAACTTGCCTAAGATCACACAGCTTCTCAGTGGCCTCATCAACACACTCTTCACAGCTGTCCTACCTGGCTGGTAGGAGTAGCGCCCCCACCTGGGAGATGAGCCAAGCACAGGGAGGTCTCCTGCCTTGACCAAGATCACCTGGGAGGGGACGGAACTAGGAAAGGTCTGTCTGACTCCCTGACCCCCCTGAAGCTCCGTATATCCCCAATTTTGCCTTCAGATCGCCCCTGAGAGGTGGTCAGGGCTGGGATCATGGGCTTTATTTAATGGACGGGGAAACTGAAGCCGGGTGTGTTCAGGCAGAACGGAGCCGGGACTTGCACGGGGACTTTTCACCCCCTCCCTACCCCCCACCCCAGCTGGTGTTTTTTCTCTGCAGCCCTGCCTCCTGGGCTTCAAAATCTTCCTTCCTGGCATTCGACAGGCCTGGCTTCCCACCTTCCCCTCACAGCCCTGCATTTATGTGTCGCTTGCATGGAACACCCAGCAATGACCATCTTGTCCAGGGAAGGTGCCCCCGCACCCCTTTTCTCTCAGCCACGCCCACCTGCTTGCAGTGGCCTTGAGCAGTGTCCCCCTCATAGGAAAAAAGAGATGGGATTGAGGAATCAAAGCCCTTTTTCCTTTGCCAGCCTCCTCCCCGCCCTGCCACCAGGGTCAGGAGTCCCTCAAGAGTCACCACTTTTGCTTTTTGGGGTTTTTTTTCTGTCTTCTTGTCTTTTCTAGGGCAACACCCATGGCACATGGAGGTTCCCAGGCTAGGGGTCTAATCAGCGCTGTAGCTGCCGACCCACGCCACAGCCGCAGCAACGTGGGATACCAGCCGCATCTACGACCATAGCTCCGGGCAATACCGGATTCTTAACCCACTGAGTGAGGCCAGGGATTGAACCTGCAATCTCATGGTTCCTAGTCAGATTCGTTAACCACTGAGCCACGATGGGAACTCCAAGAGTCACTGCTTTTGAGGGGCAGCTCCCAAGGCAGGTGGGAAGAGGAGGGACACCCAAGCCACCTTGCTGCTGCCATGAGAGTGACGTGTAGAGAAACCTCTGGGGGGCCTGAGATGTGCTGTGGAAGCGGGCGCATGCGTTTAGTCAACGGGGCTGGGAGTCAGGGCCTAACGCTCCTCTATCCTCCCGGGAGCAGGTGGGCGCTGTTCTTAGCCTCAGGGTCTCACCGCTTCTGTTTGGGAGCCTCAGGGGCATGGCCCCCGTTCCAGCCTGGCCTCCCCTCCCTCCCCCGCCCACAGGCTTCCCGCCTTCACCCAAGCCCATCTTTGGTTTCACCCCAGGGTTAGTTCCAAGCCCTGAAGCTGACATCACCGGGCCCAGGGATTCCCCTCCCCAGCCCAAGCTGAAAACGAGGGACTCGAGTTCCAGTCTTCATTCTGCTCCTCATCTGCTGTGTGACCTTGAACATGACTTCCCCTCCCTGATTCCAGCCTGATGTCACATCTGAAGCGTCGAACTTCTGCTTCCTGAACTCAGGATTCCCATGCAACCCCATGGAGTGCCCCAGAGGGTCAGAGCCGTAACAGGGCTTGGAAAATCATCAGAAAATTGGCGGGTTGGTTCCTTTCTCTCTCGATCTTTAATCATGCTCTGTGTTAGAAGAGCGGTAGCATTTGAAAATTGTCGTCACTTTTTTTTTGTGGTCGCACCCGTGGCCTATGGAAGTTCCCAGACGAGGGATGGAATCTGAGCTGCAGCTGTGACCTACACCCCAGCTGGGACAACACGAGAGTCTTTTTAATTTTTTTCTTTGTAAGGACCCACCTGAGGCATATGGAAGTCCCCAGGCTAGGGGTCGAATAGGAGCTACAGCTGCCAGCCTACGCCACAGCCACAGCAGCACGGCCTCCGAGCCGCATCTGCGACCCACCCCACAGCTCACGGCAACAGCAGATCCTTAACACCTGGGATCGAACCTGTGTCCTCATGGATACAGTTGGGTTCATTACTGCTGAGCCACAAGAGGAACTCCCCACACTGGATTCTTAACCCGTTGCGCCAGGCTGGGTATCAAGCCTGCACCTCAGTAGCGATCTGAGCCACTGCAGAGACAACGCCAGATCCTTAACCCACTGTGCCACAGCGGAAACTCCTGTTATCATTTTTCAATGAGGAAACGGAGGTCCAGAGCAGGCTAGTGACTCACCTGAGGTCCCCAGAAAGCTCGACTGCACACTCGAGACTACAGCCCGAGGTTCTTGGTTTCCTTTCCAGGAGTTCTCACCTCTTACCACATCCCTTCCGCTTCCTGCTGGCCTCAGCCCACACTTTAGCCCACCAGCCAAGATGCGCTTGAGCCCCAGGTGGGCAGAAATGGGCCCAGGTCCATCTTCCAAGGTTATGGACAGAGGCCAGCCCTACCCTCATTTCTGCCAACCATCTGCTAAGATCATCAGCCCAGGATCATGCCCAGCAGCCCAGGTGCCTCCTTACACCCCTTAAGGTTGGAGCCTTCGCCAGCGTGGGAGAAAGCTGACTGTGAGACCTCAGGGCTCAGGCCAGTCCCAGACCTGTTGCTCCATCCGGGCAATTTACAGCTCACCAACTCTGAGCGGAGTTAGACCCTTGTGGCAGAAATCAGGTGTATTCAATAATCTCTTTTTCTTTAAAGGGCTCCACCTGTGGCATATGGAAACTTCCAGGCTAAGGGTCTCATCAGACCTACGGCTGCCAGCCTACGCCAGAGCCACAGCAATGCGGGATCTGAGTCGCGTCTGTGACCTACACCACAGCTCATGGCAATGCCAGATTCTTAACCCACTGAGCAAGGCCAAGGATCAAAGCCGAGTCCTCATGGACACTAGTCAGTTTCTTGAACCACTGATCCACGACGGGAACTCCGAAAAGCCCACTTGTGAAGGGGCCATTTGAGCAGAAGAGTAAGGCGAAAGTGAGCTTTGCAGCTATGAAGAGAGTCCTTGGCAGAAGTGCAAAGGTCCTGAGGCAGGAGCATGCCTGGCATGTTCTAGGAGCAATGAGGAGGCCAGTACGGCTAGAGTGTTTTGAGCCAGGATAGAGTGGGCAAAATAAAGAAATGTGAAAAGTCCATCGGAGGCGAGATTTATGGCGGGAAGGAATGAGCCATTCAGGGCAGAATGCCAGTGCCAGGGGGTCCAGGTACAGAGAAAGCTGGAGAAAGGGAATTCCATCCAGAGAAGAGGCAGCAAGGGCATTTGAGGCAGAGAGACCAGCTGTGCAAAGGCAAAGAAGCAGTCGGTGGAGCAGGAAGAGGGCAGGAGGGAGGGGAGAGGCTGGAGGACTCGAGTGCAGCCCGATTGAGAAGAGCAGAGAAGCAGCGAGGGCTGGGAGGTTGTGGCCAGAGAGTGGGAGATGGGGTCCAAGATCAGGGCGAGGTACTGCAGTTCTGGATGACAGCAGGAGTGGCTGCGGTGGGGGTGGGGGGCAGAGGGGTGAGTAGGGCTGCCATGCCTCCAGGACAATGGCAAGACTTGGGGATATGAGGAAGACCAGCCAGGGCCTCTGCCTGTTGCCACCACCCGTCTCAGGATGGATGGAACCCACAGCGGGGAGCACCAGCTGCATGGGACGGGGAGAACCGGTTGGCACCACTGGGGGGCGCTGCAAAGGAAACCGGTCCTGGCTCGGCAGGTGCCAGCAGCTCTTCCTTTTCCTTCTCCTCCAGTAGCCCCCTGGGCTTGCTCCCCTGGCGGGTGCTGGTACTTCCCTGGCAGTTGGTCCCAGGTGGCCCTGCCCAGGCACCGCCGAGGAGGCAGGGTACAGGAAGGGGAAGCCCCCTAGGTTTCTGTCTCAGAGCTGGGACCCAGCAGGGAAACCCCATGGGTCCTAAAAGGAAAGTGGCAGCCGTGGTCTTGGGGGAAGACCAAGAAACCCCCATCTTCTCCCTAAAGATGGGAAATCCAGGGTGGGGCTGAGGGTGGGGCTATGCTGGAAGGGCGAGCGGTAGCCTGGCCCCTGACCGCTGTCTACAGAACAGAAGCACCAGGACAATTCTGGGACCTGGCTGAGCCCTGATCCTGATCTCACAGAACCCCGACTTGGCCACAAGCTGAGCCCTGACCCTGGTCATTGGCTTTTATCCCAGCCCAAGCCAGAGCTCTGACCTGAGTCACAGGCTCAATTGAAACCTTGGCCACAGGAGTTCCTGTGGTGGCTCAAGTGGGAACGAACCCAACTAGTAGCCTTGAGGATGCGGGTTCCATCCCTGGCCTCATTCAGTGGGTTGAGGATCCGGCATTGCCGTGAGCTGCAGTGTAGGTCTCAGACACAGCTCAGATCTGACATTGCTGCGGCTGTGGTGTAGGCCGGCAGCTGTAGCTCCAATTTGACCCCTAGCCTGGGAACTTCCATGTGTCGCGGGTGCGGCCCTAACAAGACACACACACACACACACACACACAAACGAAAAAAGAAAAAGAAAGCTTGGCCGCAGACTGAGGTCTGTGCTCTGTCTGAACAGAGCCTAACCACTGATAGCTCTGACCCCAAACATAAGCAGAGCCAGGATGTTGGCTCAGACAAACCTCTGAGGAGTCCAGCCCTCGACCAAGTCCTGATCCTAGTTATAGACTGAGCAGTAATCCTGGATCTGACTCTGGCTGAAGGCTGAGCATGACCCTGAATGCACCTGTTCTCATCCCTGACCCTGGCTGCTATAGATCAAACCCTGTCTCTGTCCGGACCCAGACAAAGCCCCCCTCCCAGCCACCCACCGAGCCCTGACTTCCCTGGCATTCCCTCCCTCAGCCATCTGGTAAACCAGAAGAGAGTAAGGATGACTCAAAACCCCCAGTCCCTTCGGATGGGCAATCCCCTTACCTGGCCATCCATCTTTTGCAGGACAGTGAGCTGGTGATGGCGCTAGGATGACAATGACAAAGCAGAGAAACGGGAGGGGGTTCGAGTCTCTGGGACCTACCAGCACGCAGTGTGGGGTGGCACACCCGAGAGTGGGGAAGTGAGGGGAGGGCTGGGCCTGGGAGCCCAGCGGGGGTCAGAAGCTGGGATGGATCGAAACCCCAGCTTCCCGCCTCCCCCACTGCACCTCCCACCCTCTCTGGGAAGGGAAATTACATTTCCCCATTTTAGCGAGGGGTGGCGAGGAGGGAAGACTGAGTGAACACAAAGCCGAAAGTACAAGCAGCACGGAAAGTGAAACTGGGCGCAGCCCCCAGTATAAGATTCCCCCTGCCCGGGAGATGGCTGGCCAAAGAGGCTGGGCCCCGCCATGGGCCAGATGGCAGACGACCTTGGCTGGCGTGAGTTGGAGGCTAGGGCTGGGGGTAGAGGGATGGGGGACTTGGCGGAGCCTGGGCAGAGGGTGGGTGACTTTGACTTCTGTGGCTCAGGGCCAAGGGCTGAAAGACACGGGACCCAGCTGACGGGAGAATGGGATAGAGTCAGACATAAATGGGGAAGAGGGGCTGGGGCAGGGGGGTAATTGCTAGGCCAGGGCTGGGGAGAGGATAAGGTGGGGTGGCTGGCATGCATGGGGGGACAGGGGCAGAAGGCTGGAGGTTTGGTGAGGGCTGGGCTGAGAATGGGAAGACTGGATGGGTGTGAATGGGGAGAGCTGGGGCAGGTGCTGTGACCAGGGTGGGGACCAGGCAGATAAATGAGGAGTTTCCTTGGAGTGAATGAGCAGGGGCCAGTCCACTTGGCTGAAGACAGGGCGGCCAGAGGAAGAACAGCAGGGCAGGCGGAGCTGGCCCGAGGGGGTGACATTGGGGGCAAGGAGTCAGGAGCTTAACTGGGGCAAGAGTCTGGAGTTTGGAGCTTCGAAGGAGGTCCAGTCTGGGGTTGGTGACTGAAGGGCTCAGAGGCTGGAACCAGAGCTATGGGCGGAGGAGCGGATGGCAGGGGGCTGAGTAGGGACCGAGGGCTGGAGGGTGGAGATGGAACCTTCCAAGTCCAGAACGCAAGACCCAGGCTTGCCTGCAGAGGTGGAAAGAGAAGCCAAGAGAAGGGTCCAGGGGCTCCACAGCCCAGGCAGGAAGCAGGGAAATGGTACAGCTCAGTTCGAGGTGGGAACACCGTCCCCCAGGGTAGGGGCAGGGTGGGGAGGGGGAGGGCAGTACCCACCCATACAGCTAGGGAGAACCCCACACTGCTTTCGGTCTCCAGGGTGCCAGAGTGGTCCCAAGTCAGGGAACCCGAATGCTAGCCGTGGCACACACGGCCCACCACGTCTGGTAGCCCATGGAGCGGGGCAGGGAGCTGGAAGCATCCAGAAGCTCCCCGTAGTGTCTATGGAGGGGTCATTTCCAGCAGAGCCCGGGGCAAGAGATCAAGAAGCCATAGGGTTAGAGGCATGGAGAGGAGGGTGAGCAGGAATAGACTTGAACTTCGGGGCTGGTTTTGGTTTGTGTTTCATGGAGAATTGCATAACCCCCCGTGATTGCTAGATTTCCTCTCCCTGAAAGAGAAACACGGCCCTCTTCCCAGAGCCACACTGCCTCTCTTCCCTCTTTCCAGGAAAGACAGGGCAGGAAGCGCTTTCAGGAATCAGCTGATCTGACTCCCCCATTTTACAGATGGGAAACTGAGGCACGGGGAGAGGGTGTGACTTGCTCAAAGGAAGAACCCAAATGAAAACCAGAGGTTCGGCCTCCCATGCCAGGCGTCCTTCTCCTTTCCTGGCCCCTCCTGTCCCTCCCCCCCTGCAAAGTGACCCGTGGGCCTCAGGGGAGGCTGGACCAATCTGTCCTCCTGACTCCCTGGGAGAGAGCTTTTAGCATCACCAGTCCACCCCCGAGGCCCTGGTTCAGGCCATCAGAGCTGCCCGGCTAAGCCTGAGGACTCCTTGGCAGAACAGACGGTGCCCGCTCCGGGGGGTGGTGGTGACCTCCTCTGCGTTCCCTGGCAGAAGCACCCAGGCTCTGCCTTTGGGCAGATCTGGAATCCAGTCCTCAGTCCCTTCATCCTCTGGCTATGTGACCTTGGGCGGGTCAACCCCACTGAAGCTCACTTTCCCCATCTGCAAAATAGGGGGCATGACAGCATCCCTGCGGCCACATACAATCGTGCTGTTTAGTCGCTGAAAAAGGGAGTTAGCTGAGGGAGCTGGTGGGGATGGAGATCCAGCCGGAGATCCGTTTGCAAAAGTAGGGCCTCCATGCAATGCAGTGTCACCTGGGGGAAGGGCATTTTCCTGTCCTTGGACAGAGGTGACTTACGGTGGCCTTCATAGCTTCCATCTCAGAGCGGTTTTGAGGGGTCAGTGAGATGATACACACACGCGCTTGCCTGTGGCACAGGCTCAGAAGAGACACGGTCCCTTCTTTCTCCTCCTGAGTTCTTCTCAAGCCCTCCGCTCATCTAACTCATCCTTGCCCATCTCTCTAGGGCTCAGCCTTTTGCTGCTTTCCTTGCTCCTGGCTCGAGCTGGTGTCTGGGGATTCCCGAGGCCCCCAGGGAGGCCCCCCCTGAGCCTGCAGGAGTTGCAGAGGGAGTTCAAGGTCAGCCTGCATCTCGCCAGGAAGCTGCTGTCTGAGGTTCGGGTCCAGGCCCGCCACTTTGTGAGTCTCCCCGATGCAGCTGGCTGTGGGGGCTGGGAAGACCCCCCCTCCCCGATCTCCTCGGGCCCCCACTAACAGACCTTTCCCCATAGGCTGAATCACACCTGCCAGGCGTGAACCTGGACCTGCTGCCCCTAGGAGAGCAGCTCCCCAACGTTTCCCTGAACTTCCAGGCTTGGCGTGGCCTCTCTGTGAGTTGGGGGCTGGGAGGGAGGGGGCAGGCAAACTGGGAATACGGCTGGGCTGGGTGGATGGAGAGAAACTCGAGGATTGCATTGAAAATGGATTTGGGGATGAATTAAAGGATAGAATCTGGATGAGATGTCATTGAATATAAAGATGAAGCTGGGGAGTTTCCGTCATGGCGCAGCGGAAACAAATCCGACTAGGAACCATGAGGTTGCGGGTTCGATCCCTGGCCTCGCTTAGTGGGTTAAGGATCCAACATTGCCATGAGCTGTGGTGTAGGTTGCAGACACAGCTCAGACCCGGCGTTGCTGTGGCTGTGGTGTATGTAGGCCGGCAGCTACAGCTCCGATTTGACCCCTAGCCTGGGAACCTCCACAGGCCACATGTGTGGCCCTAAAAAAGCAAAAAAAAAAAAAAAAAGTTGGAATAAAGAAATGGCTCTAGGAAGAGGGTAAGCGTGAAGCTGAGCAAGGGAAGAGGTGGGGTGGGGAATAGAAGGGGATCTGAGATAGAGATTAATCTGAAGGAGGCACAGTAGGAGGAGTCAGAGTAGGGTTAGGCTAAGGACGGGAAGAAGGTTGGGGTGAGGGTGAACATGAAGTGGGGGGCAGAGAAAGGATGGGGATTGCTGGGGAGGACGGGAAGGGAATGAGGGTGGGAGAGAGTTGGAGACGGGATGGAGAGATGGTGATGACGAGGCTGGACACGTGGAAGAAGGGTGGCACTGGGATTGGGAATACGGATGGGGAAGAAGTGGGAGACAGGCTGAAATCAAGTGAGGAGACGGAGATGGGCTGGGCTGGTAGAGAAAGGAATGGCCTGCAGCTGTGTGTGGAGAGTGACAGGAGCATGGAGGCGGGGTTGGGGGATTGAGATGAGCCTGGGCCCGAGACTGAACATGAGGTTGGGAAAGGAGACAGGCTAGAGACCAGAGGCGGTGGAGATGGGGATGGTGATGAGCATAGCAAGGAAGCAGGGATGGAGATGGGGCTCAGGATGAGAATACACATGGCGGTGAATGAGGACGGGAGTCGGGGCTGGAGATGGAACCCAAATAGAGATGAGGTTGGGTTTGAGCTGGGTCATCCTTGGCCTGCAGGCCTTTCCTGATGCCTTCTCTCCCCTTCCACAGGACCCAGAACGACTCTGCTTCCTCTCCATGACACTTCGCCCCTTCCATACCCTGTTGGGGGGGCTGGGGAGCCAGGGGTTCTGGACCAGTTCAGAGAGGATGCAGCTGTGGGCCATAAGGCTGGATCTCCGAGATTTGCAACAGCATCTCCGCTTCCAGGTAGAGTGTCCACCCCCTTCCTCGACCCCCCAGAGACCAACACACAATACGGAGGTTCACTGGCTCCCTTTTAAAACACCCCCTGCCCAGAGGTAGTCTGGAAGGAGATGCTCCAGATCCTGCGCGTGCGTGCGTGCGTGCGTGCGTGCGTGTGTGTGTGTGTGTAGCTGCACCAGGTCCAAGCTCTGCCCCCTAAAGCTCTGCCTTCTCTTGGGGTCTTGGTCTCAAATGAGAGAGCAGCTCTGAAGCACCCAGGACAGCGCCTGGCATCGGCAGACCCTACAGCAAAGTAGGTTCCCTTCTCCCTCATCCTCTGATATCATCAGATCCTCCTGAACATTTCCAAGGGTAATTGGAATTTTATCCTTAATAAAAGGAGAAGAGAAAATGAAAGCAGTGTAGGAGTTCCCGTCGTGGCTCAGTGCTCACGAATCTGACTAGGAACCATGAGGTTGGGGGTTCGATCCCTGGCCTCGCTCCGTGGGTTAAGGATCCGGCGTTGCCGTGAGCTGGGGTGTAGGTTGCAGACACGGCTCAGTCTGGCCTTGTTGTGGCTGCGGCATAGGCCAGTGGCTACAGCTCCGATTCGACCCCTAGCCTGGGAGCCTCCATATGCTGCGGGAGCGGCCCTAGAAAAGGCAAAAAGACAAAAAGAAAAAGAAAAAAGCAGTGTAAAAACTAACCCTGTCACCTTTCCGCCCATTTCTGGTCCTAAGACAACACTTAAGAGAGGAACTTCTGGGGACCGCAAAGCCCCAGGGCAATCCTGGATGACAGAGAGCCAGCTGCGTGAGCAGACACCTTGCTCTATGACTTCCGATTTCCTTCCATTTTTTGTTTTTTTTCGGGCCATACCCGTGGCATATGGATGTTCCCAGATTAGGGGTCAAATTGGAGCTGCAGCCACTGGCCTACGCCAGAGCCATAGCAATGTGGGATCCAAGCCACAGCTGCAACCTACACTCCAGCTCACGGCAATGCCGGATCTTTCACCCACTGAGCGAGATCAGGGATTGAACCCATGTCCTCAAGGATACTAGTCGGGTTCATGACTGCTGAGCCACCACTGGAACTCCAGACTTCTATTTTCTTGAACAACAATATCAAAAGATAATCAGTCAGTTCACAGGAAATGATGACCTCATGAAAGATGTGAAATAGGGGGTGTCCAGAAAAATCATGAGCTTGTGGTCTCTGAGGTCATCCTGCACAGGACACATAGAGAAACAAGGACACGTGCTGGCTTTGGCCACACACATACTAAAATTAGAATGACGCAGAGAAGATTAGCCTGGCCCCCTGTAACCCACCGAGCGAGGCCAGGGATCGAACCCGCAACCTCATGGTTCCTAGTTGGATTCGTTTCCGCTGTGCCATGATGGGAATTCTGGAAGTGTTCCATATTAAAAAAGAAAGAAAGGAAAAGAACCAAGGACTCCTTCGGGGTCGAGGGCTGGCCTTTCTCTGACCCAGGAGCCTCTCCTTACAGGTGCTGGCTGCTGGATTCAACCTACCTGGTCAGGAGGAGGAGGAGAACGAGGCGGGGAAGGAGCTGCTCCCAGGGGCTCCGGGTGGTCCCTCGAAGCCGGCAGCGCAGGTGTCCTGGCCGAGGCTCCTCTACACTTACCAGTTGCTACACTCCTTGGAACTTGTCTTGTCTCGGGCCATGAGGGACTTTCTGCTGCTCTCCCGGGCCGGGAACCCAGCCCCGGCCTTGGGGTTCCCAACACCCAGCTCCCCACCCTGATGGAATGACGTCTCAGCACCTTCCCTCCACCCACGCGAGGACTGGAGTCTGGGCCACCAGGACCCCTTCCAGCTCATCTGCCATAGACAAGGCAGGACTCCCCGGATCTCCCGCCCCAGACGCCACTCAATAACGTAAGGCCCCTCCAGTCCTTGCCTGATATTTATTTCTTGGATATTTATTTATTGTTCAGGGAAATGATGGTTTATTTATTGTTTGGGGGGCCTGCTAGTCATCCTCAGACTAGGCAGCCATGCTGGGTGCATTAATAAAGCACTCTCACCCTCTCTCTGCCTCGGCTTCTTTTTGGAGAAGGGGTGCCTGACACCCATGGGGGGCCTGGAATGTCTGCAGCTTCTGATCACCCTGGACTCCTCTGCTCCTACTTTTGGGGGGTTCCTGGCCTGCATCCCCTGCCCCCCACTCTGGCTACTTCAGCTGGTGGTTGCCATAGTAACCAGCAGACTTCCAAGTCTGAGCTCCCACTTTGGAAGCTCAAGACGGCTGGTCGGCTTCCCATCAGCTTTTGCTTACAAATGGAGTTCCCCTGGGCTTCCTGACCCCTTCCTCTGGGGACCTGTCTCTGTCCCCTCTCAGCCCTCCAGGCCCCTGACACAGGCTGGGGGCAGTGGTCAAGGCAGGACATCAGAGAGAGGTGATTCCAGGCGGAGCCGTGGTCCATCAGCCACACTGGAGAGTCAGACTCCCTGCGTTCATGGTTTTTGAAGAGATCTGGTTCTTTCTGCTCCGTGGAGGCCACGCCAAGAAACTAAGGCCCAGAAGGTGGGAAGGATGCATCACAAATGGCAGAGGGAGCCAGGCTGAGCAGGGATCCACACAGCCTTTGGAGCCTTGCTCAGGGTGTGGCCCCCCCCCCAGAGTCTCAAGTCCTGGTCACTGGGGCTTTGGCTGGCCCAGCCTGGCCCGCAGTTCCTGCATCATGCCGGGATGCCCGAGGCCAAACCTGCGGGTAGAAGATGAACCGAGGGAGCTAGTCTCCAGGGGCTACCTGCCTCCCCCATCCCAGCCCTGTCTCCTCACCCTGTGCTTACCCCTGTCCCAGGGGCCTTCTCCTAGCTGGCAACGGGGTCCCTTCGGACCTTGGGGGGCTTGGCTCTGGGGTGTTCTCTGGCTGGAGAAGTCTCTGCTTGGAGGCTGGCAGCTCCTCTTCTGGTGGGGGGCTGGGAGGCTCCTCCTGCTGCTCGGGGGCCAGGGACCGCCGGAAAGAGGGCCGGGAGCGGCGCTGTGAGGCGCTTCGGGAGAGAAAGACCCGGCTCCTCGGGATGGAGACATCCAGGCGAGACCCAGGGAGCAGGGCCTACAGGGAAGACAGCATTTGAGATACCACGGGGGGGGCCGCTTGGGGGGGGGGAGTTCCCATTGTGGTTCAGTGGGTTAAGAACCCAATTAGTAGGAGTTCCCGTTGTGGTGCAGCAGAAATGAATCTGACTAGGAACCATGAGGTGGTGGGTTCGATCCCTGGCCTCACTCAGTGGGTTAAGGATCCGGCGTTGCCATGAGCTGTGGTGTAGACCGCAGACGTGGCTTGGATCCAGTGTTATTGTGGCTGTGGTGTAGGCTGGCAGCTACAGCTCTGATTAGACCCCTAACTTGGTGACCTCCATATGCTGCGAGTGCAGCCCTAAAAAGACAAAAAAAAAAAAAAAAAAAAAAAGTACCCAACTAGTATCCATGAGGATGCAGGTTCAATCCCTGCCTCGCTCAATGGGTTAAGGCTCCAGTATCCCCACAAGCTGCAGCCTAGCTGCAGCTGTGGCTCAGATCCCATCTACACTGCTATCCTGTGGTGTAGGCCAGCAGCTGCAGCTCCCATTTGACTCCTAGCCTCGGAACTTCCATATGCCGCAGGGGTGCCCCCCCAACCCCGCAAAAAAAAAAAAAAAAAAAAAAAAAGTGGGAAAAAAAAAAAGAGAGAAAGAGGTACCACGAGGCTGGCTTTGAGGTTCTACTCTGTCCAGCCCTCGATGCTACCCAGAGCCCTCACCTCACTCCAGGTGCCGTGAGCATCCCCTGCGGCGCTCCCTGCAGCCTCGCTACACGGTCCAGGCTCGGCCTCTGCAAGGTCCTGGTTTGTCCACTGGTCCTCTTGGACTTGCATATCCTCCAGGCCTTCTGGATCATTCTCAGCCTCTGCCTTTTGGTCTTGGACATCCTCCATGTCAAGAGGTCTTTGTGCCTCTCCCTCGGGGGGCTGGTCCCCAGGCTGCCCCTCACCACCTGGCCCCTGTTCCCTCACTTGCCAGCCCCCAGCCTTTTCTTCCCAGAGTATCTGGCCTCCTGGGAGGCCCTCTGCCCTCCACGCCTGGAAGCCTGAAGTAACATCCACCAGCCCACAGCTTTCTTCTGCCACTGCAAACGCCCCAGGCTCCACCTGCTCCCGGTCAGGCTCGCCCTCCGTGGCCTCAAAAGCCTCTACTTGGCCACCCCTGCCAGGCACCCCCTTCTCTGCGGAGCCCTCCAGGCCAAACTCCTGCCAGCCTTGCTTCTCACCCTCTGCAGCCTCCACCAGCTCTTCACCTCCACCAGATTCCACTCTCCCTTCGGAGTCCCAGCCTCTCCCACCTGCTTCCCTGGCCTCTCTTTCAGGCCCTTCCCCAGCCCCAGGCGCTCTTCCATCCAAAGCGGCCCTGTCCTCCACATTCTGGGCAGCCAAAGAATTTGCCTCCATGTCCTTGCTGTCCTGGAGCCTCCAGCCACTCCCGAATGTTCTGTCTGCCCCCCAGGGCACGGCTGCCTCCCTCTCCCCCTCCTTGGTATCTCCAGCATCTGACTCTCCTGGGGACGGGCTGGTCCCTGCTGCTGGCCCATGCCCTCCACCCAGCCCCTGGTTCTCTGCTCCCAGGGCCTCGCCCTCCTCTGCTCCATGCCAGGCTTCCTTTGCTGTCACGCACTCCTCGGCTGCCTCCAGGATGTCTGGTGGCGCAGATTCTCGGCCTCTTTCAGCCTCAGCCACAGCCTGGCCTCCCACAGCCTCCTCCATCCCATCCTCAGCATCCTCATCTTCCTCCTGGGAATTCCCTCTCTCCTCATCCCTTCTTTGGCTGTTTCCCCAGGCTTCCTCCACTGAGCTGTTGGGCTCGACATCCCCTGCATTCCTAGAATATTCCTCCAGGATCCTCTCTGTCTCTTCCTTGCCCGGGGCTGGAATACTCCAGAGCTCTTCCTGACCCACCTGCCCTCCCTCAGGTTGCTCCCCTGGGGCCTGGGGACCTCCTACCAGCTCAGGTTCTTGGTTTTCTGTGACCTCGTGCTCAAGGCCCCCCCACTCTGCCTCCAGTGCTTCTACCCCCATCTGAGCCTCCTCCTTTCCCCTCTCCCTGCTGAACTCCTGGGGCCTGGCCTCTGGGGTTTTCTCCGAGTCAGCTGCACCTTCAGCCTCTTTTGCCACTTCGTCCTGGAGCAGCTCAGCCTCTGCGGCCCAGCAACTTTCCTCAGGCTGCTTGGCTTCCTCTGCCTGCACCACCTCCTGGAGGCTGGCTTGAGAGGCCCCAGTCTCTGCATCTTGCCTCCCTGGGGCTTCTTCCTCAGCCTGATCTGCCTGGACCTCCAGGCCCTCCCCCAGCAGCCCCTCTGACCCCTGGCCTTCCTCAGCCTCGCTCCCTGCTCTCTGCTCCCTAGCTGCTTCTAACACTCCCTCAGTTCCCAGGGCCTGTGTCTGTTCGGGGAACAGGCTCACCTCAGCCTCTCTGGGCTCATCCACCTCCCACCTCTGGTCTCCCTTGCAGGTCTCCTCTAGGGCCCAGGCTCTCCCAGTCCCCATGGAGGTCCTTTCTCCTGGGAATGCCCCATGTTCTGTCTCGTTGACTGCGAGAAGGTCAGCCTCCTCCCTGCCTGAGATTGTCTCAGCCTCCTCTCTGTCCGAGATTGTCCTAGCCTCCTCTCTGCCCGAGGTTGCCCCGGCCTCTTCTCTGCCCAAGATTGTCTCGGCCTCCTCTCTGCCTGAGGTTGTACTGGCCTCCTCTCTGCCGGAGGTTGTCTCAGCCTCCTCTCTGTCCGAGATTGTCCCAGCCTCCTCTCTGCCCGAAGCTGCCCTGGCCTCTTCTCTGCCCGAGATTGCCCTGGCCTCCTCTCTGCCCGAGATTGTCTCGGCCTCCTCCCTGCCCAAGATTGTCCTGCCCTCCTCTCTGCCTGAGGTTGTCTCAGCCTCCTCTCTGTCCGAGATTGTCCCGGCCTCCTCTCTGTCCGAGATTGTCCCGGCCTCCTCCCTGCCCGAGATTGTCCTGCCCTCCTCTCTGCCTGAGGTTGTCTCAGCCTCCTCTCTGTCCGAGATTGTCCTGCCCTCCTCTCTGCCTGAGGTTGTCTCAGCCTCCTCTCTGTCCGAGGTTGTCCCGGCCTCTTCTCTGCCTGAGATTGTCTCAGCCTCCTCTCTGCCTGAGGTTGTACTGGCTTCCTCTCTGCCT
This sequence comes from Sus scrofa, assembly GCF_054392235.1. Taxonomy (NCBI): domain Eukaryota; kingdom Metazoa; phylum Chordata; class Mammalia; order Artiodactyla; family Suidae; genus Sus; species Sus scrofa. Next base: position 18,302,128 of record NC_139385.1, read on the forward strand.
GAGGTTCTACTGGCTTCCTCTCTGCCGGAGGTTGTCCTGGCCTCCTCTCTGCCTGAGGTTGTCCCAGCCTCCTCTCTGCCCGAGGTTGCCCCGGCCTCTTCTCTGCCTGAGATTGTCTCAGCCTCCTCTCTGCCTGAGGTTGTACTGGCTTCCTCTCTGCCGGAGGTTGTCTCAGCCTCCTCTCTGTCCGAGATTGTCCCAGCCTCCTCTCTCCCCGAGGCTGCCCTGGCCTCTTCTCTGCCCGAGATTGCCCTGGCCTCCTCTCTGCCCGAGATTGTCTCGGCCTCCTCTCTGCCCGAGATTGTCTCGGCCTCCTCCCTGCCCGAGATTGTTCTGCCCTCCTCTCTGCCAGAGGTTGTCTCAGCCTCCTCTCTGTCCGAGATTGTCCCGGCCTCCTCTCTGTCCGAGGTTGTCCCGGCCTCCTCTCTGCCCGAGGTTGCCCCGGCCTCCTCTCTGTCCGAGATTGTCCCAGACTCCTCTCTGCCCGAGGTTGCCCCGGCCTCTTCTCTGCCCAAGGTTGCTCCGGCCTCCTCTCTGCTTGAGATTGTCCCAGGCTCCTCCCTGCCTGAGGTTCCCCCATCCTCAGATTCTGCCCCTGCCTCCTGTGTCCCCTGTGCCCTTGTGCTTTGGCCACCGCTCACCACAACCACCTCTTCTTCCCTTCCAGCCCCTCTGGCCCCAGGCCCCCAGACCTCCTCTGCAGCTGCCTCCTTGACCACCTGCTCTGACCCATCGTCGTCCCCCGCCACCTTTTGCCCATCAGCACCGGCCTTCCCCTCAGGCTCCTTATGCCAGGTCCACTCTGACTCCGCCCCTCTGGCCACCCCTGGCTCTGCTGCTCTGAACTCTTCCTCTTCCTCCCATTCCCAGGTTCTCGGTGTCTCCTTTCTGTTCACTTCCTGCTCATCAGCCTCCTGGCTCTCCTGGGATTGGCTCCTCCTGTCTCGACCAGCCTCAGACCCTGCCTCAGGCTTCTTTCTGGCCTCCAAGGGGACACTGAACTCCTGGCATCTGGTGGCCTTGGCTGCCTCCCAGGCCCCAGTGTCCTGCCTATCTGCTTGAGCCCCATGGGAGCTGCCTTCTCCCCCACCCCAGGTCTGTTCGGTAGCCGAGCTACCCTCCGGGCATCTTCCAGCCTCTCCAGGCCCTCTGAGCCCTCTCTCCCCCTTGCTTTGGCTGCCTCCAAGGCCCTCCAGGGCCTCCTGGGCTTCCTCCTCTACCATCCTCCCCAGCCTTCCTGCAGCCACTTCCCCCAGTTCTTCCACTGCCCATGCCTCCCTCCTCTCTGCTGTGGGGACTTCATCTCCTAGAAGGTAGGAGACAAAGGTGCTGAAAGAATCCTAGAAGAAAAGAGGGGTGGGAACAAAGGCATTAAGGGGAGGCCCAGCCCTCTCCCTGGGAGCCTTGGGCCAGAGGAACTCAGGATAAGGAGAAGGGCGTTCTGGGATCTACGAGAAGGAGGGCAGGATTTGCAGAAGAAGTAGGAAAGGGCCTAGACTAAGGGTATGTGGATGTGTTTGTAGAGATGGGGGGATTGAAATCCAGAGAAGATTGGGTTCCCTGGGGCAGGAACCTTGACTCTGGGAAAAGGCTCAAAGGAGAAAAAGAAGGCAGGTCCCCAGGAAGCAGGGTGAAAGTCTGTGGCATCTCTTTGCCCCTCTCACCAGTGCCCCCCTCAAGGCCTGATGCAGCCCAGGGAGATGTAGCCGGAGGAAATCCATCCTGTCTGTCTCTGTCTGTGTGTCCAGAAGGCTGACAGTGACCGTCCCCACCCACCAAGACAAGCCAGGCTTCCCCAGGACCCAAGACACTTCCTCTTCCCCTGTCTCTCCCTCACACATCCCCACCCCAAGCCCTGCCCACTTTCCGTAATGCCCACAGCTGCTTCCAGTCCAGGCTGGGAAATGGGTGCACATCAAACAGGGGACTCAAGGGTACCTGTGGAGCGGAAAGGGCAAGGGAGGAGGATTGAGAGGGAAAAGTGGGAGCTGGAGACTTTAGAATTGGGGAGGGGGAGGGGCATTGTCAATTGCAGCTCAAGTGACTCAGGTCTTGTATTTACACCTCAGCCATTTCCGTCTCCCCCCTAAGCCACAGCCTCTCTGTGAGAGGAAGCTGGGGTTTGTGGTTCCTGTTTTGCTTGAGGACAAGGAGTAGGAGGGATGAGGGGGCTGCTAAGCGCTCTGGCTTCTCATTTCAGGGTCATTAATTCTTCCCTAAGAGGAAGAAGGGGCTGCACTGGTGACTCCAATGACTATTCCTTCACCTGTAGTCATTCTTGCGAAACAACACTTGGCTAAGTTTTGTATTGCGGTTATTTACGTCTACCTCCCACCCTCCTCTGAGTTCCTCAAAGGCGGAGGTCATGTATGACCTGTTGCTGAATTTCTAGAGCCCTGCATGGGTAGTAGGTTCCCATTTGTCTTTGGTTGAGTGATCTGGGAAGCAAACCAAAGTGGGTACATTTCAAACAGCCCTCTGAGGCCCTGGTGGTGAGAAAGAGCTGGGACAGGTGGGCACCAACTGCTGGAAGCTCACAGAAGAGATCGGCAGGGGAAGGACGTGATGAAGAAAATTCAGGATGCTGCTTTATCACCTGGAGGAAGGTAAGAGACTAATCGCTCCTTATTTGGGACTATGTGAAGTGACCTCGAGCTACACCTCTTCCTCCAGCCCCCTCCCTAAGCCTCCCTTTCCAAATTTCCAATTAGAGGAACTAGATGAGCTGACAGAGTCAGAATCTGGGCCTTAGAATCATTGGGTCTAAGCACCTCTGATGCAGGCAGGAATCCAGCAGCCTGCTCAGCCTGTCTCTGGTGCTCTATTTCTTATTGCTGAAAGAGTCTCTAAGGTCACCTTTAGATCTAACATTGAATGATCATCAGTGACTTTCTCTTTTTGCTTTCTCATCTGTAAAACCAGGGCTGAACTACTTTGGTTCTAAGATAATTTTAGAAAAGGGATCTCTTTACAGCCTTGGATACTCCAATAGATAATTCATGAAATCTTTTTAGGTGGGTGTTATCTTTATTTTCAGTTTCTAAAGCAATCTAAAGGCAACAGAAATAAGAATGACCTGAAGCTGGCCGTCTTTGTTCTCAGCCAGAAACAGTCCAAGCTAGCCGGGTGGCCATGGCTGTTTCTGGCAATTGCAGGCCATGAAAAGGAGCCGAAGCCGTTCGCAGCCATTATTAGTGCTGGCACGATACGGTCACTGTCTTGGGAGCTCGCTAACTAACGTCATGGCCCTTCTTGTTGATCCTACCCACTCCAGTTTTAAAGCAGTGGTTCCAGGGTTCCCTCGGTCTCTCTCTGTCCCACGCCCGGAAGCTGGGAAGGTCTAAGGCGAAGACAGGGAGAAGACCCGGAAGTGGGGCCGTCCTTCAAGCACGTGATGAGGGAACACACCGGTGCTGTCACGTGACTCGCCGTTCCTGGGTGCTGAATGTTTAGCTGCTCTTAAAGGTACAGGCTGCAGGGCCCCCTGCATTAGACGGGGCGGAGGCAGAGTCCGACCGGTGGGTCTTGGTGGGGCGTTCGAGGGCGCGAGATGGAGCCCGGGGTTAGGGCCGTGGCTCGCCGGGCGCGAGTGCAGCGGAGAAGCCGGAGCTGGGACCGGCAGTGGGGCGTTGATCCTTCTCACCTGTCACAGCCCCTCATCCGCCCCATCAGGGCCAACTCTGAACTCTCGCTGACTCTGGACCCTTCGGGGGACCTCAACTTGATGCCATGGGAGGCTGCGCGGGCTCGCGGCAGCGCCTTTCGGATTCGGAGGGTGAGTATTCCCGCCCACCCTCATGGGATTGACTACCTCTGTCTCCGCGACCCACCTGACAGGTTTGGGCGCTGGTCGGCCCCAGGAGAACACCGGTGGGGCCACCGTGCACCTGAGAGTGGGGTGGGGGTCATGCCCTCTTCTCCTCCCCCTTCCAGGGGAGGAGACCGACCCGGCACCTCGGCCTCCTCTGCAGGACCGTCAGGGCGCCCATTGGAAGAACGCGGTGGGCTTCTGGTGAGTGGCCTGAAGAGTGCAGCAGAAGTAAAAGTGGGGCGGGAAGAAGGAAGCGACCAGAGGAAAGAGGGAAGAAAGAGTGGAGCTTCGAAAAAGGAGCTGAATCCACAAAATATTTGCTGAACCATTTGGTTGGCCCTGAGGCAGTGTGTAAATTTCCCAAATTTCACTCATTCACTTTTCACCTTCACCTTTTGGCCACACCCTCCTATCATCTGTAGGGTTACTTCAACCAACTCAGGCTTTAAATTTGAAAGTATGTTTATTTCTAAAAGAAAATGTTAAGATTACTGGTTTGGGGGGTATTTGTTCTCATTTGTTTGGTTTTTTTTTTTTTTCCTTTTTGACTGCACACGTGGCATGCAGAAGTTGCCAGAGCAGGGATCAAACCTTTACCATAGCAGTGACAACACTGCTGGATCTTTAATGCAGTGAGTCACCAGAGAATTCCTTAAAAGAAAACTTTAGATCACTACTCTGGATGGAAAACCAGTATTTTCTTAATGCACATTTAAATAAATGCAGCACTATTTTTCTTTTTAAGGGCGGCACCTGAGGCATATGGAAGTTCCCAGGCTAAGGGTCGAATCAGAGCTACAGCTGGCAGTCTACACCATAGCTCATGGCAACATCCGATCTTTAACCCACTGAGTGAGGCCATGGATCGAACCTGAATCCTCAATGGATACTAGTCAGATTCATTTCTACTGCACCACAGTGGGAACTCCTGCATCACTATTTTTTAAATGTCTCCCATCTACCTCCTAAAAATCATTCAAATACTGAGCCTTGGGAATAGTTCTAGCACGAACCTAAACATCAAAGACTTGGGCAGTAGGTTGGATTGGAAGTGAGGCTCCCTCTTTGAGCCTCAGTTTCTCATCAGTAAAATGGGAAGAGTAGCAGTACCACTTCCTAGGCTTGTGAAAAGGACACATGACGTCCTGGTGCTGGGCCCAGTTCCCTTCCCATCACTGATGGCAGCTCTGAGAGATGAGAGTAAGGAAACAAGATCCTTCATGGATCTTAAAGGGTATTATCTTATTTTGATCTCTGCAGCCCTCTGAGATAAGAGAAATTTTTTCTTTTTTTCTCTTTTTTTTTTTTTTTTTTTTTTTTTTTTTGTCTTTGTGCCTTTTTTGGGGCCACACCTGAGGCATATGGAGATTCCCAGGCTAGGGGTCTAATCGGGGCTATTGCTGCCAGCCTACACCAGAGCCACAGCAATGTGGGATCCGAGCCACATCTGCAACGTACACCACAGCTCAGGGCAACGCCGGATCCTTAACCCATTGAGCAAGGCCAGGGATCGAACCCTCAACCTCATGGTTCCTAGTCAGATTCATTAACCACTGACGTGAACTCCCTGAGACAAAGAAATTTATATCCCTGTTTTCCACATCAGCACACTGAGGCCGCTCAAGTAGGAAGTGGCAGCGTGGGACCTGAGCATAATCCTTTGGGTTTCAAGCTCCCCAGGAGCTTTCTGCTGTACCACAATCAGAGACAGTGGATCAGTGGATGAGAAATACCCTAGGACCTGACTCATGGGGGGAGCTTGGAGGAGAAAGTCATCCAGATGCCTTCTTTCTCGTCCTCCTGGGAAAAGTCTTGGCGATTAGATGTGACCCCAAGTTTGTCGTCCCAAAGTCTGTATTTCTGACCCTCACACTACAAGGAGATGGGGGTCTGGTGATAGAAAAAAAGGAGGTACAGGGAAAGGGGAGGTTTGGTGCTAAAACTGCGGATAGATTGTAGTCCTGAAAGAAGGTTATGGTCTAATATGTCAGTTATGTCTTATGAAAACTTGGTGGGGGTGGGATCTGTCCTGCTCACTCCAGGCTCCTGGGCCTCTGCAACAACTTCTCTTATGTGGTGATGCTCAGTGCTGCCCACGACATCCTTAGTCACCAGAGAGCACCTGGGAACCAGAGCCACGTAAGTGACCCTCTCTTTCTGCCACCACTACCACCATGTCTGGTTCCTCTGGGAAGATAGGGACTCACCCTGGGGCAGAGATTCCAGGGAAAAATTCTTTTTTTTTTTTTTTTGTCTTTTTGTCTTTTGTTGTTGTTGTTGTTGCTATTTCTTGGGCCGCTCCCGCGGCATATGGAGGTTCCCAGGCTAGAGGTTGAATCGGAGCTGTAGCCACCGGCCTACGCCAGAGCCACAGCAATGCGGGATCCGAGCCGCATCTGCAACCTACACCACAGCTCACGGCAACACCGGATCGTTAACCCACTGAGCAAGGGCAGGGACCGAACCCGCAACCTCATGGTTCCTAGTCGGATTCGTTAACCACTGCGCCACGTCGGGAACTCCAGAAAAATTCTTAGAATGAGATGGCTAAGGGGTGGGGCAAGAGGGCTGAAGGTCCCAGACCTCAGAGCAGGAAGGGTCTTTGAGAATCAATGGGGGGAGTTCCCATCGTGGCGTAGTGGAAACAATCCGACTAGGAACCATGAGGTTGCGGGTTCCATCCCTGGCCTCGCTCAATAGGTTAAGGATCTGGCATTGCTGTGAGCTGCAGTGTAGGTCACAGACAAGGCTCAGATCCCACGTTGCTATGGCTGTGGTGTAGGCTGGCAGCTGTAGCTCCAATTCCACCTGTAGCTCCAATTCCACCTGTAGCCTGGGAACCTCCCTATGCCAGCAGAGGGCGGGGGATGGGGCGGGAGGGGGGAGGTTCCCTAAAAAGCAAAAAAAAAAAAAAAAAAGGAAAAAAATCTATTGGGTGGTTGCCAAGGGGGAGGGTGAGGAAGTGGCATGGTCTGGGAATTTGGGGTTAATGGATGCAAACTATTGCCTTTGGAATGGATAAGCAATGAGATCCTGCTGTGTAGCACTGGGAACTATATCTAGTCACTTGTGATGGAGAATGATAATGTAAGAAAAAAAGAATGTATATATGTATGTGTAACTGGGTCACCTTGCTGTATGGTAGAAATTGACAGAACACTGTAAACCAGCTATAATGAAAAAAAAAATCATTTTAAAAAAGAATCAATTAGTAGCAGCTGTGCAAACTCAAATGTTGGCTGAATGGGACTATGGTCTAAGGCCTGGTTTTTTAACCCCCACACTGCTGACATTTGGGGCTGGACAGTTCTTTGTTGTTGGACTTTCCTGTGTGCTGTACGATGTTAGCAGCATCTCTGTCCTCTACCTGCTGGATGCCAATAGCCAATCTGCTACCCTCCAGTTGTCTAACAGCCAAGAATGTCTCCAGGCATTGCTAGATGTTTCCTAGAGGGTATACTCACCTCTGGTTGAGACCCTCTCATCTGGTGAGCGGGAGGATGCAGACCCAAGGGGAGCAGCTGCCGCCTTTCAGGTCCAACAGGGAATTTGGTCCAAGATCAGATTTTTTAGAAACTCAAATTATTTAAGTCGAAGTTCCTGAGTGTGTTACCCAAATCTAGTCCATTTACAGGGCCATCTTTTTTTTTTTTTTTTTTTTTTTTTAGGGCCACACTTGCAGCATATGGAGTTTCCCAGGCTAGGGGTCCACTTGGAGCTGCAGCTGCCGGCCTACACCACAGCTCACAGCACTGCCAGATCCTTTACCCCACTGATGGAAGCCAGGGATCGAACCTGCAATCTCATGGTTCCTCATTGGATTCGTTAACCACTGTGCCACAATGGGAACTCCAGAGACACTGAGGTCTTAAGAAGCCAATGCTGGAGTTCCCGTTGTGGCACAGTGGAAAAGAATCTGACAAGTATTCATGAGGATGCGGGTTCAATCCCTGGCCTTACTCAGTGGGTCGGGGATCCAGCGTTACTGTGAGCTGTGGTGTAGGCCAGTAGCTACAGCTCCAATTCGATCTCTAGCCTCGGAACTTCCATATGCCTCGGGTGTGGCCCTAAAAATAAAAAAAAAAAGAAGAAGCTACTGCTAACCTGAGCCCATCCTTCAAGTTAGAGCAGAGCTGGGAATGGAGTCAGGCCCTATTGGTCTGCCCTCCTGCCTCCCTGGGTGCAAGATTTTCTTCTCTCCCATCAGGTGGACCCAGACCCAACACCCACCCCTCATAACAGCACATCTCGATTTGACTGTAACTCTGTCTCCACGGCTGTAAGTACCATCTGGTCCTCCCCTTACCCTTACTCTGGGTCTGTAGACCCCACCCCTACCCCCTGAGCACCCGGCTGGTACTGCCCTGACTCTTAATAATGAAGGCTGCCATTTACTGAGTGCTTGCTTGCTTTTTTTTTTTTTAGGGCTGTACCCTCGCCATATGGACATTCTCAGGCTCTAAACTGAAGCTGCAGCTCCCAGCCTACGCCATAGCCACAGCCATGCCAGATCCGAGCCACGTCAGCAACCTACACTGTAGCTCACGGCCACGCCGAATACTTGGCCCACTGAGCAAGGCTAGGGATCGAACCTGCATCCTCATGTACACTAGTCAAGTCCATTGCCACTGAGCCGCAATGGGAACTCCCTGCTGAGCCCTTTCTCTGGGCAGCAGATATTAGCTTATTTGATCCACCTGTGAGCTAGGTGCTGTCATGGTCCCCATTTTGCAAATGAAATCAAAGCTCAGAGAATGTGTCTACCGTGACACAGAGCTAAGGAGTGGCAGACCTGGTACTGGACGCAGTTCTGTGTGGCTGCAGAGCCTGTATTTGTAGCAGGTTTAACTGGCTGGCTTCTATCTTTCCCTGGCCACTCAGTTGGGAGGCTTGTCCCTGGGAAGGTCTGGGGTCTCACTGTGTTCTCTGGTCCCAGGCGGTGCTCCTGGCAGACATCCTTCCCACCCTCATCATCAAATTGCTGGCTCCTCTTGGCCTCCATCTGCTGCCCTACAGGTCTGGGGAGGGGGTGGGGGTGGGAGTGGGAGGAAAGGCAGGTGGGATCCGAGAGCGGGGCGATGGGCAAGGCAGAGGAGCTGGCGGGAGGGCTGGGAGCTGAGCAGGGTCGCTGACCATCTGAGCCCCCCACCCCGACCCCCACATCTCCCTTCAGCCCCCGGGTTCTCACCAGTGGGATCTGTGCCGCTGGAAGCTTCATCTTGGTCGCCTTCTCTCATTCGGTGGCAACCAGCCTGTGTGGTGAGTGTCAGGTGAAGGCCCCGAGGAATCACAGCAGAGCCTTGGTGGGGAGGGTCTGCCCAACTTCCCAGCGGAGAGGGATTTTTTCTGTAACCCTCAGAAGCCCGCTAGGACTGTTGCAATAGGAGACAAGAGATGAGGTCAACTTGGAGCGGCAGGTGGGGGCGGGGGTGGGAGGACGTGGATGGCTTAGATGGAAATTGGGATGAGCACAGTCCCCATGACCAAGACTCCGTGATGGAGGTGGCGGAGGCATCAAGGATGCCTTTTTTTTTTTTTTTTTTTTTTTTTCCTTCTGCTTTTTAGGGCTGCAGGCGCAGCATATGGAGGTTCCCAGGCTAGGGCTTGAATCAGAGCTACAGCTGCCGGCCTACACCACAGCCACAGCCACGTGGGATGCGAGAGCTGCGTCTGCAACCTACACCACACAGCTCATGGCAACAGGGCCAGGGATCGAACCCACATCCTCATGACTCCTAGTTGAGTTCATTAACTGCTGAGCCACAAAGGGAACTCCAAGGATGACTTCTTGTTCCTGGTTTGCTAACTGGGTGGGTGGAGGTACCATCCCCTCTGGCAGACATGTAGAGGAGGGGGTTGGTTCTACTTTAGATCTGGAGCCCAGCCTGTTCGGGGATCTGGTTTTGTTTTGTTTTGTTTTGTTTTTTGTCTTTTTAGGGTCACACCCACAGCATGTGGAGGTTCCCAGGCTAGGGGTTGCACTGGAGCTATAGCCGCAGGCCTACGCCACAGCCACAGCAATGCCAGATCCCAGCTGCATCTGTGCCCTACACCACAGCTCACGGCAACACTGTATCCTTAACCCACTAAGCAGTGCCAGGGATCGAACATGTGTCCTCATGGATCCTAGTCAGATTCATTTCCACTGAGCCACGACGGGAACTCCCAGGGGATCTGTTTTTAGCTCCTCCGTGTGAATGCAGAGGATGCAGAAGAGGCTGTGGCCAGACACCTTAAGGGATTGGGGCTGTCGGGGAAAGGCTGGTGTGGCCATAGCCGTGTCTGTCCTTTCCCAGGTGTGGTCTTGGCTAGCATCTCTTCAGGTCTGGGGGAGGTCACCTTCCTCTCCCTCACCTCCTTCTACCCCAGGTAAGCAGGCAAGGAGTGCGGGGAGGGGGTCCCACTGCTGGCTTTGGTCCTTCTTAGTGCTGCTGTGTTCTCCTTCTCAGGACCGTGATCTCCTGGTGGTCCTCGGGTACTGGAGGAGCCGGGCTACTGGGGGCATTGTCCTACCTGGGCCTCACCCAGGCCGGCCTCTCCCCCCAGCACACCTTGCTGTCCATGCTGGGTATCCCCGCCCTGATGCTAGCCAGGTAAGTGGCCTTGGGCCCAGAGGAAGAGTTTTTTTTTTTTTTTTTTTTTTTTTTGCTTTTTAGGGCCGCACCCACAGCATAGGGGAGTTCCTAGGCTAGAGGTAGAATTGGAGCTGTAGCTGCATCTGCAACCTACACCACCGATCACGGCAACACCAGATCCTTAACCCACTGAGTGAGGCCAGGGATCGAACCCGCGTCCTCATGGATCCTAGTCGGGTTGGTTAACCACTGCGCCATGGAGGGAACTCCGGGAAGAGGAACTTGAGGAGGGGCAACTTGATCATGATTCCAGTCTTCAGATCCCTACAGCCGTGTTAGGAGGAAATATGGGTTCTAGGCTCTGATAGGCCTGTTTGAGTTCTGGAGCCACCCCTTGTTGGCTGTGTTGTATGGGACAAGTTACTTTACCTCTCTGACCACATTTCAGATGGGGGTAACTTTCCTTGCTTCCTTCTCCATGTGGTGACACATGTGAAACGTTGAGTATAGTGTGGCTCCCACAGTGATTTAAGGGGGCAAGGGCGGACTTTGTTCATTTTGTGCATATTTTCATGTGTGTTAGGAAGAACTTTTTTTTTTTTTTTTGGTCTTTTTTTTCTTTTTAGGACCTCATCTGCAGCTTTTGGTGGTTCCCAGGCTAGGGGTCTAATCAGAGCTGCAGTGGCCAGCCTACACCGCAGCCACACAGGATCTGAGCCACATCTGCGACCTACACCACAGCTCACGGCAACGCCGGATCCTTAACCCACGGAGCAAGGCCAGGGATCGAACCTACAACCTCATGGTTCCTAGTCAGACTCGTTTCCACTGCACCATGACAGGAACTCCTGTTAGGAAGAAATTTTAATTGGTCTATCAAATGGTCATTTCATAGATTATTGTTTAGGGCCAGGCCTTGTAGAAAAAAGTGAATCAGTTGAAAGGAAATTTTTTAGTAAAAAATAATATATGCAGGAGGAATGTAGATATGGCAAATATCATGAAGGTAAAATATAAATGATTGAATTTTGGAAAGTTCTGGCCTAGCACAGGAGGAACACATAATAAATGGTAGCTAGAGCGATTATTAGAATAACAATGACAGGAGTTCCTGTTGTGGCTCAGTGGTTAACGAATCCGATTAGGAACCATGAGGTTGCGGGTTCGATCCTCGGCCTTGCTCTGTGGGTTAAGGATCCGGCGTTGCTGTGAGCTGTGGTGTAGGTCGCAGATGCAGCTTGGACCCCTCGTTGCTGTGGCTCTGGCTCAGGCTGGCGGCTACAGCTCCAATTAGACCCCTAGCCTGGTAACCTCCATATGCCGCAAAAGCGGCCCTAGAAAAAAAAAGGTAAAAAGACAAAAAAAAAAAAAAAAAAAAAGAATAACAATGACGAGAAAACAGAGTTGACTCTTTTGGTGTGAGCCAGGAGTCAAAATGAAGCCCCATGGATTAGAACCAACAAGGAACAGAGTTCCCACTATGACATAATGGGATCAGTGGTGTCTCTGCAGTGCCAGGATGGAGGTTCGATCCCTATCCTGGAGCAGTGGGTTAAAGGATCCAGCATGGCTACAACTGCGTTATAGGTCACGACTGTGGCTTGGATCTGATCCCTGGACCTCCATATGCCACAGAGCGAAAAAGAAAAAAAATAAAAATAAAAAAAGAGCCAGCAAAGATGTACATTTCTTTTTTTTCTTTTTTTTTTTTTTTTGTCTTTTTTTTTTTGCCTTTTCTAGGGCCTCTTCCCGTGGGATATGGAGGTTCCCAGGTTAGGGGTCTAATCGGAGCTGCAGCTGCCAGCCTACGCCACAGCCACAACAACACAGGATCTGAGCTGTGTCTGCGACCTACACCACAGCTCATGGCAACGTCAGATCCTTAACCCACTGAGCAAGGCCAGGGATCGAACCCGCAACCTCATGGTTCCTAGTCAGGTTCGTTAACTACTGCGCCATGATGGGAACACCTACATTTCTTTTCTTTTTTTTTTTTTTAGTTTATTTATATATATATTTTTTTCTACTGTATAGCATGGTGGCCCAGTTACACATACATGTATACATTCTTTTTTCTCGCATTACGTGTTCCATCATAAGTGACTAGACAGAGTTCCCAAGAGGTACATTTTAGCTCCAGAGAAAGAAGCGTTTCTGCACAGTCGGAGCTCTCTGGCTCTGGTTGGGGGTGCCTTGAAGGAGAGTCAGAACGAGAGGGGCTACCTTTCCAGCCCGACAGAGGCTTTTCAGTGTGATCTTCTTTCTGCCCGATCCTAGCTATTTCCTGTTGCTCACGTCTCCTGGGTCCCAGGACCCTGGAGGGGAAGAGGAGGCAGAGACAGCAGCCCGGCAGCCCCTGATAAATAGCGAGGCCCCCGAGTTGAAGCCAGGTAGGAGACGCAGGAGCCCCTTCCAGCTGTCACCGTCTCTTTCTCTCTCTGCCTTTCAGTATTTCTCTCTCTACGGTGGACAGGGGAGGGGAAGTGGATGGGTGTGCCGGCTATGGCAAGAGCCAATCGCACTCATCTGTTCAAGAAATACTCATTGGGGAGGTCCCATTTTTTTTTTTTTTTTTTGTCTTTTCGCCTTTTCTAGGGCCACTCCCACAGCACATGGAGGTTCCCAGGCTAGGGGTCCAATTGGAGCTGTAGCTGCCGGCCTACACCACAGCCACAGCCACGCCAGATCCGAGCCGCATCTGCGACTTACACCACAGCTCACGGCAACGCCAGATCCTTAACCCACTGAGCAAGGCCAGGGATCGAACCCGCAACCTCACGGTTCCTAGTCGGATTTATTAAGCAGTGAGCCACGACGGGAACTTGCAAGGATGTCCCATTTCTGGCTCAGCCATTTAAGCACATTGTCTCTGTGATGTGATGTGGGTTCGATCCCTGGCTTTGCTCCGTGAGTTAAGGATCTGGCGTTGCCAGGACTGCATAGTTCGAGGATGCAGCTTGGATCTGGCAGGGCTGTGACTGTGGCCTAGACCAGCAGCTGCAGCTCTGATTTGAACCCTGGCCCTGGAACTTCCATATGCCCCAGGTGCGGCCCTAAGAAGGAAAGAGAAAAAAAAGAAAGAATCATTGTGTACTTATGGCTACCAGGCACATTCTGATCACTGGGGTGGGGTGGTGACTCAGATAAGGAAATGAGGCTCACTTATAAAACAAACAGCCAAATTGGAAACGTGTTGTTTTCACACGTTGCCAAGTAGTAGAGGAATATAGCACAGCAACGCCCCGGGGAATGGCAGCTGCGGGGAAGGAGAGGGGTTCTAGAGAAAGTGGTCAGTGAGGGCCTTTTTTGAGGATGGGTCATTGGGCTGAAACATGAATGACAAGGAGTCAGCCCTGTAGGCATCGGGGAGAACAGGTTCCAGGCAGGGGAACAGCAAGTGCTAAGACCCTGTGGCAAGAATGAGCTTGAATATTCAAAAAACAGAAAGGAGGGCCCAGTGCGGCTAGAGTGGAGAATATTCTGCCACGGTCAAGAGCCATGAAGAAGTCTCACCTGCATTGTGGCGCAGCACAAACGAATCTGACTAGGAATCGTGAAGACTCAGGTTCGATCCTTGGCCTCGATCAGTGGGTTAAGGATCTGGTGTTGCTGTGAGTTGTGGTGTAAGTCGCAGATGCGGCTCAGATCCTGTGTTGCCGTGGCTGTGGTGTAGGCCGGCACAGCAACACAGGATCCTAGCCTGGAAACGTCCATATGCCACAAGTGCAGCTCTTTAAAAAAAAAAAGCAAAAAAAAGAAGTCTTATCTAGTTCCTTTTTTTTTTTTTTTTTAATTTATCTTTTTAGGGCCGCCCCTGTGGCATATGGAGGTTCCCAGGCTAGGGGTCAAATTGGAGCTGTACCCACTTCTAAGTACAGTCCAGTGGCCTGTGTGCGTTGACACTATTGTGTTGGCTGATTCTTGCACACCATCACCCCTTTTCTGAGTCATGTGCCAACCTCACCTGCCCTTCTCTCCCTGTGCCCTCCCCTCCCACCTGCAGGCTCCGGCTCACACCTGTCCCTTCAGGAAAGGTGGACTGTGTTCAAGGTACGGACCGTGGTGGCGGGGGCGTGTCCCCTGTGGCCAGTGTTTGTCTCCCCGCCTCCTGCTCACGTCTCCTGACCCTTCCAGGGCCTGCTGCATTACATCGTCCCCCTGGTGCTGGTTTACTTTGCTGAGTATTTCATCAACCAGGGCCTTGTGAGTGAGGGGCTGCGGGGAGGGGGTGGAAACAGTGATGGAGGTGGGGACCCCCACATTCCCATCCTTCTCCCCGTCCCCCGTCTGGTCTTTGCTGCAGTTTGAACTCCTCTTCTTCCGGAACACGTTCCTGAGTCATGCTCAGCAGTACCGCTGGTGAGAAGGGGGGGGGCAGGACAGCCGGTGGGCTGGGGGAGCCTCCCCTTGATGATCAGCACTGGGGTTGGGAGGGGCTGCCCTGCCAAATAGGCTCTGGAAGCACTTCCTCCCACTCCCTGCCTCATCGAAGGTACCAGATGCTATACCAGGCTGGCGTCTTTGCCTCCCGCTCCTCTCTCCGCTGCTGTCACATCCGCCACACATGGGCCCTGGCCTTGCTACAGGTACTGACTGTGCCCCCCCCCCCAGCTCCTAGACCTACCTTGGCTCCTAGCTTCCCCCAACCCCATGCTCCCCTCCCTCAGCAGGGGGTATTTTTTGCACACCCTCATATTCTAAGCACAGGGAGCAAAAGCCAGCCGGGATGTGTATAAAATGTGGCAGGAGCCAGGCAAACCTGGACCCAAATCCCAGCTTCTGTACTCAGTAGCCATGTGATTTTGGGCAGGCGCCTAAACTAATCTGAACCTCATTTTCCTCCTCTACAAACCCAGCCTAGGAGTTCCCATTGTGGCTCAGTGGGTTAAGAACCCAACTGTTATCCACGAGGACTCAGACTCAATTCCTGGCCTCGCTCAGTGGGTTAAGGCTCCGGCATTGCCACAAGCTGCAGCGTAGGTCCCAGATGTGGCTTAGATCCTGTGTGGCTGCGACGGTGGCGTAGGCTGGCAGCTGCAGCTCGGGTTCCACCCCTAGGCTGGGAATTTCCATATGTCCCAGGAGTGGCCCTAGAAAGAAAAAAAAAATCAAAAAATGAAAAACCCCCGAAGTGGTTGTGAGACATAGAGATAGGGAGAATGAAAGAACAAGATTTTATATTGTGCTTTAATCACTTGGAACACTTAATGGTTATTTGCCCAAGCCATGCAGAGAGACAGGCTTTCAGATAACATTTCCGATGATAAGGAAATGTCCAGTTCTTTTATCCTGGATGGTTAATTACAATAGAATCAGCGATGTTGTAGTGAACAGGTTATTTAGCTCAAGCCTGGTGAGCAAATTCGTGGCAAAAGTCAGAATGAACAAAGACACCTTTCCCTCCAGCAGTCCTAACAGAACGAGTTTTATGGAACCAGCATTCATATTTCAAAGTCACATGTCTTCAGCCACCGAAGGTGACTATGAAAATAAACTTGTGGTGGCACAAGACATTACTGATCTTATCTCTGTGGCAGCACCAATTTGATCCCTGGCCCAGCACAGTGGTTCCAGCATGGCCGCACCTGCTATGTAAGTCGCAGCTGCGGCTCAGATTCAGTCCGTGGCCTGGGAACTTACATATGCTGCAGGTGTAGCCATAAAATTTTTTTAAATAAAAAATAAAATAAGATAAACTTTCCACTATTTTAGTGGGGGGAAGGAAAGAAAACGTGATTTTAAACATTCATATTTTCTTATTTGTTTCTAAATGTCAGAGTCCTGGGTCACACCTAAAAATATTTTAAAGCAAGTCCTTGGGAGTTCCCGGTGTGGCTCAATGGTAACGAACCCAACTAGTAACCAGGAGGATGCGGGTTTGATCCCTGGCCTCGCTCAGTGGGTTAAGGATCTGGTGATGCTGTGAACTGTGGTGTGGGTCGCAGATGCGGCTCAGATCCTCAGTTGGCTGTGATATAGAGCAGCAGCTATAGCTCCAATTGGACCCTTAGCCTGGGACTTCCATATGCCACATGGGAGGCCCTAAAAGGAAGCAAAAAAAAACCAAGCAAGTCCTTGGCAATCTCCAAATTAGTCTTTTTTTAATGGCCGCAACAAAGGCATATGGCTGGATCCTTTAACTGGCTACACCCAAGCCTCTGCAGTGACTGAGATGCTGCAGTCAAAAAAAAAATTTTTTTTTATGGCCACACCATATACCAGGAGGGTGTATTAAAAGCCATCTTTAGGAGTTCCCGTGGCTCAGTGGTTAACGAATCCGACTAGGAACCACGAGGTTGTGGGTTCGATCCCTGGCCTTGCTCAGTGGGTTGAGGATCTGGCGTTGCTGGGAGCTGTGGTGTAGGTTGCAGATGCGACTCAGATCCTGAGTTGCTGAGGCTCTGGCATAGGCCGGTGTCTACAGCTCTGATTTGACCCCTAGCCTGGGAACCTCCATATGCCGAGGGAGGGAGAGGCCCTAGAAAAGGCAAAAAGACAAAAAAAAAAAAAGATGTCTTTAAAATAAACCTTCAGGAGTTCCCGTCGTGGCGCATCGGAAATGAATCCGACTAGGAACCATGCGGTTGCAGGTTCGATCTCTGGCCTTGCTCGGTGGGTTAAGGATCAGACGTTGCCATGAGCTGTGGTATAGGTCATAGACTTGGCTTGGATCCTGTGTGGCTGTGGCTGTGGTGTAGGCCAGCAGCTGCAGCTCTGATCCAACCCCTAGCCTGGGACCCTCCATATGCCGAGGGTGCAGCCCTAAAAAGCAAAATAAATAAATAAATAAATAAACCTTCAGGGATTTCCCGTTGTGGCCCAGCAGAAACGAATCTGACTAGGAACCATGAGGTTGCTCAGTGGGTTCAGGATCTGGTGTCGCCATGAGCTTTGGTGTGGGTCACAGACGAGGCTCGGATCTGGCGTTGCTGTGGCTGTGGTGTAGGCCGACAGCTGCTGCTCTGATCCAATCTCTAGCCTGGGAATCTCCATGTGCCACAGGTGCAGCCCTAAAAAGCAAAAAAAAAAAAAAAAAACAAACAAAAAAACTAGGACCAGGGCCATAGGACAGGATGGCTTCCTGTGTGCCTCTGGTCCCAGGTGGACCCACCTCCCATCCCCCACCCCCCTAACCCTCCCCATTCCCCCACGTGCACCCACAGTGCCTCAACCTGGCCTTCCTGCTGGCGGACGTGTGGCTGAGCTTCCTGCCCAGCATCTACCTCGTCTTCCTGATCATTCTGTATGAGGGGCTCCTGGGAGGAGCGGCCTACGTGAACACCTTTCACAATATTGCCCTGGAGGTCGGTACTGAACGGGCCAGGGCTGTGGGTGGGTGGCCTCCCTGGGAGAGTCCCAGGCCGGGGTGTGTAGCACTGAAGCCTCAACCCTGCTCCCCACCCTCCTCAGACCAGTGATGAGCATCGGGAATTTGCCATGGCAACCGCCTGTATCTCCGACACCTTGGGGATCTCGCTCTCAGGGCTCCTGGCCCTGCCTCTGCACGACTTCCTCTGCCGCCTCTCCTGACCCTCTAGCTCCTTGGGACATAGGACACATTGACCTGGACCCACACTGAGCAGTGGGCAGGTCGGACTGACCCGAGGCCCACAGCCCGGAGCCCATCCAGGAGCTCTGCCCCCGATCCTCCCTGCATGGCGGGAATGTGGGAAAGTGCTGAGGCCCTGTTCCCCTCTGATGGAGGAGCAGCAATTTTCTCCCAGTCCCAAGCTGGTTTGGGGAATTTCTTGGTGTCATGCCCTGGGAATAAATGCCTATTTTATCAATTGACTCTTGTGCCATTTTTCTCCCTGAAAAAACATAGTATAAAAGCAGTAAGGAGTTCCTATCATGGCGCAGTGGTTGACGAATTCGACTAGGAATCATGAGGTTGCGGGTTCGATCCCTGCCCTTGCTCAGTGGGTTAAGTAAGGATCTGGCATTGCTGTGAGCTGTGGTGTAGGTTGCAGACGTGGCTCGGATCCTGATTTGCTGTGGCTCTGGCGTAGGCCGGAGTCTACAGCTCTGATTTGACCCGTAGCCTGGGAACCTCCATATGCCTCGGGAAGCGGCCCTAGAAAAGGACAAAAAAAAAAAAAAAGAAAAGCAATAAGCTCGCTTTGGAATACATAGAGGAACGTGTAAAGAAAGCATTTCAGCAAATTGTCTAGTTTTTTGTTTTTTTTTTTTTGGCTGCACCCACAGCATGCAGAAGTTCCTGGGTCAGGGATCGAACCTGCGCCACCACAGTAACCAGAGCCACAGCAACAGCAACACCAGGTCCTTAACCTGCCAGGCCACCAGGGAACTCCAAATTGTCTAGTGTTGGAGGCTTTGCTTATTCATTCACTTAGTCATTTCCTCATTCATTCACTGTGTAGGACAATCTCTATACATTTTTTTTCCCCAACACTTAAGTTTCCAAACCTACAGAGAAGTTGAAAGAACTTGCGCAGTGAGTACAGGTGTAGGCACCAGCTGGGTTCTACGGTGACTGTTTTGCCAGTTGCTTTGTCATGCATCCAGCCTTCCGTGCACATCTGTCCTTTCCTCAATTCAACTTATTTTTGTGATGCATTTCACACTAAGGAGATGAGTGCCATGCACCTCCCTCTAAATATTTCAGCATGCACATTTTTCACTAGACTCCAGTCTTTTTTTTATTTTTATTTTTTTGCTGCACTGGTGGCCTGGGAAAGTTCCCAGGCCAGGAATCAAAGCTGTGCTACAGCTACTGGATGCTTAACTCACTGCACCACAAGACAGCTCCCAAGAATCCAGTCTTTTTTATAGTCTTATTTAAAGTAAAATGCAGGAGTTCCCGTCGTGGCGCAGTGGTTAACGAATCCGACTAGGAACCATGAGGTTGCGGGTTCGGTCCCTGCCCTTGCTCAGCGGGTTAAGGATCCGGCGTTGCCGTGAGCTGTGGTGTAGGTTGCAGACGTGGCTCGGATCCTGCGTTGCTGTGCCTCTGGCGTAGGCCGGTGGCTACAGCTCCGATTCAACCCCTAGCCTAGGAACCTCCATATGCCGCAGGAGCGGTCCAAGAAATAGCAACAACAGCAACAACAACAACAAAAGACAAAAAGACAAAAGACAAAAAAATAAAAAAATAAAAAAATAAAAATAAAGTAAAATGCACAGAAGTTCCCATCTTGGTGCAGTGGTTAACGGATCCGATTAGGAACCATAAGATTGCGGGTTCGATCCCTGGCCTTGCTCAGTGGGTTAAGGATCTGGCGTTGCCGTGAGCTGTGATGTAGGTCACAGACACAGCTCGGATCCCGTGTTGCTGTGGCTGTGGCAGAGGCCAGAGGCTACAGCTCTGATTAGACCCCTAGCCTGGGAACCTCCATGTGCCGCGGGAGCAGCCCTAGAAAAGGCAAAGAGACAGAAAATAAATAAATAAAATGCACAAACCGTTTTATAAATATATATGTTATCTATTTCATATATTAATAATATATAAATAATTATATATATATATAGTTGTTGTTGCCTTTTAGGGCCACACCCACAGCATATGGAAGTTGCCAGGCTAGGGGTCAAATCAGAGGTGCAGTTGCCCGCCACAGCCACAGCCACAGCCACGCAAGATCTGAGCCTTGACTTGACCTACACCACAGCTCACGGCAATGCCAGATCCTTAACCCACTGATTGAGGCCAGGGATTGAACCCAAGACCTCATGGTTGCTAGTCAGATTTGTTTTTGCTGTGCCAGGACAGGAACTTCATGTACAATGTTTTATTAGTTTCAGGTGTACAACAAAGTGAATCTGTCATACCTAAAAATATAGCC
Source organism: Sus scrofa (assembly GCF_054392235.1). NCBI lineage: Eukaryota > Metazoa > Chordata > Mammalia > Artiodactyla > Suidae > Sus > Sus scrofa. The sequence goes on from NC_139385.1 coordinate 18,322,314, forward strand.
ATTCTTTTTTCCCAGATAGGTTATTACAAACTATTGAGTAGATTTTCCTGTGCTATACAGTAGGTTCTTGTTAATGTATATTTTGGATATTAACCCAGAAATCTGCATTTTTTTTATGGCTGCACCTGCAGCATATGGAAGTTTCCAAGTTAGGGGCTGACTTGGAGCTGCAGCTGCCAGCCCACCCCACAGCCACAGCGACGAGAGACCCGAGCTGCATCTGTGACATACACCACAGCTCACGGCAACACTGGATCTTAACCTACCGAGTCTGGCCAGGGATTGAACCCACATCCTCATGGATACAAGTCGGGTTCATTACCACAGAGTCACAATGGGAACTCAAGAAATCTGCATTTTAACAAGCTCTCTGGTGCACACTAAAGTTTGAAAAACACTGGCATAATGCGATATAAAAGGTAAAGGCAGGATTCAAACCACAGCGCGGTCTAATTTACTGAGTTGTTCTGCTTTCCCAGGAGCTCGTGTGATTTCCACAACCACCTTTTGATGTGTTGGTACTATGGTTATTCCCATTTGACAGATCAAGAAATTGAGGTGCAAAAAGGTAAAAAGACCTGCCCAAGATTATAGAGCTACTGATGGCAGAGCTGGGACTCCAAAACCAGATTTCTCCGCTTCCAAAGTTCATACTGTCAACCACGATGTCGTCATTTCCCCGCATATGGGCCACAAGCATCACTGGCAGAGATGGGCTAATCTTGGGGGTAACTGAATGTTCGTTTTACACTCCAATAGCTAGGCTTTTATTTGATTATTTTATTACATTAAAAAATTCTGGAGTTCCCGTCGTGGTGCAGTGGTTAACGAATCCGACTAGGAACCATGAGGTTGCGGGTTCGGTCCCTGCCCTTGCTCAGTGGGTTAACGATCCGGCGTTGCCATGAGCTGTGGTGTAGGTTGCAGACGCGGCTCGGATCCTGCGTTGCTGTGGCTCTGGCATAGGCCGGTGGCTACAGCTCTGATTCGACCCCTAGCCTGGGAACCCCCATATGCCGCGGGAGCGGCCCAAGAAATAGCAACAACAACAACAACAACAAAAGACAAAAAGACAAAAGACAAAAAAAAAAAAAAAAAAATTCTGCCGTGAGCTGTGGTGTAGGTCACAGACGAGGCTCAGATTGGGTGTTGCTGTGGCTGTGGTGTAGACTGGCAGCTTCAGCTCCGAATCAACCCCTAGCCTGGGGACCTCCATATGCTGCAGGTGCAGCCCTAAAAAGGCCCCCCCAAAAAAATTGTATGTCAACCATAGTTAAATTTAAAAAAGATGAAAGAAGATACTTACATTGCAACAATGGGAGGAGAAAGTATGTATACATGTATGTGTAACTAGGTCCCCATGCTGTATAGCAGAAAATAAATAAAGACAAAAAGAAAAAAAAAACATAAAGAAATCATACAACCCAATAGCAAAAAAAAAAAAAAAAAAAAAAAAAGGCAAATAACCCAATTTAAAGAAGGGCAAAGGAGCTGAAAAGATATTCCTCCAAAGAGGATATACGAAAGGCCAACAGGTACTTGAAAAGATGCTTCACATCGCTAGTCATGAGAGAAATGCAAATCAAAACCACAATGAGCTGTCACCTCGTGCCTGTTAGAATAGTCATCAAAAAGACCAGAGGAGTTCCCATCATGGCTCAATGGAAACAAATCTGACTCACATCCATGAGGATGCAGGTTCAACCCCTGGCCTCTCTTAGTAGGTTAAGGATCTGGCATTGTGGTGAGCTGTGGTGTAGATCACAGAGGAGGCTTGGATCTGGCGTTGCTGTGGCTGTGGCGTAGGCCAGTGGCAACAGCTCCGATTCAATCCCTAGCCTGGGAATCTCTATATGCTGCGGGTGCAGCTCTAAAAAGACAGAAAAAAAAAAAGACCAGAGATAATGAATGCTGGTGTGGATATAGAGAAAATGAATCCTTGCCCACTGTTGGTGAGATTGTAAATTTCCCCAGCCAGTAAGGAAAACAGTATAGACGAGCCTCAAAACATTAAAAGAACTACCATATGATGCAGCAGTTCCACTCCTGGAAATACATCCAAAGGAAACAAAAAAAAAACTAATTTGAAAAGATATCCTCATAGTTCCCATTGTGGCGCCATGTAAATGAATCCGACTAGGAACCATGAGGTTGCGGGTTTGATCCCCGGCCTCCCTCAGTGGATCTGGTGTCGCTGTGAGCTGCGGTGTAGGTCAAAGACACGATTTGGATCTGGTGTGGCTGTGGCTGTGGTGTAGGCCGGCAGCTGTAGCTCTGGTTGGACTCCTAGCCTGGGAACTTCCATGTGCTGTGGGTGAGGCCCTAAAAAGACCAAACAAACAAACAAACAAACAAAAACCTCCAGTTATCAGTGGGTGCCAAGAACACATTGTACAACATGAAGACTGTAGCTGGCACAGCTGTATGAAATATGGGGAAATTATTGAGTTCTCATCACAAGGAGAAAATTTTTTCTCTATTTTTAGCTGAACTATCACAATCATTTGACAATATATGTAAATCAAGCCATCGTAAACTTATACAACAATGTATGTCAAATATTGCTCATTAAAATGGGGGAGGGAGGAGTTCCCGTCGTGGCACAGTGGTTAAGGAATCCGACTAGGAACCATGAGGTTGCGAGTTCGATCCCTGCCCTCACTCAGTGGGTTAAGGATCCAGCACTGCTGCAAAAGTGGTGGTGTAGTTCACAGATTCGGCTAGGATCTGGCATTGCTGTGGCTTGGTATAGGCCAGCAGCCGCAGCTCCTATTCAACTCATAGCCCGGAAACTTCCATATGCCGCAGGTATGGCCCTAAAAAAACAAAGGAAGGAAGGAAGAAAAATAAATACATAAATAAATAAATAGACATTGCCAAATCCAAGGTCCAAAGAAGAATTACTTCTCTGTTTTCTTCTGAGCTTATAGTTTTAACTCTCATATTTAACTCTTACATTTTTAGGTCTTTGATCCATTTTGAGATTTTTGAGGATTTTTTTGGGGGGGTGTTTTCTTTTGTTTTTGCTTATAATGTGAGGTATGCATCTGTCCAGAAAAGAGTTACTCCAATAAAGTTTTTTTAAAAATAATAATAGGGAGTTCCCGTCATGGCGCAGAGGAAACAAATCTGACTAGGAACCATGAGGTTGCGAGTTGGATCCCTGGCCTCCCTCAGTGGGTTAAGGATCCTGCATTGCCTTGAGCTGTGGTGTAGGTTGCAGACGCGGCTCCGATCCCGAATTCCTGTGGCTGTGGTGTAGGCCAGCAACCGTTGCTCTGATTCCACCCCTAGCCTGGGACCCTCCATATGCTGCAGGTACGGCTCTAAGTAGCAAAATGATAATTATAATAACAGTAATAATAAATCAAAAGAAGAGTTAACAGGAGTTCCCACTGTGGCTCAGCAGAAATGAATCCAACTAGCATCCGTGAGAATGCAGGTTTGATCCCTGGCCTTGCTCAGTAGGTTAAGGATCCAGCATTGCTGTGAGCTGTGGTGTAGGTCTCCGACGTGGCTCGGATCCTGCGTTGCTGTGGCTGTGGTGTAGGCCAGCGGCTACAGCTCTGATGTGACCCCAAGCCTAAAAAAAAAAAAGTTAGCATAACAGACTGCTAAACTTACAAAGTCTGCTTGCAAGAATGACCTTTGGCTGGAGGTTTCCCACCATTAATGAATGAGAATGACTCTCACCTCCTAAACAGGTTCCACGAACAGTGTGGTTTATCTGCTTTCCTTCTGAGAATCGGGAATTTTGGTGCATGCTAGTTAGAGTGCCTGTGTGACTGGCCCCTTAGAGAACCCTGGCACTGACTCTTAACAGGCTTCCCTAGTTGGCAACATTTCATAGTCGTTGTTACAACTCATTGCTTGCAGAGCTACATGTATCCTATGTGACTCCACTGGGAGAGGACCCTTGAGAGCTTGGGTCTGCTTTCTCCCAGACTGCATCCCATACTCTTTCCTTTACCCTTTGCTTGTTTCGCTTCATTTCCTTTCGCTGTAATAAATCATAGCTATGCGTACAATTGTATGCTGAGTTCTGTTAGTCTTGCTAGCAAATCACTGAAAGTGGGTGTGGTCTCGGGGACCCCCACTTCAGGGTCCAGGGTCATTCTTTTGCATGTGAGTATCCAGTGGTCCCAGAATCACTTGTTGAAAAGACTTTCCCTATTGATTTCTTTTGGTACCTTATTGAAAAATCAGTTGACTGTAAACGTCAGGGCTCATTTCTAGAGTCTCAGTTTGATTCCATTGACGTATGTCTTTTCTTATGCCGGTACAACATTGTCTTGATTACTGTAATTTTGGAGTGTTTTTTTTGAAATTGAGAAGCGAGAATCCTCCAATTTTGTGCTTTTCCAAGATTGTTTTATGAATTTGAAGATGAGCTGGTCAATTTCTGTGAAGAAGCCAGTTACGATTTTGATAGGAATTACACTGGATCTGAGTATAAATTTGGAAAGTGCTGCCATCTTAACAATCTTGTCTCTTCTGATCCATGAACATGGGATGTCTTCACTTGTTTCGATTTTTTTTTCTTTCAACAATGCTTTCCCGTATTCATCATATACATTTTTCATCTCTTTTGTTAAATTTATTTCTAAGTATTTTATTTTTTTTGTACATGGAATTAATATCCTTTTTCTTTCTTTTTTTAAAATTAAATTATAGTTGATTTACAATGCAGAATTATTTTCCTAATTTTATTTCTGGATTGTTCATTATGGGAGTATAGCAATACATTTGATTTTTATCTATTGATTTTTTTATCTTCCAACCCTGCTGAACTTGTTATTAGTTCAAATAGGTTTTTGTAGGTTCCTTAGGATTTTCTATGTAGAAGATGACATCCTCTGCAAATCTTTCTAATTGGATTGCCTTTTATTTCAGATTAGAAATAAGGCATTAGGAGTTCCCCTGGTGGCTCAGTGGAACAAACTCAGCATCCATGGGGACGAGATTTTGGCACTAGAAAAGGAAAAAAAAAGATAAATTCATAAGAGAAATTGGTCTGTAATTTTCTTTTTTTTTTTTTTTTTTTTGTCTTTTTAGGGCCTCACCCAAGGCATATGGAGGTTCCCAGGCTAGGGGTCTAATCGGAACTGTTGCTGCTGGCCTATGCCAGAGCCACAGCAACACCAGATCTGAACCATGTCTGCGACCTACATCACAGCTCATGGCAACACCAGATCCTTAACCCACTGATCGAGGCCAGGGATTGAACCTGCAACCTCACAGTTCCTAGTCGTATTTGTTTCCGCTGCGCCATGATGGGAACTCCTGGTCTATAATTTTCTTTTCTTGTGTCATTTTTGTCTGGTTTTGGTATCAGGGCAATGCAAGCCTCGTAGAATGTGTTGGGAAATGTTCTCTCTTATTCTTTGGAAGAATTTGTGAACAACTGGTATCAATTCTTTAATATTTGTAGAATTAACTAGTAAAACCATCTGGATCTGGGCTTTTCTCTGTGGGTAGTTTTTGCAACATTAATTTTAAATTTTATTTTATTGGAGTATAGTTGATTTACAATGTTGTATTACTTTCAGGTATACAGCAAAGTGAATCAGTCATATAATATATCCATTCTTTTTCCATATAGGTTATTTCAAACCATGAGTAGATTTTCCTGTGCTGTACAGTAGTGCCACCCGTGGTTTTTAAGCAGTTGAAATATGGTTAGTATGACTGAAAAAACTGAACTGTTAATTGTATCCAATAGTAATTAGTTAAATATAATAAGCCATGAAAGGTTATTGTTCTTACAGAAGAGGTTTTGGGAGTTCCTGTTGTGGCTCAGCAGTTAACGAACCTGACTAGCATCCATGAGGATGCAGGTTTGATCCCTGGCCTTGCTCAGTGGGTTAAAGATCTCACGTTGCTGTGAGCTGTGGTGTAGCTTGCAGACTCAGCTCAGATCCTGCATTGCTGTGGCTGTGGTGTAGGCTGGCAGCCACAGCTCAGACTTGACCCCTAGCCTGGGAAACTCCATATGCCTTGGATGCAGCCCTAAAAAGCAAAAAAAAAAAAAAAAAAAAAAATTGAACAGTGGTACTAAATGGGGTGGTACTGCCCCCGATGGTCATTTAGGAAGTTTATGGGTTTTTGTTTTTGTTTTTTGTCTTTTTTGCCATTTCTTGGGCTGCTCCTTCGGCATATGGAGGGTCCCAGGCTAGGGGTCCAATCAGAGCTGTAGCCGCCGGCCTACGCCAGAGCCATAACAACGCCAGATCCGAGCCACGTCTGTGACCTACACCACAGCTCACGGCAACGCCGGATCCTTAACCCACTGAGCAAGGTCAGGGATCGAACCCGCAACATCATGGTTCCTAGTCAGATTCCTTCATCACTGCGCCATGACGAGAACGCCGAGGAAGTTTATGGGGTTTTGATTCTCAATGTAAATGGGACAGAGCCCTTTAGAGGGTGAAGGCCAAGCCATCCTGCCATGCACGACATGGTCCTTTGTGAAGAGTGATTCTCCTGCACCTGGTGGCTTTTCAGAATCCCCCCACCCCAGACATCTAACTCCATTTTACATGTGAACTTGATGTATATCTTGCTTGGCTTTAATGTACATGAATTTTCCAGGATTTCAGCTATCGCATTCATTGAAGGAAGACTGTATTTTGTTTTGTTTGGACATTTACCAAGAGCTTTTATGCTATATTTGGAAAATCCCCTCACTAAAGCAACACCCAGTGCCTCATTCACTGTGATTGTAAACATATATAAAAGTGCTAAGTATGCATACATATATTTATTTCAAAATGTCAACTATAGGAGTTCCCATTGTGGCTCTTTGGTAACAAACCTGACTAGTATCCATGATACTAAAAGGACTCCCCCCCAAAAAAGTCAACTATAAAGGAAAAAAATCCAACATTTTTTCCTATGATAATTTCATAAATCCAAATCATGTCATTACAAATAGATGCAAATCTCTGTTCTTTATATTTCCTAGGGAAATCATGTCTCAACATTTACATATTTAAATACACATTTCTGATAAAAAATTTTTCTATTTTTCCTTTATAAATACACTTGGAGCACAGTGGTATTTACTGAAGCTGAAAATATACTTATTCTATGATTCAGGTTTCCCACCCAAGAAGATAAATATTTATGTCCACAAAAAGATTTGTATAAAAATGGTCATAAAAGCTTTATTCAGGAGTTCCCATCGTGGCGCAGTGGTTAACGAATCCGACTAGGAACCATGAGGTTTCGGGTTCCATCCCTGGCCTTGCTCAGTGGGTTAAGGATCCAGCGTTGCCGTGAGCTGTGGTGTAGGTCGCAGACAAGGCTCAGATCCCTTGTTGCTGTGGCTTTGGCGTAGGCCGGTGGCTACGGCTCCGATTCGACCCCCAGCCTGGGAACCTCCATATGCCGTGCAAGTGGTCCTAGAAAAGGCAAAAAGACCAAAAAAAAAAAAAAAGCTTTATTCATAATAGCCCCACACTGGAAACAATCCATATCAACAGGAAAATTAATACATTGTTTGATGTAGTCATGAAATTGAAGATTATTCAATAATCAAAAAGAAGGAACTTCTGGTTCAGGAACAACATGGATGAAACCTCATAGGCTTCTGAAAGCAAGCCAAACCATAAAAGAAATAAAAAGACAGTCTATGAGTTCCCATTGTGGCTCAGAGGAAACGAATCTGACCAGTATCCAAGAGGACTCAGGTTCGATCCCTGGCCCTGCTTAGTGGGTTAAGGATCTGGTGTTGCCATGAGCTGTGGTGTAGGTTGCAGACATGGCTTGCATCTGGTGTTGCTGTGGCAGCTGCATACCTAGCCTGGAAGCCTCCATATGCTGTGGATGCAGCCCTAAAAAGACAAAAACAAAAAAGACCAGACGGGAATGGGACTAGAATGGGAGAAGATATTTGCAAATGATGCGACCCACCAACAAGGGCTTAATTTCAAAATATGCGATCAGCTTATACAAGTGAAAGCAGCCAGACAAAAAAGAGGACATATCTTATTTATTTATTTTTTGGCTGCCGAGAAGTTCCAGGGCCAGGGATCAAACCCAAGTCACAGTAGTGAGAATATCGGATCCCTAACCTGCTGAGCCACCAGGGAACTCCTATTTTTATATGAAACTCAAGAATAGGCAAAACTAATAGATGATGGTAGAAGTCAAGACAGTTGGTGCACTCAGCTGTATGTATGTTGTCTTTCAATAATAATAATGAAAAGAACCCTTTTTCTTTTATCCATGCACCTGAGGCATATGGAAGTTCCTGAGCTAGAGATCAAATCAGAGCTGCAGCTGAGGCATACACCACAGCCATTGAGACACCAGATCTAAGCCGCATCTGCAACCTACACTGCAGCTTGCAGCAATCCCAGATCCTTAACCCACCAAGTGAGGCCAGGGATGGAGCCTGAATCCTCACAGAGACAGCATCAGGTCCTTAACCTACTGAGTGACAGCGGGAACTCCCCCGAGAGGAATCTCACTGCCACCTCCTCCCCTGCCCCTGTGCTCTGTTCTCTGCCTCCTTTCAGTCCACTCCCCTTCCAAATTATGATGTATCCCACTGTGGTCAATATTAGAAAATAAAACAGGAGTTCCCGTTGTTGCTCAGTGGTTAATGAACCCTATTGGTATCCATGGGGACACAGGTTCGATCCCTGGCCCCACTCAGTGGGTTAAGGATCCGGCCTTGCTGGGAACTGTGGTGTAGGTCGCCGACATGTCTTGGATCCTGTGTTGCTATGGCTGTGGCGTAGGCCGGCGGCTGCAGCTCTGATTGGACCCCCTAGCCTGGGAACCTCCATATGCCACAGGTGTGGCCCTAAAAAGACAAAAATAAAATAAAATAAAATAAAATAAAAATACATCCTGTAGAGTCTTCTGTGGCCTCTCCATTAGAGGACCTCATTTTAGGACCTCACTCTGTCCCTAGTTTGACCATTGCCTGCCCTTTATGAGTCTTGGTTTTCTCATCTACAAAATGAGGTTACTAATAGTTGCTTTTCCTGCCTACCTGCAAGTTGGTTATGAGCTTCAGATGCTTTTATGCATTTGAAATTGCTCTTCAAATGCCTGTAATGATAATCACCTTTCTGCTTGCTGGTTGCATTATTACAGAGAAGCAATCCGATAAGGGTAATGTGACGCCCCCAGGAACCGGGGATGCCAACTGATCAAAGTTCCTCCAGGGTGTGCTTCTGGCCCTCAAGTCATCAAAATCTAGGCATTAACAAAAGTCACCCATTAAAAACACCCACCTTCTGCTTGGCTCCAGTTAGGGAGCCTAATTATGCTCACAAAGGAAGATATTCTTAGGGTTTTTGTATTTTGCTTTTTTTCACTCTTCTGCATCATTGCCATTCATCCTCTTCAGAACACCAGGTTGTCTTAACTCAAAAATTGTTAGGGGAGTTCCTGTCATGGCTCAGTGGTTAACGAATCCGACTAAGAACCATGAGGTTGCGGGTTCGGTCCCTGGCCTTGCTCGGTGGGTTAAAGGATCTGGCGTTGCCGTGATCTGTGGTGTAGGTTGCAGACTCGGCTTGGATCCCACGTTGCTGTGGCTCTGGCGTATTGGAGCCCTAGCCTGGGAACCTCCATATGCTGTAGGAGCGGCCCAAGAAATGACAAAAAGACAAAAAAAAAAAATTGTTAGTGTCTCGTTCTAAAACAGCAACTCTCTTGACGTCAAGAAGGCTGTGAAATAAATTTGGGTTAAAATACAGGCTATCGATGTGATCCTAGGCAAGTTGCTTAGTCTCTTAGGACATCAACATCCGCTTCTCTAAAGTTGGGACATGGGAGTTCCCATCGTGGCTCAGTGGTTTTGCTGTGGTGTAGGCTGAAGGCTGCAGCTCTGATTCTACCTCTAGCCTGGGAACCCTCCATGCCATAGGTGTGGTCTTAAAAAGATCTAAAAAAAAAAAAAAGAGAGAGAAAGAAAGAAAAAAGAGGTATTCCTGGAGTTCCAGTTGTGGCACTGTGGGCTAAGAATCCAACTAGTATCCATGAGGACACGGGGTTCCATCGCTGGCCTCACTCAGTGGGTTAAAGGATCCGCCAATGCTGCAAGCTGCGGTGTAGGTCATGGGTGTGGCTCCCATCTGGCATTGCTTTTTTTTTTTTTTTTTTTTTTGTCTTTTTGCTACTTCTTGGGCCGCTCCCACGGCATATGGAGGTTCCCAGGCTAGGGGTCTAATCAGAGCTGTAGCTACTGGCCTACGCCAGAGCCACAGCAACGTGAGATCCGAGCCGCATCTGCAACCTACACCACAGCTCACGGCAACGCCGGATCATTAACCCACTGAGCAAGGGCAGGGACTGAACCCGCAACCTCATGGTTCCTAGTCGGATTCGTTAACCACTGCGCCACTACGGGAACTCCTACGGGCATTGCTGTGGCTGTGGCATAGGCCAGCGGCTAGGGCTCCAATTTGACCCCTTGTCTGGAAATTTCCATATGCGCCAGATGAGGCCTAAAAACACAAAGACCAAAAAAAAGAAAAGAATGAAGTGGGAGTTCCCATTGTGGCGCAGGGGAAACGAATCTGACCAGGAACCATGACGTTGCAGGTTCGATCCCTGGCCTCACTCAGTGGGTTAAGGATCCAGCATTGCCGTGAGCTGTGGTGTAGGTCGAAGATGTGGCTTGGTTCTGCTGTGGCTGTGACTGTGGTATAGGCTGGCAGCTGTAGCTCTGATTAGACCCCTAGCCTGGGAACCTCCGTATACTGCAGGTGTGGCCCTAAAAAAAAAAAAAAATAATGAAGGGGAGGAAGGAGAGCTGAATTTGGAATTCGGGATTAACAGGTACACACTACTGTACATAAAATACATAAATAACAATGGAGTTCCCTTGTGGTTCAGCAGGTTAAGAAACCGACTAGTCTCCATGAGGATGTGGGTTTTTTTTGTTTTTGTTTTTGTTTTTGGTCTTTTTGCCATTTCTCGGGCCGCTCTCGCGGCATATGGAGGTTCCCAGGCTAGGGGTCAAATTGGAGCTGTAGCCACCAGCCTACGCCAGAGCCACAGCAACGCCGGATCCAAGCCGTGTCTTCCACCTACACCACAGCTCATGGCAATGCTGGATCCTTAACCCACTGAGCAAGGCCAGGGATCAAACCTGCCACCTCATGGTTCCTAGTCGGATTTGTTAACCACTGCGCCATGACGGGAACTCCAGGACGTGGGTTTTGACCCCCGCCTTGCTCAGTGGGTTAAGGATCTGGCATTGCCACAGGCTGTGGTATAGGTCGAAGATGCAGCTCTGATTCGACCCCTAGCCCAGGAACTTCCATGCGTTGCAGGTGGGGCAGTAAAAAATAAAAGAAATACATAGATAAACAACAAGATCCTACCGTATAGCACAAGTAACTATATTGAATATCTTGTAATGACCTATAATGGGGTCCAATCGGAGCTGCAGCTGCCAGCCTACACCACAGCCACTGAACACAAATATATATATATATATATATATATATATATATATATATATATATATACACACACACACTATTCCATCTGTCTCTAGGTAAGTAGATAGATGTTTATAGATAGGTATCGGTAGCTCTTTTGACCTCTTTCCTTATACATAGACATAGCTATGTAAAAGGATATAGATGTATGTGCATGTTTAAGAATTATATAGATAAGGAGTTCCCGTCATGGCGCAGCGGAAACGAATCCGACTAGAAACCATGAGGTTGCGGGTTCGAACCCTGGCCTTGCTCAGTGGGTTAAGGATCCGGCCTTGCTGGGAGCTGTGGTGTAGGTCGCAGATGAGGCTTGGATCCCGAGTTGCTGTGGCTGTGGTTGTAGGCTGTTGGCTACAGCTCCGACTGGACCCCTAGCCTGGGAACCTCCATACGTCTAGGGTGCGGCCCTAAAAAGACAAAAAAAAAAAAGAATTATATAGTTAAGAATATATAAAGAGAGATGTACAATATCCCATATAGACAGCCAATACATAGATAGAGCTTTATATAATCCTTATATACATACATACGCCCATATATCCACATCCAATCACGTTTTGGTATACATACATAATAAAGACACATCTTCCAGATTGGAAGATTACACTATAAACTGGTAGTTGGAAGATTACACTATAAACTGATCATTGTATTTGCCCCTAAGGAGAGAAGTTAAGGAATTTCCATACCCCTGTATGTTCTCTTATTTTCTTTTTTTAGGGCCGCACCTGTGGCATATGGAGGTTCCCAGGCCAAGGGTTGAATCAGAGCTACAGCTGCTGGCCTACACCACAGCTACAGCAACAAGGGGTCTGATCCGCGTCTGTGATCTACACCATAGCTCATGCAACTCTGGATCCCCAACCCACTGAGCGAGGCCAGGGATCGAACCCACATCCTCATGGATACTAGTCAGATTTATTTCTACTTACTCCTGCATATTCTTTTGTATCATTTACATTTTTGTAATCATGTACATGTGTTATTTTCAAATAAAGAGAGAAGCACGTGAAAGGGCCTGGCACACGGTAGGTGCTTTAATGATATTTGTGGATGTCTGGTGAAACTTGTTCATTAAGACCTCCTTTGGAGTTCCCTTCGTGGCTCAGGGGTTAACGAACCCGACTAGGGTCCATGAGGATGCAGGTTTGATCCCTGACCTTGCTCAGTGGGTGAAGGATCCGGCATTGCTGTGAGCTGTGTTGTAGTTTACAGAAGCAGCCTGGATCCAGTGTTACTATGGCTGTGGTGTAGTCTGGTGGCTACAGCTTTGATTGGACCCCTAGCCTGGGAACCTCCATATGCCATGAAAAGCAAAAAAAAAAGTAAAAAAAAGATCTCCTTTTACCTAGAATGTCCCAAGTATATTTAAATTTTTTCTGTAGGAGTTCCCATTGTGGCACAGTAGGTTGGGAACCTGACTGCAGTGGATGGGGTTGCTGTGGAGGCACATGTTCAATCCCTGGCCTGGCCTAGTAGATTGGGGATCTGACATTGCTACAGTTGCAGCTTGGATTCGATCCCTGGCCTGAGAGTTTCTATATGCTATGAGTATTACCAAAAATATAAATAAAATAAAATAAAATAAAATTTTTCTTAAAAAAAAAAGCCACAGCAAAATGTGACATGTAGTATCATATTAAGTTTTGACAATGCTTGGTGGATTATCGGTCATAGATGTTCATTTTTTGTTTTTTTTTTTAAGGGCCACACCCTCGGTATATGGATGATCCCAGGCTAGGGGGTGTATTGGAGCTGTAGCCACCGGCCTACAATGTGGGATCCGAGTCATGTCTGTGACCTACACCACAGCTCACGGCAACGCCAGATCCTTAACCCACTGAGCAAGGCCAGGGATCCAACCTGCGCCCTCATGGATGCTAGAGTCAGATTTGTCTCCATTGAGCCACAAAAGGAACTCCCATAGATGTTCATTAAAATGTCTCTGTTCTTGTCTCTGTGTCTGAATCTTTCACAAAATGTAAGTAGCCTGCTGGGTAGTGACAGGAAGGGGGATATAAGAAGGGAGTTTGGGAGTTCCCATCGTGGCGCAGTGGTTAACGAATCCGACTAGGAACCATGAGGTTGCGGGTTCAATCCCTGCCCTTGCTCAGTGGGTTGACGATCCGGCATTGCCGTGAGCTGTGGTGTAGGTTGCAGATGCGGCTCGGATCCCGCGTTGCTGTGGCTCTGGCGTAGGCTGGCAGCTACAGCTCCGATTGGACCCCTAGCCTGGGAACCTCCATATGCCGCAGGAGCAGCCCAAAGAAATAGCAAAAAGACAAAAAAAAAAAAAAAAGGGAGTTTGGGTGGGGGGTTCTGGGCATGTTCTGATTCTTTTTTTTTTTTCTTTCTCTCTCTCTTTTTTTTTTTTTTTTTTTGGTTTTTAGGACTGCACCTGAGACATATAGATGTTCCCAAGCTAGTGGTCGAATCAGATCTACAGCTTCTGGCCTACACCACAACCACCGCAACACCAGATCTGAGCCGCCTCTGTGACCTATGCACCACAGCTCACAGCAACGCTAGATCCTTAACCCACTGAGCAAGGCCAGGGATCGAACGTGCATCCTCAGGGTTTCTAGATGGATTCGTTTCTGCTGCACCATGACGGGAACTCCATGTTCTGTTTCTTAAAGCTCGATTTGTGGAAACTCATCAAACTGTGCACTACTGATCTGTCGCTCATGTGACTCTACGTTACAGTTCAATAAAAAGTTTGCTGAAAAAGCCCCTTCCCTGTTAAATCGAAAATTTTCAAAATGACTTAGCCAAAGATTAGTAAAAAATAAAGAGTTTGGATATGATTTTTTCCTTTGCAAATGATCAGGGTCTTGGGAGTAACGAGAAATCACTCTAAAATCAGTCATTTTAACTTAAGTCTGAATTTGCATTTCTTCATCTTCAGTGACAATGATCTGCAAATCACTCAACCTCCTTTACCCTTTACTCAAGCTCCCCTGGCAATTTCAGGGCATCCCTTTCTGTTTTGGGAGATAATGAGGTTGATGTCAGCCTCAAGTGGATCCGTGGCGAGAAAGGGAAGGAGAGACGAGAGAAAGAGAGACAGAGAGGAAAAGCAGGGAAGACGGAAGAGAGGGATGACAGTCCAGGATGTGCGGAAAGGCCCTGCCACGTTCTAACCCCAATATACCAGCTGCTGAATGTGCCCTGAATTTTTCTGTCTCTAGGATTTTGTTCATACTGTTTCCTCTACCTACATAAAACGGCCTCCTTCTTTGCCCAGTCTCTTTAAGTCCTACTTTTCTTTTAGAGGAGCGTGGTACCTCCAATGCTCAACATTATGAGACAAGTGCTGAATGAATGAAACTACATTTAAAAATGTAAAACAAGATGTTCCTGTCATAGCTCAGCGGTAACGAACCCGCTTAGGATCCATGAGGATTCAGGTTGGATCCATGAGGATTCCAGTTTGATCCCTGGCCTTGCATGGTGGGTTAAGGATCTGATGTTGTTGTGAGCTGTGGGTGTAGGTCGCAGACATGGCTTGGATCCCGACGTGCTGTGGCTGTAATGTATGCTGGCAGCTCCAGCTCCAATTCGACCCCCAACCTGGGAACCTCCATATAATGCAGGTGCAGCGGTAAAAAAATTAATAAAGAAATAAAAATGTGGAGTTCCCGTCATGGCTCAGTGGTTAATGAATCTGACTAGGAACCATAAGGTTGTGGGTTTGATCCCTGGCCTTGCTCAGTGGGTTAAGGATCTGGCATTGCCATGAGCTGTGGTGTAGGTCGCAGACGCAGCTTGGATCTGGCGTTGCTGTGGGTCTGGTGTAGGCCAGCAGCTAAATCTCTCATTGGACCCCTAGCTTGGGATCCTCCATATGCCTTGGGAGCAGCCCTAGAAAAGGCAAAAAGACAAAAAGATTAAAAAAAAAAAAAAGAAAGAAAGAAAGAAAGAAAGAAAAATGTAAAACAGTCCTAGCTCAATAAAACTGCTTGATAGCTTCTCCAACTCACCTGGATTTAAATCCATAGGCCTCCAAGTATCTTCATGATCTAGAGTTATCTACTTCTATACTGTTAATACATTGCTCTCTTTGCTGATAGTACACTGGTTTTCTCCTTATTCCTAGAACCTAGGAGTTTCCTTGTGAAATCAGCTACTTTTTCTGTTTTGTTTGCTGCTGCGTCCAGTGCCTAGAACATTTCTGGTTCATAACAAATGCTCAGTAAATAAGCATTTGTGGAATAATGAATGATACTAGCTTTATATTTATTATATGCTTATATTGTACAAGGCGCTGTTCTAAACGCTTCACATATACTAAGTCACTTAATTTTCATAATACTCTACGAAGTAGGTCCTATTATGGTCCTTATCTGGGGAGACTGAATCATACAGAGGTTAGGAAATCTGCCTAAGTGTCACACACTAGTGTTGGAGATGGGATTTGTTTTTTTTTTTAGGGCCACACCCACGGCATATGGAGGTTCCCAGGCTAGCAGTCAAATCGGAGCCACAGCTGCTGGCCTATACCGCAGCCACAGCGACATCAGATCCGAGCCGCGTCTGCAACCTACACCACAGCTCACGGCAACGCCGGATCCTTAACCCACTGAGCAAGGCCAGGGATCGAACCCGCAACCTCATGGATGCTAGGCGGATTCATTTCCGCTGCGCCACAACAGGGAACTCCAGAGATGGGATTTGAATACAAAGTCAGATTCAAAGTTTGCTCGAAGCCTAGCTCCAAAACCTTGTATCTTATCAGCATCGCGTGGACGTTAAAAAAGGAAACTCCTGGTCCTGAGATTCTTACTCCATGGGTCAGAGGTATGGTTGGCATCTGTGAGCAATAAAACCCGACAGCAAAGCGGGTCGCTTGGGAGAATCTCTAGGTGGCGTCCTCCCCGCCAAGGTTACATCAGGCCGAATCCCGCCCCTTGCGTGGCGCGAGGGCATCTGGGAGTTGTAGTCAAGCAGTACAGTTCGTCGGCGTCCCCCGGAAGTGACGCAAGGGTCCCGCCTTCTCCTCTGCGCGTTTCCGCGGTCCCGGCTCCGCGGTGTGACTCGCGAGCTCAGCTGGTAACTATTTCTTGGGCCTCGTGCTTGGAGGAGCGAAACTTCAGTCAGGGTGCGTGCTGGGACGGTGTGGGTCGGGGTCGGGGAGTGGCGGCCCGGGCCCGTTGTTGTGGCCCGTGACTTTCGGGCTTTTCCGTAGGTCCAGCCGCGTCCGCCGCAGCTTCTCAGCGCCGTCGCCATGTCGCGGTTTTTTACCACCGGTTCGGACAGCGAGTCCGAGTCGTCCCTGTCCGGGGAGGAGCTTGTCACCAAACCTGTTGGGGGTAACTACGGCAAACAGTGAGTAGGGGCCTGCGGCATGGGAACCACTCGGGGGGGGGGGTGCGGCAGGCTATGGAAGGCCGTGTATGTGGGAGGGGAATGGAGGTGGTGGCGGTGAGAGCGGGTACCAAGGATGTTCAGAGTTTAAGAGACTGGAGCAGTGTTGGAGGGACAACCTTAACGGCTTAGGGTGCTGTGAATTGTGGGAATCCACCCACCGGGCAAAGGATAGAGTCTTGGAGGAGAGGTTTTCCCACTGGTTGGGTCTGTTGCATTTAGCAAGAAACCTCAGATATTAAGAATTCTTTGATGTGGCTCTTAAGTTTTTAAACATCTGTTAGTAGTTCCCTGTTGTTTACCTCCACCTACATACCCTTCTCCCATCTCTGCAAACTACTTTTTTTCTCCTTTTGGAACAGTAGAATGTTGCTTCTCAAACTTGTGTCATACAAATGCCACCTTCAGTTTTTTTTGTTTTTTTGTTTTTTTTGGCACATACCTGTGATTAAGAATGTATATTCCTATCACTTCATTTTTATTTATTTTATTTATTTTTTATTTTATTTTTTTGTCTTTTGTCCTTTTAGGGCCGCACCCGAGGCATATGGAGGTACCCAGGCTAGGGGTCTAATCGGAGCTGTAGCT
Organism: Sus scrofa; assembly: GCF_054392235.1. Taxonomy (NCBI): domain Eukaryota; kingdom Metazoa; phylum Chordata; class Mammalia; order Artiodactyla; family Suidae; genus Sus; species Sus scrofa. The sequence continues at coordinate 18,339,737 of NC_139385.1, forward strand.
GCAGGCCTACGCCAGAGTCACAGCAATGCCAGATCCAAGCCGCATCTTCAACCTACACCACAGCTCACGACAACGCCGGATCCTTAAGCCACTGAGCAAGGCCAGGGATCAAACCCGCAACCTCATGGTTCCTAGTCGGATTTGTTTCCACTGGACCACAATGGGAATTCCTATTCCTACCACTTCAAAGTCTTGTTTCAGCATAAAACTCACTTTTTAAAAAGAAAAAAAAGGATACACACACGTACCATGTGAATATGATTTCATGTCTTAAGTGGAAAAACCAACCTCACTTGCTACAAAATTGGAAATAATTGGAAAGTTACTAAGACGGACAAAAAAAGATATTGTTGCCAGTTGAATGCTGTCTGTGGTCTGATGTTTATTTATTAAGGAAAAATACTAGCAATGGAGGTGTTAAAGCCATTGAGACTCTTTTCTTACTCATGGGTGTTCACAGTCTGGGAAATACTGCTTCCTAGGACTTAGTTCAGATATCACTTTCCTTTCCCTTCATTGTAGCCTTTTCCTCACCTTCTTTTAGTAGTTTTTAGTGGTTTGTGTCTTTACATGGTTAATTTTCTGACATAGTAAATACCTCTGCTTGTGTGAGAGGCTGGAAATGGTCATTTTGTATGCATTACAACAGCTGACAAAAGGCCTTACTTGAAGTGTGCTTTAAAGATTGAGTTAGTTCCGGAGTTCCCGTGATGGCTCAGCCGTTAATGACTCTGACTAGCATCCATGAGGACACAGGTTCGATCCCTGGCCTTGCTCATGGGTTAAGGATCTGGCATTGCCATGAGCTGTCTCGGATCCTGCTTTGCTATGGCTCTGGTGTAGACCAGCAGCTGCAGCTCCAATTGGACCCCTAGCCTGGGAACGTCCATATGCCACGGGCACATTCCTAAAAAGCAAAAAAAAAGATTGTTAGTTCCCTACAATGAAGCTACGAAGAGGAAGAATAAAACAAGGTGAGTGTGGTTGGAATGGGCCTGAGTGATTCACTTTTACCTGCCCCATCCAAGAAGAGTAACAGAAATCATTTGGTCTTTGTTTTTTTTGGTCTTTTCTAGGGCCACACCTGCGGCATATGGGGATTCCCAGGCTAGGCTTCTAATCAGAGCTATAGCCACTGGCCTACGCCAGAGCCACAGCAACGTGGGATCCAAGCCGGGTCTGCGACCTACACCACAGCTCATGGCAACACCAGATCCTTAACTCACTGAGCAAGGCCAGGGATCTAACCCTCAACCTCATGGTTCCTAGTTGGATTCGTTAATCACTGTGCCATGATAGAAACTCCTTTTTTTTTTTGTTTTTTTGGAGTAGAAATCTTTTGGGAAGATTGGAGCTAAGAATGCTAGTTAATGGTGTCTCTTCCTTCCAAACAGACCGTTGTTGCTGAGTGAAGATGAAGAAGATACCAAGAGAGTTGTCCGAAGCGCCAAGGATAAGAGGTGAGGCCGTGGGGCAGCTGGGTGATGGGGAGTCTCTCTGGAAAACACAGTGCTGATGGTGGGCAAGTCCAATGTGGTACTGGGCTCTCAAACCAGGTTTGAGGAACTGACCAACCTTATCCGGACCATCCGTAATGCCATGAAGATTCGGGATGTCACCAAGTGCCTGGAAGAGTTTGAGCTCCTGGGAAAAGCATATGGGAAAGCGAAGAGCATTGTGGACAAGGAAGGTGTCCCCCGGTTCTATATCCGAATCTTGGCTGACCTGGAGGACTACCTTAATGAGGTGTGATTTGAGTGGGTGCAGGGTGGGGATCCAGAAGGGGATCGTGGACCTGGGGCTTTCTCTTATCCCACACCGGGAGATCATGCTTTCTCTGAGTTGTTTGCCAGATAGAGTTTCCCAGGACCTAAAAAACCAGGGGACAAAATGAGGAGAAGGACTGTTTTTCTGCTATGGATTTTAATTGTGCTTACTTCTGAATTATATCTCTTGTGTGGTTTGGTACTTTTCGTGGTATACATAAAGGATCATTAAACACAGTTAGGAGTTCCCGTTGTGGCTCAGTGGTTAACGAATCTGACTAGGAACCATGAGGTTGCAGGTTTGATCCCTGGCCTTGCTCAGTGGGTGAAGGATCCGGCATGGCCGTGAGCTGTGGTGTGGGTCGCAGAAGCGGCCTGGATCCCGCGTTGCTGTGGCTGTGGTGTAGGCCGGTGGCTACAGCTCCAATTAGACCCCTAGCCTGGGAACCTCCATATGCCTCGGGTGCGGCCCTAGGAAAGGCAAAAAGACCAAAAAAAAAAAAAAAAAAAAAAAACACCACATAAGTTAACAGGTAGAGCTGGTGGTAAGTGATACAGATGGTGTATAGATACCAAGACTCAAGAGTCATGGCGAAGCCTGAAGTTCAAGGAACACTCCTTAATCTCAGGTCCCTGTTGGCCCTTTCTTTCCTGTTCGTTCCTTCAGCTGTGGGAAGATAAGGAAGGGAAGAAGAAGATGAACAAGAATAACGCCAAGGCCCTGAGCACCCTGCGCCAGAAGATCCGAAAATACAACCGGGATTTTGAGTCCCATATTACAAATTACAAGCAGGTGGGGGTGCTGGAGAGCGACTTGCTGACGTGTGGGAGCTGAGATCGCATGGCTGAGACATCAGAAGCATTTGCAAGTGGGAGGCATGACTGGAGAAAGAATCATGACAAAGCTCGGTGGGGCGGAGGGGATGAGACGGGATACTGGTTGGCAGACATCCTTAATCGTTCTCTCGTTTCTCTCTTGTCAAGAACCCTGAGCAGTCTGCGGATGAGGATGCTGAGAAGAATGAGGAAGATTCAGAAGGTAGGAGGGGGGGGAGACCCTTCATTGCAGATGATTTGGATGTCTAAGGTTAGGGGTTTCCTCGGTGGCCATTCAGGTCTTCACCCTTTTCTTTCCCCTTTCCCACCAGGCTCTTCGGATGAGGATGAGGACGATGATGGGGTCAGTGCTGCCACCTTCCTAAAGAAGAAATCAGAAGCTCCTTCTGGGGAGAGTCGGAAGTTCCTCAAAAAAATGGAGGTAAGAGCCAGAGCTAGACTGAGGGCTGGTTTGTTTGCTGTGAACCATTCTTGGGTCTCCTGGGAGAAGAAAAGACTCCCAGGTCCCTGTGGTTGGCAGGGGTCATGTTTAGCCAAGTCTGGTCTGGGAACAGATTGCCTCTTAGATGAGAGCACTGAGTGACCTGGCATCTAAAGAACTAGTCTGAGCCCAGCTCTGCCCCCGGGGAACTGTGTGTCCCTGGAGCAGGTCCCCACTTCTCTCTGGGTCTTGGGGCCCAGTCCAGCTCCTCATAGCCTGATTCTGCCCCTGAGAATATCTGAAACCTGTGTCAGCAGAAAGAGCAGAAAGCCAGTCAGTCTTCCCATCGTCTCTCTCCTGACCTTTTTCCCTCTAAGGATGAAGATGAGGACTCCGAAGATTCAGAAGATGATGAAGATTGGGACACAGGTTCCACATCTTCTGATTCAGACTCAGAGGAGGAAGAAGGGAAACAGACTGTGCTGGCTTCCAGATTCCTTAAAAAGTAAGGAAAGGAATGGTGTCTCGGGCTCCAGTGGGAAGAGTTAGGAAGCCTTTCATCATCTTGAAAGTTGTTGCTCCTTCCGTGGAGTCCTTTTATTTATGTATTCCACTTCAGTATTTATTTTTGCATTTGAAAATTGTTTACTGTAGTTGCTGTGCAATATATGTTTTAAGTATACAACATAGTGATTCATAATTTTTAAAGGTTATACTTCGTTTGTAGATTATGAAATATTGGCTATATTCTTCATGTTGTGGCTTATCCTTGTGGCTGTGTGTACAAGCTGTCCTTTCAGCTTATATCTAGTGGTTTGTATCTCTTATTCCCCTATTCCTCCCTTCCCCCTGCCCCGCCCCAGTCTTTTTAGGTTGTGGAGGCCAACCCAGGGCTCTCAGAGTCAAGTATCTTAGTTGGCTAAGGTCTTGCAGCTAATGTGCCCTGAGGATGGGATTTGAAGGCTACAGTGTCCAAATGTTTAACCATGAAATTACTTCCTGCATGTGGACTAAGTGTTTTTCTCTCTTTGATGCTGATTAACGGTGATGTTTGATAAGCTACTTAACCTTTCTAGCCTTCAGTTTTCTCATCTGTAAAATGGGGTGGTGTTTGAGCCCGTCATCAAGGATACTGGCGTGGCCGTGAGCTGTGGTGTAGGTTGCAGATGGGGGCTCGGATCCCGAGTTGCTGTGGCTCTGGTGTAGGCCAGCGGCTACAACTCCGATTAGACCGCTAGCCTGGCATCCTCCATATGCCGCAGGTGCAGCCCTAGAAAAAGACAAAAAAAGAAAAAAGAAAGAAAAGAAAAGGAGTGTCTCTTGTAAACACAGTTGGGTTTTTTTTTTTTTTTCTTTTTAATCACGAACATTTCTACTTTTTCTTTTTAATGGTGCCACACATAACATAAAATTTACCATTTTAATCATTTTTAAGTACACAGTACACTCACATGGTTGTGCGACCATCACCCCATCTCCAAACTTGATCTCTTTGGCTTTTTAATCTATGCAGGTTAGTTCATTTACATTTATTGTGATTATTAATGTATTTGGTCTTGTTCTTACTATCTCATTAATATGCTTTCTATTTATCTTTTTGTTTAAAAATTCTTAATAGTTGTATTGAGGTATTGCCATAATAACTGCATATATATTTAAAGTTAGCAATTTGGGGGTTTCCCGTTGTGGCACAGGGAAAACGAACCTGACTAGTATCCATGAGAATTTGGATTTGATCCCTGGCCTCACTCAGCGTTGCTGTGAGCTGTGGTGTAGATCCAAGATACGGCCTGGATCTGGAGTTGCTGTGGCTGTGGTGTAGGCTGGCAGTTATAGTTCCGATTCAGCCCCTAGCCTGGCCGGCAACTTCCATATGCCATGGGTGCAGCCCTAAAGAAATAAAGTTAGCAGTTTGATAAGTTGGGACATGTTTACACTTATGAAACCATCACTGCAATCAGAATAAATAAAATCCATCACTCCTAAAAATTTCTTTATGCCCCTTTGTAAACCTTCCCTCCTGCCTCACTTTCCCTCAGTAGCCACTGATTTGCTTTCCCTCACTGGGTTTTTTTTTTTTTTTTTTTTTTTTTTTTAACTCCTTCTATCACTAGTTAAGTTGGCCTTTTTTAGAATTTTATATAAATGGATTCATATATTTGGTTGGGAGAGCTTTGGCTCTCTTCCACTTGGACTGTTATTTTAAGGTTAGTCCTATCTTCATTATTTTTCATCTTAGAGATTGCACTTGATATATATTTTTTATATTTTATTTTATTTGCTTTTTAGAGCTGCACCCGAGGCTAATGGAGGTTCCCAGGCGAGGGTCCAATCGGAACTATGGCTGCCAGCCTACACCAGAGCCACAGCAATGCCAGATCCGAGCCGCGTCTTCGACCTACACCACAGCACACGGCAACGCCACATCCTTAACCCACTGAGCAGGGCCAGGGATCAAACCCAAAACCTCCTGGTTCCTAGTGGGATTCGCTTACACTGTGGCACTATGGGAACTCCTGATATATTTTTTTAATCTGTGAAATTGTACTTCGTATACCTAACCCCACTTGACACTCCCAACCCCAAATCTAAACTTAGGTTTAGTTAAAATTTCAGAGGTCAAGAGTTGAGTTAACAGTGGGATCCTCAAAGGCCTTACTGACCTTAAGAGTTTATGGCCTTGTAGTGTCAAGAATAATTTAGAAGTGGTACTTTACTTGTATAACAAGTTTTGAAGATTGAGAGTTTATGTAAGAGAAGCAGGGAGAGGGGAAGACCACAGGTAGTGGTGAGAACATGGGGTTCCGTTTGCATATTTGTGTGTGTGAATTTATTAGCTTTCTAAGCCAGCCAGGGCAATTTCAGTTGTTAATGGATTTAGAAACATGACAGGTGTGTGTTTATGACTGGCTTATAGTGACTGCCAGTATTCCTTTTTTACCATCTCCATCCTTTTTCATCCTTAATATGGATATTCAGCCAGTCTGTACTCCTTCTCTCATCAGAATTTCTCAGCTTTGATCTTTTGGTCAGAACAGGCACATGAAGGAATGAGTTTAATCTCAAGAGCTTCAGTCTCTTTGATGTGGGATTATAAGGTTGTGTAGCAACTTTATACCTCCTGGATATTATATCGTGGGTTTGGGCAGAAAATAGAGGACAGTCACAGGTATAAGAAACACTTAGGGTTTTGTAGGGGTTTTTTTGTTTGTTTTTGGCTGTGCCCACAGCATACAAAAAGCTCCCAGGCCAAGGATCAACTCCAGGCACAGCAGTAGCCACACTGAATCCTTAATCTCCTTAATTGCTAGGCCACTAGGGAACTCCCATTTAGGATCTTTATTTGGTTTAATCTTCTAATCAGGGTCGGCCTATTTAGGAGAATGTCTTTAAGAATCAGTTTAGGAGTTCCCGCCGTGGCGCAGTGGTTAACGAATCCGACTAGGAACCATGAGGTTGCAGGTTCGGTCCCTGCCCTTGCTCAGTGGGTTAACGATCCTGCGTTGCCGTGAGCTGTGGTGTAGGTTGCAGACGCGGCTCGGATCCCGCGTTGCTGTGGCTCTGGCGTAGGCCGGTGGCTACAGCTCCGATTGGACCCCTAGCCTGGGAACCTCCATATGCCGCCGCGGGAGCGGCCCAAGAAATAGCAACAACAACAACAACAACAAAAAGACAAAAAAAAAAAAAAAAAAAAAAAAAGAATCAGTTTAGTGAACTTTTAATCAAGTGGCTTTGTTCTTAATTGATTTGTTTTTTCCAAAGTATTTATCCAGGTACAATAAGATGTTATTTATTGTGCAATTTATTTATTAGCCTTGGCTGACTAGTATTGGAGGTAAGTTCTATTTTGGGTTCTTATAAGGAATGTATGTTAGTTTGTAGCTAAAATGTTTAAATTATTTGTTATTTGGACCATATTAGAGATAGATTATAGATCAGTTATTTGTGTTTCTAAATTTGTAGTTGGGGTAGTAATTCTGAAGTACAAACCAATGGAATCTAGTATCTTGGACCCCTTTTTGATAAGTTACTGTGCTGGGCTCTTAATCAGATGGGAGGATTGGTTTGCAACCTTGGGAGCTCCCTAGTAAAATCTGAAACTGGCTCCATACACTGAGAAGAGACCAAAGAAGGAGGCAGGCTACTCCAGGTTGGTAGGTGACAGGTGTAATAAGAAGGGAACTCACTTGTCTTGGGTAGCCTCCAGACCCATCTGCCAGAATCTTAACAGTTTGTGTAGAGGCTGTAATGGGGTTGGTTCACATACTGAGTCCAGATGGTCTCAACATGTATTTTGTTTGTTTGTTTGTTTGTTTTTGTTGCTTTTTTTTAGGGCCAAACCTGAGACCTATGGAGGTTCCCAGGCTAGGGGTCAGATTGGAGCTGTAGCTGCTGACCTGCGCCACAGCCACAGCAATGCCAGATCCAAGTCACATCTGCAACCTACACCACAGGTCATGGCCATGCTGGATCCTTAACCCACTGAGCGAGGCCAGGGATCGAACCTGCGTCCTCATGGATACTAGTCATATTCGTTTCCATTGAGCCACGATGGAAACTCCAGATGGTCTCAATATGTTGCTCTCCCAAGGCTGCATCCTTGAAGTGGCTCCTAAGGTGGCATTGTTGAGCTGCAGTGTACCAAGGAGGGGAGGGAGTAAGGAGCCTCCAGTACCCTAGCTCCAGCTCTTGAGTCAACCAGCTCTCAAGGCAGCCTGTGGGCACATTCTCTTGATAGTCTCCTCTAACAGTGAGCAACCAAGATTTTTGTTTTGAAACTTGGATAATGTTTAACTGATTTAAAAGAAGTTAAAAGAGGAGGAATACTCGTAATAAAACACATGGTTGTCTGGATTATGAATCCTGATCGGAAGGTTTGGGGAGGAAGTTGTCTATATCTGATGGGCTTGATCTATGGAATCTTGCAGAGATGCCATCTGCTTCTAAGAGTTATCTGCTTCTGGAGGCCTTTTTTAGAACTGAATCTCAGGAGGGATCTCTGGTGGGGCTGGATGTCCATTGTTAGGATCCTAAAGCAAGGTGGATGTCTAGGGGCTGTAGGTCAGTGGTTGTGGTTGAGGGGTAGGGCGTAGTTGTAGGGTTAACTTCTCTTGGTGTCTCCTCGTGTCTTCAGTTTCTTAGCTGTGTATTTAGGTAGAGGTGTATCTGGTGTTGTCCTTCTAGAAGAGAGGTGTGCATCTGTCAGGTCCATAGCAGAAGACATAAACATTAGTTTTCTGATGATTTCTAATATGTGAATGAATATACCAGGTATAATCTGTTGTGGGGCAGAGTTCAAGCCAAGTCTTAGGTCTTTCAGTTAGAATTTCATGAAGTGAGAATTTATATTAATCAGTTGTCCTAAGAAAGGAGAGGAAGTTGAAGGAAAGCAGCCAGCCTCAGGAACACAAAGAATTTTTCCGCTTTTTTTTTTTTTTTTTTCCAAATACTGGTTTTAAATAGATTGGTTGGTTGCCGATAAAAAGATTAGTCTGTGGAATTCCCTGGTAGCTTAGCAAGTTGAGGATCTGGCATTGTCACTGCAGTGGCTTGGGTTGCTGCTTGTGGCATGGGTTCAGTCCCTGGCCCAAGAATTGCCATATGCCGCAGGCACAGCCAAATAAAATAGAGCAGTACTTGAAAAAATAAAAGATAAAAGATTAGTCTGGGAGTTCCCTGGTGGCCTAGCTTTTCAGGATCCAGTGTTGTCACTTCTGTGTTGTGGGTTCCATCCTGGGCCTGAGAACTCTCGAGTGCTATGATCGTGGCCGAAAAAAAGAAAAGAAAAAGATTAGTTTGGACAGAGCAACTAGTACTAAACAATTATGTTGCTTATTGATTCTCTGGAAAACCTTAGAATTTAGTTGTGGAGCAAAATGACAGGCTCTTTCTGTGTCTGCGGTGGCCTAGTCAGCACCTCTATCTTATTAGACCAGGCCATGCTTTTCCCTTCATAAGACTGTCTCAGTGTAGTGTAGTGACAGACCTTGATAAGTGGTCTGGCTTAGTAGTCTTTGCTTTGGTTATGGTTATAGTTAACCATAGGTCATTCTTGTAGAGTGTGACTTGGGCCCAGGACTAGTTGGAGGAAAAAAGGAAGTTCACAGGAGGAAAAGGCCTCAGAGGTGGAGAGAGGGCTGATCTTTCATCATCTCCCCTGTCTCCTGGCAGGGCCCCCACCACAGAGGAGGACAAGAAGGCGGCCGAGAAGAAACGGGAGGACAAAGCCAAGAAGAAGCACGATAGGAAATCCAAGCGCCTGGATGAGGAAGAGGAGGACAATGAAGGCGGGGAGTGGGAAAGGGTCCGAGGTGGAGTGCCCCTGGTTAAGGTGAGGATTTGAGAATTCAAATGAACTGGGAAACAATTTGGGGAAAAAATTAAAAGCAAGAATGGGTTCCTTGGAGTTCCCGCCATGGCGCAGCAGAAATAAATCCGACTAGGAACCATGAGGTTGCGGGTTCCATCCCTGGCCTTGCTCAGTAGGTTAAGGATCTGGCATTGGCATGAGCTGTGGTGTAGGTGGCAGATACGGCTTGGATCCTACGTGGCTGTGGCGTCAGCTGGCAGCTGTAGCTCTGATTCAACCCCTAGCCTGGGACCCTCCATATGCTGTGGGTGCAGCCCTATCAAAAACAAAACAAAAAAAAAAAGAATGCGTTCCTTGTTGACTTGCACATGATAAGGTGTTTGTTGTTTAGGAGAAACCAAAAATGTTTGCCAAGGGAACCGAGATCACCCATGCTGTTGTCATCAAGAAACTGAATGAGATCCTACAGGCCAGAGGGAAGAAGGGAACTGATCGGTAAGATTCTTGGGCCTGGACTGTGGGATTACAGAGTGAAAGCTCTTTTTCTCGAGACACAGGGTGGAGGTTGGTGGGGAAATAGAGCTGTCTGGGGAGGTCCACAGTAGGAAGAATGGTGTGCTTGGAACACCAGTCCGTGCCCTGCTATTTACATTCTCTTTGACCTTAAATCAGTCACTTAACCTTTGGGGGCTGTTTTCCCATTTGTAAGATGGGAATAATTCTCATCTTTAGTTATTCAGTGACTAGCGAGGATGGTATTAAGCATTATGGGTCGTTTCTGTTGGACTTTATAAAGGAGAAGCCGGTATACAGGTGGCGAGGCTAGGGGAGGGTATCGGGAATGAGGCTGCCTTACTCATAGGAAGAGGGTGTGCTGGAGACAGGAAGAAGCTTCTCAGCTTGTTTCCAATGCCTCACCCAACTCTGTGCCCCTCCAGCGCAGTGCAGATTGAGATGCTACAGCTGCTGGTTCAGATTGCTTCTGAAAACAACCTGGGGGAGGGGGTCATCGTCAAGATCAAGTTCAACATCATCGCCTCTCTCTATGACTACAACCCCAACCTGGCCACGTACATGAAGGTAAGGGCAGTGATGGGCATCCCAGGGTGGAGCTGGTGGGTCGGGGGAAGGTGCCTGGTGTCTTAAAACGCAAGGGCTGTGAAAGCAGTCTTGGTGTTGAAGGCCCTTGGATTCCTGGTGACGGACTCTTTGGAGGCATCTGCTTGTCGCACCTTCACAACTCTGACTGCCCTCTGATCTTTTGGCAGCCCGAGATGTGGCAGAAGTGCCTGGACTGCATCAATGAGCTGATGGACATCCTGTTTGCAAACCCCAATATCTTTGTTGGAGAGAACATTCTGGAAGAGAGTGAGAACCTGCATAATGCTGACCAGGTAAAGAAGGGGTTTGGCAGGCTAATAGGAGGTCTCTGGTACCTGCTTTGGAGACGAAGGGTCGACGTCTGGGGCTGAAATCTGGACTAACTGATGTACTCCTTTGCCTTTTCTTCAGCCGCTGCGTGTCCGTGGCTGTATCCTAACTCTGGTGGAACGAATGGATGAAGAATTTACCAAGATAATGCAAAATACCGATCCTCATTCCCAAGGTGAGCTCGAGCAAAACCATGGGCATCAGTGAGGGGAACAGTGAGGGATTCAGACCAAGTATTATACTAAATGAGAATGTTTGGAAAGCCAGCCCTTTCTTACCCAGCATTCACACCTCAGGGCCTCTTTAAGATACGGGGTCCCACTCCCATAGCTTCTGTTTCAGTAGGTCTGGGTGGGGCCCCAAATTTTGCATCTCTAACATGTTCCCAGGGGATGCTATTGTCTGCTGTTTTGAGAACTGTCATTATGTGATCTCTGTCCACTTGGCTTGTGGAGCTTGGATCAGAGGCATTAGGCTGGGGAAATAGAGGACATTTGCGCAGTGTCATGTGAGTGCCCACTGCCTTGAGGGCGAGGGCATAGTGATGAACAAGACGCCTAGGGCCTTCACAGTCAGGGAGTTTACGTTTTTGGTGCGGGAGAAAGTTCAAATAAAGGAAGAAAGTAATTGTAGATTACGTAAAGTGTGCATTAGAAGGGCAAATAGGGGCCTGTGACAGGGTGACTGGAGTGGTGGCCGCTTTCAATAATGGTTAAAGAAGGCATCTGCGGCTTGGGCCTGTTGGAGGTTCAATCCGAATTGGGTGAGGGGGGCTGAAGGGGGCGTTCATCGGGGGCAGACGGAGGGGGACTAGAGAGTGAGCCTGACGAGTCCCAGGAGAGGAGGATGTTTTCAGGGTGCAGTGAGTCAGCGTCTCTGGTGGGTACAGAAAACACAGAGGGAATTGGATTGATGAGACGCGTGTGCTTGGGCGAGCCCGGGCGCGGGGCTGAGCGGAGAGTGGGTGCTCTGCCCCCCAGAGTACGTGGAGCACCTGAAGGACGAGGCGCAGGTGTGCGCCATCATCGAGCGTGTGCAGCGCTACCTGGAGGAGAAGGGCACCACCGAGGAGATCTGCCGCATCTACCTGAGGCGCATTCTCCACACCTACTACAAGTTTGACTACAAAGCCCATCAGCGGCAGCTTACCCCGCCTGAGGGCTCCTCAAAGGTGCGTGCTTGGCTGCTGGGCCATTGTGCCCGAGGCGAGGGGGTGTGTCCATCAGTCCTGCATGTCTGTAAGACTGCTGGCAGATCTCTCACCCCTGGGGACCTTGAGGGCAGGAGGACAAACACAGAGGGACTAGAATGAGGCTGGAAGGAGTCCGAGCCCCTTAGAACCATTGTCTTTGCGCTCCCACCCTCACCCCCTGCTGCCCCTCCAGTCTGAGCAAGACCAGGCCGAAAATGAGGGCGAGGACTCAGCCGTGCTGATGGAGAGACTGTGCAAATACATCTACGCCAAGGACCGCACGGACCGCATCCGCACGTGCGCCATCCTCTGCCACATCTACCATCATGCCCTGCACTCCCGCTGGTACCAGGCCCGGGACCTCATGCTCATGAGCCACCTCCAAGACAACATTCAGCACTCGGACCCGCCCGTACAGGTAGGACGGGAAGGAGGCGCTCTGGCCCTGGTGGTAAAGGGAGGGCCAGGCCCCTGTCCTGTCTCTGTTGAGGCAAAGCGACTCAATCAGATCAGCCATCTGTCTGGCTAATGCAGTATAGGGAGACCCTTGGTCCTTCCCAGATGCCAGCAGCATTCTTTGTTCCTCTGCATGTTAACAGAATCCTCTGGGGCAGAGATTTGGGTTTAGCTATGTATTATACCTTGTGTGTGTCTGGTTAGGAGCATTAGGAGGTTGTCTTATTTAAAAAGTTGAAAAGACATTTTAAGAGACTTAAACTGAGAGGAGAGACAGGGACCCAGAGGCAGTGTGATGTGTGTTGGGACATACAGTTTTGTATGTGGCAGTATTGCGAGCACATTTTTATAGAGGAATATTCAAGCTCTGTCTAAGAGTAGATCCTGCAAATGCATGTTTAAAACAGTTATGAGATATTTATGTGTAAAACATTTAGTGAGCCTCTCTGGTGGTGACTTGTTTTGTTTTCTTTTTGTCTTTTCTTGAGCCACTCCTGTGGCATATGGAGATTCCCAGGCTAGGGGTCCAATCAGAGCTGTAGCCGCCGGCCTACACCAGAGCCACAGCAACGCAGGATCAGAGCCGCGTCTGCAACCTACACCACAGCTCACGGCAATGCCGGATCCTTAACCCACTGAGCGAGGCCAGGGATGGAACCCGCAACCTCACGGTTCCTAGTCAGATTCGTTAACCACTGAGCCACGACAGGAACTCCACTAGTGGTGATTTTTGAATAGCATTACTGTTTGTTCTTTTTTATTCCATTGTTCTTAAATGGTTTTCTTCTTGGTAGCTACCTCAGCCAGTTGAGGGTTATAAATGAAGCTGTTGGGGTCACATATATATAAATATACAAGTCGGAGTGGATGTATGTTTTCTCTTGGGCAGCTACTTAAGAGTGGTGTTGCTACATCATAGTGTGGGTGTATGTTGAGTTTTGTAAGAAACTCAGAAGTGATTATACCATTTTACACTCTTACTAATAATGTTTGTGTTCCTTATGAATATTTAGTTGTTTGTCGTTTTAATATTTGCCATATTTATTGTTGTCTAGTGGTATCTCATTTTGCTGTTAGTTTGTATTTCTGTAATTTTTGAAATTGACTACTTTTAAAATATTGGCCCTTTGTATGTGTTTTTCATGACATGTCTGTACAACTTTTACCCCTCTCCTATTTTAAAAAAAAAATTTATTTTTTGGCTACACCTAGGGCATACGAAAGTTCTGGGCCAGGGATTAAACCCTAGCCACAGCTATGGCAATGCTGGATCCTTTTAACCACTGTGCTGGGCCAGGGATTGAACCCATGCTTCCACAGCGACCTTAACCCACTGTGCCACAGCGGGAACTCCCAGTTAATTTTTTTTTTTTTTTTTTTTTTTTGGCTTTTGGTGGCCACACCCGAGGCACGTGGAGGTTCCCAGGCTAGGGGTCAAATTAGAGCTGCAGCCGCTGGCCTACACCACAGGCACAGCAACGCAGGATCCGAGCCGCATCTGCAACCTATACCATAGCTCATGGCAACACCGGATCCTTAACCCACCAAGTGAGGCCAGGGATCAAACCTGCAAACCTCATGGTTCCTAGTTGGATTCGTTTCCACTAGGCCACAACAGGAGCTCCCCTAGTTAATTTTTTTATATTGTCCATGAATCCTTCATTTGTTAAATTCGCTTACAGTCCGGCCCTCCATATTCACAGATTCAGCAAACTGCAGATTGAAGATATTTTGGGGGACAAAAATTAAAGTTCCCAAAAAAAAAAAAACAAAAAACAAATTTGCCTTGACTGGTAACTATTTACCTAGTATCTATATCATTTGAGATGTCATGAGTAATCTAGTGGTGATTGCTATATGGAAGGATGCGCTGTAGGTTACATACAAATACTACACTGTTTCATGTAAGAGGCTCGAGCAAATACAGACTCTGGTGTCCATGGGGGGGTCCTGGAACCAATCCCCAGTGGTCACAAGCACAACTCTATTGGGTCTAGTGTGTTTATAGATGCCTTAACATGTTTTATTGAATTAATCATCTGCACATAGTTTTATTACTATGCCAATCTTTATGATTTTTTAAATTCTTTCTTGCCATATTGTGATGACTCAAATCTCTAATACTTGGTGTTGAATAGTAGTGAGGGCAGACTTGCCTTGTTCCCAGTCTTAGCAGGGAAGCAGTGAACATTTCACCATTAAGAATGTTAACTGGTGGAGCTCTCATCATGGCTCAGCAGAAATGAATCTGATTAGCATCCATGAGGACGCAGGTTTGATCCTGGCCTCACGCATTGGGTTAAGGATCCGATGTTGCTGTGAGCTGTGGTGTAGGCCGGCAGCTGCAGCTCGAATTCAGCCCCTAACCTGGGAACTTCCTTATGGTGTAGGTGTGGCCCCCCAAAAAAACCAAAAACAAACCAAAAAAATGTCACCTGTAGTATTTTTCTAGGTATACTTTCTCAGACTGATGAAGTTCTCTTCTGACGCTAGTTGGCTGAGAATTTTTATCCTTAGTAGATGTTGAATTTTGTAAAATCTTTTTCTGCATCTATTAAAATAATGCAGTTAATACCCCATTATTCTGTTCATATGGTGAATAACCATAATTTTAGATTTTTATACTAGCCTTTCATTCCTGAGATATCTCCTACTTGGTCATGCTGTGTTAACTCTTTTATATATTGCTGGGTTCTGCTTACTATTATTTTTTAAGGCTCTTTGTTCATGACTGACACTGACCTCTGTATTTCTGTTGTCAGTAAAGACTTGGTCTTTTTTCCTCACCAAAATCCACAGTACCTACAATATTCCCTGTCTTAGTTATTGACAAGTCCGATTTTCCCTAGCCTAGACCAGAGCCTTGGAGTCGTCCTTGATTCTTGTTTTTCTCTCACATACCACATCTGATTGCCTAGCCATTTGTGTTTCAAATCCACATCTGGGAGTTCCTGTCGTGGTGCAGTGGAAACGAATCTGACTAGGAACCATGAGGTTTCGGGTTCGATCCCTGGCCTCGCTCAGTGGGTTAAGGACCCGGTGTTGCTGTGAGCTGTGGGTGTAGGTCACAGATGTGGCTCAGATCTGGCATTGGTGTGGCTGTGTCCTAGGCCAGCAGCTACAGCTCCATTTGGACCCCTAGCCTGGGAACCTCCATATGCCACGGGTGTGGCCCTTAAAAAAATAAAATAAAATAAAATCCACATCACTTCCACTGCTACTCTCTGGTCTAAGCCGCCACCATCTTCCTGGTTTCTCTCTGCTTCTGCCCTCATATCCCTCAGGCTGTTCTTAATACAGCAGCCAGAGTAACTCTGTTAACACAGTCACTTTATATCACTTATTTATCAAAGTCTTCCTCTGGTTTCCTTTTTTTTTTTTTTTTGTCTTTTTGCCATTTCTTGGGCCGCTCTGGGGGCTTATGGAGGTTCCCAGGCTAGGGATCAAATCGGAGCCATAGCTGCCAGCCTACACCAGAGCCACAGCAACACAGGATCCGAGCCTCGTCTGTAACCTACACCACAGCTTACGGCAATGCCGGATCCTTAACCCACTGATCGAGGCCAGGGATCGAACCCTCAACCTCATGGTTTCTAGTCGGATTCGTTAATCACTGAGCCACGATGGGAACTCCTGGTTTCCCATCTTAAAATCCTTTTTTTTTTTTTTTTTTTTTTTTTTTTTTTTTTTTTTTGTCTTTTTGCCTTTTTGCCTTTTCTAGGGCCGTTCCCGTGGCTTATGGAGGTTCCCAGGCTAGGGGTCTAATCGGAGCTGTAGCCGCCGGCCTACACCAGAGCCACAGCAACACAGGATCCAAGCCAAGTCTGCGACCTGCACCACAGCTCACAGCAACACCAGATCCTTAACCCACTGAGCGAGGCCAGGAATCAAACCCAAAACCTCATGGTTCCTAGTTGGATTCGTTAACCACTGAGCCTCGACAGGAACTCCCCACCTTAAAATCCTTAATGTGGCTTACAAGGCCCTGTGCTTGCCCAGCCTCCAGTTTCTGATGGCATCTTTTACCAGTTTTAGCCGTACTGTGCTCCTTGTTCCTTGAATACAGTTCTTCCCCGGGGCCTTTTTGCCATTTCTTGGTATTTACTTTTAAACATCCCCTTAGGAGTTTGCATTGTGGCTCAGTGTAAACAAGCCGTGAGGATGCTGGTTTGATCCCTGGCTTCACTCAGTGGGTTACGGATCCAGCGTTGCCGCTAGCTGTGGCATAGGTTACAGATAAGGCTTGACTCTGGGTGTTGCTGTGGATGTGGCATAGGCTGGCGCTGTAACTCTGCTTCAGCCCCTAACCTGGGAACTTCCATATGCCGCAGATGCAGCCCTTTAAAAAAAAGAAAGAAACAGGAGTTCCCGTCGTGGCGCAGTGGTTAACGAATCCGACTAGGAACCATGAGGTTGCGGGTTCGGTCCCTGCCCTTGCTCAGTGGGTTAACGATCCGGCGTTGCCGTGAGCTGTGGTGTAGGTTACAGACTCAGCTCGGATCCCGTGTTGCTGTGGCTCTGGCGTAGGCCGGTGGCTACAGCTCCGATTCAACCCCTAGCCTGGGAACCTCCATATGCTGCAGGAGCGGCCCAAGAAATAGCAACAGCAACAACAACAAAAGACATAAAGACAAAAAAAAAAAAAAAAAACAACAACTTCAAAATGAGGCTTTCTGTAGTACTCCAACATAAAATTACAAGTTCCTCCACCATCAGCACCATACAAACTCCCTCCTCCTTGTTCTGCTTTACTTTTCTCTGTAGTATAAGTTGCCACCTACATATTACGGTTGTTTTGTCCTCCACACCCCTGTCCATAAAGTGTAAGCTGCACAGAAGGGGGAACTTGGTCTGTGTTGTTCTAGAGCTCAATGTCTCTTTGTTGAATGAATGAAAGACCTGCCTCGTGGCTGTCACCACTGATTGCATTGCCTTTTGCCCCTAGATCCTGTACAACCGCACCATGGTGCAGCTGGGCATCTGTGCCTTCCGCCAGGGCCTGACCAAGGATGCCCACAACGCCCTGCTGGACATCCAGTCAAGCGGCCGGGCCAAGGAGCTTCTAGGCCAGGGCCTGCTGCTGCGCAGCCTGCAGGAGCGAAACCAGGAGCAGGAGAAGGTGGAGCGGCGCCGGCAGGTGCCCTTCCACCTGCACATAAACCTGGAGCTGCTGGAGTGCGTGTACCTGGTGTCGGCCATGCTGCTGGAGATCCCCTACATGGCCGCCCACGAGAGCGATGCCCGCAGACGCATGATCAGCAAGCAGTTCCATCACCAGCTGCGGGTGGGCGAGCGACAGCCCTTGCTGGGTGAGTGTGGGGCTCTGGAGTGCAGCCGACTTTGCTTGTTTGTTCCTTGATTGAAGGTTGAGAAGCTAAGGGGGGGTCACTTTCTCACAAGACGGCTCCATTTGATTTATTGGCATGTCCAGGTATGGTGTAAAAGCCTCGTTTTTACTCAGTAGTCTCCGTAGTCTCTGACCATGGGACACGCTGTCTTTGCTTTCAGGTTAAGCTCCCTGCCTTCTGTCCTTTCTTCTTTCCTTCAGTCCGTAGTTGGCAGCATTATCTTCCAAGAGTAGGATGTTAAACACCCCCAGCACCTTCACAAGTCCCTCACTGAATAAAGTCCAGCCTCCTTCGTCACGAAGTTAGGCTCTCCGATTCCAACTTTTGGGGGTTTTTTTTTTTTTGGTTGTTTTTTTTGTTTGTTTGTTTTTTTCCTAGGAATTTTTAGGGCCCCACCTGCAGCATGTGGAAGTTCCCAGGCTAGGAGCCGTATCAGAGCTATAGGTGCCGCCACAGCCGTAGCAACGCGGGATCTGAGCTGCCTCTGCAGCCTACACCACAGCTCACGGCAATGCTGGATCCTTAACCCACTGAGCAAGGGCAGGGATCGAACCTGCATCCTAGTCCGGTTCTTTTCCACTGAGCCACAGTGGGAACTCCTCAACAATCCTTTTTTAGTTGATAGAAACTTCATAGTATTTTTTTCTGCCTGTTATAATTGTTTTATAAAATTGCATTTGTTTTTCGGGAGTAGATGCAAATACTATTACTACCCCCTTTTTCCTGATTAAGGAACGAAAGGGCAGAAGTTAAGTGACTTTATCCGAGATTAACACAACACAGCTAATATGTGCCTCTTTGACATTTTTCCTCTTTTTCCCTTTCGTACACATTATTTTTCTGCTAACCAGTTAGACCTTTGGCGTTCAAGAATCTAACAGTGGTTCTTTTGATCCCTTTTGAAAGATCTGGACCTTCAGTCCAGAGGTGCGTTAAGTTGTGATTTCACCAGGAAGAGAATTTGAACTGTGCCCTTCCTATGAGACTGGTGCACAGAAGGACTTGGCGAGTGAGCAAAGCCTGCTGTCTACAGCCATATCCCCTCACTCATTAGTCCTCTGCCAGTTGTGTGTGTGTATGTGGTCCTGTTAAGTGCAGGTACACTCTTGGCAAATTTTGTTTGGGCTGTGTAGTTAGTGATGCTTTACTTTTTGGTATTTTTTGTGTTTGTTTGTTTTTGCTTTTTAGGGCCGTTCTCAGGGGCGGCCTATGGAAGTTCCCAAGCCAGGGTTCCAATTGGAACTGTAGCTGCTGGCCTATGCCACAACCACAGCAATGCAGGATCCGAGCCACGTCTGTAACCTACACCACAGCTCATGGCAATGCCAGATCCTTAACCCGCTGAGCGAGGCCAGGGATCGAACCTGCATCCTCATGGATCCTAGTCGGGTTCATTAACCACTGAGCCATGAAGGGAACAGCCTACTTTTTGTTTTAATTGGGAAACTTCCAGTGCAAATGTGTGTATCCAGCATGTCTTAGGACTCTCTGGGTCACCTCCCTGCCTCTCTCTATTACTGCCTGCAGTGGAGCCAAAAGTAGGTCTGTAAACCTTGTAAGAATCTAATAAGAGCTGTGGACCCTTTCCTAGGAAAATAGGCATAAAGGTACCCACTGCCTTTTATCAACGTCTTCAGTTCACCAGTCCCCTGCGGCACATCATGGGACTGGTTTAGTCTGAATGTAAACAGATTTATTCTTTTTTTTTTTTTTTTTTTTTTTTTTTTGTCTTTTTGCTATTTCTTGGGCCACTCCCGCGGCATATGGAGGTTCCAAGGCTAGGGGTCGAATCGGAGCTGTAGCCACTGGCCTACGCCAGAGCCACAGCAACACAGGATCCGAGCCGCGTCTGCAACCTACACCACAGCTCACGGCAACGCCGGATCGTCAACCCACTGAGCAAGGGCAGGGACCGAACCCGCAACCTCATGGTTCCTAGTCGGATTCGTTAACCACTGCGCCACGACGGGAACTCCATAAATAGATTTGTTCTAACATTAAGTGACTTGTACAGTCACTTGGCCGCTTCACAGCGAGCTCAGCGCGGCTCAGTCTGCTTGTCTGCTCTCCTGGCCTGGGTTCCTCCTGCAACAGCGCTCTGGGGCAGGAGCCCTCGTCCCAGGTTTTGCCAGGCCCTGCCTCACTGCCCACCTTTCAGGTCCCCCCGAGTCAATGAGGGAACATGTGGTCGCTGCCTCCAAGGCCATGAAGATGGGTGACTGGAAGACCTGCCATAGTTTTATCATCAACGAGAAGATGAATGGCAAAGTGTGGGACCTTTTCCCGGAGGCCGACAAAGTCCGAACCATGCTGGTCAGGTGAGCGGCGAGGGGGGCCCCGGTGGGTGGGGAAGACGAGACCCCTTCCTTCAGGGACTGCTTCCCTGAACATGTCCTGCTTTCCTCCCTCCTCCCGCAGGAAGATCCAGGAGGAGTCCCTGCGGACCTACCTCTTCACCTACAGCAGCGTCTACGACTCCATCAGGTAGGATGGGGCCGGGGCGGCACAGGAGCCCCAGCTGTGGGGACAAGGGTCCCGACTGCCCCGTGCTCTCGGCCTGCTTCCTCCGCAGCATGGAGACGCTGTCCGACATGTTCGAGCTGGACCTGCCCACCGTGCACTCCATCATCAGCAAGATGATCATCAACGAGGAGCTGATGGTGAGGGCCGGGCGGGGCCGCGGCCGGCGGACTCTCGGGGAGTTTGGAGTGGAGGGGTCTGACCTGTGCCTTCCTCCGCCTCACTCCGGTAGGCCTCGCTGGACCAGCCGACACAGACGGTGGTGATGCACCGCACGGAGCCCACGGCCCAGCAGAACCTGGCCCTGCAGCTGGCTGAGAAGCTGGGCAGCCTGGTGGAAAATAACGAGCGGGTGTTTGACCACAAGCAGGGTACCTACGGCGGCTACTTCCGAGGTGAGCACCTCCATCCCCTCTGCCCTTCCGGGGCCCTGTTCCCCCTCTGCCTCTCCCCTGGCATTCACCCCTGCCCTCCCCGCCTCTCTCCTCCAGACCAGAAGGACGGCTACCGCAAAAACGAGGGCTACATGCGCCGGGGCGGCTACCGCCAGCAGCAGTCTCAGACAGCCTACTGATCCTCCTGGTCGCTTGACTTCCGTCTCCAGTGCCCTAGACCCTTCTGCCTTTAGGTCCCAAACCACGCCCCAGTCATTAAAGGTCTATTTAGAGTTGCCACATTTCTGCTCGTCTCCAGATGTGTGTTGGATGCATTTCTTTGCCAATTGGGTTTCTAAGCTTCTACCACCTGACAGGCACAAGGCTCAGGATGCAAAGATGACTTGCATGTCTCCCTGACTTCAAGGCGCCTGCTGCCCTGTGACATTTGACAGGAAAATTGTAATAACATGCAATAAGTTATAAGAGGGGTATTTTTGGAGTTCCTGTCGTGGCGCTGTGGTTAACGAATCTGACTAGGAACCATGAGGTTTTGGGTTCGATACCTGGCCTCACCCAGTGGGTTAAGGATCCGGCATTGCCATGAGATGTGGCATAGGTCACAGATGCAGCTCAGATCCTGCATTGCTGTGGCTCTGGCGTAGGCCAGTGGGTGTAGTTCCAATTCGACCCCTAGCCTGGGAACCTCCATATGCCACGGGAACAGCCCAAGAAATGTCAAAAAAACAAATATGTGTTTTTTAAGGTGGTCGATGATATTGAACAGGATGTGACTGGGGTTTAAATGTTAGGGAGGGGAGTTCCCGTCGTGGCTCAGTGGTTAACGAATCCGACTAGGAACCATGAGGTTGTGGGTTCGATCCCTGCCCTTGCTCAGTGGGTTAACGATCCGGCGTTGCCATGACCTGTGGTGTAGGTCGCAGATGCTGCTCGGATCCCACATTGCTGTGGCTCTGGCGTAGGCTGGCAGCTACAGCTCCAATTAGACTCCTAGCCTGGGAATCTCCATATGCTGTGGGAGCAGCCCAAGAAATAGCAAAAAAGACAAAAAAAAAAAAAAAAAAAAAAAAATGTCAGGGAGGGCATAGTGGAGGCGGTAGCAATGGACGCTGCAGTGGATGGGTGATGGTGCACCAGGCAGGGAGCGTTAGTCTAGACCCATGTGTGTGACGTTTCATCCTTGGATCCGCACTTGGCGTGTTATAACAAAACAGGCACCGTGATTAAGAGTAAGCCCTGGAGTTCCTGTTGTGGCTCAGCAGTATCAAATCTGGCTAGGATCCAGGTTTGATCCCTGGCCTCGCTTGGTGAGTTAAGGATCCAGCATTGCCATGAGCTCTGGTGTAGGTCAAAGTCATGGCTTGGATCCCTGTTGCTGTGGCTGTGGTGTAGGTCAGCAGATATGGGTCCTATTCAACTCTTAGCCTGAGAACCTCCATATGTCATGAGTGTGGCCCTTAAAAAAAAAAAAAAAAAAGCCCTGAGAAGCTGTGCCATTGCTCTGATACATAAGCACATGATCATTTTTCTAACTTGTGTAATTTGTGTGTGTTGTGTTTTCAGAAGTATTCATCTATGTTGTGGCTCAGTGATTAACAAATCCGACTAGGAACCATGAGGTTGAGGGTTCCATCCCTGGCCTTGCTCAGTGGGTTAAGGATCCGGCGTGGCTGTGAGCTGTGGTGTAGGTTGCAGACGAGGCTCGGATCCCGAGTTGCTGTGGCTGTGGTGTAGGCTGGCATCTGCAGCTCCGATTAGACCCCTAGCCTGGAAACCTTCATATGCTGCGGGAGCGGCCCTAGAAAAGGCAAAAAGACAAAAAAAAAAAAAGTATTCATCCACAGTAGATTTGAAATTCTTTTTAATGGTCTTTTACCACATTTGCAAAGCATCAATGTAGGCAAAAGAAAAAGCATGTGTGAAGCATGAAAGGAAAAAAGAATAGTGTGGTTGATGTAAAGTGTTTGTGGAGTATGTGCAGGAGGTCATCTAGAGACTCAATCCAGGGCCATCTCATGAAGTCTCAATGCTTCGGACTTGCAGAAACAAAATACACAGGGTTTGATCCCTAGCCTTGCTCCATGTGTTAAGGATCCAGCATTGTCGCTGCAGCATCTTGGGTCACTTGTGTGGGTTAGATCCCTGGCCTGGGAACTTCCGTGTGCCACACGCTTGGCCAAAAAAAAAAAAAAAAAAAAAAAAAAACTTTGAGAAAGAAGTTCTTAGCAGATCCTCATCAAAATATGAGCAAACTGAATCAGCATACTAGGGTTATACATCATGACTGAATGGACACTGCAGAAATGTTAGGGTGGTTCGGGCATAAGAGGCTTCAATGTAATAACACGACATTCATGGAGCAGAGAGAAACATGTGAACAGCTCAACTGATGCAGGAAAGGCACTTAATAAAATACAGTGACCTTGCATGATAACACAATACAGGACAGTTCCTGCTGTGGCACAACAGGATCTGCAGCGTCTCTGCGGCGCCAGGACACAGTTTCGGTCCCAGCCCCGGGACTGCAGGCTAAGGATCCAGTGTTGCCACAGCTGTTTGGATCCGATCCCTGGCCCAGGAACTCCATATACCAAGGAGTGGCCCAAAATGGGGAAAAGGAAATGCATGATGCTAGAACTTAAAGGGATTTTCAGGTGTTTTAGTCAACTGTGCACATTTGCCAAATGAGGAAATTAAATGTAGTGAAAGTTATTTCCCCAAGATAGGGAGGGATGGGGGGAGGTTATTTTATTCTTTCTTTCTTTCTTTTTTTTTTTTTTTTTAAGGGCTGCACCTGAGGCTTCTGGAGGTTCCCAGTCTAGAAGTCAAATCAGAGCTGCAGCTGCTGGCCTATGCCACAGCCACAGCTCATGGCAAGGCCAGATCCTTAACCCACTGAGCAGGGCCAGGGATCGAACCCACGTCCTCATGGTTACTAGTCGGATTTGTTACCACTGAGCCACAGTGTGAACTCCTCCCAGGAGTTTTTGTATTCCCCTGTGACTCCCAGCAATGCTGACTCCATGACTGTCTCCCTTCTAGTGTAGGAAAGAAACTCAGCCTGTTACAAGCATTAAGGATGTCTTCCCCAAGGGAGTTGCCATTGTGGTGCAGCGGAAACAAATCCAGCTAGGAACCATGAGGTTTCGAGTTCAATCCCTGGCCTCACTCAGGGGGTTGGGGATCTGGCGTTGCCGTGAGCTGTGGTGTAGATCGCAAATGCGGCTCAGATCTGGCATTGCTGTGGACTCTGAGGTAGGCTGGCGGCTACAATTCTGATTAAACCCCTTGCCTTGGAACCTTCATATGCTGCTGGTGCAGCCCTAAAAAGACAAAAAAAAAAGACAAAAAAAAACAAAAAACAAAAAGATGCCTCTCCGAGAATCTCTGCCACAATTCCTGGGCTGGCACACACCAGAAGACAAACAGGACAAGATTTCCTAGCCCTTGTCCCATCTCAATTCTTAGACTGACGCATCTCAGCCTAAGAAACAAATTCTGGATCCTGAAAACAAGAGGTAGGAAGTGGCTTCACAGCCTAGACTTTTGCTCTAAAGACCACATGGCGGGAGTTCCCTTCATGGCTCAGAGGCTAACAAACCCGACACTAGGATCCATAACGATGTGGGTTTGATTCCTGGCCTCGCTCATTGGGTCAAGGATCTGGCACTGCCATGAGCTGTGGTGTAGGTTGCAGACACAGCTCGGATCCTGCGTTGCTGTGGCTGTGGTGCAGGCCAACAGCTGCTGCTCTGGTTAGACCTCTAACCTAGGAACTTCCATATGCCTCGGGTGCGGCACTAAAAAGCAACAACAACAAAAAAAAACACATGGTGTGTCTAGGTCAATCAGAGAGAAAGGCTGTGACCATTAAGCTAAGGACTTTGCCAAGAAATGTCAAACCCCTTACACAATGGAATACTACTCAGCCATAAAAAAGAACGACATAATGCTATTTGCAGCAACATGGATGGAACTAGAGACTCTAATACTGAGTGAAATAAGTCAGAGAAAGAAAAATGCCATATGATATCACTTATAACTGGCATCTAATATACAGCACAAATGAATATTTCCACAGAAAATAAAATCATAGACTTGGAGAATAAGACTTGTGGCTGCCCGAGGGGAGAGGGAGGGAGTGGGAGGGATTGGGAGCCTGGGGTTAATGGACGCAAACTATTGCTCTTGGAATGGATTTACAATGAGATCCTGCTGTGTAGCATCGAGAACCATGTTTAGATACTTACATCGCAACACAAAAATGGGAGGAAAAAGTATGTATACATGTGTAACTTGATGCCCATGCTATACAGCGGAAAATAAATAAATTAAAAAACAAACGAAAAAACAAATGTCAAACCCACTTGGGGTCAGTCCAAGCTCTGGGCCCACAGGAGGTGTGGAATATGATAGGAAGGGGCATGTGGTCTAGAGGTGTGGCAGGAGACCCACCAATAACACATACACGCAACCCGAGCAGTAATTCAAACAAAAAAGTTTTTTCCTGGGAATTCCCGTCGTGGTGCAGCAGACATGAACCCAACTAGAAACCATGAGGTTACAGGTTCGATCCCTGGCCTCGCTCAGTGGGTTAAGGATCCGGCGTTGCCATGAACTGTGGTGTAGATTGCAGACGTGGCTCAGATCTTGCATTGCTGTGGCTCTGGTGTAGGCCGCCAGCCTTAGCTCCAATTCAACCCCTAACCTGAGAATCTCCATGTGCCGAGGGTGTGGCCCTAAAAAGGAAAAAAAAAAAAAAAAAACAGAGGAAATAAACACAACACTTTAGTGCCTTTTTTCCTGATGTATGTATATTAATTTATTACCAATTGGGGTCATCCTGTATAACTCTCCAATTGGGGTGGACCAAACAGGAGGGACTTGGCACATGACTCTTTGGTTGACCTCTGAGGAGCAGCCAGTGGATCTTTTCCAGGGCAATTTCTTTTCTTTTCTTTTCTTTTTTGTCTTTTTGTCTTTTCTAGGGCTGCATCCGCAGCATATGGAGGTTCCCAGGCTAGGGGTTGAATCGGAGCTGTAGCTGCCTGCCTACACCACAGCCACAGCAACACAGGATCTGAGCTGTGTCTATGACCTACACCACAGCTCATGGCAACGCCTGATCTTTAACCCACTGAGCTGAGCAAGGCCAGGGATTGAACCTGTGTCCTCATGGATAGGATACTAGTCAGGTTCATTTCCACTGAGCCACCACAGGAACTCCATGAGTCACATTCTTTTTAACAGAAGAATTGTTCCCTTGAGACCTTTAGGAATGATGTTTCACTTCCCAGTATCTTACTGGGGGTTAAGGGAGAGATGTCCCTTCCTTCTAATCTAGGGATCACAAGACAATGCCTCCAGGGACCAGTTATGAGTAAATAACACAGGGAAACAAGATGAATGAGAAAGAGCAGTTGATATCAGGAGTTCCCTGGTGGCTCAGTGGGTTAAGGGAACTTTTGCATGCTACATGCAGAACCAAAAAAAAGGTGGATATCATACAATGTATCTTCTTCAACCATAATAGGATAAAATTATAAATCAATAGAGAGGGAAAATGAAAAATTCACAAAATTTTGGAAATAGTTTACGCACTGCTAAACAACCAATGGGTAAAATAAGAAATCACTAGAGAGATTAGGAAACTTAGCGATGAATGAAGTGATAACACAACATATTAAAATTTATGAGACATGATGAAAGCAGTGCTAAGGGGGAAATTTATAGGCATAAATGTTTACCTTTAAAAATGGGCAGGAGTTCCCGTCGTGGCTCAGTGGTTAATGACTCTGACTAGGAACCATGAGGTTGTGGGTTAGATCCCTGGCCTTGCTCAGTAGGTTAAGGATCTGGCATTGCAGTGAGCTGTGGTGTAGGTCGCAGACGAGGCTCGGATCCTGAGTTGCTATGGCTCTGGAGTAGTCTGGTGGCTATGGCTTGGATTAGACCCCTAGCCTGGGAACCTCCATATGCCATGGGAGCGGCCCTAGAAAAGACAAAAAGACAAAAAATAATTAAATAAATAAATAATAAAAATGGGCAAAGGAGTTCCTGTTGTGGCTCAGCAGTAACAAATGCAACTAGGAACCATGAGG
The DNA here is from genome assembly GCF_054392235.1 of Sus scrofa. Lineage (NCBI taxonomy): Eukaryota > Metazoa > Chordata > Mammalia > Artiodactyla > Suidae > Sus > Sus scrofa. The sequence goes on from NC_139385.1 coordinate 18,366,514, forward strand.
TTGCAGGTTCAATCCCTGGCCTTGCTCTGTGGGTTAAGGATCTGGCTTTGCTGTGAGCTGTGGTGTATGTTACAGATTCGGCTCAGATCCTGTGTTCCTGTGGCTGTGGCCTAGGCTGGCAGCTATAGCTCTGATTTGACTGCAGGTGCGGCCCTAAAAAGACAAAAAAAAGGGGGGGGGGCAAAGAAGTTCCTGTTGTGGCTCAGTGGTGATGAATCTAATACCCATGAGTATGTGAGTTCAACCCCTGGCCCCGCTCAGTGGGTTAAGGATCCAGCATTGCTGTGACTGTGGTATAGGTTGGCAGCAGCAGCTACAATTCGACCCTTAGCCTGGGAACTTCCATATGCCATATATGCAGCTCAAAAAAAAAATTTTTTTTTTGTAGTTAAAAATGGGCAAAGAAGGAATTCTCATCTGGTTCGGTAGGTTAAGGATCTGGCATTGTCACTGCAGTGGGTCAGGTTGCTGCTATCCCTCGCCCAGGAACTTTCACATGCAGTGTGCACAGCCAAATAATAAAATTTCCAGAAAATGTTCTAGTGAAAAGCCAAGCATTCAAAAAATAAAAATAAAAATCAGCAAAGAACTTGAGTAGATATTTCTCCAAAGACAAAAATCAATAAGCACATAAAAAGCCACTCAGTATCACTAATCATTAAGGAAATGCAAGTCAAAACCACAGTGAGATACTACCTCATGCCCATGAGGATGACTCATTTAAAAATAAAACAGGAGTTCCCGTTGTGGTGCAGGGGTTAAAGAATCCGACTAGGAACCATGAGGTTGCGGGTTTGGTCCCTGCCCTTGCTCAGTAGGTTAACGATCTGGCGTTGCCGTGAGCTGTGGTGTAGGTTGCAGACACGGCTTGGATCCAGTGTTGCTGTGGCTCTGGCTTAGGCTGGCAGCAACAGCTCCTATTAGACCCCTAGCCTGGGAACCTCCATATGCCTCGGGAGCGGCCCAAGAAATAGCAAAAAGACCAAAATAAATAAATAAATAAAGGGATAAAACAAACAAAAAACCCAGAAAGTAACGAATGTTGGACAGGATGTGGAGAACTTGGAACAGTGCGTTGGTAAAATGCATTGCTAGTGGGAAGATTAAATGGTGGAGCCACTGCAGAAAACAGTATGGCAGTTCCTCCAAAAGTTAAACACAGAATTACCATATAATCTAGCAATTCCATTTCTAAGAATATGCCCCCCAACAAAAGTCAGGTCTCAAAGAGATGTTTGTGTTTCCATGTTCATAGCGTCATTATTCAGAGGAGCCAAAATGTGGAAACATTCCAAGTGACCACAGGGAGATGAATGGGTAAATGAAATGTATTATATAAGATGGAGGAGCAAAATTCCCGTCGTGGCGCAGTGGTTAACGAATCCGACCAGGAACCATGAGGTTGCGGGTTCGGTCCCTGCCCTTGCTCAGTGGGTTAACGATCCGGCGTTGCCGTGAGCTGTGGTATAGGTTGCAGACGCAGCTCGGATCCTGCGTTGCTGTGGCTCTGGTGTAGGCCAGTGGCTACAGCTCCGATTCGACCCCTAGCCTGGGAACCTCCATATGCCGCAGGAGCGGCCCAAGAAATAGCAACAACAACAACAACAACAAAAAAGACAAAAGACAAAAAAAAAAAAAAAGATGGAGGAATATTATTCAGCCAGAAAAATGAATAGAATTCTGATAGATGCTGCAAAACGGATGAACCTTGAGGACACTTTGCTAAATGAAATAAGCCGGACATAAAAAGACAAATACTGGAGTTCCCATTATGGCTCAGCAGAAAGAAATCTGACCAGGATCCATGAGGACACAGGTTCGATCCCTGGCCTCGCTCAGTGGGTTAAGGATCCAGCGTTTCCATGAGCTGTGGTGTAGGTTGCAGATGCAGCTCGGATCCTCCATTGTTGTGGCTGTGGTGTAGGCTGGCGGCTACAGCTCTGATTGGACCCCTAGCCTGGGAACCTCCATGTGCCACAAGTGCGGCCCTAATGGGTACAGAGTTTCAGTTTTTCAGGATGAAAGGGGTTCTGGAGATGGATGGTGGTGATAGTTGCACAACAATGTGAATGTACTTAATACTAAACAGTACAATTAAAAATGATTAAGATGGTTAAAAAAAAAAAAAGGAGTTCCCACCATGGCATTGTGGGTTAAGAACCTGACTGCAGTGGCTGGGGTCACAGCTGCAGCTTGGATTCAATCCCTGGCCCAGGAAACTCCCATATGCCACGGATAGGGCCATAAAAAACAAATAAACTGAAAAACAGAGGAAACAGAACACCTTCCATATACATATAGACGAACAAATATAAGAATTACATGACTTTTTCTTCACAATCATACAAGCACAAAGTGGAATAAAATATTTTATTTTTTATTTATTTATTTTTTGTCTTTTTGCTATTTCTTGGGCCGCTCCGGCGGCATATGGAGGTTCCCAGGCTAGGGGTCCAATCAGAGCTGTAGCCACCGGCCTACACCACAGCCACAGCAACGTGGGATCAAGCTGCATCTGCGACCTACACCACAGTTCATGGCAACGCCGGATCCTTAACCCACGGAGCGAGGCCAGGGATCGAACCTGCAACCCCATGGTTCCTAGTTGGATTCGTTAACCACTGAGCCACGACGGGAACTCTGGAATAAAATATTTTAAACACTGACAGAAAATCCTATAATTCTGTATCCAGTGAAATTATCCTTCAAAAGTAAATGATTTTCTCATACAAAATAGACAATTTCTGCCTGCAAGAAAGACTAAAAAGGGAGTTCCCATTGCAGCGCAGCAGAAAGGAATCTGACTAGTATCCATGAGGATGAGGGCTGGATCCCTAGCCTTGCTCAGTGGGTTAAGGATCCAGTGTTGCCATGAGCTGCAGTGTAGATCATAGATGCGGCTTGAATCCCATGTTGCTGTGGCTGTGGTATAGGCTGGTAGCTGTAGCTCCAGTTGGACCCCTAGCCTGGAAACTTCCATATGCCATGGGTGCAGCCCTAAAAAAAAAAAAATCCTAAAAGTAGTTAGGCCTCCCCTTCAAGTTCTATTTCAGGCGAATATTCCCTATTGAAACCCAGAATTCAGTCAAAGAATTCCATGGGCTCTAACCCGAGGAGCAGCTCTTCGAGACCCTCTCTGGGTCACTAGAAGGCTTCCCTCTATTCGCATAATCCCTCTGGTTTCTTTTCCCTTTCTCTGAGCCTTCTTTTTTTTTTTTTTTTGTCTTCTAAGGGCAGCACCTGGGGCATATGGAAGTTCCCAGGCTAGAGGTCAAATTGGAGCTGCAGCTGCTGGCCTGCGCCACAGTCACAACCAAGCTGTGTCTGAGACCTACACCACAGCCACAGCAACTCAGGATCTGAGCCACATCTGCAACCTATACCACAGCTCACGGCAATGCCGGATCCTTAACTCACTGAGCGAGGCCAGGGATCGAACCGCATCCTCTAGGATCCTAGTCAGGTTTGCTACAGTTAAGCCGTGACAGGAACTCCCTGAGTCTTCTTAAGTAGAGCCGAAGTCTCCATCTTTCCAACCCACCTTGTGCCCAAGATGAGGTATTTCCTGGGGCTGACCAATCCCAAGCTTTTAGGTCCCTCTCTTCCCTGCTCTCAATTTCTACAAAATTCTGCCTCTCCCTGAGTTGTTTGCATCTTAGATAGAAGGTCCCAAAGGAATGGATGAATTGTTTATAATAAAAAGCCATCTTGGGAGTTCCTATCATGGCACAGTGGAAAGGAATCCATCTAGAAACCGTGAGGTTGCGGGTTCAATCCCTGGCCTTGCTCAGTGGGTTAAGGATCTGGCGTTGGCGTGAGCTGTGGTGTAGGTTGCAGACTTGGCTCGGATCTGATGTTGCTGTGGCTGTGGTGCAAGCTGGCAGCTGTAGCTCCAATTGGACCCCTAGCCTGGGAACTTCCATATGTCACAGGTGCGCCCCTAAAAAGCAAAAAAAAAAAAAGCCTTCTTTCCCTTTTCACATTCCTTCCAGCTTCCCACCCCAACTCCTTGCTCCCAGACCCGAGAGAATACCATTCTTCTGTACCACTCCAAAGGTTTCTATGCAGTAGGAGGCCTTCAGACCTGGTAGCTGTGGGATGAGAAGGAACACTCGGGAGTGGTCAGCGCTGGATTCCCCAAACAGGCTTGGAAGGCACCTTTGTCCTGGGGCGGTTCTAAGCCCGATACTGCAGCCCTAAGATCAAGGGGCTGACGCTACCTGTCACGTGATCCACTCAGCCCTGGAGCATCTCCTGCAGCAGATACTGTGTTTGAAATTCAGAGACGGTACAAAGCAGTTCACAGACACTGCAGGGTGGTAAAAAACCACACGGAAAAGTTAGTGAAGAGTTCAGGGAAGTTGCAGCAAGTGGAAAGGTGGGAGACAAGAGATTTTTTTTTTTTCGTCTTTTTAGGGCCACATCCGCTGCATATGGAGGTTCCCCAGGCTAGGGGTTGAATCCGAGGTGTAACTGCTGGCCTATGCCGCAGTGACAGAAACTTGGGATCCAAGCCATGTCTGCAACCTACTCCACAGCTCACAGCAATGCCGGATCCTTAACCCAGTGAGTGAAGCCAGGGATTGAACCTGCGTCCTCATGGATACTTGTCAGACTCGTTTCTGCTGAGTCACGACTGGGAACTCCAAGAGATAATATTTGAGAAAGTTTGGATGAGATGCTCCAAGACAACAACTATTCTATTTTCAATTCCTTTTTTTTTTTTTTTTTTTTTTTTTTGTCTTTTTAGGACTGCACCTGCAGCATATGGACGTTCCCAGGCTAGGGGTCTAATCGGAGCTGTTGCTGCCTATTTTCAATTCTTCCACTGGTGCATAAAGATAAGTCTTAAGTAAAAATGGTATTGTTTTAAAAAAATGGCTGGTTCAGCTCGCAATTCCATCTCACAAGTGCCTTTCCTCAGTATATCCATTGTAGTTGGTTATGTATCATATGTGCTTTATCTGTGCTTCCCATTTTTTTTTCTTTGTATGGCTGCGCCTGCAGCACATGGAAGTTCCCAGGCAAGGGGTCTAATCAGAGCTGCAGCTGCCAGCCTACACCACAGCCACAACAGCCAGATCCAAGCCGCATCTGGAACCTACATTGCAGCTCGCGGCAACGCCGGATCCTTAACCCACTGAGCAAGGCCAGGGATCGAACCTGCATCCTCATGAATACTAGTCAGGTTTGCAGTTCACTGAGCCACACCGGGAACTTCCCATTTTGAGATGCAGAATATTTAAAAGATATGTCTTCAAGGGTTAAGATTTCATAAAACTGATCATTTTTACTGCTTCAAAAAGGACGTTTTAAAGTGAAATTGACTTTTTTTTTTTTCTTCAAAGTGTCCTGAAGAAGAGCACAGTGTGTGCCAGTTAGCAGTGTATTGTGTCTCAGCTACCCGAGTTGGAACTGGTAAACATTTCTTCATTGCCAGTAGAGGGCGCTGGGGAGACGCTGCAGAAAGAAGGGGCTTTCCTTATCTCCCCTGTGGATTTTCTCCCTGCTGACTGTGGCAGACAGCTCCCCGCAGGACACCAAGTGGCATTCAATTTCCAGCTGGCCAGTCCCAGTGCATGAATCCCAGCCTGACAGCCTTTGCACACTGGCTCCGCCCTGGGAGGGTGTCCTGCTTCTGATTCCCTAGCCCCCAGCCTCAGCCAGCTGGCTGTGGACCAGCTCTGGCAGCAGGCAACCTAGCAGACTTCTCCACCATCCACTGGGCTGCAGCCACATCTCTCCAATGCCATCTGAAACCCAGCCTTGGGGAAGGCAACCCTCTTTCAAGTTTGTTTCCTTTACCGCCTTAGGCATTTTTTATTTTATTTTACTTTATTTATTTACTTATTTATCTTTTTTGGAATTTATTTACTTACTTATCTTTCTTGGAATTTATTTAGTTATTTACTTATTTATCTTTTTTGGCTGCCCCACGGCATATGGAGTTCCCAGGCCAGGGATCAGATCCAAGCTGCAGTTGTGACCTCTGCCGGATCCTTAACCCACGGGGCTGGGCTGGGCCAGGGATCAGACCTTCATCCCAATCTCCCAAGATGCCACTGATCCCATTCCACCACAGGGAACTCTGCCTTAGTTATTTAAAAAATAACTAAGTTATTATTCACACTTAATACTAATCCTCTGAAAATAGCTCTTCATTCATTGTGTTAAAACTTTCTTAGTGAGTTCTCATTGGTAATGAACCCAACTAGTATCCATGAGGACCCAGGTCTGATCCCTGGCCCCGATCAGTGGGTTAAGGATCTGGTGTTACCGTGAGCTGCGGTGTAGGGTGGCAGTTGCAGCTCCCATTCAACCCCAAGCCTGGGAACTTCCACATGCCATGAACACAGCCCTAAAAAAGACAAAACAAAAACAAAAACTTACCTGTTATGGAGTTCCCTAGTGGTCTAGTGGGTTAAGGATCCAGTGTTTCAGGTCACAGCCGTGGCGTGGGTTAGATCCCTGGCTTGGGAGCTTTTGTATGCCACAGGTGCGGCCAAAGACATAAGCTTACCTGTTTATATTACTGGTGTGGCTTCTGCCTCATGATCGGATCCTGACAAATTTAGAGTTAGTACCAAGAGGGGTTCCAGGAGATGTATCCACAAAGATGGAATCTTGGCACTGGCTTGGTCATGGCATTGGGTTTGAGCGCTATGCCAAGTTCCTTGAAAGTGGGAGATAAGGAGATGTTAGTAATCCATGAGTGGCATCACAATTAATCAGGCTTATTTTGTTATTTTATTTTATTTTTGTCTTTTTGCCATTTCTTGGGCTGCTCCCGTGGCATATGGAGGTTCCCAGGCTAGGAGTTGAGTTAGAGCCTTTTCAAACTGGCATCTGTATTTCTTTGATACCCTTATAAAGTTTTTTAGCACTTATTTTCTGGCACAACAAAATGTCCCAGGCTCATCTAGTACCTTCCTTGCTCTTGCCCAAAATGGAGTCAGCCGTTTCTTCAAGGAGCCCTGGTTTCTTTCTGGAGTATTTAGAAAGCCGGATCTAGGAACTAGGTATATAGAAATCTATCTGATTTTTCCCCCATAAATTTTATATTGATGCTTTCCATTTCAATCCCCAGTGGGTTTTTTCCCCCCTAGGGCCACACCTGTGGCACATGGAAGTTCCCAGGCTAAAGGTGGAATCTGAGCTATAGCCGCCAGCCCACACCACAGCCACAGCAACGCTAGATCCAAGCCACGTCTTCAACCTACACCATAGGTCACTGCAACACCGGACACTTAACCCACTGAGCGAGGCCAGGGATTGAACTCGCATCCTTATGGATACTAGTGAGGTTTGCTACTGCTGAGCCATGACAGGACTTCAACCATGCCTACCTGTTTACTCATATTCTCAATCCTAAATAGTTTCAGAATTGCCATGCCCTTACCACTAGGGCTAACTGGCTTATGAATTCAAGGTTTGCAGCATTCCCTTCGTGGCTCAGCAGTTAATGAGCCCGACTAGGATCCATGAGGATTCGGGTTCGATCCTTGGCCTCAATCAGTGGGTTAAGGATCTGGCGTTGCTATGAGCTGTGGTGTAGGTCCAAGACGTGGCTCAGATCCTGCGTTGCTGTGGCTGTGGTGCAGGCCAGCCACTGTGGCTCTGATTGGACCCCTAGCCTGGGAACTTCCATGGTGTGGGTGTGGCCCTATAAGCAAAATAAATAAAAGAAGGATGTAATCTGGAGTTCCTGCTGTGGCACGGCGGGTTAAGAATCCACTGCAACAGCCACTGGAGTTGCAGTGGAGGCCTGGGTTCGATCCCCATCCCGGCACAGTGGATTTGGTGTTGCTGAAAACTGCTGTGTAGGTTGCAGCTGTGGCTCAGATTAATTCCTTGGCCTGGGAACTTCCATATGCCATAAGTAAGGCCATTAAAAAATAAATTAAAGGCCATTAATAAATAAATTAACCCCAAAACCAAGGACCCTTCATTTTCCCCTGCCCCTCACAGGTGACCATTTTTATGAGTTTTCGCTTTATCCTTCTTGTGTTTTTCTTTGCAAGAATTTACAGATACATTTCTGTTTTCCTATTCCCCCTTCGTCCTTGCACAAAAGGTAACACAGTTTATACTCTTGAACGTTGCTTTCTTCATTTAACAATATATCTGGAAATCACTCCTTAGCAAATCAAAGTAATGTAATTTCTAAGTTGCATATAATAAGACAACATTTCATTCATTTATTAATTTATTGAGCGACTGTGTGCCAGCCACTGAGCTATACAAGAAGGTTAGGGAAATGAGTAAAATATAGTCCCTGACTTTATTGACCTCAGGCTCCAAGGGAAAGGGAAGCCATACAAAAAACAAACAAATAAAAAAAAAACAGAAAACATGGAGTTCCTGACGTGGCTCAGCAGTAACAAACCCAACTAGTATCCATGAGGACACAGGTTTGATCCCTAGCTTTGATCAGTGGGTTAAGGAGCCAGAATTGCTGTGAGCTGTGGTGTAATTTGCAGATGTGATTGAATTCTGAGTTGCTGTGGCTATGGTATAGGCCAGCAGCTGCAGCTCTGATTCAACCCCTAGCCTGGGAACCTCCATGTGCCATGGGTGTGGCCCTAAAAAGACTTAAAAAGAAAAAAAAAAAAAAAAAAAAACCAGAAATAAACTATCACAGTGCTCTGGGAGCCCGAAGTAGGAAGTCAATAACAAGAAGTTCCAAAGGCCTGACACCTGAGCTTGAACAATGAGGATTAAGTGAAGAAATAGCACGTATAAAGGCAGAGTTGAATAAAGTCAAGGTATGTTGTATAAATGAGAGTTTAACGAGGCTGAAACTTAGCAGAGTTTGGGAGCAGGATGAGGTGGGCGAGACAGAAGTGCCCATAACGAGGCCAGCTGGAGAGGTGGCATAGCATCAGGTGGTATAGGTCATGTCAGGAAAAAACTGGACTGTGTTATTTAGTTAAGTCTTTTTAGGGTCGCACCCACAGCATATGGAGGTTCCCAGGCTAGGGGTCCAATTGGAGCTTAGCCTCTGGCCTACACCACAGCCACAGCAACGCCAGATCCCAGCTACATCTGTGACCTACACCACAGCTTATGGCAATGCGGATCCTTAACCCACTGAGCGAGGCCAGGGATCAAACCTTTGTCCTCATGGATGCTAGCCAGATTCGTTTCTGCTGAGCCAAGACAGGAACTCCTGGACTGTGTTATTTAGACATCCAGGAGACATAGTCCTGGATCCATTCACCTCACAGGTATTTAATTGACTGCCTGCATGGTGCTAGGTCTTGCAGAAGGAGCTGTGAATAAGAGCAAGATTCCAATTGTTAGGAGCTGACACCAGCAGGAAGACAGAATGAAAACCACTCATAGAATGAAGCTGGGAAAATTGCTGGGCAAACACACAGGAAGGGAACCTAACACTCTCAAAGCTAGGAGTCAGGCGGGATGAAGGAACACTACCCAAAGAGCAAGGCAGACTTTGAGTGAAGTGTGTGCCTGTTTAGGGGAGAAATGAAAGCTGCAAGAGTCCCAATGCTGATGTCTGGAGTGAAGAGAGAGAAAGACACTGGAAGTTTATCTGGGATTGAAACCACAGACTCATCACTCCTCCACTCTATTTTCCACACTGCAAAGGGTAATCTTTTAAAAATTGAACCGGTTCTATCCCCGGCCCAGTACAGTGGATTAAGGATATGGCGTTGCCTCAGCTGTGGCGTAGGCTGCAGCTGTGGCTAGGATTTGATCCCATATGCTGCAGGTGTGGCCGTTAAAAAAAAAATAAAGTTCATTAAAAAAATGTAAATCTGGGAGTTCTTGTGATTCAACAGGTTAAAAATCCAACTAGTGGGAGTTCCCATCTTGGCTCAGCAGTTAACAAACCCGACTAGTATCCATGAGGATGCTGGTTCAATCCCCGGCCTCACTCAGTGGGTTAGAGAACTTGGCGTTGCTGCAAGCAGTGTTGTAGCTCACAGATGTGGCTCTGGCCTGGTGTTGCTGTGGCCACTGCTTTGAGGATTATGCTCATGTCTCCTTAATATCTGGTCCCACGTTACTTAATTTTCCAGTTTCCTTTTTCAACCTCCTCCCTCTTTAATTTCATACTCCAGACATGCTGAAGTTTTCCTAACTTGTCACATCCTATGCCCCCTGCCTAGAAACCCATCACCCAGTGCTGAATTAGATGTCATTCCTATCTACTCTTAGTGCCCCGTGCTTCACCTAAGAGATCTAATTGTCTGAATCTACCACTAGTTTAAACTCCTTGACAAGGGCAGGAAGTAATTTCATTACAGTTATATCGAAAACACCTAGCCTAATGTCCTAATGACCAACTAATTTGAATGAATGAAGGCTACCTTCCTTGTCGAGTGGGGTGGAGGATTTTGAACTAGACTCTAGGAACTTTGGCCTTCAGACAGTCTCTTTGCTGCTAGTTTAAGAGTCCCGTTCCAGGGCGTGGAGAAATTACTATATTGAAAACCATATAATATAATTTAGAATTAGGCAGATATTTATCTCCAAACTGCTATCTTTAACGCCTATCAGGCTTTTATGTAAATCAGATAAGCTCCGAGAGTAGCTCCCCACGAAACTACCACCAGCTTCAGCGAAGTCCCGGGTCTACTCTCGGGATTTTTTTTTTTTGCACTCAAGACTCCGCCCACAGGCCCCCGAATGGCGGAAGAACTGCACGCTACGTCGTGACTTCTCACAAGACTGCGGAGGCATCCCGACGCTACGCCGGCGGCGTAGGCGGGGCGGCCGGCTCTTCCTTCCTCTCTGCTGCTTCGGCTCCTCCCCCAGCGCTTCACACGCTCATTGTGAAGCGACAGCGGCCGGCAGTCTTCTGGGCTGCTTGAGATCTAGAGACCCTAAATCCTTGGCGCGCGTGAGCGCCCGCGCTGCTCCTCTCCCACTCCAAAGGCTAGAGGCGCGAGATTCACCTTTCTTTATTCCCTCCTCTGTCGCCCGGAGCTAACCGCCCCGGTGCGCTCGGACATCTCGCGCCGACGCTCCCTCCTCCCCGCCCCTCCCCCTTCGGGAGCTCCCGCCCGGGCGCTCCTCCCCCTCCCTTTTCCCCGGCGACGCGCACGCGCGCCAAGCCGGCTCGCGCCCTCTCGCTTTCCTCCGGCCCGCGAGACCCCCTCCCCTTCCGCCTCGCGGCGCTTCCTCGCGCCGCGGTCTTCTCTATCCACCCCCGACACCGCGGGGCTCGCCCCCGCCCGCCAACGGCGGGTCCCCAGCTTCCCAGTCCACCTCGCTTCCCGCGCTCTCCGGCGGGGCCCCAGCCCCGGCCTCCTCTCTCCCTCCCTTCCCCCTAATTCCCTTTCCGGACGCTGCCATCATGTTGAAGCCTCAGCCGCCACAACAGACCTCCCAGCCCCAGCAGCCGCCCCCCACGCAACAGGCCGTGGCCCGACGGCCTCCTGGGGGCACCAGCCCTCCCAACGGCGGCCTCCCGGGGCCCCTGGCCTCCACCTCGGCTCCCCCAGGGCCTCCCGCGGCCGCTTCCCCCTGCCTAGGGCCTGCAGCCGCTGCCGGGAGCGGACTCCGCCGGGGAACCGAGGGCATCTTGGCGCCACAGCCGCCGCCGCCGCAGCAGCAACATCAGGAGAGGCCAGGGGCAGCGGCTATCGGCAGCGCCAGGTGAGAACGTGTGGGTTTCCGGGCGCCGGAGCCAAGGTGGCCGAGACCTGTACACCGCGCGAGGCAGACCTCTAGCCTCTGGCCACCTTTGAGGGACGCCAGGGGGAGTGGGGAAATCCCGTGGAGCTGGGGGTGGGCCCTTCAGGTTCTAACAGGTCGGAGGAAAGCCTCCGCGGCTAGCCACCGGGACATTGAGGGTGCGCGCTCAGCTCTGAGCGACCAGTCACTGCTCGGGGCTTGGGCCTTAAGGGCAGGCAGGGCGCATCCCGCCAGCGGCGTCGGAACGAGTTGGGGGGGTGAAGAGGTGATAGGGGTCCCCGGCTCCATTACCACGAAGGGTCTCGCGGTCCGGAGCTTCAGCCAATGGGGAGTCAGCTGCGGGAAGGGGTCCCTGGCCGTAGCCAATGGAGGGGGGCGCGCGGCCCACAGTTTGGCCAATGGGGAGGGAGGGACTTGGGAGCCAGTTGCTACCTCCCCCTTCCCAGTCTGGCCAGTAGGAATGGAGCAGAGTGGGCGGGGGGGACGGAAGGAGGGACAAAACTGGGAGGACTGCGGGCCGGGAACCTCCAGCGCGCGCGCGCGCGCGCGCTTCCCGTACGTGCGCGCGGATGCTCAGTCTTATGACCCGGCCATTCTCGAGCCCCGGGTAACATAGAGGGCAGCTGCCGTGAGTGTGCTTGGACGGGTTCGCCGGGTGTTCTTGGATGAGTGGTGGACACCCCACTGTGTTTCTTCTGTTTGTGGGTTTATAGAATTGAGAGTGGAGGTACACGCAGGCGCAGTGGGTTGTGATCGCGGGAGGGGGGATTTTGAAGAGGCCCTAGGGCTTTAGTGCGCAGGCGCAGACCGGGCGAGGCCTCCCGGTGGAGAGCTTTTGCGGCTGCGCTGTCCCCCAGCCCCGCCAACGGCCCCCTGATCGTCCTCTTCAACCGACGGTTACATCAGCCAGCGAGGAGCAGGGTTACCAGGCGATTGGTGACCCCTTCCAGAGTGGGTAATAGGCTGAATGAGTAAAGAGATCGAGAGGGTGGATTGTAGAGGGAGTACCCCTCCTGCCAGGGTTTAGGGCGCAAGGCTACGGGAAATGATGGTCTTTTCTGTTGGGGAGGTAATAAATGCATGCCTGATCTAGGTAGTTGCAAATCTACACTCTGTGAGCTTCTATCTTTACATCTGGGGTGGGCTGTTAGTTATCAAATATTATAGCATTTGTCTGTTGGAAGCATGCAGCCCTGGCCCTCTTGGAGAAAGTGAAACGGTTGTGTTGAATTGGCTTTTGACAACCCTTGATGACTGAGGTCTGTTTTGCTGGCAATTGGAGGAAATGGCTTTTAATGTCCTTCTTGCTCTGAAGGTGAGATCTTGAAAGTAGTGTTGATTAATTGGTTTGTAGCCTAAGTGATTATCTTTACATGATATATGGTTCTAACATACCAGGTCCTTTGAAATCAATGGTACAAAAAGGATTGAGCATGAAATAACTAGCTCCTTGTTTCCTTTTCTTATAGAGGACAAAGCACAGGAAAGGGACCCCCACAGTCACCGGTGAGTGCCTTCTCCTCCTCACCCAAGGCACAGAGACCTAAAAGATGCACGGATGGGGATGTAGGGCAGATAAGGTGCAACAGTAGTCAGATTGGTTGGGAATAGCAGGGGGCCCAGCACATACAAGGTGGATATTAGTGGACTGTGGGCATTTAGAAGGAAGGTGAGATGTTGACTGGCTGTTCCTTTATTTGTCTCTCCTTTGTTACTGACAGGTGTTTGAGGGTGTCTACAACAATTCCAGAATGCTGCATTTCCTTACAGCTGTTGTGGTAAGTGGGTACCTAAACTCTTAGGAATGTAATGCATCCGTTTGCTGGAGGCACTCGTCCTTATTTTCCCGCTCTTTCAGGGCTCCACTTGTGATGTAAAGGTGAAGAATGGTACCACCTATGAAGGTATCTTCAAGACACTGAGCTCAAAGGTCAGTGTACTCAAACTGGCTTATTTTTGGAGAGCACGCCCAATGCTAACCACTAGACCACCTGGGAGTGTCGAGTTAGTTTCTTTTTAGAGTTGGCATGGGAGGAAGAGGAGGAGAATGAAATAGGCTCATTGAAGATGTAAAATGAGTGGGGTTGGCCAACTTTGTGCCTGTTGCAGAATAGTGCTACATGGAATTAAAAGGCATGGGTTCAAGGAGTTCCCGGGTGGCCTAACAGTTAAGGATCTGGCATTGTCACTGCAGTGGCAAGAGTTCGATCCTTGGCCCAGGAACTTCCAGATGCTGCAGGCATGGCCCAAAAAAAAAAAAAAAAAAAAAAAGACATGGGTTTGAAATTTGGGGGTGGTGTCTTTTTAGGGTCACACCTGCAGCACTTGGAAGTTCCCAGGCCAGGTGTCATATCTGAGCTATAGCTGTTGGCCACAGCAATGCCAGATCGGAGCCTCATCTTCCACCTACACCACAACTCACAGCAACGCCGGATCCTTAACCCACTGAGGGAGGCCAGGGACAAACCCCTGTCCTCATGGGTATTGGTTGGGTTCATTACCACTGAGCCACAGTGGGAACTCTGAGGGCTGGTATTCTTGGATATTAAAATGCTCAAATTTTTAAAATGTGACTTTGTAAAGATTTTTGCTGAATAAGTTCCATGGCTGATGTCGAGAAGACAGTTCCTGTGAGAAGGTGTGTGGGGGAAAGTTTAAAAAGGATAAGATAAAAGTAGTCCTATTTTTGCCTTTACATTTCTTGATACTGACTCATGTGTGTTGGTGAATGGAACTTTTATAGTTTGAACTGGCAGTAGACGCTGTGCACCGGAAAGCATCTGAGCCAGCAGGTGGCCCTCGTCGGGAAGACATTGTGGACACCATGGTGTTTAAGCCAAGTGATGTCATGCTTGTCCACTTCCGAAATGTCGACTTCAATTATGCTACTAAAGGTATTTATTGGGCCAGACTGTTAGGTCAGATCCATTTCTTGGGTAAAGAGCAGAGAACAGTTACACGGTGAATCTTCTCCCTGTTCCTCTGTATCCCCTTCCTTTATTTCTCAGGAAGATGGCTAGGGTTTCTTCTCGAGGGTGTGTCTTGACGTTTTAAGATACAGTGGAATGAATTCCAGCCTGTGTTGTGGTTCTTTGTACTTCCCTTGCCTTGTTTGCAGACCACCTTCCAGACTCTTGACACATACAAACTTTTTGCTCGGATGGGGCGGTGTGAGGGGTGTTGGAGGAAAGGCTATGAAATATCACCTGACTCTTGATCTTCAATCTGCTCCAACAGACAAGTTCACTGATTCAGCCATTGCCATGAATTCCAAGGTGAATGGGGAGCACAAAGAGAAGGTGCTGCAGCGCTGGGAGGGGGGCGACAGCAACAGCGATGACTACGACCTCGAGTCTGACATGGTACAGTCTTCTTCCCCCAGAGCCTGAGAGCTGGGGCGCTCTGCTGCCAGAATGTGGGTGGTTGTCAGTGACATCATCCTTAGAACCCACAGTGAATGGGGTGGGCCAGGGGAAGCATCCTTTACTTTTCCCTATGGACTCCAGTTGGATTCCAATGGAAAGGGACAGAAGACAGCAAAAATACCTGTTCTTCCACCATCTGTGACTGTCAACTATTAACATGTGCTTTAGGTCGATTTTTTTCTAGTCTTAATAAGGGCAGGTATGGATGAGATTGAGTACTGTGTAGGCCCATCTCCCTCCCACAAAACAAGGGCCTTGAGTCCTTTAAAATTCGTCATTAGAAGTTTCACTACATTACCATATCTAAATTTTCTTTCTTGCTTGTTTTTGAATTTTTCGTGTTGGTACATGGGTGTAGTCATTGCTTTTACCTATTGTGTATTGTTCTATTGTATAAACATGTACATATAGTTTTATATGTGCACAGAACAAATGGTAGTAATCTCTTTCCTTAGTGAATGGTATTTTTTTGCCACTCAGGTACGAGAAATGATACCTTGTTGAACTTTTTGAACGTGTATCCCCATGCACATAGGCCAGAATTACTCTGGGAGAGAAACCTGAGAGTGGATGTTATGTCTTAAGACCTTTTTCTTTCCTGGCCTCTTGCTGATTTGCAGTCAGTAGTCCTTCCTCGTCGATGTTCCCACCTGCCATGTTTCCATGTTTCCCCTCTGGATTTGGTCAGATGTTTAATCTTTCAACCTGATAGAGGCGAGGGACAGGAGGTGGTTGCTTTCCTTGCTGGACTTTGAAACGTTTTCCCTCCTCCCTTAGTCCAATGGATGGGACCCCAACGAAATGTTCAAGTTTAACGAGGAGAACTACGGCGTGAAGACCACCTATGACAGCAGTCTCTCTTCCTACACGTGAGTGTTTTTCGGTAGTTCTCACACGGTGCAGCTTGTGGTGTGGGGTCACCAACAGAAGGCGGGGTCTCTTGGGGGAACAGAGCTTTTGTTCACGCTTTTCTGGGTGTCCACGTTGTCCTCTCCCCACTCCTCATCCGCTTTGTGAACTGCTTCCTCCGAGGCGTCTCGAGTGTCCCTCGGGTTCACCCGGTCCCTTGCTGCTCTGCCCTGGACCCTGTTAGAGGCCAGTGCACTATATGCTGAGCTGTCGAAGGGTTTAAACGCCCACAAACCTAGGTGGTAGGACTAATGGAAATATCTTTCTTTTTGCCCCCGCTCTTGTCCTGGGGCACTGGGATGGCGGTGGTCCTCTCAGGGTGCCCCTAGAGAAGGACAACTCGGAAGAATTTCGTCAGCGGGAGCTGCGTGCAGCCCAGTTGGCTCGAGAGATTGAATCGAGCCCCCAGTACCGCCTGCGGATCGCCATGGAGAACGATGACGGGCGCACCGAGGAGGAGAAGCACAGTGCAGTTCAGCGACAGGGGTCAGGGCGGGAGAGCCCCAGCCTGGCGTCTAGGTGATTTCTGGCGGGGGGCTGCTCTGTGTCGGGATCGCTGTATGGGCCAGGGCCTGAGCCAAGAACTTTTTTTTTTTTTTTTTTCCCCTTGTCTTTTTGCCTTTTTTAGGGCTGCTCCCGCGGCACATGGAGGTTCCCAGGCTAGGGGTCTAATCAGAGCTATAGCTGCCGGCCTACACCACAGCTCACGGCAACGCCGGATCCTTAACCCACGGAGCAAGGCCAGGGATCAAACCCGCAACCTCATGGTTCTTAGTCGGATTCGTTAACCAATGAGCCACGATGGGAACTCCTGGGCCGAGAACTTGATGTGCTCTTGTTGAAGCCTTAGAATCCTATAGGTTACAACATAATTATTCTCAGTTTTTAGGTTTAGGAGGTTGAAGCCTAGAACTGTTCATTTATTTTCCAGGGACAACAAGGCTAAAGCTTAAAGATTCAAAGGCAGGGGTTTTTTTCCTCCCAGCTTTTTGATACATATTCTTATTTTCTCTTATTCACTCACATGTATATCTTGCTCTTTGTGAAAATGAAATCAAAGTGTGTTGCATGTGAAAAGCTGTACCTTAAGCCGCGGTGTGGTACTACCTTCTAGGTCAGGAGGGATAGGATTATGGAGCACTGGCTGGGTTGGTCGCATCAGAGCTTGATGCAGCGCGGGGTCATGATCCTGGAGCCACAGAACATGTAACCAGGATAGTTCTTCAAATGAAATAGTGCAGAAAGCTGAAGCCAGTCGTGTGTGTGTGCACAAGAGGTGGACCTTAGGGAGTTCCTACTGTGATGTAGTAGATTGAGAATCTGGCTACGGTGGATTGGGTCACTGCAGAGGCTAGGGTTTGATGCCCAGCCTGCACAGTGGGTTAAGGATCTGGTGTTGCCACAGCTGTGGCTCGGTTTTGGACCCTGGCCCAGGGACTTCCATGTGCTGTGGGTGTAGCCATTTAAAAAAAGAGAAGAAAAGGGTGGACCTTAGAAAGAGGGCTCTGAAATGTATGTTTTGTGGCTACATGATGTTTTTTGAACTCTCCCCAGGGAGGGAAAGTATATACCTCTACCCCAGCGAGTGCGGGAAGGTCCCCGGGGAGGAGTTCGGTGCAGTAGTTCTCGAGGCGGCCGGCCTGGCCTGAGCTCTCTGCCACCTCGCGGCCCTCACCATCTTGACAGTAGCAGCCCTGGCCCAGGTTCTGAGACACGTGGTATCAATGGAGGTGAGTTAGGAAGCGGACTTTTGTGGGGGGTGGGGGTGGTAAGAAGGTGGGAAAGATACTTAAAAAAGGGTTTAGATGGGTTGGAAGGAAGGTGCGTTGATGGTAATGTAACAGCAGAAACTCTGCCCTTTTTTTCCCCACTTTAAAAAAAAAAAAAAAAAAAAAAATAGGCCCTTCCCGCATGTCCCCTAAGGCACAGCGGCCTCTGAGAGGTGCCAAGACTCTGTCTTCCCCCAGCAGCAGGCCTTCTGGAGAAGCTTCTGTTCCACCTTCCGCAGGTAAGATTCCAGCAGTGCTGTATGGAGAAGTGGATAGAAATGTGTAAGGGACGGAAATACGTCAGCTGACGGAATGCTTGGATGGGAGACAGTTTCAAGATTTGTAAGGTGTTTTGGAGGCTTGGATAAATCCTTTTTTTTTGTCTTTTTGCCTTCCCTAGGGCCGTACCCACGGCGTATGGAGGTTCCCAGGATAGGGGTCTAATCAGAGCCGTAGCCGTCTGCCTATGCCACAGCCACAGCAACGTGGGATCTGAGCCACGTCTGCAACCTACACCACAGCTCACGGCAACACTGGATCCTTAACCCACTGAGCAAGGCCAGGGATCGA
Organism: Sus scrofa; assembly: GCF_054392235.1. NCBI lineage: Eukaryota > Metazoa > Chordata > Mammalia > Artiodactyla > Suidae > Sus > Sus scrofa. The sequence goes on from NC_139385.1 coordinate 18,384,851, forward strand.
ACCTGCAACCTCATGGTTCCTAGTTGGATTTGTTTCCCTGTGCCACAACGGGAACTCCAGATTGATGCTTTTAAGGAAAGAAGTTTTCAGTTTCTCTAGTGCAGAAATTCCAACGTGGCAGTCCACGGGCTGTGTCTGGCTAGCAGATGTCTTTTGTTTTAATTAGTTGCCAACATTGTATGACAGGAGAAATCATAGAAAATTTCTAACTTCTTTCAAGATGCAGAAAGTTCTGCTGCTGACACTGAACCTGCCTTGCCACATAGCTCTGCTTGGCTGGAGCTGAGTCGTGACTGTCCCTTTCGGCATTCCAGGCTTTCTTGGTACCCATGAGGCCATTTTAGCTGCTTCCCTTACTTGCCTTGCCCTTCTATGCATTTAGGTTTGTGACTTTGCAGATAAGCATTTCTTGGTGTTTCTAGTGGGTCCCCAGCACCTATTGCTCATTGACCAGCAGTGACCGTCACATACGTTTTCCTTTTCTTTTAGTGGGCCGGATGTACCCTCCACGCTCCCCCAAGTCTGCTGCCCCTGCCCCAATCTCAGCTTCCTGTCCTGAGCCTCCCATTGGCTCAGCAGTACCAACCTCTTCAGCTTCCATCCCCGTGACATCAACAGTTGGGGATCCTGGAGTAGGCTCCATCTCACCAGCTTCTCCAAAGATCTCACTGACCCCCACAGATGGTAAGAGCCACGCGGTTGAGGGCTGTGGACAGTGTTGTGTGGTTCTGGACAGAAGGGCCTTCAGGCCTCTCCTCTTTCTTGCTCAGTAAAAGAACTCCCGGCCAAGGAACCCGGGAGACCTCTGGAGTCCCAGGAGCTGTCCCGGATAGCTGGGAAAGGTAAGGTGGGTTTTTTTGTGGGTTTTGTTTGTTTTCTGTGCCTGGACCATGTGGAAGTTCCTGGGCCAGGGATTGAACCTGTGCTATAGCTGCAGCAACACTGAATCTTTAACCCACTGTGCTACAGGGGAACTTCCAGAAACTAAAGGATTTTAAATATTCTGAACAGCTCTTTTTTTTGTTGTTGTTGGTTGCTTTGTCTTTTGGGAGGTCAGTATTGTGTAGCCACCTTCAGGGAAAGAAATATGTATTTTTCCTTTTTTTTTTTTTTTTTTTTTTGCTATTTCTCGTAGTCCCTGGCCTTCAGAACGAACAGAAACGCTTTCAACTGGAAGAACTGAGAAAGTTTGGGGCCCAATTTAAGGTAAGAAAAGTGTGAGCATGAGCTGGGACGTTGGCAGGATGGAGGTGAAGGGGGCTGGGGGAGACTTATGGAAGAGGCTCTGGGTGGCATCAGGAGGTGAGAGCAAGCAAGGGGGGTAGGAGGGAAGCTGAGCCTGGGCTCTGGACTGGACAGTACCCTGTATGTTGTGTTATGTGTTTTTCTCCTTCCAGCTTCAGCCCAGTAGCTCTCCTGAGACCAGCCTGGATCCTTTTCCTCCTCGAATCTTGAAGGAGGAGGCCAAAGGGAAGGAGAAGGAAGTTGATGGTCTTTTGGCTTCAGAGCCCATGGGGTCCCCCGTTTCCTCCAAGGCAGAATCCGTATCGGATAAGGAGGACAAACCACCCCTGCCAGCAGCAGGAGGCACCGAGGGGCCAGATCAGCCCTCACCACCTTGCCCCAGCCAAACCGGCAGCCCCCCAGTGGGCCTCCTCAAGGGAGATGACAAGGACGAGGGCCCCGTTGCTGAGTGAGTCAGGGGGGAGGAGCTGGGTGGCTCTGGGGGGTGATGTGGGCCAAGCCGTGGGAATTGACTTGATTTTTTTCTCTCGTAGACAAGTGAAGAAGTCAACGTTGAACCCCAATGCCAAGGAGTTCAATCCCACTAAGCCTCTGCTCTCTGTGGTGAGATGGGAGGCGGGAATGTGGGCTTTGGTTTCCACGAGGGAGGCGTGGGAGCAGGGTCTTCAGCACTGGAGGGAGGCGCCCAACTGTCAGGCCGTGAGAGGAGACGTCACAAGAGCGTGTAGGGACCGCAGCAGGTCTCGGCAGCGGGTGGCAGGGGTTCCCGATGCATCTGACAGATTATTTTGTGGGTTTCTCCCTGTGATGTATGTAGCCTTTGGTTCAGGGGGATCTGAGTCTGGTGGTTAGGAGCTTGGCCTTCTTTTGGGCCACTGACTTGGCTCTCGCCCCTCTGTACTCGTCAGCTTTGTGATCTTGGGCGAGCCGCCTCACCTGTCTGCCTCAGTCTCCTCATGTAGAGCTGGGAGCGCTCATGTCCTCGTCTCATAGGGCTCGATGGGAGGCTTAACCAAGGAAAGGTGTAGGATGTGTTTGTTGCACAGCCCTCGGGGCTGTCGGTGGGGCTGGGGTGGGGTACAGAGGTCATCAGGATAGCTCCTATGCGTTCTCTGTCTCTTACAGAATAAATCCACCAGTACTCCAACTTCTCCTGGGCCCCGGACTCATTCAACGCCCTCCATCCCGGTGCTGACGGCAGGCCAGAGCGGGCTGTATAGCCCCCAGTACATTTCCTACATACCTCAGATCCACATGGGACCAGCTGTCCAGGTGAGCCCTGGGGTCACAGGTTTGGTTGGGCTGCCTGAGGGACCATGTCACGCCTGTTCTGAGCGTTGGTAAGCAGGTCGTTGGGCCTCGCCCGTGCTCTGTCCCCAGGCGCCTCAGATGTATCCGTACCCCGTGTCCAACTCCGTGCCCGGACAGCAGGGCAAGTACCGGGGAGCAAAAGGTGAGCAGGGTCAGGAGGGGCCGGCAGCAGGGCTGCCCAGTGCTCCCTGGCAGATGGAGCTGGAGCTCTGCACTATTTTCCCCCCACCTTTAGGCTCCCTGCCTCCCCAGCGCTCGGACCAACACCAGCCAGCCTCAGCCCCTCCGATGATGCAGGCCGCCGCCGCCGCCGGCCCACCTCTGGTGGCTGCCACACCGTATTCTTCCTACATCCCCTACAACCCCCAGCAGTTCCCAGGCCAGCCGGCCATGATGCAGCCCATGGCCCACTACCCCTCGCAGGTGACTGTGGCCCGGGAGGCGGGGGGTGCGGAGCCCCGGATGAGAGCAGGTCTTCTCCACCTCCCAGACTCAGTGGATGGTGAGAGAGGTGGGCCGAGGTCAGGTGGTCGTGTCCGATGGGCTTCAGTCCTGGCTCTGGCGGGACCTGTAGCAAGGCGGTAGACCCTGAGCTTTAGGTTTTTTTCCCTGTAAAATTGGGGATAAGATCGCATCTACCTGGCAGGGTTATTGTGAGTGTAAAGCCAGAGGGTCGTGACGAGACCTGAGCAGTGCTGCGGGCAGCTTGTTGGGCAGCAGGATGTGCCTCCAAGCCCTCCCCCGTGCCGACCGCGTCTCTCCTCATGCAGCCGGTGTTTGCCCCCATGCTGCAAAGCAACCCACGCATGCTGACGTCCGGGAGCCATCCCCAGGCCATTGTGTCATCCTCTACCCCTCAGTACCCTTCTGCAGAGCAGCCCACCCCCCAAGCCCTTTATGGTGAGTTCCCTACTGCCCCCCCCCCCGCCCCCAGCTGTGCTCCTCAGCCCTCTCCCATGTGCTCGGCACTGATTCTCTCCGTCTCCTGCTCTAGCCACTGTCCACCAGTCCTATCCACACCATGCCACGCAGCTCCATGCCCACCAGCCGCAGCCGGCCACCACGCCTACTGGGAGCCAGCCGCAGTCCCAGCATGCGGCCCCCAGTCCCGTCCAGGTGCCTGCCGTGGGGGGTCCAGGTTGAGAGTGGGGGTACGGGAATGGGTAGCTAGAAGGAAGGAGAAGCCTCGGGCTCTGCTCGTTCCCCGGCAGGGAGGCCCCAGGGCTCCCAGAGGAGGGAGTGGCACTGACCTTTCACCTCCCCCTGACAGCACCAGGCGGGGCAGGCCCCACACCTGGGCAGTGGACAGCCACAGCAGAACCTGTACCACCCAGGGGCCCTGACAGGCACGCCGCCTTCTCTGCCACCGGGACCTTCTGCCCAGTCCCCTCAGAGCAGCTTCCCCCAACCAGCCGCCGTGTATGCCATCCATGCCCACCAGCAGCTGCCCCACGGCTTCACCAACATGGCCCATGTTACCCAGGTAGGAGCCCACTCCACCCGAACGGGGGGCTGCCCCATCCCGCATCCTTGGGCACCTCTTCACTCTGCTCCTGACGCTAGGATCCGCAGAGCCCGCGACAAGCTCCCGTGGTGCTCCCAGCTCCTTTTATTTGTTCTTTGCAGGCCCATGTCCAAACTGGAATCACAGCAGCCCCGCCCCCTCACCCTGGGGCTCCCCACCCGCCCCAGGTGATGCTGCTGCACCCACCCCAGAGCCATGGGGGCCCCCCCCAAGGCGCGGTGCCCCAGAGCGGGGTGCCTGCACTCTCAGCTTCCACACCCTCACCCTACCCCTACATCGGACACCCCCAAGGTGAGCAGCCTGGCCAGGCGCCTGGATTTCCAGGAGGAGCCGATGACAGGATTCGTGAGTTCTCGTTAGCTGGGGGAATTTGGCATGGAAGAGCTGAGGGGCTGCAGGTGGGGCAGGATGCACGGGTTCTGGGTGGGGAGTGAGGGGTCTTGGAGGCAGGGCTGTCCCACAGGGCGCCTGCCGACCTGCACCTGTCTGTGAAGTATGTAGGGTGGGCAGAAGCCACAGTCGCCGCCGCCAGGGGCTTGCTCCTGGCTCTGTCCTTTGCTTCCCTCCGTCCTCGCTCAGTTGTGATCCAGCAGCCCCCCTCCCCACTGCCTCCCCAGCTCTCAGTGACCCCGACTGTCTCCTGACTTAGCCGAGGTAAGGTCAGCGCAGCAGACAGGGCCAGGCTGGGGTGTGGGGGGCTGAGCTGGGCACATGAGTGAGGGCTCTGGCTCACTGGGAAACGGCTATTGATCTGTGCTTCTGACAGCCCATGAGACACCTTGAGGAGGCCGCTCCTGCCAACACTCCCCCCACACCCCACACTGGACGGCATTGGATGAAGGGACAGCTGCTTGGGTTCTAATGCTCCTGCTCTCTTCTCTTTCCCCTCCAACCAGTTCAATCTCATCCCTCCCAGCAGCTCCCCTTCCACCCCCCGGGGAACTGAAGATTGTCCTGGCCGCGACCTGAGACCTCCATGAGTGGAGGGAAGAGTGATCTATGTCTCTTCCCCCAGCAGCTCGGACCAGTCCCAGCCCCCGTCCCCCCTTTCCCCCCGCGGGAGCTGGGGAATTCCTGCCAAGCACCTTGAATGGGAAGGGCCTCTGAGTGGGCAGGGCCAGGGTCCAGCGGGGTGGGGGGTTCCTGCTCTGCCCCGCCCATCCCCACCCCATCTTGCCCTCCCAGCCTCTCACCTATCCCCCCGCTGGAGACAGAAGATCTTTTATTTTCTATTATTTATAACCTCAGACTTGGGCCCCCTGTTCTTTCTTCCCCATTAACTTGAGTGATCTGCGTGACAGACAGACAGATGGTTGAACAAGGACTTTTACTTTTTATTACATAAAAATATTTAAAAAAATTAAAAAAAATAAAATTTTAAACTAACTTAACCTGCCTGTAGTTGCCTCTTTGGAGGGTAGCGAGGTCATGGCTGTCCGTTTTACAGCCCGATGCCTTTCTGGCTCTGACTGTTGCCCACACAGGTCGCCAGCGTCTCAGGAGCTGTTTCCTCACCTCAGGATTGGCCTTGTCTGGCTTTGTCATGAAGCATGATGGGAAGGTTTGTTTGGTTTTTTTTTCTTTTTTTTGGTCTCATCCTCGACAGAAGTTCCCAGCCCAGGGACTTGAATCTGAGCTGCAGCTGCAGCTGCAGCGCTGCTGGGTCCTCAACCCATTGCACCACAGTGGGAACTCCTGAAGTTTGCATTGTCTTATGTAAGCAACTTCATGAATTATGTCTACACCTCTGTACACTAAAAAGTACGTTAGTGTTTTGGGCCCCTGGAAGTGAAGGCCTGACTGGTGCACAGCTGAGATCTTAGGTGTGAGTGAGAGCTGTAAAGATGGAGCTGCTCTCGGAAGTGGGGAGATGGCACAGCATCGTAAGTCAACGACGGTTTTAAAAAACAGAGATAGTGGGGAGGTGGCTGGCTTGGGCCAGGTTGAGAGGAGCAGGGAAGAGAAGAGCCAAGGATGGGATGGAGAAATTACAGGCTTCAGGTATTCTGTTTTGTGGGGTTTTCTTATTTTTATTTCCAGAGTTTGGACTTCCTATCCTTGACCTGGCCTTGGTGTCTTTGTAAAATGAAGATGATTTCAGCCACAGAGGACTGAGGGTGGGACTGGGGTCCAGCAATAGGCCAGGGAATTCCAGCTCTGACCGAAGATAGAGAAAATCTGCAGAGACCAGGGCAGGAAGTTAGATGTTGGGGGAGGTGAGGGAGAAAGCATCCGAAGCATTGAAAGAGGCAGGGGGAAGAGGGAATTGTCTGTAACAGCCAATTGGCTGTTAGAAGCTGGGCAGGTTTGGGGTCCCAAGGGACAGCTCTATGAAAGGGGGTCAGTGGGAGTTGAGAGGCAGCTACGGAAGAAGCAGGAGCAGGACAAAGCCTTTGACAGCAGAGGTTTGCATGCAGATGGAGACGGGTTTCTGCAGTACTGAGGTGTAACTGCTGGTGGTACTGAGTAGCCCAATGGATGAGTATAATCCCCCTGTGAAAACTTTCAGCCTCGCTTTGGGCACTTAAGAGGCTAAAGCAAGTGAGCTCACCCTACCCTTTACCTTTGAACAGGACATTTTTTCATGACAGTTCCTGTCCTCCCCTCAAGCCCGCCCTTTTACTCCTGCTCTGCAGTCACCAATCAGGCTGTTTCTCAAAACAGCCCCCAGGTTGCACCCAAGAGCTCCCTTCTCTTTGAGTTGCTTGTCAGTAGGTATTCAGGACATACTCATGTATCAGGATCCACGTTTGAAAGGGAAACCCCTGCTAAATGTTACGTTTGGGCATCCTGATCAGTCATTTCAATGTCTTGAAAAGTTTCAGTGTTTTACTTCCTGTGTTCAACAGACCTTAAGCCTCAGTACTGACATTGAAGGTGAAATCTACATTCTACAGTTTCTCACTCCTGTTTGGAATCAGTGATGTACTGATAAGCTTTCAAGCATACAGACTCTTAAATGTATCAAGTACCTTTTGCGTGCTGCATCTAGAGGTACAGTCCCTAGTGTCACCTAGCTGCGAGGACGGCTAGGTGGCAACAGCCTAGTAACTACTCAAAGAGGAAACTGGGTGGGGTTTGGCACCTGAACTGGGCCCAGGCTATAAGCAAATACTTTCCCTGGACCTCCCGGCAGGATATCCAGCACAGAGCCTGTCAAATATAGCATTTTGCTAGGCAATCCTACAAAACTCACTAGACGGGTTTTCGATTTCTTTAGCTTTTTCAAGTTATTCCAGCAGTGCTGGGGGTGTTAAGAAGGCTGGAGCTTTTTCCATCCTGTACCAGCAGTGACCTCTTGAGGCTAGATAGAGAGCTGAACTCAGTTCAGACGGCTCAGGGATCTCACAAGCTCACCTGTCCTGGGCTTCACCTCGGATTTTGTATTTCCCACTCTATCCTCTCCAATGTGTACAAAGGACACAAGACACACACAGGCCAGCTATTTACAGAACAGTTTATTGACCTACCTCACCTGGCCAGCCGTGTGGCCCTCTGGCCAGGGGAAGTGTCAGTCTAGCTGTAACTCTGCTGGGCTGCAGCCTCTGCCCTGGGACCGGGGCGCCAGAGAGGTAGGAGAGAACATGGGCCAGTGCAGCCCGGAACACAAGAGAGCCCTGGCGGAGGTCCCGACTCAACTCCATTTGATGTTCTTGTCCTCCTCGGTCATGGCCGGCGTGTCGGTGACAAGGCCAGTGCCAATGGTCCGGTTGCCGTCCCTCAGGGTGAAACGCTGGCCTTTTTCTAAGATCATTGGCTGCCGCAAGATGAGGGTGAGCTTCAGGTCCTCCCCGGGCATGGCGAGCTCCTGGAGGGCAGAGACAAGGACCAGGCGTGGTCTTCAGGGCGCCTCCCTGCCCCGTTTGTTTGCTACCAAGGAGGTTAAAGGCTATGGGCAAGTGCGGCGGGGTGATGATTCTTTCTGGGGAGACCTTCATCCCAGCTCTCAGGCACATGCAAACAGCATATGCAAAGGCAGAAATGCGTTGGTGATGAGAAGTCCTCGGGTACATTCTCAAGAAAAAAATGTTTAGGAGATTTGGGGTCATACAGGTTCTTTGCTCACACGGCTTCACTGAGCCCTTAGGTACAATACAGAGGAACTCCCGACAACGGGAACTCTTTCCCTGGGAAATCTCTGCGGGTGGGTGAATGATGGATCAGGACGCGTTCCCCCTCAATCCACTGATCCAGACCTTTCTATCACCAATGCCACCTGCATGGTCATCCAGCCTTTCTTCACCAGGGAAAAGTCACCCACATTCACATGTGCCCTACCTTCCCCTGTGGCAAGATGATCCGACAGGCCATGTCCCAAGTCAGGGAGAACATGACAGGCATGAAATGGGACACAAAGGGCTTGTGGCGGCCACCCTCCTCCTTGCTGAGGATGTAAACCTGTGAGAGAATGAGGGAGCAGCTGGGCTTGGCTGGAAGCACCACATCTGCCCACGGTGCCCGGCCCATCCCCGCCCCGCCCGGAGCCCTCACCTGCGCTTCCACCTTCTGGTGGGTCTGGATGGAACCCGGCTTGGCCATGACCAGGCCACGCCTCAGGTCCTCCCGCTTCAAGCCTCGGACCAGGGCCCCCAGGTTGTCGCCGGCCTCCGCCCTCTCCAGGCTCTTGTGGAACATCTCAATGCCTAGGAGGGAGGAGAGACGAGGGAGGGTGTGGGGCAGAAGGAAGGAGCAAGTGGCCCACAAGGGGAGAGGGCAGCCTGGAGCCCCAGGGGCCCAAGGCCTCCTGTACCTGTCACCACAGTGCGAATATTCTTGCTATGTCCCAGGAACTCGCACTCGTCTCCCTTCTTCAAAATACCACGCTCGAGCGTGCCTGTCACCACCGTGCCTCGGCCTGGGAGGGGACAGGAGAGGACATCAGGGACCCTGGGCAAGCTTCTGCGAGAAGAAGGAATGTGAGCGAGCAGAGTCCTCACCAGGGATAGAGTACACAGACTCCACAGGCAGCAGGAAAGGCTTCTCCAGGTCCCGGGTGGGCACTGGGATATAAGTGTCCACAGCATCCAGCAGCTTCTGCACAGACTTCAGGCCTAACTCAGGGTCACGTTGCTACGGGCGAGAGGTAGACAGGACCCTGAAACTTCCATTCTGCTCCCCTTAACTTGCCGAGAGCCACTCCCCAGACTCAGAGCAGAGCTCGGGATGCCCGGCCTGACCCCGCCTTCACCTCAAGGGCACAGAGGGCAGAGCCCACGATGATCGGAGTCTCCTCCCCTTTGTAGCCAAACTCTGTGAGCAGTTCCCTGATCTCCAGCTCGACCAGCTCCACCATCTCAGAGTCCTGGACAGCGTCCGCCTTATTCACATACACCACCACGTGCTCCACTCCAATCTGCAGGCGGGAGAGGGAGCAGCGGGGTTCTGAGTGAGGGCTCTGCCCCTCCTTCCTCCTTCCGCGCATACCCTGGCTCTGGGTACCTGCTTGGCCAGTAGTAAGTGTTCTCGGGTCTGGGGCATGGGGCCGTCGTTGGCTGCTACCACCAGGATGCAGCCGTCCAGCGGGGCAGTACCTGTGATCATATTCTGGGTGAGGAAAGGAGAGAAAACTGTAGTTCAGTGACTTCGGGTCCCACCTCCCCCTGCCACCTCCACTGGCCAGGCCCCCAAATCCATGATCTCAAACCCACACATCTTGGCTCTCTTAACCTCCTCCCCACAAGCCTAACATTGTTCCCGATGGGGGGGGGGGTGCGCGGGGGAGCAGTTCCAGGGCCTGCCCCCAGCAGCTCTCTCACCTTAACGTAATCTGCGTGACCGGGGCAGTCTGTGTGGGCATAGTGGCGGTTGGCAGTGCTGTACTCCACGTGGGCCGCATTGATGGTGATCCCTCGGGCTCGCTCCTCTGGGGCGTTGTCGATCTCCTCGTACTTCTTAAACTTGGCCCCGCCTCCCTCGGCTAAAACTAACGGGAGGAGAACACACCTCTCAGCTAAGGATCTGATCTGGAGGGAGAGGCAGGGCTCAGACCACACCTCTGGGCCCCTCCCACCCAAACGGGAGACAGCCTGGGAGAAAGCAAGCTTCCAAGACCTTCGTCTTCGACTCCTGGGAACGGAAATAACTTCACCTTTTAGGGCGTCAAGGGTCAGCCCTGGGACGTCTCTAAGGTAACGCTTCTGCTTTACGGGGCACTCCTCCGGGCTGGAGGGAGGCTATTCGGGGTCCCCCCATTTATGCATCACAAAGTTCTTCATTTCGACGGGAAGTCTTGTCTCCCCAGTCTTGCAATCTACCGCCCACCCAAGGTGAGGCTCCTGGGGCCCATGCTAAACACCTCCAGCAGCGTTCCGGCGGGCCCCACCTCCCCGGCGCCACGTCCCGCCTGCAGAGCGGGCGCTGCCGAATGCCCGACCCCCCCGCCCCAAATCCGCTTACTTTTCGTGATGGCTGCGGTCAGTGTGGTCTTGCCGTGGTCCACATGGCCGATGGTACCCACGTTCACATGGGGCTTGTCGCGCACATAGGTCTTCTTGGCCTCCACGGCCAGGCCGCGGCACAAGAGGGGCAGTGCCGGGGCCTTCAGCGGCCGCAACAGACCCTGCAACAGTGATGTTGGGCCAGCGCCGAGACCTGCCGGGGCAGAAGCTTGGCGTCAGGGCGCGGGTCTGAGCCTGGCCGCTCCCGACGATCCCCGTGTACTCCCGGGCCGCCATCGCCCTCCCCGCCCCCTCACCGCTGAAGAGGGGCGTCGCGCGCAGCAGGGTGGCGGCCGCCATTGTGGTCTTACGAGCGCCGGGAACAGTGGGTACGGCGCACGGACCCCGGCGCGTGCACCAAGCAAAGGGCAATTGAGGCTGGAAGCGGCTTCCGGCGGAAGTGAGGGCCGAGAGGGCAAGTTTGGGCACTTCTAGCCCCGAGTCTCTATGACCCTCCCTGTCAACTTCCGGGCTCGGGACCGAAGACGTCCAGGAAGACGCTGGTGCCTCTGGGGTGGGGAAGGATGAAGAAAGTTTCCCAGGCGCCCCTGGCCTTCGCGGGTTCAGGGGCCACGCAGTTCTCTCTGGTGGCGCCGGGGGGCGATGAGCGCCGCAAAGCACACCTGCGCCCCGGAGGCTCATGGGAGTTGTAGTTCCCAGGGCGACAGGCTGTGCGGGCACTTAGCGTGAGAGTTAGGGAGACCGAGGCTGGGTACGTAAGGACGGTCTCGACCCTCTTTGAGGCAGAGGCGGCGGCCCGGATGTGGCTGACCCAGGAACGTCCTGGCCCCGAACCCCGTGGAGTCCCACCCACTGCGCGTGTCTGGCGACTCATCTGGTGGCCAGATCTCGCAGCTGGAGGTAGGACCAGGCCCTGCAACTCTGAGGGGGAAGACGATCCTGGGAGTCTTTCGGGGTTGGGGCTCTAGTGTGATCCTTCTCTCCGCTGACTCTTTGTTTTCTCATCTATAAAATGGAAGTAGTAGTATCTGCTTCATAGAGAGATCCTGGCGTCTGGGTCTGAAAGGAAGGGAGCTAGGTAGGAGGCGGGAACGGGGTCCAGAAGGCTCCAGGTCCCACGGTCTTTGACCCTCGCTCCTGGCTCGCAGCCTGCGGAGACAGTTTGCCGTCCACCCCTGTTGCCTCTCAGCAGCCCAGGGAGTAATTCCCTTGATCGTCGTCCCCCCCAGCCACCCAGTTTTATAGATGACCAGGTAAGGGACCAGCCTCTGGTGCCTTTGAGGGCAGCCTGAGCCTGTCTTGTTCCGGCTGTGTCCCTGGCACCTACCACTGGGCGGGGCACTCAGTGAGTGCTCAATAAATGTCTGTTGACTGAATGAATGAGTGCAAGGATAGCAAATGACCTTTAACTTTCACATCCATCATCTCATCACCTTGCAAGGATAATAGCAGCTGCTTAACCTTGATTAATGTTTCTGAAACTCATCAGATCCCAAGACTCAATTTACGGTGTCTGTTTCAAATAGATTCCTTAATTCCTCCTTGGAGATTATGATTCAGTAGTGTCTGGGCACAGACAAGAAAGCTATATTTATTCATAATACATATATACACCCTTCTTAGGCTTAGGGGAGGTTGGAAAATTCAGATCTAGAGCTTTTTTATGGATCAGGCACTGTGAAAATGCTTCATATTGGTTCACATTCAAAGTGCCAAATGTTATTCTGTGGGAATATTATTTCCTCTGTTTTACCAGTGAGAAAACTGGCATCAGGATGATTGAGGAACCCAGCCGAACTAAACTCCAAGAAAGTGTGCACTTAGCCAATGTACTATTCTGTAATTTAACTGTCATTTTTATAATGAGAAACATGCCAAGATGTTTGTCCTCCTGTCCTTCCAAACCCATCAGCTCTCCTTAAGAAGGGCTGGTACAGTATTAAAAGGGTTCCCAGCCCGTACCTCAGTCACTATGCTCCTGGGAATTTATCCTAAGACACTGTTGGCCACTACCAGGATGTGAGATTTTTAGGAATGGTACTTGAACTAATGCTTTCTATTCTAGTGCTATGTTGTTGTTGTTTTTAATTTTAATATTGTGTTTTTAGGGCCGCACTCACGGCACATGGAGGTTCCCAGGCTAGGGGTTGAACTGGAGCTGCAGCTGCCGGTCTACAACGCAGGATCTGAACCACATCTTCAACCTACACCACAGCTCACGACAACGCTGGATCCTGAACCCACTGAGCAAGGCCAGTGATCGAACCTGCATCCTCATGGATGCTAGTCAGATACGTTTCCACTGAGCCATGACGGGAATTCCAGCGCCATGTTTATTTTAATGTGTATTAGTTTGAAGGAAAGACTGGTATGGCAAATAGCTTAAAAAAATGAATCAATTAGGAGTTCCCAAAAGAACCCGACTAGTATCCATGAGGATGCAAGTTTGAGCTCTGGCCTTCACTCAGTGGGTTAAGGATCCAGTGTTGCCATGGCTGTGGTGTAGGCCAGCAGTTGCAGCTCTGATTCAACCCCTAGCCTGGGAACTTTCATATGCTGCAGTTGTGGCCCTAAGAAGCAATAAAAAATTTTAAAAGATGCTCTTGAGGTATTCCCTGGTGGCATAGCAGTTTAGGATCTAGCATTGTCATTGCTGTGGCTCAGGTCACTGCCGTGGTTCGGGTTTGATCTCTGGTCCAGGAACTTCCACCCCCCCCCCCAAAAAAAAAGATGCTCTGGGAGTTGCTGTCGTAGCTCAGTGGTTAACGAATCTGACTAGCATCCATGAGGATGAGGTTTTATCCCTGGCCTTGCTCAGTGGGTTTGAGATCCAACATTGCCGGGAGCTGTGGTGTAGGTCACAGATACAGCTCAGATCCTGCGTTGCTGTGGCTCTGGTGTAGGCCTGCAGCACAGGTCCAATTTGATCCCTAGCCTGGGAACCTCCATATGCCGTGAGTGCTCCCCTAAAAAGTAAAAAAAAAAAAAGATGCTTTTGAAACCAAATGACCTTCTGGGTCTCCCCAGCCATCCATGTTCGTTCTGCTCCATGACTGAGCTCCTGCTTAGCAGCCATTTTTCCATCTTCCTGTAGTTGGGGCCTCAGTTTTATTCAAGTGGCCCTTTTCCCAGTTCCACGAATCAGTCCTGACAGGGAGAGTCCACTGCTGGTGCTCCCATTCTCCTTGCCAGGGGGTTTGTTTAGGGTTAAGTGTGTGGTTCCTTTGGGGCTTGTGATTGGTAAGAGGAGATCTGCCTTGAGAGGGCTTCCAGGAACGGATTCCTCACTGTGGAGCAGGAGACGCTGACAAGATGGCCCTCCTTCTAACTCTGCACTTGCTGGGTCTGGATGGGAAGCCTGGACCTACCGTGCCCATCATGCTCTCAGTCCAGAATGAAGCCAAAATCCACAAGAGGGCGAATCAAAAAGGATCTCAGAAGCCTGGTTTCCTTGCAGTGTGAAATGACAATTGCAGTGTGTGGGGTTTTTTGTTTGTTTTTTAGGGCCGCTCCCGCGGCATATGGAGTTTCCCAGGCTAATAAGAGCTACCGCTGCCGGCCTACACCACAGCTGCAGCAACACCAGATCCGAGCCATGTCTGCAATCTACACCACAGCTCCTGGCAACGCGGGATCCTTAACCCACTGAGCGAGGCCAGGGATCGAACTGAGTCCTCGTCGATACTAGTCAGGTTCATTAACCTCCGAAGCAGGACGGGAACTCTGACAAATGTCTTCATTGTTTAAGCCAGACTGTGTCAGACTTGTCTGTTGCTTACGGCCAAATACATCCTAACAGATAAATCTGTCTTACAGCACTCGGTACCCTGATATACTTCTTGGTTTCACTTGTCTGAGACTAAGTGACTTGAGTAGGGCAAGGACCGGGCTTCTTTTATCTCCGGATACACTGTGCCTGGCCACAGGAGGCCACTCTGCATGTTTATACTTGAACTATTAATGAGCCTTCCAAACAGGAAAGTGCTACCTCTGAGATGCTGTGAACCTAATGTATCCAAAACAGGACCCTCTGTTTCTCCCACACTGTCCTTACACCTCCAAGTAAATGGCACCACCTTCCTCCTTTCCCCTCCCCCCGCATCATCCATTACCCAGTCCCACTGGTTCTCTCTCCAAGTTCATCTCAGTGGGACCACTTCTCTCTCCACTGTCAACACTGTGGCTCCAAGCTGGATTCTCACTCACCACCTCTCCAATGGGTCTCCTGGCTTCTGTCCTTATTCTCATTAACTGTCGCATCCTTTCTCCATACAGCAGCCAGATCAATCTTTTTAGGGCCACACGCACGGCATGTGGAGGTTCCCAGGCTAGGAGTCGAATTGGAGCTGTAGCTGCCGGCCTACGCCACAGGCACAGCAGTGCCGGATCGGAGCCATATCTTTGACCTACACCACAGCGCATGGCAACACTGGATCCTTAACCCACTGAGCGAGGCCAGGGATGGAACCCGAAACCTCACGGTTCCTAGTCAGACTCATTTCCGCTGCACCATGACGGGAACTCCCAGATCAATCCTTAAAATGTGGATCAGAAAAAAAATAAAATAAAAACAGAAACAACACAGCATTGCCATGAGCTGCAGTGTAGGTCGAAGACGTGGCTGGGATCTGGTGTTGCTGTGGCTGTGGTGTAGGCCGGCAGCTACAGCTCCAATTGGACCCCTAGCCTGGGAACCTCCATATGCCACAGGTGCAGCCCTAAAAGGCAAAAAAAAAGAAAAGAAAAGAAAGAAAAGATAATCCAGGAGTTCCCAGGGTAGGAGAGTGGTAATGGACCTGACTAGTATCCATGAGGATGTGGGTTCCATCCCTGGCCTTGCTCAGTGGGTTGGGGATCCCGAGTTCCTGCAGCTGTGGTGTAGGCTGGCAGGTACAGCTCCGACTCGACCCCCAGCCTGGGAATGTCCATAGACCACCAGGGCACTCCCCCGCCCCCCCAAAAAAAGACAAAAAAAGAATCCAAACGCCTCCCTGTGGCCCGCAAAGACCTGGCCCCTGCCTACCTCCTTGGCCCTCATCGAGGATGCTTCTCCTCCCTTCTCTCCCAGCCTCACTGTTGTACCTCAGGGTCTTTGCAGGTGTTCTTCCTTCTCCCTGGAATGCGCTTCCCTGGAGCTTTCCCCAGGCTTGTTCCTTCTCATCTTTCTGGTCCCACCTCAGACGTCACCTCTTCTATCACCCTCTTTTTTTTTTTTTTTTTTTTTTTGCCTTTTCTAGGGCCACTCCCACAGCATATGGAGGTTCCCAGGCTAGGGGTCGAATCGGAGCTGTAGCCACCAGCCTACGCCAGAGCCACAGCAACTCGGGGTCCGAGCCGTGTCTGCAACCTACACCACAGCTCACAGCAACACCAGATCCTTAACCCACTGAGCAAGGCCAGGGATCGAACCCGCAACCTCATGGTTCCTAGTCAGATTCATTAACCACTGAGCCACGATGGGAACTCCCCATCACCCTCTTCTCAGTGGTCCTCCTTGATTTCTTTTTTCTTGCTGTGGCTGTGGTGCAGGCCAGCAGCTGTAGCTCCGATTCAACCCCTAGCCTGGGAACCTCCATGTGCCGTGAATGCAGCCCTAAAAAAGCAAAAAAAAAAAAACCCAAAAAAGGTACGAAGTAAAAGGCAGTTGAGAGGCAGCCTACGTGCATTGGCCACACATGGCTTCCTACAACAGGCTACACTTTGAAGCCTGAAACCAGAGGGAGGAAGATTGGCAGACTCGGGGAAGGAGGTGTGTGTCGAGTCAGGCAGCACCTTGGTGAAGGTGGAGTACTTTAGCTGCCGGTGTTCTGACTGAGCGATGATGGAGGGAAGCGTGATTGAGAGGGGCAGGAGGTGTGGCCAGAGCACCAAGGGATGAATTTGACCTCCCAGAAAAGAGGACAAAATTAGGGAATCTCCAAATCTTGGGGCGGTGGAGGCTCCAGATGATCTCTAGAAAGAGAATCCCACGTGCAACCCTTCCGTCAGAGACCTGGGTTTTCCTTTGAAGGAAACCTGCCATGCTCAGCGCATCCCAACCTCAGAGGATGGGTCCGCAATCCAGTGTTTAGCAATCAGCCTAATCTATCCATCACAGTCATCATTGTCCATTCAGGGTTAGTTTTGTCTTTTAGGGCCACACCCACGGCACATGGAAGTTCCCAGGCTAGGGGTCCCATTGGAGCTATAGCTGCCAGCCACAGCCACAGCAGCTTGGGACCTGAGCCGCATTTGCGACCTATACCACAGCTCATGGCAATGCCAGATCCTTAACCCACTGAGCGAGGCCAGGGATCAAACCCACGTCCTCACGGATGATAGTTGGGTTCGTTAACCGCTGAGCCACGACGGGAACTCAGGGTGGGTATTCTGTCTCAACCTCCAGTGGTTTACTGAAGTTGAGTTCTGGCCCGGAGTTAGCAGAGACCCCACAAGTTAAGGACTCACTCCTCTGCCAGCTGCGAGGTCCCTCAGCCATCTGTACCTCAGGCCAACTGCCTACATCTGGGAGTTTCCCATAACCACCCTCAGGTTTGATAATTGGCTAGAACAACAGACGGAACTCTGGGAAAGCTTATATACTTATGATGATGAATATGATTACATTTTATAATAAAGGATACAACTCAGGAACAGCCAAATGAAGAGATAACAGGGTGAAGTCCACAATGAATCAGGACACATCACCTGACATATCAGTGTCTTCACCAACCAGGAAGCGCCACTGAGGGGCTTCAGAGTCCAAAGTTTTTATTGCAGTTTCATCACTTAAGTGGGATTGATCAAATCACTGCAATGTGATTGAGCTCAATTAAAGCCCCCTTCCCTCCCTGGAGGGCAAACGGGCTCAAAATCCCAACTCTGTAATCACAAAATTGGCTTCTCTGCTGATCAGCTCCCATCCTGAAGGACTTGCCATTAGTCACCACATCAGCAAAAACTCAGGTGTGCTCAGAGGGGCTCGTGGCTAACAGACACTTCAGTCACTCGGGAAATTTCAAGTATGTGAAAAGCTCTAGGCCAGGAACCTGGGACAAAGACCAGACAAATTCTTTATTATACAAGAGATAGGCGGAGTTCCTGTCGTGGCTCAGCTGTTAACGAACCCGACTAGGAACCATGAGGTTGCAGGTTTGATCCCTGGCCTTGCTCAGTGGGTTAAGGATCCGGCGTTGCCATGAGCTGTGGTGTGGGTCACAGATGCGGCTGGGAGCTGGCATTGATGTGGCTGTGGCATAGGCCAGCAGCTGTAGCTCTGATTAGACCCCTAGCCTGGGAATCTCCATATGCCGCACGTGTGGCCCTAAAAAGCCAAAACAAAAACAAAAACAAAAACAAAAAAAAAACAGGCATTAGGTGACCCAAGCTCAGCTGATGAGACACAGCCCTGTCATACCTGCTGAAATTACTGGGAAAGCTATGCTCTTTTTCTGCTAGGATTAGGAGGCTGGTAGGACGTAAGCTTGGAACTCTAACCCTAACCCTAACCAGCTGGGAACCAGCCAGGTGGCTGTCTTGCTGCCTATGAGGAGCCGATCTGCCTGAGAAGAAAGTCCAGAGCAAAGCAGAGCTGAGAAACTGAGAGCAAGTTCAGGTGGACACTGTAAGCCTCTCCTCCAGCCATGCCTAATGTCATTGTATCTCTGCCTTTTAAATTCTGCAAGTCAATAAACGCCTCCTCTTTTAAACTACCTTAAATGGCCTATTACTTGCAGCTGAAAGCATCCTGCTTATCACAGGTCCCTCCCCACCCCACTCCCCCAGCCCTTTCCTAAGCAGGAAGACGTGTTTCTCCCTTTCTTATTAATACTGTGCCTTAACCAGGGTGCTGGATCCCAGCCATCTCACCTTCCCCAAACTTCCCTCCTTCAATTACCCTTTCTTTTTTTCTTTTTGTTGTCATGTGTCCTTTTTAGGGCTGCACCCGAGGCATAAGAAAGTTCCCGGGTTAGGGGTCAAATCAGAGCTGCAGCTGCCAGCCCACACCACAGCCTCAGCAACTCCGGATCCGAGTGGCATCTGCAATCTACACCACAGCTCTCGGCAACGGTGGATACTTAACCCACTGATGGAGGCCAAGCATGGAACTCGAATCCTCATGGATACTACTCGGATTCCTAGCCACAATAGGAACTCCAGCATTTTTATTTACTTATTTTTTCCTTCTTTGGCTGCATTCTCTGGCATATGTAAGTTCCCCGGCCAGGGATCAAATCCGAGCCACCTCTGAAGATGTATGTTGTCCAGGCATATGTAAGTTCCCAAGCTAGGGGTTGAATCAGAGCTACAGTTACCTGCCTACGCCACTACCAGGTCCCAGCCGCCTGCGATCTACACCGCAGTTCGTAGCAATGCTGGATCCTAAACCTACGGAGCAGGGGCAAGGATCGAACCCACGTCCTCATGGATACTAGTTGGTGGTTCGTTACCACCGAGCCACAGCGGAAACTCTTCTTTTGGCGCTTTCATTCAGCTGTTGAAGAAGCTTGACCCAATGGCTAGAGCCAAGAGACTCCTTTATTGCTTAGGCCAGCTGAAGCTAGGTCACTGTGACTTGACTAGGATTTCATCGTGCTCATGATTTCAACAGCCCTCTACTACACCTTAATGAGTCTCCGTTTCTATATTTGGCCTTAATGTCTCTCCTGAGCTCCAGCCTATAGGTCCACCTGCCTCCTGATGTCCCACCGGCACACCCCAAACGGACCTCATTATTCCTGCCCCCATCTTCATCCCCCAGCTCAGAGACGGAACCTCCTAGAACCTCCAGGACTTTTCCTCAGAGAGGCAAGGTCGTAAGTTCAGACTCTGCCTCTCCACGGGGCCTCACCAAGGTCACCTGCATCTTTCCTCCCCCAGCTCCTTAGGGGCGGTGTCCGCGAATCCCTCTGCAGCCAGACCAGGCGCTCTAGGCTGCAATGGGCGCTTCAAACAGCGTCAACTCGCTGGTTTCCGGTACCGGCGGCTCCTCTAGCCTCCGTCAGGGCCTCGGGACTCTATTCCCCTAAGGTGCCTTGTCTACGGTTGACTGTTCCCCTTTGTCCCGACTTGTCCTTCAGAGGGCGCTCTTGTGGGAATCAACCCCTTCCTCGGGTTGCTTCTGCGATCCCTTTTAGGCACAGCTGGAGAAGTCACTGAGCCCGCCGAGAGTCACACCCTCGGAGCCCTGGAAGGGTGGCCGAGAGTGGGAGGATGGCGGAAGTGAGCGCGAAGGTGCCCTTCCCTCTCCCCGCTCTTCTCTATGGTCTCTTCCTTCGGTGACGGGGAAAAAAGGGGTCCCGGCGCCTGCGCAGAACCGGACTGGGAGCCCGTCGCGGAGGGGGGCGGGGGGCAGGGAGCGGGAGCCGCCGCCGCCGCCGCCGCCGCCGGAGCTAACCGCAGGGACCGAGATGCAGGTGGGACCGGAACCGGAACCCCCCTCTTCAAGTCCCTCTTCCCTCTCCGCGACTCGGGCCCGGCGCCTGCGGGGAGCCCTGGGTGGAGGCGGGCGCGGGGGGCTCGAGGCAGGAGGGGCGCCCGGCCCCGCAGAGTGCGGCAGACAGGGCTGCGGCCCCGGGGAATGGGCGGGTAGAGGGTGTCCAGGGTGAAGGGGGTCGGGTCGGAGTGGATTGATCACCGGCTCCGGAGGGTCCGAGCCTGGAGCGGAGCCTGCACCCTCCACCACCCGGCCTTCGGGAAATAGCACCACTGAGCCAAGAAGCAGGTGCACTGGGAAAATGTGTCTGAGTCCCGCTTGGCAGAAGAGAAACTGAGTCACCAGCTCAGGAGCCACAGGGTCAGCGGGCCTGAAGGGGGCTGGGTCTGCCTGTGGTGCAGAGGGTTGGGTGGGCAGTTGTGAGCTGAGGTGGCCTCTGCCTGGAGATCGGTCTCTGCACCTCTTGGCTCAGTTCCCCTGTGCTCCATGACTCTTGCATCTCCTGGCTTCTTCTCGTTGTTTTGGAACTGTCCGTACGGTTGGAGCCATCTGAGTGTGTAGGGTCTATAGGCCAAGGAGGAAGGGGAGGGGACGCTGACCGTGGGTCTGAGCAGGCGTCTGAGGTTTGGGGAGATTTGCCTGAACTGCCTTCATCCCGTTGCCAGTCAGAGCTTCCAGTAGAGGAAGGGACACAAACAGAAGAGCCAGGGGTTGTAAATTCCATGCCCAGCTCTGCCACTTGGTAGGAGTTGTAAGATCTTGGGAAGGCTCTTCCTTGCACTGATTTCTCTTGTAGAAAATTGGAACCCATAAAGATAGTGATAACGGCAGTCATCTATTGTGTGCTTACTTTGTGTCAAGCAGGGACTTGTTATTTCATTTAATTCTCCCAGTAGTTCTGGGGGTTAGGGATCATTAGCTCTGTTTTATAGCTGTAACAGCAAAAGCTCAGAGAGGACATGTAATCTGTTGAAGATCACACAGCTCTTAGGCGGCCGAGATGGAATTTCATCCTAAGTCTAACTCCAGAAACTCTGGCCTTAACCCCAGGCTAACCAGTCTTTAGGGCATGCTCCCCTGCGAGAGAAGAGGAAGGTGAGAAATCCCAAGGCCCCAGCTCCCTGATATGTTGTATTTGCTTGTGGCCAGCCAAGACTTGCCCAGACCCAACCCACAGCCTGTCCTCGCCTGGTGCTGCTGCCTCTGGACCCCAGACTGAAAGGGCACCAAAGAAGTGGGATGTGGCCACTGCAGGCCTCCTTCAGGCAGTGCCTGGGTGCGGGCTCCTGGGGTCGGCTTTCCAGACGGTCGTTTTCACCATCCATCCATCCATCCTCCTTCATGAGCAAGCTCCCTCCTCAGAGATGGACCTTGGGCAGCGTGAGGCAGGGTCTCTGAGTTCTGGGACAGTGAGGGGTGGTGACTGAGACTGGGACAGTCAGGCCCCGGGGGACCAGGACTGCGCGCTGGGGAAAACTAGTCTTGGAGCTTCGGTTTCCTCATCTGTTATAGAGGTTGTTAAAACCCATCCCAGGGAAAGGTAAGAGGGGCGCAGGGGAGGCAATGGGATAAGCATTGAAGGGTCATTTCATTTAGAGAAGGGAGATGGGAGTTCCCATTGTGGCTCAGTGGTTAATGAATCTGACTAGCATCCATGAGGACGCAGGTTCGATTTCTGGCCTCGCTCAGTGGGTTAAGGATCCGGTGTTGCCCTGACCTGTGGTGTGGGTCGCAGACACGGCTCGGATGTGGTGTGGCTGTAGCTGTGGCAGAAGCCGGCCGCTACACCTCCGACTGGACCCCTAGCCTGGGAACCTCCCTATGCCGCAGGTGCGGCCCTAAAAAGCAAAGGAGAGAGAGAGAGAGAGAGAGAGAGAGAAAATTGACGTAGGAAAGATTCCCTTTTAGAGGAAGGCGCGGCCCCGCTGTCTATCACACCTGGGTAGTGGAGGGAGTGGATCCAGGAGGCAGCAGGATGGGTGCAGGCTAGACATCGGGGAGCCGGCGGATTGGCCGGGGCTTGGGGGGGCGGGGGCGAGGCGAGGGTCCAGGGAAGGGATGGAAGTGTTGCCCTCGGAGGAGCAGGAGCGGAGACCCGAGGAGGGAGTCCGGCTCGGGGTGGGGCTCTGGCCCCTGTCCCACCTGGGCAGTGACTCAATGTATGTGCCTCTTCCTTCTGCAGCTGCTGCCGCTCACCCCGTGTCTTCTGGCCGCTTCCCTCTTTGCCGCCCCTCCCCACAGGCTCCCCCTCTCCACCTGCTGGGGGCCATCATGAATGGTGCCCCTTCCCCGGAGGACGGGGCCTCCCCCTCCCCTCCCCCTCTGCCCCCGCCCCCTCCTCCCAGTTGGCGGGAGTTCTGCGAGTCCCACGCCCGCGCCGCCGCCCTGGATTTCGCCCGCCGTTTCCGCCTCTACCTGGCCTCCCACCCTCAGTACGCGGGGCCCGGGGCCGAGGCCGCCTTCTCCCGCCGTTTTGCCGAGCTCTTCCTGCAGCACTTTGAAGCCGAGGTGGCCCGGGCCTCCGGCTCCCTGTCGCCACCCATCCTGGCTCCTCTGAGTCCTGGTGTGGAGCTCCCGCCACAGGACCTGTCCCTTGAGGGCTGCAGGGCGGGCGGGCCCCTGGCTGTGCTGGGCCCTTCTCGCTCATCTGAGGACCTGGCCGGCCCCCTCCCTTCCTCGGTCTCTTCCTCTTCTACGACCTCCTCGAAGCCGAAGCTCAAGAAACGCTTCTCCCTCCGCTCCGTGGGTCGCTCCGTCCGCGGCTCGGTGCGCGGCATCCTGCAGTGGCGGGGCACGGTTGACCCCCCGTCCCCGGCGGGGCCCCTCGAGACCTCCTCGGGCCCCCCCGTGTTAGGTGGCAACAGCAACTCCAACTCCTCCGGCGGGGCTGGGACCATTGGTCGGGGACTGGTTAGTGACGGCCCGTCCCCCGGGGACAGATGGACTCACCGCTTCGAGAGGCTGAGACTCAGTCGGGGCGGGGGGGCGGTGAAGGACGGAGGCGGCCTGGTGCAGAGGGAAGAGCTGCTGAGTTTCATGGGGGCCGAAGAGGCAGCCCCTGAGCCAGCCGGAGTGGGCCGGGGAGGAGGGGCCGCGGGGCCGACCTCAGGGGGAGGAGGGCAGCCTCAGTGGCAGAAGTGTCGCTTACTGCTTCGAAGTGAAGGAGAAGGAGGAGGAGGAAGCCGTCTGGAGTTCTTTGTCCCACCCAAGGTGAGGCCCAGAGGAGGGTGGGCGACTGGGAGCCTGGGGCTGAGCAGCCGGGGGCAGTGACTCAACCCTCACACAGAACCGGGCTCACCTGGGCTTTGGAAGCTAGCCCAAGTCAGGAGTTCCCGTTGTGGCCCAGCCTGTGACGGGCACGGACCCAACTAGTATCCGTGGGGATGCGGGTTTGATTTCTGGCCTCGCTCAGCCGCTGGAGGATCCGGCCTTTGCCGTGAGCTGTGGTGTAGGTCACAGGTGTAGCTCGGATCCCGCACGGCTGTGGCTGTGGTGTAGGCCAGCAGCTGCAGCTCCAATTCGACCCCCAGCCTGGGAACCTCCACATGCCGCGGGTGCGGCTCTAGAAAGCAAAGCACAGCAAAAAAACAAAACAAAACCCAGCTCCTGACTCTGGGCAGGACCCAGAAAGTAGCATTGTTTGTCTGACTCCCTTAGCGGGTGGGAAGAATGACGGCTCTCTGGAGAGCAGGGAAAGTGGGTCTCTGCACACCGGAAACCGGGATCTCGTTCCCTCTCCCCGACCTAGGCGTCTCGGCCTCGCCTCAGCATTCCCTGCTCCACCATCACCGACGTGCGGACCACCACTGCCTTGGAGATGCCTGACCGGGAGAACACGTTTGTGGTTAAGGTAGGGGCCCCGGCTCCCCTGCCCGCTCGGAGCACTTGTGCTGGGGAGAGAGCTCTTAGCACCTTGCTGGAGCAAGGGATGCTGGTGGAAGGGGGGCCACGTGTGCCAGGTGCCTTGAGGGTGTGTCCCCGGGGCGGCAGGTTTTCAAGGGGCGCGCAGCAGGGTTGGGGGAGGTGTTCTGGTTGCTGTTAGGGGTGAATTAAGGCCTCGAGACCTGGAAGTGGCCTGTGGGCCTCCTCTCATCCCCGTAGGTGGAAGGCCCCTCGGAGTATATCCTGGAGACAGCTGACGCCCTGCACGTGAAGGCCTGGGTGTCTGACATCCAAGAATGCCTGAGCCCAGGGTGAGGAGCCCAACTTCTGTCAGTCGAGGGGCCCAGGCAGTGGGGGTGGGGACGTCCCTCCCCGCCTGGTGACTCTCCTCCCAGCGCCCTTCTCCCTGTCTCCGCAGGCCCTGCCCTGCAACCAGTCCCCGCCCCATGACCCTCCCCCTGGCCCCCGGGACCTCATTTCTGACAAGGGAGAACACAGACAGCCTGGAGCTGCCCTGCCTGAATCACCACTCAGAGAATCTGCCCAGCCAGGGGCTGCTGCTGGGGCCCAGCGAGAGCAGCGACCGCCTGTCGCAGGGTAAGGGTGGAGCCAGAGAGCGCTGCGAACCTCGGGACCCACCGCGCCAAGACCCCAGGCCTTCAGGCCCGGGCCCTCTCGGGGCTCTCCTGTGCACCCCAGTCCTGCTCCTCAGCTACCGAATGGTTGACTTTTGTCCCTAAACGTGCCAGGCCACAGCTTAGCGTTTAGAACCATCACCGCCCTACACGAGCCCCAAGCCAACTCCTATCCAGCCTTCTGTGCCCAGCCTTGTCACTTTTTCCATCAGCCTTGGGCCAGCCACCATTCTGGCTAGAGATGATGGTTCTCTTGTCCAGGCTTCCAGGATGCTCCATACCCATCTTTGCTTTCCCCCTGCATCTCTGTGCACCTGTTGATGGTACTAGATTTTCTTTGGATTGCACTTTTATTTTTATTTATTTTTAATTTTTAATTTTTTTTTTTATTTTTTGTCTTTTACCTTTTTCTAGGGCCGCTTCCATGGCATATGGAAATTCCCAGGCTAGGGGTCTAATCGGAGCTGTAGCCACCGGCCTACGCCAGAGCCACAGCAGCTCGGGAGCCGAGCCGAGTCTGCAACCTACACCACAGCTCATGGCAACGCCAGATCCTCAACCCACTGAGCAAGGCCAGGGATCGAACCCACAACCTCATGGTTCCTAGTCAGATTTGTTAACCACTGTGCCACGATGGGAACTCCCCTGGATTCTACTTTTAAATATGCCACCCACATTCCTAAACACAGAAAGACATGTCTCCCTGGCCCCAGCTCACTTTTCTCACCTCTACTGCACCCTTTCCTTCCGATCCTCTGTTCTGAGCTTCAGTTTCACTGTGCCCAGCACACAGGCTGTGTTCCATGGGTAAACAAACGAATTAAAGAATCTTAGCGCCAGAATGGACCTTACAGGTCATCAGGGCCCATCTCCTCACTTCTCAGGCAGCTAAGACCAAAGAGGAGAAATGGCTTTTCTGAGGTCATCCGAGAGTCACTGACAAAAGACAGAGGCCATGCCAGCTTGATGCCTGAGCCACAGTTGGCATTCTACACTCCGTATTTACCTGTCATCTGAGCACTACCTATGCATCACCTACCAATAGGCTCAAGCCGACTGCTCAGCAGACATTCAGGAATTCTCTAGCGTATCCCTGGCCCTGTGCTAGGCCCTGGGGCGGGATGGGGAACCCAGGGTGGCCCCGTGGGCTCACCATCTAGCTGAGTTGACAAGACATCACTCCCTCTAAAAAGCAGAGCCTGGGAGTTCCCATCATGGCTCAGCAGAAACAAATCTGACTAGCATCCATAAGGATGCAGGCTTGATCCCTGGTCTTGCTCAGTGGCTTAAGGATCGGCGTTGCTGTGAGCTGGGGTGTAGGTTGCAGACGCAGCTGGGATCTGGTGTGGCTGTGGCAGTGGCTTTGGCTGGCGGCTACAGCTCCCCTTGGACCCCTAGCCTGGGAACCTCCATGTGCAAAGAGTGCGGCCCTAGAAAACAAAAACAAACAAAAAAGCAGAGCCTGTGCTTAGTGTGCTCAGAGCTGCACAAACAAGAAGCCTGGGAGCTCAGGGGAAGAAGAGAATTGGGGGAGGTGGGCTAGACCAGGAGTCTGCACAGGGGAGGTGAGAAGAGCATGGCTTGGAGGGAGCTGATGGCGAGAGCAGAGACCGGAGATGGGGGGAGCCCAGGAGATCTGGAAAGGTTAGGTGGGGTAAGTGGGCTGCAGCAGAGGACACAGGAGAATACAGGTTAACATGAAGATCAGTTTCGTTAGGTGGAGGGGATTCTTGGAAGAAGGATCTTTGATGCCTCTGAGGGTTGGGGGCTTTGTTCTGTAGGCCAAGAAAGGAGGCCTTTTTGTTTTGTTTTGCTTGCTTTTTTTTTTTTTTAGGGCCGCACCGGCGGCACATGGAGGTTCCCAGGCGAGGGGTCTGATCGGAGCTGCAGCTGCTGGCCTGCGCCACAGCCACAGCAACGTAGAATCCAAGCCACGTCTGCAACCTACACCACAGTTCATGGCGACACCAGATCCCCAACCCACTGAGCAAGGCCAGGGATCGAACCACATCCTCGTGGTTACTAATCAGATTTGTCTCCAAAGTACCACAACGGGAACTTGGAAAGGATCCCTTTTTAACGTGAGAATATTTGAGGGATTTTTACCCTCCCCCTGCCCCACTTCAACAATGGCTGTAACTTCAGCTGTTGATTCAGAAAAGATACAGGCACATTTGGATTCTAGGACCTTGTCAGAATAACTGCAGTCCTTCTGCAGTGCGTGAAGCACAAGTTAGGAGCTATTGATAAAAAACCATCAGGGCAGAGTTCCCGTTGTGGTGCAGTGGTTAACGAATCTGACTGGGAACCATGAGGTTGCAGGTTCGATCCCTGGCCTTGCTCAGTGGGTTAAGGATCCAGCATTGCGGTGCGCTGTGGTGTAGGTCGCAGACATAGCTGGGATCTGGCATTGCTATGGCTGTGGTGTAGGCTGGCAGCTACAGCTCCAATTCGACCCCTAGACTGGGAACCTCCATATGCCGCCAGAGCGGCCCTAGAAAAGGCAAAAAAAAAAAAAAAAAAAAAAAAAAAAAAAATCAGGGCTCACTGCCTGAAGAAAGATCCAGCATTTCAGCCTGCTGACTGCCAGTGCACACAGGGTAGCCTGGCTGGGAGGGAAGTGGGCCCAGGCAAACCAGCCCTCCCCAAGAGTGGCCTTGAGTTCTCACCTTTGCCCTCCTCATTCCTTTCCAGGGGCGTATGGGGGCCTCTCAGACCGCCCCTCGGCATCCATCTCCCCCAGTTCCACCTCCATCGCCGCCTCCCATTTTGATTCAATGGAACTGCTTCCCCCAGAGTTGCCCCCCCGAATCCCCATTGAAGAGGGACCCCCAGCAGGGACGGTTCATCCCCTCTTGGCCCCCTACCCACCCCTGGACACTCCGGAAACAGCCACAGGTACCAGAGGTGTGAGTGTGTGTCTGCCTCCAGGCCTGTTCGCCCACCTCCCCGACACTCTTGTCGAGGGATCTGAGCTGGGGGGCTTGGGGAGAACGGAGGGGGTGCGACCTATGACGGGAAGGCAAGGCTCTTCTTCTCCCAGGACGGGGGAGGCTTCCCTGACATCCCTTCCCTCTCTCCTTCCTGAAGGGTCATTCCTGTTCCAGGGGGAGCCAGAGGGAGGCGAGGGGGACCAGCCCCTCTCAGGGTATCCTTGGTTCCACGGGATGCTCTCTCGACTCAAGGCCGCACAGCTAGTGTTGGCTGGAGGCACCGGCTCCCACGGTGTTTTCCTGGTACGTCAGAGCGAGACGAGGCGGGGCGAATATGTCCTCACTTTCAACTTCCAGGGCAAGGCCAAGGTGAGTGACCGAGAAGGCTCCGTTGTGGGCAGCGAGCCCGCGGGTCGCGTGGGGGGATGCCACCGTCGTGTGACTGGTGGGGCCTGGGCTCCCACTTCAGCCCGCTCCTCCTGCCCTCAGCACCTGCGTCTGTCGCTGAACGAGGAAGGTCAGTGTCGGGTCCAGCACCTGTGGTTCCAGTCCATTTTCGATATGCTCGAGCATTTCCGGATGCACCCCATCCCTCTGGAGTCTGGAGGCTCCAGTGACGTTGTCCTTGTCAGCTATGTCGTGTCCTCCCAGCGACAGCAGGGTGAGCAGAGCAGGTCTGCAGGGGAGGAGGTGCCCGTGCACCCAAGAAGTGAGGAGGTGTGTGTGCCAGAAAGGCGGGCCAGGGGGGGCTGGAGGAGGAGGAGAGGCTTGGCCAGGGAGACTGGGGTAGACAAGGGCCCAGGGTGTTGGGGTTTCGCAGGAAAGGAGTCCATGGGGGACACAGGAAGGCAGAGCGCTCTGTGCTGGAGCCGGGAGGAAGTGGAGAGCTGGGCTGGTGCATTCCCATTCCATGGACCCCTCTGTTCCATCATGCGTCTGTCTCCTGGATCCATCCTCCCCGGCCTTGTCTCTGCCCTTCACACAACCTCGCCTTGGGCCTGCCCTTCCTGGGGATGCTCGGTCTGGTCCCCCTCCCTCCTCCCCTGGTGTCTGATGTCCTTGTCTGATCTCTCCCTTTTCCCCACCCCGACGTCCCATCTGTCCCCACGTTGCCCCTCCCCCCCCCCCAGGCCGGGAGCAGGCTGGGAGCCATGCAGGGGTGTGCGAGGGAGATCGATGCTACCCCGATGCCTCCTCCACCCTCATGCCCTTCGGAGCGAGTGACTGTGTGTAAGTGTGGTCCTCCTCTCACCGCCGCCCATGATCCATCTTCCATGGATGGGGGGTTGCTCAGGAGACGGGATCCGGGGGAGACAGCACACGGCTCCTGGGGGGACGAGTGAAGGGGAGGCTGCTACAAGAGCTTGCCTCCCTCCACAATCAGTCTGTCTTCTTACTCTTTCTATCCAGAACCGAGCACCTCCCATGACCCACCCCAGCCCCCTGAACCCCCTTCGTGGACAGATCCCTCACATCCTGGGGCAGAAGAGGCGTCGGGGGCGCCAGAAGTGGCGGCAGCAGCAGCCACCGCAGCCAAAGAGAGGCAAGAGAAAGAGAAAGCGGGCAGTGGAGGGGTCCAGGAAGAGCTGGTCCCCGTGGTTGAGCTGGTCCCCGTGGTTGAATTGGAAGAGGCCATAGCATCAGGCGCGGAGGCCCAGGGAGGCGCTGAATCTGGTGGGGCCCCGGGGGGGACCCTGATGGTGCAGCTCCAGCAGTTACCACTAGGGGGCGATGGAGAAGAAGGGGGCCATCCCAGAGCCATAAATAACCAGTACTCCTTCGTGTGAGACACCCTCCCCCACCCTTTCTGCACTCTTCTTGCTCCCCAGCCCTCAGTTCCTGAGACTGGAGCTGTGCAGGGCCATAGAGGAGCCGTAGGCATCCCCTCCCCACATGCTTCCTGACCCTTGACGGCCAAGGGCAAATATGTTGGTACAAAAAGGTTCAAGAGCCCTGATAACTCCCCGGTTCATACACTACAGGTGCCCCGGTCCCCTGGGCAGGGGATTCAGGCTCCATTACCTCCCCAAGGGGCTCTTATGGTCAGCCCCACCCCTGGGGGCCATTTCCCCATTAACCACCCCTCAGCCCAAGGAAGGGTGAGGGGGAAGGGCTGTCAGTTATATTAAGGTGGTTGTTGTTGTTGTTTTAAACAAAATGGAGAAGCATAAATAAATAAAAGGGTTTATCTCAGTTCCATCACGATGGCCGTGGCCAGTGTTTGTCGTGGAGGCTGGGACAGGCGGGTCAGGAAGGCAGCCCACTTGGTGTTGTGAGCTCCAGTGCTGAGAGGCTGGCGGCCTTGGTTAGGTTGAGTCCCTGTTGCCCCCCCTCCCCAGGCTTGTAACTGTCCAGTTTTTGTTTGTTTGTTTTGGTTTTTTGTTTTTTTTGTTTTTTGCTTTTTAGGGCCACACCCAGGGCATATGGATGTTGCCAAGCTAGGGGTCGAATTGGAGCTGCAGCTGCCAGCCTACGCCACAGCCACAGCAACACCAGATCCGAGCCATGTCTGCGACCTACACCACAGCTCATGGCCGCCAGGGATTGAACCCGAAACATCATGGTTCCTAGTCAGATTCGTTTCCGCTGCACCACAGTGGGAACGCCGACCGTTCAGTTTCTTGAGTGGCACCAGCAGAGTCAAACAGTGCTTCTTGGGTCTCCAACCAAGTTCTCTTAATGGGACATGACAGTGAACAGCAGGATTGATGACCCACAAGGCCCCTTCCTGCTCGGAATTCTTCAATCAAGGGTCCCTATCCCACAGTAAAAGCAGGCGGAGAGAGGTGGGCGGTGGGGGGCGGGGGGCGGTGTGCTGAGTGTGGTGGTTGTGTTGGGAGAGGTGGGGTTTTTTTTGTCTTTTTAGGGCCACATCCGTGGCATAAGGAGACTCCCAGGCCAGGGGTCAAATGGGAGCCACAGCTGCCAACCTGCACCACAGCCACAGCAATGCCAGATCGGAGCCGCGTCGGCGATGTACACCACAGCTCACGGCAACGGCAGATCCTTAACCCACTGAGCGAGACCAGGGATGGAACCTGCGTCCCCATGGATGCTAGTCAGATTCGTTTCTGCTGAGCCACTATGGGAACTCCACCTGCTGGGAGAGTTTTAAGGTGGCAGTGGTAGCCTGGCTGCAGAAGGGCCCGGGGCAGGCTGTCTGTCCCCCTTTTCAGAGCCTAAGCTGGTGACTAGATGATAAGGAGCAGCACCGCTGGCTTCGCCTCCTGCCTTTGTTTCTCATTTGCTTTGTGCCCGGGGCAAGGTGTGTAGTGCCTCCAGGTCTCGATATCCTTATCTGTAAAATGGGAAGCTTTGGAGTTTCCGTCATGGCTCAGTGGTTAATGAATCTGGCTAGGAACCATGAGGTTGTGGGTTCAATCCCTGGTCTTGCTCAGTGGGTTAAGGATCTGGCATGAGCTGTGGTGTAGGTTGCAGACGATGCTCCGATCCCGTGTTGCTATGGCTGTGGTGTAGGCTGGTGGCTATGACTCTGATTGGACCCCTAGCCTGGGAACCTCCATATGTGCAGGAGCGGCCCTAGAAAAGGCAAAAAAAAAAAAGGGGGGGGGGACCCTTCATCTAGGTTGGAGTGGCCGACATGATTTGGTTGGCCTGGCTAATGTTTCTATTGAAACGTCACTCAAAAGTTCAGATTACTGGTTTCTTTTCAAAATCAGAGGCTGGAGTCTCACATGGTACCCACTTTCCGCATCGGCTCCATCCCCACCAGCCCACTCCGCTCTTGGGCTGCGCCTAGCAAGGACTGTGGGCACTGGAGTTGGCAACGTCTCCCCATCCCCACCCCCCGTCCCCCTCCCCCATTAGACCCAGGCTCTGTTCTCTGAACTGAACTGGGGCTCTGCCCTCCCCTGACGGGAGGCACCCCTGGGCTTCCCATCTCTGGGGGGAGGCTCTAACAAGGGGGGGCGGGGTTCTGAAGAGCCCCACCTATCTTGTTGGCCCTCTGCCTTCTCCCCTCTGTCCAGCTCTGCCTCTTTCCCCCTCGCAGGCAGTCTGGAGTCTATATGCCCCTCAGCCTCTGCCCCCACCTCCAGGAGGCCCTACCCGTGCTCATGACCTTGCTATTCTGGGCCTTGCGTCCTGTTGGGAGATGGACAGGAGACAGCTGGGCTCACGGGCCACCCAGGCCGGGGGCTAGCCGGGGGAAGCCTGCCGTCTCTCCTGGTTCTGTCTAATCCCCGGGGCTCCCCCAAACCTTGGCCTCAGGGAGGGAATTGGCCTGGCAGAGGGCGGGGCGGAGGGCGGTGGTGGTTTGGGGATCTGGATGCTGTGTTCTCAGAGTGAGATGGCGAGTGAAGGCGTTGACGCCCCAGGGTAAGCAGGACCTGATCCTCTTCTAATCTAGCAGCAACTGGTGCTGCGAGGCTCCCTCCCGCCCCCAAAACCCTGCCACCCTTCAGGGACTTGGCTTCTGAAGATGGGTGCGGGAAGGGTACAAGGACCCAACCCCCCCACTCCACCCCCACCCCACCCCACCCCAAATTTGCATGAGTTGGCTGCAGAAGCCTAAGAGACAGTCTCCTGTAAGCTGGTCTTTATGGATGTTCAATTGAAGTTCAGAACCGGTCGGGGATTGGCCAGGCTCTAGCTGGGTGTCCTTCCTCTCCCATCCTCAGCCGGGGAAGGGCACCTTCCAACTCTGGGCCTGGAGACCCTAGAGGGAGGGCTTGCCTCCATCCCAGGTCACACCCCAGCCTCCCCGAGGATGAGCCTTTTGCAGCTTCTTGGCTGGTGGCTTTCCCTCTCAGGCGTCTCTCTCCCCTCTGGGAAGTTGAGGGAGGCAGAAGTGAATAACCTTAAAGGGCCCCGTTGGCAGCTCTATCCTGTAAAGCCTGCCCCCTTCCCTCGGCCTCAGGTTCTCAAGTCCCTTGAAGCCCAGATCTCTTCCGTCTTTCCGTCCTCTCCCCCTTCTCCATGTTTGGGCATTTCCTGCTCTTTTAAGACAGTGCCCCTGTCACTCCTCCAGGTGGTGGTGGGGAGAAGCCAGCCAGCACCCACAGGAGGCTTGGCAGATGCTGAGCCTGACTCTGGCCTGAGAAGGTGGGTGCCGGGCCAGGTGGAGTTTCTGTGGATGTGACCCCAACACGCCCACCCCATTGTCTGAGCCCCCACCCTGGTCACAGTCACCGCAGGACTCGGCTTCAGGGAGGGGGTTGTTGGAACCACGAAAAGGAGTGGGGGAGGAGCACCGTGTCCTCAACTCACCCCAGAGGCCGCCACCCCCCCATCCAGGCAGAAGAAAGGATGGCTATGGTGGGGGGGGGGGCTGAGTCCTTCAGTGCCATCCATCCTGCTGGCTCAGTCACCGTCCCCCCCCCAAAAAAAAGCGGGGCTTCCTTTTCCTTTGCCCCGCTGTCTCCTAGGCCATTGCCTGCTTAGGAGCCTGAGCACCAGACAGAGAAGCAGCCTTGAGAACCCCGCGGTCCATCCGCCTCCCTGTTCATTTCAGGAAACCAAAGCCTAGACCAAGGAAGGACTTGAGGGCAGGGCCCCGAGGCCGCTGCTTCCCCTCACCTCTTCTCATTCTCTCCCTGACCCTTTCTCCTCTCTCTGCCCTCCTCCTCCCCTGCCCACACCCCGTGCTACCCTCCGTGTGCTCCTGCTCCTGCCGCAGCTGCCCTTGTTGCAAACCAAAAGATGCCCCGATGCTGCTGGAGCAGAGGTGGGGGTGGGGCTGGCGTTAGAGCAGCTGCTTCTCCGAGGAAGCTGATACCCAGGCCAGCCGTTCAGCAACAACTTGTGGCTTTGCACCCAGCCCTGGGCCCCCACCCACCTGGCTGCCACATGCCAGCTCCCTGCCGTCCCTTTTCCCCACCGCTCCTCAGACTTCCCTCTGACCCTCGCGGCCCCGTCTCTCTGCCCCCTGCTCTGTCTGTCCTTATTTCCCCTAGACCTGTCCCCATCAATCTGCCTGCCGGCCATTCCTCTAGTCTGGAGCCTCTGCTTTACCCCCTCCCCCAGGGGCCCCTTGCCATGATGCCCCTTTCCTCCGGCCTCTGCCCACGGGGTGTGCCCAGCACCTGAGCATGCAGCGCTGGTCCTCGCTCGCTGTCTGCTAGCACAGCTACGCCACCTGGGGTCTGCCACGTAAACCCCGCATTTCAAAAGACTGCCTGGGGTGGGATGAGGTGACCCTCATTCTGTGACTTAGGGTGACCCCTGCCCCCATTCGGAAACATTGATCCCTCCCCCTCTGCCATCAGCACATTCTGTAGGCTCTTGGATTACCCGGCTGTCTGGGTATCCCATTTTCTTGGTAGGGGGGGGATTCCCTGTCAGGGATGGGGGGGCCCAAAGGCTCCGTTCCCAGAGGCTGACTTAGAGCAATGGGGCGTGGGGGGGGGGGGTTGGGGGAGAGACAGGCCGTCCTGGCTTTGGTCACCAGGGCCTGGACACTAAATCCCTTGTTGATGGCTGCAGCAAGCCCTCCCTAGGGTAGGGTTACCATCTTCTGCCCTGTCCCCTGACCCTCTCCCCTCCTTCCTTCCCCTGGTCCCTCTAGAGCCACTTCCTCTCACCCCCAAAGGATGTTCTCCCTCTTTTCAAGTCCTGGAGGGTTGGAGTATCTCTGCTGCCTTTTCCACAAACTAAGGAAGGAGGAGACTGTGGCTGTAGGAACAGGTTCAGAGAGGATGAGGCAGCGGGGTGGGGGTGGGGGGTTGAAGGAGGGAGCGCAAGGAAAATGAGAGATGAAGGCCTGAGAGGAGACGTGGCCTTAAGAAGGGGAGAGGGGGAGGTTGGAATAGGAAGTTCAGTGCAGCTGAAGAAGTCGAGGCAATTTCAGGAGGGCTCACCCCTGAAGACAGAAAGCGAAGTCTCTCCCTACCCCCCCCCTTCCCTGGGGCTGGGGCCACCTTAGCTTCCCTCATGAGTGACATCTCAGGCTGCAGCCCCACTGTTCCCCCTCTGTCAGCAGAAATATCTCTCTCTTCTGACCCCTCCTGCTGGA
Organism: Sus scrofa; assembly: GCF_054392235.1. Lineage (NCBI taxonomy): Eukaryota > Metazoa > Chordata > Mammalia > Artiodactyla > Suidae > Sus > Sus scrofa. The sequence continues at coordinate 18,419,168 of NC_139385.1, forward strand.
GTCTCAGCCAGCCAATCCCTGATCTGGGGGAGGGGGGAGCCTGCCCCCCCCACTCCCTCATAAGGACCAGCTGGGGGCTGGGGGGGTGGCCGGCTGCTGCAAGTGGGACTGGGGTCAGAGCTTCGTGGAGGGAAGAATAAGCTGGGGGGGGTAGGAGAGAGAGAGGAAGAAACCCAGACGGACAGGCAGGTGGACACACTGAGGAAGGCCCCCCACGCGTGAGGAAACCCCCCCAGAAGGAACAGACCGCCCCCTGGCCCCCAGGAAGGGAGCACCATGGAGGCTGCACACTCCAAGACCACAGAAGAATGTTTGGCCTATTTTGGGGTGAGCGAGACCACAGGCCTCACCCCGGACCAAGTTAAGCGGCATCTGGAGAAATACGGCCACAATGGTAAGTGTCCCTTGCAGGAGAGGCCGGTCGTGCCCTCCCGCATCCGCACAACACACACATGGACTCACACTCACACACACCAGGGCCTTGCGCTCCAGGGGATCCTAGGGAGGAGACAGGTCATGGACCAATGACTGCAGGGGAGGGGAGGATACTGAGAAAACAGGGTCCCTGAGACCCAGAGATTGGAGAAGTTCTATGGATAACCTTGGTGAACCTCAGCTGCCCTTTTGGTGGCCTGATTCTCTTACCTTAGCCACAAAGTCCTGGGTGCGGGCGGCATTGCACTGAATGCCAAATGAATGTGTCCTTTTCTTCTTTCTCTCTGGGCAGAGCTCCCTGCTGAGGAAGGTAAGTTCCACCTCTTCCCCTCTGTGCCCCACTCCCTTCTTCCTGCCCTCTCCTTCTGACTCCTGGGACAAATGTTCCTCCCCAAAGGTTAGAGCCTGGCCTGGGGCAGAAGTTTCCGGGCACTTTCTCCTTGAGGCATCCAGCCCTTGAACAACTGCCCACTCCTTGGAGGAGCCTGTTTTTGGACTCCTGGCCTGTTCCCTCAGCCCTTTTCTCAGCATCAAATGGCCTGCCCATCACCACAGACCCTTTCTGCTCCAGGCTGGATCCCAGCCTGCACCCAGAGTCCCAGCCGGTCATCTGTTAGACCTTAACCCCGAGGGCTCCCTCCCCTTGCTTCTTCCCCCAGGGAAGTCCCTGTGGGAGCTGGTGATAGAGCAGTTTGAAGACCTCCTAGTGCGGATCCTTCTCCTGGCCGCCTGCATTTCCTTTGTAAGTGTGGGAGGGCCTCTGAGGGCTGGCTGGGGCTGTGGGTTGGGGGGATCTGGAGAGTCTGCTGGCGACCGGCTCCAAATCATGGGTTCCTCTAGTCCGAGCCTTCAGCATCCTATTCTCCAGACCAGAACCGAGAGAGGTGGGGTGACGCTGATTTGCATATTCCTCTGTCCTCCCCCACACCCCACAGGCAGGTTTTATTTTAAGCTTTAGGGTGTTCTCAGCCAAAACATTGAAGCTAAGCCGCCCCCGGAGCTTCAAGGGCTCCGAGGTCTCGGGTTACCCCCCTAAGCGCTCCGCGGCTGGGCTCCACGGCTCACACGCCGCCGCTGAGGTTCCCAGGCCACCACTGCTCCCGGCATGCCGCGGGACGCACAAACCGCTCCACCAATCCCTGAGCATCCTGACACCCCGGCCCCGCCCTCCTGGCGCTGATTGGTTGAAGCAAAGACTCCCTCCCAGAGGCGGGAAAAAGCGGCTGGTGCCAGGGTGACTCCAAAAGCACCTAATGGCCCAGACCCCTCATCTGTCTCTGAGCTTCGCCTCCCAACTCCCCCCATCGGGGCTGGAACTCCGGGATCCCCCTCCTCACTCACCTGACCTGACCTGACCCTTCCCCCTCACAGCCTCAGGGCCGCCCCCACCGCCCTCTTAAGGCCCTGGCACCTCTCCTGCCCTGGAGCTCCCCTCAGCACCCACCATCCCAGCATCCAGCCTGCATTTGAGAGTTTCTTCCTTAACATCTTAGTTCTCAAAGACAAGACTCTGGAGGCCCCAAAGTCCCCGTGTCCCCTGGTCTCTATAGTGGAGGCCCCGTGGGCCCCTGAGTACTAGCTGGCAGGGCCTCCCTTCTCCTTCTCAGATTTGCTCCTTGACATTTGCCTGGGGCTGTTGCCTGGCAGTGGCAACAGCTGGGGTGGGGTGTGTACAGGAGGCCCCGTAACACTATCCCCCCCTCCTGCTCCCTCTTGAAATTGGAGCTTCCCTGCCTCGTCTTGCTGTGGGGGAGGGCCATGGGTGGGCCCAGCGCCTGCAGGGACCACAGGGTCTTGCCTAGCGCGTTTTGGCTCCTGTGGGATGGATGTGGCTCAGGGGGCAGTTGGCCTGGGTGTCCCCGGAGCTTCGTTTACAAGCCAACTACTTGGTCAGGGAAACCTGAAAGCATTCCCAGCTAATCCCTGAGCTGTGCATGTCTGTGCCCGCCTGTGCCCGCTGAATATCAGCAACCGCCGGGCTCGTGTGAGTCTGGGCCATGGAGCGTGTCGGCCCTCAAAGCGACGTGGGGCGGCGGTGCTCCTGTGATGCCCCGTCCCATTTGCTCCTGTGCAGGTTCTCACCTCCATTTCTTCTCCTCACCCCTGTGGGGGGGGGGGAAGAGTGTGGGGGGGCTTAATTACCCATTCTCCTCCCTTCCCTTGTTCCCCAGGTGCTGGCCTGGTTTGAGGAAGGCGAAGAGACAGTCACTGCCTTTGTCGAGCCCTTTGTCATCCTCTTGATCCTCATTGCCAACGCCATTGTGGGAGTTTGGCAGGTTAGCTTTGACGCTGCCTCATTCCTTCACATCCTGACACTGAACACTGAACGTGAGGCCAGCCTCCGTCCCCGTCTCCTCCTCCTCCTCCTCCTCCATCACCTCCCCTGGGCTTGCCTTGTTCTCTGGTCCTTTTGCTCAGTTTGGAAAAGGAACAGAACATTGGAAGGACAGGGGGGTGGGGGGATGGGGAGGACTGGTCCCTACTGTCACTTGCTGGCTGTACAACCCTGGGCAAGTTCCTTCATCTCTCTGAATCTCAGTTTCCTTGTCTATAAAATGAGGCTCATCATCCCGGCCCTCAGAATTGTGGTGACACGTAACAAGACAATGAGTGTGAACGTGCCCAGCCCTGTGTGTGGCCTATGGGAGGATTTCTGCAAATGCTAGTTTGATGTCCTTTTTTCTCTTACCTTATACCATCCTCTGCTTTTCCTATCCCCTGCTTTCTGATTTTTTTAAAATTCTCCTTCCAAACCCCTCTGTCTGTTCTAGGCTGTGAGTCAGTTTCCTCAACACACACACGCACACGCACACACACACCCCTTCATGTTGGGTCGGGGGCGGGGGGGGGGGATTGTCTTCTTCCCTGGGCCAGGAGCCAGGACTGCATAACCTGCCTCCTTCCCTGTGATGCCCCCACTTCCCCCGGGGACTCCGGTCCCTACTCTTCTGAACCTACACCACTTGCATCCTCCCAGACCAGTGCCCTCTCATCCCACCACCTCCCTTCCTCTGCCAACCCTCCTCTCCTCAACCCTGTCCCCCCAGGAGCGGAATGCAGAGAATGCCATTGAGGCTCTGAAGGAATATGAGCCCGAGATGGGGAAGGTCTACCGGGCTGACCGCAAGGCAGTACAAAGGATCAAGGCCCGAGACATTGTCCCCGGAGACATCGTGGAGGTGGCGGGTAAGTGATGGGGACGAGTGGTCCAGGATGGGTCCGAGGCCAAGAAGATGTGTATGTGGAGAGTGGGGGCTGATTGGCCCTTGGTCGTGGTGTCCAGAAGGTAGCCGGGATGGTGGACTTTCTGCTTCTCCTTCCCAGACTCCTCAGGAGGTCACCCCAGGGCACGGTGGCCAGAGCACCCCCCCTCTCCGTCAGCGTCTCAGCAGGAACAGCCAGTCCTGTCCCTGAAGCTGCAGGCAGACCCCCTGCTCCCCCTCCTCTCCCCGAGCACTTGCAGGCAACAGGTGGAACCCAGGCCCTGCCAATGGCCCCGTCTCCACCCCCACCCTCCTGAGGCCTGGCTTCCCTCTCCTTCCACCCACCCCCAAGCTTGGTCAGCTTTAAATCTTGACCTCTCGGTGCCCTTGAGGCCTCTCGAAGGGGAAGGAGCGAGGGGAGAAGGGAGGAGGGGGGCCAGAGGCTCAAGCCCCCGACCATGTAAGGGAAACTCAGGCCCCGGGAAGAGAGCACGGGACCTGGGAGGAGGGGAGCGCAAGGAGGGCCCCGCCTCTCCGGTGAGGGACACTTAATGCCTGACCAGGGAGGGGTGGGGGCCGGGTGGCTAAGATTACTGGGATTCTGCCCCCTTCAGCGGTTTTTATATTTGCCCCGTGCAGGCCTTCCCACGTCTCCAGGCCCCTGGCATAGGGAGATGTCTCTTTCTAGGCCTGCTTCCCTCCACCGGACACCCAAGTCGCCACTCTTGGGAAGCTTGGAGTCAGGGAGGGAGGGCGGGCTGAAGACCCCGGTGCCCCATCCCAGGGCGGTCCTGCCGCGGTGATAGTTTGGAGTCAGCGCCATGCATGTCTATAAATATCATTTGAGCTTTGGTGACGGTGTCCCGCCCAGCTCCCTTGCCGCCTCCTCCCTCCTCTGTCAGCTTCCTCTGGCACAGGAGGAGCAACCTTAGGAACAGGGAAAGGAAAGCAGCCAAACCCCATCCCCAGCACCATCCTGGGGACCAGGCGGGACCAGGCGGGGAGGCGCTTAGCTCCACAGGGGCATCTGAGTGGAGGGGGCGGGCATCCGCCATGTCCCCCAGGCGCTCGGGTTCCTGGTCTGCCCCCCTCCTTCTGTGCATGTCCCTTGGCCTGTCCCCACCTTTCTCAGCTCTCTGGCCTGTGGGGCCTCCCCTGCCCCCCATTGCCCTGTTTCCTGCAGACTCCCCTTCTCTCCAGCCCATCTCCCCAGCTTGCTGACCATGGAGTCGTGCTGTCCCCCAGATGCTCAGCCCGGGGCGCCAGGCTTCTGATATGCATCCTGGGTCCTCCGTGCGGACCTGCCCAGCCCGTGCCCTCTGCCTCCATCCGCTCCTGCTGTGTCTTCCCTTCCCCCGCTTTCCTCTCCTGCTTCTCAGCTTTTGCCTTGGTTAAGTGTCCCATATTTTCCCCTGTTTCTTGCTGCCTTCTCCTGCTCGTCTGTCTGGCTCAGTCTGTTTCCTCCGGTTCTCTCCCTGCCTGTCCCTCCCTATCTTTCTCGCTCGTGTTTCCCTCTGCTTTGCTGTCTCATCCTCAGTTTTTAGTTTCCCCTTAGATGACAGGATTGTCCCCAGTGTTGCCTGTAGTCATGCAGTGGACATTTATTGAGCACCTACTGTGTGCCCCAGCACCCCAGCCCTGCCCTCAGCAGGCTCACAGGTTAGTGGGGAGAAAAATATTCAGCAGGAGGGGCCAACCATGGAATGAGTGTTAGAGGGAGATGCTGGCTGGGACGACAGGAGCACAGCCCAGGTGACACCCCCCCACCCCGCCCCCTCTCCCGCGAGGCCTGAAGGATGAGGTGAGGTCATCAAAGACTGGGTTTTTCTTAGGGAGGAAGAAAACTCCCTTCTCAACTGGTTTCGCTCTCTTGTCCTCTCTCCACAGTGGGGGACAAAGTCCCCGCGGACATCCGCATTCTCACCATCAAGTCCACCACCCTCCGGGTCGACCAGTCCATCCTGACAGGTCTGTTGGCTGGGGTGGGAGGGTGCATCGCGGGGGCATGAGGACGAGGATGGGATGAGGGAAGAGCTGAGCGGACAGACAGGGACGAGAGAGGACCCCGGGCAGGGCAGTAGGGCCCCCTCGTGGCTCCATGGCGGTGGCAACGGCACTGCTCAGCTTTATTCGCTGCCTAAGCCTGGAACACAAGGGGTCAGGGACACGGCGGGACATTGGTGCCCATTTCAGATGGCTGTCAGCCCATCCCTTCCGCTAAGACATACGGACACCTCACCTAGACCACTGTCCTGTCTGCTCCAAAGCCCCCAGGGGAGGGAGCAGAGATCCTAGGATAAGGGTGGGTTCAGATGCACCTAAAACCGCAGCTTCTTGAGAGGGCCCGTCGTGGCTCAGTGGTTAACAACTCTGACTAGGATCCGTGAGGATGCAGGTTCCATCCCTGGCCCCCTCAGTGGGGTTAAGGATCCGGCGTTGCCATGAGCTGCAGTGTAGGTCGGAGATTCCGCTCGGATCTGGCATCGCCGTGGCTGTGGGGTAGGTCAGTAGCTGTAACTCCGATTCGACCCCTAGCCTGGGAACCTCCATATGCCATGGTGTGACCCTAAAAAAAAAAAGAAAAAAGAAAAAAGGTCCGTTCAGTTTAAGTGCAGCGGGTTTCCCATCTGCCTCTGCTGGCTTCTTCCAGAGTCCAGACTTTCTCCAGGGTTGTCTCGGGATCCTTCCCAGGCCCCATACCGCCGAGCGAGGAGAGAGTTGGAGTGGGAGGTGTGGGAGACGGACGCAAGGTCATCTGAAACCCCCTTGGTCTCCCCTTCTCCACAGGCGAGTCTGTCTCTGTCATCAAGCACACAGAGCCTGTTCCCGACCCCCGGGCTGTCAACCAAGATAAGAAGAATATGCTCTTCTCGGTGAGTGGTCTGGGACCAGCATCCAGGGTCAGCCGTCCGGGGTCAGCCGTCCGGGGCCAGCCGTCCAGAGTCAGCCATCCGGGGCCAGCTGTCCAGGGTCAGCCGTCCAGGGTCAGCCATCCAGGGCCAGCCATCCAGGGTCAGCTGTCCGGGGTCAGCCATCCAGGGTCAGCCATCCAGGGTCAGCCATCCACGGTCAGCTGTCTGGGACCAGCTATGGTGCACCCGCGTCAGGGGCCCTGGTCTGGGAGAGATGTGGTGGCGTGGCGAGAGATGGTGCCCACAGCTGGGGGTGGGGATGCAGCCCAAGGGGCATCACCCGACTCCTGGCTTCTCCTCCCCCTTCCCAGGGCACCAACATTGCCGCCGGCAAGGCCATAGGCATCGTGGCCACCACTGGGGTGAGCACCGAGATCGGGAAGATCCGTGACCAAATGGCCGCCACAGAGCAGGACAAGACCCCTCTGCAGCAGAAGCTGGATGAGTTTGGGGAGCAGCTGTCCAAGGTCATCTCCCTCATCTGCGTGGCCGTCTGGCTCATCAACATCGGCCACTTCAACGATCCTGTCCACGGGGGCTCCTGGATCCGGGGCGCCATCTACTACTTTAAGATCGCCGTGGCCCTGGCTGTGGCTGCAATTCCAGAAGGTAGGGCTATCTCTCTCTCTCTCTCTCCCCTCCCGAGTGCTCGTCTCATCTGCAAAGACCCATTACCTACAGAAAGTAACATTTACAGAGTTCCCACTGTGGCTCTGTGGTAATGAACCTGACGAGCATCCATGAGGACCCAGGTTCAATCCCTGGCCTCTCTCAGCGGGTTAAGGATCCAGCGTTGCCATGAGCTGTGGTGTAGGTCACAGACGAGGCTCGGATCTGGCGGTGTTGCTGTGGCTCTGGCGTAGGCCGGCGGCTGCAGCTCTGATTCAACTCCTATCCTGGAAACTTCCATGTGCTGTGGGTGTGGCCCTAAATAAAAAGACAATTAAAAAAAAAAAAGTGAAAGAGGAGTTCATGTCTTGGCACAGCGGAAACAAATCTGACCAGGAACTATGAGGATGCTGGTTCGATCCCTGGCCTCGCTCAGTGGGTTAAGGATCCGGCATTGCTGTGAGCTGTGGTGTAGGTCGCAGACGTGGCTCAGATCTGGCATTGCTGTGGCTGTGGTGTAGGCCAGCAGCTGTAGCTCCAATTCAATCCCTAGCCTGGGAACCTCCATATGCCTCGGGTGTGGCCCTAAAAAGACAAAAGACAAAAAAAAAAAAAAAAAAGAGAGAGAGAAGAAAGTAACATTTACGAGTTCCACGGATCAGGACCTGCTATCTTTGGGGACCACTCTTCAGTACCCCTCTAGGTCTCCCTCCCTCCCCCAGGACCAAGCCCTCGCCCATATGCTCTCCTTCTCCCCACAGGCCTTCCTGCCGTCATCACCACCTGCCTGGCCCTGGGCACCCGCCGGATGGCAAAGAAGAACGCAATTGTCAGGAGCTTGCCCTCCGTAGAGACTCTGGGCTGCACCTCTGTCATTTGTTCCGATAAAACGGGCACCCTTACCACCAACCAGATGTCTGTCTGCAAGGTTAGGAAAGGGTGGCAGCTCCCACCCAGTTGATGGCCTTTGGGGCCAGATGAGCCCCGCCCCCCCAAAGATGGGGCTACCCCTTCATCCCTGGCAGCATCTTTTTTTGGGGTGTGCTGCACCCGAGGCATGTGGAGTTTCCAAGGTTAGGAGTCTAATCGGAGCTACAACCGCCGGCCTACACCACAGCCACAGCAACTCAGGATCTGAGTCACATCTGTGACCTACACTGTGGCGCACAGCAACACCGGATCCTTAACCCATTGAGTGAGGCCAAGGCTCGAACCCGCATCCTCATGGATCCTAGTCGGTTTTATTACCGCTGAGCCACGACGGGAACTCCAACTGGCAGCTTCTCATTTGGGCCTGAGAAAGAAATGCCCAGAAGGCACAGAGAGTGTTGTCCTGCCAGAGGGAGCAGAGCAGCGCCCTGTCCCAGGCAGAGAGCTCCCTGCAGCCACCATCCGTGTGCCAGATGCGGCTGTGTGTGGTCCCTAAGGCCCCGCAGTGGCCCTGTCTGGGGAGGAAACTGAAGCTCTGGGAGATTCAATGCACACCTAATAAGGAGCAGAACTGAGTTTCAAACCCAAGTCTGTCTGGCCCCAGAGCACCTACCGATTCACCGGACTGCCCCCTCATTCATGATGGGGCCTGGGGAGCCTGGCCACTCTAATCCCAAACAGCATTTCCTAAACCAGGGCATCCCCCCTGCTTAAAAAAACTTATTTGTTTATTTATTTATTTTTAGGGCCACACTGTGGCATATGGAGGTTCCCAGGCTAGGGGTCGAATCAAAGCTGCAGCTGGAGCCTCCACCACGGCCAGGGCAACGCCGGATCCAAGCTATCTCTGCAACCTACGCTGCACTTGGCGGCAACGCCAGATCCTTAACCCCCTGAGCAAGGCCAGGGATGGAACCTACATCCTCATGAATACCAGTCTGATTCTTAGCCCACTGAGCCACAACGGGAACTCCTTAACCAGGGCTGTTCATCTTTCCGGTGCTTTGGCGCCTTTGGCCATCCGGACCTCTACATTTCATATATTTAATGTATAACCTAAAACTCTCAGGATTCTCTTTTTAAATGACATCAGAAACCCATGATCGAAATACCAGCCATTGGAGTTCCTGTCGTGGCGCAGTGGTTAACGAATCCGACTAGGAACCATAAGGTTGCGGGTTCGATCCCTGCCCTTGCTCAGTGGGTTAATGATCCGGCGTTGCCGTGAGCTGTGGTGTAGGTTGCAGACACGGCTCGGATCCTGCGTTGCTGTGGCTCTGGTGTAGGCCGGTGGCTACAGCTCCGATTAGACCCCTAGCCTGGGAACCTCCATATGCCGCGAGAGCGGCCCAAGAAAATGGCAAAAAGACAAAAAAAGAAAAGAAAAGAAAAGAAATACCAGCCATCGAAATAATTTAAAAAGAGACCTGTGACTTTTGCGTTATGCTTCTTTATTAATGCAGTAAGTGGCAAGTCCAGCCGTGGAGCTCAGAATTGCCATAACGCTAAAGCTGCGATGAGCGTAAATGCTATTTTGAGAGCTCTGCGACCATGCAACGTGAGAGGAGACTATGTGTGATTATATTGGTGGCCAAGTCACAGGTTTTGCTAATACTAATGTGGTCCATTGTCCACATTCATAAAGTGGGAGGAAATGTTTACTGTCAGAGAGAAAAGACAAGGTGTCATTTTTTTTTTTTTTTTTTTTTTTTGTCTTTTGTCCTTTTAGGCCCGCCCCTGCAGCATATGGAGGTTCCCAGGTTTGGGGTCGAATTGGAGCTACAGCTGCCGGCCTACAGCACAGCCACAGCCCAATGCCAGATCCAAGCCGTGTCTTCGACCTACACCACAGCTCACGGCAACCCCGGATCCTTAACCCACTGAGCGAGGCCAGGGATCGAACCTGCCACCTCATGGTTCCTAATTGGATTCGTTTCCACTGCGCCACGACAGGAACTCCTCATTTTTGTTTGGCCGTCAAAGTTTACAGATCCCTTTGGTCCAGTGCGGGGAGGGGTGTGGGGGATCCTCCATGGACCCCAGGCAAAGAGCCTTTGCCCTAAACAGACTTTGGGGGACTTTTATCCGATGAATAGAAACTGCTGTTCTGAGAATCAGGGGCTGTGCTGTCAGATCAGGCCAAGAAAGGATGTACCCCTGGGGAGACCCCCATGCCTCTTGGCATTTGAAAGCCTCAGAGAAGGCTGACCCTTCATAGAGAGGGTGGATTTCACTTCGTTTAACCCAGAGTTTCCCCAAATGACCTGACCGCAGAAGCCTTTTGTCTTGGAACACGTCCTAAGGCCCCACACCTGCTCTGGTTCAGATGGGCTGCTCCCCTCTGCGTGGTGCGATCAACATCCCTCCAAAGCATTGGCTTCAAAGCCAGACTCCTAGGCTCCTGTCATGTTTCATAGGAATCAATGAATCACCCACATTTGAAATGTCAAGTGATTGCATAGGAAAATAACCAGAATTTCTAGTTCTTCCTACAAAACTGGAAGATCTGTGCACAGAGGCTGGGGCTGTAGGTGGGCCATGTGCTCACAAGTGGACTGGTGGCCACAGTCCCCACTACGCCTTATGGTGCACGTCTTACTTTACCAGCTGACCTGATGGAACCTCCAGCAGGACCTGCAGTAACATTTTTTTGTGTGTGTGTATCTGTGTGTGTCTTTTTAGGGCCATGCCCACGGCATATGGCAGTTCCCAGGATAGAGGTCCAATCGGTGAGGTAACCGCTGGCCTACACCACAGCCACAGCTACTCAGGATCTGAGCTGGGTTTGTGACCTACACCGCAGCTCATGGCAACACCGGATCCTTAACCCACTGAGCAAGGCCAGGGATTGAACCCACATTGTTACGGATGCTAGTCAGATTTGTTTCCACTGAGCCATGACAGGAACTCTGAAATAGGTCTTCCTTTTTTTTTTTTTTTTTTTTTTTTTTTTAGGGCTGTACCCGAGGCCTGTGGAAGTTCCCAGGCCACAGCTGCCAGCCTATGCCACAGCCACAGCAACGCCAGATCCTTGACCCACTGAGCGAGGCCAGGGCTCGAACCTTGACCTGCAGTAACTTTTGAGGCCACTCGCACAGGGGAGACTAATTGCAGGGGTGCGGTGGGAAAGGGGAGGGTGCAGGAGGAAAAGGGAAGGACCAGTGGGGGGATGAGGGTGGGAAGTTGGCTAAGTCCGCGCAGAGGGCCGGACAGAGGCGCGCTCGGGGCTCGGGCCTCCCCAGGCTGCAGCCTGCCTTCAAGGATGGGCACAGTTAGACCTCCGCGTGCCTGCCCTTCTCTTCTGCAGATGTTTGTCATCGACAAGGTGGAAGGGGACATCTGCCTTCTGAACGAGTTCTCCATCACCGGCTCCACTTACGCTCCAGAAGGAGAGGTGTAAGTGCCCCTAGAGTCATCATCCTCATCCCAGTTCCTCGTGCCCCTCCCCCTCACACATACACCTCCTCTTTGTTGGGGGGTGGGGGGTTGGGGGGGCACCTCCCTCTAGTTTGTTTGGTTTTTTTTTTTTTTTGGTTTTTTAGGGCCGCACCCGCGGCCTATGGAGATTCCCAGGCTAGGGGTTGAATCGGAGTTGTAGCCACCAGCCTACAGCACAGCCACAGGCACACGGGATCCAAGCTGTGTCTGCGACCTACCCCACAGCTCACGGCAACGCCGGATCCTTAACCCACTGAGCGAGGCCGGGGATCGAACCCGCAACCTTATGGTTCCTAGTCAGATTTGTTTCCATGGCGCCCCCATGAGAACGCCCAGACTCCCTCTAGTTTGCCTTCCTGTTTCTCTCCTGTTCCTTCCCTGACCTCCTTCTCTCTCCCACTTATCTCCCAATGGGTGGCCATCTCCCGCACCGTCCCTGATGGCGCTCCCTGGGCTCTCTCTGCATCTCATTCCCTCTCTTCTCCACCTGTCTCTTTCCCTTCCTTCCCCCGGCCCTGCTGCCAGCTTGAAGAATGATAAGCCAGTCCGGGCAGGGCAGTATGATGGCCTGGTGGAGCTGGCCACCATTTGTGCCCTCTGCAATGACTCCTCCTTGGACTTCAACGAGGTAACCTCTCCTCTCTGCTCCCGAGGCGGCCCCTCCTTCCCCCTCCAGCTGCCTCCGCATCCAGGCCTCCTCCGCAGGCCACAAGGCAGGGGGCAGGGGAAGGGTGTCCTTTGCACCAAGCCCTCTCCTGGGTGTCAGGGGACGACGGCGGCTGGCTCCCTTCCCCTTCTAGGTGGAAGGCGGGCGATGGGGTGGGATCGAGGGGCCAGAAGGACCCCGGGCATTTACATCCTCTCCTTCCTCTGCCCTCTCCAGGCCAAAGGTGTGTATGAGAAGGTGGGTGAGGCCACTGAGACAGCGCTCACCACCCTGGTGGAGAAGATGAACGTATTCAATACCGATGTGAGAAACCTCTCGAAGGTGGAGAGGGCCAACGCCTGCAACTCGGTGAGTCTGGGCTCCCTCCTCCCTGCAGGCCTTCTCCACCCCCACGCTGCCCAGGCCAGGACCTAAGGAACTTCAGGAAACACCACCCCTTTCCCCTGCACCCGTCTGGCCCCAGCATAGGCAGGCGGCCTCTCCAGTGCGCTCCTTGGCTGACTTTGTGTTGGCTCCTACCCCTGCACCTGTACTGCTCTTCCTGGGGCCCAGCTGCAGCAGCCCTGAATGAATGGAAGATGACTTTTCCAGGAGTTCCCGTTGTGGCTCAGTGGGTTAAAAACCCGACTAGTATCCATGAGGCAGGTTCAGTCCCTGGCCTCACTCAATAGGTTAAGGATGCAGCATGGGTGCAAGCTGCAGCGTAGGTCACAAATGCGTCTTGGGAGTTCCCGGCAAGGCTCATGGGTTAGCAAACCCAATGAGCATCCATGAGGATGCAGGTTCGATCCCTGGCCTCGTTCAGTGGGTTAAGGATCCAACGTTGCCATGAGCTGTGGTGTAGGTCAGAGGCGCAGCTCGGATCTGGCGTTGCTGTGGCTGTGGTGTAAGTTGGCGGCTTCAGCTCCCATTGGACCCCTAGCCTGGGAACTTCCATATGCCGCAGGTGCAGCCCTCAAAAGACAAAAGACAAAAAAACAAAAAAAACAAAAAAACAAAAAACAAAAACAACCAAATGTGTCTTGAATCTGGTGTTGCAATGGCTGTGGTGTAGGCTAGCAGCTGCAGCCCTAATTCAATCCCTAGCCTGGCAACTTCCATATGCTGGGCATGTGTGGCCCTAAAAAAAAAATAAATAAAAAAGAGTATTCCTATCTGGCGTTGCCGTGAGCTGTGGTGTAGATTGCACGTGCAGCTCGGATCCTGCATTGCTGTGGCTCTGGCATAGGCTGGCAGCTACAGCTCTGATCAGACCCCTAGCCTGGGAACCTCCAAATGCCATGGGTGTGGCCCTAGAAAAGGCCAAAAAAAAAAAAAAAAAAGGAGTATTCCTGTTGGTTCCCTCATTGAAAGGGATGGAGGATGGAGCTGGACACAGAAACCACAAGTGACCCATCCTGGAGCAGCCCCAGTTTCAACTCTGACCCGTAGAAACACACTTGAAACTAGAAATACACTTGTGTTTGGTGTTTTTTTTTTGACTTTTTTGCAATTTCTCTGGCCGCTCCTGTGGCATATGGAAGTTCCCAGGCTAGGGGTCGAATGGGAGCCGTAACCACCGGCCTACACCAGAGAAAACACACTTGTTTTGATCAGATCTCAAGACCTGATGTGGGATTTGGGAAATGTGACTGTTGCACATGCCTCTGCGTTCCCTTATTCCGATGAACAAGCTCAGTTCTGAATGTGACTATCTCCCTAAGTTTTTGCTACTAATATTTTTGAATGTCCATACTAAACCCCTTTGGGGTTTACCTTATATTCTCCACATTGCTCATTCCTTTTTCTTTTTGGTATATGCAAGATGCTCATTGCTGCTTTGTTTAATGAAACAAAAACAATGAAAATAACTTAAATATCTATCACTAAAGGATTCTTTTTTTTTTTTTTTTTTTGTCTTTTTGCCATTTCTTGGGCTGCTCCCACGGCATATGGAGGTTCCCAGGCTAGGGGTCGAATCAGAGCTGTAGCCGCAGGCCTACGCCAGAACCATAGCAATGCAGATCCGAGCTGCGTTTGCAAACCTACACCTCAGCTCACGGCAACGCCGGATCCTTAACCCACTGAGCAAGGCCAAGGATCGAACCCTCAACCTCATGGTTCCTAGTCGGATTCGTTAACCACTGTGTCACGACGGGAACTCCAAGGATTCATTTTTAAAATTTACAAATAATATGAACATTACCTTATTTTTTAATTTTTATTTTTTTTGCACCTGTGGCATATGGAAGTTCCCAGGCCAGGGGTTGTGTCAAAGCTTCAGGTACAGGCCTGCACCACAGCCACAGCACCATGGCTTCGAGCTGCATCTGTGACCTACCCTGGGGCTGTGGCCACAGAGGATCCTTAACCTATTGAGCGAGGCCAGGGATCGAATCTGCATCCTCATGGATCCTAGTGAAGTTCTTAATCTGCTGAGCCACAGTGGGAACTCCCACCTTATTTTTATTTATTGTTTTTGTTTTATTTTGTGGAGAAACATCCAGCATACATTTGGTACATTCATCTTTATGGAGTGTTTATTACTGCGTACCAGGCACCAGGTCCATGGTTTAACAACCCCCGTCTGTAGAAGCATACCCGTGATTGTTTACATTTAAGTTATTTAATAAAAGTAAAAACTCACTTTTCCTGGGCTCCATACACCATATTGGACCATCCAGAATATTAAAACATCCCACCACGGATGGTTCTACTGGACAGTACCATGTTACATCATCCTGTTTCTTTCTTTCTTTCTTTTGCTTTTGAGGGCCGTGCTCACAGCATATGGAGGCTGGGGTCAAATCAGTTACAGCCGCCAGCCTACACCACAGCCACAGCAATGCAGGATCCGAACCACGACTGTGACCCACACCACAGCTCGCAGCAACGCCGGATCCTTAACCCACTGAGCGAGGCCAGGGATCGAACCTGCGTCCTCATGGATCCTAGTCAGATTTGCTTCCACTGAGCCACAACAGGAACTCCACATCCTTCTGTTTCTATTGTGCTTTTAACTGGACACCGTAAGACAGTGACAGCCAGCCCTAGCCTTGGAATGTTCTTCATTTCTGCTGTAGGTGCCAGACTTAGCTTTATCTCAGACTTAACTTGGGGTCCACTCTGACCTCCAGATCCTTTTCGACTGTGTTTGAAGGGGTCTGGAACTCTTCCCTTCCAACACAGCATCATTGCTCTTTCCCCACCGGTCTCATGTCTCATGTCTGGCCTCTCCCTCCCTGTCTCCACTCTCTCAGGTGATTCGCCAGCTAATGAAGAAGGAATTCACACTGGAGTTCTCCCGGGACAGAAAGTCCATGTCCGTCTATTGCTCTCCAGCTAAATCCCGGGCTGCTGTGGGCAACAAGATGTTTGTCAAGGTCAGAAATCCGAGCGTGCCTCGGACCCCTCCTTCCTCCTAACCCCAAACCCCTGTCTTATCCCTGTTCCTCCCACACTGTGCGCTCGAAGGAACATAGTCTCTGAGAACTGCGTCCCGTTCTCCCAGGGCGCCCCCGAGGGGGTCATCGAGCGCTGTAACTACGTGCGGGTTGGTACCACCCGGGTGCCGATGACAGGGCCGGTGAAGGAGAGGATTCTGTCGGTGATCAAGGAGTGGGGCACTGGCCGGGACACCCTGCGCTGCCTGGCCCTGGCCACCCGCGACACCCCCCCAAAGCGAGAGGACATGGTCCTGGATGACTCTGCCAGGTTCATGGAGTACGAGGTGAGCACATGGAAGCCTCCCGAGGCCTCCGAGGCACCCGCCTCACCCCCTCCACCAGCACCCCTGTCATTTCCTCCTTTGAGTCACAGGCCGTTTGAGTTTGAAAGAACTCTAGGCATCACCTAGTCCAGGGCTACTTCGTGTGTGGTCCTTGGACCTGTCTGAGATGAGGGGAGGTGCTCGTGCCAGGATGGAAGTCAGCCATGTGACTAGGTGCCGCTGCTGTGTTTCCACAGTGAGGTTTTCTCTTTTTTGTCTTTTTTTTTTTTTTTTTTTTTGCCTTTTCTAGGGCAGCACCCGCGGCATATGGAGGTTCCCGGGCTAGGGGTCTAATTGGAACTGTAGCCACCGGCCTACACCACAACCACAGCAACACGGGATCCGAGCCGTGTCTGTGACCCACACCACAGCTCACGGCAATGCCGGATCCTTAACCCACTGAGCAAGGCCAGGGATCAAACCCGCAACCTCATGGTTCCTGATCAGATTCGTTAACCACTGCGCCACGACGGGAACTCTGACAGTGAGGTTTTCTTAAGACACGCATCGGGGAGTTCCCCTTGTGGTTCAGCAGTAATGAACCCAGACTAGCATCCATGAGGACACGGGTTATCCTTGGCCTGACTCAATGGGTTAAGGATCTGACATTGCCGTGAGCTGTGATATAGGTTGCAGATGTGGCTTGGATCCCACATTGCTGTGGCTGTGGGGTAGGCTGGGAACCTCCCAGCCTGGGCACCTCCATATGCCTCGGGTGCAGCCCTAAAAAAAGCCAAAAAAAAGGAAAGAAACAGTTGCATCGACCTTCTGGCACCAGCTCTTTATCTCGTAGTGGACCTGCTCTCTGCAGAGCACCAAAGTCCACATTTTATAGAAGCAGCAGTATGGCCTGACAGTGACATAGATTGGCTCAAAGGTGTAGACCAAGGGAGTGGCCTTGTTGGAAGCAGAAACTACCTCCC
Source organism: Sus scrofa (assembly GCF_054392235.1). Classification (NCBI taxonomy): domain Eukaryota; kingdom Metazoa; phylum Chordata; class Mammalia; order Artiodactyla; family Suidae; genus Sus; species Sus scrofa. The sequence continues at coordinate 18,436,033 of NC_139385.1, forward strand.
CCACTTCCAGCTCGAGTTCTTTCTATGAAAGACCTGCTCTGCCACCTGTGACGGGCCTGGTGCCGCCAGGCCTGCAGGTCTATCTGTGAACAAGGCACATTTGCTGCCCTCGTTCGAAGCCCCACTGAAGCTTGAACACCTGGCCCAGGGACAGCTTCCCCCCCACCCCACCCCCCGCTGCCCCAGCCTTCCTCCCCCACCCTGTCGCTCTCCCCTCCCTCCCCAGACGGACCTGACATTCGTGGGTGTGGTGGGCATGCTGGACCCGCCCCGCAAGGAGGTCACGGGCTCCATCCAGCTGTGCCGCGATGCTGGCATCCGGGTGATCATGATCACAGGGGACAACAAGGGCACGGCCATTGCCATCTGCCGACGAATTGGCATCTTTGGGGAGAACGAGGATGTGGCCGACCGAGCCTACACCGGACGGGAGTTCGACGACCTGCCCCTGCCTGAGCAGCGGGAGGCCTGCCGGCGCGCCTGCTGCTTCGCCCGCGTGGAGCCCTCCCACAAGTCCAAGATCGTGGAGTATCTGCAGTCCTATGATGAGATCACGGCCATGGTGAGAAAACCGGGGTACATGGGGGTCTGGCGTGGGGTGGTCTGCTTAGTGTCCTGGGAGCTGACCGCCTTGGGGAGCTGGGGACCCTGGGAGGACAGGCCTGAGCAGGGGCCTTAGCAAGGGGCACAGAGAGGAAGGATTCGGTTCTGATGAAAAGTCTCGGGAGTTCCCATCATGACTCAGTGGTTAATGAATCCGACTAGGAACCATGAAGTTGCGGGTTCGATCCCTGGCCTTGCTCAGTGGGTGAAGGATCTGGCATTGCCGTGGGCTGTGGTGTGGGTCACAGACATGGCTCGGATCCCACGTTGCTGTGGCTCTGGCATAGGCCGGTGGCTACAGATCCGATTAGACCCTAGCCTGGGAATCTCCATATGCTGTGGGAGCAGCCCTAGAAAAGGCAAAAAGACAAAAAAAGAAGCGTCTTAAGGGGGATTTGCGGAAAGGGCTGCGTCCCACCTTCTCTCTCTCCCCGCAGACAGGTGACGGTGTCAATGACGCCCCCGCCCTGAAGAAGGCCGAGATCGGCATTGCCATGGGATCCGGCACTGCCGTGGCCAAGACAGCCTCCGAGATGGTGCTGGCGGACGACAACTTCTCCACCATCGTGGCCGCGGTGGAGGAGGGCCGCGCCATCTACAACAACATGAAGCAGTTCATCCGCTACCTCATCTCCTCCAACGTGGGCGAGGTGGTCTGGTGAGCAGCCGGGCCGGCCATCCAGGAGGAACCCGGGGCTGGTGGAGGGAGGGGTGACCGCAGGCCCGGGATCCAGGACAGACATGTGACCGCCTCCTTCTGGCAGCATCTTCCTGACAGCTGCCCTGGGGCTGCCTGAGGCCTTGATCCCCGTGCAGCTGCTGTGGGTGAACCTGGTGACGGACGGGCTCCCGGCCACAGCCTTGGGCTTCAACCCTCCAGACCTCGACATCATGGACCGGCCCCCCCGGAGCCCCAAAGAGCCCCTCATCAGCGGCTGGCTCTTCTTCCGCTACATGGCAATTGGGGGTGAGCCGGATGGGCCCCCACGCTCCTTCCCAGCCCTGGGGACGAGCGCCTCTGTGGGACACCAGCCTGTCCACCGCAGCCACCTTGGCGGGGGGGGGGGCCCCTCTTCCTCCACCAGCTGTCCACGAGGCCCTCTCGACTCCTCCCATCCCCCAGCCCTGCCCCCCCCAACTCCCATCTTCTCTCCACCACAGGCTACGTGGGTGCAGCCACTGTGGGGGCAGCAGCCTGGTGGTTCCTGTACGCTGACGATGGCCCTCATGTCACCTACAGTCAGCTGGTAGGGCAGGGCAGAGGAGGGAGTGGGGGGAGCAGCGGGGGGGGGTGGCCGGGAGGCTCCTGCAAGGACCCCAGCTCACCCTCCCTCCCCCTGCAGACTCACTTCATGAAGTGCGGAGAGCACAACCCCGACTTTGAGGGTGTGGACTGTGAGGTCTTCGAGGCCCCCCAGCCCATGACCATGGCCTTGTCTGTGCTGGTCACCATCGAGATGTGCAATGCTCTCAACAGGTGGGCCCCCACCCCCTCGCCTCCTGAAGGCCACGCCCTCTGTCCTGCGGGGGCCCTCCTCTCCCTGCTCACCCCATCTCTCTCCTCGTGTCTCCACCCCCGGCCCCATCCCACCTCCCCTCCGACCCGCAGCCTGTCTGAGAACCAGTCCCTCATGCGGATGCCGCCCTGGGTCAACATCTGGCTGGTGGGCTCCATCGGCCTCTCCATGTCCCTCCACTTCCTCATCCTGTACGTGGACCCTCTGCCGGTGAGCCTCCTTCCAGCCAGGGTGGCCTGCTCCCCACCCACACGGGCCCCTCCGCAGGGGTCCGCGCCCAGAGGTGCTGCCCGAGGGGGGAGGCTGGGGGTCCTCCGGCTCCTCCTCACTGGCTCCTTCCCGCCTCCTCCCAGATGATCTTCAAGCTCCAGGCCCTGGACCTGGCCCACTGGCTCATGGTTCTTAAGATTTCCTTACCAGTCATCGGGCTCGACGAGATCCTCAAGTTCGTTGCGCGGAACTATCTAGAGGGTGAGAGACTCCCCTCCTGGGAACCCTGGCAGCCGCCCCCCCCATCCCAACCCAGGCCCTGAGCACAGCCCCCACCCCCACTCTGCGCTGCGAAGGCGCCTGCCCCCCCTTGCTTTTCAGGTGGGCGAGTTTCCGCCCAGCAGGCCCACCCAGGTCCCCCCCACCTCCTCCGAGCCCAGGGCAGACCTGGTCTCCTTGGCGCTCCCACCGCCTCCTCCCCTGGGTAACCGGCTGTCTCTCTGTCCTCTCTGGCCATAGGATAACCCGTTCCCCCTCCTCCACCTCTTTGAACCGTGTCACAGGTATCGCGCCCCTTTCTGCCCTCGCCCAGCTGCTGTGCCCCCGCCCGCCCCCTCTGCCCCTCAGGTGGCACTGAGGCCACTTGCCCTTGCAGCTCCACCTGGAGCCAATGCCGCCGCCACTGCCACGCTTCCGAGTGGGGGCGGGCTGCTGCTCTTACTCTATGAGGCCAGCACTGCCCGCCCCCGGGCGCCACCGTGTCTGCTGCGCTGCGCTGCGTTGCGCTGGCTGGGCGCTGAGCTGTCTGCTGCTGGGGCTGCGGTGGTTGGTTGGGAGGAGTGGGGGTCTGGGGACACAGGTGAGTTGGGGGGGTGGCTGGCTGGTGGAGGGGGCTCCAGGTGAGTATTCCAGGGGCCAGAGACAGCGGGGACGGTTCCTCTCCTGTCCTGCCCCGCCACCTGTCTCATCCTTCCCTTTGTCTTTCCAGATCCAGAAGATGAAAGAAGAAAGTGACCAGTCCTACTGCCCCCTCCACCCTCATAGTGATGCATCTTCAGCCAGAGCTGTGGCACAGACCCCTCCCCGTCCCCACCCCCACCCCCACATTCTTGTTTATAAACACGACGTCCCCTTCTCTTCTCCTCTCCCCTTCAGCGTCCCACACCCCCCTCCCCCGCCCCCGGTAACACCTCCCTCCCCAACCCCATGGGGCTTGCAGGGACAAGGCGACCGATTGAGCTGAGCTGCTTATTTATTGAAAATAAATGACAGAAAACTCTGGCCTCCTTGTCTCCGCACACATCTTGGGGCTTGGCTTGGGCCCCTGGGGACAAGCATCTTAGTGTCATGCAGTCCATGGAGCAGCCACTTGTCTGGGGTTGCATGTGTGGCGGGACCCGGGGACATGACCTGAGCCTCCCAGCCACCAACTCAGCTCGATGGTGGCTCGGGAAAGTGGTAACAGGCGTGGCTGTTAGTGTGGCTGGGGTGGGGCGGGGGCGGGAGGGTCAGGACCCAGGAGGCAGCATAGCAGCCAGAAAGCTAAAGGCCCGAGCCTGCCCTTGGGCTCCCGCAGGGGTTGGGGACCCCCACCTAGGGGTCGTCTTTGGAAGCAGAAGGCTCGGCCTCCCCAGGGAGGCGGCACACGAGGGACAGGACAGCGGTGGCTCTGTCACCTCAACCCCAGGCTTGGAGAGGGTGAAGACTCCATTCTGAGACACCCCCCCCAAAAGCCTCGGCCTCACAGTTCAGGAGTGGAGAAAGGCGATCTCCCCCACGGGCGGGCAGGTGCTGGCCCCTCAGGTGTCCTTGATGTCCCTGATGTCCCTGAGGGGCGCCTCGTCCATGATGCTGCGCACTTGCTCCAGACTCTCTGCCTGGCGGATCCGCTCCAGGCGCACCTGGGGGGCGGATGAGGGAGGCAGAGCGCCCCTGGTGGGAAAAGGCAGGCTCACCCCACCCGCCAGCTCCCTGAGGGGCAAGGGCCTTGGCACCAGCACCCAGGGCCCCCACCTCCCCCAACCCCCAGTGAGACTGGTTCAAGGGAAGAAACAGTGTCCAAAGACAGCAGCCTGAGGAAGGCTGGGCAGGGGCAGATGGGGCCACGGGCTTCGCGTGACCGACAAAGATGGACACACAAGATCGTCAACCTTTTTTTGGGGTTTTTTTGGTTTGTTTTTGTTTTGTCTTTTGAAGCCTGCACCCGCGGCATATGGAGGTTCCAAGGCTAGGGATGTAATTGGAGCTGTTGCTGCCGGCCTATGCCACAGTCACAGCCACGCCAGATCTGAGCCACGTCTGTAACCTACACCACAGCTCACGGCAACACTGAATCCTTAACCTACTGAGCGAGGCCAGGGATCGAACCCACAACCTCATGGTTCCTAGTCGGATTTCTTTCTGCTGCGCCACAATGGGAACTTCCCATCAACGTTTTTTTGACCAGGAGCTCAGAGGAAAGGACCGGGCCACACTAGAGGGAGGAAGGGAGGAAGCCCTCCTCTGACTAGGGGACTGTCCTTGCCAGACCTGAGACAAGTCACCCGGAGTCAGCCTGGTGGGGCTGGCGGGTGGACACGCCATACCTGCAGGGCCTGGGACAGCCGTACGAAATCCCTCTGCACCTGCTCACTGGTCTCCAGCTCAGCCTGCAGCCGCAGCATCTTTGCCCTCTGTTCCGAGAGGAGGTCTGTGAGCTGGACCTGGGGACACAGGACACAGAGCGCGGTGGGGGGTGGGGTAGGTCTTGGGCCACCGAAGCAGGAGGTTTGGACGGGGGAACCCCTTCCATGCCACCCCTGACCCTGACCTCTTCTGTGCGGCCTGAGCCCGGAGGCTGCCCCAGGACTTCATGCCGCCTGGCCTGAGGGAGGCAGAAAGGGCCGCAGGGGCCGGCGAGGGTCTTCTCCACGCTGCCGCCCCCCCAGCCACCGCGATCCTGGCCCGGGTCCTGCCTCACCTTGCTCTGCTCCTGCTGGACCCGCTCCATCTCCATCCTCAGGCTGCACAGGGAGGCTGGGAAGTCAGGCAGGGCCAAGCCGTCAGGCCCACACCCCCTTCTCCTTCCCCGCCCGCCGCCGCCGGGGTCAGGCTGCAGCCCAAACTCACCCTCTAACACCTCTGTGCGGAAAGGAGAGAAAGAGGCGGTCAAGACTCATCATCCCGGCACCGTGTCCTCTCCCGCCCCTTCCGGCACCCAGGCCGTCTCCCGTGGGGCTGGGGAGTCCACCTGGGGTGGGGCGGGGGTGGTGGCTCCCTCACCTGTCTCCTCCCGCTGCACCCTCAGCTGCCCCTCCAGGCTGGCCCTCGCCGCCGTCTCCTCCTCCAGCGCCTCCCGCAGCGTCACAATCTCGATCCGCAGCCGCTCCGCCTCGTGCTCCCGGGCCTGCTGCTGGGCCCGAGCCTCCTGCTGTGTGCGGAGCACCAGCTGCTGCAGCTCCTGGAAGGAGACAAGTCACTGGCTGGGGGGGTCAGCAGCTGGATGGGGATGCTGGAGGGGAGGGCAAGGGAAGCAGGGAGGAAGAAAACATAAAAGCGGAAACAACTCAAGACTGTCTATCACACGACAGTGGACAAACGCCTTGGGATGGGGGTTCCTGTCGGGGCTCAGCGGAAACGAACCCGACTAGGATCCAGGAGGATGCAGGCTTGATCCCTGGCCTCGCTCAGTGGGTTAAGGATCTGGCGTTGCCGTGAGCTGTGGGGTAGGTCCCAGACGTGGCTCGGATCCCACGTTGCTGGGGCTGTGGTGTGGGCCGGCAGTTATAGCTCCGATTGGACCCCTAGCCTGGGAACCTCCATATGCCGCAGGGGCGGCCCTAAAAAGCAAAAGCAAAGCCAACCCCTTGGGATGGTAGTGAATATTTTCCCCCAGCACGACTCCCAGGGTGGAGGACCCTCAGAAGTGGTGCTGAGGGAAAGTTCCAGGAGATCACCCAGAGCAAGATGCTGAGCTATTCTTTTCTTTATATGTGTTTATTTTTTGCTTTATAGGGTGGCACCTGGGGCATATGGAGGTTCCCAGGCTTGGGGTCAAATCAGAGCTGCAGCTGCCAGTCTACACCACAGACACAGCCACAGCAATGCGGGATCCAAGCCACATCTGTGACCTACACCACAGCTCATGTCAACACCAGATCCTTAACCCACTGAGCGAGGCTAGGGATCAAACCCAGATGCTCCTAGACACTAGCTGGGTTCATTTCTGCTGAGCCATGACGAAAACTCCATTGAGGTGGGTTTTTTGGTTTTGTTTTGTTTTTATGTTTTAGGGCCGCGCCCGTGGCATAAGGAGGTTCCCAGGCTAGGGGTCTAATCGGAGCTACAGCTGCCCAGCCTATGCCACAGCCACAGCAACCCAGGATCCGAGGCATGTCTGCAACCCACACCACAGCTCACGACCTACACCACAGTTCATGGCAACACCGGATCCTTAACACACTGAGCGGGGCCAGGTATCGAACCCACAACCTTATGGTTCCTAGTCAGATTCGTTTCTGCTGCACCACAATGGGAACGCCTCTACTGAGTTTTTATAATGCTAAAGAACAATTAAAGTTAGCACTCCTTGGTTCAGGCAGACGTGTGTGTAGTAAAAAGGATGCCAGGGGTTCTTGTCTGGCTCAGCAGGTTATGGATCTGGTGCTGTCACTGCAGAGGCCTGGGTCACTGCTGTGACGTGGGTTTGATCCCTGGCCCCAGAACTTCCACATGCCACAGGTGCAGAAAAAAAAAAAAAAAAAAAAAAAAAAAAAAAAAGAAAAGAAAAGAAAAAAGAAAAAGGATACCAAAGAAAGGGACAGGAAAGATAAATCACAGAATGGCAGGAACAGAAGCAAGGAACAAGAGGGTTGTTGCACAGAAGGGCAGATAAGCTGTAGCAAGGGTGCCAGGTGATCACTTTTTTTTTTTTTTTTGTCTTTCTGTGGTTTCTAGGGCCAATCCCGTAGCATATGGAGGTTCCCAGGCTAGGGTTCTAATCAGAGCTGAAGCCGCCAGCCTACACCAGAGGCACAGCAACGCGGGATCCAAGCCGCGTCTGCGACCTACACCAGAGTTCACGGCAATGCCGGATATTTAACCCACTGAGCAAGGCCAGGGATCAAACCCGCAACCTCATGGTTCCTAGTCAGATTCGTTAACCACTGAGCCACGATGGGAACTCCATGAGCTTTACATTTTTAATAAAGCCAATCACAAAGACGATGAGCAAAACAATGATGACAGTTTGTTATGAACCAAAGACAGTGATGAATTCAATCTTGTGGATCGCATGTCACTTAAAAATCACAAGCTGTGGAGTTCCCATTGTGGCACAGTGGAAACCATGAGGTTGTGGGTTCCATCCCTGGCCTCCCTCCGTGGGTTAAGGATCTGGCGTTGCCATGAGCTGTGGTGTGGGTCACAGACAAGGCTCGGATCCTGCATTGCTGTGGCTCTGGTGTAGGCCGGCAGCTGTAGCTCCAATTGGACCCCTAGCCTGGGAACCTCCATATGCCACAGGTGCGGCCCTAAAAAGCAATAAATAAATAAATAACAAGCTGGATGACGGCTTCCTTCGCACTAAGCGTCCTGTTTTCTCTCAGTACAGTGCTGGGAGGGGGTATGGTCCCATTTGGCAGTGGAGAAAACTGAACCTTAGAAAGTCAAATAGGGGAGTTCACTTCGTGGCTCAGCCATAAACGAACTAGACTCTGATCTGTGAGGATGAGGGTTCGAGAGGATTCAGAGAGCTCCAGACAAATCAAGAAAGGGCCGGGAGTTCCCATCGTGGCACAGTGGTTAACGAATCCAACTAGGAACCATGAGGTTGCGGGTTCGATCCCTGGCCTTGCTCAGTGGGTTAAGGATCTGGCGTTGCCATGAGCTGTGGTGTAGGTTGCAAACACGGCTCGGATCCCGTGTTGCTGTGGCTGTGGTGTAGGCCAGCGGCCACAGCTCCAATTGGACCCCTGGCCTGGGAACCTCCATATGCCGTGGGAGCGGCCCTAGAAAAGGCAAAAAGACCAAAAAAAAAAAAAAGAAAAAGAAAAAAAGAAAGGGCCGAATAGAAGGACTGGAGCTCAACTTCTCTCCTAAAAACAACAAAATTCACAACTAAGGCTGAGCATTCTTCACCCAAATGGACCGGAAACCTTAAAAAAAGATCTCCTACTCCCGAAGACAAAGAGGAGGCCACATCAAGAGGTAGGAGGGGCGATTTCGAGATATAAACAACCCCATCCCTCCCGGGCGGGAGGCCCCACAGACTGGAAACTAACTGGTTCACAGAGACTCACCTACAGGAGTGAGAGTTCTGAGCCCCACATCAGACTCTCACGTGTGGGGATCTGGCACGGGGAGAAAGAGCCCCGGAGCATCTGGCAGTGAAGGCCAGTGGGGCTTGTGCGCAGAAGCTCCGCGGGACTGGGGCAAACGGAGACCCCATTCTTAAAAGGTGCACACGGACTTTCACATGCACTGGGTCCCAGGGCAGAGCAAAGTCTCCATAGGAATCTGGGTCAAACCTGACTGCAGTTCTTGGAGGACATCCTGGGAATGTGAACAGGGGTGAATGTGGCTTGTGGTGAGGGAAGGACATTGCAGGCACAGCTCTTGGGGGGAATATTCAGCAGGTGCCTTTCTCTGCAGGGGGCCATTTTGAGAAAATCAGGCCCCACCTACCAGTCAGCTGCTGAGAAGCCCCAGGGCAAACAACAATCCAGGTGGGATCACAGCCCTGGCCCCTCACTAAGCAGGCTGCCTAAAGACCCCTCAGGCACACAGCTGCCTCTAATCCCACCCAGAGACGAAGCCCCACCCACCAGAGGGAGTAGAATCGGCTCCACCTACCAGGGGGCAGGCATCAGCCCCTCCCATCAGGAAGCCTACAGCAAGCCCCCCATACCGACCTCAGCCACAGGGGGGCAGACATCAGAAGTAAGAGAGGCTACAACTCTATTATCTGTAAAAAGGTCACCACACCAAAAACCTATAAAAATGATCCATGAGGATGAGGGTTCGATCCCTGGCCTCGCTCGGTGGGCAAGGATTGCTGTGGCTGGGGTTTGGGCTGGTGACTATAGCTCTGATTCGACCCCTAGCCTGGCAACTTCTATATGCTGCAGGTGTGGCCCTAAAAAAAAAAAAAAGGTCAAATGAGGAGTTCCTGTTGTGGCTCAGGAGGTTAAGAACCTGACTAGTATCCAAGAGGACACAGGTTCCATCCCTGGCCCCCCATGGATCAAGGACCCAGGGCTGCCGTGAGCTGCGGTATAGGTCGCAGCCACAGCTCAGATCCCATGTTGCTGCAGCTGTGGTGTTCGACCCCTAGCCTAGGAACTTCCATATGCCATGGGTGTGGCCCTAAAAAGCAAAGGAAAAAAAAAAGAAAGAAAAGGAAAGTAAGAAAACACAGTTGGAGGAGTTCCCGTCATGGCGCAGTGGTTAATGAATCCGACTAGGAACCATGAGGTTGCGGGTTCGATCCCTGGCCTTGCTCAGTGGGTTAAGGACCCAGCGTTGCCGTGAGCTGTGGTGTAGGTTGCAGACACGGCTCGGATCTCGCGTTGCTGTGGCTCTGGCGTAGGCCGGTGGCTACAGCTCCGATTAGACCCCTAGCCTGGGAACCTCCATATGCTGTGCGTGTGGCCCTAGAAAAGACAAAAAAAAAAAGACAAAAAAAACCACAGCAAATACACAGCAGCCTGGGTCTGTCCCCAAGTGCCATGGCCCCAGGCCAGTGATCGCTGCGTGAGGAGAGGAAGGGCCCGCAGTGAGCTTACCGGCAGTGATTTGGGCAGCGTCTCCTCCTGGCCCTCGTCCGGCTCCAGGCCCCGGGCGGCTAAAGACGGCGGCTGCTCGGCCCGGAGCCCTTGGTTTTCCTCGGTCAGTCGCTTGACCTCGTGGCGCAGGCACTTGTGGGAGGTGGCCAGCTCTGCCTAGGGATGGACAGTGAGTGCAAAGCGATAAGGGGACTGGGGGCGTCCAGTTTCCCATGAGGCCAAACCTGGAACACTCCTCCCAGACTCTGGAAGGAGGGCCAGGAAGCCCACACCCTCCTCCTGGGCTGAGAAAGGAAGAAACACCCTTCAGTAAGCGTCCTTGGCTCCCAAGCTCTTTCTAGGCCCTCCTTGATGACTAGGGGGTCATACAGTGGCAGCCACAGGCTACATCAAGTGTTTATTTGGTTGATATGGGTGGGTTTTTTTTTTTTTTTTTCCTCTCTCTTTTATGGCCACTCTGAAGCATATGGCGTTCCCGGGCTAGGGATCAGATCTGAGCCACGGCTGTGACCCAAGCCGTAGCTGCGGCAATGCTGGATCCTTAACCCACTGTGCCAGGATAGGGATCAAACCTGTGTCCCAGCGCTCCCAAGACGCTTCTGATCCTGTTGCGCCACAGGAAGAACTGAGTGCTTTTATGTTTTTCGTCTTTTTAGGGCCACGCCTGCAGCATATGGAAGTTTCCAGGCTAGGGGTCAAATCAGACCTGCAGCTGCTGGCCTATGCCCCAGCCACATTTGTGACCTATGCTGCAGCTGGTGGCAACATTGGATCCTTAACCCACTGAGTGGGGCCAGGAATTGAACCTATATACTCATGGATACTAGTCAGGTTCTGCAGAGCCACAGCCGGAACTCCTATATGGGTGTTTTCAAACCTTAAGTGAATGCCAATTTTAAAAACTGGAAGACGGAGTTCCCGTCGTGGCACGGTGGAAACGAATCCGACTAGGAACCATGAGGTTGCAGGTTCGATCTCTGGTCTCGCTCTGTGGGTTAAGGATCCAGTGTTGCCATGAGCTGTGGTGTAGGTCACAGACGTGGCTTGGATCCGGCATTGCTGTGGCTGTGGCGTAGGCCAGAGGCTGTAGCTCCAATTAGACCCCCTAGGCTGAGAACCTCCATATGCTGCAGGTGCAGCCCTAAAAAGACAAAATAAAAACTGGAAGACTACACACACACACATTCAGGTCTCTGGCTATTCTCGACAAATGAAGAAACTGGGCAGCATCAGGCCTACACTCCCACGCACTGCTGTCAGCGGAGTTGAAGGGGCACTAGCCCCCTTTTCCAGGGCTCTCGGTTTGCACTGCTGCTCCTTCCTGCCTCACACCTTGCCCAATTCAATGATTTTTCTCTCCTGTCTCATCCCGGGAAGGATCTGATTTTGCAAGACCTGCTTTTAATCCTCACGACTTGGAAGCGAGGTCCCGTGATCTCAATTGCAAGGCGACAAGGCTGAGGCTCTGAGCTTGTGGGATTAGCTCCAGATCACAGAGCCAGAGCGTGGTGGGCTCTGTCTGAATGCAGTACCTGGTGCCTTTGAAATCCTTTTGCCCACCTGGCACCAACTCCAGAGTGAGGCCAGAGTGGCTGGTTGGGAGCGGGGATGCTGGACAGGTGCCTCCACCTTCCACGTGTCCCCCCCTCAACCACCTCCGGTCTCACTCCTCTCCCACCCACCTGCCCAGGTTCCCAGTCCTCACCATCTGCAGCTGAACCCGCTCCTGGGCCTGGCTCACGGTCCCCTGCAGGGTCCTCAGCAGCTGCTCTGAGTTCTGGACCTGGGCCAGGAGCACCTGCATCTGTGGGTGGACGGGGGCCAGGGGTGAAACCAGGGTGGGGAGGAGGCAGGCAGCCCAAGTCCTCCGGGACTGGAGCCCAAGCCAAACCCACCTGCTTGGCGCAGTCCTCGTTGCTCCGTCTCAGGCCCTCCTGCAGCTCGTCCCGCTCCCGGCTGATGCTCTCCAGGTCCTTCTGCAGCTGCCGCCCCTGCCAGGGAGGCCGGCCTCAGCCTCGACCTCCAAGGAGAGGCCTCCCCTCCTCACCAGGCCTTGCGTGCCTCGCCTCCTGCCCCTCAGTGGGCAGTGCCATCATTCGCATGATCATTCAAGCCAGACGCCCAGGAATGGATTCTGGGCCTTCTCTTTCCTCCGCCCCCCAGGTCCAACCCACCAGCTAACCCTGCCCCGGCAGCCTCCAAAGTGGATTCCAATCCACTCACTTCTCTCCACCTCTGCTGCCATCTCCCGGTCCTGGCCACTACCTTCCTCTAAACTATGTCAAGCATCGCCCTCCCAACCAGTCACCCTGCATCTTCTGCTGTCCCTTCCCCCGACTACAGTCCAATCCAAAACAGAGGCCCCAGTGACCTGTTAAAAGCCTAAAGCAATCTTAAAAAAAAAAAAAAAAAAAAAAAAAGCAGAAACAAATCCAACCAATATCTATGAGGATGTGGGTTCAACCCCTGGCTTCACTAAGTGGGTTAAGGATCTAGTGTTGCCGTGAGCTATGGTGTAGGTCGCAGATGCAGCTCGGATCTGATTGCTATGGCTCTGGCGGAGGCCAGCAGCTGTAGCTCCAATTTTACCCCTAGCCTGGGAACTTTCACACGCCACACCTGCAGCCCTTAAAAAAAAAAAAAGGCCTCAAGCAGGAGTTCCCACTGTGATTCAGCAGATTAAGAACCCAGCACAGTGTCCGTGAGGATGCAGGTTCGATCCCAGGCCTCCCTCAGTGACTTAAGGATCTGGCGTTGTTGCAAGCTGCGTCGTTGGTCACAGACGTGGCTCGGATCTGGCATTGCTGTGACTGTGGCGTAGGCCAGCAGCTATTTGACCTCTAGCCTGGGAACCTCATCGGCTGCCAGTATGGCCGTAAAATACAATAAATTAACTTTTTTAAGAGCCTAAAGCAGAGCAGGCCTCTCCCTGCCTTCAATACCACAGAGGCTTTCCGTAGCTCCTCGTCTAAAATGCCAACTCCATGGATGGCCCCAAAGCCAAGGCCGAACTCCTGCCTTTTTTTTTTTTTTTGGTCTTTTCTAGGGCTGCACCCACAGCATATGGAAGTTCCCAGGCTAGGGGTCTAATTGGAGCTGTAGCCACTGGCCTACACCGCAGCCACAGCAACACGGGATCCGAGCCGCTTCTGCAACCTACACCACAGCTCACGGCAATGCCAGATCCTTCACCCACTGAGCAAGGCCAGGGATCGAACCTGCAACCTCATGGTTCCTAGTCAGATTCGTTAACCACTGAGCCACGACGGGAACTCCCCTGCCTGCCTTTCTGATCTCATCTGTCTTCTGATCCTTGGAGGCCTTCCTGCTCCCCAGACACACTGTGGTCTGTCCATCCTCTGGGCCTTAGAACCTGCGGTTCCCCTGGCCCCTGGTCTTCAAAGAGCACCTCTTTTTCACCAGCCAGGTCTGTCTCCCGCATCACCGGTCTCTACTGAGTTTCCTTCCGGGGATCTCATCTTCCTCACGTGCCCCTGAGTCTGGCTCCCTGGCTAGGAGGAAGCTCCAAGAGAGCAGGCCGCTCTGTTTTCACTGCAGAATCCCCGGCTCTAGCTCAGAGCCCAGACGCAGCTTGTAACTACTCAGTGCTCAGTAATTACTTGAAGGGGAGGCAGATGCGTGCCCGGCGGCAAGCCCCTTTGCCCGCTCCACTCACCTCCATCTGCAGCTGCTCCCACTGGTTGTCTGGGACGAGCTGGTACCCAGGAGGGGGCAGGTAGATGCCCTCAGGGACCAGGGTGCCCGTGGACACCAGAGAGGCTGTCTCCTCCTGCTCGGGGCTCAGGCCCTGGCGGCTACAGGGCAGGGAGGCGCTGCCGCTGGCCCCACCGCCCAGGGAGAAGGAGGAGATGGAGGCGCTGTCGTCGCAGTTGTGGGCGAAGGCTTCGGCCGCCGTGCCCCCGTCCCCACTCAGCTCCTCGAGAGGCTCCAGCGGCGGAGAAGGGTCCCGGGACAGGAGCAGCTCTGTGGAGCCTTGCAGGGAAGGGGGGGCCTGGGGCCGTCTCTAGGGAAAGGGGGCACGGAAGAGGCTGGGGGGCCAGGGTCCTGCGGCGCCCCTTCCTCCCGCAGCGCCCCCTGGCCACCCCCTCACCTGGATCTCCTGAATCAGTTCCTCTGCCCTCAGCAGTTTGGCCTTCAGCTCCTCAATCTCCTGCTCCATGGGCAGCACGATCTCCCGCAGCTTCTCCGAGTCCTCATGAGCCTGAGGAAGGGAAGTGGGTGGTGACAGCCCTCTCCCAACTACGGGACCCTCAGGGCTGATGAGAGCTTTACCTCCAAGCAATTAACTCTTCTAATCCTCCCAAGAAGGCGCTATCCACCCCCATTCATTCATTTTGCTTTTTAGGGCTGCACCTGCGACATATGGACGTTCCCAGGCTAGGGGTCGAATCAGAGCTGCAGCTGCCAGCCTACGTCACAGCCACAGCCACACCAGATCCGAGGCGCGTATGTGACCTACACCACAGCTCATGGTAACGTCGGATCCTCAACCCACTGAGCAAGGCCAGGGATTGAACCCGAAACCTCATGGTTCCTAGTCGGATTTGTTTCCGCTGCGCCACAAACGGAACTCCAATGTCAGGTTCTTAACAATGGGAACACAGAGGCTCTGAGAGCTTACACGACTCGCCCCACCCAATGCTCCTAATACCTCCCTCCTGATACTCCCAGAGGAAATCTGAATGCAAGTAAGTAGCAGCCTCTGCTGGCAAACTAGGGGTTGGGAGCCTTCCTTTCTTGGGCTCCTGTTTCAATCTCTGCCCTTCTAACCAGGTGATTTACTCCATCTCCTAACTCACAGGGCTGCTGTGAGGCTCAAATGAGGTAATGATGGGAGTTCCCCCCATGGCTCAGCAGAAAGGAACCCCACTAGGATCCATGAGGATGCGGGTTCGACCCCTGGCCTCACTCAGTGGGTCAGGGATCCGGCGTTGCTGTGAGCTGTGGTGTAGGTCGCAGACACGGCTCGGATCCTGTGTTGCCGTGGCTGTGGTAACAGCTCTAATTTGACTCCTAGCCCAGGAACTTACTTCCATATGCCACAGGTGTGGCCCTAAAAAGCAAAAAAAGGAAAACCTGGAGTTCCTTTGGCTCAGCGGAAACAAATCTGACTAGTATCCATGAGGACACAGGTTTCATCCCCGGCCTTGCTTAGCGGGTTAAAGATCTGGCGTTGCCATGAGTTATGGTGCAGGTCGCAGATGCGACTTGGATCTGGCATGGCTGTGGCTGTGGTGTAGGCTGGTGGCTACAGCCCCAATCCAACCCCTTTCCTGGGAATGTCCATATGCTGCGGGTGTGGGCCTAAAAGACAAAAAAAACAAAAACAAAAAATGAAAACATATCTCTGCATTGACCAAATGGAAAAAGAAAAAAAAAAAGCTTTAAACACAACTTTGTAAGGCAGCTACATTCTAATAAAATTTTTTTAAAAGAAAATTTTAAAAAAGAACAAAGCTTTAGCACAAGTTCCCATGTGGTGCAGTGGGTTAAGGATCCGCCATGGCCACAGCTATGGCGCAGGTCACAACGGCAGTGCGGGTTCGATCCCTGGCCCGGGACACTTCATGTGCCGTGGCGAAAGCAAAGCTTTTAGGACCAGAGGGCCTAGATTTTAGAATTCCAGATCTGCTCCTTTGTATGTGCATTAACCTGGGGAGAAGTACTCAACTTCTCTGAGGCTCATCTTACTCATCTGCTGAATGGATCTAATGGACCTCTTTCAGGGGAAAGACTGGGGAGACGGAGTCGGTCAAGCAGGTGTCACAGTGCATGAGAGGTATCCTTAAGCGTTAGCTCCCCTCCCCCGGCAGGACTTTCCTTGATTTTGGAGGTAAATGCACTTGGCATCCCATTAGTAAGTGGCAAGCCAGGACTGTGCTGAGCACGGGGTTAGCAGGTGCTACACCTAGAACTATTACCGCGTGCCCTGTTGCCAGTGATACAGCTCTTATTTAAGCCAGACCGACAATCCCTCTGCTCCACCGTCACTGGCTCAACATCTTTCCAACCCCTCGGGGGCGGGGGCGGGGGCGGGGGCGGAGTGGGGGTGGGGGTGGCCGTCTCAACCCCAACCTTTTCCATCTGCTTCTCCAAGGAGTCCAGGGGGTGGGCCCGGGACAGCAGCTGCTTCAGGCGCCCCAGCTCCCGCTCCTTCTCCTCACAGTCCTGCTGCTGCTGCTGCCGCTCCTGCTTCAGAGCCGTGATCTGGGCTTCATAGCTGCTGATGGAGTCTGGTGAGGCAGGAAGGGCGGGGGAAAGGGAGCATCAGTGCGCTGGTCCTGCCTTGGGGGGCCGATGGGGGACTCTCCATCACTGCCACTCTCTGCAAGGCAATTCACTACAGCGGTGGCAGGGACAGTGATGACGCTGGGCTCTGCGGTGGGATGGTCCTGGGCTATGGGCTAGCCTTTCTGCATAATGTCCTCAGCTAACGATTATCCCACTGGCTTGTTAGAGGATCAAATGACATGAAACCTGGAAGGGGTTCAGCTCTCTTCCTGGTACCCATTAAGTGCTAAAGATAGGCTATCTGGGAGCTCCCTTTGTGGCTCAGTGGGTTAAGAACCCGACTAGGATCCATGAGGATGCGGGTTCAATCCCCGGCCTCGCTCACTGGGTTAAAGATCCGGTGTTGCCATGAGCTGTGGCGTAGGTCACGATGTGGCTCAGATCCGGCACTGCTGTGACTGGCCGACAGCTGGAGCTCTGATTGGACCCCTGGCCTGGGAACTTCCATATGCTGCAGGAGCAGCCCTAAAAAAAAAAGAAAAAAAAGAAAAGAAATGAAAATAGGAGTTCCTGTTGTGCTCCATGGAGGACACAGGGTCGATCCCTGGCCTTGCTCAGTGGATTAAGGATCTGGTGTTGCTGTGAGCTGTGGTGTGGGTCCCAGACACGGCTCCGATCTGGCGTTGCTGTGGCTGTAGCATAGGCCGGTGGCTACAGCTCCGATTCAACCCCTAGCCTGGGAACCTCCATATGCCATGGGTGTGGCCCTAAAAAGACAAAAGACCAAAAAGAAAATA
This sequence comes from Sus scrofa, assembly GCF_054392235.1. Taxonomy (NCBI): domain Eukaryota; kingdom Metazoa; phylum Chordata; class Mammalia; order Artiodactyla; family Suidae; genus Sus; species Sus scrofa. The sequence goes on from NC_139385.1 coordinate 18,453,175, forward strand.
GGCTATCTGTTGCTATTAATACATACCAATAACAATCAGTATCAAATGACAGTCATAAATATTGATGATCCTGAGCTAGGCTCCGGAAATAGAGAAACGAATCCAACAGAAACCCTGACACCAGGAGCTCACAGTCCAGTGCGGAAGATGACGGTGGAAAAAAGCAGTGTGAGAAGAGCTCATGAGAGGACCATTCCTGGGCTTGTGAATCCCAGAGGAAGGAGCCCCTTGCTCTGCCTGGCTGGCCAGGAGAGACTCCAGCAAGGGGCGAAGGAGGGAAAGGACACATTAAGTAACAGGAGCAGAGACTCAGGGGTGGGAAAGTGGCTGGTGTGGCCAGGGCATGGTGGGCTGGTTGGAAGAACTGGGGTAAAGGTGCAGGAGGAGATGCTGGGAAGGGTGGCCGGGGACGGCTCCCAAGGCCTTGCAGGCCACGTCAAGGAATTTGGCATTTATCCTACAGGTCCGTGGGAGGTTAAGGTGATGCTGGCTGGAACATGGTCATTTTTCACTCGCACAGTTATTTCTCTTAGCACGTGCTCACATTAGACGTAAAGCTTCCACTGCCAGACTGTCTGGGTTCAGATCTTCTGCTACCTTCTAGCTGTACTTTCTAAGGTCGTTAGGCAAGTTATCTGACCTCTCCGGGCCTCAGAGCTTCCTCTGTAAGATGGAGATGGATAGTAGTTCCTACTCCATGGGAATTGCTATGACGACTTAAAGCATTTAATTTTTAAAATTTATTTATTTATTTACTTTAGGGCTGCACCTGCGGCATATGGAAGTTTCCAGGCTAGGGGTCGAATCGGAGCTACAGCTACAGGCCTACAATGCAGCCACAGCAACGCCAGGTCCAAGCCGCATCTGCAGCCTATACCACAGCTCATGGCAATGCCGGATCCATAACCCACTGAGCTAGACCAGGGATTCAGCCCCACATGCTTGTGGATTCTAGTCAGATTTGTTTCCACTGAGCCACAAGGAAACTCCCTAAAGCATTTATTTAAAAATTTTTTTTTTTCTTTTTACAGCTGCACCTGTAGCATATGGAAGTTTCCCAGGCTAGGAGTCATATCAGAGCTGCAGCTTCAGGCCCACACCACAGCAACACCAGATCCTTAACCCACTGAGCCAGGCCAGGGATCGAACCCACATCCTCACAGAGACTATGTCGGGTTCTTAACCCACTCAGCCACAGTGGGAACCCCCTCATAAAGCATTTAGTTCACTGCCTGGCATATAGTAGGTGCTCAACAAATGTTAGTTATTATCACTATTAGCAATATTATTAATATATTATTAAATAATAATATTATTATTATTTAGGATATAGTTTCACATAGGGACAGAAAGTTCCCTTTAAAATAAATGTATGAGTTCCCTGGTGGCTTAGTGGGTTAAGGACCTGGCATTGTCACTGCTGTGGCTGGGGTCACTGCTGTGGTGCAGGTTTGATCCCTGGCCCAGGAATTTCTGCGTGCTGTGGGCATGGCCAAAAAAATTAAAACTCTACTTAGAGAACAAATATTAAGTAGGTAACAGGGTAAGTCACACAAGGAGACACCCATGTTACACAGGTGGTTCCTGGATGCCCAAAACGTGGGAAATAGGGCCCCAGGGAAGTATGGAGCCAAGTGCGGTTGTTAGGGAAATGACATGGTGGGACAGGAATTGTAGGAAGTTTACTCTGGAAGTCAATGTCATGGCCAGACTCTAGAGGGAGACTGAGGAGAGCTTCCCTACAGCAGTGGCAGGGGAAGCAGAGGGGTGAGACGGGACTGGAAGCTATTACAGAGACTCTGGCCTCTGGCTAGAGGAGAAGGGGGACATAGGAGAAGCAGCTGGGGGATCTGGGGCAAGGGGAGCTGATGAATCCCAAGTACGAAGGATGTGAGGGAGGGAAGTCAGTGCGAGGGTGTGGTGGGAGGAGGGTATCTGCGGCCGGAGTGGTGCTTGGAGAAGAAAGGAAATAAGATGATGAGACTTACAGAGCCTAGTCCCAGGGCTGAGTCTGAAGGCCAGAAGCTTAAATGTGTTCTCAGGGAACTGAGAAGTTGGTCACTTTCAGGGTTGATCAGTCATCAGTGAGGGACAAGAAATGACACAGGGCCAGGGAACAGGTAGCAACTCAGAGCTAAACTTAGCTGGAACTGACAGAGCTGCTTGCTAGCACAGGCAGCGCCTCTATGCAAATGAGAAAAGGAAGCCTCTTCCTCTGAGTCCTTGGGCCAGCCCTGTGCTAGGCGGCCCTGCTAACCTACCCCATAAGTTATCTGTGCCCCCTGACCCCTTTCTTGTCATGCACTACTACCCCTTACAGGGCTGAAAGAGTCTGGGAGGAGTGCCTGCCTCACCTTTCAGGATAGCCTGCAGCGAGGCCACCTCCTCTTGGCATTGCCTCTGCACTGCAGCCACAGCCTCGGCCTTCGTGCTCTCGCTCACCTCTGCCACAGCCTTCATGGTTTCCATTTCTGCCAGGGCGCCTGCCAGCTCAGCCCGGAGCCGGTCGAGCTCCCCTGACTCGGCCTCAAGCTTTGCCCCTTCTTGGAGTTGCGGGTCCAGCGCTGTGGAGGACAGGAATCAGCCTCCCTTCGCATCACTCTCAGATCCCCAACAATCCCAAATCTGCAAGTCCTGCAACTTACTATTGCAGCCGTGGCCCTGGCACCTTCACTCTAGCCCCGCCCCGCCCACCTGGCCCCGCCTTCTTCTCACCTACCACTGCCTCGTGTTGTCTAGAACCCCGCCTCTTCCTCCCTCGGTTCACCCAATCCCCTTTTCTCTGACACGACCCCCGAGCTCTCTCCCAGAGGCTCCGCCCCCTGTCCACCTGGCCCCTCCCCTCCCCCTCTTGGCCCCACCTCTAACCTGCCACTGGCCCTCCCCCTTGAGCCGCTAGGCCACGCCCCCTCCACCTCTTTCCTGGCGGCGTGGTCCCGCCCCTTTCTCCAGGCTCCCCTCAGCACCCCCCCATCCACCCGCGCGGAGCTCGGCCCCGCCTCTAGCCTCATCGCCCCTCGCGTGCATGGACGCACCCTCACGTACCGGTCCCCGGCTGTCGCCGCCGGCCATCCTCGCCCGCGGCCGCCGGCGCAGCTGCCGCCATCGCCTCAGCGCAAACGGCGGGTTCCCGCACTGCCTGGTGACGGCGCTCACAGCTTCCGGGTCCTCTCGGCTGTTTCCGGATCCGCTCGGCTGTTTCCGGATCGGTCCTGGGCTCGAGGCAGAGGCCGGAGTTGGGGGGGGGATGGCGAGCCTCGGCCGAAGATTTCCGAGTCGAAGCCGAAGCCGGACAGCGGCCCCAGGCCCCGCCCCTTCTCGCTCTCTTTCCTGAGCCGCGCTGTTGAAGAAGGACACCTGTCCTTCAAACCCCGAAGAAGTTCTTTCATCGAAGGCTTTGTGGCGTCTCCGCGTGACCTTGGAAGCTGGGCTTAAATTACACCTCCTCTGAAACGCCCGCTGGCCTCGGCTTAAGGAGGGCGAAGTTCCTGTGGTTTCTCCTGCGCTCGGGAACCGGCCCCTTTGATCCGTCCCTGGCCACCCTTCCGCCGGAGCTTGGATCACGTTACAGCCAGTTGTGGTCGGACCTTCCTGCACCTCTGCTCTGGTGGAGCGTTCTTCGGGGCAGGGCTGCTGGATCGTCTTCACTTTTTCTGGGCGCCTGGGTCCCCGCGTTGTCAGTCGTAGAAGTCAGAAACTTCCATGTCCCCACCCCCACTTTGATATTCAGCCAGTCACCGCTTCCTGCTAATCCTCCCTCCCCCTCCCAGTGCCTTTCAAATCCCTCCTTTCCTCTCTCGGCCACTGCCCTGGGTCAAGCTCTCATTATATATAAGTGACCTCTCCCTCCAACAGCCGGCCCGACATCTCTCCTTGGCTGGTGACAAGCAGCTCAGACTTACGTCTCAAGCCTTGATTCCCCTTCTCCCAAACCTGTTTCTTCCTCTGTTAAGTACACACCAGGCGGTTTTTCGTGTCCTCCTGCAAGCCGTGTAAACTGTACCTCCAAAGCACTAAATATTCCAGAATGGACTCCTTTTTCTTCATCCCCAGCGCTAACACCCAACCCCAGTACCCATCATCTCTCTCCTGAACTTCCACACTGCCTTCTGCTCCCCTTGTGTCCCCTTTCGGCCCCATTAGTTAATTATCAAAGCAATTAGAGTGATCTTTGTAAAGCAGATCACGTCTCATCCCCGCTTAAAATCTGGTTCAATCCAATTTGAAAATGGGCACAGTACACAAATAGTCGTTTCTCTGATGTTGCAGATGGCAAATGTGTGCCTGAGAAGACATTCAACATCTTAGCCATTAGGAAGAGCAAAGTTCCTTTTGCACACCTAGCATGATGGCTAACATTTTAAGAGGCATGATACCAAATGCTGGTGAATTGATGAAACTGGGTTTCTCATGTATTCTTGATGGGGATGTCAAATCAGATAGCCTCTGTAGAAAAGGGTATGATGGGGAGTTCCCGTTGTGGCTCAGCAGAGATGAATCCGACTAGGAACCATGAGGTTGCGGGTTCAAACCCTGGCCTTGCTCAGTGGGTTAAGGACCCGGTGTTGCCGTGAGCTGTGGTGTAGGTCGCAGACACGGCTCGGATCCTGCATGGCTGCAGCTGTGGCTGTGGCGTAGGCCAGCGGCCACAGCTCCGATTCGACCCCTAGGCTGGGAACCTCCACATGCCATGGGTGCGGCCCTAAAAAAAAAAAAAAGAGAGAGAGAAGAAAAGGGTGTGACAGAATCTTAAAAACTAAACATGAGCTTACTTGAACACACCAAGTTTTGCTCCACCCCAGGCCTTGGCTCAGAAGTCACCTGCTCAACGAAGCCTTCCCTGCCCACCCTCTCTAAAGCAGCCACCTCTATCACCTGTCCACAATTTGATCACATTAAAGATTTCTCGTCACCTGAAATTGCTTGATTGTTTGCTTACTTTTTAAAGCCACACCTGTGGCATATGGAAATTCCTTGGCTAGGGGTTGAACCGGAGCTGCAGCTGCCAGCCTACACCATAGCCATAGTGATGCTGGATCCAAGCCGGGTCTGCAACCTACCCTATAGCTCACGACAATGCCAGATCCTTTAACCCACTGAACAAGGCCAGGGATCGAACTCGAATCCTCATGGATACTAGTGGGGTTTGTAACCTACTGAGCCACAACGGGAACTCCCCTGAAATTGTTGGTTAACTTGTTTATTATCTGTCCCCCTTTAGCCTTGTGTGGCCCCAGGATTTGAATGGAAGCTCCATGAGATTAGGAATCTTGGCTTTCTAGTCCCCTATTATTTCCCCAGCACCCCACAGAGTGCCCAGCAGATAAACAGTAGTAAACATTTGGTGAATGAATGAATGAACACTTTCCTTACTGATCTCTCTGGCCTCCCTCCAGCCCCCCTACTTCCCCACCACATGGCAGCCAGGGGGGATTTTATTTTATATATTTTTAAATTTTTTTTTTTTTGTCTATTTTTATTTTGTCTATTTAGGGCCGTACCTACAGCATATGCAGTTTCCCAGGCTAGGGGTCAAATTGGAGCTGTAGCCATCACAGTCACAGCAATGGGGGATCCAAGCCACATCTGTGACCTACACCACAGCAGGATCCTTAACCCACTGAGCAAGGCCAGGGATCAAACCTTCATCCTCATGGATACTAGTCAGATTAATTTCCGCTGAGCCATGACAGGAACTCCGGGGGGCGGGGGGGGGGGGAGATTTTAGAAAATGCAAATCTGCCCATGTCTATTGATGGCTTACAAATCCCCTAGAGCTTCTTGCCCTCAGAATAAAGTTCAGGCTCCCTGTGTATATAGTAAGATTTATGGGGGAGGGGAGAAAATGATGTCTGTAAATCAGGCTCCAGTCAGCAATGAGGCTTGGTATCCTGAGGCCCTGGGAGTCACTGAAGGCTGTAGAGCAGGGGAAGCACAGGGAAACCCTCTGTGTGGAATGCAGATGGGAAGTAAAAGAGATAGAAGACAGAAAGTTGGAGTTCCCGTCGTGGCGCAGTGGAAACAAATCCAACTGAGAACCATGAGGTTCAGGGTTCTATCCCTGGCCTCGCTCAGTGCATTAAGGATCTGGCGTTGCTGTGATCTGTTGTGTAGTTTGCAGACCTGGCTTGGATCTGGCGTTGCTGTGGCTGTGGCATAGACCAGCGGCTACTACAGCTCACATTTGACCCCTAGCCTGGGAAGCTCAATATGCCTTGGGTGGGCCCTAAAAAGCAAAAAAAGAGAATCCACAAAAGAAGCTGTTAAAATGGTTCTGGTTGAGAAGGAAGGAGTCCAAAAAGAGGAGAAAATTGATTCTAGAAATATCGAGGATAGAAAATGGACTAACTTTGGTGACTAAGTGCATAGGGGAAAGAGAAAAGAAAGTTTTCTTTCATTCTTCTTAACTTCTTTCTTTTTTAAAAAATTGAGGTATAGTTGGAGTTCCTGCTGTTGCACAGTGGGTTAGGAATCCCACTGCAGCTGCTCGGGTCGCTATGGAGGTGTGGTTTGGATCCCTGGCCCAGGAGCTTCCATGCTTGGCTATAAAAAAATAAAATAAAACAGGAGTTCCCATTGTGGATCAGCAGGTTAAGAACCAAACATAGTATCCATCAGGATGCAGGTTTGATACCTGGCCTCGCTCAGTGGGTTAAAGACCCGGCATTGCTGCAAGCTGTGGCAGAGGTTGCAGAGGCAGCTCGGATCTGGTGTTGCATGGCTGTGGTGTAGGCCGGCAGCTGCAGCTCGGATTTGACCCCTAGCCCGGAATTTCCACATGCTGTCGGTGCAGCCCTAGAAAGAATAGAAAACACATAAAATAAAATTGAAGTATTGTTGATTTACAATATTGTGTTCGTTTCAGGTGTACAGCAAAGTGATTCGGTTTTATTTTTATTTTTTCAGATTATTTCTCTTATAGGTTATGACAAGATATCGACTATAGTTCTACGTTATACAGTAAATCCTCGTTGCTTATCTATTTTATGTACAGTAGTTCATACCTGTTAATCCCATATGCCTAGTTTATCCCCCCCTTCCGCCTTTGGTAACCATAACTAACTTCCTTCCTTTATACAACAAATACTTATTGAGCACCTACTGAATGCCACTGAACACAGTAAGACCTCTGTTGTAGCAGAGTGAATATTCTAGGACAGGAGGCCAATGAAAAGACTGAAAAATAAACAAGCGGACTTTGGGATTGGGGTAAATTCTGGGAAGGAAATAAAACAGTCATGTGAAATTCAAAGTACTTGGCCGGGGGGGTGGAGTTCCCGTCGTGGCTCAGTGGTTAATGAATCCGACCAGGAACCATGAGGTTGCCGGTTCGATTCCTGGCCTTGCTCTGTGGGTTAAGGATCCGGCGTTGCCCTGAGCTGTGGTGTAGGTTGCAGATGCGACTCGGATCCCTGCTGGCTGTGGCTCTGGCATAGGCCAGTGCCTACAGCTCCAATTCAACCCCTAGCCTGGGAACCTCCATATGCCGTGGGAGCAGCCCAAGAAATGGCAAAAAAAAAAAAAGACAAAAACAAACAAAAACAAAGTACTTGAAGGGGTTAAGAAAGGCCTCTCTGAGGAAGTGACATTTGAACTGACTCTTGAGTGATGGACAGAAGCCAGTGGAGCGAAGAGCCGAGGGGAGATCCAGGAAGAAGAGCAGCCAGTGCAAAGGCCCTGGGTCAGGGGCAGCGTGGCGGAGGGTGGGTGGGGGGGACATGTCATCAGGGGCAGCCTCCCTCAGGCCTTTGGAGGCCATGGTTTGGAGTGTTTTCTTTAGGCAGAGGAAAGTCAAGGGATGTTCTAAGCAGGAGCCGACGTGCTTTAGCAAGAAGATGCTGCCTATGAGGCAGCTGGGAAGTTAGGGAAGGGATCAGAGAGATTCTGTTGAATGAAAGGCAGGTGGGTCTTGTCCCCTCAGCCATCCATGTCCCCACACCCTACTCTTTCCCCTCCCAGCCACCCCAACCTGACCGAAGGGAAATGGGGGCCCTGACAGCTGGAGGGTCCCCTGGGGTTTGCCTGAGGCAAACAGGAAGCCACAGCCCAGCAAGATGGGCCTGGGAACCGGCAACAGAGAAAGCATGTCTCCTGGGTCCCTGGCCCTTTTCCCTGGGTGACTGCAGCAGTGACAGACACAGAGAGTCACATGCACAGAGGAAGAGAGAGAGAGAGAGGTGTTGCAGAAGAATAGATTTAAGAGACAGACAACAAGAAGTGGCATGATGAACAGTACAAAAAAGTCCTGTTGGGGGACAGCCCGGAAGGCCCACCCTTTTGGAGGCATGAGAAGGGAACTGTCTTTGAAAAAGTAGGGAATAGGAGTTCCCGTCGTGGCTCAGTGGTTGATGAATCTGACTAGGAACCATGAGGTTGCGGGTTCGATCCCTGGCCTTACACAGTGGGTTAGGGATCCAGTGTTGCCGTGAGCTGTGATGTAGGTTGCAGATGCGGCTCGGATCCCACGTTGCTGTGGCTCTGGCATAGGCTGGCAGCTATAGCTCCGATTAGACCCCTAGCCTGGGAACCTCCATATGCTGCGGGAGCGGCCCAAGAAATGGCAAAAAGACAAAAAAAAAAAAAAAAAAAAAAAAAGGAAGAAAGAAAAAAAGAAAAGAAAGAAAAAGTAGGGAATGGAGTTCCCATTGTGGCACAACGGAGACAAATCCGACTAGTAGCCATAAGGATGCTGGTTGGATCCCTGGCCTCGCTCAGTAGTTTAAAGGATCCAGCATTGCCATGAGCTGTGGTATAGACACAGCTTGGATCCCAAGTTGCTGTGGCTGTGGCTGTGGCCTGCAGGTGCAGCTCCTATTCAACACCTAACCTGGAACTTCCATGTGCCACGGGTGCCACCCTAAAAAAACCCAAAAAAAAAAAAAAAAAGGAAGGAAGGGAGAAGGAAAGAAAGAAAAAGGAAGAAAGGAAGGAGGGAAGGACAAAAGAAAGAAAGAAAGAAAGAAAGAAAGAAAGAAAGAAAGAAAGAAAGAAAGAAAGAAAGAAAGAAAGAAAGAAAGAAAGAAAGAAAGAAAAAGTAGGGGTTGAAGACAAACAGCCAAATTTTGCCATCAGGAAGTGTGTCAGGGTTCAGTTAATCAAGAAGGGAAAAAAACAAAAACAAAAACAAAAAAAAAAACAAAACCAAAAAACCCACTTTGTACCTAAAGATGGTGGCTTGAAACTTATTGAAAAAAATGATGAAGTTCTGGTTGCTGGATTTGGTCACAAAGTTCATGCTGTTGGTGACAGTCTTGGAGTCTGCTTTAAGGTTGTCACAGTAGCCGGTGTCTCTCTTTTGACCTTATACAAAAGCAAGAAGGAAAGACCGAGAACATAAGTTTTGATGGTAAAAGCACAATAGTAATTAATATTCATATGCCAAAAATTATTTTTAAAATAGGGAGTTCCCTGGTGGCTCAGTGGGTTGAAGATCTGGCATTGTCACTGCTGTGGCTCTGGTCACGGCTGTGGCGTGGGTTTGATTCCTGGCCTGGGAACTTCTGCCTGCACGGGCGTGGTGAGAAAAGAAGAGAAAAAAAGAACAAATAAAATAAGATAAAATAACACTGTAAAAAAAAGTCAGGACCCTGGGTTCTGGTGCTCAATTATACCATCAGCCTGATCTGTGATCTCAGGCAACACCCTGCCCTTCAGGGGAGGGGGAACCCCAATTTTCCCATTTCTAGATGGGTTCTTTCCATAACCGAAGCAGGGGCTTCGAACTCACCTTCTCATGGATACCAGTCAGGTTCTTAACCTGCTGAGCCACAACGGGAACTCTTCCATGAACAATATTTTGATAGTACTATCATTATCCCCAGTTTACAGAGAAAGAAACTCAGGCTTTTTTTTTTTTTTTTTTTTTTTTTTTTTTGGTCTTTTTAGGGCCACACCTGTGGGGTTAAGTTCCCAGGCTAGGGGTCAAGTTGGAGCTGCAGTTACCAGTTTATGCTGCAGCCACAGCCACACCAGATCCGAGCTGCGTCTGTGACCTACACCACAGCTCAGGGCAACGTCGGATGCTTTAACCCCCTGAGGGAGGCTAGGGATTGAACCTGCATCCTCATGGATACTTGTTGGATTTGTTTCTGCTGAGCCATAATGGGAACTCCTGAGGCTTAGAGAGATGAAGACATTTAGCCAAGCGACGGAGGTGCAGGATTCCAATTCAGGTCTGCCAGATCTTGCTCTGTGTGTGTGTGTGTCTGTGTGTGTGTGTGATGAGCTGGTTCTATGGAGGCGGAAGAAGGCCCAGGAGATGTTGGTTGAATGAAGGGTGTGTGTGTGTGTGTGTGTGTGTCTGTGTGTCTGTGTGTGTGTCTGTGTGTGATGAGCTGGTTCTATGGAGGTGGAAGAAGGCCCAGGAGATGTTGGTTGAATGAAGGGTGTGTGTGTGTGTGTGTGTGTCTGTGTGTGTGTGTCTGTGTGTGTGTCTGTGTGTGATGAGCTGGTTCTATGGAGGTGGAAGAAGGCCCAGGAGATGTTGGTTGAATGAAGGGTGTATGTGTGTGTGTGTGTGTGTGTGTGTGTGTGTGTGTGTGTGATGAGCTGGTTCTATGGAGGTGGAAGAAGGCCCAGGAGATGTTGGTTGAATGAAGGGTGTGTGTGTGTGTGTAAGGGAAATGAATTCAGAGCCTGAGTCTGAAGGAGGGCGGAGCGGGGGAAGGAGGGACGCCTAGACTCCCTCACTCAACAATTATTTCTTGGGCACCTGCAAATGCCAAGTTCCGTTCCCATGCAGTGTGTGTACAGTCATGAACAAGACAAAGTCTTTGCCACAAAGGGCTTACGTTCTAGTCGGGGGACGGGGGAGGGAGGGACAGAAATTGATCAAGTAACTAGACACGCAAATATGAACATTTCACATGGTGCTGGGTGCTGGGATGAAAATAAAACCCGGTAGCAGGGAGGAGGCGAGTATTGTGGTTCTAGAGGGGTGCCTGGAGAAAGGGCTTGAGGCGTGACCACCCCTTCCTCTCTGGGGGGACTGCCCGCCCGCCCCCACAGACGCCCATGGTTCAGTGCCCACCAGGTCCCCGCCTGCCCCAGCATCCCCTGCGCGGCGGAGCTGGGTGCCACGGGGAGTCTGGCCACCATGCCACCTCCTCTCCTCCTCTTCTCCCTCCTCTTCTCCTTCTTCTTCCTTACCCCTGTGGAAGCCCGGCCCCAGGAACCATACCTAGTAGAGGCTCAAGGTATGTCCAGAGGGTAGTGATGGATGGAAGGGCGGGGGACCTGGGTTCCGGCTGGGCGCCCTCGGCCAAGTGGCTTACCCTCTCTGAGCCTCCATTTTCTCATTTGTAACATTCAGGGAGGGACTGGAAGGGCTCTGAGGATTCATCCACTCCCAGCTGGCAGGGTCGCTGGGTCTATAACCCAGGGAGCGGAGTGAAGGGGGCTGGGTCTCCCCCCACCTCATCCCTCTCTCTCTCCGCAGAGGGAGGCAATGCTGTACTACCGTGCCTCGAAGGTCCCTCAGAAGGCCCCCCTGAGCAGCTGGCCTGGTTTCGGGGGTCCCAGTCCACACCCTTCTTAGAGCTGAGCCTAGGGTTACCAGGCTTGGGCATCCATGTGGGGCCCCTGGGCACCCTGAAGGAGCCCCAGGGAACCCTGCTCTTTATCTTCAACGTCTCCGACCAGATGGGGGGCTTCTACCTGTGCCAGCAAGGCCCCCCTCTTGACCAGTCCTGGCAGCCTGGCTGGACGGTCAACGTGAAGGGCAGCGGTGAGGTCCGGGCTGGGGCAGGGAGGGCTGAATGAGAAGGGGGCATCCCATGTTGGATGGAGGGGGTCTAGCAGCTAAAGGGGATCCTGAGGGAGGGGCTGGAGGGTCGGAGGGACAAGCTGGGAGCCAATTTTAGGTGGCTTCTAAAAACCCCCGTGGCTTCCTGACGTCAGTGCTGGGCTGCTCCCTCTCACTCTTTCCTCTCTGCGTGGACGTTTCTCTGTCTCTCTCTCGGGGTTTTTTGTCTCTATTTGTCTCTGCCTTTCTGTCTCCTGGATGTCTCTGTATCTGGTTCTGGGTATCTTCCCAGGGGAACTGTTCCGGTGGAATGCTTCAGACCTAAATGACCCAAGCTGTGACTTGGGGGCCAGGTCCTCAGAGGGTCGCAGGTCCTCTTCCAGTCACCCCACAAGGTCCAAGCTGTATGTATGGGCCAAGAACCAAGCTAAGGTCTTACACACAGACCTCACATGCCCCCCACCGAACAGCACTGTGAACCAGAGCAACAGCCACGGTAAGGTGCTGGGACGGTGTCAGGAAGTGGGGGGATGGAGACTGGGAACTGGACGGTCCTCAGGGGAGGAGAGCCCCCCCCTCCAGGATTACACTTTCCTAGCCTTGGCTCTCCCTGCCCCAGACCTCACGGTAGCCCCTGGCTCCACACTCTCCCTGTCCTGTGGGTCGTCCCGTGCCTCACTGGTCAGAGGCCCCATCTCCTGGATCCACGTGCGTCCCAAGAAGCATGTGAAATTGCTGAGCCTGAACCTGACGGAGGATGCCCAGCTCAGGGAGATGTGGGTCATGGGCAGCCTCAGGGGAAAGGCTGTTCTGTTGCTGCCCGAGGCCACAGCTCAAGATGCTGACACCTATCACTGTAACCATGGCAACGTGACCACCCAGATGCGGCTGAAGGTCACTGCTCGGTCAGGTAGCGTTTCTCCTAATTGTGGGGTATCTGAATGGGGCTACCGGGGAGGACTGGAGGCCAGGGCCCCCCTGACCTGAAGGCTGGTACCAGCCTCATCCCTAACTCTAGCCTCCACACTGAAGACTGACCCTAACTCCTTCCTCCCTTGCTTTCACGATGCTGCTTTTCTGGGTCCTCTTCTTCTATCACTTGTTGCGCTTTCCCATCAATTTAGGAGAGTCTTTTCTTCCTTACTCCTCACTGTTGGAGGCTTGAGCCCTCCTCTTATTCCTGTCTACACCCGCTTGTCCTTGTCTACACACTCTTCCTGTTTGACCTCGTTTACTCCCATGTTTCCTTAGGCCATCATGCCTTGGTGACTCAGTTCCAGGGGCTAGACACCCCACACCCGGGGCCACCGCCTGGAATTGCCACCCATAGACACCGCAGGCTCAACATATACAAGATCAAACTCAATATCTTCCCCAGAGTTGCTGTCGTGGCGCAGTGGAAATGAATCCGACTAGGAACCATGAGGTTGCAGATTCAATCCCTGGCCTTGCTCAGTGGGTTAAGGATCTGGCCTTGCCCCAAGCTGCAGTGTAGGTAGAAGGCGCAGCTCGGATCCCTCATTGCTGTGGCCGTGGCGCAGGCCAGCAGCTGTAGCTCTGATTCGACCGCTAGCCTGGGAAACTCCATATGCCATGGGTATGGCAAAAAAAAAAAAAAAAAAATCTTCCCCAAGCAATCACAGTCTTCTGAGTGATCCTGCGTAAGTGAAGGGCACTACCACCTGCTTATGTGTCCCAACCAAGAACCAGGGCATCCTTCCTTTTCCTCACCCATCCATCCAATTGGTCATAATGCTCTACCCATTGTGTGTGTCTCTTTTTTTTTTTTTTGTCCTTTTGCCTTTTCTAGGGCCGCTCCCACGGCATATGGAGGTTCCCAGGCTAGGGGTCTAATCAGAGCTGCAGCTGCCAGCTTACGCCAGAGCCACAGCAACACGGGATCCGAGCCTTGTCTGTGACCTTCAACACGGCTCACGGCAAGGCCGGATCCTTAACCCACTGAGGAAGGCCAGGGATCAAACCCGCAACCCCATGGTTCCTAGTTGGATTTGTCAACCACTGCGCCACAACAGGAACTCCCATTCTGTCTCTCTTAATTCAATCCTACCTTGCTACTGTAACCACAGTTCTCAAACTCAACCTGAACTTTCGCTTCAAACTTGACCTCTGCACATTGCTGCACTCCACCTCTAACCTTGGTAACTCTGCCCTTTGTGGGGACCGTGGCTGTCCTTGGCTGGAGCAGGAATCTGATCATCATGCTCCCTTTAATCCTAACATTGCGTCTGACCATAGTCATAGTTTGTTCATGGTCTGCTTAACAGATGCGGCTCCAAACCCTGGGTCCGGCTCTGGGGCACCGTCCCCATCCTCAGAGGGAGGGAAGGGAGCCTTCCTTGTAGCTTGAAATGTCGAGGGTCTGTGTCTTGCTCCCTGGGCCCCCCGACGTATGGCCCTTTGAGGTCCTAAAGCTGGGAAGCAAGACACCAGTCCAGAGGGTTCCTCTCATAGCTCGTTCCCTCCAGCAGTATGGCATTGGCTGCTGGAGACTGGTGGCTGGCAAGTCCCTGTTGTGACTTTAGTTTATCTGATCTTCTGCCTGGGTTCCCTGGTGGGCTTTCTTCATCTTCGAAGAGGTGAGTCACATCCCCCAGCCTGTCTTCCCAAACCCTACCCCTCCTTCCTCAGGAGAGCCCATACTGGCTCCCCTGACAAGCAACTTTCTTTCCTCCCCCACCTCCCCCACTGACCTGTCCCCCACCTTCTGTAACCCTCCCCCCACCCAAACTACCCAAGCCCTTTGGAATCTGAACTCCTATCTCCTCCAAGTGACGTCCTCAGTGTCCTCCAAATCTTCACTCTTGAGCCCCACCCCTCTGATCACTCCCCTTAACTCCCCCCAGCCCTGATCCTGAGGAGAAAAAGAAAGCGAATGACAGATCCCACTAGAAGGTAAGGATGCCAGCAACCTGCGGGCTCCCACTCCTGCACGTTCGCTTTATGCGAAGAGTGTCATTTCTCCATCTTTATGGTTGAACTACGGACCAACCTTCAAAGCCCAGCACCAAAGCTACCTCCTCTGTGAAGTCCTCTTTAGAGTACCACAGACGCCCCCCCGCCCCGCGCCCCCCTCCCCCCGCGGCCCCCATAGATGCTGTCCCAGAACAGAAGCACTCATGACAACGGAGCACATTTTAACCTCTGAGAGTCTAGCCTAAATCTTTTTTTTTTTTTTGTCTTTTTGCCTTTTCTAGGGCTGCTCCCGCAGCACATGGAGGTTCTCAAGCTAGGGGTCTAATTGGAGCTGTAGCCGCTGGCCTACGCCACAGCCACAGCAACGCCGGATCCGAGCTGCGTCTGCGACCTACACCATAGCTCACAGCAACGCCGGATCCTTCACCCACCCACTGAGCAAGGCCAGGGATCGAACCCGCAACCTCATGGTTCCTAGTCGGATTCGTTAACCACTACTCCCTACGGGAACTCCTAGCCTAAATCTTGAGTGTCTCCTCCAGGCCTGGCCTCAGTGCAACTCCCCTTCCTCCACCAGGTTCTTCAAAGTGACGCCCCCTCCGGGAAATGGGGCCCAGAACCAGTACGGGAACGTGCTCTCCCTCTCCACGCCCCACTCTGGCACGGGTAGGAAGCACCCCCAGGTCCCTGACCCAGAGCTAGCGCCCCACCCGTTTTCCTCATCCCTCCAGTCTCCCCCGCTCCAAGCTTTCCGGAGCTCGAAGCTCCGCCTTCCGAAAAGAGCCCGCCCCCTCATGCGAAGTCCTGCCCAGACTTGAGCCCCGCCCCCAGGACCAAGACCCGCCCCCAGGACGCGAGACCTGCAGTGCGGTTCTGAGAGCCCGACCTCGCTGGAGACTTCAGGCCACGCCCCTTAGTTTTAGATCCCGCCCCCTTGGCTCAAGGCTGGGTACCTAGGCCATGGAGTCCTCCAGCAGGGCCTGAAGCATCCTCTGCCCGCCCACCTGACCGCCCCCAACCCGGCCCGCTCGATGTTCCTCTGCCAGGACGCGCCCTGCGGTGGGCTGCAGGCCTGGGAGCCGCCGTGCCCTCCTACGGAAACCCGCGCAGCGACGTCCAGGAGGCCAGAGCCGCGGGGTCCCGGAGCCCTCCAGGAACCGGTGATTGAGGGGGGTCATTACTCACATGGGGGTGCTGGAGCGGTCTGTGGCAGGAACAGTGGGCTGGGGCCTGGCGGAGGGGAGCCGTGACCCGGTTCCCACCTCCAACTCCAAACCCCAGGCCCAGAAGAAGAGGAAGGGGAGGCCTACGAGGAGCCGGACAGTGAGGAAGGCTCCGAGTTCTATGAGAACGACTCCAACCTCGGGCGGGATCAGCTCTCCCAGGGTAAGACGCCATGGCTCCCTCACCTTCTCCTTGGCGGTGGGCTTGTGGGCCCTCGCTGGATGCCCCCTCCTTCTCCACCAGATGGCAGCAACTACGAAAACCCTGAGGAGGGGGTCTTGGGTCCTGAGGATGAAGACTCCTTCTCCAACGGTAATTTGGGGGGGTCCTTGTGGGGCCTCAGAGACTTGGGAGGACCCTCAGGGCTCTGGATGCCCCGCAGGAGAGAAGTGGTCCCTGGAGTTTGCTCTTTTCTGCAGCAGCTGAGTCTTATGAGAATGAGGATGAAGAGTTGGTCCAGCCGGTTGCCAGGACGACAGGTGTGTGTGGGGAAGATCACAATCCTGTGGGAGGGGGTGTGTGGGAGGATGACTTGAAGGCCAGGAGGAATAGTGACTTCCCTCTTCCTTCTCCAGACTTCCTGAGCCCCCATGGGTCAGCCTGGGACCCCAGCAGGGAGGCAACCTCCCTCGGTGAGAAGTGCTTGGAACCAGTCTGTCTTGCCCAGATTGGGTTGATGTGGCCTCATCTCTGACTTCAGGCCCAACCTTGACCTTGGCTATGACCCCAAACCTGAGCCTAATCCTGACCTTAGGTTTGACTCCTAACTCTAACCTCAACGGTGACCCCAACACCCATTCTGATGCCCAGTATGGACTGCATCCCCTGTGATCAATATCAGCCCTGATCCCAGTTCAGTTCCAGCCTGAACTTTGACCTCCAGCTCAGCCCGTTGCAATGCAGACCTCAGCTTTGACCCCAGCTCTCTCTACAACTGCCTCACGACTCTGACTTTGTCTCCATTCAGTGCCATTCTTGATTCTTTCACTGACCCTGACCATAACCATAATCGAATCCACACTTTTTTTTTTTTTGCCTTTTAGGGCCACACCCGCGGCAAATGGAGGTTCCCAGGCTAGGAGTCTAATCGGAGCTGCAGCTGCCAGCCTACACCACAGCCACAACAACGCAGGATCTGAGCCAAGTCTGCAAACTACACGACAGCCCACGGCAACGCCGGATCCTTAATCCGATGAGCAAGGCCAGGGATTGAACCTGCAAACTCATGATTCCTAGTCAGATTCGTTGCCACTGCGCCACGATGGGCACGCCTCAAATCCACACTTGATCAAACCCTCCAACTAACAAGGGCCCAGAACCTGATGCTAATTCCATCACTCTTTCTTAGTACCTGAAACCTCCCATCTTCCACTGCGCCCTAAGATTCGCTCCATATCTTAGGCTGCACTTCCCTTCCCCAAGCCCCCAGCATGGCTCCCGGGCCTCCAACTCTCCATCCCCTGCCCAAGCAGGGTCCCAGTCCTATGAAGATATGAGAGGGATCCTGTATGCAGCCCCCCAGCTCCGCTCCTTTCGAGGCCAGCCTGGTCCCAACCACGAGGAAGGTGGGTGCTGCTCCTGCGTTCTCCTGTTGTCTTCCGGGGCTTCCTCCCAGCCTACTTCCAGCTCCACCTGTATCTTACCCCTTCCTGGTCCTAACCAGATGCGGACTCTTATGAGAATATGGATAATCCTGATGGGCCAGAACCAGCATGGGGAGGAGGGGGCCACATGGGCGCCTGGAGCACTAGGTGATGTATTTCAGGTGAGCTGGGAACCGCCCTCTACGGATGGGAAAGAAAGGAGGGAGATGGGTATGGATGGAAGTGGGGTGCTGGCTCCTGGACCCCTCCCCATCACCGTATCTTCTATATAGTCTGGGCCCCTGAGACCCACACCTGACTCTGGTACCCCAAGCAGACAGTGTCAGCCTGTGGAATGATGTTACTCAGGATATGCGTATCTTTGTGTGTGTGTGTTTGTGTCTGTGTGTGTATACACACAGGTGAAACTTTGGCCCCCTTAGCACTCCCCAAATAAACTCAGCAAGCTCTTCCAATCTGGTGGCCTTGTGTGGGAGAGAAAGGGAAGGTGCCGTTGGGTGTGCTCCCATCCCCTCTTGAATCCAGTGGAGAATGGAGAGCGGCGTCTCGGGTACCACAGGGCCTTTTCCCTCCTATGGCTTGGCCTGCACTCCTCTCCCTCACTTGCCTGCCATTCCCACCATCTAGTCATTCAGCCGTTGTTCATTCAGCAGTTGTATGCTGGGCGCCAGGGAAGAGGAGCCGTCCTGTAGCTGGCAGTCATCACTGCCATTTATTGAGCATCTACTGTGTTGAAACCCATTTAATCATTCTAATAGCCTCACAAAGTTGTGGAGTGCTTATGTGCCAGGGTTGTGTCAAAGTATTGTACGGGGAGTTCCTGTCGTGGCTCAGCAGAAACAAATCTGACTAGTATCCATGAGGACGCAAGTTCGATCCCTGGCCTCACTCAGTGGATTAAGGATCTGACATTGCCGTGAGCTGTGGTGTAGGTCACAGACGTGGCTCGGATCTGACGTGGCTGTGGCTGTGGCGTAGGCTGGTGGTTACAGCTCCAATTCCAACCCCCTAGCCTGGGATCCCCCATATGCCTCAGTCGAGGTCCTAAAAAGACCTAAAAAAGTGTTATATGTATATTTTGTGTATTACTTATATGTACACACATATGTGTGTGTCTATATATCTGTATTTATTTATATTGGCTCATTTTTATCTTCACAAACAACCCTATTTCATAGATGAGGAGACTGAGGCAGAGACGCTAAATTACACATCCCAGGCTAGCCTAGTTAATAAATGTTGGGGTGAGGACTTAAACTCTGCCAGTCTAATTCCAGAGCCTATATCATTCTTGACATTCTCCCTTCCTAGGTGCAGTTCTGTCGATGGAAACCACATGTCAAACCGGCCAAGTAACAAGTCTGAAAGTACACAACGAGCACTTCACAGAGCTGGAAGTGGATCCAGAAATCTGGCTGCAGGTCTAGCCACTGTGCCTACCACCTAATAAACAGTCCTAAGCTACAAAGCATGAACACAGACTTCAGAGCTAGAAGTCGCCAGGCCCTGAAACCATCACTGTGTAGCAAGTGCCACCACACCCAAATTCCTGTCTCAGGCAAAGGTGGGATCGGTCACTCATAGTCCTGGCATCTCCTCCCTGTCTCTCCAGCGCCAGAGCTCTTCTGAAACCTAGGACTGACATCTAAAACCCAGTCCCTCTCCTGCCCCAGAAGTTTCGATGCTCTCTGTAAGACTACCTAGAGTTTTTCAGTATCTACATTTTTTTTCCTAGAATTCCTTTTCTTGATGCTCCTATTCTTTCTTCATAATGTCCTGTGTTTGTTCTTGAGACTCTATTCTTTTTTTTTAATCTCTGAAACTTTATAGCTTACTTTAGCTGTATTAATGCTATTATGATATGCCAGGCATTGCTCTAATAAATACTTTACAAGTAACATCTCATTTTCTCTTTATGATAATCCTATGAGAAAAGGTATGCTAAAATTATTATCACCTTATGGCTGAGAAGACATAGACACAGAGAAATTAAATACTTCAATGGCTAATTGACTTTAGGCACCTTCCTTAAGATCAGTGATGCTCAGGGAGTTCCCTTTGTGGCTCAGCAGTTAACAAACTTGACTAGGATCCATGAGGATGCAGGTACAATCCCTGGCCTTGCTCAGTGGGTGAAGGATCCGGTATTGCCGTGAGCTGTGGTGTAAGTTGCAGACGTGGCTCAGATCCCACATTCCTGTGGCTGTGGTGTAGGCTGGCGGCTGTGGCGCCACTTCAACCCCTAGCCTAGGAACCTCCATGTGCCACAGATGCAGCCCTAAAAAAAATAAAAAATAAAAATAAATGACCCTCAGTGTCCCCAGTTATAGAGGAGGCATGTGGTTGATTGCTGTCATCTGTACAGTGGGGTAGAGTCTCCCAGGGTGGTGTCACCATAGAAGGGTTCTTTGACTTCTTTGTGTTTTTCCTGCGAAGGTCCCGGGAGATCCCTAGGCTCTGCTCACATCTCCTGGGGCCAGCTTGCTTTGGCTTCTGCAGCAGTTTTACAGGCTACGCAGGTTTCCAACCATTTTATTCATGGGTTTCTCAGAGCAGGCTTTTTTGCCCCAGAGGTTTGGTCTGAATCCAAGCCCATACTCTGGTGATCCTGGAGATTCTGATTTCCTGCAGTGACTTTTTCCAAACTGCATCCCAAGGCCTGTGGATGGACTCTCCACCCCTCCACCCAACCCCCATCTTCTCTGCTCAGAGGAGACAGTCCTTTCTCAGCTCCCAGCTTTGGGCAGGGGGGCTTAGTTACAGCCCCCTGCTGTTCCTGGGCCTCTGCCTTAACTTCTGTTCCCATGTGAGGGTTAAAACTCCATTCCTAGGGCTCCCGGCATTCCCATGGGCTGACCTCATATGGCTGTGGCTTTTGATTTTCTTTATTCCTAGCACTGGGAAGATTCTGTCCTGCTTTTGAGCTCAGGTCTATACTAAGAAAAAGGAAACAGGAGTTTCCGTCGTGGCGCAGTGCTTAACAAATCCAACTAGGAACCATGAGGCTGTGGGTTCGATTCCTGGCCTCGCTCAGTGGGTTAAGGATCTGGCGTTGCCGTGAGCTGTGGTGTAGGTCGCAGACGCGGCTCAGATCCCACATTGCTGTGGCTTTAGCGTAGGCGGGTGGCTACAGCTCCGATTAGACCCCTAGCCTGGGAACTTCCATATGCCGTGGGAGCGGCCCTAGAAAAGCCAAAAGCCAAAAGCAAAAAAAAAGAATAAAGGAAAAGAAGAAAGAAACAAAGCAAGTGATGCTTCCTGTGATATTTGCATAGTGTAAGTTTGGAGTGTGTGGAGGGGTGGGAAATGAAACTTCAGCATATCCTTGGGCCTCCATCATGGATGACACAGTCCATGTGACAAAAATTAAAAAAAAAAAAAAAATCCTAGCTCCAGCTCAGGATTCACATCCCCACCTTACCCTTCAGCTAACATAAGCTTTCCACATTGCCATAGTCCCCACCACTCCCTATTGCCTCTCACCTGGCCTGCTTCCTTCATGTGAGTTTCCACCTGTGCCTGAAGCATTTAAACATGTGAATCTTGGTGAAAACATCCACCTTCTTGGGGGTGAATCCCTCTCTGGGTCTCCCCTGTGTCCCCGGTACCTAGTCAGGAGATGGCAAAATCAGGGGCTCAGAAAGTGAGTTGGGAGGAGGAGGGAATGAAGGATTGTGGCAAGTTCTGAGACTCAGGAGGCAAAGGATGAAGCTAGTCCTGTGAGCTCTGCCACCCAGGAAAGTCTTGGAGAAGTTGAGGAACAGAATGTGCTGACTCCAGCCCAGTGTTCTGGACTCAGACTGTCTGGGACTCAGACTATCTGGGTTTGAATCCCAGCTCCAGCCCTTTCTGGCTGTGTGACTCAAGCTCTCTGCCTCCGTATCCTAGTCTGCAAGAGAGGGATAATAATGACAGCTGCCGGACTTCCTCTTATGGCTCAGCGGAAAGAAACCCGACTAGTACCCATGAGGATGTGGGTTCGATCCCTGGCCCCACTCATGGGTAAGGATCCCACGTTATTGTGAGCTGTGGTGTAGGTTGCAGGTGCAGCTCAGATCCTGTGTTGCCGTGGCTGTGGTAAAGGCCGGCAGCTGTAGCTCTGATTGGACCCCTAGCCTGGGAACTTCTGTACGCTGCAGGTGCGGCCCCAAGAAAAACAAAAGACAAAAAAACCCGACAGCTACTTTAATGAGTCTTTTTTTTTTTCTTTTTCCTTTTTCTTTTTAGGGCTGCACCCATGGCACGTGGAGGTTCCCAAGCTAGGAGTCTAATCAGAGCTACAGCCACTGGCCTATACCACAGCCACAGCAATGCCGGATCCGAGCTGTGTCTGCCATCTACACCACAGTTCACAGCAAGGTGGGATCCTTAACCCACTGAGGAAGGCCAAGGATCAAACCCGCAACCTCATGGTTCCTAGTCGGATCATTTCCACTGTGCCTCGAGGGGAACTCCCTTTAATGAGTCTTCAATGAGATATAAAGCACATGACAGTGGCATAGTAAACACTCAAACATTAGATAGTATTATTTGGTATTTATTAAGGCCCTACTGTGTGCCAGGAGCCAGAGGGCCCCCAGGCCATTTGATTGGGATTTCCTCTAGCACAGCGAGCCACTCAGAAGAAAGCCACACTTCAAAGCTTCCCAACTTCCCACCCCATGGGCAGGGCTTTGACCACTTGGAGCTCTTGGACAAGATTTAGGGAGAAGAGTTCAGGCCTGCAGGGCTGCCCCTGATTTGCAGTGGCCTCCTGGGTGGAACTCAAAGCTGCAGAAGGGCTTTTGGTGCAATTTCTATGCTTCCAGCCTGGCAAAGAGTGGCTGAGGGTTTCCTGGGGCTGGAAGGCCCTTGGAGTGCCCTCTGCCAGAGCTAGAGCCTCTGTTCCTTGGGAGACTGCCCCACCTGCTGGGTTGTGTGCCTGCAGTCTTGGTCTTGGCTGAGTCTACTCAGAGGAGTTTGG
The DNA here is from genome assembly GCF_054392235.1 of Sus scrofa. NCBI lineage: Eukaryota > Metazoa > Chordata > Mammalia > Artiodactyla > Suidae > Sus > Sus scrofa. The sequence continues at coordinate 18,475,643 of NC_139385.1, forward strand.
AGGACTTGAAATGTGGGCTGAGTTGGGGCGTGGTTGTGGGGGATTTCAGTGTGGCAAGGGAGGGGAATGGGATGGAATGTGGGTGGTTGTCAAGATGTTCTACTGGGAGTTCCCACTGTGGCTCCGCGGCTTAAGGACCTGATGTTGCCTCTATGAAGACACGGGTTCAATCCCTGGCCTTGCTCAGTGGTTAAAGATCTGGGGTAGTTGAGGCTGTGGCGTAGGCATGCAGCTGCAGCTCCAATTCTATCCTTAGCCCAGGAACTTCACATGCTGCAGGTGTGGCAGTAAAAAGAAAAATAAAGGGGGAGTTCCGGTTGTGGCTCAGTAATTAACAAACCCACCTAGAATCCATGAGGACGCAGGTTTGATCCCTGGCCTTGCTCAGTGGCTTAAGGATCCGGCGTTGCCGTGAGTTGTGGTGTAGGTTGCAGATGGGGCTTGGATCCCACGTTGCTGTGGCTGTGGTTGTAGGCTGTTGGCTACAGCTCCGACTGGACCCCTAGCCTGGGAACCTCCATATGCCATGGATGCGGCCCTAAAAAGACAAAAAAAAAAAAAAAAAAAAAAGGAAGAAGCCATACTGGGAGTTCCCTTGTGGCTCAGCAGGTTAAGGATCTGGCATTGTCACTGTTGTGGCTCTGGTTGCAGCTTTGGTGCAGGCTCAGTCTCCTGGCCCAGGAACTTCCACATGCCAGAGGCACAGCCAAAAAAAAAAAAAAAAGACCCTATACTGAATGGATGTGTGAAGTACAAGTTAGGGGAACATTATGTGTGTGAGAGGTAGGTTGTATTGGGTGTATGCTATGTGGGTATCATGTGTGAAGTATGTTTATTTATTTATTTATTTTTGTCTTTTTGTCTTTTCCAGGGCTGCACCCGTGGCATATGGAAGTTCCCAGGCTAGGCATCTAATCAGAGTTGTAGTTGCTGGCCGATGCCACAGGCGCAGCAATGCCAGATCCAAGTCTTGTCTGGAACCTACACCACAGTGCAGGGCAAAGCTGGATCTTTAACCCAGTGAGTGAGGCCAGGGATTGAACCCGCAACCTCATGATTCCTAGTTGGATTCGTTAACCACTGAGCCATGATGGGAACTCCTTGTGTGTGAAGTATGGTGTGGCATATCTAATTTGAGGTGTCAGGGGTATAAAAATTAATAAAGGGAGAAGTTCCTGCTGTGGAGCAGTGGGTTAAGGATCCTGCATTACTGCAGCTGTGGCGTAGGTGGCGGCTGTAGTTCAGATGTGATTCCTGGCCCGGGAACTTCCATATGTTGTGGGTACGGCCAAAAAAAAATGATTTAAACCTCATTAAAATGGAGTTGGAAGGCCAGAAGAGAGGGCTTTCATGCACTACAGCTCGTTCTCAATTATAGAAAAAATTGTTAGTTAAAGACCCCAATAGAAGAATCATGAACCGGACAGAATCGCCAGCTACACATCCCAACAGGAAAAGATGCACCCTGCATCTCGGACGAAATGAACGACCCCAGCAACCCAGCCAATGGGAAACATCGTTATCCCAAACTCTCGCTTTTCTCCAACGGACTTCTCTTCAAAACCACACCTCTCAACATCTTCCTTTTTCTTTATAAAATAATGTTCTTCAGGAGTTCCCAGGTGGCTTAGCGGGTTAGGACCTGCTGTGGTCACTGCTCTGGCGAGTGTTCAATCCCTGGCCTGGGAACGTCCATGTGCTGTGGGTGTGTCCAAAAAAATCTGTTCTGGGAGTTCCCCTTGTGGCTCAGCAGAAACAAATCCAACTTGGTAGCCATGAGGATGTGGGTTCAATCCCTGGCCTCACTCAGTGGGTTGGGAATCCTGTGTTGCTGTGGCGTAGGCCGGCAGCAGTAGCTCTGATTGGATCCCTAGCCTGGGAACTTTCACAGGCCGCGGGGGCGCCCCCAGAAAGAAAAAAAATTATGTTCTTCATTTGCTGGATTTGCTTATGGTTTTTGCTATAGCTTGCTTGTCCCGAATTCAATTTCTCTGCTCCTCTGGAATAAATTTGCTGGTAAAATAACTGACTTTTATTTCTTTTTAAATTTTTTTTTTTTGCTTTTTAGGGCCGCACCCGCAGCATATGGAGGTTCCCAGGCTAGGAGTCCAATTGGAACTACAGCTGCCGGCCTACACCACAGCCACTGCAACGTGGGATCCGAGCCGTGTCTGCGACCTACACCGCAGCTGCGGCAACACCGGATCCTTACCCCACTGAGCGAGGCCAGGGATGGAATCCACAACTTCATGGTTCCTAGTCGGATTCGTGTCCACCACACCATGATGGGAAGTCCTGACTTTTATTTCTTTTTTTTTTTTTTTTTCTGGTCTTTTTGCTATTTCTTGGTCTTGGGCCGCTCCCACGGCATATGGAGATTCCTAGGCTAGAGGTCCAATCGGAGCTGTAGCCACCGGCCTACACCAGAGCCACAGCAACGCGAGATCCGAGCCGCGTCTGCAACCTACACCACAGCTAGTCGGATTCGTTAACCACTGGGCCACGACGGGAACTCCCTGACTTTTATTTCTAAGGTTAACAGGGGTCATGCTGTTGGAGGCAACATGGGACGTGTGACTTGCAAGAGGGGTGTGTCTGGGCCGTGTTGGGATGTATGTTGAACAGGGGTTGTGAACATGATAGATACAAGGAGGATGTGTAGCCTCTGATATATGTGACGTCTTTGGTGGTGGGTGTGTTGGAGAAATATAATGAAAAAACAAAACCTTCCAACCCAGAAAACCTCTCCGCAGAGCCAGTAGAGACAGACAATAGTTTTATTTATTTATGTAATTGTACTTATTTATTTATTTATTTTTGCTCCGTAGGGCCACACCCATGGCATCGGGAAATTCCCAGGCTAGGGTTCGAATCGGAGCTGCAGCTGCGGGCCTACGCCACAGCCACAGCCACGTGGGATTCGAGCCACATCTGTGACCTGCACTGAAGCTCACCACAATGCCAGATCCTCAACCCACTGGGTGAGGCCAGGGATCGAACCTGAATCCTCATGGATACTAGTCGGGTTCCTCACTATTGAGCCACAACAGGAACTCCAACAGTTTTGTTAGTGAATGAGCATTCCGCAGAATGTGATGCACATCACAGGCCCTAAAGGACTGATGGCAAAAGCAGAAAGAAAGCTCATCCTTTTATATAGCCAAGAAGGCACCACCCACTAGCCTGTTTTCAATATAAATTTTCAAAACCCATATCTTGGAGTTCCCGTCGTGGCGCAGTGGTTAACGAATCCGACTAGGAACCATGAGGTGGCGGGTTCGGTCCCTGCCCTTGCTCAGTGGGTTAACGATCCGGCGTTGCCGTGAGCTGTGGTGTAGGTTGCGGACGCGGCTCGGATCCCACGTTGCTGTGGCTCTGGCGTAGGCCGGTGGCTACAGCTCCGATTCGACCCCTAGCCTGGGAACCTCCATTTGCCTCGGGAGCGGCCCAAGAAATAGCAAAAAAAACCCCACAAAAAACCAAAAAACCCCCCCATATCTTGTGGGGTTTTTGTTTGTTTGTTTGCTTGTTTTTGCCACACCCTTGGCATGTGGAAGTTCCCAGTCCAGGGATTGAACCAGTGTCCCAGCAGTAACCAGAGCCCCAGTAGAGACAATGTCAGATCCTTAACCTGCTGAGCCACCAGGTAACTCCCCCATATCTTGTTTTCAAGATAAACAATAACTAGGCCTCCACTAAGAGGGCTTGACACCACTTTTAGTCACGTGTAGTTCATCCTAACTTTATCATGGTGATTGGCTTTTATCCAAGGGCAAAACAAACTTCTGATGACTTTTTGTTGGGAGGTGGTTTTGTGTATTTCAGCAGAGCCCCAGGAAGTTAAACTGCTTTTCCCCTGCTGGAGCTGGGAGATTGGGAGGTCTGATGCTCGAATTTCAAAGAGTTGGCTTCCGAACTTATTTACAAGTCAGAAACAGACTCACAGACATAGAAAACAAATTTATGGGGAAAGGGAGAGGGAAAGGATAAATTATGAGTTTGGGATTAGCAGAGACAAGCTACTACAGGAGTTCCCATCGTGGCTCAGCAGTTGGCGAACCGGACTAGGATCCATGAGGATGCGGTTGGATCCCTGACCTCGCTCAGTGGGTGAAGGATCCCGAGTTGCCGTGAGTTGTGGTGTAGGTCGCAGACGCGGCTTGGACCCTGGGTTGCTGTGGCTGTGGCGTAGGCTGTGGCGTAGGCTGGCGGCTGCAGTTCTGATTGGACCCCTAGCCTGGGAACGTCCATATGCTGCAGAGGGTGTAGCCCTAAAAGACAAAAAGGCCAAAACGAACAAAAAACAACAAAACAAAACAAAACCAGAGACAAACTACAAGGTCCTCTGAACAGTGCAGGGACCGCTGCCCCAGTTTCCTCACCGGCTCTGCCTTGGTACACACTTGGTCCCTACAATCGCATCTATCAAGGAAAATAATATGAAAAAGAAAATATACATAAAACTGAATCACTTTGCTGTACACCAGAAAATAATACAACATTCAAAATCTACTATACTTCAATTTAAAAAAAAAAAAATGGCTCCCAGGTCCTGGAGTCCGGCAAGAGGCTTATTTAGCCATTATAGAGATAAACGTACATTTTGAAAAGGACACAGAAAGAAATTGTGAAAGTAAAGGGAGAAGGGGGAGATCACTTCCCTTATTGCATCTCTAAGTGTTTGTAAGTCGGGTTGTGCTTAGGTATATGTTGTAGGAAGGTGTTGCAAGAGTTTATGCTGGAGTTCCCGTCGTGGCGCAGTGGTTAACGAATCTGACTAGGAACCATGAGGTTGAGGGTTCGGTCCCTGCCCTTGCTCAGTGGGTTAACGATCCGGCGTTGCCATGAGCTGTGGTGTAGGTTGCAGACACCGCTCGGATCCCGCGTTGCTGTGGCTCTGGCGCAGGCCGGTGGCTACAGCTCCAATTAGACCCCTAGCCTGGGAATCTCCATATGCCGCGGGAGCGGCCCAAGAAATAGCAACAACAACAAAAGACAAATAAATAAATAAATAAATAAATAAAAGAGTTTATGCTCTGGGAGTTCCCGTCATGGAGCAGTGGTTAACGAACCCGACTAGGAACCATGAGGTTGCAGGTTCAATCCCTGGCCTCGCTCAGTGGGTTAAGGATCTGGCGTTGCCGTGAGCTGTGGTGTAGGTCACAGACGCGGCTCGGATCCCATGTTGCTGTGGCTCTGGCGCAGGCCGGTGGCTACAGCTCCGATTAGACCCCTAGCCTGGGAACCTCCATATGCCGCGGAAGCGGCCCTAGAAAAGGCAAAAAAGAAGACAAAAAAAAAAAAAAAAAAAAAAAAAAAGTTTATGCTCTGTTGACATTGCCCGTGAAAAGCGTCTGCCTAGATGTCGGGCGTGAGGGAGGGTATGTATGCGAAGTAATTCGCAGAGCTGCGTGATGTTGAAGTATTAGTACGTGAGGAGAGGCATGTGCTCAAGGTTGCGTTTAAGTAAAAATAGCCCACCAAGCGGTTGGGAGAAAGAATAATGGGAATACCCGCGGAGTCCGCGTTTTTCAAAAGGAATTCCCAGCCCGCCCCCATCCACTCTAGCCTGTGGGCTTTCGGACTACAATTCCCAAGATGCCTCGCTCCTCCACCAACCAGGAAAGGCTGGTCAGGACGAGAGGCAGCCCGGCCAATGGGCCAGCCGGGCCGAATCGAAACCTGCGCTGATTGAACCGAGTCTGACTGGAATCTTTGGCGGCTTGGTTTCAGTGGTGAATGCATGATGGGCGGGTGTGCAGCGACCAGTGAAAAGGCGGAGGGGTGGATCCGGAGAGTGTGGGCGGGGAGAGGTGCTGACTAGCAGGCGGTTCGCCCAATGAAGGGCGGAAGCCCCTGGACGCGGTCGGGCGAGTCTACTAGAGGCGGGCGACTGCGGGAACCGAGTATGTACCATGGCGGAGCCACTGAGGAAACGGGGCCGGCGGTCCAGAGGCGGCGGTGTTGGCCGAGGGACTCGGGGGTCCCGGGGCGGCCGGGGCCGGCGACCTCAGTCCCAACGATCTCCAGCTCGACGCACCCTGGACCCAGAGCTTGTGGACTTGGTCAGCGACAGCGATGAGGATGTTTTGGAGGTCGCCACGGCGCGCGGCGCTGCGGACCCGGCCGAGGTCCCACTCCCCGAAACCCCGGTGCCGGCCGCGCCCCGGGACGACAGCGACAGCGACAGCGAAGGGGCGGACGCAGGGCCAGCTGGAGCCCCTCCGATCCTGATCAGGCGGCGGAGGCGGCTGTTGCTGGATCCGGGGGAGGCACCTGCGGTTCCAGTGTACTCCGAGAAGGTGCCGCCGGGTCCCCGGGAGGGTTAGCGCGGAAGAGTGGGTTCTTACAGTGCCGAGGGTAGGATTTTGGGGTTGGTCTTGGGGACTAAAGGGAAGCAGGGGCTAGGGCCTTGGAGGCAGAGAGATGCAGGGTTTCTGGGGTTTCTGCACATTGGGAAGGTAAAGGGATCTGGAGTGTGTCGAGAGTTTGGGAATCCCCGGGAGCTGGAACATCGCGGGTAAAGAGAGGCTAAGGCGCTGGGATCCCTGGTGCTTCAGAGAAGGGCTTTGAGGACCTGGGGCTGGGATATAGGGCATGTTGGATTTTAAGGCTGGGACCCATTGCTAAGGATCCAGGAGGATGAGGGCTGGAGTCTGTGGAAATTCACAGAGGACTGGGGATCCAGGAGGCTGGAGTCCCCACGTGGTAGGATGAGCAGGGGTGGGGTGGGGTGCTAGGATCTCCAAGGATTCTAAAGTAGCGGGATGGCTAGCACCCTCATAAAAAAAAGACCTCTAAACTTGCACCCTTAGAGTGCATTGGCCAAAGGGGTGTGGGAGTCAAGGTGTCCAATTTTGGATCCTGGGGAAGCTGAGCCTCCTGAGTCTCCGGGGTAGGTTTGGGGTGTCTGCATCCTTAGGGAGGAAGTGGGAGCTGGAGGAGGCCTGAGTGTGGGGGAAGAGTGGGCCCCAGTTTTCGCCTTTAAGTAGGGGGAGGATTTGATCTATTGTTTCTTTGCAGGTGAAAAGCAGCCTCCACCTCATCCCAGATCACGTGTCCCTCCTGAAATTCTGTCCCCCAGAGACTGAGGAAGGTAAGGGAGGCCTTCCAGGGAGCAGCGCCCACCCTGGTCTCTCCAAGGAGACTTCCTGGAGTTTACATCTCTGCAGTTAGTTGTTTCCCAAGTCTCAGGGGAAGGACCTGGGAGAGGCGACTAGACTCTCTGACTAGCACCCTAGCCAGAAAAAGCTCTTGTCCTGAAAGGAGCTGGATGGGGTGTTTTGTGTTTGTTTGTTTGTTTGTTTATGGCTGTACCCGAGGCATGTGGAAATGCCCAGGCCAGGGATGAAAGACCAAACCCACATCGCACCTGCGACTAGAGCTGCTGCAGTTGGATTCTTAACCCACTGTGCCACTGCGGGAATTCCAGGAGCTGGATTGTTAACCAGAGGGCACCGAAAGTACTGTCAACACCCCCTTCCCCTGGCGTTCCCGTCGTGGCTCAGTGGAAACGAATTTGACTAGCATCCATGAGGACGCAGGTTTGATCCCTGGCCTCTCTCAGTGGGTTAAGGGTCTGGTGTTTCATCAGCTGTGGTGTATGTAGGTCACAGACGCGGCTCGGATCTGACATTGTTGTGGTTGTGGCGTAGGCCAGTGGCTACAGCTCTGATTCAACCCCTAGCCTGGGAACCTCCATATGCTGTGGGTGTGGCCCTAAAAAGACAAACAAACAAACAAACAAACAAAAACCCTTCCCTCAACTCTTAACAGGCATAGGAGTGTGCAAATATACAAATTCCCCGGATGCCATCTACAGAGATCCTGATTCTGTAATCCTGGAAGCAGGGGAGGGGGAGGTGGTGAGAATCTGTAACATTTTGTTACATCTGCCACAAGTCTCTGGAGCCAGCAGGGTGTTCTTTGAATCATATCAGGGCCGCCCAGCTGATGTCCTCCCCCAGGGATGGGATTTTTTTGCAAACCACTCAAGGGCAGTGAATAGGAATCAAGTCTAATAGGACAGTGATCTCATGGGCCCACGCAGGCCTTGGACTAGGACTTTTTGTGCCATGAGGGAGTATGGTAGGATGATTAAGAGCTGATTTAGGGGAGTTCCCTTTGTGGTGCAGCAGAAACAATCCAACTAGTATCCATGAGGATGCTGGTTCCCTCCCTGGCCTCGCTCAGTGGGTTGGGGATCCAGTGTTGCCATGAGCTGTGGTGTAGGTTGCAGACATGGCTTGGATCCAGTGTGGTGTAGGCGGGGCAGCTGCAGCTCTGATTCGACCCCCAGCCTGGGAACCTCCATATGCCGCAGGTGAAGCCCCTAAAAAGCAAAAAAAAAAAAAAAAAAAAAAGAGCTGATTTAGGAACCCACAGGCCTAGGTTGGAATCCCAGCTCTACCCCTTCGTAGCTGTGTGACCTTGGGCAAGTGAATCTCAATGCTTCAATTTCCTCATCGGCAAAATGGGGATAAATAATGCATGTATGTCAAAGGATTTGGGTGAGAATTAAAGAGAATATATAGAAATCCCCCTCTTGGGCTACATATATGCTGTAGGACAGTAGCGGGTACACAGAAATACAAAGGTACCTCTGTCCTTGCTACTCAAAATGTGGGCCCAGGAGTGCTGGGCATCCTTCAGGAGCTTGTCAGAAATGCAGAGTCTCAGGCTTCTGGAAGCTACGAGGATGGGGTTTCTCAACCTCAGCCCTCCTGACGTTTGGACTGGATAATTCTTTTTTTTTTTTTTTTTTTTGTCTTTTCGCCATTTCTTGGGCTGCTCCCACGGCACATGGAGATTCCCCGGCTAGGGGTCCAATCGGAGCTGTAGCCGCCGGCCTACACAAGAGCCACAGCAATGTGGGATCCGAGCCTCATCTGCAACCTACACCACAGCTCACGGCAACGCCGGATCCTTAACCCACTGAGCAAGGCCAGGGATCGAACCCACAGCCTCATGGTTCCTAGTCAGATTCGTTAACCATTGAGCCACGATGGGAACTCTTGGACTGGATAATTCTTTGGGTGGGGCTGTGTCTACACTGTGTGATGTTTAGGAGATCCTGACCTCCGCTCACCAGATGCTAGTGTTACACCCCAACCTCCTCTTCCCCGCCCCTTTGTGACAACCAGAATTGCCTCTAGACATTGCCACCTGTCCCTTGGGAGGCCAGATTGCCCCTGGTTGAGAACCACTGCTCTAGGATTTATCATCACTGTTTTGTAGTCACAGTATTTTTTTTTTTTTTTTAAATAATCAATGATGATCTTTTATTGTGGCAGGCAAAGGGAAAAGTGCTTCTATATCCTAGAATAATACCTGGTTTCCTTTTATAAGACATTTAAGTTAAATGGAACAATGTAAAGAAATATATTAAGTAATACAGAGATATGGCAAAATATGATCATGTCATATGGAGGAAATTTGAGAAATGTGGGTTTAGAAGGACTGTATTTATCTCTCCCTCATTCCCTCCCAGCTGTACACCCTGCCTCCCACCCTTAGACTCACGTAGTCTTGCTGTGTCCATCACATTGCGTGTAGAAAGAAAATAAAATAATTTTTTGGGTTTTTTGTGTGTGTTTTTAGGGCCACACCTCTGGCATATGGAAGATGGAAGTTCCCAGGCTAGGGGTCCAATCAGAGCTGCAGCTGCCAGCCTACACCACGGCCACAGCAATGTGGGATCCTTAACCCACTGAGTGAGACCAGGGATTGAACCTGCATCCTCAAGGATACTAGTTGGGTTATTTACCACTGAGCCACCGTGGGAACTCGTAAATTTTTTTTTTTTTTTTTTTTTTTTTTGGTCTTTTTGCCTCTTCTAGGGCCTCTCTCGCAGCATATGGAGGTTCCCAGGCTAGGGGTCTAATCGGAGCTGTAGCCGCCGGCCTATACCAGAGCCACAGCAACTCGGGATCCGAGCCACATCTGCGACTTACACCACAGCTCATGGCAATGCCGGATCCTTAACCCACTGAGCGAGGCCAGGGATCGAACCCGCAACCTCATGGTTCCCGTTCGGATTCATTTCTGCTGTGCCACGACGGGAACTCCTGCCTTTCTCTTTCTGACCTCCTTCACTTAGTGTGAGAGTCTCATGAGTTCTGTCCACGTTGCTGTGCATTTCTCTTTTGACTCACACCCCTCATGCCTTTCCCTGGTGGTCCTGTGTGTCTGGGGCCCCCTTAGTCTCCTCCTTTCTCAGAACCTTCTGGAAGGCCCCCGACTTGTCTCTCCTTGGCCTCCCACTGCCCTCTCTCGGCTAACCCTTTCCCCTTGCCCCTCTCTGTCCCCAGAGGCGGAGTCCGTGGACGTGGCCGATGCCAGCAGTCCCCACGCTGAGGATTCCCCATGTCCAGCTTCTCCCTGGAAGAGGAAGCTGAGGAGTATGGATGGAGAAGAGAAGAAAAAGGTGTTGCTGTGAGTGAGGCGAGGGCCCCGGGGCCGTCCCGGTTTGGCTGAGGCGGGCAGGCCCCTTGGGTGGCTGCTGGAAGACTAAGGAGAAGGCATGGAGGGAGTCTTGAGGTTCAAGGTAGAGATGGAAGCTGTTGGGAGATGTGGTCCCCATGGAAGGATGACAGTGGACCCTCAGGACTGCCCAGGTCCTTTTTTTTTTTTTTTTTTGGTCTTTTTCTTTTAGGGCCGCACCCGTGGCATATGGAGGTTCCCAGGCTAGGGGTCCAATCAGAGCTGCAGCTGCCAGTCTACACCACAGCAACACCAAATCTGTGATCTACACCACAGCTCACGGCAACGCCGGATCCTTAACCCACTAAGCGAGGCCAGGGGTCGAACCCGTGTCCTTATGGATGCTAGTCAGGTTCGCTAACCCCTGAGCCATGACAGGAATGCCCAGGACTGCCCAGGCAGTGGAGTTTTGTTCTCAGATGGTAGTAATGCAGGCGTGAAGGTGTGGCTCTGCGGTTCAAATACAGCAGCTGTCTCTTAGCCAGCCTCTGTACTTCCACTTCATGTTTCGTAAAGCGGGGATAATAGTGGTACCTGGGTCAGAATTTGGGGGTAAATTCAGAGTGAACCCTTGCCATATAGTAAGTGCTTGGTGAAATTTGGATGTCATCAGACATTCACCAGGGAAGTAACTTATCTTAAAAGTTAGGCATTCTTGGGAGTTCCCGTCGTGGCTCAGCAGTAACGAACCTGACTAGTATCCACGAGAATGCAGGTTCGATCCCTGCCCTCGCCCAGTGGGTTAAGGATCCAGCATTGATGTGAGCTGTGGTGTAGGTCACAGACGCAGCTCGGATCTGACTTTGCTGTGGCTGTGGCGTACACTGGCTGCTGCAGCTCTGATTGACTCCTACCCTGGGAAATTCCATATGCGACTGCAGCCCTAAAAAAAGACAAAGAAAAAAAATTAGGCATTCTTGGAGCTCCCAGTTTGGACAACAGGATCAGTGGCATCTCTGCAGGTTCAATTCCCAGCCCTGCACAGTGGGTTAAAGGATCCTGAGTTGCTGCCGCTGCAGCTTTGATCACAACTGCAGCTCGGATCTGATCCCTGGCCCAGGAATTCCCTATGCCCCGGGGTGGCCAAAAAAGACAAAAAAAGCTAGGTATTATCCCTCATATTTGGATCATAGAAATATAAAAATAACTCGGTTTTCCCTGTCCTTACCTCCTCCTATCTTCCCATAAAATGGATGTCACCAAAAGGTGCTTCCTCTGGATTCTCCAGGTCCCCCTCTGATCCCCAGGGGTCCCTAGCCCATGAGCGGTGTGGGGCTGGGGTCTCACCTCTTTCTCCATCCTGACTCTCTTATCTCTGCAGGGTTCAGGACACCTCTCCTGTGACCCCACCTCCGCCACGGACCAAAAGCAGAAAGCATAGTCGGGCGCTCCAGAAGTTAAGGTACCAAGCGGCCGGGGGCTCTGGGCTGGGGTGCAGAGGGGCAGTGTGGAGGGGGGGCCCCCACCCTGGCTGACCCAGAGCTCTTTGCGCACCCCAGGGAGGTGAACAAGCGCCTCCAGGATCTCCGTTCCTGCCTGAGTCCCAAGCAGCCTCAGGGCCAGGACCACCTGAGCCAAGAAGATGAGGTGGTCCTCGTGGAGGGGCCCCCCCTCCCAGAGAACCCTCGACTCTTGCCACTCAAGATCCGGTGCCGGGCCGACCTGGTCAGATTGCCCGTCAGAATGGTAAGTGCCTGAAGGGGCTGCAGGAGGAGGGACTCAGGAGCTGCCTGCGGAGAGACTGCGCTGTCTTCCTTCACCCCTCCTGCTGTCTGGAGCTGCCCAGTGCTTTTTGCCCTCCACGCCCTTGTGCTCACTGTTCCCTTTGTCCAGACTTTACCCCCCCTCTTTTTTTTTGGTCTTTTTGTCTCCTTAGGGCCGAACCCTCGGCATATGGAGGTTCCCAGGCTAGAGGTCTAATCAGAGCTGTAGCCTCCGCCCTACGCCAGAGCCACAGCAACGCGGGATCCGCTGCGTGTGCCACTTACACCACAGCTCACGGCAACGCTGAATCCTTAATCCACTGAGCGAGGCTGGGGATCGAATCTGCAACTTCGTGGTTCCCAGTCGGATTCACTTGCTGCGCCACGGCAGGTCCTACCCCTCTCTTTTTGGCAAGCTTTCCACCCTTTTTTTTTTTTTGGCCACATCCACGGCATGCAGAAGTTTTTGGGTCAGGGATCAAACTTACGCCACAGCAGTGACAACACTGAATCCTGAGCCGCTAGGCTAAGGTTCCCCGCCAGGGAACTCTCCCACGTCCTCGCATTCTTCAAGCCGCCACTAAAACGTCCTAAGAAGCTTTGCTTGGTAGCCCCTCTCCTGGGTATGCACCCCATCTCTTTCCTTCCCTCAGACCCTGTGCTTCTGTCTTGTGCTTGCTTTGCGGCCTTAGACACCCAGATGTCACTTGGTCATTCGGTTTCCCCTAGCTTCCTGGCGAACACTAGTTTTTGCTTTTTTTTTTCCCTCCCCATGGTATATGGAATTCCTGGGACAGGGATCAGATCTGAGCCACAGTTGAAATGTACGCCACAGCTGCAGCAACACTGGATCCTTTAACCCACTGTGCCAGACTGGGAATCAAACCTGTGTCCTGGAGTTCCCATCATGGTGCAGTGGAAACGAATCTGACTAGGAACCATGAGGTTGCAGGTTCAATCCCTGGCCTCACTCAATGGGTGAAGGATCTGGTGTTGGTGTGGCTGTGGTGTAGGCTGACAGCTGTAGCTTCAGTTGAATCCCTAGCCTGGGAATCTCCATATGCCATGAGTGCGGCCCTAAAAAGCAAAAAAGAAAAGAAAAGAAAAACCTGTGTTCTTGTGCTTCAGAGATGCTGTGATCCTGTTAAGCCACAGAGGGAACTCCAAGACTATTTTTTTGGCAGAAAGACCCCAATTTTAAATGAAAAATGATAGCAGAAATGACCATTTATTTAACAGTAACTGTGCATGGAGCAAGCAACTAAGGCAGAGCTTGCAAACTGGCAGCTCACTGTGCATCTTCTTTTGCACTGGACGGTGCTTTTAAAACATGTGAGTTTATTACCAGCCTTTTTTTTTTAAACTCTTTAATGCTGAACCCGTGGCGTATGGAAATTCTCAGGCTTGGGGTGGAATTGAAGCCTATGCCACAGCCACAGCCACAAGGGATCCAAGCCTCATCTGTGACCTGTACTGCAACTTGCTGCAGTGGATCCTTAACCCACTGAGCGAGGCCAGGGATCAAACCCACATCCTCATGGATTCTAGTCGTATTCGTTTCTGCTGCCACAGTGGGAACTCTTGAACCTCTTATTTATTTTATTTTATTTTTGTTGTCTTTTTATGTTAGTTCCCAGGCTAGGGGTCAAATCAGAGCTATAGCTGCCGGCCTACGCCACAGCCACAGCCACACAGGATCTGAGCTGCATCTGCAACCCATACCATAGCTCATGGCAACCCCGGATCCTTAACCCGCTGAGCAAGGCCAGGGATGGAACCTGTGTCCTCACAGATGCTTAGTCGGGTTCTTTACCGCTGAGCCATGACAGGAACTCCGGCCAATCCCCTTAATGACTTTTTTTTTTTTTTTTTTGGTCTTTTTGCCTTTTTCTGGGGCAGCTCTTGCAGCATATGGAGGTTCCCAGGCTAGGGGTCTAATCGGAGCCGTAGCTGCCAGCCACAGCCACAGCAATGTGGGATCTGAGCTGCGTCTGTGACCTACACCACAGTTCAGGGCAATGCCAGATCCTTAACCCACTGAGCAAGGCCAGGGATCGAACCTGCAACCTCATGGTTCCTAGTCAGATTCATTAACCACTGAGCCATGACAGGAACTCCCTTGACATGCTTTTATTCTCTGCCTTGTCAGGTAGATATGGTGGAGCTCACAGCTGAGAAGTTCAGCGAGTAGTTAAGGCCAGAAACTGGGGGTAGGGGTGCGGGCGGGGGAGCACATCCAGGCAGGAAGGCCTCCTTTGCTTCTTGTCCCCCTCCCAGTCGGAGCCCCTTCAGAGCGTGGTGGACCACATGGCCACCCGTCTCGGGGTGTCCCCAAGCAGGATCCTCTTGCTCTTCGGAGAGACAGAGCTGTCCCCTACCGCCACCCCCAGGACCCTAAAGCTTGGAGTGGCTGACATCATTGGTGAGAGGAAGGCAGGGAGGCTTGAGGAGGCTCTTGCCACAGGGAGGGGATGTGGGGAGAGGCCCCGGAGGGCCAAGCTGAGGCCTGGCTTCCCCATCCTGCCTCCCACAGACTGTGTGGTGCTCGCAAGTTCTCCGGAGGCTGCAGGGACGTCCCAACTGATCCAGCTGCGGGTGCAGGGGAAGGAGAAGCACCAGATGCTGGAAGTCTCGCTGCCTCGCGTGAGTGGGAGAGCTGGCTCTCCGTGCCCTGGGCTCTCTCTTGTCAGCTGGTGGAGGATCAAGTCACTGTCCTCGGTGGTGTGGGGTTCGTGCCCATCCGAGGTCGTGGAAAAGGCCCCGTGTTCAGCTTCCTTCCCCCTTCTGCTGGGAACCTGGCTCTGATCGCCTAACTCACTTTAACTGGCTAAAGTGAATATTGCTCTTGGACTGTAACTAATAAAACCCATTGAAATTACAGTAGAAGTGACAGTCCCTGTTCTAAGGAGAACTCCTTCCCATTCAGGATATTATTGAGTTTCACAACAACCTTTTTTTTTTTTTTTGTCTTTTTGCTTTTCCTAGGGCTGCACATGCGGCATATGGAGGTTCCCAGGCCAGGGGTCGAATCAGAGCTACAGCCGCCGGCCTACACCAGAGTCACAGCAATGCAGGATCTGAGCTGCATCTGCAACCTACACCACAGCTCACAGCAATGCCGGATCCTTCACCCACTGAGCAAGGCCAGGTTCATGGTTCCTGGTCAGATTCATTAACCACTGAGCCATGATGGGAACTCCTTTTTTTGCTTTTTTTTAGGACTGCACCTGCAGCATATGTAGGTTCCAAGGCTAGGGGTCCAATCGGAGTTACAGCTGCTGGCCTATGCCACATCCACAGCAACGCCAGGTCCCAGCCACATCTGCGACTTATACTACAGCTCATGGCAACGCCCGATCTTCAACCCACTGAGCGAGGCCAGGGATTGAACCCTCAAACTCATGGTTACTAGTCGGATTCATTTTTGCTGCACCCCAAGGGGAACTACAGCAGTCTTTTTTTTTTTTTTTTTTTTTTTTTTACCATACCTGGAACGTGAAGTTCCCAGGCCAGAGATCAAACCCAAACCACAGCAGCAACTTGAGAGACAGCAATGACAGTGCTGGATTCTTTTTTTTTTTTTTTTGTCTTTTTGCCATTTCTAGGGCTGCTCCCGCGGCATATGGAGGTTCCCAGGCTAAGGGTCGAATGGGAGCTGTTGCCACTAGCCTACACCAGAGCCACAGCAACGTGGGATCCGAGCCGCGTCTGCCACCTACACCACAGCTCACGGCAACGCCAGATTGTTAACCCACTTAACAAGGGCAAGGACCGAACCCGCAACCTCATGGTTCCTAGTCAGATTCATTAACCACTGCCCCACGACGGGAACTCCTCTCTCTCTCTTTTTTTTTTTAAGGGCCACACCTTCGGCATATGAAAGTTATTCTAGGCTAGGGGTCAAATTGGAGCTGCGACGACCGGCCACAGCCACAGCAACACAGGATCTGAGCCATGTCTGCGACCTACACCACAGCTCACGGCAACGCCAGATCCTTAATCCACTGAGTGAGGCCAGGGATTGAACCCATGTCCTCACTGACTAGTAAGGCTTGTTACTGCTGAGTCACCGTGGGAACTGCTGTGGCTTCTCTTCCTACACAGACACCAGTCCTGTCACCTTAATGCCCACCGGAATCGAGTATAACCTCATCTTAACGGGACCACATCTTTCCAGCGAGGTCACGTTCACACTTACCAGGGTAGGACCACAGTTGTCTTTCTGAGGGGACACAATCAACCTGTAACACTTGGCTCAGTGTTACCCTAAAAGTTCTCTTCAGCCCCTCTTTTCAAATTCATTTTGTTGTTGTTGTTGTTTTCATTTTTGCCACACCTGTGGCATGTGGAAGTTCCCAGGCCACATGTGGATCGAGCCGGTGCCACAGGAGCGACCAGAGCCAGCTCCTTAACCTGCTGTGCCACAGGGGAACTCCATCAAATTCTCACACCCATGTTTTCTTCTCCATGCAGGATTCTCCTCTCAAGACCCTCATGTCCCGCTACGAGGAGGCCATGGGACTCTCAGGCTGCAAGCTCACCTTCTTCTTTGACGGGACAAAGCTCTCAGGCAAGGAGCTGCCGGCTGATCTGGGCATGGAATCCGGGGACCTTATCGAGGTCTGGGGCTGAAATCCCACTCCCTGTTCGGAGGCCTGGCCTGGACTTGGGGGAGAACAGCTGCCCCCCTTGGGCCCCCTAAGGGCTCGCCGAAGCTGATGTGGGACTTCTCTTCAACCTGAAGCAAAGTTAAGGAGTGATCTTTGACCCCCACACCCCGCTTTCCTGTCGACCCCAGTTTCAAGCCTTTAGTTCCCCAGTTAGTTGTGTGGTTGTCCTTGCTGCCTTGGGTGGACTGTGGTTCCATCCACAGGGTGTGCTGACTTTTGCAGCCACCGGCTGGGACATGGAGAAGGCACCCTCCCCCTCCTCCTCCCCCCCCATCACCCTTTCCTTCTTTGAAATGTTTATTTTATGAAGCTGCTCGTGTTTACAGGGTGGGTTGAAATCAGGAAGGATTGGGTATGGGATTCCAGGCCCGGGATCTAGGCCCCATCTAGGAGCAGCGGTGGCCTCCGTGTCCTCTGGGGATGAAGTGTGCTCGAGGCACAGACAGGGCTGTGGCTTCCCGGCCAGCAGGACACTAAATGATCAGCCCACACATG
Organism: Sus scrofa; assembly: GCF_054392235.1. Taxonomy (NCBI): domain Eukaryota; kingdom Metazoa; phylum Chordata; class Mammalia; order Artiodactyla; family Suidae; genus Sus; species Sus scrofa. The sequence goes on from NC_139385.1 coordinate 18,492,993, forward strand.
CATTAGCTTGAGTGGAGGCAGATGATGGCTCTTCTTTTGAAGAATACAAGGTAGATTCTCAGCCTTGCATGTCTTCCTCGTCCCAGGTCCCTTTCGAGCCACCTTCCTGATGCACAGACTGTGGAAGGCATAATTGAACACCCTGAGCCCTTTGGTTTCGGATCTCAGGATTACAGTCCACACCAGGCTTCTCTGGTCTTAAGGCTTTTCTTCTTCCTTCACGCCATCCTCTCCTGTTAAGCAGCCTTTCTAAGGTGTCAATTACATGTCTTTGAATGTGAATGTATCCTTGAAAAATGCTGTATGTGTGAATATACCTTTTCTGTTTGTCATATTATTATTATTCTTACTTTTTTGTCTTTTTGTCTGTTCAGGGCCGCACCCATGGTGTATGGAGGTTCCCGGGCTAGGGGTTGAATTGGAGCTGTAGCTGCCAGCCTACACCACAGCCACAGCAACGTGGGATCTGAGCTGAGTCTGCAACCTACACCACAGCTCACGGCAACGCCGGATCCTTAACCCAGTGAAGGAGGCCAGGGATCGAACCTGCGTCCTCATGGATGCTAGTCGGGTTTGTTAACTACTGAGCCTTTACGGGAACTCCTATATGTCCTATGATGCTGTAGATCTTACACTGTTCCTTTGTTTATTCAACATGAATTGCTTGTACTCCATCAGCTTCATTTCTTGGAACTGCTCTGAGGTTTTATTTTTTCGGCTGCGCCCACGACATGTAGATGTTCCCTGGCCTGGGATCGAACCTGTGCCACCATAGTGACAATGCTGGATCCTTAATTACTAGGCCACCAAGGAGCTCCCACAGTGCACATCTTTTTATGTGTCCCCTTTCGGGCTATGGAACGTTCTCCAGCAGAGGTACCCAAGATGGGATTATGGGTCAGACAGGTTAATTTCTCTATTTTTTTTTTTTTTAAGAATGGTCATTGAAGAGTTCCCGCTGTGGCACAATGGGATTGGTGGCGTCTCCGCAGGGCCAGGATGCAGGTTTGATCCCTGGCCTGGCACAGTGGGTTAAAGGATCTGGTGTTGCCGCAGCTGTGGAGCAAGTCAGAACTGCAGTGGGCCTCTGATTCCTGGCCTGGAAACTCCATATGCTGTGAGGTGGCCAAAAAAAAAAAAAAAAAAAAAGAAAGAAAGAAAAGAAAGGTCATTGACTCTCCCACTTAAAAGCTTCCTGTTTCTCCTTAGCCTGACCAGCACTTGTCACCGCCCAGCTTTCTAACTTTTGCCTCTATTGGGTATAAAGTGGTGCCATGTTTTAATGTACATTCATCTGCTCACCAGTCCTTTGGGGAATTTCTTCACACACCTGTCAGCCTTTCTGGTTTCTCTTGGGGTGAACTGCTCATGTATCTTTGCTCATTTTCTCCTGGGGGCTTCTTACCTTTTTTGTGATTGTTCATTTGTTTATTCTCAAGGATTGCTTGTATATTCCTGGGAAGTTGCAAATAACTCTCTGAATGGCATTTGTATATCCACGAGGGTCCCTCACTGACTAGAAATTCTTAATTTTAATGTAGATGAAGTAACTATTTTGTTCATATCATTTGTTGCTTTTTTGATTTCTTATTTAAAAGTAGTTAAGATGGCACACATTTTCCTTGCTTGGTTTAGTGGCTTTTTTTTTCACATTTAGGGTACTAAACATTGGGCAATAGTCTAGCTTACACACTAGTGTGTGTACTGGCTGGCATCGACTGCCTGGTCAAATATTTGTTCTCATTGGTTGATGCTGGGCCATACTGGCTGCTGAATATTGAGTATTAATTTTTTTTTTTTTTTCTTTTTAGGGCCACACCTGACAGCATATGGAGGTTCCCGGGCTAGGGGCTGAATCGAAGCTGTAGCTGCCGGCCTACACCACAGCCACAGCAACTCGGGATCCGAGCCATGTCTGCAACCTACACCACAGCTCACGGCAACATCAGATCCTTAACCCACTGAGCAGGAGCAGGGATTGAACCCAAGTCCCCATGGACACCAGTCGGGTTCATTAATCGCTGAGCCACAATGGGAACTCCTGAATGTTGAATGTTACTTTTAAACTACTTGAGGAGTTTCCCTTGTGGCTCAGGAGGTTAAGAACCTGACATAGTGTCCTTGAGAATTTAGGTCCAATACCTGACCGTATTCAGTGGATTAAGGATCCGGTGCTGCTGTGGCTGTGGTGGAGGCTGGCAGCTGCAGCTCCAATTCGACCCCTAGCCTGGGAACCTCCATATGCCGCAGGTGTGGTCATTAAAAAAAAAAAATTAATTAGCAAATAAACTATTTGAAGTTCACCTTTGTCTATGAGATCCGGGTTTTAGTTTCACTGTCTAATAAGTCCATTTTCTCAGCACTGTCTACTAAGAAAGCCATGAATTTTCCAGTGATACATAGTCTAATTTTGACAAAAGCATATCATTCTCTTTAAAAAGTTTCTCTGTTGGAATGTGGCATTCCTTTGCACTTGAAATGTGGGAAATAGACAAAGACATTTTTTAAACATGGAAATAACTCATAATATGGTATAACTCATTTTTTTCTGCAGCTAGTTTATGACCATTAACAAGTCTGAACACATGAAAATGATACATTGAATCTTAACAGAATAAACGGGAATACATTCAGCATGTGTGTATTTGAGGATTTTTGTCTCTGTGTCCCTCCTGTGACTCCCTCCCCTGTGGCTTCCTGGACCACTCTTCCTTCAGTCTTGGAAAGTCAGTGAGTGCCTGTCCCCTACACCTGAGGTCTTATTCAGGGTCTTACTGAGGACTATTGCTCAGGAGACAGCCTCTCAGTGCTGAAAAACTGCTCCAAAGAGGTAAGCAACAAGGCTATTTGACATGTAAATCTTTTTTTTTTTTGTCTTTTTGCCATTTCTAGGGCCACTCCTGCGGCATATGGAGGTTCCCAGGCTAGGGGTCGAATCGGAGCTGCAGCCGCCGGCCTACACCACAGCCACAGCAACTTGGGATCCGAGCCATGTCTGCGATCTATACCACAGCTCACGGCAATGCTGGATCCTTAACCCACTGAGCAAGGCCAGGGATCGAACCCGCAACCTCATGGTTCCTAGTCGGATTCGTTAACCACTGAGCCACGACAGGAACTCTGTAATTTTTTTTTTTTTTTTTTTTTTTTTTGTCAGGGAATATAGGCCATCAGCATACATTCTGGTAAAAAGATGCTAAGAATCACAAAGAACAGTTTTCTCGACTTAATGATTATAGTGCTTTTCTACACATGGGAAGATGGAAGAAGTGGGGTTCATTAAAATTCTTCCTGAGGAATTCCCATTGTGGCGCTCCCGTTGTGGTGCAGTGGAAACAAATCGGACTAGTACCCATGAGGATGTGGGTTTGATCCCTGGCCTCGCTCAGTGGGTTAAGGAGCTGGCGTCGCTGTGGCTGTGGCGCAGGCCGCCAGCTGCAGCTCTAATTGACCCCCCAGCCTGGGAACTTCCATATGCTGTGAGTGTGGCTCTAAAAGGCAAAAATTAAAATAAAATAAAATAGTAAAACAAAATAAAACAGTAAAATAAAGTAAAATAAAATAACATAGTAAAGCAAAATAAAATAAAATAAATTCTGCCTGAAAGGCCTATGAACTACTTAACAGCCTGTTTGTCCAAAGCACATCCTTTTTCCAGCCTTGATGTCTTCTCTGAGGCACAGGGTACTTTATCTGGTTATTGCCTAAATCCCTGGTCTGCTGCACTGAGTGCTCTGTCAGTCAGCAGCTACAGTGGGTTAATCTTTGGAGACTTGGATGGAGCGTGAAATGCTCTTTGCTCTCCTTTTGTTGGCAGAGTTCAAGGACCGCTCTCAGAGAGGCTCTCAAACCTTGTTGACCAGGTCAAATGCCCCTGCTATCCGGTCCTTATAATACATACCAGACTCGGAGTTCCCGTCATGGCGCAGTGGTTAAAGAATCCAACTAGGAACCATGAGGTTGTGGGTTCAGTCCCTGCCCTTGCTCAGTGGGTTAAGGATCCAGCGTTGCCGTGAGCTATGGTGCAGATTGCAGACGTGGCTCGGATCCTGCGTTGCTGTGGCTCTGGCGTAGGCCGGGGGCTACAGCTCCGATTCGACCCCTAGCCTGGGAACTTCCATATGCCGCAGGAGCGGCCCAAAGAAATAGCAAAAAGACAAAAAAAAAAAAAAAAAAGAAAATACATACCAGACTCTTTTGTGCTACTTGTCATAGAAATTCCCCAAGAAATTCCAGGAGTACCTGTTGTGGCGCAGTGGAAACGAATCTAATAACCATGAGGTTGGGGGTTCAATCCCTGGCCTCGCTCAGTGGGTTAAGGATCCAGCGTTGCCGTGAGCTGTGGTGTAGGTAGCTGGCAGCTGTAACTCTAATTTGACCCCTAGCCTGGGAACTTCCATATCCCACAGGTATGGCCCTAAAAAGAAAAAGAAATTCCACATGTACTTATATTCCAGAAATACAATTCCAAAGCAAATGGAGCAAAAACTTGGCTCTACTTGAAACCAATAGGTCTGTATGGACAAAGTGATTTTTCTGACCTTAAAGGAAATTTAATTTTGAGATCCATCTAATTAAAAGGGACTTGTGGAGTTCCCGCTGGGCTGCAACAGGATCAGGATTGGTGGTGTCTCTACATTGGATTTCCAGGCCGGCACAGTGAGTTACAGGATCTAGCGCTGTTGCAGGTGCAGCTTGTATCTGATTCCTGGCCCGGGAACTCTATATGCCATGGGGTGACCAAAAAAGAGGGAGAAAAAGGAACCTGTACTTGGAGAAGAGCCAAATATTCTTCCCATTTGGCAAAACCAAGTAGCATAAAAATACTTGCCTTTATAACCAGAGTTTTATTTTCATTAATGTCCAGAGGTATTGTGTTTGGACCTCAGGCTTTTTTTTTTTTTTTTTTTTTTGCTTTTAGGGTCACAACCTTGACACATGGAAGTTCCCAGGCCAGGGGTCGAATGTGAGCTGTAGCCACCGGTCTACACCACAGCCACAGCCACATCAGATCTGAGCCTCATCTTTGACCTAAACCATAGCTCACGGCAATGCTGGATCCTTTAACCCACTGAGCAAGACCAGGGATCAAACCTGCTTCCTCATGGATACTAGTCAGGTTCTTTTTTTTTTTTTTTTTTGTCTTTTTGCTATTTCTTTGGGCTGCTCCCACTGCATATGGAGGTTCCCAGGCTAGGGGTCGAATCGGAGCTGTAGCCACCGGCCTATGCCAGAGCCACAGCAACGCGGGATCTGAGCTGCGTCTGCAACCTACACGACAGCTCACGGCAACGCCGGATCGTTAACCCACTGAGCAAGGGCAGGGACCAAACCCGCAACCTCATGGTTCCTAGTCGGATTCGTTAACCACTGCGCCACGACAGGAACTCCCTAGTCAGGTTCTTAATGCTCTGCTCCTCAAAGGAACTATTTTAAATCTACAGTTCAATAAGTTTTAGCGGACGTATACATCCTACAGACGTTTCGGGGTGCCTCTTTGTACCTCTCCCTCCCCCTGACCCTAGGCAACCACTAGTCTGCTTTGTCACTTTAGTTTTGCCTTTTCTGGATTTTTGTACAAATGGAATAATACTGTATGCAGTCTTTTGTGTCGGGGTCTTTCACTTGGCACAATGTTTTTGAGATTTATCCATATTATGTGTAGCATTGATGGATATACGCTTCACCTGTTGATGGACACTTGTTTTTTTGGTTTTCATTTTATGGCTATTACAAATAAGGCTTCTAATGAACCTGAATTTTGCATACAGGCTTTTGTTTGAACATGTTTTCATTTCTCATGGATAGCTACCTAGTAGTGGAGTTGATCGGTCACATGGGAAGTGTATACTTAATATTTTTTTAGTGTCTGTTTAATTTTAATTTTAATTTTTTTTGTCTGTTTAATTTTTAAAGAAAAACTGCGAATTCGCTTCCCAAAATAGCTGTACTATTTGCAATTCCCATAAATACTGTATGAAGGTTTTAGTTTCTCCATATCATTTCCAGGATTTTATCAGGGCCTTTATTTTTTCTTTGTTTAAGCCATTCTAGTATAGTAGTATCTTAATGTGGTTTTAATTGTATCTTCCTTAATGACCAATGGTGTCATATTCTTGTTGGCCATTCATTTATCTTTTGCGAGATGTCTGTTCAAATCTTTTGCCCACTTAAAAAATTATGTTTTTTAGTGTTCGTCGTGGCTCAATGGAAACAAATCTGACTAGTATCCATGAGGATGTAGGTTTGACCCCTGGCCTTGCTCAGTGGATTAAGGATCTGGCATTGCCGTGAGCTGTGATGTAAGTCACAGACGCAGCTTAGATCTGGCGTTGCTGTGGCTGTGGCTTAGGCCTGCGCCTATGGCTCCAATTTGACCCCTAGTCTGGGAACCTCCATATACCACGGCTGCAGCTTTAAAAAGGCCAAAAAAGGAGTTCCTGTCGTGGCGCAGTTGTTAACGAATCCGACTAGGAACCATGAGGTTGCGGGTTCGGTCCCTGCCCTTGCTCAGTGGGTTAACGATCCGGCGTTGCCGTGAGCTGTGGTGTAGGTTGCAGACGCGGCTCGGATCCTGTGTTGCTGTGGCCCTGGCGTAGGCCGGTGGCTACAGCTCCGATTGGACCTCTAGCCTGGGAACCTCCATATGCCGCCGGAGCGGCCCAAGAAATAGCAAAAAGACCAAAAAAAAAAAAAAAAAAAAAAAAAAAAAAAGGCCAAAAAAAAAATTTGTGTTTTTGTCTTACTAAGTTTTGTTGAATTATTTTTTGGCTGCACCCACAGCATGCAGAAATTCCCAGGTCAGCCCAGATCAGGGACTGAACCCGAGCCACAGCAGTGATAATGCCAGAGGGATCCTTTAGCCCCTAGGCCATCAGGGAACCCTGTTTTACTGAGTTTTAAAAGTTCTTGGAGGAGTTCCCGTCGTGGCGCAGTGGTTAACGAATCCGACTAGGAACCATGAGGTTGCGGGTTCGGTCCCTGCCCTTGCTCAGTGGGTTAACGATCCGGCGTTGCCGTGAGCTGTGGTGTAGGTTGCAGACACGGCTCGGATCCCGCGTTGCTGTGGCTCTGGCGTAGGCCGGTGGCTACAGCTCCGATTCGACCCCTAGCCTGGGAACCTCCATATGCCGCGGGAGCGGCCCAAAGAAATAGCAAAAAAAAAAAAAAAAAAAAAAAGTTCTTGGAGTTCCTGCTGTGGTACAATGGGATCAGCGGTGTCTAAGGAGCACTGGGATGCGGGTTCCATCCCTGGCCCTGTGTTAACTATCTGGTGCTGTCACAGCTGAGGCTTGGGTCTCAACTGCAGCTCAGATCTGATCCCTAACCTGGGAATTTTACATGCCTCGGGGCAGCCAAAAAGAAAAAAAAAAGTTCTTTAGGGAGTTCCCACTGTGGCTCAGCAGGTTAAGAATCAAACAAGTATGAAGATGAAGGTTCAATCCCTGACCTCGATCAGTGGGTTAAGGATCTGGCATTGCAGCAAGCAGCAGTGTAAGTCACAGACAAGGCTCGGATCTGGTGTTGCTGTGGCTGTGGTGTAGGCTGGCAGCTGCAGCTCCAATTTGACCCCTAGTCTGGGAACTTCCATATGTCATAGGTGTGGCCCTAAAAATAAATAAGTAAATAAATAAAAGTTCTTTATACACCTGGATATAAGTCACTTGTCAGATACATGCTTTGCAAATACTTCCTTCCAGTCTGTGGTTTGCCTTTTCATTTGACAGGTGCAATTTCACATGTGTATGAATAGCTGTCCCCTTCAGATAAGCTCCAGATAAATCTGCATTTGCCTGACACCAGACACAATGCCAGGTATAGAGTACATGCTCAACAGCACTGAGGAAATTCAATGAATACAATCTGAAATCCCTCTCCATCTCTTTCTTTTAGGCCCACATGGCAGACTAGGCTTAATGTTCTGAAACATGAAGTACCTCCTGGGGGCAATGCCAAGTAGGTCCTGGACTCAGGTTTCAGGTAAGGCCTCTTGGGGGCCTCAAGATCTTAGGAGACTAGAATTTCAGCAGACGGGCTTAGAGGTCTGGTTGGAAGAGGGATCTTGAATTTGCATTTGCATAGAACTTCACTAATTTTACTTAGAGTGTATGTTTATCAGCTGTAGCTTGGTGATTGGGGCAGGGAGGTGCCAAGCAACCAAGCTGTTTTGGTGCCAAGGCTCTGTAGTCTTTGAGCCCAGTCTGCAGCTTGGCCTCCTGAGCCCCTGCCTGTTCCAAGAGAGACCATTAGAAGGCGCAAGGGCTTCGGTCCCGTTAGAGGCGAGGGAAAAACCGACTCCACACGCGGTGGATAAATTCTGGGGAGGCTTTCTTCAACGCCTGCAGGGAAAGCTCAGGGATTTAGAGGGAGCTGACCGAGGCCACGCAAGAGGCCAGGACTGGGAGCCGCTGTTCACCATTCATTCATCACTGAGCATGTATGAAGCCCCAAACGGACACAGTAGGTAAGAGCGTAAGAACTGTTCCTTGCATATGGAGTTCCCAGGGGTCGAATGTGAGCTGTAGCCACCGGTCTACACCAGAGCCACAGCAACGCGGGATCCGAGCCGCGTCTGCGACTTACACCACAGCTCACGGCAACGCCGGATCCTTAACCCGCTGAGAAAGGCCAGGGATCGAACCCGCAACCCCATGGTTCCTAGTTGGATTCGTTTCGGCTGTGCCACGAAGGGAACTCCAATTTCCAGACCCTTTTAACATTCCATTATCTAATCTGATCTCGTTCGATAAGAAGCAGGCCTTGCAGATAAGGAAGCCGAGATTCAGACGGTCAGGGACTCGCACTAGGTCACCTAGACTCCTTTAGGTCGTCTGTCGGTCCTGCCTGAAAAACTGGGTGGAGAGCTCCCGCTGCCGCCTTCAGTCACGTGATGCGAGAGCGGCAGAGAAGCCGCAGGGGCGCGCGCGGCCTCCGTAGTCGCGTCGGGGGCTGACCCACCTTGGCGTTCACCGCCCCCAGCCCAGCTCTGGTGTCACATGACCGGCTCTTAGGCAACATGGCGGCGGCCGTGGGGCAGAGCCGGGGCTGAGGGCTCGCGAGTGCGGTGGGCTCCTACCGGGGGTGAAGGGTGCCTCAGCTGGGGGAGTAGGGGACTCGAACCTCAACCCATTCCTGTCCCCGACCTCACCGGGTTCCACTCGTCTCCTCCGCGCGGTGTGTCTGCCGGGGCGGGGACGCATGATAGAGCCCGGGTTCCATCCCCGGTGCTCTGGGCTTCGGGGCAAGCTCCTCCCGGTCTCCCGGCGCACCTGCTTTGCCTGGGTTCCCCCTCCATCCTCCTTTCTCCAGCCTCCTCCCCACGCAGGGATCGTCAGTGGGACCGGAGCGCGGGCGGGCGCGACCCCCCGGGACCATGTCCGGGTCCGACTCCACGCCCTTCCTCAGCCAGGCGGATGACACGGATGACGGACCGGCGCCCGGCATCCCGGGCTTGCCGGGGCCCATGGGGAACCCGAAGTCCGAGGATCCCGAGGTCCTGGACCGGGAGGGACTGCAGCGCATCACGGGCTTGTCTTCAGGCCGCTCGGCTCTCATAGTGGCGGTGCTGTGCTATATCAACCTCCTCAACTACATGGACCGCTTCACCGTGGCTGGTACTGACTTCAGGGAGAAAGTTAGAAGAGGGGAAGGGAGCGGGTTTCCGAAGGTGGGGCGGCCTCGGCCAGCGCATCCTGAGTCTTCTTCTTCCCAGGCGTCCTTCCGGACATCGAGCAGTTCTTCGACATCGGAGACGGTAGCTCCGGCCTCATTCAGACCGGTGAGTGGAGGTCCCTCCTGGGGGCACAGCAGATCTTTTATCTTGTCTACTCCAGCTGGGGCTGCATCCTGGCATGCCTGGGGAGTCATTTGTGCGAGGTACGGTGGCCAGAGGGCTGTGATTTTTGCCCTGAGGCGGTCCTGTTGAGTTAGGAGCCATATTTACAGAGAATTAAAGAGGGAGTCAGTTCGTTGTCACGGTGAAGTCAGACCTGGGTTTCAATCTCAGCTTTCCACGTAATGTGATCGCTGGCAAGGCTCTCAATCTCTCTAAGCCTCACTTTCCTTGTGGGTGAGATGGAGTTCGTAATAACCCAGCTCACCCCTTGGGACCGATGTGAGGGTTAGATGAGATAGTGCTGGTGAAGGGCATAGGACAGTGTTGGAAAATGCTGGGCACCCAGTAAATAATGGCAGCAGAGTGTCTGGAAAGGGGAGAGGTGAGTTTTACTTGTTCAGAACTTGGGATTTGTGGGAGGGCCAAAGCCAGGGCCAAGTCTCTTTTCCTTCCTTCTCTCCTTCATTTCTGTGCTGGTAGCAGGTGGAGGCCCTGGAGCTAATAACATCCAAAGAACTTGGCCAAACCTTTTACACCCATTGTCTTCTAATCCTTTTATCAGCCAAGGAATCCTTATTATTATTTTATAGAGGCAGTAGGTAGTATTATCTGCATTTATATAAAGAAACTGAGGCTAGGAGAAGAGTTAAGACTTGCCTGGGGTCACACAACAAAAGGCAGAAGAGGAGTTGGAAACCAGGTTTTGCAGTGTTTTTTTTTTTTTTTTTTTTTTTGCTGCCCTCCAGGCTGCTAAGGAACTGGAGGTATTTAAGCCAACGTTCCATGGAATGAAAATGAGATCATAGGTCCAGGTCTGCAAAGCTCTTAAAAGTTGTTGAGTTTAGGGGAGCTCCCATTGTGGCTCAGTAGAAATGAATCTGACTAGTATCCACGAGGATGTGGGTTTGACCCCTGGCCTCACTCAGTGGGTTAAGGATCCAGTGTTGCTGTGAGCTGGGGTGTACGTCGCAGACAAGGCAGCTTGGATCTGGTGTTGCTGTGGCTGTGGCATAGGATGGCATCTGCAGCTCCAACTCTACCCCTAGCCTGGGAACTTTCATATGCTGCAGATGCAACTCTAAAAAAAAAGAAAGAAAGAAATTTTTTTTTTTTTTTTTTTTTGTCTTTTCTAGGGCCGCTCCCACGGCATATGGAGATTCCCAGGCTAGGGGTCTAATCGGAGCCATAGCCACAGGCCTAAGCCAGAGCCACAGCAACGTGGGATCTGAGCCGCGTCTTCGACCTACGCCACAGCTCACTGCAACGCTGGATCCTTAACCCACTGAGCAAGGCCAGGGATCGAACCCGCAACCTCATGGTTCCTAGTCGGATTCGTTAACCACTGTGCCACGACGGGAACTCCAAAAAGTTGTTGAGTTTAGATAAGAAACAGGTTTTTCTCAGCAGCCCTGTTCATGTTTTCATGCAACACAAGTGTGTTGAGCACCTGTTTTGTGCTGGGCAGTAACTGTTCAGTAAAAGAAGACAGAACAAATGTGGTAAAGAGAATGGATATGTGATGGATGGGAAGGTTTCTGAGCTGAAGGTGAAGGAGCTTAGTTAGGTCTGTGAAGCTCAGAGAAGAGGAGAGACCATTCCAGACAGTGAGGACTGCAGGTGCCCAAAGCCTTAAGATGGTATTGAACCTGGCAGTTGGACCTTTGGGAGGCAGCGAGGGATGAATGTGAGGTTGAGAAGGTAGCAAAGGGCCAGATCAGATAAGTGTGTTTTGGCCAAGATACGGAGTTTGGATTTCATCGAGTGGATGAAAGTGAGGCGTCAGCTGCGCCATCCCTTCTACGGTGGAAGATTTGAAAGATGTTTCAGGAGTTCTCTTGTGGCTCACAGGGTGAAGAACTGGCTAGTATCCCAGAGGATTTGGGTCCAATCCCCGGCCTCGCTGGGGTTAGGGATCTGCCATTGCCATAAGCTGCAGCGTAGGTCACAGATGCCGCTCGGATCTGGCATGGCTGTGGCTGTGACCAGCAGCTACAGCTCCAGTTGGACCCCTAGCCTAGGAACTTCCATATGCCACAGGTGCACCCCTAAAAAAAAAGACAAAAAAAAAAGAATGATGTTTCAGATGGGGCCGGGCTCCCCGCTCCCTGACACCACACTTAGGAAGCTCTGGTAGTTTCTGGGTTGGGAATTATTTACCCGCACCCGCTTCTTCCCTGAGCTGGGGTGGGGGTTGGGGTAGGGATACTGGGGCTGGGCTGTGACTCTCTGCTTCCCCCCAGTGTTCATCTCCAGTTACATGGTGTTGGCACCTGTGTTTGGCTACCTGGGTGACAGGTACAATCGGAAGTATCTCATGTGCGGGGGCATTGCCTTCTGGTCCTTGGTGACACTGGGGTCATCCTTCATCCCCAAAGAGGTGAGGTCCCACGCTGGCTCCTGCTTCTGCCCCCCACCCCACCCCCGCCTCCTCCATCAGTCTTTGCTGTTGTTCTTTGGAGTCACTGAAGACAGGACCAAGGGAGCTTGTGCAATTTCCTTGGTCCAACTTCTATCCCCTCCTTGCCTGAGTTATCCGCCTATCCCCTCCTCTCCCCTTTTATTCCAGAACCTTCTTCCGTCCGTCATCCCTTCTCCCCCTGACCATTGACTCTTCCCACTGCACACTTAAAACACTCAGGTTTCTCTGCCTCGAGAAGGACCTTATCGACCGCCCTCTCTCCATCTTCCTCTTCCCGAAAGGACCCCTGGACTAGCTCCAGTCTGGGTGAAAGAGCAGCCAGAAGGAAGCTCTTCTTTTGCCTGCCCTTCCTCTCCTCCCTCTCCCCCCTTGAGCGCTGCTGGTTAACCTGCCCCCACCTGGCCACTGCCAAAGTCAACAGCGCCCTCTCAATTGCTAACTGTAGCTCCTATTTCCTTGTCCTGTTGTTGCTAGACCTCCTGAGAGCCTCTGGCTCTGTTGACCCACTTCTTCCTTCCAGAAACTCCCTTCACCTTCCTCGATGCCCCTCTTCTGGTGTTTGTCCTGCCTCCCTAGCTCTTGCATCTTTGCCCCTTTGAAATCTCCTCTGTCTGTTGTTCTCACTCTCTGCCCTTGGACTCTGTCTCCTCTGCCCCAGACACAAGATAGGCTCATTGAGCGATTGTGCCTTGTCTTGAGCTTCTGGTGTCCTTGGGAGACGAATAAACCCCCACCTAAGATCATTATTCACTATTGGGGTGTCTTAGGTGGGTTGGGCAAGACAGAAGCTAAGATTGACTTGTGCACCTGCTGGGTGCAAGGTGATGAAGCATCCTTTGGTTGTCCAATTCTCACACTAGTTATGTGAACAGTTGTTATTATTCCCCTTTTGCAGATAAGGAAACAGAGGCTCAGAGAGGTTAAGTTGCTTTCTCAAAGTCACAGCTAGTACGTAGTGGAGCCAGGATTCAAGCTCAGGTCTGTTTGATTTGAAAACCCAGGCCTCTCCTGCCATCCCCATCACCTTCTCAGAGCTGGCTGGTGAGGTTGGCCGGGAGGCTGGCCGCCAGGTGGGGTGCCACTTCCCCCGTGTCTCGTTCCCCAGCGATTCTGGCTGCTCCTTCTGACCCGGGGCCTGGTGGGGGTTGGGGAGGCCAGTTACTCCACCATCGCGCCCACCCTCATCGCTGACCTCTTCGTGGCAGACCAGCGGAGTCGGATGCTCAGCGTGTTCTACTTTGCCATCCCGGTGGGCAGGTGAGGGGACCTCGGGCATGGCGGGGAGGCAGAAGGGCTTTGCCTGGGATGTGACTGACCAGCTGTCTCTCCCCAACCCACTGCAGTGGTCTGGGTTACATCGCAGGCTCCAAAGTGAAAGATGTGGCCGGGGACTGGCACTGGGCTCTGAGGGTGAGTCTGGTCACAGCCTGGGAGAAGCTCAATAATATGCTCATTGATTCCTCCTTTTCTACCTTCAAACATCCAGTTTTTAAGGCAGTGCTCACTCTGCCAAGCCTGCAGGAAGCCTAGCTGCCCTCACCATGAAGCCACATGATAGACCAAACTCTTGGTTGCAGGTGACAAAAAACCCATTGTAAAACTGTAAGCCCTCAAATGGGACTGTATTGGCTCTGATAATAGAAAGTCCCCAGAATAGTGAGCTTCAGGTGCAGCTGGATCCAGGACTCCCCCCCGTCACAACTCTGCTTTCCTGTTTGTTATTGTCCTTCTCGAGGAAGTGAAAGCTCCTTGTGTTTAACTTCCCATTTAGAAACTTGAGCACCCTGGATCCTTGAGCAATAGTCCTGGATGGTGTCTGATTAGACAAACATGGGTCATATGCCTGCCACTGAATCTGTCTCCGAGGCCTGGGAGATGTACATGACTCTCACTGGCCAAGTCTGGGTTACAAGCCGCACCCTATTTGAACCACGTGGGTTGAGAGAAGTGGGCGAATATTAGGGTACTGTTACCAAAGAGGGAACAGTTAGGCTTGCAGAAACCCCAGTGGCAGGGGCCTTAGTGGCATTCGCCCCCGCCCCCCAGTCACAAGTTCAGCTTCCTTGAGCAGGCACTCGCTAGGAGTTTGAGGTCTTGGGGCCTGAGTTGCCTTTGTATATCCACACATTCTCTCGGCCCCTACGGTTGAGTGTCGCCCAGTCTCTGCTTTTTCTGAAGCCCGCTCTTTCCCCAGGTGACTCCAGGTCTAGGAGTGCTGGCCGTTGTACTGCTGTTCCTGGTAGTACGGGAGCCACCAAGGGGAGCCGTGGAGCGCCACTCAGACTCACCACCCCTGAACCCCACCTCATGGTGGGCAGATCTGAGGGCTCTGGCCAGAAAGTGAGTTTCGCTTGTTGCTAGCACAACATGGGAGGCCCCCCACCTTGGGGGCACCAGGGTCTACGTTGAGATTTAAGTGGGTGTGGTCTTTGTTCAGTTTGCTGTCAGCTGGCTCTACCCCACTGCCAGGAATTTGGCCACTACTGCCCCCTTGTGGCCTATGCTTGAATTACAGGCCCAGATTCTTGGGAGCCAGGACAGCCTCCATAACCTAGTGCCCTGACTATTCAAATAAGCCAGGGGAGTTCCCTGGTGGTTCAGTGGCTTAAGGATCCAGCATTGTCACTGCTGTGGCTCTGGTTACTGCCCTGACCTGGGAACTTCCTCATACTGTGGTTGTGGCCAAAAATTTTTTTTTAATCAGCCTGGAAGGGAGAACAGAAGTCCCTGATCCCGATACCTCAGTGGAGTCTGACTTCCTCCCTCCTAATTGTCTGAAGTCCTAGTTTCATCCTGTCCTCCCTCGGCTTCACTGCTGTGGCCTTTGTTACGGGCTCCCTGGCTCTTTGGGCTCCTGCTTTCTTGCTGCGTTCCCGTGTGGTCTTGGGTGAGACCCCACCCTGCCTTCCTGGAGACTCCTGCTCTTCCTCTGACAGGTACCCAAATGGGGGCTGGGCTGGGTGGCCTGCAGATGGCAGGGGATGAGGTGGCGTGTCTGGGATTCAGACTCAGGCAAGGAGAGTTTGGATCCTTTGTCTGCAAGCTACTTCCTCCCCCCGAGTGTCAGTTTCCCAGTCTGGGAAATGGGTGCCCTCCTCTAGGAGCATTGCGAACATGGGGTGCTGTGCCTGGACAGACCTGGTCGTGAGGGTGGCTGGGATGGACCATCTTTCTCTCTGGGCCATGGGGGGTGAGGCCAGGGGGCTTTGTGGGCAGAGGGACTAGCCCCCCCCCCTCCCCCCAGCCTCATCTTCGGGCTCATCACCTGCCTCACCGGGGTCCTGGGTGTGGGCCTGGGTGTGGAGATCAGCCGCCGCCTCCGCCGCTCCAACCCCCGGGCTGACCCGCTGGTTTGTGCTGCTGGCCTCCTGGGCTCCGCACCCTTCCTCTTCCTGTCGCTTGCCAGTGCCCGTGGTAGCATCGTGGCCACCTATGTGAGTAACCAGCAGGTGTCTGAGGGGGCCTTCTGGGTCCAGGGTGGAGGAACAGTGCCCTGGGGCAGGACCAGGATCAGAGCCAACTCTGGAGGGGAAACACCTGGCTCTGGGTCTCAGCTCTGGCGCTTCTTAGGTGTTTGACACGGGGCAAGTGCCTTAACCTCTCTGGGCTCCGTTCCGTCTGCAGTAACATGGGAGTCATTGGTAGCACCTGCCTCCTGGGGGTGTCGTGAGGGTTAAGCGAGCTAAGAGGTGGGCCTGGTACCCGGCGACCCTCCGTGTGTCTGCCTTGCGACGAGCCTAGTGCCCCACCTCTGGTCCCTTTCCCTCACGGCCTACCTCCCATCGCCCAGATTTTCATTTTTATTGGAGAGACCCTGCTGTCCATGAACTGGGCCATCGTGGCTGACATTCTGCTGGTGAGTAAGGGCGCCGTGCTCCAGGGTTACCCCAGAGGCTGATGGGAGCAGGGAGCGGGGGCCAGGAGGCCCCACTTGCCTTGAATGCCTTGAATGCCCTTCTTCAAAACCCAGCCCTGGGAGTTCCCATTGTGGCTCAGTGGTTAACGAATCGGACTAGGAACCATGAGGTTGCAGGTTCGATCCCTGGCCTTGCTCAGTGGGTTAAGGAGCTGTGGTATAGACTGCAGACGTGGCTGGGATCCTGCATTGCTGTGGTTCTGGTGTAGGCCGGCGGCTACAGCTCCAATTAGACCCCTAGCCTGGGAACCTCCATATGCCGTGGGAAGCAGCCCTAGAAAAGGCAAAAAGACAAGAAAAACCCAAAAAAACCCAAAAACCCAGCCCTGGACTGAGCGCTTATGCCAGCCGTTATGCCAGCCACACCTCTGGGCTGGGCTTCACCTGATCTCTGCCCAGGCTGAGCCTTGACCCTGTCCTCGCCCTCCGCCCCCTGCCCCTCTCCCCACCAGTACGTGGTGATCCCCACACGACGCTCCACTGCCGAAGCCTTCCAGATCGTGCTGTCCCACCTGCTGGGTGATGCCGGGAGCCCCTACCTCATTGGCTTGGTGAGCACAGCCCCTCCACCAGGCCTGGGGTCGGGCTCGGGGGACCCTGAATTATTTCTAGCACCGATCAGTGGCCAGAGGTCTGGGCACAGGTCGCATGAGAGGGTCTGGCCCTAGTGAGGCATCCGAGTCCTCTGGGCCCCGTCACCCATCACCTCCGATCCTCAGCGAGGCGGACAGATTTCCACGAGGGAGGCCCCTGGAGGTCCAGGCCTAAGTCTTCATTCTTCGGGAACTTGGGGGCTCCCTCTGCTTGGCTCTTTCTCCTGACGTTTCTTTCCTTGTCTCCCCACAGATCTCCGACCGCCTCCGCCGGGGCTGGCCCCCCTCCTTCTTGTCCGAGTTCCGGGCCCTGCAGTTCTCGCTCATGCTCTGCGCCTTCGTGGGGGCGCTGGGCGGCGCCGCCTTCCTGGGCACCGCCGTCTTCATTGAGGGCGACCGCCGGCGGGCCCAGCTGCACGTACAGGGTCAGTGGGGCCTCCCCTCTGTCTGTCCACAGCCCCTTGTCTAACTTCACGATGCCCCCTGCTTGTCTGTCCGTCTGTCCGCCCGCCTGGCCCCGTGTCCACAGCCCTCCTGTTCCTCGGACGTCGCGTCTGCTGTTCCACGAGCTGATGCCCCTCTGTGTCCGTGGCGCGGGTGGCTCTGCTGCCCCGTCCATCTGCCCCTGCCTGTGTGTCTCCTTCCTGACCCTGTGTCTGTCTGTGCATCCAGCCCTGGCTCTGCTCCCTTTCCCGGCAGGTCTGTTGTTTGAGGCCGGGCCTGCCGATGACCGAATTGTGGTGCCCCAGCGAGGCCGATCCACCCGGGTCCCCGTGTCCAGTGTGCTCATCTGAGGGGGGGGTCACCGCTTGCTACCTGCACACCCACCACGGCTGGCCCCAGGCCCACCCAGGAGGGGCCTGGGCCCAAGCTCTCAGCCTGGCCCATTTCTTAGGAGGGGCTTGGCCCATGTTCCGGCTCCCACGCACTACATGGGGAGCCAAGAGGGGATGCTCCCCATCCCCACTGGAGCAGCCCCAGGGGCTCGGTGCTATTTGTAACTGAATAAAATTTGTAGCCAGACCCCAAGTGCCTGCTGGAGTCTCTCTGGGTGCTAGTGACCTCTGACCTCTGGATGGCAGGGGACGCCCCCTTTCTAGACCCAGTTTTCCAGGGGCCGTTGGGTCACTCCTGTGGCGCCTTGGGCAAATCCCTGTCCTTCTGGGCTGGTGAACGAGGGGGTGGAGTGAGCTGGCTCGTGTGACCATGAGTCACGCCCATGTCTTCCCTGGAGCCCGCCCGCCCTTGGCAGGCCGGCCAGGGCGAGGTGGGGGTGGGCACTGCCCTGTGCCCCTCAGAGGTCCTGCTGTCTGAGCCTCCCTCCTTGCTGCCTCCTTGAGCCTCGGCTGTGGAGGCCACGGCGGCCACAGCCTGCAAGTATCTTCCCCTCCTCTCCCTGCTGTGAGCTGCCTCTTGTCCGGAGACCAGCAGACCCTTCTGGAGGGCCCGGGGGTGGGGGTGGTGGCTCCTGAGGCCTCCTTCCCCTCCCCTCTGGCTGGGTGGGGGTGGGAAGGGGGCGGGTGCAGCCGGCTGAGGAGCCCTGATGATTTCCTGCCCTCACCCGGCGCTTACCACAGCTTCCTGCCGCGGGCAGGCAGGCAGGCAGGCAGGCGGGCAGGCGCTGAGAGAGGCGGGCGCAGAGCCCAGGGGCAGGTACGGCTGGGGCGCAGGGTCTGTATAGGGGCGCCTGGTGCCCCAGACTCCAGCCCAGCCTGGCCTGACCTCCCTGGGGTCAAGGGCCTTCCAGAACCGGCGCTGCCGCCCACTCAGCCCATTGAGGGGAGGGGGCGCGGCTGCCCCTCTACCAGGCTCCCAGCCTGGTGCCCGCCTGGCCCCTGCCCCTTTGCTGGCCTGGCCCTCGCCCTGCAGCAGCTCTGCTCTTGAGGGCTGTGCAGCGAGCAGCTAGGCCAGGTCCAAGCCCCCTCCTGCAGATGGAGGCGGTCAGCCTGATCCCCTACGCGCTGGGCCTCCTGCTGCTGCCCCTCTTGGCCGTGTTGCTGATGGCACTGTGTGTGCGTTGCCGAGAGCTGCCAGGTGAGTGGGTGCTGGTGGGGTGATTGGATGCCCAGACACCCCCCACCTCCAGGGATCCTCACCCCACTCCCCAACCCCTTCATCCCTCTTTAATCGTCTCTAACTGTTTCGGAGACGCCAAGCACCCCAGGGTCCCTCTCCCTCTGCCCCCGTCACCCCCTTTTCCTGCCTCACCAGCCCTCTCTTCCCCAGGCTCATATGACACTGCTGCCCCCGATAGGTGAGTCTGCCCAGGTGACCCAGTGTGTGTGTGTCTCCCTCAATACCCACGGTGGGCCCGAGGGGACTGGGGCGGGGGCTGGGGCCTCTGGCAGCCACTTAGCCAAGCTGTGTCTCTCCCGCTAGTTTGACCCCAAGTAGCATCGTGATCAAGCGGCCTCGTAAGTACACGGCGGGGCCCCTCCTTCGGGTGTGGGGAGAGGGTCCCCTGGCGCCGGAGAGTATGTGCCTTTGTTTAGTTCCCCCCTATGGCTGCCCACATGGCCTTGACATGAGCTGGGGGTGGGGAGGAGATGGGGGCACCCCAGGGCCCAGGGGTGTTGGGGGTCAGTCTGCCCTTTGAGGCCTTGACTCGGGTAAAGGGCATGATGTTTGGAGTCATTTCTTCAGCTTGGTCCTGTGTCCTCAGCCACACTTGCCCCCTGGCCACCAGCCACTTCCTACCCGCCTATGACCTCCTACCCACCCCTGAGCCAGCCAGATCTGCTCCCCATCCCGTAAGTAGCCTCTCCCCCTCTGAATCCTCCTTTGCGGCCCCTTGCCTCCTTGGAATGGGGGCCTCTTAGCCTGTCGCAGTCCCTCTTGCCCCAGAGCCCCACTCCAGCATGACCACTGACCTTTGACTCCTAGGCGATCCCCGCAGCCCCCCGGAGGCTCCCACCGCATGCCTTCTTCCCGGCAGGACTCAGATGGTGGTAAGCGGGGCGCGGGGCCCAGGGGCTGGGGCCGGGCAGAGCCCAGGCCCGCCTGAGCTGAGTTGATTTCCCTCTCGCGCTCTCTTGGCAGCCAACAGTGTGGCCAGCTACGAGAACGAGGGTGCGTCTGCGATCCTGGCGGCCCTGGCTGGGAGGAGGCCAGGGCCCGCCCTGGGCTCTGCTGACCCTGTGTCGTTCCCCCCAGAGCCAGTCTGTGAGGATGCGGACGAAGACGAGGATGAGGAAGACTATCACAACGAGGGCTACTTGTGAGTGGCCAGGTGGGAGGTAGGGGCTGAAGCCGGGGGGTCCTTGCTCACCCCATCCTTGACTTTCCTCAGGGTGGTGCTTCCCGACAGCGTCCCAGCCACTGGCGCCACGGTCCCAGCAGCTCCTGCGTCCAACAAGCCCGGCCTCCGAGACAGCGCCTTTTCCAGTGAGTTTGCCGTCTGACCACCCCCTGCCCCTCTGGGCTGCGAGCCCTTGGCTCTTCCCTCTCCTCCTGGATGCCTGCTCCCCCTTCATTTTCTCTCTTCTCTCTTTCTGGCACGTCTGTCCTTCAGATAGGGGACTTCCGGCTCCCATCTTCTGATTTTCTTACCATTTCTCTCCTCTTTTCTCGTTGTCTTTTCCCTTTCTTGTCTGTGAGATTTCCTTGACTTGATTCTTCTTTGGACTCTATGCTTTTATTTTGTCTGGCCTGTCCAAAACCTTTCTTCATCTCTGAATGTTCCTTTTTCATAGCCTCCTGTTCTTGTTTCACGAAGGCAATATCATCTCGTAATTCGATAAGGATGTTGATTGTAGGTGGTCTTTTGAGGGGGGTTGTGGGGGTTCGTTTTCTTCTGCTTTCTGGATTGTTTTAATTTCCCTTGGGCTGCTTTTCTCTCATTTTAGTCTCATCCTGCCTGTTAGAGGCTTTTGTCGAGGTCTCATCATCATTAGTGCCCCGTTACCTGCCTTTCTGTCTCTCCTGTATTCTCTCTCGACTTGTTTTGGGCCATCACGTCCACACCCGGCTTCATTTGCCATCCAGATTCCTAACTCACCTCCTCTCTCCTGAGCCCCAGACTTCTCTGTCCAAGGGCTTATATTCACTTATATCCATTCACTCATTCGTTCATCCATCATATTTCCTGGGTGCCTGGATATAATCATCATATTTCCTGGGTGTATTTCTTATTTATCATGAAGTACAGTCATGATAAATAAGAGCTGACATTGTCAAGGGCGTCCTATGTGCCCTGCTAAGAGTGTTATGTGTTTTAACGTATTACTATTAAACCACACAATTCCCAGCTGCTTTGGAGCCTGGCCCTTCCCCGCCTGGCCCTCTTTTGCCCCATCGGTACAGTTATTTTTTTTTTTTAACAGAAGCTTGGCAGCCCTTCCTGTACCACAGGCCCTGTTTTAATTCACTGCTTTAGTTTTCACGATGCCTCAGTGGGTACCATTCCTCACCCTATTTTACAGGTGAGAAAACTGAGGCCCAGAGAAGTGAGGTAGCTTGTCTGAGGTTACACAGTAAGTTAAAGCTGGAGCTGGACTTGAACCTGGGCAGTCTGGTTTGGAAGCCTGCCTTGTCTACATCCTCGTGGAGAAATAAGTCAGCACGAATAAAATGCCACAATGGCGACAGGTGCTAGGAAGGGACAAGGACAGGAGCGGGTGTCTGGGCAGGCCTGGCTAAGGAGGAAGGGCAGCGGGGCTAATGGCGCCTTTAAGTGAGCCCAGCCCTGGGTATTGTTTTCTTCACACATGGCACCCAGCCCCATCACCCTGAGCTGCTCCCCAACCTGGAGGACATGCTAGGGGGTCACCTGGAGGTCTGCTGTCTCTTCTCCCACAATTCTATTCCCTCTAGTCGGTTTTGACCAAGGTATCCTACTTTCCTCCATCGCCACCAGCATCTCCGGTCCAAACTGCCCTCCCCCCATCCCCTCTGGGACTGACTGTGGGGATGGTCTCTGGGGGCAGGGGGTATCTGTGTGTAGGAGTCTCATTGGTCTGGTCACGTGGAAAGTCTTTGATGGCTGTGGTTGGGAGTCTCGGGGTGTCTGTACTTGGGGGCTCTGGGTAACAGTGCCGGGGGCACTGGTGCTTTTGCTACAGTGGAGTCCGGGGAAGATTACGTGAACGTTCCTGAGAGTGAGGAGAGTGCAGATGCGTCTCTAAGTGAGTGGCTGAGCCCCCCGGCGCCCTCCTGGGGTCTACCTTCCCTCCCTCACCCTCATCCCCAGCACCCATCCCCACGCTCACCCCAGCCCTGGGGATGCCCACAGCCCCCTCTGTGACTCCCTCACCCTCTGATCGGGTGTCCTCCTCTCTCACCCTCAATGGGGCCTGCCGCCCTTTGGGTATGGCCGTCCCTCCTTCTGACCTGTCCCCACAGATGGGAGCCGGGAGTATGTGAACGTGTCCCAGGAGCTACAGCCCGTGGCCAAGACCAAGCCTGGTGTGTGTTGGGGGGACGTGGGGCAGACACTGGGGGAGCTGCCTCTGCGGAGGTGGGGTGGGGATTGCCAGCTGGAGACCAACCTCCGCTTCCCTCACAGCCACCGTGCGTTCCCAGGAGGTGGAGGATGAAGAAGCTCCAGATTACGAGAATCTGCAGCTTAACTGAGGGCCTGGTGAGAGGCCCCGCCCAGCGCAGCCCTGCCCTGAACTTTCGGGCCCTCGACCTTCCCTGCCCTCCCGCCATCTCAGCCCTCTCCTCTCTGACCTCTACCAGCCTCCTGACCTCATCACCCCTCCCTCTCTCTCTGTCCTATTGTGTTTCAGTGTGCCTGTTCCGGAACCAGCCTTGCCCAGGAGTGCTGAGCCCAGCAGCTGGCAGTGGCTTTGTAGAGCCCCACCCTGCCCCGGCTCCAGCCTGACAACAGTCTGAGAATTTTCCCCCTAACTTATTGTCACTTCGGGGTCCAGTCCATGTGGCCCCAATACTCCGCACCTTCTGACGCAGCCTGAGAATGAAGTACCCTGGCCCCAGCCCTACTCTGTAATAGAATAAAGGCTGGTGTGGTCTGCAGTGATCTTGGCTTTGAGGGGGTGCCTAGTGGGTCAGAGTCGGAGCGAGGGTGGGCGGGGTCTGGGAGGGTCTGTGTGCGCATGCGGGAGTGTGTTCGCGCATGCGCAGGCGCCTGTGCGCATGCGTGCTTCTGGGTCTCCATCCTCACATGCTCCCGGGTCCCTGACTGGGTGTGTGTGTAATTGAACGAAGCGTGGGACACGTCACCTCTCGAATGAGGCAGTTCCAACCCCGGCTGGGCCTTCTGGGGCTCTGACATGTCTCTCCACGAGTTAGTCCTCGGAAGGGAAGCACTGGGTGGGCGTCTAGAGGAGACCCTTCCCTGCTGGCCCCCAGTTTCTCCCTCTTTAAAACAAGCGGGTGGACTTGACAACCACAAACGGCTTTCTTAGGGCCTACATTTTGTGGTTCTTAATAAAACAGAACTTTAAAAATTGCCTCCGCAACTGAAAAAGTTAATGGACAGTGACGTCCTCTTCAGACTTGTGCAGGCGGCTCCCCTGGGGGTTTGGCTAAAATGCAAACTCTGCTTCAGTCGAGCTGGGATGGAGCCTGAGACTCTGTGTTTCAAAGGAGCGCCCGACTGGTTCTGCTGCTGCTCTGAGACGCCCGCCCCACCCCCCATCCCCAGTAGCAGGATCTGGAGGACATCCTGGTCGTTGTGACTGGTTCCGACGTGAGCAAGTGACCACCTGGCCAGAGTGAGGCCCAGCGCTGGACATGGGCAGCAAATGTCAGGAAGAAGCAGCTCTTTCTCTTCACGGCAGTCGTGGGGAATGTGGTCCTTGGGGCCCATGCCTGGAGTGCCTCCTGAGAATGATGGAGGAGAGACAGCCCGGAGGCGGGCAGGGCTGGCCGGCTTCCTGGTGGTGTCAGAACACCTGGATCCAGTCACACCTGAAGCAAGATAGCCCCTCAGACTTCAGTTACTCGGGCCAATAAATGACCAGTTTTCTTCCATCGCCTTGACTTGGGGTTTGTGTCGCATACAACCAGAGTAGTCCTGAGTGAGACGCAAAGTTGTTGGCATCCTCTGTGGGCACCAAAGGTAATAGAAACAGCTCCCTTGTGGAGTGCCTGCCGCATTTCCATGCTTCTGTAGTTGTTGTCACGCCCCTTGTTGTGGATTACTGTGCGTTTCCCGGTTTTGTAGGTGAGGAAACAGGCTCGGAGAGGAGAAGCGATTTGCCCAGAGGCACACAGCCAAAGTGGCAAATCTGGGCTGAGATCTGTGCCTCTTGGCCTCCGGGATTATTGCCACCAGCGCCCTTGCTCTAAGTGGGGAGGTTGTGAGAGGCCCTTTGGAGAAGTGGGGGAGGGATGTCTGGGGAGGGGCAGAGACAAACTAGACATCAATAAGGGATGTTAAGGAGTTCCCTGGTGGTGCATTGGGTTAAGGAGCCAGTGTGGTCACTGCTGTGGCTTGGGGTCGCAGCTGTGGTATGAGTTTGATCCTTGGCCCGGGAACTTCGACATGTTGCTGGTGTGGCCAAAAAAAAAAAAAAAAAAAAAAAAAAAAAAAAAAACCGTGCTGTTAAAATATTTTATTCGGAGGAAATAAAAAAGGGCAGAGGCACTTTTATGCCTGGGCCAGACGGTTTACCAACAAAGTTATGTTGGTACAACCACTCGGAGGATAATCTGGCAACATCAGCAAAGCTGAAGATGGTGTGTCCCCTTGCCTAGCAAATTCCTGGGTATAAATCTGGACAAACCAGCAGATGGACTAAGGCTAAAAAGGTGGATCCAAGGGGCTCGGAGCAGATTATAATTGCTGACAACTGAGAACAGCAGACCCTGTCACTCAGGAGAGCGGTTACTGCAGGCCAGAGGCGAAGGATGCCTGGGAACGAGTTCAGGGACCCTCGATGGTACGTGTCATGTTTTATACTTAAATGCAGGTATTTGATACATGATTCTTTCAAGTGTTTGCATATCTGAGTGGTTTCGTAAGAAGAGAAACTGAGGCCTAAGTGGGGAATGGATGGGGGCAGGAAAGCAGGGCAAGTTTAGGAGGCAGTAAATAGGAGGCTGAGAGGTGCCAGTCTGTCTGTGCCAAGTGGGTGAGTTGCATATGGTGTGCCAGGCCTCGGGAGCAGCATATGCAAAGGCCCTGAGGTGGGATCAGTGAGGAGGCTGCTGGAGTAACCCACGTGAGAAACAGTGGGCTAGCTGAAGGAGCCGCAGGGGCAACGGAGAGAGGTGATAGAATGAGGAGAAGTTTGGGAGGCGAAAGGAAGAATGTGGCATTGGGTTGGCTGTGGACTGTGAGGCTTGGGGAAGTCCAAGGGGACTCTGGCCAAGGTGACTCTGGTCCTTGCCTTGATGGATTGGGGGGTGGGGGTGTTCCCTGAGGCACTAAGCAGTTTCCCATTGGTGTTTCTTGGATCAGCAAGAGGATGTGGCTTTGCTTCCACCACTGGATGAGCCAGGTGGGACAGTCAGTGAGGTCTGTGGCCCTGGGGCTGGGGTTCTCAGCACAGTGAGGTGGTCCGTAAGTAGCATTCCTGCAACTGGAAGCCAAGGAACACAAGTAGATTTTTTTTTTCTTGAAGTCTGTTGTTGAAGGAAAGGTAGACTTAGTGATAAGTGAGACAGAATGTTTCTCGGAATTGCTGGGGGAGACAGTTGGGTGCTTCTAAAGGCCACTGGGGAGTTCCCGTTGTGACTCTGATAAGGAACCTTATTAGTATCTATGAGGATGCAGGTTTGATCTCTGGCGTTGCCCAGTGGGTTAAGGATCTGGCATTGCTGTGAGCTGCAGTGTAGGTCACAGATGAGGCTCGGATCCTTCATTGTTGTGACTGTGGTATAGGCCAGCAGCTGCAGCTCCAATTTGACCCCTAGCCTGGCAACTTCCATATGCCGTGGGTGTGGCCCTAAAAAAATAGAAAATAAAGAGCATTGGGAAGTAAGCTTTCTGGAGTTGGGGTCTCTCAGAAGCAGTCCTTGAGACAAGCGTCCCAATGCAAATAGTTTATTTGGGAGGTGGTCCCCAAAACACTGGCAGGGGAGTAAGACAGGAAAGAGAGGGCAGTCCACAAAGGGTACATTGTAGAGTGGGTGGGTGTGAGCCATCTTGCCTGGAGAGGAAGCAAGGATATTAGTACAACCTCTCGTAGTAGTCCCCAATTGAGGGCTGCTCTGGGGAGGGGGCTGTTCATTCTCCAGAACTTCTAGCTGCCACTCTTGGTGGGCCCAGTGGGCCTCAGTGGCCCAGGCAAGCCTGGAGCAGAGGAAGGCAGGTACTGGCAGGTCCCTGGGCCAGTGAGCCCTGAAAGGGGAGGGGGGACACGGACAAGGCATCCACAGTGCCTGCTACGAGAGCTCAGGCTTGGAGGTCCTGTCGTGGCTCAGTGGTTAACGAATCCAACTAGGAACCATGAGGTTTTGGGTTCGACCCCTGGCGTTGCTCAGTGGTTGGGGATCTGGCATTGCCATGAGCTGTGGTGTAGGTCACAGACGTGGCTTGGATCTGACATTGCTGTGGTTCTGGTGTAGGCTGGCAGCTACAGCTCCGATTCAGCCCCTAGCCTGGGAACCTCCATATGCCGCGGGTGCGGCCCTCAAAAGACAAAAGAAAAGGAAAGAAAGAGCGAGCTCAGGCTGTTTGTGGTGTTCAGTGCCGTTTCTCCCCAAATGCACTGTGTGGGACATTCCCTGGTGGTGCAGCAGGTTAAGGATCTGGCATTGCCACAGCTGTGGCACAGGTTGCAGCAGTGGTGTGGGTTCAATACCTGGCTTAGGAACTGCTGCGTGCCGCGCATGCAGTCAAAAACAACAACAAAATGTACTGTGTGGCTCATGCGTCCTGAGAGAAGCTTTTCAAGAAAGCATTCTGCCTTCAGGAGAGTTTGGGAAAAGCGCATTCCCCAAATCCTGGCAGAGTCAAATGCTCTGTGATGGGTTCATGGCTCTGAGAGGTCCTGTGATAAACCCTTCTCTTTGCCTAACCTAGTATTCCCCAAGTGTATTTGATTTTAGCACATTTAAAAAATGTTATTTAGGAGTTCCCGTCATGGCTCAGTGGTTAATGAATCCTATTCATATCCATGAGGACACAGGTTCAATCCCTGGCCTCCTTCAATGGGTTAAAGATCTGGCGTTGCTGTGGCTGTGGTGTAGGCCACCAGCTGTAGCTCTGATTCAGCCCCTAGCCTGGGAACCTCCCTATGCCGTGGATGCAGCCCTAAAAAGGAAAAAGAAAAATTGAGTCCTGATAGCCTGTATAAGCACCCAGATCCAATGTGCCTGAAGGCATTACTCCTGAATGAATGAACCTTTTTTTTTTTTTTTTTTTTTTAATTAGGCCAATTCAAGCCAGGCTTTCTTTCCCTTGCCACCAAAAATTCCTAGTGGATAATTATGGCTCCTGTCATTTCCACCAAATGAGCAATAATTCCAGAAAGAGGACTGAGTTTGGTGGCAAAAGCACTGGCATATCCGTGAGGAGACTTAAGTTTGAGTTTCAACTCTGCCACCAGGCTTCCGGGCTTTAGGAACCTTTGAGGATGTTGAACTTAAAATCTTGGAGTTCCCATTGTGGCTCAGCGGAAACAAACTTGACTAACATCCATGAGGATTCGAGTTCGAAGCCTGACCCGGCTCAGTGGGTTAAGGATCCAGCGTTGCTGTGAGCTGTGGTGTAGGTTCCAGATGCAGCTCGGATCTGGCGTTGCTGCGGTTGTGGCGTAGGCCAGCGGCTGCAGCTCCAATTTGACCCATAGCCCAAGAACTTTCCATATGCTGCACCTTCGGCCCTAAAAATAAAACCTTCTGATTCTAGGGTCCCTAGCCCCCGATGATGTCCCTGACAGTGAATGAATAGGATCCCTTGTTGCTGAGGATGGTGGAACTCAGGTACGGCTGGAGTCAGAAGCCTAAGTGTTATCACCAACCTCCAGCTTCTCCTCAGCTCTCCTTTCTCCATGGTCTCCATTTTTCACAGTCCCTCCCTTGTGGGCTTGTGATGGTTCCAGCAGCTGCAAGGAACATATCCTTCCAGGTTCCCATCCTGGCTGTGGGCGGCAGGGCTCCGATTTTTCTTTTTTCTTTTTTGCTTTTTAGGGCCGCACCCACGGCATATGGCGGTTCCCAGGCTAGGGGTTGATTCAGAGCTCCAGCTGCCGGCCTATTGTAGAGTATCCCAGAACCTTCAGCAGAAGCCCTACACTTACTCTGATGGTCCTAGTTTAGGTCACAAGACTCCCCTGACTGGTCACTGGCCCGGAGAATGCCATGGCTAAATGACTTAGGACCGGGTCATGTGCTCCACTCTGAGGGACTGGAAACAGGGAAGGCACCCGGGGAAAATTAGGGGCTCTTGTTGGTAGAAGGGAGGGCGGCTGTCGCGATGCATTTATTCCCCACTTACTGTGTGCTGCACTCATGAATTCATTGAGTCTCACAACACTCTTGTCCGTAAGGTGTGAGGAACCCCTCTGGTAGAGAAGGTAACAGGTTCAGGAAGGTGAAGTGATTTGCCTAAGGTCCCTCAGCAAATCCCAGAGTTACTTATGGAAGTGCCACCTACCCAGGAGTGAGGGAGGGGGAGGGAGACCATGTACTCATTAAAAGTTGGTGCAAAAGGGAAACCCAACGAGGCAAACCAAAAGAGAAATCCCACGGAGAGCAAATTCTGCTTGGCACAGGGACTCTTGCTAGAACTTTTGGGAATAAGGTTCTTTCTCTCTTCCGGGACCCCTCAACAAGGAGGATGTGGGCCGGGAGAGAACCTTATGAAGGGCACCTGTGCGGGAGAAGGGAGCATGGAGGTGAGCAGTACCAGGAAGGGGGAGAAAAGTTTGCGAGAACCTGGGTTGAGGTCCTGGATCCACTGGTTCCTGACGCAGGCTCCACCTGTCAACTGTGCAGTTACACGAGGTAATTAACACCCTTGGTTCACTTGGCTCAGCTCCAGCTGGGTTTCTGTCATTTGCAAATGAAAGGGCCCTGACTCATCCAGACAGGATGCTGTGGAGCTTCGACCTTCAACAAGGCCCGCCTTCGGGCACTGACATAGGCCACGCAAGGTGCCACACACTTCACAGATGTTTGGTGGTTACTGTGCCTCTGAGTATGTTCTTCTCTTTATCACCCATTTGCAAGTGAGGAGACTAAGGCTCGGGGAAGGCAGGTGGCCAGATCAGGCAGGGGACTGGCTCTCCCTCCCTGAGTGGTCCAAGCAACCCTTTTTCCTGAGTACCACTTTCTGTGCCCACCATGACCCCCCCCAATCCAGGCCTCTTTGTCCTCCTCTGTCACTAAGCGGGGGCGAGTCGCTGAGGCCGTTCAGAGCACACTCCTGTGCCAGACTTCAGACTGGGGCTGCTGGCTCTGGAACTCTGGACAGCTGGGCCTGAGCCAGGTCCCTCTTCTCTGGGATACGTGAGCTACGTGAGCCCGAGGGGTGGATGCTGTGGGCATCTGTGGCCCTACGGGGTTGAGAGCCCCAGACATGGGGGCCTCTGCTCTCCTCCCCCGGGGCCCCCTCCTGCCTCCATGCTCGGGTCCTCGTCCCTGCCTGCCTCCTCATGCACCTTGCTTGGCTGGGCCTTTGAGTGTTTCTCACCCTCTCCCAGCCGGCTCTCAGTCTTGCCACTTGTCTTTCTGTTTCTGGGTTCCTGACAGCACCCCACACCCCGCTCTGACTCCAGCCCCCTCTCTCCCCGTCCCACTTGCCACTTTCATTTTTGCCTCCGTCTCAGTCTCTGGGTCTCTCCCTCCCTCCCCGTCTCCCCTTGTCTCTGTGTGTCCCAGGGTCACCGCCCCCTTTCTGACTCTGCCTCCGTTTCTGTCAGCCTCAACCTGGGTCTCAGTCTCTTAGAAGCTCTATCTCTCATCTGTCTCTCTGTCTCTGGGTGTCTCTGTCACCTCTGTGGCCCTCTGTCTCTCTGTGACCTCTCTCTCTCTCTCACGTTCTCTGTCTCCCTCCTCCTCCTCTCCCTGCCCCTCCCTCCCCACATCCTGAGTTGTCTTTGGGGAACCGGAAATTTGGGGGATCAGAGAGATACCGGGAGGCTCAGCTGCTGCCGCCTAGAGATAATGCGGGGGGTGCTGGGGCTGGATGGGGGTGGGGGAGCCCACAGTCCACTGCACCCTCCTCCCCGCCCGGGTGCACGCAGAGACAGACAGGAATTATGTCACCCCTTTGGGGGCTCAGTCCTGCCCTCTGTGGCCTGGGCCTGATGGACCCACCGCCCTCTTTTGGTTGGCGTGAGAATGAAATTAAGAAGCCCGGCGGAAGCCAAGCCAGAGCTCAGGAACATTGAGCGAGCAGGGAGGGCCTGCGCCTGGATAATCCAAGGGTTCGACTGGCTGTGGCTGGTGATGGCCTGAGGGAAGGGAGGCGCCCCGTTGCTCTGAGCCTGTCCTTTCCTCTCCCTGTACCTCGGGGGTCCCGCTGGTACCGTGAGAGTGGCCTTAGCCTTATGTGTTTAACAGACGTTTGGCAGCGTGTACTCTGTCACAGGTCCTGTCTGCTATTTGTTGCTTTTATCCTTACGACACCCCTAGGAGGTAGGTTCTGTTATTCACTCTTTATGTAGAGATGGGAGGAACCCAGATACAGAGAAGTCAAGTGACCTGCCCAAGGTCACACAGCTGAAACCCTCGCCGTGACAGAACTCTGGCTGAATTAGATTGGTCATTGCTAGTGTCTGGGTGCATTGTATATATGCCCATTTTTTTGTTTTGTTTGTCTTTTTCTTTTTTAGGGCCACTCCTGTGGCATAGGGAAGTTCCCAGGCTAGGGGTCCAATTGGAGCTGTAGTCGCCAGCCTACACCACAGTCGCAGCAATGCGGGATCCACAGCTTATGGCAACGCTGGATCCTTAACCCACTGAATGAAGCCAGGGATCAAACCTGCAACCTCACGGACACTATGTCTGGCTCTTAACATGCTGAGCCACATTGAGAATTCCTACATGTCTGTTTTAAAGGCAGCACCAGAGTTTCCACCATGGCTTAGTGGGTTATGAACCCAACTAGTATCCATGAGGATGTAGGTTTGATCCCTGGCCTCTCTCAGTGGGTTAAGGATCTGGTGTTGCTGTGGCTGTGGCGTAGGCTAGCAGCTGCAGCTCTAATTCGATCCCTAGTCTGGGAACGTCTGCCCACATGCCGCAGGTGCCGCCCTAAAAAGCAAAAAAGTAAAAAAATAAATAACCAAAGCAGCGTGATTCACCTTAAATCCTGGAGAGCTGGAGTTCCCTGGTAGCCTACCATGTTAAGGACCTGCCATGGCTTGGGTTGCTGCTGTGGTGCAGATTTAGCCCGTGGCCTGGGAACTTCCACATGCCTCAAGTGTGGCCAAAAAAAAGAAGAAAGGGAAAAAAAGGAAGAAGAAAAGAAAGAAAGAGAAAGAAAGATCCTAGGGAGAGAAAGGCACATTCTTCTCAATTCTGATTAGGGTTCTGGGGTTATGGAGGAAGTCTCTTCTGGGTGCTGCTATTTGCTGCTGTTAGACACTTAATAATCTCACTTTTTGCACAGAGGGAGGAAGCCTCAAGCTGCCCTGAGCTGGCAGCTGGATGAAATTTAATCATTTGTTTTGATTTTGCTGGATTTTTTTTTTATTTAGGGCAAGCAAAACTGGTTCTCCATTTAGGACTGTGGCATATAGTTGCCTATGAGATGGGTTGGGGTTTCAAAAGAAGGTCATTTAAAAAAAAAAATCAACAAGGTTGAGTACAGGCAGTTGTGGCTGTGTGGTCCTGAATGTGGATTTAGAATTGAGTTTTAGGAAACCCAGAGCCAGTTGGTGACTGAGAGCCCTTTACTGGCTCTGCCATGTCCCTCCTAGCCTGTCAGAGCCTGCGATGGTCTCTCCCAGACCACGTGGCCGGTCACTAACAGAGCGGGACCCCAGCAGCCATCGCAGAGGCACTGCGGCCTGGGAGACCCTGCACATCCCGGAGAGCTCCTGGTAGCAAGCAGCAGAAACCAACTGGTACTGTTTGATTCAAAGAGACTCACTGGAGGGGGAGCCAGGCCCAGAGGATCATGGGAGAGGGCTGAAGTAGGCTTGAAAAACCACCAGGTCGCAGATGCGCCTCAGATCCCGTGTGGCTGTGGCTGTGGCGTAGGCTGGCAGCTGTAGCTCCGATTCAACCCTGAGCCTGGGAACTTCCATATGCTGAGGGTGCGGCCCTAAAAAGACCAAAAAAAAAAAAAACAAAAAAACAGCAGGAAGTGAGGGGTAGGTCCTGCTGAGCAGGTGACCGTGCCCAGACACTCCAAGCCCTGCCAGCAGGCCACTGGCTTGATCCTCACCTGTCCCTCCCAGGCCCCACACTCACGCCCAGGCTGCTGGAGGGGGTCCCTTCTCCACATAAGGGGAGCTGGGGTCAGGGCCCTCCAGTGTCCCACAATTCAGAGCTTCTCCCATGTAAGGGCTAGGCCTGAGAGATGCTCCTTCTCCAAGGCCCCCACCCTTGAATGGGGCGCCAGATACCCCCCCACCCCCAGGCCTAACTCCTGCTCTGCCCTGGCCTTACTTGAAACCCCTTCTCTGCTCTGGGCTTCGGTACACCCTTCGGCTGAGTGAGGGTGATGGCACCCAAGCCGATCAGTGATTTTTAAATCGCTCCAAGGATAAAAAAAATTTTTTTTCAATAAATAAAATATATTTAAAAAATGAAGTAAATCACTCCAAGGAACTAATGGAGAGATTCAGCAGACATTGACTATCTGGAGCAAATAGCCTCTGAGGGGCATCTGTTGATCCAGCCTTTCTCTAGGACAAAACCATTGTTATACTTTATTTTTTAACCATAAAAGAATGATGCATCTGAACTCTCAAATAGGTTTATGCTGCTAAAAGACCGTTTTTTCTCTGTTTCATGTACGTGGGCCCGCTGGCAGTATTTCAACCCTCCGCCTCCCCCTTGCTCTCTGAGTCACTCGCCCTGGCCTTCCTGCCTGTCCTCCCCAAACGGGCCAGGCTCATTTCTAACCCCCCCAGGTCTCTGCACTTGCCCTTCCCTCCTCCTGGAGCTCCTCTCATATGTCTTCACACAGCCCGCTCCTTCCCTCATTCAGGTCTTCAAGTAATCTTGTCCCCCTCCCAGGCACCCTAGAGCCTGTCGCCCCAATGAATTGGCATCGCAACACTGATCCTTTTTTTTTGAGGGGCTTTACAG
Source organism: Sus scrofa (assembly GCF_054392235.1). Classification (NCBI taxonomy): domain Eukaryota; kingdom Metazoa; phylum Chordata; class Mammalia; order Artiodactyla; family Suidae; genus Sus; species Sus scrofa. Next base: position 18,525,875 of record NC_139385.1, read on the forward strand.
GGCTGCACCCATGGCATAGGGAGGTTCCCAGGCTAGGGGTCAAATCAGAGCTACAGCCGCCGGCCTACACCACAGCCACAGCAACGCCAGATCCAAGCCGCAGCTGCGACCCATACCATAGCTCACGGCAATGCCGGATCCTTAACCCGCAGAGTGAGACCAGGGATCGAACCTGCGTCTTCATGGATACTAGTCAGATTCGTTTCCACTGCGCCACAGTGGGAACCCCCAACACTGATCTTTTTATGCATTTGGTGTGTATCATTTTTCCTCCTCTAGATTGTGAGCTAGTTTCCTAGTCATCTCTGTTGCTCCAGGACGTAGCATAGATCTTGGCCCAGGGTAAGAGTTCTCTAAGTACTGTGGAATGAATGAATTAAAAGAGAGCTTAAGACAAGCATGTGAGGAGTTCCCCTCGTGGCTCAGTGGGTTAAGAATCCGAGTAGTATCCATAAGGATTCAGGTTTGATCCCTGGCCTTGCTCAGTGGGTTAAGGATCTGGCATTGCCGTGAGCTGTGGTGTAGGTTGCAGACGCGGCTCAGGTCTGGCGTTGCTATGGCTGTGGTGTAGGCCGGCGGCTGTAGCTCTAATTCGACCCCTAGCCTGGGAACCTCCATATGCCGCAAGTGTGGCCCTAAAAAGCAAAAAAAAAAAAAAAAAAAAAAAAGGCAAGTGTGTGAGCCCTTACGTGACAAGTTCCCCATGTCCCCCGTAGCCCTAACCTGTGGTACATTCAGCCTCAGGGAAGCACTGTCTCAGGAAGAGATTGCAACGCAGTGGCTCACTGCAGTGTTTAAACTTTTTTTATAATTGTGGTTAAAGAAAATACATAACAGAAAGTTTGCAACCTTAAGCATTTCTGAATGTACATTTGAGTAGTGTTATGTTCTCATTGTTGTACAGCAGATCTCCAGGACGTTTATACTTTGCAAAACTGAAACTGCATTAAACAACAGCTTCCCACTCCCCTTTCCCCCAGCCCCTGGCGACCGACCACCAGTCTGCTTTCTGCCTCTGTGCATTTGACTTTAGGTATGTCATATAAGTGCAGTCAGACAGTATTTGTCCTCCTGTGACTGGTTTATTTATTTTTATTTTTTATGTTTTGTCTTTTTTTTTTTTTTTTAGGGCCGCACCCGTAGCCTATGGAGGTTCCCAAGCTAGGGGTCCACTTGGAGCTACAGTTGCCGGCCTACACCACCGCCACATCAACGCCAGATCCAAGGCGTGTCTGCACCCTACACCACAGCTCAGGGCAATGCAGGATCCTTAACCCACTGAGCGGGGCAAGGGATCGAACCCGCATCCTCATGGATATGGGTCGGGTTTGTTAACCTCTGAGCCACGACAGGAACTCCTGTGACTGGTTTATTTTACTTAGCATAATGTCCTCAAAGTTGATCCATGCTATAGCATGTGGCGTGATTTTTTCCTTTCTTTTTATGGCTGAATAATATTCCATTGCATGTATACACAGCATTGCATTTATCCATTCATCTGTAGATGGACACTTTGGTTGCTTCCACCTACCTCTTGGCTATTGTGAATTGCTGGATCATATGGTGATTCTACTTTTAAAGAACTGCCATACTGTTCCATAGTGGCTGCACCATTTTGCATTCCCACTAACAAGGCACAGGGGTTCCAGTTTCTCTACATCCTCTCCAACGCTCATTATTTTCTATTTAAAACTTTTTAGGAGTTCCTGTCGTGGCGCAGCGGAAATGAATCCAACTAGGAACCATGAGGTTGTGGGTTCGATCCCTGGCCTCACTCAGTGGGTTAAGGATCCGGCATTGCCGTGAGCTGTGGTGTAGGTCTCAGACGTGACTCGGAGCTGGCATTGCTGTGGCTGTGGTGTAGGCCGGCGGTTACAACTCAATCAGACCCCTAGCCTGGGAAGCTCCACATGCTGCAGGTGCGGCCCTAAAAAGACAAAAAAAAACCCACCAAAAAACCCCAAAATATGTTTTTTTAAATAGTAACCATCTCAGTGAATGTGAGGTGATATCTCCTTGTGGTTTTGATCTGCTTTTCCCAAATGATTAGTGATGCTGAACATCTTTTCATAAGTGTTCGGGCCATTTGTATATCAAATTGGGATAAATGTCTATTCAGGTATTTTGGTTTTTTTTTTTTTTTTTTTCCCACATCCATTGCATGTGGAAGTTTCTGGGCCAGGGATTGAACCTGCACCACAGCAGTGACCTGAGCCTGAGCCACAGGAGTGACAACACCAGCTCCTTAACCCACTGCACCACCAGTGGAGTGCCTCTATTCAAGTCTTCTGTCCATTTTTAAATCTGGTTTTTCGTTTTTCTTTTGTTGAGTTGTAGGATTCTTTATATAGTCGAGATATTAACTCCTTGTCAGATATATGATTTGCAGATATTTTCTCCTATTCTGTAGGTTGCTTTTTCACTCTATTGATTGTGTCCTTTGAGGCAAGAAGCTTTTAAGTTTGATGTAGTCTCATTTATCTGTTTTTGCTTTGGTTGCTGTGCTTTTGGTGTCATATATAAGAAATCATTGCCAAATCCAATGTCATGAAGCTTTTCTCCTATATTTTTCCCTAGGAGTTTTTATAGTGTTAAGTGTTTAATCTATTTTGAATTATTATTATTATTTTTGCTTTTTAGGGCTGCACCTGCACCATAAGGAAGTTCCCAGGCTAGGGGTCAAATTGGAGCTGCAGCTGATGGCCTTTGCCACAGCCACGGCAATGCCAGATCCTTAACCCACTGAACGAGGCTAGGGATCAAACCCACATCCTCATGGATACTAGTTGGGTTCATTACCACTTAGCCACGATGGGAACTCCCTTGAATTAATTCTTTGTATATAGTGTTAGGTAAAGGTCCAGTTTGTTCTTTTGCATGTAGATATCCAGTTTTCTCAACACCATTTGTAAAAAAGATTATCCATTCCTCATTCAATGGTCTTAGCCCCCTTGTTGAAAATCATTTGACCGTATATGTGAGAGTTTGTTTCTGGTACTCTCTATTTTGTTCTACTGGCCTACATATCTGTCTTTATATCAGTACCATATTGGTTTGGGTTTTTTTTCCCCCACAACCACAGCATGCAGAAGTTCCCAGGCCAGGGATCAAACCCTCACCATAGCTGTAACCAGGTCCTTAACCTGCTGAGCTCTGAGGGAACTCCCAGTACCACACTGTTTTGATTATTGAGCTTTGTAATATGTTTTGAATCAGAAAGTATGAACTTTCTAAATTTGTTCTTCTTTATCAAGATTGTTTTTGCTATGAGTTCCCACTGTGGTGCAGTGGGTTAAGGATCTGGCCTTGCTGCAGTTGAGGCATAGGTTGCAGTATGTCTCGGATTCAAACCCTGGCCGAGGAACTTCCACATGCCCCTGGTGCAGCCAAAACAAAAACCAAAACAAACTATAATTTTGGCTCTTCAGGGTCCCATGAGATTCCACATGAATTTTAGGATGGATTTTTTTTCTATTTAATTTTTTAAAATTAGTTGCTATATTAGTTAGATTTTAATTTGAGCTCTGGGAGTTCCTTGGTGGTCCAGTAGTGAGGATTCTGAGCTTTTACTGCTGCAAGTCCAGGTTCAATCCCGGGTCTGGGAACTGAGAAATTTGACTGAAGCCTATAGTAGCTCAGACAATAGTCTAATTCTTTGTGCAAATTAGAGAAAGATGCTGTATTCCCCAGAGTCTTTTTTTTCTACCTGTTGAAAAATTATTGTAATATGCTGATATTTTTCAAGTAAGACCCTCCATTATTGTATTCCAGAAAATTGTCACATCCACATAGAAGTCTGCCATGTCCACCATGTGCATGTGGCTGTGGGGTGAGCAGCTCCTCAGCATCACTAAGAACCCAGCTTCAGAGTTCCTGTCGTGGCTCAGTGGTTAATGGACCCAACTAGTAACCATGAGGTTTTGGGTTTGATCCCTGGCTTCGCTCAGTGGATTAAGGATCCAGCGTTGCCACGAGCTGTGGTGTAAGTCGCAGATGTGGCTCGGATCTGGCATTGCTGTGGGCTCTGGCATAGGCCAGCAGCCACAGCTCCAATTAGCCCCCTAGCCTGGGAACCCCCATATGCCTTGGGTGCAGCCCTAAAAAAACAAAGAAAAGAAAAGAACCCAGCTTCCTTCTTCATTTCCACGTCATCATCCTCTGCTCTTAGCTCCATCCTCAGAGTCACAAGATGGCTGCCAGTGCTCACATCTGCATTCCAGCAGGAAGAAGAAGAAGAATTGGGGTGGGGATGGGCAAAATGGGTGCCTCTCCTACCAACTCAAAGCTCTCATTGGAGATTTTACATCTTCACTCCAGGGAGACCACAGCTTCTATTTCACTAACCAATCCTAACTGCAGGGGAGGCCAGGAAATGCATTTTTTTAAAAAATCTGATCACATCGTGACTTCAAATCAGGGTTCTGTAACTAAGGGAGGAGCAAGCAATGAGAGGACCGCGGTGGATTCCTCACTGTTGCCAAGATGAAGAACACAGGTAGTTTCCATATGAAATTCCAGTTTCAAGCTTATCTTGAAACTGTGCAAGTTCTGGCAAGGCTGTCTCTGCATTACCATGTGGGAACCACTGGCCAGAGCTGGGTGGAGGCTGCTCCATTCTATTTTATTTTCAAAGTTTTAAAATGAAATTTTCATATGTTGTAAAAGTAGGTATTGGGGGAGTTCCTGTCATGGCGCAGCGGAAACGAATCTAACTAGAAACCGTGAGTTGCGGGTTCGATCCCTGGCCTCGCTCAGTGGGTTAAGGATCTGGCATCATTGCTGTGAGCTGTGGTGTAGGTTGCAGACAAGGCTCAGATCCTGCGTTTCTGTGGCTGTGGCACAGGCCAGCAGCTGTAGCTCCAATTCAGCCTCTAGTCTGGGAACCTCCATATGTCGTGGGTGTGGCCCTAAAAAGCAAAAAACGAAAAACAAAAAAAAAACATATATATGCATATAAAGATCTCTGGGTAACATGTAACACCCACAGCGCCTTGGGTCAGGAACCTGGTGCCAGGGGATTGGGTGAGAGAGAGATTTCCCACAGTATATCTTTTAGTACCTTTGGGATTTCAAAGCATGGGAATGCAAAACCTTTTTTTTTTTCTTTTTACAGCTGCACCTGTGGCATATGGAAATTTCCAGACTAGGGGTTGAATTGGTGCTGCAGCTGCCAGTCTACACCACAGCCACAACAATACCAGATCCGAGCCGCATCTGCGACCTATACCACAGCTCACGGAAACGCCAGATCCTTAACCTCATGGTTCCTAGTTGGATTCGTTTCTGCGGCGCTTCGATGGGAACTCCTGCTTTTTTTTTTTTTTTTATGGCTACACCCGTGGCATATGGAAGTTCCTTGGGCCAGGGATCGAATCTGAGCCTCAGCTGTGACCTACGCCACAGCTGTCACAACACTGGATCCTTTAACCCACTGTGCTGGGCTGGGGATTGAAACCAGGCCTTCAAAGCAACCTGAGCAGCTGCAGTTGGATTCTTAACCCACTGTACCATGGTAGGAACTCCTCTATATGCCTTTTTTTTTTTTTTTTGGCTTTTTTAGGGCCACACCCGCAGCATATGGAGGTTCCCAGGCTAGGGGTCTAATCGTAACTATAGCTGCCCGCCTACGCCTCCGCCGCAGCAACACAGGATCTGAGCCACGTCTTTGAGCTATAGTACAGCTCATGCAACGTGGATTCTTAACCCACTGAGCGAGGCCAGGGATTGAACCCGCAACCTCATGGTTCCTAGTCGGATTCCTTTCCAGGAACAGGAACTCCCTCTATATGCTCTTCACGTGTTGCTTTTTTCAATGGATTGGAGATTATTTTGTCCATACCCCAAAATTGTGTTCGTTCTTTATACAGATGCATTTATTTTTGCAGCCACACGTGAGGCATGTTTCTGGAGTTCCTAGGCCAAAGATTGAACCCATGCCACAGCAGTGACAAAGCCTAATCCTTGACCTGCTGAGCTGCCAGGGAACTCCCACAGTTGCAGAGTTTGCCATTACGTGGATGTACCTTAACTAGTTCTCCAGGGATGGACATAGAGGTGGTTTCTCGTAGTTTACTTTACACACAAGAGTTGCAATACGGATCTTAGACATAAGTCATTTAGCATACGTGGGAGGATCTCTGTATAACGGATCCCTAGAAGTGGAGTCATCTGGTCAAAGTGAACAAACAAGTGTGATCTCGACAGATATCACCAAATTCCCCTCTGGGGGAGGGGGGCAGTCGAACTCCCACAAGCAGTATCCCACAGGGCCTGTCTCCCCACATCCTTGCCAGCTCAGTGCTGTATAACTTTTATCTTTTGCCAGACTGTCAGGTAAAAATTGGCATCTAACTTTAATTTGGTAGTTTTAATTTGCATTTCTCTCATTATAAGAAATGATGAGCATCTTTTTCATGTGTTTTAAGAGTCATTCGTGGAGTTCCCATCGCGGTGCAGCGGAAATGAATCCCACTGGGAACCGTGAGTTTGCGGGTTCGATCCCTGGCCTCGCTCAGTGGGTTAAGGATCCGGCGTTGCCATGAGCTGTGGTGTAGTTTGCAGACGTGGCTCAGATCTGGCGTTGCTGTGGCTGTGCCATAGGCCAGCAGTGGTAGCTCCCATTGGACCAGTAGCCTGGGAACCTCCATATGACGCAGGTTTGGCCTTAAAAAGCAAAAAAACAAAACAAGACAAAACAAAAAACCAAAAAAAAGAGTCATTTATATTCTCTTTTTTGTGACCTATCTGTGTCCATTGATTTTTCTTTTCTTTTCTTTTTTTTTTTTTGGCTGCACCTGCACCCTCGGCTTTCAGAAGTTCCCAGGCTGGGGATTGAACTCATGCCACAGCAGTGACCCAAGCCACAGGAGTTGACAATGCCAGATCCTTAACTCTTAAGCCACCAGGGAATTCCCATTGCTTTTTTTTTTTTGAGAAGATTTTTTCTTTCTTTCTTTTTTGTTTTTGTTTTAATGATTTTTATTTTATTCCATTACAGCTGGGTTACAGTGTTCTATCCATTTTCTACTGTACAGCAAGGTGACCCAGTCTCAGATTTTTTAATTTATTTCTAGCCACACTTTATATATTAGGAAAATGAACTCTTCATCTATAAGTAGCAAACGTATTTTCCAAGTTTGTCACTTACCTTTTTTTAAAAAAAAGCCTTCTTAAGTACGACACACACGGCAAGGTTCAAATCCACAGTGTGCAGCTTGAGTCATCTTCACAAAGTGGACCACCTGTGTCCCCTGCTGTCACGTTTATCATCATTTATCCTAGACTTTGCCATGAGAAGTTTCTGGGTCTTTTTTTTTCTGGTCCTTTTAGGGCCACATCCACAGCATCTGTAAGTTCCCAGGCTAGGGGTCGAATCAGAGCCTCTGTTTGCCTACGCTCCAGCCACAGCAGCACCAGATCCGAGCTGTCTGCGACCTACACCGTAGCTCACAGCAAGGCTGGATCCTTAACCCACTGAGTGGGGCCAGGGATCAAACCCGAGTCCTCCTGGATACTAGTTGGGTCCCTTACCACTGAGCCACAACAGGAGCTCCAGAAGTTTCTTATTTTTATGTTGTTGAGTTTATCAGTCTCCTATTGTAGGACTTCTAGGTTCTGTCCCACAGTGAGAGTAAAAAATTTTTTGATGATTTATTTAATTATTTTTGCTTTTTATTATTTCCACTTAAATCTTCAATGGAATTTATGCTGGTGTAAGGTGTGAAATATGAGCAGTTTTACTATTATTTTTTTCCTGTGGCTCAACCTTGTCCCAATGCCATTTATGCAATACTCCATATTTCTGTACTAGTCTGAAGTGGTGCCATATTCTATTCTAAATTCCCTGAGCCTGTTTGTGGATTTTTAGTCCATTTGTTAATATCTGCCTCCTTCTGGGCCCTTGCAGTTGGTGATTCTTGATTTGGAGGGTGTTTTGTTTTGTTTTGGGGGGGCTGCACCTGGGGCACATGGAAGTTCCCAGGCTAAGGATCAAATCAGAACTACAGCTGCCAGCCTACACCACAGCCACAGCAACGCCAGACCCCAGCTGCCTCTGTGACCTATACCACAGCTAGATCCTTAAGCCACTGAATGAGGCCGGGGATCAAACCCTCATTCTCAAGGATACTAGTCAGGTTCATTTACTGCTAAGCCACAACAGGAACTCCTGGAGGGTTTTTTGAGCACCTGTGTGCTTCATGTTTTACACGAAAAAGCCCTGAGCCCTTAGAATTACCGTCTCCAGTGACCTTGACCAAGTGACTTCATCTCTCTGTCTCAGTTTCTTCACCTATAAGGTGGGAATAATAACAGCATCAACTTGATGGGTTGCTCGGGAGGATTAAATAGTTTAGCGTATTAGGTAAAGTGTCTAGGATGGGACATGACATATAATACAGGAAGTGTGTGAGCGTATTTATTTATTTAGGCTGCACTTGAGGCATGCGGAAGTTCCCGGGCCAGAGATCAAACCTGCGCCATAGCAGTAACCAGAGCCACAGCAGTGACCACACCAGATCCTGAACTTGATGAGCCACCAGGGAACTCCTGAGCCATTTATTTTTATTAGGTAAAGCCATTTCAGTTCTTCCTTTAGGCCTTTGATGTAGCATATATTGTCGATCCTGTTTGGGGATGAGGAAACTGAGACTTGGAGCCACGAAATGACTTTGCTGGGACCTTGGCCAGTGGCAGCACCAGCTCTGAAAGGGGCCTTGCCCGCTCCTGAGCCCCACATGCAGGGGCCTGGCTACCTCAAGCAGTAAGATTTCTCCGAGTTCCCATGGGTGACAGCCCCCCCCCCCTTTCCTCCCTCTCCCCCAGCCCAGCCGGCTGTGGCTGATCCTCAGAGAGGAAATGGCAGCCCCAGCTGCAGGGGTTGGCGGTGGGGGGTGGGACGAGGCTTCACCAGGCGGCTGCAGCCCCAGCTCCTACGTGAACAGACTTCGTGGGTTGAGGGCCCTGGAGCCTCAGCAGCTCAGCCCCTCCCTACAGGGCCTGCTAGTCTCTGCAGAGATGCCAGTTCTCCTAGGAGACTGGGGCTGGCTCTGGGCAGCCCCCAAGTCCTTGAAAGAGAACCCCACCCCCACCGCAGCCCACCACCACTCACCAGCTGCGTGACCAGGGGTGAGGCCCTGACCCCTCTGAGCCTCAGTGTCCTCATCCGTCAAATGGGCAGGTTGTAGCCAGACCCAAAGGGGAGGGTGTGTGCACAGCAGGGTTGCACATAGGGGTTGCTTTGCAGCGGCCTATTAGTGTGAGGCATCAAAGCACGTGTGATTTTTTTTTTCCCCCATCCCCCACAAAGGCAGCTGGGAATGGAGCCCAAACTGCCAGTTTGAAGGACTGTGCCAGGTGTGACCCAGAAGGGACCGGGGAGGGGAGGCCAAGTGGGAGGACAGGGTTCTCCCGCCAGCAAGCGAGAAAACCTATCTGATCTAGAAAAGGATGCAGAGGGTGGGTTTGAGATAATGAGGAGCCAGCGGGCCGCTCCCTGGCACCAGGCCAGGGTCGAGGATGGGCCACTCCCTGGCGCCAGGCCAGGGGCAAGGATGCGGGGAGAGAGGGCAGAGGCAGGGGAAGGAGATGCAGAAGAAGCGTCCCCCGAGGAATCTGGGGTCTTCGAGGGAGACCAGCAAGCCGCTCCTTGGCTGGATTTGCCCGGCCAGGTCCTCCTTACAGACAAATCCAGCCCCATGAGTTGCGCCGCCAGATTTGGCAAATAAAAATATCTTTGGGGGCCATGCTCATAACTAAAACATCATGTATTGGTTTGGGGAACTTTGGATTTAACCTGCATTTTATCCGACGAGCCTACCGGTGGGCATGGAAGAGACGGGCAGAGGGGGGATGGGAGGGCACTTCTGGGGGAGGGGGAGGGGCAGCCCACAGGCGATGCCTAGAGAAGAGGCCTTCCAGAAGTTTCTGCAGGCTCTGAGGGGGACACAGAAGGAAGCTGGGAGGAATGGCTGGGGTGCTTGCCAACTCGGAACTCCTCCTTAGGGGTGATGGGACCTCGTAGCTGAGGGCTGATGCTCACCGGGCGTCGAGCAGACTCGAGAAACCTCAGCAACTGTGAACACGAAGAAGAAAGCCTTGAAGCTGCAGGGGAAACCACAGCGCTCCCGCTCATCCTCCTCCTCCTCCCCCCCACCCCCTGGCCCCCCGCCCCAGGGCAGCTGGGAGGGGGTGGGATCCATCTGACCTGTCCTCTCCCCCTGCCACAGGGCATTTCAGCGGGCTCCTACCCACTCCTCACCTGCCCTGTGGCCTGGGGTCCACGGCCCAGCCTAGAGGCAGGTGATGGGGGAAGAATCTCAGGACCCCCCTCAGAGAGTAACTGGGACTCCGAGGCTTCCGTGTGACTGAAAATCATGAGTTTGGACTGGATTTCCCTGAACCTGTCTTGATTGTGTTGTTGGAGGCGGGGGGGGCATCAGAGTCCAAAAAATGGGATTTGTAAAACTAGGTGTTTGCTTCTGCTCCTGTTTCTGTGGTCCTGCATCCAGGACTTGCCCTGACGTGGAGCAGGGCACCCAGTCCTGGAAGCTGGGACAGAGGTTTCTTTTGGGAGCAGGGCCTTGAGGGCGATGGGACATGCAGGGTGTGGCAGGAAGAAGGAGGTGGCCGGGGAAGTGCTCCTTGGGATCTGGACTTTGAGGTGGCCAGGGCCGGGAGTGAGAGCTGGCCCAGGGTGGGCCCTTGAAGGGGGTGCAGCTGCTGATTTTTATTTCAACAACCCTCTTACAGCACGGCCAGGGCCGGCCCTGCCTGAAGTGCCTTATAAATAGCTGTTCGGTTAATCCTCATAAGAGCCCTTGGAGATAGGCCTGCTGTTATTCCCACTCGGCCAGGGAAGGCCCCGAGTTGCAGAAAAGTTAATTGAAGTCACTTGCATGAGGTCACGCATCCAGGAAGAGGCTCCCCTCCCCCACCCTCGCAGGATGAGGCCAGCCTGCCTTTCGCCAGCCCTGGGCCCCAGCCCTCAGTCGGTTGTTCACCTGCAGGGAACTGGGCTTTGGTCGTTCAGCCAATAAATCAAATGTGTTGGAGCTCCCATTGTGGCTCAGGGGGTTAAGAACCTGACTAGTATCTACGAAGATGCAGGTTCTATCCCGGGCCTTGCTCAGTAAGTTAAGGATCCGGCGTTGCTGTGAGCTGTGGTGTAGGCTGGCAGCTGCAGCTCTGATTCAACCCCTAGCCTAGGAACTTACACATGCTGCAGGTGTGGCCCTAAAAAAAAAAAAAGAAAATTGGACATGTGTTGAGATGTCCTCAAGGGCAGGCCCCGTGCTGGGCTCTGGGACAAGCCTGGAAACAGGACACCAGTTCTGCTCTTGCAGTGCACTTAGTCCAATGGGAGAGACAGACCCCAATAATTACAACCCAGTGTATACACATCGATGCCATAAAGCGAGCCCATTGAACGAGCATTCACTGTGGGCCATGTCCTGTCATAAGCATGTTGCTCGGGAGTTCCCGTCGTGATGTAGCGGAAACGAATCTGATTAGGAGCCATGAGGTTGTGGGTTTGATCCCTGGCCTCGCTCAGTGGGTTAAGGATCTGGTGTTGCCGGTGAGCTGTGGTATAGGTTGCAAACGTGTCTTGGATCCTGCGCTGCTGTGGCTGTGGTGTAGACTGGCAGCTACAGCTCTGATTTGACCCCTAGCTTGGGAACCTCCATATGCCATGAGTGTGGCCCTAAAAAGCAAAAAAAAAAAAAAAAAAAAAAAAAAAAATCAAGCGTATTGCCCAGCTTATCTCTTCAACCACCCCTTGAGATATCGTTGGCCCCATTTCGAGGATGAATAAACTGAGGCTTAGAGAGATTCAGTAATCTGTCTACAGTCACAGGAAGCACGTGACAAATTTGGGACTCACTAGGGGAAGTTTAAGATTCTGTGGGGGGATATCCCGGAGGGCTTCCCAGAGGAGGTGCACTGCCCTTGAGTTGTACCAGAGAGAGGACTGGTCCAGTGGAGAGAAGGAGAGAGGGTGTTCCAGCAATGGAAACGATCTACAAAGGCCAGGAGGCCAACCAGCCTGGCAGCCAGGGGGAGCTGCACGCCATTTTCAAGGGCTCTGGCTGGGCTGGGCTCAAAGGACAGGCCGAGGCCCAGGGCAGGAACCCAGCCTTGCCTGGCTCTTGGGCAGTGGTTGGGGAGGAGGAGGCCCAGAGGAAGCCAGCAGGGCAAAGAGGCTGGATCCGGTGGTGAGGCTGCCCGAGTTGGATTCCCTCCTCTGTCCTTGGCTGGCTCTGTGACCTTGGGCAAGTCACTTCCCCCCTCTGAGCATCAGTAGCCTCGTCTATAAAATAGGGGCCACAGTACCTTGTGGGCTTTTATGAGAATTAAATGTCTTAATCCATGCAAAGGGCTTTGAGCAGGGCCCAGCTGAAGTCAGCACTCATGAAGCGTCAGCTGTTATTAGCACGGAGGCTGCACTGGCCTGGCAGGTCCACGGCTTAGGTTGAGGGAAGACAGCAGTTGTTACAGGGCCAGGTGTGCCCCAGCCACCCTGCCCACATCTCAGGACCCGGCCCCACCGGCCTCTCCACCACACTCGGGGCCTGGGCCCACTGGGGGTGGCACTGGTGGCTCTAGCTGGGGGGCAGAGGCTCCCGGCAGTCGGGGGAGGGGTGGGAACCAAGAGAAATGGTGACTAAGACAGAACCTGAAATGCACTCACATAGAGAACTCCAGGGGGTGGCTGGCTTCTTTCACTGTGGCTTGGGCGAGTGACTCATGCGGGGGCAGGTACAGAAGGTGGCAGGGAGCAAGGGGGTGACACCCATCCCCCCCTCCAAGAAGCTGGTGGCACAGTGGGCTATGGAAGGCTTGGGGTTTCTCCCAGATTCTGGGGTTGTCAGGGACAGGCCCAGTGACTGGGAGGCCTGGAGTCAGGAGGACCAGGCATATGGGCTGGGATTCTAGCATTGTTACTTTCTTTCTTTTTTTTTTTGTCTTTTTAGGGCCACACCTGTGACATAGGGAGGTTCCCTTGCTAGGGGTCTAATTGGAGCTGTAGCTGCCGGCCTACACCACAGCCACACCAGATCTGAGCCACGTCTTCGACCTGCACCACAGCTCACGGCAACGCCGGATCCCTAACCCACTGAGTGAGGCCAGGGATTGAACCCGCAACCTCATGGCTCCTAGTCGGATTCGTTTCTGCCTCGCCACAACGGGAACTCCATCAACGTAATTCTTTATATCACAGTAAAGGAGAGTCATAATGTGACCATATCAATTGATGTTGACAAGTCAGTTGAAAAAATGCAATAGCTTTTTCTAAAAAATTACTAATAAAAAGAAATTAAAAAAGGATGAACTACTTAAGTGCGATAAAGTTATTGGCAAAATCTGACAGCGAACATTCTAAATGCTACTGCCATTTGCCTTGTAATCAAAAGAAAACAGCATTGGAGTTACTTTCGTGGCTCAGCGGAAACGAATCTGACTAGCATCCATGAGGACGTAGGTTCGATCCCTGGCCTCACTCAGTTGGTTAAGGATCTGGTGTTGCTGTGAGCTGTGGTGAGGGTCGCAGATGTGGCTCTGATCTGGCGTTGTTGCTGTGGCTGTGGTGTAGGCCAGCAGCTGCAGCTCAGTTTTGACCCCTAGCCTGGGAACTTCCATGTGCTCCGGGTGCAGCCCTAAAAAGACAAAAAATAAAATAAAATTTAAAAATTTAAAAAACCCATGTTTTAGAGAGTCCATTAAATACACCAAGATTTAATAAAATGAGATGCTCACTCTTGCATAAGAGGAGCTGTCTGGATATTGTAAGATATCATTGGTAGCAACAGAAAAAGGAAACTTTCATTCATATTTATATTATGAGGGGATAAATTCTAAGAGGGAAAGTGCAGGACCTCTGTGAAGAAAAAAATGTGTTCAAGGACAAAATGAAGAAAGACATGTGTTGAAGGACAAAAATGAAGAGTTTACTTCAGAAAATGGGATGCCTTACAACATCAGAAAAACATGAGGGGCCCCACCTGCTACTCCCATTAAAATACCAATGAGGCCTTTTAAAGATTAGGTAACAGGAGTTCCCGTCGTGGCTCAGCGGTTAACAAATCCGACTAGGAACCATGAGGTTGGGGGTTCGATCCCTGGCCTTGCTCAGTGGGTTAAGGATCCGGCATTGCGGTGAGCTGTGGTGTAGGTCGCAGGTGCGGCTCGGATCCCGCATTGCTGTGGCTCTGGCGCAGGCCAGTGGCTACGGCTCCGATTCGACCCCTAGCCTGGGAACCTCCATATGCCCCAGGAGAGGCCCTAGAAAAGGCGCAAAGACAATAAATAAATAAATTAGGTAACATAATACAGTGAACTTTAATATAGAGGTTCACACAGAAAATGTCAGAACCTGCAACCAGGGCGACTAAATAGACAACCCAGAAAGAGATGCCTTTATTTATAATGATGCCCAAAATGGAACTTCAAATCAGAAAGGGGTAGATGATTTTGTAGTAAGTGCCAGCACAACTGGCTATCCATTTGGAGAAAGCGAAATCGGATCAATATCTCATACCATAGGCAAAAGTAAATTAGAGATGAATTAATGGCTTAAAGGACTTAAAAGAAAAATTAGGAAACTAGATGTATAGTCTGGAGTTTGGGGAAAGAAATTTAAACCAAGAAAAGAAGCTCAGAGGCTACCAAGACTTTTTTCTTTTTTTTTGTTTTTTTTTTGGCTGTACCCACAGCACACACAAGTTCCAGGGCCGAGGATCAAACCCACCCCATGGCAGTGACAATAGCAGATCCTTAATCTCCTAGGCCACCAGGGAGCTCCACAAAAATCTTTTCCATGAATCTGTGTTATAATTAAAGGAAAAAATTACAGGACGCTACTGTCAGCATAGTTAAAGGATGATTTGTATTTGCACATATGGCAGATGAACAGTCCAGGTTTGTCCTGCACAGACAGTCCTTACAGACCGACGGCTAAAAGACAAACAGCCCCAAAGAAAAACGGCAAAGGGCATGAAGAGACAATTCACAGAGGAGCAAATCCAAATGGCAAATATATAAACTAAAGATGCTCAACCTCAGTAGTAAGCAGAGAAAGGCAAACTGAAGCCCATATGGGCCAGCACTTTGTAAAATGAAAGAACTGGAAGGTTCGGGGTTCTGCGCCGCGACGGGAACTCCCTGTTTGTTTTCTTTTTTTGGCCGCCCTGTGGCACATGGAGTCCATACCTACGCCTCAGTGTGGTAATGCCCGGACTTTAACCCACTATGCCTGGCTGCAGATGGAACCTGTGTCCTGGGGCTGCAGAGATGCCACCGGTCCCGCCACAGCAGGTATTCCTAAACATTTTTATTTTATTTTTTTATTTTTTTGGCTGGCTCTGTGGCATATGGAAGTTCCAGGGCCAGGGATTGAACCCAAGTCACAGCTGTGACAACGCCGAATCTTTAAGTGCTAGGTCACCAGGGAACTCCTGTTTGTTTTTGTTTTGGGCCACAGTTTGCAGCAGTTTGATATGAGATCTCAGTGCCCAGGCCAGAGGTTGAACCTGGGCATAGCAGTGGAAGCGTTGAGTCCTACCCACTAGCTCGCCAGGGAACTCCCAGTCTATTAATTTAATTCTTTATAATCCATATGAATCATTATAATCAGAGAAGTTAATTAAGTGAAATGAAAAGTGAGAGGTCCTAAAATCCCTGGGGCAGGTTTCTTTGACCTTGGCCGTCCAGAGCCAGCGGCTGTCTGTACCTGGGGGAGCTCCAGGGTGCCATGACTTGTCCTTGCAGTTTAGTGCTTCCATGTGCACAGAGAGCCAGCCCTGTTCTCGAGGACCCTGGGAGTGGAGCCGTCACAGGCTGGCTTAGCCGGGCTGCAAGTAAGAGTCATCCGGGCATCTTTGAAGAGATTCCGGTGCTAGGAATCTGATTGATTTGGTCTGGGTGATGCCTCGACCTCTGTGTTATAGTTATCATCTGTAAGTGGTTATGAGCTATTGTTTTCACACGGCTTTGGAGAACCAAAGAATCTAGGTTGATGCAGAACGATCGGTACCTGAAGCGGCTTCTGGTGTTTAATTTGATAATTATGCTTTCCTGGTACAGACATTGGCAGCTCTCTGGTGCTTGGCCATGAACCATTTTCTATGTCATCCATTTTGCTACACCTCAAAAGAAGAACATCCTTTTTAAAGCTATAAATTAAAAAAAAAAATCAGATCATGTCACACCCTGCTTTAAACCCTCCAGGGCTTCCTCACGCACTCAGGGTAGACTCCAAGGTCCTTAAATGACTTAGAAGGGCTGACAAGAACAGTCCCCACTCAGTTAGGCAGCCGTTGCACCTTCTTCCCAGCTTTTTGCTTTAATTTTTTTTTTTCTTTTTTGGCTGCCCCACGGTATGCCGAGTTCCCAGGCCAGGGATCCGATCTGAGCCACAGTTGCCACCTATGCCATAGCTGCAGCAACAGTGGATGCTTTAACCCACTGTGCCGGGCCAGGGATCGAATCTGCATCCTGGTGATGCAGAGATGCTGCTGATCCTTTTGTGCCACAGCAGGAACTCCCCAGCTTTTTCTTTTTTAAACATTCAAACATAGAAGAGCTGAAAGAATGGTTTCATGGCTACTCATCATCTGATGTCAATAATTGCTATATGGCTTGGGCCATGTAGTTGTGTGTGTGTGTGTGTGTGTGTGTGTGTCTTGCTAAAACATTTGAAAATTAGTTGGAGACATCATGTCACTTAATCCCTAAATAGTTCAGCATGAATCTGCTAAAGGTAGGGTCAACTTCCTCCACAGTCCCAGGCCATCATCATATGAAAGAAAATGAACAGGAATTCTCTGTTACCTTCTCATATTGAGCTCCACATTCTAACGTTGAGTCCACATTCAAAGGAACCCAGTTTTCCAAAAATGAATGTTATAGATATTTATTTTCTAAATCAGGACCCAATAGGGTTTTTAGGTTGTGTCTTTTCAGTCTCTGGTAGCCCAGAACAGTTAGTTACTCCCAGTGAGTTTGGGACCAGCCGCATAAGAGCACCTGGACCCAGTTAGAAATGCAGTTTCTCTGGCCCCAGTCTGGACCCCTAGTTTGGAACACCCGTCTCAAAACTCTGGGGTGGGGCCTAGGAAATCTGTGTTTTAACCAGCCAGGTGACTCTTATCATGTTAGTGATGCTGGTGGTGAGAACACAAGATAAGCTTTCTTAACAAATTTCACGTGTACAATACGGCATGTTAATTATATAGCCTACTTCTTGGCCGTCCCTGTAAGCTCTTGGCCTCTGAAGGCCATCCTCTTTCTGCCCTTCTTTGGCTGCAGATAAAACCCCCTGAATTCTTCCACTGCCCGGAAGCTCCATTAACCTAAGGTTGGGTGGTGAATATTCTCCTCCCGACAACTGCTGGTAAACACCTCTAACTTACTTTTATTTTTGTGTCTTTTTACGGCCATACCTGCGGCACCTGGACGTTGCTGGGCTAGGGGTCAATTCAGAGCTTCAGGGGCAGGCCTATGCTATAGCCACAGCAATGTGGGATCCGAGCTCAATTTGCAAACTGAGCTGCAGCTGGTGGCAACATCGGATTCTTAACCCACTGAGCGAGGCCAGGGCTGAAACCCACATCCTCACGGATACTGGTCAGGTTCTTATCCTGCTGAGCCACGATGGAAACTCCCTTCTAATTTCCTTTTCTTACACCTACAGTTCCCCCTGAACCAGGCACTAGACGGCTGGATAGGACTTGACATTTCTGAGAGAGAGATGCCATGTGGGGCTCTTGCCCATAGTGATGTAAGTAAGCTAAGTAGGCATCTGTTGCCCTGCATGAAGGGTATGAAGGGGGCTTTGCGGTTACCCCTTCCAATGCTCCTTATCTTGGCATGCTTAGCGGTCACTGGTGAGAAGCTGGGAGATTTGCACAGGGCTCAAGGAGCATCTTGGGGGAAAAAGGAACCAACAACAATATCATCTCCTCTCTCCTGAAGTTCAATGTTATAAGTAAACCTTTTTTTTTTTTTTTAAGCTGAGCCTGTGGCAGGCAGAAGTTCCCAGGCCAGGGATCGAACCCATGCCACAGCAGTGACAATGCTGGATCATTAACCCGCTAGGCCACCAGGGAACTCCCATAGGAAACTTTCTGATGGACTGAGTCTAGACTGAAGCCTTTGGCTGGGAAAGGACACAAACATTTCTCGAGAAGAAATTCTCCATGATCAAGAGGAGGTGGCCCAGGCTAAACCGAAGGACTTAAGGGGGTTCCAGGTTTGGTCTGATTCTGAAACAGCGTGTGTGAATGTGAGGATGGAAACTCTGCCTGTCTAGCCCCTTTGGCCCTGGGGACGAGGGCTGTGTCACCCCTGAGGGGGCATGAAGTTCAGCAGTGATGCTGAGCGGCAGACAGGAGCCACAGCACAGAAAACCAAGGCCCCCTAGTGGTAAGTCCTGGCATCCTCTGACACATTGGGAAAGGGGCTGTTTGCAAAGAGGGGAGATTTGTACATTCATAGATCTCCCCTCCATGGCTTCACAATCCATTAAAGCGTTCTGTTAGGTAAAGGGGATTATTGTATTCCAGTGTCCGCCCTTATCACTGCAGACAAGTGGCAGACACTTTGAAGTGACAGGGTTGTGATCAATTCTTGCGTAGGGGAGTTCACCTTGTGGTCAACGGATTGAGGACCCACCATGGTCTCTGAGGATGCGGGTTTGATCCCCGGCCTTGCTCAGTGGGTTAAAGATCCGATGTTGCCGTGCGCTTCGGCGTAGGTCACAGGTGCAGCTCGGATCTGGCGTTGCTGAGGCGGTGGTGTAGGCCGGCAGCTGCGGCTCCCATTCGACCCCTAGCCTGGGAACCTCCATGTGCCACCTATGTGGCAATAAAAGGAAAAAGAAAAGAAATTCTTGGGTAAGAGCCCTTCCCGCTCTGATCTAGTCTGGGTGGATTTTTTTTTTTCTTCTTACTTTGTTTCCCTCTCTCAATTTTACTTTCCTCACGCCCAGTTTTATAAATAGTTATGTAACCTATTTAAGGTCGGTCTTTATCTTTAGAAAGTAAGTTTCAGGGGATAGGGATTGATTATCTTGTTTATTGCTGTATCCCCAGCCCCTAAAATAGTATTGGGTGTTCATTCATTCCTTTGCCAGTTGGTTCCGGAGTGTCACGTGCCAGGCCCTGGATGGTGGGGGAGGGGAACAGCAGTGTGCCAAAGGCTGACTCTGCTCTTCTGGAACTTCCATTCTGGTGGAAGAGATTGGAGAACAGATACCTGCTACTGCGACTGGTGATGAGTGAAGCAGGGTGGGTGGGAGGGGGGGGTGTCTGCTCCAGAAAGTGGTCTCTGATCACTGACTCCAACCTGGAGGAGGGGAGGGCGGGGGCTCCAGGAAGACTTGTAAGAGTCCAAGGCAGGGGCGCAGGCCCTGAGTGGGGAGTGTGCTTGGCTGTCCTAGAGGCCAGAGCGGCCCGAAGGCAGCGCAGGGGTGGAGGAGGGGATGGGGCTGGGCCCTTGGAGGCCGCTGGAAGGACCGCGGCTTTGATTTGGGGGTGAAACGGGGAGCTTCCGTAGGTGTTATCTGGAAGACTCGCTCTGGCTGCTGTACTGAAAAGAGCCTGAAGAGCCTCAGGAGAGGGAGCTGGGAGGCCAGTGGGGAGCAGCACGCAGATGAGCAGCACTTCTGGCGTGAGCAGTGCCCACGGTGTGTGCGCTCAGATTCTCAGTAGACCTGTATCTGAAGGCAGAACCAACAGAAGTGTTCTGTTGACACAAGAAGGTAATTCATAAATGTTTGTTGGAGTTCCCGCTGTGGCAGTGGGTTAAGAATCCGACTGTGGTGGCTCATGGCTCATGTTGCTGGTTCAGTCCCTGCTCCGGGAACTTCCATGTGCTGAGGGTGCGCCGTTCAAAATCTATTTATTTATTTATTACTTTTTAGGGCAGCACTCAAGGCATATGGAGGTTCCCAGGCTAGGGGTCAAATCAGAGCTACAGCTGCGGGAGCTGCCGGCCTACACCACAGCTCCTGGCAACGCTGGATCCTCAACCCACCAAGTGAGGCCAGGAATTGAACTCACAACCTCATGGTTCCTAGTTGGATTCGTTTCCCACTGTGCCACAACGGGAACTGCCAAAATTTAAAAAAAGAAATATTTGCTCAATGAATGCTGAATCTTTTTTTTTTTTTTTTTTTTTGTCTTTGTTGTTGTTATTGTTGCTATTTCTTGGGCCGCTCCCACGGCATAAGGAGGTTCCCAGGCTAGGGGTTGAATTAGAGCTGTAGCCACCGGCCTAGGCCAGAGCCACAGCAATGCGGGAGCCGCGTCTGCGACCTATACCACAGCTCACATACCACAGCTCACAGCTGCGGCCTATACCACAGCTCACATACCACAGCTCACAGCAACGCCGGATCGTTAACCCACTGAGCAAGGGCAGGGACCGAACCCGCAACCTCATGGTTCCTAGTCGGATTCGTTAACCACTGCGCCACGACGGGAACTCCATGAATGCTGAATCTTGAAACACCCTACAGCTGGCCCCAACTCCCTTGCTGTAGGACGTCCGTTAGCCTGTTGCCCAGGTCTGCAGCCACAGCCGATCCGCTGCTTCCCGCCCCCTGTGCCAGACGCCCAGACAACTCCAAACGTTCTGGTCTCCATCTTCGGGGAGCTCCTGATGCCTCTAAACTT
Organism: Sus scrofa; assembly: GCF_054392235.1. Taxonomy (NCBI): domain Eukaryota; kingdom Metazoa; phylum Chordata; class Mammalia; order Artiodactyla; family Suidae; genus Sus; species Sus scrofa. The sequence goes on from NC_139385.1 coordinate 18,546,547, forward strand.
GATCAGCTTCCCAGTTACGTAATTTCCCAGCACCCAGCCTTCCATGTGGATAATGCCTGCTCCAGCCTTAGGCTGCTGGCTGCTGGCTGCTGGAGGACCGGGGCCCCATCTGGCCCGTTTCCGGGCACATCCCCAGTCCCGAGGAGGAAGCCAGGTGCACAGAAGGTGCTCGGTAAACATTTGCCGAGCGGCAGCAGTGGCTGGATGACTTGCCTACTCTGTTCCTCTGAGGTTTTCGCCTCTTATTTCCTGCCCTGTCTGAAGGGCTCCACACGGGAGCTGGTCCCCAGCCCCAGGAACAACTCCCTGCCTCTTTCCCCTGGGTTTTTGTTCTCTTGATGCTCAGGTCTTGGCCTGAGCCTTGAGGGGTCGCAGGAGGCCTGGAGTAGCTGCGCTTGGACTCTGCAGACCCCACCTTAAGCCGTCTGTCAAATCCTCCATTTCCAGAGCGATTCTTCCTACCCAGTATCTGAGACAAGACACCCACCCAGTGGTAATTTTTCTAAACTTTTGTTTATTTTATAGCAATTGTCATGATTAGAGAAGTAAACACATTTAAAAACCTTCTCAGGGCCAAAGGGTGCCAGAGTATTTACAAACACGTGGTGGGGGACGGTGGAAATACATGAGGGTCCGGGCTCTGGGGCTGGAATTCCACCCAGGCCCCGAACCAGGCTGGGATGCTGACGCCAGGACTGTCCCGCCAGCCACGGTGTGGGTCAGGGAGCCCTGGCAGCCTGAGGGCTCTGCCCTGGGGGGCCTGGTGGGAGACCCTCTGGATAACCTGTGGCCCTGCCTCCCCCTCTCAGCGGCTCCCCACACCCCACAGGCCAGCTCAGAGGGGCCTCTGGGAAGCACCAAAGGACAGGGGGCACAGGGGTGGGACACAGACACGCGCGTACATACACACCTTCACAGAGGAACTGCAAGGGTTTTTTTGTTTTTTTTTTTGTCTAAGTCTTCATGTCTACAGGTTTTTTTTTTTTTTTCTGCTATTTATTTTCTCTTTTTGACAGTGACATAAACTGAGGTAAACATCTGTGACCAACACCTTCCCTATGGGGCAAAGGGTCCCAACCCGACCAGCAGAGGCAGTGGCGGCAGGAGCAGCAAGGCCCCCTGACGGCGACGACGAGAGTGCAGACTTGGTTCCAGCCTGTCTCTCCATCGGGCTGTCGCTGCCCCCTCTTTGCACCTCTGAAAACAGGGACTGGGCTACATAACTACGATCCCTTCCCAACTCTAACATCCTAGATACTACGACGAGGGAGAGACTCCCCAAACAGGATCTTCACAGAGAAAGAGAGAGAGAGAAAGAGAGAGAGAGAGGGCGCACACGAGGGGCGTCTAATTGGAACCTCGCTTCCTTGTTATTGCAGGAGAGACAGGATGTCGAGAGGCCTAAGGCAAAAGGAGAGGTGGCGGCTGGGAGAGGTGCCCGGATGGGCTCCAGGTGGGCCGGGGGCAGTGATGGGGGGGGGGCCTTCTCTGAGACTTGGCCCTTGGTGGGGGGGGGGTTGCTACTTACCTGGCATGTGGAGGGCCCCAGTGCCCGCTGGGAGGTGGGTCATCAGAGGGGCGGGCACACCGAGGAGGAGGAGGGGAGTGGCCAGGCCCTGGGGCAACTGCACACTGTTTGTAAACTGGACCCGGGCAGGGCAGGGGGACCTATAGCCCTTTTGCGCGGTGGGAACAAGGGTGAACGGAGAGGTGGGGGCTCCAGGCCAAAGGGGCTCCTCTGGTCAGCCTGGCCCATCAGGGAGTCCCCTCAAATGGCCTAGAACCCCCGGAGGGACCCTGGATCATGTGGCCCGGGACAGTGGGTGGGGCACTGCAGAGGGAGCAGCCTCGCCCATGCTGAGGTTATTGCAGGGGTCCCAGGCCTCCAAGGAGGGCAGGGGTCGTGAGGGGAGCGCTGGGTGAGGTTGGGTTCCTCCGGGTCTGTTTTGCTGCTGCCTAGGGCTTGAACCAACCTGCAGGTGCCTCCTTGCCAGGTTCCCTGAGGGGTGTGCTGAAGCGCAGGCCTGGACGCCCTGTGGCAGCTGCTGGGTGAGAATCCTGGGGCGGAGTTACCGAGGTGTCGGGATGCAGCCACTGAATACACAAGGTGCACCCGCAAGTGCACACCTGCTCATGCACACATTTATCCCCCTCCCACTGCCCCCTGTTCTCACACCCACACTCCAGTACCAGAAACTTGGGAGACGGTGGGGATGAGGTCAGCCCCAGGCTGACCACTGGAGCCTAGCAGAAACCTGGGAGAAATTTCTGGCCCACATCACCGCGCCAGCTGCCAAAAGCCCAGGCCGCTGAGTCTGAGCTGGGGCCGTGAGGACTGAGGATCTGAGAGGTGCCCGCGGCCTGGGAACGTGTGGCCGGCAGGCGGTGCTGGGCCCAGCCCTGGCCTCTGCGAGTTCACTTCCCTGGCTTAGGGCTGCAGGGGCAGCCGAGGCCCCTGTCCTGGGAGCCCTTCAGTTGTCCTGATGTCCCTGTTGGGGAGCGGAGGGCTGCCAGAGCTCCGCCTCTCTGGCTGTGTGCTCTCAGCAGGCTGCCCTCCAGGCTGTGTCAGGGTCCTCATCAGGGGACTGGGTGGTGGCGGAGTCACTGGATTCTAGGGACTGTGTCTGCACACACACGCAGACATTTGCTACATTTTGCAGGGGGCGCGGTCCCTCCCCTCCTTCTCCCAGGAAGGGGGCAGGTCGCAGCCGAGCAACCCCCAGCCCTCAGCTCGTGGCCCTCCTCCCAGCCAGTGCCCAGGGGCCCTAAGCCCCTTCTCTGCCCCAACACTTCAGTCTCCTTTTGTGCCCAGGGTGGGGGGTTGGGGAGGGGAGGGGAGGGCAGGACCTGGGGTGGGACTGTGGGACGTCTGCCAGGGGGTGCAAAGGGCCAGGAGCAACTAGTCAGGGGTCCAGGGTTCAGGGAGGTGTGGGGGAGTCGGCCCGCAAGCTCCCTTGCTTCTGGTGGCAGGGGGCCTCTGAATCCTCGGGTCTGTGGGGCTTGGCTCCTTTGGGTGGCGATCTCACCAGCCCGCGGCTGGCCGGGCGCCTGCCTCGTCTACTGCTACCCACTCCTGCCCGCCGCGGGGGGCTGGCCGGTTTGGCCCGGGGCGGCTCCCCGCGCCCCGGTCTGGCTGCTGCTCGGCGCCCGGGCCCGAGGGCGGCGGGGGCGGCTCAGACGCAGATCTCGATGGCCGTGGCCAGCACCACCTGCCCTTTGCTCTTGTCCGGGCGGCCGTCGGTCCTGCCGGGGGGCCCCGGGGGGGCCAGGCCGGGCTCGGGCACCGGCACGGGCACCGGCACGGGCACGGGCCCGACGGCGGGGGGCGCGGGCCGGGAGCCGCTGCCGCTCTCGGTCAGCACCGTCCGCTTGAGCGGCCCGGGCGCCTCGAGGCGCAGCGGCCCGGCGGCCGGCGGCCGGTCCCCGGCGGGCTTGCGCGCGCGGTGCGAGGGCCGGCGCCGCAGCTCGGACGTGAGCTCATGCTTGAGGAAGCGGAAGACCTCCTTGGCCGGCCCGCGGCGCTCGGGCTCGAGGGCCAGGAGCCGCTGGAACATGCGCAGCGCCGGCTCGGTGAAGCGGCGCCACTGCGACGGCAGCCCCGGCAGGCGGCCCCGCTGCCAGCGCACGAACTCCTCGAAGAAGGCGTCGGCGCCCGAGGCCGCCTCCCACGGGAAGTTGCCGGTGAGCACGCAGAAGATGAGCACGCCGAAGGCCCACACGTCCACGCCCGTGTCCACCGCGAAGCCGTCGGCGCGGCCCGCCTGGCACACCTCGGGCGCCGTGTACGGGATGGTGCCGCTGACCCGCTTCACGCGGCAGCCCACGCGGCGCGTCATGCCGAAGTCGGCCAGCTTCACGCGGCGGCACTCGCGGTCGAAGAGCAGCACGTTCTCGGGCTTGATGTCGCGGTGCACCAGCTGCCGCCCGTGCATGAAGTCCAGCGCCAGGCCCAGCTGCTGCACGCAGCGCTTCACCGTGTCCTCCGGGAGCCCCACCTGCGGCCGGCGGGCCGGGGAGAGCCGCTCAGGCGCGCCGGCCCCAACCCCAGTCCCCTCCTCCACAACTCCCTCCCGGCTCCCTTGTCTGGCTCGCCCACCCCACCGGGGCCAGCCGCCCTCCCGCATCCCGCCTGCGCATCCCCAGCTCCCTCCCTGGCCCCTGGCGCATCCTTTCCCCCAGTAACTGAGAGCCAGGGGCTGTGCCAAGCTCCCTGTCCCCGCACTGTCTCCTCACTCCTCAGCGGCCGCTATATGCCCATTTCCCTTACACTGAGGCCCTGCGAGGCCTTGTCACTATGCAGTGAGCCGCAGAGCAGATGTAAACCCTGCAAAGCCAGAGGCCTGGGATCCCGGGGGCACCCTCCCCACTCCGGGGCACCTCCTCTGGGAAGCCTCTGGTGGCCCTACCATCTCCCCTCCTGGGCCCCCACCCTCTCCTATGCAGCCTCGGAGGAGGGGGCTTTTGGATGTTGTCCCATCACCCTGGCTGCTCCTCATCTCGGGGTGTCACAGGAGCATTGGTCAAGTGTCTATTTCCCCCACCAGGGCCAGGGCAGGACTTCCTGTCTTGTTCGCTGTGTATTCCCAGCCCTCCCAGCAGTGACTGACATACAGTAGGTGCTCAATAAATGATGACAGGAGTGGTCTTGACACCTCCCTGACTCTCCCACTCTGGGGACCCAGAAGACCGTCTCCCCTCCCCTAGTCACCACCCAGGTACCTGAGGAGGGATGATGTCAAACAGGTCCCCCGCAGGTGCGTACTCCTGGGCAAAGACGTAGCAGTCCTCAGTCTCAAACACCACGTCGAAGACCTTGATAATGAAGGGGCTGGAGGAGAGGCTGTTGGTGATGCTCACCTCCCGCAGGAAGTTCTTCAGCTTGGTTTTGCTCTTGTTCACAAATTTCAGCGCCATCTTCGTGCCTGGTGGGGTGCCAGTTGACAGGGGTGAAGACAGTGACAGGGCACTCCCCCTGCGTCCCTGCACCTCACACACCCGGGCCTGTCTGCACAGCCTGTCCCAGCCACAGGGCACGACGGGGCCCTTGCAGGCATGGCTGTCCTTATCTCATGACTGGAAACCGAGGCCCAGAGAGGGGAAGGAACTCATCAAAGCCATGCAACAAGTCAGGGTCAGCCTGGGTCTTCCTGGCCTGGCCTGCAGCCCACGATAAGGAGCGCTGAGGGCTGGGCGGGGAGGGCCTGCAGCGTCCCCACCCTCTCATTTTCCTTTTTTTTTTTTTTTTTGGCCAAGCCCGTGACATGCAGAAATCCCCTGGCCAGGGATCCAACCCAGGGCCTCGGTAGTAACAATGCCTCGGCAGCTACAGCTGCCGGCCTACACCACAGTCACGGCAATGCCAGACCCAAGCCGCGTCTGTGACCTACGCCGCAGCTTGTGGCAACACTGGATCCTTAACCCACTGAGTGGGGGCAGGGATCAAACTTGCATTCTTATGGATACTAGTCGGCTTCATTACGTCTGAGCCACAATGGGAACTCCAGAAGCCAGGTTCTTGACCTGCTGAGCCTCAACGGGAACTCCCACCCTCTCATTTTCTTCCAGACAGACTGTGTGCTTATTTATCTTGTCTGTCTCCCTCAACTAGAAGGCAGCTCCCTTTATCTTGTCGGCTGCTGATCTCCAGCGCCCATGGCAGAGTCTGGTGCACAGTAGGTGCTTGACAAATGTTTGTTAAATTGATGAATAAATAAGAAGGTACTGGACCCAGAGATGTGAGGGCCTGCACACATCTGTATCCACCTGGGTGCAGAGCTGTGGGATATGTGTGTGTGTCCACAGGGCACTTCCATGTCACAGGCCCTGCTTCCTGCACTTTATGTTCATAACTCACTCCTCATAACGACCTTATGAGCTGGGCACTAACGCTACCCTAATTTACAAAGGACACCTAGGCACAGAGAGGTTGACTCATTTGCCCAAGGTCACTCAGCAAGCAAGTGACAAAGCTCAGGTGACCCTAAGTCCAGTGCTTCTCCTACTGCCCCCTGCCCCAGGTTAGGTTAGACCCCTAACCCTAATCCTAACCCTCAGTTCCTGCCCCGCCCCCCCGCCGACTGGCTGAGTGGGCTCTGCAGTGAGCCTACACTGTGGGGGAGGCGTCAAGTTCAGAGGTTAGGGGAGGTCCTGGAGCTGACTGCAGTGGTCTCATCCTAGCTCACACCCTCTGGAGCTGCATGACCTTGGCTGAGTGACTGAATCTCTCTGGGTCTCAGTGTCCTCAGTGCCCCAAGAAATGGAGATGGCCACACTGACCTCACAGGGGCATCTCCACCCCATTTTTTTTTCTTTTTTGGCCACCCCGAGGCATACAGAGTTCTGGGGCCAGGGATCCGATCTGAGCCATAGTTGCCACCTAAGCCACAGCTGTGGCAATGCTGGATCCTTAACCCACTGTGTGGGGCTGGGGATCGAACCTGTGTCCCAGTGCTCCCAAGATGCTGCTGATCCCATTGAGCCAGAGCGGGAACTCCTCCCACCCCATTTTAAGCACAGTGCCCTGTTCCGGGAGGACCCCCCTCTCAACTTGGCCCACCTCCCCCACAGCTCTCACCCATCTCCTGGTGATTCCCCAGACACCACTGCCAGCCCTGACCTCTCCCCTGACTCCAGAAGTCCTTGGGCACATCCCTTTGCCTGTCCCAAAGGTACCTCACAGCTGGCCCCAAAGCAGCCTACCCTCTAGACTGGGCACTCAGCCCAGAGATCCCTCCCTTGTCCCATCTGCCTGGTCCCCTCCTCCTAGGGCCCCTTCAGGCCATATTCTGTCCCCCTGGGCCACTGACTCCGCCTCCCTGCTGGTCTCCTGGCCCCTAGAGAGCCTCCTGTCTTGGATCTGGCCACCCTGCACACACTCACCTGTGCCCTTGTAGGCTACCAGGTCGACCTTCCCATAGGTGCCCTTGCCCAGCTCCCGGACGAGTTCGTAGTGCTTGGTGACGTCACTTGCGGCCAGTGTGCGGAGGGTCAGGGCCTGCATGTCTTCAGTGAGGAGGGGCACGCCTGCACCCAGCCCAGGGGCGGTCCCCGGCCCACAGCAGGGCAGGGAGTGGGGCGGCTCGGGCTCCGGGACGCCCACGCTCATCTTCTCCCTGGTGTGTGGTGGGGTGGCATGGAGTGCGACATCAGGCCAGACCCCGTCCCCCCCACCCCTCTGCCCGCCCACCCCCTCCAGGACTCCCTGATTCCCAGGGCTGGGGCCAAGGCCAGGCCTCAGATGACCACGAGGGGGCGACAAGCTTCCTTGCTGCATCACCTTTCCCCCAGAGCTTCGGGGCGGCCTGAGGCAGCACTCCCCAGAGACACAGTCCCTGCCCCCCAGCGCCCCACTTGGGTCCTGCTGGCTTGTCTCATGCTGTCATTCAGACACAGTGTCAGGGAAGGCCCACGTGCCTATGTTGCACAAAGACACGCCGTATTATACAGAGTTCACAGGCGCGCTCCCATTCACACCTATGGATCAGCACCTTCAGAGCCCTGGGACACAGCCCGGGAGGCGGGACAGACTCCCACCCTCACAGGACTTCTAGCGGGGACATGGACAATACACCGTGCACACATGAATGATGTATTATGATAAAAGGTGATATGGGCTGTACAGAAAATACGGCGGGGGAGGGGAAGGTGCGGTCTCGGGGCTCAACTATCAACCTCAGGCAGGAATGTGAGAAAACTCCGGCTGGGCGGGCGCTGCAGGTGTGGCCACACCCCCGCCACAGGCTTGTAACCCCTCCGCCAACCACAGAGGGCCGCGCAACCCGGCTCAGGCACCCATGGGCTGTAGTCCCAGCCCATCCCCCTCCACAAGGCAGAACCCGTTCCGGGAAGACCCAGCCCTCCCCGCCCCCACCCTCCACATTCCCGGCCTGATCCCGTCAGGGTCCACTCGCCTTGGGGTGGGCTTCCTGGATCTGGCCCCGCCCCGGAGAACTAAGTTTGTCCCCAGATGGTGTTGGAGGGGCAGAGAGCTGCGACGGGGAATTCAGGGCTGGGTGACAGCGACCGCCCATCAGGGCCTGCACTTCTTGTCTGTCTAAAGGGGGGAGGCTCAGACCGGGGAGCTGAGCCTCCAGGAGCAGGTGACCCTGTCGGTGTGCGCCAGCAGGAGAGGCCAGCGCTGAGACCCTCTAGGCTGACCCTCGGGAACCTGCCTCCTGGAGTGGCTCCTCTGCCCTCACTTCCTTCTCCCTCCAGGCCCACGAGGACCACCCAGCGCTCTCAGCAGCCACAGCCTGCCCCTCAACTCCACCCCTGCAGGAGAACCCATGGCCCTGAGGCCAGGCATAGACTTGGAGCCAGACCCCAGCTCGGTGACTCACTAGCTGGATGTCCTCGGCTAAGTTCCTTCATCTTTGTACCTCGGTTTCCCCATCTTACAAAGAGGATATAAGGGGACGTTTCCGTGGTGGCACAGCAGAAACGAATCTGACTGGCATCCATGGGGATGCCGGTTTGATCCCCGGCCTTGCTCAGTGGGTCGGAGATCCAGCATTTGCAGCTGGATCCGGTGTGGCTGTGGCTCTGGCGTAGGCCAGCAGCTGTAGCTCTGATTCGACCCCTAGCCTGGCAAAGTCCATAAGCCGCGGGTGCAGCCCTCCAAAAAAAGCCTATAACGGTATCTTTTCTCTAAGATTCACAGGCTCCAAGTGCTTGGTGCCTGCGCACAGGACCTGCATTCTCCCGGGCTGAGCCCTCCCCGTGAGCGGACTGGCGTCTTGACCCCGGCCCGGTCGCTCCCCTTCCAGGCCCAAACCCCCTGCTCCTCCTCGCCTTCCCCTTCCCTCTCGGCACGACCCAGCCTCCCACTTCACGCGGCGAGGAGGAACATCAGGAGGGAACTTCCTGGCCTCCCACCCAGCCCCAAACGGAGCTCCATCTGCACGTCCTCCCGGCTGGCTGGGGGGCTGGGGGGCAGGGAGCCGTCCTCCTCGCCTCCGATTTGGCTCCCGCCCCCCCTGCTTCCTCAGGATCCTGCTCCCCCATTCGCCCCCCCCCTCCATTCATGAACAAGCGGAAATCCCACACGCCGCTGATGCCTCTGGCGCATTTCAACACCCGGCTTCCTCTGCCACCCTCCGTGTGTTGAATCCAACCCCACCAGGTCGATGCAGTCCCCGCTCCGGGCTGGAGAGCACCGGGCCCTTCCTGGGCTACAGTGGGCTGACCTTCTCCACCACAGGCTTCTCTTGTGGTTTCAGGGCTGGGAAGGCTCTGCTCTCTCAACCCCTGTCAAGTATCCACCCACTGCTTGGGTGGCAAGGCTCCTGAGCCATCGGCTCTGATGCAGCCAGGAGAGGTCAGGCCGGGCCGGGGAGGGTGTGGGGGCTACCTTGAGCCTTTGCCTTGAACTCTCCATCCTGCTCACCAGGAAGAGCCCGCTGGGCTGCTCTGCTGACCTACTTTTCCTGCTGTGTGTGGACTCCCCAAGGGTGGCTGAGGCGGGCGGGCCACGTGTATGTGGGCACATGTGCGCGCACGTGTGGCTGCGCTCCTGCTTTGGGCTTTGGGCCCCGTCAGGTCACGTCAGGCTGTTCTCTGCATCCCCGGGAGCTTGACTAGCAGCTGCAAGTTGCTAGAAGCCCTTCTTCCCTCCTCCCTCCCACAGGGACTGCTGGGTGCCTGGCCCGTCTCTGCAGTTTTGGCCTCAGAGTTGCCCTGGGCAGACCTGGGGCTGGGGCGGGGGGCACCTCTGCTCCCTCAGCCCGAGGCTGGGCCCATGCTCTGACCGCTGCCTGGCACTGCCTCTCTACCGCTGCGACGCCCCCTCTCCAGTGCCCTCCCCCATCCCTGCTGCCCGCCTTCGCCGCCCCTTCTCCTGTATCTCATTAGCCTCAGGTCCCACTCCTCCAGGAAGCCTTCCCTGCTGCCCCAGGTGCCAAATCCTATCTCCGAGGGGCATCAGGATTGAGACAGGGGCCTGTGTCTCTTTCAGCGCCCCCATGGAACATTGTGGATGGTCTCAGCTGTGTCCGTACCCGTCCCCATCAAGGGGCCAAGAGGACCCGGAGGGCTGGCGCTTCATCAAAATCAACTCTTCCTCCTCCCTTCCTTTGGTTGCAAGGGTCCAGTTTGGGGGTCCTCCACATTGGCCCCCATTCCTTCAACCTCCCTCTCCCCGTTCTCTGCAAGGTGGCCGCAGGAGACCAAGAATTAACCCGCACACTGCCCCTGCTGCTGCGTCATCCCCCCAGGTACACACCGCCTCTGACCCAGTTACGATGCACGATGCACGTGACTTAAAGGCGCAGTGGAGAGCGAAGGAAACAGCACGGGCCTTGGGGCTCAGCGGGCTTGGCCTTGATCCTAACGTGCACCACTTTTTAGCTGGGTGACCTTGAGCAAGTCGCATCACCTCTCTGGGCCTCAGCTTCCACATCCATGAGATGAAGAAAATAATACTGGGAGTTCCCATTGTGGCGCAGCGGAAAGGAATCCCTCTAGCATCCGCGAGGATGTGGGTTGAATCCCTGGCCTCGCCCAGTGGGTCAGGGATCTGGCGATGCCGTGAGTGGTGGTGTGGGTCACAGACACGGCTCAGATCCCGCATGGCTGTGGCTGTCGTGTAGGCCGGCAGCGGTTGCTCCGATTCGACCCCTAGCCTGGGAACTTTCATACGCCATGGGTGTGGCCCTAAAAAAGCAAAAGCAAAAAAAAAAAAGAAAGAAAGAAAATAATACAAATAACAATAACAGCAATAATAACGGCGGCAGGGGTTAACACTGAATATTACTCACTACATCTCAGGCCCTGTTCTGAGGATGAACTTACCTCACGGTCACAATTCCGTAGGGTAAGTGTCATTACTGTCCCCATTGTAGGGGTGAAGAGAATAAGGCACAGAGACTAAATAACTCGCCCCAGGTCATCTAGCTAGGGCTGGCCTTGGCTCCTAAGTGGGCGCTTTTAACCACTATTTTCCCCCCAAGCCAGAGGTGGAAACACAGTATCCAGATCCCTCAGGGTCCGAGTGGGGAAACTGAGGCCTAGGAGAGGGCAGAGCCTCAGCCAGGGAGGCGTGTGTACGCTCAGGGCGCCTGCGCGGAGCCAGGTGCGTCATGTGTATTAACTCGCTTAGTCCCGTAACAACAGCGCCGGCTCCTTTTTTCAGGGGGGGACTTGAGCCCAGGGAGTGAAATGAGACGTGGCGGCCTCACTGGGGGTTGTAGGCATTAAAGATTTTGTTGTTTGGTTTGGTTTTCTTTTCTTTTTAGGGCCACACCCGCAGCACATGGGGGTTCCCAGGTTAGGGGTTGAATTGGATCTGCAGCTGCCAGACGTCAACCGCAGTCACAGCAAGGCAGGATCGGAGCCGCATCTGAGATCTACACCACAGCTCATGGCACCGCCAGACCCTTAACCCACTGAGCGAGGCCAGGGATTGAACCCGTGTCCTCAAGGATACCAGTCGGGTTTGTTTCCACTGCACCACAACGGGAAGTCCCTAAAGTATTTCACCTTCCTCATCATCCCTGCCCCCACCTGGAGGTGCAGACATGGACTTGAGGCCGTGAACGTCCCAGCCCAGGCAGTGCAGCGGAGGCCTCTGGCTGACCTCTGTTCCCCCAGGGAGTGGGTTCTGCATCTGTGCACATCCGAGCTGACTGCGCTGTCCCAGGGGACCCCACGTGACCTGCACCTCAAGTACATGTTCTCACTGGCCCCGAGGGAGGCCCCCGATTCCCCATCTGTAGTGCCAAAGGCAGGAGGGTGTAACCCCAGCTTCAGGACAATGGTTGGGGCTCTGACCACACAGGCTCTGGCTCTGCGGGCTGGGTCTGCCGCTGCCGGGGGAGGGGGGCCACGGAGGTGGGGGGGCGGGGTTTCCTGAGCGAGAAGCAAGACTGAACCACCTACCACTTCCTGCTGGCGGGCAGCTCGAGCCAGGTGCCACTTTCATGAAAACAACGCCCAAAGTGTAACCTAACTCAGGCCTTTGGGTGGGACCCCCTTCTCTGCTACACACACACACACACACACACGTGCCAGCCAGGAAATTTTTCACTCACTGGGTCCTCCTAAGCACCCTGAGAAGGGGGCAAGATGACTTCCATTTTTAAAAATCAGCTTAATTGGAAGTCCCATTGTGGCTCGGCAGAAATGAATCTGACCAGCATCCGTGAGGACTTGGGTTCAATCCCTGGCCTCGCTCAGTAGGTTAAGGATCTGGTGTTGCCGTGACCTGTGCTGTAGGTCCAGACCTGGCTCCGATCCCATGTTGCTGTGGCTGTGGTGTAGGCCGGCAGCTACAGCTCTGATTTGATCCTTAGCCTGGGAACCTCAATATGCTGTGGGTGCGTCCCTACAAAGAAAAAAAAAAAAAAAAAAAAAAAAAGCCCCAGCCTAGAAGTAACACCTCATTTCTGTACACAGGCCGCTGGGGAAAACCAGTCTCGGGTGGCCACACCAGGTGACCACACCTGGATGCAAGGGAGCTTCCAGCCACCTTCCTAAACAGCTCTGTTTTATAGAAGAGAGAACAGAGAATTTATGAGCCAATGGCTATCTCTACCATAAACAGAGGAGGTTGTCAACCTCTCAGGCCTCTGCTCTTCATCCACAAAGTTGATAGCACCATTTGACTGTGGCCACAGTTGCACAGCTCTATACATTCACTAAATCATTGACCCGTACACTTGTTATGGGGGAGTTTGGTGATATGCAAGTTTTACCTCAATGGAGCTGATTTTGTGTGTGTGTGGGTGTGGGTACGCTTTTTAGGGCCGCACCCACGGCATATGGAGGTTCCCAGGCTATGGGTGGAATCGGAGCTGTAGCCACTAGGCTACACCACAGCCAGAGCAACATGGGATCCAAGGTGGGTCTGCAACCTACACCACAGCTCACAGCAACGCGGGATCCTTGACCCACTGAGCAAGGTAGGGATCAAACCTGCCTCCTCATGGATGCTAGTCAGATTCATTTCTGCTGAGCCATGACGGGAACCCCTAGGCTGGGGCTTTTAAGAGTGGTTAAAGTTTCTCTCTCTTCTTCTGTAAGCTAGCTTGATGCAGAGGACTCCAAGCCTCTGAAAGACGGTGGTGGAGTGATAAGACAGGGGAAGCCTGGGTCGTCTGGAGGTGGGAGGCCTCCTGCTGATGAGGGCTACCTGCTCTGTGCTCTGTGAGCCAGACGTCATCTTCTGTCTTCTTGGGTGGCTGAGACACAGGAGGCTTATTTGTCACAGCAGCTAATGCTGCCCCAATTCCAGGGTTATGGAGCGAGTAAGCAAAAGAGCTAAGACTTGAACCTCAATGTGTCTACTGGCCTGGAAGGTGGCCAGAGAAAGTAACCTTGATGGTGAGAACACTGGCAAACAAGTGATGAGAATCTAGGTACAGCAGTGGGTAGAGGGCGACCAGTCTGTAAAGAGAACGGAGCCTGCTCTTAACCTGTCTTGCAGGAGACATGTTTACTGGGCGTCTATCGTATGCCGGTGGTGGGCTAACCCTGGGTTAAGTAACTTAACAATCACAAGCCTGGGAGGTGGGGGCTACTATTATTATCCCATTTCACAGAAAGGGATCCTGAGGCACAGATGGGCCAAGTAACTTGCCCCAGAACTAAGAATTAGCAGAGCAGGTTCTGAACTCAGTCCATCAGGCTTTAGATCCCACGCTCTTACGCCTTGTGTCCTGCGAGGCCCCCAAAGGCAGATTCAGGCAGACGGCAGCTCGAAAATGAGGCAGTTCTCACTGTCTGACAGCCTCACAGCCGCGAGGAAGTGCGTTCTCTGACGCTGGGAGCAGAGAAGCAGATACTAGAAGCCCATCTGTTGGGGGGAATCAGAGGGGGCTGAGGCTGGACCGAGCCAGCCAGGCCTTTCTTACTCTCATTTGGGGATTCTAAGAGTCTCTGTCTCCAGGCCCAGGTCCCCTCCTTCAGGTCACTGCACCCAGGCTATGCCCTTAGCATGGGCAAACCCCAAGGGTAGTCTTAAGAAAGCCCTAGCCTGGAAGGATGACATTAAACAGTGACCATGCCTGGGTGGGTCACCTCTCTGGGTCTACGCTATTGTTAGAAGTCCCTGTGAGAGAGCAGCTGTGGGGTGGGACCGCGGGTGCTGAGTGGGGACAGGGAGCCCCTCTGGCCTCTCTCACCTGCTTCACTTTGCTTCTGTGTCAAGAGAGGGGCTGGAGATTCAGTCCCGGAGCCTGTGCGGCTGAGCCAGCTCTCCATACCCCACATGCTCCTTGCCTGCCTCCAGGTTTCTCCCGTCTAGTCCTCCCCCTCAGTGTGGCCTGAGAAACTGTCCCAAGACCAGAGTTGACCCGATCCTTGCCTTGCTCCTGTGTTTTCTGCGGCTTCTGGCATCAGCCTGTGGGGTTTTCTCCTGCCCAGCATCACTTTCGCTGTCTTTGGGGAATGGTCCCTCTCTCTGTCCAGTGGTTCAGTAGGGCTGACTCCACCCTGGCCAAACACGGGCCTGACCCAGGGCCGGCCAGCCAGGGATCCATCCCATCCACCAGGTCACCGCCACTGGTTCGGAGATGAATGATGAATGTGTGACCAAGGGTGAGCTACTGAGACCTCACCTTAGGACTCGCGCTGAAAAAGATAACTTCTGACCCCTGGGCTGCAAAGCTGGAGGACACAGGCCTGGCGCTGCTGGGGGCCAGCGAGGCTACCTTGAGGGGAGGGTTTGGCTGAGAGGGAAGCAGCAAAGAGTCAGGCAGAGCTGAAAGATGGAGAGATTTCTCCAGACCCCAGGCACCTGGTTCCAGACATGCCTAAAGCCAATCATACTCTTGAATGTTTGTTTCATGAATCAAAACATTTCCTTTTCTTTCTTTTTTCTTTTCTTTTAGGGCCGCATGTGCAGCCTATGGAAGTTCCCAGGCTAGGAGTCGAATCGGAGCTGCAGGTGCGGGTCTATGCCACAGCCAGAGCAATGCAGGATTGAAGCCGAGTCTGCGACCTACACCCCAGCTTGCAGCCACACCAGAGTGAGGGTTAACCCACTGAGTGAGGCCAAGCATCGAACCCACATCCTCATGGATACCAGTTGGGTTCTAACCTGCCGAGCCATGATGGGAACTCCAATACATTTCCTTTTCGGCTTAAACCAGTTAGAGTTGAATTTATGTAACTCAGAGCCTACAGATTCCAGACAGGCATATCTACTTGAGCCCAGGCACTGCGCTGGGCGCTGGCACAGGGGGGAGTAGGTCAGACAGAGGGTAGGAGCCTACAAATCAAGGAGGCAAATAAAATAAGGCCTCAGATAAGCACGAAGCCAGAAAGGCTATGATCAGCGCTCCAACATTTCCAAGAAGAACGCTGGCGGTGGGAATCCGGATGCCTTCCTGGAGGCGGTGACACATGAATGGGCCTTGAAGAGGATTAACAATCTAGCAAGAAACCTGCGCGATCCTTGAAAGCAAGCCCCATGCTTTCATCTTCCTAGCCTTTAGCCAGGGGTGACAAATGCCGGGTGAATAATTCATTTAGGTGTCTGGGAAGCTGTAACTCTGTATCTTAGCTTTCCAGGATATGACCCGGCAGGCACATAGCTATTTCCCCAGGGACCTGTGTGCGATATCACGGGCCCTGTTTTACAGGTGCAGAGACTGAGGGCCAGGAGAGAACGGTGATGAAAACCAAATCAAAATTTTGCTCAAAATCACAGAGAAAGTCAGGGGCAGAGCTGGGCTCGAAGCCAGGCTGTCTGTAAGGCAAAGTACTGCCTTCCTCCTACAGCCCCAGCCCCAACACAGCAGAGATGGGAGTGGCTGTGAGGGACACGGGTCACGTGAACAGAGAGGCTGGCGCGCGATGTGGAGAGGGCTGATGACGACGGAGAGGAAAGCTATAGCACAGTTAACAGCCGTCATGTGCCAAGTCCCTCATGTAAATTAACTCGTCTCATCCTCACAGCATCCGATGAACCGGGGACTGCTAGTCACTCCAATTTACAGACAGGGAAACTGACACAGGGAGCGGTCATGTCACTTGATCAAGATCATCCATCGGGAAGTGGGGGAGCCAGGATTCAAATCCAGGCTGGATCTCAGCAGTGCCCGAAGTGTAACCACTATGCTTATGGGCTCTAAAACAATCATTTCAATGATCATTGATTTTCTCAACTGCCAATGCTGTACCTTACAATGACCATTCAATCTCGACAGCAACCCGATTGTACTCATAAGGATATCGAGCTCACAGGGGTTAAGCAATTTGCCCAAGGTCACTCAGCTGGCAAGACGCAGAGCCAGGCACTGAACCTTGAATGTCTCCTGCTGTATCTTTTCCCTACTCTTGGTATCTGGTTTGCAGTCCAGGCATCCCTCCAGCACCACCGTTCAGCACCAGAGGTGTGGACAGCACCCGGGCCAGCTGAGCACTAAGTGCAAAGCTGGGTGGGGGCGGAGGAAGCTGGGGCAGCAGGTTGGAGGGGCTGCTGACAAGCCACACCCAGGTCCCCAGAGCTGAAAAGGTGTGTATAGGTATATGCACTGCCTTGATTTAACCAGATCCTCATGGAGAGATATTGGGTGTGTTCAACATGTTGCTGCTACAATGAGTAGCCCTGAACCTAAGTCAAGTTGCTGTGTGCAGCTGTGGCCATATGATCCGTTCTAGAAACGGGTGGCCAGGTTAAAGGCTGAGTGCATCTGAAATTTCTGTAGCACGCTCGATGTCCCCCAGAGGGCTGTGTCCCTGGCCTCTTCCTGTTTTTGCTGCTTCTTTTTTGACCTCCCCATGGCAATATGGAGTTCCCGGGCCAGGGATCAGATCTGAGTGGCAGCTGCGGCAACACCAGATCTTTAACCTCCTGTGCCGGGCTGGGGATTGAGCCTGCATCCCAGAGCTCCCAAGACTTTGTTTAGTGTGTTACTTTAAAGTGGAGGAAGACCAGAACAGGTCCCTCATTGGCTTGTATTTGCATAAAGTAGCTGTGGAATCAACCAGACCTGGAGTAGATGCTGGAGCTCCCTCCTCAGCTCTCACCGCACTGGTCTCCCTCACGGGCCCTCAGCTACGGCAGTAACTTCCTAACTGCCCCCCACACCCCTCAATCTCCTCTTGACACAGCAGCCAGGGAGCCCATCAAATCCCAGTCAGGAAAGTTCCCCTGTGGCACCGTGAGTTAAGGATCTGGTATTGCCACAGCTGTGGCGCAGGCTGCAACTGTGGCGTGGGTTCCATCCTGGCCTGGGGAACTTCCTTGTGGCACAAGTGCGGGGGGAAAAAAAAAACCCCAATCAGATCACATGACACCTCACATCCCAGCTCAACATTCTCCACTGACTCCCATCTCGTTCCAAAGCCCTTACAGCAGCCCTCACTTCACCCCTCTGACCCGTCTCCTCCTCCCTCTGCTCCAGACCTGCTGGTCTTCCCGCTGTTCCGCGAACACGCCAGCTCCCTGCCTGGTGGCTGTTCCCTCTGCCCCCAGAGATCCACATGGCTCATTTCCTCCAAGTTCTGCTCAAACGGCAGCTTCTCAGCTAGGGCCCTCCGACTGTGCTCCCTTTTCTCTGCTTTAGTTTGTCCCCAGTCGAGCGGATCACGGTCCAGCATAACGTCAACCGTCTCTGTTCCCCGCTAGAACTTAGGCATCGGGAGGGCAGCGACTTTGTTCATGGCTGTTGTCCCAGCAGCTGGCACAGTGCCTGGCACACAGTAGGCACTTAATAAATAGCTGGTTAACAAATCAGTGAACAAATGACTGTCTGAAGAACTAAGTTCTCCAAGCAAAGCGGGAACTAAGCGAATGGGGGGCAGGGTGAGAATTGAACGTTGCACTTGGTACCATCCTGTAGGCTCTGGGGAGTCCAAGGAGCCCAGCATGGCTGGCAGTCTAGACAATGCCAGGGGAGAGTGCAAGGGAAGGTCGTGCCCACTCCCTCAGGGTGGGCATCCCCCAAGAGGGGCCTGGGGAGAAGGAGTGGCCCAGCTTAGTGGCCTTGAATTCCCACGTGGAGCTGGCCTGTGCCCAGGAAGGTGGGGGCAGCTGGGAGCCTCCCTGACACCCGCCCCCCGAGGGAAGCCCTCCTGCTGCGCCCCCAAGGCCAGTGCCCCAGTCTGGTTCTCTGCCACTAAATACCTTCTCTGAAGGGTGTCCCTGACCCCTGTCCCTGATCCTGAAGCCACTGAGCGAGGCCAGGGATCATGTTTTTCACCCCAGGACAGCAGTCTGTTCACAGGTGGCCTCTCCTATTTGCTGCCAGGGCATGGGGAGGGGAGGCAGGGGGTGGGTAGGTGTCCAGAGCTGGGCCCTCTGGCCCCAGAAAGAAGCCTGTGTGAGATGCCTGGGAAAGCTCTGGCCTCGGCTGCTGGTCCCCCCAGGAGCCCCATCCTGCCCCCACTTCTCTAGTTTTCCAAACTACAAAATGAGCTATTTCATATCCCTTCACGGGTCACCAAGTCTCAGTACTGTGTCCTCTGAAAAATGTCACACGCGCACTTCCATGCACATTAAGGGTCAGGGCCATGGGGAGCTCACAAGAGACTCCAGGTAAGTCCTCACCCTCCCCCTTGGTCCTTTGACACAAATGCAGACCCCACCAAACATTCTATTCTGGCTCAAAAGGAGGAGAATATTCTCAAATCTTTTCGTGGTCCCTTCTTGGTGCAAATTCTGGCTACCTCCCTTCTTCCTGTGC
The DNA here is from genome assembly GCF_054392235.1 of Sus scrofa. Classification (NCBI taxonomy): domain Eukaryota; kingdom Metazoa; phylum Chordata; class Mammalia; order Artiodactyla; family Suidae; genus Sus; species Sus scrofa. The sequence goes on from NC_139385.1 coordinate 18,565,173, forward strand.
GGTCATGGGGAGGTTGTATCACCTGCCTTAGCCTCAGTTTGCCCATCAGCAAAATGGGGTGAGAATGCCCATTGAACATGGTGGGTTTCTGTCAGAATTAAAGGGGTACTTCCTCAAGCCACAGAGCTGGTGCTCAGTAAGAACCTGCTGGACAGAAGGGCCTGAAACCTCGATTCCATCCTGGACTCTTTAATTTTTCCTTTTCAGGGCTGCACGTGTGGCATGTGGAGGTTCCCAGGCTGGGGGTGGAATCAGAGCTGCAGCTGCTGGCCTACACCACAGTTACATCAGATCCAAGCCACACTGACAACCTACACTGCAGCTCACAGCAACGCCAAATCCTTAACCCACTGAGAGAGGCTGGGGATCAAATGGCATCCTCATGGATGCTAGTCGGGTTCATTAGCCCTGAGCCACAATGGGAACTCCCTCCATCCTAAACTCTGGATGAGTCTGCACCATTGTGAGGCCATACCCTCACTGAACCTTGGTTTTCTATGCTGGAAATGGGGGCCATTTTGACTCTCCTAAGCCCCCTGAATCTGCTTGAGACAGGAAGGACTTCAGCAACCATGCGGCCCAGGTCCCACGTTTCCCAGGTGAGGAGACTGAGGGTGAGAGCTGAGACTTTCCCAAGATCAAGCAACTGAGGCTGGACACAGCTTTCCTCCTACTTCCCTCCCTGCCAGGGGCCGCCCGGGGTCCCCAGCGCTGTGAGACTCCACTCCTGGCTCCAGCCTTGGCCTCAGCCTCCCCTCCCAGCTGGCGAGGGCACATCTCTGGTGGCTCTCAATAGCCTGAGATGCCTCCCGCTTGCAGCTGGTACCCGGAGCGGGAAGAGGCCCTCCAGCCTCCTCCGCCCTCCCCAGCCAGACCCCGCCCAGCCCCTGTGGGTGGGGGACGGGGCCTGAGGCTTGCTGCCTGGGTGAGGTGGGCAGCCCCGAACTCAGGGGCCTTGGCCCGGTGTCCCACCAGTGGACAAGGAGCAGCCCCCGGAGATCAGGCTGGGGGAGCAGAAGCTTTTGGAAGAGATAAACCCTTCTCCGGCTACAGCCCTCACCTGCTCCCCTTCCCTGAGCCCCTGACCCAGGAATGAAGCGGGGATGCAGCCTAGCATCGGAGCTTGGAGCCCAGATTCAGCCACCCTTGAATCAGGTCACCACCACTTCTGGCCATAAAGTTTTGGCTTTGCGCCTTTCTCATCAGAAAAAATAGGGTTCACGATGGTACAGGTTAAAGTGTTATTAATAACAGCTGACATTTAGGAGCCACTTAAAGTGTAAGTACGTTATGCATATTGACTCACTCCAATCTCACGCCCATCTTAGGAGAAGCTGCTCTTCCCATTATGTCCCTCTCAGCCCAGGATGCTGAGACGCAGAGAAGGGACGATTAAGTGATGTGTCCAGGGAGTCCCTGCTGTGGTGCAGTGGGTTAAGAATCCCACTAGAGCAGCTCGGGTCTCTGCAGAGGCTCAGGTTTGACCCCAGGCCCGGTGCAGTGGGTGAAAGGATCCAGTGTTCTCCATATGCCGCAGGGGCAGTGATTGAAAAAAAAAAAAAAGTGATGTGTCCAGTGGCAGCTAGGGTGTGGCTTAGCGAGACCTGCCTGGCTCCAGAACAGTCCGTCAGTGTTGGCTGAGCACCTACTCTGTGCTTGAATCTGGAAGGCATTCCTGAACCAAAAATCAGCCCTGTCCTCAAGGAGCTTATATTCTAGTTTGGTGACGGACAAGGACAAATGGACCTAAGAGCTGTATGTCGGACAGTGAGGAGTCCTAAAGGGGAAAACACAGCAGGGAGAGGCAAGGACATGCTGTGGGTGGGGAATGAAGTTGCAGATGGAAGTCAGGAAAGGCCCCACTGAGAAGGCCGCAAGCACGTGGAGAGTGTGGGGTTTGTGTTGGAAGAGCCCTCCTGGCAGAGGCATGGGGGGCCTGGACTGGGAGTGCTCAGGGGACAGTGAGGAGGCCAGAATGGCTGCAGAGTGGGGGGTAAGGGGCAAGGCGCCAGAGAGGAGGGGAGGGACAAGGCATAGGGAGCAGTGGGCAGGACCTCAGAGGAGAGGCCCTCCAGGCTCTGAACCCGAGCAAACCCTTCCTGAAGCCAGCCTGTGTGCAAGCCCGAGAGGTGAAGCGATGGCAGGAACCTGACCCCATTGCACTCAGAGTCACCCACTCCCACCAAGTCCAGCTCCCCACAGCATCCTACACTGCCTTTTTTTTTTTTTTTTTTTTTGCCTTTTCTGGGGCCACTCCCACAGCATATGGAGGTTCCCAGGCTAGGGATCGAATCAGAACTGTAGCCACCAGCCTACACCAGAGCCACAGCCACGCAGGATCCAAGCCGTGTCTGCGACCTACACCACAGCTCATGGCAACGCCAGATCCTTAACCCACTGAGCAAGGCCAGGGATCAAACCCACAACCTCATGGTTCCTAATTGGATTCGTTAACCACTGTGCCACGACGGGAACCCCTACCACTGTCTTTGTAGAGGCTGAGGGAGGAAGGAGTAGGGGAGCTTTACAGGCATCCTTCGAAGATTCCTCCTGCTGCAGCTCTCACCTGTTGTGGCCCCAGGTGAGAAGAGGTGTGTGGGCAGAGAAGCCAAGCAGTATGTCCAGGAACGTGGCCAGAGCCCAGTTTGGGTCCTGCCAGGTCCTTCTGACTGGCCGTGCCCTGTGTGTATGTGAATGACGGGAGAGCGGGTGGAATCTACTCCGAGTCCCAGATACAGCAGCTTGAATAAACATCTTCATCACGAGCCGCCACTGTTTTTACCTGTAAAGGCGGGAGGACATCCCCTTTCTGCTCAGGGCATCAGAGGACTGAGGCTAAGCGTGAACTGAACCATCGAGAGTCCTCCGTGCCATTCACGGCACGGTACAAACTTCATCACTTAATCCTCACCAAGACCCTTCAAGGCAAAGGCAGGTTCTAGTAAGTACCATCCTTTTTCTTTTTCTTTTTCTCTAGGGCCGCACCCGCCGCATATGGAGGTTCCCAGGCTGGGGGTCGAATCGGAGCTGCAGCTCCTGACCTAGGCCACAGCCACGGCAACGCCAGATCCCAGGCTTATCTGCAACCTACACCACAGCTCACGGCAATACCGGATCCTTTACCCACTCAGCGAGGCCAGGGATCCAACCTGCATCCTCACCGATACCAGGTGGGTTCGTTACTGCTGAGCCACAACGGGAACTCCCTCATCCCCTTTTTTTGTAGCTGAAGGATGAGGCACAGAGAGGCCAAGCACCTTACCCAAGATCACCCAGAGGATCTAGAAGTTGTGCTTTTGGCCACAAAACCATGTTACCTGCCAGCCCCACTGCCCCTCCTGAAGACACCTGGGACCAGGGCTGAAAGGTACCCAAGCTCATGGTCCCGGGATGATCGCCTCGCAGGACTGTGGGCCCCGGTTCGAGGGAGTAGGAAGCCTTCCTGCTATGGCGGGGGGCCCAACAGATGGGGAGCTACCCTGCAGCGGGGGTGTCTGTAGCCTCTACAGGACCCGATCAGGAAGAAGAGGGGGCCCTGTCCTGCCCAGTCCCCACCCCTGCCCCTCGGGGCCATCCCAACACCCAGAGGCGGTTGGAACACTCTCTGCCTCTCCCAGGACTGGCTAAAGCCACAGGGAAGGAGTGTACCGTGGGGAGCCGGGGGTGGGGATGGAGTTGGACCCGGTCATTTGCAAACCCCGGCAGGGTGTGGCGGAGGTAAGAAGCCAACACTTAAGGAGCAGGCACAGCTAAAAGTGCTTTATCATTTGATCCTTCCATAACGCTAGGCAGAAGGAGCTATTATTATTCCCATTCCACATCAGAAGAAATGGAGGCACCCGGAGGACACTGCCTCCTCCAAGGTCGCGCAGCTAGCGAGCGGTAGAGGCAGTCTGATGCCAGTTTCACACAAACCTTTGGGGGTTCATGGAGCAGGGCTCAAATCCCCACTCTGGGTGGTGGTGTCCTCAGCGCTAAATGAGAAAGGATGTCCAGTGGCCAGCGTGGGGCACTGGACACTGAAAAATGCTTCCCGAGAAGGGCAGGGAGTGGGATGGACGAGGAATTGGGGGTTAGCTGATGCCAACTACTCCATTTAGGATGGAGAAGCAATGAGGTCCTGCTGTACAGCACAGGGAACTAGATCCAGTCTCTTGGGAGAGAACATGATGGGAGAAATATGAGAAAAAGAATGTAAATACAGGAGTTCCTATTGTGACTTAGTGGTAAGGAAACCGACTAGAATCCATGAGGACAAGGGTTTGAGCCCTGGCCTTGATCAGTAGGCTAAGGATCAATGTTGCCATGAGCTGTGGTGTAGATCAGACAAGGCTTGGATGCTGCATTGCTGTGGCTGTGCTGTAGGCCAGCAGCTGTAGCTCAGATTCGACCCCTAGCCTGGGAACTTCCATATGCAGTGGGTGTGGCCCTAAAAATAAAAAAATAAGAATGTGGGTATCTGTATGACTGGGTCACCTTGCTGCAGAGCAGAAGTGGACACAACAGCATAAATCAACTATACTTAATTAAAAAAGGGGTAGGGGGGTGGGGAAGGGCTTCCCTCCTACCCTGATATTGCACAGCTCCAGGGATCAGGAGTGGGGACTAAGCTGGGAGTCTGGACCTGTCCCCTCTCCAGACTGTGTCCAAGCTCTCTGATGGGGAGAGTGGGGAAGGGGAGGGTGGGGACAGGGGGGACAGGACAGGACAGGGGGATCTAAGGGGCCCCACCAGGCCTAAGTGCCACAGCATCCTGAGACATGGAAGGGGGACCAAGGGAGTTGGGGGGGGAGTGATCTGGAGAAGACTGAGTTTGTTGGAGATGCTGGTCCTGGCTCTGGCCTGAGGCCCATCTGCCTCGGGGCAAGAAGCCTGGGGACAGAGGCAGGCACCTCACCAAGAAAGCAGCTCTGGGCAGGAAGAAGGCCTCAGCTACAGCTGCCAAGGATCCTACCCCTCCAGCGAAGCCTCTGGACTAGGTTCTAGAATGGCTCTCAGGCTTGAACCTCAGCACGGGCAGGCTCTCTCTGTCTCTCTCTTTTTTTTTTTTTTTTTTTTGCTTTTTAGGGCCACACTTGTGGCATTTGGAAGTTCCCAGGTTAGGGGTGAAATCAGAACTGCAGCTCCTGGCTCACTCCACAGCCACAGCCACACCAGATCCAAGCCACATCTGCAACCTATGCCACAGCTTGCAGCAACGCAGAATCCTTAACCTACTGATCAAGGCCAGGGATCCCACCTGCATTCTCATGGATACTCATTGGGTTTGTAACCAGCTGAGCCACAAAAGGAACTCTGGGGCAGGCTCTTAAGTACCTCAAAATACCGCCTCTCAAACACCCACAGGGTTAGCACCAAAAGCCCTATGGCTTCCCCAGACCGGCTACAGGAAAACCAAGGCATTACCACCAAGGGTGACTCAATTCACCCACTTGCCAGGGCCTCAGTAACCAATAGTTACTGGGCACGTTTCCCATGCCAGACCCTGTCCTAGGCCCTTTACATGCTTGAGCTCACTTAATCCCCCTGTTGACGCTGAGGTAGGTATTATCCTTATTTTCCACATAAGTAAACTGAAGCTCAGAGAGGTTAAGGGACTTGCCCAAGGTCACACAGTGTATTATCCTTATTTTCCACATAAGTAAATTGAAGCTCAGAGAGGTTAAGGGACTTGCCCAAGGTCACACAGTGTATTATCCTTATTTTCCACATAAGTAAATTGAAGCTCAGAGAGGTTAAGGGATTTGCCCAAGGTCACAGCGTATTATCCTTATTTTCCACATAAGTAAATTGAAGCTCAGAGAGGTTAAGGGACTCACCCAAGGTCACACAGCAGCTCAATGGGATTCAAACCTAGGTGGAGTCCAGAGCCTGTGCTCTCAGCCAGGCCCAGTGCTGACTCCTGATCCTTGGCTCAGCTACTTTGTATCACTCATTGGGTTCTATCATGTTGAGGGTATATCAATACACATATGTATTTTTTCCCCCTTTTTATGTAAGTTCCCAGGCTGGGGGTTACATTGGAGCTGCAGCTGCCAGCCACAGCCACAGCCACACCGGATCCAAGCCTCGTCTGCCACCAACACGACAGCTCACGGCAATGCCGGTTCCTTAACCCACTGAGCAAGGCCAGGGATCGAACCCGCCTCCTCATGGATACTAGTCGGATTCTTAACCCACTGAGCCGCAACGGGAACTCCGGGTATGTCAATGTTGTTGAGTGACGTCTGCATCTAGGACCCTCCCTCTCCTGCCTGACCCAAACTTAGAGCAGTTTGGACTGAGTCCTAGAAAGTCAGAACAAGGAGGAAGCTTATAGCTAAGAGACGCTCTGGTCCAATCCCTCCCTGACACATGCACAACTGAGGCCCAGAGGGCCGTCCTCCCCCAAGACCTGAGCCTAGAACCTTGCACTTTTGCTCCCAGGCAAAGGGGACAGTTAAAACAGGTTTTGGCTGGCTGAATCCTTTTTTTTTTTGCTTTTTTGTCTTTTTAGGGCCGCTTCTGCGGAATATGAAGGTTCCCAGGCTAGGGGTCCAACTGGAGCTGTAGCCGCTGGCCTACACCAGAGCCACAACAACGTAGGATCCGAGCCATGTCTGCAACATACACCACAGCTCACGGCAATGCCGGATCCTTAACCCATTGAGCAAGGCCAGGGATCGAACCCGCAACCTCATGGTTCCTAGTCAGATTCACTAACCACTGAGCCATGATGGGAACTCCCACTGAATCCTTCTAATATCAGGGAGGGGGCATAAGAGAGGGCCCAGAGTGGAAAGTGGGACCAGGATGTTGATGCTTCCAGCTGGAGGGATTCAGGCTCACTTCCCCACTGTGCCCTCAAGACCCGGGAGGAGCTCTGCGCTGTGCATGTTCTAACCTGGCCATGGGGGAGGCAGGGGGTGCCCATGGCGGCGAAACACACCGAGACGAAGGTCACCCTCTGAGCAAACATTTTCCGGCCTCTACCTTAGGCCTGCAAAGCCACATGCCTCCAAAAGGGCCAGCAGGTCATGTACACGAGTGAACAGGCCAGGCGGGGCCTGGGACAAGCTGGAGGGGAAGAGCCAGTCTAAAGGAGGTCATCATTCTTTGGCTCCAGTCTGGGCTTGTCACAGCATCTGATTTTTCAAGAGGATGCCCAAATCAGTATCTGTATGGGACACGGTATGGTTGTTCAGCGTTGGCAACACATGCGAACATGAGAAAGACACTGGATCAACAAAATGTGTCTAGGAGTTGTGTTTTCCAACCTGTGCTGTCCAATACGCTGGCTGAGACAAAGGGGATGCAGCGGGGTGGGGACAGACCTGGCCCCGTGTCCTGGAGCACTGTCCTCACACCCACCACCTCCAAGCCATCAACCCATCGACCAGTCCGACTCTGCCGCCACTCTGTGCCAGCCCAGGTCAGCTCAAAGGGGGAGGTGGGAGCAGAGGCCACTCTTGAGCCATCCTATAACCAGAGCGGGCCTTTTCAGGTCAGGGGAGGAGCACGGGGCAGAGGGAGGAAGCTGGGGCACATGGAGGAGGTGAGCTGGTGGTAGAGGGTGGTAGAAGATGGAGAGGGAGGCGCGGGAGCTGACCCCTGGCAGGTGGCCTTGGGCACACTGCCAAGGGCTTGGACTGCGCTTTGTTCCAGACTCAGTGGGGAAACCTCTGCAGGTTAGGGAGGAGGGGAGGTCTTACTCCCTGTCCCCCTCTGGTCTCTGACAGTGTTGCCTCATCACAATGACTCAAACCTCCGCTCTTTAGTCTCTCGCTCCACTCTGCTGGTGGGTCCTCCGCAGAAGCCCTAGGCTCCTGGGAACCCACTGGGGGACAGGAACTCTGTTAGGGACGGAAAGGACACACCTGGATGCTTCTGCAGCCCAAGTGCGAGCCACATCCACCCCGCCGGCTGCAGAGTGAGTGGCTCACTCTGTCATTATCTCTGGGAGATGCCACATGCTTGCCCAAGGTCATCCAGACTTCAGGGCAGGTGGCTCCCCCACCGCCTGTGTTGAGGGGGACTAACTCAACTGTCCTTGAAACTGCAGGCAGGGCTGCCAGGGGTCTGTCCGGGAGCACCCCAACCTCTTCTGCAGGGCACATCCTACCTTGGGTCAAGGCCAGCAGCAGGTGGGGGTGGGGGCGCTTGGTATTGGGAAGCTGGGAGAAGAGGAACCCGCCACCCAGGCTCCAAGCCCCCAAGTCTGCAGCAGGATGGGGGTCGAGTGCTTCAGATGTGGCATCAGCACTGGTCAGCTGGGCCTGACCAGACCCACCTCAACTGGTCTAACCAAGCATGGTCTGGACAAATTGAGAACAGTCCCGGGATCTGAGGAACAGGCAAGATCAGGAAAGGAGATTGGTACAAAGTGGGAGAAAGGACCTTGACTCCAGTGCCTGGCACATCTCTCTCTCTCTCTCTCTCTCACACACACACACACACACACACACACACGAGCTAAAGTGTTGTTGAATGACTAAGTGAACAAAGGAACTCCTGGTGAGGCTACCTGTACCCAGAGTCCTACCTGCCTCAGCCATCACTGCTTGCCTTCAGAGGGCTCAGAGAGAAAAAGAAGCTGGTGGAAACCCTAGCAGCCCAGGGTGGCTCCCTCAGCTCGGTCCAGCTCCTTCTCAGGACCTCGGATCCAGAATTTCAGGATAAACCATGCCCTGGGTCTCTCATTTTCCCAAGAGCTGCAGGGCTGGGGTTCAGGACCTCACCGAGGGCCAGGCTAGGGCAGTGCTTTGTATACCGCCTAGAAAGCTAAAGCAACAACCTAGAATGGTCCCTTGGTAGTCCGGGACACACTGACGGCGCCTGAGGTTTGGCCTGGGGTGTTCTAGAGGTCAGGAGGAGAAGGGAGGGCCTTGGGTATGCTGTCCCTGGGGCACATGGGGACAGAAAGGTGCCCTGACCTGAAATGGCTTCTTCATCCAGACTTCCCTCCCCAGAAACCAGCGCCTCACTTTGAAAAGGATCTGTCCCTTCCTTGTCCTGCAGGGAGCACAAAGTATGGACCGGAGAGGAAGACCCCACCCCCGCACCCCGCCAACTAGCCTGGGTGGGGGGGCAGTGGAATCACAGAGAAAATAAGGGAATCCCACCCATTCTCTCAAACACACCCCTTCTCTGCCTCTCACAGACAAAGACACGCACCCACACCCCCCAGCCATCACCCTGGGGTCACGCTCGGCAGGCTCCCTCACCTGTGGACACCCCAGATCTTCTCTTCCCAAGACGGACTTCACTTGAGAACTCCGCCTAGCCTCGGGGGGAGGGGTATATATACTTCACGGACCGAGGATCCACGCTCACATTTTGGGGGGTGGCCTCCCCACCCTCTTCTCCCCGGCGCTAGGGGCTCTGCCACCACTGCCCCGCGGGGCCAGGAAGCTGCGCCCAAGCCCCAGGGCCAGGGTGTGGGGTGGGGGAAGGGAGAGGAGGAGGGGGCGGCTCCTCCGAGCGAGACACAAAGAGACGTCCTTCAGCCTCAGCTCCATGGCGACGCTGGGGAGGGGGCAGTGCGCACCCAATACTTCCCTCCCCACCTGCGGGGCTAGGGACGTCGGCAGCCACTCACCTGGGCCCGGCTTACCTGGGCTGGGGCCGCGGGGACGCCGCGGCAGGGGGCCTGGGCGCCGTCTCGGTTTTCGTCGTCAGCCCGGCCCGGGGGGCTCAGGGCGCCACAACCAAGGGCTGGGATGAGAAGGGCGCCGCGAGGGGCTCAGTCGCCCCGGTTCTGGAGCCTTGAGGTGGGGGTGGGGGTGGGTCCCCGAGGCCTCTTGCTGGTGAGGAAGAGCGCTTGCTGTCCTCGGGTCCCTAGATTTGGGGGTTCTGTGCGCCGGAATCGGGGGGGGTGTCTAAGACCCCTGATCTAGGGGCGTTCTGAGCTGGGTCTTCGTGTCTTGAGGTGTGGAGTTGTGACGGCCAGGATCTTGAGAAGGGATCCCCACAATCCCAGACGGGGGGGTCACTGCGTTCTAGGTCTTGTGGGGGCCCAGACTGAAGAGGGGGAGTCTTCGCGGTACTGCAGGGAGGTCGCTCTCTTCTGAAGACGGAGGTAGTCTCCGCTTTTCCCAGCTGAGGAGTCACTCTGTTGGATCTGGAGGGGCTACCCGCTTTCCTAGGGGGGTCTCTCGGTCCTGGATGTGGTCGGGGGATCCCCGCGCTCCCCGGCTGCGGGGGCTTGCTGAGTCCCGGCCACCGGCAGGAGCTGGGAGGAAGCCCCTCAGCCGCTGGGGGGCTCCGTCGCCGCCGCTACGAGCAGCCCGGCCCGGCGGTCCCGGACCCCGGCCTGGTCCGGGTTCTGGCTGCGGCTCCGGCTCGCGCCCCGCCTGGTGCTCGGGCCCCGGTCCCGGCGCCCGCCCGGGCTGAGCTCCATCGCGGCATCGCGGCTCCGCCCTCCGGCCTGCGCGCACCTGCCCGCCTGGCCCGCGGCTCCGCCCTCCGGCTCGCGCGCCGCCGCCCGCCCCTTTGTCCGCCCCGCTTGGCGCGCGCCCACGCGCACGCGCACAAGCCCCGCCGCGCCCTCCCGCCGCGCGCCGCGGGGCGCAGATTCTCCCCGCGCGGAGGGAGCGGCGCGCGGCGCCCCCACCCCGCCTTCCGGCCGCGCTGGGTCCTAGCGCCCGTGGGCTGCTCCTCCCTCCTCCCACCCCCCATCTTTTCTAGGTCAGAGCCCACAAGGGGGCGAGAACGAGGTTAGCGAGGACACGGGGGAGTCTGAGAGGGTCACCTGGTCCAGCTTCCCGGCCCCTGCGGGACCAGACTGCCCCAGACTGTCCCAGTCTGTTCTTTTGGGGACGGAGCCTGTGTTTTTTTCAAGGAGGGAAATATCCAAGCTGTGCAATTGGATATGCATTCATCCGTCCGTCCGTCCGTCCATTCATCCATCCATCCAACCGAGCAGGACCTCAGAGAACTAACTGTCTACGCAGGGAAGAGGTCGTAAACTGAAGCCTCGAGGGTCATGTCCAGCCCACGTTACGTTTTTGAGCCCTGTCATTAAAAGGCAGTGGCTAATCATGAGTGGCAGCTGGGCTGCAGAGTGCTCGCCACATAGAAGGGAGGAAAGGGGATTTCAGGCAGAGGGAGCAGCATGTGCAAAGGTACTCACTCCCCAGGAATGAAGGACCATTATCTGTTTGGTAACTGGAATTTGGTGGCCTGGAATGAAGTGTGGGGGATGAGGATGGAGATGAGATAGGGACAGCTCATCTTCCCAGGACCTCTTTCTCAGCCTCACCTAGGCAGTTTCCCTAAAAAGAAAGCCCCTCACACCCCTTGCGCCTTCTATTAGTCAACCCAGCACACTCTTCCCAACACCCCCCCACACACACACACAGCCCCCATTTCTAGAACTTTTAGAACCAAGGATGGCAAACTCAAATGCTTATAGGTCGCATAAAGGAGTGACTGCAGTCAGGTGTAAGGTAGGGGAACAGTGGAGATGAAGCAACCTAGAGCATTGTGGGCCCGTGTGGACAGATGATTTTTTTTAAGGAGGAAATCTACATTCTAACATAAACATTTTCCAGATTTTAAATGTTTGAAACGAATTCTCTAAATTCCAAAATACTGAATAGGCCAAATAAAACATTCTTGGGGGCCAAATCTAGTCCATGGGCTATCCGTCTGCAACCCCTGCTAGGGAAAATATTGCTTTACTTCCTACCTTGTCTCCCTCCAACCTCTACCTAAACTTTTAAGAAAAAAATCTAAGTCTCAGGAGTTCCTGCTGCGGCTCAGCAGGTTAAGAACCCGACTAGTATCCATGAGGATGTGGGTTCCATCCCTGGAGCAGCTCAGTGGGTTAAGGATCCGGCATGGCTGTGAGCTGTGGTGTAGGTCGCAGATGTGGCTTGGATCTGGCATTGCTGTGGCTGTACTGGCTGGCAGCTACATTCAAATTTAGACAGCAAGTCCTCTTTTTACAGATGGGGAAACTGAGGCCTAGGGAGGGGCAGAGGTAGACTCAGGCCTTGAGATGCTCCCAGCCTGAGATGTGTTCAAGGCCACCTCCTGCAGAAGCCGCCCCTGATTCCTCAACTGTGGATTTGATTCCCACAGCTGTGATTAGCGGAGGTTTGCCAGATGCATTGTGGGTAATCAAATCTCCCCACCTTGAGCTCTGCAGGGTGGGAAGCCCTGGTCCCCAAAGTGGGGGGTGGGGGACACTCTTACCAAGGAACAAGGGACACAGCAAAGGTTCCATTAAAATTTAAGCTATGGCTGCTGCCAGGGCACTCTGGACTCCATGTGTTCTGGACCAGCAGGCAAGAAGAGGAGTTGCTGTCCTGGATGTAGTAATTAACCCTGATTAGTTACTAGAAGCTACTAGAAGTATCCTGATCAGTTATGAGAAGAAGGCAGAGCTGCTTTCACAAAGTGGGAGCAGGCAGAAATACATGTGGAATCCAGTGATCCTTGGGTTATGATAACCAAGAGTTTAGACCCCTAGGACTGAAGGGTTGGGGTCACACCACCAGGTGACCCATCAAGACCTGCCAAGGTGACAGTTGATGGTGTGGATAATTGAGAATGGATAGTGGTGGGGGGAACGGGTGAGTACCAGGTACGTTCCTGAGATCAAGTATAGCAGTGGGGAGGGGGGCTATAGTTGGCTCCAATAACCTCCCTCTTCAGAGCTTGTTGGCAGAGTTCAGTGGTTAACGAAACCCAACTAGTATCCACGAGGACTTGGGTTGGATCCTTGGCCTCTCTCAGTGGGTTAAGGGTCTGGTTTTGCCATGAAGCTGTGGTGTAGGTCGCAGACGTGGCTTGGATCCCTCACTGCTGTAGCTGTGGCGTAGGCTGGCAGCTACAGCTCTGATTGGACCCCTACCCTGGGAATCTCCATATGTCAAGAATGCAAAAAAAAAAAAAAAGCTCATTGGCATCCACGTAGCACAACAGGTGGGATGCAGCAGCCAGGAAAATGCACCACCCAGATCTCTGAGTGCAGGGATGGTGACTGCTGAGGGCGGCAGCTGTGGAGTCTATAGAGTTCCTATAAGCAGAGGAAGCTCCTCTGCTTCCCTTTAGCCCATCTCAGCTGATAACTGAGCAGAGACTCTAAAGCCCAGTTCCTGGGAGATGCAAGGCTTCTCTGATGGGCAACCTGGGATCCAGGACTCTTTGCTGGCTTTGTTGAAACTTTTCTTTTTCTTTTCCCCAAGGCCTGTGGCGTTCCTGGGCCAGGGATCAGATCTGAGCTGCAATTGCAACCTACACCATAGCTGTGGCAACTCCTTTAACCCACTGTGCTGGACCATGGATCCAATCTGTGACCTGATGCTGCAGAGACACCACACATGAGCAGGAACTCTGAAACTCCTGCCCGCCTTTTTTTTTTTTTTTTTTTTTTCTTGGTCTTTTTTAAGGGCCACACCTGCAGCATATGAAAGTTCCCAGGCTATGAAGTTGAATCAGAGCTACAGCTGCCGGCCTATGCCACAGCCACGGCCACGCCAGATCTGAGCCACGTCTGCAACCTACAACACAGCTCATGGCAACGCCAGATCCTTAACCCACTGAGCAAGGCCACGGATCGAACCTGCAACCTATGGATCCTAGTTGGGTTATTAACCGTTGAGCCACGAAGGGAATTCCCTGGCTGCATTTTATATTCATTGATATGTCAGAAGTTTCTGTTACTGTTGGGGTGGCGGGCAGGGAAGGAATCACAGTAGTTCCTGTCCTCTAGAATCTATATAACATTTCTTTTCTTTTTTTGTCTTTTTAGGGCAGCACCTGCAGCATAGGGAAGTTCCCAGGCTAGGGGTCGAATCAGAGCTGCAGCTGCCGGCCTACACCACAGGCACAGCAACACCAGATCCTTAACCCACTGAGCGAGGCCAGGGATGGAAGCCAAGTCCTCATGGATCCTAGTCGGGCTCATTACCACTGAGCCACAACGGGAACTCCTATACTATGTTTCAAATTGTTTAAGTTTGTGGTGACCTGTGGTGAGGTCGCAGACGTGGCTCGGATCTGGTGTTGCTGTGGTTAGGGCATAGGCCGGCAGCTGTAGCTCTGATTAGACCCCCAGCCTGGGAACTTCCATATGCCGCAGGCACGGCCCTTAAAAAAAAAAGAGAGAGAGAGAGCAAATTTTTAAGTTTGGGTGACTCTATCAGCTGTACCGAGAATCTCCATTAAGATATTGCCTTGGTTGGAAGATATACAGATGGCCAACAGGCAAATGAAAAAATGCTCAACATCGATGATGATTAAAGAAATGCAAATCAAAACTACCATGAGATACCACCTCACATCAGTCAAAATGGCCATCATTAATAAGTCCACAAATAACAAGTGCTGGAGGGGGTGTGGAGAAAAGGGAACCCTCCTGCACTGTTGATGGGAATGTAAGCTGGTACAACCACTATGGAGAACAGTATGGAGGTACCTTAGAAAACTATACATAGAACTACCATATGACCCAGCAACGCCACCCTTGGGCATATATCTGGACAAAACTTTCCTTGAAAATGACACATGCACCTGCATGTTCATTGCAGCACTATTCACAACAGCCAAGACGTGGAAACAACCCAAGTATCCATCAACAGATGACTGGATTAAGAAGATGTGGTATATATACACAATGGAATACTACTCAGCCATAAAAAAGAACAAAACAATGCCATTTGCAGCAGCCTGAGTGGAACGAGAGACTCTCATCCTGAGTGAAGTAAGTCCGAAAGAGAAAGACAAATACCATATGATATCACTTATATCTGGAATCTAATATACGGCACAAACGAACCCTTCCACAGAAAAGAAAATCATGGACATGGAGAAGAGACTTGTGGTTGCCAAGGGGGAGGGGGAGGGAATGGGATGGCTGGGGAGCTTGGGGTTAACAGATGCAGACTATTGCCTTTGGAATGGATGAGCAATGAGATCCTGCTGTGTAGCACTGGGAACTATGTCTAGTCACTTATGATGGAGCCTGATAATGGGAGAAAAAGGAATGTATATATGCATGTGTACCTGGGTCACCTTGCTGTATAGTAGGAAAAAAATTGTATTGGGGAAATAAAAATAAATAAAGGTATTGCCTTGGGCATATTGATCATCTCCATTTATAGAACAATGATGGCATTTGGGGATGTCCCTGGGGTATTCTCTGTTCTATGATGCTCCTTATTGTGTCTGTACCCAGTCACCATAGGGAGAAGACATTACCAGCTTGTTGGTCTGCATGACAATGGTCTTTTTTTTTTTTTTTTAGGGCCACACCCGCAGCATATGGAGGTCCCCAGGCTAGGGGTCTAATCGGAGCTATGGCTGCCAGCCTATGCCCCAGCCACAGTAATGCCAGATCCGAGCCATGCTGGTGACCTACACAGCTCACGGCAACGCCAGATCCTTAACCCACTGAACAAGGCCAGGGATCGAACCTGCAACCTTGCAGTTCCTGGTGGGATTCGTTTCCACTGCGCCACAAAGGGAAATCCACAGTGGTCTTTAAAAAAATTTTTTTTTTCCCTACACCCATGACATTTATAAGTTCTTGGGCCAGGGATTGAACATGCACCACAGCAGTGACCCCAGCCACTGCAGTGACAGTGCCAATCCTTAACCCACTGAGCCGACAGGGAACTCCTCGATGGTCTTGTTGTACAGGAAGAACATCATCCCCTAATGGCCACTATCATGTCCAGGACCTTGCTGCTGGTGACCTGCTTATACAGCATGACCAGGGACCCTGGTGGCGCTGGTGACTGACAGAGAGCTGATCAGGCTTAGGATGCTGAAGACAATGAGATTCTGGGCAAAAGTACAGAAGGTGCCCACAGCCAGGAGAGGGAGCTTTCAAGGCCATTGGGAGACACATGTCAAGTTGTAGCTGCTAAGGAAAACCAAGAATCCAGCTGAGAGTTCCTGTCATGGCTCAGTGGTTAACAAACCCAACCAGTATCCACGAGGCCGTGGGTTCCATCCCAGGCCTTGCTCAGTGTGTTAACGATCCAGCATTGACGTGAGCTGTGGTGTAGGTGGCAGACTGGCTCGGATCTGGCGTTGCTGTGTCTGTGGTGTAGGCTGGCAGCTACAGCTCTGATTCAGCCCCTAGCCTGGGAAACTCCATGTGCCGTGGGTATGGCCCTAAAAAGACAAAAAAGACAAAAAAAAAAAAAAAATCCTCCTGAACCCACAATGGATCAGAAAGGAGACAGTGGTGCAGCCCAGGGTGCATGGCAGCTGGAGGTGATGGATCTTTGAATCTCCTCATACCTTTTTGGAGGAGATGTTTTGAAGTGTGAAACACTGTTCCAGCAAGAGTCCTGATGGGATCCCCACCTCCTGTGACCGAATACAACTCTGTGACCACAGCCAGCAGGATGCCACTGATGATGGGAAGTTCAGAGTGACACCAGCGCAGAGAGGGAAGAGCCTGCTTCTTTATGACATGGCAGAGCTGCTCAGCTGTACGAAGAGCTGCTTTGAAGGGAATTCTGTCCCTTGCAGCTGAAAGTATGCCAACGAATTTGAGAGGACAATCTGTGGTTGCCCCTGGGGACGGGATCCAGGAAGTGGGATGGGGGGCAGATCTTGGGAATTGATCTCTATCCGTCATGGCTTATTCCTATTTTATTGGGAATATCTGACATAAATATGAGAAAATGTTAACGTGGATTCTAGTTGCGGCTATGAGCAGGGTTATGCTTTTCTCTATTTTCTTTCACTTTTTTTTCAAAATAATGAAAAATTACTCAGTGGAAGGGTTTTTAAATGGGGTCTTGAAAAGGGAGAGAGACAGAGAAGACATTTCCACCATGATATCTGTTTCCTAAAGCCAGATCAGGAATTCCCGCTGTGGCTCAGTGGGTTAAGAACCCGAGTGGTATCCATGAGGAGGCAGGTTCCATCCCTGGCCTTGCTCAGTGGGTTAAGGATTAGGCATTGCCCTGAGCTGTGGTGTAGGTCACAGATGCAGCTCAGATCTGGCTTGGCTGGGGCTGTGGCTGTGGTGCCGGCCGGCAGCTGCAGCTCTAATTTGAACCTCTAACCTGGGAGCTTCCATATGCTGCAGATGTGGCCCTAAGAAGACGAAAAATAAAATAAAGTAAAAGAAAAGAAAAGAAAAGAAAGCCAGGTCTAAGGACTAGCTAAGATGATCTTTCCATTGGTTCTATAAGAAATATCGGGATGGGAGGACCTTTGGTCCCTGGCCCCCTGCCGCCAGGACTTCAGGCTCACAGCCGATCTGAATGCTTATGGTCCTTAGGGCTGGATGTGGCTGTTTCTCTGGGACACTGGGGAGTAAGGATCCGATAGGTCTTTGCCCTCATCCCGCCAGGCTTACGGCAGGGGACCAGGGAGCATCCTCGGAAATCCTCAGAAGAGAAGCAACCTAACCCAGAGCCCTTTCAGTCCCTGCTCCTTCCGCAGCGATGGGTCACCAAAGCCAGCCCCCGGAACGTAGACCTTAGGAAGGAAGCAAGTGCTGTCTCGTGGGCATCCCTGGGGGATTGGCTCTAATGATGTCCTAGTTTAGGTTTCCCAAGAAACAGACCCTGAGACAGGGACGTGAGATCAGGTGGTTTGGCAGGGGAGCGGGGGAGGTGATCTCAGATTGGGGAGTAAAGAAACAGGAGGCCAGTGACAGGGGGTGTGTTATCAAGCAACTCAGCACTGCAGGCACCTGGAGCCACAGCCACTGTTGAGTTCTCAGAGACAGTACAAACATGCACCAGCATCCACTGAACTTGTTTGATATCCCAGGTCCTGCCAGTCATTGGTGAGCGGGGGGCGGGAGGGACAGGCAGTGCTATGGCTGTGAACAGAAGAGGCTGGAGCAGAGCAGGTACTCAGGAAAAGGGGCGGGGGTGCTGACAGGTAGTCGAAAAGGGGCCCAGGGATATGCAAGGAGCGGATCGTGTCTGCCACAAATACCACAGGGCCCTCGGGCTGGCTTGCTGCCCGCCTATCCCTCCCACTTTGTGGAAGTTCCTGGGCCAGGGATCGAACCCACCCAGCAGTGAGAATGCTGGATCCTTACCCCACTGAGCCACCAGGGAATTCCGGATGCTCAGCGATGCCAAGTGGGTAAGAACCCAGCATCACCTGTCCTCCTGCTTTTAGCAACAGAACCCCAATTTTCTTTGGGGGACCCACATTCCTTAACATACCCTTCTCTGCTCATTGGGGGTTCTGAAGGTGGGGTTTGCCTGTTTGGCTCTAGGGGTCTCAGCTCCCACTAATGGCGTATAGCAGCCCCCTGGCCATAGCCACTGTTTCTGAGGCGGGTCTGTGTTCCACTCCGGCCAATAGGGGAGAGAGAACTCTCTCTCCATCGCACTGAAAAAGGATGGGATATAAGTCTGGAGATGCTCCCACCAGGGAGAACCTCCCAGAGGAAGAAGCCAACATAGCAAAGAGCAGAACCAAGAGATGGATAGTGTAGGAATCCCTGTGCCATCATTTGAGCCCCTGGATCTAGCCACACCTGAAGACGCTAGACTTTCCAGCAGTCTAGTTCCAGTAAAGTCCCTTTTGTGTTTAACTCAGCTGGACTTGGGTCTCTGTCACTTACACCCCCAAGCTCTACACTGTGTGTAAGTGTGGGTTTTTTTCCTTTATATGGCTGCACCTGCGGCATATGGAATTTCCCAGGCTAGGGGTCAAATCGGAGCTGCATCTGTTGGCCTACACCACAGCCACAGCAATGTGGGATCCGAGCTGCATCAGCAACCTACACCGTAGCTTGTGGCAACACCAGATCCTTAACTCACTGAGTGAGGCCAGGGGTCAAACCCACATCCGCATGGATGCTAGTCAGGTTCTTAACCCACTGAGCCACAGCGGGAACTCCACCACCCCCTTATTTAACAGATTTGTGCCTGTCCAAGTTTTAAGCGTTTTACACATATTAGCTTGTTTAGATCTCACAAGAATTTTCTGCTTTGGGTACTCTCCTTATGTATCTGAGATGCAGGGAGGCAAGGAGATGCTGAGATTCACATGCTAGCTGGGGCTTGAACCCAGGCAGGCTCCATTGTCCAGGTCCTTAACCACTGGGCTGTCCAGCCCGTCGGGCACAGCCATCCTCTCCTCTCACCCGGTTCCATTCATCTCACTTCCATTCCTCTCCCCATTCACCTCTCTCTCCCAATTTCTGCTCCTTTGCCTGTGGGCTGCTGCCCGGAGGGGCTCTGTGCTGGCCTGAGACTGGAGGGAGGGACACAGGGAGGAGGCCTTGTGCTGGGTGGTGGCGGGGGTGGGGGGCAGCCCCTCCCTCCTCCGTTCCCAGCCTGATGATGGAGGCTTGGCCGGGAGGAGGTGGGCAGGGTTGGAGCAGGAGGGGGCTGGGTGGAGCCAGGCCTGCAAGCCCTAATTAAGTCAGCTAATTAGGTGGGGAGGAGAAGCCTGTGGGAGTTAATGAGCTTGGCTAATTAAGTGGATCCTGGAGAATGGCTCAAAACCTAGTGGCTCAGGAGACCTGGGGGCTTAGCCAGGATGGAGGGAGGGGGGATGAAGTGCCTGGCGCCTCCTTATTGTCACCAAAATCTGCAGCCACTGCTGAGCTTTGAGGCCACTGCTAAGACCTACAGTGACCATCAGGGTGGGCAGCTGCCCACAGGGTCTGGCTTGAAGTTACAGTTGGGGTGTGGCGCCCTCACCAGGGCCATGCCTGCTATTGACGCTTGGGTTGAAGTCACCCTGGAGGCCTGGTCCTCTGTCACCTATCCCTCAGGGGTTAAAGCTGGATTAGCCTTTGAACATTTGGGGCGATGGAGGCAGAGAATGAGCCTGGACCCAGGGACGCTTTGGGGCAGCCACAACAACCCCTGGGACAGGTCGGGAACCATGGCTGCCGCCCACATGTACTCCACGTTTAAATTTGCAAAGCGCACACACACAAAAAAAAGAAAGAAAAAAAAAGGAGTTCCCGTTAGAGCACAGCGGAAATGAAACCGACTAGACACCATGAGGTTGTGGGTTCGATCCCTGGCCTCACTCAGTGGGTTAAGGATCCGGCATTGCCGTGAGCTGTGGTGTAGGTTGCAGACGTGGCTCGGATCCTGTGTGCCTGTGGCTGTGGTGTAGGCCAACAGCTGCAGCTCCAATTGGACCCCTGACGGAAGGGGTGCATCCTGGCTCATCCTCAGCCACTGCTTAAGGCACAGGCGCGAGGCAGGTGGCGGGGAGGGCAGGGGAATGTTCTCTTCCTGGCCTGGGCCAGTCGCCTGGGAGGCCAGCAGCTGGCCCAGGACCCTAGAGGCTTTCTCCTGCTTGGCCCTGTTTCCCTCTAATCATGGAGTCCTGAGTAATAACAGCGCCCGTAGCTAGAGCACTTACCATCTGTGTGCTGTGTGTCCTTGACACCAAGGCCAGCTACACACTGCAGGGCTTCTTGTTCAGAAAGCAGAAGAAAAGCTTTCTTCCCGACCAAACCTCCTCTCTCAGCCCTCTGTAGTGTTTATTTATTTTTTTAATATATTTTTTTAGGGCGAGCACCTGCAGCATAGGGAAATTCTAGGCTAGGGGTCAAATTGGAGCTACAGCTGCCAGCCTGTGCCACAGCCACAGCAATGCTGGATCCGAGCCCCCGAGTCTGTGACTGACACCACAGCTCATGGCAACGCCAGATCCTTAACCCACTGAGCAAGGCCAGGAATCGAACCTACATCCTCATGGATCCTAGTCATGTTCATTACTGCTGAGCCACAACGGGAACTCCCTCCATCATGAAAACGACTTCACATGCACTTTGAAGATGAAATGATTAAGAATTGCAAGGTACGGAGTTCCCGTCGTGGCGCAGTGGTTAACGAATCCGACTAGGAACTATGAGGTTGTGGGTTCGGTCCCTGCCCTTGCTCAGTGGATTAAGGATCCGGCGTTGCCGTGAGCTGTGGTGTAGGCCGGTGGCTACAGCTCCGATTGGAACCCTAGCCTGGGAACCTCCATATGCCGCGGGAGCGGCCCAAGAAATAGCAACAACAACAACAAAAAAAAAGAATTGCAAGGTGCCACCCACGGAGCTCTAAAGCCCAAGTTTGGGGCCCTGTGTGAGGACACCGGTCACACCCTGGGTGACACATATAATATGACTGGATCCTTAAGGCCACTCTGCTTCCTTAGTTCTGTTACTGCCCTCACTTCACTTCTTGCTCATTCATCCACTCAATTACCGAATATTATCGAGTATCTCTTAGGTGCTACCTATTGTCTGCAATGAACAAAATGGAAAAATCCCACCCTTATCCATTGCAGTCAGGGGAGAAGAGGCCAAACAGGCACATGAGTAGGGGCTGACGCTTCAAGGGATCCGAGGGAGGAAAGAGATAAAGCAGGGAGGGGACGGGGTGTACAGGGAAGGCCTCAGAGAGAAGGTTATATTTGAGCAGAAACTTGACTGTGGTGTAGGTTGCAGACAGGGCTCCGATGGGACCCCCAGCCTGGGAGCTCCCTTATGCTGCAGGTGCGGCCCTTAAAAGCAAAAAACAAACAAAAAAAAAAACTTGAAGGAGGTGAGGGAGGAAGGGAGGCATGCAGATATGAAGAGGGGAGGGATTTACGGGGGGGCCAGGCAGAGGGAACAGCCAATGCAAAGGCCCTGAGGTCAGAGTGTGTGCTTAGGATGCTGCGGAACAACGAGGGCTTTGATGGCTCACAGGAGGAGACAAGAGGTGATGGCGATGGTCCATTCAAGGTCAGTGTAAGCCTTTGGCATTGACTTTGACTGGAGGGGGCATCCTCCGAGGGCTTTGAGCAGAGGAGGGATGCAGCGTGTTGTAGGTTTAATAGGCTCCCTCGGCTGCTGTGGGGAAGACAGAGGAGACAAGGCTGGAGAAAAGGAGGCTCCTGTACCCGGTCAGGGGAGAGAAGATGGCAGCAGACCAGGCGGTAGGAATATAGGTGATGAGAAGTGGCAGGATCTGCTGACGGAGCGGACACGGGGAGGCGTGCACTCGCATGCTCAGTCTGCCTTCAGCCCCTGGACCATGAAATTCCATCAGAAGCGGAGGACACTAGCAGCTCTCTGGTCCCCAAGGATTCCTGGCCCCTGAGGGTCTGCTCTCATTTCTAGGGCTTCCCACCCGCCTACCTCTGCATTCCTGCCTGCCTTGGGCCAGCAGCTGCAATCCTGGACATGTTTACATGAAGCCTTTTAGGAACAGGTCTCTTTTCACAGGGTCACACACTGAGATGCCCACAGGAACCAAGGCGGGACTGTGAATGGGGGAACATGGCTTGGGTGGGGACAGGGTTATTTGGAGAGCCCTGGCTCATCTGAATGGTGGTCCCTATCCCCAGTGGCCCACTGCTGTCATTGTGGGAATGTGAACTCAGCTTTTCAGAGCTTCCAATTTTTCAGGAGAAGCTGGAAATCTGGATCCTAAGCTATAATGCCCTGATTTTTAAAATATTGGCATTTTTTTTTTCTTTTTAGGGCTGCACCTGCAGCATATGGAAGTGCCCAGGCCAGAGGTCAAGTCGGAGCTGCAACTGCCAGCTTATGCCATAGCCACAGCAACGCCAGATCCGAGCTGCGTCTGTGACCTACACCACAGCTCATGGCAACCCTGGATCCTTAACCCACTGAGTAAAGCCAAGGATCAGACCAGCTTCCTCATAGATACTAGTCAGGTTCTTAACCCACTGAGCCACAACGGGAACTCCTTGGCAGAATATTTTTGAAATCATTTTTCAAAAGTCAGGCAGGCTCTGTCCTTGAGGGGGGGACCAAGGATAGGATAGAAGGGCTGCTTCTGTGAGCCTTCTGCCCACTGCAACATCCACACCGGGGGTCTTGGCAAACCTGGGAATGCAGACACCACCTGGGGTGTAGCCTCAGAGGTCAGCTCTTGGCTGGTCTGGGCAGAAGCTGGGCAGGAGCAGGGGCAGTTAGGAGAATGGCTGGGAAGAGGTACCCCCCTCTGAGCCTCTCAGGGACAGGCAGTGACATCCATCAGGGGATGATGTGGTTGCCAGGCAAGGGCAGCTGCTAATCTCTTGGGTATCTGCAGGTGCAGAAGGAGGCTTGGAGGCAGAAGGATGAGACCACGGCCAGGAATGAGCCACAGGGAGAGGTTTGCTCCAGAAACGAGAGAACCAGCAAGACTGAACAGGAAAAGGGGGAGCTCAGCCAGGGCTGTGCCTGCCAGAGGCCACCCCCACCCCAGCCTCTGCTCTTCCCCCAGTCCAGAAGTCACCTTCCATTTCTCACCCTGGATCTGGGCTGGGTAGGGCAGGATTGCAGGGGCTGCAAAAGCAGAGAAAGACAGAGGCGGAGGCAAGACCTCCTCCACTGTCAGGTCGGATTAGCCATTCCTCGGTGTGGCAGCAGCGCTTCACAGGCGTGACCTCATTCATCCTGCGAATCATCTCAGGTCAGGGCCATCGCCGTGCCCGCTGAACCGCGGACGAAAGTGGGTCACAGAGCGGTCGGGTAACTGGCTAAAGTCACACAGCCTAGAAGTAGTGGGACCTGGCGTTAACCCTAGGGCTATGCGGCTGCAGAACCTGAACTTTGAAGATAGATACGGTCAGCAAAAGAGGTGGAAGCATAAATGGAACCTGCTGGGCCAGCCCTGCATGTGCGGGCGCGGCGCTCCCTCTAGTGGCCAGTCTGCCGCAGTGCAGGACAGACGATGAGCGAGCCAGGCGCTGGTCTGTCTCTGTCTCACTTAGAAGCGCTGACACCCCGACCCGCCCAACGCACACACAGCGTACACCCACGCGTTTACTCTCTAGTTCTCCAGGCGAAGATCACAACATCTCCACCTTCTCACCTACAACCCAGGACACGCGATGCCTACCCAGCTGCTCCTCTAAAGCCCCTTTCCCTGGTCAGGCTCCACCAGCCATGCCAGCCTCAGGCAACCTTCCTGTTGCCCCCCTGTCTCTTTCTCTGTCAGACCCTGTGTCTCCTTGTCTACACCCATGGTTCTCAAACTCTGCTGCACATCGTAATCTACTGGGGAGTTTTTAAAAATCCCGATGCCCAGACCACACCCAGAACAAATGAATCAGTCTCTTCTTTCACCATCTTTTTTTCTTTTTAGGACCACACCCCCAGCATATGGAGGTTCCCAGGCTAGGGGTCAAATCAGAGCTATAACTGCAGGCCTATGCCACAGCCACAGCAACGCCAGATCTGAGCAGCAGCTTACGGCAATGCTGGATCCTTAACCCACTGAGTGAGGCCAGGCATTGGACCAGCATCCTCATGGGTACTCATCAGGTCCTTAACCTGCTGAGCCCCAATGGGAACTCCATTCTTTCACCATCTTTAGGTCTTCTGGGTACAAACCTTAGAGGCGAGGGTGGAGGAGATCTCAGCACACCCTTGGTTCTCTGGCCTTTCCTGTCACCTTAACCCTCTCCCCTCTGTCTCTGAGGCTCAACCCTACAGCTTGCAATTGCATCCCTACCCCCTCTGAGATCTCTATTTGGACTCCCTTCCTCTGTGTTTCTCCCTTCCATCCCCTTCATCCATTGCTCTGGTACCCACAAGCAGCAGCTCTTTGATCTATCAAGGCCAACAGTCCCCTGCCAGCATCACTTTCTCACCGCCCATCAGCCCCTTCTGCCGTGATGGTCCATAATGCTCTGCCTGGGTTCCGAACACCCTTGCCATGGCTGCTCCCTGGAAATGCCCCCACTCCTCTGCCCAGCTTTCCTGATGGAGGACCTGCCTGGAAAAAGGCCAGCCATCGCCTGCCCTCTGCCTGCACAGCATGAACCAGTGCTGCTCTGAGGGTCGCACACCAGGCTGGCAAGTTCCCTTCTAATTATTACTATTATTTTTTTTTGGTCTTTTTGCCTTTTCTAGGGCCACTTCCCGTGGCATATGGAGGTTCCCAGGCTAGGGGTCTAATCAGAGCTGTAGACGCCAGCCTACGCCAGAGCCACAGCGATGCGGGATCTGAGCCCCGTCTGCAACCTACACCACAGCTCACGGCAACGCCGGATCCTTAACCCACTGAGCAAGGCCAGGGGTCAAACCCGCAGTCTCATGGTTCCTAGTCGGATTCATTAACCACTGTGCCATGACGGGAACTCCCCCTTCCAATTTTTGGTCTCGAAGGGGCACTCGCTGCCGCCCCACAGCCCCAGTGTGCCTGCCAGGTGCCTTTTTCCACTCCCTCTGAGCAGTGATTCTCAATTTTTTTCTTTTTTTTTCTTTTTAGGGCCGCACCTGTGACATATGGAAGTTCCCAGGCTGGGGGTCACATTGGAGCTACAGCTGCTGGCCTGCACCACAATGTGGAATCCAAGCCAGGTCTTTGACTTACACCATAGCTCACGGCAACACTGGATCCTTAACCCACTGAGCGAGGTCAAGGATCGAACCTGCATCCTCATGGATTCTAGTCAGATTCTTATCCTACTGAGCTGCAACGGGAACGCCTCGAACGTGAACTTGCCTGTGCATCTCCTAGGATCTTGGCGAGGCCTGAGATTCAGCATATCTAACCAGTTCCCACCCTCCCACCCCCAGTGGTACCGATGCTGCTGGTCCCCGCACCCCCCCGAGTGGCAGCATCTGGGACGACCCTTCCCCCTTTCTCCTCTCTCCTCAAACCATGGCTCCCACTTGCCTGGAAAAACAGATGGATCCAATGCAGGTCCACTGGCTCGCGACGTGGAAGCACAAAGCCACCTGGCTCCTGACTCCTCACTTATTTCAGCAGCTCCATTGTGGGGAAGCCTGTCTCCCAAGGCCAACCCCTCCCTTGGGCCCTGGCTTCTTGGGGACTCCCCTCCCTCCCCTCTCCTCTCCCATCCTCCTCTCTCCAGGATCGTCCCCCCAGCTCAGGCTCTGGCTTGTCCTTCTTCACTACACATCTGCACCCGAATTCTTAGATGCCCCCTCACACAGTAAAGCTTCCTGATGGGGCTGGTTTCTCGTCTCGGCTCCACCAACTCCCACTTTCTCTTTGGTTCTTACTGCTGTAGCTGCTTTCCTTTTGTCAATATAGTTTTGTTTTGTCTTTTTTTAGGGCTGCACCCGTGGCATATGGAGGTTCCCAGGCCAGGGGTCTAATTGGAGCTGCAGCTGTCAGCCTCTACCCCAGCCACAGCCACATGGGATCTGAGCCGCATTTGGAAACTACACCACAGCTCACGGCAACGCGGGATCCTTAACCCACTGACCAGGACCAGGGATCGAACCCACATCCTTGTGGATGCTAGTTGGGTTCGTTAACTTCGGAGCCAAGATGGGAACTCCTGTAAATACAGTCTTAATTTTAAGTTAAACACACCCACAGTTCAGAATCAAGAAACAGGAGCAGCCCCTACTTTCATTTCCACTTCATTTTTTTTGGCCACACCCACAGCATGTGAAAGTTCCCAGGCCAGGGGTCAAACCTGTGCCACAGCACAACCCGAGCCACAGCAGTGACAACGTGGGATCCTTAACCCACTTAGCCAAAAGGAAACTCCTCTTGTTCGCTTTTCAATGTTTTCCATTTCTGCTGTGATAGTTTTGACTTCTCAGGACTCTTTTGTTCAGAGTTTTGTTTTGTTTTTGTTTTTTTTTTTCCAAATAGCATCAAATTTTTATTTCATAGTTGCAATATATTTTCCTAAATCTCTAAAGAGAGTCATAATAGTTTTATTTTGAGTTTTCTTTTGCTTGTATATTCTATTTCCTCTAAATTCTGTTTTTCTGTTTGTTTTTGTCCTGCCTCTCCTATTTGAGGTTTTTCTCTGATGTTGGTGATCCCTGGTTATCTGCTCATATTTAAGAGACTTAAAAAGCTGATAGAATAGTGGTTGCCTCCGTTCGTCTGTGTTGGGTATTGACTGGGAAGTGATGAAACCATGAATATATTACCTCACATGGCAATATCTTTTTTTTTTTTTTTGTCTTAAGACCACACCCACGGCATGTGGAAGTTCCCAGGCTAGGAGTCGAATTGGAGCTTCAGCTGCCGGCCTACACCACAGCCACAGCAACTAGGGATCCGAGCCGCATCTGGGACCTACACCACAGCTCATGGCAGCGCCAGATCCTTAACCCACCGAGCGAGGCCAGGGATCGACTCTGTGTCCTCATGAATACTAGTCAGGTTCGTTACTGCTGAGCCACAAGGGGGACTAAGGTAATATTTTTTTTTTCTTTTTTTTTTTGTATTTTTGTGTTTTCTAGGCTGCACCTGTGGCATATGGAGGTTCCCAGGCTAGGGGTCTAATCTGAGCTGCAGCTGCCAGCCTCCACCCCAGCCACAGAAACGCAGGACCCGAGCTGCGTCTGCAACCTACACCACAGCTCACGGCAACACCAGATCCTTCACCCACTGAGCGAGGCCAAGGATCAAACTCAAAACCTCATGGTTCCTAGTTGGCTTCGTTAACCACTGAGCCACGACAGGAACTCCGAGATAATACCTTGATTGAGGTGTGGTTACACAGGTGTATGCATTTGTCCAAATTCATTAAACTGACTGCTTAAGACTTTTGCATTTCACAATAATTATGTCATTTTTGTGGTTGTTGTTGGCCATGTCCATGGCATGTGGAAGTTCCCGGGCCTGGGACTGAATTCAAGCCACAGCAGTGACAATGTCAGGTCCTTAACCCACTGAGCTCTCAGGGAACTCCATGATCTTTATGTCTCGATTAAAGAATATAAAAATACAATTTATACAAGCTAGTTGCTGAGGAGCCCTACGGCTGCATGGACGGGTTTTGGCCGACTCAGGGGTTCAATACAGAGAGTTTGCATTGGGCAGTTTCATTGAGAAATTCCTAAGGCTGACCTATTTAGGTAGCCCTTTTTGGAGAGTCAGATGCTAAGATAAAAGAGAGAATGAATATGAACAGAAAAAAATTGTATTGGAGGAAATTGGGGGAAAAAATTAGAGGAAAAAAAAATCGGAGTTCCCTGGTGGTCTAGTGGTTAGTATTCAGAGCTTTCACCACTGTGGCCCGGGTTCAGTCCCTGGTCTGGTAACTGAGATCCCACATTAAGATGCTGCATGCCATGATCAAGAACTACTGGCTTTGAAAATTGCTGCATTTCTCACAAGGTTTGTGTGTGTGTGTCTTTTTAGGGCTGCACCCAAGGCATATGGAGGTTCCCGGGCTAGGGGTCGAATTGGAGCTGTTGCTGCCGGCCTACACCACACAACCACAGCAATGCAGGTTCCGAGCCACGTCTTCAACCTACACCAGAGCTCACGGCAATGCCGGATCCTTAACCCACTGAGCGAGGCCAGGCATCGAACCCATGTCCTTATGGATACTAGTTGGTTGGTTAACCCCTGAGCCACAACAGGAACTCCACTCACAAATTTTAAAGGAAACAAATGAGATGATAATTAAGAGTCTTCACAGAAAGATCTTTCAGATGGCATCCTAATATATCTTTTTAAAATTTATTTATTTATTTATTTTGCCTTTTAGGTCCACACCCATGGCATGTGGAAGTTCCCAGACTAGGGATCAAATCAGAGCTACAGCAGCTGGCCTATGCCACAGTCACAGCAACTTCGGATCCAAGCCATGTCTGCAACCTACACCACTGCTCATGGCAACACTGGATCCTTAACCCACTGACCGAGGCCAGGGATCAAACCCGTATCCTCATGGATACTAGTCAGATTCATTTCCACGGAGCCACGACGGGAACTCCATGCTAATATATCTGGAGTGTCCTAAAATATCCACCAAACAACCCTCTGTCTTCTCATGCCTGTACTCCCAAATGCCTAAGACAGTAATTTGCATATAATAAATGTTCAAGAAATAATTACCGAACCAGACTTAAAAAAAAAATGGAGGAAACAGAAAAATGCAGGGAATAAAGAAAACCAAAACAGGAAATGAAAGAACAGCAAGAAGAAAATACCCATCGTGGAATTCTCCTGTGGCACAGCAGGTAGAGGATCTGGCATCGTCATTGCAGTGGCTCGGGTTCAATCCCTGGCCCAGGTACTTCCACATGCTGCAGGGGCGGCCAAAGAAAAGAAAGAAAGAAAAAGAAAAAAGAGAATACGATTTGCGATTACAGGGAGAGTTGGAAGGGAATAAACTCTGCAGTGTCCTGCCTGAAGAATTTAAATCTACCTCCCTGTTCTGGGAGCCGAGAGGCTACCCCAGGTAATGGGGTCAGGTTAGGACTCCCCACATTCAGGATGCAATTTTCAAATAATCTCTCCGGTTGGTAGAGAACCTCCCTCCCCTCCCTCCTCCATCCTCAGTGTGCCCTGTCCTTGGTTCAGAGACCCTGGGTTTTGTTTTGGGTTGTTTGTTTGTTTGTTTTGTTTTTCTAGGGCCACACCCAAAGCATACGGAGGTTCCCAGTCTGGGGGTCCGATTGGAGCTACAGCTGTCGGCTTACACCACAGCCACCACAACACCAGATCTGAGCCACGTCTGTGACCTACACCACAGCTCACAGCAACGCCAGATCCTTAACCCACTGAGTTAAGGATCCTTTGGGTTAAGGGATTGAACCTGCATCCTCACGGATCCTAGCTGTGTTCATTAACCGCTGAGCCACGAAGGGAACTCCTGTTTTTTGTTTTTAAAGCTTTTTATAGTAGATTTACAGTGTTCTGTCAATTTCTGCTGTATAGTAAAGTGACCCAGTCACAAACCACACACACACACAAATATATATACACACTTTTTTTTTTTTTTTCTTTGTCTTTTTGCCATTTCTTGGGCCGCTCCTGCGGCATATGGAGTTTCCCAGGCTAGGGGTCCAGTCGGAGCTATAGCCATCGGCCTACACCACAGCCACATCAACACGGGATCCGAGCCGCGTCTGCAACCTACACCACCACTCACAGCAATGCTTAACCCCCTGAGCAAGGCCAGGGATCGAACCCGCAACCCCATGGTTCCTAGTCAGATTCGTTAACCACGACGGGAACTCCTATATACACATTCTTTTTCTCACAAGATCCTCCATCATGTTCTCAGAGACCCTGGGTTTTATTCTCTCTGGAGAATAAGCCTTCATTCTTTGTCAGGGCGGGGGAGGGCCTGAGCAGAGAAAGAAACCTCAGAGAATTAACGCGCATCTTAGACCAACCCTCCTGTTTGGGGTCCCAGCTTTACTCCCATTTCCAGGGGGTACTTCGTCCCAGTAACACCAGGGCCCTTCCAGGGTTTTGTGCGGGAAACTGTGGTTGGTGTCCCTCGGTTTATCTTAGGCCCAAGTTCGAGTTCACCTGGGCTGCATCGCTTACCACACACTCCTCGGCTTTCCAGCTTCCAAAATCGTGCTGCCGTTGTCTCCTTCATTCTGTGTATTAGTTCTTGCTGATTCACACCAAGGGAGGCAGAATAATGGCCTTTCTCATCCTGCAAAATGTCTGCGTCCTAAACCCCGGAACCTGGGGGAACGTGTTCCCTTCCGTGGAGGAAAAGGACTTTGCAGGTGTGGTTAAGGTGAAGGACCCTGAGATGGTGAGAGGATCCTGGCTTGTTCAGGTGAACCTGATCTAATGGCACACGGCGTTAAAAGCAGCTTGCCTTTCCCAGCTGTGGCCCAAGAAAGGCGTGATGAGAAAAGCAGGGCTTAGAGAGATGCTACTTTGCTGGAGGGAGGGGCCCTCTGGAAAAAAGGGCACCTTGGAAAAAAGATGCGCGAATGGATTCTCCTCGAGAGCTTCCAGAAAGAGCTTCCTAGATCAGTCCTGTCAACATCTTGATTTGAGCCCAGGGAGATCTGTGTTGGACTTTTTGTCAGTAAGATGATCAGTTTGTTCTTGTTTTTGTTTTTTATGGCTGCCCCCTCTGGAGAGGGAATTTCCTGGGCCAGGGATTGACTCCAGGCCATGCCAGATCTTTTAAACAATTGTGCCAGGCTGGGGATTGAACCCATACCTCTCCAGTGACCTGCAGGCTGCAGTTGGGCTCTCAACCCACTGCACCACAGGAGAAACGCCTCCATTTCTTTCTTTCTTTCTTTTTTTTTTTTTTTTTTTTTTTTTTAAGGCTGCACCTGCAGCATATGGAAGTTCCTGGGCCAAGGGTTGAATCGGAGCTGCAGGTGCTGGCCTACACCACAAACATGGCGATGCCAGATCTGAGTCACCTCTGTGACCTGTGCTGCAGCTTGCAGCAACACTGGATCCTTAACCCACTGAGCAAGGCCAGGGATTGAACCCGTATGCTCGTGGGTACTAGTCGGGTTCTTAACCCGCTGAGCCACAACAGAAATGCCTCAATTTGATTTTAAACAACTAAATTTGTGGTGGTTTGTCATGGCAGCAGCAAAATACTAATGTGTATACCTCTTTTTTGGGAGGGCTACCTCTTGCAACTTCGTCGTGTCTTCTAATGTAGTTTATACATAGGAGTACATATTCTTTTTTTTTTTTTTCTTTTTTTTTTGGTCTTTTTGCCTTTTTAGGGCTATATCTGCGGCATATGGAGGTTCCCAGGTTAGGGGTCTAATTGGAGCTGTAGCCGCCGGCCTACGCCACAGCCACAGCAACACCAGATCCTTAACCCACTGAGCGAGGCCAGGGATCAAACCCACAACCTCATGGTTCCTTGTCGGATTCATTAACCACTGAGCCACGACGGGAACTCCTCTGTTCTCATCATTTACTGCCCCCTTATTTCTCCTTTTATCACAGTAATGACATTGAATTGTTGTTGCTATCATGTATGCAAATTACATTATACACCAATTCTAATTCCAGATAGTAAAAGACAAACTGCAAAATATTTCCTATACAGAGTGAAGCTTTCTTGCTGTGTGTGGTGCAAGGGGATTAGCAGCATCTCTGGAGCCCTGGGACGAAGGTTCAGTCCCTGCCTGGCACAGTGCGTTAAGGATCTGGTATTGCCACAGCTGCAGCATAAGTCAAAACTGCAGCTTGGATCTGATCCCTGGCCCAGGGAACTCCATATATTTCAAGATGGCCAAAAAAGGAAAAAAAAAATAGTACTGGGTCTCTTGGATTTAAGAACCATTGAAATAGGAGGAATTCCCCTTGTGGGGCTCAGCAATTAATGAATCTCACTAGCATCCATGAGGACACAGGTTCGATTCCTGGCCTTGCTCAGCAGGTTAAGGATCCGGTGTTGCTGTGAGCTGTGGTGTAGGCCTGCAGCTGCAGCTCCGATTAAACCCCTAGCCTGGGAACCTCCATATGCTGCGGGTGCCACCCTAAAAAGCAAAAAAAAAAAAAAAAAAAAAAAAAAAAATCCAAATCCAAAACCAAAAAAACCCCATTGATATAGAGGATCCAATAATTTCTCAGGTCGCTTATGAATCCCACTCACTTCTTTTTAATGAGGTTTCAGGACACAGAGAGTTAAATATGTGTATTCAATCCATTATTGCTCAT
This sequence comes from Sus scrofa, assembly GCF_054392235.1. Classification (NCBI taxonomy): domain Eukaryota; kingdom Metazoa; phylum Chordata; class Mammalia; order Artiodactyla; family Suidae; genus Sus; species Sus scrofa. The sequence goes on from NC_139385.1 coordinate 18,597,449, forward strand.
ACCTGCTTCTGTCTCTGCCCCCTCACAAAATATTCTCTCTTTTTTTTTTTTTTGGCCGCAACCCACAGCATGTGGAAGTTCCCGGGCCAGGGATGGAACGCAAGCCACAGCAGTAACCTGAGCCACAGCAGTGACCTGAGCCACAGCAGTGACCATGCCGGATCCTGAACCCAGGGAGACACCAGGGAACTCCCATAAAAGGTTCTTATCCAAGTCACTTTCGTCTTCCGTGCTGCCGAATCTGTTTTCCTTTCTGTCGGCTGTGCAGCATCTTTATATTGAAGCCAGCTGTCCACCTCTCTCCTCCTTGATACACTCATCTCTTGGTTTCCTCGGCTGCCCACGCACGCCCCTGGTTTTCCTCCTCCTTTAAGTCTCCTCCGCCCTCGTTAGCGTCTCCCCCACGTGATCTGAACATTGCAGTTTCTCGGGGCTCCACGCTGGGGCTTCTCCTTGTCCCCCCTCTCTCCAGCGTGACCTCCCGGCCTTCAGTGCCGTCTTTATGCTGCCGCTTCGGAGAGCCCCTCGCCGTCGCCAGCCAAGGTCAGACCAGCATTGAGCTCCAGACTCTTTGCATCAAATCCTCCCTTGAGGAGTGCCCGTTGTGGCTCAGTGGGTTAAGAACCTGACCAGTATCCATGCGATGCAGGTTCGATCCCTGGCCTTGCTTGGGGGGTTAAGGATCCTACATTGCTGTGGCTGTGGTGTGGGCTGGCAGCTATAGCTCCCATTGGACCCCTATCCTGGGAATGTCCATATGCCACAGGCGTGGCCCTTAAAAGAAAAAATGCACATGTCTATGGAGTTCCTGCCATGGTGCAACGGGATCGGTAAGATCTTTGCAGAGCTGGGACGCAGCTTCCATCCCAGGTCTGGGACGGTGGGTTAAGAATCTAGCTTTGGGAGTTCCCGTCGTGGCGCAGTGGTTAACGAATCCGACTAGGAACCATGAGGTTGCGGGTTCGGTCCCTGCCCTTGCTCAGTGGGTTAACGATCCGGCGTTGCCGCGAGCTGTGGTGTAGGTTGCAGACGCGGCTCGGATCCCGCGTTGCTGTGGCTCTGGCGTAGGCCGGCGGCTACAGCTCCGATTGGACCCCTAGCCTGGGAACCTCCATATGCCGCGGAAGCGGCCCAAGAAATAGCAACAACAAAAGACAAAAAGACAAAAAAAAAAAAAAAAAAAAAAAAAAAAAAAAAGAATCTAGCTTTGCCACAGCAGTGGCATGAATCGCAGCTATGGCTCAGACCTGATCCCTGGTCTGGGGGCTCCATATGCCTTGAGGGGGCCAAAAAAGAAAAAAAAATGACATCCTTTCTCCCACTGAAAAGCCTCCAAAGATTCTTCGGTCCTATCCAGAATAAAATCCACCCTCTTCACCATAGCCCCCAAGGCCCATGTGATCTAACCCATTCCTGTCTCTCCCCACCACCCATGTCACTCGCCCCATCACTCCCTGGTTCAGAGCCACCCTGACCTGCTATTTTCTTGCACTTCCCTACTTCTAGTGCTGTGTACCTGGAATGCGTCTCCCCCAGCCCCGCCCACAGCTCCTCCTTATTCCTGAGGTCTCAGAAGAATTGTCCCTACCTCCCATCCTCCTTAAAAGTGGGGTGTCTCTCCCCATCCCTCTAGTTCTTTCCTTAACAGTGGGTTTTTTGGTTTTTTTTAGGGCTGCACCTGCGGCATATGGAGACTCCCAGGCCAGGGGTTGATTTGGAGCTACCACTGCTGGCCTATACCACAGCCACAGCAATGCAGGATGTGAGCCCCATCTGCGACCTACACGGCAGCTCACAGCAATGCCGGATCCTTAACCCACTGAGCAAGGCCAGAGATTGAACCTGTGTCCTCAAGGATGCTAGTTGGATTCATTTCCGCTGTGCCACAGTGGGAATTCCAGCAGTGGGTTTTAAACAAGGATGATTTTATTTGGGTTTTTTGTTTGTTTGTGTGTTTGTTTTAGGGCTGCACTTGTGGCATATGGAGGTTCCCAGGCTAGGAGTCCAATCGGAGCTACAGCTGCCGGCCTACACCACAGCCACAGCAATGCCAGATCTGCATCTGTGATCTTCACCCCAGCCCACGGCAACACTGGATCCTTAACCTACCGAGCAAGGCCCAGGATTGAACCCAAAACCTCATGATTCCTAGTCTGATTCATTTCTGCTGCATCACGATGGGGACTCCTCATTTTGTTGTTGTTTTTTTTTTTTTTTTTTTTCATTTTCTTTTTTCTTTCACAGCTGCACCTGCAGCATATAGAAGTTCCCAGGCTAGGGACTGAATTGGAGCTGCAGCTGCCAGCCTACACCACAGCCACAGCAATGCCAGATCCAAGCCACATCTGTGACCTATGCCACAGGTTGCGGCAACGCTGGATCTAACCCAGTGAGAGAGGCCAGGGATCGAAACTGCATCCTCATGAACGCAGTATCAGGTTCCTAACCTGCTGAGCCGCCATAAGAATTCAAAGTTGCTTTGTTTACTTGGGTTTTTTTGGCCACACGCCTGACATACAAAAGTTCTGGAGCCACAGCAGGGACAACAACTCAGGTCCTTAACCCACTGAGCCACCGGGGAACTCCTGTTTACTTGTGTTTTGTCAGACACATTCCATAAAAGCCCAGTGAGAGCAGGATGGGTATTTTCACTGTCCAGGGTCTAGTTCTCGTCCACTGAGGGTGCTCGGTGACATCCGTAGAATGCTCGGATGCATTCCTCACAAACACGCTGGGCACCAACTCCGTGCCAGGTGCTCTCACGGATACCAATTGTACCATTTTCACAACAGGACTACGTTTCCCAGTTTCTCTTGCAATTAGCGACTCTGGCCAAGGAGTGGGGGTAGAAGAGAAGAAAACCCTCTCATGTGATCAACACCCTCTTTCTGCTTCATCTGCCAGTGGAAGCAGAGAGAGGATCCAGCCATGGATTCCTGGGAGGCCCCACGTGAGGACAGTATCACAGGGTGGGAGGAGCGTGGATCCCCCAAAGACTGAGTAGAGAAGTCTCCCCCAGTCTCCAGCCCCCTCTGGGCTTTGCAGGAGCAGCACAGGTGGCTCTGCCCTGTGAGGCCACGCGGGTCCAGGCTTGTTTGTTAAGGCAGCGAGCCTCGCCTTAGTTCCACATCAAGCAGCAAATGGGAAGATGCTTTTGCGGACAAGCTGTCATCAAATGCAGATGTGCTCCCCGAGGGGCGGTGTCTTGCATCATCTCGCGATGATGAGGGCGCAGTGTTCACACCTCAATCGCAGCTCGTTGCACTGCCTGCTGCCACTGTCCCAGGGGGTCCTGGCTGGGCTCCTCCAGGGACGTGCCCATGTCATGTTCATCTTGGTGGCCTCAGCATCCAATCCCTGGGAGGCCTCGGGCAAAATTTGTGGAATCCACGAATGAGCGAAGGGTCGCCTGCATCCCTCTTACTTCTCTGTTCCTATAAGCATCCTGGCAAGTCCAATTCTTAAATTTTACAGAGGCCCAAAGAGAAGGAATGACTTCCCCAGAGTTGCCAAGAAACAGGATGCAGCAGAATTAGCACGCCCTGGGGCTGCTAAATGCCACGGCAGCTATCATCGGGAGTGAATTCTGGCACCTTCCAGGGGCTGGGGAATGGCTGAGAGGAGTGGGGGCGGGGGACAGCTCCTCTAAACCCCCAAGGTGACCCCACCAAACCGCACTGGCCACGGCCCCTCCTCCAGAAGGAAAGAAACACTCCAGAGCCTTCCGTCCCACCCTCCCCGCCAGCGCGGGCTGGCTCCTGCAGCCTGGGCGTCCACATCACTCAGTATTTTTAGCTTCACCACCTGGCACCTGTGGTCACTGCCTCTGCCGGGCCTGGCGGTGTCCCCTCTCCAGGCCTTAAAGGGCCAGCGCCCACCAGCTGAGAAGGAGACTGGATTCGGCAAACACAAGCCACCAGGTCACCAGGGCAGGAAGCGGGGGGTGGGGGGGTTGGGGTGTGCCCTAAGAGAGGTGTCCCCAGAGTTGGAGGGGGAGGATGGGGGGAGTGAGGGAAGAGGGCAGGATCTCATGGTTCTCTGACCCTAAGGTCCATCTCTATCTCCTGGAATTTACCAACTGCAGGTATGAGTTGCTCACCTGGGCAGGGGTGGAGGGCGACTGATTAAAATTACACATCCATCCCGGCTAAGATCCGAGGCCGCAAAGTCTCCAGGGCAGAGCCTAGGAGTACATATTTTTTGTAATAATCAACTCAGTGACTTTCATGTCCTATCTCCCCACATCATTTTTTTCTTTTTTTTCTTTTTTTTGGTCTTTTTAGGGCCACACCCACAGCACATGGAGGCTTCCAGGCTAGGGACTGAATCAGAGCTGTAACCACCGGCCTACACCACAGCCACAGCAATGCCAGATCCGAGCTGCATCTGCGCCTACATCACAGCTCACGGCAACCCCAGATCCTTAACCCACTGAGTGAGGCCAGGGATCAAATCCACATCCTCGTGGATACTAGTCGGGTTCATTAACCACTGAGCCGCAACGGGAACTCCCCACATCATATTCATCCATTCATTCAACAAGCATTCTGAGCTCCTACTATGAACATATGAACATAGTGATACTCTCAGGGGTCCATTGCATTGGACTTCCAGAAGCACTACCACACCTGTGATCCCACTGAGTCACCTAACTTGGCCCGGTTTTGCTTTGAGCCCTCCCCACTTCTCACTCCATCACCTATAGGTCAACTCCTTGGCTCAGCAGTCAAGGCCCCTGGTGATGTGGCCCCCACAGACCCTGCCAGCAGCACCTCCACCACGTCCACACAATTTCTTTTTCTTTTTTCTTTTTAGGGCTGCACCCATGGCATATGGAAGTTCCCAGGCTAGGGATCACATCGGAGCACAGCTGCCAGCCTACACCACAGCCACAGCCATGCCAGGTCCGAGCTGCGTCTGTGACCTACACCGAAGCTCGCGGCAACGCCGGATCCTGAGCCCACTGAGCGAGGCCAGGGATCGAAACTGCGTCTTTATGGATACCGGTCAGGTTCTTAACCCACTGAGCCACAACGGGAACTCCCCGCACCATTTCTTTTTCATACCATCAAACCTTTGCTCTTGCCGTCCCCCGGGGCCTGGAATGAACCTCACTCATCACCCAGAAGAGGACTGGAACTTTACAACAGGGGCTCCCAGGGCTCCTGCGGGCAGAGACCGTCGTCGCTCCCCCTTCCTCCCCCAGCACAGTGCACCCAGGCCCATCAGGGCACCCACCACTCCTGCCAAATGGATCTGTTCCCTTGCAGGTTTCTTCTAGCAGGCTGGACCCCGTGAGGGCTGGGGGCGCCCTGGCACTGGGAGGGCTCAGAGAGGAGGAGATAGAGGCTCATGACTGAAGAGGAAAAATGACTGACTCAGGTCCAACAGTGAGATTCAGGGAGGAACCTGTCCCAGGCTGCAGGACCCCTCCCGCCACCCTCCTACAAGGAGCCTGGAGGGCACACCTGCGCTGGTCCTGAGCCTGCCCTTCTCCCTGCCCAGGGCAATGCTGACTCAGGCGGTGATGAAGGCGTGGGCAGGCTGGGCTGGAGCAGAGGTGACCCCTGTCTCCCCTGCAAATGTTCCATCTATTCCCGGAGCCTGTGGTCACAGCTTGGGAAATGCACTTGGCTGGAGCCTGGGTTTCCCTGAAGGTGGGGGCGGGGAGAGCTGGCAAGAGACGAGATTCCTAGGGCATGAACCCCCACCCAGTTCAGTGCACGACCCCTCACCCCTACAGGTATATAGACATCATACCCACTGCCATAAGCATGTACACACACACTCACCCCCAAATACCCAATTGCGTAGCCACACAAGCTCCATTCCCCTCCCCTCCCTTTCTTTCATACGCACGCATTCTTACACACGGCATATACGGATGCAGACATTTCCACTTAGTTTCACAAAAGCCGAACACTCTTAGGTGTGAGTGCAATGAGGGGAGGGAAGGGAGGTCACTCTCAGCTTGGGATGGGGCAGGGGCTTCTTGGAGGGCTTCTTGGAGGGCTTCCTGGAGGAGGAAGTATTGCAGCTGGGCCTGGATGGAGAGGCACCAGGGAAGGGAAGTCTGGGCAGAGTTTCGCTAGGGGATGAATACAGGAGAGCAGAGCCAGATGAGGTGGGTGGGGCTGGCCTGATCTCACAGGCTTTGAATGCCCAGCAGAGTGTTGACTTCATTGTGGGGGAGCGGGGAGCCATGGAGGGCTCTGAGTGGGTGGTTGGGGGGTGAAGGGGGCAGGACCACCAGGGGGAAAGGACAGGAGGGTCACTGTAGGGGCAGGATGGGAGAGCGATGGAGGAGGCTGTGGGGACACCCAGGTGGGAGATCTGAGAGTCTGACGCAGGTTGGTGGCTGTGGGTGGCGAGCAGTGGACAGACAGAGGGCCTCCAAAGCAGGACAACCAGGCTCCATGGGGCCCCCGATCGGAGCCCTGAGCCCTCACCCGGCCCACCCACTGCCCATCTCGGGCACTGACCTCTGCAGTGGGACCTCTTCCAGCAGCTCCTCCTCCTCCTCCCTGTGGAAACAGACGAAGCAGAAGGCTGGCACATCCTCCACTCCACAGCCCAGGGGCCAGGCCGGAGGCAGCTCCAGGACGGGGCAAGGGTGGCTGGTGGTGGCCTCGGCAGCATCGTCCCTCGCCTGGGCAGGGGTCCCCGAGCCAGTGTGCTCCAGGGTCAGTAGCCTGTTGGCTTCAGGACCCCGCACCTGCCCACCTGCCACCTGTGCCTTTTCACTCAGGTTCCCCGTCGCCTCGGTGGGTGGAAGAGCCTGTGGCTCTGGCTGGTGGGAACTGCTGTCTTGAGCCACCGGCCTTCCAGCCACAGTGCTGGGTGGGCCTGGGGAAGCAGCGTCCAGCCGCCTGGACTCAGAGGTGGCTGGCAGGTGAACAAAGGTTCAGCAGGGGCCCTCGCTGTCCCTGGTGCCCCTGGAGGGCCCTCGGCTGCCCACTCTGCTGCAGCCCGTCAGAGGCAGGACTGGGAGGAGAGCCTCGCAGATGCCCTGTCCATCTGTTCATCTGTCTGTCCAGCTGTCTGTTGGTTCTGTCTGGCCAGCAAGGCAGCAGAGGTGGTTTCCCTAAGAAAGTTTGTTCTCCCCTGCTGGGGAGGGTAACACCGGTGGCCTCCAGGAGGGAGGGTCGGGACCTGAGGCTGAAAGGTAGGCGGGGACCAGGGGAGGCTGGCCCAGGGCCCACGCTCGCCCCAAGAAAAGTTCTGGTCCCTGGAGTCCTGGCTCCAGCGTTGGCTCCGACTGGAGCTCCCTCTGCTCCCAGCTCCTTCTCCGACTCCAGTGGCTGCTCTGGCAGACCGGCTTGGCTGTGGGTATTAATAGCTCCACATTCACGCTGAGAAGCCTGGAGGTTAACTCCTTCCCTGCCAGAGCTGGGAGGCTGCGGGGCTGGTGGCCACAGGGAGCAGAGGGAAGGCGGCGCTTGAGTTCCGCCCCCGCCTGAGCCTGGCCCGCCTCTCGCCAGATCCTCCGATGCCACCTCCTGCCTGATGCCACCTCCTGCCTGCGTTGGTGCAGCGCTCAGCATATGGATCTTGGACAGTGCGCCCTGGCCACCTGAACCTGCCCTGCATACCTCCACAGAGCCTGGTAAGACGGGGGCAGGGGTTGGGGGAGGAGGCTCAGGGCAGCGCCCCAGGAGTGGGCAGGGCTCTGAGCTCCAGGGAGTGTCCCTGGGACTCCTTCACTTGCGCATCCACCCCCGAGTTCCCTCCACATTCCCTTAACAAACAGCTACGGTCACCAACTCTGGGTCCAGTTCTGTCATTTGATGGGGAGCCCCTGACTCCCACCAAATGAACCATGCACAGCCCCTGGGAGACGCAGAGACGACCGTATGCAGCCCCTGGTATATTCTATCGAAGAGTGTGAGAAGGGGATGGGAGTGGGGGAATGTGAGTCGAATTTGTTTGCTTGAGGGAGTTCCCTGGTGGCACAGTGGGTTAAGGATACAGTATTGTCACGGCTGTGGCACAGTTTTGATCCCCAGCCTGGGACCTTCTGCAGGCTGCGGGCATGGCCAAAAAAAAGAAAAAAAGAATGTGTTTGCTTGAAAATATTTATTGAGCATCAGCCTTTTTTTTTCTTTGCTTTTTAGGGCTGTACCTGCAGCATATGGAAGTTCCCAGGCTAGGGGTGAAATCCGAGCTGCAGCTGCCAGCCTGTGCCAAAGCCATGGCAACGTGGGATCCAAGCCATCTGCGACCTACACCGCAGCTCATGGCAGTGCTGGATCCTTAACCCATGAGCAAGGCCAGGGATCAAACCTGCATCTGCATGGATACTAGTAGGGTGTGTAACATGCTGAGCCACAATGGGAACTTCCTATTGAGCACCAGCTTTGTACCAGGCACTGTGCTGGGCACTGGGCACACGACAATGGAGAGAGGTCAGACACTTCCTACCAGGGCTTGTCTGTCACAGCTAGAGGCCGTTGGGGCTGAAGCTTGTGTAGCTGGTGCCAGTGTGTGAATTAGGAAAAGGCATTCCCTCTGGGCAGGTGCAGCCCTCCTCCCCCAGCTCCAGCTGGATCACAGGCTGGGTTTCAGCCACGCTCACCTCTTCAGCAACTTACAACAAGCACAGCTATTCATAGTGGCCTTAGAATTTGTTGTCTGTGCCAACAAACAAAATAAGTACAGCCTGTGACGTGGTATGAAAAAATAAAACAGGGAGATGTGAGAGAGGCTGATGGGGAGGTGATTTGATAGGGTGTTCAGGGAAGACCTCCCAAGGAGGTGGCATTGGAGCTGTGACCAGTGTGAGGAGGAGCCAGCTAGAAGGTCTGTAGGGCGAACACGTCCAGAAGAGCGATCAGCAGGTGCAAAGGCTCAGAGCAAGAACTGGCTGGTGTGTTTAAGGAAGAGCGTTAGGCGCAGAGGAGAAGGTGAGTTTGTTTGTTTGTTTTGGCCTGCAACATATGGAGTTACCAGGCTGGGGATCAGATCTGAGCTGTTTCAACCTACGCAGCAGCTGTAGCAACACAGGATCCCTTAACCCACTGTGCCGGGCCGGGGATCGAACCTGCGTCCCAGCGCTCCAGAGACACAGCTGTTGCACCATGGCGGGAACTCCTAAACTGAGTTTTAAAGAATGAGGAGAGTTTCCCCAGGGGCTCTAGAGGTGAGGCACCACCAGAAGAGAGCAAAGTACCTGCAAAGCTTTGGAGGCATGAAGGATGCACGGTGCCCTTCAAGGCAGGAAGAGGATGCAGGTGACATGATCAGAGATATAGGCAGTTTCATTCCAGAATTGCCCCTCTGGGGGCTCTGGGGCCTCCGGGGAGGCGGGATGGGTGGGAGGAAGAGGGAAGTGGGAACCTGGGTCAGCCGAGTGGCTGAGGGGGGGGTGGGTGGGTGAGAGGTGGAGAGGCTTGGAAGGAAATATCATTTCATTTGTTGAAGTGAATTCCACTGGCTGGAAGGACAGATCTGGGTGTCCTTGGCCAAAAAAAGGAGGGGTTGGGGACAGAGCCCCCGTATGAAGTCGTTTAGGCTGCACACATTGCACAGGGAACCCCCAAGGATGGTGAGAGGGGGCTGATGCAGCCCTACCTCTGCTCTGCCCAGCCTGGCACCTTTACTCTGTGACAGCTTTGGGGGCTCACATTTTTCTTTCTTTTTCTCTATTTCTTTCTCTCTCTCTCTTCCTTCTTTCCTTCCTTCCTTTATTTTGTCTTTTTAGCACTGAACCTGTGGCATATGGAAGTTCCCAGGCTAAGGGTTGAATTGGAACTGCAGCTGCCAGCCTACACCACAGCCACAGCAATGCTGGATCCTTAGCTCATTGAGCGGGGCCAGGGATCAAACTCTTAACCCCACGGATACCACTCAGGTTTGTCACCACTAGGCCACGATGCAAATGCCTCTTTTTTCCTAATTGATCCATTCCAAAGGGCTCATTTTTTTTTTTCTTTTTTCTTTTTCTTTTCTTTTTTTTTTTTTTGTCTTTTTGCTATTTCTTGGGCCGCTCCCACGGCATATGGAGGTTCCCAGGCTAGAGGTCAAATCGGAGCTGTAGCCACCAGCCTACGCCAGAGCCACAGCAACTCGGGATCCGAGCCGAGTCTGCAACCTACACCGCAGCTCACGGCAACACTGCATCGTTAACCTACTGAGCAAGGGCAGGCACCGAACCCAAAACCTCATGGTTCCTAGTCGGATTCGTTAACCACTGCGCCACGGCGGGAACTCCTCTTTTTTTGAATTTTAGGGCCAAACCTGTGGCATATGGAGATTCCAGCTAGGGGTTGAATCAGAGCTGTAGCTGCTGGCCTACACCACAGACACAGCAACACAGGATCTGGGCTGTGTCTGCAGCCTATGCCACAGCTCACGGCAACAATGGATCCTTAAGGGGTTCTTTTTTCTTATTGGTCAGCCTGAAGAGTGCTTCTTAAAAAAATTAGTTCACTTATATTGACACCATCGTAAAACCACTATACTTTAATTTAAAAAAATATATTTTTTAACTGGTCTACTTAGCGGGGTCTCTCTTTTGAATTGGTCTGTTCAGAGGGCATGCTTTCATCTAATTGGTTCATCCAGAGAAGTGCCACTTTCCAATTGGTCGATCCAAAGGGGGTGACTTTTTCTGATTTGCATAAAGTCATCCCATAGGTTGGGCTGGGAGGGATGACCTAGGGGCCTGGAGGTTCTAGTGTGGGCTCTGCTTACAGACCTGCTGTGTGCTTTGCGCCAGTCACTGTCCCACTCTGGAGCTAGAGATCTATAAGCTTAGTCAGAGGAACAAGCCCAGAAAGGGGCAGACTCTCCCGAGGTCACACAGTGATGCCCAGCAGAGCCAGGAACTCCTGATGGTTATCTCAGCACTCCATCTTCCTAGGTCCCTTGCCTCAGACTTGATGTTTCTTTGAGGAGAGGAAATGAAAGGAACAGGAGGAATAGTGGAGATTCCGGGTGGGGGGGGGAGGAGGGGAGGGGAGGGCAGGCCAGGTGAGGGCTCCCTGGGGTGGGAGTCATATGCGGTCGGGTGCCCCAGGCCTCCAGGCACCCCTTACCCCTCCCCTGGGCCCCCTGGGGTTGTCATTTGTGGATGTTAATTATGTATGATGCTGGTGCTTTGCCTGGTTTTAATGCACTCTGATGGTGTTCTCTAGCTAATGGGGAAAATCAATAGGTTTTAATTCTTGGTGACTGTGAAGCTCTGTCTGTCTCCTGTTTGGGTGGCTGGGTCTGGCTCTGGGGCTGGGCGTGGAGGGCGGAGGTTCAGACCCAGTTCACAGGAGCCTGAGACTCCACTTCTCCCTCTCTCAGCCCCACCCCCTTCTGACCCCAGCCTAGGCAAGGACGATTACTCTCGCCCACCTGGCAGCTCCAAACCTCCAAACGCTGCCTCTGCCCCTAACATCTTAGAGGGTCTGGGAACTTGTACTCCCAGCCACTCACACCCCATTCCGAGAGGGATGGCCCCTGCCCCAGAATTATGGGCCAGAAATGTGTCAGCAGAGGCAGCCCCACCAGCTGTCAGGGGGCTGGAGTCAGGTCCAAAGTGCTGGGCACTCAGGGGGCTGGAGTCAGGTCGGCAGCGCTGGGCTCCAGCCATCCTCCTGGGTGCAGGGCCCGGCTTACAGCCCTGTCTCGGGCATGGAGGAAATCTGGCGCAGACCTCATGGTCCTGAAGAGATTTAAACATAAGCTTCTGATATTATTTCTACGTGCAGTTATATATTCAGAACTGAGAACCGAGAATGTTCACGGGGCATGAAGAGCTTGACTCGGAGTTTGCGTTGATGCCGGAAAGATGGTACCGGAATCCGGGTTCTTGTTCATGGCGGTCGAAGAATGAACTCCGTGAACACACAGGCAGCAAGCAAGCAAGCAAAGTTTATTGTTGCTGTTGGTTTTTTTTTTTTTTTTTTTTTGCTTTTCTAGGGCCGAATTCATGGCATATGGAGGTTCCCAGGCTAGGGGTCGAATCGGAGCTGTAGACGCCAGCCTACACCAGAGCCACAGCAATGAGGGATCCAAACCACCTCTGCGACCTACACCACAGCTCATGGAAACGCTGGATCCTTAACCCATTGAGCAAGGCCAGGGATCGAACCTGCAACCTCATGGTTCCTAGTCGAATTCATTAACCACTGCGCCACGACGGGAACTCCAGCAAAATTTTTATTAAAGGAAAGCAGATAGTTCCCAGGGTTACTGGGGGTGGGGTGGGGGAGAAGTGCCCCCTTTCTCTACTGTCCTCTAGAGGTTTTTAGTCCTTAAAGTTGGGGGGTGGGTATCGATGTGGGGTCCAGAGGCATGTGGTCTTCTCCCATTGGCCTTGTTCAATTACCTGTATCAGTCCTTGTCCAATAGGGTCTTAGGGGGTTCCTGTAAGTCTCATAGATTCTTTGTCCTTTTCTTCTCGTAAACTGAGTCACAGGGGATTAGGGATTCAAGTCCATCTGGGCGTAGGTACACCCCCTATAGGTTACAAGGCCTGTGGGGATGTTACTCCCTGGAGCCCTTAAGCCACAAATGTAAATCAATGGCCATATCACAGAATGCATCGAAGCCCCTGCTCCTACACTCAATTAAAGTTCTGCCTCAGCATCATGGCTCAGCGGTTAACAAACCCAACTAGTATCCATGAGGACGTGGGTTCGAGCCCTGGCCTTGCTCAGTGGGTTAAGGATCCAGCATTGCCGCAAGCTGTGCTGTGTAGGTCACAGATGAGCCCACTGTGGCTCAGTGGGTTAAGAATCCAGTATAGGAGTTCCTGTTGTGGCGCAGTGGTTAACGAATCCAACTAGGAATGATGAGGTTTCGGGTTCGACCCCTGCCCTTGCTCAGTGGGTGAACGATCCAGTGTTGCGTGAGCTGGGGTGTAGGTTGCAGACGTGGCTTGGATCCCGCGTTGCTGTGGCTGTGGCATAGGCCGGTAGCCACAGCTTCGATTGGACCCCTAGCCTGGGAACCTCCATATGCCCCGGGAGCGGCCCAAGAAATAGCAAAAAGACAAAAAAAAAAAAAAAAAAAAAAAGAATCCAGTTCATATCCATGAAAATGCAAATTCAATCCCTGGCCTTGCTCATTGGGTTAAGGATCTGGCATTGCCGTGGCTGTGGCATAGGCTGGCAGCTGCAGCTCTGATTTGACCCCTAGCCTGGGGACTCTCATATATTGCAGGTGCGGCCCTTCTAGGAAAAAGCAGGAAAAAAGGTAAAACTAAGATACGCCATGGTCTTCATAAAGCTGTTTGTGACATTTCTTGATGTTTCCAGACCACAGTGAGCCTCCAAAAAAGGAGGCGGCCTGAGATGTGTTTTCCTTGGAGAGGCCCTGCCTCCTTCTCCAGGAACCTAGACTTCTCTGGATGGACTCTGGACCCGGCTGGCTGGAAGCATTCAGACCATCCACAGGGGCTGTCTGCTGAGTTCCTATCCTAGCGCCATGGCCTTTGGAAACCAGAAACCAGGATGTGACCAGGGACGGCCAGGCCTCACCTGTCCTGTCCTCCCAGCAGACACTCCCCCTGCCCCTATTTTCCAGTTTGGACTCAGGTGCATAGAAGGTGGGGGTTCAGTTTGCTTTAGTTCATCGCACATCACACTGTTACACTTGGTCCGCACTGGACCTCTCCATTGTGTTGATTCTTTTTTTTTTTTTCCTTTTGTCTTTTTAGGGCCACACCCACGGCATATGGAAGTTCCCAGGCTAAGGGTCCAATCGGAGCTGTAGCCACTGGCCTACACCACAGCCACAGCAACGCCATTATCTGAGCCGTGTCTGCGATCTACACCACAGCTCACGGCAATGCCCAATCCTTAACCCACTGAGTGAGGCCAGGGATCGAACCTGCAACCTCATGGTTCCTAGTCGAATTCGTTTCTGCTCTGCCACGACGGGAACTCCTGTGTTGATTCTTTAATCCTTTCACCCCCGTGGGTGGTGGGCAGGCAAAAGCTGCCGAATTTTATCCCAGATCCTCACCCTGTGGGATTGTGGGGAGAATTACGTGAGCCAGGGCGCAATGCCTGGCATGTGGAAACTGGCCCAGCTCTGTTGCCCGGGGGGCCTCTGAAGCTTGAACAGAGCACTGCCCCCTTTGATGCACTGGAGAATGGCTGGGATTTTTCACAATCCTTCACTAAAGACCTAAATGTGGTGTTCCCATCGTGGCTCAGTGGAAACGAATCTGACTAGTATCCATGAGGATGCAGGTTCCAACTTTGGCCTCATTCAGTGGGTTAAGGATCAGTGGGTTAAGGATCCGGCATTGCCATGAGCTGTGGTGTAGGTGGCAGACACGGCTTGGATTTGGCGTTGCTGTGGCTTTCATGTAGGCTGGCAACTACAGCTCTGGTTCGACCCCTGGCCTGGGAACATCCATATGCCACAGGTATGGCCCTAACATAGCAAAACAAACAGAAAAACAAAACCCAGAAAAATCAAGGAGTTCCCTGGTGGTTCAGCTGGTTAAGGATCTGGTGTTGTCACTCCTGTGACTTGGGCTGCTGCTGGGGTGTGGATTCAATCCCAGGCCTGGGAACTTTCACATGCCACAGGCATGGCCAAAACAACAACAACAACAAATTAAACGGAAAAATCAATTAGAGGCTGAATTAGAATGTTATGTAGAGAATGGCCACTTAAACAATGATTCACAGGTCAGTAGCATCACCATCACCTGGGAGCTTGTTAGAAATGCAGAATCTGGAGTTCCCGTCGTGGCTCAGTGGTTAACGAATCTGACTAGGAACCATGAGGTTGCAGGTTCGATCCTTGGCCTCGCTCAGTGGGTTAAAGATCCTGCGTTGCTGTGGCTGTGGTGTAGACCGGCGGCTATAGCTCTGATTAGACCCCTAGCCTGGGAACCTCCATATGCCACGGGTGCAGCCCTAGGAAAGATAAAAAAAAAAAAAAAAGTGGAATCTTGGACGCCCCTCCTCCACTGGACGTACTGAATAAGAACATGCATTTTAACACCATCCCAGGTGGTTCACATGCTCTTGAAAATTTGAGAAACCTTGACTGAGAAAGAGAACGGCAAACAGAAGGAACAAACAGCTGAAAGAGTTAAATTTGTTGCCTTTAGGAAGAGATCTATAGTACAGAAGAGTGGGTTGAGGGATTGTTAATTTTTGACATAAGCCCTGTAGCTTTCTTTTTTTTCTTTTTTTTTTTTTTTAGGACCACAGCTGCAGCAGATGAAAGTTCCCAGGGTAGGGGTTGAATTGTGGTGTAGGTTATGTATCGCATCATCCATCACATTACCTACATCATATAACCCCTATCATATATCGTATATCATATAACTTATACCACAGCCACAGCAACTAGGGATTCAAGCTGCGTCTGTGACCTACACCACAGCTTACGGCAACGCCGGATCCCCAACCCACTGAGCGAGGCCAGGGATCCAACCTGCATCCTTACAGACACTGTGTCCAGTTCTTAACCTGCTGAGCTGCAACAGGAATTTCACACCCTGTAGCTTTAGTTGAGTTTTAAACTATGTGGAATATTTACATCGCTGGAAAAAACCCAGTAAATAATGTGCATGATTTAAAATCCCCCAGGAGTTCCTGTCGTGGTGCAGTGGTTAACGAATCTGACTAGGAACCATGAGGTTGCAGGTTCGATCCCTGGCCTTGCTCAGTGGGTTAAGGATCCGGCGGTGCCATGAGCTGTAGTGTAGGTTGCAGACGCGGCTTGGATCCTGCGTTGCTGTGGCTCTGGCGTAGGCCGGTGGCTACAGCTCCGATTTGACCCCTAGCCTGGGAACCTCCATATGCTGCGAGAGCAGTCCCAGAAATGGCAAAAAGACAAAAATAAATAAAATAAAATAAAATAAAATCCCCTAAATACCAAATGGAATGCAAAGGCTTTCTCCCACCAGAGACCCCAGGCTCCCCTTTGCCTTGTCAACAGTTTTTGGAGTATTCATTCACAGCATTGCTCTGCACATCCAATCAGAATGTGTCTGATTATCCTTTATTTTTTTACAGATCAGAGCACATGCACGGTTCTGGGTCTTGCTATTTTTTACTCAACAATAACTTGGAGATCATTCCAAATAAATGCCTATAGATCTGCTTAATTCATTTATAGGTGGCTTTTATAGGCTATTACAGGATGCCTAGGATTGTAATTTATTTAACCACTCCCTTACTGATGGGAAATTAGGTTGTTTACAGCCTTCTTTGGTTACAGGCAATGCTGCAATATAAGTATTTTGTGGCATTCTGTTGTGGCTCAGCAGAAATGAGTCTGACTAGCATCCATGAGGATGCAGTTTCAATCCCTGGCCTTGCTCAGTGGGTTAAGGATCCAGCATTGCTGTGGCTGTGACGTGGGTTGGTGGCCACAGCTCCAATTGGACCCCTAGTCTGGGAACCTCCATATGCTGCAGGTGCGGCCCTAAAAAGACAAAGAAAAAAATAGATAAGCATTTTGTAACCACAATATAGTGTGGAGTTAAGGGCATAGGCCCTGGACATGGAATGCCTGGGATTGGAGACCCAGGGCTAGGGCTAAGGCCAATGGTTTCATCTTTATATGCCCCAGTTTCTGTAGCTGTGAAATGTGTGGGATACTTGTGCAGGTGGCTGGGAGGTATTTGGTCAATAGATGTTTATTGAGCACCCTACTATGTGTCAGGCACTATTCTAGACGCAAATGAGTCAGTAATGAACAAAACACATAAAGCTCCTGCCCTCGTCGAGCTTATGGTCTAGGGATAGAAGATAGATAATACATGAGATCAATTAATAAAATATATGATAAGTGCTAGGGAAGTAGAGCAGGGGAGAGGGATGGAGAGGGAGGTTTGCAATTTTATTTTTTTTAATTTATTTTTATTTTTTGTCTTTTTGTCTTTTAGGGCCCCACCCATGGCATATGGGAGCTCCCAGGTTAGAGGTTGAATTGGAGCTGGAGCTGCCGGCTGACACCACAGTCATGGTGACGTGGGATCTGAGCCTTGTCTGGGACCTACACCACAGCTCACAGCAATGCTGGATCCTAAACTCACTGATCAAGGCCAGGGATCAAACCCGCATTCTCACAGATACTAGGCGAGTTCACTAACCACTGAACCACAATGGGAACCCCAAGGTTTGCAACTTTAGCTAAGGGGAGGTTGCCAATGGCTTCACTGGTAAAGTGACACTTGAGTGACACAGACCCGAAGGAGGTGAGTGATGAGTTATGTTAATACCTGGCGGAAGGAGTTCCCATTGTGGCTCAGTGGTAATGAATCTGAAAGGTATCCATGAGGATGCAGGTTCGATCCCTGGCCCTGCTCCGTGGGCTAGAGGATCCAGTGTTGCTGTGAGATGTGGTATAGGCTGGCAGCTACAGCTCCGATTTGACCCCTAGCCTGGGAACTTCCATATGCGGCAGGTGCCGCCCTAAAAAGAAAAAAAAAAAACAAAACTTGGGAGAAAACCATTGCAGGAGTTCCCGCTGTGGCTCAATGTCTCTGCAGCGACAGGACACAGGTTCAATCCCTGCCTGCCCTGGTACATCGGGCTAGAGAATCTGGTATTGCTGCAGCTACTGCGTAGTTCACAACGGCAGCCTGAATCTGATCCCTGGCCCAGGAACTCCATACGCTGCGGGGCAGCCAAGAAAAAAGAGAGGAACAAAAAAGAACATTGCAGACAGAGGATCAGGAATAGAGGACTCACCGCCTTCCAAGACGGCAACTGGCAATGGGAAGATCCCCTTGGGCCTTTCATGCCCTAGTTCTGTGTCTACCCGTGGGGACTCATAGAAAGGAAATAGAGTCCCTCCCCTGCTTATAGCAGCTCTTCCATTGTTGGAGACCATGGAACAGCCGAATTCTGCAGAAGGCAAATATCTATGGACTCAGAGTTCTAACCACAGAGTCTCCTTCAAAGACAAGATGAAGGACTTATGCATTAACCACCCCTTATTCTGTAAACAGCTGCCCTATGTCCTAAGGATACCCCCTTTGATATGCTCTTGAGAAGATAATCTCGTTATTGCCTATGCCTGTCCCTGCCCACTAATCTCGACACCTTCTTTAATCCCATCCATTAACAATAATCTCATCACCTTCCTTAATAAAAATCGTGTGGGCTAAAGCCTAGGCGCCTTTGTTCTGTGGAACAGAGTGCCTTCCGGTCCCCCACTTTCTAAATGTAAGTCTTGTGTGTTCTGTGATACCGCGCCGTCCCTCTTCGAGGATTCCCCGTTTCCCTGCAGCGCGGGATGCAGCCTTTCATCACGTGCCAGCTAGAGAGCTGCAGCCTCATGACCCTGTGACGGACTGGAGCTGCCCAAAGAACTAGGGTGGCACCAGCCACAGCTTCTTCCTGGTGGCTTGAGAGATGGCGCTGGATTCCCAGCCCAGCAGGGTCAGTCCCTGGCACCTGGGGACTCTGCCTCCAGGACTGGGTCCTCCTTCCAGGGTGGTATGTGGTGGGGAGGAAGAGCTGTCGCTGGGTCAATACGCCTAAGCGAAGTTTCCTGGGCTGGGTGAGCCGGGTGAACAGTGTGCAAATCTCAGCAAGGTGGGTCTCGGATCTGAGAGGGTGGTCTCCTTAGATATTGATCATCTGTCCTTCTTCTCCTTTTTTTTTTTTGGCTTTTTTTTAGGGCTACACCCAGGGCATATGGAAGTTCCCAGGCTAAGCATCGAATCAAAGCTATAGCTGCCAGCCTATACCACAGCCACAGCCATGCAGGATCCAAATCAAGTGTCTGCGACCTACACCACAGCTCATGGCAATGCCAGATCCTTAACCCACTGAGTGAGGCCAGAGATCGAATCTGCATCCTCATAGACACTACTAGTCGGGTTCGTTAACACTGAGCCACAACAGGAACTCCCTCATCTCTCCTTCTGACCCAGGTCAGGTCAGTTCCAGAATTTTCTGTAGACATCTTTGGGAAGGCATCTGATTGGAAGGAGAAGAGGAGTTTGTTTTGCGGGAGCAATGGAGAATAAGGTTTGCTATTGGACTTAGAATATGATTATTGGATGAATTTGTGGGAGGAACTGATGAAGTGGTGGGAGGGCTTAAGCCTCTCAGTTACCCCAGGGACAATTCATGTCCTCAACTCCTCCAGTCTGGAAGTCTATCTCTAGTGCCCCCTATGGGCGGAGCCCCACAGAGCGCTGCCTCTGCAGAAACGTGGTTTGCAGAGTGGGGCTCCCATGTTACAAAGCCAACAATAGAAGGGGTATGTTTGAGCTTAATACTTTGCATGAGGGCATTTCAAATTAGTGAGGAAAAGATGGGCTACTATCGTCATTGAAAAATATAAATCTGGATCCTCGTTCACTGAGTAGCTTCCTCCTTAACACAAAGCTAACAGATGGATTAACAATTTCAAAGTTAAAAATAAAACTAGAGAAGAATTAGAAGATATGAATGAATTAAAAAAAAAAAAACTCAGCTGTGGAGTTCCCACTGTGGCAGAGCAAGTTAAGGATCCAGCAATGCCTCTGCAGAGGCACAGGTTCAATTCCCAGCCCAGGTGCAGTGGGTTAAAGGTCAGGTGTTTGGAGATCCCATTGTGGCGTAGTGGTTAATGAATACGAGGAACCATGAGGTTGCAGGTTCCATCCCTGGCCTTGCTCAGTGGGTTAAGGATCTGGAGTTGCCGTGAGCTGTGGTGTGGGTTGCAGACGTGGCTCGGATCCCGCGTTGCTGTGGCTCTGGTGTAGGCCGGTGGCTACAGCTCTGATTCGACCCCTAGCCTGGGAACCTCCATATGCTGCGGGAGCGGCCCAAGAAATGGCAAAAAGACAAAAATAAATAAATAAATAAATAAAGGTCAGGTGTTTGCCACAGCTGCAGCTTGGATTAGATCCCTGGCCTGGAAACTGCCATATGCTGCAGGTGTGGCCAAAAAAAAAAAAAAGAAAGAAAGAAAGAAAGAAAAAAGAATAAAGAGAGAGAAAGGAAAAAAAGAACAAAACTCAATTGGAAAGTGTTTTCCAGTTGAGAAACCAAGTTCAGAAATTATAACTTTGAGCCATAAAAATGAAGACAGTTTTGCCATTTGCTTGGACGGACTTGGAGGGTAACATGCTAAGCGAAATAAGACAGAGAAAGACAAATACTGTATGATATTCCTTCTATGTGGAATCTAAAAAAGACAACAGGAGTTCCCGTCGTGGCGCAGTGGTTAACGAATCCGACTGGGAACCATGAGGTTGCGGGTTCGAGCCCTGCCCTTGCTCAGTGGGTTAAGGATCCGGCGTTGCCGTGAGCAGTGGTGTAGGTTGCAGACACGGCTCGGATCCCATGGTGCTGTGTCTCTGGCATAGGCCGGTGGCTACAGCTCCGATTTGACCCCTAGCCTGGGAACCTCCATATGCCGTGGGAGCGGCCCAAAGAAATAACAAAAAGACAAATAAATAAATAAAAAAGACAACAAACTAGTGAATATAAATACCAAAAAAAGTGGGTAATTCCCATGGTGGCTCAGAGATACCAAAGCCAACCAGTGTCCATGAGGATGGGGGTTCAATCCCTGGCCTCACTCAGTGGGTTAAGGATCCGGAGTTGCCGTGAGCTGCAGTGTAGGTCACAAACGTGGCTCAGATCCTGCATTGCTGTGGCTGTGGCATAGGCCAGCAGGGGCAGCTCAAATTCGACCCCCTAGCCTGGGAACTTTCATATGCCACCACAGGTGTGCTCCTAAAAATCAAAAGAAAAAAGAAACAGACTCACAGATGCAGAGAACAAATCAGTGGTTATCAGTGGGGAGAGGGCAGGGAGGAGGGGGGCACTATAGGGTAGGGGAGTAAGATGTACCAACTATTACGCGTAAAATAAGCTACAAGGATATACTGTATAACACAGAAAATATAGCCAATATATTATAGTTCCTAAAATAACTATAAATGGAATATAACCTTTAAAAATTGTGAATCACTGTATTGTACACCAGTAACATATAATATTGTACATTAACTATACTTCAGTTAAAAAAAGAGATTACAGGAGTTCCTTTTGTGGCTCAGTGGTTAACAAACCCGACTAGGATCCATAAGGATGTGGGTTCGATCCCTGGCCTCGATCAGTGTGTTAAGGATCTGGTGTTGCTGTGAGCTGTGGTGTAGGTCGCAGACATGACTTGGATCTGGCGTGGCTGCGGCTGTGGTGTAGACTGGTGGCTGCAGCTCCGATGTGATCCCTATCCTGGGAATTTCCATATGCTTTGGGTGCAACCCTAAAATAGCAAAAAAAAAAAAAAAAAAAAAAAAGATTATAAATTTGACTATAAAAAATTAAAAATTTTTGAAGTTCCCATCATGGCTCAGCGGTAACAAACCCGACTATTATTCATGAGGGTACAGGTTCCATCCCTGGCCTCCCTCAGTGGGTTAAGTATCTGATGTTGCTGTAAGCTATGTCTTGGGTTCAATCACTGGCCCAAAGAACTTCCGTATGCAGCAGATGCAATAGAAAGAAAGAGAGAGAGGGAAAGAAAGAAAGAAAGAAAGAAAGAAAGAAAGAAAGAAAGAAAGAAAGAAAGAAAGAAAGGAAGGAGGGAAGGAAGGAAGGAAGGAAGGAAGGAAGAAAAAAAAGAAAGAAAGAGGAGTTCCTATCGTGGCTCAGTGGTTAACAAACCCAATTGGCATCCATGAGGATGCAGGTTCGATCCCTGGCCTCGCTCAGTGGGTTAAAGATCTGGTGTTGCCTTGAGCTGTGGTGTAGTTCACAGATGCGGCTCAGATCCTATGTTGTTGTGGCTGTGGTGCAGGCCGGTGGCTACATCTCTGATTTGAGCCCTAGCCTGGGAACTTCCATATGCTGAGGGTGTGGCCCTAAAAAGACAAAAAGACAAAAAAAGAAAAGGAAGAAAGGGAGGAAGGAAGGAGGGAGGCAAGGAAGGAAGAAAGAGGAGAAAGAAAGAAGGAAAAAGAAAGAAAGGGAGAAACAGCCAATAAGAACGTGGGGGAAATATCAACTTGTCTCATTCCTCAAAGGTCTTTGTACTTCCTGTTTCTTTGGCTGGAACGTTCCTTTCCCAGAAGGTAACACTGCCTGCCACTAGATCCCTTCAGGCCTTTGTAAATAACCAGGGACCTGAATTTCACAATATCTATGGCTGGGAAGACCTGTGGAACATCATCCGTGCGAGATGAGGCAGGCAGGGAGCAGGCCAGGCCAGCGGGTCAAGGGTTCTGATTCGATCCTAAGGGCCAACAGAAGCTAATGAGAGCAAGAGAAAGAGGTGATGAGATTTGCGACTTGGAAAATTTCCCTCGGGCTGCTGGGGGCCGTGTGGGGGTGGGGAACCCATGCAGGAGATGGTGCAGTGGTCCAGGCTAAAGGTGACAGTGCCCTGGAGCAGACTGCAGGCATTGGGAATGGGAGAAGCGGCTGAACTAGAAGGAGGAATAGAGGGTAAATCACAGGCCTTGGTGAGGCTGGAGGAAGAGGAGGGTGTTGAAGGGACTTCGAGGCTTCTGGCTCCTGTATCTAGACCTGCGGTTTGCCAGTGATTGAAATAGAGAATATTGAAAGAGGGTTGGGGAGGTCCCTTCGTGGCTCAGTGGTTAACAAACCCGACTAGGATCCGTGCAGATTCGGGTTCGATCCCTGGCCTTGCTCAGTGGGTTAAGGATCCAGCGTTGCCTTGAGCTGTGGTGCAGGTGGCAGACGCGGCTCGGATCTGGCGTTGCTGTGGCTGTGGTGTAGGCCAGCAGCTGCAGCTCCGATTAGACCCCTAGCCTGGGAAACTCCATATGCTGCGGGTGTGGCCCTAAAAAAGACAAAAAAAAAAAAAAAAGAATTTTGTATATTAGGCAGAGAGCCCTTCATTTGTGATACGAGTTGCAAATATTTTTCCCTAGTTTGTCATTTTTCTTTTGACTCTTGGGGGCAAAAGAGATAATAAGCCCTTGGTATATTTCTGATGGGTTGTGCAAATTTGTATTAATTCTTGTCATTAGCAATTTGTCATTATCTGTCAAAATTACGGATGCATTTGACACAGCAGTGTCTCCTCTGGGATATTATGAGGTATTTGACACGGATGAAACTGTGTGTTTGTGTGTGTGTGTGTTGGTTGGGTATTGTTTCTGTTTACTCTTTTTCTCACAAGACTGGACACAGTCCAAGAAGCCATCGGTAGGGGATGGATTTACTGCATAAGAATTTTTTTTTTTTTTTTGTCTTTTGTCCTTTTTAGGGCCTCACCGGCAGCACATGGAAGTTCCTGGGCTATGAGTTGAATCGGAGCTACAGCTGCCAGCCTACACCACAGCCACACCAGATCTAAGGTGCGTTTTGATCTACACCACAGCTCATGGCAACACCAGATCCTTAACCCACTGAGCGAGGCCAGGAATCAACACAAAACCTCATGGTTCCTAGTTGGATTTGTTTCCGCTGCGCCACAATGGAAACTCATTTTTTTTTAAAATTATGTTTTGATAAGAGGAATTCCTCTTGTGGCGCAGTGGAAAATGAATCCAACTAGTATACACAAGGATGTGAGTTCGATCCCTGGCCTCACCGCTCAGTGGGTCAGGGATCTGGTGTTGCAATGAGCTGTGGTGTAGGTTGCAGATGTGGCTTGCACCCTGCGTTTCTGTGGCTGAGGTGTAGGCTGGCAGCTATAGTTCCAATTAGACCCCTAACCTGGGAATTTCCTTATGCCTCGGGTGTGACCCTAAAAGGCCAAAAAAAAAAAAAAAAAAAAAAGATTTTTGATAAGAAATAGAAAATATGAGGCTTTCCTTGTGGTTTAGCAGGTTAAAGATCCAGTGTTGTCACTGAAGTGGCCTGGGTTGCTGCTGTGGTGTGGATTCAGTCCTGGCCTGGGAACTTCCACATGCCATGGGTGTGACAAAAAAGAAAAAATTATCAAGCTTTTAGAAACTAGAGAAGAGAAAAAATAAGATTATATGAAATTTGAAAAGGTAAATAATTTCTTTTTTTTTTGGCTTTTTGATGATTTTTATTTTTTCCATTGTAGCTGGTTTACAGTGTTCTGTCAATTTTCTACTGCACAGCATGGTGACCCAGGCACACATACGTAATACATTTTTTTTCTCATATTATCATGCTCCATCATAAGTGACTAGATACAGTTCCCAGTGCTACATAGCAGGAGAAAAAGTAAATATTTCCATATATTTTAAGCAATTTAAAGATGGTTGGATGAAACTATTTGTCTTTCATTCAAGTAACAAACATACAATCAATACTTGCTATAAATTAAAAAAGACATTCACCGTTCTGTTATAAAACATGAAATTTTCTATGTTTTGTAATGGAAAGATTGCTAGGATAGCCTGTTAAGTGAAAAAAAGCAAGAAAAGGAAGAGCATATTTAGAGCCCATCTTTTGTGTAAGACATAGAGGAAATGGAAAATATGAAAAAATATTTTATCTATATTAAAAAAAAAAAACACGGGGGAGGGGAGTAAAATGTGATTACCACAAAGGGTTTGGGCACAGGGAGAATGGGGCATAGGAATGACAAATATAATTTTTTGTTTTGTTTCTTTTTGGCCGTGCCCACAGTATGCAGAAGCTCCTGGGCTAGGGGTGGAACCCACACCACAGCAGTGACAACTCTGGATCCTTAACCTACTGAGCCACCAGGGAACTCTAAATATAACCATTTTGGGGTTTAGTTGGACTTTTCTAAACTGAAAGATTATTTACTCTCTAAAAAAATTCATGGGGGGGGGAGTTCCCATCGTGGCTCAGCAGAAATGAATCCGACTAGGAACCATGAGGTTGCTGGTTCAATCCCTGGCCTCGCTCAATGGGTTGGGGATCCGGCATTGCCGTGAGCTGTGGTGTAGTTCGCAGACATGGCTTGCATCCTGTGTCGCTGTGGCTGTGGCGTAGCCTGGGAACTTCCATATGTCATGAGTGCTGCCCTAAAAAGCAAAAAAAAAAAAAAAAAAAAAAAAAGTTAATTGGATGGATTCGTTGAGAGAAAGTGGGATATATAGAAGAGAGAAGTTCTCAGGGAGGTAGGAGGGTTGAGATTTGAGGCCCTGGTGTATGCGTAGGAATTTATGTCAGTTTTGCCATCTGTAAAATGAGGGTTCTCCAGCTAACCATGAAAGGCAGTTAGCAATAACTTTTATCAAATGTAATTCTCACTTCTTCTCTGAGGCCTTGAGTAGGCTGGGTGCAGATGCCAGCGGCAGAAAGAGGCCTGGACCATAATTCCTCCCAGTGCATTCTGGGAGGAGAGTCAATGGTTACTGGAGGACCTGGGCCAGTCCCAAGCCTCACTGCGGGAGGGGGAGGAGGACCATGAGTGAGGCTGAGAGGCGGGGAGGCTGCAGGCTCGCAGCCATCACTTTGCAAGTCCACCCACACCCTTCTCCAGCTCTACAAGCCCACGTTGGGGACAGATTGGCCCTAAATTTAGCTGCAAAGCAGCCCCGAGGGAGCCTGAGACGCAAAATGTACAACAGCAGCCATCAGCAAGTTAAGCCCCTTGCTTCACAAAAGAAGAAATTAAGGCTCCAAAAGGGGTGGGGGCCGGGTCGGGGGTGGTGGGGGGGTGGGGAGAGTTCCCACGTGGCTCAGCGGAAATGAATCTGACTAGTATCCATGAGGACGTAGGTTCAATCCCTGGCCTTGCTCAGTGGGTTAAGGATCCAGAGTTGCCGTGGCCATGGTTTAGGTCGAGGCTCGGATCTGGCGTGGTTGTGGTGTATGTAGGCCGGCAGCTATAGATCCAATCTGATGCCAGTGGGTTAAAGGATTTGGCATTTGCCGCAGCTGCAGTGTGGATGGCAGCTATGGCTTGGATTTGATCCATGGCCGCAGAACTTCATATGCCATGGGTGGCCAAAAAAAAAGAGGAAAAAAAAAAAGAGTAGGAGTTTCCGTCATGGCGCAGTGGTTAAGGAATCCGACTAGGAACCATGAGGTTGCAGGTTCAATCCCTGGCCTCGCTCAGTGGGTTAAGGATCAAGTGTTGCCATGAACTGTGGTGTAGGTCGCTCGGATCCTGCGTTGCTGTGGCTGTGGCATAGGCCGGTGGCTACAGCTCCTATTAGACCCCTAGCCTGGGAACCTCCATATGCCGAGGGAGCGGCCCTAGAAAAGGCAAAAAGACCAAAAAAAAAAAAAAGCACACAAAAAAGACAAAACCCTGGGGGGCTAATTACCCAGAACTGTACAGCAAGGTGGGCCTGGCCGCTGCTAGCAAGTACATGTTCTGGAGGCCAAACAAACCGAAATGTCAGAGTTTGGAAAAGAGAAAGATCCATATGCAAAGAGAATGGGTGGCTTGTGTCCAAAAATCCTCAAACTCCCCAACAGTTTCAGCAATGCATTTCTATTGAGTGATTGACTGATTGACTGAGATTTTTAGGGCCAAACTTTCAGCATATGGAAGTTCCCAGGCTAGGGGTTGAATCAGAGCTGTAGCCCAGGCCTATGCCACAGCCACAGCCACGCCAGATCCAAGACCCGTCTGTAACCTACACCACAGCTCCTGGCAATGCTGGATCCTTAATTCACTGAGGGAAGCCAAGGATCGAACCTGTGTCCTCATGGATGCTAGTAAGATTTGTTTCTACTGAGCCATGACTGGATCTCCCCCAGCAGTGCTTTTTTTTTTTTTTTGTCTTTTTGCTATTTCTTGGGCCGCTCCGGCGGCATATGGAGGTTCCCAGGCTAGGGGTCGAATCAGAGCTGTAGCCTCCGACCTACGCCAGAGCCACAGCAACGCGGGATCCGAGCCGCATCTGCAACCTACACCACAGCTCACGGCAACGCTGGATCCTTAACCCACTGAGCAAGGGCAGGGACCGAACCCGCAACCTCATGGTTCCTAGTCGGATTCGTTAACCACTGCGCCACGACGGGAACTCCCAGCAGTGCTTTTTTAAAGGAAAGGTGAGGGAGGGGCTTGGTTAGTTTTTGCAGAGTTCTTGGTGTCAAAATCCTTTGTTCTTCAAAGCTGTCCACATAAGTCAGACCACAAGTTTCTGTAAACCTCGGAGGAAACAAATGTTATTCTGCAACATTTTATCTCTGAATGAATGGAAAGTCTTATACCTTAAAGGTCAGAGCCTTGAGAATGGGCCAGCCTATTTATTTTAGGCTACCGGCAACATTATCAAAGGAAGCAAAGGCAATAAAATACAAAGATTAAAGTTAAAAAAAAAAAAAGGAAATTAGAGTTCCCTGCTGGCTCATCAGGTTGGGGATTTGGTGTCCTCTCTGCTAAAACATGGGTTACTGCTGTGGCATGGGTTTGATCCCTGGCCTGGAAATTTCCACAAGCAAAAAAAAAAAAAAAAAAAAAAAAAAAAAAAAAGGGGGGGTGGGAGAGACAAAAGAAAGAAAAAGAAACAGATATAATACTATAATACAGAGTAAGATTCATTCTTCCCTATACAACTGGATTTGGAGATGGTGCCTTTAAATAAATAATTAAGGTGGAGTTCCTGTTGTGGCACAGAGGAAATGAATCCGACTAGGAACCATGAGGTTGCTGGTTCGATCCCTGGCTCAGCTCAGTGGGTTAAGGATCCAGCACTGCCGTGAGCTGTGGTGTAGGTCGCAGACTTGGCTCAGATCTGGCGTTGCTGTGGATGTGGTGTAGGCCGGCAGCTGTAGCTCTGATTCGACCCCTAGCCTGGGAAGCTCCATATGCTGTGGGTGTGGCCCTAAAAAGTAAAAGCAAAAGAAAAAAATACATATATATATTAAGGTAAAATGATGTCATTAGAGTAGTATGACTGGTGTCCTTATAAGAAGAGGAGATCAAGACGTAGGGACCCACAGAGGGAAGACCATGTAAAAATAGGGACAAGGCAGCTGTTCACAAGCCAACAAGAGAGGCCTGTTCACAATTTTGGATTTCTAGCCTCCAGAATTGTGAGAAAACATTTTGTTATTTAAACCACCCAGACTATGTCACTTTGTTATGGCAGCCTGAGGAGATTAATATAGTTCGTTTTCCATTTATGTCAAATAAGTCTAGTGGTGGGCAGTCCAAGATGGCACAGCCACGTCACAGAGACTCCAGCTCCACTTTCTCACCCATCTTCTATTTTCAAGCTCACTTCTTAGGCAAGGATGGCTGCTGGAGCTGCCTTATTCCAGGCAGCATCAAGAAAGAAAGAACAGGAGTTCCCGTCGTGGCTCAGTGGGTTAACAAACCTGACTAGCATCCATGAGGACTCGGGTTCGATCCTTGGCCTCATTCAGTGGGTTAAGGATCTGGCGTTGCCATGAACTGTGGTGTAGGTCGCAGATATACCTTGGATCTGCGTTGCTGTGCTGTGGCGTAGGCCAACGGCTACAGCTCCGATTCGACCTCTAGCCTGGGAACCTCCATATGCCACTGGTGCGGCCCTAAAAGACAAAAAGACAAAACAAAAAAAAAGAAAAAAGAAAGAAAGAACAGGAGTTCCCAGGAGAAGGAAAGACCAAGGCCACGAACATCACCACTGTGGCTCTGATCACTGCTGTGGTGCTGGTTATTGCTGTGGTGCGGATTTGATCCCCGGCCCTGGAACTTCTGTATGCTGTAGACATAGCCAAAAAAAGGAAAAGAGAGAAGGAAAGAAAGAAAGAAAGAGAAAGAAAGAAAGAGAAAGAAAGAAAGAAAAAAAAGAAAGAAAGAAAGAAAGAAGAAAGAAAGAAAGAAAAAGAAAGAAAGAAAGAAAGAAAGAAAGAAAGAAAGAAAAAAAGAAAGAAAAAGAAAAAAAGAAAACAAACGGACAAAGGATGGGTTCCTCCCTTTCTAGGCAATTAGGAAATTAGATGGAGCAGTTTTGCTTACATCTTATTGGTCAAGGCTTAGTCACATGGTCACACCTTGCTGCAAGGGAGTCTGGGAAGTGTGCCCAGTGAAAGCAAGGAGAGAGTGAATGCTGGGGAGAGCAACCAGCAGTCTCCACCATGTACTGTGACCTCAGTCCATGTAGTCAAGCGAGCCTGAAGGACTGTGTGTTTTCCATAACTTAGCATAATTTCCATTGCAAGCCAGGATGGCGCTTCCATCTCACTGCGTGAATGGGTCTAGTTCCTGGGTGGCTTTTCACCTGGCTCAGCTGTAGTGGGCAGTGTCAGTCCTGAAGTCCTGTGTCCCTGCACGTGTGCCCAAGACATCAGCCCTCAGCCATCTGCCCCTGACCTTCAGCTTGTGCAGGCCCCCTTGTTTCTGTCTGTGTGGCTCCTTTGGCCTCTTCTTGACCATCCTCAGTGCTCAGGTCCATTCTGCTCCCATGCTCACATTCTTTCCACCTGACCTTGGGCTTCTCAAACCTCTTTGGGGGGGTTGGGGAGTGTCTCATTGCTTCTTCCACAAGAAGTAGGATTCAGGGCCTCACCCTCAGAGTCTTTACAAAGCCTCTCTCTCTCTCTTTTTTTTTTTTTTTTTTTTTTTTTTTTGGTCTTTTTGCCTCTTCTAGGGCTGCTCTTGCGGCATAGGGAGGTTCCCAGGCTAGGGGGCAAATGGGAACTGTAGCTGCAGGTCTACGCCAGAGCCACAGCAACACGAGATCCGAGCTGCATCTGCAACCTACACCACAGCCAAGGGCAACGCCGGATCCTTCACCCACTGAGCGAGGCCAGGGATCAAAAACGCAACCTCATGGTTCCTAGTCGGATTCGTTTGCGCTGCACCACAAAGGGAACTCCTGTTTGTTTGTTTATTTTGCTTTCTACCCACTCACATTCCTTTTTTGAGGTAACAGGCACAAGGTTTGGCTTGCCATCAGGAAAGAAAAAAGAAAGTATCAGGAAATTGAAAATAACATAGATTCATGTCCCCAAAATATTATCTTGCCATATTTTCAATAAACTTTCCTGTGATTGACACTATTTGGCATTTCTCACTTCCTTCTCTCTTGCTGTACCGTCTAGAAAAGCTAGACGTTTCCTTTCAAAGCCTCTCTTGCAGCTTTGGGAAGCTGTATTTCTCAATTCTGATCAATAAGATGGCAGTAGAAGATGGCTCAAGGTTTACAGGAAGGCTTTAATTTTATCCAAAAAAGGGGGCCAGCTCTGGCTGGCACCATCTCTTTCCCTCTGCTTCCTACTTAGAGCATGAACACCATGCTTGGCGCTGCTGCAGCCATTTTGCCACCATGAAGGCAAAGCTAAGAGAATCATAGATGCCATGGAACCACTGAGCAGCTGAGTCTACACAGCATCGCTTATTTACTATTAAGCAAGAAAAATTAGGCCTCATTTTTTTTTCCAATGGCCACACCCATGGCATATGGAGGTTCCCAGGCTAGGGGTCCAATCAGAGCTACAGCTGTCAGCCTATACCACAGCCATAGCAATGAGGGATCCCTGCTTCATCTGTGACCTACACCATAGCTCACGGCAACGCCGAATCCTGAACCCACTGAGGGAGGCCAGGAATTGAACCTGTGTCCTTATGGATACTAGTCGGATTCATTTATGCTGCACCATAAGGGGAACTCCAAGTCCTTGTTTTAATGTTTCTGTTTCTTGCTGCTGAAAGTATTCCTAATATATATACTATTGCTTCAAGTTAGCACACATGGATTTCTCTTTATTGTCACAACTGGTGCCCAGATTAGTGACAGTGTCTTTAATTCTGGGCTTTGTGGATGTGAGACAGTTTCTAACAACCCTCCATCAAGCTCAGCCCAGACCCAGCCAGCAGTTCTGTCCCAGTGGTGCCAGGCCCTATGTGTCTTTCTTTCGTTTTTTTTTTTAAATGATTTTTATTTTTTCCATTATAGTTAGTTTACAATATTCTGTCAATTTTCTTTTTTTCTCAATGAATTTATTACATTTATAGTTGTACAATGATCATCACGATCCAATTTTATAGGATTTCCATCCCACAACCCCAGTGCATCCCCCCACGCCCCCGAACTGTCTCCTTTGGAAACCGTAAGTTTTTCAAAGTCTGTGAGTCAGTATCTGCTCTGCAAAGATGTTCATTGTGGCCTTTTTTCAGATTCCACGTGTCAGTGACAGTGTTTGATGTTGGTGCCTCTGTCAATTTCCTACTGTACAGCAAAGTGACCCAGTCACATTATCAGGCTCCATCATAAGTGACTAGACATAGTTCCCAGTGCTACACAGCAGGATCTCATTGCTCATCCATTCCAAAGGCCATCACTGGCATCTATTAACCCCAGGTTCCCAGTCCATCCCACTCCCTCCCCTTTTCCCTTGGCAACCACAAGTCTGTTCTCCAAGTCCATGAGTTTCTTTTCTGTGGAAAGGTTCGTTTGTGCCATATATTAGATTCCAGATATAAGTGATATCATATGGTATTTGTCTTTCTCTTTCGGACTTACTTCACTTAGAATGAGAGTCTCTAGTTCCATCTACATTGCTGCAAATGGCATTATTTTGGGGTTTTTTATGGCTGAGTAGTATTCCATTGTATACATACCACATCTTCCTAATCCAATTATCTGTCGATGGACATTGAAGTTGTTTCCATGTCTTGGCGATTGTGACTAGTGCTGCAGTGAACATGCGGGTGCATGTGTCTTTTTCAAGGAAAGTTTTGTCCGAATATATGCCTAAGAGTGGGATTGCTGGGCCATATGTCAGCTCTATATTTAGCTTTCTGAGGTCCCTCCATACTGTTTTCCATAGTGGTTGTACCACAGGCTCTATGTTTCAAAGTGAGTCATTTGAGAAAGTAAATGCTGCTCAGGGGTACTGTGTGGAAGATCTTGGTTCTTCAAAGAGGCTGGAGGGTGGAGATAGTCCAGTGACTGTTGTCAACATTGGGATCCACCCTTCCTCCCTGGTCCCCTTTCTGGGCAGCAAAGGCCTCCATTCATTGAGTGCTTGAGGAATATCCAGACATGCCTACTAGAGGTCATGACCCGTTGGGCAGGTTCCTGACTGCTCTAAGGGAAGGTACCAGGCTGAGGTCTCTGCTTAGGTGACATCTCTTTGCTAGTCCCTTCCTTCTTCATCCTCTCTCAACTGAAGACATCAAGGCCTGGAAATGGAGGGGTGATGGTCTCCAGATATGGTTGGTGTGTGGAGCGTGTGCACTGCCCAGGAATTCAAATCTGACTCCATGCAGCTCAAAAGTAATGACCTAAGCCAAAACAACCAAGAATAAGTCCTAGGACTCTTTCCCAAACAATTCAGGAAAAAAATCTTTTTTCCTTTCAACCTATTTCTGAGAGAATGATAGTCTGGAGCAGTTAGGGTCACCCACTAGGGGAGAGCCTTGTCAAGAGCAAAGTCAGGAGTTCCTGTTGTGGCTCAGTGATTAACGAATCTGACTAGTATCCATGAGGATGTAGGTTCGATCCCTGGCCTCGCTCAGTGGGTTAAGGATCCTGTGTTGCCGTGAGCTCTAGCGTAGGTTGCAGACGTGGCTTGGATCTGGTGTTGCTGTGGTTGTGGTATAGGCCAGCAACTACAGCTCCAATTTGACCCCTAGCCTGGGGAGCTCCATATGCTGTGGGTGTGGCCCTAAAAAGCAAAAAAAAAAAAAAAAAAAAAAAAAAAGAGCAAAGTAAAAGCACAAAGCTAAAGAAACCAAGTCCCAAGGACACAGCAGGAGCCCCTGGATCAGGCTGTTCCTGAAGGTCATCTATATCTAAACCTTTAAAAATATATGTGAATTAGAATATATCACTGTCCTCTTAAAGCCAATTTGAATTGCTTTTCTCTCATACAAACTAAAAATGTCTTGAGAATTTCAGCTCAGGATGCACAATGTGACATGCAGGCACCTAGGCTGAGACTTAAGACACACAGTGGTGACCATGCACTGATTGACCAGAGCCTGATTTCAAAGGGTCCCTGGGAGAATTTGTGTGCACGTAGCTTCTCTTGATGTTTGAGCTCTGCCTTGTCCCCGAGGATTTCCCAGACCATTGGGTTCTTCCCAAAGTGCATCACTCTGCTCTCCACATTTGTCTGGGCAGTGCATTTGGCACTACAATATGTGCCATCTCATCTGTTGTTGTCCTGAGCTGGTCTTTCAATCTTGGCAACGTGGGCTGCTTTTCAATTTTTCTCTTTTTATGTGAACTCCTCCAAGCCAGGGGCTGATTCTTATTGATTTCATTTTTCTACACAGCATAGGGCTCTGCACACCGATGGAACTTTTGGGTGGCAGCCTGGGACAATGGAAGATACACTAGCTTTGTTTTTTTGTTTTGTTTTGTCTTTTGCCTTTTTAGGGCCGCACCCACAGCATATGGAAGTTCCCAGGCTAGGGGTCGAATTGGAGCTATAGCTGCCGGTCTATGCCACAGCCACAGCAAAGCCAGATCTGAGCCATGTCTGTGATCTATACCACAGGTCATGGCAACACCGGATCCTTAACCCACTGAGTGAGGCCAGGGATTGAACCTGCATCCTCACGGATCCTAGCCAGTTTCGTTACCGCTAAACAACAACAGGAATTCTGCTGCTGTGATTTTAGATCATTTGTTACAGCAGCAACCCCCTGACACCACCTGTGCCCAACTTAGGCAAAAGCGAATTTATTGGAAGAAAATAGCGTGGAGATGGGCAGTTCCAGAAGCCAGGAAGAGGAACTTGTCACATGGAGTGGGCGCTGCATCTGTAATCACAGTCCAACAAGTTCAGTCTCTTTGTCTCACTATTCAAATTCCTAGGAGAGGGGCTCCATCTGGCCTAGTTTTGGTCATACGCCCCTCCCCTTTGCTAGAGGAAAGAAAACTTTTGATTTCAATCCTTACTAACTGGGAGTTCCTACTGTGGCTCAGCAGGTTAAGAACCTGATGTTTTCTCTGTGAGGATGCGGGTTTGATCCCTGGCCTCGCTGAGTGGGTTAAGGATCCAGTGTTGCCGTGAGCTGTGGTGTAGGTCACAGATGCAGCTTGGATCCAGTGGCACAGGTCCCAGCTGAAGCTCCAGTTTGACACCTGGTGCAGGAACTTCCAATGCGGCAGATGTGGCTGTAAAAGGGGAAAATAAAAAAAATCAATCCTTACTAATTTTATTTCTTACCAAGCAAGGGTTTGGGTACCCACGACACACAAAGCCAAACTCTGAGAGTGAGCGTTTGCAGCAAAATGAGGATTTATTCGCAGGGTGCCAAGCATAGCAAATAGACAGCTCAGGCCTAAAAGATCCAACCTCCATGATGGCTTTCAGGCAAGGTTTTTTTTTTTTTTTTTTAAATTATAGTTGATTTACAATGTTCTGTCGATTTCCACTGTACAGCAAAGTGACCCAGCCTTACATATGTGTGTGTATATATACATACACATTCTTTTTCTCACATTATCCTCCATCATGTTCCATCACATGGGGCCGCTCCCACAGCATATGGAGGTTCCCCGGCTAGGGGTCACATTGGAACTACAGCTGCCAGCCTACACCACAGCCACAGCCACGCCAGATCCGAGCCACGTCTGTGACCTCCACCACAGCTCACGGCAACACCGGATCCTTAACCCACCGAACCAGGCCAGGGATCAAATCTGCATGCTCATGGATCCTAGTTGGGTTCTTTAACTGCTGAGCCACGAAGGGAACTCCCAGGCAAGGGTTTTTAAAGACAGTGTGAGGGAGTTCCCGCTGTGGCTCAGCAGTTTGAGAACCCAACATAGGATCCATGAGGATGCAGGTTTCATCAAGGTGGTCTTGCTCAGTGGGTTAAGGATCCGGGTTTGCCGTGAGCTGTGGCATAGGTGGCAGA
Source organism: Sus scrofa (assembly GCF_054392235.1). Lineage (NCBI taxonomy): Eukaryota > Metazoa > Chordata > Mammalia > Artiodactyla > Suidae > Sus > Sus scrofa. The sequence continues at coordinate 18,632,045 of NC_139385.1, forward strand.
TGTGGCTCAGATCTGGTGTTGCTATGGCTGTGGCATAGGCTGGCAGCTGCAGCTTCGATTTGACCCCTAGGCTGGGAACTTCCATCTGCTGCAGGTGCGGCCCTAAAAAGGGAAAATAAATAAATAAATATATAAATAAAGGCAGTGTTAGGTGAGAGAGGGTCACGGTATGCTTAATGATCAGCTTGCAGGCCTTCTGATTGGTTGTTGGTGGGGTAACAGGGTGATGTCTCAGGAATCTCAACCTTCCAGTTACCGGACTGGGGTCTGCTCTGAAGCAGCATGAAGTAACCATCCCCCACCTGCGTAGGGGGGCTTGGCGTCTGCAGAGCAACTCAAAAGATTTGCATCAGATTGTTATCTATTTCCCTTCGGGAGGAACAAGGAGTCCTGTGACTCTTCTAATCATTGACTGCTAGAGCCTGCTCTTTGAAACTCGGGGAAGTCCTGGGAGACTAAAACCTCTTTCTTCTACAAGCAAGAAATGGGGGGTCGGGGAGTACCCATTGTGCTGCAACGGAAACGAATCCAGCTCGTATCCATGAGGATTTGGGCTTAATCCCTGGCATCGATCGGTGGGTTAGGGATTTGGCATTGCTGTGAGCGGTGGTGTAGGTTGCAGACTCGGCTTGGATCTGGCACTGCCGTGGCTGTGGCGTGGGCCGGCAGCTGTAGCTCTGATTGGACCCTGGACCCCTAGCCTGGGAACTTCCATATACCACAGGGTGCAGCCCTAAAAAGCCAAAAAAAAAAAAAAAAAAAAAAAAGGGCAGAAAGAAAGGAAGAAAAAAAAAGAAAAGAAAAAGGGGGGAGTTCCCATCGTGGCTTAGTGGTTAACGAATCTGACTAGGAACCATGAGGTTTTGGGTTCGATCCCTGGCCTCGCTCAGTGGGTTAAGGATCCAGCAATGCCATGAGCTGTGGTGTAGGCCCCAGATGCGGCTTGGATCCTCCGCTGCTGCGGCTCTGGTGTAGGCCGGCAGCTGTAGCTCTGATTAGACCCCTAACCTGGGAACATCCATATGCGCAGGTGCAGCCCTGGAAAAAGACAAAAGAAAAAAAAAAGAAAGAAAAGAAGAGGGGGCCATGGAGGAACTTTATACCAGGGAACAGCCTGAAGGGTCCTGCTCCGTTTCAATCCCCCCTCTTCTTTGATATTCTTTAATCCTGAGAGGTCCCAAATAGGAGTTTTTATGGGTTGGGTAATTTCTTTCTTTCTTTTTGGCTGCACCCACAGCATATGGAAGTTCCCTGGCCAGGGATCAAACTTCGAATTCAAGCTGCAACTGCGACCTATGCCACAGCTATGGCCACGCTGGATCCTTAACCCACTGGGCCATAGAAGGAACGCCTGGCTGGGTAATTTCATAGACTAATAAGTGGGAGGGTTATTCCAACTATTTCAGGGGAAGGGGTGGGAATATCCAGGAAGTGGGCCACTGCCCACTTTTTGGCCTTTCATGGTCAACCTCAGAATAGTCGGGGCGCCTGGGGGCATGTCGTTTAGCATATGCTAATATATTACAATAAGTGTATAATGAGGCTCAAGGTCTACTGCAAGTTGAACCTTTCTGCCATCTTGGACCTACCTGGTTCTACCCAGTTTTTGTTTTATCCTCAATGGCTACGCCAATATGTCTATATGGCTATATCAATAACAACTTTTTAAAAAGTTGTGCCCTGCCCCCTTCCCTTCTGTTTCAGGGGGACTCGGTTGGTTTCATGTTTAATAAGAGGAAGAAAACCTCAAAAGGGAACTGAGGAGGAGACGGATGTTGGGCAGCATATGAAGTTCCCTGGCCAGGGATAAAACTTCAAATTAGAAATAAGTGCTCCCCAAGTGAGTACAGGCCCTTCCCTCTCAGAGCTCTGCCCTTGGGAGGGCCCAGAATTTTTTTTTTTTTTTTTTTTTTGGCCGTAGATGCCAGCTTACGCCACAGCAATGCAGGATCTGAGCCGCATCTGCCACCTACACTTCAGCTCATGGCAGTGCCAGATCCTTAATCCACTGAGCGGGGGCCAGGGATTGAACCCACATCCTCATGGATACTCATCGGATTCGTTTCCATTGAGCCATGTTGGGGACTCCCCGGGAGGCCCAGATTCATCACTTCCACAAGGCAGTACAATGGACTAGGGTGACCTCCATGATGGAGAAGTACAAGCCAACCAGACTTGGACCAAATGCTCAGGGAGAGCTTCCTGGAGGAAGTGACCTTTGATCTCAGGCTTGAAGAGTGATGGGGGTAGTTCCTGTTGTGGCTCAGCACTAATGGACCGGACTAGTATCCATGAGGATGTGGTTTCAATCCCTGGCCTTGCTCAGTGTGTTAAGGCTTCTGAGTTGCCGTGAACTGTGGTGTAGGTCCCAGACGTGGCTCCGATCTGGTGTTGCTGTGGCTGTGGTGTAGGCTGGCAGCTGCAGTTCCGATTAGACCCTTAGCCTGGGAACCTCCATATGCCACACATGTGGTCCTAAAAAAAAAAGGAAAACTAAAATATAAAAAAAGGAGTGATGGGATCTCTCATGTAAAGGAAGAGGTGGTGGCAAAGGAAAGAACATATTTACAAATGACCCTGATGTACTTCCGTCAATGTGAATTTCTCTCCTCTACCTTCCTACCGAAGACATAGGGTTTGAAATCAGAAGGAAGGCGTTCAGTCATCTCTGGAAAAGGGAGGGAGTTCCTGTTGTGGCTCAGTGGTTAACAAACCCGACTAGCATCCATGAGGACGCAGGTTGGATCCCTGGCCTCGCTCAGTGGGTTAAGGATCCTGCCTTGCTGGGAGCTGTGGTGGAGGTCACAGACGAGGCTCGGATTCTGCGTTACTATGGCTGTGGTGTAGGCTGGTGGCTGCAGCTCTGATTGGACCCCTAGCCTGGGAACTTCCATAGGCCACGGGTGGAGCCCTAAAAAGACCAAAAAAAAAAAAAAAAAAAGTGAAAACGGAGGTAAAGTGAATATCATTTGCAAATGATACAGTAACATCTGGAAAATCCAGGTGAATCTGCTGAAAAACAAACAAGAAAAACACTCAGTTAGTTGGCTAGGTCCAAAATTGAGCTAAGGAAATCAATAGCTTTCCTATTTATACCAACAACAACCACTTAGAAGATAAATGGAAGTGGTGACCCCATGTACAATAGCAATACAAAAGGTAAAGACCTAAGAATAGACTTACTAAGAAATGCATAAAATCTATATGAAGGAAACTTTAAAATGCTGCTGAATGATGCAGAAGACAACTGAACTCATGGAATGACAGACTTTTATTTTAATGGCTGAACCCACGTTGGGTCCTTAACCTGTTGAGCCACAACAGGAACTCCATTAAATTTATTTTTTATAGTTGCATTAATCAATTTTTTATGGTTCCTGGATTTTGAATACTTAGTAAAGATGCTCCCATGCCAATGTTTAAAGGAATTTGCAGGAATTCCTGTCGTGGCTTAGGAGAAACAAATCCTCCCACATGAGGATGTGGGTTTCATCCCTGGCCTCGCTCAGGGGCTTGGGGATCCAGCATTGCCATGAGCTGTGGTGCAGGACGCAGACGCGGCTTGGATCTGGCGTTGCTGTGGCGGTGGTGTAGGACGGCAGCTGCAATGCCCATTTGACACCTAGTCTGGGAACTCCCATATGCCCCTGGGGTGGCTCTAAAGAGCAAAAAATAAATAAATACATAAAATAAAAATAAAAGGAATTTATGGAGTTCCCGCTGTGGCACAGCAGAATCAGTGGCATCTCTGGAGTGTTGGGAGGGAGAGACATGAACTAAACAGCCAGGTTCTATGAGAGATGATGGGGTAAAGAAAAAAAAAAAGGGGTGGGGTGTTCCCATTGTGGTGTAGCGGAAACAAACCCAACTAGTTCATCCCTGGCCTTGCTCCGTGGATTTGGGACCCGGTGTTGCCTCGAACTGTGGTACAGGTTGCAGACGTGGCTCTGATCCCAAGTTGCCATGGCTGTGGCATAGGCCAGCAGCTGCAACTCCGACTTGACCCCTAGCCTGGGAACTTCCATGTGCCACAAATGTGGCCCTAAAAAGCAAACATAAATAAGTAAATAAATAAAAAGAAAGAAAAGAAAAAAAATGATCCAGGCGTTCCTGTGTTGTCTTGGTGGCAACAAACCCAACTAGTAGCCAGGAGAATGGGGGTTTGATCCCTGACCCACTCAGTGGGTTAAGGATCTGGCGTCGATGTGCCTGTGAAGTACCCTGGCATGTACAGCTCTGATTGGACCCCTCGCCTGGGAACTTCCGTATGCTGCGGGTGCAGTCCTAAAAAGACAAAAAGAAAAAAGAGAACCAAATGATCCATCATTAGCTGATGAAGGTTTGCAGAACGAAGCAGAAAGTGTGAGGAAATGGTTTGCATTGTTTACAATGGGATGTGTGATGTATCCTTACTGCAACCTTTAGTGAAGACGGATCCCTGTTGCTTCGGTGCAAAGTTGCTCTATGGAGGATGGTTTTGCCACGAGAAACGTGGCTGGTTTCCCTGGTCACAATGACCACTGGGGGCGAGAGCATGGTCTTTACTGACCTGGTGGCCAGGATCGTGCCAAGAGGTGAGACGTTCCTCACACAAGGCCAGTTGCACCCCCAAGGGAAACCGCTTAGGTGTGAGTGGATGGTTTTGGGTTATTTAAAGATGTTTTGGGTTGTGTATCCAGGTTGATGTCAGCCCACAAGCAGAGCATACAGAAGCCTTAGGACAAAGACAGCTAACATCTGGGTTACACCTGTATTTACACTTTTAGGGGAAGGCGGGCTGCATCTGTGGCACATGGAAGTTCCCAGGCTAGGGGTCGAATCAGAGCTACAGCTGCCAAGCCCGGTCTGTGTGCGAACTAGACCACAGCTTGCAGCAACGCTGAATCCTTAACCCACTGAATGGAGCCAGGGACTGAACCTGCATCTTCATGGATGCTGGTCGGGGTTCGTTACCACTGAGCCATGACGAGAACTCTACACCTGTATTTAAGACTTTGATTATATTGTAGCTACGTCACTTCATTTCTCTTTTTACATCTTCCTTCGTGACAGTCCTATGTTTATTTCCTCTTTGTCCTCTGCTTCATAATAAGTTGTCCTTTTAATTTTCTGCATTTTATATTTTTATTCTAATCTGCATATAAAATTCAGGTGATTTGTACTCAATTTGTATTCATTTGTCCTCAGACCCAGGGCTCATCTTCTCTTGTGTCAGCACCAGAGTTTTGGATCCAGCTGTGATCTTTTATCATCCTTCCCATTTTGTTTGCCATTAAAAACATAATTATTGTTCGATAACAGTTTGGGTCTCCTAAATTTAGGTGTCGTTTGGGAAATAATGTAGGTAAAAATAACTATTATACACACTGTTCAGAATTGAGGTATTGCAATTCCACAATTTTTTTTCTATTAATAATGCATACGCCCTGCTTTATTCTTCCAAAGTTTGCCAGGCCAACAGAAATCAATTTCAGGAGTTCCTGCCAAGGCATGGTAGGTTAAGAATCTGACTGCAGGAGTTCCCGATGTGGTGCAACAGGATTGGTGGCGTCTCTGCAGCACCTGGACACAGGTTCAATTCCTGGTCCAGCACAGTGTGTTAAGGGATCTAGTGTTGGTGCAGCTGCTGGGCATGGGTTGCAGCTGTGGCTTGGATCTGATCCCTGACCCTGGAACTCCATATGCTTCAGGGCAGCCAAAAAAAGAAAAGAAAAGGGAAAAAAAGACTACAACAGCAGCTTGGGTTGCTGTGGAGATGCTGGTTTCTATCCCGGACCCGGTTTAGTCGGGTTAAAGGACCCGGTGTTGCCGCAGTTGCAGTGGAGGTCACAGTTGTGGCTCAGATTCAATCTCTGGCCTAGGAACTTCCATATGCCAAGGGTGTGGCCATAAAATTAAAAAAGAAAAAAAAATCAATTTCAGCAACTAGCTGAGGGTGAAGGTGGGGGGTTGGGCTTGAGCTGGAGGGTCTCAGATCCGAAGGTTGCCTGGGGCTGATTGAAGCTGTCGGAGACCTGGGTATGTCTTGAGGTTGGATGGTGGGGGGGGGGGTGATCACCTGTGTTGTGAGCCTCAGGCGCTTTCTGTCTTTTAAGGACACAGTCTGTTGACAATTGGCCAGGTCTCAGGTCAGGGAGTAGCCCAGCGGTTGATTGGGGTTATGGACAGACATGGCTGGACACTAGAGGTCTCTCCCCCATGATGCTGTACCCATGATTCCTGTTGGATATTTCCAGGGGACGCCACAACTAGGCTAGTCTTTGGGCATATCTCTCTATTATCATATGAATGGATGTTTATCAACTGCTCTTTATTCCAGAGGAGAAGGACGCAGGTTGGGAGACAAATGAATTTGAACTTGGGTTGAAGAGGAATTTGAAAGGAGAAAGGGATGAGGAAAAGCTCATTCCAAAAGGTTGAACAGGGAGTTCCTGTCATAGCTCAGTGGAAACGAATCTACCTAGTATTTATTTATTTATTTTTTATCTTTTGTCTTTTTTTTTAGGGCCGCACCGATGGCATGTGGAGGTTCCCAGGCTAGAGGTCTAATCGGAGCTGTTGCTGCCGGCCTATGCTACAGCCACAGCAATGCTAGAACCTTAACCCACTGAGCGAAGCTAGAAATCAAACCCGCAACCTCATGGTTCCTAGTCGGATTCGTCTTCGTTGTGCCACGACAGGAACTCCTGACTAGTATTTATGAGGATGCATGTTCCATTCCTGGCCTCGATGAGTGGGTTAAGGATCTGGCATTGCCGTGAGCTGTGGTGCAGGTCGCAGACGTGGCTCAGATCCTGTGTTCCTGTAACTGTGGTGTAGGCTTGTGGCTGCAGCTCGCATTCAACCCCTAGCCTGGGAATTTCCATATACCGTGGGATAAAAAAGGTCAAAAAACCTAAACATAGGCTCAGAGACATGAAAGAGCCTTCCTTTCCGGAGCCATGAAGATTTTTGCTAGATAGATTTGTAGAGAGAGAGGAGTTTGAAAGTAGGGCTGGAACTAGTATGGAAATAGTAATTAATAACAAAAATGATTGAAAATCTTTTAATATGCCAGGCATAGTTCTAAACACATCACATGGGACCAAAAAAAAAAAAAAAAAAAAAAGGAGTTTCCATAGTGTCTCAGCAGTAACGAACCCAACTAGTATCCATGAGGATGCAGGTTCAATCCCTGGCCTCCCTCAGTGGGTTAAGGATCCAGCATTTCCATGAGCTGTGGTGTAGGTCACAGATGTGGCTTGGATCTGGAGTGGCTGGGGCTGTGGTATAGGCTGGCAGCTGCAGCTCTTGGCCTGGGAAATTCCATGTGCCACGGGTGCAGCCCTAAAAAGCAAAACAAACAAACACTTCATGGTGCTCTGCTACTTCTCTTCCATTTCCCCTTCTCCACCTATCCCTGTGCCCAGGAAGTTGGCTTCTATGAGCTATCAGAAGCCTCCCTTGGCCTTGAGCTTCTAGTTGGATTTATGCAATGGGGAATGGGAGAGAGAGGGAGGCAAGAGAGGGAGGGAAGAGAGGAAGGTCCGAGTACTTGCTCTATTGGCTTTCTTCCTCGCAGGATCACCTTAGCTTCACCCTGCAGGATGCTTCCTTCATCTGCTCTGACAGATTCTTCATTGACAGATTCTGGCAACCATTCCACCTCTTACCCCTTTAGACCTTGGGGTCCTGCTGTTGTGAGCCTCAGGCGCTTTCTGTCTTTGGGGTATCATATTATCCTCTGTAGGGTTTCCTTACACCTCTTTTAAAATATCCCCTTTGTGGGAGTTTCCTGGTGGTTCAGTAGGTTAAGGACCTGGCATTGTCACTGCAGTGGCTCTGGTTGCTTCTGTGGCACAGGTTCGATCCCGGCCTGGAATATCCATATGCCTTGGTAGTAGCTGAGTGCGCGCGCGCGCACACACACACACACACACACACGCACACGCACATGCACACGCACACATCCCCCTGGTCAATTAATCAAATCTGACTTAGTTTCCTGATAGAAATTGACTGATATAAGTCCCCACCCAGCCAGGTAGGTATTAGTGTTCTTCCCATTTTATGCATCAGGAAACTGAGTTTTGGGAGTTCCCATCGTGGCTCAGTGGTTAATGAACCTGACTAGGAACCATGAGGTTTCGGGTTGATCCTTGGCCTTGCGCCTACACCACCATGAGCTGTGGTGTAGGTTGCAGACGTGGCTTGGATCCCGTGTTGCTGTGGCTCTGGCACAGGCTGGTGGCTATAGCTCCGATTCGACCCTTAGCCTGGGAACCTCCATATGCTGTGGAAGCGGCCCAAGAAATGGCAAAAAGACGAAAAAAAAAAAAAAAAGGAAACTGGGTTTCAGAGAGTTTAAGTGACCTGCTTAAGGTCACACAGCTATGTAAGAGGCAATAATGACTCAACTCATAGAGTCTGGTTATAGGGCTTTGAAAACCAGACTGTTAAAGGCCTTGAATGACAGGTTAAACAGAGTGTGTTCCTATCACCTACAGAAAGTGCCAGACACTCACCCTTTTTTTCCTGCTTTCACTAAATCCGTATTACTATTTGTTACTCCTTTGCCTTTTGAGAAACAAGTATATTTCCTCATCTGCAAAATGGGAGAATTCTCCAGGTTCCAATAGCCTGGTAGAGTTGTGGTGGGACTCAGAGAAATCTTGGCCATTGAAAGAGCTATTGTGGAGCTCAGGGCGGGGCGTGTGACCAAGGTCCAGCCAATCAGAGCATCGTATTCCCTCTGGTTGCAGTGATTGGTTCAGGAGTGAGCCAATGAAAACCAGGATTATTTTTTTGGCACATTAGCGGTAGTAAGAGAGGCATACTCTCATCTCTACCAGGCTTCAACCTGGGAGGAGATAAAGCTAAGGTATGCAGGGCCCACTGGGGAGACCTCCAATCAAGGAAGGAGAACCAAGAAAGGAGAGAAACTGAGTTCTGTGATATCACTTCAGACTCACAATCTAGCCATATCTGAAATCCATACAACCCTTTGGGTGATTCTCTCCATATAGTTCCTTTTTTCCATAGGGCAGAGTCCCAACTTTGTCACTTGCAGTGGAAAGAGTCTTGACACAGTAGAAGACAACTTGGAGGAGGAAGAGTGGGGATGCTGCAGCAGTCAAGTGAACTTCTCTTCATCCGGTAAGACCCAGCTGAAAAGTTACCATTTTTGTTCCGCCTTCCAGTTACTCCCCCCGCATAGCTAGAAGGTTTGTACACACCTCTATTATAGCACCTCTTACACTGTGCTGTAACCACACGTGGCTGTTTCCACCACGGAGCAGTAAACGATTTGCCTGAATCGTTCTTATTTCGGAACTCTGAGGTTTTGCACGAAGTCTGGCACAAAGTTGATACTAACTCATTGAATGTATGTTGAACCAAGAACTGAATGAAAGAGACCAAGGCATCAGCAGTAGGCATGGTCAGGAGAAGATGGATGGGGGCCATCCATGTGGTGCCAACAAAAAGTAATAGCAGCCTTAAATCTTTTTTTGGAATAGACAGGCTTGAGATTAATATTAATAACAAAACGTTATTTCGTTGACTTGGACAAAATCCCTGGAGTAAAATTAATAATAGCTGTGATTTATTGCCTGCCTTATGTACTAGATGTTTTGTGGACATTAAATTCAATCTTCACTCTAGCCTGGGAATGGATGTATGATGGACATGCGGTGACTCTAACAAATCCACTTTATTCTGGGGAAGGGAAATCAACCCCAGGGGAGGAGTTATTAAGTCAATCATAGCAATTTCATCTTCCTCCACTTGGCTGGTTCAGGGAGGGGGAGACTTGGGTGAATTAGGATTAGGAGGATCAAGCTTACGGCCACGAGCTACGATGCGAGAAAAGATGCTCTCTCTTGCTGGATGCAAAGAGGGAGTTTCTCTGGCCGCCAACTTGAGGACCAGGCTGATAGACCAGGCATCGCAGAGCCAAGAAAATCCTAGAGGAATGGATCTAGGGTTCCCATCACTCCCAGCCTGAAGCTGACTTACTTCAGGTTGTCCGGTTATGGGAGTTAGGTGAGCCAAAGGCATACCTGTAAATGAGGGTGAGTTGACTTTCTGCTATTTCATCCAATTCCGCAGTGAGGAAATTAAGCCTTTGATAGTTCCTTGCTCAATAAATGTCAGCTAGCAGTAAGAGCTGGGTTTTCCACTCCAGATCTGTCTCATCCCAAAGCCTTTGTTCATCTCACTAAACTGAGCCAAGAAAGGAGAAGTCACTTGGCCTCAATCCTTTTTTTTTTTTTTTAAAGGCTGTAGCTGTGGCATGTGGAAGTTCCCATGCAAGGGGTTGAATTGGAGCTTGCAACAGCCACAGCAACATCAGTTGCCAGCCATGACTGCAAACTACACCCCAGCGTGAGGCAATTCCAGATCCTTAACCCCACTGAGCAAGGCCAGGGATTGAACTCTCGTCCTCATGGATACTAGTTGGGTTCTTAACCTGCTGAGCCATGATGGGAACTCTAAATTGCTTGGCCTCTATCCTGAATCACCTGTTTATCTTCTTTTTTTTGGTCTTTTGTCTTTTTAGGGCCACACCCGCAGCATATAGAAGTTCCCAGGCTAGGGGGTGAATCAGAGCTGTAGCTGCTGGCCAATACCACAGCCACAGCAACCCGGGACCCAAGCCCCATCTGCGACTTACACCATAGCTCATGGCAATGTTGGATCCTTAACCCACTGACCAAGGCCAGGGATCAAACCTGCATCCCTATGGATGCTAGTCAGATTTATTTCCACTGAGACTTCCTGTTCATCTTCTGAGATGGCTTCTTTGCTATGCCCCCCTCTCTTTGCCTAGCAAACTACAGCACGTCTCTCAGGCAGGAGCTTAAATAAATGTCACTTCCTGACCCCCTCTCCATCCCAACCCCCAAGATTACCTTAGATCTCTTGGTTTGTATGTTTCTTTTTTTTTTTTTTTTGGCAGCCCCACGGCATATGGAGTTTCCAGGCCAGATAGCCGAGCAGCAACCGCGATCTACATCGAAGCTGCAGCAATGCTGGATGACTAACCTATTGTGCGTGGCCAGGGATTGAACCTGAGTCCCAGCACTCCCAAGACACCACTGATCCACTTGCGCCTCAGCGGGAACGCTGGCTTGTATTTTTCTTTGATGCTCTTATCACAATTATAAGTGATTACTTATTTTGTCATACTTTGAAAATAATTTGTCTATTTTATTAAGGGCCCAAATGTGTCTGTTTTGCTCAGCACTGAATCCTTCCAACAATGGTTGTCGCTTAGGAGGGAACAGTAAATATTTGATGAAAGAATAAGTGAAAGCTGTTGCTTTCTGTGGCCATGAGTGATAACAGCAGTTCTCCAGGGGTGATCCCTGGAGCTGCAGCATTAGCATCACCTGGGAACTTGTTAGAAATGTAAATTAGTACCCCAGACCTACTAATTAGAAACTCTGGGAGTGGGTACTGGCAATTAGTGTGTTAACAGCCTCCTCTCTCCTACCAGGTGATTCTGCTTCGTGCTGGGGTTTGAAAGCCACTCTACAGACTTGCTCCAGTCTCTGCGTAGGTATACCCTAGCAGCACCTGTTCCTTGGGATGGAACAGGTTTCTTAAAATCAGCACTTTCAGGAGTTCCATCACAGTTCAGTGGAAACGAATCTGACCAGCATCTGTGAGGACGGAGGTTTGATCCCTGGCCTCACTCAGTGAGTTAAAGGATCTGGTGTTGCCGTGAGCTGTGGTGTAGGTGGCAGATGCTGCTGGGATGTGGCATGGCTGTGGCTGGCAGCTACAGCTCTGATTAGACCCCAAGCCTGGGAACCTGCATATGCTGCGGGTGTGGCCCTAAAACGACCCCCCCCCAAAAAAACCCCCCAAATACCTAGCACTTTTACAAGTCAAGTGGGTTTGAGACGGGAACAGGAACTCACACCTTTTCCCTCTCAGAATCTCTGCAGCTGCTGTTCCTTTGACTGTGATCACTGACTTTATACTTCAGGCCTCAGTTTACATTTCCAGCCCTCCCTTCCATTTTCTATCTCCGGCCCCCACGTGTTTGTTGTGTTCCTAACACTCACAGGACTCCTCGTTTCTTACAATTCCTTTATTCACTTGCTTTCTCCTTGCTCCTCACCTGCCTCCTCAAAGGCAGCGACCACAACAGTCTTGTGTAGTGCACTAGCCCTAGCACGCACTGCAGCATGTGGTCCTCAGCAGGACTGTAAGCTCCGCGAAGGCAGAGGCTGCGTGTCACTGACTTCCAGCCCTGTGCGGGGCACGCAGAAGGCGTCTCCTGATTTGCAGAATGAATGAGCCCAGGAAACGAAAGAGAAACCGCCCCTTTACTAAGATGGCCAGCCCGGCACCCTTTACCAACATGGCCACCGGCCCACGTGGACAGGCTGAGAGCTGCGGGCGCGGGGCGGGGCCGGACGGGGGCGGGGCCAGAGGGAGCCGTCAGGTGCGGCCCCGCCCCGCGCCCCCACCCCCCGCCCGCTCGATTCCGGATTGGTCCGGTTCCAGCGCCTCAGCCCGGCGGCCGCGCCGTGGGGCCGCGCCGGGCGCTCGCCACTTCCGGCGCGTTGGGGCTGTTGGTCGCGGGCTGCCGCGCGGCGCGAGAGGGTAGCTCCGGGGAGGGCGCGCGCGCAGGGATGCTCCGGGGGTCGGGGGCAGTGGCGGCCGTGTGGGCTGAGGCGTCAAGGATAGCGCTGGCCCCTGGGCCTTTCCCTTGAGCCGGCCGCCCGGGCTGCGCCGCCGAGGCCCCTTCAGCCTCCGCCCCTTCAGCCTCGGGGCCGGGCCCACCGCCGCTTCTGAACGCGGAGGCCGGGGAGCCCCTGCCTGGGCCCGGAGCCTCCCCTCGGGGGTCGGGCCCAGGCGGGGGGGCCCCGAGCCGCTGCTCTTCTTGTCGGCCTCCGAGCCCCATTTCCTGCTTTTTTCACTTTCCTTGGGGAGGGGCGGGTGGGTCTGGATGAATTGTTCCAGGGGTCCCCGATGAGGCGGGCCGGGGGGCCGCACTCTTTTTAGAGGGTCCCTTCGGGGCCCGGGTGGGGTAGAGGTTGTCTTTGCATGGGTGGGGGACTTCCCGAGCCTGCCGGGACCATGACCTGAACTGTGCGAGCGGGACGTGTCCGAAGCCCGAGAGCCAGCTCACCTGAGCCGCCCCCTCCCCCGGCCAGCATGGTAAGTGGGATCTGAGCCCCTTCCCTCCCTGGGTGCGGGGCCTGAGCGGTGGGAGCGGGCTCGGGACTGCTGAGCCATCGCTTCTCCCTGGGGCGGGGAGAGGCGCGTGCCGAGCCCGGCAGTGACACATGCGTGCAGGGTTTGCAGCAGGGCTGTGAGCTCCCATCCCCCCAGGGATGGCTCAGGACGGGGAGGAACCTGGACGCGGAGCAGGCACAACCCTTGCATCTGGTGTTTGCCTCTCTTATATTGTAGCTCTTCGCGACAGTAGCTATCATTTATTTATTGAGGGCTTACTGTGCGTCAGGTGCTGTGCTAAGTAATTGACAAGTATTTAACAAGCTCAGCGGCCCTGTGTTCTGAAGTGGGGAGACTGAGGCACAGAGCAACTAAGTACTCAGTTCAAGGTCACTCTTAAGTGACAGTGGCAATATTTCACCTTAGTCTGATTTCAGAGCTCCTGATCCCCTTCACAGGCTGGAGGGGATCTTGCTGTAGGTTTATATATGGAACAGCTGTGAGGGTTTGTGGTTTGCAGAGGTCACTTAACCTAGATCTCAGCAAAGTCAGGAACTGCCCTATTCTTTTGACACCCAGTCAGCTTTTCTTTCTGCAGCTTGCTCTGGCCTTTGGCCTGGTAGTGCCTGGAGAACTCTTCATCCTTCCAGATCTAGTTCAGAAGCTACTTTCTTCTGAAGAGATAACATCCCCCATTTTCCAGACCCATAGGCGCTCTCTGTACTCCCTCAGATTTGTGTAGTCATATTTATTTTTAAGCACTTGTCTTATTGTTACCGTAATTGTTTCTGAATCTTATCTGTCTACTGCAGTAGACTCAGTTCAAAGATGAAATTGAACTTTTACCTGGCCCAGTTTCTGGTACATAGTAAGCCCATAGGAAGTGGTGGATCGCTTCCCCTGTGTTTGAGCACCTCCCGTTACAGAGATGTTCTTAAGACTGCCCATGTTACCCCTGTCATGTTAGGGGTTTCGTAGAGAGAAGAGATGCATTGATATCTCCAGTGATGTAGATGTTCAGGCCCAGTGGAGTTTTCAGAACATTCTAGGGGCCTGTGGGTGATTAAGTTCTGGACATAGAAAAACCTAAGGCATAATTGTCTTCATGGGGCTTACAACCAGTCAGGTAAAACACACCATTAAGGTCAGGTGGCACTGTATTATAGATACTGTATATAGAATAGTGGCAAGTCAGTTAAGCTCTCTGAGTCCTAGTTTCCTCATCTATAAAATGTGGAGAAGACAGGAATCCTCTAATGAATAATCTAAAGGTGTGAGTAATTTAGTGAATAATGAAAGTAGTAGTACACAGTATTCCATCTTTCCTTTATTCTTTCAATGACTTTGGTTTTGTTTTTTAAATGGTAGTGAAATATACATTCAAGTTGACCATTTTAACCATTTTTCTTTACGTGTCCAGTGCAGTAGCATTAGGTATGTTCACATTGCTGTGTGTCCATCCCCGGAACTATTTTCATCGTGTAAAACTGAAACTCTACGCTGTAAACAGTAATTCCCTTTCCCTTCTCCCCTCATCCCCTCGTGGCCACTGCTCTACTTTGTCTCTATGAATTTAACTGCTCTAGGCCCCTTTATATACATGGAATCATGTAGCTTTTGTCTGTGACTGGCTTATCTCACTTAACATAATGTCCTCCAAGTTCATCCCTGTTGTAGCATCTGTCAGGATTTCCTTCCTTTTTAAGACCAAATAATATTCCATTGTTGGTGTGTACCAGATTTTGTTTATCCATTCATCTGTTGATAGACACTTGGGTTCCTTCCACCTTTTGGCTATTGTGAGTAATGCTGCTGTGAACGGGGAGTATACAAACCTTTTAATGAGTTTTAAGTAGCTACTATATGCATGGCCCAAGAAATGTCAGATGAACCAAACACATGTACCTCTCCTCTGGTAGCTGACAGCATCGCTTTCGAACCTTCGGACAGAATTTCACTGTATGTTGACTTAAGCCTGCCAAGCACTCGACTATTCAGGTTTCATTTCAGTTGGTGGTCAGGAGAATGCTATGAAAATGACCACCTTGGAGCAATTAATTGTAAAGTATTTGATCTTGTCATCACCATTTACATTTCTTTCTATGATAAATTTTGAGTCAAGTTTTTTATAACCTACTCCTCACTTATTTTAGCACACAGGGGATGACCACAGCGGATATAAGGTGAATAGGACTGTCAAATCATGTCCTTTTTGCAGCAGTGACACCAGGGGTTCATCTCCTCTAGGTGTCCTAGGTTCAGAGGTGTGGGCAGGGCAGACCTTGTCCCCAAACGAAAGGAAGCCATTGCCTGCTTCGTGTCCTACTGGAGGAGGGTCTTTTGCTTGGGATCACAGTTCTTTCTTTATTCCAGGAACTTTTTTTCCATTTCTTACTGACTTAATGTTTTTATTTTAATTTTTTGTCTTTTTGACTTTTCTAGGGCCTTTCCCTCGGCATATGGAGGTTCCCAGGCTAGGGGTCTAATTGGAGCTGTTGCTGCCGGCCTACGCCACAGCCACAGCAATTCGGGATCCGAGCTGTGTCTGTGACCTACACCACAGCTCACAGCAATGCCGGATCCTTAATCCACTGAGCAAGGCCAGGGATCGAACCTGCAACCTCATCGTTCCTAGTCGGATTTGTTAACCACTGAGCCACGACGGGAACTCCTGACTTAACATTTTTAAAGAGTTGGCACATAAGTTTGGGCCTTTTTAATGTCTTCTCTTAAAACTTCAACTCGAGGAGTTCCCATTGTGGCTGAGCAGGTTAAGAATCTGATTAGTATCCATGAGGCTGTGGGTTAGATCCCTGACCTTGCTCAGTGGGTTAAGGATCCAGCATTGCCACAAGCTTCAGCATAGGTCGCAGGTGCGGCTTGGATCTGGTGTTACTGCGGCTGCACTATCTGATTCAATCCCTAGCCCGGGGAAGGACTTCATTGCTGTAGGTGAGGCCCAAAAAAGGATGGAACAATTAAAAAAAACTTTAAGTATCTTCACTAAGCTAGTTATGTTTCACTTACTTGTTTTTCTTTCAGTCATTCAGTATCAGTTAAGCACACCCACCTCGCTGGATTAGGTTGCATTATTGCCGTTACTACCAGAGAGGAAGATGAGCAGACCTGCTGTGGGATACCTGTTTAACAAGTGGTGGACCTGGCATTTGGGTCCAAGGTGCTCTACAAAGCCTGTGCTCCTTGCAGTACAGGTGCTGCCTCACATAGAAGAGGGTTGGGAATGTCATCCAGCTGTGTTTTATTGGTTCTGAGAGAGTGATATGGGCTGAGGAGTATGGGAATTTCCTTTAACCTGTCTCTAGGAGGAGGGATCTAGACCTGCAAGGTTAGAACTAGTTAAAAAAAGGTTTGTAGTTACAGCAGAGAATTACTATAATTGTTAAATTATAACTACATTTGATTAAATCATCATTTTGGGTTGAATTCCCATGAGTTCTCAAGTGATTTTGTAACATCCTTGAGGTTGCCACTACTTCTCTGAAAAGTTGTTACTTAATTTTGAATGAGCTTTGCTTATTATGGAAATTTTGTACAAACTGGAACCCCTGCTTAAATTTGCTTTTTTTTTTTTTTTTAAACTTGCTTGGAAAATTGCTTTGGTTACAAAGCCTTCTCTTTTTTATTTTCCCCCGCCTTTTTTAAAAGGCCGCACTTGGAGTTCCCGTCGTGGCACAGTGGTTAACGAATCCGACTAGGAACCATGAGGTTGCGGGTTCGGTCCCTGCCCTTGCTCAGTGGGTTAAGGATCCGGCGTTGCCGTGAACTGTGGTGTAGGTTGCAGACGCGGCTCAGATCCTGCGTTGCTGTGGCTCTGGCGTAGGCCGGTGGCTACAGCTCCGATTCACCCCCTAGCCTAGGAACCTCCATATGCCTCGGGAGCGGCCCAAGAAATAGCAACAACAACAATAACAACAACAAAAGACAAAAGACAAAAAAAAAAAAAAAAAAAAAAAGCCGCACTTGCTGCATATGGAAGTTCCCAGGCTGGGGTCGAAATGGAGTTACAGTGGCTGGCCTATACCACAGCCACAGCAGTGTGGGATCCGAGCTGCATCTGTGACCTGCACCACAGCTCACAGCAACGCCGGATCCTTAACCCACCGATCGAGGCCAGGGATCGAACCCACGTCCTCATGGATGCTATTTGGGTTCATTACCACTGAGTCACCATGGCAAGTCCTCATTCATTTTTTAAAAAAAAGCCTGTGGCTAATTAGGTGGGAGAACTGATTTTTTTAAAAAAATCTTTAAACTATTTATTTGGCTGCGCTTAAGGCATTCAAATTACTGGGTCTGGGATCATACCCGAGCCACAGCAGTGACAATGCTGAATCCTTAACCACTAGGCCACCAGGGAACTCCCATTCATTTGCTGACTTCCTGCATCAAGCTTAAAACCAAGGTACTGTGGATACAATATAATCATAAAGGAGTCTATATTTACCGGGCTTAGCATATGCCAGGCTAATGAGTTTACATATATTAACTTCAAACAGTGTCAGGAGTCAGAGGCTCTTCTTATTTTCCATTTTATAAATGAGAGCGTTCAAGGCCAGGAATGGTTAGTCAACTTCTCAAGGTTGCGCTGCAACCAAGTGGCGGAACTGGCATTCAGAGCCAGGCAATCTGGCTCAAGTGTCAGTGCTCTGACCTGTTACACTTTCATCCCAGGAGGGATCATGTTGCCCCTGCCCTCGAGAAGGAAATGGGACCTATATTCTTTTTTTTTGCTTTTTAGGGCCATACCCATGGCATATGGAGGTTCCCAGGCTAGGGGTCCAGTCGGAGCTACAGCTGCCAGCCAGAGCAATGCCAGATCCAAGCCACATCTGTGACCTACACCACAGCTCACGCCAGCACCAGATCCTTTACCCACTGAGTGAGGCCAGGGATCGAACCCTCAATCTCATGGTTCCTAGTCAGATTCGTTTCTGCTGCACCACGATGGGAACCCCGGGACCTATATTCTTGATCTTTACAAGAGGCTGTGATGAGGGTGGCCACAATAGACAAATGCATTGGTACAACGGTGCCATCTCTGAAGGAGATTTAACTGAGGAGCGGGGCCAGGGAAGGTTTCCAAGGAGGAACATTTGAGTCTTGAAGGATTATGAAGAGTTTGACGGTTGGACAAGGGGGAAAAAAAGGCCTTCTAATTAAAAGTTTGCAGATACAAAAATTAGGTGTATGTCAGGGTAATAGGAAAGAGTAGGTGTCAGGGTACACACGCGGGAAGGAATTAACATTTGTTGAATTCTTAGGACTTGGTAGGGCTTGGTGTGCATACATGCACACCGTATATAAACATGATTTTTTTTTCTCCTAGTGACTACCTTTATTCCTCTTCCTGGCCAGCTGCTGCCCATTTCCTTGTTTCGCTTTGCAGCGAAACTCCAGGAAAGAGTGGTCTCTAATTCTTTACCTTCCATTCTCTCTCACGCTCATTTGTCAAGTTCCCTCCCCACCTTCGTTAAATGGTTAGTCCTGGGACAGGTTGAATACTCCCCTTTGCTGTTAAGTCTTTCTTCACTTGGGCCCCAGGGCATTAAAATGTGCTTTTGGTTTTCTCTCATTTTACTGGATATTTCTTCCTCATCCCACTGATCTTTGAACAGCTGAAGTGCCCTAGGCCTCAGACCTACTCTGCTCCCAGGCCAGACGTCTCCCCTCAGCTGTAGCTCATGTATCCACCTGCCTACTTGGCATGCAAGCTTGTTTGGCAGGTATGTCAAATGTCTAAAACTCAACTCTTCATCTTCCCCTCTGGTTCTTTTACACCCACAGCCTTCCCTATCTCAGTTGGGGGCAGCCCTGTCCTTCTAGTTGCTTGTGCCAAAATCTCGCAAGTCATCCTTGGCCTTTCTTTTGTACCCCACATCTGGTCCATATTGGAAAGCTGATTGTTTTCTACCTTGGAAATGTAGCCAGGATTTGATCACTTCTTGTTCCCACCCCTGCTGCCTCTCCAGGTTAGGCCTCCATCATCTCTTGCCTGAGTTATTGCACTGGCCTCCTAACTGTTGTTGTCCGAGTTTTATAGACTGGCCTTGCTGCTTTATAGACTGTTTTCAGCACAGTAGCCGCAGTGATCCTTTGAAAAATCTCAGGGAGATCTTGTCTTTGTTCCCATGGCTCCTCCTCTCACTTAGAGTGAAGGCCATAGTGGCCCATATGCTCCTCCATAGTCTGGCTCCTGGTTCTACTCTGAACCCATCTCCCGTTGCCCACCTCTTGGCTTCCTCTGTTCAGCTCTTCTGGCCTCCTTCACTCTTCTTCACATGGCCCAGATGTGTTCCTGGCTCAGGGCTTTGGCCTGGCTGTTGCCTCTGCTTGGACTGCACTTTCCCCTAGAGATCCTCGTGATTAAGGTGGCCTTCCAGCCTTCTCAAGACTCATCTTCCCAGCCAGGCCAGTCTTTGCCACCTTATTTTAAATTGTAATCCCATTTCAGAACTTCTAGTCCTTCGCATCCTGCTGGACTTCTTTTCGTAGCATTTCTGCTCTTAAAACATTTTGTATGCGTAATGTTATTTATGAGATCAAGTTGTTGTTATCTCTTTCTGCTAAAATGTTAGCTCCCTAAAACTTTGTTCACTACAGTGTGTCCCAAGAGTCTAGAACAATTCCTGGCATAGTAGACGGTTACGCTGTAGTTAGGAATGCTGTGGACGTCTTGGGTGTTGAAGACCTTTGAGAAAGGGAGAAAGCTATGTTCCCTGTGATGAACAGAACTTGGCAGAGCGGGGGTATTTCAGAAGAGAAAGGTGGAACTCGAAGTGTAGCATCAAGCAAGCATCTGATAGACTGGTTTGGCCATGGTGGAGATTTTGTGCAGAAGTAGTTGGCGAGAAAGTTTATAAAAGCAGTTAGAGGCTAGGTTATAGAGGGCCTCCAGTACTTCTCTGGGGAGTTTGGCCTTGTTTTTTTTGGGCTGACTTTTCCTTATATAGGAACGTTAACCCCTCTGCTGTGTGTAGATTAGATTGGTATGGAAAACCAGACAGGACACCATGCCCATATGGGTGTGACAAAGGCTTGTGTCAGATGTGGAGTTAAGAGTGGAGACAGACTTGACCAAGAGAGTCATCACTTAAAACTGATTGCAGATTCAAGGGGTGAAGAAAAGGGAAGAGCTCAAGCTGATTTCAGAAACTCCTAAACTGGTGATTGGAAATGGTGGGACATTTTAAGTCATTGGTGATTTGGATTTGGTAGGGATGGAAGAGATGATGGGTAAAGAAACTGACAGGAAGCTGCTAAGAGATGGACCATGTGCTGTTAGAGTAAGGGATTTGGCTCTGGCTGTGGGTCAGTAGGTAGTTGCTGCTGTGTTGAGAGGAAGGTAACTGGCATCAGCAGGACAAAGATCATGAAGATTTAGGTAGATTGTTGACATCCATGTCCAGGTCAAGGGAGGGTGAAGAGGGAGCTAACTCCTGAGTGTGTAGCTGCTAATTTTTTTTTTTTGGCCATGCCCACGGTACGCAGAAGTTCCTGGGTCAGGGCTCGAGCCTGCACCGCAGCAATGACCTGAGATACAGCAGTGACAGTGCCAGATGTCAGTGCTTTTCCCCCACTTGAGTGTCCCTTCTTCATTTTGTAGGTGAGACCTTTCCTACCACGAACGTGACCTCTTTGAGGTTTTTTAGCCACCAGTTTAACATTTATCATCTTTGATTAAAATTAGGGTTTTTTTGCTTTTAGTTATTTGTTTTTATTAGGTAAGAACTACAAGGCTGCACTCTTGTAGTAAGTGTCAAATAATTCAGAAGTTAGAAGAGCAAAATGTGAACCTCTTCCATCCTTTCCCTGGCTTCCTCTCCCTTCCTTCCCCTCCAAGTCTGGGGGTGGGGAGGATTCATTCTTTTTCCTTCTGAGTATCTATTGGGATGATCCTCGCTCTTTACATTTCCAGTGCCCAGTAGGCATTCAACAGATATTTAGGTAATTGAAAGAGGTATGAAAACAAATCCAAGGAGGTCAAGGTAGGCCCTTGAGGTTAGTAAAGGATAGTAGCATCATTTAGAGAGTGTAGTGAGATTGAAATAGAGTATGAACATAATAAGCATTCTGTTTTTCCAAAACCCATGCAGCCAGCAAGCTCAGATAGTATGGTGTTTTTCCTCTGGGCAGGTGGAGGTGGGGAGCAGGTGAGCAAGAGGAGTTGTTAGAACAAATGCTCTGTAGATGATATACTTCCTGTGAGGCTCCCTGGGAGAACTGCTGGGGAACAAATGGGATTGGGGTGAGGTGAGGTCTGTGGACAATAACTGAGGAAACCCACAAGGCAGAGAGTATTGAGGGAGGCGAAAGAGGCGAATGGGAAGGGAAGGAAGCTGGAGGAGAGAGAGAGGGAGAAAAAGGGTCTATGTTTGTTTCATAATAATAACTCTGCTAGCTATTGTTTAGGGGCCCACATGTATCCTGCATACTGTACCTCATTTAGACTCTTACAGCCATCCTGCAAGGTAGGTAGTGTTATTTGTTCCCGTTTTGCAGTTGAGGAAGGTGAGGACACTGAAGCTCAGGGAGGGTAGTGTAAGTAGTATGTTGAAAATTACGTAGCAAGTTGCTAGAGACAGGACACAGACCCAAGATTCTCACTGCACGGTGTGTGTCCTTTCTGTAGCACTAGTTTTCTTCTTAAGCCTTTGCTCATTTACATAGGCATATTCATTAGAAATGTAGCCTAACTGGGTATATTATCCCAGGAAAAACAGTGCATCTTGTCATCTGGCCTTAAAACTTGTATCATTTACCTCTCGTAATAGAAAGGGCAAGATGGTAAAAGTTTGCTGATAACAAACGTTTCTCAATATGTAGCCCAACTGGGTATATTGTCCCGGGAAAAGCAATACATTTAACCATCTAACCTTGAAACTTTCATAGTTTACCTCTTATAATAGGGCAAGATGGTAAAAGTGCTGATAGTGAACGAGAAGATAGATATTTCTGCATATGCTCTAATGTGATAGAATAGGAAAAAATGTCAGTATTGAGGGCAGGGTAGTGTGGACCACGTTACAAGGAAGGTTGCTTGACTTCTTTATATGTTTCAGTTCAGCTAAGCCAATTAGGCTTAGCATAGGCAGTAGTTTATTTACATCAGAGCAGCCTGCTGCTGTTTTATATGAAGGTTGTAATGAAAAAGATCTCTGGCCTTAGACTCCCAAAAGGTAAAGATATTTTATGAATTAAATGCAGTTGGGGGGGAGAGAATCATTGATTTCTAAGTTGACTAGTAATCAGACCTGAAATACATTTTTTTTGTTTTTTAGATTAACAACTGGATAATTTTCGTAAAAATTGTATGTGCTTATTAAAAATCAAACAGTATCAGGAGTTCCCATCGTGGCTCAGCGGAAATGAATCTGATTGGCATCCATGAGGATGCAGGTTCAATTCCTGGCCTTGCTCAGTGGGTTAAGGATCCAGCTTTGTCGTGAGCTGTGGTATAGGTTGCAGAAATGGCCTGGATCTGGCATGGCTGTGGCATAGGCCAGTGCCTGCAGCTCCAATTTGACCCCTAGCCTGGGAACTTCCATATGCTGTGGGCGTGGCCCTAAAAAAAAAGAAAAAAAAAAATCAGGCAGTATCAAAAGGTACAAAGAACATGGCAAAAAAAGATCACCCTAAATTCTCCTACCCTAAATTTTGATGGACATTATTATAAACAATGCATTTATTTTTGTATCTGTTTATCTATAGGATGAAGAGGATAGATATCTAAAATAAGCACTTTTATTAAAAAAGTGATCATGCTGATTATTTGGGTTGTGCTAATTTTAAGATAACAATTAACTTACTCTCATTTGCATTTAAAAAAACCTATACTTTTTGAAATATTTATATACTTAGGAAGTTGCAAAATGAGTACAAGGAGTCCCATGTATCCTTCACCCAGATTCACCCGATGGTGACATCTTACATAGCTGTTTGCAATATCAAAACCAGGAAACTGACATTAGTACATGTCAATTATTGACGAGACTACACCTCTTACTCAGTTTTCACCCTTTTTTTTTTTGAGCCTGCCTTCATGCGTATGTATAGTCCTATGCAATTTATTCTATGTATTGATCCATGTAACTGTCACCACAATCAAGGTACAGAGCTGTCCCATCACCACGGAAGGACTAACTCATGCCTAATACTCTTTGTATTTGTAGCCCTCCTCCCTCTTTCCTAGCAACCACTAATCTGTTCTTCATCTCTATAGTTTTGTCATTTTGAAAATGGTGTATGAATGTAATCCGCAGTCTGTAATCTTTTGCTGTTGATTTTTTTTTTTACTTGAGCATTGTGCTTTTGAGGTCTCCATCTCACTTGAATTTGTTAGAAAAAGAAGTGAAACTGAAAAATGAATTGTCGAATTTCAAGTAAATCTTTGCTTCAGTAGTTATTAGCTCAATAAATCTCTGTAGGTTAGGGGAAAAGATTATGAAAAACCTTACAAAGATGGCATCATTTTAAAAAAAAACATATTCCAGGAGTTACTGTCATGGCTCAGTGAACGAATCTGACTAGGAACCATGAGGTTGCAGGTTCGATCCCTGGCCTTGCTCAGTGGATTAAGGATCTGGCATTGCCGTGAGCGGTGGTGTAAGTTGCAGAGGCAGCTCAGATCCCGAGTTGCTGTGGCTCTGGCGTAGGCCAGGAGCTATAGCTCCGATTTGACGCCTACCCTGGGAACCTCCATATGCTGCGGGAGCAGCCCTAGAAATGGCAAAAAGACAAAAAAAAGAAAGAAAAATATATTCCATGTTTCAGTTCTAGGCAGTGTCAATGACCTTCACAATAGGAAAATAAGAAAATTGGTACTCTATCCACTTTTCCTTTCTCACTCTTTGTTTGTTTGTTTGCTTTTTAGGGCCTCACCCATGGCATATGGAGGTTCCCAGGCTAGGGGTCAAATTGGAGCTATAGCTGCTGGCCTATGCCACAGCCACAGAAGTGCCATATCCAAGCCGTGTCTGTGACCTACACCACAGCTCATGGGAACACCGGATCTTTAACCCACTGAGTGAGGCCAGGGATTGAACCCGAAACCTCATGGTTCCTAGTCAGATTTGTTTCCGCTGCACCACGACGGGAACTCCTTCCTGTCTTTATATTTGTAGGACATCTTGGCTAGGTATAAAATTCTTGAGTTATACTCTTTCCCTCAGATTTTTGTTTTGTTTTTTATATATATTATATATATATATCTTGCTATCATTTCTTGTGTTCTAATATTTTGGACTTGAATAAAATGATTATCTTGGTGATGGGACTATGATAGTTCCCTGAACCATCATTCATTTACCTTGTCTGATGATCGATGTAATTAAGTCGTGTATTTTTTCCCACTTGGTTTCATGTTTATTTGTCATAACATAATGCTAAGAACAGGTTTAATCGTAGGAAGGTGGTTCTGCCAGAAAGTTGAAGAGCCCATCTTGGTGAAGTGTTTTTTTCTGGTAATCTTTTGTTGCTGATTCTGTTGGTTGAGTGTATGAGCCAGACTATGAATTTAGAATGTTAAAGGATATATGAAGTAGCTTCATAGGAGAGTTTACTAATTATGCTTAGGGTTTCTCAGATTTTCTACTGAAATTCCTCTAATGCCAGAGAGAGCCTATACCTGGTTAAGAGAAGGCCCTTGTCCTGGGGCTTTAAGTCATAGCATCTCTCTGTAATCCTGAAATTTCATTCTTTCTTTTTCCCCATATTCTGTCAGATTTTTCTTTTTTTAAATTTATTTTTGTTTTTTTAATAATGATTTTAATTTTTTCTGCTATAGCTGGTTTACACTGTTCTGTCAAGTTTCTGTTGCACAGCAAGGTGACCCAGTTACGCATACATATATATATTCTTTTTTCTCACATTATCATGCTCGATCATAAGTGCCTAGATATAGTTCCCAGTACTATATAGCAGGATCTCATTGCTTATCCATTCCAAAGGCTAGTTTGCATCTATTAACCCCAAATTCCCAATCCATCCCACTCCTTCCCCCTTCCCCTAGGCAACCACAAGTCTGTTCTCCAAGTCTGTGAGTTTCTTTTCTGTGGAAAGGTTCGTTTGTGCTGTATATTAGATTCCAGATATAAGTGATATCGTATGGTATTTGTCTTTTTCTTTCTGACTTACTTCACTCAGGATGAGAGTCACGTTCCATCCATGTTGCTGCAAATGGCATAATTTTGTTCTTTTTTAATGGCTGAGTAGTATTCCATTGTGTATATATACCACATCTTCCTAATCCAACCGTCTTGTTGGTGGACATTGAGGTTGTTTCCATGTCTTGGCGATTGTGACTAGTGCTGCAATGAACATGCGGGTGCATATGTCCTTTTCAAGGAAAGTTTTGTCCGAATATATGCCCAAGAGTGGGATTGCTGGGTCATGTGGTAGTTCTAAACCTGAAGTTTCTTAAAAATCTTGAACTGTACATTAAACCTTTATTGTTTTAAACCTTTAAACTCTTATTGTTTAAAAGTCAAATAGATATATATATTTTCTTTTCTCTCTCTTCTTTTGTTCCTCCCTTCCCTCCCTCCCCAATTTTATAAGCAAATTAAAGATCCAAGTACATATGTTCTTTGAGGAGCGCCATGTGACCTTCATTGCATTTTGCTGTGTGGGTGACTGGTCTCCCCCACAGTAAAGAAGTGCTAAAAAATCATATCCTGGCATATCTGTAAAGGAGACTTCGTAGGAAGAGAAAACTTGAAGGCTTTGGAAAAGACCTCAAAGAAATGTAAACATTTTTTTTGAGAAAATTCCCCTTTATACTTCAAGAGTGAATAGATTGAAAGGGAGCTTTGAGTAGACAACTTTTATTGGCATACTCAGTAGACCCTTGATCCTTAACATGTTAATATGTCAGTAACCTTCAAAGCTTTTGATAAATCATTTGTTATTTTTAAAAAAGTATGACTTGTAGTGCCTTCAGGTGTCTGGAGCAAGTCACTTGGCTGGCAAATGAGTGGGCCCAGCTGATCTCTTAACTCAGTATAGCCTGGGGGTTCTTTACTCTTTAGGGTTATGGTTTAGGAGTTACAAAAAAAAAAAAAAAATTGGGGGGGGGTGTCTTTTTTTTAGGGCTGCACCCGTGGCACAGGCTAAGGGTCCAATTGAAGCTGTAGCTGCCAGCCTATGCCAGAGCCATAACAACTCGGGATCTGAGCTGAGTCTGTAATCTACACCACAGCTTATAGCAACACTGGATCCCTAACCCATTGAGCGAGGTCAGGGATTGAACCTGCGTCCTCATGGCTCCTAGTCGGGTTCATTAACCTCTGAGCCAAGACAGGAATTCCAGAATTATGAAAATCTTAATTAGTTTATGAAAGATACCCGCCCCCCAGAATTCCACTGGTAGAGCTGGTGATACAAATGGAGAGAGATGAGGAAGTTAAAGTTCTTAGGTAGCAAAGAGGAGTTAGTTAAAAGTAGAATGTTAGTTTGGAGATACCTTAGAAATCTATACATAGAACTTCCATATGACCCTGCAATCCCACTCTTGGGCATCTATCCGGACAAAGCTCTACTTAAAAGAGACACATGCACCCGCATGTTCATTGTAGCCCTATTCACAATAGCCAGGACATGGAAACAATCCAAATGTCCATCGACAGAGGATTGGATTCGGAAGATGTGGTATATATACACAATGGAATACTACTCAGCCATAAAAAAGGATGACATCATGCCATTTGCAGCAACATGGATGGAACTAGAGACTCTCATACTGAGTGAAATGAGCCAGAAAGACAAAGACAAATACCATATGATATCACTTATAACTGGAATCTAATATCCAGCACAAATGAACATCTCCTCAGAAAAGAAAATCATGGACTTGGAGAAGAGACTTGTGGTTGCCTGATGGGAGGGGGAGGGAGTGGGAGGGATCGGGAGCTTGGGCTTATCAGACACAACCTAGAATAGATTTATAAGGAGATCCTGCTGAATAGCATTGAGAACTATGTCTAGATACTCATGTCGCAACAGAAGAAAGGGTGGGGGAAAAAACTGTAACTGCAATGTATACATTAAGGATAACCTGACCCCCTTGCTGTACAGTGGGAAAAAAATAAAATAAAATAAAATAAAAAATAAATCCCTGATACCACCAGTAGAAGAAAAAAAAAAAAAGTAGAATGTTAACATTTTGGGGTCTTGGAACCAGCCATACTCTAGGGTGTAAAAGAAAGGAAAGCAGTTCCTAATACTAGTTGAATGCTGGGCCATTGCAAACATTGTAGAGCAAGTTGAAAAGGCACTTAACTTTTGCAGTTAGTTTGTTCACCCATATGTGTGTAACTTGTAATTCTTTGCTGAAATGGAAAGTCAGGAGCTGGAGGAAGCATTGTTGGTAAATCAGGGGGCTCACTTGCAACAGAGGTGCACAATAACTGCATTCTGCTGGTCTACAGCTCTTGAATGGAAAGGGTGACTAGAAGTTCTAGAAGTTTGTAACTTCTGAAAGAGAAGATGTACAAGTCAGCAAGTGATTTTAGTGCTGGGGAATAGGTACAGAAGTAGAACCTTGTAAGAGGTACAACTATACTTGAAAAGAAAAGCCTTGCCATATTGGGGATGGGAGGGTTGTTTCAGGGATGGTTTCCCAAAGGAGGTGACAGATGAGTTGGGTTTTAAAGCAGAGATAGGAAGCCATTGGGCAAAGAATTTAGAGCATGAGGTAGGGAAGCAGAGGCTCAGTTTGGGCAGATGGAGCCATTGATAAACACAGAAGAGTAAACTGTATTTAGATGATGAAGATGAAAGCTTTGAAATGTTGAAGAATAAGGAGCAGGCGACTTCTGTGAAGGCAGCTACTCCAGGAAAGGCTTTTATTTAATTATTGAGAAAAAAGTGCTCTGTGCTTTATTACTGCTCTGGAAATCATTCATCTATATTCTCCATTCTGTTTTTACAGGAAGACTAGTTTTTTTTTTTTTTTTTTTTTGGTCTTGAGGGCTGCATGTGTGGCATATGGAAGTTTCTAGGCTAGGGGTCAAATCAGAGCTGCAGCTGCTGGCCTACGCTGTAGCCACAGCAACACCAGATGAAAGCTGAGGCCAGGGATTGAACCCATGTCCTCATGGATGATAGTTGGGTTGTTACCACTGAGCCACAATGGAAATTCCTAATTTTTTTTTTTTTTTTTTTTGCTTTTTAGCACCACCCCTGTGGCATATGGAAGTTCCCAGGCTGGGGGTCAAATTGGAGCTGTAGCTGCTGGCCTGTACCACAGCCACACCAACGCAGATCTGAGTCACGTCTGGATCTACACCACAGGTCACAGCAACGCCGGATCTTTAACCCACTGAGTGAGGCCGGGGATCAAACCCGCATCCTCATGTATGCTAGTCAGATTCGTTTCTGCTGAGCCACAACAGGAACCCCTAATTTTTATTTTTTTATTGAAGTATAATTAATTTACAGTGTTCTGTTAGTTTCAGGGGTATAGCAAAGTGAATATATATTCTTTTTCAGATTCTTTTCCATTATAAGATATTGAATATGGTTCCCTGTACTGTATGATAGGTCTCTGTTGTTTATCTGTTTTATGTATAGTAGTTTGTATCTGTGAATCCCAAACTTCTTATTTCTCTCTCCCTTCCTTCCCCTTTGGTAACCATAAAATTTGTTTTCTATGTCTATGAGCCTGTTTCTGTTTTGTAAATAAGTTCATTTGTATCATTTTTTTTTTTTCTTAGCTATTTTATTTTTATTTTTTTATTTTTTGTCTTTTTGCCATTTCTTGGGCCGCTCCCACGGCATATGGAGGTTCCCAGGCTAGGGGTCGAATCGGAGCTGTAGCTGCCAGCCTATGCCAGAGCCACAGCAACGCGGGATCCGAGCCGCGTCTGCGACCTACACCACAGCTCACGGCAACGCTGGATCGTTAACCCACTGAGCAAGGGCAGGGACCGAGCCCGCAACCTCATGGTTCCTAGTCGGATTCATTAACCACTGTGCCACGATGGGAACTCCCATTTGTATCATTTTTTATGGAGTCCACAAATAAGTGATCTCATATGGTATTTGCCTTTGTCTGACTTCACTTAGTATGATAATCTTTAGGGCCACTTATGTTGCTGCAAATGGCATTATTTTATTCTTTGTGACTGATATTCTATTGTACATACCACGTCTTCTTTATCCATTCATCTGTTGGTGGACATTTAGATTGCCTCCATGTCTTGGCTGTTGTAAATAGTGTTGCTTTGAATATTGGGGTGCATGTGTCTCAAAGTTAGAGTTTTCTCTAGATGTATGCTTAAGAGTGGGATTGCTGGATCTTATGGTAACGCTATTTTTATGTTTTTAAGGAGTCTCCATATTGTTTTCCATGGTGACGGCACCAATTTACATTCCTACCAACAGTGTAGGAGGGTTCTGTTTTCTCCACACCCTCCCCAGCATTTACTATTTGTAGACTTGACGACACCAGATGCTTAACCCACTGAGCAGCAGGGCCAGGATTAGAACCCGCATCCTCACGGATACTAGTTGAGTTTGTTATTGCCGAGCCACAATGGGAATGCCTGTAGACTTCTTGATGATGGCTGTTCTGACACTTGTGAGGTGATAAGCATACTGTGGTTTTGATTTGCATTTAGAGAAAACCAAATAAGTGATTTTTGTTTGTTTGTTTGCCCCGTGGCATATGGAGCTCCAGGGCCAGGAGGGATCATCATATCCTCGCCATAGCCACGAACTAAGCCACAAGCTGTGGCAATGCTGGATCTCTAACCCACTGTGCTGGCTGGGATTGAACCTGTGTCTCAGTGTTCCCAAGACGCTGCCAATCCCCTTGTGCCACAGCAGGAGCTCCAAATTAGTGATCTTTGGTCACAGACTTATTTTTTTAATTTAAACATCTTATTTTAAGATATTTTAGACTTGTAGAAGAGTTGCAAAAATAGTATAGGGATTTCCTGTGTACCCTTCTCCCATAGGGAGTTATTAAAGACAAAACCAAAAAACAAAACCGAGGTAGCCAAGCCTTCCAGGATTTGTGGGCAGTAGTTTAGCTGTTTCTGCATCTTCTTCGTTCTAGTACTATTTGGCTGTTAAAGCAGGTACTGGTGCGATCACAGAGTCTTCCCTGCCATTTTTTTTTTTTTTCCTGATTATGAAAAGAATTTGAACTCTGTAGACTATTTGGCAAGTATAAAATGGACAAGAAATTACCACCACCTGATTCAACATGGAATAAATAACTTTTTTGTTTCCTTTAAGTCTTTTTGTCTCTTTACTTTTATTTATTTATTCTTTTTTAAAATTACTGAATGAATTTTATTACATTTATAGTTGTAATAAATGATACAACTGTATTAAAAATAGCTGGCAGCTACTTTTAAATATGGTTGAGATCACACTGTAAATGTATTTTTCTTTAGCTTTTTCCACTTATCATAATATAAGTGGTTTTCCAAATCATTAAATACTTCATAAAAATTTACAGTGGCTCTATAATATTGCATTGCATGGATTCTTTGGCAGTTAGAGTGTTCTATTTTTTGCATTGCAAATAATATGTGATTAATGTTTTCGCAAAAAGCTTTTTCTGTATTTCAGAAAATTGCCTCAGGCCAGATTCCCAGAAGGGCCCAAGGGGTATGGAGATTTTTCTTTTTTAAAAAATTAACTTTTTAAAATAGTTTTAGATGTAGTATAAACATTGTTAAGGTATGTCATCAGTTCTTTTCCAGAAAGATTATGCCAGTTTATTCTTCCATGAGCTATAGATTAAATGTACTCATCAGCACTGCATAGTCTTAAGAAAATTGTTGCACATTTAGTAGGTTAAAAAAAGTGGCGGAGTTCCCGTCATGGCTCAGTGGAAAGGAACCTGACTAGTATCCATGAGGGTGCGGGTTCGATCCCTGGCCTTGCTCAGTGGGTTAAGGATCCGGCGTTGCCATGGGCTGTGGTGTGTGGGTTGCAGATGAGGCTCGGATCCTGCGTTGCTGTGCCTGTGTTGTAGGCTGGCAGCTGTAGCTCCCATGAGACCCCTTGCCTGAAAACTTCCATATGCTTCGGGTGCAGCCCTAAAAAAAAAAAAATAGCATTTCATTGTTCCTCAATATCTTTTTTTTTGGTAGGAAAAGTTTTTAGTAAGATTTTATTTTTGTTTATAGGAGGCAGATGCCTTATGCTTACTTTACTATTTGTTTATTATCTTTTTTTTTTTTTTTTTTTTGGTCTTTCTCTCATCCTAGGGCCACACCCGCAGCACATGGAGGTTTCCAGGCTAGGGGTCCAATTGTAACTGTAGCCGCCAGCCTACACCACAGCCACAGCAATGTGAGATCTGAGCCGCATCTGCGACCTACATCACAGCTCACAGCAACGCAGGATCCTTAACCCACTGAGTGACGCCAGGGATTGAACCTGTGTCCTCATGGATGCTAGTCAGGTTCGTTAACCGCCGAGCCACGACAGGAACTCCTATTATCCTTTATACTTACTTTACTGTTTTAGAAATGGTGCCTTTAACATTTTTTTTCCCCATAGTCTTAAGTTGGTTATTGGTTTTTTTTCTTTTTGTATTGTGGTAAAATACACATAACAGAAAGTTGACCATTTTAAGGTATACAACTGAGTGACATTAAAGTACATTCATCATGTTGTGCAGCCACTGCCACTCTCTAGTTCCAGAACTTTTTCATCTCTGCAAAGGAAACCCTGTGCTCAGGAGCAGTCACTCCCCATCTCTCCCTCTTTCTACCCCCAGCAAGCATAAATCTGTGTCTCTATAGCTATGCTTATTCTCGATATTTCACATTAAATGGAATCATACAGTACATGGCATCACATTATCTTTTTTTTTATCTTTTTTTTTTTTATTATTTTCCTACTGTACAGCAAGGGGGTCAGGTCATCCTTAGATGTATACATTGCAGTTACAGTTTTTTCCCCCACCCTTTCTTCTGTTGCGACATGAGTATCTAGACATAGTTCTCAATGCTATTCAGCAGGATCTCCTTATAAATCTATTCAAGGTTGTGTCTGATAAGCCCAAGCTCCCGATCCCTCCCACTCCCTCCCCCTCCCATCAGGCAACCACAAGTCTCTTCTCCAAGTCCATGATTTTCTTTTCTGAGGAGATGTTCATTTGTGCTGGATATTAGATTCCAGTTATAAGTGATATCATATGGTATTTGTCTTTGTCTTTCTGACTCATTTCACTCAGTATGAGAGTCTCTAGTTCCATCCATGTTGCTGCAAATGGCATTATGTCATTCTTTTTTATGGCTGAGTAGTATTCCATTGTGTATATATACCACATCTTCCGAATCCAATCATCTGTCGATGGACATTTGGGTTGTTTCCATGTCCTGGCTATTGTGAAGAGTGCTGCGATGAACATGCGGGTGCATGTGTCTCTTTTAAGTAGAGCTTTGTCCGGATAGATGCCCAAGAGTGGGATTGTGGGGTCATATGGAAGTTCTATGTATAGATTTCTAAGGTATCTCCAAACTGTTCTCCATAGTGGCTGTACCAGTTTACATTCCCACCAGCAGTGCAGGAGGGTTCCCTTTTCTCCACAGCCCCTCCAGCACTTGTTATTTGTGGATTTATTAATGATGGCCATTCTGACTGGTGTGAGGTGGTATCTCATGGTAGTTTTGATTTGCATTTCTCTTATAATCAGCGATGTTGAGCATTTTTTCATGTGTTTGTTGGCCGTCTGTATATCTTTTAAAGCAGAAAAAAAATGAATTAGATTAAGTAGAGTTTAGATGGAATCTATGTGTTAATCTTAAAGACTGCATATTGACCATGGCAGAAATCTTGAATTCAGCATATTTAGTTGGTCAAGATGTCCCATTCCTAGTTAATGGTTTGTGGTGGTGGGTGGAGGGCTAGGAGGAGAAGGAAACCTAAGATAGGGACAAAGATAGGAAGAGTGTGGTGCTTGGAGAATGAAGGTCAGTGAAATGACAGCACATTCCATGGCTGGGACTATATCGGAAACTTCTAGAAGTTAACCTCTAGAGCAGGCAGCAGGATTTGGAGAGCTTGTCTTCCGTGTCATCAAAAAATAGCAAAAGAACAAAATAGCCAGCCTAAAAATGAGTAAATTTGAGACATTATCTAATAAATGAGACCTCAAGAGATGTATGCATTTTTGCTTAGGAGTGCAAAGTGGTGTTGGGGACAATAAGGACAACCAGAGTGGGTCCAGGGGTGTCTTTTTTTGTTTGACGTCTTCACTGAAAATGGTGTATTTATGTGGTTTTTCATTTTTCTGGTAGAGTTTTTTCCAGAGGCCTTGAGAGTTTGCTTAGATACCCACTGAAATGGAATGATTGGTATAGACAGAGGATTTTGTTTATTGAACCAAATATAGCTTCCATGTTAAATTCTTATGTGGGCAAGTCAGTGTCTCATTTTCATTAGTCTTTTAATCATTTCCCCAGAGCCTGATCCCCTGGAGGGTAGGGTGGGGTCAGGTCCACGTGAGTCACAAAGCCAGTGATCAGAGCTTGGATTAGAGATACCTCAGTCCCCAAGTTGGCAGTGGCCTAACTCATTTTATTTCAGCATTGCCTATGGTTAAGCAGTTAAGGACAGGAGGTTTTTGCAGCAGGTATTCAGTCAGGAGTGCATTCAGTGGTTAATGATTTTAGTAGATCCCTAGGTATCTGAAGAATAGTATAACCTCATGTTTAAGAGAGTGGCTTTAAGGCCTGAATTTGAATCCTGGCTCTGCCACTTAACCAAGTATGTGACCAGAGACAATGTACTTAACCTCTCTGAGCCTCAGTTTCCTCATCTGTGCAGTGGGATTGTTATAAGGATTAGAGTTGATGTCAGGTCCTTAGGACAGTGCCTGGTATGTACCAAGTGCTAAGTAAATACTCGCTTTTAGTTACTACCTTTGAGTAGTATACAGTTTCACTTAATATAAGAGAAAGAGTTAAAATAATTTCTGCCACAAATGTTTATTAAGTGGCTGTTGTGTGC
The DNA here is from genome assembly GCF_054392235.1 of Sus scrofa. Classification (NCBI taxonomy): domain Eukaryota; kingdom Metazoa; phylum Chordata; class Mammalia; order Artiodactyla; family Suidae; genus Sus; species Sus scrofa. Next base: position 18,666,212 of record NC_139385.1, read on the forward strand.
TAGACCCTGGGAACAGAGATGAAAAGGAAGTAGTTTCTGCCTGTGCACTCCAGGCTACTGGAGAGACCTGCATATTGGCAGGAAATTTCTTTTTTCTTTAGTTCTCTGTTTGGTTGATTTTTTTTTTTTTTAAAGCAAGTTAACATTGTACAAAATTTAAATGATACAATAGAGGGTACAGAAAAAACTAAGGGTCTTTCTGTTTCCCTGTCCCCAGAACTCCATTCTCCTCTGGAGACAGCCACCATTACCAGTTTTTTTTTTTTTTTTTTTTTTTTGTCTTTTTAGGGCCATACCCATGACATATGAAAGTTCCCAGGTTAGGGGTCGAATTGGAGCTGCAGCTGCCAGCCTATGCCACAGCCACAGCAGTGCCAGATCTGAGCCATGTCTGTGACCACAGCTCACGGCAACTCTGGATCCTTAACCCATTGAGCGGGCTCAGGGGGTGAACCCATGTCCTCATGGATACTAGCTGGGTTCATTACCACTGAGCCACAGTGGGAACTCCCACCATACCGGTTTAAAGAAAAGTATTTTTATATTCCCTACTCTGCCTCACTAATGGGCAGCATACTGTACTACTGGTACACTGTTTTGTGCTTCTTAAAAAAATGGAACGTATTGGACATAGTTTCATATACATGTCTATAGAGCGTTCTCACTGTTTTTCACAGTTGCATAGTATTCCATGATATATGGATGTACCTTATTTTTTTTTTTTTTTTGTCTTTTGAGGGCCACACCCGCGGCATATGAAGGTTCCCAGGCTAGGGGTCTAATCGGAGCTGTTGCTGCTGGCCTACGCCAGAGCCACAGCAATGCCAGATCCGAGCTGTGTCTGCAACCTACACCACAGCTCACGGCAATGCCAGATCCTTAACCCACTGAGCGAGGCCAGGGATCGAACCTGCACCCTCATGGTTCCTAGTTGGATTCATTTCCACTGCGCCAGGATGGAATCTCCTGGATATACCTTATTTAACCAGACTTGCTATAAAGGAAATTTAGTTTATTCCCAATCTTTTGTTTTATAAACGGTGTTGACATGAAGATCCTTTCACATACAAACATTTGGAGTAAAAAAAAAAAAAAAATCACTAAAAATATATTTGCTGGATGAAGCTGTCTCTGCATTTAAAATTTGTAGATATTGCTAAATCATATTCCAGTGTGGTAGCACTAGTTTATGATCTAGAGTGAAAGGGGTCATTTCAGTATACTGTATTCACTGTAATGTTAAGAACCCCACAAAAAATAACCAGCCCTGCCAGGGGGACTTGAGTAGGCTTCATAGAGGTGGTGCCATTTTTGAGGAGTCTTAATGCATAGGTAGAAGTTTTTTGGGTAGAGGAGTGTATCCTAGGTAGTAGGAATGGCATCTGTGAAGACATGGAGCTGTTATCTGGGAAAGTTGGGTCTGGCTGGGGCATAGGGTGCATGAGGAGACAGGAAGAGGGTGCATGGGGACAGTGAATCAGCCCCAGGGGCAGGTCAGGGCCAGGAGATGTGATTGTCAGGTGGTGGTCAAGGCATCAAAGACGCTGGGCCTGCAAATGAAAGATTCTTGAGAATTTGCAAACCAGTCTTTGTTTTAAATGGCTGCACCCATGGTATATGGAAGTTGCCAGGCCAGGGATTGAATCAGAGTCAGCTGTGGCAGTGCCAGATCCTTTAACCCACTGTTCTGGGTTGGCAGTCGAACCCCTGCCTCCTCAGAGACCCCAGCTGCTGCAGTTGGATTCTTTTTTTTTCCCTTTTTTTAGCTGCCCCCCAGCACATGGAGTTCCCAGGGCAGGGATCAGATCCAAGCTGAAGTTGCAACCCATGTCGCAGCTGCAGCAGCGTCGGACCCCTTAACCCACTGTGCCGGGCCAGGGATCAAACCTGTATCCTGGTGCTGATCCTGTTGTGCCACGTTGGGAACTCCTGCATTCGGATTCTTAACCCACTGGGCCAATGTTTTTTTTTCTTACAAAAACAAAAATAGCTTTTGCTGCTGGAATCATGGGTCTAATTCCAACCCATGTTGGTATTGTCACAAACACAAAGAGAAGCCTGGGAGACGGTGGTGCCTTATATTCCTTGTGGCATGGTAGGTGGAGCTGTATAAAAATGAAAGTCAAGACAGTGGCATTCTTGGAATTTTTTTAGCATTTAGTTGACTTAGGTGAAATTTTTGTTTATTTGGTTTCTTCCTTTTTTTTTTTTTAACTTACTGACTCATCAATGAACTATATAGTGAAATAGTTTTGCTCAGTTATGGTTAAAGGTGCCAAGGGATTTATTTATCTTGTGTCATTTACTCTCACAGCTGCCTGGTTTGGGGGAGTACTGTTGTAAATCCATTTTGCAGGTGAAGAACCTGAGGCTCAGAGAGGTTAAGTAATTTGCTCAAGGTCATGCCCAAAGTAAGTGGTGAAGTTAGAGGTCAGCTGCAGATCCGGGGCCGACCCCAGAGCCCACGCCCTTCACGGTTATACTGTGACAAACAGTTCATTTTAAGGTGTTCTCAGGATAGGGAGTACCTAGGCACCTGTGTGCTTGGAGGGGCACTGACAGGTGGAACAGGGTGGAATTTCTCACCTCTGGCTTTGGGCTAGTGCTCATAATGAAGGAGCAGAGCTGGGGGATAGGAATCAGCAGCAGGACGGTACCTCCCTTCCAGTCCTTTCCCCCATGTTCTAGCAGAGTCGGTTGAGAACTGTGGGAAGGGCAATTACATGCTGCCCTCTCAAGCTAATCGTGCTTGTCTTGCGGGCATGGGAGGCCGATGGAAAGCAGTGTGTTGAGTCATTCCTTCATCATCCAGGGCTGTGAGCAAAGCCAAGGTTCCCGGCAGGGTCGGACGTTGGGCAGGAGCTAAGCATCCATTTCCTTTCTCCTGTGCACTTCCCACCTCCGCTGCCCCTGCTCTCCCCCTCTCCAGGAAGCATACCCCCAAAACTGCCACTCTTCTGCCTTTTGTAGCTCAGTGACTCTTCATTGGGGTGGAGGGAGAGAATCATGCATAGTTTCAATATTGTAATAGTTTTCCATGTTGTAAAAGTTAGTTTTTTAAAAATCAGTTTTGATTACCATACTATCAAAAGTGAAACTTAAGAAAATTGCATCGACTGGTAGTGCCGGGCAGAACCGAGAAACTCAGGAGGGTCCCTGGCTGGCTGGAGTTGCTCTCACCAGAGCATGTGGTGTGTCTCCTTTCTTTGTGGCTAGTAGTCATCCCTGGTGATGGGAGGAGCATCTAGGAACCCCCCACCCCCCCAGCCAGGAAGAGGCACTTCCTACGAATGCAGATCTCTGCTGGTGCAGCACCATCCGACTTCCTGCAGAATGTCCCACCATCAAAGGTCCTCCAGCAGCTGCTCTCAGGGACACCATTGTTTATATTGTGTGGGATGCATAAGCACCCACTGGCAGTTGGCTGCGATACTTTGAGAACCTTAGAGTAATGTGACTGATCATAAATTAAGAGTGAATGTATTAAGGTGGTGCTGGGTATATATTGAGGGAGACAAGGTGATGACAGCTTAGGAGACTGCCTTTGTAAAAGCAAATCCAAACTCTGAGGATGGGCCAAGAGAAACTTTTAGTGAGGGAGGGATGACTGTGTTAACTAGCGTTTGTAGAGTGTTGTTTTTTTTTTTTTTTTTTTTTTTTTGGCTGCTCCCGTGGCATGTGAAAGTTCCCAGGCTAGTGGTCGAAGCCCAGAAAATGCTGCCTCCTTAACCCACTGTGCCACAAGGGAACTCCTGCAGAGTGCTCTATAATCAATACACAGTGCACACGATTGATTGCATTTAGTATCAAGGCTGCTCCAAGAGCTTGCAGGATTTGCCCAAAGTTAGGCAGGCTGTGTGTACTCTGGAGCTGGGGCTGGCTCTCACCTTGTATTTTCTCTGCCAAGCTGTGGCTGAGGACCCCATGATGCCTCTCATTGCTTGTGTAGAGGGAACCTTTTCTGTGTCACCCATTCCTGCTTTGGCGCACATTCGGGGGGCTTGTCGTACCCTAGTGGGAGCGGTCCTGAAGCAGATTGTTCTAGGCCCTGTCATCCTCCTCTCATTTATTCCTTCCCATAGGGATGGTTGATCCGATTTATTTATGACGGGTGCATTGGGGCAAACCCAGCACCATCACTCATATCTTCCAGCTGCAGGGTCACTGCATCAGAACACTGCCCAGCTTTGTGCCCGTGCCCTCTCACTTGCCTGCCCTCAGGAGAAGCTTGTCTTCCTCTGTGTCCCACCTTGCCATTGTGGCTAGGCCTGGGCGGGCCGGGTCAGTTCAGAATGGGGAGGAGGTTGAGCTTTGCCAGTCATGAAGACATCGGAGACTTTGGTCAGTACTTGGTCTCTTGAAGTCTATATTTTAATGGCTAGAACCAGGATGAGAGAAGGGAAGTGAGCATGCTCCCCCAGATTACAGCAGTCTGTAATACAGTCTGGATAGTTTTGCCAACATTTCAAACAAATGTTATTTATTTTTTTTAACAGCTTCAGGTGCAGCATGTGGAAGTTCCCAGGCTAGGGGTCAAATCAGAGCTACAGCTGCCCACCTACACCACAGCCACAGCAACGCAGGATCCTTAACGCACTGAGCAAGGCCAGGGATCGAATCCGCATCTTTATGGAGCCTAGTTGGGTTCGTTAACACTGAGCCACGAAGGGAACTCCACAAATAAACGTTATTTTAACTGTTATTTTAAAATGCCAGTTCTGTCTGGGAGAAGATGAAGGTGGTACGGGTTTTACAAGCGACTTGCTCTTAAAGAGTGCAGGTGGTAACAGTAACTGAACTGAAATTATTTACATATGAGCTGCAGTGTTAATTGTGATTCAGATTTGTAGCATTTTGTTTGTTTGTTTTTTGCTTTTTAGGGCCACATGCACCTTATGGAAGTTCCCAGGCTAGGGGTCCAATCAGAGCTGTAGCTGCTGGCCTATGCCACAGCCGTGGCAACACCGCATCCGAGGGGAATCTGCAGCCTACGCCACCATTTGGGGCAACACCAGATCCTTAACCTACTGAGTGGGGCCGGAGATCAAATCTGTGTCCTCATGGATCCTAGTCAGGTTCATTACGGCTGAGCCACAATGGGAACTCCTGCGGCATGTTTTTATATGGTGGTTCATTACCCTCACACCTGTTCATTACTGATTCCCTCAGATGCAAGGTAATGCCAACTCCCTCATCGTCCTTAACCGCCCTTGGAGCAGAACTTCTCTCTGTTCTTTAAGGGGAGAGGAGTGATCACTGGTGGCCCTGCCTGGTGACCTGACCAATAGCTGGTTGACTTTGGGCAAGACACTCTCTGAGCTTCATTTTTTCTCATCTGTAAAATAAAGTCGAACTCACTGTTCCTTGGGGTTTATTTCTCTCTCAAGATTCTGTGATCCCGTTTTAGGAATTCTTGGTAGCATGCCTTGTGTTAATGTGCTCGGTAAGTATCTTTGGAGTTTAGTTGGCGAGGCGTGCCCATGTAAACATTCACCCTTCTGGGATATGTACCTGGCAAAGAGAGGCAGATGGGATTGCGAAGAGGGAGCCTATTCTTGGCTATACTACTGGTTCATTTTAGACAGTTTCTTGCAGAATAACTGTTTTTATGATTTGCTTTTTTGGCTGGCTAAGTAAAGCCTTCTGACTGGAGTATAAATAAATAAGTATATAAATTATATGTATTTTAGCTCCTAGTGGGATATGGTTGTTGTCCAACCAGCAGATGCAAAATTTTTTTACATCTAGGCTGTGTAATATCCTTTTTCAAAAACAATGTGAGATCAATCTGGCATCTGAGAGAGTCAAGTAATCCTTTCCTTCCTGTTATACCCTTTTCTCACTTTTTCTTTCTTCTTTGGCCAGCTAGCTTGGAGCAGTAAGGAGCAGGGTGGAGGGTACCAATCCACTAGATGAGATTTAAAAACAACCTTTTTATTTGGAAAAGTTTCAAGCTGACAGAAAGCTCGCAAGTAGTCCCAAGAATATTCTTACACTCTTGACTCAGAGTCACCTATTGTTAACATTTTGCTGTGTTTGCTTTATTCTTTGCCTTTTCTCTGTGTGTTATGTGTATGTACATACCTATATACACTTTCACAGTATTTTCTGAACCATTGGAGACTAAGTGGCCTGCGTCATGGTCCGTTGCTCCTATACAGTATGTTGCCTAATAGGGGTATTCTCTTACATAACCACGGTGCAGTTGTCCGATTTAATTAATTTAACATTGATTCAGTACTTTTATCTGATCTACCATCCGTGTTCCAGTTTTGTCAGTTGGCCCAGTTATGTCCTTTATAGCATTTTCCCCTTGCTTCAGGATCTAGTTTTAGAATCAAGTGACAAGGTAGATACTTGTCATGACTCTAGTTTTCTTTAGATTTGTTGGAAATTTTTGAGACCCGTGCCCCTGTCCCTTCGTAGCTAATTGATGCCTCTTGTTTTTATAGATTGTCCAGTAGTACGTGGGTAGGTTTTCCCAACATAAAACACACTGTCCTCCTCTGTGTACAAGAAGTTTCCTCTAATTGCTCCCCAGGGGGACAGAATATGCTCCCTTGACTTTGTCACCACCACAGCGGGACCAGTTGGGCTTTCTGGCCCAGATGCCTGGCAGTGGTCCTGCTGTTACGCATGGTCCTCAGAGGTAAACAGATCCTTTTGTTCGTGGGAGAGACAGAGTCTTGACTGGGTACATTATGCAAACCCAAGAATTACTGGGAGGGACTGTTTTGCTCTTGATCAGCTTTATGGTAGTTTTAGACTGAAGCAGGAAAGTGCCTTGTATTGATTAGAGTTATGTGTGGATGGAGCCCAAGTATATGTTGTAATCAAATATTAAGTATCTGCATGATACCAAAGTTACGTCTGTAGTTATTCTCAAAGGGCAAATATGGTTCAGATTTAAGCCATAGGCAAGACAGCCAGGAGCCCTTCAGAGGCACATGTACAATTCAGTGGTTTGTTCCAGACATGTGTTTGCAGAGCTGTGGTAAGTGCATCTGCCCTGTCTTTGCTTTCCTGGAACATGGTGTGGCTCTGTTTTTTTCCTTCAGTAGACAGTATTGTTTTCCCAGCAACTTTTGTATGTAACTTTTAGGATTATTATTATTTTTAAAATCATTATTATTATTATTTGTTGGCTGTGCCTGTGGCGTTTGGAAATTCCCCAGCCAATGATCGAACCCATGTCAGAGCAGCGACCTGAGCCACAGCAGTGACAAAGCCAGGTCCTTAACCCACCAAGCCACCAGGGAACTCCAACTTTAAGGGTTAATTACTTCACTATGTATCTGTACTCTCAGTGTTCCCCCCCCCTTTTTTTTTCTTCTCTTTTTGTCTTTTTAGGGCTGCACCTGTGGCATATGGAGGTTCTCAAGCCAGGGGTCCAGTCGGAACTGTAGACAGTGGCCTACACCAGAGCCACAGCAACTTGGGACCTGAGCCGAGTCTGCAGTCCACACTACAGCTCATGGCAACACTGGATCCTTAACCCATTGAGCAAGGCCAGGGATCGAACCTGCATCCTCATGGATGCTAGCTGGTTTCACTAACTGCTGAGCCACGATGGGAACTCCTCCCCTCCGTCTTTGAGCAAGGCTTTCAACACCCCAGGGTTTTAGTGACTACACTTCTGAGCGTTATTAGCAATTTGCTGATTTCACCAATTTGCTTTTAGAGAAATAAAGTGAGATTTCTGCTTCGTCCTGATGTGTTTAGTGTGTTTTAGGATCTGCAAGTTGAGTCAAAAACAGCAGTGACAGGAAAGATGGGAAGAAGACTTGTTCTGAGTCCCCTTCTGATGGGGGCTTCCTTGGTGAGCTTTCTTGAGTTTGGAGCTGACTTTAGGAGGGGATGGAGAGGTGTCATGTTGGTTCCCATCGTGTATTATTCTCAGCTTGGCATTTCATCTCATACAGGCAGGCCCAAAGGCCAAAGAGATTCTTTCCCGCATCTGTTTTCTTTGCAGTGGTGAAGGGTGTAGGGAAGAATGTGAGTGTTCTTTTGAGAGTTTAGACATCCATGGTGATCCTGTTAGCTGCCAGAGTTTATAGGAGATGGAATTCCTTTGCTAAGGGCCGTCTGTTGTAACACACCAGGTATGTTTGGCATACTTTTTAACTTCGCTCAGCAGTTAGTATAGAATCGCTTTTCTCAGAAATCTTTATGTATAAGCAAATAGAGTAATAAAGCGATATTAGATGGGCCACAGGAATATCTACGTTGAGACTCTGGTGTGCTAGCCTCATGTTTTTCAGTTTGCTATCAAGTTAGCATGAACCTGAATACAGAAGGCACTTGTGATTCACCTCCTTGAAGGAGAGGCAACATGTGGCTCCTGGTGAAGGTGGTGGCAAGAAGCTTCTTTTTAAAAAAAAAAGTCATTTTTTTTTCCCCAGTACCAATTTTGTGAAAAGGTTATGCTTTAGAGGGGGTTGTTTTAGAGGCAATTAGGTGAAACATTACAGGTTTAATCAGGATTTGAGGAAACTGTCAGCTAGATGTCTTAAAAGACAAAGCAGCGTATTATCCATCTTCGGTCTCAGGGTTTTTAAGGTAAATTTTGAGCAGTCACTTGGTTTTTAAAACATACTCATGGAGTGCTTATGAGCAAAAGGTCCTTATGATCAGAGCTCTTAAAGGGGGAAATTTAGAGTCATATGTATCTTGAATTTGGAGGAATTACCAGTATTCCCAAGAAACTAAAACTGATACTAATTGTCTACTGCTTCCTTTTACTGTCTTGAATTTGGTCTGTGAAATATTCGAGTACCAGCCCATACTGGATGTAACAGGAAATACAAATATATTAGGCAGAGACAGAATCTCTTTCCAGACTGTTTATGTTCTGGTTATAGAGACCTAATATCTGTGAATTATTAGCAGTTACAGATAGGACTTCCAGCCCTTATTTTTATTCCTGGCATTATGTTTACCACATGCTTTACATAAATTATTTTATGTAACGCTCACAACAATTCCCTGTGTTAGATTCTCTTATTATTCACAGTTGTGCACGAGAGGGAAAGAGTGACAGATTAAATAATTAGGCTGAGGTTGAGGTGCATTCGGATTCGAACCCAAGGCTCCTGAGACCAGAGCCTATGCTCTTTAATTGCGCCTTTCTGAAATGAGCAGAGAACAGTGCCATGGGCAAAACTCTCTGATACCAATTATAAGACAGGACAAAAGATGAAAGCAAGGCGGGATCTGTACTCTAGACTTTGTAAGAAATTCCATGAAGGTTGACCTATGAATTGCAGACACGGAGTGAATGCAGGATGGGAATAGACATTTGTTATGAGACCAGGAGTATTCAGACTGGAATGCTGGCTTCCTGGGGTGAGTAATGGCAAATCAGGCGTGCTTTCCTTCTTCCTCCTCGTAAACTGCTCCGCATTCTTCAAAGCCCAATGTGTACTGTCACCTCTGTGAAGCTTTCCCTGTCTCCCTCAGACAGAGTTACTTCTGTTTGGGCTCCTAAAGCCATTTAGCCATGTGTCACTACAATAGGCTATAAACCATCATATTCTCCTTTGTAATTCATAGGTTCTGCCCTTCTCCCTCCGAGGCCATTTCCAGTTCTTTGAAGTCAAGGACCCTCTTGACTCATCTTTGTATCTCGGGGACGTAATGCAGCATCAGTTACTTAGTGAATACTGAGCTTATTTGTTTGTTGAATGGATAGCTGAGTTTCTCAGTTGGTTTGGATTTAGAGCTTCTTTTAGAGCTAGATTTAGAATAACTGGGGCAAAAAAAAAAATCTATATTTAGGAAAATTTATCTGGTAGTGAAGTACACATTGGATTGGAATTGGGAAAACTGACAGATAACAAGACAACCAAGTAAAAGAAGTTACAGTAATTAGGCAGGAGGTGATTAGGGCCTGGTAGTGAGGGAAAAGGTACACGTCAAGGAACTAGCCTTTGAAAGCTCCATTTGGCAGATTTTAACTCTTTCTGGAACAGAAAAGATATTTTAGATATATATGTAGCTCTCCAAGAGTGCATATATGCTGAGCCAAGTTTAATTCATCATCCTGCCTCAGGATTTTAATTTGCTATTGAGGTAAGCCTTGGGGAAACATAGACTTATGGGATTGTAATACTTTGTGTTGTCACCTTTGCAACTTTGAAGACAAATACGTGGTCATTCTTAGGAATCCAGAAGTCTCATGCCCAGACTTCACCTCGTAGGGCCCCAAACTGCTCTTAATAATTGTACTGATAGGGGAAAAACACAGTTTCTAAAATCAGAGTCTGCAAATACCAGCTTGAATATTAAAAATAAGTGTAATGTTTTTAAAATTGTGTATATACAATTACTGAAAAGTGCACAAAGAAATCATCCTTGCGTAGCTAACATTCAGATCAAGAAAATAAAATTTTACTAGCATCCCAGAAACCCTCCTCCCCAAGGATTAATAACTCCCATTCTGATTATAACACCATGGATTCGTTTTGCTTGTTTTTTTTATTTTGTTATTTTTTGTCTTTTGTCTTTTTTTTTCTTGTTGTTGTTGTTGTTGCTATTTCTTGGGCCGCTCCCTCGGCATATGGAGGTTCCCAGGCTAGGGGTTGAATCGGAGCTGGAGCCACCGGCCTACGCCAGAGCCACAGCAACGCGGGATCCGAGCCGCGTCTGCAACCTACACCACAGCTCGCGGCAACGCCGGATCGTTAACCCACTGAGCAAGGGCAGGGACCGAACCCGCAACCTCATGGTTCCTAGTCGGATTTGTTAACCACTGCGCCACGACGGGAACTCCCGTTTTGCTTGTTTTTAAAGACTAACATAAAATGAAAATGAAGGATGCGCTTTGACTCCTTTTATTCAAGGTTGTGATATTCACGCATGTTGTTGTGTGGAGTAATTTCATTCATTCTTGTTGTCTTATAATATCTTCCCGATGAGTAAACCATAACTTATTTATCCATTCCACTGGTGATGGCCATTTGGGTTCTTTTAACTTTTTGAATGTTAGAATAATGGTACTGTGAACATTTGTGTGCATTTTTCAGGGTATACATGTGCAAACGTCTGTTGGATAGATTGTCAAGGAGTAGAATTACCGGGACACAAAGTATGCATATGTTCATTTTCCAAAGTGGTTGTACCGGTTTGTACTCCCACCACCAGCAGTGCTTGCATGTCCTAGTTGCTCAGCATCCTCACCCATACGTGTTAATTTTAGCCGTTCTGGTAGAGTTACAGTTGTTTTTCTTTTTGTTTTTTAGAACCGCACCTGAGGCATGCGGAAGTTCCCAGACTAGGGGTCCAATCAGAGCTGCAGCCACCAGCCTACTCCATAGCCACAGTAACACGGGATCTGAGCCGCCTCTGCGACCTACACCACAGCTCACAGCAACGCCGGATCCTTAACCCACTGAGCGAGGCCAGGGATCGAACCTACATCCTCATGGATCCTAGTCGGGTTCGTTAGCTGCTGAGCCACAAAGGGAACTCCAACATTCTCTTGTTTTTTAATTTACATTTTTGTTGAGTGCTTTTTAAAAAAATTATTATTATTATTTTTTAATTTACATTGCTAATGAGGTTGGCCCCTTGTTTTATATATAGGCTTTTTGAATATCCTCTTTTATAACTCTTTGCCTATTGAAAACATTGAGTTGTTTATCTTTTCCTTATTGATTGGTGGAAGTTATTTTATACTCTGATGGGAGCTCTTTGTTACCTAAATTGGTGGTCTCTTTTCCCATTTCGAGGTTTTCTTTTACGCCTTTCATTGTGCCATCTGATGAATATTCTGATTTATCTTTTCCATTATGTTTAGTGTTTTCAAGAATTTTTTCGCTACCCCTGGGTCATGAGGATGTTCTGTATTCTCTTTAGAAGGTTTATTGTTTTACCTCTCACTTTTTTTTTTTTTTTTTTTTTTGGCCTTACCTGTGGCATGCACAAGTTCCTGGGCCAGGAATCGAACCTGTGCCACAGCTGTAAACAGAGCCACCGCAGTGGCAACGCTGGATCCCCATCCTGCTGAGGCAAGAGGGAACTCCTTAATTCTCATGTTTTGTATCTGCCATCTCACTGAAATTTTGTGTGTATGTGTGTGTGTCTGTGCCTCACATGGTTTTAAGTGGATCTTATCTTTCCTTAGTTCTGCAAGATCTGGGTCTTAAATCCCAAGTCCAAGATGAGAAGCAGTGAGACGTGTCTGAATCCTAAATGTTCTTCATAAATTAGTCAGTGCAGTGCTTGAATAACTTTTGGGAATTGAAACCTCTTCCTGCTACACCATGGCACTTGGTTTTTGGTTTTATGTCTTTGTTCTTTTATTACTTGAAAGTGTAGTCTGCGTGAAATATTACCACGTACTTACTTGCCACTAATTTCTTAACCCACTGTGGTCTGAGTTCTGACTTTACCACCTGCTTAAAACAGCTGGCACAGGATCCGGTGGCCTTCTTACCAAATGCAGGTACTTCTCCAGTATCCTTCAGCCCTTTGCAAGTTGAACATGTCTTCTGTGTCTTTATACCTCTCATCTGATTATACGACATTGGCAGAGTTTCACTCTCCTTTTCTTCTGAAACTTAACATTGTTTTGACTTGAAATCTGGTTGGAAAAGCCACTCTAGATTTGTTTGGGACATAGCCCTTAAGCCTAAGGGCATGGATCTCCAGTTTCAAAGTAGGCCCGGCCACTTTGTTATTTTGCTTTGGTCTGTTTTCATTTGGCATCCAAGACCAAATAAAAATGATAGAGCCATAACTGTGAATTAGATGACTCTTGGAGTTTACAGCAGCTTTACATGGAGCATTTCACTTGATCCTCTTAACACCCTGTGGGGTAGGTATTTATATTGCAGTTAAAGAAGTGATTGAAAATGAAAACAGCATATTGTTTGCTCTTGTGGAGAAACGTCTGGCGATGCCATTGGATTATTAGGTTTTGGAGTTTCCTTTGTCATAGAAGCATCATTTGGTGAGGACGTCATCCTGTGATTTTTGTGGATACTTTCGTCTTTCCACTTTGTGTGGGAATGTTAGCTTCTTGGGTTAGAGCAGGGAGGGTGCTGTTGGTAGGACTGGGAACGGAGGTAGAGTTGGATTCTCTGGGGAGTCAGAAATTTGCTTCAGTGGCCTTTGATGTGTGACTGGTAATTGTCACGTTCACAAACTTCTGCTTCAAGAATCTGAACAAAGGAGTTCCTGTCGTGGCTCAGCAGAAAGGAATCTGACTAGCCTCCATGAGGATGCAGGTTGGATCCTTGGCCTCGCTCAGTGGGTCGGGGAACCGGTATTGCTATGAGCTGTGGTGTAGGTTGCAGACGAGGTTCGGATCTGGCGTTACTGTGGCTGTGGTGTAGGCCGGCAGCCACAGCTCCGATTCAGCCCCCTAGCCTGGGAACTTCCATATGCCACAGGTGCGGCCCTAAAAAGACAAAAAAGAAAAAAAGAATCTGAACAAAATAAATCTTGGCAGTTGATTACCTGAATGTAATGAGCTCAGGTTTTTTCAGGATCTATTTAAAATGATTCACTACAAGACTAAGTTGTGGAGGAGTTTTCTTGTGGCACAGTGGGTTGAGGATCTGGTGTTGTCATTGTAGCAGATTGGGTTGCTTCTGTGGTGTGGGTTCGATCCCTGGCCCGGGAACTTCCTTTCTTTTTTTTGTTTCCTTTTTATGGCTGCACCTGCAGTGTGTGGAAGTTCCCAGGCTAAGGGTGGAATCAGAGCTGTAGCTGCGTGCCTACACCACAGTCATGGCAGCGCTGGATCTTTAGCCCGCTGAGCAAGGCCAGGGATGGAACCCACATCCTCATGGACACTATGTTGGGTTCTTTACCTAATTGAGCCACAATGGGAATGCCAGTGAGGCTCTTTTGATCAACACAGAAACTTAAAACAGGTTAAAAAGGATGGCAATGTTATTTTTGTCCCACATTTTAGTTATTTCTGCCTTTGAGAAAATTGTTTAGTTTATAACAAAACAGCTTCACTCACAACCCCAGGATATTTTTTAGTTAAACTGACATACTGGTTTGAAAAAGGAGCAGGAGGGCTAATATTTGATCATAGAATTCAGACAAGAAATTCCCTCACACTCACAAGTCCTGAAACTTGTGCAGTAATTCATCACTCCGCATGTCAGAGTTCAGCTGTCACCCTACAGCCGTGACCACGACTGCCGCATGGGAGGACAGCTGCCCCTGGCACTGCTTGAACGTGGCCCCTGTGTGCTGCAGTCTGTGCGTACGTGTGTGAGTTGATGTGGATGGGCCAGCCTGATTTAGCCTCTGTAATCGGTATCAGTCCTAAGAAGTGCTGCTGTCTCCACAGAGATGGCCCAGCGTCTCAGTCCCCTCGCAAGCCAGTCACCAAGTGGAGGCCCCTTGTAATATTACAGTTTAATACATGACACATTTGAGTGTAGACTTGTTTTAAAATGCAGTTTGTTCTGGTCAGCTCTCACACTGGGGGGGCGGGCAGTGGAGAGGATATGGTGAAGGTCGGTGGGAAGAAGGAAGTTAAGAGAGAATTCAGAAATCAGAACCGCTCCGGGCTCTTAATCATCTCTGGGTAGGTGAATGCCAGTGAGGATTCAGAAAGGGACTGGGAATGCTCACCTTTTTTGTAGACTGGTTCTGTGAGGGAGTGTTGACTCAAGTTCATTGCTGCACGCGATGCGCCCTCCTTTAGTGAGAGAAAAGGGTTTGGGGCGCCTTATGGAAGAGGGAGAGGATGAGCCTTGGGGGACCCAGGGGCCCTCTCCTCTCATTCTCCATCTGAGTGGTTCTGCTGAGAGTCTGGCTCTCTCTGGGTCTGTGGTTGGGAGGTGCTGTCTCATTTTGAGTCCTTGCTCTGCTCGGGTCTTAGCACCTTAATCTCTGTTGGCTGCTCAAGTGAGATTGTCAGTTGAGTGGATGTTTGGCTCCTGAAGTCCCCTCAAAACCCCCTAAGAGTCCATGCAGCAGTTTGACTACAGTTGCTCTGAATTAAAATATGGCGAATCTTTCAGACTTGGGGGGCAGATACATTGTTGATGGATAGTCTGTAAGACAGACACCCTAGCCTCTCTGATCTCTTCAGAGAGATGACTGCCTATTCAGTCATCAGGGCCGGGGCCTTTTACTTTGCTTTCAGTCTCTTTCCAGAATTGCATTTTGAATTATTTGCTCCCTTTTCCTTAGAATAAGTACTTGAAAATTGATGGCACAATAGCATGAATTGGTAGAGTATATGAAAAATTTGGGTTTCGAGCCAGCTGGGAAATTCCCTGAAGTTTTTCTGGCTTATATCATGTATTTGAAGAATGTCGGACCAAGATGTTTTGAGGAAGTAAATTACTATGGCTGTTGAATGTGACCTGGAAGGAACTGAGGAACAGTGGAACTGAAAGTACAGTTACTGATTATTTTTTTCAAATTCCTTTGGTAGGCCTCTGAAGAAGCCTCTCTCAGGGCATTGGAAAGTCTGATGACAGAGTTTTTCCACGACTGTACAACCAATGAGAGAAAACGCGAGATCGGTAAGTAAAGTGTGGAGTTGTTCAGAGTCATAACGAAAGGCCCCAGTGGGGAGCAAGGAGTTGGGAGCCTCGGCTGGTCAGGCCAGCATGTTTCCCCTTGCATTCTTGCTCTCTTGGCCCCTGTCCTGCTGGGCGGTGGCTGGTGAGGCCTACAGATCTGGCTGCAAGGGCTCTAGTCCCCTATAGAGAGCCCACTCTCTCTAATCCATAGCGATGGGTTTTCTTTCCTTTAGCCACATGTGGCTCTCTGCTTTGCTCTTGATTTCAGCAGTATTGAACTTTTATAAGAAGTCTATGACGTAGTTTAAAAAAACTCAACAACCCATAAAAGCATTTTTGGTGTGTGGAACTCCTACTTGGACCTCATCGAGTGCCCAGAGATCCTTTAATGGGCGTTACCTTTGGAGCCTTCTTGCTTTTTCCACCAGTACTATGGCTCTCATTTTGCAAGTTTGGCTAAATAAAGGCTTCAAACACCAGAGAAATGTAGGTATCACTTCAGGTCTTCTGGGAACCCCAGAACCTTCTAGCACCTCTTTTTGAATTTCATATTCACTGACATGCATAATATTCATTACAGCATACTGTTCACTAGAAACTGTATTCAAGTGTTATCTCTCCGCCTTGGGAACATGCTGCTCTGAGGTCCTAGATTAATTGTTTTTCTCTCTGAGGCCTCACTTAATGCCTGAGCTTGAGGATGAAAAGTGTTTTCCTTGATCTGGACCTTCAGCTTTCCCCTGCATGTCTGGCTTCTCTCTACTGACCTTCATTGCTTTCACCTCCTTGCCGGCTTTTTTCTGTGTCTCCATGACTCTGCAGACTGACCCATTTCTCTATCCCATGTGGCTTCTCTAAGTCACGTTAGCCGGTGTGTCATGGCTGATTTCTGCCCTCGGTCCAGAGCTTGATTAGGGTTTGGATTTTTAGGTGGCCAGGAAGTCTTTGGCTGCAGCCTATTTTCCCTTGCATCCTTGGAGCATTTGCACATCACCTTCTGGTAGACGTGGCTTCTCTTTTAAGTTTTTTTTTTTTCATGTTAACCCTCAAGCTTTTTATTTTTTAATGATTTTTGTTTTTTCCATCATAGTTGATTTACAGTGTTCTGTCAATTTTCTACTGTACAGCAAAGTGACCCAGTCCCACACACATATGTATACATTCTTTTTCTCACATTATCAGGCTCCGTCACAAGTGACTAGACATAGTTCCCAGTGCTACACAGCAGGATCTCATGGCTTATCCATTCCAAAGGCAATCGTTTGCATCTATTAACCCTAGGTTCCCAGTCCATCCCACTCCCTCCCTGTTCCCATTGGCAACCACTAGTCTGTTCTCCAAGTCCATGAGTTTCTTTTCTGTGGAAAGGTTCATTTGTGCTGTATGTTAGATTCCAGATATAAGTGATATCATATGGTATTTGTCTTTCTCTTTCTGACTTACTTCACTTAGTATTCTCTTTTAATTTTAAGCGTGGTGGTCTCCTTTGGGCCTGCCCCGTATGTGCCTTTCTTTTCTGAGGGACTGTGCTGTAAGGAACAAGAGCATTTGTAAACAAGGGATGCTGAGAGAAGCTGAGCGCAGTAGATGATCAGGCGTCTGGCTTAGAAGATCCCCTCTGCTTGCTTCTCTTATTACTCAGTTGGGCTGACCCATTTTTGTCCTTTATTAGTTTCATGCTACCTTACAGTAAAAACAGCACTGGTGATTTTTACTAAATGAGTTGAAGAATCTTTCCCTTATGTCACTCTGTTATATTCCAAAACTAATTTCTCTGGAAGTCCTGTTTTTAGCTTATGATTGGTATACTTTTGGTTTTCTCCTAAATTTGTGGTTGCAAAACAAATGTTGCTCACCTTCAGCATTCATGAATTAAAAGTGGAACCTTTTTAACATGTTCGTATTCCAGTCTGATTTTAAAATAGTTTAAAAAACAAGATGCTGTGAATGTCTTAATTGCAGTGCTGGCTAAGGGGAATCCGGGGGTTTGATAGCGGGTGTGTCTTAGTTCAGTTCTCTTTGTACCTAGTCTTTGTAGCTTTATTTGAGCGTGTGGGCTGGAACCACTTCTTGCTTCTTTTTTGATGTCTTAGGGTAAACTGAAGGCTTTCCTGGCGAGGTGGGAGAAGGGAGGGAGACCTTTATACTATCGGGGCTCCACCTACCCTCCACCCAAAGTGTGTTAGTGCTCCAGACATTGACAGAGTCATTAGCAGGGAACCTCAAGAGACAGCCTGGTCATTTTAATAGCAGAGAAGGCTGAAGCATCACAAAGGAGCAGTAGTTCGCTTGGGATCAGATTCAATGAATTAGTGGCTAAGTCTAGAACAGAGCCCGAGGTTCCTCATTTCCAGCCAGAGATCATTCTCTTTGGTTAGACTTCATCTCTGGGATTCATAGAAACTTTTGCCTGACTGTAAGAGCATGCCGCTAGCTTCCTTTGATGGGATTTGTAATGAGACTGCTTTGGTGCATTTAGCCGAAGTCAGCGCTGGCAGAGCAGTGACTTGAGGATTAGAATGGGCTGCTGTGCTTGCTGCTTTTCCAAGGGCTTCCTAGAATCTCTCAGGGTTGTTGCCTTAGCGTTTTCACCTTCTGTGTGTTATATTTCATGACCAGCACAGCAGGTCATGGTGACTAGGGCAGCCTGTCCAGAAACATGGTGACAGGTTCCTAATGTTTGCTTGTCTGACCAGCAGCTTCAGGAAGAGGAAAACCATTTGCAATTAATTGAGGTGGACAGGGTGCTTCTCGGCAACCCCCATGATTGCTACTCTTATTTACCAATTTTTGGGGGCAATATTTTAAGTAAAACCAACCCAAATGAAGATAGCCATCCTGAATTCTCTTGAAAACTTTTTTCCAATCCTGTATGTAAGGTTAGTCTTAACTTTCTCTTTTCCTACTTGTCTCTCTCTCTCATACACACACACACACACACACACACACACACACACACACACACACACCATTGTGTATGTGTGTGTGTAAGAACATGTTGAGTGAGCGGTGAGGATATATGTATAGAAAGAGAGAGAGCGCACGCGCGCACGCCCAAGCTATACCCCAGAGGAAACAAGTTATCGCTTAGCCATCATTTTTAAGGTAAATGATACTCTTAGAGCTGTCTATGCATACATTAGGTTAAGTAAGAACTTCAACAGTGAAAGTTTCTCTGCCTAAAAAAGTGTCCGTAGCAAGGTTATTGAGTTTTGGATGGCAGAATACACTGTGTTCATGGGCACCTCAGAGTCAAAAATACTGTGTACCCTGTTGTTTCTAACTTGAAGAATCACCTGGATTAAGGAGTTCCCGCTGTGGTGCAGTGGGATCAGCAGCGTCCTGGGAGTGCAGATTTGATCCCCGGCCTGGCAAAGTGGATTAAGGATCAGGCATTACCACAGCTACTGTGGCTCATATCTGATACCTGGCTCGGGAACTTCATATTGCTGCAGGGCAGCCAAAAAAAAAAAAGGAATCAGCTGGATTTTGTAGTTGGTTTTGATGTTACGTATATTATATGGAGAGAGGTATTTGGGCAGGCAGAATGTCTTGTTAAAAAATAAGAATTTCCAGCCTTTTATTAGTTTCTTGTATTTTCATAGCCTTTTCTTGTTGCCATTTAACTTTTCCAGAGGAACTTCTTAATAATTTTGCCCAGCAAATAGGAGCCTGGAGGTTCTGCCTGTATTTTCTCTCCAGCACTAGGAATGACTATGTAATGATGTACAGTTTAACAGTTTTTGAGGTAAGTTGTCAGATAATTTTCTACTATTGTGAAGATTTTGCATTTTGAGGTCACATCGCCATGTTACTGGCACTAGACTTTAGTTTTGATGTGTACATGGCTGGGAAATGGTGGTAATTTGGTTTGGGGACTTCTTCCCACCTACTGCCTTTATCAAGATGTCCAGGTTTCCAGGGTACCTTTCCATCTTGGACACTGAAAGGTAAGGTGGGGCGAGGTAGGGAAGACTTTGTGGTGACATAAAACGTTTCCTTCCATGTTATCAATAAAACAGAAAGATAATTAAAGGAAAACAGTTTGGGAAGCGGGATGATAGCCATCATACCATCGTCCCAAC
The DNA here is from genome assembly GCF_054392235.1 of Sus scrofa. Classification (NCBI taxonomy): domain Eukaryota; kingdom Metazoa; phylum Chordata; class Mammalia; order Artiodactyla; family Suidae; genus Sus; species Sus scrofa. The sequence continues at coordinate 18,685,797 of NC_139385.1, forward strand.
CACAGAAATTTTCATTTATATCAACTCTCTTCCAACCTTTGTCTTCCAGTGCACACTTTAAAAAATATGTTGTTCAATTTTATTATTTTGTTCAGTTTTTTGTTCCAATTTTTACGAAAGTATAGTTGATTTAGAATGTTGTGCCAATTGCACACTTACAAAAAAACTAATTATAAGCATATCATTCATGCCATTTTGCATTCTTTTTCCCCCTCATTTATCTTTATACTGTATTCCTATAAGTGGCTGTATCATTATTCACCAAGCCATTCTCCTATTTTTGGACATAAAAGTTGTTTCTGTCATTTTTTTAAGTTTTTTATTTTTTGTCTTTTTAGGGCCACATCCACAGCATATGGAGGTTCCCAGGCTAGGGGTCTAATCGGAGCTGTTGCTGTCTGCCTACACCACAGCCACAGCAATGCCAGAGCCATGTTTGCAGCCTACACCACAGCTCATGGCAGCACCAGATCCTTAACCCACTGAGTGAGACCAAGGATCGAACCCGCAACCTCGTGGTTCCTAGTCGGATTCGTTTCCGCTGCGCCAAGACAGGAACTGCTGTTTCTGTCATTATTTTTTGGTAGAGACCGTGATGTGATAGGAAGTTTTTGCACCTATACCTTTTTGTTTTTTGTTAAATTATGTAGTCAATCTTCCTAGGAATGGGATTTGAATATTTATTGTATCATAGGATTTGAATATTTTATTACTCTTATGGTCAAGTTATTCCAAACCTGTGTTTATAAAGCAGAGCTTCTTTCTTTCTTTTTTTTTTTTTTTAGGGCTGCACCCGAGGCATGTGGAGGTTCCCAGGCGAGGGGTCTAATGGGAGCTGTAGCTGCCAGCCTGTGCCACAGCCACAGCAACACCAGATCTGAGCCTCGTCTGCGACCTACACCACAGCTCACGGCAATGCCGGATCCCTAACCCACTGAGCGAGGCCAGGGATCGAACCCATGTCCTCATGGTTCCTAGTCGGATTTGTTTCCACTGCGCCACAATGGGAACTCCAAAGCAGAGTTTCTTGATGAGGGATATAGCTACTGTTGGATGAGAACCAGTTTGTTTTGTGTATAGATTGTTAACTTAAAAGGTGTATTCTTGTTTTTCAGAATCTGATCAATAAAATGTGGCTTGGGGTCCCATCTCAGGATAAGATGGAAATCCGTAGCTGCCTGCCCAAACTCCTCTTGGCTCACCACAAAACCTTACCTTACTTCATCCGGAACAAGCTCTGCAAAGTGATTGTTGACATTGGCCGTCAAGATTGGCCTATGTTCTACCATGACTTTTTTACTAACATTTTACAGGTAGGAAGATACCTATAGAAACTTTATCTTGTAAATAGTTTGTTTGTAGAAGTGATTATTTTCTTGTCTTGAGGAATTTTTTTTTTTTTTTTTGTCTTTTGTCTTTTGTCATTTTAGGGCTGCACTTGGGCATATGGAGGTTTCCAGGCTAGGGGTCTAATCTGAGCTGTTGTTGCTGGCCCAAGCCAGAGCCATAGCAATGCCAGATCTGAGCCGCATCTGCAACCTACGCCACAACTCACAGAACTCACGGCAATTCGGAATCCTTAACCCACTGAGAGAGGCCAGGGATCGAACCTGTAACTTCATGGTTCCTCGTCGGATTCGTTTCTGCTGTGCCATGACGGGAACTCCAAGATGAGGAATTTGGAGCTGCAGGGGTGGGGTCGTGGGGTAGATGATCTCATTCACCTAACTTTGTATTCTTGACACATGTTGGACCTCTCCGCAGTGGAGAAAGCGGCTGGGGGTGGGGGACCTAGCTGCTTTTAACCTGTTGGGAAGTTTTGCCCAGCAAATACTTGAAAGCCTGTTAGGTGCCAGGTATTGGGTGCAAGGATGAAGCCTTCAGACGTTAGAGTCTAGTGAGAAGATAGTGATGCAAATAATAATTACCCGACAATATGTTCATGACCGTAGGGAGTATTGTGCTGAGCACAGCGTTTCGACTGAAGAGCTGGGGCGTTTTCAGTGGTGATGGTGATGTGAGGTAGTCAAGTGAGAGGCTAGGCTGAGGGGCGAGGCCAGAGCAGGAAGGGCCTTGCTCTTGCAGGGGGTGTCACTGTTTAATTCATAGTGTAGTGTTTCCTTGGGAACTGTCGAAAAGTTTGGAAAAGGGGGACAGTGTGGCCACATTTTGATGCTGGTATAACAGCACTAGCAACAGTGTGGAGTCAGGATTTCAGAGGGGTGAGGATGGAGTGAAGGAGGCCAGGTAGGCTGCTGCTGGAGAAGTCTGGGTGAGCCCGGGGACCTGAGCCCAAGCAGGGGCCTGCCTGGTGGATGGTGTCGAGCACGGAGGAGGCGGAGTCAAGAGGCTCTGAGCAGGAGCTAGCATGTAGGGCTGAGGGGAGGAGTAAGCCAGACTGCGTTCCAAGTTCCTGGCTCACAGGGCAGGAATGAAGGAGGAGGAAATGGGTTTGGGTAGACGACGGTGAATTCAGTTTGGCAGAAGATGCAGTTAAGATTTGTGTGTTCCTTCTGTGCATGTCTCGTGAGACATGAGGGCGTGTGGATCTGGGGTCAGGATTGGGAAGTCATCTGGGAATAGCCAAAAAGCCAAGAGGAAGATGCTTTTGTTTCTTTGAATCCTGTGATAAAGTTGGAAATGTTATTATATTATTGAGGAAGTCTTGGGCATGTAGGAAATGGGTATAATGAACAGAATATAGAAACAAAATTCTTTGAAAATTGGTTATTGTCTCAGGGACTGTAGGTTCAGAATCTTTCAGAGCAGTCAATCCCATTTTCTCATGTTCTGCTTGCTCTCCCTATAGCATCCGTGTTGCTTCTCTCGTTATTACCTCTCAAAGCAGCACAAAAATTCTTCATTTACGATTATTTCATTTTCTGTAGTGATTCATTTAATTGCTATTGTAATTGATTGATTGTAGTTGATATTGTGATGGATCAAATCTCATCGATTTATTGAATTGATATTGTGAAGGAGATTTATGCATTTATCCCCTAAACCATGTTGAAGTCTAGCCATGTACTAAGCACATGCGGGGGTGTAGCAATGAGCAAATGACCCGCCTTCCTGGAGTTTATAATCCCTGGACGGAGGCATCAGTAAGCAATAAGCAAATAAATTTTTGCAAGTAGTTTAAATGGTATTGTGAGAAAACGGAATCTGGGGTGAGGAAGAGGAAAATACCAGGGGTGTTATTTAGACGGGATGGCCATGGAAGCCTTTTCCCAGAGGCAGAGCCATGTGAGTGGAAACCTGAGCGGAAGGGATGGAGTGAGCCGGGTGGGCAGCCGGGGGAGCCTTTGTCGGCGGAGAGAATAGCAGTGCAGAGAACCTGAGGAGAGGCCAGGGGCCTTGCGGGTGTCTTCCGACACGGTTGCCTTCACTCCACGTTGCAAAGCAGTTGTGGTAATAACTCTCCGTGGCTCTGAAGGCGGGAGCCAGGACGTCCATGGAGATGGACGGGACCAGGAAGGTGAGGGTCTGAGGGGGTTCCTTCTTGGGCCGGTCAGTGGCTTGTCTCGCGAGAAGCAGCAGTGGCCCCGCGGGGGAGCATGTCCTTCCTGGTCTGCTCATTAAGTATAATTAAATGAGGATAGATGAGAATTCGGGGGAGCATTTTTAGGTGAGGTGCTCCTGGAGGCTCAGCGGGGAGAGTTGTCCTCCTTTCTCCCCCACCTCCAGCTCTGCACCGTCCAGAAATGACTCCTTTCAGCTCGTGCAGCCTTCGTGACTGAAACACCTCGCAGTGGAAGAGGCACTGGACCCGGAGGCAGTGGGTTTGGGGTCTGCGTCCATTTTTGTCACAGATCACCTTTCTTTTCTTTTCTTTTCTTTCTTTTATTTTATTTTATTTTATTTTTTTGTCTTTTTGCCATTTCTTGGGCCACTCCTGCAGCATATGGAGGTTCCCAGGCTAGGGGTTGAATCGGAGCTATAGCTGCTGGCCTACGCCAAGGCCACAGCAACGCGGGATCCGAGCCACGTCTGCGACCTACACCACAGCTCAGGGCAATGCCAGATCCTTAACCCAGTGAGCAAGACCAGGGATTGAACCCAAAACCTCATGGTTCCTTTTTTTTTTTTTTTTTTTTTTGTCTTTTTTGTTGTTGCTATTTCTTGTGCCGCTCCCACGGCATATGGAGGTTCCCAGGCTAGGGGTTGAATTGGAGTTGCAGCCACCGGCCTACGCCAGAGCCACAGCAACGCGGGATCCGAGCCGCGTCTGCAACCTACACCACAGCTCACGGCAACGCCGGTTCGTTAACCCACTGAGCAAGGCCAGGGACCGAACCCGCAACCTCATGGTTCCTAGTCGGATTCGTTAACCACTGAGCCACGATGGGAACTTCCGATCACCTGGATTTTAGCAACTCCTGCCGCTTATGTGAGCCTCCTCCTTTCTTTGTAAAATGAGAGTATTGGACTAAGTAATCTTTATAATTCTTTCCAGTTGTATCACTCTCTGCTTCTTAGTCACGCATGAGAACCAGAGACATGAAAGCCATGCCAAGAACATGCTCAATCACTGACATTTCTGATAATGATAATAAAGTAAATTTTTTCTTCAGGTATTGGTAAACAGGATCAAACTGGTTCTGAAATCAGTTTCGCTATCATATGATCTTTTGATTAAACCATCTGAAAGCTTTTTTGGCTTCCTTCCACTAAAGGAGGGCCTTTAAGATATATTTCCCATATTATAGGATTTTTTTTTTTTTTTTTAATTTCTGGAGAGCACAGAAGCATTTCACATATACAGGAAAGTATTGCCCCATGGAATATTTGCAATATGAGTCATTCCCACCTGAGAGAGTAAGGATGAGGTCTTGGGTGAAAATAGAGACAAAAGTGGAGGAGAAAGAAAGAAGTGAAAGGGGAGAAGTCAGGAAAATCTTTAGGGATAATCCCCAAAAGGGGTCGGAGTGAAAGGAGGTGCTTAGGAAGTTCTGCTTTATCATGTAAAGAGAAATGGTTGGAGAAGGGAGTTCTCGTTTCCCCTCTGCTGCCTTATCTGAGTTGAAGTTGGTGTTAGAAAGAGCCCATGCTTGTGGAAAATGAAGGGAAAGCTTCTGGAGGATGTACTTGAAGTTTTAAAATTCAAGAGAACAGATTTAATAGCGTTTGGAACACACCATTACTTGTGGATGGTTTTATGCAATGCTCCTTGAGGACAGCTGGATTCCTCCTAGGTCCCCGTTAATTGAGTACTGTTCTTTGGGGATGCGTGGTTCCTTGGTCTGCCGTGTGGAGGGTTGTTTTCAAGGGCCCAGAAGTGCCCTGTGTGTTTTTTGAAGTGGAGAAGAGCCTTTCTGTCTGGGCGCACTCCTGGGTGTCCTCCTCTTCCCTAAGGGTCACATCTTATAGATTGAGTACATTAAAAAAACTTAACTCTTTTATCAAGGAATGAACTCCATTTAAAGTTAAATTATGATTACAGAAAATGGTCAGGTGCTTTTGTTTGCTCTTTTATAGATCGTAGCATATAACCCAACAGAATTTTAATCGAACCGTGATTACTTTTACCATTTCTGGAAACTAAAAAAATAAATGCTTGGAATTTTGTGAAAATGATTAGAAAGATGTAAGTAGTGTTATGCTCTTGAAAGTGGACCTTTTTTTCTGTCTCTTATTTAAGGAAACTTTCCTGTGGTATAGTGGATATTGCAGGTTAATTTGCTATGTAGGTATTTGCAACGTCATAACTATCATAGTTGAGTGATGTGTATGCGTGTTTCTGCTCTGCTGCATGTTTAATCTTGAACTTGGGTGAAGCATGCAAAGCTTCGAACTGTGAAGTTGTTTTAACACCTGAATGTTGGAAAGATATCACAAATTGGTTTACACATATCTTAATCACGAATATATTAACCTGGGCAGAGTAACCAAGGCTCTGTTGGGAGTAGGGACATGTATAAAAATTATCATGTTAGGTGAAAAAGAGCATTGTTTTCTTGTTTTTAAGTTCGTGGTATTAGAATTTTGTCTTTAAAATAAGATGAGAATCAGAGTTTGTGTCGTGGTTCAGTGGAAATGAATCCAAATAGGAACCATGAGGTTGTGGATTCAATCCCTGGCCTCGATCTGTGGGTTAAGGATCTGGCGTTGCCATGAGCTGTGGTATAGGTCGCAGACTCGGCTTGGATCTGGCATTGCTGTGGTGCAGGCCGGCAGCTGCAGCTCCAATTCCACCCCTGGCTTGGGAACCTCCATATGCTGTGGGTGTGGCCCTAAAAAGCAAAAAAAAAAAAAAAAAAAAAAAAAAAGAGAGAGAGAGAATATATTTTGAATAGTTAAAAAAGGTACTTAAGTGTACCCTGTCATTTTTCTAAAGAGTTGACTTTATGTAGCCTGTTCATATAAGATTAAACACATAGAGGTACAGTTGATACTGCGTTTCCATGGGATTTGCATCCTTGGCTATGAGGGCTGACTGCACTACACCATTGAATGTAAGGGACTTGAACGTCCTTGGATTTGGGGGTCCCCTGCCCCACCGTGGATACTGAGGGACGACTGTTCTTCACAGGTTTACCTTTAGTCACTCTTCCTTGTATCCTAATTAGCCAAACACTCTGCTCAGAACTTGTCTTTTCTTGGCAGTTGATCCAGTCCCCTGTGACAACTCCCCTTGGGCTGATTATGTTGAAGACAACTTCAGAAGAGCTGGCTTGTCCCCGTGAGGATCTCAGCGTGGCTCGGAAGGAGGAGTTGCGGAAGCTGCTGCTGGACCAGGTGCAGACTGTGCTTGGCCTACTGACAGGTGAGCAGTTGGGGTGGCACCAAAAGGCAGGCTGCCTGCAGATGCCCAGAACCCAGGCCTTGGCACTGAGACATTTTGAGCAGCTGTTTTAGCTGTTACTGAGACCAAGCATAAAAATAGAAAGAAAGTGGTGCCATATTTCCAGCAACTAGCCCAGTGCCTGGCACGCAGTAGGACCTCAAAAAATGTGATTTATTTTCCTTTTAAAATCTTTTATTTGGTCCTCACTATGGCTGCGATTAATGAGGTATGGACCAGGTCATAGGAATGTGATTGAAATTCTGACTGCTGCATTGCAAAGTGGATGGCAAGCAGCATGTATTTAAGGTGGCTTGAATTTAAGATCAGGAGAAAGGGGAGGAAGAAGATGTGAACATTTCAGATGCTGAGTAGGGAAGTGAGACAAGGTGTGGAGCCGGCTTGTAGTCGTATGCAGCATTTGCTCCGTCATCTTGTCTGTTGTATTAGAGCCTCGTGACCAGGAGTGAGGGGTAAGAATAAGCATAAAGCAAACTGCAGAGTGAGACAGAAAGGTGGGGAGAGGGTGGAGCCCCTGCACGGAGAGCGGGCTGTGCCTGCTGAGCTGCCCGTGTAGCTGCTGGTTCTGAGGAGCAGGGCAGCGCTAGGCCATGAGGCTGAGCCATGCTGTTGGAAGAAATGTAGGGAAAAGAAGTATTATATCTCTGGCTTTTTCTATACAGGCTTCTTGGATGTCTGGGAACTTTTTTTTTTTCTTTTTTTTTGGCGTGTATTTACAGAAGTGCTTGGCATGTAGTAAGCACTTAAAATTGGTTGTAAGAGTGCTTGATTAAAGGTAACCTTGTCATTTGCACCCCCATCCTTCCCCAAATGCTTCGGGGGAAACCCAGACCTCAGAGCATTTATTCATTCAGCGCATATGTATTGACATCCACAACCAGGTGTTAAATTTCTAGAGTTAGGGACCATGTCTGATATCTCTTGGTGTTAAAATATTTTTAATTGTGACATGATTTTTTTTTTTTTTTTTTTTTTTTGGTCTTTTGTCTTTTTAGGGCTATACCTGCGGCGTATGGAGGTTCCCAGGCTAGGGGTTGAATGGGAGCTGCAGCCTCCAGCTTACACCACAGCTCATAGCAATGCTGAGATCCTTACCCCACTGAGTGAGACTGGGGCTGAACCCATTTCCTCGTGGATACTAGTCTGGCTCATTAACCACTGAGCCACGATGGGAACTCCTAAATACTGATGTTTGTTTGATCAGAGGTATCAACACATCGTTTTTCTGAATCTGATTTTCATATGTTGGGTTTTATTTCTCTCTTAAACTCAGTTTTTCCGTTCTTGGTAGGTATCTTGGAGACTGTCTGGGACAAACACAGCGTGACTGCCGCCACCCCACCACCATCCCCGACCTCAGGAGAAAGTGGTATGGTCTGCACACACTTGTGTTCCTCTTTTTAAATGCAATCGAGGGTCTCAGCAGGGTAGCAATTGCTTATCTATGCCAGATACAGATGCAGATTCTTCCTTAATCTATTTTTGGCCTCTCTGCCCCTTGTCTTCTGAGTAGCTTTCTTAGTTCCTTGTGAGTTACTTGTGTTTCTAATATTATATTTTGAACAGCATAGTTCAACATAGTTTGTTTCTTCCTTGCCCATCAGGAAGATGACGCCTTTGATCTTCCGTCATCTACTCCCGTCCCCTTCAGCTTCTGACTGCTGTCCCCCCCCCCCCCCGGTGTGGTTTTTCCTTTTTCTCAAATTTGTGGCTATATGACTCATGCTGAGGTCGATAGGAGCTTGTGGGCATGATGGGTCTGCTTTGCAGTTAGGCAGGGGTCAGGCCACAGGTGGCAGCCCGAAGGGGGTGGGGACCTGGGAGCGTGGAGTGGTTTCTCGCCCACGGGCTCAGGGAAAAGTCATGTTGGCCTAGACAGATGGGAGACCAGTGTGCAGTCATCAGCGATGGCTTACAGCCCTTGAGATGCATTTGATAAAGCGTGGGCATACTTAGAGTGGCCATTAAATAGTTTACTGGGGGCTGATTGCTGTCCACAGTTGTATTAATATCTGTTTCAGAAGTCAGAGTGCAGTTCACCTAAACATGGCTCCTTTCAAGGATGGATGGAAAGAGGAAATTGTGTCTGAGCAGGAACTTTTAGTTTCTAAATGGCTTCTGTTTACACTAAGTGAACACAAATGCTTTTCAAGTAGAGTACATCCTGTGAAACGGCCCTTCTTCCTCTACTGTAAAGGTTGATGTGGCTAATGAGAAGTATTTCCACACCTTTCTCTTTTACCTTAAGGAAATAGGCTGTTGAAATCAGACCTCTCTGAGCCCAGACTGTTCCATGTTGCCTGTTGTTAATATGTGGAAGTTGAAATTCTTGCAGTTACTGAAGTTTTGAGGACGCTTATAGTTTCCTAACTGACTCCAATTCTGTTTGTCATACTTAGATTAAAAACTGTTAGTCATTGGTCATAGTTCTTAGATTAAAAACTGTTACAGAGTTCTAGAATATATTAAAAGCCTACAGAAAATTGAATTTTATTTGTCCTTAGTGGTAACCCTTCATTTTAATTTTTTTTTTTTACTGATTTTTATTTATTTATTTATGTTTGCTTTTTAGGGCCACACCCAGGGCATGTGGAAGTTCCTGGGCTAGGGGCTGAAAGGGAGCTACAGCTCTCAGCCTATGCCGCAGTCACAGCAATGTGGGCCCCCAGCCATGTCTGCCACTTACACCATAGCTCCTGGGTCCCTGACCCCACTGAGTGAGGCCAGGGATCGAACCCACATCCTTATGGGTACTCGTAGGATTTGCTTCCACTGCGCCACAACAGTAACTCCAACCCTTCATTTTTAAGGTGGGTATTTGGAGTTCCTGTTGTGGCTCAGTGGAAACGAATCCGACTAGTATCCATGAGGATGTGGGTTTGATCCCTGGCCTTGCTCAGTGGGTTAAGGATCCATTGTTGTCGTGAGCTGTGGTATAGGTCACAGACGAGGCTTGGATCTGGCATTGCTGTGGCTGTGGTGTAGGCCGGCAGCTATAGCTCCGATTCGACCCCTAGCTTGGGAATCTCCAAATGCTGTGGGTGTGGCCCTAAAAAGCAAAAAAAAAAAAAAAAAAAAAAATTTCTTTTGTTTGAAGTCTTGATTTTTTTTTTTTTTTTGGGTCTTTTTGTTTTTTTGTCTTTTCTAGGGCCACACCTGTGGCATATGGAGGTTCCTAGGCTAGGGGTCTGATCGGAGCTGCAGCCCTGGCCTACACCACAGCCACAGCAATGCGAGATACAAGCCGCGTCTGCAACCTACACCACAGCTCACGGCAACGCCGGATCCTTAACCCACTGAGCAAGGCCAGGGATTGAACCCGCAACCTCATGGTTCCTAGTCAGATTTCGTTAACCACGACGGGAACTCCGAAGTCTTGATTTTTAATATCAAGAAAAAGCAAAATAAATTGAGACCAGGGGGTGGACTAGGGAGTTAAGTAATCTTTTAAGCTGGTGTTCTTAAGAGGTATACTTCCTCTTTTTTTTTTTTTTTTTTTTAAAGAGAAGTGCATGTTCATTCGTTACCTTTTTTTCCTCTTTATGACAGTTGCAAGTGAAGTCATCAGCTCTTGCTCCACTGGTTTGGGCAATGCTGATGATTTAATCAACATTTATTTGCTTACTAAACTGCCTTGGTGTCCTTAAGACACCAAGTTAAGCAGTCAAATTTCTAGAAAATTCTTTCGCTTTCTTGACTGTGAGTTCAGTTTTATGGAGAAAATTCATTCTGAGGAATCTTAGGGCCCAGAGAGTAAGCCAGAGAATTCCTAAACACAGCCCCGCGGCAGCCCCTGCCAGTCTCTCACTGGCCTGCCCAGCTGCCCCTCAGGCTTGGCCCTGTGGGCTTTTGGTCTCTTTTCTCATATACTTTTTTGTAATGTCATGTTCTGTCTGCTCACTTGCAAAGAATAAAATCCCTGCAACAGCTGCTCTCACAGTCTGGATGTAGAACAAGGTTTGACAGGTGTGTGTAGTTTACATCTCAGAATAGTTCCCCGAATTGTTGCCTCATCTCTGAAACTCACCTCAGTAGATCCGAGTCCTGTGAAGCCGGTGATGGTTTACTTTCCTCATCTACTCATTTACAAATAAGGAAATTGGGGTTCCTGGCCGGGGTGGGGGTGGGCGGGTAATGTGCCCCGAGGTCACATCTCCAGGAAGGGGTGGGACAGGGACGTGGACACTCTGTCCTCACCTGGCTGTCTCAGTCACTCTCAGAGAGCGGCTCCCTCCTGAGCAGCGAGGGAGCCGAGGAGGTGGGGATGCGCCCTCTGCGGAGGCTGCGGCTGCCTTGCGCACCCTTGCAGCCTCAGCCTCTCTTGTCCTCACTGCTCTTTGCTTGGCAAATGGGAAGAAAGTGAACCAAGGGAAATCACACTGATACTGTAGTTGTGAGTTAGCTTTGATGGTTCGGTGCCAAAAATGCAGGGGCCATATTCTCCTTGCCCACGTGGTATTTAGTTGTAAATATAGATCTGTGCATCCGCTGGCGATGGTAAGCTTTTCAGGGTGAAGGTGTCTTCTCCTGATTTTTTCGCAAACTCTTTCCAAGGTGCTCGTGTTTGTGCACTTGCACATCTTTTCACCTCCAGAAAAGTAGGGCTTGGGAAGGCCAATCACAACCCCGGTGATCTTGTTTCCTCCTCCCAAAGCTTCCTTGAAGAGTTTCCCCCCATTTGACTGGACGGAGGCTACAGTTAGGTCTGAGGCTCTCAGTTGGGGTGATTTTATTGCGGGGGATGTTTGGCAATGTGGAGAAATTTGTGGGTTAACACAACTGAAGGAAGAGGGTACCACTGGCATCTGGTGAGTGGAGGCCAGGGCTGCTGCTGAATATCCTACAGTGCACAGAACAACACTGGAGAATCTTTTACCCAAATGTGAATAGTGCTGAGGTTGAGCAGCTCTGAGTTAGTCACGTAGAACTGAATAGAACACATACAGAATTTCAGTAATTAAGAAAATTAAAAAGGGGATCTTTGCATGAAAAGCCAGTGTCCCACTCATGTCTGGGTCATTTCCAAGTTAGTAAATGCCCTGGCATTGCCCACGTACTCCTTCGCGGGAGTGGATACGTTATCACCACCAGCATCTGGCCCCGTTCAGGGACCATGATGTCGCTCTCAGGTTTTGTGATCAGTGTGTCTTGGTGCACAAGGAGCTTGTTTGAGCTCCCTCAGCTTTGCTCTGGAGCATGAAGCAGGCTCTCTCTTCCCTGGTGGTTTCTTTCACTTTGATCATGATACCATTTTGGAAAAATTCACCTACGATTTACTAAAATTCCTCCAGACATTTAAAGTTGAGTAAAATCATTTTTATTGAGAAACAACATTAAAAGACACTTGTTTTGGAGTTCCCATAGTGGCGTGGTGGAAATGAATCCAACTAGTATCCATGAGGATGCAGGTTCGATCCCTGGCCTCCATCAGTGGGTCAGGTGCGGCATTGGCGTGAGCTGTGGTGTAGGTTGCAGGCGCAGCTTGCATCCTGTGTTGCTGTGGCTGCAGCTCTGATTGAGCCCCTAGCCTGGGAACTTCCATATGCCATGGGTGGGGCCCTAAAAAGCAAAAAAAAAAAAAAAAAAAAAGAAAAGAAAAGAAAAGATACCTGTTTTGAGGGAAGAAAATCAGAGATCATCCTACCCACATAAACAGGCTTTACCTCTTCGTAATCCTATTCCATCTTTGTCCTCGTGCTTATATCCTTTTACAGTTTGGGTCCTGGTGTACACATACTGTTTTACTTACGACTTTAGATTTTTAGATTTTATATATTTTTCTATATCTGAATATTAGCTCTCTGACTAATCTTTTTTCCTGGCTGCATAATTGTTCCTGACCTGGCTTCTGGGAAGGAGCATAGTCTTTGGGCCAGACCTGGGTTTTAGTTTTAGCTCTGCCTTTGACTAGCTGAAGAACTAATCTATCTGTGTTTTAGTTATACTAACATTGTGTAAATAATGCGGATAATAATTATACTTACGTTAGAGCTGGGAGCGTTGAATGAGAACATGTATGTAAAGTGCGAAGTGCAGCACCAAGCAAATAACAAGAGCATACGAAGTGGTTCTTATCACTGTCTTAGATGTTAATAATAAACACCTTATTATCATTGATGTTTTGCTTTTTTCCCTTTCCTTGGACTCCCACTCTGGAAAATTTCCTCTGAACTAAAGAATAGGGTCTTTTTTTTTTTTTTTTTTGCTTTCGAGGGATATTCCTGTGGCTCATGGAATTCCCAGGCTAGGGGTCGAATCAGAGCTACAGCTGCTGGCCTACGCCACAGCCACAGCCACGCCAGATCTGAGCTGCGCCTCTGACCTACACCCCATCTATGGCAATGCCAGATCCTTAACCCACTGAGGGAGGCCAGGGATTGAACCCGAGTCCTTATGGATACGGGTCAGGTTTGTTAACCGCTGAGCCACAATGGGAAGTTCTTCTTCTTTTTTTTTTTTTGGATTTAAATTGGCATATAATTGACATATAACATGGTTAGTGTTAATTCCAGATATACAACATAATAATTTGCTGTAGGTGTATATTGCAAAATGATCACTAGTGTGAATCTAGTTAACGTCCATTACCACCCATAGATACACATTTTTTTTTTTTCTTATTTTACTCTCTTAGCAACTTTCAAATATATACGGTCAGTATTGTTAACTCTAGTCACTGTAGTGTACATCACATCCCCAGGACGTATTTGCCTTAAAAAGGGAAGTTCGTACCTTTTTACCACCTTCCCCCCTTTTGTCCACCCTGGACCCCTTTACTTTAAAAAAATTATTGAGGTCCTCAAAGAGTTTTCTGGGTTTTATCTATTGATATTAAAACTAAGACAGTTCGGAAATACTTAAAAGTAACTGTGATGAACTCAGTACATATATACAGATAACATACCTTTTTAATTTTTTAATTTTTTATTTTATTTTTTTACAGATAACATATCTTAATGAAAAATAACTTTTCCAAAGTAAACAAAAAGATGTACTGACAAGAGCAGTATTACTTTACACTTTTGTCATTCTCTTTCTTACGTAGCTTAATGAGGTAACTTTTGCTTTTTCTCTGTTGCATATCACATAGACTGTAGCCTCTAGAAAGCTCTGTGGTACACTTGTAAGATAATAAAAGTGAGGAAGACAATAGTATTCTCTTAAAAAGAGTTATGAATTTGTGAACCCCCAAGGCGCTGGAGAACCTCTACTGTATATTAATGCTTGGTTGTGTTTTTTTTTTTTTTTTTTTTTTTAAAGAAGAATTATGTACATTGATTTGTAAGAGAGTTGATCGTGTGTATCTGAAAGGCCTTTTGTGTTTCAGGTGACTTACTGAGTAACCTGTTGCAGAGTCCTAGTTCAGCCAAACTGTTGAATCAGCCAATCCCCATCCTTGACGTGGAGAGTGAGTATATCTGTTCCCTGGCCTTGGAGTGCCTGGCCCACCTCTTCAGTTGGATTCCTCTCTCTGCCAGCATCACCCCGTCCCTCCTTACCACCATCTTCCACTTTGCGCGCTTTGGCTGCGACATCCGGGCCAGAAAGATGGCATCAGTTAACGGCAGCAGCCAGAACTGTGTGTTGGGTCAGGAGCGCGGCCGGCTTGGGGTCCTGGCCATGTCCTGCATCAATGAACTCATGTCCAAGAACTGCGTGCCTATGGAATTCGAGGAGTACTTACTGCGTATGTTCCAGCAGACTTTCTACCTCCTGCAGAAAATCACCAAGGATAACAATGCCCACACAGTGAAGAGCAGGCTAGAAGAACTCGATGAGAGGTAATGCAGACGGGTGTGGAGTCGGCTGTGCCCTGACAATGGGCCTTGACTGTTGATCCCGTTGTGTGCTGCCTAGTGTCTGTAATCCTCTTTGGTTTCAGAATCTGGGGCTCCTGGTGAGGACAGGAGAGGTAGGTGTGGACCAGTAAGTCTGAGCTTAGCTGGAAGGGCTAGGGTGGTCAAGGGAAAGGAGTTGAGTTGGAAAAGTGCTTGTGAAGTGTGTAGGTTGGTTGTCTTCTTTGCCCATCCATCTCCTGTCCTCCCTTCCACCCTGGTCCGCCCTCTTCCTCACTCTTTGCCTGCAGGTCTGACTTGGTGCAGAAACTGAGACTGCTGCTCATGTGTAGCCAAGAGCGGGAGAGGAGGCCTGTGGAGGTACAGGAGCTGTACTCGCCCTTCCTCGCCTGAGGTTGCTTGTCGGTTCTTACTCTTTGACTTTCCCCAAGGGGACATCACGCAGTGTGTAGGAATGTTGTCATTATTGTGCGTTTTACACTGGCGGCAAGTTCTCCTCACAAGGAAGGAGAGAAGTTAATGTGGGCACATGTACCTGCATTGCTTTGTTGTCCACCTGAATGTTCAGAGCCTTAGCATCCCCTAGCTTTTCTTCACGGAGGATGCTAAACGATGACCCCGAAGGATGCTGAGGCCCCCGTCTCATTGTTTGTTTCCCTTACAGACGATTTGTCGTTTATCTGTCTTACAGCTTTCATTACTATGACACTACTGCGGTGTGAAAACGAGGGGAAGTTGGAAATTTATATTAAGAGCATTATGTTGACTGTTCAGAAACTTTCAAACAGATAAATTGTATTGAATTAGTAAATATTTACTACAGATTGGCAGCAAAAGTTGTTAGTATCGTGATCAACTTTTCCCAGCTTGTTTTTGTTATTAAGCAGTACAGAGTTAAGCCGTTTCCTTTTCCTTAGAGTAAGTAAGTAGCAGGATATAAAGTCGAGTGCCTAAAGTTAAGACAGTTTTCGTGCTTTTTAAACTTAGCAATTTTAATAGCTTTTCCTAAAGTTAAAAACAATTGGTACATAGGACTATTTTGGTTTGGTTCATTCATTGTAAACAAGCTTTATGTAAAATTTTCTTTGTGTAATCCCAAAAGAACTCATAATCTGGTATGGTAATATGTTTTATTTTTCATCATTTGGTATTGCTTTCTATTTGAATTCGAAGGCATCAACATTCAGACACACAGCTTTATATTATATCCTTTCCAGCTTTGGTTAAGAAAGGCTGTACTTTCATACGTTTAAAAAACCACAACAGTAACCTGACTGCTTATACGAACTCTCAGATAGCAGTTGTTTTTTCACTTTTACTTGTAGTCTAATGTTTGTTATGGCTTACATTTGGGTCGTGTAAAAATGTCATCCTGGATGATCTATGTACTGATTTTGTTACGTGTAACTTTTGTGCTCTTGGTTTTATATTTTAATCCTATGCTTCCTATTGCCCTGCGAAAGCTGAGAGGTACCTGGAAGCAGAAAGGTGACATGAACAATACTGTGTGCTTGCTTCCTGGCTGTTGGGTCCCTTACCACTAATTCTAAACAGCTAAGTCCATTCTCAGTTGTTTAGGCGCTGCTTAACCAGGTTTCTTGCTGCTGCTCTTCTCTACTGCCTTTTTTTCCTAACTTTCCACTGCTCATTAGCACCTGTACCAGAAGGTGGGCAAGGGAAAGAAAATGAGGTGAAATAAAATCTGGAGTTTTAGCCACTGAACAGTCTTACTTGTATTTTTTTTTTTTTTTTAAATTGGGTTGGAGATTAAAATAAAACTGAGATTGTGCACTATTTGGCCCAGGACTTCTCCTTATTCTTTTATGGGTGGCAGGGAATTGAGTGCATCTTCCTGGAAAGCCGTAAACTGGTTGATGACTTTGAATAAGCTGAGCAAGGAAAGAGGTTCCTGCTCTTGAGTATTAGTGATTGAAGGCCTCGGAGAGAGGTCTTTTTGTACTTAACTATCTCTAAAAGCAGTTGATTAATGCCTTAGTGTTTTTCAAGTATTTGGCCCCATGATCCTTATCAAACAAATTAATTTTTTTTTTAAGCTGCAGATAAGCTTACCTAGGGGTGGTGCTCCCACAGATTGGCCTCCCTCAGGGTGATAGGTCCCAGGAACAATATGGGACATTTTCTTTACAGGCCAGTTTTGCTCTTCGAGTAGTAGTCATCGTCTTCCCCTTTATTATCTCATAGATCTTTGCTTAAAAACAAAAACAAAACAAAACAAAAAAACCAGCTTTTTGCAGTTAGGGTTTCAGAATTGCTTTTGGCTATCATTTAATTTTTGGCTAAGGCCTAGTTTATTGTTCTTAATCAGTCTCTGATACACGATTTATGGAGGTACAGCCATCTCATTTTCTAATCACCTTTTGGTATTTAGGGGCTTGAAATGACAGTTTCTGACATGTGAGAGTGATGATGTGCTGTGAATTTAATAACAAAGGTCTTTTATCCTTGCAGCTGTGACCCACCCTCTTCTGTGAAATGATTTTTGAGTACAAATGAATTGGGGATTCACTGGGATGTGAAAAGAAAGAGCACTGGATTGGGAGTCCCATGAGCTGGCTGAGTGACCTTGGCCCAGTTACTTTATCTCTCTGGGCCTCGTCTGTAAAATGAAGCAGCACTAAACTGTCCCCGGGTCTTGTCCAGCTCTGACAAACAGCCCTCCTCCCTTACCTTTGACCTCAGTTTTAGAGTGGATTGGGATGCGCTACGTTTAATTAGCATCAGGAGCCAGAGGGTGGGGATGAAACGAGAATTATATTGAATATCTTCGCAATATATGAATATCTTAGCAAGCCTGACTATGCCTTACCTGGATACCCTGCCTTTTGTATAGCCTTGTTTTGTTTTGGGGTTTTTAGTGCATTCGTTTTAATATTTCGGCCTCCGAGCAAAGAAAACCAGCCTTCTAGACGTGCCGCGTTGAAATGACAGATGACCTGCCCATTGACTTTTTAGTGTCATTTCCTTTCACTTTAATGGGGGCATAACACTGAGTTAGAAAATATGAGAGCACTAGCTTATAAGATGCCTTTCTAGATAGTGCCTGAGGATTAAAGTTGCTTTTCTGCTATGTTTCAGGTGGTAATGGAATGAAGGGTTGCCTGACCTGTAGGTAATTGTTGTAGGCCTTTATATTTTTAACTGACAATATGTTATAAATCTGTACAGTTGTGTACTGAAAGAAATTTGGATTGAATTTGAGTTCTCTTCTCCGGAGGTGGCCGAGTTTCTGACTGGTGCCTTTTGTCTTCTTGTCTTATTTAGCTACATCGAGAAGTTTACTGACTTTCTGCGGCTCTTTGTGAGTGTTCACCTAAGAAGAATTGAGTCCTACTCCCAGTTCCCCGTGGTGGAGTTTTTGACACTTCTGTTCAAGTACACATTTCATCAGGTAAAGCACCAGAGCTGCCTGTCCCTTCCCACCCCCCAAAGTCTGCTTTGTTATTTTCGGGAGAAAGAACGTCTTTGTGCACTTTCTCAAACCTTTCGGAGTTCTCTTGTGGTGTAGCGGTTAAGGATCTGGCATGGTCACTGCTATGGCCTGGGTTTGATCCCTGGCTGGGGAACTTCCACATGCTGTGGGCATGCCCACCCCCTCCAAAAAAAATTTATCATAATAGTGCTTATCATAATTTATCATAATAGTGCTTATCATAATTTATCATAATAGTGCTTATCATAATTTGTCATAATAGTGCTTATCATAATTTATCATACTAGTGCTTACTGTGTGAAGAGGAACACATTGCTCTTTTATAACAGCCCTATGAGGTGGGTATTATTATCATCTCCATTCCACAAACTGAGGCACAAAGAATAACTTGCTGAGCATCGTACAGTTAGTGTAAGCAGTGGAGCCAGGATTTGAACCCATAGAATCTGTGCTCTTAGCCGCTAGTATGTTGGAGAAGCCAAATATAGAAAATGTCTGATATTCAAGTCTATAGTTCCGATCTGTAACTGTCACTACGATGTCCCACGAGGAGATTATAAATAGTGACACTCTCAGGAGTTAAGCCTTGGTGGGTCCAGTTGTCTCCCCCATTCAGCAGATTTTTGTCTTTTTGCCTTTTGCTAGGACCGCTCCCACGGCATGTGGAGATTCCCAGGCTAGGGGTCGAATTGGAGCTCTAGCTGCCGGCCTGCGCCAGAGCCACAGCAACGCCAGATCTGAGCCGCATCTGCAACCTATACCACAGCCCACGGCAATGCTGGATCCTTAACCCACTGAGCAAGGCCGGGGATCGAACCTGCAACCCCATAGTTCCCAGTCAGATTCATTAACCACTGCGCCACGACGGGAACTCCTCAGCAGATGTTTTTTGAGCTCCTGTTGTATTTCAGGAACTAGACATAGAACCCTCATAAGCAAAGTACTTTCCTTCTCTGAATTTACGTTCTGGTAACCCGGTATTTTTTATTTCTCCATATATTTTAGCAGCTTTATTGAGATACAGTTTACATACTATGATTGTTTACATACTATGACATTCACCTGTTTAATTGTACAATTGTTTACATACTATGACATTCACCTGTTTAATTGTACAATTCAGTGATGTTTGGTAGATTTATAAACTTGTGCAGCCATCATCACAGTCCAGTTTTGGACATTTCTGTCATGTCCTATCACTTTTGTGTCCATTTGCGTGTCTTTTTAAAATAAGCTTTATGTTGATGTATCACACACATATGGAAAAGCACATAAATCATACATGTACAGCTTCATGAGTTTCCCCAGATGAACCAACTGTGTTACCACGACCTAAGTCAAGAAATAGAACATGACCAGCACCCCCAGAAACCCCCTCGTGTCCCTTCCATATCACTTCCCCTTCCTCTTCTCCAGGAGTAACCTGACTTCAGCATCCCAGCTTAGTTGTGCCTCTTTTAGAACTTCTCCAAATGGAAGCATACAATGTATATTTGTTGTGTGTGGCTTTTTTCACTCAGCATTACCTTTACAAGATGCACCTGTGTTGTGAGTGGCAGTAGTTGTCATTGTTTTATAGAAAGTCAGAAAATCCACGCCATGCTGATCTGGGCTACTTTTAGTTTTTGGTGATCATGAATCCTGTTACAGTGAACTTTCTTGGACCTGCCTTTTGGTGTCATGTGTATCTCTTTCTGTTGGTATATATTGGAGATGAAGCTGCTGCATCAGTGAGGACATCTGATGTTATAGGTTTTCTTTTTTGGTTGTTTAAATATCACTGATACAACAAGGTTAGAGGAGAGGCAAGGATGGAGGCTAGGAAGGAGTGTGTGTGTGTGTGTGTGTGTGTGTGTGTGTGTGTGTACTAGGGGATTTGGAAAGGCCTGGGTGGAGGAGGAGGGTTAAAGGTTAAAGTGACAAGACCCCTGATAGAAGGGCCAGTGAGTGTGGAGCAAGAAGGAAACACTCTGAGCTCATCAGGCCAAAGAAGGGAGAGAAGAAGTGATGAGATAAAGGAGGTGAGGTGGAAGGAGAGAAACATCAGAGGTAGGAGAGTTTCGAGATGGATCCAGAGAAATCTTAAAGGGGACCAGGAAAAAAAAAAAAAAAAAGGAGGATTTGATAGGTCCCTTAGAATAAGTGCAGCAGAAATGAAAGAGAGCGAAGGAACCAATGCTGAGGTCAGAAAGAAGGGGTTTATTTGGAAAAACAGAATGAAAGTGTCCTGCAGTTTTGCTCCCTATTTAAAATAGGATCTTAGGAGTTCCCGTCGTGGCGCAGTGGTTAATGAACCGGACTAGGAACCATGAGGTTGCGGGTTTGATTCCTGCCCTTGCTCAGTGGGTTAACGATCCGGCGTTGCCTTAAGCTGTGGTGCAGGTGGCAGACGGGGCTTGGATCTGGCGTTGCTGTGGCTATGGCATAGGCTGGCAGCTACAGCTCCGATTCGACCTCTAGCCTGGGAACCTCCATATGCCGCGGGAGCGGCCCAAGAAATGGCACAAAGACAAAAATAAATAAATAAATAAAAATAAAATAGGATCTTAGCATACGTGGTATAGAAGAAAGCTAAACATGTTTTGGAGGACTCATGTCTTATGCCTACTTCTTTGGACATGGACCCAGAAGTTCTGGTTCTTTCTATTAGGTCTCTGTCCTTGGACACGTCTTTTAAATTTCCCAAGGAGATGGACTGCAGTGGATGTCGTTAGGGTCTTTCTGTGTTCTCTTCTATGATTCTTCCACTAGAATTCTATGGGTTAGTTTTCTATTGAACTGAAAGCAGTGGTTTTATATATATAATGTGTTATATGCATATACCGGGAAAAGAAATAGATTGATCATGAAGCAAACAGCAAGCTTCTCTCTTCCTCCCTCACCAGCAGGTCATTGTCAGCTGGCCTCCTGTGTGAAGACTGCTTTTCTGGGTATAGACTCCTAACTGTGGGTGTCAGTGGCCTTGAGGTGCAAGCAGAAGCTGATTCTAGCTGGAGGGGCTAGAGGGTCCAGAGTGGCAGGAACCTGGAAGGTGCTCTGGGTTTACCAGAGAGGAGGCCACCCTTTGCTGGAGAGGTGGGGCAGGAAAAAGATGGCAGGGTGCACTCTAGGCTCAGGAGCTGGTAGGAGAGTTCTTTGGGATAAGAAAAAAAATTTTTTTTTTTGGGGGGGTCTTTTTTTTATTATGGCCGCACCCGTGGCATATGGAGGTTCCCAGGCTAGGGGTCGAATCGGAGCTGTAGCCGCCAGCCTACACCACAGTCATAGCCACACTGGATTCTTAACCCACTGAGCGAGGCCAGGGATTGAACCTACATCCTCATGGATACCAGCCAGGTTCGTTTCCGCTGACCCACGACAGGAACTCCCTGGGATAAGTTAAGAATAAAAAATAAAATTGCTCTCAAGCGGGAGCTTTAAACACTCATCTCTTCATTAACAGTGTAGCCTTAGGAGTTCCTGTTGTGGCTCAGCCGTAATGAACCTGACTAGTATCCATGAGGATTCAGGTTCAATCCCTGGCTCCGCTCATGGGTTAAGGATCTGGCATTGATGTAGGCCGGCAACTGCAGCTCTGATTTGACCCCTAGCCTGGGAACTTCCATATGCCATGGATGTGGCTATAAAAAGCAAAAAACAAAACAAATATAGTGTATTCTTCCTTTATCCTAGTTTAATTATCTGTAAAGTGGGAAAATGGGTCTTTTGTTCTTGTTTAGAAGGTCATTGTGAATGTACTTTGCCTTTTGTTCCTACGATTCATGGACATTTTAGGACTGGTCAACATATTTTTAAAGAATACTCATGGAGTTCCCGTTGTCTGACTAGGAACCATGAGGTTGCAGGTTCGATCCCTGGCCTTACTCAGTGGGTTAAGGATCTGGCGTTACCGCGAGCTGTGATGTAGGTCACAGACTCGGCTTGGAGCCTGCGTTGCTGTGGCTGTGGTGTAGGCCCTCAGCTACAGCTCCGATTCAACCCCTAGCCTGGGAACCTCCCTGTGCCGAGAGTGCGGCCCTAGAAAAAGGCAAAAAAACCCCAATAGTCATAAGACACAGATGGTGGTAGTATCATCCTTTAACCATTTCCTGTCTTCTGATTCTTGGTCTGCATTTTTTCTTTCACCCACGTGTCCTGCGCAGTCAGTCCCTCTTGCCACTCGTCCTCCCCAGGCGTGTGTCTCCACTGTTACTTTCCTTGCTTGCCTCTGAGGTGTCTGTATAAGCATATGATTTCTGTCTTCCTGCTCCTTCTCTTGCTCTATCATCACCAGTTCCTTTTTGGTCTCACAGTTACCATTTTGCTCCTTCTTCCTAAAACATGCCTGAACTAGTGTGGCCTATGGGAGTCTTTTTTCCTTCTTCTTTTTTTTTTTTGTTTTTTTTTTGTTTTGTTTTTTGTTTTGTTTTTTTGCTATTTCTTTGGGCCGCTCCCATGGCATATGGAGGTTCCCAGGCTAGGGGTCCAATCGGAGCTGTAGCCACTGGCCTACGCCAGAGCCACAGCAACGCGGGATCCGAGCCGCGTCTGCAACCTATACCACAGCTCACGGCAACGCCGGATCATTAACCCACTGAGCAAGGGCAGGGACCAAACCCGTAACCTCATGGTTCCTAGTCAGATTCGTTAACCACTGCGCCACGATGGGAACTCCCATTTTTTTTTTTTTTTTTTTTTAAAAACCATCCTTGAGCCACATGGTAAATTCTCAATTCAAAGGCATGAGAAAGATGTGTATAATTGCAGAGTACTTTGATGTGGCCTTAAAACTTGGATTTATGTGGTGGTTTTTCTCAAAACACGTCCACATGCATCTGATGGGTTATATGTTTTGGTGAGTGGGCTGGTAGGTATTTACTTAAAACCAAGGAAGGGCAACTGGGTGACCTTACAGGAAGCATAGGCCAAGACTACATCTCTTGGCTGCACGTTGAGGGCCTGTCCACAAGCTTACCCATGTTATTTCCATGGGCCTTAGGAATCGTTTTTTCCTGCTTATTCTTTGGGTTCATTTTGTCTTCTGAGGATGGCCCTGCTAGTGGTCCTGAGTGAGGACCAGGGCTCCCCTGGGGATCGTGAGGTTGAAGTTTGCCACGTTTACGTTTATAGTTTCTCTGCCTCAAACCTTCACTGTTCACCAGCGCTGTCACTGGACAGATTCCATAGGTGCCCTTGTAAACTTCTGGATTTCCTTGGGTCAGAAATGGAAGGAAACGGATCCAAGAAGACGATGGTATTATTTCTTTCTAAATCTAATCCTGCCACCAAAGGTGTGGTTCAGTGAAGTAATCGCAAGTAAAACCAAAGACTTCTTGTAGGTAGCAAGAATCTGAGTGTCTGTATAAGGATGGCGGCGGGGCACAGTTGAAACTGAATGTGTATGAGAAGGCGTAGATGCTGGAGAGTATGGGGCCTGGGTTTTGCATGAAACAGACTCTGTCTCTCTTGAGAAAGTGGATCAGTTCAGGGGTCCAGGCGCTAGGACCCTGGAGAGACTTGCTCTTCTTTCCTCACTTGGTGTTTAGCAACACCTGCCTAGAGGTTGCTATTAGCCTTTTTGACACCTCTGCTTTGCAGACTGGCCCAAGCCTGTGGGTCAGATTTAACAGGCTTATTTTCTGTCTATTACGTGGGAAGGCTGCAAGTGTTACTTTCCTTCCTAATGTTTAAATGTGTAAACCTGTCACTTTGGAGCTACTGAAACTTGGTTTTGTAATAGCATGTAGTGGAAAGAGCCTTGGCTGTGGGTAAAGGGACATGCTCCTACCCCTGACCTTGAACATGTCTCTGGATCTCAATTTCTTTGAAACAGATTTGAATTGGGATGATCTGTAAGAGCTCTCTGCATCACCGACTCAGATTTTTACAAGTTTGCTCGGTTTATTTTGTAAATTGGTTTGTCCAGCATAGTATCTCCTTAATGATGTGTTCCATGGACACCCCTGTCTTGTTAGGTTCTGTAGGGCCCAGTTGTGAAGACCAAATAAAAGACACCAATTGTGGTTACGCAGAACCCGAGGGAACCTAGGCTTAAGGTTGTAACATTCTGGTGGAAGTAAAAGCTGGTGGGTGTGTTTCTGAGGAGTAGTTGCATTAAGTAATTTCATTGTCTGGATTTCTTTTGCACCATAGCCTACTCATGAAGGTTACTTCTCTTGTTTGGATATCTGGACGCTCTTTTTGGACTATCTGACAAGTAAAATTAAAAGTCGTCTGGGAGACAAGGAAGCAGTTCTCAACAGGTAAACCGCAGAAACATTAATAACTAGAAATAGACATTTTTGTCATTTTTGTCAGAGGCAACCATACAGTCAGACCTCTAGTGAAACTGAATCACATAAGCTGTATAGGTAGTAATGCCATTGAGCATTTCATCTTTTTTCCCCTTAAATATCTCATTTAAAAAAATTTTTTTTTGGCATTCCCGTCGTGGCTCAGTGGTTAGTGAATCTGACTAGGAACCATGAGGTTGCAGGTTCAATCCCTGGCCTTACTCAGTGGGTTAAGGATCCGGTGTTGCCGTGAGCTGTGGTGTAGGTCACAGATGCGGCTCGGATCCCGTGTTGCTGTGGTGGTGGCGTAGGCCAGGGCTGCAGCTCCGATCAGACCCCTAGCCTGGGAACCTCCATATGCTGAGGAAGCAGCCCTAGAAGAGGCAAAAAGATAAAAATAAAAAAATAAAAATAAAAATAATTTTTTTTCTGATTAAAGAAGTAATATGTGTGTTAATTTTTTAGATACGATGATGCTTTTGTGCCCCACCCCCCACCCCCATGGCCCTTATTTTAGAGATACAAGTATTTATTGGATGAAATGATACGATGCCTGAGATTTGCTTTAAAATAATTCCCTGGGGAAAGTGGGTTGCCCGTATGTTGATCATCGATCTTGAACTTAGTTGATAGGAACTTGGAGTTCATTATTGTCTTACTCCTTTGTATGTGCTTGAAAATTTCCTAAATAAAATAGTAAATACTTGTAAGGAAAATAAAGCATTTTAAAACCAGCAAAGGTGGAAAAATATAAAGAAGACAAATGATCCATCATCCAACAATCCAGAGATAATTAGTTTTGTTCTTACGCTATTTTAAAAAACAGAAAATGGGGAAATGTTCTTCTCCCCCACATGTTTCTCAAGCTCATTTTTCTCGTTTTGCACAGAAAGATGCTTCCTGTACACTGCGGTCATTATGCATCTAATTATCTAAAGCTACGTGTAGACATCTAATCTATCTAGAATGTTCGGCATGTTGCAGATGCTCAGTACATAGTATCAGTGGTTGATGGTGGTGATAGTGAACACGCCTCCGCCAGAAACCTACTAAATGGAGGTGGCGAGGAGACCCCCACCACCCCTGTCTGGGAAGAGTTGGACTGAACCTCTGGAACCCTTCCCATTGCTGAGGTCCTATGAGTTTTAAAAATTCTAAATGGAGTGTTTGTATTCCAAGTTTAAGCATATGCACTTTTGTTCCCAAAACTATTTTCGTGATTGCACAATAGCTTCCAAGTTGTTATGGTGTCAGATCATATGTGGTTATGGGTAGTTTATTTGTGTAGCAGAAACCTTCTTACACAATAGTAGATCCTGATTTTGGTGAATTTGCCAGTTCTGAGTAATTGTGCTTTTGAATGAGATTCTTCAAAGAAAAGGCACTTCCGCCAAGTTCTCTTTCTTATATACCGAGCAGTTGCATCCTTTGGTTCTGGGACTGTGCCTAAGTTTGCTGTATTTAAGCGGTAGATTTTTTTTCCCACATTTCTTAGGCTTGTTGGAAGAATAAACTGAGGAAATGATATGAAAATGCTTTTTAAAGCACAGTACACATGTGCTTTAGGTGTGGAGACTATGGTTTGATTGAGGAAATACACACTTGTGCAGATTATTGCACCAATAGGAGGGGCAGTGGTGCAGAGTTTAAATTTCTGCTGCTTCATGGTAGCACTGTTACTTTTGGTCAGATTGTATGCTGATCACATTTCCTCTTGCAAAATGAGCAGAATGGCTAGGATTCAAGGAAATTGTGTGTATAAAATACTTGCTACAGTGTCTGTCACGTATTACATCCTCAATAAATGGTCACAACAGTAATAATAAGTAATAGAAGATGTTGCTGCCATTTGACTGAGACGGTGACCATGTTACTAAGTGACAGGGTCTCTGGACAGCAAAGGCCTTCAGTCTGTGATCTTGATCTGCCTGCCCAGGCATCTGTCATCTGTTAGTATAGTTGTCAGTGGGTCTGGCTAACCGCCTTAAACACTCGGGATTTTTCTCTTTGATCATTTGATTTTTATCCTAAACGAGGCTTTCTAATTTTTCATGACTTAAAAAAAAATACACGTATAATACTTTTATGCCTTAAAAAAAAAAAAACACACACACACAAACCCTGAACCTTCAAAGCTGGTGTGTGGTTTGTGCCGTTAAATGGTAACCATCATCTGGGGAACTGCTTCTCAGTCAGACCCCCCCGCCAGTGGTCTAAGGTAGAGACTACGAAGAAGGGTGTGTAAGGTAGTTTGTTGCTGTGTGCACAGAAAATCTTTGAACTTTGATGTTTTCCTGTCACCTCTTATGCTCTGTATTTATACAAGTGTGTACCCAAAGATTTTTACATGACAGTTTTGAAAGTTTGGCAACCACTTTTCTAGGTTAAATTAGAGATCCCAGCATACTAGAGATGCACTGTTTCGTAGATGCAGCTGATAAAGAGGACTGGCTTCTGATAGTTACCACATTCATTCATTTCAACAAAGAGCCTGTAAGTGCAATCAACTGTTTTTCAGCTGATAAAATATATCTGAAAGAAATTGGAAGGGGCTTTTGTGGCTTGAGCCAGAATTTCAGAAGCAACTGATCTTGCAGGAAGTCGTCAAGAATGTTTTCTTGGTGTCTTAAATGGGAAACGTAGGTGTGGTTAAGTCACAGAGGCAGCATTCAGTTCCTGTCCCTTGTGGTTTAAGGGTTTTGCATCATTCATCACAACAAAGTGGTAGGGATTGTAGGCTATGAGTTGAGAAGCCCAAATGTTTGTGGATTTCTTTTTGGTCCTAGGAGCTTGGAAATTGGAGCTCTGCATATTCCTTGCTCAGTAAGGACGTTCAAGAGTTTCTTGATCAGAGCTACTGGGCACTTAGAGAACTCCAGTCCCAGGGTTAAGGGAATAAATGTTCTGTAACATACTGAGCGGGGCAAAATTGCTAATAGGGTTCCTTGTCCAGGTTTGCCATTTTTGAAGCAGTGCTGTGGGAAGAACTGAATTTCAGTCTTCTTTTCCTCTTTGGCTTGGGGAATGGTTGTGCCTCCATTACAAGTTGTTGAGAAAATTAACTGAGCCAGTGTGTTTCAAGTACCTTGGCTGACAGTAGCTGTTCAGTAAGTAAGCATTAGTTCTCTTCCCCTTTCTCTTGCACACCCTTCTCTCTGTGCCTGTCAGTGTGAAGGGAGACACCTGTGCAGAAACTTATTTTTACGGGAAGGCGAGGAAACTCGAAGTGAGTTAAGCAACCTAAAGTTATCGAGTCATGTCCTGTGAACCCTCTTGCCTGAGAGAACTGGCAAAGGCTGGCCACAGACCTGCCAGGTTGACATGAGATTGGATTGTAAACAAATGTGACTAAGCGTGAGAAAAATTGCTGCCCTCTCATTCTGCTTGGGTCTTTCCGCTTAATAAAGAGGAAGTGCCATTGTGACGCATGGCATTTTGATACAACTAATAAAAGGTAGTAACTAGGTTTATACGAAGGCTCTGGCAGATTTCTAGCTCCTGCTAAGAGAAATTCATGCTCTTGACTGCCCGAGAGACCAAGTGAATGGCCTCCCAGAGATTTCATTGAGCTGAGAAAGTCATCCAGGATTGTGCTTCAGCGCCTTACAGTTCTCTGACTTGGAATTTTATCTGTTTATTGCCTGTGTGTTTATTCATTTTTTTGTTCATTTGTTCTTTCATTCATCATAGATTTACTCAGCACCTGCTATGTGTCTCCTTCACACGTATAATTTTAACTCTCAGAAGAAGTTGGGAGTGCTTTCGGAATCTCATTTATGGCTTGAGCCACACAGGTGTATAGGTTTATTTCCATTGTAATTTTAAGTATTTAATCTGTAAATTTCCCTCTGAGCACTGCTTTAGCCTTATCTATCAAATTTCAATGTGTCGTAGTTTCCTTTTCATCTAAAATACTTTGTAATTCTCTTGAGATTTCTTCTTTATTAACTAATTCCCAAATATTTGAGGATTTTCCCATATGTCTTCTTGTTATTGTTTTCAGATTTATTGTGATCTGCAAACATTTTTGTAATTTTAATTCTTTTCAATTTTTTTTTTTTTTTTTTAAGGGCTGCACCCA
Source organism: Sus scrofa (assembly GCF_054392235.1). NCBI lineage: Eukaryota > Metazoa > Chordata > Mammalia > Artiodactyla > Suidae > Sus > Sus scrofa. Next base: position 18,714,202 of record NC_139385.1, read on the forward strand.
CGGCATATGGAGGTTCCCAGGCTAGGGGTCTAATCGGAGCTATGGCTGCTGGCCTACACCACAGCCACAGCAATGCCAGATCCGAGCCTCATCTGCAACCTACACCACAGCTCACAGCAATGCCGGATCCTTAACCCACTGAGAGTGCCCAGTGATTGAACCTGAGCCCTCATTTATCTTTAGAGAAACAGTCTATTGTCTTTGCCCAGACATTTGCCAGTTCTCTTGCTTTCCCTTCATTCTCGAAGTTTCAGGTTTCTTTCTCAATACCGTCTACCTTTTGTATTATTAATCAGCTCGGGCTGCCGTAACAAAATACCACTGGCTCGGGTGGCTTACACTACAGAAATTAATTTTCTCATACTTCTGGAGACTGAAAGGCATGGATCAGGGTGCCAGCAGATTCAGTTTCTGGTGAGGGCTCTCTTCCTGGCTTGTGGACACTGCCTCCTCTGGGCCCTCCCGCGGCCTCTCTTCTGTCCGTGCACAGGGAGGAGGCGGGGAGAGAGCAACGCACTCCACCTCTTCATATGAGGGGATTAAGGCCCCACCTTTATGACATCACCCAACTTTTATTGCCTTTTATAGGCCTTCTCTCCAGATGCAGTCACACTGAGAGTTAGGGCTTCAGCGGTTTTGAGTGGACAGTTCGGTCCAAAACACCTTCCATCTGAAGAACCTCCTGGAGGCTGGGTGTAAGTATTAGTTATAAGTATTAGTCATACAGTGCTTTAAAAATCTTCGGTCATTCCCACGTGTGTGTCATCTGCGACAACCTGTTGATTATCTTTCTCTTGACATGTGTTCAGTGTCTCCTCATTCTTTGTATGTCAGCTAATGTTTTGGATCCATTTACCTGTTTGTTCTATCAGCCTTAGGCAGGGCTTCCATCTCCACAGTCACCTATGGTCAAGAGTGGATGCTGAATCTATAGATCTTTTGTTTCCATTGTGCAGTCATTTGCAAACACTGAGGGTGGACAATGCTTCTGTCTTGAATGAAGTCAGCTCTTGTGCCCACCAGGCCTTGAAATGTGACAGGTCAGGAGGATTTTTAAGTAGTCTTTAGACTGTCTCTAGAGAGTCTCATGACAGACGTTGAGCTCTTAGACTGGATGGATTCTATTTGATCTTGGCCCTGGATACCTTTTAGCTTTGAATATCTTTTCGTCCCGGTACTCGCCTCTATAAGATTAGGTGGTTTTATTAGAGTCCCATCAGGAAAACAGAAACCTCACTGAATTATTTTAAGAATTCAATGTAGGGGAGTTCCCGCAGTGGTGCAGTGGTTAATGAACCCGACTAGGAACCATGAGGTTGCAGATTCGATCCCTGGCCTTGCTCAGTGGGTTAAGGATCCGGCGTTGCTGTGAGCTGTGGTGTAGGTCACAGATGCAACTCGGATCTGGTGTTGCTGTGGCGTAGGCCGGCGGCTACAGCTCCGATCAGACCCCTAGCCTGGGAACCTCCATGTGCCGCGGGAGCGCGCCTAGAAAAAGGCAAAAAGACAAGAAAAAAAAAAAAAAGAATTCAATGTAAGGAATTGATTAAACAAGTTTTAGAGGAGTGGAAAGCAAAACCAACACTGAGACAGCACAGACGATACAGGAAGCACTTCCACTCCCCCACCCCCCCACCCCGCTAGGGTGCAAAGGAAAGGGGTGTTGAGGTCATTAAAATCTAAACTGTCAGAGGGACGGCCCCCGTGCAGCCAGAGCTCAGATCTCTGAGGAGAGGGCACCACCTAGCTGCCACAGGAGCCCAGGGGAGGGGCCTTTGAGGAGGAGAGGATGTAACCTGGCTGCTGCTGGCACCTCTTTGAGTGCCTGATGGGACTGGTTCGGGCAGTGTGCAAGCTGGAAACTGGAACCAGTTATTACTGCCAGGTGATCGTTGTTGGGTGACACAGCCAGGACACAAGCCCACAGGAAGAGTGGAGTTCCTTTGCCCACTCCCCCCTTCTGCCTCCCGGTTTTTCTCCAGTGCCCTCACTGACAGAGCCCAGCAGGCAGAGGAGAAATGGGCTTTTCGGGGGAGTTCCCGTCGTGGCGCAGTGGTTAACGAATCCGACTAGGAACCATGAGGTTGCGGGTTCGGTCCCTGCCCTTGCTCAGTGGGTTAACGATCCAGCATTGCCGTGAGCTGTGGTGTAGGTTGCAGATGCGGCTCGGATCCTGCGTTGCTGTGGCTCTGGTGTAGGCCGGTGGCTACAGCTCCGATTCAACCCCTAGCCTGGGAACCTCCATATGCCGCGGGAGCGGCCCAAGAAATAGCAACAACAACAACAACAAAAAAAAAATTAAAAAAAAAAAAAAAAGAAAAAAAAAAGAAATGGGCTTTGCGTAGTCTCAGTCCCAGCATCACAGCGTGGGGACAGTGGACTGGCGCTGAGCGCTGAATAACCAGTGTGCCTGGTTTGCTTTGTGAGTGGAAGCAGCCCTCAACTTCTCTTAGAAACATATCAGGACAGGCAAGCATTTAGGCTGCATGATTTGTTCTTGAAAATCAGTGGTTTGTTGGCCCTTGAGGTAACGGTTGTTGCACGTAACTTTGGTGTCTTCTGAGTTACGTTCTTATCTCACTAGGGAAATATCCAAGCCTGGGGCTCCAAATGTTTTCTCTGAGAAATTATTCTTAGACATAGATCAAAGAGTCAGGGTTTCCCTAGGGTTTTTCCACCTCCTCTTTGAGATTTTAAATGTTCTTAAAAGTTGACTAAAATTTAGGTTTGAGGGAGTGGGCGGAGCAGGCTCAAAGCCTGCTGGTGGTTTACATGTAGCGAGGAGAACATGAGATGTTGAGTTAGGGAGCCCTGGGTTCAAATGAGCCAGCTTCGTAACCTTGGGCAGTTTATTTAACTTCTGTTAGCTATGGTTTCCTCATCAGAAAAGTGCCAGTAATACTACCTACCTCTCACAGTTGTTAAAAGGATTGAATCATTGAATTAATTGACGTTTATATACAGTACTTGTAATCCTCAGGGAAAACCACTGAGAAAAAAACTTTGAAGATGCATGGTAGGAGTTCTCTTGCCGTGTAGCAGTAAGGATCCTGTGTTGCCACTGCAGCTTGGGTCACTGCTGTGGTGCGAGTTCGATCCCTGGCCTGGGAGCTTCCACATGCCGCAGATGCAGCCATAAAATAAATAAATAAATAAATAAATAAATAAATAAATAAATAAAGGAAAGGCAAGAGAATGAAAATAGTACACTAGAAAATATCTATTTAACACAGAAGTGGTTATACTGAGAATTGAGGATTAAAAGATATGACATAGAAGACAGTGAAATGGCAGGAGTCCTTCCTTATCAGTAATTACATTAATTGTAAAGGATTAACTTCTCCCATTAAAAGGAGATTGGGGGCGTTCCCACTGTGCCATAGTGTGTTCAGAATCTGATTGCAGGAGTTCCCGTCGTGGCGCATCAGAAACGAATCCGACTAGGAACCATGGGGTTGCAGGTTCGATCCTTGGCCTTGCTCAGTGGGTTAAGGATCTGGCATTGTCATGAGCTGTGATGTAGGTCGAAGACGTGGCTCAGATCTGATGTGGCTGTGGTGTGGGCCGGCAGCTGTAGCTCCAATTTGACCCCTAGCCTGGGAATATCCATATGCTGAAGGTACGGCCCTAAAAAGCGCAAAAAAAAAAAAAAAAAAAAAAAAAAATCCAATTGCAGTGGCTCGGGTCACTGGGGAATTGTGGGTTCGATTCCCAGCCTGGTGCAATGGGTTAAGGATCTGGCATTGCCACAGCTGTGGCGTAGGTCGCAACCCCAGCTTGAACTCAGTCCCTGGCCCCATATGGCACAGGTGCAACCATAAAAAAAGTTTTTAAAAATTAAAAAAAAAAACAAAAACAGAGATTAGTAAAATGGATTTTAAAAAGCCCATGATCTAACTATATGTTGTTTAAGAGAGACTCGAATTTAATTTTTTTAATTTTAAAAATATTTTTTGCTTTTTTAGGGCCGCATCTGTGGCATGTGGAGATTCCCAGGCTAGGGGTTGAATCGGAGCTAAAGCTGCCGGCCTACACCACAGCCACAGCAACACCAGATCCAAGCTGCCTCTGTGACCTACACCACAGCTCACAGCAACGCTGGATCCTAAACCCACTGAGTGAGGCCAGGGTTGGAACCTGCGTCCTCATGGGTGCTAGTCAGATTCACTAACTGTTGAGCCATGGCAGGAACTCCAAGAGACTTGAATTTTAAAGAAGCAGATAGGTTTAAGGTAAAAGGATAGAGAAAGATATTCCATACAAACAATAACCAAAAGAGAGCCAAGGTTAGCTATACTAAATATCAGACAAGGGAGTTCCTGTCGTGGCTCAGCAGAAATGAATCTATTATCCATGAGGACATAGGTTCGATCCCTGGCCTCGATAAGTGGATTAAGGATCCGGCGTTGCTGTGAGCTGTGGTTAGGTGCAGTGCAGATCTGTGGCTGTGGCCGTCGGCTACAGCTCCGATTGGACCCCTCGCCTGGGAACCTCCCTATGCCTCAAGTATGGCCTTAAAAAGACAGGAAGAATAAAATAAAATAAATATCAGACAAAATAGGCTTAAGATAAAAATTGCTGCCAGAGACAAAGAAGGACATTATATGACGATAGAAGGATCAGTCCATCAGGAAGATGCCTGGAACATAGTTAAATAAAGCAACATCCCTTGCTCCTGTTCCACTCCCACATAACACTTGCCAACCCATAAACGAAGTTTGGTGTATGTGTTTCTTCTGTATGGTAATCCGGCACAGACACCATTCCCCTCAGAGTGCGGAGGCCTTTTTGAAACCCTGGGCTAAAAGCCTGCTTTCACCTGATGTTGAATTTTTCCCTGCCACATAGGTACGAAGACGCCCTAGTCCTCTTGCTCACGGAGGTGTTGAATCGAATCCAGTTCAGATACAACCAGGCCCAGTTGGAGGAGTTGGATGACGAGACTCTGGATGACGATGTAAGCGGCACACCCTGCCTGACCTTCATCACTGCCGGGCTGTGATAGGAGCCAGAACGAAGACTTGGAACCCATAGCCCTTTGCTCTGGAGACTCTTTTTAAGCCAAAGGAGTCTTACGGTTTGAGTTATGCCTTTGAAACTTACATTCTGCTGGTCTCTCTGGGTTCGTTACCCGCAGAGAGATGTTTTATAGGCATTTATCTATATGGACTGCAGATGTAAGAGAGAAACCATACGTACTGTGAAAAGTGGTTTAGTAAGAACGCTGCAGCCCTCCTCTTTCCCTGCCTTGCACCCACACTCTGGGCAGCAAACCAAAGCTTGCTGGATGCTGGTGGGAAAAGAGAGATTTAAATGGTAAAGCTAGCATGAAAGGAAGTCTTTATTGACTGTATTTTGTAAACTGGTGTCTTTTAAAAATCAGTCTTGAATTTATCGATGTTGATGTGCCCAACACTGGTAAGGAAAATATCTTCAAGGACACAACTTCGGCGTTCTTTTTTTTTTCTTAACCACCGTACATTTTAAAATTGCCGAGTTGGTGGTATGACTCTCAAAATCACTGCCTGTGGTGTGGTCAAGACCTCGAGGGCAGCCATCTTTGAGTTAGAAATAGCTTGTGCTTGGAACCCGATGGCCTGGCTTTGACTCTCTGCAACCTTGAGTCACTGGATTTCTCTGAGCTTTGAGTTCCCCATCTCACAGGAGGGGAGGGATCTATCTGACTGCCCTGTGTTGGCAGTTATGTGAGGGCAGCAGGCGTGGACGTACTGGCTATGTGCCTGATGAATAGTAGGTGCTTGGTAAACTTCAGCTTCACATCCTTTTCACTGCTGTAGGCCAGTGCGTCTCACTTTTGAGCATGGATAAGAATCACTGGGCCAGCTTGTTAAACCAGATTTTCATTCAGGAGCTCTGGGGCCGGGGCACAGTATTTGCGTTTCTGACCAGCCCCCCGGGAGGTACTGATGCTGCCCCATCTATAGACCATACTTCGCGTGGCCCTGGTGTGGACCCTTAAACTTACACAAACTTAGTCATGGGCTGTCTCAGAAGGTGCTGAATGACCGATTTCAGTAGCTGGGAATGAGCATTTCACAAGGGGCTTTTTAAAATCTATTACTTCTGTGACAGTGGGGAGAAAAGTAGGTCATGCTATGTGGATCATTTGCTTTTTGAGGAAATAGCTTCCCTAAGAAATTAATTCATTGGATTAGTTTTTTTTTTTTTTTTTTTTTTAACCTTGGTCTTTTTAAAGTACCAAGTAACCTGGTTCTGTCGTTTGCTGTTTCTTCACATTTTTATGTCTGGGAGTGGACTTGAGGTTGAGGACAGATTGTCAGGGACGATGACAAGACTCTGCCCGCCTAGGAGAGCTGATCCTTCTGTGTTCCCCCCGCAGCAGCAGACAGAGTGGCAGCGGTACTTACGCCAGAGCTTGGAGGTAGTGGCCAAAGTGATGGAGCTCCTTCCCACACACGCCTTCTCAACACTGGTAACTCACCGTTTGGAGGGGACAGAGCGTCTAATTATTTCCCTGCGTATATATAGCATGAGTAGTAAGGCTTTTTTGGCTCACCACTATTAAATATATAAAATGTATACATCTTAAACAGAGAAAAATAAATTACCATAACCCACCCTCAAATTTTAAAATGGTAACAGTTTCCCCAAATATTTTAAAATCAACTTTTGGAAGCCCTGTTTTTTTTCCTAAGCTCTTGGGTATAATATGAATTTGACCAATGCCTTCATGCTTTCATCAGTTCAGAGGAGGCCAAGCCAACTAGATTAATTTATAAAAATTACATTGCTGCAAAGCTAACCTCTGTAAATCTCACTCTTGGCAAATTGCCGGGCACTCTCCTTGTTTATGTGCTGGAATCTTGTCACAGAGGCTGATTTCATTCACAAGTGGTGCTTGTTATGTGAGGCAATTTCATGAAGTCCATCTCTCCTCCAAAGGCAAGGTAATCTATCGGGATAGATTTGCATTGCCCAGCCCAGCTGTATCGTGTGTTCTTCTTACGGAGAGAGTCATTTTATTTTGCATCTGTCTTTCTCAGGGACCTGTGGTATTAAAGTCTTAATTTTATTTTAATGGTGAGTTAGCAGCTTTCGAAAGAAAAGATACAACTGGTTATAGCGGTCCTGTCTGCGAATTGAGTAAGGCAAATTGACTTCCAAATAATTTGACTGTCTTTTCACTTAGCAGATCCATATACTTTAACAGGGCATAGCTGCTATTTCTTTCAAGGGCAGGGTTTTCCTTGGGCTCGAAGGGGAGGTAGGCTCTGTCTCAGAGCTCTAGATTTGAGGGCTTGGTGTCCTCTTTTAGGAACATGAGCATCGTAATAATCATGCTCGGCATCCAGGGCTTTGGTTAGAAGAAGTGTCGAACTGATATTTTCTCACTTACTCCAAGTATTAACTGGTGGTTTCAGTTGTAGAAATTGTCAGGGTTGGGAGACACTGAAGGGAGCCACCTCTTCTTAGCTGCATGTAAAGGTCTCCAGAGGAAAGTTTTTTATCCTGCCCCTGCCCCCAGAGGTACTTCTTTTAATGTTGAAATGCTATTAAAATTCACATTTATTATTATTATTTTTTTAATCTTTGTTTTTGTTTTTGTTTCAGTTCCCAGTTCTTCAGGACAATTTAGAAGTTTATCTGGGGTTACAGCAGTTTATAGTGACTTCAGGGTCAGGTAAACTGGCTTTTATTTTTCTCATTTAACCAATTCAGAAAAAAATTGGAGTAATATTTAACTGCTGCCTTCTTTGTTGTCAGAACATGCTTTCTCCACTGCCTCCTCCCTGCTGCTCCATCTCTCTCCATTTCTAAACAGGGAAAATTAAAAAAAAAAAATTATGATTAAAAAGGAGCTGTGGGGGAGGCCGTGACAGTATATTCCAAAGAGGTATTTCAGTGAGAGAAAAGGAACTCATTTGGAACGAAGAGGTAGGACTTTTTAAAACCCTAACAATCGGAATATTTCTCTCTGTCCTTTTAACCAGCTAGTACGCTAGAAACATGGCCTTGACTTTCCTGCAGTGTGTTCTTTCTTCTCTGGCTTTGAGTCAGGATGCAGGAGCAGCTCCGCAGCAGGCGAGCTGGTGGGACCGATCCCAGGGCTTGTTAGCTCTCCTTGTAAATGGCCCGAGGGAGGCTCTGATGGTAGCCAGTTGGAAACGCTTTGGTCTCCCCAGCTTGGGATTCAGGGTTAGCATTTTTTGGTTATTTTGTTAATAATAAATAATAAACATGCCAAGCACTGTATCCTTTGCTTATGTTAGCTTATTTAATTCCCTCAAGTGTCCTGTGAGGTGTAAGAACTAATAATGTTACCCTGTTTAACAGAAGAGGAACTTGATGTTGAGAGATGTTAGTTTACCCAAGGTCACATGGCTTGTTGGTGCTAGGCCCGCCCATGACGGTATAATAGGGGATGATAACCGGTTGAATGAGTCAAAATCTGACATTCTTTCTGCCAGCTGAAAACACCAGAAACTTAACGTCGTGCTTGCCAACACACCTGTGCCCCCCCCCCCACACACAGTCATTTCATACTGCTCTTCCTCACACACAGTTTTCCGTACAGGAGCGGTGGCCCTGGCCTGCCGCTCCTCTGTTGTGTAACTGTTGTTGCAGCCTGGCACAGAGCTGCCCAGGGTACAGCCCATTGCCTGACTGAGCGTGTTATTTGTGGCAGAGCCTCCCCAGGAGGCTCCTTCTGAGGCTGCCCTTCTTGGCCTGTGATGGCTTATTTCCATGACTATGTTAGCTTCCAAATAATCTAGTGGGCCCCAGGGGGTTGGTGGGACTTGGCATGCCCCAGCCACGGGCCCTGGTTGTGTAGAGAGGGTAAGAACGGCGTATACAGAACTTTCAAAAGACCACTTTTCAAAACAAATGCACCTTTAAAATATGCTGTCAACATTAATGGAGGTCATTTGACTGGGTACATATGCCGTAGATGTTTCTAGAATCCATTCTTGAGGAGAGTCATACTGTGGTGGTCTCCCTCAGGGTCACCATTCAAGTTAGAATACACTCAAGACCCTAGAGACATTGTTCTTGATCTTAAAAAAAAAAAAAAAAAAATCAAGCATGTACTCCTTTCCCCCAAAATTGACCCCTAAACTTTTTTTAGTGTTAGTAGCTGACTTTTTTACCTTGCACCGAGTCTATCTTCAAATGAAAATCTGCAGTGATTCTTAAGTCCTTTTTCTGAGAAATAATTGATAACTTAGAGCTTCTCATCTGAGAAGTATAATCTGAGTTTTCCCTAAATGAGACGTCAGATACCCACTCTCGTTGAAGCCCACTGATGGGCAGTTTCACAGCGCAGTTTGCTCTTCCGGATGGTTTCTAAACCTCGGCCCCAGCACTGGTCCTCAGCGCATATACTCCAGTGGCAAAACCTCTCGGGCCCGAGAGAGATTTATTTCCTGTTTTAAAAGGCGCTCTTATCCCTGACAAAGCAAAAGCCAATTTTCCAACGCAAAGGCTATTAAAAAATGGAAACTCTGAGTAGGTTTTGTTCCTTGGTTCCCATGGCCATTTACCCCTCACGTAACCTCCATGCTATATTCGTCAGCCTCACTGCCTCTTACCAGAAACCACGTTCTTTTTTCCCCGATGGGTTAGGTATGGCCCAGGTATGGCCCAGTCCTTCCCTTTGCCTTTACCTTCACGCTGGCCCGAGTTCTTGGGTCTCCTCTGGAGCTTGTGCGAGGGGAGTCCTGCTCTTTCCCCCTGCTCGTCTTCCTGTTCCCACCGCCTCAGTAAAAGCCAAGGCAGCACATGCCCTCGCTCATCCGTCGCTGTGCCTCTCTCACCGCCTCGAGGCATCCTTTGCTCTCGCCGTCTGCCTTTCTCACCACTGGTGACCTGAGAAATCCTCTCATTGGTGGTTGTGCCCCTGGTGCGGCCTTTGGGTCCTTACGTGACCCTCAGGTATCCGTCTTGTCGGGGCGGGGGTCTGGCTTTGGCTGCTCCTCGCTGGGGTCTTCCCTCTTTGGGGCAGTAGTCCCGGTCTTAGCAGCCCTCTTAACTTTTCTGTTTAGCTGTGCAAACTTCCCTGCTTAAGAGATTGCTTCATCGGCAATGTATAGATTTTTGGACTTAGAGTCTTTGTTCTGCCTAGGTTCATCTATGATGTGTTTGTTCTCTCAGGGTGGAATACCTTAAATGCTCCTTTTTATTTTATTTTATTTTTTTTGTCTTTTTAGGGCCGCACCCAAGGCATATGAAGGTTCCCAGGCCAGGGGTCTAATCAGAGCTGTAGCTGCTGGCCTACACCACAGCCACAGCGACGTGAGATCCGAGCCAGTCTGCAACCTCCACCGCAGCTCACGGAAACACCGGATCCTAAACCCACTGAGCGAGGCCAGGGATCGAACCCACGTCCTCATGGATACTAGTCTGGTTTGTTACTGCTGAGCTACAACGGGAACTCCTAAATGCTTATTTTTATACCTTTGCCTCCCAGCCCCCACCCAGTCTCCACCCCTCACCACCACCACCACCCCCCGCCCCCCCAAAAAAAGAAAGAAAAGACTGAACTATATTTAAAGTTAAGATGTTTCCTTCCATGGCAGAGATTTGCCGGTGATCTGTTCTTTGGATGTGGCTGAGGGTGCCCCTAAGGTGCAGGGTGACTTGGTTTATGGAGGTTAGGGCTTTAGTGTGGCCCTGATATTTTGTCTCTAAAACCTATGTGTAGCAGTATTCTCATTTCTTTGCAAACGTTCTGTGCTACTGATGGGAACCGGGAGGGAACTAAACCTTAACCAAGTAGAAGAAAATCTGGGTAGATCTGAAGAGCTTTTCATGGCAGGAACTCTGGCCTGCCTCCTCAAGTTGAGGTGGTACCTCTCCTGATTCCGCGGTGGTGGTAGTATGAGGTTTCTCGGCGGGGGGCAGGGCCTGGAGACCGATTTGGGGTACTTACTGCCTGTGGGTTTGTCTGCCTTGGAGACGGAGTGGGAAGGAACCAGCTGCAACGTTGATTAATATGCACTTCCGATGGCACTCAGTATTAAATTGAATTATATGAAATTGCACTTTGGGTAGGTCAGAAATGGTCAAATATCAGCAATTTCTTATGGTTCAAACCAGTAGTTTAAAACACGCATAGCAGTTCCAAGCTGTTTTTCATTCTAGGCACAGCTTTTGGTCAGACAAATTAGGGCAGGTGATCAGGATGGCAAGGATTCTCAGAGGGAGGGTGACAGGGGAAATGGATGAGGCCCGGGGTGTATTTCAGCCAAGAGGAGATGTGTAAGAACGTGAGCCCTCTCTCCATCCCCCCAAGACGGTCATGTGTCAGCAGGCTCTGGCTTGTGTTTTCTTCTCCCTCAAAGGCTGGGGCCAGGGGTAATGAGGAGGGACTCCAAGGAGGCAGATTTTCCCTGTGTTTTTGACCGGCCCCCTCAAAGACAGAGGACTCCCTCCGGAGGCAGCGGGCTCTCTGTGTTCCCTCGAGGCCTCCAGGAAGAGGCTGCAGGGGCAGTGCTGGGGCGGGCCGTGCATCAGATGTCTGTGTGGATGCGGGCGGCCAAGGGGAGGACGGGCGGGCTGCATCACCGTGACTTCTAAGCTGTCTCATGACCACCTGCTAGGGGAACCTGATTTCGGGTGGTGTTTTGGTTTGGTTTTTAAAAGAGAAACCCAGAAAGGTTTCCTTCACGCTTAAAATATTGAAGAACTTAGTTCTTAGGTTGTACCGAAGGGGACCTAATTCTGGCTAATAAGTACCGTGAAATACATGGAACAGTAGTCGTCGAGATGGGGGAGATGGAGCAGGAGAGGGCGGGTGTGTACTGGGAGACTTGAGGGGTCCTGATGTGGATTCAAATCCTGTCCCCATTGCTCTTCGAAAGATGAGCTGGCCTCTCTCTTTCTGAAGCCTGAACTACCACCCCGTCTAGTTCCAGGGTCTGTTTTTCTGACAGGTTCCATTCCCACAGGACCTTAAGGCTCGGATGGTGTGCCAACAGGTGGAACAACAGGTTTGAGTGTAGCCTGGGCTCCGGTTGCCTAGCAGTAGCCCTGAACACCTCTGACCTTCAGAAGGGGTGTGATGGTGGCACTTGGGTTCCCTGCGAGAGGAGACAGGCACTCTTCCCTCTCACGTGACCACACACGACGAGAACCGCTTCTTGGTTCTGTGTGTTCTCTGAGCTCCTCCGGCCAGTGGTGTGGGTGCTCTCACCCTCCTTAGACCCCCTCAGTGGCCTTGGCAGGGCTGCCTGCAGGCTGAGAATCCCCCTGGGCATTTCTGCCCCAAAGCTCTGCTTGCTGTGGCCTGGGGTGTGGTCAGGCAGGTCAGAGCCAGCTTTGTTACCGGCTCTCTCCTGGAGTTGCCCCTTCCTTTTTGTCCTCCAGCTTCTTGATGTGTGACCCACTGTAACAGCGGCCTTCACACAGTGTCCCATTTTCCAGGCTCCTGTCCTCCCTTTGGGGCTGTCACAGGCTCTGTTCCGGCCTCATCACTTGGAAGTCGGGAGCTGAAGCATTGACCTTGCTCCTCATGGCACCCTCCCCTTCGGTGTCAGCGCTTCTTTCTCCCATTCGCCAGTGTTGCATGCCCCTGTTCACCTTTACACAGTTGGGCGAATGCTCCCAAGGGCAGGGTGAGGAAATTCAGCGCCACCATTGCCGCCCCCGCTAACCCCAGGCTCCCTCTCCTGCTCTGCTTTGCTCTCTGTTCCATTGTATCAAATTGATTTGTCCATTTGTAGTCGCTCATTCTGTACCAGGTGCTGTGCTGGATGCAGGGCGTAGCCCCTCACTGCGGAGGAGTTCAGCGTCAGTGAGGAGACAGGCTCGTACATCATTATCTCCTTGTGTGTGTAGGGTGCCCTGGGAGGATGTAGCGGGGCAGGAATCCTTGACATCCTGGGAGAGGGGGTACCTCGGTGAGCCTGCGGGCTGTGCGAGAGCGCCAGGTGTGCGGGGCCAGAGGGTGACGCGGGGACTCAGGCAGAGACCCCAATCGTGCAGAGGTGCAGAGGAGGCACCAGGGGGCCCTCAGGGGTCCAAATGATAGAGTGGAAGGAGAGGAGGAGGTGAAGTCACACAGATCTGGCGGTGACACCAAGGAGGTCGGGCTTTTCCCTTTGGGCCAGAGGGAGCCCCCGAAGGGTGTGGCACCTCGCTTCTGGGGAGCTGCTGCTTAGATCTGGGTTCGCCATGGAAAGAGGGCTGGCGATACCAGGTTCCTGCCTCCCGACAGAGTGAAATCCTGTGGCGGTGAAGGGAGCAGGTTTGAAAAGTATTTAGGGAGTGAGTGGAGGTGCCCTGTGGCCATTGTCTTCACTATGACCGACCCTCCCTCCCTCCTCCTGGACGCAGGAGGGGCGCTAGGTCAGACTGAGCGCTCTCGTCCGGCTCGGCAGCGGTTCCTGGCTTTGGTAGACCTTTGTGGGGAGAGCTCCAGAGGGCTGGGGGGCGGCGGCATCGGGGACCATCCTGTCCTTCATCCTGCGTCCTCCCTGCTCAGCTCGAAGAAATGAAGTTGAAGGAAAGCTCCAGGCCTTAGAAAAGCACTCACTCTTTGTTGTTCGTCATCAGTACAACCGTGGAATAAGGCTCTGTAATTTACAGGGTTTTTACACATTCAGCCCTTCCTGTAGTGACTTAGATGGTAGCATTCGTTTCCATTTTAACGATGAGGAAACTGAGGCTTAGAAGGGCCCTCTGAGGTAGAGAGCCTGCAAGTGGCAGGGGATCTGTGTCTTAGGGATCCGGGTCCTGCGGCCTTGTGCCACACGGTGCTCCCTACAGGTTCTGGGCTGGAGTGCCCGGTGCACCTGTTCTTTGAACAGGGCGCATCCTACCTGTCAGCCGTGCAGAGGGCAGTCATGGATCAGACTGGTCCGTGTGGGCACGCCCCAGGCTCTCTGTCCCTCTCCCTCCACTCCATCTGTCTCTCCCTGTGGCCTTGGGGTGCATGTGGGTCTGGCTGTAGGTGGAGCCTGCCCAGTTGCCCTGCTGGGTACTGGGAAGCAGCCTGCAGGTCGCCGTGCTTCAAAAATTGGTTGTGCGAAACGTAGCCTGCCTGGATGAGCTGCTCTTTGTAGTGGTGATTAAAGCGTGTTTTTCTATGACAAACCATCTGAGGCGCTGTGTTCCAGGACACAGGTTGAACATCACAGCGGAGAATGACTGCCGGCGGCTGCACTGTTCCCTGCGAGACCTGAGCTCCCTCCTGCAGGCCGTGGGCCGCCTCGCCGAGTACTTCATCGGGGATGTCTTCGCCGCGCGCTTCAGCGACGCCCTCACGGTGGTGGAGAGGTGGGTCGGCAGTTAGAGCAGGGAGCTCAGCCGTGCCTGCCCAGCTGAGGGCCAGCGTGTTGCCAGGCACCTTCTGTTGCCCCCGGTGAATCAAGGCGCCCTCCGCCATATCTGATGGAGCAGTCACTTACGCTCTCTGAGCTTCAGGTCCCTCGTCCATAAAACAGAATAGATGTAGCATCTTACGGGCTTATTTTGAGAATTGAATGAGGTCAGGCACTGAGCACAGGGTCTCGCCTGTAGCAGAGAGTAAATATAGCTGTTATTTCCTGGAAGATCTTTGTATAGGTATCAAGACAGGAGTAACCTCAGAAGAAACCAGGTGAGGTCAGTCCTAGGTCTTTGCTCATTGGATAAAGAGACATTAAGAAAGGACCAAGGAGTAAGCAGAAGGCACTATCTGAGATCTCAGAGGTGGGACTTTGTCTGGTCCTGTTAGAATAGAACTGGCTTTTCCAGTCCTCCTAGTGTCCTAAGGAGTGGAAGCTGGGCAGCCTCTAAGCCTGGCCTGAGAGGTGGTTCCCCGCCTCCCCACCACCAAGCTGCTGTTACTGCTTCTTCCTCGGGGTCCCTCACAGGGTTTATGGCTGCCTTTGCTGAGGAGCATGTCATACCACCCAGTCCCTCCGCTCCCCTCTCATGAACTCATAGGCTTAAAAAGTCATATGCTTAAAATGTGACAGGCGGGTCAGATCGTTTCAAGCTAGTAGAAGTTGATTAGATGGCTCAAAACCGGGTAGGTGTGGGTCCAGCCCAAAGGTGAGCCAACGGGTGTTTTCGGTGGCCCAGTACCTGGGGTGGCGGGTGGGGGAACTAGGCCCCACGCCTAGGTTACTGGCATACCAGCTTGGTGCTAAAAGCAGAGATGACTAGGAGTTTTAATTAAATCTTTAAAGGCCAGATTAATATTAATAATAAAAGCAGCATACAGTATAGTAGGAAATTCTGTAGAGTAGTTTTGTACATTTCTTTCATTTTTATCCTTAGAGGGACAAGTATTGTCATTTTCTCTTGAGTAAACTGTGGCCCAGAGAGGCTGAGTGCCTTTCCCCAGGTCACACCGTTCATGAGAGGGGAGCACGTGGACTTGAACCAGTTTCCTGAGTCCAGATGCTGTGCTCTTTCCAAACCCTAGAGCTACTTCCAGGGTCCTTTTTCCTCTTCTTCCTGCAAGGCCTGTTTCTACTGATCATTAGGAGGAATAGAACATGTCTTTCTGTCTGAGATCGTGTTTTCTGAATTTAAACTTAAGCAATATGTTATATCCACCAGTCATCTCAACTTCATAGCGAGATAAGTGATCCGAGATCCTGAATTGTCACTGTGTGGGTCCTTACATTTACACACACACAGCTTTCTGTACTGCGTAGGTTTGCAGGTTTTGGTACATAAAGATACTTTGCTGTCTTCCTTTAGAACAAAGTATGAGAGAAGCCTCCTTGATGTGGCTATGTGATCTCAGTAGCCAGTCTGATGAGCAGGAACGCAAAGGTTACGTAAAACAAACTTAATGTTAAGACTCTTAAACATAGACATATTAAAAGACACCTAGAAGTTCGTTTTTAGTGTAGAACAGTAAAGAACATTGTTGAAGGTAAAAGCAATGTAAAGTCACGTAGTGTACGATTTCATTTCTGTGAGGTCCTCGGTGTGGTCAAACCATAGAGACAGAAAGTAGCATGGCGGTGGCCCGGGGCAGGAGGCGGTATGGGGAGTTACTCTTTCATGGATACAGAGGGTCAGTTTTACCGGATGCAAGGCGTAACGGAGATCGAAGGTGGGGATGGTTGCACATGATGAGTATACTGACCACGGCAGAACTGTATGTACACTGACTGTGTGACTCTGAGGAGGATAGGAGAGTTCCAAGAGTTAATACCATGTGTGCAGTCATCTCTCACTTATTGATGGTAACTGTTTTGTGTCTGGTTATCACCATCAGCACATCCCTCTTCCTAGGCCTTCAGATTGGGAGTCCTTGGCTCTTTTATCCTGACTTCCTTGACTGACTGGACATAGCTCTTTCTGACTGCTCCCCAATCCTGAATAATTTGTGCCTCCAGCTTGTGGTTTGGAGTAAAGTCTTGCTTTCTCGCCCCAGCAGAGAGGAGTGCTTTTCACAGTACGGACCACATGCATCAGAGTCCCCTGGATGCTTCTCAGAGATGAACGTTTCCAGACCCCCCTCAAAGCAACAAGAGTCAGTCTGTGGGGTAGCAACTCCAGTTGATTCTTATGCTCCGCGGAGTTTGAGACCCTCTGCCTTGTTGGGTTGAGGGAGAGAGACACGCTGTCTTCCCGGGTGCCCCTCTCAGACCTGCTTCCCTGTTTCCTTACAGAGTAGGCCCTGAGAGGTCTCTAGTTTTAGCCAGGTCTCTAGGGTTTTTGTTTGTTTTTTAATGTTTACTCAGAAAGGAGTGTTAGTCTCTACTGGGAAATGGGAAATGCCTCTTTCATTTTCATTAGAGCTGACTTTAGTTATTATGCAAACTTTGTGTATAGTTAGTGAGTCCTGGGGCAACCAGTGGACTCAGTAATTTGCTTCTCAAAGAATTGTTTTAGGAGTTAAAAATACCCTAATGTTTTAGAAGCTCTTGCGTCCCCCTCCTCCCACCCTAGTGTTTGATCATGAACATTTTCAAATCTTCAGAAAGTTAAACAATTATTTAGGAAATGCCCATATACCCACCACCTAGATTTTACAGTGAACATTTGGTGTATTTTCTTTATCATATATCTATCCACTGGAAACATTTTTTCCAGTTTTTTTTTTTTTTCTATTGTGGCAAAATACACATAAAATTTTATGTCCTAATCATTTGTATTGTATGTGTTATGTTCTCTGTATCCGATATCTATATTGTTTGTAAAAATTTTTGAGACTGTAAGTAATGCTTTAGATGGTATCTTAGTGTATAAATCTTTGTGCATGTCTCAGATTATATCTTTGGGATAAAAGGGAAGACCTGATCTTGATTCTTTTTTGGTTGAATAAAAGGCTGTCCTCAAGACTTTTGTTGGTACCTTGTCTATTTTGTCTATTTTAGTTCCTAAGGTGAATATTTTCTCTTCTTCTTTGCCAATAGGTTGGTCAAAGTCACTTTGTATGGATCTCAGATCAAATTGTACAACATTGAGACTGCTGTGCCCTCGGTGCTGAAGCCTGATCTCATTGATGTGTGAGTATAGTTAGATGTTTGTGTGTTCTCGGAAAGACCTTGTCCTTTGGCCCCAGATGGTTTTATAGATAAAAAGGAACTTAGGGGCTGCAGTGAAAAGAAGAAAAACTCCTATCTTCAAATCTAGAAAGAAAGATTGTTTATTGGGGGTGGGGGGCAGAGGTGGCTGGAGTAAGAGGAATTCATTGGGCAGATGAGAGTTGGGAGCAGAGGGTATATATGGAGTCTGCATTTCAGGCAGAAAGAACAGCACAAGCCATGACACGAGAGTGTTGCAGAGTCCCGCAGCTGGGAAGGTGGTGCGCAGTTTGTGTGGTGGGAGCCGAGGCTGGATAGGCACGTTCGGGCTATTTCACCTTGAATGCCCTGAGTCTTGTCGTGTAGACTAGTGACTGAAACTGCAGGGTACAGAAGAATCGCTTGGGGAACATATTCCCTCTGAAGGATGGCATAAGGCTCGGGTATTCATTTGCATGTTAAATAAGAGTTTCAGGTGGTTTTGAAGCAGGACATCCAGAGACCACACTTTGAGAAACTTTATAGACAGTGGGAAGCCATCAGGAAAGTGACACAGGGAGGGAATAGAAGAATGGGGACTGGACATCACACTGCCCAGAAGGCTTGCTCTAGACTAGAGTGGGAATTGGCAAACTGGCCTGTGCCAAGTCCATCCCACTGCCAGCTTGTGTAAATAAAGTTTTATTGGAACACAGCCATGCCCATTCATTCACAGGTTAAATCTGTGGCTGCTTTTCCACTGCAGAGGCAGGGTTGAGTAGTTGTGACTGAGAGTGGATGGCCTGCAAAACCTAAAATAATTACTTACACTCTGGTTTTTGCAGAAAAAGTCTCTAATCCCTCTTCTAGAGCATTCTTGAGCTTCAAATTAGACAAATAATTGAAAGAAAGTGTCATTTACTGTGGTGGTTGAAAACATTTTTAACACTGCTTTCCTTTTGAAGAATTTAGAGAAATCTTCTCCCAAGAAAGATGCTGATTTGGAGTTCCCGTCGTGGCACAGTGGTTAACGAATCTGACTAGGAACCATGAGGTGGCGGGTTCGGTCCCTGGCCTTGCTCAGTGGGTTAATGATCCGGCGTTGCCGTGAGCTGTGGTGTAGGTTGCAGACGCGGCTCGGATCCCGCGTTGCTGTGGCTCTGGCGTAGGCCCGTGGCTGCAGCTCCGATTCGACCCCTAGCCTGGGAACCTCCACATGCAGCGGGAGCGGCCCAAAGAAATAGCAAAAAGACAAAAAAAAAAAAAAAAAAAAAAAGAAGAAAGATGCTGATTTGCTCATAAACGTAACACCTTGCACACAATTTGAGGAAGGGTTAGCGCTCTTCCCTTCAGCCATAAGGGGCGCTGTAAATTTGATCGATTGACTGAAATGCTTAAATGTGCCAAAGACAGACTTTAATGTCTTCTTTCTCGTTTTTGGAGGTGGCGGGGGGGGGGGGCACCCCACAGCATGTGAAGCTCCTCAGACCAGAGATCAGACCCAAGCCGCAGTAGCAACCCAGGCTACTGCACTGACAATGATAGGTCTTAATCCTTTGAGCTATAAGGAATTCCATGTCCTGATACTTTTTAATCAGTGGATGCTAAATATAAAATAACTTCTCTGTCACTATGAATTTCAAACTTCCAGTATTTATTTATATATTTGCTTTTTAGGGCCACACTTGCAGCATATGGAAGTTCCCAGGCTAGGGGTCGAATCAGAGCTACAGCCGCCAGCCTATACCACAGCCACAGCAGTGTGGGATCTGAGCTGTGTCGGCGACCTACACCACAGCTCACAGCAACGCTGAATCCTTAACCCACTGAGCAAGGCCAGGGATCAAACCTGCATCCTCCTGGATACTAGTCAGGTTCATTACTGCTGAGCCATAACAGGAACATCAAACTCCCAATAGTTACATTTTCTTTACTTTAAGGTACACAGTACCATTTCTTTCGTTCTTTTTTAAAGGGCCACACCCATGGCACATGGAGGTTCCCAGGCTAGGAATCCAGTTGGAGCTGTAGCCACCAGCCTACGCCAGAGCCACAGCACACGGCAGTGCAGGACCCTTAACCCACTGAGCGAGGCCGAGGATTGACCCCGAGTCCTCATGGATGCCAATCGGGTTCGTTAACCGCTGAGCCACGATGGGAACTCCCATAATACCATTTCTTACTAACGTCTTATTTTGGAAAAGTTTAAATGTATAGAAAAGGGGAAAAATGGAGTGAACACCCATATACTCTAAAGCTAGATTCATCAGTGATAAATGTTTTGCCCCATTTTTTTATTGTGCCTTCTCTTTGTAAACATACGTGTTACACACATCCATTTTTGTGTGTGAACTGCTGGAAAATGCAGACTACATGTTATTTTACCTTTATATCCTCACGTATCTCCTTAGGGACATTCTCCTGTGTAATGATGATACCTTTATCAACGCTCAAAAACTTTCATAGATACAGTAATATCATTTCATATTTTTAAGAACATGTGTGTACTCTTAAAATAAAAACTCCATATTCAGATTTTTCCAGTTGTCCCAAGAATGTTCTTTTTACATATATATCAATAGATATATATTTTTTGGATACAAGTTCTAACTAGTGAATCACACATTATGTTCGTCTCCTATAGACTAGACCAGTTCCCCAAATCGTGTGTGTTTGGGAGGGGTGTGGAGAAAGACTGACTTTTGGAGATACAGACCTTAGGGTTTTTTGTTTTTTTGGGTTTTTTTTTTTTTTTTTTTAAGAACATTTAAAAAAAATCTGGATTTGTCTGGTTGGTTTTTCTCTGTATTAGGTTGAGGTTAAACGTTTTAGCAGGAATCCTGCATCCATGATGATAGCCTTGCATCATATCTAGAAGCACTGGAGGTCACTGTGCCCTGTTATGGTTGATACTAAGTTTGATTTTTAAATAATATCTCCCTGTATCCTCGCTCTTTCTGCTGAAAGGTCTTAGAAGCAGTGATACCCCGGCAGCAATGCTGCCTTTAGTACTTAGGCTCTTGGTTTCTAAAATACTTTCTCCAGTTAAAGGAACAAGAGCTCCTTGGAGAAATGCTCCAAGTCTGGGGCAGGTTGACCCTGTAAAATCTTGTAAAGTCGGTAAAGAATGTCAGGAACATACAAAAAGGACGCAGTGGGCTGTAGCTCGAAAGGGTTTTTCCTGGTCCTTCTCAACAATTCGATCATCAGGAAAGAAGGATGATAATGAATGATAATAAATGGAGTATAAAGAATCCATCATACAATTTTTAAAAACAAGATGAGGGAGGGAAAGCTTTTTTTTTTAACAGAAGAATACAGCTAATGAACAGTAAAGAAAGAATTTGAAAAATCGCTGATTTGCAACCACCAGTGTCAGAGTGATTTAGGCAGGGATCCTCAATTGGTGTTTGTTGGGGAACAGGTATATTTACACAGTCGTGAAGTATCGTCCCACAGATTACTTACTAATTTTTTCAGAAAATGGAAAAATTACCCATTTATGTTTTCTTCTTCTTCGTCTTCTTTTTTTTTGGTCTTTTTGCCATTTCTAGGGCCGCTCCCGCAGCATATGGAGGTTCCCAGGCTAGGGGTCTAATCAGAGCTGTCGCCGCCAGCCTACGCCAGAGCCACAGCAACGCAGGATCCGAGCCATGTCTGTGACCTACACCCCAGCTCATGGGCAACGCCAGATCCTTAACCCACTGAGCAAGGCCAGGGATCGCACCCAAAACCTCATGGTTCCTAGTCAGATTCGTTAACCACTGAGCCATGATGGGAACTCCACCCCATTTATGTTTCTTAGAAGGTCTGGTGTTTATAAGCTCTGACACAACTGCCTCACTTTTTAAAAGGTATATTATTATTATCTTTGATGAATTATGAGCTTTCGTGATGTATATTTTATTGCGTGTATAGTGCAGTTCAAAATTGGCAAAAACCAAACAGTAATCTTTGTTGCTTCAAGCCTCTAGCTAGATACCATGTATAGTGCGATGGGAGGTTAAACTTGAGAGGCTCATGGAGTTCCCTGGTGGCGCAGTGGGTTAAGAATCCAGCATTGTTGCTGCTGTGGTGCAGGTTTGATTTCTGGCCCTGGGACTTCACAGGAGTGGCCAAAAAACAAAAACAAAAACAAAACTTTTAAAAAATCGAGGGTCTGGAGTTCCCGTTGTGGTGCAGCAGAAGTGAATCCGGCTAGTATCCATGAAGATGCAGGTTCGATCTCTGGCCTTGCTCAGTGGGTTGAGGATGCGGTGTTGCCAAGAGCTGTGGTGTAGGTCTGTGTTGCTGTGGCTGTGGCATAGGATGGCAGCGGCAGCTCCAGTTTGACCCCTAGCCTGGGAACTTCCATGTACCGTGGGTGCAGCCCTGAAAAGAAAGAAAATCAAAAAAAAAGAAAAAAATAGAGAGTCTTATAACCAAAGTGTATTTATAAAGCTGTAATTCCTGGTCTAACCTGATCTGTAGTTATGGATGTAAACTTTTTACGAGTTCCCAAGTCAGTACATCACCACTTAAGTTCTTTGATTCTGTTTTTGTTATTTCTTCTTCTCTTGGGTGAACTCACATGTGCCACCGAAAGACTGAGTGAGATCTGGTAGACATTAGCAGACTGCCTTCTGTGTGCCAGGCAGTGGCGGCATATTTAGATGATGGGTGTTACCTTTTAGGCCCTCCGTGGTAAGTAGGTGGTGTCTGGGCTTTCACATGTGTCCTGGAAGAGTGAATGCGATGGATGGAGTGCTTACCTCACATGGAAGCAAGTTTCGTGCTAATAGAGCTTGACCTTAGCCTTTAACGTGGCGTCTTCTCTCCTTTCACAGGCATGCTCAGTCCCTGGCTGCCCTGCAGGCTTACTCTCACTGGTTAGCGCAGTACTGCGGCGAGGCCCACCGGCAGAACACGCAGCAGTTCGTCTCGCTCATCTCCACCACCATGGATGCAGTCACACCTCTGATCAGCACCAAGGTCTTGAGACAGCGAAGGCTGCACCTTTTCCCTTAACCCTGTGTCTGTCCTCTGTTCCCCTGCCCCTTTATTATAACACTCAAATGTGAGCTAGAGCGCTAGACCCAAGTGCTTTACCACTGGGATGGAACTCTGTGTCATTTCACCTTCCTTTTCAGTTGTAGTCCCTGCAAATTCAGGTGTCACTCTCTCTGTTCCGTTCTCTCCGTCCCACATGACTACGTGCTCATTGCGGAAAAAGTACCATACTGTTCAAATGCACAGACTGAAAAATTAAGGCACTCTAGACTCCCTTCCTCCCAAACATTTTCCTTGCCAAGGGAAGCACTGTCAACAGTTTGTAGTAAATCCGACGTCATTCTGTTTTCCTGTACGTAAGTAAAGTTTGTACAGAGCTGGAGCCAGATCTTCTTTCACTTAACAGCATGCCTTGGAGACCTTTACACACGTAGAGCAAGTTCAGTTTTTCAAACCGACCAGTGCTGTTCTATAGTGGGCGGGGGGAAGGATCAGTTTTCTGTCGATAGAAATTAGATTCTTATATGTACATCCCATAGGATGGATTCCTGGACGTGTAATTACCAGGTTGAAGATTATATCCATGTAAAATTTGATAGATTCTCAGGTGGCCTCCAAGAAGACAGCCAGTACTATTACCAAACATTACTAAGGCACATAGATACTTCTTTTTCTTCTCCTTTTCCCTTCCTCCCCCTCCCCCTTGTTTTCTTTTTCTTTTTTTGCTCTTTAAGGCTGCACCCTCGGCCTGTGGAAGTTCCCACGGCTAGGGATTGAATTGGAGCTACAGCTGCTGGCCACACCACAGCCACAGCAACATGGGATTCAAGCCCCATTTGCGACCTACACCACAGCTCATGGCAACACTGGATCCCCGACTCACTGAGTGAGGCCAGGGATCGAACCCATGTCCTCATGGATACTAGTCAGATTCGTTTCCATTGAGCCACGACAGGAACTCTTTCTCTTTTTCCTGCCCTTCCCTGCCCTTCTTTTCTTTCTCTCTTTCTCCCTCTTTCCTCCTTCCTTCCTTCCTTCCTTTCTTTCTTTCTTTCTTGTAGTTTTCATCATACATGGCATTCTGTACCCCTAGTGATAGAACAGTATATTGTTTTCTGTAATTTTTGTTGTGTGTATAATTGTAATTTGTAAATGAGTTATGATAGCCTGTGAGGGGGTTGTTTCAAAATTGACCTATCCATTGTGGGTCTCTTAAATTGCCTCCATTTGATAAAAAGTCATTACAGATAATTTTGAGATGTGGGTACTCATGAATGTAGCTTTATCCCTTTAGGTAATTTTCTTCGAGTAAGTGAGATTATAGGATTAAAGGTCTAGGGATATTTTGTGGTTCTAGGAAATCATGGTAATTTTCTTCCCTAAATCATTCTGCATTCCACTGACTCTTTGGTGGGCTGTTGTCACCACAGTCTTACTAGCACTAGGTCCTGTCTACCAAGAGTTTTCTCTTTTTTTCTAATTAAAAAAATTTTTTTCTTTCTTTCTCTTTTGCTAATTTGAAAAGGATAGAATGGTACTTGAGAATTTTTATGGCCATGTTGAGGTGAAGGAAGTAGGCGAGCCTGGGTGATGGATGGAGTACAGACGGTGGGGGGTGGAGAGAGATCGTGGCTGGGCTGGAGCAAGTGGAGTGAGATGAACAGCCTCACGTTATTTGAATGATGTGCCAAGGAGTTTGCCTGGTGATTTAAGAGCTGATGGGGAGCCACTGTGGATTGGTGACGGCGTTCAGAGATGCCGGTGACTAAGAACCGGAGGAACCGGAGGTGGTGCTCTTGGCTTGTGGACAGGGCAAGGAAGAGGACGCCCTTCACTGGGCATCGTTCTGGGGCTTCTCCGAGATAGAGCCTAGGTGCTATCGTTTGGCATCCGAGAACCACCCTTAGCTTGTGGCTGCCTCATCAAGTTCTGCTACTCCTGCCTCACAGGAGAGGTCGTGAGCTGACCTGTCCTCCTCCCCCTCCAGGTCCAAGACAAGTTGCTGCTGTCTGCGTGCCACTTACTGGTCTCACTGGCCACCACTGTGCGACCTGTCTTTCTGATCAGCATCCCTGCAGTACAGAAAGTGTTCAGCAGAATCACCGACGCCTCTGCCCAGCGACTTGTTGATAAGGTGAGGGCCTTGGCTGGGGCTCTGAGGGGCCTCTTTGCGTTCTTTTGGTTTAAGGGCTACCCTGGGGTCCCTAGAGCCCTGTGGCTTGGACTCAGGGAAGCTGAGGAAGAAGAGGCTGGCTTTTCTTTTTGCCCTTAGAGCTTACAGGTTTGCCCTCACTCTTAGGTGGGTTTCTTCATGTGTGGTGTCCATGCAGCCTCAGTGCTCTCTTGTTAGGCCCCTCCCAACATGGTCAGAAAACCGTCCTCCCAGCAGGCACGGAGGGTGTGCTGCCTTGAAAGCTGGCAATTTGGCTGGGGCTGTGGGAGTCCTCTTTGCATTCTTTTAGCTTTAAGAGTCTGCTTTTGCTGTTAAATGTTTGCTTTCTTAGAGTTGAGATACTCCAGACAAGTATACTCTTCAAAAAGCCTCCAGGAGGCTGAGGCCAGAAGTTTAAAAACAACAAAACAGGGGTGTGGGGGTCAGAGGGGAGTCAAAAAGTTACTTACGAGCACCTGGGACAGGGATGTATTGGTTCAGACTTGGCGCCACGGGCACATTGACTGTAAGAGACTCTTAACAGCGCTGTTCTGAGTAGCTTCTCCGAGGGCGTCAGAAGCCGGCAGCTCGAAGACGAGTTAGATTCAGTGTCTGTGATTTCTCCCTCTGTAAGGCTTGGAGCAGTGACAGCACCAAGAATGATGGTTGATGCTGACCCTGGGATGTGCTTGACCCAGACTTGGTGTTAACTGCTTCAATTTTTCTTTCCTCCCTGGACTGGACCAAGGTCCTAGGCCCAGGTTTTAAGAAAGAAGCCTGAGGCCTGAGCTCAGCATGTGTGGTGGGTGCCAAGGTTGGGTCAGGTGCAGCCCCTCTGCTGTTCACATTGCTGCAAACTTCTGATGGTGCCTCGGGGGCTCTCTTTCAGGCTCAGGTGTTGGTGTGCCGAGCCCTCTCTAACATCCTGCTGCTTCCATGGCCAAACCTCCCAGAGAATGAGCAGCAGTGGCCTGTGCGCTCCATCAACCACGCCAGCCTCATCTCTGCCCTGTCCCGGGATTATCGCAACCTGAAGCCCAATGCTGTTGCCCCGCAGAGGAAGATGCCACTGGATGACAGTAAGTGGCCCCTAGGCAGGGCCAGCTTGAGGAAAGGTAGGGCAGGCATCATTCTTCCTTTGTGACAGGTGGAATTTGCATCTGGGGCTTGGGGGAGAAGTTATCTGTCCAGAGTCACACAGCAGCTAAGCAGAAGAGTGGGACTTGGTGGCAGAATCCTGCTTATTTGTGGAATTCAGTGAACACATCAGCCAGACCTATTTCCTGAATGCACGATGCTCCCTCTCTCATTTAAAATGTTTAAAAAAAAAAAAAAAAAAGGGAAAATCATCCATTTGAAGGCTCTTTTTGTTTGTTTGTTTTTGCTTTTTTTTGGGGAAAAAAAAGCACCCGTGGCGAATGGAGGTTCCCAGGTTAGAGATCGAATCGGAGCTACAGCTGCAGGCCTACACCACAGCCACAGCAATGCAGGGTCCAAGCTGTGATCTATGCCACAACTCATGGCAATGCCAGATCCTTAACCCACTGAATGAGGCCAGGGATCGAACCTGCAACCTCATGGTTCCTAGTTGGATTCATTTCTGCTTCGCCACAATGGGAACTCCTGAAGGCACTATTGATAAATGCTTTCTGTGGATAAAAATCCTATGATTATTGATTCATTTCAGATATTTGTATAAGCAATCAAAGGTGTTCACTTCTGCACACTGGGAAACATGAATTTTGAAACTTTTAAACTTTTCTCCAAATAAAAATATTTTAGAGACTTTGAAAGAGCTTGGTATCGTCACAAATGACACTTCAAGTTTGATTGTTTATATTAAAGAAGAAGAAAAATGAATCACGAGAACTCAGTAGTTTAAGTAGCAGGCATCAGATTTCTCTGAAAAAATCTTCCTGAAATAACAAATATAGAAATATTTTGAAAATGCAGTTTGTTTCCATAGAAAGAAAATAACAGAACACGTTCGGTGATAATGTAGACAGAAATGCTTTGTGAAATGTTAGTTAACATACTTAACATTCTTTTTTACTGAAACATTACTTTTATGATTAGGAATAGGAACACATGCTCATTGTACAAAAATATTAGAATAGTATACAGAAGGAGGAGTTCCCGTCGTGGCGCAGTGGTTAACGAATCCGACTAGGAACCATGAGGTTGCGGGTTCGGTCCCTGCCCTTGCTCAGTGGGTTAACGATCTGGCGTTGCCGTGAGCTGTGGTGTAGGTTGCAGACTTGGCTCAGATCCCGCGTTGCTGTGGCTCTGGCGTAGGCTGGTGGCTACAGCTCCGATTCGACCCCTAGCCTGAGAACCTCCATATGCCGTGGGAGCGGCCCAAGAAATAGCAACAACAACAACAACAACAACAACAAAAGAATAGTATACAGAAGGAAAAAGAAACTTTTTTTCCCGTCTTTTTACGGCCACACCCTTGGCATATGGAAGTTCCTGGGCTAAGGGTCAAATTGGAGCTGTAGCTGCAGCTGCAGCTGCAGCCACAGCAACGCTGGATCTGAGCTGTATCTGTGACCTACAGTGCAGCTCGTGGCAATGCCGGATCCTTAACCTACTGAATGAGGCCAGGGATTGAACCCACATCCTCACAGAGACAACACTGGGTCCTTAGCCTACTGAGCTACAACAGCAACTCCCAAGAATGCTGAAATCTCCCCATTTTTAGTATCGTGGAAAATAGCTATTTTAACTCTTGTTATTGCTGTCAACCTTAATAATTTTACCAGGGAAAGTGAGTTTATTCAGGAATAGCCAGAGGAATTGCGAGTTAGGATATGAGGACTGTGGCAAACTATAGGCAAATCCAAAGAACTCCTAAGGGGAACTCACTTTTGTAGGGCGAAAGGGGGAGTTGGGAGAGCCTGTAATAACCAGAGTCCATTGGTGGAAGCTGGGAGTCCACAGAGTTTGAAGTCTTCTCATTGGTTGGGCTGCTACAGTCTGATTGGCTGGACCGTCTTCAGGTGGAAGAGTAGTTTTCTTCTTCCTGCTGAGTAAAGTAGGCAATACCTTCCTATTTGGAGTAGTTGACAATACGTGGTGGGATGTGATAGCTTCCCCTGCAGACCTGTCCTGACTCCCGTTTTAGCTTAAGTTTATGTATTATTGTATCTCTTCTTCCCTACGGCCCCCTGAGGTAAGTGTAATTATCCCTACTCTGCAAGTGAAGAAATGAAGTCCGGGAAAGTTTTTCCTATACCAACTGTATACTTTGAAAAATTTCCAGACCTACAGAATAGTTGAAAGATGAATGAGCAGTGGTATATCTTTCACCGACTGTTAATATTTTGCCACACTTGTGTTCTCCTCAATCTCACATACTTTTTAACTGAGCCATTTAAAGGAAGTTGCTGACGTCAGCATTTTATGCTTGAATACTTATCCGTTATCTTTGAGAAGGAGATACTCTCTTTTATATAACCAGGACACAATTAACACAACTAAGCAGGCTGTGGAACATTGTGACAGTAATGTCGCTTAACATATAGACCACATTTAAACTTTTCCCAATTGTTATAAAAAGGATCGTGAGTTATATTGGGTTGTCTCAGCTCTTTAAATATAGCAAAAACTCCTATTTTTTGGTTTTTCATAACATGACTTTTTTTTTTTTCTGTCTTTTTCAGGGCCGCACCCAAGGCATATGGAGGTTCCCAGGCTAGGGGTCAATTAGAGCTGTAGCCGCTGGCCTGCATCACAGCTCACGGCAACGCCAGATCCTTAACCCACTGAGCAGAGCCAGGGATCGAACCCGTAACCTCATGGTTCTTAGTCGGATGCGTTTCCACTGCACCACGACGGGAACTCCATATAACATGACATTTTTAAGAGTCCAGACCTGTTTTCTTATAAAATGTCCTGTAATCTTCTTCTGTCTGATGGTTACCAGCAGTTTTTGGCAGGAGTACCACCTGGGTAGTGACCTGGGCTTTTGCTGCATCACTTCTCTTTGTCCCATTATTGGCGATGCTCAGTGTGATCACCAGCTTCAGACAGCGTCTGCCAGTCTCTCCACTGTAAAAATCCCCCCACCTCCACCCCCAGGCCTGGCAGGTGTAAGTTGCTCTGGATCCTAGAGAAAGTGGTGGTGTCAGGCGTCAGGCTTGGGTCTGAATGACGCTGTGCTCTTTGCCACCTAGCCCCTTTCTTCTCGACGGCATTGTTTTCAGTGCTTTTAGAACATTCTGTCCTGTAGAAATAGCAATTTACATAGTCCCTATTTTGACATGTTCCTGTTTTTTTCCTATGTGTGCATATTTAATCCACTTTCCTATTGCACATTTAATGGTGCTTTTGGTTTTCCACTTGCACATTTTTGTGACTAAGTTTTGGTTCTTGTTTAAATTTCCTTACACACCAAAGGTCAGACTGTGGTCTCTTGATTGTGTTCGCTTTCCCCCGAGCTGCCTTCCCTGTGCCCTGTGTGTTTTGGGGGAAGTGCCTGCCCCGTGCAGTTTGTGGCTCGGTAGTGTTGAGTGAAGGTACCTTTCCTTCCCTTTCCGGCCTCCCTGTGACCGGCCTTTAGTGGACCAGGCCTGTCGTGAGCCATTGTCTCCTTTCATGCCCGGTCGTGTGAGTCAGGTGGTATTACCTCTTCACATTTTTCAGATGAGGAAACTGAGATTCAGAATAAGCAGAGTTAGGAGTCAAACCTGATTCCATCCACCTCCGAGGCGTGGATTCTTTCTGCTCTCCCCTTCCCTGGAAACTGCTGCAGCCCCCACAGAGGCTGGGGTTCTGGGGGGTCAGGGCCACGCGGAGCCCTGCCAGCTGGAGACTGGCTCTCAGCTCAGCTCCGGATTTCCCGCTGGAGCTCTGCCAGGGTTGAATCAGCTGAGCTCAGACTGAGTCCTGGAGCCCTTGAGGCAGCTAAGGGGAAAAAGAATCTCACTGGTGCTGGATTTTCTGATATGCCAAGCGCTTTGCTAGAATCACGCCGAACCTTGTCTCTAACCCTCACGGCACCTGCAGAGGCGGGGGCTGCTGGCCAACCCCGTGTACTGATGAGGACCCCGCCTCCGGTGTGTAGCCACTTTGCCCACGTGCACTTCACATCCAGGCTCCTCTGACCTGGGCCTTTGCGCTGCCTGTTTGCTGGCCACGGCCTCTCTTGTCCCCGTGTGCTGTGTGGCGTACCTGTGAGCTCTTACATCAGGGTATTGCTAGAAGTATTTGTCGTCAATAACATATAGTGACAACATAATAACAACGCAAAGTACATATTTCTTCAGGCCACAGGCCTAATAGGCCAAAGATTGATCAGGCAATTGATCCCTTAACACAGCAGCAGTAGGTGTGCATGGCCGGTGCTGTGTAGGTTACTAGTCTGGAGTCGCGTCTGCAGTTGCGTCTGCAGGTGAAGGAGTGTCTGACCTGCAGGTGTCCATTCTTGCCTGTGGTAATTATATTCCTGTGGCACTTGTGACGCTTCTATTCTCACTCGTCTATTCACCATCTTAGAGTATTGATTCAGTCCAAGACGCCTAACCTGAGGGACAGTTCATCTTTTCTGGACTCGTTTCAGGTGGATAGCGGCGAAACACTGAGCAGCCTGGCAGGCAGGCGGGCAGCTGGGGCCCTGACAGTAAAACGGGAACCAAAAAGGAAGAAAAGGATTTAGAAAGGTCCAGAGAGCGGTTGATGGCTCAGTCAGAGACTTGCGTGTGGCTGCCATCCGAATACCTTTGCAGATTTCCTCCCTTGCCCTCTTACTCTGCTTCATCCTCAGACAAGTCATAATGTGCAACTCATTCTTGGTTTGCAGCCAAAGTGATTATCCACCAGACACTGAGTGTCCTAGAAGATATCGTGGAGAATATCTCTGGGGAATCCACCAAGTCCCGACAGATCTGCTACCAGTCGCTGCAGGAGTCCGTTCAGGTCTCCCTGGCCCTCTTTCCAGCTTTTATCCATCAGTCAGGTAGGCGCCGGCGGCGGACCCCACTGCTGGGTGGGGCTGACAAGGACCAGGCTGACTGCTTAGCTCCGTAGAGCAGGCCCGTCGGGGAGGCAGAGGGCAGTGTGTCGCGTGGTGCTGTCACTTGGGAACGTGGGTGAGAGTAGTAGGGCCGAGACTCTAGAATTGCAGGTGCAGACAGAGACCCTCTTCTGATATGTTCCACTTACTTCCTTACATGGCAAGGTGGCTTTGCTGAGCTGCCGCCCCTCCCTGCACTCTGTCACGGTCCCTGACAGAGGCTTTCTCTGGGTCTCTGGATGGGCTCGCCTGGCTCTCATGAGAGAAAGATTGGGGGCTTCTCAGTGAGCATGCATTCACTGATTTTCCCCTGAGTGTGTGCGGTTCAAGCCAGAACATACTGTCCAAGATGCTTGCTTAGATTGGAAAGTGAAGCCACACTAAATGAAACCCATTTTCTCTGCAATTCATCCACTCAGTAGCCCGGGGCTGTGCAGTCTGAGCACACCCTCATTATCCACTTTCAGCCACTTAACCCCTGACCACCTGCAGGGATTACGGTCATAGGGAGAAATGGCTGAAGCCCTCAGGTGCTGACCCGGTTCAGTAGTCGCATCAGTGAGCACAACATGCCCCCTGCAGTGAGGACTGTGCACCGCCCTGGGTGCTGAGCAGGGAGCGGCTCAGAGAGGACCTTCGTTTCCTATTGTGAGCCGTCAGGCCGAGCTCACTGTACCAGAGCAGTTTTCTCAGCACGCCCTCAATCATTTCCCACTTTCCATCATTGGCTCTGATGGCGTTGGGGACATTTCTTCCCAGCAGGGAGCCTTAGAGAGAAGCTGGTGCCGCTTGCAGAAGGGAGGCCGGCAAGCCAAGGGCTTCTGTTCATCCCTGTGTACTTGTCCCCTTGTTTAGATGTGACCGATGAGATGCTGAGCTTCTTCCTCACTCTGTTTCGAGGCCTTAGAGTACAGATGGGCGTGCCTTTCACCGAACAGATCATACAGACGTTCCTCAATATGTTTACCAGGTAACCGCAGCCCCGCTGTCCGTGGTTCCCAGACTCCACGTGACAAGTGGTGGGACCTGGCTGCAAAGCGTGGGGCTTCTTGCTCCTTTTCTTCACTTGCCACAAGCGTTGGTTTGGGGCTCCCCAGAGAGACGTTGCTTTGGCTACTACGTGCTTTCTCTTGTCTGCAGAGAGCAGTTGGCCGAGAGCATCCTCCACGAAGGCAGTACCGGCTGCCGGGTGGTGGAGAAGTTCCTGAAGATCCTGCAGGTGGTGGTCCAGGAGCCTGGCCAGGTGTTCAAGCCCTTCCTCCCCAGCATCATCTCCCTGTGCATGGAGCAGGTGTATCCCATCATCGCTGAGGTATGAGGGCCGAGGTGGTCCCTGTGCTGCCCGTCCCCATCTGCCACTGAGGAGGGAATGAGGTGCTGAGGGAAATGTGTTGTAAAGCTAATGTGCTATTTTTCTTGTAAAATAGTTTTTTTTCCTCCAAGGAAGAATGCCATTAGCTTGGTGCAATTTTTTTGTGTGTTTCTTGAGTTTATTAGAACTAGTCTAGTGTGGGAGTTCCCATCGTGGCTCAGCGGAAATGAATCTGACTAGCATCCAAGAGGATGCAGGTTCGATTCCTGGCCTCACTCAGTGGGTTAAGGATCTGGCATTGCTGCGAGCTGTGGTGTAGGTCGCAGATGTGACTTGGATCCTGCGTGGCTGTGGCTGTGGGGTAGCCTGGCAGCTGTAGCTCTGATTCAACCCCTAGCCTGGGAACCTCTATATTCCACGGGTGTGGCTCTAAAAAGACAAAAAAAAAAAGAACTAGTCTAGTGTGAGGACAGCAGGTCATCACAGAGCTGGTTGCTAAGTAAGATCAGTCTCCTGTGGCAAACAGTTTATAATTTTAGGTGACCGTGTGGTTTTCTCCAGCAAACGTTATAACAAATGTTGTAATAATATCAATGTTTTATAATACTTTCCTTAAGAACTTTCATGATTTCCAGGATACAAAACAAGGTCTTGGAACCATTCAAAGCTTTGGCTGTTAGAAAGCTCTTTGTCCTTTTTAGAAAGCAGACACTCAGCATGACCAAGTCCAGAATGTTAGTAAGTAAGGGCTAAACTTTCCCACCGCCCAAACCAAGGCTTGGGTAAGTCCAGCTGCTCTGCCTCAGTAAACACACCTGTGCCCTCCAAGGACTCCTGCCACGAAAGCTGGTGTCCCTGGTCTTTATTTTAATCAAGGCTGAATTAAATAGATCTGGGCCTTATAATTTTAAATTCTGCCGAGACACCTAGAATAATGTGACCTGTCATGCGCTTCAGTGACTTAGAGATTTTTGGATAAATTAGAAAATATTAACAAAAGAAAATATTGCTGCGCCTGCCTCCCTCCCCTTTCCTCCTGCCGGTGAACGAGGAGACAGGCTGGAAGGGCAGTTAGCACCGCACGCTGCCTCTGGTGCTGCTTTACGTGGTGTCTCAGTGCTGTTTAAATCCTTTGCTGTAGAGGGCAGGACTGCTTTGAAGCCTTCTTGTTTGTCTTTATCCTCAGAGGTTGCATATGAGACCAACAGGTTAGCTGGAACAGTGGGTTTTGTTTTTTTTAATCTTGGCAAAGGAGCAACCAACCAAGAAGATGTGACGGATCAAATCAGATATTTTCTAAGCAGGAAATCCATATTCCTAATTGTTCTTCCATTGAGTAGCCTTTTCCCCTAGCTTAGAAAGCTGAGGGCTTCCACCGGAAAAAGAGCCCCTGGCACTGACCCAGGCAGTCTGTCTCAGCTGCTGCCCTGTCTCTGCCGAAGCTTCCCTCTTTTGACATCTGGCCCCCGGGGGGCTTGGAAGGACAGGCGTGTGGGTGGCCGGGAAGGTGACACGCCGCTGACTGTTACCAGATGTCTCAGGCCTCTTTGCCGCTCTGGGCCCAGGCTGTGAGTGGCTCCTGGAGCCGCAGGAAGGCGGGTTAGAGGGTCTGTGTGTCTCCACAGCGCCCCTCTCCTGATGTGAAGGCCGAGCTGTTTGAGCTCCTTTTCCGGACGCTCCATCACAACTGGAGGTACTTCTTCAAGTCCACGGTCCTGGCCAGTGTGCAGAGGGGGATTGCTGAGGAGCAGATGGAGAATGAGCCTCAGTTCAGTGCCATCATGCAGGTAATGTGCCAGAGCTGCAGGAACAGACAGGCCTTGTTCTGGATGCCACCTGGGTCCACTGGCCGACTGTCCCTTGCTTTGCTTCTCTGGCGCGCGGTTCCAGTTCTTCTGACACGGCCACTGTAGTAAGTGCCGTCTTTGAAGCCTCGTGGGCTTGAGTCTGAAGCTCAGCTCGACCTCTTAGTACCTGTGAAGTTAGTTAACTTCTTGAAGCCTTAATCACTCCATCTCCCACCCCCTGTTTCGTGGGTTTGTTGTGGGGTTAAGGGCGAGCAGATGTATGTTCCTGGCACCTGGAATTCTGGACAGATGTTAGATCCCCCACCTTACAGCAGAGCCTCCCCACGTGTGAAGAGCCCGCCTGCATGGGGGCCACCTGGGCCCCTCCTCACCGGCAAGCCCGCAGGGCGTCAGGGGTCGGGGGCAGGGAGCTGCCTTGAAAAAAAGACTTGAAGTGGACCCGACCCGCAGCACCATGTTAGTGGCTCTTCATTTTTGAAAGATGATTCGGGCTCGTTCCACATCGGCAGCAGCACTGCCCTGACGCCGTGCCCCCTCTCAGATGGAGCGTGGCTGCTGCCCTCGCGGCAACGCGCTGTGCAGTCACCGCCTCCGGATGCTCTCCTTGGGCTGCACTCGGCTGCACAACTTCTTAGTCGGGCGCCTCCGTGGAAGTAGAGGGTTATGTCACCTTTTGGTTTTGCAGTGTTGGCTTCTCATAGGGAAGCCAGAGGGAGTCGACCGTTCCTCCCTTCAGCTCCACGCCGACACAACACGTGCCCTTACACGCAGGCGTGTGCTCTGTGCGCGCGCCCGCGTACACACACACGCTCCCTGTGTGGAGAGTCCTCTGTGGAAGAGGGCGTGTTCCACCCCTGGTTCCCACAGTTATCTCGCTGCCCTTCCGTCTCGGACACCCCGTTTCGGGCTTGGGCTTGGAGTTCAAGTGCTTGCTCGCCTCCCCTCCTCCCTCCCTCTTCAGCTCTGTTGTGGCCTTCAAGACGGTTTGGTAGACGGATGCCTGGTCCTCTACTCGAGACTGGTCAAGCCACCGTGGAAAACGGCCTCCCAAGCTGGCACTTTCTTAACAGAGTTAAGAAACAGGATCTAGCAGTCCCACTTCTAATCTTACCTAAGATAAATGGAGATATCTATTCCCACAACCTATACACAGAGGTTTATAGAGGCTTTTTTCATAACTGCCAAAAGCTGGAAACAGTCAGGTATCAGCCGCTGACTGGGTACCAGACTGTGGCATGTGCCCTCCAGCCGTGTGGAGGAACGTGGTAGCCTTCGCACAGCAACGTGGTGACTTCCAAAGAGATCTGCCAGGCAGAAGCAGCCCCGTCCTGTGTCACGGGTGCTGGAAAAGGCAAATCTAGAGGGTCGGAGTCAGCAGCACTTGCCCAGAGGCAGGGGAGAGGACTGGCTACAGAGGGGCACGAAGGAACTTTCTGGGGAGGGGGACGTGTTCCGTTCCCGATGGTTGTGACTGTGCATTGGTCAGAATTGCACAGAGGTGACTCAGAAGGGTGAATTTTCTTCTGTAAAATTTACTCTTCAGTAAGCCCACCTTTAAAAAATCAGCACAACCATTGGGCCTCCCGCAGGTTTCATCCCTGCAGCAGGGATTATGAGACCCTCCTCGTAGTTGAGGAGCCAGGGACGGAATGCAATGCCAAGGCCGTCATCAGCTCACTCTGGGGAGGGTCCCGCCCGCTGAGTTTGCGTCATTGGCCTCCCCCACCCCTCCTCCGTCACTTTCCGTAGGAGCAGGGCTCTTCGTGTTTGGGGCAGGGATGTTTCTTTTTGAACCGGTAGCATCCACAGCCCAGAAACTGCAAAGCAGTTTAAACATTTGCTATTGCTTAACGCCAAGGCAGAGGCAGCCAATTATGAAGGAGCCTTCAGGGATTTGTGGTTATAAGACCTAGGATGCCAGAGGGAGGGGGCTTAGGGGCCAGTGGTTGGTTTGAAGTGGGGAGGGCAGCCCGCAGTGTTGGCTGAGGTGGCTGAGGTGGCTGAAGTATTTGCCTAGAGGTGTTAGCGTCTTCCTTCAAAGCCAGATCCACGAAGGGGTGCAGGGGTTTATTACAAAAGGTGCAAGATGAGACCACAAGAAGTGAGGCCCAGTGCGGGGGACTTAGGAGCTGAGACTGCACAGAGCGTCCCAAAGATCTGACCGGACCGGTCAGGAGAACGAGGTGGTGGGCACCCCTGCCCTGCGTCGGCATGGGGAGCCCCCGAGATGTGGCGGTTCTTTGGGTGTCGGGAGGTGGCCCAGAAGGGCTGGATCTGAGGGTGTTTAAATGCTGCTTATAATTTCCCTAGGCTTTTGGACAGTCCTTTCTCCAGCCTGACATCCACCTATTTAAACAAAATCTCTTTTACTTGGAGACTCTCAACACCAAGCAGAAGCTGTACCACAAGGTCAGTGCCCACCTCTCAGATCAGGGTTTCTTCCCCAGAGGTGTCGGGGGCTCGGGCCCAGTCCCCCCTCCTCCGGTCGTAGCCGCAGAGCCTGACGGGAGGTAGCTGGGCGCCCTCCTGCCACCCTCACCGCTCGCTCTCCGTCTGCAGAAGATCTTCCGGACCGCCATGCTGTTTCAGTTTGTGAACGTGCTGCTCCAGGTCCTGGTCCACAAGTCCCACGACCTCCTGCAGGAGGAGATCGGCATCGCCATTTACAACATGGCTTCCGTGGACTTCGATGGCTTCTTCGCGGCTTTCCTCCCCGAGTTCCTGACCAGCTGCGACGGTGTGGATGCCAACCAGAAAAATGTGCTGGGGCGGAATTTCAAGATGGATCGGGTGAGGAGAGAGGGGCCAGGCTTGCAGGGAGGGCAGCTGTGGGCTCTCGGGCCTGGCACCTGTTCCGAGAGGAGGGGGCAGGCTGTCTCGCGCATGGTCCGTGCCCCCGGTGGCTCTGCTGTAGCCCATGCTGGCCGTGGCTGACTTGGTGCTGCCGCTGGATCGAGGGGCATGAGCTCTCCCCGGGTCGTGGCCTCTGCAGCACGTTATGTTCTTCGTCTCAGGCCCTGGGCCCAGTTTCGGCCCCAGCCGTTCATCTGATTTGTCTCAGCTTCTCTGTACTTATGGCACCCCGTCGAGTGCACCTCTGACGGGCCCAGCCATTGTCTCCTTCTGGATCGTGAGCCCGTACAGCCCAGACTTGAGACTTAGGACAGGCTGAGAAGATTGGTGCTTGGGAGCCCAGGCTTAGAGGTGGGCCCTGGGCTCTTCCCAGATGCCAGGTTCGGCAGGGCTGACCTGCTGCCACGTCTGGGAGGAGCACTCACGCTCTGGTCCCCTGCTGTCCTCTCAGGGAAGGTCAGGCCGGCTCTTCCACCTGGGCAGCCCCTTGGAAGGGACCTGGGGTGGTGAGGTCTCTGATGCACATGAAGCCATTGTTGCTAGTGTGATGCTCTGGTGCCCAGCCTCTGTCCTGGGGCCTCCTTGCTGGGCCCTCACCTGCCTTCCTCCTCCCTGTTTCGGCTGCTGAGTCTCTGCCCTTTGTCAAGAGGCTTTTCCTGGCCTTCTTCCCATAGAATAAGTAAATTTCATCTTTCACTGCCTCACACTGATGCAGTGACATCTTCTGTTTCTCCCACATCCTCTTGATGTTGCTGATCTGACTCCTGTGCGTGCACAGTCTGTCCAGAGTTCCACTTCACGGTCCAGGGTGACGTGTTGCTCTTGGTGGAATAAGAGCTCTGTGCTTGTCTCATCTGTGATATATGTCAGGACAGTTCTTTCTCAGAGTCAGCTCCTGTTCTCCTTTGTCTTGGAATCTTTCTCTTCCTGGGATTGTTCTGTTTTCTCTTTTTTGGCTTTTCAGGGCCACACCTGGAGGTTCCCAGGCTAGGGGTCAAATCAGAGCTACAGCTGCCAGCCACAGCCACAGCCACAGCCACGCCAGATCTGAGCCATGTCTACGACCGATGCCACAGATTACGGCAACGCCAGATCCTTAACCCACTGAGCAAGGCCAGGGATCGAACCTGCAACCTCGTGGTTCCTAGTCAGATTCGTTTCCGCTTTACCACGACGGGAACTCCTCTCCTGAGCTTCTTGAAGTTCACTTCAGTCACTTGGGTATTTTGTCATCCTTGTCCTGGAATCCAAGTCCTAATACCTAATACCTGATGTCATCCTCAGTCAACTTCTTGATTAAAAGCAGTGGTTTCCAAATCTAGGTAAGCATCGAAGCACCTGGAGTGCTCATTTAAAATCCAGAAATGAGAGTTGCCGTTGTGGCACAGTGGACATGAATCCGACTAGTATCCATGAGGATGCGGGTTGGATCCCTGGCCTCACTCAGTGGGTCAGGGATCTGGCGTTGCCATGAGCTGTGGTGTAGGTCTCAGACACAGCTTAGATCTGGCATGGCTGTGGCTGTGGCCGGCAGCTACAGCTCTGATTTGACCCCTAGCCTGGGAACTTCCATGTGTCAAGGGTGCAGCCCCCTAAAAAGCAAAAAAGGAGAAGTGGAAGCAGAAATGCACTCTTGTGTTCTGCTCAAGAAATCTGAATTTGGCATTTGGGAGCTACTGAATTTAAAAAATATCCCTTGATTTGTTTTCTTGAGGATGAAATAAGTAAAGGAATCGGCACCTTTGTTCATCCACTGTGTGTGTGAAGCTGGATGTGCCAGCTGGCCCCTCTTTCTGGGAAGACGGGCAACGGCGCCCTCTGTGGACCACACTAAGCCAAGCACCTTGTATGCCTTCCAACAGCCTTCTGAAGTAGGTCCGGTTGTTAATCCCATGTGACAGAGGAACCCAGGCTCTGAAAGGTCAGCAGTTAGTTGGCAGTTAGAGAACCTGGGATTGGTAGCGCCAGGAAGCAGGATCCAGAGCCGGGGGCTCTGGCTGTAGAGCTGGCACTCACTGTCCACTGGCAGGGTGAGCCAGGGGCCTTAGCCAGCTTGGAGCGGAGGCCCAGGCCTGGCCCACTGGGGCCGGGAAACAGGAGGTATCTGAGAGGCTCTTCTGGAAGAGGCAGGCTTTGTGCTGAAGCATGAAGAAGAGGGTTTAGCTGGGTCGCCCTGGGGGTGGACAGGCACCGTTCATGTTGCTTTGCGTGTGGACCTGCCATCTGGCGTTCAGAAATGCCCATGTGAAGATAAAGAAGCAGACTGCAGGTGGTCCTTGGTTGAACTGGGGCTTCCGGCGGCCGGGGTCTTCTCAGCTTGTGCCCTCTGGCCCAGCCGGCCAGGTGTCGTGTAGCACATGGGCTGTTGCCTGTGTGTGACTCTTGGCCAGACCGGAGCCCTAGGCGAAGGCTTGTGCCCGCGTGGCTCGGCCGGCTGCGCTGCAAGGGAGCCGTACCAGTGCTCAGAGCGACTGCAGCCTGGATCCCCGCCCCGCCCATCCGCATAACCTGCAACGAGCTTCTAGGTCGCTTCTCGATCTCTCCGCACTTTGCTTTCTTCATCCTTAAAATGGTGGTAGTGATGGAGCCTGCAATGCGGGCTGATGCGAAGATGAAGTGAGTTTGTCTCTGAATCGCTTGGGACAGCGCCTGGCCCCTGGTGGGCGCCAGGGGAGTGTGAGCTGCTGTTGGTTTTTTCCTCCCACTGTGCCTTTGCTGACACGTGGGACAGGAATGAGTAAAGTTTCGAGTTCGGTAAAATGTCCGCAGAACTCCAGGGTGCACCGTGGGGGAGAAGTGGCTGGTGGGGTCGGCGGTGATGGGGGCGTCGGGTGGGGCCAGGCTGCAGCTGTGCCCCTGCCTTCCAGGACCTGCCTTCGTTCACCCAGAATGTGCACCGGCTGGTCAACGACCTGCGCTACTACAGACTCTGCAACGACAGCCTGCCCCCCGGCACCGTGAAGCTCTAGGCACGGCCTGCTCGCCGCCCGGGGACAAGGACTCCTGCCGCTGCCACTGCACCACCTCTGCCTGCTGCCGCAGGTCTCTCCCAGGCGGACCTCGGCCACTCCTCGGAGCCTCACACCCGGAGCGGTGTCACCTGCCCCCGCCCTGCTCCACGCCCTGCTCCTGCGGAACCGGAACCGGCCCCAGGGTGTCTGAGCCCTGGCAGGAGCTCGAAGTGCTTGGAGCAGGTGGGGCCGCGGGGCCAGGTACCAGGGAGGCACCGGGAAACCCTGCGGGGTGGTCCGTGCGGATCATGCGCGTATCAGTCACGAGGCAGAAACGCCAAGGACAGCTGTGACAGTGCCACCTTCTCACCATTCCACCTCCCCACCCCTCCCCGGCCCAGCCGGCCCAGGAGAGGCCTGATGTGGAGCTCCTCTGGCACGTCTGTCAAGCCTCTTCCCCCCGCCCCCCCTCGATTGCCTTGAAGTCTCTGCTCTTTGTCAGAGATTTGCAGACTCACGGGGGTTTTTTTTGTTTTCTCATCATTCCATTGTGATACTAAGAAACTAAGAAGCTTAAGGAAGAAATAAAATGCTTATGTTGTTGTTATATAAACGCTGGTGAGGGAGCTTCTTTTCTCCTCAAAACTTCCTGAAGGGCCAGCATCCAGGTGGCGACGGGGACCCCCTGGTGGGGAGCCGGGCAGCGAGGGTAAGGCTTGTGTGTGTGCCCTGGGCGACCCCATCGGAGGGGGCCTGGCTTGTGTGGGGTCTGGTTGCACCCCGCCCTCTTCTAGGTGACAGCTTAAACTCTGAGAAGACACAGGGTCCCTGTTTACAGGTTCAGGGCGGGCGGGGGACTTGGTCTCATAGTTGACCTAGTGGTGGAGGTGGGCCTGGAGCCCGGCTGTCCATCCGCCTGCTCTTTAAAACACGGGCTCCCTCCCCTCCCCTCCCCTCCAAGGGTGGACCCCTCAGTGACTGACATCCCGCCTGGGGACAGCAGGGAGGTGAGGGCCTCCTGACGGGGTGTCTTGAGAATGGGGGGCGGGGGGGCCTGACCGGGACTTGGGGCTCCCGGTGTGTCCGAGAGCTGAGGCCCTGACCAGCTGTTCACATGTGGAAATGGCACTTGTCCTCAAAGTTTCTGGGACAGCAGATCAGCAGCTCCTCCTGCTTTAGATGTCCAAGGGACCGGACAGACAGGACCGGGTCATTTCTGGTGAATACCACCCCTGGCGGGGAAGGGGTTTGCTTCCCCAAAAGTGAGGGGGGGGGTGTTCGGTGAAGGCTTATGGGTGGCACTGGGGAGGAACAGAGTTGGGGCTGATGGCTTCTACTTCTGAGGCCTTTCTTTATGAGCATCAGTTTGATGGGCGTGAGGACCTGGGCTGGGTTTGAGCATCGTGCGTGCGTGCGTGCGTGCGTGCGTGTGTGTGTGTGTGTGTGTGTGCGTGCGCGCGTGCGCACCAGCCCCTCGCTCCACGTCAATCATAGCCTCCCGGCTGCAGCTCGCCCCGCTTCAGAGTTCTCCGCGGAGGGAACTTGAAACCTCAGGTGCTCTTCTCCCCAGAGAATTAACACCCAATTATTCCTGAGCTGTAAATACCACCTCACCTGCCTAGTGGGCAAGGCGGATGCTGTCTATGCCTGAGACTATGAAAGGGCTTTCTGAAGGCTGAGAGATGCAGGGAGTCAGGGGATGGAGCCTGTGAGGCCCACCCTTGGACAGAACACGAGGCAGGGCTCAGGATGGCAGAGGAAAGGCCTTGAGGAGACAGGTGGGCTGGGGTGGAGGAGTTTTATTCCAATGATGGGCACGGCCCAGCCATAGGGACTCTAGTGAGCTCCCTGTCCTTGGAGGTAGATAGGAAGTGGCTGGATGACCTGCAGGAAGGGTCCCTCCCCTGGGAGGGGGGTCAGACAGATGTCTGACCTGATTCCTCATGACTGCAGTGCTCCATGTGGGGCCTGGTGCAGAGCAGGCCTTAAGAAGCACGGGTGGGACTTCCCATCATGGCGCAGTGGAAACAAATCCGACTAGGAACCATGAGGTTGTGGGTTCGATCCCTGGCCTCGCTCAATGGGTTAAGGATCCAGCGTGAGCTGTGATGT
Source organism: Sus scrofa (assembly GCF_054392235.1). Classification (NCBI taxonomy): domain Eukaryota; kingdom Metazoa; phylum Chordata; class Mammalia; order Artiodactyla; family Suidae; genus Sus; species Sus scrofa. The sequence goes on from NC_139385.1 coordinate 18,755,830, forward strand.
AGGCCTGGGAAGCTCCATATGCCAAGGGTGCAGCCTTAAAAAAGCCAAAAAAAAAAAAAAAGAAGCACGGGATGGACTGGGTGAGTTCTCGGGCCCATGACAAATCCAGAAGCAGTCTTTGCATTCTGAGAGAGGGGACAGGAAAGGATGGAGGTGGGCAAGAGGGAGCCCTTAGGTCACTCTCAGCCGGGGACGGGCCACGACTGGTGGTTTCCAATGAGGGGGAGGCTGTCCCGGCTCCATTTAGTGCCCATATCCGGCTTTTCCTCTGGTTTATGTCCTTAGGTCCACCAAGGGCACAGCCACTCGCTTTGGGAAGGGATCTGATGAAGCATTCCTTTTCACAGTTTCCAGCACTTTCCTCGACTGGCCTCACGCAATGGAGGGTTGACTTTTTTTGAACAGACTTTTTTTTCCCCCTTTGACCATAAAATGTTGTATGTGGGAAAATGCAGAAAACTTTTTTTAAAAAGAGTCTGCTAGTCCCAGTGCCCAGAGAAAACCACTCAGTATTTTGGTGAATTTTCTTTCCACATTTCCCTATAGCTGTGTGAATATGTATGGTTTCTCTCTCTCTTTTTTTTTTTATGGGCAACACCTGTGGCACATGGAGGTTCTAGGCTAGGGCTCAAATTGGACTGCAGCCACCGGCTCACACCACAGCCACACCACCACCAGATCCAAGCTGCCTCTGCTACCTGCGCCATGGCTTGTGGCAACGCCGGATCTTTAACCCACTGAGCAGGGCCAGGGATCGAACCTGTGTCCTCATGGATACTAGTCAGGTTCTTAACCCACTGAGCTAGAGTAGGAACTCCTAAAACATGATCATTAATTGTGGCTAGTGTTCTATCATATAGCTACACCATGATTTATTTACGCTTATTCTTACTACAAATGATGCTACAATGAACATCCCTGAACATAAATCTTGGTGCTTGTGCAAATATTTCCATAGGTTCAGCTCCTACAGGTGAAATATTGTTGACACTTGTGATAGATACCACTGGAGCCTGATAATCTGTTCAAAAGAAGGCTGAAAATTAGAGTTGAAAGATGTCTGAGCTGTAAGATTCCATCAACATCATTTGACCAAATCAGCCCCTAGTTGTGTGAATCTCGGGGATTCTGAGCCCCAGGGCCTCCTGGCTGGTTCAGGGTGGCCTAAGCAGGCCTCCTGCCCACCTCTGAGCAATAACACTGTCTCAGAGTGACACCTCTGCCAGGTAACTGGGACCAAGCAGAAGAAAGAGCTTCTAGTTGACTTCTTGGGCCTTGGCAGGAACCATGACTGATGGCTGCTCATCAGTTTCACAAACATACCACCGGCCTCCATCAGCCAGGTTGCTGGACTTGAGATAAGACACAGCTTGTGTCTGCAAAGAATTCACAGACCAATGAGGAGACAGACTCGGATTGTTGCAGAATCTTAAGTACCAAGGACTGGGATAGGGGTTAGGAGTCCAGGAAATGGACAGAGGCTTGCAGACTAGGGAACCAGGGGAGGGCCGAGGATCCGGGGAGGCTTCATGGCAGGTGATGGTCATCTGAGCAGGTTCCTGGAGGAGGTGGATGAGGTCACCTGTGGGCAAGTGGGTGGAGAAAGGGCGAAGATAGATGGGATGGCGTCTTAAGACGGGCGAGCAAGCTGGCACTGACTGGAGACATTTGAAGTTTGCCATGAAGCTTGGGTGCACAAGAGGTGACTATAGTTGTATTTTTTCCAAATCAGGAAGGTTTGAGTCAAAAGAGACAGTATCAGCAGTAATTCTGGGACAACAGGTGTAAACTGGGACTTCTCTTCCGCTAGTCCTGGAGGAGAAAGTGCCTGGCAGAGTTCCTGTCATGGCTTAGCGGAAAAGAATCTGACTAGTACCCATGAGGATGCAGGTTCAATCCCTGGCCTCACTCAGTGGGTTAAGGATCCGGCGTTGCCATGAGCTGTGGTGTAGGTAGCAGACACGACTCGGATCTGGCATGGCTGTGGTGTAACCTGGCAGCTAACAGCTCTGATTTGATCTCTAGTTTGGGAACTTCCTTATGCCGAGGGTGTGGTCCTAAAAAAGATTAAAAAAGAAAAAAAGTGCCTGGCCCTTCGGGGCTTGCTGCATCATGGAAGACAGGTGACCCCGGCATCTTTCCTTGACTCATTGGGATGGACAGATGGACTCTGAGCTGGTCCCAAGCACCGAGACAAATAGATGACAGGCAAAGTCATATTCTGCAGAGCGAGCATTTTGGTGGATGCAGTTTAACCAATTTGGGTCATTTCCACACCAGCTCTGGGGGGGAGGCTGGAGTCTTCCCTGACCCTCTGGACCTGAGCTGGCTGTCCTCCTCAGAAGCTCTCCTGCAAGCCCCTTGGCTGCAAGGCTTCTCACCGTCACACTCCCACCCCCTACCCCAACCCTCCGCTCGCCTGTATTCCTCACTGGAATGAGATGTCCTTGATGGCAGGGGAGCCGTGTGTCCCCAGCACTCAGTGTAGGGCCTGGCCTGGAGCATGTAGCCCCAAAGTGGTATGTGAGAGTTTTCCAGATTTATCCAAATGGGTTTCTCCTGGGAGAGAAAAGCTAGAGTCACACGGATGTCTCTTTCAGCTCAATTTCTTTTTTTCTTTTTTTGGCCACCCCGCAGTGTAGGAGTTCCTGGGTCAGGGATCAGATCTGAGCCGTAGCTGCAACAACTTCCGGCTAATTTTTGACATAATTAAGCTGTGTCCTTGGCGTCTGCTCAGAATGCCTGGCATTACTTTCAGGCTCCTTGGGGGGATGGCACTCAGGTAAACAGCTCTTCAGTGAAGGGTTTCTTTAGCTCAAGGACTCCCTTTTCCGCTCTTCCCCGTCTGCATCATTTGGAAACATCTTTTAGGGAGTTCCCGTCGTGGCTCAGCAGTAATGAGCCTGACTAGTACCCATGAGGACACGCAGGTTCCATCCCTGGCCTCGCCCAGTGGGTGAAGGATCCGGCGTTGCCGTGAGCTGTGGTGTAGGTGGCAGATGCTGCTCGGATCCCACACTGCTGTGGCTGTGGTATAGGCCGACAGCTGCAGCTCTGATTTGACCCCCAGCCTAGGAACCTAGGGCTGCAGGTGTGGCCCTAAAAAGACAAAAAAAAAAAGGGAAACATCTTTTAAAAGCCATGTTAATTGATTGGTTCAGGCCCTTGGTGGGGTGGTGGGTTTCACCACTGACGTGGCTCAGGCAGCCTCCTGGGTCTGAGCTGAGAGCCTCACTGGTGCCGGCCAGGAGGACAAGGAGGGTGGAAAATGAATTATTTAAACACAACCAGCAGCGCCACAGGCCTGACATGGGTGGGCATTTTGGCACCAGGTGTATTTTCTTTTTAAAAATAAATTTAGGACGTCCCTGTTGTGGCTCAGCGTGTTAAGAATCTAGCTACTATCTCTGAGGATGCGGGTTCAATCCCTGGCCTCGTTCGGTGGCTTAAGGACCCGGCGTGGCTGTGACTGTGGCTGTGGCGTAGGCCGGCAGCTGCAGCAGCTCGGATTGGACCCCTAGGCTGGGAACCTTCATGTGCTGCAGGTGCAGCCCCCCAAAAGGGGAAAACAAATTCGTTTTCCTTCTATTATACAAATAATATATATTCCCTTCAGACTCTTCCTACGTATGTACACATGAACTCACCCTCCAGACACCTCTTTCAGGGTGAATAAGGTGATATTACGTGCATGGCATTGTTCTGTACCCTCAGGCCTCTGCATACACCTTCTGGTGGGTCACAGACCCCTAGAGACCCCAGCTGTCTAGAAGCAGCGCCTAGGACCCTGCGAAGGAACCCTGGCCGCATATCCAGAGCCACACGGGTGTCTGGGGTTAGCTTGGGACCCGAGGCCGAGTCTCATCTGGAGGCACGGCTCCTTCTGGAAAAGCCAAGACGGTCAGATCCGTCCAATCTTGGAGCCCTCGAGGAGGGTTCAATCCCCGTTTCGCAGAGGCGGGGCCGAGGTCCAGAGGCTGCCACCAGCCCTCGCCCTGCCTCTCCCCACCCGGGTCCAGGATTCCTGAGCTCCCCTGGAGTCGCTGCTTCCAGCCTCTAAAGGGTGACCCTGCTTCCAGCCTCTAAAGGGCGCTGGCATAGAAGTGATTCTGACTCCGGAGAAGGATGTGCCCAGCATCTCAAACTGCCCCCCCCCCCCGATCCCGCCTGGGGAGGGGCCGGGAGCCCCTAGGACACTCTGGGGGCTTCTGTGACATTGCTGATCTGTCCTGTGGCATTTCCAAAAACGGTTCCCATCTCCCCCGCTGCAGGAGGAGACAAGCCCCCACTGCCTTCCAGAGGCTGCTCGGGCTTACCTTGGGCAGACCCTCCGCACTGCACCCACCTCAGGGTTCCCTGCTTTCGGACCCCATGTCCTTTGCAAAGCTCTGTGTCCTTTGACGCTGGCCCGCCTGGCAAGACCAGAGACGACAGATCTGCCGCGTGCCCACTGCGGCTCTGACTGTGAAAGCCGTTTTTCTGTGATAATTGACCTCCTTGAAAGTCAAAGCAGGACAACCAGCCACCCCTCCCGAGCTTCCAGAGCCTCCTGCTGTTGGAGAAAACGAGTTTGTTCTGCAGTCTGGGTGAGGCTTGATTCTGTCGAACCCAGCAGCCTCCCCTTTTCTTTTTCTGCTTTAAGAAAGGCCCTGGGGAGTTCTCGCTGTGGCGCAGTGGGATTGGCAGCATCTCTGCTGTGCCGGGATGCGGGTTTTTTTGTTTTTTGTTTTTCTTTTTGTCTTTTTAGGGCTGCCCTTGCAGCATACGGAGGTTCCCAGGCTAGGGGTCAAATTGGAGCCGCAGCTGCCAGCCTACACCACAGCCACAGCCACTTGGGATCTGAGCCACATCTGTGACCTACACCACAGCTCACAGCAATGCTGGATCCTTGGTCTCTCTCTCTCTTGCTTCTTTTTTTTTTTTTTTTTTTTTTTGGTCTTTTTAGAGCTGCTCTACTGCATATGAAGGTTCCCGGGCTAGGGGTCCAATCAGAGCTACAGCTGCCGGCCTACACCCCAGCCACAGCAACCCCAGGTCTGAGCCGTGTCGGCAACCTACACCATAGCTCATGGCAACACCGGATCCTTAACCCACTGAAGCCAGGGATTGAACCCACATCCTCATGGATACTAGTCAGATTCGTTTCTGCCGCACCACAATGGGAACTCTGCCAGGATGCTGTTTTGATCCCTGGCCCAGGACAGTGGGTTAAAGGATCTGGGGGTTGCCACAGTTGCAGCTTGGATCTGATCCCTGGCCCAGGAACTCCATATGCCTCAGGGCAGTCAAAAACAAAACAAAACAAAGCAAAACAAAAAACATTTGGGAAAAAAAAAAAAAAAAGAAAAGAAAAGAAAGGCCTGCGATGGGGCTGTGAGGACCTGGTTCCCAGCTCTGCCTCCTGTTGGCTGATTGGTATGGATGAGTGTTTTTTGTTTGTTTGTTTAGGGCCGCACCCTTGGCACATGGAGGTTCCCAGGCTAGGGGTCGAATAGGAGCTACAGCTGCCGGCCCACACCACAGCCACAGCCATGTGGGATCCGAGCCACATCTGCAACCTACAGCACAGCTCACGGCAATGCCAGATCCTTAACCCACTGAGTGAGGCCAGGGATCGAACCCGCAACCTCATGGTTCCTAGTCAGATTCGCTTCTGCTGCGCCACGACAGGAACTCCATGGCTCTGTTGTTTTAAGCCACGCTGTTTGTAGTCATGTGTGACGGCTTCCCAGGAAGCAGAAATAGGTTTGTATCATCAATATCCTCAACTGAGGGGAATGGCGCAGAGCCCGGGTACCAGGCCCTGGAAGGGGCCAGAGAGCAAGCATTTCTCTGCTGTTGCAACAACCCATCTCTGCCCTGGAGCCTGAAGGCAGCCACAGATAATACATAACGAATGGGCGTGGCTGCCTTCCAACAAAGCATTATTTGCGGACAATGCAATTTGAATTTCATCTAATTTTCACGTGCCACCAAGTGTGAGTCTTATTTTGATTTTTTTCCCCTGACCGTTCACACGGATAAAAGTCATTCTTAGCGTGTGGGTGGAATGCAGCCGTCAGGGGACTGGCTCTGTCCTGTGGGCTGCCCTTTGCTCCTTCCTGTAGCTGGTGCTCGATGGATATTTGTTGAAGGGTTGAAGGAACATCAGAGGTGACAGCTGGATGCTCCCAGTCAAGTAGCCCAGAGACTTAGATGAGATAAAACCATTTCTGGACTAAGCGCCCCGAGGTTTTGAACAGACTTAGGGGAGTTCCCATTGTGGCTCAGCGGAAATGAATCCGACTGGTATCCAGGAGGATGCAGGTTCGATCCCTGACCTCACTCGGTTGGGTTAAAGATCTGGCGTTGCCAAGAGCTGTGGTGTAGGTCATAGATGCGGCTCAGATCTGGCATGGCTGTGGCTGTGGTGTAGGCCAACAGCTGCAGCTCCAATTTGTCCCCTAGCCCAGGAACTTCCATGTGTAGCCCTACAAAGAAAAAACAAAAACATCTCAAAAGAGACTTGGGTTCTGGGGCCCTGCGAACTGCTTAAAGAAGACTTGGGTTCTGGGGTGGAGGGAAGTGTGTTGGGGGAGATAACAATAAAAAATAAATTTTAAAAATTAAATTAAATTAAAAAAAGCAGAGCCCTAATTCCAAGATCTTCAGCCACGGGCAGGATTGAGCTCATTTGAGGGCTGACAGACCACATGGATGCCTGGCTAGAGAGGTTGTTTCCAGGTCCTCAGTGCTGGTCAGTGCTTTGGTGGCTGGAGAGATGGAGCACGCAGAGGGGGGGCAACACTGTCTCCCTACAATGATCAGATGTTGAGCTGTGGGTTTAGTGAGAGTGGATCCCAGGATAAAGATCTGGTGGAGCCCTGAGGACAGTGGAGCTGAAACTCTAACCCCGTGGTGGCAACCTCCAGTGCCTGCCAGGATTAGACTAGGGATAGAAATGAGCGAGCAGATCTGATGGAAGACAATAGGGAGTGGTGGGGACTGTGGTAAAATGAGGAGACTGTCTCCTATCTAAAGCAATTGCTCAGCTCCAGCCAAGTCTGCCAGCTGGGCATGCAGGCCCAGTGCCAGCAGACGTTCAGATTGTTTCTAAGAAGTTGGAGAGTCCAATTGTTTGTATGCAAACTCCTGATTTAAAATCTTGGCTCAGGAGTTCCCATCGTGGCTCGGCAGAAGCGAACTCAACTAGTATCCATGAGGACGCAGGTTCTATTCCTGGCCTTGCTCAGTAGGTTAAGGATCTGGCATTGCCATGAGCTGCAGTGTAGGTTGCAGATGTGGCTCAGATCTGGCGTTGCTGGGTCTGTGGCATAGACTGGCAGCTGTAGCTCTGATTCAACCCCTACCCTGGGAACTTCCATATGTGGCGGGTGCGGCCCTAAAAAGATAATAAATAAATAAATAAATAAAATCTTGGCTCACATTAAAAAAAAAAAAAAAAAGTCATGCCAGGAGTTTTCCACAGGTTAAGTGGACCCTCTTATAGGCATCTTATGGTTCAGAGGCGCTAAGTTGCTTGATGAATAGCACACAGCATTGAGATGGCCTGTCTGGGTGGGGTGACCTCACGGTCTTCTGAGTGGGGGCCCTGAGTGGCTCCATTCCCTAGAGAGGGGGGCTCCAAGGGTCTCTCCAGCTAGGAGGGCTGGCTTCCTGAAGCCTTCAGTCAGAGGGGCCAGGAGGGTGATGCTCAGGTTCCTGGAGGGACAAAGCCACATGTGACCCTCCCTCTTGGTTGACGGGGATGGGACCGGGCACCCGCTCCTGTGTCTGATGGAAGCGGCCGTCATGCTTGTTCATGGAGGAGGCAGCCCTCCTGCAAGGAAACCGGGGGAAATTGGATATGGCTCCTCTGGCTGCTATGGCCGCATTCTTAGGGGGCTTGGGAGAGCACTTGGCATGCGATGCGTGGACCAGACTCGCCTTCTGCAAATCCCCCACCTGTCTTCACCTTGTCCCTTCGCAAGGACCTCAGCACTAAGGATTGCCATAGTGAGAAGGATTTACTCTCAATTGGGTCTGCCCAGCACGGCTGTGCTTTCTTGGCTTTGAAAAACTATATCCCTTAATAAAAGTTTCATGACTCAATTAAGCGAGGGAGGCATGTAATCCCAGCCCCTCCTGTCCTGATCGCAAAGATTATCCCTGGGCGTTGGTCCCAGGAACGTTCCTGGGTTTGACACAAGTGCTGTCTTCAGGGGCATCTCCTGCTGAGGTTTCCAGGGGTTGGGGGGCACCCTGGGCAGAAGGATCCACCCTCTCCAGGCCTCTCTGCCTTTGCCTCCCTCTGCCCTCTTGTGGCAGTCATTGGCCATTTTGGCTGTCCAGAAGCTACCTCTGTTTCTGCCCTAATCACCCCTGGGGACTGTTCGCAGCCCTTTGCAATAGGCCCCTCCTCTCAAGAGGTGGGGTCCCCTCCCTTTAGATCTCAGCAGAGGTGCTTAGACCAATAGAATGCATGGAAGTGACTCCACGTGAGTGTCCAGGGCAGAGCTTGGGGGGGGGCCTTGCGGCTTCCACCTCTGCCTTCTAAGATCCCAAGACTTTGGTGCAAAACGGGAGCCCCATCTAGCTGAGCAGGGGTGGGGGGCTCACGTGGAGAACTGAGGCACCCCAACCAGCATCATACCAACTTCCAGGTGTGCAAGTGAGATTGTCACGGATCCTACTGCCCCAGTCGGGCCATCAGAAGTGGTGCCAGGAGAGCGTAGCATAGCTGCTTAGATTCCAACCCACAGAAGCATGAGAAACTAATTGTTGGAGTTCCCGTCGTGGCGCAGTGGTTAACGAATCCGACTAGGAACCATGAGGTTTCGGGTTCGGTCCCTGCCCTTGCTCAGTGGGTTAACGATCCGGCGTTGCCGTGAGCTGTGGCGTAGGTTGCAGACATGGCTCGGATCCTGCGTTGCTGTGGCTCTGGCGTAGGCCGGTGGCTGCAGCTCTGATTAGACCCCTAGCCTGGGAACCTCCATGTGCCGCGGGAGTGGCCCAAGAAATAACAACAACAACAAAAGACAAAAAAAAAAAAAAGAAACTAATTGTTGCTAAGTTTTGCAAGTTTTTTTTTTTTGTTTTTTTTTGTTTTTACATAATGGTTGCAGCCACCTCTCTTTCAGTCTCGGCCATGAAGTTTGGGCAGGTCCTGACCCCAGACACAGCTCCAGGGGTGGGTCCTGACTGCCTTCAGCCAATCGGAGCATTCCATTCTCTCTGTCTACAGTGAGACATTAGAAACCATTGGCTGGGACTTCTGAGAAAGAGAAATTTCCCCACCATCTAAGAAACAGCCGGTGTGGTGTGAGACTGTGAGGTCAGGAGTCAAGGCAGCAATTTTTTTTGCCTGGGAAGTCCCTTCAGGGGGACTTCCATGTGCACCCAGAGGTTGGAGAGATGAAGCCATCACTGTGGAAGGTAAGCCAGAAGGCTAGAGAGGACCCAAGTCCTCGACATCTTTGAGCTGCTAGATCAAGCCATACCTGACCAGACTTTCCCACTGGGCTTCTCAATGAGTCCCCTTTGAATGGTTTAAACCAGCCCTAAATGACTCACTTCCCTCCAAGCTGTGGCACAAATACACTTGGGGGTGTATTTATAGATTTTTTTTTTTTTTAAAGAAGTTGGGGCTCGGGAGTTCCTGTTGTGGCACAGCAGAAACGAATCTGACTAGGAACCATGAGGTTGCGGGTTCAATCCCTGGCCTTGCTCGGTGGGTTAAGGATCTGGCGTTGCTGTGAGCTGTGCTATAGGTTGCAGACACAGCTTGGATCCTGCATTGCTGTGGCTGTGGTGTAGGCTGGTGGCTGTAGCTCTGATTGAACCCCCAGCCTGGGAACTTCCACATGCCACGGGTGCAGCCCTAAAAGGACAAAAGAAAAAAAAATTTCATGAGGCGTAGACTGAGAACGGAGCCACCAACATTTCTATCTCATGCTACTGGCAAAGCCACGTTCAAAGTTCAGAGGCAAAGAAGCAGGCCCCGCCCCCATGGGAAGGGCAGTGTTAACTGGCAAAGGGCACAGATACAGGGTGGATATAGAATGGAGGGCAAAGAGTTCCCGCTGTGGCTCAGTGGGTTAAGAACTCAATACCGTGTCTGTGAGGATGTGAGTTCCCTCCCTGGCCTCGCTCAGTGGGTTAAGGAGCCAGCGTTGCTGTGACTGTGCCGCAGGCTGGCAGCTGCAGTTCTGATTGGACCCCTAGCCTGGGAACGTCTCTATATTGCAATTGCAGCCTGAAAAAGAAAAAAGAATGGAAGCCAAGCATGGGACCGACTTCACTGATTCATCCCAAGACCCTAAATCCAGCCCTGTGTGCCGATCCGTGGCTCCATGCACAAACCCCAGCCGAATCCCTTCCTGGGTCAGCCTCCCCCCACGTGTGCTGGTCAGGCAGTAGATTTTCTCGCCCTAGTATCCTTAACCCGACAAGGGAGCCTCTCTCCCTTCCACAGGGTTGAGCCCAATGCTTGGCTCGCCTCACTCCTGGGGGGGCGGGGGAGTGAGGGGCAGGATGGGAAGAGGTCCCATCCTTCCCACTTCTCCACATTTCACTGCCTTCACCTATTTTAACAAAACCCTCTTTCAGTTCAATAGATTTCTTTCCTGCTCAAACACTCCACACAATGGTACCTGTCATATTTATCCCATTAGAAAAACCCCCAAAATACAAATAAATAAAGAACCCCCCCTCCCAACACACAGAATGGAGTTGATCATGCAGCGAGCTCCCCGGTGGAACTTCTTTTAGAGGTGATGGCTGCCAGGTCAGAGCATCCTGGGCCCCTGGAACGGGAGTCACACGACTGGGGTTGAACCCTGACTTGACCATTGACCTTGGGCAGGGCATTCCTCTTTCAGCCTCGGTTTGGTCATCTGTAAAATGGGGCTAGAGTTTCTGTTGTGGTTCAGTGGGTTAAGAACCTGACTGGTATCCACGAGGTTGTAGGTTCGATCCCTGGCCCCACTCAGTGGGTTAAGGATCTGGCGTCGCTGTGAGCTGTGGTGTAGGTTGTAGGTGTGGCCCGGATCTGGTGTTGGTGTCGCTGTCACTGCGGTGTAGGCTGAGAGCTATAGTTCTGATTCAACGCCTAGCCTGCGACCCTCCATATTCTGCAGATGCAGCCCTAAAACCCAAAAAAAGAAAGGAAAAAAAAGTCTGGATACCTTGAATGGCACTTAGCATATATTCAATAAATCGTCTTTCTCTTTGCTTTACTCGGGAGACTAAATCAATAAAAGGAGTGTCAGGAGCGTGTGTGTGTGTGTGTATGTCCATCTCCACTGGTTAACAGATTGTGTGCTAAAGATTAAGGGGCTCCAGAAGATGTGTCTTTTTTTTTTTTTTTTGTCTTTTTCTAGGGCCGCTCCCACTGCTGCCAGCCTACACCACAGCCACAGCAACGCCAGATCCAAGCCACGTCTGCAACCTACACCACAGCTCACGGCAATGCCAGATCCTTAACCCACTGAGTGAGGCCAGGGATCGAACCTGCATCCTCATAGATACTAGTCAGGTTCTAAGCCACTATGGGAACGCCCGTGTTCTTTATCATCATGTTTATGACTTAAATTATTCCTACTAAGAGCAAGACCTTTGCCCAGAAGGCTCTTCAGCGATACGTTGTTACACTGAGTAGCACCTCAAACAGGTGCCGAGCCTGGAGATGAGTTTCCTGGGTTCCTTTTGTGAAAAAGACAAGTGCCACCTGCATTTGCGGACCTCTTCTGGGGTGACAGGTGACTGTTGACTGTGTGGTCCCTCCCCAAACAAAGCACCCAATCTGCTCCTCCAAGAGGAAGAGAATTTTAAAACAATGCAGAGAATATTAACTGCTTTTTGAGAGACACTCCTGCTGGAAAGAGCATTTTGAAAACAGATGTTTGGAAATGGTTCCATTGTTATAGGAGCTTTTGTTGCCAAAAAGCAAGGTAAGTTGGTTTCCCTCAAAACCTCGCCAAGTCCGCACACATCAAGAACTTGAAGACAGAAAATTCCAACCCATTTCAAAAAGCTTCCGAACGAAAACTTCCATGGGGTTTTGAACCCGCTTGTTTAAAATGCACAAGTGCCAATCTTCTGATTTGTTTGCAAGATTTAGAGCTAGAAATAAGGAAGATGGATGGTTTACGAGCCAGACTTCACCAAAAAACGGTTCCCTCTTTTGAGAAGGGGCTTAAATATGAATACTGATATTTAGAAAGCAAACCCCACGAGGCGCTTCTTCCATGTGGATTTAGAAATCTTTCTTTGTATAAATCCAAATTTCAGCACTGTTTTCAGCTCTAATGGCCGTTCAAATCAAGTATGGAAAAACCTTATCTAGAACCAGACTCCTGAATCACCACAGCACCGCACAACCCATGCCTTTCAAAAAACAAAAAAAGCATATGCTGTTGCTTTGCTAGCTTAAAAAAAAGTATTCCCGAGAAAGTTTAAATGAGGGCCAAAAGGCCTACTATACTGTTAGTAAATAAAAACATTTAAACACCGTGTTTATTTAACCTTTTTGTTCTTCTATAAATTTTTCTAGATTTTTGGTCTTTTTTTTTTTTTTCCTAATCTTTTTAGGGCCACACCTGTGGCATATGGAGGTTCCCAGGCTAGGGGTCTCATCAGAGCTACAGCTGCCGGCCACCGCAGCCACAGCAACAGCAGATCCTTAACCCACTCAGTGAGGCCAGGGATCAAACCCTCAACCTCATGGTTCCTAGTCGGATTCGTTTCGCTGTGCCACAACGGGAACGCCCAATTTTTCTAGTTTTTATACATGCTGTTCGTAATATATTTGTGCATCGTTATGTAATTTATAAATATTTATATCCAACTGGAGACCTCTGTTCTCAATCACTTAGTCGAGTCCCAGGAATCCCTCAGGTGGCTGATGGGGCAGTTTTAGCTTCTTGCAGGTGGGTGGATGGGGAGAGAACGGGCTCTTTTTCCTGGTCCAGAGAAGCAAGATCGGTGGCTCCACTTTCAGCCGCTAGGGGGCAGCAGAGGGAAGCAAAAAACAGCTTGGGGGAAAAAAAACTGACAAGACGGGCTGATTGATTTCTGGAGACACCTTAAAATGTGTTTTCTCCCCAACCTTCCTCCTTGTTCCCCCTCAAGACAGGAGTAAAACAGACCAGCTCTAGCCCCTGAGGACGGAGAAAAATCCCACTGAGTGTTGGGAACAAGGCAGGGAGTCAGCGAGCTGTGGGGCGTTTACCTGGACCCTTGCCTCTGCCTGGCTACTCCCTGAGCCTCAGTTTCTCCAGCTGAGATTGAGTGAGAATTCTGTAAGGGTTCAGCTGTATCCTTTTGGCCAAAGTGCCTGACATGCCAGGGGTCCCAAATAAGCGTTCTTTGGCTCTTTCTTGTAATGCATTCATGCTCCCTCCCTCTAAGGTCTTCCCTGGCTTGTCATCCAGAGGACACGTCACAACTGATGGTGGGGACCAGTGGGAGGCGCTCCTGTCCTCTCTCCAGGCCTGACTTGCTTCCCCCCTGCCCAGGACAGTGGACGGAGCCGAGGCTGATTTGCTGTCCATCCTATTCCCGTGGTTTCTTTCTTTCTTTTTAAAAAACATTTTTAAGGATAGTCGATTGACAATGTTGTGCCAATTTCTGCTGTACTGCAAAGCGACCCAGTTATATATATATAATATTCTTTTTCTCATATGCTCTTCCATCATGGTCTATCCCAAGAGACTGGACATAGTTCCCTGTGCTGTACCGCAGGACCTCACTGGTTTATCCATTCTAAATGGAATAGTTGGCATCAACTAACCCCCAACTCCCCGTCCATCCCCCTCCCCCTCGACAACCACCCATCTGTTCTCTATGTCCCTGAGTCTGCATCTGTTTTGTAGCAAGGTTCATTTGTGCCTTATTTTAGATTCCACATATAAGTGCTATCCTATGGTATTTGTCTTTCTCTTTCTGACTTATTTCACTTCCTATGAGACCCTCTAGTAACTCTCTACCCATGTTGCTGCAAATGGCATGATTTCATTCTTTTTTATGGCTGAGTAGTATTCCACTGTGTATATGTACCACATCGTCTTTATCCATTCACTTGTCAATGAACTTTTAGGTCATTTCCCTGTCTTGGCTATTGTGAATAGTTATCACTGTGGTTTCTGAGCACATTTTTGAGTGGATGCCCTGGTCTTGGTCTCTGTAACTGCAGCCAGGTAGCAAGACTGGGCTCCCCTCTTAATGCCAGAACAGGTTTTGGTGCCTGGCCTGGACCATGGCAGGGGCCTCTTGACGTATCACCCATCTCTGAGATGCCTCCCCTTCCAGCCATCCACCCCACTGGCCCCGTGGGTGCCCTTCCAGACACACAGCCCTGGGTCTATCATGCTCCTGGCTCCACAGCCATCACGGGGGCCTCACTGCTGGTGGAGTAAGAGCTAAGCTGGGTTGATGTTCAGAGCCGTGGGATAGGAGCCTCCCCAGCCCCCTGCTCTCCAAGCCTCTTCTCTTCATGTGTCCTCTGCTGCCTCAGTTTCCCCATCTGTCAAACGGAGGCAACTAGCCCCCTGAGGGTTGTTGAGAGTGACAGGAGGTGGAAGACCCCTCCCGCAGTGAGGACACTCAGTGCCCTTCCCCCACCCCACTTAGAACTGAGAAAGCTGAGGCTCTGAGAGACAGGGGCGGCCCACGTGTGGCAGAGCCAGCCTTAAATGCCGGGACAGCTGCTGACACCACCCAGCTCAACTACCCCTCCTCAGCGAGGCCCCAGGAGCTTGTTCCCTCGTCCTGTTTCACCCTCTGCAATCGGGGAATATGTGAGCCGTTTCTTTGTTCATCATTGCCTCCTTCTCTAGAATGTAAGCCCCACAGAGGCAGGGAGCTGGTTGGCTTTGTCTGCCAGAGACAAATGCCTGGCACAGAGCTGGGGCCTGATGGATTCCTCTGGCATAGCTGTTGGAAGAGCCAGGATGGTTTCAAAGAAATTCCAGCTGATCACTTGCTAAGGAAGTGGGTTCCTTTCTCCTCCAGAGAACCCACCCCCTGGGACTTCTTTGATTGTGCTGAGCCCCAGGGTCCCTTTTTCTCCTGGGAACAGGGGCCCTGAGCGGCAGGCAGCCTCATAAACACGCCAGCAGTGTGGGCCCGGCTTTTATCAAAGCCCTGGAGCGGCCTCTTCACCAGGAAGTAAAGTGTGCATTAGGCTTACATACCTTGGGAGTCAATGTGTAAAAAAAACCTCATCCAAAGAAATGAAAAAGAAAAAGAAAAAAAAAAAAAAACAAAACAAACCTCCCCAGTAATTGGAAGTTGGCTAATCCCCTGCTATAATTAGCAGAGCCTGGAGGCTGGGGATACCCTGTTTGGAAGGTTTGGGAAACAGGAAGTGACTTTGAAAGTCCAGAAGCTGGTGAGAGTCTTTGCAGCCGCCAATTCCAAGTGGAAAGCAAGATGCATTAGGGTCAGGTCCCTTCAAAGCATAGTCATCTTTCCTGAAAAGTATGAATTTCATTATGAAGAGCAATAATTTTTCTGGTAAATTTCATTGAATATGAAAAAGTGCACAATTCCCAACCGTCTGGCTGGAGTTTTTCTTTTTCTTTCTTTCTTTTTTTTTTTTTTTTTTGTCTTTTTAGGGCCGTACCCAGGGCATATTGAGGTTCCCAGGCTAGGGGTTGAATCCGAGCTGTAGCTGCCGGCCTACACCACAGCCACAGTCACAGCCATGCCAGATCCGAGCCACGTCTGCAACCTTCACTACAGCTCACAGCAATGCCAGATCCTTCACCCAGTGAGCGAGGCCAGGGATCGAACCCACAACCTCATGGTTCCTAGTTGGAATCGTTTCTGCTGCGCCACGACGGGAACTCCTGGCTTGAGTTTTCATAAATGGAACACACCTATGTGACCAGAGCGCCCCCCCCCGCCCCCTCCACTATCGCTTCCCCTCCTCCCCTCTCCCCCCGCCCCTCCCAGCTCCGACTCTACTCTTCCTCCCCATGTAACCATCAGTCCTGATTTTGTGCACTGTAGATGGGTGTTATAAAAATGTTTGGGGCCTTGGAGTTCCCGCTGTGGCACAGTGGGTTAAGATTCCCACGGCAACGGCTTGGGTCACTGCCCAGGTGTGGGTTTGACACCCCCCCCCCCCACCCCGCCGCCCAGCACAGTGGGTTAAAGGATCTGGTGTTGCCACAGCTGTGGCATAGGCTTGGACTCAGTCCTGGCCCGGGAACTTCCCTAGGCTGTGGGTGTGGCCGCAAAATGAAAACAAAACAAAGCAAAACAAAACTTGGGGCCTGGACTCCAGGTTCTCAAACTCAAATGCCTCCTGGTACCCCCTCCCAGGTATCCCTAATGATGGAAGGGCCCAGTGGGACCGTGGTCCCTGGTGCCCCCTGTCGGGAGACATTTGCCAATGGTTGCCAGGCCAAAATGCAGGCCCGGGGTCAGCAGGTAATTTGATCTTGTGAGAGAAGCGGCAGGTCTAGATTTTTAGGTGAAATTATGATTGTTGAATGTTGGCAACTCATGAAAATGTAACACCCTGTGGAGGCCAGTTCCAGCCAGGCCAAACAAAATATGCTCACGGGGGAGTTCCCATTGTGGCTCAGTGGTTAACAAATCTGATTAGGAACCATGAGGTTATGGGTTCGATCCCTGGCCTTGCTCAGTAGGTTAAGGATCCCGCATTGCCATGAGCTGTGGTGCAGGTCACAGATGTGGCTCGGATCCCGCTTTGCTGTGGCTGTGGTGTAGGCCAGCGGCTACAGCTCGGATTAGACCCCCTAGCCTGGGAACCTCCATATGCCTCGGGTGTGGCCCTAGGGGGAAAAAAAAAAAAGCTCACGGACCAAACCTGGCTTGTAGGCTGCCAGTGCAGGGTGACCTCGAGGGACCCCCAGGCCCATGAGGGAGACAGCTGTGATCACAGACATCACAGCTCAGAGGCAGAGTGACAAAGGGCTGGGTGATGGGGACAGAGGCAGGGAAGGCACTGCTGTGTGCAGAGTGATGTTTAACCCACATTTTGAAGGTCACACAGGATCAGCACCACAAGGGCATCCAGGTGACCAGAGGGAGGACAGTGGCGGAGGCCTGGGCAGGGCAGGCAAAGGAGCTGTGATGTGGGCAGAGCCAGCAGCAAAGGACCCGCAAAAGCATCCTTGGGCCTTTAGGCTTTGTCCTGGGCCGGCAGCGGGGAGTGTTTGGAGAGGGCTAAGCAGAGGTGTTGGGCTGAATTCTGTGGCATCACAGAACCCGGGAGGTGAGGGGTCGTGGGCCGGGGCACACTGGGGAGACAGGAAGCCTGGGCCTATGGCAGTGGCTAAAGGGGAGGGGACCAGGGCTTGCGCCCACACTCCTCGGCTCCTAAGCAAGCCCCATCTCCTTCAACCCTAGAAAGAGCCCCTCTTTATCTTGGTCACACCCGTGGCAGGCAGAAGTTCTGGGCCAGGGATCGAACCCGAGCCACAGCAGTGACAACACCAGGTCCTTAACCACGAGGCCGCCAGGGAACTCTGACAAAGACCCCTCCTCAACTAAAGCTTAGTCAGGCTCCTGGAGCCCTCTCCTCAACTAGGCCCTGACCTGGGACTCTGTCCTTGGGCTGCTTCCTGCAGTTTTAGCAAGAATCCTACTGGTTCCGTTCCCTCACCCTCGAAACCCCATCAGATCCCTCATTCCCCCTCTGGAAGTCTGATCCTCCTGGGCTGCTTTAGCAAGAATCCTGTCCAGTCTCTTTAGCCAGCAGCCCCTTAGCACTGATGTTTCTTCTTAATAACCTTCCATCCACTGACTCCCACGGGGCTCCTTGGCTCTCAGTCCCCTTTTGTCCTGGTTGGATTCAGAGCTGAGCCCAATCTCTCTCCTATGTCAGTGGTCCTCTCCTTTTTGCAGTGGCCACTGAATAAAGACTGCCTTACTGTCTTAATTGTCAGGAATAAATTTCCTAAAGGAAATGCACCCAAGGTCATTCGAACTGTATCACCACCTGAGGATAAAAATTACCCCCCCGGAGTTCCCGTCGTGGCGCAGTGGTTAATGAATCCGACTAGGAACCATGAGGTTGTGGGTTCGATCCCTGGCCTTGCTCAGTGGGTTAAGGATCCGGCGTTGCCGTGAGCTGTGGTGTAGGTGGCAGATGCGGCTCAGATCCCGCGTTGCTGTGGCTCTGGTGTAGGCTGGTGGCAACAGCTCCGATTGGACCCCAAGCCTGGGAACCTCCATATGCCGCGGGAGCGGCCCTAGAAAAGGCAGAAAGACCAAAAAAAAAAAAAAAAATACCTCTAGGACTTCCCAATGTGGCTCAGTGGTAATGAACTTGACTAGGATCCATGAGGACGAGAGTTCGATCCCTGGCCTTGCTCGGTGGGTTAAGGATCAGGCGTTGCTGTGAGCTGTGGTGTAGGTAGGTGGCAGACTCGGCTTGGATCCCACGTTGCTGTGACTGTGATGTAGGCTGGCGGCTGCAGCAGCTCTGATTGGACCCCTAGCCTGGGAACTTCCCTATGCTGTGGGTGTGGCCCTAAAAAGCAACAAAAACAAAAACAAAAAACAAACCACTAAAAAAAGCCCCACCCTATCCAAGGGGCTTGCTCAGGAGTTTGGATTCATTTCAGGAAGGGTGTGTAAACACAGGAAGTGGCTCCCTCCCCCGGGGCACAACCTCCACCCCTTGACCTCATCTGCAGCTTGAGTACAAGGCCCAGGGTAAGTAACATCAGTCAGAACTTTGAAACTTTCTTGCAGTCCTGTTATACTCCAAGTCAGATATGCACCTGCCCAGAACCTCCCCAGGCTCCCACCCCACTCAGAGTAAACCAGAGTCCTTGTAACAGACTCCACACACCATGACCTGTCCTCTGCCCCCAAATCACCCCTCCGCCCTCCCCCTGTGCATTCAGCCCCAGCCACATGGCTCTCTCAGTTTCCCCCTACCTCAGGGCCTTCGCACTGGCTGTTCCCTCTTCCTGGAACTTCCTTTCCTGGGATATCTCCATGGCCAGCTCTCATCATCTTTCAAGCCTTTGCTCCAGTGTCACCTGCCCGGTGACATCTCCTTGAAGCCCTGCTTAAACATCACAAGCTGCTACCCTCACTTCTAGCCCCATCCCTACCCCCGATTTATTCTTCTCTGTGGCTCTTAACACCTGCTGACTCCATGGCTTACTTATCAATGCTGGTCCTGCTCTTTTCTCCCTGGGGCTGAGCATCCAGTGGGCATATGCAGCAAGGGGAGGATTGTCTCAGATGGAAATTTCAGACCCTTCTGTGTTTGCTCTGGCTATTTCTCAAGAGAGTGCTGTCCTTGAGACAAAGGTCACTTGGGCTCGCCTGGCTTTGGATGCCCAGGATGGGCTTCCCAAGCTGTAGGTCCCCCGGTTCTGCACACAGGCACACGAGCCATGGTCTCAAGCCCACATCTGAGGCATTGCTTTTCAGATATGTACAGATACTCCTCTGATGACTATTGCACGGCCATTTAAAAGTGTTACCGAATTCCTTGTAGCAGTTGGGCCCTGATTTATTTTCTCTGTTAACCATTATTGCACGGAGGTCTTCCATCTCAAAATAGTTGGGAATGCCTTGCCTAGGGCCAGAAAAGGGATCTAGTAAACAAGTCTAGAGCCCCTTGGTCATTCTTCATATGGGTTCCTGCCAGGGACGTTGCCCCAGTGACCCTCCCTTACCCCCTGGGGGCAGAGCAGCAGCGACTGCCAGTGAGCACAGGCTCCCCCACCAGACTAAGGCAATTCATAAGCTGTTAACCTTGAATCCTGCAAGCCCTGCCACTCCACGAGCTGGGGGTTGTTGGAACAGTTCTCAGCTTGGGCAGAATTCAAATGAGCTCTTGCAATCAACAATGCAATTAATTGTTACACATCCCGGGCATCCAGGCACCCTGTGCTGTGCAGTGTGACGGGGTTTCAGAGAGACCGTGGCCGACTTAGAGCTGAGGTAAGGATGCAGCACTCACAGACGGCCCATCCCACCTTGCACAAGAGAGTCTGGCAAGGTGCGTGTGAACTTGGTCCACTGATCTTGCTTCAGGTGTGAATAATAATGGCCAGCATTTCTTTCTTTCTTTATTTATTTTTGGCGTGTAGCGGCTTGATGTGGGATCTCAGTTTCCAGGCAAGGGACAGAATCTGGGCCAAAGTGGTAAAGGTGTCAAGTCCTAACCACTAGACTACCAGTCGACTCCCTTTGTCTGTCTGTCTGTCTTCCTTTTCTTCTCTTCTTTTTAATTTTTTATTATTATTTCCCTCCACACTTTGTTTTTTTTCCCCACTGCACAGCATGGGGACCCAGTTACACAGACATAATTTTTTCTCCCATTGTCGTGCTGCGTTGTAAGTATCTAGACATAGTTCTCAGTGCTACCCAGCAGGATCTCAGGGTTAATCCATTCCCAAAGCAATAGTTTGCATCTGTTAACCCCAAGCTCCCAACCCCTCCCCCTCCCCCCGGGGCAACCGCAAGTCTATTCTCCAAGTCCATGAGTTTCTTTTCTGTGGAAAGGTTGATTTGTGCCGCATATTAGCTTCCAGAGATCAGTGATATCACATGGTATTTGTCTTTCTCTTTCTGACTTCCTTCACTCAGGATGAGAGTCTCTAGTTCCATCCATGTTGCTGCAAATGGCATTATTTCATTCTTTTTTTACGGCAGAGTTTCTTTCTTTCTTTTTCTAAAAATTTACATTTATTTTTATCAAAGTTCTAGGGCACATACTTTTTTTTTTTTTTTTTCCCCTTTTCATTTTTGGCTGCCCCTTGGCATATGGAATTCCTGGGCCAGGGATCAGATCTGAGCCACAGTCCCACAGCTGTGGCAGTGCTGGATCCTTAATCCGCTGTGCCGGGCTGGGGATTGAACCTGCAACCCAGTGCTCTGTAGACTTTGCTGATCCTGCTGTACCACAGTGGGAACTCCACCTCCCTCCCTCCCTCCCTCCCTCCCTCCCTCCCTTCCTCCCTTCCTTCCTTCCTTCCTTTTCTCTCTCTCTCTCTCTCCCTCCTCCAGCATCTATTGGTCACCTGTTATGTGTTATGGGCCAAGTGCTTTTTGCAAGTGTGATCTCAACACAACAGCCAATAGCCCTCCCCCTTTTATAGACATGGAAATGAGGCTCAGAGAGGTTTAGTAACTTCTTCAGAGTTCACAGCTGGTCAGGCCTCAGGGTCACCTGACTCCAAAGTCAGCATGCTTGACCATTCTGCCCCCGCCCCAACCTTGAAGATTCTGGGTTGGCCAGCCTTTGTGGGGCACCCCTGCCTAGTAACTGCAGCAAATTCGTGTCTGGCATGGGCCCTCCTTGGGCCATGCTGCTCAGGATCATCTGGCCTGTGGTGCTCCTGTTTGTCATATCCAATACTTGCCATCCTGTGTGGCACACTTCTTGGCTACACTTCCTGCTGTTCCGTGCCCTGATAGGGAACGCAGGCGACAGCAGGTTCATCCTGCCAGAGGAGCCCAAACCTCCTTGCCAGCCCCTCAGGGGAAGCACAAGCCCATTAGACTCCACAACCCCGCGTTTCTGGAGAGGCACCCCTCCTGACCGCTCCTGTAACCCCAAGATCAGTATGAGGCATTTTTTCCAGGGGGTTCTGCAGTTTCTCGGGTGTGGGAAGTCCAGCAAACTCAACTCTGCCTTTCAGACTCTTGGGGATCCTTCCTAGGGCCTCCTACTGGGGGAAAGGGTGCTGCTGGTCCCTGTTCCTGGTGGGAGCCCCAACAGGCTCAGCCCTTCTCTCCCGAGGGCAGGGCTTCTCTGGTTCCTGCGTGAGATGCTCCCTCCCCGCTGGTTTTGCCGTCCCACGTGCCCGGTGGGAAGCCTCTTTCTCCAGGAGCGCCTTTCCCGCACTCTTTCTGCTTTTCAGACCCCCCCCCCCCCATTCGGGTGCGAGTCTCTTTCGGGGGCGCGCCTTCTCTCCCCGGCCGCCGCCCGCGCCTGGCGTGGGGCGCCCCCTCTCCCCGCGAGGGCGGGAGCCAGAACAGTGTCGCCGGCCGCCTGCAGGTGTCTCCCCACGGAGGGGCGCGCGTCCCTGCGCCGTGGCCGCTGCCAGGCGCCAGCGGCTCCTCTCCGAGGTGCACTCGCGCTCCGGGCTCCGGGCGCGCCGGAGCCGCTCCGCCGCCTCTGCCCGCCCCCCACGCCCCTTGCGCGCCGCGCCCCCACCCCCGGGGGTGCTGGTGGTCATGGGCTCGCGCCGCGTCCGCCGCCGCCCATTGAAGGCGCCCGAGCCCCGGGGCGCGGCGGGCAGCGGCCGCTGACGCGGGGCGCCGGCTGCCAACTTCGCGCGCGGAGCTCCCCGGCGGCGCGGGCGGCATGAAGACGAGCCGCCGCGGCCGAGCGCTCCTGGCCGTGGCCCTGAACCTGCTGGCTCTGCTCTTCGCCACCACCGCCTTCCTCACCACGCACTGGTGCCAGGGCACGCAGCGGGTGCCCAAGCCGGGCTGCGGCCAGGGCGGGCGCGCCAACTGCCCCAACTCGGGCGCCAACGCCACGGCCAACGGCACCGCCGCCCCCGCCGCTGCTGCTGCCGCCGCCGCCGCCGCCGCGGGGAACGGCCCCCCCGGCGGCGCGCTCTACAGCTGGGAGACGGGCGACGACCGCTTCCTCTTCAGGAATTTCCACACCGGCATTTGGTACTCGTGTGAGGAGGAGCTCGGCGGGCTTGGTGAGTGAGCGGCGGCGCTGGCGGGCTCGGCTCCCGGCTCCCCCGGAACGCGCGGCCCCGGCGCCGGAGCCCCAAACCTGCGCTCCCTCCGCGCACCCAGGCTGGGGGGCCTGAGGCGCCGCCAGGACGCCGTGCCCCGCGCGCCGCGGGCTCGGCCGAAGGTTCCGGGGCGGGGAGTGCGGTGGGCACGTCCGGGGCGGGGGTGCGGGGTACGATGCGGGGCGTTCGGGACGCTCGGCCCTTTCTGGGTCCGGGCAGAGCGCCGGCCCCTTCCGAGCGCCGGGCGCCTTTGGGGACGTCGCCGCGCCTCGGGGAGGCGCGTCTCTCGGCTCCCGCCCCGGCCGCCGGCCGGAGGGGCGCGCGTTCCTTTCTGCGCCCGAACTCTATGCTCTATGCTCTCCCCTTCCTCCTCTTTCTTTTGCGGGGGGCCCTGGAGGCGCCCATCCTTCCCGTCCCGCCTGGGGGTGGTGGTGGAGGACTGTGGCTATCAGCTTCCCCTCCCGCCGAAGATTCCCAGAGCCAGGCGCCGAGGGGGTCATTCTTCCACCCCCATCTCCGGTGTGCACTAAACCGCTCCCAGGCCGGGCTCGGGCGGCACGGGAGTGAGGAGTGGGGACAGTGCCGTGGGTTCCCGCCGGGGAACCCTTCGCGTCCTGGTCCCCGCGGGGGAGAGGATGCGGCGGGTAGGAGAGGAGGCAGGCGGGAAAGCGGGACGGCTCAGCCAGGCTCCGATCAGAATTGGGCGAGGGGGGGCACTTTTCAGAAGACAGATCATACAGTTCCCTTGGCCTCGCACCCCTTCCTGGACTCGCCCGGAGGCAGCCAGGGCCGGAGTGAGCGTCGCTGAGGCAGGCAGTGAAGCTAGGGCAGGGCTCAGGGGAGAGCTGCCTGACAGGGGTTGTGCCAGATGCTGGGGGTGCTGGTCCAGACCCCTGGTACCTCCCAGACCATGTTGCTCCAAGTCCAGGTGTGGGGACCCTCTTGAGTGAATTGACCTCTTTCCCCAAGGTTAAAACTCTTCCGCTGGTTCCTAGCGGTTGGAAGTCAACATGGGCTGTGTATCCTTACATGCAGACCAGAGTGGCAGCAGCTGCTAGTTTGCTGCCAACAAGCCTTTGGCCTAACTGATTTAAAGGACAGAGAGGTGTGAAATAAACCCAGGGAGGCTCTGCCTCTGCCTGGAATGTCCTTCCCACTTCTTCCCTGTCTGGATCCTCCAAGGGGACTTCGGGACCCACCTTCCCAGGCTGGACCCCCTGGAGAGGAGACCTCCCTACCCACCTCTAGAGGCAGGGTCTTTGTATCACATCAGCCCCTCCTTTGTCCCCCTCAGCACACTTGGCACCACCTGAAATTTTCTGGGGGCATGCCTTTGGTCACCAGCTTCTTCTCCCCTGTCCCCATAGTCTGCCACTCTATGAGGGCAGGGCCCCAGCCATCTTGTTTGGGGCCACCCCCAGCCTCTGGGTAGTGCCTCGTGCGTATAAGGTCTTCAGTACCTATTTGCAGGGTACATGTTGGGTGAGACCTCGGGACCACGCATCAGATGTTTCCTGGGGCACTGCCTGCTCTGTCTTGCCTCTGGAGGTGCCCCACTGAACTTTTCTGGGACCACCTGCTTGATGCTGGCTGCTCACCACAGATACTCCGAATAGGGTCCCACCCCGACCAGTTTCACCGCATCGGATTTACATCTGGTGGTGCCCTCGGGACTTGAACTTTGATCCTGGAATATAATAATAATAATAATAAACCTTAAAGACATCTTGGCTTAAAATTCCCTGCTTTCCACTCAGCCCACTCCTCTCCCACAGAGGCCTCGGAATGCCTTGTCCTGGGAAATACCTGCATCCTTTGGGGGTAGAGGTCCCCACATATCACCCCCACCTCGCACCAAGTTTCTCCTTCATGTAAAGACACCTGCTCCTTCCAAGGCTGCATCTCCGGCAGCAGACATGTCCTCTCTCTGCTCCATGGAGCACCCTGGCCCTCCCCGGCCAGCTGAGCCTCTCAACTGTTGGAAGTCTCTCCCGGCCTCTTCCTGAAGGTCATGCCTCCAGCTTGTGCCGTGGTTTCCCTGTAGCTCATCCAGGACTTGACACAGGATGTTTGAACCTGCGCGTTAAAAAAAAACTATGAATTGGAAACATTTAAGAACCATGATAGCTCACGTTTATTGAGCCTTTAATGTGTACCAGGCGTTGTTAGAAAGTCTCACGCGCCGGAGCTTGCTGAATCCTTGCCAACCCCGTTGCAGCGGGCACGTCTCTGGTGCCCATTTTTCAGATGAGGAATTTGAAGCTCAGAGAGGTTTTCATCTGGGCTCGCAGCCGATGAGGGGGCCTGAATTGTTTTCTTGGGGGCACAAAGGAATCAAAGGGAAGTGATGAGGAGAGAGAATGGTACAGGTGGGGGTTGGAGAGTGAGGAGGTTTGTGGGGGGGGGTGCTCAGCCTAAGCCCCTCAGCCCCAGTCCTTTGCGCATAGACATGTGGCTAGTTAGTTTGTTGGGTCAATAAAACAAACCCACATTTTTCTCTTGATCACCGTGGGCTAGAGATCGCCCCTCCCAGCAGATCACAATTTTCCTCCCCGGGAGCTTGGAAAATAGTTATCAGCCTGTCAGTGCTGCTGAGAAATTGGGGAAATCTGAGCCAGCTTTGGAGGCTTTCCTGGGCCGCTCCTATGGTGCCCAAATCCTGCCCCTCCACCGTCGCGGTACTGAAAGGGTGTCAGGAGGTACCTGGCCTCAAACTTTTGTTGCTATGACAACCCTTCTTCTGGGTTCTGCGACCATTTTAAAATTTATTTTTCCCTTGAAGAGGAAGAAAAACACCCCAACACATCCCCCCGACAAAATCCTGCCTGCCTCCCACGCCCCCACCCCTTCCCTGCCCCCCAACAAAATCCTGCCCCCCCCCATGGAGGACCAACTTCCTTCCTTCTCGCCCAGGAAACTCCAGCGAAGGCGGCTTTCTTCCTTTCTCTGCATTTTATGTTCTCTCCCATGAAAATACCAACCACAAAATCCTCACCTCTCTGTGAGAAGCAGCTGCTAAATATTCCTTCCTCTCAAAGGCCCGATCGGTAATTTCTTTCTGGGCTCCAAAGGAAAAAAAAAAAAAAAAAAAAAAAAAAAAAAAAAAACCACTCACCCCACTCTGGGCAGCCACCGGGAAATCTAATAAGCCCTTTTTCCCACACTAGACATCTACAGCGTTCACAAAGAAAACTCCAGCCTGTCCTAAACAGACACAATTTCCCCAGACCCGGCACAAAGAAAGCTTTTCTCCTTCCTCCGAGACGGGCGCGTCCACCTCCTTCAACAAACAGAAGGGGAAGCGTGGCCTTGACACGCAATTACCCTAAGTCCTTCACGCAGATTGGATTTCTCTCCTGGATTAGATGCTCTGGAAGGGTGGGCCTGGGTGCAGACGCAGGCCTTGGGGCGGGAGGGGCAGCTAGAAAAGACGTGGTGGAGTCTTGAGTGGAAGTCTGGAGGTGGGCGAGAGGCGGTGGCAGGCAGGTGGCTGGGTTACCTGGGAGCACAGGTGATGATGGCCTTCATCTCAGAGAGTGGGCGTTTGAGCCTCAGGACGACGCTGGAGGAGGGAGGGGGTAGCCGGGTCCAGGAGGGCTTGCGAGGGTGGGGGGATCGGGGTGGCCAGAGAGAAGGGAAGAGGCAGCTGGGTGCTTGGTGTCCTGATGCTAGACCCATTCTCTCCTATAAGGGGTGGGACAGGGCCCGCTGTCTCTTGTGAAGGATCCACATCGCTCGCCTCTTTTTAGCAGTGTGGTCTGGGCAAAAGCCTCAGTGTGCTGCCCTCTGGAATCGGGTTATGGGACTCAGAGCAGCTAAGCACCTGCTCAAGGTGCAAGGGTTCCGTGAAACAGGACACGGAAAGAGCTGGGCACCTGCTGGGTGTGTGCCTGGTCCCCTCCGTGCTGCTGGCTGGTCTGAGCCACCCCCATCTTCCTTTTGGACTTGTGCAGCCCCCACTCCTGCCATCCCTTCTCCAACCTGCATCTGAGTCGTAGTCAGATCCTGTCCCTTCTTGGCACAGTCCCCACCCCCCTTTCCCTTAGAGTGAAAGCCACGTTGTGCTATATGGCCTCTCTGGCATCCTCTCTTTGTCCGGCCGGGTCACTGACTTCTGCCACGCTGGCTCCTGATGCTAGGCACCCTTGGCCTCAGGGCCTTTGCACTGGTCCTTCCCTCTGCCTGGGATGCTCTTCCTCCTGGATCACTGCAAGACTATTTCTGGGCGTTCCCGCTGTGGCACAGTGGGATGGGTGGCGTCTAACTGCAGCTCAGATCTGATCCCTGGTCTGGGAACTCCATATGCCTTGGGGCAGCCAAAAAAAAAAACAAAAAAAAAAAGCGACTTCCCGTAGTGGCTCAGTGGTTAAGAAATCCAATTAGGAAGGCTGAGGTTGCAGGTTCAATCCCTGGCCTCGCTCAGTGAGTTAAGCATCCAGCGTAGTTAGCTGTGGTGAGGCTGGCAGCTGTCATTCCGATTGGACCCCTAGCCTGGGAACCTCCATATGCCTCAGGTGCAGCTGTAGAAAAGACAAAAAAAAAAAAAAAAAAAAAAAAAGAAAAGAAAAGAGACTTTTCCCGGACCTGTCTTTAAGTCAGCTCTCTCCCAGCACCCACTTCAACATTGATCTCCCCACACACTTCCGGCTTGCCTTTCCTTCTAGCACGTGCCACCATTGACTTTCCCTTGGTGTCACTTGTTTGTTTTGTGTGTGGTCCGCCAGCTCTGTGAAGGTGGGGGTTGAGTTTATCTGTGTTGCTCCCGGCTGGCTCCTCAGTGCTCAGGATGCTGGCACATAGTAGGTGTTCAGCCAACATTTGGGATGGATGTTGGTTGTTAGGCCTGTTGTTCCTTTTTTTTGGTCTTTTGTCTTTTTTGCTTCTGCTGCACCCACCTCTCCTTAAACACACACACACACAGAGTCTTTTTTTTTTTTTTTTTGGGGCCGCACCTGCTGCATATGGAGGTTCCCAGGCTAGAGGTCCAATCGTCTACACCACAGCCACAGCAATGCCAGATCCTTAACCCCCTGAGCGAGGCCAGGGATTGAACCTGCATCCTCATGGATACTAGTCAGATTTATTTCCACTGAGCCAGGACGGGAACTCCCACCCGACCCCTACATGAGTGAGTGTGGAGCAGGCTGTTACCCCTTAGGAGGAGAAAGCCCCCTACTGCCCCCATGCCTTTCATGCTTCTTCATTTCTGCAGAAAACTCCAGCTCTTCTATCTGCCCCTTACATTCTGCTGCTACATTTTCACAACTGTGAGGACACGTGTGATGTCCCCGGCCTGGAGGCTTCTGGTGCTTGGGAATATGATGGTGTAACATCAGATGGGCCAGGAACAAGCACTGGGTGAGGACTTGGACTTTGAAAGGTGTGGCTTGAACCTTGACAAGTGTTATTTCCTTTCATTCCCATAACTAACCCATGAGGTAGGAGCTGTGGTTACACCCATTTTCCGGATGAGGAAACTGAGGCCCAGAGAGGTGAAGTGACTTATGCAAGGTCACACAGCTTTCAAGTGGTCATGCTGCAATACGCAGAAGGCTCCAGAGCCTGGCTCTTGCCTGCCGGTCTGTGCTGCACCCTGTTCCCCCCAGCTCAGTTCACGCAGGCTCGCTGGGTTCCTCCAATAGGCCTCACTGCAGAGAGCGCTGTACTGGGAGGCATGAGCCCCTGCTTCAAGTCTAGCTTCCAGGGCCAACTTACTGAATGACTTTGGATAAGTCGCACTCCCTTTCTCTTTGGCCTTTTCCTTATGTATCAAATGAGGATTTAAGGAGTTCCTGTTGTGGCTCAGTGGGTTAAGAACCTGACAGTGTCTGTGAGGATGCAGGTTCAATCCCTGGCCTCGATCAGTGGGTGAAGGATCTGATGTTGCTTTAAGCTGCAGTGTAGGTCACAGATGCAGCTTGGATCTGGTGTTGCCATGGCTGTGATATAGGCTGGCAGCTGCAGTTCTGATTTGACCGCTAGCCTGGGAATGTTCATGTGCCCTGGGTGCAGCTGTAAAAAGAAAAAAAAAAAAATAAAATGAAGGATTGATTATGTTTTTTGTCTGGATGATGGAAGCAGCAGAACAGCCCATGGTTATAGACCTTTTGGTCAGACAGTCCAGGCTCCAGCCCCCATGCCACTACTCACCTGCTGTGTGGCCTCTGGTAGGGGCTTGCCCTCTCTGGGCCTCCATGTCCTTGGCTGGGACTAGAGGATGATTTTATCTGCCTCAAGACAAATCCTTGGAGTTAAAGCAGATAATGTGGGTGCTTGGCTGCTACACAGCGAGCTGGTGGTGATCTGACCTTGCATCAGAAGCTACAGACCCACCGTCTGTGGGTCAGACTTGAACTGTCTTTTTTGTTTGGCCCTTCAGTGTTTTCAGCATCTTTGAAAAAGTTGACAATATTTGAAAATTGAGACACTTCACAGAAACATCTGGATTCATGGCCTTTCTCAAAAACGTGGCAGATGCATGTGCGCTGGGCCCAGGGTCCTGTAGGAGTGGCAGTTGTCCCTTCTGGGGGTCTACCGTCCACCACCACCCATCCAGCTCCTCGTCGTTGAGGTGACTTGCCACCTTCCAGGGGCTCAGGCATCCTTGGGGTCCCTACATCCCCCATCTCCTCCACTGGCGAATCCTGCTAGCTTTTCATTCAGAATCCAGCCCCAGGAGTTCCTGTTGAGGCTTAGTGGTAACGAACTCGACTAGCATCCATGAGGATGTAGGTTTGATCCCCGGCCTTGCTCAGTGGGTTAAGGATCCAGCGAACTGGGTGTAGGTTGCAGACGTGGCTCGGATCCTGCATTGCTGTGGCTGCGATGTAGACTGGCAGCTGCAGCTCCGATTCGACCTCTAGCCTGGGAACATCCCTAAAATGCAAAAAAAAAAAAAAAAAAAAAGAATCCAGCCCCAGCCCGACCATGTCCTACCAGCTTTGGCCGGGCTCCTGGTACCTCTTCTCTGGACCAGGGCTCCTTGCTCCTGCCCTCGGCCCCCACCATCTGCTCTCCATCCAGCAACCAGAGGAATCCTGTTAAATCCGAGTCAGATCACTTCCCTCCTCTGCGCAGGGCCTTCCTATGCAGCCAGACATCCTCCAAAGCCTGTGGGCCCTTTGAAATTTGTCCCTGTTGCCTCTGACTATCTCCCCACCCCATCACTCTCTCCCAGCCATACCAGCCTCCTTGCTGGGCCTGGACTGGGCCAAGACTCTGCTGCAGTAGAAGGGTCAGTGTGTGTGTGTGTGTGTGTGTGTGTGTGTGTGTGTGTGTGTGTGTGTGTGTGCACGTGCATGTGTATAGGGGGAGGTGACAGGCAGAGGTCCTCCTGGCCTCCTGGCAGATAAGGATCACCCCACGGCCCCCCCGGGCCTGTTCCAGAAGGTGGAGTCTGGGGCTCCAGGACTCCTCAGGTCCTGGTCAGCGGTGAGGGGTGGCCCGAAGAGTGGAGGCCTGGGCGGGCTCTCGGGAGCTTGAGGAAGATGGGGTCTGGCTGGGGACATGGATGAAGACAGGGGTTTAGGACAGAGCAGCAGGAGTTTTTCCTCTTCTGAGTTGTCAGTGGAAACGTGGTTCTCAGTTTCCCCATCTGACTAGTGGGGTAATAGTCCTGAGGTCTTAGGCTCCGTCTTGTGCTAAAATCCACTCTAACGGGGAGGCCAGAATCGCTGTCTAAAACGGAATATGGCAGCACTGAATCATTGGATCCCAGCTGGGCGGTGAGGTCAGCGAACTCTGAGAGGTGGCCTGGCTCCCAAATGTCCAACCTGAGGCCACCTTCTTGTCACTTTCAGACAACTCAGCTGCAGGGTCCCCTCCCGGAGGCTGTCCCCTTCCTGCTGGTGGGCACCAGCAGGGGTGTGTCTACTTCCTGAGTCAGAATTAGAGACTGGGGCAGGGGCAGTAGCTGTGGGGAGCATCCCAGCATCCCAGCATCCCAGGGAAAGGCTGAGATTAGACAGAGGAGCCAGAAAGGGAGGTGACGAAAGTCAGAGAGAGGGAGTTCCCATTGTGGCTCAGCAGGTTAAGAACCTGACATGGTATCCATGAGGATGTGGGTTCAATCCCTGGCCCCATTCAGTGGGTTAAGGATCTGGCATTGCTGTGGCTATGGTGTAGGCTGGTAGCTGCAGCTTGGATTTGACCCCTAGCCTTGGAGTTTCCATATACTGCAGGTGTGGCCCTAAAAAAAATTTAAATAAAATTTTAAAAAAGAAAGGGAGACACACAAAAGTCAGGGGTGGGAGAGGGAAGGGGTGGAGAGAGACAGAGGCAGAGAGGGACATGGAGAGTCAGACACAGGGACACACACACTGGTGGAGAGAAACAAAGAACCAGGAGGGGACACACCACACACACACACACACACACACACACACAAGGCAGAGCAGGCCTGAGAAGCTGGGAGGGGAGGCGAATGAGGGGAGCCTGAAATAGCCCAGGGGAGGCGGGAAGAGCACATATGGCCTCTTCTTGCTGCTCTTTTCCAGGGGGGCTGAGGCCAGGCCAGGAGGAGGGGGCTCAGAGGTGGGCTCGTCAGGTGGGGAAGGCAGGGCAGCCAGGCCCCGCCCACGGCCCCGCCCCGGCCCCGCCCCCCGCTCTCCAGCCCTCCCTTGCTGGTGGGAGTGGGAGGGCTTGGCGTTTTTTTTTGGAGTGTTGGGGGGGGCTTCTGCCCATCACGGCTCTCTAGCCCCTCTCCAGACTGTCTCAAGTCAATAATAATAATAACCAGTGATGACTCACGTATGGGAATAATAAAAACATCTTAGCAAAACTAGGGTATTTTTATTAGTCATTCACAGCCTATGTAAACTCAGTATGTGGGAGGCAGCTTCTCCGCAAGTCAACTGGGTCTGTGCTTTTGTCGCCTGGGCTTGAGGACACACTTGTGGAGCCTTCCCCTCCGTCTTTGTCCGTTTATACCCCCCTTGTTTCCCTCTGGGCTCCTCTCCCCCCTGCTTTCTCTATTGGAGGGTCCGACTCTGAAAGAACTCGCGTCTGTCCTTCCCGCGCTCTCGGCTGCCAGCTTTGTCCCCTGGTGCCCCACTCTGCCGAACCCCACCTCTCGAAAAATCTGGGTGGTCCTGCAAGAGGCATGCAGGGAGGAAGAGCCTCCCCAGACATAGTCCGGGCAGGGGAGGGGAGCGCGGGGAGGGGAGACATGTCTCAGTGACTTTACTCAGTTGATACCTCTGCTTGGAGGTCTGACCAGCATCTCGGATGAACAAGCCCCCAACCCCTCATCGGCGGAGATAGGCTGGGTCACGGTGACTCCTCCACCTGCAAATCTAGGAGGGTTTAAACCCCCTGGGGCTCTGTTCCATGTGGTCCCTGTCTGGGACCTGGTGAAAGAGGCTCTGTCTCTGGTTCTGTGGCTGCAGAAGCAGGAAAAGGGGGATGCGTTTCTACCCAGAAGTGGCTATGCCATTGGGCTTGCATTTCACCGGCCAAAGCACATTGCACCGTCATAGCCCACTGGGCTGGGAAGATTGGTGGCAGCAGGAATGACTGCCACACCTGCCCCTCTTAGCTCCATTGCAACGAACCATAAAGGACAGCACCCTCTTTCCAGCTGCCCAGGCAAAACCTCAGAGTCGTCTTTAACGCCCCCACCCCATACACCCATGCCCACCTTTGCGCCCTCTCCCCACACCATCAGCACATCCTCTTGGCTTAAAAGAAAAAAAACAATCCAGAGTCCAACCATTTCTCTCCCTCTCCTCTGTCACCCTGATCTGAGCCAGCCCCATCTCTTGCCTGGACGACTCCAGCACCCCCTCACTGGTCTTTCTGCTGAGGGACCCTACCGAACATCAGATAACATCCTTTGATGGCTCTCATCTCACTTGGGTAAAGCCAGGGTCCTCCCAGGGCCCTCGAGACCTGAAGAATGGGTCCCTGTCGTCCCTCTGCTTCATCTCCCTCTATACTCTTTCTCACCTCCTCTGCCCCAGCCCCACCATCTGGGCTTTTGCACGGATGCCCCAGGTATGTTCCTGCCTCAGGGCCTTTGCACTTGCAGTTCCCTCAGCCTGGATACTCTTCTCTCAGATTTCCACTCCCTCCCTTTCATTAAATGCCTCCTTTTGTGCAAGATCTGTTTCGAATGGCAATTACCCCCCTCCCCACCGAGCGCACCCTCTTCCACCGCTCAACTTAATTTTTTTTCATTAACCATCCCCGCCCCCGGTGATAGTCTTTCAGCTGATGGATCTACCTCAAATGCCCCAGGGATATATACCATAATTTGAGAACCACTATCTGCTCAACTCTGATATATGGACAAAGACACTCAGGTCTCTGGCGGGGGGGGGGAACAGAACTCCAGTAAACCACACCCATCACTGGCAGAGCTGGCGCTCTGTCCTGGACTGTGTCCCCTCAGCTCTGGCTTCTAGTTGCTGGTCCTTGATTATCCCTTGAAGATCCATAAGACCTTGACCTCTGGTTTCAGGACTTTTGCTCTATTTGTCAGAAGAGTGGTTATTTAAAAAAAAAAAAAAAGGCTCTCCCCAGCCTTCCAGAGTCACATTTGCTGAGACTGGTAGGAAGACGGCAGACTTCAGGTTCTCATTCATTCTTTTATTCATGTTCATGAACACCTACTATGTGCCAGCTTTTGTCTGGGTGCAGGGATTATGGCAGGAAACAATACAGATGCGTTTGTTGTTGTTGTTGTTGTTTGTTTTTTAAGGCTCTACCCATGGCATGTGGAAATTCCCAGGCCAGACGTCAAACCAGAGCTGCAGCCGCCAGCCTACACCACAGCCACAGCAACGCGGGATCCAAGCTGCATCTGGAACCTACACCACAGCTCGCGGCAGCACCAGATCCCCAACCCACTGAATGAGGCCAGGGGTTGAACCTGCATCCTCAAGGATCTTAGTCGGGATGGTTAACCGCTGAGGCACAAAGGGAACTCCCAGATGAGGTTTTTAACTCGTGGAGCTTACATTCTAGAGCAGGAAGAGAGACAGTAAGCTGTTGTTTATGTATGTGTGCATTTCACTTTTACTGAGTACCCATCGAGGCCACTGCGGCATCATTGGTGAACAAAACAGACAAGGGCCCTGTCTTCATGATCTGGTGTTCTGGAGGGCATGGACTATGGACAATGGGCTTATCACTCATCTGGCTCATGCATCACCAGAGTCAGGCCAGAATGACCCTGGAGACTCAGGGGTCAAGGAAGCAATTGGACTGCCTTTGGAGGTGAAGGCTAATAGGCCCCTCACTGCTTCCCTGTGTGCTCTTGCTTCCATCAGCCAGTCACATCTCCATGACTCCTCAAGCCTATTGTATATATATTTTTTATTGAGGTATAGTCGCAAGTTCCCATGGTGGCTCAGTGGTTAATGAACCTGACTAGTATCCATGAGGACTTGAGTTCGATCCCTGGCCGTGCTCAGTGGGTTAAGGATCCAGCGTTGCTGTGAGCTATGGTGTAGGTCACAGATGTGGCTTGGATCCCGCATTGCTGTGGCTGTGGCTGTGCTGGTGGCTATAGTTCCAATTTGACCCCTAGCCTGGGAACTTCCGTATGCGGCGGGTGTGGCCCTCAAAAGACAAAAAAAAAAAAAAAAAAAAAAAAAAAAATTTGAGGTATAGTTGATTTACAGTGTTCTGTTAGTTTCTGGTGTACACCAAAGTGATTCAGTTGTTTTCTTTTTCAGATTCTTTTCCATTATAGATTATTACAAGATACTGAATATAGTATACAGCAGGTCCTTGTTTATCTATTTTATATATAATAATGTATCTCTGTTAGTCCCAAACTCCTAATTTTTCTCTCCCCTGCCTTTCTCCTTTGATAACTTGTTTGTTTTCTATGTCTGAAAGCCTGTTTCTGTTTTGTAAATAATTTCATTTGTATCATTTTTTTAGATCCCATATATAAGTGATATCATAGGATATTTGTCTTTCTCTGTCTGATTTACTTCACTTAGTATGATCATCTCTAAGTCCAACCATGTTGTTGCAAATGGCATTAGTTCATGCTTTTTTATGACTGAGTAATATTCCACATCTTCTTTATCCATTCCTCCATTGTTGGACACTTAGGTTGCTTCTCAAACCTGTTCTCCATTCCCCCCCTAGTGGTGATGGAGCAGAATTCTGAGACCCTTGGTCATCTTCTTGTATATGAACCCTCCCCTGCCAGCCAAGTTGTTCTGACCCTGGAAATGTTTTCCAGAATAGTTATTTCCATCTTGAAAGATTTGTCCTCCTTTGTAATAAGAGGTTATTTGCAAAGATTTTCTGGAAGCAGTAAAAGCAGTAACGAAGTCTCTTGTCTTCTTTGGTCTTCATTCATTCATTTGTTCATTCATTCAGACATGTTCATGGAGCGCCTGCTCTGTGCAGGGTCCTCTCCTCCGTACCAGGAATATTTGGTGAACTTGACGAATCAAGTCCCTGCTTGCAAAAAGGTCACCTTCCAGTGGAGAGGGAGAAAATGAATAAGTTAAAAAGATAAATCGATAATTTCTTCAATCAATATAGACCTAAGTGCTATGGAGCAAGGTCATGAGGTAGGGTATGAAGGTGGAGTTCTTGACAGGGTGTTAGGGAAACTTCTTAGAAGAGGTGACATTTGAGCTGAGACCTGAATGACCAGGAAGAGGTGGCTGCACAGGGTTCTGGGGGTGGGGAGAACATTCTAGGCAGAATAAGTTCATCCTCAGTGATTCCTCACTTCTATTTTCTACTCCTGGAGTCAATTTTTCGTGAACTGGATTTTCTCCAAAAATAATTTATTCATGAAGAGATCTGAACTTATTTGCATAAAATTTGCCAAGTATTTTCTTATGATTAAAAGAAAAAGTCTCTCTTTGATTAGTTTCCCTTTGCGCTTCTAGTCCTGTGTATTTTTTCCTCTTTCTCTTGATTTATCTTGCTGAAATCTGCTGAGGGTGATGTGGATCTTGGTGAAAATTGCTTTATAGACCTTCCAGAAAGAGCAGACTAGTTTGAAATCTTTACATGGGATCTGAACTAAGATGTCACATCCTCAGGCTGGAGGCTCTGGTACTTTGTTCCAGAATTCTCCTTTGTTTCTGATCCATGTCTTGTTGGCTAGGCTGTTTTATTGCTCTCTTTTCTACCCCTCCCCTTTTTTTCAGAATCAGTACTCTTGTATTTATATATTCAGTTTGTTTAAATTTCCTAATGCATGATTAACTTCTTTTGGCTTACTTTTCTGAAGTTTGTTCTGTTAGCGTTTTCAAGTATGTGAGGTGAAAACTTTGTTTCCATGGTTTACCAAAAAAAGAATGCATTTAATGCTACGAGTTTGCCTCTGAGCACCACTTTGGTCGTGTCTTGTGAGTTTTAAAATGTAGTACCTTTTTGAAAATGGTTTTCTAAAAATTCTGAAATTACAGTTTTGTTTCTGGCAGTTCTGAGATTTCAGTTTTGTTTTTTTCATTAATCCAAGAATAATTTAGTTGGAGCATTAAAAATTCCCTGGCACAGTGCCTTACTTGTTTAAATTTTTTGCCATTAATTTCTAGTTTTACTGAATGTTAGAGGAGATGGCCTGTGAAATTCTGCTTCATTTGTTTTTTGGTAAATGTTTTATTTGAAAAAAGCAGGTAATTTCCCTGTATGGAAGGTAAAACAACTTTATAGAATTTAGAATTTCAAGGACGATTGTTATTTATTTCTCTTTGCTTTCTTTTCTTTTCTTTTTCTTTTTGCCTTTTCTAGGGCCACTCCTGTGGCATATGGAGATTCTCAGGCTAGGGGTCTAATCAGAGCTGTAGCCACCGGCCTACACCAGAGCCACAGCAATGAGGGATCTGAATCGCATCTGCAACCTACACCACAGCTCATGACAGCGCTGGATCCTTAACCCACTGAGCGAGGCCAGGGATAGAACCCCCAACCTCATGGTTCCTAGTCGGATTCATTAACCACTGCACCACAACAGGAACGCCTCTCTTTGCTTTCTTGATCTATCAAAAGTTAGATGAGGTAGGTCAAGTCTTTCTCTTCAATAGAATTTTTTTTTTCATTTTCACTGTGTTCCTGATAGGTTTTGTTTTTGTAAAGTTTGATTCTTTGTTATTCATCACAAAAAGATTCATGACGGTTATAGTTTCATTGTGAAACTGTGGGTTTTATCTTTTGTCAAGATAAAGTGACTGTTTTCTCCTAGTGAATGCTTTTTGCTTTGCATTCTGTTTTTTCATATTTTCGTATTGCTTATCCCAGCTTTCTTTTGTTTGTGTCCTCTTGATGGGTCTCTTTCTAGCTGTTTTATTTTACCTTTCTCATGTCTTTCTGCTAGGTGCATCTCTGCTAAGAACAGCAGGGGTAGATCCTGTCTTTTGGTGCAACCTGGGGGCTTTAACCAAATGACGTTTATGTCTGTAATCGGTACATTTGATCTCATGTCTCTCTTTTTGTTGAATGCTCCAATTCTTTTTTGCCCCCCATTTTTAAAAAGTTTTATGGACGCATAGGTCATTTATAATGTTGTGATGATTTCTGCTGTACAACAAAGTGATTCTATTCTGCATATACACACATCCATTCTCTTTCAGATTCTTTTCCCATATGGATGATAACAGACGGTTGGGTAGGGTTCCCTGGGCTATGTAGCAGGCCTGCTTTGGCCAGTCACTGCATAGAGCATGGTGTGAATGCTTCAAGTCTTTATTCCTCTTTCTTTCTTTTATTTTTTGGGGCCACACCCACGGCATGTGGAGGTTCCCAGGCGAGGGGTCCGATTGGCGCTGTAGCTGCTGCCTTACACCACAGCCACAGCAATGCGGGATCCAAGCTGTGTCTGTGACCTACACCACAGCTCCTGGCCATGCCGGACCCTCAACCCACTGAGTGAGGCCAAGGATTGAACCTGCGTCCTCTTGGATGCTAGTCAGATTCATTTCCGCTGAGCCACGATGGGAAGACCCCTTTTGCTTTAACCTTTTTTTGTTGTTATCTTTTGCCGTGTAGATTAGGTTGTGCTTCTTTTTTCTTTACTAATGATTTAACAAGCATACACACACTACTGTTAATTCTGTTGTTAACCCTGGGTTTTCGATTTCTCCAATAGCTCTGAAGAGCTGTTGTCAAATATTGTGCATCTTCCCTGGTCGGATGAGGAAATTCATTGCTCTTGAATTCTGGTTTTTACCCATATTTGTAATAATATTTGCAACTTGGTCCCTTGCACCTAACCTTGCAAGTAACCAATACCAGGACTCATTGCCAGTCCCTTTGGTTTACTTCTCTCCCGTTTTATTCATATCTTGCTTGGTTTTTTCTTCTTCTTCTTTTTCTTTTTATGGCTGTACCGGCGGCATAAGGAAGTTCCCAGGCTCGGGGTCGAACTGGAGCTGCAGCTGCAGGCCTACATCACAGCCACAGCAACACTGGATCTGAGCTACATCTGCAACCCATGCCACAGCTTGCAGCAATGCCAGATCCTTAACCTGCTGAGCGATGCCGAGGATTCACCCTGCATCCTCACAGAGACAGCAGTGGGCCCTTAACATGCTGAGCCACAGTGGGAACTCCCTCAGACCCTTCTTATGAGACTCTCTATCGGGAGCAAGCATTGGTTCCTTTTTTTTTTTTTCCGCTTTAGTCCATTTCAGGTGAGTTACCCTGGAATCCTGGCTTACAGGGTCACCTCCTTTTGGGATGGCTGCCCTAGCCCTCACCCATCCCTCTGGCTTGAAGCTCTGCTCCCCTCTATCCACAGGATCTGACACCCCCAC
Organism: Sus scrofa; assembly: GCF_054392235.1. Classification (NCBI taxonomy): domain Eukaryota; kingdom Metazoa; phylum Chordata; class Mammalia; order Artiodactyla; family Suidae; genus Sus; species Sus scrofa. Next base: position 18,794,246 of record NC_139385.1, read on the forward strand.
TCCTAGAACAGAGCAGACCAGACCAGCCATGGCCACTGGCATCTTGCTTTCCAATCAGATTCTTTCTCGAGACCATGAGCCAAGAGCCATGATGAGGGGCTGGAACACCAATCATGGCAGCAGCAGAGCTCTGGCCTGGACATTGCAAACTGGCAGGACCAGGCTCTGTTTACCCCTTGTAAGCGTTGGCTTTTGGCCTGCAGAGTGCCCTGCATTATCAAACCTGCATCCTCATGGATACTAGCCAGGGTCTTAACCCACTGAACCACACGGGAACTCCTCTTGGTTGGCTTGGAATATGAGATAGGATGGTGTATGTTCTGGTCACCAGGTGTGTGCTGGAGCCTGTGCTAGATGCTGGGGTGCAACGGAGACAAGGCCAGCGAAGTAGGGTCCTGGCCTCCTGGAACTTTGAGTTGTATGCAGTCCCGGGAATATGGGTGTCTGCACCTGTGTGTGTGTGTGTGTGTGTGTGTGTGTGTGTGTGTGTGTGAGATCAGTACATAAAGGAGCTAACCCAGCTCCCTCTGAGGAGGGGCATCTAAGTGAGACTTGAAGGGGGAGAGTGAGCGGGCCCCAGGCAGGCAGAGGAAAGAGCAGTGCGGAGCCTTTGCAGAGGGACAGCGCTTGGTGCTGGAAGGATGGAGAGAAGATGGACGGGGCTGGAGGGTAGAGGGCTCGGGAGAGGGAGCAAAGTCAAGATCAGAGCTTTCTGCCCGGAGGGCTGCACTTTATCCTCACTGCACACGATCCACTTCTTAGCTCTTGTGTATTTAAGATGATCTCTCCGTGACCTTGAGATATGTATGACACCGTGGTGGGTATAGAAGCCATAGGCTAAAACCTTTCCCCTCAATATCCTGGGGACATCACGCCCTGTGTTTTCTGGCATCTTGTCTTGAGGAAGAGATACCTGAAGTCAGCCTAATTGTTTTTCCTTTGTAGGCAACTTGTTTTGTTTTTTCTTTAATTCTTGTATGATTTTTTCCCCCATTCATCTTCAAAATAGAACTTTTTATTTTTTGTCTTTTTTTTTAGGGCCTTATCTGAAGCAGCATAGATATCGTCAATTCCTACTCTGATAGTTCCAACATCCCTGCCTTTTTTTTTTTTTTTTTTTTTTTGGTCTTTTTAGGGCTGCACCTGCAGCACGTGGAAGTTCCCAGGCTAGGAGGCGAATTGGAGCTGTAGCTGCTGGCCTATGTTACAGCCACAACAGTGTCAGATCCGAGCTGCGTCTGTGACCTGCACCACAGCTCATAGTAATGCCAGATCCTTTAACCCACTGAGCAAGGCCAGGGATCGAACCCGAGTCCTCATGGATACTAGTTGGGTTTGTTACAGCTGAGCCACCACGGGAACTCCCATCCCTGCCATTTCTGAATCTGGTTCTGAGGCTTGCTCTGTCCCCTCAAATTGTTTTTTTTTGGAGGGGGCCTGCTAGTATGCTTCATAATTTCTTTCTTTCTTTCTTTTTTTAAATTGAAGCTTAGTTGATTTACAATGCTGTGTAGGTTTCTGGTGTACAGCGAAGTGATTCAGTTATATATATACACACACATATATGCATATTCTTTGCTGTTATGATTTATTATAAGATATTGGATATAGTTCCCTATGCTATACAGTAGGTCCTTTGTTGTTTGTCTGTTTTATATATAGTAGTTTGTATCTGCTAATTTATCCCCTAAACTCCCAATTTATCCCTCTCCCCCATCCCCTGCGGTAACCCTAAGTGTGTTTGCTATATCTGTGAGTCTGTTTCTGTTTTGTAAGTAAGTTCATTTGTATCATATTTTAGATTCCACATATAAGTGATGTCACGTGGTATTTGTCTTTGACTTACTTCACTTAGTATAATCATTTCTTAGTCCATTCAACTTGCTCCAAATGGCATTATTTCATTTTTAACGGCTGAGTAGTACTCCTCTGTGTGTAGGTGTGTGTGTGTGTGTGTGTGTGTGTGTGTGTGTGTGTGTGTGTGTGTGGTTTCACATCCTCTTTATCTATTTGTCTGTCGATGGACATGTAAGTTGCTTCCGTGTCTTGGCTGTTGTGAATAGTGCTGCAAGAAACATTGGGGTGCATGTATCTTTTCAAATTATAGTTTTCTCCAGATATATGCCTAAGAGTGGGATTGCTGAGTCCTATGGTACCTTGACCTGTAATTTTTTTTCTTGGCAGCCAGAATGAGATGCTGGGCAAAAGGAACTATGGGAAATAGCCTTTAGTAAAGTGGTGGTGATGCGTGGGGTTGGGACAAGCACTCAGTGGTCCTGTGACAGGTCTCAGCCTTTTAGTGAGTTTCCTAGGAGCTTCTCAGTCTCCTTTCTCATTAGGTGGCAAGGATGGCTGGTATTTCCCTTTCCCCAGGTCACTGAGGTGCTGATAACTCCCCCAGGTTAGGCTCTGGTTAACTAGTTCATCCTGAGGGCAGGCCTGACACTCACCATGAAGACCTGGAAAAATCCCAAAAGTGTGGGCCCCCCGATGCACTAGTCCCCCTGGGAGTTTCCACCTCTCAGACGTGTCCACACCAGCAGTTCATCAGTTGCAGCTCAGGTGCTTGGTTCCCACAGGGGCTTCTACTGCAGTGTGTTGTGTTTCTCTGAATCTGCCTGAATCTCCAGTTTGGGGATGGGCAGCTATTTGCCCTTGACCTCACTTCTCTCTCTCTCTCTCTTTTTTTTTTTTTTTTTTTTTTTTGTCTTTTTTGCCTTTTCTAGGGCCGCTCCCGTGATATACGGAGATTCCCAGGCTAGGGGAATCCACAACTCTTCTTAGATCTCAAAGAGAAGTGAGGTTGGAGTTCCTGTTGTGGCGCAGTGGAAACGAATCCAACTAGGAACCATGAGGTTGTGGGTTCAATCCCTGGCCTCCCGCAGTGGGTTAAGGATCTGGCATTGCCACGAGCTGTGGTGTAGGTGGCAGATGCAGCTCAGATCTGGCATTGCTCTGGCTGTGGTGTAGGCCAGCGGCTACATCTCCGATTCGACCCCTAGCCTGGGAACCTCCATACGCTGCAGGTGCAGCCCCAAAGAGACCAAACAAACAAACAAACAAAAAAACCCAAACAAACAAAAAACCCACAAGAAAACCTCCTCTTGGGAGTTCCCATCGTGGTACAGTGGAAACAAGCCCAACTCATATCCATGAGGTTGCGGGTTCGATCCCTGGCCTCTCTCAGTGGGTTAAGGATCTGGTGTTGCCATGAGCTGTGGTGTAGATCTCAGACGCAGCTCAGATCCTGAGTTGCCGTGGCTGTGGTGTAGGCCGGCAGCCACAGCTCCGATTCGACCCCTAGCCTGGGAACTTCCTTGGGTGTGGCCCTAAAAAGCAAGACAAAAAAGCGGGGAAAAAAAAAAAAAAAGAAACCCCAAAGCCAAAACATCTCTTCTTGGGAGTTCCCGCCGAGGTGCAGTGGTTTACAAATCCGACTACAGCAGCCTGGGTGCTACGGAAGCTTGGGTTCGATCCCTGGCCTGGCACAATGGATAAAAGGATCTGGCCATAAAAATATAAACAAACAAATATAAATAAATAAATAAAATTTGAAAAAACATCTCTTGCACGGTGGTGTAAGTTTCTGGAGCTCAGCATCAGTGCCACGCTGCAGTGTAAGTTCATTTTCTGTAGGGCTGAGTCTGCTCTTTGCTGCGTCCCAGGCGTATCAGGACTCTGCTTTTGCATTTTTAGTTCCTGAAAGTCCTGCCTTTCACCCCGACTGCCTTCCTGGCGGCTCTTCTGAACCAGATCTGTTGTCTTATTCCCCAATCTGTTGAGTCTCAGTTATAGCATTTCTATTTTCTTAGGCACACAAACAAATGCTTTCTTGAATTATCTTATATGAAGCACATTTCAAAGATGTGCTTCTGTTCCTCTTCTTAGGTTGTAGAATTATCTCCAGTGTCCTCTTTGTGGTCATTTTCCTTGTCTTTGGGACTGGAAAGTTCTCTCCAGGTCCAGCGTTTACTCCGAAATAGATTCTGTGGTTTCTCTTTGATCTGTCCCATGTTTCACCTGGTTGCTTTTAGACTCTTCCTCATGTGTCTTAAGTGAGACCAGTGGTTGGCATTTATATCACTAAGCCAATTCCTTTTTTTCCCTTTTTTCTAAAGGGCCGCACCTTCGGCACATGGAGGTTCCCAGGCTAGGGGTCCAATCAGAGCTACAGCTTCCAGCCTACACCAGAGCCACAGCAATGGTAGATCCAAGCCGTGTTTGCCACCTACACCACAGCTCATGGCAATGCCAGATCCTTAACCCACTGAGTGAGGTCAGGGATTGAACCCACATCCTCCTGGATACTAGTTGGATTTGTTTCCACTGTGCTACAATGGGAACTCCTCCCTAAGCATTTTTAAAATTTCATCTTTATTTATTTTTTTTAAATGATTTTTTATTTTTTTTCCCTTATGGTTGGTTTAGTGTTCTGTCAATTTTCTACTATACAGCTAGGTGATCCAGTCACACATGCACGTATGCATTCTTTTTCTCACATTATCAGGCTCCATCATAAGTAACTAGACATAGTTCCCAGTGCTATACAGCAGGATCAAATTGCTTACCCATTCCAAAGACAATTGTTTGCGTCTGTTAAACCCAAATTCCCAGTCCATCCCATGCCCTTCCATTCCCCCTCGGCAACCACAAGTCTGTTCTCCAAGTCCATGAGTTTCTTTTCTGTGGAAAGGTTCATTTATGCTGTATATTAGACTCCAAATATGTGACATCATATGGTATTTGTCTTTCTGACTTACTTCACTTAGTATAAGAATCTCTAGTTCTGTCCATGTCGTTGCAAAGGGCATTAGTTTGTTCTTTTTTTGGCTGAGTAGTATTCCATTGTGTATATATACCACATCTTCTTAATCCATTCATCTGTTGATGGACATTGAGGTTGTTTCCGTGTCTTGGCTACTGTGAATAGTGCTGCAATGAACATGTGGGTGCCTGTGTCTTTTTCAAGAAACGTTTTATCTGGATATATGCCCAAGAGTGGGATTGCTGGGTAATATGGTAGATCTATAGTTAGTTTTACTCCCTAAGCATTTTGATTGAAAGATGGGTGAGGGGACAAGTCATACATCTCTTGGCTGCCACTGGTCTTAACCCAGAAGCCCCACACCCTCTGTTGAGTGTAGGTTTTGATAAAGAGGAGGGGAAACTCCGTCTCTACTGGATTTAGAATAAGGAGATATGAATTGAAATTGTAGTCCAGTTATTCCTTCATTTACTCACTCGTTTCTTCCATGACCATTTATTAAGCTCTGAATGTATGCTAATAGATATATCAGGTGCTGGAGATAAAAGATGGCTAGCACTGGGTCTTTGTCCTGTGAGCAGTTCTCCCAAATATAAGCTCTGTGTGATCTTGAGTAAATTATTCAACGTAATGGTGCCTCAGAGTCTCTGTCGTGGCTCAGCGATTAATGAACCTGACTAGTATCCATGAGGTTGTGGGTTCGATCCCTGGCCTCATTCCGTGGGTTAAGGATCCAGCGCTGCGGTGAGCTGTGGTGTAGGTCACAGACGTGGCTCAGATCCCGGGTTGCTATGGCTATGGCTGTGGTCAGCAGCTACAGCTCTGACGCGACCCCTAGCCTGGGAACCTCCATAGGCTGCAGGCATGGCCCTAAAAAGACAAAAGACAGAAAAAAAAAACGGTGCCTCATTTTACCCATCAATGAAATGGCCACAAAAAAATCCAAACACACCTGAAGGGCTGTCGTAAGGTTGAGAGGACCCAGGAAAGATTGCTCCCATGGTGCTTGGCCCAGGCAGGTATGTGCTACTTTGAAGTCCCCAAAGAACACTTTGAATTTAGAGGTAGGGTCTGGGATGGGGACATTGTTGAGAAAAGAGAATTGGGTTAGATCCTAAATGGTTCCTAGACAAGTCAGGGCAGCCAGCCAGCACGACTCAGCCCCAGGCCATTTGCAGCAACACGGATAGAACTAGAGATTCTAGTAGCAGGGGAGGGTGGGAGGCCCTGGAGCTCCTTGCAAGCACTGCCTCCCCTCCACCCCCCGCCCCGCCACCTGCCTGCCTGCTTTCCAAAGCCCAGCAGAGAGAAGATTCTTTTTTTTTTTAATTAAAAAAATTTTTTTTTTCTGTTGTGCAGCATGGGGACCTAGTTACACATACATGTGTACATTCTTTTTCCTCCCGTTGTCGTGCTGCGTTGTAAGCATCTAGACAGAGTTCTCAATGCTACCCAGCAGAATCTCATTGTAAATCCATTCCAAGAGCAATAGTTTGCATCCGATCACCCCAAACTCCTCATCCCTCCCACTCCCTCCTTCCCACTTAATTCTGGGGCTGTGGGACTGTCTTCATCTCCTGGGTCCCACCCAACTGAAAGGGGTCTTTTCTTCTCCTCTTTTTTTTTTTAAATTTTTCTTTTTATGGCCGTGGCCTATGGAAGTTCCCAGGCTAGGGGTCGAATCGGAGCTGCAGCTGCTGGCCTGTGACACTGCCACAGCAATGCCAGAGTCGAGCCACATCTGCCACCTACACTGCAGCCTGCAACAAAGCTGGATCCTTAGAAAGGGGTCTCTTCTTAGTGTGTTGCAATGGCATCTATGCTTGAAATTGTATCCATTCATTTATTAGAAAAAATCGTAAGTACATGCTGTATGTCAGGCTGTTGTGTGTTTTGTTTTTTGTTTGGGGGGTTTGGTGGGGTGACGAAGAAGATACAGTAGTAAAAAAGACTTCGTCTCTACTCTTAGTAACTTTTGATTCTCTTTTAGGGGAATGATGAGGCATCAAATGAATAAATAGGATGGTTTCAGAGACTGAGAATTACAATGAAAGGCAGAAAAAAATAGTGATGGTTGGCCAGTCTTAAGACCAAAATGTCAAAAAGGAGCCTCCCAGGAGTTCCTGCTGTGGTGCAGTGGGTTAAGAATCCTGGAGTTCCCATTGTGGCTCAGTGGTTAATGACCCCGACTAGGGTCCATGAGGATTCAGGTTCGATCCTCAGCTTTGCTCAGTGGGTTAAGGATCCAGCGTTACCGTGAGCTGTGGTGTAGGTTGCAGACGAGGCTTGGATCCTGCGTTGCTGCGGCAGTGGTGTAGGCTGGCCGCAGTAGCTCCGATTGGGCCCCTAGCCTGGGAACCTCCATATGCTTTGGGTATGGCCCTAAAACGACAGGAAAAAAAAAAAAAAAAAAAAAAAAAAAGAACCCAACTGCAGTGGCTCAGGTTGCTGTGGAGGTGCAAGTTGGATCCCTGGTCTGAGAACTTCCATATGCCATGGTGTGGCCTTAAGAAAAGGCGGGGAGGGTGCCTCCCAGTGAAGATCTGGGAAAAGCAGAACAGGTAGGGGGAACAGCAAGTGCAAAGGCCCTGAGGTGAGAGCAAGGAACTCAAAAGAGGTGGGTATGGCTGGGAGTCCAGACAGGAGGCAGTTACTGTGGTTCATACAAGGTGGTAGATTGATCTGGGGTGGTGGGCCTGGGTGGAGATGGGAATTTAAAAAAGTTTTTTTGTGGTTATAGTTGATTTACAATGTTCTGTCAATTTCTGTGGGACAGCAAAGTGACGCAGTTACACATATACATCCATTCTTCTTTTTACCTTATCCTCCATCATGTTCCATCATGAGTGGTTGGATATAGTTCCCTGGTGGGAATTGTGTTGCAAGAAGAACCATCAGGACTTGATGGTGAGGCTAATGAAGGAAGGAGAAGAATCAGGAATGAGCCCTGGGTTTTTGGCCTGACCAACCGATGGTGCCCTTTCCTGAGATGGAGGAAAAGGTGGGCGAGGAAGATTCAGGAGAAAATCAGGAATTTGGGTTCTTGGTATATTAAGGTCTGCTGACAACTGACCTGCTGAGGACCAAGAACAGAAGTGCAGAATGGGTGGGTCACTTCTGCAGAGGGTTTCTCAACCTTGACACTGTTGACATTAAAAAAAAAAAATGTTATCCTAGGAGTTCCTGTCCTGGTGCGTCGGAAATGAATCCGACTAGGAACCGTGAGGTTGCAGGTTTGATTCCTGGCCTTGCTCAGTGGGTGAAGGATCTGGCATTGCCCTGAGCTGTGGTGTGGGTCACAGACACGCGTCTCGGATCTCGGAGTTGCTGTGGCTGTGGTGTAGGCTGGCAGCTGTAGCTCTGATCGGACCCCTAGCCTGGGAACCTCCATATGCTGTGGGTGCGGCCCTAAAAAGCAAAAAAAAAAAAAAATTGATTTACAATGTTCTGTCAATTTCTGCTATACAACGCAGTGACCCAGTCATACCTTTATATACATTTCTTATATACATTTTCCTCCATCATGTTCCATCACAAGTGATTAGATATAGTTAACCGTGTTATAGAGCAGAGATGCTGTTGACATTTTGGACTGGATCATTCTTTGTCGTAGGGTCGGGGGAGGGTGTCTTTGCTTTGCAGCGTGTTTAGAAGCCCTCACGGCCTCTACCAACGAGATTCTGGTCGTACCTGCCCCGGAGGGTGACAATCGGAATGTCTCCAGGCCTTGCCGAATGTCTTTCTATGGATCCAACAGAGCCTTGCGGGGGAGGATCAGTGAGATCATCTCCAGGCGTTGCCACATGTTGAGAAGGGTTGAGAAACCCTCTGCAGAACATGCCCACCCAGGAGTTCCCGTCGTGGGGCAGTGGTTAACAAATCCGACTAGAAACCATGAGGTTGTGGGTTCGATCCCTGGCCTTGCTCAGTGGGTGAAGGCTCCAGCGTTGCCATGAGCTGTGGTGTAGGTTGCAGATGCGGCTCGGATCCCGCATTGCTGTGGCCGTGGCGTAGGCCGGTGGCTACAGCTCCGATGAGACCCCTAGCCTGGGAACCTCCAGATGCCGCGGGAGCAGCCCTAGAAAACACAAAAAGACAAACAAAACAAAACACACACACACACAAAAACCCACCCATTCTCATCCCCTCAACTCCTGGTTGAGAACCAACATGAATTCTTCTCAGCGACATGGACCACTGTCATAGGAAGACGTGGAAAATGCCCAGCATAAGTGCTGGCACCACCCCTCCCTCCCCTGGGGTTGACATCTGTAATGCAGCCCATTCCTTTTTCCTACACATCTCGGATACTGCCTCAGAATCCTGCTTTATCAATGGGAAAAAAAAATTTTTTTTATTAGAGTGTAGTTGATTTACAGTGTTTTGCCAATTTCTGCTGTGCAGCACGGTGACCCAGTCATATATATATACACACACATATGTAGATTTATATACATACATTCTTTTTCTCATATTATCTTCCATCATGTTCTGTCCCAAGAGGTTGCCCATAGGTCCCTGTGCTGTACAGCAGGACCTCATTGCTTATCCATTCTCTTTTTTTTCCTTTTTTATATTTAATGATTTTTTTTTCTGTTATAGCTGGTTTACAGTGTTCTGTCAATTTTCTATTGTAGAGCAAGGTGACCCAGTTACACATACATGTATACATTCTTTTTCTCACATTATCAGGCTCCGTCATAAGTGACTAGATATAGTTCCCAGGGCTGTGCAGCAAGACCTCATTGCTTATCCATTCCAAAGGCAATAGTTTGCATCGACTCACCCCAAACTCCCAGTGCCTCCCACTCTCTCCTCTCTCCTCCTTGGCAGCCACAAGTCTGTTCTCTATGTGAGTCTGTGTCTGTTTTATAGATCGATTCATTTGTGCCAGACAGAATCCTTCTTTGAAAAAATTTTTTTTTGGTCTTTTCTAGGGCTGCGCCTGTGGCATATGGAGGTTCCCAGGCTAGGGGTCTAATCGGAGCTGTAGCTGCTGGCCTACACCACAGCCACAGCGACAGCGACACCAGATCCGAGCTGCGTCTGCGACCTACACCACAGCTCAGGGCAATGCCAGATCCTTAACCCACTGAGCAAGGCCAGGGATCGAACCTGCATCCTCGTGGATATTATTAGTCAGGTTCGTTAACTACTGAGCCATGATGGGAACTCCTAAAAAAATTTTTTTAAATTATAGTTGATTTACAATATTCTGTCAATTTCTGCTATACAGTAAAGTGACCCAGTCATATATACACTTACACATTCTTTTTTTCATATTATCATCATGTTCTATTCAAAGAGATTGGACATAGTTCCCTTGCTGTACAGAAGGACCTCATTGCTTATCCATTCTAAATGGAATAGTTTGCATTTACTAACCCCAACCTTGCCAGTCCATCCCACTCTCTCCCCACCTCTTGGCAACCACAAGTCTCTTCTCTATGGCTGTGAGCCTGTGTCTGTTTTGTAGATTGGCTCATTTGTGACAGACGGAATCCTTCTTAACACAGCTGACAGTGGCTGTTATCTTTTTTTGTTTGTTTGTTTTTTGTTTTTTAGGGCTGCACCCACGGCATATTGGAGGCTCCCAGGCTAGGGGTCGAATTGGAGCTACAGCTGCTGGCCTACACCACAGCCACAGACATGCAGGATCCGAGCCACATCTGCAACCTACACCAGCTCATGGCAAGGTTGATCCTTAACCCACTGAGTGAGGCCAGGGATCGAACTTTCATCCTCATGGATCCTAGTCGGGCTCGTTACTGCTGAGCCACGCAGGAATCTCTCAGTGGCTCTTATCAATGACTGAGATTGGTAATGAGATGAAACCCATTTCTTCTCCTTAGTCTAGAGTTAAGAGAAAAAACAAAACAAAACAAAACAAACCCCAGAATGCTCTGTGGCCCCCTACACTGATGTACTGTAAAATCCTAGACAGCAGCCTTTATCTGTCTATGCCTCAGTGTCCCTACAAGTCACACGAAAGCCATGCTCCCTGCTTTCTATGGATCCGAGAGAGCCTTAAGTGGCAGGAGCAATGAGATAATCTTGGTAACTCAATTTGAGTTTTTGGGGGCGGGCAGAATATTACAGAAATGTGCAGCGGGATCATTATCTCGTGGGGTGCCGTGAAGGTGAACCTGTAAATAATTAGAAAACATTTAGCTGTTATAAAGTGCCAGGTTTAATAATGGCACTAATGAAAAAGGAAGGCTCTCGGAAGCGGACGGGCAGGTGGAAGGCTCTCTCAGGCAATGGCCAGGAGGAGTGGCGCTGCTCAAGCCTACAGTAATCTGTGTGGTGTATGATGTTTTGTTCAGGTGCCGTGTAACCATGGAGACAGACGTTTCCCCCCTTCTTTCCGTGCAGCCGATTCCACACTCCTGCACGTATGTACACACCCTACACGCGCACTCCCTCTTCCCTCTACCCCGGCTCCTTCTGGCTTGGGCAGAACGGAGGCATCAGAGGAGACTTAAGAGAGGGGCAGGGTTGTGGGTTCAAGGGCTGCCTCTGCCCCTTCCTGACTGTGTGATTGTGGAGAAGTGGCTCAGCCTCGGGGAGCCCCTGTCTCCTGACCTGGAAAATGAAGATAAAATACCTTCCCCTCCTGCAGGGTTATGGGGAGAGCCCTGTGAACTCTCAAAAACTCTTTGCTGTGTAGTTAGTAAGGACCTCAGGAACCCAGAATGACAGGAATCTAAGTCCTGGATCAACAAACACAACAAAAGGAGTTCCCATCGTGGCGCAGCGGAAACGAATCCAACTAGGAACCATGAGGTTGCAGGTTCGATCCCTGGCCTCGCTCAGTGGGTTAAGGATCTGGCATTGCCGTGAGCTGTGGTGTAGGCTGCAGACTCGGCTTGGATCCCGCATTACTGTGGCTGTGGTGTAGGCTGGCAGCTGTAGCTGTGATTTGATCCCTAGCCTGGGAACGTCCGTGTGCCGTGGGTGCAGCCCTAAAAAGAAAACAAACAAACAAACAAACAAAAAAACCCCACCAAAACCAAAAAAACACCAAGGGAGTTTCCATTGTGGTTCAGTGGGTTAAGAATTGGACTAGCATCCATGAGGACTCGGGTTTGATCCCTGGCCTCGATCAGTGGATTGAGGATCTGACATTGCCGTGACCTGTGGTGTAGGTTGCAGACGCAGTTTGTATCCCACGTTGCTGTGGCTGTGGTGTAGGCCAGCGGCTGCAGCTCCAATTGGACCCCTAGCCTGGGAACTTCCTTCCATATGTCCCAGGTGCAGCCCTAAAAGCAAAAAATCAAAAACCCCACAAAAAACCCAAAAAGGAACCCTCCCGCACACCCAGAAACAAATGAGCAAAATCAATGATACCAAACCTATGGTTCGTGCTGTCCTCTCACCAGAGGTCTACCTGGGGCCTCACTGTGTTTTCCTTATGTATTTAATAAGAGCCCTTGAGAACGAGACTACCCAAGAATTAGACCACAGCTCTGGGCTCTGGCAGCCGGCAGCGCGGAGCCTTGCTGATGCCAGGTTGGGCAGCCTTCCTGGGCGTGTCTCAGCTCTAGCCTTCCTGGATGTGTAACCACACGTTCTTTAGCTTCTCTGTGCCTCAGCTCCTCAGCTGTAAAGTGGGATAATAATAGGACTTACCGCAGAGTTGTTGTGAAGATGCAATGGATTGATATTTGCAAAGCTTTGAGGGCCCTGTCTGGCTGCCTAAGTGTTAAGTCAGTGAACTTAACAAGGCTGGCGTTTGATACCCAGTTTCTGTAGAGCTTGGTACAGAGCTGTGGCAGGATGGGGAGAGATGGATCAGATGTCCCTGTGGGTGTGTCTGGGTGTCAGGCTGGGGGTTGGGGGTTGAGGGGGAGGAGCTGTCCTTGGTGCTGATGCGAACATGTTTAAACCATGACCTGCAAGAAGGAATGGGGTGCGCTCTGATCAACGGTGGGGGTAGCTATCAGGCAGTAGCAGGAGGTCCAGGGTGCAGAGAGAGGGGAGAGGTTGAAGGTGGCTGCACCCCACTAGGGGAAATATTAGGTGGAAAATGCAACGTGGGGCGCTCAAGTTCAAAGAGCAAATGACAGGATCTAATGGGCAAGTCCAGCAACATACGAGACCCAGCAGGGCTTTGGTTAACTGTGAATATGATATGAGAACAGGGCCTGGCACATCATAGATGTATCTTATTGTTATTGTTGCTGCTGCACCAATAGTTGTTACTGTTATTTTGGGCCAACTGTGAAAAGTGGCTTCCAAGAGCCAGAATGTGACCCTGGGTTACATCACTAGAAGTATTACATATAGAATGAAGGAGGTGTGGTCCCTCTCTTCTCTGCCATAGTAGAGGCACACCCAAGGATATTTGAGGGCATTTGGTCCATATTGCCCACTTGAGAGATGCTGTAATCCCAGATTTTTATCCAACAGGTGATTGGGGGAGTTTGGAGGTGGGTGGACGTGAAGGAAAAATAACTTTTCAAGTTGTTTTTTGTTTTTCTAAACCACCCACTCCAGTCTTACTCTCAGGCGAATTCCAAACAGGGGTTCCCACTCAGATGCTCAGCTTTTGGTCAGAAGTGCCCCGTTTGCCGACCCAAACAACTCCTACATCGATTAACGGTGTTTTCCCAAGGGAGTGTGGCCGGGTGACACTGAGGTGGCCCCGTGAACCAGGGCACCCAGGCTCTCATCCTAGCTTTTTTGTTTACCAGGCGAAATTTCAGACAGGTCACCTCCCCCTGGGTGGAGGGAGCTCAGATTTCCCACCTGAGAAATGATGGTTGGATGAAGAAATCTCTAATTCTAGAGCTGACATTTCCAGTCTCTGGAAAAGCTTGAATAAGACATTAAAGCAATTTATTATTTGAGCTGCCGTTAAACGACAAAGACCCTGTGCGGAAATCAGGGCTATTATCATGGTGTGGCAAAGTGCTTCCTGATATTTTATGAATTAATCGTGGCCCCATTAAAGTCCCTTTTGTGAGGATGTGCGCACACGAGCTAGAAAACCAGACCCGTTGTGTGTGGGGGTGAGTGGATGATAAATAACTATTGTTTCTCAGACAGGCGACTGAAAAGCTGGCAATTGGGGTTCCTGTGAGAGAAGGATCTTCGCCTGTTTTATTTAAATTTAAAATGCACCCTAAGGAAGTTCCTGTTGTGGCTCACCGGTCATGAGCTGACTAGTATCCCTGAGGACGCAGGTTCGATCCTTGGCCTTGCTCTGTGGGTGAAGGATCCGATGGTGCCGTGAGCTGGGGTGTAGGTGGCAGACATGGCTTGGATCCCGCGTGGCTGTGGCTGTGGTGTAGGCCAGCACCTGCATCTCCGATTCAACCCCTAGCCTGGGAACCACCTCCATATGCTGCACGTGAGGCCCTAAAAAGCAAAAAAAAAAAAAAAAAAAAAAATCACTTTAACAACCCACTTAATATACATATTCTTTAAAAAGCATAGCTGTGACTGGTGTATATAGAGGAGGGGAGAAAATTTTCTATGGGCTAGGTATTCTCCCATTTTACAGGTGGGAAAACTGGAAGAGTTCAGAAATTTGCCCAGTCTAGGGGTTCTTGACCAACCAGAGGCGGGGGCAGAGGCTGCTCCTGGCATCCAGGGGGCAGCAGCCAGGGATGCTGCTAATAAGCACCTTCTAGTGCGCAGGACCATCCTTTGTTATTACAAAGACTGATTCAGCGCCAAATGTCAGTAGTTTCTAATCTCGAATACGGCCTCATGCTCAGAGCTGTTAGCAGTATTTTTCCGTGTTGCTCACTCCCTGGAGCAAGTGATGAAAGCTATGGCTTTTCTCTCTTCAGCCATTTTTCACTTTCCACTACATGGCTTTCCCTTCGCCATATAATCCTTTAGAGTCTGTTTTTCCAATAACTATGGTCATAAACATTTCTCCACATTTCTGCAGTCTTTTTTTTTTTTTTTTTTTAAGGGCCATACCCTTGGCATATGGAAGTTCCCAGGCTAGGGGTCGAATAGGAGCTCCAGCTGCCAGCCTACACCACAGTCACAGCAGCCAGATCCAAGCCATTTCTGCAACCACAGCTCCCAGCAACGCCGAATCTTTAACCCACTGAGTGAGGCCAGGGATCGAACCTGCATCCTCATGGATCCTCAGCGGTAGGGTTCATCACAGCTGAGCCACGACAGGAACTCCTCCATAGTCTTAATAATGATCTCTATTAAGTGCTTCATACAACTCCATCCTAGTCACAAAGCAGTAGTTCCTGAGTCCTTCCTGGGCCGCTGGGCACTGATTTCTTTTGCTTTTCTTTTTGTCTTTCTCTTTTTTAGGGCCGAACCCGCACCCTCAGCATATGGAAGTTCCCAGGCTAGGGGTCGAATCAGAGCTGGAGCTGCCCAAGCCTACACCACAGCCACAGCCACACCAGATCTGAGCTGTGTCTGCAACCTACACTACAGCTCAGGGCAACACGGGATCCTTAACCCACTGAGCGAGGCCAGGGATCGAACCCATGTCCTCATGGATACTAGTTGGGTTTGTTAACCACTGAGCTACGTGGGAACTCCTGATTTCATTTTTAGTTTTTGGATTCCTGGCAGTTTAACACCACAATGATCATTAGAACGTTTTTGTTTGTGGAATTATTTCCTGAGGACATTTTCCCAAGAGTGTGTCTATTTTTCTCCCTCTTCCTTTTTTCTCTGTTTCCTCTCTCCCCCCCTTCTTGCCTTATTTAACTTGATTTAATTAAACAGTTTGGAATAATAATCCATGAACATGATTTAAAATCCAAAGGAGGGAGGTCCTGTCGAGGCTCAGTGATAATGAACCCCACTAGTATCCATGAAGACACTAGTTCAATCCCTGGCCTTGCTCAGTGGGTTAAGGATCTGGCATTGCCGTGAGCTGTAGTGTAGGTTCCAGACACGGTTCTGCTTCGACTCCTAGTCTGGCAACTTCCACATGCTGTGAGTGCAGCCCTAAAAAGCAAAAACAAACAAACAAAGAAATAAATAAAGTAAAATTCAAAGGAATGAGGAATGCCATGGGCTGGCACCTGCAGCTCCAATTCAACCCCTAGCCTGGCAATTTCCTTATGCTGCAGGTGTGGCCCTAAAAAGACCAAAAGAAGGAGTTCCCGTCGTGGCGCAGTGGTTAACGAATCCGACTAGGAACCATGAGGTTGCGGGTTGGATCCCTGGCCTTGCTCAGTGGGTTAACGATCTGGCGTTGCCATGAGCTGTGGTGTAGGTCACAGACAAGGCTCAGATCCCGAGTTGCTCTGGCTCTGGCGTAGGCTGGCAGCTACAGCTCCGATTAGACCCCAGCCTGGGAACCTCCATATGCTGCAGGAGCGGTCCAAGGAATGACAAAAAGACCAAAAAAAAAAAAAAAAAAAAAAAAAATCAAAGAAATGAAGACAGTGCCCAGTGGAAAGTCTCCCTGTTCCCAGCTGCCCACTTCCTCTGGTAGCATTTTTCAAGTCTTTGTCTATAGCCATTTCTGATAAGTGGAGTCACACTCTGCTCATGGCTTTGCCTGTGGGTGTATATGGGAGCAGATCTTCATTGGGCAGGAGAGGAGGCCGAGAAAGCCTCTCACAGGAGGTGCCATCTGAGTGCAAACCTAGAAGGTGGTAAGAATGGGAGAAAGAGTGTATAGGAAGGTGAGGCGGCAAGTGCAAAGGCCCTGGGGTAGCAGTGGACTGGAGGATTGGAAGAAAGGGGTCAGTGCAGCCGTTGGGGAACACGAGAGGTCAAATTGCTTGGGCGGGAACCTTGTTGGCTATGGTATAAAATTTGGACTTTCTTCTCAATAAATTGGGGTGCCTCTGAGGGCTTTGAAGCAGAAATCCATGAGGATGCGAGTTCAATCCCTGGCCTCACTCAGTGGGTTAAGGATCTGGCATTGCCGAGAGCTGTGGTGTAGATCGGCAGCTGTGGCTCTGACTTAACCCCTAGCTTGGGAACCTCCATAAGCCTCAGGTGCAGCCCTTAAAAAGGAAAAAAAAAAAAAAAAAAAAAGCAAAAAGAGAAAGGTGTATTAACAGGTGATGGGCCAGGTGAGAGATGCTGATGGCTTGGCCGGGGCGGGGGGACAGGATCCAGCTTGAAGAGCCAACAAGGTCGGTGACAAACCGGATGTGGAGTGAGGGAAAGGAAGCCCTGAGGCCAGTTCCTAGATTTCTTTCTTGCGCACATGATTGTGTCCATTATTGAGACGGGGAAGATTGAAAGGGGAACCTATTTTTTTGTTGCTATTTATTCTCTAGTTTATTTAGCAGGCGGGGAGGGAATCCTTGAGTTCAGACTGGCTCTGTTACATTGATGATGTCAGAGGTCCCGTCGTGGCTCAGTGGTTAACCAGTCTGACTGGGAACCATGAGGTTGCGGGTTCGATCCCTGGCCAAGCTCAGTGGGTTGAGGACCCGGCGTTGTCCTGAGCGGTGGTGTAGGTCGAAGACACAGCTCAGGTCCCAAGTTGCTGTGGCTGTGGTGTAGGCCAGCAGCTGTAGCTCCAGTTAGACCCCTAGCCCGGGAACCTCCGTCTGCTGTGGGTGCGGCCCTAGAAAAAAGGACAAAAAGACCAAAAGAAAAAAAAAAATTAAATCGATGATGTCTGTGTGACAGCCAGAGGCAATGTCGAGTAGAGGGGGGTCCAGGGTCGAGGGTGATGCGGTGAAAAAGGGAGATGGGGGAGAAGGGGTTGAGGTTACTCAGGACTTACTCAGTGGATGTGTCTATTAGTTTCACCCTGATGACATCAGCCCTGCGTGTTGTGATTCATTTTTGTTATTTATCTTGCAGTTTTCTAATTTTCCAAAACAAAAGGACCCTGGAGTGAATTTAAAGTCATTGATTGACTGCTTGTGTTCCAATGTTAGGAGCTTTCCTACTTGTTTCCGTGGCTTTACCTAATCTAGGGGAGACTCAAAGTTGGCCGGATACCCAAATTAAGAACAAAAAAAGCCTTTCTGAGTTTCCCATTGAGTTCATGCACCTCCAGCTGTTTCCACCCAGAACGTCAGGGGTTCCCACACCCTCCTGTAAAGAGCTGGAGCCGGATCTTCTCTCCCCTGTGTCTCCTGAAAACCCAAAAGACTCGGCTCCCTGCTGATCTTGGTGTAATGCTTTCTGGCTGCTTTTTTCATTATAAATCCTAATTTTCTCTGCTTCTAGATTATTTTCCTTTCCAGACAATCTTTTTTTTTCTTTTTTCTTTTCCTGGTCTTTTTTTAGCCTGTACTTATGGCGTATGGAGGTTCCCAGGTTAGGGGTCGAATCAGAGCTGTAGCCACTGGCCTATGCCACAGCCACAGCCATGCAGAATCTGAGCCGCCTCTGTGACCTACATCACAGCTCACGGCAATGCCGGATCCTTAACCCACTGAGCAAGGCCCGGGATCGAACCTGCATCCTTGTAGATGCTAGTCAGATGTGTTTCCCCTGAGCTGCAATAGGAACTCCCGGAGGGGGTTCTAATTCCTGTCAAGGCTCAAAAAACCCCAGGGTACATTTTTTTTCCCTCCTGTGACATCAAGACTCTCCTTGGAGGGGCTGCCGTTTGGAAGTCAGTGTGGAGTTTGCCTTCTGTGCTCTGCACATCCAGGAAGCAAATTTATGTTAACATTTACATAAGGTAGCATTAACTGATTCATCAGGCAGCTATTTATAGAGCACCATCTGAGAGCTGGGGTCAGGGCTGGGCTCATCTCTCAGGCCGCATCAGCTTGCCATGAAGAATTGGGGATCTTGAAGTAGGGAGGAAATTGAAGTCACCCCTCTGGTCAAGCCTCTCAGAAATGGATGAATGGACCCATCCATTTAGCATCTGGAGGGACCTCAGGCTCTTGGATACCTTGCTTTGGGAAAGGTAATGGGTGAGTTCAAGGAGTAATGTTTGTATGAATGAACAACTACAGCATGGGCTGTGTGCAGGTATCATAAAGGGCCAGGCTGACTCTCATCCCTCCCATCCTACCCCTTCTCTTTGTCCCAAGTTCCCGGTATGGGCCCTGGGATACAAAAGTGAGTAAGGCAACTTGTTTGGTCACAAGGGACAGAATCCAGCTCAAATTGGCTTAAGCAAAACAACCTTGAAAAAAAAAGTTTAAGTCAAAAAAAATTTATTGGCTCAGACAAGGGAAAAGTTCTGGCTTCAGGTTCAGCTGGATCCAGGTTCTTGTATGATGTTGACAGGAATCAGTATCTCTCTTTCTCTCTTCCACCTTCTGTTTGTGTTTCTTTTGTTTGTTTGTTTGTTTTTTTTTTTTGGCTTCTCCATCTCAGAATTCTTTTGTTTTGTTGGATTCACTCTATGGTAGCCCCCAACAGCTCCCTGTTTATATTCCCTCCAGTTTAGCACCAGTAAACCTCCCAGGCAGGGCTCACTAGCTAGATTTGGATCACTTGCCTTCCTTACCCTGCCATTGTGAGGAATGTGGCCCCAGTAGGCTAGGCCTGGGTCACCTGCTCATCCCCGGAGCTAAAGGGTGACGTCAGCCCCAGCATGATCTTATGGACTGAGGGTGGTGATCCCTAAAGGAGAATCAATGCCCCGCTACCAGAGGAGGGGATTGTGGGTTCTGAGCAAGCAGAACCACAGGCAAGCACCACGCTACATCTTTCTTCAAAGAGCTTCTCATGGGTGTCTTTTACCAGCAGTACCCTTTTATTCCCCCCCGCCTTTTTTTTCGGCCACCCCTTGGCATATGGGTCCTGGGCCAGGGATCAGATCTGAGCCGTAGTTGCAACCTAAGCCGCAGCTGTGGCAATGCTGGATCCTCAGCCCACGGTGCCGGAGATCGAACCTGCATCCTAGCGCTTCCAAGACACTGCCGCTCCTGTTGCGCCATGGCGGGAACTCCAAGAATTCCCTTCTAATACGGCCCCCACCTGGTCCTCCTGGAAGATTCCTTCCTCCTCCTTCTTCAAGGTTGTGCAAGCGAGGCTTCCTCCGTTTGTGACCTGCCGTGTCTCATCCTGCCTTGTCGTGCCCCGTTCTTTGTCCCCCCAGCTCACAGAGGCATGTAAGGTCAACTCTGCCCACACTGGGTCATAATTATCTGTTCACCAGTGAAAGTGCGATGCACCCAGCGGGGAGCCCTGGTGGTGTGGACTGGGTACTCAGCAAGCCACTCTGAGATGTCCGGGGGTCTCTGTATGTCCTTCAAGCCTAACTCAGAGTCAGCTCTGCTTCCTTGATGGAACTTCCTTGGCCCCGTAGGCGTCATTAGCTGCTCCCTCTTTGCGATCCCATTGCGGCGGTATGAGACGGGCTGGCAGTGAGACTGTCCCAGGTTGCTACCCCCTGGTAGAGAGACTATGGTTCTGTCCCATCTCTGGTTCAAGGAGGGCCCGAGACACCGACAAACACTGAGACCAACCATCACAAATAGGCCTCCTGGAGGATGGGCTGCTCCGGGCAACTGAGAATTCCAGTGCGAGTGGGTTAGGGCGGTTCTCTCCCAGCCGTGAATCCCTCTGAGATCAATCAGTGCCCCTGGGGGCTGTGCTGTGTTGAACTGCACGATGGATGCCTTTTTGGGATCTTTCATCTTGACCAGCCTTGACAGCAGCCTCCCAAGCACAAGCTTTCCCTGCCTGGGTCTGGGGGTGTAGCTGGCGTAGAAGCCTGGGGAGAAGGGAGACTCGCAGAGGGTATACCCCGGAAGTTGTTTGAAATGTACTTTTTGGGGAGCGACCAAGGAGTGCCAGGTCAGGTGTGCAGGTCCGTCAGTCCTTTGGTGCCTGTGCCAGAGACCAGCCCCGGAGGCTGTCTGGGCCCATCCCTGTGTGATGGCATTTCTTTTTTTAAGTATGTTTTCATTTGAATTTTTTTTTCCACAACTCACGTCCTCTGACACATTCTGCCTCAGGACAGCACAACCAGTACACACACACAGACACACATAGACACACACGCACGAGATCCTGGTGGTTTGAGGGTATTGGGTATGGGGATCCAGTATCAGAGTAAGAGTCTGACTCAGCCAAGAGTTGCATCCTCAGATTTCAGTTTTGTCACCCATTTTTCCTCCCTCCACGTATCCATTTGTTATACAGCCATCACCCATAAATATATCACCCACTCATCCACTCTCCATCCGTTTATCCATCCATCTTTCATCCATCTGCTATACATCCATCACCCATCAATCCTTCATCCTTCCATCTATCCATCACCACCCATCCTTTCATCCGTCCACAATCCATCTATCCGTCATCGGTCCATCCATGCTCCCATCTCCCCACACGTCCTGTTCTCTATTTATCTCTCATCCATAATTCACCCATATAACAAATATCAGTTGCTGTCTCTGCTGTGCCTTAGGCAGTGGGCTGCCCAGATGGGTAAGACGATCCCTGCTCTGAAAGAGCAAGAGGCAGACACAAAAACAAAGACAATTCAAAAAGATACAAGTGATCCCATCTCACCCTAATGCCTGCCGTTTATTCCCACTCGTAAATGATACACTTGTACTAAGATAATAAAGATGGCAACTGTTCACATGTATTGAGTTTTTTACACAACACTTTCTTATGTGTGGCCTCATTTATTTCTTAGGACTAGCCTTTTTTTTTTTTTAAAGTCCATATGGAGGGTCCCAGGCTAGGGGTCTAATCAGAGCTGCAGCTGCTGGCCTACACCACAGCCACAACCACGCAGGATCCGAGCCTCGTCTGCGACCTGCACCACAGCTCAAGGCAACGCCCGATCCTTAACCCACTGAGCGAGGCCAGGGATCGAACCTGCATCCTCATGGATGCCAGTCAGATTTGTTTCTGCAGAGCCACGTCGGGAATTCCTCTTAGAATTATTCTTTTCTAAAAAAATTTTAAATCGAAATATAGTTGATTTACCATCTGTTAGTTTCAGCTTTATAGCAAAGTGATTCAGTTACACACACACACATATTCTTTTTTCACTTTCTTTTCCATCATAGGTGATTACAAGATATTGAGTATATTTCCCTGTGCTATATAGTAGGTCCTTGTTGATTATCTTTTTTTTTTTTTTTTTGAGCAGTGCCCATGGCAGGCAGATGTTCCCAAGTCAGGGATTGAACCAGTGCCACAGCAGTGACAACAGCAGATCCTTAACCTCCTGTGCCACCAGGGAGCTCCCGGTCATCTATTTTCTATGCAGTAGTATGTTTATTTTAATCCCAAAGTCCTTAATTTATCCCTCCCTCCCTTCCTGTAGCTCCAACAGCTGATGTAGACTGTGTGACATCTGGTGCCATCACAGAAGGCTGCGGGTCCCCCAGTGCCTTGCCATTCATCACCCTCTGAAACTTACCTGCGCCGGGAATGAGAGCCTGGCTGACTGTGGGTCACTTCTGCAGGCTCTGAGTGCTCCCTGAAGACATGCCTTTCTCACTACAGGGAGCCATAGCATCGCTAGCGAGAGGGAATTCCTGCATCTGCCTGAGGCATATAGCATAGAGGTTAAGCACAGGACCTATTAAATCCCCTCTAGATAGCTTGGGCGGCGTGGAGCCTTAGGCTGGCTCACTAAGTGCAAGTACTGGAGAAGCATTAAAGATACATTGGCACTGAGCTGGGACTTTCTCCTTGGTATTAAGAGAAGGACAGGAGGAGCGTTGAAAAGGGAATAATATTCTTTCTTTGAGAGTTAAAAGCTTGGGCTCTGAGGCAAAACTGCCTAGGATTTATATTCTTGGGCACGCAATAAGTGCTAGGGCTTATTAATATTATTCTTATCAGAACCATGGACAGCATGTATCAGCTGCAAATAGAATAATGTGGTGGTAAAGAGTTTAGGTGCTGGAATCCTTTAGGCTGATATTCCAGTCCTGGTTGTGTCATCTGTCACCTTTGCCAATTTGCAGGGGGTTTACCCTCTGTGAGCCTCCGTTTACTCATGTGCAGGATCAGGTGAAAATAATAATAATAAAAAAAGTAGTTAAGGAGTTCTCGTTGTGGCTCAGCAGTAATGGACCCAACTAGGATCCATGAGGATGGGGGTTTGATCCCTGGCCTCGCTCAGTGGGTTAAGGATCCGCCACGGCTATGAGCTGTGGTGTGGGTCGCAGATGCGGCTCCGATCTGGTATTGCTGAGGCTGTGGTGTAGGCGGACAGCTGCAGCTCTGATTGGACCCCAAGCCTGGGAACTTCCATGTTCCATGGGTGCAGCCCTAAAAAGAGAGGGAAAAAAGAAGTAGTTAACACCAGGGAGCATTTGCTACATGCCTGGCACTGTTGTAGGCAGTCCACATGGGATAACTCACCTGGCCTTCACTGCCCTGCCAGGTGAGGACAACCATCATCCCCACTGCATAGATAAGGAGACTCAGGCATCAAGAAATGCATACCTTGCACAAAGCCCCACAGCCAGTAATTGGTGAAGGCAGGATTCGAGCCTAGGCCATCTGGCTCCTGAGTTCCTCATGGGCTTATTTGGAAAGATCGGGGAGATGACACATGGATATCAGCTGAATGCCTGGCACATAGTAGGGCAAAATGAATGGAAGTCACACTGCTGCTGATGGCATTACTTGAGATGCTCTCCACTCCTCATGATGGAAAGTAGCTTAAGCAAAGCAATTACTTGCTCTTATAAATGACAAAAGTCTAGATCGCCTCAGATTCAAACTGGACATGGGGGCTCAAAAATGTCATAAGAGGCCCTTTCCTGTCTCAGACATATGTTGGTTACCTCCAGTATGTTAGCCAGTAGCTACCTATGGCTATTAGCTTGAAATGTAAATGAATTAAGATTTAAATTCAACCCAAAAGAAAATGTAACCTTCAGGAAGTCATTTGCACCAGCCACAGTCCCAGGGAGGCTGTGCTGAACATTTCCACCATTGCTGTCATATTGGCCTGTGCTGATCTCTGCGGAAGTTGCTGTGGCCACTTGGAATCCCCGCACTCACGCCTTCCCTGCTTAGCAACCCCAGAGGGAAGAGAGCATCTTTCCTGATAGGTCTGGCAGAAAGGTCTCAGGGAAGGCTCTCATTGGCCTGTTTATATCACATGTCCATCCCTGAACCAATCCCCTTGGCCCGGGAGGTATGAATGAAGTGCTCTGATTGGCTGGTCTGAGTCCTCTGCCTGGCCCGTGGTGAAGATGATGAGTTTGCTCACAGCACATGGAATATGTTTTTGCGTGGAGGAGAAGGGAGGCTGGAGAGTGAAAAATAATACTGTGCTTGATGGTATTATTTGTTCACCATTATTCATTTCCTATCCACCTTTGCCATGTGTCCCTGGAGGCTGTGTGTACTTCCCACCCCCCTTGACTTTGAAAGGGTCACACGACTTGCTTTGACCACAGAAATGTGAGCTGATGTGCATGGCAAGCCTCTGCTCTCCTTTAGCTTCTATCCTCTGTCATGAGAGCTCAGAGCCCCAGATACTGGCTGTTTCTTCTGCCTGGTCCCAGAGAGAGGCCATGAGGAGCCCAGCACAGCCAAGACCCGCTGAGCCCTGCTGAGCCTACCTGAGCTGTGGCCAACCTACCGCCCCTGTGGAACAGGCACAAGAAGTGAATATTTGGTGTTGAAAGCGGCTGAGATTTTAGGACTCTTTGTCCCTGCCGCAAAAGCTGCCTCATACACAGCAAAATCCTCTCCCCCCATCTCATCCTGCTTCCTGCTCTCATCTCCTTCGGGTTCTGAGGCTACATGATATCAGCAGGTCCGTGGCAGCATCACACTCCGGTGGGGACCAAACTCAGACCAGGGTAGAAGGGGCTCCTCTCCTGATTTCCCTTGAGCTTGCTGCCGTTCATTCAGTCAGAACCATTTACTGAGCTCCTGCCATACGCTGGAGGCCAGAACTGCAAGGTCTTGCCAGAGCCAGTCCCTGCCCTCCAGCTGTGAGCAGCTGGAGGGGAAAGTAATAGACAAGCAAGCAAGCAAGCAAGGGATGAAGGTGCAGCAGGACCAGGGCTCTGCCAGACCAGGGCCCTGGGCAACCTGGGAGCTTGGCTTGGTGGGACGTCAGGCTGGCCTCGGACCTGAAACACTGTGTTTGATCAGTTTCTTTACAAATGACCTCAGAATACAAATGCGGCCCTACAATTGCAGGTGGTCCGGGGAGACTGAAGGACTCCAGGGATTCTTCTTTCCGTAGCAAAGAGCGTGCTTCCTGAGCTCATTATCCTCCACGGCACCTGCCATGGCATGTCTCAGCCTTGGCTGCGAGTCCCATTTTACTCTGCTGTAGCCCCTGGGGCCATCAGAATGACAGGCACGTCACACCCAACAGTCAGCCCTCTCCTGTCCTGACACGTTTTCCTCTGACCTCAGGCCTCACAGGTCCTAATTATAAAAGGACAGGCAGGATGGGGGTCCTCGCTCTTTCGTGGGGTCCTCGAGGAAGGCCAGACTCTCTCTCATTTATTCATTCATGTATCAGACAGATAGAAAACCAATTATGTCCAGTTGGTGGGGAGTTATAGGAACGAATAAGATACTTTAGCCCTTTTAGCCTGGGGTGGTGGGTACGGGGGCCTGGGGAACCAGTGAGGTGGCATTTGAGCTGGGCCTGGGAGGAGGGTGAGAGTGCCAAAGAGAGCGGTTTTTGTTTATTTGCATTCTTTTTTTTTTGTTTTTTTTTTTTTTGCTTTTGGGGGCTGCACCTGCAGCCTATGAACGTTCCCAGGCTAGGGGTTTAATCGGAGTTGCAGCTACCAGCCTACACCATAGCTCACAGCAAGGTGGGATCCGAGCTGCATCTGCCACCTACATCACAGCTCTTGGCAACACCGGATCCTTAACCCTCTGAGTGAGGCCAGGGGTCGAACCTGCATCCTCATGGATGCTAGTCGGGTTTGTAACCCGCCGAACCACAATGGGAGTTCCCCAGAGAGTGTTTTAGGCAGGAAGAAAAAAAAACACGAGCAAAGACATGGAGGTCATCCGTGGGGACAGCTCTTTGGAGGTGGGGCTCCAGTTATCCCACCCCATCCCTTCCTGGGAGTTCCCGCTTAGGGTGTGTCAAGTTCTTCCGTCACCTGGCTCCTTGCCTCCTTCCCTGCCCATGTGGCTCCTATGCCACAGGCACCAGGCAGCTCCCTGGCAGGCATAGGACCGGCAACTGCTGGTTCATTTGCATTTACTGGGCCGCAGCCTTTCCCACATGTGCTGCTGGGGAATGTCAACTCCTTCCCCTCAGTCCTGCCAAGTTTGCTTTCAGGACCCTTGTGTGGGGACTTTCTCTTGGTCCTAGGAGAGGAGATCTCATCGCAGAATGACCTGTGCTGCCAAATGGGGAGTCAGGTTGCCGTGATCCTAACACTGCCATTTATCAAGCACCTACTGTGTGCCCAGCACTTTCATGGCTGGTGCAGCACACAGAGGACTCTGGTATATGTGTGAAAGCCTTCTGCCCAGGCATGGAGGCTGGGTGTGCCTGTAGCCCCACTCGCAACCTCAGGAAAATGTCTTTGTTTGTGCGCAACCTGAACAACTGTGCTTGGCGCTCCTGGGCCCTCTCTCGTCAATATCTCATTTAATCCTCGCAACAGTGCCAGGAGGTAGTATGTGCTCTTTGCACTCCTATTTTACAGTCAAGGACGTGGAGTTTTTAAATTTTTACTTTTGCTTTTTAGGGCTGAGCCTTAGGCGTGTGGAAGTTCCCAGGCTAGGGGTCACATTGGACCTGCAGCTGCTGGCCTACGCCACAGCCACAGCCACGGGATCCGAGCTGTGTCTGTGACCCACACCACAGCTCACAGCAATGCCGGATGGTTAGCCCACTGAGTGAGGCCAGGGATCGAACCTGCATCCTCATGGATACTCGTCAGGTTCATTACTTCTCAGCCACAGTGGGAACTCCCAAGGAAATGGAGTTTTTGAGGGCTTCAGGAATTTGTTTAAAGTTGGCAAGGGTAGGAGCTGCTTCATACCCAGGCATCTGTGGCCGCAAGTCTTGTTCTCTCGTCAACATTTCCTGCTGCTCAGGCCTCCCGTTTGATGAGCTCTTAGCTGATTTTCCAATAATTCTCCCCTGCTGCTCTGGAGCCTGTTATCATTCATTATTGCATTTCGTAGCTTCGTGATTGTTTTATTTATTTATTTATTTATTTTGCTCCCAGTGGCTTGTGGCTGGGGAGTGGTTGAGAACCTGGCGCTCCTCTGCTCTCAATGCATCATGTCAGATGCAGGTTTATCTAATTTACTATCAGAGTTGGCGGCGGCACCTTGTCAATTCCGCTTCGAGCTCATTTCCTCCCTGATGAGCGCTGTGCAGGTGGCGGTCTACCTGCCAGCCCCTCGGGCCAGGCTGCACGTGCACCTCACCTGGTTGTGACCTTGGGGACATCAGATTGCTGTTAGCCCCTCGGTAGGGGTATCAGTGACGTGTCTCAGGGGCACCTGTTCTTTAAGGGGCAGAACCCCACATCTGGGCAATAGCTTGGGTTTGGAGGCAAAAGATCTGAATTCAGGTCCTTGTGTTGCTGCTTCCTTGCTGTGTGATCTTAGGCAACTTGCTTAAGCTCTCTGAGCCTCTGCTTCTTCATCTGTGAAATGGACAGTTATGAGGCACTGTTTTCCTTCTCCCGGATGGCCCCCACATGGAGCACTTTGATGAGATCATGCATTGATACGGATGTAGGAACACGAGGACCTCCGATGATGCTGACGGGAGGGGAACCAGTGCTACCACAATAACCACCCTTTTGGCAGTGTTGATGAAAACTGTCAACGTTCATACCCTTTGCTGCAGCGATTCCACCTGCTGGGGTCATTCCTAAGGAACCACAGGTGTCCACAAAGATGGTCACTGCGGTCTTGTTCAAATTAGAAACGAGCCAAATGTTCATCCACAGGGGATGGCTGCCTAAATCGTGGAATATTCACTCTGTAGAATACACTGCAGCTGTTCAAAAGAATGCAGTAAACCTGCAGGCGACAAATAGACTTACTGGCGAGTAAACAGAAGCAGTGTTTCGAAAGATAGAACGATAAATTTGTTATAAAACAGAAATAAGGAATGCATAGTTTTTCTTCTTTTTTTTCTTTTTGTCTTTTTAGGGCCGCATCCCTGGCACATGGAAGTTCCCAGGCTAGGGGTTGACTTGGAGCTACAGCTGCCAGGCCACGCCACAACCTCAAAAACACAAAATCCGAGCCGCGTCTGCAACCTACACCACAGCTCATGCTGGATCCTTAACCCATTGAGCGGGACCAGGGATCGAACCCATGTCCTCATGGATATTAGTTGGGTTTGTTACTGCTAGCCACAATGTAACTCTAAGGAACATATGTTTTCTTAAAGCTTTTGAAAATTGTGAATTGGAGTTCCCGCTTCCGTCCACTGGGTTAAGAAGCCAACTGTAGAAGCTTTGGTCACTGTGGAGGTTTGGATTTTATCCCTGGCCCGGCATGTGTGTTAAAGGGTCTGGTGTTGCTGAAGCTATGGCACGGGTCACAGCTATGGCTCGGATTTGATCCCTGAACTCAGGAACATATGGATGCCACGGGTATGGCTATTTAAAAAAAAAAAAGCATCCTTAAATTAAAAAAAAAAAAAAAAGAAAGAAAATTTTGAGTTATACTTACAGAAAGGTACACAAAATGAAGACATCCTCTTTAATGATTTATCACAAGGCTGACCTTGTGGAACCACCCTGGAGGTCAAAATAGAACAGTGCCACCACCCTTGAATCTCCCCTCATGCCTTTGCAGTGACCCCACCTTTACCCCCGAAAAGCACCCACTGCCCTGGCATTTATGGCGGTCACTGCCTTGATTCACTTGATAAGTTTGCCACCTCAGGCTACAACCCTTAATACTACAGTATAATTTTGCCTATTTGTCTGTTTGTTTGTTTGTTTGCTTTTTAGGGCTGAATCCACGGCTCATGGACGTTCCCTGGCTAGGGGTTGCATCGGAGCTGCAGCTGCCACCTACACCACAGCTCACAGCAATGCCAGCTCCTTGACCCGCTGAGTGAGGCCAGGGATCGAGGCCAGGGATCGAACCCACATCCTTATGGCTACTAGTCGGATTCAGTTCCTCGGCTCCACAATGGGAACTCCCAGTTTTGCTTGTTCGTATTTCCATTAAAGGGGTCGCATAGTCTCTTCTCTTGTGACTGGTCTCCTGCTCAACATTATTCTTTGAGACTTAACCCCAGAGTTGTTCGTCTGTGTGGATTTCTGGGGACATAAACATGAATGTAAATGACTAGGAGAAGGGACACATCCGGGAAGGGACCCACCAAGCGGATGCTGCCAGTGTGGGAGAGGGACATGGATGGAGGGTTCTAAGGAGATGGAGGGATCTTATCTTCTAATTGAATTTTTCTAAGGGAGAAATGTATTGATGCATTACTTAGCTAATTACATTTTAATAGGAAAAATAAAATGGCGAGAGGAATACATGTTTGCCGGAGTTGTTGGGAGAGTGAAATGAGTTCATACAGGTAATATTGGAAACCAGAGGAGGCACTCAGTGAAAGGGAGATGGATTAGTCAACTACGAGTGAGCCCTCTTTCAGAAGCAGCCAGAGGGGCAGAATAGTGTTTTTGGTTCGATGTATGGATTCAAGATGGCCTCGCTTCATATCGTGGCTCCACTACTTGCACATTGGTTTGTTTTGGGTTTTTTTGGTCCTTTTTTTTCCTTTTTAGGGCCGCACCTGCGGCCTATGGAGGTTCCCAGGCGAGGGGTCCAATCGGAGCCGCCAGCCTACATCACAGCCACGGCAACGCAGGATCCGAGCCGCATCTGTGACCTCCACCACAGCTCACGGCAATGGCAGATCCTTAACCCACTGAGCAAGGTCAGGGATCGAACCTGCATCCTCATGGATGCTAGTCGGGTTGGCTAACCACTGAGCCACGATGGGAACTCAGTGCATATTACTTATTTAATTCTCTCTCCCTCCCTGAGTTTTTAGCACCTGCATTAGTTATCTGTTGCTGCCTTAAAAAATCCCCTCGCAAACCTAGTGGCTTAAAACAACTGTCATTGTGGAAGATCTCTCATGGTTTCGATGGATCTGGAATCTGGGAGTGGTTTGGGTGCTTCCAAGTTGGAGTGTCTCGTGAGACTGCAGTAGATGTAGCTTGGGGCTGGAGAGTTGGCCTCCGGGGTAGCTCACTCTCTCAGTTGCCACGCTGGGGCTGGCCGGTGGGTTCCTCTCCACAGGCACCTTCGCCTCAGGGCTGCTTGGGGGTCCTCACAACATGGCGACTGGCTCCCCACCCCCCCCCCAGAGCAAGCAGTCCGGACACCAAGTCAGAAGTGGCCATGCCTGGAGTTTCCGTTGTGGCTCAGCCGGTGAAGAAACTCGTCTCCATGAGGATGCAGGTTTGATCCCTGGCCTCGCTCAGTGGAGTCAGGATCTGGCGTTGCTGCAAGCTGTGATGCAAGTCACAGATGCGGCTCGGATCTGGCATTGCTGTGGCTGTGGTGTAGGCTGGTGGCTACGGCTCTCATTGGACCCCTAGCCTGGGAACTTCCATATGCTGCAGGTGCGGCCCTAAGAAAAAAAGATGTGGCAACGTCTTTTGCGCCCTGGCCTTAGAAGTCACACTGTCACGTCTGCAGTGTTCTGTTAATGACATAGGTTACCCCAGATGCATGCACAAGGGCATGAAGAAAAGAAGGTCAGACTCTGTGGGAGTCATGCAGAAGCTGGTTAACATAGCCTATAAGAAACAGGAATAGTAGCACCCCACCTCCTAGGGTTTTTGTGAGGATTAAGTGAATTAATCCGTGTAGAAGCTCTTAGAACAATGGCACATGATAAGCTCCCTGTGAGCCTTAGTTATCATTATTATTTCAGAAATGCTGCCAAATGCCTCACCTTCATGAATTTTTCTGGGCTTCCTTTTATTCCCTAACTTTGAAAGTCGGTGCTCAGGTTTCCTGGAATGACACATCATGGAATGACAGTCTTGAATAGCTGTGCTTTGGAGTAAGCGCCAGAGCAGCATTTGAACCACTGCGCAGAGATGGCACCCCACATGGCCAGTTTGCATGTCGGCTTCTCTGCGGGGACTCATGCCTGGCAAGATGGTAGGGCTGATTTTCATCTCTTTGGGAACAAGCAAGGAGTCTTTGACTTCAATCACTGACCACATCAATGCCCCAGAGCGAATGAAGGCATTGATGTGAGTGGACTTGTTACTTTCACCGCAGAATAGGAAACTCGACCGTCTCCAGTGCTTTAGTTCAAGGATCCAAGACTCGAGTGCCTATAAGGCCAGACGGGTAACCCAAGTTTGAGAAGTGGCCAAGGGTAAGATGAACCATCTGAGTGTGATGATAGACAGCAGTGGTCCTTTGGCCTTGGTGTTGGAGATACGATAGGGAGTGGTGGGGACTGTGGCAAACAGGGCAACAGATGCTTGTCTCCAGGGCCATTGTATTTCTTTTTTTTTTTTTTTTTTTTGTCTTTTGTCTTTTGTTGTTGTTGCTATTTCTTGGGCCGCTCCCACGGCATATGGAGGTTCCCGGGCTAGGGGTTGAATCGGAGCTGTAGCCACCCGCCTACGCCAGAGCCACAGCAACGCAGGATCCGAGCCGCGTCTGCAACCTACACCACAGCTCACGGCAACGCCGGATCGTTAACCCACTGAGCAAGGGCAGGGACCGAACCCGCAATCTCATGGTTCCTAGTCGGATTCGTTAACCACTGCGCCACGACGGGAACTCCATTGTATTTCTTAAAAAAAAATTTTTTTTTATTACAGTTGATTTATAGTGTTTCGTCATTGACTGCTGTACAGCAAAATGACCCAGTCATACATAATATATATTCTTTTTCTCATATTTATATTTCATCATGTTCTATCACAAGTGACTGGATGTGGTTCCTTGTGCTATGCAGCAGGACCTCATTGCTTATCCATTCTAAATGTCATAGTTTGTGGAGTTAATGAATCCGACTAGGAACCGTGAGGTTGTGGGTTCGATCCCTGGCCTCACTCAGTGGGTTAAGGATCCGGCCTTGCCATGAGCTGTGGTGTAGGTTGCAGACGTGGCTGAGGTCCTGCATTGCTGTGGCTCTGGCGTAGGCTGGCGGCTACAGCTCCAATTGGACCCCTAGCCTGGGAACCTTCATATGTTGCAGGTGCAGCCCTAGAAAAGACAAAAAGATAAGAAAATAAAAAAATAAAAATAAATAAATGTAATAGTTTGCATCTACTAATCCCAGACTCCCCATCCATCCTACTCTCTCCCCTTCAGCAACCACAAGTTTGCTCTTCGTGTTACTGAGTGTGTTTCTATTCTGTAGATTGGTTCCTCTGCACCATATTTTAGATTCCAGTATGAGTGATATCATGTGGTGTTTGTCTTTTTCTTTCTGGCTTACTTAGTGTGAGAATCTCTAGTTCCATCCATGTTGCCGCAAATGGCATTATTTTGGTCTTTTTTATAGCTGAGTAGTATTTCATTGTGTGTAGGTACCACATCTTCTTAATGCAGTCCTCCGTTGATGGACATTTAGGTTTTTCCCATGTCTTGGCTGTTGTGAATCATGCTGCTCTGAACATAGGGGTGTGTGTATGAAACAGTGGAAGCTTTGTCTGGATATATGCCCAGGAGTGGGACTGCTGGACCCTGTAAGTTCTATATTCAGTTTCCTGAGATACCGCCATACTGTTTTCTGTAGTGGTTCTATCCAGGGCCATGGTCTTTCAAGTACCAGGCAGTCATTGTCTGCAAGACTGTGGCCAGCACTGCCCGGATGTCTGCCCCCCACCTCAGTGCTTTGCTGCCATAGCCACCGCCCTAGGCAGCTCCTGGGCCCTCGAAGCTCAAGTTTTCAGTTGATGTGCAACCGGTGGGTAAAGTGGCCAGTGACCTCCTCTATCTAGCTTCTCCCTTTTCTGTAGGCCTCTAGCATGGAGGCAGCATCAGCAGCATCATGCATCAGAGTTCCAACTGACTAGTTCATGACAGCAGGAGGACTTGCTGACTTCTTTCATTTGGTAGTGTCCATTGATGGACAATGTGACGTGTATCACCCTGCAGATCATGAGCTGGGGGCTGGAGAGCAAAGGCATTTCAGAGAACCCCCCCCCCCAAGCATCTCATGGAGGAAATAGACATCTCAACAGTTTATTTTGGGGCTCTGTAGTATCCACTCCAGTTTCCACCTGAGGTGGGACCTGGGTTATATAACAGATCTGAAGTCATCAGTAGTGGGAAAGGTGTATTTCATTTGCTTAGAGGTGGGAGTGGGTTGGGATAGGCATTATGGTTTCCTGCCCAGTGGGCATTCCTTCTCCTTCTTTGTTTATTCGACAGGAATAAACATATCTGAGAAGGGAAGATATTTTCCTAGCCTCCCTGTGGCTAGCAGTGGTTAAATGACCCAGTTCTGGCAGGTGAGATATAAGTGGAACTCTGTTGGGACTATTTGGGAAATATTTTCCCCTTAATGAAAGGATGTGGGCATATGAGGGAAGTTTTTCTCACTGTCCCGGTTCCTTCTCTGCTTCCTTCTTTTGGAGGTGGTTGGGTGAAGACGTGATGTCTGGAGCTGCAGCAGCCATCTTGCGCCTCTAGGAGAGTTTCAGAGAAGGGCATCACTGACCTACTAGATCAACCCTTAGCCACCAACCTTCTTGTTATGAGAGATCATTGAATGTCTATATTATTTAGGCCACTGCTAGTGGACTTTTTGTTGTCAACCCAAAGCTTCATTACAATATTATAGGAAGTGTTTGAGCATGTTCTCTGAAGCTAGGGAGAATTGGGTGTCCCCTAAGCATCTACCGGGTCTTAAATTTGCTCTGTCCTACAGCTAGATCATTCATTCTTTTTTTCTTTTCACTTCTAAATCTAAAAAATTAAATTGTGAAATATATCACTTGTTTAAAAATAAATGTATAGCCTAACAAATAATAATGAACTATCCGTATACTCAGCATCTAAGTCAAGGATTAGAACATTACCAAACCTTAGACACTCCCTGTGTCTCCCTTTCCACCACACCCCACTTCTCTCCAAAGTTCACTGCTATCTTTAGTACTCTAAACATTTTCTGCCATTCTTTATAGTTTTACCACCCCTGTGTCCCCAAACACACATTGTTTAATTGATGCCTATCCTTGAATTGTACATAAACAGAAACATTTGGGATGCTTGCTGTCCTGTTGCCATTGCCACCAAAGCTGCTCTGGGCATTCTTGTCTGTGTCCCGGGATGCATACAGGCAAGAGTCCCTCTGGGGCATATGCCAGGTCATAGGAATGCACACGCTACCTTGGTTAGGTAATGCCAAATGCTTTTCCAAAGTGGCGGCACCAATTTATATACTCCCCCAGCAGTGGCTGGATGCTCATGTTCCTCCCACCCTCACTGATAGTCGGTCCTGGGCGCATTCTGTTCTGCATGGCTCTGTGGCCAAGCAGAGCTGACTTCTGTCCTTTAAAGAGGCTCTGCCCCATTTGCCATTGACTATTGGCATTCCTCCTTTAAAGGATCACCCCCAAATGACTTGGGGGGTTCTGAAAGCCATTGGCTCCCTTGTAGCTTTATCTCTGGGCTCTCCTGATTTTAGAGGTTCCAATAAGGGGAAAAACTGATTTGAGTCTCAGTCATCAAAGCTGCACCTGATTCGATTTGTCCACCTGTCAGCAGCAATGTCTCTTCAAGGTCAGCATCTAATTTCTCCCCTTTGGTTATTGCTCTGTATTTTGAATAATCACCTCAACAGTTAGAGGCAAATTCTAGGATTCTCAGACATGTGTGTTGCAGGGAGATGAGGACGTTTGGGATGACATTGGGCAGGCAAGATTTGAAAAGATGTGAGAGGGCCTTCCCTGGCTCTGGATTACTGACCTGGACAGACCCAGGCCCCTCTCTGATCCTCAGTGTCCTCTTCCGTGAAAAGAGGGATGATAGGGAGTTCTCGTCGTAGCGCAGTGGCTAACCAATCCAACTAGGAACCACGAGGTTGCGGGTTCGATCCCTGGCCTTGCTCAGTGGGTTAAGGATCAGCCGTTGCCATGAGCTATGGTGTAGGTTGAAGATGTGGCTCGGATTCCATGTTGCTGTGGCTCTGGTGTAGGCTGGTGGTTACAGCTCCGATTAGACCCCTAGCCTGGGAACCTCCATATGCCGTGGGAAGCAGCCCTAGAAAAAGCAAAAAGACAAAAAAAAAAAAACAAAGAGGGATGATAATATAGGGTAATTGTGGGGAGAGGGGGTGTATAAGTCCTTTAGCACAATGCCAGCATTCAGTAAGTGCTCAATAAATGCCAGCTTTCAGTAAGTGCTCAATAAATGCCAACATTCAGTAAGTGCTCAATAAATGTTAGCAGCCACTGTTGGTTGTAGTTCTCATCCAGAGTGATACAGTGGGGCTGAGAAAGGTTGCAGGTGTCACTATTCTCAGGCCATAAATGTACCCCTATAAGACCTTGTGACCTGGAGCAGCCATTGTGGCTCAGCAGGTTAAGAACCTGACATAGTGTCTGTGAGGGTACGGGTTAGATCTCTGGCCTCGCTCAGTGGGTTAAGGATCTGGTGTTGCTGCAAGCTTTGTCATAGGTCATAGATGCAGCTTGGATCCTGTGTTGCTGTGGCTGTGGTGTAGGCTGTCAGCTGCAGCTCCAATTTGATCCCTAGCCTGAGAACTTCCATATGCTGCGGGTGCAGCCCTAAAAAGAAAAAAAAAAAAAAAAAGACCTTGTGATCTGCATATTTGTGCACTAATAAGAACAGGGCCAGTAAGAAAGAAAGAATTGGGGTAGACAGCTCAAAATCTGTCAGAGCACCACAAAATCAATAACAGTTCCAATAAAGACTCGAGCACATGCAGAATCCCAGGGGCATTTACACAGTCAGCCTCCTGCTTCAGCCCTAAACCCCAAGGCTCCCGCTGCCTCCTGAGACGGAGGTCCTGGAGGGCAGTGGTTTCTAATCAGGACCATTTTCATCAACACACAAAATATGATGGGGAGTTCCTGCTGTGGCACAAAGGGATCAGTGGTGTCTTAGGAGGGCTGGGACACAGGTTCAATTCCCAGCCCAGTGCAGTGGGTTAAGGATCCAGTGTTGATGTAACTTCTGCCTAGGTTGCCCCTGTGGCTCAGATCTGATCCTTGGCCGGGGAGCTCCCTATGCAGCAGGGCTGCCAAAAACCAAAAACCAAAAAACAAAAAATACGATGGAAAGGATAGCCTCGGTCATGAGTCCACTGTTTCAGGAGAGGTTGGGATGACTTTTTTTTGTCTTTTGTCTTTCGAGGCTACACCCGCGGCATGTGGAGTTTCCCAGGCTAGGGGTCTAATGGGAGCTGCAGCTGCTGGCCTCCACCACAGCCACAGCAACACAGGATCGGAGCTGCATCTGCGACCTGCACCACAGCTCACGACAGTGCTGAATCCTTAACCCACTGATTGAGGCCAGGGATCAAACCCACATCCTTATGGATTCTAGTCGGGTGCTTAACCTGCTGAGCCACAATGGGAACGCCTGAGGTAGGGGTGACTTTGTAGCTTCTTCATCTCAACCTGCCATGTCCTCCGATGGCACAGAGGTCCTTGGAGCCACTG
Source organism: Sus scrofa (assembly GCF_054392235.1). Taxonomy (NCBI): domain Eukaryota; kingdom Metazoa; phylum Chordata; class Mammalia; order Artiodactyla; family Suidae; genus Sus; species Sus scrofa. The sequence continues at coordinate 18,830,471 of NC_139385.1, forward strand.
TTCCAGCTACTACTTATAACAAGGGAAGGAGTCTGGTCTTTTTCTTACGTTCTTTAAATCCTGCTAAGATTATTTTAAAGATTGAGCTTGTTCCTGACTATTTAAAAATATTAGCATGCTGGGGAAAGATCATGTGTGTGGGCACACTTTTCCTGTTATTTCAACAGCCTCTCCCTATTTACCAATCACGGAGGAGATGACTTCGCTGAAGGACTCTGCCTTCTAGCAGAAGAGACGGTGTCTTCTGAGGGTTTTTCTAGTTCCCAGGGTCTGGAACAGGGTATTAGCAAACTATAGCCCTGGGGCCAAATCCAGCCCACTGCCTCTTTTTATTTTTTATTTATTTTTTATTTTTATTTTTGTCTTTCCAGGGCCCGCACCCGCAGCATACGGAGGTTCCCAGGCTAAGGGTCCAACTGGAGCTGTAGCCGCCGGCCTACGCCAGAGCCACAGCCACACAGGATCCCAGCCGCATCTGTGACCTACACCACAGCTCACGGCAACACCAGATCCTTAACCCACGGAGCGAAGCCAAGGATTGAACCTGCGTCCTAGGGGATGCTAGTGGGGTTTGTTAACCGCTGAGCCATGACAGGAACTCCTATTTTTGTTTTTAAATTTAAAATTGTTTTTTTTAGCTGCAGCCATGACAAGTGGAAGTTCCCAGGCCAGAGAGCAAACCCGCACTGTAGTTTTGACCTGCGACACAGCTGCAGTGATGCCAGATCCTTTACCCATTGTGCCACGTGGGAATTTCCTTAAATTAAATTTTTAATTTTTTCTTGTAAAAAACCACATAACATAAAATTTGCCATCTCAGCAACTTTTTTTTTTGGTTGTGCCTGTGGCATGTGAAAGTTCCTAGGCCAGGGTTCAACCCCGAGTCACAGCAGTGACAAAGTTCAAGTCCTTAACTGCTAGGCCACCAGGAAATTTCCCTGCCTTTTTTTTTTGTTTTTTTTTTCCTTTTTAGGGTCTCACCTGCAGCATATGGACATTCCCAGGTTAGGGGTTGAGTTGGGGCTACAGCCTCCAGCCTATGATGCCACAGCCACGGGAACGCCAGATCCAAGCCAGGTCTTCAACCTACATCCCAGCTTGAGGCAATGCTGGATCCTTAATCCACTGAGTGTGGCCAGGGATTGAACCTACATCTTCATGGATACTAGTCAGGCTCATTACCGCTGAGCCACAGCAGGAACTCCCTGGGCTTCCCTCTTTGAGTCACCATCTGTCCTGTACCACAGGAGTTGGGGGACCCACCTACCTCTGACAGGATGTCGCCCAGGTGTTCCTTGATTCGCCATGGCCTGGCCCTGGAGCTCATATTTCCTTGCTCCTGGTCCCAGCAGAGAGGGTGATCTCCCTGCCTCTGAGATCTTTGTCTCTAGGACACCTAAACTCAGACTTTACTGGTTGAAATTTATGCCTAACCGCCTCCTGGGACCCCTCAGTCCCACAACTTAGGACAGATAGTTACATCAGGGCCTCCTTCCAAAGCTCACATCCTGGTTGGGTAGGGCAGGAAAGGCACATGTCTAATTTGCTTTAGAAATATGGGCAAGTTTTAATATAACGGGATAGGGATTCATTGTCAAAATATACAATAACCCAGGAAGATAGAAAAATGAAAATTAAGACAATCGTGGAGTTCCTGCTGTGTCTCAGTGGGTTAAGAACTCTACATGGTGTCCTTGAGGAGGTGGGTGTTTGATCCCTGGCCTCCCTCAGTGGGTTAAGGATCTGGCATTGCTGGGAGCCATGGTGTAGGCTGCAGATGAGCCTGGGATCTGGCGTTGCTGTGGCTGTGGTGTAGGCCGGCAGCTGCAGCTCTGATTTGACCCCTAGCCTGGGAACCTCCATATGCCACGGGTGCGGCCTGAAACAAGATAAATAAAGAAAATTTAAAAAAGAAAAAAAGAAAAGTAATCCTTCTTCTTCGCCCGTGCTGTGACTCTGCACCTCAGTTTAGCCTGTATTTTTCCTGTTGTTTTCTCTCTGTATATACGACCGGATTCTTGTGCATAGCAATGGAAGCATGGCCTGTGATTCTACATTTTACTTTCTTCTTGTGACATAGAGCTCAGGTATTTCCCTGTGTCTGCACCACTGGATCTGCTTCATTTTCTTTAAAAGCTCATTAGTAATCTCCCAGCAGATACATGTTTTTTTGTTCAGAATGTAGAAAACCGAATTTAGTTGTCATCTTCCTCCAGGAAGTCTTCCCTGATTGCTTCAGCACAAACTATCCCTTTCTTGCTCCAAACTCCTAGAACCTGGTCCCTTATTCAGGTGCTGCATTAGTCAGGGTAAGACTATGCTGCTGTGACAAAGAGAGCCTCTTACAGAGGCTTATAGAACAGAGAAGCTCTTTCTCTCTTAGGTAATAGTCCTGGTTGATGGGGCAGCTCTGCCTCTGCTGGTCATTTTGGGACCTTGGTTCCCTCCGCGACGTTGCTCTGCCAACCCTGAGGGCACCCCATTGTCTGCATGGTTGAAACTGGGCCACCCAGGAAGCTGAGAAAGAGTACAGAGGAGGCCTGCCTGATGTCCTCCTCCCTGACCTGGAATGTCCCCTCTTGAGCCATTGGCAAGAGCTTTGCGTGGCTGTGCCTGCTGCCCAGGAGGCCTGGGTGGCGTCAGTACCAGGGAAGACAGGAAACAGGTTTTTGTGAGCAGTGGCCTGTCTTTGCCACAAGCTTGAGGCCTTCACCTCCCATTTGGGGTCCCATGTTCGTGCTTCCTGGCTTTTGTCAAAGCTGAGAGCAAGATCCCGGACTGGTCCATCTCTGCATCTTCCTTCAGTCCCACACAGCACATGGCGTGTGGTTGATGCTTGGCAAACACCCAGCCCGTGCGTGGTTAGGTAGTTAGTCATTGAATCAGAGGGGGGTGGGGCCCTGAACAGATTCTGTCACTCATTTGGTGGATAGCTAGTCATGTTTGCTCTGTGCCAAGCACAGATCAGTGCTTGGACCCTGGAGACCCAGCACCGCAGCTGCTCTGCTCCCAGACATCATTATCGTTCTCCTTTTGGGGTCCCAGAAAAGGAAGTTCCCTTCCTGCCTCAGGGCCTTTGCACAGGCTGTTCCTTCTTCCTGAGACTACCTTCCTTGCAGCTCTGTTCACTAGCCTAGCCAGCCCCTCCTTCATGTCGCTTCAGAAATGTTACCTCCTTCAGGAATCCATGTCTGGCCCTCTTTTCCAGACCAGGTTGGACCTCCTTGCTGTATCCACACATGGTACCTTCCCTTTGTACATTTTATCACAGCTGCATCGAAGTCACTTTTGTTGTATAGGATTTTTTTTTTTCTTTTTAGAGTTATACCTGCAGCACACGGAAGTTCCCAGGCTAGGGGTCAAGTCAGAGCTGCAGCTGCCGGCCTATGCCACAGCCATGGCAATGGCAACACACTGGATCCTTAACTTACTGAGTGAGGCCAGGGATCGAACTCATATCCCCACGGATACCAGTCATGTTCTTAACCTGTTGAGCCACAACCAGAACTCCTGTTTTATAGGGTTTTTTTTCAAGCCAGTCCTTAGCATGAGTCGGGAAGCTTCATGTTGACAGGTGCATGTTTCTACGCTCAGCACTAGCAGGATACCTGGCACAACAGGCAGAATCTGCCTGTGCTTGTTACATGTTTAATCGGTATTATCACCAGTTCACTGATGAGGACAGTGGGGCTCAGAGAAGTTGAGTAACCAACCTAAGATCACACAGCTTGTGAGTTTGGGCACTGACATTTCAGTCTGTCTGCCTCCAGAGCCCTGACTTTCACAGCTCGGTGAGACTTCGAATGTCACATGATGTGTGCTATAATAGGGTATGAGTAGGGTACATTTAAGGGGTGGTGGGAGGGCACAGGAGGGCGTGACTGACTCAGCCTGGGGGAGCGGATGGCTGCCTGGAGGAGGCAGTGACCTTGGAGACTTAGAAACTGTGGGTAGTTTGGGTCGCTATAGCGATTGCGCAGGCGTGTGAGAGATGGAACCAGGAGTTCCCGTTGTGGCTCAACAGTAACAAATGTGTTTAGTATCCATGAGGTTGAGGGTTCAATCCCTGGCCTTGCTCGGTGGGTTAAGGATCCAGCGTTGCTATGAGCTGTGGTATAGGTCGCAGATGTGGCTCAGATCTGGCATGGTTGTGGCTGTGGCTGTGGCATAGGCTGGCAGCTGTAGTTCTGATTCGACCCCTAGCCTGGGAATGTCCATATGCTGTGGGTGCAGCCCCCCCTCAAAAAAAAAAAATGACAAAGAGAGAGAGAGGAACCAAATACAGGCTGGCTGTGGAGGCCCTGCTTTGCGGTGTCAGGGAGTTTGGACTCAGTTGAGCTGATGGGAACTCTCAGAGGTTCATACACTGAGGATGCACCTGAGCTGAAAGATTCCGATGAGGCCATCACCTCTGGTCAGGGCTGAAATGGACCCTTGCTGGCTGATGGAGCTGGCCGATCGTATCCTACAGTGGCAGTTGTAGCCAACTGTATAAGTTAGGATTTTAAGTCTGACCACTGAGCCAAATGCCCCCAAGTAACAACAGCTTACACGTGGTGGAAGCTTTTTCTCCTCTCTCACGAATGAGCCTGCACGAGTTGGGCATCTCAGCTCCATGCTGGGGACCCAGGATTCTTCTAGACAAGTTGCCGTGCCATCCCCAACGTAACTGCCCTCATCCAGATGGTCCAGGACAGACCAGAGCCAAGGCCAGATGCCAACCACCAAAGGAGGAGGGGGTAGATATTGGGGCTGAATAGGAATCTCTCTCAGTTAAAACTGGAAAGATGAAGAGATTTCAGCTAAGTATCAGGGTTCAGGTTCTTGGACAACAGGAAGAAGCTGGCAGGGCTGGGTCACACATGGCCACACAGACCTCTTTGGGACGGGATCTGTGCTTTCCAACTCTCCATAGTCCCCCCGCCACTCCCTTTTGTGTCCCTGACTCTTGGCATCAATCGTCTTCCACCTGCCCCTTCACCCACCTGCTACCCCCCACCTGGTCCCTGAGGCCTGTGAGTTCCTCATCCTGGGAACCGCTGGTCATTGGGGGTCCCCAAGCAGGGGTGAGCACAGCTGGTCCAGCAAAGCCCCCTCCTCAGCCCCACCCCCAGAGTTTCCTGAACCTGCTTTCCCATCCCAGGAAGGGCCAGGGCTGGCACTACGGGTACCCTTTGGACTGGGATGCTGTTCAGACTTCCTCTCAGAGGCAATTGTGAACCCTTTGGCTGCATATGACTTTGCATATGGAAGCTCTAGATTATATTCTTTCCACTCTAAATGAGGGCCAGTTACCAAGGAGTTCTTTCCTGTCTCAGGATATTTGCTGCCATTCACCCATATCCACAATTCCTGACACTGGTGCCTCCGTAGCTGAGACTCTGTCAGGCAGACAGGGGATGAATGGGTTTCCTTTCAGGGCTGACTGTTGAGGAACACAGTGAGCTGGTGCTGGAGAGCAGAGAAGCTTGTTTCCCAGGGGGTGGGGTACGGGACTCCTAGAGACCCGAGATCTCTGTGGGCAGGAAACAGCATTGCCATGGCAGCCCCTCAAGGTCAACCAGCACTTTGCAGAGTGGAAAAGGCTCTCCCATACCAGTACGAGTCTGGTCTGATTTGTTTTTCCTGAGTGCCTGCTCTCGGCTGGGATCTCTGTGCCCCGGAGAACCAGGTCCACTTGGCACAATTCCCCACAGAGCGTGTGGTCTCTAGGGTTCACCTCTCCGATTTCCAAGTTCCCAGAGGACCCCCTGTACATTCACGGTCTGGGTTTCCCACAGCTGGCTCCACCTAATGAATGGGGTTAGCTCCAAGATGCGATGCTGGCCTTTCTTTGGTTTCCATGGTGACAACCCCCTCTTCAGAGAGCGTTGGGGGATTTAGCTGAGTTTGCTGAAGATCCGTGGGAGGCGATGTTGCACGGTGTGGAGCTTCTGGCATCTGACTGGCCTCTCCTCCTTCCACCTGGGTTTCCTCAAGATGTGCCAGATACCTCTCCCCCGAAGCCTCCCTTCTTGGAGCCAGCGTGCACATTTGTGTGTGCACCTATGATGGGACACTTGCCTTCTACTTCAGCACTTGTCCAGACATTTCGTTCAGCAAAGTCATTTCTGTTCCCCCCCAAAGGAATTCTAGGGCTGGAAGCCAGGTTAAGAAAGTTTTTTTCTCCCGGTTCTGCTACTCACTGCTGTGAAGTGGGCTGAAGGAAGTCATCACCCCCATTTCACAGATGAGGAAACTGAGACTCACAGAGGTAGAGTGAATCTCTCAGAGTGACCCAGCTGGATGAGAACCTGGGACTCAGTTCCAGGCCCACTGATTTCCAAGTCCAGTGCCTTTTCTGGGGCATCTCTGTCTTTTTGAAGCTTCTTTGCTGGAGTATGGTGCTGAGTTTTCTCCCATCATAAGCCTTCCTGGTATGAGATGGGGGTACCGGCAAAGCATTCCTTTACTCATTCAATGGATATAGGATGTGCCTGCACTCTGTGCCAAGGATTATATTAGGGAATCAGTGGTGAACAAGACAGAGGGGACCCCCTGCCCTCATGGAGCTGAGAGTCTATGGAGACAGACATGGGCAAAGGCTTCTGTTCCCACAGTCAGGTTGGAGTGCTGCCGAGGCCCATAGGGCAGGATCGAGGGGGCAGGGGCAGAGTGCTGTCCTATAATGGGGGTCAGGTCTTTGAGAGTGCCAGCCCTATGGATATCTGGGGGAAGAGGGCAAGCAGGAGCAAAGGTCTGAGCCTGGTCGGTGCTGGTTATGTGTGTGTGGGGAGTAGCATGAAAGCAATGGGGTCTGGGGTCCAGTGAATGACTGGATGGGGGGCACTGCTGTGACAAGCTACCACAAATGTAGTGGCTTAAAACCCACAGATTTGTTTTTTGTATAGTTCTGGAGGTCAGAAGTCTCATATAATTTCACTCATGTAAAATCCAGGTGTTGGCAGGCTCTATTCCTTTCTGGAGGCTCTAGGGGAGAATCTGTTTCTGCTTAGTTTGATTGTCGGAAGAATTCAGTTCCTCGAGGTTGTAGGACTGAAGTCCCCATGTTCTTGCTGACTATAAATTGATGACTGTTTTCAGTTTCTATAGGTCACCAAGGTTCTTGGCTTGTGACCCCTTCCCCCGTCTTCAAAGCCAGCAATGGTGATTGAGTGCTTTCATAGCTGTGAAAGGTTCTCTCTTTTTAGAGATTTCTGTGATTATATTTGGACCACTTGGATAATCCTGGATAATCTCTCCGTCTCAAGATATGCAGCCTTAATTACATCAGCAAGTCCCTTTTGTTATGGAAAGTAATACACTTACAGCTTTTGAGGATTAGGGTGTGGAAGTCTTGGGGGCCATTATCTTGCCTGCCACACCAAATAATGATTGTAAGATTGTCACTGACACTTATTAAGCATTTACTGTTTGCAAGGCTTTCTGTTTAAAAACTCACAAATACTCAGAATCATCCTCTGAGAAAAGGGAGGCACAGAGAGATTAAGTAATGTTATGGGCTGAATTGTGTGTTCTCAGAATTCATGTGTTGAAGTCCTAACCCCCACCCCCACCCCCCTGTACCTCAGAATGTGACTTGAATGGAGATAGGGTCTTACAGAAGCAATTTAGTTAAAATGAGGCCATTAAGTTGGGACTTAATCCAACACAACTGGTTGGGGAAGTTTGGAGATACATATGTAGACATGGAGAATGACATGTGAACATGAAGACGGCCATCTGCAAACCAAGGAGAGAGGCTTGGAGCAGATCCTTCCCTCACAGCCTCAGGAAGACCCATTCCTGTCAACACCTTCCTCTTGGGCTTATAGCCTCCAGAACTGTGAGGCAATATAGATTACTGTTGTTTAAGCTTCCCAGTTATTGGTGCCAGAAACAATACAAGTGACTAAGCATTCATTGTGCTGCCTGGATTTGAACCCAACAGCTCTTCCTATTTGACTCTCAAGTGGTTTTTCTCCTTGTTTCTGTCTCCAACTCTCTCTCTCTCTTTTGGTTTCTGTGGTTCTGCTTACTCTGTCCTGATCTTTCTTCTGTTTTTTTTCTCACTTATTGTCCCTTTGTCTCCTCCCTGCTAATTTCCTTTACTCCATCTCTCCCATCTCCCTTCTTTTCTCCTTGCCTCCTCCTGGCCCTGCAGACTGAGAGAGGACACCTCCCAGCTCCTCTGTCCCCCTGCAGCCACTGTTTCTCTGTAATTGCACCATAGATGGATCAAGGTGCAGACATGCCCAGGTCTTAGGCTGCGCACACTGTCTCCACCTGGGGTCTTGGTGGCAGCGGGACTGAACTGACAATTGAGAGCCCTCCTTACTGGAAAAGGAGGCATCTGAACTGCAGAGGAGTAAAGCTGTACCCCTCCCCCACTTTCCCTGTGCTCCCTCTGGCTCCGACCTTCCTTCTTGATCCTTATGTGCATGCAGGAGCCTCTGACAGAATGGCTGTCAGCCCCATCAGGCCTGGCTGGCACATGACACCAGTCACAGGCACCAGCAGCTGTCCTGACAATCACCCTGACCCTGCTGCACTGACTCTTGTCTGCTCCTGATTTATGGTTTCAGGGTTTGCAGAAGAGCCTTTCTCCTTGCCAGACCTCAGCCTCAATCTTTAGGATTTGGCCTGTCCCCTCTGTTGCCCTTGCTTCTAGGGTCCTTTTGCTGCTCTAAGTGGGAAGCTAGCTCCCTACTTCCTAAGCCTCAGGGAACTCTAGTGATCTGGCCGGCCTATGGTCTCCTGAAGAGTTGGGGGTGGGGACTGCAGGAATGCAGGAAGTCAGTGAAGGCTACCAGAGGGAATTCTGGGGGAAAGACCAAGCAGAGAGCACTTGGAGGTATCTGCCAGCTCAGCCCTCCTCTCTGGGAGCTTCTCTACCTAAAGTCATGGCCATGGCCAGCAGCCATGTTTTCCTCAGCAGCTTTGCCCTTCCCTGGCTGTGCTGATTGGCCAACAGACTGGACACGTGGGATGAGTTGGGCCAATCAGCTTCTCTCTCCGGGAATTTGGAGCACTGTGGGTGGTCAGGCTCTGTAGAGCTGGATACAAACAGGGACTGGAGCATGGGAGTTGGGCCGCTAGTCAGAGGAGCACAGAGGGTCTGATAAGACAGACCTTGGAGCCAAGACAGCCAGAGAGAGGCTGCCCTGGCTCCCCATGGCTCCCTGCTCCCTGCAGTCCTGCATCTAGGTTCAGTGAGATACTCTTGTATCCTTCCAAGTTAACAACTTCCATGCTTAAACTTGTGTGCCAATTCTGTCTTCTGCAACTGCACAGCCTCCAGATAGAGCTTTTAAAAAATGCAAATCAGATCACAGCCCTCTTCTGCTTGGAGTCCTCCAGTGCCTTCCCAGCACCCCAGCCTGACGCCTGCAAGACCCAGCCCTGCTGACTCCTGCAGCTTCCCTTGTTGCTCTTCACCTAAGACCCACTCAACCCCAGGCCCTCCAGCCTCCTGGTTGCTCCTTCCAGCCTTCCAAGAACTTTCCTACGCCAGGGTCTTTGCAGTTGATGTGTTTCTCCCTGGGGTGCTCTCCCCCTGGATCCTTATGTGGCTGGATTGTCCTCATCAGGTGGCAGCTAAAACGTCTCTCATCAGAGAGAAGGTCATAATCCCGCTAAGAAATCTCACCCACCCCAGTCATGCCATTCTGTTTTGTTGTATTCAGAATGCACGTCAAGGTCTGTTATTTACTTATTTGTTTCCTTGTTTACACTCCGTCTTCTCTGATGGAATGAAAACTTCATGTCTTGGTTACTGCTGACTCCTCAGTACTTTGAATAGTGTCTGACACATCGTAGGTGCTTAATGGAGATTTGTTCATTGAATGCAAAAAAAAAAAAAAAAAAAAAGGTAAAAAAGGGATGGTGCGGAGAGTTAGATAACCTGGAGCTTGGCTGGGCTTGCTGGGAGAGAATTAAAGGACCCATCTCATTCTCTTCATAAAGTGCCCTTCCTCTTGCTCTTTGTCTGTGCTCACCCAGTAGATGATGGTTCTGAATGTCCCCAAGCAGCAAGTGGGGACCAGGCTACCAGGCTGCATGGAGGTGGTGAGTGCAGCTGAGGTGGCTCAGTTGTACCTGGACGGACCTTGGGTCCCCTTCTGGGCTGATGTGCACGCTGTCCACTGGGTCAGTGTGTGTTCTTTCTCTTGCGGGCCCTGGAGCTCATCTCCCCAGGTGGGTCCCCTGTGTTTCATAGAAATCTTCAATAGGGGTCCATGGCTCAGGTTTCCCAAATCTGGGGGCCTTGGTGTGGGGAAGGAAGGGCCTTGTGTCAGAAAAAAAGCCCCTTCTTGGGTCAGCTGGCAAAGGAGCTGATTTCATGCAAGGGTGAGTTGCCTTCCATCTGTCTCTCTCGGCTTTGTTTTTTTTTCTTTCAAAAATTCACTGCATTTATTAGATTTGTCATTACACCATGATCCCTCGACATATTTCATGTTGTAAAGAGACAGCTCCTGCCATCAAGCTGCGTGCAGCAGCTGACAACATGCTTGCCGCTCACGCAAGCGCACACGCTTGTTGGGAAGCGTGCAGACGTCACAGGCCAGCGAGAGCAGCCCTGAGGATGGGAGATCCAGTCTGGTCCCTGCCCAGAGCTCCCTTCTCTTTTCTAGGAAAATGATTATAAACATCAGTTGATCTGTGGGACTGGGGACGAAGGAGCACAGGCAGGTGGATCCAGGGTGCGAGTGGCCTCTCTGCTTAGCAGAAATGGCTGATCAGGAACCGGTCCTGATGGATGCGAGTTTGGCAAACTTTCTTTTCCTTTCTTGTCGGCTGCTGGAGGTGCTTCTGAGCGGTGCCAGACCCACAGGGAGGGGGAAGGCAAGCAGCCCGAGGAATCCACTCCCTGAATAATCGGCCCCAAATAATTGCAAATCGACTTGTAATTGCAGTTGTGTCAGCTGAGATGCTGACGCTCAAAGTCAAGGAACAGGCAGACAGGAATGATAAGGTGCAGGATCCAGGATTGATGTCGGGCAGAGCAACCTGAGGGGCTAGGGGAAATCTTTCTGTTGCAGTTTTAAACTGTGAGGGCAAAGGGTTGACGCCAGGGGGGAAGGTTATGGGAGGAGGAGAGGAAGGAAGGAGCTGTGTTTCTTTGCAGACAGTAAACAAGTGCCAAATAAACCCCAGAAATGACACTCCGAGAACGTCTGTGGGAAGCTTAGAGAGCTGCTTCTCCTGAAAGAGTTATTGGTTTTGTTCAAGCGTCATTTGATGCTCGCTTAAAAAAAATAGATTGTGCTTCTCCTTTCGCAACAGTCTGGAGGGGAAAATCAAGCACAGAACATCTGCCTCGTGTCATCATTCAGAGGCTTAAGATGAAACTGGGACTGGAGGGGTAAGGAAATAGATGGAGGAACGGGACCCAGCCAACTCCCGATTATCTCTGTGTGGATTATCCGCTGTGGGGCTTGTCCAGAGGAGATGTCCCATCCCATGGTGCGGTCCTTCCTGCCACTCAGCAGGGTCCCAGGCCTTCGCCCTCTGTGGTGGCCCAACTTTTGAGCACATGGGATAAGGAAGTATGAGCAAACAATGCTTAAGAATGTGATCTGTGCAAGCACCAGACCTGGGGTTGAATTGGTCTCCTATTCATACTAGCTGAAAGGTCTTAGACTATGTCTCCATTCCTCTCGTCCTCTGTTTTTTCTTTTTCTTTTTTTGTCTTTTGTCTTTTTAGAGCCGCATCTGTGGCATATGGCGGTTCCCAGGCTAGGGGTCGAATCGGAGCTGTAGCCGCCAGCCTACACCACAGCCACAGCAATGCAGGATCCGAGCCACGTCTGCAACCTACACCACAGCTCATGGCAACGCCGGATCCTTAACCCTCTGAATGAGGCCAGGGATCAAACCCGCAACCTCATGGTTCCTAGTTGGATTTGTTTCTGCTGCACCATGGCGGGAACTCCTGATCCTCTGTTTTTTTCAATTGCAAGATGAGGAAGATCATAATTGTGGCAGTGACTGCCATGCTTATTAGTATCCACGAGTTCCTCTGCAATTCCCAGCCTCCTTTGCAGTTGGATTGGCTATGTGACTGGTGGGGCTGGTGGGGTATGAAAGGAAGGGACGTATGTCCCTCCTGGACTGAGGTGGGAGAGTATACAGTGCATCCTCCCCAAGCTTTCTCTCCTTCCTTGGTGGTGCAGCTGCACCATGGAAGCAGCCTGGGTCCCTGAGTCACCTTGTGGATGGGAGTCATGCATCAGAGGCAGCCGAGAACTAAGCTTTAAGATTTTGAGGTGTTTGTAACTATAATTCACTACCCAGATACAGTAGCCTTCCTTTGAGAGTTATTGTGGAAAAATTAATGAGGGAGGCAGAGCTTATAAGGAGCTTACCCCCGTTTCTAGAATTTAGAAAAACTGTACTAAATATTGGGTGTGTGGATTAATTTAGTTACTCAGCAAATATTTCCTGAGCTCCTGTCACATGCCAGGCATGTGGATTGACAATAACAACAACAGAACCACACAGGTAACACAACAGACACATAAAGTAATATTTTGGATTATAACTTATGTAAATATAAGAAACCTATACATATGTACATTTTCGCTCTTAAGTTGCTGGCTGGCTACTGAGAGGTGCACATATAGGCAAATAACTCAAATGCCAAGTGACAAGTGTCACAAAGAGGGGTCTTTCCAAAGCGCTAACAGTGTCACTCATTCTGCTTGGGGAAATCAGGGAGGGCTTCTCAGAGGAGGGGGCTATGGCGTTTCAGCCCTGAAGCTTTGAGTAGGAGTCTGGCAGGTGAGAAAGTGCATTTCAGATAAAGGGACAGACACAGCGTCACAAGGTTTTGGGTTTGATGAGATGTGATGAGTGCCTTGGTGACCGGTGTCCAGGGGATCCGGGGTGGGCAGACACAGTGCCCCCTCCTCGAGATAACCTGTGAATATATGCTGGCCTTCAATGGTGCAAGCGACTTTTTCGGATGTGATTACATGAAGGGTTTTGCCCTGGGGAGATGATCCTGAAGTTTCCAGATGGGCCCAGTCTAATCACATGAGTCCCCAAAAGAGGAGAGCCTTTCCCAGTTGGAGTCAGAGGGGGAGCTGTGTCTGGGGAAGAAGAGGGGTTCAACATGGCTGCCTTCGCAGATGGAGGATGGGGAGTCAAGGATGTGAGTGGCTTGAAAAGGCCATGCAAGGGCGTCCTTCCTAGGGCCTCTGCAAAGGAGCACAGCCTGGGCAACGCCATGACTCAGGTTGGGTTTCTGGACTGAGGTGGGAGAGTATACAATGCATCCTCCCCATCCTCCTTTCTGACCTTTAAAATTATGATATACAATCCGTATTATTTAAGCCTTTTAAGTTTGCGGTAACGTGTTCTAGCAGCCATGGGAAATGAATACAGTACCTGAAGGAGAAGGTGGTGACCACACTGGATAAAAGAGAGGCCGGATGGAATTGTTTAGATTTATTTGGAGTTCCTGTCATGGCGCAGCGGTTAATGAATCCGACTAGGAACCATGAGGTTGCAGGTTCGATCCCTGGCCTTGCTCAGCTCAGTGGGTTAAAGATCAGGTGTTGCCATGAGCCGTGGTGTAGGTCACAGACGCGGCTGGGGTCCTGCGTTGCTGTGGCTGTGGTGTAGGCTGGTGGCTATAGCACCGATTCGACCTCTAGCCTGGGAACCTCAGTATGCCGCAGGTGTGGCCCTAAAAAAGGCAAAAAAAAGAAAAAGATTTATTCTATAAAAGCAGTGCGCCTCAAACTTCAGGGGGGTACCCACTTTTTCATGGACTGTTGTTATTCTGTGTTCTGTGTTGACGTTAATTAATACTCTATGTTCCTCTTCCGACAGGGAAAGAGAAAGAAAGAGCCACCTGGTTTGTTTTAATGGTGTGCGTTTGCCATAGATGGAATGCCTGTTTCTTATTTCATTCATGGGAATTTTGATTATTTCCAGTCCTTTGTTATTAAGATTATGCCGCGATGAATTATCTTGACCTTGTGTTGGTTCGCACACGTGTGACGACGTCTGTAAGATGAATTCCAAGAGATGAAATTGTTGGGTCACAGAGAATATGCATCTTGGGGAGTTTGCATTTTTAATAAATGTCTGAGGGCATGATGAGTCGGGTGAGAATTGAAATTAAGTGGAGGCTCCTGAGTAGAATTTCAGCTCTGGGCTCCGTAAACATCCTGGTAGCCGACAGTTCGGAGGCAGGGAGGCCAGGGGAGAGGCTGAGACAGTGGACTTTGAGGGAGATGGGTGTGTGTGTGTGTGTGTGTGTGTGTGTGAGGGAGGGAGGGAAGGAGAGACAGGGAGAGGATTAGGACTGACCTGGCACGCGCGAGTGTAAGTTGCTTTTCTTTTCTTTTTATCAATGTGGGAAATTCCTAGGACATGAGCGTCTCTTTTTCAGTGATTCGGGGCTGAGAGCCCTCTTGGGGTCCCTGGGGCAAGTGAAGTCCATGCGTTCACATCAGGCCTGAATTCTTCTTCTTTTTTTTTTTTTTTTAATTTTTTTGTCTTTTCTGTTTTCAGAGCCGCACCCACGGCATATGGAGGCTCTCAGGCTAGGGGTCCAATCAGAGCTGTAGCTGCCAGCCTACACCACAACCACCGCCACATGGGATTCGAGCTGCATCTTCGACCTACACCACAGCTCACAGCAAGGGCGGATCCTTAACCCACTGAAAAAGGCCAGGGATCGAACCCTCAACCTCATGGTTCTTAGTCAGGTTTGTTAACCACTGTGCCACGACGGGAACTCCGTTATTTTTTATGGATTAATTTTTTTTTTCAGGCCTGAATTCTAATCTCCCTTCTTTTCTGCCCAGTTGTTTGACCCTGGGTAGGTTGTTAATTTTGAAATTTGGTGGTTGGGAGGGGAAGAGAAAAAATGTGTAATTGTAGCCTTTCAACAAGGTATTTCCAGAATTAGACCCCTCCTGAGAAGCCAGCATTCATACTTTGGGGACCTCCTGGTTTGCGATGTTTGCATGGGTTTGACAATGTCAGGGTTGCATTGCAACCTCTCGATTGTAAGCCCCTCAAATCTCCAATCGTTTTCTTTTTGTGTGTGTGTGTTTACCTTTTTCAGCTTGGTGATTTTACTATGAATTCTCCATTCTTTTTGTCTTTCTTATGGCCACCCCTGCAGCATGTGGAAATTCCTGGGCTAGGGGTGGAATCGGGGCTGCGGCTGTGACCCATGTCACAGTCACAGCCACACCAGATCTGAGCCGCATCTGCAAGCTACGCCGCAGCTTGTGGCAACGCCAGATCCTTAACTGATGGAGCGAGGCTAAGGACTGAACCTGCATCCTCACAGAGACAGCGTTGGGCCCTTAACTCGCTGAGCCACAACGGGAACTCCTGAATTCTCCTTTCTTGAGTTTATTTTGGTTCATCCCCAGAGGAGCTGGATTTTCCAGGCATGGTTCACGGATGCGATATGCTCTGAGCGCCTTCATGTCTGAGGACATCCGCCTGCCGCCTCTGTGGTTGAACATGGCACTCTCTTGCTGTTTATTTTCCTGCAGCCTCCCCCGAGGAGAAGGCTGTGCCTGGGGTTCTCCCATTCATTCCTGAGAGTGGGATGGGTGCCAGCGCTGCTCGAGCAGCCTGGTCCCCCACCCCTCTGCCCCCGCCCGGAGCATGGAGACAACATAGGAGGATCAGAATGTGCTATAAGTTGGAGTGAGGGACTTTGGCTGCCAATTTCAGGGCAGCTGAACAGAAGATTATTTTTCTTTTATCCTATGTTTGGGATATTTGTTACTCTAAAAATATCCGCGGCTGCCGTGTACAGCCACGCAGGCTGGGTACTGCGCCACTCCAGGGAATCTTATTCGTATAAACCGCCCTGTGAACGGGGATCCTGGCATCGTGCAGGGTGGCAACCCTGCAAACTCTTGGCCCAAGTGGGCCTCGAAGCCTAGAAGTCTTTGATCCCAAGGTTTGCCAGCCTTCGGTTCCTCTTATAACACCTTTATGCATTTAATCACATACTTCTATTCCACGATGAAATTTTTTTTTCCTCTCTGTTGGCTCACATCTTCCTTACATAAATGAATTTAAAAGGGAAGCTTTAAATTGCAATTGGAAATAGAAAATTGGCACAGCTTGCCAAAGATAGAAGAAATATATACGCGCGCGTGTGTGTATGTGCATGCGGAAAACCAAACAATGCTATCAAATTTTAGCTGGATATTTTTGCCTTTTCTCCCATTTTAAAACAGAAGATTAGCAAGTGTTAAGCCATGGTGAGGATAGGCTAGCACAGAACTGAAATTTTTTTTTTTTTCCTGGAAGTAGTCTTGAAGGGTTGGAAAGGCACGGGGAAGGGAGAAGCGTTTCCCACGATGCAATTTAGTCCAACTCAGTGCCACATCCCCCATCATGAGCCACCCATGGGACATGTGGCTGGGTCTTATGACCCACTGGCTACTTGAATCTCTTGGCAACATCTCCACGTGGTAATCCAACTCTTTCTCACATCCTCTCACCACTAGGAAGTGTTTTTTTTTTGTGTTGTTGTTGTTTTTGTTTTTTTGTTTTGCTTTTGAGGGCTGCACCTGCGGCACATGGAAGTTCCCAGGCTAGGGGTCGAACCAGAGCTACAGCTGCTGGCCTACGCCACAGCCACAGCCACAGCCATGCCAGATCTGAGCCTTTCTGTGACCTACACCACAGCTCACGGCAATGCTAGATCCTTAACCCACTGAGCGAGGGCAGGGATTGAACCTGCGACTTCATCGTTCCTAGTCGGATTTGTTTCCACTCTGCCACGATGGGAACTCCTTTTATTTTTTTAATTTTACTGAAGAGTAGGTTGATTTACAATGTGATGTTAATTTCTGCCAAATAGCAAAGTGCCTCAGACACACACACACACACACACACACACACACACACATTCTTTTCCATGGTGATTTATCACAGGCTAGTGAACATAGTTCCCTGTCTATACAGTAGGAGCCACCAGGAAGTTGAATGCCACCTCGGAGGGGCCTTGTTTTTGGTGGCTGGACTCTTCTTTGGTTGTGTTGGATAGAGAGCTGCTCCTTAGGCTCACGGGGTTTAGTTCTGCTCCTTTGAGTTAAGGGGGAAAAAAAAAATCAAATACTTCCCACAAGGTCCACCCCTCCACAGGTGGTTACAAGTGGGGCCTCTGAGGAGTTCCCGTTGTGGCACAGTGGAAACAAATCTGACTAGTATCCATGAGGATGCGGGCTCGATCCCTGGCCTCGCTCAGTGGGTCAGAGATCCGGCGTTGCCCTGAGCTGTGGTGTAGGTCTCAGATGTGGCTCAGATCCAGCATTGCTGTGGCTGTGGTGGAGGCCGGCAGCTGCAACTCTGATTCAACCTCTAGCTTGGGAACTTCCATATGTCTCGGGTGCAGCCCTAAAAAGCAAAAATAAATAAGTAAAATAAAAGTGGGGCCTGTGGAATTAGAGTGCCCAGGGTGGAATTGTTGGTCCGCCGTTCATCTCTGTGCCTTTGGGTAAGATCCTTAACCTCATGGGGCCTCGGTTTCTTCATCTGATAAATGGGAACAGTAATAGTTCCTCCTTCCTAGGGTTGTTAGGAGAATGAGACAAGGTGGTGCGTATGGAGATTCAGGACAGTGCCTGGTATCTAGTGAGTGCTCAGTTGTTCTTTACTTTTCTTTTCTGTTTTTTGTCTTTTTGCCATTTCTAGGGCTGCTCCTGCAGCATATGGAGGTTCCCAGGCTAGGAGTCCAATCGGAGCTGTAGCTGCCGGCCTACACCAGAGCCACAGCAACTTGGGATCCGACCCACATCTGTGACCTACACCACAGCTCACGGCAATGCTGGATCCTTAACCCACTGAGCAAGGCCGGGGATCAAACCCGCAACCTCACGATTCCTAGTCGGACTCGTTAACCACTGCGCCACAACGGGAACTCCTCAGTTGTTATTTTCTGCAGCCACAGGCTGGGTGGGCCCTGGCCTCCCATAACTTCTTTTGGATTAGAAGGTGGAGGACTCGGGTTCCGGCTTCAGCTCAGTATCTGACAGATGACGAGATCATAAGCAACTCACGAGCCCTCTCTGGGCTTTGGTTTCCACATCTGGAAACTGGGGGGTGGTGGGCTCCATGGTCCCTAAGTCCCTCCTCCCATTTCCAGCCAGGGTGGAGACTTCGGTGCCAAGGAGAGAGAGAGAAAAAAAAATGGGGACCTGGAGAACTACGGGCTGTGATGTCCCCGTGTCGGGCACAGTGTGCCACCAAAAAAACTACCCATACTCCCTCTTTCCTTAACTCCTCTCTCAGAGCATCCTTTTGGGGGCGCATGGAGGATTCCTGATAGTATCAAAAAAAGGGGGTGGAAATAAGGCTGCGGTATCAGGAAAAGCAGCTTTGCGTTGCTTTAGCCAAATCCAACATATGCAATGACATTGAAAAAAATCACAATCTCCTTTTCTTTTCTAAAAAAAATCGTATTGGAGTATAATTGATTTACAATGCTGTATTAGTTCCAGGTGTACAGCAAAGTGAATCACTTATAAACATATCCATTCTTTTTTCCCATGTAGGTTATTATTACAAACTATTTTTTAAAATTACTCAATGAATTTTCTTATGTTTATGGTTGTACAGAATCACAATATCCTTGATTTATCAAGCTCCCTTGAAAGATGGCAAGAATAATAATTGTGCCCACTTACTGAGTTCTTGTGTGCACCAGCTGTCTCAGATGTATGGTCTCATTTGTTCCCCAATTATGTGCAAGGCGACATCGGCTGCTGTAACACATCAGCCCCCGAGATGGCAGGGGATTAATACAGTACTCATGTAACACTTCAGTACAGGTCATCCTGGTGGGTGGCAGCTCTCCTCCACTTGGTGATTCAGGGACCCAGCACCTTCCATGCAGTGCCTTCACTGTTTCCTAGGGCCTCGGAGCCCTCTGCATCTAGGCGGAAGAGGAAAGAAAAGATACAGCCATTTCATCAAAGCCTGCCCCAGGAAGTGCCACAGATCACGCATGCTCACATCTTCTAGGCAAGAACCGGTCACGTGACCCCAGCAGGATGTAGGCGGTGCTGGGAAATATTGTGCCAGGGGCGGGGGGGCAGACCCATCTTAGTAATAAGTCCACACTATAGAAAGAATGGCCCATTTTGCGGGGTGGATAACTAGCTGATCCTGTCACAGCTTATGCGGTGGAGATAACAATTATACCCATTTTTCTTTTTGTCTTTTTAGGGCCGCACCCACAGCATATGGAGGGTCCCAGGCTAGGGGTCGAATCGGAGCTGTAGCCACCAGCCTGTGCCACAGCAACGTCAGATATGAGCCATGTCTGCGACCTACACCACAGCTCGCAGCAATGCTGGATCCTTAACCTACTGAGTGAGGTCAGGGATCGAACCCCCATCCTCCTGGCTACTGGTCAGGTTCGTTAACCACTGAGCCACGACGGGAACTCTGACAATTATACCCATTTTACAGATGAGGAAACTAAGACCCAGAGAGTCTGCTTTGGGTCCTAGAGCTTGTAAGTGACAGAGCTGGGTCTTGAATTCAAGACTAGGTTTAAAGCTCTTACATGGAAACACGATGATGTTGATTTGAAAGATGCACTGAGATGCTTCTGGCAGGAAAAGTCTTCAGAACAAATTCCTCCCTTTGGTTTATCCACCATACCCCCAAATGCCCGAGCAAGGGACGTCTGGCGGCTGTGGCGATGCCGTCATGATGCCAGGCAGGATTTTAGTTTCTAGTACTTCCTCCTCTTGGAGAAACGATTATCCCCAGAAAGTTGACCCATGTTTTGAACGCCTGCCAGAAATCAAGGCAGGGTACCATCTGTAAGAGATAAATAAATCAAAATATCATCAGCAGATAAGTGTGTGCCATCTGCTGCCCTGTCAATTGAACTGGCAGAGGACTCCGGAGAATTCCAAGGAAGCGCTTGCCAAGGCTCCGCCGCCAGCCTGGAGAGTGAGAGGAGAAGCTTCGTGCAAGATCTGCTGGCATGTTTCTTTACTCACTGCTCCTGGTGCTGAATTCCTTGAATCCAGCCCAGTGAAGGTGTGTGGACGTCCGCCCTTGCCAAACAGTTAAAATCGTTTCTCTTGGGCCACATTTGATGGGGGTCAGGACTGTTGTTCTCTGTCCCCCCAGCAAGTCGAAAGCTCCCACTATCGAGAAAGCTAGCTGGGCGCTCACCCACAGGTTGGGCTCCGTGGAATCTGGGGCTCAGAACCAGAGTCAGACTCAGAACCAGCCATGTTTGGGTCCCACTAGCGGGCATCTCCAAATGCAGCCACATCCTGATGGAGGCTGATTTCTCTGCCACCTATGAAGTCCTCTTGGAGGGCATCTGAGACTTCCCTTAGAAAGAATGGATTTTGTTTTTTTGGTGTTTTTTTGGTCTTTTTAGGGCCGCACCCGCAGGATATGGAGATTCCCAGGCTAGGGGTCAAATCTGAGCTGTAGAGGCCTGTCTATGCCACAGCCACTCCAGATCTGAGCTGTGTGCATCCTGCACCATAGCTCACGGCAACGTTGGATCCTTAGTCCACTGGGCAAGGCCAGGGATCGAACCTGTGTCCTCATGGATCCTAGACAGATTTTTTTTTTTTGTCAGAAAGAATGGATTTTGGAGTTCCCATTGTGGCTCAACTAATATCCATGAGGATGCAGGTTCCATCCTTGGCCTCGCTCAGTAGATTAAGGATCCGGCATTGCCGTGAGCTGTGGTGTAGGTTGAAGATGTGGCTTGGATCCCGTATTGTTGTGGCTGTGGCGTAGGCCAGTGGCTACAGCTCCAATTGGACCCATAGCCTGGGAACCTCCATATGCCATGGGTGCCATAAAAAGACCAAAAAAAAAGAAAAAAAAAGAAAAGAAAAGAAAAAAGAAAAAGAAAAAATGGGGCTTTTCTAGAACCTGCTGAGACTCTGTTAAGAGATATCACAGAGTAGTGATTAAATGAAAAGGCCCTGTGCCGGGCTGTCTCAGTTTGAATCCTGGCTCCACCTTTGGCTGTGTGACCCGAGACAAGCGAGTCAGTCTCTCTGTTCCTCAGTTTTTTCATCTGGAAATGGGGGTGGTAGTTTATAAAGCCTCTTGGGCCTAGTCCCTCACCATGGGGCTCCCTCCTGATGCCCGCTCCCTACCCTGCAAGCCACAGAAGCCTCAGCGTCACTGTTGGATGGGATATGAAATCAAGTCACGATCCTCAAACCCAGGATCTGGGGACCCAGCCAAGGACACTGGGCTCCCCAGTGCCCCTTGCTCTTGCTGCCCATCTTCCGGCTGCCAACCAGATCTGGCTCCTGCGTGTTCACACCGAGGGCAACTTGGCTGACCCTCAACGCTCCTCACACCTTCTGCCAGCCTTGGGCATCTGCCTCTGGCTCCCTCCCTGGATTCTGCCCGTGGCCCTGCCAGCCTCTCCCCACCTGCTCAGGCTGAGGTGGTACAATGGCAGCCTCCTGCTTCTGGCCCGGGAAGATGTCCAGGCTCTCCTTTGGAGGAACGCAATGTGACTCTAACTTAGGATTTGGGGACGGAATCAAAAATAGCACTTATTTATGGAGCCAAGCATGGGGCAGGCATTTTTCTCACACTTTCTTCTGTGTTCATCCTTTTTGCACGTCTGGAGGGCAGGTTGGAAATGACTTTCATTTGGCAGTGGAGGAAAAGGCTTAGAGAGGTTCCAGCCTCTCCCTAAGGTCACAGGGCCAGGAGGAGGCAGAGGAGGCATTTGAACTCACATCTTGTGGCTTCTGAGCCCAGACACCTCCGTTTGCCTTAAGCGTACCCCCTTTCGGGAGTTCCCATCGTGGCTCAGCGGTTAACGAACACGACTAGTAATCATGAGGATGTGGGTTCGATCCCTGGCCTGGCTCAGTGGGTTAAGGATCCGGTGTTGCCGTGAGCTGTGGTATAGGTCGCAGATGTGGCTTGGATCCGGCGTTGCTGTGGCTGTAGCGAAGGCCAGCGGCTACAGATTGGACCCCTCGCCTGGGAACCTCCACATGCTGTGGTTGCGACCATAAAAAGACGAAAGACAAAAAAAAAAGGAGCCCCCCCCTTCAAGGAGAGCACCCTGAGAGCTGTGATGAATGACAGTGGGGGTGTGGGTGTCAGTACATCAAGCTGATGCCTCGCAAGTGTTGCCAGATTTAAATCCTAGCTGAAGACATCTTGTTTTATATCTGTTACCTCACTTGGCCCTCCAGCCACCCCACGAGGTTGGAATGATCATCCTTTATTGGCCCCCACCCCCAACCAAATAGATAAAACCCATTGTCCCTCCAGAGCCCCACAGCCAGCAGGTGGCAGAGCTGGGATTGGAACTCAGGTCCCTGTGAAGCCAGAGCCCAGGCTTTTCACGAGGGAGCACAGCCTGCATGGTCCCCTCCACCAATGGCTTCATTCTCAAGTATGTTCGGACCTGGAGGAGGGACCTTGGGGTAAGATGCCAGGAATCAGGCGTGAGTGGTGAGCCAGAGCAGAGGCGGCTGGTACCCATGAGGGTGAATTCCTGGAAACCTCATTTCTGCGGAGGGCCTATGCCAGGCGCTCCCTTGGGTGGCAGGATCAGTGAGCCCGCTGACCAGCCAAAGATGCCGTATGGAGGGCAACTTCTGAGCCATCCCCGTCCTTAGCTCGCCCTGGCCCCACAGACAGTGGGTCAGAGGAGTCAGCAGCAAAGGCACGTCAGGGCCTCTTGGGTTGCAGTTTTGTTTGTTTTTTATTACTCAGTGAATTTATTACCTTTATAGTTGTACAATGATCATCACAATCCAATTTTCTAGGGTTTCCATCCCACAACCCCAGTCCATCCCCCCTCCCCCCAAACTGTCTCCTTTGGAAACCATAAGTTTTTCAAAGTCTGTGAGTCAGTGTCTGTTCTTCAACGAAGTTCACTGTGGCCTTTTTTCAGATTCCACATGTCAGTGATAGCATTTGATGTTGGTGTCTCATCGTCTGACTGAGGTCACTTAGCATGATAATTTCTAGGTCCACCCATGTTGCTAAAAATGCCAGTGTTTCATTCCTTTTAATGGCTGAGTACTATTCCACTGTGTAGATGTACCACAGCTTCTTGGTCCACTTCTCTGTCGATGGACATTTAGGTTTCCATGTCTTGGCTGGGTTGCAGTGTTTTGTTTTGTTTTTTCCTGTGTTGCTCCAAGTCAGCAGCCCCAGAGGGTACAACCAGAATCCAAGGAGAAATGATCTTCCATTTGTCTTTTCTGAGCAAGAGCACAAACCCTTCAAAAAGACATTTAGTTACAAACCCCTGGGATTTGTCTCAAGAAAACCCCATGGTGGTGAAGGGGGTGGCAGGTGCATAGAAACAGGACTGATGGGGGGCGGGGCGGGACGGGGTGGGGTGGAGTGAGGGTGACAGTTTCCAAGCTGAGGTGGGAATATGAGGGCTCTTCATGTGAGTCTCTCTGCTTTTGTAAAAGATGGGAACTTCCTGGGGTTCCCATAGTGGCTCAGTGGTTATGAACCCAACTAGCATCCGTGAGGATGTGGGTTCGATCCTTGGCCTTGATCAGTGGGTTAAGGATCCCGTGTTGCCATGAGCTGTGGTGTAGGTCGCAGATGCAACTCAGATCTGGCGTTGCTGTGGCTGTGGCGTAGGCTGGCAGTGGCAGCTCCGATGTGACCCCTAACCTGGACACTTCCATATGACATGGGTGTGGCTGGTCTCGCTGTGGAATGTCCTGGGTCTCTCTCTGACTACCTCTGGACACGTCAGTTCCTTGCACGATGGAAAGAGCTTCAGAAAGACACAGTCCTGGGTCCAGCTCCTGGTTCTGATACTTCTTGGCTGTGTAACCTTGGGTAGATTGCTTTGCCTATGTGAGCCTCCGTTTTGTCATCTGTAAAATGGGGATGGATACTGACCTCATACCATTGTGCCGACTTCTTAGCATGGTGTTTGCCTTGGACTCTCCTTGGGTCCTGGATCTTAGGCAACATGACAAACTCTAGCCTCCACCAGCTGGCGGGCAGATCTAGTTCCAGTCCCAAGGGGGCCGAGACAGGGGCCAAGCTGTTCCCAAGGTAGAAGGTGAAAGTATAGGTGAGATAGCGCCATAAGACACTGGGAATTTAGAGCGGGAGATGTCTGTTTGGGAGTGGGGGCAGGTGGGCTTGAAGGCTGGGGACAGTTTAGACATCAGGATTTGGGGGAGTGACGATGTTGAGTTTGAGAGGGGGGAAAGGGTAGGTTGTCAGTCTGAACCAGTGGGCACAAAGCTGCAGAAAAGGAAGTGAAAGGAAGTCATCAAAGATACCATGCCCAGACTGTTCTCCAGGCTCCCAGCCTTTGGCGCCATGGTGGGCGCGAGGCTGAGTATGGCTGCTTTTCCCTGGAGAGAGTGAAGACCCTCCCCGCCCCTTTCTGTTCCCCTCTTCCCTCTTATATGGGCCCCGAGATGCTTTGGAGCTCGACTTCCAGTCTCAGCTTTGCCTGCAGGTGTGGTGGCCACACTCCTAGTCTTGGAGAGAGTCGCCCCCCGCCGTTGGTGTAATCCTTGATAAAGGCAATTTGTGAAATGATCTTCAATGACTCGTTCCACTGTCAGGTCGGGGGCGCCTGTGACTGTCCCAGCTTTGAGGACACAGTAGCAAATGAGATACTTGGTCACAGAGCTTCTCTTGGTCACGGGGACCATTTAGACGAGATGAGAAAGACTCTCCACTGGTGTTGGTATCAGAGTGATTGATGCCTACCCTTCAGTATTGGAATAGCAGTTCCACGAGGGTGGGCACTTGCCTTTTGGTTCACTGCTGCACCCCCAGCACCTCGCATGGTGCCTGGTATGTAAGTAGGTGCTCAATAAATGTTCATTGTGGGAGTTTCCGTTGTGGCTTAGTGGTACTGAACTTGACTAGAACTCATGAGGATGGGGGTTCGATCCCTGGCCTCGATCAGTGGGTTAGGGATCCGGTGTTGCTGTGGCTGTGGTGTAGGTCACAGGTGTAGCTCCAGTTGGACCCCCTAGGCTGGGAACTTTTATATGCCACGGGTGCAGCTCTAAAAAGCAAAACAAAAAGAAAAACAAAAACAAATACAGAAAGAAAAAAGAAAACTCCCAAATGTTCATTGAATATATTTGTGTGACTACCAAACCCTGATACTGTGAGCCAAAGAGAAGTATATTTTTAGGGATCAAAATTAATTCAGACACCTCCAGAAGTTCCTGCTATGGCACAATGAGATCGGTGGCGTCTCTGCAGTGCCAGGACGCTCGTGCGATCCTGGGCTGGCACAGTGGGTTAGAGGATCTGGCGTTGCCACAGCTGCGGCATAGGTCACCACAACCACAGTTCAGATCTGATCGCTGGCCTGGGAACTCCATATGCCGTGGGGCAGCCAAAAAAGAAAAAACAAATTCATTCAAACATCTCCCAATAGTACTGCCTGAGGTGATTTGGGTTCCTAGGATTCAGGAGAGAGAGAGAGAGAGAGGTTATGTGCCGTGATGCATCATTTTAGGGCGTGCAGCTTCCATCCTGGTCCAGAATGTGCTCAAGCCCCCAGCCCAGGCACATCTACTTGTAAATAGTACCCACAGCAGAGGGGAGAGTCTCTACACATCCTGGAGAGGATGCAGACAATAAGCAATGAACAAATGCGTACTCAAGATCATTTCAGATGGCGATCGTGGTAAGATCGTGAAAGAGACAAGAATGCAGGGTGAGGGGATGAGAGGGGTGGGTGAGGAGGGGTGAGGGCTCCCCTGGGCTGGCTGTTCCCTGTTTGCCCCTTCACATCTGTCCACTGGCCCCTGTGCCTCGGGAGACTTCCGGCACAGATGCAAGAGCCCGGACTCCTGCGCCTTCTGGTTTCCTCTCATTGGTTCCGGCCAGTGGGAGGCACCAGCAGGAAGTCAGAGGGCAGAAGGGGAGAAAGGTCGGGGCATTTCCCCCTCCTGCCTCATTCCAGGCAAATGGAATTTCCCAGCCTAGGGGTCGATCAGAGCTGTAGCTGCCAGCCTACACCACAGCCACAGCAGCGCCAGATTTGAGCTGTGTCTACAAGCTACACCCCAGCTCACGGCAGTGCCAGATCCTTAATCCACTGAGTGGGGCCAGGGATTGAACCCGAATCCTCATAGTTACACTGAGCCACAGCAGGAACGCCCCTGTGGAGGTTTCGACAGCGACTTCATGCCGCTCAGGAGTGATTCCTTTTTTTTTTTTTTTAACCACAAGATGCCAACAGCGCTTTATTTTTTCTTCTCCATATCCTGTTCTGCAGCTTCCTTGGCACTTTTTTGCCTGTATGCCAAAGAGCCAGGCATTGGCACGGGCCTTGCAGAGACTGTCAAGGGCCTTGAAGCTCTTCTCCTCGTCCGTAATGACTCTGGCTTTCTCCCTCTGGTACACGTTCCATATGCGCTTGACTGGTCCCGTCAGCTGGGTGGCCAATTTGAGCTCTTCAGCAGAGCTGTCACCTTTCTTGGAGGCTGAGGACTTCCTGGGGAAGAGGATGAGCTTGGAGCAGTGCTCCTTGAGCTGCTGCACGTTGGCCTGCAGGGACTCCGTGTGCATCTTCTGCCACTGATCCACCGAGATTCCAAAGATCCGGGCCACTTTCTTGTGGATTCCGGCCACCCTCAGTGCCTCCAGGCTGAGGTCTCTGTTGGCCCGCACCTTCATAGGGCATCTCACCACCGGCCACAGGGGGCTGGACTTGGGGTTTGGGGTGATGTGGTGCGCCTTGGCCTGCCAGGTCTTGCACCTGTGGCTCTTACGCATCGGCTGGTTGAACCACGTGGCCACACGCCACTGCCAGTCCTTGTGGAAATGGGGCTTCAGGATCATGGCATTCCTGCCGGGTGCTATGGCTGCGGCCAAAGTGCCTCCTCTGAGGGCGCATGGCCAGGAGTGGTTCTAAAGTGTGGTCCCGAGACCAGCAGCAGCTGCAGCCCCTGGACTTCGTTAGAAAGGCAGATTCTCAGGCTCTGCCCCGGAATCTCTGGTTCCGATGCTTGCTTCAGCGTGGCTAAGCTCCCAGGGGCAGTTCCTCCTCTGTGGCTTTGCCTTTCGCAGCCTCCTTTCCCTCCCCAGCCACTCAGGCTGGAAGAGGCGAGGGCTCCCTGCTGTCACTGGCCTCTCACCCCGTCCACACTTCTCTGAATAGTTACTTTGCTCAGCAGTCTCTGCGAACCCCTTGCAGGGTGCCATCTGTTTCCTGCTGGGACCCTGACTGGTCCAGATGGCCAGGATGTTAATGCATCTTCCTTTAGGCAGGACGCACCCCACTCCGGTTACCCAGGGCCCACAGGCTTGCCCCCATCATTGCTGGATGTTGAAACCTCATGAGTTAACCACCCTTGCCTTGGGGCTGGGTTCTGAGTCCCCTCTGTTGACCACGGGCCTCAGAGCCAGTGCAATGATGAAGATCCTTGGGCAAACTGTTTCCTTTCAAGACTTTGGTGGCTCTGAATATGCACTGTCATTTCTTACAGGCAAGGGACTTCCCAGCAGTTTATTTCTCTTGTTGAATGGATTGAACTTCCCTTCTCTGGAATAGTGAGAAATTCAGGAGTTCCTGTTGTGGCTTAGCAGAAAAAAATCTGACTAGTATCCACGAGTATGCAGGTTCAATCCCTGGCCTTGCCCAGTGGGTTAAGGATCCAGCATTGCCATGAGCTGTGGTGTAGGTTGCAGACACAGCTCGGATCTCGTGTTGCTGTGGCTGTGGTGTAGGCTGGAGGCTATAGCTCTGATTGGACCCCTAGCCTGGGAACCTCCATATGCTGCAGGTACAGCCCTGAAAAGACAAAAAAGAAAAGAAAAGAAAGAAAGAAATTCAGACCTCCTGTAATTAAGGTTCCTTTGCAGCCCCAGGGTCAAGTTTTCAGAACTTTTGGGACAGTCTGTGGTCTTCTGCCCCGCTTCTCCCCATGGCTGATGGTTTCCTGGCCCCTCGGGGTGCAGGATTTTTGTTAAACCTGTGACCTCCAACCCAAAAGCCCAGCTTTCCCAGGCTCTTTTCCTGACATCTCCTTGGGGGCGTGGAGGTCCTGCAGCATATGGGTCCCCAAAACTCTTCTCCTTTGGGGTCTGCTGGCTCTACCCTCCTCCTGCACGAATTCCCTCCTCTGTCCCCTCCTTGAGTGGGGCAGTGGAACCCTGGGAATGCAGTGGCTCTTTAGGAAACTCTCCTTTCCAAGGAGGAGAGGCTGACTCCCAGCATCCTCTGGATCTTAGTAGCTCATTGTGGGTCAGAGGGACTGAGAGCGGGTGGTAGTGATGGGAGGAAGGGCATCTTCAAGGGGGAAATAGGAGGCAGTTACCAGGCAGTGTCCATGGACTTGGGGGAGACCGTGGCAGGTGCAGGGCTGTAGGGGAACCCATGCAGCCTGGCAGCTGCCACTTGGCTGGACTCCTGCCTGCTGGGCTGTCCTAGCTGTACCACCTGGTGGTTGGCACCAACTCCTATGGCTCTATCTTGTAATAAGCACTAGAGAAATCCTAGTATTAGTGATTTGCACCTTTTCTAGGTAGAGAAGCTCAAGGCACCAAAAGTAATGTTGATGCCACATGTCTTGTAAGTAATGGAGCCAGGCTGAACCCAGGCAGGTCTGGCTCTAGAGTCCTTACTCTGAACCCCACATGTCCCCACCATGATGGGGGACCAGGCATCAGCCTTGTCTTCCTCCATTAGACTGCAGAGGTCCCATGTTTCCTCTCTGTGTGGGAAGTGATGATGATGATGGTGATGGTGGTGATGATGATGATGATGATGATGATGATGATGATGATGGTGATGATGATGATGATGGTGATGATGATGATGATGATGATGGTGATGATGGTTGATGATGATGATGATGATGGTTGATGATGATGATGATGGTGATGTTGGTGATGATGATAATTAATGATGGTGATGATGATGCTGATTGATGATGATGGTGATGATGGTGATGATGATGGTGATGTTGGTGATGATGATAATTAATGATGGTGATGATGCTGATTGATGATGATGATGGTGGTGATGATGATGGTGATGATGATGGTGGTGATGATGATGCTGATTGATGATAATGATGGTGATGATGATGATGGTGATGATGATGATGGTAGTGATGATGGTGGTGATGATAGTGATGATGATCATGATGGTGGTGATGGTGTTGATGATGATGATGATGGTGATGAGAGCTCCCACTCTGTTCCAGGCTTCCTTACTTCTTTGCCCATGTTGAGTCTTAACAGCACCCTTACAGGTGCTGTGCCCATTTTACAGATTAGAAAATCAAGGTACCGAAAGACTGGGAACTCACATGTCAGGAAGTAGACCCAGGATTTGAACCTAGCTCTGCTGATTCCAGAGCTCAGGTCTTGGCCACTCTGCCATCTTGCCCCATAAATGTTGTTGCTGGAAGGTGCATCCAGCGCAGTATCACCAGCTGTCACTATTTTTGAATAGATGTTTTTACAAATCAGATTGGAATGTGAATCTTCTCTTGGCTGCCTGGCTGGAATCACCTAGAGGGGGCTTTTAATTAGTTAATTAATTAATTAATTAACTTTGGCCGTGCCTGTGACTTGCAGAGGTTCTCAGGCCAGGGACTGAACCTGCACCACAGCAACCACCTGAGCCACAGTAGTGACAGTGCTGGATCCTTAGCTTGCTGCACCACCAGGGAAAGCCTGGGGGGCTTTTAAAACCCGTTGGTTAGGCTTCGTGCTGACCAGATAAACCAGAGTGTCTGTGGGTGGAGTCTGGGCTTTCCAATGTTGAGAACCACTTGCAAAAGGATGACCTTTAGGATCCTTTCCAGCTTTTTAGTCCTGCCCAGTCAAGGAAGGTATGCTGCCATCAGGTGGCGGTAACAGGCCACAGCTCTGTGATCTAATTGACAAGCCTTGGTCTAAAGAGATAAGCACACTTGCCTCAGTTTTATACCCAAAGTCCCTTGTTAAACATATAAAGTAATAATAATTCACAAAAATGTAAATGTTTGAAAGGCCACTTCTAAAAGCAGCTAGCCAATATGGTATATATAGGTTGATACCTTTCTCGCAAATGGTTAGCTGATCTTTATCATGGAACTTAAGGGTTTGGGGCCAAACATCTCTTCTCTGTTTGGCTTTTAGTTATGAGGCTTGTGGACCATTGAAATTTCCAGTCTATGTCATCACTATGATTTTTCCTTAAACTTCAGCTTTGCCTTGCACTGACAGTGTGGGTCAAACATCTTCTGTTCAGTTTTGTCCATGTAGCAGAAATGGAAACTTGAGAGCCATTTTATTTAGCCCCTGGTGGATTTTCCCAATCTGCATGGAGGGGCTTCCTTTTAGGACCCAAGAGCTCTGTCCAGTGGGAATGGCTGGCTGTAGCAGTAGAGCAAATAAATGGGAATAGAGAGCTGGAAAAACTTTAGGACATGGAGTTTGGAATCTATGGACCTGTGATGAGTCCATCACTTACTGGCTCTGTGGTCTTGGGCAAGTCATTGAAAGCTCAGAGCCTCAGTTTATTTGTCTCTAAAATGGGGATTCTCGGAGTTCCCGTCATGGCTCAGTAGAAACGAATCCAACTAGCACCACAAGGTTGTGGGTTCAATCCCTGGCCTCACTCAGTGGGTTAAGGATCCGGCATTGCCGTGAGCTCTGGTGCAGGTCGCAGATACGGCTCAGATCTTGCGTTGCTGTGGCTGTGGTGTAGGCCAGCGGCTACAGCTCTGATTGGACCCCTAGCCTGGGAACCTCCATGTGCCTCCATTGCCTCGGGTGTGGCCCTAAAAAGACAAAATAAAATAAAGTAAAATAAAATAAAATAAAATGGGGATTCTCAGAACTCCATGACAGGTTGTTATGGGGTTGAAGAGAAAGCAAACACACTTTTATAATAAAACTCCTCAACAAACTAGAAATAGAAGAGAACATCCCCAACCTGATAAAAGAATGAATGTCTGTGAAAAGGTTTAAGTAAGTTTACATCATACTTAGTGGTACAAGAGGGAATGCTTTCCAGAGTTCCTGCTGTAGTGAAGCGGGTAAATGACCCAGCTTGTCTCTACGGAGGCTCTGGGTCAATCTTTGGCCTGGTGCAGTGGGTTAAGGCCTCTGGCTGGGAGGGAACATGAGGAGTGAAAGGGCTGAGAGGAGGGAAGGAGAGGGGATGGGGGAGGAGTGTTGATGGAGAGGCCAGTCCTGGGCCCACGGGAAGGAATTTGGGCTTTATTCTTTGGGATGAAGGAGTTCAAACAGGAGTTTGGGTACTTGCATTGTATGCGAGCATGCAAGTGTTTTGGAGCTACGTGGTTTGGACATAACCCTCCAGGAGTTCTCCTTGTGGCTCAGTGGGTTAAGAACCCCTCTAATATCCATGAGGATATGGGTTCAATCCCTGGCCTCACTCAGTGGGTTAAGGATCTGGCGTTGCCACAAGCTCCTGGCGTAGGTTGCAGATGTGGCTCGGATCCCGAATTGCTGTGTCTGTGGTGCAGGTCGGCAGCTGCAGCTCTGATTAGACCCCTAGCCTGTGAACCTCCATATGCCATGGGCGCAGCCTTAAAAAGACAAAGGGGGGAAAAAAAAAGAAAATATCCCTCCAGCCGCAGTGTGGAGAGTGGATTGGACAGAGGCCAGAGTGGAGGCCAGGGCGCCTAGGGATGGCCACTGCCCTTGTCCTGTGTGCCTGGACAGGGTGGAGGCCGTGGGAAGGGATGGAGGGCTCCAAGGAGGTGGGAGCGACAGGGCTGGATGGAGTGGACTCGGAGATGAAGCAGAGGAGGCATCGTCATGGGGGCTGTTCAGCCAAGTTTGCAGCTTCTCTGTCTGCATTCCTCAGGTCGTTGTCTTCTTGGGAATCAGTGTTAGAGAAAGACGCCGCTTAAGTTAGAGATGCTCAGGGCCCCGCTCCATACCTGGCCTATGGGAAGGGGAGAGACAGAAGCCTGAAGCTCTCACTTCCTCTCATGTTCTGAAAACCTTTTTTCTTTGTTTTTCCCCAAAGGTGAAAAATGTCGCAGCTTCATTGACTTGGCCCCAGCATCAGAGAAAGGTAGGTGTGGTCTCAGCTTGTGTGTTTTGGCCTCGCCCTGTCTAGGGATACTTCCTAGCCCAGCTGGCTTCCTGCTCCTGGGTGAGGCTGTCCTTGCATTCTGGTATCCTTGTCACTGATCCTGGTATCTCTGGGTGATGCTTCTCCTCCTGCCCCCCCCGCCACCAAAGGACCAGAATCCCATGACAAAGCTCCATGTTCCCTGAGCAATCAGTGCAGTGGGAGAGACAGGTGGAGGCACAGCTCCCCACTCCCCATCCTCACCCCTGCTTGGGATGGTCCTGACAGGAGTCACTATACTTCCATCACTTGCAGTGCATGCTGGGACTTTGGGGGAGGTAGGATGGGTGTGAGGAAGTCGGGGGTCAGGCACTGGCATGGTTGGGGGCATTGCCTTCAATAGAATTTGACCTTGAGGAAGGGAAGACAGATGTTCTCTGTTGTCTCACTGGTGTGGGGAGGTCCAGGCCTGATGGACATTGCCATTCAGGGACCCATTGGTGTGCAGGGCTCGACAGCAGAGATTCTGAGCCCAGTGATGCTTAGATACGATGACCAGGAGTGGGCTGCCACTTGTGTAGGGGGCGGAACAGTACTATCTGGCTTCAATGGAGAAATGTATTTATTGCTTTGATAAAAATTTGAGATCCCAGGGGGCTCTGCTTCATGAAGTCATCAGCATCCTGGCCCCTCTGGAGCCCTTCTCCATCATCCCCATGGCCTTTGTCCTCATGGTCTAAGAGGGCAGCTAGAGCTCCAGCTGTCACATCTCCATTCCAGGCAACAGGAGGGAGGAAGGGCAAAGAAGAAAGGGCAAAGCTTGCATGTCAGTTGTAAGGCTACCGCATGGCATGAACTTGGATCCCCTTGGCCAGAACTTGAGCAGAGCTGCAAGGAAGGCTGGGAAATAAGGTCTTTATCCTGGCAACCGTATGCTCAGCTAAAAGTCAGGGGTGTTATCTTTGTGGAAGAAGAGGAGAATGGATGCTGGAGGATGTGCTGCCATAGGCATGTAGGGTGTGGCTGCGAGCACCCTGTCGCCAAGGAGAACTTCTGCCAAGAGAGAACAGGTGTGCAGGTCTCTTCCAACCTGGAGATTAGGAGAGGGTTCTGGTCCTGGAGTTGGGGTGGGGAAACTGAGGCAGGGTTTATCTGTCCTATAAACTATTCCAGCAGAGGGGTGGTGCTTGGCGGGCCTGGCTCAGGGGAAATTAAGTCCCTGCTGGTGGGGCTCAGCTTGCACTTTCTCTGTAGTGTCAGGAGGTTCAAGGATTAGAGTTCCCGTTGTGACTCAGCAGGTTGTGAACCAGACTAGTATCCATGAGGACGCAGGTTCGATCCTTGGCCTTGCTCAGTGGGTTACGGCTCCAGTGTTGTCGTGAGCTGTGGTGTAGGTCGCAGATGTAGCTCCTATCCTGCGGTGCTGTGGCTATGGCATAGGTCGGCAGCTGCAGCTCCGATTGGACCCCTAGCCTGGGGACTTCCATATGCCACACCTGCGGCCCTAAAAAGAAAAAAATTAAAATTAAAAAAAGGAGGTTCGGAGGGTCTCTGACCCCTCCTGGGTGTTGACAAAGGTGGAGGGGGTAGGCAAGGGGGCCGTGACGTTCCTGTCTCGCAGACACTGTCCCCTCGGAGAGCCCCAGCCACGTGGTAGCTGGTGAAGCTGAGGGGCATGTAACAGGGATCCCAGAGTGTCCTCAGACCCGGGAAGAGGCTGGGCTCCCCGGCCGAGCCAGCTTGAGGCAGTGGGGACTGCCTGCTTTGTTTCCTTTGCTTCCCAGAGACGATGCTCTGTTCGGTTGCTCCATGAAACTGTCCTTGAAGCTTCAGGCTGAGCAACTTGGGCCACAGCTTTCAAACTGAGCTCTGCAGAAAATACGATGAACGCTGTCACTGAGGAATGGCCAATATGAATAGAGCAGGTGCACTGCCCCAGGCACCAGGCCGAGCACTTGCAATATATTAACCGAGAAACCTCCCTGCACCTTTGTGAGGGAGGGGCTGACGTGCTCACCTCACTTGACAGATCAGGAAACCGAGGTTTAGACATTAAACCATTTATGACTCACATCTCCTAAGGGGCAGAGCCCATGCTCCGCAGCCCTTTCTTGCACTGGGTCTTAGAAGAGCCGAGACCTGCAGGCAACCTCAAGGATGCTCATCCCAGGATCCCCAAGGCCTGGGAGGTCCTGGGCCACCTGTCCGCCAGATCCAGCTTCCAGGAAGCAGGATCTGTGTCTGCAAGGGTAAAGGGTTGTGCAGGTTGGATCAAGGGTGAGGATGTGTGTGGGTGGGCAGGCATTTCCGTGAGAGCGTGTACGTGGGTCTTGTGTGTGTGCATGTGTGCACACGGGTGGGTGAGCGTGGGCGCGGAGGCATGTGTGTGCATGTATGAGTGTGTGGCTGTGTGTACACACGTGTGGGGGTCCACGTGCATTGGCACGTGGGTTGCTCGTGCTTCCTGCTGGAGGCACTGGGCCTTTATGCTGGCTTCTTTTATGAGGACCGAGGGCCCCAGAGAGGTTTTGTTACCTTTGTGTTTTTGCTGCCTTTGTGGCTTTACTTTCAGGGCTTGGCAGCTATGCTGAGGATCTCCCTGGCTGTGTACATAAAAATGTTTATAAGGAGGCTGAGTGGGCTGGCTTTTCGGAACAGTTTTCACGGACTTCCTGCCTCTCAAGCATTTAAACTGTGTCCTGGGACTGGCAGGGTTTGGTCGTGGTGATGCCGGGGCCTGTCCCGAACCTCTGCAGGGGCACCTGCAGAGTGAGGCGCTCACGGATCCCTCCGTGACCTCTCCTTGTGGACAGTCAGTTTCATAGACGAGGAGCCCGAGCTACAGAGGTGGAGGGACTTATTTGGGGTCCCATGTGGCGTCTGGGCTGATGTTAGAGCCCAGGCTTGTTCTCTCCCAGAGAAGGCTCTTCACCCCAGGTTCTGTCTGCACCTGCTCCCTCTGTGACTTCTCTCCTGCTCTGCAAGATCCGATCGTAACTATTTGTGTCAGAGGACACACACACACAAACTGGCTTTCATGCGGTGCTTAACCACGTGCCAGCCACTGTTCTGAGAACTTGACGCCTGTTGGCTCCTTGAATCCCCATTTGATAGATGAGGAAACTGAGGCCTAGAGAGTTAATGGACTTGCCCAAGGTCACACAGGATGCTGGGACGTGAACCTGAACCATCTGGCTCTTAAATGCCTGGTTTTTCTGCTGAAAATCTAGGCCTTCCAAGCCGTGTGTGTGTGTGTGTGTGTGTGTGTGTGTGTGTGTGGTTGAGACCCTTCTCAAATGGCCTCTGTCTTTGCATTTTCTCAATACACCTCTTGTCCTTTTTTCTGCGACCCTCTCCCTGGCAGAGTCTGCCATCAGTGGGGTTTTGTTTTTTGTGTTTGTTTTTTACCATTGCACATTTTTGTGAGTTCTCCTGATTAGCCTACCTTTGTGTTTCAAGTAGGAAATATCTTTGCATCTTTGACACTAGCCGAAGCCACATCCGTTTTTCATCTGGATTCCTGCCACAGTCTCTTAAGGGGTGCCCTCCTTCCGTTTTTGCCCCCCACTCACTGGTAGCCAGAATGATCTTTTTAGAGCCTCGAGCATCTCATGGGGGCTCAGTGTTTAAATCCCTTCCTTGGCTCCCATCTTGCTCACAGCAAAAGTCAGCATCTTTCTTGCATCCTGTAAGGTCTGTGGGATCTGGCCTTGTACCTCTGGAATGTCATCTCCTGCATGTTCCCCTCCCTCACCACACTTCCTGTCTCCAAAATCTTTACTGTTCCTTGGGTCAGCCAAGCTAACGGGTGCCTCAGGACCTTTGCACTTGCCGTTTCCTGCTCCTGGAATACTGTTCTCTCTGCACAGCTGGTCTCTTCTCATTCACTTAAATGTCACATCCTCAGGGAAGCCTTCCTTAAACATCCTTAGCTCAGCCCCAGCTCCTGCCAAGTCCTTCCCCACTCCCTTCACTGTTTAGTTGTCTTTACATCACATATGATACCTGAAATATATTCATCAGTGCTTCTTTGACTAACGGTGGTCTCCCCTAACAGATGGTCAGGTCCTTGAGGGCAGGGATTTTGTCTTGTTTGTGATTCATGGTGTCCCCAGGGCCCAAAGCAGTGCCTGGCACTGTTGAATTAATGAAAAATGAACATTGGTTTTTAACTGTAGGCACTGTATAATTTATAAAAATCATGACAATCCTGGAGTTCCCTGGTGGTCGAGTGGTTAGGATTCCACTGCTGTGGCCCAGCTTCAATCCCTGGTCTGGGAATTGAGATCCCACATTAAGCTGCTCCACGCCATGGCCAAAAAAAATTTATAACAATCCTTAAATGTGTAGATAAGAAATAAAAGTCTCTTATAAGTTCACTCTTAGATATTCACTGGTAATGGTTTAGTTTTTTAGTCCTTGAAGAAAGAAGGATGACAGATAGATAAACACACACACACACACACACACACACACACACGCTTTTTATATCAACATGTAGAACTCACCTTCATCTTTTGGAACAACTGTGTAACAGCCTATCCTATAGAGACAATTTATTTAACCAAGTCCTATAGCTGGCTGTTCAGGTTATGTCCCTACTGCACTTTGACCCCATCTTGTATCACAGCTGAATAATAGTAACGTATACACATATTTTTCT
The DNA here is from genome assembly GCF_054392235.1 of Sus scrofa. NCBI lineage: Eukaryota > Metazoa > Chordata > Mammalia > Artiodactyla > Suidae > Sus > Sus scrofa. The sequence continues at coordinate 18,867,136 of NC_139385.1, forward strand.
CCTTCATAAGAATGGAGCTGTCTGAGGGTAGCAGTGGTTTCTTATTTACCTCTGGGGCTCTGGGGCCCAGCCCAGCATTGGAGCCCCACTGGCAGAGCAAAGTAACAAATTCTCCAACAAAGATCTGCCCATCAGGCCATGGGAGGTGGAGGAGGAGGAATGAATTAAAGATGCTTGAGCAATTTATGAAGATGGAATGTGTGAATGCAGATAAACAATGTCTGTGTGTTTTGAACTTAATATTGAAAATGCAGAGGAATGTTTCCTAGTCTTCCTCTTTAAGGTTTCCCTTGTCTCTCCAAATGTCAATCTCTTATTCCCTGGGGCCAGATTCTCCTACCAAATAATTGTGACCAATGGGATAATCTTAAACCTAGTGTATCAGTCAGCAGGAGCCACCATAATGCTGTGTAACAAGCCATCCCCGAACTCAGTGGCTCTCAGCATTTATTTTTTGGCTTGCACGTCTATAGGTTGACTTAGGTTTAGTTGATGTGGACTGTCTCACTTCCAGGATGTAGACTGGGCTCAAGTCCACTCCATGTGTGTTTGTTTTGGGGACCAGGTAGAGGGGACAAAAATGCAAGGTGGCTAGCTGCACAAGTACGTTTAAAACCTTTCCTTGCATTCGATCTGCTAATATCCTATTGGCTAAAGCAAGTCATGGGATTGTGTCCAGCATCAATGGTGCAAGAAACACATGACCCGTGTGGAAGTATGGGGTGGAGTGAGAATGAGTATTTGCTGAACAGTAATCTAATCTATCACACCTGAGCTGGACCACAGGCCTTAAGGATGACTGGCAGCTGGGGTGCGCTGCAACTGGCCCAGCTGTATTTCTGGGCATATGTACTTATTATGCTTTTCAAGTTCTCCCCTGGTCATTGTTATCCCAAAGTGACTTATTTATTTCTCCCAAAGTGACCTAAATATTTGAGGCAGGTTACATGCATTCATTCCCTTGCCTGTCAACCAACAGAGCAGCCTCTGCATGCCAGCCATTTGCACATGTGCCTTTCAATTCAACAAACATTTCCTGAGCACCTACTGTGATCCAAGCTCTGGGCTAGGCATGGGGGGGGTGGTGCAAATGAGGTGAAGGTCCCTGCCCTGCAGAAGTGGGAGGGAGCTGCGTAAATGGTTATCAGGCATCCTGGAAGGGCTCTAGCCCAGGAACAAAGAGGCCACCCTCCAGTGCAAACAGAGGGTCCATGATGATGTTTGGGTTTTCTGCTCTTTGTTATGTTAACTGAACCTCCCCCACCCCCCTGCCAAGAAATATCTGTCCTGAGTCACTTGTTAAGGTGTGGTATGGGGAAAGTTCCTAGTTCCTAAGTCCCAGGCTGGAAACTCACCTTCACACGTGGGTGGGGCTCTCACTGTGAGGGAAGGAAAGCAGGAAGGGAGAGCGGGAAGGAGGAAGGAAGGAAGGGAGGGAAGGAGGAAGGAAGGAAGGAAGGAGTTGAGTTCATCATGATTCATATTTGCCATCCAGGCTGCACTGGTAACTTCCAACTGTGATCCCTCTGTGCCCATCTACACAGAGTGGAGGACCATGCGACTTATGACTGCCCCCAGGGGCATAGATGTTGGGCAAAAGAAGCCAGATTTAGAAGGATACAGAGTAGACAGTTCCCACTGTGGTTCAGTGGGTTAAGAACCCAACTAGTATCCTTGAAGATGCAGGTTCGATCCCTGGCCTTGCTCAGTGGGTTAAGGATCTGGCATTGCCCCAAGCTGCAGTGTAGGTCGCAGATGTGGATCGGATCCCGTGTTGCTGTGGCTGTGGCCTAGGCTGGCAGCTGCAGCTCTGATTTGACCCCTAGCCTGGGAACTGGCAGCTGCAGCTCTGGCTTGACCCCTAGCCATATGCCCCAGGTGTGGCCCTAAAAGAAAGGGAAAAAAAAAAAAAAAAAAAAAGGATACAGAGTATATGATTCCAGTTACATAAAACTGGAAAAGAAGAAAAATGAATCTATGCTGTCAGAAGTCGGGTCAGTGGTTGCCCTTGAAGAGCGGGCGTGACTGAAAGAGAACACGTGGAGGGCTCTCGCAGCTGGTGACGTTCTGTTTCTTAATCTGGATGCTGGTTACACGGATGTGTTCAGTTTTTGAAAGTTCATCAAGCTGTATAGGCACTTTTCTGTATATGTGAGACTTCCATAAAAAGTAAAACAAAAATTTCCCACACTGAATTCTAAACGATCTAAATTGAAAATCCAACTCTTTCCTGGCTCCCAAAATGTACATCATGGAACTCAGCGTTCACGGCCCCTTGTGATCTAGGGGGTGTCTGCCTCTTCCACTCCCCCTCCTACGATCCCTGTCGACCGTGTGCTCTGGCCCTGTCTCCTTACTGGTATACATTTCCTCCCAAACTCTCCATCATCTCTCATATCTCTGTGCCTTTGCATTGTCCTTCCCGTGCCTGACCTGCCTTTTCCCCTTCTCGTTTACCTTGAAAAGTTCTATTTATCCTTCAAAACCCAGCTGAGACATGACCTCTCCCGCAAAGCCACCCTGGAACCGTAGAGGTACCTGAGGTGACTGGTTCTCTTAGCACGCTTGAGATGATCTCCTCCACCGGACTGGACACTCCCTGAGGACAGGCACTGGATCTTGACCTTCTGTAGCTCCTGAGCCCCAGATAGAATTGGCATACCACCAGAATGTAATAAAGGTTCGTTGAATGAAGCAAGGAGAGAAGGAAGACAGGAACAGGGGCGAGGGTATAGACACGGGGTGGCTCTTTTGGGGTTTAGAAACCTGGATCCTGACTCCGGAAGCAGTGCCCTTCTCTATCCCACCTGGGCTGAGCTGTAGTTGCCAGTCATCCCTGCTCCTGGCCCTTCTTTCCCACTAAGCTGAGATTTCTGGCAGCCACCAGCTGGCAATTTTTGAGAAACAATCTCCAAAGCTTGTAGGTTTCATTTGTTTAATATTTCAGGGATGTGTAACAATGCGGCGGCTCGGCGGCCACAATCCCGAGTCTTGCGTAAGTCATTTCTCACTTGAGTTCCTCTAATAGTCTCTTGTTGGTCCCCTCAACCTCTCTGTTCTCCATCTGAAATCGATTTACAATTCTGCTGCTCACTTAGTTTATTTAGTGCATTTTATTGATTTATGTCATAGAACTGAAACGTGCCTGGATCAGAACATGTTGAATAGGGAAGGGGGAGGCGGCCCAGCTTCCATAACTGCCCGGACCCTGATCTCCCGGCCGCATTTGGGTCAGCCTGCTGGCCACAGCCCAAACACACTGTGTCACCAGCACGTCCTTGTACCTGTGCGTTAATCCTGGATGATCGTTTCACCTCGGCTGCCTTCCTGCCTTCTCTGTCACCTCCATGAGCCAGCCCAAAGGTCCTGCCTCCTCAAAGTCCTCTCTTGTCCCCAGACTGAGATAGTTATGCCTGCTCTGGGCTCCCAAGTCACTGAGTACCTGTCTGTGGTTCAGGGGCTGACAACATGGTAGCTCTGATGCTTTCATCCCAAGGACACTAAAGAGGCAGGAGACCAGCCTAAGGGGCTCACAGGTCCACGATTCCTTCTCACCTGTCATTCCCAGACCACATCGAGGTGATTCTTGCAGCCCTCTAACCATGGGTGGGAACGACTGAGGGTCTGAACATCCCTGGTCCTTCCGTGGAGGCAGCAGAGCGCTGGCTTCCCCCTTCAGAAGAAGATACCGGAGTTCCCATTGTGGCTCAGTGGTAACAAACCTGACTAGTATCCATGAGGATATGGGTTTGATCCCTGGCCTTGCTCAGTGGGTTAAATGATCCGGTGTTGCCATGAGCTCTGGTGTAGGTCGCAGACATGGCTCAGATATGGCATTGCTGTGACTGTGGCCAGCAGCTACAGCTCCAACTCGACCCCTAGCCAGGGGTCGAGTCCATAAGCCTTGGCTGCGGCCCTAAAAAGACAAAAAAAAGAGATGCTTTCCTGGGACATTCTCAGTAAACTCACAGGCCACTCACCTGGTGCCATTTCATTCTTGGAGGCAGGGCAAGCTGCAGCCCTGCTTTCGGGGAAGGGCTGCAGGGACCTTTGTTTACCTCACCTTAGGGCCAGTGGTCAGCCTGCCTTGGTGCCAGGCTGTGTGCCAGGAGCTGGGACAGCGAGGATAATCCTTCTCCCCCCCAACCCCCAACCCCGCTCTTGATCTTAAGAAGCCTTCTAGTGGCAGAGACTCATGAGGAGGCAGAGTCACACCTGTGAATCAGAGACCCAGAGGGGGTGGCCAGAGGGTTGTGGAAAGAATGATGGCAGCCTGGGAAGAATGTGTGGAAGGTTCCATGAGGATAGGGTCTTGAAGGATGAGCTCCATTCCTTCTGCATAAGGGGCACGGCAAGGTGACGGGGTGTCCATTTCTAGTAGAATGAATGGCATATGCAAAGGAGTGAGATCCAGTGTCCTTGTGTTGGGCACATGGCAGAGGTGCGAGAGACATTCACTGAATGGCTGAAGCATGGAAGGAAGTTAGAGCCCAGAGAGGTTAAATGCCTTGCTTAAAGTCACACAGCACACGCTCACCCTCCAGGCTCCTGAGGTCTTTCAATCAGCATCCCACCGACCCCACCAACCCCACTCATCCTTTCTCATCTCACCCCCACCCCTTCCCACCCATTCTTCCAGCTTTGTTTTCAGTAGCTTCACACATGGTCCTCCCACCACCCTCACTCTGAAGTGTTAGTTCTGCCACTTCAGTTCTGAAATTCTGGATTCCTCTAATTACGTGCTCTTATTAAACGTGATTAAATCCCTGAGCCTAGTGGAGGACTGCTCCTGGAGATCACAACATCCAATAATTGCTTTAGTTGCTCTAATTCCAATTATTCAAGATTATCTTTCCAAGTAATTAGGTATCTGGGTAGTCTCGCCTGTTCACTTTCTCAGAGAACGTCATATTAACCCCAAACGGTGACCAGCTTTCATGTTTCATAATTGGAAACAGTTTCTCCATGGTGAGAAGACTCTGTTAAATGTAAACAGTGGTAATTTACATTTCTAAATGACTCCGCGGTCTTAGCGGACTTTGGTGTGATAAATTAGCTTGGACACTTAAATCCAGCCCTTTGCCCCTCTGAGCCAAGGCTTCAGTGGTGTTGGGGAAATAGGGCTTGCTAAACTGCATGGGGTCACAAGGATCTGAAGGATGGCTCCTTTGCACATCCTAGGAAGGTCTTTCCATGAGCAGGCTCCTTCTGGATCTCTGCCTGGATTGGAGACCTTGGGATGGAATTTGCCATAAGACTCTTGAATTCTAGACCTTGAATTCACCTGGAGCCTTTAGATGAATGAATGATGAGATCTTTAGGCGAAGTTGTACAGTCAAGACCACTGCGTACATTTGTGTAGGTTACCCAGTGTGCCACTCTGGGGGTCATGATTCATCTATGTGAATGGCATAGGTTTGGTCAGTGCACATCCTGTACAACTGTATGCAGGCACCAGAGATACACAGACTGGGTTAGACGAAGACAACATTTGGCATTCAAGTCTGTACCTGCACCTCACTGCTGAACTCTGCTTGTGATGAGCAGGGAATTTATAACCTTTTTTGGTCATTAAAAAAAATTGGTATAATTTCATTGATATAATATACAGTGAAATGCATAGGTTTTAAATATACAGTTTGGTGAGTTTCAAGAAATACATAAATCCATGTAACCCGTATCCCTGCCAAGATATAGAGCCGGGGCCAACTTTGTGGCATGTGACTTCATATAGGCTCCACACATGGAAGGGCCTTCTGTTTAGTTTAATGTTATCCTGTAGCTCTCTTGAAATTCTTCTTTTTAAATTTTTTATTTACTTATTTTTTTAATTTTTAAAATTAAAGTATAGTTGATTTATTATGTTGTGCCAATTTCTGCTGTACAGCAAGTGACCCATATGTATATACATATGTGACTGGGTCAAGAACATATATATATATATATATGTATATATATATATATATGTATGTATGTATATATATGTGTGTATATATATTATTTTTCTCATATCATCCCCCATCATGTTCTGTCCCAAGAGACTAGACACAGTTCCCTGTACTATACAGTAGGACCTCATTGCTTCTCCATTCTAAATCCGATAGTTTGCATCTACTAACCCCAAACTCCTAGTCCATCCCACACCCTCCCCTCAAGTCTGTTCTCCATATCTGTCTATGTTTGTTCCATTAGATAGGTTCTGTCTTGAAAGTCTTAATCATTTTTTTCAACATGAGGCTTTGAATTTTCATTTTGCACTGCCTTCTCATTTGGGGCTGTCTACTGCAATCCCCCCCCCCCTCCGCCGCCCAGTATTATCTTTCACTTACTAATTCTCTTTATACCAATTCATTTAGAAAGTCAAATTATTTTTGCCTCATCCTGAGCAATGAGATCTGTCATTTCATGGTTTTGGTATCCCAGGTTATTTTTTCCAAGATGCTTTAAAATAAGTAATAATAATAATAATAATAATAATACCAAAAACTTATTTCTATTTTGCCAACATGTCACACCCAGTGGATTCCCCAACAACTCTGTGAGTTTGTGCTATTGTTAAACCATGTGATGGGTGGGGAGACGGAGGCCCAAAAGGTTGAGTTAACTTGCCCAAGGCCATGTGTGTTGTGATGGCTGAGCTGGGTTGGAATGTGGGCAGGTGGGCTGCAGGGTCCTTGTGCTTTTTTTTTTTTTTTTTTTTTTTTTTTTTCTTTTTGGCTGAGCCCACAGCATGCAGAAGTCCCTGGGTTAGGGATTGAACCTGCACCAAGCAATGACAATGCCGGATCTTTAATCCGTTGAGCCAACAGGGAACTCCAAGTCCTTGTGCTTTTCCATTCCACTTGCTGCCTTAATGTGAACTATTAAAATAGGAAAAGAGGAGCTCCCGTCATGGCTCAGTAGAAACGAATCTGACTAGTACCCATGAGGACGCAGGTTTGATCCCTGGCCCCACTCAGTGGATTAAGGATCCGGTGTTGCAGGGAGCTGTGGTGTAGATCACAGACGTGGCTTGGATCTGGCATGGCTGTGTCTGTGGTGTAGGCCGGCAGCTCTATCTCCAATTCAGCCTCTAGCCTGGGAACCTCCATATGCCATGGGCGTGGCCCTAAAAAGATAATAAATAAATAAATAAATAAGAAAAAAAAATCCCCCTGCCTGAGGAAGGACCAAAATCTAGTGAAAGGAAAGGCAAGGTAAGAGTTAGCAGGTGGGGAGTTCCTGTTGTTGCTCGGTGGTTAACGAATCCAACTAGGAACCATGAGGTTGCGGGTTCAATCCCTGGCCTTGATCAGTGAGTTAAGGATCTGGTGTTGCCATGAGCTGTGGTGTAGGTCGCAGGCACGGCTTGGATCTGGGGTTTTTGTGGCTCTGGCGTAGGCCGGCAGGCTACAGCTTTGATTAGACCCCTAGCCTGGGAAACTCCATATGCCGCAGGTGCAGCCCTGAAAAGACAAAAGGCAAAAAAAAAAAAAAAAAAAAAAAAAAAAGTTAGCAGGTGGGACTGTGGGACTGGGAGGGAGAAAGGGCCCTCATTCCACATGGGGTGACACTTGTGATCCTCCAAGGCCCATGTGCCTCGTGCAGCTACTGTTGCTTCCTTTTGTTACACTTCTAATTCCAAGAAAGTTGACTAACCATCATGCATGACTGTCAGGTGGGAAGGGCTCAGAGAGCTGGTCTCACCTGCTCCATTTTGCAGATAAGAAAACTGAGGTCCTGAGAAAAAATTTTTCATGGCTCCCATGGCTTGAGTACAGACAGACCTCAGAGATAGCGTAGGTTTGGTTCATTGCAATAAAGCGAGTATTGCAATAAAGTAAATTGTTTGATTTTTCAATGCATAGGAAAGTTCTGTTTACACAATACTGTGTCTATTAAGTGTGCAACAATATTATGTCTAAAAAACAATATGCATACCTTTGTTAAGAAAAAAAAAAAAAAAAGGAGTTCCCGTCAGTGCAGCGGAAATGAATCCAACTGGGAACCATGAGGCTTTGGGTTTGATCCCTGGCCTCGCTCAGTGGGTTACGGATCTGGCGTTGCCATGAACTGTGGTGTTGGTTGAAGATGTGGCTTGATTCCCAAGTTGCTGTGGCTGTGGTGTAGGCCGGAAGCTGTAGCTCCGACTGGACCCCTAGCCTGGGAACCACCATATGCTGCAAGTGTGGCCCTAAAGAGCAAAAAAAAAAAAAAAAAAAAAAAGAATTCTTCATTGCTAAAAAATGACAACCGTTGTCTGACAATGCAAGATTGTCACAAACCTTCAATTTGTAAAAAAGGCAATCTCTGCAAAATGCAATAAAACAACATGTGCCTGTATAGTGAATATGCCTACTGCATACCAATCCCTAAGAAGTGGGGCCCCCACTCTGAGGCAACCTCTCCCAGCCCAGCCCTGGCAATACACTGAGCAGTTATTGAACACCTGCTGCATACCAGTCCCAGCACTTATTGAGCACCTGTGACATACCAGTCCCTTTCAGGCATATTATCCCATTTCATTCTCTCAATAGCCCACGAAGTGGGTAATATTATTATCTGTCTTTTCAGATGAGGAAGCCGAAGCTCAGGTTAAGAAACTTGTTCCTGGTCCAGGGAGTGGCAGAGTTGGGATTTAAACACAGAGCTGTGTGCATTGTTAATGCAGATCACGGGCCCTGGATTGAAATCCTGGCTCTGGCTCATTAGCTGCGGGACCTTGGGCTGCTGCTCATCTTCTTTATGGATCACTTTCTTCATCCATAAAATGGGATAATAACATCCACTTCATGGGATTCTTCTGAGAGTCACATGGCATAATCTGTGTGAGGGGTTAGCCCAGGGTCTGGTTCAGTCAAGGCCAGCTTCAGTGACTATTCCTTTGTATTTCTTCCATCTCCTCAGTTCGGCCCAGCCAGCTGGAAAGCTAACCTGGAAAGTAACTCAATTTGTGTTTATTTCTCCTTAAACTAACCTTTATTGAACAATACATGGAATTCCATTCACTGCTAAATCCTTCCACATTCCTTGTTTCATGTAATTCCTTCAACAGCTCTTTGAGGAGGTGCCATTATCTCTAGAAACGGACTCAGAGATGTTGAGCTACTTGCCTGAGGTCACACAGCAAAGCAATGAATCCCATCAGTCCCATGCTGTTTCTGCCACACCTCACAGATCTTTCCACACTGCCTGGTGCCTCCTGGTCGGTCCCTCTTCCATTGCTCAGGCCCAGGAAGGCTGAGGTTGGCATTGCTGTATGTTCTGACCCAGCCAGGCAGCCCCATTGGCTCACAGCTGTCAGAGGCTGCGTGGAGCAGAGGGAGGCGGCGGCAGCTGAGGGGACCCACGGCTGCTCCTGCTCCTGGCACCCTCTGCTTCTCACGCATCACATCTGTTGGCTCCTGCAGACTCTCATTTGCAACCATCTGCCGGGCTCCCTGGAGGTGCTAAAGCTGGGATGTGACACAGAATCCCCCAAACACACTGCCTTTAGCCTGTGTGAGCAACAGAGGGGTTTAAGCCCCCGAGACCATACCCATGCCTCGAACCCACTAGGAACAGTGGGCTCAAGAGAGAAGCCCTTTCAGAGGGGATGTCCCTCGAGGGCTCAAGTCACCGTCCCGATTTGCTGCCCAGGAATTGGCTCCTGCAGGCCTGGCTCCGATTCCAGAGCCAGGCTGACTCCCACAGGCTTTGCTTCACTTAGGCTTTTGCCTGAAGTTTCTTTCCGAGTTTAAAAAGTCCTGTGTCTCTTGGCAGGGAGGCCCTGGTCCCTTGCTTGTCCAAAGAATCTCTGGCTTCTTGGGCTTCTGGTATTCAGCATGTGTTTTGCCAAAGACAGAGAAAGACCTGATGTGCATGCATGCATGCGTGCGTGCGTGCGTGCGTGTGTGTGTGTGTGTGTGTTCTGGAGACACAAGCAAGGAAAGTGGTTTCCCCACTGTGGTGTCTACCTGGTTGCTTTCGTCGCAGGTACCCCTTTCCCGGCCCATCTCTGGTGGTGAAGGCAGAGGCCAGTGATTTTATTCATTTGTTTAAAAATTGCTTGACTTTTGGGTAATAGCTTTATTTTATTTATTTGTTGGTTTATTTATTTATTTATTTGTTTGTGTCTTTTTAGGGCTGCACCCGTGGCACATGGAGGCTCCCAGGCTAGGGGTCGAATCAGAGCTACAGCTGCCAGCCTCCACCACAGCCACAGCAATGCCAGATCCAAGCCATGTCTGCGACCTTACACCACAGCTCAGGGCAATGCCGGATCCTTAACCCACTGAGCAAGGCCAAGGATTGAACCCACAACCTCATGGTTCCTAGTCAGATTCATTTCCACTGCGCCACGATGGGAACTCCTATTTTTTAATCAAAGTATGGTTGATTTACAATGTTGTGCCAATTTCTGCTGGTCACAGCAAAGTGACCCAGTCATACATATATATATTCTTTTTTTCATATTTTCTTCCATCATGGTCTATCCGAAGGGATTGGGTATAGTTCCCTGTGCTATAGTGTAGGACTTCATTGCTTACCCACCCATGAGTAATAGTTTGCATCCACTAACCTCAAACTCCCAGTCTATCCCAGTCCTCCCCTTTCCCTCTTGGCAACCACAAGTCTGCTCTCCATGTCTATGAGTTGGTAACAGCTTTATTGAGATATAATTCACTTACCATATCATTTGTCCTCTTAAAGTATGGTCCAGTGGTTTTTAGTGGGCTCACAGAGTTGTGAAATTGTCACCACTGTCATTTATGGAATATTTCCATCATCCCGAAAAGAAAGGCTATTGCTTTTTCTTTTCTTTCTTTCTTTTTTTTAAGAGCCACACCTGCGGCATATGGAGGTTCCCAGGCTAGGGGTCCAACGGGAGCTACAGCTGCCAGACTACACCAGAGCCACAGCAACACAGGATCCAAGCCTCTTGGCTCCTAGTTGGATTTGTTTCCACTGCGCCACAATGGGAACTCCAAAATGCTATTTCTTTTAGCCATCACCTCTCAATCCTGCAGGCCGCACAGTCCTAGAATACTGCCAGTCTCCTTTCTGATGCTGTAGATTTGGTCATTCTGGACAGAATCATGTAGTATGAGGATTATAGTGCCTGACTCCTTTCACTCAGCATAATGTTTACAAGGTTCATTCATATTGCAGCATGAACCAGTACTTCATTTAATTTTTTTGCCAAATAATATCTCATTGGGTAGGTATTTATCAATCCTTTTAAAAATTGGGAAATATGATACAATTCCTCAAAATACATAACATATAAACATATAGCTTAACAAGTTGTTGTAAAGCAAAAACTTTATTACTACTGAGTCAAGAATGAGATCATTACCAGCACACCATGTGCCCCTTCCCGAGACCACTGACTCCCGTCCCCAGAGGAGTCACTGTCTTGCTTAGCTGTACATTAGGGGCCCACAAAGCATGGCCCGCTACTTGTTTTGTAAATAAAGTTTTATTGGAAGCATGGCCCGCTATTTGTTTTGTAAATAAAATTTTATTGGAACAAAGCCATGCTAGGTCCCTTATGTATAATCCCTGGCTGCTTTCATGTTACAATGGCAGAGTTGAATGGTTGTGACAGAGATGGTATGGCCCCCAAACATAAGATATTTCCTTCCTAGCCCTTTACAGAAAAGGTTATCAGATCCTGCTTCACAGTTTACTACCAAGTATACAAACCTAAACACAGTAGATTTGCTTACTTTTGAACTTTCAACATAAATGTGATCATACGATGTACATTTTTTGCCTGGCTTCTTTTGTTTGACGTTATGCTGATCTTTGCCTTCATCCATTGGGGCTGCTGTCAACAACAGAAATTTCTCACTTTTTTTTTGTTTCATTGCCAGAAAAACAATTTTAGTTGCTTGCCTTTTTCCATTTATTTATTTTTTATTTTTAAGTGATTTTTATTTTTTCCATTATAGCTGCTTCACAGTGTTCTGTCAATTTTCTACTGTACAGCAAAGTGACCCAGTCACACATACATATATACATCCTTTTTCTCACATTATCCTCCATCCTGCTCCATCGTAAGTGACTAGATAGAGTTCCTAGTGCTATACAGCAGGATCTCATGGCTTATCCATTCCAAAGTCCATAGTTTGCATCTATTAACCCCAGATTCCCAGTCCATCCCACTCCCTGCCCCTCCCCTTTGGCAACCACAGGTCTGTTCTCCAAGTCCATGAGTTTCTTTTCTGTTTATTTCTCACAGTTTTGGAGGTTGGAAGTCCAAGGTCAAAGCATGGCAGATTCAGTGTCTGGTGAGAACTTGCTTTCCAGTTCATAGACACCTGTCTTCTTGCTGTGTTCTCACAAGGCAGACGGGATGAGGGAGCTCTTTGGGGGTGTTTTTAAGAAGGTTAAGAATCCCATTCATGAGGCCTCCATCTTCATGATCTAATCATCCCCAGATGCCTCACCTCTAGGTACCCTCCTCACATTGGGAGTTAGAATCTCAACATACGAATTTGGAGGAAGGGGCACATAGTCTGTAGTAAATCACATAGTTTTAGTTTGTTCATTTACATTTGTCTATAATAATCACATAGTTTTAGTTTGTTCATTTACATGGCTGTGTAACATTCCATTCCATGCCTCTCCCACCTTCTGTTGGTTCATTCTACTCTTAATGGGTATTTTGGACATTTTTGATTTCATTATCCATTTGTCCCAAATGGATATTTGGGACATTTTTCATATATTTACCATGACTAATGTTGTTGGTTCTTCAAGTGTGGTCTCCAGACCAGCAGCATCAGCATCACTTGGGAGCCTATTAGAACTGCAAATTCTTGAGCCCCACCTCAGATCTCCTGGACAAGAAATTTGGAGTCAGGGACCAGCAATCTGTGTTTAACAAGCCCTCTGGGTGTTTCTGATGCGCACTGCAGATTGAGAATTACTGCTGTAGTGCTTAGCTAGACACAGAACTGTTGTGTCAACTTTGTGGATCTTTGATTTTACTAAGTCAAGTCTTGTTTTCCAAAGTGGATGTACCACTTTATGCTCCCACTAGTGTGGTATGAGAAGTCCCACTGTTCGATCCTCGACAAAACTTAGCTCTATCAGATTTAAAAAATTTGCTAAGCCAGTGGGTGAGAAATAGTATTTTACTGTGGTTTTCAATGTGCATTTCTGTGATTATTAACAGGCTTGAGCATCTTCTCATGTTTATGATTATTCGGATTTTCTCTTGCATGAAGTGCCTGTTCACATCTTTTGCCTGTGTTTCTATTGGATCGCTTGTCTTACTTACTGGTTTAAAAGAGGTTGTTTGACATATTATAATTCTCTGTTGCTTATAAGTATTACAAATTCCTTTTTTCACTCTGTGGATTGCCTTTTCTGTGGATTGCCTTTTCACAGATGTCTTTTGATGAATATAATTTTTTTTTTTTTTTTTTTTTTTGCTTTTCAGGGCTGCACTCGCGGCATATGGAGGCTTCCAGGCTAGGGGTCAAATCAGAGCTAGAGGTGCCAGCCTACACCACAGCTCACCACAATGCCAGATCCTTAACCCACTGAGCGAGACCAGGGATCAAACCCGCAACCTCATGGTTCCTAGTCAGATTCATTTCCGTCACAACATGACGGGAACGCCTACGTATTTTAAAAATTGTGGTAAAACACACATTACACAAAAGTCACCATTTTAACCTTTTTCAAAAATGGCTGCACCCATGGCATTTGGAAGTCCCAGGCCAGGGATTGAATCCGAGCCACAACTGTGACCTCTGCCACAGGGGTGGCAATGCCAGATCCTTTAAACCACGGTACTACGCTGGGGATCAGATCCCCCTGCCTCCACAGTGACATGAGCTGGCTACCGTTGGGTTCTTAACCCACTGCACCACAGCAGGAACTCCCATTTTAACCATCTTTAAGTGTACAGTTCAATGGCATTAAGTACTGCAGCCATCATCAGCATCCATCTCCATCACTTTTTCATCCTTCCAGACTGAAACTCAGTATCCATTAATCACCCATTCCCCATTGCCCCCTCCTCAATCATCATTCTACTTCCGGTCTCTGTGAATAAGACTGCTCTAGGCACCTCATATAAGTGGGGTATGTAATATTTATGTTTCTGTGCCTCTCTTTTTTCCCTTAGCATAATGTCTTTGAGGTTCATCCATGTACCTCGTGGTGGATGTATCAGAAACATGTTTGATGTGATTTGCCGCATATGCTACATTTCGTGGATTCCTCTGTTGATGGACACGTGGGTTGTTTGTACCTTTTGGCGATCGTGAATAATACTGCTATGAACATTGGTGTGTAAAGATTCATTCAAATCCCTGCTTTCAGCTCTTCCACTCAGAAGTGGACTTGCTGGATCGTATGATAATTCCATGTTTAATTTTTTGAGGAACCACCATCCTGTTTTTCACAGGGCACAAGGGTTCCAATTTCTCTCCATCCTCACCACTTGTGTTATTTTCTGTTTTGGTGGTAGCCATCCTAACGGATGGTGAGATCGGATCCCCCTGCCTCCACAGTGGCATCTCACTGTGGTGTTGCTTTGCATTTCCCTAATGACTGCTGATGTTGAATAGCTTTATGTGCTTTGGGCCATTCGTATATCTCCTTTGAAAAATTCAACCTTTTTGTGGGTTGCCTTTTTCTTTCTTTCTTCTTTTTTTTTTTCTATAAATGTGGTTTGCCTTTTCACTCCGTTGATAGTGTCCTCTGATGCACAAAAGCTTTGTTTTGATGAAGTCCAATTTATTCGTTTTTTCCTTTGTTGTCTGTGTTTGTGTTCTTGTACCCAAGAGATTATTGCCAAATGCAATGTCGTGAAGTTTTCGCCTGCGATTCCTTCTTTTTTTTTTCCTTCTAAGAGCATGAGTGCACCCAAAACATATTCATCCATCCACCTAGCCATCAACCAATAATTCTGATTCTCCAGCTGCGTCCACGCCACTTTTGGCCTCATGAAAAGCGCTCCAAGGCTGTCCCACGCCCGTCTGTCCGACATTCATTTGTTCCTCCTGCTGTACTGGATGCAGGAGAACACTTGAGTCTTGTTACTCTCCTTGTCTTCCTGGGGAGATTGAATGATTCTCTGCTTTAAGATTTCCTAGTCTGGAGGAGTTCCCATTGGGGCACAGTGGAAACAAATCCAACTGGTAACCATGAGGTTGTGGATTTGATCCCTGGCCTCGCTCAGTGGGTTAAGGATCCGGCGTGGCCATGAGCTGGGGTGTAGTTCATAGACATGGCTCAGATCCTGCATTGCTGTGGCTGTGGTATAGGCCAGTGGCTACAGCTCTGATTGGACCCTAGCCTGTGAACCTCTGCATGCTTCAGGTGCAGCCCTAAAAAGCAAAAGCAAAAGCAAAAAAAAAAAAAAAAAAAAAAAAAGATTTCTTAGTCTGTTTTTCTTTCCCTTGCAGAATGGCGTGTGTGCACGCACGTGCACTCACACATGCACATTTGGAGCGAACGCACGCATGCGCATTTGGAGGGAATGCAGGGCTCCACCTCAGTGGTCCACTCCAGCATCTATGCTTTCTTGCTTCTCTTGCGTTGTTAGTAACACTAGCTACTGTAGCAAAGAAACCTCCACATCTTGGTCTCCTTCCACAGTAAGAGCTGGACACTGATGGGTGGGGAGCAGTGAGGAGCCAGGCTGGAGGGGTCAGCAGGGCTAGGTCACAACAAGCCTCAAACGTCAGGTCAAGAACTTTAGTCTGTATCCTGGAGGCCACCAGAAGGTGAGTCACATGATCCGGGTGGCAGATCCGATCTGAACTCTTGACAACTGATTGACAGCTAGCCCCAGGTGGAGGAGTGGCATCAGTCTGAAGCTGCAGCCTGGAGCACAACTGGGTAGCTCAGGGAGGGTCTAAGAGGGGGTTCTTCCTCCTCTTTGACTCCTGGGTGTGGCTAAGAGCCCAGCTTCCAGTAAGCGCTCAGCTGAGATTTTGACTACAGGTCCTATAAACTCAGGGTGGCTCCAGTTGTCATTTTAAGTAGACAAGTCAAGCCCCACTGCTGTCTTGATGTTTCCTCCATCCCGCATGAGGCGCTAGGGAGGCGGGGCCAAGGCTGCTTTCCGTGGCCCGGGGACGGTGGACGGGCCTTTCTCAGCAGCCACCTTGGCTGCCCCTCCCGAGGCAGGGGCGTGGGGTTTGCTGATGCGAGTGCAGGATCTCTTCCTGTATCCTGTCTGCACCAACACTTCCCACATGGGCGTCTTCCCAGCTTAGGGTCTCACCTCGATGGCTTCTTCTTGGAGAAGCCTTCCCGTGCCAGCTTATTTCCAATGGATCCCCCCACCTCTAATCACCCTGCCTTACCACCTCCACATATCCCCGAAGTGATCTTGTCGGATGCATTTACTCGTTTTCTGTCTTGTTTTCTCCAACACCTTGAGCTCCACGAGGGCCCTGCCTTGCCAGGCTCCTTCGGCGCACAGTGCTTGGCGCCCGGTAAGAGCCCCGCCAGCATCTGAGCTCCCTTGTGGGGGATCTGCTGAGCCAGGCGTTGTGCATAGACTCTCTCACTGAATACTTGCAATAGCCCCACGGGGTGGCGACAATTCTTGTTCCCATTCTTCACAGGGGAAAACAGGCTCAGAGGGGCTGAGCACGCTACACGGACATACACGTGCGCGCGCGCGCACACACACACGCACACACACCCCGGTAGTGGGGGCGGTCTGCACGCCCGAACCGGTTCTGTGGCGGTTCCTGTGCCCTTTGCGCTGGCTCTCCTCCCCTTAGGGTTCTTTCTCTTCCAGTTTCCTTGGAGATGAAATTCGCAGCACAGTTCGTCTTCTTTCCCTCCTTGCACCTCAAGGGTGTTCCTCCCTGAGGTTTATTTAGAGTTAAATGAGCTGGGGGTGGAGGGGCCCTCGCCAATGGAACGGCGACCCGCTGGGCACGCCACGCACCTTCCCCTCTGCTGTCTCATTAGTTCCCGTGGAGTTCTCATCAACGTCCCTTTAGGACAGAAGTTGACAAATAAACTGGCTGAGATGGTGAGGAAGATTTAATTTAGTTCAGCACTCCAGCCTTTTTTCCCCTCCCTGCACTCTTGCCCGCGGAAGGAGCTCCTGGGTGGGCGCACGCGGAATGGCGGGGGGGAACCTTTGCTTCCAGCAGATCTGGGCTGCGGAGGGCCCCGCCCCCACGGGACCTTGGACTTGCTCCAGAACCTCTCTGGAGGCCTTCGAGGTAAAGGTTACAAAGACCCTCCCTCCAGGCACTTGAGGTTTTGCATTCTGACAAGTTCACGTGCAACCTCCCTTCCGGCTGGGAGGTTCTTGGGTTCTGAGAGCGAAAAAGTCTTCAGAGTTTTGATCTGAGTCATCGGTTCAGTGGGTATTTATTGGGCACCAGCCGTGGACCTTCCCAGGGTTTTTCTAGGTCCCTACTTTCCTGGACTTGATTTCGGTGAGTGGAAAGGAGTGAGCTGATGTTTCTGCTCTGGTCAAGGAAGAGGCCATCAGTTGCCCATCCAAGTATCCAACTGATTGAGTAATTGATTTCTTCTCATCCCCCATTCCCTCCTTCCATCCCCCTCTCTTCCATTCTCTTCCATTCCTTTAAAGTATTTATGTTTCTATAGGTTCTTATAAAGCACCACTTTTTGCATCCTTTAAATTTATATAAATAGCACATATATTACTATTTCTGCAATAAGGTGGTACTATATAACAAATCATTCCCAAAGTCAATGGCTTACAAAAAACAAGCATGATTTTTGTAGTTCATGGGTCTAAGGGTTGGGTGGGGTGATGGCTGTGGGTTGTGGGCTGACTGGCTTTGGTTCTAAGCTGTGGGGTGAGTTCAGGTCTGTGTTATATGTGTCCTGTGGTGCTGAGACCAGCCTCTACCTAGGGGATATTCTCATGGCGCTGGCAGACATGCAAGAGGGCTGAGAAAAATCTATGATGCCTCTTAAGTCTCAGAAGGGTCCATGGTCCCTTCTGCCCAGATACAGTGGCGGGAAGCAAATTATATTAGCAAGATGGGGAAGTAGCTTCCGCCCCAAGACAGAGGAGTGAGAATGTTTGCTGAACACTAATCCAGCCCATCACTGTGTGATATAGATCTCACTGTGTTAAATTTCCATTAAGGACTATGTGTCTAAGATTCATCCACATAGCTGTGTGCTGTTTATTGTCCTCGAGATGGACACCAACGTGGCTTCCCATTATCTGTCACTGCACACGATGCCATCATCCTTTCAGATCTGTCCCCCTAAGGACCTATGTGCAGATGTCCTTGCGGTGCACCCAGGAGCAGAATTGCAGGGTCATGCATTAGGATATACTTCATTTGCAAAATTAACACCAGCGCTGCTGGAGGGCCCCACTCGCCCCCCTACTTCCCAACCATCCAGACGCACATCCGGGTATCAGCCGGCTTTCTAATGTTTACCTGTCTAATCAGTAGAAAGCATAAAGTCATGTCTCATTGCCTTAATTTGCATTTCTGATTAGTAGTGCATCTGAGTGTCTCTTCACATGCCCCTCAAGTTTGGGTTTCCGCTTCTGCAAACTGCCTCTTCACATCCTTGGCGCTGTGTGCTTTCCACCAAGAGGGAGAGGCTGGGGGTGGCAGAGGGTGGGGGGTGTGGGGGTGGTGCTGGGGGGGAGGCTGGGCTCGGGGTGGCAGGGTGCCGTGTACCCATTTGGACATATGGGCTGAAGTCAGAGCAGGGCATCCATGTGGCTGAGCCATCAGTGGCACAGGCAGGAAACATCAGCCCGAAAGGGGTCCAGGTTCATCTGCTTTGTCCTGGCGGCATTAATTATTTAAACTTTATTAGCAGCCCTGAGATGGGAAACTTGTACCTTGATTGGCTCCATGAAGAACCTGAACGAAGAGGCAGATGCCATGTTGTTTGCTGTATTATGAGTGACCTGAGAGGCACCCCATACCCATCTCAGGTTGCTGTGAAAATCAAGAAAAGAATATTATTTGTTTCAGCCTCGCCCATGGCATGCGGGATCCTTAACCCACTGAGCCACCAGGGAACTCAAAAAGAGCATTTGTGAACCACTTCCATTGAAGGCCTACTATGTGTTGGGGAGGCTGGGAGATCATGGTATCACCTCAGGGATGAAAATAGGACCTTGTGAGGACTTGAACTTGTTCATTCAATCACTGACCACTGATTGAGCACCTACTATGTGCTAGGCACATGCTAGGTCCTGGGATATGGCAGAGAGTGAAAGGAAAACAGTTCTGCCTTCCTGCGGCTCCCATTCCTGTGGGGAGCCAGGCAAGAAATGAATATGGAGAAGGTGGAGTATTTAGGTGCCGTTAAGTGCTAAGGTGGGAAATGGGGTGGAGTGGTTGCCCTTGTAAATGGGGTGGTGGAGGGAGGCTCATTTGAATAAAGACCCAAAGCTGATGAGGGGGCCCACCACGTGGGGTCGGCGAGGCGGCACAGAGAAGCGCTGAGAGCCGCTCCTGACACCTCGTAGGCGCTCTGTAAAACTGCTCTAATTTATACATGAGGAAGCGGAGGTTCAGAGGGGTCCTGTGACCTGCCCAAAGTCACAGGAGCAGGCTGAGACTACGATGAGGGACCTACGGGACCAAATCGAAGAACTTCAAGTCCTAGCCTTGGTCAAGAGGCATCACTGGCCTCAAACCCAGATCTCTGATGTGCAGAGTGGGACACAAGTAAGTGCCCCATGCTCAGGGGTGTGCAGGGCTTGGCTACTGCTTCCTTGTGGAGGGTCTTTTCTGGGGGTGTGCACTGGGCTGTAGGAGACCCACACGAGCAGGAAAGAGAGACAATGTGATGGAGGAGAGCAGAGAGCTGGGACCCTGCCCACGTACGCCTCATTCTCTCACTCTGCACTGGGTGCTCTGAGCATGTGGACTCTGGTCCACGGCCCGACCGATCCCAATTGCAGCTGTCAAGACTGAAAAACCGTATGAGACAGAAACACAACTCAGACAGACTAAAAGGCAAAAGGGAAGTTGTGGGCCCAAGTAACTGAAAAACAACCTTCAGGCATGGCTGGATCCAGAACTCAAATGACATCTCAAATGGAATCTATCTTCTTTTCAGCTATTGGCTTTGCAGTTCTTCTGTTATATCTCATTGTCAGGCCAAATCTTTTCAGGAAGTGGCACAGTGAAAGCTGGAGGGTCTATACATAGCAGTCTCAGAGTCCCAGAGGAAAGACAGCTTTGCTTCCTGAGCAGCACCCCGCAAAAACCCCAGGCTGATTCTCAGCGGGATGACTTGAACTACTTGACCTTCCTGAATTATCGCTGTCATGAGGGAGATGAAAATTCTGATTGGTCAGGTTTGGGTCATGTGACCATCCCTGGGGCCAGCATTGAGACTGCCCCCAACAGCAGGATAAAGGTGGAAGAGGGGTGGTTTCCTAAGGAAAACCAGGCAGCTGTTACCAGAAGAAGGGAGGAGGGACTTGGTGACTCTACTATGATTTCACCCTCCATCACCTCCAAGGAACCGTTTAACCTCTAGCGCAGTAATTCCTGAGGCTGCCTACAGGTTAGAACCACCTGGGGAGATTTTAAGAAACACAGGGACCTGGACCCCATCTGGAGAGATTCAGATTTGAGGTAGGACCCCAGCACCATTTTTTTTTTTTTTTTGTCTTTTTAGGGCTGCTCCCATGGCATATGGATGTCCCCAGGCTAGGGGTTGAATCAGAGCTGTAGCTGCCAGCCTACACCACAGCCACAGCAACACCAGATCTGAGCCGTGTCTGTGACCTACAGTGTAGCTCACAGCAACGATGGATCCTTAACCCACTGAGCAAGGCCAGAAGTCGAACCTGTGTCCTCATGGATGCTGGTCAGATGTGTTTCCACTGAGCCACGATGGGAACTCCTATTTTTTAAATGCTCCTCTGGCAGCCAGAGCTGAGAACCACTTTTCTGGGTCCCCACTCCTTAATTCACTCTGTGTAGTATTATTCTATGATTAAAGATTTTTTTTTTCAGGCTGCATGTGTGGTATGTGGAAGTTCCGAGGCTAGGGGTAAGATCAGAGCTGCAGCTACAGGCCTATGCCATAGCCACAGCAACTTGGGGTCTGAGCGGCATTTGCGACCTACACCACAGCTCGCAGCAATGCCGGATCCTTAGCCCACTGAGCGAGGCCAGGGATCGAACCCACATCCTCATGGATACTAGTCAGATTTGTTTCCACTGCCCCCAAACGGAATTCCTATAAAGATTTTTCAGTCTCCTAGTTGAGAAAGAGGAAAACTCAGAGGGACAGAAATCCACAAGCAGACTCTAAACCCCTTATCTGGTCTCTGGCTTGTATGAGTTGAGCTCAGGGCTGACGTCTGGGCTCCTGGGTCATCGGGGGGCCCTCAGGCTTCTGATGGGCATCAAAGCTGCGGAGGTTTGGAGTTCCCGTTGTGGCGCAGTGGTTAATGAATCTGACTAGGAACCATGAGGTTGCAGGTTTGATCCCTGGCCTTGCTCAGTGGGTTAAGGATCCGGCGTTGCCATGAGCTGTGATGTAGGTCACAGACACGGCTCAGATCTGGTGTTGCTGTGGCTGTGGTGTAGGCCGATGGCCACAGCTCCGATTAGGCCCATAGCCTGGGAACCTCCATATGCCGAGGGAGCGGCCCTAGAAAAGGGAAAAAAAAAAAAAAAAAAAAAAGCTGCCAAGGTTAAATTCCTGCTGCCCGGGCTGCAGGCCACTCCAAGGACCCTCTGACCCAGCTCTTTGTCATGCCCTCCACCACCAGGCAAATGTCAGCAGGACGCTCCAGACCGGCTGAATGGAATCCAATTAGAGGCATCTCCCTGGTGCAAAGTGGACCTGACACCTGGAGCCCTGGTTTTTGTTTTTTTTCCTTTCCACTGACAAGGGTCTCCTTTTCCTTAGAACTGGGCTTGGGGGTAAAGAGGCTGGAAAGGACTAAGACAAACCCTAAATCAGAGTCTCCCTCAGGGGTGGCAGCTTCACAGGGGTTATATTTTGACCATGTCCTGAGGAGATGGACAGAGTTGGGTAGGGAGAAAATTCTGGAATCAGATGGACCAGAGCTGAAATCCATCTTCTGGGACTCATTTCTCCTTGTGACCTTGATCCTGGCTCCCGAGCCTCAGTTTCTCCATTTGTCACGAGGGGCTAATAGGAATTCCTACCTGACAGGGTTTTTTTTTGTGAGAATGTCACCGTGTCGCCCAGGTAAAGTCCACTGGCCTGGCACATGCCAGCTGCGATGGTGATCCTTACCCACCGAATGAGTATTATTGAGAGTTCCTTCTTTCTCAGGGACTGTGCAGGTGCTCGAGGAAACTTGCTCCCCTCATGGAGCTTATAGTTTAGTGGAAGAGACAGACAGGAATAAAATTAGGACAATTACAATCAGCATTGAGGAAATTACAATCAGGCACTGATTCTCCGCTGGGGCTGTACCTGGGAGAGTTCCCCTCGACTGGGAAGTCAGAGAAGGCGTCCTGGAGGAGGTGACAGGTGGGCTGAACAATGGCTGTGAGCCAACTCCGGTGGGAGCTTAGCGGGAGGTGAAGTTGGGTAAGAGTATTCCAGACAGTGGAGAGCATGTGCTATGAGAGCATGTGGTATGAAGGAGGTTGGCACTGGGAAGGGGGTCTGAGAAAAGGGTAGGGTGGCTGGAGCACAGAAAGGGAGCGTGTGCAGGGAGTTCCCATCATGGCTCAGCAGTTAATGAATCTGATGAGCATCCATGAGGATGCAGGTTCGATCCCTGGCCTCGCTTAGTGGGTTGAGGATCTGGCATTGCTGTGAGCTGTGGTGTAGGTCCCAGACACGGCTGGGATCTGGGGTTGCTGTGGCTGTGGCATAGGCCGGCAGCTACAGCTCTGATTTGACCTCTAGCCTGGGAACCGCCATATATCGCAAGAAGAAAAAAAGGGTGAGTGTTCAGACGTGGGAGGGGCCAGACCACACAGGGTGTTGAAGTGCATGGTGAGGAGTCTTCCCTCCATCTGGACAGTAAGGGAAGCCGTGGAACGATGCTGGTGGCAGGTGGCAAGATAAGAATTGTCTTTTCGAAAGCTCCCTCTGGCTGCTGTGTGGAGGGCAGATGGAAGGGAGCTCTGAGTGGATGTGGGAGACCCATTAGCAAGCTACCATCATCATCTGGCTAAGCAAAGACAGGTTTGGATGAGACAGTGGCTCTGAATAGAAGTCAAAGGCTTGGGTTTGGTGTCAGTCTTCGCCATGTCTCAACCCCTCCTTCAGAGCCTCAGATTCCTCATCTGAAAAGGGAGTATGAGAGTAATAGCCACCTCCCTGGACTGTCAAGAGCATTAAATGACAGATAATTACCTGCTCACACAGTAGGCCCTTCACTGATGTCAACCTTCTTTGCTACCTTCTTACGCTTCTGTCTTCACCCCAGCTGGCACATCTGCCAGCTGGTTGCATCTCCACTGGGATTCCTTATTCCTTGTAGTGTACTTGTCTGCATCCCGCCCTAGACTGACCATGACCCCTGCAAAGGCAGGGGCTCTCACTGCTTGGATCATGGCTCTGTTTCTAGCCCAGGGCCTGGCACATACGTGTACTTTGTCTGTGGATAAATGAATGAATACAGGATGGGACAAATATGTGGATAACGGCTCCCACATCTTATTGAGCCAGGATGGGGTCCTGACAGACGTGTGGTCAGGTGGTTGTGAAACACTTCCGGGGTGGCTTCCAATGCTTACAGTCTAATATCCATGGAGTTCCTGTTGTGGTTCAGTGGAAACGAATCTAATGAGTATCCATGAGGATGCAGGTTCGATTCTTGGCTTTGCTCCGTGGGTTAAGGAACCGGTGTTGCCGTGAGCTGTGGTGTAGGTCACAGATGCGGCTCAGATCTGGTGTGGCTGTGGCTGTGGCGTAGGCCAGCAGTTACAGCTCCGATTGGCCTGAGAACCTCCATATGTCTTGGGTTCGGCCCTAAAAAGACAATATATATATTGTCCAGGGCTGTTCCTTGGAGAAGACAGGACCATATAGTCGTCGATTAGGCTTTATCCTTCTTTTTCTCTATCTCATATTCATGAAGCCTGTTTTATTGAAATCCAGTTAGAAGTCCCACTTCCACTAAAGCGGAAAGACTTTCACGGAGGATGCCTCTGGAACTTAAACAACACACACCGTTTCATTCAGCTAATTTTCCCCTTCCCCTCGGATGTTGGCATAAACGCATCTTTGTTTGGATTTGCGGGGCTGCTGTCTGCTCTCTCCATTCAAAGTGCTGGCATATAGCCCGGAAACCTCGGTCTCTGTGCATCCCGCAGGTAGGGTCAGATTCTTTATCTTTGCTTCTTTGCCGGCTTGGTTAACGAAGCCATCATTCATCTCCTCACCACCTGCCCCTTGGCCCCTGTCCTAAATGAAATCACCGCTGGTTCTGTGGCTCTCGCCTCCCTGGATGGTGGCATCTCTCATCTCCCTCCCACGACTGCTGCCCTGGGCTGAGCCTGTCGTATTATTACCCCTGGACAGTTGCAGCCTGTTTCTAACCGGTCTCCTTTCACCCAACTCCTCCCTGCTGTTCGTCTTGTATCTGCACCCAGATTTTTTCGTCCCTCAAAGTTCACTTTTCTGAGTCTCTTTTCTCTGAAACCTTCAGGGATTTCCCTTGGTTCTTCTTCTTTTTTTTTTTTTTTTTTTTTGTCTTTTTAGGGCCGTACCCTCGGCATATGGAGGTTCCCAGGCTAGGGGTCCAATCCACAGCAATGCCAGATCCAAGCCGCATCTGTGACCTACACCACGACTCACAGCAGTGCTGGATCCTTACCCCACTGATCGAGGCCAGGGATCGAACCTGTGTCCTCATGGATACTAGTCAGATTCATTCCCATTGAGCCATGATGGGAACTCTGGTTTCCCCTCGTTCTACATTCTGAGTCCAGCTTCCTTCAACTAGCATATAATCATTTATTTCAGGAGTTCACGCTGTGGTGCAGTGGGTTAAGAATGCAACTGCAGCAGCTCAGGTTGCTTCAGAGGCGAGGGTTCCATCTCTGGCCTGGTGCAGTGGGTTAAAGGATCTGGCGCGGCCACAGCTATGGTTTAGGTCGAAGCTGCAGCTTGGATTGGATCTCTGGCCCAAGAAGTTCCATGTGCTGTGGGTGTGGCTGTAAAAATAAAAACAAACAAGCATCCCCCTCCCCCCCCAAAAAACTATTTACTTCAGTCTGGCCTCAGTCTAGCCTTATATTCCCTGCTCCCCCCCTCACTTCCACCACTCAGCACCTCAGCTTCCCAGAGGCATCCATTTTTCCTGGAAAATGTCCCATAATTGACTGCAACTCTGACTCTACTCATGGCTGGAATTGAGCCTGAAATGCTGGCTTCTCCTACTGTTGACATTTACACATCCTTCAAAGTCCAAATCAAATGCCTCATCCTTTAAGCATTTTAATCCCTTTACTCAAATGTAATTGCTCCTCCAAGTTGGATGCATGAGAAACGTCCAAACGAGGAACAAGGCAGATACTGTTAGCTGTCTCCCCCAGATCTGTCCGCCCTACCCTTCTCCTTCCAAAGGAATTTGGTGTTCTTTAGCTATCCATGTGTATCCACTGCTGGGGAATGTGACCCTGTATCCCCTGCCTAGGAGTGAATCTCAATTGGTCTAAATCAACAAGGTTATCGTGTCCCCTTGGCAGTGATTGGCTTAGAAGTAGGTGTGTGACCCAGTTCTGCTGGGAGGCAGTGGAAAGCTTTTTTTACTCTTTTTTTTTTTTTTTTTTTTTTTTTGCTTTTTAGGGCTGCACCTGCAGCATTTGGAAGTTCCCAGACTAGGGGTTGAATCAGAGCTACAGCTGCTGGCCTATGCCACAGCCACAGCAACTCTGGATCCAAGCAGCATCTGTGACCTACACCACAGCTCAGGGCAATGCTGGATCCTTAGCCCACTGAGTGAGGCTAGGGATCAAACCCGAGTCCTCATGGATACTAGTTGGGTTCACTGCCACTGAGCCACAACGGAAACTTCCTTTTCTGACTCTCGAGAAGAGATAGAAGAGTCAGTCCCTTTTCCATGTCAGCTTGAATGACTGCAGTCATATTATGATCATAAGGGTCAGAATTAGGACAATCCATTGTCTATCACCTGCAGATGGCAGAGCACAAATGTAGAGAGGATTTTGTGATGAAATTGTTGAATTGCCAGATTAATCAACCCTGAAGATGCTTTCCTTCCACAGTTTTTTTGATGTGAGAGAAGAAAACCCTTTATTGTTTAAGGTGGTTGAATCAGGGCATCTTGTAACTTGCAGTCTAAAGCACCCTGACAGATTCAAGGGCAATAGCTAAGTCAATTCAGGTCTGTCTGCTCATTGGAATATTATACAGCCACTAGAAAAGGAACTCTAAGGTTGCGTAGTCACACAAAACAGTATTTCTATTATTATTTATCCCTCGGACTCAAGACACAAAACTGTTGGTCCAGCATGATGTAAAAATATATGCAAATAAAAAAATCAGAAGAAATTAATGTAAACAATGATGATAGCCTGTTGTAGTAAATTTGTTCATTTCTGCTCCAAGTTCATGCTACCTTTAGTATTATGTTACAGACAACACATACATACATATGCATTGTACTAAATATACTCTATGTAGTATGTTGTGTGCTATATTGATATACTGTTTACACAGTTCAGTAAGTATATATTGTATATGCTAAGTATAGAATAGTGTGTATTGTGATATATTTATAACTTTGTGTATATGGGTATAGATGTATATTCACATATATACATAATTTTGCTCCTACAGATTAAATACTTTATAGGTATAACTGTTATATTCATAAGTTTAAACATTAAACACTTCATATATATTAAACTGAGTTAATCTGAGGAAGATACTATTTTTATTCTCATTTTACTTTGAAGAGATTGAGGCCCAGAGGTGTTAGGTAAATTGCTTAAGGTCGCAGAGCTAGTATGTGGGGGAGCCAAGATTTGAACACAGGTAACTGCACTCCAGACTTTGTGCTCTTAATGAGCATGGTACACTCCCGACTGTCCCTGAAAAACAATGGCTCCCACAGTACTATTTGTAGTTGGTCTTTTGGAACTTCCTGTAGCATGCCATGTACCATGGATTTCTGGTGCAGTCTCCCCCTTTGCCATAGGGAAGGGCACTGTCAGAGGGTCTGAGGGGTGTGGGAGAGAGAGGTGGTCTCATCCTGGTGGTGTTTGGAGCCTCTTGGAAGTTCCAGAGGCAGCAGTTCAGCAACAGTTGCCCAGATGGTTGTGGTGTGCCGAGTGCCACAAAGAGACTGGACCCAAGCCAGGGGCAGCAAAGCAAAGCTTAATGATCATGTCCAGCCCATCTCCCAGCACCAGGCTTTACCCAGCCAGTAAATACTGGTTCAGTGTGTCAAGTCTGTGTATCCAGATCATATGCTTAAATGATGATACAGTGTATCAGTTGCGGGGAAGGAGAGGGATGAGGAGATTCAGGTGCATCTGCATGGGAGGCCTCCACCTGTTTGTGTCTGGGGAGGAGGCTGGTGTGTAGGGCTGAGTGCCATCCATTCTTGGACTCTGGATCCTGGGGTAAATGGTGCCGGGGAGCTGTCCAGCGGGCAGTGCTGAAGGCTTGGGGTCACGGGAGGAAGCAGAATGCAGAGTGAACAAAGGAAAGGACATAAGGAGGGAGTCACAGAGACTGGGATCCAGGTCAGCATCTGCATCAGGGAGGCCCATCTTCCCCTAGAGGTGACTGGTAATATCAGCCGGAGGCCAATCTATCTTAATCGAGTAGGGAAACTTGTTAGGTTAACTAGTTAGTCTGTAAGATGTATTTGGTTATGGGTATGTGATGGGAAAGAAAGTATAATTCTGTGACCATAAGGTTGGGGAATGTTTTATGGGCATGTTTTGTTGCAAGAAATAGAATATATTGGATCAATGGAGTTAGACAAATATCTTGTGCAGCAAGATAACTTGGAGACACAGGCATGATAAAGAGGGGAAAACTGCAGTTTTGACATTCCTGTGGCCACAAGAGAGATGGAAGAACTAGAGTTGTGCAGAGGAGGGAGAAATAAGTCATTTTCAGGGTGGGAAGGATGGGTGATGGATAAAGGAGATGTGTATGGGCATGGTTACAACAAGGGTAAATAAATGTAATGTTGATGAATTTGTTTATTATGTTCTGCTCATCAGCACAGCCGACCAGAGGACATAGTGGACAGGAGGAAGGCACAGGATATTCTCCTGGTGGCTTTTAGGAAGTTGGCTTGAATTATGAGACATTGTTCCATCCTGGCGCCTTGGTTTCACCAAGGTGCCCCTCCTTGTCTCTTTTTGCTGCCAAAAAGAAAAAAGTGGGTAACTAACAGGTTTTGATCAATGTAGAGTCGTCATCTTAGGAGGGGGCTATGGTTTAAGGCACCTCACCAAAATAGGAACTTGGAAAAGAAAGCAAGACAGATATCTGATTATACACAGGGCAGAATTCAAGCTACCCAGACAGTTCCACCGTGGAGGGAAGCTCACTTATAACTGGAGCACAGCTGAGATGGCTTGCAAAGGACAAGTCGGAGTTTTGAAGGAGAGATGGGGGAAACAGAAGTCTAGGGAGACCACGCCTTGTTTTGTCTTGCTTGGGGAATGGTGGGGAATTTGTGTAGCTGGTGTTCGTGGTGATTGTGTTTTGGAAGATAAGGCTGGACAAGTTAGTAAGGGTGAGAGTATAAAAGAATAGGCCAGATGAAAGGCTATGGACTTTAAATAGCAGATGAGTGATATTCAAAATCTTTTTGAACAAGAACACACAGGCAACCAATCATAAGAACAGACGCTGGCCATGGTGCTGGAGCAAGCCTAGCGGGGAGAACTCTGAGGGTCCAGGAGAGGGATGAGGGCAGTGTACGTGCGTTGGGGGAACACCCGGGGTGGGGAAATGGTGCTCAAGATAGCAACTCTTTACCTGTATGAACTGGTCTGAAAGTGTTTCAGTATTTGAACTATCAGAATGGCTGTAGTAGGGTCTGTCCGCTGACAGACTTGCGTTGGGAGCAGGGCAATGATACAATTGGGTTTATGCTTTGAAAAAGTGTCTGTGGTTACAGCAAATGTTTGTTCACCAGGTGGATTGATGGGAAATAGAATTTTAGAATGAGTATGGATCTGGGTTGATTTCTTTCCACCTGACAGAATATAAAAGTTTCCAGTCCTTTTCAGTCTGGACCCAGCCAGAAAGCACCTGCTTCCATCTGGCCCCTCATTCCCTATGACTAAACATATCCCAGCTCCCCATGTTGTCTGCTCTTGGCCGCTGCAGCCCAGGCTGCCTCTGCCCCTGGCTGCCTGTCTCTGCTCAGCCCTGTCTGGACACGCCTGCTGTGCCTTGCTCTTTTCTCCCTTCACCAGCAGGAGAATTGGCAATCTTCTGGGATTTAATTACAAGTTCCCCGAGGGCTTTTCAGCCCATCACAGGGCTCCTGCAGGCTTCCACTGGGAGGGTGACAGGAGCATGCGGTGATGAACAGCAGCTTCCTGGCATGGTGGCTGTACCCGGTGGCCGGCCCACGCTCCTAGGGCTGCTCTGCATTTTCCCAAGCAAAACATGTCTCATTCCCATTTTGCAAGATCAGTTAGCAAATGGGGAGAACACTTGCAGCGGGTGAGACGGATAAAAGAGAGGGAACCATGCTTCCAGGGCAGAGGACAGAAAGCACATTGCTTCCCCTGGAGGTGGCACCTGCTCCCAAGGACTCCTGGAAACTCTTTATATCTGTTAAATAATGACTTAGTAATTCTGCTCACTTTAATTAAGTCTGCCTGGTGTGCCGACAGCTCGGGTCCAGGTGGGAATCTTTTTGGCCTTAGGCAGCCGTGCTTGAGTTCAAGAAAGTTTGTAGACTTGGGTCAGCAAATGCACAGCAGGCATACCACTGTTCCCACTCCTTTGCCCACAGCAGACATTGCTAATCAATCATGGGACCACGAAGCCTGAATGTAATAGGAGGCTGGATGTGAATGTTGACTATTCCGGGCTTGGGGGCAGCTTAAAATAAGACAATGAAGTATCTTTTTTTTGGTCCTCTTCAAGTAGAGCGGCAATGTAAGCCCTCAATATGCCTCAAAGAAAGACATTCTGACCTTGGCTGTAAAGGTCCCCACACTGCCACCCCCCAGCCAAGATTCCCCAATATTTCCCCAGTGCAAGCCCTCTCTGGCTATGCCATTTGCATGGGGTAGGATGGGCTGTCATCAGGAGAGATGGAAAAGTCCACTTACCTCTGCATCCTTTGTCTTTGGTCCTTGGGAAATAAGCATCTAAACATCTTATCTCTTAGGTTGCTCCTTCCAGGTGAAAACCAAATGATATGGGCTCTACACTCTCAACTCGAGAGGGTCCTGTGGAGCTCTTCCCTGCTTCCTTTGCTGGTGGGCTGTGATTTCCCTGTGGGCAACTCCCTCTCCATCACTGTCAGCCTGTGTGGTCAGGATGAGGCTGATCTCTCCAGGGATCCAGGCTCTTTCCATCTTCTTGGCTGCCATAATGGGTTCCAGATTCTAGTAGGCTAATGAGACTCAGGTTTGGGGGTTTGACTGCACTTTGTGAACAAGTGGAGCTCTCCTCCTGGGCTTGTGGGCTATGCTGGTGGGGTGTTAGCTTGGAGCTGCCGGGGAAGGTCTTTGTCTCCTGTTGGGGGAATCGTTCAAAGGCAGTGAGGCGTAGCTGAATGTGGTATGTTTTCAGGCACAGAGAGAGGCACAGGATGGCTGGGTCATGGAGGGTGAGGGGAGAGTTGTAGGGGATGGAGTCAGAGAGGAAGGAAGGGGCCAGCCTATGGAAAGCTTTGCAGACTGTAGTAGGGAATTTAGAGTGGATTCTAACAGCAGTGGGAAGCCATCACCACTTTGGGCATCTCCACACCCTTGAACCTTCTTTGCCCCTGACTCATCCCTTTCTATGCATCATCTTGGATAGTACCGTGATTAATTGGGAGTTGGAAGACTCGAGGCATCCCCAAGCACCACTAATGACTTGCTCAGTGAAATGGGCCAGTTGCACCCTACTCTGGGCTTGCTTGGCTCTGGCTCATGATGGAATTGGACTAGTTCAAGGATAACAAAAAGATTTCATCGTTCATCCTTGCTCTGTTCACTAGGTAGTGTCTGCCTAGACAGCCATGGGGAGAAGGATTGTGAGCATCACCCAGGCTCTATGGGAGAGAGCCATGATCCATTAGCAATGTCTGCCATAGGTAAAGGAAAAGGAATGGTGAAACATTCATCTCAAGACTGCACACTCCTGGAGGTGTCTCCCGATAGCATTTTATGGGACTTTAAGTCAGACATATCAGCGGCTTGGAGCGCCAGACCAAGAATAAGAATGTCTAGCAAACTATGAAACGTACACAGGGCTTCCCACATTACAAAGAGTTTTCATGGCCATTTTCACATCTGAACCTAACAACCTATTATGTTTGTCTCACCCCCAGCATCCCGTCTTCTGGTCACCAGACTCTTTTTTTTTTTCTTGAACACCCAGCCCACCCTGAGCTCAGGCTGTGTGCTTTGGAGCTGAGGACAGAGCATGAGACCTAGGCCTGCACCTTCATTGTCCCCTCATCACGGCGATGGGTCAAGAGATGACCCATGACTGCGCAGAAGTTACGAGATGTAGTGACATATTTACTGCGAGTCCCCTGAGAAGGGGACTGTGCCCATGGCTTTGAAGGTGTTAGGATATAGGCCTGGGAGTGCTGGGGCTGCTTCCTAAGTTCTTAAGAGCTGATTTTGCACGTCGTCTCCATGTGACATTCGGTGATGGCACGCTGGTAGCTTGAACTCAGCCACAGTGGAAGTATTTGCCACAAAGCAAGGACCTGAGAGCTGACTTGCCAGCACTCCGCTGGCCTGGGGAACAGCTTTCTTGTGACTACTAGGAGCCCGAGACCCAAGCCACAAAGTAGAAGGTAGAGCCACCTCCTGAATCCAGCTGTGCCTGAAGCTAGATCTGCCTTTGTACTTTTCAGCTGATAAATGATTCTTCTTTTTCAGCCTATTTGCATTGTACATTCTATCCTTGTCAACTGCTATACATTGTATATTTCCATATGTAAAAAACCAGAGGGTTTAATACTCACCTCTTCAAAAACTTTGCGAATGGTTCTCCACTGCTTTGGGAGAAATGTTCAAGTTCCTACCAAGCATCCAAGATTTCCCACAGTCTGGCTCCACTTTCTTTCTCTCTGGCCTCAGGTTAAGGCATCCTGTGCTCTAGGTTAATTGGACTTTTAAACTTCCCTCTACCATCTCCTCCTTCTGCTCCTCTGTGCCTTAGCTCATTGTGTTCCCTCTACCTGGAACCCCCTCCTTCTCTCCACATCTACATTCCTACCAATGTTTAAGGTCCAGCAGCACCCTCCCCCCCAGCTCCCCAGCTTTCACTTGCCCCCTCTGTCAGTACATGGCCCTTTCTAGATTGTAGAGTCCTGATGCCTGGGCTCACTACTTCTTCTAGATATGAATCCTTTGATATGAAGTTCATCTTTGAATCCTTCCAAATACTTATTACACTGTCTCGCATGAAACAAACTGCCAGGAAGTACTTGTCAGGCCAATAAATTCATTCTTAACCCATCAGCCAGAGTGATCTGCATTGTAAATCAATCTACACCCTTACTTAAAACCCTCTGCAGTTCCAGCCTTTCTGTTACAGGAACAAAGCACTAAGCAAGACGGTTCCTACCACAGGGCCTTTGCACTTGCTGTGCATGGATTTCTTTTCATCCAGCTCTGCACTTAGTTGACCCCTTTCCATCACTCAGAATTTAGCTCAAATGTTATCTCCTCATAGACACTTTGCCTGGACATTTTAAACTAATGTAGCCCCTTAGATACTTATTTTTACATTAAATGATTTTATTTTTCAGTAATTATTATGAATGCTTAAATAGCAATTATAATCTGCCATCATAAGCACTTAGAAATATATTAACCTTATTGTGTAAACATTTCACAATATGTACATATATCAAATTATGACACTGTATATCATAAACGTACACAATGTTACATGTCCATTATATCTTGATAAAACTAGGAGAAAACTCATTTACTTTTCAACAACAATTGCCTCTCCCTTTATTGATGAGAACAAGCGTCTCAAGCGAGGTTCCCTAGAGATGGAGCCTAAGATGAGGATTCTCATGCCCATGGTTTTTGTGGGAAGTACTTTCAGGAGAAGAGGAGTGGAGGAAGCAAGATGCCACAGAGAAGAGCTAAGCGAGGATGCATTTTCTGAGAGACTGGTTTTAATCTGATCCCACAGCGAGCTTGGGAGCCTGAATTGCACCACAGAGCCGGTCCCACCTTCAGCCAACGAGGGTGGACCTTTCCCCCTCATTGGCTGCCTCAGGCGTGGCTGGAATTCTGCCACGGGCATCTGCAGAAGGGGGCAATGTGACCCCACTAAAGACTCCATGAGCCTTTAGTGGTCCACAGCCAGGACAGCCAGGGATGTGGGCATCCACTACAAAGAGCTTAGATGACTCTCCCAATAGCCTCACCTAGGAAGTGGCAGAGTCAGGGTTTGAACCCAGGTCCTCTAGCTCCAGAGTCTGTACCCTCAGTCACTCCGTTCTGGCGGCCACTCTATGAAATGATCTCATTTACTTCTTAAAGCTTGTTAAGTTTTGATCTCCCCAAGAGAGCTCGTTGTTTTGAACGAAACAGCTATGTTCCCAGCACCTCGGACAGCGCCCGGCACATAGTAGGTGCTCAGTGAACGTTCCTGCTGTGATTAAGAATGGGTGGGGCCCATGAGCCCAGGAAGCCAGGTGACTCTCCTCTGTGGTGTGTTTGCTCACTACCCTGCCCTGTATGCCCCATCTTTATTTACGGCCCCACAAGGCCTCCTGCTGTTCATGGATTTCTTTGCTTTCAAATATTTCTTTCCTAACTGAAATAGGAGTCTGGCAAACGCGCCCTAAATCACCAGGCTTTGCTGGCAGCAGAAGATGTGTTCGGACCCTACCCGGTCCCTCTCTCCCTACTTTCTGTTTTTGAAACCAACTTTGTGTGCGTGCCTGTGCACGCACACACACGTTCTCTGGGGAGCGCTGCCCCATCACTCAGCGGGGGCCTGCCACAGCTCCGATCAATACCTGTCTAGTAGTGGCTTAATTTTTTTCTGCAGTCAAGAGCCATTTGCTCCTGTTTGGGTTGCAGGTAGGTTCCCATCAGAGCCCGTTTCTGATCGCAGTCCTTCGATTATCATACAAATGATGATAAGCAGTCATCACAGGGCTGCAAAGTTGATCCAGAAGAATGCCTCCTGCCACTTTGCTGGGGCCTCTTCCAGATGCTTGTTATTTTTACTTAGGTGTGGGTATAGCTGGGGCAATCTTCAAAATTTTAGCAGCTGGTAGGATGCAGAACGGACCTATCAGCCTGATGATATCCTATTTTTCCCATTCATATATTATTATTTCTTAATAATCATAGCTCTAGGATGGAGGATGCAGGCCATGTGCTAGATGCTTCCAAAACATCATCTCCTTTTGTCCTTCTAAGAAGTCGGCAAGGTGTTATCTCGGCTTTGCAGATGAGGAAACTGAGGCTCTGAAAATAGCCATTTTTCCATTCCTTATGATCATCACCCTTAATAGCTACAGAATATTCCCTCCAACGAGGTACCTAGTTCATATAACGATTCTCCCACTGGCAGCCCATTCATCTTGTTTCCAGTCTCTTTGCTGGTATAAATAATGCAGCCTTGACAGTCTCTATATCATTAAGAATTCCTTGAAGAATTCATTTTGGACGACTATATAATATTTCATGTTGTCAACAAAAAATGTGTGTACAAGGATACTAATCGCATCATTACTTGTAATAGCAAAAATTGCATGTAATGAAGCCACACAGAAAAAAGGCTTCTAAGATGCTACTGAGTAAAGCGGCAGGTACAGAATTGCATAATCAGTGTGCTCCTGGTTATGGGATGGGGGGGTACCTACTGATGCATAAAAAAGGGGAGGAAGTATCTCCCAATAGTAAATAACCATTTACTAATGGTTGTTGCTGGGTGGTGACCTTATATGGAACATTATTATTTTTTTCATGTTGCTGTATTTTTCAAATTCTTCACAATGAGCATGTATTATTATTATTATTATTTGGCCACAACCTTGGCATATGGAACTGGAAGACGTGTCCATCATCTCTTGCTTCGGTAATGACATGGGAGTTATGTGTCATACGCGTCCCTTATCTCCTGTGTGTCATGACGTGTCCGTTCTGTCTTGCCGCAGGCAATAATAGAGGTGCAAGCGAGAGGGCACCCCCTGTTGTGCAATGTGCCTGTGTCTCATCTACTTCAATCCCATTGGCCAAAGCAAGTCACGTGGTGGAGCCCAACGTCTGAGGGGGGGCGGAGCGCAGAGGGCACAGACACAAAGAGAGGTGAAGAATTGGGGGCCCTGTCTGCAATCCGCCCCCCGGGGAATTTAGGGGGATTGGAGGGCTGGGGTGTGGGGAAGCTGCAGATGAGGTAGCAGAGGTCAGCGGGGACAAGTCTGTGGAGAATAACCAGAGGGGCCGATGGGAAGTGGGGAGGAGGCTGCTGCAGCCACGAGAAGGGACACAGCCTGGACCACAGCACCAGCAGTGGCAATGGCAAGAGATTGATGATGCTACATTTGTCCTATAAAAACCAAGGCAGTCAGGTCTGTTACACAGATGTCACAGATGGCCTCTGGGATATAATTGGCCTTGGCCTCTGCAGAAAGGTTAATTGCTCAGATCACACAGTCTGAAGCTTCTCAGACTGACAGAACAGCTCCCCAATTAAGGACTTGGAGCTGCTGAGCTTTCTGTTGTTTCTGGTCACTTGGCCAGGGCTGTGGAGGGCAGTGGAGGGGCCAGAGGCCCTGCCCAGGGCTGTGGGGAGCACATACCCTGCAGGGACACTAGTTAAGCAAACATCTCGGGAACTGTGACACTCAGTCTTACGGGGCCAGTGAAGACTGAAGGCTGTTTTGGTTGCAAGGGACAGACATTGCATTGTAACAGGCTTAAGCCAAAGGAGGAATTTGCTGGCTCAGGTAATCCAGAAGTCGGGTAGATCTTCCTCATGGGCAGCTGGGTCCACTCTGCTCTTAAGAGGTGGCTTCGGTCTCTCAGCTTGGCGTTCTGGTGTCAGCTTCATTCTCAGGTGGGCCACGTTGTAGCAGAGATGCCCTTGACAATTCCAGATCTCCATCCTCCAGGGCTTAGCATCCCACCAAGGAAAAGCAACACCTCTTTCTCAAATGTTTCCTCAAAGCCCCGGGGCTGGTTCTGATTGGCTCAGCTTCAAATCACGTGTCCATTCCTGAACCAATCACCCGTGGCCTGGCTCACAGACTCGCTGGAACTGGGAGGAGTGGTCTGCTTCAAGAGGGTGGCAGGGACTGGAGTTGGGGGGCAGTGGTCCGTGGAAGGAAAGGCAAATTCTCTTCCAGAAAGGGATGCTGGGCTGGCCCAGAGCACTGGACAGGGAGAGGTGGTGGAAATGGGGTGGGGGTGGGGTGGGGGATGAGGATAGAGGGGGGGAATCTGTCCCAGGAATCTTGTTGGAGAAGAAGTGCCCTCAGGAACTGTTGAGTCCACCTGCCCACTTCACTGTTGAGACTGAGCCAGGAATATGAGCATTTCAAAATGGCAGAGCTGCTCGGAAGACGACGAAGGTGTCAGAGAGGGGAGGGTCTGGGGAGAAGATTAGATTAGTGGAGAGACAGGGACCTTCCCGGTCCCTGAGCTGAGACACTACATGGAGAAGAGGAGCCAGCCACCTGAGGATAAGGGGAAAGAACATTCCAGAAGGCACAGCGAGGTGCAGAGGGTGGCTGCAGGCTGAAGCAAATTTGGTCTGATAGGGACCCAGACTGATGGACACACCAGCATCTCCAGAGTGGATAGGCGAGAGTGAAGGCTGCAGAGGTCACATGCAGCTTTTCTATGCATTTCCTCAAAAGTAATGCACATTTCTGCTCAGAGCAAGGTGACCAGCACAGGCCACACAGCTCTTTCTATCTCAGGGAGTCTGGAACATAGGGGACGGGTAGCTATTGAGTGTTCCTGCAAGGGAAACCCACTTTCTGTTACCATCTTCCACCAGAAATCCTTTTTTTCCCTTTCTTTCTTTTTAGGGCCACGCCTGCGGCATCTGCACATTCCCAGGCTAGGGGTTGAATCGGAGAGGTGCCAGCCTACACCACAGCCACAGCAACACTGGATCCGAGCCACATCTGCAACCTACACGGAAGCTTGCTGAAATGCTGGAATCTTAACCTACCGAGCAAGGCCAGGGATTGAACCCGCATCCTCATGGATACTGGTTGGGTTCTTAACTCGCTGAGCCACAATAGGAACTCCCCACCAGAAATTTTTACTTGAAAAACCTTTGCTCTGTATGCTGGTTAGAGCATTCCAGCTCTATTTCATGGATATTTTCATTTAAATTTTGCTACTAATGGAGATGAATCTTTTGTTCCATGCAATTTTATCTATGTTCGTTTCTTCTCTTGTGAATTATCTGAAAACCTAACCTTTTGGGCCTCCTTAAAAAAATCTTTTTTTTTTTCCTTTAAACCCTGAAACATGAAGCATTTGGAAGCTGTGTTCTCAAAGGCCCCGGTCCAGCTTGCATATTCTTTTGGATTCTCTGATCTTTCAAAATACCAAAGGAAATGCCATTTATATTGGCAAAAGCTTTGTGGGTGCCTCCCAGATGAGAGAATAAACCCCTGAAGTTGGGGGAGTTTAGGTATTTTTAGAATCTTCTGCTAGAGTGATAAAACCAGGATCCTTTTGACCAAGGTGCTGGTGGGAGGGAGGGAGGTTGTGAGAGAAGCGATGCTGTCTGGCTCCAGGGTAATAAGAGAGATACCACGTGCCAGGGAGACTCAGGCCGAATCATATATTCCTCCCCCAGCCCCACCCCCGCCAAGATGAATGTCCTGCTATCGTAGAAATAGCCCATCCTTTGTGCTAGAATAACCCTTCACACACCCTTGCAGATAAGCCCTAAAATATCTCTGCCCACAAACATTTTTCCCCCCTTTTCCTGTGTGTGCCTTAAAGGTGCTGACATGAACTTGACCAGCATTTTCCCCTTTGGGAGGGTCTGGCCTCGTGTATTGCAGGCGTTAAGGAAATGTCCATTAAGCATCAAGAGTCTTGGGTTGGAGTCCAGCGTGGGGCTGTGTGATGCTGTGTAACTTTGGTCAACTCTTCGTCTCTCTCGGGGGTGAATTTTCTTATTCTTCTTCTTTTTTATTTTTCAAGGCCACACCTGCAGCCTGTGGAGGGTCCCAGGCTAGGGGTCGAATCGGAGCTTCAGCTGCTGGCCTATGCCACAGCCACAGCCACACCAGATTGAAGCCACATCTGTGACTTACACTGCAGCTTGTGGCAATGCCGGATCCATAACGCGCTGAGTAGGGCCAGGGATCAAACGCACATCCTTGTGGATACTACTAGTTGGGTTCATTATGCTGAGCCACAACCAGAGCTCCTGGGGTGACTTTTTAACCATCTGCATAATGAGGTGGAGAGGACTCAGTTATGTTCTGGGAAGGATGGTACAGCTAGAGTCCTAGAGCCCCTCCACCAACCGCTTGCATTCAGTTGACTCAAATGGTGTTTGAAAACATGAGACTCCATTGCTGGTGTTTCAGAATGGAGAGATTCTACATTCAAACAATAAATCAGGGGAGTTCCCATTGTGGCATAGCAGAAATGAACTCGACTAGGATCCATGAGGATGCAGGTTCGATCCCTGGCTTTGCTCAGTGGGTTAAGAATCCTGCATTGCCGTGAGCTGTGGTGTAGGTCACAGACGTGGCTTGGATCCCATGTTGCCGTGGCTGTGGTGTAGGCGGGCAGCTGTAGCTCTGATTTAACCCCTAGCCTGGGAACTTCCATATGCCCACAGGTGCAGCCTTAATAATCGAAAAAACAAAAACATCAGGACGTTTCTTTTGAAAAGATGGAAGATCTGGCAGCCTTAGTTTCACTCTCCCACCAGTCGACTGAGCTGAGCCAGACTCTCCCTTTGTCTCAGATAGGGGCTCTCTATGGGGCTACTGTTGCCACCCTGTTTCCTTGTTACCTTCCCTACGTGGAATCGTGGTGTCAGCTCCCCTTATTACTGTGCTTGTGCCTTTACTCAAGGAGGAAAGTAAGATATCTCTTGGTACCTGTGTTTTCTATCAAAGGTGGAGAACGCATGTGCAAAGGCCCTGAGGCGAGAGTGAGTTTTATGCACTTGTGGATGGAAACGAGGTTCAGGGAGGAAGTGGGATCAGGCTGGACAGGTGGGTGGGGAATCAGATCTTTTAGGGTCCTGGAGAGAACTTGATTCTATTTTGAGGGTGAAAACATGGGAGCACTGGAGGACTTCAAGGAGCGAGATTCGATTTAGAAAAATCACTTTGATGATTATTCTAAAGAGAAAAATAAAAAGGGAAAAGGGCTGGGGAGTATTGGGAAGGGTATTGGCCCTTTTAAATGTGGGATCAGGGAAGACATCACTAAGATATAACATGCAGGTGAGACTTTGGGGAGGGAAAGGAGATCCAGGCAAGTGCAAAGGTCCTGAGGCAGGTGTGTGCCTGATGCATTTAAGGAGCAACAAGGATGTGACTTTGGGGAGGGAAAGGAGATCCAGGCAAGTGCAAAGGTCCTGAGGCAGATGTGTGCCTGATGTATTTAAGGAGCAGCAAGGACGCCAGAGTGACTCGGAGGAAGTGAGCAAGGGGAAGGAGGGGAGATCAGGAGGTGTGGGAGAGTTAAAGACTATTGTACTGCTGAGCCTGCTGGAATGTGGTCATAGTGGCTTCATGGAGGACCTCAGAGGGTGTGTGTCTTGGCTGGACCCCCCCTGGGGCCAGGGCTCCTAAAGGAGAGCTTGGGGAGGAGGGTGGAGCTGCAGTCTGGCCACTGAGCCCCAGATTCCTGGCCTGGTGGCCCATTCCAGCTTTGAGGCTGACCTCCATCCACAGCCTCCAGGATGGAGTCTCAGCAGCTTAAGTCCCCTCCCTCACCCCTACCCCTGCATCTTGGAAGTTCCCAAGCCAGGGATCAAATCCGAGCTGTAGCTGCAGCAATGTGGGATCCTTAACCCACTACACTGGGCTGGGGATTGAACCAGCACCTCCACAGAGACAAGCCAGATCATTAACCCATGGCGCCAGTGTGGGTTCATGATCCGGTCCCCTCTTGTCTTTCAAGTCCCATTGAAGGTGGCCCCTCCTTCAGAAACCTTAGGACGCCTCAGCCTGGCCACAGCCCCTGCTGACAGGCTCATGGGTGGACCGTCTGTACTTCACTGGTCTGTTGTCCTGTCTCTCTGGTGTGTCCTGAGAGTGACCTTCCAGCGTGGCATTCCAGCTCCATCACAGCGCTGGCATAATTGGGAAATAAAAGATTACACTTGCTGGGTGCTCACTGAGTTCCAGCTCTGTTTCCCCATAGGTCATCGAACCCCTGCTACGACCCTTGAAGTGGGCATTGCAGGCAGGCCATTTTACAGATGAGGAAACTAAGGCCTGACAGGATTTAAGTAACTTGCCCCAAATCACGCACCTGGCAGGCGGAGGAGGTGGCATTTGAATCCGCTCTGTCTGACTCCGGGACCCCTGCCTGCTCTTGTCCCTGCTCCTTGTCCTTCCTCCTGGACGTTGCATTCATGACTCAGGCACCGATGGAGTCCAAATAACCAACCCCCCAAACCAGCTGCCTCCCCTTCTCCCTCCCTCTGTGCTGAAGCTTGAGCAAACCTCCCCCAGCCACCCCCCCATCATCAAAACCCACGGCACCACCAGCCTCACCACCCACTCTTTCCCCAGCCCCTCAAATCAGATTCCCCTTGGCCTCGGCCCTTCTAAAGACTCTGCCTCCCTACCCCACACATGTCACCAGAGGGACTCTAAGCTCCCCAGCCTGTGTGTGGCCTTTTCTCAGCTCACGGTCCTTGTGTTTTCTTGACCTTTGGGTGGCATTCACAAACAGCGGCTGCCTCATCCTCGAAAGCAGTTTCTTCCCTTCGCTTCTCTGCTGCTCAGGGAGTCTGGCATCGCCTCCTTTTCCGCTTGGCTCATGCTAGTTCTTCGTTGATTTGTGTAACAACTTTTTACCAAGCGTCTCCCCGGGCCAGTGCCAGACCCTGTTCTAGGAGTTGGTGCTGAGCCGTCCTGCAAAATCCCTGCCCGCATGGAACTCTCACACCTAAGTTCACTAAGAGAGAGCACCCCTTCAGATAAAGTGAGTGCGTGTGTGTTGGGGATGTGGCTTCTTTATTTTTGATTTGATTTGATTTTTATTTAAAAAAAATTTGGGGGGGAGTTCCTGTCGTGGCGCAGTGGTTAACGAATCCGACTAGGAACCATGAGGTTGCAGGTTCGGTCCCTGCCTTTGCTCAGTGGGTTAAGGATCTGGCGTTGCCATGAGCTGTGGTGTAGGTTGCAGACGCGGCTCGGATCCCGCGTTGCTGTGGCTCTGGTGTAGGCTGGCAGCTACAGCTCCGATTGGACCCCTAGCCTGGGAACCTCCATATGCTGCAGGAGCAGCCCAAGAAATGGCAAAAAGATAAAAAAATTAAAAAAAAAATTTTTTTTTTGGTTATTTCCCCAATGCAATTTTTTTTTCTACTGTGCAGCAAGGAGACCCAGGTACACATGCATGTATACATTCTTTTTTCTCCCCATGATCAGGCTCCATCATATGTGACTAGACAGAGTTCCCAGTGCTACACAGCAGGATCTCATGGCTAATCCATTCCAAAGGCAATAATTTGCATCTATTAACCCCAAGCTCCCAATCCATCCCACTCCCCCCTCCACTTGGCAACCACAAGTCTGTTCTCCAAGTCCATGATTTTCTTTTCTGTGGAAGGGTTCATTTGTGCCGCATATTAGATTTCACATAGGATGTGGCTCCTTTAGATGGAGTGGTTGGTAGCATCTGAGCTGGGAAGCAGTTAACCTGGCAACGCCAGGGGAGCGGGGGATGAGCGTTCTGAACAGAGGGCACAGCAAGTGCAAAGGCCCTGAGGCAGCTGGGATGTGATGGGCGAGGAGATGTCAGAGGGTAGGCAAAGGCTGACAACCTGGAGCGGGTGGGGGCCTTGAAAGCTGGCTAGGATGTTGGAGTTTATTCCAAGTGCAATGGGAAATGTCCAGAAGGTTGCAACCAGGGAGAGACTTGATGATATTAACACTTTTGAAAGACACCTCTTTCTCAGGATTTAGCCCATGCATCAAAATGACCTGTGGCACTTTTCAAAAGGCAGAGCCAAGGTGGTCCCATCGTAGTGCAGCAGAAACGAATCTGACTAGTATCCATGAGGATGCGGGTTTGATCCCTGGCCTCGCTCAGTGGGTCAGGGATCTTGAGTTGCCGTGAGCTGTGGTGTAGGTCACAGACGCAGCTTGGATCTGGCATTGCGGTAGCTGTGGCACAGGCTGGCAGCTGCAGCTCTGATTTGACCCCTAGCCTGGGAACTTCCATATGCTGTGGGTGCAGCCCTAAAGAAAAAAAAAAAAAATGCAGAGCCCAGCCTCTTTCCCGCATCTCAGCGTCAGCTTTCCGAGGGCCAGCCTGGGAGCATGCATTTTAACAAGCACTTAGATATTTGAGAACAACTGCTTCAGGCAGAAATTCTTAACCTGGAAATTCCCAATGGTCAGTGGTCAGAATTCAGGGGATCCAAGAACTTGGGGGCGGGGAGCAAAATCTTACATCTTTCCCCTTAGTCGCCTCTAACTGGCAGTTAGCATCTCCCTCCGTGATGTGTGGAGTCTGAGTCCCATCTGGGACCTTGTCATTAATTGGAATCACAGAGTTTTCATAACACATTACAAGGTGTGCAGAGACCTTGAAAATATCGCTTCTCTCCTTGCTACTTCAAAGTTACGGAAGTTATTAGACTTGTACCAGATCTTGTTATTTGGGGCATTCATAAAGAAGCACCTAAGTTAATATTACACATTTGATTTTTAAAAATGTCTTGATAACGCCCTTTCCATATGATTGGTTTCCTTCGTAATTCCATATGTTTGTTTTAACAGACTTGTGGTTGCCAAGGGAGAGGAGGGAGGGAGTGGGATGGACTGGGAGTTTGTGGTTAGTAGATGCAAACTATATATTACATTTGGAATGGATAAGCAGTGAGCACAGGGAGCTAGATCCAATCCCTTGAGCTAGAACATAATGGAAGATAATCTGAGAAAAAGAATGTGTGTGTGTATATATATATGTATGACTGGGTCACTTTACTGTATGGCAGAAATTGGCACAACATTGTAAATCAACTTTACTTTAATTAAAAATGTGCATCAGGAGTTCCCGTCGTGGCACAGTGGAAACAAATCCAACTAGGAACTATGAGGTTGCGGGTTTGATCCCTGGCCTCACTCAGTGGGTTAAGGAAATGGCATTGCCATGAGCTATGGTGTAGCTCGAAGACGAGGCTTGGATCTGGCGTTGCTGTGGCTCTGGTTGTAGGCTGGCAGTTGTAGCTCTGCTTAGGCCCCTAGCCTGGGAACCTCCATAAGCCGCAGGTGCGACCCTCAAAACAAAACAAAAAAAAATGAACAAAACAACAACAGCAAAAAAAGACCAAAAAATGTGCATCAAAAGGTAAATTAAAAAATAAAGAGAAAAACCAAAAACCAAAAAACTCCTAAACCCATTTTTTTGGAGTTCCCTGGTGGCCTAGGGGTTAAGGGTTTGGCATTGTCACTGCTGTGGTGTGGGTTTGATCCCTGGCCTGGGAACTTTTTATGTGGTGGGTGCAGGAAATAAAATGAAATAAAAACAGTTTTCAGATAAAAATGGCTTCCTCAGATGCCATGAGGTCCACAGTGCAGAAAAGGGGTAGAACCCCTGCAGAATGCTGGGCCCCACTCCTACCTATTTCTGTTGCCAGTGCTGTGGGATCTTGCGAAAATCACTTTCCTTTTCTATGCCTCAGTGTCTTCATTTGTAAGGTGGAGCCTGTAGTGCGGGCGCGCGCTTGCGCGCACACACACACACACACACACACACACACACGCGCGCGCGCGCGCACACACACACACACACACATATCTTTTTTCTTCTTTTTTGGCAGCCCTGTGGCATATGGATTTCCCAGGCCAGAGAGCAGATCAGAGTCACAATTGCCACCAACACAGCAGCTGCAGCCATGTGGGATCCTCAACCCGCTGGGTCAGGTGGGGACGGAAGCTGCGTCCCAGCGTTGCAGAGACGCCACTGATCCTGTTGCGCCACAGTGGGAACGCCTGTAGCACCTATTTTGAATGCTTGTTGGAAGGAAGCAGCCAGGCCACCCAGAGATTGTCAGGAGGGGTCTTTTCTTCCACTGTCACACAGGGAGGGCCTTGGGGCCAGCCGGGCTTGTCTTGCAGGGGGAGCTGGGCTGGCTGGCTTTTGAATCCTGGTTCTGCCACTGGGATTCAATTAGCTGCCATCCTGGGCTGGGTAATTAACCTCTCTGTTCTCAGTTTTCTCTCATCTTTCATTTGGAAATGATAGTGGCTGCAGCTCGTGGTAACTGCAGATCCTTAAACCACTGAGCGAGGCCAAGGATCGAACCTGCCTCCTCATGGACACTATGTTGGAGTCTTAACCTGCTGAGCCGCAATGGGAACTCCAGAATCTAGATTTTTCAAGTGATTTTCCCATTTTCAAGTGTTGGAATCTAATTCAAAAATTTAAAAATACTACACAAAAGACAAAAAAAAAAAAAAAAAAAAGGAATTCCCATCGTTGCGCAGCAGAAAGGAATCTGACTAGGAACCATGAGGTTGCTGGTTCAATCCCTGGCCTTGCTCAGTGGGCTAAGGACCCTGCGTTGCCGTGAGCTGTGGTGCAGGTTGCAGAAGCAGCTCGGATCCCACGTTGCTGTGGCTGTGGTATAGGCCGGCAGCTGTAGCTCCGATTGGACCCCTAGCCTGGGAACCTCCATATGCCGTGGGTGTGGCCCTAAAA
This sequence comes from Sus scrofa, assembly GCF_054392235.1. Taxonomy (NCBI): domain Eukaryota; kingdom Metazoa; phylum Chordata; class Mammalia; order Artiodactyla; family Suidae; genus Sus; species Sus scrofa. The sequence continues at coordinate 18,912,096 of NC_139385.1, forward strand.
AGACAAAAAACAAACAAATAAATAAATAAAATAAAATAAATAGAAATACTATATGTATTCAGAAAGAGAGAAACAGAAGGAACCAAAAAACAAACAAACAAAAAAACAAACAACACAAAAAAACCCCTGAAAAAAACAAAAAACAAACAAAAAACCCCCCAAAACCAAAATACAGGAAACAAAATAAAAAATCTCAAAAAGTTGTCTTCAAACCAGTTTTCTGACCTGGTCTGAAGACAAATTTTTGACCCACCCTGTCCTATGTCCTTTGCTGCCTAGCAACCCCCATTTTTGAGATGGGAGAATGGGGAGGCCCAGAGTGGTTAGAGGACTTGCCCAAAAGATGGGGGGGGGCACTCTGGGGGAGGGGGCAGACCTCAGCCTTGGACATCTGAATTCTTCCTACCACACTCTTTCTCCCAGCCTCCTCCTCGGGCCCTGGCCTGCGTGGGCCAGAGCTTATCTTCAAGGCCTGCTTCTGGATCCTAAAGAGAAAGAAAAATCACTGTGCTCTGACACTGAAGGCCAAGGGCGCCATGACACATCTAAAATGTTCAGTGACTGTCCCTGGGTTCCAGCAGAGCCATTTCTAAAGGGCACGTCTGCCAGAGTCATTTCTAAATTGACAAGGACTGGAGCCTTGTGGAACCTTGGGGGCCATCAGGCATTGTCAAAATCTGTTCCAGTGATAAACTCATATATCCAATTAATTGTGAGCTCAGAGGAGAACCACTTGTTTCTCTGGGCCCAGCTCGTCAGCTTGATACGCCACTGCTTACCGAGGAGCCTCCGATGTGCCAGGAACTAGACTGGGTGGGCTGGGTGAGGGGAGGGCGGTCAGTGTGCAGCCACGATCTCTTTTAACTTGCCCAGAAACTGTGTGAAATGGGTGGTGTGGACTCTGTTTTCTATCCAAAGAGACTGAGGCTCAGAGAGGTTAGGTCAGGGTTCAAGGTCAAATCTAGACCCTCTGGACCCCCCAAGTCCAGGCTCCTTCCCTCTCAGTGAGGCATCTGATGAAGAAGCTTCCTTCTTTGCTGAGGTCAGTCTTGGGGCCTTGGGGTAGTCAGGAGAGGCTTCTTGGAGGAGGTGATCTGGAAGAAAGAAGATGTATTAGTTTCTTGCAGCTGTTGTAACAAATGAGCCCGCACATAATAGCTGAAAATAACATGGATTTATCTTAAAATTCTGAGGATCAGAATTCTGCCATGAGCCTTATGGGCTAAAACAAAGTGTTGGCATTTCTTTCTGGAGGCTCCAGGGGAGGACCTGTTTCCTTGCCTTTTCTAGTGTCTAGAGTCTTCCTGATTTCCTTGGCTCGTGGCCCCCACCACTCCAACCTCTGTGTCTATCGTCACATCTCCTATTCCTGATTCTGATCCTCTTGCTTTCTTCTTTTAAGGACCCTTGTAATCACATTGGGCCCATCCAGTTAATCCAGGATCATGTCTGCATCTCAAGATCACAATCATGTCTGGCAGGTCCCACCTGCCATGAAAGGTACCATATTCACAGGTTCTGCATATTAAGATACGGACACCTTTGTGGCCATTATTAAGCTTCCCCCAGAAGAGGACAACTCTTCAAGGACAAGGGCCATGCTGGAGTGGCCATGCAAAAGGGGACGTGGACTGTTCAGCAAGCAGCTGGGGCTGAGAGTGGAAGAGGGCAGGGCTGCTTACCCAGTCATCAAGGGTACAGATCCTGTATTAAGACACTTGAGGAGTTCCCATCGTGGCTCAGTGATTAACAAATCCGACTAGGAACCATGAGTGGTGGGTTCGATCCCTGGCCTTGCTCAGTGGGTTAAGGATCTGGTGTTGCCGTGAGCTGTGGTGTAGGTTGCAGACGTGGCTCGGATCCCGCATGGCTGTGGCTCTGGCGTAGGCCGGTGGTTCCAGCTCCAATTCGACCCCTAGCCTGGGAACTTCCATATGCTATGGGAGCAGCCCTAGAAAAGGCAAAAAGACCAAAAAAAAAAAGACGCTTGAACTTCACCCTCTAGAGCAGTGCCCCTCACACTGGAAGCTGTATCCAGGTCAGCTGGGGATCTGCTTAACAAGTAGGTCTTGAGTCAGTAGGTCTGCTTTGAGTACAGAGGCTCTAGACAAGGGCGGTTCTGGAAAAGATGGTAACTGACACAGAAAACAGACCCACCCATGCCCTGTGTTTCCAGAGCCACATGCTGATGGGCATTTGAATGGCACTCCATTCCTAGGCACTTGCCCAACATTTTTGCACATCCAAGAGAGGCCACCTAGGCCTCCAGTCAAAGCCTAAAAGGTTCTTTCTGACCCATGAAAGGAAAATTCCCAGGATCATGACCTTGGGTCCCTCCCCAGTCCTCTCAGGCCCTCATGGACAGGATGGGGGGAGCTGGAATTCTAGATAAGATGAGTCTTGGAAATAGCCCTTTTGGACCAGTTGAATCAACCTGGGCATATTTTTAGAGCTGGATGCCTTTCTTTTGAATCTGACTCTTTGAAAATTGGCACCCTCATGTGTGGGGTGGCATGGTGTTTGCTAGAACCCCCTCCTCCCTGAGGAAGCCAAAAAACTGGAGAGTTTGCTGTATTTTTCACTCCCACATGCAGGTATCAGGAAGGACCATGCGGGGTCTCCAAACATGGTATCGCTGCGGAGAGTCAGGGAGAGGAATGACCTTAGACATTGGGGGGGGGAGGCTGTAAATTCAGATGCTCACGAGAGCTGAGCAGGAATCATGAAGGCGTGAGGGAGGCTGAGTTGGGGGCCCTGTGCTGATCCAGAAGTCCATGCCCTGTTGGAGGGACCCTGTGCGGATGGAATCCTGCAAATCCTGCATTCGGGTTCTGCATCCGCCCATGTCACAAACAAATCCAGAAATCTGGATTTTTATATGAAGTCTCCTATTTTTAAATGTTGATAATGAATTCAGATATTTTTAAAATACTGTGTGGGCCAAACAAGACGATTTTGTGGGCTGGCTTTGGCCTGTTGGCAGCTTGCTTGAGAATCCACTTGTTTGACCGAGAGGGAAACTGAGGCCTCCAGAGGCACCGGGACCTTGCAGAGGTCCCCAGGCATCAGGGCTGGAGCTCAGGGCTGTAGACGTGCAATGCAGCCACCATCTTCAGGGCAAGCCCTTTATCCCCAAACCTTAATCCCTGTGCCTCTGATATAGAGTCATCCCAATCAAAGCAACAACAACAAAAAGCAAAAACACCCAGTGGAGGTCCCGTCTTGGCGCAGCGGAAACAAATCCGACTAGGAACCATGAGATTGCAGGTTTGATCCCTGGCCTCACTCAGTGGGTTAAGGATCTGGCATTGCCATGAGCTGTGGTATAGGTCACAGACGTGGCTCAGATCTGGCGTTGCTGTGGCTGTGGTGTAGGCCTGCAGCTGTAGCTCCGATTAGACCCCAAGCCTGGGAACCTTCGTATACCATGGTTGTGGCCCTAAGAAAGCCCAAAAAACAATCTATGCAACACCGAGCAGCCTGGGAGCTGGAAGACCCCACCCCACCTCCATCTCCATCTGCTCCCAACCTGCTTTTTGACATGGGCACATCCTACCTCCTCTCTGGGCTAACTTCTTCTCTGCAGGTGGAAGGCTGAGGGCCCCGTGACCCCCAGAGTGCCTCCCCATGGTTCTTGGAGGCCTCTGGCTTTCTCCTCCAGTCCCTGCGGGTCCCTGCCTCTGAGCTTCCAATATTGACATTTCATAAACAGCAGCTGTCATGGAGCCTCTGTTTCCAGTCTCAGAGGTCCTGGCCCGTGTCGTTTGCATGATTTAACATGCTGAGTTTCAGAGGGCGTGTCACCGAGCCCACAGCCAGCAGCCACCATGCCACGACTTATTGATTTGACATATTAAACACATGGATCTGGGAAGGAAAAGGGTTTTCTCTTAAAATGTCATTGCGTCTGGGGATTTCATGTGATTTCGTAACAGTCCCCCTCTGCCCCCGTCCCAGGGAGGGTTTTAGGTATCCAGGGGCTGAGATGCACTTGTTCCAGGCCGCCTCCTCCTTGGCTGCATTCCACGGCAATAACAACGATGACAACAATTACAGTAATGGCTAGTGCTCTTGCTATGCGCCGAGGACTGCGCTTAGCACTTCACTCAGCCATTGACTGGCTTTATCCTCAGCACAGTCCCTAAGTGGCCACTGGATCTATACGTGAAAAAACAGGTACATCAGGAGATTCCACTTGCTCAAGTCTCCCCAGCCAGGTAAGTGGCAGAGCGAGGTGTCAACTTAGGTGGCCTGGCCCCCGTCCGTGCTCTTCACCCCTATGCTGCCTCTTGTAATTATTGTAATTGCTAACAATTACCCTAATTAGGAAGTAATAGTAATGCTTAGCTTTCTTGAATGCTTTCCAGCTGTCAGGCTCGCGTGACTTAAAGATATCGTCCCATTTAATGCTCATGACACGTCTATTTGGCCCATTTTTCAAATGAGGAAATGGAGGGCAGAGGGGCAAAGCCCCCAGCTTAGGGGGGCCTTCAAGAACCCCCCTCACACCTTGAAGACCTGGTTTCCACCTGTGAGTTTCCCCTCAGCCAAGGAGCTGGGTCTGGAAACTGTCTCGGCGAGAGAGGGCTTCCTGGGCAAAAGGGAGATCGTTCTTGCAAACCCATCAATTCCATCAATGGAAGGTCAGAGTTGGTGTCATGAAGATGTTTTTTAAAAAGGCAAAAAGTGCAGCTAACAGGATTAGCTGTCACCCCACAGGCCCTGCACCTGATGAGAAATTCTTTCATTTCTTCGGCCCCGGGAGGTCACCAGTGCTTAGCTGCAAATCGAGCCATTAGCGGCAAGTTTCAGAGACTTGAAACAATCGTCTCTGTGATTATTGAGCTTTTCAGGGGTGGCACCAAGGCTCCCTGCTGATCCTACCTTGAGGCTGCCAGCCCACTGTCCTTCCCAGCTTACTTTCTTTACACGTGCGAGTGTTCCATAACACTAAGAGGGGGCATTGATTTTTAGGCCAGGCACTGGGCAATGATTCCCAATTGTTTCATTATTCCCATTCTGTCTTCTCTCTCTTTGCCAGAGGCCAACAAGGAGAGTCTAGCATTGACTCAGGTTTTTCCGGAGTTGACTCACCTTTTTCTATATACATTTCAAAGGTGAACTGCAGGAGTTCCCTCTGTGGCACAGTGGGTTAAGGATCTGGCATTGCTGCAGCCGTGGTATAGGGGAGGTCGAAACGGCCACTCAGATTCAGTCCCTAGCCTGGGAACTTCCATATGCTGTGAATGTGGAAAAAAAAGAAAGAAGGAAGGAAAGGAAGGAAGGATGGAAGGAAGGGAGGGAGGAAGGAAAGATGGAAGGAAGGAAGGATGGAAGGAAGGCAGGAAGGAAGAATGGAAGGGAGGGAGGAAGGAAGGAAGGCAGGAAGGATGGAAGAAAGGAAGGATGGATGGTAGAAAGGAAGGAAGGAAGGGTGGAAGGATGGAAGGATGGATGGAAGGAAGAATAGAAGGGAGGGAGGGAGGAAGGAAAGATGGAAGGAAGGAAGGATGGAAGGAAGGCAGGCAGGAAGGATGGAAGGAATGAAGGAAGGATGGAAGGAAGGGAGGGTGGAAGGAAGGCAGGAAGGAAGGATGGAAGGGAGGGAGGAAGGAAGGATGGAAGGCAGGAAGGATGGAAGGAGGGATGGAAGGATGGATGGAAGGAAGGAAGGCAGGAGGGATGGAAGGAAGGAAGGCAGGAAGGATGGAAGGAAGGGAGGGAGGACGAAAGATGGAAAGGAAGGAAAGAAGGAAGGATGGATGGAAGAAAAGGAAGGAAGGGTGGAAGGAAGGATGGAAGGATGGAAGGAAGGCAGGAAGAAAAGGATGGATGGAAGAAAGGATGGATGGAAGGAAGGATGGAAGGAAGGCAGGCAGGAAGGATGGAAGGAATGAAGGAAAGATGGAAGGAAGGATGGAAGAGAGAAAACTGCAGATCAGCAATGCTCATATCTGAATGTGTTTCAGCATCACCTGGAGGGCCCATTAAGACCCAGCTGGGCTCCACTCTCAGAGTTTTGGATTCAGTATGGCCCAAGAACTTGCACCACAAGTCCCCAAGTGCTGCTGCTGCTGCTGGTCAGGGGGCCATGCTGAGACCACTGGCTTAGATCACTACTCTCATTGGTTCCCTTGAACCAAAGAAATGATGTGCCGAGGAGGCTCCCTGCAGGACACAGAATCCCCCAAATGGTTCAAATCAAGGCACTTAAAGAGCTCACAGAGCCGTGAGAAGGGTTAGGAGAACCTTAGGCCCCCCAAAGGCCGACGACAGAGGGGAGCTATTACCAGCCTTGGGTGGTAAGAAAAAAAAGGCAGAAAAGTGTTCTGGAGCCTGTAAATAGTAGCCAAGACAACAGAGCTGTAGTCATGGGCAAGAGGGTGAAGCTCCTGCCAGAGCAGTGGACACAGTGGGGGCGGGGGCAGAAACACCTCTCTCCTCCTGTGCTCCGTGCTCAGATTTCCAGCTGGTGCCCCCCCACCCTTTGCTGACTCAGAGGGCCATGGAGCCTGGGGATGCCAATCTAAGGAGTCTGCCCCCTGGGGCACAGAGCAGGGTGGGGGGTAGAGAGACGTGGTCTGGGAGGAGAGGGAGAGGATGGGCATGGTCCTGGGCACAGAAGGCAACTGGCACACTGTTGCTGATGTCTGCCTAGGTGCTGCTGAAGAGCTGAGCCCTCTCCTTGTTTTCAGCAATGAACACGTGGTAGGAAGGTGTTAAGGACACAGGAGCACTAAACTGAGATGCTTTCGATTAGAGCTGATAAGAATCGTAAAACGAATGGAAATGTGACTATTGAGTAGCGTTTTCACTCTTTGATTCAGACAATTTAAGGTTATGGTTCTTCACCCTTGACACAGGATGGGGTTCCCTGGTCCTAGCACTTGATGCTCCCCACATGACGGATCAATACACTGAGGGTTGGGGTTAGGAATTGTGACTTTATTCGGAAAGCCAGCAGACTGAGATGATGGAGGGACTAGTGTCCCAAAGAACCATCTTACCTATCAAAGCTTCTTTGATACTAAAAGGGGAGAGAGGGTGTGGTTGATTGTTGCTAACTTCTTGGTGCGGGAATCCTTTGTTCTTGCAGCTGCCCCAGTAGGTCGGGTCATGATGTTTCTGTAAACCTCCCACAAGACAAATGTTATTCTCTGTTCTGCAGGGGTTTTGTTTTGTCTTTTTTTGCCATTTCTTGGGCTGCTCCCACGGCATATGGAGTTTCCCAGGCTAGGGGTCGAATCGGAGCTGTAGCCGCCGGCCTACACCAGAGCCACAGCAATGCGGGAATCCGAGCCACTTCTGCAGCCTACACCACAGCTCATGGCAATGCCAGATCCTTAACCCACTGAGCAAGGCCAGGAATTGAACCTGCAACCTCGTGGTTCCTAGGCGGATTCGTTAACCACTGTGCCATGATGGGAACTCCTGTTCTGCAGTTTTAAATCTCTATATGAATGGAAACGTGTTACACCTTTAAAGGCCAGAGCCTGGAGAATGGGCTACCCTATCTATTTCAGGTTGTAGGCAAAGACAATAGGATACAAAGGTTAAAGTAAAAGCAGCAGATTCAGCATATAATCATATGTGTTCTTCCCTATTACAGTGGCAAACACAGATTTGAAGGTACCCTCCCCTCCCCACCCCCACCCCCTGCCAGTGTTACCCATCCAGCGTTCTTATTCATCAACTTACGTTGGGCATAGGTTGAGGGCTGCTGCTGGGTTGGAGGGCAGGATGGTGTCAATCCCCCAGAAGGTGGGAGGTGGGTCCTGGTGACCAGGGCAAGCCCTGGGGCAGAGAGGTGCTGGCAGGTGGGCAGGTGCATTGATGTGCTGTGGGCAGGGATGGGTACAGCACCCACAGTGTCATCTTACAGCCCCCTCTTCATCCCTCCCTGGAGGATTTTTTTTTCCTTCTGAGGGCTGCACCTGCGGCATATGGAAGTTCCCAGGCTAGGGTTGAATCGGAGCGACAGCTGCCAGCCTACACCACAGCCACAGCAACGCCAGATCGGAGCTGCATCTGCAGCCTTTGCTGCAACTTATGGCAATGCTGGATCCTTAACCCACTGAGTGAGGCCAGGGATTGAACCTGTGTCCTCATGGATCCTAGGCAGTTTCCTAATCCCCTGAGCCACAAGGGGAACTCTTCCCCTGGAGTACTGATGTGCCTGTGGATTCCACGTCCACCCTTTTCTCTTTTGCTCTACATGCTTTTGGCAGGCATCCATCTCTAACATCATGGCAAACATTTAGTGTGTGTCCCCGTCTTGCCAGGGCCCCTGGATCCCTGTCTGAGCGCCAGCTGCCTCCTGACATCTCTGCTGGAGACTCTGCACATGCAGCAGTGGCCTTGTCACCTTACTGCCGTAACATTGTCCTGTTCTTACTGAAGAGCAATGACCATCTGCTTATCTAGATGCCTGTGCTGGAAATGTGGCCCCACTCTGGACTCCTTCCTCTCCTTTGCCACTGCATTCATGGGTCGGCAACCCACTGAACTCATCCCTCTCTGGAGTTACGGGGCTCCCCACCTGTCCACACCTCCATCGTTGTCAGGGCCCAGGCCGCCACTGTTTCTCCGTGGAGTGTGGCCAAAGCCTCCAGCGGGTCTCCCAGCCAGGCCCCCTTCCAGAGCCAGCCTTTCTTTGCTAAGGCCTTTAGGATGGCACCTGCCTCTGCAGCATGGGCCAAGCCCATCTTCCTCAGCCTGGCTCTCAGCATCTTTAGTGCCTACCTGCTGTTCCCTGAGGCCTCCTTCCCCACCACACCTGGTGGCCAGCTGGGCTCAGAGTCTCTGAGAATCCCCTCCACCACCATAATCCCCCTTGATGGCCATCTTCTTGCAGGAATCCTGGGTTTCTTGCCCGGAGGTGGGGCACACCCACAGCCTATGGAAGTTCCCAGGCCAGGGATGGAATGTGAGCCACAGCTGCAGCCTAGGCCACAGCTGCGGCAATACCAGGTCCTTAACCCACTGCACCACAGGGGAACTCCTGATTCAGGAATCCTTTGAGATGCTGGCAGGCATATAAATGAGTGCTGTAGCCAAGGACCCCTACTCCCCCAATATCCCTCAGGGGCCCCCCGTGACCAGCCCCAGAGCCAAGAATGATATGACTTCCAAGTGGCCCCTCTATCCTGCCACCTTGCCACTTCTCTACCCATGATGGTTCCTGGAGTCAGAGAGGCCTGCGTTTGCACCCAGACTGACTGTACCACATTCCAGCTGTGGAGACCTGTTGCTTAACCCCTCAGAACCCAAGTTCGCTCATCTGCAAAAGGGGTGCTGCCTTGCTGCCTTGCAGGTTGTTAGGAGGCTTGGGGATAGCATGCACGTCAATGCTAGCGTCTAAAGCCAGAGTCCCAGGAAGCCAATCTATGTGCAAATCATTTATAAAGGAAAGGCCCCAGGGGAGAGTAGGAGTGGAATTGGGAGAGCAAGACAGGGACAGGAGGGAGGCAAGTGACGAGAGGCTGTCAGGCCAGGGCCCAGGAAGGGCAGTTTTCCGTCTTGGCCCCCTGGGGGCTTTGCAGTGTGGGTCACCTCCCAGATTTTCTCCACCAGAGCCTAAGGGCAGGACCACTGGTCAGCCACTGGCTGACAACGGTGTTAGCGCAAGTCTGCGTGCCCAGCGCGCAGTGAGGGGCCATACAGGCTGAAATGTCAGCGTTTGGACTAGAGAAAGGTTTATGGCAGGGCCATGCAAGGAGAGGGGTGACTTGTGCCCCCCCAAATATCCCAAACTCCTCCAACCAAAATTGCAAAGTATTTTTATTTTTTTCTTATGTATTTATTGTATTGCCATGTCATTTATTTTTTGAATTGTTTTCATAATGATTTTTCTGTTTTCCATTATAGCTGGTTTACAGTGTTCCGTCAGTTTTCTACTGGACAGCAAGGTGACCCAGGCACACATACATGTATACAGCAAAGTATTTTTAAAAATTTTTAATTTATTTATGTTTTTTACTCAATGAATTTATTACATTTGTAGTTGTACAATGATCATCACAATCCAGTTTTATAGAATTTCCATCCCACACCCCCAGTGCATCCCCCCACCCCCGAAACTGTCTCCTTTGGAGACCATAAGGTTTTCAAAGTCTGTGCGTCAGTATCTGTTCTGCAGAGAAGTTCATTTTGTCCTTTTTTCAGATTCCACATGTCAGTGAAAGCATTTGATGTTGGTGTCTCATTGTATGGCTGACTTTACTTAGCATGATAGTTTCTAGGTCCATCCATGTTGCTAAAAATGCCGGTGTTTCATTCCTTTTAATGGCTGAGTACTATTCCACTGTGTATATGGACCCCATCTTCTTGATCCACTCCTCTGTCGATGGACATTTAGGTTGCTTCCATGTCTTGGCTATTGAAAAGAGTGCTGCAATGAACATCAGAGTACATGTGTCTTTGCGAGTCATGGTTTTCTCTGGATAGATACCCAGGAGTGGGAAGCCAAGTATTTTTAAAGGCAAAGTGAGGGAGGGGCATGGTTGGTGGTTGCAAACTTCTTGGTGCGGGCATCCTTTGTTCCTGCAGCTGTCCACAAGGTCAGGTCACCTCCAACTTCAGAGGGGAGCTAAAGCAGAGGCTCTGGGGGAACAGCCAGCCTCTGGATGGCCCCACAGGGTCCTGCTCGGGTACAATAGCCCAGAGGGGAAAACAAGAAGTTCCCAGGCACTTTCTGAATGAAGATGGGCGAAATGAAGGCTAGTGTCTCAAAGACAATCCTCCAAAAATAGAAAGACTAAAATGAGGGACAAGGACATGGGTGGACCATGAACATTGTCCAGTCTGACTTGGCGTGTGATAAATGCCTAATAACCCTGGCCCTTATTGTGACAATGTGGCTACGCTTAGCATCACCACAGCCACGCAGCAACCACTCCACTTCTTACTATAGTTATTAATTTCCTTGGCTTGGGTGGGCTGAAACTTTCAGACAGATGCTCTGAGCCCCGTGGGTAGGTAGATAGGGAAATAAATCTGGCAGAAAGAAGAAGCCTAACCCCAGCCACGCCGCGGAGATTCTAGTGCCTGCTCTTCCACGGTGCACTTACTCCTGGAGCATCTCAACCCCGCACGCCCATCCCAGCTCCCATCCCATCTGAAAGAGCCCAGCCGGGTCCTGCTGTGGGGTGGTGGGTGGGGTGGAGGCTTGGCTTGGGGCCCACTTGGACACGATAACAGCTCCCGGGGGAGCGGGGGCGGCTCGGGGGAGGTGGCTGAGTCAGTGAGCGGCACAGTGGCCCGCCCACCAGCCGGGCAACAGCAGCTGGAGCCGGAGGGAAAGGCTGCTGGGAGGGAGATCAGGCCTCCCCCAGGGCAGCCACCCCCCTGGCACAGCCCAGCTTGGCCCTCCACCTCCTGCCTTCTTTTCCTCCCTGCTTCCTGGTGGGCCTTGGGCCAGCGAAGGGCCTCAGAGGCTGTGAGTGTACAGTGCCAGGGGGTGTTTTAACAACATCTAGGCTGCCAAGAGCGCATTATTCTCTTACTGCAATCCAAGGGATTGCCCAGGAGATGCGATATTTTTGTAGGGAAAAAAAGAAAAAAAGTTCTTTAAAGCTCTGAAAGCCCTGTTGCGTTAGGAATGATATAGTGGGTGTCTGAGAATCTGGATCCTTCCTCAAGGAACAGACAGGGGCTCAGAAACTGCTCTGTGTTTGCCTCCTTCACTGGAGAGTGTACATCGGGTGTCCCTAGGACGTTAACACGGAAGGAACACTTTGTGCAAAGGCAGAGGAGTAGAAGAGAACGGGTTCGACAGCTTCAGAGAAGAGAAAAGCTGAGGATCAGGACTCTTGGTTGTCGGAGAGAAAAGTCCTCCTGGCTTAGGCCAAGACAAGGAGTTCTTGGTTCATGATGGAAAGAACAAATGACTGACAGCTTTAGGAATTGCTGGATCTAGGGGCTCAAACAATGTCCTACCATATGATCTTCCTTCGCCTCTCTGTGTTGCTTTCCCTTGGCCTTGCCTCTGCCCTCGGGAAGGCCTTTGCTACTTGAGGCCCTCGCTTCCATCCTTACACCTCCCCAGCCTCAAACGCAGTAGAAACTATTGGGAATTTCTTTCCCAATAGTTGCAGCAAAATCCTGTGCCTGACTCTCGTTGAACTGACTTGGGTCATGTATCCATCTCTGGCTGACCAGGCCTGGTCCATAGTCCCTTCTGTCAAGTGTGGGCCTTGCTCCAAGCCCTGGGGTTAGTGGGGCTCGGAAGGTGAGTCACGTGATGTGTTCCATCTCCTACTTTCTGTGCTTTTTTCTCGGAAATCATATGTGCTTCCACAATTTCATTTCTCCCTCTAGCCTTGACCTCCACTCAGGGACCCCTGGGCTCCATTTCCAGTCCCCACCAAAGTTCCTCTCTTCAGACAACAGTATTAACACCCACAAATTGAGCTTTCACTATGTGCGAAGCCCAAGCTGGTTATGTTACTGTGTAATTGACTCCTCGCAGCACCCCAATACTATGAGATAGGTGTTCTTATTGCCCCCATTCCAAAGGCGAGGAAACTGAGGCACAGGAAGGTTTGCTCCTGAACCAATGACTAGAGTCAGACAGGCACAGAGCTCTGATTGGCCAGATAATGAGTCATGTGCCCAAATGTGGAGCCAGGATGTGGATGGGCTGCCACTGAACTGCACAGATGGAGAGAGGAGAGGGGTTCTCTAAATAAAAAGCATGTAGGAAAAAGGGCGAATAATGTAGGATGGGAGAAATAGATGCCCCCTAAACTAGGTGGTGGCAAATGATGGTAACCCACTTTGGACTGGTGTGGGGGAAGAGGGAGCTGTGCTGTCTTAAGGAATAAAAGGAAAGTTTGGAAGCCAGATGGGCTGGAAGGATGGGGTGCAGCTGGCCTTCAGGAACAGCTGGAACCAGGCACTCACACTGTCAAGAGTCCCTGGGCTCTGCTTTTGGCCTTTCTTCACTTCAGTGGATTCCACGCTCAGATTTCTAGAGAAGGGCTTGGATTGGCCAGTTCTAGGTCACATGATCACAATGGGCCAATAGGTTGTGCCCAAGAGGGTGGGCCCACAGCAGAACACGGCAGCTCCTGGGAGACCCACAAGGCTGAAGCTGAGGGAATAGCAGTGGTGGTTTCTAGAAAAAAGCGGAGTCGGGTACAGGGTAGATAAAAGTGCAGGTGTCCCTTACAGCAAACATGATGTATGTAAGAGCTGGGATGCTTATAGCTGCAGGCAATAGAGAACATCATACTGGCCAGCTTAGCCACCAGGAAGCTCTTAGGGCTGGTGGCTGGCGGGGGGGGGGGGGGGGGGGCAATGAGGTCACCTTTCCATCACTCTGCTTAGCAACTAGTGTCAGTCTCATCCTAAGGCAGGTGCCCTCCAGGCCATGAGATGGTTCCCAGTGGCAGTCATCTAACAGATGAGAAAAGATGGCATATAGTTCACGTGCCTGGCGGGACCAGTAACCATCATTCCAAGAGCACCACGCTCTGACTGACTTAGGCAGGGGTTCCTGAGCCGGTCCGCGTGAGGAGGATGGTTGGCCATGATTGCCTTACCTCATCGGGACCCACCCTAGAACCCAGGTCTTCTCTAAAACGACTTGATTCCCCCAACCCGAGGGCATGGGGTCGAAGGAACGCAGGGAGAGTCCACCCTGTGTGTCTTCATCTCACGCCCTCCCTGCCTCCTCCGTGCAGGGGTCCTGTGGCTGTCGGTGGTCTCCGAGGTGCTCTACATCCTCCTGCTGGTGGTCGGTTTCAGCCTCATGTGTCTCGAGCTCTTCCACTCCAGCAATGTCATCGACGGGCTCAAGCTCAACGCCTTCGCGGCCGTCTTCACGGTGCTCTCAGGTAAAAGGGCCTTGGGCAACGCGGCAGGAGCGCACTAGCGCCCACCCTGAGCTCAGAGGCAAGGGAAATGCAGGCGGCGGCACCCCTCTCGGGCTAAGTCCTGATTGGTCCACCGGAGTGACCGTGGGCCAATCACCGCTCTTCTCTGAGCCTCAGTGTTGCAATTTGCAAAGTGCGGTTTGTTGGCTTCCTTATACTTTCATTCAGCCTTGTTTATTGTCTCGTGGGCCGGATAATGTGCTATTAAGTGCTGGGGTTATGGTAATGAATGGAAACAGACAGTTCCAGTGCTTCATGGAGTTTAACACGTTGGGAGAGAGGTGAATTAGCTAGAGATGTATTCAAGATGATGAACCCCACGTGGATGCGTGATGGATTGAATTTGTGGCACACGGGAGAGGGAGGTGATGCTGAGATGGGGCGGACGGTGGTGTCGTCCACCGGGATGTAAACGGGGAGTGGCGGGCACATCACTCCTCGGCTTTAGCTTATTTGCCCTTGAGGCATCCATGGGGAGATGGCCAGCGGGAAGCTGCATGAAAAAACACATTTGAAAAAGCTCAAGGGTGAGTGTGGCGTGAGCAAAGACGGTGGGCAAAGGCCAAGGATTATGAGGGGTTTAGGAAGAATGAGATGGTGGCGGCAGCATCTGACTTTGGGAGGTGGAGACAAGACTCCAAGAAAAGGTCACTGGATTTGGTGGCCAGGCGCCCAGAATAGTTTCAGCAGATCCTGGGGGGGGGGGGGGGTTAGGTGGAGGGCTTGCCAGAAGGAAGTAAAAGGAGCCTGCAAACCATAACTTCAGGAGGCCTGACAGCTAGAGCCGTGGCTTGGCTGTGGATGACATCTGTTCCTAAAAAGCCAAATGTAAATTGAATTTCTATAAATCTAATCCTATTCTTCATGCGCCGGAAGAACCCTCTATTTAATGACACCGAAATGATGAGCCTTTTGGTGAGGGAAATAATCACCCCCTAATTGAGATATGTATATGTAACAGAAGGAGCTCTCAAAGAAGAGAATTCAGGAAATTAGAAATTAGAGCATGCTCCATAGATCAGAACATGTGCGTTGTCGTTCCCAGGATGTGGGAAGTCTAACCAGAAGAGTCAAGAGAAGCAAAGAAAAATAGTGTGATCCGTGCAGCACAATGTTGATTTTGGCCCCCGTTTACCCTGTTTTCAGCTATTCCAGATCAAGAGACTATTTATTCGTTTTGTTGTTGTTGTTGACGATGTTACATGTGTCTATTATGCTTGAAATCAGTTTTCACTCGTGGTTCTTTTTTCATATTTTATTTAAAACTTTAAACTTTTTTTTCTTTTTAGAGTTTTACCTGCAGCCTATGGAAGTTCCCAGGCCAAGGTTTGAATTGGAACCGCGAGCTGAAGCCTACGCCACAGACACAGCAACACCAGATCCCAGCAGCATCTACGACCTGTGCCACACCTTGGGGCAACACCAGATCCTTAACCCACTGATGGAGGCCAGGGATCGAACCTGCATGCTCACGGACCTTGTGTCCGGTTCTTAACAAGCTGAGCCACAAGGAGAACTCCTTTTTTTTTTCCCCATATTTTATTCATTTACTCAACCAACGCTCACTGAAGGCCTGCTGGGCTCCAGGCACTATACTAGATTTGGGGGAGTTGAAGACAAAAATAATGACTCAGTCCTTGGCTTCTTGAAATTTGTGATCTTGTAGAGACACAGACTCATCAAATGATTGTAACACTGGTGGGTTGAGCTCCATGAACCGGGCGTGGTAAGTCCTGGAGGGGAGCACATACATTTGCCCCGGAGGTGGGGATCAGTGGGGCCGAGCATGGGAAAGTCACTCTTTGAGCTGAGACTTGGGGAAAAACTTGAAGGGAGTTCCCATTGTGGCTCAGTGGTTACGAATCCGACTAGGAGGAACCATGAGATTGCGGGTTTGATCCCTGGCCTTGTTCAGTGGGTTAAGGATCTGGTGTTGCCGTGAGCTGTGGTGTAGGTCACAGACCCGGCTCAGATCCTGCGTTGCTGTGGCTGTGGTGTAGGCCAGTGACTACAGCTCTGATTTGACCCCTAGCCTGGGAACTTCCATATGCTGTGGGTGTGGCCCTAGAAAAGACAAAAAAAAAAAAAAAAAGCAAAAAAACAAACAAAAAAAACTTGAAGGGTTAGCTTGAGGGACAGCTCTGGGAAGACATTCCAGGTGGAGGGAACAGCATAGGCAAAAGCCAACTAATGTGGCATATATTCTGGAAACTTCCACGTAGTTCAAAATAGCAGGAATGTAGAAAGTCAGGAACATGGGAGTGTTGAGAGATGAGGCTGGAGAGCCAGTTGAAGGTCTTGGCGCTTTGAGTGGCCTGTAAATTTTATCATGCAGGCAATAGGGAGCCCTCGAAGAATTCAGAGCCAAGGGTGATATTTGCCTTTGGGGATGAGGGTTTTAGGGCGCAGCATGGAGTGGAGCAAGAGGAGGCTGGCCAGGAGGTGAGGCCCCAACCCCTTGCAGCAGCTCTGGGAGTGGGAGATGCACAGTGTGCTCCAGCCAGGAGGCGAGGTCAGCGGGGCTTGCCTATCAATTAAGAGAAGTGGACAGAGCCGGGTGCATATGGAAAAACGGAGACTCCAAGTCAAGGGTTCCTAGTGTCGAGTCTGCGGAATTCAGGGAATCCATGAACCTGGATGAGGAGGAGTTTGCAGTTTTATTTCTCTAACTTGTAACTGACATTTAATTTGTCCTTCAAATAGGAGCAGAGGCAGCCAGTCACAGTAGTGGGTGGCACCTGTGACATAGTCGCCAATAGGAATCCACGTTTTTCGTGTCACGCTGCAGTTGTGGCCAGTTGTCTTGAATGCGCTCGTTGGAAAGTGCAATACTTCCTAGAGCTTCTTCTGAATCCATCTTTCTTCCTTCCTTTCTCCCTCTTTCTTTTTTCTTTTCTTTTCCTTTCTTTCATCTTTTTCTTTCTTTCTTAAGGATGGCTGATTTACAATGTTGTGCCCATTTCTGCTGTACAGCCAAGTGACCCAGTCATATACATACATGCGTTCGTTCTCTCATATTATATCTGTTACCAAGGAAGCCTGTGTATACAACTCATTCGTTTGAATAGGTTGCTCACTGCATTTCAGGACGACTGGGTTCCTCTGTGATGCTGTTATTTTATTTTACGTGGTTGAAAATGTTATCCTGGGGAGGGGCCCCTAGGTCCAGAGGGCCAGAGCCCTGACCTAGGCTGGCAGGATGAGCAGGTACCACGGAGATGGGAAAGATGGGAAAAGAGCAGGTGGGGGAGATGATGGGCCATCTTGAACAGGTTGGGTGTGATGTGCTGTGGGGCCTCCAGGCTCCTTTTCCTCTTCTGTGGTTTCATCTCTCCTTTTTCTTTCTCTCTACCAAGCATCAAAGAATCCCCTCCATTATTCTAAGCATCCAGCCCGCCGCTCCACCTGCTAACTCGAGTCAAAACAAAAGCTGGTGGTCAGCCCCAGGCAGCCGGCTCCAGTTCTTTAGCAGTTCTTCTCATTGTGGAGCGGATTGGGGGCTCGTCCCCTTACCTCAAAGGGCTTAGCCAAGTTCTCCCCCCTCGAAAAAACCCCAGTTTCCTTTCAGCGGGGAGTCCCACTGCTAAAGAAAATGAGATCATCTCCGAAACTTCAGGCAGATAAACAAGGCAGGGCTCAAAGAGGTTAATGGACTTGCCCAAGATTGCACAGCTGGTCACTTGTGGAGCCGGGATTGAACCTGGGTCCTGCTGGCTTCAGATGCCCTGCAGGAGTGACCTGGCAGGCAGGGAGGGGGGAAGACTTTTAAGTCCTCAGGAAACAGGAACTGAGAAGTAAGTAGCAGCCAGATAATGTAATAAGACCAAAGCAGCAAGTGATGGAGAGAAAGGGATTCTGGGAAAACCTCTACTGGGAGAAACATGAGACCAGGAGAGAGGCAAGCTTCAGACCTGCCTGGCCCGGAGGAACCAGGAAGCTCCTTGAGAATAGGGTGGTGGGGGGGCGGGGGGCAGCAGTGAGAGGCCTGGAGGAGGTTGGTGGGTTTCTGCTTTGCTCCTGAAGGAGGGGAAAGAGCAGGGTCTGCAGAGCCTGTCAACTGAGTTTGTGTGGGGAGAGGGTTTGATGTTGATGCAGCCAGACCAGTTCCCACCCAGGGGTCCTCAGCTCAAGGTCAGTGTCTCCTGGGGTAGAGGAGAAAGCAGAGTTGGAGCAGCCCCTACTCGAACCAGTTATTATAATTAATTATTGTAGGAGTTCCCATCGTGGTGCAGCAGAAATGAATCCAACCAGGAACCATGAGGTTGCAGGTTTGATCCTTGGCCTCGCTCAGTGGGTTAAGGATCTGGCATTGCCGTGAGCTGTGGTGCAGGCCGGCAGCTACAGCTCTGATGAGACCCCTAGCCTGGGAGCCTCCATATGCCGAGGGTCCTTTTGTCCTAAAAGGACAAAAGACAAAAAAAAAAAAAAAAACATTAATTATTGTAATGACCCAATGGATAAGGACTCACCATCATAGCTAACACCGACTGAGATGCCGTTATCTCGTGCCAGCACTGGTCTGAGTTTGCTGCATGTGTTAATGTCTTTATATTCCTTGGTGTCCTTGTGAGAGGGACTGACATTATTCCCATTCCACAGGTGGGAAAACTGACTTGCTTGGGAAGTTCCTGTTGTGGCTCAGCAGTAATGATCCTGACTAATATGCATGAGAATGCGGGTTCCATCTGGCCTCGCTCAGTGGGTTAAGGATCCAGGGTTGCTGTGAGCTGTGGTGTAGGCTGGCAGCTACAGCTCTGATGGGATCCCTAGCCTGGGAACTTCCACATGCCACAGCGGCAGCCCTAAAAAGCAAAAAAAAAAAAAAAAAAAAAAAAGCAACAAAACAAAAAACTGCCTTGCCTGCTGTCACATCACTGGTAAGTTATTGAGCCCAGAGCCTACACAGGGCTTGGAGCAGAGATTGTCCCCCAAGACTTCAGGTTGTTGTCATCATCATTATCATTATTTTCTTCCTAGCTGTCCCTGAATAAACTGAAGGGCGGTTCTTGGCCCCAGGGACCAGCCCTGTCACGGGAAGCTGGGGTGGAGGGATTTGGACTCTGAAGGGAAAGGAGAAGCGGTGTCAAGAGCCGGCCAGCGGGGCTGTGTCCCCAATCCTGGCAGGAGTGTGGTTGCAAAGAGCAGGTTGGTTCCCTGGGAGCTGGAGGCGGAGGCTGAGACTACTGGCCCACTGGTCCAGAGCCCCAAACCCACAGTGCTTCCGGGGACCCCTTTAATTTTGACTGCTTTGAAAATTGGAACAAAACAAAATAGCATCGTAATGAAGACATAAGAATGGATCTAGACTGGATTATATATTTTATACCACTGCCGTTATAAAATGTCATTTTTTTTTTTTAGGGCTACACCTGTGGCATATGGACGTTCCTGGGCTAGGGAGTGAACTGGAGCTACAGCTGCCAGCCTACCCCACAGCCACAGCAGTGGGGGATCCGAGTCGTACCTGCGACCTGCACCGCAGCTCAGGGCAACGCCAGATCCTTAACCCACTGAGCAAGGCCATGGATTAAACCTCCATCCTCCTGGGTTTGTAACTGCTGGACCACCACAGGACTGCCATAAAATGTACTTTTTAATATTTCTTTTGTGGAGGGACGGGCCCAGGAAGGCATGGGGCCCATGAAAGTCATCACGTGGCGTTTCTCCATCTCTCGGGACTAAGGGGGCTCCAGCTGCCAGCGGCGCCCCTCGCCCTCCCCCTCCCCCAGTCCTATGATGACCGCAGAGAGGTTCTGGGCAAGACAGAGCTTCTCAGGTCCCTTCCCCCCACTGCCCCGAGGGGATGTGGGAGCCCAGGCTGGAAGATGTCTTTCCTTCCCCAGTTTCTCTCCCCAGATGCGGCTCATTGACTTAGGAAGAAAAGAAGGTCATTTGGAGAATCTCTGCATGACCCACTCACCACCGTGGGCTTTTAGTAAAAACTTCAGGGGCAGGAAGAGAGATGTGCCTCTTTCCAGGGAATTATCAGACCTTGTGGAGAAGTTGGCAAGAGTCTATTTTGTTAAGTTAACGAGAAAAGGGTATGTTGCCATAAAATAAAACATGACCACGGTTGAGGTAGCTCTTTGAAGCTGGGAAACTAGAACCTTATCTCTTAGGCAATCTTGGAATATTTGGTTTCATTATAAAACCTGTATTTCACTACCCAGTCCATCACTATTAATCTTGTATGTATTTATTTTTATTTTATTTTATTGGTCTTTTTTTTGCCTTTTCTAGGGCCGCTCCCGTGGCATACGGAGGTTCCTAGGCTAGGGGTCGAATTGGAGCTGTAGCTGCTGGGCTACGCCACAGTCACGGCAATGCTGGATCTGAGCCATGTCTGCGACCTACACCACAGCTCATGCTACGCTGGATCCTTAACCCACTGAACAAGGCCAGGAATCGAACCCACAACCTCATGGTTCCTAGTCAAATTCATTAACCACTGAGCCACGATGGGAATTCCTAATCTTGTATTCAATTTCTTAGCCTTCAACCATGTTTTATACATGATTTTATTGCATTATATATGTAATGCGTGATTTGAAAAAACATTTTTGAGGGGCTGAGCTTGTGGCATGAGGAATTTCCCAGGCCAAGGATCAAACCTGCATTACAGCAGTGACCCAAGCCACAGCAGTGACAATGCTGGATCCTTAACCTGCTGAGCCATGGTGAACTCTGATTTGAAAATTTCTAATTAATTTTAAAAAATATGCAGAATACCTTCAACTTGAAAGACAATTGAATGGAGTATGATGGGAATGAAAATCTTTCGATGCTTTTGTGACCAAAAAACACAGGGCTGGTGGATACTTTGAATAGGGATTAAAGTTAGAATTTTGGGAGTTCCTGTTGTGGCTCAGCGGCTTAAGAACCTGAAATAGTGTCCATAAGGATGCAGGTTCGATCTCTGGCCATTGTCAGGGGTGAAGGATCTGTTGTTTCCAAGAGCTGTGGTGTAGGTTGCAGATGTGGTTCAGATGCCACATCGCTGTGACTGTGGCATAGACTGGCAGCTGCAGCTCTGATTTGACCTTTAGCCTGGGAACTTCCATATGCCGCAGGTGCAATCGTAAAAAGAAAAAGAAAAAAAAAAAGAGAGAGAGAGAGAGAGAAGCTTGTACGTTTTTCTTTGAAGGAATTCTAACCTTGTGAATTGAGAATGACTCCCGAGGATTTAGACTGAGAAGCATTAAAGTCTTAACCATGACAAACACTTTAAACAGTTTCAGGAGCTACTTTCAGAGTGAAGTCTGAGTGGAGGGCAGGCCTGGGAGGTGGGCAGCACCCAGGGGTTTTGGATAGAAGTTGGGGGACCAGGAGACCTGGTGCCCGAGGATCAGAGCATGCAGAGCCCATGGTGCTGCAGACACCAATGGGCCACCCTAAATCCACCCCAGGAACCAAGTTGTGAGGCGTGCAGAATGCTCCCTGCTCCTCTTGAACCACCTCCGACCCCAGGAGCCATGAAGCCTGTGAGTGTCAGGAAGGCAATTTGGCAGGGCCATTGGCCTTACGATCTGGACCGAGGCTGCTGTCTGTGAGCAGAGGTGAGCTGGTTAACCCATCGTCTTTGCCTTGCATTGGCTGCCAGGGAGCTTAGACCCAAGTGTTGGGGAGTCCCCATCGTGACCAGGGATTGAACCCGCATCCTCAGCGATGGTAGCTAGGTTCTTAACACTCTGAGCCACAACAGGGATGCCTTAAATTTATGTTTAAAAAGAAAATACAGGGAGTTCCCATCGTGGTGCAGTGGAAACGAATCCGACTAGGAACCATGAGGTTGTGGGTTCGATCCCTGGCCTCGCTCAGTGGGTTAAGGATCCGGTGTTGCCGTGAGCTGTGGTGAAGGTCGCAGACGTGGCTCAGATCTGGCGTTGGTTGTGGCTGTGGCATGGGCTGGCAACTGTAGCTCCAATTTAACCCCTAGCCTGGGAACCTCCATATGCCGCAGGTACGGCCCTAAAAAAGGACAAAAGACAGAAAAAAAAGTGTTGGATTCAGTCCTAGCAGCTTTCCCCCAAGTAAGGTTGCCTGTGGCCTTGAATTCCTCCTCCCCAGTCCATCCTTAACTTTAAGTAAGGTCCTTGGCGCTTACTCTTGATGTGATGAGTGTAGCTTCTTACTGTAAATTGCCACCTTGTATTTTAGGGTGACTTTCTTAAGACCCTAATTCCACTAGCAACTCTGCCAAGTTGGGCCTGTGCTAGAAGAATCTGTTGCTCGCAGCTCCCTCTGTTCAGTTCCCCTAGCCTGGCAAGACTGGGTCACTTGCTCATAGCTTAGAGAGCAAGTACTTTTCTGTATTTTTGTGTCTAAAAATGCGGAGCGTGTAAGTCAGAGAAATTCATATTTCCAAATGATTAAAAGTTCCTTTGGAATTCCCGCTGTGGTGTAATGGGATTTGTGGCCTCTTGGGAGTGCTGGGAAGCAGGTTCAATCCCCAGCCCCACACAGTGGGTTAAGGATCTGGCATTGCTGTGGCTTAGGTCATAAATGTGGCTGGGATCTCATCTCCGGCTTGGGAATTCCATGTGCTGCGGGGCAGCCAAAAAAGGAAAAAAAAAAAAAAAAAAAAAAAAGTCTTTTGCTTGCAAGTGACAAGAATCCATTCAGATTAGCCGAAGAAAGAAAGGGGAGATGGTGGTTGAACTCTATTGAATCATGTAATTGAAAAGTACAGGGTAGTTAGGCTTCAGGCATGGCTGCATCCAGACGATCATGTCATGAAGGATCTAGCTGTGTCTCCAAACTTCTTTTACTGTCATTCTCCATCAGGCTCATCCATGTGGAAAGAGGATGGTCACCAGCAGCTCCAGGCTTATATAAGATTCCAGAGATAGAGAAAACTCCTTTTTTCTCGTTCCTTCCGTTCTTCTCATCCCCTCCCTCCCTTCCTTCCTTCTTTTCTTTTCTCTTCTTTCCTTCCTTCTTTCTTTCTTTCCTTCCTTCCTTCCTTTTTTCCTTCTTTCTTTCTTTTGCTTTTTAGGGCCACTTTATGGAAGTTCCCAGGCCAGTGATCAAATTGGAGCCACAGCTGCCGGCCACAGCCACAACAATACTGGATCCTTAACCCACTAGCAAGGGGAGGGATTGAACCTGCATCTTCTCGGATACTGGTCAGGTTTGTTCCCACTGAGCCACAACAAGAACTCCTTTTTCTTTTTTTCCTTCCCTTCCCTTCCCTTCCCTCCCTCTTTCCTTCCTTCTTTCTTTCTTTCCTTCTTTCTTTCTCTTTCTCTTTCCTTCCTTCCTTCCTTCCTTTCTTTCTTTTCTTTCTTTCTCTCTCTCTCTCTTTCTTTCTTTCTTTCTTTCTTTCTCTTTCTCTCTTTCTTTCTTTCTTTCTTTCTTTCTTTCTTTCTTTCTTTCTTTCTTTCTTTCTTTCTTTCTTTCTTTCTTTCTTTCTTTCTTTCTTTCTTTCTTTCTCTTTCTCTCTTTCTTTTTCTTTCGAGGGATCCTTTCCCGTAGTTCCTCCAAAACTCCAAGGAGGACCAGGATCAGACCAGTTAGGTTCATAGACTCATTCCTCAGCTAGTCACCAGGCTAGAGGATGAAGTGCTTCGATTAGCCAGGCCTGGGTCTCTAGGCACACCTATGGTGTGGGCTTAGCCCTGGACCAAGCAGGATTGTTACGCAGTGGTGGATAAGTGGTGGCCCACAGGAACTGGTTGACTGCGAGTCCCAGTGGTTGGGAATTGGTTGACTCGTCAAGTTGGGAGATTATCAGGAGGTCAGCGGTGGAGCTGAAGGACACAGATTCCCAGGACTGGTAAAGGTCTTCATGTGGGTTCCTCCAAGTCAGCCCCGAAGGTGAAGATATGGGTGCAAGTAGTGTATTAAGAGGTGATTCTAGGAGTTCCCGTTGTGGCGCAGTCATTAACGAATCCGACTAGGAACCATGAGGTTGCAGGTTCAGTCCCTGGCCTTGCTCAGTGGGTTAAGGATCCGGCGTTGCCATGAGCTCTGGTGTAGGTCGCAGCTTAGATCTGGCATTGCTGTGGCTCTGGCGTAGGCTGGTGGCTACAGCTCTGATTAGCTCCCTAGCCTGGGAACCTCTATATGCCGCAGGAAGCAGCCCTAGAAAAGGCAAAAAAGACCAAAAAAAAAAAAAAAGTGATTCTAGGAAGTTGGGCGGGACAGTGGAGATGTACAACAAGAAAGGAGGGCCAGGAAAGGGAGTGTTGGTGAGCTGGTGACCTCTGTTGGCCACTGGGGTTCCCTGCTGCTGGGGACCCTCCGAGAGACTATCCAGGACACCCAAGGGGTGAGAAAGTGGTGGAATGTATTCACTGACCTCCATCCATCACTGGTTCAGGATCACTCCTCAGTCAGTAACCCCAGAATTTCTAGAGGTCTCCACCTAAGAAGGCAAGTGTTTGAGGAAGGAAGCCACCAACACACATGGGAGCTGCCACCCAAAGCTGCATGTGACCTCTGGTGTCAGCTAGGTGGCATAGGCGAGGACAAACCAAGGTGAAAGGTGGTGCTCCAACACGAGCGTGTGCCCTGCAGTACAATTCCCAGGCTAATTGTCATCAGATGCCGTGGTCCTGAGCAAATCTGCCCCACCGCAGATGCCAAGGGTATGTTCAGGAGGTCCCCAGGCCACCCTGGCCTCTGACCAGCTGGCTCCAAGTTCAGCCTTCCCAGGACCCCCTTCGGTTTGACAATTCCTTAGGACCCTCAAAGGACTCTACAAAGTGCTATGCTTAGGATTACGGTATCATTATCAAGGATCAAATCAAGAGCAGCCAAAGGAAGAGACACCCAAGAGGAGCTTCTCAAACTCAGTTCTCGAAAGTTAATCTGGCCTGTGTGAGTCTCACGCCCTGAACCCAGGCATGCGAGGAACACTGCAGCTCTTTCATTTCTGGGAAAGCCCTTCATTTTAATTCCAGGCTCCCTTCCTCCTGGGATGGTACAAGATTTACTGTCAGAATTGGGGGTGGGGCTTCCTCTCTACTGCCTTCCCTGTGTCTGGTCTTATGCAGCGTCGTAAGGGCTTAGTCTTTGTCATTATCATCTTCACCGTACAGGTCCCAGTTCCTGATCTGACACCCCTGGGGCTAGAAGTGGTCCAGAATTTGGGACTTTTCAGATTTGGGGAAGTAATGGAATACCTAGGCCATCCTTTATGTAACGCCCCAGCTGGGGCTGGAGCCGCACCCTGTAAGCAAACACCTTCATCTTTCTGCAGCCAAACCCACACATAGTCATGCTAGGTGGGATAAATAAAGACAGTCAAGGAGTTCCTGTCGTGGTGCAGCAGAAACGAATCCGACTAGGAACCATGAGGTTGCTGGTTTGATCCCCAGCCTCGCTCCGTGGATTAAGGGTCCGGCATTGCTGTGAGCTGTGGTGTAGGTCGCAAACTTGGCTTGGATCTGGTGTTGCTGTGGCTGTGGTATAGGCCAGCAGCTACAGCTCCAATGGGATTCCTATCCTGGGAACCTCCATATGCCACGGGAGAGGCCCTAGAAAAGGCAAAAAGATTAAAAAAAAAAAAGGCAAAACAAAATTAAATAGACAGTTAATAGCCTCACATCCATTCAGGTCAGGTTTTGCTGCTAAGTGAGTTCAGGCCAAGTCAGATTTTGTGGCCAGATGAATTATGAAGAAGCTTTTGGGTATCAGAACTTCTGGGAATTTGAAATTGCAAGATAAGAAATTATGGGCTCCCATTTATTGAGCACCAACTGTCTGCCAGACATCATTTTAAACATACTCTCTCTGCTGAACCCAATGATGGTAGGTGCTATTATTACCCCCATTTCTTTTTTTCTTTTTCATTTTATGGCCGCGCCTGTGGCATAGGGAGGTTCCCAAGCTGGGGGTCAAATTAGAGCTGCAGCTGCTGGCCTACACAAGAGTCACATCAACACGGGATCCGAGCTGCGTCTGCGACCTACACCACAGCTCACAGCAACACCAGATCCTTAACCCACTGAGAGAGGCCAGGGATCAGACTCGCAACCTCATGGACACTGTGTTGGCTTCTTTTTTTTTTTTTGAATTAGGGCCACACTTGGGGCATAAGGAGGGTCCCAGGAGTTAGGAGTCAAATTGGAGCTGTAGCTGCTGGACTATGCCAGAGCCACAGCAACATGGGATCCAAGCTGCCTCTGCGACCTACACCACAGCTCACAGCAACGCCGGATCCTGAACGCACTGAGCAAGGCCAGGGATCGAACCTGCATCCTCATGGATGCTAGTCAGATTTGTTTCTGCTGAGCCAAGATGGGAACTCCTGTGTCAGGATCTTAACCCACTGAGCCACAATGGGAGCTCCCTATTATCCCCATTTTAAAGTTGAGAAAACTGAGGCCCAGAGAGAGTAAGTGGCAGTTCTAGCTTCAAAGCCCATCTGCTTTACTCTTGCAAGCATCCATGTGGGCTGCCGAGGAGCCTCTAGTGCCCTGTCCATCAGGGCTCTTCATTGCTAGGACCAGGTGGGAAATGGGAGAAGGGGGCTAATGACCTCAGCACCTGTGGTCCTATCACTCCCCATCAGAGGTCCCAAGTTCAGTGTTCACAGGGACCATGGCCATGACATAAATGAGTAAAGCTGTCCAGACGTCACCCAACAGTGTAAGTGGGGCCAGTGGCAAATGCGGGAGTGCATGCCCTGTCAGCACCCTATTGTTGCTATGGAGGAAGCTGCCGGGCATTCAAGGAAAGCCAAAACCTGGGGGTTGGGGGGGTGGTTAATGAAAAAATCTCCTGATTTTTAATTCAAAGCATTTTTAGTATAGTTGATTTACAGTGTTGTGCCAATTTCTGCTGTACAGCAAAGTGACCCAGTCATACATATATAAACACATTGCCTTTCTCATTCTGTCTTCCATCATGGTCTGTCCCTAGAGATTGAATATCGTTCCCTGTGCTGTACAGGAGGGTCTCATTGCTTTTCCATTCTAAATGGAATCGTTTTCATTTACCAACATCAAACGCCCCATCCATTCCTCTCCCTCCTGCCACCCTTGGCAACCACATCTGTTCTCTGTCTGTGAGTCTGTTTCTACTCTGTCGATAGGTTCATTTGTGCCATATTTTATTTTATTATTTTTTTGTCTTTTTAGGGCCACACTCAAGGCATATGGAGGTTCCCAGGCTAGAGGTCTAATTGGAGCTGTAGCTGCCAACCTACACCACAGCCGCAGCCACGTGGGATCTGAGCCACTGTCTGCAACCTACACCACAGCTCACGGCAATGCCGGATCCTTAACCCCCTGAGCAAGGCTAGGGATTGAACCTGCACCCTCATGGATACTAGTCGGGTTGGTTAACCACTGAGCCACAGCAGGAACTCCCATTTGTGCCATATTTTAGATTCCACATATAAGTGATATCATATGGTATTTGTCTTTCTCTTTCTGACTTAACATCACTTAGCATGAGAATCTCCAGTTCCATCCATCCATGTTGCTGCAGATGGCATTATTTCGTTCTTTTTTATGGCTGAGTAGTAGTCCATGGCATATATGTACCATCTTCTTAATGCATTCCTCTGTCGTTGGACATTTAGGTTGCTTCCACATCTTGACTGTTGTGAATAGTGCTCTTATGAACATACGGGTGCATGTATCTTTTCAAATGGTAGTTTTGTCTGGATATATGCCCAGGAGGGGATTGCTGGATCATAAGGTAGTTCTATGAAAATGTTTTTTAAACAGCCTTATTGAGATAGGATTTACACATCGTAAAGTTCACCCATGTAAAAGTTTGAAGGTTTTTGGTAATACCACAGAATCTAATTTTATTTTTGATTTTTTGTCTTTTTAGGGCAGCACCCATGGTATATAGAAGTTCTCAGGCTAGGGGTCCAGTTGGAGCCACAGCTGCTGGCCTATGCCACAGCCACAGCCACAGCCACATGGGATCCAAGCCACGTCTGTGGCCTACGCCACAGCTCACGGCAACACCGCCAGATCCTTAACCCACTGACTGAGGCCAGGAATCAAACCTGCATCATCATGGATACTAGTCAGATTCATTTCCACTGCACCACAATGGGAATTCCTAGGTTTAACTTTTTAATTCAAATTATTATTATTATTATTATTATTTTGTCTATTTGCTATTTCTTGGGCCGTTTCCGCGGCATATGGAGGTTCCCAGGCTAGGGGTCGAATCGGAGCTGTAGCCACCGGCCTACACCAGAGCCACAGCAACGCGGGATCCGAGCCGCGTCTGCAACCTACACCACAGCTCACGGCAACGCCGGATCGTTAACCCACTGAGCAAGGGCAGGGGCCGAACCCGCAACCTCATGGTTCCTAGTCGGATTCGTTAACCACTGCGCCACGACGGGAACTCCCTAATTCAAATTATTTAAGGCTTTGTGCCAGCCAACAAAACAGACTGCAGATCCTCAGCATCCTCTCCTGCTCCAGCCAAGGAAAAGCCACCCATTTTTGTCCTGAGGACTAGAAAAAAGCTCACACTTTCTCACCCTCCCCACCCCCGCCTCCGAGGCCCCTGTCTTAATCTCCCCAGTAAGTTAAGGCTTCCCAAGGTGAAAAACCAGAAGGGAAGGATTTTGCAGATGGGTTTTACTTCCCTCTTCCCTGCAAAACTTCTAGGACAAACAAGTTCAGAGCCTCTAACCCCCTGAATGAAGCAAAAGAAAAATGGAGAAAATAAAGAGGAAAAAACCCCATGAATTACTGGAGTTCCCTGATGCCTTAGCAGTTAAGGATTAGGCATTGTCACTGCTGTGGCTTGGGTTCGATCCCAGACCTCGGAACTTCCATGTGCTGTAGGCACAGCCAAAAAGTGAACTGAAAATTAAAAAAAAAAAAAAAATCATGAATTTGGGAGTTCCCATTGTGGCTCCATGGGTTAAGAATCTGACATAGTGTCTATAAGGATATGGGTTTGGTCCCTGGCCTCGTTCAGTCGATTAAGGACCCAGGTACAATCTGCAGCATAGGTCGCAGACACGGCTCAGATCCTGTGTGGCTGTGGCTGTGGCAAAGGCCGGCAGCTGCAGCTCTGATTCGACCCCTAGCTCCTGGGAACTTTTGTATGCTGTAGATGTGGCTGTAAAAAAAAAAAAAATCATGAATTACCATCTAAAAATATTATTCCACTGTGTCTATTGGCCTAACGATCATTTTTCATACTTAATGATTGACTTCAAGCGGGTGCTCATCAAATGCATGGTTCTTTTGTGGTAAAGTTCCAGCTCCTTTAGAGATTTAAATACAGAAGGTCTTTTTCTCACTTAGCCTCATGGGACCATTTTAGGGATTTTTTTTTTTTTTTACAAAGTCTGTTTTTGTCGTTTCTAGTTGGTATTTATCAAATGTTATTTTTGTAGAATAAAATCCGAGCTCCTTCCCAAGACTCCAACATGTGACTTTTGCCTTCCTCTCTAATTTCATCTCCTACAACCCAGCCCCGCCCGGCTGGTCCTCGTGGGCTCTCTGGGCTTTGCTGCTGCCTAAGCCCGTGGTCCCCTCTGCTGGGCTGCCTTCCCCACAGGCTCATGTCACCTCCTTAGGAGATCTTTCCTTCCCCTTATCACTTCCACAATCTCCTGCTTGTTTTGCCTAATGGCATATACTGCTTTCCAAGCAGTGTCTCAAACATAGTGGGCATTCAATAAATTATTGCTGAGTGAATGAAAGAACTTGTATATATATACATTGGTCTTTTTGCCATTTCTTGGGCTGCTCCCATGGCATATGGAGGTTCTCAGGCTAGGGGTTGAATCGGAGCTGTAGCCACCAGTCTACGCCAGAGCCACGGGAACACAGGATCCAAGCCACGTCTGCGACCTACACCACAGCTCGTGGCAATGCCGGATCCTGAACGCACTGAGCAAGGCCAGGGATCGAACCCTCAACCTCATGGTTCCTAGTCAGATTCGTTAACCACTGTGCCACGATGGGAACTCCATGAAAGAACTTATATGTTAATTTGTGTCCTTGTCTGCTGTCCCACCTCTCCTCCTCAGACCAAATTTTCTCAACCTTGGCACCTTCTTCGCTGGATCTTTCTTTATGATGGGGGGAGAGGGGCTGGCCTGTGCCTTGTAGGATGTAGAGTAGCACCCCTGGGCTCTGCCCACCCGATGCCAATAGCACCCCCTCCTAAGTTGGGACAACCAAAAATGTCTCTAGACTTTGCCAGAGATCCCTTGGGAGGCAAACCCTTGCCTGATTGAGAACCGCTACCATGGACAGCGGCCCCTTGAGGCCATGCCTGTCTTCTTCTTTGCTGTATCCCCGTGACCTTGAATGTATGAGTGCCCTGCAGAGGTGACACCAGGGGGCTAGACCCCTCCCAGTGGGGTTGTTGGAGTTTGTGTTTTGGGGTTTGCACCTCGCCCCAATAGGACAAGCGGGGACTCTGGAACCAGACAGACCAGACCAAACTCCAGTTGGGTGCCATTGAAACGCTGCGATCTGGCAAGTTACTTCCCCCTCTGAGTCCCTGTGTCTGCATCTGTATACAGTGGGTTTGAGCAATGAAGTGAAATCACCCAAACCACACGAAGAGCCAGTAGAGCTGGTGGACATGCAGTGCGTTCTCGGTCTTGCTTGTTAAAGAGGTTGTGTGAGAACGGGACACTGATGGGATTGGGTGGGTGACCCTGTGCCCCGGCTTGCCCAGGACAGTCCCAGCAGCATTATCAACTAGGCCATTTCACCCCCAGAAGCATCCTGGTGAGGATGGTAAACTCTGCACACCCAGTTTGGGGGGCTCTGCTCTTACGTCATTTTGTGCATACGACCTGCATTTTTTTGTAAAAGAGTCCACATCTTCCCGTCCTCTTTCCTAAGGCAGAAGTCACCCCCTGCCCCCAACACCAGCTCTTTCCAGCTGTCATGACTTCTTCAAATTGTTCTTTTTCTCCTAGTCCAGTGTTTGGTCTCTTTCCGCTCGGTTTCTCTCAGCTTGCTGGAACCACGGGACTTTTTAAAACATCTTTTTTTGACTCTGAGTTGCTGGCTTTTATCTGGGCTTTGTTTTTCTGGTGCCTCTTCCTGGGTGGGCAGCAGTGGGAAGAGGGGGAGACTGGGCAGGGTGGGGACTGTTGGGAGCTGGGGGACGGGGCTCTGACCACTGCCTCTCCCCTGAGGTTAAGTGTTAAATCCACCCTGAGGCTGATGGAAACTGAGAGAAAGACTTTGCATCAAATTAAGCCTTAAAGGATGGGCGGAAAGGGTTGTGAAAACCCTCTCCAGGGAGGAAGCAGGATGACAGATACAGAGTCTCAAGGTACACACAGCATCCATCCTTCATCCGTCCCTCCTTCCTTCTTCCTTTCCTTCCACAAAGAGTCCTGGAGCATTTCCTCTGTACCAGGTACCAGGAAAACAATCAGGCAAGCTCTCTGCCCTCAGAGGCTTAGGTTTAGTGGGGAAGGCAGTGAATTTAGTGGGTGGTTGGGACTGTGCTCTGAAAAGACAGTCTCAGGGCTGGGGACCACACCCCGCTGGGGGCTCCGGGGCCTTAGGACTTATCTGGAGGAGGAGGCAGGAGGCAGGAGGGGTGCAGGGATGAGAGGGAGTGCTCCAGGCAAGGAGGCAGCAAATGCAAAGGCCACGGCCAGGCGGGATCTTGGAGGATCTGTGAAAGGGTGGCCGTGGGAGGAGATTGGGTGCGAGGAGAGGGCTGCCGATGAGATGGAGAGGTGGGTGGTGCAGGGCTTGAGATTTTTCTCTGCAGGACAACAGGGAGGGAGCCTGGCATTAGGCGTTTCCAGCAGGGAAGGTTCAGGGAAGGGGACTCCCCCAGAGTGGCCAGATGTGGATGCCCTGGGCGAGGATGGGGAAATGGGAAGTTGAGTCTGATTGGAGGCCAGACCTGGAAATGTGGACCTCACCTGGGTAGGAGGTGCAGTTGGGGAGCTCTGAGGCTTCAGGCAAAGGAGTAAGGTCAGGGGTGAATTCTAGAAAGATGGGTCTTGAGGGCAGAGGAAGGGGGTCGGCAGAGATCCAGAAGCCCGGCTAGGAGGCTGTGTGCGGGTATCTGGCCACAAGGAGATGGTGGCAGTGGGAACAGAGAGGGATGGGGATGGATTTGAGAGAAGCGAGATTGGCAGGACCTGGTGATGTGTAAACTGGAGGGCAGGCCTGGGAGTTGTCCACGTACCCAGGTCCTGACTGTGATGGGGACATGGGGAGTCACCCCCTGAGGTCAGGGAGACAATGGGGTGTGTTCTGGGTGTCTGAGGGCTGAGACAGGACCTCTGATGGGAAATGCCTTCTCATCCTCTCTCAGTCTGTCCAGGGCTGGGGGCGGGGGCCAGGGAGAGAGGAGAGTAGAAGGTCCTTGAAATGAAGAGAGATGGAGGCAGAGGGAGATGAACAGACCGCCTAAGAGGTGGGGAACCTACACACGGGGAGAAAGAGACAGAGTCCGAAAAGAAGGGCAGGAGGAGGGAGACACAGTGAGGAAACAGTAGCGAAGACAACATTTCCTGAGCCCCTTCTGTGCACCTGACCCATGATCAAAGTTAATCCTGCGATTAGCCCTGTCTCCAACTCACAGACCTTCGGGGACCCTCTCCTGTTGCATAAAGTCTAGATCTGAGAGATACAACTGTGATCAAAACACACAACCTCCCAGTTCTCATGGGCCGTATAATCTAGGGGAGAAGACGACCAGATAATTAAATAAACAAAGAGAACAGGACCATAATATGAGGAAGCCGATGATATAGTGATACGTGCTTTGGCAAAAAATCAAGTTAGCGGAGAGAATGATGGAAGGAGGGAGTTCTTGCAGACAGAGTGGTCGGGAAAGGCTGGAGGGGTGGCAGTGCTTGCCAGTTCAGAGGCAGTAGGGAGCCAGTGAGGGTTCTAGGTCAAGGGAGGGAGATGGTCCCAGTGCCTTTTTGGGCGATCTGCTCTGCCAGTGGAGCGGCCTCCCTCTGACTCACAGGAAAAAGGCCAAGATGTGTTACCAGGTCAGTGTTTCTCAACCTTCTTTTCTTTTCTTTTTTTTTTTTTTTTTTTTTTTTGTTTATTTGTGTTTTTGCCTTTTTTCTGGGGCAGCTTCCGAGGTATATGGAGATTCCCAGGCTAGGGGTCTAATCGGAGCCATAGCCACCAGCCTATGCCAGAGCCACAGCAACGCGGGATCCGAGCTGAGTCTGCAACCTACACCACAGCTCACGGCAACGCCGGATCCTTAACCCACTGAGCAAGGGCAGGAATTGAACCGGCAACCTCATGGTTCCTAGTCTGATTTGTTAACCACTGCGCCACGATGGGAACTCCTCAACCTTATTTTCATTCTTGTTCTATGTTTTAGATTTTCTTTTCCTAGTTGTCCCTCCCCTCAACCCCATATGCATTTTTATAAATCTGTTTATGGACCTTATGTACCTCTGTGCTTTCTACATAGCTAGACTTGTTTTTTTTTTTTTTTGTTTGTTTGTTTGTTTGGTTTTTTTTTGCATGACCTAGAATGACAGTGACGTTGCAGGCTGTGCACTTTCAAGTAGAGCCTGCCTCAAGGGGAGGTAAGCTGTGGTCCTGGGACCTTGGGGGCTGCCTCTGCTCTGCCTTCCAACAGATTTGCTGGCTGTGGGTCTATGCTGATTTGCTTAGTCCTTCTCTGCCTTTAATTTCCTTCATGGAGCATCTGCTGTGCACTGTGTCTGTGCTGGACCCAAGGGCTGAAGATCTGAGCAGGGTCCCTGATTTCTATGAGCTTACGGTCCAGGGATGGCAGAAGGAAGAGACAGGCCGACAATGATAGGTTGGGGGGGGGTGTCAAAATCCCAGGGTTGTTCAGAAAAGTTGAGATTGCAGAAAGGTGGGGCCCCCGAGAGACAGCCTGGGACCTGGGACCCGGGACACTTTGGTGCAAGGCTTGCACCTGGACAAAAGTCTCCTCGAGCAACCAAATGCAAAGAAACTATAAGGGACTAGAAATAACCATGCATGTGCAATTGGGCAAATTATGGACAATAAGATACAAAAGGGCTAAAAAAAAAAAAAAAAAAAAAAAAAACCCAGCTGCCACTTCTGAAGAGCCAAGAGCAGAAGCAGGGTACCGCACATGCCCGCTGCACACACCACCACCAAAGGGGTGGGGGTAGACTGCCTAAGCCACCTCTCGGACCCGACCCCTGGGCCTGCCCTTACCCTCACCCTATAAAAGGAACCAGCTTGACTGCCCTGAGCGAGCAGTGAGCAAGGCAATCTGTGGCTTGTTTTCGTGCCAAGCCTCTGATGCAGCAGGGGCCCCCGTAAAGCCTTGCTTGAAGGTCTTACCTGGCCTTTTATCAATTTCTATTGATTAAGGAGGCCAAGAACCCAGGTGGGTAACCCCAGTGAGAACCCTAGTTTTGTATTTTGAAGGAAAAGTCCACTTATCCAGAGAGTTGATCCCCCATACCTGGCTGATGGGAAGGTAAAATAGCACAGCTGCTCTGGAAAAGAGTTCAGCAGCTATTTTCAAAACTAAGAATGGACGGACCCTAAGACTTACCAGGAGACTCAGGAATTGTGCTCTTGGGCCTCGATCCCAGAGAAAGGAAGACTTATTTTCACACAGGAACTTGGACAGGCGTGGTCATGGCACTTTTATTTGTACCAGCCCCAAACTGGAAACGAACCACATGTCCTTCAAGGAGTAAATAAACAAACTGCAGCACCTCCATCCCCTGGATCGTTACTCAGTAAAAAAAAAAAAAAAAAAAAGAATCAGTACTGATACATACAATAGCTTGGATGGACCTCAGGGAAATTAGGCTGAGTGAACAAAGCCAGTCTCAAAAGGATACATATTGCATGATTCCATTTATGAAACATTCATGTAATAGCATAATTACAGAGATGAAGAACAGATTAGTGGTTGCCAGCGATTAGGCAGATGGCTGTGTCTAGAAAGAGGCAACTTGTTGGGGCTTCGTGATGGTGCAGTTGAGTATCTTGGCTGTGGTGGTGCTTATGCAAGGCTACGCTTGTGACAAAATTGCACAGAGCTATGTGTGTGCGTGCGCGCACACACACACGCATAGGTACATGCAGAATTGGTGAAATCCAAGTCAACTATGGATTGTGCCAAGGTCAGTTTTTTGGCTTTGCTATTGCACCCTAGGACCATACAAGCTGGGTGAGTGTTAACATTGGGGGAGGGGTGCAGGAGACGTCCTGGTACATTTTTCTGCACCCTCCTGTGAATCTATAATATCTCAGAACAAGAAGATTAAAACAAATTTTTCAGTCAGAGTTACATGGTAAATGATCCAGTTGGAAACTTCTTTTTTTTTGTCCCCTACATCTCATGGGCTGCATCACCTGTCGCCATGTTCCCACCTGTCTGTGGTAGGTCCCAGAAGATCAGGAGCAGAACTGGCACAGTCCTGAGTCAGGAGCCCCATCAGAACAGCTCATACCAAGCTCAGAAGGACTGGGAGGCCCAGAACTGGCAGCTCCTCTCTTCCTTGCCTTTGCTTGGGTCTTTACCTGCCCGGGCTGCCTTTCTCCTTCTTCCCTACCGCCCCTTCCCCGCTCTGGGTGAACACATGCTCATTTTTCCTGATCCAGCTGGAAGCTCACCTCCTCTTCCAAACCTTTCTCCAAGCTCAGGTGAAAAACTGACCTCTTTGCTCCCTCAGGTTCCCTCCAGGGGTTGAAAAGGTAAATGCCTTCAGAGCCCTAGAAGGAAAAGTGAATGAGGGAGTGAGTGGGAGAGACAGAGGCAGTGGACGGGGGATGCTGGGCATGCGGGAGCCTGTGAGGTCCTCACTAAATGGCAGCGTTCTGATCAGCCCCAGCTGAGGGAAAATGTGGACCCAGGGTTGCCAGAGTTTCTGATTTTCCAAGAGAAGCCAAAAATCCCATCTTTTAATGGAAATCCTCCAGATTTTTTAATGTTGGCCAAAAAAACATTCATCTTTTTTTTTTTTTTTTTTTTTTTTTTTTTTTTTTTACAGCCCTCACCAACATCTGCAGGTTGGATTCAGCCCATGGGCTGCCAGTTTTCAAGCGTGGCTGTGTATATTTCAGTTTTAATATTTGTAATAATTGATTTTACTTCACTGTTTATGTTAACCCCCTCATTAGCCTTGGGGGGATGGCCATGCTTTAGTCGCAGCTGTATCCCCAGGGGCTGATCCAAAACATAATCAATGTTTTCAGAGGGAATGAGTTAGAGTGTTAGAAGCAAGTCAGGGGCCTGTAGAGGGGTCTGAAGATTCTAGAAGGGAACCAGGACCTATCAGCCGGATGGTGGGCAGCCAGGGTGTCCTCAGGAGGTGGGGCTGAGGGGGCAGCCCAGGTCTGCCCTTGGCCTCTGGCGGCTGGTCGTGGTGATTGAAATTCTGCCACATCCTTTGCATGCTTTTGGAAGCGAGGATTGTGGGGTGGGAGAAGGGGGGAGTATGCAGGCCACTGGGCCTTTCCTACTGGCCCCAGGCACAGAGCCAGGTAGAAACTGGGCTTTGACGGGTTCAGGAGGAGGCAAGAATCTTCATAAGTTTAATAAAAATGGGAAGTAAAACCCACAGTCCTGGGACTGCTTGCTTCTCGTGGTTTTAATCGATTGGGAGAGGGTGCAGCAAGGGATGCTGGGTACTCAGAGGTCTGGTCTCTGGGAAAACTGGAGGGAGGGGCCAGGTACTCGCTCATTGGAAGGCTAGACTCTGAGGGGCGTGGCCAGGAAGCGGCTGGTCCTTCCTGGGGGGTGTGGCCTTTGCCGAAAGCAAATCGGTGGGCTGGGCAGCAGAACATTCTCAGGAGAAGTGTCGTCCTGCCCTCCACCTGGCAGTCAGGGCTCCAGCCAGCTGGGCCTGTACAGGTATTAGGCTCCAGTCCTGGGGGAGGGTGTAGGGTAGGGAACTAGACAGGGAAACTGAGGCCAAAGCCCTGTTGTAGGGGAAAGGGCCACACTCTGGAGTCTTCTACACAGGGTGAGTCAGGGCTTAGTGGAGAGACTGGAGTTCACCAGTCACTGGAGGGAAGAAGACTCTGAGGCACTCTGGGGCAGCTCATGGGGTGGGACCCGCTAGTCTGCACTGTCTGGGACTGATCTACACAGGATCCGGGCCCTTCTGCTCCCAGGGTTTTCCATCTTGTCACCAACGTGCCAAGCACGGTCTTGCTTTAGGGTCTGTCTTGTGGTTCCTGCATCCCTAGAATCTGGTTCAAAGTTGACCTCCTCCATAAATGCTTGTTGACCAGAGTAGTGTAACAGAGACCCACCTTCTAATCACCCAAGGGGGTGTCTGTGTGCAGTGGGAGGTGCTCTGGGGAGATACTGAAATCTTCCTGCCCCTCAAAAAGGCATCTGTCTCCCTGTCCCCAGGGGCTGGGCATGAGCTGCATTCATCAGGCTGAGCTCATTTGTGGGGTAGAGGCTGGAGACTCCTTAACAGGTGCTCCATTATAGGTCTGGGAAAGTGATGAGAAGCTGCACCGGGTGGGGATGAAAGGCAGAGACTGCCTAGGTTTGACTCCTGGCCTCACCACCAACTGTGTGCCTTGGTCAGATTCTCTGTCTTCTTGGAGCCTTAGTTGTCCCTTCCCCCAAATAGGAAAACAGTCATACCTACCATAGAGGGAGTTGCAAGGATTTAAGGAGCGAGCATGTATAGAGTGCTTAGCCCAGTGTGTGGTATGTGGTTGACTCTCAGCATGATGACTGTAACAGAGCTGGTAGTATCATGGCAGCCCCGGAATTTCATGGTAGTAGTGACTTGGTGTTACGGTGGCACTGTATGGGGTTCATGTACAGGAAGAGGAGGAAACAGACCAGACCAGACACAGAGAGGATATGATGTGTCTGTGTGTGAGACTGAGAGAACTAGAGGCAGAATCATAGAGATATCTCCTAGAGAGGGAGGGAAGGAGGGAGGCAGAGAGAGACATACAGAGAACAGGAGCAGAATTGAGAGCGAGCAAAAGAGAGACTATGAAAGTGTATTTACTGCCTATGCTGAGAGCACAAGCAGAGACAGACAGAGACAGAGAGACAGAGGCGGAGAGAGATATGGAGAGATAGAGATGGAGAGATAGAGATGGAAAGATACAGATAGAGATGGAGAGAAAGAGGCAAAGATAGAGGTAGAGAGATAGAGATGGAGAGACAGAGACAGAGATGGAGAGATGTAGATCTATATTATTTATCAACATCTTTGTGAAACCTTCCTCAACCACGGTTACCAGTTTCTTGTCTGTCCTTCCAGAATGAGTCTAAATATTTTTAAAAGATACAGTAGCATGGTACAATCACATCCCTTTGCTGTGCTTTCTTTCACTTGATGATTCTTGGAGGTCATTCTTGGTCAGCACATTTTAATTGACCTAATTCTTTTTCACTGGCTGATTAACAACTTAGTCAATATCTACTGAGCACCCACTATGTGCCAGGCACTTAGTCATTCTCTACTGAGCACCCACTATGTTCCAGGCACTGATCTAGGCACTGGAGACACAGCAAAGAACAAATAGACAAATTTCTGCTCTCGGGGAGCTGATGTGTTAGCAGGGTGTTTTTTGTCTTCTGCTGCAATGAATATCCTTGTCCATATATCTTTGCCTATGTGTGCACATATGTCTGAGGGTAATTTCTTAGAGATGAAAGTGCTGGGTGGAAAATCAGGTGCATTTCCAGTTTTGACAGCTGACCCTTCTGCTGGCCTCCTCTGTGGATCCTCCACACCCTTGACTTCCCTAGTCCCTGCCTGAGCCTGGGGTCCCATTCTGGTTGTTTCATGCTAAAGGGCTGTGCTGTCTCCTAGGCTCCCATCCTTCCTCCATCTAACCTTTCCCTGCAGACGGCTGTTCTGCTGCTCCAGGTGGCTGAGAAGTCTAAGAGCCCTTGGAGGACACTTCCCCTTGATGGAAATTCTCCATGCCTGGAGAACTCTTCTCACAAATGGTATCTCCTGCATGCTTTTCCCAGGAGTTGGAAACTCCCTGGTGGCTATTTTTAGACAATGAGTTGAGTTCGTGCTTGCCCAACATTTGTCTCTAGGCAAGGGACTGGTGGGCAGAATCTGCCAAAGGACAAAGACCAGAGAATACCTGGGCAGGAAGGGAGGCTGCTGCCCTCCTCCCTGCACCCTGCCCACCCCTCCCCTGCCTCAGGCTCCCACTATGGACAAAGCTGCTCAACATCACGACGCCTGGGGAGCCACCAGGATGGAGGCCACCCAGAAGTCAACCAACATTTATCAAGCACTTACTATGTGCTGTGTGCTTTTGTATATATGACTGTAGATGGGGAAGTGTCACTTCCCCTGCTTAAGACCTTCCAATGGCTTCCTGCTGTGTTCTGATAAAGTCCTAACCCCTTCCCTGAGCTGGTCTTTCCCCATTTCCCTGGGACCCTCATCCTCTCACTCCTAGGCTCCAGCCACACTGACCCCCTTCTCTCCACTCCTGGGCCTTGGCAATTGCTGTTCCCTCTGCCTGGGATTCCTCTAGGCTTTTTCATGATCAGCTCTTTCTTATTTTTCAAGTTCCAGCTTAAAGTTCCTTCCCAGAGAGGCCTTCCCTGATGATCCTATATGAAGCAGCTTCCCCAGTCACTTGGTCTCCTCATTCTGTTTCTTCCTCGAAATCACATATTTAGCACTGTCTCCCCTACTTGCATATCATCTCCATGAGGACAGAGGCTCTGTCCTGCTCTCCACTGTATCCCCCAGACTTAGAACAATATCTGGCACACAATAGCTGCTCAAGGAATATTGGTTGTGTGAGTAGATGTGATTAGGTATTATCTCCACTTTCTAGATGAGAAGAAGGAGCCTCAGAGATGTTAAGTAACTTGTCTGTGGACACACAGCTGGAAACTGCAAAATTGAGACCAGCGGTCTCTCTCTTGCTGGATGGTCATTGTTGGACATTAATGGACATTCTTGGCTGTCTTGAGATGACAGGCAGTTATCTGGCCATTGTTTGAAATTTGAAGGCTGGCAGGGTCTGGGCAGGTGTGCCAGGGAGTCTGGGGAGGCTGGAATGAGGGACTGTTGCCCATTCATTCTCTTCTCTTTGAATAGAGCTGAGTCACACACTGGCCACATTATATTACAAGTCCTAAAGAGTCCAAGGGGCTCTGAAACTACTAGGATGGAGCCTACATAAGAGTCAACCAGTGACCAGCAGGCAAGATCTGGGTCACTACCCAGGAGCCCCCCTGTGCTCCACATTTGCCCTGATCCTCCTAATCTCAGGTCTCCTGAGGTTACTCCTGGGGTTGCCTCTGATGGCTCTCAGTGCCCCTGTCACCCATAGACATATTTTTGTTTTTCTTGTCATCATGCTTAGTCATGTCACTTTTCTGAGGTTCAGGTTGCATAGGAGGCAGTGATGGGATCATTTATTTGGAGAACCTGGCCCTTCAAGGAAAGGGCATGGACTGTGACCAGCATAGCCCTAACACTTGTAGAATGTGACTACAAGTACCCATGGCTCATTCTCTTAACTAGGTGGGGAAACTGAGGCACAGAGCATTTAACAGGATTGCTCAGATCACATGGCCAGTAACTGTTAAAGGCAGGATTTGGACCTGGACTGAGTGGGGGCAAATTTGGATCCAGTGTGCACAGTCCACGCTGTCCTGCCCCCATGACAGCATCTGAGTGGTCTGCTGGCTGGGAAAAGAGGCCCAACCAGCAAAGGGGATGGGGAGATGGTCTAGTCTGGAAAGCAGGGGAGGGGTGATGTGGAAGATGTGTTCTCAGGGGTCAGTGGTTGGGATGGAACATAGCATCTTGACCGGGGAAGGCCTCTGTCCGCTTGGGGGGTGGTGTGAGCTGTACAGAGACACTCCTAGACTAGGCCTGGGAAGGGATTAACTCACAGACCCCACCTTTGGGAGGCCTGGTCAGGAGCGAGGCAGCCAAGCTGTGGCTGGGAGACTCTGTGACTGTATAGTTGAGTCTTGCTGGAGCGTTGAGGGGCCCCCTGGAGGAGGGCGCCACCTAGAGCCACCCCTCACTTGCCGCTGCTCCTTTGCAGCTCGCAGACACAGCTGAGCCCCGACCCCTTGTGATCTGAGAGGTGCCCGGCCCCGTATCTCTGCTCTGAGTGCCTGGGAGCTCTGGTGGGGGCACCTGCCTGAGTCCCAGGCCTTATTTGGAAGAGAGGTCAAAACCAACTCCCACTGGAGGAAGGAGCAGAGGAGAAAAGCTGAGGGTCTTAGGCAGCAACACCAGGGTTGACAGGATCAGAGGCACCAATGTCTGGCCTGGCAGTGATGCCCTGATGCACCCTGCCTCGCTGTCCTTCACCAGCGCCCCCTCCACCCAGGCAATCTGAGCTGTGCACCCTGAGGGAGCTCTCACTGGGAGAGTGCCTGGGAGGGGCAGCAACTTCGACACCCAGCTCCAAGCACCCTGCTCACTCCAGCTTTGTCCTCCCATCACCCTGGCCACGTGTGGCTGGATCCCAGTCTTGAAGGGTTCCATCTTGGCTCCTGCTCCAGGACGGAGGTGGGCCAAGTGGGATCTATGCTCCATTGGCATCCAGACCCCTCTGTGAGTCCCCCTGAGCCAGGTCAGGAAATGGGGCCTGTGGAGAGACCTCCCCCACCACCCCCACTGCTGCCAGAGCTAGCATCACTCAGGAAAGAGGAGGGGCTGACGGTGACCCAGTTCCCTCCTCCTCACAGCACACAACTCCCCACCTCCCTGCAGCCAGGAGATGCTGCTCCCACCCTCCCAACCAAGAACAGTGGGCTTCCTTCCCACCTCAAGGCCTCTGTGCTTGCCCTCATCTCTGCCTGGGCCTATCGTCCCCAAACCTGAAAAATTTTCACGTCTCAGTTTAGATGTCACCTTCCCAGAGGTGCCCCCCCACTTCCTTGACCACATTAGCTACCCAATCACTCTTTTCCTCATGCCCACTCTCTTTTCCTTCATAGCG
Source organism: Sus scrofa (assembly GCF_054392235.1). Classification (NCBI taxonomy): domain Eukaryota; kingdom Metazoa; phylum Chordata; class Mammalia; order Artiodactyla; family Suidae; genus Sus; species Sus scrofa. The sequence continues at coordinate 18,953,818 of NC_139385.1, forward strand.
TTTACTAAGTTCTGATGTTTTTTTTTTTTCTTTTTTGGCCATGCCCACAGCATGCATAAGTTCCCAGGCCAGGGATTGACTTTGCACCACAGCAGTGACCCAAGCCACTGCAGTGACATCACCGGATCCTTAACCTGCTAGGCCACCAGGGAACTCCACCAAACTCTGTTCTGTGTTTATTTTCTATTTTCCTTCAGAAGACTATCAGCTCTGTGAGAGCAGAGTTCTTGCTTGTATTACTCCTTTATTCCCTGAACCACAAAGAGAGCCTGGCACCCAGTGAATGCTAAATAAATGTTTGTTGACTGGATGAATGGATGGAAATGGCTGTGATGGAATGATAAAACACCTGGACTTGGAGGTGGGCAGACCTGGACTCAAACACACTCCTTTCATGCTGTGTTATTCTGAGCGGATTGCTTTACCTCTCTGAGCTTCACTTTCTCATTGGCTAACAGAGTGTCACTAAACCTAGCCCTCCTGGGATGAGGCAGTGAGTACATGAGTTAGGGGACAGTTGAGCACTTTACAAACTCTAGAGTCCCCAGAAAAGGGAAGCGCTGTGCAGAGATTTTGTTCTCTAGAGGTTTTTCAGCGAGGCATCTCATTTTCTTATTGCAGAGGCAGCTTCTGGGGCAATGAAACTAATTGGATGGTATCACAGCATCGCTTCAGGGAAATGTGGAAACTCAGAGCACTTAAGATCTAACTAGCCAGAAGAGAAGGATTTGCATTTCAGCTAATGCGACGGAGGGATGGAAGGGTAGCCCTGGGAGGAAATGTATGAAGAGTCCACGTATGAAGGGCTCTGCTCATTCCATGCTGAGGCAGAATGAAGCTGCTGGCAGTGGGTGAGGTGGAAGCTGGAAACTTCAGCCCCAAACCTATCCCAGGTTTCTCAGTGCCGTCCAGGGGCCCTCGTGGACCAAGCAGGAGGTGAGGGGGAGCCCCACTGCAAGAGACCCGAGTACAGTGAATATTCCTGCTTATGACTTGGGCACATGTAAACGGATATTCCTGGGACAATGAGACAGAACGCCAGACACTGAGTGAGAATCAAAGGCAGAGATAGAAGGAAACACAGAGAAAGAGAAAAACAGAGCCAGAGATAGAGAAAACAAAAAACAAACAAATAAACAAAAACAAAGGGAGGGGTCTGCCCAGTGGTCCCTATGAGCACATGCCCCAGAAGGACAGAGATGGGATTGTTCAGTGCGCTGCCCCCGCCGCCCTTAATTTCAGGGCCCCCAATGTCTAACACTGCAAGCATCCTGCCTCCAGGAGGGTGTTTCTAGTGTTTAAAGGTTCTTATCTTTCTGCCACTTGGGCTCCAGAAGTTTGGCCAATCCCCTCCTCTGGTGTCCAACCCAAGAGAAACAAACTCTTGTCAGGCAGAGGGAAAGACAGCTTTGAACTCCAGAGGGAAGTTTCGCTCTCCAAGATGGCATACCCGGGAGGATTCCAAGCATCACACGCACGTACGCACGTACATACGCATGCATGTATGTCCGCACGCACGCACACACGCATACACACATGCGTAGGCATGCACCCCGGCCTCAGCTCCTTGGTTACCGCACACCCCACTCTCACCTGACTCAGCCTCTCTCATCGCTCAGACCTGTGCATTTTCCTTCCATGGCTATCGCCACACTCGCGGGCCGTTATTCACTTAGCATTATTTTCTTTAAAACACTCAACTTTTTTTTGAAATTAATTAAAAATCTGCAGATCACTACCGGAAGTGAAAAGCCAGTATCCCTTGCAATAAACAGAACAGAATTGTAAACCTATAAAAATAAAAACATTACCATTGCATAGATGTTTATGTAGCATCTAAAACGGTGATCTCAGAGCTCCCGTCGTGGTGCAGTGGAAACGGATCCGACTAGGAACCATGAGGTTGTGGGTTCGATCCCTGGCCTTGTTCAGTGGAGTTGCCCTGCTCTGTGGTGTAGGTCACAGACGTGGCTGGGATCCCACGTTGCTGTGCCTGTGGCATAGGCCTGCAGCTGTAGCTCCAATTCGACTCCTAGCCTGGGAACCTCCCAATTTAAACAAATAATAAATAAATAAAATAAAATGGTGATCTCATCTAGGGGTGATTTTGCCCTCTCAGACCCCTCCCCACCCCCACGGTCATTTGGTAACATCTGGGGACATTTTTGGTTGTTACACTAAGGGAGCAAGGAGGTGGAGGCTTCTGGCATCTAATGGGTAAACATCCTGCCATGCGCAGGGTTGTCGGGCCCCAGGTGCCAACAATGCTGAGGCTTAGAACTCTTGGTCTAAAATAAGCTTGAGCACCCAGGGAGGTGTGCCCCATACTTGAGCAACTCTGACCTGGTTAACTGCGCCTCCTCCTTCAGGCTCAGCTGGAACACGCACCGCAGGCACGCCTTCCTGGACCCCCAGAGGAGAGGAGTCCTGATGTCAGCTCCCATGGCCCCCCGCCCCTCCCCTCACATCACTCCCTGACCCTTGGCTGCTGTTTTCTGCTTGTATCTATCTCCCCAACTAGAGCTTCAAGCAGGCAGCGGCCCCATCTGTCTCATTTTTCTCTCTCTCTCCAGCCCTTAGCACAGTGCGGGCTTGTAGCAGATTCTCAGTAGTCCTACGTGGAGTGAGTGAATGAAACAATTTTGGGCAAAAGAGAGATGTGGATTCTGCTCCCAGATTCCCTGCTGTCTGTCAGGCAGGTCACTTCCTTTTGGCCTACTTTTTGTTCTCTCTTGTGAGATGGACACCCTAAGCGGACTCTGTGCTGCACACAGAGACGGCAGGTGTTCAAGTCCCTGGCAGAGGGAAAGCCCTTGGTAAAGGTTAGGGGCCATTCCCCAGGTGGAAGGGGAATCTCTGGAGAGATTGAGCTCATTCCCTCATTCATTTATTCTACCATCATTCTCAAGAGCCTATGTTCTTCTTGTCCCAGGATATGATTATAAAAATTAGATACATATATTTTTTAATGGCCACACCTGAGGCATATGGAAGTTCCCAGGCTACGGACTGAATCCAAGCTGCCAGCTGTGATCTATTCTAGATCCTTTAAGTCACTGCGCCGGGCCGAGGATTGAACCCTCTGCAGCGACCGGCGCTGCTGCCATTGGGCTCTTAACTCACTGCACCACAGGGGGAAATCCCACATCCCAGGATAATTTTTAATCGTGCCCCTTTAATCTCAAAGGTGACCTGGCTTGGGCAGTACCTGATATGGTCCCTCTCGCTCTCAGCCACTGTGTCTAGAAAGGCATGTGGAGAGGTGAGCAGTAATCAAGCCTTGAGAGGGCCATCCGCCCTGGCGGGCTTCTCGGCGCTGCGTTCTAATCCTTGCTCCCACCGCTCGGGACCCTATCCTAAACACGCAGGGATCTCTATGTAGCGGCAGGGCCTAGAGGCTGCAGGTGGGGCTGGTTGGGAGCCTCTGAGAAGGTGCCACATTGGCAGACAGGGCTGGGAACATCATGCCCAAGGTCAGGGCTGTCCCCCACGGAGGTAGCTCAAGTCCAAGGCTTGGGTGGAATGTCAAGACCACCCGTGTGTGGATTTCCAGGGTGGAGATGTGGGAGAAGAAGGGGGGGGTGGGAGGTTGGGGGGGGAGGGGGCAGGACCGTGACCTGGGCGTGTGGACACGTGGGGGGGATCTTCCGCCTCTGCCCTGGGTCTCTGTGTGAGGTTCCTGGCGTGCTTTACTCGGTCTCACCCAAACACGGGCCAGGGGACTTTCTCCTCTTCCTCCCATCGTCCCCCTAGGCCAGAGGGCACACCCTCCCTCAGGGGGACGGGGCTTTGGAGCATCCCAGGCTATCACAATGGGGTGGTGCACACGCAGAGTCTTTCGCGAGTCAAGGGCTAGGACCCACGCGGACAGCCCTCTTTTCTGTCCGTGAGCACGTGGCCAGGCTCCCAGGACATCCGCCGTCCACTCAGGTTGGGGCGGGACCGTTTGTGGAGGCGGACCTCACGCCCACGTACTCCTGGGGGATGCTCACGCCTGCGCAGTTGAATCCATTCTCTCCTGGGGCCCACTGTCCTCTCCTCTTGCTCCTCCCCCTCCTCCCACTTCTGCCAGGCAGGCACTTTTTCCTGGTCTCCGCGGGGAGGTGGGCCGAAACTGGCTCTGCCTGATCACATATTCTTCCAAACCTTTTCATCCAACAATTGCACGTAGCTTTTTTGAAATCCGAAGAGCTAGGACTTCGATTCTTGTTTTCTTAGTCCTCTGTGACAGCCGAGGCATGGAGGTCTTATATCTAGTTAGCCAAATGAAGGAGAGTGTGGGGACATAGCCACAGATTTTTTTAAAAAATCATTTTTTAAATGAATTTTTAGAATCCGTACTAGTATCCATGAGGTTGCAGATTCAATCCCTGGCCTCGCTCAGTGGGTTAAGGATCTGGTGTTGCTGTGAGCTGTGGTTGTAGGTCACAGATGTGGCTTGGATCCTGAGTTACTGTGACTGTGGTATAGGCTGGCAGCTGCAGCTCTGATTCGACCCCTAGCCTGGGAACTTCCATGTGCCAAGAGCGCAGCCTTAAAAAAAAAAAAAAGCAAAAAAAAAAAATCATTTGTTACCACATTGCCTGGGGCCACCCCAGGACTCACCAGGAACAAGAACGAGGGTGGCGGCTTCTGGACTCATTCCAGGACCCCCCTGCAGGGGGTAGGGTGGCAGAGGTCTGAGCCTGTTCACTGTCTCGGGACTAGATGGAGGTGGCCAGGTGGGCGAGGCTGGTGGAAGTTCAATAATCCTTGGGGAGGTCCCTCATTAAATGCCACCCCTGATTTGAGTCACTTCATTTTCAAAGGCAAATTGAGAAACGGGCAGAAGCCAAGCAGGACTGGTGCTAATGACTTGGGGGACCTACAAGGAGACCTTTGGAGAAAGGGCGGAGTAATTGGAATGATCTAGTGCCGAGAAGACAGAGTTGAGGGGTGACTCGGTAATTGCCAAGCTCCAGAATGTCTCTTCTCCGAAAGATGCCACCCGCCTCCCCCCCTCTTGTCCTCAGAGGGCAGAGCAAGAAATTAGCTTAAATTGGTGCTGGAAAGATTTAGGTTATGTGTAAGGAGGAACTTTTTAAACCCTGAAATATGCTACCCAGAGAGGCTGTGGGATCTCGGGAGAGTGTCTAAAAATAGCCTGTTCTTTAAAAATAGATCTGGGCAAGCTTTAAACATAGCATCAGCTCAGCTTCTTGGGGGTGGTTTGAAGTGCTGGCGCCCATCCCTATAGGGTCCTCCCCAGGCCAGAAGGCAGGAGGGAGAGTCAGCCTTTAGTCCCCATCAGGACAAACATCTGGATGCTTTAGATATGCTTAGATAAGGGGTTTCTCTTTCTGTCTTCCCCCAGCTGATGGGTGACATGAAATGCCAGCGCTTAGGATCTCAAAGTTTTCTTTCCGTGGGAGGATATTCCTGGCACGATGTTAATTGGGTCAATCCCACCAGCGTCCCCCAGTCCCTCCCCACTCCTGAGTCAGGGCTTCCAGTGCCCCAGGGTTTGCTGGGAATCTATCCGCCGAGGCGGTGTCAGATGTGGCTCCCCCGGCCACCTGCTCATCCGCCTCCTCATCTCAGTCCCCTAGGCCTCGTCCTCGTCCTCTCTCTCTGCAGCCACCTCTCCCCCACTTCCCTACCTCCCACCTTCTCACCCACCAGTTCCCCACCCCAGCAGCAAGAGAGGTTTTCAAAAAAGGCACAGCCTGGCTCTCCCCTGTGACTGACAGTTGTGCAGTTTCTGCCCACTGGCCCCAGGATAGAGCCTGAACTTCCCAGGATGGCTCCAGAACTTTCCTGCAGGGTGTTGTTTAGCTTCCAGCAGCAGCTCTCTCCACCCACATGTCCTACCTCATGGCCCATTAAGGCCCCATCAAACCACTTTGTCTGCGGGTTCTGCAGGAGCTGGCTCCGCTGCCCTGTCCACCCTCTTGGGTCCTCTCAGCTTGGAAGTGACCCACTCTAGAAGCTTTTCATGTCCTCCCCTCCCAAACCTGGCCTAGGAGCCCAGCTAGGGCTCCCGCAGGCCCCTGGCCTTCCCCCACTGGCTGGCCTGCCACACACTGGTCCCCAGTTTCTGCCAGTTTCCAAGTGCCCTGGAAACCAGATCACTATTGCCAGTCATGTTTCCCAAGCTAGAAGGTAGCCTGATACACAGCAGGTGCTCAATACATGCTCAGGGACTAACTACCTGGAAATCAGCCTGCCCTAGGAGGGCTCTCCCTTTACTGCCTTCCTGCCCCATGTCATCTGGTTTCAGCTTCCTCCAGGTCCCAACTCTGTCTTAGGTCCCTGGCAGGACACCCCCGGGATGTTGGCAACTTCGGATCAGCGCCCACGTACACAGAATATTTGTTTAGACATGAGTGCTCTTTGAATGTTCTGAGTAATAACTTGGACAGCATCTTTAATGATAAACTCTATTATAAATTAATTCATCAGCCACCTCCCTGATAGCTCAATTAAATGGAGCATGCCACTAGCATACCATGTTCAAACCCTGCAAAAGCGAGGGGGGGCTGGGGGCGAGAGGCGGTCTGGAGCTCAGCTGGGCATCAGTGTTCTGTGTCCTTAGCCAGGGGAGGCAGCATGGCGTGGCATAGCTGTATGTCCTTCTGAGCCAGGAGGCACCTCTCTGCATGGTCAGGCTGACTCCTCTCCTGGGCCCCCATTCCCCCGCTGAATCCCACCGCCTGGTCTGAATTTAAATTCCTGAGCACAGGCCTCACACACAGGCAGCACCGCGCCTCCAGCCACATGCACCGCCCCAGTTTGTCTGTGCTTTCCCACGCTCCGAAAGGACCCGTCACACCTTCTCCTGATTCCTCAAACCCCTGTCTTGCTCTTGCCCATGGCCTGGCCTCCTGTGGGAGACAGAGGGGCAAAGCTGGCCCAGGTTGGGGGTCTGCCCTCACGTGCCCTCCCGTTCCCTTGGGCCAGGCCTCCCAGCTCCCATCCAAAGCCAGCGCTTTGTCTTCCAGAACCTTCTCTCTCCCTCATTTCCACGATTGCTTTCTGGCTCCTCTGCACCCCCAGGCACTCCCTGTCTAGTTGAGCACCCTGACTAAGCACAGGAACATCCGTTCTCTTTCTTCTTCTGGATCCCTCCCTGAACCCCCAAACCCTTTCCAGACATCACCCCATTTTTGAGCTCCTCCACGCAGTGAGTTTTGACATCGTCTCTCTGATGGCTTTGGCTGTTTTCTCTCCTCTTCTCAGCCTGGTCCAGTGGAGCATCTGTCCCCAGTGGCCTCCGTGTTGGCCAATCTAACAGTCACTTCTCTGTCTACATCGCTGACCTAACAAACCACTTCCTCCTCCTCGATGTGCATCCTTCCCCTGGCCTTGGCCGGGCTGCACGGTCGTTTTCCTCCTGCTGCCCAGGCATCCTGTCCTCAGCCCCCTCTGCTGGCCCCACCCAGTCTGCAGTGGACTTTGGTTCCACCCGAAGCCCTCTCCCTGCATTCCTCCCCATGTGGTCTCTTGTAGGCCAGTGACTCACGCACTTAGGTCTCCAGCTCTGACTGTTCCCAGGCCTCCACTGCTTGCTTGAGGCCTCAGCTTGGGAGTAAAATAGGCATTTCTAGTGAATGGGGCCCGAACGGCCACTCAGACATCTGTCTCCGTCATCTTCATCTTAGCGGATGGCACCATCACCTGCCCAAGTGCCCAAACCCCAAGCCCAAAGTCATCCCAATCTCTGAGTGGCCCTGGTGCCCCACACCCAGTCCATCAGCAGGTCCTGTTGACTCCGCCTCCAAAAACTGCCCTGGAGCCTGAGATGGCTTTAGTTCAAGCAGTGACACCTTAGCCTGGACTCCCTTCACCCCCACTTCCACCATCTCCGCACCCCGTCTTCACCCAGAAACGTGAATGATCTTAAGGAGTTCCCATTGTGGCTCAGTGGTTAACGAACCTAACTAGTATCCATGAGGACGCAGGTTCGATCCCTGGCCTCGCTCAGTGGGTTAAGGATCCGGTGTTGCCGTGAGCTGTGGTGTAGGTTGCAGACGCGGCTTGGATCCTCCATTGCTGTGGCGGTGGTGTAGGCTGGCAGCTACAGCTCTGATTAGACCCCTAGCCTGGGAGCCTCCATATGCCACAGGTCCCGCCCTAAAAAGCAAAAAAAAAAAAAAAAAAAAAAAAATCTTAAAACATAGATTAACCCTGCTTCAACCCTTACCCATGGCTTCGCATTGTACTTAAAGAAAGCCAGACTCTTCACCATGGCCTGCAGGGTCCTGGGTGACCTGGTCCTTGCCCACCTCCCTGACCCATCTCCAAACCTCCCTTCTCTTTCCCACCCTGCTGAGCTATCTCTCCCCTTCCCCTCAAGGTCAGGCTCTGCTGCCTTCAAGCCTTTGCCCCAGCTGGTCACTCCCTCTGTTTGGCATGCTTTGCCCCAAACCTCTTGCGGCTGCCTTCAGTTTCCTATTCAGACCTCTGCTTAAATGTCACTTCCTCAGGGAGTTCCTGCTGCAGCATCTCTGCAGCACCAGGATGCAGGTTCGATCCCCGGATGGCTGTAGTGGGTTGAGGATCCAGCGTTGCGGCAGCTGTGGCTTAGGTCGCAATTGTGGTTCAGATCTGATCCCTGGCTGGGGAACTCCATGTGCTTCAGGTTGGCCAAAAAAGAAGAAAAAATAAAAAAAAGTCACTTCCTCAGAGAGGCCCTCCCTGGCTACTCATGCTGAAGGAGCCCCTGGCATTTTGCCTGATTTTCTTTTCTTTTCTTCTTCTTCTTCTTCTTCTTCTTCTTCTTCTTCTTCTTCTTTTTAAATCTTTTTGGAGCTGCACCTGCAGCATATGGAGGTTCCCAGGCTAGGGGTCGAATCAGAGCTACAGCTGCTGGCCTATGCCACAGCCACAGCCACATGGGATCCAAGGCACATCTGTGACCTACACCATAGCTCATGGCAATGCCAGATTCTTAATCCACTGAGCGAGGCCAGGGATTGAACCTGCATCCTCGTGGATACTAGTCAGATTTGTCTCCGCTGAGCCACGACGGGAATACCCCCTGTTTTATTTTCATCATGGCACTTTTCACTGCCTGATGTTTTCTTGTTGATCAATATGGTTATTGACTGGATCTCCTCCACTTGAACCTGAGACATCTGAGAGCAGGGTTCCCCCCACCCCGGCCATGCCCCCAGGAACAGTGCCTGGCCTGTGAAAAGCATCCATAAATAGTCGTTGTCTGACTGACTGAATGAATGCATAATAAATAAACATATGATGGAGCTGCTGATGTAACGCAGGCAATTTACTCTCCAGAGTTTTCAGACCTGGCCTGGTCCCAGCTCATGTCCACATTGCAGACCCTAGACCTTTACCCCAGCCAGCCTAGCTCCTCCAAGCACCTTGCAATCAGCATTGAACTGAATGGACCATCTATTCATTCAGCAAACACGTATGGAACACTAACAGTGTGCCTGGCCCTGGGCTCAGTGCTGGGGATTCAGTGGCGAACACAGCACACCTGGTCCTTGGACTAGGGTGCAGTCAAACAGGTTTATGTAGTCAGTCACAAGCATTCATTCACTCATTCATTCATGAAACACTTAACGTGGGGTTTATTATGCGCCAAGCACTACTCTTGAGTGCTTTACAGTATAAGCCGCTTAATCCTCATATCAACTTATGAAGTATGTGTTATTATTACCCCCATATATATGTATATATATATACTTTTTGTCTTTTTTAGGACCACACCTGTGGCATATGGAGGTTCCTAGGCTAGGGGTCTAATCGGAGCCGTAGCTGCCAGCCTACACCACAGCCACAGCAACGCCAGATCCAAGCTGTGTCTGTGACCTACACCCCAGCTCACAGCAATGCTGGATCCCTAACCCCCTGAGCGAGGTCAAGGATCAGACTGCATCTTCATGGATCCTAGTCAGGTGTTAGCCCCTGAGCCACGACGGGAACTTCGATTACCCCATCTTGCAGGTGAAGAAACCAAGGCACAGGCAGGTCACACAACTAGTTAGAGAAAGAGCTGGAAACCAGATCCTCTCTTTCCTTCTGTTTCTTTTCACCCTGGCTTTACTCTGGGCTCATTTTATTTCTTTCTTTCTTTTCTTTTCTTTTTTTTTTTGTTGTTGTTGTTGTTTTTGTCTTTTCTATGGCCGCTCCCATGGCATATGGAGGATCCCAGGCTAGGGGTCTAATCTGAGCTGTAGCCACCGGCCTATGCCACAGCCACAGCAACGGGGGATCCAAGCCGTGTCTGCGACCTACACCACAGCTCACGGCAACGCCGGATCCTTAACCCACTGAGCAAGGCCAGGGATCGAACCCTCAACCTCATGGTTCCTAGTCGGATTCGTTAAGCACTGCGCCATGGCGGGAACTCCTGGGCTCATTTTCTGACGCTCCTTGACCTTGTCTCTTACTTCTGGCCCCACGCCAGGCCCTCTGGACTTGACATCAGTCAGATCAGTGGAGGGTGGGGCTGAAAGTCAAAGCAGCTCTTTATTTCGGTGGGTTCTGGGTGGGACCACATCCAGCCCAGCTCTGAGCCCTTGGCCAGCATCCCCCATCCCTAGCACTGTCCAAGGTCCCCCAGGGGCAGGCAGGAGCCGTGCCTGCCTCCCCACATGGGCTGGGAATCCCATTTCTGGTGTCAGGAGATTCCAGGAAATCACTGGATGAGAGATTGACAGCTGTTTACAGCTGGGAGGTTCCTGGTGTGGGTTTATGCCAGGCAGCAGCAGCAGCAGCAGAAGCAACAGCAGCAGCAGCGGCGGTGGCACAGCAAGCCCTGTTCATTTAGTTGCCGCTAATTTAGGGGGAGCCGTAACTCAGCAGAAAGTCACTTATAAATTCAGGATGACTTGGAAACAGTTCCTTCTGCTGAGGCATCTCAACAGATGCTAGTGGCGGACCTCACTTTACAGAACAAACATGCTCCCGATAACATGGTTGGAAGTCCAGTTTTTTAAGCAGGGTTTTTAGAATGCAATCAGAGGGAGTTCCTGTTGTGGCTCAGTGGTAATGGACATTAGGATCCATGAGGACATGGGTTCGAACCCTGGCCTTGCTCAGTGGGTTAAGGATCCGGCGTTGCTGTGAGCTGTGGTGTAGGCTGCAGGTGCGGCTTGGGTCTCTCGTTGCTGGCAGCTGCAGCTCCAATTCGACCCCTCGTCTGGGAACTTCTATATGCCTCAGGTTCGGCCCTAAAAAGACCAGAAAAAAAAAATGCAGTAAGAGACTCTCGCCGACCTATCTTTGAATGATTTGCAATTTTCATTTATTCAATTTTCTTAAAGCAAGACTTTTTATATTTGGGGATAAAAGGAATTCAATTGAGAAATCAATGCTTTTCTAAACTAACAATTTGGAAAATTAATTATTCTGCCAACAGGCTGGGCCCAGCTTCTGGGTCTAGTTGGTAATTTTTGTATTAAAATAGTGTTATGTTCCCACTGTCCTAGTATAAGGAGTAGTTGTTCTCATGAATATTTTTCTTCTTTAGTGCATGCTCACTGCAATTGCCCATTTTACTACTGTTCTCATGTTTTTGTTTTTTGTTTTTTTATTTTTTTTTTGGCTGCACCTGTGGAATATGAAAACTTCCAGGCCAGGGAGTGAACCATGCCACAGCAGTGACCCAAGCCCCTATAATGACAATGCCAGATCCTTAACTTGTTGTGCCTCAAGAGAATTTCATACTACTATTCCCATTTTATAGGTGAGAAAACCAAGGCACTGACAGGTCAAATTACTTGGAGAGCATCTGGATTGGCCAAGTGAAGAAGAAACTGAGCACTTACAATAGCTGAGGGTTTGGAGAGCTAGGTCAGCCCTCAGGAAGGGGTGGGATGGTGGGCAGGGTTGGGGATAGGACCCGAAGAGGGAGCAAGGCTCTGGGTAGGATGGCAGTTCCACGGGGAGTGAGCAATGGGTTGAAAGGAGGAGAGACCAGTCTTTTCAGGTAACGGACTCCACTGTGAGTTATAATGACTAAAATTGTGTGGCGTTGACACAGGTACAGAGAGAGAGAGATCATGAAACAAAATGAGTTAGGAATACACTCATGTAATGTGAAGCTTGGACTATGGTATAAAAGTGCCATTGAAAATCAATGGGGGAGTTTCCATTGCGGCTCAGCAGGTTAAGAGCCCGACTTAGTCTCTGTGAGGATGTGCATTCGATCCCTGGCCTCGCTCAGTGGGTTGAGGATCTGGTTTTGCAGCGAGCTGCAGCAGAGGTTGCAGATTTGGCTCAGATCCAGTGTTGCTGTGGCTGCAGTATGGGCCTGAGGTGGCTGGTCTGATTCAACCCCTAGCCCAGAAACTTCCGTGTGCTGCAGGTGTAGCCTTGAAAGAAAAAAGTAAGAAAGAAAATCAGTGGGGAAAGAACAGTCCATTCTATGAGCATTCAAAGCAATTAAACTCATTAAAAAATTGTTAGATCCCTACCTCACACCATTCACCAAGATAGATTCCAGATGAGTTAACAAAAATATCTATAAGTATGTAAGAAAAATATAGGAGAATGTGTTTATGGTGTTGGTTTTCTTTTGCTTTTCTTTTTTTCTTTTTAGGGCAGCACTTGAGGTGTATGTGAGTTCCCAGGCTAGGGGTCCAATCAGAGCTACGGCTGCCGGCCTACACCACAGCCATAGCAATGTGGGATCTGAGCCGTGTCTACGACCTACACCACGGCTCAGGGCAACGCCAGATCCTTGAATCACTGAGCGAGGCCAAGGATCAAACCTGCATCCTCATGGGCTACCAGTAGGATTCCTTTCCACCATAGGAACTCCTGGCATTGGTTTTCTTAAAGTAGACTCAGGAAGCAAAAACCAAAAGCAAATGACTGCTAAATCTGACTTATTAAATATCAAAATGTATGACAAAAGCAGCTTTATTCATAATTGCTTAAACTTGGGAGCAACCAAGATGTCTTTCAACAAATGAATAGATAAATAACCTGTGATGCACCCCACAGTGAAATATTATTCAGCAATAAAAGGAAAAGAACAGGGAGTTCCCATCATAGAACAGCGGAAATGAATCCGACTAGGAACCATGAGGTTGTGGATTTGATCCCTGGCCTCACTCAGTGGGTTAAGGATCCAGCATTGACGTGAGCTGTGGTGTAGGTCGAAGAAGTAGCTCAGATTCTGCATTGCTGTGGCTGTGGTGGAGGCCAGCAGCCGTAGCTCCAATTGAACCCCTGGCCTGGGAACCTCCATATGCCGCAGGTGCAGCCCTGAAAAAAAAAAAAAAAAGAAAGAAAAGAATAGAACCATCGAACCATGAAAGGACATGGAAGAACCTTAAATCCACACAAAGTGGGAGAAGCCAATATGAAAAGGCTACATCCTGTGTGATTCCAAGTATATGATATTCTGAAAGTGTCCAAACTCTGGAGACAGTAAGGTCGGTGGTGGCCAGGGTTGCAGAAAGGGGAGTGGGGGATGAACAGGTGGCTCTCAGGGGATTTTTAGGGGCCTTAAAACTCCTGGACACAGTAGTGGTGGACACACGTCACTCACTATACCTTTGCCAAAAGCCAGAGAACGTACAACACAGAGTGAACCCTAATGGAAACTATGGATTTAGTTGATAAGAACATATCGCTCTTACCTCCTCAATTGTAACAAATGTACTATTGAAAGATGTTAATCATAGGGGCTGGAGAATGAGGGTGCAGTGTGGACTCTGGAAGTCTCCGTATTTTCTTTTTTTTCTTTTTTTTTTTTTTTTTTGCCATTTCTTGAGCTGCACCCACGGCACATGGAGGTTCCCAGGCTAGGGGTCCAATCGGAGCTGTAGCCACCGGCCTACACCAGAGCCACAGCAACGTGGGATCCAAGCTGAGTCTGCGACCTACACCACAGCTCATGGCAACGCCGGATCCTCAACCCACTGAGCAAGGGCAGGGATTGAACCCGCAACCTCATGGTTCCTAGTCAGATTCATTAACCACCTCACCACGACGGGAACTCCTCAAGAATCAGTGAGGATTTGAGTGAGTACTCCCACAGCTGGCAGAAATCCAACATGGTACTGTTACTTAGGAGAGCAGTCCACCAACATTGATTAAAATTTAAAATGCCCACGCTTTACGACCTGGCAATTCTTGTTGTTCACACCGGAAAAATGCTTGTCTGCACAAAGAGACTTGTAGAAGGGTGTTTATTGCAGCATTGCTTAGAGAGCAAAAAGCCTGAAATAACTTAAATACCATCAAGTGGTTGGATAAATAAAACATGGTATGTCATTATCAAGAAATCTTATGCATCAGTTCCAAAGAATAAGTTATGTGTGTTATGTACCTTTTGAGAGTTCACCACGAATTTTCTTTCTTTCTTTTCTTTTATTTATTTATTTCGTCTTTTTGTCTTTCTAAGGCCGCATCTGAGGCATATGGAGGTTCCCAGGCTAGGGGTCCAATCAGAGCTGTAGCTGCCGGCCTACACCACAGCCACAGTAACGCAGGATCTGAGCCATGCCTGTGACCTACACCACAGCTCAGGGCAACACTGGATCCTTAACCCACTGAGCGAGGCCAGGGATCGAACCTGCGTGCTCATGGATGCTAGTCAGGTTCGTTAACTGCTGGGCCACGACAGGAACTCTAAGAATTTTCTTAAGGAAAGAAAAATAAGATCCCCATGTGACTTACCCCTCATCTCCTTCCAACAGACTGAGCCAAGGTAGAGGGGACGGGAGAGGCTTCTAGCATACCTGCTGGGGTGTGGCTAAGGATGGGATTGAGGCCTGGTAGAGACAGCCTAGAGAAGGCGGAGCCTTTAGCAGGGGGTCTTTGGATGCATTTTAGGCAGCATGGGCAGAGCCCTGGCTTTAAAGGCATTTTGATTTGCAGCTAAGTCATAACTACGCCATCTGCTCCCTTGGGACGTGGGAGCAGACTTGACCACACCGAGCTTCTATGTTCTCACCTGTGAAATGGGGACAGTCATATTCAGGGCTGCAGTCTACAGCCTTGGAGGTGTGGTTCTGCTTCGACTCCAGGGGGTGACTTTGATCCCATGGAATCAAAGTTCTCCTAGCCAGTGGGTTCCAGGGTTTTTGACAAGAGCCACGGAAAAACATTTCACATTATAATTACACACACACAAACACACACGTATAGAACTGAAAAGTTTCACAAAACAATATTTACTCCTGCTACATTTGACGGTATCAGATATTTCTATTCCCTTCCATTCCACTCTTGTTTGTTCATTTATTTGTTTTGTAATACTGGTTGCAATCACGAAGTGGATTTCATGATCCATTGGTGAGTTAAGATGTGCAGTTTGAAAAATATTCTCTAAGCAGTTTCTCCCAAATGACCTTCTAACACAGGTCAATATCAGCAAACTCTGGCCCACAGGCAGAATCTGGCCCAATGCTTGCTTTTGTAAATAAAGTTTTATTGGCACACGGCCATGTTCATCCCTTTATATATAGTCTGTGGCTCCTTGGGGCTGATACAGTAGAATTGAAGAGTTGCCACAGAGACCACAAGGCCCAACCCATAGAGCCTACACTATTTCTTTATCTGTGCTTAACAGAAAAACTTTGCACAACCGCACCCATATCTGACTCTATGTCTCCCTTGCTTAAATTTCTCCCAGGCTGCCCTTTGCCCTCTGGCTCAACTCCAATTCTTTGGCCCTTCACCCTCTGGCTGTCTGTGCTCTGGTCCTGCCTGGGCGGGGGGCGGGGGGCGGGGGGCGGGGTGTCCATGCTCACCCAGGCTAACAGGCCTGTAGGCAAAGCCCCACCTTGCTTCCTGATGCCTTGTCTTGCTCTGCCCACAGGCCTCCTGGGAATGGTAGCTCACATGATGTACACGCAAGTATTCCAGGTCACCGTGAGCCTTGGCCCCGAAGACTGGAGACCTCATTCCTGGGACTACGGGTGGTCTTTCTGGTAAGTGGCTTGGACTCTCAGATGCCAGAGCCGAGAGGCATGCTGGGACTGCAGCAGCTCGACCCTACTGGGGAGTGGAGGGAGGTGGCGGTAGGAACCCAGAGTCCAGAGATGCTTTGAGACCCTAGGGCTGAAATGGGCCACCTGTAGCCAAATCCGGCCCATCATCTGTTTTCGTGCAGCCCTTAAGTGAAGGATGGTTTTTATACTTTGAAATGCTGGAAATAAATCAAAAGAAGAAGAATATTTTGCAACATGTGGAAATTATGGGAAATTCAGATTTCTGTGTCCATAAATAAAGTCTCATTGGGACACAGCCAAACTCATCGTTAACCTATTGTCTACAGCTGCTATCACGCTGCAGGGGCAGAGGTGAGTGGTTGTGACAGAGACTGAGTGGCCCACTAAGCCTAAAATAGTTACTATTTGGCCCTTGCAGAGAAAGTTGGCCAACCTTTGCCTTAGAGGCTGCTCTGGAATGTGGAGATGGAAGCTGTAGAGATCCTAGTGAAAGGCTCTGGATGCAGGCAGCAGGGATCAGCACCTCAGAGTGTGCAAAAGAAAGGCAGAATCCAGCAGGATTCTTTGGCTTGTGAGTTCTAGCATCCCAAGCTTAAGTAAACTAGAGTTGTATATGAGTTCATTCATTCATTAATTAGGAGTCTAGGTGGGTCGTCTAGGGGTGCATAGACTGTAATGGAAAAACCCGCCCACCTCCTTCTAATCAATAAGGAAATACATTGGTTCCTGTAAATGGAAAGTACAGCTTGGCATGGACTTCAGGGAACGTTTGATCCAGCGTCTCTGATGTCATCAAGGCTGAGTTCTCTTACTCTGTGGTCACCTGAGCATTGCCTACTCCCCAAGTTAACTCTGTCCCTGCGTGAGCTTCCACCCTGGTGATGAGAAAGTGCCCTTGAAGCTGGTGCTTCTTCCTTCACTCATGAGGGGGAGAGAGAGCTTCTCTTTCCCTAACGTTTACTAAAGTTCCAAGCCTCGCTGTGATGAGCCCAGCTGAGGCCGTTTTCCCTCTTCTGAATCATCACCATGGCTGAGGGAGTGTCATGAGTTTATTGGCGCAGCTTGACCATTCCTTTGCAATGAGGAATGAGTCCCAAACTCTCAAATGGTGAGCGGGTAGAATGGCAACTCTCAACTGATGAATGGACGGAATGGCTGCTAGATGAACTACCACAAGGGCTGCTTCAGGCACAGCTGGATCCAGGTGTTCAGGTGATTCATCAGGAACTCAATCACTCTCTCCCCACTTCTGACTCCATTCCCTTTGGGTCAGCTTTGTTCATAAGCAGCTTTTCCCCCCAGGTAGTAGTAAAGATGGTCACCAAGCCCACTTCTAGGCTTATGTGTTATAAATGTAGCAATACCAGCAGAGAGATGGGGCTTCTTTCCAATACTGCCAGCCCAAATCCCGGTTATGATGTTCACTGGATTAGCTTAAGTCATGTGACCATACTGCAACCAATGATTTAGACTCGCAGGAGACTGGACTGCTCTAATTGGTCTGGCCTGAGTCACGTGATCCAGAGGGTGGAGTTGCCCCCATCCAAACTCTTGGACAGAGAGACAGAGGAGAGGTCTCATAATGGAAACTTGGGGGGATGGGTTGGGGGTGGAGTGAGCTGTTGTCAAAAGGAGGAATGCATGCTGGAGTAGTGACAGTAATGACCACAGTTGTCTGTTACACAGGGCATCCGGGTCTGGTTCTGGTAGCTGGGGGCCATTCACCCACTTAGTCATTGAACACATATTTACTGAGTGAGTACATATTTGAGGGGCAGTGGGGCCTGGGGCTTCTCGGTGCTGTGCGTACAGTGGTGGCTGAGACCATGTTGTGACAGGGGATTAAGAACAGTGAACAAGGAGTTCCCATTGTGGCTCAGCAGTAACGAACCCGACTAGTATCTTTGAGGATGGGGGTTCGATCCCTGGCCTTGCTCGGTGGGTTAAGGATCTGCTGTTGCTGTGAGCTGCGATGCAGTTCACAGATGCAGCTCAGATCCTGCATTGCTGTGGCTGTGGCGTAGGCTGGCAGCTGCAGCTCCGATTCAATCCCTGGCCTGGGAGCCTCCATATACTGCAGGTGTGGCCCTAAAAAAACCAAAGCATAACAAAAAGACCAGTGAACAAGCCATCCTCTGAACCATGCTATGCTGTGGGTGGGTGGACGGGAGTCACAGAGAAGGCGTCACTGACCCAGCTTCCCCTGGGGAGGGTCCTTGGGGGAGAAGTTGGTCCATCAGGCTGGTAGAGGAGGGAATAAGATAGTGTGTTAGGCAGGGGAATGGCAAGTTTCGCCTTGGCAGTGAGAAGGCATCTTTAGGCGGAGGGTGTCGGAATGGAGCAGGAAGTGGTTATGAGAGACCCCAATTCAGACCAGTGGGGACTCCTGCTGTATTTCTGCCCCTTCCCACTCCCTACTTAAATAGGGTTTGCAAGAGCAAAGTCAAGTGCATTAGAGGGACCTTGACTGGCCAGCATAGTGCCTAACTCCTTTAAGTAGAACCGTCACAGAAAAACCAGTTAAAGCTCAGGTTCTGACTTCCTTTTACCCAATCCTTCCTCCCACCCCCTAGTAGTTCCTTCTTGAGATTTTTTTTTTTTTAAAGGAAGTTCCCAGGCTAAGGGTCAAATCGGAGCTGCAGCCACCAGCCTACACCACAGCCGAAGCAACGCGGGATCTGAGCCGCATCTGTGACCTACGCCACAGCTCATGGCAACGCCAGATCCTTAACCCACTGAGCAAGGCCAGGGATCAAACTCGAATCCTTATGGACACTAGTTGGTTCTTAACCCACTGAGTCACAACGGGAACTTCCCTTCCTGAGGTCTTGCCCTTGCAAAGTAGTCACCCTGAGCTAGAGAAGAAGACAAAGGGAGGGAACAGACATTTTTGAGAACTGAGCAGGAGTGAAATAACCTCTTCCACGTATTGAGCCGTGATGTGTCAGGATCACAGCATGGCTGTGATGTAGGTAATTCATGGACCAGAGTTGAGGCTCAGAGAACCTAAGTAACCTGTCCAAGGTAATCCACCTTGAGAGTGGCAGAGGTTAAATTTGAACCCAGGCATTCTGGCTCCAGAGCCCCTGCTCTCAGCCTCTCAGAGATAGGTGGCAGGGTAATAGTAAAACAGCTCAGGAGTCCCTGTTGTGGCTCAGCAGGTTAAGAACCCAACGTAATATCCATAAGCACACAGGTTCGATCCCTTGCTTCTCTCAGTGGGTTGAGGATCTGGCAGTTACTGTGAGCTGTGCTGTGGGTCCCAGATGCGGCTCGGATCTGGTGTTGCTGTGGCTGAGGTGTGGGCCTGCAGCTGCAGCTCTGATTTGACCCCTAGCCTGGGAACCTCCATGTGCTGCAGGTGTAGCCCTAAAAAAAATGTTTTTTAAGTTAAAAAAAAAAGTTCATGTGTGTTTAGCACACGATGCCCGTACGTACACTATGAACACCAGCCCCCCCCCCGCCTTTTGGTATTTTTAGGGCCACATCACAGCTCACAGCAATGTCGGATCCTTAACCCACTGAGCGAGGCCAGGGATCGAACCTGCGTCCTCATGGATACTAGTCAGATTCGTTTCCGCTGAGCCATGATGGGAACTCCCGAATGCCAACCCTTTTAATATTACCGTTATTAACATGAAATTTAACACATATAATAATCCCGTGTTGCATATTTAAAAACTGAGGCTCAGGAAGGTTGGGTCACTTGCCTGGGATTCTGAACCCCTCCCCCTACAGGCCTCTTTCCAGCAACGCCTGGCTCTTCGTCCTGGAGGTGAGCCTGCTGGTGTCGGGCCGCGGGAACCTTTCTCCCTTTTTAAAGCTGGGCTTCCTGCCCTGCTCCTCAGCACTGCCCGCCCCACACCCACCCCAGACTGGCCTCTCAAGGGGCACCCAATTCCCATTTGACTTATTTAAGGCCGGGCCCCAGTGTGCGGCCCCCATTAGGGCTGATCCATTTCTCCTTGTCACCAAGGCCTGCAAGATGGATCAGCCCCATTTTTCATCCCTCGCTTTTGGGGCCTTGCCAGGGCTGTGCAGTGTCATCTCTCTTGTTTAATATGTGTGAGGCCATTTGTCAAAATTCTGCCCCCACCCCCGGCCAGGGAGGAGGCCAGGTCCAAAGCACGATAGCGCCAGGCTCCATCTCCTGGCCCAGCGGGGCTGCAAGAACAGGCTGCAGAGCCTTATAGGTCAGGGTTGCCAAGGAGCTGGATTGATGTTGGAGACCAGCTGCTGAGAGGGATGCCAAGTTTCTGTGGTTGGTAGTCTGTTAGCCTGGGTTTAAACTTCACCCTGGCATGCACTGAGGGACTACTGTGGGCAGTACACACGAGTGGTTGAGGGGCAGCCTCTGGAATCAGACAGCTTGGGAGCAGATCCTAACCTTGGCCTTTGCCAGCTCTGGGCTTTGGCTAAGTCACTTACCCTCTCAGTGCCTCAGGAGCCTTAGCTGTAAAATGGGGGCAGCCTGAGTTTCTACGTCACAGGGCAGTGTGCAGTGTGTGTGGTGTTTTAGCTGATGTGTCACGCAGCATCTCCAAACGTAGTGCCTTAAAATTAACATGTGTTATTGTCTCTTATCAGCCAGGGGGTCCTGGCATGGGGTCCTCCATGGTACTTCGGCCAGGGCCAGCCCTCTGGGGCACTGCCAGGCCAGGCATCTGGGGCTGTCAGCAGGAAGGGCTTCTCGGGCACGGTGGCTGGGTCCCTGGAGAAGGGTCCCTGGAGAAGGTCCCCAGAGGGCAGGCGTTCCTAGAGTTCCAAGTGGAAGCTACAAGTTTAGATTACGACCTTGCCTCAAAAGTCACACAGCGTCACTTCTGCGGCATTCTGTTCGTCAAGAGCAAATCGGAGTTCCCGTCGTGGCTCGGTGGTTGACGAATCTGACTGGGAACCATGAGGTTGTGGGTTCGATCCCTGGCCTTGCTCAGTGGGTTAAGGATCCAGCGCTGCCGTGAGCTGTGGTGTAGGTCGCAGACACGGCTTGGATCCCGTGTTGCTGTGGCTCTGGCATAGGCTTGGCAGCTACAGCTCCGATTGGACCCCTAGCCTGGGAACCTCCATATGCCGCAGGAGCAGCCCAAGAAATGGCAAAAAGACAAAAAAAGACAAAAAAAAAAAAAAAAAAAAAAAGCTAATGATGGGATCAAGGGCGAGGAGAAAGGGTTGTGCAAAAGCATGAGCCCCAGGAGGGGTGGCTCATGGGAGGCCGTCTTTGGGGACTGCAGGACGTATCGCACGTGAGGCGCTTAGCCCAAAGAATGTGCTCCATGAATGTTGCTGTGAAAGGCAAAGCAAGCCATCCTCTCGGAGCCTCAGCTTCTTCAGCTCCAGAGCAGAGATCACACTGATGCATGTTTAATGGGGTTATAGTCTTAGGACCACGTGGCGCCCAGCTCTTAAAATGCTTCTATCCAATATGTGCTCCCTCCATAAGTGGCCATGATTATAAATGCTGATGACATTGGCCTTTTGGTAATGCCGCTCTTGCTTTCTGAGAGGCATGTGACTCAGATGTCCAAGAAGAGGACATCGGGTGGGCACGCAGGCAGCCCCTGGTGCTCCATTCCTCCCCGTCTCCCCAGACTGGCCACTTGCAGTTGTTTCTAGGACTTGAGTGTTTCCTGGAGACCCAGCCCTGGCCGTACCCTGTCCCCCCCCCACCCCCCGCACGCCCCAAGACTCCCCTCCTTGGGCCGCCACTAAGGCAGGGAGCCGCATCCCTGCCCTGCGCCCTGGGCCCCCCAACCCTCCTGTCTGCTCCCCTTTTTAGGTCTTTGTCTTAACTCTGTCCACGTCCTCCTGTGACAATGCCAAGGCCAGCCCCTAGGGTAGGGGTGGGGGAGGGAGGGGGATGCGGGGAGCTGCTTGGCTTGGGGAGGGAGTGGGATGAGACCACCGTTGGTCGGTGCCTATTTTGAACTGGACACAGTGGAGGCACTTTACAAGCCCTGAGCTCTCAGGTCCTTTGTCCTTTAGCCTCTACTTGGAAGGGTTGCCTTTGACCCCCACTTAAAGGATGAAGACACAGGCTCGGAAAGAGCAAAGGCCCAAATCACACAATTAGCCGCAGAGCCTCCACATTGCATGCAGCCCAGGGCTGAACCCAGCCTGTAGGTGTTTTGTTTGAGCCGCCACATTGGGCTTTTTAAAAATTTGCATTTATTTCTAATATCCAAAATGGTAAAAATGTTTACATAAAGATGTGGGTTTCTGGGCATTCCTGTCATAGCTCAGCGGTTAAGGAATCTGACTAGCATCCATGAGGACACAGGTTCAATCCACGGCCTCACTTAGTGAGTTAAGGATCCAGTGTTGCCGTGAGCTGTGGTGTAGGTCGAAGACATGCCTGGGATCCCCAGTTGTTGTGGCTGTGGTGTAGGGCAGCAGCTATAGCTCTGATTTGACCCCTAGTCTGGGAAGCTCCATTGGCTACGGCCTTAAAAAGCAAAAAAAAAATTGGTGTTTCTGGCTTCTCTTGACTATTGGAGGATACGTCCATGCCCTAATCCACATTGCCACATGGCAGCAGGCATCTTCAGCTGAGCAGAGGCTACCCCTTTTAGATGGGGCATAGGCTCCCCACTTTACCCCAGTCCCCACCAGTCCCTATTGCATCACCTTACTCACACTGAATTCATCCATTTGACCCTGCAAGAATTAAGAGTTTGTAATCCCTGGTTGGAATGTCAACAGGCCAGTTTTCCTGGTGATGGTGGAAGAATAGCAAGCTAGTCATGTGCTACTTCTGTTTTGTGTCTGATCAAAATGGAAGGGGACAGGAAAGGGGCCCCTCTTACCCCAGCACACACAGTGAAACCCCAATTCTGAGCATTCACTTGACAGAACGAGGGTGGTGGAACATCGTGGAGTCATAGCTTATAAGAGCTGGACACCCAGAGAGGTTGAGCAGTTTGTCCCAGGTCACACAGCTAGAGTGTAGCTAGTTATGCCATGTCCAGGAGGGTAGTGCCCCTCTCTTTGCTTTTGGGGCCCACCTGTGTGCCACGTGGTAGCCTCATCGCTGCCCCTTCTCCTCCTCCTTCTCTTCCCCTCCTTTCCAGTCTCCATGACCTTGTGGAAACAGCAGACTAGCCCCTACCTCTCTGGGGAACCCAGGCTGCCCTGCCCTCTCTGCAGGGCTGAGCTGGCATTTTAGCAAGTTGATCCCTTGCAGTGGGGGTGTGTGTTCTGGAAGAGCCTTGGCTCCAAAGAGCCTTTGGAGAGGGTGTTTGCTGGTGTTA
The DNA here is from genome assembly GCF_054392235.1 of Sus scrofa. NCBI lineage: Eukaryota > Metazoa > Chordata > Mammalia > Artiodactyla > Suidae > Sus > Sus scrofa. The sequence continues at coordinate 18,976,982 of NC_139385.1, forward strand.
CCAAGAGGCTGTGTGGTCAGCAAGAAGCTCTTACTCTTATTCATCTCACCAAGGCAAGTGGCACTGACCTTCTTTTCTCTAAGACCAGGGCAGGGAGAGACCCAGGTGGTACCCGAGGATGCTCTGCTGCCATGCGTGGACCAGCTGGGCCTTCAGATCCTGCCATCATCATCTCCTGATCCCATCAGTCCATGGACACTGAGGGTGGTCTGGATGGAGCATCTGTGCCTTGTCCTGCCCCACACAGTGACTCTGTGCCTGTCTGGCCCGAAGGGAGACAAGGGCTGCCTCCCTCAAGGACCAGCTACAGTCTTTCCACTGAGCAAAGCCTGGAAGAGATTTCAAGGTGGCATCCATGCATCTCTGAATCTGGTCCTCTAGCAACCCCTGCCCCAACCTCTGTAGCTCCCAGAGGATAGAGAGCTAGTTAACAGCCACCCCCACTGCCTGCCCCCATCACAGTGTCACAGCATCCATTCTGCTCTTGTCTCCCAAAACCAGGCCAACCACCCACATACCTCACTGCACCAGTCCAGCCGCATAAGATACAAGCACCAGCAGGCATTCCAGCCTTGAGGTTCTCAACCTGTGCCCTGCGTGGGGGCCTGGGAGCCTGGGAGTTTGGGGACCAAGGAAGCTGAAGACTCACAGGTGCAGCCCTGAGCCCCTCACCCACATCTAAATCAGAACAATGCTTTTGTATCTGTGGGGTTTTTTTTAAATCTGTTTTTGTTTTACCTCTGTTTATATTCATTCTACAAATATTTATTGGGTGCTTACTACATGTCAGGCATGGTTTTAGGTGCTAAAGATATAGCAGTGAACTAAACAAAGCTCCTGTTTTCATGAAGATCACATTCTGGTATGGGGGAAGACAATCCAAAAACAAATAAGGATTTGCACTTCTGGGAAGATGGAGCAGTCATGCCTCTCCCCATCCTCCTGCTAAGTACCACTGAAATCCCTGGACATTACACATATAAACATACCAAGCCAATGAAAGGTGGAGGGAAGACAATAGGTTGGCTAAGGATCAAGAGATAGCACTTTGGTAGGTACTTTTCATCTCATATATCCCAGATTTGGAGCTGAAGAAGTCAGCAACTCAGAAATGCTAACTGGCACACATGCCTCCCCCCAAAACCCCACTAAAAGTCTGCTTTCTCTAGCCAAAGAGCCAGGAAAGGGGCAGTCTACCAAGACAGAAAGCTTTTAGCAAATACTGCTCTACCCAGTCACATATCACAGGAAAAAGAAACAAACACCCTTTGTCTCCATCCCACTCATGTCAAGTTTAGATTTCACTCACCAGGCTGAAATGTGGCACCCAACTGCTGCATACCCCACAACCTGCTGGGCTGGTATCAGAGTAGGTAGCTGGAATTTTCACCCTGCTTGACAGTTAAGAAAGCCCCCCACACCCCTGAGTGTCAGTGGAGGTCACATGAGGAGTCTGGGCTCCCAGCCCCACTAGGGCAGTAACAGCGTGCCTTCCCCCTCTCTATGGTGTGGTGTCAGAGGAGGAGCAGTGGAGAGTCAGGATTTTCACTCGCGCCCAGGGTGATGAAGTCATTCTTCTCTGTGTGGTGTCAGTGGAGGCAAACTGGGGAGCAGTAATGAGGCATTCCTGCCCCTTCCACCCAGAATGGTATCTGCAGAAGCCTAAGGGGGGGTCAAAACTCCCATCCCTGCCCAGCAGTAACCAGGAACCTTTCCACCTTGAATGTCAGTGGTAGCCCAGTGGGAAACCTGGACTTCTTCTCCTACCTGGCAATAACAAGGTCGTGTTCCCTCTTCCTTTGTCAGAATTCTGTCAGCAGAAGGTTTAAAGAAGATCCAGAGTCTTATTTTTAAAAATACTCAAAATGTCAAGATTGCAACTGAAAGTCACTCACCGTACCAAAACCTGGGGAGATTTCAACTTGAAAGCAGAAAGAATCAATAGATCACAATACTTAGATAGTGAAGATGTTAGAATAATCTGATAAAGATTCTAAAGCAATCATTGTTAAAATGCTTCAACAAGCAATTACAAACACCCTTGAAACAAATGAAATTTTTTTTCTTTTTTTTTCTTTTGGTCTCAGGAAAAAATAGAGTCTTCCAGGAAAGAACTGGAAAATATATAGAAAAACAAGTGGAAATTTTAGAACTGAAATTTAAAACTCAGTGGATAGGCTCAACAGAAGAATGGAGAGGACAGAGGAAAGAATCAGTGAACTTGAAGATAGGAGTTACCTAATCTGAACAGCAGAGAGAAAATAGATTTTTTTTTTTTTAAATGAACAGAGCATCAGGGACCTCGGGGACTATGATGAAAGACCTAACATTGAAGTGCCAGAAGGGGAGGGGAGAGAGGGTGCTGAAAAAGTACTCAAGGAAATAATAGCCGAAAATTTCCCCAGTTTTGTAAGACATAAACCTGCAGAGTCAAACTGAGTGAATCTCCAAACAGGATAAACCCAAAGACGTCCATACCATGACACATTATAGTCAAACTATGTTTTTATAAAACAAACAAACAAACTAGGAGTTCCCATTGTGGCTCAGCAATAATGAACCCAACTAGTACCTGTGAGGATGTAGGTTTGATCCTTGGCCCCGCTCAGTGAATCAAGGATCCAGCATTGCTGTGAACTGCAGTGTAGGTTGCAGACGTGGCTTAGATCTGGTGTTGCTGTGGCTATGTCGTATGCTGGCAGCTGCAGCTCTGATTCAACCCCTAGCCTGTGAACTTCCATATGGTGTGGGTGTGGCCTGAAAAAAATTTTAACCCCCCCAAAATGAAAGTCAGAGAAAAAAGTATTGACAGCAGCAAAATAGAAACAATATCTTAACTTTAGAGAAAACCAATTTAAATGGTGGATTTTGCATCAGAAATCAAGGGGCTAGAAGTAAATGAGATGGTTCAAGTGCTGAAAGAGAAGAACCATCAATTTAGAATTCCATTTCTAGCAAAAATATCCTTCAGAAAAGGGAAGGGTATATCAAGGCATTCTCAGGTGAAGGAAAGCTACGAAAATCTGCTATCAGCACATCTATCCTAATAAATGGTTAATGGAAGTTCTCTAAACAGAAAAAAAAAAAGTTAAAGAAGGAATCTTGGAACATTAAGAATGAAGAAAGAACATTTTTGCCTTTCCTCTTGAGTTTTCTAAGTTATGCTTGATGATTGAAGCAAAAATTATAACATGGTCTGATATGGTTCTAAATTATATTTAAGACAAACAGATTATCAATGAGAGAAGATAAAAGGGCATAAAAGGAAAACCACATAATCATACCAATCAATGAAGAAAAACATTTGGCAAAATTCAATATGCATTCATGATTTTAAAAACTCGCAGAAAACCAGAGGAGAACTAGAGGGGCGACTTCCTAGACTTAATAAAGCACATCTACAAAGCACTTGCACCTAACATTATACCTAATGGTGAAAGATTGAATGCTTTCTCCCTAGGACTGGGAACACCAGTCTCTCTCAACATAGTGCTGGAAGTTCTTGCTAGTGCAAGGCATGAAAAGTAAATAAGCGGCATAGAGATTGGAAAGGAAGAAATAAACTATACCCATTTGCAGATGATATGATTGTCTATGTAGAAAAATCAAAAGAAATCTACCCTCTTGAAAACACCTAGACCTAATAAATGAGTTCAATATAACCTCAAGATATAAGATAAAAATACAAAAAAAAAATCAACTATATTTCTATAAACTAGCAAAGAACAGTCAGACAACAAAACTAAAAATGTATTATCATTGACCCTCAAAAAAGGGAAATAGTCATAAATCTAACAAAAATATCTATAGGATTGCATGCTGAAACCCACAAAATGCCAATGAAGGAGATTAAAGAAGACCTAAATAAGTGGAGAGGTATACCATGCTTATGGCCAAGAGGTGGATTCTCCTCAAGTTGTTATAGAGGTTTAATGCAATTCGCATTAATCTCAGCAACATTTGGGAATTCCTGTTGTGACACAGTGAAAACGAATTTGACTGGTATCCATGAGGATGCAGGTTTGATCCCTGGCCTCGCTCAGTGATTCAAGTATCTGGAGTTGCTGTGAGCTGTGGTGTAGGTTGCAGATGTGGCTCAGGTCCCACGTTGCAGTGGTTGTGGCATAGGTCAGCAGCTGTAGCTCTGATTTGCCCCCTAGCCTGGGAATTTACATATGCTGAGGGTGTGGCCCTAAAAAGAAACAAAAAAAAAAGAGAGAGAGAGAGAATCTCAGCAACATTTCTTGTAGGTTTAGACAAGATTATTTAAAATTTATCAGGAAAGGTGAAGGAACTAGAATAGCTAAAATAATTTTGAGAAAGAAGAATAAAGTGGGAGGAATCAGTCTACCAGGTTTCAAGACTTATTTTATAGCTAGAGTAATCCACACCATGCAGTATTGGGGGAGGGGGAGGTGTATAGATCAATGGAACAGAACAAAGAACCCAGAAATAGTCCCTTACAGATATGCCCAACTGATTTTTGACAAAGGTGTAAATTCATTCATTGGAGGTGGAGTGGCTTTTTCAACAAATTATGCTGGAGTTGTTTGATATTCATAGACCAAAAAAAAAAAAATCTTGATCTAAACTCCTTACCTTCTATAAAAATTAATTCAAAATGTATCATGGACCTAGATATGAAATATAAAAACTATAAAATTTTTAGGAAAAAAATAGGATAAAATCTTTGAGATTTAGACCTGGCAAAGCATTCTTAGACTTGACATCCAAACCACTAAAAGCTTAAAGAGAAACCTTGATAAAATGGATTTTGTCAAAATTACACACTTTTGCTCTGTGAAAAACCTTGTTCCCCGAGGTTGAAAAGATAAGCTAAAGACTAGAAGACATTAGTATAAATCATGTATTTGACAAAGGACTAGTATCTAGGTGCTATAAAAACACTCAAAACTCAACAACGACAGCAAAATCATCCAATAAGAAAGTGGGCAAAAAACATAAACAGACATGTTATGAAAGAGGATACACAGATGGCAACTAAGCAGATGAAAAGATGTTCAACACGATTAGCCATTAGGGAAATGCAAATGAAAGCCACAATGGGGTATTTCCACATGTCTATCAGAATAGCTCAAATTAATAAATAGTGACAACACCTAAAGCTGGTGGGAATGTGGAGCAACTCATACATTGCCCTAGGAACCCTATTTAGGAATATAAAGGCACCGTCTCTTGATACACATAACTTGGATGACTCTCCAGAGAATTAGGCTGGGGTTGGGGGATGATCCCAAATGTGCGATGCCACATCCAGGACTGCAGGGCAGCGGGAGATCCTGAAAGAGGGACGGCGAGGTTTAACAAAACACACAAGACTCTTTTACAGTTAGAAAGTGGGGGACCAGGAGGCACTCTGTTCTGCAGAAGAAAGGTGCCAGGGCTTTCGCCCACGTGACTTTTATCAGGGAAGGTGATGTATGTAGGTTAAGGAGAAACTCTCAGGCACAGGCGATGACAAAACTATCTCCCAGTGAATAACAAAGGAAAATACTAGGAACTAGTTACAGGTGCATACCTCTAGGGCATAGTGCAGCTGCTCATAGAATAGCATGGTTGATGCATAACTCCCTTATCTTGTCTTTGAAGGAGATCCTGCACTTTAGAGCTCCGTGTAAGCATATTCCTTAGCTCGTTGTGCTTTTGCACATACACCAAGTTTGCCTCTGCAGAGTTCAGCAGTCCAGTGGTCTCCCAGCAGTACATACCAAGTGGTTCCATTTATTTAACATGCTTGAAATGACAAAACGAGAGAGTGAAGAAGGGATTAGTGGTTGCCAGGGGTGGGGAGGGATATAGGTGTGGCTATAAAATGGCAACGGGACGGATCAGACAGATTATTATGGTGATGGAATGAAAAACCATCTTGTGTCTTGACTGTACCAAAGTCAAGATCCTGGTCGTGTACTTCTTTGCAGGAGGCTATCATTGGGGGAAAATTAGGTAAAGAGTACATGGGATCTCTCTGAATTATTTCTTACAACTGCATGTGAATCTAGAATGATCTCAAAACGTTTCATTTAAAAATGAAGAATAAAAAATAATATAAAAAAGATGCAAGAGAATTACAGGATGTTATGAGGATGGGGTGAAATTAAACAGGAGTAGCTGAGAGAGAGTGATGCCCCTTTTCTGGTTGGGCCATCAGAGTTGAGAATTAGAGCTGGTCGTAGTTAAAGATCCCCTGGTTGTAAAGACTAGAAAAATCACTTCAAAACTAACTTATGGGAGTTCCCATCATAGCTCAGCAGAAATGAATCTGACTAGTATCCACGAGGACGTGGGTTCAATCCCTGACCTTGCTCAGTGGGTTAAGGATCTGGCATTGCCGTGAGCTGTGGTGTAGGCCAGTGGCTACAGCTCTGATTTGACCCCTAGCCTGGGAACCTCCATATGCCACGGCTACGGCCCTAAAAAGATTAAAAAAAAAAAACTAACTTATGCAAAATAGGGAATTTATAGAAAGTAATTGTATAAGAATTTTTGTTGCCAATTTCAGAAACCCATTTCAAACTGGCCTAAAGAAAAAAAAAATCCAAAAAAAGAAATGTGGGCTCCTATAATTGAAAGTCCAGGGATAATGGCTTCACTTCAGGGGTGTAGCTCCTTTTTGTGGCTCTCCTTTCTTATGAGTCAGCTTCATTCTCAAGCTCGGGGGTGGCCCATTGGGTTCCAGCAGCTCCTGGCTCAAATCCTACCAGCTTGGCAATACAGAAAAAAAAGATGAGCCCTGTTTCCGAATAGCTTCAGCAAAGGCCTAGAATTAAGTCTCAGCAGCCTTATTTGGGTGTCTCATGTCCGTCCCTGAACCAATTACAATGGCTAGAGGGATGTGACACTCTCACTGGCCACGTCTAGGTCATGTGCACGCTCCTGAAAGTTAGGGGTGAGGCCAGGTCCCTACAAACCTCATGGCCCAAGGGGGGGGGGGGAGGAGTGGTCCCTTTACAGAACAGGCACTGGTCAGGCCACACTACAGACATATACTTTTGGAATCCCAGAAAAAAGCCCACTTCTTCATTCTCTGAATTGCCATCAGTCCAATTCAGACATCCCAGATGGAGCTAGAATCTTCAGCTTCATTGCTCAGAGGAAGAGAGTATCTGATTGGACCAGCTTTGGCCAGACGTTTGTCCATCTTTGATGGACAGGGAGGTTCTTAGAGGGGCCAGGCTGACACCCACAGTTGTCTATTACAGATACTGAGTGCTTCTGGAGGATTGCAGTTAGCTCCTTACGAAAAAAATGGGGGCATCTATTAATGGCTTGGGTGATAAGGGCTACTTGATGACTGGAGATCCTTGGGAGCAAGGCTGAATCCACAGGTTTCCCCTTGCTTTTCCTCTGGGTTCTCTGAGGCTGACAAAGAGCAGTGGGCATGAGAGGTGGGCTGCATGGGGCGTGCAGGGGCCCTGATGTCGAGAGACCTGAAAGCTGGCTGGTGAAGGGGGAGGCTGGAGCTGCTGAGACAGTGCAGAGTTGGCAGCAGCAAGACTAAGCCCTTCATGGGGAGGAAACCAGTTTGCAAGGCAGAGACTGGGGAACAGGGACTCGAGAAACCAGACTAGGGGGAACTGGAGGGGGGCTGGAACCCCACTCCTGGTTCTAGATATTACTGCATGGTCTTGAATGGAGGAATCAGGCAGGAGGCCATTTCCAGAATGGGCACTGGGTCGGAGAAGACCAGTGTCCTGGCCAGATGAGTCTCCTGGCTCCACATACCCTCCCTTTCTTTCCAGATGTACGTGGAACAGATTCTCCAGCTCTGGCTGGCTCAACATACACAGCAGAGGAGCACAGCCAAAAGCGTGGAGGAAGTGTGAGCAGAGAGCCTTAATCTAACAGACAAAGAGTTTGGAAATCAAGTCAGAAGTGGGTAGTAAGAATGTTGATAATAGCGATGATAGTAATAATAACAAGCCTTTCTTGGGTGCCTGCCAGGTGCCACGCATTGTTCTAAGATATTTTTAATGGGTCGTCGTCTCCTTTACTCCTTGCAACAGCTCTGTGATACGGTGTGATAGGAGGCAGAGGGGTGAAGTACCTTTGCCAAGGTCCCTTGTGAACAAGGGCAATTTAACTCTCCTGGAAAACCAGCTGCTAGGATATCTGACCCCCATCTACTTCTCCATCATCAGCTCCAACTAACCTCCTCGCACCCCCTCTCTCCAGCACCCCAAACTCCCTATAGTCGGCGGAATGCTTCCTATCGCCTTCTGTCGCCACGCCTTTGCACATGCTCTTCCCTCTTCCTGGAATGTCCCTTCCCCTTTCAAAGTCTCTATCATCCCCCAAGACCCAGGGCAACCATCCCCGTATTCTGGTACCTTTCCCTGATGCCAACCCCTGGATGGAATGACTCGCTCTCTTCTTGCCTCCCAGTAATGACCTCTGTTGCGTCTGCATCACAGCGTATGGACAGTGCTGTTTCCCAGACCAGACCCCGAGGGGCTGCCCAAGCCCTACGCTTCTCTACGGCCGCATCCGCGCAGGTCTGGAAGTCTGGTGGGTGTGGTTTTCTGTGCCCTGCTCCCCCTCACCGTGGCACCTCTCTCCTCGTCTCTTGGCAGCCTGGCGTGGGGCTCCTTTACCTGCTGCATGGCAGCCTCTGTCACCACGCTCAACTCCTACACCAAGACGGTCGTTGAGTTCCGGCACAAGCGCAAGGTTTTTGAGCAGGGCTACCGGGAGGAGCCGACCTTCATAGACCCTGAGGCCATCAAGTACTTCCGGGAGAGGTCAGTGCACCCGGGGTCACTTCCGGCCCCCACCGGCAATCCGAAGCCCAAGGCCTGGCCTCACTGGCCCTAAAGCTTCAGTCGAATACTAGAACGGTCCAATGGAAGTATTCTGGCGGGCTGGGGGGTGGAAGGGGCAGGGTGGGTGAGGCAGAGTTTGGACCCCACTATGTTGCAATTTCTGGCACATTGTAATGTTGTCTGGGGCATGAGGTTGCCTTGGGCTTATGAGGTCAGAGCCTGAAAAACCAGGAAGGAAATCAAGTTGAGTGTTGGCCATATGTCCCCATGCTTCTTAGACCTAAGATTAATGTCACAGAGAGGCTGAACCAAAGTTTCCTTCTTGGGCTCTATTGCAGCACTGAGGGGAAAAAAGGGTGGGGGGAGTTCCCATCATGGCTCAGTGGAAACGAATCTGACTAGCATCCATGAGGACACAGGTTCGATCCCTGGCCTCGCTCAGTGGGTTAAGGATCCGGCATTGAGCTGTGGAGTAGGTTGCTGATGCGGCTCGGATCCTGCGTTGCTGTGGCTGTGGTGTAGACCGGCGGCTACAGCTCCGATTTAACCCCTAGCCTGAGAACTTCCAGTGGGATTAGTGATGGTGGCTAGAAGAGGAAGTCTCCTCAAGGTCAGAGACTGCATCTCAGTCCTTAGAGTCCAGCTGGGAATAGAGGAGGTGAAAATAAATGATGGATGGATGGATGGATGGATGGATGGATGGATGGGTGACTGGATGGATGCTGGATGGATGGAGAGTTGGGTGGATGTATGTAGGGTTGGGTGGGTGGATGGATGGATGGATGCTGGATGGATAGGTGGATGAATGGAAAGACAGGCAGATGGTTGTCATATTTGTCGTATTTCCTGGGACCATATCCTCATAAACTACCCATGCCCAAGTCATTATCACAGAGTCTGCTTTGGGGGGAGCTGATTGGACATGCAATAATGCCTTGGAGTAGCATGAAACTGAAGGGTTCTCAGGACTGATGACAGAATCTGAGGAGGAAAAAGGGGGAAGGAAGCTATGGAGCTGGGCAGCGTTGAGGCGTTGGACTCTCCCTGGGGCACATGGAAGGGTTTCAAGCCAAGGAGTTGCATGGTGGGGGACAATGGGGAACATGCAGGGACTTCTCTCTGATGGCTACAGACCCCCCTTTTTTGCCACATGAGCCTCTCTTCTATCTCTTGAACCCTGCAAGCTCATCTCCACTTGGGAACCCTCACACCTGCAGTACCCCGCCTGGAATACTCACCTGGCTGGCTCACTCAGGCAATCTCGGCTCAGACGTCCCTTGCTCAGGGGGGACCTTCCTTAATCACTTGGTCTAAATTTGCATACCCCCCTGGCCTAGTCATTCTTTATCCCTTTGATGCTTTTTCCTTTTTTTTCTTTTTAGGGCTGCACCTTCGGCACATAGCGGTTCCCAGGCTAAGGGTCCAATTGGAGATAGAGCTGCCAGCCTACACCACAGCCACAGCAATGGGGGATCCAAGCTGGATCTGTGACCTACACCACAGCTCAGGGCCATGCCGGATGCGTAACCCACTGAGTGGGGCCAAGGATCGAACCCACATCCTCATGGATATGAGTCCAGTTCATTACCACTGAGCCACGACGGGAACTCCCCTTTGCTGCTTTTTCATAGCACCTACACAACCTGACATTCTATCTGTGTGATTAGCTTGTAGACTGAGCTCTGGGGACAGCGGGGCTCTGTTCTCTTCTTCCCCACTGTATTCTAGGGCTGTACCAGGCACCTAGCAGGTGCTCATTTAACACCTTTTTGTTCGTTTGGTGTGTGTGTGTATACGTGTCCATGTGTATGTGATAGACTAAATTCTCCTTGGAGACTTCAGCTCTGGCTGCTTCGTGCCCTTTCAGCAGCAGCCCCACCATCAATTGGGTACATTTCGGCATCCGAGCGCCCCTACATGGACGTCCCAGGTCAAGTGTCCAGGCCTGGATGGGTCAGCTGAGGTCAGGTTGACCTGGCACCAGGCCCACCTTGCCCACTGCTGTGGACAGTCCCCTAGGAGGATGGCAATAGGTGGCATGACACGGGACCCATAATAGGCACTCATAAAATGTGGGGTTTTTTTGGGGGGGTGGTTGTTTTTGGTTTTTGCTTTTAAGGGCCGCTCTCATGGGATATGGAGGTTCCCAGGCTAGGGGTCCAATTGGAACCACAGCTGCCAGCCTACACCACAGCCACAGCCACGCCAGATCCCAGCCACGTCTGTGATCTACACCACAGCTCACAGCAACGCTGGATCCTTAACCCACTGAACGAGGCCAGGGATCAAACCCACAACCTCATGGTTCCTAGTCGGATTCGTTTTCGCTGTGCCACCACGGGAACTCCTCACGTGATGTTTATAGCAGTCATGTAAGCACCCGATGCCTAAAGCCACCTCATTAGCCCGATATCAGCTGTCCCCTCAGCTGTGGGAGAGCCTGGGGCATCCACAGGCAGCCTGGTTTTGCTGAGGCAGAAGACAAGACCTCTTGCTTCCTCATCAGCCAGAAGCTGCCATTTGCTGCTCCCTAACAGCTCAGGCCCCAGCAACGTGGGAGAAGATAAAAGCTTCCTAGCATATGTGCAGAATATCACTTTACACGTTCATAACTTGAACATTATGCAGAGGTTCATCAAATTTTATTTCCCTTCCTCTCCAAGGAGAACATTTCAGCTTAGCTGGGCTGTTCCCTTTTTTTTTTTTTTTTTTTTTTTTTGGTGCCTCCCCTGCAAAGCGCTCTGAGCACATGGACAGATGTCTGCACTGGTCTGCAGGGGTCTCAGCAGCAGGGCTGACCTACTATGGTGGCTGGAGTCACCAAAACCCACAGCCAGGGACACAACAGAGAGGGATCCTTGACCCTACCTGCAAATGTTTCCTCCACCTTGGGGGGTGGGCAGGGGCTGCCATGAAAAGAATCAGGGCTCAGGAGCCCCTTGACTGGAATTTTCCAATTCTTTTGCCTCTCTGCTGTGTGACGTGGGGCAAGTTGCTGAGCCCCTCTGGGCTGGGTTCCTCTAACTCAAGGTAAGAGAACCCAGAGTGCTTGGCATCCTGGGAATGCCCAAATTTGATGACCCAGGTAATGGAGTGAGCGCATTGTGTGGCATCTCCTGTGTGACTTCCAGTCCCTTCTGCTACTGATGCCAAGCATATAGCTTGGTAACGATTAGCTTAGGATGGAGACGGAGTGTTTTAGACGGTAGGGATCCAAGAATCATGTTCACAACCATAGCAAACGGGTGGGTTTGATACAAGTCAGGCTGTGAATACAGAAGAGGGGTGTGGCAAAGACGTGCCCTGGGAGAGGGTGCAGGGTCTCCCAAACGCCCCCCACCACTCCTACCACTGGGAGAGGCACCCCTGGCTGAAGGCCCCATGTGGGCTGATGGAGCAGGAGGGGCCAGGCTGTCGCCCACTGCACCCCACTGCACCCCACTTCTGTCTTGTTGGATTTTTCTCTGTAGAAATTGGGTCTGAGGAGTGAGCAGGTAGATTCTGAACTGTTTTCAAGGGTTTTGAAATGTAGGGGTGTGTGGAAGAAAGGTATGGGTATATATGCATGTATGTGTGTGCTTTGCACATGCTTGTGTGCATGTGTGTGTGTGTGTGTCTGTGTCTGTGTCTGTCTGTGTAGGGCCATCTTGCTCCCCTGTGAGGGGCTTGTGGGGGAGGGAGAGCAGCCTTGCCTGTCCCAGCTCTGAGAAACGTCTGGAGTTAAGCCCTCCCAGCGTCACCCTGCCTGTCACCCCCAAGGAGGGCGTCTTAATCCGGCCTCCCAGGGGAGGGTCGGAAGCTGCAGGGTGCAAGGTAAATATTTGCACATCCGGTACTTTCTGGAATGCTTGATGTTCAGGTCTGGTTTAACAACACGGGGAAGGAAATGAGACCCTGTTGGATTGGACTCCAGGGGGACTTCGGCCAACTGAGCAAACATCCCCCGCCTCCCTCGGGGAAGCCAGGGGTTTCAGGGAGGAGGGCAGCGCCTCCTCCAGGATCACACCACCCCACGACATTCCCTAGTTCCGAGCCGCCCCGCCCCCGTCCCGTCCCGTCCCATCCCATCCGGTGCCGTCCAGCCTCGTCCTAGTCTCTGAACTTCCTTGTTCATTCACTGCCGCCCTCCCGCCGCGCATGCGCACAGCGCCCCAGCGGGGCACGCTTTCCTGGCTTCCGCTCTGTCCCTGACACCTAGAAGCGTGGGGGCTCAACAAGTTATTAACTACTCGTGATAATTGCATTGTTAATTGTAGTTATGCAGTACCTCCTGTTGCAGGCACTGTTCGAGGGAAGATGTGAGCAAACAGACCAGGGCTGGGATTAGCTCTGCGGTTTTTTTTAGCTGTGAGTCCCCCACTTGAATCACTTCACCTCCCAGCCCTCCCGCCTCTTCCATCACCTGCCCGGCCCCTGGCTCTGGTTCGGGGAGTGAGTAGAATGGGGTGCACAGCGGGTGCCGCGGTGGGGGTCTCCTGGAGGTTACTCCAAGGGGAGCACTCAGCACCACCCCAGGGCAGACAGAGGATAGAAGAGCCGTCAGGGACGAGACCCTCAAACCAAGAGTTTGGTTTTTTTTTTTTTTTTCTTTTTTGGCCACCCTGCCCCCCAGCATAAGGAGCTCCCTGGCCAGGGATCAGACCCCAGCCACCATCTCTATCTAAGCTGAAGCTGCAGCAAGGCTGGATCCTTAACCCGCTGTGCCAGGCTGGGGTTTGAATTCACTTCCCAGAGCTCTCAAGATGCTGCCAATGCCATTGCTCCACAGCAGTAGCTCCTCAAGCCAAGTTTTTATTTATTTTTATTTTTAGTCTTTTTGTCTTCTTTAGGGCCGAGCCGGCGGCATATGGAGGTTCCCAGGCTAGGGGTGGAATCAGAGCTGCAGCTGCCGGCCTTACACCACAGCCACAGCAATACGGGATCTGAGCTGTGTCTGTGACCTACAGCACAGCTTAGGGCAACACTGGATTCTTAACCCACTGAGAAATGCCAGGGATTGAACCCGCATCCTCATGGATACTAGATGGGCCATGGGCAGGAGAAGGTGTTCCCAGGCTTAGGCGACCGTACAAGCAGAGGCCAGGACAGGCAACAGACAAGAGTATTGAAAATTGAAGCAGTTGAGTGTGATTTGAGATCAGGGTTCAGGTGGGAGTCGGGCCTGGCTCTCGTGACTCTTATCATCTCACAGCTTTGGGGGCGGTGGGGGGGGGGCGCTGGCCCTGCAGCCAGTGGATATTACTGAGATGAGAAGGTGACCTGGGGACCCTCCCCAAACCTCCTTCCTGCGTGCTGGGCCTTATGGGGCTCCGGGCGGTTGCAAAGCAGCCAGACCTTGACCTGGGGGAGATGGATTGGCGTGGACCTAAATTGTCCCATAGAGTGAAGGGCTCTGCCCTCTTTACGCATCCCCTTGACTGGTCAGAAAGGGACCCTAAGACCCATCTCCCCACCAGTTCTACTCTCCCCCGTCTGTTATAGGGAAACTTTGGGGAGGGCTTGTTTGCACCTTCTCACCTCCCCCTCACGGCTGGACCCCCTGCAAGCTGCCCCCCCCCCACTCCACCGAAATAGCTCCCAGGTGCCTAGACTGTGAGCATACACCCTCCACCCGACGCCAGGCTCCCACCAGCCACTCTTTTGGGCTCCATTTGCCCCCTCCCCACTCCTGTTTGGTTAAATGGTGGTGCTCTCAAGGTCAGCTCTAGCCCCTTCTATTTTTTTTGGCCACACCTGTTTAGGAACTTGAGCCACAGCAGTGACAGTGCTGGATCCTTAACCCACTGAGCCACCAGGGAACTCCCTACCTTCCCTTTTGACATCAGCTTCAGTGACCACATACTCACCACGACTCCTGCATTCTCAGGCCCCTCCAGACCCCCACCCATACCCAGCAGTCTCCTTGGTGTTTTTACTCTGGATCCTCAAAGGCATCAAAAACCAATATGGTGAGAACCCACTTATCATGGTCTCCCCCAAACCCAGTCGTACTTTTCTCCAGGGTGGTCCTGCCTGTGCGAGCAGACATTGCTTGTCCTAGCCTTCATGTCAGCGCTCCCCAAAGCCAGTGTTTTTCCCCCACGAGTGGGTCACTTTTCTCAGTCTCCACCCCCGTCATTCTCATTCAAGGCAGCAGCCGCTCTCAGCTCCTCTGTGGAGGTGGGGTGGGCTTTGCCCCTCGCCTCTGTCCTTCCTCAGCAGCAGCCCCTCCCCACTATGCTCATGGGATCAGCAAGACCAGGGGCAGCTCCCAGGGAGCAAAGGTCACCTTGCCCTAGCAGACTGGCCAGTGACCTGCCCACCCTCATCTTTCTGCTAAAATGCTGCAGTGACTTCCCGTGGCTCCAGGACCAAGCTCCTTGCTTCTGAGCCTCACCAAGGACCCAGGGCCCCTCCCCCTGCACAGACCCTCCCCCCGAAATCTGGAAGTTTCCCAGATGGGGTCTGCCTCCATGTAGCCTCAGGATGACTGTCCCTGCTGCCTGGTGTGCCTCCTTCTTTGCCTTGTCGGTTCCAAGCCTGCAGAACCTATCTCGAGTATCAGTTCTGAACTGGACCTAAGCCTGCTGCTCATCCTCTGTCCACAGTGCTAACCCTGCTGCCACGCGTGCAGGGCAGAGCTGCAGCTCCGTTCCCCCTGCCCCCTCCCCCCCCTTTTGTTTTTTTTTTTGCTTTTTAGGGCTGCACCTGTAGCATATGAAAGTTCCCAGGCTAGGGGTCCAATTGCAACTACAGCTGCTGACCTTTGCCACGGCCACAGCCACGCCAGATCTGAGCTGCACCTGTGACCTATACCACAGCTCATGGCAACACCGGATCCTTAACTCAGTGAGCGAGGCCAGGGATCGAACCCGTGTCCTCATGGATGTGAGTCGGGTTTGTAACCCGCTGCGCCACAACGGGAACTCCCGCTCTGTTTTTTATTCCAGACCACGGGGATGGTTGGAGAGGGTGGCAGCAGAAAGGCTAGAGCCTCGTGGGCAGGTCACTGGCCAGTCTGCTAGGGCAAGGTGACCTTTGCCCTCTGGGAGCTGCCCCTGGTCTTGCTGGCAGAACTTTCCCCTCGGGAAAAGTCCTCAGGTGTGCCCACCTCTGTGACTGCGCACCTGGTCTCTCTCCTTGTAGCCAACCAAGGCTGGGCTGAGAAAAGCCAAATTGACGGCTTTTCATGTTGTCGGGGGCCCTTGGAGCTGTTGAAGGCAGGGATGAGGGGTTGGGCTGGGGGCTCCACGGATGCTAGTGATTGTTTTTCTAAGCCCTCATTTCTAGCCCACACAGTTCTGAAAATCATCTCAGGATGCTAATAGCCAAAGGTCTTTTGGAGTTCCCGCTTGGCTGCAGCAGAAACAAATCTGACTAGTATCCATGAGGATGTGGGTTTGATCCCTGGCCTCGCTCCGTGGGGCGGGGATCCAGCGTTGCCTTGAGCTGTGGGGTAGGTCGCAGGTGCGCCTTGGATCCTGCGTTGCTGTGGCTGTGGTGTAGGCTTGCAGCTCTGAATCATCCCCTAGCCTGGGAACTTCCTTGTGCCCCAGGTGCCACCCTAAAAAGAAAAAAAAAATGGAAAAAAACAAAAAGCAAAAAACAAACCCTAATATCAGAGAAACAGGAGATAAAACCATCCACCACACATAAAGATCGGGGGAGGTGGTTGGCACTGTGGATATTTATCTTCCCTTTTTTTCTCCCCTGTATTTTCCAAATGTTTCATATCATGATGATCTTGCTCACAAAATGGGAAAAGAAAAAACAAAAGAATCTTTTTAAAAATGCCATCTATTTCCCTCTGTCTTGGAATGGCATTTCTGAGGGGGAGGTTATAAAACCGTAATCTCCTACCTGGTGGTCATTTATTTGCCAGATTTCCTTTTAATTCCCTCCTTCGTTCCATCACCAGCGCATCATTTAAAAATCATTGTGTTCTTTGTCCTCTGCGACTGCTTCTTAGCCATTTGACCCTCTGAGACGTGTCTTTCCCTGCTCCCCGGTACCCGCGGTTCCCACTCTCGCTGCTTGAATATTACTTCTCAGGGATGCCTCGCGCTTTATTGCTCTTTATGGGGACCCTTTGACATCGCTGTTGAGTCTCAAGAGGAGCACGGTGCCCAGAAATTAGAGACGGTGCCATGGAAATTTCGAGGCCCTCCCGAGATGAGCTTGAGGCCCAACACTGCATGAAAGGAAAGACAAAGGCACAGAGCGGTCCTTGAAGTGGAAACAGTCGCGGTGGCGGGAAGAGCTGGCAGGAGGGCTGCTGCCCAGCATCCACCTTCTCTGCAAATAACAGCCAGCTGGAGGGACATGAGAGGCTGGAGGACTCCGGGCACCCTCCCGTGCCACCGTCCTTACCACCAGCTCTTTTTCTTTCTTTCTTTTACATTTTTTCTTTTTTTTTTTTTTTTTTTTTTTAGATGTTAAAGGCATTTGGAAAATTTTATTATTATTATTATTATTATTTTTGTCTTTTTGTCTTTGTTGTTGTTGTTGTTGCTATTTCTTGGGCCGCTCCCGCGGCATATGGAGGTTCCCAGGCTAGGGGTCCAATCGGAGCTGTAGCCACCGGCCTACGCCAGAGCCACAGCAACGCAGGATCCGAGCCGCGTCTGCAACCTACACCACAGCTCACGGCAACGCCGGATCGTTAACCCACTGAGCAAGGGCAGGGACCGAACCCGCAACCTCATGGTTCCTAGTCGGATTCGTTAACCACTGCGCCACGACGGGAACTCCTCTTTTACATTTTTTCTTATAGTTGATTTGCAATGTTCTGCCCATTTCTGCTGTACAGCAGAGTGACCCAGTTATACATATATGTACATTCTTTTGCTTACATGACCCTCCATCCTCATCCATCCCAAGTGATTGGATAGAGTTCCCTGTGTTGCACAGCAGGATCCCATTGCCCATCCATTCCAAATACAACCGTTTTCATCTGCTAACCCCAGACTCCCAGTCCATCCCATTCCCTCCCTTCCCACCCCCCCGACCCCAGCAAACACAAGTCTGTCCTCCATGTCCGTGATCCGTTTCTGTTTGGTAGGTAGATCATTTGTGCCATATTTTAGACTCCCCATAGAAGTGATAGCATATGGTGTCTGTCTTGTCTGTCTTTCTCTTGCTGACTTACTTTACTCAGTATGAGAGTCTCTAGTTCCATCCATGTTGGTGCAGATGGCATTCGTTTGTTCTTTTTTATGGCTGAGTAGTATTCCATTGTATCTCTGTACCACATCTTCCTAATCCATTCATCTGACGATGGGCATTTAGGTCGTTTCCATGTCTTGGCTATTGTGAATAGTGCTGCAGTGAACATAGGGGTGCATGTATCTTTTTCAATGAAAGTTTTGTCTGGTGATATGCTCAGGAGTGGGATTGCTGGGTCATATGGCAGTTCTATATTTAGTTTTCTGAGATATTTATTTCCATACTGTTTTCCACAGTAGTTATACCAATTTACAGTCCCACTGGCTCTTTGACGATGCTCATTGCATGTCCTATGGCCCCGCCAGATGACAGCCCAGGATATAGGGGGCCGACTGGGCTCATGCTTAGCTTCACAAGCGCCCAGAACCCAGGTCCAATGCCTTGTTCCTCAGATGTGATTCGGGGGGTCCAACAGCATCGGCCCCAGCTGGGAACCTGTTAGAATGCAGACTCCCAGGCTTCACTCAAGACCTGCGGAGTCAGAATCTGCATGTTAACAAGCTCCTTGGGTGATTGACAGGCACCAGCCCATGTGGGAAGCATGCAGCCCTGGTTATGAGTCAGGAGGTGGGTGGCCAGCAGAGGCCAGTGGATAAAGAAGGGTTCCACACCCCGGTGCTACTCAAAGTCTGGTCCCCGGACCAGGGCCCATTTGCTAACATCCATGATGACAGAAGGAGAGAAGCTGAGACACGTGTTTGGAAACTTTCATAGTGAGTTGATATCACTGGTCTACCCAAGCTTGCCTTTTGTGTGTGGCTGTTTTTCCATTTCACTTTCTAGCAACCCTTTTTTGTTATATTTTTATTAGAAAGTTTGGTCCAAGGTAGATTGAAAAACCTCATCCTTTATCAGTTTGAGAAGCTCACCCCGAAGACTCCCAGTTTATACCAGAAAGTGGCTGGAGATTTGGGAAACAAGCCAGCCTGGGGCAGCCGGAAAAGGGTGGGCTTTGAAGGTGGCACAGAGAGGGCCATGGCAGGTGGAGGGCGTGCTGGGAGCACTGTGCTGGGGAGGTCTGGCCCCCTCCCCGATCGCAGCAGAGCTAAGATCCAGTGGATCCCAGTTGCTGTGGCCACATTGGGTCCTGGAATTAGCTGGACAGGGCCGCCTGTAAGACAAGACATGAGTTCAAAACATCAAATCCTTGCAACCTTCCAGCTCCCATCACTTTCCTGCATCCTTCTCTTCTTTCCAAAAGAGCAAATGCTCACGCTCAGCTCTGATGTTGTGTGTCTTTAGAACAATGACCGTGGGACAGTGCAGTCCCACCCCCACACCGCCGTTTGCACAC
Source organism: Sus scrofa (assembly GCF_054392235.1). Lineage (NCBI taxonomy): Eukaryota > Metazoa > Chordata > Mammalia > Artiodactyla > Suidae > Sus > Sus scrofa. Next base: position 18,996,260 of record NC_139385.1, read on the forward strand.
CTGCCGGCAGTTCAGGGAGAGTCTGTGTTGGGGGGTGCCCAGCCCCACTTTCCCCTGGGACCTCATGGCCCAAGTGTACCCAGAGTGGGGCTGATGGAGGACCCCCTTCCAGCCGGGAACCTGCAGGGCCCTGTGGAAACCTGCTTGAGCTCCAGGGACCAATAAACCAAAGTTCAAATCCCAGCCCTGCCACGAGTCACTGCCAGGGTGGAGCTGACCCAGGAGAACCGGGTGGACAGATGTCATCCTGGCTCTAGGTTCAGTGACGCCACACGTTCAGTGATATCCAGGGGTCCTTTTCTCTGCTTCAAGTCAGCTGTGCTGGGGGTGTTCACCCGCAGAGGCCCACAGACAGCAACACAGAACCCTCTTAATGAGAGGGCTGGTTTTTTTTTATTTACCAGCGCACCACGAAACCTCTGGCAAGTTACCAATCTACGTTGGCCTCAGTTTTCACATCTGTAAAATGGGAATGGTGGTGATGCTGGTAATGCTGGTGGTGACTCTGGTTGGGATACAGGTCTAGATAGGTGTGCATCGACCCCCAACTAACGAGGCTTTAAAGCATGGTCAAGTTTAGTTCTCTTACCCTTGAAAATCTGAGCAGGTACCTCTGGGGTTGTTGCCTTTCCCTGGGGCTCATTCACCTTTTTGGACACCGCAAATCAGTGCACTCAGCTTCTGCTCGGACCCTCCTTGTCCCTGGTTGGGGGAGACCCTGTCTCCTCTGAGGCCGAAGGCTGTACTGTGACCCCTTGTGGTTCCCTCTGCCCTGAAACCAGAAGTGGTGGATACGTTGAAGCTTATTCTCTGCTTCTTGCCATACATCCCTTTCCTGAGGCAGCAAGGGGCTCCAGTGGAAATGATGCAATGAAAGGAAGGGGTTTGTGAGTTTTCTTGGGGTGGAGCGGGCATTCATGAGACGTTAAAATCCTTTCCTTCTGTGCTAGGAACTGGGAGGTGGGGTCACAGAGTCATCAACCCAAAGACCCCCGGGATGAGGAGTTGACAATGACAATCACGATAGTAACAAGTGCAGGCAGTGCTGTAAGAACACCAAACAGCTGGAGCCAAAACCTGTATTCATTCTGTGACTCCTTACAGCAACCCCAAGGCTGGGTACATTTTTGTGCCCATTTATCAGATGAGGAAATCAAGGCTCGGGGATGACAGAGACGTGTCCAGTCTCAGACAGCTGGTATGTAGTGGAGCCCAGTGGCGCCCAGCACTCCAACCCCTCACAGAGGAGACACCTAGGCGCAGAGAGGAAGGTGGCACAGCAGGTGCGTGGATGGCCTGAGGCTCTGGGGACCCACCTGCTGCCCTTTCTGAGCACAGCCTCACCCCCATCACCACCACCCCGCCCCTCCCATAACTCTTCAAGGCACTTCTTTAGATTCGTGGCTCACTTCTCACACCATCATTAAAAAAAAATAAGACTATCTTCAGAAAGCATGTAACATTTCCTGCAGGAAGTTGCAATTCAAATGAAAGGAAATGGTCGCCTAGTGACATTTCAGTTGTTGCTTTTCTGTTTTTTTTTGGGGGGGAGGGGCCCTGCACCTGCAGTATATGGAGGTTCCTAGGCTAGGTCAGGGGTCGAATCAGAGCTACAGCTGCTGTCCTATGTCACAGCCACAGCAACGTGAGATCCAAGCCACGTCTTCGACCTACACCACAGCTCACGGCAACACCGGATCCTTAACCCACTGAGCGTGACCAGGGATCGAACCCGCAACCTCATGGTTCCTAGTCAGATTCGCTTCCGCTGCGCCATGACAGGAACTCCCACTGCCGTTGCCATAATGGAGCCTTAGCCACTCATCAGTTGGCTGCCAGAATCCTGAACCATTTTCACTGGCGAACCTGGTGGAGAGGGCACGTCTGTGGGAGGAACCAGCTTTTTCGAGAACAGCAACACAGCACAGCAGGCAGATCCCAGCTCCCTCTTTGAGAGGTGAGCACGTTATATGACTTCACATGACTTCCTTCGAGAAGCCTCTGCTGGTCCCAACCCAAGTGCATCTCAACCCTAACTGGACGTCGCTATCCCCAGGCAACTTGAAACTCCCCCAGTGATGTCAGGGGGCCTCCACGTAGAGAGTCACCAGCTAGAGGTGAACACGGCATCACCTGGACTCAAAATCCAGCCCAGCACCTGCTGGACACCTTCGTCTACTAAAAAACATCCCCTTTTGTTTGCGTCTTGTCTGCGGCTGCTTTCCAACTACAAGGACAGTTGAGTCGCTATGACAGAGACCACGTGGCCATGGAAGGCTCCCGTATTTACCATCTAGACCTTTATGGAAAAACTTTGCCAACTGCTGGACTAGATAGACAGTCACCTTTATTCAGCCTTCTTAATGTCCTAGCACATGAAGTTGTGACCATTGGTTCCTGTTGGCCAGCAGGCGTGAGTGTCTCAAGGGTGGGGACCTCTCTGAGTTGTCCCCGTGGCCCCAGCACAGCACAAGCCCACAGCTGATGTCCACTGATGGGCACGTGTTCTTTGATATGTCGACTGATGAACTTTGGGCTTCTTAGCAAGGTTTGGGTGGTCAGGGAGGATGGGTACCATGCCAGAGGGGCGAGGCTTTCCTTGAAGGTCAGCTCCTTTGCCCGCTGACCCCCCTCCCCAGGGCTGAGGCTCCCAACAGAGTCCAAGGAGGTGGCCAGAGCACGAGGCCTGGAGGAAGATGATCTCAGGATAAGAAGCCATGAGAACTGAGAGCCTGGGGTAGATCAGGCAGTGGGTTCAAGGTCAAGGCTGTCAAATGCAGGAGGATGCGCGAGACCCAGTACTTAGCAGAGCTGGTATCTGTTGACCCCGAGGTGCCAGCCACAGCCAGACAGCTGGTACTCCAGGATGAAACTGGGCTCCGTTGCCTGATGCAGCCTCCTCTCCAGTGTTTGAATCAGTTATGGCTTCATGACCGCCCTTCTTCAGGCTTGAGCATCTTTGCATAACGGGAACTCAACCCCTTTTTAGATACCTGTGCAGCATCCCTTGAGAGGGTGAAAAAACTGGGAAACACCTCAATGTCTATCAACAAAGGTACTGAATATGTATTATTCTTTCATGTACAACTATGAGGAAAGAAGAGGAATGGGATTGCTGGGTACTGCTATAGAAAGACATTGGAACTTTAAGGGTAAGTCAAAGAAATCAGATTTCAAAAACATCTGTTTAATTTGAGGCTATTTATATGAAGTATTCATTCTGAAATATTAAACAGTGATGACCCCCCCTACATGGCTGTGAAACTATAGAGGGATTTTTCCCTCTCTGTAGGATTGGAATTTCTTTTTCAAAAGCCTGTGCTATCAAGAAGCTAACAAAGAGAGTTCCCATTGTGGCTCAGCGGTAATGAATCCAACTAGTATCCATGAGGACGTGGGTTTGGTCCTTGGCCCCGTTCTGTGGGTTCAGGATCTGGCATTACCATGAGCTGCGGTGTAGGTCACAGACACAGCCTGGATCGGGCATGGCTGTGGCTGTGGTGTAGGCTGGTAGCTGCAGCTTCGATTCCACCCCTAGCCTGGGAACTTCCATGTGCTGTGGGTATGGCCCTAGAAAGACAGAAATAATAATAATAATAATGAAGAAGAAGAAGAAGAAAGAAAGAAAACAAAAGAAACTAACAAAGATGTTTCCACTACAAGACAAAAAGAAAAATAAAAGGACATTTTCCCTTATATTGAATCTTCCCATAGCATCAGTTATCTGTAGGACATTTGTCTTCCTATAGCTTCTGCACTCAGACCTTTGTTCTGCCATCTGGGGCCACCGAGGCCACAGAAGGTCCTTGTAAACAAGAACTGTGTTCCGAGTTTGTCTGCTGGGAAGCGCAGGCTCAGTCCCTGGCGCGGACAGTGTGGTAGGCAGTCATCACATGTGTTATTCAATGTCTGACATTTTCTAACGCTCCTTCGTGGGCAAGCCTGACTTCCTCCTTGACTGGAAGCTCTTTGAGGGCAGAGACGATGAAGTAGACATGTCTGTCCTCCATAGCTTCTGGTGCAAACTACACAGAGCAGATCCTCAGGAAATTTCTGCTGGACATGTGAATGAGCAATGTGGGGGGCCCGAGATGATCAGGGCATGAGTATTTCTTTCCCTCCCACGGAGGACATTTCTGGCGTTGTTTGCTTGTCATTCACCTGCCCCACATCTCCTTCAGCTCAAGATTCTGGACACAGCTGCGAATCAAGGCATAAGAGGTGCTGGGAAGATGCAGAAAATGAGGTGGGACATTTGCTTTGGAGAAAATTGAAATTTCTCATCCTTGTGTGAGAGAAAAAAGGAAAGCAATGGAAAGAAGAGGAGGGTGAGAAAAACGGAATACAGCCTGCCGGGGGCCACTGGAGAGAGTTTGGGGAATCACTGAACACAAGAAGTGAGGTGAGAGAGGTTTCAGGATGTCTGCAAAACAAGGAGAGGAGGTCCCTCATGGCTCAGCAGTAATGAACCCGACTAGTATCCCCGAGGATGCGAGTTTGATCCCTGGCCTTGCTCAGTGGGTTAAGGATCTGGCGTTGCTGTGAGCTGTGGAATAGGTCGAAGATGCAGCCCAGATCTGGTGCTGCTGTGGCTGTGGTGTAGGCCAGCAGCTGTGGCTCTGATTAGACTCCTAGCCTGGGAACTTCCATATGTGCCAGTGTGGTCCTAAAAAAAAAAAAAAATCAAAGCAAGAATTGGGGGGATGATGGCAAATGCAGGACACAGATAAGGAATTGGGGGTGCTTCCAGTGTTCTTTAGAACCTACAATAATGGTTGGAATTGTTTCTACATCAGGGGAGTAGGTTATGTTTGTGTAAAGGTGAAGAACATGTGGACTGGACCACAAGGAACTCTGGAATGTATTTGGGTTGCACACAGATGTGGGAATAGGGCCCCGCCCATTCTCTGGCCCAGTCATCAGTGGGATGGGGCTGAGGGCCTACGTCTGGACTCATGTAGGAGAGTCTGCAGCTGCCTCTACTCTGACCCTTGATCAGCTTCTTCTCTGTGCTTCTCATCCCATCCCCAGCTGTGCCAGTAGAGGCAGCTCCCTCTGGAATCACAGCGATCTTGAGATGCCAGAGGAGAAATTCTCACGGTTGTTGAGGGGAGAACAACTGTGGCAGAGGTCAGAAGATCAGGGTTTTGTTTCTATGTAGCAATGTCTCTGGGAAGTATTCTAATTTACTTAAGAAAAGTTTTAGAGTTCCCATCGTGGCACAGCAGAGATGAATCCGACTAGGAACCATGAGGTCGCAGATTCGATCCCTCATCTCGCTCAGTGGGTTGAGGATCTGGCGTTGCCGTGAGCTGTGGTGTAGGTCACAGATGGGGCTCAGATCTGGCGTTGCCATGGCTGTGGCATAGGCCGGCAGCTGTAGCTCCGATTGGACCCCTAGCCTGGGAACCTCCATATGCCCTGGGTGTGGCCCCCCCAAAAAAAAGACAAAGGAAAAGAAAAGTTTTGCAAGTAATAAATGTCTTTTGCCCCCAAATTAGAAAATAGAGGCAAGGTCAAAAAGAAGCTTCCAGATGTAATCTCCTCTATTCTCCATTAACCTTTGGGTATATAGTCTGCCAAGTGAATGTTTTGAGCACCGTAGTGTGCAAACATTTCAACAGATCAAACCATACCCACTCTTTTGTAGTATCCCCTTGGCACGTGGTTCCCCACCTTTTGGTGACAGCTAATTTGTCAGCTGCATGGCACCTGCTGGGTCCCGTTACCTTCCAGAACCTCAGTTTCTTCCTCACTAAAATGGAAAAATAATGATGCCATGGGAAGGAGCCCAAGGAGCAGTCGTGCCAAGTTGCTTGGCAAAATGTTCTCCAAAGGGGAGGGGCTGCACTGCCCCTGATCCTGCCTCTCTGCCAGCCTGGGCTGCTCTTTCTGACGCCACCGCTTTTGGGTTCTTTTCTTTCCAGGATGGAGAAGGGGGATGGGAACGAGGAAGAGGACCTCCGCTTGGATTGTCGCCACGAGAGATACCCCGCCCGTAAGTGGCCTCACCTGCAGGGCCAATGCTGCAGATTCGCGGGCCGCCTGCGAAGCGAGGACCCTGGAGATGGGCCAGGCCAGCCTCCCTCGGCAGCCCTGCGTTCTCCCCCAGACACACACTAACGGAGGGTGAAACTCAGGCTGGGGTCTTGGCAGAACAAGTCTTCCACGCATTGGGGCCTGGCGATGGGGCGCTAAGAAAACGAGAGGGATACGGAGGTGCCTTAAAGAGAGACGGAGGACCCGCCAGGCTGGGGTTAGCCATTGACTTGAAGGGGGAACAGCGCCGGGGTAGAAGTAGCCCAGTCTGGGAGGTGACAACGTTCTGTTGGAGCAGAAGCTACTCGTGCCTTGGAATGTGATGCTTTCGTATGCCTCATTGGGTGGGCTGGCGTCTAGGGCGCCCTTTAGGAAAACAGGTGTCTGGACTGGAAAGCCAAAGAGGTGGGGTGGGGGGGGTCAAAGAAGGGAAAGGCCTTGCTCTAGACAGCAAAGGGAGGGAGCCCATACAAGATTAAAGTTAAAGTGGCAGCGGAGTTCCCGTCGTGGCATAGCAGAAACGAATCTGAGTAGGAACCATGAGGTTGCGGGTTCGGTCCCTAGCCTCACTCCATGGGTTAAGGATCTGGCATTGCCGTGAGCTGTGGTGTAGGTCGCAGACGCTGCTCGGATCTGGCGTTGCTGTGGCTGTGGCTGTGGTGTAGGCTGGCAGCTGTAGTTCTGATTGGACCCCTAGCCTGGGAACCTCCATATGCCATGGGTGTGGCCCTAAAAAAACGGCAAAAAAAAAAAAGAAAAGAAAAAAAAAGGCAGAATCTCATCAGAGCCTGCTGAGTATGCTCCCTGCTCACTCAACTCTGTACTAAGGGCTTTTTATGCACCCCCCTACCCGTTCTTGCTGACCTTCAGCAACATCAGGCGGGATCACTACCCACACTTTGCAGAAGAGGCAGTGAAGGCTCAGAGAGGTGGAGCAATGTGCCCAAGGTCACACAGCTTAGCTAGTCTGTGGCAGAGCCGTTAGAGCAGAGGCTGGCAGTGCCCTGCCCATATCTCTCAGACCTTTCAGGAACGTCCTATGCCCTCAGCTGCCAGTATGTGCATCTCTGTGCCTGGGAGCTTCCCTGCTCCTCCACCCACAGAAGGCGGGAAGTACTGGGGAAGCTGGCATATCGATACCCCTTTCCCTCGTCCCTTGAGTGTGTGTTGCAGGATTAGCCAGGTTACCAGGTCTAGCAGCCACACCTGTAGAGTATCTCCGATTCCTACCTCAGTGTCTGCTCCTGAAGAACCTGAACTAAGCAGAGATTGGAGTTCCCATCGTGGCGCAGTGGTTAACAAATCCGACTAGGAACCATGAGGTTGCGGGTTCGATGCCTGGCCTTGCTCATTGGGTGAAGGATCCGGTGTTGCCATGAGCTGTGGTGTAGGTCGTAGATGCGGCTCGGATCCCGCGTTGCTGTGGCTGTGGCGGAGGCCGGTGGCTACAGCTCTGATTCAACCCCTAGCCTGGGAACCTCCATATGCCATGGGAAGCAGCCCTAGAAAAGGCAAAAAAGAAAAAAAAAACAGAGATTGAAACTCGGGTCCATTAGACACCAACCCTGTGATCCCAGGATGGAGGCGGTCAAGGCGCTTGGGAGGAGGCCTGGTTGGGGAGGAGGAGAAGGTCTGGGCTTCACACTGAAGGAAGAGACTCTCGTGGGAGGTGCCTGCCCCGGAAGACGGCCACGGTGCTAATAACTAGGAATTTGGGGGTGGGCAGGGGCTCCCCTACATGCGTCGGAGTGGAGGGCTTCCTGGAGGAAGGGATCAGGAACCTGGGCTGGGGAGCAGCCCCCAGGGATGCAGAGCAGAGCAGGAATCTGCCCGAGGGCTCCGGAAGCACATGTTTGGGATGCAGACGGAGCATCCTGGCACGCTCCAGAGTGCCCGTGGCCCCCCAGCTTGGGCCTGGGCCCCCTGAGGTCCCCGCAGAGTGGACAGGAAGCCCGAGGTGGAAAGAGGTCATGGGGTTTGTCTTGGGGGCAGCTGGGGAGCCACGAGGAGGAAAGACCAGATCCCTGAGGCCTGGAAATGGGGGAAAAAAAAAAAAGAGTGGGGGGAGCAAATCCAGCTCTGAAAGCAGGGCCCTGGATTGAAGAGTGAGGATAGCTGGGGTGGGGGGAGCTGCAGAAGCCTTCCCCTCACAGCCCAGCCCCTCACCACCGCTGCCCTGGCACCCACGTCACTTCCCAGGCATTGTGTTCCCCAAGTCAACGGCCTGCAGAGGGATCCGTCTTTCTTGCCCTTGGCAAATACTGAGCCATGTGCACCCTCTGTGCTGGCGCAGGAGACGCAGCCAGGAGCCGGGGCAAAGCCCCTGCCTTGTGGGGCTGGGAGTCTAGAGAGAGAATCAAGTAAGAAAGGAACTCAAGGGAGTTCCCCCTGTGGCTCAGTGGGTTAAGAACCTGACTAGTAACCATGAGGATGCGGGTTTTGATCCCCAGTCTCGATGAGTAGGTTAAGGCTCCGACATTCCCGTGAGCTATGGTGTAGGTTGCAGATGAGGCTCAGATCCCATGTGGCAGTGGCTGTGGCTGGGAGCTGTAGCTCTGATTCCACCCCTAGGCTGGGAACTTCCGTATGCCTTGGGCGCAGCCAAGAATACCAAAAAGAAGTGAACTCAGAAACAAGCAAGATGATTACAGGTGCTAAGGAACCTGATTTTAAAGAGAGAAGAGAGGGGAGGAGTCCCCCTGGGACTGGGCCCTTAGGGGTGAGAAGGAGTCCGGCCAAACAGAGAGCCTTCCAGGCAGAGGGCCTGCAGGTACCAAGTCCCCAAAGCAGGAAGAGCCAGCACTGGAGGCCAGCGTGGCCAGAGAGAGGATTGGGGGGGAGTGGGGAGGAGATGGGGTGGGGCCGGGGGCGGCTCAAGAGGCAGGAAGCAGGGGAAGGAGTTGACTCTGCAGTGCGGAGCCCGGGAGCCCTTGGAGCTGGGAGGAGACTGACCCAAATCATTTATCTGTATCGTTGTCTATGTCACCCCTCGTCTGTGTCCACATCTATCCATCCCTCCTTCCATCCGTCTGCAACTTGGGAAAAGGATGGGAGGGGAGGAAGACTCGAGGCCAAGACACCAGCTTAGATGCTGTCACCAGCTTCCCCGGGAGTGATGGTGTCCCGACCGGGAGGCCACAGAGATAAAAGTGGGTGGATTCAGGAACTTTTGGCTGGAGGAATCGTCAGAGTGCTTTGTTTGTGTTCCTCTAGAAGCAGATCCCCGAGATAAAAGTTCAACAGCTAGTGCTTTATTTGGGTGATCCCAGAAAATACAAATAGGTGCCCGCCTGGGCAGAAGACAAAGCCTGGAAGGGCAGGCAGCAGGTGGAAGTCCCATTGCTGAGCCGGTTATCGTAGTCTGCGCTGGAAGACTTGGGGAGGCAGCGCAGAGCATGTGGGTCTGAGTTATCCCCCAAGACGTGACAGTAACTCTCCTGGGGGCTGCTGGGGTGGGGGGGCGGTGCATGAATTCTCCTGGGGCAGGTGAAGAAAGCCCTGTCACCCCCGCACCAGAGGCCAGTAGTGTGATCCCCTGGATGGGGGCGGTGGGGCAGCACCTGCAGCATCAGCTTGTCTGGTTTGAGGTGAGAGTAGGGGAGCCAAGAACCTAAGATGTGCACGGAAGTTTTGAGTCAGGAGTCAAGGGCCAGATGTCACCGACAGATGGACATAGAGAGGATGAGTTTGTGGGGTGCCATGATGTCATGGCTGTGTCAGGCTTGGGGGCATGTAGGGTTGAGAATGGAGATGGTTGAAGCTGGGGGACTGCTGGGACTGTTTGGGGGGATTGTGGTGGGAAGAGGGGGGAAGCCACTAGGTCCTAAGACCCTGGAACTCACAGGGAAGAAAGGGGACCCCAAATTCCCATCACCTCTGCCAGAGGTGTCTTTCATCAGGTAGTCAAGCTATTGGGATGACTATTGGGGGGGGGCGGGGATTGGGCAGCAAAGGTGCTGGGGACTCAGAGTTAAAACAACAAGGAAGAGGAACTCCTGTCGTGGCGCAGCGGAAATGAATCTGACTAGGAACCATGAGGTTGCAGGTTCGATCCCTGGCCCTGCTCAGTGGATTATGGACCCGGCATTGCCGTAAGCTGGGGTGTCGGTCGCAGATGCGGCTCGGATCCTGCGTTGCTGTGGCTGTGGTGTAGGCTGGTGGCTACAGCTCTGATTTGACCTGGGAACCTCCATATGCCACAAGTGCAGCCCTAAAAAGCAAAACACAACAAAACAGGAAAAAAAAAAAAAAAAAAAGGAGGAAGAGGAACTCCCACACTGGCTCAGTGGAAATGAATCTGACTAGTATCCATGAGGATGCAGGTTCGATCCCTGGCCTCACTCAGTGGGTTAAGGATGTGGCATTGCTGTGAGCTGTGGTGTAGGTCGCAGATGTGGCCCGAATCCCACGTTGCTGTGGCTGTGGTGTAGGCTGGTGGCTACAGCCCTGATTCAACCCCTAGCCTGGAACTTCCATATGCTGCAGATGTGGCCAAAAAAGGGGAAAAAAGGAAAAAACAAAAACAACAAGGAAGAGGAAAAACCCCGTCTGCTGTCAGAGGGAGGAGACGCCTGAATATGGGCTGGATGCCAGCCTGAGAGCTGCGGTCACTTTCACTGTCTTAAACTGGGCTGCTTCTGTGGCCACGTGAAAGTCATTCATTCCTCCTTTTTTCTTTTTAAGATTTTTATTTTTTTCTATTTTAGTTGATTTACAATGTTCCATTCATTTCTGTTTTCTTTTCTTTCTTTTTTTTTTTTTCTTTTGTCTTTTTAGGGCCGCACTTGCAGCATATGGAGGTTCCCAGGCTAGGGGTCGAATCAGAGCTACAGGTGCCAGCCTACGCCACAGCCACAGCAACGCCAGATCCAAGCCATGTCTGCGACCTTCACCACAGCTCCCGGCAACGCCAGATCCTTAACCTACTGAGCAAGATGAGGCCAGGACTCAAACCCACGTCCTCATGGATCCTAGTCAGATTCATTTCCGCTGAACCACGATGGGACCTGCCCATTCATTTCTTTATTCAACAGATCTTGGCTAAAGATGCTTCTCTGGGCTGGGCGCTGCATGCTGGGCAAACGTGGAGATGGATAAGGCAAGTTCTGGACTAGGGGAGCTCCCAAGCCATTGCTGTATTGTGGGGGTTTTTTGTTTGTTTCTTTTTTTGGCCACCCCGCAACACATGGGGTTCCCGAGCCAGGGATCAGATCCAAGCCTCAGCTGCAACCTATGCTGCAGCTGTGATAATGCCAGATCCCACTAGGCCGGGCTGCCAATCCCCTTGCCCCACAGTGGGAACTCCGCCTTCGCTGTATTGTTGGCCGGAGTTCTCACGGATTGACACAGGCACTGTGACAGCAGAGCCCTGGCATCTCATCCAGAGGTTGGGGTGAGGGTGGGGTGCAGGAGGGGGAAGGGCACAAGGCCTGGGGGGGGCCCAGCTTGGTAGAATTATACAGCTAGAATGATGAGACCCGGACTGGATGCGGAAAATGGGGAACCGGAAGAGCTTCGTCCCACCAGGTGTGAGGACAACATCTCACCCTTGTGTATGTTCTGAGGACTTTACCTAGATCCTGTCATTTAAACCCAAACAGAGCGCTGTTTCACAGACAGGGAGAGCGAAGCCCGGGGTGGGGGTACGGCTGTGCCAGGACGTGGTTGTGCACCCAGCCTGTCCAGTTCCAGAGCCCTAAGCCACCAAGTGAGCTGCTGTGTGTCCATCAGTGGCTCCACGTGCCAGGCGCACCCCCATCTACCAGATCCTGGGCCGCGTTTGGGGCTCCTGGGCCCAGCCACACATGATCAGACCGTCTGGTGAAGGGACACCAGCTCCAGAATGCAGCCTCTTAGCTGCTAGGGCGGTTGTGGCCAAGAAAATGTTTTGGAAATGCCTGGAGGCGTTCCGCCACATCTCCGTCCTGAGCAACCGCTCGGATCTGGTGGGGGGCCCCCTTGCCGGCAGGGAGGCGCAGGGGAGGAAGAGCCCCAGGGAGCGCACATTATGAAACACTTACTGTATGCAGGGCCCTGCTCAGCCCTTGACAGCTGTCTCATCTGATGGCTGGCGCAGCCCTGGGGAGGAGGGGTGATTGTTCTTATTGTGTAGACAGGGCAACTAAGGCTCCAAGAAGTGCGTCGACTTTGTGGAGATCTCTGGTCCCCAGACCGTTCCTGCTGTGGCCCCCAAACTCCCCACATTCTGCTCCAGCCACTCTGGCCTTTCTCCTCCTTGAGCGTGCAATGCTCACTCCTCCACGGAATCTTTACACTTGCTATTCTCTCTGCCTGGAATGCTCTCTCTAAATCTTTGCATAGCTGGCTTTGTCCCTCCTCTTTTTTTTTTTTTTTTTTTTTTTTTTTTAGGGCCACACTCACAGCACATGGAAGTCGCCAGACTAGGGGTCCAATCGGAGCTGTAGCTGCCAGCCTACACCACAGCCATAGCAACATGGGATCCGAGCCGCGACCTACACCACAGCTCACAGCCACGTGGGATCCTTAACCCACTGAGCGAGGCCAGGAATTGAACCTGCGTCCTCAAGGAGACTGTCGGGTTCTTAACCCTGCTGAGTCACAATGGGAACTCTGGCTTTATCTCTTCTTTAATCTCGGCCAAGAGCCGCTTCCTCAGAGATGCTCCCAGCACCCGCTTCCCCAGTTGACCTCATATCGTTGGGTTTGTCTGTGCTTCCCGGTATCTGTATCTCTCTGAAATCTTTGCCTACCTTGTTTTTGTTTTGTTGCCTTTCCACACTGGGTTTCACAAGATTAGGGATCTTTCTTGTTTTGTCTTGTTCGCGCCGGTATCTTGAACGCCTAGAGCAGTGGGAGCTCAACGGCTACTCTAAACCCCTCAATTTTCCCCACCAAATTCCACCCAAGAAGCCACTTCTGTGAACAGTTGCATGAACTTAGGGTTATTTTAACCCTTCCAAAAGTTGCTATTTTTTTCCCCCCTTGGGCCACTGTGATACGGATGCTTCCACAGTTTTCTTTTTTCCTGAAGAAAGAGTTTGCTTTTGAAACCTGCCTTTGGGGCTTGGAGGGGCCACCAGCCAGCTCAGGAGCGCATCAGATGTGACATTTGATGGAGGTGTCTGCATCTTCCTTTTAGGGGCAACTGGGGTTTGCAGCTGATTGCAGCTGTCAAGTTCAATGCCCGAGACAAGCTTTTGATTTTGCCAGGTGTGTCGGCAAGGCTCGGCCGGGTGAGAGGCTGTCACTCGCCAGGTACAGAGGTGGCTTCTGGGAGCTCCGTCTAGACGAGTCTTTGCTGCCGCTGCCCTCAAAAATAGCAGAGGGAATTTCAAGGAAGACGTTTCTGGGCTCAGAGCAACTTGGCATTTTTATTAGATCCACATCGCATCCAATCGAATACTGCTCGTCTGCTTCCTTTATTAAAATGGAAACAGACAATTTTTCTGAAAGAAATACCAATGACACACTTGCTGGGCCCACAGACAGCCATGCAGCTTGGTGCATCGGAGACCCTGACACCGGGGGTAGAGAGATCCAAGCCAGCGTCAGTGTCAGAATCCCCCAGAGGGCTCCTTGAAACACCCCCTGAGCTTCTGGCCCAGGAGGTCAGGGTGGGGCCTGGGATTCTGCATTTCCAGTGACAGTGCTTGTGCAATTCTGAGCAGCCCTTAGTTCTGGGCTGCTGCCAGGAGCGAGTCTGCAAGTTGCCACCTGCATGGGCTGCTCAGCGGCTTCTGGCTAGAAATGACTGCCTCGGGGGCCCCTTCCCTTCCAGTCCATCCTCTGAAGACACAAACTTGACCGCGCCTTCTCCGCCCCTCCCAGCCCCAAAGCCTCCTGTGAGCGCATCCCTGGTGGGAGTCAGGTCCTGCACCAGCCCCTTCCAGAAGTTTCCCAGGAAGCCTTCTCCCACCATCCCATCCCTGCTGCATTTCCCTTCAGCTACTCATCACTCTCAGAATCCTTCTTTGCCAGCTTTCTCCCCCCTGGAATGGAAACATCGTGAGGCCTGGGACCTTGTCACCACATTTGTGTGGCGGCCCCAGTGCCCAGCACAGGGTCAGTGATCAGTCCCTTTCCAGTGAATGGTTGAGCTCACCTGGTCCTCACGCGGTGGCTGCTGTGAGGACCGTGTTTTCCAGGTGAGGTTCCTTAGATTCTGAGTCACAGAGTCATTTTTCTTGGCTCACTCGTCTGGGTGACTCCAAGCTCAAGCTGTGTCATCGTCTTTCTTCTTGACGTCTACTTCCCCCCAAAGCAGCTCTACTCTGATCATCCTTGATCCTAGGAAACACTTAGGGCCGTTGTTAAAATACAGATTTCCAGAGCTCCCATCGTGGTACAGTGGTAACAAAACTCGACTAGTAACCATGAGGATGTGGGTTCGATCCCTGGCCTCACTCATTGGTTTAAGGATCTGACATTGCCATGAGCTGCGGCAGAGGTGGCTGATGTGGCTCGGATCCTGCATGCCTGTGGCTGTGGTGTAGGCCGGCAGCTGCAGCTCTGATTTGACCCCTAGCCTGGAAACTTCCATATGCTAAGACTGCAGCCCTAAAAAAAAAGAAAAACAGATTTCCCGTAGCTTCCAAGTCCTTGGTTTGGGGCAGGCTGGGAATCCATATCAGGCCAGTCCGGTGACATGGCAGACACCCCAGATGCAGGAGGAATCCTGTACCCCCAGGGCCTTGCTGGGCCTGCCTTTTACACCTGACACCCAGCAACTTTGCGACTAACACCCTCCACTCCTCACCCCTGCAGCCCCCTGTGCCCTGCCTTCCAGCCTCATTAGACCATCTTGCTCTCCTCCAACCCCCAGCGTGGCTAGCTTTTCACACCTCCTGCAAACTTCACTTACCTGCCAAGAACATATTTCACGCCCCGTTCCTTCTGCCCTAAATGACCCACTCCCTTCCTCTGTTTGGGGAAAGAAAAAAAAAAAAAAACTTACTGGTGGAATTGTGAGCCTCACTCACAGTGCTTTCCAGGTCTGGCTCAGGTGTCTGGATAAAGCAACCAGCCCCCTCCCCGGCTCCTGGCAGAGATGCTTATCTTCACATCTGTATATTCCTGCCCTGGTGCTTGAGTAGATGAGGCCGAATTTTATAGTCATTGCAAGCCCAGCCTCTGGAGTGAGGCTGCCTAGGTTTTTTTGGTCCCCCCCTCTCCTGAGCTGCACCCGTGGCCTGTGGACCTTCCCAGGCTAGAAGTCGAATTGGAACTGCAGCTGCCAGCCTACACCACAGCCACAGCCACACGGGATCCGAGCTGCCTCTGTGACCTACGCAACAGCTTGCAGCAGTGCCAGATCCTTCACCCACTGGGCGGGACTGGGGATCGAACCTGCATCCTCATGGATGCTAGTCAGGTGTGTGACCCCTGAGCCACAACGGGACCTCCAACTGCTTAAGTTCAAATGTTGGCAGTCAGACAAATGGCTTAACCTGTCAGGGTCTGAATTTCCTCTTCTGGGAGGTGGGCATAGTGATGGCACCCAAGCTCTCTCCTTTCTGGGGATTGAATGAGCCAGTGAACGGGAAGCAGAGCGAATGGCAGAGGCAGGTTTGATCTTGTCACCTCTCGTCCTCCCTCACTAGACTGTGAGCACTCTGGGTCTGCGGTTCAGCACCCAGTATGGAGACTGACACACAGTAGGCTCAACAAATAAGAAACAAAGCCCTCTGTGGCTCTGGGGAGAGGGGCCAGGTTCCATGGTCTCAGCCTGATTCTGAGTGTGGGAAGATAAGGTGAAGAGAATGATATGGCCCAGAAACATGGAGTCCCCACATGATAGACTGTAAAACAGAGGAGTGGGACCCCCCATTCGATCTCCTAGGACAACCCACCCCCCAAGGTGGACCAGAACACCCAACCTTCCCCTCCACGTGGATCCCACATACACCTGCCCTTCTTCCCACATCTTCCATCATTTATTCATCCGACAGCTCTGTGCTACCAACACCATGTGTGGAATTGCGCTGGGTGCTGGGGACACAGTGACGGGTGAGAGCAGAGCTGTGTCCTCCTGTTGCGTAGAGCCTAGAAGAGGAAGATGGGAGGAAACAAGTGAACTGATATTCCCGAATATGATGGCGTCTTTAAAGCACCCTCAGGGTGCAGACATGGACACGGGACACTTGGGGGCGAAGTGACTTGCCCAAGGGGCTCTGAAGCTGGTAGAGGAATTAGTGACGGTGGGCAGGTGTCGACTTGGAGAGGCAGTCAGGTGGCCACGGAAGAGAGATGCTGGGGTCACTAGCTGGAAGGGGTCAACAAAGCCAGCCATCTCAGTGCCAATCTTGACTCAGCCCCCACCTCTCCCCGCATCCCATGCCTTGCTACACCTAAGCGGTCCAGGTTGGGCAGCCAGACGGGAAGGAGGCTCTGGATGGGCCCGTAAATCCTTGGTGAGAACCTTTCAGCACCTTGGACAGGGGTGGAGGGGGTCCATCTGGCTCTTCCGTGCCCACCCTGGGAGCCTATGGGGTTAAGAACACACCTACCAGTCACCTGCCCGCCTTCACTGATTCCTCTACCAACTTCAGAGCCCCTAGGGTGAGTCACTTCCTCTCTGAGTGCCCTGTTTCCATGTCTGCACATTTTTAAAAATATTTTCATGTTTTTATTTTAATGATGTTTATTTTTTTTCCATTATAGCTGGTTTACAGTGTTCTGTCAATTTTCTACTGTATAGTAAGGTGACCCAGGCACCCATACATAGATACATCCTTTTTCTTACGTTATCCTCCATCGAGCTCCATCATAAGTGACCAGATATAGTTCCCAGTGCTACACAGCAGGATTTCAGTGCTTATCCATTATATTTTTCTATTATCACTGATTTACAGTGTTCTGTCAATTTCTGCTGTACATACAGCTAAGTGACCCAGTCACACACACACACACACACACACACACACACACACACACACACACACATTCTTTTTCTCTCATTATCCTCCATCATGGTCCATCACAAGTGGCAAGATAGAGTTCCCTGTGCTATGCAGCAGGATCTCATTATGAATCCAACTAGTATCCAAGTCTGTCCATTTGTGCGGGCATCTATATTCTTGGTCTTTTTTTTTTTTTTTTTTTTTTTTTAGGTCTGCACCCACCCCCGCCCATGGCATGTGGAAGTTCCCCGGCCAGGGATTGAAGCTTCACCACCGTAGTGACAACACCAAGTCCTTAACCCACTGAGCCACCAGGGAACTCCCACAGGCAGTTTTAAATGTTCTACAAGCTTTAGTCATCATCATTTAAAAGCCATGATTTCAAAATCCTGATGTTCACTTTCTCTGAGCTTTTTGGACATCAAAGCCCACATTCCTCATGACAAAAACTAGCCAGAGCTGGGAAAGGCTGCTTCTGGCCACTTCCCATTTATGTCTTTTGCTTGGGCCCCTCTTTTTCCTTAAAAATACATGATGATTTTCTCTCTATGCCAATAAACTATCCACGGTTCTGGCTGTTGGCCACAGTAAGAGCGGGTACAATCATTTCTAGATACTCATTTAGAAAAACAATCAAAGCTTTCTGTGCACCAAATATTTGCTTTTAGATTAAAAAAAAAATCCCAACACCTATATTTTGGCAGCAAGCACTTCGAAAGAATGCAACTGTTTCAGTGACTGGGGCCAAAACAAATGATTTTCCTGGGGCCAAACGATTCCAAAATGTTTGCCAAACATTTCCTACCCCCTTTAAAAACATAGTAAAATTAGCAAGGCACCAACATTACAGAGTATTAAAAACCAAAGAAAAGCCAGCGCCAAACACACACACACACACATACACACACACACTCATACACACTACACAATGTTGGCACAACCACATTCGCCTTTGCCTGTTTCCTTCCAGCTTTTGTTATGAGGAAGAATCTCCCAACAGTCAGAGCTGCTTTAGGGGTTGGAGGATGAGTAATGAGCTCTCTGTTCTTGGAGGTATGCAAGCAGGAGCTTGGCTTAGGGATGAGAAGTACATCTGAGCATCCTTTAGAACTGGGAGCAGGAAACCAAACAACGCAAAACCTATTTCTTTTAATGCCGAAGTTTGGAATCAGGAGGAAATTAATTTAACCCACTGACACTGTAGCTGAGACTCCTAAGGCAGATGCTTATGCTGGCTGAGTCTCAATTTCCTTATCCGTAAAATGGGTGGTTGCTACCTCAGGCTGGCAAGGACATGAACCTAGCAGGGGGAGTTCCTCTCGCGGCTCAGCAGGTTAAGAACCTGACTAGTATCCATGAGGACGCGGACTCGATCCCGGGTCCTGCTCAGTGGGTTAAGGATCGGGCATTGCTGTGAGCTGTGGTGTAGGTTGCAGATGTGGCTTGGATCTGGCATTGCTATGGCTGTGGCGTAAACCTCCAGCTGCAGCTCCAATTCGACCCCTAGCCCGGGAATTTCCATGTTTCGTGGCTGTGGCCCTAAAAAGACCAAAAAAAAAAAAAAAAAAAGGGCTTCTCAGGGGCATAGACCGCAAGCACCCTGTGGCTGTTAGTTTTCCCCGCCCCCTTCCAGCTGGTCCCGCCCACTGAGCCAGGCAGCCCCTCCTCCCTGCGTTTCCCCTTTGCATCTTCCTGGCTCCATGGATCCAGGAAGATGGGTCCAGGAAGATGGGTCCAGGATGGAGCGTTCTCCAGGGGTTGAGCCAGTGCTCCCCTGGGCGGGACTTTGGGGTGGGTGCTCCAAAGATAGGGAGCCCCCCGAGGCCTGGAGAGAGCATGTCCGGAGGGCTTCCTGTAGGAGAGAACACTTGAGCCAGGCTTGGAGTTTTGATCCCAGTGTAGCAACAAGGACAGTTTAGGCAGGTCCCAGCGTGGCAATGGAAAAGGGACTGGCGTGTTAGAAAGACATCAAGGAGACGCTTGGGTGAAGGCAGGGGGAGCAGCTGCTGAGAATCAAGAAAAACACAGAAGGGTCAGCAAGTTTGAACCGTCGAGCCTCCCAGCCTTTCTGTTGCCCAGGCGGTCAAGGGCACAGGGTTGTGGTGGAAGGTCATAGAATCTCTGCCAAGGCCCTGCGTGCTGCTCAGCATGGGCTTTGGGGCATCCGAGCACGTCCTCGCTGGCCTGGGGTCAAGCCCTGGAGTTGTCTCCACTGTTCTCCTTCTCACCCTCCCACAGCTCCCTGAGCACGTGGGACACACAGCGGAGCCAGGGGAAGCCTGAAGGGGCAGGTGGAAGGGTGGGGAGATGGAGGCAGGTGAGGGCGTGGGTCGGGGATGGGTGGGGGGATAGAAAGTGGGTGTATGGGTGGCTGGGTGGGGTGGGTGCACAGAGTTGGTGGGTGTGCAGTGGGGGGTTGTTGAGTGAGTATGTTGCCAAGTTAAGGGTGGGAGATGGAGCTCCCTTCATGGCTCAGTGGGAAGAAATCTAACTAGTATCCATGAGGACGCAGATTCGATCCCTGGCCTCACTCAGTGGGTTAAGAATCCAGGGTGGCCATGACCTGTGGTGTAGGTGGCAGACACCGCTTGGATCCCGGGTTGCTGTGGCTCTGATTGGACCCTTAGCCTGGGAACCTCCATATGCCTCGGGTGCGGCCCTAAAAAGACAAATAAAACAGGTTGGAGACGTGGTGAGTTAGCGGCTGTGTCAGCAGGTTGGGAAGCAGATGCGTAAGTTGGAGTGTGGATGGGCAGCTGGGCAGGCGGATGTTTGGGGTTGTGGGTAGATGCATGTGTGGGACGCTGGGCTGGGGGGTGTTACGGGGTGCTGAAAGGATGGAGGGCGCCCTGGTGCGGTGGGTGTGACGGCTGGGAGATGCTTGGGTAGGTTTTAGGGCTGCGCCGGGTCATGAGGGGGTCATGTGTGAGCGGAGCGGTGGATATGTGGGTGGGTGGCCGAGCAGATGGCAGCAGATATTGGCAGGTAGATGTCTAGGTGTTGGGAGACTGGTGGCGTGAGGTGGGTGGGTGACAGGGGCACAGCATAGGTGGGTGGATGGTGAGACGGTGAGTGGGACCGTGGGTAGAAGGCTGGATGGGGGTTGAGCGATGGGCAGGTGGGAGTGTGGGAGGGTGGGGGGAAGGCCTGGGGGGGTGGATGGGGAGCTGGGGGAGGGGCGGTGGGTAGGTGGGAGTGTGGGTGGAGGAAAGCAGCTGTTGGCACTGCCCATCCTGTCTCTTTCAGGACACCAGCCACACACGGGAGACTCCTGGCCCCGCAGCTCTGCACAGGAGGCATTGGAGCTGAACCGCCAGTGCTGGGTCCTGGGGCACTGGGTGTGACAGTGACCCAGCCGGGCTCCAGTCCTCAGGCCGTCATGGGCACCAGCCCCCTGCCACCAGACCGCTAGTCTGGCGCTTTCAGAAACCTGGTCTGTGTGCTGCGAACTCAGCCAGCCTGCGTGGAGGACACGTGGCCCGCCCTGCCCCCCACGGCCTGGGTCTCAGGCTGCTGGAATCGGGGCCTGGGTGGCTCGAGGGATGTGGCACAGGGCTGCACAGCGTGACTTTGGGATCGCAGCTGCTAACTCTTGCCCCCACCACATGCAGAGCCCTGCTGGGACGCTGAGAAAGACACATGGACGTCGGCCACTGAAACCTGGGATCCATGAGCCAGCCGGGAAGTTCAGGAGGCCCCCAGCGTGCAGAGCCCTGTGGGGGAGGGGCAGGGAATGGGTGGGGCTTCTCGAAGGAGGGGCAGCAGCACTCCAACGCGGGGGGGTCCACACAGCAGGCACACAGCAGGGGCTCAATAAATGCTTGTTGAATCTGTTTTCTGGCTGTGTGTGGAGGCCAGTCGCTCTCTGGGCTGTGGCTGCTCCCTCATGGCACCACCCTATCAGGTCCCTAAGAAGCCTGAAGATGAAACAGCCCTGAGTGTGTGGGTTGGGGGCCAGACACTGAAGTGTGCGGAGGTGGAGCAGGGAAACCTGGAGCCAAGGTTGGGTTTGGAGGCGGATCAGGATGGAGTCAGGCTGCCAGGCTGCCTTGGATTCCAGAAGGTGAGTGAAGTCGGAGCTCAGGCAGGTGGGAAATGTGGGGTGGGTGAGAGACAGGCCCTCAAACCCGGGCCCCAAGCAGCCCTGACCCCCACAGAGACCCTTTACCCCGTGTCTAAAGCCACATTACATCAAAGGGCTTAGATGTCTGGGCAAACAGGTTCAAAACTTAGGGCTTAGAAGCCTGGGAAAACAGGTTCCTAGTATGAGGATGAAGGAACTTCAGGTCACAGAGATGAGGTAACTTGCCCACAATCACAGAGCTAGCAGACAGGGTTGGGGGTTTGAACCAAGACTTCTGACTCCAAGACTCATCCCTTCCCAGAAGGATACCTAGAGCTTTCCCTCAAGTAGAGAATATTCTTCTTCATTCCCCCATAAACCTGACATCCATTTATCCATCCATCCACCCATCCATCCATCATCCATCCATCCATCCATCATGCACCTATCCCATCCATCTATCCATCTATCCATCCACCCATCCATCCATCCATCCATCCATCTATCCATCCATCCATCCATCATGCACCTATCCCATCCATCTATCCATCCACCCATCATCCATCCATCCATCCATCCATCCATCATCCATCCTTCCATCATGCACCCATCCCATCCATCTATCCATCCACCCATCCATCCTTCCATCCACCTACCCATGCATCATCCATCCATCTTCCATCTGTCCATCATCCACCCATCCATCCATTATCCACCCATCGGTTGTCATTCTTCCTGTGTCAGACATCCATCCATCATCCTTTCATGCATCACTCATCCTCATTATTCAGGCAACCACTTACCATCTACCCACATGTATCCACTGTGCCCGTACCATGTGCCAAACACTGTGGTAGGCACTTGACGTAGGATACTGAACCTTCCAGAAAGGGCATCTGTCTTCACAGAGCTCACAGATGGGCAGAACACATAACTAGACAGAGAGTTACAGTCCAGTGTGTGAAGTGCTCTGGGACCAGGCAGCCTGGGTCCCAATTCCAGCTCCTCCACTTGAGACCTTGGGCAAGTTACCCGACACCTCTGTGCCTCGCCCCATAGGACCATCAGTACGCCTACCTCTTACAGCTGTTCTGAGGGTTGAATGAACTAATGGTCCATGAAGCATTTCGAGAACAAAGCCCAATGCAAGCAAGTGCTCTGTTGGTGTTTGCTGCACCCTCCATGGGGAAGGAGGAGGGGAGCCATAGGAGCCTAAAAGCAGCATCTGCTGGAAAAGGTGGTTGTCCGTGGAGGAGGTTCTTTTGGGAAAATGACATTTAAGCCAAGACATGAGGGTTGTCTAGAAGCCAGGCAGGCCAGAGTGTAGAGGGGAGGAAAGTTGAAGCATTATAGGAACTTTAAGATTGTCTAGGTGGCAGGTGTGGCAAGAAGAGGGCAGCAGGGGGTGATAAGGAGTCGGGTGGCAGAAGTCCATGGAGCCAGAGGGCCTCGAAGCCTCCTTCGGAAGCTGAGACTCTATCCTGGGGCTGGTGGCTGCTGGGGATGCTTTCAGCAGAGCAGGAAGTGTCCAGCTGTGCCTTCCTGGGAAGGTCCCTACGGCTCTGGGCAGATGGATGGCTCCTGTCGTGCCCCTCACCGCACCAGAAGAAGAGTAGGGCGGAGCCCGGTTCAGCACCTGGGGATGGGACAGCGGCAGCAGATTCCGGAGGGAAGCCAAGGAGGAAGGGAAATTGGCAAGGACTCTCAGGTTATTGAATGGGCATGGGGGCGGGGGAGCAGGTTCTGATGTCTTGAGTCTCAGGTTCCCGGGGGACCCCAGGTGGAGATGCTTGCTCATTCGTTCAAGCATCTGTTGGAATCAAGCCACAGATTCATTCATGCATTTCGTATTCACTCAGTGAACACTGCAGACCTATGGTGTGGAGCGGAAGCTGGGTCTGGGAGAGAGCGGAGGCCCAAATAAAAAGGCCTTGAATGTCAGGCCAAGGGGATCGGGCCTTGGCCTCTGGGCAAGAGGAAACCACTGCCGATGTGAGGCCGAGCAGGGACGTGTTGAGTGGGAATTTGATCGGGGGCACCGTGGAGCTCTTTATTTTTAGCCAGGATCTTTCTGAGGTTGACACGTAGCCCACAGAGGTCCAGGAGATGATTCTTATTGACACATGGGCACAATTTTCATCTATTTTAATAGTTGTGTTTATGTAAATATGTATTAGGAAAAAAAATTGTATAACGGGCACCTTCGTGCTATGATTTCACACAAATGTTATTCCTTAGGATGAAGCCAAAATAGGCATTTAAATTCAAAGAAAAAGAGTTGACTTAAAGAGAAATATTAAATAAATAATCGTGCAAGTGGTATGTGATGATGATATGCGGATGGCTCAAGCACGGGCCATTCTTACCCTCTGCACAGGCCAGGGAGGGGCGGGGAGGTGGGAGGAGGCCCCTGGGACCACTCAGGCTTCAAGTCCTCCTGGCCTTTCCTGGGCACCTGCTGGGCAGGGTGTGAGAAGTAGAGTCTTTCAGTCTCACGGAGGCTGCAGCAAGAAGGCTGCTGGTTAGATAAAAGGAAGCACTTCCAGGGAGGTCTAATGGGTCCCTCCTGAGAGCTACTGGGAGAGTGGTCTTCATGCAGGGAGCAGATGCTCCTGGCGAGGGCGTGAAGGCTGCTGCTGAGCCAGTGGGTGGGACAGAGGGTGTGGGGCCTGGTGGGTTCTGTCCAGCTTGGCCTTCACCCGGAAGGCTGCAGGGAACCAGTGAGGGGAGGGTTTTACGAGGTGGACACTGTCGGCTCTGCCTTGAGGGAAGGTCACCCAGGCTGGGAGATGGGGTGCAGGGCGACTTAGGCAGTGGTGGGTGGATGGTGAGGGGGGAGGGGCACCTGGACGGGGCTGGCCTTTCTCGGAGCCTCCAGTTTGGGCTTCGATGCTGTGCAGGCAGGGATGCTGGAGGCCACGCGGGGCCTTGGTGGGAGCCAGGAAAGAGTGAGCTCTGAGTGGACGATTTATATCGAAAGCACCCCTCCTACGATCTCAGTGTGGCTTCTTCTTTGTCTTGGAGTGTAGAATAACTTCGTTGGTAGTTTCCAGTCTATTTTATTGATGGTGGTTCAGCAGTTAGTTGTAATTTGGGTTTTCATGAGAGAGGGTGGGCTTATGTCCTTCTACTCACCATCTTGTCCCAATCCTCTGGGCAGGTGACTTAGAAAAGCTGCTCCTGGTTCAGCTGTCACGAACCGACTAGGAACCATGAGGACATGGGTTCGATCCCTGGCCTCACTCAGTGGGTTAAGGATCCAGCATTGCCGTGAGCTGTGGTGTAGGTCGCAGATGGGGCTTGGATCCCATGTGGCTGTGGCTGTGGCTGTGGTGTAGGCCAGCAGCTACAGCTCCGATTCAGCCCCTAGCCTGGGAACTTCCATATGCTGAGGGTGTGGGCCTAAAAAAAAAAACTCCTGTCCCCAAGGAATGGGAGAGACAGCCCCGGAGCACACAACCTGGGGGGCCTGGAGTTTAGCTTCACTCACCCCTGGCCACACACGCCAATGCACCGGCTGACGGCAGGGCCCTGGGACCCAGGACAAAGTCAGCCCTGCTGGAACCATCAGTCACGAAGAAAAACCAGTCCCCTCTGCGAAGGGATTTACCGCACAGAGAGACAGGGACCCAGGGTGCGGGCCCTCTGCCCTGTGCCTGTCCGGCCTGGCCCACCCTATGCCGGTAATTGCTTTCTGGGCCGCATTTCATAGTGGACTGATGTTGTCTGGGCCTCTGCCTTAGGGGAGGCAGGGGTGCTGGGGGGTGGCCAGAGACTTGGCCGGGGATGCAGGGGAGGGAGGGGCCCTGGGATTCGAGGGGGAGGGGGAAGGGGTCTCAGCCTGGGAGAAGCTCTCTGGCAGGAGGCAGAGTCATTGCCCCAAGCCCCCGTCGTCGGACCCTCCCCTGGAACTTCCAGGGGGAGTGGGTGGGCTCAGGGGTGAAGGGGGCAGGCAGGGTGGCTTAGAGAGAGGAAGTGATCAACGGAGAAGGGGCAAGAGCTGGTGGGGGAGGGGAGATATCAATCACGCTCTGGGGAGGAGCCTCGGACCCGGAGCTGGGCTGCCCTGGGGTCCCATCTCAGCCCCCAGGCCGGTCTCTTACTGTGAAAGCCTCAGTTTGCAGGCCTGTGAAATGGGGGCTATCGTGGGACTCAGCCAGTGTGTCCCCCCTCCCAGGAGATGCTCTGAAGGTACCCAGAGCGACTCCACAGTGCAGGTGCTGCTGGCACCCTGCCGCCTGGGTAAGGAAGCCAAGGAGGCCCAGGGTATAAGGTCACTCGAAAAGGTCACGTACGTGCGTGCACACACACACACACAGGACATGGTGGGGCCTGAACTTGAGCCGTGGCCTGGCAGCCCCGGGACCACAGCTCCCCATCACCCACACCCTGGGGAAAGGTACCTACAGCGCGAGGTCTCAGTGTCTAGTACTGATATGCACCTTCCGTGATGGAAACCCACAGAGCATCCCGCTCGGGTGATGGCTTCGTACATATTGGCTATTATTGTTTTTGTCGTTATGATCATAGACTCTGATGGCCAGAAGCTGCCCCTTCAGCAGGGGCTGCAAGTGGAGCAATTTCGCAGAGGCTGGGAGTCTAGAAGTGGTGTCGTCAATGCCACATAGAGGTCCAGGGACATGCCTGACTGCTGGCCCTGCCGCACGTGGGGACCCCTGACCCAAGGGACAGAGGATACCTGCCTCCCCCAGTTTCTAGCCCGGGGCCTGTGGCCATACACCCGAAGCCTGAGTCCAGGGCCCCAGGAGAGGCCTCTGTGTGCCCAGGAGGCTGAAGCCCGCCTCCCGGGGTCCCAGCCCTGCCCCTGCTGAGCCTCCAGGCCTCTGACGCCGGCCCCTCTTGTGTTTCCACGTAAATGACCCGCCTCTGTCTCAGGGGTTCAGCTTCAGGTGAGCAGGGCGGTGATGGAGTGAGGGAAACGGGCCAAGTGTGAGACAAAAGGGGCTGGTGGGGCCTGCGGGGGTCTGGAAGGGCACCTGCCCCGGCTCAGGGCCAGCTGAGACCATCTGGAAATATGGGACCAGAGCTGCCAGATCTTCCAGCGTGTCCAGAGAAGCCGGGAATCACCCAGACCAGTGAGGAGACAGAGCCCCCAGCCTGTCATCTGCCATTTCCCCAGGCCTGGGGGGCCTGGAACCTCAGGAAGGGACTGCCCTGGCTCCAGGTAGGGTGAGAGGTGGGGCCTGGGGAGGGAGCCAGGGCATCTGAGCAAATGTGCCTGGGCAGGGGGCAGCTGTCACCTGTCTGACAACAGAAATGGCCTTGGCAGGCTCTGGGGGCCCCTCTGGGTCCTTCCGAGGTCATGGTGCCAAGTGCTAGAACCGTCTGGAGCCAAACCCCCAGACAGAAGCAGGGTCTTCCCACTGTGACCAGAGAAGGCAGGTCCCCAGGGGACAGAGGCCCGAGGGAACATTCCCCTGGGAGACTGTGTCTACTCTGTTTTAAACCCCCATCAGCTGTGGCTGAGATTTATTCCCAGCAGGCCACGCCTGGGTGCCAGCAAGCCCCCCGGGGACCCAGACAGCTGCAATTTGGGCCTGATTTACATCCCTGTGCTGGCAGCGCACAGGGTGGCGGGGCGGGGAACAAAGGAACGGGAAGTGGGTTGGGGGGTGCAGAGGGAGAGGAAGCCTCCGTGCTCCAGGAGGGCGGGGGCGGGGACCACATCCCTGGCCCCCCGGCAAAGGTCACCCCACTGACCCCTGTGTTCTGCCCCTGGGGACTGAGGGGCGGGGCCAAGGGATCACGAAGAAGCCCCTCCCTCCTTTTACCTCCTCAGAGAGCCCAGGAGGGCAGGGGGCAACCAGCCCTGGGCATGCATGGAGCCCTGGGTCAGGAATGCCCGCCTGCCTCCCAGGAGCGGGGCTCAGGAGTTCAGCTCATGCTGAGCTGGGGTGGGAGCTGCGGTGGTGGTGAGTCAGCGACCCAGGACTTGTAACTGGATTTATTTTGCTCACACCATGTTTACTTGTTAACTTAGAGCCAACATTTCCAAGTTAGATTTCACATTAAAAATAAATAAGGAGTTCCCAATGTGGCGCAGCAGTAACAAACCTGACGAGTATCCATGAGGACGTAGGATCGATCTCTGACCTCACTCAGTGGGTTAAGGATCTCGTGTTGCCATGAGCTGCGGTGTAGTTTGCAGATGTGGGCTTGGATGTGGCATTGCCATGGCGTAGCCTGGCAGCTGCAGCTCTGATTTGACCCCTAGCCTGGGACTTCCATATGCTGTGGGTGTGGCCCTAAAAAGACAAAAAAAAGCAATAAACGAATACATACATACATAAATAAAACACCTGGGCGTTCCCATCATGGCTCAGTGGTTAACGAATCCGACTAGGAACCATGAAGTTGCAAGTTTGATCCCTGGCCTTGCTCAGTGGGTTAAGGTTCTGGTGTTGCCGTGAGTTGCGGTGTAGGTCGCAGACGCAGCTCGGATCCCAAGTTGCTGTGGCTCTGGCGTAAGCTGGTGGCTACAGCTCCTATTTGACCCCTAGCTTGGGAACCTCCATATGCCGTGGGTGCGGCCCTAAAAAAGACAAAAGACAAAAAAATTTAAAAAAATTTTTTAATAAAATAAAATACCTGGATTCCTGGCTTCTTAAAAACCCTGAGGATTTGGCACTGAGCTGCAGCTCTCTGCTAGAAGGGCCTGTCTGCCCTGCTGACCAGGTCCTTGAAAACCAGCTCTGCTCCCTGATGTCGCTTGTCTGGTCCCTGAACAACAGGGACCCAGGCCCAGGGCCCTGGCTGGTGGCTGGAGAGCCTTAGAAGTTGGGAGGCCCGCAGATGGGATGCGGAAAGGGCTGGCCTGCGTTCGGGGCCTCCAGGGACACAAGCCCAGGCAGCCCCAGGGTGGCAGGCAGAGCAGGGCCCTCCTGTCTTCCCAGGAACCCAGAGGCGGCCAGAGGCGGGACAGGGGTTCTCTCCCTGTTGCTGGTTCAGTGGAGGGAGGTGGGGTTGCCAGAGGCCCCTTGTACCCAGCGCCAGGGCAACAGCTGGCAGCTGAGATGCAGGCCAGGTCCCTGTATCTTCCACTGACCCTTCTTCTCAACTCAAGGGCTGCTTTATCCAGAGGCCCACACTCCCTCCTCAGGGCAGGAGGGGCATGAGGAACCTCAGGAGGAGGCCAGCCATCAGGCATCTGGGCGCTGGGCTTTCAGGATCCCCATGCGTGCCAGGGAAAGCCCACGGCCAAAGTCTCAGCGGATTTTCACTCCCTGCCTCTG
Organism: Sus scrofa; assembly: GCF_054392235.1. Taxonomy (NCBI): domain Eukaryota; kingdom Metazoa; phylum Chordata; class Mammalia; order Artiodactyla; family Suidae; genus Sus; species Sus scrofa. Next base: position 19,024,495 of record NC_139385.1, read on the forward strand.
CTCGCCAGTGGTTATCTCAGCATCTGTGAACTAATAGCTCCCAAAGCTGTGTGTCTTGGGCAAGTTACTCAACCTCTCTGTGCCTCAGTTCCCTTATCTGTAAAAGGAGGATCATAACGGTACCTACCTGGAGGGTTGCACGTGGATGAAGTAAGTTAGTTCTAGGCCTATAATAACCACTAGACACGTATGGGCGTCTCTTATCTGGCCAGGATCACGACCCCATTTGCAGGTGGGCAAAGGGAACAGCCAGCCTCCAGGGGACTCTGAGTCAGTTCTCAGAGGGAGCCCAGGCTCCCTCGGTCTGGACCCCAAATCCAGTACGTCGGGCCATATGCTTAATAACATCTTTTATTGATTTCACAGGAGAAAAAAATAGAAATTTATTTTAGAGTGAATGCCTGTACAGCTTTCTCTTTTTTTTTTTCCCTCCTAAATTGCACCATACACACAATTATTACAAACATCAACTAAGAGGCTGGGAGGAAGTGTGTGCGGCGCTGGTTCGAGCCGTCTCAGGCCGTCTCCCACGTCTGACCTGTACACCTGCTGGGGGGCGGGGAGGGAAGGCTGGGCTCCCTTTAAAGCTACAGCGCTGATTTTGGTCACGAAAAGCTGGTTGGATCAAACCTCCCGACTGCCCCTGGCGTCAGCCATCCTGGGAGCCCGGAACCCCCACCCCTCAACCCCCCGCCGCCCCCACCCAGGCGCTCACCACCTCTGGGAGGTGAGCCGAGAAGCTGGGGGCCTGGAAGCTACGGAAAATGATGGATCTTCTCCGGGAGCAACACTTTCGGATCGTCCCATCGGCCCCGCGCTCCAAATGAAAAGCGCATTTGCATAGCTGCTCGGGCGGAAGCGGCAACGCTCATAAAGTATTTGCTGGGGCTCTCGGTTGCATAGGAACGTACTTGGAGTACAGTACGGCGGCGGCGGGGCCGGGCTGGGCGCCAGGAAAACAACAGATTAATATTTGGAACGAGAAATTACCCACCACTGGGAAACCAATTAGGTCCCTGATCCGAGCTTGTTACAGAGATGGAAATAGATGCGTTCTGGGCTTCACGCGGCCGGGGGCCGGGGGGGGGGGATGCAAGGCACATTTCTGACTTGCCGGGAAGCTGCTGGAAGAGTGAGAAAGGGGTGGGGGCCCGGGCCACAAGAACTTCACGGCCTGATGCCCAGGAACCTGGAGGGGGGTGGGGGCAAGGATGGAAAGGGAGACAGCAGGCGAGAGAAGCCTGGGTCAGACCGCAGGGGACCGGGGCGCAGTGCCGGCTGCCGCCAGCCTGGCGCGGTCAAGTGGAAGGGGCGTGGCCTCTGGGGCCTGAGGGCGGGGCTCAAGCGCGGGTCCTCGGCCTCCCGGCCTCGCATCCAGGGGGCATCTGGAGGGGCCCTACGGGCCTCCCGGCTCCGAAGCTGCCCCTCTGTCCTACCTGAGCCTGGCAGCACCGCAGAGACAAGGACCCTCCAGCCAGGGTGGGGGCGGCTCTGGGGAGCACGTGGGGTCGGCTTCCCCCCCCACACACACCCCCCACCCCTGTTCCTCAGCGGGACTCGGGCCCCTGGCTGATCCTTTCTTAGGCTTGACCAGGGGATGGAGGCCCTTGCAGGATCAGCTTCCCTGAGGGGATTCCTTCCTCAAAACTGGGTTAGACATCTGGGGAGTCCAGGGAAAAATCCCACCCTCTCAGGCAGCTCGGCCAGCCCCCAAATGAGGCAGAGATGTGGTGGGTGTGGGGGTCGTTGGTGCCTGAGCCGGGGCCTCACCCTCGGTGGTGTTGGAAGCCTGGTCTCTGCCCAGCTCAGCCATGCTCCGGGGCCTGGGAAGGCTGGCTGGGACGCCTCCGCAGCCCATGTCACCGTCCTGCCTGGAGCCAGGCCGAGCCCACGGAGCCCATGATAGGCCTGAGAGGACTTGGGCCTGCTTTGCTGGATCTCAGGCCCCCTGCAGCCAGCCCCCGAACAGCAGGGGACAGAGGGAGGCACCGCTTCCTCCTCCCGCCTGGAACTCCTGTTTCCCAGGGCCGAGCCCCCCTTGGGTCTCCTCTCCCCAGAGGGGGCCCCCCTCCACGCTGCAGCTCCCTTCCAGGCCCTGAGCATCTGGGCTGGCCTATGGGGAGGCCCAAGGACGGGGGATGCAAGTGCCGACCGAGTGGGGAGCGGTGATGGAGCCCCACCCTGGCTGAGAGGACCGGCTCTCCCCGCTTGGCCATCAGCACCGCCACCGTCTCGCTGCCTCCTTCTCACTGATGCAGGTTTTGGGGCGTAAGGCTGTCAGGGGCGAACACAGAGGGAGTAGTGTTACCCACCACCATCCTGAGGGTGCCCCCTGGCCTTGGGGTGAAAGCCAGACTGCCCCACTGCCCTTCAAGGCCCCTGGAGACCCAGCCGCCACCCCAGCTGCCTCCAGCAATGCTGTTCCCTCTGCCTGTCCAACCCAGTCCATCTCTCCTGGTTTCCCACGATCCCAGGCAACCCTTTCCAAGTAGGCTTGGGCCCTTCCTGGCCCTCTGCACCCGCAAGGCCTGGCTTCCGGGAAGCCCAGCTCGTTGCTCTGGGGTTCTGCCCCCATCAGCCCCCTGCCCCATGCCAGGCGGGCTCCTGGGTCAGAAGGGTCTGAGGATGCTGCCCGCTCCCTGGTCTGTTGCGACCAGACTTCTGGTCGACCCGGCATCTGGGTAGCGGTGGAAACTGACCTGGGTCAGCTGCGTTCTGCTTCCTTTTCGAGTTGCTAACGATCTGGTTTTCGTTCATCATCTGCACATCCTGGTCCTCCACCTGATGACTATGGGGCGAGGAGAAGCCAGAAGGTCCCATCAGCCTCTGAGCCTCACGTCCCGGCCACCCCTGCTCATGAGGGCCCGGGGGTGGGGGGGAAGGTGGCAGGGGAGGGGAGGTCGAGGGCCTGGCTCTGGGCGCACCTGATGGCGGTGTGCTTCTCCTGCTGGCAGATGTTCGTGTCCTCCGTGAAGAGGATGGTGTGGTAGGGCACCGTGGGCTCGCACGTGGGCAGGATGCCCCCGACCAGGTGGCCCACCATGGCCAGGATCCCATTGTACACGAGCAAGTCGTCCACCAGGAGCTGGACAGACAGAGGAGGGGTCACGGCGTGTGGCCCGATCAGCTCTCTCCTCCATCCCATGTGTGACCTCGGGCAAAGCCCATCCGTGCTCAGGGCCTTGCCTACTAGGTCCCTGGCCTGCGCAGTGATTTCTGATCGTCCCAGGTCCGGGACAGGCACCTGGATTAGCCCCACGTAGCAGAGGAGGAAGCCGAGGCTCAAAGGGCTCGAATCCTTAACCCACGTGGCAGAGCCGGGAGCCAAACTCGGGTCTCTGGTCCCCCAGGTCCCTGCTCTCCCTGCCCCCGAGTCGCCTCGGGCACGAAGAACTCCCTAGATCAGTAGGATTCGAGAAGAGAAAAGAAAAGCCACTTCCTGTTTGCGTTTTTTGTTTTTTTTTTCCGGGGGAGGTTTTCAATTCACGGTTGGACGGCAAATGTCCCTGCCTCTGAGGACCAGGCATTTCTGTCTAAGGTTGCGGTAGAGAGAAGTAAATCAAACTGCGACAAATGATAATTGCCAGCGGCCTAATTACCAGCGAGCATAATTATCTCAAAAAAAAAAAACCCCAGCTAATAAGTACTTACGCCAAACTCCTTCACCCCTCGATGGGGTGTTTTCGCGTAATTCCACAGTTTGATCATTGACACCGTGGTAGGCAGATCGAAAATCACATACACCCGGTTCACCTGGCGCAGAGAAGAACTCATTAAAACAGGCATGTTTGGAAACAGCGGTGCTGGGCTGGGCTGGGGTGCCAGCCCCGGGGGTGGTGGTGGTAGGGGGGGCACCCGAGGCAGCGCTGCCCGCGACTGCCAGCCTGGGCTGCGGGGGGGCCCGAGGTGTGGGGTTCCTGGCGCCTTGCAGCTCCTCGAAGCCCATCTTGAGTCAGGTCACGTGTGGCTGCGTTTGTAACAAACCGCTGAGCTGGCTGTGGGAAGGGCCTGTTTTTCCGGGCCTGGCGTGGCCCTCATTTAAATGCTCTCAGAGGATGGGGAATGCTTTTCCCTTGCCTCCAGGTCAGGTCCAGAAACACAGTCTGGGGCTCCAGGGGCCAAGGGGACCGTCCCCAGCTCCAGAGTCGAGAGGCACTGCCTCCAGGCCAGCCATCAGCACAGCCTTGACCCCTGTTTGTCCTTTTTCCAATCATGAATGAAAAGCACAGACGACTGGCCCTGAAGGGTAATTTCCAGCATATGTCTGTGAACCTCTGCTGGGGAGTGGGGAGGGGACTGTCCTGATCAGTGGCAGAATCCGCTAGTAAAGGGGGTCCCCAGTAGCCTCCAACAGCTCCCCACCCCTAGTAAAGACTCAAATATCCGGGGGCCCTTACCAGATAGAATAAAGCAAAAAGAATTCAGGGCTGGCCGCAAGCTGCAGGCTTAGTTCTGCCACAGGCCCTGGATCTCAGCCTATGGCCATTCTTAGAATGACCCAGGAGGAGTTCCCGACATGGCTCAGTGGTAACGAATCCCACTAATAACCATGAGGATGCAGGTTCGATCCCTGGACCTGCTCAGTGGGCTAAGGATCTGGCATTGCCGTGAGCTGTGGTGCAGGTCAAAGACTTGGCTTGGATTCCGTGTTGCTGTAGCTGGTGCAGCTTTGATTTGATTCTTAGCCTGGGAACCTCCATATGGCTGCAGGTATGGGCTTAAAAATTTAAAAAAATAGAGTGACCCAGGAAGGGGTGGGGGGTGTGGGAAGGTCAGCCATCTGCTTGTATCACAGAAACACAGGGTTTTCAAACTCAGCTGCCCACGGGGCTCTAGCAGATATAGGTGTGGGAGGCCGGGAGACGGACGGAGGGAGAAAGTGCCTCACACCCAAAGGCCTTCAGGTGAAAGACGATGGCAGACACCTGCTGGCCAAGGGCAGGAGGGTGGCAGGCTGGACCATCCGTTTGGTGGTCCCTGCTCTAAAGGCTGATAGATCTACGATTCCCCTTTGAAGTGGTGGGGCTGGGCTGAGGGGTTGGCCTCTGCTCAAGGGAAGCTGATGGACAATTGCAGGGCTGCCACCCTTGCCTGTGAGGGTTTTGAGAGAAAAACACACCCGCTTAACCTCCGGCCCGACCACATGGGAATGGAAAAGGGGACGTCCCAGCGGACACACTGAGGCCAGCCCCGGCCCCTGCTGCACATCTACCCGGGCATCCAGCCCTGAGGCTGAGAGGCTGGCGGGGGTGCCAGCCCACCTGTCCCACCTCCTGGCCTCTCACCTGTCTCTTGACCACCACTGACCAGGCCCACCCCTAGAGCAAAAAGATAAGCAGGAGGAGTTCCCAGCGTGGCACAGTGGAAATGAATCCGACTAGGAACCATGAGGTTGCGGGTTCAATCCCCGGCCTTGCTCAGTGGGTTAAAGATCCGGCATTGCCATGAGCTGTGGTGTAGGCCAGCAGCTACAGCTCTGATTGGACCCCTAGCCTGGGAACCTTCATATGCTGCAGGTGTGGCCCTAAAAAGACAAAAAAAAAAAAAAAGATAAGCAGGACCAATGGCAGGGTCTGAGATCTGGGCAACAGCTGGTTGGAAGAGCTTGGCCAGGCAGATCTGAGGCCAGAGAAGGGGGCGGACTTGGGGTCAAGTGCCTGGTGACATCAAACGAGGAACAGAAAGTGAGTGGGGGGAGGCTGGGGCTACGAGGAGGAGGGCAGAGTGGACTCTGCCCAGACAGAGAAGAGACCCAGAGAAGGATGCCCGTGGCGTCTGAGGGATGCCTGAGCTTCCAGGTCTGCTGCGTCGGGCGCCTGGCCCTCGGGGTCCAAGGTGGCCCTTCCTCTCCCTGGTGTCCCTTTGTGAGAAGACCCCCAGGGAAGGGGAAGAACTCTGGTGCCAAAGAGCCCACCCATCTAATCAAGACCCGAGGCTTCCTGGAGGTGTGTCGCTGAGACTGGGGATGCCACCCCCGACCCCCCACCGCCGCCACCATCCACCCCAGGGCTGGGAGCCTCCGGAACCCACCAGGCCAGGCAGGATGGGAGCCAGCCACATGTGCCTGCCGTCGTTGGTGTCGTTCACTTGGTCGATGAGCTTGTCGGGGGTCCGGACGTCCCCACACACGCCCTCCAGGGAGTTGACGCTGTCGGGGAAGGCAGCGATATCTGCAGACGCCACTAAGCTGTCATAACCCAAAGCAGTGTGCTGGGCACCCGGCACCGTGGGCCACTCTTGTGGCCGCCAGCCTCCATCACGCGGACAGCATGGCTCTGGGGACACCCGGGCAGGCTCGCCTGGCAGGCAGAGCGGCCAACTGCTGCTCTGGGCAGCGGGAGGCGTGACAGCCCAATTAGACATGTTCTGGGGAAAATGAAAGTGCAGAAGCTGAGGGGAGCAGGGGTGAGAGCAGAGGGGTGGCCAGTTTCAAGGAAAGAGGAGGAAGCCACGCAGAGGGCAGGCTGAAAAAGATAGGTTGCGTGCAATTGCTGGAGGCAGGAATAAAAAGTGTCATTGCAGCTTTGGAGAGTGCAGGGCAAATGCTGAGACGGTTTGCCTTTGCAGAGGGGACAAGGGCATGGCTGGATTCTGCCTCGATACGTGAGGCTGCGAGGATGGGGGAGAGACAGACTCAGCTACTGCGACTCAGCAGACAGGCATTCATAAGGATCTTGAGGACCCGGTTCCAGCTCTGGCTCTGCCATCCTGACCTGCGAGATCTGGGCAAGTCTCGGGACATCTCAGAGCCTGCTTCCTCATCTGAAAAATGGGACCAAACATCTCTATGTCCCAGAATTGGCGTGACGGTCTCAGAGGACACGGAGCGTGCTCTTGGTAAAGCTGAAGATTTATACACCCAAGGCATCACTAAAAATGATCAAAGCCACCAAGAATCAGGAGTTCCCACTGTGGCTCAGTAGTAATGAACCCGACTACTATCTATGAGGATGCAGATTCGATCCCTGGCCTCGATCAGTGGGTTGAGGATCCGGCATTGCCGTGAGCTGTGGTATGGGTCGCAGACGTGGCTCCGATCTGGCATTGCTGTGGCACTTCTAGCTCTGATTTGACCCCCTAGCCTGGGAACTTCCATATGCTGCAGGTGCGGCCCTAAAAAGAAAGAAAGAAAAAAAAAATCCCTAGGTTAACAATTTGCAAAGTCTGGTGTGGGCATTCCACGAGCACAGGGCTCCGTGGTCAATAAATACAGGACACCCTGGGTGGAACACAGTGCAACAGGTTGCTCCCTGCAGGCCTTGTCAGAGCCTTTAGAACACCAACGTTTGCTACGGTTCTCCAAAAGGGGGCTGCAGTCGGGAGCCTCCCCCAGATCCCCGGGCCATGAACTCTTTGTATTTATGGGTATCCTGGCCTGCCTGCTGGCAATGGTCACATCTGACCGTACGGAGGGCTCAGTACCATTTTTAATTTCCGGGGCTGGTTCCTACAGGGGCGTTTCTCTCTACATTCGAGGGGCCCGCTCCTTCCTGTGACCATGCCATGCTCCCTGCAGTCTGGCTGGAACCCCCCCCCTTCAGCTTAGAAAGGATACTGTTTTCTGACAGAGGGATTTTTTCTCCCCGCTCGTCATACAGCTCCAGGCCGGTGAGACCGATGTAATAGGGGTCACCCCAGCTGGTCAGGAGCTGAAACTGGAAAATGACTGGACCATGTTATTAAGGAAAAACAGGCTTAATTTTCTGGAGAACAAAGGAAAACAATTACAAAGATAACATATATATGTGTGTGTATAGAGATGAATGAGAGAAAAATGATTTTTTTCCTTCTGAGACTAAAATCGATCAGAATGTATATGGCATCGAATTTTCTTATTTATTTATGTATTTATGTATTTGTCTTTGTGACTTTTCTAGGGCTGCTCCTGCGGCACATGGAGATTCCCAGGGTAGGGGTCTCATCGGAGCTGTAGCCACCGGCCTACACCACAGCCACAGCAACACCAGATCCGAGCCGTGTCTGCGACCCACACCACAGCTCACGGCAACCCCAGATCCTTAACCCACTGAACGAGGCCAGGGATCGAACCCGCACCCTCGTGGTTCCTAGTGGGATTCGTTAACCACTGCGCCACGACGGGAACTCCCCCGAATTTTCTTATTTAAACTGCCAGTGTGTGTGGTGTGTTTTAGGAATTCAAAAGCTTTCTCCAGGCCCCAGGAGACAGGACAGGAGGGGCAGGTGCGTTCTAGGGAGCTGGCAGGATGGGGAGCATCTGTCACACACTTGGCACAGGGTGCTCAGCAGTGACCAGGTCTCAGGCCCCCTGGTTGCAAAATGACAAGAACAGTGTCTGTTCCCTCCTCCACCCGCTTCAAGTGTGTAGGGGGTGAAACGGGGAGGGAGGGTGGGGGAGGAGCACAGCGTGGGGGGGGGGGGATGGGCCAGGACAGGGCGACCCCCTCCCCCATTGCTGACAGAGTCCCCCACAATGGGACATCCAGCCCTTCCTCAGCCCTGTCCCCTGCTCGCTTGCAGCAGCCCCAGGAGCGGGTGGGCCAGGAACCCTGGGAAGCGGTAGGGGGGGCCCCCGAGGCGACATAGCTAGAGGTGGCCCTTCTGGGAGAACAGGCGAGTGAGAGAGCCAGGCTGCCTATGTTCACTAACCTGGCCCTGCCCTGTCCCTGCTGTGTGGCCCCGCAAGTTACTTCACTTCTCTGTGCCTCTGTTTTCTCAGCTGTGAAATGGGGGTGCCCGCCGTCCCCATCTCGTGTGGCTGATACAGGCAAGCCCTGGGACCAGTGCTGGGCGCGGTATGGAGCTGTTACTCCTTCTCTCTTCACCTCCTCCCTGCCTGGTTCCAAGGATAGCCCCCAGCCCCGTCTTTGGGTCCATTCCAGCTTCTGTGGCCCCTCCAGGCTCCAGCCCTTGGTGCTGCTTCCAGCAACCTCAGCCCAGCAGGGGGCAGGTTCTGGAACTCGTGCAGCCGCCCCCAGCCTGGCAGTACCCAGTGTCCCAGGGATCCAGGGACCCTCCCACCCTTGGTTTCCCTGCACGGGCTCCAGCTCTGGCCTGGCTGAAACCTGGGTCCGCAGCTAAAGCCGAGACCCCCAGCTGGGGCGGGCCTCGCCCTCTGCCTGGGTTCTGGGCACAGCCCCGGGAGCCCGGGATGGGGGGAGGGGGAGGAGGAGGAGGAGGATACAGCCGCAGGGCATCAGGGGCGCCTCATAGTCCATGCTCGCCCGCTCCAGGCTCTTCGTGTCCAGCCTGAAAAAACAGAAGAGCAGCAGGAAGCAGAGGATTGCAGTGGCCCAAACTGCTGGTCAGCTATTCCCCTGGGGAGGCACTGGCCGGAAGGACAGACAAGCTTTTGCTGGCATGGGATCCCCACCTACTGGAGGAGGCTCGTCGCCTCCGTCTGACTGGTACGGAGCCTTGCAGGCCTCAAAACAGCCCTGGGGTTCGGGGTGGGAGTGGGGGTGGGTCCTCTTACTTCCTTGGGTTGTGGGTGACGAAAACTGGAGCACAGAGAAGGGAAGTCACTGGCTCAAGGTCACACAGCTGGAAGGTGGCAGATGTGGGATGGGACCCAAGGTTGTCTGGTTCCAGGGTCCACTCTCTTAACCACGCCTGCTCTACTTTAGCCCCTTGTGAACCAGGTGAGTCCGTGCTGTGCTGAGAGCTGAGGGGGGCCCACGAGAGAGGGGCCAATGGGGCAGATGGGGGGGAGAGGCCGCCCCAGAGGGGTAGATGTCTGAGTCAGAGTCAGCGCTGAGCCTTCCAAGCCAAAGAGCACCCAGAGCAAAGGCCCTGAGGTGGGAAGGGGCCGGGCAGCAGGTGTTTGCCCCAGGAAGCAGGCTGAAGCGGGGGTGGGCTGGGAGGTGGGCGCCGAGAGGAGGTGGAAAGCCCTGAAGGCTTTGGCTTTGTGATCCTGAGCAAGCGGCTTTACTGGCCTGGGCCTCAGTTCCCACATCTGTGAAATGGGCATAACAATCCCCAATTCAAAGGGTGGCTGGAAGGGTTCCCTGAGGGATGGAGGAGGCACAGGTGGTTGTAGACGTCCCAATAAAGGACCGTATTTAAAGAGGGAAACTTAGGGGACATTGGGAGATCACTGTTAAGGGAATAAATGGCTCAAGAAAACCATCAGCGCAAGGCAGGCTTTTTTCATTAGTGGAGCCTTGAGATTTGCCTCCGGTCCTTGCACGGGGGATGGGATGAGGCCTGCATTCAGGGTCAGACCAAGGGCAAGAGTCTGAGGACCAGCCTTCTGCAGATGTGAAGACACCCCTTACGGGATACCAAGGAGGAGCTGCTACTCCCAGAAAGGAAGAGGCGGGCTTTTCCAACCCCCTCTCCCCTTGGAGGATAAAACCGTCGCCCACCGGCTCCTGGGGGCAGAGCTTCTGGGCCTGCCCGCTTGTATCGCTCACAAGCATCCTTTCTTAATAAATCTATTTCTTGCCTATCCCTTTGTCTCTTGCTGAATTCCTTCTGCACGGAGACATGAAATACTAGAACCTCAGTGAGTCCAGACACAGGGTGAGGGATTCTAATTTAAAACTGTGGGTTCGAGGCCCAATCTGGGTGTAGGCTGCTTCGAGTCCTGGTATGTGGGTTCGAATCCCAGTCTGTGTTCTGGTTAGGTTCGGGCCCTTACTACTGTCCGTTTCACAAGCATGGGGCTCAGAGCAGACACATGGGGTCGGGGGAGTGGGGTGCCTCTCTCTTCCTCTAGAATCCTCCTTGCCCAGTTTCTCTCCCTGTCTGCGGCCAGTGCCCTCCAGCTCTGGCCGGGTTTTCTTCAATTTCCAGGGCCAGTGCTATAATTAAGTGACCATTCCTGTATCTGGCCCAAGGCGCGAGCCCCAGCTTACAGTGGTGGGAAACTCATTTTGCTTCGAGAGCCTGGCCTCTGGTGTTTGGACATCAGGGGGTTTAAATGAGTAAACTTAACATGGCATTTACAAATCCTCATGAACTTAATGCGGCTGAGACGGGGGCCAAGAAATCCCAGGGAATCCATGAAACCGTTAGGCTCTATTTTTCTCTTTGAATCTTTCCAAAGCAGAAACACAGAAACAAGAGGAGGGGGGCCCTTCCCCGAACTGGCCAGCGGGCATTTCTGGAAGGGAGGCAGGCTGGAGCCTCTTTCGCTCAGCAGGAAGCGCAACGAAGCATTTACAATCTCGAGCGCTCCAGACGGCGGGTGAGATACCCAAACCTCCCCAGACAAGGTGGCTACATCCCACAGGCTTCTGGAGAGGCTTGGCTGAGCTGGAGAGAACGGCTGGGGTTGAAAAGCAACGTATTTGGTCATAATTTCAAAACCCTCTCAGGCCACGCTGCAGAGCCTCATGCGCGGAGCCAGCGCCTGCGGGCAGGGATGGGGCACCCTCCCAGGGGGGACCCTCCCTGGAGCTGCTCCCCTTACCTCTGAGCCGGCTGGGGCAGCAGTCGGGCCCGCAGGTAGTCCACGAAGAGGATTTCTTGAGCAAAATCGAAGTGGCAGTTGCCTGGCCCCTTCCGGATGAGGAAGCCCTCGGGAGGGGAGACGCACAGGCCGTCCAGGGAGACGTGGACGACTTTGGCCTGGAGAGAAGAAGCCCGTGCGAGGCTGGGGAACGCTGCTGTGGCTGTGCTGCTGGCGGCTGGCATTTACGACAGAGGATCCCGCACGGAGCCCCAGGCCTTCCTCCCAGACCCGAACCACCTGGCCGGGATCCCCTTTCCAGGGCCATCCCTGCGGTGTGCCAGGCGCCGTGCCAGGCACCGGACGGAGAGCGGGGGACAAGGCGGGTGAGGCCCCCGCTGCGGTGGACACGTGTAGCCCTTCCCTGGTCTACTCGGCTGTGGTGGCCTGAGCTGGTATGACAGGCTGGTCAAGGGCACAGACTCAGGTGCTCCGAGATCCGCCATGAGTGGTTATGTAAGTTACTTGAGCTCCCTGCCTCGATCTTCTCATCTGTGAAATGGGCTCAGTGACGAACTAAGTTATAGCAAGTCTCCAGAATAGAACAGTGCTCGTTGCAAAATACACGCTGGACCAGTGTTAGCCTAGACTGACTTCCCCAAACCCCGGCTCACTCCTCTTCTCCTCTCCTACCTCTTTCCCCGGGGACAGAAACAGACCCCTTCTCAATCTATCGTCCCTGTCATAGCCCTTGGCTTGTCCTGTTATGGGCATATCTTCCCTAGCTGTGTCCTCGGGGTGTCTGAGTCTCCCTTAATGGCAGAGACCCCAGCTGGATGATGGCTATGTCTGCCGTAGGGCCTGGCACACAGTAGGTGCTTACTAAGAACTGGCTGGATTGATTGGATTGGGGCCACCGTGTCTCCCTGTGCTGGGCTGGATTTTGCCCAGCCCGATGGCTGGGCTCTACCAGTACATGTCAAAGCCTGAAGGCAGGGTCTGCAGGGGCTCAGCTTTGTTCCCCTGGGCAGGGAGTGGTGGGTGAGCAGAGAGGGGTGCTAAGCTGGCACCCTCTCTCCAGCTACCCATTTTGGAACCAGGGCTCCCAGCACCTCACCCCACCTTCATGATGAGCAGCTGGGCCGGCTGCTGAAAGGGGTGGCGTTTCACTCCTGGGAGACACAGAGGGGCACCTTTGTGCAGAAAGGAAGGGGCCCTGTCCTGAGTCTAGTGGACAACAATGTATCCTGGGGCCCTTTAGCATTCAGGGAGCCCCCCGCCAACATATGAGTCAGTCAGTCACAGAGCGCATAAACCTAAAAGAGGAGCTGGCTTCAGGCATGGCTGGATATGGCAACCCCAAAGCTGTTACTACATCTCAGTCGGCTTTCCTCAAAGCTAATGCCTACCCAGGTCCCAGGGCTGGACATGTGACCCACACCTGGCCAAACTGAGAACTCTTAACCCGCGAGCCATGTGACCCGTTCAAGGCAAAGAACTCAACCAGAACAAGGAGCATGGCTTCCAGGGTTTCGCTTTGAAAGGGGAGTTCTCTCTTCTGCTGGACTTGAAGCGTGCAGAACACAAGCCTGGAGCTGCCAGGATTTGCACCGTGGACAAAGCCACCTGAAGCAAAGCTGGCAAGAGAGCAAAGCAGAGGTCCAGGAAGCCCCTGTCCCTCTTCCAAGGGCACCACCTCCTCCAGGAAGCATCCCTGACTTCTCCAGGGCCCCAGAAGGGGCTTTAAGGAAACTAGACTTCAGAGAGACTAAGCAATTTGCCCAAGGACACATAGGAGGGATGTGTCAGGCCTGGCTCTAACTACACTCCAGGGGCCCGTTAGCCAGGGTGCCCAGTAGCCCGCTGTGGGGCAGGCATCGGATGCACTTTCCTGGGGAGGGAGGGGCTGGGGTTTCCTGGGGTGCATCGCTCAGGTCCTGCCCCCTCCCATGGCACATCATTGGCACCACTGAGGCGGGGGGGGGGCAGACCTGGGCAGTGAGGGCTCTGGGCCCCATGTTTCCAGGCAGTAAATCCAGGTTGTGGAAGCTCAGCTGGAAAGACTGGTGCCCTCGAGGGAAGGGAAAGGCCCAGTGGCACGAGTGGAGGCAGAAGGATGTTTTTCTAAGGCCAGTGTATCTGACATTTTATACCTGCTCAACCCGAGAGGGAGAGAGAGAGAGAGCGGGGGGGGGGGGGGAGCGTGTTTACAAAGACAGCAGGGCTGCCCGGGAGGATTTGTAAACTGCAATCTGAGGAGCTATTGTATTGGGGGGGCATGGGGGGACGGGGGCGGTGGGGGGGCACTCACTTTGCTGTGATAAATGACTGGGGTCTGAAGGCACCAGAACAACGGGACGTGGTGAGGAGCCCAGACATGGGCTCATGACCCAGAGACCGGGTCCTGGCGCTGTCACCTCCCATGGGACAGAGGGTGATGACTGCCCTCCCGAGGAGGGTAACTCCCCCCTCCTCCTTTTACACGTGAGGAAACCGAGGCCCAGGAAAGGCAGCCCACTTGCTCAAGGTCACACAGCTGCTAAGGGCAGGAGGGAGGGGGGAGTCAGCCACAGAGCCTGGTGACTTCAGGGCTCTAGCAGCCTTGCAAGGTTTTAGGTGACTTTGTCATCACCACTTCCACGTAGTGGGAGGGGACAAATGTCTCATGGTTCGTGTGCGCATAGGCCAGAAAAGCCCATGAAAGGGGGCACTTTTGCTGCTCTTTTCCACATTCTAACAGAGGCCCCTGCTTTTTCACAGCCAGCAGGAAACACAGGGTGGAAATTTAGAGTGTAGGCTCCAAGTCCAGCAGGTGTGGATGGGGGCTTTAGCTGTGTGACCTGAGGTGAGTGACGAGACCTCTCTGAGCCTCGGTTTTTATTTTTTTAATTTTTATTATTTTTTTTTTTTTCTTTTTGGCTGCATTGTGGCATGTGGATGTTCCCCGGCCAGGGATCGAATCTGAGCCGCAGCTGTGATCTACACCACAGCTGCAGCAATGGCAGGTCCCGAATCCCCTGCGCTGGGCCGGGAATCGAACTGACGCCTCCACAGAGACAAGCCAGAGCCTTCCTGAACCCAGTGCACTACAGTGGGGACTCCCTGAGCCTCGGTTTTTAATACCCTGGAAGAGAGGGGTAATAATACCTGCCTCCCAGAGGCTGGGACGCAGGTCCAATGAAGGGACCAAAGTATGAGAAGCTCTCAGCCGAGGCCTGGCCCCCAAAGCGCTCAGTGAACAAAAGGGGTGCAATCAGCCACTCTGAGTTGGGGGCTGGGCCTGCCGAGGACCCCTGAACCCCCAGAAGAGTCCCCCGAGTCTGCCCCGGGCTGTCTAGGCTGCATTCGCTGTTTGCAGAAGGGAACGGCGGCAGCTCTCTCTCTCTCCCTGGCTGTAACCCCCCGGCTCCATTTGGAAAGTTCTGGAGGATTTATGCTCCTCTCTGGCAGCCACGCCAGCCATTCATCAAGCCGCTGTTTCCCTGACAGTGGACTGAGCGGGGCCGCTGTTCCCCGGCTTACCCCCCGATAGGTGTCCTCGGGAGATTTATTGTAGTTCCAGAAGCGCAGGCCTGCGATGCTTTCGGCTCTGTCGAAGCGGATGGTGACCACGTGGTCCAGCCCCGGCGAGAAGGGGATCAGCCACATGTGCTCGTCCTCCATGGTGATGTTGGCTCCGTCGATTAACCTGGGATGGGGGTCGGGGGTGGTATGAGGAGCGGAGAGGTGAGGACAGCCCCCCGCTGCTGGGAGAACCACCGAATGGGGTCTACACCCACTCCTCTCCCCACGGTGGCCCCTGCCTGGCACGAGCGTGGCTGGATCAGGCTCATTACGGGGCGGCAAGACTAATTAAAGCAACGGAGAGGAGTCATCTCTCATTTGTGAAGTTAGACAAAAGAGGAAAACGGCAGGGGGCAGGGGGGAATAATAGTCCATGCTGCTAAAGATGCCCCGAAGCCATCATCAAGGTTTTTTTGGTGGTGTTTTTTGGGTTTTTTTTTTTTTTTGCTTTTTAGGGCTGCACCTGCAGCACATGGAAGTTCTCAGACTAGGGGTCGAATCAGAGCTACAGCTGCCAGCCTACGCCAGAGCCACAGCAAGCAGGAATCTGAGCCTTGTCTGTGACCTACACCACAGCTCACGGCAGCGCCGGATCCTTAACCCACTGAGTGGGGCCAGGGATCGAACCTGCAACCTCATGGTTCCTAGTTGGATTCACTTCTTGCTGCGCCACAACGGGAATTCCCATCATCAAGGTTTTTAAAACAGGGGGTGTGTGGGGGGAATATGTTATTTTCCAGGATGCTTTAACCCATGGATCCCATTTCTAGAATTC
The DNA here is from genome assembly GCF_054392235.1 of Sus scrofa. Classification (NCBI taxonomy): domain Eukaryota; kingdom Metazoa; phylum Chordata; class Mammalia; order Artiodactyla; family Suidae; genus Sus; species Sus scrofa. Next base: position 19,040,208 of record NC_139385.1, read on the forward strand.
TCTTCCTCCTAAGGAAAATTTATTCTCCAAACTGGAAAGCTGTCTACACCAAGATCTTACTTTTTTTTTTTTTTAAATAAAGCATTTTTCTTTATTTGTTTGGTTTTTAGGGCTGCACCTGCAGCATAGGGAAGTTCCCGGGGTAGGGGTCGAATTGGAGCTGCAGCTGCCAGCCTACGCCATGGTCACAGCAACGCCAGATCCTTAACCCACTGAGCGAGGCCAGGGATGGAACCCACATCCTCACAGAGACAACGTCAGGTCCTTAACCCGTGGAGCCACAACTGGAACTCCCAAGATGTGACTTATATTGGCAACAAACAAACCGTAAAAGGTCTCAAAATAGGGAACCATTCAGTAAATCTGTAGAGTAATTAAAATGAAAATCACCCAGGATGATGTAAGAACAGGGAAAAGGCGGGGCCGCAGGATGGCAGGGCGCTGATTTCAGTGGTGCAATATGAGGACAAGGACCGGGAGAGATGGATGCACAAGTTGAAAAATACATTTCTGTCAGAGGGCATGGGAAGTGACTATTTCTATTTTCCTAACTTTCTCTAAAATGCTGAACTGAATGTACATTCTGAAAGAAGTCTATTCCTTCTTTCTTATGCTGGGGGAGAAAGATACTAAGATTCAAGGATGAACTGGGCAGCTCCTGGTTGTGGGGCAAGGATGCAGGTGCCTCTGTGGGGAGCTGGTCTGGCCTGTGGTCACGTGGCCTGGGTGTTTCAAAGCAGCAACCCCCCCTCTGCCCCCCAACTGAGAGGAAGCACCCTCATGCGCTTCTCAGCTAGTGTTTTTGTTTTTTTTGTTTTTTGTTTTTTTGCTTTTTGCTTTTCAGGGCTGCACCCGCTGCATGTGGAAGTTCCCAGGCTAGGGGTCAAATCAGAGCTGCAGCTGCCAGCCTACACCACAGCCACAGCCAAGTGGAATCCGAGCTGCGTCTGTGACCTACATCGAAGCTCACGGTGTCACAGCTCATGGCAATCCTTAACCCACTGAGCGAGGCCAGGGATCAAACCTGCGTCCTCATGGATACTAATCAGGTTTGGTACCACGGACCCGCAATGGGAACACCTCAGGCAGTGTTCTGAGAGAACTCGCACCCGGACCACACTGCACTCCCATCCCAGAACAGTCTCTGGTTCTCCTGCCTCATCCTTCCCAAGGCTGCCCAGCACACCTCAGCCCAGGCACCTGCTCTGATCTCACTACCACTGAGAGGCCTGGCCCCGGAGATAAGGGCTCAGCTCTCCGCCTTCCGGGCAACCCCCTCCTCTCACGCTCACATTTTCCTGGTGACTTTGAAGCTGCTGTGCTGGGAGGGACACAGGCGGTTGCCACGTTTCCTAGGTTTTAAAATAAACTTTATGTTTTCCTTTTACATTTTAAAGTTTTGGACTTGGAATAAATCTCACAATCGAAGCGTTCCTCCAAGGAGGTAATGCTTCTTTTTTTCCTCTAAAAGGCCGTTATTAAATTGATGGATGATGTGTCTTACAATGGCTGGCATCTTAAAACTGAGGAAATTCAGCAATTTAACCCTGGGGTGTTTGTGGAATTAAGCTGACTGAGGTCTACCACTAGAGAACCTTCTATTTCCTTCCAAAAGCAATTACCTCCCTGTCCTAGAAACGGGGCCACCTCCACAGTGAAACGACTGCCCAATCTTGAGAGTGGAGAGAATTGTTGAAGCGTTTCTAGGTGACAGGAAAGGGAGGGCCCCACAGACACCCCCAAGAATATCCAAGTGACACTTTCTAGCTCGGTCCACAGAAAAAGCCTAGAATCAAGGACTAACCCAATAGCAATGAGCATCCCTAGTGGTTAGATTATGGTTTCTAAATACCACTTCTCACCAGACGGAACCTGGGCTTCTTGGAGAAATGGCTGAATCGATACCTGGGACAATAACTAGACGAGAGGAACCAGAATATCCTGTCACATTAGAAAGCAAGGCACCTGTAAGAGACTAGTCTACAAAAGGATCCAGGAGCTCCCAGTGTCCACAAAGGGATCAATTTGAGCATCAATGGGATTACAACTATGGATTGAAACCCTTCAGACACAGTAGGTTTAAATCCATGAGTTTATGACAGTCCAAGCAAACAAGTGTCTTAAAGAATGCTAGAGAGGAGTTCCCATCATGGCTCAGTGGTTAACGAATCCAACTGGGAACCATGAGGTGGCAGGTTCGGTCCCTGGCCTCGCTCAGTGGGTTAAGGATCCGACGTTGCCGTGAGCTGTGGTGTAGGTTGCAGATGTAGCTCGGATCCCTGGTTGCTGTGCCTCTGGTGTAGGCTGGCAGCTACAGCTCTGATGAGACCCCTAGTCTAGGAACTTCCATGTACCGCGGGTGCGGTCCTAGAAAAGACAAAAAAAAAAAAAAAAAAAAAAAAAAAGAGTGCTAGAGACACACTTGCAGTTTTGAAAACTGCAAAATGAAGGGGAAAGAATTAAACTGTTAGATTGATTGTTGAATTTCCTACTCGAAGTATATCTAAACGTCACCAAATAATTGAGGGAAATTTTCTCTTTACTGACCAAAAAAAAAGTGATAGGCTCCGTGTAATACCATTTCACCAACAGAGCAATAGATCTAACCACTGACAGTTGGCTGCCAGCATCACAAGATGCCTGACAACCAGACATTCCGTGTGTCCTAAAAGGCACCCACAGTGACACCCATGCCCTGATGGGTGTGCCTTGCCCTAACAGTCAAACCTCAATCTGCTCGGGCCTCCAGATCTAAGGAACAATTTTCAGGAAATAACAGGGGCCTGAAGAGCAGGTTAAACAATACTGCAGAGAGGCGAGTAGTAAAATCCAGACTCAGCAGGGCAAACAAAACAAAACAAAACAAAACAAAACCCTGGTTTCTTGAACAGATAATTTATAAGAAAAAAGGAAAAAAGATGGGAGGGGAGTTCCCATTGCGGCTCAGTGGCAACGAATCCAACTAGCATCCATGAGGACTCGAGTTCGATCCCTGGCCTCGCTCAGTGGCTTAAGGATCTGGTGTTGATGAGCTGTGGTGTAGGTCAAACACGCAGCTCAGATCCCAAGACGCTGTGGCTGTGGTGTAGACTGGCAGCTGCAGCTCCAATCTGACCCCTTGCTTGGGAACTTCCATATGCCTCGGGTGCAGCCCTAAAAAGAAGAAAAAAAAAATTGATGGAAGGGAACCTAGAGATTACAAGAAGCTTAAGAGACATATAAATCTGCAAATGAACTTACTGACAAATAAGTAGTCACAGAAAACAAGGACCTCCCGTACAGCACAGGGAACTCTACTCAATGTTCTGTAATAACCTTGAGTAGATGGGAATATACTGGGAATATGTAGGAAAATAATCTGAAAAAGAACCCATATGTGTAGGAGTTCCTGTCGTGGCTCAGCGGAAACGAATCAGACGAGCATCCATGAGGACGTAGGTTCGATCCCTGGCCTCGCTCAGTGGGTTCAGGACCCGACATTGCCGTGAGCTGTGGTGTAGGTTGCAGACGTGGCCCGTACGTATCTGGTGTGGCTGTGGCTGTGGCATAGGCTGGCGGCTACAGCTCCTATGGGATCCCTAGCCTGGGAACCTCCATATGCCTCGGGTTCAGCCCTAAAAAGACAAAAAAAAAAAAAGAATGGCTATGTGTATATGGAGAACTGAATCGCTTTGCTGTATACCTGAAACGAACACAATGTTTAAATCAATTATATTTCCATAAAAAATTTTCAAAATAAAAAATTATTTTTAAATAGACATCAAATAATTACAATGTATGGGCTTTATCTGGATGTCTATTCAAGGAACAAACTGTTAGAAATAACAGGGAAAAAGTCAAAGAGATAGAAACATGCTGGGTATCTAGTAATCTGAGGAATAATGATTAATTATTTAGGTGTAATCATGGTAATCAGATTATGTTTACGTCCTTATTCATTTATTTGGTTTTTTTTAGGGCCACACCTGCGGCATATGGAAGTTCCCAGGCTAGAAAGTGCAGCTGCCGGTCTATGCCACAGCCACAGCCACGCCAGATCCGTCCCCACGCCAAGCACCGTGGAGAATCCATAAAGCACCCCTGGATCTGGAGACAGGAGAACCTGACTTCTGGTGCCCTGTGGCCCTTTCCTGGGCCTCCATGTCCCTTGACTGTAAAATGGGCAGACCCTGAACCTCAAGGGGTGGCCGCGAGAAGCTGGGATGCCAGCTGATGTTTGAAATCTACAACGCGGATCAGGGCCCTGAGCCGCTGCTGCTGTCAGGTGCCTCGCGCTTCTTACACTCACTTGTCCAGGGTCCGGGAGTCGTCCGTGTACTCCGGGAGTTCATTTAAGTCTCTGGGGCAGGCGGAGATCTGGTGCAGGTGGATGGGCAGTGCCTGGCCGTCCCTGCCCACCACTTCCAGGCCCGTGAGCCCCAGGTAATGCAGGTCTCCCCAGGAGGCGGTGAAATTCAGCTGCAGGCCTGTGACAGGAAGAAAAGTGACCTGTGAATGCTGTGGGTTCCAGAGGGGGCAGCCGACATGGAGCAAAGGCGTGGTCTTCAGTCTTTGCATTCGACCAACTGGAAAACCCAGGCTGCAACGAAAGAGCCTTCTGAGAGGGCTTTGCACCCTTCCTCCTGGTGGCTCTTGGGCCTGGGACACTGCTGATGCTCAGAAAATGTCTGTAGGATGAACGGGCCGGTGTGGTTTAAACCTACACCGCAGCCCTGGGTTCTTTCTCCCCGTATCAATCCCTTGTAAACACCCTGGTGTGGCTTCTCTTGCTGCTTGGCCAGCAGGCTTTGCCATCTGGCTTCTGCCTACCTTTCTAACCTCATCTTGGACCCAGGATTCCTGGCTCCAGCGAGACTGCCTTCCAGTCCCTCGTATTCACATGCCTCACTCTCACCACAGGGCCTTTGCACGTGCTGTCCCGGCCCTGGAGAACTCACATGGCCTAGGCTAGCTTGTGCTTAGATCCCAGCTTACTTCCTCAGGGAAGCCGTCCCAACGTCTTTAACCACATCAAACCTGTATTCACAGCCCACCACGTCACCATGAATGTCCCCAGAGTGTCTCAGTCTGGTCAACACTGAGAGCTTGTGATCGATTGGTACATATCCCTCGGCCCTGCCAGTTAACTCACTGAGGGTAGAAATCCCATCTGTTTTGCTAGATCCCTGTGTCCCCCTGAGCCTGGCACGGCACCTGCCACACAGTAGGAGCTCAGTACAGACAGAATGATTAAGCAAGCAACCAAGCGGAGATCACCGCATCACTAAGTCACAAGGTGGGAAAGGGACATTTTATGCAAATTGGCCGTGAGCGTGAGGACCCACGTGGGTTCAAGGAAAAGGAAGTGACCTACGGTGGCCCCTGTCCATCAGGGGGCATCAGGAGTGTACTGTGGTCCTGGGGAGACACTGCCCACTTTATGCCCCCAGAAAGCTCAGGGCCAATGACTCTCTCTCCGGACATCTGGCTGGAGTTTCTCTCTTTCCTCCTTGGTCTCCCATTCCAGCCGTGACCTCACCGAGCCCGGTGAGCTCTTGGAACCTGGAATCGGGGGCCTGTGTCAGCTCTCTTTTGGGTAGATGTGCTCCAAAGATCCATGCTTGATGCCACGTCCACAGAATGCCAGCACCGTAGCACCACAAGAAGGAAGCCTGGATTCATGTGGTCCCACCCATTTCAGCTCAGACGAGGAAGCAGAAACTCAGGGAGGTCACAGGACATCCATGGGGCTAGCAATGGAGGCCAAGCCACGCGACCTCCCTGGAGGGTGGCTTCCTCTCCTATCGCCCTGTTATTTCTAACATACCTTTCATAATCTCTGTTCTCCATGGTGTCAAGGGAACTCTGAGCATCTTGGGGGTGGGGGGGAGGTGGGCAGATGAAACAGATGGGTGACCAGCGTGGCCCCAGGGTGCATCATAGCCCATCACGGCACCAGCAGCCTGCCAAACGGCCACAGGTTCCTCCTACGGAGTCCTTGCCTCTTTGCAGCGGCAGGGACTCCCATCCAGAAGTGGAGTCGGTTTCTCCACTCCCTGAATCTGGGGCCTGTGCTTTGCTTTGGCCCATGGGACAGAAGCAAAAGTGAAGCAGGCAGAGGCTGTAAGGCGCATGTGCACAGGAGTTTGTCTTTTTCTGTTCTTGGAGTCTTGCCATGTGGAGGAGCCAGATTAGCCCGGTGGCCCCATCACTCTGACCAACAGCCTCTCAATTGCCAGGTGAGTAGGTGCGGATGCCCTAGGCTGTTCAGCTGCCAGCCCGTCTACCAGCTGACCAGACCCATGAGCTGGCCCGGCAGAGGCCAGCCAGGCTCAGATGAGAAGGAATGCCTAGCTAAGCCACTGCATTATGAAAAATTACAATTAATGTAATTGAGGTCCCTCAATCTAGGGCTGGTTTGTTCAGCAGCAGAAGCTCACGGATGCATTCCTTTTCATGATGAGTCTAGGTTCAATGGTCCTGTCTTCAGAGAGGCCCTGCCTATACCACCTGAGCTCAAGTAGCCCTCTCCCCCACTACTCCCTAAGCACTCACTCTGCTTTATCTGTTGTCACCTGCATTTATTTGCTTATTCTTTTTTTTTTTTGGTCTTTTGTCTTTTGTCTTTTTAGAGCCATACCTGCGGCATATGGAGGTTCCCAGGCTAGGGGTCTAATCGAAGCTGTAGCTGCCAGCCACAGCCACAGCATTGCCAGATCCAAGCTGCATCTGCGACCTACACCAAAGCTCACGGCAACGCCAGATCCTTAACCCGCTGAGCGAGGCCAGGGATTGAACCCATAACCTCATGGTTCCTAGTCGGATTCATTTCCACTGAGCCACGACGGGAACTCCTGCTTATTAGTTCTTATCAATCTTTTGCACGAAGATGGCAGCTCTCTGAAGGCAGAGGGTCTGTTAGCTGTGTTTATTGTTATATTCTCAGAGCCTAGAACAGTGCCTGAAAAACAGATGGTCAATTGAGGCTTAAAAAAAAAAAGATGGGTTTTGAGATCCCGTTGTGGTTCAGTGGGTTAAGAAGCCAGCGTAGTCTCAGGGAGGATGTGGGTTTGATCCCTGGCCTTGTTCAGTGGGTTAAGGATCTGGCGTTGCTGTGAGCTGCACAGTTCGAGGATGCAGCTTGGATCTGGTGTGGCTGTGGCTGTGGCGTAGGCTGGCAGCTGCAACTCCGATTTGACCCCTAGCCAGGAACTTCCAGATGCCACAGGTGTGGCAGTAAAAAGAAAAAAAAAAAAAAAAAAAAAGATTGAAGAATACCTGTTTAGTAGATACCTGCAGTGAATGAATCGAAATGCCATCCTTTGAATATCACCAAAATCATAGTCAATGGTAACAGTGACAACGCTGCGTAGTTATGCTGTAGGCCACCCAGGAAGTCCCATGGTCAATGGTAGACAAATAATTTACTGCTACTATATACCAAGCCCTGATCTTGGCACTGGAGATTCGGGGTGAATACACAGCAAACTCTCTCTAGGAGCTTCCATTGCAGTGAATTCAGGCAATGAACACATAACAAACAAATAAATCCGATGGTTCCATAGAATGATGTGTGGTTTGTTTGTTTTTTGTCTTTTGTCTTTTTAGGGCTGCACCTGCAGCATATGGAGGTTCCCAGGCTAGGAGTCCAATCGGAGCTGTAGCTGCCGGCCTCCACCACAGCCACAGCAATGCCAGATCCAAGCCATGTCTGCGACCTGACACCACAGCTCACGGCAATGCCGGATCCTTAACCCACTGAGCAAGGCCAGGGATTGAACCCACAACCTCATGGTTCCTAGTTGGATTCGTTTCTGCTGCGCCAAGACAGGAACTTCCATGAAAAAAATGAAAGAGATAGGATAGGGCTGGTCAGGGAGGGCCTCTCGGAGGAGGTGACATTTGAGCTGAGACCTGGATGATGAGGAGACCACCATTCGGTGGCATTTCCGGAAGGAAAACTTAGGCTGAGAAGACAGGAGGGGCAAAGACCCTGGGCTGGGAACACACCTGACAAGTGACGGGGGGTGGGGGAATGGAGGAGGTGAGACGGGAGCTAGATCTGGACTTTCTTCTCTGCCGTGGGGTGCCAGGTGCCTTAGATTTGGAAGCAGGAGAGTGACATGATCTGACCAGGGTCTTGGGATGTGCACTTGCGTCGGACTCCCTAAAGAGGCCAGGGAGGAGGCTTCTGTGACACCCATAGCCTGGACGAGGGTAGGGGTGATGAAAACAGAGGCAGTGTGGACAGATTCAGGGTCTGATTGCAGACAGCACGGCCAGGACCCTCAGTGATCCGAATGGGACAGAGAGGAAGAGAAGTTTCTGACCCAAGGGACAGAGGGGCTGTGGGTACCGCTCTGAGATGGAGAAGGCCTGGAGGTGGAGGAGGGAGCAGATTTAGATGGGGGCGAGGGGGACAAAAAAATAAAAAATAAAAAAATAAGAAAGGAGTTCCCCTCGTGGCGCAGTGGAAACAAACCCAACTAGGAACCATGAGGTTGCAGGTTTGATCCCTGGCCTCGCTCAGTGGGTTAAGGATCCGGTGTTGCCATGAGCTGTGGTGTAGGTTGCAGATGCGGCTCAGATCTGGTGTTGCTGTGGCTGTGGTGTAGGCCGGTGGCTACAGCTCCGATTCGACCCCTAGCCTGGGAACCTCTATATGCCGCGGGTGCAGCCCCAAAAAGACAAAAAGATCAAAAGAAAAAAAAAATAGATGGGGGAGGGTCCCTGGGATGGAGAAATGCCACTGCCCCCTCGAAACAAGAGGCAGCACCCCAGATTCTCCCAAGCCTGTCACCCCTTTGTGTGCCTGGCAAGATGCGCTGCGATGCCATCTCATCTAGGATGGCTCCGAAAGCAATTATTCTCCTTTCTGAGCTAATATCCGTGTTCCATATTCATTTTTCTCTGGTGTATCAATTAGTATTTATATAAATGGAAATTAATTTTGTTATTCCTCTCCCGTGTTTCAGCTCTCCCAGCTCCTTTCCTATTCATCACTGCTGATATTTGCAAAACTTCCAAAATTAGTGTCAACTGCAAATTGGCACGTCATAGATTCCCCTTTCAAAACAGTCGTAGGATCGGCCGTATTGACAAAAATCAGCTCCAACACGCTCCCCCGCAACACAACCCCCCTCCCCCGGCCCTTGGGTCCCTTTCTCCACGCTCTCTCCACTGGCACAGGCTGAGGAAGCGGGTTCAAGGATCTGGGATATCATGAGGAAAAAGCCAAAGAGTCAGAGAAGAGAGAGATTCAGAAATCACAGAGGGGTCCTTTGGTCAGGAGGTTCATCTGCCTTCTTGCTGCGTAGAGAAGCAGAGACATGATACTTGCATTGCAGCCAAAAGGGCTATGCACTCTACGCCAGGGCCAAACTCCCCAAGGTGTTGAAAGAACACTTCTGAGAAAGGTCAGAAACCGGTTTGGAGGGAACCATTTACAGAGAGCATCGTTTGGGGAAATTGTCAGGGGACAGGGGCTGCTTCTGGCCAGCCTGCCTTCCTCTTCCTGGGGACAGCGCTCTGGCCAGCTCTGAAGCCCTGTCTGGGTGGCTGACTCCTCAGCCTTGGCTCCAAAGACCGTCTCTGACCCAGGCTGGGCCAATCTGTGTTTTCCATCACAATCTCCCTCCCTCCCCGTCAGGGTGAACCACAGCGATTGGTGAAGGATGGGCTCCTGACCCGGGCCACGTGGAGAGACTTAATTCCGGGACCCCTGTTGGTGGTATCAGGGAACGGAGGATTCTGGGCTTGCTGGGCAGAGCTTCCAGAGCGCCCCCGTGGACAGGGTCTGGGTGGGAGATAGACGAGGAACGAGAAACGGGGCAGAGAGATGGAGGGAGATGCCAAGGCTTGACGGTGGCCTTTGTACGCCTGGATCTGGCACTGCAGGAAACTAGCAGTCCCTCCGCGTGAGGGCAGAAATTCCCTTTTTAGCTTAACTCAGTTTGAATTTCATTTCCGTCGTCTCTCCTCCCGCCCCCTGCCCTGAATCCTGACCAGCCTAGGGGAGGTCACACTGAACGAGACACGACTGCTGTCCCCCGGGCTGGACACTCACTTCTCACTTTTTGGCCTTGTGGGAGCTGTGTGACCTTGGGTGGCTTACTCAACCTCTCGGAGCCTTGGTTCCCTAATCTGATCCGGGACATGGGGAGAATGAGAGCTGTGAGCCTGAACGGGAGACGCAACCAAGCCTCAAACCAGGCTCCTGCCTATAGTAGGATGGCTTTTACATTTCTCTGTTGTCCCAAAGTAATTGAGAGTTCTGGCCACGAGGGGCTGTAATGGGAGTTCCCGCTGTGGCTAAGTAGTAATGAACCCGACTAATGTTCATGAGGACGCAGGTTGGATCCCTGGCCCCGCTTGGTGGGTTAAGGGTCTGGCGTTGTTGTGTGCTGTGGTGTAGGCTGCAGATGTGACTTGATCCGGCATGGCTGTGGCCGTGGTGCACAGAGGCTACAGCTCTGATTCGATCCCTTGCCTGGGAAATTCCATATGTGCAGCCCTAAAAAAAAAAGGTGGGGGTGGGGGGAAACGCTGCGAAGGTTTAAAGGCTTCTTCCTCTTTTCCATCCTTGTGGAGGGAGGTGGGGAGAGCTGAATTCTTACCGGGTGCCACGGAAGCCTTGCTGGGGAGGGTGTGGGGGTGCAGCAGGGCCTTAGGAAGGGCTTATGGGGGATGCTGTCGGGCACTGCCCAGATCCCATCTCCCTTCGCCAGGACTGAATGGCTCAGCCCTCCCGTGGCTGGAGTGCTGACAGCCGTCAGCTCATAGCTGAGCTCCCCAAACATGACTGCCCTTGGCCTTGACCCCTTCCCAGCCTGTATCCAGTGACATGTTAATACAGACATGTCAAGGCCCAGCCCCCTACTCGACTCAGGACAACGCCAAGGGGCCTTCGCAGCGCCAGAGCTCCCCGTGGAGCTGGCCTCTAGAGGCCCTGGTGTGGCTGCCCTGAGCCCTACTCTCCCTCTGGCCAGCCCTGCTCCCTGCCTTCCCTCAAGAACACGGCCCCGGAAACTCCGTCTCCAAGTCTGCTTCTTGGGAACCCCATGGGGGACAGTGGACATCCTTTCAACAGGCAGGGATGCGGGGGTTGGGAGGGTGGGCACACCAGGCGGCGGCGAGAGGACTGGCCCAGAAGCCCCGGCACAGGGTCTCGGAGAGGAGGGTGGGGAGGTGGGTGGGATATGACCAGGGCGTGACAGGATGGGGGGAGGCAAGAAGGAGCGAGGGGGGGGAGGTGAGGCCGCGGGGAGCAAGTTTGCAGAGCCTGCTGTGACCCTGAGCCTGAGGATTCCCCGCAACGCACGTGGAGCAAGAGAGGAGCTGGCGAGACTGGAAGAGGAGAGACAACGGACCCAGTGACACCCAGCTGGGATCTGCTCAGAGGCCACCCACTGGCAGCTGGCTGGCCGACGACACAGGAGTTTTGTCTGGCTCACACGGCGTTTGAAAATATTGACGAATTAATCCCCAACATTAAAAAATCTGATTTCATATAAAAATCCAGACGTTCGACTTGTCAGAGACCTGGTACCTGGGCTGCTCCTCCTGCACCCCCGCCCCCCCCATAGAGCTGCAAGGATGCAGGTCTTCCCTGCTCAAGCATCTGCTCTGTGGTCCAGGACGCGGGGGCAACTCGAGCCCCTGGACTCACGGATGCCTAGTCCCTTGTGGCTCCTCTGTCTCCTTGCTCTCCAGCTTCTGGGCTCTGACAGCAGCCTCCCGGGTCAGGGCTGCAGTGGACGCATAAGACGTCTGTATGTGAACTGCAGAGATTCCCCCCAGCCTCCGGAGGGCACGAGGGGGGCCAGGCATCCTCTAAAGGACTCCGCCTGGCCAGGGCCAGGGAGCCCAGCTCAGGCTGGGTTTGGCCCCTGCTTGTCCCACAGCCTCTGTGCAAGGTACCAGCTGTCCAAGTGTCCCCGGAAACCCCGTCCCAAGTGGCCATGGCCCTCCCCTCCCCCTCCCGCCCCTGCCCTAGGAGAGGGCACTCACAGATCCCATGGTAGACGCCCGGCTCTGGAGTGGTGACCTCTGGGACAGGGGGACTGGGTGGCATCTCTGGCTCCAGGACCTGCACATGGTTTCGGGGGAGAAGCAGAGGGAAAGCAGGTGATTGTAGCGACACCCAGACAGCTGGCTGGCTGTTTTCCCAGCTCCTGCTGCCCACCCTGTGCCCCAGGGAAAGCCCCGTGTCCTTTTTTTTTTTTTCTCTTTTTAGGGCCACATCCGCGGCATATGAAGTTCCCAGGCCAGGGGCCGAATCAGAGCTGCAGTTGCCGGCCCATACCACAGCCACCGTGGATCCAAGTCGCCTCTGTGACCTATGCTGCAGCTCACGGCAATGCTGGATACTTAACCCACTGCATGGGGCCAGGGATTGAACCCACAACCTCATGGATACTAGTCAGGTTCTTAACCTGCTGATCCACAGCGGGAACTCCTTTTGTTCCTCCCCTTGTGTCTTCTCTTCTGTTTTCTGCACTTGTGGGGCTCTGTGACTGGTAGTATGGGGGGAGGGCAGGAACCCTTGTGTCTCTGCTTCCTTAACAGAAGCTGTCATTGGCAGAGGAGGAGTTTGATGCTACCAGCTCAGGTGATTAGATTTTCCTGAAACAGAGAAGGACCCATCTAGTTAATCTAGTGAGCTGAAGGCTGGAGGGAGGGAAAGGGATTGGAAGAGACGGATGGAGGGAAGGAGGAGGGTGAATTCAGAGGGAGTGGTTCTCATCCCTGGGGCCTGTGCATGCACATTTTTAAAGCTCTCCGGGGAGTTCCCGTCATGGAGCAGTGGAAATGAATCTGACTAGGAACCATGAGGTTGCGGGTTCACTCCCTGGCCTCGCTCAGTGGGTTAAGGATCTGGCATTGCTGTGAGCGGTGGTGTAGGTTGCAGATGAGACTCAGATCTGGTGTTGCTGTGGCTGTGGCGTAGGCCAGCAGCTACAGCTCTGATTCGACCCCTAGCCTGGGAGCCTCCATATGCTACAGATGTGGCCCTAAAAAAAACAGACAAAAAAAAAGCTCTCCAGGTGATCCACAGGCAGGCAGGTAAAGAGCTATTGAGCTGTAGACAGAGTGGGCTGCCACACCCTACTTCTTGGGTCTCTGGGTACACTTTTCTCTCTTTTTTTTTTTTTTTGCTTTTTAGGGCAGCACCCGCAGCATATGGAGGTTTCCAGGCTAGGGTTCGAGTTGGAGCCATAGCCTCTGGCCTATGCCACAGCCACAGCAACGCCAGATCTGAGCCTTATCTGCAACCCACATCATAGCTCACGGCAATGCCGGATCCTTAACCCCCTGATCGAGGCCAGGGATTGAATCTGCGTCCTCATGGATCCTAGTCAGAGTCGTTTCCACTGAGCCACGGCGGGAACTCCGCCACTTTTCTCGTTAGATCGCTGCACCATAAGTCAGGGTAGAAACGCCGGTCCTACATCACAGACAGGAAAACTGAGATGCAAAATGAGGTGGAGTCATTTGTCTGGATCTTAGGAGTTTCAACGGGGATGGTGCTACGTTACCCAATGATGCCCTGATGACCCCCTGGTCCAGCCCCACGGGACAGCCCCTCCAGGCCCCTGCCGGGTGATGGGAAGGAAGGGAGAGAAACGCTCTGCAGAAGCACCCATGCTCACAGCAGGCTCTGGCCCTGGCTGGTGCTGCTGTCCTGGAGCCTACATGTCTTCTCTCGCCTCCCCCAGCACCCTGCCCTCCTCGAGGCCCCCGGGACGCCCCCTGGTGGATGCACTGATGTGGACACCCAGGCAGGCGTGGTGCAGCTCCAGCCCAGACCGGCCCCTCACAGGACTAGATTCCGTCAGAGTCCCTGAGCAGGGACTTCATTTGGAAAAGGCTGGGGGAATGAAAGGCCTCAAGGCCGTCTCCCAGTTGGAGGCCCACGCAGTAAAGCCAGATCACAGACAAGTTTTGTAGCCCAGAGACGGTCTGAATTTGTTGCAAACAGTATTTGGGGGGAACGTGCCTGTGGCATGTGGAAGCTCCCAGGCCGGGGATGGAACCCGAGCCACAGCAGTGACAACACCAGATTCTTAACTTGCGGAGCCACCAGGGAGCTCCACCAACATTTTTGTTTAATGGGGAGATGTGACATAAAAATCCAGACTTCTGGGTGTGGCTCAGCAGGTTAAGAACAAGGCATAGTGTCTGTGAGGATGCAGGTTCGATCCCTGGCCCCGCTCAGTGGGTTAAGGATGTGGGGTTGCTGTGAGCTGCAGTGTAGGTTGCAGATGCAGCTCGGATCCCGCGTTGCTGTGGCTGTGGTGTAGGTCGGCAGCTGTGGCTCTGGTTCGGCCCCTAGCCTGGGAACCTCCATATGCCTCAGGGGTGGCCCTAAAAAGAAAAAAAAAAAAAAATCCAGACTTGTGGCTTTCTTTGAAAAAATCAGGACACCCATCAACAATGGCCTAGCCTGTCTGGGTGGAGGGACAGCTGCTTCCCTGCAAGGGGCAGGGTCTCACCTCCATGTGCTGTAGGTGCGGCCCTAAAAGGACAAAACACACACACACACACACACACACACACACACACAAATGTGGAGTTCCCGTCGTGGCACAATGGTTAACGAATCCGACTAGGAACCATGAGGTTGCGGGTTCAATCCCTGGCCTTGTTCAGTGGGCTAAGGATCCGGCATTGCCGTGAGCTGGGTGTAGGTCGCAGACGTGGCTCAGATCCCTTGTTGCTGTGGCTCTGGCATACGCCGGTGGCTACAGCTCTGATCGGACCCCCAGCCTGGGAACCTCCATGTGCTGCGGGAGTGGTCCTAGAAAAGGCAAAAAGACAAAAAACAAAAACAAAAAAAAACAAAAAAAACACAAAAATGTGAGTTCCCATTGTGGCACAGTGGAAACAAATCCTACTAGTATCCATGAGGTTGCGGGTTCAATCCCTGGCCTCGCTCGGAGGGTTAAGGATCCGGTGTTGCCGTGAGCTGTGGTGTAGGTCGCACATGCAGCTCAGCTCCCGAGTTGCTGTGGCTGTGTGGCTGTGGTGTAAGATGGCAACTGAAGTTCTGATTTGACCCCTAGCCTGGAAACGTCCCTATGCTGCAAGTGAGGACCTAAAAGGGAAAAAAAGAAAAAAAAAAAAACAATACCCACAGACTTTGAAGTCCTGCGTTCAAGTTCCAGCCTTGTTACTCTCCCGCGAGGTCCCTCAGCCTGTCTGAGCCTTGGTTTCCTAAACGGGGGTGATCATGTCTTCACCCCAGTGGTTGTCAGGAGGGTTAAACACGGTAACAACCGGGTCGCGATGTGTGTCCACAAAATGACTGCCAGGATCATCATTATTTTAACTCTCCGTCGGCTTATTAAAAGCCTTTCTAGCCCTTGCATCGAAAACAACAGCAGGTGCTCAAAACGCCACCCCAAGCAAAAACTCCCCGGAGACTGCCAACCTCTAAATGACAGAGATGACACGGAACTGATTTCCTCTCGCTTTGATTAAAATTTGAATAGTTTCTTCCCTTTGGTTTAAAAAAAAAAAAAGCACAATAATTAGGGAATGAAATATGACATAGAGAACAAAACATGAACCAGAAAAATGGGAAGTGTCAAACCAGGGGCACCAGCGGCTTCAAGGATATCCATCTTCATCCCTCCTGTTCTAGGCTGAGTCGGGAGAAGATGCCTCTTTGGGGCGGGGCGCCCCCGTCCCCCCAGTTCCAGTCCTACCTGGTCGTCAGCCCAGGAGCCGGCCTGGGTGTAGGGCCGCTCGTCGCCCTGGCCGTCGGCGGTGCTGGGCCTCCGCAGCGCCTCCTCGGCCTGCAGGCTGCACAGGCTCTCCACGTCCAAGTCCAAGGTCTCATCGGAACAGAAGATGGCCTCGAGGATGTCATCATCCGTCGTGAATAAGATCGTGTCTCCAAAGTGCTCTGGAGCTGACGGTGTCCGGGAAGACAGAATTCAGCTCAGTCCACCTCTGGGGATTTGCAGAACCTAAACCCACCCAACCTGAGGACTAGACAATCCCAACCCCGTAACGGGTTCTTTTTTTTTTTTTCCTTCTTGCTTTTTAGGGTTGCACCTGCGGCATATGGGAGTTCTCGGGCTAGGTAGGGGTCGGCCTATACCACAGCCACGGCAATGCCAGATCTGAGCCACATCTGTGACCTACCCCGAAGCTTGTGGCAACGCTGGAAACTTAACCTACTGAGCAAAGCCACGGATTGAACCTGCCTCCTCATGGATGGGTTCTTAACCCACTGAGCCACAATGGGAATTCCCCCTTAATAGGTCTTTTTTTTTTTTTTTTTGTCTTTTTGCCATTTCTTGCGCCACTCCTGCAGCATATGGAGGTTCCCAGGTTAGGGGTCTAATTGGAGCTGTAGCCACCAGCCTACACCAGAGCCACAGCAATGTGGGACCCGAGCCGCGTCTGTGACCTACTCCACAGCTCACGGCAACGCCGGATCCTTAACCCACTGAGCAAGGCCAGGGATCGAACCCACAACCTCATGGTTCCTAGTCGGATTCATTAACCGCTGAGCCACGACAGGAACTCCCAACAGGTCTTGATTTGTGTCACTGAGCCTTATTTGCCAATGGAATTTAGGAACCGTAAAAACCACATAGATCTAATGAAGGCACCTAATCTCGAGAGAATCACTGTGACCGGTCATGAAAGTAGGGTCGTTTCTTAGGCGTGGCTAAGGTACCATGGCCGAGGCTGTGGGTGCCCCACAGGGATCCTTGCTGACCCTTGTAGGGGGAGCCTTGCCTGGAAGGGTGTGGGAATTACGTCCCCAACCATGGGAGCCCGGGCGGCCCAAAGCCCTGCTGCTCTGCCTTGAGGCACGACAGACCCTGAAAGTGATGCTTCCCTTGGGATCAGGTGGAGGCTGGGTTTCCCCTGAAACAGTGTCTTTACCTAGCTTCTCCCCCTTCCCTATCCTGCACCCCTCCCTACCCTAAGGGTCCTTCGGAGAGCACTCCCTCCATGGACCACGGGCCCAAGGAGCCCTCATGTCAGGCTCAGGCCCTAGGGAAGCTGAGTGAGGCTGGTACCCAGGGCAGGCATTTAAATGAGGTCAGCTCTCGCACACCCAGCCCCCAAGGGTGAGGTCTGGGAAAGAAGAGACACCTGTCACTGGCTAGCCAGTAGGTGTAGATTTTCCCCAGGGCCTCAGCGGGTAGCAGGAGGGGGACTTCGAGAATATTCTTTTTTTTTTTTTTTTTTTTTTTTTGTCTTTTTGCCATTTCTTGGGCCGCTCCCGCAGCATATGGAGGTTCCCAGGCTAGAGGTCCAATCGGAGCAATAGCTGCCAGCCTATGCCAGAGCCACAGCAACGTGGGGTCTGAGCCATGTCTGCGCCCTACCCCACAGCTCACGGCAACGCCAGACTGTTAACCCGTTGAGCAAGGGCAGGGATCGAACCCGCAACCTCATGGTTCCTAGTCGGATTCGTTAACCACTGCGCCACAACGGGAACTCCCGACTTGGAGAACATTCTTAACAGAGATACGGTACCTCCGGTCAGGGTGCCTGAGGCCTTGGCGATTTCTCCCTTAAAGATGCACTGCCCGTCCAACAGCATCGTAATGTCCTTCACGCCGCGGAAGGAGTGTATCCGCGATTTGTTGTAATTCCAGACCCTGATCAGGGCGATCTGGCAAGGGTGCAGGAAGTCGATGGAGATGGAGTGGGGCTTGCCGGGCGTGAAGGGCGCCAGCCAGACGTGCATGTCGTCCTGCGTCCTGTTCACCCCGTCGATGAGGTTGGTGACCACGCGGGGGTCTTTCCCATAGGCCGGTAAGATATTGATGTCCGGGGGGTCGGCTTGAATGTTGGCGACGCGCACCGGCTCGCCCTTGGAACTGAATATTTCTATGCCGTTGAGGCCAACGTAGTGCCTGTCCCCCCACGTGGACTGGATGTCGATGACCAAGTGCTGTCCATAAGGCAGGACGGGGATTTTGAAGTCCCCGCTGTCGTCTGTCTCCGGGGAGCCGGGGTCCTGCTCGCTCACGGGCTCCGGCTTCTCCTCCTTCCACGGGGCCGGCTGGTCGCTGTGCCGGCTGCTTTTCTGCTGCTGCAGGAACTCATCCAGGATGTCCCCCTGGAACTCCACGTTGGAGATGCGGCCCCGCTGGGAGCGGTCAAAGGCCGTGAGGGAGTTCCAGGACTCCCGCAAGCTGTGTTCCTGCTCGCTGTGCCACCGGGGCCGCGGCGGTGTCCCGGTGGACCAGGCGTGTTCTGGAAGGAAGGACACGAAGCCCCATTAGAGGAAGTGGGGACCCTGAGAGACCATCTCAGGCTCTCAGCGGGGGGTGTGGGGGGGTGTCACCCTTAGCGGGACATTCTAGAAACCAGTGGGTGGTTTGCTGCTCTAGACTGTCCCAGGGAGGGGCCAGGGAGGTGACCCATCCCGCGCTGCCTGGGGCGGGGGGGGGGGGGGGGGGGGTTCCAGACCCAGAGCACGGTCTTCTGTCCTGCACCATCATTCAGGTTGCAAAGGAAATGATTACTGACCTGAGTCTGGAACCTCGTGGCTTTACAAAGAGCAAAGTATTTGGGCGGGGGGGGTCCTTTGATTTTTCTAAGAATGCGCCTACCCTGCAAATCAAGGGGACGCCCTTGGTTTGTGTGAGAATCTTTGCCGGAAGTCATTCTCCACTTCCGAAACCGCACGACCGGGGTGACGCTGCCGCCTGTGGCGTCTGAGTCAGCACCCCAAGGGTCTGCGCTGGACGCTGTCACGGCCACGTGACTCTAACGGGGTTTTTTTCAGCGACTGCCTGCTGGCAGGTGGAAGGCTTGCGAAAGGATGTGACACGGGGCGGGGGGGGGGGGGGGGGGGGGAGCCAGATGTGCCATTTTGATGCGGCATCGCCCAGCAAGGGCAGCGCGTCCCAGCGTGTTAATATCATCACTTCCGGGCAGTGCATAGGAAACACTTGCATTTTCTTCTTGGACACCTTATTGTCTACGTTCCCTATGTGGATGAGTTTTCTCATCAGGGGAGATTCTATTAAAAAGCCAAATAACTCAGGTATAATACAAAGGAAGGAATTTACTTCTACATGTGGTTAATTTGGCTCCAAGACCTGAAACCTTGTCTGGATCACGCGGAGAACGAGGGGCATGACCTGGCCCTCAGGGTTGGGGGGAGGGATGAGGCGGCCCTGAAGGCCTGGCTCTCCTCCTCGTGCGATAGAAAAGCCCTGGCATGTGCCTCCAGCAGCGGCCTGTCCTCACAGCCACGCCACGGCTAACTGCCATCGAAGGGTGTCATTCTGGAAAAACAGCAGCTGATGACACTGACATTCTGTTTTTTCTCCTTTCATATCATCCTGCGCCCTGCACTCCATTTTCTGCCTGTCTCCTAGGGGGCCTGGCTCTATCAATTATCTCCTCTCTCCAGAATCTTCAATCACTCCTTCCCCACTGGTATCTTCCCTCTCCCTGCCTGCAGACATGCATAAATCTCTCATACCTGAAAGAAAAAGAAAGCCGACCTGATCCTGTGGCTCCCTCCAACTGCCGTCTTAGTTTCTCCCTCCTTTCACTGCAGACACTACATTCTTGTCACCACCACTCCCGCTCAACCCCCTGCAACCTGGCTCCTCTGTGCAGAGCAGTCGCTTTGCCCCCCCAAATACCACTTCCCCTTCCCCCCGCCCCACTGCCACACACACACACACACACACCTTTGGTTCATGCAGACCAGATGAATGCTGACGGCATCCTTGCAAGCTGGGCTCAAGAAAGGAACTACGGGGAGCGGGAGGGCCTCTCTTTAAACTGGCACTGCTGAGCTGGTAGGATGGGGGGGGGTGGATTGCCAGGGGCCACTTGCTACTCTGTATAGCGGAAGCCTGCCTGAGGATGAAGCCCGTGTGGGGAATGGGAGCTGAGAGACGAAGAGTCCTGATGACATCATTTGAACTCCTGGATCCAGCCATGCCTGAAGTCAGATCCCTGGTGGTTTTCTATCCCTCGCATCCATAAGAGACCTACAATTCCCACAACCCTCCACTGAAGCGGCTTTCTCCAAGTACACAGTGACTCCAAGTACACAATCTTTTCTTAATCCTCGTTCCATGCTTGACGTCCCAGGCAAAGCACTTCCACTTGGCAGTCCCCCACCACCAGCTTAGGTGACATTATCCCTTCCTGATTCTCTAGTTGGCTGGCTGACAGCATCTCCCTGTGTATCACAGCATCCTCTTCTCCTCCCCAGGCTCTAAGTCTGGTTGCGCCTGAAAGCCTCAGCTCCAGCCCATCCTTTCGAGATAACTGCCATCCCTCTTTGCCTTCATCCAGCTCCTGGGCAGGCCCTGCTCACTGTCATGGGCTAAGCTCTGGCCTCTCTCCCTGGGGTACCATCTTCCACTTTCAATGACCCGTCCATTCGGTCACTTCAAACTCTGGGTACCTAGATGCAATCTGTCATCAACCCTTCGAATTGGCATATCTCTCCTAGGCTGAGAATAAAGAAAATCAAACTCCTCACTGTGTCCCCAGGGCCCTGAGTGTGGCCCCCGCCGACTTCTCCTCCTTCACATCTGTCTCTCCACGGCCATCCTGCTCCAGCCATGCCAGGCTTTGTTCCATGGACACGAGCCTCTCCCTGCCTCAGAGCCTTTGCCCTCCCGTGTCCGCTGCCAGGGACGCTCTTCCCCCAGAGCCCCACTTAACCAACTCTTCCTGACACCCTCCTTCTTGGAGGAGCCTTCTCTGCCCTGTCCCTGCGGCATCCTAGGGCCCAGCACAAACCTGGTGCCTGGAAGTGCTCAATAAATGTGAGCCAGTAAAGGGACGGGTGGTTGGCATCACCATCGGGTACCCCCTGTGCTCAGGCCTGGAGGCTGGGGGACGCCCCCTCTACCTGTCGGGTCTTCCGCACCTCCTCTCCCCTCTCATCTGTCATCAACGAGACCCCAGGAGTTCCTCTCATCCTTCCTGCCAGGCACGAGGCTGAACATCTGGCAGAAGGAACTTCCCATAGGGATCATCACGACCTCGGTTTATTGCGATTTGATCGCCTCGGAATGAAATGAATCGGCCGGGCTGGTCTGCAAGGGCACCGAGGAGAAAGGACCAAAAGACACACGCGTCAGGGACTCAGCCTGCCTCTCTCTGCCCAGGTGTGCAAGAAAGGCAGGACTTGGCTTTCATCCTGAGTCTGCCTGCTGACCTATTCTCCCCGAGATGTGCGCTCTGGGTTTTGAAAGCAGAGAGGTGTGGACTTTGTCCTGGACCTCTCAGATGTGACAGCCGGCTGGGGCCCACGTGGCCCTGTTTGCAGGAGAACACACGACTCACTAGTCCTTGGGAGTCCAGCAACTGCTGGGATCACTGCTTTGTCCTGTCTGTCAACATTCCTGCCCACAAATCTGAATGGACACAGGAAAGCTATTGCTTTAATGTGCCGTCAACATGGTCCGGGAGGGACCAGTGATATGAGATGATGTGACTGAAGATTCAAAACTACTCCTTGGTGGAAATTGCAAAGTTCTGAACTTTATAAAAATCATGGGCACCACCAAGAGGTAGGTATTAATTGCTAATAAAATGGGAAGTAAAAGGCACATAGTGAGAGGCAACAGCGCCAGGTTTATTCTAAATGAATGGCCTTTCAGCCAGCGCTGATTGGACAAGGAGTGGACACCTGACCCAAGCCGGCCAATCAGCTTCTTCCCTGAGATTTTGGAATAGCATTCTGGAGCTAGAGCTGGGAAAGGATCAAATTTGGACTGTGAGGCCATTTCCTGCTACGTGCAGAGGAAGAGGGAGGGAAGATGGCCCTGCAGAGAAGCAGAGGCAGGGCCCAGCAGCCCTGGAGAGTCCAAGAGAAGCCTCCTTGGTGACTGCTGCCTTTCCTTTTTCTTTTCTCTTTTTTAGGGCCACACCAGTGGCATGGAAGTTTCTGAGCTCGGGGTTGAATCAGAGCTGTGGTTTACACCTCAGCCACAGCAATGCAGGATCTGAGCCACATCTATGATCTACGCTGCAGCTTGCAGCAACGCCAAATCCTTAGGCCACCAATCGAGGCCGAGGGTAGAAGACACATTCTCATAGACACTATGACGGGTTCTTAACATGCTGAGTGACAGTGACAACTCCCCTGCTGCCTTTCTGACCCCTGCTCCGAATTCCATGTGATGTGCAGCTATGGGCTTCCTGTCTTTGGGGGTCCAGGACCTTCTCAAATAACATACCCTTTACTGTTCAAACCAGGCTGATGAGATTTTATTCACCTGTAGCTAACTGACCTCTGATAAAGACACAACCAAAACACAGATGTCATTACAACGAGATACTCTGTTGGACACAAGGATTTCCAGGCTCTGCTTTATGGTGACAGCACAGTTCCAGTCCCAGGGAGGAACCTGAGCAGTCATTCATCCTACAAGAATCGTTGGAGGGCTTGGCCCACAGCTTTCCTGAAGGCCACGGCTATGGGATTTGGCTCTATGTAATGAGTAATTTAAAATTTCTAAGCAACTTTCCCTCTTAGCATGATCAGCTTAACAAGCATGAAATCTCGGGGGCTCAGTTCTTAATGTGTGTGGAGCCAAGCAGTGAAATGCCTGGAAAGAAATTAAAGTGAGACAAAGTCTTCTGAATATGGACAAGTTAGAAAAAGGCCCATCACCTCATAACTGCCAGAGGATCCTTGGGTCTGTTTACCAGGAAGGCTTGGAATTACCCAGTTCTCCTGGGGCAGGCAGCTGACAACAGCTGGGCAACAACACTATAGGCTAGCAGTTTGAAGCACGGTTGATGGAGCAGGGCTGCCTGGGTTCAAATCCTGCTCTAACCCTTATAGGCTGTGTGACTGGAGGAAAGGTACTTAAGCCTCACATTTTCTTTCTTTTTTTTTTTTTTTTCCTATTTATTTATTTATCTGTTTTCCATATGTACCCACGGCATATGGAGGTTCCCAGGCTAGGGGTCGAATCAGAGCTACAGCTGCCAGGCTACACCACAGCCACAGCAATGCCAGATCCAAGCCGCGTCTCTGACCTACACTCGGCTCACGGCAATGCCAGATCCTTAACCCACTGAGCGAGGCTAGGGATCAAACCCACAACCCCTTGGATACGCTAAGTGGGGTTCGTTACTACTGAGCTGCAATGGGAACTCCTCTTTTTTCTTTTTCAATCATATACGGTGTCCGGTAGTTGAACGTCCATAAACACGACCAAGTGATCAACAGCATAAATCGAGGTTCCATCCATCGCCCTACAGTTGACCCCCTTCATCCATGTTGCCCACACCCCAAATTCCTTCCCCTCTAGTAACTACTAATCTCTTCTTTGTAACTATGAATTTTTGTTTTGTTTTGTTGATTTTGTGTATTAGATTCCATATATGAGTGAGGTCACGGGTATTTGTCTTTCTCTGTTGGACTTATTTCACTTAGCATAATACCCCCAAAGTCCATCCACGTTTTGCAAATGGCAGGATTTGGTTCTTTTTTTATGGGTGAATCGTATTCCACTGCACATGTATTATTCCATGTAGACATGTATATACATACATATATATGCATATGTATGTAAAATATACATATGTGATACACATATATATGTATATTTACATATGTCTAGACACAGGTATACATGGAATATATGTGTATACACATACCACATCTTCTTCATCCATTCATCAATGGACACTTAGGTTGTCTCCACATTTGCCTCTTGTAAATAATGCTGCAATGAACATGGGGTGCATATATCTTTTTGAATTACTGCTTTCATGTTCTTCAGATAAATACCCAGACGTGGAATAACTGGGTCATACAGTAGTTCTATTCTGAGTATCTTGAGGCGTCTCCATACTGTTTTCTGCAATAGCTGTACTAATTTACCATCCCCTCACCAGAGTACAAGAGTTCCCTTTTCTCCACAGCCTCTACGCCATTTGTTATTTCTTGATCGTAGCCATCCTAACAGGTGGGAGGTGATACTGTGATTTTGATTTGCATTTCCCTAATAATTAACAATATTTAACATCTTTTCACGTGCTTGTCGGTTAGCTGTATGTCTTCTTTGGAAAAAGTATCTATTCAGAGCCCCTTCCGACTTTTAAATCTGGTTGTTTGCTTTTTTGTTGTTGAACTGAATGAGTTCTTTATATATGTTGGATATTAACCCCTTAAAAGATATATGATTTGCAAATAAAGAAAGATATATGATTTGCAAATATCTTCTCCCATTCAGTAGGTTGCCTTTTCATTTTTTTTTTTTTTTTTTTTTTGTCTTTTTGCCATTTCTTGGGCTGCTCCCGCAGCATATGGAGGTTCCCAGGCTAGGGGTCTAATCGGAGCTGTAGCCACTGGCCTACGCCACAGCCACAGCAACGTGGGATCCGAGCCGCGTCTGCAACCTACACCACAGCTCACGGCAACGCCGGATCGTTAACCCACTGAGCAAGGCCAGGGACTGAACCCGCAACCTCATGGTTCCTAGTCGGATTCGTTAACCACTGCACCACGACGGGAACTCCTGCCTTTTCATTTTGATAATGGTTTCCGTTACTGTACAGAAGCTTTTTAGTTCGATGTAGTCCTATTTATTTATTTTTTCTTTTGTTTCTCTTGCCTTTGGAGGCAGATCCATAAAAACTTCACTAAGGCTGATGTCACTGAGATTAAACATATGCCTATGTTTTCTTCTAGGAATTTTACAGTTTCAGGTCTTATAGTCAAGTCCTTAATCCATTCTGAGTTAATTTTTGTGTATGGTGTAAGTTAGGGGTCTAGTTGCATGTAGCTGTCCAGTTTTCCCAACACCATTTATTGGAAAGACTCTCCTTTCTCTATCGTTTGTCTTTACTCCTTTGGTGTTGGTTAATTGTCCACATATATGTGGGTTTATTTCTGGACTCTCAATTCTGTTCCATTAATCTGTGTGTCTGTTTGTGTGCCAGTATCAAACTCTTTTGATTACTACAGCTTTGCAGTATTGTTTAAAATCAGGGCGCATGATAACTCCAGCTTTGTTCTTCCTCAAGATTGTTTTGTCTATTTGGGGTCTTTTATGGTTCCATACACATTTGAAAATTATGTGTTCAAGTTCTGTGAAATACGCCATTAGAATTTTGATGAGGATTACCTTAAACTTATAGATTGCTTTGGATAATATGAACATTTTACCAATATTAATTCTTCTAACCCATGAGAAAGGAATATCTTTCATTTGCGTGTGTGTCCTCTTCAATTTCTTACATCAGGGTCTTCTAGTTTTCAGTGCACAAGTATTTCACCTCCTTCATTAAGTTTATTTGTAGGTATGTTAGGAGTTCCGGTCGTGGCACAGTGGAAAGGAATCCGACTAGGAACCATGAGGTTGTGGGTTTGATCCCTGGCCTTGCTCAGTGGGTTAAGGATCAGGTGTTGCCGTGAGCTGGGGTGTAGTTCGCAGACATGGCTTGGATCTGGCATTGCTGTGGCTCTGGCATAGGCTGGTGGCTACAGCTCTGATTCGACCCTTAGGCTGGGAACCTCCATATGGTGTGTGTGCAGCCCTAAAAGGACAAAAGACAAAAAAAAAAAAAAAGTATTCCTAGGTATTTTATTCTTTTTGATGCAATTGTAAATGGGATTGTTTTCTTTATTTCTTTTTCTGATAGTTCGTTATTAGTATATAGAAAGGCCACATGTTTCTGTATATTGATTTTGTATCCTGCAATTTTAGTTAATTCACTCATCAGGTATAAGGTTTTTTAAACTATTTTTAATTAATTAATTAATTATTTTTGTCTTTTTGCCTTTTCTAGGGCCACTTCCCATGGCATATGGAGGTTCCCAAGCTAATTGGAGCTACAGCCGCCAGCCTACACCAGAGCCACAGCAACACCAGATCCAAGCCTTGCCTGCGACCTACACCACAGCTCATGGCAACACCAGATCCTTGACCCACTGAGCAAGGCCAGGGATCAAATCCGCAACCCCATGGTTCCTAGTCAGATTCGTTAACCAGTGAGCCACGATGGGAACTCCTAAACTATTTTTTTACATTAAAGACATCACCTGCCACTCTTTTTTTTTTTTTTTTTTTTTTTGGCTGTGCCTGTGGCATACAAAAGTTCCTGGATCAGGAAGTGAACCTGAGCCACAGCAGGGACAATACTGGGTCCTTAACCACTGGGCCACCAGGAACTCTAGTTATAAGTTTTTCTGATGGCATCTTGAGGGTTCTCCATATACATTATCATGTCATCTGCAAATAGTGACAGTTTTATGTCTTCTGATTTGGATGGCTTTTATTTCTTTTTCTTGCCTAATTGCTATAGGTCTTCCAATACCGTGTTGAATGAAAGTGGCAAGAGTGGGCATCCTTGTCTTATTCCTGATCTTAGAGGGAAAGCTTTCAGTTTTTCACCCCTGAATATGATGTTAGCTGTGGGTTTGTCATATATGCTCTTTATTATGTTGTTCCCTCTATATCAGTCTTGTTGAGAATTTTTATAAGTAAATAATGAATATTGTCAAAAGTATTTTTTACATCGATTGAGAGACTCATGATTTGTATCCTTCATTTTGGTGTATCATGTATTGACACATGCAGCAACAGCAGCGACCTGAGCCACAGCAGTGACAAAGCTGGATCTTTAACCTGTTGAGCTACCAGGGAACTCCTTACATGTTTTCTTATTATTAATTAGTATCATTTCTTTTCAGCTTAAAGAAGTCACTGTAGCATTTCTTATAGGGCTGGTTTGGTGGTGATGAACTCCTTTAGCTTTTGCTTATCTGGGTAACTCTTTTTTAAAAATTTTACAGAAGTATAGTTGATTTTTAATGGTGTATTATTTCTGCTATACAGCAAAGTGATTCCGTTACACGTATACACGTATCCATTCCCAAAGAGGTTATCAGAATATTGAGTCGATGTCCCTGTGCCATACAGTAGGTTCCCGTTGATCGTCCATTCCACATACTATACTGTGCATGTGCCATCCGAAGTGCTTATCTAGGAAACTCTTTTTTTTTTTTTTTTTGTCTTTTTGTCTTTTTGTCATTTCTTGGGCCGCTCCCTTGGCATATGGACGTTCCCAGGCTAGGGGTCGAATTGGAGCTGCAGCCACCAGCCTATGCCAGAGCCACAGCAACATGGGATCCAAGCCGCATCTGCAACCTGCACCACAGCTCATGGCAACGCCAGATCCTTAACCCACTGAGCGAGGTCAGGGATCGAACCCGCAACCTCATGGTTCCTAGTTGGATTCGTTAACCACTGAGCCACAACGGGAACTCCAAAAACTCTTAACCTCTCCTTTAATTCTAAATTATAACCTTGCTGGGCAGAGAATTCTTATTGGAAGCTTTTTTCCCTTTCAGCATTTTCAATATGTCAGGCCATCCTCTTCTGGTCTGTAAAGTTTCTCTCTCTCTCTCTTTTTATTTTTATTTTTTGGGTCTTTTTGTCTTTTTAGGGCCACCCCCCGTGGCATATGGAGATTCCCAGGCTAGAGATCTAATCAGAGCTGTAGCCACTGGCCTACGCCACAACCACAGCAATGCCAAATCCAAGCCGAGTCTTCGACCTACACCACAGCTCACGGCAACACCGGATCTTTAACCCACTGAGTGAGACCAAGGATCGAACCCACAACCTCATGGTTCCTAGTCAGATTCGTTAACCACTGCGCCACAACGGGAACTCCGTGGTATGTAAAGTTTCTGCTGAAAAAATGCACTGACAGCCTTATAGGGTTTTCCTTGCACATCACAAGTTGTTTTTCTCTTGCTGCTTTTAAGATTCTCTTTACCATTTTAATTATAATGTGCCTTAAAATGTGTCTCTTTGGGTTCATCTTATTTAGAAATCTCTGAGCTTCCTGCACCTGAATATCTTTTTCCTTCCTCAGATTAAGGAAGTTTTCATCTACTACCTTTTCAAATAATTTTGCTTGTTCTTTCTCTCTATATATTTCTGGGACCCAATACTGGGAATGTTATTCTGCTTGATGTCTCAAGGGTCCCTTAAAATACCTTTATTCTTTAAAACTCTTTGTTCATCTTGCTGCTCTGTCTGGGTGAGTTCCATTCCTTTGTCTTCCAGCTTGCTGATCTGTTCTTCTACTTTATCCAATCTGCTGTTGAATCCCTTCAGTATATTTCTCAGTTTAGTTGTAATTTCTGTTTGATACTTTCCTATATCTTCTTTCTCTTTGTTGAAGTTCTCATTGTGTTCATCCACTCTTCTCCCAAGTTCTATGAGATCTTTTGACCATTATTTTGAACTTTTTTTTTTTTTAATCTTTTTAGCTCCACACCTGAGACATATGGAGGCTCCCAGGCTAGGGGTCGAATAGGAGCTGTAGCTGCCAGCCTACACCACAGCCACAGCAACTCAAGATCTGAGCCATGTCTGCGACCTACAGCACAGCTCACAGCAACGTCAGATCCTTAACCCACTGAGCAAGGCCAAGGTTTGAACCTGCATCCTCATGGATACTAGTTGGGTTCTTTAACCACTGAGCCACAACAGGAACTCCTATTTTGAACTTTTAATCCAGTAGATTGCTTATCTCTGTTTATTTAGTACTTCTACTGTGGTTTTGTCTTATTCTTTCTATAGGACCATATTCCTGTTGCCTCATTTTGCCTAATTCTCTGTGTTTGTTTCTATATATTAGGTAAATCAAAGAGTGGCCTTATGTAGGTGTCCTGTGGAGCTCAGAAATGCAATCCTGCCTGGCTGCCAGAGCCAAGTGCTCAAGGGGCATCCCCCACATGGGCTGTGTGCACCCTCTTGTGGCAGGGTCACAGATGCTGCCCCCATGCACTGGTGGGAAGGGCTGGACACTGGAATGACTGCAGAGCTGGCCACAGTGGCTGCTGAGTGCTAGTGGGCAGGGTTATCAACCAATCAGCTGTGAGGCCTGGCCGAGGTACAGGGGTGAATGGAGCTCTAAGTGGGGTGTGCCTACTGGCACTAACAGGCTAAAGGGAGAATTCCAAAATGGTACCCACCAGCATTGGGCTCAGTAAGGTAGCCTGAGATTGCAAAACCGGTTCCCAGGGAGCATTCCAACTGGTTCCTGCCTCTCCAGCAGATGCTTCAAGATTAGTAGGTGGGTCCCCCTCACAGGTGGTCCATGTGCTTTTCAATCCAGTGCTTCTGTGCTGGTTTTCAGGTTGAGTTAGCCTGTGAGTAAGCCCTTTAACAGGGATTTTTCCATTCTCTGCAGTACCTTAGTCTTCCTGGGCATATTCCCTATTGGTTTTCAAAGCCAGATGTTTTGGGGCTCATTTCTCTTGTGCAGGATCCAAAGATTGGGTGTTTGATGTGGCACTTGAAGCCTTTATTCTCTGGGGAAGATAACTGGTACCTTGATAATCCCTCCCATCTGTGGATTGTTTTGGCTGGGGTGTGGTTTTTTTTCCCTTGATGAGATCCTCTCTCTGCCTCTCCTACCCGCCTTGATCCTTGCGGTCCTTGCACTCTTCCTTGTGGAAATGGTCCAGTTTTCAGGTCTTTTTCAGAAGGAATTATCCCATAATTAGTTGTGGATTTGTTGTGTCCATGGGAGGAGCTGCGTTCAGGGCCTTCCTGTGATGCCGTCTTGAACTTCCCATCTTATCCTGCTTCCTTCCTTCCTTCCCTCCCTTTCTTTCTTTCTTTCTTTCTTTCTTTCTGGTCACACCTGTGGCATATGGAAGTTCCTGGGCCAGGGGATGAATTGGAGCCACAGCTGCTGGCCTACAGCACAGCCACAGCAACGCTGGATCTGAGCCACATCGGCAACCTGGTGTGTGCAGCTTGTGATCTATGCCAGATCCTTAACCCACTGAGCGAGGCCAGGAATCAAACCCACATCCTCATAGATACTAGTCGGGTTCTTAACCTGCTGAGCCACAATGGGAATTCCTTACCCTGTTTATTACATCACATTTTCATTGCCTGAAAAATGAGGCTGGTGTGAGGATTAAATGATCTCATTTGAGTAATGCGCCCAGATGAGAGCCTGGCTTACTGCAAACATGCGGTGCATCCAGCCTTTGCAGTCCTTCTTTCCGTCATTCTTCCTGCACTGCCGAAGACTTGCCAGGAGTCAGGCATGAGGACCCCAACACAGGTAAGACACAGTCCCTGCCCTCAAAAGGCTTTGGTTCTTGTCTTCCACTTTGCTCTCCTCTCCAGTGCTCAGTCTCAGGGTTAAATCTTGGTGGCAGGTGGGCAGCAGAATCTGTAAGGCTGAGGAACCAGTAGGGGAAGCTCTACCTGGGAGAAGGGAGCCAGCCACTCACCATGGAGAGGCCCTCAGTGTCAGAGGAACCTCTCTCTCTGGTGCCCTAAGTGACATCAAGGGTCTGGAAGAGGGCACAAACTCTCCATTTTTCTTTTCTTTTTTTTTTTTTTTTTTTTTTTTTGCTTTTTAGGACCACACCCACGGCATATGGAAGTTCCCAGGCTAGGGGTGGAATCAGAGCTGTAGCTGCCCACCTATGTCACAGTCACAGCAACACAGGATCTGAGTCGAGTCTTCAACCTACACCACAGCTCATGGCAATGCCGGATCCGGACCTAATGAGCAAGGCCAGGGATTGAACCTGCATCCTCAGGAATACTAGTTGGATTTGTTTCTGCTGTGCCACAACGGGAACTCCCCTCTCCATGTTTCTAAGTGTAGACTTTGCAAGACCTTTGGGGACTGCTCACTAGTCAATAATAGAGCAGATGCTAGAGACATGCAAATCAAAGCTATTATGAGGTACCCCCTTACACCAGCCAGAATGGCCATCATCAAAAAGTCTACAAACAATAAATGCTGGGGAGGGTGTGGTGAAAAGGGAATCCTCTTACACTGATGGTGGGAATGTAAGTTGGTGCAAGCACTATGGAAAACAGTACAGAGAGTTCCTCAAAAAAATAAAACTAGAATTACCATGTGATCCAGCAGTCCCACTCTTGGGCCTCTCTCTGAAGAAAACCATGACTTGAAAAGATACATGTGGAGTTCCCAACATGGCTCAGCGGAAACGAGTCTGACCAGTATCCAGGAGGATGCAGGTTTGATCCCTGGCCTCGCTCAGTGGGTTAAGGATCCAGTGTTGCTGTGAGCTATGGTGAAGGTGTAGCTATGGTGCAATGGCTCGTATCTGGCGTTGCTGTGTCTATGTAGCTCTGATTAGACCCCGAGCCTGGGAACCTCCATATCTGTGGGTGCAGCCCTAAAAGGACAAAAAAAAAAAAAGAAAAGAAAAGGTACATGTACCCCAGTGTTCATTGTAGCACTATATACAGTAGTCCAAACATGGAAGCAACCTAAATGTCCATCAACAGAGGAGTGGATAAAGAAGACGTGGTGCATATCCACAATGGAATACTACTCAGCCATAAAAAAGAATGAAATAATGGCATTTGCAAGAACATGGATGGATCTAGAAATCATCATGCCAAGTGAAGTTAGTCAGACCATGAGACACAGATGTCACATGCTCTCACTTATATGTGGAATCTAAAAAAAAGGATCCAACGAACTTCTTTGCAGGACAGAAGCAGACTCATGGACTTTGAAAAACTTATGGGCACCAAAGGAGACAGGTTGTGGGGGAGATATGGTTGGGGGCGGGGTGGGATGGAAATGTTCTAAAATTAGGTTGTGATGATGGTTGTACAGCTATAAACATAATAAAATCCATTGAATTAAAAAATAATAGAGCAGATGCTAATGGAGTAAACACTAAAAATATAAACATTGCTAAAAATATAAACACTGGCTTTGCAGACAGATACACCAAGAAGTAGTCAGAGAGTGGGGGTGATGATGATGATGATGATGATGATAACAATGAATGTGATGATGATGGTGATGGTGATGATGATGGTGCTGATGAGGATGGTGATGATGATGAAGATGGTGATGATGATTGATGATGGTGATGATGGTGATTGATGATGATGGTTATAATGATGGTGATGGTGATGATGGTGATGATGCTGATGATGAAGATGGTAATGATAATGGTGATGATGATGGTGATGGTGCTGATGGTGATGATGATGATGGTGCTGATGGTGATGATGATGGTGATGGTGCTGATGATGGTGGTGATGATGATGATGGTGATGATGATGGTGATGAAGATGGTAATGACGATGATGGTGATGATGATGAAGATGGTAATGATGATGGTGATGATGGTGCTGATGATGATGGTGATGATGGTGGTGATGATGATGGTGATGGTGCTGATGATGATGGTGATGGTGCTGATGATGATGGTGATGATGGTGATGATGATGGTGATGATGGTGATGATGAAGACGGTGATGTTGAAGATGGTGAATAGCAGCAGCTAACATCTGCTGGATGCTCTTATGCGCCAAGCACCAAGCCAAATGCTGCACAGGTATGATCTCATTTGATCCTCCCAGTACCCCATGGGTTGGGTATTACTGATGTCCTTATAAAGGAGGAAACTAAGGTTCAGGGGGGTTTCAGACCTTGCCCACGGTGTCAGTTGGTGGTGGGGAACCAGGCTACATGCCCAGGTGGCTTGATTCCAGGACTTGTGCCCCTATGTGGTAAGGGGTGGGGTTAAATTCAAGGGATCTGGAGGTGAGCCCTGCCTTGGTAGGTCCAGGTACTCTGTGGACAGTAGAGGATCTAGAAACTAGGGTTGAAATGACAGCCACCACTTCTGGAGCACTTTCCACATGCCAGGCTCTGGGCACTCGTTTTGGAATCCATCATCTCATTCATTTCTTACCGCACCCCCAGGGGATGGGGCTTCATTTCCACTTCACAGATGAGGATGCTGAGACTCAGAAAGGGAAAGTGCCCAGCTCTAGAAGTCTCAGATCTATACGTAGCAGAGTTGGAATTCAAATGGTTTGACTCCTAGTTGCTAGGCTACACTGTCCCAGTGGCCAAATCTGAGTGCAAACACTGAGAAACCCAGCCATTGGCACCTCCTTTCAGTTCTCGTGGAGATAATCTACTGCAAAGTTCACAAAGCAGGTGAATCCCGCTAGCAGATGTGCGTTTTTTTTTTTTTGACCCACAGAGCGGTTTAAAAATAATCTCCATCAGTTGCCAATGTTGAAAAATAAGAAGAGTCTACATTTCTGATTTCTCTCAGTAAAAGGAAAAGGGAGATCTGGCCCATTGGCCTTGAATTCCTGAATGCCCCCACGCCCCCTTCAGATGTGTTTGTGCTCTCCAGTCTGCCACAGTCCCCACCGCACCCTAGAGTGTTTCCGACCCCCAGGCAAGAATCGATTGCTATTTTTTATGTTTTGTTTTGTTTTCTTTTCAGCACCGCACCCACAACATACGGAAGTTCCCAGGCTAGGAGTCACATTGGAGGTACAGCCCCCAGCCTAGGTCACAGCCACAGCGACGCCAGATCCTAGCCACATCTGCAACCTATACGGCAACTCATGGCAAAGCTGGATACGTAACCCACTGAGCAGGGCCAGGGATCGAACCAGCATCCTCATGGATACTCGTCGGGTTCTTAACCTGCTAAAGTACAACAGGAACTCCTCGATTGCTACTTATCATCACATTTGCCCTAATTTTCTAACATACAGTTAAGAGTAAAGAGAAGTAATTAGAGACCAACTTCTCTATCAGAGGTGGAATAACAGTCTGAATTGGAAAAGCCAGGCTTTGCAAGCACGGAAGCAAGGACAAACTTATCTATGAGTTTCACATGCGAAGTGTGCCCTGCCCATTTCACGCACGGCTGCCACCCCTGTGGCCCGAGACAGTGGATTGGTGACCCTTGGTTGAGAAGAACCCTCCTCACTTTGCAGATGAGGAGCCTGAGGTCCAGGGAGCAAAACGCCTTCATGCCCATCAGCGGCCCCAGCTCAGGTGAGACGGCTGCCAAGATCGCTTTTTTAAAAATCTTTTTTAGGGCTGCGCCTGCAGCATATGGAGATTCCCAGGCTAGGGGCCAATTCGGAGCTGTAGCCTCTGGCCTACGCCACAGCCACAGCAACACCAGATCCAAGCCACCTCTGCGACCTATACCACAGCTCATGGCAACACCTGATCCTTAACCCACTGAGCGAGGCCAGGGATCAAACCTGCGTCCCCATGGATATCAATTGGACGTTGTTACCACTAAACCACAGTGGAACTCCCCAAGACTGCTTTTCGAGCTTGCTTACCTCTGCCGGCTGGCTGCCCATCACCCTGGCTGTTGCTGCGGGGGTCCTTCCTCAGGCCCCTCCTCCCACTAGCGGGGTGCTCCCTGTTGGCGGGCTGGCTAAAGATGTCATCAACGCAGACTTTGGGGGTCGCCCTCTGGACTCGCTCCCCGGCGATGACATTCCAGCTGCTTGGCCGCCCTGGCTCACGCCTGGGGCCCTTGGCCTCCGTCTCCCCAGGCCCCTCCCGGATGACAGCCTCCGATGGGAGCCTGCCCCTCCAGTCCAGTGGCTTCTCCGGGCTCAGCCAGAGGGGTTTCGACTTCGGGCCTCCCTGCTTTCTGCCTCTCCCCGCGGGAGCAGGTTGTAACCAAGATGGGGTTTTCCCTGGCGGCTCAGAGATTTTTCTGCCTGTGAGGTTTTCCAGCTGTTGGATCAGCGACAGCTCCTGGTCAAGAAAAGGAGGGCGTTCGGCAGCGGGGGAGTGGGGAGGGCCGGTGGGTGCGCCACCCGTCGAGGATGGGGCGGCTGAGCAGCTGACCTCTTCCTCTACCTTGGCCAAGCTGTCTTTCGTGCAATCAGGGGAACTCATCCTTTCGCCAAATGCATTTCCTTGTGAAGCAACTTTCACATCCTCTGCTTTTTCTGCGGGCTGCGAATAACTGACACCAAGCTCCTCGTCCCCATCTGTGCCAGCCATCTTGCGGGCGTCTTTGCTTTCGTCCGAGGGGGCAGAAACGCTGTTCTCCATGCTCTCATGGGGCAGGCCCATCAGGATGCTCTGGCCAGCCGGGGCCTCGCCACCTCCTCTGTCTAAAGTGCCATCAAAGATGAGCTTCTTGTTGACATAAAGCTTCACATCCTTGGCCCCGATGTCGAGATCCTGAAAACACACAATTGCACAAAATGAAGATGCGTGGCCTCGAACGGATGTCTCAGATTTGGAAAGCGGCAGACGAGAAAAGAGAAATGTGGACTGCCAGAAACGCGAGCTTTCGGAAACGACAGCACTGGGGCTGGTAAATCAGGCTCTGAGTCATTTCGGTGCAAAATGGTACATACGCTATAAATCAAAGGACTTTCGCAAAGAGGCGGCCTCCATCGCCATCTTCGTCATCATTACCTCCTGCTGGGACATTTGTAATAGCCTGCTAATTGGTCTCCCTGCTTCCTGCCTCTTGCTCCTTCAACCCCAACTTCACATCGCTCCCAGAGTTAATTTTCTACAAGAGCAGCTCTGGCCCAGTCACATCCCTTTGTGAAATCCGTGAATTTTTTTTTTTTTTTTCCCACTGCCTAGAGCAGCATCCTTTAAAGTATGGTTCCTGGGCCTTTTGTGTCAGAAAAGGCACAAGAAATGCTGACTCCCTAGGTTCCATGGGTGCCCCGTTTAGGGGGGGACCCTGAAAGCAGAGCCTGAGACAAGGATTTGAGTGCAGGAAGCTGACTAGCAGGTGCTTCTAAGAGGGAAAGTCAGGGCAGGAGAAAACCCCAAATGGGTTTTAAGAAGGTCACTGCTGGAGTTCCCTGGTGGCCTAGTGGTTTAAGGATTTGGTGTTGTCATTGCTGTGGCTCAGGTTTGATCTTGGCCTGGGAAATTCCATATGCCATGGGCACGGCCAACAAAAAAGGAGGAGGAGGAGGAGGGAGGGGAGGAGGAGAAGAAGGTCACTGCTGTGGGCAACTGGGGCTTCCTCGGGGTGGGACACCCACAGAAGGCATCTCAGAAGGGTCCTTGCAAAGGCGGGAAGCTGGGCGTTCATTGCTGTTTCTCTTCCCTGCTATTGACAACCGCCCTGGGGGCGCTGACTCCCCACCATGTGCACAGGCTGAGACTTCTGTCGGTTTTGGGAAGAAGGAGGACGCAAGCAGAAAGGCTTAGAGCCTAGAAGCACTGGAGGCGGAGCCAGGTCAGGCCCCAAATGGGATCATTAATCCACTTTCCCAAACCTCATCTTCTCCCACCTTAACAGTGGTTCCACCAGTCAACCAGCTGCCCCAAACCTATGAGGCCCCAGGTCCTCTTGTTCTCTCACTCACATAGGCCATCCATCTAAAGTCCCGCGGCTCTATCTCCAAAACCCCTCCCGAATCTGACCTCCTCTCCCCGAAGAGCTGCTGCCTCCTAGCCCGGCGGGGCTGCCGTCATCTCTCCTGGAGACAAACACCACAGCCTCCTAGCTCTGTCTCCACTCTGCACCCCCTGCCCCACTTCATCTTCTACACAGCAGCCAGTCTCTCTGTCCTTCTTTCTTTTTGTCTTTTTAGGGCTGCACCTGCAGCATATGGAAGTTCCCAGGCTAAGGGCTGAATCGGAGCTGCAGCTGTCAGCCTATGTCACAGCCACAGCAATGCGGGATCCAAGCCACACCTGCGACCTATACCACAACTCATGGCAACACCAGATCCTTAGCCCACTGAGCGAGGCCAGGGATTAAACTCACATTCCACACAGACGCTATGTTGGGTTCTTAACCCACTGAGCCACAACGGGAACGCCAAAGCCAGCCTTTCTTAAAAAGCAACTTGGGTCATGGCAGCCCTGCTTAAAGCCACCCACTAACTTCCTACTACCTGAATTTGGGGTTGTCACCAAAATAGGATAAATGCCAGCTCCCTTCAGCAGCCAACGAGGCTTAAGGGACCTGATCCTGCAGTGACCTCTCTCCCCTCCTGTTTCTGCTCTCAGCACACGGCTCTGATGGCAGTTCCCTGAGCCTGCCCAGCTCATGCCCACCTCAGCACCTGGGCACTGGCCTGGACTGTCTGGTCCCGGTGACCTGCAAGGCTGGCTCTTTTTGTCTTCAGAGAGCAGCCCCTGCCCCATCCAGTTCTCTCTCCAGCCCATGACCCTGTTTTGTTTCCTTCTGGTCTCTGAAATGGTCTTGCCCATCAGCTTTCTAACTTACTTGTTGTCTTCCTCATTCAAAGTTAAGCTCCAACCCAGCAGAGACCCAACCAATCACGTCCAAGGGCCCAGCAAATACCTGGCACAGAATGGCTGCTTTACGATCCCTCTGGAATTACAAGGCAATAAACAAGGTATTTTTCTCACCAGGCAGCCCTGCTCTCTAAGAATCTTCAGAGAACAAACCTGATCAGAAAAACGGTAGCCTGCTGGGTTCAACCCCGGATCGTTTTCCATCTAGCTTTGGCTTCAGATCTGCTCTTGGACTATGGGATCTGAGACCCCCACAGGGGTCCATCAATACCTATCTCTGCCCCCCAACCCCTAAGATTCCCTGAAGGCCAGGAGAGGAAGCCCTAACTCAATGCCTAGTTCCCTGAGTGACCGCTATGAAGGATTCCGGAGCAATTTAGAATGAGAACCATCAAGGGTGGGTTACACAGCAGGAACCCAGCTTCAATCGTCCAATTGCAGCATGGCAGGCTACTATTTGCTGCCTGTCAGAAAAGTCGATTCTCCAAGCACTCCTTTCCATGTTTATATGGATGTGTTCTCTGTTGAGCGGAGGCGCAGAGCAAGCGC
Organism: Sus scrofa; assembly: GCF_054392235.1. Taxonomy (NCBI): domain Eukaryota; kingdom Metazoa; phylum Chordata; class Mammalia; order Artiodactyla; family Suidae; genus Sus; species Sus scrofa. Next base: position 19,077,780 of record NC_139385.1, read on the forward strand.
GTGCTGTGAATTAATCAGGAAATAGCTATTCGAGAAGGACGGCCTGGGCAGCTTTCAATGACTAGTTCCGCAAAAGTAGCGCCATGGAAACATCTGGAGAGACAGACACGTACTCGTGGAAAGAGGGGGCGGGGTGGGAAGGAGGCTTTTCAGGCCAGGGCAGACATGAGGCACGCTTCTGCTCTCCATCAAGAGATGCCTGGTTTTGGCCTTCCCATCGTGGCGCAGTGGAAAGGAATCCGACTAGGAACCATGAGGTTGCAGGTTCGATCCCCGGCCTTGCTCAGCGGGTTAAGGATCTGGCGCTGCTGTGAGCTGTGGTGCAGGTTGCAGATGTGGCTTGGATCCCATGTTGCTATAGCTGTGGTGTAGGCAGGCAGCTATAGCTCTGATTCGACCCCTAGCCTGGGAACCTCCATATGCTGCGGGTGTGGCCCTAAAAAAAAAAAAAAAAAAAAAAAAGATGCCTCGTTTCCACAAGGGGCTCGTTTCCAGTTTGTGAACCATCTGGAACACCGTCTGAGCTCCGCTGAGAGGGAAGGTCAAGAAGCCTGGCTGAGAGGGGAGCAGGCTGGACAGGGATCCGACCTCCAGTGCCCCCCAGGACTGGGCAAGTAGGAGAGAGGAGGAGGCAAGGGTGGAAACCACGGGGAGGGGCTGGGGGTCGTGGGGACCCCTGCCTGATGGTGCTTAAATGTGCCAAGTTCCCAACGCTCTGTAGACCAAACAGGCTGTATCTGTGGGCGGGTTTGGCCCAAGCACCCCCAGGGTGGGCTCCCGGGTGGAGAACCGTAGTAGTTCCTTCTCTGGAGATTTTAAGCGGAAACCATAAAAGTGCTCATTGTCTCAGGCTGTCCTTGGACCAGCGCCCCTAAGCGGGCATTCAGGCCCATCTGACAGATGAAGAAACTGAGGCTTCTGGGGACAGCGAGCCAGGTGGCTGGCACACTCAAGGCTGTTCTACCATCTCCCTTTGGGTCCAGCCAGATGTGGAGAGGGTCTCGTCTGGGCCGTGTGGCCCTGGATGCTGGCTGGATCTCCTGCTCTGGGTGGAACCCTGAGCCCCCACTTCTATTTTTGAAGTCGTCCCCATGGACCAACTGTCTGGCACCCCCATCGGGGCCCCGTCTTCACTCCCCATGGGACAATCGCCGTGGGCACAGGTGGGGAGCATGGGCACACTTGTGTCCTTCCAGGCTTTTCCTACATACTTGTGTACATAATGATGCCACTGTTCTCACACCTCCAGAGTGTGGTCAGAAGGCGTGAGCTGCGCAGGTGCACCGTGGAGAAGATGGGGTGCAGATTTTGCAGGTCGGTTTTCCTTGGCGTCCCCTCGGTAAACTCTGTGGGAGGGGGTACCTTCGGGAATACATCCAGGGGAAAATTCCCTCACTTCTAAAGAAGCAGCCTGCTTCCTCCTTTCCAGGGGCCTCTGGTTCCGTTTCCCCCTTTGCCTCAGCTTCCAAGAAGTCCCGGGGAAACTCCATCCTGCCAATGACCTTATACTTGGGTGGGTGGGTGGGTGCCTACTTGCTTCCTGGGTGCTAATGGTTTCTTTCCCATTTAACAAGGGTTATTGCGATGCCTTTAAAAAGGGGGACACTTCCTCAAATCCCCTTTGCAATGGATTTTTTCTTTCTTTTGCTGTTTTTTGTTGTTGTTGTTTTGCTATTTTAGGGCCATACCCGTGGCATATGGGGGTTCCCAGGCTAGGGGTCAAATTGGAGCTGCAGCTGCTGGCCTATACCATAGCCACAGCAATAAGGGATCCAAGCTGCATCTGTGACCTACACCACAGCTCATGGCAATGCCAGACCCTTAACCCACTGAGCGAGGCCAAGGACCGAACCTGCATCCTCCTGGATCCTAGTGGGGTTCGCTAACCCTGAGCCACAAAGGGAACTCCGGATTTTCTTTTCTTCTTTTGAGGGCTGTACCCGAGGCATTGGGAAGTTCCTAGAGGGATGTTAGGGGTTGAACTGCAGCTGCATCTGCGACCTACACCATAGGTCATGGCAATGCCGGATCCTTAATACTGAGCGAGGCCAGGGATTGAACCCAAGTCGTCACGGACACTAAGTCGGGTTCTTAACCCACTGAGCCACAACGGGAACTCCCTGCAAAGGCTTTTCAAAAGGGCACTTTGAACCTCTGTGGCTGGTCTGTGGTGGATGGGAACACCTTTCCTAGTCCATATCTTGACTTCATCCTCCCTTCTGGTTACAAAAATCCATCACGTTGAGGCTGTAATGCATTTTAACACAATAAAATTAATATTATTTTGCTCTCAGTAATTGAATTGACTCGGTAAGGCCACTCTCCTCGCTGGCCCTGGGGTCGAATGACGCATCATTTGCAAAGAGCACATGATGGTGGCTTGCTTCCATCATCACAGCAGCCCAAGCAGAGGTGGCAGCGGGGTGGGGGGCACGGGGGGGGGGTGTGGGCTCCTGTGCGCCCAAAGCATTTTCCCCAGAGACAAACACCTGCCCTCAGCACAGGTGACAAAGCCTGAAGGAAATCACCTGGAGCCAAGCACGAGCCAGGCCCAGGTGCCAGGTGCCAGATGCCAGGGAGAGCAAACCCTCTCTCAGCCTGGGTGCACAGCTGGAAAGGAACCAGATGTGCGCCGCTGGACCCCGATCACGCACAGCCTGTGGCGGGGGAGGCCCCCACTCTAGGGGTTCTCTCCTCTTGTGGGAGGGCGCACACACTGGTCCGGCGACACCCCAAGAACACGGGCTGCTGTCCTATCCCACTCTCTTGGCCTGGAAGTGTTGGGTCCAGAACAGGAGAGACCTAGGGTCCTGTAGGCTGACTGGGAGGCTTATCAGGGACAAGGGACTTCGGGGAGTGAGCTGCTGGCCCCTGGAGAGCCATCGCGTAGGCTTTGGGACTTGGCTCAGGAACTGCCCCTCCCCACCCCCACCTCGGCCCTCCCCCCTCTGCCCCTCGATGCCTCCTTGGGTTGAGTTGAGGGTCCTTCGCTGGACTCTGAGCCTGGGCTTGCAACCAGATCCCTGCTCCTGGGACCTCACGGCCCCAGTGCACACCTGTTCTTGCCCGGATGGAGACCTTCGGAAAAACAGGGAAGGGGCCCGGTCCCATCTGTCTTGAGGCCTGACTCTGGGAACTAAACCTGCTCCTTCCTGGAGCACCTGAACTTGAGGAGATCTCAATGACCTTTTGTATGTCCCTGGGGAGGAAGGCCAATGAAAACCTCTTTCTTTTGTCTTTTTAGAGCCACACTGGCGGCTTGTGGAAGTTCCCAGGCTAAGAGTCGAATCTGTGCGGCACCTGCCAGCCCACACCACAGCCACAGCAACACGGGATCCAAGCTGCGTCTGAGACCTACACCACAGCCCGTGGCAACGCCAGATCCTTAACCCACTGGGCAAGGCCTGGGATCGAACTGGCATCCTCATGGATACTAGTCAGGTTCGTTACCGCTGAGCCACGACGAGAACTCCCAAACCATTTGCTGTGATGTAGCAGCTTGAAGATGGTGGGACATGTGACATTTAACCTACTACATGCCACCTTGGGGATGGGGGGTGATGACTCGGATGCCTCAACGTCACAGACTCGGGTGACAGACAGGGATGGGGCTTGACAGATTGGGTCACTCACTGGTGGCCCTCCAGCTGGATCTGGGCCAGTTCGGCCCACAGAGCAGTTCGAATTTTCAGAACCGGCTGACAATATCTAAAAACAGAGGGCTTTTGCATAACAATGCGCAATTCTGGCCTCTCTTGAAAGTTTAGGCCATCTGGCGTGACAGGGCCAGGGCAGAGGAATGGCAGCTGCCCTAGGCAGGGCCCGGCTCACCAGCGACCACAGTGTCCCTCTCTATTGAAAGGCAGGGCCGGGTGGTGGGGCCGAGACTGCCTGGTAGTCATGTGATCACCAGCAAGTTGATCTGCTTCTCTGTGCCTCAGTTTCCCCACCTGGAAGATGGAGCTGATCACCAGAGGTCTGCTTGCATAGGCCTGTGGTGTGGAATAAAGGAGCTGATACACGTACAGTGCTTTGAATATGTAATATGCTCGAGACACACGAGCTGCCATCACTGTCTTGTACCCAATCCACGGCCTGGATAGATGCACCCACTGGGGCTGGCTGCTGAGAGCTATGAGGCTGGAGCCTCCCTGCCCTGCTGCAGTAATCCTGCTCCTGACCGAGGCTGGCAGCAGGCATAGGAGAACCCTATCCCCCCCAGGATGGAGCCTAAAATGACTCTCACTAACTTAAGATTAAGCGCTTCATCTGGGCTCAGGCCCCAGCAGGCAAGTCTTCTAATTTCATTTCACCCAACACATGCCACACGGGGGCCTTTCAGGATCCTGGCCTGGGTGAGACACAAAAGATGAAAGCCGGGCTCTCCTTAAGCAATTCACAAAAGCCTAAGTAATTAGGGGGTCACAGGAGTTCCCTTGGTGGCTCAGGGGAAACAAATCTGACTAGTATCCATGAGGACGCAGGTTCGATCCCTGGCCTCGCTCAGTAGATTAAAGATCCGGCATTGCCATGAGCTGTGGTGTAGGTGGCAGATGTGGCTCGGATCCCATGTTGCTGTGGCTGTGGTTAGGCCGGCAGCCGCAGCTCCAATTTGACCCCTAGCCTGGGAACCTCCCCATGCTGCTGGAGCAGCCCTAAAAAGACACAGACACACAAAAAATTAGGGGTCGCAGACTCCAGCGCCTACAGCACCACACTCGTGGGAGGTCCCCAAGTCAGAGGCTATGGGGGTCCCTGGGCTCCAGCCGGCTGGTGCAGCAGAGGGAATGATGGCAGCTGATCAAAAGCCAATTTTCCAGTGTTGTCAAAAGTTTCACGAGCTGTACAACACCATAAGGGCCAAACAGAATCTGCATGTGGGACTTATCTGGCTGGGGGCACCTGTTTGGGACACTTGAGGCTCAGGAAACTGAGGGATGCCCTAGGGACACATGTGACTTGGGGCCTGGAAGGTATGGCTGAGGCCATCAGGAGGCATCTGGGGCAGGCTAGGGGCAGGCAGGAAGCTGGCAGGGAAAGAGAGATTTACAGAGAACATTCCAAAGGCAGGGTTTGTCATAAGACCAGCGAGGCATTCCAGGGGCTGGGAAGGGCAGGAGCAAAGGCTCAGAGGACAGAGAGCTTCCCAGGGACCAGAGGGGATAAGAGTTGCCTAAGGATGGAGGAGTCAGGGAGCCATTTTTGGGGTCCGAGAGTTGGAGGAAGTCACCAGCATGTACACACGTGGAGCCTGGGCGAACATGGCAAATGGGAGAAGTGAGGTGGTGTCAGGACAATAGTGCCACTATGCCGGGGACACAAGTGGGAGTGGTGGGGACTGCGGCGCCATGACTCAGCTCCACCAAAGCTTCCAGGCGTGGATGTGACCCAGTGCGGCCAACCTTCCAGTTTCTCAATAAAAGTCAAAAATCCCTATGTTTCACGGAAGACCTTCTGATTTTTCCAAGTTGGTGATTAATTCAAAGAAATCTGAGAACACGGGTGTGAGCCAGCGGCACTCGGTCTGTGAGTGGCCTTTGGTCAGCTGGGGCACAGTCTCTGAGTCACGGTCCTTTTCTCGGGATGCCCTGGACAGCACGTGCTGGCCAGGGACTGTGGCCACTCCCCTGAGACATTCTGCAGCGGCGAGGCCCTCAGCTCATCCCCTGCCACTGTCCCAGCCCCAGTGAACTGTGGTTTGCTGTCACTCCCCTGGGCCCTCCTGCCTGGGAGAGAGCTCGCGGGGGCAGACAGCGTGTCTGATTTCTGGCCCCAGTGCATGGCCCAAGTGTGCGGCGATCGATACAGCTCTGCTGATGAGATGGAGGGACAGAGCAGATGAGTGAGCAGAGTGGGGAGACAGAGGAGCCGGCAGGCAGCGGGGGAAGGAGGAGTTGGACGTGCAACGAGGCAGGTTTGAGCAGTGGAAGTGGTAGGACTTAGGACTGGCAGCGAGGGGCAAAGGGAGGAGCACAGGATGGATTCAAAAGGTGGGAGTCAGGTGCAAAAGGATGCGGAGCCTGGAGTGGGGCCAAGGGACCTGGGGTTCAGGGTGCCAACTTGGGGTGTCAGGGCATTGCCGGGTGGAAAGGCCAAAGAAAAGTTATTTCATGGCCAGGGGCAAAGCTTGATTCAGAAACTAAGCCTTGGAGAAGGTTGGGAGCTGATGAATAAATTCAACAGCATCTAACATCTGTGTTCTTAGGGAAAATGCAAAAGGACCTAGTTTGGGTATCATTGCCCACTTTCCCTCGTGATTTTCTCTTCTTTTGGAGACAGCCCCTCGGTTTTCCATTCCCTCAAACTCACTTCATGTGGCCAAGGTGGGCCCCACCCTAGGTTGCAACCCAGACCTGGCCAGTGGGCCCTAGATCTGGGGCTCTCCCAAGGACAGTCTCTTTGTGCAAGGACAGCTAAAATCAAGAGTGAGTCTGATGGCATCAGCGACCACCACTTGGAACTGGAGGATGATGTCAACACAGAGAAAGCAGACATCTGCCCCCCCTCTGATGGAGAGGGGCAGATTGGTGATGACATCATGTGAACTCCTGGATCCGGCCATGCCTGAAGCCGGCCACCTCATACTCTCCTATAACTTGAGCCAAAGAAAACCTTTGTGTCCTTAAGCCGGATTTAATTAGGTTTTCTGTTCTCTGCTACCAAGAGGATCCTGGCTGATATTCCAGCCCTGGGACTGAGAACTTCAATCAACAGATTCAGCTACTAAATCTCTGGCCAAGGCAGGCAGGAGGTGTGGGAAGGGAGGGGGTTGCTTTGCTGTCCTAGGCTGGCCCCTCATATGCGTGAGAAGCCCTTGCTGCTTAGACATCTGTCCAGCCCCAGGTGCAGCCTGTCCCCTGGTCTGCACAGTACAGGACACGGGACTCCGCTTCTACCCTGGTTCTGCACCTGTATTCTTTTTTTTTTTTTTTTTTTTTTTTTGGCTTTTGAGGGCCGCACCCGTGGCATATGGAGATTCCCAGGCTAGAGGTCTAATCGGAGCTGTTGCTGCTGGCCTACACCAGAGCCACAGCAACACCAGATCCAAGCCACGTCTGAAACCTACACAACAGCTCATGGCAATGCCCGATCTTTCACCCACTGTGCGAGGCCAGGGATCAAACCTGCAACTTCATGGTTCCTAGTCAGATTCGTTTCTGCTATGCCACAACGGGAACTCCTGCATCTGTGTTCTTCCTTCCTGCTGGGAGTAGTCTGGCTCTGAATCCCAACCTTCCCGTTGGCATCTGAACACCACGTTGGCCCCTATCTTTTTTTTTGGGGGGGGGCCCACACCTGCCGCATATGGAAGTTCCCAGGCTAGGGGTCAATTTGGAGCTATAGCTGCCAGCCTACACCACAGCCACAGGAATGTGGGATCTGAGCCGGGTCTGTGACCTACACCACGGCTCACAGCAACACCATATCCTAACCCACTGATCAAGGCCAGGGATTGAACACACATCCTCATGGATCCTAGTTGGGTTCATTACCACTGAGCCACGGAGGCCACTCCAGGGCCCCTATGTGAAGGCAGAATTCTCTGCTCACCTCTCGCTCCCCTGCTGGTTGAGGGCTTGCTGCCAACCTGAGCCTCCTGGGACTTTCAAGGTGGCCATGCCTGTATCTTCCCAAGCATAGTTTCTGCACCCAGATTCCAGATGCGGCAGCCCACCCACCAGAGAACACCCTCCAGCATTGACAATGACCTGGACTAAGCCCGAGATCAACACCCAAGGAAGTCTCTAAGGCACTTGAGTCAGTGCCCTCCACACCCGCCACCCTAGTAAGATGCCATCATGCTCCCCAGGCCTGAGGCTGCCCCAACCCCACCATGCGGCAGAGCCATCAGGCTGCACTGACTCGGCTGCCCAAATGAAGGCCACGTCTTTGACTGCAAAGTCATTGCCATGTTCAGCCTTGGTCTGTACCCTGATCCAAACAAATCAACTGTACAAAAATCAGAGCTGACAATAATTAATTATTATGCTCTAATACCCCACCTGTAATCATATACCCCACCCGTAATCAAATATCCCTAATTTTGAGGCAATTAGGGATATTTGAATATGGTATTAGAGCATAATAATTAATTATTGTCAGGTACGATGTTGGCATTGGGGTTATATAAAAACAAACTCATCTGTTAGAGATGCATATGAAAAATTTATGAGTGAAATGATATGATAGCTACAATTTATTTTTAAATGTTAGGGAAAGAGATGAAACAAAAATGGCAGAATGCTGATAATTTTTGAAGCTGGTGAAGGGTACATAGGTTGTTACTGAACTCATCTCTTCCTATTTTTTTTTTCTTTTTTGGTCTTTTTGTCCTTTTAGGGCCTCACCCTCGGCATATAGAGATCCCCAGGCTAGGGGTCGAATCGGAGCTGTAGCTGCCAGCCTATGCCCGAGCCACAGCAACGCCAGATCCGAGCCGCATCTGCAACCTACACCACAGCTCATGGCAATGCCGGATCCTTAACCCACTGATCGAGGCCAGGGATCGAACCTGCAACCTCATGGTTCCTAGTCAGAGTCATTTCTGCTGCACCACGACAGGAACTCCTCATCTCTTCATTTTTGCACTCATTTGAGGCTCCCCCACCCTCTTGCAAAAAAAAAAAAAAAGCCCTTTCTCATTGCTCTGGGATGAACTGAGTCTACATGGTACACTTCAGAAGCACCACAACCCTCATTCAAGCTGCCAAGCTGGACTATGCTAAGAGCCTCCTCTCTGGGCTCCTGCTTTCCTTTGGAGCCTTCTCCAAACAGCAGCCAGAGTGATCATTTCAACTCTGCAATCAGATTGTGTCACCCCTTGTCCAAAATCCCTCCAATAATACTAATACTGAGAGCTGACCTTTGTCAGGAAACATTCTGAGCACTTCATATTGTATTAACTGAACAAGAATTATCCCATCTCATGCCCATCAACAGATGAATGCGTTAAGAAGGTGTGGTACATATACATAATGGAATACTATGCAGCCATAAAAAAGAATGAAATAATGCCATTTGCAGCAACATGGATGCAACTAGAGACTCTCATACTGAGCGAAGTCAGAGAAAGACAAAGACCTTATGATATCATTTATGTGGAATCTAAAATATGGCACAAATGAACCTGCCTACAGAACAGAAACAGACTCACAGACAGGGAGAACAGACTTGTGGTTGCCAAGGGGGGTGAGAGAGGGAGTGGGATGGATGGGGAGTTTGGGGTTAGTAGACACCAACTATTACATTTAGAGGAGATCGGGCGCATTTGGGGTGGTATGGCCGTAGACAAACCATCACATTTAGAATGGATAGACAACAAGGTCCTACTTTACAGCACAGGGAACTATATCCAGTCTCTTGGGATAGAAGATGATGGAAGATAACATGAGAAAATGAATGTATGTAAATGTATGATTGGGTCCCCTTGCTGTGCAGCAGAAATTGGCACAACATTGTAAATCAACTATACTTCTTCTTTTTTTTTTGTCTTTTTGCCATTTCTTGGGCTGTTCCCGCGGCATATGGAGATTCCCAGGCTAGGGGTCAAATCAGAGCTGTAGCCACTGGCCTACACCAGAGCCACAGCAATGCGGGATCGGAGCTGTGTCTGTGACCTACACCACAGCTCACAGCAACACTGGATCCTTAATCCACTGAGCAAGGCCAGGGATCGAACCCGCAACCTCATGGTTCCTGGTCGGATTTGTTAACCACCGAGCTACGATGGGAATTCCCAACCAACTATGCTTCTGAACAAGAATTATCCCGTCTTATAAACAAACTATACTTCAATTTTAAAAAATTATCCCATTTCACAGATGAGAAAACGGAGGCATAGAGGCAGAGTGTAACATGCTCAAAGTCACTCAGGGTCGCAGGGCTGGGAAAGAGGAGGAGCCAGGGTTTGCCCCAGGTGGGCTGGCTCTGACCATGCCCCATCTTGCCGCTCTTGGAATTCGAACCAGTAAAGCCCTCAAGACCTGGCTCCCACCTCCCGCTGGGACCTCCCCTTCCACGCCCCTCTGTTCACCGCATAGCCTTTGCTCCTGCTGTGCCCCTTGCCTGGAACTCTCTTCCTGCTGCTGTTCCCAGGGCTGCTCCTTCTCAACGTTCAGGTCAGGGGAAGCCTTTGATCCCCTCTGCTGAGCAGCCTAGCCTTCTCCTCCCCTGCTTCTCTCCCCTTGCCCGATTTGATCATCTCCAGAACACTTCGCATTACCTAAAGGGACACCATTGTTGACTGTCCCTTCCTCATGAGAGGGGACAAGGCTGCATGAACAGGGCCTTGCCTATTTGGTTACCATGGTTCCCTGAGCACCAAGACCTGTGTGGTCCTTTATGTAGTTGCCAGCCATATGTGGATAATTACATTAATATTAAGGTGAAATAAATTGTAAAATACAGTCTTTCAGCCACAATTCAGGTTCTCAGTGTCTGCCTGTGGCTAGTGGCTCCTGTACTGGATGGGGCTGATAGAGCCTGTTAATATCATTGCAGAAAATCCTTTTTTTTTTTTTCTTGCTTTTTAGGGATGCCCCTGCAGCATATGGAGGTTCCCAGGCTAGGGGTCGAATTGGATCTGCAGCCACCAGCCTACGCCACAGCCACAGCAATGCGGGATCTGAGATGCATCTTCGACCTACACCAGAGCTCACGGCAATGCTGGGTCCTTAACCCACTGAGCGAGGCCAGGGATCGAACCTGTGCAACCTCATGGTTCCTAGTCAGATTCGGTGCCCATGCGCCATGACTGGAACTCCAATTGCAGAAAGTTCTTTGGGGCCGTACTGGCCCAGATCAACATGACAAGTCACAAAAATGTAACACTGGGGAAATGTAACATTCATTCATTCATTTATTCAGAAACTACTTCGTCAGCACCATTTCTATGCATGAAATATGAGTCCGGGCCACTTGCTGTTGTGACCAGGCTACAGGTGGCATCTGCAACAGGGATGTGTAGGTGGAAACGGGGAAGGCGTGCCTGCTTTTACTGAATGGTGGAACCTCGTAGCAGATAAATGTGCCTTCTATAAAGGCAAACAGATGGACTGTGGGGAGCTGCTGAGAGCCCACTTTTTGGATGGGTTATTACATCCCAGGTAAGGGAGACATCGATTTCCTCCTCCTAACAGATGCCACTCTGCGGGGGAAGCGGGGTCAAGAAAGCTGCAGCTAGAGTTCCCGTCGTGGCGCAGTGGTTAACGAATCTGACCAGGAACCATGAGGTTGCGCAGGTTCGATCCCTGGCCTCGCTCAGTGGGTGAAGGATCCAGCGTTGCCGTGTGCTGTGGTGTAGGTTGCAGATGCGGCTCGGGATCTGGCATTGCTGTGGCTCTGGCATAGGCTGGTGGCTATGGCTCCGATTCGACCCCTAGCCTGGGAATCTCCATATGCGGTGGGCGCGGCCCTAGAAAAGGCAAAAAGACAAAAAAAGAAAGAAAGTAAAAAGAAAACTGCAGTAAAACCCACACACCCCATGTGCCCTTCCCACTTCTGTCCCTACTCTGCACTAGCTGGGCAAGTCATTCGATCCGGGGAAACATGAAACAATGCGACAAGCATATCATCGCATCCTCCTCCTGAGCCCAAGAGAGATATCACTGATCAATCACACACCTTTCCTGGACGGACCAGAAAGAAAATTCTAGATCCTTCTCAAGACGGCACAGCGGGCAGAGTGGGCCAAAGAGACACAGTCCATCTGGCCTGTAGGACCTCTTTAGTCTAAACCCTGGCTTCTTCACCTGCAAGGCGCGAGCCTGACAGCATCCACCTTGTAGGATGGGAGGGGGGGGCATTGATTGAGATGATTCATTTGTTCCATTCTTTGTTCTGGCCTCACAAGTTCCCCGAGTGCCTCCCCGGGGCCTCAGGCCTGCCTGATGCATGCAGCCCCGGGTCAACGGCAGCCGCTGTGACAAATACCGCAACTCCTGCCTGCCGCCCTGTGCACCCGCACGGACAGACTCCAGCCTCCGTGTCCTGACTCTGTCCTGAAGTCCCTCTCCTCAGGGCCGGTGGGCACTCAGGGCATTGCCTGATGAGCGGGTAGGGAGCCCATCCAAGTTAGCCCGAGGATTCAATGGGCAGCGTATTTTCCAATAAGAGAGACTCCCCCTTCTTCTAGCACCTTCTTTTCTCAGGTTCTAAACCAGCCTTGGTTGGATGAGCGCCTCACATTTAGCTTTTCTTCCTTGGGTTCGCAGACACAAAACACTCTATTAACAAGCCGTGTCTACCAGGCTGCACTATATTTCCTATAAACTCTCATTTTATCTCCTTTAAAACACACAGTAATGGCATTCTCTGGAGAATATTAAATCAAACCAACCTGCAGCTGCATTTGTGTGGCGCTTTCTGCCCCCGGAAAATTCTGGCAACAGATGGGTGCGCGTGACATAAGTGATGCCCCCGCCAGGGACTGCGGTCCTGCACGCTCTCCTCTGTGTAGAAACACCGCGGCCGGCCGCTCCCCAAAGCACCTGCCACGATACCCCGACGTCTGGCCCCTCTTTTCTATTCCCAGCACACAGGGAAGGCCAAGTGCAGGTTAACGGAAAAAGGCAAGGCCTCGGCCGAGAAGAAGGGATGAAGCTTATCTTCTTTGTAATCCAGCGCATAAAATCCGCTTTTCTTGGCCTGAGCTATACAGTCAATGACAGGGCCGAGCTCCAGGGCACGGGCTCGAGCAGCCAGGGCTGTTCCATTACCCATTCCAGAAGATGCTGATGACCGCCTGCCAGGAAGTGTCGGGCAGACTGGATAATGAGAGGACCCAGCCCTAGAGGCTGGCAGAGGCTGGGAGCGGCTGCTGCGGCTACACGGGCCTGAGCCGCACCGGGGCCTGGAGGAGAGCCCCCCCTGTATACATGGGCCAGGGCTGGCCCCAGGCTTGGGAGTGGGAGGGGGGGGTCGGGGCAGGGGAGGCTGACATGCCCATGGAAACCTCTGCATTTATTCCAGTGGTTTGGACTTGTTCTCAAATTTAAACTTTAAGGATTTTCTTTCTGGGGCCGCACCCACGCCATATGGGAGCTCCCAGGCGAGGCGTTGAATCGGAGCTGTAGCTGCCTGCCTACACCACAGCCACAGCAACACCAGATCTGAGCCACATCTGCGACCTACACCACAGCTGACGGCAAACCTGGCTCCTTAACCCACTGAGCGAGGCCAGGGATCAAACCCGCATCCTCATGGATACTAGTTGGGTTCGTTACCCCTGAGCCATGATGGGAACTCCTAGGTATCTGGGGGTTTTTTTTGTTTTTTGTTTTTTGTTTTTTTTTTAAAAAAAGAAAGAAAAGAAAACCTCAAAAAGAGAGAAATCAGAGAAAGTTTTTTGTTCCCTCTCTCAAGCGGCTCTGTGTGTGAACAGAGGCAGCTGAGACTGTGTCTGCCACATTAGCCTCCAGATCCCCAGAACCTAGCAGATGTTTATTCGGTGCTGGGTGAGCAGGGGGAGGGTGGGATGGAGAATCAGCAGGAAGAGGCACACGGGAAGGGAGGCCAGGAAGGAGGGAGGAGGCAGGTTAGTCTCCCCTAATCTGTGCTCGGGCCCCGGGGCAAGCATCCTAACCCCTCCTGCTCTCAGTCTCTCGTCTGGATCCCAACGGCTTCTGGCCCCTGGGGAATGAGCTCATTCAGTCATTCGACAACCGTGTGTTCCTACTTGGATAGAGCGGTGGTGGAGACAACTGGAGCCTTGCTCCCCAGAGGCCCACGTGGGATGGGGAGGCAGCTGTCGCCCCTGGTACAGGGGAGATGGAACAGGTTCGTGAGGGCCCGAAGGGCACAGGGGTCGGAGGGGCAGGCCAGCATCCCAGAAAGGGATGTCTGGGTTTTCCAGGAATCTGAGGCAGAGGCGGGCATTTCGAGTTGAGTGAGATGGGAGGGGCTGGGGGGGGCAGGGACCATGAGCAGCTGGTACTGTGGAGGGTGGCATGAGCCAGGGGCAGGTGCTGAGGGAGAGGCAGGCTTGACACGCAGGGATTAGGGGGCTCTGATGTCGCATGCAGAGATCTGACCTGGATTATCTGGGTCAAGGGGAGCCCTTGAGGGTTTGAACCCATAGAGTCATGCTCAGGCCTCCCATGGCTACTGGAGACAGACTGGAGGCTTGGGCTGGGGTCAGGGAGAGGGATTAGGAGGCTGGACTCTTCGTATGTCTCTGCCTTGGCCCAGGTACCTCCTTCCACCAGAAATCCGCTCCCTTATCTGCCTTGCTCAGTGCCTCTCTGTCCACTAGAGTTCAGGTATGTGCATCTTCAAGAACCTCCCCGGGCCTCTCCCAGCCTGAGGCGGGCTCCCTCCTCCTGGCTCCAGGGAGCACAAGCTGGGAAAGGCCAGCTCCAGCCCAAAGATGAATTTTGGTTTGGACTGTAGGGTGATTTCAAAAGAATTTAAAGTAGCTATTGGAGTTCCCATCTTGGCACAGCAGAAACAAATCCGACTAGGAACCATGAGGTTGCGGGTTCGATCCCTCGCCTTGCTCAGGGGGTTAAGGATCCGGTGTTGCCATGAGCTGTGGTGTGGGTCGCAGATGCAGCTCGGATCCTGCGTTGCTGTGGCTGTGGCATAGGCCAGCAGCTGTAGCTCCAATGGGACCCCTAGCCTGGGAACTTCCATATGCCATAAGTGTGGCCCTAAAAAGCAAATCAAATTAAATTAAATTAAACAAAAAGAAAGTAGCTACGGACATGTGCAAACAGAACAACTCATCTCAAAATCCGGATTCCCAGCTTCTTGGGCATGTTCAGGAGATCCAGTAACACTGGCTGGTACTGCTCTGTAGTGGCCATTAGTTAAAGGCGAAAAATGACCCACTTTTACCTGGGCCATGTGCTTGCCAGTCTGCCACACTCCCCACCAGGCCCTAGTGTCTCTCTAATAACATTGAAGCTGAGGATCGGTTCCCATTTATCATCTCGTTTGTATTATTGTTTCCCTTTTAGCAGATTAGAAAGTAGAACAATTCTTGCCCCCCTTTTCTATCATAAGAGGGGAAACCAGGATAGGCTGAGGGGGTCCTCTCCCTCCTCACTCACTGAGTTCCCTGCTGAGTCCCTGGGGCTTCTGTTTGAAATCCTGGGCACTCTGGGTTTAGCTTTATCAAGGCCTTCATCCCTCAGTATCAATATTTCTACTTTTACTTGTCTGCTAGTTTTTATTTTACTTTATTTTACTGGCCGCCACGTGCAGTGGCTTCATGTGGGATCTCATTCCCCTGACCAGGGATTGAACCAGGGCCTCATCCATGAAAGTGCTGAATCCTAACCCCTAGACCACCAGGGAACTCCCAGGTCTGCTGGCTTTTAGATGAGGAGTACCTCCAAGGCATAGGCTGTCTTTACATCAGTGTCCTCAGAATCAGTCACAAAGCCTGATAGCACCTAGGATGTGCTCAGTAATTGATGTTGATTGAAGGAATAACTACAAAGGAATACATGAAAAACAGCTCAGAGAAGAAAGCAAGGACGCAAGGGTGAGGGCTTGGGTGTGGGTAAGGGTGTGAGGGTAGGAAGGAGGGGAGGGGTTCTGAAACCAGAGAGACCAAAGGGCACAGAGCTTTAAGAGCCTGGCTGTTAAGAGTGGGGTCCACACCCCAGGAGCACTGGGCCGCCTGGAGCTCGTTAGACACGCAGAACCGTGGGCCCCGTCCTAGACCTGCTACATTAGAACCTGCACTTTATCCAGATTCCAGGTGAGTCACTGCGGATCATAGTTTGAGAAACGCTGACTAAGTGAATGGTCCTGGAGTCTGACTTCAAGGGTTCAAATCCTCACTCTGACGCTTACTGGCTGTGTGACTTGAGCCATATTGCCTAACCTCTCTGTGTTCCAGTTCCCTCCAAGGGTGACTGGATTTGCACTTCCCAAACCTTCAGTGGAGGCTCTGCTCCTGGTGGCTCTGATGATGCCAGGGGAGATCCCCCAAGGGGCCCTTGCTACACCCAGGTACCCATTCTGCAGCTTCAGGAATTGGGCTCTTAGATGGTGCTAAGTGCGTCCATCAGCCAAATGCCCAGCGAGGAACTGGAGTCAGTCACTTACGCCATCAGCCGTCCAGTAATTCCAAACCTTGACCTTGGATAGACCAAAGTCACGCAGCTGCCTCGTGTTGCGGATAATGAAAAAGAGCTGGAGCGGCGGGTTGAAGGGGCACATCCACAAGGAAGGGTCTTTCTTGCTCTGAAACATCAGCAAGAGAAGGAGGTGGTTAGCACATCTCTGCCTCATCCCAAAGTAAACAGGCGGTGACTATGGCAACCAGGGGAGGGTGAGAGCAGGGAGCCAGCCGCCGTCTCTACCTCTTCCAGGGTGGGGTTTCAGGACTCACCCCATCGGGACCGTACTTTGGGGTCAGGGCTACTGACCCTCATCCCCAGCACAAAGCTGTCACACGAACCCCTCTGCTCTGCCATCCAGACGGAACTTAAAATGCAGCGGGCTTTATTTTCATCATCTTAATCGGCTTTGTGGGGCGAGAGACTGTGGGGTGGGGGGGAAGGATGGGAAAAGAGCCACGACTTGAGCCATTTGATTAACCTGGCAAACAGAGTCTTTGATTTTCTTTTGTAAAACCCTGTAGAATTTGAAAAATTTAAAAATAGCAAAGAAAGAAACTGGCTCGGGTGTTTGCTGGGACAGGGCCATGGCACCGAGCCTTGGGATTTATTCTGTTCCCTTTCAGGGTTTCCAAGCCCCGGGACCCCTGTGTGCATTTCCGCCTGCCAGCGAGGCTGCCAAGGCCACTCTCAAGGCCAAAGAGGCAGAAGAGCAGGGAAGCTGCGCTGTCGTTTGCATTTGCACCAACAAAATTTCATATCACGAGTGCTTTGGATGCAGATGGAGAAAGCAAGATTGGGGGCGGTGGTGGGGGGGGGGGGCCTCTTCTCAGCTCCGGTCACCTCCTCTCCTGTCTGTTTTGTCTGCTGTCTGTCTGGACAAAACTCAGCTACTCCCAAGCATCTGCATGCTGGCTCAGCCTCTGTGCCTTGGCCCGGGTTGGACCCCTGCACGCACTGTTCTCCTGCCCTTCTCACCCTGGGAAGTGCAGCTCAAATGTGCTGAGGTCCTCCCTGTCACCTTGTCCCTTGACACAACCACTGCTTCCTCCGGTACCCATGGCCCCTTGCAGTTATCAAGTCCTTGCCTGAGGTTCTCACTTATTCAGTGGCCCACAATGACTTGTTTTCATGTCCGTGTTCCCCCCCGCCCCCAGTCAATACAGACACACACACACACACACACAACCACGCTCAGCTGGGAACTCTTCTGAGTCATTCCAGCACCCTGAGCCTTCCAGAATCCCTGGCCCATGATACATCTTTTGAATCAATGTTTTGAAAAAATAGTTGAATAAAGCAATGTATAGACAAGTGAAATGTACCTCCTAACAGCGGTACTCTCACGAAAACTTTGGAGAAGAGACTTAAACTGATCTGGCAGGCAGAGCTGTTTTGTTTAGCTCATGAAGTGTTATTTTTTTTTTTTTTTAAGGCAAATTCGTTGCCAACGCTTAAAGACAGAAGACGTCCCCTCCCCCTCGGAGCTAGATGTCTGGCTTGTCTGTAGATTTAGAAGACAGGGTAACATAGGGTCGCTGACGGCTGCTTGCCGGAGCTGAGTGCGCTGCTTTGGTGATCAGGGCGGGTGCTCTTGATGCCCCAGTCTCCACCGCTCCCTACTGTTTTCCACTCACAACACCTCCCTGGTTATGCCGCTGCCTGGCGGCTGTAGGCATTTGAGTTTAGGGTCTCTGCTTAGGAGCTGAAGGGTCATAAGTCCCATCCATCCGCCAATAAGCAACCTGCATCTCTGACACTGGCTGCAATTCCCCTCTTAATGTAAAAGGAGCATTGCCTGGTATCTGAGAATGGCTCCATGGGCTCCCATCCCCAGGACCGTGCCTGCTACTTGACGGCACGGGGAAGGAGGACACTGGGCTGCCTCTGGGGTTCCGCCGGCCCCCAGGGGACACGAGGCACAGGCTCCAGCTGCGGGGAGGACAGAGGTGGCTTGTCCCAGTGACAATGGTGCCTTTCAGGAGGGAGGAGGCTGCTTTGTTAAGGGGGAGAGATGAGTTCAAGGGGTTCGGACTTATTTTGGCAGGTTTCTCGAGCTCGGCAAGAACTTTTAGTGCTCAGGGCAGCTGCGAGGGGTCAAGGGAGCACGTTGCCGAACCCAGCGGGGGAGTCTCCTTCCTTCTCCGAGTTGGGACCTAAAATGGGTCGCTGTGGCTGCTTGACAAAGGCAGAGACTGAAGGCAGACCCTTAGACGCGGGCGAGGGGAGTGTAACTGATGCCACAGCACATTTCTGTCTGCGGGGGAGGGGGGATAACGGGGGAGCTCACTGGGAAACGTGGTCGTCAATGACAAAACGTTAACCTGCAGGTGATGCTGGGCTTTCCTAGCAACCAAGCCTCCTACTGTTTCCTTTCCACAGACAGAGCCCCCGGGAGGAAGGCGGACAGGAAGCTGCCGAGGGCTGATCCGAGGTGCACTGGGCAAACCTCCAGGTGCCAGGCCCTCTGGCCGCGCGTCTGCTGCACCTGCCCATTGAAGGTGGCGATAAAGAGGGCAGGACAAGAATCAGAGCACCTGGCACTGCCACCATGATCCCTCTGGATTCTCTCTAAGCCCTGCGGGGTGAGAACTGTGTCACCCATGTCACTGAAGGAAGAAAAGTCCAGCAAAGGTGTGGTTTGCCCAAGAGGTGGAGTGAGGATTTAAGCCTGGGCTTTTCATTCCTTCATTCCTTCATTCATTCTTCATTTGGATTCCCCCAGAAGCAGACCCTGAGGCAAGGATTTGAGTATAAGGTGTTGATTTAGGCAGCTAGAGACACACCCTTCGGGGCATGCAGTATGGAGAAGCGAGAAGGGGGAAAGGCCTTCTACAAAGAGCGTGTTACCAAGCTAGAGCGCCTGCGAGCTCCACTCCGTGCCCTCAGGCAACCTGGGAGCCAGTGCGGGACACCTCCAAGTGATTCCACTTGCAGGATGAGGGGGCTGGGGTAGTCATACCCCAGTTCCCATCACCGTGGGTTCAGGGCTGCTCCTGGGGGCCAGTTTGGGTCTGCTGCAGGGGAGGCAAAGTGGGCCCCAGAGGCCATAAAAAAAAATCCTCCAGGGGAGTCCCCTGATGGGTCTAGTGGTTAGGATAAGGTGCTTGAACCGCTGTGGCCAGGGTTCGACCCCTGGTCTGGAAACAGATCCCACATCAAGCTGCTACATGCCACAGTCAAAAAAAAAAAAAAACAAAAAAAACCCAAAAAAAACTGGTGCTGGCCATGGGCAGTGCAGTCAGCCTGGACCACTGTGGGAAGGGCAGCGCAAGTCAGCCTGGACCACTGTGGGAAGCCTGGACTGGGGGAGGCGTTAAGGCCATCTATCACTCGCTCGCTCAACAAATACTGAGCGCCTCCTGTGGGGCAGATGCTTCGCTGGATGCTGGTGTGGGCAGGGAGCCTGGCTTACCAGGTCCTGGCTCTGCGCTGGTAGGGAAGGCAAAGAAGTAACATTGCCAAGAAAAGAAAAAAAAAAAGAAAAAATCAAGCACGGGGATAAATCCGATGAAGAAAATATGAGAGAATTATTAATGGCCACAGAAAGGACCATTTCAGAAGGGATGGTCACAGGCCTTTCTCGGGGGGGGGGGGGTTGTTTGGCTTTTTAGGGCCACACCCACGGCATATGGAGGTTCCCAGGCTAGGGGTTGAATCAGAGCTGCAGGTGCCGGCCTGCACCACCGCCACAGCAATGCTCAGAATTGACCCCTAGCTTGCGAACCTCCATATGTGGCGGGTGTGACCCTAAAAAGACAAAAGACAAAAATCAAATCAAATCAAATCAAATCGCCACTCAAGTGTGCAAGTCAGTGGCTTTTTAGTGTATTCCCAAGGCTGCGCAACCATCTCCACTTTTTCCAGACGATTCTTCATCAGCCCCAAAGAAAACCTGTATACCCTTTCGGGCTCACTCCCTATTCCCACCTTCCCCCAGCCCCTGGCAACCACTTGTCCATGTTCTGTCTCTATGGATTCACCTATTCTGGACATTTTTTCTGAGCGCTTCCTACCTAGATGGTCATAAATATGTGGTCTTTCGGGTCTGACTTCCATCATTCGGCATAGTGCTTTCAGGTTTGTCCATGTCGTACCATGTGTCAGTACTTCGCTCCTTTTTATGGCTTTATCTCCTTTTACCACAGACGTGGCTCGGATCTGGTGTGGCTGTGGCTGTGGTGTAGGCCAGTGGCTACAGCTCCCATTTGATCCCTAGCCGGGGAACCTCCATATGCCGCAGGTGCGACCCTAAGAAGACCAAAAAAAAATTTTTTTTGTTTCATGATATTCCTTGTAATCCTTTCTATTTCTGTAAGTTTGGTAGTAGTGCCTCCTTTTTCATTCCTGATTTTAGTAATTTGAATAGTTTCCTTTTTTTTTTTTTTTTTTTTTTTCTTGCTTGGTCTAGCTGAAGGTTTGTTCATTTTGTTGATTCTTTCAAAAAACAACTTTTGGCTTTGTCGATTTTTCTCTAGCATTCCTTTCTTCCCTGTACATTGTTTTCCTTACAGTTACCTATTGGTCTATAAATATTTCCCAAAGATGTTCAAAAATGTATTGTATACTTTTATGTGCTGGGTATATAGTGTGAATAGGACAGGCAAGAACTTACACGGTGATGGGAGATGTTTTTGTGTGTATGTCTTTTGTCTTTTTAGGGCCGCACTCACAGCATGTGGAGGTTCCCAGGCTAGGGGTCAAATCGGAGCTACAGCTGTCGGCCTACACCAGAGCCACAGAAACGCCAGATCCAACCTGAGTCTGCAACCTACACCACGGCTCATGGCAACGCCAGATCCTCAACCCACTGAGGGAGGCCAGGGATCGAACCCTCAACCTCATGGTTCTTAGTCGGATTTGTTTCTGCTGTGCCACGACAGGAACTCCCTATAATTTCTTAGGAGTGAAAGATGCTTTGAGGAAAATGAAAAAGGCTGATGTCATAGAGGCTGGCGGGGGAGGGAACAGGACGCCTCCAGACTGGAAAGTCAGGGAGGGTCTGGCTAAGAAAGTGCTATCTGGGCTGAAATCTGACTGAGGAGAAAGGAAGTAGCCACATGAACATCTGGAAAAGGGATGTTCTGGGCAGAGGGGGCAGCAATGGCCAATCCCAGAGGTGCGAATGAGCTTGGCAGGTCAGAGGAGCAGAAGGGAGCCCTGTGGCTGCTGGAGCCCACGTGTGAAGCAGGCAGAGAGGGGGCTGCAGGCCTGTTCCCAGGCAGCCTCTCAGGCCATGGAGAGGCATCTGATTCTCCCCAGAAAGTCATGGCAGGGGCTTTAAGCAGCGGAGGGCTGCAAGCTGATCCCTTTGGAAAAGTGGGAAACGGGGTGGATGGGGCAAGAGGAAAGGAATGAGACAGGAGGCTGTTTAATGGTTCCAGGGAGAGGAACCAGCTGATCGGACCTGGGAGGAACCCATGGAAATGGGAGGAACCAATGGACATGGATCTAGGCTCCATGTTGGAGGAGGAATCAATAGGACTTGCTGGTGTGCTGGGAATGGGGTGGGGGGAATCAAGGAAGACTCGTAAGGGGTGGGCTTGGCAGCTGAGCAGGTGGGGCTGCGGTTTACGGAGCAAAGGATCACTGCAGGAGGAAGAGCTGTGCGCCTGGGTGGGGGATCCACACTCGGGTTGCAGGTTTCAAGTCTGAGATGCCAAGCGGAAGCTGACATTCCAGTCAGGACCTCAAAGAAGCAGGCAGGGTTGGGCACGCCCGTCGTGGATCAGCGGAAACACATCTGACTAGCATCCGTGAGGATGCAGGTTCGATCCCTGGCCCCGCTCCACTCCCTGGGTTAAAGATCCCACGTTGCTGTGGCTGTGGTATAGGCCAGCAGCTACAGCTCTGATTCAACCCCTAGCCTGGGAACCTCCATATGCTGCAGGTGCAGCCCTAAAAAGACCAAAAACAACCCCCCCCCCCAAAAAAAAAACAAAAAAGAAGGAGAAGCGGGCAGAGGTGGGTGTATAAATCTGGAGCCATCTGGAAGTCACGGGCCTGGAGGAGGCTGATGAGAGAGATGGGGTGAGCAGGGCAGGGAGGAGGGTTTGCACCAAACCTGAGCTACTCACCCAGTCCCCCGCCTGCCCGCTGCCAATTCGCCTCCACTGAAGCAACTGCTCTTTCGAACCCAGGCTCTGTTTCAAATACCTTCTGTTCAGCTTTCAGAACAACTCCACACCACAGCAGTGTGGCCTGGGCCAAGTCACTCATCCGCTCTGAGACTTGGTTTTCTCCTTTATCAAATGCGGAGAGTAATCCGGAGATTCAAGTGAGGATTCAGTCAGGGATGTCTGAGGTCCTGGCTGGCACACTGTGGGTCTTTAATAAACCCCAGTGAAATTAGATGGCTCAGAGTTCCCGTCATGGCTCAGGGCCAATGAATCTGACTAGCATCCATGAGGACGCAAGTTTGATCCCTGGCCTTGCTCAGCGGGTTAAGGATCCAGCGCTGCCGTGAGCTGTGGTATAAGTCGAAGATGCGGCTTGGATCTGGCATTGCTGTGGCTGTGGCATAGGCCAGTGGCTACTGCGCTGATTCAACCCCTAGCCTGGGAACTTCCATATGCTGCAGGTGCAGCCCTAAAAAGACCAAAAAAAACAAACAAACAAAAACAAAAACAAAAACCATTGGATGATTCTGAGAGGGAGTGTGTTCTGGTGGCTCAGCCTGGCACAGAGGACAGCCATCAGGGAGACTCCAGGCCAAGGCGGCAAGGGGAATCCAGTCCACCCACAGCTGGACCCAGAGATCCCGCAGCCCATGGTGAGACAGGTGCCTCATGTCCCAACTTCGGGGCTCCCAATTTTTTTTTTTTTTTTTAGGGCCGCACCTACAGCATATGGAAGTTCCCAGGCCAGGGTCAAATCGGAGCGACAGCTGCCACCTATGCCACAGCCACAGCAACATCAAATCCAAGCCTATACCGCAGCTTGTAGCAACAGCAGATCCTTAACCCGCTGAGCGAGGCCAGAGATTAAGCCTGAATCCTCACAGAGACAACGTCAGGTCCTTAACTTGCTGAGCCGCAGCGGGAACTCCAGGGCCCAAAAGTTTTAAAGGAGACCCACCAAAACCCTGGGCCAAGGTCCTCCACTGCTATCACACAGCAAAGCTTATCGGCCCCCACTGAACAGAGCAGAGAGGAGAGGAATCATCAGAGTTGGTCCCCAACAAATCCAATGATGCTTTTTATCGCCTGGGTATGCTCTGTTCTGTACAGCAGGCTTCCAAAATGCCATTGCTTTGTGCACAAGCGGGGACGGGAGAGGGCTGGTGAGGGCCAGGCCAAGCCCCAGCAGCATGCGGGGGAGCCTACAGACCGAGGCAGGAAGCAGAACAGGGAATGCAAGGCCAGAGCATCCAAGTGGCCGTGACCTACAGGACCTGTTTCTTTCAAGGTCACAAAGCGGCTGACCTTCAAGCAGGCTCAGACACCACCCAGCCCAACCCTGTGGACGGGATCCTGGCTATGTAGACTCTCTCCTGCCTTTCTTTCAGCAACAACTGTGAATTCTGGGCGAATTCTCTCCCTGCCCCTCTGGGCCATCTTGGTGGAACTGACATCGAAGTGCCTGGCCCTCCTAGCCAAGTTGGTCCATCAGTCTTCCTGTCCCGGGACTGGCTATCTCTAACAGAGGGACACAATGACAAAAAAACTAACTGAGCAATCGACAGACAGACACAGCACCCCCACCCCCCAAAGAGGAGACCAAGTCCACGGTGTTCCTCGTGCATCCTGAGATGCTACCCAGAACCCCAACGTGCCCACGGGGCGGGACCTGGCCTCTGCTGCCCTGGGTGACAGCGAATACGCAGCTACTCAAAAGACTTGCAACAAATTTCTTTTCTAAAACTTACTGAAGCAAGCCAGACTCAGTTTGTTTTGCTGGCGAGATAAGAATCCTACAGATGAGCCAGGCCCTCTACTCCCATTCTACGGGGGCAGAAAAAAAATGGCTCTCAGAGAAGACAGGCAAGTGGCCCACGGACAAGACCAGAACCTGGATCCCTAGAATCAGGGATTCTGAAGACACCCCCCCCTTTCTTGCTTCGTCTTATTATTATTTAATTATTTATTTTTGACCATGTCCATGGCATGCTGAAGTTCTAGGGCCAGGGACTGAACCTGCTCCACAGCAGTGACCCAAGCCACAGCAATGACAGCACTGCATCCTTAACCAGCTCTGCCACCAGGGAACTCCCGTTTCTTTTTCTTTTTTTGTCTTTTTTTTCAGGGCCACATGTACGGCATATGGATGTTCCCAGGCTAGGGGTCTAATCAGAGCTATAGCTGCCGGCCGATGCCACAGCCACACCAGATCTGAGCTGCATCTGCGACCTACACCACAGCTCATAGCAACGCCGGATCCTTAACCCACTGAGCGAGGCCAGGGATCGAACCCACAACCTCATGTTTCCTAGTCGGATTCGGGATTTGTTTCCACTGTGCGCACGACAAGAACTCCCCGGCTTCTTTTTGTTTAAATGGGAATAACTTCATAGTGGTATTACGACAATGACGAATACCAGTGAAAACAATAATAGCTGATGTTTGGAGACCTTTAAAAGAGTGAGGCATGGTGTTAGCTCTTTTTTTTTTTTTTTAGAGCCACACTGGTGGTGTCTGGAAGTTCCCAGGCTAGGGGTCAAATCAGAGCTGCAGCAGCTGGCCTACACTACAGCCACAGCAACACTGGATCCAAGCCACATCTGGGACCTACACCATGGCTTGCAACAATGCCAGATCTTTAACCCACTGAGCGAGGCCAGGGATCGAACCCACATCCTCATGGAGACTACATCGGGTCCTTAACCTGCTGAGCCACAGTGGGAACTCCATGGTGCAAGATCTGTGTTTACGTGTGATCCTTACAACAGCGTGTTGAGGTAAGCCCTACTGTGAATCCCATTTTATAGATGAGAAAACCAAAGGCGCTGTTAGGTGCGCTGTCCATGGTCATGAAGCCGTCAGGAGTTAAGCTTTGAACCCAGGCCTTTCTGCTTCTGGAGCCTGTGCCATGTCAGGTTTAAATAAGAGTATACACATCACGCACTTAGCACCAGGCCTGGCACAAGGCAAGAACTGAACAGGTGGCAACTATTTTCATTTTCAATACTTAAAGAAAAATTCCGACTTTGTTCTCTGGAATAGAAAATACATGGACACGGTAGGAAATGTAAAAGATCCCCAAAAGCACCCAAGGGAAAGTCTTCCCAATGCCTTTGTCCCTTGTCCAGCCAGCTCTGTGGCCCAGAGGCCAGCTCTGTGGCCCAGAGGCCAGCTCTGTGCCCTGTTTCCCAGGCCCCTCCCAGAGATCACTGACTGTGGCAGCTTAGATCATAGTCTCCTGTGTCTGACTTGCAAGCGGGAAAGCAGAGAAAATGCCAGTGCTTTTCCCTTTTTTAATGGTTAGCTATTTAAAAGAAAGCGATGGTCCACGTTTGTTGGGGACACACGCCATGCTCCAGGGAAGCAGGGCCTGGAGGAGGTACCTGGGCCCTGGGCCAGGCTGCAGGGTTTGCCCTTGGCCCTAGCACCCCTTTCCAGCAGTGTGACCTTGACCAAGTCAATGCCCTTGTCCAAGCCTTAGTTGCTTCATCTACAGAACGAGGGTATTGCCCTCAGTGACCCCCAAGGTCCCATGTTGGGTGGTGAGCATGGTAACCTGCAAGGTGGATTAAGGGGGTGAACTGGCTCCTCTTTGTGTCTTCCCCCCCCCCCAAGAATCCCCCACCGAGCAGAGATTTGGAAAAGGGCTCAGGGCAGGGGTACAGTCTAGAGATCCCCACCCGCACTGTTCCCTCAGGCTCCTCCCTCCTCTGGCCAAATGAATGGCCGTGGACCATTACATCATCCTGGCCCTCCCTGCATCTGCACTCTTTCCGAAGACTTATGGTGGGCAGAAAAAAATGCATCAAAACACGAGGCCAAGGAGTTCACGTTGTGGCTCAGCGGAAACAAATCCAACTAGGAACCATGAGGTTTCAGGTTCAATCCCTGGCCTCGATCAGTGGGTTAAGGATCCAGCGTTGCTGTGAGCTGTGGTGTAGGTCGAAGATGTGGTTTGGATCTGGCCTTGCTGTGGCTGTGGTGTAGGCCGGCAGAAACAGCTCTGATTTAACCCCTAGCCTGGGAAACTTCATATGTTGCAAGTGCAGCCCTAAAAAGACAAAAGACAAAAAACAAACAAACAAAAAAAACTCAAACATGAGTCCAAGGAGTTCCCATTGTGGCTCAATGGAAACGAATCAGACAAGGAACCATGAGGTTTCGGGTTTGATTCCTGGCCTTGCTCAGTGGATTAAGGATCTGGCATTGCTGTGAGCTGTGGTGTAGGTCGCAGACGTGGCTCAGATCTGACATTGCTATAGCTGTGGTGTAGGCTGGTGGCTACAGCTCCGATTCAACCCCTAGCCTGGGAACCTCCATATGCTGAGGGTGTGGCCCTAAAATTAAAAAACAAAACAAAACAAACAAACAAAAAACCCACAAGGTCAAATCATCAAAAAGTCTATAAACAATAAATGCTGGAGAGGGTGCAGAGAAAAGGGAACCCTCTTACACTGTTGGTGGGAATGTAAATTGATAGAACCACTATGGAAATCAGTACAAGGTTTCTCAAAAACTAAAAATAGAATTACCATACGATCCAGCAATCCCACTCGTGGGCACCTATCTGGAGAAAACTATAATTTGAAAAGATACATGCACCCCAATATTCAGTGCAGCACTATTTATAATAGCCAAGACATGGAAGCAACCTAAATGTCCATCGACAGATGAATGAATTACGAAGATGTGGTACTTCTATGCAATGGAATAGTACTCAGCCATAAAAAAGAATGAAATAATCCGTCATTTGCAGCAACATGGATGGACCTAGAAACTATCATACTAAGTGAAAGACAAACATCACATGATATCACTCACATGTGGAACCTTAAAAAAAGAATACAATTGAACTTATTTGCAGAGTGGAAACAGAAGCACAGACTTTGAAAAACTTACAGTTGCCAAAGGGGACAGGTGCAGGGGGGTGGGATGGATGGACTGGGGGTTTGGGACTGGCACATGCACACTGAGGTATAGGCAATGATGGGCCAACGGGAACCTGCCGTAGAGCACAAAGAATGCTACCCAATATTCTGTGATCATCTATATGGGAAGTAATCTGAAAGAGAATGGATGTGTGTATATGGATGACTGAGTCACTTTGCTGTGCAGCAAAAATTATCACCACCTTGTAAATCAACTATATGTCAACAAAACTTTTTTTTTTTTTTTTTTTTTTGCTTTTTAGGGTGGCATATGGAACTTTCCAGGCTAGGCGTCGAATCGGAGCTGTAGCTGCCAGCCTACACCACAGCCACAGCAACGCCAGATCCAAGCCTCGTCCGTGACCTACACGGCAGCTCACCCAGATCCTTTAACCCACGGAGCGAGGCCAAGGATTGAACCTACGTCCTCATGGAGCTTAGTCAAATTCGTGCCCACTGAGCCACGATGGGAACTCCCAATAAAACTTTTTTTTTTAAATGAGAAAAAACAAAACAAACAAACAAAAAAACCCTGAAAAAAACATGTAGCCAAGCTTCATTCAAGGCTGCTCCACTTACAGCTAAGTTCCTATTGACCAGGTGGCCTGGGTCCCCGGGCGTGTTGGCGCTGCGGATGTCCACGTCGTGAGGTGACACGTAAAGCTTTGTGTTGCTCAGGTCAAAGAACTCAACTTCAGTGAGACCCACGCATGACGAGTTGCCCCAGTTGGAGAGGATTTCCACGGTCACGCAGACAACATCTTTGATCTCTTCTGCTTTCGGGCCCGATGTGTCCTTAAGGAGGAGAAGGGAATGCCAAAGATGGAAACAGGTAGCATCCTCTCTCCAGCGGGGTATTTAACCTCTCAGTGCCTTGGTATTCACTCTGTACACTGAGGATAGGAATAGCACCCATGCAGAGTTCCCATGGTGGCTCGGCCGGTTAAGAACCCGATGTCGTGTCTGTTGAGGATGTGGGTTTAATTCCTGGCCTTGGTCAGTGGATTAAGGATCCCAGGTTGCTGTGGCTGTGGAGGAGGCCTGCAGCTGCAGCTCTGATTCAATCCCTAGCCTGGGAACCTCCCTATGCTGAAGGTGTGGCCCTAAAAAGCAAAAAGGAGTTCCCATCGTGGCTCAGTGGAAATGAATCTGACTAGTATCCACGAGGATGCAGGTTCGATCTCTGGCCTCGATCAGTTAAGGATCCGACATTGCCATGAGCTGTGGTGTGGGTTGCAGATGTGGCTCAGATCCTGTGTTGCTATGGCTGTGGTGTAGGCCAGCAGATACAGCTCTGATTTGACCCCTAGCCTGGGAACCTCCATATGCCATGGGTGTAGCCCTAAAAAGAAAAAAAAAAAAAAAAAGACAGCACCCACTACAAATGGCTATCGTGGAGATTAAATGAGCTTATATTTTTAAGGCACTTAAAACAGAGTTACTGTGAACCCCGACACTTAGTATTTTCTGTAAGAATCTGCAAATAACAAAAGATGTTTAAAAGGCATCAGATTCTGGAAGTTCCCTGGTGGTCTTGTGCTTAAATCTGGCGCTCTTGCTGCACAGCCCGGGAACTGAGAGCTGGTCTGGGAACTGAAATCCCACATCAAGCTGCTGCTTGTCAGAGTTCCCGTCGTGGCACAGAGGAAACAGTCCGACTAGGAACCTTGAGGTTGCGAGTTCGATCCCTGGCCTCCCTCCATGGGTTAGGGATCTGGTGTGGCTCTGGCATGGGCCAGCAGCTGCAGCTCCGATTTGGACCCCTGGCATGGGAACTTCCATATGCTGTATCTGTGGGCCTAAAAAGCTTAAAAGAAAGAGAGAGAGAGAGAGAGAGAGAGAGAGAGAAAGAAAGAAAGAAAGAAAGAAAGAAAGGAAGGAAGGAAGGAAGGAAGGAAGGAAGGAAGGAAGGAAGGAAGGAAGGAAGGAAGAAAAGAAAAGAAAGGACACGTGGATGCCTAGAGAGAACCAGGGAGAAAACATGAGAGGGTAGCCACCTGCAAGCCAAGGAGAGGCCTCAGGAGAAACTCTACCTGCCAACACCTTGGATGAGCTTCCAGAACTGTGAGAAAATAAGCTTCTGTTGTTTAAGCCACCCAGCCTGTGACACGTGATTGTGGCTGCCTGGCAGATGGCGCAACTAATCAGGTAGATAACACAGGACCCTGGGCAAGTCACCTGACGCCCCTCAGCCAGGTTGGGGAGCAGGAGGTGACACTGTCTCCTGGAGGATGCTGTCCCGGAGATTAAATGAGATCCACACCCAGATCTCAGTCCCTGCCCAGCAGTCCTGGCCTGGGTGCGCTCTGTAAGAGGCCACTTCTGGCCATTTCTCTCCTCCATTGATTTTGCTTTTAAAATTAAAAAAAAAAGTATGGCCACACCCACGGCATATGGAAGTTCTCGGGCCAGGGACTGAATCCCAGCTGTAGCTGTGGCAACTGCAGGATCCTTTAACCCACTTTGTCAGATCGGGGATTGAACCCGCACCTCCACAGTGACCAGAGCTGCTATAGTTGGAGTCTTAACCCATTGTGCCACAGTGGGAACTCTGTATTTTTATTTTTTGTTTTTAAATTAAAATTTGTTTTTGATATCATATGGTATTTGTCTTCCTCTTTCTGACTTACTTCATTCAGTATGAGAAGTAAGTTCCATCCATGTTGCTGCAAATGGCATGATTTTGTTCTTTTTTATGGCTGAGTAGTATTCCATTCTGTATATATACCACATTTTCCTAATCCAGTCATCTGTTGATGGACATTTGGGTTGGGAGAGTGGGATGGATTGGGATTTTGGGGTGAATAGATGCAGACTATTGCCTTTGAAATGGATTAGCAATGAGATCCTGCTGTGTAGCACTGGGAACCTATCTAGTCACTTATGATGGAGCCTGATAATGGGAGAAAAAAAGGATGTATACCTGTATGTGTAACTGGGTCACCATGCTGTACAGGGAAAAAAAAAATGTATTGGGGAAATTAAAAAAAATACTGAAAACAACATTTCCTTTATATTTTAGGCTTTGCTCTTGACATGAGGAAGTTCCGGGGCCAAGGATTGAATCTGGCCACAGAGGCACCCTGAGCCACAGCAGGGACAATGCAGGAAACTTAACCCCGAGCCACCAGGGAACACTGTCTCCTTCACTGATTTTAATACCTGCCTTCTTGGCAGGTAGGCTGTCTGGTCAGAGAGGGCCCAAAAGCCATCGATCAATGGCCACATGGTGGAATGGCTTCCTGAGGTCCCTTCAGCCCTGACTGCAGGGCTGGTCACCACGGATCAGCCACTCATAAAATGGTGCTTTCCTCGGCTGCACTGCCCTCTCTTAATTAGCACTATAATCTGTGATGCTTCTGTGAGCAGGAAGCTGAGCAAATGCACAGCAACTGTTCCCTACTTATTTTTTTAATTAATAGCCAGTGAAACGTGCTAGTGCTCTCAGCGTGTGTTTAGATGAGGCTTGATTGCCACTCGCGATACGGGATGGGGACTCGGAGGGAGGGGGGTCAGCTCCCAGCAGGAAAGCAGGGCGGGGTTTTACGAATAGACCCCAGGGCTTCCTCCCCCTTCTCTCCTGCGGGGTGGTGTTTGGCACAGGCCAAGCCCTCTGCTGCCCTGGGCCTGAGTCCTGGGCTTGCAGGATGGTGCTAAAACTCAACTGGTCCAGCTCGAGGTGGGGGGTGGGGGGGCAGTAATTGGAGGTTAATGAGCTTGCGCTTGGGAGGCGCATCCCGCTGCCAGGTGAGCGGCGTGGGAGGCGTGAAGATGCCGTGCTGTTCGCCGTGGCTGTTGGCGGTCGGGAGGAGGCCAGATGGGCTGCGAGCTGCCTCGCGGAGGGGCTGCTGGATCTCATGCCCAGTGCAATCGAAAATGTGCAAATTCCTACAGCAGGGTTTCTAAATGAAGGGTCTATTAACTAAGGAAGTGTCACAACTTGTCAGCACTGCAACTCGATGGCTACTTCTGCTTGATTTAGGATCCCTGGGGTGGGGGTGGAGGGGCTGAAGCAAACCCTGGCTGGGAAGCTTCTGGTCCCTGGCACTCAATGCCCCCCCTCTAATGAAGATCATCTGCTTGTCCCTTGGCGAAGTCACCCCCTCTCTTTTCCCAGCCGTGAGGTACAAGGGGGATGGATGCTTTCCTACTCCCAGGAGGAGCTGAACTGCTCCAATCAAGCAGTGTGTCCTGTCACCTGGGCCACCTAGAGGGAGTGACTCAGTGACGGGCACATGACCCAATCTCAGATCCGTGTGTAGAGAAACTGCTCTTCTCTCCTAACTGTGGGGTCTGAGAGTGAGAGGGGGGAATCACTGTAGCTATTGAGGGATCGCAGGCAGACTGCAGAGCCAGGATGGGGCACTGAGGTAGGGATGGGGCTCAAGGATATAGCTGAGATGGTGGAGATACTGTGAGCTGCTGGATCAAGCCACACCTGATCCTGACAGGGGCATTCACTACAAAGAAATCTATCATTTTTCTTCTCTTGGTTGTGTAAGTCAGTTTGCCCTGGTTTTTTTGACTCCTATAATAGAGGGAGATGTGATACATCCAGGCTCTTTTTAATGTGGCTGAGAATTAACACACTTAAGGAGCTCCTGTCGTGGCACAGTGGTTAATGAATCTGACTAGGAACCATGAGGTTCCAGGTTCGATCCCTGGCCTTGCTCAGTGGGTTAAGGATCCGGCTTTGCCGTGAGCTGTGGTGTAGGTCGCACGTGGCTCAGATCCCCCGTTGCTGTGGCTCTGGCGTAGGCTGGTGACTACAGCTCCGATTAGGCCCCTAGCCTGGGAACCTCCATATGCCGCGTGAGCAGCCCAAGAAATGGCAAAAAAAAAAAAAAAAAAAAAAAAAAAAGAATTAACATACTTAGGATCTTCATAGAAGCAAGAAAAGCAACTATGAGAACAAAGCTTTGCTCTCCCTAGGTTTTTCTAGATGGCAAACTTTCAACTGATATTTTCTGGTTCGTCCTTGCCTTGTACCAGGCCCTGAGCTGCTACTCTCACAGCCCTTTCTTATTCCAGCCCCTGGGCTGTGGATTATTTACCCAGTTCAACAGCCACACACTCCCAGGACCAGAGGCTTAAGAGGCTTATCTAAGGTCACACGACCTCTAAATGATGAGGCCAGACTCAAAGCCAGAGCTCCAGTCTGGGCTGGAGCAGGGCTCTTTCTGCTGTCGTATGAGATTTATGTGTGGCTTTGGGAGGGCTTCCTGTTGAAGTCCCCCCGGCCAATCACACATGGGTGACCCCTCTACTAAAGAGTTGTAAGAAAGGCTTGGGTAGGGGGCTCGCATTGTGGCTCAAGCAGTAACAAACCCAACTAGTATCCATGAGGATGTGGGTTTGATCCCTGCCCTTGCTCATTGGGTTAAGGATCCAGGGTTACCGTGAGCTGTGGAGTGGGCTGCACCCGCACTTTGGATCTGTCTTTGCTGTGGCCGTGGCATAGGCCGGCAGCTGTAGCTCCGATGGGACTCCTAGCCTGGGAACCTCCATATGCCAAAAAGACAAAAAAAAAAAAAAATTGTTAATTCAGATATCAGAGGGGATATTAAAGTTGCTCTAACTTGTATTTCTTTCTTTATTTTTGGCCCTGCCCATGGTATGCAGAAGTTCTAGGGCCAGAGCTCAAACCCGGGCCATAGCAGCAACCGGAGCCACAGCAGGGGCAATGCAGGATCCTTAACTCGCCAAGCCACCAGGGAACTCCTGTATTCCTTGATTTCCAGTGATGTTGGCTATGTTTCTATGGGCTTACAGGCTATTTATATTTCCTCTTGTGTGAACGGGCTTCTGTCTGCTGAAACTTCACGCTCCATTATGTCTGTGTCTGTGTGCTGGAGAGGCGGGCGGATGGAGGCTCGGGCAGAAAGATGCGCTCAGGGGACAGGATCGGGCCCTTCCTCCCTCCGCCTTCACGGGGGACATGAATGCCTTGGGAAATCCCCAGAAGTCAAGGTTCTCACCTCTGGGTCCAGCACTTGCGCCTCAGCTCGTGCAACAACCTGGTGGCGTTGGGCAGAGTCACTTTCGGTGGCCTGGAGGACTTGCAGAAGCTTCTGCTGTTGTCTGAAATTGATTTTGTTTTAGCGAACGGGTAGTCACAAACGCCACACAACAGAGAACATTCCCAGCAAGGGTACCACTGCTACTTTTCTATTTCAGAGAGAAGTGACAATTCGAGAAGAACATATACCCTGCAGACAGTTCAAGGGCACCACAGAGGCTGGTCTTTCTCCCTTTATAAATATCTGGACAATTAGCGATGAAAGAAGGGCCAAGCAAGAGAAATGGCTTGGGGCCAGCTGGCCAGCTGACCTCCTTTAAGCTGACTGCTGGGGAGTTCCCCTTGTGGCTGGTATCCATGAGGATGCGGGTTTGATCCCTGGCCTTGCTCAGGGGGTTAAGGATCCAGCGTTGCTGTGAGCTGTGGTGTGGATCGCAGACACAGCTCAGATCTGGTGTGGCTGTGGTCCTGCTGCAGGACCATGTTGCTGGCAGCCGTAGCTCTGATTCGACCCCCAGCCTGAGAACCTCCATGTGCTGCACCTGTGCCGCCCCCCCTGCCCTCCCCCCAAAAAAGCTGACTGCTAACTATTAAGCATCTACAGCAGGGTCTAGAGACACCCCAGTACAGCCTGCAGGGTACATGCAGCCTGCGGCTTGTTTCTATGCAGCCTGCAAGCTAAGAATGGTTTTTATGTTGTTAAAGGGTTGTTCAAACAAACCAAAAGTTAAAAGCCTGAAATATTCGCTATCTGGCCCTGAAGATCTCCCCCGACTCCTGGACTAGAGACCGGCTTTGCACCTCTAGTTTCTGAGGTCAAGTGCATTCCAAAGCCAGCAGAGGGTTGTCTGCAAACACATCCCACTTGAGCAGTTTAAGGCTGAGAACCCCAATATCCTGAAGCATAAAGGATCTTGATGATGAAGAAAGAAGCATTTGGTGCTATGTGTGCTGCTTGTAAAGGAAACTATGCGATATAAAACACCCTCATGGGAGTTCCCGTTGTGGCACAGCAGAAATGAACCCGACTAGGAACCATGAGGTTGCGGGTTTGATCCCTGGCCTCACTCAGTGGGTTAAGGATCCAGCATTGCCATGAGCTGTGGTGTAGGTCGCAGACACAGCTTGGATCTGGAGTTGCTGTGTCTGTGGTGTAGGCCGGCAGCTGTAGCTCCGATTGGACCCCTAGCCTGGGAACCTCCATATGCTGTGAGTGTGGTCGTAAAAAGACAAAAAAAAAAAAAAAAAAAAAAAAACAGACAAAATAAAATAAAATATTCTCATGGCCCAGCTCTTTTACTTGCAGAGGAAACCTCACGTTCTTTCTTTCTTTCTTTTTTTTTTTTTCCCCACATATGGAAGTTCCCAGGCTAGGGGCTGAATCGGAGCTGCAGCTGCTGGCCTATGTCACAGCCACAGCAACACTGGATCCGAACTGCATCTGAGACCTATGTGGCAGCTTGCGGCATTGCCGGATCCTTAACCCACTGAGAGAGGACAGGGATGGAACCTGCTTCCTCATGGGTACACGCCAGGTTCTTAACCCACTGAGCCACCACGGGAACTCTGAGGACGCTTCAAGGTCTTCTTTATGGCCTCAGTGGGACACAGCATGGTTCCAATGTGGGGTCTGCAGACGCCTGGAGAATGGCTAGCCCTACCTTTAGCCTATTCAGAGTTTTTCTACAAATTATAAAAAGCAAACTCCCTCTGGAGTGGACACGGACCGGAAGCAGGCACAGCTTGGCCATGAACGTTTGTTCTCCTTTGCGCAGAGGAAAAGCCCCCATCCCTCTTGGGGGTTGACACAGCTCTCAGGCCAGGGCCTCAGCTGAGTGACCGCTATGCAGGCTGGATTTCACCCTTGGCCAGGCATGGGCACTGCACAGCCAGCCATGCGTCTTAGGCTTTAGGAATGGAGGGAGGGTAAGGGGGGCTGGGGTGCAGTCTAAGGGAGCAGGTTTAAATGGTCCAGAATAATGTAGGAAATGCAAAGAAAACTGTGTTAATAAGATCCTCGTGGCTACACGGAGGCTACAGGTTGTTTTTGTTCTGCGGCCGCCTTGATAAATACCTGCTCCCCAAAAGGCCGATTCTGTCCATGGCTTCGCTGACAGCTCTGGCTCCCTCTGCTGCCCTGGCCGGTTCCTGTGTGCTGGTCGCCACGGTGATGGGAGGAGGCTGAGGGAGGATGGCACAGCTTGTTAAAGAGATGTCCGAGGTGACACGCTTGGCTCCAGCCACAGCAGAGCCATAGGCAAAGGGACATAGGGCTCAGGCCATCAGCCCCATTGTGGGGGAACAGGGAGAAGTGTGACAGGTGCTGCCGGAGGCTGACTCGATCTTGAATCCCCTCCCACGATCTTTGTAAAAAGACGGGACTCTCAATTTCTTACGATCTGGGAGGTCCCGGCAAACGATCTGCTTCAATGAGCTACTGAAAACCTTCTCTCATCAAAACCTCTCCCCACCTCCAATGAACCTCTTGTGCTGTTTGCTATGAAGCAATGGGGCTCCGTGGAGATTCCCAGGAACATTGGACCCTTTGATTTTTAAACCACCTCGCCTTTCCCCCTTCTTTTTCATCTCTCATTAAAATGAGAAAGGTGCTCTGCTCTCCATCTGCAAATAAGTGCAGTCGCTGGAAGCTCTGGGAGTCAGGGTTCAGGTCACCCAGAAAACCCAGACCACAGGGTGGACCTCATGGCCAACCTGTCAGAAATATTGGCTGGCGACAGTTTAAGATGATCGGGAAATACTAGAAAAAGTAGGATTGATCGGGAATTAACAGAAAAAGTGGGATAGCTACAAAAAAAAAAAATCCACTACGGGGTGGGGTGGGGGGTGGGGGTCCCATCATGGCGGCGCGGAAACGAATCCAACTAGGAACCATGAGGTTGCAGGTTCAATCCCTGGTCTTGCTCAGTGGGTTAAGGATCCGGCATTGTCGTGAGCTATGGTGTAGGTCGCAGACATGGCTCGGATCCTACGTGGCTGTGGCTGTGGTGTAGGCCAGCAGCTGTAGCTCGGAATAGACCCCTAGCCTGGGAACCTCCATGTGCCGTGGGTGTGGCCCTAAAAAGACAAAAAGACCAACAAATTAAAAAATAGAAAACCCCTACATGGCTCTTGGGGGGTGGGGGGGGCTTCCCTGCCCAGAACTCTATTTCATGAGTGGCCTTTCCAATTCGCCCCTGTCCTCCCCACCCTCTTCTCCTGGATCAGGCCAGGCTCATTCCCACTTCGAAGCTTTCCCCCTGCCCTTCCACCTGGAATGCTGATCCCTGCTACTGGCTGGCTCCTTCTTAAGAGACAGGGCTCAGCCTGCAAGGGGCTTCCTCCAACCACCCCGTGGGAGGTAGCCACCATCCCAGACTCTGTCACTCTCTCACTTAGTGCCTTTTATTATCGTTTCTCTCTGAAGTCACCTCGTGTATGTATGAATTTGCCAGAATGCTGCCTGCCAGCTCCCTGAGGTCAAGGGGCTAATCTGGTCTGCCTTGGCCACGTCTGTATTTTGAGGACATGGCATAGACTTGCGCACAATGTAACAAAGACATTCCCGGGCATTTTATTAATTCACGCTCATATTTCTGAGGGCCATCGTTGCCAAGATAGGCCTAATTGATCTCGGTGGATATAGACAGAAATGGATTTTGTTTGTTTGTTTGTCTTTTGTCCTTTTAGGGCCGTACCCATGGCATATGGAGGTTCCCAGGCTAGGGGTCAAATCGGAGCTGTAGCCGCCAGCCTACACCACAGCCACAGCAATGCCAGATCTGAACCACGTCTGCGACCTACACCACAGCTCACAGCAACACTGGATCCTTCACCCACTGAGCGAGGCAAGGGATGGAACCCGCAACCTCATGGTTCCTAGTTGGATTCGTTTCTGCTGTGCCACGACGGGAGCTCCCCAGAAATGTATCAATTTAGGATACTAAGATCCATTTTTGTGTTATTCTGGCAGGAAATAGAAATGTAACAAGGAACTGGAGTCAGCACGCCTGGCGGACCTTGGGGACCCTGGGGGACTTGGGAGACCAGCTCCAGCCCAGGCCTCCCCATCTGGGAGATGGGCAGAATGCCAGGGTGCCACATTCTGCAGCACACTAAGGACCTACTGGGACCGTGAGGGGAAGGCCCTCTGGAGACTATTGGGTGCTGGTGGGTGCTGGTGGGTGAGGGGGGCATGGGGCTCTGTTGTTCCTCTCGGGCCTTCACTGACCTCAGGGGTCTCCTCCTTCAGCAGACTGGTCCATGACTTTGCTGGTGGTCCCTCTGTGTCCTGGAATGATGGAATCACGTGATCTGAGGTCAGAATACAGCCACCCATGGCACACTCTTCACTGACGGAGGTACAGACCCTCTTGAGATCAGAGACACAAATGTCAGGGGCCAAGGGCCAAGCACCGGGAAAACGAAACCTGCCCTGGCCGTTTCAGGGCAACTATGAGCATCAAGTAGGACACATTAAGGTAGAGCATTTCAGCAGGTGAGTTGGGCAACAGGCTTCTGACCAAGGATGGGGACACAGAGGGATGTCCACGGCCTCCAGGCGCCCCCTCTACCCTCTGTCCAGTCTCCTCCCTGCTGCTCAAAGCCGAAGGCTGTGGGCCCCACCTCACACACTTGTATGACCAGAGGGGGTT
This sequence comes from Sus scrofa, assembly GCF_054392235.1. Classification (NCBI taxonomy): domain Eukaryota; kingdom Metazoa; phylum Chordata; class Mammalia; order Artiodactyla; family Suidae; genus Sus; species Sus scrofa. The sequence goes on from NC_139385.1 coordinate 19,115,568, forward strand.
TCCTGAGCAGGTGAAGCGGACCAGGGTGAGACATTAGGGAGTGGTGGGGACTGCGGAGCCTGGAAGGGCTCATGCTCTGGGGAAGCAGATCTTTCCAGAGAAGCCAGAGCTGGCTGTTTGCTCCATTCTTTCTCTGACCCACCAGTCTGCAACCCTAGTCTAAGGGATTTAGGGTTTGCAGGAAGACTAGCAAAGAGTGGAGGCATATGAGCATCCAGTTTAGACTTAGGAAAGAGAAGATGGGAAAGGCGTGGAGGGAATGGGGCCTTTTTTTTTCTTTTAATTCTTTTTTTTTTTTTTTTTTTTTTTTTTGTCTTTTTGCCTTTTCTAAGGCCACTTCCCGTGGCATATGGAGGTTCCTGGGCTAGGGGGTCTAATCAGAGCTGTAGCCGCTGGCCTACACCACAGCCAGAGCAATGCCGTGTCTGCAACCTATACCACAGCTCACAGCAACGCCAGATCCTTTACCCCCTGAGCGAGGCCTGGGATCGAACCTGCAACCTCATGGTTCCTAGTCGGATTTGTTAACCACTGCGCCACGACGGGCACTCCGGGAATGGGGATTTTGACAGGGCAGTGTGCAGCTGTGCATCAAGCAGTGACTGGCCTGAGGTCAGGGATGCCGCCACATCCCTCTTTCCTCGCCCCGGGCTCTTTGCAAGCCCTGCTCAGACAGACACCGCCTGGTCCCTGAATAGCCCAAGCCTCCTCCATCCGTACCCTCTGCCGGGGGACGCACCTGCGGCGGGCTGGCAGGGGGCTCGGCCTTTCTGCTGAGGATCACCCTCTGCAGGGCCTCGTTCTCCACCTGGATGGCTCTGAGCACGGCCGAGGCGTCTTCCTCTCGGTCCTCAGCCTCCTGCACGGGTTTTCGAGTTGCTGATAGGGGTCTCTCTCGGCGGCTTCCAGGTCCTGGGGCAGAAAGCGGGTGGGGAGGGTGGGGGTGCCTCTTTAGATTGCATTCTTGGAGTGCAGCTTCCACATCAATTAGATTCAAAGAGAGCAACATTCTATAAAACCATTGGCCCGGACTCTCCCAAATGTCAAGGTCAGGAACGATAAAAATGGCCTGGAGCTCTGCTCGAGATTAAAGGAGACAGGCTGGATGGAGCAGCTGAATGCCACGGCGACCCCGGGACTGAGTCCTGGGTGGGCAAACATGGCTGCAAAGAAGATTATTGTAGCAAGTGGAGAAATCTGAGTAGAGTCTGTGGCTTGGATGCTAAATATCCGGAATTCCAAAAAAGTGCACTGCAGTAATGTGACAGGAATACCCTTGTTCTTACAGATTTGGCAGGGTTCTGGGTAAAGGGGGATGATGTCTACAGTTTAATGGCAAATGATTTAAAAATACACACACAGGGAGTTCCCGTCGTGGCGCAGTGGCTAACGAATCCGACTAGGAACCATGAGGTTGCGGGTTCGATCCCTGGCCTCGCTCAGTGGGTTAAGGATCCGGCGTTGCCGTGAGCCGTGGTGTAGGTTGCAGACGCGGCTCGGATCCCGCGTGGCTGTGGCTCTGGCGGAGGCCGACAGCTGTGGCTCCGATTGGACCCCGAGCCTGGGAACCTCTATATGCTGCAGGAAGTGGCCCTAGAAAAGGCAAAAAGACAAACAAACAAACACACAGCAAATATAAAGCTCCTGGCTGAACAGCACAGGGAACTATATCCAATCTCTTGGGATGGAACATGATGGAAGACAGTATGAGAGAAAGGATGTGTATGTAGGCTCTTTGCTAACAGCAGAAATTGGCACAACATGGTAAATCAATTATCTTTTTTTTTTTTTTTTGGCTTTTTAGGGCCACACCCATAACATACGGAGGTTCCCAGGCTAGGGGTCGAATCGGAGCCACCACTGTCGGCCTACGCCACAGCCACAGCCCACGCCAGATCCAAGCTGCATCTGCGACCTACACCACAGCTCACAGCAATGAGTGAGGCCAGAGATCAGATCTGAATCCTCATGGATACTAGTCTGATTCGTTTCTGCCGAGCCACGAGGGCAACTCCTGTTCATTCACTCTTAATTGGGTACGTCTTACATAGCACTTTATAAAAATGAATTTGCCACTCATGAGAACTTCCAGAATCAACTACGGCTGTGCAATTTTTTTTTCTTCAATGGAGGAGTGATTTCTTTGTCATTTTCTCATTACGCCTGCAAAGACTAAACAAAATAAAGCAAAAATGTTCCCCAATACCCACCCTTCTCCACTGTGTTAGGTATTATTCCTTATAGGTGCTTTGTTAGAAGGCTAATTTTTTTAACCTTTTATTTTGACTTCAGATTTAAAGACAAGTTGCAGGGAGAGTGCAAATGACACTCCCATTTACCCTTCACCCAGATTCACCAATTTGTTAACATTTTGCCCCAATTGCTTTACACTTTTTTTTTTTTTTTTTTTTTTTGGTCTTTTTGCCTTTTCTAGGGCCGCTCCCGTGGCATATGGATGTTCCCAGGCTAGGAGTCTCATCGGAGCTGTAGCCACTGGCCTACACCACAGCCACAGCAACGCTGGATCCTTAACCCACTGGGCAAGGCCAGGGATCAAACCCGCAACCTCATGGTTCCTAGTCGGATTCGTTAACCACTGTGCCACGACGGGAACTCCAGCTTTACACATTTTTTAATTAAAGAATAGTTGATTGAGGGAGTTCCTCAGCAAATATTTATTGAGTGCCACTCTGCCAGGCTCTGTTCTTAGCACTGGGGACACAGCAGTGACCAGACAGATCGAGATGCCCTCATCCTTCTAGAGAGAGGCAATAGCCAGAGAAACAATAAATAGTATAGGCGGTCAGATGGCAGGAGATGACAAAGAAAAAGAAGAAATTAGAGCATGAGCAACAGAGATGAGGAGTGGGGGTGGGGGATGCTCACGGAGGGAGAGGAGATGCGGTCCAGGGCCCAGGACAAAGCGGGAGGCCTGTGCTGTGTTCCGGGAGCATCAGGGTGCCTCGGGCTGGGGTGGACGATGGGGGCGGGGGATGGGCTGAGAGGAGGTTTGGGGGACGCCCACATCACACAGGGCCTTGGAGGACCCTGTAAGGCCGTTACTCTGAGGGAAATGGAGAGCCAGGTCAGAGCAGGGGACGACTTGATCTGACTTAGGCGCTGAGTGGAGAACAGAATGAAGGGACGTGGGGGGTGAAATCGGTTGAGAGACCAGTTAGGGGCCAGGCAGGGAGCATCGCAGGAGGGATGCAGGTTGCGGTCAGATTCTGCATGAAGGCTGCAGACACAGCCAATAGGATGTCCTGACGGAGCAGATGTGGCTGGTACAGAGAGAGGAGTCAAGGATGATTCAAGGCTTTGGCCCGAGGAAGCGGATGAAGGGGTTGCTTTCAGTTGAGCCGGGGAGGGCTGTGGGAGGAGCGGGTTTGGAAGCAAAGAGCAGGGGCAGCTTGGAGCCAAGAGATGTGATGTGGGCATCAGGGTGGAGCTGTGGGGTTGGCATGTACACAGGCGCGTGTGGACTTTGGGAAGGGAATCTGGGCTGCAGATGCGAATTCAACATAGGCAACTGCATTGCATCACCTAACAACAGATCAAAGACTGACATTGACCTTGGCCTGTAACAAACTAACTGGGAATTGACAGGTGTGACCTCTCGGGGGTTATGTCTCTATATCTGGCCTGGTGTAAAGGCTTGCTGAAAACCAGCAACCTTTCATCCTCACGATCTCAGTACCTGGGTACCACGGATCATTAGAGATTCAATCTGAGCATTTAACCCTTCAGCTTGGTTCTGTTACAATTTGCATCTGCTTGTTTGTTTGTTTGTTTGTTTGTTTTGCCATTTCTAGGGCCGCTCCCTCGTCATGTGGAGGTTCCCAGGCTAGGGGTCCAATCAGAGCTGTAGCTGCCGGGTCTATGCCAGAGCCACAGCAACGCGGGATCCAAGCCGCATCTGCAACCCACACCACAGCTCGCGGCAAGGCTGGATCCTTAACCCACTGAGCAAGGCCAGGGATCGAACCCGAAACCTCATGGTTCCTAGTCGGATTTGTTAGCCACTGAGCCACCATGGGAACTCCACAATTTGCATCTGAATGAGCGTTCAGAATGGCCTTGTCAGAAGAGGGAAGGAAACACCAGCCTGGCTTCCAGTATAGGCAGGTACAGGGTTGATGGGAGCTATGGGGTTTTATGGAAAAGCTCAGCGAAAGTGAGAGCGATAGGGATGGAGCAGGATAGGTACACAGGTGGTTGCAGAAGTCCCTGTAGGGACCACAGATAGAGAGGGAATCCTAGGGAATTTGGGGAGATCCCTGTAAGTTACAAATCACTCAAGAAAGCCGTCAGAACATCCGGGAACACAGCAGGTTGCTTAACTATTAAACCATAAATAAAAACACAAGCTACGCCTCAGGTCATTAAGTGAAAGATAATATGAGGTCTGCATTCAAGTCCAGCAAGACAATGACCCTTAGGACCCAGGACAGGAGTTGAAGGGAAAGAGGACATTCCAAAGTAGGAGACCCTCATTATGCAGAAACCTGAGATGATGCAACATAGTTTAGCATCTGTGACCGCCCTTCTGCTGATTTGAATAAGTGCCACGACCGTCCTAGTTTGACCTCATAGAGTCAAATACTCTCTTACTGGACACAAAGGAGGAGCTAATGATGTCAGCTTGACATCATTACTAGAAGAACAAGGAAGAAGGCAGACTTTCCTTGGATTATAAAAATGTAGTCCATCTCATCCTCGGGGGGCAGTGCTTCTTTGCCTGTCCGCTTGCATCTCTCACAAGCATCCTATGTAATAAATCTATTTCTCACCTATCACTTTATCTCGCTGAATTCCTTCTGCGCTGAGACACAAAGAAACTAAACTTGCCTAAGTCCAGACACCACGTAATGATTCTAATTTTAAAAAACTGTGGGTTCAAGTCCCCATCTGGCTTCTGGCTGGGTTCGGGTCCCGGGACGTGGGTTCACGTCCCAAACTGGGTTTAGGCTAGGTTGGAGTCCCACCGCACGGGTTCAAGTCATAAGGGTTGTCGGTTTCAAGAGGACATCAATTTCTACCAGGCACCCAGGAGCGGGACTTTGACTGTGAACGCTGAGCAGACTGGGGAGGCAACCCACGGGAGTAAGACTGAATTCGGGGTGGGCGTGGTGGAGTGTGGGGTGGAGGGGACTGAGCCACCGTCCAGCTCCAGCCAATCCCTGCCAGACAGGGCTGTGCTCCTAATGTGGCCATTTGTTTCCCCCCAAGAAAAGCTAGAATCTGATATTTATATGAAATCCCCCTGAATTTTTATTTGTTCATAAAGCATTCCAGTTTCTAAGAAACATAAAGGCCAACAGAACTCAAGGGCTGGTCTCATACAGGCCACGGCAAGTCCGAGCTGCTCCCCCAGGAAAGTCAAGGGCACCCAAGGGAACCCTTGCGTGCCTTCAGACGGCTGGCTGGCTGGCTTGGGCGATAATGGCATTGGGTCACTCTCTGACTTTGATGGACTCTTTCCATTGCTCCTGTGCTCCTCCTGGGGACAGAGAGTAAAGCATGGCTGGCAAGGTGACCAAGGATTCTGCTCTCCCCCGCCAAGGCTGTTTTAACGCTCCCCGTTTTCCTGTCTTACTCGCTATTCAGCCTGCCCTGCAATTCCAGGGATGAGGCGGGCTGAGCTGGGAGGAGTGGGTTTAACCAGCTGATGGAGGTGGGGATGCTCATTGCTATGGGCCTAAGATCTTGTGTACAGCTAGACCAACGTGCCAACCCTCTGACCCTGGGCGTGAACCCCAGCGAGGCTCAGGCGGCGCCGGCACAAGCGGAACCGGAGCTCCATAAGCCCCTTCTGCATTTTTTGCACAGTCCTTACAAAGTCAGTCGGAAGAGAGCTGCTGCAGGGTGACCGTGGCCTTTTTACTGCCACTGCATGGGCAAGAGCCCCACCATGCCTCCGTCTGGGGCTGGGGCAGAGCGGCGCCGCCCAAAGAAACCACCTGACCTTGGCCGCTGCAACACTTCGGTCACCTCTTCTTGGAAGAGGATAATCAGGAAGGCAGATTTTTTCCAGCGGGGTCCAGTTGCTTCTGCACACACCCCTCCGCCCCAGGCGTCTTTCACTCGAGAGGGCGTGCTCCTGTGGCATGAACCTGCCTGCGCCCTTTGAGTCATATTATGCTAAGAGGATGCTTTTAAAAATTAAATCAGCCTTTCTCTGAGAGAAGGGCAACACCGCAGCTCCACCACCACAGCTTTTCCCACCCGTGGCTTCCCAGAAACAGCTGGACATCGTGCCCTCAGCCTCCGGAATCCCATCCTGCCTCCTGGCTGTGTTGTCTTGACATTTTCTGATGTCTTTTTTTTTTTTTTTTTTTTTTTTTTTGTAAACTGGGAAAAGGTTTATTGACTAGGCCTTCGCCTATACGCATTCCTTTTTAAAAAATTTATTATAGTTGATTTACTTTGTCCTGTCATTTCTGCTGCACGGCAAAGTGACCCAGTCATCCATCTATACACACTTTCTCAGATTATATTTCCGCATGTTCCATCACAAGTCATTGGACATAGTTCCCTGTGCTAAACAGCAGGACCTCATGGCTTCTCCATTCTCAGTGGACTAATTGGCATCTACTAACCCCCAACGCCCAGTCCATCCCACTCCCTCCCCCTCGACAACCACAAGTCTGCTGTCCGTGTCTGTGAGTCTGCTTTTGTTCTGTGGATAGGAGCATCTGTGCCGTATTTTCGCCTTTCGAAGTTCTCCTTGCTCGCCTGGATGAGCCATTTCTGCACTGGCCCGAGCCCCACGTGAGGGTGGATTTATTCGTCATCACAGACCTGGAGAACGCGGGATTTATTCATACCATAAATCCGCACCACTAGCAAAAGCCAAAAGTCGCTTTTTGATTTATCCCCAACCGCTCTTTTCTGGTTGAAAATCAGCCCTCTTCTGTGAACTTCACTTCCTCTTCGCTTCACCAGAACTTGGCTTTCATCTCTCTTGCGGGGAAAACAAAAGAGCGTATCAATTCGGGAGACTGACCCTGAATGCGGTACGTGCCACAAAGCAGACACGAGGACACGGGGCTGTCCGGGGGCTCACCGGCCAGGCGGCTGGTTCCCACCCGCCAGCTGGGACGTGAAAAGCTCAAGTTCAGGGTCTCAGCAAAAGGACCCCCTTCCCACATACAAGGGGCCTTGGAGGTCACCTGAAAACCCACTGAAATGGCAAACAGTAAATCCAAGAATCCCAAGGATAGAGATTACAGGCTGTCAGCCTGAAGGCTAAAGTCAGCCTACTGATTGGTGGCGTGACTTTTCCTGCTTTTTTCCTTTTTTAAAAAAAAAAATGGAGGAGTTCCTGTTGTGACGCAGTGGAAACGAATCTGACTAGGAACCATGAGGTTGCGGGTTTGATCCCTGGCCTCACTCAGTGGGTGAAGGATCCGGCATTGCCGTGAGCTGTGGTGTAAGTTGCAGACGTGGCTTGGATCTGGCATCCCTGTGGCTGTGGCTGTGGCTGGAGGCTGCAGTTCCAATTGGACCCCTAGCCTGGGAATCTCCATATGCCTTGGGTGCAGTCCTAAAAAGCAAAAAAAAAAAAAAAAAAAAAAAGGAAACAGATGCCAAGTTAAAAATTTTTTTTCTTTAAAAAAAGGAAAAAAGAGGAAATCCACCTGAAAATAGGGATTCCTGGCATCTCTTGACAAATCACATGATCTGGCTCATTCCCATGTGGCAATCATGAGCTGGGGAGCAGTGCCCCCCTGGGTGGGGCATCAATCCTGTTTCCACAGTTGGTGGTCACGTGCCCGTCAGCCTGGAAACTGCACGGTCTTCTGTGGCAAAAGGTCCAGGGAAAGAGCTGACGTAGCCCTGTTTCTTCTTGAGCTGCCCATCCTGGCCTCTAAAATCCAACTGGGACAATTGCCCACACCTGAGTCCTCCGAAGCATCCATGCCCTTCACCTTGACTCAGCCTCATCAGGCCACATGCTTCTCAAAGTATAGGAGACCGAGATGAATGGCCACAAAGTCCTCCCAGCTGCAATCTGCCGTGTCAAGGGTCACGCTGTATCACTGAGGCATCTCCCATCAAGAAGTGGGTGGAGGAGTTCCCATTGTGGCGCAGTGGTTAACGAATCCGACTAGGAACCATGAGGTTGCGGGTTCGATTCCTGGCCTCGCTCAGTGGGTTAAGGGTCTGGCATTGCCGTGAGCTGTGGCGTAGGTCGGATCTCGGATTGCTGTAGCTCTGGCATAGGCTACAGCTCCAATTCGACCCCTAGCCTGGGAACCTCCATATACCACGAGAGCGGCTCAAGAAAAGGCAAAAAGACAAAAAACAAAAAGAAGTGGGTGGAGTTGACTTCTCTAGCTGGCGTTGGCCTGGTGACTTCCTTTGGGCAACAGGTCCTTGGCAGCCATGACCAAGCGGAACTTTAAGAGAGTCCTTGTAAACCGGGGCGTGTCCTCTCTGGCTGCTCTGAGACCACATGGAGCAGGGACCAGGTGTCCCAGCTGAGGTCCTCAGGCCAACAGGTCTGCCAGACACTGTGAGTGAGGCCATTCAAGACCAGCCAGCCAGGCGCGCCCTAGCTCACCAGGGAAGCAGCCAGCCCCCCGACGGCAATAATAAAAACGTGGTTGCTTTAAGCCACTACAGCACGAAAGGGACTGTTAAGCAGTAAGAGACAGCTGATACCCCTGACTTGTCAAGGCCTGTGCTCTTCCCACCTCTAAAGCTTCTTTGGGAACCTTTCCATGGGCAGGTACTGTCCATAACCCGTAACACTCATCTTTGCTCTGCTGTCCCTTCTGCAGCCCAGGGACACACATGCTTCTTCTTTTTTCTTCTTTTTTTTTTGCTTTTTGCCTTTTCTTGGGCCGCTCCCGTGGCATATGGAAATTCCCAGGCTAGGGGTCCAATCGGAGCTGTAGCCACCAGCCTACGCCAGAGCCACAGCAACGTGGGACCCAAGCCACGTCTGCAACCCACACCATGGCTCACAGCAACACCGGATCCTTAACCCACTGAGCAAGGGCAGGGATCGAACCCGAAACTTCATGGTTCCGAGTCGGATTCGTTAACCACTGCGCCACGACAGGAACTCTTTCTTCTTTTTTCTTTCTTTCTTTTTTAAAAAGTCATTTTCAAGGAAGGCAGTGTGTCCTCATCTCTCCATCCTTGACTTAATGACTCCTACTCTTTCCGCTTGCATATTACACTCCTTTGCTCCATACTCAGCCTCTGAAGAATCTGCAGCAAAATGACTTGCGTGGTGAATTTTTATATGAAACAAGCAGCAGGTGCAACAGTGACCTTCACGGCATCTATGTTTTCCTTCAAGGGCCCATCTCTTCTCCATCTTCTCAGCCCACATGGTTTGCGTGGATTGGGATCTGCCCCCTCTCCTGGCTCTGCCTGGGCTCTTGAGAGAAGAGATGCTTCTCCCTGACCTCAAGATTGGAGACCGGTTCAGGGGAAGGCTGGTTCTTGGACGCTGCTGGAACTATGAGGAGAGGAGCTGTCTCTTTCCTCTGGGGTTGCTAAGTTGGTAAATGGGAGCCTGGAGCCACCAGGGACCATCTCCAGGCCAGGCCTGAAACTATAGATGTGGTTCTCAAAGTGTGGTCCCTGGAGCAGTAACATCAGTATCAGTGGGAACTTGTTAGGAATTGAAACACTTGGGCTCCACCCTAGATGCACTGACTTAGAAAGTGGGGCTGGGGTCCAACAATCTGTGTTTTAGTTTGCTTTGCAAATGATCCTGATGCATGTTTAAGTTTGAGACCCACTGGCCTAAAGGCAAGTAGAGCTAAGTGATGAAGAAACAGCTTCCTGGTGATAGTATCATTTGAGCACCTGGATCCCACCATACCTGAGGCCAGATCTATAGTCTTGGACTTTTCAGGTCTGCAAACAACACCCTTTCCCTTGTTGCTCCAGCCAGTTTCTATTTCTGGCACTTGCTATTAACAATGAACACTGACTAATATGTTATGAGACTCTGGACTTTGGTAGAATGGTCTTTCTGCTGCATTTTCTTGATAGAAATGCTAACTGCAGGGCTGTCAGGGTCCTCTAATTCACTCATGCTGAGGGGTGTTACTTTATTCCTATGGATGGCAGTTTGTCCAGGAAAAGTGGTTCAGATATATCACCTCCCTAGAGCACTCTGACAACTTGGACAGAAAACTTTCTGCATTGAAGACTAATGTTCTTTCATCCTCAACAAGACAACAGGACTCTAGAAGTTTCCTGGAAGGCTTATTGATAGAGACCAAAGTAATCCAGGATATGAGACCCTTTCATTAGAACCAGGGACAATTATAGTGATAGAGAGGAATTAAGCTCTCATGGAATTTCACCATATGTACATTTAATTGACATAAATTCAATTTTATGAACTTGACCAAAGATAAAGGGACAAAGAGAGGAATAACGCTTTTAAGAGTGCAGGCAATAGCTTACACTTCTGGTTAACGGCAGGCTAGCCAATCCAGACCAACTCTTCCTTAGAGGACAACTAGAAAACCTGGACCAAAGAGTGTGACAAAAATCTGTTTGAGATTTCTGGTTGCCAAAAGGGAGGGGAAGGATATGGGAAAGACCGGGAGTTTGGGGTTAATAGATGCAAACTGTTGCACTTGGGAGTGTATAAGCAATAAGATTCTGCTGTATAGCAAAGGGGAAAAAATCTGTTTGACATAAGAAACCTGTTTGAAGGCATGGAGATTGAATAGGGCTGTGAAGGGTTATAGGAAGAAGAGAAACCCAGAGAGGTGAACCCAGCTCCTGGGAAGTGTTTCTCTTCAAGATCCTGCTGATTCTAAGAGCTGCTACAAGGCTGAGAAACTGAACAAAGCTGCTGACAGGCTCAAGGTGACAGTCTGAGAGTTAAGGTGACCCAGAAAGAGCCAGAAGTGAATGGCAGAGAGGTTAAGCATGTAGGCAAATCCAAATTACTGTTGACTATTTAAACAATAAAAATAATAACGATGATGACGTCTGGTGAGGTTTAATACCTAGAAAGAATTATAATGCATGACATTTAAGTTGGAAGGAGAGTAAATGGAGTTAGGTGGTAAGGTCTCCACTGAATGAGAAGCAGTAAACTTGCTAATTTAAAGAAGACTGCAGTAAGGCAAGAATGCATGTTGCAATCTCCGGTAATGACTAAAAGAATAATAATAGAATGTCTAACTAACATGCTAATAGAGAAGAAACACAGAGCAGTAATATAAAGCAATCAGTTCAAAATAGAGCAAGAAAAGAGAGAAAAAGGAACGTAAAACAGGCAGAGCAAATAAAAAGAAACAATAAGATGGTGGACTTAAAACTCAAATGCATCAGCAATTACATTAAATGTAAATGGACTAAATGTGCCCATTAAAAGACATAGACGGTTAGAGGAGTGAAATCAAAGGCAATTACTTGCTATTTAAAAGAGACAAACCCCATGTAAGGATGCAGAAAGTTTGAAAATGAAAGAATGAAAAACTACATGTTCCATAAACACTAACCAAAAGAGAGCTGGGTCAACTTTAAGACAAAAGCATTGTCAGAGCCAAAAAGAGAGAATGCATAATGATAAAAGGTTCAATTCACCAGGAATATATAAAAAGGCTGATTCGATATGCCCCCACAAAATACATACCTCCCCCCCAAAAAAACATCATGTAAAGCATCTAAGCAGTCTAGATTTTGCCTGGAGGAGGGTGAGCTGGGTTTGAAGCAAGTCTCAGGGTCCTGTGCCTCTGGGGGTATGAACATCCCCATGCCCAGTACAATGACAGTGCCTAAAACCACACTTTCCCTACAAATCAGACTCTAAACAAAGCCAACAGCCACATCTGGGGCTCCGCCAAGAAGCTGTGATATTTTCCCCAAACTGGCAACTACTCTCTTGGGCTCAAGGAGAGATGCTAGAGCTGCATGTGCTGCACTAGATCATCAGTCTGACGGATCTCCAAGGGTGACTCTAGCTACCTGCACTTTTTTTGACCTTTAGAACCTCAGCCTTGGGTGACATGTGGCTTCGATGTAATCCCATTTCAGTGTGAGGGTGGGGACAATGCTGTGGTTTCCAACTTTTCCTTTCTTCAAGTTTGGCTGATGCGGGAGCCACGTATATTTAACAGATAAAGGCGGAGCACCAAACCAGTTCAAAAGGAGGATTCCGCCACCTCACACAGTGTCCTCTTTAAGGGAATCGAAGGGACAAACAAAGAACCAAGTACCAGGGAGAGCTGGGAATCTGATTTTTACCAGATGGACCAGCGACATGTGTTCTTTATGTGAATGCGTGCTTTTCTGCCATGGTGGCCAGGAGCTCAGGGTCACAAGTGTGACCCCCCATCCCAGACATTCATTTTTGGCATCATCTTACCATCTTACTGTCCCTACTCTTGTTTTCCTATCACCCTCATTTCCTCCACATATTTGTTAAAGTCTTCTTCTTTTTCTTCTTCTTCTTCTGTGTGTGTGTGTGTGTGTGTGTGTGTGTGTGTGTGTGTGTGTGTGTCTTTTCTAGGGCTGCACCTGCAGCATATGGAGGTTCCCAGGCTAGGGGTCCAATCGGAGCTGTAACTGCCAGCCTACACCACAGCCACAGCAACACAGGATCCGAGCCACGTCTGCAACCTACACCACAGCCCACAGCAACGCTGGATCCTTAACCCACTGAGCGAGGCCAGGGATCAAACCCGCAACCTCATGGTTCCTAGTCGGATTCACAAACCACTGCACCACGACGGGAACTCCTGTTAAAGTCTTCTTGCAGAACATGATTTGTTAGGACATGTCAGAACTTCTTGGAGAAAGGCAGATTATAAAATAATTAATTAAGCTCTACTTCTCAAACTGCTGCTTGTGAAGTGTGTGCTATGGGTTGACTTTAAGTCCTAACATCTTAAGACCTGTGACTGTGACCTTATTTGGAAATCTTTGGAGGTCTTTGTGCAGATGATCGAGTTTATTCGGGTGACGTCCATAGGATGGGCCTCAATCCACTATGACTGGTGTCCTTAGGAAAAGGGGAAATTTGGCCCCAGAGACGGATGTATGCACAGAAATACCCCCATGGAGATTGAGTTAAGCTGCCACAAGGCAAGGAACTACCAGAAGCTGGGACAAAAGCCTGAAGATTCATCCCTAGTGCCTTCAGAAGGAACACGGCCCTGCTGACCCCTTGCTCTTGAACTTCCCAGCCTCCAGAAGGGTGACACAATAACTTTCTCTTGTTTAAGCCTATCAGATTGTGGGGCTTTGGGACGGCGGCCCTAGGAAATGAGTCCAGTATTTGAAATGACTTCAGTGGACACATGGTTTATCTTTAAAACAACTAACAGTGACATATTTATATGAACGAACATTAGAAAAAATAGAAACAGGTGCCTCACACCTGTCACTTGGCAGGTGAATCTTACTGGTCACCCCTAGAGAGTCTTTCTCCGTTATCTACTGACAAATACGAAGCCTCTGGGTTTTAGGTAGGACATTGCTTAGGACGAGGCTGACGTGGGGGTGTTGCAAGCAAGAAGCAGCAAGGGGCCATGCCGTGGGATGACGAAAACTGAGCAGCTCTTTCCTACCTAAGGGTCTCTGCACAGCAGATCCCCTCTGCTGAGGGCTAGTCCTTAACCTCGAGGTCTTAGCTCGTTTCCCTTCCTCAGAGAAGCCTCCTCTAACCACACTGCCTGGCCACCGCCCAGGTGTCACCACCCCTTCTTGGTGTGTATTATCTACCCCTGCCCACTAAAATACAAACACCACGAGAGCAGGCACGATGTGTTGCTCCATGGATCACCAGGGCCTAGACCAAGGCTGGCACATAGTAGGTGCTCAATACACACGTTTCTGATGTGGTCCAAGAAGATGCTGGCCAGCCGCCTTGCTCGAACCCCCTCCCAGACTGGACTGGACCATGCCCTGACCTGAAGCCCCAGGCCTGGGCCCTGGGACCTGGCCCCCCCGCTGGTGCTGCCCATGGTCCAGGGCGCATCCCAGGATGCTCCATGCTGGCCCCTAACTGCTGCCTTGATGCCCGAATCCAGGGCTCCATGTACTGGACTGAAAACCTGTAACAGTGTCTGAGTTGCCGTCACGTTTGCCAGGTGCCCCCAAAGCCAGGTGGCCAGCCAGCCCCAGAGGAACAACACGGCAGAGCAATGCCGAGCATGGGCCTTGGAGCACAGGAGTGAATTCTAGCTTGGCTGTCCTGTCTGTTACTCTGGGCAAGCAACTTCCACGTTCTCTGCCTCAGTTTCCTCATCGGTGAAAAGGGAGACGTATCTATAAAGGAGTTCTTCCAGTTTGCTGCCTGGCAGCTCCTCCTTCTGCTTCTGGTGACAGCACCAGTGGCCTAAGCCTTCACAGAACCACCCCTGACCTAAGCCAGGCAAGGAGGAGCAGCTCGGAGGCTCTGCAGGCAGTGGGGGGACCAGTACCAGCTGACCTTGACCAAGCACTTGCTCCGAGCGGCCTCTCCATCCGCTAACAACCCTCAGAGGAGGGTCTAATCTGTATCCCTGTTTGGCCGAGGGGTGGATGAGGCTCAGAGAGGTTACGTCACCTTCCCAAGGTCACAGAGCTGGTAGGTGGGAGGGCAGGATTTGGACCAGGTGGTCAGGCCGCAGAGTCTGCCGTGGCTATTTTCTGCCAGGGTTGCTGGGCTGGTGGGCTGTCAGCCCAGAGATGCTGCCGGCCGTGTCCACCCCCCCCCTCAAAAAAAAGCGTGTCTGAGAATGAAGGGCACAGAGGAGAAAGTTGAGCCAAGACGTGGGGAGAGGCAGACGGCTGACATGCTTTCATCACGGGGTCCGGCTGTGCCCAAAGACCACACATCATCTTTGGACGATCAGAGACATGGCTGAGGTCCGATGTTTTCTCTTCCATCTGCTCTTTTTATCACTTTGTATCTAAAGTGCCTTCTCTTATGGAGAACAGACTTGGGGCTGCCAAGGGGGAGGGGAAGGGAGTGGGATGCACTGGGAGTTGGGGGTCAGTAGATGCACACTAGTCCATTGAGAATGGATAAGCCATGAGGTCCAGCACTGGGAAAGAGATCCAACGACTTGTGGTAGAACACGATGGATGATCATATGAGAAAAAGAATGTATGTCTATGTATGACTGGGTCACTTCGCCGCGCAGCAGAAATTGACAGAACATTGTAAATCAATTACAAGAAAAAATGAAAAAATAAGGAGTTCCCGTCGTGGCTCAGTGGTGAGCGAACCCGACTGGCATCCATGAGGATGCGGGTTTGGTCCCTGGCCTCGATCCGTGGGTTAAAGATCCAGCGTTGCCGTGAGCTATGGTGTAGGTTACAGACGCGGCTCAGATCCCGCGTTGCTGTGGCTGTGGTGTAGGCAGGCGGCTACAGCTCTGATTGGACCCCTAGTCTGGGAATCTCCATATGCTGCAGGTGCCAGCCTAAAAAGACGAAAACACACACACACACGAAATTAAAAAATAAAAGTAAAATAAAGTGCCTTGTCTTGTATGTGTACAATCTTCTCTTCCAGTTAGGTTTGGGATGTGAGAAGGGGTAATCAGAGAATGCCTGGGGGCTGCCCTGCCTGCCTGCAGGCTCCGCTGGCACCCAGCGCCTCCTGAGCCAGAGTGTGGGAGGGTCAACACCCCCAGGCACAGCCTGGAACCCAAGACCCAAAGGAGGGTCCCTCATCCACCCTGGGGGTGGAGAGCAGAGATAAAATGCCAGGCTTCAGCTCAGCACTGCCCCTCCCCAGCCCTCCCTGGCCAGGTATAGAGGGCCACTTGGCCAGTAAACTTGCTTGGTGATGATGCCAGTTTTGGCTCCTCCCCTTTTCTGGCCCCTACCAGGGACCACCTCCTAACTGGATTACTTGTTCTGGAATCCTCATCTCAGAGCCTGGTTCGGAGTCTGGTTCTGCACAATCCAAACCAAGAGGATTTTGTTTTGTTTTGTTTTTTTGCTTTTTAGGGCCATACCCACAGCATATGGAAGTTCCCAGGCTAGGGATCAAATCAGAGCTGCAGCTGCCGGCCTACGCCACAGCCACAGCAATGCAGGATCTGAGCCGCATCTGCGAACTACACCACAGCTCACGGCAACACCGGATCCTCAACCCACTGAGCAGGGCCAGGGATTGAACCTGTGTCCTCATGGATACTAGTCAGATTCCGCTGAGCCATGGTGGGAACTCCCTCGGAGATTAAAATTTCAATCAACAGACTAAAACAGACTGCCTGCCACAGTGTGGGTGGGCCTCGTCCAATCAGTTGAAGGTCTGAATAAAACAGAAAGGTGGACCCTCCCCCCAGGAAGAGCCTTTCCTCCAGCAGATTGCCTCTAGACCTCAGCTGCCCCACTGGTCCTGCCTGATGGCCTTCAAACTGGAACACAGACGTCCCCTGAGCCTGCAGCCTGCTGACCCATTCTGCAGAGTGGACTGCCAGCCTCCATAACTGCATGAGCCAATTCCTTGTAATACATTTTTCTCTTTCTCTTCATGTATGTCTATATCTATATATCTATAGATACATGGCTATAGAGATTTATCGATACACACACACACACCCTATTAGTTCTGTTTCTCTGGAGACCTTGACTCAAAATGCACGTGTTCAAGATCAGCTCTGGCCTGGGTCGGGGGGGGTGCCAAAGTCAGCACATCTCGACAGCCCACAGAGAGTGACCCAAACCCAGTCCCAGCCCGGCTCAGGGCCCCCAGGGGTCTTACTTGAGCACACCCTCTCCTGGTCTGGGAACACGGTCGGGGGCTGGGGATTCAGGCTTGGCTCCGGTTTGCTGGGAACAAAGACCTCAGCGTTGTCCTTCCGCTTAGCCGACAAATTCCTTTCCTTTTTATTACCTGCAGGAAAAGAATTGTTTCTGGGTCAAACGCTGAGTGCAAGCAGAGGTGGGACAGTCTGCTCAGGCATCTGTTTATTTTTCGCGTTCGCGTATTCAGTCAACAAACATTGACAGAACCCCTGCTCTGTGCCAGGCGCCACGCTAGTTTGGGATTAGAGGTGTGAATAAGGCAGACAGCAAAATAAGTTTGCGGAGAGCCGCGACGTGCCAAGCACCCCCGTTTTGGTAAACAAATGAATTATTCTAGGACAGGCGCAGGTGTTCAAGGTTTAGTGTTCCCGAATAGGGACAAGTCTTACAATGGATGGGGTGCTGGGTTGAACTGGCAGCAAGATACATAAAGTAATGATGCAACCAAGGAGATCCTGGAGTTGGAGAAGTATAATAGCACACACTTGCTGCCCTCAGGGCTCTCGCAGCCTCACGGAGGAAAAGACGGGATGGTTGAATGGATAAGAGAGCAGGGCTGGGCCAGAAAAAGGAGTCCAGTACCAAGGTCATGGAGGAGGAAGCAGCCTGGAGGTATGCAGCTGACAGGAAAGAGGACCCTAAGTGATGACTAGGATGCCACCAGGGCCCAGAACTGGCGGGTGGGGGGCATTCCAGACACAGGGAGCACTGTGTGTGTGTGAAGGCTTGAGAGCTGAAATGTGCGTGGCAGGTGAGGGGCTGGGGGCTGGGCTGGTGAATGGAGTCAGACAGTGAAGGGTCCATGGGCCAGGATTTAAAGTCAGCGTTTCCCAAAGTGGGGTGCCTGGACCACTGGTGGAACAGGAGATGAATCTAGTTGCTACCTGGGTGGATGTTTTTTAAGCAGTTTTCTATCTTAATGTGCATGGGGGGCGGGGAGCAGCCAGCATATCAAACCTTGATTTTATGAATATCATTGCTTTAAAAAAATCTGAGAATTAGGCGTTCTCGTCATGGCACAGTGGAAATGAATCTGACTAGGAATCATGAAGTTGCGGGTTCGATCCCTGGCCTCGCACAGTGGGATAAGGATCCGGCATTGCCGTGATCTGTGGTGTACGTCACAGACGAGGCTCAGATCTGGTGTGGCTGTGGCTGTGGCTGTGGTGTACGCCAGTGGCTACAGCTCCGATTAGACCCCTAGCCTGGGAACCTCCATATGCTGCAGGTGCGGCCCTAGAAAAGACAAAAAGACAAAAAAAAAAAAAAAAAAAAGAAGAAGAAGAACAATTTGGCCCATCCTGTCCTAGCACAGTTCCTGGAGCATGAAAGGTGCCCAGTGGAGGAATGAAGGAACAACCCAGAACCAAGCACATCTTTTTCAGGCTACCACTGACTGCTCTTGAGTAAATGCTCAGGATTCGCTCAGACCTCCAAGCCCAGGCTGGGGCCTGGGGAGACCTTGTTACAGGCCCCTCGGGCTCCCACCTGCTCCCCTCAGTGGGAGTCTGCCTCCTGCTGGGGCTAAGGAGTCAGCCGGAGGCTGCTGATGAAAGGGGCAGCGGAGAGGGGCTGTGAGAGGCGGGCAAGCTGCCCACCACCTGCCGCCTTCCATGTGCTGCTGCAGCCTCAGGGCGGGGCCTGCCCTGCAATCTAATCGCTAAAAAATGTAATGCTAAAATTAGGATGTGATGAGGACTGCACAACTATGAATATAATAAGATTCATTGAATTAAAAAAAGGACATATTGGGAGCTCCCCTCGTGGCTCAGGGGAAACAAATCTGACTAGCATCCATGAGGATGCAGGTTCGATCCCTGGCCTCGATCAGTGGGTGAAGGATCAGGCATTGCCGTGAGCTGCAGCGTAGGCTGCAGAGGCAGCTCAGATCCTGCGTTGTTGTGGCTGTGGTGGAGGCTGGCAGCTACAGCTCCGATTCAACCTCTAGCCTGGGAACCTCCATATACTGTGGGTGTGGCCCTAAAAAGACCAAAAAAAAAAAGGGACCACTGGAAATTTAAGTCTACTTTTAGATCCAGAGACATCAAAGGCAAAGAAATGCCACATAAGACAGAGCTTACTTTTGGAAGCCGGGTTAAATTCCAGCACCACGAGGGCGTCTGGACCCTGGGGAAGGCGTCCTTCTGTCTCTTGGTCCTCGGGAACATCCTTTGGCACCGAGTCCCCACTGGAAAGAGGGGGGTCCTCTCTTGGACAGCCCGCCAGCGCCGGGTCCTCAGGCTCCGGCCCAGATAGTACATCTTCTTCGATGGAGTCATACTCGTCACTGGAATGATCCTTTTCTTTCCTTTGTAGACTGACACTAAGTTCCAGGCTTTTCCTTAGCTCCTGCCAAAGGTCAGGAAGAGAAGTGAGAAAGGAAGCCACGTTCCTTTGAGAAAAACTCATTGGAAAATCGATCATAAGAACCAAAGAACTATTATTCCTCCCAAGCTACCATTTAGCAAAATCCGTCTCAACCCATGTATTGTCCTCGCCTTGAAGATGAGAAAACAAAAGGGCAGAGACAAAGGAGCAAGTCTCCTCCGGACAGAGCAGCATTTGTGGGATTAACACTAGTGTTTATAGACCTAGGATGCCACTAAGAGTGTGTGCGTGTGCGTGCGTGCATGCACATGCGTAGCAATTTTCATTTGGGAGCGTGCTAAAACAGATTGTGGGGTTCTACCCCTTGAGTTTCTTTTTTTTTTTTTTTCTTTCCTTTTTATAGCCACACCCACGGCATATGGAAGTTCCCAGGATACAGGTCGAATCAGAGCCGCAGCTTCCAGCCACAGCCACAGCCACAGCCACAGCCATGCCAGGTCTTGATCCGAGCCATGTCTTCGACCTACACCACAACTCAAGGCAACTCCAGATCCTTAACCCACTGAGCGAGGTGAGGGATCAAACCCACATCCTCATGGGTACGAGTCAGGTTCTTTACACATGGAGCCACAGTGGGAACTCCCTATCTATCTCTTGAGTTTCTGATTCAGTGGGTCTTGGGTGGGGCCTGAGAATTTGCATTTCTAACAAGGTGATGCTCTTGATGCTGGTCCAGGGACCACACTTTGGCCATGAAATCCCAACAGCCTCCAAGGGATCCTCATAGTCCAGATGGTAGAATGTCTGGCAGATAGTTGTGGGGGCTGTAAAAGAGACTGAACATCATAATACGTAGTACTTAACTACAGCTGCTTGCTAATTTTTTCATACGTGCTTCATTTCTATGAAACTGTAGATTTACAATCTTTTTTTTTTTTTTTTTAAACAGCTGTACCTGCAGCATATGGAAATTCCTGCGCCACGAGTCAGATTGGAGCTGTAGCTGCCAGCCTATGCCACAGCCACAGCCACAGCCACGGCCACATCTGATCTGAGCCCCATCTATAACCTATACCACCACTTCCAGGCAACACTGGATCCTTAACCCACTGAAGGAGGCCAGGGATTGAACCTGCATCCTCACAGAGACAACATCGGGTCCTTAATCTGCGGAGCCACAATGGGAACTCCTGGAATTACAATATTAAGGAGCTCTCCCTGTGGTGCAAAGGAATTGGCGGTGTCTCGGGAGCCCTGGGGCCCAGGTTTAATCCCTGGCCCGGCAGAGAGTAGGCGGCAACTGCGGCTCGGATCTGATCCCTGGCTGGGAACTCCATATGCCACAGGGCAGCCAAAAAAGACAAAAAACAAAAAAAGATTAACAATCTTAAGACCAAGCATTAAAATCTAGACTTACAGTGACTAGAAAATTTATCACGGAAGCCAGGATACATTGGAAAAGGAATAGAGGTGCTATTATATTTACACCGCAACAAAAAGTGCACACTGGACCATCTGGAAAAAACAGTATGTTTGGGAGTCCTTGTCAAGGATGTGGGTGCGATCCCTGGACTTGCTCAGTGGCTCGGGAATCTGGCGTTGCCGTGAGCTGTAGTGTAGGTTGCAGACATGGCTCAGATCTGGCATTGCTGTGGCTGTGGCGTAGGCTGGCAACTGTAGCTCTGATTGGACCCCTAGCATGGGAACCTCCATATGTCGTGGGTGTAGCCTAGGCCACAGCCACAGCAACTAGGGATCGGAGCCATGTCTTCAACCTACACCACAGCTCATGGCAACGCTGGATCCTTAACCCACTGAGCAAGGCCAGGGATCGAACCTGCATCCTCATGGATGCTAGTCAGATGCGTTTTCCTCTGAGCCACGATGGGAACTCCCACCCCTGCCTAATTTAGATAGATAGAACGAGACTTGAGAATTTTGAGCAGATGAGACTTAGATGATATCTTGGACCTAAGTTGGTACTGTAATGGTGGAGACTTTTGGAAATCTTGGGATGGGATGGAGTATTTTGCACATGAGATGGACATGAATCTTTGGGATCAGTGTAGGCGCTCACAGCTGTCCACGTTCTAATGCCTTGGATGGTGACTGTTACCTTCCACGGCAAAGGGACTTTGCAGTTGTGATTAAGTGAAGGATCTTGGGATGGGGGAGGCTACCTTGGACAGCTAGGTGGGCCTATGGAATCACAAGGGTCCTTCTAAGAGGGAGGCAGGAAGAGAAGATAGAAGGATGGAAGCAGAGGTTGGGAAGGAGAGAAGATGGTACACTGCTGGACACAGGCCAGGGAATACAGGTGCCTCTAGAAGCTGGAAAAGGCAAGGAAAGAATTCTCCTCTGGAGCCTCCAGAAGGAACACGGGTCTGCTGACACTTTTTTTTTTTTTTTTTTTTTTTTTTTTGTCTTTTTAGGGCCGCACCTGTGGCATAGAGAGGTTCCCAGGCTCAGGGTCAAATCAGAGCTGCAGCTGCCAGCCTACACAGCCACAGCCACAGCCACAGCCACAGCAATGTCAGATCCGAGCCAAGTCTGCCACCTACACCACAGCTCACAGCAACACCAGATCCTTAACCCACTGATCAAGGCCAGGGATAGAACCTGCATCCTCATGGATACTAGTCAGATTTGTTACCACTGAGCCATGACAGGAACTTTCGGTCTGCTGATATCTTGATTTCAGACCAGGGAAACTGAGTTTGGATTTCTGACCTCCAGAACAGTAAGATAAGCCACTAAGTTTGTGGTAAGGTTTTTTTTGGCTGCACCTGCAGCATATGGAGGTTCCCAGGCTAGGGGTCGAATTGAAGCTGTTGCTGCCGACCTACACCACAGCCACAGCAATGCCAGATCCAAGCAGTGTCTGCGACTACACCACAGCTCACGGCAACACCAAATCCTTAACCACTGAGCAAGGCCAGGGATCGAACCCGCAATCTCATGGTTCCTATTAGATTCCTTAACCACTGAGCCACGACGGGAACTCCATTAAGTGACTGAATTTTGAGAGTTCCTCATTGCCCGCCCCCCAAGGTGCAGAACTGAGGCCGAGAGCCTTTCCACCGTTCTAACTTGTCACCATAATTAAGTGGCAGAATCGTGACCTGAGGCCTCAGCCACTGCTCCCTGCTCCTTCCAGATCACTGAGTATAAAATAGCCTCACTTGCATTCTGTCGTGGTCTAACCAAAGAGGAAGACGGTGTGGCAAATACTCTCATTCATTTATTCATGCCTGAAGGTGTGCTGCGGGTGCCGCGCTAAGGGTGAGGTCAGGGCAGGGAGCAAGATGGCACATCCGTGCACAAAGAAAAAGAAACAGGGACTTCCTGCTGTGGCCCAACAGGATCAGCAGCACCTCTGGAGCACTGAGACACAGGTTTGATCCCCAGCCCAGTACCATGGATTAAGGAGCTGGTGTGGCTGTGTCTGTGGCATAGGCTGACAGCTGCAGCTCTGATTCGACCTCTAGCCTAGGAATTTCCATGTGCCTTGGATGCAGCCCTCAAAAGACAAAAAAAAAAGGAAAGAAAAAAGAAATCTCTCTTGTGATGAAGAAATCTGCATTTCTATAATGCCTTCTGCTTCAATTTGGTTTTGCTTCTGTTAATGCAAATATAAATGCCTTCATTGTATTTACAAAGCATATATGTATATTTATATATGTGTGTATATATAAAAACATAAAAGATTATATTATATATAGGTATATATAGAAAAGAACTCTAGATTCTGCATGGCAACAATCTTTTTTTTTTTTTTTTTTTGGTCTTTTTGTCTTTTTAGGGCCACACCTGTGGCATATGGAAGTTCCCAGGTTAGGGGTTGAATCAGAGCTATAGCCACTGGCCTACATACACCACAGCCACAGCAATGCTGGATCTTTAACCCACTGAGCGAGGCCAGGGATGGAACCACCCTGTGTCCTCATGGATACTAGTTGGGTTCATTAACTGCTGAGCCACAATGGGAACTCCTTTTATTTTTTTAAACTATCTTCTTCACAAAGGAAAATAATACATTTGTTTCACACTGAGTGAGCAAACTTTAGGAACGAGGCCCTTCTAATGCCCATGTGATCTAAAACCATCTGCTCCAGGGGCAAAAGGGAGAGGAACTAAGTAGCCACATTCTCTAGAGAAAGCTGTTCAAAACCTTTCCATCTGGAAAGAGGAGGACCTTGGCTTGGACGCTTTGAAAGCCAACCTGCCATCCTTCAAAGGAATACCGTGCTGGGGGATCTACCTGCTGCTTTGAAGCTGTCATCCAGAAATTCCTCTCTGAAAACTTGCTTTATAGCTTTGCTTTAAAACCTTGTTATATGCAGTTTCAATGGTCAGCCCTTAAAATGTTAAGTTCAAGCCTTTTCAACAGAAAGCCTTGTGCATGGCGGCCGGGCTGCAGATACCCACGAGTGGAGAGCAGATATAGGACTGTATACAAATTGGCCTCCTTGCTAGAAAGCCAGGGAGCAGGTGGACGAAGGAAGGATGCCTGGACCAGTGACTGAAATACAGCCGGCGTTTGATGGTCAGCGGTTTAGTGCCTTACAAGCCTAACCTTCCTCTTTTCGGCTGGGCTAGGAGAAGAAGAAAGCCTGATCACCATAACGACGAAGCGTCTGCAATAATAGCAGCAACTATAATATCAACAAAAGCAGGAGTTCCCATCATGGCACAGTGGAAACAAATCTGACCAGGAACCATGAGGTTGCGGGTTCAATCCCTGGCCTCCCTCAGTGGGTTAAGGATCTGGCATTGCTGTGAGCTGTGGTGTAGGTCACAGACGGGGCTCGGATCTCAAGTTGCTGTGGCTGTGGTGTAGGTCGGCAGCAACAGCTCCGATTAGACTCCTAGTCTGGGAACCTCCATATGTCACAGGTGCGGCCCTAAAAAGCCAAAAAAAAAAAAAAAAAAGAAAGAAAGAAAGCCAGGTGCTCAGTGACCGTCCCTTGGCTTACATGAAATTGACGATATCTGCCTGCAAAAGCGTTGGACACAAAGCTGCCAAGAAGCCACTAAACATGTTGAAGTGTGTATTAGGTGCTGGTGGATGAAGCATTAAACCTCTAACTATGCTTACAAAGGGGAACAGCTCGGTCTAAGTGCTGGGCGTGCGTTCCGGATCTGACTCTGGTGGCTCTATGTCCCCAAGCAAGTCTCTGAGCTTCAAGCCCCCACCTCTCACGTGGGAAAATGTGCCCTGACAACCTGACAAGGTTGTCGAAGGGATGCAATGAGATAATAGCTATGAAGTAGTGTTTCGTGATTGCTGTAACAGAGGTCTGGTTTTTATAGAAAATTTAACGTTGAAATGACAGCGTATTCTTTATTTCTCAGACCCTATTGACATTGTCTACAAGAAGATGGGATGTTTGTTTGTTTGTTTATTTATTTATTTATTTATTTATTTTTGTCTTTTTGCCTTTTCTAGGGCTGTTCCTGTGGAGGTTCCCAGGCTAGGGGTTGAATCTGAGCTGTAGCTGCCGGCCTACACCAGAGCTACAGCAACGCAAGATCTGAGCCATGTCTGTGACCTACACCACAGCTCATGGCAACGCCAGATCCTTAACCCAGTGAGCAAGGCCAGGGATCGAACCCGAAACCTCATGGTTCCTAGTTGGGTTCATTAACCACTGAGCCACGATGGGAACTCCAAAGAGAAGATGTTTAGATCATGAAGCCACAGTGGATATTTTAGGAGAGTCCTCAAGAGGAAGCAGCAGTCTCTGGGGGTAGAAGTCACGAATGCACAGTGAACCCCTAGTTCTGTCTCTCATTCAATCGGCAATTTTATAAAATTGGGATTTGCATGTGTTGTTAGTCGCAATAATTCCCACTAACTCCTGTTGCTTTATATGAGCCATTTTACATATATTAAGCTGCCTGGCCCAGAAAGGATTTTAACCCTGAATTGAGGGGTTAGCTAACTAATTTGTCCTTCTTTTCCTTCATTCATTAATTGTTGAAAAATATATGTGTTCCCGTAAGTAGGTCTGGTTGCTAAGTGCTAGGGACAGAATGATGAATAAGACAGAGACAGAGTTCCCGTCGTGGTGCAGTGGTAACGAACCTGACTAGAATCCACGAGGATGCAAGTTCGATCCCTGGCCTTGCTCAATGGGTTAAGGATCCGGCATTGCTGTAAGCTGTGGTGTAGGTCACAGACGCAGCTAGGATCCCGTGTTGCTGTGGCTCTCGTGTAGGCCAGCAGCTACAGCTCTGATTCAACCCCGAGCCTGGGAACCTCCATATGCTGCAGGTACAGCCCTAAAAAGACAAAAAAAAAAAAAAAAAAAAAAAAAGAAGAAGAAGAAGGCAGGGCAATGTCTCAGGAAGTTGTCATCCCCAAGGCAGACTAGGAGGTCCCGAACCTAGAAGAGCAGCTGAGGCACACAGCTTCCAGGAGCAGGTTGTGCCCCAACCCCATAACTGTCTGGGTGAGGTTACAGCAAATAGAACAAGCAGAGGGAGTGGAAGCCTCAAATACGAAGACGAGCAGACAACCAAGAATGACCAAATATTTAGGGAAAACCAAAACCCTGAGATGGGTGTCAAATTTAATAAACAAAAAAACTAATACCCAATGAAAAAGAGTTAATAGAGGAAGTAGAGGAAGACTTTAGAACACTGAAAATTAACATCCCTGGAGAGATTTAAGAGGATATTTTATTCCTGAAAAAGAAACAACCAGAGATCTTGAGGGGGTTTTTTGTGGTTTGTTTTTGTTTCTTTAGGGCTGCACCTGCCGCATATGGAAGTTCCCAGGCTAGGGGTCAAATCAGAGCTACACCTGCTGGCCTACGCCACTGACACAGTAATTCAGGATTCAAGCCATGTCCGTGACCTACACCACAGCTTACGGCAATGCTGGATTCTTAACCCACTGAGTGAGGCCAGAGATTGAACTCACATCCTCATGGATGCTAGGCGGGCTTGTTACCACTGAGCCACAGCAGGAACTTCGGAGCTCTTGAGTTTCAATTTTATCATTTACCATTTTTAAAAGGTGAAAGATTTATATAATCTGAAGAGAAACCAGAGTATTATCATTACCCCTTTTAAGAAGATAATCTCGATAGCAGAGAGAGCTAAAAGGTGAAAAATTAAGTGTACTAGAAATCCAAGCCAAACAATTTCACAAGAACACAGTAGAAGAAGACAACAAGAAAAATATGAAAGAAAAATAAAGAGATTTAAAAGATAGATCTGGGTCAACATTCGTCCAAGAGAAGCTCCAGAGAAGAAACAGTGGAAAATAATAACAATAATAACAAAAGCCAATAATAAATGAACATTCGCCAATGCTAAAGAAAGCCTTAAGCCTTTAGACTGAAAAGGCCCATGTAGCGCTTTAAATGGGACAAAGATATACTCATATGGATAAATGGAACCATCTATCAGAAAACATCTTGACTCTATATGCACACGATGACAGAGACTTGAAATTTATAAAGCAAAAACAGGGAAATATAAGGAAAAGTTGACAAGTTTGCAGAAACAACCCAGATTAAATAGGCAAAAATTAGGCAGGGCTCTACTGCAGCTGTTTACTAATGAGCATAAGAATTTCCTGGGACCCTTATTAAAAATGTAGACTCTGAGCATCCCATCTCCCCTCCAAACCCAGTTCTGTATCTTTGAATTTACCTTTTGAATAAAATCCAAGGTGATTCTGATAAAGGTGCTTGAAGACCACACTGGGACATACATAGTCACCAGGTTAAATGACACTATTAGAGCTTGATTTAATAGACATACCGAGTAATTTACCCCCAAAGAGAATGATTATTCTTTTTGAAATACCACAGAGCTTTCATAATCTGGTAGACCACACAGTCTCAAAACTTTCCAAAATGACAGAAATAAAGCAGACCAATCTCTCATCATAGTGTAGTAAAATTAGAAATTAACATAGAAAGATAGACAAAAACACTCTACTTAAAATATCTATAAAAAAAGTCTTCTAAACAAAGAAAAAAAATGCCCTAAAATGCAAACCAATAGAAATAAATGATAATGAAAACACTACATATACAGCAAAATGTATAAGGACAAAGCAATATTCAGAGGAAAATTTATAGCCTTAAAATTGCTATTTTAGAAAACAAGACTGAAAAAAAAGTGGGTTAAGTATGTAAATCAAGAAGCCAGGTTATGGAGTGAGGTGGAGGAGAACCAAAGTAATAAATGAAACCAAAAAGTTTTGGGAAGGAACCAAGATAAAAGTAGAAACCAACAGAAATCGAAAACTATAAAGGAATGAATGAATGACAAAATAAATACAGTATGCATGCTCAATAGAACTGAAAGCTGGGCCTGGTCTGGCTGGGTGGTAGAGAGAGCTTTTCATATTTTACTCAGTTTATTTCTTAACTGGCTTGAATCTTTTCTAATGAGACAGCATTCATGTGTTAGATGTCATATAAAATGATACAAAATAAGGAGGCGATAACTGCAAGAAATAAAAGGATCACTTGTGCCAATATTCATTCAGAGGTCATTTTTAAATTTCCATTAATATTGAAAAGGATACTTTAGGAAGTCAAATACCATCCAGCAACTTCACTGACAGGAATGTTCTCTTGGGTGAAAGGATCACTACATCTCTCAGTTCCAGACCTGCATTTCATGGCTATTTAGTGCTTGTTCAGCATCAGTCAACATGAATCATTCATGCTCATCACTGAATTATTCCTGCTCATCTGGCTTTGTGCTGTCTGACCCACCTGCTCAGGGCCTTGCCTAATGACATCAGCCAGGTGGTCCTCTCTGGTCTGAGCTATCCAGCTGGGCATCTCTGGTTACATTCAGGACACTATGCCCTTGATGGTTCTGGGTACCAGAGGGGCTAACTCAAGTGTCACTGTGAAGGGAAAAAAACCTTTTCCTCTTCTCTTGTCAGGAGCTAACAAAGCTTTCATTGTCTAAAACAAAAGTTTCAAGCTGGCAGTCTGACGACCAAATCTGGCCAGCAGGCACATTTTGTTTGGTGCATAGAAAATCGTGAATTCGTTACCAACACACACACACACAATGGGAGAAGTTGGAAACAAACCCAGGTACTTGGCTTCTCTTAAAACCAGAAAGCCTGGTGCCACCGGGCCCCTATTTCCATATGATGAAAGCCAGCAGCACTGTGACTGTTCCCTGCATCCCCATTTCTCCCTGCCATGCCCTGACACCCAGGCCAAGGGCCCTTCTGGCTACCCTGCCTGCCTCACTCATGCCATTGAAAATATAATGAGCACTCACTTCCAGAAATCCTAATATTTCAGAATCCAAATGACATCTCCCAAACTGACTTCTACTGCAAGTAGCACAAAAATTCTTTGTCAGATTATGTGTCCTGATTCATAGTTTGGAAAATACTGCCACCATAATTATAACTTAGGGATGGGATGACTGAAACTCAGGTATGTGTGGGCTGGGCAGGTGCCCAATCAACATCTTGCTACTCTCGCTCATTGATTCTCATTGATTCAATCAATTGATGACTCAATTCCTTTGCTTAACAAAGATGTGCAAACTAATGCTACACCATGCACTTTCCTAGGGACCAAAGACAAAGCAGGCAATGGGAGAGCACATGTCTCTGCCATCATGAAGCTTAGATTTGGAGTTGGGGAAGGGTGTTTCAAGCCCTAAATATATAACTTACAAACAGCCTCCAGACATAGTCCTTGGATGAGTGGGCGATTCCATAAACTATCATGGATCCTCTGCTCCTGTGGATTTTGCAATACGGGGACACCACCTAAGACTTAGGATTTCAGAGCTGACGGGCTCAGGAAATATCCAGTCTACTCCTCTTGGTCGTAGGGGAGGAAATGGACCTTCAAAAGAATGCGATTTAGCCAAGGCCCCCCAGAGTTTATAGAAAAGTCCAAACTACCCTCTCCAGATAAGCTGAGTCTCAGCCACTTGCTCTCCTTACTCCCTGAAACAGGAGCCACCAGCTCCCACAGCTTCAGAAGATGAAACGTCAGGTGAAATGGCAATTGGAGTCTCAGTGACAGACAATAGGGAGTGGTGAGGTCCAGGGCAAACTGAAGGGTGCATGCTCAGAACAGAAGGGTTTAGATTCAAGATAAAACAGCAACAATGATGATTTAAGCACACCACCAGGCCAGCCAATGAAATACACCTGTGGGCTGTGAGGTCGCAGGTCCAAGCCCTCCCCTGGTGACACATCCTCTTCCATTTATCACTGTATTTCTACCTTTATCTTACTTTGAGCATAATTTTTTTCAAGTCATAGCTAAAATGAAGCCCTCTCCTACATGCTCCTATCTTCTCTGAATTGGTTTTTTTTCTCAAGTTTAAGACATGTTTTGAATGTGACCAAAGGGAAAAAAACAAATTTGAAGATGTATATTTATTTTCTTAACATAATAATGCCTTAATGTAACACTACAAAATTAATTTCTTTTTTGTCTTTTTGTCTTTTCTAGGGCTGCACCTGTGGCATATAGAGGTTCCCAGGCTAGGGGTCTAGTCAGAACTACAGCTGCTGGCCTACACCACAGCCACAGCAATGCCAGATCCAAGCCGTGTCTGCAACCTACACCACAGCTCATGGCAACGCCGGATCCTTAACCCATGGAGCAAGGCCAGGGCTCGAACCCACAACCTCATGATTCCTAGTCGGTTTGGTTAACCACAGAGCCACTATGGGAACTCCCAAAATTGATTTTCTATGTACCTAAAATTCACCTCTTTAAATAGTGAAAAACCTAAATAATTTTATATGAAAATATTTCTAAAATAGAGGAAGATTCCCCTGTGTTCTTAAAAAAGTATGTATATTAAGCATAATTCATTCTTTTCTTAATACTAAGGGTCAATGTTCTGGACAGAAATTGATCTGCAGTATAGGAGATATTGTCAGGAGCTATTAGGCTTTCATATCTTTTATTCATTAAGTGACATCTTCTCCTGAGTTTCCAGAAGTGCAGGCTATGGTTTGAAGGCAAGGATAGAGCCCCCCTCATCCCCCCTCATTTCTGGCTTTTGTGGACATCTGGATTTTTGATGTTGTTGTTGTTATTTTATGTTCATTTTCCTTTTTACTTTACAGTTCTCTTATTTTTATATACTGTAGAAGAGATTTTTTTTTTTTTTTTGTCATTTCTTTGGGCTGCTCCTGCGGCATATGGAGGTTCCCAGGCTAGGGGTCGAATCAGAGCTGTAGCCACTGGCCTACACCACAGCCACAGCAACGCGGGATCTGAGCCGCGTCTGCAACCTACACCACAACTCACGGCAACGCCGGATCGTTAACCCACTGAGCAAGGGCAGGGACCGAACCCGCAACCTCATGGTTCCTAGTTTAATTCGTTAACCACTGCGCCACGACGGGAACTCCCGAGATTTTTTTTTTTTTTTTTTTTGTCTTTTTGCATTTTCTAGGGCCACACCCGCAGCATACTGAGCTTCCCAGGCTAGGGGTCCAATTGGAGCTGTAGCCACTGGCCTACGCCACAGCCACAGCAACGCGGGATCCGAGCCGTGTCTGTGACCTACACCACAGCTCACGGCAATGCTGGATCCTTAACCCACTGAGCAAGGGCAGGGATCGAACCCGCAACCTCATGGTTCCTAGTTGGATTCGTTAACCACTGCGCCACGACGGGAACTCCAAGATTTTTAACTTCAAATGTTAACGTTTGTTTCTTTCATAGTCCCCAAATCCAAGCCACAAAGACCAAATTATCTCTAAAACTTTGTTTCCACTGGAGGTAGACTCTGATCTTTTAGGCCTTCTGATTCAGAATCCCCAGAAGTTCTTAAAAACTGTGCTACCTCCTATAAACAATTCTCTTAGCTTAAAAAATTAGACCTGAAATAATTTTTTTTTTTCTTTTTGGAAGTTCCCAGGCTAGAAGTCAAATCAGAGCTGCAGCTGCGGTCTACCACCACACCCACAGCAAAAACCGGATCCGAGCCGCATCTGTGACCTATGCCACAGCCTGCAGCAACAACATATCTTTAACCCACCATGTGGAGCCAGGAATCAAACCTGCATCCTCATGGATACTAGTCGGGCTCATTACTGCTGAGCCACAAGGGGAACTCCCTTTAGTTGGCTTTTTAATTTTTATTTTGAGCTAGTCGTACACAACACAGAGCGAGCCCATGTACCCTGCATCCAGTTCCCCCCACGGTAACAGCCTATACAGTTAGCACGAGAGCACAATCCAGAAAATGACATCAATACAATCCTACTAAGCTGTTTAAACGAGGTCTCCCTTTTTTTTACTTTTTTCTATGTCTTCCTTTGCTGATGCTCCGCTCTACTGAAGCAGCTTATCTCCTCCTTAATGTGCTCGCTTCTTAAATACTTATACTGAAAAAAATGTAAAACCCACGGAAACTGCATCAGCATGGTATAGCAGTGTAATGAGCATCCAAACACCTTTCACCTGCATTCACCCGTCCTCAGAGACCTCAGAACAAGGACCTTCTCTTAATGTAACCCCAATGTAATTAATTACCAAATTCAAGAAAGGTAACATCAGTCAGTAATATTTTCTCACGTAAGGTAATTCACCTTTTCGAATTTCATTCATTTCCCCAAATCATCCTTAAATTTCCAGCAATCTCCCCCAGCCTCCCAGCATCTCATGTCACATAACTGTGGCATCTCTTTTGCCTCCTTTAACTGGAGCAGCCTTCTCTGTGTCTCAGGAAACTGACACTGCTGAAGCCCCTGGGCCAGTTGTTTTGTAAACTGTCCCTTAACTTGGCTTTGTCTGGTTGTTTCCTCATTGGATTTTACTTGCCTCCCCCCCTTTTTTTTTTTTTGCTTTTAACCGCTGCATATGGAGGTTCCCAGGCTAGGGCTCTAGTCGGAGCTACAGCTGCCAGCCTACACCACAGCCACAGCCGCGCCAGATCCAAACCGCATCTGCAACCTACACCCCAGCTCACGGCAACGCCGGATCCTTAACCCACTGATCGAGGCCAAGGACAACTTCAAGGTTCCTAGTCGGATTCGTTCCCGCTGTGCCACAACAGGAACTCCTGGATTTGACTTCTGAAAACCATTTTTCATCAATGTTCCCCCCTGCCTGGGTTCACTGGGGAAATATGTGGCCAAGGAGAGGTCTTCTCCAACAATGTTTAAAACTGTTAAGCAGGGGAGTTCCCGTCGTGGCGCAGTGGTTAACGAATCCGACTAGGAACCATGAGGTTGCGGGTTCGGTCCCTGCCCTTGCTCAGTGGGTTAACGATCCGGCGTTGCCGTGAGCTGTGGTGTAGGTTGCAGACGCGGCTCGGATCCCGCGTTGCTGTGGCACTGGCGTAGGCCGGTGGCTACAGCTCCGATTCAACCCCTAGCCTGGGAACCTCCATATGCCGCGGGAGCGGCCCAAGAAATAGCAACAACAACAACAGCAACAAAAGACAAAAAAAAAAAAAAAAAAAAAAACTGTTAAGCAAAACTGATGGCTGGCCACCTCTGAACACCTTGCTCCCAGGCAGGACATCAATAATATTCACAACAGACCCTGCCCCTACGGAGAGATGAACACTTTAGGAAGCAAAAACAGCTCAGTGCAAGTTCCTGGCCTGTGACTGTCAATTTCATGGAACAGGAAGTCCTGGGGTCTGGGCTTCTCTGAGGCCTGGGCGAGCGATCACTGTTTTTTTTTTTTTTTTTTTTTTTTTTTTCAGCAATCATTCCTTATTCCTCAGTTTCCTCAAACTATAAAATGAGAGCAAATATACCTAGCACGACACTCGCAGGGTTAATGAATGCAGCAACAGATGTTACACAGACCTTGGCACCAAGTAAGTGCTCATTTAACACAAGTTCTTACTATTATTAAAGAAAATAGTGGTCTCAAGTCAATTTTCTCCTGTGTTGTGTGAAATCTTCTGGTGGGTGGCCCAGAGGTTTGGTTTGGTTTGGTTTCTTTTTAGGGCCATGCCTTCAGCATATGAAAGCTTCCGGGCTAGGGGTTGAATTGGAGCTGCGGCTGCCAGCCTCCGTCGCAGTCACAGCAACGCGGGATCCGAGTCACATCTGTGACCTGTGCCACAGGTGGCAGCAACACCAGGTCCTTAACCCAATGAGCGAGGCCAGGGATCAAACCTGCATCCTCATGGATACTAGTCAGGTTCTTAACCTGCTGAGCCACCACGGGAACTCCGAGGATTTTGGTTCACACCAAATCCTGTTGTGATCTGTATTGTTCTCCCAGCTGTAAATGGAAACTCTCTCATGGGGTCTAATCCAAGGCCCGGCTGCTTGGTATGGAGAAGCCCCTGGCCCCTGGCCGTGAGGATGTGAAAGTTGAGCTTACCATTACATCCTGAATAGTTAAGAGGATCCTTTCTCTGTCCACACTGCTCGGAGGGTCGGGGCATCCATGTGTGTTCAGAAGGGAGAAATTAAGATCACAGGGCGTGGAGCTGGTGGGAGATTTGGTACCCTGGGGACAAGCAGAGAGAACTGGGCGTGGTAAAAGCAACTTACCGCCTTGGGGATGCATGGGCTCCTTTTTCTTTTCTCTCTTTTTTTTTTTTTTTTTTGGTCTTTTTAGGGTCACACCCACAGCATATGGAAGTTCTCGGGCTAGGGGTCTAATCGGAGCTGTAGCTGCCGGCCTACACCACAGCCATGGCAATGCCAGATCTGAGCAGAGTCTGTGACCTACACCACAGCTCCCGGCAATGCCTGATCCGTAACCCACTGAGCGAGGCCAGGGATTGAACCTGTGTCCTCATGGACACCAGTAAGGTTCATCACCTCTGAGCCACAATAGGAACTCCTCCTTTTGCTATTAGTCTCTGTGCTGCCCATGTCTCTCTCCATCCTCTGCTCTTGCTCACAAAGCTGATCTGATTAAACTCGTCCCTGCTTGGAGTTCCCATCATGGCTCAGTGGTTAACGAATCTGACTAGGAACCACGAGGTTCCGGGTTTGATCCCTCGCCTCGCTCAGTGGGTCAAGGGTCCGGCGTTGCCGTGAGCCGTGGTGTAGGTCACAGATGCGGCTCAGATCTGGCGTTGCTGTGGCTCGGGCGTAGGCTGGTGGCTACAGCTCCGACTGGATCCCTAGCCTGGGAACCTCCATATGCTGTGGGTGTGGCCCTAAAAAGACAAAGGATTAAAAAAATTATAAAAATAAAAAATTTGAAAAACCCCTCATCCCTGCTTCACCATTACCATTGCAGGGACACAGCCAGTAACTGGACCAGGATTCAAACTCAGGCCACCCCCACACTCAGCAGTGCTTAGGGCCACCGGGTTCAGATGGCTGGGTGAGTGCCCACAATTTTTAGCCCGGCATGATGTGGGCTAAAAATGGTGGGACTCTCAAAGGGCCTGGATGGTAGATTCCCATTTTTGTGAAAAGAATGGTAAAAAATAATACAAAAAAGAGGCGCTTGCTCAAAGGTTATTTATATGGTAATCTGAAACAGCAGACGTTCCCAAGCAATAGAATTTCCCTAAAAACCCATCTCTCCTTTTTCAAGTCTCACCATTGAAATTAATGAAGGGTGACAGGTGAACCCAGGGTGGGGGTTGGGGGAAGAAAGGGCTTGGTGGGGGGGACAGAGTAGGTGGGGCAGTTCCACTGGGGAGGGTAATGTTTGGCTAATGATGGCACAGCCTCCTAATCTACACAGCACCGACAGGTGGGTGAGCCACAAGGGTCCAGGCAGAGTCCCTACGTGGCAGCCCTGCTTGGTGACATATATTGAGAAATGTCTTTTTTTTTTTTTTTTTTTTTGCTTCTTAGGGCCTCACCCGTGGCATATGGAGGTTCCCAGGCTAGGGGTCAAATAGGAGCTACAACTGCCAGTGTACGCCACAGCCACAGCAGTGCAAAATCCAAGCTGCATCTGTGACCTACACCACAGCTCACGGCAACGCCAGATCCTTAACCCACTGAGCAAGACCAGGGATCAAACCTGCCACCTCACGGTTCCTAGTCGGATTCATTTCCACTGTGCCATGACAGGAGATCCTAAAAATTTTCTTTCTTATTAAAATAGAGTTGAGGCCTATCTTTAGTTGTTTCTATGTATCAGCAAGAAGCAATGACTTGAAAACACTGAACTGTAATTATGGGCAAATGTTCAATTCACACCACTCCACGATCCATACAAGGGAAAGAAAAACTCAGAGAGGGCATTCCAGAAGATGCCAGGGAGGGCGAGTCTTCTTCCTGTCATGCTCCCAGGGACAGACAGCTAAATGCGAAAGTACCGCTCATTTGGAACAGGCCAGGACGAGAACGTTCCAGATCACCTATCTTGTCTTGGATATAATTAATACATATTTCAAGGAATATTATGAATGTATCCAATTTTTAGCCTGGATGGTTATATGCCCACCTATTCACAGTAATAATCTCTGGGGCAGTGGGATTATGAAAGGACTTTTATTTTCTTGGTATCATTTGAATTTTTAATATTGATTTGCAGTATCAGGGGAAAAAGGATACTCTAATAATAGGAAAAAATGTGTACTTTCATTTCTCGTCCTTAAATGGAGCCGAAAGCATTTTAACGGAGCCTATCATCCATTGCAACACACAGCCCATGGAAAGTCAACAAGACCAAGGCCTGGTACTTGGGCAGAACTCTCTGGAAAGAAGTACCCTTCCTTCCCTGGAGCGGCTCAGCTGCTCCAAACCTTATGATCGCCTCCCCTCTGACTCAGGGTAGACCCTCCCGTCTTTGATGCAACCCTCAAACCCTCTGCTCTCTGAGTCTTGGCTGTTTCTCTGGCCTCACCCCCTCTTTCCGGCCCCCTTGCTCACTCCGCTCCAGCCGCACCAGCATCCCTGCTGTCCTCCCTCCTCAGGGCCTCTGCACCTGCTGCTCCCTGTGTCTGGACCCTCCACCTGCTCACTCCCTGGCTTCCTCCCATAGCCACTCATCAAGGGTAGGCCCCGCCCTCCCGTGCATCACGGCAGCCCCACCCACTTTCCCCAGCCACGCCCCCTCACTCCTGTTCTCCCAAAAGCCCAGTCACCTGCTGGCATATTATATACTCGTCTGTTTTATCTTCAGCATCTAGATGGTGTCTGGGACATGCTGGGGACCTTGGCACATGCAGCACACACCTGTCTTAAAGGGACAGCTACTCCCCAGCTCCACTCACGGCTGTTATGGAAGAATGTAATTCCCCAACCTTTTGATTTTTTCAAGCGAAGCCCCCAATTCAGATCGTGACATGGAAATCTTCTGATTCTTAAATGTCAGCCAGTAATTCACATCTTTTAAAACGCACAGTCAACGAGGGTGGAAGCCAACAGAACATGACTGCACGGGCCGGTCTGTGAACTCAAGGCGCCAAGAAATTGAAGTTCACCAAGGATCTGATGAAAGGCGAAAAGGCTGCTGCGTTTCCACAGTGAAGGTCAGATGAAAAGTACACGCGCGGAAGCAATTCCTTTTGCTCCATTTCAAGCTGCGCTTGCAAACAGTGTGAGGGGCGCTGAGTATATATGGCCACGTGTTTTTTTTTTCCCCTTCCCTGGTCAGATTGCATCTCTTCAAGCTTCTGCCTTAGCCGAACACTGGAGTGGCCATTTTATTCTCACTTAGCAGGAAAAGAACTCCAAGGGGAAATTGACTGTGAAGCCTTACGGAGGGCCCCCTCAAGGTGGGGAGAAAAGGGGAAGGAAGAAATACAATCAAGCACTCAGGGTGGAGAAAATTAAGTGTGGCCAGCAGGGAGATGCTGATTCAGAGCACGCTCGTGCAGGGATGCTAATGGAGCTTAATAGCTTGTGAGGGACAGGCAGCCTGGTGTTGCAGGGAGCTTGCAAAGCAAGGAATATATGTTCCTTTAATCGAGGGTACCAAATGGCCAAAGGAGAAGAGGGAACTAGCCTGCCTCTTGCTTGAAGGGCAGGCACAGACATTCTGAATGTGGGGCAGCTGCCGGGGTTGTAACAGACTGCACTGGGCTACAAAGTAGCCTCCCCAACTTAAGAAAAGCTGGTGGCTCAGTGGAAACGAATTGGACTAGTGTCCATGGGGATGTAGGTTCGATCCCTGACCCTGCTCAGTGGGTTAAGGATGCAGCGTTGCCGTGCGCTGTGGTGAAGGTTGCAGATGTGGCTTGGAGCCTACGTGGCTATGGCTGTGGGGAAGGCTGGCAGCTGTAGCTTCGAATTCGCCCCCTGGCCTGGGAACCTCCAAAGGCTGTGGGTGTGGCCCTAAAAAAAAAAAAAAAAAAAAAGCAAGTGTGTGTGGGGGTGGGGGGTGGGAGGTGGATATTAAAGGCAATAAAGTCCACAATTTGGCCCACTGGAAAATTCTCATTTCTATGGACTGTTTAAGGAAAACAAGATCATTACGTCTTTCCATAGAACTGGACGGTTTTTGGTTTTTTTTTTCCCAGGAAGACGAAAAGTGCAAATAACTGTCAGATTTTTTGTTCTGACAAAATCTCTAGAAGTGAAACCAAGTGATCCGGTCCTCCTAACTGTCCTTCCTTTACGAGCAGAGAAGCAATCACCAACACGCAACAGTGATCAGAAGAAGGTGTCCTGGATGACACTGCCATCTCCTTTTTTTTTTTTTTTTTTTATTTGTTTGTTTGTTTTGTCTTTTGTCTTTTTAGGGCCGCACCTGCGGCATATGGAGGTTCCCAGGCTAGGGGTCCAATCGGAGCTGTAGCCACAGCACACAGCAATATCAGATCCGAGCCGCCTCTGCGACCTACACCACAGCTCACAGCAGCACCGGATCCTGAACCCACTGAGCGAGGCCGAGGATGGAACCCGAAACCACATGGTTCGTTTTCGCTGTGCCACGACGGGAACTCAGTCATCTCCTTTGTGAGTGATTTGCATGTCAGAGAAGCAGGGTTTAGGTACAGAAGTGGCACGCGGAAGGAAGAGTCTGTCCTTCTGGGGAGGCTCTGGAATCTGCTGCCGGGGCCCATGACTGAGCGGTCTCATTCTGGCAAACGAGGCAGGACTGGCTTAGCAACTTGACTTTGCCTCCTCTCTGTAATTGAGTTTGTACATAACCGCGGGAGATGGTTCACACACTCATTCTAATTATGCAAATGATGCCTGTGAAAGAAAATCCGAATCCCCTCCCCTGCTGGGCTCACTGTGCGCTGCCTGGTCCACCCCACCACCCCTCCAGCCTCATCTCATTCTAACTGCCCCCTGCTCACACCGTGCCTGCATCATGCACCTTGAACTAGCCCAGCCTCAGGTCATCTGTGCTTGCTGTTCCCTCTGCCTGGAATGCTTTTCCCATTGCTCGCTCCCAAGCCAGCTCTTTCTTTTCTTTTCTTTTCTTTTTCTTTTCCTTTTCTTTTCTTTTCTTTTCTTTTTCTTTTCTTTTCTTTTCTTTTCTTTTCTTTTCTTTCCTTCCTTCCTTTTTGTTTTTGTCTTTTTAGGGCCGCACTCACAGCATCTGGAGGTTCCCAGGCCAGGGGTCCAATCAGAGCTACAGCTGCTGGCCTACACCACAGCCACAGCCACACTAGATCTGAGCCTTGTCTGTGACCTACACCACAGCTCACGACAACACCGGATCCTTAACCCACTGAGCGAGGCCAGGGATCGAACCTGTGTCCTCACAGATACTGGTCAGATTTGTTTCGGCTGCGCCATGACAGGAACTCCCAAGCCAGCTCTTTCTTATCCATCAAGTTTCCGCTGAAATGTCATCAACCTGAGAGAAGCCTTCCTTCCCGCTCTACCCGGTCAAGTGTTCCTTCTCTCCCACACAGTCCCATCTCCATGCTGCTCCATCATCCCCTTCCATTTTTTTTTTTTTTTTTTTATCCCCCTAGAGCGTATCCATACCTGAGATCGTTGCATTAGTTATTTCTTGGTTTTATTCTTTATTGCCCGTCTCCCCCTCTGGAACATGAGTTGTGTAAGAATAGGACCCTCGTCAGTTTGGTTCACTTCTGCCTCCCTGGCACCTCAGACAGAGCCTGATGCTCAAAAAAGTATGTACCCAACAAATACTTGTTAAAACGAAAGCCTGCGGTTTACTGTTGCAGTTCCCAGGATTTCAGAAATGGAAGGACGGTTTGAGGAAAGGGAAGGAAACGCCCCAGTGGTCAACCTTTGTCAGTTGCTGCATGGCCATGGACTCCGAGCTACAGCTACCCAGGGCCTCTGAGTGCTTCCATATGTGGTTTCTGCTGCTCCGGGTTGGGGCGGGAGTGGGGGGGCGGGGGCGGATATTTAACAACAGATGCACATATACAGGAGCGGACAGGCTGAGTATCAGCTCGGCTTACCAACCCTCACCTCCCCTGGCCCTCACGTGTGCCCAGCTCTTAGGAACCAGGCAAGTGTCACCTCCTCCAGGAAGTCTCCCTAGATACTCTCCCTCCTGGTCCCGCTACACTCTGCCCCACCTCTCAGCGCCCTCTTGCAGTAAAGAGAGTATATGGTGTTGCCTCTTTGGGATCAGACATCAGCCTGACCTCTGGACACTGGCTACCAAGCACAAGGTCTAACACAAGGTCTGTATGCTCATTACAGTGCGGAAAATAAATGCAGGAGTGAAAGAAGGCAGGGCTCATGAAGGAAGGAATAAATAATTGTTAGAAAATGCCCCGGAGAAGTTCCCGTCATGATACAGCGGAAACAAATCCGACTAGGAACCATGAGGTTGCAGGTTTGATCCCTGGCCTCATTCAGTAGGTTAAGGATCTGGTGTTGCCATGAGCTGTGGTGTAGGTCGCAGACGCAGCTCAGATCCCACATTGCTGTGGCTGTGGTGTAGGCTGGTAACTATAGCTCCGATTAGACCCCTAGCGTGGGAACCTCCACATGCCATGAGTGCAGCCCTAAAAAGCAAAAAAAAAAAAAAAAAAAGAAAAGAAAAAGAAAGAAAAGAAAAAAGAAGAGAAAAAAGTGCCCCCGAAGGCCAGTCCTACCTGTGGATGGTCCCCAGAAGCATCCTTGGCCTTGACACTCACAGCCCCACATGGCTCAAAATCTTCAGGATAGTCCAGAGGAGGCTCGATGTGGAGCCGTGGGCCAGCTTCCGTTCTGATCTGCACAGATTTCTACACACAAAAAAAGTCAGGTTATTTCAGATACGGTGGAAAGAATACCTCAGTTCCTCCGAGGGGTGAACACTGTAGGGGTTCACTGCAAGGTGGCACGTCGGCATGTGACAGCGGTCTGGGTCAGGACGCACCTGCCCAGCATCATCCCTGGCAGGCTGGCCCAGATGGGTCTCGCTATCCACACTCAAGCCTTTATTGGCTTTTACGGCCCCAAGTGTGTTCAGTAGAATTTTTTAGTAATTTTTTGTTTTGTTTTGTCTTTGTTTTTTTCTCTTTTGGCCACCCGGCAGCACATGAAACGTCTGGGCCAGGGATCAGATTCCCAGCCGAAGTTGTGACCTAAGCCACAACTGCAGCAACGCCAGATCCTCAACCCACTCTGCTGGGCAGGGGATAGAACATGCATCCCAGCGCTCCCAAGAGGTCGCCGATTCCACTGTGCCACAGCGGGAACTCCAGTAATTTTTTGGTTTGAAATAACATGATCGGTAGAATTGCAGTAGGTGCTAAACTTCCCCTAGCGGGCTTTGTGATCTAAATTAGCTGACGGCACAGAAAAGAAACTCATGGACTTGGAAAACAGACCTGTGGTTGCCAAGGGGGAGAGGGAGGGAGTGGGATGGACTGGGAACCTGGGGTTAATAGATGCAAACTATGGACTTTGGAATGGATAAGCCATGAGATCCTGCTGTGTAGCCCTGGGAACTCTATCTAGTCACTTGCGATGGAGCAGGATGGAGGAGAATGTGAGAAAAAGGATGTATATATGTGTGTGTGACTGGGTCACTTTGCTGTACAGTAGAAAATTGACAGAACACTCTAAACCAACCATAATGGAAAAAAAATTTTTTAAATCATTTAAAACAAATAAATAAATATTTAGGAGAAGCCGAGTTTTTGGCCAGGACTTCCCAAGGCTTTTCAGATGCCCCCAACCCCCCTCCCCTACACACACCATGGGTATGCTAAAACAGAATACAGCACGGAACGGATCCCAGATTGTGGGGGCCATGGAAATTGTGGGGTGGGGTCTCTCTTCCTCCTGCCATTCTTTGGATCACTCTTTGAGAAACCCATCCCTTGGTCTGGAGTGGCAGCCCGCGGGGCTGTCCCCCAGGATCCGATCCCCTTTCCTCTTTTGTGTTGCATTTCCAGATATGCACGTGGCACTCCCAGGGTCCCCTGTGGCTGGGAGGGAACAGGTGAACACGTTCTGACCTGTGAAGTGGGGTGGGAGGGCGGGGGCTGTGCACCCTTGAGGTTGTACCCCCCCTTGCCCTGCTCCCTTTCCTGCCGGCTGAAGTGAGGAGGTGGCCGCGAGCTGCTGAGGGCTGTGGGGGGGGGCAACATCTGGAGGATGCTGGAGCGACAAAAGGGGCCGTGCCTGGGGTTCTACTATGACCTCTCAGAGCAAGGGGACTGCCCACCACTAAGCTGTGTCAGAGTCACCAACTTTCATCTTGTTTAAGCCACCATTCTTTGGGTCCCTGGCTTTAGCAGGGAGACCTGTACCCAAAATGGTATACCTGGCATGCCAAGGTCTCTACAACTCGGCCCCAACCTATTTTTCCTGCATGGATTCCGCACACACACTCACACACACCTGACACCCGGGCCAAGCAAACCTGCTTCCTGTACCCCGAGTACCTGCAGCTTTGTCAGCCCAGCATCCATTCCCCCCATCTCTGCCTCCTTCATTTTCCTCTGGGCTCCATGTCCCTCTCTGACTGTCAGTCCACGTGTGGACCAAGGGAGGGTGTGAATGTGACTCAGGCCTGGCCAATCGGCCCATTCCATCCCTCATAACAGGCCTTGTCCAGCAGTACCTATGAGAGTAGCCCCAAGATTCCCACTAGAGCTGTGGAAAGAGGCGCTCTCTTCCTACAGGGGTGCTAAGCTAAAGCGAGGCACCTCAGGAGTCGCTGGGGACCATCTTGCTCCTCCCACAGAAATAAAGATTGCTGAAGGACTGAAGCAGAATTCTGGTGGGTTTATTCAGAATCCCTGGATCCAGCCATGCCTGAAGCAAGATCTGCTGAAACTTTCTCTTGTTCAAGCCAGTGTGAATAGGATTTGTGTTATCTGTGACAGAGTCCTGACTTTGGCCTGTGCCCTAACCTCAGTGCCTTTGCTCATGCTGTTCTCCCAACCTTAATGCCCTTCTCTCAAATCTTCGCCATGTATCCAAGTCCTACCTAAACTTTGGAGACACTCTCTGCCCACCTCATAGCTATCCATGGTCCTCTCCAGCTTGGCTTAATGGGACCCTGATTCTTTCGAGGTGCCCTTTAAGAGGGTCATGCTGCTGGAGGTCCTTGCAAGGCTCTGACTCCAGCATTGGCTGGGCTGGACTTGGTGAGTGCCGCAGGGACCAGGGTGGAGCAAGACAGGTGCCCAGGGAGCAACATCGAAGGAGGCGCCCCCTATTGGAGCGGCTGTGCATGTGCACGAATCTGAGAGCCGGGGCCGGGGGGTAGGGGAAGGGGGGCCTTAAAGGTCACCCCGAGAGACAGAAGAGGTCCATCAAGCCATGTGCACTGGACCTACTTCCCAGTCGAGTGACAGTCAAGGGTGATTTAGAGCTTGCCCCTCCCCAGATGCCCCAGCATTGGAATCCTCCTCCCTCGAGTAAGACTCAGCTTCCCCACAAGCTCAGGGATCTTAGCTGTTGTCTTCAGGATGAAGGGCATGAGCCTTAGAGCCCTGCGGGATTCTAGCTGGGAACTCTTCTCTCATCCATGTCCCCCTCTCGCTGTTGGCACTTTCACGCTGGGTGCCATGACACCTAATGCAGAGAGGGTGCCACTCCAAGACCATCAGGGGCATCTGCTCCTTTAGTCCTCACAGCCACCCCAGGGGGAATCGGAGGTGTGAGCCACGTGCCCAAGGTCACACAGCTAGAAAGCCGCAGAGCTTAGATCTGAACCCCAACAGTGTGGCTACAGAGGCTTACTTAAACCCAGGAATGGGCCAATGTTTTCTGTAAAGAGTAAATTTTTTTTTTTCCACATGCACCTGCGGCATATGGAAGATCCAGGCTAGGGGTTGCCTTGGACCTGCCTACACCACAGCAACAGGGGATCCGAGCCACATCTGTGACCTACACCACCGCTCGCGGCAATGCTGTGGCCCCCTTTGCCTGGCAAAGCAATAAAGCCGTCTTTTTCTCCTTTACCCCAATCTCTGTCTCTGCATTTCAGTTTGGCCCCAGCAGACAGAGGCCAAATTTGGCAACAATAGCAATGCCGGATCCTCAACCCACTGAGCGAGGCCAGGGATCCAACCTGCATCCTCATGGCTACTAATCAGCTTCTTAACCTGCTGAGCCACAACGGGAACTCCAAGAGTAAGTATTTTAAGGCTTTGCCAGCTCTGTGGTCTCTGTCACAATATTCAACTGTCCCACTGCAGCTCAAAGCCCCCCAGATAATGCCCAAATAAGCAGGCATGGCTGTGTCCCCCAAAAGCTTTATCGACAGAAACAGCCTGGGGCTGAATTTGGCCCCAGGGCTGTAGTTTGCTGACTGACCCCAGTTCTGAACCTCCACACTGTATTGTCCCAACAGGCACATGAAGAAGAAATATATCCAGCCTGGTCTACGGTGGCCTTTGGGGAGAATGGCGAGGGATTCATGAATTTCCGGAGCATGTTTAACACTCGGGGGCAGGGGCTAGGCTATGGATCCTTCCAGGAAAAGACCTTCAGAGAGACTGTAAGAGGCAGAAAAAGGCAGGTAGGGAGCACCCCAAGGGAGAACAGGGAGGAGGCTGCAATGCAACAAAAAGGGGGCCCTGGGACGCTTTTCCTTCCACAGGTGATCCTGTCACACAGTGATGCCCCCCAGACTCCAAGTGCGTCTTGCCGCTTCCAGAACCGCACCGTCCACCCGCCCATCTTCCCTTTGAACATCGGCCTGTTGCCCTTGGCCCTGGCTCCCGGTGTGGTGTTGCTGCCTCCCAGGCATTGTCAGCTCGCCCTCAGGGTCTCTGTTGGCGCCAGCAGTGGGGTCCATGGAGGGGAATCCATAGAACTGGGGCTCCTGGGGGTTCTCCTGCCTCAGGCCAGGATGAAGCAGTGAGGGCTTTGAAGTTCATGGCTGAGATGGGTCTTCCATCATGGGCTCCTCCCTCCTCCCCGGGACTCAAATGCTGGGAAGAGCGGGGTGGGGCCGGAGGGGAGACCTCTGGGCTTGGGGCCCAGGCCTGGGGCACCGTCTGGTCCCTCCATGGGTTTCTCTTCCTTTATCTGGAAAAGGGGGGCTGACCAGGGACCTCGAAGGGCCCAGAGACGAGCAGCACTGGCGTCTCCTGGGAATTTGTGAGCAATGCAAAGTTTCAAGCCCCACCTCCGATATAAGGATCAGAATCTACATTTTAACGAGAAGCCAGGAGATTTATATGCATGTTAAAGTCGGAGTAGTGCCAACTCAGGAGGTCTATGAGATTTTGTGGTGGGGCTATTGCTTCCATCTGTCCAGCAGGCACACCCCTGTCTTTTTTTTTTTTTTTTTTCCCTTGTTTTTCTCTGTTTTTAGGGCCACACCCATGGCATATGGAGGTTCCCAGGCTAGGGGTCCAATCGGAGCTGTAGCCGCCAGCCTATGCGAGGGCCACAGCAACCCAGAATCTAAGCCACTTCTGTGACCTACACCACAACTCACAGCAACGGCAGATCCTTAACCCACTGAGTGAGGCCAGGGATTGAACCTGTGTCCCCATGGATGCCAGTCAGGTTTGTTAACTGCTGAGCCATGACGGGAACTCCACATCCCTGTCTTCTGATAAAAGTACTCCGGTTTTCTTTTGGGAAATCTTCCCCCTTGCTACTCCCAAGCCAGGGATTCATGTGGAACTGCATCCAGGGGTGGGTGGAGCACATTACTCAGGCC
Source organism: Sus scrofa (assembly GCF_054392235.1). Lineage (NCBI taxonomy): Eukaryota > Metazoa > Chordata > Mammalia > Artiodactyla > Suidae > Sus > Sus scrofa. The sequence goes on from NC_139385.1 coordinate 19,160,558, forward strand.
TGGCCAGTGTGAGCATTAGATCCTGCTGGTCCACAGTGTCTGGGCTTAGGAGCCAAAGAGATGCAACAGCAGGTGACAGACTGCAAGCTGGAAGCTGCTGGTGGCCATCTTGGTTCACCCAGGGCAACATGGGGGGAAAAGCCAAGTTGGGTGATGGTGAACAAGCCCCGCTACACTGTCTGAGCACCTGGATCCAGCCATGCCTGAAGTGGGATTTCCCACTGGCAAGTAAAAGAGCTGGGATTAATGCAGCTTTGCTGGTCTGATCTTAATTATAAATACAAGAAAGAGCTCCAGTGTTCAAGAAGAGTCCATGTGTGTCTCTCTGCTCTGTAGCTTTTCCATCCTCCTTCCACCCAGGAGCTTAGCACAACTGCTCACCCCACAAAGATGTCAAGAGACAGGTTTGCAGTAGGCATTAAAGGACTTAATCAGCAAGTCTTTACCAAGTGCTAACTGCATACAAGGCTCTGGAAACAGGTCAAGATATTTTTAAAATGTTAAAAAACCAATGCCCTGGCCTCCAGGAATCTACCCAGCACTCATAACGGAAAAAAAGTGTTTATGAAGCAACATGTGACAAAATTAATGTGGTCCAGAAAGAGTTTCTAAATGCTGAGTGGGTGCTGGAGAGGGAAATAAATAGTCCCTCCATCTGGCCTGCTCTCCCGCCCCAGCCCCAGGGAGGTGCCTCTGCCGCCAATGGGAGGAGATGGCGCGCAGCCCCGCCCACACGAGCACGCCCACCTGCCGCTGAGAAGCATACAGTGGCAGGTTCCAGCCCAGCCCCCGAGCTCACCTGCCCACTCTCTGCCTCCCACTCTCACGTCCTTGCAACAATGATGCCTGGGCTCCTGGCTGGCTCCCCGCCTGGCACTTCGCTTTACCCGGAGTGGGTGTTTTTAAGTGGCTGTGTTCTCCTGCCTACTTGCAAGCGCCCAGACCTGATAGTCCCTTGGAGTATCAGCTGTGTACTGGAACAGCATTTAAAAGCCCCAGCGATGCCTAAACACCCAGTTTTCCAGCCCAAGGCCAGCTCATTTTGTACTCAGCCAGCCTAATGTCGGGTCCAGAGTTCTTTGTGGGTATCAGCCGCCCCGCTGAGCAAGGTATCCTAAGAGGTGTGCAGTGACACTAACTGACAATTAGCAAAAAAAGAGCAAGGCTGGGGGCTGCTGTGGACGGTTGCACAGGTTGTGCAGTATGTAAATGGCTCCCTCTAGAGGTAGGAGAATTCTGAAGATTCTGACAGAGGCAGCTTTGGGTTGGGGTGGGGAATAAATCGACCTTATTGGATATGGTCTTCCCGGATCTGTCTGATCTCTTACAAATAACAGCGCTCGACGCTCTGACAGTCAGTGCCAGGCAAGGTCGCTGTAAAGGCCGATGCTTTATGGCTTGTTTCATTTATTGTCCTCAATGCAGGGGTTTGCAAACCTCAGGAGAAAAAGAAAACAAAGGGAAGGGGCCCCCCATGCTTCACATGTTCACTTGTGATCTTTCCCGGAGGTGCTTAAGCTGCCTGGCCCCCAACAGGAAACCAGATACGGTAGCAGCAGCGGCGTGAGAGCCAAGCCTTTGCTTTAATCATTGCAATGAACTTGCTTTCCAGGCCTTTAAGGAGAGCCCACCCCGCAGTAAATTGCTGGAAGGCCCATCCCTTCACTACCAATTTAATGCTAAGAGCCCATGACGTTCATCAAGTCTGACAGCATTTTGGTAAAGGACGGCTCTGTTGATTAGGCCGCTGTCCACCCAAGTATTACAAGGCTGAGGAAGCCATAAATCTTCATCCACTGATAGCAGCAGAAAGATCTAAGGCCAAGGAGTGGTGGGGGGGGGGGGGGACAGCACCAGCTAGAGCCATTTATCACCACCAGCCCAATCCACAGTGCGGGCGGCGGTGGCTCGGAAGCCCAGCCCAGCATCACCAGTCACCTCCCCGGTTCCCCCAGAACTGGAGAGTCGGGGAAGGCTTTTACAGGTGCAGTGGTCAGCCTCTTGGCCAATGTTTGCATGACTCTGTGACCTTCTGGGCCAGGGACCTTGAGCCTGGGCACCCGAGGCAGCTCTTCCCACCAGGGCAGCTCTACCTGAAAGTGCTTCCTAATTGCTGGGCAAAACCGTATGGAGGGAACTCTATTCTACTGGAAGAGGCAGAGGTATCAGGTGGGCTTAGTCCTTGGAAAGCGTGTGTGTGACTCAAGGGAGTCTGGGGAGATGCTCAGAGAAACCGCTAAGGTGACAAGTCAGAAGGGGCAGGGATGTGACATGGAGGAAGTGGTGCTGGCTGGGGGGGCAGGCTATGGTGGCAGGGGACACTGCACACTGTGACCGAGGGGGTCCCCCCCACCCCGGCACATACAGTCACTGTGTGACTGAGCGGCCCCACCTGTCCCTTGTGCTGGGTACCGTTGTGTAGGAGAAACCCTAGGACTGGGACGGGGCTGTGGTCCTTCTCCTGATGGGGTGGCTTTTGAGAACTGGCCACCACTGGAGACTGTGCTGCCCTGACCCCTCTGTCTGACCTTGGCTGCCTCCAAGGACAGTGGTACCCGATGCAGAAGGGTGAGGATGGAGACCGCCTTCCTCTCCATCCTAGGCACCCCCAAATCCATCCCCACACATTTTTTTTTTTTTTTTTTTGCTTTTTAGAGCTGCACCCATAGCATATGCAGATTCCCAGGTTAGGGGTCTAATCGGAACTGTAGCCGCCAGCCTACACCACAGCCATAGCAACACCAGATCGGAGCCATGTCCACGACTTACACACAGCTCATGGCAACACCGGATCCTTAACCCACTGAGCGAGGCCAGGGATCGAACCAGCAACCTCATGGTTTCTAGTTGGATTCATTTCCGCTGCACCACGACGGCGGGAACTCCCCCATGCACCCTCGGAGACACTTTCTGCTTAACTCTACTTCTTGGCGGCCAAGGAAACCAATCCATTCCCTCTTCTGCCTGATACTAATAGTGCGGATGGCCCCTCAAGTCTATTCACTGTCCTGCCTGCAGCCTCCTCGACAAGAAGGTGGGGACCCAGTCCCTGCTCAGGGGACAGCCCTTGGGCAGGCAGACTTTAGATCATCTGATCTGGCCGCCACCTCTAGTCACAGCCGATGGAGGCCTGAGCTGGCGGCTGGTCTAGGTTGACCAGCAAGCCCGGCCTTGACCCGGGCAACAAAGATGAGCTGAGAGATTCAGAAGGTCTCTCTCTTGTAAAACTTCAACAGAGGGATACGGAGGGAGTGAAAAACTGTGACCAAGAGAAAGCTCAAGTGAGAAGGGGAAGCTGCAAGAAGGAGGGAGGTGCGAGGGTCGGGGCTGGGAGAGAGATAAAGGCCAATTACGCTCACGGGGGACCCCTGCTTCACCGCCCCCCCATCCCCCGTCTGGTCCTTCTGCATAAACACTGGGGATCTTTGCAAAACAGGAGCTCAACACCTAACCCTCCTGCTGAAAACCCTCCAGGGGAATCTTCACATTCAAAATGAAATCCAAACTGTTTTGTGGGGTCTTCCAGGCCCTGTGCCAGCTGGCCCCCCTGACCTCTGGCCCTGACACCCGCCCCCTCCACCCCATGAGTACCAGGAGAGTGGGTTGCTCACTGCCCTGACCCCACCACCTACAAGTACCCAGTAAATGTCTCTGGCATGAACAAAGGGCTAGATGCATGAAGGAACATACTAGACTCATGAGCATCCCCGCGTCTGCCCCTCGGCTGATTACAAGGGTCACTGCCACTTCCTGACGGCACCCTCAGCGCCGGGCACTGCTGGGCACGCTCCACAAACATTGGCTCTCTCGTTCAATCCTCATTAACTACCCCTTGCGAGGGTACCGTTATCAGCCCTGCTTACGGATGAGGAAAGAGGCATCCGGAGGGTAAGCCGCTTATATCCAGGACCGTCTAGCTAGCGAGTGGTGGAGCCGAGGCTTTGAACACAGGCTGCTGGGTTCCTGAGTCCGTGCTCTGAACCATTTTTCTGGGCTTGTCTGTTAGTGCTGCCAGTTGCTCCTACCTGAAGAAGCAGACAGTGCCTGCTGATGGACCACCTGTAACACGAACTATATACACGCATCCCTTCCCGGCAGCCCTGGGAGTTTTCTGGATGATGAGCCCAAAGCTCCAAGAGGTCCCGTGGCCAGCAACGGGGCACAGAGCTAATACGCTGTTTGTCTGACTCCAAAGTTCAAGGGCCCCCAATGAGCCAGGTGGGGAATGGCCAAGGGGAAAGCCACCGGGCATAAGAGAAACAGTAGCCGGTGCATGATAACAAACTGCAACTGCCACTTGGCCTGGGCTTGGGGGCTCTAAAGCACTCGTGCGGACTGCGGCAAACAGGAGCACAGTGCGCCCACTCAAGAGGGAACCGCTACTCAGCTGCCACGGATGGCTGCCTTATGGGGGTGGGGGCGTCCAGCACAGGGGTCAGAGCTTTCCATCTTGCCAAGGAAGTAGGAATCTAGCTTTTTCAAAACATATATAAAATCGTTTGCATTTAAAGGTTCCCAAGTGACTAAGTCCTTTTAAAAAGGTGTCACTCCAGACAACATTATCTGGGGGGCAAGCTGGGCCACCAGGCTTCACGTTATTAACTTTCAGCGTCCACTGGCTGGCCCTCCGTAGGCTGGAGAACAGCTGTCCATTTTCCTCTAGGGTAAGCAGGACCCGTACCTTCACAAGCAGATCTTCCAGGGCAGAGAAATGAGCCTTATCTGATTTAGAGGTTTTGTTTTGTTTTGTTTCGTTTCGTTTTGTTTTGTTGCTTTTTAGGGCCGCACCTGCGGCATATGGAGGTTCCCAGGCTAGGGGTCTAATCAGAGCTATAGCTGCTGGCCTACACCACAGCCACAGCCACACCAGATCCGAGCTGCAGCTGCGACCTACCCCACAGCTCCTGGCAACGCCAGATCCTTCACCCACTGAGCGAGGCCAGGGATCGAACCTGCAACCTCATGGTTACCAGTCGGATTCATTTCCGCTGCGCCACAATGGGAACTCCTGATTTGGGGTCTTTAACCTCAGAGCTTCGCAGAGTGCCTGGCCCATGGTAATGCATATTCATTAACTTAATGAATGACTTCTTTCACATGGTTCCCAGTCCACTCATTGCTTCTGAAGGCAGCCCGGGTTGTCTCTCTTTCCCTCTCTGAGGGTGGTCCCCAAAGGACTGTGTGTGGGTGGAGCACAGTCGATGCCAGGGTGGAAGGTGGGTGGTCCCCTGGCACCCATCCCACTCTCCTCCAAGGGTGCCTCTCTGCTCATTAGAGGCCAGAGAGCCAGACGCTGTGTTTCTCAGCCTTGCTTCCAGCTGGGGCCTGGATGCGTGCAACGTGGCTGCCTCTGGCTGATCAGGTAGCCTCGTGGAAGGCAGGGAAGGTGGAAGTAAGATGGAGAGGAGGGGACATACACTGGCTGTTTCTGGGCTACGCACATGGCAGAGGCCAGGAGTGTTTTCAACCACGTCCCGCCCTGGCTGGGTGAGCTGTGGGCAACGCCCTTCACAAAGTGTCACTCTAAGCAGACACAGCGTCACTCAGAGGCCAAGGGTTGAGGCACTGGCTTTCTTTCTTTCTTTTTTTTTTTTTTTTTTTGCTTTTTAGGGCTGCACCCACGGCCTATGGAGGTTCCCAGGCTAGGGGTCACATCAGAGCTACAGCTGCCGGCCACAGCCGAAGCCACAGCAATGCCAGATCCGAGACTTGTCTACGACCTAGACCACAGCTCATGGCAATGCCTGATCCTTAACCCACTGAGCGAGGCCAGGAATCAAACCCACATCCTCATGGATCCTAGTCAGGTTTGTTAACTGCTGAGCCAGGAAGGGAACTCCAGAAGAACTGGCTTTCTGATGGCTGGATCACAGTGAAGGTGACACATTCCTGCCTCCTGTGTCTTTTCTGGCGGACCTGTCTGGGAGGCTGGGTGGCAGTCCTGGAGGCCCAGCTCAGAGCCCACCCGGCCCCCCGCCAAGCGCTTGTAAGCACCCGATTCCCTGCCTTCCATTCCTTTCTGATTAAAATAGCCTGAGAGGTCTCTATCGTTAGGCACTGACTGACCCCTGACGGGTTTGGTACAGAAGGACAATTACAGCCTTCGTGGCATCAGGAAGCCAGGAAATTAGCCATGATTAGGCCCTGTGAAGTGTGGGACCACAGGGAGAGACTGAGGCGGGATGCTAATTAATCTTAGGCCAAGTCCTGAAATTGCACAGACTCTGGGGCCAGCTATTAAGTCACAGTCTAAGACGCAAATATGGCTCCAGATAACAGAAGGCGCTCAAAGCAACTCGGAGAACTGTCTGAAGTGAGAAGGGGAGAAAGGCCTCATTAACGGGAAATTAACATTCATTGCTGGGGACCAAAGGAAGCCTCCAGGCTGTGTGCCCTGAAGGCCTTACTCATCAGCACTGCGATAAGGCTGGGGAGTTAGCTGGCAGGAACCCCATTTCATCACAGACCCACAAGCATCTCTACGGAGCAGCAAAGACCAAAGGCTTTGGAGTCACAGGCCCAGGGTCCGAACAGCCCACAGGCCTCCCTTAATACCCAGGGGGGCAGGTTATCACCTCTCTGGGCCTCCATTCCTTGAACGACACGATGAAGATATATATGTATGTGCCTATGTGGTTATTGCAAAGAAGGCCCCATAAGGCCGACGAAAGTATTTACCGTAGATACGTACGTACAGGGTAAAATGTTACAAGGCGGTACTTCCCAGTCTGGGTGAACACAGGGCGAATAGGCATGTACATGCCGTTGCTTAAGCTTCATCTCAGACCAAGAGAGCCGGAATCTCTGGGGGTGGGGCCTGAGCATCCCTGCAATGGGAATGGGCACTGGGGGTGCCACTGGTCCCTGAGGCTGAGTAAAGGCTTATGTGGGCAAGAAGGCCAAGGGGGGAGCAACAGCCGTGAATCTGAGTCCTGATTCTGCCACTTCCGTGTGGTTGACCTTGGAAGGCTCACTTAACTTTTCGGGGAGCTTCCGTGTGCTCAGCATCCTTCAAAGAGGAAGGACGGAGGAGGTTATCCTAGAGAGCTGCCGGGAGGGCAAAGGAGAGGAGTCACGTGGGAGCTTAGCCCACACCTGCTATGCAGGTGCTCAAAATAAAACAAGCTTGGAGTTCCCGTTGTGGCGCAGTGGTTAACGAATCTGACTAGGAACCATGAGGTTGCGGGTTCGATCCCTGCCCTTGCTCAGTGGGTTAAGGATCTGGCTTTGCCATGAGCTGTGGTGTGGGTCGCAGACGTGGCTCGGATCCCACATTGCTTGTGGCTCTGGTGTAGGCCGGCGGCTACAGCTCCAATTCGACCCCTAGCCTGGGACCCATGGGAGCGGCTCAAGAAAAGGCAAAAAGAAAAAAAAAAAAAAAAAAAAAAAAAAGCTCCAGATCAGCAGCATCAGAAGCAACCGGAAGTGGCATCATGGGTCTGTGGGGCTGGGGTTTTGTCTTATTCACCCACTGCATCCACGGCATCTAAGACTACGCCTGGCACGTGACAAGCATTGGACAAAAGTAGTTGTATGACTGTGTCGCCACGATGGGGTTGTGCGTCCAACCTGTGACACTTCCAGGTGGGGACAGGGTGACCCCATCCAGAAAGGAGGGTGACACCACAGCGAGGGCTGGAGGGTCCCTGGGGCTCCTCGGCTCTCCAGAGGCCAGTGCCACGGGCAGAGAGGGCACCATGGAGGGGCCCGGCCAGACATGCCCCCTGCCCACAGGGATTCCAACCGCTCTGATTATATGTCCGCCCTCTGAGGACCCCCACTCCCTACGCCAAAGCGTGAGCCGGGGCCACCGTCTGGACTCTGCCCAGGATTTTCAAACCTGGTGCCATCCTCGGCGCTGGACTTTGCTGGGTGCTGTCCGTGAATTGCGTCTTAAAGCTTCTTCCGCTTCTCGAAAGAGGGTTCTTCGTCCGCAATCTGTACCAGAGAGGAGGGAAGGAGGCCTGGTGAGGCGCTGATGACGGGGCCCACAGGCTGGTTGGCTAACTGACTTCGATGACACCTGCTGGGGCGCCCGGAGTCTTGCATGCGAAGCTATTTGCCTTTGCAGCTCTGTGTGCAGCCACCAGACATCAGAAGACAAGCTAAATGTCCAACAAAGAGGGATGGGACTCAGCCATAGCACCTCCCTGCTGGAGAACAGTAGGTATACCAATGCGCAGCTGGGGAGTTCCCGTTGTGGCTCAGCGGGTTAAGAACCCGAGAGTGCCCATGAGGACGCAGGTTCTATCCCTGGCCTGGCTTGGTGGGTTAAGGATCCAGGGTTGCTGCAAGCTGCCGTGTAGGCTGCAGATGTGGCTCAGATCCCACATTGCCATTTGGCTGTGGTGTTGGCTGGCAGCTGCAGCTCCGATTGGACCCCTAGCCTGGGAACTTCCGTACGCTGCAGGTGAGGCCGTGAAAAAACAGTAATAATAATGGGCAGCTGGGGAGTTCCCTGGTGGCCTAGCAGTTAAGGATCCAACATTGTCACTGCTGTGGCTTGGGTCACTGCTGTGGCGCAGGTTCAACCCCTGATCAGGGAGCTTCCACACGCCATGGGTGTGGCCAAATACAATAATAATAATAATAAAATAACAATAATAATAGACAGCTGAATCGGACAGGTCTATATAGAAAAGGAGCCATCTCTGAGGTCAGCAGCATGTGCCACAGGCCAGCATTAGTATAATAGAGAGGTAAGGGGGTTTGTTGAATGAGTAAGTGAACCACGAGGGGCCCAAGTACAGAGACTCCTGTACTTATCCGCCCCTCCCTGAAACCTGGACCAGGAAAGGCTTGCTTCCCCTAACGAGGAAAGGTCAGCCCAGCTCTTCCCCAGTGAAAGTTAAGTGAGTCCATCCCGTTTCCCTCTTTGCCCTGGAGGCTAGGAAACTCATGCTGAAAGACAAGCTGCAATGCTGCAGTGGCTCTCCTGGGAGAAGGTTGGAAGACGTCACTTTCTCCTTCTACCCCCTTGTCATCGTTTTAACTTTTACATGAGTCTTTAATGGCTCAGGATCTCACCATACCTGTGAGGCAATGAACTAGAACACAAATCAAGATTAGTGTGTGCTGGACACTTGACATTTCTTATGTTGCTCCCTCTTCCTGGGAAGTCTGCAAGGTGGGCATAATTATTCCCATCTTACAGAAGAGGAAACTGAGGGTCAGAGAAGACCCAAATGCCAGAGGTCTCAACGCTGGGAAGTGGCAGAACAGGGATCGAATCTGGCTCTGCCTTGTTCCAGATTCCCTCCTTGTACCTCGGCAGCACACTGGCCTCTCAGACAAAGGGACTTCTTTGAAGGGCACTCTGACACTCATTAGTCCCATTTTATTTTTTTTATTTATTTATTTGCATTTTAGGGCTGCATGTGTGGCATATGGAAGTTCCCAGGCCAGGCATCGAATTAGCGCTCCAGCTGCCAGCCTATATACCACAGCCACAGTAACGCAGGATCCTTAACCCACTGAGAGAGGCCGGGGACCGAACCCATGTCCTCATGGATACTGGTTTGGTTCGTTACTGCTGAGCCACAATGGGAACTCCCCATTAGTCCCATTTTATTTATTTATTTATTTTGTCTTTTTAGGGCCACACCCACGGCACATGGAGGTCCCCAGGCTAGGGGTCAAATCGGAGCTATAGCTGCCAGCCTATACCACAGCCACAGCAACTCGGGATCCAAGCCACGTCTGTGACCTACACTGCAGCTCACGGCCACATCAGAGCCTTAACCCACTAATCGAGGCCAGGGATCGAACCCTCAACCTCATGGTTCCTAGTTGGATTCGTTTCTGCTGTGCCACTATGGGAATTCCCCATTAGTCCCATTTTAAAGATAAAAAACCAAGAGCACAGAGAGACAAAATGGCCAAAATGGGACCCCACACCATATAAGCTGCCATTTCATTCATTCAACCACCACAAAATCGCCTTCAGCGCCTCTATGGAACTAGCCACTGGGTCGGGTGCCTTCTACTCACTTCAGATTTTCTCTGCTTTGATCACAGGACACATGAAATCCTCTTAAAGTCTGCAGAGTATGGATTAACTACATTGAGAAATGAACAGTGGGGGAGTTCCCATCGTGGCGCAGCAGAAACAAATCCAACTAGGAACCATGAGGTTGAGGGTTTGATCCCTGGCCTTGCTCACTGGGTTAAGGATCTGGCATTGCCAAAAGCTGTAGTGTAGGTCACAGATGTGGCTCAGATCCGACTCCCAGAAACTTTCATATGCCCTAAAAATAAAAGATAAATTTTTAAAAATCTTAAAAAAATTTTTTTTTGTTAAAAAGAAGTAAAGGAGTTCCCGTTGTGGCCGGTGGGTTAAGATCCCAACTAGTATCCATGAAGATGTAGGTTCGATCCCTGGCCTCGCTCAGTGGGTTAAGGATATGGCATTGCTACAAGCTGCCGCCTAGGTCACAGTTCCAGCTCTGATCCTACCCCTAGCCTGGGAACTTCCATATGCCATGGGTATGACGTTTTTTAAAAAGAGAAAAGAAAAAGAAGTTTAAAAGGTTTTTTTTTTTCCTCTCTCTCTCACTTTCACACGCTCTCCTTCTGGCCACATGAGTAGTTAACTTGCACAGGTGAACTAGCAGACGTGCACAAGCTATGGTTTATGTGACACCTGTGTCCCTCATTCGTCAGCAGAGCTGTGGCTGGCCGGACAGGGTCTGCGCTCACCGTGAGTCCCCTCGGTGTGGGAGGCGCTCCTGGAGAAGTCGGGGTGAATGGCTTTCCGAGGTGACGTCCTCAGCTCAGAATTGGCCCCATTGACGTAGACAGAGAAGCCCTGTTCCAGGTGCTCCAGCCTCAACTGCACGGGGTCCTTGGTTTTCAGGTGCTTTAATATCCTGGAAGAGATAATATTTAATATTAATATTTCTGGAAGAGAAATAGCCCTGGCTCCTCATTATACGAGCCCCGGGCACCGCCCACCCCACGCGGGAAGGGACCTGCTGCTCTGACTGCAAAGCGGCTCTAATCAGCAGCCGGGTGGTGGGTGCCCAGCTGCTCATCTCCAAACAGCCGTAAGAGGCCCATTACCCATTCGGAGAAGCAGCGAGGGGGGAGGCTGTATGGGACCCCGCCTGGGGAGGGGGCGGTTCTGCCTTCATTCTCAGGCTCAAACATTCATTAGCAAAACTCGGTACCCATGCTTGCACCCCCCGCCCCCCGGTGGCTGAGACAGAGCAGACGTGTGTGCACGCTGCCCCCGCACAGCCTGGATTTCCTGGGATGATCCCAATTTCATGCATCCCTACGTGGCATGGATGGCGACACTCTACTCCACGTGGCACCAAAACGTGGGTTTGGGTCTAAGCCTTTGTGAGAGGGAGTTCATGTAACACATCCACACAGCAGAAAACGGCTTCATCAGGCCAGGCGGACTGATTTTATTTTATTTTTTATTTTTTTTTTATTTTTATTTTTTTGCTTCACATAAATGTCTTCGCAAACACTCACCCTTAATATCCCCAAAGGCATCATTTTATATTCTGATGCAGTTTAAAAATATACCAGGGCAGGCTTTGTTTAAGGTGAATGATGCCATTATCATGCCCTTTGGCCAAAAGGGTCTTGGCTCCAGCACAGACAAGTCTCCTGTTCCACTTTCTCTAAACCCCGACCTCACACCTCGGCTTGGTCCTTACCCTGCCCTGGTGTTCATTGCCTTAAACGGTGTTCAAAGCGTCCTTTGCGGCCCCTCCAGAACCCACCCCTCCCATCTAGCACCAAATCTTTCAACTCCTTTGCAAACGCCTTTTCATACCCCTGCACTGACTTGATTTCTTTCTGCACAAGAAGAAATACAACCAACCAACCACCATGGCAACAAACATGCATCCCCTTCAGTGATTAAGTAAGTTCCTCCTAAATTAGCAACATATAAATTTTGTTTAAATAATAGTAATCACAGAAAAGGTATGAAACCAAACTCTGTTCTAAATGCTTTACAGGTCATCAATTCTCATTATTCGCAGTAGCTATGTTCTATAAAGCTGCCGCAAACACCGAATTAGTGAATACTGAACCACTGTTCCTAGGGGGAAAATAAAAGGTTTGGTTTTTTTTTTTTTTCTTTTTTTTTGGGGGGGGGGGTGTTTAGGGCCACACCTGCGGTACATGGAGGTTCCCAGGCTAGGGGTCGAATTGGAGCTGCAGCTGCCGGCCTATGCCACAGCCACCTCCACGCACTATTTGAGCTGCGTCTGCGACCTACACCACAGCTCATGGCAATGCTAGATCCTTAACCCACTGAGCGAGGCCAGGGATCGAACCCTCATCCTCATGGATCCTAGTGGGGTTCGCTACTGCTGAGCCACAATGAGAATTCCAGTGATTTGGTTTCTGGTCACAACGTTTTCATCCGTGGATCACTCTAAAACCTTGATTTATGTGTGTTGCTGTTCTTACGCACCTTATTCAAAATCTACTTAATACATTATCCCAGCAGCACTCCAACGCATGCCTGAATGAAGCTTATCCAGCACAGGTATTTCCTCCGTAAGGGACATCATACCCTTCCTAGGCTTAGGAACGTGAGATGGCACTTCAGTGCGACGCCTGGGGACCAATTTAAACAGCAACGTCATCCAAAAAAAAAAAAGGCAACAAAATGTGAAAAACATGGCACTGAGTAAAATGTGAAAAATGATACTTGACAAGGATAGGAGCTAAAAACACGAGGGCAGAGGGTCCCCTTGTTCTATCTCAGCTGGGAATGGGTATGCCAGGCAACCAAAGTTTTCGGCGCGTGTCTTTGAGTGACTGCAAAAGCACTGCGAGTATTGATTTGGGGGTGACAAGTACATTTTAGTGAGTGGGTAAATTCGCGAATAGAGAACCCGTGAATAGTAAAGACTGACTGTATTAAGATTTTAATCTTTACAACCATCCTACGGGATCATTATTTTAATAACCTCATTTCATAGACAAGGCAACTGAAACACAGAGAGGTTAAGTCATTTGTCCAAGGTCACACAGCTAGTATGGCAGCAGGGCTAGGATGCAAAATGAAGCAATTTGGTTTCTACGGGATCATTATTTTAATAACCTCATTTCATAGACAAGACAACTGAAACACAGAGAGGTTAAGTCATTTGCCCAAGGTCACACAGCTAGTATGGCAGCAGGGCTAGGATGCAAAATGAAGCAATTTGGTTCCAGAGTCTTCGCTACAACAAAGACAACTTCTAAAGCTAGGAAGTTGAAACTGGCAAATTTAGACATAGCTGGAAACTCAGAGAACCTTCTCCGAAGTGATGTGAAAATAGAGAAAATGTCCCATGCTTAGTCTCTGCCCAGTAAGCAAATTGTTTCTGATCAGGAACAAAGGTCAGCATTCAGTGGTAACAAAACCATGAAACCAACCCAAACACAAGTCCAACACTAGGGAAGTGGAAGCTGGGATCTCATGCAGTGGTTATAATTACAAAGAGTCTGTTGAAACATGGGGGATTGTCTGTGAACTGTTCAGTTGCAGGGAGGTGTGTGAAAAAGACAAGCTATGAGAGTTCCCTTTGTGGCACAGTGGAAATGAATCCGACTAGTATCCATGAGGATAGGGGTTCGATCCCTGGCCTTGATTATTGGGTTGGGGATCTGGCATTGCCGTGAGCTGTGGTGTAGGTCTCAGATGCGGCAGCTCCGATCCAGTGTTGCTGTGGCTGTGGCATCGGCCAGCAGCTGTAGCTCCGATTCGACCCCTAGCCTGGGAACCTCCATATGCCATGGGCGTGGCCCTAAAAAGCAAAAAAAAAAAAAAAAAAGTAAGATAAAAACAGTACATATGTGTCAATGCAAAGCTGGAAAAAAGTGTGTTTGTAGACCCAGAGTGGTAGGTGATACATGTGAAAATTAAATCAGTTGTTGAGGTAGGGTGGTGGCATTCTGGGTGATTTCTCTGTTTGCTTTTTAAATGTTTCTTTAGCGGTTGATACATCCATCTTTTCAACAATTGTGGCAGGAACATTTATTACAGACTGCTTATCTCTTGCCAGCCTCGGAAGCCTGGGAGATGCCTGATTGTTGGGCAACAGCATAAAACAGAAGGAAAACACAAGTAACTAAGAGACAATTTCCAAACACGGCACTAGCTGCATTCTCTGGAGCAAACAAGCCGAGGGCGCGGTGGGTACCACGAGTCTCCGGGGAGGGAGGAGGGGGAGCCCAGGCTCTGCTGTGACCCCCCCTGGGCTCGCGACCTCTTTAACCAATAGAATTTGATCAAAGGGCAGGCAAGAAGTTCAGGCAAGGCTTTACTGGGCTCCCTGCTGCAGCAGAGGGGAGCAAAAACAAGCAACAGTTTCCCCGAGTTGAGGGGGTGGGGGTGAGCTGGGTTCCTTATATGAGGTGAGAGCTGCGCCAGGGGGTGGCTCAGGAAGTTTGCCCACCCCTTTGGGGGGTATTGTTTTTGTGTGTGCAGGGGGCACACACAGTACCCTGCTTTTGCTCCTGGCCCTTCCGAAGTGACACTTGGTTTTTTTATTTTTTGGTATCCTTTTTTTTGTTTTGCTTTTTAGGGCAGCACCTGCGGCATATGGAAGTTTCCACGCTAGGGGTCGAATCGGAGCTACAGTGGCTGGCCTACACCACAGCCACAGCAATGCAGTATTTGAGCCACGTCTGCGACCTACACCACAGCTCACAGCAATGCCAGATCCTTAACCCACTGAGCAAGGCCAGAGATCAAACCCGCGTCCTCATGGATACTAGTCGGGTTCGTTACCACTAAGCCACCATGGGAACTCCAGGTTTTTGGTATCCTGTTGCCCATAATTTGCCCCGAGTGCACATGCATGTAGTTATTTTTCGTCCCTTACAGTTTCTTTGTTTTTTGTTGCTGGAGGAGATGTTTGTCTGGGTGCCAGTCCTGTAACAAAGGGTCCCAGGTCCCAGGTCCCAGCCTATCTCCCTGAGAGGCCCCAAGATGGGCAGCAGGTGGAAAATCGGACCACACAGCCAGGGAGGGCCTGCCTCAGCTTCCTTCTGGAGACCACCCTGTCCCCTGATGCTACCTCAACGGGCATAATAGCATCTCGTTACCCAGGACCCGCAGCTGGCACTCCACGGGAGCCTCTCTTTAAGCAGAGTGGTTTATGAAAATGTGGAGTTATGATAATGATAAATGAGCCGATAATTATTCAGAGTGTGAAAGGAATCACGAAAGGAACTCCCCTCCTGCAGCTGAGCGCATCCGTAATAGGCACGTGGCATCAAGAAAAGTGGGTGCTTTTTTAATGGAGAGCCTACTTTGCATAAAAAGCGGCTCTCAGTGTGGCGGATTCAGAAAAATCAGATTCAGTCCCTGCCCTTTCGGAGATGGGCTCCCGCCCACGTGCTGGCCTGTGGCGCTCTATCCCCTTCCTGGTTCTGTTTGTTTCTTCGCACCAGTGTCCCCCACCCCCCGCCCCCGCCCCCCGCCTCACAAGACAGTACAGGGTCTCCGTGCCAGTCTGGGATCCCTTCCTGCCCTCTGGAGGTGAGGCCCTGGCTGTGGGATCCCTGCTGCGTGTGAGGGATGGTGAGGAAGCCTCTCAATGCCTATTTTCGGAACTCAAGGTCAGCGGGCGAGGAGGAGAAGGCATGGACGCGCATCCTAATCTGGCTACCAGGAATTAAACCACATCGTGGGTATCAATTCCATTTATCTGTATTGACCTTCAGGGCCACGTGAACGGGGAGCTCTTTGGTACAGGGGAGCACGTGGAGGCACCTGTGGGTGTCCCGAGGGAACGGGACCAGGGACATGAGACGCTTGATGGCTGGGTGGTTGGGGCACAAGCAGGGATGCAGGCGGTTGGGAGGACTTGGCCGAGTTCAAAGGGCAGGTGGAGCCTGTTGCTCATGGGCTTATGGCTGAACTGCCTTGGTCTCTGAGCACTGTGGTCGCTGTGTGACAGTGGGCTGGTCACGTGGCTTCTCTGGACTTCAGTTGAAGTCCCTTCGGGGTCAACTGAGGGGTTCTCTAGGCAGGCAAGGACCATCTGGAGGTCAGCTTTGAGAAGGCAGATGTAACATGAAAATGCCGCTGGAGTTCCCATTGTGGTGCCACAGAAACAAATCTGATTAGCATTCATGAGGATGCAGGTTTGATCCCTGGCCTCGCTCAGTGGGTTAAGGATCCAGCATTGCTGGGAGCTGTGGTGTAGGTGGCAGGCATGGCTTGGATCTGGCGTGACTGTGGCTGTGATGTAGGCCGGCAGCTGTAGCTCCGATTCGACCCCTAGCCTGGGAACCTCCATGTGCTGCAGGATGCAGCCCTAAAAAGACTAAAAAAAAAAAAACATAAAATGGCACTGCTGCTGCTGATGGATGGATGGGCTTAGCACAGACCTTCAGGCACCTTGTCCTGCTTAATCCTTCCACCACTGGCCTACGTGATAGCTGAACTTGCCCAAGGTCAGAGAGCCGAGGAAGCAGCCAGGATTTAAATTCCGGCCCATGAGGCTCCAGAGTCCATCTCTGAGCTGCAGCATTCTGCCGTTTCTTATCCCCTCACCAGGCATCATGCCACAGGGGGCTCCGAGCAAGGAGAGTTCAGAGGAGAAGCAGTGGCTCCTGGAGGGGGAAGGGAGGGCTTCTTGGAGGCGGTGGCCTTGAAGGCTGGAGAGGCGGAGGGCAGTGGTGCAAAGAGCCTGCCATTCCTTCCAGAACCTGCTGGCTCACAGGCTCTGGCATGCGTCCTCTAGAATGTCACCCCCCTACCCTATCCGTGCGGGTGGAGGTGGTGTAGGGAGGAGGATGGATCCCTGTCCTGGGGTCTCTGCCAGTTCCCAGAGTTCGTGACCTGGGCCAAGTCCCTCCGAGCCTGCTTCCTCTTCTGTGAAATGAGACCGAGGATGCCCACAGCTCTCCGCGAGGTCATGAGGGCGGAAGGGGATACCAGCTCCAGCTCAGAGACCCACCCGTGTGGGGCGCCCCCAACCCGGCATGGAGGGGCTGGTTCTGCCCTTCCGTCTTTCTGCTTGAATCTCCTCCGGGAGCGGTGGGTTCACCTCTCATATGGGTCTGTTTTCCTGTAAGTTTCCCTCAAACACCATTTTCCAAAAAAACAAATAATACCTTTGCTGGATTCTTAGATCTCAGAACTGCCACCATTGAGAGTGTATATTACAGCCCCTCTCGGCCGTTAGCTCTTAACCGCGCCTCGTATCTCAGCCCTTTGATGACTGTGGTTGCTTTTTCGCGAGTCCCGTTGGGCATGATTACATCTTTCATGAAGCTGAGTGACCAGAATCACTAAGCATCCTCTGGGTGAGGCTTGTGCGTGAACCGGGGCTGCCGCATCTTCCACGTGCCTGTGTCCTCTCCTGCGGCACGTGGTCAACGGCTGCTGCTTCTGGCGCAGTCACAGATGGCCTTGTGCTCACCTGCCACTGCCTGGGCAGTTTCTTGAGGGCCAGGGCTGTGCCGTGGGCACCTGGTCTTTTCACCTGTCCAGCAACCCCCATCTTCCACACACAGCCCTCAAGAGTCCCTACTGTGGCACAAAGGATTGGCGCATCTCTGTGGCACCAGGAACTCCAAAAATCACTGGGGGGTTTTGTCTGTTTGTTTTTTGGGGCCGCACCCAGAGCATATGGAGGTTCCCAGACTAGGGGTTGAATAGGAGCTGCAGCTGCCAGTCTGCACCACACCCACAGCAACGCAGGATCTGAGCGTTGTCTGCAGCCTACACCACAGCTCACGGCAATGCCGGATCCTTAACCCACTGAGCGAGCCCAGGGATCAAACCCACATCTTCATGGATACTAGTCAAGTTCTTAACCTGCTAAGCCACAATGGGAAACTCCTCTCCTCTTTATTATTGATGACAAGGTCAAACAAAACATAAATAACAGAGTATGATCCAGCTCCACCACTTCCTGGCTATATGACCCTGGGCAAATTGCTCACTGTCCTGGGTCTCCACTTCCTTGTCTGTACAATGGGTGCAGTAACTATACCAGCCCCATCAGGGAGTGTGTGGAGAAAATGCAATGATGGGGGCGAGACGCCTGGCACACAGCTGGCACTCCAGCAAAGGTGGCTTTTCGGGCTGGGTCTGATGGCAGCTTGGGGCACTCCCATTCTGCATATGTCTCCATTTGGAGGTGACTTTTTCTAGCTCTACCTTCTAATTTTTATTTATTTATTTATTTTGTCTTTTTGCCTTTTCTAGGGCTGCTCCCACGGCATATGGAGGTTCCCAGGCTAGGGGTCTAATTGGAGCTGTAGCCACTGGCCTACGCCAGAGCTATAGCAAAGCGGGATCCGAGCTACATCTGCAACCTACACCACAGCTCACGGCAACGCAGGATCCTCAACCCACTGAGCAAGGCCAGGGATCGAACCGGTAACCTCATGGTTCCTAGTTGGACTCGTTAACCACTGCGCCACGACGGGAACTCCCTAGCTCTACCTTCTAATTTCCAATCACCAAGCCATCTCCCTCTCGGTGACAACACGTCCCCCAAATTTTATGGCAGCTCCGTTTTATATTTTTAAATCGCCTTTGCGCCGCAACGTGGCCTCAGGATATTCTCAGCTATGCTCTCAGCCGGTGCCTCTTTGATCATGCACGCATTGATCCCTCGATTAGTGAGAGGCAATTTGCTCATAAGAGACCATGTCACTCTCCCCTCAGACAAGTCACATGTACATGATTCAATGATCGCCCAGGTGTTCGGTGGCACCATCCAGCCTGCCAGAAACTGAATAAAAACATCCTGTTCCTTGGCATCGGGGATGATGAAAACCCACGTTGGTCTAATCAGCACGAGCCTTGGTTTGCAGTCACCCCTGGGACGGAAGGAGATGAGCACAGAGCAGCTGGGCACATGGGATGCTGCCTGGCATTTCTGGCTGGTCCTGGAGAGATAATTCAGAGCTGCTCTCCTGGGAGTGGGACAGGCTTGCTAAGAGGCCTCTGGAAGGCAGGCAGGGATTGTTGCCATAGATACTGGGGGTCTGGGTGAATCTAGCAAAGGGGCAGGGATGCAAAACTCCTAACACATGGGGCAATAGCAAAGCATAAAATCTTGCCCCATGCAACATAGCACCGGGGCCCAGCTAACAAGCACAGAGAGCCCAGCCCAGCAGACAAGGGCTGAACCCACGTTCAGGAGACACCCCCAAACTCTTTGCCTATGAGGCCCCAAGCCCACTCCTGCAACACAAAGGCCCAAATTCGTGCCCCATTCCTCCCCCTGCTGCAGAGCTGTTTGGGGGACCCTGCAGGCTTCTTCTGTATGTTTTGTGCTTTGATTGCAAATCATTACCGACATTTTATTTATTTATTTATCTTTTTCGGCTGCACCTAAAGCTCCCGGGCCAAGGAGCCAATCTGAGCCACAGCTGCGAACTCCCCTGCCGGGCCAGGGATCAACCTGGGGCCTCCACAGACACAAGCCGGTTCATTAGCCCACTGCACCACAGCGGGAACTCCCATTATCAACATTTTTAAAAAACTCAGGTTTCACCACACAAATCCAGATTTCCGGCTTCTCCGGAAACCCTGGAGGATATGGACAGACCCCTGGGCCTGTGGGAGTTCCAGGCGCTCACTGTCCTCACTGAGCCAGCCAGCTTCACTCACTGCCTGGCCCCTCCTAGCCTGGGAGTTTGCAAACTCAGTGCTTTCTGCAAGGTTCCAGGCCTGAAGACAAACCACAGTGAAACGAACTTTTGCGGGCCTGCAAAGACACAGAGGACACAAGAGACCTCTTTCAAACCAGACCACGCTGCTATGACCTCAATCACAACACATGGCATCAGCTACAGGCTCTTATAAGAACCAGCACTCGAGCCAAAAATCAGGACTCACTTATTTTATTTTGTCTTTTCAGGGCCGCACCCACGGCATAGGGAAGTTCCCAGGCGAGGGGTCAAATCGGAGCTGCAGCTGCCTGCCTACACCACAGCCACAGCAACACCGGATCCAAGCCGTGTCTGTGACCTATGCCTCAGCTCACAACACGCCGGATCCTTGACCCACCAAATGGGGCCAGGGATCGAACCCGAATCCTCATGGACACTAGTCGGATTCCGTTACCACTGCACCACAACAGGAACTCTAGGACTCATTTAACTTTAAATGACATGGACCAGTTTCAAATACAAATGTAAAATGACTGCACCTTGACAGAACAAGAACAAGGCGTGATTACAGGCTCAGATTTCAAGGGACCTTCAAAGCCTGTGAGATCACAGACAGGGCTATTCAGGTGACTAATGCGCAGGCCTTGCCACATTCTAGCTTTTCATCACAAACCCAGCTTCTCCCAGAACAGCGGCTGGGAGGCGAGAGGTGGTCCTTCGCACGTGGCACAGTTTGCTACAGCCTAATCCAAAGCTGCAATTAAATCAGTGAATGGAGAGAGAAGAGCTGGGATGGCAGATATTATTCCCAGCCTCTGAGCGGAGGGCGACTGCATCCCCTGTCTATGTGAAACAGAGCCTGCATGCTGTTAATACATCTAAATAGATTTTTATTTGGCTAATATGAAGGGCTGCCGTCGAGCGGCTTCATCTTACCGGTTCCTCTGCTGCAGCAATATTAAATACTCATCATGTTTCTCATCAAAGTCTGTCACCATGTCCTTAGTGTAACCCTGCAACGGAGAAACACAGCGGTGTGACAGCAGAACGCAGGGAAGCAGTGACTGAGGCCCCGGGTACAGCACACACCCCACAGGAGGCCGAGGGGCAGAGGCTGACCTTGACGAAGGCCCGGGTCCCTGGGCGCATCACTCGGGCGACCTAGAGCCCCAAAGACCGCCACATGGCCCCGTGGGTCTTGAACACACACAACTAACAATCTGCGAAAAGGAGGCAGTCAATTCCCCAGCCTTGCCGCTGTTCCTTCCCTCTGGACCCTATAAAATCAGGGTCTCCAACAAGATTTGGGTTGGACTACTTTCTCCACACCCAGGAATGTGTGATCTTGGCTGTCCTAACCAAATGTAACCCAGATAAGTTTTTTTGTTTGTTTGTTTGTTTGTCTCTTGTCCTTTTTTAGGGCCACACCCATGGCATATGGAGGCTCCCAGGCTAGGGGTCTAATTGGAGCCACAGCTGCCGGCCCACGCCACAGCCACAGCCAACGCCAGATCTGAGCCATGTCTTCGACACAGCTCATGGCAATGCTGGATCCTTAACCCACTGAACAGGGCCAGGGATCAAACTTGCGTCTTCATGGGTACTAGTCAGGTTCTTACCCTGCTGAGCCACAACGGGAACTCCTCAGATCAGTTGTTGAAGAGAGGTTCTCGTTTTTCTCTTGCCGCCGTAAGAGAAATACATGCTTATTATAGACATCTCAGTCATTACCAAAAGATGGGACCCCCCCAAAATGAAGGCCCCTTTATTTTTTCTTCTTCAGAAGGTTTTATTATTTTTTAAATTTATTTCATTAAAGTATAGTTGATTTACAACACTGTTTTAATTTCTGCTATAAAGCAGAGTGATTCATTATACACATATATATTCTTTTCATATTCTTTTCCATTATGGTTTATTACAGGTACTGAATATAGTTCCCTGTGCTGTACACGAGGGTTTTTTTATTTATCTGGAGGCCCCTTTAAAACAGATATTAGTGGTTTCCTGCTTCCTCTTCTAGTCACAGAACTCTGGATTTCTTCGGGGGAATGATTCAGCCCCCTTTTTAAGTTCACTGGTTTCCTTAGATGCCCCCCCCCCTTTTTTTTTGGTCTTTTTGCCATTTCTAGGGCCGCTCCCAAGGCATATGGAGGTTCCCAGGCCAGGGGTCCAATTGGAGCTGTAGCCACCGGCCAACACCACAGCCACAGCAACGCAGGATCCGAGCCACGTCTATGACCTACACCACAGCTCACGGCAACGCCAGATCCTTAACCCACTGAATGAGGCCAGGGATCAAACTCGCAGCCTCATGGTTCCTAGTTGGATTCGTTAACCACTGAGCCACGGCAGGAACTCCTTCCTTAGATGCCTTTGAAAGTTCCTTGGGCTCCTCTTGGGTCACATGGCCTTGACCTTGGTCTAGGGATGAGTCACGGCCTGAGCTGGGCCCTTGAGAGTCAGCCCTGGGACTTCGCTGAGGCTCCTGGGGAAAAGCTGTTTTCTCTCTACTGGGGTGCTAAGATGACAAGATGCAGGCCTAAATTCCATGAGAATGAAGACAAGAAAGAAGACAGCAGATCCCAGAGATGGAGAGAGAGAGATTCCTAATGATATAATTTGAGCCCCTGGATCCACCCATGCCTGAACAGGAATCTGGACAACTTAGTTATTGCTTTTAAGTATCAGCTGAGTTTCTCTTCTTTGTAGCTGAAAGAATTATAAATCACATACCATAACCTGACCATTAGAGATAACCCCTATTAAAAAATTTTATAGGAGTTACCGTCATGAGGCAGAGGAAATGAATCTGACTAGGAAACATGAGGTTGCAGGTTCAATCCCTGGCCTTGCTCAGTGGGTTAAGGATCCGGCATTGCCATGGGCCGTGGTGTAGGTTGCAGAAGCGGCTCAGATCTGGCATGGCTGTGGCTGTGGCTGGCAACAACAGCTCTGATTAGACCCCTAGCCTAGGAACCTCCATATGCCACGAGTGCAGCCCTCAAAAGACCAAAAAAAATATATATATATATACATATATATAGCTTTATGAAGGGATAATAAATGCATAAACTATACATATTAAAAATGACATGTATATAGCAATAAAATCCCCATTATAATTTTTTTTCTTTTTTTTTTTTTCCCGGGGCCACACTCGCAGCATGTAGTTAGTTGCCAGGCTAGGGGTCGCATTGTAAGTACAGCTGCCGGCCTTCACAATAGCCACAGCAATGTGAGATCCGAGCCACCTCTTCCGACCTACACCACAGCTCACGGTAGTGCTGGATCCTTAACCCACTGAGTGAGGCCAGGGATGGAACCCACATCCTCATGGATACTAGTTGGCTCCGTTTCCACCGAGCCCCAAAGGGGACAACCCCCTATTATCATTTGATACATATTCTTCGAGATGTTTTTTGTTTATAATACACCTATTCACATATTTATAAATATACTCAAACGCATATTCTTTTAAACAAAAATAGGATTCTACTATAAACAATGCTTTGCAATCTTCTATGTTTCCTAGACAACTTTTTGCTAAGGAATGGATTAAAGAGACGATATCGGCTTCACTCTGGTCGCAAGTTACGGCGATTAAGTGTTAAATGGCAAGAAAGACATTTGTAATAGAAACGCAATTTGTGTGAAAATCCTAACCATTATTATGGGAAGGGGGAGGGGAAGAATCTCCATCATTCTCTTCTTAGCTTCTCAAAGTCTGGCGTTAACCCCATTCATCTTCCAGAACTCTCCCCCAGGGTGACCCATAACCTCCTTAAGCAAATACAATAGCTCTTCGCTACTTCTGCCTTTTCGTCTTTTTTTTTTTTTTAAATAGTTATTTCCCCAATACAATTTTTCTTCCTACTGTACAGCATGGTGACCCAGTTGCACATACATGTACACATTCTATTTTCCCACATTATCAGGCTCCATCATAAGCGACTAGACATAGTCCCCAGTGCTACACAGCAGGATCTCATGGCTCATCCATTCCAAAGGCAATCGTTTGTATCTATGAAGCCCAAGCAGCCCCCCCCCACTTCATCCTTTTTGATTGCTCCGGGCCATGGGGCGAGGTTCCCACGCGTACATCCCCAGATTCTCCTCCTGTAGCTTCTGTGGTTCTTTTTTGTCTTTTTAGGGCCACACCTGCAGCATATGAGGTTCCCAGGTTAGGGGATGAATCAGAGCTATAGCTGCCGGCCTGCACCACAGCCACAGCAACGCCAGATCCAAGCCATGTCTGCAACATACCCCACAGCCCACGGCAACGCCAGATCCTTAACCCACTGAGCGAGGCCAGGGATCGGACCTGTGTCCACATGGATACCAGTCAGACTCGTTTCCACTGAGCCACGATGGGAACTCCGCATCTAGGGGTCTGAATGAGGTGCCCTTCCTTCCTGTGCCTTCTCTGGCTGCCCCTCCACCTCGGCCTCCGAGGTGGATGGTCACTGTCTCTGCCCATCTCAGCTCTCTGGGTCTCTCCCTCTACTACTACCATTTTTTTTTTTGCTTTTTAGGGCATATGGAGGTTCATATCTGAGCCCTAACCTACACCACAGCTCATGGCAACGCCGAATCCTTAACTATTGGCGTGAGGCCAGGGATCAAACCTGCGTCCTCATGGATGCTCGTCAGATTTGTTTCTGCTGAGCCACGTCGGGAACTCTGTCCCTTTATTACTTCTATTCTGATTACAAGGATTCATGGCCCCTGGCTGGGGAAGCCGGAGAGTCACTGTCCCCTTTCCTGGAGGACTCCAGGTTGTGGCCGTTTGCTTCCTTCTTTCCCTGTCACCCCACTTTTCCTCCCAGGCTCCCCTCTCTCTGGGTCACCTGGGGACAGGATGCTAAACTCACCTATTCTCTCCTATCCTGATGTCTCTGAAGCCTCTGAATTTTCCTACTAGCTAATCCGGCCAATCAGGAAGCGGGGAGTAATGAGAACGGGTGATATGATGAAATGATAAGAAAAAAAATTTTTTTTTTCTTTTTTGGCCGCCCCGTGGCATACGGAGGTCCCAGGCTAGGG
The DNA here is from genome assembly GCF_054392235.1 of Sus scrofa. Taxonomy (NCBI): domain Eukaryota; kingdom Metazoa; phylum Chordata; class Mammalia; order Artiodactyla; family Suidae; genus Sus; species Sus scrofa. The sequence continues at coordinate 19,185,203 of NC_139385.1, forward strand.
ATCAGATCCAAGCCACAGCTTTGGCAACACCAGATCCTTGACCCTCTGTGCCAAACTGGGCATTGAACCTATGTCCCCAGTGCTCCCAAGACACTGCCGATCCCATCGCACCACAGGGGGAGCTCCAGAAATCATAAGAAATTTAAACAGACCAGCAATAGGTGTTCCTATTCCTGTTTCCCTGGCTTCCTGAAATGCCCAGAGATGTTCCTTTGTCTTCCGGGGTCTGAACCCTGCCTCACCTTGACCGTGACCCTCAGCCCTCGGGACGGCTGGTTGGCTGTAGGACACGGGGTCTGGGGAAGCGTCTCCGTTCCTTCTAGCACAACATGGGTACGACGCGGACAGTTTAGGCAGCATTTCCATATACACGACTCGCCTTTGATCTTCGCAGCAGCCCTTGAAGTGGTTATTATTACTGCATTTAAGATACAAGGAAAGCCGTCCCATGCCGTCTTCCGGGAACGCAGAGCCTTCTCCACGGCAATTTCCATAACCATTTTGAGATATGAAAATGACCACGCATATAGCATGGTACGGAATGAAACACGCAACGACATCTGTAGATGAAATATGAGACTTCAAAGAGATCTCAGCTCGTGGTGGGCTGCCCTGGGCTGTCACCTCAAACCCTCTGGGAAGGCATTTATTTGTCTCTGCCAGGAGGGAGATGTCACTGGATAGACTTAAGAGCCCAGACGCACATCTAGCTGAGTGTCTCATCAGCCCCGTGCTTCTCAGAAGCCGATGTGCACACCTGTCACCTGGGATGGGGTTGAAATGCAGGTTCTGATGCAGCAGGACTGGAGAGGGGCCAGGCTTGTCTAACAAGCTCCCAGGCAATGCTCTGGGGCCACGCTTTGCTAGCCAGGCCCCAGACCAGCCCAGCTCACTCTCCACAAATCGCAGTGCTCCTACCTCTAATCAGATCAGCTCTTGAGCTGAGAAGGATGTATGAGTTTGGAGTCCAGGCCTGGCTCGAAATCATGACAGTGGCATTCGTTTAGGTAATAACTATACCTGCCTGACTGGATTTTTCTTTCCCTCATAGGCTCAAAGGCGGGTTGGATGCAGTAACAGTAAAAAGGCCCGAGTTCCCTGGTGGCTCAGTGGGTTAAGGACCTGGTGTTGTCACTGCTGTGGCTCTGGTTGCTGCCGGGGCTCAGGTCAAGCCCTGGCCCGGGAACTTCCACATGTGTAGCCTGAAAATGAAAAATAGGTATTCCCCATTGTGGCTTAGTGGTAACGAACCCAATTAGTATCCATGAGGACTCAGGTTCGCTCCCTGGACTAGTTCAGTGGGTTAAGGATCTGGCGTTGCCATGAGTTGTGGTGCAGATTGAAGACACGGCTTGGATCCCACGTTGCTGCGGCTGTGGTGTAGACTGGCAGCTGCAGCTCCAGGGACCTCTAGCCTGGGACCTTTAGCCATATGCCACAGGTGTGGCCTTAAAACGTAAAAAACAAACAAAACCAAACCAAAAACCAATAAAAAGGCCCCAGCACAGCGCCTGGCACTTGGGTGACATTTACATTTCTGGCATTCTGTTATTTAAATAGTGCCATCCTAGGAGTTCCTGTAGTGGCGCAGTGGTTAATGAATCCGACTAGGAACCATGAGGTTGCAGGTTCGATCCCTGGCCTTGCTCAGTGGGTTAAGGATCCGGCATTGCCGTGAGCTGTGGTGTAGGTCACAGACGTGGCTCGGATCCTGCATTGCTATGGCTCCGGCGTAGGCCGGCGGCTATGGCTCCGATTGGACCCCTAGCCTGGGAACCTCCATATGCCTTGGAAGCGGCCCAAGAAATGGCAAAGAGACAATCAATCAATCAATCAATAGTGCCATCCTAGCCCTTCCCCACTGCCATCCAGCTCACTCCTCTCCTGATGCCTTCATCATGCTATTCCTTTCCCTCATGTCTCCATCCAAAGCCTCTCCAAGGCCCAGCTCAGCATCCAAAGTCTCCAGAAAGCCTTCCCCTGCCAGGCAGCCTCACCCCCGCTCACTTCAGCTCATTCTGAAACCCTGCAATTAGTATTAAATTATATACAATACAGGGTGAAATCGTATGTAATTAAGTGCTAAGTTGTTAGCCTTTAACAACTTATATATATATTGCTCAGTAATTATCTAGGGATTTGGAGACCTGCGGGTGAATCCTGCACTCTGCAACTTACCTTCTCTGAACCTCAGTTTCCTCGTCTGTGAAAACGGGTTATTAATAAGATCGATTTTGCAGGGCTGCTCTAAGGAGTAACTAGGAGAAAAGTGCAGGTCATTTGGGATCCTTTTCTTTCTGCTTATTGACTCTCCGGCTGGATGATAAATTCCTGGAGAGCAGAACTCGTGGGGGGAGCCTGAGTTCTGGGCTCTGGTTCAGCACCACCCTCCAGCTCCATGATGATAACTGCTAAGGGTAACCAAGGACCCACCTGGTTGGCCCTCACGCTGGTCAGATGCCAGACACCACCTCTCCCTCGCACTTAACCTTGCTGAGGCTTCTTGTCCAGGCTCTAAAACCTACCCACCAAACCAACTACTCACAGACAGAGAAAATAGACTTGTGGGAGTTCCCGTTGTGGCTCAGCAGAAATGAACCCGACTAGTATCCATGAAGATGTGGGTTCCATCCCTGGCCTTGCTCAGTGGGTTAAAGATCCGGCACTGCTGTGAGCTGTGGTGTAGGTCACAGATGCAGCTCGGATCTGGTGTTGCTGTGGCTGTGGCGTAGGCCAGCACCTGCAGCTCCGATTTGACCCCTAGCCTAGGAACCTCCATATTCCGTGGGTGCAGCCATTAAAAAAAAAAAGAAGAAGAAAAGAAAAGAAAAAAGAGACAGAAAGAAAGAAAACAGACTTGTGGATGCCAAGCAGGGGGTGGTGAGGGAGTGGGATGGACAGGGAGTTTGGGGTTAGTAGGTGCAAACTATTACATTTAGAATGGATAAGCAATGCGGTTCTGCTGTATAGCACAAGGAACTATATCCAGTCTCTTGGGTTAGACCATGATGGAAAATAATATGAGAAAAAGGATGTTATATGTATGCCTGGGTCACTTAGCTGTACCGCAGAAATTGGCACAACATTGTAAATCAACTATACTTGAAAAAAACGAAAGCCAAGGCATTAATGAATATTGCAGGCATCCCACAAAGGTGGGAGAAACTTAAAAAGAATCAAGTTTACCATCATCATCTTTCAGCAAACAGTTATCAAGGGCTTACTGTGTAGCTGTTACCCATGCAATGAGGGTTCAAAAAAAAAAAAAACTCTGGCCCAGTGTATGTTCAGATACCAACGTGCCTCTAGGCTGTGCCCAACCACCAGTCCATCTGCGGCTGACAGGCACAACTCTGCTCCCATTCCTGTTGTATGTGCTATGAATGGCGCCCCCTGCTGTCGTGCACCCAGGCAACCAAACCCACGCTGGCCCCCTAAAATGGGGGGTGGCCAGGAGGCGTTCTGGGAACACCCATTCAAATGAAAGCACCGAGGCATTTTTCTGGGAAGAGAGTCCATAACTTTTATCCGATTAGCAAGGGCATCTGAGACCAAAAGAGACAAATGATTATAATAAAATGTACGAAATATGATGCCAAGGATCTGAACGAGGGACCTGGGAAGGGCCCCGAGGGCACCAATCGTTGAGAGTCACGTCCAAATCCTAGCTCACCAGCTCACTCTCCAATCCATCAGCTCCAAAAGCTGACAACCTCTCCCCACCTCCCTGCTCCCTCGCTGGGGCAGGATCCCTCCCTGGCCTCCTGCTCCCGCCCTCGTCCCCTTAGTCCGTTCTCTCTGCTACAGCCCAGGGTGAGGGTAGAGGGGGCCTGATGACAAGGAAGTCGAACCATATCACCCCTCTGCTCTGGACGCTGCACGGGTCCCGGGGGGCCACCAGGCTCCGCCCCCTGGGCCTGTGCTCAGGTCTCTGTCCACCTCCCCCCCCCAGCCCCCCTCCTCATGCAGTGCCCTCCACAACCACCCTGCGCCCACCTCGGGGCCTCTGGCTCACCATTCCTTCTGCCTGAGGCTTCTTCTCCAGGGAAATACCCAGAGTCCTCACCTCCTTCAAGGCTGGCCTCAGATCCCACTTTCTGGGGAAGTCCTCCCTGGCCGGCCCCACTGAAAACTGCAAACCCCATTGTGGGCAGTTTCCATCATGGCTCAGCGGAAACGAATCTGACGAGGAACCATGAGGATGCAGGTTCGATCCCTGGCCTCGCTCAGTGGGTTAAGGATCTGGCATTGCCATGAGCTGTGGTGTAGGTCACAGATGCGGCTCGGATCCTGTGTTGCTGTGTTTGTGGTAGAGGCCAGTAGCTGCAGCTCTGATTCGACCCCTAGCCTGGGAACCTGCATATGCCGGGGGTGCGGCCCTAAAAAGACAATAAATAAATAAATAAATAAAAATGCAAGCTATGCACACACGCCCCCTCTTCCCAACGCCCACTAAATATCTATCTGATGTTTTAGGCCTTTTATTTCCTGGGCCGTCACCCGCACTAGAAGAGAGACAGTCCGTGAAGCCAGGGTCTACTTGTTTGGATCCCTTGTGTCTTCTCAGCCCCCCAGGACAGTGTCTGGCACACAAGGGGCCCTAAATAAAGAATTAAGGAGACCACCGATCTGAAATTCCAAAGTTGAAAGGTTTGCTGGGCAACAAAAGAATGGCATTCCTGGCAGCCGAAAACAGCACAGGCAAAGGTTTGGAGGCCTGACAAGGTCTGAAACGTTTCTTGGATTGGCCAGAAGTTGGCTCTGCCTGGAGGGGTGGGCGCTGAGGAAGAGTGCGTTGAGTATGGCCAGTGGTCTAAAGGAATTTGGACGTGACGGGAAAGCAAAGTCCCTCTGCCATTATTGTGCTTCTTATCATCTTTCCCCCTAACGCTGGCCCAAGAGACGGTGTAGAATTTTATCAATGGCCCTATTATTAATTCTCTCTGGGGAAAAAAAAAATGGAAGCAGGAAGAAACGCCAAGAATCAGTTATGCTTCAAGCAGCTCGACTGAGTCTATATTTCAGGGATCACGTATTCCTCTGAGGCCAGAATATTGGAATGCTCCTAAACAGGGTTGATGTAGCGCATGCCAGAGCCTGAGCTGCATTAACGAGCAGCAGAGAGCCCTGTGCTGGTTGCCAGGGCTGGCGGACAGACACTGGGGACCTGACTTGGCAGGGGTCAAGGCCCAGTGGAGAAGAACAATGACTTGGAATGGTTTAGGAACGAGGCAGCGGTCACCAAGCACTTCCACACGCCTGACTTAACGCCACCTGCCCTGTCCCCGCCAGGTGCCACACGTAACCGAGGGATGCTTCATGACCAATTGGCAACATGTTCCAGGGTCCTGGAGCCTGGAGTTCAGGCCGCTGCGATTATCATTCAGCATGCTCTGCCCGCGTGCTTGTCGTGGGGGTCTGCCGTGCTGCTCTGAGCTAGGATCATTATCCCCACTTCAGGGAGGAGGACACTGAGGCTTTGAAAGCTGGAGCCTATCGCCTGAAGGCCACAAAGCATCCAGCGGAGAGAGTGGACATTTGTTGCTTTTTTGGCGGCTCAGCATCTGTGCATTTTCTTCTAGTTACATCACATCGGTTTTCCTTTGGGAAACCACTCGCCCTCCACTCTCGATCCATGCCATGTGGGTGGAAAGAATGCTGCTGGCAGCGCAAGGGTGAGCACGTGACCTGGGCCTGGCCCCTCAGGCTAGCCCACCTCCCTGGGCAGGGGATGGGCTCAGGGCTAAGCCTGTCCCCCACGCCAGGCCAACAGACTCAACCCAGGCATTGCTCAAAGCTGCTGGAAAAGCCCCCCATCCCTTTCCTGTGGAATTATTAGCGGAAAGGAGCTGAGAGCTACAAGGGCCACAAAAAGCAAGATGTTATTTTTATTAACTCAGGAGGTTCACTATTGTGACAGTCCTTCTATGTTCCAGGCAGGGAGCTGTCCAAGAGTGATACCGACATACAGGCAGCAGAATTGAGGACAGACAGACAGACTAGACAGAAACTAGAACTTCTTGGAGTTCCCGTCGTGGCTCAGTGGTTAATGAATCCGACTAGGAACCATGAGGTAGAGGGTTCGATCCCTGGCCTTGCTCAGTGGGTTAAGGATCCGTGAGCTGTGGTGTGGGTCACAGATGCGGCTTGGATCCCGTGTTGCTGTGGTTGTGGTGTAGGCCAGCGGTTACAGCTCCGATTGGACTCCTAGCCTGGGAACCTCCATATGCCATGGGAGCGGCCCAAGAAATGGCAAAAAGACAAAAAAAAAAAAAAAAGAAAGAAAGAAAGAAAGAAAAGAAACTAGAACTTCTTAACCGTGTTTAATCCCCGTATCCAACCCTGCCTGAAGCTGGCACGATCTTGGATTTTTTAGTCTTGGGCTAACACTTCCCTTTCTTTACTTAAGCCAGTTTGAAGCAAGTGTGTGTGTGTGTTTCACACCTGAGTGGGTTCTCGGTGACAGAGCGGTAGAACACTCAGAGGTGTCTGAATCTGAAGCCTGGGCCACATCCTAGGACCAGTGGGGCATTTAGGAGAGGGTTAAAATAATTCCTTGGAGTTCCCGTCGTGGCGCAGTGGTTAACGAATCCGACTAGGAACCATGAGGTTGTGGGTTCGGTCCCTGCCCTTGCTCAGTGGGTTAACGATCCGGTGTTGCCGTAAGCTGTGGTGTAGGTTGCAGACGCGGCTCGGATCCCTCGTTGCTGTGGCTCTGGCGTAGGCCGGTGGCTACAGCTCTGATTTGACCCCTAGCCTGGGAACCTCCATATGCCGCGAGAGTGGCCCAAAAAATAGCAAAAAGACAAAAAAAAAAAATTCCTTAATGATCATTCTCCGTGATGGCCCTAAGCCCACAGAGAGAGACCATTCAAATGTATCTTACAGCACAAAACTTCCATGCCTCCTTCAAAACCCACCCCAGCGTTCTCCCAGTGATTCTGTTCTTTGCATCTCAGGGCCAAGTCGTAAGTCCTTAATGCATAGTAGGTGAATGAAAAAGTAGAGTTCTGAGCTTGCTTTTGGAGGCTTTCGCTGACATATCAAAGGTAAGCCCATCCTCCAAACAGGAGCCATAAGGCACACTGGATAGGCTTACATGGCAGGACCTAAAGCGATGGCTGAGACTGCCCCCTAGAGGTGGATGAAAACAACACAAACACTGCAGCAAGGATGGGAGTTTCTCTGGCCCCAGGCAGACGGGGTAACAAAAGCACAAGCTATGCGCACACCAGGTGGATAATCAAAGGAAGACTTTGGTTATTTCTCAAATATCTATGCACTATCATTGACTGCGATCAATGAATACCCTGAGGTTTTATTTTTAGTCTCAGGGTTTGTAGACTATAGAGGCAGATCCAAAATCTAGGGCTTCCTCCTGGACCCCAGGACACAGTACACTGTATCTTTATGAAGATGGTTTTCTTGGAGTTCCCATCACGGCGCAGCAGAAATGAATCCAACTAAGAACCATGAGGTTGCGGGTTCGATCCCTGGCCTTGCTCAGTGGGTTAAGGATCTGGCGTTGCCGTGAGCTGTGGTGTAGGTCACAGACGCGGCTCGGATCTGGCGTGGCTGTGGCTCTGTCGTAGGCCGGCAGCTACAGCTCCAGTTGGACCCCTAGCCTGGGAACCTCCATGTGCCGAGGGTGAGACCCTAAAAAGACCAAAAAAAAAAAGATGGTTTTCTTCCATAGCTATCTAAAAAACCATTTTCAATACATAGCCGCTAAAAAAGAATGAGCATCTCTTTTTATTCTCTGAAGAGTTTTCTTATAAGATGGCCATGTGTATTAGAAACTATCTTTCAGGCTGGCAAATATAGATTTTTCCCTGTTTTAAATTGTGAGTGCTCTGGCTTCAAAAAGGAAACTTTATATTAACGCCATAAATGACAGATCATTATCACTTGCCATAAATAGCAGGTCAACAGAAAGACGGACCTACTAAAATAGCATATGTTTACCTACCACCTGCAGGGCTGTGGAAGTGTGCAAACCACACGCTGGGAGAGCTCAGTGCCCCAATTTCCACGTCCACACCAGCCCGAGGAGCAGGTGGTGCTGACCTCGTTTTCACGATGCATCCGTTTGCTCGATATGTATTGAACACCTATCCCGGACACACAATGAGCACATCAAAGTCTCTGCTCCCTCGGAGCTCACATACTAGTTCAGAAGAGACAGGTGATAAAACTAAATGTATACTTTGTCAAATGATGCGAAGGGCTACGGGAAATAGGAGGTGCAGCAAAACTGACGGAGTGGGGGAGGGAGGTGCTATTTTAGCCTGGGGGCGGGGGTGGGGGGGGAATCAGAGAAGGCCTCGGGTGAACCTACATTCAAGCTGAGACTGAAGGAAGTGGAGGAGGGGACCCCTGCGGGAATCTGGCCCAAGGAGGGTTTCCTGGTGGCAGGACGTGCCAAGGTCCTGAGGGAGGAATGGGAAGAGGGCAGAGGCCATGCATGGTAAGGATTTTGGTCTGGCTCTGGGGTGGCCTGGAGGCCTTTGGAGGGTTTGCTGGGGTTTTTTTGTTTTTTTTTTTTTTTTTGGTCTTTTGCGTTTTTAGGCATATGGAGGTTCCCAGGCTAGAGGTCAAAGGGAGCTGCAGCCGCTGGCCTACACCACAGTCACAGCAAGGCGGGATCTGAGCCGAATCTTCGACCGACACCTCAGCTCATGGCAATGCTGGATCCCTAACCCACTGAGTGAGGCCAGGAATTGAACCTGTGTCCTCATGGATGCTGCTCTGATTCGTTTCCAATGAGCCACGATGGGAACGTCTGGAGGGTTTTTGTTATTGTTGTTTGGTCTTTTTAGGGCCGTACCCACCCACCGCATATGGAGGTTTCCAGGCTAGGGGTCGAATCGGAGCTGCAGCTGCCAGCCTACACCACAGCCGCAGCCACGCCAGTTTTGAGCAGACCTGCTAGGGGCTGTTCTCACCCCTCCACGCTGAGGAGAACTGCGGAGGGGACTTGGGCCTGCAGGGCGCCCTGGAAGCTCAGGAGTTCAGATAGCCTCTGACTGCTAAGGAAAGACAGAAGCACAAATTGGTGCCAATCTGATTTCAGGAGGTTGTTACCTGTCAGAGCCTCCGATCCTGCCCCCTGACCTGCGAGGAGGAGAGAGAGAGCAGGGGTGGCATTTTCCCTCGAATCTCTGCCTCCAGCACCAGACTCACATCCAAAAACCTTCACGTCGTGGTGCAGTGGAAACAAATCTGACTAGGAGCCATGAGGTTGCGGGTTCGATCCCTGGCCTCACTCAGTGGGTTAAGGATCTGGCGTTGCTATGAGCTGTGGCGTAGGTTGCAGACGCAGCTCGTATCTGGCGTGGCTGTGGCTATGGTGTAGGCCAGCAGCTGTAGCTCTGATCAGACCCCTAGCCTGGGAACCTCCATGTGCTGCCAGAGTGGCCCTAAAAAGACAAAAAGACCAAAAAAAAAAAAAACAAAACAAAACAAAACAAAAACTTCCCTTCTAAGGGAATGAACCTCTCCCAGAGCGCATCTATCACCAGGACCATACCCGTCACCTCCTGTCCAGAACCCTGGGCTGCCTGGCAGACGCTCACCTCCCGGGGCTGCCCCCTCCCCACCCCTGAAGATCGGGGAGCACTCAGGGCCCCTTCGCATTTATTCGACTAATATTCCTTGAATAATTCTTTGAATAACCCAATTCCTATAGGTTGGGTGCTCTGGTTAAGAGCCAGAGACAGACTGAGATGAATGTAATCTGGCCCCATTCCCCACCCCCAGCCCCGACCTCCTTCCCCTCCTCAGCTCTGTAGCCCTTCTGGCTGTTTCTCAGAGAAGCTAAGCCCCTTTCTCCTCAGGGCCGAGGCACCTGCTGCTTCCCCTGCCAAGAAGATCTCCTCTTGCTCGTGGGCAGGTTGGCCCTTCCTGGGGCCTCCCGTGACCACCCTGGCCTCCTTGACATAGCGGCACTTCTCTGTCTGGAAGAATCTCTGGTTCGTGGCTCCCCGGCTGGGATGCCAGACCCATGAGGGCAGGGCCAGCATATTCGTGGAGAGAAAGGGAGGAAGACAAGATCCCTGTCCTCAACGAACTTAGAAAAGCCACTGAAAGACACAGCTCCTGGAGTTCCCATTGTGGCTCAGTGGGTTAAGAACCCAACTAGTATCCATGAGGATGCAGGTTTGATCTCTGGCCTGGCTCAGTGGGTTGAGGATCCGGTGTTGCCGTGAGCTGTGGTGTGGGTCACAGATGTGGCTTGGATCTGGCGTTGCTGTGGCTGTGACATAGGCCTGCAGCTGTAGCTCTGATTCGACCCGTAGCCTGAGGACTTCCATATACCTCGGGTGTGGCCCTAAAAAAAAAAAAAAAAAAAAGACAAAAGAAAAAAAAAGACATCACTCTGATGCCGTGGGGTAGGTGCTATGCTGGACAGAGAGAGGGAGCGCCAGGGTGGAGAGGATGGATGCTAGGCATCGCTCAGGGGCTGGGCAGGCTCTACGGGAGAAGGGGACAGGGCACCGACTGTAAGGAGCTCAGAGGTGGGGGTGGGGTAGCAGAGGAGGGACGGGAAGGGCATCCAGGCAGGGAACAGTGTGTGCAAAGGCCCAGTGCACGGAGACCCTGGGAGCTCGTCTGCGGGCCGGGATGGACAGTGGTCAGAGCACGCTAGGTTAATCCCAGAGGAGAGCCCTGGCTTCCGACATTGCAGGCCAGCTTCAAGTCCAATGAGGGGCAAAGCCTGCTGGTGCCAATGACAGGTGCTGACTGGTGGGGACACCCCACGGAGGGAGTGAAAGCTCCAGCTGAGCCCTAGGTAGGCAGTGGGGTTCCTGGTCCCACATCCCATGTTCTCTCCCACGCCAGTCAAGATTTCTGCCCTGTGAGATCCCGCAGATCTAAAAACATAGAGACAGCTCGTGCTAGTGCCCTCTGGCCCCCGTCTCCTCCCTGACCACATGGGACTGTGACCCTCCCTTCCCTCGATCCCCCCCCTTTCTCCCTCCCCCCTGACCCCAGGGTTGATTGAGCACCTCCTATTCCATCCAGGTCAAGTCCCTTTGCCTTGGAGTTCCTGTCATGGTGCAGCGGAAACAAATCCAACTAGGAACCATGACATTGCGGGTTCAGTCCCTGGCCTCGCTCAGTGGGTTAAGGATCCGGCATTGCCATGAGCTGTGGGGTAGGTTGCAGACGTGGCTCGGATCTGGCATTGCTGTGGCTCTGGCACAGGCCGGCGGCTACAGCTCCGATGGGACCCCTAGCCTGGGAACCTCCATATGCTGCAATGAGGCCCTAAAAAAACAAAAAAGACCAAAACAAAGTCCCCTTGCTTTATGGAGCCGACAGTCCAGTGAGGGAGGCCAGCTTGAAGCAAACCACTCCACCACCCTAGAGTAGCCCAGGTCCCCTCCGAATGCGAGTTCCTAAGAACGGAACAGCAGCCCACAAATTCCACAGGCTCTCGGCCTCCTGCCAGTGGCCTCCAGCCCACATCCTGCCGCTGTGCTCTGCTCTGTGACACAGGTCCCTGCGGCTTCCGTCCTTAAAAGCCTGCCCCGGCTGGCAAGTAAGGTGACAATGACAGAGGCGCTTTGGCAGGGGGCGGGGGGTGGGGGGAGGTGGCGGGCAGCAACGTGGCCGGCTCCATGAAAACAAGACAAAAACCAGCCTCACGGGGCTGCAATCTACTCAGACCCAGCCATCTCACTCTGTGGAATCGACCAGGACTCGAACAGGTGCTGGAGGAGGAAGGCCCAAAAGGCTAACGCCCTCCATCTGGGAACCGGCTAAATCAGCCACAGTCTGTCCGTAACAAACCGTAACAAGTTTTAAAAAAAGCTGGGTTTGTTGGCAACAGCAAGCATGGTGCTCCGAGACACAGTCCGGGGAAGAGAGACAAACGACAAGTCACAAAAGCACACGCGACACATTCATGGCATCATTTTGTTAACATACGTACACTCCCAAAATACCACGTATATTTTATGGATACACTCAGGTAGGTGGTTGCACAGAGAAAGATCTGGAAGGATGCCTGCCAAGCCCATGATAACAGTGATTCCAGGAGGGTAGACTGGGATTAGGGAGGGATGGGAATTGGCACAACAATTATCTAGAAGGTTAAAAACAATGTCCTTCCTTCTTATTTTTTTTTTATTTTTTATTTTTTTGCTATTTCTTGGGCCGCTCCTGTGGCATATGGAGGTTCTCAGGCTAGGGGTCTAATCAGAGCTGTAGCCACCGGCCTACACCACAGTCACAGCAACGCCAGATCCAAGCAAGTCTTCAACCTACCCCACAGCTCACAGCAACGCCAGATCCTTAACCCACTAAGTGAGGCCAGGGATCGAACCCGCAACCTCATGGTTCCTTGTCGGATTCGTTTCCGCTGCGCCACAACGGGAACTCCCATCCTATCTTAATAAATCTACTTCTTGTCTATCCCTTTGTCTCTCGCTGAATTCCTCCTGCACAGAGACATGAAGAACCGGAACCTCAGTGAGTCCAAACACAAGGGGAGGGATTCTAATTTAAAACCATGGGTTCAAGGCCCAGTCTGGGTTCTGGCTGGGTTCAGGCCATTAGTGCTGTCAGTTTCCGTTCAATTGAGGTCTTAACAGGGCTGCAGCTGAAGCCCTGATCGTCCCCCGAAAACCTGCCCCCCTCTCTTTCCCATCTCCGGAGATGACCAGTGTCTCTGGTTTTCAGTTCCAAAATGAGCATCCTTCAGGGCCCCTCTCTCCTTCCCGACCCGTACGCGGTCCAACCACCGATCCAAGCGGCCCCATCATATGATGCTCAGGACCCAGAACCTTCTCTGCATCTCCATTGCTGCCCTCCCACCCCCACGACCGAGCCACCGTCATCACCACACAGGTTCTGCAAAAGCCCTGACGACGGGTCTCCCCTCCGCCCTCCCCCACTCTCTGTGCTCCGAACACCGCCAGGGAGCACATCCTGCTTCCTGTCAGGGATTGGTCCTTTCTCACTGAAAATGCTCCTGTGACTCCCCTCTCACTCAGACAAAAAGCCCAACCGAGTCCATGTAAAGGGCTCCTAGGCCCCACACGACCTGGCCTTCACCGCTCTGCCCTCGCCTCCCACCACCCTGGCCCTCCCTCCCCGTAATTCAGCCCTACACTCTCCACCCCTGGAGATTTGCATCTCTGCCTCCTCAGTGAAGCCTGCCTGAGAACCCAGGTCACCTGACCCTCCTGGCACTTCCCACCCCACTTCCCAGCTTGGTTTTTTTTTGTTTTTTTTTTAAGAGCTGCACCCGTGGCATATGGAAGTTCCCAGGCTAGGGGTTAAATCAGAGCTGCTGCTGCCAGCCTACACCACAGCCACAGCAACACGGGATCTGAGCTGCGTCTGTGACCTACACCACAACTCATGGCAATGCCGGATCCTTAACCCACTCACTGAGGCCAGGAATCGAACCTGAGTCCTCATGGAAACTAGTCAGGTTCATTACTGCTGAGCCACAAAGGGAACTCCTTCCCAGCTTTATTTTTGTCCCTGACACCCTTTTTGTATTTAGTGCCTGCCTCTAACCACTAAGACATAAGTGCCATGAATGTGTGGATTTGTGTCTGTTTTTGGTTTTGGTTTGTTTTTTTTTTGTCTTTTTAGGGCCGCACCTACAGCATACGGAGGTTCCCAGGCTAGGGGTTGAATTGGAGCTACAGCTGCCAGCCTATACCACAGTCACAGCAATGTGGGATCTGAGCCACATCTGCAATCTACACCACAGCCCATGGTAATGCCAGATCCCCAACCCATTGAGCGAGGCCACGGATTGAACCCATGTCCTCATGGATACTAGTCTGATTCGTTACCTCTGAGCCACGATGGAAACTCCTGGAAACCATAAGTTTTTCAAAGTCTGTAAGTCAGTATGCATTCTGCAAAGAAATTCATTGTATCTTTTTTTAAGATTCCACATACAGGTGAGAGCATATGACCTTGGTGTCTCACTATCTGACTGACTTCCCTTAGTATGATAATTTCCAGGTCCATCCATGTTGCTGCAAATGCCATTATTTCATTCCTTTTCATGGCTGAGTAATATTCCATTGTGTATATGTACCACATCCTCTTTATCTCTGCTTATAAGTCTTAAGCATCTGATCCTTCCACAAAGGTGTGAGTTCTGTGATGGCTGAGGCTGAGGCGTCTGCCAAGTCACCAAAGAAACAAGCAAACCATCCAACCAAGGGTTTCAGAGCCCTGACTGGAGGCCAGACTGTGATGCACAAGGTAGGTGCTTGAGATCCCCTGAATGAGACATGGGCCAGCTCTTACCAACATCACCTCAGCAGCCGCCTGGGGCCCACGTGGCCCGGTCAAAGGCGCAGAGCATCAGCAACACACATTTCCGCATCAGGCAAAGTGGGATCGAGTCTTGGTTCCTCTACCTACTAACAGTGTGTCTCTGGGCCTCCCTTTCTTTCTTTCTTTTTTTTTTTTTTTTTTTTGTTTTTTTGCCTTTTCTAGGGCCACTCCTGCGGCATATGGAGGTTCCCAGGCTAGGGGTCGAATCGGAGTTGTAGCTGACAGTCTACACCACAGCCACAGCAACACGGGATCCGAGCTGCGTCTGCGACCTACACCACAGCTCATGGCAACGCCGGATCCTTAACCCACTGAGCAAGGCCAGGGATTGAACCCACAACCTCATGGCTCCTAGTCGGATTCGTTAACCACTGCACCATGATGGGAACTCCTGGGCCTCCCTTTCATTTGTAAAACATGCAGCTGGCTCCTGGATGTCACCTACCCCATGGCTACCAGCTCACGGCACTGAGACTCCTGGGGTTCGTGTCCAGACAGTGTGACCCCACCACTGCCCAGATGCAGGCACCTGATCCAAGTAGGGCTAATAATCCTGGGGATTTGGACTAACGGGCTCAGGGATGATCTGGCTGCTTTCTCAAAAGGGGGGAACGGGAACTCAGAGTAGCTGGTGGGACTATTTCCTGCCAGGTGAACTGAGAAACACAGAAAGCTGGTTTGTACCAAGCGAGAAGGACACACAGATGCCCACAGATGTAAAGACAAGAGCCACAGAGGGAGGATTTTTCTGGAACCATAGAGAGACCCAGGCACTGGGTCACCATTCTTGATACCATTTTGGTCATTGCGCCACCCAGAGGCATCCCTGCCCTCGGCGTCTGGGATGTACCTGCTCTTTAGAGCCTTGTGATCACATAATAGAGTACCTGTTCTGCTAAAGCTAGACTGAGTTTCTTTTTTTACACCACATCCTACATAATACAAACACCTTCTAAGACGTGTTACGTGAAGTAAAAATAATATATGAAAAACACTAACCTTAGTGCCTGGCCCATCAATAATGCCCACAACAGGGTGGCTGATATTCTTATTATAATTAAGTCACAAGGACAGACTATTACAGGAACTGGACCCATTAATCACCTTGCCCAGTCCTCTAAATTGCTCTTCCCCTGAAGGGTGGAATGCCATGGGGTTCTGTCCTTGGTCCTATTCCAGGCCATAAATTTTTTTTTTTTTTTTTTTTTTGTCTTTTTGCCATTTCTAGGGCCACTCCTTCATCATGTGGAGGTTACCAGGCTAGGGGTCCAATCAGAGCTGCAGCCACTGGCCTACGCCACAGCCACAGCAACATGGGATCCGAGCCGCATCTGCGACCTACACCACAGCTCACTGCAACGCCGGATCCTTAACCCACTGAGCAAGGCCAGGGATCGAACCCGCAACCTCACGGTTCCTAGTTGGATTCGTTAACCACTGCGCCACGACGGGAACTCCTCTGGGCCATAATTTTATCAATGGCTGGATCAGGCTGTTAAAGGCTGTTTGATGAAGTCTGCGGCTGATGTTCAGATGCGAAGCACACGGAATAAACTCAATGACAGAATGTGGGTTCAGATTAATTTCTACCAACTAGAGACGGATCGAGAAGGGCTTGATAGAAGGCATCATGGCCAAGGTCAAGTCCTAGACAAGGACAGACGCTGGAAAAAATCAGCTTGAGAAAAGTCCACGAGACAAAGGCAGGTCTTTGAGAGAATGGGTTCAGGAGGAGCTAACAGGGCGGTGCAGCTGCCAAAAACGGCCACCGCCACGGCACACGCGAGGATGAGTGAGGTAGAAATTTTGTCAGGATCAGAGAGAAGAAGGGAATTAACATGTCTGCTCACCTACTGTGTGCCAGGCCCCTCGTTAAACACCTGACACATGAATTCCATTGAGACGTTCAATACCCTGTTGTCATCGTGATTCCTTTTTGCCACGTGGGGAAGCTGAGGCTTAGAGAAGTAAAGGGACTTGACCCGTGTAGTAGAGAACAGAGTTAGTACTTGAACCTAGTTCTTATTAGAAAGTACACTCCATCTCCAACCAACAGATAACAGCTTATTTCTAGAAAGGGTAATCAGGTTGAGATTTGGGGGGGGGGGCCTAGCCTGCAGCATGTGGAAGTGTTCCTGGGCCAGGGATGAAACCCCTACCACAGCAGCAATCTGAGCTCCTGCAGGGACACCACCAGGTCCTTAACCTACTGTGCCACAGTGGGAACTCTCAGGTTGGGATATGTTTGAAAAGGAATTTAGTTAATTCACAAAGTTGAAATTTTAAAAATAATGAAACTTGGAGTTCCCATCATAGCTCAGCAGACACGAATCTGACTAGTATCCACACGGACGCAGGTTTGATCCCTGGCCTGGCTTCGTGGGTTAAGGAACTGGCGTTGGCATGAGCTGGAGTATAGGCCAACAGCTACGGCTCTGATTCAACCCCTAGCTTGGGAACCTCCATATGCTGCAGGTGTAGCCCTAAAAAGCAAAAAAAAAAAAAAAAAAAAAAAGGTAATTTAAAAATCGCAACTCAAATTACGTTGCAATTTAATTTTTCTAATAAAAGAATAACTGAAGGTTTATACCACAGTGGTAAAGAATGAGCTACTGATACAATTTGAAATCATAGATGAATCTGACAGATACATTTAACAACAATTAAAAAACCCCAAAAGACAAAAACAGTTCTTACCCTGTGAATCCATTTATGTGAAATTCAAATACAGGCAAAACTAATCTATGCTGTTAAAGAGTCAAGATAGTGTTACGTTTGGAGAGGTATATTAAATAGGAAGTGTCATAAAGATGCCTCCTGGGGTACAAGGAATGTTCCATGTTGGTTTTTTTTTTTCTTTTTATGGCCACGCCTGAGACAAATAGAAGTTCCCAGGCTAGGGGTCGAATCCCAGCAGCACTTGAAACCTATGCTGCAGCTTGCAGCAATGATGGATCCTTAACCCACTGAGCGAGACCAGGGATCAAACCCGTGTCCTCACAGACACCATGTCAGGTTCTTCACCTGCTGAGCTACAACGGGAACTCCAGAATGTTCCATATTTTGACATGGTAGTGCTAACACAGGAGTTATTCATATATGAAAATTCGTAAATCTGTACACCCAAGATGGTCCACTTTATCATAAGTTATACCGCGATAAATACAAAAACTGAAAAAGCATAATGGAAGGAAGGCCTTTTTAATTGTCCCTTAGTGTAATCCTATGCCTGAAATATATGCAGTGGCACAGAGAATAGCTGGATCAAAAAGACCCCAAATAACAGTGATTATAAAGGTGGTAGGAAAATGACTAGTTTTTGTAGCTTTCTACATTGTCTAACTGCTCTACAACCAGGAAGCATTAACTCTGGCATCAGAAAGACATCAAAAATGTTGGAGTTCCCATTGAGGCGCAGTGGTTAACGCATCCGACTAGGAACCATGAGGTTGCGGGTTCGATCCTTGGCCTTGCTCAGTGGGTTAAGGATCCGGCGTTGTCTTGAGCTGTGGTGTAGGTTACAGATGCGGCTCGGATCCAGTGTGGCTGTGGCTGTGGTGTAGGCCAGCAGCTGTAGCTCCGATTCGACCCCTAGCCTCGGAACCTCCATATGCCGCAGGAGTGGCCCTAGAAAAGGCAAAAAGACAAAAAAAAAAAAAAAAAAAATGTCGAATGCACGTCCCACAGAGGCGAATGCCTGCAGACGTGAACTACACCAACCCCACCTCCCCCAGCTACCCCAGCTGATGGAACATTTTATGAGTAGGACCCAAAGGCAGGACTCAATGAACAACAACAGGATACATGAAAACAGCACTTCCGGGTATGGTTCAAAGGACTTCACGTGTATTATTTCATTCTCTCAAGAACTCCATGAGCTGGCTATGCTTTCAGCGCCATTCTTCAGACGGGAAGCTGAAGCACAAGAGGGGTTAAGTAAAGTGCCAAAGACCACACAGCAAATTAAGAGGTAGAACCAGCATGCAAACCCAGGGGTTCCAACCTGGACCACAGCGCCTCCCTTGACCATTCTTGCCATTCCATCACTCATGCGCCCGGCCATCTCCCAGGGCATCAACAGAGCGTGAGCAGCCCAATGAATATTTTTGAAAGAGTTTAGGCTTCTGCAGTTAGAGAAAATACACTGTTGGTGGGAATGTAAACTGGTACAACCACTATGGAAAACGGTATGGAGGTTCCTCAGAAGCCCAAATACAGAATTACCATACGATCCAGCAATCCCTACTCCTGGGCATCTATCTGGACAAAACTATAATTCAAAAAGATACAGAGTTCCCGTCGTGGCTCAGTGGTTAATGAATCTGAATAGGAACCATGAGGTTGTGGGTTCGATCCCTGGCCTTGCTCAGTGGGTTAAGGATCTGGTATTGCTGTGGCTGTGGTGTAGGCTGGCAGCTACAGCTCCGATTAGACCCCTAGCCTGGGAATCTCCATATGCTGTAGCAACAGCCCTAGAAAAGGCAAAATGACAAAAAAAAAAAAAAAAAAAAAAGATACATGTACCCATACATTCAAAGCAGCACTATTCACAATAGCCAAGACATGGAAACTACCTAAATGTCCGTCAACAGATGAACAGATTAAGATACGGTATGTATATACAATGGAATATTACTCAGCCGTAAAAAGAACAAAATAATGCCATTTGCAGCAACATGGATGCAACTAGAGATTCTCATACGAAGTGAAGGAAGTGAGAAAGACAAATACCATATGATATAACTTCTATGTGGCATCTAAAATGTGGCACAAATGAACCTGTCTGCAAAACAGCAAAAGACTCACAGACATAGGGAACAGGCGTGTGGTTGCCAAGAGGGAGGGACTGGGAGTTTGGGGTTGGCAGATGCAAACCATAACATTTAGAAGGGATAAGCAATGAGGTCCTACTGGACAGCACAGGGAACTATATCCAATCTCTTGGGATAAAACACGATAGAAGATAATATGAGAAAAAGAATGTATAAATATGTACAACTGTGTCACACTACTATACAGCAGAAATTAACCCCATACTGTAAATCATCTATACTTTATGTATTTATTAAGTTATTGGTTTTTTTAGGGCCACACCCGCGGCACATGTAGGTTCCCAGGCTAGGGGTCGAATCAGAGCTACAGCTGCCGGCCTACACCACAGCCACAGCAATGCAGGATCCAAGCTGCGACCTATATATACCACAGCTCCCAGCAACGCCGGATCCTTCACCCACTGAGCGAGGCCAGGGATCGAACCTGTGTCCTCATGGATGCTAGTCAGATTTGTTTCCCCTGAGTCACGATGGGAACGCCAGTAAATCGTTTAATAAAAAAATTAAATAAAAAAATTTAATAAAAAAATTTTTTTTAAAAATTTAATAAAAAAATTTTTTTTAAAAATTAAAGGGCATCAAATTAGTCATCCTGGGAAAAGAAATTGAGAATTTGTTAAACTTCCTTACACTTATTTCAGGTTATGTTTAGAAATACGGGCGGGGGGGGCACATAACCTCTTCTGTGGCCTCTATTTGGGACTCAAGCCACCATTAACAGCAGCCTTTGGCTAGGGGAGGTGAGCGTTGGGGGAAATGGAAGTAAAAAAAAAAAAAAAAAAAGCCTGGGGAAGTGATGGAAAGCAGAGTCTCGTGATGTAAACAAGGTCCCAGGAGCTCTGCTGGTGAGGAAACTGAGGCTTCCACTCACCTGCCCAGTGATCCGGCCGTCCCTGCACCAGGCTCCCACTCACCTGCCCAGCCCTATGGTCTCAGCAGCCTGGGGTCCTCCCGTCTAGCTCTGAACTGGCAGCAGGGTCCATGAGGAGGCGAGGGAAAGAGGCCAGTAGGAGAGGCAGGAACGTCCTGCACAGGGCTGGGCATCCCACGTTTATCTCTCTCCACCTCATTGGGCGCTCAGACACCTGGGGAGGAAAGACTGATGCGGCCCACCTTACAGCTGAAGAAACTGAGGCTGGGAATGGTTACGAAATGTGCCTAGAGGTCCTGTCGTGGCTCAGCGGCAACAAATCTGACCAGCGTCCATGAGGATGCAGGTTCGATCCCTGGCCTCGCTTAGTGGGTTAAGGCTCTGGCGTGGATGTGAGCTGCGATGTAGGTCTCAGAGGGTGGCTTGGATCTGGCGTTGCTGTGGCCGTGACATATGCCGGCAGCTGCAGCTCCGATTCAACCCCTAGCCTGGGGGAACCTCCATAGCTGCAGGTGCAGTCCTAAAAAGACCAAAAAAGAAAAGAAAAGAAATGTGCCTAAGTGCTTCTAGCTGCCTCCACTTTGCCACAGGGCACAGAACACAGTAACAGCTGGGCCCTGTGCTTGTCTTCACCAGGGCAGGTGGCCTCTGTGCTCTGAGGGGAGATTCTTCTCCTGCAAGATGAGACTATTCTTACCCCCCCGGGTATTGTGAGCAAGGACGTGAAAGCAGTTTTAACAATGGACCTCTTTGTCTATTTCACCACACCCACTACCAGGTGGCCCGGTGCAGGGCAGCAGCTGTGCTCTGCCACCCGGCTAGCCTTTCTCGCGTCCTCTGATAACTGGATCCTGATGGCCCAAGGGGAAAACGCCCCTTCCTTATGGTGTGCTTAACGTGGGGACTCTCTTTTGCTGAAACTGCTGAGAGAATTATAATAATGATGGAAAAAATTCAAAGAGGTGGAAGAAGCCCCCTTCCCTCCCTCACTACACGTCACACACGGTTCAGAGCTGCCCTGACAGCCAGATGCGGGCGGTGCTGCTATTTCCCCCATTCTGTGTATGAAGAAACTGAGGCTCAGAGGCAGAGAAGCAATTGCATAAGCGATGAGTCGGGATTTGACCCCTGGCTCCAGTACCTGCATGTTCCCCCAAGGGCTATGTATGAGCTTCTAGATAATCAGCCTGGAGTGGCTGGTGGTCAGCGAACACCAAGAAGGACCAGTGGCTGGAGAACGGCTGCATCACAAAAGGCACAAAAGGCCGAGGCAGAGGGACTAAGTCAAGAGTACCCAGATCCAGCCACACCTGATGTGGTCTAACCCTGCACTTTACAGCTGGCTGAGGCAACAGATTCCCTGTTTTGCTGAAGCTGGTTTGAGGCGGGCATCTGTGACTTGAACAGAGCCTGAGAGACACAGTTTGTGTGTGGTCCCTGGGGAAGCGGAAGTTACAGGATCTGGAGCCGTCACAAGGGAAACGGAAGCCCAGGGTGGGGAGAGTGGGTGTGGCTATGGTCAGCCGCAGTGACTCAGGTCTGGAGCCCAGGTGGCCTGTGGCGCTCTCAGGGCCCTCGCCTTGTTCCTCCAGAGGTGTCCCCAGACTCAGGAACAGTTCTACAGGCCCACATTCTCCCAGGACACACATCTTTTTTTTTTTTCTTTTTTTTTCTTTTTCCTTTTACAGTTGCACCTGCGGGCTACGGGTCAAATTGGAGCTGCAGCTGCCAGTCTACGCCACAGCCACAGCATCACTGGATCCGAGCTGCATCTGCCACCTACACTGCAACTCAAGGCAAAACCAGATTCTTAACCCACTGAGAGAGGCCAGGGATGGAGCCCACATACTTATGGACACTAGTCGGGTTCTTAACCTGCTGAGCCACAACAGGAACTCCAGGACATACACCTTTCATAAATAATTTTCAGGAACCTCTTTCCTCTAGCATCCCTCCCTTTTCTTTTTATGTCTTTCGTTTGTTTGTTTGTTTGTTTGTCCGTCCTTTTCAGGGCTGCACGCATAGCCTATGGAGGTTCCAGGCTAGGAATCCAATCCGAGCTACAGCTGCCGGCCTACACCACAGCCACAGCAACTCGGGATCCGAGCCGAGTCTGCGACCTACACCGCAGCTCAAGGCAACGCCGGATCCTTAACCCACTGAGCGTGGCCAGGGATCAAACCCGCCACCTCATGGTTCCTAGTCGGATTCATTTCCGCAGCACCACAACGGGAACTCCCTCCCTCCCTTTTCTAACCATAGTCTGTATTCTAGAATGTGATGAGGGGTGGGGGCGGTGGTCGGAGAGGTTAAGGGAGACTCAGGGCAATTTCATGCCTAAGATCTGAGGATACAGAAAACTTTGATGAAGCTCAGCGGAAGGGCACACTGCTTATCCAAAACCGACTCGGGAAGAAGAAGCTGTCAACATTATCTCCTTCTGGTCACAAATTGCAGCTCTCTGATGGGCTTTTTTTTTTTTTTTCCCTCGAGTTTAATCTTGTGCTGGAAGCTCAGCTGATACCAGGAAGGTTTTAGACGTGTCAATCTCCTTCCTGGCATTTTATCAGAAATTGATTCTCTTTGCTTTTCAAAGCTCGAGTCTTGGCCTTGCCGTTGCTCAACCTGGGTTACGGGCACTGCATCTGAGTACATTCCTCGCAGCTCCCAGCCTGGCTGCAGGGCTCTGCGAGGAGGCTGGTGATTCAAGGGCCGTGTAATTCTCACAGGAGGAATTATGTGCCGTTCCTTCGCACCAAAGGCGGGAGGAACAATGAGTCAATCCTTGTCCTGCTTTTCCGTTTTTTTGTTTTGTCTTTTGTCTTTTTAGGGCCACACCCACGGCATATGGAGGTTCCCAGGCTAGGGGTCGAATCAGAGCTACAGATGCCGGCCTACACCACAGCCACAGCCCCATCAGATCCGAGGTGCATCTGCGACCTACACCACAGCTCACGGCAACGCCGGATCCTTCACCCACTGAGCGAGGCCAGGGATTGAACCCTCAACCTCATGGTTCCTAGTCGGATTCGTTTCCACTTCGCCAGGACGGGAACTCCATGCTTTTTCTTAGCAAGAGTACTCATCTACCTGGAATCTACCATGATTAGCTTTTCTGTTTGTTTGTTTCTTTTTCTTTTTATGGCCCTGCCCATGGCACATGGAAGTTCCCAGGCTATGGGTCGAATTAGAGCTGCAGTTGCCAGCCCACACCGCAGCCATGCTGGATTCGAGCCGCATCTGCAACGTACACAACAGCTCATGGCAACACCAGATCCTTAACCCACGGAGCAAGGCCAGGGATGGAACCTGCATCTTCAGAGATACTAGTCAGGATCTTAACCCACTGAGCCACAACAGGAACTCCCGGATTAGCTTTTTAAACAGGCCATCTCTCCCTAAATATAATATTAATTACATTACCAGTCCTAAATTATACTACTCAATACTTATTGAGCTCCTAGTCAAGTGCCAGGCACCCTTTGAAGGACTCCTCATGCATCACCTCATTGAATTCTTACCCCCACCCCTAAGCTATAGGCTCTCTCTCTCTCTCTCTTTTTTTTCTTTGCTTTTTAGGGCCAGACCTGTGGCATATGGAAGCTCCCAGGCTACAGGTCAAATCAGAGCTGTAGCTGCTGCCTACACCACAGCCACAGCAACACAGGATCTGAGCCGCATCAGTGACCTACACCACAGCTCCCGGCAACACCAGGTCCTTAACCCACAGATCGAGGCCAGGGATTGAACCCGCATCCTCATGGACATTAGTTGGGTTCGTTACCACTGAGCCATAACAGGAACTCCTGCAGGTTCTCCACTATCCCTACTCTTTAGAAGAGGAAGTTGAGTCACAGACCGGAGAGGTACCCTGCCTGAGGGATGATGCTAGCCTAGGAACCCAGGCTGCTTGGTTCCAGGGCTCACGGGCTCAACTACTTAGCTTTAGTGCTTCTAACCCTGCCCTGCAGAGATCAGAAGTCATTCATGTCACCAGGGCCCCCTCCGTCCAAAGCCTCAAAGCTACAGGGACCAAGAGCTCAAGAAGCAGAAAGACGGACAGCAATAACTTCACGACGGGGAAAGCATTCGGCACTGGACGTAAAATGGATGCGAGTCCTCCCTGTCCACAGATGTGAACTAAAAGGCTTCATTTCGGGAAAAGGGCAGATTTGGAATGTCAGCTGTCACACTGCGCAGGCTCTCATACCACGGCCCCACCCACTTACACTGTGTTTTTTCTCTCCCTTTCTTTTTTGTTTGTCTTTTGTCTTTCTAGGGCCGCACCCTCGGCATAGGGAGGTTCCCAGGCTAGGGATCCAATCGGAGCTACAGCTGCCGGCCTACGCCACAGCCACAGCAACAAGGGACCCCAGCCACGTCTGTGACCTACACCCCAGCTTGAGGCAGTGCTGGATCCTTAACCCACTGATTGAGGCCAGGGATCGAACCTGCAACTTCACGGTTCCTAGTCAGATTCGTTAACCACTGAGCCACTCCCTTTTTCAAAAAAAAAAAAAAATTCATATTTTAAACAAAGCAGTTGACAAAGTTCCTGCTGTGGCGCAGTGAGTTGAGAATCCAACTGTGGCAGCTCGGGTCGCCACAGAGACGCGGGTTCGATCCCTGGCCCAGCACAGTGGGATCTGGTGTTGCCGCGACTGTGGCGTAGGTGGCAGCTGCAGGTTGGATTCAGTCCCTGGCCCAGGAACTTCCATGTGCCGTGGGTGCAGCCATAAGAAAATAACAATTAAAAAATAAAAAAGCAGTTGAAATCTGTAAATATGGAGAAAGCAGCTCCTAATTCCCCCGGGGAGAATGAAGCTGCAAGAGTACTGAGAACTGAAAGGAGAAGAGGGCAGGCTTGGCAGTTTGCAGGCCAGTGAGGTCTGAAACTTACAGGGTCACGTCTGCTGGCTTCCTGCAACTGGCCAAGATAGGCACTCAGAGCCCAGGGCCCGTGAGAGATGGCATTCAGAAATCAAGGTGCTGGAGTTCCCATCGTGGCGCAGCGGAAACGAATCCGATTAGGAACCATGAGGTTTTGGGTTCGATGCCTGGCCTCGCTCAGTGGGTTAAGGATCCAGCGTTGCCGTGAACTATGGTGTAGGACACAGACACGGCTTGGATCTGGCGTTACTGTGGCTGTGGTGCAGGCCGGCAGTTTAGCTCCGATTCGATCCCTAGCCTGGGAACCTCCATATGCTGCAGGTGCAGCCCTAAAAGCCAAAAAAAAAAAAAAAAGAAAGAAAATAAATCAAGATGTTGGATGTGCCCCCAAGCCTTCCTCAGGACCATGCCCTGCTCCCACTCCCTGCTGAGAAAAGTGGACCAGGGAACTCCAGCCGAGGCCACTGAGTGTGGGGGCCTCAGCCAAGCGCAGACACACTTGCATCTGGCTAGAATTCTATGAGGTATCCTAGAACAAAAACCTTGGCCCCTCTCAGGCACTGTTACAAGACAAATTAAAAACATCGATTTCAGGAGTTCCCATCATGGCGCAGTGGTTAACGAATCCAACGAGGAACCATGAGGTTGCGGGTTCGATCCCTGGCCTGGCTCAGTTGGTTGAGGGTCCAGCGTTGCCATGAGCTGTGGTGTAGGTTGCAGACTTGGCTCGGATCCCTCATTGCTGTGGCTCTGGCATAGGCCGGTGGTTACAGCTCTGATTAGACCCCTAGCCTGGGAACCTCCATATGCTGCAGAAGTGGCCCTAGAAATGGCAAAAAGACAAAAAAAAAAAAAAAAAAAAAAAAACCATCGATTTCATAAAGCACATAACTTTTGATCTATTAATCCTACTTCTAAGACCTTTGGCTACTCCTGGACATAAGCATGGAGACGTCTGGTCTGGGATATTCTTTCCAATACTCTTAGAGCAGCGAGAGGCTATTAATAGCCTAGATTAGTCATTAACCAGGCTGGTTCCTGGTTTCATATATATAGTCCCTACTTCCACAAATTATAGACAGGTCCTCAATCCTCTACATGCATTTTTTAAAGTAGCAAAACCGCATCTGAACTGACATGAAATTTCAAGTCTTTATTTAACCCCCTAAGTATAAATATTCATGTTTTCCTAGAAATATGTTAATATATTGGATTATAGGGTGCTGACTCAGGCCATACTGGGATGGTCTTATTTTCTACATACTTAAAAAAGAAAAAAAAAAAAAGGAAACGCATTTGGCCCCAAAGATTTCAAATAAAGGAGTGTGGTTTTGTGCATTCCCGGTGGAGGACTAGGCAGCCGTAAAACAGAATGCATGTTCTCCAAGACGTGTTGTTAAGTGAAAAGAAAAATCCGGAACAAAACTATGTGTACTGCATGCTGTCACTGTGTTAAAAGGCAGGGCGTAGTGGGGGTGGAGGCAGAGGAAGATAGACTATCTCTGGAAGGACACAAAAGAATCTGATTACAGGAGTTCCCGTCATGGCGCCGTGGTTAACGAATCCGACTAGGAACCATGAGGTTGCGGGTTCGGTCCCTGCCCTTGCTCAGTGGGTTAACGATCCAGCGTTGCCGTGAGCTGTGGTGTAGGTTGCAGACGCGGCTCGGATCCCGCATTGCTGTGGCTCTGGCGTAGGCCGGTGGCTACAGCTCCGATTCGACCCCTACCCTGGGAACCTCCATATGCCGCGGGAGCGGCCCAAGAAATGGCAAAAAATAAAAAAAATAAAAAATAAAAAAGAATCTGATTACAGGAGTTCCCGTCAGGGCTCAGCGGAAACGAATCTGATGAGTAACCAGGATGCAGGTTCGATCCCTGGCCTCCCTCAGTGAGTTAAGGATCCAGCATTGCTGTGAGCTCTGGTGTAGTTTGCAGACGAGACTCAGATCTGGTGCTGCTGAGGCTGTGGTATAGGCCAGCAGCTGCAGTTCCGATGGGACCCCTAGCCTGGGGACCTCCATAGACTGCAGGTGCAGTCCTAAAAAAAAAAACAATCTGATCACAGTGGTTGTCTCTTGGGAGACAACTGGGGGGCTAATGTCAAGAGCACTGTACCCCTTCAGTGTTGATTAGCCAGAGATTTTTTTTTTTTTTTTTTTTTTTTTTTTTGCTTTTTAGGGCTACCCTACTGTATACGGAAGTTCCCAGGCTAGGGGTTGAATCAGAGCTGCAGCTGTTGGCCTACATCACAGCCACAGCAACACCTGATCCGACCCACATCTGCGACCTACACAGCAGCTCACAGTGTAACCGAGCTGTTGCCCTGTGTCCTCCATTGCTTGTTTTTAGAGAATAAGCCTCAGCCTCCGTGACCTTCCCTGAGGTCCAAAGGGCAGCTGCAGATCAGGGAAGGGAGGGGATGCAGACAGCAGGGAGGAGCCATCAAGAGACAATAGTGCAGCCTGGGACAGGGTCCTGGTTCCTCCTCAAGGAATATACAGAACAGTATCTTTGAGCCTTTCTGCAGGACCCAAACCCCCCCACAAAAGGAAGAACAACTTGATGAGTCATTCTTCATTCCGGGAAGAAGGAGGACCACCAGAACCAGTCCTGGGACCACTAAGCACCAGTTTTGAAAGACAACACAAGCTTGCCCCTACCCTGAGCCTTATCTACAACCCTAATCCTGATTCCACTCCCCAAACTATAAAACCACCTCCTAACCCCTTCTAAGGAGGGCACAGTCCTTAAGGCATGAGCCCGCTATGGCCCCCTTTGCCTGGCAAAGCAATAAAGCTGTCTTTTTCTCCTTTACCCAAAACTCTGTCTCTGTGTTTCAGGTTGGCCCCAGCAGACAGAGGCCAAATTTTGGCAACAACAGCAATGCCGGATCCTCAACCCACGGAGTGAGGCCAGGGATTGAACCCGCACCCTCACTGATACTAGTCAGATGCATTTCCCATTGGCCAGATTGATCAGGCTCTCTCTCTGGCCTTGGAACTGGGAGAAGGAACAGCTGGTAGAGGAGCCTGAAGACAGCAAGCTCTGGTGCAGGGACCAGAGGGGAGTGGAGGCGCATCCATGGTGGCACACGCAGAGGTTGTCCTGAGAGCCCCATCCCTGGAGGCACCCTGGGTCCTGGGCCCCCTCCTTTGCTGTGTTCCCCGGAGACCCCACGCTCTACCTCTGCTTGGCGAAGATGAAAGTCGTCTCTAGTCCTTGCACCAAAGGGCTCTGCTTAGGAGCAGGAAGTGTTCAGTGGGCTTGTGCCTGCCTGTGTACGCTTATGGGTGCGTGCAATGCCAGGGCCTAACAACCAGGGTGGTTGAGTTAAATGACTTATGCCGTCCTTTCCAAAGGGAACTCAGCACAGCAGAGGGCTAAGGAGAGCATTTTGCAGAATCTCCAATCAGCTGCTCAAGAAGCAGTCCATTATCTCAGGAGGCTCCCCAGGTGGTTTCCAGTGGGGGGTCCCAGAGCTAGCCTGCCTGGGGCTCGCTTGCCTGGGGGCACACAGCCTGGCGCCTGGAAGGCTGGAATCAGCCTGAAGTCCCTCTGGAGCAAGGGAGACCCCTTCAGTCCTAAGTGCAATTGTGCTGTCTTCTCTCTCCCAGGGTACGACTGGCTCTCCGTCAAATTCTAGAGGCTCTAGGGCGTTCCCGTCCTGGCTCAGCTGAAAGGAATCTGACTAGTATCCAAGAGGACATAGGTCCGATCCCTGGCCTCGCTCAGTGGGTTAAGGAGCCGGAGTTGCCGTGAGCTGTGGTGTAGGTTGCAGATGCAGCGTGGAGCCTGAGTTGCTGTGGCTGTGGTGTAGGCTGGCAGCTGTAGCTCTGCTTGGACCCCTAGCCTGGGAACCTCCATATGCCACAGGTGCAGCCCTAAAAAGACCAACCAAAAAAAAAAAAAAAAAATTCTAGATGCTCTAAGGAATGATTACAATTGTGTAGCAACTAACATTTCTGGACTGTTTAGCCTGGATTAGGCATTATGCTAGGTAATTTCATTACTGCCTTTATTCATATCCCCCATCTCCGGGTGGGAATTATCAAATGCGGTGGGAGGGGTCACGGTCATTGTCCAAGGTCACATGATAAGGATTTGTGGTAGAAGCACATGGTGGACACTAATTCACAGAGCTGCCTGGGGCCTCCGTGGCTCCATGCAAGAAATGTCCCCAGCACCCTGCCCGTGAGCCCCAGGATGTCAAGGCCATCGGTAGGGACCCTCGTGGGGGGGCGGGGGTATGGATAAAGATTTCTTCCTCCTCTTCGCTCGGTGGTTTCCTTATTTTTTTAAACACCGTATGATAAATTTACTTTCTAATGATTTTTGAGTAAACTACAATGACCGCAATTTCGAAATCATTAATAATTCATGACCAAGGGCCATAAACACTATATAATCTCCACAGGCAGGAACCATGAATCCTGGCCAGAGATGAGGTGGAAGCTATTTTTACCAGCTACGGGAGAATAGCTACTGACTTCAAGGCAACCATCAAAGATACCTTGTTCAGAAAGGACTGTAATCTTTCCAAAGCCTCTGTTAAAGCCCCCTCTTTGAGCAAGTCTTCTCTCCTCCAGCACCCCGCCCCCAACTTGGGGCTTTATCTGGGTCCCTTCTCTTTTTTTTGTCTTTCTGCCATTTCTTGGGCCACCCCCGTGGCATATGGAGATTCCCAGGCTAGGGGTCGAATCGGAGCTGTAGCTGCCAGCCTATGCCAGAGCCACAGCAACGCAGGATCCGAGCCGCGTCTGCAACCTACACCACAGCTCACGGCAACGCCGGATCCTGAACCCACGGAACAAGGCCAGGGATCGAACCCGCAACCTCATGGTTCCTAGTTGGATTCATTAACCACTGAGCCACGACGGGAACTCCCCCTGTCTGCTTGTTCTAACCAGTTTATCTTCTTGCCTTTCACGGGGACAAAGCTTCCTCTATACCTGGCCTCCTGTGTTAGGCATAGAGTGTCAGGAAGCGTAGATTTTACAGACGACAGCGGGGAGGGATGCGGAACGAGGAGGTGGGCGGAAAGGCATGTTATCGTCTATCAAGATGAGCGTCCTGGCAGCTGGCTCTGAGTTTCTTTCTCTCGTTTTTCTAAGCAAACAAAAGCCTGGTTAGGAGAGTCAGTCCCCTTTTTTGGGGGGAGGGCCTGAAACGATTTTAAACATCTTTCAGCATTAAACTTGGATGTTGCGATAAACAGCCCCACTCTCTGTTTTCCTTCACTTCAAGCCTTTTTGCAGAAGAGGGATCTGAAACGCTCTGGGGCGACTGGCATGATGGGAGTATCCGGGAAAGTGGCAATTAGGGGAGTCCTGTTGCCAAGGAGAGAGAGGAAGGGAGGAAGGTATTTCAGCTGGTTACCAGCCGCCTAGCTTCAGCATCTCCCGCAAATTATTTCTTAATGTGGACAAATGGGATGCTGTCAGGCGGTGACCCAAGGTCTCCATTAGGTTTGAATAATTCATCCCTGGCCTGGTGGGGGGTGGGGGGAGGCCTGGTCCCCACCTTTGGTCACTTCATCGAGGGAGTCCAGGTGACAGCAGACCTGTGCTCACTCTCTCTCTCCTTTTTTTTTTTTTTGGTCTTTTTGTCTTTTTAGGGCCACGCTCCCGGCATATGAAGGTTCCCAGGCTAGGGGTCAAATCAGAGCTGCAGCTGCCAGCCTACTACACCACAGCCACAGCAACACGGGATCCGAGCCGCGTCTGCGACCTACACCACAGGTCACAGCAACGCCGGATCCTTCACCCACTGAGTGAGGCCAGGGATCGAACCTGCAACCTCATGGTTCCTAGTCGGATTCATTAACAACTGAACCACGATGGGAACTCCCCGTGCTCACTCTCTTTCTGGCTCCTCGACCCCCAGGGATCTGGAGGGACTTTGTAGAGACAGGCTTACCTGCTCCTGCCTCCAGAAAATCGTCCCCACCCAAAGGAGTGGGAACATCCGCCCAAGCTCAGCTTTAAGAGTGCCCACTGGGGCTGACACTGAAGTCCTTTCAGCAACCTCAAAGTGCCTAAGTTCTCTCCCAGTCCTCGCCCCAGGTAGGCTGATTAAGTAAGAAGGAAAGCCACACTGGCTGCTCTGGCTACAGCTGAGCAAAGAGGCCACAGGGGAGCGGATGCAAGTCACAGCAAAGCGCACAAGGCCCCTGGCAGTCAACCCCAACCTGCTCCTCAGAGCTGGCCACGGGTGAGGCCAAGACCAAGGAAATGGAATCTCGAGATGCGAAAAGAAGGATCAAGTCTTGCGGCCAGTTGGGGGCTCTTGGACCTGGCTGATCCTGATCCTGTTTGCCTTTTTTTTTTTTTTTTTTAAGATTTTTATTTGTTCTACTATGTTGATTTTCAACGTTCTGTCAATTTCTGCTGTACTGCGAAGTGACCCATTCACACATATATATACATTCTTTTTCTCACATTATCCTCCATCATGTTCCATCGCAAGGGACTAGACAGAGTTCCCCAGGCTATACAGCAGGATCTCAGTGCTTATCCATACCAGAGGCCATCATTTGCATCCATTTGTCTTTGGAATCAGATTCTTCGACAGTCAAGTGTTAGCACTTAAGTGGCAATGAATTTCAGGATTGGTCGATATTTATGATGAGCCACCAGCTTTCACACACAACCCTGCTCCCATCTGCTGCTAAATAAGACTGAAATGCGGAGTTCCCGTGGTGGCGCAGTGGTTAATGAATCCGACTAGGAACCATGAGGTTGCGAGTTCCATCCTTGGCCCCGCTCGGTGGGTTAAGGGTCTGGCATTGCCACGAGCTGTGGTGTAGGTCACAGATACAGCTCGGATCTGGTGTTGCTGTGGCTGTGGCGTGGGCTGGTGGCTACAGCTCCGATTGGACCCCTAGCCTGGAAACAAAGCATCATAATAAGACCGAAAGGCAAACTCTCCCAAGCTGGAGGCTTGACCAAAAAGGCTTGAGGAATTTGTGGGTCCCAGCAGCCACTTCCCACCTCTGGCTCAGTGATTTTGCAACTTTCTTTACTCCTTTCTCTTTGCCTTTGACCTTGCTATTTACTTGGACTGGCAAACTCGCCCTGCAAGAGTCGGCCTTTAATCAGTTTTTCTGCAAAGCCTTTCTTGATACCACTGGCAGATGTAGGTATTGAAATTCCACCCTTTGTCCTTTTCTCGAGGTACTGGCACTTCTCACACTGTATTGCAACGATCTCATGGCTTCCAAGGATGCTGGGCACAGCCCAAGATCAAGGACTATCTCCCATCCACCACTGAGTCCTGGCCCTGGTGCCTGGCGTAGCACAGGTGAGCTCAGCGTGGTAAATTTCAAGCATGGCCACAATATTTTGTAGCTCTTCCCATGAAGAGGTGAGGCCTGTTTCCCCAGTCCTTGACTCCGCATTGATCTTGTGATTTGCTTTAAAGAATGGAAACTGGCAAGGAGTTCCCGCTGTGGCTCAGTGGTTAATGAACCCGACTAGTATCCATGAGGAGGTGGGTTCTATCTCTGGCCTCGCTCAGTGGGTTAAGGATCTGGCCCCCGAGGATCCCGCGTTGCTGTGGCTGTGGTGTAGGCCGGCAGCTGCAGCTCCGATTCGACTCCTAGCCTGGGAACCTCCATATGCTGAGGGTGCAGCCCAAAAGAAGACAAATGACAAAAAAAAAAAAAAAAAAAAAAAGAATAGAAACTGGAAGATGTGCCACGGCGCCAGGCTAGGGCTCACGAGTTCCTGCATCTTCCAATCTCATACCCTTGAACCGCTGAACCTCCATGGGAGCAAACCTGGCTGGCTTGCTGGAGGATGGGAGGACACTGGCGAGAAATAAAGCATCCTAACCGATGCTCAGGTAGCCCCTAGGCAACACAGGCTGTTAACCGCAAATCACTATGTGAGCCCAGCAGAGCCTGACCCATCAATAGAACTGCCTGCGGAAGCCAAGCCTGAAAGGCTAAGCTACAGAATCATGACCTAAATCCATGGTTGTTTTAAGTCACTATGATCTGAGTGACTTGTTATGCAGCCAAAGGGGACTGACACATTCAGGAAGAGATTATTACTACAAGTAACCCTGGGATGATAACGCCCATTGCCAACCATCATTGGGTCACGGATTCAAGCCTGAGACTCAGAGAGAAAAGAACAGGAAGCCCAAGAATCCTTCATCCCCGGCCTGCTCCCTCAGGTCTCGTCCATCAAGTTGCCTCCCATCAGCCCTCACCAGACATGCCTTTACCTCTTTCTTCTCCCGGGAGCAGGACCGGCTTCGCTCAGCCTTCCGCAGGGTCTGACCTGTAGCAGTTCAAAAGCAGAACCAGAGATTAAGGCTGTTTTAAAACAGCTAGTTTTGTTTTTTGGTTTTTTGTTTTTTGTCTTTTTGCCTTTTCTAGGGCCACTTCCCATGGCATATGGAGGTTCCCAGGCTAGGGGTTAAGGAGTTCCTATCGTGGCGCAGTGCTTAACAAATCCGACTAGGAACCATGAGGTTGCGGGTTCGATTCCTGGCCTTGCTCACTGGGTTGGGATCCGGCATTGCCATGAGCTGTGGGGTAGGCCACAGATGCGGCTTGGATCTGGTGTTGCTGTGGCTCTGGTGTAGGCTGGCGGCTACAGCTTCGATTCAACCTCTAGCCTGGGAGCAGCCCAAGAAATGGCAAAAAGACAAAAAAAAAAAAAAAAGACAGCTAGTTAAGCACCGCAGAAGCTTTTTATTTGCAAACCGAATAGACGGGACCAATCATAATCAAATGATTTTAGGAAAATGTCGTCTATT
The DNA here is from genome assembly GCF_054392235.1 of Sus scrofa. NCBI lineage: Eukaryota > Metazoa > Chordata > Mammalia > Artiodactyla > Suidae > Sus > Sus scrofa. The sequence continues at coordinate 19,218,877 of NC_139385.1, forward strand.
ATGATAATGGGAAAATGGCTTACTCTTGAAAATAGACCGACGGGCAACAAAATGGTAATTCACACACACACATTATTGGACTATAATGAACAAAGCCTCCGCTCTTTAATCTGGAACATTATCTGCACTCTGCAAGGGCTTGACAGACTGTAGTTTTTCCCAGGCGAATTACATTTTTATTAAATTGTTTGGAATTATATAAAATGCCTTCCCCGGCGCGTATCCCATCTCCTTTGATGAGAATGTGCCAATACGCTGCACCAAACCCCCCGACTCGCCACAGAGGTGCTGGTGCAGGTGTGAATCAGCAGTCGTCATTTGATGATGGGCATGTCACATGATGGGCAGTTTCAGAGAGAATTGTTGCTTTTCTGGGAAAACTAGAAGACTAACAATTGGACATCATGTTTATTTATTTTTTATTTATTTGTGTATTTGTCTTTTTTAGGGCCACACCCGTGGCATATGGAAGTTCCCAGGCTAGGGGTCTAATTGGAGCTACAGCTGCCAGCCTACGCCAGAGCCACAGCAACGCAGGATCCTCAAACCACTGAGTGAGGCCAGGGATCAAAGCTGCAACCTCATGGTTCCTAGTCAGATTCATTTCCACTGCACTACGACGGCAACTCCGACATCGTGATGTTTAAATAAGTTGTTCCAAATGCAGTTTTCACCACTTTGATGGAAGCGTCCATTATAAAAGGATTCCTTGGAGTTGCTGCTGTGGCACAGTGGGTTAAGAATCCAACTGCAGCTTGGGTCACTGAGGAGGTATGGGTTCAATCCCAAGTCCAGTGTAGTGGTCTAAAGGATCCGGCATTGGAGTTCCCATTGTGGCTCAGCAGAAACGAATCAAACTAGGGACCATGAGGTTGCGGGTACGATCCCTGGCCTTGCTCAGTGGGTTAAGGATCCGGCGTTGCCATGAGCTGTTGCAGATTCAGCTCAGATCTAGCGTTGCTGTGGCTGTGGGGTAGGCCGGCGGCTGTAGCTCCGATTCGACCCTTACCCGGGGAACCTCCAAATGTTGCAAGTTTGGCCCTAAAAAAAAAGCCAAAAAAAAAAAAAAAAAAGACAGAATGAACTGATCTGAAACCAACTGCCTGCCATCCACAGCCACCTACTTAGAGTAGGTTCTCTCTCTGTGTGTGCTTGCATGCTTGTTTTTTGTCTTTTAGGGGGTGCTGGCCTTAAGACCAAAGAACCTTAAAGATGACAAATTGCCCAGGAAAACATCCCACTGTGATATGGGATGTTGACAGTGGGGGAGGTTGTATACGTATGGACTCAGTACTTTCCACTCAATTTCTCCCTCCCTCCCTTCCTTCCTTCCTCCTCTTCCCCTTTTTCTTTTCCTTTTTTTTTTTTTTTTGGTCTTTTTAGCTATTTCTTGAGCCGCTCCCGAGGCATATGAAGGTTCCCAGGCTAGCGGTCTAATCAGAGCTGTACCCACCGGCCTACGCCAGAGCCACAGCAACGCAGGATCTGAGCCTCGTCTGCGACCCACACCACAGCTCATGGCAACGCCGGATCCTTAACCCACTGAGCAAGGCCAGGGATCAAACCCGAAACCTCATGGTTCCTAGTCAGATTCGTTTCCGCTGCGCCAGGACGGGAACTCCCCCTCCTCTTCCCCTTTCTTTCTTTTTTGGCCAAGGTGTACAGCAGCTTGAGGTAGGATCTCAGTTCCCAGACTAAGAATTGAACCCAGCCATGAAAGCACCAAGTCCTAACCACTAGACCAGCAAGGAACTCCCCGTCCACTGAATTGTCACTGTGAACCGAAATCTGTTCTAAAAAAATAAAGTGCATGAAGTAAAACAGAGAATAGCCCCGGAGTTCCCGTCGTGGCGCAGTGGTTAACGAATCTGACTGGGAACTATGAGGTTGCGGGTTCGATCCCTGCCCTTGCTCAGTGGGTTAACGATGCAGTGTTGCCGTGAGCTGTGGTGTGGGTTACAGACTCGGCTTGGATCCAGCGTTGCTGTGGCTCTGGCGCAGGCCGGTGGCTACAGCTCTGATTCGACCCCTAGCCTGGGAACCTCCATATGCCGCAGGAGCGGCCCAAGAAATAGCTAAAAAGACAAAAAAAAAAAAAAGAAAAAAGAAAAGAAAAGAAAATAGCCCCGGATTTAGAGATAAAATGATCCAGCCGGTGTGTCACTTTTATCCTGACCCCCTGATCCCTGATGCTCTAGGGCAGGAGTTAGGGTAGACAGCTCCTCCAAAGCCTTGCCTACACCCGCCCTGGCTGTGAGTCAAGGGCCGTAAAGCTGATCAGAGACAACATAGCAGGCAGGGGCCTGAGAAGGCAGAGCCAGGCCTGCGTGGAGACGGGCCTGGGGCTGGGAGGGGACAGAGTGGACCAGAGGGAGGGCAGGGCTGCTCTGCTGACAGACCAGGCTGCTCTAGCAGCAGAGATGGTGCCGAGGCAAGTAAGATGTCAGCAGGACCAAGCAAAGCCCAGAGCAAAGGGAGGGAGGGAGCAGGAGGGAAACGGAGCTGGTCCAGGGGTGAACATGGCAGACCCAGGGTCTGGCTGTGGCCCTTCCTGTGCTGGTCGGACACATACCAGTGGACCGCTGACCAGTTATAAGATCTTAGATAAGTCACAGGACCCAACAGATTCTCTCTGGGCTGCATTTTCTCTCCCCCACCCCCCCCTTTTTTTTTTTTTACTTTTTAGGACCGCGCCTGCGGCATATGGAGGTTCCCAGGCTAGGGGTTGAATTGGAGCCTACACCACAGCAACGCCAGATCGGAGCAGCATCTGTGACCTACATCACAGCTCAAGGCAACACTGGATCTTTAACCCACTGAGTGAGGCCAGGGATGGAACTTGCATCCTTATGGATCCTAGTCGGGTTCGTTAACCCCCCTCCCATTTTTATTTATTTTTTTATTTTTTATTTATTTTTTATTTTTTGTCTTTTTTTTGCCATTTCTTGGGCCACTCCCATGGCATATGGAGGTTCCCAGGCTAGGGGTCCAATCGGAGCTGTAGCCACCGGCCTACGACAGAGCCACAGCAACACAGGATCCGAGCCGCATCTGCAACCTACACGGCAACGCCGTGAGAAAGGGCAGGGACCGAACCCGCAACCTCATGGTTCCTAGTCGAATTCATTAACCACTGCGCCACGACGGGAACTCCCTCCCCCTCCCATTTTTAAATGAGAATGAGCCTGAATCACCTCTGGGTTTGCTTTCCATCTCTAAAGTTCTGTTATACTAATAAAGAACAGTTAAAAAAAAAAAAAAGGTGGGCCATCAAAAGAAAATATTAGTACAAAGAACGGAGAGCTTAACCAGGGAAGTTTGAAAGCAAATCTTTCTACTGGAGTTAATTGGAAGCTTGTTTATTCATTACATTGGAAAAGAATTTGCTTATTTTCCAATGAAGATAATTGGCTCTAATTATGCACGTTTGTTCTCTAATGCCTCTATCTTCACCCGATGGAGCCCCTCTCTCCTTCAGGTGGCTCAATGTGAAGACAGCTCCTTCTCCCCAAGGACAGACGGCATCAGATCACACGGTGCCTGCCTCTGCACTTGGCTTCTCTGTGCACCTTCCTGCCTAGATCTCATTTTATCCTCCCAGCAACTCAGGAACGGGGAAGAAGGTGACATTAATACCAATATATGCTGCTTGCAAAATTAAGGGGGTGTTCCTCTGTGTTTTGCAAGGTGACCTGCCAGCTTCAGTCAGGAACCCGTAAATAAGGCCAAATGTAAATGCTACGTGTGCACCTCACTTTATAAAACAGATGTGTGCCTGGGGAAAAGTGGCTGCATTGAATTTTTGTAAATATAATACCATTCTCCCACTTACGCCTTCTGAGAGATTTTATCTGCACTTAGGATTAATTTTCAATGGTTAGAAGCTTCTGCCGCTTCAGTTTTACTTTGCTCTCGACGCAGATAATCATATTCATCGCTATCATTTAGAGGGCAGTTGCAGCTTCCTTGGCTGTTAGCTTCTGAAGTCATCAGGCAAAGGAAAATCAGTGTCAAAATTATCCTTGAAAAAGAGTCTGAAACCTCCTGGTAAGTACAGTCTCCAGGACACAGCTTTTTACATCCATTGATGTAGACGCATGTGCAGCTGTAGCATTTGATGCATATGGAAAGGCACAGTGTGTGATAAAATACATCCATATGTCAAATATAATGTTCGGTGGGTTTATTTATTCATTCATTGGTTTATTTATTTATTTTGCTTTTTAAGGCTGTACCTATGGCATGTGCAAGTTCCCAGGCTAGGGGTCCAATCGGAGCTACAGCTGCCAGCCTACACCACAGCCACAGCAACTCGGGAGCCAAGCTGCATCTTCGACCTACACCACAGCTCATGGCAACGCCAGATCCTTAACCCACTGAGTGAGGCCAGGGATCGAACCCACAACCTCATGTTTCCTAGTCGGATTCATTTCCTCTGAGCCACAGGGGAACTCCTATTATAGTGTTTCTAATTAAACTATTGGTGGTGTAATTATTTCCTTTATTTTTTCCTCTCCGGGTAGGAGGAGACTGGCAGGGGTGGGGCCAAGGACGGGGCACTGAGTTCATGAAGCTTAACCAATTAGTTGACACAGCTCCACTGGACTGGTCACCTACTACGGGCCAGGTTCTAGGCATAAGCTTCATCGCCTGGCATCCTAAACACTCTTTTAGATTGGGGGTTAATAGGAGTTCCCATTGGGGCTCAGTGGTTAACGAATCCAACTAGGAACCATAAGGCTGTGGGTTCGATCCCTAGCCTTGCTCAGTGGGTTAAGGATCCGGCATTGCCGTGTAGGTCGCAGACGTGGCTCAGATTCTGGGTGGCTATGGCTGTGGTGTAGGCTGGTGGCTACAGCTCTGATTAGACCCCTAGCCTGGGAACCTCCATGTGTGGCACATGCGGCCCTGAAAAGACAAAAAAAAAAAAAAAAAAAAAATAGATTGGGGGTTGATAAACTTTTCCTGTGAAGGACCAGAAAGTAAATTTTTTTTTTTTTTTTTTGGCCATAAGGTCATGAGGCTACAAGGTCTCTGGTGCAACTACTCAGAGCATGAAGCCAGCCTTAGACAATATGTAAACAAATGGGTGTGGCTGGGTGCCAATAAAACTTTATTCACAAAAACAGGTAGCAGGCCAAATCTGGCCCCCAGGCTGCAGTTTGCTGACTCTTGCTTTTGATGAGCGGCGCTAAAGCCATTTGTACAAACCAATGGAGACCAGAGAAACAGAGGAAGAGTGACTGAGCTGCTTGCTTAAGGCCAGAGAAATGCAGCTCGAAAGTGGTCGGGCTCAGGGTGACCCTAATCGCCGTCATCCCCAGCATCAGCACCTGTCTTGCCACCATCATCACCACCACCGTCATTATCACCTTCCTCCTTCCTAATCCAGTGAGCGCACCTTAGCAGGACTTCTTATACGCCAGGAACTGAGCTCCCCGCTAAGCATGCAAATCAACTAGTTTACTCTTTTTTTTTTTTTTTTTTTTTTGGTCTTTCTGCCTTTTTTAGGGCCGCTCCCTCGGCATATGGAGGTTCCCAGGCTAGGGGTCAAATCAGAGCTGTAGCTGCTGGCCTACGCCACAGCCACAGCAACACCAGATCCGAGCCGTGTCTTCGACCTACACCACAGCTCACAGCAACGCCAGATCCTTAACCCACTGAGCAAGGCCAGGGAACGAACCCGCAACCTCATGGTTCCTAGTCGGATTCGTTAACCACTGTGCCACGATGGGAACTCCCCAACTCCTTTACTCTTTACAGCTACTTTATGAAATGGGACCACTGGCGTTCCCTTCATGGCTCAGCAGTTAACGAAGCCAGCTAAGATCCATGAGGATACGGGTTCAATCCCTGACCTCGCTCAGTGGGTTAAGGATCTGGCATTACCGTGAGCTGTGGTGTAGGTCCAAGATGCGGCTCAGATTCTGTGTTGCTGTGGCTGCAGTGTAGGCCGGCAGGTGTAGCTCCGATTGGACCCCTAGCCTGGGAATTTCCCTTTGCCGAGAATGTGGCCCTAAAATAGGAAAGGAAGGAAGGAAGGAAGGAAGGAAGGAAGGAAGGAAGGAAGGAAGGAAGGAAGGAAGGAAGAAAGAAAGAAAGAAAGAAAGAAAGAAAGAAAGAAAGAAAGAAAGAAAGAAAGAAAGAAAGAAAGAAAGGAAGAAAGAAAGAAAGAAAGGAAGGAAAGAAATAGGGACATTATCCCACTTGTCTGAAGAGCACGTGGAGACCCAAAGAAGTTAGAAAACTTGTATAATATCACCCAGCTAATGAGCAGAGCCTTGATTTAATTCATTAAATTAAGACTGTAAATCTGGTTCCAGTGCCTGCATTCTTAACCACTAGGCTACAATGCTCCTCAGTCAGGTTAAAGAGAAGTCCAAGAAGGCAAAAGTGTACAGGGGAGGCAGTGTGGCTTCAGGAATTCTTTCTGTGATGCAGCTTTTTAATACACTTTGGACTCCTAGAGGATTTAGGGAGTTCCTGTTGTGGCACAGTGGAAATGAATCCATCTAGAATTCATGAGGATGTGGGTTCAATCCCTGGCCTCGCTCAGTGGGTTAAGGATCCGGCGATGCCATGAACTGTGGTGTAGGTCGCAGAGGCAGCTCAGATCTGGCATTGTATGGCTGGGGTGTAGGCTGGCAGCTGCAGCTCCAATTGCACCCCTAGCCAGGGAACTTCCGTGTGCCATGGGTACAGCCCTAAAAAGACAAAAAAAAAAAAAAAAGTCAAACATGAGGGCTCGCTTTGCTCTCATTTTATATACCTCCATAATTTAATTTAAATGACAAATACCCCACTGAGATGCCACTTAGTCTCAGCCCATCAGACTGGCAGAAATCCAGAGGTTTGACAATATACTGCTGGCAAGAGCTGGGAAGCAGGCATTTTTTGAGCATTGCTGGGAGAAATACAGAATAACACAGGCCCTTTGGAGGGGGTTTTGACAATATCCTCAAAAAAGGCTTTTGGCAGCATCCCTTTGAGCTAGCAATGTTACTTCTAGGCATCTACGGGGGAGAAATACCTCTACAAACAGGAAGCAAATGCACGCACAAGGCATTTGCTGCATCATAATTTGCAATGGCAAATATTAGAAATGGCCCGTAGGTCTATCAGTGGGGCTGGCTGACTAACTATGGCAGATCCACACAATGGAATGGAATACTGGATGAAAGAAGACCAAGCCTAGAAGACGACCATAAGCTAAGTGAAAAACTCAAGGAGCAGAAAGTTGATGTCCTGTTTAACTTTTTGTCTATGAAAGAGGAAGTTTTTTTCTTTATACATTCATATTGATTCTATTTGTACAAAGAACCACCTGGAAGGCACATGCACAAGAACGACTTTTCTTTTCTTTTTCATTTGCTTCTTAGGGCTGCAGTGGCGGCATATGGAGGTTCCCAGGCTAGGGGTCAAATTGGAGCTACAGCTGCCGGCCTACACCACAGCCACAGCAATGCCAGATCTGAGCCGAGTCTGAGACCTACCCCACAGCCCACGGCAACGCTGGATCCTTAACCCACGGATCGAAGCCGGGGATTGAACCTGCAACCTCATGGTTCCTAGTCAGATTCATTTCCGCTGTGCCACGACAGGAACTCCAAACTGCCTTCTTTTAAGAGCTCAGTCTGTCATGTGTGAGAGATAAGAATGAAATGATGGCAAAATATGATTTCTGGAAATGGAAACAACAGTTTCTGAGCTAAGCCAGGAGGCTGGGGGTGACCTGCTCATTTATTTGAGGGCGCAGTTGTGTATGAAATGGCTAGATCAGAAGAGAAAGGGAAAAGAAAACAGAAAACAAGAAAGGAAGATTGAGACCTATCCCGATAGGTTGTGCGGAACTCTCGGTGTTCTGGTGCCTAGAGGCACCTGCCACTGTCGGGTTCCTCCCCAGGTGAGAGCTCCTGGGATTCCCTCTCATGTGTAACATCAAAGCTTCGAGGCCCAGAGAAGCAAAGCAACTTGCCCAAGGTCACAGAACAGCCAAGAGAAAGAATTTGGGGAGTTCCTGCCCTGATGCATCGGAAACGATTTAGACTAGGAACCATGAGGTTGCAGGTTCGATCCCTGGCCTCACTCAGTGGGTTAAGGATCCAGCACTGCTATGACTTGTGGTGCAGGTTGCAGACATGTCTCAGATCTGGCGTTGCTTTGGCTATGGTGGAGGCCAGCGGCTGTAGCTCCGATGGGACCCCTAGCCTGGGAACCTCCATATGCCGCAGGTGTGGCCCTAAAAAAAAAGAGAGCAAACTTGGGTTCGTTAGCAGCTAGTGTTTATCACACCCTAAGGCCTGCCTTGCCTGAATGCCCTTCCTCAACTGCAGGAATGGGAGCTCCTGGCCCCACTGTCCTCACCACCCAACCCCAGCTTCCTGAATCTGGACTTGGCTTCCCCCTACAGCCTCTGCAGAGACATATGAGGCAGAGGAAGGTGGCAGCGTGGGAACAGGGCAGCCCAGCCTGATGAGGAATCGCTATCTGTCTCCAGCCATGGGTTTCCATGCAGGAATGAGGGCTCAGTTGTCTTGGGTTAGATTTTTCTAGAGAAGTCCAGTTTTATGCGAAAGCTTCTAATTATTATTTTTTTTTTTTTTGTCTTTTTGCCTTTTCTGGGCCTGCTCCCTCGGCATATGGAGGTTCCCAGGCTAGGGGTCTAATCAGAGCTGTAGCTGCCAGCGTACGCCAGAGCCACAGCAACTCGGAATCCTACACCACAGCTCACGGCACGCGGGATCCTTAACCCACTGAGTGAGGCCAGGGATTGAACCCGCTACCTCATGTTTCCTAGTCGGATTCGTTTCCACTGCGCCACAACGGGAACTCTGAAAGCTTCTAATTTTTAAATGTGGACAAGTAATTACAATTTTTTCAAAGCTCCGGACGGGCCTAAGAAAACAGGTCTCTAGGGAGATCTCCTTGTGGCTCAGTGAGTTAAGGATCCAATGTGGTCTCCTTGGGGATGCGAGTTCGATCCCTGGCCTCACTCAGAGGGTTAAGGATCCGGTGTTGTCACAAGCTGGGGCATAGGCTGTAGATTTGACTCAAATCTGGTGGTGTTGTGGCTGTGGCACAGGCCGCAGCTGCCGCTCCGGTCCGATCCCTGGCCTGGGAACTTCCATGTGCTGCAGGTTAAGGCGGTGAAAAGAAAAAGAGAAAGAGAAAACAGGCTTCTAGTTCCAGCCTAAGAGATAATTAGGCAGAAGACAGGAGAATCTCCCAGTCCTCCCATTATTTTCTTAACGTGCTGCCCAGGACCCTTTGGGGGTGGAGGTGGGGAAGCCAGACCTCTTTCAGGAAATCTCATCATAATAACAAAAACCTATTAGACAAAGAGCAGGGCTGAGAGGCAAGGAAACAAACGCTGGGCGCGCTGTGACGCGCTTTCCTCTTCAATTCCCCCCGCCCCCGTGCACCTCCAGGCTGGTTCTGGGCCTTTAAGTCACATCCTGGCTTCTGAAAGCCCCAAACAATATCCCTGTCACTCTGCCTTTGCATTTTCTGTTTAACTCAAATTCCCAGGGACCCAGTTGACTGCCAAATTCCCCGAGATAAACAAGTCATGCTAAGATCCTCTTTTCCTTTCCAACCCTAAACAGCAGCTGGCAGCTAGAAAAGGTTATTTATAACCTGCACACCGTTCCACGCATTGGCTTCTTTCGAAATGTAAAGCCATGCATTTTGGGGGCCGGTTTCGTAATCAGATGAGAGTCCGGGGTCGAGGCTGGGCAGTGGCTGCGAGGGTAGGGTCTGGGTCAGCCTGGCTGGCTCAGCCACTCATTACCTGTTCAGGACACCTGATAGTTCCAATTCCATGTCAGGCCCTTTTTTTCTTTTTTTTTTTTTCCTTTTCTAGGGCTGCTCCTACGGCATATGGAGGTTCCCAGGCTAGGGGTTGGATCAGAGCTGTAGCCACCGGTCGACGCCACAGCCACGGCAATGTGGGATCCGAGCCGCATCTGCAACCTACACCACAGCTCACAGCAATGCTGGATCCTTAACCCATTGAGCAAGGCCGGGGATTGAACCCACAACCTCAAGGTTCCTAGTCGGATTCGTTAACCACTGAGCCACATCGGGAACTCCAGGTCAGGCCATTTTTATGGTTAAGATAGTAAGTGGGAAACGCTTAGAATAGTGTTCTGCACATAGTAGGTACTTAGCAGTCAGCGGCTTCTTCCCCTGGAAACAGCTATTTGTGGATCTCAGTGAGTTCCATTGACCTCTGGTGCCCAAACACATCCTGAATCTGTCCCCTTCCTCTCCATCATACCTTTGTGAACCCTGTCATCTTTCAAGAGCCACCGGCTAGGTCTCCTCCCTCCACTTTTGCTGGCTTTTCCCACGGCAGCCATCTAGAAATGGGACCATCTCACTTGCCTGATGGACCCTCTGGGATGTTTCACTTGGTACATTTCCCTCCTCCCTCCGTGTTCGCATCTCTGAAGCCTCTGCCCCCGAGTCCTTCTTCAGTTCCTTGGACTCAGGGTCCCTTCCTGCCTCTGAGCCCTTGTCCTCACCCCCTCCGTCTTCTCACGCTGGCTCCTTCTCATCAATCAGATCTCGGCTTAAAGGGACCGACCTGTTCAGAATGAACTCGCCCTTAATCCTCCCTACTTTAATCTGCGTGGTACTTATCTGATCGTTTTTTTTGCTGATGTGGTCTGTCTGCCTCAGCTTTGTGAAGTCAGAGACTGCTGTCTGTTTTGGTTTGGTTTTTTTTTTTTTAATGACTGAATTACCCACACCTGGAACAATGCCTGGAAGGGAGCAGGCACTGGGAGATATTTCTGAAATCGATGAATGAATGAATGAATGAATGACAAAATTTCGGAATGGACAATGCTGCAAGGGACAGGAGGAGGCATGATGATGAATGGCTGTAAAGACTTCATTTTCTTATAGACTTGTGGCTGCCCGGGGCAGGGGGGAGTGGGAGGGATGGTGAGCTTGGGGTCATCGGATGCAAACTATTGCTCTTGGAATGGATGTACAATGAGATCCTGCTGAATGGTACTGAGAACTATGTCTAGATACTTGTATCGCAGCAGAACAAAGGGTGGAAAAAATACATATACATGTAAGTGTAACTTGGTCCCCATGCTGTACAGCGGAAAATATATAAATAAAAAATAAAAATAAAAAAGACTTCATCTTCTCGTCTAATGTGCTTTTCTGACCCTTTCCCCCTGCTCCTTCTGGGATGGTGAAATATGAAATATGACAAAGTCAGTTTAATACACCATTGGATACAATTGGAAAATATTGATTTTTTTTTTTATTTGAAATGGTGAAAATAAGTAAATGCCACACATCCTGTAATCTCATCAGTGGCCTACGTGACAGCATGCGTCCCGGGCCATAATGGACTTTGGTCTATCTCTATATTCACCATATAACGCCCCCAACCCACTCCCACTCCACACCCCACCCAGCCCCATCCTTCCATCCTCGCTCCCCATAGAAGTGAGGACATTGCATTTGTGAAAATGTGTGTGTGTGTCCAAATTAGAGTATCTTCTAAATATTTTCATCCCACCCCACAAAAAAATAATCTGCCAAACTACCATGTTTTCACGTTGAAAAACATGAGAATGGTGCAGGAAGTCCCCCACCCCCATCCTAAGAAAAAAGATGCATTCCTTCCTCTGAGAGCTAATTGTTTCGGGGGTTTGGGGTTTGGGTTTTTTTTTTTTTTGTTTTTTGCTTTTTTTTTTTTTTTTGCCTTTTAGGGTCGGACCAGAGGCATATGCAGGTTCCCAGCCTAGAGGTCCAACGGGAGCTGCAACCACCAGCGTACACCACAGCCACATCCGACCGGTGTCTGCAACCTACGCAGCAACCACCAGATCCTCTACCCACTGAGCGAGGCCAGGGATCAAACTCGCATCCTCATAGATCCCAGTCGGGTTCGTTAACCGCTGAGCCACAACCGGAACTCCCCTCTGAGAGCTAATTGTCACCGAGAGCCAATTACACGCTGGGAACCCTTCTAAGGGCTTTAGGCGGATGAATTCACTTGGTTCTCACGGCAGCCCCGTGGGAAGTTCCTACGATGAATCTCCACTTTATAACTAGGCAGTGAGAAATGAGGTAACTATCCCCCACCCCAGATCATGTGGCTGGGAAGAGGCGTCACCAGAATTGGAGCCCCATTAGTCAGAGTCCACGCCTCCCGGGATGAGGGAGGCACAGGTGAGCATCAACAGGAAGAGAGGAAGTGGGTCCCCCTCCGCGGCTTTAAAATGAAATCTGCATCTCAATGGAGGCCGGAGGTAGAACTTCCCACTGCGCAGGCTCATTAGGACAGAGGCTTTGTGGCTGTGGCGGGGTAAGGGCGCTGCACTGAAAGGAATCCGGGGGCCTTGTTCTCCACACCCGGGGGGTGCCCATCAGGGGCTCTGAATTCCACCCCACTCCCACCTTGCCTCGGTCTCTACCTCTGATAAAGGATTCTGATCAGGCTACATCCAAAGTCCCACACTGCTAAACCCAACCCATATATTGTCTGGTTTCCAAATTGTTTAAAAAAAGTTTCTTTTTCAACCAACATTTAAAGCTTGGGTGATTTCACATTTACAAATCTCAAGTTCTGGATTCTTTTGAAAACCTAAAAAATCTGTCAATACAGGGCCAGGATTCCTGTCTAGCAACAGTTGTCAGGAGCTGAGGGCAATGGCCCCCCTGATGGCATGATACTTCTGGTTCCCTGTCCCCGCACTTGTCTCTCTGGCACAGAGGTCAAGTCCAAGTTGCCACTTAAAGGGCAGATCTGAGAGGTTTTCCCTCCTACAGAAAAGATGCAAGGGAAGATTCTTGTGTCATCATCCTAAGCTTTGTTTTTTGTTTTTTTGGGTTTTTTTGTTTTTTTGCTTTTGCTTTTTAGGGTCACACCCACAGCATATGGAGGTTCCCAGGCTGGGGGTCAAATCAGAGCTACAGCTGCCGGCCTACACTACAGTAGCAGCATCGCAGGATCCGAGCCGAGTCTGCCACCTACACCACAGCTCACAGCCATGCCGGATCCTTAACCCACTGAGCAGGGCCAGGGATCGAACCTGCATCCTCATGGATCCTAGTGGGGTGGACTCTTAGCACTGAGCCACCACGGGAACTCCCACAGGGCAGTTGTTAAGGCTGCTCGGAGGGGCTGTTCCAAACCCCCCAGGGCATCAGCGGTCTGTAAAGTGGTATTGAGAACAGGGGAAGCTCCCTTGAATTCCTGCCTGCAATGCTCTGTAAACAGTTCCAAGCTTATTCCAATCCACCCTGTTGCTCTAGCAAGCCCTCTCCTTGTGGGAAAAGAGGTGTAAGGCAGGGTCAGATCCTGGGGGAGCTAAGAAAGTAACCCAGGGCAGCATCTTATAAACGTGTCTATTCTTCTGCCAGCGTGTAACTGGCTCTCCGGGTGTGAAAACTGGGCCACACACGGGCAGGGGCAGGGCTACGACAGGTCTCTGAAGACATCCTAGAGTCTAGACTTTATTCAGCCAAATCCTGGTTCTGCCATGTGGTGTCAAATGAGCAGCATCGTACTGAGCGGTCTGAAGAACCAGATTGGATCCTCCGTGGCAGAAGCTGGCAAACTTCTGTGAAGGGCCAGACAGTGAATATTTCTGGCTTCGTGGGCCATATGGTCTCTGTCACGCGTAGTCAACTCTGCCACTGAAGCATAAACACAGCCATAGACTTGGGTGTGTATTTGGATGCAAATGCGCGTGGCTGTGTTCCAATAAAACTTTATTTACAAAAAGCCAGTAGTGGACCAGAGTGTTTTGGGCAAGGCATGTTATCGTCTGGGGATCCCCAAGTGGGACTATAGTTACCTGTTTATGTCTGGCTTTCTCACTGGACTATGACGTTCTTTTTTTTTTGTATCTTTTTAGGGCTGCACCCATGGCATACGGGTGTTCCCAGGCTAGGGGTTGAACCAGAGCTATAGCCACTGGCCTACACCACAGCCATAGCAATGCCAGATCCAAGCTGCATCTGCGACCTGCACCACAGCTCATCACAACACCGGAGCCGTAACCCACTGAGCGATGCCAGGGATCGAACTGCGTCCTCATGGATGGATACTAGTCAGATTCGTTTCCGCTGAGCCACAAAGGGAACTCCAACTATGAAGTTCTTAAGGGCAGAGACTACATCGCATTCCCTCCCTCCTTTATTTCCAGACTAAAACTGAAAGAACCAGTAAAACACAGTATGGCACACAATGCAGTCGATGAGGATTCTCAAAATTGTCCCAGTTAATACTAGAGTGGGATTGTAACTTCAAATGCCTATGGGGCCCATGCAGTCATCAGAGGCAATGCTGGAAGCCAGCCAGGTAGGGGCTGTGATGAGCTTCTAAGAGGGAACTGCTGCTACGGGGGAAATTCCAATTTGATGTTATCTGTATTGATACTTATTGAGATGGCGACATTGACTTGATTGATAATTATAAGAAAACACCATCATCAGATATGTATGAGAAATTTCCCCGTTTTTTTAATGTTGACAACTAATTCAAAAAGTAAAGGATGGAGTTCCCGTCGTGGCTCAGTGGTTAACGAATCCGACTAGGAACCATGAGGTTTCGGGTTTGATCCCTGGCCTTGCTCAGTGGGTTAAAGGTCTGGCGTTGCTGTGAGCTGTGGTGTAGGTTGCAGACAAGGCTGGAATCCCGAGTTGCTGGGCCAGCAGCTACAGCTCTGATTCGACCCCTCGCCTAGGAACCTGGAACCTCCATATGCCATGGGAGCAGCCCAAGAAATGGCAAAAAGACAAAAAAAAAAAAAAAAAGTAAAGGAGTTTCCGTTGTGGCACAGCAGAAATGCATCCGACTAGTAACCTTGAAATTGCAGGTTCAATCCCTGGCCTCAGCTGCGGTGTAGGGTCACAGACGAGGCCTGGATCCTGCCTTGATGTGGCTGTGGCGTAGGCCAGCAGTTATAGCTCCGATTCGACCCCTAGCCTGGGAACTTCCATATGCCTCAGGTGTGGCCCTAAAAAGAAAAAAAAAAAAAGCAAAAAAAATAAAAATGGAGTTCTTTGGTGGCCTAACGGTTAAGGATTCAGCATCCTCACTGCTGTGGCTGGGTCTGATGCTTGGCCTCAGAATTTCTGCCTGCTTTGGGAGTGGCCAAAAAAGAAAGAGTAAAAATAAACATGGGCCAAATAAATATGCCTGTGGGCTGACTCAGCCAAAGGCTCTCAATTTGCAACCTCTGATACAAAGATTTCATTTTCAAATTTGCTACAGCTGCTTTTTTTTTTTTTTTTTTTTTTTTTTTTTGGTCTTTTTGCCATTTTCTTGGGCCACTCCTGCGGCATATGGAGGTTCCCAGGCTAGGGGTCGAATTGGAGCTGTAGCCACCGGGCTATGCCAGAGCCACAGCAACGCGGGATCTGAGCCGCATCTGCAACCTACACCACAGCTCACGGCAACGCCAGATCCTTAACCCACTGAGCGAGGGCAGGGACCGAACCCGCAACCTCATGGTTCCTAGTCGGATTCGTTAACCACTGCGCCACGACGGGAACTCCTACAACTGCTTTTTAAGGTTAAACATTCTGTAAACTTACATGTTTTTTAAAAATCAGCTTTACAGAGGAGTTCCCATCATGGCTCAGTGGCTTAAGAACCTGATTAGTATTCACAAGGATGCGGGTTCAATCCCTGGCCCTGAGTGGGTTGAGGATCTGGCATTGTCGCAAGTTGCGGCATAGGTCACAGATTCGGCTCATATCTGGTGGTGGCCGTGGCTTAGATCGGCAGCTGTAGCTCTGATTGGACCCCTAGCCTGGGAACTTCCATGTGCCACAGGTATGGTCATAAAAAGAAGGGGGAAAAAAATCAACTTTACAGAAAAGTTTGGAGAAAATGTACAGTAAATTCCCATCAACTATTCACCTCGATTAAATGGGGTTTTTTGGGGTGTTTTTGTTTTTGTTCTTTCTAGGGCCGCACGCGTGGCATATGGAGGTTCCCAGGCTAGGGGTCCAATCGGAGCTGTAACTGCCAGCCTACACCACAGCCACAGCAACACAGGATCCGAGCCTCGTCTGCCACCTACACTACAGCTCACGGCAAGGCCAGATCCTTAACCCATGGAACAAGGCCAGGGATAGAACCTGCAACCTCATGGTTCCTAGTCTTTCCTAGTTGGATTCGTTAACCACTGAGCCACGATGGGAACTCAACCTGGATTAAATCTTATCTTGATATCTCTGGATCCCAGCACACAAAAGGCGCTGCAGTGTGGAGTCACTGAAGGACTGCCCCAGGGAAAAAGAGGCAGCGTGTGCCAAGCCCTGCGAGCTAAAATAACAGGATGGAAAAAAACACTGAAGAACAGACGAGAGAAAAGAAATGAATCAGATAGAAGCATGGAAGCAAAGAAGGAAGGAAAGCAGAACGGATGCAGAGCTACGTGGACCACGCATTTATTTTGCCTGTTGAATGCTTGCTTTGTTTTATTTCATTGTGTGCGTAGTTTCTTGGGGTGTTTTTGTTGTTGTTGTTGCTGTTTTTTGTGTTTTTTTTTTTTTTTTTGGCTTGGTTTATTTAAGTAGGAAGAGAAACAGACAAATCACCAGGAGCCCAGGTAAACACCACACAAGAACTGAAAACAGCCGACAGGCTGACAATGCACTTTTAGCAAAACCTTCCGAATTCAACCGTCACCCGTTTTGCAGTTTGGGATTATTTAGACAAGCTAGGCTAAATTTCATCTTGGCATTATTAATTCTTTCAGAAAGTTTGCTAAGCAAATGAACAGTATAAACAGGGGAAATGTCGAATATTCGCTCTAGGGGGAACGAAAGCAAATGAACAGCTTTAAAATCCTTTCTAATTATCTCGATGTGCTGAACTTTTGTCTAATTATTATGTTCCTGGGAAACTGAGTGGAATTTTTTTTTCCTAGGCCATCTTGTAGTTTAAAAGCACTGGGGGAAATTCGACTGACATAAAGGTGAACATTTGCAGAGGCAGAAGACTCATGCGTTGCCGATTGCCTTTCCTGTAAATAAACAATGTCAAACACTGGGTTTTCTCTTAAGCAAAGAGTGAGCTAATTACAAAGGTTATTATT
Organism: Sus scrofa; assembly: GCF_054392235.1. Classification (NCBI taxonomy): domain Eukaryota; kingdom Metazoa; phylum Chordata; class Mammalia; order Artiodactyla; family Suidae; genus Sus; species Sus scrofa. The sequence goes on from NC_139385.1 coordinate 19,235,964, forward strand.
TACTGGAGAGCTTCCCCAGATTCCCTGCTCCTTCCTCTGTCAGCAGGTGGAAGAAGTCTACACATTTGCAGATAGTGGCAGGATTACCTGCCACATAGGAATGCTGTTTATTCTTCTATATTAGAATGTAAAAAAGAGTGTATATATGTATGTATAACTGAATGACTTTGCTGTACAGCACAAATTAACGCAACATGGTAAATCAACTACATTTCAATTTAAAAACTTTTGCTTTTTTCTTTTTAGGGCTGTGCCGGAGGCATGTAGAAGTTTCCAGGCTAGGGATTCAACTGGGACTGCAGCTGCTGGCCTACACCATGAGCCACAGCAACCCAGGATCCGAACCTCATCCGCCCCTTACACTGTGGCTCACAGCAGGGCTGGATCCTTAACCCACTGAGCAAGGCCAGGGATCGAACCCACAACCTCATGGACAGTAGTCAGGTTTGTTACCACTGAGCCACATCGGGAACTCCAAAATGTTTTTTCTAAAGTGCTTTTCATACACCAGACTTGGTTTTAGGTGCATTCATGCATCGTCTCACCAAACCCACAATAATTACCAATGGATTGCCAGGCAAAACAAGGTAAGCTTCATCATCACCTCCGCTTTACTGATAGGAAAACTGAGGCTCAGAGAGGTCAGAGGACACAGCTGAGATTCAAACAGGAACCTCTGGCCCACAAAACCTATGAGCATTACCCCAAGCTGCATCACAGAGCCAGAAAGAACCTGCTGAAAGTCAAAACCAATGGGCCAGGAAGAAATCTTGTGAAAAGCTATAGTGATTAGGACAGGCGATAAACCAAACTACAAATCAGTTTGGGGAGACCCATCAGACACTGAAGTTTTTGTGAGTTTGGGAAGTAAACACCTTTCTTTCTTTTCTTTTTTCTGTTTTTTTGGTCTTTTTGCCTTTTCTAGGCCCGTTTTTGCGGCACATGAAGGTTCCCAGACTAGGGATCCAATCGGAGCTGTAGCCGCCGGCCTACACCACAGCCACAGCAATGACAGATCTGAGCCACATCTGCCATCTACACCACAGCTCACAGCAACGCCGGATCCTTAACCCACTGAGCAAGGTCAGGGACTGAACCCGCAACCTCATGGTTCCTAGTCAGACTCGTTAACCACTGAGCCACAATGGGAACTCCCATAAACACCTTTCTAACAAGGCTGGGCTTCACTTATCTCATTGGCTAGAATTTCTTTTTTTCTTTTTTTTTGGTCTTTTTTTTGCCATTTCTTGGGCCGCTCCCACGGCATATGGGATGTTCCCAGGCTAGGGGTCCAATCGGAGCTGTAGCCGCCGGCCTACGCCAGAGCCACAGCAACGCGGGATCCCTGACCCACTGAGCAAGGGCAGGGATCGAACCCGCAACCTCATGGTTCCTAGTCGGATTAGTTAACCACTGTGCCACAACGGGAACTCCTTGGCTAGAATTTCTTAAGGCATGCTTCACTTTACCCAACAGATATGTGCCTATAAAATTGCATGCAAAACACAGTCTTTTTTTTTTTTTTTGGTTTTTTAGGACTGCACCCGTGGCATATGGAGGTTCCCAGGCTAGGGGTCTAATCGGAGCTACAGCTACCAGCCTACACCACAGCCATGGCAACACAGGATCCCAGGCGCATCTGTGACCACCACCACAGTTCAGGGCAGCACCGATTCCTTAACCCACTGAGCGAGGCCAGGGATCGAACCTGCAACCCCATGGTTCCTAGTCAGATTCATTTCTGCTGCGCTGCAACGGCAACTCCCACAAAACACAAAGTCTTAAAAAGTACAATGGAAAAGGGATCCTCAGAATGCTAAGTCTAATCGTAGGGCAAACACCTTCTTAGAAGAAAACTTTTCCTTTTTGAAACCAACTGGAAAATGGACAGATTCCTCCATTGGGCCATAATAGTGCTCTAGGAGCCCTGAGAGGGTAACGATTAGAAAGTGACTGAGCAGACCTCTTGCAAATGGTCCATGGCAATGCTTCTCAAAGTGTATTTCCCAGATCCTGGGAGGAGGAGGGGTTCCCAAGCTCAATGACTACCTTCATCATATTTCTAAGACTTTTCCACTGGTATCTGCACTGATGATATAAAAGCAACAGTAGGTAAAACTGCTTGTAGCCTGAGTGGCACCAAAATGTACCAGCAGTCATTATATTTTATAGTGCCATGTACTGACAATAAAACCAAAAAACATTACACTTAAGGATGTCTTGATGAAACAGTAAAAATCAGTTTTATTAAACCTGAACCCATGAGTACATTTTTTTGTCTTTTTAGGGCCACACCTGTGGCTTATGGAAGTTCCCAGGCCAGGGGTTGAACTGGAGCTGTAGCTGCTGGCCTACGCCACAGCCACAGCAACGCCAGATCCTAGGCATGTCTGCGACCTACACCACAGTTCACGGCAATGCCGGATCCTGAACCCACTGAGCAAGGCTAGGGATTGAACCTGTGTCCTCAAGGATACAAATCAGATTCATTTCCACTAAGCTGTGATGGGAACTCCCCGTATTTTTATTTTTAATTAATTTATTTATTTTTGTCTTTTTGAGGGCATATACAAGTTCCCGGGCTAGGGGGTCGAATCTGAGTTGCAGCTATAGGCCTACACCACCATCCTTAACCTACTAAGCGATGCCAGGAATCGAACTTGTGATCTCATGGATACTTAGGTTCTTAACCCTCTGAGCCACAATAGGAACTCCTGATGACATATCTTTTTAATATTCTGTGTGAAAAAGTAGGAAGTACACACAAAGCGCTTTGGCTATGAGCCAAAGTATAACAGTTAATCCTAGGAAGCCCTTTTGCCATTGTTTAAATTGCCAGCTGAATTAGCCACATATTGTATCAAATGTCACTTTTACTTGAATAAACAACTTATAGACAAACTGCTATTATTTAGAGTTGAGCATTTGGCAGAAGTTTTCTTTTTTTTTTTTTTTTTTTTGTCTTTTTTGTCTTTTTTGTTGTTGTTGTTGTTGCTATTTCTTGGGCCGCTCCCACGGCATATGGAGGTTCCCAGGCTAGGGGTTGAATCGGAGCTGTAGCCACCAGCCTACGCCAGAGCCACAGCAACTCGGGATCCGAGCCGTGTCTGCAACCTACACCACAGCTCACGGCAACACCGGATCGTTAACCCACTGAGCAAGGGCAGGGACCGAACCCGCAACCTCATGGTTCCTAGTCGGATTCGTTAACCACTGCGCCACGACGGGAACTCCCAGAAGTTTTCTTAAATACAAAAAAAGTGAGCCTGACACTTCAAGGAAACAACTAACAGTATTTCTTGCTAATGTTAAAATTCAAGTGTTCAAGTGAAAACAAGTAGGAAATTCATTTTTACTATTTTAGGGCCACACTAGTGGCATATAGAGGTTCCCAGGCTAGGGGTCGAATTGGAGCTGTAGCTGCTGGCCTACATCACAGTTCATGGCAATGCCAGATCCCTAACCCACTGAGCAAGGCCAGGGATTGAACCGGAGTCCTAATGGTTACTAACTAGTTGGGTTTATTAACCGATGAGTCACGACAGGAACTCCACTTAAACTCTTTATTTAAAAAAAAAAGACAGGTGGGAGCTCCTGGCACAGCGGAAACAAATCCGACTAGGAACCATGAGGTTGCAAGTTCGATCCCTGCCCTCGCTCAGTGGGTTAAGGATCTGGCGTTGCCATGAGCTGTGGTGTAGGTCGCAGACTCAGCTCAGATCCCGAGTTGCTGTGGCTGAGGCATAGGCTGGCAGCTGTATCTCTGATTGGACTCCTGGCCTGGGAACCTCCATATGCCGCGGGTGTAGCCCTAAAAAAAAAAAAAAAAGATAGGTAGTGATACTAATGAATGTGATTTTTTTTTGCTACTGTTCAATGATATGACATTTAATATCATATTTCTAATGTCAACATTTAGAAGACTTGCGTAACTCAGTGGACTAACATTTTCCCCGACTAGTATCCATGAGGACATGGGTTCTTTCCCTGGCTTCGCTCAGTGGATTAAGGATCCGGCGTTGCCATGAGCTGTGGTGTAGGTGGCACAGGCGCCTCATATCCATGTTGTTGCGTCTGTGGCGTAGTCCCCCAGCTACAGCTTGGATTCGACCTTTAGCCTAGGAACCTCCACATGCCTTAGGTGTGGCCCTAAAAAGACAAAAAGAAATTTTTTTTTTTCCCAAATGACCAATGTCTAATGTTATAAAATCATGCATGGGTAAAATATCCAACCAAACAGCAAGATACACCAACGGTTTTTGGTTTTTTTTTTTTTTTTTTTTGTCTTTTAGGGCTGTACCCTTGGCATATGAAGATTCCCAGGCTTGGGGTTGAATCGGAGCTGCAGCCTCTGGCTTACACCACAGCCACAGCAACCTCAGATCTGAGCCACATCTGCAACCTACACCACAGCTCAGGGCAACACCAGATCCTTAACCCACTGAGTGAGGCCAGGGATGGAACCTGCATCCTCATGGATACTAGCCAGATTCGTTTCTGCTGAGCCATGACTGGACCTCCAATAGACCAATGGGTTTTAATGTAACAGAGTGCAAAATTCCCCAATATGGTTTCAGATGCCACGTTGTGACTAACCTTTGAGAAGTTACCACTTATTAATTTTTGGAATAGTGTTAAAGAATATCTACTTTCAGAGTTATCTGAAAAGGCAATTAAAATACTCCCTGTTCCAAATATATATCTGCATGAGGCCCCATTTTCTTCAAATACATCAGCCAAAATAACAACACAACAGTTTGATTGCTGAAGCAGAAACATGTCTTGCTATTTCAGATTATTGGAGAGATTTAAGAAAATGTAAAACGACGCCACTTTTCCTACTAACTTTGTGTGTGTGTGTGTGTGTGTGTGTGTGTCTTTTAAGGCCGCATCCGTGGCACATGGAAGTTCCCAAGCTAGGGGTCCAATCAGAGCTGTCGCTGCCAGCCTACACTACGGCCACAGCAATGCGGGATCCGAGCTGCGTCTTCGACCTACACCACAGTTCACGGCAATGCCGGCTCCTTCACCCACTGAGCGAGGCCAGGGATCGAACCCACAACCTCATGGTTCCTAGTCAGATGGGTTAACCACTGAGCCACGACGGGAACTCCCACTTGTTATTATTTTTATTTTTATTTATTTTTTATTTTTTTATTTTTTATTTTTATTTTTTTGTCTTTTTGCCATTTCTTGGGCCGCTCCTGCGGCATATGGAGGTTCCCAGGCTAGGGGTGGAATCAGAGCTGTAGCCGACGGCCTACGCCAGAGCCACAGCAACCCAGGATCTGAGCCGCGTCTGCGACCTAACACCACAGCTCACAGCAACGCCGGATCCTTAACCCACTGAGCAAGGGCAGGGATCGAACCCGCAACCTCATGGTTCCTAGTCGGATTCGCCAACCACTGTGCCATGACGGGAACTCCATGTTATTATTTTTAAATGAACTGATAAATGATAAATGTTTTAAGATTTTGTCAGCTTTAATTCCTCATGTGGTAAATATTATAGGCATAGTATACACAAGCTCTTTTGAGGTAAAAGCATAAAGGCATCCTGAGACCAAAGAAAGATTTGAGTACTGCTGTTTTACAGCAACGGGACAATGACCTGGGCAAACCTGTGAATAACATTTTATAGTACCTCTGAAGTACAAAGGGCAATGATGTCTTTGAAGCACAGAACAGACTGTTCCATTCATTTTTTCCCATAACGCATTAAGTGGATATCACAAAGGAACAACTTTCCCAGAAGTGAGGGACAGGAGTATAATGAGGAAAAGGATGTGGATTCCAGCCGACTCTACCCGTCTCTCTAGACTTCAGTCTTCCCATTTATAAAATGAGCTTTCAGAGTAGCTTATGTTTGGATTGCTTTCATTGTCAATCCTAGGATTCTTATCTGGAATCCCTAAATGGTGGCCCACAGGCTGCATCTGACCTTCAGCCTGATTGGCCATAATGACATTTGGAGAAGTGCCGTGGGAAAATAATTGGTTGGAGCTGAGTGAGAAGCTTCCCTTTCAGAAAAGAAATTGACTTTCAGTCATAGCCCAGTCCAGCCCACTAGACTTGCCCCTGCAAACATCTGCATTTGCATCGTTTGGAATGAAGACCTTCTAAAATCACTTCTAAGTCTCAACCTCTGTAATAAACCCATTTAAAAAAAACAAAAAACAAAAAAACCCAAGAGACTGTGTCTGGGCTCCTTCCTCACTCTGTCACTTGATGACTTTGATTTGGGGCAAGATACTTCTCTGAGCCTCAGTGTCCTCGTTTGTAAAATGGGATAACACTGACCTCCAAAGACTGTTAGGAAGCTTAGCGAGTTGCCCGACAGCTCTTACAGAGTTCCCGGCACTGAACCATTCTAAGCAGCAAAGCACAGAAAGAGAGTATTCCCTAGTCTCCCCCTACCCCCCTTACCAAGTCCCATTTGTCGACAGCTGATGATTGCACTCACGACGACGCTTTCCCCCTTACCAACTCCCATGTCCCACAGCTCCACATCCCAGGATACACAAAATTCCCCTCAGTCCTCTATTTCTCTTTCCCACACAAAACCTCTTCACTGAGGTTCCCCGGACAGCACCGGGTTCCACAACGACGACAGGCAGCACAGCGACCAAATCACTGACCACTCCCCCCAGTCTCTTCTTCCCACCCTGGAACACTAAGGCTCCCTTTCCCTCAGACAGAAACCACCTTGGGTCAGGCAGCGGTGGTCCAGCTGTCTGTGGCCTAGGGTTCCTCCCAGAGGGCCCTCAGGAGGGAAGGGAGAGTAACTGCCAGACCCCCCGGAGGGGCCCACGGACACTCACCGTCCATCCCTGGAGGCGGTGGTTCCGGGTGCTCGCACCGGAAGCGGCCCCTATACTGTTTGCAGTTCCCCTGGTTACTGCGGAGTTCCCGACCAATGGCGGTGGAGCTCTACGCAATGAACCCGCCCCAAAGGGAGTGACGTCACGACTGTGCTCTGGAACTCCTCCTCCAGTCCCTGGATTCGCCCCGCCTTCCGGGCTGCTGGTAGTTGTGCGCAGGCGCGATGGACTAGGGCCCTCCGCGGCGTGTGCGCAGGCGCCGCAGCTGCAGCCAACTGAAGTAGCAATGGACGCGCTAGAGTCGTTGTTGGACGAGGTGGCCCTGGAGGGGCTTGATGGCCTGTGTCTGCCCGCGCTTTGGAGCCGTCTGGAGACACGAGTGCCGCCCTTCCCGCTGCCTTTGGAGCCCTACACGCAGGAGTTTCTGTGGCAGGCCCTTGCCACGCATCCGGGCATCAGCTTCTACGAGGAGCCTCGGGAACGACCAGATCTCCAGCTCCAGGACCGGTCAGCGGCCTGGCCCTCCGGGTGGGCGGGCGAGGGCAGGGTTCGGGGTCTGATGGAGCTGGGAGGGGTCCAGGTCGTTTCGGGAGCGGAGAGAAAGGAGTGGAAGCGAAAGGAAGACCCGCGGTCCGATGGGGGCGCGGACTAGGGCTGATTCGGGGTCCCTCGGGCCTGGCGGGGCCCAGGCGTCTGATGGAGTTCGGGGTGATTCGGTGATGTCCCATTATGTTCGTGTCTGTTTAGGGTGGCATTGGGCAAGACTGGGAGGATATTCTTTGGGTTTCAAAGAGTATTTCCTCTAAATGGAGCTTGGCTTTAGAGCCAGAAGGCTCTTAAGAGCGAGACCAGAGTCAAGTCGATGGGAATTCCCTGGCGGCCCAGCGGTTAAGAATTAGGCGTTGCCACTATTGTGGCTGGGATTCGATCCCTGGCCGGGGAACTTTGGTATGCTGCGGGCGCTGCCCAAAAAAAAAAAAGGCTGCAGACAGTGGAGCTAACCAGCCTTAATGGAACATTCATTCCCTGCTGGCCTAGAGAGCCTAAGGCAACCAGACAGCTGTACCACAACAATAATAGTAGTAATAATAGCTCACATTTATTTAGCTCTTGGTATGGCCTGATACTATTCTAAGATCTTGTTCTGGGAGCTTTGGGAGATGGAACCCACTTCCTTCTCACAGTGACTCCACGAGGAAGGTGGTTGTCTTCCCCATTTTGCAGAGGAGGAAACAGTGGTGGAGAGAGCTAAGTAACCTGTCCCTCAGTCGTGGAGATTGGAAGTGACTGAGTGTTGATTCAAAACCAGGGTATCTGTCTCCCAAGTCTGTACTCTTTTTTTTTTTTCCCTCGGCCACACCCGCAACATATGGACGTTCCAGGGCCAGGAATGGAATCCAGGCCACTGCTGTGACCTGTGCCACAGCTGTGGCAATGCCAGATCCCTAACCCACTGAGCTACAGTGGGAACTCTCCGAGTCTGTACTCTTAAGCCATATGGTGAGGTGCAGGAGAGGTTCCCAGAAGTAATCTGGTCTAAAACAAGATTTAAAGGAGTTCCTGTTGTGGCACAGTGGGAGTGAATCTGCCTAGTATCCATGAGGATGCAGGTTCGATCCCTGGCCTCGCTCAGTGGCTTAAGGATCCATGAGCTGTGGCATAGGTCTCGGACTTGGCTTGGATCTAGTGTGGCTGTGGCTGTGGTATAGGCTGGCAGCTATTGCTCCAAGTCAACCCCTAGCCTGGGAATTTCCATATGCTGTGGGTGCGGTCCTAAAAAAGCAAAAAACCCCAGAAAAAACAAGACTTAAAAGGTTGGATTCAGGTGGCCAGTTGGCAGGGTATTCTGGACAGAGAACAGCAAATTCGAAAGCCTAAAGGAAGATAAATAAGACTGGTCGAAGTGTAGAACTGGAGGTAGTGAGTGGGGAATCATAGTTAATGTTTACATATATCCTTTTTTGTTTGTTTTTGTTTTTGGCCCCAACCGAGGCATGCAGAAGTTGGGCTAAGCCACTAGGGAACGCCCTAGTTCCTTATGCTTATTATATGCTTATTATGTATGCTTATTATATGCTTATTAAGTATGCTTACAATAAGCAGGGGCTCTTCTAAGATCCTTACATATAGCAAGTTATTTGATTTTTACACAACCTTTAGGAACTGGATAGTCTTTTTTTTTTTTTTTTTTTAACGGCCAGTTTCCCGGCCAGGGATTGAATTTAAGCCCCAGCTGCGACCTACACCACAGCTGCAGCAATGCCATATCCTTTAACCCGCTGCACCGGGCCAGGGATCAAGCCGCTGCAGCTGGATTCTTGTCTTTTGTCTTTTTTGTTGTTGTTTTGTTGTTGTTGTTGTTGTTGTTGCTATTTCTTGGGCCGCTCCCGCGGCATATGGAGGTTCCCAGGCTAGGGGTTGAATTGGAGCTGTAGCCACCGGCCTACGCCGGAGCCACAGCAACGCGGGATCTGAGCCGAGTCTGCAACCTACACCACAGCTCACGGCAACGCCGGATCGTTAACCCACTGAGCAAGGGCAGGGACCGAACCCGCAACCTCATGGTTCCTAGTCGGATTCGTTAACCACTGCACCACGACGGGAACTCCTGCAGCTGGATTCTTAACCCACTGCACCACAGCAGGAACTCCAGGAGCTGGATATTCTTTTTTTTTTTTTTTTTTTAATGTTTTAAATTTTTTCCATCGTAGTTGATTTACAGTGTTCTTTCTGTTAGTTCCTACAATACAGCAAAATGACCTAGTCATACACATATACATATATTTATATACATTCTTTTTCTCACATTATCCTCCATCATATTCCATCACAAGTGGAGCTGCTGGAGTTCCCATCGTGGCGCAGTGGAAACGAATCCAACTAGGAACCATGAGGTTGCGGGTTTGATCCCTGGCCTCGCTCAGTGGGTTAAGGATCCGGGGTTGCCGTGAGCTGTGGGGCAGGTCGCAGACACGGCTCAGATCTGGTGTTGCTGTGGCTGTGGTGCAGGCCGGCGGCAACAGCTCCAATTAGACCCTAGCCTGGGAACTTCCATATGCCTGTGGTGTGGCCCTAAAAGGACAAAAGACCAAAAAAAAAAAAAAAAAAAAAAAAAAAAAAGTGGAGTTGAATATTCTTATCCCCATTTTCCTGAGGAGAAAATTGAGGCACAGAGAAGTTAAGTGATTTCAACTAGTGAGGACAGAAACCAGAATCTGAATCCAGCAAGTCTGGGTTCAGGATTCAGTTCACTCTGACCTTAACCAATTGGACTGGATTGGTTTTTCAATCTACTCAAAGCCTAAGCTACTGAAGGGAGGATCAGACTAGAGGCAAAGAGTGAAGTCAAAAAGTTCCCGCTCTGGTGCAGTAGGGTTAAGAATCCAGCCTTGTCTCTGCAGCAGACAGCTTTGATCCCCACCCCAGTGCAGTGGGTTAAGGATCCAGTGTTGCCACAGCTGCGACCTATGTCACAGCTGCAGCTCAGACTTGGCCCATGGCCCGGGAACTTCCATGTGCCTCGGGTGCGGCCATTAAAAAAAAAAGAAAAAAAAAAATGTTGAGTGATCTGTAGCAATCACAAACAATGGTGGGTGTGAGAATGAAGAGGAGAAGCGATGGAATCAGACATGAGGCAGAAGAGTTGAGAGGATGTCGTGGCTGATGGGCTGTGAAGTCGGAGAGGTAGGAATGGAGGATGGTGCTGTCTGGCTCCTTTTTTTTTTTTTTTTTGTCTTTTTGCTATTTCTTTGGGCCGCTCCCGAGGCACATGGAGTTTCCCAGGCTAGGGGTCGAATCGGAGCTGTAGCCACTGGCCTACGCCAGAGCCACAGCAACAAGGGATCCGAGCCGCGTCTGCCACCTACACCACAGCTCATGGCAACGCCGGATCCTTAACCCACTGAGCAAGGGCAGGGACCGAACCTGCAACCTCATGGTTCCTAGTCGGATTTGTTAAGCACTGCGCCACGACGGGAATTCCCCGTCTGGTTCCTGATGTTTGGGTGCCCGAGTGAAGGCTGATGCCCTTCCCTGTAATAGGGAACCCAGAAGCCGGCTGGGAAGCTGAGCCAGGGAGGAGGGGAGGTGGAGAATGTATTATTATTATTATTATTTTTGTTTGTCTTTTTAGGGCCACACCTACAGCATAAGGAGGTTCCCAGGTTTAGGGTCTAATCGGAGCTGTAGCTGCTGGCCTACACCACAGCCACAGCAATGTGGGATCCGAGCCGTGTCTGCGACCTACACCACAACTCGAAGCAATGCCGGATCCTTAACCCACTGAGCAAGGCCAGGGATGGAACCCGCAACCTCATGGATACTAGTCAGGTCCGTTAACGCTGAGCCAGGATGGGAACTCTGTGCCGAATGTACTCTGAGACCCATTGAGGTCCAGGTTCTTTTGGGTTCTCGTAGTGGAGAACTCTTTGGTAAACATCTGGAGTTCCCTTCGTAGCTCAGCAGGTTAAGGACCTGACATTGTCTCCTCGAGGATTCGAGTTTAATCCCTGGCCTATTGGGTGACTTAAGGATCAGCCTTGTATAGCAAGCTGCGCGGAGTAGGTCACAGATACAGCTCAGATCCAGTGTTGCCATGGGTATGGTGTAGGCCTCAGCTGCAGCTCCGATTTGACCCCTCGCCCAGGAATTTCCGTATGCTGCAGGGGTGGCCATGAAAAGAAAAAAAATGAATGAATGAATGAATGAATGAATGAACCATCTGGCTTCATGGGAGGAAAAGCAGGCTGGAGGGAGGCACTGAGCAGGATGAGGGCGTCATCCCGTGTGGTTGGCCTGGATCATCCCCTGGAAGAGGGTGTAGTGTGACTGGAGGCCTTGAGACACTGGCCCTGGGGTGCACCTGTGTTCAAAAGAAGCCTGGGGAACTGTGGCAGGAGGAGGAGGGACGCTGGGGAAGGTGTGATGTGAGCGTGGAGGGTTAGGTGATGCGGAGCTCACAGCAAGGCAGGGAAGAAAAGGGCCGACAAGCTTACCCGGGAGTTAGCCTCAGCTAGACTTGTACGCGTCACGAGCAAGTCCCGAGGAAACCTTGACAGCGGGGTGGACTGGACAAAAGATGGAGCAGAACTCAAAGGCTGTCACCTGTGCTGTTGACAAGAGGCAACTGGGAGAAAGTGGTACCAAGCGGGGGAAGGAGGGGCTCTTTTGGAGGCAGGGAGTGCCAGTCGTCACTTTGGTTTTGAGTTCATCCAATTTGAGGTGTAGATAATTGAAGATGGGGCGTTCCCATCTTGGCACAGGGAAAGCGAATCCAACTGGGAGCCATGAGGTTGAGGGTTCGATCCCTGGCTTCGCTCAGTGGGTTAAGGATCCGGCGTTGCCGTGAGCTGTGGTGTAGGTTGCAGAGGCGGCTCGGATCTGCTGTTGCTATGGCTGTGGTGTAGGCTGGCAGCTGTAGCTCCCATGGGACCCCTAGCCTGGGAACCTCCATATGATGCGGTGCAGCGCTAAAAAGACACACACACAAAAAAAAACTCAAAAACAAACAAAGTAATTGAAGGTAGGATTCTTGTTTAGGGAGAAAAAAAGCAGGACTGAGGAATTGATGGTGAGAATTGTTCACGTGCAAGTGATAATTGAAACCATAAAAATGGATGGAAGTACGAGAAGGATAATTGAAAGGAGATGGAAAGGTGACATCTTTAAGGAGGGGAGCCTTGAGTCATTAAGGCCAAACTGGATGGTTTGGAAACGAGGCACCAGACTTGGGAGGGAAACAGAAGGCCATGACTTGGGCCAGGCAGGTGGTTCTGGTTTCAGCAACTCAGCCCCCGGAGTGGATTCGGAGGCTCCTGGAAAGGTGTCTGTCGTCTGGGCTAGAGCACCAGGGATGCTGCACTTTCTGATGACCGGCGGTTGTTAGGCGGGGAGATGAGGTGACCTCGCTCCTTCTCTCCCACCTCTGCCAGCAGGTGTCAGAAGAGCCTGCCACACGTGTGTGACTTTGGAGGCCGAGTCGTGGTTTGATGTCTGTCCCCCCCCGCTTAGGTATGAAGAAATTGATTTGGAAACGGGCATTTTGGAGTCCCGGCGGGACCCGGTGTCCTTGGAGGACGTCTACCCCATTCACATGATCTTAGAGAATAAAGATGGCATCCAGGGCTCGTGCCGGTACTTCAAGGAGAGGAAAAACATCACCAAGGAAATCAGGACCAAGGCGTTACAGCCCCGATGCACAATGGTGGAGGCCTTTGGCAGGTAACTGATCCGAACCCGTGGGAACCTCGCGAGCAGCGTCTTTGGCCTTGTCTCTAGCTTCTTTTGTGAGCATCACGCTGGCTGGGACTAAACGTTGACTTGGAGATCAGGGCCAGAGCCGTGAGCCGTGTCCCCCGCGCAGCTGTCTGACTTGAGCCCCTGCCACTTGCCTCTCAGCCCCTTCCCTGGGCTTCAGCCTGAAGGCACGGCGCTTGTCTCAGCGTCAGGGCTGCGGCCCGTGCTGTTCCTTCTGCCTCAGAATCTTCCCATCGCCGCCTCCTTCTCTTCATTCGGCCTTCAACTCAGCTCCTCTAAAAGTGTCCCCTGGGAGTTCCCGTGGTGGCGCAGTGGTTAACGAATCCGACTAGGAACCATGAGGTTGAAGGTTCAATCCCTGGCCTCGCTCAGTGGGTTAAGGATCCGGCATTGCCGTGAGCTGTGGTGTAGGTCGCAGACGTGGCTTGGATCCCGAGTTGCTGTGGCTCTGGCATAGACCAGCAGGTGTAGCTCCGATTCGACCCCTAGCCCGGGAACCTCCATATGCCACAGAGCAGCCCAAGAAATGGTAAAAAAAGGCAAAAAAAAAAAGTGTCCCCCGGAGCCCAGGCATCATCATGTTAGTCTTTTTGATACCCAAAGTGATCTTAGGTATTTATGTCCCTCTTTCCTCACCAGAGTGTAAATCTCCAGGGCCAGAACCCTGTCTTGTTCAAAGCTGTGTGTCTTGGGTGTTCCCATTGTGACACAGCACAAACAAATCCGACTAGCATCCAAGAGGTTGCGGGTTTGATCCCTGGCCTCGCTCAGTGGGTGAAGGATCCAGTGTTGCCGTGAGCTTTGGGGTAGGTCACAGACGAGGCTTGGATCCTGTGTTGCTATGGCTGTGGCATAGGCCGGCAGCTATAGCTCCAATTACACCCCTAGCCTGGGAACTTACATATGTCTTGGGTGCGGCCCTAAAAAGCAAAAAAAAAAAAAAAAAAAAAAACCCCAAAAACAAAGCTGTGTGTCTTGGATCTAGCATGAGCCTGGCTCCTAAAAACACATGTTGGCTGATGGCTTGTTCCATCGGGTTAGAAGTTGTAACCCCAGGTCTGGTCTTAGACAGACCATGGAAGACCACTGCTCTCTTTTTGACTCAAGGCTGTTTTATCTGTCCAGTTCAGTAGGCGAGTTGATTCACTTGACAGGAACTTCCAGAGTCCCCGTTGTGCCCCAGAACCAGTCTAGGCACTGAGGATGTCCTGGGGAGCCAGTGGATAAGGGGCCCCCTGAATGAGGCCATTTCTGAGAGTCCTCGGTGCTGCAAAGAGTCTGGAAGTGGTCAGAGGTGGGGTCGGACTCTGGTTAGCATTTTCAGGAAGGCCTGAGCTGTTGGCGTCTGAGCAGTGACCCAGATCGTGAGGAGCAGTGGCCTAAAGATGTGGGGGCGGAGGACCAGCAGGGCAGGGTGGCGGCGAGGGTGTGTAGAATGTTCTAGGTGCGAGTTGGAAGTCTGATCTTTGGCCTGAGGGCTCCAAGCAAGGACACAGCAAGCTGCTCTGTTCCCCCGAACGTTGTGTGGGTCTAAGATGGAAACCCCCTCGACTGGGGGATTGGGAACCTCTAAGAAGAAGCAGAAAATGATGGTTCACTAAGGTTCTGCTTTGTCGTATTTCGGTTTTCTTAAGAATCCGTTCAAGCAATTTCTTCCTGCCGTGGCTTCTGATTTGCAGGTGGGGGAAGAAACTGATCATCGTCGCCTCCCAGGACATGCGGTACCGGGCCTTGATCGGCCTGGAGGGCGACCCCGACCTGAAGCTCCCCGACTTCTCCTACTGCATTTTGGAGCGGCTTGGCCGGTCCCGGTGGCAGGGCGAGCTCCAGCGAGACCTCCACAGCACCGCTTTCAAGTGAGGGGGCTGCTTTGCTTCTCTGCTTTAAACACCAGGGCTCCCTGACCCTTGGACCCTGCCCCAGTTGCCCCCTGCCAACCCCCCTGCCAGCAGGGATTTGCTAGCTTATCTCCCACGTTCCTCTCATCCCTGTCACCCGGGTGGTCCCCGAATCCATGGTGCTGGGAGGCATGGTGCCTTCTCTTTGAAGAGGCCCTGGGGAGACCAGAGCATTTATTGTCCACACATTTGGACATTTCGAGAGTGGGAGGCGGAGCTGAGCAGAAGGGATGCTGGAGCAGTGGGCGTAAATTGAGACCATCCGCAAAGCACACTGCATGGTCGCCCTGATTCTGGGCCCTTAGAGGATTGGCGGCCCATGGCCAATCAGCCCCTTGCTAACCTTTATCATCCCGTGTTCCCCACCCGACCCCGGCCATCCCTTTCACTCCGCGTCCCCTGGCCTCTACCCGCCTCTCGCCTTCTGCCTCTCCTGGAGGTGTGCTCTTCGGCTGAGGCTCGGCTGCTCTTTCCAAGGCCACTGTCTCACGGTGATGGTTCTCTTAGATGGACTGGCCACGTGTGTGTCTCTGGTGTCACCTCCGGAGAGAGGCTGTCTGCGCTCTGGGGTGAAAACCACCTGCAAAGTGAAATGAATGCCCACACTCTTCCTCTTGTCCAGGGTTGATGCTGGGAAGCTCCACTATCACAGGAAAATTCTGAACAAAAACGGACTCATTACGATGCAGTCCCATGTGATCCGATTACCCACGGGAACCCAGCAGCACTCGATCCTCCTCCTCCTGAACCGGTTTCACATGGACAGGTACAGTGTGTAGACGGCAGAACGCTTCCCGACCTCTCTGTCTGAGCCTGTGTCTTAGGCCTTTAAAACTCACGGAGACAAGAGTTCGTGTTGTGGTGCAGTGGAAGAGAACCCTGACTTCTCCATTTTTACTGCCTTTCAATGAATGAAGGAATCAATGAAGGCACAGATGTCGACTGCCTTCAAAAGACAAAAAAGGGAGTTCCCATTGTGGCACAGCGTAACGAATCCGACTAGGAACGTTAAGGTTGCAGGTTCGATCCCTGGCCTCGCTCAGTGGGTTAAGGATCTGGCATTGCCGTGAGCTGTGGTATAGGCTGCAGACACGGCTTGGATCTGGTGTGGCTGTGGCTGTGGTGTAGGCCGCAGCTGTAGCTCTGATGGGACCCCTAGCCTGGGAATCTTAATATGCCGTGGGTGCAGCCCTAAAAAGCGAATGTATCTGCCTATAAAGAAGACGTAAAATTGTGTCTCATGTAATTTTTAAACTAGCGTGTTGAAATTCTGGATATCGTGGTGGCCTAAAGTAGGCTTCTTGGTACACCAGATTATTTAAATTATTTATTAATTAATTATTTACCATTAAATTGATGGGTGTTTTACTCTAAATTCTAATGGCCAAATATCTTGAGGAAGGAGACCTGGGTTCATGTCTTGTGCCTGAATTTTATAAAAGCTTAACTTCTTCATGAAATAATCCCTGTCTTTCCTTACCAAGTGATTTGTAAGGAATGTATATATAGTTGCTTCCTAAACTTTAAATTTTTTTTTTTTTTTTGGCATTTTAGGGCTGCACCTGCAGCATATCAAAGTTCCCAGGCTAGGGGTCGAATTGGAGCTGCAGCTACCAGCCTACACCACAGCCACAGCAATGCAGGATCCGAGCTGCATCTGTGACCTACCCCACAGCTCATGGCAATGCCAGATCCTTAAGCCACAGAGCACAGCCGGGGATGGAACCATCCTCACGGATCCTAGTCGGGTCCATTAACTGCTGAGCCACAATGGGAACTCCCTAAACTTTAAAGTATCATCGGAAGATGCAAGGCATTTTAAAGAGTCATTTCATTAAAGTTTTAGCCAGACAGTCTGGTCTGTACACGGCCACTAGTTAGGGGGCTGTGACTGTGTGACTGAACCACTCAGTGCCCCAGGCTCTCCTGTTGTAAAACAAAGGAGTTGGGCCGGATGATCTCTGAGACTTAGGACCAAGGTTCTGTAGTTTGATAATGTTATTTAAATCTTGTCATTTAAAAAAAAAAAACCCAAAAAACAAAAAAACAACTGGCAATCTTTAGCAGGAGCTCCGAAAAAATGAACGTTTTTGTGTTTCTCACAGGAGGAGCAAATACGACATCCTCATGGAGAAGCTTTCGGGTATGCTGAGCACCCGGAGTAACCACATAGAGACGCTGGGAAAGCTGAGGGAGGAACTGGTGAGCTGCCCGGGGCTTCACACGAGCGGGGCTGACTCCATCTGTGCTGCAGTGGAGATCTTTGTCAAGTGTAGATTCAGTGCGTTGCAATTAAAAGCCCTCTTATGGACCTGACCCTCCCCAACCGTGAAACAAGCAGGATTTTCCTTTGCTTTACAGGATGTAAGAAGGCTCAGTCTTTTTTTTTTTTTTTTTTGGTCTTTTTGGGGCCGCACCTGAGGCCTATGGGGGTTCCCAGGCTAGGGGTCCAATCGGAGCCACAGCTGCTGGCCTACGCCACAGCCACAGCCACGCAGGATCTGAGCTGCATGTTCGACCTACACCACAGCCCCAGGCAACGCCGGATCCTTAACCCACTGCGCGAGGCCAGGGATTGAACCTGCATCCTCATGGATCCTAGTCAGATTCATTTCCATTGCGCCACGACGGGAACTCCAGAAGGCTCAGTCTAATTGAAATCCTTCCTGCTTTTGATTGGCCTCCTCCATTTTCCGCAGGCTTTGCACTAAGCCTTGCTGTAAAGGTTCACGTGGAATGGTCAGCCTGGGCATTCAGATTGACTTTTGTGATCAAGCTTGCAATTATGTTCCCACTGGTCGGATGCCTAATTAACAGAGTGACTCTACTGAGGAGGAGGAGGTGGGACAACAGGGGAACAAGCGATTCCTGACCTGCTTCACCTTTGGGCGAAGGAACAGAGGCCGTGGTGCAGTGAGAGGAGGAAAGCGGGGTGGGGACCCTGCTTCCGGTCCAGGTAGAATAGTCTTCAGTGGAAGTTAGGAAAGCCATGACATTGGAAGTGGGAGGAAGATAAAACTGTCCTGTACGTTAAGTAATAGAACCTAAAGCCAGGGTTTGGGGATGGTAATAATTCGTTCCCCAAAGGAGCGTGGCTTAGAGTCTGGCTAGTGACTCCAGGAAGGTCTTGCCCCTTACCTTGTGCTGCTGCCCTGGTGAGGCCCTGCTCTCTGGTGTCACTGTACACAGGGAAGGGCTCCTTCTGTGCTGCTAAATGCATTGTGTGCCCAGGTCTTTTTAAAGCGAGGTTGGAGTTCCCGTCGTGCTGCAGTGGTTAACGAATCCGACGAGGAACCATGAGGTTGTGGGTTCAATCCCTGGCCTTGCTCAGTGGTTTGGGGATCCGGCGTTGCCGTGAGCTGTGGTATAAGTCACAGACGTGGCTCAGATCCTGTGTGGCTGTGGCTGTCGTGTAGGCTGGCGGTTGCAGCTCTGATTAGACCCCTAGCCTGGGAACCTCCATATGCCGCCCCTGCAGCCCTAAAAAGAAAAAAAGAAAAAAAACCAACAGAGGTTATGGGAGTCCTCGAGGTGGTAGAGGGGTTAAGGATCTAGTGGTGTCTCTTGGGAGGCACAGGTTCAATCTCCAGCCCAGGACAGTAGGTTAAGGATCCAGCATTGCTGCAGTTGTAGCGTAGTTAGCAGCTGCAGCTCGGATTGAACCTGTGGCCCAGGAGCTTCCATATGCCGCAGGTGTGGCCAAAAAATGAAGGAAAAAAAAAAAAAAAAGCAGAGGCCATGAACCAGGTCTTGAGGGTCAGCTTTGGCCTCCACATGGTTAAAAGAGAACTCTGCCTTAGCATTTTTTCAAAATTGAGATTTTACATCAAAATCTAGGTTGCCAGCTTCCCTTGAAATAATCGGAGCCTCTGATCAGCCTGGGCTGCAGTCTCTCATGACAGCAGTTATCTGGAGCTGGTCATGTGCTAGCCAGTGTGCCCTGAGCCCCCAGGCCCCTCACCTCCTGTCAGCTCTCAGACACTCAAGGCAGTGCCATTTGTCACTCCGGGAGCACTGCTGTTTAGAAGGAGATAAATATGTCTGGGTATTTGAATGTCTATCAAAAGTGGGGCATAAGGAGTTCCCATTGTGGCTCAGCCGGTTACAAACCCGACTAGTATCTCTGAGGATGTGGGTTCGATCCCTGGCCTCACTTGGTGGGTTAAGGATCCAGCATTGCCGTGAGCTGGGGCATGGGTTGCAGACGCAGCTCGGATCCTGTGTTGCTGTGGCTGTGGTGTAGGCCGGCAGCTGCAGCTCTGATGGGACCCCCAGCCTGGGAACTGCCATATGCTACAGGTGCAGCCCTAAAAAGTGGAAAAAAAGAAAAAAGTGGGGAATAAAAGCCTGATGAGGCCTCTTCCTGAGAGACCCTGTTCAAAATGAAGGCAAGTCCTACTTGCTCAGCAAAGAAATATCTGCCTGCTTTGTCCTTGGTACTGTGTGCCCAGGCCCGCTGGGGACTGAGCCCCTCTGCCCTGCTGTGTCACTCGCCGGTGGAGAGACCGGGGGGTGAGCCTGGTCTCAGGCCAGCCCTGTGGATGATCTGAGCGACAAAATGTGACTGACACAGGACTTTGTTTAGTCACTTAGTCATTTGTTTATTCTCTCAACCAGTACTTGAGGGAGTGTCGGCTCGGAGTCAGAGCTGCGTTCCGTGCCGCAATGACGAGTAGTAACCGGGGGCTCGAGGTCTCCTGCCGTCGTCATGCAGTCTGATCGGAGGGGCCACATGTGACCACACACTCAGGCCAGGCTGTCCCTCGGAAGCGTGTGTCTGAGCCCCGTGAAAGGAGCCATGGGCTTCCTCAAGAGAGCTGGGCAGCTCCCGAGAGGATTAGAGGGAGCAGGTGTTCCCCAAGGCACCACACCTTGGAGCAAAGGCTTGTTTTTGAGGGGGGGCGTGACGGGGGGGGCAGCCAGGTGGCCGCGTTCCCCGGGCAGGAGTAGTAAGAGACGTGGCTGGAAAGGCAAGTTGGGGCCCAAGAGAAAGGTCTAGAAAGAAAGAGTGCCAGGCCGCGGAGTTAGGTTTTAGCCTTTAGCCTCATAAACAGCTGGCGGTGGTTTATAAGTGGAGATGTTGCAAGAGACAAGTGTTCAGGAAATGAACTGATGGTAGAGGGGAGACAGGGCGGCCCGGGGCTGTGGCCTCGGGCCGGGTGAGCCCCTGGCTGGAATGGTCTATGATATTTTGGGGGGCGGCACTAGCAGGACCTGGCGAGTGACTAAAGCCAGGGTGTGTTGGGGAGGCAAGGGGGCAGGAGCCCTGCTGCCTGGCTTGAGTGGCGGCCCCTCCCTGGACGGGAGCTGGAGGCAGCTTCTGCTTGATCACTGCCAAGCTGCCCCCCTACTGCCCCCCGGAAGCCGGTGCCTGACCCCCATAGACATTCAGCACGTGTTTGCTGCCTGTGTGTATGACTAGAGTGTTCAGAAAGAGGAATGAGTTTGTGTGGGGACGAGGCACGTGACAAATTTGATTTTGGGCTTGATCGAGTATGAAGATCTTCTGGGACTTTGGCTTGGCGACGCCTAGTGAGCAGCTGGAAAGTGATGGGGGGGTGTGGGGGGGCAGGGAAAGCCGAGCGGGATTTGGTGAATAATCAGCCCCTGGAGGAGGTGGATGCCATGGGTGTGGGGGCTGTCTTTTGGGGGAGTGGGCGAGGCTTCTTTCACCTTCCGCCGGACAGACTGAGCGAGCCCTCGGGGACAGGCCCCCTCAAGGCAGGGACTCCATCATCCTCCCTCGCTTAGGACCGTCCCGGGCTCAGGGCCATCTGTTGAGGGCCGGGGTTTGATGGATGGGTTTCTTCCCCAGCGCCGGGGGCACGGCTAGATTAACGATAGATGCCAGTTCCAAGCCAGTGGCTTGAACGAGCCATATGCCAGTCGACTCTCATTTCCTGATAACCGTATGTGCTGCTGCCCAGCAGCCAGCGCGCGGGCTCCCCCGAGAGGTGATCACACATGCGTGGATACAAGGAAACCTGGGAGACTCCACCAGCCCCTCGTGGTCGCGAGTGCCTCCTGCTGCCCCGCCCAGAGCTGACAGTGGCGGTCACTTGGCTGCCTGCTCCAGAGGTGGCGAAAGCAACGCTCACAGCGGCCAGGCAGGTGGTGGGAGTTAGTGGAACAGGCCAAGTGTCAGACAATGTTTTGGTATCGGTAGGAAGTCAAGACGTATTTAGCTTTCCTCTTACCTGCCATGGGACAAAAGCCCTGCAGAAACGGGGAGACACAGGAACTGAGCTTTAAGGGTTCGGGCGGGCGGGAGGAGAAGGTGGGCCGTCCAGGCTGGCGTGGCTGCAGCTGGTCCTTGCCTCCCGCCCGCTGCTGCTCTCCGGAACCACAGGCCTGGCATTTGTTGCCAGATGCTGTTTTTCCAGAGAAGCCAGAATCTGTTTTTTGACATAAAATCTCTCGCTTTTCAATGCTGGCAAGTAAGTTACCTTAAAACCAAACCAAACCAAACCCGCGTAGATGAAAAACATGTGGCCTGCCCTGGAGGCTGCTCTTCGGGAGCTCTGACAGTCGGGAGTGAGAGCACCAGTGGTCGTTTTGGGTGTCTTGTCGTCGTCGTCACCTCCCAGCAACGTGAGTGGGAGGCTGGATGTACTCGTCCTCAATTTGTTGAAACTTCACAGACTAAATATTTTAAAGTATTTTTTAAATTTTTTTCTATTCCACTGCCTGTGGAGGCGTGTGTGTGCTGGGGGTGTATCTGTTAGTAATTAATACGCTTCTTTAGTTAAACCATGACAATATGAAAAGCTTCACAGGGAAATCTCCTAGCACTGCCCCCGTTGGCCTCATCCTCACCCCCCCTTTCAGGATCTCTAGACAAATCTCTTGCCCCGTCTAGTAATCAAAAGGTAGGATGGCGAGTTCCCTGGCGGCCTAGCAGTTAAGGGTTCCATCCCTGGCCTGAAACTTCCGCATGCTGCAGGCGCAGCAAAAACAAAAACAAAGGTTCGAGTTGTGGCTCGGCGGTAATGAACCGGGCTAGGATCCACAAGAACGCGGGTTCGATCCCTGGCCTCGCTGAGTGGGTAGAGGATCCGGTGTTGCCCTGAGCTGTGGTGTAGGTCATAGACAGGGCTCGGATCTGTCGTCGCTGTGGCTGGCAGCTGTAGCTCCAGATTAGACCCCTCTAGCCTGGGAACTTCCATGTGCTGTGGGTGCAGCCCTCAAAAAAAGAAAAAGAAAAAAGAAAAAAAAACCACCCCAAAACCAGAAACAGTAGGATGGTTTCTGCCCAGACTTGCTTTGGTCCCTGAACAAGGTGGCTTGGTCATTAGTCATTAGGTTGCTAGGTCCTTAGTGCCGCCTGCATTTCCTCTTTCAAGATAATCGGTTAACTCTGGCCCCAAACTTGTGTCTGTTTACATGACCCCCCCCAGGGGCGTCGGACACCTTGCGTGTCCCTAACAGCGGCGCGTGAATTTCCTTTCGGCAGGGGCTGTGCGAGAGGACGTTTAAGCGCCTGTACCAGTACATGCTGAACGCAGGGCTGGCGAAGGTGGTGTCGCTCCCCTTACAAGAGATCCACCCTGAACGGGGACCATGTAAGACCAAGAAAGGTAAGGGCAGCCTCAGCGCGTCCCTGGGCTTCGCGGACCGCTTCCACCTCTCTGTTCCGCAGGGCTGGGCTCAGGACCTTCTGTATGAAACGGGCTCAGGAGGCGTTTGCTGGATGAAGGCAGTTCTGACTCCCAGCAGACATCTCTCTGTGAATGTCCCTCCACCATCGCACCCTCCTGGGGTCCAGACACCAAATTCATCTTCTCCTTCTTGTGATCAGCCTCTGTTCGTTGTTCAGCCAGCGCGTTTGACGTACCTAATCCGTGTCACGTGATGGCATTCTCTAGCCCTGCAAGCAGGTGGTGGTATTAGCATTTTACGCGTAAGAAAATTCATGTTAAGAGCTGCCAAGGGGAGTTCCCGTCGTGGCTCAGTGGTTAATGAACCCAGCAAGTATCCATGAGGACGCAGGTTCAATTCCTGGCCTTGCTCAGTGGGTTAAGGATCCAGCGTTACCGTGAGCTGTGGTGTTGGTCGCAGATGCAGCTCGGATCTGCTATTGCTGTGGCTGTGGTGTAGGCTGGCAGCTGCAGCTCTGATTCAACCCCTAGCCTGGGAACCTCCATATGCCTCAGGTGAGGCCCTAAAAAGACCAAAAAAAGGCGCCAGGTGACTTATAAGTGGTTAAGCAAAATCAGGAGGTGGCGGAGGTGAGATTCGACCCTTCTGAGAAAGGTAAATGAAGGACAATAGACGGTAAAACTGTAAAAGCCTTCCTCAGTCCTTTGTTTTTCTGTCTCCTTGATGTTTATCCCATGTTTATCCGTCCCAATTAACCCAAGTCATTTCCAAAGCTGAGGGTCAGAGTGTTCAGTCGAAGATGCAGAAGGGATCGATGCGTCTATCCTCATTCTTGCCAGCTCCTCCCGAGAGAGGATGGGGATATAGACGGAATAAACCCCCAAGAACAAAGAGGCTAGGACAGGAAGTGGCACCAGAGAGAGTCCGCGACCACAGTTCTGTGCTCAGAGGCAGGTGAGCCAATGGAAACTGACCGAACCGATGGGGAAAGCTGAACACCTGTGCAGGGCGGTATCCCAGAGTGGACACCTTAGGCCTGAATTAAACCAGGGGCCTCTGGAGGCACCAGTTGGATGAGGCCAGAGATTATTGAGGAGTAGTCTGCGTGAAGAGCCGTTGTACCCCAGGTCCCCTCCGATACTTGGCCAAGCGAAGATGCCTTTTCCCCAGAGACAGGTCTGGACTCCGTGGCTGAGTCTTTTCTCATCAGGACCTCCAGTGAGTCCTTTTCCTTGGACCCCCCCCCCGCCCCGCCCCTGCACCCAAAAGAAGAATCCCAGCCAGTGACAGCGTGCAGGTCTGATAACAGGGCTGTGTGACAGTCTCCACACACGACAGATGGGTGTCCTCTCTGCCTCTCCCCCTGCGACCCCTAGAGCATGGGCAGCCAGGCTTATAGTCCCCGAAGGCAGAGGCTGGAGGCATCTTTGCTGCAGAAACTGACCCGTCGCAGAGAAAAGTCTTCTGGATCCTGAAATTTAGGGGTTTCCCAGCACAATCGCTCACTCTCCATGGAAGCCCGCACAGTGGTGACCTCACCCATCCTTCTCCCCACCCTGCAAAACACAGGACTTTCAGGCAGCAATTTAAGGTCTCACCAAACATTTGAGAACTGTAGCATGACGTTAACGGAAACAAACCAACTTAGGAAGTAGAAATAAAGTGAGGAGTAGAAGAAAACGCAAGTGAATCCCTGAAGAGAGAGAAGACACCGCATCCATGAAACCAGAGCAAGAGGCTGTAAAGGAGGGACAGGCAGAACATAAAAAAGAAAGAACGATTATTGCAATGAAAGATTTAGTGGAAGGAAAGATGGTGAGATAAAGGTGAGAGAAATCTCCTGGAAAGAAAGACACTCAAAAGGGATGGAAGTAGGAGAGGTCAGGTGCGAAAATAAGAGGCTGAGCCTAAAAGATCCATCGGCCACGCGGAAGGGGCCAGAAGAGGGAGGGGTGGGTGTGTGTGTGTGTGTGTGTTGGGGAGTAGGGAGGGCGAGATGACAGGAAATGACACAGGGAACATTCTCAGATCTGAGGGATGTTAGTTCTAGATCAGAAGACCTAGCAGATGCCTAGCAAGATGAATGCAGAGAAATCCACCCCAGGGTCCAGCAGCCTGAAATTTCAGAAGCCTGGGGCTGCAGAGCCTCCATCAGACTTCCCAGTCGTAAGAGAAGCTGGAAGACCTTGGAGCAGCATCCTCCGCTTTTTGAAAAGGATGGACTTTCACCCTGGACATCTTTATTCAGCTTTACCATCAATGAGGTGGGAGAAGAAGGACGTCCTCAGACAGGCGGGTCAGAAACAATTCATCTCTCGTCTCCCACATGCCCTTTTCGGGGCTCCAGGAGGATGTACGCCATCAAATGACAGACTAAGCCAAGAGACAGGAAAACTTTGGGTCCAGGAAGCAGGGAGGACAAGAGAAAACCTGGGGAGATGATGAAGGGACGTTATGGCGACAGACTCCAGGGGAGGGAAGTAAGTCCACGCGGAAGATCAGTCGCCTAGTGCCTGTGACCGCGTGTAAGGAAAGCTGTAGGCCGCCGAGTGTGAGTGTGAATTAGTGATGGGTTCCCAGAACACCAAGCACACGAGAAAAAGGTACTCACATCAGGTGAACCTGAAAAGGTGTATAATTTTTTTTTCCGTCTTTTTAGGGCCACACCCTTGGCATATGAAGGTTCCCAGGCTAGGGGGCCACATCTGACAGCGGATTTGGTTGGCCTCGTGGTGTTTATTTCAGTCGTTGTTGTTAGCATTTTGTTTTATTTTGTTTATTTTTATCTTTTTAGGGCTACACCTGCGGCATATGGAGGTTCCCAGGCTAGGGGTTGATTCAGAGCTGCAGCTGCCGGCCTCCACCACAGCCGCAGCAACGCAGGATCGGAGCCATGTCTGTGACCTACACCACAGCTCACGGCAACACCGGATCCTTAACCCACTGAGCAAGGCCAGGGATCGAACCTGCAACCTAATGGTTCCTAGTTGGATTCATTTCCGCTGCACCGTGATGGGAACTCCAGCATTTTAAATGTCAGAAGTTTTACCTACCAAGTCGGCATGTCAGCTTTTCAATAAAGTCAGGCAACACTGAGCTGTGTCCTTCAATAGAGGGCACCCGCCTTCCCCGTTCACCAGGGGCACCTGCTTCCTGTTGTGTACCCAGCAGCCAGCTTCACTCTGGCATGTCATCCACCTGACTTGGAGCTGTCTCCGTGTCACACCATTAAGTGGTCCTGGTTTTCTGGCGGCCCAGTGCTGGGAAGAGAAGCCCTCAGAGAGGAAGGGCAGCAGGACTCCGAGTACGGATTCTAAGGACGGCGGTGGCGAAGTTAAGAGGGCAGGGACCGAAGGTGGTGAGCATTCGTCAGTTGTCACCCGCACGGGCATTGAGCCCGTTCAGGGGCTCATCCCATCCCTGCGTGGTCTCGTCACCAGCTCAGCTGTCGAGGCTTACGGGCAGGCTGTCCCTCACTTCCCTGCCACCGGCGTCCTGGTTACCTGGGACTTCTCCCAACTTCGTCATGAGCTGCTTGAGGGCAGTGGCCACGCCCCTCACATACTTTGCCCTTAAGGCCTGTGCAGCCTCTGCCCAGAACAGAGCCAGTGCTGAGTCAGTAAATGTTTAGCACCTTTAATTCCATCAGATGCTCCTTCAGTGACTTACCTCGTGCAGGAGACAAGGGGTACACAGTTTTAGTCTTTTCTTGCCTTGAGCTGTGTCGTCGCAGTTTGCAAAATTACCATAACCCCTTCCCTCTGGGGCGTTACGGAGTAGACAAGACATAAATATTAAATAAAGATGAGAGATTGCTCCATGTAAATTTGCAGGTGCTCCTGGATGTATGAGTTGTTTCTCAAAGCCTGTAAACAAAGAGTTTGGATTTCGACACATTTCCAGTGCATTAGAGAAAGCTGCAGTGATCTGTCTTGCAAAAGGCTCCCCCCCCCCAAAAAAAAACCACCTTGGTAATGAATACCGTCACCCCAAATGGATCCGTTTTGCAAATTTGGATTATTTTCTTCAAGTGTTTCGCAGTCATTCTGTGTTTGTTAATTTGGGCTGAGAACAGAAGGGAAGAGGAACAAATTAACTTTGTAATCCCTTAGAAGCTGATCGCAGTGGGACGCCGTTGACAGAAGTCAGGGCTCCCTGGGGCTGATGACCCAGGCAGGCGTTAAGCGGGTGTCCCAGGTTCAGTGGCAAGACGGGTCCAATTTGAAGAAGACAGGGTGGTTCTAGCATCTGTACCTCCCTATTTATGGTGTGTGGACTCTTCCCCTGGGCTGTTTGCCCTGTGACTCTTAAGAAGTAAAAAAAAAAAAAAAAGAAAGTTCATCTCCTGGGATAGACCATGATGGAAAAGAATATAGAAAAAGAGTGAATATATATAAAACTGAGTCACTGTGCTATTCAGCAGAAAATGGAACAACACTATAATAACAATAATAAAAGTCATCTCTAAGTCAAAAAAAAAAAACATGTTCAGTAAGATTACGTGACAGAGATCAGTATACCAGTCAGTTGTATTTCTATACATCTGTAATGAGCAATCTGAAAATGAAATGAAGACAGTTCTGTTCACAATACCCTAAGGGAGAATAAAAGAATAAAAGACTTGGAATAAATTGAACAAAACAAGTATAAAACATATACTCTCCGGAGTTCCTATTGTGGCTCAGTGGAAGCGGATCTGACTAGCATCCATGAGGACCCAGGTTCGGTCCCTGGCCTCACTCAGTGGGTTAAGAATCTGGCATTGCCGTGAACTGTGGTATAGGTTGCAGACGCTGCTCGGATCCTGTGTGGCTGTGGCTGTGCTGTAGGCCGGCGGCTACAGCTCCAATTTGACTCCTAGCCTGGGAACCTCCATATGTCGCAAGTGCGGCCCTTAAAAAAAAAAAATACTCTTAAAAACTATAAAATGCTGTTGACAGAAATTCAAGATAGAAGTAAATGGACCATATGACCCAGCAATGCCACTCTTGGGCATATATCCGGACAAAACTTTCCTTAAAAAAGACACATGCCCCCGAATGTTCATTGCAGCTCTATTCACAATAGCCAAGATATGGAAACAACCCAAATGTCCATCAACAGACGATTGGATTAGGGAGACATGGTATATATACACAATGGAATACTACTCAGCCATAAAAAAGAACAAAATAATGCCATTTGCAGCAACATGGGTGGAACTAGAGACTCTCATCCTGAGTGAAATAAGTCAGGGAGTAATAAATACCATATGATATCACTTATAACTGGAATCTAATATCCAGCACAAATGAACATCTCCACAGAAAAGAAAATCATAGACTTGGAGAATAGACTTGTGGCTGTCCGGGGGGGAGAGGGAGGGAGTGGGAGGGAATGGGAGCTTGGGGTTAACGGATACAAACTATTGCTCTTGGAATGGATTTTCACTGAGATCCTGCTGTGTAGCACTGAGAACTATGTCTAGATACTTATATCGCAACACAGCAATCGGAGGAAAAAGTATGTACCCATGTCTGTGTAATTGGGTCCCCATGCTGGACAGTGGGGAAAAAAAAAAACGGGAAAACATCTGCTGTTCATAGGTCAGAAGACTCAACATTGTTAAGATATCAGTACCCCCCAAGCTGAGATTCAGATTCCACCCAGTTCCTATCAGAATCCCAGCTGAATTCTTTGTGGGAGTTGATAGGCTAAGTGTAAAATCCATGTGTGATTGCAAGGTGCCCAGAAAGCTAAAACAATCCTGAAAAAGAAGAATCCAGTAGGAAGACTCATACTTTGCAATTTCCAAACTTACTGCAAAGCAGCAGTAATGCAGACAGCATGGTATTGGCCCAAGAATAGACCTACTTAGAGGTGAGTGGAGTAGAATTGAGAACCCAGACGTGAACCCACATGCCTGTGGCCTTTCAGCCAGGGTGCCAAGACCATTCAGTGAAGAAAGAAGCCAGTCGCAAAGGCCATTGCTCTGTGATTCCATTTAGGGAAGATTCCAGAATAGGAAAGTAGAAGGAGATTAGTGAGTGCTTAGGGCTGGGGTGGGGGCTAAGAGGGGCCATAGCTAAAGGTGTGAAGTGATGAAAATGTTCTAGAATGGGCTCGTGACAGGTGCCTGTTACCTGGGATTGTACTAGAAAACCATTGACTTGTGTAGTTCACCCGTGTGAATTTCGTGGTGTGTGAATTCTATCCCAGTCAAGTTCTTAGAACTACAACAA
Organism: Sus scrofa; assembly: GCF_054392235.1. Lineage (NCBI taxonomy): Eukaryota > Metazoa > Chordata > Mammalia > Artiodactyla > Suidae > Sus > Sus scrofa. The sequence goes on from NC_139385.1 coordinate 19,264,758, forward strand.
AAAAATAAAAAAACCAAGAAACACAGCACAGGATAGCAAACTAAATAACGGCTATTAAGACGGCAAAGGTGGACGTTTAAAAAGTTACAGTAGGATTAAAGTCTACAAGCTAACAAAAAAGGAGGATTAAAATGCAATGAAACACATATAAAGGTTTTAAAGAGCTTTGAAACCGGAAAACTGGAATTAAAAAGAACGAAGATCAGAAACAGAAAGGATGAAGGGCGGGCGTAAACATGAAAAGCAGAGAAGGATGTCAGGAAAGTTTAAAGCCTGGGAAATGAATGGCGCCGGAGGGAAAACAGCTCAGGTCGTTAAAAATAGCGAGATTCCTTCAAGTGAGAAGTGACAAGATGGATTAAAGAACACCAGCTCGAATAGGAAGAGTCATCACCATCATTCATAATTAAATAAAAGAAACAGACACTTGGATGTGGCCAGAAGTGTTCAAGGCAAGAACTTGAAAGAGGCCGAGGTAAAAGCCTCAGTGGCATAAATTCTGGGCCTTGGGTGTCTTCACTCAGGGTCAGTGGCAGCCCTCCCCAGGGGGCGCGGGTGCCCTGGGTGTGGGGGCACCCTTGTGGGAAACCAGTCCTTCCCTCTGCCTCCCGGAGGACACAGGTGCTCGAACTCTCGGCCCGTGGGAACTCTCAGCCCGTGGGCTGTCCAAGCTGTGCAGTGGAAGGAAGGGGCTGGTGGCAGGTGGAAAGGGGCGGGGCCTGGGGCGGCCTCCCGAGGTGCAGACGTGCCGTGGAGACAAGGGACTGGCGACATTGTCCTCGGGACCTTGCTGTGGTGTGGCTGGCCGATGGCTTCGGGGTTCAGGGGATGAGAAGGGGATGCTTCCCCCTGCTCAGAGGAGCCCAGGGGCTGGTGCTGGGGCTTGTAAGCACAGGGCTGGCCACAGAGGGGAGCAAGGGCCCCGTGAGATCTGTCTGCACGGTGATGTTTCGTTCTTGACCAGCGCCCCGCTCAGAGCCCTGGAGAAAGGCTCGCTCTGGCCATGATGCTCATCACTGCAATTCTGCCCAGGCCTTTGCACTCTTTAAGGATTCTTTCTCGCTCTAAGAATCTTAAGACTTGAGGGATCCACCCCGAGGCTTCAGGAGGCAGTACCTGCCCTGGGCGTTGAATGATGCCTGGTCCAGGGAGTGAGCGCAGGCCATGTGACACCTGCACCTGCGACCATTAAGTCCCTCTGGCACCTCTGCCTCCAGAGAGAGGCTGGGCCTGACTCACAGGCAGTGGAAGCAGGGTGGGCGAGCGCCGGGGTCCGAGGAGGGCACGGGGCTGGAGGCTGGCTCCAAGGGCAGAGGATTTCTGCAGCAGGCCTGCTTCCCTCCAGACCCCCTTCCAGGTCCACCGGGAACTTCCAGTCATGCCTCCGGAATGAAAAAGAAAATCTCCTCTGCTTGGCGTGCAAACGACTGAAGTCTCATTTATTTTTAGCCTCATTCCTGCTTCCTCTCCCACCACCACGCCTTCCCAAACTGGCTGCCCCTTTCCCACCTCTGTGCCTTTGCCGGGGCGCTGCCTTCTGCCTGGAATGCCTGTCTCCTCTTCCAAAACAGATCCGTGTCCATAGCACAGAATCAGCTGTTCCATGTTGGGGACCTGGGACCTACCTGAGTAGGTCCCCGTCTCCCTTACAAGCTGTTGGGAACTTGGACAAGTTAGTTAACGCGTCTGTTCCTCAGTGGCTTCGTCTTGGTGCCTCCTAGGGGAGTCCGGATGCTGTTGCTCTGCCTCGTACCTCTCTCCTGTTAAAGCCACTGGCGCGAGCTGCTTCTTTTCCCACGTGGTGCGTTCGTAGGCTGAGGCCAGCTGCCACTCGATAGTCTGAAGGCAGGTGCTCCGCCTCAGAGTGTGGCGACTTGTCCTGCCCCTTGGTCCCTCCTGATCGTTTATATTATTCAGAAAAGCTGGGTCTGGAGAGGCTTCCGTGTGGGCCTCTTACCAATGGCAATTTTGCCTCTCTGAGTTTGCTCCTGGGAAGAAAGTCCTACTCTGGGGATCACGGGGTTAAAGGCCTCCCCACCTACTCTAGAAAGGTCCTAGAACCTGTGCACACTGCTGCCCCACCTTAGTGACAGCAGGTATCGGCTTCAAGGGGCAAAGCTGTGTTTCCTTCTCTCCACGATACCGCCTGCGAGCCTGCCGCGTGTGGGGCACCGGGGGGCCGAGGGTGCCAAGGGAAGGAGACGGGCCTGGTGCCCACCATCACGCAGCTTGTCGGGAGCAGAGGCTGCCGATTCTTTCACAGGCCCAACACGACACCTCGTCATCCCTCTCATGTTCCTCTCTTGGTCCACCAATTATATCTACATTTTTTTTTAAGAAGCAATTCCACGGAGTCCGTTTTCGAGGCTCATGCCCCAAGGCGTGCAGTTGTAAATGCTCCAAACTTGCCGCCGTGTGTGGCCTTTCCCGGGGCCTCTGGCTCTGCCGCAGCCGCCCTGAGTCCCCACCGTGGACTCGTGTGCCTGTGCCCAGGGACCGACGTCATGGTGCGCTGCCTCCGGCTGCTGAAGGAGTTCAAGCGCAAGGTCGAAGACGACCAGGACGACGACGAGGACGAGGAGGCCATCTCCAAGGTCGTGCCTCCGGTGGACATTGTCTACGAGCGGGACATGCTCACGCAGACCTACGAGCTCAGTAAGTCCTGTCCCCACGCCTGCGGGCACAGGGTCCCCGGCCTTTTGAGTTGGGACCTGTTTTGGTCGCGTGTCCAATGAGGGCTGCACCGTTGAGCATGTCAGGCAGCAGGAAGCACCCGGGCCCTCAAAGGGTTTAGGCTTGGGGGTCAGATTGGACTTGGAATCCTTGCTCTGCCCCTTTCCTGGTGGCTCGAGACTGTGGCAAGGCCTCCAAGCCTCAGTTCCCTCATCTGTAAAATGGGGATAGTACCTCCCGTAGCATGTGAGAGGACTCAGTGGAGGGTTAAAATATCTGAGGTAGTGTCTGGTATGGAGAAAGTGCTAAAAAAATTAGCTACTGGAAATTCCCATTGTGGCTCAGCGGTAACAAACCCGACCAGGATCCATGAGGACGTGGGTTCAATCCCTGGCCTCCATCAGTGGGTTAGGGATCCAGCATTGCCGTGAGCTGTGGTATAGGTTGCAGAAGTGGCTTGGATCCCATGTGGCCAGTGGCTGTGGTGTAGGCCTGCAGCTGCAGCTCTCATTTGGCCCCTAGCCTGGGAACCTCCATATGCCGCGGATGTGGCCTAAAAAGACAAGAAAAAAAAAAGAGAGATTAGCTTTTAGAATTATTACTCAAAGATTTGACAGCCACCTACCATCTTCTAAAATAGGTCTGCAGTCACTATAGGCGGAGGGTTATAGTGATGAAGGGGGCAAAAGACGTGTCTCCCCATTCCTCCTCCTTCCCTTAGATCCCCTAAAATCCCTAAGGCAGCAGTGACCCAGCGTCCCATAGACGGTGTGGCCATGGGTGGCTGTGGAGAGGAGGCCTGAGCAGAAGTGGGGGCCAGAGCAGAAGTGAGGCCTGGCTCAGCCGCCGGTACAGAGCTACCTGGCAAATCGGCACAGCCTTTTGGGAGGGCCGTTCGGCTGTTTTTATCACCTCTTAAACCTGTTTCAGAACAGGTTCCTCAGAACACGGTTTGGGAAAGGCTGTCCTGGCCACCTTCCTCCCTGCTTTTAGCGTGTTCCTAGTTCAACATGGGGACACACCCTCGTCACCTCTTTCCATCCCGCTGTCTTTTTGTTTGGTTTTTTTTTTTTTTGCATGGACGGTGCAGCACAACCGCCTTTATCCAGATTGGTTTTCCCGGGCAGCGTCAAGCGTGTGAGGCATCGGGAAATAGAGGGGAACTCTTTCTGCACAGTCCAGGGGTTTTGCCCCAGAGTCTGCCCTGTAGGTGCTGTACTTTACTGGCGGGGCTCCCAGCCGCCCCCCCCCTCCAGGCTCCTTCCTGGAGTTCCCAGTCCCTGAGCAGTCAGATACATTTGAAAGGGCTTCTGACGGCAGATCCAGTAATAGCACAGCGTGTAGCAGGGCAGGAGCCGGCAGACCAGACAGAGCAAGTGACGGCACACAGTCGCCTGCTGGTCATTTAATACGGGACCAAATAGCATTACTTCCTCCCGTCGCCCCCGCTGGCCGACAGCTGTGACAGGGTAATGCAATAATCAGTGTCCACAGTGCCTCTGAGTCTAGTGAGAAAGATGGGGAAATGAAAAAATTCTTCATTAAAAATTACTTTGGTGCTTTTTAAAAGGCTTGATTCAATATAGCTGAGAAAGTTCATTTGTCTGAGAGTGCTCACTTCCTGCTGCAGGGTAAAAAACAGTGTCTGGAACTCAGTGGATGAGCTGTCGATCGCTTGGCATTTACAGTTTTGAGCTGGAGGAGTCAGCAGGCACTTAAAAATGCACGATTAGGGAGTTCCCACCTCGGCTCAGTGGTAACGAACCCGACTAGTATCCATGAGGATGCGGGTTCGCTCCCTGGCCTCGCTCAGTGGGTTAAGGATCTAGCATTGCCATGAGCCGTGATGTAAGTTGCAGATGCAGCTCAGATCTGGCGTGGCTGTGGTGTAGGCTGGCCACTGCAGCTCCATTTCAACCCCTAGCCTGGGAACTTCCATATGCCACAGGTGCAGCCCTAAAACGGAAAAAAAAAAAAAAAAAAAAAAAAAGCTCAATGAGAGTGTTTAAAGAGTCTCAGGAGGGAGGAGGAGGCAGGTGATTTATTCTCTCTGTCGGTTTCCCCGCATTGAAAGGTCTGTGCTCAGGAAAGGTAGGTGGGGATAGACCTGACTTGTGCAGAACGGCTCCTGGCAGAGGCCGCCGAGGTTCAAGTGTCTTGTTTCACGCAGTTGAGCGCCGAGGCACGAAGGGCATTTCCCAAGCTGAAGTCCGGGTGGCTATGAACGTGGGAAAACTGGAAGCCAGGATGCTGTGCCGCCTTCTGCAGAGATTCAAGATCGTCAAGGTAACAGCAGGCGTCATCCCGCAACGCAGCTCATCATCCCCCTGGCCGCCGGACACGCACATGCGTGGGCCTGAGGGGGCGTCACAGCCGGGCAGGGGCCCGGGTCAGCCTGCCGTCTCTGCCAAGGAGGCAGATGGCTGTCAGGGGCTGAATGTGTGTCATGTCCCCCCTCACTGTGGATTTTGTTGGTTCGCTTTGTGAAAATTGAAAGAGTTGTCAGCTCCGAAAGGTCAGCGGAGATGGGCAGCCTAGGGAGCATGACCCCACTCCTCCGACCAGCGGGTGCCCCCGGGCTCCTCCAGTCCCCACCGCACCCCCTCTCATTTGCTTTCCTTGCTTCTGTCCTGGGGACACCCCGTTGGCTAACTGTGGCTGGTGTCCCCCTTTCAGGACCCAGACCTGCTATCTTGGCCTTTGATGCTTCACTCTCTTGCCAATTTTATGGCCATTTTGCTGGAAGGCAGTATGACCGTTGAGCTGTGATTGCAGAGCACTTAGCCCTGACCTTGGGGTGTGGTCACTCCTTGGAAGATATTACTCTTCCTGCCGTTAAGAGCTCCGGGAAAGCCCCTGTCCCCTGCTCTAGAAGACAAACGGGAGTAGGTCGGTGACAGCTTCACCACCCGTCCCTGTGGCAGCTGCGGCTGCGTGGAGCTGGTGACCTCCAGGCCCTGGCTCCGAGACTCTGACAGCAGTTAGGAACCATCAAATTTGCTTGCTGACCGTGTCCGATGGCCCTGTCCCAGGCCAGGCCCCGGGGGCTTGTGGAGGCCGAGTTCGGGCTTCGCCCTGGGAGGAGCTCACGGTCTCCTGGAGCAAATCCACAGTCAGGATTGCATCCTGTGGCCGGTGAGACAGGAGGGAGCATCTGGACGCGGCTGGGATGGGGGGGGATGGCCGGGGCAGCTGCGGGAATGGTGAGGAAGCAGATGCCGCACACCCAGGTCGCCTGAGGGGCCCAGCGGCCCCCCGCGGGGTGTTAAACACGTCTCGTCCCCTCCAGGGCTTCATGGAGGACGAGGGGCGGCAGCGGACGACCAAGTACATCTCCTGCGTGTTTGCAGAGGAGAGCGACCTGAGCCGGCAGTATGAGAGGGAGAAGGCGCGGAGCGAGCTCCTGGCCACCGTGAGCCTGGCCTCCGTGCAGGAGGAGTCCCTGCTGCCCGAGGCAGAGGACGCTTTCCTCTCCGAGTCCGACAGCGAGGAGGAAGGTGGCCGTGGCCGCGGCAGGAGGAGAGGCAGAGGATCGCAGGCGGACGGGAGGTCCTCCGCCAGCGGCGGTCTGGGGCCTCATTCCCACCACTCCACGCCAACCAAGGGTAGGTGTGCGGGGCGCACCCTCAGTCGGAGCCGCCGCCTGTCTCTGGGGACGGTTGGTCCAGCAGACCCCAGACGATGTCCTCGGTGCCGCCCGAGCTAGGGGCCTGTGGGTGTCACGTGCATCACGTAACCCCAAGCTTAGAAGAAGGGCTTGTGCGGTCTGTGTCCAGGGGCTGGCAAGTCAGTTCTCCTTGGCAAAGGTTGGTTTTGTTGTGCTTTTGCTATCAAAGGGGTGGAATTCCCTCAACTTCCTCTATCCCTTCCCCTCCAACCATCTCCATAAGAATCCTTTGGGGTTTTTTTGTTTGGGGGGTTTTTTTGGGCCACACCCTCAACGGGTGGGAAGTTCCTGGTCCAGGGATCACACCTGCGCTGCAGCAGTGACAACGCTAGATCCTTAACTGCTTCGCCACTGGGGAACTCCCCTGGGGTTTTTAGTTACGGAAACCTTTTTGTTTGTTTGTTTGGAATTTGCATCGGGCGGTGCCGATGACAGATTTGCGGATCTAGGGTGGGGGTGGGCCCTGGGCTGCGTGCTTGGGGTCCTCCACCCTCGTCTTCAGCTGACCGCAGGGCACCCTTTGGCCTGGCCGGCTGTGGTCTGGCAGCGGCGCGGTGGCGCTGCGGTTCACCATGCCGTTCTGCGCCTGTCCTCACCGCAGGGGGGTGGAGCGTCGTCAGCCTCCACCCGTTGAGGAAGCAGCCGTCCTCCTCCCCAGGGGCTGCGGAGGAGAGAGCCTGCCGGAGCTCGGCTGCCAGGGACAGCCTCCTGGACCCCAGCAGCTCCTCGGACCCCAGTGTGTCCTTTGGCTCCCACTGCGTGGAGAGTCACAGAGGCGACATAGCCGTGATCGAAGAGGTCAGGCTGGAAAACCCCAAGGTGAGTGTCCACGGCGGGGCGGGAAGCGCCTGTGGCAGGTGCACATCAGCCTCATCTGTTCTGTGCTTAAGAAGCGTAACAGCAGCAGCAGCAGCCGCCGCAGCAGAATCGATCACAGTAAAAGAGCCCACCCGCTCGGGCAGGGGGCGAGGGGAGAAAGGCGGGGCTCGCCACGTACCCGCTTCACGCAGCCCGCCTTTCCCGGGAGTCCTCTGCACTGTTGTTCGCAGTGGAAAACCGCTAACAGGTTATTCTTTTTACGTAAATTTATTTGAAAGGGACAATGTGTGCGCCTGCTTTAAATCAGTGGTTCTCACCCTGGCCAGCTTTGCCCCTCAGGGGACATTTGGTAGTGGCTGGAGACGTTTTTGATGGCCACAACAGGGAGAGGGTGCCACTGACCTCTCGGAGGCAGAGGCCAGGGATGCCGTTCCGTGTCCCAGAATATGTAGGACGGTCCGCAGCAGAGAATTGTCCAGCCCAAAGGGTCAGCAGTGCCAAGGGTTGAAACACCCTTCTTTAGATGAAAAGCCAGTATCATTTGGCATAAAAAGAAGATAATCACCAGATAGATATGACAAAAACAAAGTTTTCTTTCTTTCTTTCTCTCTTTTGTCTTTCTGTCTTTTCAGGGCCACACCCGTGGCCTATGGAGGTTCCCAGGCCAGGGGTCCAGTTGGAGCTGTAGCCACCGGCCTACACCACAGCCACAGCAATGCGGGATCCGAGCCACGTCTGACCCACACCACAGCTCACGGCAACGCTGGATTTTTAACCCACTGTGCAAGGCCAGGGATCAGCCCTGCGTCCTCATGGGTACTGGTCAGGTTCCCTAACCACTGAGCCACAACGGGAACTCCAAAAACAAAGCTTTCTTAGTCTGTTCTGGTCAGATACTGTTGTACTTCACAGTGTTCAAAGCAGTGGAATCAGTAATTAGGAGGATTAAGAGGCAATTGACACGGGAACGCCTTTCTCGCTGTGATTCAGTTCACCCAATGCTGTGGAAGTGCCTCAAGTATGGCCACCGGTGCCTCAGTCGCCCAGTACAAGACAGATTTGTGATCGGAGTGGCCTTTGATGCTGTCGCTGCGGTTTCATTCAGGCTCCACAGCAACCCCGTAGGAGGAAAGCCAGCTCTGGCCTGGGAGGAAGAGAGCACAGCCCCTGGGGGTGGACGGCCTTGCCTGCTGGGTTCATGACAAAACGGGGATTCGAACCTGTGGGGCTGCAGCTCCCACCCTCCCCATCCTCCCTTTCTGATGTGGAGGCTTGAGTGTGGGTTCTATCTCTATAGCAGGAGTGGTGAGACTGGGGTGGGGGGGCAGTTTTCTGTGGAATATTCTAGAACCTTCTAGCCATATCTTGCCTTTGGATGCTGAAATTCATCAAGTCATGAGATTGGTACCGTCTCCACCTGAAGCACCAGGTTCCCAAGGGTTTTCCCTGCCTTCCTCTGACACCTTCGTGCCCCTGATCGGGTCCGAGTTTCCCTACAGCCACTCCCTCCAGGCCCTGCAAGTCCTGGCCCTCGCTCCCCAGCTCAGCTCTCTGTCTTCCTTTTAGAACTGTCACCAGTGGCACGGCAGCGCCTTGTCCTTTTTGCCTGTTTGCCGAGAGGAGGGGCCTGAACTGTACTGTCTGGGGGTCCCTTGGTAATGCACTTTGCTCTCCAGCAGCCCCCCTGGACAGCAGGTGCCTGCTTCTCCTCAAAAACATTTGCTCTGAAAGGCAAGAGGCCCAGGGTCTTTCTGCCACTCTTGGGCCCTTCTTGGAGCTGTGACTCTTTGGCCCCTCAAGCCCCTCCCTCTTTAGGAAAGCGCTGAGCCTCTCAGGGTCAAGCCGGGAAGTGACGGGAGGCTCCTCGAGCCTGTTCCCCTGGAAGTGCTGGTCCCTTCGAGGAGGGCGGCCAGCAAAACACGCCCTGGGGCCGCCAGGTGGCACTGAGTTGTGCCAGGCCATTTGCCAGGAACGTGATAAAGTTGGGATTCCCTTTCCCCTCGGGGTACACCCTTGAGCTTTAGCATATTTTATCCGAGAGCAGATGGAACGAGTTCCGATGTGAAGCTCCTGGAAGCCAGAAAGGAGCCGGGAAGAGAGAAGTGGGTGTCGTGGCCAGTGGGGGGGAGCACCAGTGCCTCTTGTCCCTCCGTCTCTCACTCCCACCCATCCCAATGCTCCTGGACCTGGATGCCTACCTCTGCTTCTCCCAAATATTCTCAGAGAGGCTGCCCGAGGCTTCCTGGGTGTGGGGGCGGAAGCACCCGCTCACACCCTGGGACCCTGTGCGGTGGAGCCGCCTCCCTGAGCCCCGAGCTCCTCTTCTGTAAAATAGGAGCTGTGATAATAAGGCGATTGAGTGCTCTTGACACTGAAGAAAGCCCCACACGGGGTGGCGTGGCGTCTCCCCCGTCCGTCTGCTCCCTTGCTTTGCAGGAGAACCAAGGGGAGATAGAGCCAGCGCTGCCCCTTCTCAGGAAGGGCTGTTGTGGATGCAGCCGATTTCTGTCCTGAAACCCGCTGTCCAGAGCATGGAGATAGTGGGGGGGTGGAATCCTCTGGGCTCTTCTTCTCGAAACCTGGCGTAGAAGTTCCGTAAAGAGGGAAGGTGTACCCGCCGGAGCGGTGTCTGGCCCCTAAACCCTGCCAACGGCACTGTTTTCCTGTCCTAGGAGAGTGGCGGCTCCCAGAAGGCTGGGAAGCACGGCCCAGGCCAGGACAAGCCCCACGAGACCTACCGACTCCTGAAACGCAGGAATCTGATCATAGAGGCTGTCACCAACCTCCGCTTAATCGAGAGCTTGTTCACGTAAGGAGTCGTCTGTCTGTGTGTCTGTCTGTCTCGCAGTAATGATATATCCCACGACGGTCCATCCTCACCAGGCACGGAAATGACCTGGTGGCCGTGGCATCTCTCTTCTGCCATGTAGATTCTCACAGGAACCCCTTGGTGGTAGAAAGGGTTTCGGCTGTGTGTGTGATTTGAAAAGCGTAGCCACTGAGGAGTATCGGTTACACTTGCCGGGGAGAGCGTGAAGGCACAGGACACAGAGGCCACGGGGAAGGGCCTTTGCCTTGCTCCTGCTCTAGGGCGTTGGTGCTAAGGGAGGAGTGAGGCGAGAGCCAGGCAGATAAATAGCATCGGCTTATGACGTCGTTGCTAATTCTCCACGGAGCCTTTTGTTCAAACAAAATCTTACAAGGGACACACGTGGAGCTGCCGTGTCTGGGCGGAGCGGAGGCTCTGTGCCCCGCTTTGGTCCTTCCAACCCACTGTTGCCACCGCATCCTGGGCGGCATCCCCAGGCTCCTGGGCAGCCGGTGTCAACGCCCCACAATTGGAAGGACACAAGTTCTCCAGCTAGGGCGAGGAGGCCGCCTGCAGACACTGCTGCCTGGGCCTCTGCGAGGGAGGGAGGGAGCTGGGTGCTCCTGATGCCCCTTCTGGCCCTGCCTTTCTGTGTCCGGCGATCTAGAAACATCGCCCGAGTGGCTCAGTAAGATCTAGAGAGTTGTGCGAGGAGAGGCATCAAAAAGAGCTTCCGATCGGAGGGTGCGGTGGTGGTAAACTGGACCATTCCTTAGCTGGCTGTTGAGTGACCTCAGAGACTCTGAAGCTGGATTTCTGTCACAGAGCGCAGCTCCCCTGCCCACATCCTCAGGAACCGCAGTGAAAGCTCCGATTAGACCCCCAGCCTGGGAACTTCCATATGCCGCACATGTGGCCCTAAAAAGGAAAAAAAAAAAAAAAAAGAGGTGACCTTTGGTATCTTAAAAAGCCACCCTTTCAGTGGTGAAACACCCTGTAAGTCTCCCCGGCTTTCTGCTGGGGCCCGTCAGATGGCAGGTGTCGGTTGCCCGGGTTGGGAAGGGCTTTGCGTCTTCCACGTGGAGGCTGGGCAGAGTCACGGCCTGTCTTGTGATGCCGCAGGATTCAGAAGATGATCATGGATCAGGAGAAGCAGGAAGGCGTGTCCACCAAGTGCTGTAAGAAGTCCATCGTCCGCTTGGTTCGGAACCTGTCGGAGGAGGGCCTCCTGAGGCTGTACCGGACCACGGTCATCCAGGATGGCATCAAGAAGAAGGTAAGCCCCCGCCACGCGCTGGGAGTTTTCTTACCCAGCTTCTCGCATCCTTGTGGTCCCTCAGCTGTGCCTGTACGGCCCGGACCTTGGAAGTTCCCACTCAGCCTCCGCGTTGTGGGGGACAGGGATGATCCCAGCTTCCTGTCGAAGCTGGAAACAGAGGGAGAGCCTGCTTGGGGCTTAGGGCCGCATGTGCAGCCCAAGGCCGGTGTGTCCCCCCGCCACCCCCGGCCCACCTTGAAGGGGAGGAAGGACGGTGAGGCACAGCCAAGCTCAGCTGACTGGCACTGGGAGACGGGAGGCAACATCTAGGAGGCGGAAAATGTAGATCAAGCAGCAAGAACACTATCCACAGAAATCCGCGGAAACACATCCCAGAGGAAACCAGGGCGGAACTCCATTAGCATGTGGGTCGTCGGGTGGCGGGGGCGATGCCTATTCTGTCTCCACTGACCTGCTCCTGCAAAGCGTACAGTTTGGGGCCATTCCCACAGCGGCTGTATCTCCCCGGCTTTACGCAGATTCTAAGGCACACCTTTTTCAGGGTCGGAGTCCTTTGAGACGCTCTGGCTGGGCGGTAGGGCCAAAGGGGATGGCGCGTGGGGACAGGCATTTGTAGTTGCCTGACCTTGTTTCTGACTATGTTTTAAATCTCTGCCTTCCGAAAGCAAGCTCTGCTTGGATGGTTTTTTTGGTTAATAAGCTGGCCAGGTCATTTCTGTTTGTTTTTGTTGTTCATTCGTGTGTTTTTTACTTTGTCTTATTTTTTTTGGAGACCTTTGAAATTTGAAAAGCACAGAGTACTACTAGAAAATGTCTTAAGAAATTCCATTTCTACCATTCCAAGTAGGCAGCTCTCATCAATTTTTACTTTTTTTTTTTTTTTTTTTTTTTTTTTTTGGTCTTTTTATGGCCGCACCCATGGCTTATGGAGGTTCCCAGGCTAGGGGTCAAATCAGAGCTGTAGCTGCCGGCCTACGCCACAGCCACAGCCACAGCCACACCAGATCCGAGCCTCGTCTGCGACCTACACCACAGCTCACGGCAACGCCGGATCCTTAACCCACTGAACAAGGCCAGGGATCGAACCTGCATTCTCATGGATGCTAGTCAGCTTCGTTTCTGCTGAGCCATGACAGGAACGTCTCTCATCAGTTTTTATATCTGCTGTGAGTCCCCTCGACCTGATCCCCTCCTGTCCCTGGCCAGCCAGCCCCTGCCCCCCCAGATCAGGGTCAGAAGGTCTTGGTGCTCACCTCTCATGGGGACAAGAGCCCAGCCTGCCAGCAGCAGCACCTCTGATCTCTGTTGACCTTCACGGAGCCGGTCTTGTGGATGTGCCGCCTTGTCAGGCAGTAATTGAGGGCAGGAAAGTCTCCCCAGGTCTAGGAGTGGAGAGAGGCCATGTTTATACACACACATGGGCATCTGCTGCGTCCCCTGAGCTTATTTGGTCTGATGTCCACCAGGCGGTAGTGGGTGGGGTGGAGGGATGGGGTGGGGAGAGGGCATCCGAGCTAAACATTGAGGGGCCTCCGGCCATGGCGTTCCACATGAGTAGCCCGTTTGCCAGTTAGCAAGGGCCACAGTCTTGCACATCAGCCTCCAGAATAAGTTTCTCGGCAGCGCTTTCTCTGGCACCCAGAGCTTATGCGGCTAGCACGCGGCCCTCGGACCTGGAGCCACACCGGCTGTGGCTGTGCCCCAGCACCCGCCTTCTGCCGTTGCTCCTGCGTCCTACTCTGTCCATCCGGCCTCCGGGAGGTTGGCAGGGCCATTTGGCTGTTAGTGGCAACCAGGAATGTTTGTGTTTGCTTTTAGAGTCTCTGAGGGGTTACTAGCTGTATATCATTGGAGCCTCACAGAACCACAGAAAAGGTTGGCAGGGCAGCAGGGAGGGGTCCCCACTCCCCAGATGAAGAACAGAAGCAATGGAGCCAGTCTCGGCCTTTGAAGCCCCCATCTGGGCGTGGCTGCCTGTTCCCTGTGACCCACAGGCCATTCTGGGCATGAAGCCTGAGGGCCAGAATTATGCATTTAGGAAATCTTAGCGTGCTGTCTCCTGTCCACGGCAGAGCAGAAAGAAGCCTGGCTCGGCGGGGGGCAGGGGGGCAGGCACTCTTCTGCTCAGCCCTGCCAAGTTCTGTCCATTTGTCAGCCTAGTTATCGCTCAGGAAATGATCACCCCCCCTCACGGTTCAGCCTCAGTGCCTTGGCAGAGGCAGAACAGCAAAAGTAGCCCTAAATCCTCTGCCAGTTGAGAAGCGCAGCTGGCAGGGGTCCCACGATGGCACTCGCAGTGCGCAGAGATTAATAGGAGCTGCTTACCTCTTCCAGATGGAAGCCCTCGGGGTTCCTGAGCAACGGTGGGAAATGCTCAGCCAGCAGGCGCAGGCGTCAGGGGCGGCCCCCCGGGGAGCAGCAGGGCGCAGTGGGCCGCAGCCACCCAGTGTGGGCGGGGGGACGCAGGGCAGGCCGCTCCGTCCTCAGGCTGGAGCTCCTCATCTGTCAGAGCAGCCCATTCCGGCTGGCAGAGCTTTATGGGTTGGTCACCGGAGGGATTCTGAGGCCAGAAAGTGTCTTTGTTTGGTTTTGGTTTTGTCTTTTTTTTTGTAGGGTCTTACCCACGGCATGTGGAGGTTCCCAGGCTAGGGGTCCCATCAGGGCTGTAGCTGCCGGTCTACACCACAGCCACAGCAATGCCAGATCGGAGCCTCATCTGCAACCTACCCCATAGCTCATGGCAATCCCAGATCCTTAACCCACTGAGCGAGGCCAGGGGTCGAACCTGCGTCCTCATGGATGCTAGTCAGATTCACTTCTGCTGAGCCACAATGGGAACTCCGAGGCCAGAAAGCATAACGGGAAACTGTCCGGCAGTTTACTTCCATTTTCCTAACTGCCTTTTGGAAACGTTCCTGTCAGCAGGTATAATAACCAAGGTTCCACCTGGAACCAAGATGCGGAACTAAGTCTCCCTTGGCTCCTCCCCTGCCCTTGGGGGCCCCACACCCCTCTCTGCAGGTGGACCTGGTAGTGCACCCATCCATGGACCAGAACGACCCTCTCGTGAGAAGCGCCATCGAGCAGGTTCGGTTCCGGATCTCCAACTCGAGCACCGCCAACAGGCAAGTGGCGGCTCCCTCGGGAATTCCAGGCACTTCCCATCCCGAAGTGGCTCCCACCAAAGCCCTTCATTCATGCTTGGGCGAGGTCATTGGAGTCCCTGATTTGGGGTTTATGGTTCACGATCCCCCTAGTCTCAACAAGGATCACTTTCTGGAATTTTTTTTTTTTTTTGCTTTTTAGGGCTGCACCTGCAGCAGATAGAGGTTCCCAGGCTGGGGTCGAATCAGAGCTCTAGCCACCGGCCTACACCACAGCCACAGCAACACAGGATCCGAGCCGTGTCTGCGACCTACACCGCAGCTCACGGCAACACCCTATCCTTAACCCACTGAATGAGACCAGGGATCAAACCCACATCCTCATGGATCCTAGGCATGTTCATTTCCGCTGAGCCACAATGGGAACTCCCAATTTCTGGATTTTTTTTTTTTTTTTTTTTTTTTTAGGGAAAAAATCCTGATGTTCTTAATTCTAGTCTAATAGCGTGTGGACAGAGCGCTCCACGTCCTGGGCCCTGTGATGTCTGATCCTGCTCAGGTTCACAAGAGCGCAGAATGATTCCAGTTGCCTTTCTGAGCTCTTCTCTCCTTTGGTTCATAAACCACCTAATGGGCTGAGAGGAAACTCAGTGGGAGAACATTCTCAGCGGGGCTTTAAACCAGGGGTGGCCCCTGGGGCAGGCAGCGGGCTGGGGGTGGCCTGCAGGTGTTGGTGAGTGTCGCCTGCCTCACCTGGGCCGCAGGTACTTCGAATCCAGTGCCAATTGATTTCATGTCAAATTCCTGATTTCTAGCACGGATCAAAGTGTCAGGTGACCCAGCACATCGGGCTGCCTTTCTCACAAAGTAGCGGCTGCCCCGGAGGCGGGGGTACCCTGTCCAGGTCACCCTCAAGTGTCCAGTGCGCTGACACATTTTATCTGTTTGCATCACCCATCTGGCCCCTGATTTAAAACCCTGGGGCCAGATGGCTTCCTGCAGTTCTGAAGGACAGACCCTGTCCTTTCTCAGCCCCTGGTTTTCTAACACACCGTTGCATCTTGTGTTTGGACCTCAGGGTTAAAATGTCCCAGCCTCCGGCACCTCAAGGGGACCCCGAAGAAGGAAGTCAAGGCGGAAAGGGCCCGAGCGGGTCAGGAGACTGCCAGCCGAATGCCTCCTCTACGCTGGAGGGTGGCCGGGTGAAAAAGAGCGATAAGAAAATGAACGTACCCCACCTGAAAAATTACAAGCCCGTCGTAGGTAAAAAGCAACTTCCTGTCAGGGCCTGATTGTGTTGCGGGTGCTGCTTGAGTCCCTCGGGGATCCACATGGAGCCCTGGGCTGCAGACAGAGTATCGGGCCAGATCGCCGGGGTGGCGGGGGGCTGGTCAGGACGTCTGCCGGCAGCAAGTGTCCCATCTGCGAAACGGGGACGAGGCTTGCCCGGCGTACCTCCCAAGGCTGGGCAGGGCCCGGGTGACACGATGCTCTAGGTCCCAGCCGGGGTCCTTGTGCACAGAGATGAACTCCTGCGGAATCTCCTCAGGTCGGAGCATTCTGTAAACCGCAGAAAATCCCTGCCTCTCTAGAGCCCCCACACCTCTGGTAGTGACAGTCACGGACGAGTTTGTGTGTCCACGTCACCTCCCCGGATGCAGGTCCTACTGGGCTGCTTGTGTTGGGCTGTCTGCTTCTCTGTGGGTGGAGCGAGTACAGACCTCCATGGGGACAGGGGGCAGACCCCTGCCAGGCAGCAACGTCTGGGTGTGGGACAGGCAGCTCGGGAGTCCAAGTGGCAGCGTCATTGATGTGACTTCCTCGCCGAGGGCCCGGTCACGCAGACGAGGCCCCTCCTCTCGAGGTCTCGGGCTTAGCACAGGCGGAGGGAGAGGCCTGCGCACCGTGGTGCCCAGCGGAGCGGTACGTGTGCTCCCATGGACCACAGGCAGCCGAGGGGGTCTTCCGGTCCTCGGGCCTCGCCGCCCTGTCCCTGCGCCTCCCTTCTCTCCCACCTGCCTCCTCTCACTGAGGAAAGTCCCAGAAAACTGTGTCGAAGTTTTGACTTTCGGAGTTCCCGTGGTGGCACAGTGGGCACCCATCCACCTATTATCCATGAGGACACAGGTCTGATCCCTGCCCTCGCTCAGGGGTCGAGGATCCAGCGTTGCCCTGAGAGGTGGTGTAGATTCACAGACACGGCTCGGATCTGGCATTCCTATGGCTGTGGCCAGTGACTACTGCTCTAATTTGACCCCTAGCCTGGGAACCTCCATACGCTGCGGGTGCAGCCCTAAAAAGACAAAAGAAAGAAAAAAGAAAAGAAAGAAGCTACGTGGGAAGAGCCTGGATTTTGGAGTATTTTGCACAGGCTCCCCAGGCCCTGAGTCCCCAGGCAGAGGTCTGGCCCATGCCCCATGTTCTCCTTCCTCGCGCTGCCCCAAAACTCGGGCCTCCTGGCCCTTCTCCACTGTGCCAGGCACACCTCCCTGTCTCAGCCTCCCAGCATTCGCCCTGGGGTGCATGTCCCCAGGGATCTACCTGGCCTGCTCCCTGGCGGACTCAACTTCCCTTGAGGTCTGTCCCCAGCCAGGGCTTTCCTGGCCTCTTTGTAGAATCACAGCCCTCCTCTCTGTTTCTTGCTTTATTTCTCTGCATCAGTCCTTTCCATCCGACATACTTTGTTAGGCATTTGTTATTGTCTGCTCTTTCCCACGAGAAACTAGGTCTCCTGAGAGTGAGAACATTTGTTGTCCCCAGGCCCCCTGGGACACAGTGGCACTCCAGTTTGTAAGTGAATTGAACTGAATTGAATCTGGGATTTCATTTCATTTTATTTTATTTTTTGGCTTTTTAGGGCCACACTCGCAGCATATGGAAGTTCCCAGGCTAGGGGTTGAATCAGAGCAACAGCTACCGGCCTACCGACTGAGCGAGGCCAGGGATCGAACCCGCAGCCTCATGGTTCCTAGTTGGATTTGTTAACCACTGAGCCACGGCAGAAGCTCCGAACCTGAGATTTTAAAGCACCTCCCTCCTTCTTTCCTTTCCCAGTTCCTGGACTTGGGCGTTCCCTCGGGTTTCTGCCCAAAATGCCTCGCCTGCGGATGGTCCACACGTTTCTGTGGTACCTGATCTATGGGCACCCTGCCAGCGACACGGTGGAGAACCTGTGCCACGGCAGTGAAAAGTGGACGAGGAAGCAGGAGCCGGGCAGGACGGGAGTCCCAGGCTCCTCAAGCGACCTGGAGGACTCCTCCGCCGCCCCATCCAGTGACACCCCAGATCGAGCCACCTGGGAGAGTGAAATGGAGCTCTCCTCGGAGACGGGTGAGGTGCCCCAGGCAGCCAGCCGGAGGACCCTAGGGGGGGTCGGGTTCCGTGTCCCCATGCTGTCTCGGTCAAAAGAAAGACACAATCCAAAGTTCCTGAACCTCCCCCCTTGGTCAGGCTTCCTGCCTGACCAAGGAGGGTTTGGCCTGAGTTTGCGGGGAGAGGGAACCGCGACCTCCTGGGAGGGGGCAGCACCGTCAGGACCAGGACCGTCTGCAGGCCTGACTCCCGTCTTCCCCTAGTTTACGTGGACGAGGCCTCGTGGATGCGCTACGTCCCTCCCGTCCCAGTCCACAGGGACTTTGGCTTCGGCTGGGCTCTGGTCAGCGACATTCTCCTCTGCCTGCCCCTCTCCATCTTCATCCAGATCGTGCAAGTCAGCTTCAAGGTACTGGGCTGTCGCAGGGGCTGCTCCCTCGGCTCCACACCGAGGGCCTTCACCCACCGGGTCAGGGGCAAACGCTGCAGGACTTGGAGCTGCCTGATTGGCTGCCTGGCTGCCTGGCTGGCTGGTGGGTCAAAGGCAATACTTCAAAGACTTGTTCTTTTAGATAGATCAATCAGTAGACAGCTAGACAGACAATTACAGTGTAACCATACAGCATGTTTTTACAGGAATTCCCATTGTGGCTCAGCAGGTTAAGAAGCTGACATAGTGTCTGTGAGGACGGGGGTTCGATCCCTGGCTTCGTTCAGTAGGTCAAGAATCCAGCATTGCTGCAAGCTGCTGCGTAGGTCACAGATGTGGCTCAGATCTGGCGTGGCCGTAGCTGTGGTGTAGGCCCACAGCTGCAGCTCCAGTTAGCCCCTAGCCTGAGAACTCCTATATGCCGCACATGTAGCCCTAAAAAGAAAAAAAAGCTTTTTTTAACTCTTTTTTTTTTTTTTTTTTTTTTTTTTGTCTTTTCTGGGGCCACACCCATGGCATATGGAGGTTCCCAGGCTAGGGGTCTAATGAAGCCATAGCCGCCGGCCTACACCACTGCTACAGCAACGCCAGATCCCCAACCCACTGAGCAAGACCAGGGATCGAACCCGCAGCCTCATGGTTCCTAGTCGGATTCGTTAACCACTGAGCCACGACGGGAACGCCAGAAAATGTGTTTTTTTAATATGTTTTTACGAATTTGGTAAATATAGAAAAGGGAGAGTAGAAATTACCAAAAAATTCTCTAACTTTATCTCTCCGAGATCATGACTGCTAGTGTTTTTGGTAATTTTCTTCTAGTCTTTCTTTCCTATGCCGTGTTTGTGTGTATACGTGAAATCTTCCTTTAAAAAAGAGCTGAATGGAGGCCACACTGTATTTAGTCTCTTATTATCTAGAGTTCTTTCTACTGAACAATATATTGTGTTTTCTACATTATCTAGTTCCAACCTGATGTTAGATAAATTCATAAAATTCCTTCTTAGGCGCGTTCCCTAATTTATTTACCCGATATTCAATTTTTGGACATTTTCGTTTCATTTTCTTGGGGTACATGACACGTTGAGAAATACCTTTTAGTAGACGTAGTTGTGGGCAGCCCCCCAAGTTTTTTTTTTTTAGGGTAGGGATAGAAGTAGAATCACTGGTTTCAAAGGGAATAAGCCTCTGTCATCTTTTTGTAAAAGTATAAATAAATACACTCCCCTGCTGCTTCCCAGAAGGGCTTTAGCAGTTGTATGCCCACCAGCAGTGAGTGAGGGCACCCGTTTAGTGCGCCCAGCAGCGCGGCAGGTGGGTGGGAGCTGGAGGTGACAGGACTGGGAGCAGAGATGTGGGAGGTTTTGGGGGGAACAGGAAAGAGGGGGACTGTCTCCACGGGGCCGATGGTCAGGTTCAGAGAGACCCCAGCCCAGAAAGTCACGGGGAGGCTTTATTCACGTTCACCCTGGCCGCGAGGACGGGCCCAACCAGAAACTCAACCCCCGCAGGTGGACAGACTGGACGAGTTCCTGAACGACCCCGTGAAGAAGCACACGCTGATCCGCTTTCTCCCCCGGACCATCCGGCAGCAGCTTCTCTACAAGAGGTGAGCTTCCCCGAAGGTGCCTAGTTAGGCTTCCGCGTCATCATTGAGCAGACAGGGGAGAGGTCGCTCTGCCTGCCAGCTTGTAAAGACCCAAGGTCATTAATACAGCCACCTGTGACCTTCTACACAAAGCCCAGGGGCAAACGAAGTGGGGGCTGGTGCCTTTTAGTACTCGACTTCAAGGGACTTTTAAAGTAAGATCTGCTGGCATTCGTTACCGCTAAGTCGTGGCTTCGCGGTAACAAACCCGACTAGTATCCATGAGGACGTGGGTTCAATCCCTGGTCCCTCTCAGTGGGTTAAGGATCTGGCGTTGCCGTGAGCTACCGTGTAGGGGGCACACGTGGCTCGGATCCCACGTTGCTGTGGCCGTGGTGTAGGCCGGCAGCTGCAGCTCTGATTTGTCCCCTGGTCTGGGAACTTCCTTATGCCATGGGTGCGGCCCTAAAAAGACAAAAGCAAACCGAAAGAGTGACATCCGCTGGTAAAGAGGATGGAGTGGTGGTGGAGTGGTGTTGCCTTTTGTGCCCAGGCTCCCCATGCAGGTCAGGGCCGCCTTGCCCTGCCTGATGTTGGGAAGGGGGTTCTGGGTCTCAGCCTGTCCTGGAGGTCCCACAGGTGGGAGAGGGAGAGATGGGCGGCGTCCCTCATCCCCACGTAGACCCCTGATGACAGCTGAGAGCACCCCCCACTCTCTTTTTCCCAGACGCTACATTTTCTCGGTGGTGGAGAGCCTCCAGAGGCTGTGCTACATGGGGCTGCTCCAGTTCGGCCCCACGGAGAAGTTTCAGGACAAAGATCAGGTAATGACCCCTGAGCCCAGATGAAGGGGCTCCCCGACTGCAAAGCGCCCGTTTCCCGGCAGCCACCCCGCTGCTGCCTCTGAGGCTGCCCCCCCGCATCCGGCTGGTGTCTCCCTCCCAGGTCTTTATCTACCTGAAGAAGAAGGCGGTCATCCTGGACACCACCATCTGCGACCCGCATTACAACCTGGCCCGCAGCAGCCGGCCCTTCGAGAGGCGTGTCTACGTCCTGAACTCCATGCAGGACGTGGAGAACTACTGGTTCGACATGCAGTGCGTCTGCCTCAATACCCCACTAGGTACCGCCGGCCTCCCCGGCCTCCCTGTTGTCCCTGCCTCCTGTGGGAAACTGGGAACCGAGACCTCCCAGATACCAGAGGCCGCCTGCTGGTTTTCAGGCTGTTCCCCAGGGGTGTCCTGGCAGCTCCGTAGAGGTGGGGGGGGGTGATGGGCCTTACCTAGGGAGCCCCCAGCCCCCATCCCACTGAGTCCAGGCAGCTCCGCTTTTGTCTTTATTCATTTGCTCGTCCAGTAGGTATATAAACACCTTGTGTGTGTCACCCGGCCGTGGGGCTTCTGTGCCCTTGGAGAAGCACAGCGCCCAGGGAGCCCCCGTGTGATAGGTGCCGGCGAAGACATGCAGCGGGCGATGGGCTGAGGGCATTTGAGTGGGCTGCTCAGGAGCAGGGGACGCGGCGCCAAGCTCAGAAGGATGAGGCTGAGCCGGCCGTGCCCAGTGCGGGGGAGGAGCGCCCCAGGCAGACGCAGAGGCCCCCAGTGTTGGTGGCGAAAGGGTGGGTGGGAGGAGAACGGCAGCGGAGCCGGAGGTGTAGGCGGGAGCCAGACTCTGGGGCCTTGCAGGGCTCAGGGAGGGGTGGGGTTTGTTCTCAGAGCAGCAGGAGGCCGTGGGTGGTTGTCAGCCGAGATCTCTCGTCTTTCTAAGCTGTCCTGGCTGCGGGGGTGGAGAACAGACAGAAAAGCACCAGAGGAGACGCAGGGGGGCCAGCTAGGGGCCGAGACTCGGGCCCAGGAGAGGGTCACTGTTCACAGTGCAGGACGCAGGACGGGCTGGGCCGTAACTGGAAGGAGGACCTGGCCGTCGGGTGGATGGGATGACCTCCGCTTCGGGTCAGACCTTTGCTTGTGTCCCTTTCTCCCCCTGGAAGATCCGATCTGTGTTCCCTTTGCAGAAGGCCCCCCCTTCTTCAAGCATTCTCTCTCTGAGGAAGCCTTTCCAGCATCTTCACTGTCACCTGACGTCACTCTGTGAATTCCTCGAGCACAGGAGATTTGGCTTTCATCCCCAGCATGTCTCAAAGTGCCTGGTGCCTGGGCCTGACATCCCTTACATGTTCATTGCCTGGATGGAGGGTTTGTAGGAGGCGCCAGACTCTCCAGGCTTGTGCTCGTTCCTTTAAGCCAGTATTCACCTGGCCCTTTCTTAGCACTTCTCCCGGGAGGAAAAGCGTGCCACCCTCCCTGTGCACGGGGGCCAGGCCTCCCATTCTCTTCCTCCTGTCGCAGAGCCGGAAGATCAGACACTTTGATTTTTGCAAAGCAAGAGCCACCTGTCTTTTGGGTGGGACCGCTGAATGCCGTAGGCTAATGAGCACACCATGGAGCTCCTTTAATGGATCCAGACAGGTTTTAGAGGCAGTGTGCCTTGCAGAAGCCTCTGGCATCAGCAGTGAATTCGGCTTTTCCCATCGCGGGTTTTAAAGTGCTCCAGCTCCCCTGCACTTTGTACCTAGATAAAAATTTTGCAAACCAGCATGTTATTTGCACCAAAGTTCTTCAGGCTTGACAGTTGGTAAATTCCCACCCCTGTTCATGCTCATGAGCCACAGAGTTTATTGAGTCTTAATCGGGCATTGATTGTCCCGTCCCTTCATTCAGCAGACACATGAGGGGGTTCTGCCCCCATAGAGTGAGAGAAAAGCATCATGTAATAAGATGTAAGCATCCTTAAAAGCAGGGCTCCCAGAACAAGAGTGCATGGGCAGCACCCAGGGAGCATGGGGAGATGCAGATTACTGGGTGCTGTCCAGAGACTGGGATGCAGCAGCCCTGGGGGTGGGCGGCCTCTCTATCGCCAAGGAGGCAGCTTGGTGGTGCACGAAGAAACACTGCCTAAAGGCCTCTTAGGTTCAGTGTCCGTTCAGATGCATGACCTTGGGTAAGCTCTTCGTTGCCTCCTAAGCCTCAGTTTCTTTGTTTCTCATCTGGGAAGACCACCTGGTGGGCCCAGGCAAAGCTTGGACCAGATGTCCTGGATAAACCTCCGGCTACTGGAGGGCACGGCTCATCCTGCCGCCAAAGTTTCCAGCTGAGCCTGATGTGAGAGGCTCTTTGACAGTCTGCAAAGTATGGCCTTCCCTGGCCTTACCCAAGCAACGGTTTTAGTCCAGTTTGTATTCTCTTACAAGAAATGCAGTCTGCTCTATTGTGGAATAACTGTTTAAAATTTCCCAATCACATGAATGCACCTCTGGGGCACTCTGGGAACATCTGGCTGCTCCAGTGGGCCCGGTGACACCGCCTGCCCCCGACCCTCCAGGTCCCTGCCGCCCCGGCCCCCGCTGTCGTTTTCATTTCTCTCCTCTTCCGTGTGGCAGACTGCTCCCCGGGGCTCCCCACCAGAAGGAAGCCTTGGGGTTTCTCTGGTTTCCAGCTGCGCTTCCCTCCTGCAGCAAGTCCAGGCCGCGTGCATGCATGCAGGCCCTTTCTCGGGTTTACCCCCGGCTTTAACCTCCGCTCCCCTCCACGCGCTAACATAAGGCCTTTTGTGCCAAGAGGTCCTGCCCGTTTCAGACCCACTCCCCTGGTGGGGAACCTAGTCATGGGAAGGGACTCGACCCTCCTCCCACCGGCCGGCAGCCCTCCGTGGCCCCGCCAGCCCACGGCAGGAAGGGGTCATTGAGGGGCTCGTGTGTGGTCTTCCAGGCGTGGTGCGCTGCCCGCGTGCCCCGAAGAACAGCGGCCCGGATCAGAGCAGCGACGAGGAGGGCAGCCTGCAGAAGGAGCAGGAGCGCGCCGTGGACCGGCACAACCTGGAGCGCAAGTGTGCCATGATGGAGTACACCACGTGCGTGCGTCCCCCCCTCGCCGCGCTGTCCCACGGGCAGGGGCCTGGGGGTCTCTGGCTTCGCTCTCAGGCCGGGAAGCCCGAGTCTCTGGCTCCTGTCAACCCCAGCTGTGCTTTAGGTAGCCCACCCATTGTTGAAAAAAGCAAAGGGAGGCGTTCTCATAGTGGCTCAGTGGTTAACGAATCCGACGAGGAACCATGAGGTTGCGGGCTCGATCCCTGGCCTTGCTCAGCGGGTTAAGGATCCGGCGTTGCCAAGAGCTCTGGCGTAGGTTGCAGACTTGGCTCGGCTCCCGAGTTGCTGTGGCTGTGGTATAGGCTGGTGGCCACAGCTCCGATTAGCTCCCTAGCCTTGGAACTTCCGTGTGCTGCAGGAGTGGTCCCAGAAAAGGCAAAGAGACAAAAAACAAAAAAAGGGAATTTGTTGCTGAAGTTCACATGTTGGGAATTTTACCTAAAAATCTGGGCATTTGACCTGTTCTTCCCTTCTGCCTGTCAGGCATTTCTCTGCGGAGGTAACAGTTACAATACGCGCCCCCACCCATTCCCTGGGCTCTTTCGGTTGCCAAGGAGGGGCTCATTTTTTGTTTATCTCCCGCCTCCCAGGGGCAGCCGTGAGATCGTGGACGAAGGCTTGATCCCCGGCGACGGGCTGGGAGCTGCTGGGCTTGATTCCAGTTTCTACGCGCACCTAAAGCGAAACTGGATCTGGACCAGCTACATCATCAACAAGGCCAAAAGGGTGGGGCGCCCATCCCCAAACCCCCCCTCCCACCCTTCCCCCCGGGACTGCCATTCACTGCTCACCTGCCTCTCCTTTACCTGGCTCACCGTGTTTGAATTGGCCAAACCAAAATTGACCAGAAACACAATTATTTCCGTGTGTACTGAAGGAGTGTCAGGCCTGGCCTTTTTTGGTCTTTTTTTTTTTTTTTTAATGGATTCTGATTTCTTCTGCGATGTGGACAGGCATTGAAAGAAGAACATAAAGTCTGTAAGACCAAGGTCATACGTGAGGAGGTGCCTGGCGATGGGCGAGTGTCGGCTCCTGTATAGCCGCGCTCAGCCTCTGCATCAGAGGTGCACACGCATCTCAAAACTGTCCTGGGCTCCTGGCAGCTCACGCTTCACCTGCTGCTTGTCCTTGTCTTTCAGTCGAACACGACAGAGAACGGGATCACAGTGAGGCTGCAGACGTTTCTGTCCAAGCGCCCGCTGCCTCTCAGTGCCAGAGGTACGTGGGCTGGCCGTTCCCTAGAGACCGACGTGGGACGGCTGTGCCTTAGCTTTGGCTCCTGGCCTCTGAAGGTCACTTGGAAACACTGTCTCCTGCGCTTTTTTCCAGGCGGCAGCAGGTTGAACCTCTGGGGAGAGGCTCGGGCAGGATTGGAGCTGCGTGCGGACCGGGAAGAGCAGGTGGAAGTTGACCGAGAGCCCACGCTGGACAGGAACCAGAGGGTGAAGGGTGGGAAAAGCCAGAAGCGGAAACAGGTGAAGAAGGACCCCGAGAAGAAGACCAAGAGGAAGAAAAAAGGTTCCGTGGCAATGGCGGCTTTTTTCTTTTTTTTCTTTCTTTTTTTGCAAGCAAGCAAAGTCTTTATTACGAGAAAGCAGGCAGCTCCCAGGACAGTTGGGAGGGGGAAGAAGAGCCTCCCCCCTATTGGCTTATGGGGGTTTTTACTGCTTAAGGATGGGGGGGTACCAACGTGGGGTCCAGAAAGATGTGGTTTTCTCCCATTGGCCTTGGCCAGTTACCTATATCGGTCCTTGTCCGATAGGGGTCTTGGGGGTGGAAGTGTCCCGTGAGTCTCATGGTTTCTTTGCCCTCCTCTTCCCGTAGACTGAGTCACAGGGGATTAGGGAGTCATGTCCATCTGGGCGTAGGTACACTCCCGATAGTAAACAAGGCCTGTGGGGACGATATCCCCTGCAGCCCTTAAGCCACAAATGCTCATCAGTGACCCTATCAGAGCATGCATCGACGCCCCTGCTCCCACACGGACTCCCTGAGTTACTCTCCTGCCTCAGTCCCCCCCTAGAGTTGGAGACTCTAACTGCGGGGGGAAAGGGGCCAGCCTCGCTCTGACTGCTTCCTGCTGACAGGGGGCGTCGTTAGGGGAGAGCAGTTAGCTCTCCACTCCTGGGACCGTCGGGCGGGCTTCGAATCATTCCAGACAGCACTGGCTGTTGTGGCTTGTCTTTGCACATTCCAGCTCGGGCGGCACAGCAGCCTCCCTCGGCCTGGCCTGGGCCTGAGCTCTGCCCGCCGACGCGGTTCCCTCTCCCCGAATTCGCAGCGCTCGCTCTGCGTGACGGGCTCTTCTTTTCCCAGCCCGGCCTGCTGGCTGAGAGGTCCTTGAACGTCTCCTGTGCTTCCCCCCTGCTTTCTCCGCCTTTGTGCCTTAGTAGAGCCTTTTCACTTAGTAACCCCCTCAGATCAAATTTCTGATTTCATCTCACCTGAAATAAACCTTGGCCCAAAATCCTTAGCAGAATCCTCACAACCAGCCAAAATCCTATTCTTTTGGTTTACCTTTTCATATCTGCATTTGTGTGCATCAGGGCAAAGTTATGTTGTGTTTTTATTTTTATTTTTTGTTGTTGTTGTTGTTTTGCCTTTTCCAGGGCCGCACCGGTGGCATATGGAGGTTCCCAGGCTAGGGGTCCAATCAGAGCTGTAGCCGCCGGCCTACACCACAGCCACAGCAACACAGGATCCGAGCCACGTCTGCGACCTACACCACAGCTCATGGCAACACTGGACCCTTCACCCACTGAGCAAGGCCAGGGACTGAACCCGCAACCTCATGGTTCCTAGTCAGATTTGTTAACCACTGTACCACGACGGGAACTCCTTGTCGTATTTTTAGTTTTTTTTTTTTGTTTTTTTTTTTTTTTTGTCTTTTGTTGTTGCTATTTCTTGGGCCGCTCCCGTGGCATATGGAGATTCCCAGGCTAGGGGTTGAATCGGAGCCATAGCCACCGGCCTACGCCAGAGCCACAGCAACGCGGGATCCGAGCTGCGCCTGCAACCTACACCACAGCTCACGGCAACGCCGGATCGTTAACCCACTGAGCAAGGGCAGGGACCGAACCCACAACCTCATGGTTCCTAGTCGGATTCGTTAACCACTGCGCCACGACGGGAACTCCTTTTTTTTTTAGTTTTTTTTTTTTTTTTTTTGTCTTTTGTTGTTGCTATTTCTTGGGTATTTTTAAATCAAAGGAAAGATGGGGTCACATAAGCCTGTGGGGTCTCCCCAGATCCCACAAACCCCTCTTGTGTGGTGCCTGGTAGATCCCTGTTTTGACTCTTCGTCTGGGCAGTATCTACAGTGAGGGAGGGCAGCAAAGAGACCAGTGTCCATGTTTTAGGCAACTTTTATATCCCTTCAGTGTTGTGTGTGTTTTAACAACGATCTGTTAGCTATAGCTTTTTCAGCTGAAACTAGAATGTTTAAATAGGAATTTTTTTTTTGCGGGGGGGGTGGGGGGAAACGTGCAGAGGTTCCCCAGCCAGAGATCGAACCCAAAACTGTGCCACAGAAGACTCGAGCCACAGCAGTGACCATTGCTGGAGCCTTAACCCACTGAGCCACAAGGGAACTCCAGGAAACTGTTCTTAGTGGTTTATTTAGCTGGTGTTTATAACAAATAACCTTGCATCCGTTGAAATGGCCTTCTCATTTTAGCCTGTGTAAGATCAATTTGAAAAAGAAAAAAAAAAAATCAAGGAGTTCCCATCATTGTGCAGCGGAAACGCATCCGACTAGGAACTGTGAGGTTGCAGGTTCGATCCCTGGCCTCCCTCAGTGGGTTAAGGATCCAGCGTTGCCATGAGCTGTGGCATAGGCTGGCAGCTACAGCTCTGATTGGACCCCTAGCCTGGGAACCTCCATATGCTACGGGTGCAGCCCTAAAAAGCAAAACAAAAACAAACAAAAAGATCAATCTGGCTCTCAAAGAATTCATCACAAGGCAAAATGTGGTGGTGGTGGTGCTTTGAATCTAAATGCTCTTTTGGGGGGCAGGGGCGTACCTGCAGCATGTGGAAGTTCCTGGGCCAGGGATCAAACCCACGCCACACCAGGGACCTGAGCCGCTGCAGTGACAACGCCAGATCCTAAATGTGCTGCACCACAAGGAAATCCCCAAATCTAAATGCTACTAGTACCCATGAGAATGTGAGTTCGATCCCTGGCCTCACTCAGTGGGTTAAGGATCCAGCGTTGCCGTGAGCTGTGGTATAGGTCGCAGACGCACCTTGGATCCTGTGTGGCCGGCAGCTACAGCTCCGATTCGACCCCTAGCCTGGGAACCTCCATATGCCACAGGTGGGGGCCCTAAAACGACAAGACCCCCAAAAATGCTCTTGCCTGCCCACTTGTCTCCTGCCCTCTTTTGGCAGCCGCTTACCAAACTGGCAGTCTTTTGAAATTGGCGGTAGCATAGGGCATCTGCCTGCGAAACTGCTGCAGTATCTCCCTTAGGGGAGGGAGGCCCTGGGCACCCAGTGGTTCGGAGCTCATGGTTCATACCCCGTGTCTGCTGCGTACTAGGCCGCGTGACTCTGCATTTCAGATCCCTCCCCTGCCGGACGGGGATGATCATTGTATCCTTCACGTACAGTTGTTGTAAAGTGTTTCTTTGTTTTGTTTTGTTTTTGTTTTTGTTTTTTGTCTTTTTGCCTTTTCTTGGGCCGCTCCCAAGGCATATGGAGGTTCCCAGGCTAGGGGTCTAATCAGAGCTGTAGCCGCCAGCCTACGCCAGAGCCATAACAACGCAGGATCCGAGCCGCGTCTGCAACCTACACCACAGCTCACAGCAACGCCGGATCCTCAACCCACTGAGCAAGGCCAGGGATGGAACCCGCAACCTCATGGTTCCTAGTCGGATTCGTTAACCACTGCGCCACGATGGGAACTCCCTAAAGTGTTATTTTAATTACAAGCGAAGATAGGTTAAAAAGCTTAAGCCAGTGTTTGGCATCTGGTAGATATTCCATAACGTTGGAGACCTTATTATTTAGGTAGTAGCTATTTTGTGCCCAGCGCTGTGCCAGGTATTTTATACCCAGTCTCATTCCATCCTTGGGGCGGCCCTGGAGCGCAGGCCTGGTCCCCACGGTGCCCCAGAGTTTGCACAGCATCACTGAGGTTGCAGGGCTGGGAGTGGTGGGGACCCGCTCCTGGGGCGGGCACACCCCAGCAGACTCCGCAGCTTCTGCGCGAGGCGCCGCCCTCCAAGGGCTCAGGGCTGCCCGGTGGAGGCTCAGAGGCAGGCAGATACCTAACATGAGGTTGCATTCAGGCTGCCCAGCCTGTCCCCATGAAATCTGACCAAAGAGAAGTGACGAAAGGGCTGAAAAAAAAAAAAAAAAAAAAAACCTCCCTTAGGAAGGGCTGAGTCGTTTGTGGTTAGTGTGCCCGAGTCCCCACCCGATGAGATTCAGACAGCCTGACCCCTGGGTGGGGACCCTTTCCCTCTCCAGAGGGACAGCTCCAAACCGGTTGTCAGAGGCACCCCCCTCCTCTCCCCGTCTTAGAAGAGCCCCCGGAGGAGAAAATCAAGAGACCGCGTTACCACGACGAGGCCGACCAGAGCGCCCTGCAGAGAATGACCCGGCTGCGCGTCACGTGGTCCATCCAGGAGGACGGGCTGATCATGCTCTGCCGCATCGCCAGCAACATCCTCAACCCCAAGGTGCGTGGGCCCCTCCCGGGGTGGGGGCGCTGTGCTGCCTGACCCCTCCACCCCCCGACACCGTTGCGGGGCCTCTGCGAGAAGCATTTCCCAGGATTCTGCACGGAATAACACGCTCGTCTCTAACACATTTCCTTCCAGCCATTGGGTTGGGGGGGGGTGTGTCTGTCTGTCTGTCTGTCTCCAGCTGCAGACCAAGCAGCTCAGAGCAGTGCCCTCTCTTCACATGCGCTCTGGCCCTTCCTGGCTCCCCTCCTCCCATCTCATCTGCCTGGAAAACTCCTATTTATCCTTCAGTAACTGCTTATCATCTCCGGAAAGGCCTCACTGGTCCTGCCAACTGGAAGCAATCCCTGCGTGCCTGCGCTGCCCCCTGGCCGCCAGCATTTCACGCTGCTCCTTTTGCTTCTGATGCCTCCTGGCCCACTGGAGCGGCCGCTTCTAGAGGCAGGGAGACTCCTTGTGTGTTGTCACGGCCACTGTCCCTCGCGGGGCACCTCCCACGCAGAAATCACTCGTCCGTGTGGACTGAGTCGGCGTGGGCTGGTGGCCGTGCCCGGGGTGCCCGCCTTCCACAGCTCGCAAGGCCAGTGTTGAATCTGACTGGTCCAGAGAAGCTCCCGGAGCCTGAGCTCTGCCCGCGTCCCATCCAGGGCCCTTGCAGGTGGGGATACCTACTGCTGGGCAGGGTCGGTGAGGCTTCATACAAGCCTGTTTGTGTTTCCTGTTCTCAGCCGCACCAGCAAGGAGAAGGTCCTGTGCCCAGGATGCTTTTTGCCTGCAGGCTCATTCAATCCCTTTTCTGGATCATTTTCCCAGATTTTCTTAGCCCTCAGCCCCTTCCTAAACCCCCAACACCATCCCTCTGCAAGGAGAGGAACCTAACGGCAAGTGTGTTGCTGTTCCTTGTCTCACCCCAGCAGTGATGGCCGAGGCCTGCCTCCTCCACCCGCCTCGCAGAGCGGGGAAGCCGGGAAGTCCTGCAGGGACCTGCACTCACTCCCTTCTGTGCCCGGCCCCTCCCTCTGCGGCCAGCCCTAAAAAATAACCTGGTCCTCAAGCCCCCTCCTTACCTGGGCTCTGCCTTCCTGCCTGTGTTCCCGGGGAGGGTCGCCTGTGTCTACTGATCCAGCGCCTTCTGTTTCTACTTATGTACAAGCACCAAACACAGAATGTTTCCAAGCAGACATGGTGGGCACTTAAACCCCTCAAGCCCTCAAACCAGGAGTTCCTGATGTGGCTCAGCGGAAACGAATCTGACCAGCATCCGTGAGGATGTGGGTTCGATCCCTGGCTTCCCACAGTAGGTTAAGGATCCGGCATTGCCGTGAACTGTGGTGTAGGTCACAGATGCGGCTCGGATCCCATGTTGCTGTGGCTGTGGTGTAGGCCAGCAGCTGTAGCTCCGATTCGACCCCTGGGAATTTCTATAGGGAGCAGGTGCCAAAAAGTAAAAAAAAAACCAAACAAACAAAACCTCTCGAACTGTCGAATGAGACACCTTTTCTATCCTTCCGACCTCCCCTAACACGTTGCCTTCCAGTCAGTGTTCCCAGCACCCTCCCAGCACTTCTGTTCGTTGCAGGACACTGGGGACTTGTGTGTCCCTCTCTGCCCGGAACCTGACTCAGGGCCAGGCACGCAGTCACTGCCCAGGAACCGTGACTGAGTAAACCCATGACGTGAGAGCTTTGCGCGTCCGCTGAACGTGTTTCCTGAGTGTCCGCCGAGGAAAGCGGAGAATGTGTTCGCCCTGCTCCTCTGCATTTGTGACCCGTGACGTGGGTCCCGAGGATGCTGATCTTCCGCCTCGGCTTGTGTTTGATGCAGGTGAAGGGCCCGTTCGTGCCCTGGCAGGTGGTGCGGGACATCTTGCACTCGACCTTCGAAGAATCTTTGGATAAAACATCTCATTCTGTCGGACGAAGGGCTCGCTACATCGTCAGGAATCCACAGGCCTACCTGAACTATAAGTAAGCCTCGTTTGAATGTCCCTAACTCCAAGGCAGGGGTATTCCAATGCTTCTCGTTCCTTCCTTACTCTTCTTTCACCCCATTTCCTTAAGAGACGGACGTAAAACCCAGATAGACAAAATCTGAGCGGTCCAGTGGTGCATGCGGAGTCCGTTGGAGGTTATTGGTGACCTTGTCTTTGGGTGGCAGGAGGGGGAGCCAAGCATGACTGGGGGCGTTTTCACGTGGCAGGAATTATTGAGACTTGAGGACAGCCTTGCGGAGCAGGGGCTGTCCTCCTTTGTCACAGACGGAGAGACAGGCCGGGTGACTTGCTGCCTGTCACCTCGTCTCCTCACATGAGCAGCATGTGGGAAGGCAGAGTGTTTCAACACACCGGAGCAGCTCCTGACTGATGCCCCTGTGTGCGTGGCGCACACAGAAAGCGGCTAGACAGGATGACAGGATCCCGGGACCAAGCGCCCTCAGCCGGGTCCTAGAAGAGCCGCGTGTTGCCCAAGCACGGGTGGGGATGGCTGCTGGCTGGGAGGCACAGAGCATCCCTGTTGTGGTTTGTCAGTGGCTGGTGAGGCTGCCCCACCAGCTCCTCCTCGCAAGTGTGGCCCTATAAAAGGAAAAAGAAATTTAAAAAGCTCTAATCAGCCAGCAGGCACCTAAGCAGGTCATGGTTTGCCACGACCAGAACTGTCAGGATAGAAATCTCCCAGTGGCCCAGGGAGTCTGGGATGTGGGCGTCATTCCGTCACCTGACCGTGGCCTCCCCCTGCAGGGTTTGCCTCGCCGAGGTGTACCAGGACAAGGCGCTCGTTGGAGAGTTCATGAACCGAAAATGTAACTATGAAGACCCAAAGGTGGGCCCCGCGCGATGGTCGGACTCAGCCCGCCCCGGAGACTGGGATTGCTGGGTCCCAGTCTGGCCCACCAGGTCCCCCCGGCGCCTCTGCCGGCCTTGCAGACATAGGCTTCCCCCCTCCTCGCCTGGGAAGCCGACTGGTCAGGGCTTTGGCCGTGGACTTCATTTGATCTGGCGCCATCACGGGTTTTAAAGTCGATAAGAGTTGGCATGTCTCTTTGCAGCGCTGCCAGTCCTGGGGTCATATTTTATTAAGAGAACAGGGCAGCTCTTCAGAAATTACAAACAGCTAGACTTCCAGAAAGCCTATGGATAGTCAACGAGTTTTCTTTCTGAGTTTTCTGTGGCCGGGGCTGGCGTGGGGACTGATGAGCAGGGAAGCTGCCTTTCCAGACCCAAGCCTCCCTGCTCTTCGGCTCAGAGTCTACCCAGCCCTCACTCACCAAGCTAACGCTGGATTCTGCTGCGTGTGTGTCCTGCCTTGCACCAGGCCAGGCCAGTGGAAACGGAGCCATGGGGCAGTGGGACAGGCAGAGAAGTAGATGGGCAGCTCGGAACAGCACAGTCACTGAGAGAAAGGAAAGCACAGGCCACTGAGGTCTCGGAGGATTCGGGGTGCTTGTGATGCAAGTGACAGAGGAAAAAAAAAAAATACCTAACGGGCTTAAGGCTTCATTTTTCCCATGAGCCAAGCAACCCATAAGTAGGCTGTCCTGTGCACGTGCAGCAAAGCGGGGTTGCCCTCAGGGTCCCAGGTTCGTTCTGTCACTCACTCCCCATCCCTGGTGGTCAGCTTTCCATCCTCAGGCTGGTTACCTCATGGCTGCCTGGTGGCTGCTGGAGCTCAGTCCTCACAATCCCAGTGCAAGAAGAAGTGGAGAGGGGGTCCTTGTATCAGGGAGGGGGTGCCCTTTCCCTGAAAATCCAACCTGATTTCCCCCACCCCCGCGCCACCCCAGTGGGGCAGGGCAGGCTGTCTCCCCACACCAGGTTGGGGCTGGCTCCCCTGCTGAGAAAGAATGGGATGGAGGAGGTAGGCGACCAGCAGCATCTCCTAGGAGGGCTTTTCAAAGGCGTCGGCACTGGGCCCAGACTGCAGAGCCGAGGAAAGGCAGCGGAGGAAGCAGGGCAAGGGAGGTCACTGCCGCGGGAGTTCGTGGTCAGATTTTCCTTGCCGGAGCCTTAGTGAAACCTCCCTCTGGGCAGAAAAAGGGCTTACCATCTCATTCTCTCCTCTTGAAAGGTTTGTGCCAGTGAGTTTAAAGAATTTGTGGAGAAGCTCAAGGAAAAGTTCAGTTCGGCTCTAAAGAATTCTAGCCTTGAGATCCCAGACACACTCAAGGAGCTCTTTGCCAGGTAAGCTTCCTCTGGCATGGTTCTGGGTGATCCTCTGGGGACAAGAGCCAGGGAAGGTCACCAGCCAGGACCGCCGCCACGGATGTCTCCCCTTGGCCTCCCAGTGAGCTCTGCGCTGGCCCGACTCTTGGAGCCCCTCGCCTCCTGTCCTGGGTGACTTGAAAACGGGGAGGCACTGCCATCCCTTTGCACCCTGCCAGGCACACCCGTCCACCCTGTGAAGGCCCTGCTGTTGGCCTGGTTCGGGCTTGCTCAGGTATCGGAGTGATTTTTGCTAAGACAGCTCGTTTTTCACACGAGCAGACTCTGAGATGGAACTTCCCAAGGTCACAGTGCTAGTGAGCCAGGATTTGCACTTGGGTGGGTCTGACCCCAGAGCCCCCTGCTCTTTCCAAGGCATCTGGAGAGGAACAGACTGGGGATGGAGCCCAGAACCTGTGGAATTTTAATATTTTGGGCGCTGTGAGCCGGGCCCGTTGCCACTGCCCAATCCAAGTGCAAACCCCTCCTCTTCACCCCCCTTCTCTTCACCCCCCTCATCAGGGCAGCCCCTCCAGCTGCTGTATTTCCACGTTTCTTCCTCTCAAGATGACGTGCATCCGTCTGGTCCCACTGTGACCTCGTGGTACCTCTGCAGCGAGCTCTCTGTGTCTCTCCTTGGGGATCACGTCCTTCATTCACCCACAAAGTAGTGAACATTCACTCCCGCTGTGTGCCAGGCCCAAGGGGCCATCTGAGGCATTTACCCAGTTGATGCCCTTTAGCTGTTTTTGTCTGGTTTTGATTTTTTGGTCTTTTTAGGGCCATACCAGCAGCATGTGGAGGTTCTCCAACTAGGGATCCACTCGGGGCTGCAGCCTCGCCTACGCCACAGCTTGTGGCAACGCCCGGATCCTTTAGCCCCGCTGAGTGAGGCCAGGGATCGAACCCGCATCCTCATGAATACTTAGGTTCTTAACCCGCTGAGCCCCAGCAGGGCCTCTGTTTTTTAAATTTTGGTTTTGCTTTTGCCACAAACTGTTCTCCAAAACTCCCAAGTGGCATGGTTTGTTTTCAGCCTAAAATCCCCCCGTATTTTCCAAAAATGAGCGTGGGGGCAACTTTTAGTCCTAAAAGAAGACCGTTAAAGATTGTAAAGGGGAGTTCATGAACCATCTGGCGGAAAGAAAAAAGTTCTAGCTGTACCAGTTTACCACTAAATTTCGCCTTGAGCCCTCTGGTGGGCAAAACAAAAAAAGAGTTCTGGTTCCAAATATTTTCTTGTTTGACTAAAAACAGTTCACGTTTTTCTAAAAAGGTATCTTGTCTGGCTACGACATTTTAGGAAGAGTGCAAAGTTGAATTTTGACTTGAGTTTTGTAGAAACCAAAGAAATGTCTTACATATAAATAGCCATGGGTTGGTTGGGGTTTTTTTTGGTTTTTTTTTTTTGAGTTCTAGATTGATGTTTATATTTATTTGCTTGGTATGACTGTAATAAAACAATATTACATGGTGCTCAAAGAAAAAAAATAGGTGGAGAAATAACCTATAATCCCGTTACCTAGTACTGCTACTTCCTTTTGGGTATTTTCTTCCAGTCTTCTTTTTTTTGTTGTTTTTCTTTTTCGGGCCGCACCTGCCTGTGGCATGTGGAAGCTCCCAGGCTAGGGGTTGAATCAGAGCTGCAGTGACCAGTCTACACCACAGCCAGATCCTTAACCCACGGGGGGGGGGCGGGGGGGGGCGGGGCAGGGATCGAACCTGCAACCTTATGGTTCCTAGTCGGATTCGCTTCTGCTGGGCCACGACGGGAACTCTCCCCGGTCTTCTTTCTCAGGCTTGTTTTCCATCATGATGAGCCCACCGTTACCTTCCTCCCATGACACTTGGCTCCCTGCCAGTGAACACGTCTCCCTGTTGCTTTGCAGTGGTCACTTGTTCCTCGTTCTCCACCCTCATTCTTTTGTCTTTTTGCCATTTCTTGGGCCACTCTCGCGGTATATGGAGGTTCCCAAGCTAGGGGTTACATCGGAGCTGTAGCCACTGGCCTACGCCCACAGCAATGCGGGATCCGAGCCGCGTCTGCAACCCACACCACAGCTCACTGCAACGCCGGATCCCCAACCCACTGAGCAAGGCCAGGGATCGAACCCGCAACCCCATGGTCCCTAGTCGGATTCATCAACCACTGCGCCACGACGGGAACTCCTCCACCCTCATTCTTAAAACTTGCTCCTTTGTGGACCAGGAGTGTGGTGTTTTCTCCTTTTAATTTACTTGTGCAGGCTTGAATTTTAGTGATGGTGACATTTTTTTCCAACACATAAGCTAATCAGTGGCCATCTCCCGTGAGCATCAGCTTGGCTAGGGAAGGTCTGTTGGGTTCTACTGACTCACTCTTTCTTGGGGGGCAGGGGATGGCTGTGCCCCGGAGCCTGCGGAATGTTCCTGGGCCAGGGATGGAACCCGGGCCACCACAGTGACAGTGCCGGATCCTTAACCGCCGGGCCACGAGGGAACTCCTGACACGCTCTTCTTTTGTTTTGTACGCAGATACCGAGTTTTGATGATTGCCGACAAGAAAGATCAAGTCAGGAAAGAGGATAAACTTAATAGGCAAGTTCCGCCAGCCCGAGTGCCTTTTCCGCAGCTGCCTGATGGGGCTGCCCGCAGCCTAGCACGGGGAACATCTAGAGCCCTATGTAGCGTGGTTCCTGCTTTGGGAAGTGAAGTGTTATTGGGGCCCAGCCACGCCCGCTCGGTGTGCTGGCTGCACTGCTTTCACGCTGTCACGGCAGAGTCGAGTGGCTCTCAACCACAGAGACTAAATTATTCTTTGGCCCTTTGGGGATGAGGGTCCTGAGCCCTCACGCTGCCAGTGGCTGGCCCTGCCTTGGGTGGGGTCCGGAAGCTCTCAGCCCATGGGCTCGCCAAGCAAAGCCCTGGTTAGAAAACAGCTTTTTCTTTCTGTCTCGGATAAACAATAGTCAGTTTGATTTTAACTCCGTATTCAGTGAAAAGCCTAGTCTCGTTGGAGAAACCCTTGTTTAAAACTGGACAAAGATTGGAATGGATGAGCCCTGAGATCCTGCCGTGTGGTACTGGGAACTCTGTCTAGTCACTTGTGATGGAGCCTGATAATGGGAGAAAAGGGAACATATACACGTGTGTGTGACTGGGTCAATGAAAATTGACGGAACACTGTCAACCAGCTGTAATGGATAAAATAATCACTATAACATAAGTAAAATGAAATCGGACCAAGAAAACATAAGCACTAACCACATGTGTTAGTCATGAAAACCCGTTTCCAAGGGGTGTCACCCCTTCCCCACGAGACGGGAGCTTTTCTCCCACCAAAATGGACCCATCAGTAAGGCTTTACAGCCATCCTTTCTTCAGCTCTGGTTTACGGGTAGTTTGGGCATTCGTGCCCTTGGTGAGACTGAAAGCCGTTTTAGCACGAACCGAGCCTCCCCACGCTGCGGGGCGCCCCGTGGCCCGGGGGCTCATGTCGCACCGTGGCCCGGTCTCTTGCAGTGTGGACGACATCCACTTCCTGGTGCTGCAGAATCTGATCCAGAGCACGCTGGCCCTCTCGGACAGACAGATGGAGTACTGCCAGTCGTTTCAGGTGGGTGTTCCAGCAGCGCGGTGGGAGTCGGGGGGCCCTTTCGTGGCTGCGGCTATGGCCCCGTGAGGTCTTGGCACCTTCTTTCTGAGCCGTGGGGCCTCGGGGGCCTGGCTGCCCCTGAGACTCAGGCCCTCGCTCCATTCATCTGCGACGTACGGGCGCAGGATCCAGTGACCTCCAAGGTCCCTCCCAGCCCTGAGGCTTTGAGTCTCCTGTGGAAGGCAGAAAATTAGGCAGGAGGGGACGTGAGCTGTGCCGAAGAGCAAAGAAAGCAATTGAGCCCCTCGGCGTGTCTTTCCCAGTCCTCTGGTACAGAAGTCCGTGTGCTTGGATGGCTAGGTCTCGCCCAGTGGAAGAGCTGCCTTTCTGTGGGCCTCGAGTCCGCGCTGTCCCCTAAGAACTTACTAGAACCACAGTGCTGCTTTACCATGGCTGGGCGAGAACGAGGAAAGGCAGATCTCATTCAGCCCCATGCCGAGCCTGGGGAGGTGGTGGGATCCGCTCTCCTGTACAAGCTCGAAAACTTGAGGTTCAGAGAAGCTGAAAAGCATGAGCCCAAGATCCCAAAGCTCATTCATCCATCCTGAGTCCATGTGGCCCTGAAGGCCCAGCACAGAGGGGCCCGCTCCCCAAGCCTGCGTTCCCTGTGGTGGGTTTCGTGGGGTTTTTTTTTTTTTCTTTTTTTTTTTTTGCTCTTTAGGGCAGTAGCCATGGCATATAGAGGTTCCCAGGATAGGGGTTGAATTGGAGCTACAGCTGCCAGCCTATACCATAGCCCAGTTACAGCAGCAAGGGATCCGAGCCTCATCTGCGACCTGCACCACAGCTCATGGCAACGCTGGATCCCTGACCCACTGATCGAGGCCAGGGATTGAACCCACATCCTCCTGGTTCCTAGTCGGATTCATTTCAGCTGAGCCACGACGGGAACTCCCCGCTGTTTTTGTTTGGTTTTTTTTGTTTGTTTTTTTTTTTTTTTTTTGTCTTTTTGCTATTTCTTGGGCCGCTCCCACGGCATATGGAGGTTCCCAGGCTAGGGGTTGAATCGGAGCTGGAGCCACCGGCCTACGCCAGAGCCACAGCAACACGGGATCCGAGCCGCGTCTGCAACCTACACCACAGCTCACGGCAACGCCGGATCGTTAACCCACTGAGCAAGGGCAGGGACCGAACCCGCAACTTCATGGTTCCTAGTCGGATTCGTTAACCACTGCGCCACGACGGGAACTCCCCGCTGTGTTTTTAATGATGGAAAAAGCGTGTTCCAAGTGGAGCCCATCTCCTCTCGTATTTAATCTTTAAACCCGGAGCCCCGCTTCTGTGGCTCAATTGACCAAATTAGGCCAACTTGGAACTTGAGGGGGAAAAAATAACAAAGGGCAGGTGCTATTTCTGACCCCACTAAACCAGTGAATGAATTTGTTATTTATTTAGGGAGCAGAGAGAGGTTGATTGCAGGGCCATGCCGAGAGAATCAGGTGGCTCGTGACCCCCAAACCCCTCAACGCCCCAAAGGGTTTCAGCAGAGCGTTTTTTTATTTTTTTTATAGTCGATTTACAGTGTTCTGTCAATTTCTGCTGTACAGCAAAGGGACCCAATTAGACCTACATTCCTTTCCCACATTATCTTCCATCCCGTTCCCTCCCAAGACACTGGATCTCGTTCCCTGTGCTGTACAGCAGGACCTCGTTGCTTCTCCGTCCTGAATGGAATAGTCGGCATCTACTGACCCCCAACTCCCCGTCCATCCCACTCCCTGCCCCCTCGCCCTTGGCAACCACAGGGCTTTTCTCCATGTCCGTGAGTCTGCCTCTTTTCTGTAGTTAGGTTCATTTGTGCCATATTTAGACACATACCGTCCCAAACTTGGGCCTTCCTTGTCAACTGGAGAGTTTTTTGGGTTTTTTTTTTTTTCCCCTCAGCCGCACTCGTGGCATATGGAAGTCCCTGGGCCGGGGATCGAGTCTGAGCAGGAGCTGCACCTACGCCACAGCTGCGGCAACACCAGATCCTTAAACCATTGTACCGGGCTGGGTGTTACACCTGCACTGCCGTCGTCGGATTCTTAACCCCCTGTGCCGTGTTGGGAGCTCCCAGCTGGAGAGCTCTTGGCGGATCCCAGCACCCCCCCCCCACCGCCCTGATTGCAGTCAGGAGGCCAGATGCTGACAAGTGTGCTGCCCATCCCCGGGATTCTGGTGCCAGGGGTCGGGGGAAACGCCCCCTTGGGAAATGCAAGTGTAGAGCCAGCTTGGGCCTGGCACATGTTCTTCCATCAGTGCTCCTCAGACCACAAGGGAGGTGAGAGGGGCTGGGAGAAAAGGGAGCTATTGAAGGAAAACAAGTCAGGTTTGATTACAGTGCCTGGATGGTGCAGCGTGGACGGCACAGAGCAGGTACCAGCCTTCGGGAACACGTCCGGGGGTGGAGCCCCCCCAGGCACCCTGATGGGTTAGATGAGGGTGAGGGCTAGAGTGGTAACAGAGGTGATGCTGCCTCGGCCCCTGGCGTCTTTGCATCCAGAGCAATAGGCGTGGTCTGCAGCCCGCCTTTCCCTCCAGCTCCCTGTCCCGTGCCCTCTGAGGTGCGGTAGGTGCAGGCTGACCATCGGAGCGCGGGATCCCTCCGGGCTTTCCATCCCTCGTCGCCCCCACCAGTGCTTCCTCCATCGACTGGTAGCTGGGGCGTCTGGGCGCCCGCGTGCATGTGGCTCACACGCGGCCTGCTGTGTTGCAGACGTTCCGCCTGTACCGCGAGTACAAGGACCACGTCCTGGCCAAGGCTTTCATGGAGTACCAGCGCCGGAGCCTGGTCAACCGGCGCCGGGTCAGCCACATGCTGGGCCCCAAGAAAAACCGGGCTTTGCCGTTCGTGCCCATGTCCTACCAGCTGTCCCAGGCCTACCACAGGTGAGCCCCCGCCGCCCGGGAGCCCTGGGCCTGCTGGGAGCGGGGGGCCCCGTCTGCGGGGAGCCAGAGTCACGGGCGGCCTCTTCATCGGAGACGGGGGTGGCCGGGCCTCCCTTGGCCTCCTGTGCGAGACGCAGCCTCTGGGACCCAGCGTCTCATCAAGGCCTGTCCTTCCTCGCGTGGGAGTGAGGCTGAGGCCGTGGAAGTAGGTGTTGGAGCGTTTACCATTTTTGCAGATAGTTTGTTTCCCTTTTCCCCCTCACATTGGGTAAAATGAGTTTCTAAATATTAGACCAGCCAAGAGTTCACCCTCCCAGTTGGCCGTCACCTGGGCCCCTCACCCCCCCCCACCCCCCGCCCAGCTCAGAGCGCACCCGGCCGCCTGCCTTGCAGGTTCACACACTGCACTTGGAAGCCCCAGACCCGATCCGCGCACACACGCAAGAGGTGGTGGTTCCAGGGTCTGGACAGAGGCAGGGGCCTGCCTGCAGGCACCACATGGAGACAGTGAGATTGGTCACCCGCGTCCCCTCTCTGTAGGGACTCAGGGCTCGCTTGCCTGGCGTAAAAATGACTGTCACAAAGGCACGTTCATCTTCCCCAGCTCGGCACCTGTTTGTAGTGCGTGTCCCTGAGGCCTGGCATGTTGGCTTAGATGAGGGTCACAGCAGGTGAGTGGGGGGAAGCACGCAGCGCAGCGCCTTTGAGATGGAAAAGCGGGCTTCCGGGCAGAAGCTGGGGCATTTAGCGTTGATGCCAGGATTTGAAGGGTCCGCAGCCCACCCGCGCCGAGGCCTCCAGCGCCCTGCCCTCAGCAAGGCCCTTCCCTTCTCCGGTCTGCAGGATTTTCACGTGGCGATTTCCAAGCTCCATCTGCACAGAGTCATTCCAGTTCTTCGACAAGATCCGGGCTGCCGGCAAGTGGGACCGGCCTGATAATTTTTCCTTCAAAGACCAGGAAAACCAGGACTCCCTGAGCGACCTGGTAGCATTTTCTTTGGACGGCCCTGGAGGACACTGCGTGGCCACCCTGACCCTTTTCTCCTTGGGCCTCATTGCCGTGGACGTCAGGATCCCAGAGCAGATCGTGGTGGTGGACAGCTCATTGGTGGAGAACGAGGTCATTAAGAGGTGAGAGCTGGGGCGTCTGCAGTTTCATTCGCTCGGTCATCTCCTCTTTATTCATTCAACAAACACATGCTGAGGTTCTCTGCGTCGCGGCCAGCACTGTGTAGGCATTTGCAAAGACGGCAGGGCCTTGCGGGAGCTCCTGGGTCCTGACCCCACAGATCCGTGACCTGGGGATTGCCTCACGGTGTCCAGTGCAGCGCCGCCTGCTGGTGCCTCCAGGGACCAGGGGAGCCAGGGCGGGAGAGCATGACTGGGCTGCACCAGAGAGAAGGACCTAGAACAGTGTGGCGAGGAGGGAGGCCTCCCCAGAGAAGGTGGGGGCGGCAGAGGTTCCCAGAGGGCTGATCGCTAAACTGGGCTGTATGGAAGACTAGGCATTTTGGGGACAGAGCCTAGGAAGGTTCGCAGGCAGAAAGAGCAGCCCTTGCAGAGACCGAGGGGTGCGGACAGGGGCGCAGGGGTGTGGGAAGGCAGGCGAGAGAGATGCAGCTGGAGCCTCAGTCCGCGCCGACCTCACAGCCAGCTGCCGGGCGGGGGGGATGTCAGGGGACCGTGTGCCCAGAAGGGGTGGCCCGACCGCGCTCCACCAGCCGGGTCACTTTTCTGCCCCCAGCCTGGGGAAGGACGGGGCCACAGAAGAGGAT
Organism: Sus scrofa; assembly: GCF_054392235.1. Taxonomy (NCBI): domain Eukaryota; kingdom Metazoa; phylum Chordata; class Mammalia; order Artiodactyla; family Suidae; genus Sus; species Sus scrofa. The sequence goes on from NC_139385.1 coordinate 19,306,532, forward strand.
GAGGACGAGGAGGAAGACCTGGACGAAGGCTCCGGGGCCAAGCGCCGGAGCATCGAGGTGAAAGCTCCCCAGGCCTCCCACACCAACTACCTGCTGATGCGGGGCTACTGCGCCCCCGGCATCGTCAGCACCCGCAACCTCAACCCCAACGACAGCATCGTGGTGAACTCCTGCCAGGTCAAGTTCTGGCTGCGCTCCACCCCTGCGCCCACCAGGCTCGGGCCCACCGGTGAGTGTCCCGCCCCGGGTTCCCGGCCAGGCTCCCCAGGCCACGCGCGGCCACCGCCGCACACCAGACCAAGGCAAAAACCAAGGCAAACCCCTTCCAGTCTTAGCAGCCGACCCCGGGGCACCCGTCCCCTGAGTCGCTTCCTCGCTTGCTCGGGGCGCCTGGGCTGTGCCCACTGTGGTGGTGAGCGCTCACCGGTCTTTGTTCATAGGGGTTCTTTTGACCTCTGGCTGTGAAAGTTGAGTATTCCTCCTGCGTTCTTTACCTCTCACTTCCTTTACTTCCAATTTTACACTTTGGGGAGCTCTTCTGTTGATTACCTTTGAAACGTTAAATAGCTGACTGACCCCTCCGCTTCCCGCCCCCTCGAGTCCCTGCGCATAAAATGAGGATATTTCATTATCCTCGTCTGAAATGAGAAGTCCCTGTGCGTCTCTTCTCCTTCCCACCCTCTTCCTGCTCCGACTGATTTGCCTTTATTTTCACTGCTGAGTTGGAAGGGTTTACTTTCTTGCCACAGGCAGTATTTTTGCTGAGTCAGGAGCTCGGCCCTGGCAAAAATGTGCTGCCCTGGGGCTGGGGTCTTAGCAGAGACCTGGGAGAGGAGCGCCAGAAGCCAGCCCTGGCTACCGGGAGCAAAAGCGGGAGTTTATGGGGGTTCCTGGGATCTCACGGGGTCTGAGGAGCTGTGGACACGTGCCCATCGGGAAGGATGGAGTGGGAGTTCCCGTTGTGGCTCAGCAGGTTAACTAGTGTCCATGAGGATGCAGGTTCAATCCCTGGCCTTGCTCAGTGGGTTCAGGCTCTGGTGTTGCCGTGAGCTGTGGTGTAGGTCGCAGACACGGCTTGGATCCTGCATTGCTGTGGCTGTGGTGTAGGCCGGCAGCTGCAGCTCCAGTTGGACCCCAAGCCTGGGAACCTCCATATGCTGCAGGTGCAGCTCTAAGGACAAAAACAAACAAAAAAGGAAGGGTGGGCCCGGGCAGCCCAAGTGGACAACCCCCTCCCCCCCAGAGTGCTGGTTCTCAGGCCCCAGCCCCCGCTTCCTGCCATTCAGTGCGAGTCTGGAGCAGGAGAATCACACTGGACCCAGGGACCCAGGGGCACATTATCAGGAACCCAGCTGCCAGGGGCCACCTGTGCCCCCCAGGTGACCGCTCCCTCGCTGTTTGGGGAGCGGTGAGTGGGTGTGGGAGCAAGTCCTGCCTCGGCTGCGCTTGAGCACTGGGCTGCAGGGCGGGCGTCTCAGGGCTGAGTCTGGTCCTCTTGGTCTCTGCAGCCACTCCTCTGGAAGAGCTGACAGTCGGCACCTCCTGCCTCCCTGACATGTTCACCAGGCTGGTCAAGGTCCCCGAGGATACCTACGGCTTGGAAGACTTCGCCCACCAGGTGGCGCTGTCCGGGTACAAACCCGGAGACGTGCTGGCCGCCCTGGAGATCCAGGCGGCCATCGCAGCGGCCGGTTGCTTTGGGGTGGACAAGGTGAGGCTGAGCAGGCAGTTCTCCGCCTTGGAGAAGACAGATGCTGAGCGCACCAGGACCTTCTCCGACTACGTCCAGGTGAGCCAGCCTCTCGGGTAGCCCGCAGTCGCGAAAGCAGAAGTTGTAGCTCCCGGGCCCTGTGCCCGCAGTGAATAGATCTGGTTTGGGACATGTAGTAGAATTGATCAAAAGTTGAATTAGCTGGGGAAAAAGTTGAATTAGCTGTCAACATTGAAAATAGATTTTAGGAGTTTCTGCCGTGGCGCAGTGGTTAACGAATCCGACTAGGAACCATGAGGTTCCAGCTTCCATCCCTGGCCTTGCTCAGTGGGTTAAGGATCCGACACTGCCGTGAGCTGTGGTGTAGGTCGCAGATGCGGCTCGGATCCCGCTTTGCTCTGGCTGTGGCTGTGGCTGTGGCCAGCAGCTACAGCTCCCACTCGACCCCTAGCCTGGGAACTTCCATATGCCGTGGGTGCAGCCCTAAAAAAAGCACGTGGGGTTTGCAAACTCTGGCCCCTGGGAGGTGGGTAGGCCTCGGAGATGGGAGGATTTTCCCAGGCCCCGGTGCTGAAGCCCAAGCAGGAGATCCCACTGACTCTCAGGAGGCGAGGGGCAGGCCGCTCCCTCTGTGCCCTGGTACCGCCCCTCACAGGGCCACAGTAGCGAGTGTCAGCTGCACATGAGTCCTGGTTCCAGGCTACAAACTAGGGCAAATTCCTTGAACCCTGACTTGCGGCTTTTTTAGTATAAAAATGAAAAGATAACGGTAACACACACTACCGCCCTCCCCCTCCGTGGCGCCCAGAGTCGGTACAGCTCACGGATGAGAACAAGGCTGTGGGAAGTGGGTGTGGTGTAACCGTGAGGGGAGGCCTTGTCCTACTTTAGGGAATAATTGTGGCCTCTGCCGGAGGACGCGATAGCGCTCGGGGTGTTGGGTCCGGGGGAGAAGCCAGCCTGGCGGCTGGAGACTCCGAAAGTCCCATCAGCTTCTGGGCTGCAGCCGTGGCTCCAAGTTCAGGCAGCAGACCTGTTCGATGGGTGGGCAACTCAGCCTGGACGGGGAGAGGACAGCCCAGGGCCGCAAGCCGGGCCTCATCCTCCAGTCATCTGTCCTGAAGGAGCTGGGCTGGCCGCTTGCTCAGGCAGCCGGGAGCAAACTCCGAGGACCCTCGGCTCCCCTACAGACCCCCCGTGTCTCCTGCTTTGCCTAGGACCTCGTGGAGCACCAGCAGGTGCTTGAAGTTGGTAGCAGCACCACCCGCCTGGTGACCATGGCCTCTGCCCAGCCCTGGCTCCTCCGCTCGGTGCAGCTAAAAGGCAGAGAGGAGGACGCAGACCCTCCAAGAGAAGACCCCCAGGCCAGACCCCTGGAGGGGCCTTCTGGCGAGGACGGCCCCTCTGAGAGGCAGGCATCTCCTTCTCAGAGCCCCCGGGGTGCCAAGAGGCGCGCCAGCTGGGGCAACGCCGATGCGGACAGCCAGGGTGGGGGGGCCGACCCCGAGATCGCTCAGGTGCCCCCCTCAAAGAGGCCCGCGTGCCATGATATGCCCTGGGCCCCCAGCCCCGGGCCCAGAGGAGAAGAGGAGCCAGAAACCCCAGTGTCTATGCCACCCATGGCTCCTGAGGACCCAGGCACAAGGGAGCCCCTGCCAGGGGTGTCGGAAGCCAGGCAGGAGGATGTCGGGGTCCCCAGCTCCCCAGGCCGAGAGCAGCTTCTGGAGGGCCCTGAAGACCCCAGAGGTACGGAACCCTGTTCCCCAGCCCCCACCCCCTCCTCCCCCACCTACCTGTCCCCTGTGATGGGGCCTGCTGGGCTACACCTTCCTCTGAGACCAGACACCCACTGCCGCCACCAGAGGGGCCTTCACCTCAGCTCTTCATGGCCTTGACATCGAGGGGAGCTCCTGCCTGTTGGCACTAGGCTTCCCGCTGGAGGGCAGAAGCCTCGGGCACTCCTGAGCCCACCCATGAATTCCAAGTACAAGACCCTCTCGTGGTCCTGGGAAGCGGCGTTCCCTGAAGCATCCGTTGTTAGAAAGCAGAAAGGGGGGAGTTCCCATCGTGGCTCAGCGGTAACGAACCCGACTGGGATCCATGAGGACTCGGTTCCATCCCCAGCCTCGCTCAGTGGGTTAAGGATCCGGCGTTGCCGTGAGCTGTGGTGTAGGTTGCAGACGTGGCTCGGATCTGGCGTGGCTGTGGCTGTGGTGTAGGCCGGTGGCTCCAGCTCTGATTAGACCCCTAGCCTGGGAACCAACATATGCCGAGGGTGCGGCCCTAAAAAGGCAAAAAAAAGGGAGGAGGGATCTCACCTTCCAAGGGGTTTGGCAGACACCCCGTTTTCCTCTCCTGTGCTGTGTGATTCTTTGGGGTGTTTTTGCCCAAGGCTTTTACATACCCATCTCTGTGGTCAGGGCTTCAGGGGGCAGAGGGGCCAGCTTGCCCCCTGGAAGGGCCCCAGGCACAGCCCCCCGCTGCACTCTGCCCTCCATCCAGGGCTGCTCCGGGTGTGCAGGTTTTGGTCCCGCAGCCCCGCTGCTCCAGGGACAGAGGCTCTGAGGACGGAACTGCTCCCCTCTGTTCCCCGCTTCATCCCCAGCCCCGGAGGACCTGTGGGATGAACGGGAGGAAGAGCTGGCCCCACTTTCCGTGTCTCACACCCCTTTCCACTTTCAGGTGTGGCGGACGGTTCTGCAGCCGGCAGCCTCTCCCAGGCAGGGCAGGAGAGGTGAGTGTGGTTCAGGTTCAGGGGCCTGAGCCGGGAGGGGTGGGGCGGTGCCGTCCCCAGGGTCCAGAATTAACTGTGGGGTGACGATCTCTCACAAAGATCTGTCTGGCACCGACGTTCTCGGCCAGGGGGGACCCAGCCATGTGAGGGACAGGTGATCCCACCCACTGGGCCCCCGAGGGGGGCTTCTTGCACATCCAGGAGTACAAGGCTGCCGTAGTGCCCGGTCCTTTCGGAACAGTGGGTTCGCAGAAGCTGTTCTGGCGGCGGGCGTGCCTCCCACAGTGTGGACGCCACCTCAGCTTGGCGGAGCCTTGCACTCCCGGCTCAGATCTCACCTCTCAGGGCCCATTCGCGCCATCAGAGCCCAGTGCCCAGCCAGCCTGGGGCCTGTCCCCCGCCAGCACCCCACGTGGCACACCAGTCCCTGGCTTAGTTCTTAACAGAAACCTCCCAAGGAAAGTGTGTCTGGAACCACTGCATCAACACAGAAGCAGAGGAGTTCTCGTCGTGGCGCAGTGGTTAATGAATCCAACTGGGAACCATGAGGTTGCGGGTTCAATCCCTGACCTTGCTCAGTGGGTTAAGGATCCGGCATTGCCGTGAGCTGTGGTGTAGGTTGCAGACACAGCTTGGATCTGGTGTTGCTGTGGCTCTGGCGTAGACCGGCAGCAACAGCTCCGATTCGACCCCTAGCCTGGGAACCGCCATATGCCGCGGGAGCAGCCCCAGAAAAGACAAAAAAAACCAAAAAAACAAAAAAAAACACAGAAGCAGAGCTTCTTCTGCGTAAAGACTTGAGAGCTTGGCCCAAAGGGGAGGCAGCCACAGGTCCTCGCTCTCCTCCCGCTGCCACCACCAGTGTGCGGTGATCGGGCCGTGGGGTTGGGAGCCTCCGTCCAGGTGGGAGGGAAGCGAGTGGCAGAGGAGCAGGAGGGAGACGGTCCCCGGCCCGTGATCTGGGCTGTGTGGGCGCAGCCGTCCCCGCTCCCCGCTGAGCCTGACCCACTGTGTGGCCGCCCCGCAGGGACCCTGAGAACATCTGCTTCATCGGGCGCCCGTGGCGCATCGTGGACGGCCGCCTGAACACGCCCGTGTGCAAGGGCATGATGGAGGCCGTGCTCTACCAGGTCATGACCCGGCCCGGCATCCCCGAGAGCTGTCTGCTGCAGCACTACCAGGGCGTCCTGCAGCCCCTCGCCGTGCTCGAGCTGCTCCAGGTGCGAGGGGCCCCCGCTGGGGAGGCCTTCACCGGGTCCCTCTTCCTGAGTCTCAGAGGGCGGCGGCAGTGGGGGCCCGTGGGCTGAGCTCCAGGGCCGGTGCTGTGTACGGGCTCTGCCCATGAGGGCAGACCGGCCTCCCCACGAGAGCCAGGCTCCTGGGAAGAGTCCTGTGCCCCAGGCGTCCCCTCCTTACTGCACCCGCACCCCCTCTCCTGCACGCCTGTTTCCGTCCTCCTGTGCCTGGCCTCCCACCCTTTAGCGCTGCTGGCCCCCAGCCCCGGCTCTCAGCACTCAGCCCCCGCAGCAACCCCCCTGCCCTGGGGCCTTCCCCAGCCCCGCAGTGCTGCCGCCTTGGCTTAAATATTGACGTTCCCGGGCTCTTGCCTCTGACGTTTTCACTTGACCAGGGCTCCAGAGCCCACAAGCCAGAACTCCCGTTGTGGCTCAGCGGGTTAAGAACCCAACATGATGTGTGTGAGGATTCGGGTTCCACCCCCGGCCTGGCTCAGCGGGTTAAGGATCCGGCACTGCCGCAGACTGCAGCTCTGATTTGACCCCTAGCCCGGGAACTTCCATGTGCCACAGGTTCAGCCGTAAAAAGCCGGGGTGGGGCGTGGAGAGCTCGCAAGGCCACAGGGGCAGGCTGGTAGCTGAGGGACAAGGGAGAGCCAGAACCAGGCCCACGGCCCCCTGAGGGCAGCACAGCCTGGTGGGCACGGTGCGCCCCTGCCACATGTGCCCGGAGGCTCCAGCTCCTCAGCAGCAGCAGAAATGGGAAGTTCGTTGTGAAACTCCCTGCAGGTCTGGGCCAAACAAAACCCCATCTGGAAGCCGTTCCTCAGCCCCTGCCCAGCGCAGGCTGCTGTGAAATGCTGGTCACGCCCTTTGCTCGCTTGCCCTGGGCTTTTGCCTAAACCCCCTGGTCAGTTCCTACAAGGCCAAGGTCAGGGGTCTGTTCTGGGAAGCAGCGCCCAGGAGAGGACACGGGCCTTAAGCGCCCCTGGAAACCAGTCTGTCTGTGGCGTCTGCAGGGCCTGGAATTCCTGGGCTGCATTAAAAAGCGCCTGCTGAGGAAGCCCCGGAGCGTGTCGCTCTTCTCCAAGCCAGCGATCGAAGAGGTGGAGGCGCCCTCGAGCCTGAGCGAGAACCTCACGGTGTCCTACGAGCCCACGCTGGACTGCACCATCCGCCTGGGCCGTGTCTTCCCCAGCGAGGCCAACTGGAACAAGTGGGTCCACCTCTGAGGCCCCCGTGGCCCTCGCGACCCGCCTGTCCCTCTGCCGACCCTGAGAGAGAGTGTGCTCTCCTGGGGGGCCTCTGCCCACTGTGGGGTGCAGCCTGGCGAGGTTGGGGTGCAGAGGGCCCTGCCCCCACCCGCCAATTGTACAGAGACCCTGTGCCCAGCCTGAGGCCTCAAATGCTGTTTCCTGGCCCGGAACCTCCTGGAAGGAGGGCCACCTGCCCACCTGCCCCCAGGCCCTTCCCGGGCTGCCCCAAGGGACCTCGCTTCGTCACCTCCTCCTATTCCCGGGGCCTCGGCTGAGCCGCCCACCCAGCTCTCCGGAACCTGGGTTGTGGTGAGGTTGAGAAGCCCCCAGGGGGCCCGTCCTCCGAGGGCTTCCGAGCTGAGGCTGCCTTTCGGGAGCAGAGCCGCCGGCCCAGGCCTGGAGCCCTGTATGGACATCTGCTGGCCGGCGAGGGGCTGGGAGTTCAGGACACGGGGCTCTGCCCCGTCCACACACACCTCGCCCTGCAGCTTCCAGCCACCCCACTGCGGAGGACCCCCCCCTGCTCCCCAGAAAGCCCCCGTGGCCTGAGGGGCAGGGCCTCCCGGGGACACGTCGCAGAAGGGGGTTGTGTGCCCGGCGGAACCCCTGCCCTCCAGGCGGGGCTGAGCCTGCAGGCCACCCACAGGCCTCCCACCAGCTAAAAACGGGAAGTCCCGGGGTTTGTTTTGTTTTTTCAACCTTTTTCCTCATTTAAAAAAAATCCCCTGGCATGTATTTATTTTTTAATTAAAGTGAAGTAAAGTGTATTTTGTTCTCTGTGTTTCCTGAAGAATCTCTGATCCCCTGGGGGCGCCTTGTTTTCGGCCGCACAACAACCAGGAATGAATGTGGCCGGTAAAACCCAGGGAGAAAGCGGGGGCTGCGGCCGAGCTCAGCCAGCCCCAGGCGCAGCCTCGCCACCGGCCGCCACCTCTAAAGCCCTTCCTCCTGCCTGGCTGGGCCTCTTCCTCTCCCTTGACAGGTGTCCAGAAGCACCCAGCGCAGGACGGGCCTGAGGCCACTTGGCACAGTCTGCGATGCCAGCAGGCCACAGAGGACACGGGCCTGGGACATGGATTCTGTCCATGGCAGTTCCCTTTAGCTCACAACGGTTCTTTGTTTTATTTTGTTTTGCTAGTGGCCAACATTCTGTAAACATTGAAGATTTCCAGATTTTTTAAAAATACAGATTTCTATCTTGAAAGTTGGAGCAATCCCACAACACCGCACGTGACAGTCACGAGAATGGGACATGCCCCCACCAGGCCCGGTCGCAGGCCCACTGCAGCTCCCTCACTTACCACCTGCAGCGCCTGACCCGGCCTGGCTGGCAGCCCTTTGTTCCCGTCCTCCCGCCTCCAGGAACCCGGCCACTGGTCACCCTGGACCAGATTCCAGCGTGACAGGGGGCCAGGGGCGTGGGGTCCGGGGTCTCAAGGGTGAACCCCAGCACAGCCGAGACCCGACCCAAGTCTTCACATCATTTTCCTCTTCTTTTTTCATGTTTACTCAAATGTGAAAAAAATAGCATCTGAGGGGTTTTTTTGAAATCAAGTAGAATAACAGGTGTGATCGGCTTTGGAAACAGAAGATACAGAGGCTGATCCCGTGGGAATGCGCTAAGCGGTGGGAGGAAGGCAGCGGGGAGTCCAGGCTTGATGTTTCCGGCTCAGAGCCTTGGTTTTCTCATCTGAGAAGTGGGGACAGAACATCTCTCTCACAGGAGGACCAAGTGGGCCGAAGAACACCAAGGGCTGGCATATGGCAGGGCTCAGCCCAGCCCCCTTCCTTTTCCCGTCCCCCCAGGTTGGGCTCGTCTGTGGGCGATGAGACATAGAGGCGAGGGGTCTGTGCTTGAGTGGAAAGACGGGGCCTCTGCGATCTACGTTTCCACAGCCAGCATCCTGGGCAACCGACCTACACCTTCCCCCACCCCCACTTGCCCGTCCACCTGTCCATCCAGCCCCTCCTCTATTCACTGTCCCCAACTAAGGTGGCTCTTTGCACCCGGGGCTCCTGGAACCACAGCGTAGACCAGAAACTGAGATCAGACACCTTCAGGCAACACCGAGGAGAGGAAGGGGGCCTCGGCCACTACCAGGGAGGGGCAGGGACTATGGAAAACGAAAGTCGGCGTCCCCAGGAGAAAGAATTCACATTTAGAAGCAAAGGGCTTTTAAACATCAACTACCTAATAAAACGGGGGTGGGGGGCACTGAGCCCAGAGGAGCCATGTCCTGTTCACCCTGAGTGACAGCGGGGCCCAGACCCCTGCAGCTCCTCCCTTGGGTTCCCTGTCCCTCCCCTCTTCATTCTTACCCTTTTCACTCACACAATCCATTCCTTTTTCTTTTTAGGGCCACATCTGCAGCATATGGAGGTTCCCAGGCTAGGGGTCTGATCAGAGCTGCAGCTGCCAGCCTACACCACAGCCACAGCAACGCGGGATCCGAGCCGTGTCTGCAACCTACACCCCAGCTCACAGCAACGCCGGATCCTTAACCCACTGAGCGAGGCCAGGGATCAAACCCGCATCCTCATGCATGCCTGTCGGGGGGTGGGGGGTTCGTTACCATTACACCACCACAGGACCCTCACCCCACCATTCTCTCTTAAACACTTAAAACATAACAGAGATGACGTACGCCTCCGGCTGCTTTCTCCTTCAGGGCTTTTTCTCTGCATTTACAAATATTCTATACACCCCACCCCACCCCAGCCCCGCGACCTGCAGTGGCTTTTACATATCCACACAGCTCCAGCTCTTCACCAGGCAGAGTCCCTGGCACATCTGTATCAGCACGTAGAGCGCTACCTACGTGCTGCGTGGCCCTGGCAGTGAGGTCCTGATTTTGTGCCCTCTCTTCCCTGAAGGGTAAGCACTGAAATTGCTTCCTGGTTTCCCCCACTGAGCATCCTCTCAGGCTCCGCCTCCCTTCTTTCTTGCATCCAATCATCTCTTTTGATCTGCTGCTGCCAGCCTCCCCCATGGGCCCTTCCTCCTCTTCCAGCCTCGGTTCGCCCAAGGCCACTCGGGGATCGGGACTGAGAATGATCCCCAACCTCTGATTTCACCTGAGCACCCGTACTTACCTTGGGCCCTTGATGCATAGATGTCCAGGATTTTCCAGATGTGCATGTGCATATGTGCTGTGTGTGTGAAGTATGTGTTTGTGTGTCTCTGTGCATGTATGTGTGCGCGCACACGTGATCTCCCTGCTTAGCGCGGTCTCACGGCCCGGCAGCACCACCCACTGCCCACGGCAGGTTCTGCCCACCCAAGGGGTAGGATTCAGCCATTGTTGGTTTAAAAAAAGAACCTCCTGGAGTTCCTGTCGTGACGCAGCGGAAATGAATGAATCCAACTAGGAACCATGAGGCTGCGGGTTCGATCCCTGGCCTCGCTCAGTGGAGTTGCCATGTGCTGTGGTGTAGGTCGCAGAGGTGGCTCAGATCCCACGTTTCAGTGGCTGTGGTGTAGGTCGGTAGCTGTAGCTCCGATTCAACCCCTAGCCTGGGAACTTCCATATGCCGCAGGTGCGGCCCTAAAAAGCAAAAAAAAAAAAAAAAAAAAAAAAAAAACCCTCCCAGTTCACCTTGTGTTCTCCTCACCACGTACCCACTGCCCAGAGTTGCTGTGACAAGTGTGTCCCTGACAGGGCCTGGCAGGTTCAAATGGAGCCGCCTGGACAGTGGACTCCTCAGCCAAGTTCCAATGGTTACCAGCAGGGGGCATCAGAACCCAGCATCTCCGTTCCTGCTGGTTCATCTGGGGCTGCAGAAGTCTATAGCTCCTTGTCCCCCCACATAAGAGCTGAGAGCTTGTGGAGGTGACTTGTCCACAAAAGTGAGGATAGAGTAACAGCATTTTCTGAGCCCTTGCAATGTGCCAGACGCTGCTCACTGCTCTCGGGACTTTACACTTACTGACTTGTGGTCCCACAAGAGCTAAGAAGTATGTCCGATCAGTATAACCGTTTCGTGTATGAGGAAACTGAGCCTAAAGAGGTAAAATAAGGGAGTTCCCATTGTGGATCAGCAGATTAGGAACCCAACATAGGTCGGTGAGGATTCGGGTTCAATCCCTGGCCTTGCTGAGTGGGTTAAGGATCTGGAGTTGCCGTGAGCTGTGGTGTAGTTCATAGACGTGGCTTGGATCTGGCATTGCTATGACTGTGGTGTAGGCCGGCAGCTGTAGCTCCGATTTGAATCCTAGCCTGGGTACCTCCATATGCCTCAGATGTAGCCCTAAAAAACGACCCCAAAAAAGGGGGGGAGGGGTAAAATAATTTCTGCAGGATGGAGGCTAGTAAGTGGATCTGCTGGCTTCCCAACTCAGACTGTCCAGCTCAAAGCCCTCCCCCCTCCCTTGACACCTCTTTCCAGGGATGGGTTTTGCTTTGGGGTGGGGAGCCAGCATGAGGCTGAGAGCCTCCAAAATTACAGAATGGAGAAGTTTCTTTTCTGAGGCCATCAATTTTTTTTTTTTACTCAATGCATTTATTACATTTATAGTTGTACAGTGATCATCCCAATCCGAGGTCATCAATTTTTAAAAGAAAACCCTTCGCATCTGTTGCCACTAAGGATGGAAGAAGACCCCCTAGCTGCCCCACCGTGTGAGCAGAGGGGGTCCAGGGGGGCAGGTCTCTGGCTTCATTCAGACTTCCCAGGACACCCATGTCTTCACCTTCGTGTCCCATTCTGGGGCATTTCCAAGTCCAAGGCCAGGTGGCTCCATCCCAGGCTCAGTCCCCTCCCTGCTTTCTGTCCACCGCTATGTCAGTCACAACTCCGCCTCCCATTCATTCATTCATTCATCCATTATTTATTGAACACCTGCTATGTGTCAGGCACTATTCTAGGCTCTGAGACCTAGCAGTGAATAAAACAAAGTCCTTCTGCTCATGGAACAGACTGTAAATATGATACTAAGTAAGAGACGTATGTAAAAAGCACAGTAAATATTATGGGAAACGTTTACTTGTATTAAGGTCATTTAAACATTTAATAAAACCAGGTCGGTGCGGTGCTGCAGTTTGGAGTCAGGGGCCCAGGGTGGGTCCCCCTGAGAAGGTGACATTGGAGCTAAGATTTGACGACTCCTGCTTTCCATTCACGTGTGTGGCTGTGGCTGGACTGCAGGTGCCCCCCTCCCACCCCCTTCATGGAGGAGCGTGTCCTTCTTTCTCCTTTGCTCCTGGTGTCATGAGTTCCCAGGAGGGGATGTACTTGGCCTTACTCTGCCATCATGCATGGAAGGCCAGTTACAGGATTTTATTATTTTTTTTAGGGCCGCACCCTCCCTCCACAAATGGGAGTTTCAGCTACGGGTCAATTCGGAGCTATACCTGCCAACCACACCAGATCTGAGCAACATCTGGGACCTACACCACAGCTCACGGCAATGCCAGATCCTCAACCCACTGAGCGAGGCCAGGGATCGAACCCCTGTCCTCATGGATACTAGTCGGGTTCATTACCACTGAGCCACGACAGGAACCCCCAGTTCTGGGTTTTGATGGTGCCTCTGGGGTGACTGTGGGTGTGGTGGGCTATGAAGGGCTGTCCTGCACATGGTGCCAGGGGCGGCCCAGGCAAACTGAGTCCCAGATGGGCAGGAGGAGGCGGGGAGAGGCTCTGCCTCCAACAGGAGGCTAAAAAGGAGCTGAGGATGCAGACTGAGCAGGGAGCATGGACGCCAGGCCACGGGGTGAGTCCCTGCACCCCCCCCCCCCTTGGTCCCCCGTTTCCCCAGCAGGAAAATGAAAGGCTGTGCCTGAGTTGCCCCTTCTCTCTCCTCAAAGGAGATTGTTCGGGACACTCAGCATCAGAGGCTGAGACCGGGGCGGGGGGCGGGGGGGTAACTGATGGGGAAACATCGGAAGGGGGAGGTCTTGGGTTCTTTACATCCTGGCATAGGGTGATGGCAGCTTGAGGGTATCTTTCTGGGAGGAGACGGGAAGCACTGGGACCCAGCCCTCCCCTCATCTGGCCCGGAGGCCGGCTGAAGGAGATGGAAGAGAAGCACATGCACTTTTAATGGCTCTGTTCTCTTCCCCCCTTTACATCCCCAGAGCCTAATTCCTGCTCCACTTTGCAAGAGAGGAAACTGAGGCTCAGAGACAGTGAGCATGTTGCCCAAGATCATTCATGAGATGGGATGGAGCCTTGTCCTCGGGCCCCCTGGAATATGGTCCGTCCTTGGGATGGGAGGACAGTTCTTGTTGCTGGGTTGAGATGAGATATATGCCAGGACACTTTCTTCTACTGCAAGTGACAGAAACCCCTCTCAAACCTCCTTAAGCAAAAAAAAAAAAAAAAAAAGGAAACCTACAAGCTTACTGACTGAGGCAGGAGAGGTTGGTTTATGCTGTGGTTACAATCAGCCCCCCGAATCTTAGTGGATTAGAACAAAGGATTTATTTCTTGTTCACAATTCGTGTCCATCACAGGGGAACGAGAAGTTCTGCTTACATCTCTCCTCTTAAGAACCCAGGCTGACGGAACAGCCACCATTGCCTGCCACTGTGGCCGAGAGGAGAACTCTAAACTGCATGAGGACTGTCAGTCCAGTGCTCTGGTCCACAAGCGAGACTTACTCTTCTGCTCACAGTTCATTGGCCAGTCCTGGTCATGCGACACCATCTGGCCACAAGGCGGGCAGAAGGCCAAGAGCTAGAGACATTTGGTGAACAACAGAATGACTTCATATTCATGTACCTCAAAAGTCCTGGGGAAATGTAGTTTCAGGTATGGCTGGATCCAGGAGCTCAAGAGATATTACCAGGAATATATGTCCATTTCCCAGCTCTGCTTTCTAGTGGTTTGGCCTCATCTCAGGGGAGCTGTTTCCTCCTGGTTCCCAGCAGCTCCAGGCTTAGTCCATTCCTGCAGCTGAGCCATCCCATCAGGAAACGTGTATGGGTCAGCTTGGGTCACATGTCTGACCCTGAACCAGCACCGTGGCTGGGAGGAAATGCGCTCTTGGCCAGGCCTGGGCCAGGGAGCCACTCCTAGAGCTGGGCTCAGCCACCCCACAGGATGCTGCTCGGAAAGAAGCATAGGTACCCACAGTGTTTGCCAAGAATTTCTTCCCTCCTGACCTCAATTCCATATAGCAAAGCATGACGGAGAGAGCTGGACTTGAGATCAGGAGACCAGAGTTCAAGTTCTGGCTCTGACCTTTAATTCAGTGTGTGATCTCAGGGAAGTCACCAGCCCCTTCTTCACTTTCACTTCATTTGTCACATGGATACACCACCCCCTTGGAGCCCATAGATGGAAAAGTGCTGGACCGGGAGCAGGAGGTGGCATCCTCCTGCCTCTTAAGACAGGGTTGTTAGCACTTCTGGCCTGGACTCTGGGTGACAGGGAAGTGCCTTCCCCACCCCCAGGTGCTTGGGCTCAGTCACACCCAGGCCTTTGCTCAAGCTCTTACCTCCACCCCTGAGTATCCGGGGTTCCTAACGACGTCTATGCATTTTTCAAAGCCTAACAAAAACCACGTCCTCCCTGAAGCCCCCCTAGCCCTCCTGATGCCCCCTCTGGGCTCCCGCTGGTGGTGTGCAGGGCTGGCTCATGCCAAGCTAAGCGATTACGCACCTCTGTTCCAATCCCACATTTAGAGTCACCGGGTCGGTAGCTTGAACTTGGCCAGGGTGACAAAATGTATCCCATGGACATAAGCAAACACGGCTAGTCAGGCCTTACGGAGGGTGCACTATGTGCCTGGCTGAGGGGAAAGCAGTGAACACAATTAGCAAAGTCGTCACCTTCACGGAGCTTATGTTTGTTATTTCATCCTTCTCTCTAGCCGCTTCCTCTCCATCCATCCATCCATCCAACTGTTCTTCCTTCAAGCCTCTCACCATCCGCTTATCTACTCACCTGTGCACCTGTTCACCCATCCATCATCCCTCCGCCCCGCCCCCGACTCATCCATCCTCCCAGGTGGGCAAGCTCCCACCCCCGTTCTGCGCCTATGCGTATGAGCTGGTCCCCTTCCAAGACAGACAGTGACAAGTCCTGTCTGGCCCATCCAGAGCCCCGTCCCACCCCCAGGCTGGCATCAGTGTCTCCAAGGTGTCCCTCTCCCTGCACCCCAGACCAGAGCTGTGTGTGCTGGCAAGCCGGGCTGCCTCCCCGGGGAGCCCAGAGCTCAGAGGGTGCCTGGAACCTGTGGCCTCCGCGAGGGTGTGAAAACCACAGCACACCTTGGCCCAAGTATCTCCAGGGTGACGGCGGGGGAGGGAGAAGGCTGCTCACAGCTGCAGGAGCTGCGGTTTCACACGTGTGCTCCCAGCCGAGCCTCACACACCCTGATCCCAGGTTAACAGTCCCACTACTAAAACCATCAATGTTCTAGAACTTTCAAAACCAAGGCCTCTTGTGTTCTCTCAGCGACTTCTCCCAACCACCCCCTTTTATGGAGGAGTCACAGAGAAGCTATCGGCAGGACGGACTTCTGCCAGATTCTGGCTCAGCCCTGGCCCCAAAGCAAAGACAAACCAGGGCTCCTAGTATCACCCTGCAGCCTGGCCTTTGGGGGGGGTCCAAGCGCCACAGGTTCCCAGCCAGGGTGCGGATGCCCCTGACACTCTGTCTTAACGCTGCTGGGTGGTCTGGAAAAAGCATTCTCTAAAGGCGAGTATCCTTGGGGAGGGTAAATAATCTTTTTTTTTTTTAGGGCCACACCCGAAGTGTATAGAGGTTCCCAGGCGCGAGGTCGAATCGGAGCTACAGCTGCCAGCCTACCCCACAGCCACAGCAACGCCAGATCCAAGCCGCATCTGCGGTCTACACCACAGCTGACGGCAACGCCGGATCCTTAACCCACTGAGCAAGGCCAGGGATCAAACCCACATCCTCATGGATAGCAGTCGGGTTTGTAACCTGCTGAGCCACAAAGGAAACTCCCTTCTCTCTCTCTCTCTCTCTTTTTTTAAAGTGTGAGCTGCATGCAACACACAATACCGTCATCTAGCTCCTGCCCAAAGCTGACACTCAGTAAGGTGCCTTCAGAACATCGCGAGGCCTTTTCTTAGCATCTTAAATTTACATGTCATCAGGCTCTTGGACAAATCTTCAAGAATTTGACTTCCCCTGATTCCCCAGGATGAGCAACTCAGATGCCAGGGGATGGCAGCGGGACATTCCCTGCCATCACTGCCAAGTCAGGTCTGCCCCTCTCCCCCACGGGGAGGACCATGGAGGGGGCTCCTCTCTGCGCAGCTCAGCATCCGTGTGTACTTGTGCTCAATCAAGAAATTGTGGTTGGTGAGGGCCTGATTCTAAGGAACAAAGCAGATTTTAAGCCCGGAATCCCCCAGGTGCCCCTCTGCAGGGCGGGACAGGCCCGCACGTACCCAGGCGTGTCTGGTTCCTCGCCCCCACCCACCTGCAGCAGAGGCCTTGGTCCTGGCCGCAGGAGGAAGGAAGCTGATGTTTATTGAGGGTCTGGGCGGCACACTGTATGTGGGCAACCTCACCCATTTCTCCCCAGGGTAGGCCATGCCCCCTGCCCCCCATCGTCCAGACAGGAAACTCCAGACCAGAGACGGGCAGTGACTCACCCGAGGTGGCACAGCCAGGAGGTGTCCGAACTGAGATTCAGACTGGGGTCTGCCGGCCCCACCCCCAAATCTCCCCACTCCCAGGGTCACCGTGGGCTCATGTGGTCCCCTTCCTGTCCCCCCCCACCCCCCGGAGAGGTGATAAGGAACAGAGTGGCCTTTGGGCAGCTCCTGGAGGTGGGACCTGGGGGCTAGGCTTGGGGTCTGTCCCAGGCAGTGCCCTGGTCTCAGCAGGCCCTGTGGGCGGCACTGGACCAGCCTCTTGGGGTGGCTCGTGATCCGGGGCCAGCCCACAGGCCTGGGAGGGAGGCTGTCATCCCGTGAACACAGCACGTGTGCCACTCGCACTCGAGGACACGCCACCGGCACCTGAGCCCCAGATGCACACGGAAAACACCAAGCTCAGGGGCCCCATCGGGGAGTCCGAGGGCTCCAGGCCTCTTCACAGCCCAGCCCAGGGGACCCACCCCATCTGCGGCTCGTGGCTCAGCGGCACGGCCAGCGCTGGAAGGGCCAGTCAGCCGCACTAGCTGGCCTGGGGCCCAGATTCCGCCAGCGGAGGGGACATGACCACCCACTGGCGGAGGTAGCTCCGGGGGGGCCCTTCGTCCCTGGGGCTGCTGAAGTCACATTCCACGGGGCTGCCGCAGTCAGAGTCCGCGAAGCCGCTGTCAAACGTGTCCATGTCCAGGCCGGCTGGGGGCGAGCCTGCCTCACTGTCCGAAACCCCTCGGGGTGGCCCGTCCCCCCAGGGTGGCCCTGGAGCCCAGCCCGCTTCATCCTCGGGGGACGGCTTTACCCTGGCGAGGACGCTGCCCGCGGGGCCCCCCAGCCCAACTGAGCCTCTGGCTGAGACGCAGCCGCAGGACAGGAACGTGGCCTCCGGGTCCAGAAGCGGGTCCTCTGTGCCCGAGCCAGGCTCCAGGTTCAGAGCTGGGTAGCTGTCGTCGTCTCCACAGGTGCAGGGCCAGGCGCACGGCCCCTCTGCGTCCCTCACGGTCACCGTTTCAATGGATAACTTGCCATACGGCCGGTCTCTCTCCTGGCTGTAAGCGGAGCCGCCCAAGGTGCTGGCGGTGGAGGGCGCTGGGTCCCAGGAGCCCGGCTCAGGTACCCCGTCGGTCTCCACCAGGTCGGCCGGCTCCGGCAGCTCCATGGGTGCCAGCCCCTTGGCTGCACGCTGCGCAGGGCACTGGCTGTGCATCTCCAGGATCGAGGGCACCCCCACGCTCCAGGATCTCAGCTCCAGGCTGGAGGGAGGGAAGGGTGTGCCCACCCATCTCTGCAAGAGAGAAAGGGAGGGAGGGTCAGGGATGGTGGCTCAGCCGTAACGAACCCGACTAGCATCCATGAGGACACGGGTTCGATCCCTGGCCTTGCTCAGCGGGTTAAGGATCGGCACTGCCGTGAGCTGTGGTGTAGGTCGCAGACACAGCCCGGATCCGGCGTGACTGTGGCTGTGGCCTAGGCCGGCTGCTGTAGCTCTGATGTGACCCCTAACTCGGAAACCTCCATATGCCGTGGGTGTCGCTCTTTAGCGTAAGAGAGAGAGCGAGCGAAAGAAAGGGACAGGCAGAGACAAGGAGTCCAGAAGATCGAGAGAGATAGAGTTGGGGGAGACTGGCACCATGCTGTGTCCCTCTCTGGTGACAGTCCCCACCACTGTCCCTGCCTCCCTGGGCCCCAGTTTCCCCGCCTGCAGCAGGGAGCCACGGCCCTCAGCAGCCTGCCGCCCAGACAACCTGTTGCTCAGTGGCCTGGGCTCTGTGCAGGTGCAGGACCGAGATTCTTGAGGTGTGGGGACAAGGGGACCTGAGGACTGGATGACAGAGCCCCAGCAGGCCACCTGGGTCATTTCCTCCGGGAGATTTCTCCAAACCTCACGTTCTCCTGGTTGTGTCTTCACTAGAGGGGACATGGAAGAAGCCCTGACTTTTCTGGTCACGACTGTGTCCCCACAGGCTCAGGCAGTGCCCGGCACACAGTTGGCACCCAATAATTGTCTGTTAACTAAATGAATAAGCCAAGTGAATCAAGGACCAGCCACTTGGAAAGGCACCTGTGTGCTTGGTGGATGTGGGCTGTGGGGCGACGGTGGACTGAGCCGCCCCTAAGCTGCCCCCTGCCCCTGACCGCCAGGGGTCCCACTCCTGATCCAGGGTCCCCCAAGAACCGAAATCTCCGGATTTGTGGCTACTGGGTCAGAAAACTCATCTCAGAAGCCTGGGGAAGCCACTACCCCAGATTTGAAATTGCTTCTCAGCCGTGTGGCCTTGAGCCTGTTACTCACCCTCTCTGTGCCTCAGTCTCTTGTCTGTAAAGCGGGCCTGCGAATAGCCCCGACTCCCCAGGGTAGTTGTGTGGATTAAATTACAAATAACATCTGTGGAGCTGCTAGCGGCGTGCCTGGTGCACAGCAAGCTCCGAAATGAATGCAAAGCGGAGGTGATGTTTGAGCTTCAGGGCAAGTGCAGAGGAGAGAAAGGTCTCGCCAGCGGGGACTGGAGCCCAGGCTCCTTCCCTGACTGTTCTGAGCCTCAGGCTCCTCCTGGCTCCCCTGCGATGAAGAAGCATCCACCCACCCACCCCCACCCATCCAGGCCGGGCTGCCAGGAGGAGGAGGAAAGGGGCAGAGGTGGAGGTGAGACAGCACTCAGGCAGACAGCAGGGCGCTTTCTGACTTCCAGGCTCTCCAGAGCAGGTGGGCTGCCCCTCCTGCTGCTGTCACCACATCCTCTCTGCGGTGGCTGCTGCCGCCGCCAGGTGGGTGGCGGTAAATGGGCACAGAGAACTCCTGGGCACCGGCGGTGGCGGCGGGGGTTGGGGCCCGGCAGGGGGCTGGCGTCTTTTGGAGGTGGCGCCAAACCCTTCCCAGAAGCTGGCCCATGTCCCCACCTCCAACTCAAGGGCTTCTACGAAAGGCCCAAGGAGGCCGACTTGAGGCTCAAAGAAGCACCTGCGCACCCCTCCCCCAGTTCGGTTCCGTGGCCTGGGAAATGCTGCAGGATCTTGTTTAATCCTTATGCCAACTTAGCCCCTACGGGAATTATTTCCTGCACTTCGCAGGTGCAGAGGCGGAAGCCTGGCTCCAGGCCAGGCAGGGGCCTGGGGGGACCTGGGCCTGCAGGGGGGGGCTGGGGTCCAGGTGTGAGGGCCCAGGTCTGGGGTGGGGGCACTTACCTTGAAATCCCCGCTATGGCCCACATACAAGGGCTGGAAGAAGGGCTCCGGGCTGGGCACCTGTACCCACACCTTTTTCCACAGCCTGCAGAGGGTGGGGGGGTGGGTGCGATCAGAGTCGAGGTGAGCCCCCCCCATACCTCCCAGAGATCAGCCAGGCCTCCTGCTCAGAAGCTCCCCAACTTTGTCCTGCGGGAGACGTGGCGCCTCCAGGATACACCCAGGCCCCTCCCTTCCACCCCTCGGCCCCAGGCCTCAGTTTTCACATCTGTAAAATGGGGCAGCGCATCTCCTGAAGGCACGAGTTTAAGGGCTGGGCTGCCCAATCTGTGCTGAGCAAACGCTCCCCCTCTGAGTCCTGACTTCCTCCTCCGCCACCAGGGATGCGCACAGAGCCAGCTCTGGGGATGGGGTGTGGAGAGCAGTTGGTGAGCACCTAGACTGCTCCCCGCAACATCCGCTGTGGTTTCCTGGCTTCTCTGCCTTGAACAAAATGAGCTGGGCGTGCAAGGCACCACCCCCCACCCCTCACCCGTGTCTGCCACTTAGTGAGGGCTCCGCCCCAGCCTGGCACTAAGGCCAGGGGAGCTTAGGTTTTATTTTTTATCAGCAGCAGCCTTCTCTTGATGGCAGCAGAAACCCAACATATACACAGATAAAAGCAAACCCTCTGGTTTTGAAGCAGAAAGACTGGTGGGGGGGTTACCCCACCAAACCTTCACACACACACACACACCCCGCCTGGCAGCCCCTCCTGCCTCTGGGAGTCAAAGCTTGAAGTTCACTCGACCAGGTATCAGCTGAGGTCACTGTTATGAGCACGGGTCCAAATTTCACCTCCTCCACTTCATTGCTGTGTGACCTTGGGCAAGTTCCTAGACGGCTCTGTGCCTCGGCTTCCCCATTGGTCACAGGGCAGTAAGTGCCGTGCAGCAAGCTCATGTCGCCTCTGTGAGGGTTCAGTGCGTGCTCTGCCCAGTGCCCAGGAAACAGCTTATTATCACCATCCTTGTCATTCTTACAGTCACCGTGACAGGTGTGTCCCCACCCCTGGCCCCAGGCTGACCCCCTCCCTGCCTCCCTGTGCCCTGGGCCTCACCTCCAAGGCAGGTGGATCTTCAGGCCTAAGAAGACAAGGACGGGGCATACGAGGATCAGGATGAGAAGCAGGTGAGGGTACCAGTTTCTCTTCATCTCTGGGGGAGGAAGTGAACACGGGGTGAAAGTGAGCAACCTCTGTGGGATGGGTGTGGAGGGTATTGGGTCTGAGCTGCAGTGGGAGGGGGTGGGAAGGCTGCCAGTGCCTGGCAGGGGGATGGACCTGGGTTCAACTCCTGCTCCCACCCCCACCCTAGGCAAGTCTTTTTTTTTTTTTTTTTTTTAAGGTCTGCACCTGCGGCATATGGAGGTTCCCAGGCTAGGGGTCAAATTGGAGCTATAGCTGCCAGCCTACACCACAGCCACAGCAATGCGGGGTCTGAGCCGTATCTGTGACCTACACCACAGCTCAAGGCCACGCTGGATCTTTAACCCACTGAGGGAGGCCAGGGATCGAACCTGCAACCTCATGGATACTAGTCGGGATTGTTCCCACTGTGCCACAACAGGAACTCCTAGGCGAGTGGGTTCATCCTCGGTTTTCTCATCTGCAGAACGAGGGTGTTCATTCCCACCTCCCAGATCTCTCAAATGCTCTGCCAGGAGAGGCCCCTAGTACCTCACGCAGGGCCTGGCAAGCTGGGGCCCCAGAAATGCTGTGCAACAGCTACAGCTGGGCATGCGCGACCAAGTGGGCACCTTCCAGCCACGCCGGGCATCTCAGGGCTCGGGGCCGCTGCACTAGGACAAGATGTGGTACTGGGAGAGGCGTGTCCATCCCACCTCCACGCCTACCTTCGGGCTGGGTGTGAAAGACGACAGGGTCGCTCCACTCGCTCCAGGTCCCCTGGAAGGAGGAGTCGGGCTGGGGCCCCGCCCGCAGCTGCAGCTCATAGCTCGAGCCTTTGTGGAACTCCAGGGGGAGCAAAGAGACGCTTCTCGAATCCACCGAGATCAGCTTTCTCCCTGGACTCTGCCGGCACAGGGAAGAGAGGACCAGGGTTAGGACCCCCCAGGCCAGCCCCTGCCTCCAGCAGGACCACCCGTCGCTGGCTCCCATGAAAGGAGCAGGGGTCCTCCGGCCACAGGAATCAGGCCCGTGTCTGAGCTCTGGCCACTCTAGCGTGGGGGGAAGCACGGCCTTGCCGGCGATATAGTGCTTTGTGCCGTGTCTCTCTGATCCCAGCTCAGCCACTCCCAGGCCTGGCAGGGCACCCTGCCCACGGGGCCTGGGAATGTCCCAGGCGCAGCAGCGGCCATTCCTGGGAATGCTGAACTGGCAGCATTCCAGGCCCTGGACACGTCTAGAAATCTTCAACAGCTGGTATTCGCCACAGTGGGCATTTCTGAGCATCTGCGAATTTTTAGAAATTTTTATTTTATTTTTCTCTTGTAAGGCCCCACCCGCCGCATATGGAGGTTCCCAGGCTAGGGGTCGAATCGGAGCTGCAGCTGTCGGCCTACGCCACGGCCACAGCAATGCAGGATCTGAGCTGCATCTGCGACCTATGCCGCGGACTGCAGCAATGCCAGATCTTTAACCCACTGAGCGAGGCCAGGGATCGAACCTGCATCCTTACAGGGACTATGTTGGGTTCGTAACCCACTGAGCCACAACAGGAACTCCAGCATTTCTGGGTATCTTTAACTACAGGCGTCTTAGCAACGGATCCCTCTGGAAATCTTCCACTGGGGTCGGTCTAAACAACCCACTGGAGATTTATGAAAATCTTAAACAGGGACCATTCTAAAGGATGGATAATTCTAGAACCCGTCAGCTATGACTGTTTTAAGTAGTGAGCCGTTCTGGAACGCTTCCACACTCTATAAACAAAAGAGCCTTCACATTTGAAACACCGGTCCCTCTGACCCTGGACTTTCCTGGTTATGGATACTTCCAGAACTTTCCAACCAGGGCCATTCTAAGCAAAGGGGGAAGGTTCCAGACAGCCCCCACTTCTGAAACTTCCTCTACTGTGACAGGTGCTAGACTTGAGGTGGAAGGGGGTGGGGTGGGGACAATCCCTTCCTCGGTGGCATGCCAACTGGGGATGAAAAAGGGACAAGGTGAAATGAATGTGAAGGGGTCTCCGACGCCGGAGAGGAATGAGGCGAGGGCAGCACAGACTGTGAGAGCTCAAGGCAGAGCCTGCGTCCTCCTCGGCTGGCTGGTGAGTCTCTGGTTTCCATTCCCCACTGTGTCTGTCCCTGCCTGCAGCCTGGCTGCTCAGCCCTGCCCGGTCCCCATCCCCATCCCCACCCCCCACCCAATCCTCCAAGGGCCTCACCTGAGCCCAGGGGTCGCCGAGCTTCCTGTACCGCAGTTCATACTGAAGTTTGCCCTTCAGCGCGAATAAATTGTAATCGGAGCTCCAGGAGATGTTATAGTGTCCGGAGAAGGTCACGGTGACATTGAAAGGGGGAGATGGCTTGACTTGGAGCGGGGAGGGGGGAGCCAGAAAGAGAAAATGGGATGAGCTGTTGCAGCAGCTGATGGGAGTCACTCCCCTACGCCTAAACCTCGCTGATGAGACAGGCTGGCAACCCTACATGACCCCGGGGTGAAGCCGCCCTCTCCCCGGGTCTCAGTTTACCCATCTGAGCAATGAGAGATTTTGATAGGATTGGGTTGCAAACTTGGGGGTGGGCAGGTGACAGCGAGGGGTGAGGCAGGGCTGGAGACTGAGCCCTCCCAGCCTAAAGGGGGATGCCACCCCTCAGGGGTGGGGGTGGGAGGCAGGAAGGCAGACCGGCAAGGTGGCCAGGGGTGGGGGAAAAAAAAAAAACCTGGAGTTCCCATCGTGGAGCAGTGGTTAACGAATCCGACTAGGAACCATGAGGTTGTGGGTTCGATCCCTGGCCTTGCTCAGTGGGTTAAGGATCCGGCGTTGCCATGAGCTGTGGTGTAGGTTGCAGATGCGGCTCAGATCCGGCGTTGCTGTGGCTCTGGCGTAGGCTGGTGGCTACAGCTCTGATTGGACCCCTAGCCTGGGAACCTCCATATGCCACGGGAGCAGCTCAAGAAAAGGGAAAAAGGCAAAAAAAAAAACAAAAAACCTAACAAGCTGGAAATCCACATTATGGTGGGAAATCTCTCAAAAGCTACAGTTAGCTGCTCATCCCCAAACTGTCTCAGGCACGGGGGTGCTCAGACCCACTTGTTCTCCATTTCTGTTCTAAATGACGGCCTCCTTTCCTTTGAACTCTTGCTTCCCTGAGAAGTCGAAGGACTGTCACAGCATCGTGCTAATTCATTAGCGCTAATTGGGGCTAATGATGGAAACCACCACCACGGAGGGCCAGCCGGGCTGCTCTCCAAGAAGCAGTCTGACACCCGCAGGGCCCTGGGAGTTCCCTGGGACCCTTGTCATCTCCGAGACGGCTTCTGGAAAGCTCAGGAGCAGAGGTCTGGGTCCCGACACCACGCCCTCCTGGGTCCCCCCAGGCGCAGGGCAAAGCTTCCTGTTCTACTCCAACCTCCGTCCGTTTTGGAGGCAGGACACAGGGGTCACCTGCCGTCACCTCCTCTCTTGTAAAAGGTACCCGTTCCTATCTCACGTGGTGAAAGTTCATGGGGACCAAAGTAAGGAGCCGAAGGAGGCACTTTTGGGGGCTGAGTGACAGTGCTGTACAAGCAGAAGAAAGGACCCCTGCCCACCGCCCCTCCCCACCCAGCTCCATCGTCACCACCTAACATCCTCTGTGTCCCCCTCCGTGATCCGTCCCCTCCCCTCCAGCCCACACCACTCACCCCCACCCTGCCCCTGCGAGCTTAGCTCCTTGGGACAGAGGTTTTGTTTTGGGGGTCAATGCCAAGTCCACAGCTCCTAGGACAGAGCTCAGCAGGCCCCCAAGAGATACTTGTTAAATCAGCAAATGAACTTTCCAGGGATCCCACAAAGGAACTCTGAGGCTGTGGACAACTGGGCATCATGGTTGGCCAAGGGAGAAGGCCACGTTCAGGGGGCGTCCAGAGGGCTTTGTTGTCATTGCTGCTTCAGCCATGGGTCCCTTTTAGACTGAATAGCTCCTAAGCCTGCTCTTCGCTTCTCTAGGCGGGAACAGGCCTGGTTCTCTGCTTCCCTGTGAGGCCTGGGCTAGGTGAGAGGGCCCATCAGGAAGGAGCTCGGATGTTTGCAGAGTCGGGGATCGGGGATGAGGTCAGGAATTGGGGCTCCTCAGCCCAGGGAGGCCCAGGATCCAGGAGGCGGAAGGGGCTCCCAGGAGGGGGTTGGGGGAGAACACGGCCTGCTGCCACATCTGGTCCCCAGACCCTGGCGGGGGGTGGGGAGGGGCTGCACTGTGAGAGGGGTCCGCCGCCCCCTCTCCTCTGCAGGGGAGGGGGGAGGCTGGCTGCCCAGCTCGAGAGAGGGGCAGGAGGGTGTCCCTGCTCCATGAACTCACCATGCCTGGATCAGCCTGGGTGAGTGAGTGAGTGTGTGTGTGTGTGTGTGCCCACGCGTGCACATGTAGGACAGAGAGCGTGGCCTATGTCCATCCATGCTGGCTGGGCCAACTGGGGCACCCGTGCATTTATCTGAGGGTGATTTTTTTTTTTTTGTCTTTTTAGGGCCTCACCTGTGGCATATGGAGGTTCCCAGGCTAGGGGTCGAATCAGAGCTGTAGCCACCAGCCTACACCACAGCCACAGCCACGCGGAACCATGTCTGTGACCCACACCACAGCTCACGGCAACGCCAGATCCTTAATCCGCTAAGCAAGGCCAGGGATCAAACCATGACCTCACAGATACTAGGCAGATTCTTAACCCGCTGAGCCACGACGGGAACTCCTGAGGGTGTAGTTATGAGTGGGTGTGCATGCGTGCGTGCGAAAGAGACAGAGAGAGAGAGACCGCGGGTGTGTCTAGATGTGTGCGAAGCTTCATTCACACCTTCTGGGGGTTCAATACCTACTTTGCTGGGTGGGCAAACCCAGATCTCCAAAGTGTGAGTGACAAGACAACCCTCTCGTGCCCTGCCCCGCTGCTGGGAATTTAGGGCCAGAAACTCCAAACCGCAGGGGCTGGGCCCTCCCCAGGAAGGCAGGACTCTCTTGGTCTGTGTTTGCATGCCTCTGCGCACCGGCCTCTCACCCTCTCCCTGGGCATCCCACTTTGGACACCCACACACACTGAGAGCTGCCTCCTGGACCCTTTGGTGCCCTGGTTCTGGACCCACAGAGAGAGCTGCCTCCATCAGCCGGGCCCTTCCTGCCTTCGGGCTTCCTCCCCTCCCCCAGGGTAGAGGGCAGAAAATTCAGGGAGATTTTTCTTTTGGGACTCAGTGCCCCAAGTTGTCTCATAATGGGGACAGAATCCCTGAGAGTCAGGGTACACAGGACCATTGCTTTATACACAAGAAACCGGTCCAAGGTCACACACAGGCAGGGGCTGAGCTAGAACTGAAGGCCCGGGTCTGGGGCCCCAGTTCAGCTCCTTTTCCTATTCTCTGCCTGTGTGTGTGTGTGTGTGTGTGTGTGTTTGCCTTTTCTAGGGCCGTGTCCACGGCATATGAAGGTTCCCAGGCTAGGGGTTGAATCGGAGCTGTAGCCACCGACCTATGCCAGAGACAGCCATGTGGAATCCGAGCCGCGTCTGCAACCTACACACCACAGGTCACGGCAATGCCGGATCTGAGCAAGGTCAGGGATCGAACCTACAACCTCATGGTTCCTAGTCGGCTTCATTAACCACTGAGCCATGATGGGAACTCCTTCTCTGCCTCTCTTTGCTTAAGGCTCGAATCTATTTATCCACCCTTCCCACCCAAGCAAATAGCAGCGCATCTGAAAGACAGAACTCTAAGGAGAGGTGAGGCCCTGGGACAGGTGAGCTTTGATGGTACGGGAGGGAAGCCGGCTCGGGGAGCATGTGTCCTCCTCAGCCCTGGGGTCCAAGGGGGTACTCACTGCTGTTAGCCAGGACAAAGCTGCCACACTCCTGGGAATGATTGCCAGACTGGTCTGTCATGTTGATGCTGAAAATGTCGTCAGCCATGAATTGGAACACATCCATGTGGCATGTGTACTCCGCATGCGTGGCATTGCGGGTGGACAGGCGGAGGCTGCAAGAGGTCACCTCTTCCTCCATTTCTCCATACAGGTCTTGCCTTCAAGGACAGAGGAGCCGGTCACGGCAGGAAGGCCAGAGGGGTTCAGGGCACAGGGCCAGGGCTGAAGCCCAGAATCGTGGGACTGGGAGGGCTTTGAGGTGGGGCTAGGGGTCCCCTGGTCCAACCACCCCTTTCCCAGGAAAGGGACACCCTTCCCTGAGGCAGCCCTGGTGGATGGCATCCAGGCGTGGCTTTGCATGCCTCCAGGGGACTGGGAACTCACTACCTCGTTTAAGGCAGCACTTTTTTTTTAATTTTTAAATTTTTATTTATTTATTTTTTTTTTGCTGCACCTGCAGCATGTAGAAGTTCCTGGGCCAGGAACTGAACCCGTGCCACAGCAGTAACAATACTGGGTCATTAACTGCTAGGTCACCAGGGAACTCCCAAGGGCAGCTGCTTTTAACTTGGGAAATTTGGACCATTCTTGCCTGGACCGAGCCTAAATCTATCCCTGTCAGTTCCATCAACTGAATTGCTGTCCCACAGAAAGGATACTAACCATTTCTGGTCTTGTCTCCTTCCTGCCCTCCTTCTGTCCAACATCTGCTGAACCAAATGAACTTCATCCTTTGCTTTGAGTCTACTTACAGGGAAGGTGATGGTATAAGATTGTGGGGGAAATGTTCTGGCTTTTTAACAGCCGCTGGGCAGAAATGGTGGGTTTTGAAGTATATAGGAGTTCACCAGATATCTACTTCCCTACCTACATCTTCAGGCTATGAATGTAACCACCCTCCAGGGCTAGTACGGATCTGTGGATTCAATTCTCTGATAAATATTTGCTGGACTAGAAACGCTGATGGAATAAAGGCTCTCCAAACTCTTGCACAGCAGCCAGAGGGACCTTTAAAATCTCCCTGTCACCCCCATGCCTAAAACCCTCAAGTGGCATCTCATCACCCACACAATAAAAGCTTGTCCCTGCCTACCTCTCACCTTCTTCACTTATTGTTCTCCCTCCCATTGGCTCGCTCTGCTCTGGCCACGACTTCCTGGCTATTCCTCAAACTCACCAGTCCACCTCAGGACCTTTGCACATACAGTGGCCTCTGCCTGGAATGCCCTTTCCCCAGCTCCCTGGCTGCCTCCTTCTCACTCAGACAGGCCTGCCCCTGACCACCCTGGCTAGGGCAAACTCTCCCTCCATGTCTCTTGCTCTGTACCCCAGGGTCAAAGTTCCTGAACTTGAGAGCCTCCATTATTCTCAGAAAGCATCCTGTTGACTGTTTGCATGTTTATTGCCAGCCACTTCCCACTGCAGTGTGGCAGCTGTCTCCCCAGCCGCTCCCCACTGCAAGGTGGCAGCTGCAGGAGAGCTGGAACCTTGTCAGTTGGAGGCTCTGCTAAGCCCCCAGTGCCTGCAAGTGTCTGGCAAGAGCTTAATAAAAATAATCTGAACAAGCAAGTGAATGAATGAATGAATGAATGAATGAAGAATTGGTGGTGACGGGGTGAAAGCTGTCTGTTCTTTATCCTGGACAGCATACGGACAGAGTCTCTCCTTGACCAGGCTCAGCTCAGGGCCCTTGGAACTCTCTTCTCAACTAGCCCCTGACTTTGGGGCTTTCAGGCTCATCTCCGCATTGTCTTAATTTTAGCAAGAATCCTGCTACATCAGCTCAGCCCGAATCTTTCATCCTTGATATCTGATCAAGTTCCTCCTCCTCCACCATCCCTCCCAGGTGATATCTGACGGCCCTGGGCTGTCATCGGCAAGAACCCTGTCAGGCCAGGTCAGCCAGAACCCCCCTTACCTCTGAGATTTCCTCTTAGTAACTTTCCATTCATTGACCTTGACTATAAAGTCCCAATTTTCCTCGTATCAGAGCTGAGTCCAATCTCTCCTCCCTACGGCAACCCCCCATGCCATCCCTACACCTACCATGAGGGTCTAGAATAAAGCTTGCCTTACGATTCTTTAACAAGTGCAATGAACAATGTTTTCATTAAAACATATGCACAAATATTTGCATATTGACCCATGGATGTGGGGGGTCAGACTGCCTATATTCAAATCTCAGCTTGGAACGGTTCCATTCACTAGCTGTGTGACCTCGAGCAAACTGCATGACCTCTCTGAACCCTAGTGTCCTCGTTTGTAAAATGGAAGTAATAATCATGAGGATAGGAAGTGATGGTTCACAGGAAGTGTAGCAGGATGCCGGGCATGTAATGCAGTGCTCAAAAAAAAAAAAAAAAAAAAAAAATCTCGTGAGAGTCTGGTCATCCTGAGGTCTCAAAACCACAGTCAAGCCTATGTGGTTAGAGAGAGGATGGCCTTTGGGGCCCTGCTTAGGCATCTGTAAGATGGGTATAGTGAGTGCCAGCTCAAGGTCTTTCTTGGGGTGAAACCAAATGCAGTTGGTGAAATGACCCCTCCCCCAGGAAGTGGCAGATATTATTTATAATGCCAAACCACCTCGCTGGCACGGTAGGTGCAACTCAGTCTGTGGTCTCCGGCGGTCCAGCTCCCATCCCAGCCTTCCAGGGCCACTCCAAATAGCATCCCTGCGGCTGCCGAGGCCCAGCCACTTACCAGGTGAGGGTGAGCGCGCTGGGGTGCAGGGTCCACGTCTCCAGGACGCAGGTGACGGTGTGTAAGTAATCGGTGTAGCAGACGAGGTCTGAGCAGCCCCAGGCTGGAGGGTCAAGGGAAACAGAGGCCTTGGTGGGGGGCTGGTGGGGTGGAGGCGGGGGCTGTAGGGCTCGTTACCCCCTCACTCCTCGAGGGCTGGAGGATGAGTGAAAGCAGGGGTCCCAGGGCCAGGGTGAATATGGCGACCCGAGGGCCATAAAGATAGGGGCTAGGGCAATGGAGTCTTTGCCACCCGAGAATTCCATTTCTGATCCCCCAAAGTTTCAAGGCTGGCTGTGGAGACCAGACTCTCCTAATGCAAAGCATCATAAACTAAGCAGGTCCCCACCCAGCCCTCTCCCCAGGAGCCCCGCATCCAGCCACCTGGTCAGCACCCCTCCCAGCCTGTCTCCCCCGCGTGTCCCGAACATCCCAATCTCGGGCGAATCCGCACATCTCGCGAGAGTTCATGCAGCCAATGAGAGTGGCTGAAAGGACCTCAAAACCCGGCCAAGGAGTCCCCTGTTTCCTGCAGCAGGTCCAAGACAGGACGCGGAACTCAGTGACCCGGTGGTGCTTCGAGGGAGGCAGAAAACTTCAGGAAACCGAGAAGCCTGGGAATACTTTCGCCAAACCATCTGTTATCATCCTACTGTCCTAAACCACTATCACCACCACAGCCAAGGGACTCAGGTATGGCCCCCTCAAGCCACTGTGTTGGAAAATGCGACACTCTCCCGCCTCCACATTAAATGCCTCGCTTTGTTCTACAAATATAGATGGGATCATAATCGAAATTTTGTTAAATGGTTGACAAATTCCATTTAATACGTTTTAGTTGAGTTTTACTCTGTAAGATCAAGGGCCAGTGCGGCTCCTCTCCCTTCCCCCCACCCCCACTATTTACCCGAAATTCATTCCCCTTTTAAGTGGATTCATTTTTCGTGGCTTTTCCTCCCCTGTTTTTCCTTGACTATTATTAGACGATCCAGGGGACGCGGTAGGACATTCCTCCTGGGGCTCTGTCAAGGTCAGAAGCTGGATTCGGACCCGAGAATGTTGTTGCTGGAAACATCCATTTAGTCCACTCCCATCACCATTTTACAGATGAGAACCCTGAGGCTCTGAGACTGAACCACACCTCTTGTCTCTCTCGGTCTGGGTTGCTGAGACCCTGGAAAGTCAACTGATCTGTGCTAGGTCTTCACGGCCACACACTGCAGACATTGCTAATGGATCAGGAACTGAGGATTCTCAGGGGCCTCAGAATCCTTTTCTGCACAGTTGAGTGGCTCCAGGCAGCCACGACCAACAGAGCTGAGATGTGGGGATGAATCCTGTTTTAGGAGGAAGCTCCCCTCAGGAGGAACCAGGGCCGGTGGGTGGGCACAGAGAGGCTGGTTAAGAAGAGGGATTCTGGCAGGACCAAAACCCACGTGGCTGCATCCTCTCCAAGTTTATAGTCTGGTTGTTTCCCTCTCAGGCTTCCAGAACTTGGAGAGGTGCTGCCATTCCTAGGTAGGTTCAAGGCCACAAAGGGACAGATTTCATCCCAAACTTGGAGACACTGGGGAGGGGGCAGCACCCCCGCAACTAGTGTGGACGTGGCATCACAAACCAAAGAGCAAAAAAACCCAGCCACCTGATGGTACCTTGACCTCCGGGCAGAGAGCCCCGGGGCCACCCCTGGCCCAGGGTTATCACAGTGCGGGAGGCAGTGAGAACCATGAAAGGAGGACATGTGACAAGACTGCTTTGAGGCTCTATTTGTAAGCTGGCGACAGTGGCTCCCTAGAGGGCGTGGAGGTATTTAGATGGTATCACTCCAGTGCAGCCCACGCTGCCTGCATGTGGCGCTCACTCAATAAAAGCAGTTAAGACCATGGGAATCAGGCAGATTTGGGGATCAAACCCAGGTCTGCCAATGCCTGGCTGTGTGGCCATGGACCTGCTCCTTACCCTCAGCTGAGAACTGGGCAACACTGCAACCCAGACCATACATGCTGGAATGAGGATGCACAGCGCCCAGGACAGAGCAAGGGATTGTTCTTTGTGCCCATGGGGCAGGGGTCGGGGGGTGGGTAGAGTGGCAGCAGGGGACCCGAAGGCCCTTTCGAGCCAGGACAGGGTGCTGACCACTCGGAAGGAAAGATAAAGGAGCCTGACATCTGTTTCCTGAAGGAGCTATCTGAGGCTCTGACTTTCGGTAAAAACCAGAAAGAAATGCAGCTGAGTCAGCAGAGCGGCGGCTGAGGCCCGCATTCGAGCCTGTGTGCTGTGTCCTCCTCATCTGGGAAGGCTTCTCGGATCTTTCAGCCCTGACTGCGCCCTCAAGTCTAACTCCTGGCCTTTCCCAGCTCAGGTCTCTAGCCTCTCTCCCTCTGACTGGAGCATCTTCTGGTGCTCCGAAACTGCCGGCTAAGGCTTTGGCTACTTTTGTCTCCCTGCCCCTCACCCCACGGCTGGGGAATATCAGTGCTGGCAGTGGATCCAGTGATTGCTGAAAAACATCTCCTGGGAGATGAGGACAAACGGAGGTTAGACCACAGGCAGGACGTCCTCCCTCTGAGAAGTGGGAGCCAGCCAAGGCAGAGAGCCATGGAAATGAAGGCTGAAGCCTCTCATCCCTCCCCGAACCCACAGTGAGACGTGGAGACCCAGGGCGGTGGGCTGGGCCATGTGGGACGCCCGTGAACCACTTCCGGACGATGGAGCTCCCTGGCTGGACGGGTCCTGGATAACGCAGAGATGGCGACAGCCACAAGTGGACAGATGCCACAGACTGCGACCCTGTGGCCTCTAGCCTGGCCCTGGAGCCCACGAGGCCAGCCCGGCCACTCCCTGACCTGCGGCCCCTGGAACAGCTACTTACCTCCCTGGAGCAGCAGCAGGAGCAAAGGAGCAGCCCAGCCACACAGCATGCTGCCTCCTGGAGCCTGGAAGAGACACATGGAGAGAGGGTAGGCCCAGGCCTGGGGACCAGGGGACCCCAAACAGCCCCCCTCAGGTTCCCCTCCCTCCTTTGGAAGACTTGTCTCAGATGCTTGGGGTCATTTCCAAAAAGCATGAGTTCAAGGGGCCCTTGGACGCCCCCAAGGATTCCTGTCCCTTAGAAGTGGCTGATTCTGGCTGATTCTGTTCCCGTCGTGGCACAGCAGAAACGAATCCGACTAGGAACCGTGAGGTTGCGGGTTCGATCCCTGGCCTCGCTCAGTGGGTTAAGAATCCCGTGTTGCCGTGAGCTGTGGTGTAGGTCACAGACGCGGCTCGGATCCTGCGTTGCTGTGGCTCTGGCGTAGGCCGGTGGCTGCAGCTCCGATTCGACCCCTAGCCTGGGAACCTCCATATGCTGCTAATGTGGCCCTAAAAAGCAAAAAATATATATGTGTGTGTGTGTATGTGTATAAAATACCACACTCTTAAAAAACAAAGTGGCTGATTCATTCAATACCAACCCTAAGATTATTGCTGTGCCCAAGATCCCCTTGTACCACATAATTCTGTATTTTCCTTAAAACTCTTAATTTATTAAATATTGTATATGTGCTAATAGTCCTTTGCTACACATTTAAAATTTAATATATATTAAAATAATACCTAACCCTTAAAAAAAAAAAAAAAAAGAAAAGGAAGGGGCTGATTCGATCCCTTGGAGTCCCACCCAAAGCCTTCTTCCTGGGACCCCAGCTCAGCCACAAAGGAGATGGGGGGTGAAAGGGGGAGGGGCTTGCTGCTCCTCCGCCCCTGCTAAGCCTGTCTCTGCAGCATGATGGGTGCATGATTATCCATCTAGACGAGGAAGAGGGAGGCAGGGAGGGGACAGTGGCTTGGCACGTGGTTATTTGATGAGCAGCCAACTGAGTCCTCCTTCCCACCCAACGCCCATGTGGGCCTTAGCCCACGTAACTGGCTTCTTACTGAAAGATGAATCCAAGATGAGCCCACAAAGGAGACCCCCACTGATTACCTGAGATAAGCTTAGCCCAGGAATGAGGCTTCTGACTCCACCACAGAGCCCACCCACGTCAGTCCATCGGCCAGCACACCAGGCAACCCAGGCCTGACCACACGAAAGCGCCCTGGACGCCCTGGTCTGCAGGATGGAGAGACCTCTTTGGAGACCAGAGGCAGCCTGTCCAGGAAGAGGAGACTTCAGTGCTCCGGGCAGAGGAATAACCCACCTGGCTGGTAATGCCAGGCTCTCGCTGGCCCTTGGCCTGTTGCACTTCCAGCTCTGTGTCTGCTTAGGGAGGGGGCAGCCAGAGGCCAGTGGGTCCAAGAGCCCGACCCAGACTGACCCCCCAGGACAAGAGATGGAGCTGGAACAGGAGCCTAGAGGGCTGACCCACGCAGGGACCCCATCACACACATGGCTTCTTCTGAACCCCATCCCGGGTTGGTGTTACAGACACTGCTCTGGCCCCATCAAGAGCTCCCTCTGAGTCCCTAACAAGTCACCAAGCAGGCAGTGAGGAGCACAGAAAGGTTCAGCTGTGTGGCTCTGGGCTGGTCACGTCCCCTCTCTGAGCCTTGTAAATACAGGTGGTAAAATAAAGCCTGCTTCTAGGATCCTTGGGCGAATTCAGACTCTATTTGCAGCCATGCTGGGCCCCCGGCAGAGCTCTTGACAGGTAAACATTTAAGAAACAGTGATGGATATAGACTTTAGACTGGAAATGGAGGGACCCCCTGAATCCTGTAGCCAAGAGGTCCCCAAATGTCTCATCATGAAAGAATGAAATAATGCTCTTTGCAGCACACGCATGGACCTAGCGATTCTCATACTAAATGAAGTCAGAATGAGAAAGAAAATATCACACGATGTCACTTACATGTGGAATCTAAAATATGTCAGAAATGAACAGATCCATGAAACAGAAACAGACTCACCGATACAGAGAACAGACTTGTGGTTGCCAAGGGGGAGGTGGGTTGGGGGAGGGGAGGATTGGGAGTGTGGGGTTACCAGATGCAAACTATTGTATTTAGCATATGGGTAATAAGGTCCTACTGTGTAGCACAGGGAATTATGTTGAATATCCTATGATAAACCATAATGGAAAAGAATATGAAAAAGCGTGTATACTTATGTAGAACTGAATTTGCTGTATACAGAAATGAATACAACATGGTAAATCAACTCTCCTTCAATAAAATGAAGTTTTAAAAAATTCTAGAGGCGTTCCTGTCGTGGCGCAGCAGCAACGAATCCAACTAGGAACCATGAGTTTGCGGGTTTGATCCCTGGCCTTGCTCAATGGGTTAAGGATCCGGTGTTGCGGAGAGCTGTGGTGTAGGTCGCAGGCGTGGCTTGGATCCTGCGTTGCTGTGGCTGTGGTGTAGGCTGGCAGCTGGAGCTCTGATTCAACTCCTAGCCTGGGAGCCTCCATATGCCGTGGGTGCGGCCCTAAAAAGCAAAAATAAAACAAAATATTTTTAAAATTCTAGAAAAATCTCATGTTCAAAATGTTGGCCATATTTGTAGATAATGTGCACTATTACTTATTTTAATGTATTTTCTATAAATGAATCCACTTAAAAATTTCACTCCAACCTCAATCTAATCAAGAATGCCCATAGTGGTGTATTTTTTTCCCCAACACACTTTATTTTTTTTTTATTTGGTTTTTTGTTTTGTTTTTTTTTTTTGCTTTTTAGGGCCACACCTGCGTCATATAGAAGTTCTCAGGCTAGAGGACAAAATCAGAGCTACAGCTTCCGGCCCACGTCACAGACAAATGATAATAATAGTTTAGCCACAAAATAATAATAGTTTAGCCATTCAGCAAAGTCAGGTTCCTCCTCGAGATTTATAGATAATATTTCTGAGCCATGGCCTTTGAGCCATTTTGCAAAGACTGAAGCCACCACCAGCCCGGCGGAAAAAGTTAACTGCCTGCTGCCCACAAGCGCTTAGACCCCAGACAGGCTGGAACCGGAAGGTCGAGGATGCTGTCTCCCAATGACATCATCACCAACCAATCAGAAGAACGTCCACGAGCTGACCACGCCCCGCTCCTTGAACCCTGTAAGACTCCTCACTACCCGCTCCAGGGCAGGTAGTTTTGAGAGCATTCGCCTGCCGTGGCCCCAAAGCTATGCTTTTCTACTTCACCCCAAACGCCTTCTCTGCGTTTCTCCTCTTCCCCGGTGGACAGAGGTTGAGTTTCAGCAACAGCCTTGTCACGGATCTGGCATCGCTCTTCATGTCACTCCCAACAGCTCCAACTGGGCCCACCAGATAAAGTAGGAACTCCTTTGCCCAGATTCAAGGCTCCTCATCCCTCCATACCCCACAGCTTTGTACAAATGACATACAGCCCCCTGGGGATGGAGGGGCTGTATCTGCTGCTTCTGAATCTTTTCTTACGAAGAGATCCTCAAACTGCCGCCGAGTTTAACCCCTCCCGCCTGGTCCTGTGAATGGATCAGGGATGGAAACCAACCCAGGCAAAGCCAAGGAGAGCAGTCAGGGAATTTTTTCTAGAACTCTATTAAAGAGGTACTCTTTGGGGTGCCAGCTGGAAGCTGGTAGCCACTTCTTAGATGAAAATGCTGTCAATCCTGAGAAATGTAGATCCAGCGTCCCCATGACAGCATTTGAGGGCCTGGATCCAGCTGTACCTGAGGTCTACACCTAGATTTTTCATTTACATAAGCCAAAAAAACCACCTTTTTTTTTTTTTTTTTTTTTTTTGAACTGTGTCTCTGGGGCTTGCCATCAAAGATACCTGATACAGTGGAATAGAGCAAAGAGCCCCAAATTTGAAGCCAACGCATCTTGGTGCAAGTAATAGCTCTTCTCTGGCCTTTCTACTCTCTGACCTGTTGTCATCTCTAAATTTGGGACAGGAATGCACACTGCACCTGGCAGTTAAGAAGAGTCAATGGGAAAGCAGATGTGAGAGTGCCGTGAACTGGAAAGCGTTGTACGAGGGGGCTGGATTCTCGTTCTTGCTGGCCAGCGTCTCCGAATCACTCACCAGCCTCCAGCATCCTAGGCCACATCATGCCTCCCTGCCTTTGCCCGAGGAAGTCCTCCTGCTAAGTCATCTCTTTGAACACCTTTCCCCCTCCAATCACTCTAAACTCAGCCTTCATGGCCCACCTGTGCTTATCCCTGCGTCCATGAAGCCATGTTGGAAGGTTCTAGAACTCCCACCACTTACTGCCTTCCGGGTTGTCACTAGTGCTTTTATCTACTTGATATTCACCCTTTACCCTGCCTCCCATTTTTTTGCTCCAATAAACATGTCTCAAAAGAAAATACCGATATCACGAACAGCAACAGGTAACTAGCATGAAACGGAGAGGCGGTGTGCATCGCAGTGGTGCAAACACAGACCTGGGGCCAGCTCGCCTCAGTTCAAATCCAGCACTGCCGTTGACACAGCTGTGTGAACTTGGGAAGTTTCATGAACCTTTCTGGGCCTCAGAGTCCTCATCTGTGAAATGGAGATAAATAAGCACTGTACCTACTTCGCAGAGTCTTTGGGAGAATGACATGTGTCAAAGTTTGTAAAGCATTTGAAACAGTTGCTGGCATATAGTAGATGTTACCTGTTTCTTTCTTTCATTTTTTTTTTTTTTTTGTCTTTTTAGGGCTGCACCCGCGGCATATGGAGGTTCCCAGGCTAGGGGTTGAATCAGAGCTACAGCTGCCAGCCTACACCACAGCCACAGCAATGTCAGATCCTTAACCCACTGAGCAAGGCCAAGGATCGAACCTACATCCTCATGGATGCTAGTCAGATTCGTTTCCCCTGGGCCAAGATGGAAACTCCTACACAAGTGTTTTGTACACAAAACAATCAACTTACCATAACATGAAATATGGCAAAATGTAGAAACTAAATTCAAGGAAAACAAAAGACAGTAATTGAATTTTAGTGAGATACCATTACTATCCCCTGCTGAAGACTCAGGAGTTGGACCTAGGCATATAGCTGGGAAAAAACTCTAATTCAAAAAGATGCATGCACCCCTGTGTTCACTGCAGCATTATTTACAATAGGCAAGACATGGAAACAACCCACATGTCCATTACAGAAGAAGGGATGAAAAGGATGTGGTACATATAAACAATGGAAGAGTCCCCATCCATGCAAAGAATGAAATAATGCCATTTACAGCAACATGGGTGGCCCTGGAGATAATCATGCTAAGTGAAGTAAGTCAGAAAAAGAAAGACAAATACCATATGATGTCCCTTACATGTGGGACCTAAAATGTGACACAAGGCATTCCTGTCTTGGCTCAGTGGTTAATGAATCCGACTAGGAACCATGAGGTTGCGGGTTTGATCCCTGGCCTTGCTCAGTGGGTTAAGGATCTGGCGTTGCCCTGAGCTGTGGTGTAGGTCGCAGACGTGGCTCGGATCCCGAGTTGCTGTGGCTGTGGCATAGGCTGGTGGCTACAGCTCCGATTAGCCCCTTAGCCTGGGAACCTCCATATGCTGTGGGAGCAGCCCTAGAAAAGGCAAAAAGACAAAATAAAATAAAATATGACACAAATGAACTTATCTACAAAACAGAAACAGATTCGCAGATGTAGAGAACAGACTTGTGGTTGCCAAGGGGGATGGATTAGTGGGGGAGGGATGGAGTGGGGTTAGCGAATACAAACTATTATATCGAGACTGGATAAACAACAAAGTCCTACTGTGTAGCACTGGGAACTGTATTCAATACCCTGTGATAAAGCATATTGGAGAAGAATATTTAAAAGAATATATATACCTGAATCACTTTGCTGTGCAGCAGTGATTTCTACAACACTGAAAATCAACTGTACCTCAGTTTACAAAAAGATTGGAAGAGAGGAGTTCCCGTCATGGCTCAGTGGTTAATGGATCCAGCTAGGAACCATGAGGTTGAGGGTTCGATCCCTGGCCTTGCTCAGTGAGTTAAGGATCCAGCGTTGCTGTGAGCTGGGGTGTAGGTCACAGACGCGGCTCGGATCCCGTGTTGCTGTGGCTCTGGTGTAGGCTGGTGGCTGCAGCTCCGATTCGACCCCTAGCCTGGGAACCTCCATGTGCTGCAGGAGCGGCCCAAGAAATGGCAAAAAGACAACAACAACAAAAAAAGAATGGAAGA
Organism: Sus scrofa; assembly: GCF_054392235.1. Lineage (NCBI taxonomy): Eukaryota > Metazoa > Chordata > Mammalia > Artiodactyla > Suidae > Sus > Sus scrofa. The sequence goes on from NC_139385.1 coordinate 19,345,107, forward strand.
GTGTGTGAAATAGTAGGAATATTGGAATCAGGTGATATAAAAATGGAGACTTCGGAAAATTAAAAAAAAAAAAAAAAAAAAAAGCAAAAAAAAACCCAACGAACTCCAGAGCTGGAGATTTAACTTGCCTTTGTTTAACTGAGGAAGTTTAAAGGGTATCGGAGAGGTGTTGGCACCAGACAGATTCTCACCCCCTCCGTCATCAGAGGATTGAAAGATATTTGAAAAGGGTCTCACTCTCTCACTAGGAGCTCCATCTACAACAGGCCATTCAGTTCTGGGCAACTTTGGCCTTGAAGGATGACATCTTCCCCTCCTGTCCCCACAGCACCAAGTAGGAACACCTCCCGGTCCCACTGCCCTTCCTGCCTTGAATTCATCCCTTTACGGGGCTTCCCACTCTGCTGACTCCCAAGGGCAACAGCAACTTATTCCCCTGATGCACCCAAACTAGCAGATACGCTTCCTGAGTGAAGGACAGAGGATGCTCTGGGGGCCCTCCACCCCTGGGAGCTCCTGCAGCAGCACCTTTCCTCTGCAGCCTCCTACGGAGGCGAGGCAGACTCCAAGCCAGGTGCCAGCTGTGTGTCCTTGGGAAAGTTCCCACCCTCTCTGATCCTCTGTTTTCTCCTCTTTGTTGTAGATGCTGAACACATTGCTTTCTGTGGAGCACTCCAGCACAGGCCTGGATGAGACAAAGCCCTTAAAGAGGTACCTATCCACCAGGCTCCGTTGTCCAGAAGGGATTTCTGAGGTTGCAGTCATTCACACTGAAAGTGAGCCAACATTCAGGAGATTCTGGGGACGGGGAAAAGATTGGGGGTAGGAAATCAGATGGAAGCCGGTGCCCTTGAGAAGACAAAGTGCTTAACTTCATAGTCAATGGGGAAATGCAAATTAAAACCACAATGACATGCCATTTAAATTTTATCAGATTAGCAAAAAAAAAAAAAAAAAAACAAGTCTGACAAAGTGACATGTTTGCTGAGGACACAGTGTAATGGGAACTCTCACAGACAGTGGAGATGTAAACGAATACATCTGGTCTGGAAAATAGGTTGGCCTGGTCTGATAAAGTCGAGCAGGTGTTTGCCCTAAAACCCAGCAATTTTACCCTGAGGTATACTGCTAAGGAAACTCTGGCGCATGTATACAAGAAGCACGGGCAGAAAAGTTTCTAGCAGCATTGATCTGAATATTGAAAAACTGGAAACAACCTAAATATCCATCAGCAAGAGAATGGAAAGATAAACGATGGTGTAATCAGTCAATGTGAAAATGAATCATAGCTTCACACAACAAAGCAAATGACTCTTACCAAAGGGGGGGGGGGGACACACCAAATAACAAAACAAAAAACCAACACACAAAAGCCCCAAAGCAAATGATTCTTTCTAGAGCAAAAGAAAAGTTAGCAAAGAACAGAGGCATCTGTTACTTAACACTACTATGTAGAGTAGCTCCATATATTGAATATTCGTGTGTCCTGAATATACAGAGAAATCCAAGGGGATGAGAAACATCAAACTATGAATAGTGTGAACAAGGAGGGGATGTGATGAAGAGGAGGGTCTTCGGGGTAAAACTGAGTGAAGCTAGGAGTTCCCGTTGTGGCTCAGTGGTTAACGAATCCAACTAGGATCCAGGAAGACGAGGGTTCGATCCCCGGCCTCGCTCAGTGGGTTAAGGATCCGGCGTTACCATGAGCTGTGGTGTAGGTCACAGATGTGGCTCGGATCCCTCATTGCTGTGGCTCTGGCATAGGCTTGGCAGCTACAGCTCCAATTAGACCCCTAGCCTGGGAACCTCCATATGCCATGGGTGCAGCCCTAAAAAGACAAACAAACAAAAACCTAAGTGAAGCTACTGTAGGTGTTGATATATTTTTCTTTATACCTTTGTGTGTGTCTAAACTATTTCAAAACATTTTAAATGTAAATGAATCCTGATTTTAAAAAATAAAATGTTAAGGGGGACTTTCATTTCTGGCTATGATGGAGTAGCTGGTATCTGACTTAGTGAGAGTAACTACTAAGAAGGAGAAAAACGCTATTAGAAAGCGTGAGAATGCAACCAAGTTAGTACTTGAGAGGCCAGGGTGCCAGAGAGAAGGAAAACGTGTTGAAATTCGGCATGCGATATCCCCTCAAATAATTTGCCAAGTCATTGTGAATGGGTTACATTCCAAGAAATCCAGCAGAAAGCACCTGGTAATAGGTTAAGAAGCTAGAAAGAGATTTTTATCAGTTTCTCAGTGCTAAGGGGAGAGTTGGAGTTCAAAGCCTGGGTGGAGGGGAAAAAAAAAAAACAAACAACCCTGCTAAAATACCCAGTTATTCAGGAAGGGATATGCTTCGGGAATAAGAAAAAAAAAATCGCATATAATTCGGCCTTCACTGCATGAAGGGAATCTGCCTACATGCTGTATCTCTGCTAGAAAAAAAAAACTAAAACCTACCTGGAAAAACCTAACTTTACCTAAAGCCTCTATATTTTTCATATACAATGCCCATCGTTTAAATTGACAAGACAAACCAGAAAATAGTAACAGCTGCCCAAAAGCCAAGAGGAAATAAATAAATAAATAGACAAGTACATACATACATACATACATACATACATACAGCTCGAAACAGATCCATCAGTGATTCAGAAAATAGCCTTGTCAGACAGAATTTAAAATAACTATGATTAGTATGTTCAGGAATTCCACCAAAAATACGGAATCTATTTGAAAGTAGAAACTCTACAGCTGAAAAAAATACAGTAACTGAAATTTTTGAGAACTTAGTAGATGGATTTAGCAACAGATTAGAAAATCAGAAGAGGGGACTGCTGCACTGGAAGAAAATAATTGGATTGAAGCATGCAGAGAACAAAGTTTTAAAAATACAGATAAGAGCAAAAGAGATGTTTGAGACCTGGGGGAGAGGTCTAACCAAAATGTATTTGGAGTTAAGAAAAAGAGGAGAGAGAACAACTCAGAAGCAATACTAGAGATACTGATTAAGAATTTTTCAGGGAGGAATTCCCATCTTAGCGCAGTGGAAACAAACCCACCTAGGAACCATGAGGTTTCGTGTTCGATCCCTGGCCTCGCTCAGTGGGCCCAGGATCCGGCATTGCCATGAGCTGTGGTGTAGGTCACAGACATGGCTCGGATCCTGCATTCCTGTGGCTCTGGCATAGGCTGGTGGCTACAGCTCCGATTCGACCCCTAGCCTGGGAACCTCCACATGCCATGGGTGCCGCCCTAAAAAGACAAAAAAAAAAAAAAAAAGAAAGAAAGAAAGAAAAAAGAATTTTTCAGGGAGTTCCCATCATGACGCAGCAGAAACGAATACAACTAGGAACCATGAGATTGTGGGTTTGATCCCTGGCCTTGCTCAGTGGGTTAGGGATCCGGCGTTGCCATGAGCTGTGGTGTAGATCGCAGAGGTGGTTTGGGTCTGGCATTGCTGTAGCTGTGATGTAGGCCAGCAGCTACAGCTCCGATTCGACCCCTAGCCTGGGAACCTCCATATGCCCAGGGTGCAGCCCTAAAAAGCAAAAAAAAAAAAAGAATTTTTCAGAACTAGCAAGAAACATCAAGCTACAGATTCAAGAAGTTCTACAACCACCCCTCCCTGACCCACAAAAAACAAATACAAAGAAAACCACATCTCAGCACATCTTAGAAAAACTATTTTAGGGAGTTCCCATTGTGGCTCAGTGGTTATTGAATCCAACTAGGAACCATGAGGTTGCGGGTTCGATCCCTGGCCTGGCTCAGTGGGTTAAGGATCCCATGTTGCTGTGGCTGTGGTGTAGGCCGGCAGCTGAAACTCCAATTCGACCCCTAGTCTGGGAACCTCCATATGCCGCGGGTGCGGCCCTAGAAAAGACAAAAAAAAAAAAAAAAAAAAAGAAAAGAAAAACTATTTTAAAAATTAAAGACAGAGAGATACTCAACATTCAACTAAGAATGTTATATTCAGCAAAAATATCCTTCAGAAAAAGAAAGCAAACTCGATATGATAACGGGCTCTGCTGAGATCCCACAGGTGACATCACCCTTAATGATGAAAATCTGAAAGCTTCCCCTCTTAAGATCAGAAGCAAGACAGGGATGTCCATTCTCTCGACTTTTATTAAACAAGGGTGTCCACACACATTGTACTGAAGGTTCTAGCGGAGCCAATCGAGCAAGACCAAGAAATAAAAGGCATCCAGATTAGGAAGAAAGAAAGAAAGAAAGCATTTCTGTTTGCAGATGATAGGCTCTTGTATATACAGCATCCTAAAGAAGCCACACCAAGAAAATAAGGTGAGAAAATAAAGCAACCCACCAACCAAACAAAAACTACGAGGGCTAATTATCAAGACTGCAGGATATAAGATTCAATATATAAAAGCAACTGTACTTTAATAAACCAGGAATTTACAATCTGAAAATGAAATTTGAAAAGTCATTTCCTTTACAGTAATACCAAGAATAAAACACACGTTTAACGTAGGGAGGACTAGATAGGTACACTAAAACCCACAAAATATTGTTGAGAGACTAATTCAAGGTCTACACAAATGGAAGGATATCCCATATTCATGGATCGGAAAACTTAATATTACTAAGACAACTCCCCCAAATGATCTACAGATTCAGGGTAATCCCTTTCAAAATCCCAGCTGGCCTTTTGGCAGAAATTGACAAGACGATCTTAAAATTCACCTGGATGGGTCACCTTGCTGTACAGCAGAAAATTGGCAGAACCCTGAAAACCCACTATCATGGAAAAAATAAACATCGTTATAAAAATAAATAAAAGAGCAAAATCAGAGATGATCCCGGAGGGGAAAAAAAATTCACATGGAGATGTAAATGCCCAGAATAAACCAAATAATCTTGAAAAAGATGAACAAAGTTGGAGGACACAGACTTCTCAATTTCAGAGCTCACTACAGAGCCATATTAACCTCCATAGTGTGGTCCTGGCTTGTTTATAGACATAGAGATCAACAGAATCAAACTGAGAGTCCAGAAAGAAGGTCATATGTTCACGTTCAGTTGCTGTTGGACAAGGCTGCCAAGACCATTCCCTGGGGGGAGAGAATAGTCTTTCAAACAGATGGTGCTCGGACACCTGGACACCCCTAAGCAATCGAATAAAACTGGACTCCCATCTCACATCATATACAAAAATCAACTCAGAATGGATCAGAGACCTGATGTGAAGAGGTAGAACTATTAAACTTTTAAAATAAAATATAGTTAGACATCTTCAGAACCAGCAGGTGAAGAACCCAACTCGGATCCATAAGGATGCAGGTTCGATCCCTGGCCTCGCTCTGTGAGTAAATATCCGACCTTGCCATGAGCTATGGTGTCGGTCTCAGATGCAGCTCGGACCTCGCAGGGCTGTGGCTGTGCTGTAGGCTGACAGCAACAGCTCCGATTTCATCCCTAGCCTGGGAACTTCCATATGCCACAGGTGTGGCCCTAAAATAAAAGAGAAAGAAAGAAAGAAAAAGGAAGGAAGAAAGAAAAAGAAAGAGACAGAAAGAGAAAGAAAAATAGTATATCTTGTATTGGACAAGTTTCTTGGACATGACACCAATGCAACAAGCAACCGAAGGAAAATAGGTAATACTCAACTATTTCCAATATTAAAACTTTGGTGCTTCCAAAGACACTATCAAGAAAGTGCAAAAAAAAAAAAAAAAAAAAAAAAAAAAAGGAGTTCCCGTCGTGGCGCAGTGCTTAACAAATCCGACTAGGAACCATGAGGTTGCGGGTTCGGTCCCTGGCCTTGCTCAGTGGGTTAAGGATCCGGCGTTGCCCTGAGCTGTGGTGTAGGTCGCAGACGTGGCTCGGATCCCGTGTTGCTGTGGCTCTGGTGTAGGCCGGTGGCTACAGCTCCGATTCAACCCCTAGCCTGGGAACCTCCATATGCCGCGGGAGCGGCCCAAGAAATAGCAACAACAACAGCAACAAAAGACAAAAAGACAAAAAAAAAAAAAGAAAAAAAAACCCACAACAATATACAGGATGGGTATCAGACACAACTTGGAATAGATTTACAAGGAGATCCTGCTGAGTAGCATTGAGAACTATGTCTAGGTACTCATAGTGCAACAGAACAAAGGGTGGGGAAAAAAAATGTATACATGTAAGGATAACTTGATCCCCTTGCTGTACAGTGGGAAAAAAAATAAATTATAAAAAAAAATTTTTTTAAATCTGCTGAAAAAAAACAACAACAATATACAGGATGGAACAAATATTTGCAAACTGTGTGTTTGCTTGTGTTCATAATATATACAGGCCCCTCAAGAGCTAAAAGACAATCCAGTTTTAAAGTCTGCAAAAGATCCGAAGAGACATATTCTCCAAGGAGATAGACTAATGACTGATAAACACATGAAAATAGGCTCATCATCATTACTCATTAGGGAACTGCAAATGAAGACCGCAGTGTGGTATCACTTCACACCAACTAGATGGCTATTTTTAAAAATGGAAAATTAAAAATGTGGCTGAGAATATAGGGGTAGAAAGAACCCTTAGACATTTGCTATAGGAATGTCAAATGACGCAGCCACTATGCAAAACGGATTTGCAGTCTCTAAAAAATGTTAATATGTGGCGTTCCCGAGGTGGCTCAGCAGAAACTGAATCTGACTAGTATCCATGAGGGCCCAGCTGCGATCCCTGGCCTCGCTCGGTGGGTTAAGGATCGGGTGTTGCCTCGAGCTGTGGTGTAGGTCGCAGACGCGGCTCGCATCTGGTGTTGCTGTGGCTGTGGTGTAGGCTGGCAGCTACAGCTCAGATTCAATCTCTAGCCTGGGAACCTCCATGGGCCACGGGTGCAGCCCTAAAAAGACAATCAATCAATCAATCAATCAATAAAGTTAATACAATGTTACCATGTGGCCAAAAAATTTGACAGCTAGAGATATAATGAAAAGAAATTAAAAACATATGTTCACCAAAAAAAAAAAAAAAGACCCTTGTACATAAATGTTCACAGCAGCATTATTTATAATAGCCCTAAACTGGAAGCAACTCAGATGTCCATCAATTGATGAATGGCCAAAGACAATTCATACACTAGGAATTTTTCACTGTAAAAATGAATCAAGTTCTGATCCATGTTTTAACCTGGATGAACTTGGAGAATTTATCTAAGGAAGCCGCCCATCGTATGAGTCCATTCAGATGAAATGTCCAGGATAGGGTGAGCCACAGACAGTAGATTAGTGGTGGCCAGGGGCTGCAGCTTTGGAGGGAGGGGGAATGAGGAGTGCTGCTAATGGGTATGGCTTTTTGGGGAGCAATTATGAATGTTCTGCAACTAGAGAGTGGGATGATGGCATAACTTTAGGAATATACTAAAAACTACTTAGCACCTTAAAGAGTGAATTTTATGGTATGTGAATTAGCTCGTAATTATGATTTTCTTTCTTTTTTTTTTTTTTTTTTTTTCTGTCTTTTTAGGGCCGCACCCGTAGCATATGGAGGTTCCCAGGCTAGGGGTCGGATGAGAGCTGTAGCCGCTGGCCTACACCACATCCCAGCCGCATCTTCGACCTCCACTACAGCTCACGGCAATGCGGGATCCTCAACCCACTGAGGGAGGCCAGGGATCGAACCTGTGTCCTCACCGATGCTAGGCAGATTTGTTTCCGCTGAGCCACAATGGGAACACCTATGAATTTCTTAAATGAAGGCAAAATATATTCTTTAGACCTCCCTCAAAAAGGCTGAGAAAATTTGTCACCTGTAACTACATCAAAAGTTCCCGTCATGATGCATCGGAAACAAATCCAACTAGGAACCATGAGGTTGTGGGTTTGATCCCTGGCCTCACTCAGTGGGTTAAGGATCTGGCATTGTCGTGAGCTGTGGTGTAGGTCACAGACGAGGCTCGGATCCCAAGTTGCTGTAGCTGTGGTGTAGCACAGCAGCTGTAGCTCCGATTAGACCCCAGCCTGGGAACTTCCATATGCCCCAGGTGCAGCCCTAAAAAGACAAAAGACCCCCCCTCCCAAAAAAGGACATATTAAAGTGAATTTTGGAGGCAAAGGGAAAATCATCTCAGATGGGAAGCAGTTCACTGTAGGAAGGAAGAGTGATAGAGTATTATAAATATAAATGAATATTAATTGCTGAAAATAAGAATGATAATGTCATATCAAGTTTAAACTATGGGCAGAATTAAAATATATTACCAGGATGCCCCAAGGATAAGAAGGTGTGAATAAAGTTAAAGGTCCCTGCATCATCGGGGACGTGATAAAAGTGCCAGTATAAGGTAGACTCCAAAAAAATCGAGTATCGATGTCATCATCTCTAAGATAAACACTGAAAGAGCTATAAAAGAAAATATAACAAACGAATAGACAGGAAACATAGAAGAGTAATTTTAAAAGCTATATTCATCTAACAATGGGACAAAGAAGAAGAAAGCAATATGCAAAGTAGATAAAGAACTCAAATGAACAGAAGATCTGACTAGACATTTTTCCAAAAAGAATATACGGATGGCCAAGAGGTATGTGAAAAAAATGCTCCACATCATTCATCATCAGGGGAATTGCAAATAGAAATCACAAGGAGATTTCTTTCACCCCACACCTGTTAGAATGGCTATCTATCATCAAGAAGACAAGAGGCGTTCCCGTCGTGGCGCAGTGGTTAACGACTCCGACTAGGAACCATGAGGTGGTGGGTTCGATCCCTGGCCTTGCTCAGTGGGTTAAGGACCCAGCGTGGCCGTGAGCTGTGGTGTAGGTCACAGACATGGCTCGGATCTGGCATTGCTGTGGCTCTGGCGTAGGCTGGTGGCTACAGCTCTGATGGGACCCCTAGCCTGGGAACCTCCACATGCTGCAGGTGTGGCCCTAGAAAAGACAAAAAATAAATAAATGAATGAATGGATGAAGTGGGTTAAGGATCCAACGGCAGAAGCTCAGGTCGCTGCAGAGGCACAGGTTTGATCCCCAGCCCGGTGCAGTGGGTTAAGGATCTGGTGTTGCCGCAGCTGTGGCATAGGTCGAAGCTGTGTCTTGGATTTAATCCCTGGCCCAGGAACTTCTGTATGCCATGGGTGTAGCCAAAAAACCAAGAAAGAATGGATGAATATGTGCCACATACATACAATGGAATATTCCTTAGCCATACAAAGATAATGAAATCTTGCCATTTGTAGCAACGTGGGTGGACCTCAAGGGTATTATGCTAAGTGAAATAAGTCAGACAGAGAAAAACAAATATTGTACATGCGGAATCTGAAAAAAATACTGAGTTCATAGATACAGAGAACAGGTTGATGGTTGCCGGAAGAATGAGGTGGGGGAGGAATAGGTGAAAGGGGTCCAAAGGTAAAAAGAAAAAAATATATATGATGCATTACTTAGCAAAAACAACAACAACAAAGCAAAAAAAAAAACCCCACATTTTTTAATGTATGTGCTTGCAAAGCATAATAAACCCAGAGGGTACTTGTTCAGTGTAGATACATTTCATCAACAGTGTAGGGAGTTCCCGCCGTGGCGCAGTGGTTAACGAATCCGACTAGGAACCATGAGGTCGCGGGTTCGGTCCCTGCCCTTGCTCAGTGGGTTAACGATCCGGCGTTGCCGTGAGCTGTGGTGTAGGTCGCAGACGCGGCTCGGATCCCGCGTTGCTGTGGCTCTGGCGTAGGCCGGTGGCTACAGCTCCGATTCAACCCCTAGCCTGGGAACCTCCATATGCCGCGGGAGCGGCCCAAGAAATAGCAACAACAGCAACAACAACAACAACAAACAAAAAAAAAAAGACAAAAGACAAAAAAAAAAAAAAAAAAAAACAGTGTAGTAGATTTCAGGAGTTCCCGTGGTGGCGCAGCAGAAACGAATCCGACTAGGAACCATGAGGTTGAGGGTTCAATCCCTGGCCTCACTCGGCGGGTCCAACATTGAGGATCCGGCATTGCCGTGAGCTGTGGTGTAGGTCGCAGATGCGGCTCGAATCTGGCGTTGCTGTGGCTGTGCTGTAGGCCGGCAGCTGTAGCTCCGATGGGACCCCTAGCCTGGGGAACCTCCATATGCTGCGGATGTGGCCCTAAAAAGACAAAAAAAAAAATTTAAGTATGGAAAAGAAGAATATATGGTAAAGTCATGCTTCTTATTATGTCCTGGTATCTTCCCAGATTGCTTATCCAAATGTAAATAAATACTGGCACAATTCCCTTATACATATGTCTAAAATCTGTAAAATTATACCCCAGGCCATAATTAATATACTGAGATGTCAGATAAAAGTTGATGATGGCATCTTAGTTGATGGAGTAAACTGCCTTCATTAAATTGGAATTTTTTTTTTATTGTTCTCGCTAAAAAGGGATAATAGATCATTTATAAATTCTGGTTTTTTTTTTCCAATGGAAGCATCTTTTGAGTTTAGAAAATTTTTCACTTATAATATATAAAAGACACAAACAAAAAGACGAATCAAAAAAAGAGAGAGAGAATGGAAAAGAAACTGAAATGGGGAACTATATCTGTATATAGTTTCTTTCACATAATTCTATAATATATTTAATATAATTGTATATAAATATATAGTATGTAAAATATGTATATAATTATATTAATATATATGAAGAACTCCTACAAAACAATTATAAATAAATAACTGGGAATTCATTTTTTTTAATGGATGAAAAGCTTAAGCAGACATTTCATAAAAAAACACATCCGGGAAAAAATTTTTTTTAATTAAAAAAAAAAAGGGGAATACATCCAGGAAGTTCCCTGGTGGCCTCACACTTAAGGATCCAGTGTTGTCACTGCTACAGCTCAGGATCAATCCCTGGTCTGGGAACTTTTGCATGCCATGGGTGCAAGCCAAAAAAAAAAAAAAAAAAAAAAAAAAGGAGTTCCCAGCTTGGTGCAGCAGAAACAAATCCGACTAGGAACTGTGAGGTTGCAGGTTTGATCCCTGGCCTCTATCAGTGGGTTCAGGATATGGCGTTGCCGTGAGCTGTGGTGTAGGTCACAGACATGGCTTGGATCTGGCGTTGCTGTGGCTGTGATGTAGGCTGGCAGCTGTAGCTCCTATTCGACTCCTAGCCTGGGAACCTCCATATGTCGAGGGTGCGCCCCTAAAAAGACAAAAGACAGAAAAGAAAAAAGAAAAAAAAAAAAAAAAAAAGGACATCCAGACAACCAACGAGCATGTTAAAAGGTGCTTAAAATCATTACTTATCAAAGAAAATGTATATCCCAAGATGTTAGCACTACACACATCAACCCCAAATGGCTTGAAAAACAAAACAAAACAGACAATTCTAAGTACTATAAAAGATGTGACGTAATCAAAACTTGCAATCTCTACTCCGTTTTCTCAGAGGAGTGTAAATTGGTACAGCCCCTCGGGAAAACTTGTGCTGTTTCGGGAGACCCAACAACTGCATTTCGGGGTCACGCCCCGAGGGCAACATGCACGTGTCTACATAAGCAGACAGGAGCCGGGATGCTCACAGCAGCGTTCCCGACAACTCCCCCAACCCCGAAAGAACCCAAGCTCTTCGTCTCGCTCTATCTACTTTCCCTCCCTGACGATTCAGGAATGGGATTCGTTCAGACCCTCAAGTCGGTCATCCTCCCCAGTGTGACCCAGGTGAGAACTGGGGCTTGAAAGTGAGGGGTGCAGGAAAAGTTAAATGGCCCGTTTCCCAGAGGGACCGAGAAGAAATGAGATGGGTAACGCGGGACTCCCCAGCAGTGCCAGAAACCAGAGCCAGCGGGTCACCAGAAGGGGAAGTGTCAAGACAGAGGGACTTCCCAAGAGGGAACACAGAAGAAAGGGCTCCTGGTTTATCCCTGGTCTCGGAGGACGTCTGCCCACCTGCCCTCCTCCCTGACCTCCTTGCCTCCAGCTGCGGCCCCTCCGACCCAGTTCTCCCTCCAGCTATGTCCCTCTGTGGCGCCCCACTTCCTTCAGAGAAAGCCCCAAATTCCTTAGCCCAGCATTTGAGACGTGTCAGGATCTGCCACCACCACCCCCGCCCCCCCGCCCCCAACAACATTCTCTCTGCCGCAGTCTGCGTCCTGGATGCAGGTTCTCCGGATCCCCCGCATCTGAAGATCTTTGCAACGGCCTCACTCATCCGGTGTCCACACCTCAGCACGTGTTGTTTCAGCCACCGGAACTCTGCGTGCTCCCTGGCTGACTGTCAGCTTCCTACTCAGACTTCAAACTCCAGTTCAAAAGTCACCTCCTTTGTAATTCTTTAACCTCTCCAAGGTGTGTGAGTCACACCTTCCTCTGGGGTCCAACCTTCCACCAGAGCACACGGGCTGCGGGGTGTTTTTAGCAACATTCGGAGCAGTTTCTAGGTGGGGACCACGTGTTTCTTGGTTATAACGTGCTCAATGACAGCAGCTAACCAGTGCCTGACGCATAGCAGTTGCTCAGAGCACCGGTGGCACAAGTGACTAAATGCAAGCAAATTATTTCTCTCATAATGGATTTTTGAAGCTTACCCTCAAGGTTGAAACCCATGTAGTAGTTAAAGCCTACTCTTTCTTCCTTTCTACTTTCTTTTTCCTTCCTTCCTTTCTCTTTCCTTTTTCTTCTTCTTCTTTTTTTTCTTTTCTTTTTTCTTTTGCTTTTTCTAGGGTGGCTCTGGTGGCATATGGAGGGTCCTAGGCTAGGGGTTCAATCAGAGCTACAGCTGCCCCCCTACACCACAGCCACAGCAATACCAGATCCAAGGCGTGTCTGCAACCTACAGCACAGCTCACGGCAGCACCAAATCCTTAACCCACTGAGCGAGGCCAGGGATTGAACCCGCAACCTCATAGTTCCTAGTCGGATTCATTTCCACTGTGCCACGATGGGAACTCCTCTCTTTCTTTCTTTTTTTTGTCACACCTATGGCAAGTGGACATTCCTGGGCCAGGGACTGAACCCTTGCCACAGCAATGACCCAAATCACTGCAGTGACAGTACTAGATCCCTAACCCAATGCACCACAAGGGAACTCCACGGATTCCTCTTTCTTTTCTTTTCTTTTTTTATTTATATATATATATATATTTTAAGGGCTGCACATGTGGCATATGAAAGTTCCCAGGCTAGGAATCAGAGCTGCAGCTGCTGCCCTACGCCATGGCCACAGCAACCTATACCACAGCTCACGGCAACACCAGATCCTTAACCCACTGAGCGAGGCCAGGCATCGATCCCACATCCTCATAAAGACTAGTCGGATTTTTAACCCACTGAGCCACAACAGGAACTCCCTGACTCCTCTTTCTTAAATTCAGTGCATTGAGGATCTTTATGTACTGGGTAAAAATAAAAGCCCCCCCCCATTTTTTCCCACCTCAGGGCCTTTGCACATGCCACTTTTGCCTAGTATACTTCCAACCCCCACCTCCCTGCCATGCTTCTTTGCTTTCTTAGCCTCAGGCTGCAGCTATCATGCTGCCTCCTCAAGGAGGCAATCCACTGTGTCCGAAATGGGCCTTGCCTGTGGTTCTCTAGGCCACACGCCCCTTCGTCTCCTTCTTGGAAACTGTAATACTAAGATTAGTTTAGTAAATTTACTTGGTTTGGGGTTTATGACCTGTCTCCATCCTGAAGCCTAAGCTCCTAGAGGTTGGGATATTTCCCTATTTGGTTCATCCCCAGTGGGGAGAATCGGGGTGTGGAACGTAATAGATGCTTAACAGCAGCAGAAGAAGGATGAATGAATGACAGGGGCCACGAGGCGCTGAGTTCAGCCATACAAGGAGCAGGCCCCGAGGCAAGCCCCCAAGAGGTCCTGGTTTTTCCATCGACTTGGTCACTGTCCCCAGGAACGCCCCCTGACTTGGGGCAGCTCCCAGGGTCTAAGGATCATGATTGCTGTCATCAGATTAGTGGCAAGAAATTTTTAAGAGTTCCTGTCGTGGCGCAGTGGTTAACGCATCCTACTAGGAACCATGAGGTTGCGGGTTTGATCCCTGGCCTCGCTCAGTGGATTAAGGATCTGGCATTGTCGTGAGCTGGGGTGTAGGTTGCAGACGCGGCTCGGATCCTGCGTTGCTGTGGCTGTGGTGAAGGCCGGTGGCTACAGCTCCGATTAGACCCCTAGCCTGGGAACCTCCATATGCCGCGGGAGCGGCCCAAGAAATGGCAAAAAGACACAAAAAAAAAAAAGAGAGAGAGAAAGAAATTTTTATAGAGGGGCAGTGGGTTGTCCCGGGTGCCTCGGCAAGTTCTTAGCTGAGCAGAGCACTCAGGCTGTAGGAGCACCAGTGGGACCTTGGGCTCTTTTTTTCTTTGGGCCTCAATTTTCTCATCTGTAGAATGGGGGCAATGCCCCTGGCCTGGCTGAGGTACGAGACACAGTGCAGGTGTTTGAGTAACATGAGCTGCTTTTTACATATTTGGGTTGGGGGCAGGGACAAAGGGGGTGTGGGTGTGGGTGTCTGAGGACAGGGTGCCAGGACCCTGGGATTTCAGCTTAGTCAGTGGGAGCTGAACATGAGGGGAGAGACCTCCCCAGCCTGTGCCACCTCTGAGCCTGTGAACCCTCTTAGTCCATCTCTTGCTCCCAGCTGCGCCACGAATCCCTGTCCACACAGCCTCTCCTCACCTGAACAGCCTCTCCCTGCTGGAACCTCTCCAGAGCCCATGTACCCTCTCCCAGCTGAGGGAGATTGTCCCACCCGCAGCAAATTCTCCCTGCCTGTGCAATCTCTGGTTGCCCTCCACCATGCTGGGCAACCTCACCCAGACCGTGCAACCTCCACTCTCAGCTCCTGCAGCCACACCTCACCACAGCCCCATCTCCCCCAGCCCAGCAGGAGCTGGTTGTAAGGCAGAAGCAAAAAAAAAAAAAAAAGATGCTTTGAGCCATGACTGCTTGAGGTCACGAGATGGGGGGTGGGGGTGGGGGCTGGCAATCTGCCCTTTATCCCCCCCTTGCCTCAGAAGCCCCTGCCAGCCTGCCCTGGCCCCAGCTTAGGTACATAGAGTGTTACGCACTCATACTAGAGAAAGTTTGCCGACTCTCATCCCAGGTTACAATGTCAAGCCCTTTTGCTGCAGATGAGGAAATAGAAGCCCAGAGAGGCTCAGAGCCTTGCCCGTGGTCACACAGCGAGGAGGAGCAGGGCGGGGGTGGGGGTGGGGGCTGAGCAGGAAGCCAGGCTGCTGCATTTGCCCCACTTCCCTGGGGACAATTTGAGTAGCTGGCTCCTTCCTGGGGACTGTGAGGACCAGCCGTCCGGGGCCCTTCTGCAGGTGTCCAGGCCATTTGGGGGCCCTCAGAGGGGCCTCTGCCCACACCCCGGGGAATATTCTCAGGTTGTTTCACAAGTTCCAAGTTTACTCAGAGCTCTCATTTGAGCTGTCATTAAAAAGTCCCTTTGGCCGGTCGCCAGAGCAAGGAGTGGGGGCGGTGGCACCTGTGAGCCATGAGGTGGGGGTGGGGCTCCCCTTCCTCCGCCCCCCACCCCTCAGAGATGGGGTGCAGCAGAGAGCAGGAAGAAGCGTGTGAGGAAGGGGCTATGATGGTGGGAGAAGACCCCCCCAAGGAAGTGTCTGTTCCTCTTTCTTCATAGCTTTGCTCAAAAATGACCCCCTGGGTGGCCCTAGAAAACCCCCACCTCTCTCGGAGCCTCAGTTTCCCCATCTGAGAAAGGGGGAAGTAGTACCATCATAAGAATTACCATTTATGGAGGGCTGAGTGTATGCCAGAAGCTACACCAGCTATTTGGGGTAATAACGAAACGATTTTTATCAATGATATTTAAAGGAAAACATACTAGCTACTCTTTCTCGGAGCCACAGCTAAGCTATTTCCCCCTTATAACTTCACCGGCTCTGTCCGTGCACCACCAAATCCCCAGGACCTAGGACAGTGCTCAATAAATGCACATCTATAAAACCTCACAGCAAACCGAGATAGGCGTTCTTACTTCCAGATAAACAGATTCTGACCCTGAAGGTTCAGAGAGGTTAGGTGACTTACTCCAGGTCACACAGGTACCAAATGATGGAGCTGGTATTCAAATCCAGGTCTGGCTATTGCCAAAGCCCCAAATCACAATCACTAATGTGTTGGTGACCCAGATCCAGTGCCCCCCGCCTGACTACGGAGACCTCCCAGCCGTGGGGAGAAGCCAGAGCCATCAACCTGGCCTGGCAGTTCTGAAGGCTCCAGCTCCCTGGCTGGGAAGAAGGCTGCCCTTCCTTCCTTCCTTCTTTTCTTTCGTTCATTTATTTATCAGGCACCTGGGTGGTCTTGATGCTGAGGAGAAGCTGGTCCCTACCAAAGCTTCTGGGGACCTGCTTTCCTCGTTTCATCTTCTCTTCAACTGGTCCCCTCCTCCAACAAGTCCTCTTCTTCCATCCACAAGCCTCTTTGGGCTCCAACCCCCTTCTCTTCCTTGCTGGGCAGGTGGGAGCCTGCAGTACCTGGGTACATCCTTCCTCTTGCTCTCCTCTCCAGGCTACCTCCCAACATAAAGGCTCTTAGTTTCTTCCACTGCAGGGTTGTAAGGATCCAGACTCCCTGCCAGGTGTGGGGCGGGCAGGACCAGGTCTTCTGCTGAACCCACCATGGGAAACGGGTGATCGGCGCTCCCCCTCTGGGGTCTGCCCGGCCCCTTTGGTCCAACTTCCCCTCTCAGAAGATGCCCCTGGGCTATGACTCTTGCTTTTGTGTTATCCTGTCCAATAGGTTGTCACCTTGGGGATTCCAAACCCAGCTCTGCATGTTACAGTCACAGCCAACCTGGGACAAGCTTCTTCCCGCCGTGCATCAGTCTCCTCATCTGTGAAATGGGCTGAATGAAGCCACCAGCCTCACCTGGTGTTGTGAGGGTGATGGGAGAGCTTCACGTGCCTGTCACGTGCTGAGCGCTGGTGCTGGGAGGATCAGAACCCAGGGGGCTGAGGGAGGCAGAACCACAGGTTTCCGAGTGCGTTCCAGTACCTTCCACCACTCTTGGAAACTGGCCTCCCTCCTCCACGGGCTCTGAGCTCCCCAGGATGCAAATTCCCTTCCTAGGCAGGCCCCCTGCCAACAGCTTTTATATTTTCATGTCCTCGAATCTTCACAACCAGAATGGAACTGCCATTCTCCCCCTTTCACAGATGAGAAAACTGAGGCGCCATGAGGCTAGAAGAAGCAGAGAAACTTGCCCAAGTTCACCCAGCCGCATGGCTGGACTTTGAAGCCACCAGGCTTTCCCCAGTCTATCATGTGCTTGTAAAACCCCTACACTTTCCCCCAGGGGAATGCAGATGCCCTTTAAGGAGCAGCCCCTGACTTTAATGCCCCCTTGCCTGGGTCCTCTGCATCCTAAATTCCCCTCCTGGCACCCCTTCCTCTGCCAGGAGTGTGTCTGTTTCTTCCCTGCCCCCTCCCCCTGCCATTTTTCACAAGTCAAAATTCAACCCATCCTTCAAGGCTCAGCCTCCCTAGGTCGTCTCCTTCCTCCCCTCTCCTCCACACACACTGAACCCCTTTTGCCCCTCACCCTCGGCCCATCCCCTTGTGTTTTCATGAGAAAGGTGAGGCGACAGCATCGGGGGTTGGGGGGGCAGGACCAGCCTCAATGTCACCTGCCCACCCTGCGACGCACTGGTTGAGTCACTTTGGGAAAATCACTCTACCTCTCAGAGTCTCCGTTTTTAATCTGTGAAATGGGCACATCAATCCATCGTAAAGGATTTAAACAACACAGAGGAGATAAAAACACAGAGCCTGGCACAAAGTCCATGCCAAACCTCTCTCAAACTGACCCCAGTCAAGGTCATGCCCACCCCCCTCCACCTCCCCAGGGCTCAGCTGCCCAGAACCACGGAGACTGTCACATCATGTTCGGTCTGGAACCAGCCTTCCCTCCCCAGCCCCTGCCTTTGGGAGGCAGGTTTTCATAAGCTCAGGGGGCCATCTCAGCCATGCCTTGCCTTCATGTCCCTGGGGCCACCTGCAGACCCACAAAAGGCATTCCAGTCGTCCTGAGCTAGGCTGAACAGGAGACTCCAGCCCAACTCTGCTGACCTCGTTGTCCCCTGCTGTGATGAGGGCACGGACCCCCTCCGGTCCTCCTGGGCAGAGAGGGTGCCCCCCGGCCACGAGGTGGCTGGAAATGAGTTACCTGTAGTTCCACTTCTTCCTCAGAAATCCATTCTCTGTGTTCCAGGCGATCCAGGGGGCTCCCAGGCGACCCCGCGTGGGAACGGGAAATGGGGTGCTGGGAGGACAAGCAGGGGTCTGGAGTGGGAAGCCACAGCCTGCCCCGAGGCACTAACCCCGACCGCACACGACCGGTCAACCAGACAGCCGGCAGCTGGGCTCCGGGCAGGCGGGCCACGCAGAGGCAACCATCCGTCACATCCCAGCGAGGTCACCCCGGGACAGAAGACAGCGATTGTGGGGCAGGGACCGATCCGCGGCTCCGGGGATGGACAGACAGCAGCCAAGGGCTGGTCAGGCCGGCAGACAGAGGAGCAGACAGGCAGATAGACAGCTGTCTGGCTGTCAGTCACTCAGCGAGAAGCAGGCAGACAGTCTGTCCCCGAGCCCCCGGGTCACTCCGCGGGGAGACGGCTGTGGGTCTGCCAGAGGCGGCGCCTGCCATCCCAGCCCCACGACGTGCGCAGGGCGGGGAGCTAGAGGAGGAGGATGTGGTGAGCGGCTCCCCGCAGGCCCCGCCCACAGAGCGGCCGGCTCCTCCCCGCCCCCCCGGAGTGAGAAAGAGGTGGGAGGGGGCACGGCCCCAGGGCAAAGCCCGCGGCTCGCCAAAAAGGTCGTCTGCTTGAAATCTATCTGGTGCTACCCGGGTGACGTCTGCCTCCTGTGGACGGGTGACATCACCCCTACAGGCCCTGCAGCCTTGACCTTTAAGCCAGCAGGGCGGCCGTGAGCCACCGCAGGGCACAGATGTGGAAACTGAGGCTCCAAGGGTGCAGAGGTGGCCTAACCAGACTCCAGAGGCCGCGGGGGTCCTGAGAGCCCAACTCGCAGCTCAGAGCCCTGCCCCAGGGTCCTTTGGAGAGGCGGTGGCCCTCTCCCCTCCACAGCCCCTCTGCTGGATGTTGCCAACTGGCCCGCTTCTCGCCTGCAGGCTGCGTGCCTGGTCCCGCCGGGGTCTGCAACTGGGAACCCCTCCCAGACTCCCTGGCCCTGTTTCCTTAGAATCCGGCTTCCTGCTGCCATGCTCTGTGGCCCTGAGAAGACAATTCCTTGGGCGTGTCGCATGACCCTCTAATGCCTCCTTTTGCCCCTATGACAGATGGGAACACCTGGCCATCAACACATGGGAACTCAGGAAGAAAATGGAGAAAAGAAATCCACGAGGGTAACTTCGTCCAGCTAACGAGCCAAGGGCCCATGAGAGGATCAGACGTCTCCAGCAAATGTTTAAGAGACTTGGGGACAAAATTCAACAAGTTCACACCCAGCAGCCTCCAAAGACAAGCAGGAGAGCCGTGCCACCACAAACACCACCATCACTGTCTTGCCTAGGTGATCTCATTTGTTGCACAAACCCCCTGAGGCAAAGAAGAGGATTCCTAGTTTCCACTGGAAGAAACCAAGGCTCAGGAGGGCTATTGAGGACATGTCACACTAGTGAAGAAGTGTCATAGCTGGAATTTGAACCCCGGTGGAATCTGATTACTCAGCCTGCCCCTGACGATGGAAACGGGCCCAAATGTTGCACCCTTGATGTGTTACCAGGGTAGATACGGGCCGTTTGGTGCTGTTTGGATGGCACAGGTCCACTCAAACACCCGAAACATCTTCCCCCCCCCAATTCATTTTTGGGAAATAGTTTGCAGCTAAGCCACACGATCGCGCCAAGAGAAAAAAGAGAAAGCATTTTGTTATTTATTTCTTCTATCATTTTTTTTTCCCTCTTTTGCTAGTTGTTTTTGAGGACCTGAGTACAAATTCCCCTGCGGCCGATTTGAAGGGTGTTTGACTCTTCCTCAAGACTGAAATATCTCCTGTTCTCTGGAGCCTAAATCTTGGGAGAAAGCCAGCTTTTCTCCCTCTCTCTCTCTCTTTTTTTTTTTATGGATGTCACACATGCAAACCATGTTCTGTGTGTATGCTTCTTTATTTATTTATTTTTATTTCAAATGACTTTTTTTTTTTTCCCGTTATAGCTGGTTTACAGTGTTCTTTCAACTTTCTAGTACACAGCAAGGGGACCCAGTCACCCATAAATATATACATTCTTTTTTCTCCCATTATCAGGCTCCATCATAAGTGACTACAGCCTTTCTCTTCATCTCCAGGGTGAATTTTCTGAGATGTGGTCAAAAGATCAGAAGAAGGAATTAGTGAAAAAACTGAGCTAAAATGTGTGTTTGGGGGGTGCTGACTCTGTGCCAGAATTTTAAGGACTCGAAAAATGCATCAGCTCACGTTAGCCTCAGGATAGCTCAAAGAACGCTGCTTGGCCCATCATCACTTTCATCTTGATTTTACAGAAAGGAAAACAGAGGCTCAGAGAGGTTCAGTGCCTTGTCCAAGGTCACACAGTTGGGGAGTGGCAGAGTTGGGATTTGAACTTCGGTCGTTCAGGCTCCTGAGTTTACTTTTTTTTTTTTTTTTTAGAGCTGCACTTGCGGCATAGGGAGCTTCCCAGGCTAGGGGTCTAATCAGAGCTGCAGCCGCCAGCCTACACCAGAGCCATGGCAACGCCAGATCCAAGCTGTGTTTGCGACCTACACCACAGCTCACAGCAACACCGGATCCTTCACCCACAGAGCGAGGCCAGGGATCGAACCCGAAACCTCATGGTTCCTAGTCGGATTTGTTTCTGCTGAGCCACGATGGGAACTCCTGAGTTGACATTCTTGATCACCTGCTATACCGCTTCTACATGTATGTTAACCCAAGGATGTGCAGTCCCTCCTCCCCTCAGCTGCCTGCCTTCCTCCCTCCCCTTCTTCTCTCTGCTCACCCACTCAACCACGTGCCCATTCATCGGTCCTTCTATCCACCCACCCCCTCCAGTCATCCATTCTCTCCTTCCTGCCTTCTACCCACCAGCACTGAACATGCCCTTGGCTCTGGCCTGGGGATACCTCATGGAAATACAGACAAGCAATAGCCTTCACAGAACCGCGATTCTGGTGGGAGACACAGACATCAAGAAGCAATGGACAAACCAAATGCAAATTGTACAATCAGAAAAAAACTGAGGAGAGGTCTAGGTAGTGACAGAGATGGGCATCCTGGATGGTAAGACATACCCCAGCCACAGAGGAAATATTTTAGGCAGAAGGACCTGCAGGTGCAAAGGCACTGAGGCGAGAAGGAGTGTGGAAGTTGAGAACAGTGTGGGGAATGGAGTGAGCCAGCAAGGAATGCTAGGAGACAGGGTCACGGAAGTCCCACATCCTGCACACCACCCGGGACCTTGCAGGATGGGGAGGGGTGTGGCGTGGAAGGTAGATGTGGTTCCTAGGGTCTGTCATCGGAAATGTCCTCCAAGGCGTGGCTTAATCCAATTTACATTTTCCAAAGAGTGCTCTGGGCCATGACTTCGGGACTGGGTGAGATGTTGCAGGTGCTACTCAACCTCTTGTGTTCACATCCGCCTAGGAACCATGAGGTCGCGGGTTCGATCCCTGGCATCTGGGAGGTGGAAATTCAACAGCTGCCATGTCCTTTGGGGTGAGCATGAGTCCCCTCAGAACCAGATCTGTGTTGATGGAAGGGGCCCTTCAGGAGGCCCTCTGGGTCTGTGCACAGTCTGTGTGTCTGACCCTCAAGTTCTCAGAAAACGGCATAAGAAGGTCTCTCAACACCCTCCCAACACCCACTTAGTATTTAAAGCTGGTCAATGGGGAGGAAGTGGTTAAATTTGCATTTCAGCCAAGGGGCATACTGGGAAAAAGAATTTGAGACAACCCCTCCTTCAACTCATTTCCTCTTTTTTATTTTTATGTCAACAGTTTGATTGAGGTATAATTTACATAGCACAAAATTCAGCCATTGTCAGGGTACCATTCCACACCCGTTCTATGCTCACTGAGTTTGGCCCCCCAACGTTTCCAAACAGGCTCGTTGTTCCTGTTTGTAGTCAATCCCATTCCCACTTCCAGCCCCAGTAATCTCCTCTCTGTCTCTACTGATTTTTTTTTTTTTTTTTCATTCTCTTTTCTGGAAGAGTCCACATACATTGAGTCAACCATGTGGTCTTTTGTGGTCTTTTGACAAAAGCTCAATCTGGGGGTTCCCGTGGTGGCGCAGTGGTGAACGCATCCGACTAGGAACCGTGAGGTTGCAGGTTTGATCCCTGGCCTTGCTCAGTGGGTGAAGGATCTGGCGTTGCCGTGAGCTGTGGGGTAGGTTGCAGATGAGGCTCAGATCCTGCGTGGCTGTGGCTCTGGCGTAGGCTGGTGGCTACAGCTCCAATTGGACCCCTACCCTGGGAACCTCCATATGCTGCAGGAACGACCCTAGAAAAGGCAAAAAGACAAAAAAAAAAAAAAAAAAAGCTTTGTCCATGTTGTAGCATGTACTTCGTTCATTTTTATCACTGAGTAATATTCCATTGCATGGCTATGCCACGTTTGGTTTATCCATTCATTGGCTGATGGAAGTTGAAATGTATTCACTTTATTATGAATAATACTGCTATGAACCTTTCCATGCAAATCTTGGTAGAGACAGTGTCACATATTTTGGTTACCTACCCAGGTGAGGATTATTGGGTTGACTTTTTTTTTTTCCTAGGGCCACACATGGAAGTTCCCAGGCTAGGGGTCGAATTGGAGCTGCAGCTGCCCGCCTACACCCCAGCCACAGCCACACAGGATCCGAGCTGCATCTGTGACCTACACCACAGCTCCCAGGGATGCTGGATCCCCAACTCACTGAGCGAGGCCAGGGATCGAGCCCGAATCCTCATGGATCCCAGTCGGGGTCGTCAACCACTGAGCCACAAAGGGAACTCCCTATTGAACTTACTGAAGAGCTGACAAACTTTTCTTTTTTTTTTTCCTCATTTTTTAAAAATTTATTTATTTTTTATAAGGATCATAACAATCTAATGTCACAGGATTTCCATCCCACAGCCCAAGCACATCTCCCCACCCCCCAACCTGTCTCCTCCGGAGACCATACATTTTTCAATGTCTGTGAGTCAGCATATGTTCTGCAAAGAAGTTCAGTCTGTCCTTTTTTCAGATTCCACATGTCCGTGAAAGCATTTGATGTTGGTGTCTCATCGTCTGACTGACGTCACTTAGCATGATCATCTAGAAATCCCCCCTTTTTTTTTTTTGGCATTTTAGGACCACACCTGCAGCATATAGAAGTTCCCTGGCTAGGGGTCAAATCACAGCTACAGCTGCTGCCACAGCCACCGCCACAGCCACACCAGATCTGAGCCATGTCTGCGACCGACACCACAGCTCCTGGCAATGCTGGATCCTTTAACCCACTGATCGAGACCAGGGATCGAACCCGTATCCTCATGGATCCTAGTCGGGCTCATCATCCCTGAGCCATGATGAGAACTTCCTCCAAACATTTATTATTTTACTTTTTTTCCATGATAGCCATCTTACTGTGTATAAAGTGGTATTTCCCGATAGTTTTGCCTTGCATTTCCCTCATAGTTAATGATGTTGGATATCTTTTCACGTGCTTAGTAGGCATCTGTATGTCTTCTTTGGAGAGTGTTTGTTCAAGTCCTTTGACTGTTTTTAAGTTGGATTGTGCTAAAGACACCCCCCCCCAAAAAAAAACAAAACCATATGTGGAAATCCAAGCTCTCAAAGATAAGAGAGGTAGGGGGCCTTTGTGAGACAATTAGGTCATAAGGAATGAGCCCTCATGAATGGGAATAGTGCTCTTATAAACCAGGCCCCAGAGGAGTTCCTGTCATGGCGGAGTGGTTAATGAATCCGACTAGGAACCATGAGGTCGTGGGTTCCATCCCTGGCCTTGCTCAGTGGGTGAAGGATCTGGCATTGCCGTCAGCTGTGGTGTAGGTTGCAGATGTGGCTCAGATTCTGCGTGGCTATGGCTCTGGTGTAGGCTGGTGGCTACGGCTCCGATTCGACCCCTAGCCTGGGAACCTCCATATGCTGTAGGAGTGGCCCTAGAAAAGGCAAAAAAATAAATAAATAAAAATAAATTAAAAAAATAACATAAACCAAACCGCAGAAAGATACGTCACTCCTTCTGCCACTTGAGGACACAGGGGTCTATGAACAAGGAAGTGGACTCTGTTGAATCCACGGGCACCTTGATCTTGAACGTCCCAGTCTCCAGAACTGTGAGAGGTCGATTCTCTTGTTTATAAGCCATCTAGTCTACTGTGTTTTGTTATAGGAGCTCAAACAGACTAAGACAAGTTGTCTGCCATTTTGTTGTTGAATTTTAAGAGCTCTTTATATATTCTGGTTAGCAGAATATACAAGACCTTTAGCAGATATATAATTTGCATGTATTTTCTCTCATTCTATGGTCATTTTTTGCTTTCTTTTTCTTTTTCTTTTTTTATGTCTTTTGTCTTTTTAGGGCCACACCCGCAGCATATGGAGTTTCCCAGGCTAGGGGTCGAATTGGAGCTGTTGCTGCTGGCCTGCACCACAGCTACAGCAAGGCCAGATTTGAGCCACATCTTTGACCTACACCACAGCTCATGGCAATGCCAGATCCTTAACTCACAGAGCGAGGCCAGGGATCGAACCCACAACCCCATGGTTCCTAGTTGGATTCATTTCCACTGTGCCATAATGGGAACTACTCTTTTCTTTTCAGGACCGCACCCACAGTATATGGAAGTTTTCTTGCAAGGGGTCAAATTGGAACTGCAGTTGCTGGCCTACACCACAGCCACAGAAACACCCGACCCAAACCACATCTGTGACCTATACCTCAGCTTGCGGCAACCCTGGATCCTTAACCCACTGAATGAGGCCAGTGATCGAATCCGGAACCTCGTGGACACTATGTCAGATGCTTAACCCGCTGAGCCACAACAGGAATTCCTTCTTTTTGCTTTCTTCATAGTGTCCTTTGATGCAAAAAAAAAAATTTTAATTTTTAGGAAGTATAATTTATCTCTTTTTTCTTTTGTTGCCTCTTTTTGATATTATGTGTAAGAATCCATCACCAAATTTTAAGACATGAAAGTTTACCCTTAGATTTTTCTCTGAGTTTTATCTTGTTAGCGCTTACATTTAAGTCTCTAATCCATTTTATATTAATTTTTGTATAAGATGTGAGAGAAGAGTTCCCATCGTGGCTCAATGGAAACCGATCTGACTAGTATCCATGAGGACGAGGGTTTGAGTCCTGGCCTCGCTGCTCAATGGGTTAAGGATCCAGCGTTGCCATGAGCTCTGTTGTAGGTCGAAGACACGGCTCTGATCCCACGTTGCTGTGGCTGTGGCGTAGGCCAGAGCCTACAGCTCCAATTTGACCACTAGCCTGGGAACCTCCATGTGTTATGGGTATGGCCTTGGAAAAAAAGAAAAGAAAAGAAAAGGAAAAAGATGTGAGATAAGGGTCCAACTTCATTCTTTTGTACGCAGATATTCAGTTTTCCAGCACTCACGTGTTGAAGATACTATTCTTTCCCCACAGAAATGTCTTGGCGTCCATGTCAAAAATCACTATCCTTACGTGTCTGGACTTATTTCTAGATGCTCGATTCAATTCCACTGATCTCTATTTTTATCCTAATGCCAGAGTATCATCCTGTCTTGATTACTATAGATTTGCAGTAAGTTCTGAAATTGGGAGTTTAAGCCTGCCAACTTTGTTGCTCTTTTTAAAGATTGTTTTGTCTTTTTTTTTTCTTGCCTTTTCTAGGGCCACTTCCCGCGGCATATGGAGGTTCCCAGGCTAGGGGTCGAATCGGAGCTGTAGCCGCCAGCCTACACCAGAGCCACAGCAACACATGATCCACGCCGCGTCTGCAACCTACACCACAGCTCAGGGCAACGCCGGATCCTTAACCCACTGAGCAAGGCCAGGGATTGAACCCACAACCTCATGGTTCCTAGTCCGATTCATTAACCACTGAGCCACGACGGGATCTCCTGTTCCTGCCATTTTTCTATTTGTTTTACATATAGCGTGTGTCTTTTATTATTATTATTATTATTATTCAAGTCTCCATTACCGCCTTCTTTGGTGTCTGATTGATTTCTTTTCTTGTGTGTCATCTTGATTCCTTCCTCATTTCCTGTTCTGTGTATTGTTAAGCTATTTTCTTAGTGGCTACCTTGGGAATTACAATTAAAATACTACATTTATAGGGCTCTAATTTGAATTTATATCAACTTAGCTTCAGTGGCATACACAAACTACTGTATGGGGCTCTCGCCCTCACCCTTTTTATGCTGCAATCGTGACAAATTCCATCTTTATATACTATTGTTTTATTGCTTACATTTAACCCTAGGATGCATTTTGAGTTAATTTTTATGTTTAGTGTGAGATAACGATCTAAATTTATCTTTTTGCATGTGGATAGCTAATTGCATAGTATGTTAAAAAGATTATCTTATCCTTTTCCCCATGGAATTATCTTGGCACCTATTTTGAAAATTAATTGACTGTAAAAGTATGAGTTTAAGAGTTCCCACTGTGGCATAGTGGGTTAAGAATCCAACTGCAGTATCTCAGGTCACCTTGGAGGCATAAGTTTGATCCCTGGCCAGTGGGTTAAAGGATCTGGCATTGCCTCAGCTGCAGTGTAGCTCACAGCTGTGGCTCAGATTCAATCCCTGGTCTGAAAACCTTCTATATGCCACGGATGCAGTTATTTGATTGATTGATTGATTGATTTTTTAGGGCTGCACCCGTGGCATATGGAGGTTCCCAGGCTAGGGAGTCACATTGGAGCTGGAGCTGCCAGCCTACATCACAGCCACAGCAACATATGATCTTAGCTGCTTCTGTGACCTAGACCACAGCTCACGGCAGCACCCAATCCTTAACCCATTGAGCGAGGTCAGGGGTCAAACCTGTGTCCTCATGGATGCTAGTCAGATTCATTAACCACTGAGCCATAACGGGAACTCCCAGGTGCAGTTGTTTTTAAAAAAGAAGGTTGGGTTTATTTCTGGACACTCTGTTCTATTCCATTGCTTTATGTCTAGCTATGTGCCAGAATCATACTGTTTTGATTACAGTAGCTTTGTAGTAGGTTTTGAAATTGGGAAGTGAAAGTCATCTAACTCTATTCTGCTTTTTCAGAATTGTTTTGGCTATTCTAGGTCCTTTGAGTTTCTGTATAAATCCTAGGATGCTTGTTAATTCCTGCAAAATTATCTGAAGGGATTTTTGACAAAGATCATGTTGAATCTGCAGATCAAGGTGGGGAGATGTGCCATCTTAAAAGTATTTTGCGGGAGTTCCCTTCATGACTCAGCAGTTAATGAACCTGACTAGGATCCATGAGGTTGCAGGTTCAATCCCTGGCCTCGCTCAGTGGGTTAAGGATCCAGTGTTGCCCTGAGCTGGTGGTGTAGGTTGCAGATGCGGCTTGGATCCTGCATTGCTGGTGGTGTAGGTTGCAGATGTGGCTTGGATCCTGCATTGATGTGGCTGTAGTGTAGGCCGGCAGCTGTAGCTCACAATCAACCCCCAGTCTGGGAACTTCCATATGCCACAGGTACAGCTGTAAAAAGAAAAAAAAAATTAGAATTTTGTAAATCTCTTCCTCAAATTACCTCCTTGGTGGGCTGATCAGATCCCCCAGCCACTGGTCATACTGATTACTATTTGAGACAGGAGGGGTGCCTCAGTTGGATTCCCCCAGAAACAACTATTTCTCAGGCAAGAGTTCAAGTGCAAGTGATGGAGTTGGGAGGGGATCCCAGGAAACACCTGCAGAGGGGTGGGGAAGTGAGGGAGGCCAGGGAAGGAGGGGGCTTGAAGGAGAAGGTTACTGCTGTGGCAGCTGGAACTTAATCCAGTTAATTTCGCCACGTTGTCCCAGATGAGGAACAAGGAATATGGAATATTTCCTTACTAGGACCTCATCTGTCATTGGTAGAGGGCTGCTTCCAGGGGCATTTCCAGCTGGCCAGCTGTGTGTACCTGCAGCCAAAAATGAGTTGCTTAAGTTGCAAGTATTTGCAATAAGAATGCCTCCGAGGATGAGGGTGAACCTCCAACATCTGTTCCAAGGCAAATGGAAGCAACCACTAATTGTCTCTCAGCTTCCATCCTGCCCTTCTTCCTCATATCAGAAGCTCAGTGTGATTCTGGACAGTGACACGCCCAGCCTCCCTTGCAGCCAATGATGGGAGGGTTCTGATGGAGCTTCTGGGAGCACCCTTTGGTCCTTCTGCTCTTCCCGTTCCTCCTTTCTGCAGCCTAAAGTAGAGATGTGATGGCTGGAGCTCTAGCAGCCATTTGGAGGCAAAAGGAACAACCAAGACAAGCACAGATAACTTGGCATTGACATCACAGGCCATGAGCCAATGTCAGCAGCTCCTTGCCTCCGGGCTTCACATGACACAGGAGAATAAAGCCTTAAGTATTTTAGCCACCATGGTTGGTTTTTTTTAATACAATCTTCATGTAACCTCTAACTACACGGGGGCTTGAATGGCTATCAAAAAGAGAAAGGAGGAGTTCCCATCATGGCACAGCAGAAAAGAATCTGACTAGGAACCATGAGGTTGAGGGTTCGATCCCTGGCCTCAATCAGTGGGTTAAGGATCCAGCATTGCCGTGAGCTGTGGTGTAGTTCGAAGATGCGGCTCGGATCCAGCATTGCTGTGGCTGTGGCATAGGCCGGCGACTGTAGCTCTGATTGGACCCTCAGCCTGGGAACCTCCATATGCTGTAGGTGCAGCCCTAAAAAGCAAAAAAAAAAAAAAAAGAGAGAGAGAGAGAGATAAAGGAGCTTATCTGTATACCCAGGCTGGTGGAGCAAGTTATACCAAGTACATATAAAAACACTGACACAGTTGAAATGAACTAGGAAGAGAGGGTTGTATCAATCATTTATAACACATTGACAGCATGGAATACGCTGCAGATACTAAAATGGGATAATTAATTTGTGTATAAAATAGACAATATAGGAGTTCCCTGGTGCCCCCAAAGAAAAAAACAGACAATATAGAAATAGATATTCTGAATTATTGAAAATCAAAAAGTGTAATAGAGGAGTACCTGTTGTGGCTCAGTGGTTAAGGAACCCACCTAGTAACCATGAGGTTGCGGGTCCAATCCCTGCCTTGCTCAGTGGGTTAAGGATCTGGCATTGCTGCGAGCTGTGGTGTAGGTCACAGAAGCGGCTTCGATCCCGCATTGCTATTGCTGTGGCTGTGGTGGAGGACGGCAGCTGCATTTCCGATTGGACCCCTAGCCTGGGAACCTCCATATGCCACAGATGCAGCCCTAAAAGGACAAAAGACCAAAAAAAAAAAAAGTGTAATAGATCGAGTGAGAAAATTAGGTTCTGTGAGTATAAATCCATGCGCAATTTCAGAGTCATTTTTATAAGCTTTTTTCTTCTTTTTTTTCTTTTTTCTTTTTTTTTTTTTTTTGGCCGCCCCAAGGGTACCAAGTTCCCAGGCCAGGGATCAGATCTGAGATGCAGTCTCAACCTAAGCCACAGCTGCAGAAATGCCAGGTACTTTCATCCACTGTACCAGGCCAGGGAGCGAATCCACTCCCAAGATGCCACCTATCCCGATGGGCCATGGTGGGAACTCCCAAACCAAGCAAGCTAAGCAAGCTTGGGAATGTATTGCAGCAGGGGAGCAAGGCTCAGAAAGAGATTCCCCGCTACCGCAGTCAGGCTTTCTCTGTGCAGCATCTGGAAACCCTAAACGCCCCACTCACCAGCTCTGCAGTTAGTGGAAAGGCATAGTTCCCACGGGCTCCAACCAGAAAATGCCCAGGGGGTTTTTTGCATTGGCTTGGACTGAATCCCAAGCCAATCTGTGTTCCAGTTTGGGGTCAGTGATGGCTCAGCTTGAGTAACCCCGCGATCCTGGCACCAGTCACTGTGGCCAGAGGGAGGGAGGCTCTGATTGGGTAACAGCCAATCCAATTCTGTGATTATCACAAAAAGAAGGGGATGTGGATACAGGGTCAGGCTGTGCAAAGACAATAGCCACCGCATATAGTGATATTATTGCTATGGACTGAATTTCATCTCCCCGAAGCGCCGACTTCATATGTAGAAGCTCTAATCCCCAGCAGAAGATAGAGCCTTGGGGAGGTGATTAAAGTTAAGTAAGGTCAGAGGGGTGGTGTTTAAATCCACTAAGTCTGTGGCTTCCTAAGAAGAGATGGGGGCACATCGGAAGTGAATCCAACTAGCATCCATGAGGATGCAGGTTCAATCCCTGGCCTCACTCAGGGGGTTAAGGATCCGGTGTTGCCATGAGCTGCAGTGTAGGTCTCAGATGAGGCTGGGATCTGGCGTGGCTGTGGCTGTGGTATAGGCTGGCAGCTGCAGTTCTGATTGGACCCCTAGACTGGGAACTTTTATATGCTGCAGGTGTGGCCCTAAAAAAGCAACAACAGGAGTTCCCGTCCTGGCGCAGTGGTTAACGAATCCGACTAGGAACCATGTGGTTGCGAGTTCGGTCCCTGCCCTTGCTCCGTGGGTTAACCATCCGGCGTTGCCGTGAGCTTCGGTGTAGGTTGCAGACGCGGCTCGGATCCCGCGTTGCTGTGGCTCTGGTGTAGGCCGGTGGCTACAGCTCTGATTCGATCCCTCGCCTGGGAACCTCCATATGCCGCAGGAGCGGCCCAAAGAAATAGCAAAAAGACAAAAAAATA
Organism: Sus scrofa; assembly: GCF_054392235.1. NCBI lineage: Eukaryota > Metazoa > Chordata > Mammalia > Artiodactyla > Suidae > Sus > Sus scrofa. Next base: position 19,375,871 of record NC_139385.1, read on the forward strand.
AAATAAATAAATAAATAAAAAAGCAACAACCACAACAAAAAAGAAGAGCTAGGGACACCAGAACTGTCTGTCTCTCTGTCTCTCTTTCTCTCTCTCCCCACACCCTACTACTGCCTTGCAAAGATGCAGCAAGAAGGCAGCTGTCGGCAAGTCAAGAAGAGAGCCCTCGCCTGAACCTGACCATGCTGATTTCCCAGCTCAGACCTGACCTTGCAGACTTCCAGCCTCCAGAATAAGAATAAGAAAAAGAAATAAGAAAAAGGAGTTCCCATCGTGCCTCAGTGGTTAATGCATCCGACTAGGAACCATGAGGTTGCGGGTTCGATCCCTGGCCTCGCTCAGTGGGTTGAGGATCCAGCATTGCTGTGAGCTGTGGTGTTGGTTGCAGACATGGCTCAGATCCCGAGTTGCTGTGACTGTGGTGTAGGCTTGTGGCTACAGCTCCGATTCGACCCCTAGCCTGGGAACCTCCATATGCTGCGGGAACGGCCCTAGAAAAGGCAAAAAAAAAAAAAGAATAAGAAAGTAGATTTCTATTGTTTAAACCCCCTAATCTGATGTTTTGTTCTCAGAGCCTGAGCAGACTAAAACAGTTTTCTCTGTATTAGTCAAAGTTCTCTAGAGAAACAGAAGCCTGACTAATACAATTATTCATAACAAAATTGTTTACTTTTTTAAGGAACTTACCAGCTAACAGGCCCTGTGCTAAGTATCACCACCACGTTAATATCCCCATTTTAGACTCAAGGAAATGGAGGTGGAGGAGATGAAATTGCTTGACCAGGATCATAGGGCCAGTAAGTGGTCAAGTCAGGATTTGAACCGGCAGTCTAGCTCTAAGGGGTTTTCGTTTGTTTGTTGTTGTTTTGTTTTTTTTCTTTTTAGGGCTATACCCACAGCATGGAGGTTCCCAGGCTAGGGGTCAAATCAGAGCTTCAGCTGCTGGCCTACACCACAGCCACAGCAATGCCAGATCCGAGCTCTCCGTGACCTACACCACAGCTCATGGCAACGCTGGATCCTTAACCCACAGTGGGGCCAAGAATCGAACCCGTATCTTCACGGATACTAGTCGGGTTCATTACCGCTGAGCCACCACAGGAACGCCTAGCTCTCTAAGTGTTAATGGGGCTGTATCTAGGTGGTGTGGATTTTTATTTTTATTTTTTGTCCTTTTCTGTATTGATTTTGAAAGTAATATATTGTTTCTGGAATCTGAGGAAAAGAATATAGCTATTTACATTTTGGAAATTTAAAAAAGAAAGTCACATGGAGTTCCCATCGTGGCGCAGTGGTTAACGAATCCGATGAGGAACCATGAGGTTGCGGGTTCGATCCCTGGCCTTGCTCAGTGGGTTAAGGATCTGGCATTGCCATGAGCTGTGGTGTGGGTCACAGACGCGGCTCGGATCCCATGTGGCTGTGGCTCTGGCATAGGATGGTGGCTACAGCTCCGATTGGACCCCTAGCCTGGGAACCTCCATATGCCGCGGGAAGTGGCCTTACAAAAGGTAAAAAGACCAAAATAAATAAATAAATAAGTCACAAAGCGCCTGCATGCTGGGGAGAGGGCACAGCAAGAAGGGAAGGCAATAAACATTCACAGAGACATGAGGGGTGGCCCTTCCCAAGACAGGGGCCGAGGAAGATGCAGTGTCCACTGTTTCAGGTCAGATAGCAATTTCGCAAGCATGAGGATTAGAACCACTGAAGCAGCGTGTGCTTGGGGGTTTTCCCAATGTCAAGAGGGTGTCATGGTCACGAGAAACTAGACGTTCCCTGAGGTTGCATTAATAGAGGTATGGTCCCCAGAACAAAGGAGGCTAGCCCATGTCTTGCTCTGGCCCTTCGTCTTAAGAACATTGGCAAAATGGCGTTTATTCAGAAGGGTCAACCAAGAAAGCGGGGGCAGGAGTGTGAAGAGAGTCTGAAACCCCCAAGAGAGCAGAGGTATTTGGCTTGAAGAAGGGAGGACTCCCAGCGGGGGTTGTGAAAGCTGCTGACCTTTAGGTCCAGACCAGTGCCGTCAGAGGTGCCTAATTGCAGAAGATGGTGAGCTTCCTGTCCCCGGAGGTATGCAAACCAGGCTGGGCCACCTGTTGATGTGGGTAAATGGTCAGATTGATTGCGTGTGCGGTTGGACCACAGGGCCATAAAGGCTCCTTTCACACGGGCGTCTGTGCAGCTCGGATTTTTGAAAAGATGTGGGAAGCCTCCTCCTGGAAGGAGAGCCTCGTGGGTTGAGTGTTCGCGTCGTCCCCAAATTCACACATGGCAGCCCTAACTCCCAGTGTGGCTGTATGTGGAAGCGGGGGCCTCTAAGGAAGTGGGGAAGGGTGGGATGGGTGTCCTTACAAGAAGAGACACAAGGGAGCTCACCCTCTCGCCCTCCGTCTACACACACCAAGGAGAGGCTATGAGGACGCAGCAAGAAGACGGCCATCTGCAAACGAGGAAGCGGGTTCTTGCCAGGAACTTGGTCAGCCAGCCCACTGGGATCTTGGACTTGCCTATCTCTAGAACTGTGAGAAGAATGTCTGTTGTTTAAGTTGCCTTCTCAGTGGTATGTGTTGTAGCAGCCAGAGCTGACTAGGAGTTACAGCAGCAGCTGCGATAACAGGGTCCAGGAGGGCTTGCCCATCTCCTTCTTTCCCTGCAGGCTCCAGCTTTTCTCGGTTAATAGGAAAGCACTTTTCTCGCTGTCCCTAGTCTCAAATCCAGTGGGGAAGGGACACACGGGACTAAAAGCAAAGATCTAGGGACAGTGGCGTGTGGCGAGCATAAGACTGACCGGATAGTAGTCTTAGCATTAAGGAGTAGTGCCTCTTTCTTTCCTTTTTTGCTTTTTAGGGCTGCACCCACGGCACATGGAGGTTCCCAGGCTAGGGGTCCAATCGGAGCTACAGCTGCCAGCCTACACCACAGCCACAGCAACACAGGATCCCAGCGGCGTCTGCAACCTATACCACAGCTCATGGCAACGCAGGATCCTTAATCCACTGAGCGAGGCCAGGGATCAAACCCGCAACCTCATGGTTCCTAGTTGGATGCATTTCCGCTGCGCCACCATGGGAACTCCCCTCTCCAGGTATTTGTGTCCTGGTGTTTTCTGCCTCCTTTCCCAGGGGATCACATGACCCCATCCTAAGCCAATGTACGCTCTTCTCCAGGGCCGTATTAATTCATCCAAGTCAGCATATGTAGCCCAGTTAGAACCAATGAATCTCCAGTTTTTGATGAGACAATTAGGGCCAAGATTGCAGACTTGGAGCAGAGCAGATGTGCCCTCTGCAGCTGCTACAGATAGCTCATGGCCACAATGAGAGAACTTGCCACAGAATGTAGTCAACATTCAGGAAATGACCCAAGAGATTAACTGAGTCATCAGGAATCAGAACTCCTTGATCCAGCTGTGCCTGAAAGCCAGACATCTTAGTGAAATGAGACACTAAGTTCCCTTTTGGTTTCAGCCAAAAAGATCAGTTTTCTTTCACTTGAAACTGAAAGAGTTTTGACAGATGCATTACTGGATGCCCTACAAATGCTACAATGACCATCTGTACAAAGTGCCATGGGGACAGAAAAGAGGCAACTACTAATTACACGCCTGGAGTCGTGTGGAGGGGGTGTCGAGGGAAGGCTTCACGGAGGAGGGGACACTTGCATTGGACTCAAAGGATGAAGAGCAGTCCACCATGTTGGCAAGATAAGAGAGGACATTCCAAAGGTTTTCAAAAACGTGGCTGGGAAAACCAGGAAATACACCCCTACATCAGCTAAGGGACAATGAGAAAAATCACAATGGAAACGTTAGAAAGCATTCGGAACTGAGTGATACAAAAAGTCCATATCAAAACATGGGCATTGCTGCTCAAACAGTACTTAGAGGGAAATGTGCAGCCTTCAAAACTTGTACGTTAGAAAAGAAGAAGGAGTTCCCGTCGTGGCGCAGTGGTTGACGAATCCGACTAGGAACCATGAGGTGGCGGGTTCGATCCCTGGCCTAGCTCAGTGGGTTAAGGATCCAGCGTGGCTGTGAACTGTGGTGTAGGTCACAGACGCGGCTCGGATCCTGCGTTGCTGTGGCTCTGGCATAGGCCGGCGGCTACAGCTCCGATTCGACCCCTAGCCTGGGAACCTCCATATGCCGAGGGAGCGGCCCTAGAAAAGGCAAAAAGACAAAAAAAAAAAAAAAAAAAAGACAAAAAAAAAAGAGTTTAAAATAAAATAAAATAAAATAAAATAAACCCTTAAAAAAAAAGAAGAGAAGAAAACCTAAAACTGAAAGTCTCAAACATCCCTCTCAAGAATTTGGAAAAAGAGCAACAAGATACATGCAGAACAAAGTAAAAGAAGGAGGGAGTTTCCGCTAGTATCCATGAGGATGCAAGTTCGATCCCTGGTCTCGTGCAGTGGGTTAAGGATCCAGCGTTGCCCTGAGCTGTGGTGTAGGTCGCAGATGCAGCTCCGATTGGACCCCTAGTCTGGGGACTTCCATATGCTGTGGGTGTGGCCCTAAGAAGAAAAAAAAAAAAAAAAAACAGAAAGAAAGAAAGGAAAGATAAAAGAGGAATAATCAAGATGAGAACAGACTGAAAGGGGAAGGAAGCCACCAGACCCCCAGCAGAGACACAGGGTTTCGGGGAATGAGTGCCCCATTGTGGGTGGATGAAGGGAAGTGGTGAGGCCATGGACAAGGCGAGGCAGTACCCAGAGTCTTAGAAGCGTCTCAGCAGGGTGGTCAGCTGAGGACACAGCGGGCCCTTGGAGACTTTTTGCAAATGAGGGATGAAGGTCCAGATGCCTGGGCTGATGGAAAAGGAGAAGAAAGGCCACAAAGATGCCAAGTTCATTTCCACCGACGAACCAGCCTCTGTCACCACGGTTGCCAGCTGCCCACGGCCACCTTGGCACAGGCTCACTTCCCGTTCAGGGAGGCACTCCCAAGCCCCTCGGGGCGGGGGGCTCTGAAGAGGCCCTGGAATGGTGGGGGGACGGGTCTCTCCATCTCGGCTCTGTTGACATCAGGGCTGAATAATTTTTTGCTGCGGGGCAGGACATGCAGGAGCATCCTAGGCTTCTAGCTGCCGGCAGCATCTTGTTCTGGGTGTAAGAACCAGGAGTGTCTCCAGACCTTGCCAAGTGTCCCATGGAGAGGGCCTTTGATGTGGCGTTGAGGTGGAGAGTTGTGGACCCACAGTCCTACTGGCGACGTCATAGGGCGAACCCCCACCCCTGGGGCTGCGTGGCCCTGGGCGGGCCCTTCTCTGGAGCTTCTACACCCCCACCTGCCAAATGGGGCAGGGAAGACCCAACCCGGGCATAATAACCAGGATGCAGTGAGACCCCCATGCCTGGCAGAGTAGGAGCTCAGGAGACAGCAGGGGTTATGATGCTGCATCCCGGTGGGTGTTATTCCACCTGCCCCTGGGACCAGGCTGAAGTGGGTGGCCCGCTTGGGGGCTGGGTCCTTGCCTCTTTGCTTTCTCTCATCACCCTGAACCCAGAGTCAGGAAGTCCTGCTGGTTCTACCTTCAAAATACACCCAGGGAGTTCCTGCTGTGGCGCAGTGGAAAAGAACTTGACTAGTATCCATGAGAATGCGGGTTCCATCCCTGGCCTCGCTCAGTGGGTTAAGGATCTGGCGTTGTGATGAGCTGTGGTGCAGGTCACAAACGCGACTTGTATCCCCTTGTCGCTGTGGCTGTGGCCGGCAGCTGTAGCTCCCATTCGACCCCTAGCCTGGGAACTTCCATATGCCGCAGGTGTGGCCCTAAAAATCAAAACAAAACAATGAAAACATACCCAACATCCATGGCCACCACCTGCCCTGAGCCACAAGCATCCCTTACCTGGACAATTACTGCAGGCTGCTAGTTGGTTTTCCCACTTCTGCCTTTGGATCCCCCCACCCCCCCACCCCAAACCACCTGTTCTCCAGGCAGAACGGTCATTTAAAACAAAAAAATCACAGGCATTCCCACCGTGGATTACGAATCTGACCGCAGCAGCTTGGGACACAGCAGAGGCGCTGGTTCCATACCTGGCCCGGCACTGTGGGTTAAAGGATCTGGTGGCTGCCCCTGTAGCTCGAATTCAATCCCTGGCCCGGGAATTTCCATATGCCTTGGGTACGGCCATAAAAAATAATAATAAAGTAAAACAAAACCCACAGAAACAGACTCATCGACATAGAGAACAGACTTGTGGTTGCTATGGTGGGCTGGGGGGGAAGGATTGGGAGTTTGAGATGAGCAGATGCAAACCAGTATATAGACGGTGAATGAACAACAAGGTCCTGGAGTTCCCATCGTGGCGCAGTGGTTAACGAATCTGACTAGGAACCACGAGGTCGTGGGTTCGATCCCTGGCCTTGCTCAGTGGGTTAAGGATCCGGCATTGCCATGAGCTGTGGTGTAGGTCACAGACATGGCTCAGATCCTGTGTTGCTGTGGCTCTGGTGTAGGCTGGCGGCTACAGCTCCGATTTGACCCCTAGCCTGGGAACCTCCGCATGCCGCGGGTGCGGCCCTAAGGAGACAAAAAGACAAAAAAAAAAAAAAGAAAGAAAGAAAAGGAAGAGAACCATATATCTGTGTATGCCTGGGTCACTTTGCTGTACAAGCAGAAATTGGCACAACATTGTAAATCAATTATACTTTAAAAAACAAAATAAATAAAAAATAACAATTTAAAATATAAAACTAATATCAGATCATGTCACTTACCTGCTCTGAGACCCCCGAAGCCTTCTCGTCATTGGTACAATAGACCCTAAGTCTTCACTGCGGCCAGCAAGGCACTCCATGGCTGCTTCCCAGCAGCTGTGAATTCACATCTGCACCCCCTTGTGCTCTCTGCTCCAGGCGTGCTGGCCTCCTTGCTGCTCCTCTATCGGGGGTCCTGTTCTCAGGGCCTTTGCCCAGGCTGCCCCTCCCCCCAGAACATTTTCCTCCCCCCACCTCTAGATATCTGCTTGGCTCATTCCCTTACTCCATTCAAGCCTGGGCTCGGAGTTCCCATCATGGCTCAGTGGTTAACGAATCCGACTAGGAACCATGAGGTTGCAGGTTCCATCCCTGGCCTTGCTCCAGTGGGTTAATGATCCGGCATTGCCCTGAACTGTGGTGTAGGTCACAGATGCAGCTCGGATCCTGCGTTGCTGTGGCTCTGGCGTAGGCTGGTGGCTACAGCTCCAATTGGAACCCTAGCCTGGGAACCTCCATATGCTGCGGGTGCAGCCCTAGAAAAGGCAAAAAGACAAAAAAAAAAAAAAAAAAAAAAAAAAAAAGCCTGGGTTCAAACATCCCCACCTCCACAGCCAGGCTTCCCTGGGCTCCTCCTAGGGTAGCTCTCTGCCCTCTACTCCTTCACCTCCCCTGCCCCTGCTGCCCCTCTCCCCTTACCCCCCGCCCCCCCACACACACCTGTTCGCTGCCACTGAGGTCCCACAGCACACTCATGTCCACCTCCCAGCTGCCTGTCCCCACACTGGACACACCAGCTTCATCAGGGCAGGATTTGTCTGTTCTAGTCCCTGTAGCACCCCGGCCCCTGCCCCCTGGAGCCTCACCTGGCACATAGTAGGTGCTCAGGAAATTTTTGTGGCCGGATTGAGTGGGTAGTTCAAGGCCTTCCTCTCCACTGTCAGCCCCATCCCACCCCCTCTGTGGACTCACCCCAGGAAACTAGTGCCCTGGCTGGCCCCAAGTCAGGCTGGCCCACAGGTGACAAAGCATTTTCGGTCTCAAATACCGCGTGTGGTGCTCGCAGGGCTCTGCTTTCCCCTCCAGCCTCACCTCCCACCTCACTCACCTCCCACTGCACTCCAGGCGATGCCTCCGGGCCTTTGCCTGTGCAGTGCCCTCCGCCAGATGCCCTCTGGCCCTGCCGTCTCCTGCTAAACTGGTTCTCATCCTTCAGATTTCAATGGAGATGTCACCTCCTACAGGAAGCTTTCCTTGATGCCCCAAGACTGGGTGAGTCATCCTCCCTCTGGGCCCACGCTTCCCTCCTTGTGCTGTGGACCACACTGCATTCTTTTTTTTTTTTTTCTTTTTTCTTTTTTCACAGCCACAGCTGCCCTGCAGCATATGGAAGTTCCCAGGCCAGGGATTGAATCCAAGCCACAGCTGTGATCTACACTGCAGCTGTGGCAACACAGATCCTCCAGGGATCAATCCCGTGCTTTTGCAGCAAGCTGAGCCACTGTGTGAACGTGGATGGGTCAGGGTGTTGCATGCTTGCAGCTGCGGGAACAGGGACGTGCATGCCTGTGTGTGATGCTGAACTGCTACAGTCAGACTCTTAACCCACAGTGCCACAGTGGAAACTCCCCACACCGCATTCTTGGGTCTTGTCTATTTTTCTTTTTAGGGCCACACCCACGGCATACGGAGATTCCCAGGCTCGGGGTTGAATCGGAGCCACAGCTACCGGCTTACACTGCAGACATAGCAATGTGCAATCTGAGCCGCGTCTGTGACCTACACCACAGCTCACAGTAACACCAGATCCTTAACCTGCTGAGGATGGGATAGAACCCATGTCCTCATGGATTCGTCACCACAGAGCCACGACAGGAACTCCCCACATGCCAATCGTGGTGCCCAGCAGAGAGGGTCCTTGTCTTTCTAGGGCTGAGGTGAGGGCAGTTGGGGGACACAGATGTGCGACACACGAAACGGCAGCTGGTGGCATGACTGGGACTCACGGTGTGCTAAGTGCTAGGATCTTATTCAGACCCCCAGACAGTCTCAGGAGGCCCCTGCTATTGTCCCCCTGCCTAACAGACAAAGAAACCAAGGCATCAAGAGTTTAACTCGGCCATGGTCACTCACATGGACGAGTTATGACATGAAACAGAATTCGAGCCTAGACGGTTTGCTAATCACAGCCCCATAGTCTTTCTCACAAATGTCCACGCACTGCCCCGTGTGTACATCTGAACAGATCTCACAGACACACACATGCGTGCAGAATCACACCCCAGCTTGCTCAGCCATATGCACATGCAGTCCAAGCTCCCAGACAGCGATCCGTAGGTATCCGGGGACAGGGCACGCATCGTCACGTGGGCCGGCGAGGATTCACCCGGCTGGCTCACACTCACAGTTCAAGCACATTTGCACACTGGCGTGCACGTCCTGGTTCCCGCAGCTGCAAGCACGCAACACCCCGACCCGCCCCTGTTCATACAGGGGCAGGTGCAGACACGGTCATGTGAGCGCAGGCACATCGTAAGGGTATGCATGCAAACTTGCGTGTGAGCAAGTACTTATTGAGTGCCTACTATGTGCCAGACACTGTGCTGAGGATAAAGCAGTGATGAAAACAGGGGTCCCATCCTCCCAATGCCTGTAATCTCTTGGGGGAGGCGGTGGGGGGGGCAGGGGGGCGCACGTGCCTGTGTATAGACGAGCAAGCACCATGGTCAGATCAGACCAGTCCTAGCTACGGAGGAGTATTTACCTGCAGAGCCGAGCCTTCCATGAATCAGGGGCTCAGGACCCGCCCCCCACTGCTCACATGCACACACAGGAGCAGACGCCTCCCTCCCTGCTGGAGCCACAGGGCACAGCCTGGGTCTTGGCAGGAGGTGGGTATACAGGGAACAGAGACAGGCATTGTTCAGCATCTCCTGTGGTCTAAGGTCCCCAAGCCTCTGCCAACCCGCCTGAAGTCAGACCATGATCCAAAGGGCAAATCCACATGCATTTGCAGACATGGGCACATCCCCATGTGTGAGTGTGTGTGTGCTCGTGTGGGCCAGCCCCCCAACTCCCCCAGGACCTCCTGCCCCACCCAGGACCCCTGCCCCAGAGTCCCCCCTCATCCTCCTCTTCCCCTATCTTGCACCCAAAGAAGCTGTGGCCCAGAGACGCCTTCATCTCCCAAGAGGTTGCACAGGAGGGAGGAAGGGCTGCAATGACTCGGCTTCCAGGCAGCTGTGGTGAGTTTCTGCAAAGACTCCCTTCCTCAAACAGGCTCCTCTTTACTGAAAGTTCAGGCTGCCGTGGTTTCCCCACATTCACATGGGGAAAAGGTCAAACTCGCAAGCATATTTACCAAGAACTGTCTGTCAGTCAATCGACAAGCATTTACTGACAGGCAGTCTGCACACGGGGCTGGGCGTGGTGAAGAATGATGGGGAGGAAGAAGCACAGATCTTGTCCTTCAAAGGTCAGGGACCACAAGGGAGCTCGGGTTAGCGGTGGGCGGGGGGAGGGAGGGAGAGCCACCCATGCGGAGGGAGCAGCACACACAAAACCTGGTCGTGGGAAGGCATGGCCCGGTCAGACTGAAACAAGTGTTCTGTGGTCCACCCTCAAATCACGAGCGGTGTGCTGGTCAGCCCATAATCAAAAAGCAAAGATATGTGGGGTTTGCTGCTTTCTATGCTGTAAATACTCTCCAGGATCACTTTCAAGGTACCAAGCGGATGTCACAGAACACAGGGCTGAGTAAAGATGACATGGTGGCTCTGGAGAGCTGGTGTGAGCCGGCCCCAGGATGCCCACTGGTCCACAACGTCCTCTTCCCAAGATTACACTGAGGATGCAGCAGGGCCCTGGTACCCAGGGCAGAGCGAGGGTTCCAGTTAGAAAGGCTCAGGGATAAGACTAAAACCACATGTTCATCCTTCGCTGCAGATTCTGATCTGTCCTTTCGTGGACTCAGCACCCACCCTGTTCTGGGCACTGGGCACCCTGGGGTGTCTCTGATCATCCCTACCTGTGCTGACAGGGAAGTACAGGTGGGAGGAGCCCAGAGAAGAGGTATCTGACCAAGGTCTGGGGAGCCAGAGGACTTCCTGGAGAAGGGGGCATCTAAGTAGAAAGATAAGGGAGCAAGGCGTGGGAAAGCGTGTTTTCAAGCAGAAGAAACAGTTTGTGCAATGGCTTAGCGATCTCAGGCACTTCTTGATTAACGTAGAAAAAGCGTCCCAGAGTTCCCTTTGCAGCTCTGCAAAAGTCACTAACCCGACTAGCATCCATGAGGATGGGGGTTCGATCCCGGGCCTCGCTCAGTGGGTTAAGGATCTGGCGTTGCTGTGGCTGTGGTGTAGGCCGGCAGCTATAGCTCCGATTTGACCCCTAGCCCGGGGAACTTCCCTATGACGCAGGTTCGGCCCTAAGAAGACTGAAAAAAAAAAAGAAAGAAAGAAAAAGAAAAGAAAAAGCATCCTGTTTGTCAGACGTCTCAAATGAGCCAGCACTTATCTAAGTGCTATGCAAGTCTTCGCTCATTTAATCCTCAGATGACCCGATGAGATACTTACTATTCTTTAACCCCATTGTACAGATGTGACAAATGAGACGGAGAGACGTTCCATCAATGTACCTATGATGGTTGCCTCCCCACCAGGCTACCTCTAAGCATTTGAAGCTCATGTGGCTTGGGGAAATTCTAGGGAGTAACCAGACATGGCAACCAACTGTCAATTTAGTTGGGGTTTAAATGTCAGAGTGTGGGAAGTGTTCAGTTCAGCTAAAGTGTACTCCCCCCACCTCTATTCACACATAGACAAGGCAAGAGTGTTGTCTGTTGTGGAGTTGTTTCCCAAGGATGTCCAGCAGTCAGTCAACAAACCTTTGCCGGCATCTTCATATCTTGCCCCCATCCCAGGGCTGGGATTTTTTTTTTTTTTTTTTTTTTTTTTTTTAGGGCCACACCCATGGCCCATGGAAGTTCCTAGGCTAGGGGTCGAATCGGAGCTATAGCTGCCACCCTACACCACAGCCATTGTCTGCGACCTACACCACAGCTTATGGCAACCCTGGATCCTGAACCCACTGAGCGAGGCCAGGGTTTAAACCCCATCCTCATGGATACTAATTAGGTTTGTTACGGCTGAGCCATGATGGGAACTCCAGGGCCGGGATGCTTGAAGTGAGTCCATGATCACTTTTCGTTTTATTTGGTTTTTGGTTTTTGGTTTTTTTTTTACCAAGCACTTTGTCTGAACCCGGACCTGGGCTGGGGGATCGGAGACACAGAAGTAGATTTATTTATTTATTTATTTATTTATTGATTGATTGCCATTTCTAGGGCTGTTCCCTTGGCATATGGAGGTTCCCAGGCTGGGGGTCTAATCAGAGCTGTAGCCGCTGGCCTACGCCAGAGCCACAGCAACACGGGATATGAGCCACATCTGCAACCTACACCACAGCTCACGGCAAAGCCAGATCCTTAACCCACTGAGCGAGGCCAGGGATCGAACCCTCAACTTCATGGTTCCTAGTCGGATTTGCTAACCACTGAACCACGACAGGAACTTCCAGAAGTAGATTTAATAGTCCCTGTCTTCAAGGAGTCTAGTAAGACACAAGAGTAGTAATTTTCTGTATGTTCAAAATAGTCCTTTATTAAAAACAAAAAATAAAATTGGGAGTTCCTGTGGTGGCTCAGCAGTTAACAAACCCAACTAGGGTCCTTGAGGACGCGGGTTTGATCCCTGGCCTCGATAATGGGTTAAGGATCCAGCATTGCCATGAGCTGTGGTGTAGGTTGCAGACAATGCTCAGATCCCTAGTTGCTGTGTCTGTGGTGTAGGCCAGCAGCTGTAGCTCCAATTCGACCCCTAGCCTGGGAACTTCCATATGCCTCGAGTACGGCCCTAAACAAAACAAAACAAAAAAATAAAAATTAAAAAGTTAAAAATCAATTGACAGTCGTAAGTGATAACAAAGGGATATGCACAAAGAGAGAACAATTCTGCCTTGTGTTTGGGGAAAGTTTCTGGTGAAATGCCCACTGTAAATGGCTCTCAGAAGAAGGTGTTTCCTTAGTGGTTACCAGGGAAAGGGGGGAGGGGAAATTGGGAGGGACTGCTAATGGTTTGGGGTTTTCTTTGGGGGGGGTAGGGGGGAGAGGCGGTGATGGAATTAGATAGTGGTGAGGATTTCAACATTCTGAATATACTAAAAGGCAGTAAGTTGTATATTTTTAAGTAATTGAAATGGAAAATTTTATGTTATGTGAACTCTATCTCTTTTTTTGTCTTTTTTGGCTGCACCGCCCACAGCATATGGCGGTTCCCAGGCTAGGGGTTGAATGGCGTAGGTCACCAGCCTACGCCACAGCCACAGCAATGCAGGATCTGAGCCGCGTCTGCAACCTACACCACTGCTCATGGCAATGCCGGATCCTTAACTGACTGAGCAAGGCCCGGGATCGAACCTGCATCTTCGTGGATGCTAATCAGATTCATTTTTGCTGAGCCACAAAGGGAACTCCTAGTTATGTGAAGTCTATATTTAAAAAAAAAAAAAAAAAAAAAAGGCTATTTCAACCAGGAGACTTGTGGTTGCAAGTGACAGAACTATTTTCAAAATAGATTTCCTGGCTTATAACATTTTTTTCTTAAGTTTGAGAATGTAGTTTCAGGCATGGATGGATCAAGGTGCTCAAATTCTACACTTAAAAAATTTTTTTTCTTTCTTTTTTTTGCTTTGTAGGGCTGTACCTGCACCAAAGTTCCCAGGCTAGGGGTTGAATCAGAGCCACAGCTGTCGGCGTATACCACAGCCACAGCAACTCAGGATCCAAGGCTTGTCTGTGACCTACACTGCAGCTCCTTAATCCACTGAGCAAGACCAGGGATCAAACCCGAATCCTCATGGATACTATTTGGGTTTGTAACCGCTGAGTCACAACGAGAACTTTCTCAAATAATTTCTTCAGATTGGAGGGCTCTGTCTCTGGGATCTGTTTTCTTCTGTGTTGGCTTCATTCTTAAGCAGGCTAAGTGAGACTCCATGGCAGTAACAACAACAACAACAACAACAACAAAAAATCTCAGAAGCCCAGGCTTAGAACCTACCAGTTTAGGAAGCATAGCAGAAAAATCTTTTTTCTAATGATCTCAGTAATCATATCAGGAAAGGCTCTCATTGGTCAGTTTTAATCACATGCCTATCTCTGAACCAACCACTATACAGATTAGGGAAAGAACACTCTGATTGGCTGGATCTGAGTATGTGCCCTTTTGGAAAGCTGGGAGTGAGATCAGTTCCATGGGAACAGCATAAACTAGGAGTAGAGAGAGATTGTCCCCAAAGAAACCAGGTCTCGTTAATAGAAGAAGGAAGAGCAGATGCTGGCCAGACGGAAGGGGGTGCCTGATGGGGAAGTGGGGGAAGGGGCGCTGGGTAGAGGAAAGGGCATGAACAGAGGGGTTTGCAAGTGTGGAGTGTGGTCTGGGTACAGTGACCAGGTCATGGTGTATAGAGGTCCCCAGGTATGATTCTGACACCAATTTCAGTGTGTGTGTGTGTGTTTGTGTCTGTGTCTCTGTGTGTGTGTCTTTCCACACCACCAGAGCAATTAACTCATTTCTGATGCTATCTACTTGGAGATAGCATCAGATCCCACAGGTTGGAGTTTCCATTGTGGCTCTGAGGTAATGAATCTAGCTGGCATCCATGAGGACAAGGGTTCAATCCCTGGCCTGCTCAGTGGGTTAAGGGTGTGGCATTGCCGTGAGCTTCGGTGTAAGTTGCAGATATGGCTCAGATCCTGCGTTGCTGTGGCTGTGGTGTAGGCTGGCAGCTACAGCTCCAATTCGACCCCTAGCCTGGGAACCTCCATGTGCTGCAGGCGTGGCCCTAAAAAAATAAAATTAAATTATAAAAACAGATCCCACAGGGTGAGGGCTCAGTCTCATAAGACTCCCCCCGCCCCTACTTCAGACGCCAGTTGCAAGCCCAGGTTGTCCCCTGTGCTTCCGACCAACAGGTTCCAACGATCCCCTATTTGATTAACTTGCTAGCACAGCTCACACAGCTGAGAAAAACATTTTACTTACTTGATTCCCATTTATTATGAAAGGATTTAACTCAGGAACAGCCAGATGGATGAGATGCTTTGGACAAGCTATGGGGAAAAAGACCCAGAGCTTCCAGGCCATCTCCAGAGCTAACCTGTGTCCCAGCACCTCCAAACAACCACCAAACCGGAAGCCCTCAGAGCCCGTTTCTTTGAGTTCCTATGACGGCTCCGTTATAGAGTCACGGTTGATTTTGTCATTGGCCCCTGGTGAACCATCTCAACCTCCAGCCTCTCCGCCCTCCCCTGGTCGCTAAAGGGTGGAATTGACAGTTCCCCTCTAATCACAAGGTTGGTTCCCTTGGCAACCAGCCTCCATCATTAGGTGATCTAGGGGTTTCCCAAAGGTCACCTCTTTAACATCACAAAAGACACTTAATGTTCTTGTCGCTTAGGAAATTCTCAGGGGTTTAAGGAGCTCTGTGCCAGGAACTGGGACTGAAAACCAAATATACATTTCTTATTGTAAGTCACAATATCACACCAGGTCACGTGTCTGGGGGGGAATAGAGGCTGAAGAGAAAAGGGCGGGGAACCGCCAACCAGGCTGCAAAGGCTGTGGGCTCTGGTCTGTATAGACCCGCCTCTTCCAAACTTTTGTTCTCATCCGCACTGCTGCAACTTATTCCTTCTAGATTTGCATTTTTCTCCATCACTTTCTACTTCAACTTCTTCATATCGACGTTAACTTGTTTTATTTAAATACTTTTTAAAAAAGTTTTTAAATTCTTTGTCTTTTTTTCAGGGCTGCGCCCATAGCATATAGAGGTTCCCAGGCTAGGGGTCAAATCAGAGCTGTAGCTGCTGGCCTATGCCACAGCTACAGCAATGCCAGATCGGAGCCTCATCTGCGACCTACACCACAGCTCAAGGCAACGCTGGATCCTTAACCCACTGAGCCAGGCCAGGGATCGAATCTGCGTCCTCTTGGATGATAGATTCGTTTCCACTGAGCCACTATCGGAACTCCAATAAACTTATTTTTAAAAGAAACCTTGTGGTCCCCATGAGCAGATAGCCAGCATTCCTCACCATAAAAAGAAATGAACTAGGGAGTTCCCATTGGGGCTCAGTGAGTTAAGAACCTGACCAGTATCCATGAAGACACAGGTTGGATCCCTGGCCTCACTCAAGGGGCTAAGGATCCAGTATTGCCGTGAGCTGCAGTGTAGGTCACAGATGTGGCTTGAATCTGGCATTGCTGTGTGTGGCATAGCCTGGCACCTGCAGCTCCAATTCTACCCTTAGCCTGGGAACTTCCATGTGCCACAGGTGTGGCTGTCAAAAGAAAAAAAAGAGAGAAAGAAAGGAATAAACTATAAAAAGGCAAACAATGAGGCCAAAGACCAAAATGAGTTATGAAATTCTAGCTAAATGCTGTAGCCCATGGGAGGCTCGTCAGACGAAGAGAAAGAGAATTGAGAGAGGAATCACCTTCTCTGTTTGATGTTCCTTCTCCCCACATCCATGTGGATTTGTGTCCCCCACCCGGGTTACCCCGGGGAGTACCTATTTCTGGCTAATGGAAGCCAAGAGGCGCTATGAACAGCGGAGGGACACAGAAAGACAGCGTAGGTCACAATGGAGAGAGTGTTTGAGAAGAAAGATGCTATTTGCATCATCTCAGGAGATAAACATGAGGAGGCTGACTTAGCCGAAGGGAGAGAGAGGGTGCCAGGGACAGCCTGCCAGCACCTGAATCTCCATGAGGAGAGAGGAGAGGGCAGCCCGGAGACCAGGACCAGAAGGAAGAGGTGTGTCGAGGACGAGAAAGAGCTCAGCTGAGGATACACTGAGTCTGAGATGTGGGTACATCCATGCGGAGATGCATTCATTTGTTCAAAGAGTATTTCTTGAGCACGTACTGGGTACCACACTCTGCTCTGAGCCCTGGGATACAGCAGCGAACCAACCACCCCAATATCTCTGACCTCCCCCCTGCCCCGTGAAATCTACCTTCTAGTGGGGGTGGCGTGGGAGGACCTAACAATACACACGATGACCCATAACAGGGGTCACATTAGATTGTGACTTGCGCTAGAGGAGACACATCTGGGTGGAAGAGGTGGAAACTGAGATACACCCGAGGTCAGTTGGGTGTATGGATCCGGAGTTCAAGGGAGCGATCTGGTGTTGGGGAGATGGATTTCAAAGACATCATTCATTCATTCAACAAACGTTTACTGAGCACACACTATGTGCCAGGCACTGTGCTGGGTGCTGGGTGACACAGTCCCCTTCACGAAACTCTCTAGATTGAAGGAAGGGATGGCTGGCTACAATCTATATGGCTACAACTCCCTGTGTGTGTGCGTGTGTGTGTGTGTGTGTGTGTGTGTGTGTGTGTGTGTGTGTGTAGAACCCTCAACATTTCAAAGGGGCCAGAGGAGACCTAGGAAAGAAGCCTGACCAAGAGCAAAGAGCCAGCAGCGGGAGAGCCCAGGAGGGCAAAGCTTCCAGACAGAGTGAGAGGCTGGTGCTGCAGGCAGCCAGGGGTTGAAAGAGGCTGAAAGCAGCCTCAGGGCGGAAGTCCAGGAGGCCTCTGCTCAGAAGGGATGAGGAGTGGGTGTACAGAGAGGAAGCAGAGACAGAGAGGTGACAGCTTTCGAGAACTGTAGCTGGGGAAGGAAAGAGACAGCGTGAGAGGGAGAAGTCGGAGGCGGTGGGGACGGAAGCTTTGGTTGTTTGCAGATGGAAGCTCTACCTCATGATGGGAAAAAGCCCACATGAGGAAGAAACGAAAACACAGGGTAGGGAGAGTGTCTGGGGGTCCGGAGAGCGTGCAGGGCTCAACCTGGGTGAGAAGGAAGACTCCATGTCAGGAAGAGCTACAGGACTTGAGGGGCTTAGGGCAAAATGAAAACGCAGGTCTTCTTGTGCAAAAAGAACTCAGGATTCAAGATAGTGGCTCTTGGTACCCCGATGGGGAGTTGCAGCCTCCGGCCACCCAGAAGACACACCTCGGGCAGGTCTACACCAAGATCCCCCAAAGTGAGCAGCTGACTTCCACCCTGCCTTTGCCGGCGTCTAGCCCCCTCCAGTGGATGCTGGAGGTGAGTGGGAAGCAGGAGGCCGAGGGGGGTCCAGAGGGGCAGGAGGTGAAGGAGCCAGTAGCTAAGCCCTTCTCCCAGGGCAGCCAGCTGGTGGCGGGAGGTGAGAAGGGTGAGCAGAGGCTTTAAGCACCTGTTCCATTGTCCCATGGGACTACCCTACTAAGCACAAATTCAAAGATAAAATGATTGAGAATTTCAGGTCAAGGATCTCAGAGCATCAGAGTCCAAGCACAGGGCCCTGTAGCTCTAGTGCACTGGTGGCCTGTCCACAAAGTCAACCGCGTCCCACATCCACTGTTAACAAGAGATGGTGGATGCCGAGGGAGGTAGAGGGAGTGGGCTGAGATCCGACAGAATCCTCCAGAAGTGGAAAAGGAGCACCAATCATAAGGGAGCATAGGGTGATGGAGGGGAGGGGCTTGAGGAAAAGAAGGTTGGGATGTGTGCAGACTCATGAAAGTATCTGTGCATGCGTTTCTCATTGCTGCTGTAACAAATGCTGCAGTGGAGTGGCTTGAAATAAAAAATGTATTGATTGAGAGTTCTGGAGGTCAGAAATCCGAAATTGCTCTCACTGAGTTAAAAATCAAGGTGTCAGAAGAGTTGCATTTCTTCTGCAGATGCAAGAAGAGAGTCGGTGCCTAGGCTTTTCCAGCCTCTGGCTGTCGCTTGCATTCCTGGGTTCCTGGCCCCTTCTTCCACCTTCAAAGCCAGCAGCAGAGCACCTTCAAATCTCTTTCTGACTCTGACTCCCTTATATCTTTCTTTTGCTTATAAAGACACTTGTGATTTTATCACCCCATGTGCATAATCCAGGATAACCTCCCATCTCAAGATGGGTTGATCAGCCATCTTAATTCCACCTGTAAACTTGATTCTCCCTTGTAATGTATGGCCACAGTTTTCAGAAATTATGATATGAGCATCTTTGGGGGTCTATTATTTCACCTTAAAACTATAGTCTTTAAGGCTGTTTTATGGCTGCAAAAGAAAATCCACACAGGTTCAACACAACAATATTTATGGTTCATTTAAAAATTCAGAGAAAAAAAAAATTCAGAGGTCAGTTTTCTTCTCTCACTCTGCCACGATCAGAATACTATCTTTCGTCTCTGGGCTTGTCTCCTCATCATCACAAAATGGCTGCCAAGCCACCAGACATCACATCCAAAGCCGAACGGAAGGTGGCAAAGGGGCTTTCTCTTAATGTTGCTCTCTTTGATTAGAAAGGAGAACTGCGTGCTTGCTCTGCGGTTCTGTGGCAGAGAGGAAGGACAGAAAGACCAGATATGTTGACCAACTCGAGCTGAATTTACCAGCTGGAAATCAGGAAATGCCAATTCCCAGATGAGGTAGGGGGTCTTTGTGTAGGAGTGAGGTGTCCAGGTGGCCAGAGTCAGAGATCAGTCTAAGGCTGGGGTCCGAGATGATCTTGGGGCCAAGGCTGGGGGTCAGCACGAGGCTGGGCTCAGTATGCGGCTAGGATCATGACTAGGTCCACAGCATGGGTCAGGAGATGAGTCTATGGCTTGAGTCAGAAGTCCTTCTGCCTTTGGAGTCATGCATCAAACTGGAGCTGGGATCAGAAGTTTGTTGAGCGTTTTCTCTCTCTTTCTGCATCTTGGTCTTTCTTGTTTTGTTCTTTTCTGGAAAGACCTATCTTATAAAATACGTAATATATGAATATGTGGAGAGAAACGCATGTTTTACGCCTCTGCACATCTACAAAGACCGACTCTGCATATGGACAAGGTCTAGAAGTGCTGTGGACACATACAAACACAATTGGTGGAGTGATTGCATCAGGACCGTTTTGGTCTGGGATTTCTGTTGTTCCAGCCTGTCCTTTTTGCCATAAAGTAACATTAAATTCAGAATGTTATTATTTCCTTTAATTATGGTTCATTCCCTCACCTCCATGACACCCACAGACCCATCCAGTATAACAACAGCAATGCTGGGAAACCCCTGGACAGCATTAGCTCTGTGCAGGCTCTGTTCTAAGCTTTCCAAAATTAACATTTTTATTTTTATTTTTTTGTCTTTTTGCCTTTTCTAGGGCCACTCCCGTGGTATATGGAGGTTCCCAGGCTAGGGATCTAATCAGAGCTGTAGCCACCAGCCTATGCCAGAGCCACAGCAACGCAGAATCCGAGCCTCATCTGCAATCTACACCACAGCTCATGGCAACGCCGGATCCTTAACTCACTGACCAAGGCCAGGGATCGAACCTACAACCTTATGGTTTCAAGTCGGATTTGTTAACCACTGCGACACGATGGGAACTCTGAAATTTAACCTACTTAATTCTAACAACAGCTCCTTGAAGTCAGCACTACTATGGCTCCCATTTTACAGAAGCAGAAGGAAGCGCAGAGAGGATACAACTGGCCATGAGCCACGCAGCTGGTCCTTGGCGAACCCTGGGTTCCTAATGTGTGTCTAGCCCTTTGCCAGGGGCTGGAGAGGATGGAGGATAAAGGCAGAGGTGAAAAAGAGGTGGAGGGGGGGAGGGTGGCATTCTCCCGGCTTAGTTTTCTGGGCGTGGCACCTCCGGGGGCGCAGAGGCAGGCGCTGGAACCTAATGGAGTGGCCACTAGGGGGCAGCAGGGACCAAGGAGCTGGCCTCCAGCCAATCTGCTCTCCATTGGCCAGAAGTCCTCTGTTCTTCAATAAAGCAGTAAAGGGCGGGATTTTGAGGAAGATCTGGCACTGTCCTGTTGTTGTCACGGAGCTCAGGCAGGTTGACCACAAGAGCGGCCGGGTGCTGCCTGGCCTTCAGCCATCAAGACATCTGCTCTTCATCCCACACCTGTGGGCTGCAGGGTACTTCTCTTATCCACCTTTGATGGGGAGGCAACGGAGGCCCAGAGTCACACAGCTCTGAATTGGCAAAGGCACGTTCAAACCCAGGCAGAGCCCTTGCTTCTCTGAGTCTCAGTTTTCTCACCTGTAAAAGGGGTATAAGAATCCAGGCAAATAGGTGCCTGCCATGGCTCAGGGGTAACAAACCTGACTCGTATCCATGAGGACATGGGTTCCATTCCTGGGCTCGCTCAGTGGGTTAAGGATCCCCGAGCTGTGGTGTAGGCCAGCAGCTACAGCTCTGATTTGACCCCCTAGCTGGGAACTTCCATATGTTAAGGATGTGGCCCTAAAGAGACCCCCCCAAAAAAGAAAAACAAACAAACAAACAAAAAAAAAGCCACAAAAACAGGCAAATGGCAGACAAAGGTGATGAGGAGTCAGGGTACATCACAGAAAAGTCTCAGACAGTGGACTCTGGCTGCTGTGAGGCTCCAGTGAGGTCATGCCTCCCTTGCAGCGGGGACTCAGAAATTTCTTGGTGGTTGTGGGGTTTTTTGTTTTTTGGGTTTTTTTTTTTTTTTAATTAATAACCTCCGTGGGAAAATACTGTCAGAAAAGTTATTCAACAGGATGTTAACGAGATACACCTTCAAAAACAAACATACATTTTGGGGACAGCCCACGATGCCAGATGATGAGGCGGGGGATGGGATTTCCGGTGGTTTTCACTTTCCTATTTATCCCTTTAGATTTTCTCTGAATCAGAGAAGGTGGGCACGTGCCAATGTAGTAATCACACACACACACACAAACCTGCAGTGGAAACAATTACCACCCTGCCGCCGGCACCCCTGGAACAATCTTTGTAAAATCGAGGCTGCGGTGTGCGGGGTTGGGGCACCAAGGGGGGCTGGGAACCCTGAATTCAGCGTCTCTGGAGGTCTCCCGGTTTCTGCTGAGGCTTTGCTGACACAGCCCTGCTGCCCCCGGGGTACCCCTCCTGGCCTTCACATCTCTGGTCCATACCCGAGGGGAGTGCTGGGAAACTCCACTCCAGACTGCCGGCACCTCGCTCCGCCCACGCCTGCCGCCTACGTCCTCCTCGGTCGGGGATTGGTCCGGCGCTGGACCCGTCTGACCCACGAGCCCCGCCCCCTCTGTGGCTTTGGAGACAAACGCTGGATACTGTCTGTCCCTCTTCGCTCCTTTCATCTTTCCAGACCGTCTCCTCTCCCCTCCACGCTGAGAAAGTTGTACATTGGACTATAACGATCTAGCCCTGTACTGTCCAATACTGTAATTACCAGCCACTTGGGGCTGTTTAAATTTAAATGTTAATTAATGCCATAAAATTAAAAAATCCGTTCCTCAGTCACACGAGTCATATTTCAAGCGCTAAAGTAGCCCCCTGTGGCTAGCGCCCCTTATTGGAGAGCATGAAAGGGTTCTAGCCTAATTCTAGATACTCAGCTGTTTTGCTCTCAATCCCTTGCTACACTTGTTCTTCTTTGAATCAGCGTTCTCTCTCTTTTATTTTTTTTCAGATTCCCTAGAATCTAAAATAAATCTTTGATTGATTGGACCCGATAAGTGTTGAAAATTTTATTTTTGTTTGCACAATTGCTCTCAGGGAGTACTTAACACAATAATTGTTTATAAAGGAATGAATTATGGCGTTCCCCGTTGTGGCTCAGCGGCTAACAAACCCGACGACTAACCATGGGGATGCGGGTTCCATCCCTGGCCTCGCTCAGTGGGTTAAGGATCTGGCATTGCCGTGAGCGGCTGTGTAGGTCTCAGATGTGGATCCCATGTTGCTATGCCTGTGGCACAGGCCGGCAGCTGTAACTCCAATTGGACCCCTAGCCTGGGAACCCCCATATGCCGTGCCTAAAAAGAAAAACAAAACCAAACAAACAACAACAACAAAAAAATAGAGTGAATTGCCAGGTCTCGTACGGGTAAGTCCTGACCACAAAGACGTAGGTATAAGCCAGAGAGCCTGGGGACTGAAGGAAGGTACGGGCTGGGACGCTCCCTTGCTAGAATCAACCAATGGCAGGAATCGGGAGCCTTCAGGGCTTACCCGCAAGGTCTGGAGCATCAACTGAAAAACAAAACAAAACTGCCCAACCTAAAAGTTGAGAATTACGTTTTATTCAGGGAAATTACTGAGAACTACATAGCCCAGGACACAGCCTCTCAGATAAGTATGCAGATCTGTTCCAAGAGGAAGGGGCTAGCTGGGAGATAATACATGTATGTCATATATATATGAGGTTTGGGTTTGGGTTGGGGTTTTTTTGGCCACCCTGAGGCATACGGAGTTCCCAAGCTGAGCCGCAGTTGCAACCGACGCTGCAGCTGTAGCCATGCCAGATACTTAACCCACTGTGCCCAACCAGGGACTGAACCTTTGTCCCAGTGCTCCAGAGATGCTGTGGCAGATCCCGTTGTGCCACAGTGGAAACCCCTGTGAGGTTGTGATGAGAAAAAAAAAAAAAAAAAACAACGTAGTAGGACATCAAAAGATTACTGCTAATCACATAAAACAGACATTGATTTTAGGGCTTTTCTATGGGAAGATGCAAGAGTCTAGGTTTATTGAAATTATTCCTTGGAGAGGCGTCTTAACTCTCTAGGGCTGGCATCCTGTTCTTCTCCAGCCCCAATTCCCCCCGATACAGCTGGGGGCGGCTGCAGGGGCTGATGGCTTAGTTTTGTGCAACATTTTTTACCAGAACGGCAGGCACCATTGTTTGTTTACTGAAATGGCTGGCAACATTTTTTGCTGTTGCTGTTCACAAGAGGAAGCCGAGAGCAGTAGTCAGGGCTGAGAATTCCAGATTTCTACATTGTTTGTACCGTTTCACTCTCGCCACCTGTGTCAGGTTGGGGTGAACCCAGGAGATAAGGAAGGTGACAGTCATATAGATGACTTTCAGGACAATCCTCCCTTGCAGGTTTTATTGTGTTTTACTTTTTGCTTTTAAGGGCAGCACCACAGCATATGGAGGTTCCCAGACTAGGGGTCCAATCGGAGCTACGGCCGCCGGCCTACACCACAGTCACAGCAACGCCAGATCCGCAGTCACAGCAACGCCAGATCCGAGCAGCGTCTGCGACCGACACCACGGATCACGGCAACGCCAGATCCTTCACGCACTGAGGCCAGGGATTGAACCTGCAACTTAATGGATCTTAGTTGGGTTTGTTAACTGCTAAGCCATGACGGGAACTCCATGATTTTATTATCGTTCCTATTATACACATGAGACAACGAAGGGACAGGCAGGATAAAGGAGACGGAGGGAGCAGAGCAGAGACCTGGGGCTTCAAGCCTCCAAGACCTTTGGGTTCCTTGCCAAATTTGGAGACTGGTGTCTGGCAGGTCAAGGCCAGATTTTAAGGGGATTTTTAAGAGTCCTTTGTCAAAGAAATTCCCAAGAAAGGCCCTGGCAGCCAGCCGTTCCCCTGTGCTAATCAACTCATTTCTGGCGGGAGTCACTTCACTTCTGAGCCAGCGTATCCGCAGCGAGGATTTTAACCACTGTTGTCAGGAGGAACTTTAGTCCTTCGCTTCTGCAAGGTGAGAGGGACGCCCATTGGAGGAACACTTCCCAGGCCACTTCCTCTCCTGGGCTTCTGCTTATGATAGGATGGGTTACATTTGGGAACTGGGGAGACTGAAGAGAGACGGGTGTCTATTGGGCTGTGTTTCTCAGTGGGAGGGGCTAAGGGGCACTGATGCCAAAATAGAAATTCCTCACTCCAGCTTGCCCGTCCTTGTCTCTCACAACTGTCCCTGGCTCAGGGTTCTGTAGCTGATCTTGCTGTAATGTGAACCTGCCAACCCCCATGTGCCCCAGGGCCTTTGCACTTGCTCTACGCTCTGCCTGGAATGCTCTTCCTCCAGTCCATCCTGGCTTCTTCCAGTCACAGAGGTCTCAGCTCAGGTGTCACCTCCTTAAAGACCTCCCTGTAAGCTACCCCCCCCATCTTAGGCCCCTATTTTCTTTAAAAGGTTGATGATTTTTCCTTTTGTCTTTTTCATGTCTGTCTCCTCCACTGAACCGTAAGATCTAGGAGGGAAGGGATTTTGTCTCATTCCCTGTTTCCTCACTCCCAGCACAGTGCCTGGCACAGAGTAGGTGCTCAGTAAACAGGATGTGTGACTTTCCCGCTTTCTCTGCCTCTCTGCGTCCTCCTCTGTGTTAAGATGGAGAAGGGATGGGAGTTCCCGTTGCGGCTTAGTAGTAACGAAACTGACGAGTATCCAGGCAGAGACAGCAAAAGTTACTGAACCTTTTGGGCTTCGGTGCCTGAGGATGGGAGGATTCTATGAGTGAATAAAGCCCTTGCGACAGTCCCTGGCAGTATGTTTGTTTAATGAATTTTTTAAAAAGGAGATAAAGAATCTTTATTTATACAAAACTCCATGCTTTCCCTTCCACTCTCCTCCGCAAACACAAATATCAGGTGATGAAACAATCTCTGAGATACACACAAACAAGCGTTGTTCAGCCTGAGGTCTGGGCTGATGTGAAGCAATGTGCCTGGTGTCAGCACTGGGGATACCCAGCTGGCTGGACCATGGGACCTGAACCACTCCCTCTGAACCATCAACGCCAGCCATGGCATCCGCGGGGAGCACATGCCCGCCCTAAGGTAGCGAGGATGCTTATCCTGGAGATCCAGTGCTTAACAGGAGCCCCCGGTCTTACAGGTGTGTAGGCAGCGGGCACAGTCACTGCTGTGATACCCCACTTAACTAAGCTCCTCTTGGTAGCCCAGACCCCGCCCTGCAGTTGTCAACCTTATGACGCTCTGCTAAATGAATGGGCATCTCTGGGAAAAGGACCACCCGTCCTGAACCTTAATTTCCCATGGCCTCCCAAGTCATTCCCCCGTTGGCTTTGGTTTGCTTTTAGGTTCCGCATCCAATCCACCGAGGTGGTGGCAGCTAATCCCAGGACTGGGCAGCAGAGCCAGACTGGACAGTCTGCTACAGCAGCTGTGGACTGATGACGTGGCCAAGAGCTTGCTCACAAGTCAAGGTGCCCAGGAACCTCCCCATCCCTGCAGGTGCTGGATGTGGGCATAGCTGCCTGGCGCCCTCTGTGCCCACGGGATGTGGTGAGCCCAGGCCAGTGTTGGGAGCCAGGGGCATTCAGTCTATGGCAGCCCCAGGGGTGGTCGTCTCCATCCTGGGGTTCTCCGAGTCTTTCGGAACTCTGCCAGCCTGGCTGCCTTCCGAGGGGAGGCATTTTGCAGGCAGAGGTAAGGTGCAGTCCTCACCTATAGACTTCAGCAGGAAGAGGGCACGCCCCTAGGAAGTGTCCATGCACGCAGGCCCTGGGGAGAGCATCGCTACTGCTGTGGGGGTCTGGCTGGAGCTCTGAACATTGCTGGGGGTGATTTGCAAGCACGGGGGGATCTTACCCTCCCTTGAGACACCCAAGAGTGCCAGGGAGGCCGGAGAAAGGCTGGCTTCCAGTGGGACCCCACTGGATGGGGCGTCTGGGGCCCTCAGGGGGGTCACCATGGGTGGGGACCCGTCTTCACAACAGCAGCTACAGCAGGGGCTGGCCACCACGTGGACCTTGCCACCGTCCTCCTGGCCGTGGCACTGCTTCAGGTGGCCGCACAGGTGGCAGGTGAGGGCTGAATAGACAATGCCGCTGCCCAGGTCATCCCTGAGGGGATCGGCGGCCTGCTCCAGGGCCAGCGGGGGCTTCTGGCCATCTTCTCCTTTGACCGCTGGCTCCAAGCCAGGGCACTCTGCAGAGCTGCCTGGGAAGGGTGGGTTCTGAGGGCTGGGAGGGGGCTCCATGTCCAGTCCAAAGGTGAACAGGGGGGTAGGGACGGGGGTCTCGGGGCAGCCAGGAGGGAGGCTCTGGAAGGGCTTGTAGCCGCTCTCCCCACTGCTGGGTTCAAGCCCAGATGTCCCTGGGCAGCTGGCACTGCCAGCAAGCAAGCTGGAGAAAGCCTTGTAGCCAGCTTCTCCACAAGGGCCAGAGCCCGCCGCCCTGCGATCCTGAGTGCCCTGCTCCACTGCGTGCACAAACTCCCGGTAGCCGCTGCTGCTGGGGCCCGAGGCGGGGGCCGGGGCCGCCCTGCGCTGGAGGACACTCTGGCGCAGGATCTGCTCCCAGGTTTCTGGCTCAGGCTGGAGTGTAGGGGGTGGCTCAGAGGGCTGGGGGGCAGCAGGGAGGCTGGGCTCCACTTCCTCCAGGGCTTCCGCCAGCTCTGGGTCCGAGTCCAGCTCTCCGGGATCTGAGGACTGGCTCAGGAAGGTGCTGAAGCTGCGGTAGGCGGGGTTGTCGGCGATGACAGCAGGCAGCTCTGGGAAAGCCAGGCTGGCTAGGCTCTGGGTCGGGGTGGCCTGAGGACTTGGCTCTGGGTTCAAAGGCTGCTCCTTGCCCTGGGACGATGCCTCGGGGGATCCCACCCTTGGGAACTCGGCCCAGGGCATCGGGGCACTGGCGTTTTCCAAAGGTGGGAGAAGGCAGGACTGTCCCATGCCCTGGGGGCTAAAGGCCCCACTCTCATCCCCGAGAAGGTCAAGGAACAGGCTCTCTGTCAGGCGGGCTGCGATGCCCTCTCTGCCCTCCTGGAAGCTGCCCCCGCTGTTCTCGGGCGATGGGCAGAAGCTCCCTTTGTCTTCCTCCTCTTCCTCTTCCTCATTCTCCACCTGGGCCTCAAACAGCTCCACGCACCGCACCACGCTGATGCTCTCTGGCCAGAGGATCGTCTTGCTGACCTCTACGGGGCGCCATGCTGCTTTTGCAGGACCCTGGGAAGGCCCATTTCTGGCAGCCTTCGAGGAATCTTCATCCCTGTCCACGCCATGCTCCAGGAAACAGGGCAGGAGCTTGGTAAGACAAGTCTTCCAGCGTCTACAAAAGCAAAGTTTGTTCAGAGTTCAGTTTCTCCACCTGAAAAACTCCTATTCATCCTTCAAAGCCCAGCTTGAAATCACCCTGGACTAATGTCTGCCTATTGCAAATATACCGCTAGACTTTATAATCGATACTCAGTCTACCCTCATTACCAGATGGGAAACTCCTTGAAGGCAGGACCTGTGTCTCATTGAAATTTCTGGAGCTTGGCATATAATACAAACTCAGTCGATTGACTAAGGAAAGGTCTTTGTTGGAGTGATGATATTTAAAATACTGATCAATGCCACAGTGCAAATAATGACCAATTAGAATGGCTGGGGCAGTCTAGGGCTGGGGAAGTGTCCTGAGTCCCCTGCTGTGCTAGGCATAAACCCTTCAGTTTCTGGATTGTGAGTAGGTCCAGAGGACCCAGAGAGAGGGGCTAGGGAGGCCAGGGAGATGGTGGGTAGGGCTGTTTGCCAACCAGTACACCACTGTGCCAACATTTCAACAACTGGTGCGGCTGCCCTGATGGACCCCATCAGCCTTGCTCAGGACAGAATGGGTATCCCAAGGGGGTTCCGTGTGTGCTTGGCCCCCCCAGTGAAACTCAGGGGGCTTGGTCAGCAGCTCACCTACCCAGACCACCCCCCTCCCCGCCCGCCAGAGGACAAGTGCTGAACCCTGAGGAGAAGGCAGACATGCAGGGGGAATGTGACCCCAATTCCATCCCCTTCCAAATCCACACAGGCTAAGACCCAAATTCATATACATACGGGCACTTGGCTGGTTCCTGACCACGGGACCGCTTACCCCACAGTGACACCTAAAACACAGAGACAGCCGATGAAACAGAGCAGAGAGGGCTTTGCACCCAGCCTGGCATCCAGCAACACTCAGCACACACTGGCGAGGAAAAGATTGTTTGGGGAGTTCCCGTCATGGCTCAGTGGTTAATGAATCCAACCAGGAACCATTATGTATCAGCCAACTGATACATAAATGACACTGAGTCCACACAGGGCACTGTAATACACACTTTGCAGGCAGTGTCTCAGTGAATTCCAACATCAGCCCTGTTAGGCAAACACTAGTGTAACCCACATGAGGAAACGGAGACACAGAATGGTAAGCAACTTGTTAGGCCCACCCTGCCGCTAAGTGGCAGAGCTAGGGTTCAAAGCCAGCACCCCTGGACTCCAGAACCTGCCATGGGGTCCCTGGGGAATTTCGGACACTTGGACTCTCTGTTCTTTTTTTGTGTGTGTGTCTTTTTGCCTTTTCTAGGGCCACTCCCACGGCATATGGAGGTTCCCAGGCTAGGGGTCTAATCGGAGCAGTAGCTGCCGGCCTACGCCACAGCCACAGCAATGCAGGATCCAAGCCACATTTGTGACCTACACCACAGCTCACAGCAACACTGGATCCTTCAGCCACTGAGCAAGGACAGGGATCGAACCTGCAACCTCATGGTTCCTAGTCGGATTCGTCAACCCCTGAGCCACAACGGGAACTCCAGGACTCTCTGTTCTTGACGAGATCTGTATCCTACCCACCCTGATGGTGCTCAGGCAAACCCCACATGGCCACTGCACCCAGGAAGCTGGCCCCACCCCTAGCTCAGCGGTGGCCACCTGGCTGGTCTCAAGTATCTCCACTCCTTAGAGGTGAAGTGGTTTATGAAAGAGGCTGTGATACAACTCAAGCCAAGGAGAATGGAGATATTTGCTAGTGCTTTGGGGGCAGTTTCCTGCTCTTAAGAGGAAGTCACAGGATGCTTGTCCCCCTCTCCCTCTCCTTCTGGCCTCCTGCCCTGGCACAGGTACCCCTCCCCAGGAGATGAGGTACTGGTGATCTCAGGGATCCTCTCCTCCCAAGGGAGTGAAAAACCAAGAGCCCAGCCCCACAGGAGCCCACCCCAGGCTGAAAGAATAGTCAGTCAAGGGAGGGGAATAAAGCCTCTGGGCTCCCAATGACTGCATTAAGCTGCTGGATCAACCCCAGCCTGAAACCTCCATGACTTCCCTGTGCAACCCCCAAAGCCAAGGAATATCCTTAACATTGCAGACATCTTTTTTTTTTTTTTTCTTTTTAGGGCGGCACCTGTGGCATATAGAAGTTCCCAGGCTAGGGGTTGAATCGGAGCTACAGCTGCTGGCCTGCACCACAACCACAGAAACGCCAGATCTGAGCCGCATTCTACAACCTACACTGCAGCTCACGGCAACGCCAAATCCTTAACCCACTGAGCAAGGCCAGGGATCGAACCCAAGTCCTGGTGGATCCTAGTCAGATTCTTAACCTGTTGAGCCACAACGGGAACTCCCAACATCCCAGACATCTTGACTCCTATTTCCCGATTCACTCAGTCAAAGCATCCTCACCCGCTCTCCTACCTGAGAATCTTGGATGACAATGGCCACAAGGGGGCTGTGGGCTGGGTTGGGAATTTGGTCCCACCATTCTTTCTTAATCCTGAAAAAGAAAAGGACAAGGTGTCAGCCCCTGAATCACAAGCAGGGATGTTCTTCTTAGTGAAACTGAGGAGTTCCTGTTGTGGCTCAGTGGTTAATGAATCCGACTAGGAACCATAAGGATGCGAGTTCGATCCCTGGCCTTGATCAGTGGGTTCAGGATCTGGCGTTGCTGTGAGCTGTGGTGTAGTTTGCAGACACTGCTCGGATCTAGTGTTGCTGTGGCTGCGGTGCAGGCCAGTGGCTACAGCTCGGATTAGACTCCCAGCCTGGAAACCTCCAAATGCTGTGGGTGCAGCCCTAGAAAAAGACAAAAAAAAAACCCCACAAAAACCAAAAACCTTATTGAAACAGAGCAGGGCCTCCTGGGCATCAGCCTTTCTGTGTCCCCCATTTCTCATTTTTAGGGAATAAACTTCAGCCTCCACAGCCTTCTCTGAGTTTTAAAGGGCAGATTCAAACAGTTGCAAATCAGGGAAGGGAGGGGAAGCAGAGAGCAGGGAGGAGCCGTCCAGAGACAATAGTGCAGCCTTGGGGCAGGGTCCTGGTTCCTCCTCCAAGGAATATATAGAACAGTGTCTTTGAGCTCTTTGGCAGAACGCAAACCCCCGACAAATGGAAACAAGAGAGGAAGGACCCTCAGAACCAGTTCCGGGGCCACTAAACAGCAGCTTTGAAGAAGAATACACGCTTGTGCCAACTCTGATCCTTATCTAGGGCCCTATTTTCCACTCCCAAACTATAAAACCACTTCCTATTCTCGGGGCGGTTGAGGGGGGGCAGGGGGAGGGCACAGTCTTTAGGGCATTAGCCTGCTGTGACCCTTCTTTGCCTGGCAAAGCAATAAAGCAACTTTTTTTTCTCCTTTGCCCCAAATTCTGTCTCCTTGTTTCTATTTGGCACCCGTGGACAAAGGCTGAGTTTCAGCAACATGATCAGGGATCAGAGATCATGGTGGTAGGTTCAGGGATGTTGTGTGGGCTTCGAAGCCTCTGCAAGGAACCCGGTGTTTGGCCAAGACAAGAATTACCAGACCCTTAGCATCGCCCCATCCATCTCCTTGTAATGCCCCCCACCCCCCAGCTTGAGCAACCTAGCCTATTCCTTCCTGCCCTCTACTAGGAAAGGTATGTGGCCCACCCCTCATCGCACCCCTAGAGGGGCCTTCTATGCCCCCAACCAATCAGCAAGTGTATGGTAAAACCCCTCTTTTCCCAACCAATCAGCAGGCCGGCGGGTGTTATCGCGAGACCTCCCCTCTCCCTGGGTTATAAAAGTAGACATGACCACACCCTCGCTGTCTGCTCTCCCTGATTATCAGGAAGCTGGCCTGCTGCGGCTTGCAGCATCTCTTGTTTTAAACTCTTCTTTCTCTTTGGGGTCCCTGATCATCAGGAAGTCATCCTGCTGCACTAGCAGCGTTTCTATTCTCAATAAACTCTTCTTTCTCTTCATCCCAGTACAAGTGCAGAAATTCTTCTTCCAACCCCCATGCACAGACCACAATAGATCGTGCCCTCACCCCATTGAAACAGGTTCTCCTGCTAAGCCCACTCTACTGATGAGGAAACTGAGGCCCGGGGAGGTGAAATGATGGCTGGGGGTGGGGTGGCAGAAGAGCTGGGTTCATGCTCCAGATTCCGCTATTCAGAGTGGAGTTGCTGGTGTGGCTGCCTCTAAGTCCCGGGGTATTAGGAGAGGCTCAAGCTGCAGAGAGAGAATTCTGGGTTTCCCCTTTAACCTTCACCCTGGAGCAGCTGAGGACAGGGTGCTGGGGAGAGGACTAGGATGGCCTGAGAGGCTGAGGGATTCCTTCTCCCTTCCTGGATCAGCCTGGAGCCCCAGAGTGTCAGCCCTGGGAGGGAAGGTCCTCAGGCCCCCTCAGGTTAGCCTCTGCCCACTCGACTCAGTCAAGACATATTCATTGAGCACCTACTAGGTCCAACTCACTGTGCCAGACCTTGGGCACACACTGTGAACAAGAGAAGCAAAACCCCTGGCCTGGAGGACCTGACCTTCTAGAAGACGGAGACCGATGAACAAAGAAAGGCTTATATGACGTCATTCATCCCTGACTCTCAGTGCCGGGAATAAAAATAAAGAAGATAAGGGAGGAGTTCCCATTGTGGCTCAGCAGAAATGAATCCAACTAGGATCCATGAGGATGCAGGTTCGATTCCTGGCCTCGATCAGTGGGTTGGCGATCTGGCGTTGCTGTGGCTGTGGTGTAGGCCGGCGGCTGTAGCTCCGATTCAACCCCTAGCTTGGGAACTTCCATATGCCACATCTACGGTCCTAAAAATAAAGGGGGAAAAAAAAAAGGAGAAGATAAGGGAATAGAGAGTAATAAAGGGTGTGATCCTGGAAGGCTTCCCTGAGGAGGTGACTTCTGAGAAACAACTGAAGGTGGAGGAGGAGAGGGTCTTGGAGAAGCCTGGGGACAGGGCTTTCCAGGCAGAGAGCACAGCGAGTGCGAAGGCTCAGAGGAAAGCACTTGCTTGGGGTGTTTGAAGAACAGCAAGATGTTTGGAGCAGTGAACGCAGTGAGCGGCGGTGGGAAGGACAGCAATGGGGAAACGGGCTCAGAGAAGGGAGAAGACTGGCCCAGCAGGTGGAGTTCCCGTCGTGGCGCAGCGGAAACAAATCCGACTAGGAACCACGAGGTTGCGGGTTCGATCCCTGGCCTTGCTCAGTGGGTTAGGGATCCGGCATTGCCGTGAGCTGTGGTGTAGGTTGCAGATGCGGCTCGGATCTGGCATTGCTGTGGCTCTGGCATAGGCTGGCGACTACACCTCCGTGATTAGACCCCTAGCCTGGGAACCTCCATAGGCCACAGGTGCGGCCCTAGAAAAGACAAAAAAAAAAAAAAATTCTCTTGGTGAATGAAAGGCTGATAGATCAGAGGGGAGACTTCCCGCCCACTCCGTGGCCTGGTGGTGGGGGTGCTGGCTGACGGCATCAGCATCCCGCACCGAGGCCCAGGACTCACCTAATGATGCCGAAATAGCAGGACAGGCAGATGATCAAGATGACAACGCAGGAGATGCTGACGCCGAGCGGGAGGCGCTGCTCCAGGGGCTCCTCATAGTCTGCAAGATGGAGGGGAGCTGTGAACCTGCATCATTCTACGCCCAGCCTGGTCTCCATGTCCCAGAGCTGGAAATCTGGCTGGCATCCTCCCAGATGCATGAGCTGGCTACTGCCACGTCCACCCACCCATCCCCTCCTACTCCTCCCCCGCCACACCAGCATCCTCTCTGTCCCCTGCTCCTCCAAAGCTCCAGTGACACCTCAGCATCTTGACCTTGCTGCTTTCTCTTCCCTGAAGCACAGAGGTCAAGGGCAAGGGCTCTGGAGCTGCACGACCTCAGTTCGAAACCTGACTCTGTCTTCTACTTGCTGGTAACTCAGAAGAAGACCCTCACCCTCTCTGTGCCTCCGTTTCCTCTTTGGTACAATGAGGGTAATAACAGGACTTGACAGCTCACGGCAATGCCAGATCCCTAACCCACTGAGTAAGGCCAGGGATCGAACCCGCAACCTCATAGTTCCTAGTCGGATTTGTTTCCACTGTGCCACGAAGGGAACTCCACCTGCTGGGACAGTCTTCTAATAACACGGTGGCTGTGAGCATCATGTGACAGAATACACACTGCGCTCGGAGCAGTGCCTGCACAGCTACTCGCTCGCTCGCTCCTTTCCTTGTTCACTGTCTGGTCCAAAAAGTTCTCCCCATCCCCTCCCCACTGCCCTCTGCCTTCACTCCATCCACTTCCCTTGCTTTTTTCCTTCCCAGACTTAACTGTCATCAGGATCTACATCTCATTTGCATTTTTTTTTTTTTTTTGCTTTCTAGGGCTGCACCTGCCCCATATGGATGTTCCCAGGCTAGGGGTCAATTCAGAACTACAGCCGCTGGCCTACGCCGCAGCCACAGCAACATGGGATCTGAGCCACGTCTGTGACCTACACCCCAGCTCACGGCAATGCTGGATCCTTCACCCACGGAGCAAGGCTGGGGATCGAACCCACATCCTCATGGATCCTAGTCGGGTTCGTTAACCACTGAGCCACGAAGGGGACGCCCTCCTTTGTCTTTTTGTTTACTGGCTTATTTTCTGTCTACCCCACCAGAATGTCAGTTCCACAAGAACAGGGATTTTTGTCGAATTTGTTCACCACTGATCCCTCAGCATCCAGCACCGGACCAGGGCCTGGTACACAGTAGGAGCTCAATACACATTGGCGGAAATAATGCACAAGTATCTAGCACATGGTATCTGTTCCACATGAGCCATGACCCTTCCCTTCCCTGGGTCAAGGGAAGAATCAAATCAATGTGACAAAACTTTCCCAAGCACTCACTGTGTGCCCGGCACCGTGCTGGGCACTGGCAATGGATACCACCCATAGAACCGGCAGCCCAGGGACATCCACGGAACAGGATGAGCAGTGCCAAGAGGGATGTGTGATGGGCTGGGGGGTAGCACCTTCTAATTGCCACTGTGCCCAGCACGCTAAAGAATCCTTCCTCTGGAGTGCACGTCATGACTCAGGGGTTGACGAATCTGACTAGGAACCACGGGGTTGCGGGTTCGATCCCTGGCCTCACTCAGTGGGTG
Source organism: Sus scrofa (assembly GCF_054392235.1). Lineage (NCBI taxonomy): Eukaryota > Metazoa > Chordata > Mammalia > Artiodactyla > Suidae > Sus > Sus scrofa. Next base: position 19,410,540 of record NC_139385.1, read on the forward strand.
AAGGATCTGGCGTTGCCGTGAGCTGTGGTGTAGTTTGCAGACGTGGCTCGGATCCAGCGTGGCTGTGGCTCTGGCGTAGGCTGGTGGCTACAGCTCCGATTGGAACCCTAGCCTGGGAACTTCCATATGCCTCGGGCGCGGACTTTAAAAGCAAAAAACCAAAAAACCCCCCAAAACTCGCATTTCAATAAAATTAAGTTTTTTTTTTGTTTGTTTTTTTTGTCTTTTTGTCTTTTGTTGTTGTTGCTATTTCTTGGGCCGCTCCCACGGCATATGGAGGTTCCCAGGCTAGGGGTCCAATCGGAGCTGTAGCCACCGGCCTTCGCCAGAGCCACAGCAACACGGGATCCGAGCCGCGTCTGCAACCTACACCACAGCTCACGGCAACGCCGGATCCTTAACCCACTGAGCAAGGGCAGGGACCGAACCCCCAACCTCATGGTTCCTAGTCGGATTCATTAACCACTGCGCCACGACGGGAACTCCTAAAATTAAGTTTTTCTTAGAATCCTTTATATTTTATTGTATACACTTAAAAATATTATTCTGAGATGAGGTCCACAGGCTTCACCAGACTGCCAAAGGGGTCCATGAAAGGTTAAGCATCTCGGTCCTGGAGAATAAGGGGTCCACAGGGAGAAAAACCACCCACAGATGAGCAAAGTTCGTACTGGACCCTGACATGAGCAAGACAGACATTTCGCCAGTGTTGAGCCACAGAATTTGTGGGGTTGTTTGTGACTGTAACCTAGCCTCCTCACCCTGACGGGTACACTAAGTCATTGGTAGTTCTGCTACTGCAGTTAGAGGCATCCTACGATATGGAAACCCAGATGCTGGGCCGGGGGACGGGTCTGGCCACAGAATGACAGTGGGGATGCCGGCCGCTCACGACTCCAAGCAGATACTCACAGTTAAGCCACTTGACACTCGGGCTCCACTCACTCCAGGTGCTGTTGTATCTCTGAGCCCAGGCCTTCACGCGTGCGCTGTAAGCAGCTCCAGACTTCAGGGTGTTGGCTGGGAATCGGAGGGTGGGCCCCAGGTAGGTCACATTATAGATTCTGAACTGCTGGAGGAAGGGGAGCTGTCAGTGTACCAGCCTGGAGGGGAGGGGAGTACCAGCTCCCACCCAGGCTGCTTTCCTGGGCAGATGCCACAGTGTGTAACAGCCACCAGTCTGGGTATTTGGTAATTTCTCCAATTCAGGCCTTGGTTTGCTACCTCCGCAACTGTGACCAGAATCGGGGAAGAAAGGTCGCGGATCTGGCCCTTACCCTGCTCCCCCCAGCCCCTCCGCCCACCCTGATCAGCCACATGATGGTACTGGGGGCAAGTTGATTTTTTTTTTTTTTTTTTTTTTGTCTTTTTGCCTTTTCTAGGGCCGCTCCTGCGGCACATGGAGGTTCCCAGGCTAGGGTTCTAATCGGAGCTGCAGCCACTGGCCTACGCCAGAGCCGCAGCAACGTGGGATCCAAGCTGTGTCTGTGACCTACACCACAGCTCACGGCAACGCCGGATCCTTAACCCACTGAGCAAGGCCAGGGACCGAACCCGCAACCTCATGGTTCCTGGTCGGATTCTTTAACCATTGTGCCACAATGGGAACTCCTGGGGGCAAGTTGATTAACCTGAGTTTTAGTTTCCTCATCTGTAACATGAAGGTAAGAGTTCCTATCACCACTCTCTGGCTGTGTGACTTTAGATAAGTTACACAACCTCTCTGGACCTTGATGTCTGTCCTCTTCTGCAAAATGGTGATAATAAAAGGGCCTCTGGTCCACAACTCTTACGAGGATTGAGTGGGTTATTATTACACGTAAGCACTTAGGACAGGGCCTGGCATGTGGGGAACACAAGAGTGATCTTTCTGAAGCACAGACAGGGTCAAGGCATCCCTTTTTCTCCTTCAAGGGCTCTCCAGAGGGAGTTCCCATTGTGGCTCAGTGAGTTAAGAAGCTGACTAGTATCCACGAGGACACGGGTTTGATCCCTGGCCTCGCTCAGTGGGTTAAGGATCCAGTGTTGCCGTGAGTTGTGATGTCTGTCAGTCGAAGATGTGGCTCAGATCCTGCGTTGCTGTGGCTGTGGTGTAGGCTGGCAGCTATAGCTCCAATTCGACCCCTAGTCTGGGAACCTCCATATGCCGCGGGTGTGGCCCTAAAAAGCAAAAAAAAAAAAAAAGAAAAAAGAGGGCGTTTACTCTCTCAAAACTCCACAGTCAAACCCAAACTCCAAACTGCTCATAATCTCAGCCCCACCCCACATAGCCCCCATCAGAAAAGGACTTTCAATTTCTGTTGGTAACTGAAAAAAGTAAGATGAAGATTCTTTTTTTTTTTTTTTTTTTTTTGTCTTTTTGCCATTTCTAGGGCTGCTCCCACGGCACATGGAGGTTCCCAGGCTAGGGATCCAATCCAAGCTGCAGCCACAGGCCTACGCCAGAGCCACAGCAACACGAGATCTGAGCTGTGTCTGCCACCTACACCACAGTTCATGGCAACGCCGGATCCTTAACCCACTGAGCAAGGGCAAGGATCGAACCTGAAACCTCATGGTTCCTAGTCAGATTCATTAACCACTGAGCCACGATGGGAACTCCGTAAGATGAAGACTCTTATGTGCTGTCTGTCACCTTTTACATTAAAAACAGAAATCCGGAAGGCAGGCTGATGCCCTTGGATGGCCCCACAATCCCCAGCTCGTATCACTTATGTAACCCACTCTCCTGATGTGTGGGCAGCACCTTGCCTCGTTCCCAACCAACAGAGAGGGACACAGCTGATGGGTACGCAGGGGCTATGCATCTGTGATTCCAGATGTAAGACGGTGCCTGCACCTTACTAGGAGGCTCGAGAAAGAACGAGGGCAGCCTCCTGCCAAAAGCCAGCGAGAACCCGAGGCTCTTGGATCAACAGCCCACAAAAGCCCGAAGGCTGCCAGCATCACAGGCACTCAGAAGTACTCCTTCAGCTGTTGAACCTCAGGCGAGCCTCAGCCCACCCCTTGCCTGCAGCCTTGTAAGCCCCTAAGGAGGGGACCCAGCTAAATCGCGCTCAGATGCCTGACCCCCGGAAACGGGGCGACAATACGTGAGTGCCATTTAAAGCAGTGACGTGTGCAGTGATATATTATAACAGCAATTCGAGAAAACTTGCGGTGATGAATCAGCAGACACTCCTTTGCTTGTCTAGGTGTGAAGTCTCTAGAAGGACACACATGCCTCCCCGCCCTCTGCCTGCTCTAGTCTGGCCTCTTTTTCCTCCTGGCAAGAGACGGGAGCAGGGGTCAACCTCTGGGGAGAGATGGAGATGGGGGTGTGGAGAGAAATATATTCCCTTTCTAAGTTCTTGGGTACCATGTGAGTGGTTTTTTTCTTTTTATGGCCAAACCTGTGGCATATGATGTTCCCAGGCTAGGGGTTGTATCAGAGCTGCAGCTTCACCTATGCCACAGGCGTGACAACAAAAGATCCGAGCCACATCTGTGACCTATATACACCACAGCTCACGGCAACACCGGATCCTTAACCCACTGAGCAAGGCCAGAGATCGAACCCAAAACCTCATGGTTCCTAGTCAGATTCATTAACCACTGAGCCACAACGGGAACTCCACTTACCTCGGATTTTTAACCCCCTGAGCCACAATGGGAACTCCCTTGAATTTTTTACTTCATATCAATATTACTTTTATTTTAAAAAACTATAAAAAAAAATTTAAAAACGAAGTAAAATGTGTGTCAGGATCATTTCTGACAATGAGTGGCCCGGATCCTGTGGCTGGGCTCCCTCCCTCTGCTGGGTCCATCCCTTGGCAGCCTCCTCTCCTTCTCAGGCCCCTGCAGCCCTTTCCCAGCTCCTGCTGGCAGTTGGAAGCTTTTAAAAGAAATGTCTGGTGTAAAGTGAGCGGCCGAGGGGTGATTTTACACAACAAGTCCAAAGAGCTTGCTGGAGAATTGAGGGGAATTCCTGCTGTGGCACAATGGAATTGGTGGCATCCCTGGAGCGCTAGGACACGGGTTCAATCCCCAGCCCAGCACAGTGGGTTAAAGATCCGGTGTTGCCGCAGCTGCGGCTCAGGTCGCCACTGCAGCTCAGATCTGATCCCTGGCCTGGGAAAGCCATATGCCTCGGGGCGGCCAAAAAAGAAGAGAGAAAATGGAGGGCATCGAGAACTTTCCAGTGGATCTGGGAATGGGGCGGGAGAGGCAGGAGGAGAAGGGGGCAGGGAGAGAAGGACACTCTCACTGTCAGTGTTCCTTTCCTTCTAAATCACAGTAAACAGGAAGCAGCCACTCACTGAAGGAGTCAGACACCCTGGAGCGGAGCAGGGAATTGGGGAAATGTTTTACTAAGAAACGAAAAAGAAATTGAGCTTCTGAGAAACTCCCTGTGGTTGGTTTGTTTTCCAACAACAAGGTCAGGTGTTCCAGAGACCGGGAAAGATCCAGGGGAAGAGAAATAGCACAGGCTCTAGAGTGCAAGTCCCGGCTTCAAATCTCAGCTTGGCCATTTCCAGCCGTGGGACCCTGGGCAAGTCATTCCACCTCTCCTAGCCTTGGGGTCCTCGTCAATAAAATGGACAAACACCTTTCCACCTGCAGGGCTTTCCCAGCCACTGGTGATAGTCCCTGTTGTGCCGGGCATAGAGTAGTGCCCAAGAAACAGGAAGCATTATAATCATGAGCGTGGCATTCATTGTTCCCAGAATGCTTGTGACCCTTCCTGAGCTAGAAAACTCCTATACATCCTTCAATGCCCAAGCCAAAACTCCACCTCCATTATAGAATCTGGTCCAGAAATCATCCAGGACAATGAGCAGTTCCATCTCCCAAATTCCATAGCAAATTGCTAATTATCTCTTTTTAGAATTGGTGTCACCAGTCTGAGCCACAGCTGGTGTCTGCTGGAGCAAACACAGCTGGACACCCACCCAGCCTCTATGCCGTTGGGGTCAGGTACCCAAAGCTCAGGGCAGGTGAGCCTCTGTCTCTCACTCAAGGGTTGATTCTCATTGGTCTAAATCAGTCAGCCTATGATTGGTTAGAGAGGAGCATGTGATCATCTCTGACCAATGACTGAGGATGGGAATTCTTTGGGCTTCCTTCTGTCCTTGGGAAGGGAGAGGTGGGGGAAGGGTGCCTCTGTCTCACAGACCAGAGAAGCTGGACCTGGAATTCTGAGGCCTGGGGCAGCCTTTAAGCACCTACATGACCACTAAGGCATAGCCCAGATGCACTGACTAATTCTATCTGCCGGCTAGTGTCTGGTGCCAGGTCCTAAACCCAGCACGCTCTCTGGGTTTCCTCTTCTCCAGAACTTTCTCTGGGGAGCCATTCCTCCCTCATTCTCAGCCCATCTGGTTGGGGTGAAGCTGATCTGACCTGCTCCAGAGGTAGGCACATGACTCGCCCTGGCCAACGAGTGCACAGCCCTAGCACCCTCCCTCCTGCCCACCGCTGGCGACAGGTTCAGAGACTGACATCCCAAGCCAGGTAGCTGATCACTGGGTCTAGGACTTTTGTGGGGATTCTCTGGGAAGAAGAACTTTTGCCCACTGTGGCTTTAAGATGCAGGCCTGGAGCTGCTAGGGGGCATCCTGGCCACTCGCTGAGCAAAGAACCTGCCTAAAAAACAAAGCCAACCCAGAAGAAAGCAGGACCAAGAGAAGAAGATTCTTGGAACCTAGACCCAGCCATGACATGCAAATAAACATCATTTCTTTGGACCCCATAGGTCGCACCCTTCTCTCCCTCCAGCTTGTCCCCTGAACCAAGCCTGCACCGGCCCAGGAAAGGGAAGAGAATTTATTGCAAAACTGAATCTGCTTCTTTCCTTGGCATCTGGGCAAACTGCCTCTTCCTGCTTGCTCTGAGCTTCTGCAGCGAGAGACTGGCTGCCCCATTCCTGCTCCCACTCCACGTCCGGCCCAGTGCCAAGGGGGAAAACCATCCCTGAGAAATGTAAATCAACACCCACGACCTCCCTGGCCTGGCCAGAAAGAGAGGGCACAGGGACGGAGCTGACGTGGCAGCTGAAGATGTCTGGGGCCTGCTCGCAGCATACCCTCAAAGGTGCTGGCAGGGCCAGTCACAGACCAGGGTGCGGGAGGGCGAGGCAGGTGGGATTTCCGAGGCCTGTGGCCCTCGGGAGCAAAGGAGGATGATGTTTATGCCAGGGGCGAGGGGTGTCACACATCTCATGCTCTTAACAGCCCTGGGGTGATAGGTACCCATTATGGCCATCTTACAGATGGGGAAACTGAGGCATGCAGAGGCAGAGCACCTGACTCAAGATCATGCAGTGGGCAAGTGGCAGGGCAGTATTGGAACCTGACTCTGAGGCCCCTGGTGTTCAGAGGGGGTCCTTGCAAGGGGACTATCTAATGAGGAAATATAGGTGGCAGAAAATGGCCTCCACCCCTACCTGCACCTAAAATAGAAGGGGGCCCGGCCATCCACTGTGTAGCCCCTGTCATCATGTACTTGAGTTTCCTATAAACCAGCTCTCCTGGGGGTTTGGGATTGGTACAGGCATACTGAGATATATGGAATGGACTGGCTGATGGTGGATCCCACTGGATCGTTCAGAAAACTCTTTCCCGGAGTTCCCGTCGTGGCGCAGTGGTTAACGAATCCGACTAGGAACCATGAGGTTGCGGGTTCGGTCCCTGCCCTTGCTCAGTGGGTTCACGATCCGGCGTTGCCGTGAGCTGTGGTGTAGGTTGCAGATGCGGCTCGGATCCCGAGTTGCGGTGGCTCTGGCGTAGGCCAGTGGCTGCAGCTCCGATTCAACCCCTAGCCTGGGAACCTCCATATGCCGCGGGAGCGGCCCAAGAAATAGCAACAACAACAACAACAACAACAAAAGACAAAAAGACAAAAAAAAAAAAAAAAGAAAACTCTTTCCCAAATTCTGGGATCATCTATGTAGGAAAAGAATCTGAAAGAGAATGGATGTGTGCAGCAATAAAAAAACATTAAAAAATAGGAGTTCCTGCTGTGGCTCAGTGGAAACAAATCTGACCAGTATCCATGAGGATGTAGGTTTGATCCCTGGCCTCGCTCAGGGGGGTAAGGATTCGGGATTGCCATGAGCTGTGGTGTAGGTCATAGATGCGGCTCGGATCTGGCATTGCTGTGGCTGTGGTGTAGGCCAGGAGCTACAGCTCAAATTCAACTCCTAGCCTGGGAACTTCCATATGCCGCACCTGGTGTCCTAAAAAGACAGTTAAAAAAAAAAAAAAAAAATTAAATAAATAAATACATTTCCGTATGGGAAAAAAAATGGCAATTCAGGAGCTCCCTGGTGGCTCAGTGGGTTGGGGATCTGGTGTTGTTACTACCGTGGCACGGGTTGGATCCCTGGCTTGGGAACTTGTGCATGCTGTGGCCTGGTCAGAAAAGTCAATACATTCACTTAAAAAGCAAGCTCACAGTAAACAAACAGACTAAAAAGGAACTTCACTGCCACTGCTAATGACTATAAAGCAAACATCAGATGCAGTGAAGTAAGTGCAAACAGAGCCATACAACGGCATTAAATTACGGATGAACCTGGTTTTTGGAAGAAAGCTGAGCCTGCTTTCTTCGTTCTGTTAAAAAGGATTAGTAGGGAGTTCCCTGGTGGTGCAGGGGGTTAAGGATCCAGCTTCGTCACTGCAACGGCTCAGGTTGTTGCTGTGACGTGGGTTCCATCCCTGGCCTGGGAACTTCCACATGCCAAAGGCAAGTGGCGGAAAAAAAAAAAAAAAGGAAGTAAACCCATCAGCTCAGCTGTGATATCTCCCCTGAGAGTCAGGATGGGGACGGAGCTGCCGGGAGTGTGATTTGGTCACTCACGTGAGTTTCCAAGGTACCACCTAAAATCTCAAGTGTCCTGTCACCTGGGAAACAGTGGCCCAGAGCCCTTCTTTTATTGCTGAGGAGCAGTGACCAAAATAACCTCCCTTGTCTGCACACTGAGAGTCAGGGACCTGGAGGTGATCAGAGACTGATACCGGCACAGAGCCAGAGGAGGTGCTGGCAGATCTATTTATTTTACTATTTCCTTTTCTTTTTAGGGCCACACCCTCAGCATATGGAAGTTCCCGGGCTAGGGGGTCGAAACAGAGCTACAGCTGCCAGCCTACACCACAGCCACAGCAACGTGGGATCTGAGCCCCATCTGCGACCTACACCACAACTCACAGCAACGCCGGATCCTCAACCCACTGAGCAAGGCCAGGGATCGAACCCACATCCTCATGGTTATGAGTCAGGTTCTCAAGCCGCTGAGCCACAAGAACACTGCCGCTGGGTGGGCGTGGGGGAGTCTAGCTCTCCAGGGTTTGCTGTCAGGCCGGGGGGCCATTCTCCTCATCTCCCACCCCAGACCCCAAGCCTCCATCCACTTGAGTCCCAAAAGGCGGTGTAGAAACCCCGCAGGGCACGCACTCACATCCGTGGGGTCGTTCTCATTGGAGATGTTGACCAGGTAGGTGAGTTCCGAGTACAGGTAGCTCTCAGAAGGGTACGGGTTGCTCCACGTCAGCAGCCAGGTGTGGGAGATGTTGGCGTGAACCATGAGGTTTCTGGGGGCCAGGGGTTTCACTGTGGAGAAGCGGTGCCTGGTGAGGGGCCGAGCTGGGTGCCGGGAGGAGGCCCACCCAGCACACACACCATTTCGATTTTTACTTATTTATTTATTTTTGCTCTTTAGGGCTGCACTCACGGCATATGGAAGTTCCCAGGCTAGGGGTCGAATGGGAGCTGTAGCTGCCAGCCTCCACCAGAGCCACAGCAACTCAGGATCTGAGCCGCGTCTGCAACCTACCCCACAGCTCACGGCAACGCCAGATCCTTAACCCACTGAGCAAGGCCAGGGATCGAACGCACATCCTCATGGATCCTAGTCAGGTTCAGTACCAATGAGTCACAATAGGAGCTCCCCATTTAGATTTTTATTTTATTTTTATTTTTTTAATTTATTTTTTGTCTTTTTGCCATTTCTAGGGCTGCTCCCATGACATATGGAGGCTCCCAGGCTAGGGGTCAAATCGGAGCTGTAGCCGCCAGCCTACACCAGAGCCACAGCAACGTGGGATCCGAGCCGCATCTGCGACCTACACCACAGCTCACAGCAACACCGGATCCTCAACTCACTGAGCAAGGCCAGGGATCGAACCCGCAACCTCATGGTTCCTCATCGGATTCGTTAACCAATGAGCCACCACAGGACTCCCCCATTTAGATTTTTAATCAATACCTCCTCCTCCATTTTAATCAATACACTGAGGGCTTCCACACCAACTTAGTCATAACAGTGAATTACAATCGTAATACCAATTCCTGTGTTGCTAAAATCCTACTTAGCATTTTAGCGACTGTGAACTCCCTTTCCACGGGGGATGCAAAATGGATAAAGCAAAAGAACCCAAACTTTGCCTCTTCCAGTTTCATCCTTCATGCTTTTGGCCACATATGGGAATGGTATTATTATTTACTAAATATTTGTCATTTCTTTTCATTAAAAAAAAATTTTTTTTTTCCTTTTTAGGGTCGCATCTGTGGCATAGGGAGGTTCCCAGGCTAGGGGTCCAATTGAAGCTGTAGCTGCCAGTCTACACCACAGCCACAGCAACACCAGATCAGAGCCGCCTCTACAACCTACACCGCAGCTCCTGGCAATGCCAGATCCTTAACCCACTGAGCGAGGTCAGGGATGGAACCCGCATCCTCAAGGATACTAGTTGGGTTCATATCCGCTGAGCCACAAAGGGAACTCCGTATTTTCCTTCCTTTTGATTCATGTGTTTTAAACCTTGGTCTCTTTTAAGGCAGTCATGTCCATGAAGTTACAGGAATGTGCATTAAAATGAATATACATATGTAAAAATTATTTTAATTCATGGGTTCATCCAGGGGTTGATTTAAATCACGCCTCCCCCCAGCAATACAAATAGGCCTTTCAGGAATTGCTGATGGCATGGTGAAGACTGTGAGCTTGGTGAGAATACTGCCTCTGTTGCTCAGTAGCTGTGTGACCTTAGGCAGGTTACTTGTCCTCTCTGAACATCAGTTTATTCAACTGCAAGATACGGATAATTACTGGAGTTCCTGTCGTGTGGCGCAGTGGAAAGGAATCTAACTAGGAGCCATGAGGTTGTGGGTTCGATCCCTGGCCTCGCTCAGTGGGTTAAGGATCCCACATTGGTGTGGCTGTGGTGTAGGTCGCAGACGCAGCTCAGATCCCGCGTGGCTGTGGCTGTGGCTGTGGCTGTGGTGTAGGCTGGCGGCTACAGCTCCAATTCGACCCCTAGCCTGGGAACCTCCATATGCCGCTGGTGCAGCCCTAAAAAACAAATAAATAAATAGGGATAATTACTATCTTTTGGAAACTGAGGCCCCGAGAGGTACTGTGACTTGCCCAAGGTCACACAGCCAAAGGTGGTACTTTCACTCCCATCACGGCACCCCAGCAAGCTCTTGGGGAATTCCTACAGCAACTCTGGGTTCCAGAAGCTCAGCCTCCCAAGATCTAGACTGTCTGAGCAGCAGCAGCTGACCAGTCAACAGAGGGTGGAAGGCCCATTCTCAATTCTGTTTCTGATCTGCAGCAAAGCATACCCTCCACTAAACACAGCCTCATTCAACACCCCAGTCTGGGCACTTCAGTTCAGGGGGTGGAAAGAGCTGAATCGAAGGGGACCTAATGTTCTTGCTGAGCCCAACCCCATTTCAAAGATGGGAAGACTGAGACCCAGGAAGGCGCAAGAACCTCATCAGTTTTGGGAAAAGACAGGAGGCTGCTTAGATGCCTCCTGCCCCCGGGGTGGAGCCTGCAGCCCTGCCCCACCCCACCCTACCCCACTCACCGTTCTGGCTGGGCTTGAAGGAGCTGTTCCACAGCAGCTGTTCCCCGGCCCACAGGTCCAGCTGGTAGGTGTCCACAATGACAATGCTCTCCATCAGCATATGGCAGACGCACACTGAGCCTGCTCTGTTCTCGGGGACACACGTGGTGTGGTTTCTGCAGACACAGATGTTGCATTAGGCTGGTCATGTGACCCAAGGGTGTCTCCCCTACTCCCCCCCAGGAGACGCCTCAAGGAACCACAGGCTCTTGCAGCGTCCCAGCTGCCCTGCCTCAAGGATCAGATCTGGGGACCTGGGAGCAGAACGGCCAGGGTGTGGTGGGGACAATAGCCTGGGACCACAGCCCCTCACCACACCCACCAAGGACTCAAAACACCTCTGGCCCCAGCCTTGGGCCCTGAAAGCCAGTGAAAGAGAAGAACCCATGGCGTGGAAAGATTTGTCACAAGGTACGTGTCAGTCCCAGCCATTCCTGGCAGCACGGTTTAGCCCAGTGTAGAGCGGACCGTGGCATGCCTTGGCAGGCCCGCGCACCCTGTGCCCCACAGCCTAATCCGAATGTGCCAAAACAGCCAACCCCACATCATCTGCTAGGCCAGGGGGCAGCAACCATTTCTCTAACAAGTCAGATAGAAATTTGGGGAGTTCCCATTGTGGCTCAGCAGTAATGGACCTGACTGGTATTCAGGAGGATGCAGGTTCAATCCGTGCCCTTGCTCAGTGGGTTAAGGGTGCGGCATTGCTCTGGCTGTGGTGTAGGCCAGTAGCTGCAGCTCCAATTCAACCCCTAACCTGGGAACTTCCAGATGCTGCAGCTGTGGTCCTAAAAAGCAAAAAAGAAAGAAAGAAAGAAAGCAGGCAAGAGGGAGTTCCTGTTGTGGCGCAGCAGAAGGAATCCAATTAGTATCCATGAGGTTGCCAGTTCAATCCCTGGCCTTGCTCAGTGGGTTGAGGATCCGGCGTGAGCTGTGGTGTAAGTTGCAGATGCAGCTCGGATCTGGTGTTGCTGTGGCTGTGGTGTAGGCCGGCAGCTGCAGCTCCAATTGAACCCCTAGCCTGGGAACCTCCATATGCCATGGGTGCGGCCCTAAAAAGATAAAAAAGAAAAAAAAAAGAAAAAAAAAAGAAGAAGCAAGAAGGCAGGAGGAAGGAAGGAAGGAGGAAAGAAAAAGAAATAGGAGTTCCCGTCGTGGCGCAGTGGTTAACGAATCCGACTAGGAACCATGAGGTTGCGGGTTCGGTCCCTGCCCTTGCTCAGTGGGTTAACGATCCGGCGTTGCCGTGAGCTGTGGTGTAGGTTGCAGACGCGGCTCGGATCCCGCGTTGCTGTGGCTCTGGCGTAGGCCTGTGGCTACAGCTCCGATTAGACCCCTAGCCTGGGAGCCTCCATATGCCGCGGGGAAGCAGCCCAAAGAAATAGCAAAAAAAAAAAGACAAAAAAAAAAAAAAGAAAAAGAAATAAATTTGGGGGCTATGAGGGCCCTACCTTTTCTGTCTCAACCACACAACTCTGTGGATATAGCACAAAAAGCCCCAACCATAGACAGTACGTAAACAAATAGGCATGGCTGTGTGTCAATAAAACTTTATTTACAAACACAGGTGGCGGGTCAGATGTGGCCCATGGGTCAATGTTTGCAGATCCCTGGTCCAGGCGAAGGTACCCTGTGCACAAGCACAGCCCGTCCACCTGAGTATGTCATGAACCATCAGTGCACCCCATACCTGCTGAGCTGTCCTTCCCAGCATGCATGTCCTTATAACTGTGTGCCTGGGATACTGGGTCATGTCCGGGGCACCCGCTATAACGCTGGTTGTCCCCCTGTACTGTGGATTATCCCAGTGAACCATCTGGAAAAACACATCCTGAGTTCCACGGTCCACCCAGAGCACAGTAAACTCCACCCCCAAACAATGATCTAACCCAGAGCTTCTCAACGTATGGTCTGCGGTTCCACGGAGTCAAATTGTTTTCATAATAAAACTCTGACGTTAGCTGCCACTTCCACTCTCTCTCTCTCACAAGCGTACAGTGGACTTTTCCAGAGGCCACATGACCTGTGATGATGTCATGGCTTGGATGGCCTGTTGCACGTGGACTTGAGAGCTGTTGTGATTTAACATCTGTTCTAATTTCCTACAGGGTGAATATCAATCAATTACCCGGGCTGGCGCTTTTGAGGTCTTCATTCTTTTTTTTCTTTCTTTCTAGGGCCACACTTGCAGCATATGGAGGGTCCCAGGCTAGGGGTCAAATAGGAGCTACAGCTGCCGGTCTACACCACAGCCACAGCCACGCCAGATCCGAGCTGCATCTGCCACCAACACCCCATCGCATGGCAATGTCAGCTCTGTAACCCACTGAGCAGGGCCAGGGATCGAACCTGCAGCCTCATGGATACGAGTCAGGTTCTGAACCCGCTGAGCCACAATGGGAACGCCAGTCCACCCTCATTTTTCAGCATGCAAGACAGTCCTGAGACCAAAAAGTGTGCGAGCTGCTGCTCTAGTCCAGGATTCCATGACATTCACGTGCCACGCACACCCCAAGGTGCCCCCCCGCCCCCACCCCCGGGGCCAGGCAAACCCCTGGCCAAACTTCCCCCAAACTCCCCCAAGCTTACTCAGTGTTGATGAAATTCAGCTGATAGGACAGGCGGAACTCAGCGCTGCAGTTGACAGGCCCGGCCATCCTCCACTCACAGGTAGAGGTGCTGATATAGTCGGATAGGCAGATGGGCCACTCCAGGACCCTGACACCCCCTGGGGAGACACAGGTGACCCCTGAGCAGCGGAAGCCCAGTGATCAAGAAGGATGACGTCAGAAACCAGCCCAGGCAGGACCCGTTGACAACCAGTCCAAGGGGCCCATCCCAAAGCAGTGAAACCACCGCCCCAGGCAGGGTCCCCATGAGGGGGCGGCAGGACCAGACCCCTGGGAGCTTCCCAGCTGGCACTGGGGTGATTCCTGTAGCTGAAGAAATACCCGCGGGGACAGGGTCCATCAGCAGGGACAGATCAAATGCGCCTTTATCGTGTGCCAACTCAACTAGATGCTCTTGGCTCAAGTAAAGGAAAAATAGGTGAGTCTGGGGGCAGGGGGGTCTATCTTCCAGCCTTCTCTGCGCACTCTGCGCACCAGAGACTGACTTCATGGCCTTGTCGCCTCTCATCCTTTGGCTTCAGCTAATACTGAAGGCTGGGATGAGAGGCTGGGAACTTCTTCCAGCGAGTCAGAGGCAGAGCTGGGATTTGAACCCAGCCAGATGTACCCTGGGTTTGCCCAATGGTTGGGGGAGCTGTGGACAGCAGGTGACTTCCTGCTCCAGGGCTCAGCCCTGGGACCACCCCAGCTCACATCAATCTGCATTTGGGAGCTCTCGCTGTGGCGCGATGGGATCGGTAGCATCTTGGGAGCTGTTGGGACTTGGGTTCCTTCCCTGGCCTGGCACAGTGGGTTAGGGATCTGGTGTTGTCAAGCTGCGGCTTAGGTTACGACTATGATCCCTAACCCGGGAGCTCCATATGCTGCAGGGCAATGAAAAATGACAAAAAAAAAAACCCCAAGCCAAACAAGAAACACCTGTCTTTGTTGCCGGGATAAAGGACTCCCCACATTAAGGAGTCTTTGATTTCTAATAAATATCCCAAACTCACCTCATGTCCCAACATTAACTCCTGATTCCCCCATCCCCCCAAAACACACGTTCCTCTGCATCTCAGAAATGACACCCTCGGCGTTCCCGTCGTGGCTCAGCAGAAAAGAATCTGACTAGCATCTACGAGGACGCAGGTTTGATCCCTGGCCTCACTCAGTGGATTAAGGATCCGGCGTTGCTGTGAACTGTGGTGTAGGTCCCAGACAAACCTCGTATCTGGCGTTGCTGTGGCTGTGATGTAGGCTGGCGGCTACAGCTCCGATTCGACCCCTAATTTGGGAATCTCCATATGCGGCAGGTGCAGCCCTTAAAAAGCATCCCCCCCCCAAAAAAAAAGAAAGAAAGAAATGACACTGTGTCCCTTCTCCCCATCACTCAGGTGAGAAAAATGGGGATCAGTCTTGCCACCTCTCGCTCTCCTTACCCCCATCTCCCATCTGTCTTCAAATCTACCTTTCAGAGGGATTCAAAAGCCAGTGCCCTGCTCATCTCCTCTGCTGGTCCCAGTCACCCAGCAGTGCCTCCCCCGGCGGTGCCCCCCGCCCCCCGCCCCGCCTCCAGCTCCCATCCCTCTGCTAAAGCCAGAGGGACCCTCGGTAAAGTGAAAGGGCACGTCCTTCCTCTGCTCAAATCCTTGGCCTCGTCGTCGCCCCATTACTAGGCGTCTCCAGCTCTTCCTTCCTCCTGCTCACTGACTCCCCCACTCCCGCCTCCTTCGGTCTCCCCGACACCCCAGACAGGCTCTGGGCTCAGGGCCTCTGCTGAGCACGCTCCTCCCCCAATATCTTCCTGCCTCCCCTTCTTCTGATCTTGGCTCAGCTGGGACTCCAAGAGGACGGGGCCCTGAGCAAGTATCTGAAATTGCAATCCTCCGACCCCACCCAGCTTTCCCAATCCTCCTGGCTTGGTGGTTCTATTTTGTCTGTGGCCATCACCTTCGAATGACCTTCAGAATTTCCTTAAATCAGCACCCTCTGCCATGGCCTGTCCCCTCCCACTACCAGGCATTCCCCTCCAGGCCAGGGGATCTGGGCTTTGTTCTTTGATTATCCCGGGAGCCTGGTGTGTAAATAATCAATAAAGGTTTTGGAAGGAAGGGAGGAAAGGGGGGAGAGGAGGGGGCAGGGGGAGAGGGAGGGGAAGGAGGGGGAAGGAGAAGGGGAAGGGGAAGGAGGGGGAAGGGTGAAGAAGGGAAGGAGAGAGGGGGAGGGAACTGGGGAGGAAGGAGGGGGCAGGGAAAGGGGAGGGAGGAAGGGGGCGGGGGGGAAAGAGGAGGGAGGGGGAGAGGCGGGGGAAAGGGGAGGGAGGGGGAGGGGAGGGGAGGGGGAAAAGAGGGAGGGAGGGAGGGAAGACTTACCAGAGCCTGCTGCCCACACCAGGATCAGGCAGCTCACGGAGAACGTGAGCCCAGGGCACAGGCACCCCATTGGGAGCTCCTACAGCGCCTGCTGAGAGCAAGTGAGCTGGTTAGTGCTGACTCACGGTTCCCACCATCCCCATCATCCCTGAGCAGGTTTCAGGGCTCACTTTACTCCAAGTACAACCCTCCCCCAGCCAACAATGAGCCCACCATGTGCTCCAGAGCTCAAACGCACGGTCCTGAAACACAACACAGCCTCACCAAGCCCAGAGTCAGAGCCACAGAACACCTGTCCCAAGAGACCCTTCTTGAGGAGTTCCCCTTGTGGCGCAATGGTTAACAAATCCGACTAGGAACCATGAGGTTGCGGGTTCGATCCCTGGCCTTGCTCAGTGGGGTAAGGATCCAGCGTTGCTGTGAGCTGTGGTGTAGGTCTCAGACGCAGTTCTGATCCCAAGTTGCTGTGGCGTGGGCCGGTGGCCACAGCTTCAATTCGACCCCTAGCCTGGGAACCTCCATGTGCCATGGGAGCGGCCCAAGAAATGGCAAAGAGACAACAAAAAAAAGAGAGAGACACTTCTCGAAAGAAACCCATGGTCTGCTAAATCGGAGCAAGCCCTCAGATTTTTTTGGAAGTTCAAAAGGTGCTCCAGGAATGATGGATACGGATCTCTAGAAAAGACCCAGGAACTTGCTGGAACAGGCGTCTATTGACCAAAACTGGCAAAACCAGAGTATGGCAATGACTAGTACCATAACCAGCTGTAACCCTTAAGAGTTAAAGTGGGGGTGCAGGGCGCGCAGTGATATGGACGAATAACTGGGGGGAAGGAACAGCTCTATTGCATCAAGCAGCCTCTAAGGGTTTCTCCACAAACTCATATTAATTATTATTAATTAATGAGTCAAATATTTACTAATTTTTTTTTTTTTTTTTTTTTGCTTTTTAAGGGCGCACCCATGGTATACAGAGGTTCCCAGGCTAGGGGTCGATTCAGAGCTGTAACCACTGGCCTATACCACAGCCCCAGGATCCGAGCCATGTCTTAGACCTACACCACAGCTCACGGCAACGCCGGATCCTCAACCCACTGAACGAGGCCAGGGATTGAACCGGAAACCTCATGGTTCTTAGTTGGATTTGTTTCTGCTGCGCCACAATGGGAACTCCTCAAACTTTATATATTTGATATACAATACTTTATATACATAATGGTATAGAATCTTATTTACAGAAACCTGGCAGACATCACCTTAACCAAATGGTCAGTGTTAACATGACGGGGATTGGGACAAATCAAGGTCATGACCTCTCTGAAAACAGAGCCCCTGAAAGAATGTGACATCCCTTCCCTGGGTCTCCTGCCCCTCCTTGCCCCGCCCAAGTCACGTGGAAGCATCAGACAAGCCCAGGCTCAGGGACAGTTTGTACAGGAAGTAGCCTGTTCCTTTCAAAAAGTGCCCCACAGGGATTCCCATTGTGGCTCAGTGGAAACAAATCTCACTAGTCTCTGTGAGGATGCAGGTTTGATCCCCGTCCTTGCTCAGGGGGTTAAGGATCCAGCGTTGCCGTGAGCTGTGGTGTAGGTCGCAGATGTGGCTTGGATCTCACGTTGCTGTGGCTGTGGTGTACGCTGGTGGCTACAGCTCCGATTAGACCCCTAGCTTGGGAACCTCCACATGCTGTGAGTGCGGCACCCCCGCCAAAAAAAAAAGTGCCCTGGAGGCAAAAGGTCAGTGGCAGACCATTCTTTCAATTGTGCGTCAAACTCCTGGTACCTGCGACAATGCCTGGCACGCAGCATGTGCTCAAGAAATATCTGTTGAATACAATCACATGATGTGACATGATGTGGGGCTGATCAGGCACTCGGCACGGGGCTGGAAGGCTCAAAGACTTGGTATCCACTCAAAACCCCAACTTGCCTTTCCAGCAGAGCTGCCCTGAAGACCAAGGAAGGAGGGGTGGGGGTGGGGCGGTGGGGCCGAGATGCTGGTTTCCTTTCCCAAGACCCAGACACTTTCCCTCTCCCGAAATCACGGACCCCCACAGCATCCTGCAGCACGATGGCAAAGGTGTCACTCTAGCCCCAGTTTTGAATAAAGAAAAACAGAGAGATCAAGAAATATGCTCGAGGAGTTCCCGTTGTGCCTCAGCGGTAATGAACCCGACTAGGATCCAGGATCGATCCCTGGGTTCGATCCCTGGCCCCGATCCCTGGCCCCGCTCCGTGGGTTAAGGATCTGGCGTTGCCGTGAGCTGTGACGTAGGTCGCAGACGCAGCTTGGATCGAGTTGCTGGGGCTGTGGTGTAGGCTGGCAGCTGCAGCTCAGACTTGACCCCTAGCCTGGGAACTTCTACAGGCCGTGGGTGTAGCCGTAAAAAAAAAAAAAATTGTGCTCAAAGTCACCCAGCAGAAGGGCTGTCATGGTAAGTCCTCCCAAAACGTGTGAGGGCATCAAGCAACGTCCTCAGGGCACACTAAACCGTGACGTCTACAGCGGCCAGGGTGTTATCTCTGATCTGTTTCAGAGGCCACAACCAGACTTAGGAGGGTACACACCCACTCCCACACCCTCACGCGCACATGCTCACAACTGGCTTCACAAGGATGGGCGGGTGCTGCCTCACAGGGGAAACCATGGCTCAGAGGCAGCAGCAAGGCCTCTCTGAACTTCACGGGGGATGGAGGACAAAGGCGCAGAAAGTAAAGGAATTAAAGAGAATAAGTACCAAGTGATCAAGGTAAGGCACCTGACAAGAAGAAATAATTTTTTTGGTCTTTCTCTTTTTTTTAAGGCCACATCCACAGCCTGTGGAGGTTCCCAGGCTAGGGGTCAAATAGGAGCTGCAGCTGCTGGCCCACACCACAGCCGCAGCAACACCAGATCTGAGCTACATCTGCAGCCTACATCACAGCTCATAGCCACACCAGATTCTTAATGCACTGAGCAAAGGATCGAACCTGCGTCCTCACGGATACTAGTCAGATGGGTTTCCACTGAGCCACAATGGGAACTCCAAGAAGAAATAATTTCAAGTTCACACCCTGGATTGTGGGGGTATGGACGTGTTGGGGTTGGGAGGGGTCTCAGGGGTCGCCTGCCTGGCCCAATGGCCAACCCGAACAGGGGTGCCTGTCAGTGTCCCATCTCTGACATGCTGCATCCAGCTTCTGCTTGCATTCCTCCACGGACGGGGTGCTAACCCTCAGGTCATTTCTGAGCAGAGCTTTCCTGTTTGGAAACAGCTTCCCGGGGTGGAACTAGAGATTCTCATACTAAGTGAAGTAAGTCAGAAAGAGAAAGATAAATACCATATGATATCACTGATCTCTGGAATCTAATATACGGCACCCATAAACCTTTCCACAGAAAAGAAACTCATGGACTTGGAGAACAGACTTGTGGTTGCCAAGGGGGAGGGGGAGGGAGAGGGATGGACTGGGAGTCTGGGGTTAATAGATGCCAGCGATGGCCTTTCGGAATGGATACGCAATGAGATCCTGCTGTGTAGCCCTGGGAACTCTATCTAGTCACTTGTGATGGAGCAGGATGGAGGAGAATGCGAGAAAAAGGATGTATATGTATGTGTGATGGGGTCACGTTGCTGTACAGTAGAAAAATTGACAGAACACTGTAAACCAGCTATAATGGAAAAAATGAAAATCATTAAAAAAAAGAAAAGAAAAAGCTTCTTGACGTTGAACCAAGCATTTGTGGGTAACATAATCCTGCTGGTCACGTGTTCACATTCTGCTTGACCCTTTGCCAAAAGCACTAGAATTTTACCTTAATGAGTCTGCCCAAGAACCGTGCAAGATGCATTGTTATTCCTACTTTCCTCTTGAAGAAGCTGAGGCCAGTGAGGTCAAATAGCTTAACCAGCAGGTCCCACAGCTGGCGAAAGGGCAGGGCTAGAGTCAGAATCCAGGTCTGCTGGCTTCTGAGCTCAAAGAACATTCCAATGTCTCAATTCCTTCAGCTTTTCTGAGGATCACAGACCGAACCCAACAAGATGAACGGACATGAGTCATGAGTGGAAATGAGCCCTTCCATTAATACATACAAAATGTTCAGAAGGAAGCAGCTTGGTCAAACCTGCTTCCTTCTGAACATTTTACATATATTAACTTGATACTCAAAACAGCTCTTCTAGCTAAAGTCATATTAACAGAGATATGAGAGCCAGGACAAGGGAGGTGACAGTCCCCAATCATAACTGTGCATCCCTTAGGAAGAGACCCTGTGGATCTCAAGCCTGTCCAGAGGATGACAAGTGACACAGAGAGGGGCCCCCAAATCCCAGCGGGCCTAAAAGGCTCTCCATCCCTAGCCTCCCCATGAATTTCACATACAACATTGACTGCAGTATTTAAGCATGCCAGGTTTCTAAATGTTTTACATAGATCAGTTCGATATTTAAAATAACCCTACGAAGCAGCTACTGTTACTTTTTCCTATTCTCAGATGAGGAAACCAAGGCTCAGAGAAGTTAAGTGACTTGTCTGAGGTGGCAGGGAGGTGACAGTCCTAGCATCTGAACAGGGGCAGTCAGGCTCCAGGGCCTTGGGCTCTCACCACTCTCCCTCCATGTTTAGGAGGTCACTGACCCATCTGAACCTCTAATGCAAACTCCAAGGCCTCTTTCTAGAAAAGTGACATGGTCAACTTTGCTTTCCATTTCAGCAGCTCACACAGAAGTTCCTAGGGCCCAAAGCAAGGACTCCAGGTCAAACGCTCCCTCTAAGTGCTGATTGATTTTTTTTTTTTTTTGGAGGGGGGGTTGTTTTCAACAGGGTTGTGTCAAGATTTTTTTTCCAAACCCAGCCTGGGGCTGGGAAGAAGGATGGAATGAGGGGAAGGGGGGGAGCTGGGGGAGGCGGGGGCAGGGTGCAATTAGCAATTACTGCAAACATGAGTCACCCCGTTTCTTCTCCACGATGCAGCCAGAGTCATTTTATTTATTGATTTATTTTTAATTTTTTTGTCTTTTTGCCTTTCCTAGGGCTGCACCCACAGCATATAGAGGTTCCCAGGCTAGGGGTCTAATTGGAGCTGTTGCTGCCGGCCTATGTCACAGCCACAGCAACGCCAGATCCGAGCCACATCTACAACCTACACCACAGCTCATGGCAATGCCAGATTCTTAACCCACTGAGCGAGGCCAGGGATTGAACCCGAAACCTCGTGGTTCCTAGTCGGATTCGTTAACCACTGATTCATAAGGGGAACTCCCAGAGTCATTTTAAAATCAGAACAACCATGAACTGCCAGCTCACTTTATTAGCCTCTGGCTCCTGAAAGACGTCTTTCCCCCAGGGCCTCAGGTCCCCAGGGGTTCACAGCCCATCCAAGAGCAGCACCTCTGACTCAGCATCAAATCCAAGCCCCAGAATGAAAACAGCCAATCCAAAAGGGGACACACGGGCTGATTCCATTTATGTAAGCTTCTTGAAATGACTGAATTATGGAAATGGTGAACAGAGTAGTTGCCGGGGGTGGGGAGGGGGGGTTGGGGAGGAGGGGGGATTGGGGGGGTTGGGGGGGGCTGGCAGGGAAGGAGGGAGGTGTGGCTATAAAAGGGCAACACGGGGCTCCTTGCAATGACAGGATTGTTCTGTATCTCACTGGGACGCTGGAGACCAAAAACCGAGCACGTGATCAAATTAAATACAAATCAGACAAAACCAATATAAATAACACATGTGTACACGCCCACAGGAGCGCAGGTAAAACAGGCAAGCTGAGAAAAGTCAGTGGATTATATGAATGTCCATGTCTTGGTGGTGCTATTGAACTATAGTTTTGTAACCAATTTCATAGAGTTTTACTCTCGGGGGAAACAGAGCATAGGGGATCTGTCTGTATTGTTTCTTACAACAGTGTGTGAGTCTAAAAATTACAGTAAGAGGGAGTTCCCATCGTGGCTCAGCGGTTAACGAATCTGACTAGCATCCATGGGGGATGCAGGTTCGATCCCTGGCCTTGCTCAGTGGGTTATGGATCCTACGTTGCTGTGGCTGTGGCAGAGGCGGGCAGCTACAGCTCTGATTCGACCCCATATGCCGCCGTTGCGGCCCTATAAAGCAAAACCAACCAACCAACAAAAAAACCCAAAAAACCCCACAGGGTCTGTCGTACTGTGCCTACTAACTGAATATTCACTGCTAACCCATAACTGATTGATCAGACAGTTAATTAATGGCACTAGGCCTACTTTTGACAAGTCCACTGTCCCTATTAAAATTACGGTTACAATTTCATTGCTGTGGCTTGTCCTAGGCCGGCAGCTACAGCTCGGATTCGACCCCTAGCCTGGGAACCTCCACCTGCCGAGGGAACGGCCCTAGAAAAGGCAAAAAGACCAAAATAAATAAATAAATAAAAAATTACGGTAAGATTGAAAGTTTAATAAAACGCAAAAAAACCCCAAACCACCCATACCTCCTGATGGTCTGGCCCCTGTGACTCCTCTAGGGTGCCCTCCTTCTGTCCCAATGACACACACCCCTGTCCATTTCCTCCCTCGAAGGCCTGACACCCAGAAACATCACACAGTGAGGGCTCCCTCTTTACGTCTTATCACAGCACCCTGTTTATTTCTGCTGATACTTATCTCCATCTCTAATCATGTCACTGAGGTTATATGTATGAATGTTTATTTTATTTCAGGATGTAGATGGCAAAGATAGAAAGATTTGACGGCAGAAAGGTTTTCAGCCTCCCCAGGTCGAAACACACCATGGAAAAAAAAAAAAAAGTAAGCAAAAGACAAGCCAAAACGTAGCAACATACATTATAGACAATAAAGGGCCTTAATATATAAAGAGGCCTTACAAATCAATAAGACAATCATCCCTTGAAGAAAAATAGCCATGGTCATTGCTTTGTCTCCTGTGCCTAAACAGTGCCTGACAAATACACAGTCCATGCTCATGAAACATCTGTTAAATGAATGATGGGTTAAAATTCGATAATGAGTACAATCATCTCTTTTGAAACAGGGAGTATGTACCAAGCCTTTGCCCATCATTATTATCGTGTACATATAGTGCCCTTTATGTGCCTCAATGGTTCTAAGTGCTCACGATACATGAAGCGATATAGTTCTCACAACTTTATGAAGCAGGTACCATGAAAATCCCCACTTTAACAATGAAGAGATGGAGGCACAGAGAGGTTAGGGCCCTTGCTTGTGGTCACAGAGCTAGGATTTGAACCTAGAGAGTCTCACCCCAGAACCCATGCACCTAAGCACTGCCTCTCAAGTGGAGTCCCTGCAGCCCTGGTACGTGGTGTTATTGGCCCCACTGACCAAAGAGGAAGCTTGAAGCCTCGGGAGGGCAAGTGCCAAGGCCAAGGTCATGGGGTTCGGAAGCGGCAGAGTGGATGAAAGCCTAAGCCAGGAAGAAGCAGAGGCACCCAGGGTGGGAAACCACCCCTGCTGGCAGGGAAACACGCTTAACTCACTCTTATTCAGGGGGGAGGATGAGTGGCGAGTCTTGAAATGTCAGAAGCCAGCAAGCGACACAGAAGTCACCAGCAAGCAGGGCTCTCTTCCTAAGTCAGCTCAGCGGGGTGTCTGGGCCTCCTGCTCCTCTTCCCTGTCTTGGCTGCAAACCAGCTCGACTCAGAGGAGGTGGGGGGTTGAATCAGCAGCAGACAGGATGCAGCCAGTCCCGTGACAAGAAGGCATGCAGAGAGGAAGCCTGGGACAGCGGGAGCTGGGGGAGGGGGTGACCTCCTCCCTCGGGAGCTGCTGACCCCTGCAGCTCCACAATCTTAAGCCTGGCCTGAAGCTTCCTCTGGTCTCTGGGACAGCTGAGCTGGGCTGGCAGGGAGCCAGAGACACACTTCTCCCCGGGGCAGCAGCCTTCCCAGAACTGCTGCCCAGCCAGGGTTCCCAGAACCAGTAGCCACGTCAGCAGCCCCACCCAGGACTGTAAGGCAGGCCAGGCCAGGGCCCCAAAATGGCCTGGGCTCTGCCTGCCTGCCCCCCGCCCCCCCAGCCCAGAGAGCAGAGGGGAAGGGTGGCGGCAGGCAGCTTCAGCTGCCTCCAGGAGCAAGAATCGGCCACCTCCCTCTGCCAAAGAGCCCATCGGGCTTCCGGCATACCTACTGTGTGCTCCCGAGTGCTCCTCACCCACTCGCTCAAGGCCCTGGGTATTCTAGTTGCAGGTGTTTTCTGAGCACCTGCGCTGTGCCAGCTACAACAGATGCGGAAAAAGGCCAGCCAGCCATCCATCCATCCATCTTCCTTCTTTCCTTTAACAAATATTTGAGCGAGAAGAGAAGTTACTGGAGGGTTCTGGGCACAGACATGAGATTTTGAAGGCTCCCTCTGGCCTGTGGAGTCAAAGACAGAAGCAGGGACCAGTGAGGAGGCCACTGGGCTCCTCCAGGCAGCAGGTGCCAGGCGCGCCAGGGTGGTAGGGAAGAAGAGGTAGGAATGGGTTGGATTCTAGATTTTTTTTTTTTTTGTCTTTTCCAGGGCTGCTCCCACGGCATATGGAGGTTCCCAGGCTAGGGGTCCAATTGGAGCTGTAGCCACCAGCCTACACCACAGCCACAGCAATGCCAGATCCTTTACCCACTGAGCCAGGCCAGGGATCGAACCCGCAACCTCAAGGTTCCTAGTCGGATTCGTTAACCACTGTGCCATGACGGGAACGCCTCTAGATTTGTTTTGAAGGTAGAGGCCATAGGCTTTGCTGACAGAATGGAGTGTGGGGGCTGAGTCGGTGAAAAGGGGACTAGAAGGGGTCAGGAGTGACTCTGAGGCTTTGGACCAGAGCCACTGAAAGGATGGCAGTGCCGCTTACGAGCTGGAGTGGGCGGTGGGAAGAACCCGTGTGAGGAATGGGCATCATCAGATACCTAAGAGGCTGTGAGGATGGAGCTGTCAGTGGGAGGGGCTGGCCGGGGAGGTCCCCCAGGTCCTACAGGGTTGGGGTGTGTGTGGGCAGAAGGGTGATAAATGAAGACGAATCTTCCGGGGGAGGGGTGGTGGCGATCGGAGAGGGAGGAAGAATGGCCCCCAGAAGGCTCAGTGGGTTCCGTGTGGGCAGGGAACGTGTTTGAGCCTCTGTACACAGAAAGCCTTGCCCAGTGCCTGGCACAGAGCAGGCACCCAAGATATGACCATGAATGAGCATTATCCTTACATCCTGCTTCCTTCGTGCCAGGTGCTGCTGGAGGATGCTTTAACATCACTTCTAGGAAACTATGCTTTTTTTTTTTTTCTTTTTTTTTTTTTGCTTTGTAGAGCTGCCTCTGCAGTTCCCAGCCTGCAGAATCAGAGCTGCAGCAGCCAGCCTACCCCACAGCCACAGCAACGCCAGATCCGAGCCGCATCTGCAACCTACACCACAGCTCCTGGCAACGCCAGATCCTTAACCCACTGAGCGAGGCCAGGGATGGAACCTGCATCCTCATGGATCCCTGTTGGGTTCATTACCGCTGAGCCACAACGGGAACGCTGAGATAACTATGCTTCTTAACCCCGTTTTAGAGATTCTGAAGGCTCCTAAGAGGGGTGTGTGTGGCCCATTTCCCACCCAATGAGACTGGCCCTTAGCTACAGAAGGATTCACAGGGGTTAAGGCAGTGAAGTCCGCAAGGCTGGCAGACAACGATTCAGACTCCATCCAGGCAGCAGGGAGCCACTGAAGGCTATTGAGCAGGAGATGAGCTGCTTTCCAGAGAGCCCACTCTGAGCTGTGTGGGGAGAATGACCTAGGGGCGAGAGGCCGGCAGCTGGCAGAGGACGGGCTGCAGAAGGGGTTGCGACTCCAGCTCTGTTTGGAAAGTGGATGTGGGGCAGAGATTGATGATGATTGGTGGCTGGGAGCTGGGGGCAGGGCGGATGGATGGTGGGGGGTGTTGGGAAGAGGAGCAGGCTCCCTGGGAAAGACCGTCCACTTTGCAGCACTGTGGACCCGGTGAGGCCAAGTGGGTGGTGGGCCCCAAGAAGCATCCAGGGGAGGCAGTATGTCGTAGCCACCAGGAGCTTGGAAGGAAGGTTCACGCCAGAGACTGGCTTGCAGGTCATCAGCTGTGGCTGAAACCCGGGGTAGGGGGTGTGCGGGGTGAGACGCAGCTTTGTTTGGAGGCAGGAGAGGGCTGGAGACGGTGGACCTCCTTCATGGCACGGGCTGGGCCAGACCCCCAGAAGCGGGCAGCATCTCTGGGACAGGCTGGCATCTTATGCCAAGAGCCCCTTTATAGCAATAGGGACACGCACACTGGCTGTGGACACGCTGAGTCCAAGCGGCCAGTGGGACCCCTGCAGAGGCATCCAGGTGACACCGTCTCGGATCCTGGAAGCCACGTCCACCTTCAAACGTACCACTGGCCCCAGGGAGGAGGCTGAGCCTGCAGACTCACATGCAGACACCACCTGCTCAGGAACAGCATCCAGCCTCCATCACTCTGCAACCTCTTGTGTTATTTCTCTGCCCGGCACTTACTCCTCGTAGCCTATCACACACGCATGCGTGCTGCGCACTGTCCAAAGCCCCCAGAGGATGCCAGCTCTTGCAAGGCCAGAGGCTGTGCCCACCTTGTTTGCTGCGCTAGCCCTACAGCCTGGCACACAGTTGCGTGGGCGGGGGTGTCGACAGATATTTGCTGAACAAAAGAATGAATGAATGAACTGCCCCCGGCTGCCTGCAGCCTTCCGTCCCTGATGGAGGTAAGGATACAGCATTTTCCGCCTCCCCCTGAGGGATAAATGCTCACCAATTCTGGCTCAGAGTTTCCTGAAATACCCTGATGCAGGCACTGCCCCCCCCCCCCCCCCCCGCCGCCATCTCGGCCACCCAGGTGGTGGGGGGAGGGGAGGGGAACGGACTTCCAGGAAGGTGGTAATTGGGCATTACCATGGGCATTACTCATTGCCCTGAGTAGCAGAAGCAAGAGAGGTCTGGCCCCAGGAAGCTGATTCGATTTTGGCTGTCTTAGTGACAGTCGCAGCTCCCAGGGCACCTCCTTCCTGAGGTCTGCAGAAGCCACATGGTTGCCTCTGCCTCTCTTGGTTCCTTGAGTCTTTAGAGACCATGCCCTGAGCCCTTCTACCTGGGGGTTCTACTGTCGCGCCCCCCCCCGCCCCCCGAGGAACATGGAAAGTGCAACTTTTATTATTATTATTATTATTATTATTGCTTTTTAGGGCCACACCCGCGGCACATGGAAGTTCCCAGGCTCGGGGTTGAATGGGAGCTCCATCTGCCGGCCTATGCCACAGCCACTGCAACATGGGATCCGAGCGGCAGCTGTGACCTACACCACAGCGAATGGCAGTGCTGGATCCTTAACCCCCTGAGGGAAGCCAGGGATTGAACCCCAATCCTCATGGAGCCTAGTCCGGCTCATTAACCACCGAGCCACAACGGGAACTCCCTGGAAGATGCAATTCTCATCATTCCCTTTGGAGACATGGGGAAAGTGAGGCCCAGAGAGGTTCAGGAACCTGCTTAAGGATGCACAGCTAGTAAGTGATGTGCCTGGGAACTGAACCCAGATCTTTTGGCTCTGGAGTCCACAGCACAGCTCCCAAGGAGGAAGCAGCCATAAACTCGATCCTTTTATACGCCTCCCTATTTTCTCTTCCCAGCAAGCCCCATGTGAAAGATGTGGTCAAACATTCACTGTCCCGAGGAGGAAAGTAAGGCTCGCCGGGGGGGCGGCGGGGGCGGGGGCGGGGGGGGGGTCAGAAATAGTCCCAAGGTGACGGGCAGGAAGTGATGAACTAGAACTTGGCCTCCACCACTGTTTGCTCAGCCTTTGCAGGGAGTGTGTCTCAACAGTGACCAGGACTTTGTCCCCTGAGCAAAGCCAAAGCAGCAGCACATCAGCACAGATAAGAGCTCTCTGTTCAGGTTCTGTCTGCAGACAGGAGGGGGTGGGGGCGGGGCGCTCCCTCCTGTTCCTTCTGGTGCCTCGATCTTTATCATTCCTGGCACGTCCGGGGACACAAAGGCATGTGGGGCCACCCACGTGGGCAGGGACCTTAGAGCATCTAAGATGTGGAAACTTAATTCTGGGCTGAAGCGCGTGGATTTCACACGAACTAGCTGGGGGACCTTGGCGAGCCGGGGTCCCCTTAGAGCCTCGGTCTCCTTATCTGTGAAATGAGGGCAGAGCTGTGTGCGTCATAGTGGTTGAGGGGAGACAAAGCGACAGGGGCTGACAGGGCTGGGCAGAAGAGGCCTGGGACAGTGCTGACAGAGCAGGTGGCAAAAGGTCATCTCCAAGCGGCCAGTAACCCCTCTGAGACCCTGAGTACGTGGCAGCTGCTGTGACAGCACAGACAGAGCTCACAGGTACAAGCTGAGCAATGGAAGCCGGGCTCAAAAGGACAATACCGATTCCATTTCTGTAAAATTCAAAAGGAGACATAGAGTGCCCGTTGTAGCGCAGAGGAAACGAATCTGACTAGGAACCATGAGGTTGCAGGTTTGATCCCTGTCCTAGCTCAGTGGGCTGAGGATCCGGTGTTGCCATGAGTTGTGGTGTAAGTCGCAGATGGGGCTCGGATCTGGTGTTGCTGTGGCTGTGGTGTAGACTGTGGCTACAGCCCCAATTTAACCCCTAGTCTGGGAACCTCCATATGCTGCAGGTGTGGCCCTAAAAAAAGACAAAAGACAAAAAAAAAAAAAAAGCAGACAAACCACTCCGGGGATTAGTGGTCAGGAAAGTGTCCCAGGGGAGGGCAGGGCAGGAGAGAATCTTCGGGGGGGGGGGGGGCGCTGGTCGTACTTTGTTTCATGTTTGAATTATTCATGCTTGTGTCGCCTTGGTGAAAAATGCATGAAGCTGGGCTCTTGTCTGCATGGATACTGCAATCAAAAGTAAAAGATAAGGAAATCCCGTCGTGGCTCAGTGGTTAACGAATCCGACTAGGAACCAGGAGGTTGCAGGTTCGATCCCTGGCCTTGCTCAGTGGGGTAAGGATCCGGTGTTGCCGTGAGCTGCGTTGTAGGTTGCAGATGCGGCTCGGATCTGGCGCGACTGTGGCTGTGGCCATGGCTGGCAGTTGTCGCTCCGATTGGACCCCTAGCCTGGGAACCTCCATGTGCCATGAGTGTGGCCTTAATAAGAAAAAAAAAAAAAAAAGTAAAAGATTAAACAGACGGATGGGAGGGAAGGGAACAGGGCAGCAGGTGTACAAGGCGATCGGGTATATCTGTGAAGGGCCTCGGAACAGCTGGTTCTGAGCGTGGATCCTCCAAGATCCTGGAAGCCACGCCCGGTAACACTTCAGGTCCCCCTCGGCCTTTGCATGGGACCCCTTAGCCTTCTAGCGACCTGCCTCCAGCAGGGACATTCACTGCCACTGGGGGCAGCTCCCAGCCACCTCTCATAGCCACAGAGAGTCCCCTCTTTCAGAGTTAACTCAAATGTCTAAGAGAACTCAAGACTCATGGCTGCAGGGAGCAGGGAGGGGACAAGTGGCAACCGCGTCCCCATCCTCAAAGGCAGCTGCCACTCAGCTTTGCACCCTGTAAATGAAGGCCTGGGCACGGCTAGCTCTTTCGACTTTTCAAAAGAAGCTAGAAATCCAGATTTTTACCTATATTACCTCCATTTTTAAATGTTCAGGTTTTTTTCTTCTTTTTTCTTTCGGCCGCAGGTGCAGCGCATACATGGAAGTTCCTGGACCAAGGATCGCATCTGTGCCGCAGCTGCCACCTATACCACAGTTGCGGCAACGCCAGGTCCTTGACCCATTGTGCCACAGGGGATCTCCTAAATGTTCAATTTAAAAAAACCACACCCCACATTCGTGGTCCCTCTTTGGCTTACGACCACCAGCTAGCATCCTCCTGGGTGGGTGGGTGTCCTGAGATGCCAGGAGACCCCACCTAGAGGAAAGGAGGGCAAGGTAAGACCCCTGCACCCTCCCTAAGCGCTAGTGCCCGCTTCCCTCTGTCCCTGTGGGAGGCGGTTGTTATGGTGATGAGAGGCGGTTGTTATGGTGATGAGAGGCAGCAGGGCTGGAGGGAGACACGCCATCATTTTGTCGGTGAGGGTTCCAAAATTTTATAAGACCCCCCTGCCTTCCTCCTCAGCGGGGGGTGGTCAAGGGGGTCAAAGAGCAGTCCTTACGTGCTCCCACTTCTACCCTAGGTCCCCCAAATGTACCACAGACTCCCCCACTTCCCTCGGGCCATCTCTTCTGCCTCTGGGTGCCCTCCTCCTATGCCGCCCTCCCAGGATGTTCCTGGCCAAACCCAACTCTTTCCTCTGCTCAGCTCACAGCTCTGCCTGTCCTCTGTCCCGGCACCCTTTGCATCCTCATAAAGAGTGAGTTATACCTGTCATTTGTCACCCTTTCCAGACCCAAAGTCCTCCAGGCCAGGGACTGTGTCTTACTCACGTCTCTTTGTAAACACAGGAGGCAGCCAACCAATGCCGGCGAAACCAAAGTCTTCTGCTCCCCCATTGTGGGTGTGTTCCCCCAGCTCTATTACGCATATGCCATTCTCACTGCCGGGAAGGCTGGCCCATATCTAAACCCAATGGCTAATAAGTCTACAAGGATTATACAATGCCTTTCACATTCGCCATGTGCCCCAATTTCCACAAAAACCTTAGAGAAGGGCAACGCGAGTCATGTTCCCATTTTATGGATGAGGAAATTGAGGCCCAAAGAGGGAAAATGACTTACCCAAGATTATTGAGCAAAGGGGTTGCAGGGCTGAGGATGAGATGCAAGTTTCTTTTTTCTTTCTTTTTTTTTTTTTTTGTCTTTTTAGGGCCACACCCACAGCATATGGAGGTTCCCAGGCTAGGGGTCGAATCAGAGCTGTAGCCACTGGTCTACACCAGAGCCACAGCAACGCCAGATCCGAGCCGCATCTTCGACCCACACCACAGCTCACGGCAACCCCAGATCCTTAACCCCCCACTGAGCCAGGCCAAGGATCGAACCCGCAACCTCATGGTTCCTTGTTGGATTCGCTTCTGCTGTGCTAAGATGGGAACTCCTTGCTTTTGTTTTTAAACTCATGTGGCTTTCGGGCTGGGGTCAAAGAAAAGTCATACAACTTTAGAGGGCAAGGAAAGAAAAGAAAGAATTTGAAAATTAGTCAAGAAAAATGCAAATAAAGAGAGTAGATACAGGAATATTAATACTGAATAAAATAGAATTCAAGGCATCAGAGTATTAAAAGAGAGGGAGGTCCCGTTGTGGCTCAGCAGAAACAAACCCAACTAATATCTATGAGGATGCAGGTTCGATCCCTGGCCCCACTCAGCAGGTTAAGGATTTGGCCTTGCTGATCTGTGGTGTAGGTCACAAACACGGCTCGGATCCTGAGTTGCTGAGGCTGTGACATAGGCTGGCAGCTGCAGCTATGATCTGACCCCTAGCCTGGGAACTTCCATGTGCCACACCTGCAGCCCCCCCCCACCCCCCAAAAAAGAAAAGAAAAAAAAAGTATTAAAAGAGAGAAAGGTAGCAGTTTTATACTGATAAGAAGAGCAACCCAAGAAGATATAAATATCATGACCCCTCTTCTATTCATGTATTTTATTTATATGCACCTAACAGCACAGCTTCCAAAAAATGAAGCAAAAAAGTAAGAAAAGGCCAAGGAGAAATGAACAGATCCTCTATCACAATTGGAGATAAATCAGGTAGAGAAAATTATATAAAAAGAGAAAAGACAAATGATATAATTAATAAGCGTGATCTAAACATATTTCTAGAACTTGAACCCAACAAAAATACGCATCCTTTCAAATACAAGAGGAACAGAAAAATTGACCAGAAAACCCTACAACGAAGATCTCAACAAATTCTCCATCACTGACATCACAGAAGCTACAAATATTGACCATAATGCACTACATTGTGAAATCAACAATAAAAAGACAGGAGTTCCCATCATGGCGCAGTGGTTAACGAATCTGACTAGGAACCATGAGGTTGCGGGTTCGGTCCCTGGCCTTGCTCAGTGGGTTAAGGATCCGGCGTTGCCGTGAGCTGGGGTGTAGGTCGCAGACACCGCTCGGATCCTGCGTTGCTGTGGCTCTGGTGTAGGCTGGTGGCTACAGCTCCGATTAGACCCCTAGCCTGGGAATCTCCAATGCCATGGGAGCGGCCCTAGAAAAGACAAAAAAAAAAAAAAAAAAAAGGAACAATAAAAAGATAACTTAAAAAATTCCATCCACCTTAAAAAAAATTATAAAGCACATAACACTCTTAATCAAAAGGGAAACTATAAACTGTTGTAGTAGTAAATGATGTTGTATAATAAGACCTGTGGAATGAAGCCACAGCAATACTCAGAAAAAAATTAGAGCCCGAAGTAGATTCATTAGAAAATAAGAAAGACTGAGAACAATTGTCAGCCTCAAACAAGGACTATCAAAATGGAAGAAACCTTGAGTGACAGCAGCTCATGCAGAAGAGCGATCTGGAGAATTTAGCTGACAAATCCACTATGAGCCCCAATCCAGGCTGTATCAACAGAGGTATGGGCTCCAGAGCCTAGGAGGTGACAGTCTCCCTCTTCTCTTCCTGAGCAGGCTTTGGAGGAGGCAATAGTTTTTATGTGGGACTCTGAACCAATTGCATGTTGAACAGACAACTTGTTGATCAGATTAAACAGTTTACAACTCCCTTATCAGGAAGAAGGACTGAATGAGAGATGCCTAAACAGAGAGTCCAAAACAGAGAACTATTGCGCTGGGGTCAGAGACCACGGTGCCTACCTCCAAGGAGCAGACCCAAAGCCAGAAAGTGAAAGCTCCTCAAACGCTAATTTGGCTAAATTCCAGGAAAACTCTCATCTCAGAGCTGTCCTCAAGCAGAAATCTGCCTTCTAGTGTATTCCCCAGAAACAAGACTGTCAGGAGGCTGAGGGTCCCTGGACTTGCAGTGCTGCCCCCTGCAGAGACTTGATGTCTCTCTTCCCCAGGGAAGTTCCATTTCCTCTTTTATTTATTTATTTTAATTTATTTTTTATTTTTTTGTCCTTCTGCCTTTTCTTGAGCCACTCCCACGGCATATGGAGGTTCCCAAGCTAGGGGTCTAATTGGAACTGTAGGCACTGGCCTGAACCACAGCCACAGAAACTCAGGGTCCGAGCTGCATCTGCAACCAACACCACAGCTCACGGCAACGCCGGATCGTTAACCCACTGAGCAAGGCCAGGGATTGAACCCGCCACCTCATGGTTCCTAGTCGGATTCACTAACCACTTCGCCACGACGGGAACTCCTCCATTTCCTCTTTTAAAAAGACAGAACAGTTCCCTGGCAGCGTCCGGAAACCCGCAGGCCTGCTACAGTTCTCCACATGGGTGCTGGTGACAGAGCCTCTTTATTTCTAACCAAGAAATCACATTCTTTAAACTCTACTCCTGGGAGCTTGGGGTTAAGAGATGCAAACTATTGCTTCTGGAATGGATGAGCCATGAGATCCTGCTGTGTAGCGCTGAGAACTATGTCTAGTCACGTATGATGGAGCCTGATGATGGGAGAAAAAAGAATGTATATGTGTATGTGTAATTGGGTTTCACCTTGCAGTACAGTAGAAAAAAATGATATTGGGGAAATAACAAAAATCAATAAAGAAAAATAAATTTAAATAAATAAACAAACTCTACTCCTAGGGCTGGATGGCTCAGAACAGTGGTTAAACGCATAAGCTTCCAGGTCCGAAGCCTCAGATTGGAATCCAGACCTTGCCACTGCTACTTCTTTTTTTTTTTTTTTTTTTTTTGGTCTTTTTTTAGGGCCACGCCTGTGGCATATGGAAGTTCGCAGGCTAGGGGCTGCATCGGAGCTGCAGCTGCCAGCCTACACCACAGCTCACAGCCACACGGCATCCTTAACCCACTGAGCGAGGCCAGGGATGGAACCCGCATCCTCATGGTTCCCAGTCGGGATCCTTATGGCTGAGCCACAATGGGAACACCCAGACCCTGCCGCTGCTGAGCTGCATCACGGGCAAGCCTCTCCTCTGGGCCTCAGTTTCCTCCTCAGGGAGATGGGAGGCACCCATGCATTTACCTGTTTTCAGGTAGCACAGTGTCTGATGGGGATTCGGGCTTCAACTCTCTGATCCCTACCACGCCCCCTCTGCTTTAGGGAGCCCTCACTGTCTGCTGCGCCTGGGGAGAGTGCTCATTGGTAAAAAAAAAAAAATCTGTAAAATGATTCATATACTGATTGGACCACTGTATAATGATGCCAATCCTGGCTTGACCCATGCATGGTGTGGCTGGGCAGATGGATGGCAGCTGAGCACCAGTGATGAGCTAAAGGCAGGTGGATCTTCAGCATTCGAGGACAGCTTCCATTAAACACCGTGGTAAAGACTGAGGACCCTGGAGCCACTGGGTTCACCACGGTGGGACCCCCAAACTTTCTGCACCTGTTACTTTATCTGTAAAATCTGTATAACAGCAGTTCCCACCTCATGGAGTTACTACACAAGTTGACTGAGATCATGCAGGTCTCTGCCTCCTGCTGAGCTTCCAGAACACTCTCCCCATCCCTCCTCACCTTGCTTCAATTCCATCCCACCACAGCAGCTTTCTTGCTGTGATTCAGACACACCTCAGGGCCTTTGCACTGGCTCTCCCTCTGCCAGGATCACCTTTACCACAGATCTCCACCTGTCATTTTTTTTTTTTTTTTTCAGGCCTTCCATCAAAAGTCACCTCCTCCTGGGAGTTCCCATCATGGCACAGCGGAAACAAATCCGACTAGGAACCATGAGGTTGTGGGTTCGATCCCTGGCCTCGCTCAGTGGGTTAAGGATCCGGCGTTGCCATGAGCTGACAAAAGACTAAAAAAAAGTCACCTCCTCCACTAGATGGTGAGTTCCACGCAGGCCCTCGCTCCTGTGTCAGTCACTGCTGTGCCCCCAGCCTCAGCACTTTTTTTTTTTTTTTCCCTTTTCTGGGGCTGCTCTCGCGGCATATGGAGGTTCCCAGGCCAGGGGTCTCATCGGAGCTGTAGCCACCAGCCTATGCCAGAGCCACAGCAACGTGGGATCTGAGCCCCATCTGCGACCTATACCACAGCCCACGGCAACACCGGATCCTTACCCCACTGAGCAAGGCCAGGGATCAAACCTGCAACCTCATTGTTCCTAGTCGGATTCCTTAACCACTGAGCCACAACAGGAACTTCCAGCCTCAGCACGTTTGCTGAGTTGGGTGTAAGCCATGAGCCCGGCGCTGGCACTCCAGACCTGTGCACGCCTGTCACTTTTTAGCTTTACAAACTGGCTCTTTATAAAGCCGCTGCTCAGACCCTCCTTCCCTTCAGGAAATTTGTTCCACCAAACCCTTGAATGCCAAGCTTCTCTTCACCTTGCCAGAATCCACTTCCTCCCTCTCTCCCCTGGAGCCAGGGTTAGGGGAGGGGGCAGGGCTCAGGTGCCAGCCCAGCCGGTGGCCATTCCCAGGCAGGCAGTGAGGCACATCCCCCAGCCCTGCTTTGCTGAAGACCCTGGGTTTCTTAAGCATCTACGAGGATGTGAGGAGGCCCCGGGGGGAGGGGGGTGGTGCCCAGAAGGAGAATGAGTCAGTCAGAGGCAAACCCGAAACCTCAGAAGTATCACCACTTCTTGGAAAGGCAAAAATGTGCGCGTTTAGATAGAACTCTGCGTGCAGAGCAGCGGGGACCAGCATCAGGCCCGGAAATGGGGTCGATGGGGTGGACATGACCTTTTTCTAGCATCCTCTGTGGTTCCCTCCACCTGGCCCGTTCCTCAGGGCCTCTACAACCTTGTCCTTCTAAATGTCCCTCCTTGGAGAGGCTCCCCCAGCTCCACCCTCATCCTGCTCTGCTTCTGTACCCAGCCAGCCCTGTCACTGTATGACACGGTACCTCGGGTCCACGGTTTCCTGTGTGAGATCCTGTGGGGCCAGGCGTGTTTCCAAATTCAGAATTACTCAGATGAGAGAGAAAGATCACTTTGTATAACACGGCCCCCAACAGAACCACCCCTGCCCCCTAAGGGGCCCGAGGAGGACCCGCGATCCATCACACGAGCATCTGTGCAGCGAGACCATGAGCATTCACACCAAGGAGAATAAATAAAGACTCCCTTCACGGCTCAGCGGCTAACGAACCCGACTAGGATCCATGAGGTTGAGGGTTCGATCCCTGGCCTCGCTCAGTGGGTTAAGGATCCGGCGTTGCCGTGAGCTGTGGTGCAGATCGCAGGAGTGGCTCAGATCCCGCGTTGCCATGGCTGTGGGGTAGGCTGGCAGCTGTAGCTCTGCTTAGACCCCTCGCTTGGGAACCTCCATATGCCGCGGCTGTGGCCCCCCCAAAACAAAAAACAAACCAAAAAAAGACTCCAAAGGGCTTCACATTTAGTTCACATCAGGTCTTGCTTCCAAGTGAGTGCTGAAAGCACTTCTGGTTTTCGGAGCTTATGGATTTCAAATAATAGATAAGGGATGCAGAGCTGAGGATGTCTGTGTACTGCCCTAGAAGTCAAAGTCCGGGGAGTTCCCGTCGTGGCGCAGTGGTTAACGAATCCGACTAGGAACCATGAGGTTGCGGGTTCGATCCCTGCCCTTGCTCAGTGGGTTAACGATCCGGCGTTGCCGTAAGCTGAGGTGTAGGTTGCAGACGCGGCTTGGATCCTGCATTGCTGTGGCTCTGGCGTAGGCCAGAGGCTACAGCTCCGATTCGACCCCTAGCCTGGGAACCTCCACATGCCGTGGGAGCGGCCCAAGAAATAGCAAAAAAAAAAAAAAAAAAAAAAAAAAAAGTCCAGGTGGGTAAGGACGTTGGCCAGTGCTCTCCCAGTAGCACTTGGCACCATGCCTGGCACACAGATGCCCAGTAAACATCCGATGAAGAAATGAATGAGGAAGCCAGCGGTGCCGGTTGTGAGGTCCTAACTGGGGAGAGACAGCAATCGCGGAGCTGTAGGCAAGGTACCTCCAAAACAACATTCACCCAGACCGCGCCCCCAACACCCATTTTTACTGACGAGCAAACTGAACCTCAGAGACGTTAAGCAACTTCCCCCAGAGCCCACAGGTAGGAAAAGCAGCAAGGCCACCCTGGAACCTGGGGCCCCTGTCTTCAAGCCTTCTCTCTGCCCCCGACGCAGAGAAGAAGGACTTGGCAGGAAGCAAAGCAACAGAGGGGGATACGGCCCATCTGACGCTGGGTCCCCCTGCCTCTCCAGGACCCTCCAGCCTCCACTGCTTGCAAGAACCAAGTTCGTGCAACACCTAAGCCAGCTGCCAGCCTCTCTCCCAGTGGAGCCAAGGGAGATCGGGTCAAACAAGACTAGGCTTGTCTCCACGGTCCTGAGAAACAGTCCGAAAGACGTCCCTCTCGGTCACCCCAGCGAAGTGGCACAGTGGGAAAGAACACACGTTGGGAAGGGAAGCAGGTGCAAGCTCCTGCATCTGTCACTCCTAGGCAAGGCCACCTAGGCCATATCTCTTGAGTTTTGGTTTCTTCACCTGCAAAAGGGGGAGCCGAACTCCCATTCGATGCGCTTCGGGTATTTACTTAACAAACACACCGTGTTTACTTCCTATCAGCCACTGTTCTGGGTGCTTAACATTGATGAATTCAGTCCAGCCTCACCACAATGGTATAAAGCAGACATTAGAGTTTCATAAATGGGGAAACTGAGGCCCAGGGAAGCTGGCTCCATAAGAACACAGCAAAGCCAGCACCTCAACCTGGCCCATCTGGTTCCAGAGTCCACGCTCTTAACCTCCAAGCTGCACCTCTTTGTTTGTTTTTTTTTTTGTTTTTTGGGTTTTAGGGCCGCACTTGCGGCATAGAGAGGTTCCCAGGCTAGGGGTCGAATCGGAGCTACAGCTGCTGGCCTACACCGCAGCTCACGGCAACGCCAGATCCTTCACCCACTGAGCGAGGCCAGGGATCGAACCTGCAACCTCATGGTTCCTAGTCGGATTCGTTTCTGCTGTGCCACGACGGGAACTCCAAGCTGCACTTCTTAGCAGATAACAATAGATGTGAGCATTGATTGTGGATGGATTCTGTGTTGGAAATTGTGCTAAGGGGCATATAAAACCTGACGTCATTAACTCTCATGGAAGCTCAATTTTACAAATAGGAGGAAACAAGTATGGCGGCGGGGGGGGGGGGGGGGCTTCTGTCCCTGCCTCCCTGCCCCGCCTCCCAGGCGCTATCAAGAGCAGTGGGTATTTGATCCCAAACTCTCTCCGGGGTTGGGGATTAGGGGGTGGGGGTGGGGTAGAGGGAAGTGGATCCAGGAAAGGGTCTCTCTTCTCACTTCTTGAATTCTTCATTTCAGCTCCTTTTCTGCATCTGAACACCAGGAAACCGACAGCCTTCGGGGACAGACTGCTTGGGCTTTCTGCAACCCTGGGCTTTTGCTGTACAAAACCCATCAGTTACTGAGTCACTGCCCAGAATTTGGAAATCCTCAGGTCATCCCAGACCTGCTGGGAACTGGGTGTGTTGTAACCAGGGCGACTCACCAGTGGTTTTCCCTTCCTGTGGCTTTCCCATAGCCTCCTTCTAGAGTGGGCTCTAGAGGTCAGGGCGGGGCTGAGGAATCTGCCTGGCGACGCTTAGGGATCAGACAAAGGTAAAATACACTGGCCTGCACTCCTCAGCAGGGTGTCCGAGGCCTTTCACGACGCACCCCATCTTTCCAGCCATCACTGGCTTACCCCCACTGCAGGCGACCTCCTAACCTTTACCCATGCTGTTCCCAGGGCCCCGTATGCTGTTCCCTCTCATGCTGCATCTATCAAGCTTCTCCACTCCTTTCCCCTCCGGGGGCTCACTCAGAGGTCCCCCCCGCTCCATGAGGTCTGTCCCATTGCCCCAGAGAAGGAGGATCAGCCCTCGTGTCCCTCTTTCCTCCAAGCTCCCTCCACCCCCCACCCCCCGCCAGAGTCGGAGAGCTCCTAGAGGGCAAACACCAGTGCCCTGAACAACACTCAAGCAGTGCCCTTTCCAGGTAGAAGGGATAAGCAATGAAGTCCTATGGCAAAGCACAGGGGACCACATCCTATCTCTTGGGATAGAACACGATGGAAGATGGCCTGAGAAAAAGAAGCCATGTCTGTACAGCCGAAATTGGCACAACCCTTAAATCAAACTATACAGTCATAAAGAAATAAAAATCAAACAATGTAAAAGGTTAAAAAAAAAATTAAAAAAAAGAAAGAAAAAGCAGCGCCCAGGGAGAACCCAGGGAATGCTAATGACCAAATAAATGGCTGGGGCAGGTCACCCCCTTTTCCACACCTCGGCACCCTCGTCTGTGCTCATGGGTGGGGCTGGCTGAGTTCCAGTAGCCTCTGCAGGACTCTGGAATCCTCTGCCTGTGAAGGAAACCAGGATCTACATAAACCTGAGCCTCAGGTTCCCCAGTGGACTTGAGGATTTTAATGCCCTAGCAAATGCTTGGTGCTCCTAGAAGGCCACTCACGGAGCAAAGAGTTCTGGGGGGTGCGGGGGGTCGCACCCGGCAGAGGATTCCAAAGGGCAGAGGCTGGGATTTAAACAAGGAGAGTGCTGGCCTGGGAGCGATAGCAAATTCCAGCAGCAAGCACGGAGTTTGTTGGTCCCCAGTCTCCCCTGATTCTAAGAAATAGAGATTTTGTTTAAGAAAAAAAAGAAGAAGAAGAAGAAGAAGAAGAACCTAGATTCCTGGGTTTACTGAACCTGAATCTGAATCTCACGCAAAAGAGCCTGGGAATCTGCATCTGAGTGGAATCCCCTGGAGAGTTTGTTTATGGGGTAGTTGGACAAATGCTGTTGACATGTGGAGGGCAGCTGGCTCTGGGGTTAGGATGACGGGGATTTGCGACCCGCTCGGCCCTTTCCATGTGGGCATCACTGTGGGCAAGTCGTTTGAAGTGGCCCATGCCTCAGCAGTCCTCATCTGAGAAATGGCCACAATATACACACAGCACCGACCCGAGAAGGTTATTTTGCGATTTAGCTCAGAATCCTTTCCATAGAAAGAGCTCTACAGACAGACATCGATTTAGCTCAGAATCCTTTCAACAGAATCCTTTCAAGAGAAAGAGACTGTACAGACATCCCAGCAAACGGTTGCTACTACTGCGCCCATCCAATATTCAAATAAGGAGAGCCAAGGTCCAAAGGGCCTCGTTTCCCGATTCCTGGACCTCGCACCCACATTTGGTTTTCAGATCTTTGCCCATCTTTTCTTCCCCCCGAGTCCATACCAACTTCCTGAGCGTGGGGTCGGGGGGGGGGGTGACTGCCCAGAGAAGGGGGGCTGCGTGGCCCAAGACCTGTCTCACTCCCATTCCCCTGCTCACGACGTTCCCAAGCCCCCCAAGAAGCGGCCTCTCTGAAGGGTCAGGGCGAATCGAGGGGCGCACCCGGTATCCGCGCTCCTGGAACCACCGCCCCCCACCGCGCGCGCGCCCCCGCCCCCGAGCCCTGCTTCAGCCGCGCGGCCCCGCGCTCAGAAACGAGCCGGCAGGTGGGCGATCCCCTCTGAGGATCCGGCGATCCCCGGGTCCCTACCTCCCGGGGCCCCGTCGACTGCCCAGCACTCCCTCGAGGGCCGCCGCGTGCCCGCGCCGATCCCCCGGCCTTCCACCCGCGCGCTGGCCCCGGGTCCTACCTGCGCGCTCCGAGTCCATTCGCCGAGCAGGCACCCGAGCGGGAAGTGGGGAGACCCCCAGGCGGCCGGCCCTGTTCAGGCGGCGCTGCGCGGGGCTTTCCTGGGCGCTCTGCCGAGCCCGCCTGGCTTCCTGCCTCCCGCCCCTTGCCCTGCCCATCGGCCTGCGCCGCCCCGCCCCGCGCACCCCGCGCACCCGGCGCTCCCCAGGGCGCCCTCCCGGCCGGGCTCTGACCTCCACACTGCTTTCCATGTCCATGTCCCCTGCACGCCCGCAGTTGGAGCTGGCGATCTCTCCTGGAGGCGGCCCCAGCACCCCAGCCCCGCAGCCTTCGGAGGTCCCATCCCAGTGGAGAACTCCCCAGGACTTTCCCTTGGCTCAGAATAAAATCCAAACTCCCGGGTATTGGTTCTCTTGTGGCGCAGCGGCTTAAGGATCCTGCGTGTTCACTGCAGCGGCTAGGGTCGCTGCTGTGGCGCAGGTTCGATCCCTGGTCTGGGAACCACCCACGGGGTGCGGCCCCAAAGAGAAAGCTGGGTTTTTGGTTTGTTTTCTTTTTTTCTTTTCTTTTCTTTCTTTTCTTTTTTTTTTTTTTTTTAAATCCAAGTTCCCGATGGAGCCTCTGTATTTACGGGGGGTCCCTCAGGCCCCTGCCCCTGCCCTTCCGACCGAGACCCCACCGCTACTTTAGGCACTGGGAGCAGGTGCGTTCAAGGTCGGGGAACCGGGCATCTTTAATTCTGCTCCCCTTCCCAACAGCCCGGCTTCTGCCAAATGCGGATGTGTTTCCTTCAACAAATGTTTCCTCAGAGCCTATGCTATGCCAGGCACTAGAAAAATATAGATAGTAAAACAAATCTTCAAGCAATAGCTAATACCATCTGGCCCTGCATACATTAACTCATGACTACCCTGTGAGGGCACTGTACTATTCTCCTCCAGTTTATAGATGGGGAAACTTCCTCAGAATCATGCAGCAGGTGTGGGATCTGAACCCAGGCTCCATGGACTACCAATCACTGCTCGCAAAAGCCCTGATGGAGCCGGAAGGTAGGGAAAAATATTAAAGTAGTAAATAAACTATTGCAGGCAACAAGAAGTCCCAGAGGAAAGGAAAACAGGGAGTTCCCATGGTGGCTCAGCAGAACAAATCTGACTAGCATCCATGAGGACGCAGGTTCGATCCCTGGCCTCGATCAGTGAGTTAAGGATCTGGCATTGCCATGAGCTGTGGTGTAGGCCGGCGGCTGGAGCTTTGATTGGACCCCTAGCCTGGGAACTTCTATATGCCATGGGTGTGGCCCTAAAAAAACAAAAAGCAAAAAAAAAAACCAAAAAGAAAAAAAAAAAGAAAAAAGATGGAGCAGATGTGGTTGGATGTGGAGACATCTGGGAAATCTGGAGGAAGGGAACGTGGGAGTTCTTCGCACTTGCCACTTTTCCGTAAGTCTGAAATTATGTCTAAATAAAGACTTAATGAAAACTGGGCCTTGTCCTACGGCCCTAGACATTGGGTAAAATTGTCATCTGGAACACAGCTGCACTGTTCAGGTTCCTGTCTGCACTGGCCAGGCTTTAGCAATGGCTGCTCTGTGTCAGGCCTTGGAGAGGGTGGGGGCCCCAAAGTAATAAAAATTTTACTACTCAGCACAGGGTGGTAAAGTATTTCCTCAGTATGAGCTTAGCCCATATTACACTGCAACACAGTACTTCTGCTGTAGTGACAATGCTATCACGTTGCGGAAGAACATTTTGAAGCTCCCGTGTGGCTCAGCAGTAATGAACCCGAATAGTATCCATGAGGCCTCGGGTTCAATCCCTAGGCCTGCTCAGTGGGTTAAGGATCCAGCCTTGCCATGAGCTGCGGTGTAGGTCGCAGATGCAGCTTGGATCTGACGTTGCTGCGGCTGTGGGGTAGGCCAGGGGCTACAGCTCCAATTGGCCCCCTCACTTGAAAACCTCCATATGCCTCAGGGTGCACCCCCCCACACCAAAAAAAAAAGACTGGCTTCTTTCACTTAGTAATATGCATTTGTTTCCCTGTGCCTTTTTTTTTTTTGTCACACCTGCAGCATGTGGAAGTTCCTGGATCAGGAATCAAACTCAAAACACAGCAGCGACCTGACTCACTGCAGTCACAACGCTGGATCCTTAA
This sequence comes from Sus scrofa, assembly GCF_054392235.1. Classification (NCBI taxonomy): domain Eukaryota; kingdom Metazoa; phylum Chordata; class Mammalia; order Artiodactyla; family Suidae; genus Sus; species Sus scrofa. Next base: position 19,453,179 of record NC_139385.1, read on the forward strand.
CCCGCTGCACCACAAGGGAACTCCTCCCCCATGTTTTGTGTGTGTGTATATGTGTGTGTGCGTGCGTGCACATGGGGCTTGATAGCTCATTTCCTTTTTTTTTTAATTTTAATTTTAATTTTTTTTTTTGTCTTTCAGCCTTTTCTAGGGCCGCTCTCGTGGCATATGGAGGTTCCCAGGCTAGGGGTCTAATCAGAGCTGTAGCTGCCAGCCTATGCCAGAGCCACAGCAACGTGGGATCCGAGCTGCGTCTGTGACCTACCCCACAGCTCATGGCAACGCCGGATCCTTCACCCGCTGAGCAGAGCCAGGGACCGAACCCACAACCTCATGGTTCCTAGTTGGATTCATTAACCACGGAGCCACGATGGGAACTTCAGCTCATTTCCTTTTAGCACTGAGTAATATTCCATTATCTGGATGTACCACTGCTTATGTATCCATTCCATGTACGGAAGGACTCTTGATTGCTTTCAGCTTTTGACAAGTACAAATAAAGCTGCTATAAACATTTGTGTGCAGGTTTTTATGTGAACATGTTTTCAACTCCTTTAGGTAAATACCAAGTGCGATCACAAGGTGAGAATACACTTAGTTTTGTAAGAAACTTCTGAACTCTCTTTCAAAGGGGTAGTACCGTTTTGCTTTTCCACCAGCAATGAAATGAAAGTGTCTGTTTTCTTCATTCCTGCCAGCATTTAGTGGTGTCAGTTTTTTGGATCTTAGCCAGTCTAGTACATGCGCCATGCTATCTCACTGTTGTTTTAATTTGCAAGTCCTTGAAAGACATATTACATTGAGCATCTTTTCGTATGCTCACTGGCCATCTGGGTATCCCCTTTTGCATCTGTTGAGATCTTCTGCCCATTTTTAAATGGGATTGTTTGTTTTCTTACAGTTGAGTTGTTTTAATTCATGGTATGTTTTGGATACAGGTTCTTTCATGGACATGAATTTTGCAAAGATTTTCTCTAACCCTGTGACTTATCTTTTCATTCTCTTAACAGTATTTTTGTTTTGTTTTGTTTTGTTTTTGTGGAGTGGAAGTTTTTACTTTGAGCGGAGTCCAAGTTATTAAATTTTTTCTTTCATGGATCATGTTTTTGGTATTGTATCTACGAACTCATTGACAAACCTAGTGCCTAGATTTTCTCCTATGTCGTCTTCTTGAATTTTTGTAGTTTTGCATTGTACATTTAGATGTATGATCCATTTTGAGTTATTTTTTGTGAAAGGCAGGAGGCCTGTGTATGGAACCTTTCTTTCACTCTTCTCTCTCTTCCTCTTTCTTTCTTCCTTCCTTCTTTCATTTTTTTTTTTTCCTGTTTTCCTTTTTAGGGCCACACCTGCAGCATATGGAAGTTCCCAGTTTAGGAGGTGAATCGGAACTCAGCTGCCAGCCTACACCACAGCCACAGCAATGCAATATCCAAGCTGCCTCTGTGACCTACACCACAGCTCAGGGCAACGCCGGATCCTTAGCCCACAGAGGCCCTAGAAAAGGCAGGAAGACAAAACAAACTGAAAAAACAAACAAAAAGCAAATGGAAAAAAAGAAAACGATGGTGCTGATGTTGATGTCAGTGGTGGGGATGAGGATGATGATAACAGGGATGATGATGACGCTGAGGGGGTGATGCTGACGATGATGGGGTGATGCTGATGCTGATGATAATGGTGATGAGAAGGTTGGTGGTGATGCTGGTGATGCTGGTGGTGATGAGAGGATGATGCTAAGCGCTAACTTTTATGCAGCCATGTGGCCCTGGGTACCAGACCCTGTTGTAGGCGCTTCATCATATTTTTTTTTTTTGTCTTTTTGTTGTTGTTGTTGTTGCTATTTCTTGGGCCGCTCCCGCGGCATATGGAGGTTCCCAGGCTAGGGGTTGAATCAGAGCTGTAGCCACCAGCCTACGCCAGAGACACAGCAACGTGGGATCCGAGCCGCATCTGCAACCTACACCACAGCTCACGGCAACGCCGGATCGTTAACCCACTGAGCAAGGGCAGGGACCGAACCCGCAACCTCATGGTTCCTAGTCGGATTCGTTAACCACTGCGCCACGACGGGAACTCCAACGCTTCATCATATTTTAATCCATCCTTATGAAACCTCTAGGAACCCTCTGCTCTGATTAGGTCCATTTCACAGATAAGGAAAAGGCACAGAGAGGGTAAGACACTCCCTCAAGATCACAGAGCTGGAGTTCCCATTGTGGCTCCGTGGTGAATGAATCCAACTAGGAACCATGAGGTTGTGGGTTCAATCCCTGGCCTTGCTCAGTGGGTGAAGGATCTGGCGTTGCCGTGAGCTGTGGCGTAGGTTGCAGACGAGGCTCAGATCCCGAGTGGCTATGGCTGTGGTGTAGGCTGGCGGCTGCAGCTCCGATTCGACCCCTACCCTGGGAACCTCCATGTGCTGCAGGCGTGGCCCTGGAAAAGACAAAAAAAAAAAAAAAGACCTACTGGGTTAAAAGAAACAGGCTTCCAACCTTTAAAAGATAATTCGATCACAGGACTCTCAGAAGATACTCCCACCAGACAGTGGGCTCCCCCAGGGTAAGGACCCAGTCTGACTTGTCTTATTTCTCTTCCCCTGAGGTTGATCTGTACCTCATAGCAATGAGGGCTCAAGAGACCATAGTCAGAAGTTCCCTGGAGGCTCAGCAGGTTAAGAACCTGGCATTGTCACTGCTGTGCTGTGTGGGTTCAATCCCTGGCCTGGAACTTTCTCATGCCATGGGTGCAGCCAAAATGAGAGAGAGAGAGAGAGAGAGAGAGAGAGAAGACTTCCTGTCATGGCTCAGTGGTAACGAACCTGATTCGTATCCCTGGGCTCAATCCCTGGCCTTGCTCCTCAGTGGGCCAGGGATCCAGTGTTGCTGTCAGCTGTGGTGTAGGCTGGCAGCTGTAGTTCCAATTCAACCGACCTCTTGCCTGGGGACTTCCAATGTCACGGGTGTGGCCCTAAAAAGACAAAAAAATAAAAGAGAGAGAGAGAGAGAGAGTAGTCAAATTGAACACAACCAGATGTGATCAAGGATAAAACTGTACAAACAGAAAGCAAGCGTGAGAGGCCCCCGAAATGGGTCTGGAGGGCATCTCTAAAGAGGAGAGAGCTGCAGGGGAAGGCTGGGCAGCATCCTGAAGGAGGCTGGAGGGAAGATGGGTATCCGAGGCAGAAAGAGCAGCCCGAGCAGGGGGTGGAGATCTACAAGCATGTCTCGTGGAGTCTGGGGTAGAGCAAGCAAGGAGGTGCGGGGCCATATCACAAAAGGTCTTAAACACCAACCTCGGGTGATTGTGAAGCATCAAAGGATTTCAAACAAAGGCAAGAGAGGTTCTACTGTGGGTTTGTGGGGGATTTTTGTTTTTTCGTTTTTTGGGTTATAGGGGTTTATTTTGGTTGTGCCTACAGCTTGTGGGAGTTTCCAGGCCAGAGATCAAACTCAAGCCACAGCAGCCACCTGAGCCGCTGCAGTGACAATGCTGGATCCTTAACCCGCTGTATCGCAAGAGAACTCCCAACCAACTCCCAACCGTGAGTTTAAGAACTGTCCCTCTGGCAGCTGCACCAATGGTGAACCAGCTGGGGACCAGCTGGGTTGTCGCAATAATCCACGTGAGAGCTGAGGCCCAGCAGAGCAGACAGCAAGAGGCAGAAGGATTCTGGGCAGGCCAAGAGGCAGTGTCTTCCTATTTCATTGTGGATAAATGCTAATCCTTTCCAAGACTGAAAAAGCAAATATAAAACTTCCATTCTGGGTGTTCCCATCGTGATGCAGCGGAAGTGAATCAGACTCGTATCCATGAGGATGCAGATTCGATCCCTGGCTTCACTCAGTGGGTTGGAGATCCAGCGTTTTCTGTGAGCTGTGGCGTAGGCTGCAGACACAGCTCAGATCTGGTGTTGCTGTGGCTGTGGTGCAGGCGGGCGGCTACAGCTCTGATTTGACCCCTAGCCTGGAAACTTCCATGTGCCACAGGTGCAGCCAAGAAGAGAAAAAAAAAAAAAAGAAAAAAAAGATGGCACCCAATAACAATAATGTTCAAATCCCACACCTCCACACTCAAATCCAGTGCTTTTGTCTCAGGAGTCCCACAAAAAGTCTTGAGGTCCACCCTAACTGGACTAGCTTAGTCACTTAGATCATGTGTGTGCTCCTGCCAAGCTCTGTGGCCCTATGGCCAGTGGATCAGGGTGCATTGATTCGCTTAGGCCTGATCCACCCATTCCTACCCTAGGCTGGGCACGGAGCCGCACGCAGACATGAGGATGGAAAGTTGGGGGAGGGGAATAGATGCCCAGTGGTAAAAACAGGGCTTGTTGCCTGGCAACAGGAGGACAAGACTATGTGATGGACAAGCCGCCTTTATCTGCTACACCCAGAGCCAGAGTTAAGAAGGCAGAGCCACGCCAGCTGCCACGAGGTAGTCCTGCCGCCAGGTGAGGCTGCGCTGGGGACACGGGTTCCAGGAAAGGAGGGGATGTAGAGCCCCACGGTGCGGAGAGCTGCTTCCCATGTTCTTTCCCTGTCTGGGCTTCGGCTTCTCTTTGGTCCTTTCCTGCTGGGCAGTCAAGGGTGAGTCCCTGAGGGTCTCTGGGTCTCGGCCACCTCTACCATCCCCCTGTCCACTCATGCATTCATTCATTATATTCACTCATTTACCAGGACCCCTGTGGGTGCTGGGGATATAAGATGGTTGTTTGAAGCTGTATCCCAGTTCCTAGCATAGAGCCTGGAACATAGTAAGTACTCAATCCATATAGGTTCAAGGAGTAAATGAACAAAACAGACAAAGTCACAGCAAAGAGCACCCAGAGAAAACAAGCACAGCATCATAGGTGCTCATACCACCCACACCTGGATGTTGGGTAGGTGCCACTGGCAGACAGAAGAGGGACCCTGTCTGCGGAGCTCAAGAATTCTCTGCTGAGAAAGGGTCAGACCTTCAAAGAGAAGGGTGGTTTCCACAGGCTAATCAATGTAGGAAAGTCACATCCAGCCAGGGACCAGAGATGGAGGAGGGAAAACTCCTATTCATCATTTACTCTGGGCTGGAAATTTATTTGATTTGCCATCTTATCACCACCAAGATAGAGGTTTGCTATTCATGGAAAGCCACAGAATGGAGTCAAGACATGGAGAAAGAGAAAGTGTGAAACTAGGTCTCAAGGTCACCCTCTGAGCTCCTGGATCCAGCCATGCCTGAAAGTCAGCCAGATCTGCACCCTGGACATTTTGGTTATTTCCTCAGGCCAGTTGGTTGGATTTCCATTTTTTTTTTTTGTCTTTTTGCCATTTTCTTGGGCCGCTCTCATGGCATATGGAGGTTCAGGCTAGGGGTTGAACCGGATCCTTCACCCACTGAGCAAGGCCAGGGATCGAACCCGCAACCTCGTGGTTCCTAGTCGGATTCGTTAACCGCTGCGTCATGACGGGAACTCCTGGACTTCCACTCTTCAAGTTTGCAGTGATGCTCAGCCTGTGCGAGGAAATATTTTTTTGGTGGTTAGTCTTCAGTGGAAGCGGGGAGGAAGGTGCCAAGGCAAAGCTGTCAACACTTGCCAGTTGTTTTGCAAGAAGAAGGTGGTAGAGCATAAGATTTTTGAACAAGAGATAAGCCAGCATATGCCCTGCCTTCCTAGAGCACGTTTCCCAAACAGAGTGGCCTCCTGCGTCCAGACCTTACTCTTGGGTCTTCTTGTAGCCCCTGCGCAATCAGTGATGATTGCTCTTGGGGACATCCTTCAGTTGGTCCTTGAGCATCATCCATGTATTTGGTTCTTTTCTTTTTTTAATTTTTTTTTTTTTATGGCTGCCCTGTAGCATATGGAGATTCCCAGGCTAGGGGTCTAATTGGAGCTGTAGCCACTGGCCTACACCACAGCCACAAGCAATGCAGGATCCGAGCCGCGTCTGCGAGCTTCACCACAGCTCACGGCAACGCCAGATCCCCAACCCACTGAGCAAGGCCAGGGATTGAACCTGCAGCCTCGTGGTTCCTAGTCGGATTCGTTTCCGCTGCGCCACGACGGGAACTCCGTCTTTGGTTCTTTAAGTCAGCTTCCTTCTGGTTGGGTCCTCTTTCTACTCCTTTGGACATACCTCTGGGGAAGTGTCCTTTCTCCAGATTGGACTCATTTTCATTTCCTTTTCTTGGAAACATCCCATGTAAACAATTGTCTCATTGAACCTTCTAACAGACACGGCCTAACCCCATTTTACAGGAGAGGAAATGGAGGCTCAGAGAGGTGAGGTAACTTTCCCAAGGTTTCCCAGCTAGCCAGTGGGAAAAACAGATCACAACCCATCCCTCCCTTCCTCCACTGCCTGTGCCCTTGACCACTCTGATATACGTCCTCTCTGGGATTCTGGGATTCTGGGATTCTTTTTTTTTTTTTGGTCTTTTTAGAGCTATACCTACAATATAGAGAAGTTCCCAGGCCAGGGGTCGAATTGGAGCTGCAGCTGCCAGCCTACACCACAGCCACAGCAACGTCAGATCCAAGCCGCATCTGCCATCTATGCTGCAGCTGGTGGCAATGCCGGGTCCTTAACCCACTTAGGGAGGCCAGGGATCAAACCCGCATCCTCACGGAGACAACATCAGGTTCGTAACCAGCTGAACCATGATGGGGACTCCCTCTCTGCAATTCTATCTGGGATCTGTATCTATGGGCTTCTGTCTCTTGAGGGCAGGACACAGACCAATATGGGCCAATGTCTTGACAACAGATTAGCGCCATGACCAGTTTTTCCCTTTGCGGTAGACACTGATGATGCCACACCTGTATCCCCTGGCACTTAACCCTCCCATCTTCCTACTGCAAGCACCCGTGACTCCGCCCAAGGGCATTCTCTGGGCAGAGGGGTCAGCTTGACCTAGGCAGAGGATAGGCAGATGTGCCCAAGAGCCAATGTTCACAGGGGCAGGTCTCAGCCAGTGATGACCGTGACAGGGGGACAAATACCGCTGCTTCCTCAATGCTCAGGGAATGCGAGGGGATAACGCTGAGGCAGGTTCTGCACAGTTTCCCAGGGGTCCCAGAGAGTCTGAGCCCTGGCCCCCCAGCATGAATCTGCTCATGAACACTCCTGCACTGGCTTCCCTCCTACCCCCATTTCACTTCCCCACCGCCCCCATAGTGCCTTCTGGCATCACCTCACAGGTACCTGAGTTGCACGCCAGCCCCTGTCTCAGGGACTTCTGGGGTGACCTAACCTGACTCAGCCACCCCCTGTAGCATCCTTGATATTCTCCTGATGCACCAGCTCTCTGTACCTTTCAATCACGTAGAACTGACTCCCCTCCACTCCCAAAGGGGACAGGTGACTTGGGAATGGCCAAGCACAACACCGTGGTCCCTCAGGCTGCGTGATGTGGTCAGAGATGGGCATGTGACCCGTTCGAGCCAGTGAGACTCTCTGAGATTTCTCTGGGGCTGCTGAACTAGCCACCTGCCCTTTCCACAGGTGTGTCTCACCTGTGCCACCTGGAGGATGAAGGGCTGAAGCATTGGCAGCCATCTTGCTTGAAAGCAGCTTTACTTGATTATATAAAGATAGGAGATTGCAAAGATGGAGCTCCAATGTAGGAGAGTATAGGGATGGCTCCAATTCTTTACCCCTCACTGTCCCCACACTCCTTGCCATGTAACTTATAAATCTCTCTGTTGGGAGGCTGAGCTCAACCACGTGACTTGTTCTGGCCAATAGGATATGAGCAGACGTGATGGGAGCGGAAGCTTGGGACTTGATTCCATGATTGGGCGTATCTGCGCTTCTGCCCTCTCCATGAGGCTGTCTCCAGGCTGGGCTTGCCCAGAAGATATGAGATAACGTGGAGCAGAGTCACCTCAAACGTCCCAGCCAAGACCAGTCTAAATCAGACAACAGCCAAATGAAAGAACCCACCTAAGATCAGCAGAACCACATGGCCAAATACTGATAATGAGCAATATATTTAGGGTTGCTGGCCACTCAGGGCTGCTGCAGCAATACCATAGCAGTAGGTAATCGGTGCCATTCTCAATTAGCAAGTTGAAGCCATGTGGAAAAGTATAAAAAATTAAGTGAAAATCATCTGAAATCTCAGAGGCAGTCATTGGTGACGTTGGGGTGACCAGCTCTCCATGCCCACGTGTGTTCACACCTTACAGACCTGCTCCCATGTTATGTCACAGTCACAGAATGAATGCCACTTTGCAAGAGGGGGGGACAGTTCTGGGGCAAAGGCTGCAGAGATAAGGATACAATGTTTTCCTCCTAACCACAGTTGTTTACCTCAATGTGTCTGGGAGGAAGTTGCAGTGATGAAAGGACTAGGATGGGGTGTGGAAAGAATAAAGGTGAAAGGTTAGGGTCTCAGGGCAATTGAAGGATGTTATAAAAAACCTATGGTCAAGAAATCAGAGCAAGCTATTGCATTTGGAATGGATAAACAACAAGGTTCAACAAGGAATAAACAACAAGGTCCAACATGAATAAACGACAAGGTCCAACAATGGATAAACCACAAAGTCCAACAATGGATAAACCACAAAGTCCAACAATGGATAAACCACAAGGTCCAACAATGGATAAACCACAGGGTCCAACAATGGATAAACCACAAAGTCCAACAATGGATAAACCACAAGGTCCAACAATGGATAAACCACAAGGTCCAATGATGGATAAACCACAGGGTCCAACATGGATAAACAACAAGTCTAACAGTGGATAAACCACAAGGTCCAACAGTGGATAAACCACAAGGTCCAACAATGTACATCACAGGGAACTATAACCAATCTCCCAGGATAGAACATCATGGAAAATATTTTTACATATGTATGACTGAGTCACTTTGCTGTATAGCATAAATTGACAGAACCATGTGAATCAACTATACTTTAGTTAAAAAATTTTTTAAATAAACTCAAAAAAAAACCACATTGAACTAAGGAAAAAAAAAGAATGAGAGCAAAGTATTACATTTAGAATAGATAACAACAGGGTCCTACCGTACAGCACAGGGAACTACATTCAGTCTCCCAGGATGGACCAGGATGGAAAAAATAACGCAGAGTCCCCTTTGTGGCTCAGTGGTTAACAAACCCGATGAGCATCCATGAGGACATGGGTTCAATCCCTGGCCTCGATCAGTGGGTTAAGGATCCAGCGTTGCCATGACCTGTGATGTAGGTCACAGATGCGGCTCAGATTTGGCCCCCAGCCTGGGCACCTCCAAAGGGCACTGGTGAGGCCCTAAAAAAAAAAAAAAAAAAAACAACAAAAAAAAAACATTAAAAAAAGAGTCTATATATACTGGGAGTTCCCGTCGTGGTGCAGTGGTTAACGAATGCGACTAGGAACCATAAGGTTGCGAGTTCGATCCCTGCCCTTGCTCAGTGGGTTAATGATCCGGCATTGCTGTGAGCTGTGGTGTAGACTGCAGATGCGGCTCGGATCCTGCATTGCTGTGTCTCTGGTGTAGGCTGGTGGCTCTAGCTCTGATTCAACCCCTAGCCTGGGAACCTCCATATGCCGCAGGAGCGGCCCAAGAAATGGCAAAAAGACAGAAAAAAAAAAAAAAAGAGTCTATATATACTGACTGAGTCACTTTACAGTACAGCAGAAATTAGTACAGCATTGCGAAACAACTATACTTTAATAAAAAAAATTTTTAAAAAGAGAAAGATTGTGATGGAGCCTGATAATGTGCGAAAATAGAATGTGTACATGTGTGTGTAACTGGGTCACCATGCTGTAGAGTAGGAAAAAAATTGTATTGGGGAAATAACTATTAAAAAATAAAAATCATAATTAAAAAAAAGAGAGAGGAGTTGCCGTCATGGCGCAGTGGTTAACGAATCCAACTAGGAACCATGAGGTTGTGGGTTCGGTCCCTGCCCTTGCTCAGTGGGTTAACGATCCGGCGTTGCCATGAGCTGTGGTGTAGGTTGCAGATGTGGCTTGGATCCCGAGTTGCTGTGGCTCTGGCCTAGGCTGGTGGCTACAGCTCCGATTCAACCCCTTGCCTGGGAACCTCCATACGCCGCGGGAGCGGCCCAAGAAATAGCAAAAAAAAAAAAAAAAAAAAAGAGAGAGAGAAAGCCTTCATTAAAGCCTTACAGTATTGACTAATACCATAAAACCAAACCAAACCAAAACAAAACAAAAAAGAAAGAAAAAATTCCTGGAAATGGATAGTGGTGATGATTAACTAACCATGTGAGCGTACTTAATACCACGGAAGTGTACACTTTAAAATGGTTAAAAGGTTAAACTTTATGTATGCTTCATGCATGTTTTACCACAAAAAAAAAAAAAAGAAATCAGAGATATACAGGGCAATAAAATATACATGAATAGGGCCTTGGGAAAAATTAGGCCGGTTAATTTAAAACCCTGTGCCCCAGGAGTTCCTGTCGTGACTCAGTGGTTAATGAATCCGACTAGGAACCATGAGGTTGCAGGTTCGATCCCTGGCCTTGCTCAGTGAGTGAAGGATCTGGCGTTGCCGTGAGCTGTGGTGTAGGTCGCAGATGTGGCTCGGATCTGGCGTTGCTGGCTCTGGTGTAGACTGGCAGCTACAGCTCCAATGAGACCCCTAGCCTGGGACCCTTCATATGCCGAAGGAGCGGCCCTAGAAGTGGCAAAAGCACAAAAAAACAAAAAAACAAAAACCCTGTGCCCCAGAGCCCCAAGGTTCATTCATTCACTTATTCATTCAGTGAAAGTGTATTGACACCTGTTATGTGTCATCATATCTTAGGTGCTTGGGACCGCAAAGGTGAGTAAGACAGGGTCCTTGTCTCCGAGGAGCTTGCAGTCAGCAGGAGGAAAGAGTGACCCAGCAATTCGGGTCCGGCATGACCCCAGTTCTGAGAGGGAAGCATGATAGAGTTTTCTAGAGGCAGGGCCAACCCCTGAGCCTTGAGGAGGCCTTCTCTAGGTTGAGCGTGAGGGGGACAGGGCAGGGGGAATGACCCAAGGGAAGGGACAGACTTTGTAAAGGGTATGAAGGTGAGACCAATTTCTGGGGTCCTTGATAGGAGGTCGGGGAAGCAGAGCAGGCGGGGAGAGTGATACAGCAGGTGGAAAAGAAACACGGGGTTCTGATCCAGGAGAACAGAAGCTTTTAAATCTTTTTGATTACAACCCACAGTAAGGAATCTTAGGAAAAGAAAAAAAAAAGGATATCAATGACCTTATTTGCAGAACAGAAGCAGACTCACAGACTTTGAAAAACGTAGGGTTACCGAAGGAGACAGGTGAGGGGTGCAGGGAGAATGGACTAGGGGTTTGGGATGGGCATGTGCCCCCTGAGGTATATGGAAGGATTGGCCAATGGGGACCTGCTGTACAGCACAGGGAACTCTACCCAATATTCTGTGGTCATCGATGTGGGAAAAGAATCTGAGAGAGGGAGTTCCCGTCGTGGCGCAGTGGTTAACGAATATGACTAGGAACCATGAGGTGGCAGGTTCGATCCCTGGGCTTGCTCAGTGGGTTAAGGATCCGGCACTGCCCTGAGCTGTGGTGTAGATTGCAGATGTGGCTCGGATCCCGTGTGGCTGTGTCTCTGGTGTAGGCTGGTGGCTACAGCTCCGATTCAACCCCTAGCCTAGGAACCTCCATAAGCCTCGGGGGCAGCCCTAGAAAAGGCAAAAAGACAAAAAAAAAAAAAAAAAAAAAAAAAAAAAAATCTGAGAGAGAATGGATGTGTGTACTTGTGTAACTGAATCTCTTTGCTGTACAGCCTTGTAAATCAACTCTACTTCAATAAAACTTAAAAAAAGATCTTTTTGATTACAACCCAGAGGAAGGACTGCATTTTCTATTTTGGCCTGGTACAATCACACATACACACACGCGTGTGTGTGTGTGACAAAGATCAACAAAGCAATATTTCACCCTGCGACCTGCCATTCATCCTGTCTTCTGTTCTATTTTGTTTTTCAGCTCTTGGTCGAGGGCAAAATAAGCTGATTGCAAACTTGTACACATCATATGATTTCATTTACATGACATTCTGTAACAGGCAAAACGAATCTCCAGCAGTAGAAATGAGATCAGTGGCTGTCTGGGCTGCGGATGGGGTGGGGCCAGATTAAAAGCAAAAGAAGTGAAAGAGAACTTTCTTAGGAGATGGAAATATTTTCTATCTTGATCTACGGCGGTGGTTACACGGGCACATGCCTTTGTTAAAAATAAATACATAAAAATAAGTGCATGGGAGGGAGCTTTCTGGGGTGGTATTGATGTTCTAGATCATGATAAGGAATTTGCATTGCACAGGTGGATGCATTTGTCAAAACTCATCAAATGGTATCCTTATGATCTGTGTATTTCCTTGTATGTACCTTTTAATCAAAAAGGAAAAAAGGTGGACAAAGGATGAATTGCAGTTGTTGATGTGCAGGCTGAAGTGTTAGGAAAAGATATTCTGGTGTTTGCAACCCATTTTTTTTTTTTTTTTAAAGGGCCGCACCAGCAGCATAGGGAAGTTCCCAGGCTAGGGGTCGTATCGGAGCTACAGCCGCCAGCCTACGCCACAGGCACAGCAATGCCAGCTCCGAGCTGCCTCTGCGACCTACACCACAGCTCACCGCAACACCGGATCCTTAACCCACTGAGCCAGACCAGGGATCGAACTTGCGTCCTCATGGTTACCAGTCAGATTCGTTTCTGCTGAGCCATGACGGGAACTCCCTGCAATTCCCTTTTTGACATGCATGAAAAAATAAAAGATTGGTGGGTGGACAGAGGAATGGAAAGATTTATAGATATTTGATGAAGCAAATAAAACACAAAATAAAATTGTCCAGATAATGCAAAGAGGAAAGACTAATCTTCAAAAGGTGGTGCTGGATATTCAGCTACAAAAGGATGACGTTGGATCCTTATATTGCACCACATACAAAAAATTAACTCAAAATGGATCTGGGGAGTTCCCGTCGTGGCGCAGTGGTTAACGAATCCGACTAGGAACCATGAGGTTGCAGGTTCGGTCCCTGCCCTTGCTCAGTGGGTTAATGATCCAGCATTGCCGTGAGCTGTGGTGAAGGTTGCAGACGCGGCTCGGATCCCACGTTGCTGTGGCTCTGGCGTAGGCCAGTAGCTACAGCTCCGATTCGACCCCTAGCCTGGGAACCTCCATATGCCTCGGGAGCGGCCCAAAGAAATAGCAAAAAGACAAAAAATAAATAAATAAATAAATTGTTAAAAAAAAAAAAATGGATCTGGGACCTAAATATAAGAGTGAAGCTATAAAACTCTTGACAGGATACATAGGTATAAGTCTTCCTGACCTTGGCTTAGGCAATGGTTTCTGAGCTATAATGCAAAAAAAGCACAATCAGCAAAAGAAAAAAATTAAGTAAAATTGACATCATTACATTTAAAAGCTTTTGTGCTTTTTTTTTTTTTTTTTTTTTTTTTTTTCTTTTTAAGGCTGCTCTTGCAGCCTATGAAAGTTCCCAGGCTAGGGGTCAAATTGGAACTGCAGCTGAGGCCTACACACCACAGCCACAGTCACACTGGATCCAAGCCGCATCTGCAGCCTATGCTGCAGCTTACAGCAACGCCAGATCCTTAATCCATTGATCCAGGCCAGGGATCGAACCCACATCCTTATGAATACTAGTCAGGCTCTTAACCTTTAAGGACACGATTAAGAAAAGTGAAAAGACAATCCAGAGTCAGAGAAAATTTTTGCAAATCATACATTGGATAAGAGACTTGTATCTAGAATGTGTAAACAACTATCACAAGTCAATAATAATAGGAAATGACCCGATTTAGAAATGGGCAAAAGATCTGTGGCGTTCTTGTCGTGGCTCAGTGGTTAACGAATCTGACTAGGAACCATGAGGTTTCGGGTTCGATCCCTGGCCTCGCTTGATGGGTTAAGGATCTGGCATGGCTGTGGCTGTGGGGAAGGACGGCAGATGTCGCTCCAATTGGAACTCTAGGCTGGGAACCTCCATATGCCACGGGTGTGGCCCTAAAAAGACCAAAAAACAAACAAAAAAACCAAAAAAAACCCCAAACCAAAAAATGAAATACTGATGCATGCTGCAACATGGATAAACCTCAAAAATGCTGTGCCCAGTGAAAGAAGCCAGTTGTCAAGGACCATATGTTGTGTGATTCTGTTTACTACATAATGTCCAAAATAGGCAAATCTAAAGAGCCCCAGATTATGTTGCTCAGGGATGGAGGTGGGAGTGAGAAAATGGGGCTGCTTCTCAGGGTAATGAAAATGTTCTAAAATTGAGTGTGGCGACGGTTGCACAAATCTGTGAATATACTAAGTGATTAAAGTGTACACTTTATTTTATTTTTATTTTTACTTTTATTTTTGTCTTTTTTTTAGGGCCGCCCCTGCGGCATATGGAGGTTCCCAGGCTAGGGGTCTAATCGGAGCTGTAGCCTCCGCCTACGCCAGAGCCACAGCCACGCAGGATCCAAGCTGCGTCTTTGACCTACACCACAGCTCACGGCAAGGCCAGGTCCTTTACCCACTGAGCGAGGTGAGGGATCGAACCGACAACCTCATAGTTCCTAGTTGGATTCTTTAACCACTGAGTCACAATGGGAACTCCCAGTTTATTTATTTATTTTATTTTATTTTTGGCTACACTCTTGACATGTGGAAGTTCCCGGGCCAGGGATCGAACCTGCACCCCAGCATCGATTGGAGCCTCTGCAGTGACAACGCTGGATCCTTAACTTGCTGTGTCACAAGGGAATGCCTAAATTGCACTTTTTTTTTTTTTTTTTTTGTCTTTTTAGGGCCACACCCTCGGCATATGGAAGTTCCCAGGCTAGGGGTCCAATCAGAGCTACAGCTGCCGGCCTACACCACAGCCACAGCAACTTGGGATCTGAGCCACATCTGTGACCTACACCATAGCTCATGGCAATGCCGGATCCTTAACCCACTGAGCGAGGCCAGGGATCAAACCCAGGTCCTCATGGATACTAGTTAGATTCATTTCCACTAAGCCACAACAGGAAGTCCTAAATTGTACTTTTTAAATGGCTGAGTTGTATGGTTTATGGACTATATATCAATAAAGCTTTTTTTTTTTCTTTCCTGTTTTTTTGCCTTTTCTAGGGCCGCATCTGCTGCATATGGAGTTTCCCAGACTAGGGGTCTAATCGGAGCTGTAGCCGCCAGCCTACACCACAGCCACAGCAACGCGGGATCCAAGCCTCGTCTGTGACCTACACCACAGCTCACAGCAACGCTGGATCCTTAACCCACTGAGCAAGGTCAGGGATCGAACCCGCAATCTCATGGTTCCTAGCCGAATTCACTAACCACTGAGCAACGACGGGAACTCCTAAAGCTTTTTAAAAATGTTCACGTCGATATAAATGACACAATAAATTGCTCTTGACCCAAATCAAAACATTTCTGCTCCTCCGAAGATGCTGCTAAGGAAATAAAGAGAGAAGCCATAGATCGTGATAAAATATTTGCTCACTATATGCCTAATAAGGGACTGGTAGCTGTACTATATAGAGAATTCTTTTTTCAAAATGAAATTAAAAACAGCTCAAATACTTTACAAAATGCGCCAAAGACTTGAGCAGACATTTTACCAATAAGTTTAGACATATAGCAATGAGCTATATGTCTAAACTATAAATACAAAAGGATGCTCAGCCTCATTAGCCATCAAGAAATTACAAATTAAAATCACAAAGATACTTCAACAGACACATAAGAAGAGCTCGATTTTTTTTTTTTTTCTTTTTAAGGCTGCACCTGCAGCATGTGGAAGTTCCCAGGTTCGGGGTCAAATTGGAGTCACAGCTGTGGTCCACACCACGGCCCCTGCACCACCAGATCCGAGCCGCATCAACCACCTGTGCTGAAGCTGGTGGCAATGCCAAAGGAGCAAGGCCAAGGATAGAACCTGCATCCTCCCTGACACTATGTCAGGTTCTTCACCCGCTGAGCCACAATGGGAACACCTCACATTTTTAAAATATAAAATTTTAGGGAGTTCCCTAATAGCCTAGTGGTTTAAAAAAACAGCATGGTCACAGCTGTGGCTTGGCTTCTATCCCTGGCTTGGGAAATTCCGCATGCCGCGGGTATGGCCATAAATAAACACATAAATAAAATATAAAAACTGCATGTTTAAAAAATTAACTATGTCCTAATCCCAAATGATGATGAGGATTCAAACAACTGGAATTCTCACGCGGTGCTGCTGGGAATGCCAAGTGATACTGTCATTTGGAAAATAATTGGGCAGTTTCTCAGGCAGTAAAACCCGTTTTACTCCACTACTCACTTTTTTCTCTACCCTAACTCCCCCACCCCACCCCTACCGATTTTTAGGGCTGCACCTGCAGCCTATGGAAGTTCCCAGGCCAGGGGTGGAATCGGAGCTGCATCTGTTGGCCTCCACCACAGCCACGGCCACCGAAACACCCGATCGAGCCGAGCCGCGTCTGCAACCTACACCACGTCTCTCACGGCAACGCTGGATCCTTAACCCACCGAGCAAGGCCAAGGATTGAACCCGCAACCTCATGGATACTTGTCAGGGCTGTTACCGCTGAGCTACAACAGAAACCCCAACGACCCACTTTTCCACTCTGAGGTGTTTCTTCTAGAGAAATGAAAAGTCAGGTTCGCACCAAAAAACCTGTCTGCGCATGTTTAGAGTGACTTGATTGGTCATTGCCCTGAACTGTGACAATCCGGATGTCCCCGCCTGGTGCTTAGACGAATGAATATCCACCTGATGGAATGCTATTTAACAAGACAGAGGAAGGACCTTCTGATATGCCCAACACTATGGAAAAATCTCTAAAGCACTGTGCTTTGTGACAGAAGCCAGACGCAAAATGCGACCTATCTGGAGTTCCCATTGTGGCTCAGTGATAATGAACCTGGCTAATATCCATAGGACTCAGGTTTGATCCCTGGCCCCACTCAGTGGGTTGGGGATCCGGCATTGCCGTGAGCTGTGATGTAGGTCCCGGATGTGGCTCGGATCCTGCATTGCTGTGGCTGTGGTGTAGGCTGGCAGCTGTAGCTCTGATCCAACCCCTAGCCTGGGAACCTCCATATGCCTCTAGTGTGGCCCTAAAAACACAAAAGACCTAAAAAAAAAAAAAATCAGCTGCTATGGTGACTTGTTATTCTCATTATTACTTTATTGTTATTTGTGGATGGTTGGTTGCCTACCCAACAGTCATTTCCAGCTCCTTTTTTTTTTTTTTTCCACCACGGAGATTGAAAATGCAACATACTCCACCTCCCAGCCTTGCTTGCAGTGGGGACATGGGCATGGGCCCTCATCTGGGGCAGCAGGACTTGAATAGAAGTGTGCCAGTGGCTTCTGAGAAAGATTTCTCTCTCTGATAAAAAGAGAGATAGAGACCTGGTTCACTGTCTTGGAGAGAGGTGCACTTGGAGATGTGGCAGCCGTTTTGTGACTATGAGGACAGAGACAAGACTATAAGTCAATACACTGAGAACGTCAGAGCAGAAAGCTGTCGGCGTCAGGGGTTTGATGCCAATGTTGAGTTGGTGCCCCCCGCTTTGGCCCTTCCCGTCTTAGAACACTTTGTAAAATTAGATCTGAAATGTCTTTATTGGAAGGCTACTTGGAGTTGGGGAGGCTGGTATTAGCAGCTGAAAGTATTCAACTGAATACATTATCATAGATATATAAGCTCAGCAGCTGTTTTAAAGAAAAGTGGCAGTGCCAGACTCCGGAGGCCCTGTAAGTGGGGCTTTCAATGAGCACCCCCTACACTCCAGACCCCCCTCCCCTCAACCCAGATTCATATTAGCCCAAGAGCTGGCTATCCACCAAGGTCATTGATGAGTGATCCTCTTTGGTTCCGTGGTACATGTGTTGGCCTTGTGGGCCGTTCTTCCGTGTGTCTGTAGGACAGCGGGTGAACACATGGCAAAAGAACACACAAAAAGGAGTTCCTGTTGTGGCACAGCAGAAATGAATCCGACTAGGAACCAGGAGGTTGCAGTTTCGATCCCTGGCCTCGTTCAGTGGGTTAAGGATCTGGCGTTGCCATGAGCTCTGGTGTAGGTTGCAGATGCGGCTTGGATCTGGTGTAGGACGGAAGCAACAACTAGACCCCTAGCCTGGGAACCTTCATATGCTGTGGGTATGGCCCTCAAAAGACCAAAAAAAAAAAAAAAAAAGAACACACAAAAGGAAGGGAAAGAGGAATCACTCGTGAGTGAATAATCCAAACTCCTTGGACTTGGTTTTTGCCCAATCCGATCACACAGCCTTGTTCATTTTAATCTGAGGCTTCCCACAATATAATTTGCAAGGTGGGACTGGCAAAGAAACCATTACCTAGCATCACCTTGTTTGGGAAGTATTTCTAACTTAGCTTGGGTGCCTTATTCATTCTCTTATATCAGAGATGTTCTCTCTGTTGCTGAGAAAAGGGGAGTGGTGGGCAGGGGTTATGCTTCTCTTGTTTCTGGTTAATTTTGTGGCTAGAAAAAAATTTCGTGGGAAAGACAAGTGCACAACATACTTTTACCACAACAACTACCGGTCCCATGGTGATGCAGGATGTTACAGGAATAACTGGTGTGTGCCTGGTACAGGTTTGTGTAACACTTAACCCTGTTGAGTTGGGGTGGGGGGGTCCCGCAGGTCAAAAACGAGCTACGAGCTAAAAAGCAAGCTATGAGCTAAAAAGCGAGGAGCCATAGGATAATATCTTTTTTTTGGGGGGGGTCTTTTTGCCTTTTCTAGGGCCACTCCCACAGCGTATGGAGGTTCCCAGGCTAGGGGTCCAATCGGAGCTGCAGTTGCTGGCCTAAACCATAGCCACAGCAACACCAGCTCCAAGCCACGTCTGCAACCTACACCATAGCTCACGACAATGCCGGATCCTTCACCCATTGAGCAAGGCCAGGGATCGAACCCTCAACCTCCTGGTTCCTAGTCGGATTCGTTAACCACTGAGCCACGATGGGAACTCCCGTGGGATCATACCTTTTAAGGATGCGGCCAAGAAACATCATTTCTCTGCCCAGGTGCTTTCTCAAGCTGCCGTATCCTCTCTTTATGTCACCATAAGGTTCTGTGTGTAGGACTGTATTTCATCGCCACACTTACAGAACTTTCTAGAGTCCACAGTGGCAGCTTCAACACAAAGACCTTCTTTTCCCAGGTCCCATGCAGTCTCCTCCACCTCGGCAGCCACTCATCCTTCCTAAAATATTCCCCGGCCTTGTAGATTTCAAGACTCCAGATACTCCCTCTTTCTTTTCATGCTGCCCTCTAAATGGGATCGTTAACCACGTCCTCTACTTTTTCCTCCAGGCTTCTCCGTGTTCAGCTCATGTACAAACTTCCTTTTCCTTTACTGGATATGTGCCTGTTATCTAAACCTCAACGACGCAGAAGCACGTAAGACCAGTGAGTGTTTTTCCCTGGATCTGCCCCCGCAGGCTCCCCGCTTCCCAAAAGGAACCTGTATGACTTATTGAGCGGTGCATTCTTTCGGACTTTGTACAAACAGAGACGTAATTTGATCGCGTGGTTTGGACCGCAGCTCTGGGCTGATAACTCCCTCCATCTGGCCCTGGCCATCCCCCCAGCTCCTAGGGTTTCACCACCCACGCCTAGGTGGCATCTCCCCCTCGGTCCCTCTCAAACTCCAGATGCCTAAGAGCAAAGTCATCATCTTCCTCCAACTTTATTTCTCTTTCTCTGTTCTCAGCCTCAGTGAACGGTGTTGCCATCTAATTAAGCAAGTTGGAAGGGATGCCGTCATCTTGGACTTCCCTCTGCTCTCTCATAAAGGACAGCCCAGAGCCACCAATGGTCTGCCCACGGCTCTCCTCTGTTCGTTTTCACATCTGGTCTCTTTCCCCCTTCCTGCTGCTGCATCTGCCCCCATTGGGGCCCTAATTCCCTCTCATCCGAACAAATGCAGCTCCCTTCCTTGCTTTGTATTATTATTATTATTATTATTTTGTCTTTTCTAGGGTCACACCTGCGGCATATGGAGGTTCCCAGGCTGGGGGTCGAATTGGAGCTGTAGCTGCTGGCCGACACCACAGCCACAGCAACGCAGGATCTGAACCATGTCTGCAACCTATACCACAGCTCCCGGCAATGCTAGATCCTTAACCCACTGAGGGAGACCAGGGATCGCAACCACAACCTCATGGTTCCTAGTCGGATTTGTTCCCCCTGTGCCACTCTGCATCTGCGCAGATCCTGTGAAATACCTTAGATTGCAGGGGAACTAATGCTATGCCAGTCTAGGTCAGGACAACTGAGAAGATTTCACTGTTGCACCCTTAGGAGCTCTAAGCCACCAGACAATTGCTCCACTGTGCTGAGACTGCTGTGCTTTGGGGAAGTGTAGGCAAACCAGCCACATGGAGGAGAACTGGGAGTCTCGGCCAACACCCCAAGACCAAGGCCCCCAGCTTGTGATAGAGATTGAGCCATTCCCACCAGCCACCATTCCCGTGTGTCCCCTGAGCCAACACCCATGGCAGTAAAGACAAGCCAGCCAAGTTGGGGCAAAAAAGTCACTGAAAATCCCTTCTTCCAATCCAACTCAACTGGTCTCCTCTTT
The DNA here is from genome assembly GCF_054392235.1 of Sus scrofa. Classification (NCBI taxonomy): domain Eukaryota; kingdom Metazoa; phylum Chordata; class Mammalia; order Artiodactyla; family Suidae; genus Sus; species Sus scrofa. Next base: position 19,473,785 of record NC_139385.1, read on the forward strand.
CTCGTACATCATGCTCTTCTTCTGCATCACACTTTGCCTGGATAGTTTCCTCCTCTTCAAATTTATCCCATTTGCAAGGCTCCTTTTTGCTGACACTGTCAATCAAGTCAACCACTTACGTCTATCTTGGGCGGGGCCTAAAACCGGATGCAGCCAATCAGCTGTTCTTTCCCTCCGGTGCAAATCCTGAGATGGGTGCCGTGAAACCGCAAAGGGATGGCAGCAGGATTGCATCTTCAGAGCTCCTGCCGGGTCCTCCAAGATGCTCTGATGCCCATTCAGAGCAAAAGTGGATTCTACAGCTTTGCCTGTGAGGCTCTGAACCCATCTGCTCTGGCAGAGACAGTAAGATCACCAATGAGTTCATCTTCCCCTAACATTTTCCAGTCCTGTGCAGTTAAGGCAGAGCACGTGACTGGTTCTGCCTGATGACAATAGAGTTAAAATGACACATCTCACTTTCAGGCTGAGACAGTAAAAATCCCCAGTGCAAATTTTCAGTCTCTAAAGACCCTTACATAGTCACTGAGGAGGCTACCTCAGGTGTTTTCAGGTGTCGTGGCTACAAGATCTTGGAACCTCTGTTAGTCTGAGTCCCTGAGAGAGAGCACAGCAGAACCTCTGCTGGCTGGCATGGACCATGTGGCATGACCTAGAAATAATGATTTGAGGGATGTTTGTTATAGCACCGTAGCTTAGCCTATCTTGAATAATATGTACCTCCTTCCAATAATTTTTTTCTTTTCTTTTTTTTCATCTTACGTCTTTTTAGGGCCGTACCCGTAGCATATGGAGATTCCCAGGGTAGGGGGTCCCATCGGAGCTATAGCTGCCAGCCTACACCACAGCTCATGGCAACACCAGATCCTTAACCCATGGAGCAAGGTCAGGGATTGAAGCCACAACCTCATGGTTCCTAGTCACAACGGGAATTCCTCCAATAATTTTTTTTGCGCTTAAATTTCAAGAGTCATAATAGCTTAAATGACAAACTCTACAGCTCCGACCTGTTTCTTCTTTGACTATACAATATGCATCTCTCTCTCTCCCTTTTTTTTTCTTTTTATGGCCACACCTGCAGCATATGGCAGTTCCCAGGCTAGGAGTTGTGTCTGAGCTGCAGCTGAGGTCTATGCCACAGCCACAGCAACATGGCATCTGAGCTGCATCTGGACTTACGCTGCAGCTTGCAGCAACACCGGATCCTTAACTCACTGAGTGAGGCCAGGGATCCAACTTGTATCCTCACAGACGCTATGTCTAGTTCTTAACTTGCTGAGCCACAATGTAAACTCCTATCTTATTTTTTAAAATCAACTATTTTTTTTTTTAAATCAACCTGACTGCAGGGACTACCAAGATTTCATCTTTACCTCCTACTACACTGTCTAACAGTTACAAGGCTCTCAATATTTATTTGTTGGGGTGAATGTGAAAGTTGAATGAAATGAAGAATTTGATAAATCACTAGATCCTTTTTTCCAACCTTGGTTTTCAATCTCTGTTCAAGTGAGTTTTAATTAAAAGATTTAAAAATATAATTATACCTCTATTTTTTATGTTAGTAACAAATATATATATGTGTGTGTTTTCAATCATGTTATAATTGGTTGTCATAACTTCAAAAAAACTTTATTAAATGCTAAAGAGTAAAATACTTTAAAAAAATTTTTTTATCTTTTTGGTTTTGGGGGCTGAACCTATGGCATATGGAGGTTCCCAGGCTAGGGGTCCAATCAGAACTGTAGCCACCGGTCTATGCTGGAGCCACAGCAACGCGGGATCCGAGGCACACCTGCGACCTATACCACAGCCCACAGCAATGCCGGATCTTTAACCCACTGAGCAAGGCCAGGGATTAAACCTGTGTCCTCACAGATGCTAGTTGGGTTCACTAACTGCTGAGCCACGACAGGAACTTCAAGAGTAAAATACTTTTGAAACATCAAAACAATAATTATATTCACTGAGCTCTTAATCCATGATGGATAGTATATACAGAATTTTTAATTTTTCGTCTCCCCACCCCTTTCTACCCCTAACCCCAATGTTTAAGATCGTATTGCAGACAGGGAGAAAACCAGCAATTTGTCGCTATTTGACTATTTTTCCCAAAGGAATTAATATTTTTTAAATCAGAAAGGAGACAGATGCCCCAGGAAGCTGCTGAACTCATGGAGAAGAGGGAATTTGCCACTTTTGTTCATTTTAAAAAACGCATGTAAAGTGAAAATGACTTACAAACTTCTCCCAATGAGAGGAGAGAGAGAAGAGAGAGCAAATGCTTTTTTGGGAATAACCTTTAAGGGAATGGGCTAGGTGAATAAAATTGTGTGTTCCAAATCAGTCCTTCTCAAGTTTCCTGGTGGCTGCAGTGGGTTGGGGATCCCATGTTGTCACTGCCATGGTATGGGTTCAATCTTTGGCCCCAGAACTTCTTCTTCTTCTTCTTTTTTTTTTTTTTTTTTGTCTTTTTGTCTTTTCTAGGGCTGCTCCTGTGGCATATGGAGGTTCCCAGGCTAGGGGTCCAGTCGGAACTGTCGCCACCAGCCTATGCCAGAGCCACAGCATTGCCAGATCTGAGCTGCATCTGTAACCTACACCACAGCTCATGGCAACGCCGGATCCTTAACCCACTGAGTAAGGCCAGGGATCAAACCCACAACCTCCTGGTTCCTAGTCGGATTCGTTAACCACTGCGCCACAACGGGAACTCCCCCAGAACTTCTGAATGGTGGGGCCAAAAACCCCCCAGTCCTTCTTAAACTTTGATGTGTGTGTGATTCAACCTGGGGATATTGGTTTTTTTTGTTGTTGTTTTTGGGGTTTTTTTTTTTGCCTTTTCTAGGGCCGCACCCCCAGCATGTGGAGGTTCCCCGGCTAGGGGTCCAATTGGAGCTGTTGCCACCAGTCTACACCACAGCCACAGTAATGCGGGATCAGAGCCACGTCTGTGACCTACACCACAGCTCACGGCAACGCCAGATCCTTCACCCACTGAGCGAGGCCAGGGATCAAACCTGCAACCTCACAGTCCCTAGTCGGATTCGTTAACCACTGAGCCACGGGGAACTCCGACCTGGGGATCTTGTTAAAATGCAGATTCTGTTCCAGTAGATGAGCACGGAGCCCCAAGCTCATCTTGTGAGATGTCATCACAGATGGGGGATGAGGATGCTTAGGTGATGTGGATGCCTGGTCCATGGACCAGCCTTGGAAGAGTGAGGGTAGAATTCTCCTTATGGGATCAGAACAGTCACTGCACTCCAAGAGCTCTTAAAAAGCCTACTTGGGATCAAATTTGGAGTTTTGATCAACTTGCCCTGAATTCAACCGTCGATAAGGTTTTCTTTTAAGTTGGTTAGGAAATCACTGTGACCTGACATCTTATCTGAAAATCACTTCTCTGGTAATTGCACTCTTTAGAAAATAGTTGAGAGCACAGACGCAGGCAAAACGGAGACCTGAGAAGTGAATATAGAAAAAAACCCTGGAGTTCCCGTCGTGGCGCAGTGGTTCACGAATGCGACTAGGAACCATGAGGTTGCGGGTTCGGTCCCTGGTCTTGCTCAGTGGGTTAACGATCCGGCGTTGTCGTGAGCTGGGGTTGTAGGTCCACAGATGCCGCTCGGATCCTGCGTTGCTGTGGCTCTGGGGTAGGCTGGTGGCTACAGCTCCGATTGGACCCCTAGCCTGGGAATCTCCATGTGCCACGGGAGCGGCCCAAGAAATAGCAGAAAGACAAAAAAAAAAAAGAAAAAGAAAAAGAAAAAAACCCTAAACATGCATTTTACTGAGATTTCTCTCTCTCTCTCTCTCTCTCTCTCTCTCTCTCTCTCTCCCTCTCTCTTTTTTGGCCACTTTTTCAACAAGACTGGTTATTTATTTGCACAGGGCAAGGGACATTAAGAGAAGGCAATTACAAAAAGAGATGAGGACTGGTGATCCTTTGACAGAGGGAAGAAGATGAAAATACTATAAAAAGGTGACACTAGAGTTCCCATCATGGTGCAGCAGAAATGAATCTGACTAGGAGCCACGAGGTTTCGGGTTCGATCCCTGGCCTCGCTCAGTGGGTTAAGGATCCGGCGTTGCTGTGAGCTGTGGTATAGGCCAGCAGCTGTAGCTCCAACTGGACCCCTAACCTGGGAACATCCGTATGAATGGGTGCAGCCCTAAAAAGACAAAAGACAAAAAAAAAAAAAAAAAAAAAAAGGTGATGCTACAATTAAAAATGCAGGTATTTCCTGCAAACACAAGTGGTAGCTGTCGTCAGAGATATCCCTGTTAAGCCCTTGTTTGCTTAAGATGGCAGATAAGTTTTTAAAAATTATTAATACAGAAAAGAGAAAAACTTTAAAAATGTTAGTGCTTAAAGGGATAATCTAGTTAAAGGGCAAATTCCCTTTTGCATAACAATTCTCAGATGATGCAGGCTAAACATGGCAGTAACCATAGCCCAGTGTTTACAGTGTCAATGTCATTACATCTGAAATTCTCATAATCACATAGACTCGATTTATTTTGAAAAATAATATTTCTCATGAGTGTCAAATAAGAGGTATTTTTGCAGAAAAATTGGAAAACATGGGACAGTGACAAGGAAAAAAAAAAAATCTTCCTGTGATCCCCTCAATCAGAGATACCCGCCCGAGAATACTTTAGTATATATTCTTCTAGTTTTTTAGTTTACTTTCTCTCCCTTAAAATATGCAGTATGTTTTTTTTTTTTTTCCCTGACCTCACGTAGTCTTTGAAAACACGATTTTCAGGCTACATAATGTTCAGCAGGATTTAAACTTATGCCAACCATTCTCCTTTGTAACTACACGGAGACATTTAAATTGTTGCCATTTTCCCCTGATGGAATTAAGGCTATGATGCACGTCTTCCTACATTAACTTTTGTGTGCATCTCTGATTATGCCCTCAGATTCCCAGAAACGGACTTATAAGGTCAAAGAAGATCATATGTCTAGGCTCTTGATGGGCACAGCCAAATTGCCCTTTATGAAAACTAAACGGTCTACACTGCCTCTAGCAGCGAGGATATTTCTCAATTCAGTGTCCCAGTCTTTCTCGGACTCTAAACAGGGATCATTGTGTTTGCTGTGTGTTTTGCTTTTGTAGGGTAGCAGCCTGCGGTGCAAGGAAGTTCCCAGGAGAGGGGTCAAATGGGAGCCACAGCCACAGCAACACCGGATTCAAGCCGTGTCTGGGACCTACACCACAGCTCACGGCAACGCCAGATCTTTAACCCACTGAGCAGGGTCAGGGATTGAACCTGCGTCCTCATGGATGCTAGTCACACTTGTTTCTGCCGAGCCACGATAGGAACTCCCACCATGCACTTTTAAAAATTAAAAATGTAGTTTTCATTCTTTTTCTTATTTTCACTCTTCCTATTAGAAATTTTTAAGGAGTTCCCACTGTGGCTCCGTAGTAAAGAATCCCACTACTATTCATGAGGATGCGGACTCAATCCCTGGCCTCGCTCAGTGAGTTAAGGATCCGGCGTTGCTGTGAGCTGTGTATAGGTCGAAGACATAGCTCAGATCTGGTGTTGCTGTCTGTGGCTTAGGTGGCAGCTGCAGCTCTGATTCAACCTTAGCCTGGGAATGTCCATGTGCTGTGGGAGCGACCCTAAAAAAACAAAGAAAAAACCTTTTTTAAAAAAAACACAGAAAAGTGAAAGTGAGAAAAGCGAAAGTCATCCATTTTCCCACCATTCAGCAATAACCACTGTTAGCATCTTGGCACGTTTAACTCAATCCCCTTTTTAAAAATTATACAAACACTATATGAATATATGGGTCTGTTCTTTTATTTATTTATTTTATTTTATTTTTTGTATTGTTCTTTTATTTTAAAATTGGAGCATTACAGATAAACTCAGGGCTTCTTGAGGGATATATTCTACCCCATCCCAGGCCTCCTTCCCCCTTCCTGGAGGCCCTCTAGTTTGGTTTTGGGACAATATTTCCAATCCCTGAAATGAAAATACTTTTATAAGCATATATTTATCTATTGCACATATAAAACATTCCCCTTATGCACTTCACCAATGTTCGCATAATAGCTAATCCTGCTGCATCATTTTTGTTATCTTGCGTTTCCCCCCCTCCCCCCCCCCCGACCTCCATGCTTTGCTTTTCAGCTTCATCCATGGAGATACTTGTGGGTTAATTCATCCCTTTTAATGTTACACCGTTGCCTATGGTCCCTGAATAGCTGTTTGCTTTTTCATTTCCCTGGTAAAGATGTTTGATTTTTTTTTTTTTTTTTTCTCTACTGTCAACACTGTAGCAAGCAAACCTTCTCAAGAACACAAGAGAGGTTTTTTTTCTCCAGTTCATTTCCTAGAAGGGGAATTGCCAGGTAAGCTTTTTCAATTTCAGTAACACCAAATTGCTCTCCAGAGCGCCTATGCTGTTTACAACGCCACCATTCACGTATAGGAATACTCATCTCATCTTACCCTTGACAACCTTCTGTCATTCTTATGGGGGAAAATGGGTATCTTTTTGGTTTTATTTCCAAACAATAGTAAGGTTGAACATTATTCTATACATTTCCCGGTCATGTGAAATTTCCTCTTCTGGAAGATACACAGAGAGATTCAAATTTGCACCCGTGGTTTTTTATTTATTTTTGTCTTTTGTCTTTTTAGGGTTGCACCCAAGGCATATGGAGGTTCCCAGGCTAGGGGTCAAATCGGAGCTGTAGCTGCTGGCCTACACCACAGCCACAGCAATGTGGGATCCGAGCCACATCTGCAACCTACACCACCACTCACGGCAACGGCAGATCCTTAACCCACTGAGCAAGGCCAGGGATCGAATCGTGGCCTCATGGATACTAGTCCGGTTTGTTAACCACTGAGCCACAACAAGACTCCCCCTGCTTTGTAATTTAGATGGAGCTGACAATGGCTTTAATTCTGCTATTGGTGTTTTGGTATCAAGAGTAGACTTAGCCTCATAGAACGTGCTAGATAGGCTACTTTATCTTGTGCATATTTCAGGGTGGTTTGTACAATACAGTTTTGTTTTGCATTCCGTGTGTGTATCACTCCAGTAAACCAGGTCTAGGCATTTTGGCCGTTGGAGTCAATCTTCTAAACCACTTTTCAATTTCATTAGTGATTATTGATCTATATCTTTGGGGGCCAAATTTTGTAATTTGTATTTTTGTCAAAAATGCCTCCTTTTATCTAGGTTTTCAGACATCTTGGTATAAAGTTGTTCTCAGTACACTCTTTTTTTTTTTTTTTTTTTTGTCTTTTTGCCATTTTCTTGTGCCGCTCCCGCAGCATACGGAGGTTCCCAGGCTAGGGGTCGAATCGGAGCTGTAGCCTCCGGCCTACGCCAGAGCCACAGCAACTCAGGATCTGAGCCACGTCTGCGACCTACCCCACAGCTCATGGCAACACCGGATCCTTAACCCACTGAGCAAGGCCAGGGATCGAACCCGCAACCTCATGGTTCCTAGTCAGATTCATTAACCACTGTGCCACGACGGGAACTCCTACATGCTTACATTTTTCTAACATTTTTACTCTATCTAGTATGTCCCCTTTGCCATTTATAATATGACTGATTTGTGTCATTTTCTCAGTCTCACAGGAAGGCTGTTTATTTTATTTGTCTTTAACAGAACACCAGCTCCTGGTTTCCATAATCAACTTCATTTTCTTTGGTTTTTCATTTTACTCTTCCCTTTTTGCTTTTTAATTATTTCCTTCCTTTTGTTTTCTTTTCAGTTGTTACTATTTTTCTGCCTCTTAAGTTAAACACTTACCTTTTGTTTTCTTGCTTTGTCACAAATACACTTAAGGCTGTAGATCCCTTTCTAATTATTGTTTGACTTGGATCCCACAAGTTATATGTCAGGATTTTATTGTCAATCATCTCTAAATATAGAGATGATTATAATTTCTGCATTGGTTTTCTTTTCAAGCAGTGTGTATTTTTTCAGTTTCCAAATGTCAGGCCTTTTTCTTTTAAAAATGTATCATAAAGTCTTTCAAAATACAAACGATATAAAAATTAGTATAATAAATACCCAGCTTCAGAATGAAAACGCAAATGTATGCTGGTAATTTTCAATGTTATTTTTCGTAAGTAATAGATGGACATGATAAAAACCAAATTGTCTTGTCTTCCTGGCCCCCTCCCTCCGAAGCAACTGCAGTTACTAATTTAAAGTGTATTCTGTGAGTTGTATGGGTTTCTTTGGGGCTCTCCTTTTGTTGTTGATTTTTAATTTTACTTCGCTGTGGTTTGCGAATGCAGTCTACAGATTCTTTGGAATTTATCGAGGCTTCCTTTGTGGCCAGTACAGAGTTTCTGTAAACCTTTTAACGGTGTTTGAAAAGAACAGATGGGCCAATGTTCTTTCTCTAAACTGCAAATCTGTCTCATCACTTCCTCTCCGATAGCTTCTAGGATCTTCAGGTTAAAGACCTTGGCCTATGATTTGGCCCCAAGCTTCCCCTTTAGCTGAGACCTCAGCCACCTCACTTAGGTACAACAGATTTATGTACACGTGGCTCTTGTTAACTTTTCAAAGAACACCTGAACTGTCAGAGCTGCCCCATGGCAGACAGTCCAATGTCTGGCATCTCAAAGGTCCTGACAGAGCCTCACTGAGCCAGCTAGAGAATGGGCTGTCTTCTGACAGTGAAGTCATGCTGAGTCAGGACAGTTGGCCCGTGGGGTGTCCTTGCCTCATCATGAACTCTAATCCTGACTCACTGCTTGCTTCTACTGAACCCAATCCACTGAGGCCTCTGGTTGTGGTACCCTCCATGTTAATTTCTCAGCACGACCCCTCCCTCCTACCTTTGCCCACCCGCGCCACAGGGGATCACTTCAAAGGCCCTCTCATCACGGCTTTCCAGGTGCTTTGTCTTCTAGAGTTGGCTGCATATGCCCAACCAAGCCCCACCGCAGAATGAATCCACACTGAGCTTCTGCTCTGAGGCCCCTGACACTGGGATGGGAAACTGGAGGAGGGTGGGGGGGAGGCTCCGGTAATTGACTCTCCTCTCCACATGTTTATGGTGTCAACCTCAGCTGGAACTGCACTTTTGCATCCCCTTCGGAATCTGTTCCAAACCTTTTGACTCCCCTCAATCTGCTAGCATCTTCCCAGCCCCTTTATTCTGCAGAATGGCAGTTCACGAATCTATGGAGAAAACAGAGAAGCCTGGGTTGCACAGATTCTGAGTTTAAGAACCAGGTTTCAAATCCAGACGGTCTAGTTATGGAATTCAAGCTTTTAGCCACCACTCTGCTTCTTACCCCCCTCAGCAGGTGAGGTCCAGAGAGGTTGAGATATTGTCCAAGATCACAGGAATGGTAACCAGCCAAGTAAGGACTTAAAGCTATCATCACAGAGATTGATACTTGTACTTTCTACTGGTCTATAATAAGTCACCCGTTACCTGTGGCCCCTGCTAGTCTGTTCAGCCAGCTCTCAGACTAGGGACTGGAATACAAACGTTCGTAAAGTGTCCTGGAGACTCCGAACAGTTCGCTCACGTCTGTTAATTGCATTTACTTCTCACAACAAACCTTATGTAAGAAAGCAGTAAACATTTAATCAGTACTTCCATGTGTGTTTAAAAGACTTCAAAACAGGAGTTCCCATCCTGGCGCTGTGGAAACGAATCTGACTAGGAACCATGAGGTTGCAGGTTCGATCCCTGGCCTCGCTCAGTGGCTTAAAGATCCCCCGCTGTGGTGTAGGTTGCAGACGCCGCTTGGATATGCCGTTGCTGTGGCTCTGGCATAGGCCGGCAGACAGGTCCGATTAGACCGCTAGCCTGGGACTCTCCATATGCCGCGGGTGCGGCCCTAAAAAGACCAAAAAAAAAAAAAAAAAAAAAAAAGAAAAAGAAAAAAAGACAAAACAACCTTCGAAATACATTATTTCATAGGGACTATTATTATTTCGCTTTTTAGTCCCCGCCCCGCCCCGCCCCGCCCCGCATCATAGCAGAGCTGTAACCGCTGGTCTATGCCATAGCCACACTAACCCGGGATCTGAGCTGCATCTGCCACCTACACCACAGCTCATGCAACCGGGATCCTTAACCCACTGAGCAAGGGCAGGGATGGAACCTGTGTCCTCATGGATACTAGTCAGATTCAGGTCTGCTGAGCTACAGGGGATTCCCCCATAGGGACTATTATTGTTATTCCAACTGAGCAAGGGCAGGGATCGAACCTGCAACTTCACGGTTCCTAGTCGGATTCGTCAACCACTGCGCCACGACGGGAACTCCCAGAAGCCTCGTTCTTGATGGTGAAGTGGCTCTGTCAGTTCTATAAATGGAGAAACTGAGGCACTAAGCTGTGCCCACGGAATCGGTCACACAAAGGCTCCATTCTTGGTCTTCCTCTTTTCACCGCGTGGGGGGTAGCTGCCGGGCAGGAGGCGGAGGACGAAAAGCGGAAGCCCTTTCCAGTAAGGTGCAGGGCGTGACCCGCGTGGGATGCGCTTACCCCTGCCCTAACTGGCGGATTCCCCGGCACCATGGCAACGGGAGAACAGGAAGTGCGTCACCTGATGGGAGGAGCGAATCTGCAAGAACCACCAATGGTAGTGCCCCGACTGCTTTCGCCCCGCCCCGAAGGAGGGGCCGAGCCCACCTTTTTGCTAACGCCGCCGGCAGTGTGGGCTGCGCTTGGGCGCCGCGGTGGGTAATCGGGCCGCGGGGGCGCGAGGCTGACGGGGAAGGAAGAGAGTTGTCCGGGAAGGCGAGGGGCGGGCGGCAGGTGGGGGTCAGGCCCCGGGGGTCGGCCCGATGCTGTGTCGCAGTGTGGCCTCGGGGGCCGGGGGGCCGCGGTTTCTCATTTCCTGATGGGGAAACTGAGGCCCTGAGAGGGGCTGCAGAGGCAGGTAAACCGGAACCTAGTCCCTCACCCACAGACATTTTAAAATCGTAATATTAGGTAATTTACATCCTAATATTAGCTGAGAAAGCATTAGAATTCTCTCTAAACTGAATACGTAAAATACGGCTTTCGTTGACTACCCTGTCAGGCTCACCGACTCTGGGCTTCTCTTTTTGGGGTCCACAACTTCTTTGTACAAGTCCACAGCCCCTTATTTTAAAGCTCCGAGGCTAGATGTGTTCACAATCCCGAATTTCTAGGATTCTCGAAAGGTAATTTGGGGCATATATTATATGTCCTGTCCTATCTTCCTTGGGGTCTCCGGCAGCGTCTTGTCATCAGATACATTACTTTTTTTTCACAGCTGAATAGATGCATATTCCCAGTAAGAAGGTAAACAACAAGCATGAATAGTCTCACCTGAAGCCAGATGGGGTTTTCAAACTTAAAGGATTTGTTTTTGAGAACTTTTTAGATTTAAGCGTTGCACGTAAAACCTGGAATCATAATTTTGTTGATCCACTCATATTTTGCCCTTGTTTGTACTGGGGGTGTGGCAGTTTCTAACCATGCTTTTGTATGGTCACTCCCTGTCTCCATCACTAACTCTGTGTGGCCTTGTGCCCTCTCAGCCTCTGTTTCCTCATCTGAAAAATGGGGTCAGTAATGCTTTCCTCATAAGGTTCTGGGGAGGATTAAATAGGACTGTGCACAGGAAGCATGCACATATATATCTCGCTCTTGGCACAGATGGTTCTATTTGAGGTTTGCTTGTTCTGCAGACATTCTATTTTTAAATGATTTGGGTACCTAGGAGTTCCCCTGGTGGCTCAGCAGGTTAAGAACCAGACCAGCGAAGATGCAGGTTCAATTCCTGGCCTTGCTCAGTGGTTTAAGGATCCAGCATTGTGTAGGTCGTAGGTACGGCGCGGACCCAGTGTGGCTGTGGCTGTGGTGTAGGCCTCAGCTGCAGCTCTGATTCGACCCCTACCTGGGAATGTCCATATGCCACGAGTGTGGCTGTAAAAAAAATGAATAAAATAATAATTTGGGTAGGTAATACATGCTCATGGCTAGCCCATCTCCCCTTCATAGAGACAACTGGTTTCTATGCATAAACAAGTCTATAGATTATCTTTCCACTTAATTTTCCCACCCCTTCCCCCCAAATTATAGCATTCTTTACCTCCGTCCTCTTAGTAAAATTTATTTTGGCTGTTACTTAACGTATTTTACATCATTTTCTTCTTTTTACAATTAGGATAAGTAATATGCCCATAGAAATGTGTGATGTAAATTTAAAGAACAAAACTACAGTGAATACCCGTCCACCCACCACCCAGTTAAGAAATAGGACATTTCATATCCTCAAAGCCTCCACTGAAATAGAACTTTTAAGAAATAGAACAGTATTGTATCCTCAAAGCCACCATTGGATCCTTTTCTCCCCTCCCCAAAAGATAACCACTGCCCTGAATATCATGTTATCCTTCCTTTATTTTTCTATGTAATTTTTAGTATCTGTGTCTCTCGCGTGAATGCAGGGCACAGTCTTGCTCATTGGGAGATTGGAGTTTATGTAAATGGGTTCTTTTGGGGGCGGGGGGTGGTGGTGGGCACTCACAGCAGGTGGAAGTTCCCAGGCCCCAGGATCCATGTAAATGGGACCTGAATATATTTTGTGTGACTTGATTTTCGCACATGATGTTATGTTTCTGAGATGCATCCATGTTCCTGTGAGTAGCTCTGCATCGTTTTTTTGTTTTTTTTGTTTTTTTTTTCCACCATATTATAAATGCCTTATGTAGGTGATTTTCCATTGATTGACACTCGTACTGTTGCCTGATCTTTGTTACTACATTGCGCTTCGTAAACATACTTCTTGGGGTAAATGCGGGTGTTTCCGTGAAGTATGTACCTAACAGTGGATTTCTGGGGAGATGCAGATGTGCTAGGAATGTCCAATGGATGTCTGAAGGGGTTCTAAGACTTACTATTCGACCAGCAGTTGATGAACGTCTCAGCCTTGTCCTTCTTAAGAAGCTGTGCCTGTTTGGTGATGGGCGTGGCGACACTGAGAATCTCTTTCTGTGTTTCTTAGTCCTTCGTTCATTCTCTTGGTGACATTTCTCTTACTCCTTTTCCTCGTGCAGTTGTCTTCCCCTTACCGATTTGTGAGAGTTCTTGGTATAATCTGAATATGGATCAGATTATGTGGATCGTGGCTTCACTGTGTTTCACATACCTTCCAGGTTGGGCTTGGCTTCTCTGTCTCTTTGTCTGTCGCCTCCCCTTGCTGTGTGTTTGGTGAGCAGCAGTTCTTCATTTTAACAGTTGGGTTTATCATTGTGTCGTTTTATGGTTTGCACTTTTCATATCCTTTAAAGAAGTCCTTCCCCACCTGTGGGTCATAAAGATATACTCCGGTGTTGTCTGGGAAGTTTTATAGTGTCTCCTTTCTTATGACTTTTTATCCTTAAGAATTGATCTGTGTGCATCATATGACCTAAGGGTCTAGTTTTATTTTGATTTTTCTTTCACGTGTGGGTAATGGGTTGTTCTGGCACCTTTCATTGAAAAGTGTGCTTTGAACTGGAGTTCCGTTTCTCTAATATATCAAATATCCATATATATGTATATATATATATGTATGTATATGTATATATATGTATGTATATATATATATATATATACACACATGTTTCTATTTCTTAGTTGTCTGTTCTGTTCCATTGTTCTTCTTTGTCCATTTTTGTACAATTGTCGTGCTTTATTCATTATTCTATAATAAGTCTTGGTACCTAGTAGCAAGCCCTGCCTTTATCTTTCTCTCCCAACAGTGGCTTTGCTACCTTGTCTTTCCATTTTCCAGTACTTTTTTTTTTTTTTTGGCTTTTGTCCTTTAGGGCCACACCCACCGCATATGGAGATTCCCAGGCTAGGGTCTAATGGAGCTGTAGCTGCCAGCCTACACCACAGGCACAGCAATGCCAGATCCGAGCTGCATCTGCGACCTACACCACAGCTCCTTAACCCACTGAGCGAGGCCAGGGCTCGAACCCGCACCCTCATGGTTCCTAGTCGGATTCGTTAACCAATGTGCCACAACGGGAACTCCACATTTTGGAATCATCTTGTCAAATCACACACAGACATGTACCCAAAGCATGTTAGGATTTTGATTGGAATTGTGCTGATGCATTGCCTTGGATCAACTTGAATTTTAAAGCGATGGCTTTTAATGTTTCATCCTCAAGTATGATGTGTGCCTTGGGGTTTTGTAGATGTCATTTAGTACATAAAGGAAGTTCCCTTCTATTCCACGTTTGTTAAAGAGTTTTTAGTATGAACAAATGCTGCATTTTATCAACTTTTTTTTTTTTGGTAGGGCTGCACCCATGGCATATGGAGGTTCCCAGGCTAGGGGTCCAATCGGAGCTGTAGCAGCCACAGCCACAGCAACACAGGATCCTTTCACCCACTGAGCGAGGCAAGGGATTGAACCCGTGTCCTCATGGATACTAGTCAGGTTTGTTAACTACCGAGCCATGACGCAAACTCCAGCATTTTATCAACTGTATTTTCTACCTACATTAAGATGCTTTTCTCCTTTATTCTATGCATGTGCTGGCTAACACTGATTGGTTTTCTCCTTTTCTCCCACCCACCACCTCCACCCCAGCTTTGCTGAGATATTGTTGACATTTGATGGGTTTTCAGATGTCAAACCACTGCTAGGATAAGCCAAACTTGATCACAATATTTCATTTTTTTCACATTGCTGGATTCACTTTAACATTTTGCTTAAGACTGTTGCAGCTGTGTTTATGAAAGATACTGGGCTTTCATTTTGCTTCCTTTGGAAGCCTTTGTTAGATTTCAGTGCCCCAACTTATATCGGCCTTATCAGATGATTTGAGGACAGTTTGCACTTTTTCTGGGTCTAGGAGAGTTTGTATAACATTTGAAAATATTTGTTTCAAGAATGTTTGGTAGGACTTCTTGATAAATCCGTTGGGACCCAAAGTTTTCTTTGTGGGAAGATACATTTCCTATGTCTTGTTTTTGGCTTTTGCTTTTTAGGGCCACACCCATGGCATATGGAGGTTCCCAGGCTAGGGGTCAAATCAGAGCTGCAGCTGTTGGCCTACACCACAGCCACAGCAACGCCAGATCCAAGCCGCATCTTCGGCCTGCACCACAGCTCAGAGCAACACTGGATCCTTAACCCACTGAGTAAGGCCAGGGATCGAACCTGCAACCTCATGTTTCCTAGTCTGATTCGTATCCACTGGGCCATGACGGGAACTCTTAAATTTCCCATATCTTTAATGGTTGTAAAATTGTTTAGGTTTTGAAATGATCTTTAGTTAGTTTTGAATGAATTTCCTGTGACTTTGTACATATTTAGAATGTCAGATTATTTTAAGTCTATAATATCTTTTTTTAAAATGTTTGTATCTGCAACTAGTTTCCCTTTTTCCTTCCAAATATTGTGTATTTATAAGTTTTCTCTCTCTTGGAAAAATCTTGTCAGAGGTTTGCCACTTTTATTAAGTTTTTTCAAAGAATAATTTTGGTTTTGTTGATTTTTTCTGATACGGACTTGTTTTCTGTGTCATTAATTTCTGGTCTTTATTTTTAATTTTCTTTGGATTTGATTTGCTGTTATTCTTTATAGCTTCTTCAGGTGAATATCTAGCTCATTACTTTCACACCCTCTCCTACAATAGATAAATATTTATTGCTATTAATGTCTCTCTACTGCTAGAGTTTTCTCCCACCAGTTTCTGTGTGTAATACTTTGGTTTTTTCCGTTGAAAATATTTCCTAACTTCCATTAATAATTCCTCTTTGATAATAGATTGCTTAAGAGTGTATTTCTGAAATTCTAAACAGTTTTTCTACTTTTCTTTTTGTTTCTGGTTTCTGCTTTTATTGCATTGCAGCCAGAGGACGTGTTTTATATGAGACCAGTCCTTTAGTTTGCTAAGACTTGCTTTCCGGCCCATGTGTGGCACTTTGTAAAATTGTACTGGGTGTGCTTGAAGATTCTGTATTCTGTAGCTGTTGGGCGCAGTGTTTCCTGCATGTCCATTGGATTAAGCTGTTCACTGTGTTGTACAGATCTTTTCTAAACTTACAGGTTTTTTTTTTGGTTCATTCTACCAGTGATTGAGAGGGATATGTTAAAATCTCCCACTGTGGTTGTGGATTTGTATTTTTTTTTTTTTCTTTTTAAATTATGTCTGTACCCGCGGCACACGGAAATTCCCAGGCCAGGGACTGAATCCAAGCCACAGTTATGCAGCGGCAGCAACACCGATCCATTAACCCACTGTGCCAGGCGGGGGATCGAACCCTCACCTCCACAGCAACCTGAGCTGCTACCATCAGGTTCTTAACCCACCGTGCCATAGCGGGCGCTCCTATATGTTTCTTTTTGTAGTTCTGATTATTTTTGTCTTAACTGTTTTGAGGCTCTGTTATTAGGTGTTTAAAACATTTAAAATTGTTACATCTTCTTAGTAATTGAAACTTTTTATTGCTTTATGTGGACGTCTTTATCTCTAGTAATGCTTTTCCGCCTTAAAGCCTATTTTATGTCCTGTTAATATAGCCACACCAGCTTTCTTTTTGTTAGTTTGCAGAGTACATATTTTCCTGTCCTTTTACTTTAAATTTTTTAGCATTCGTATGTTTTAGAAGTAAATTTTATAGGGGAGTTCCCGTTGTGGCACAGTGGAAACGAATCCGACTAGGGAACATGAGGTTGAGGGTTCGATTCCTGCCCTCGCTCAGTGGGTTAAAGATCTGGCATTTCCCTGAGCTGTGGTGTAGGTTGCAGACGCAGCTCGGATCCGGAGTTGCTATGGCTGTGGCTGTGGTGTAGGCCGGCATCTGCAGCTCCAATTGAACCCCTAGCCTGGGAACCTCCATATGCCATGAGTGGGGCCCTAAAGAGCGGAAAAAAAAAAAAAAAGAGAATTAACTTTTGTATCATATAGCTAAGTTTTATTCATCATTCACTTTGACAAGTTTTTGATCTGATTTAACAGCCTGGCTTTTATCATCTGCTTAAAGGGCCTTAGTTTTTGGAGAGCCTGAGATCTCCAAAGTTTTCTGAGCTGAAAGTCCAAATTCCTTAGCCAGGCACATTCTGTTCTTGTGCCTGGAACAACCGCTGGCATATAAGGGATGCTCAGTATATAAAAATAGAATGGCTGATTAAGATACTCGATCCTAGTGGTGGAGATGAACTTGGCAGGACTTGATGATGGGCTGGATCCGAGGTTGAGGGAGCGGAGGACCAGGTTTTGATGCTCAGGACCGTGTGTCTGTGTGAATACTAACACCCAAGCCACATGGTTCGTGAAGAGGACTCGGGGAAAGGAGAGGGTTGAGGATGGTGGGAGGAGGAAGCGAGTCTAGTTTAGAACTGGTTGAGGCCGAGATGCCGGGGAGATACTCTCGAGGCTAGTGGGCAGGCAGTCGGAGAAGCTGGTCGTGAGATAGGGCACCGGCTCAGCTCTGAGGCCCAGCTGATGCTGCTGTTGGAAAAGAACAGGAACGAGGGAGTTCATATGGTGGATCAGCGGGTTAAGGGCCCAACATAGCATCCATGGCGATGTGGGTTCAATCCCCGGCCCCGGCTCAGTGGGTGAAGGATCTGGTATTGCCTCAAGCCGCAGCGTAGGTCGCAGATGCTGCTTAGATCGGGTGTTGCCATGGCTGTGGCTGTGGTGTAGGCTGGCAGCTGCAGCTCAGATTTGGCCCCTAGCTTGGGAACTTCCATATGCCAGAGGTGTGAAGGCCATTAAAAAAAGAAAAAGAAAAAGAAAAAAAAGAGTAATAACTAGCCTTTTTGTGTATTTCCTGGTGCCAGATTCTTGGCAAACCCCGGAGAGTCATGTCTCATTTAAACTGCAACTTATGCTTTAAAGGTAGTTATTATTATCCCCATTTTATAGGTGAAAAGACTGAGATTAGGCATGTTAGTTAAAAATGGGTCTATGTTATACTTGCCTTAGGTAACAGCAAATTTCTTCCAAGATCATGGCATCACCTGAAGTGGATGTTAGAACCTTAGACTTCCAGGCCCCTCTGCAGTCAAAACCTCCAGAAAAGGCCTGGGGATCTGCATTTTTTCCTTACTTTTCGGGCTGCACCTGCAGCACATGAAAGTTCCCAGGACAGGGGTCGAATTGGAGCCGCAGCTGCTAGCCTCCACCACAGCCACAGCAACACCAGATCCCAGCCGAGTCTGTGACCTACAGTGCAGCCCACGGCCATGCCAGATCCTTAACTCACTGATCGAGGCCAGGGATCGAACCTGTGTCCTCATGGATACTAGTAGGTTTCGTTACTACTGAGCCATGACAGGAGCTCCCAGATTCTGTGTTTTTTGATACACAGGTTAAGTGATACTTAAGGTCGGACAAGTCTGGCAAGCAGTGGTCTTAAAGCCACCTGCCAGGTTCTAAACCAGCGGGCTTCGCCCCTGCACTGTGCCGCCTCTCTGTGGCAGGAGCTGGCTTTTTGATCAGGGCTTGTGCAATCCTTTTATCAGCTCTGATCTTTGTGGTTTGTGGAAAGATAGCATTTTAGTAGAGAGCAGGAGATTTTAAAAACACCCTGTAGTCCTCCCACGACAGTTGTTTTACTAGCAGTTTGGGAGAGGAGAAGGAGCCTGGCATTTATGAAGTGTTTTCCAATAGTTCTCTAATGTTACAGTGAGAAACCGGGCCTCAGCTAAATTTATCACAGGCTGTAGATCTGGTAGGAGGCTGAGCCAAGTTTCAGACTCAGACTCGTCTACTGGTAAAAATAGCTACCACTTTTTTGGTGCTTCGTCTGTTACTAGGCTTTTGTATGTTTTTGTTTTTGGGTTTTTTTTTTTTTTTGGTCTTTTGTCTTTTTAGGGCCACACCCGTGGCATACGGAAGTTCCCAGGCTAGGGGTGGAATTGGAGGTGCAGCTGTCGGCCTCCGCCAGAGCCACAGCAACGCGGGATCCGAGCCATGTCTGCGACCTACGCCACAGCTCATGGCAACGCTGGATCCTTCACCCACTGAGCAAGGCCAGGGATCGAACCCGCAACCTCAGGGTTCCTAGTTGGACTCATTAACCACTGCTCCACGATGGGAACTCCTGAACTTGCTTCTAGACACCACACCAAACACATGCCCACAGAGGTCTCTGGCATGACTGCCCAATGGGGACCTGCATATAAAGCACGGGGAACTCTGCCCAGGAGTCTGTGATCATCCCCGAGGGAACAGAATTGGGAAGACAATGCCGGTGTGTCCCCACATCTCGGAGGCCCTTGGCTGTGCCGCGGAGATGCGCACAGCCCTGCCAAGCAACTCTGCTTCAGTAAAACCTTAAAAAAAAAAAAAAAAAAAAGCCATGCCCGGTTTGTATCTGTGGACGTACAAATCGGTGCGGCCCGTGGCGTGTTGCTGGTTGGCACGCTGGGCCGTGACTCGACTCCCTTCGCTTCCTTTGCAGTTCCCGCACTCATGCAGGGCAGCACCCGGAGAGCGGGCGTCATGACCGACGTCCACCGGCGCTTCCTCCAGTTGCTGATGACCCACGGCGTGCTGGAGGAGTGCGACATCAAGCGCTTGCAGAGGCACTGCTACAAGGTCCATGACCGTGAGTATCCCTCCCCCGTTCCCCTGGGTGCTTGGCCGCCACACCGTGGTGGACTGCTGGCGACCTCGGACTAGCACCGTGCAGCCCATCAACCGACACTCCCGACCTGGGCGCTGAGGTCTCGCACGATCTCACGGCAGCCCCTGCAAAAGGGGGGGGGGTCTTTTTATTTATTTGTTTATTCATTTGTTCATTTTTTATGGCCACACCCAAAGCAGATGAAAGTTCCCGGGCCAGGGATTGAATGCGAGCCACAGCTGCGACCTGTGCTGCAAGCAGAGGCAACGAGGGATCCTTTATTTTTTGGCTTTTTAGGGCCGCACCTGCGGCGTATGGAGGTTCCCAGGCGAGGGGTCCCATCGGAGGTACGGCTGCCGGCCTACACCACAGCCGCAGCAACGCCAGATCTGAGTCGAGTCTTTAACCTACACCACAGCTCACGGCAACGCCGGATCCTTAACCCACTGAGCCAGGCCAGGGACCGAACCCGCAACCTCATGGTTCCTAGTCGGATTCGTTTCTGCTGTGCCATGATGCAAACTCCAGCACTGGATCCTTTAACCCACTCTGCCCAACTGGGGATTGAATCCATGTCTCTGCAGTGACACAAGCTGCTTCAGTCGGATTCTTAACCCACTGCACGGCAGCAGCAACTCCAACTTTTTTTTTTTTTTTTTTTCAAGTAAATCTGACATTTTGCCCAGTGGCTGAGAACTTGGATGCTAGATAGTCATGGTTCACACTAAAGCTCTAGCGCCTTCTCCAGTCCAGGTTTATTCATCTCTACAATGAGGATAATTATTCATACTTCATACCTAAGGTGGTTCAGAGCATTAAGAGACAGGATACATACAACATACGCAGCCCAGGCAAGGTTCCATTTGGCTATTGGTAGCTTAGCCCAGAGGCGAAGGGCACAGCCTTGGACTTGGCCAAACCGGTGGAGTGCCATCCCTGTCCTGGAGCAGCCGTGGGCATCGGGCATCGGGAGGGTCTTCTCAGTGAGCTCTTGGGAGGGGTAAATAAGATAATACAGGTGGAGCCCTTAGAGACAGGACTGGTTTCAGTAACCAGAAGTAGCAGTAGAAGCACGAGGGTCCAGGTGGATAGGTCAGTGAAATCAGTATTGGTAGATCTTATTGAGTGAAGAAGAAGGTTGGAGTTCCCTGTGTGCCTCAGCAGGTTAAGAACCTGACCGGTATCCATGAGGATGTGGGTTCCATCCCTGGCCTCGCTCAGTGGGTTAAAGATCCGGTGTTGCCATGAGCTGTGGTGTCAGTCGCAGACTCAGCTCGGATCTGGTGTTGCTATAGCCTGGAAACTTCCATATACTGCAAGCGTGGCCCTAAAAAGCAAAAAAAAAAAAAGAAAGAAAGAAAGAAAGAAAGAAAAAGAAAGTTGACGAATTATATCTGTTGTGTAATGTCACTGTGCTGCATTTTTGGTAAAACCGAACAACCTTCATTGTTCATGAATACGTACGTACACCTGCATGTAAGAGTCTGAAAGTGGGTGAGAAGGGCGTACAGTCCACACTGCAAGATGCTTGCCTTTGGGGAGAGGAGCGGGCTTGTTTTCTTACTGGAGATCAGAGGATGCATCATCGGTATCCTGTTTTGTTCTTTTATTTGTGAGAAAGAAGTCAACATGGCATTATTAGTAGAGTCTCATGGTTGCCCTTCTGCTCAACAGGAATGTGTGTTTGTTTTTCATTCCACGTGTTTGTCTTTCTGTGTTTCTCATTTTCAAAAGACGGAGTGGAGAGCGCATAGAGGTGAGCCTGGCCGAGAGGGGCCGGGAAAGCTATTGCGGGGGGGGAGGACCCAGGGCCCACCCCTGGAGGGACGTGAGACGGTGCCACATCTGGAGAACTGCAGTCTTCCGTGTGGGCTGAGATCCCAGGGGGCTGAGTGGGGAAGGGGAGTAAGCGGGGAGGACGGTGCGGAGACAGTATTCTCCCTGCTGTGCAGAGGAAGGGAGAGGAAAGAGGGTGGCATGCAGAGAAGAGCCGGCGTGTGAAGTGGCTGGTCCAGTGAGGTGTCCACGGGAAATCCTGGGAGCTTGGTGGGGCACGGTGGCCAATTAAAACCTTGGAGGAGCCCTGCAGTAAGAAATCCTTTTTTCTTTCCTTTTTTTTTTTTTTTTTTTTTTGGCCACACCCACAGCATGTGGAGATGCCCAGGCCAGGGAGAGAACCCACGCCACAGCAGCGACCCAAGCCGCCACAGTGATAATGCTGCATCCTTAACCTGCTGCGCCACAGGAGAACTCCAGGGAATCCCTTTGAACGTTGTTTAATCTTAAGTGTCCAAACTTACCTGACCTGCAAATAACATGCTTTGTGAAACTCTGGACAGGAGCACATGCTGTGCGGGAAGGAGATACCTAGTTGTGGCGTGTGGGTTTACGGGTTATAAAGAGCCCATGACTGTACACCATCATGTTTTTGTTTTGTTTTGTTTTGTTTAACGTAATTCTGTGGACATTGCAGACCCCTCGCAGGGTTTGAAGCGGGAGAGTGATGTAATTATTACTGTGTGTGAGACTCTCCTTCTGGAGAGCATACACCTGCTCTAATTGCCTAGACTGGGGTAGGTCGGGGTCTTTGGTGAGAGCCTCCTTTCTGGAAAGGGACCATCACCCCTGTCAAGCTGCCTTTTCTCGCTCTTTGAAAAGCACAGCAGGACTTTAAGCCTGGCCCTCCGTGGCCACCAGCGATGGGCAGAATCATGCTTTTCTTAATCTTCCCTGTGTGGCCATTTCTTCTCCCTTTTAAGTTTCTCCTCTAGGTCCTGAATGGGAGCTCTAATGATGATGGGGAAGTTTCATAGCTCCCTGCAAGGAGCTTTCTGATGCCTCAGTACTAAAAATGAAACTGTTTTTGCCTTTATTTGACCTTTAAAGTTGTCATGACCTAATTTAGGAAAGTCCTGTAAAATGTGTCTAGGAATTGTTTTATTTTTTTATTTTTTTGGCTTTTTGTGCCTTTTCTAGGGCCGTTCCCATGGCAGATGGAGGTTCGAAGGCTGGGGGTCGAATTGGAGCTGCAGCTGCTGGCCTACACCAGAGCCACAGCAACACGGGATCCGAGCCCGCGTCTGCGACCTACACCACAGCTCACGGCAACGCCGGATCCTTCACCCACTGAGCAAGGCCAGGGATCGAATCCGCAGCCTCATGGTTCCTCATCGGATTCGTTAACCACTGAGCCGCGATGGGAACTCCAGAATTGTTTTTTATTCTTCACCCTTCACGTACCACTTCTGCGCGTTAAGATATGGTTATGCCTCGGGTAGTCAGGATAGAGCGAGAGTTTGTTTTCTCCCGTCCTCTGTTTTAAAAGAAACGAGAGAGAAAAGTTGGTGTCTATGCATTAACGTTATACTGGAGAGGTTTTTAAACCAAGGAATGACGGGATGAAATGATCTAAAATTAAATGAATACTTGTAAGACCCAGATTCTGAAGCGCCTTCCTTTTGAAGAGAGTCCCAGAAAGTCCCCTTTTACCAACCCGAAAACTATTTAGGCTCTCAGAAGGAGTGACTGAAATTGCAAGTTATTCTAATTGCAGTTTCCCATGGCATCTGTCCAGTTTATCAAAGCACTTCCTAGTCTCTGGGCTCTTGTTTGGACTCGCTCCTTGCTGCCATTAGAGGAAAGCAAATTTCCCCCATGTCCTGGCTGGTGAAGACTTTTTATTTTTTTTTCCTGACATCCTGGTGGAAAGCCTTGGCCTTTTCTTCCTGCCGCCGGGGGCCTGTGTTCTTAGAGCACCTTAGAGTTTGATCCAGGCCTTGTGGGCACACTTGTGGTCTGCCAGTAGCACTTCCTGAGATGTCCCCCGTGGGCCAGGCATCCGCGCAGGGCTGGTGACACAGAGAGGCAGCTTTTGCTTCGTCTTGGTTCCCATGAGTCATACAGACGTGGAATCAGATGACTCCAGGATAAGCCCCCTTGATGGAAGCATGAGAGGCCTAGGGAGCGGGGGTTAAGAGGACTGGGATTCGAGGGTTTCACTCTTGACCAAGATAGAGTAACAGGGACTCATTTGCCTTCTGGTCTGAAACAATCAAAACATGGACAAAATAAATGCAACCCTGGACATTTGTCAATGCGGGACATGGCTCTCTGGAAAGGTAGGCAGTGAGGCCTTTTTTTCCCCTCTTGACACCAAATATGCATTTTCTTTTCCAACACTATCCACCCCCTCACACACACCCAGTTCTTTGGACACCAACTGGGTGTCCAATAATGCACTTCAATTTTGACACAGTTTCCCTGGAGTTAGCGTCAGATCCCCCCACCAGTGAGAGGGGCTTAGTCCCACCAGATCAGCCCTACTTCAGATGCCAGTGGCAAGTCCCGGGCTACTCATACTTCCTTCTCACTGACCAGCGATGAGTCAGGGGTTCTCACGACCCCCTCCTCAGGTTCATGAGTGGATGGAATGGCTCATAGAACTCAGGAAAACATTTTACCTGCATTTGTGCCGGGTTATCATAAAACTATTTAGGCTCTCAGAAGGAGTGACTGAAAGAAGAGCCATATGGATAAGATGCATACGGCAGGGTATTGGGGAGGGGTGGTTTGGAGCGTCCATGCTATCTCTGGGTGCTCTACCCTCCTAGCATCTTTTTTTTTTTTCGGCTACACCAGCAAACTGCAGAAGTTCCCAGGCCAGGGATTGAACCTGCATCACAGCAGTGACCATGCCAGATCCTCACCTGCTGAACCGCCAAGTAACTCCTCTACTCTCCTAGCATCTTGATATGTTCACTATCCTGGAAGCTCACCAAATCTCATCCTGTAGGGATTCTTTTGGAGTTCCCGCCGTGGCTCAGTGGTTAATGAATCCAGCTAGGAACCATGGGGTTGTGGGTTCGATCCCTGGCCTCACTCAGTGGGTGAAGGATCCGGCGTTGCCGTGAGCTGTGGTGTAGGTTGCAGATGTGGCTCAGATCCCATGTTGCTGTGGCTGTGGCCTGGGCCGGCGGCTACAGCTCCGATTCGATCCCTAGCCTGGGAACCTCCATATGCTGTGAGTGTGGCCCAATAAAGCCAAAAAAAGGGGGGGGATTTTTTTTATTACATAGGCTTGATTGATCAAATCATTGGCCATTGGCGATTAGCTCAGTCTCCTCTCCCCAGAGCTGTGGGATGGGACCGAAGGTTCCAAGCATCTCATCAAGGCTTTGTCTCTCTGGCAGCTAGTTACTTAGGGACCTGCCAAGAGTCATGTCATTATCTCTTTAGAACAAGAGACAGGCCTGTCATCTTATCAGTCTGGAAATTCCAAGAGTTTTAGAAGCTCTATGCCAGGAACAGGGACAAAGATCAAGTTATATTTCTCATACCCCAGGGGAAAACGGGGTGAGCATTGCCGCTGCCTCAGCTCACTGCTGTGAAAGAGTTTTCAGGCCATGGCACAGGGGAAACCCAGGCAGGCTGGACAGAGTCTCTGAGCTGAGAGTCCAAGGAGGAGAGAGCGGCTGGGGTTTGCAGGACAGGGCGTTGGCGAAGAGCGATCCACAGAGAGAAAAGCAGAGATCCATACAGCACCCCCTTCACCCCCATCAAGGATCTGGCTGAGAACTGACCAGCGAGAGAACGACCTGGGGACCAGGGAAAGAACCTTTTGAAAGAAGTAGGGACCCTCTCGGGATGTTTACAAGGAACTGGGGTGGGGATAGTGCCTGTTCCAGGCCCAGGTGGCTTCCCTGCTGAGTAGAAATTCACAAACATTCAAGGAAGAAGTATTACCAGTCCCACCCAAAATCTTCCAGAAAATTGACCAGAAAGAGGGAACGCTTCCCCACTCCTTCTCTGAGGCTTGCGTTAACCTGATGGCCAAGCCAGACAAAGATGCTGCAGGGAGAAAAAACTAAAGACCAAGGTCCCTTATGGACATCGATGCTACAATTCTAAACGCTGTTTTTGCCAGTCTAATCCAGCAATGTATAAAAAGGATGATTCAGGAGCTCCTGTTGTGGCTCAGCAGGTTGTGAACCAGACTAGTACTCACGAGGATGCAGGTTTGATCCCTGGCCTTGCTCAGTGGGTTAAGGATCCGGCGTTGCCGTGAGCTGGGATGTAGGTCACAGATGCAGCTCAGATGCTGCGATGCTGTGGCTGTGGTGTAGGCCGACAGCTGCGGCTCCAATTCAACCCCTAGCCTGGGAACTTCCGTATGCCGTGGGTGCGGCCCTAGAAAGCAAAAATCAATGAATAAATAAATACATAAAAAGGATGATATACTATGACCCAGTGTAGTTCATCCCAAGAATGCGGAGTTGGTTTAGCATTTGGAGATCAATGTAATTCTCATAGCAACAAGCTGAAAAAGAAAACCGTATGATCATCTCAATAGGTGCGGAAAAAGCATCTGACAACAGGCAACACCTCCCCTGGCATGATGCCGCGGAAGTGCCTTACAGCAAACTCAGGAGATCCTCAGGAGCGGGATATGAGCACAATAAGGGACATCAGGGCACAGAGCAGCAGCGGAGAATCAGCCAGGGTCTGCCCAGACTTGAGAAATCCAACATCTGTTCCTGATAGAAAACCCTCAGCAAGTCGGGAAAGAAGGGAACTTCCTTGACTTGATAAAGCGGATCTGTGTGGAACTACAGCTAACACACTTGATTGTGAGAGACTGATGACTCTTTCCCCCCTACTATCAGGAGCAAGACAGGAAGGTCGCTTCTCATCACTGCCGTTCACTGTTGCACCAGTTCACCAGTGTTCTGTTCACCGGTGCACTCAGGCTCTCGCCAGTGCACTCAGGCAAGGGAAAGAAAAAAAAAAAAGAAGAGGCATCCCCATTGGCAAGGAAGACGAGAAAGTATGTGTTCCCAGACCTGATCGTTTCTGTAAAAAAACTGGTGGCATCTTTTCAAAAGCTCCTAGAACCGAGAAGTGGGTTTCGTCAAGTTGCAGGATGCAAAATCCATATCTCAAAACCCAGCTGTAATTCTGTGTGTTGGCAGTGAATCCTCAGACATTAAAAAAAAAAAAAAAAAATTTAAAGACCCACTTGTAATAGCATCAAAGATATGAAATAGGAATAAATCTGACAACAATGTGTAAGGCCTGTACACTGAAAACCACAAACTACTGCTGAGAGAAATTAAAGAAGGTTCAGATACATGGAGGGACATGGGGTGTTCATGGGCCAGAAAACACAGTTATCAGCTTTCCCTCAAATGATACATAGATTCAACTCAATCTCAATCCAATCCCAGCAGGTTTTTTGTTGTTTTTTTTTTCCCACTGTACAGCAAGGGGATAAGTTATCCTTACATGTATACATTACAATTACATTTTTTTCCCCACCCTTTGTTGTGTTGCAACATGAGTATCTAGATTTTTTTTTAATAGAAATTGATAAGCTGATTCCAAAATTTACATGGCAGGAGTTCCCATCGTGGTGCAGCAAAAACGAATCTGACTGGGAACTGTGAGGTTGCAGGTTCAATCCTCGGCCTTGCTCAGTGGGTTAAGGATCTGGCGTTGCCATGAGCTGTGGTGTAGGTCACAGATGAGGCTTGGATCTGATGTTGCTGTGGCTGTGGCGTAGGCTGGCTGCTGTAGCTCCAATTGGGCCTCTAGCCTGGGAACCTCCATATGCTGTGGGTGTGGCTATTTAAAAAAAAAAAAAGTGGACAAAAGACTTGTACAGATACTTCACCAGAGAAGTTATATGGATGGCAAGTAAGCACATGAAAAGAAGCTGAGCCTTTCATTAGTTAAGGAAATGCAAGCTGAAAGACAAAAAAAAAAAAGGATGGGAATTCCCGTCGTGGCGCAGTGGTTAACAAATCCGACTAGGAACCATGAGGTTGTGGGTTTGATCCCTGGCCTTGCTCAGTGGGTTAAGGATCCGGCGTTGTCATAAGCTGTGGTGTGGTCACAGACGTGGCTCAGATCCCGAGTTGCTGTGGTTCTGGCGTAGGCCGGTGGCTACGGCTCCGATTCGACCCCTAGCCTGGGAACCTCCATCCGCTGCGAGGGCGGCCCTAGAAAAGGCAAAAAGACCAAAAAAAAAAGAAAAGGAAATGCAAGCTAAAACCACAATGTGATACCACTAGACACCTATCAGAATGGCTACAATTTGAAAGACCACATGTCCTGTGTTGGCGAGACAATGGAAGAACCGAAACTCACCTGCTGTTGGGTGTAAAATGGCATAGCCATTTTAAAAAAACCAACGTGGCAGTTTTAGGACATAGCCATTACTCCTGTATTTTTTTTTTTTTTTGTCTTTTTGCCTTTTCTTGGGCTGCTCCCACGGCATATGGAGGTTCCCAGGCCAGGGGTCGAATCGGAGCTGTAGCCACCAGCCTACGTCAGAGCCACAGCAACGCAGGATCCGAGCCGCGTCTGCAACCTACACCCCAGCTCATGGCAACGCTGGATCGTTAACCCACTGAGCAAGGGCAGGGACCGAACCTGCAACCTCATGGTTCCTAGTCGGATTCGTTAACCACTGCGCCACAACAGGAACTCCCTGTATTTGTTTTTAGGCTTAAGCAATGAAGACATTTAGCTGCACAATGCCTCGTGCCTAAGTCTTCAGAGTAGGTTTACGTTAATGGCCCCACACTGAAAACCTAATTGTCCATCCACAGGGGAACCGATAAATGGACTGTGGTATTATCCATCTGATGGGATAACCGCTTAGCAATTACAAGGAGCAAATCATTCTACCTGCTGCAGTTTGAATGCCTCTCAAACTGGTCATGCACAGTGGAGAAGCCAAGCAAAAGAGAGTACATATACTGCATGAATCCATATATATGCAACTCCGGACAAGCCGTACTTGGCGGTGGTGACAGAACGTAGCTCAGTGGTTGCTGGGGATGGTGTAGGGGACAAGTTCATGAGATGAGAGAGAAGGGGTAACAAACACAAGGAGACCTTTAAGGGGTGGTGGATATGTTTATCATCTTAATTATGGCGATAGTGTCAAGGGTGCATGCATAAATCATAACTCATTAAATTGTATCCTTTAAAAATTGTAGGAGTACCCGAATTCCCGTCATGGCTCAGTGGTTAATGAACCCGACTGGTATTCATGAGGACTCCGGCTCAATCCTTGGCCTTGCTCAGTGGGTTAAAGATCCGGCGTTGCTGTGAGCTGTGGTGTAGGTCACAGATGTGGCTTGGATCCCCAGTTGCTGTGGCTCTAGCATGGGCCAGAGGCTACGGCTCTGATTGGACCCCTAGCCTGGGAACCTCCATGTGCCGTGGGTGTGGCCCTAAAAAGACAAAAAAAATTGAAGGAGTTCCCTGGTGGCACAGGAGGTTAAGGATCCAGTGTTGTCGCTGCTGTGGTCTAGATTACTGCTGCGGCGCGGGTTCCATCCCTAATCCAGGAACTTCTGCATGCCATGGGCTCAGCTGACAAAAAAAAAAAAAAAAAAAAAATGTTTATTAATTATTTCTCAATAAGATTGTTAAAACAAAATCTACACTTAAACCCACTTTGCTGCTTGGTAGCTGCTGAACCTTGATCAGGCCCCTACACAAGAGGGCTTCCTGATGGTAACATATGGCATGTGCTTTGTGACCTGTATGCGTCACGCAGGGGGACAAGCAGGTTTCTAAAGTGTAGCTCCTTCCCTTGGCCTTGTAAGGCCCTGTGTCACTTTGCTCACAGATGACACACATGTGGTCTCTTTGGGCTCCTTCAACTGGGAATAATTTCCTAGTAACTCCCAGACTCTTAGGACTTGGGCATTTTTGAAGATTACAGGCTAAGTACTTTGTAGTACAGCACTGTCTGCTGAAAATAGAAGGCCGTGTGTCATTAAAGTTTTCTGGTAGCCACGTTAAAAAAAAGAAAGAAACAGGTGAAGTTAATATCCCAGATAGACTCACTTAAATGTGACCAATATAAAAATTATTATTATTATTATTATTATTTTAAGGCTGCACCCATGGCATATGGAGGTTCCCAGGCTAGGAGTCAAATCAGAGCTATAGCCACTGGCCTACACCACAGCCACAGCAACACAGGATCCCAGCCTCATCTGCAACCTATACCACATCTCACAGCAACACCGGATCCTTAACCCACTGAGCAAGGCCAGGGATCAAACCTGCATCCTCGTGGATACTAGTCTGCTTCCTTTCCACTGCACCACAGCGGGAACTCCAGAATAAGAATTATTAATGAGATATTTTATATTTGCAAGTAGTACATCTTTGAAATCCAGTGTGTCTTTTACACTTGCAGCATATCTTAATTTGGACCAGCCCCGTTGCCACTGCTCAGCCGCCCTGTGCACTTGTGGTTGCTGTAGTGGACAGCAGTTGCCGAATGTTCTTAGGTTTAGGTTTGTCTGATGCTTCCTGTGGATCAGATTCAATTTATGCTTTTTTGCAAAAAACAAAAAAAAAATCTAATTTTATTTTTTAAAAGTTTAAAGCAGGGGAGTTCCCTTTGTGGCTCAGTGGTTAATGAATCCTACCAGGAACCATGAGGTTGTGAGTTTGATCCCTGGCCTTGCTCAGTGGGTGAAGGATCCAGTGTTGCTGTGAGCTGTGGTGTAGGTTGCAGACGCGGCTCGGATCCCGAATTGCTATGGCTCTGGCGTAGGTTGGTGGCTACAGCTCTGATTAGGCCCCTAGCCTGGGAACCTCCATATGCCTTGAGAGCGGCCCTAGAAATGGCAAAAAGACCAAAAAAAAAAAAAAAAGTTTAAAGCAGCATAGTTGACTTAGGTTGTATTCGTTTCAAGTGTACAGCAAAGTAAACCAGTTGCACGTGTGCACATGTCCATTCTTTTTTCCCGTGTCGGTTGTGGCAGACTATGGAGTAGATTTCCGGGTGCTGTGCAGTAGGTCCTTGTCAACGATCTGTCGTAGACAGTGCTGTGTGTGAGTCATTCCCATCCTCCTCATTCATCCCTTCCTCCCCCCCCACCCCTCACCCCTCGCCACGTTTTCCTCTATGGTAACCGTGCGTTTGATTTTTCATAGATTTCAGTTTATGCTTTTCATTTGGCAGAACTCATCGAGAAATGGGGTTGCGTTCTCTGTGCCCTCTCGGGCGATGTACAGTGTTGATGAGGATCGGGCCAGCCGGGCTTCTCCGCTTGTGAAGTGACTCTTTTTCCTCTGTGATTCATAAGTATTTTGCAGGGAGGGACTTTGGGACAAAGTAAATACCCCCTTTTAAACCCCCCCACCCCCCGGTTTTAGCAGGCATTGGTGTTTCTTCTCTGACTTCACTCATTCCTAAGGGGCCGCGAGGTTGCTGTGAAGTCCTGAGCTCTGCTCTCCAGCATTAACCTTTGGTGATGAATTGTCCTTTACTGTTATGTTTTCTGTTAACTTCAGTGGGTTTTAAAATCGTCTGTTGTCCCAAGGACAAATGAGGTGAACCATCCAAAATCTTAGATTGAAAAATTAAGACGATGGCGTTCCTGTCGTGGCGCAGCAGAAACGAATCCGACGAGGAACCACGAGGTGGTGGGTTCGATCCCTGCCCTTGCTCAGTGGGTGAAGGATCCAGCGTTGCCGTGACCTGTGGTGTAGGTCGCAGATGTGGGTCAGACCCCGAATTGCTATGGCTCTGGTGTAGGCTGGCAGCAACAGCTCCGATTAGACCCCTAGCCTGGAAACCTCCATATGCCGCAGGTGCGGCCCTAAAAAAAGCTAAATAAATAAATAAATAAATAAATTCCGATGACATTATTTCAGTGAGCAGAATAAGTAATACAATGTTCAGGCAAAGCACTAGTGAACTGAAATGCATGTGCCAAAAATAGATTAGGGAACGAAGTGTCAGAGGAACACTGGGGATGACAGATATTTTCCGTTTTTGTCACACCTCTCATCTGCCCTCGCCCTAGCTGTGTTTTTCTCATGCGGATTTGCACGACCATGTCTGCTCCCTTGGGCTCAGGCACAGGGCTGGACGGCGTGCATTTGGGATGAGTCAGTGATGCTGCTGACCGTACAGTTTAGTAATTCCGTCCTGTACCTGCAGTCACATTGGTACCCACCCTCTCTTCCCAAGGAGCCCTCGGCAAGGATGAGACGGACCCTGGCTCCAAATCCCTTTTTCCTCCTGCTTTTGACGATTTCACTGTGCCTTTCTCCCCTTTGGCTGTAATGAACAGGTAATGAGCGTCCCGCTGTCAAGCCTGCCTGCGTTTCCAACTGATCAAGGGGGATCAGGCTTATTATGATCCGCACCGAAAAGCCGCGTAAAATCAGCATGAAAAGTAACATCTTAAAGGTGACTCTATGCGTTTCTCAACATACAGAATTTCACAACAGGCAGTTGTGACGTGCTCAGCCAGGAGTCTTTGGGCTCTGGAAGCCCTGCAACCACGGAGGAAGCAAAAGTGTTGCTTTCGCATCTCTGGCTCTTGAGGGACTCGCTGTGTCCCAAGTCGCAGCGCCCCCTTGATGACTTTGCGGCTCAGGAAGCCAAGGCTGGACGGCCCTGGCAAGTACAACCCCTGCGTTCTTCACACTCTCCCGCGTGTGGACATCATCGGGTCTGGAATGCACTTTGTGCTGGATCCTGACCACAGGGCTGGCTGTGTGTGCAGCTGGAGGAGGGTTGGGAGGGGCGGGGACTCTTCAGTTGGGAGGGGACGCACCACTGGCAGGGGTGGGAACGGCCTGAAGACCTGGGTTCAAATCAGGGACTTAGGAGAGTGTATTTGTTTTTTTTTTCCTTTCCTGAGTCTCAGCTTTCTGTTTTATAAAGGAAGTCTTATCTACCTCATGGAAAAGCTGTGAGGATTAAACAGGGAACTTGTGTGAAGTACCTGGCACAGAGTACTTCCTGCTACCAGTTCCCTGCGCGCCCTTCCCTTCCTAGTGGGTCCCTGGCCTTATCATCTCCTTGCACATTCTGGGGCTGGGGGGCAGGTGTGCTGACTCAGAAGATCCATGAGGTCGTGGGTCGTGTGATGGAAATTGTCATGTAGCCCATAAGGCCACGTCCCCCCCCCGCTTTTTTTTTTGGCTGCCCAGTGGCCTATGGAGTTAGTTCCCGGGCCAGGGGTCAGATCGGAGCCACAGTCATGACCTAAGCTGCAGCTGCAGCAACGCCAGATCCTTAAGCCACTGTGTTGGGCCGAGGATTGAAGGATCGAACCCACCTTCCGGTGCTCCCCAGATACCGCCGATCCCCTTGCGCCACAGTGGGAACTCCAAGGCTGAATCTGAGGCTGGGATATTCTCAGAGAATCCAGAAAGTGTGGTCCCCATATCCTCCGGAAGGAGATCACGAGTGCAGGTGCTGAGATGGGTGTGAGTGACAGAAACAGCCGGCGCCAGCTGCGTGTACAGCCAGGGGGCCGCCCCGCAGTGCAGGTGTGGGTGAGGGGAGCCACTGGTTGGCTTCTGGTTTGGGGAAGGTGATGCGGGGGTGGAGGTGGGGGTGCCCAGCCCCAGCCTGGCTGCAGGTGGAGGACAAGTCAGGGAGACCATAGGAGGCTGCTTCATACTCCAGGGGCAGGTTGCTGGGGACTCAGAGGAAAGGTGCAGTGACCTGATAGAAGTGGCCAGAGCCATCCTTCCGACGACCCCGCAGGCCTGCACAAGCCATCCAGCCACCTTCCTAACAAGCCCCACGCGTACAAAGTGTGGCCATAGCGAAGACCACCCAAACGAGAACAGACGAGGGCTGTTTGTTCAGAGCTTGCTCGAGCAAGGACTGCCTCTGCTTGGGTTTTGGAGACTTGACGGCAGGCAGAGGAGTGGAAAAGCTCTACAGCGGAGAAAAGGCGAGGCTCCCGCTGTGTCCTGATTGGAGGCCATCAGCCCTGGGAAGCTGGAGGCGGGCTATCTAGAAGCAGGACGTCCTGTGATTGGTTAGGGGAGCGAACCTGCCTTTCTCTGATTGGTCCTAAGTCGGAAGCAGGGACAAGAATTAGGGGTGCTGTCAATTAGTAATCAAGACTTGGTCATTTTTGAGCCGATTATTTACAGGGATTATTGTTTGTTTCCTGGATCGGTTGCTAGAAATAGTGGTCTGACTGCCTACCAGTCTGACTTGCAGGTGGCAGGCTGGCTTTGTGGGCTGGTCAGTTGAGATAAAGGGTGGCTCCCTGAGCTGGTTGCTGGGTTGCAGATTGTGAGTCAGAGTCCTGTTTTGATATGTGTTTGTGAATTCAGTCTCTCCGAAGAGTGAGTGTGACACAGCCTGTTCCTTTGAGTTGTTCACTGTCCAGCCTCTGTGAGAAACCACAGCCCCTCCTTATCTGGTTCGTCAGGGGACAGAGTGGCCTCCATAATCTCTTTATGGCAAGGTTTCAGCCCACATCAGAATTTGAAAACTGGAGTTCCTGTCGTGGCTCAGTGGTTAACGAACCCGACTAGTATCCATGAGGATGAGGGTTCAATCTCTGACCTTGCCCAGTGGGTGAAGG
The DNA here is from genome assembly GCF_054392235.1 of Sus scrofa. Lineage (NCBI taxonomy): Eukaryota > Metazoa > Chordata > Mammalia > Artiodactyla > Suidae > Sus > Sus scrofa. The sequence goes on from NC_139385.1 coordinate 19,507,742, forward strand.
ATCCGGCGTTGCCGTGAGCTGTGGTATAGGTCGCAGACGTGGCTCTGATCCCGCGTGGCTGTGGCTGTGGCCAGCAGCTACACCTCTGATTGGACCTCAGCCTGGGAACTTCCCTATGCCGCGAGTGCAGCCCTAAAAAGACAAAAAACAAAAAAAAAGAAAACTGGTAGAGTATCATTGGGATCTCACGTACAAGCGTGGCTAGATTATAGTGTTAATTACCATGTTTAAAAAAAACAAGTACCAGGAGATTGCTGATAAAAATCCAAATAGTAGGCACGTGGCTAGACCGGAAGAGCCATGCCTCTGTCAATGGGACACCCCTCTTCACTTCACCCTCTGTGACCGCTGCTGTCCACCTCTCTACTCCCCGCCTGGCCTCTGTGGGCACCTGGCTCGTCAGCCTCCATAGGCCCTGCTCAGATGAGCCTGGGAGAAGCTTCGGCACAGGCACACAGCAGAGCTGCTCCCCGCAGCCCTTCCTCAGCTCCTCGTGGTTCCCCGGGGGGCAGGGCGGGGGCCGGCAGGCATCTCAGTGTTAGCCGGCCCGCCTCTTCTCCGAGGTGGAAACGAACTGCACTTGGACAACCTCAGCAGTAAAGCTCTGCTGAGAGCGGTCTGGCTTTCTGTGATGACTCCCCCGCTAAGTTGGACTCTGTCCTGCCTCAGTGCCATCACGATGAAGGGTCGGCCCTGCCAAAAGTGCTGGCCGGTAGACCTCTGGTCAGGGGAGTGGCTGATGGGTAGGTTTAGTTTACTGAACTGATAGGGATTGCAGATGTCTGGCCCCGTGTCACTCAGGCAACGTCGTCGTGGGTTTTAGGGCGCTTGCGGCATGCGGCCGAGACGCAGGACCTCTGCCAAGTGCTGTAAAGTCAGTTTTATGCACAGGAAGGCCAAGGAGTACACTTCCTAACTAATAATCTCTTGGTCTTGAAAAAAAATGGTCTCTATACCTGGAGACAGATCTGTCAACAACAGATTTTAAAACAGCCCCTTGTTAAAAGCTGTTCCGCCTGTATCCTCAGAGCCCTGAGCTCATCTCCATTGTCACAGGACATTGTCGTTTTTCTGGGGGGTTTTTTTTGATTCAGACTCCTGGGGGCTAAGGCATCAGTTATATACTGTTGAGCATGAAAAAATGTTTAAACTTTTATCATGGAAAAAGGAAAGAAGAAAGAATAACACAGCGCAGCCCCATGTAGTCCTCCTCTAATTAAAATGATAATAACTCATGACTAATCTTATTTAATCTGTACTCTTGACTACTCACCCGATAACATTTTGACGTAATTCTCAGACCTCACTGCATATCTGAGAAATAATTTTTTTTTTTTTTAACTGAATGCTCAAGTCCTTTTGTCACTGTGCCAGATGTTTGATTTCTGGTTCAGACTTTGTCACTTACCAGCCCTCTGACCTCGGTAAGTCCTTAACCTGTCGGACCCGTGGTGTCCTCTTTTGAAAAGCAGACTGTACCACATCCCGGCTCACCTTGGGTCTGATGAGATCCTGAGCAGCACCGTGGCACACAGTGGATTGATGTACAGATGTAGAGAATTATTCGTCTCATATATTTGCCACATAAAAGAACTCTCGGGAGTTCCCTGGTGGCCTAGGGGTTAGGATTCAGGACTTTCATCGCTGCAGCCCAGGTTCAATCCCTGGTCCAAGAACTGAGATCCCACTTCAAGCCGCTGCCCTCCTCAACCAAAAATAAAAACAAAATTGAAAAAAGACAGCACCCCTTCCACCCCTGCTCTTCCCAGCACAGTTCACTGGCCACTGTAGCTGTGCCATCATCTGTGCCGATCTTTCCACTCCAGTTATCTGAATGTCAAGAGGACCATCCAGGGAGTTCCTGTCATGGCGCAGCGGAAACGAATCCGACTTGGAACCTTGAGGTGGGGGGTTTGATCCCTGGCCTCGCTCTGTGGGTTAAGGATCTGGCGTTGCCCTGAGCTGTGGTGTAGGTCACAGACGTGGCTCGGATCCCGCGTTGCTGTGGCTCTGGTGTAAGCTGGCAGCAACAGCTCTGATTAGACCCCTGGCCTGGGAGCCTCCATATGCCAAGGGTGCAGGCCTAAAAAGACCAAAAAAAAAAAAAAAAGAGGCCCATCCATCATCCCCAGGCGGTTGATGGGAAAGCCATGGGCTGCGACATGACCCCTCACACATGAGTCTGGCCCAGTGTCCTTGCCTGCCAGCCTGTTCCTGCCCAGGAGTCCATGCCCTGCTGTGCCCTCGTACCCGTGTCTGGTCCAGTGCCTGGGCTGGCCCGTCCGCAGCGCCATGCTCAGGAGGACCACCCAGCAGAACCTATCAGATGAGAGCGCTCTCCTGGGGCAGGTTGGTCTGTATGTGGTTTGGTTCCCCTGGGGTCTTATTTTTTGCTGCTATTTCCTCTGCCTAAAATAGCAGTTCCTCTGCCTAAAAATTTCCTACATGTGATGCCTAGCTTGGAACAAAACTATATGTCTGCTCAGAAGTTAGAGCAGCAGACTTCCTGCTGCTCAGATATGCGGTGAGCCCTGGGTTCCAGTAGGCTTCTGGGAAGCAGGGACTCTGATTACCAAGAGGAGCTGTGTTGGTTAAATTAAAATTGAACTTTAAAAGGAGATGACATGTACAGCAGTGGCCAGAGGAAATAAACTCAAAATGCATCGAAGCAGCCCCTGCGCCTCAGAGACGTGTCCCATTCATCCAGTGCTGCCCCAGCCTGTCCCCAGTGCCCCAAGTCCTATTTTTTTTAAATGTCTTTTTAGGGCCACACCTGCGGCATATGGAGGTTCCCAGGCTAGGGGTTGAACCAGACCTGCAGCTGCTGGCCCACGCCACAACCACAGCAATTTGGGATCCAAGCTGTGTCTGTGACCTACACCACAGCTCACAGCAACGCTGGATCCTTAACTCACTGAGCGAGGTCAGGGATGGAGCCCACATCCTCACGGATGCTCGTCGGGTTTGTTAACCCCTGAGCCACGATGGGGACTGCCCCCAAATCCCATTTTTTAATTGCCCCAATGGAAAGGCATATCCCGCTAAAGAAAGAGCTGTCTGTCTTCTCCAGAGTCCGTGACTTGGCCAAAGGGTCAGGTCTGGCTGAGGCATGATGGATGCCGGCTGGGCCCGGCTGCCACATGTGTCCTCTGGGTGCAGGCGTCGCGTGTCTTGACCAGCACTGCCCAGACACTTTGCATCTCTCTGTATCAGCCGAGGCCCCTTTTATGACGCTGAAGGCACGGTGCCAGGTTCTGGAGGAATGTCTGTCCATGTGACCTTGGTGGGGGCCGGGGTGGGGAGTGTTCTCAGAGAATACTTGCTCTGCTCCCCAGAGGCTGTGTGGCTTCGTGCCCGGGAGCTTTTGGCCTGGGCTCCATTTCCACGCCGGGAAGTCTGGGTCTGCTCTCCAAGCTTCTGACATGTAAAGAGGATAACAAGAGCCTAGCCCATGGAGTCGGCGTCCTTGCAGTAGTGAAATGAGCCAGGCTAATGAGTTAGTCTCCAGCACACCCTGAGGTGATGACAGCCCGCTGTCGCAGCCCAGCAGGAGCAGCGCCCCCGGCCCCCAGGACAGGCATGGGTACACCCTGCTTATGTGGAGAGAACACAGGTGTGCAGACCTGGGCATGGTTCAGCCACCCTGGTTAGGATGGCCCTTTGCTCCCTGAGAAGAGGCAGCTGTCCTGGAAGAGGTCCAGGGACCTGCATCGCTAACTGCTGGTCATTGGTGTCGGAGGGACCCAGCCTCTGATCCAGCTCGAGCTGCAAAAGCCTGATTTTGTTGTTGTTGTTGTTGTTGTCATTTTTCCTTTTCTAGGGCCGCTCCTGCAGCATATGGAGGTTCCCAGGCTAGGGGTCGAACCAGACCTGCAGCTGCCGGCCTACGCCACAACCACAGCAACACGGAATCCAAGCTGCGTCTGCAACCTACACCACAGCTCACAGCAACACTGGATCCTTAACCCACTGAGCAAGGCCAGGGATCGAACCTGCAACCCCATGGTTCCCAGTCAGATTCGTTAACCTGATGGGAACTCCAAGCCTGATATTTTGATAGTGACCTGAAGCCTATGTTTTTTTTGTTTGTTTGTTTGTTTTCCTCAATGGGCTCCAGGAACAGGGGCAGGAGAGAGGGCAGAACCGTGCAAATTAGCTGGTTTGAAGACTCGGCTTGGGGGACGCACCCATTTGGGGTTACCTCAATGCTTCAGGGGCAAGTCAGGGGTCTCAGTAGCGAGGGTTCCCAGTTCTGGCCAACTTCAAAAGGAACGTGTTGAGGGGATACTTGGGACAGGGACACCCAGGCCTGATTGATAGCCAGGGGCCAGGCTGGAGGGGAACAGGCAGGAGCCAGAGGACACCAGGGCACAGGAAGCAGAGCAGCCGCACAGCCACAGCCACCTTCCTTCTGTGGCGGCTGGGCTGGAAGCACCTGCCGGCGCCCCTTTGTCCCTTGCTCAGCTCGAGAGGGTGTCTGATAGGCTGAGCTTGGGTTCGGGGCCCACCCTGGAATTGGGTTCCTGGTGGACCTGGGATCTGGCGCCCTCGGCTCCCTGCCCCCTGGTTCTCTGGACGTGGGACTGGTTCTCCTACCACGTCACATGTGTAGGGGAAAGACGGACTCTGGGAGTGGGGCGGCCAATTTGGTTCCTGGACCAAGTGTGATGGGGACAGAAGTGCTCGGGGACTGTGGTGCGAGGGGGTGGCGGGGTCAGTGAGGTGAGGGCAGGCCTGCCCAGGAGAGGTGCGTGTCCAGGATGCCAGGGGCTCAGGAGCCCTGCCGGTTGGAGCTGGGCAGGCGGTAGAGTTGGAGGGGAGTTTTCTAGACGCAGGTGAGGTTGGACGCCAGGCGGCGGGGGCCCCTGCGGGGATGAGAGGAAGGGAGAAAGGGGTTGCCCAGAGAATCAGGCCGAGCTGGGCAGCCCTGCTGCTGGCCCGTGGCCCACGCCACCTCTGTTGCCCCTAAGAAATCAAGTGGGGGGTTGTTGCTGGGCACGAGAGGAGCTTTTTCCCAGGCAGTGATGCAGCGCAGGGCCAACACCCCCAGGCTGGCAGCGGATGGGCTGTGCCAGGGACGCTCGTGCGCGGGAGGGAAGTGAGCCCCTGAGGCAGGTGGCTGCAGTGAGGACCGTAGTAGGAAGTGGAGTTTGGTGGGGTTTTTTTTTTATAAGATGAAAAGACCTTGAAAACATTCACGTTTCTGAAAAGGGAGGCTGGACAGCAAACCAGAGGTGGGAAAGGGGGGAAGCGCAGGGCGGCTATTAGCTCATCTCCGCGCGGACCCAGTTTCTGGAAAGTCCGACGTGGTAGAAGGCGTTTGATCTGCCCACGGGGTACATTTTTCTGAACGACACCCAGGAGAGAGGCCTTTTCAGTGGAAAATGTGAATTCTCGCTTTCAGAGGGACGTGGGACTTGCCCCTGTGTCACAGGCGGGGTGGTTCTTCGCTGCCCGAGGGCCCCCGCGGCCGCGTTTCCCAGCCTCTCATTGGGTGTGGGGCAGGTGGAAAGGGGTTTCCAGCAAGCTCAGGGCACAGACCTGGACAGGCTGGGGAGGAAGGAAGCCTGACAGCCCTTCGTGCAAGGGCGGGAGGGACACCTTCTGGGCTTGCTTTCTAACTGGGAGGCAGAGGTGGGGGAGGTCATTGGGGGGCGCTCTTGGAGAGCCTCTCTCACTCCTCTGATCAGTTTTTCAGCAGATGTGGCTAGATTTTATCATCATGTTACTGTTAGGATTTTTTTTTTTTTTTTTTTTGTCTTTTTAGGCTGCACCTGCAGCATGTGGAGGTTCCCAGGCTAGGGGGTCTGTCTAATTGGAGCTGTTGCTGCCAGCCTACACCACAGCCGCAGCCATGCCTGCGACCTACACCACAGCTCATGGCAACGCCAGATCCTCAACCCAAGGAGGGAGGCCAGGGATTGAACCCGCAACCTCATGGTTCCTAGTCGGATTCATTTCCGCTGCGCCATGACAGGAACTCCCACTGTTGGGATTTTTGCCACATCTGTGTACCATCTGTTTATTACTACTCTTTTTTTTTTTTTTTTTTTTTTGTCTTTTTTGCTATTTCTTTGGGCCGCTCCCGAGGCATATGGAGGTTCCCAGGCTAGGGGTCGAATCGGAGCTGCAGCCACCGGCCTATGCCAGAGCCACTGCAACGTGGGATCCGAGCTGCGTCTGCAACCTACACCACAGCTCACGGCAACGCCAGATCGTTAACCTACTAAGCAAGGGCAGGGACCGAACCCGCAACCTCATGGTTCCTAGTCGGATTCGTCAACCACTGCGCCACGACGGGAACTCCTACTACTCATTTTTAATTTAAATTTGCTTTTTTTAAAAAAAACATAAGCAACTTTACTTATAAAAGATTAGATCCCTGCTATAATTTGCATATTAGTACTACTGTTCTGGTCTTTGTCATTAGCTTTTCTCGGCCTCCTCAGTAGACACGGTATCTGTGTCACAGCTGTTGCCATAACACAGCTGTGACCTCCATTTGCCACCAGTGTGATCTTTTTTATTTTTTTAAACTTTAATAATTTTTTTTTTGGTCTTTCTCTCATTTTAGGGCCGCTCCCGTGGCATATGGAGGTTCCCAGGCAAGGGGTACAATCGGAGCTGTTGCTGCTGGCCTACACCACAGCCACAGCAATGCCAAATACAAGCTGCGTCTGCAGCCTACACCACAGGTCACAGTAATGCCGGATCCTTAACCCACTGAACCAGGCCAGGGATCAAACCTGCAACCTCATGGTTCCTAGTCGGATTCATTGCTGCTGTGCCACGGCGGGAACTCCTAAACTTTGATAATATTTAGGTAGGCAAGGCGCTTACAAGTACCCTTCTCCTTGAGAGGCCAACCAGATTAAGTTCAGATGCCCTGGGCTGGCCCCCTCACCCAGTCCCTTCCTAGTGATGGTGGGTAGCCTTGCTCGCCTGTCCCCTGCAGTATTATTTCCTGGGTTTTAATTTTGTTTTAACGTAAATGTTACATTGTTTTCTTGCCTTTTTTTTTTTTTTTTTAAGCTATTTTTTAGGGCCGCACCCACTGCATATGGAGGTTCTCAGGCTAGGGGTCAAATCGGAGCTTAGAGCCACCAGTCTACACCACAGCCACAGCAATGCCAGACCCAAGCCACATCTGCAAACTACACCACAGCTCATGGCAATGCCAAATCTTTAGCCCACTGAGCAAGGCCAGGGATTGAACCCGAATCCTCATGGATACTAGACGGATTTGTTTCCTCTGAGCCACAACGGGAACTCCCTTGTGGGTTTTTTTTTCTCCTTCAAGTGATTTTTCTAAAGCACAAATCTTTTGATGTTGTTTATTTTAACAACTAAAAACAGTAATAGATACTCTTGGTTTAAAAAAGTGTCATAGTACAGAAGGGTAATTCTAAGACACAAGATTTTTTTTCCTTCGCGTGATTTTTCTAAGGCACAAATCTTTTGACGTTGCTTGTTTTAACAACTAAAAACAGTAATAGATACTCTTGGTTTAAAAAAGTGTCATAGTACAGAAGGGTAATTCTAAGACACAAGACTGACATCTTCCGCCTCTGCTTCCAACTCAAAAGGCTCCCACTGCCCACAGGAGAAAGGCCACACGCTCCCCCAGCCTGCGGGGCCCTGCTCGATCCAGCTCCTGCTTCCTGCTGCAGCCTCATCGGCCCTCCCGGCCATCCTTCCTTCCTTCCCCTGCCAGGGCCCTGTCCGTCCACCCCGGCCCCCCTGCAGTGCTGGCTTGGCCTCCCCCTCCCCGGGCTCTGTCGGTGTCCTCTCTCGGATGGGCCAATGGCCCTGGGGAGGGGTGCGGGCTTCCTTGTGCGCATCCCTTGGCTTGCTCGAGTCCCGTTGTCGGGCAGCACGAGGTGGCTGTGTTGGCGGGCTCCCCACTGCTCAGTCCCCCTCTGCGTCTTGGCCTCTTCCCTGAACCAGGAGGCTGCCTGTGCCTGCCTGGGGGGCTGTGGGCAGGATGGGTAAATTACTGTGTAAGGGAGTTCCCATCGTGGCGCAGTGGTTAATGAATCTGACTAGGAACCCTGAGGTTGTGGGTTCGATCCCTGGCCTTGCTCAGTGGGTTAAGGATTCCGTGTTGCTGTGGCTCTGGTGTAGGCCAGTGTCTACACCTCTGATTGGACCCCTAGCCTGGGAACCTACATATGCCGTGGGAGCAGCCCTAGAAAAGGCAAAAAGACCAAAAAACAAAAAAAAAAAATTACTGTGTGAGAAGCGCTCAGATTCGGGCTTTCCTGGGGCCGGTGCTCAGTGTGAGCTGCTGCTCTTACCCTGCAGTTGTCATCCTTCATGGTTGCAGCCGCCCCCCAGCACACAGGCCCGGGGCGTGTAAGTGCGCAGTGCAGGTTTGATTGCCGAATAAAGGGAGGAAGGCTAGAGGTAGCCCTGGTGCGTGCGTGAAGACAGAGCCTCTAGTCTAGGGAGGGGTCGTGCGGTGATGCCCACAGCAGGTTCCGAGCACACAGCCGTGCGATGAGGTGCTGAGTCGGGATGGTGACCTGGCCGCAGGGAACTGTGGTGGTGGAGCTGGTGGGGCTCAGCTACCATTTCCCGGCCCTTTTTCTTCACGGCTCCTTCCGTGTCTTTGCTTCAGGAAGAAAAAAGCCACAGGCCTTGGCGCTTCCCCAGGGGGGCTGGGCCTTCCCTTCGCCCATTTCTGGCTTCGCCGTCTCTGTTCAGGTGGATGGCGTGATTGAGTCAAGCTACAATTTTTTGAGAGAGCGCCCCCCTCGACCCTCCTTTTCTTTGGCCTTTGTTTTCAGGCAACGCTCCTGTTGAGAAGTTGGAGGACTTCATCAACAACATTAACAGTGTCCTGGAGTCTTTGTACATTGAGATAAAGAAGGGAGTCACAGAAGACGATGGGAGACCCATCTACGCGCTGGTGAGTGCGGACAGTGCCCCCTGGTGGCAGTAGGAGGGACTGCGGTCGGGAGCCCCGTGTCCTCTGTAGTGGGAAGTGTACCCACCTCACCAAGGGCCTGGAGGGAGAAGAACCCTGGGCCCAGCCGCCTCCCTGTCCTGGCCCATCTCCGCTCCCCACGGCCCCCGTGGTCTGTGGAATCTGTAGTGTCCTCTGCTGTCATCAGGGTCTGGGGTAATGGGAGCGCGTGCCCAGCTCTCAACCTCAGCGCTTGCTTCGCTGCCCCACATGGAGCCCCTGCCTGTAACCGGGCAGCATGCATTTGGTTTTAGTGTGTTTGCTGCCGGTTCTCGGCAAGAGGTCACCCCCAAATGAATGGGCCGTTAGAGCTACAGGAATAAAATGCCTTTTCACTTGGAGTGAGATAAAGAAGCTATGAGAAGGAAAAATGTGTGGGGGCCCTAAAGATGGAGACCCATATGGAGCTTCTTGTGGTTCCAGATTTTTCCCTCCCAGTTAGGGAACGAGGTGAAATATAGATGAGGAAGCGCCGACCAGCCCCCCTCCTTGGCTAGAGGACTCCTACCAGCTAGAGAGCAGGCTCCTACCAGCAGCCCCACACAGAAAGGGGCTCTAGTCCGGAGTTTCCCAAACTCTCTTCTTTGGATGAAAAGATAATGGAGTCAAATGACATGGCAATGCTGGGTTAGGTCCTTAAATCAGATTTCTTTACTGCCAGACTTCTCAGCGCCTTATGCATTTGAAGCTCCGTTAGCACGCAGACAAGTCGCCCAAAGTTAGCTGAGTTTAGAAGATACAGCACAACCTTGGGAGTTTTAAAATCTCTGAAAATTCAGCATATTGATGGGGCTAAAGATGTAAGCCTGTGATATAAAACAGGTTACATACTCATCCCTGTGGCCTGCTGCGCCTGGACGCGGGAGCTCCGTGACTGGCGAGGCAGAGGGAGAGGCAACTGGTGAATGAACGGCCTGACCCGCATGCTGACTTATTTTGTAGGTGAACCTTGCCACGACTTCAGTGTCCAAAATGGCCTCAGATTTTGCAGAGAATGAGCTGGATCTGTTTAGAAAGGCCGTAAGTACACTAACTCCCATTGCCCATTGGCCAGGCTGCTTCTGGGAAACTTGTGTCTTTCATCAGAGACGGAAACGATCATCTTAGAAAGATCTCAGGGAAACGTGCGAGAATAGAATGCGCTACATGTATGTGCAACTGGGTCACCATGCTGTACAGTAGGGAAAAAATTGTATTGGGGAAATAAATATTTTAAAAAAAAAGAAAGGTCTCAGGGAGTTCCTGTCGTGGCGCAGTGGAAACAAATCCAACTAGGAACCAAGGTGGTGGGTTCAATCCCTGGCCTCGCTCAGTAGGTTAAGGATCTGGCATTGCTGTGAGCTGTGGTGTAGGTCCCAGACATGGCTAGATCTGGCATTGCTACGGCTGTGATGTAGGCCAGCAGCTGTAGCTCCAATTTGAACCCTAGCCTGGGAACTTCCGGTTGCGGCCCTAAAAAGCGGAAAAAAAAAAAAAAGTCTCAGAAAGCCCACTGCAGGGGGATGTCACCAAGCACCCCACCCAGAATTCACAGTTGCCAGCTGATTGCTGGGGGGCGGGGGGGGGGTCGCCACGGCTGCTCAGGAAAGAAGAGCTGGTCTGGGTTTGAGCGGCAGCAGGCCTCCTGGGCGCTTGGTGCAGGTGAGCAGGTGTTACTGCTTAGTGCTGCCGTGTGGTCCAGGACTGGCTGCAGCATCACCCTGGAGGGAGCTTTCGAGAAAGGCCGGATCCCAGTCCCCACCCAGACTGTTGAATCCGAACCTGCATTCTGGGAAGGTCCCTCCAGGGTGATGCACTTGCATGGCGACATTGAGAGCCGCTGCCCTGTCACTGTTCACTGAGCCACCTTGTCGCTTACCTGGCTGAGCACCTGGTTAAAGACGGGGTTCTGAGTCCGGATGTGCGATGTAGTAACTGGGAGGTAAAACTCCAGGTCTGTGGGCTTCAAGGCTTCGAGGGCTGAGTCATAGGGTCATTCCTTTCTAAGCTTCCCCTGGGGACGACGAGCAGCCAGCGTTGAGAACCAGGCTCCAAGATGCCAGACAGGTGTGTGGGCAGAAAGCCTGTCTTCCCAGCAGCTCTGCACTGCTATGGGCAGAAGCCATAGGGCAGCCCGCCTGCCAGCCTCCCCCGGCCTGGCACCATGGGCACCATGCCTCTGAGGCCGCCAGGGGTGCTCTCCTGCTGCGCCCCCCCCCACCGGCTCTGCTTTCCTGTCACTTAGGCCAGCCTCGTGGTCTGCTCACGTTTCACTCTCAGCTTCTCCATCTTCAGGGAGGTGAAATGACCCTTCTTGATTTAAGGGGAGGCATTAAGATCATTCATTTGGGGAGTTCCCATTGTGGCTCGGTGGAAATGAATCTGACTAGTATCCACGAGGACACGGGTTCGATCCCTGGCCTGGCACAGTGGGTTAAGGATCTGGCGTTGCCGTGAGCTGTGGTGTAGGTCGCAGATGCAGCTTGGATCCCGAATTGCTGTGGTTGTGGCTGGGCCGGAAGCTACAGCTCCGACTTGACCCCTAGCCTGGGACTCTCCATATGCTGTGGGTGCAGCCCTAAAATAAAGACAAAATAAATAAGACTCTTCACTTGGGATGGCGTTACAAGAGTGACTGTGGAGTCAAAACTGAATGTGTTATGGTTTTTGATGCATATTATTGTTTTCCTGAAGGCTCCTAGATTTCTGCCTGAGATGTGAGTAATTTCACTGCACCCCTGTCGGGGTTGGTATCATTGCTTCAAAGTTATTTTTGCCGATTTAATAGATGAACGTGGTACCCGCTGTTTCTTCTAGCTGGAACTCATTATCGACTCCGAAAGCGGCTTCGCGTCTTCCACAAATATCTTGAACCTGGTCGATCAGCTCAAAGGCAAGAAGATGAGGAAGAAGGAGGCCGAGCAAGTGCTGCAGAAGTTTGTACAAAACAAATGGCTCATTGAGGTACCTGGTCCCACAGATTCTCCAGCTTGGCTCACTTTTTGGAGGGAATCATCATCTTCCCTCCCCAACCACCCTGGATCCCACGCGTGTCTGTGGAGCCAGGCCCTTTCAGGCCCCTCATCTGCTTCGATGCCCACAGTGACCCTGCGAGGAGGCCTGGAACCTCCTGGTCACTCCTGTGACCTTGTCCAGGGTGCCCCAGCTGGAAGTGGCCAGGCCTGTGACCCGGGTCCACGGGCTGGAGGCAGTGTGCACGCTGGGTAGGGGTACAGCGTGAGCACCAGCCCTGGGCCCAAATCCCGGTGCGGGTGTCCCCCGTGTCCTCATGTCTACTGAGGGGAGTGGTGGCATCCACTCCAGGTGCGTCAGGTGCCTGCTGCTGGCCCCTCAGGAATCGCTGTGACGGCACGGTTCTCAATGGCAGCATCACACTCTTCTGGACCCGTGCTCTTGGGTTCTTGCACTTAGATGGCGGCCCTTGAGGCGAGGAGCTGGAGGGAGCCGGGAAAGGTTCAAGCTTCTAGACGCCCTGCGTCTAGTTCTGTCAGCTGGAGCAGTCAGATGTCTCCGCTCTTTTTCCACAAACGCACCCCCGTTTCCAAGAAACCCAAGCCGGACGTGCTTAGCGCCGCCCTGGGTCCCACAGCCCTGCCCCTCCGCTGCCCATCTGGGCGGGACGTGCTCAGCTGGGCCCTCGACTTCCTCACTCAGCGGTCAGGCCCGAGGCTGGAGGCTGCTGCTGTGGTAACGCCATGCTTCACTTCCCTTCTGGGGAGAGGTCCCCTCTGGTGTGGTGACAGCAGTGCTCTGAGTGGTCGATCTCTTGGTGGAGGGGACCCCGGCAGCCTGACCAGAAATAGTCAGTTCCTGAGGGACTTTGCTGATGGGAGGAAAGGTCTGGCGAGGCCACAGCGGCCAGGTCAGGGGTGGCAGGTGGGGGGTGTGCCAGCATCTCTGGGCACGTCTGCACCTCAGGTCCTCCCGGCCGCCCTGTGACGACACGGAGCCCCTTAGCTCTGTTCCGTGGCCGAACCACGGCAGCCCCATGATCTGGGTGAAGTCCCACAGCCGGCAAGTGGCAGGGCCATGCTCAGCCCCCAGCTCGGGTGACTGCAGGTCCCTGTCAATTGCTTTGTCACAGTTTTCCTTCCTCTCTGGGGTGGATTTGGCAACACGGAACGTTCTGGGGCAGCTCGGGTCACAACCCCACGCTCTGTCCTCGGGCAAGCTCCCTGAGGGCCAGGCCTGCGCCCTCCTCGTGGCTGCACCTCAGTGCTCCTGAGGCCCTGGTAACTGCTTCCTGAACGGGGCGGGAGGATGGAATCCCAGAGGAACGCAATGTATCTAAAACATACCGAGGCAGTGACACCGGAAATCCTTGTAGATTGGGAAGAAGCGGTGTTTGGATGGGGGATCACGTTGCTGAGAACACGTGTCATCGTGTCATCCTCCCCCCGCCCACCGAGCTCACCCCCTGTGCCCTGCTTGGGGCCTGCAGGCGGTCGTGCATATCCAGCACGATGCTGTCACGTCACCGCGCAGGGCTGGAGGCTGTCCTTTGCTGCCCAGAGAGGGGACCAGGGAAGGAAAGAATGTGCTTCTGGGGGCTGCTGGGCTTGCCCTCGGGCCCAGCCTCCTGTCATCTCTGCTTCTTCCTCAGTGACATGGAGATGCTGGGGCCGCCTTCTCCAGGGGCGGCCCTGACCTTGGGGGAGACGGTGGCCTGGAGGCTCTGTGAGCTGAGCCCTGGCCCCCACAGCCCCACAGGCCTCAGGGGAGCCCCCTGGCTGGCTGAGCCCTCGGGCCTTTCGCGGACGAAGGAACAGGCCCGGTGCAGCAGAGGATGCGGTGGGCAGGCCCCCAGGTGCTCTGGCTTTGCTGCTGCCCGTGGCAGTGGCTTCTGGTCTCTGGGCCGTTTCCTGTCTGGAGGATGAGGACAGTGACGGCTTCGGGTGTTTCCTTCGTGAGGGCGGAGTGCTCTCTGAATGGTCAGCCTGGGGGTTGCCGTGAGTCCTGTGGCCCTCTGGAGGAACAGCTGAGGGACTTTGGGGTGGCTGCTGGCCGGTCCCCTGACCTGCCTTCCTGGGGCAGTACCTTGATCAGAGGGACCACGGCCTCTCAGAATGAGACTTTCCCCAGGAGCTGTGCTGTGCAGACTTTATTGGCCACAATGGGAGACTCACCAGTCCCTGGACAGGACTCTGCCCCGGCTCAGCTGAGTGTGGGCTGGGCAGGGTCAGTGGGGGGAGGCCCCAGGACCGGGGAACCCTCAGAAGGTGTGGCCCCTTGGAGCTTGGATGCCATTCATTGACTTCAACGGATAAACTTCCACGGACCCCTGTGACACCTGTCTGCCTCTGGGTGGCTCTCAGCCTACCTCTTCCCTGTGAGGTGGCCATGGGGTCAGCCACTGCAGTCAAGGGTTTCTGTATTTCCTGGCTTTCTCAGGGTTTGGGGGTTACACGGCCTGGGGACTGTTTGGATGTGGGAACCGAGAGGCCCTGCCACCCACGCCACCACGATGCAGCCTGGGGCCTCCCTGGACCCGCCCTAGCGTGGTCCCGAAAGTGGCGTGGCTAGAGGTAATTAGAGACCACCCCTGCGGAGGCTCCAGGCAGGAGTGCTGGGAGGCACCTGCAGTGCTGCTCCTGGGGGCTGGGGGTCGGGGGAGAAGAGGAGGGAGGGGGCACCTGGGTCTGGGCTGGGAGTTCGCCCCCAGGGGTCACTGCCTCCCTTTCCTGGCCTCTGTCCTGCCGTAGGAGGGCTGGGGCAGACCTCGCGTGTGGGTCTGCTGCACAAGGTCCGTGATGCCAGGAGGTGCACGTACGGCGCTGAGATGATGAGGGGTCTGGGGTCCCCCCCTCGGTTTCCTTTCAGGTCTTTCCCAAGTTTCCCTGCTCAAGGCTCTGCCAGGGGCCGGCGTGGATGCCCGCTGGCTGGGTTGGCAAAAGCCTGTGGGGTGAGGGGTGTACAGGCCTCTGCCCCTTTCTGGGCTTTTCTCGGGCTGTGGGAGCAGAGGCACCGGGCGGGAAAAGGGCATGCCTGGTGTGCCAGTTTCCTAAAAGATGCCGTGTCCTACCGTGTCCCTGCAGAAGGAAGGGGAGTTCACCCTGCACGGCCGCGCCATCCTGGAGATGGAGCAGTACATCCGGGAGGTGTACCCCGACGCCGTGAAGGTCTGCAACATCTGCCACGGCCTCCTCATCCAGGTACCGCGGGCACCTTCTAGAAGTCTCTTTCTGGGCCCAGGCCTCCGGCACTGCTGCCACCTCCTCCGACGTGGGCAGCGGTGGGCATCTCCTGCCTGGTTCCTCTCTCCTCGTCTCAGGGCTTTTGAAGTTCTCCTCCAGAAGGGCGCTCTGAGGTCTTTCGTGCGGCCCGTGTTATCCTGGCCGTTGGGGGGTGAACATCTTTTTGTCTCAGCCGTGGTTTTCCCAGCTTCTCTTTACACTGCGAATTTCGTAGGGCTTCGGAGCAGCGCAGCTGGACCAGTGCTGGGTGTTTGTATTTCCTTCTTTGTAACGTCATCTCTTTGGCAGTTGTCACCTGCCCTGGGATGAGCCTCTTTCACGTCCGTCCTTTTGGGCACCTGGCGGTTGTTTCCTGGGGTTGAATGCCCGGGAGTGGAGCTTCTGGGACAGAGCACGCACGCGGTTTGTCTAAAGCTTCTGATCCGCGTTGCCAAACTGCCTGCTGAAAAGCTATAGCCGTCCTCACGCCCCTTCAAGGGGCCAGGGGTGCTGGGAGCCCTGGATTCGGGGTGGCCTGGCTGCTCTGCAGGGCCTGGCCCGCGGCCCCCTGCTCTGTGTCCAGCCTTGGGGGTCTTGAGCTCCTCCCCCTGCGCTCATCTGTCAGATTCTGCACTAGAACCCACTGCACCCAGGGCTGTGGGACTGCTCTCAGCATGACTCTGGGGCCTGGAAGACAGAAGCACAGAGCCTGCGGGATGGTTTCCCAAGATTTGTGAACATGGAGGTGGGTTCCCGGCCCCACAGCCATGACCTCTCTCTTTTCAGGGTCAAAGCTGTGAGACGTGTGGGATCAGGATGCACTTGCCTTGTGTGGCCAAGTACTTCCAGTCCAACGCGGAGCCGCGCTGCCCCCACTGTAACGACTACTGGCCCCACGAGATACCAGGTTCGTGTCCCCAGCCGCTCCCTCTCCCCCGGCCCCTGCGGGTGGGGCTGGCAGGGCGGGGCCTGGCCCGGGTGCCGGTGCCCAGGCCTGTAGGGCACCCCGAGGGGGCAGGACCTGAGCCCCACATGCTGAAGTAGCTTCTGCTGTCAGTGAGGCCGGCCTGCCTGCTCCGTTCCCCAGGGCTCTCTCGAACCCAGCAGCAATCCCAGGGTGTGTGAGGGTTTGGCACAGACGAGGCTCCCTCCCTGCAGCTGTCTGGCGGGAGGAACGTGAAAGCCGTGTTCCCAGCCCCCTCAGCTTGTTCCTCTGTCAGCTGGGCTAACTGTACCTTCCTGGGGGGTTGGCAGTGAAGAATGTTCCATGGGACAGGGTCCTTGGCCCAAGAGAGTGGCCGTGGGTGTCAGCCCCGCCACTCACGGCATCGTCCGGCTCTTGTGTGTGCAGAAGTCTTCGACCCCGAGAAGGAGAGGGAGGCTGGTGTCTCCAAATCGAACAAAAGGTCCTCGCGATCCAGGCAGCACTAGGCGGCCGCCGCCTTCACGGGGTGACCGACTGGCCGGCGCGTTTGGAAGAGAAGCATCAGTTGCACGTTTTACACGCATCGCCTCCTTTGTCTTTCACACTCACTTGTTAACGGGTTTGGAATAAACTTAAGAGTAGCAGCCACCGCAGCCTCAGCGGTGGTCCCGCGGTCCTTGGCCCGCAGCTCACGGAGAGCCGGGAGCCCAGGCGAGGCTGGCCCAGCTCCCTCTGCCCAGCACGGCCCTGGAGGCCCCTTGTTCAGGGCCACGTTGCCTTCGGTCCCCAGCTCCAGTCACTGGTCCCATCCGCACTGGCCCACCCGACTTGGACTCAAAGGGAGCCTGGGTCTTGGCGTTGCCTGTGTCCCCACAGCCCACACCCTCCTCTGGCCTCAGGTGCACCGGCCTGAGGCTGCAGGCTGGGCTGGGCTGCGCTGTCCCCACTGGGTGCTCTGCCCCGCCCAGCCGCGGCCCTGCTCGGAGCCGGGAAGTTGGCCTGCACACCTCCTCCCCTCTGCCCTCGAGCATCAAGCTGCCACCAACTCCAGGGCAGCCCACCCGCACCTGACGGCCCCCAGGCCAAGTCCCCTCCCCACCGCTCCTGGCTCCCTCCTGCCCTCCCACTCCAGACCTCTCCCCAGAGTGCCCTCGACGCCAGGCAGCCTGGCCGCCCTGCACCCCTGGCTCCTTTTGCCCAGGGGCCCAGGGCAGCTCACTGCCTCTCCCCTCCCACTGTTGAGGGCACAGCAGTCTTTCAGCTCCTGAAGGAAGCACCCTGCTCCTCACTGCTCCCCTGCCCGCCCACTCTCTCCTCGTGTGTCCAGCCCTTGCCAGCTAAGCCTGGTCCACCCTCAGGTCCCCACCTCCCTCCATGGCCTTGACCATCACATGTGCCTTTTTTTTTTTGGTTTTTAGGGCTGCACTTGCAGCATATGGAGGTTCCAAGGCTAGGGGTCAAATAGGAGCTGCAGCTACTGGCCTACCTGACAGCCACAGCCACAGCCATGCGGGATCCAAGCCACATCTACAACCTACAGCACAGCTCCCAGCAACACTGGATAGCCGACCCGCTGAGCGAGACCAGAGGTTGAACCTGCATCCTCACGGATGCTAGTCAGATTCATTTGCGCTGTGCCACGACGGCAACTCCTCACCCCTGCTATTTTAATTCCCTGTCTGGCCTCCCTTCCACCCCAGCATCAATTAGGACGCCTTCAGTGGTGACAGAAAACCCAACTCAGACCAGCTTAAACAAGGAAGGACCTGACCAGAGGGGTTCCTTCAGGAGAGGCTTGACTTAGTGGTTCCAATAATGTCACCAAGCCTCCATATTTCCATCTCTGCCCCGTTATCACTGAGTTGGCCTCATACCAGGGCCTAAAACATGGTCTCCCGGCAAATCCAACCTCTCTCTTCATGGTAGCAAAATGGTTGCCATACTTCCAGGCCTCACACACCCAGGCCCCACCACTGCTAGAAGAGGGCACAGGGGGGACTGGCAGGAGGAGGCCAGCGTCCCAGCGGCAGGTGCCAGGTGCTCAGAGCTTCCTCTGCCCCTGCGCAGGGGACCTACCTCACCCCGACCCACAGGTAGGGAGCCGGCTGGGAACGGCCTGCCCTCCTGGTCGAGGCTGCTGCACCGCTCTCAGCCCCTTGGCCTTCCCGTCGCCTCCGGAACAGCACTGTGGAGAGTCACCTTCCCCCAGGGAGGGGGCAGTCTTGGAGGGTGTGTCGACCTGGGCTGTCCCCGCATCTGCATCTCGAGGACCTGACCCGTTGGGAAGATGAACGGAAGAGCTGGAGCCACCTTACAGTGGCAGCAGTGCCCACTGTGACCAGGGAATGGCTTACCCGTCAGAGCCCCGGAATCCAAGGTCCGTCTCTTCTAGACCCGCCTTGCTATCGTCTCTGCAAGCTTCCTCATCCCCTTCCAAGAGATCCCTCTTCTGGGTGAGCTGGCCGGGGATGGTTTCTGCTGTGTGCCTGGCACACAACTGAGCCTCCACCCCGCCGCCCGGTCAGTCGAGGCTCCCCGGGGGCCTCAGGAGGCTGGGCCAGGGTCCAGGCTGGCTCACAGAGCAGCGGGGCCCTGCCCCCACCCCCCACACTGCCCTCTGGCTCTCCAATCAGAACCTTCCCTGAGGTTTCTGAGCTGTGGGATGTGGTCCTAGGATCTGGAGTTGACCCTCGGGGCCGTCTCCTCCCCCTGGGAGAGGGGAGCGGGAGAGCAGGGCCTGACCCCAGCTTCCCCCCACAGCTCTGCCTGCAGGTCTTCCTTTCATGCTGTGGAGCCGACCTGTCTAGCTTCCTGCTGGTGTTTTTGCTTAAACTAGCTTGACTTGGTTTGTTTTTCATTTTATGGTCACACCTGCGGCATGTGGAGTTCCCGGGCTAGAGATGGAACCCTCGCCTCCACAGCCACCCGAGCTGCTACAGTCGCGTGCTCAACCCACTGTGCCACAGTGGGAACTCCTGAGTTGGGTTTTAACCCAGCCATGTGGCTGTCAGGCCTGCACAATCTAGACCTTACCGCACCTTGACCTTCATCCTGTCCCCCTTGCCGCAGCCTCCTGTCCCCAGCTGAGCGGTCCTCCAGGCCAAATCCATCTTCTTGGCAATCCCCATGCACCCTCGCAGACCGCCCGCCAGCTCCTGCCTCCCTGTCCCATCCTTCCTGAATGACCATCGTCCCCCATGCCACGTGTCCATCTCCCCTCTGAGACTGAGGCCCGGGGACATCCTGTCCCCTCCCTGGTGCCTCCTGAGCTCCTGCCCCGGGACAGGCGGTGGAGGGAGCCCTTAGCCTGGGGAGCTGCCGCGCTCTCCAGGTAGACGTGGGAATGAAAGGGAACTGCAGGACATCCAGCTGGCTCAGAGCATTGCTGGGGGGTAGAGAACCCGCCCTTCAGCTGTCCCCTGCCCACACCACATCTGGTGACCAGAAAGGCCAGCAGTGCTAAAGAGTATCCTATGTAGCAAAAAGGAAAACTCCAGAGCTTCTCCCTGCACACCTGCTCGTGAGATAAAGCCAGGACGGTTGTCTGTGTGCATCCGTCTGTGACCAACTCTGTGCAGCTCCTTCAGCTGGACTTCGGCCGTGAGGTCGCTAGACTCCAAGGTGGGTGGGTATGTTTAAGGTTCCTGATTTCTGCTAAAATGCTGGAGTTTCCATTGTGGCGCAGCGGAAATGAAAACGACTAGGAAACCATGAGGTTGCAGGTTCGAGCCCTGGCCTCGCCTGGTGGGTTAAGGAGCCGGTGTGACTGTGGCTGTGGTGTAGGCCAGCAGCTGTAGCTCTGACTCAACCCCTAGCCTGGGAACCTCCATATGTGGTGGGTATGGCCCTAAAAAAAACCAAATAATAATAAAGTCCACCAGCAGGACATCCCCTGCCCCCTCAACACTACGTAGCGAAACATCTTTGCTACATTAACAGGGATGTTTTAACCTGTGCATTTTTGCCTTTTTTTGTCTGTTTGTTTAAACCTCACGATCACTTGGTGGCATGAATGTTATCAAACCCCAGAAGATTCTGTATATAAAAGCGCCCATCTGTGATTCTCCCAACAAGCAAGGGCTGAGGCTCTTCCAGCGCCCGCTGTTGGGATGCGCCTGCCTGCCTTTGGTCAGAGGGCTGAGGCGTCTCAATGGTCAGAACACCAACAAAACCAACCATGTCTCATACAAACAAAACAAACATGTTTATGGAAAGCCTGGAGTGCCAGTCTCCCCTGGCCTAAAACCCCCTCGGGAGGGTAGTGACCCCCTGGCGATGGAGGCAGCAAGGGGTGGGGGCGGTGGCAGGTGCTGGGCGTGGTTCTGATGTTTGACTGGGGAGCTGGATGCTGGGAGGATGCAGAGGGAAAACTCCCCACGGGGCACATCAATGCCCTTCTCTGAAGGCGGTTTACACTTGGGTAGGCAGGATGGAACCCCCAGTCCCCACTGCCAGCAGAGGCCTGAGCTGAGCAAGCCCACAGGACCCTCCCCCGAGAGCAGGCCATGCTGCTCCAGGCTGTGGGTGTCCTGACAGGCCACTCAGCACAGAACAGCGCCACAATCTGACAATGAAGCCTGGGGACAGCAGCTTCAGCCTGAGGGCAGCTATGCACACCCCCGCCCCTAACGCCGTCTGTGCAGAGGCCCAGCCCTGCCCTGTGGTCCAGGTGGACACACACACACACACACACACACACACACACACTGAGTACATACTTGCTACACACATACACACACGGGACATTCCTGCTTCAAATCCCACAGCACCTGAGTGATGGTGCTGGGGCTGAATCCGGGCCTCCAGCCTCAGTGCCCAGGCGCTTCCACGTGGGCTGTGGGTCTGGAATGTCCCCCTGGGGTCCTGCCCGCCTGCCTCTGCCACTCACGCCGGCCTGGGGACCGCTCCCTCCGCGTGTGCCCAGCGAGGGCGTCCCCCCGCCTCGGCCAGCGCGGAGGATGCGGGAGCACGAGCGCACTGCTCTTCCGCCCGGCCCCCGCGCTCCCGCTACGACCACCAGAAGCTGACGGAGAAGCTCAGGTCCAGAGCGCGCACGTAGTGCCAGTACTTCACGGGGATAAAGAGCATCTCCCCCGGACACAGGACGCAGGCCAGAAACGGGGCCTCGGCGAACCTGGGGAACTTCTCCACGTCGGGATTCTCCACGTCAACCTGAGCGAGGCGGAAGAAGCCACCTGCCTGGTCGCCGAGACGCAGTGCGGCGGGCGGGCGGGGCGGGGGGGGGGTGGCACGGGGGCCCCGGGCCTACCTGGCTCGTGTTGTGAAGAAGGTGCGTGTCGTGAGGGTACAGCGCCTCCGACTCCTGCGGCGAGTAGAGCCGGATGTACTTCCTGCCCATCACCTGCGAGGGAGAGACCCCCCCTCCGTCAGCAGGTGCCCGGCCTCCCACGGCCCAGCGCCCTCCTCACCTCTCCAGGCCCCGCTCCCCGTGACCCGCACACGTGCTTAGCGCTCCACGCCTATGTCCTTCCTCCAAATATATCAGGAAGCACCAGCTTCCCTACTGTAAACCCCTGACTGTGGCAGCCTCGCCTGAAGTGCTTTCTGTGTATTGACTGTAGCCCTCCCCCCGCCCCCCCCCCCAGGCGGTTTATCACCTTACGGGGTGCATGTTACAGGGGAGCAAACGGAGGCACAGAGAGATTAAGCGAGTTGCCCGCGATCACAAAGCTGAGAGGTGTCAGCAGTGTTCACACCAGGCAGGCTGGCGCCCCTCTTGGCTGCCTCTGGGGACTGGCCCCTGGGCTGATAGAAAGCTCCCTGCCTACCACAAAGAAGGGGGTTTGATAACAGGTGCCCCTGCCCTCCCAGCAAACACACTGGCTGCTCTGTCTGGGTCTCGGGGAGCACCACCCACTGGCCCAGCCACCTCCCGGTATCTGGAGAGAGGGTTCTGGCAGGAGCTGGCCTGCTTTGCATGGATGACAGAGGATAGGCAACCGTGACGGCACCTGCTCCGTCCTGACTGGGCACCTCGGCCCTGCCTTCCCCCATGAGGCAGCCAGGATCCCCGAGGATCCGGGAACCCCCTCTGGAAGCAGCCCTGCCTGGGCAGAGGGCTCTCCTCTCAGGCCTGGGACCACTTCTCCGTTTTCACTTTTGGCCACGGCCCTGCCAGCGGTGTGCCTCTGGTGTGGAAGCGTGGAGGATGTGGCCAGGCTGTGCGTGGCGGGGCCAGGAGGAGGCGGGGGGCCGATGTTCCCAGCACCTCCAACCTGAGTGAGGAAGTTCTGCTGCGGATCCTGGTGAAGCGGGGACACGGTGCCTCGGGGACCGAACCAGGCGTTGATGGTGATCTCCTCCTCGTCCCCGTCGCCCAGGCAGCAGTAATCGGGGATGCTGATGTCCTGCTTCAGCTCCGGGATCTGCGGGGGGCAGAGCAGATGTGAGGGCTCAAGCCCAGGCCTGGGGACGCAGCAGCCTAGAGGCCAAATACACACAGTAACAATGTGACTGCATCCACATGATTTAAAAATCAGTTTTAGAAAGTGATACCTAGGGAAGGGTGATTGTTTTATGTGCTGATTTGTTTCCACATCGTATGCATTTCATCTTTGTTTTCGTTTCTTATTGGTAATACCTGATACTAGGAGTTCCCGCTCTGGCACAGTGGGTTAATGATCTGGCCCATCTCTGCGCGGATGCGAGTTTGATCCCCTGCCCTGTGCACTGGGTTAAGGATTCGGTGTTGCTACAGCTGTGGCATAGGTCACAGCTCTAGCTCCGATTCCATCCCTGGCCGGGGGAACTTCCACATGCCGAGGGTGTGGCCAAAAAAGAAAAACATGAACGCCTGGTACTGCTTTGCAGTTTATTATTATTATCATTATTTTGGCTGCACCCACAGCATGTGGAAGTTTCTGGGCCAGGGAGCAAAACCACGCCACAGTAGCAACCTGAGCCATTAGCAGTGACAACACCGGATCCTTCACCCCCTGCGTCACAAGAGGACTTCAGCTTTGTACTTTAAATGAAGGTTAACGTAGAGGGTTCAAATGATAAGGATCCTAATATGTAAAGTACACACAATATGCCAGATAATTCATAAAGATGACTTAGATATAAGGAATGGCTTCAGTGCCATTAGCAAAGAAATCCAAATTAATGCTGTCATCATCATTTTTTTTTTTTTTAAGGGCCGCACCCGTGGCATACGGAGGTTCCCAGGCTAGGGACTGAATCGGGCTATAGCTGCCGGCCTACACCACAGCCACAGCAGATCTGAGCCCATCTGCAACCTACACCACAGCTCACGGCAACGCCAGGTCCCCAACCCCCGGAGCGAGGCCAGGGATTGAACCTGAATCCTCATGGATATGGTCAGGTTCATAACCCGCTGAGCCGCAACGGAACTCCCGCATTTCTAATCACTAATCAAATTAGCAAACACCCAGCTAACACCCAGTGGTGGTGAAGATGTGGTAAAGGGAGCAGCCTCATGCCAGGCTGCTGGCGGCATCGAGCCAAGTGTGGAAGTCCCAAAACTGTTCGCGGGCTTGACCCGGCCAGAAGTGTGCTTGTGCCGCTCCTTTGTGTGGAGGCCTCAGGGGGCTTCCGGGGGGCTGTGGTGCTGGGGTTCCCAGGACAGCTGAGGGCTGCATGAGGAGGAGACAGCACTGGCTCAGCTCCCTGTGTACCATCAGGGAACATCTCTGATGAAATTCACAGCTTCCTCCTTGGTCCCTAAAGGGCTGCAGGGGGACCCACTCTGCTAGTTCCCTCTGGTATTTTCAGAGTGAGCTCCCTGGGTCTGAAGGGACACCTGCAGGCAGACTGGCCAATCCTTCAGTGGAATCACCTGGGGGGGGGGGGTGCGCAGAGGAGGGGCTGGAATGTCTCCCCTCCCTGCAGGGGTCCCATCAACTTGGATCCCTCTTTTCTTCATTTAGCAAGAGAGGCCAGGAGGCAGGACCCTGGAGTCCTAACGCGGGGAAGCCTGGGCAAGAGACCAGAGCCCACCCAGCCCCATCGCCCCCTGCCCCCTGCAACTTGGGGCCTGCAGCTTCTGGAGGCTGGCACAGCCCCAGCTGGGCACCGGTCAGGACAGGGACCCCAGGCTCCCCCTTGGCTGTGGTCCTGACCTGACAACCCAGGTCTTCCCCATTCAGGGCTGAGACCCAAGCCCCTGACCTTGACCCCTGCCCAGCGCATCCCCCACTGAGCCCCACCATGACCTCAGGCCTGGCCAGGTCTCTTCCGGATGCCTCAGCTACATCTAACCACTGTTGGGTCCCAAACCTAGGAGTCTTCCTGGGTCGCTCCCTTTCCCTCCAGCTCCGCACAGCCACCTGGTCAGGTGCCAGGGGCTCAGACGCCCTAATCCCACCTCTCCACGCACGGCCTGCAGCTCCCCAGCTGCTGTGGCGCCTCTGAGTGGTCTCCTAGCCTCCCCGTATGCCCTCTTCACTTCCTCCCCAGACACATCACCTCCGCAGCCCCTGTTCCTTGCTCCTCACGAGCCCGGCAGTCCCCGGTTCTCACCATCACCCCTCTGGCTCTGCCTGGGCAGCTGTGGCCCCACCTCACCCGGGCCTGGGTGACAGGTGATCCTGGTGCTGCTGGGCTGCTGGGCACTGGGATCAACCCCGCATCTCTTAAAGCTCCCTGGGACGCTGGTGTCATGGACAGTGACATGGGGAGATGTGTGATGGAGAGACAGCTGGGGCGGCACTTGGACTCCTGTCGCTGTGTCCCTTTCTCCCAGGTGCTCTCCCTGCAAACCCCCACCCTCACTCCCCCCCAGCCCACCACAGGCTCTCCAGGCCCACTGAGTCTGGTGCACGAGGCTCTGCTCCCTGGCGGGGACCTCGGTCTGGAGCCCTGCTCCTCCCTCGGCTGCAGCCCACAGCCCCTCCTCTCTCAGTCTCTACGCCCATCCCAAGGGGCTTCCACTCGGACCGTCAGGGGACCCAGAACACACAGGCCCAGGCGTGGGGAGCCGCCTTGTAAGCTGAACTTGAGGCCTGGTGAGCACCTGCCCAGGAGACCCTGTGAGCCCAGGTCGGCTGTGACTCACTCGCTCTGGGTCAGGTCAGAGCTGCCGCCCTGGCCTGGCTCCCAGGACCCGTTCCTCAGTTCTGACCACACTGGGCTTCTGACTCCAACCCCAGGGCCACCCTAATGCTCATGGCCTCCTCCTCCCCTACCCCAGGCCTGGGGCCGGCCTGCTTCCCTGCTGCCCGCTGGTGAGGGCACAGGGCACCTCCCTACTCACTACAGGGGCGGGACCAGTGGGGTGCCCTCTGCGGCCAGAGAGGCTGAAGGATGGAGGGCTGTGGTCTCACACTTACCTGGTCAAAGAGCTGGTGCTGAGCCAGGTACCCGACGTCCCTCGGCTAATCCAGGGGAGAAAGACCAGAGGTGACACAGAAAGGCTCGTTAGTGGCGACAGACACCCCCACCGTCCGGCCAGCGCTTGGCCCCCTGCCCTGAGCAGCTCACCGGGGGGCCCTCCTCTGCGGCCTACTTGGCCCCCCTCCTCTGATCCAGGGGTGACTGTGATCAGCTCCCTCGCCAGCAGGACTGGGCTGATGGGGAGACTGAGGATCCGGTGCTGCCTCTGGGACCGATGTTGCCCCGAGTGAGTCACCCTGAGCCCAGGGGCTCAGTTTCCTCCAACGCACACACATAAGGATTTTTTTGGGAAAAAAAAAAGGAATCCTACTATGTGTATGACTTTGAGGTCTGCTTTTTTTCATTTAATGATACACCATGCATCTCTCTTCAGGTCAGTATGGGCATATGTAACTCCTTGGACGGATGCAGCTGTTGCAGACATGACACATCGTTATTCACTCAACCGTCTTTCCTGGGAGACATTCTGGTGGTTCTGCCATGACAGCTGAATACTCGGATTTTACGTGCTTCCATAAGCAGCCCAAAGCAGTCAGGGCATCTCTGCAGCTTAAATCGTGCGTGTGTGTGCGTGTGTGCGTGTGTGTGTGTGTGTGTGTGTGGCATCTCTGCAGCTTAAATTGTGCGTGCGTGTGTGTGTATGTGTGTGTGTGTGGCATCTCTGCAGCTTAAATCTTTTGTGTGTGTGTGTGTGTGTGTGTGTGTGTGTCTTTTGCCCTTTTCTAGGGCTGCTTCTGCAGCATATGGAGGTTCCCAGGCTAGGGGTCGAATCGGAGCTGTAGCCACCAGCCTACGCCAGAGCTACAGGAACGCAGGATCCGAGCCATGTCTGTGACCTACACCACAGCTCACGGCAATGCCGGATCCTTAACCCACTGAGCAAGGCCAGGAATCGAACCCGCAACCTCATGGTTCTTAGATTCTGTAATCACTGCGCCACGATGGGAACTCCAAGCAGCTTAAATCTTACAGCCTCTGTCAGGATGTTTCTCAAAACATTCCACCATTTAGATCCTTACCGGCTGCTAATGTGCCCACTTTCCCACATCTGTCTGCACCAGAGAGGATCATTTTGTGGAAAACTTCTGCCAGTCAGATGGGTGAAAAGATCAGGGCTTCATTTATTTGCCTAGGGCTGCACCCGTGGCATATGGAGATTCCCAGGCTAGGGGTTAAATTGGAGCTGCAGCTGCCGGCCTACACCAGAGCCACAGCCATATGGGAGCCAAGCTGCATCTGTGACCTACACCACAGCTCATCGCAATGCCGGATCCTTAACCCACTGAGGGAGGCCAGGGATCGAACCTGCATCTTCATGGATACTAGTCGGGTTCTTAATCAGCTGAGCCACAACGGGAACTCCAAAAGATCAGTGCTTTACAAGCTGGCCCCCCAGTGCTCAGGGGTGCTTTGAAAATGCCTGAGGGTCTCTGCAAGGGTCAGATGGGGGAAGAGCAGATGGGCCACTGGGTGCCACGGACCCAACGGCAGCCAGAGTGGAGTCAGATCTAGCTAAAGCAGTTCCTCTAGGATTCTTGAGAAGGTCTCTGTCTTTCCATCCTTCTCCTCAGTCCCGCTGCTTCCCAGCATAGCCTCTGATGATCTCTGCCTCACAGGTCTCCTGCCCAGAGCACGCTGGCGCTTACATGAACGCAGCCCTCACCTTGCTGGGCTTAGATCTTTGAGGGTTTTAGGCTCCCAATGACACTGTAGTGTAGGCGTCAGCAACCTCTGACTCACTATAACCCCAGCTAACCCTAACGAACCAGAGGTCAGGGCACTGACGATGCGAGAGGTTAGGGGACCCCGGCCCGGGGCCACGTTACCAGCAAGGGCCAGTGTCCTGCTTGAATCTGAAGCCCCATCTCACCCCCTCCAGGGCGCCCACCTCCGGCCCTTTCCGCCCCAGGGCCAGGCCTCCCCCAGCAGAGGAGGCGGACCACAGGTGGGCATGGAACACGCTGCGGCTCTGGGCCACAGCTCCCTGTTCCGGGGCACAGGGATGTGAGGGAGGCGGGGGAGAGGAGGAGGAGAAGCAGGAATGGGAGGACGTCTGAGAGCCACAGCTGGAGGAGCGGGCTGAGCAGGCTGCACACTCGGTAGCAAAAGGGATGGGGCGGGAAGGGGGGGAGGGAGGGGAGTGCTGTGGGTGGGCCCTGAGTCCACAGCCACCGTGCTGAGAAGGCCGGCACCAGTCTGACACGGGCCCTTTGCAGATCGGTGGTTAAACCCGATCAGAACTTTCCAGCGGCTGGGTGCGGGGATGCTTGGCGTGTGGGCTGTGGGGGTGGCGTGCGTGGAAGAGCTGGAGCTCACAGATGCAAGATTCTCACCCCTTGTGAAAGATTCCGCTCTCGGGGCCACAGAGAGTAGCTGATATCAGTCCCTCCCTTTAAGGCTTCCCTTGTTCTCAGCCCATGGGATCCGCTCAGGCACAGGGCAGAGGACCTCCATTCTCTGCCACCTGGGGCCAGAAGGAGGAAGGCACCCACTGCCCTCACCAGTGAGACTATGAAATGACAAAACAGGGCAGCTCCTTTTGGAAGACAATCTGGCAGTTCCTCAAAAGTTAACCTTCTGGGAGTTCCTGTCCTGGCGCAGTGGTTAAAGAATCCGACGAGGAACCATGAGGTTGCGGGTTCGATCCCTGGCCTTACTCAGTGGGTTAAGGATCCGGCGTTGCCGTGAGCTGTGGTGTAGCTTGGATCCCGAGTTGCTGTGGCCCTGGCGTAGGCCGGTGGCTACAGCTCCGATCCAACCCTTAGCCTGGGAACCTCCATATGCCACGGAAGTGGCCCTAG
Organism: Sus scrofa; assembly: GCF_054392235.1. Classification (NCBI taxonomy): domain Eukaryota; kingdom Metazoa; phylum Chordata; class Mammalia; order Artiodactyla; family Suidae; genus Sus; species Sus scrofa. The sequence goes on from NC_139385.1 coordinate 19,535,984, forward strand.
AAAAGGCAAAAAGACAAAAAAAAACAGAACAAAAAAACAAGTTAACCTTTTGGGCTTGAAGAAGAAGGAACACTCCCAAAGACATTCTATGAAGTCACCATCACATGAATACCAGAACCAGAGAAAGATCCTGCCAAAAAAGAAAATTATGGGCCGATATCTTTGATGAATATAGATGCAAAGAGCCTTAACAAAATTTTAGCCAACAGAATCCAACAACATGTAAAAAAGATCGCACACCACGACCAAGTGGGGTTCATCCAGGTTCACAAGGATGGTTCAACACACGCAAATTAATCAACGTCATACACCGCATTAACAAAAGTCAAAAACCACATGATCATCTCAATAGATGCAGAAAAAAGCATTTGACGAAGTCCATCATCCATTCATGATAAAAACTCTTACCAAATCGCATATAGAGGGAACATACCTTAACATAATAAAAGCCATTGATGACAAATCCACAGCAAAAAAACACAGACATACAGACCAATGGAACGGAAGAGAGAACCCAGAAATAAACCCAGACACTTACAGTCAATTAATCTTTGAGAAAAGAGGCAAAAATATAAAATGGGGAAAAGACAGTCTTTTCAGCAGGTGGTGCTGGGAAAACTGGACAGCCGCATGTAAATCAATGAAACTGGAACACACCCTCATACCAGCCCCAAAATAAACTCAAAATGGCTTAAAGACTTAAACGTAAGACAAGACACCATCAAACTCCTAGACGAGAACACAGGCAAAACATTCTCTGACATCAACCTTACAAACATTTTCTTAGGTCAGTCCCCAAGGCAACAGACATAAAAGCAAAAATAAACCAATGGGACCTAATCAAACTGACAAGCTTTTGCACAGCAAAGGAAACCATAAAAAAAAAAAAAAAAGGACAGCCTACAGAATGCGAGAAAAGAAGCAACTGACAAGGGCTTACTCTCTGAAATATACAGTTTATACAACTCAACAGCAAAAAAATCCAACAGCCCAGTGGAAAAAATGGGCAAAAGATCTGAACAGAAATTTCTCCAAGAAGATTCACAGATGGAAAAATGGTCAACATCACTGATTATTAGAGAAATGCAAATCAAAACTACTATGAGGTACCACCTCACACCTGTCAGAATGGCCATCACTAACAAGCCAACAAATAACAAATGCTGGAGAGGGTGGGGAGAAAAGGGAGCCCTCCTACACTGTTGGTGGGAATGTAAACTGATACAACCACAATGCAAAACAGTATGGAGGGACCTCAGAAAACTAAATACAGAACTACCGTATGACTCAGCAATCCCACTCTTGGGCATATACCCAGACAAAACTTTATTCGAGAAAGATACATGCACTCGGATGTTCACTGCAGCACTAGTCACAATAGCCAAGACATGGAAACAACAAATGTCCATCGACAGATGACTGTACTTGGAAGATGTGGTATATATACACAATGGAATACTACTCAGCTATAAAAAAGAACAAAATAATGCCATTTGCAGCAACATGGATGGAACTAGAGACTCTCATACTGAGCAAAGTAAGTCAGAAAGAGAAAGACAAATACCATATGATATCACTTACACTTGGAATCTAATATACAGCACAAATGAACCTTTCCATAGAAAATAAACTCACAGAATTGGAGAATAGACTTGTGGTTGCCTAGGGGATGGGGAGGGAGTGGGATGGACTGGGAACCTGGGGTTAATAGATGCCAACTATTGCCTTGACTCTGGGGTTTCTTTGGGGTGATGAAAATGTTCTGGAATTAGATCGTGGGGAATGGTTGCACAATCTTGTAACCAAAAAATCTCTGAAAAGCAAAAGGGCCAGAAATGGGTCCCTTACGTCCCGCCTGCCTTCCCCACGCCAGGTGGCCTACTGACCTCAGGCCCATGAGGAATGGCTACCTGACGATGCGTAGAGGTCGTCTGCCCAAACGTAATGTGTTCCCTCCCTTGTAAGTACCAGGGGCAGGTGACAAATGACATACCTCGTTCTCGATGTGTTTGCTGATGAACTCGCTGACGGTCATGAGCGCCTGGGACCACTCCTCATCCGTGTACCTGGAACCAACCTCGACCGGGACGGTGCGGCAGCCAGCAATCTCCTGGATGTACTCCAAGCTGTCAGGAAAAGAGCTTCTCAGCGGAGCTGTCGTTGGCTAACTCGCCTTGGGTGCCCTGCTAAATGTGCTTTATGCGCCTCTCCTCTCACCCTGGCAAAAGCTCACAAGGTGGAGACGCCCTGCGCTGACGCAGAGACACGGGGGCGGAGACATGAGATGCTGGGCAGCTTGCAGAATAAAACCCATGAATCTGGCCCTTGCTGGACATCTCTGTCTCTCTCCTGGCCTAGAGCCTTCCACCTTCTCTCTTTGGTCACCTGCTCACAGGCTGAGGGACCGTCTTTGAGCAAGTGGCAGACAGCACAGGCTGGTGGGGGCCCCGGATCCTCAGCTTGGGTGGCCGGGAACCGAGCCCAGCCCTGCCTGTCATCCCGCCAGGGCACCTGTGGCAGCTCCTTTGCCTCTCTGAGCTGCGCCCCATTTGTGAAATGTGGGTGATGCAGTGCCCATCCCATGGGACACAAGAGGGGAAGATGAGCTGAGCCATGGCAAGTGCCTAAGTCTCAGCTGCAACCACTCCCTCCGCAGGAGGCCTGGCCCCAGCCACCTGCCTTCACCGTGCCTCCTGTTTCAAAGTTCCGCAAGGCTGGGGCATCATCGCCACTGTCCAGCTGCCTGATCTGAGCTCCCCCGTGCATCTGAGGGGTGTGCAAGAGATGTGAGGAGGGGGCCCTTGGAGCCCACGGAGACAGGGCGGAGGCAGATACTTGAGTTCTTATTTCTGCTCTTAAGCCTCAGGGACCCCGGAGAAAGTGTACAGAATGCCTGAGACCCTGCAAATTGTCTAAGAGACTGCACACTGGACTGCCAAGGACACACTCATTAAAAACTGCTTAGGGCAGGCAGATCTTATAACCTCTGGCATTGCCTCAGAGCACTGTACTTTATTATTATTATTATTAAGGCTGCACCTGTAGCATATGGAGGTTCCCAGGCTAGGGGCTGAATTGGAGCTGTAGCCGCCGGCCTACACCACAGCCACAGCCACAGCAATGCTAGAGCTGAGCTGCGCCTGCGACCTACACCGCAGCTCATGGCAACACTGGATCCTTAACCCAGTGAGCGAGGGCAGGGATCAAACGCACATCCTCGTGGATCCTAGCCGGGTTCTTCACCCGCTGAGCCACGATGGGAGCTCCGCAGAGCACTGTACCTCAGATGCGTGTTTAACCCAGTCCATCCCAGCAGGTGGCGGTGAAGTGTCTGTGGGCCTGAATTCCCTAGGGCATGATGGCAGGAGGAATCGGGGCGCCTTTGGGGGGTGCTAAATGTGGAAGAAGAACCGCACAGCGCTCAGCAGACACCCACCTCCACTTCTGCATGCACGGCCAGTGGGTGGCCACACCCTCCAAGATCACAGGTCTCCCTGGAACCAGAAAATGCTCCCTGAAATACTGGAGGGAGGGACGGTGGAGCCGGGGCACTGCTCTCTCGGACCCCACATCTGGAATCGAAACGTGGTCACTCCGTGCTTTCTGTCCAAAATCAAAACGAGACGGTGACAACCGCAGAAAGGCCACATGCGAGGCCTCCCACTGCAGGTGGCATCAGTGGTAGGAGAGCTGTGTCACTGGTAACAACAGTGAACATTTATTATCAGTATTGCTGCAGCTACTACGCATGTCTCACGAAACCAAGATTTTTTTTTCTCTGCTAGTTCATTTTAAAATGTTTGGTAACTATAAAACTAATACATTGCTCTCATAGAGGAAAACGTACTAGCCCAAACTCCACCAACTACCATAAAAGGATTCTGGAGTTCCCGTGGTGGCGCAGTGGTTAACGAATCTGACTAGGAACCATGAGGTTGTGGGTTCGATCCCTGACCTCGCTCAGTGGGTTAAGGATCCGGCGTTGCCACAAGCTGCGGTGTAGGTAGCAGACGCAGCTCAGATCCCACCTTGCTGTGGCTCTGACGTAGGCTGGTGGCTACAGCTCCAATTGGACCCCCAGGCTGGGAACCTCCACATGCCGCAGGTGTGGCCCCAGGAAAAGACCAAAAAAAAGACCAAAAAACAAAAAAACAAAAAACCAACACAAAACATAAAAGGATTCTTCTCACTACTGTCTGTTCTTTTCCCATTTGTTCCACACACAACACCTCTCTGGTCTATTGGTGGTAAAATTTATAATGAATAAGCAACTCTGTCTCTTCTGTCCGATAATTTCCTCTAAAGAAGCTTCCATGATGCCACCAGTCCCTGCATCGTCCCTTCCTCAACCATCTCCCAGCTGAGTGACAGGAACAAGCCACAGTCTCCAAGCCTCAGTTTCCTCCCGGGTTAAACTATGTGGAGACGAGATCTTGCATATCTGGCACCCAGGGCTGCAGCGGGCAATGCACCAGGCTTTTTTTCTTGCCTTTTCTTTTCTCGCTGTCCCAACTCTCCACAGTAGGCTCTCATTTGCCCACCTTCCCTATCTGCCCTCCTCAAACTGGCCTTCCCTGACCACCCTGCGTGAAGTAGACCCCCCACCCCCCCGCCCCGGCTTTCTCACCCTTGGGGAGAAGATACTCTTTTCCAGCCTTGCTAGAAGGTCAGCTCCAGGAGGACAGGTGCCTCCTGCTGGGGCTCAATAAAGCGCTGAGTAAGTCCCCTTCCCAGTGCGGGGGGTGATGGTGGCAGGGAACAGACGTGGCACCGAACAGCCACAACACAGCTCGACCCACAGGCGGTGGGCACAGGACTGTGAACCCAGACAGCTGCATCCAGAGCCCGAGCTCTCATCCCCTTAACTACATACGCCGCCCCAGACCACAGGCAGCACCTTGGCCACGAAGCCACAGCTGTATCCCCTGGGGACAGCCTTGGCCTGGGAAAGGGTGGGTGCAAAGCCTGGGGCCAGAGGGACAGGTATTTGTCCCTGGATCTGCAATGTCTGCCCTCTGAGAGGTCCACCAACACCCCCACGCCCTTGGCCTCAGGGCGCCCTTGGTGACCCTGGGTGTTGTCTAAAACCTCACTGGAGAGGTTCAGGGCCAAGAATGGCTGCCTCACTGTTTTTGCATTTTTTTTTTTTTTTTTTTTAATGCCAGAGGTGAGGTCACACATCTTCCCACGTGTGTGTTTAACAGATTGGATCTCCTCCTTGTAAACAGTCTGTTTGTGTATCTGGTCTCTCTCCTGGGGCCCAGGGCCTGTGCCCCCCCTGCCCTCAGTGATTTGTATAATTCTTGGATACCAGAGGTATATTTGTCCTCTGATAGCTCTGCTGCAAACATCTCTGCTGCAAACGTCTCTGCCCTGTTTGGAGGGTGGACCTTTGATTTCGCTTCCATGCGTGGTGTGTTTAATGACACTCCTTGGCATTATTCTTACAGAAAAATAATACTCATTGTAGGGAACCGTGAACACAAGAAAATATGTAGGAAAACGTGTCAACAAACACCCCGTAACTCCGCTACCCAGTGTCCAGTACAGATGTGCCCCCGTTTTCGGCACCCTAATTGCCATCTTACAGATGAGGAAACTGAGGCTCAGAGGCGGTAACCGACTCGCCCAGAGGTACCGGGAGTGGGGTCTGCGTGTCAGCACTCGGATCTGAAGCCTGAGTAAGTCCTCTTGGCCTCTACGGGTTATTCTTTGGTGGCACACGCACTTAGAGGCCAGTTAGGACACAGGCGAGGACCTAATGGGCAGGACCTGTGGTCACGTGAGTGGCGGCATCGCATCCAAACTCAGAGGCACAGAGACAAAGAGGCAGCTGGAGAGGTGGGTGACACTTCAACCCAGGGACCAGCAAGAAGCTGAAAGGGAAGGGTCCCCTGGCAGCCAGGGCGCTCGCCAGCACAACCCCCAGGGGCCCCTTCTCTCAGGAACCACAAAGCTCCCACCCTCCCGCTCTCCCTACAGGGAACCGCTTTTGCACAAACCGGAAAGAAAAAAAAAAAAAAAAAAAAAACAGAAAAGAAAAAATTGAGAAAAGAGGCCCAGCTGCTCCGTTTCCACATCAATGGAGGGACCGTGCTCAGCCAGAGGGGCCAGCGCGCCAGTGACCGCACCCCAGAGGAGAGCGGACCCTGTTCCTTCTAGAAAAACGGGGCTGCCGGATTCTGCCAGGGGTGGTCAGTGACAGCCCCACCCTCATACCTTCGCGCTGGGCGGCTCCCGGCTGGGGCCGGGGGCGGGCCTTTTTCCGGAGGGAAGGTGCCGCTGGAGGAGGGCAGCGACCTTAAGGAGGATGTCCCCGAGGATGGCCGCCCCCATCAGCAGGCCCAGGTCGCAGGCCTTCAGGGCGGCGGCCACGGAGGCCGCGTCCCCGGGCGGTGCGCACAGACACACGGCCTTCAGGAGGCAGCCGAAGGCGTACACCCGCCGCCAGTCCTTGTCCACGTGCTGCCAGGGCCCCGTGTTGAGCTTCTCCCAGGAGTAGTCCAGGAGCGCCTCGCAGGTCTGCAGACACTCGAGCGTCCGGCCCCCGTAGAAGAGCTCGGCTGCTTCCTGCAGCAGCATCACCACGCTGCTGTCCACCTTCTCTCCCAGCGCCAGCTGCAGCTCCTCTTTCGCGGGGGGCAGGAGCCCCCGGAGAGCCTCCCAGAGGGCGCCTGACCCCCCCATAGGCCAGGCCGATGAGTGCTGGGGGGGAAGGGGAGTAAGTTATAGCAAATCGCCATCATGTATGTTGTAAATAGTTACAATTCTATATTTTCTTTCTTTTCTTTTCTTTTTTTCTTTTTGTCTTTTCTAGGGCCGCACCCAGGGCATGTGGAGGTTCCCAGGCTAGGGGTCTAATCAGAGCCACAGCTGCCGGCCTACGCCAGAGCCACAGCAATGCGGCATCCGAGCCGCATCAGCAACCTACACCATAGCTCAGGACAATGCCGGATCCCTAACCCACTGAGCGACGTCATGGATTGAACCGGCAACCTCATGGTTCCTAGTCAGGTTCGCTAACCACTGCGCCACAATGGGAACTCCTACAATTCTATATTTTCATAAAATAAAACTGGGGAGGAGCTAGATCTGTGATGACATCCAGCAGCCAAAATGTCAACTGCTGAGATATGAAATACACGGGAAGTATTTTCCTAAAAAAGAGAGAGATGAAGACAGAGACCAGGGGAGCTTCCGTCATGGTGCAGCGGAAACGAATCTGACTAGGAACCATGAGGTTGCGGGTTCAATCCCTGGCCTCACTCGGTGGGTTAAGGATCCGGCGTTGCCGTGAGCTGTGGTGTAGGTTGCAGACGTGGCTCGGATCTGATGTGGCTGTGGCTGTGGCTGTGGTGTAGGCTGGCAGCTGCAGCTCTGATCCACCGACCCGTAGCCTGGGAACCTCCATATGTCTCAGGTGCGGCCCTTAAAATAAAGACAAAATAAGGACAAAAATTCCATCCCTCCGGGAAGGTGGTAGAGGTATGAAAATCAGGGACTACAACCCCCAAACCCCTCCTTTCCCAAGGAATACTCTGCCCCTTCATATGTATGCCCCTCATGGTCTACGAGCTAAAGAAATGCACGGCAGCTGCTCCCCCATCTGCCCACTCCCCCTCTGGGGGCGTATTCTCACTTTACTTTCTCCATCTGTCTCCTGTCTAAATTCCGTCAGCGACGAGACAAGAACTTTTCACTGGGAGCACATCTGGGGTCATTACTGTGCCTTCGGGGCCCGCAGTAGGCACCAGACACGTGTTTGTTCAGAAAGGAATATGTATTGTCCTTGTCCGGAATGCCTGCAGCACCCCTCCTCTCTGGCAAACTCCTATCCAACCTTTAGGGCCCACCTTAAATGATCCCCTACGTAAAGCCTGCCCAGATTCTCTGACCTTGTTTTGGGTGTGAAGAGTCCTTGAGCTTCTCGCAGAGTCAGGCTCGTGGTGGGCACTCGGGACTACTGAAGGAATGAGATCTGGAACTTTTAGGAAGAAACCTGGAAATACATAAACCCTATACAGAAGGGTGTACCATAACTGGCGCCTTTAGTGACTGTCGCCTGGACATCAGGCCAGTGTCTAGGAATAGGTACTAATAGGTGAATAGGTCTACACTGCTCACAACTTAGGGTTATTGACTTGTGCTACGGTGTCATAGGCATGATACGAACAGTTGTTCTGTCTCCCATTTATTTGACACTGAAAACTAAAGACCATCCTGCTTCTGACTGTTTCTTTTGTTTTTTCGGCCACACCCACGGCATGTGGAAGTTTCTGGGCCAGGTACCCCACACCAGAGTTGCAGCCTGTGCCACAGCTGTGGCACCACTGGATCCTTAACCTGTTGTGCCACAAGAGAACTTCCAACCATTACGCTTTTGGCAGAGACTGCTCTATGCTGGGGGTCCACAAACCTGTTCTGTAAAGGGCCAGAGAGTAAGTATTTTAGGTTCTGCAGGTCGCACAGTTGCTGTTGCTACCGCTCTGCTGCTGCAGCGTGAAAGCAGCCTTATATGGTGTGTTCACAAACGGGCGGGCCGTGTACAATAAAACTTTATTTACAAAAGCAAATTCTCACATTAAGCTCACCAAAGTCCACTCCTCCTTCCTCCTGGGCACACAGACTCCATTTCTCGGTCTCACCTGCAAGCGGATGTGATCAGACCATGTTGTAGCTAATGCATGGAAGGGATGGACGCCACCTCCAGGCCTGGTCCCTGAACACCTCCTATATGATTCTCTGCACCTTCCCTACCCCATGGCTGGAAGGGGAGGACTCAGAGGCCTTCGGGGATGGCAGGGCCACAAGACAGCCCCCCCCCCAACTCCCCGCACACCCAACCAGGAATATCCGTGCTGGAATGTTTCATGAGCAAAAAATAAACTTCTACTGTGTTTAGCCACTAGGGTTGATGATGCTTGTTAGAGCAGTTATCCTGCCCTGATGGAACCAGTTAACTTCCTTCTGCCGTCAAGGAAACAGATGCAGAGAACTCAGAAGGTACTTGCTGAGTTTTGGTGGCTCAGCATCCCCTCCTCTTTCCTAACCACAGCCCTCCATTTCCTTTTGAGAAATTCCATCCTACCCACTGAGAACAGTCCAGACAGTTGTTGCCAAGGGATGGGCAAGGGACCTAAGCTAGCGAATCGGCTGCCTCCTTTGCATTTGAACTTCAAGGAGATCAACCAGACCAGGGACGGCTGATGTTTCATTCTGTCCTGGTGGCAGTTTCTGGACTGAATTGTTGTTACTAAGGCCTCACGGTTAGTATCCCTAATACTGAGGCTGCAGAACCACTTTAGTTCTTCTTCCCCAAGTCTGATTCTCCAGCTTTCCATTGGTTCTGTGGACGCAACGGCCTTCCGAGAAACTTCCTCTTGCTTATGTCAACCAGGGTTGGTTTCTATGATTAATAGTGGACGCTACCTGGGAGTTCCCCTCGTGGCTCAGCAGTTAACGAACTCAACTAGGATCCGTGAGGTTGCGGGTTCGATCCCTGGCCTCGCTCAGTGGGTTAAGGATCTGGCATTGCCGTGAGCTGTGGTGTAGGTCACAGACACGGCTCGGATCCCGAGTTGCTGTGGCTGTGGTGTAGGCCGGCAGCAACAGCTCCAATTGGACCCCTAGCCTGGGAACCTCCATATGCTGTGGGTGCAGCCCTAAAAAGAGAGGGAAAAAAAAAAAAAAAAAAAAAGAAAGACAGAGAATAAGGGCTGTGCGATGGGAAGACTATCCTGGATTATGTGAGTGAGCCCAACCTAACACAGGAGCCCTTTCTTTCAGAGGATCTTTCAGATGTGATTACAGAATTGTCAGAGGCAACGTTGCCAGCTTTGAAGATGGAGGAAAGGAGAAGACAAGGAATATGGGCAGCCTCTAGAAGCTGGAAAAGGCCAAGAAATGGATGCTCCCCTAGAACTTCCAGAGGGGAACATGGCCCTGCTGAGACCCTGATTTTAGTCTAATGTTGAATTTTTTTTTTTTTTGTCTTTTTGGGGCCGAGTGTGCAGCATATGGAAGTTTCCAGGCGAGGGGTCAGGGCTGCAGCTGCCGACCTACCCCACAGCCACAGCAACATGGGATCTGAGTCACATCTGTGACCTGCACCCCAGCTCACGGCAACGCCGGATCCTTAACCCACTGAGCAAGGCCAGGGATCGAACCCGCGTCCTCACGGATGCTAGTTGGGTTCGTTACCACTGAGCCGCAGTGGAAACTCCTGATGTGAGCAAAGCAATTTCGAAAAGTCTCATTTTGAGCATGCAAAAGACCTCAGAGGCCTCATATCTGGGTTTGTAAAGGTCTATAAAAGGCCTCCCAAAAACCGCTTGCTTGCCTTAATATAATATGGCTTCTGCCGAGGCCTGTGTACCAGCTTTGTAAATTAGTCTCTCAGTGGTCCTAGAAAATCACCTCCCAGAGGGTTTTGAATGAGCTATAAACTAGTTCCCTGGGATGCAGACTTTCAACTTGGTAAACTGGCCTCCAGGGTGACCTTACAAAATAGTCGCACCCAGAGCTCACAAAGGCCTTACAAAGCCAGCCTCTAGGGAGGTCTCACATGCTGTTTTGCCAGATGGGCTCCCCAGGTGTCTGATTTTCATAAACCGGCCTTCTAAAGTGGCCTATGTGCTGCTTTGCCAACTGGCAGAGGGGAGGGCCTCACGTTAATGGCATGTGAGACCCCCTTAGAGGCTGGGAGAGAGGGCCTCAGGTTGGCTGTGCCAAGTCTCCTCCTAGGCACATAAAACAACCTTAGTAATCAGTCTTTAATCCAGCGTTCCGCAGCGAATGCCTTACAACCAGGCCTTCAGAGATACTTATGTTGACACTGCAAGACACAGCCTTTCAGAGGTGGGAGCTTCAGCATAGCCGTGAGCTTGTTTTCAATATGGCTTCACAGACTGCCTCTGTATTAGCCACCTGAATGGCCCCACGGGTCCCATGATTGACCTTAAACACTAGCCTCCCACAGGGCCTTACATGGCAGCACGAAGCCACTTCCCATGGTGAGGTCGTGGCATGCTGGCCACCTTCGGTCTGAGCAGTCTTGGTGCCACAGGCCTTCCAGAACCTTTCCTGAGGTGGCCTTTTCAAGAGCTGCCATTAACAAACACCCTCTGAAGGAGGAGCCACGTCACATTATACGAAAGTCTTCCTGACCTGTTTTAAAAATTGGCTTTCTGGGGTTTCCGTTGTGAGGCAACAGAATGGGTAGTGTGTCTGCAGTGCCAGGATGCAGGTTTGATCCCCAGCCGGGCCCAGTGGGTTGAAGGATCCATTGTTGCCTCGGCTGCACCAGAGGTCGAAACTGCAGCTTGGATCCGATCCCTGACCCCCGGAATGCCACATGCTGTGAGGCAGCCAAAAAGAAAACAAACAAAGCTGGCTCTGAGAGTCAGGTGAAAGCCGGACTTTGTCTTAGGTTTACAAACCTACCTTCCGTGATTCCTGTGAGCTGTCTGAAATGGCCTCATAGGAGAAAGGTCCTTCACTGGCTGTGACACTTGTCTTATTGACTGTATGAACAGCCTTCCAGAGGAGCTGGCCTCACACAGGCTACAAGCAGCAGCCTTCACACAACCATCTGATAGGGCCTTTCAGGGCGGGTTTAGGCTACGTGAAACTGCCTTTCTCAATGGCCTCACATCCAGGCTTTACAAATCGGGTCTCCCCATGCGGTGGTCTGATAAAAAGGTCTCCTGGGAGTTCCGGTTGTGGCTCAGCGGTAACAAACCCAACTAGTATCCATGAGGACACAGGTTCGATCCCTGGCCTGGATCAGTGGGTTAAGGATCCAGCACTGCCGTGAGCTGTGGCATAGGCTGCAGGCAAGGCTTGGAGCCCACGTTGCTATGGCTGTGGCTGTGGTGTAGGCCAGCAGTTGTAGCTCCAATGAGACCCCTAGCCTGGGAACTTCTATATGCCTCAATTGCAGCCCTAAAAAAAATATAAAAATAAAAAAGGTTTCTTGATAATTCTACCAAGTCGTTTTCTGGAAGAGGATATTAGCCTGAGTAGCCTTGTGGCCTGGCTTAACTGATGTGCTTTCCAGAGTTCCTCACTGAACTGCCTTTTATAAAAGGTTGCATGAAACAAACAAGCTTTCCAGAGTGGGACTGTGGGCTGGCCTTTAAACTGGCCTCCCAGAGCACCACATAAAAGGGAAAAGCAGGTGGCATACACAGCCCTCTGGTGGTCAGGTAAAGGCGGATTAATTATAGAATTTATCATACAAACCAAATGCTACACATCGGCCCTTTATTTACTTAGCTTGTAAAGCATACATTTATTTTTCTTTTTTAAAATAAAAATTTTTTTTGTCTTTTTGCCATTTCTTGGGCCGCTCCCGCGGCATATGGAGGTTCCCAGGCTAGGGGTTGAATTGGAGCTGTAGCCGCCAGCCTACACCACAGCCACAGCAACACGGGATCTGAGCTGCGTCTGCGACCTACACCACAGCTCACGGCAATGCCGGATCCTTAACCCACGGAGCGAGGCCAGGGATCAAACCCGCATGGTTCCTAGTCGGATTAGTTAACCACTGAGGCACGATGGGAACTCCTCTTTTGTAGAAATTTTTTATTCTCATCATTTTCCCCAATGTTTTCCACTGGAACCTTGATTTCTGCATGTAGGAATATCATCTTAATGCAAGTTGAATACTAGAAGTCCATATAGTTTTCAGGATACTGTGTCTGTAATATTTACCATTTATAATTGGGCAAGTCATAAATGAGAATTATTCCTGGCGAACTGAGACCCATGGTCCCCCTAATCACAGACCATAAGATAAAGCCTGAGTGGCCTTGTATCCCCACTTTGAAGTTGGTTTTTTAGGGCTCGACAAGTGTTGGCCTTAAGAGACTTCTTGTTGGTTATAGAAGGATTTTTTCTTTTTTTCTTTTTTAAATGGGGTGAGGGCAGAGGTGTCAGGTATAGAAACGGCCTGACTGGTCTTGTGTCTGCGCTTTGCAAGCTGTCCTTCAAGAGGGCCACGTGTATTGGCCCCATGACATGGGACAGTTTTCATAGGAAGGTGAGGTACAGGTGCATAAAACTGCTCTTCTCAGTGAGTTATCTTGGCTTCTGACATAAACGCCTGTTTGCTGGCATATGAAATAATTTTCTTGAAAAGGGGATCAGACAAAGGTTGTTTTGACTTTATAAATCAGCCTAAGGTGAACTTCACAACAGGTTTCTTGTTAGTCATGTCAAAATACAAAGGAGCCATGTATACACTGTATAGAGCAGCCCGCTTGGGTCCTGGCTTCATAAATTCCACATCCAGATTGAGCTATACAAACTGGCTTTAGTTGGCTGTTAGTCAACAGCCCAAGTGGCTTCCTGTCGGTTATAAAATAAAGCCTAGAAGTTCCCGTCATGGCGTAGTGGTTAACGAATCTGACTAGGAACCATGAGGATGCAAGTTCGATCCCTGGCCTCGCTCCGTGGGTTAAGGATCCGGCGTTGCCGTGCGCTGTGGGGTAGGCTGCAGAAGCAGCTGGGATCCCGTGTTGCTGTGGGCTCTGGCGAAGGCCAGCGGCTATAGCTCTGATTCGACCCCTAGCCTGGGAACCTCCATATGCCGCAGGAGCGGCCCTATAAAAGGCAAAAAGACAAATAAGTAAATAAATAAATAAAATAAAGCCTAGAAAGCCCCACCACAGTCATCCCATATTCCTCCTAAATTGTCTTTAAAACTAAAGCGCCTTCCATAATACATCAGCCTCTATCTGACTTTAAGGAAACAGGCTGCCCAGTTTTGTAAAGTGCAGACAGGCTTGGGCTCAGGCCATCGATGTGGCCCCAACACCGGCTCACCTCCTGTCCCTGGACTTGCTCTAACCCTGCTGAGCACGGTAACTTATCTTTACTGGATTCCCTGGGGCACAACGCGATACTGATGCTCAGAGTTAATCTCTATCAAGTTAGACACCACTTTCCTCCAGAAGGCAAAGGCCTCACCGAATTCCCCAGGGCCAACGGGTTGGGCGAGCTCTACGTATCCCCACCGACCCTCCACCGCGAGGTTCCACATCCTTTCCCTCCCTGGCGCCTCTCCCCGCGGCTTCACTTTGCGGTCCACGTTCGAGGCCCGATGGCTCAAGAGTGTTCAGTGGGCTGAGCTCCAGACCAATGGTAAACGGCTACTAACCAGGGAGAAACACACACCGGTATGCGTTGGTACCACACACCAGTACCAACAGCGGTATCAACACCAGGTAAAAATAGCAGAAGCGGCGCAATTAACGCGGCACCAAGAACTGCGCAGGCGCACAACAGTCTGGCCTCAGGCGTGCGCAAAACGAAATGACTGGCGAAAGAAGAGCACCACGCACGCGCGGAGCCTTTCTTCCCGTCCCCGGCAGCGCTGGAGAATTAGAGAACCGCTAAACTGCGTTCTCAGGACGCATGCGCTGCCTCTATCCTTCCCTCCTCAACAGCCCCCCCACCCCGCTCAGTTTCGCGGCTTTGAAGGGCCGCCCCGGGCTTTCCAAAGCGCAAGCGCGAGACTGTTCTTTCCTCCTTCGCTTCTTCACATGACGCCTGCGCCGTCCTCCCCTCCCAACCCTTCCCCTCAGCTTCTAAGAAGTCAGAGCTGCCCGCCCTTCTCGAGTTGCTCAACCTCACCTGTCTCGAGTTTGAATGGTGTCCAGTTGCCCCGGGGCCGGCGGCTTGTCCTTTCGGGCCGAATACTCTGGCTCTCGCCGTGTAAGAAGCTTGCCCCAGGAATATCGATCACTCCCAGCTCGATTGATCACCAAGGAGTGCCTAGAGGAGAGCCGAGCGATCGATGCCCCCGCCCCTCCCCGTTTAAAAGGCCGGAGGGCGGGGCAACAGCTTAGGGTTGGGCTCTTCCCTTCCTTGGTTTCACTTTCCCTGTGGTTAACACCTGTGATTTCCTCTGCAACAACTACGATTACTTTGTGTGCATAGTAACTTCATATCCACCGTTTTGTCTAGAATCATACAACTAGGATTATTCTCTTCGTTTTACAAAGAGGTATGCCGAGGTTCAGTGAAATAAAGTGACCAGCCAAATGCTTGTGCTTTGGGGAAGTCGCAGATCCTGAATTTGAACCTCCGAAGTGCTGCATCCGTGGCCTGTGAGAGTGAGGAGGACCAAGGTTTCAGTACGAGTGGCGGGGGTGTGTGTGTGTGAGAGTGTCGGGATCTTCACTTCTCCCCCTGCTGCCTTGATGCTGAGTGGTGTGGGCGTCCCTGGGGGTTTCGGTTTTAAGCATGTTTCCCAATGGACCAGGCTTTTTGAAGCATTGATCAGAGTCAACCGGAAGTTCTGCATATACTGATTTTGGCACCTGAGTAGAAAGGAGAAGAAAATTCATTTACTGGTGTTAAAGAAAATATTATTATTATTATGTCTTTTTGTATTTTCTTGAGCCACTCCCGCGGCACATGGAGGTTCCCAGGCTAGGGATCTAATCGGAGCTATAGCCACCTGCCTCCGCCAGAGCCACAGCAACGCGGGATCCGAGCAGCGTCTGAGACCTACCCCACAGCTCAAGGCAACGCCGGATCCTAAACCCATGGAGCAAGGCCAGGGATCAAACCAGCAACCTCATGGTTCCTAGTTGGATTCATTAACCACTGCGCCACAACGGGAACTCCAAAGAAAATATTATTTGTGACATTCGTTAAGATAAGGCAGGCTTTATTTAGGGGAATGGCTGTAATGGGAAGGGTGGGCATTGATTGCAGTAGGGGAGAGGAGTTGGGGCACAGCTCTGAATACAGCAGGGACAAGAGATTTGTACCTGAACTTGAGCAGGGCCCTGTGGGGCTCCTGGGCACAAGCCTTTCTGTGTGCCCCATTTCTTGTTTTTAGGGGATAAGCTTCAGCCTCCGTGGCCTTCCCTGAATCCCAAAGGGCAGGTTCAAACAGTTGTAATGGGGAGGGGAAGGGATTCAGAGACAAGGAGCTGTCTAAGAAAGAACAGTGCAGCCTTGGGTAGGGTCCTGGTTCCTCTTCAAGAAGTATACATAACAGGGAGTCCTTTCCTGACTCAGTGGTTAACAAACCCGGCTAGGATCCATGAGGATTCGGATTCGATTCCTGGCCTTGCTCAGTGGGTTAAGGATCCAGCGTTGCCATGAGCTGTGGTGTGGGTTGCAGACACTGCTTAGATCCCTCATTGCTGTGGTGTAGGCTGGGGGCTACAGCTCCAATTTGACCGCTAGCCTGGGAACTTCTACATGCCGTGGGTACAGCTGTAAAAAAGGCAGAAAAAAAAAAAGAAAGAAATATATATAACAATATCTTATGCAGAACTAAACTCCCAAAAAGTGAAAACAAGAGAGGAAGCCCATGAGTTGTCCCCACCCCCACACACCCCTACCGCCCACTTGGTTGTGCAGCAGAAAGGAATCTGACTAGGAACCACGAGGTTTTGGGTTCAATCCCTGGCCTTGCTCAGTGGGTTAAGGATCTGGCATTGCCATGAGCTGTGGTGTGGGTCACAGACACAGCTCAGATCCCATGTTGCTGTGGCTGTGGTGTAGGCCGGTGGCTATAGCTCCGATTGGACCCCTAGCCTGGGAACCTCCGGGTGCCACTGGTGCAGCCCTAAAAAGACAAAAGACAAAAAAAAAAAAAAAAAAAAGGACGCCCATCAAAACTAGTCCCACTAAACATCAACTTTGAAGTTGCACCTACCCTGATCTCTATCTGTGGCCCTGTTTTCTACTCCCAAACTATAAAACTACTTCCTCTTCTCTCCCAATGCAGTCTTTAGGGCATTAGCCTGCTGTGGCCTACTTTGCCTGGCAAAGCAATATATAGTTTTAGCTATTTTTTTTCTCCTTCACCCAAAAACCTGTCTCCATGTTTCTTTTTTATTTCTCTCTCCCTTTTTTTTTTTTTTTTTTTTGGTCTATTTAGAGCCACACCCACTGCACATGGAGCTTCCCAGGCTAGGGGTCCAATCGGAGCTCTAGCTGCCAGCCTACGCCACAGCCACATCAACACAGGATCTGAGCCATGTCTGCAACCTACACCACAGCTCACGGCAACGCCAGATCCTTAACCCACTGAGTGAGGCCAGGGATGGAACCCACGTCCTCATTGTCCGATCCTAGTCGGGTCTGTTAATCACTGAGCCACGACAGGAATTCCAAATCTCCATGTTTCTATTCAGCACCACTGGACAAAGGCTGAATTTTGGCACCATAATCACGGAGCAGGGTCTGGGTCAGTGGATGGAAAATTATTAAGAGGCAGCATCAGCAGCAAGGGGAATTCTGGTCCAGCAAACCTCACGGGATTTTTTTTTTTTTTTTTTCAGAAGGCAGGCCGGGGTGATGAGCTATCAGGGGTGTAGGATAAGGAATTTGATAGAGAGGAGAAGGGGGTCCCTCCTGACCCAGCAGAATTTTTGCTAAAACTAGACTAAACAGACCAAAGACACAACCCAAGGGCAAAGTCTAGAGAGAGAGTCTGGGAGTTCCCACTGTGGCTCAGTGGATAATGAACCCGACTAGGAACCATGAGGTTGCAGGTTCTATCCCTGGCTTCCCTCAGTGGGTTAAGGATCCGACCTGTGGTGTAGGTGGCAGACTTGGCTCAGATCCGGTGTGGCTGTGGCTGTGGTGTAGGCAGCGACAGCTCTGATTGGACCTCTAGCCTGGGAACCTCCATATGCCTCGGGTGCAGCCCTAGAAAAGACCAAAAAAAAAAAAAAAAAAGAGAGAGAGAGAGAATCTGTCACTGGTTACAAGGGATGTGCCAGGCATTGTCTGGGCGCCTTAGACTCCTCAAAATTATGTAATTTTCACAACAACTCCGTGAGGCAGAGATTGCTGTGGTTTATTAACGGACAAGGAGACCGAAGCTTGCTCAAGGACAGTTCAAAAATCATGGATATTGGCTCCCGTGTTAGCACCAAAGAAAATGAGGCAGGGTAATAACTCAGGGAGTCCATGTAGGAGCAGGGGCTTCAATGCATTCTTTGTTAGAGTCACCGATGTACATTTGTGGCTTAAGGCCTCCAGGGAGTAATATCCCCACAGGCCTTGTTTACTGTAGGGAGGGTACCTATGCCCAGATGGACTTGAATCCCCATCCCCCTGTGACTCAGTCTACAGGAAGAGAAGGGCAAAGAAACCATGAGACTCATGGGACATTTCCACCCCCAAGACCCCTATTGGACAAGGACTGATACAGGTAACTGGCCAAGGCCAATGGGAGAAAACCACATCTTTCTGGACCCCACGTTGGTACCCCCCCCAACTTTAAGGGGTAACAACCCTCATAAGACAATAGAGAGAGGGGCTCTTCTTTCCCTACCAGCTGTTCTGGGAGCTGTTTGCTTTCCCGTAATAAAGACTTTTGCTCTGTGTGTTCACAAAGTTCATTCTTCAGCTGAGTGAACAAGAACCCGGATTCCGGTAACATCTTTCCAGCATGAAAAACACACTAAATAAACTTCACCAGCCCTCAAGGATCTCCCCAGAAAGTGAGAGTCACAAATATTTTTTAAACATTTACTAGGCACCCAGCCCTCCTAAGGGACTTTAAAAATATTAAAATGGAGATAGCTATTGTTTTAATTATCATCCCCAGGAGGAGTTCCCATGCAGCTCAGTGGGTTAAGAACCGGACATGTTGGAGTTCCCGTCGTGGCTCAGTGGTTAACAAATCCGACTAGGAACCATGAGGTTGCAGTTTCGATCCCTGGCCTTGCTCAGCGGGTTAAGGATCCGGCATTGCCGTGAGCTGTGGTGTAGGTTGCAGACGTGGCTTGGATCCCGCGTTGCTGTGGCTCTGGTGTAGGCTGGCAGCTACAGCTCTGATTTGACCCCTAGCCTGGGAGCCTCCATATGCCGTGGGAGCGGCCCTAGAAAAGGCAAAAAGACAAAAAGACAAAAATAAAAAAAAATTAAAAAAAAGAACTGGACATGTTGTGTGAGGATGCAGGTTCCATCCCTGGCCTCGATCAGTGGGTTAAGGATCCAGCGTTGCCTTGAGCTGCAGCATAGGTCACAGACATGGCTCTGTGTTCCTGTGGCCATGGTACAGTCTCGAGTTAATGATTTTAGTGCTTGGTTATGTTTGGGAAGATACAAGAGTCTGGGCTCAATGAAATTATTCCTTTGCTATGCATCTTAACTATCTTGGGCCAGGCTCCTGTTTGTTTCCACCCTTATTCCCCTCGGCGCTGCAGTGGCTGATGGTTCGATGCTGGGCAACGTGTGTTGTTTACTGAGATGGCGGACAACTTTCTTTTGTCCACAGAGGTGTTCTGCTCAGATTGATTGATGGAAAAAAAGCAGTTCCCCTCATCACTTAGGAGGCAAAGGATGGGATTGGGAAAGTCTGGGACTGACCTTGTCATAGGCAAACAAAGCAGGCACCCCTGAGTCTTCCCTGAGCCACAGGGGAAAGGATGCTTCTTTGCTGCAGTTTTCTGGAAAGCAAAAGGGTGAGAGGACTTCCTTTACCCTTCACTGTTTCCCAGGAGTGCAGAGCTCAGGTACAACTCAATGCTGTCATTGTCATCACTCAACTGGGGATGATAACTGTTTTTTTCTTTTTTATAGCTGTCCCTGTGGCATATGGAAGTTCCTGGGCCAGGGGTCAAATCAGAGCTGTAGCTGCCAGACTATGCCACAGACCCAGCAATGTGGGATCCAAGCCGAGTCTGCAACCTACACCACAGCTCACGGCAACACCGGATCCTTAACCCACTGAGCGGGGCCAGGGATGGAACCTGCATCCTCATGGATACTAGTTGGGTTCGTAACCCAATGAGCCTCAACAGGAACTCCAGGAAAATTCCTTTTGCCCAATCCTTAAAGCGCTCACAGAACTATGGTCAAAGCACTCTCTGTTAGAATAACTCTCTTCCCCCACTGCAATCAAATTGAAGTCTCCCCTTTTTAAGTCTGATTTTGTTTCTTATTTGACCGTGGATGGGCAGAGGCTACATTGGGGCCGGGGGAGGCATTTGGCTTCCAGGGGCCCAGACAGGTCCCACCATAAAGGCCAAGGGAGATGTGAACCCAGGACCCCTTGATTCTAGAAGGACACCCCGATTCTCTTCCGCATGGGTCAGGAAAGGGGCTCTGGCCCTTAACAGTGAGTGCAGGATGCTGCCAATCCGGTGGAGACAAAACCCCCTTTTTGTGTTTCCAGCTTGTTTGCGTTTTCAGAACTGGCTGGTTGAGATGAAATACAGGCGCAGATGAAATGTTTTCCGACAAGAAAAGAACCACAATCTTTTACCGTGGGGCTCCATTTCCTGCAGTCTCATCGCCAACACCCCTCCTTCCCTCATCCCCGCAGCCTTGGAATTGGCCATCAAGCTGACAGACTCATTTAAGTGCTGCCAAAGGCACTGAACAAATAAAGGCATCATTTATGTCCGCGTTTGTGATTTTTCTCCATTTGATCAGCAGCCTGTAATTTTCATATATCCAAGTGTGTTGGGAACGGTGGTGGCTTAATTATCACATTTATTTAAAATACACACATACAAACAAAACTCCAAACTGGAAAACAACATTGAGCTTGGCGATGTTTAATCGACTCCCATTGTTTAAAGAGGATGTGAAAACCTCCCACATACTGGCTGTTCCACTGATTCACTGCGTGACCCAGGGCTGGTCACTTACCTAGTCTGTGCCTTTGTTCCACTTCTGTGCATGATCTCACTGCCTTGGCTTGGAGCTAGAGGGTCAAAAATGATCGTAAAAGCCTGGGAAGGAAAGAAACATGGTATTCTGTTGAGTGGACTCCACTGGGATGGAGGCCAAAAGTCCCTGGTGTGAAGTCAGACAGACTGGAACACTTACCGTGTCTCTGCCCTCTAGTGTTCTCCTCCATGCAATGGGTATGTAGATCTACATCCCACAGGGGTGGTGAGGATTAAGATGACATCTGTAGGG
This sequence comes from Sus scrofa, assembly GCF_054392235.1. Lineage (NCBI taxonomy): Eukaryota > Metazoa > Chordata > Mammalia > Artiodactyla > Suidae > Sus > Sus scrofa. The sequence continues at coordinate 19,556,894 of NC_139385.1, forward strand.
GGAGTTCCCTCTGTGGCTCAGCGGTAATGAGCCCAAAGCATGCATGAGAATGTGAGTTGAATCCCTGGCCCTGCTCAGTGGGTTAAGGATCATTGCCGTGAGCTGCAGTGTAGGCCACAGTGGGTCAGATCCCCCATTGTTGTGGCTGTGGTGTAAGCTGGCAGCTGTAGCTCTGGGGACTTCCATATGCATTGTGCGCAACCCTAAAAAGCAAAAAAAAAAAAAAAAAAAAAAAAAGAGAGAGAGAGAGAGACATCTATAAGGAGTTCCCACTGTGGTACAGTGGGTTAAGAATCCGACTGGTGGAGTTCCTGTTGCGGCTCAGAGGAAATGAATCTGCTAGTGTCCATGAGGACACAGGTTCGATCCCTGGCCTCACGCAGCAGGTTAAGTATCCGGCATTGCCGTGAGCTGTGGTGTAGGTTGAAGATCCCAGGTTGCTGTGGTTGTGATGTAAGGCAGTGGCTACAGCTCCAATTTGACCCCTAGCCTGGGAGCCTCCATATGCCAAGGATGTGGCCCCAAAAAGAGAAAAAAAAGAATCTGACTGCAGCGGCTCCAGTCACTGAGGAGGCTCAGGTTCGATCCTCAGCCCAGCGCCTGCCACGTTGCCACAACCGTGGCTCAGATTCAATCCCTGGCCCAGGAACTTCCATATGCCGTGGGTACAGCCATAAAAAATTTTTTTCTTAAAGACATGTGTACATCTCAAACTACTCCCTATTCTCTTTGTTTGTTTCAAAATCCGTGTGTTCAGACTTCGCCTTTGCCTACTGGTCCAGGGCTCCCTTGCTATGTTCCTTTATTTCTGGCAGGCTTGGGACTACTCTGAGCAATGGAATAAGGCAGGAATGATACTGAGGAACTTCTGGGGCTGGGTCTTAGAAAGTGATGCAGCTTCTACTTTGCTTGCTGGAACTTTCAGGAGCCTGGAGCTGCCCTGTGAGATGTGTGACCCCCCCCGCCCTGATGCCCACGTCCCGGGCACTTGAGTCAGTGAGCCTTCAGAAGATTCCAGACCCATCTGAGCCTCGGACATGGTGGAGCAGAGACACGCTATCTCTGCCGGGCCATTTCCCACCCCACCGAGCCTGCAGGCATGACATAATGGCTATTGGATGTATGAGATTGGTGAGGAGCTCGGGGTTCAATAAAGAGCAGGGGAAGGAGTTCCCATAGTGGTTCAGTGGTTAACGAATCCGACTAGGAACCATGAAGTTGTGGGTTCGATCCCTGGCCTTGCTCAGTGGGTTAAGGATCCGTCTGTGAGCTGTGAGCTGTGGTGTAGGTTGCAGACGTGGCTTGGATCCCGAGTTGCTGTGGCTGTGGTGTAGGCCAGCAGCTACAGCTCCGATTGGACCCCTAGCCTGGGAACCTCCATATGCCGTGGGAGCGGCCCAAGAAATGGCAAAAAAAAAAAAAAAAAAAACCAAACAAACAAACAGGGGAATAACTCAGATACCTTCCCTGGGGAGGGGGGCATTCCAGGTGGGGAAAACGGCCTGTCTGCAGGGAGGCCAGGCAGGGAAGACCATGGCATGATTTAGAGCCAAGACCCCCAAAGTGTGGGTGCTCCCACCAGTGATACAAGGACTGCCTGGGGGGCGCGGGGGGGGGCATTTTCTCCCACGCTGGGGAAGGTTGAAGCGTCACTGTTGCAGTCATTCCATCAGGAAGAGCCATCCAGTTTGTGCATGTGAGATAATAACATCTTTGTCACACCTGCCACCTGTTCTTACAGCAATTACATGATGGCATTGTCTGCAAGATGCATCCTGACTTCAGATGCGAAATGTGAAAAAGAATATGCATCTCAGAATTAGGAAAGATGGGATGGATAAACAACAGGGTCCTACTGTAGAGCCCAGGGAACAATCTTCAATATCCTGTGATAAACCATAATGGAAACGACTATGAAAAAGAAGACATGTACACGTAGAACGGAATCACTTTGCTGATCACAACATTGTAAATCAACTATACTTCAGTTAAAATGTTTGAAAGGAGGCGTTCCCATCTGGGCGCGGCAGAAGCAAACCCGACTAGGAACCGTGAGGTTGCGGGTTCGATCCCTGGCCTCGCTCAGTGAGTGAAGGATCCGGTGTTGCCGTGAGCTGTGGTATAGGTCGCAGATGTGGCTCGGATCCCGCGTGGCTGTGGCTGTGGTGTAGGCCAGCAGCTGTAGCTCTGATTTGACCCCTAGCCTGGGAACTTCCATGTGCCATGGGTGCTGTCCTAAAAAGACAGAAGACAAAAAAAAAAAAAAAATTTGAGAGGAGACTATGCTTAGAATAGATAAGGAAATAGAACGAATATCAGGAGTGGGCAAAATATGGGAAAATGGAGTTCCCTTTGTGGTTCGAGGTTAACAAACCCAACTAGTATCCAAGAGGACGTGGGTTTGATCCCTGGCCCCGCTCAGTGGGTTAAGGATCTGGTTGCCTCAATCTGCGGTATAGGTAACAGGTGTGGTTCTGATCCCGTGTTGCTATGGCTGTGCCATAGGCCAGCAGCTATAGCTCTGATTCAACCCTTAGCCTGGGAACTTCCATATGCTGTGGGAGCGACCCTAAAAAAAAGCAAACCAAAAAAAAAAAAAAAAAGGAAAAAAATAAAATTCTTCTGCATGGGAGATTAGCTCTTCTCCCCCATTTATTTATATATGCAGTTATTGATTTATATCAGTATTGACCGTGCTTATTTATTTTGTACTCTGGGTTATAATCCAATGTTCATTATTGTTTTATTTTGTTTTTTTCTTTTTAGGGCCATACACGAGGCATATGGTGGTTCCCAGGCTACGGGTCGAATTGGAGCTACAGCTGCCGACCACAGCCAGAGCCACAGCAATGAGGGATCCTTAACCCACTGAGTGAGGCCAGGGATCAAACCCGCATCCTCATGGATCCTAATCAGGTTTGTTAACCGCAGAGCCTCGAAGGGACCCCCTTTTGTTCTTTTCGAGTTGCTTGAATTGTTCCAGCTTTGGCCAGAGAGTTCTTTCTGGTCCACGCCCATGTCCTTTTCATTCTTATAATATGCGTGCACGTGCAGGCATGTGTGTGTGTGTGTGTGTGTGTGTAAGCACTTCTTTACCTTTTGGCACTACAAGAGGCTCCAGGCTCATCACGTTTATTTCCTGCCCTCGCCTAGAATTAGCCATTTCTCCAAGGAGCCCTGGTTCCTTTGACCGGAGAATAGCATTAGAAACCAAGATGTGGGTGTCAGGTGTGCTCAGGGCTGCTGGGGTGCATCACCTTTTTAAACACAGCCTCAGACGTAATGGAGTTCTTTTCAGTCATAATCACAAGCCCGCTCAGAACCAAGGGGAAAGAACACAGGTTGGTTGGAGGTCTGGCATGGTCTCTTGGTAAGAGCTTATGTGATGGAATATGCTGGTGCTGTCATCTTCGGAAAATACCACCTGTCACATCAGTGATGCTCTTTGTTATATGCCCAAGGATTCTTATTTTATTTAAAATGTTTTCACCCCTGTCTGGTTTCTATTTTGCTTCAAACAAACTCTTTCCGTGGTGTGGTTTGTCAGTCTGTCCGCCTTCCTTCCTTCCTTCCTTTCTAGGTCTTTTAGGGCCACAGTCTCAGCATATGGAGGTTACCAAGCTAGGGGTCAAATCAGAGCTGTAGTCACTGGCCTACGCCACAGCCACAGCAATGCCAGATCCGAGCCGAATCTGTGACCTATATGACAGCTCATGGCGATGCCGGATCCTTGACCCACTGAGCGAGGCCAGGGATCGAATCTGTGTCCTCATGGATGTAGTCAGATTCGTTTCCACCGAGCGACAGTGGGCGCTCCCTGGTGTGGTTTTTTTCTTGAAGATGGTTTTAGTTGATACAGGGACACAGATTAAATAACCATCGAGCCACATCGTGAGACAGTCATTGCCTTCACACTCTCCTAGTCGTTCTGTGGGAGTCAAGGAGATCTCAGTGTGGTGCTACAAAGTTCTAATGCATTTCTAACACTTGCTAATGTCTTTTTTTTTTTTTTTTAATTTCTGGCTCAGAGCATCCTTACAGCACAGCCTTCTAGAAGGAATTTAATCTTTTTTATTTTTTATTTTTTTTTAGTGGCCAGACCTGCAGCATATGGAAGGTCACCCAGCCAGGGATTGAATCCAAGCTGCAGCTGCTTTGATGCCAGATCCTTTAAGTCACTGAGCCCCACCAGGGATCGAACCTGTGCCTCGGCAGCAACCTGAGCCACTGCAGTAGGATTCATTATCCACTGTGCCACAGCAGGCACTCCAGAATAATTTAATCTTATTTGTTGATTTAACTCCAGCAGTTACCCTTTGCAGTAGAGACATTTACCGCTTACCAGTATGCACGTTCACTCCCCCACATATTCCAGCCTTTGCACGTAGGCAGCAGGGCTATGGGATGATCCATGGCCAATGGGCTGTGAGTGGAAGAGTGGAACCTGAACAATCCTCAGGTTCTTTCATGGTCTGTTTTAAGATGGCATTGTTCCCCTTTGCCTGTGATTCACAGAACAAAGCAGGCTGCTGCCAGCCCACTCTGGAGATGCATCAGGTGCTGAGTGAAACCTTTGAACTCTTGGGATCCACGGTTATTGCTACCTTCCCTAAACTTTCCTGATATACCTTAAATAGGGTGAGCAATACTGGATTTTCATTTACATAATTGTGCCGAATTTACCAAAAAAAAAAAAAAAGGTCAGTTAATTCAAAGAAAAATAGGTGAATCATTTGCTAGATGGTATTCAGACGTGGTGAAAATCCTCAGGGCAAGGATTCAGATGAACAGCATTCGGGAAAATCCAGCCATTCTGTTCACATCTTGCTCTCTGCCTGGGAACTCTGGGCTGTATTGGAACTGGCCAGAAAAAAGAAATCTCTGTTAATTCCCTTTTGTTCCCTGTACATCCTATGGCTTAAACAACAACCACCAGAATCTCTTCATTAACGCTGATTAGTCAGAGATGACATGAAAAGAGCGGAATTGTCTGTTTGATTTTCGAGCCAAATACCTTGCCTGTAATGTGCCCCAGACACTAGTCAAGGGTGTAAACCTGATGAGAGGGAGCTTTTCACATTGTTCTGTTCATGGGGTGCTCTTTAAAGGCAGAAGCAAATGCAAAGTGATTCAGAATGAAAGACCCCCCCCCCCAAAATACTGCAGCCCAGAGGGACAGCATGGAGTGCCAGTCCAGCTCAGAGCTTCAGCAGCTGGCCATGTGCTTATTAGCAAGTAATTGGGTATTGGCACTGTGATTTGCATGTTGGAAACTACTAAAATATGCATGTACTTGACTGCGTCTCTTCCAATTAGATGTAATAAATGCAGATTTGGGGGGCCATATGTTTTATTTTGATGTAATGGTTTTAACCTTTATGGAGAGAGAGAGAGAGTGTGTGTGTGTGTGTGTGTGTGTGTGTGTCTGGTTCTCCAAGGCTGGCCCGATTTGAGATAAGCTGGTATATTAAGACAAGCTGCAATTTGCTTATTAGAGATGCCTTGGGATCGTGAGAACAGGCGGTATTAGCCTTTGCAAACTAGAAAGTTTGAACCCTACTGCTTTCATTTATTCCTCCCTCCATTCGTTCGTTTGTTTGTTCCTTCTTTTCCTCCTCCTTCTTCCCTTCTTCCCTTCCATTCCTTTCTGTCTCCCTCTCTTCCTCTCTTAAGCATATTGATAAATCTAAGTCTCAGTCTCTTCATCTGTAAAATGGGGATGATAACAATACTTATGAGAATTGTATGAGGAATAAAGAAGATACTGCAAAGGAATGTATGTATATGCCTGGGTCCCTTTGCTGTATGGCAGAAATTGGCACAACACTGTAAATCAATTATACTTTAATTTTAAAAATTGTCAAAAAAAGGAATTTCCATTGTGGGTCAGTGGGTTAAGAATCCATCTATTATCCACGAGGATGCAGGTTCGATCCCTGGCCTTGCTCAGTGGGTTAAGGATCCAGTGTTGTTGGAGTGCCTGTCGTGGCTCAGCAGTTAGCAAACCTGACTAGTATCTTTGAGGAGGTGGGTTCGATCACTGGCCTTGCTCGCTGGGTTGGGGATTCGGCGTTACTGTGAGCCGTGGTGTAGGTTGCAGACTTGGCTTGGATCCCAAGCTGCTGTGGCTGTGGTGTAGGCTGGCTGCTACAGCCCAATTCGACCCCTAGCCTGGGAATATTCACATGCCATGAGTTCAGGCCTAAAAAGACAAAAAAAAAAAAAAAAAAGGGATCCAGTGTTGCAGCAAATTGCCCAGTAGGTCATAGCTGTGGCTCGGATTCTGCAGATCCAGAGTTGCTGTGGCAAAGGCCTGCAGCTGCAGCTCCAGTTGGACCCCTAGCCCAGGGACTTCCATATGCCATAGATGTGGCCATAAAAAAAAAAAAAGTCAAAAAAAGAGAAGATACTGCCGATGAGGCATTTAGTACAGTGTTCAGCACATACAAAATGTTCAATAAATGATAGCTATTATTAGTATTCTCATCATCTGTGTGTCTTTTAGCAGGTTACTTAACTTATCTGAACCTCAGTTCATCCATCTGAAAAATGGGCTCATGCCATTCATTACACTAGATGGTTGTGATGTCCGAAGGAGATCATTACGGATTTTTATTACGTGCTGGGTGAATGAATGACTTCTGGGACTTATGGATTAGTCAGGATAGGAGCCCTACAGCAACAAACTACCCCAACATTTTGGCCAGACACCATAAGTTTATTTCTCCCTCTCACTGCATCCCAATGGATGTAATGGATGCAGTGGACAGAAGGCTCTGCTCCACACAGTCATTCAGGGACCCACACTCCTTCCAGGTGAGGCTCCATCCTCTGCAGCGGCCTCAAAGTCCTCTTCCTTCAGTCCATGGATGGGAAAGACGGTGGTGGATCTCACGTGGAAGGTTTTTATGGGCCTGACCATAGTCACTTCTGTTCTGGATCCAGCAGCCTCTCAGTATCAAGCTGGCCACAAGGAAGGGTGGGAGATGCTCTGGTTGTGTGCCCAGGATGGCAAAGAGGAGACACCTTGTCCTGGATTGAGGTTTCTAGAAACCACAAAATGAGGCCTGCCAACTGCTTCGGAGACCCACAAGGTAGTAGCGTGTGAGTCTGACTTGCTGTCACAACAGGTTGAAGAGGCCGAGGAAGGCTGACAGCAGGGGAGAGGAGAGACGCACACTCCCAACAGGGCTGGAGGCCTGCATCTCTTCTGTGGCTCTGGGTACCACATGTTGCAGCTGCAAAGTAAGCCCACACTCTCTCATCTCTCCCTCCGTCCTTGGCCATTGGCTTCTTGGGAATCCATTAGCTAGCATCGCTATTGGTTTTCTGATTGCATTAAAAATGCCACCAAGACACATGCTCTGCAGTCTGCCACTTCAGTCCTAAGTGGGGCATTTTTGCTAGATGGATCGATTTTTTAAATGACAGCATCTGTTTGCTTGTACACATTTATTTATAATTTTTCCCTTGGCAATTAGAGCGGGGGAATCAGTGAGCGGTAACCAGCTGTTTGAATTAGCAGGAAGGCAGGCGGTGATTTGATCTGTGAAGGAATACCAAAGCCCTGGCCAGAAGCCATAAACACGGAACAGATGCCCCCCAATACGCCATCCTGGGGAGGGGCTTGTAAATCACACACACTGCTGGCCCCCCGGGGACAGCAGCGGAGCTAGAAAACGCCTGTTGAGAGTAAGGGGCTGTCTGGCCCTCTCTGGGACTCAAGGAGGTTGATGGATCTAGGGCAGAGGGCAGCAGAGTAGCTGAGGGGAGGGGACTTCTGTGAGCTGGACCCTCTGCTGTGTCCCATTTCACCCAGGATGAAACCCAAAGTCCTTAGCAGGGTCCATAGGGCACTGCCGATGTGGCCCTACCCTTGGCTCTCTCTCCTGCCTGCCTCACTTGGTCTGTTCCAGCCACCCTGGCTCCTTGCTGCTTCTAGAACCTTCGGGATGCTCCCTGTCCTCAGGGTCTCTGAGACGCCAGCTTCTCCTCCATCCCCGATCTGCAGGGCTCACCGCTTTCACATCTGTGCCCCAAAGTCCTTTCTCAGAACCTGCTAGTTAACCTCCAGCTCCAGCCGTCCTCTCTTCTCTACCCTGGTTTTGACTTTCTGCCTAGTAGTCACAGCCTTTCAAACTTAACATGCTTTTTTTTTTCTTTTAGGGCCGCACCCATGGTATAAGGAAGTCCCCAGGCTAGGGACTGAATCTGAGCTGCCGCCGCTGCCGGCTTACATCACAGCCACAACAACGCAGGATCCGAGCCTCCTCTGTGACCTACACCAAAGATCACGGCAATGCCGGATCCTTAACCCACTGTGAGGCCAGGGGTCGACCCTGTGTCCTCATGTATACTAGTCAGGTTCATAACCGCTGAGCCACAGTGAGAACTCCTTAACGTGCATTTTTAAAAATGTTTATTTTCTATCTGCTCCATAGAAGCTTTGTGATGCAGGGATCATGTTCCCTGCTGAAACTGCTTGGCACATAGTAGGTGCTCAGTAAATATTTCGACTCAACAAAAGGATTTTCATTTGGGGGGACACATTGCCCTTTTCACACTTCCTTTCTGCAATCTGAGGGGGAAGGTGTTACAGAAAGCCCAGGAGGTGGCTCCCTGGGGACACCAACCCTGTATTCTCCATCTCTGTAGTTCCCCAGGGCTTAGCCCTGAACCAGGCACACAGTCGGTGTTCGATAAATAGTTGTTCAATAAACAGCTATTGAGAGATGGCTGAATGGCCCAAGAGACCCTCCTCAATGCTCAGAGCAAAAAACAAAGCATCTAGATTCCTTCTTTCATTATTAGTAGTAGTCTTACTTATTATTTTATTCCCTAGCCCAGTACCAATGAGTCTGACCAGGAGCCACCTCTAGGAAATACACTTGGCCACTGGTGTCCTGGCTTGGGTCACCGTCACTTCCCACCCAGACAACTAAAGCAGTTCTGAGTGTGGAGAGACAGCTCTGAGTGACGGCTTGGAGCGAGATCTTCCTTTTTTGCTCGGGAATTGAACCTGGGCAGCCTGGATGAAAACCAGGAGTCCTAGTCGCTAGCTTAGCTAGAGGCTAAAAGTGGAATCATCCTGATTCTTGCCTCCTGTTGAAAGCAAGAAGGTCTCAAGGAGACAAAGACTTGTAAAAAGTGGTGCAAAGTTTATTGTTAGTGGCTCAGTACAGCAGGTGGGAGAGCCCCCAGAGAAGGAGTTTATTTAAGTCAGAAACAAAGAAGTAACACACACCCTGCAGAGGAGTGCAGGTGTGGGGTGCCCCTTCAGTGAGGAGGGCACCAGAGAGGGGATATAAATCATATACATAGCATAGTTCTTCCGGGTCTTTGCTTACTGTTAGCCAATGATCTTGTTCTAATTTTGACACCTGACTGGACACAGGACCCACCCTCCAAATGCGTGCGCATCTTTTGGCAAAGATGGATCCCAGAGCAAAGGGTGTCGGGACGGCATCAGCACTTCTTATGGCCTGGCACCCTCTCCCTTTTTGACCCCTAGGTGTCTTCCTGCTCATGTGTCATTGGGGAGGTCGCTTTGATGCCAGGAGGGATTGAAGGGGTCCTTTTATCTTCCTACCCCAGCAGGGCTCAGCTCCTGCCATGACCTTTCTAAGAGAAGCCAGGCTCAGGTTACTTGGCCCAACAAATCCCAGCTGATCTCGCCCAGAGGCCCATCTACCTCCTACCTCAGTTCCCACCTGTCCCCCCTGCTATTCTCGGGCCCTTAGTGTTTGGTCTCCAAACAGCAGCCAGAGAGAGCTCCTGGAACTATCAATCAGATCCTGCCCTTTGCTGGCTACCTCCTCTGCCAACAGGGGCTGCTACCAAAATCTAAGCGCCCCCCTGCGGCCACTGTGGTCCTGCACACGTGTCTGGTCTTCGGCTCCCCTTCCCAGGGCTTGGCCGCCAGGACCCCCTAGCTTCCTCTGAAGCCTTTCTTCCTGAAATGCCTTCTGCTTGGCTCGTTCCACACCCGCTCCTATACGTTTCTGGTTTCAGCTCAAATGATCACCTCCTCGGAAAGGCTTTCCCTAACTGTCCTATCTCAGCCAGGAACCCAGTCCATCCCCCTGCCCCATGGGAAGGAATGGCACCAGGAGGAATGGCCTGAATCCCAGTCGTGACCTGGGGATTTAACGCCTCTGTGCTCCGTCCCCTCCCCCACCTCGTCCCATCTGCTTCTGCACAAGAAGCGACATCGGATGATTTTGATCTATTACTTGGTTGTTGTTTCTCCTGCTTCCAGGTCCCCCCTTTCCCTTCTCATCAAAGCAGGCAGCTGTTGCCTCAGGGGAGGGATATAGCAGAAGGGGAGGCAGAAATAGCCCATCAGTCTTTCTTAGCTTTTTCTTTTCTTTCAAGAGAATTTAGAGTGGTCTCCGAAGAACTAAGAGGCTGCAGGGGATTTCAGGCACCCGGACGGTCTTGGAATAAGGATGAGGAGAACCCACCCCCTTCCCCAGGCTGCAGAGAGAGCTGCCTTGGCTGGAGCAGGGGAAGGGGGAGAGGGGGTCCGGGAGGGGAGGCTGCCTCTAAGGCAGGAGGCCCCAGCTCAGCACCCCTGGCTTGAATCCTACCCACAGTTAAGGCTTGTGTTTGGCCCATGTGTTGTCGTAATTTTTTTTGGCTTTTAATTTGGCAGCATGTAAGAGAGTGGATATTTTAAAATTCTCTTGCAAAGGCTGATCCAGATGTGCAGTTTCTCACGAAAAAGAAATCCAGCAGCCCTGGACCTGGGCTCCCATGAGGCCGCCTCTCGTCCATCCGTGGACCTGACATGGATATGAACTCGCGGTAATAGAGAAGGACAAATCTGACTCCATATTGGGTCTGTTTCTTTGAACCTTTGTATTCTATTGCTGTTGCTACAAGTTAAGAATGTTGCCAGGAACCTGAAATATACAAGGTAGCCCATCTCAAGGCTCTGACCTTCAAGGGTATAATACTTTTCCATTCACAGAGAGATTAAAAAGTTGCAGAAACAGAGAATAATATTTTTGTTGGCACATGGTGACCTGACCTAGATGGACAAAGGATTCCTGGGTCCAGACCTTTGCAACAACCAATCTGGCTCCTCCTTCCCCTCGCCTTTAAAAATGCTTTGCTGGAGTTCCCGCTGTGGCGCAGTGGTTAACGAATCTGACTAGGAACCACGAGGTGGCGGGTTCGATCCCTGCCCCTGCTCAGTGGGTTAAAGATCCGGCATTGCCGTGAGCTGTGGTGTAGGTGTCAGATGTGGCTCGGATCCCCCATTGCTGTGGCTCTGGTGTAGACTGGTGGCTACAGCTCCAATTAGACCCCTAGCCTGGGAACCTCCATATGCCGTGGGAGCGGCCCAAGAAATGACAAAAAGACAAAAAAAAAAAAAAAAAAAAAAAAGATAAAAATGCTTTGCTGGTGTTCCTGCTCTGGCTCAGGGGAAATGAATCTGACTAGTATCCATGAAGATGCAGGTTCGATCCCTGGCCTCGCTCAGTGGGTTAAGGATCCAGCATTGCTGTGAGCTGTGGTGTAGATTGCGTATGCGGCTCAGATCTGGCATTGCTGTGGCTGTGGTGTAGACTGGCAGCTACAGCTCCGATTTGACCCCTAGCCTGGGAACCTTCATATGCCACCCTAAAAAAAAAAAAAAAAAAGTAACCATAAATAGGGCTTGGTGAAACCCTTCAGAGAGTTTGAGACTTTGGGGGCACAAACCACCCATCTCCTTGCTTAGCCCTGCAATAAACATTTGTCTGCTCCAAGCGCTGACCTTTCGCTGTTGTCTGGCTTCACTGCGGGCACTGGGACTTGCGTGCAGTTACACTGCTACGTCTTGAACCCCCCACCTCTTGCTGCTGCCACAGCTGGTTGACTTGGCTCCTTTCCCTGACTACCCTGACCCCTGTGGGCATCTGAGTTCTCCAGCTATGGGTGATGGTGCCAGAGAGACAGCCTCAGCAAGGTGTCTGGCATCCCAAGCACAATCTGAAAGCAATAGAGAGTTTTTGCTTCTACAGGGATCAGGGGCACAAGGAAGGATGGCAACCTTGGGGGTAACCCACATGGACAGGGACCCACACGCTGCCGATACTGTCACCTCTTGGTACTTTGTGGGACCCAAGAGGTGAAGCCTAGCCCCAGAAGGCTGGGAAAGTCAAGTGGACTAAAGTTTTGCTCTTAGGCTGGCACAGCTCAATGGAGGGTGAGGGTTGGAAATACTGTGGGTTACAGAAATTTTTTTTTCTTTTGGTCTTTTTGTCTTTTTAGGGCTGCATCTGCAGCCTATGGAGGTTCCCAGGCCAGGGGTCAAATCAGAGCCATAGCTGCTGGCCTACACCACAGCCACAGCCATGGAGGGTCTGAGCCGCGTCTGTGACTCACACCACAGCTCATGGCAATGCCGGATCCTTAACCCACTGAGTGAGGCCAGGGATCGAACTTGCGTCTCACGGATACTAGACAGATTTGTTTCTGCTGAACCAGGACGGGAACTCCTGTTCCTCTGTTGATGGACATTTAGATTGCTTCCGTGTCTTGGCTATTGTAAATAGTGGTACTACAAATATTAGGATATATGTGTCTTTTCAAATTATGGTTTTCTCCAGATAGAAAAAAAAATATATAGATATATATTTTTCTTTCTTTCTTTCTCTCTCTTTCTTTCTTTTGTTCTTTCTTTCTTTTCCTTCTTCCTTCCTTCCTTCCTTTTCTTTACTGTTTAGGGCTGCACCTGTGGCATATGGAGGTTCCCAGGCTAGGGGTTGAATCAGAGCTGTAGCCGCTGGCCTACGCCACAGCCACAGCAACTTGGGATTGGAGCCGCACCACACCTCACGGCAATGCCAGATCCTTAACCCATTGAGCGAGGCCAGGGATGGAACCTGCGTCCTCATGGATACTAGTCAGATTCATTTCCCCTGCACCACAATGGGAACTCCCAAAACAGATATATTTCTTGAGCAACCCAATTTGTGGATGAGATGCAAGACTGCTTGGTCATCCTTCTTCCAGGGTCCAGTTTATCCCCCCTCCTGTGATGCTGACTTCAGATCAGAATGCACCAATTCTTGTCTCCTCCTTGCTTAAGCAGTGAAGTGGTCCAGGGTCTCTAATCGGGAGAAAGCCTTTAGGGCTGGGTTTGAATTGACCTTGAGACCCTTTGAAGGAGCTGTCATGTCAGCTGGGAAGGGCTGTCCAGAGCAGGACATGCATGCATGTCCTGACTCATTTCATGCATCTGGGCTGAGGCTGCACATGGCAAAGCACAGGCTCTTTGTCAGCCTGCTCCTGGCCCCAGATTTTTCTCTCCCTCATCTGTTCTCTTGAGACTGGCAGGTGCCCAAACCCACAAATCGCCCCAGCCTGTACTTACTTCCATGTAGAACAGCAAAGCATCATAATTTCTGGACTGTGACCAAGTGGAACAACTTTCTGCCAGCTAAGGTGACACGCGGCAGTTGGCATTTGAACAAGCCGCTTCACGGGACCAGCAAGAGACAGTAAGTGCCACCTTGGGGCTATTACTCTAGGAGAGAGAGGGATAGCTACAAGCTCGTGACTTTGCTTGTTCAATTGGTGTTTCCCTGGAGGTGAGGGGAGAGGTGGGTTATTTATTTAACAGAACACCTGCTATATGCCAGGCATGGTGTCCTTCTCAATACTGCTTCACAGAGTGCTTTGCAAATGTCAACTTAATGAAATCCTAAATCCCTACTGCAACCCCGTGAGGGTGGAACTACTATTATTCTCGTTTTACAAATGGGGAAACTGAGGCACAAAGCCCTATGTAAATTGCTCATGCTCCCATGGCCAGTGAATGGCAGAGCTGGGACTCAGTGGAAACAGTGGGCTGGCTTTTGGTGTCTATGCCCCAAACCTCTGTCCTGTGCTTAGGGTGACCAGATGTCTGGTTTTCCTGGGACTGTGATCTTTCCCAGGATGGAGTCAGGACTTTGAGCGCTTAAGCCTGAGATAGTCCTGGAGACACTGGAATGATGGTCCTCCTGGGTGAGGGGCTTCTTACAGATGAAAGCCCCCTACACACCAACATCCCTTCAGCAGCTATTCATAGATTTCTACCTGTCCTGTAAATAAAATAGGTCGGGCATCATATTGGAAGGTAGACAGGACAAATCTGGGTCTGTCTTCCTAGAGTGGACACGCCCCTGGGGGGATAATGACACTAAGCAATTCGACAAATAATACAGAATACGTTTAGATTGTGATGGTGCTTTGCAGCAAGTGGAATGAAAGACATCTTTAATTATGTATTTTATTTATTTTTTTAGGGCTGCATCCGCGGCATATGGAGGTTCCCCCAGGCTAGGGGTCAAATTGGAACTGCAGCTGCCAGCCTACGCCGTAGCCACCGCAACGCCAGATCCGAGCTGTGTCTGCGACTTACACCAAAGCGCACGGCAACGCCGGATCCTTGACCCACTGAGTAAGACCGGGGATCAAACCCACGTCCTCTTGGATACTAGTCTGATTCATTTCCACTGCACCACAATGGGAACTCCGTTTAGTACCTTTTTGATAACTGAGAAACATCTGAAGAGAGGTTGCACTTTTAGGAAAAAAGACGAAAAGTGAAAATAGCAGTCAATGTTTGTTTTGCAATCGGTTGTTACACAGGCGTGGAGCACCCCCAGTAGAAAGAGTGGTACCGCCAAACCCCTTCCCTGGGAACCACACTCAGCATCTCTGCGTTCAGCTGCCATAGCTCTGAGCTGGGTCTGTGGGCATCTGTGCTTTAGCTTGGTTTATTTTGTGCAGCCGTGAGCAAGGTATGTCCTAAAGTAATTGCTTCTTTGCTTTCTGTCATTTTGGCTCAGAAAAGGTTTTATAGGAATGCTCTACTTTCAACGAGTGGGGGAATCCTGTAACAAGAAGGGGATATCCCAGGGAAGAATGATCCAGGCAGAGGGCATAGCAGGTGCAAAGGCCCTGAGGCAGGAGCAGGCTTGGCTTGCTGAAAGAGTGGCAAAAACTTGAGCAACGGCAGGCAACGAGCAAGAGGTGAACACGAGACATGACTGTCTGTGACAAGGAATCCAGATAACATATTAAGATAACAGGCAGCCACAGGCAGATGCTCAGCAAAGAAATAATTGGATATGAGTTGCCTTCTGCAGCAGTGGCTCTGGCTGCTGTATGGAGAAAGGGCAGAGAGGGGTTGGAGGGGAAGCCAGGAAGCCCATCAGGAGAATATTCGTCGCCCTAGTCCAGGCAGAGGTGAAGATAGCAGGGACTGGGCTGGAAGTCCTGGAGGTGGGGTGAAGTGAGTGGATCTGGGAAATATTTTAGGCACAGAGAGATTATATTCTCCAGGGCTAAGCCATGGAGTTAAAGGGTGAGGACAAAGATCTGCCCCGTCTGTTGGCAGAACTGGGGCAAGGGCATGAATAGGTACCGGCATCCACATCTAATATTTGGAAGTCAAGATAACACCATTATTCAATAAAATATATTCTTCTCTCCTGTCCTGGGCAACATCTCTTTGTAGGCGCCTGGAAGGCCGGGTTGACATGATGGCGTCGTTCAGCTTCTTTGGATTCGTGTGGCAGAAGGGGGTGGCTAGGGGAGTCTGGGGCAGGGTCCTCCAAGGTGTGAGGTCCCCTCTTGGCTGGATCTTTACGAGCTGTCCTGGATTAGAGAGAGAGAGGCCTCAGGGGTGATGCCTGGGGTTTTGCTTGAGCAAATTTTAGTCCAAATTCATCCTCTGTTGTGGAAGACTTTTACTTATACTCTTCTACCCCAAGGCTGAGTCTTTCTTTCTTTCTTTCTTTCTTTCTTTCTTTCTTTCTTTCTTTCTTTCTCTCTCTCTCTCTCTCTCTCTCTCTTTCTTTCTTTCTCTCTTTCTCTCCTTCTCTTTCTCTCTTTCTTTCTCTTCCTTCCTTCCTTCCCTTTCCCTTTCTTTCCCTCTCCTTTTGGAGGTTTAATGCAGACAGGCCTTGGACACTGACTCGGTGACCTCAGTCCATTCCTAGTCCTCTTCGAGCCTCAGTTTACTCAGCTGTGTATTGGGACCATGGGTACCTTCTTGCTACGTACCTGCCCCTTAGTGAGTGAGAGGATGCGTGTTAAGTGTGCTTGGCAGAGACAGCTGTGCACCCACAAAAATCCCTCTCCTTTGTCCTCTGGGCACGTAGCCTGCAGTTCTCATCCCACTTGAATGTGGCCATGTAACTGCGTTCTGCCCAGTGGGATGTGGGCGTATGTGGGCGTAAGTGACGTCATTGCTTCCAAGCCAGACCTATTATCACCTTCCCCCTTTGAGATCCTTCTGTCTCTCCCCTTGTCTCCTGGCTGGATGTGAGGCTCAGGCTCTGAAACCTTAAGAACAGGGGTTGGCAAGCTAGGGTGGCCCATGAGTTAGATCCTGTGTTGCCTGTTTTTATAAATAAAGTTTTATTGGAACACTGTCATGCCCATTCATTTGCGTATCGTCCATTGCTGCACATTTGTGCCCTAATGGCAGAGTTAAGTAATTGGGATAGAGACGGTACAACCCACAAAGCCAAAAATGTTTACTATCTCGCCATTTGGAGAAACCTGCTGACCCTTGCCCTTGACAGTGGCAGGGCCACAAGGTGGGAGGAGCTTGGGTCTCTGAGTAACCCCATGGGGATTGTGTGGATGCCTCCCAGGGTCGCCATGTTGAACTGACTCTCTATGAGCAAGAAATAACCACTTACGGAGTTTCTGTCGTGTTGCAGTGGTTAACGAATCCAACTAGGAACCATGAAGTTGCAGGTTCGATCCCTGGCCTTGCTCAGTGGGTTAAGGATCCGGCGCTGCCATGAGCTGTGGTGTAGGTCTCAGATGCTGTTCGGATCTGGTGTTGCTGTGGCTCTCACGTAGGCTGGCGGCTACAGCTCCGATTAGACCCCTAGCCTGGGAACCTTCTATATGCCGTGGGTGTGGCCCCAGAAAAGACAAAAAGACAACAACAACAACAACAACAAAACAACCACTTATTGTGTAAACCTCTAATACCTTGTGGCGTGTTTGTTACAGCAGCTGGAATTACTTATCCTGACTAATACAACATCTGGTACAGAGAGCACGAAAAACAAGTGACAATTTCCTCTTGTTCTCCATTGTTTTACACGGTCCCATATTCTCCTGTGGTTGGGATAATTCAGAAAAATGAGTTGGGCTTCCTTTAGTCTTTCTCTCATCTTCGAGTCTTTGCACAAACTGTTCCTAATCCTTCTGCCAAGGACCTTCTTTCCCAGCTTCCTCACCTCACTGTCTCCTATGAGTCTTTCAGGGCTGGAGGTAGCACCACCGCTTCCAGGCTACCTTCCTTTCCTCCTGTGGCCCCCACCCCCCCAAGACTTGATTGGGCGCCTCTGTTATGTGCTCTGAAATAGCCTTAGAGAGATAGGGTAGCAGAGGGGTTATGAGCTGAACTTGGGTTTGGCTGCTGGGCTTCGGGTCCTAGACTACCACGTAAGCCACAGGACTCTGAGCAAGGGGCTTAACCTCCCCGTGTCTTGATGTCCTCATCTGTAAAATGGAAGTCATGTGACCTCTCGCATAGCGTTGCTGTGGGAATTCAGTGCATTCGAATGCTTAGAAAAACATCTGCTATGTGGCCAGGGCTGGATTCATGTCAGATGATGTTATTGCTACCATCTTATTGCTGCTTCTCCCCCAGCAAGGATCCAGCGCTCCTTCCTTGATGCTGCTTTTCCATCGGCCCGTGATGGTAATGCCACGTGAATCACTCTCCTGGGCTAAACAGTTGCTTTGAAAGGAACAGCGACTTGTGAAATTTGTGCGCTTGTCCAATACCAGACCATGTCCCAGAACCTGGCTCCAGCTTCCCCTCCCACCATCCCCCAGCCTCGTCTAATGCACAAAATTTTTTAAATTTATTATTATTATTTAATCTTTTTTTTTCCCTGCCATTTCTTGGGCCACTCCCGCGCCACATGGTGGTTCCCAGGCTAGGGGTTGAATCGGAGCTGTAGCCACCGGCCTACGCCAGAGCCACAGCAACGCAGGATCCAAGCCGCATCTGCAACCCACACCACAGCTCAGGGCAATGCCGGATCCTTCACCCACTGAGCGAGGCCAGGGATCGAACCCGCAACCTCATGGTTCCTAGTTGGATTCGCCAACCACTGAACCACGACAGGAACTCCTAAATTTATTTTTTATTCTTATTTCCCCCAACACCCCCTTTTTTCCCCCACTGCACAGCATGGGGACCCAGTTACACATACATGTATACATACTTTTTTCTCCCATTGTTGTGCGGTGTTGTAAGTATCTAGACATAGTTGTTGGGATAACACACATTTTTAAATTTTCTTTTTAGAGTCTTACCCGCGGCATATGGACGTTCCCAGGCTAGGGGTCGAATCGGAGTTGTAGCTGCCAGCCTACACCACAGCCACAGCCACGCCAGATCCGAGCCTTAGCAAATGACACCACAGTTGGCAATGCTGGATCCTTAACCCACTGAGTGGGGCCAGGGATCCAACCCACATCCTCATGGATACTAGCTGGGTTCTTAACCTGCTGAGCCACAGTGGGAACTCCCTAATGCACAAATTTCTTGTTGGCCTTGCCTGGGGGATCAGCAGATAGCACCCTTCCCCTCTCCCATCCTTTCCCAGGTCTCTTCATGCCTGTCTGACCAACTTGACCCTGAACTTAATACCTCCCAGCCCCAATATGGTGATACTGTTATTAGCACGTGTTACATGGGTATAAAAAGCCTTAATTAGGGAGGCCCTTCATAGTTCAGCAGGTAACAGACTCGACGAAGATGCATGAGGATCCGGATTCGATCCTTGGCCTCACTCAGTGGGTTAAGTATCCAGTGTAGGTGTGAGCTGTGATGTAGGTCACAGATGCAGCTCGGATCCCGAGTCGCTGTGGCTGTGGTGTAGGCCGGCAGCTGCAGCTCTGATTTGACCCCTAGCCTGGGAACGTCCATATGCTAGGGTATATACGTAAATTTATAAATAAATAAATAAATAAGTGTCACTGGGCCGCAAGCAGAAGCTGGAAGGGACCTGGTTCCCTTTGCCAAGGTTATATGAGGCCTCAGGAAGGCTGTTGTCTTTGGAGATGGTGCAGGGATTCTGAGGAAAATGGTCTTTCCTTTGAACAGGCCATGGGGAGGGAAGAGGTGCTTGGGAGCCTTATTCAGGCCTAAAATGACAGCTTACATATCCCCACGTATCTATCATTGTCAAGAACGTTTCTCCGGCTGGAGCCAAAGAGGCCACTGGAGCCAAAGAGATCAGATCTTTTTGATGGCTCCACCCTGAGAGAGCCTGTCCCCATCCAGGGCTGGACATGGCCAGGACTCAACACAGAAAGAGCTCTTTCATTCTGGAACGCACTGGGCCCAAGAGGCTCTGACATGAGGCTGCTGCAAGAGTGAGTTAAAAAAAAAAAAAAAAAAAAAAGCTAGGAGTTCCCATCGTGGCACCCTGGAAACGAATCTGACTAGGAACCATGAGGTTGCAGGTTCGATCCCTGGCCTTGCTCAGTGGGTTGAGGATCTGGCGTTGCCATGAGCTGGGGTGTGGGTCACAGATGCGGCTCAGATCCTGCATTGCTGTGGCTCTGATATAGGCCGGCAGCTACAACTCCGATTAGACCCCTACCCTGGGAACCTCCATATGCCGTGGGTGCAGCCCTCAAAAGCAAAATAATAATAATAAATCTATTTTCCACCCCGGCTTCTCCCTCCCCATGACAACACACATGGCAGTGACTCCTGGAGGTTGGGGTGGTGGGGCCGTGGATGCCTGGTGAGGTTCAGATCTATTTGTGGGAGTGTGTGCGTGTGCGTACCTTTGGCTAATCCCATAAATACTGCTGATGGAAAAACAGGACTCTGGAGGCCAAAAGTTCTTGTTAAAGCAGATTAAATCCAAGTCACTGCTGCTAATCAGGCAAGCGGGTCTGGGGACCTCCGGGTGAGATGATCATTAACTCTGCACCTGCCACAAGGGGGAGCTCTCTGGCCTCACGAGCGCCAGGGTCCCCATGCAGCCATTTCTCCTTATCCCCAGGAGTGTACTGGGCTCTAACTACATGCAGGATTCGAAGTGAGAAAAATGAGGGCTTTGGGGTCAGTTTTACAGAAGCAAACTGAGATGCAATGCGTCATAGAACCTAGACTTTCACCCTTTTTCTTTCTTTCTTTCTTTTCTTTTTTTTTTTTTTTGCTTTTAAGGGTGGCACCTGCAGCATATGGAATTTCCCAGTCTAGGAGTTGAATCAGAGCTGCAGCTGCCAGCTTTCACCATAGCCACAGCAACCTGGGATCCATGCCCCATCTTCAACCTATATCCCAGCTCCTGGCAACACCAGATCCTTAACCCACTGAGCTAGGCCAGGGATGGAACCCTTGTCCTCATGAATACTAGTGAGATTCGTTACCACCGTGCCCCAACGAAATTTCCTCCACTCTTTTTTTTTTTTATTTGACTGTGCCTGAGGCGTGTGAATGTTTCTGGGGCAGGAGGATCGAACCTGTGCCACAGCTGTGACAATGCTGGATCCTTAACCCCATGAGCCACCCGGGAACTCCCACTCCCCCTTTCGATAACAGAACAGATGTATGTGTAGGTGGGTCAACAGGGTGGCCACCAAACACCTTCCTGACCTCCCTTGCAGAAGGACGGTCCTGTGACATAGGCAGGCATTGCTCCCCTCTCCAGGGCTGACCACAGAAGCATGCTCACAGTCACAGTGGCCTCCCCCTCAGACTCGTAGTTGAGCTGTGACGGTGTTTGGCCAGGATCTAGGCTCCCCAAACATCCTCCTTCTCAACCAGAGGGTGGAATGATTATTTTGCTTTTTGTTTGCATTTTTTAGGGCTGCACCCATGGCATATGGAGGTTCCCAGCCTAGGGGTTGAATGGGAGCTGTTGCTGCCAGCCTATGCCACAGACACAGCAACGCGGGATCCGAGCCATATCTGTGACCTACACCACAGCTCACGGCAATGCCAGATCCTCAACCCACAGGGTGGGAGAGGCCAGGGATCGAACCCACATCCTCATGGATACTAGTTGGGCTCGGTACCACTGAGCCACAATGGAAATTCCTGGAATGAGTATTTTGGAGTCAGACAACTTGTGTTTCAACATGGCATCTGCTCAACACACTCACTGAGTGACCTTGGACGGATCCTCGGTTTCCTCGTCTTGAACTGGGGACGACATGAATGCTGGCTTCCCGGACTGTTGGTCCACAGTGTAAACGCCACGAAAATGATCCACTCGCCTTACAGGATGACGCACAGTAGGTGCTTAACAGATTTGAATTGAGTGGAGGAGAGGGCAGGTCTCAGCAGCGGGACAGGTCAGGACACCTTAGCTAAAAAGCTGAACGGACATGCAAGCTGTCCCGAGGGCCACAGTCTCCTGTGGGAGACACGGGAAGGATGGGGGAGGGGAAGAAAGGGTTAAGTGGTGGGGTCCCCTCCCCCCACATCACAGCAGATCAGCTCTCATTGGATTTATGCAAGGGATTCTTTCCTGAAGCCATGCATTATTCAAGACTAAATTTCCCAGAGGGATAAGTGTAAAGCAAGATCTGCATTATTCCAAAATCTGAGCATACGGCAAGCCTTTATTAATATTTTTAAATTGTCCGATTTCCAAGGCACATAATGCACATTTGCATAAAATGAGACACACTGGTTCGGGGTGCCGGCTAAGATTTGGTGGACAGAAAGTTTTCTTTTCTTCTTTTCTTCCTTCCTTCCTCCCCTCCCTTCCTTTCTTCCTTTCTTTCTTTCTCTCTTTCTCTCTTTCTCTCTTTCTTTCATCTTTTTAGGGCCGCACCTGTGGCATATGGAGGTTCCCAGGCTAGCGGTTGAATCGGAGCTGTAGCCGGCAGTCTACACCACAGCCACAGCAACACAGGATCCCAGCTGAATCTGCAACCTACACCACAGCTCACAGCAACGCCAGATCCTTAACCCACCGAACAAGACCAGGGATTGAACCTGCGTCCTCATGGATGTTAGTCAGATTCATTCCCCCTGAGCCACAATGGGAACTTCAATTTTCTGAAGGGTAAAAGGTTGATACCCTACCTCTGGTCTTCCAAATTTGTGGTGGTGGTGGGGGGGCTGTGATCAGAGGTGAGGTGAGGCTATAATCATATTAAAAGCAGCTAAAGTACTGACATCAAGGAATGGTTAACTTCAACAGAATTAGAGCTGATTCAAAGTTATTCCTAGGGAGCAGTGTGAATTATTGAAAAATTAATTGGTATCTTTCCCCCTCTTTCTTCTCATTGCTTTCAGCTCATCAGAAAGAAATGAAATGGATCCTTCCTTCCATTCCCTGGGATGGGCTGCAAAATCGAGGTTCCTGGAGTTCCCAACTTGGCTCAGAGGTTAACGAACCTGACTAGCCTCCATGAGGATATGGGTTCGATCCCTGGCCTCGCTCAGTGGGTTAAGGATCTGGAGTTGCCGTGAGCTGTGGTGTAGGCCGCAGACGCGGCTCCAATCCCGCATTGCTGTGGCTCTGGCATTGGCCAGAGGCTACAGTTCCAATTCAGCCCCTAGCCTGGAAACTTCCATATGCCACAGGTGCAGCCCTAAAAAGACCAAAAAAAAAAAAAAAAGAAAAAAATAGAGGTTCCAGATCCCTGAGAGCAGAAGCACAGAAGGCAGACTGCTGGCTGCAAAATCAGATTCTTGGACTCTGTTCCCCAGTACTGACATGGGCCCAGGACTCTGCATTTCTTTCTTTTTATGACCGCATGTGTGGCGTATGGAAGTTCCTGGGCTAGGGGTTGAATCAGTGCTGCAGCTGCCAGCCTACACCACAGCCGTAGCAATGCCAGATCCGAGCTGCATCTGCAGCCTACACCTCAGCTTGCGGCAATGCCAGATCCTCAACCCACTGAGCGAGGCCAAGGATCAAACCCGCATCCTCACAGATACTTTGTGGAGTTCTTAACCTGACCTAGCTGCAATGGGAACTCAACTCTGCATGTTCACAGGCACTTTGGGAGATTCTCGTGTAAGCGGTAAGAACATTGTGTGTTTGAGGCTCCCTGGAGGGGAATTTAGCTGGATCACCTAGAAGGCAGTGGTGCGAGGGGCTGGTGCATGGAGGGGAAAGAG
The DNA here is from genome assembly GCF_054392235.1 of Sus scrofa. NCBI lineage: Eukaryota > Metazoa > Chordata > Mammalia > Artiodactyla > Suidae > Sus > Sus scrofa. The sequence continues at coordinate 19,580,013 of NC_139385.1, forward strand.
GTATTTTGGCCTCTGGGACCCGGTCAGGAGATGCTGATGGTCTGGGAATGGTGGCGATGGTGGGTGAAGGCCCTTGAAAAGGGCCCTCCAAGGGGTAGATCCACGGTGGGGTGGCTCTGTGAGGGCTGTGGGAGCCAGGCTTTCAGTCCCGTGGTCTTGGAGATGTGGTCCATGGTGCCTGAAACAGGCCTGCATCCATGGAGAGAGAGGAGAGGAATCTTTTTTTTTTTTTTTTTTGTCTTTTTGCCTTTTCTTGAGCCGCTCCCGAGGCATGTGGAGGTTCCCAGGCTAGAGGTCTAATTGGAGCTGTAGCCACCAGCCTTCGCCAGAGCCACAGCAACTCGGGATCCGAGCCATGTCTGCGACCTGCACCACAGCTCACGGCAATGCCAGATCCTTAACCCACTGAGCAAGGCCAGGGATTGAACTCGCAACCTCATGGTTCCTAGTCGGATTCGTTAACCACTGAGCCATGATGGGAACTCCTCCACTTTTATTTTAAATGTCTGCACCCATGGCATATAGAAGTTCCCAGGCCAGGAACTGAAGCTGAGCCGAGGCTGCAGCAACTCCAAATCTTTTAACCCACTGCACCGGGCTGGGGATCGAACCTGCACCTCTGCAGAGACCTGAGCCGCTGCAGTCAGATTCTTAACCCACTGCGTCATGGCTGGAATTCCTAGCTTGCCTTTCTGATGAGCTTTCTTTACATTTTTGAAGAGATGCTCTATTGTGTTTATGTCATTCAAAAATCAAAGTAATACAAACAGATATGTCCAAAAAGCATCACTTTTTTTCTTGCCTATGTTTTTTGTCTTCTCTCTCTCTCTTTAGATGGCCACATTTATTACTTTTGTGTCTTTTTCTAGCACTTCTTTATGCAAATATGAGCAATCGTGTGGATGCGTGTGTGTATAGCTCTCCGTCTTTTATTACATAAAAGGTAGCAAACTATATATACAGTTTTCTATCTTGCTTTTTTCCACTTACTGGTGTATTCAGGAGCTCTTTCCTTATAATACAGAGAGAGCATCATTATTATTCATATATGTATATAAATATTTTACAGCAGCAGAGTGAGATGTGCTGGCATCAGAAGAACTGATTGTTCAACTGTCAGAGATGGTGTGAGCTGGTTGATACCATGTGGGCTCTTGACATTGGCCATGATGGAAGTATCTGCACAAGAGAAGTGGGTAAATTCTACCAACCAGAGCTTCCACTCTCAGAAGGCAGAGTGTTACAAACATTTATGGTATTTGACCCATTGTGTGGCTATACGAAGGTTCAGTTAACTGGTCTCCTATAGATGGATACTTGCGTTATTTCAAATATATATATATTTTAAAAGGAGTTCCTGGAGTTGCCTTAGTGGCTCAGCAGGTTAAGAACGTGACTAGGATCCATGAGGATGTGGGTTCGATCCCTGGCCTTGCTCAGTGGGTTGGGGATCCGGTGTTAGTGTGAGTTGGGGTGTAGGTCGCAGACATGCCTCAGATCTAGCGTTGCAGTGACTGCGATATAGGCCGGGAACCTCCATATCCCACGGGTACAGCCTTGAAAAAAAAAGTGAGTGCTTCATTGAATCACTGCTCTCTGTCTGGAGAGGGAAAGGGGATATCGCAGCAGCCAGGAGGATAGAAATTTCACACAAGCCCCCAGCATGCCCGTTCTTGTGGTCCAGGACCAGCTGCATCAGCCTGTCTAGGAGCTAGTTAGAAATGCTGAGTCTCGGGCCCCCAAAACTCCTGAGTCAGGGTCTGCAGTTGAACAAGAAGCCCAGGTGGTTCATGGGCCCCTAAGTGTTGGCAAATCTTCCCTGGACAGTCTCAACTATGCCGCAGCCCCAGGGAGCGTGGGGGGCCCACAGGAGTCCCATCCACCCCATCTCCATCCTAAAAGTTAGGAAGCATGAGCTGCTCTTTTTTTTTTTTTTGTCTTTTTGCCATTTCTTGGGCCCTCCCGCGGCATATGGAGGTTTCCAGGCTAGGGGTCTAATCGGAGCTGTAGCTGCCAGCCTAAACCAGAGCCACAGCAATGCAGGATCCGAGCCACCTCTGCAACCTACACCACAGCTCACTGCAACACTAGATTGTTAACCCACTGGGTAGGGATCAAACCCACAACCTCCTGGTTCCTAGTCTGATTCGTTAACCACTGCGCCACGACGGGAACTCCGAGCTGGTCTTTCTTTAAGGCCTTTCATCACTCAGGTGAAGAGAGACCACCTTAGGGCAGCGTAGTATGAAAAGGAAGCATTCCCTGCAGTGCTTCTGTAGAACGGGTCTGTACAACCCACTAAGCCATCCTGGGGTGGACAGCCTTAGAAAGAGGGAGGAAAGCCCAGGTTACCTCTTAACACGTCTGCCCTGGGTCCAGGGCTTTCAAGAATAAGAACTGAGAGAAGATGGAGAAGGAGGGGTGCTGTGTGCGTGTGTGCGTGCGTGCGGGATGCGGGCTTGGCTGGATACCTTAATGGGAGGAGGGAGGGGAAAGGGGAACTTTGAGAGCCCCCTTGTGGCCAACTCTGGTAGTGAATGGATCCGGGTGCCCAGGCTGGGTGATAAGGAGGCAGGCTAAATAATTGCAGCACTAACAGGTGAACTACAGATTTGGGAGTACAGACCACTGCCTATACACGCACATGCACACACGCACGCACACACGTGTGCATATCTGCTGTGAGGGACTGATTTTTTTTTTTTTTTTGGTCTTTGTAGGGCCACACCCACAGCAGGCATATGGAGGCTCCCAGGCTAAGGGTGGAATCTATGCCACAGCCACAGCAACGCGGGATCTGAGCTGCGTCTGCGACTTACACCACAGCTCATGGCCACGCTGGATCCTTAACCCACTAAGTGAGGCCAGGTATCAAACCCGCGTCCTCATGGAGGCTAGTCAGGTTCGTTAACCACTGAGCCACGACGGGAACTCCAGAGACTGATTTCTTTAGCTAAGGCTGCACAGGGCGATGCCTAGAGCAGGAGCACCTCTGTTGATTTCTCATCCCCTCCCCTGCTTCCCTCTCCACGCGGCTACTATCCTTCTAGGGCCGAGAGGACAGCATGGGGGGCTGGAATGACATGAGGAGAAACCCCCCAACCACCTGGGCACCCCGTTAAAGGGTCCTTTACCCCTTCAGGCTCTAATGGTTTCTGAGCCAGGCTCATTGGCAGGGGCAGAAAGGAGAGCCAGGACCCAGGCTCTCCTGGGCAGTGTGTCTGCCTCCAGCTGCTCAGGATGCAGGGGGCCCACTTCTCTGCAGTCATAGCGGTTCCCTGTCCCCCGCCACCCTCCCGGCCACCCCATGTATGTGAGAGCTTAGTAGGCGCCAGGAACTGCCCTCACTTGATCTAATTCTCATGACAAACATGTTTGATGTGCGTGCTGAGTACTCAGTAAATACTGGTTAAATAAATGGATTTGTTTTTCGAGTTGAATCTGAATAGTTCCCTGTTGGCTCTCTGACTTCACTTCCTACTCCTCTCCTGCTTGCTCTGCTCCAGATACACTGGCCTCCTTCCTGCCCCAGGACCTTTGTATTTCTGTCCTTCTGCCCAGATGTGCTTCACCCAATACCCTTGGGCTGGCTCCCTGCCCGCCTTCAGGCTTTACTCCCATCAGCCCTGCTCAGTGGGGTCTTCCCTAAACACTTCATTTAAAATGACAATACCTCCTCCCTCCTCCTCTCAACGAATTCCACCCCCCCCCAGGAATTACCTTCTCCCAGTCTATACATATTGCTTCCTGAGCGCATTCATTTTCTGTCTGGCCCACTAGAATCTGTGCTCCTTCGGGCAGGGCTTTTCTGTCCACCTGCCTCACTGCTGTGTCCTGGGAACCGGCTCGACGGGGTGCTCAGTTCATACTTAATGATCATATGGAAACACAGATGAGTTCCCTTTTTACAGGGGGGGACCCAGAGGCTTTGGGAAATGAGCTGATCATTGTTCGAGGGCACATGGCAAATAGGGGACCGGAGTGGGATTCAAGTTCAGGCTGACCCTAAACTTGGGGGGTAGAGTTTGATCCTGGAGGATGAGCTGAATGAGTTTTTGTGGGCAGGTCACAGGCCAAGTTGCTTTTGAGGTGTGGTAGGGGAAGAAAATTCTTTCTTCCTCTACACATTTTTTTATATTTTATTTTATTTATTTTACTTTATCTTATCTTATTTTATTTGTCTCTTTAGGGCCACAGCCATGGCACATGGAGGTTCCCAGGCTAGGAGTCAAATTGGAGCTGTAGCTGCCAACCTATGGCACAGCCACAGCAACGCAGGATCTGAGCCATGTCTGCCACCTACACCACAGCTCACAGCCATGCCGGATCCCTAACCCACTGATCAAGGCCAGGGATTGAAACTGCATCCTCATGGATACCAGTCGGGCTTGTTAACCACTGAGCCACAATGGGAACTCCGTTCCTCTATGCATTTTATTTATTTATTTATTTATATTTTTTTAAACAAGGAGCCGCACCTGCAGCCTATGGAAGTTCCCAGGCTAGGGGTCGAGCCAAAGCCACTGCAGAAGCAACGCCGAGGAGTTATGTTGTGAGCCACACGGGAAGTCCCCTCTATGCATTTTAGATTCATTGGCTGGAGCCCTGTGACTTATACCCACAGAAGCCAGATTCACAAGAGAAACTGAATATGTATATTCATATGTGGATCAAGCACATGCGTGAGAGTAACCAGTGCTGAGGAACTCAAAGAGGTGGTTAGAGTTTGGGCTTCCATAGCATCTTTTTTTTTTTTTTTTTTTTTTTTTTGTCTTTTTGCCTTTTCTTGAGCCGCTCCCACGGCATATGAAGGTTCCCAGGCTAGGGGTCAAATCGGAGCTGTAGCCACTGGCCTATGCCAGAGCCACAGCAACGCGGGATCCGAGCTGCGTCTGCAACCTACACCACAGCACACGGCAACGCCGGATCCTTAACCCACTGAGTGAGACCAGGGATCGAACCCGCAACCTCATGATTCCTCGTCGGATTTATTAACCACTGCGCCACGACGGGAACTCCCATAGCATCTTACCAAAGGCAACATATGGGCTAGAGAAGCAACATGAAGAGGGAAAGGGGAGTTCCTGTGGTGATCCAGCCCATTAAGAACCCAACTAGTGTCCGTGAGGCTTCAGGTTCAATCCCTGGACTCGTTCAGTGGGTTAAGGATTCAGGGTTGCTACAAGCTGTGGCATAGAACACAGATGTGGCTCTGGATCATCCAGTGTTCCTGTAGACCAGCAGCTGCAGCTCCGATTCGACCCCTCGCCTGGGAAGTCCATATGCTGCAGATGCGGCCGTAAAATGAGAACACATTAAAAAAATACAAAAGGAAAAGGCCTTTGAATTTCTAGGGCAGCAAATTATGGGAAGGGAACTCAATGGGGAAACTAATGGAAGAGGAGAGCTAGTTAGTCAGGTGTGCTGCATAGATTCCTCTGGGGCTCCCTCCGTGCTGCTAAGAGTCTAGAGTTTTCCCTGGTGATTAACTTCTTCCTGGTAGAGAGAAGGGTCACTGTTACAAATTTATGTCCCCCTCTTAGGGAGTTACGGGGAGGGTGGAAAGATTTTCTTTCTTTTTTTTTCAACTGCAGCTCCAAAGAATCCTTATGGCACAGTGGCATATTCTGCTCCCCTTCAGAGGCGAAAGCTTTCAGTGGCTGGATTTTGCAGCTTGCACACCAGCAAGTTTAAAGACGCACCAGCTGTCGTGTCAGGTGATGACACAGCGCTCGCTGCAGGGGCGGGTAACGACAGCTAGCCTCAGGTAGCTGCAGGTAATGGGAAGGTGTTTGTGGGTGGAGGCCTGCCCTGTACCTTATCTTTGCTGTGATTTTGCTTCAAGGGACAATGGGTCCCTTAGAGCAGATGTGCACAGGTGTGTGAGCCAGTGTGTGGGGACATCCGATGACATAGCTCCCTGTCTGAGAACCTCTTCCTACGTGGACCCTGTGGCCTATACAGCGGAACCCTGGGAGTGAGCTCAAGGCTTGGTCCACACCAGCGCAATTAGATGGTTAATTGTGCCAGTGTGCCCATTAGCTGACATAATCAGAGAGTGAATTAACTTCTGCTTTTCTGGCCGTATTTTAAAGGCATTACTTAAATGCGCTTTTTTTTTTTTTTTTTTCCCTGAGCCTATGCACTCTTCAGAAATTAAATTTAGACTGTGATTTTATTACCCTTTTTATTTAATTTATCCTAACGGTTGCATTCAAGCTGTGAACCAGCTGTTGACTTTGAAAAAACATTGTTCAATTTGAAGGGAGCGTTTTAAAACTTAATGTAATGGCTCTAAGTAATCACGACAGCAATTACACTCCCCAGCACTGTGTGTCACAGGGGAAATGGGGTGGGGGGTTGGAAGAACTCTCAGGTGGGCAGAGGGATGGATCCCGGAGGCAGAGATGCAGATCTGGGCGTGGGGAGGCGGGAGGGCGGTACGCAGGGACCCCTGACCACACAAGCTCATCTGTCCTCCCTGGGGCTGGCTGGGGGCTTGGCGGGCGTGGGCAGGAGATTTTGCCAGAGCTCGGGCTCAACGGAGCATGTTGACCTGCTCAGCTCCTCGCCGCAACCACTTCATGTTCTCCGAGGGCTGTGTGCACCCTGTCCCCTGCTCCTTATGGTGGGCGGAGGGATACAAGAGGTTCTGCGATGAAGCAGAACTCAGGCGGCTCAACCTGGGCATAATCTTTCTGTGAATTCCTTTCTGCCTTCCTAGTCATTCATTTTCTCAAATCACTTTGGAAGGTTGCAACAGAAATGGACACAATGCCACATCTGTATCCAGTCCCGTCCCCGCCCCCGTCCTTTTTTAGGGCCACACCTGCAGCATATGGAAGTTCCTGGGTTAGGGGTGGAATCAGTCACGCCACAGCTACAGCCACACCAGATGGGAGCTGCATCTGCGACTCATGCAGCAGTTTGTGGCAAGACCAGATCCTTAACCTACTGAGCAAGGCTAGGGATCGAACCACATCCTCGTGGATACCAGTCAGGTTCTTAACTCGCTGAGCCACAATGGGAACTCCCCAGCCTCTTTGTGACACACGTTTTCCCCTGCGAGGTAAGGTCTACTTTCCCATATCTCAGATTTGGGCTGGCCTTTGGCAAACGCGGTGCCAAATGACATTATTCCTCTCATGCTGCCCTGAGGCTCCACGTGGAAAAGCCCGGGCTAGCCTGCCAGATGAGCAGGGATTGCTCAGAAAAGGGTTGAGCCACCCAGCCTGCTAACACGTGGGTGAACCACCTTTGATCATCCAATTCCAGTGAGCTAGCAGCCAGGCAAATCTATTGAATCACAAGCTAAATACAGTGGCTGTTGTTCTGAGCCACTGCATTTAGGGGTGGTTCCTCCGTGCAGTTAAAGTAAACTGAATCGATCAACACTTGTTTCACTGGTGCCTAATTTTTGCCAGGCATCGCATTCAGCCTATGGGGATGCACAGCTGGGATGGGGCACGAGATCTGGCCAATCAGAACACGCCACTCCCCTGATCTCAGCTTCCCATTGGCTAATCCCCTCTTGCCTGGGGGTGGGCCATCCAGCTCTCTTGCCCCGCCCTACCCGCCCTGCAGACTGCAAGGTCTCTGTGTCCCAGACCTAGCTTCGAGTCTCTCCTCAGCATCACCCTCAGATGGGCAGTGGGTCCTGCCAGTAAAGCTTCGTGGTTGAGGGCGTCAGGCTAATAAGGGGTTCAAATCCTAACTTCTCTACTTACTGTCCTGAGCGGGATGGTAGAGTCAAACGGTGGATTCCAATCCCACGTCTGTGATATGTCTCACACACAACCTCGCTGAACCCCCGTTCTCTATTTGCAAAATGGGGGGTGATACCCCATTCACAGGGCTGCCGTGAGGATCAAAAGAGATGGACGCTGCCATGTAATAAACACTCACTTCCAGGAGAGACTTAGTACAATTGCTCTCTGACTTTCAGTTTCTCCATCTTTGAAATCAACAGACGCCACACTTCCTATGGCTAACAACCGCCTGAGGATGGTGTAAAGATAAAAGCATTTCAAGGACTTACCACTGGGCCTCTCACATGGACTGTGTTCCATAAATGGTAAGTATTATTGCTTTATGCTATTTGTGATTATCACCCAAACAAGGTGGATGACAGGGGAACACTCTGGGCTGAGGCTGGCTTTCCAGCACCTAGCAGTGAGCACTCTGGGTGCTTTAGGCAGACTGTCCTCTGTCCTCCAGGGATGTATGTCTTTGCCACAGTGATAGTGTGACCAAACTGACTTACCATGTATGTTTTTGTTGTTGTTTTTCTAGGGCTGCGCCCATGGCATATGGAGGTGTCTGGGCTAGGGGTCGAATCGGAGCTGCAGCTGCAGGCCTGCACCACAGCCACAGCCATGCCAGATCCGAGCCACGTCTTCGACCTACATCACAGCTCAGGACAACCCCAGATCCTTAACCCACTGTGCAAGGCCAGGGTTCGAACTTGCATCCTCATGGACACTAATCAGATTCATTTCTGCCGAGCCATGATGGGAACTCCACCATGTATGTGGTTTACGATTTTTTCGTCTCTGGCCTCGTTTCCTTATATTTAAAATGGAGGGTTTCAGGGTGGCCAATGTTTTTCAATTATGCACCTCCTCTGAGCGATTGGTAATGTCTGCCTGCAGCCATGAATGGAGATCTCACCACATCCAGGCTTATGAGGAAGAAGCATTATGATTGATTAGTGATGTCTGCAATGTAGGTGAGGTGGGAGGATGGGGTGTATTTGCTCACCTAGACTAGTGGTCTCTTAGGATACTATGATTCAGTCAGTATGTGGATTTCTGACCTGACAAGTCTGTATATCAGCTTTCGTGTTGCAGGTGTTTCAGAGTGGAGTTCAGGGTGGGGGATGAATATTACTCATCTTCATATTCTTAGGACCAGGCGAGGCTGTTTCAATCCTTAAGGGAAAGACCATAGTCTCTGTGGCCAGTTCCCTCCCAGAACGGTATGACTGTGCAGTGGTAATCACCAATGCTGCTTGCCAAGTATCCTGAGCTCCCACTGGGGGGGGGGGTGCACTAGATAGGGTCATTGGGTAGGATCATGCGATTAGCTCTGACCAATGGATTATAAGCAGAAATGAGACCCCCTCCCCCCAGAAATTTCTCTATCCTTCTTCCATGATGACCAACAAAGATGCTCCAGATGTGGAATTCCCGTCGTGGCACAGCGGAGATGAAACTAACTAGGAACCATGAGGTTGCGGGTTCGATCCCTGGCCTCGTGCAGTGGGTTAAGGATCTGGCGTTGCTGTGGCTTTGGTGTAGGCTGGCAGCTGCAGCTCCAATTGGAGTCCTAGCCTGGGAACGTCCATGTGCCACGGGAGCAGCCCTCAAAAGACAAAAGACCAAAAGACAAAAGAAAGTTCCAGGTGTGATGACCTGGACCCCACAGTGAAGGCTGGGCTCCCTGGGAAGTGGATTCAGATGGAGATCATGCATAAGCTTACCAGGTGATGCTCTCGGGATCTGCGTTCAAGGGTGAAGGGAAGGAAGCAGGATGTGGCAGGTGGAGAATTTGGGCTCCACCAAGAACTCCAGAGCTGGGGTGGTCCTTCAGAGATGTCCCAGGGGCAATGGTCCAAGCTTTTATACCCCATGCCAATCACTCTTTGGATCTGATCTTGGATGAGGTGGAGCTCTTCGGCTGAGAGCAATTCCTGGAGAGAGATGACAATTGTGGGCTGAGGGCAACACTCCCAGCAGCTGGAGGGCAGCAGCAGTGTGCAGGAGCCGGCATCTCTCAGCCCGTGAGAACCGAATATTAAGTGTTCAGCAATTTGGTGAGCCAGTTATTAAATCTAGTCCCTTAAATTAAATTATGTAAATATATAAATACATTTTATTTAAAACAAAGGTGATAAACACTCAAAACTCACAACTTCCTAAGTATTACTGCATGTTTGGTTTCTTTTTTTTTTTTTTTGCTTTTTAGGGCCGCACCCGCGGGCCTATGGAGGTTCCCAGGCTAGGGGTCAAATTGGAGCTACAGCTGCAGGCCACAGACACAGCCACAGCAACTCCAGCTCTAAGCCTCTTCTGAGACCTACACCGCAGCTCACGGCAACAGCAGATCCTTAACCCACTGAGTGAAGCCAGGGATCGAACCCGCATCCTCATGGATGCTAGTCGGGTTCGTTAACCTCTGAGCCACAACAGGAATGCCTTTATCTGATTTAAAATGCACTTGGGTCAATGCATACGAGTCATCTTTGTGGAGCTGGAATGAGGGCACAGCTCTGCCTCTCTTGGTATCTCTCGCCATTCTCTCTACCCCTGTTGGTGTCTTTCTTTGCATTTGTGTCTGGCTCCATCACAATCCAGGGGAACCAATGGAAGGCCACCAGTCCCAGCCGGGAAGGACAGCCCTTCTGGGGTCCTTCAGCATTAACCACCCAGTTACTGCTGCTGCAGCTGCTTTGTCCCCAGGTCTCCTGAGAGGAGTCAAATGCCATCCCAAGAAACAGTGGCAGAGGAGGATGGGCCCTAAAAGTTAATGTCCTGAAAATGCCTGGAGGCAGTGGTGGCTGGCAGGAATAGCAACTTTCGGACAAAATAAAAGCAGATGGAGTGATCATGTGAAAGCCTGGCCAGGCCTCACATGGCCGCCAGCACCTGAGGCTGGGAATTGGGTAGGGATTGGGCCCCTTCGACCAGAACCTCTGAGTGGCAGGCTGGCTCCCTGGGTAATTCTACTGTGCAGCCAGGGGTGAGGATATATGACTCTGATGCCAACTCCACAATAAGCAATTCTTAAAACACCAGCGGGTGTCCTAAAATTCAACTATTCGGACACATTCCACCTGAGACAGCATCATATCCACAGGGGAACGGCTCAGTCCTCCCAGACTGCCCCCGCTTCGGATACCAGTCACAATCCAGATTGTCGCCTGTGCTTCTCTCGGACTGGCCGTAAGACCCCTCCTGGAGCTCCCATCGTGGCTCAGCGGTAACAAACCTGACTAGTATCCATGAGGATGTGTGTTTGGTCCCTGGCCTCGCTCACTGGTTAAGGATCCGGCATTGCCGTGAGCTGTGGTGTAGGTGGCAGATACGGTTCGGATCTGGTGTTGGTGTGGCTGTGGTGTAGGCTGGTGGCTGTGGCTCCAATTCAACCCCTAGCCTGGGAACTTCCATAGGGCCCGGGTGCAGCCCTAACAAACAAAAACAAAAACAGCAACAAAAAAATCCTTCCTGGAGTTCCCATCATGGCACAGTGGAAATGAATCCGACTAGGAACCATGAGGTTGCGGGTTCGATTCCTGGCCTCGCTCAGTGGGTTAAGGTTCTGGTGTTGGTGCAAGCTACAGGGGTGTATGTAGGTCACAGGTGTGGCTCGGATCTGACGTTGCTGTGCCTGTTGTGTAGGCCGGCAGCTACAGCTCCGATTCGACCCCTAGCCTGGGAATTTCCAAATGCTGCAGGTGTGGTCCTAAAAAGAAAAAAAAAAAAGATTACTGATTTATTATAAAAGGATGTAAGTGAGGAAGAGCCAGGTGGAAGAGCTGCAGAGGGAAGTGTGTAGGGGAGGGGCCAGCGCTTCAAGCTAACCTCCTGCAATGTCCATGTACTCACTAAGTGGGAAGCTCTCTGAATCCAGTCTGTCTGGATCTTTAATGGAGGCTTCATGTCATAATCACGATTGATTAAATCACTGGCTGTGGGAGACGGATCCACCTTTAGCCCCTCTCCCTTCCCTGAAGGTCAGGGGGCGGGGCTGAAAGTACCAACCCTGCGGTCACGTGGTTGGTTCCCCTGGCAACCAGCCTCCCTCCTTAGGTCCTCTCCTGAAGTCGTCTCATTCACATAAAGGCCCATGTGAGGCGTTCCCACTGTGGCGCCATGGGATCAGCGGCCTCTCTGGAGCAGGTGGGAACGCAGGTTCAATGCTTGGCAGAGTGGGTTAAGGATCTGAGGTTGTCACAGCAGGCCGTAGGTTGCAACTGCAGATCAGATCTGATCCCTGGCTATATGCCAGGGTGGCCAAAAACAAGGGAAAAAAATCATAAACACAGGGGAAAGGGATTTGTTGTTATAAATATCAAGATCACTTTATTACTCTTTTTTTTTTTTTTTTTTTTTTTGTCTTTTTGCCTTTTCCTGGGCTGCTCCCTCGGCATATGGAGGTTCCCAAGCTAGGGGTCGAATCGGAACTGTAGCCACCGGCCTACACCACAGCCACAGCAACGCTGGATCCGAGCCACATCTGCAGACTACACCACAGCTCACAGCAACGCCGGATCCTTCACCCACTGAGCAAGGCCAGGGATCGAACCTGCAACCTCATGGTTCCTAGTCGGATGCGTTAACCACTGAGCCATGGGTGGGAACTCCGACCACTTTATTACTCTTATCAGCTAGGAAACGCCAAGCATTTTAGGCGCTCTGTGCCAGAAACAGGGACAGAAGACAAATAGATATATATTTCTTATTATAAGTCACAGGACTTCTAATCCTATTAGATGGTACAAGGATGCCCTTTGAATTGCACTGAATTGTTCAACAGGAATTACAGGTGTGTCTCAGAGGTGGTTGTGAGGCTTAAATGTGATGCATTTGATAACTTATTAAAGGCCTGTCAGAAGGGGACCCATAAATAAATTATAGTTATCCATAGGTATTTAAAATTATGAGACAGATTTACACATGTTGTTATGGCATATTCCCCAGTAAATATTAAGTGGAGAAAGCAAGATAATGAAAGCCTTTTTTTTTTTTTTTTTTTTTTTTGCTACCCCACAGCCTATAGAGTTCCTGGGCCAGGGATCAGAGATCAGATCAGATCAGATCAAATCTGAACCTCAGTTGCAACCTATGCACACCGGATCCTTTAACCCACTGTGCTGGGCCAGGGATCGAACCTGTGTCCCAGCTGCTTCAGAGATACCTCTGAGTCACAGCAGGAAGCCTGATGGTGAGAATCTTGATGGTGTGTTTCCATTTGAAGGGAGAAGGAGGGGGATGTATTCATTTCTGCTTGTATGTTCGTGACTTTTGAACCCTAGCCTGGGAACTTGCATATGCCGTGGGTATGGCCCTAAAAAAAAAAGTCAAAAGAAAAAAAAAAAAAGAGTTTAAGAAATTATATCGTAGATCTTTATTTGTGGATTTATACAAATATATTTGGTTTTTGCTCTCTTTTTTTTGGTCTTTTTAGGGCTGCACGTATAGCATATGGCAGTTCCCAGGTGAATCAGAGCCACAGCTGCAGCAACGTCAGATCCAAGCCATGTCTGTGACCTAAACCACAGCTCATGGCAACGCTGGATCCTTTAACCCACTGAACAAGGCCAGGGATCGAACCTGAATCCTCATGGATACTAGTCAGGTTCGTTACTGCTGAGCCACAACGGAAACTCTGTTTTTTTCTTTTTAGAATTTGTAAATTATAGTTGATTTACTTAAAACATTAACAGTGATCATCTTTGGGTTGTGATATGCTATTTTCATTTTATCTTATAATTTGGTCTGTATTTTCTAAGTTTTTATAATATACCAAAATTGCTTTCGTAAAAGTGTTAAAAATAAATAACCATGACAGCAAGCAGAACTGTAATTTTCAAAGACAAAAAAAAAAAAAAAAAACAAAAAAAGAAAGAATTAAGGAAGTATCCTGTGGGAGATGAAAGACTCTGGCCTTGTCTTGTTCTGTGCGTAACTGACCCCAGAGTGGGGCATTGTGGCCTATGTTGGGGAGTTTGCCTGTCTTGTCAAAGGCACCTCATACAGTTGGTGTCCTCAAGGCATGGCTGAGTCCATTTCCTCATCTGGAAAACCTGAGTGATGCCATCACTTATAGGACTATATATGAAAATAAACAATAGAGCATCTGGCTTACTACAGGTGTAGGCAAGTGTTAGGGGCATCTGGTGTACCGTGGGTGTAGGCAAGTGTTAGGGGCATCTGGTGTACCGCGGGTGTAGGCAAGTGTTAGGGGCATCTGGTGTACCGCGGGTGTAGGCAAGTGTTAGGGGCATCTGGTGTACCGCGGGTGTAGGCAAGTGTTAGGGGCATCTGGTGTACTGCGGGTGTAGGCAAGTGTTAGGAGCATCTGGTCTACCGCGGGTGTAGGTAAATGTTAGCTGCATTTGGATGTGGGTGGGTCCTCGTAGGAGAGGGCGTGTCCTTGAGGTGCAGACCTTGCTGGGACTTCCTTCCAGGCCCACACAGTCTGTGTCTTCTCCAGACAACCCCACCCAGGCAGATGTCTGGGCTGAGGTGGGCCCTGCTGGGGTTGGGAGAATCAAAGACCGTACTCATGGAGGTTGCTGAGGACCATCCGCCCCAGGGTGGGTGCTGGGAACCCGGACTGGGGTTATTGAAACCATCATGGGCCCTTTGTGACACCACATGCTTCCAGAATCAGTCGGTGGATCTTTGGAGGCTTTGAAGACAGAGACAATGGGCAAACCCTTTGGATGCTGAAGGTCACTGCAATGTGACTCAACCTGGCTCCTCCATCTTCCTTTGTCCCTTTTGTCTGGCCACAAATTCTGGGCCAGCTTCCTTTGGGTCCACAGTCCACAGTCTTGCTGAACTCATAAAAACCCTCTAGGAAAGCCTTAGAAAAGAGTTGATGAAACTAACTAGTCTTGGCCCTTTCCTGGACTCAGCAGTAGAGTAGACCATTGATATCTGATTTTCTCCCTGCTAGTTCCTTCAAGTTCCCATGAACTTCAGGCCTCTTCAAGACTCATGGGTGTGAATAAATTCCCAAGTAGGGACACCAGCATCCAAACACATCCCCTTAATTGTGTAGACCTGGCCTAGAAAGATGAGTCTGGAAGAGCTCAAGGAAGAACCCCATTTGTGATGGATCCTATAGTGTTGCTTCTTCTAAAGTTTCTGGAGTAGGGGACGAGTTGAGTAACTCCCCCCCACCCCTCAGCAGCCACTGACAGAGGGAAGCCTCAGTCTCACCCAGCGGGAACCACCTCATTTGCATGCATCAGAAACAATTTTTGTGAATTTAATTAATCACAGTTTACATGCTAATAACCTTTGAAATATTTTTATGGGTAAATAATGGATATTCCCTGCTGTGGGGGGAATCCATTGGTTCCAGTGCTCATTTATAATTTATTTTCCATTGAGTGATTAGAGAGTGAGAGTGAGACCTACCATCGTGATGGGAGAAGAGAGGTGTGATTTTCGGTTCATGGATGAGGCCGGGAGAAGGTAGGATCTTCCCCAGGAGGTACTTGGTGTCAAGATGGAGCAGCTGGAAGGACCACTGTCCAGTGTGGCCACTTTTACTTCTAAGCCTCCTGGTTAGGACATCATGACTGTAATTCTGTTATAGTCATCATCGGCAACACTGTGGGCCCCACCACTCCCACTACCATGATCACTTTTTTTGGGGGGGGTCTTTTTAGGGCCATACCCCCAGCATATGGAGGTTCCCAGGCTAGGGGTCGAATCGGAGCTGTAGCTGCCGACCTACACCACAGCCACAGCAGCGCAAGATCTGAGCCTTGTCTGCGACCTACACCACAGCTCACAGCAACGCCGGATCCTTAACCCACTGAGCGAGGCCAGGGATCAAACCCTCAACCTCATGGTTTCTAGTCGGATTCGTGTTAGCCACTGAGCCACAACGGGAACTCTGTTTTCCTTTTTCTTTTTGGCCGCCCCGTGGCATATGGAGTTTCTGGGCCAGGGATCAGATCAGTGTCACTGCTGTGCCCTTGTCTGCAGCTGTGGCAGCACTGGATCCTTAAGCCATTGTGTCAGGCCAGGGATCAAACCTGTGTCCCAGCTCTCCCAAGACACTGCTGATGCCAGTGCACCACAGCAGGAACTCCTTTATTTTTATTTTTCATGGTCGCATCTGAGACGTATGGAAATTCCTGGGCCAGGGACTGAATCTGAGCTGCAGCTGTGACCTGTGCCATAGCCATGGCAATGCTGGATCCTTTTTAACCCACTGCATGGGGCTGGGGATTGAACTCTTGCCTCCACAGCCACCCAAACCACTGAAGTCAGATTCTTAGCCCACTGCACCAAAGTGGGAACACCTAAAATTTTAAAGTATTTATTTGTTTATTTATTTGGGCTGTACCTGTGGCATATGGAGGTTCCCAGGCTAGGGATCCAATCGGAGCCACAGCCACAGCAACGGAGGATTCAAGCTGTGGCTGTGACCTACACCACAGCTCACTGCAATGCCAGGTCCTTAACTCACTGAGTGAGGCCAGGGATCGAACCCACAACCTCATGGTTCCTAGTCGGATTCATGTTTCTAATGAACCACAACGGGAGCCCCCAAGTTGTTAAGTTTGTTAAGTTTTAATGGTAGTTATTTACAAACAAAACTAAGCTATCAGCTCATTCTGCAAATGCTGCGTTTCGTTGAATCTAAAATGCACTAAAGATGCATTATTGGGAGTTCCCATGATGGCTCAGTGGTTAACGAACCTGGCTAGGAACTATGAGGTTGCAGGTTTGATCCCTGACCTTGCTCAGTGGGTTAAGGATCCTGTGTTGCCATGAGCTGTGGTGTAGGTTGAAGTCGCGGCTCGAATCTGGCATTGCTGTGGCTGTGGTGTAGGCCGGCAGCTACAGCTCTGATTAGACCCCTAGCCTGGGAACTTCCATATGCCATGCGCGCAGACCTAAAAAGCAAAAAAAAAAAAAAAAAAGAAAAAAAAAAAAGCACTAAAGATTCATTATTATTTTATGTAGCAGTAAGAGGTAAAAACGCATCAAGTGTAAATGTAAGAGCCTATACATTTTGAGATGCACCCCAATTTTACAATTGCTTTAGAATCAATGGCAAAAGTTCATAAACAGCTATAAGACTAAAGCAAATTAGAAACTAAGTACAAATAAAAGTGATAACATTCAAATGAATATTATTTACTTAATATAATAGATGACATTTTGCTGAAACCAAAACTGCCACTAACTAAAAAGGAACTGCTGTCTGAGCACTGATTCTTTTTTTTTTTTTTTGGTTTTTGAGGGCCACACCCATGGCATATGGAGGTTCCCAGGCTAGGGGTCCAATCGGAGCTACAGCTGCTGGCCTGCACCACAGCCACAGCCACAGCCACGCCAGATTCGAGCTGCGTCTGTGACCTACATCACAGCTCACGGCAACACCAGATCCTTAACCCACTGAGTGAGGTCAGGGATCGAACCTGCAACCTCACGGTTCCTAGTTGAATTCATTTCCACTGTGCCATGATGGGAACTCCTGAACACAGTTTCTTTTGAGTTCGACTGCCAATTTGGGTGGTGTAGAGTCTTAATTCTCTTAGGTTTTTCTGAGAACATATAACTGTCATGGCAAGCCATCAATGGGCTTTTAACACATCATTAAAAAAAAAAAATCTCTTTAGGGCCGCACCCATGATATATGGGAGTTCCTAGGCTGGGGGGTCAAATCGGAGCTGCAGCTGCCGGCCTATGTGACAGTCAAAGCAACACGGGATCTGAGCACGTCTGAGACCCACACCACAGCTGGTGGCAATGCCGGATCCTTAACCCACTGAGCGAGGCCAGGGATCCAACCTGCAGCCTCACGCATACTCATTGGGTGTGTTACCACTGTGCTACCACGGAACGCCACCAAAACATCATTTTTGTATCAAGTCTATCCCTTTTGTTTTCCTCTAGTCCTGGGACAATTAAGACATTATTACCAGACCCCAGAATGATCACAGACAAAAATATCACCCGGTTATTGTCATCCCATGGCTGGTTGTCAGGGAGATGATCCAGAGTCTGCTGGTGTTCAATGAACACATCAAAATTTTTCCAAGGTATTGCTGAGTACTCATAAATCCCTCAGTGTAAATCAGCAAGCTCCCAGGGATCCTTTAATGAAAATTTTAGACAACTGGTTCTCAAGATAAAAATCTCAATTTTGAGCATGATCTAGGCCTGCCTCATTTCTGGCCCCTACCATTCTTCAAGGCAGCTTTAACCAGCTCCTTGTTATTCCTGGACTCTACCACCTCTCTTACGTTTCTGGGTCTTTGCTTATGCTGTTCACTTTGGAATTCCCTTCCTCCCCTGTCCATGTGGAAAATTATTTTATTTTAGTCTTTTTGCCTTTTCTAGGGCTGCACCCGCAGCCGATGGAGGTTCCCAGGCTAGGGGTCCAATTGGAGCTGTAGCCGCAGGCCTGCGCCAGAGCCACTGCAACACCGGATCCGAGCTGCATGTGTGACCTACACCACAGCTCACGGCAACGCCGGATCCTTCACCCACTGAGCGAGGCCAGGGATCGAACCCGCAACCTCATGGGTCCTTGTCCTATTCGTTAAACATCGCACCACGACGGGAACTCCCATGTGGAAAATTCTTCCGCACTCTTGGCATCCCCACCAGAGGGTCCGGGGCCCCTGGATCTCTCCAGGGGAATCTGGTTCCTCCACATCAGAGCATCCATGGTGCATTGTTTTACTTGTTCATTTACATGCTCGAGATCGAAGACTTGATCTTGGCAATGCCTCGTAAAGAGATGCGTGCAGATTAGGAACGGACTCTATTTCCCAAAGAACTTCACTTTTTCCTTTATTACAGAAGTTGTATATGTTTACACCCAGACATCCTCTGCCACCTCCTTTGCCACCCCCCCCATGCCTCTTCTTCCTTCCTGTCCTTTCACTTTCCCTCTTCCTCTCCTCTCCTCGCCTTCCAAGTTCTCTGTCGAGTCTCCCAGTCTCTGACCGGCTGTCTCTTGGGCTCTCTCTTTACCTCGAAATCCCCTGGCATCATAGTTTTCGCCCAGACACTTCTCCTCTGGGATGCAGCTAGCTGGCAGAGCTGCGGTCCTTCAGAGGGCCCTGGGCTGTGCACGGACGCGATTTCTTGAGGAGCAAAGGGCATCCCAAGTGATGTCTTGGGAGTCGGGGTGGGGATGAGGCTGTGCCAGCTCTGGCCAGCAGGGGGCTCTCTTCCTGGAGAATTTCTAGGTTTTTTAGGATGAATTTCTTCAGAGACCCGATCTGGTAAAGTAATCCAGGGAAACGTACCTCCGCTCTTTGAACTTGTACTTTTCGTTACTAAAACGGAACAATAATAACATAGTATGTCACGGGGCTGTGGGGAAGGTGAAATGTTTGAAGTCCTGAGCACTGCGACGGGCCGGTATAGTTTCCTATCCCCACCCCCCTTAGAAAACGAGAAGGCTTTTTTTAGCGACAGCGCCGGGGGGAACGTAAAATATCTGGGCTTAGTCCACTGTGTGACTTTGGACGTCTGATCTCATGTCTCTGAACCTCCGTTTTCTTTTCTGTGATGTGAGGATGAATACTAATAAGGCTACTTACAGGATTTCTGAAAGGATTAAAGGAAATGAGGTAATAGTGACTGAAAGATGATTGTGGTCCCTGACCAGCAACAAGAACAGTACCCTTTACTGCGTACCGGGAATGGTCACTTAGATCTAGTCTCTGTGTCACCAGCAAGAGCTTTCCACCAACATGGGGCATACACAAGAGTGCTTGCATCTTTCTGATCAATTGCTTCAGCACTCACCTGCCTTATTCGTAGGACATCTATCACTTCTCTTAAGGTTCCTTCTTTGCCCCCGACCCTCCTTGGAGTGGTCTCTAAACCTCAAAGAATTTCCTAGTTCACAAGAGATTCTGTTTTCCTTTAACCAAGACGATAGCAAGATCAGGAGTCTGGTGGGTCCTCTGTTGCAGTTGCTTCTTGTTGCCAAAGGGGTCGCTGTTGACGCTGAATTCTGCACAGTCCTGCGGCGGCTTTGTTCTGTGGTTCTAGGTTGACTTTCTGGCTCCCGCTCCTTCAGCACTATGTTTGGCCGAGTCTCAGATATTTGGCCCCAGGGTTATATCTGTCAGATCGAAACGCTCTTGGTTCACAAACACTCTGGGTAAGAGCTGGACTCAGGAGTGTTGATTTGGAGTCAGTTCATAATAATTACCGCCTACCTCCCCTCTGACCTAAGTATTAGACAACTGGCATTTTTTTTTTTTTTAACTCTTCCACACCGCAAAGCTCTTGTTACCTCTTGAAGGAAATCCACTTTAAGGGCCACATGCTTTGTACTTGTCCTTCTGCCACAGGCTCTCCTCGGCGATGACAAAAATGTATCTGTTCCTTCATGCTACCCATAACTGACAGCTTCTTTTAATAAAGTTGAGGGAGGAACCCACAAATTTGATGTTCTGCAGGGCAGTCTGAGAGTGGAACGTAGAGTACACTCTGCAGTGCTCACACGTCTCTAAACATGGTCTATAGATGATGCAGGAAGAGAATGGGGATTGCAAAAAGACAGAAATCATTCCTATCTATGGGGACCATCAGTTGTGTTTGCCTGCCAAGGGTCCCATTGCGTCTTCGACTCTCACAGAACTTCAATTTTCTTTTCAAGAATCACTCTTCCCCCATTCTCTATGTGGTTTGGGAAAACCTGGTCCGACTGCCGTTCTCAAGGAATGGGAGTCTGACTCAAGCCTAGCCAATCACAGGACTGAAACTTCCTGGCTACAGTGATTGGTTCAGGGATCAGGACATGCCCCAAGCAGACCTGAGATTTTTGCTAGAACGATGAGAAGAGAAACACTCCTTTTCCACTGAGAATGCTAAGGTGACTTATCTTAGTCACCAGGTTGAAAAAGACTGGCTGAGAATGAAGCTAGCTCTGCAGGGAGCAGAGCCATGAGATAGAGATGGAGAGAGTCTTGAAAATTTTGAGCACCTAGATCCAACTGTATCTGAAGCCTACCCTATTGCTGGCTTCTCATGAGTTAGGTCAGTTTGGGCTGGGCTAAGTTTTGGTTACCTGTTGTCATAGAGTTTATTAATTTATCTCCTGAGAATCGGTATAAGAGGGTTCTCACTAGAGAAAGATATTAAACAAAGAGACAGGCAAACAGGCAGATAAATGATCTCTCGTAATTAGAAACTTCTTTCCACCTCTTTATAGAGCACAGCTACCCCGCCCCTCCTTGCTGGATGCTTCACTTGTGTCTGATGCAGCCAGGGAAGAGCGCCAGGACCAGGGAGGCTGCAAATATTACAAAACATCTGGGGAAAACAGCATTGTTCCCAATTTATGTTTCTGCTTCCACTCCTGTCTCCTGCCTTTTCGCTTTTATTTAAAGCTGTGTTCAATGTTGTAATTACTTTTTAAATTGGTAACGTCTGTGTCTCCAGTGCGTGGCTCCCCTTCATTGCTGGGCCCAGCCCTGTAAACAAACCAGGGCACTTTGGCTGGGAGGCTCCTGCTGAAATATTGCCCTAAATAAATAAAAGGCAAATTAGATACTGGAAAATAACTTTAAATTACATTTGAATTCTTGGGGAATTACATCTTACATCTGCGTTTGGGACAAATGAATTTACCCTGAATAATATGTCTGGAGTGAGCACCCAGGAAGGATGGCAGCATTGGGCACTGGAAGGAGGGAGCGTGAGATTAAGTCTTTCTGGGGCTGGGGTGTCTTATGGGATGCTCATGGCAACGGGTGTGTGTGTGGATAAACCCTAGGAAAGCTTGGATATGCCCGCTGGATCTTCTAGAGAGATGGGGCTCCTGCAAAACAAAGTCACCAGCTTGATTAACTGGGTTAATTTCCCTGTGGCTGGAAGGGGATGCTGATACCACCATGTCCCTACTAGGTACTGGGTGTCTCATAAACAAGGAACCAGCTTTGGTGACAGGGACCAGGATACAGATGCTGGTTTTGTCACTACCATAGGTGACCAGCAGGTGGACACTTGACATCAGTGAACCCCAGTCCCCCTGACTTGTTCCTGAGGAATTTTAGGGCAGGGGTGGGTAAGGTCTTCTCATAGCAAGAGCTTTGGCATCAATCTGACCTGGCTTCAGATCCCTGTTCTGCCAAGTCACTTACCTCGCCAAGCCTCAGTTTCTTCACCTGTAAAAGGGGGACCATGACAACAGTAACTCGTCTGTAAAAGTTGCTAGAAGGATTACGTATGATAATAAATATTACTTGTTGAGCGTAACTTCACTGAGAGAATGGTGATGAATATGAGGCAATCTTGTTATCTCACAAGAGTCTTGGGTAATTAGATGTTAAAACTGATGCAGGGAGTTCCCGTCATGGTTCAGTGGTTAATGAATCTGACTAGGAACCGTGAAGTTGCAGGTTCGATTCCTGGCCTTGCTAAGTGGGTTAAGGATCTGGTGTTGCTGTGAGCTGTGGTGTAGGGAAGAGAGGGGAAGTTAAGGGCTCAGGACTACACAGCAAAGGAGGGAGCAGAGCTGGGATTCTAAGGAGGCAAACTCCAGGCTCCTAACCCCTCTGCCATCCCACCCTCAGACCCGGGGTCTGCCTGATTCAAGAACACCCCGTGCAGAAAGAGTTGGAGGAGACCTCTCCCCTTACAATTTGGCCACAAACTGGGAATTAGGCTGCCCTGTGAGCTCTGCTTTAGAGACCGGCTCTCCATCACCCATATGTGGGAGTAGTTAGAGGTGCTTCTGGGGCAGGAAGGAATTTGGGCAGAGCAGCAGCCCTGGCAGAAGCTTTTTAAAAATTGTTTAGTATGGACTTGGGGAACAAAGAAGAGAACGAGCATTTACAAGCTTATGTATTTATTTATTTTTTAATGCGAAACTTATTCCTGAATTCCAGGCTTCTTGCTGGGCAGGTTGCTCTCATTATCTCATTGAAGCCCTGAAATGAACCCAGCCTAGGTAAGTCCCCTGTGTCACCCCTGTTTCACAGACCTGAGGAAACAGAGGCTCAGAGAGGGGATGTGACTTGCTCAGGGTCACACCCCACCCTCTCCCTCTCCCATTAAGCATTTTCCATTGGGTATAAGGCCCGCTTGGGGGCCGACTGTAGGGCACAGTGGGTAGAGTCATGGTGCTAAACTTGGCTCTGCTTCTATAGACGTGCAGCCTCAATTTCCACATCTGTAAAATGGGGTTTGTTGTGGTATCTGTCTGCAAGGCAAGGATGGAGGGAGACGAGCCATGCCAATGACTGGGCAGAGCAAGGACTCTGAGCACTTTGACCATCTCTGGGACTTTCCTTCCCCAAACCAGGGTCAAGTTCAATGTCATGAGACAGGCTCCAGCCAGTTCTGGGCTTTCTCACTCAGCAAGTACCAGATTACCCTTCTCTGAGGGGTTGCTGGGCACTGGGCCATGGTGGTGGTAGGAGGGGGGCACAGGGATGAGAACACAGGCTCTGGCTTCAAGCTGTCACACGTGGTGGGGGGGACAGGTGCAGACACAAGTGCCCGTCTCAGCATCCAATAGGGGACAGGTGCAGATGCAAGCACATGTCTCAGCATCCAATAGGTGCAACTGTAAAGCTCGGTTCAAATAAGAGGGATGATAGCAGTGGCCCCCACCCCAGACTCTTCCTAGTGCATCACTTGTTTCTATCATTTCTCAGCATTGAGTAGCCAAAATCATCCTGTGCATTGATGTGTTTGTTGCCTGTCTTTATGATGAAAAACCCTGCCCACTGCTGTCCACTCACTGTCCAGCGTGTGCCTGGCCTCTGCAGATGCTCAAGAAATATTGGTGGATTGTATGATCTGTTGGGTGAAAGGAAGGCTCATGTGTTGGTGCTCTGCCTCTGGACCCGGTGGAGGGAGGCAAGAGACAGGTGGGGAGGGGCTCGTGGCTCAGCCCCTGAGCGCCCCCCCCCCGCCCATACACACCTTGGAAGCTGGCTCCCAACACTCCCCCATCGGCCCCGGGGGTGCTTCGAGCTCAAGGGGGAATTTTAGGGGTGAGGGAGGGGAGGCAGGGTCTGGGCAATAGACTCTGCACAATTGACCTTGACTAAGCTCCTGGAGGACTCGTGTATTTGTATGTACCGCTGTATTTGCCTGGTAAGATGGGTGCCAACATCCATTTTTGGCAATTATGGCAGAACCCTTCAGCCTGTGAGCCCTGGTTGGGACTCCATGGCTGCAAACCTCGGGGATGCCACTAACCGGCTCTGGGCACCTAACTCTTCCGTGCCTCAGTTTCTTATCTGCGAAGTGGGAATAATTATTACCAACTTCATGGCTCCCTGCGTTTAAAATGAGCCCTCATGAAAATGAAAAAAGCCTGGCAAAGAGGAAGCCCTCAGTCGCTCTTAGCCACGCCCTTTCAAGGGTCCTTTTAAGGCGATTCCACTGACCTCGGTGGGCCCCTCTCTAACTAAGCAGATTCTCTGCCAAGACTTTCCAAGGTTTAGCAGTGGCCGCTGGGCTGCAGCAAAGAGCTTCCCTCAATGCCTCAAACGTGACTCCTAAAAAAAAAAAAAAAAGGAAAAAAACCTTTCCTGGATTGTTGCCCGCGGCAGACACAGTTTAAATTAACTTAAACCATTTCCTTCTCCCACCCCCTACTCGCTATCCTTTTTCACGGAGGAGAGAAGAGAAAACCTTTTCAGGAAAAAGCTACAGGAGACGCTTCTCTCTCTCTCTTGCCTCTAGCGGATGCCTGGCCTGGAGATGCTAGAGTTTGCAGCGGACGCGCTGGCGCTGGAGCGAGGGCCTAAGCCTTTAGGGCCAGTTGCCAGGGAACCGGGCAGCGCGAGGGTCCCTGCCTGAGTCGGAGGTGGCCCGAGCCGGGTCCAGCGGCTTCCACGCGCAGCAGTGCCGCGCGCCGCCGCTAGGGTGCAGCAGGGCCCTGCCGATGCGCGGCCGCCAGCTTGGCGTCGCGTATGCTGACCACGTTCCGGCGGGGGCGGCAGGATGAAAAAGCCGGCGGCTGGGTGGTGACCCGAGCTCAGCTGGGGCTGCTGGAGCCGGAAGGCGCCGGCCTGAGACCCGCCTCCCTCCGCCCTCCGCTCCGACTGCTTCTGGTACCCTAGGATCAGAGCTGGCCCGGGGCAGCATCTCACCGCCCCTTCGTCCGCTTTTATCTCGCCTCTCGGTATCCGCGGGGGAATTGCTTCCAAGACCCGCCCGAGGATGCCAAAATCTGCGGGTGCTCCACTCCCTTATATGCAGTGAAGTAGTACAGCCAGCCCTCCGTATGCACTGATTCAACCAAAATTGGATCCGCAGATGGTTGAATCCGCCGCGACAGAGGGCCGACTCTCCTTCATTAATTGACCCATTCTGTCTTCATTCATTCAGCCCCCACGTACTGCTTTCCCTCCCTCTCTCCCTCCTGACCTTCCTTCTGCCCTTCCTCCCTTCATTCCTCCTTTCCTTCTTCCCTCTTGTTTTTACACCGCCCATTGACCACCCATTCATTCTTCTCTCCGTTCATTCTTTCATCTGTGCCTCTCTTCCCTCCCTCTCTTCTTTCTCCTTTCCTTCCTTCTGGATTCCGGAGGTGGATCCAAATGCCACCGCTGGCCAAACGTCTCTGGGCAAGTTTGTTAATTTTTTGCATCTCCCCTCCCGCATCTGTACAGTGAGGTCTGGGACCAGCCTTAGGAGGCGGCTCTAAGGATGGAGCGTTGGTCCTCGGAGGATCTTGTTCAAGGCTTGGCACTCAGCGAGCACCGGATGCTCCAAGAAGCACCTCCCACTCCCTCATTCTCCATGCAGGCTGCTCATTACAATCATCCCCGGGGGACCTTTTGAACTAATTACCTGGTTCCTCTCCAGAAATTATGGTGAGGCCCAGGCACTGGTAATTTTTGACAGCTCTGTAGGTAATGCTAATGGGTGGTTGGCGAGGAGACCCGCTGGGAAGATTTCGACTGATGCCAGCTTGTGCCAGGCTGTGTACCAGGCAAAGCCTCAAGGAGTTGAGGGTGGGGTAGGGACTTAGCTTGCCCTCCCCACCACTCACCTAGTGTCCCTGAGGCTCCAGCTGCAGGGAGCTGCGGTGTTCTTCCTTGGTTAATTTGGGGTTTTTTTTTAAAGTCACTCTGAGGCACATGAGGCATATCAGATCCAAGCTGCAGGTGCAACCTATTCCGCAGCTGTGACAACACCAGATGCTTTAACCCGCTGCGCTGCATTGGGGATCAAACCTGCATCCTTGGTGCTGCAGTGATGCCACTGATCCTCTTGTGCCACAGCAGGAACTCCCCCCCCCTTTTTTTTTCTTTTTTTGTCTTTTTAGGGCTACACCCAAGGCATATGGAAGTTTCCAGGCTAGGGGGCTGAATCAGAGCTGCAGCTGCTGGTCTACACCACAGCCACGGCAATGCAGATCCTTAACCCACTGAGCAGGGCCAGGGATAGAACCCATGTCCTTGTGGATACTAGTCGGGTTCATTACTGCTGAGCCACGATGGGAAGTCCCCCTCCTTTCTTTAAGGAACAAGCAAATTCCTACCTCCGGGCTTTTGCATACACAGTGTCCCCACCCCCATCACCTCCGCCCCCATCCCTAGCACCTGGAAAACACCTCAGCGCTTGGGATGATGCCACCTTCTCTGGGCAGCTTTTCCCAGCCACCCTTCCCAGGCAGGTGCATCCCCACACTTGCTATTGCAGTGACTTGTTTTTCTTTAAAATTTTGTTTGTTTTAGTTGATTTACAATGTTCTGTCAATTTCCGCTGGTACATCGACATGACCGAGTCATACATAAATATACACATTCTTTTTCTCACATTATCCTCCATCATGTTCCATCACAAGTGATTGGATATAGTTCCCTGTGCTATACAGCAGGATCTCATTGCTCATCCACTCCAAATACAAACTCTAAACTCCCAGTCCATCCTACTCCCTCCCCTTCCCCCTTGACAAACAGGGGCCTGTTCTCCATGTTCATTTGTGCCATATTCTAGACTCCACATATAAGTGATATCCTATGGTATTTATCTTTCTCATTCTCACTTCGCTTAAGAATCCCTAGTTACATCCGTGTTGCTGCAAATGTCATTATTTCAGTCTTTTTTATGGGTGAGTAATACTCCATTGTATATGTGTACCATTCTTTTTTATGGGTGAGTAGTATTCCATTGTATATGTATATCGTTCTTTTTATGGGTAATATTCCACTGTATATATGTACCACATCTTGTGAATCCATTCATCTGTCGATGGAGATTTAGGTTGTTTCCATGTCTTGGCTATTGTGAATAGTGCTGCAGTGAACGTAGGGGGTGCATGGATCTTTTTGAATGAAAGTTTTTTCCGGGTATGTGAGTGGCCTGGTCCTCTAGCTGTCTTCTGTGTGAGGAGAGCTTCCTAAGGGTGAGGTCTGGACCCGATTCTTATCTAAGTGACCCATACCTGGCCTGGCGTGGGCACTGTTTATAGGTTTATTCACAGATGCTGATACAGATAGGACCTGGTTTTGCTCAAATCCTGTCCGCAGAAACATTGTGGTCACCAGCAAATCTGACCTCCCCTCCTTGTGCCTCTTTTCCCAGGAGAGGGAATAATAAGATCTGGGGATCCTGGAATGTTTATTAAAAGGGAAAATGTGGAGTTCCATCGTGGCTCCGTGGAAACAAATCTGACTAGTATCCATGAGGTTGCGGGTTTGATCCCTGGCCTCGCTTAGTGGGTTAAGGATCTGGCATTGCCATGAGCAACGTTGTAGGTCGCAGATGTGGCTGGGATCTGGCGTTGCTGTAGCTGTTGTTTTGGCCAGCGGCTACAGCTCCAGAATCTCCCTATGCCGCAAGTGCATCCCTAAGAAGACAAAAAAAAAAAAAAAAAAAAAAAAAAAGCAAAATGTGCCACCTTCAGCTTCTCAAAGGCCCGAGGTATAGCCAGAGCTTATAAACTTGCCAGAACTTCCCAGTGACACGTCTTGTTTGGCATGCACAGAGTTAATTGTTTTCCTAAGAAGTAGTTGTCAGCACTTCAAAAGTGGCAGATTTCACCCAAAAAGAGGGATTTGCACCTTCTTGTGAAAAGTGGAAGCTCTGATACCACCCCTCTCCCCTTCCCTGTGGGCTGGGGCGAGGAGGCGTGACCTTCCATCCAACAGGGCATGAGCCTCCTGCAGTTCTCAAGATTCCTGGCCCAGTTCCCTGCTGAAGTGTCCTTGGGGCCTCAGGCATATTCCAGGGAGGGAGTCCTGCTGTGACTCTATTTTATGGATGAGGAAGCCGTGGCCCAGAGAGGTTTTGCCCTTGGCAGGGGTCACACAGCAAGGGGCTTGGAGGCACCGGGCAGGACTGAGGGCTGTTCGATAGCAGAGACAGAAAGAAGGGGTGACTAGTGATTCTGAGCATCTCTGCTGGGGAGGAAATCACGAGGAGGCATGGGGGGCGGGGTGGGGCTGGAACTGTTTGACCTGAGAGAAGAAATGACTGGGGGAGTGGGAGTGATGCAGGGGTAAGCACCGTCATTTCCAAGAGGGAAGGGCATTCTGCGTGGCCTCAGGAGGTCATGATACATTGCAGCCAGTGTTCCCTGAGTGCCTACCCTGTATCAGGCATGATGCAGTGTGCGTCCCATGCATCATCCTTCACCCAGCCCAGAGGGACAGGCACATTCATAATCCTCCTTTTGACAGGACACGGAGGCTCAGAGAGATCCAGCAACCTGCTGAGCATCACTGTGCTTAACTTTCCTATTGGCACCAATCTCTTGGTCTTTTCTCCTTCCTGCCTACAATGGACAAGCGCATCTTCCAGTCCCTTAGGTTAGGCAGGGCTGTATGATTAGTTCTGGCCTTTGAAATATGGGTGGAAATGATGGATGTCACCTCCTGGCTGAAGCAGGGAAAAGCCCTTCTCTACTTATGGAGTCTCTCCCTTCCCATCCCTGCCCCCCCATCTCCTCAGGTGGTGGAACCACATGTTCTAGGCAGTTAGCCTGTGAAGCACAACTGCCCTGACAAGTGGTTCTGACCTTGAGTAAGTTTGCATGAACCCTAATTTTGATCGTGTCAAGCCACTGAGATTTGGAGATTGTTTGTTACTGCAGCAGATCCTAGCCTACCCTGACTGATACAGGCAGACCTCAAAGATATTGCAGGTTTGTCTCCAGACCATTGCAATAAAGTGACAATTGCAATAAAGGGACTATTGCAATAAAGCAGTCACACCATTTTTTTGTTTGTTTCCCAGTACATATAAAAGCTATGTTTACACTATTTTGTAATATATCTAATATACATATGATATATATAATATATCTAAGTGTCCAATAGCATTATGCCTGAAAAATGTACATACCTTAATAAAAATACTTTCTTGTTGAAAAAAAAATCCTAACCAATCTCCTGAGCCTTCAGTGAGTTGTAGTGGTAATATCAAAGATCCTGACCACAGATTTGCCATAACAAATACAATAATAATGAAAAATTTGGAATATTGCAAGAAATAACAATATATGATACAGAGACCCAAAGTGAACAAATAGTATTGGAAAAATGATGCCAATAGACTTAACTCGACCCAGGATTGCCACAAGCCTTCCATTTATTAAAAACAACAACAACAACAACAACAACAAAAATCCCTGTGAAGCACAACAAAATGAGGTGTGCATCACACAGCTAAGAAGTGGAGTGGCTGGGATTTGAACCCACAGTTTATGACCCCAAAGGCTTATCTATCACATAAGAAGCAGAATTTATGGAAGGAAGGTACAGATTCCACCGATTCAAAGACATGTTTTCTCTCCTCCATGAAAACAGGTTTCATCTTAAAGTCAATGACATTTCACAATTGTTGTTGGCCTGGTGGCAGTGGGACATAATTGTCATTGCCTGAAACCTTTTGGCAAGATTTTTTTTTTTTTTTTAAAGTGCCAGCATTAAAGCTTGAAGAATGAATGTCTACATGAAATAAATGCTCAGGGACAATGGTGAAACACTCTTTCAAGCAATGTTGTATCGCCTACATTCTTGGATGTCGCAGAAGTTGATGTAGTGTGAAAAACACAAACATCAATGACTCTGAGTTGAAAAGAGACTCACAAAAGTCAAATTCTGAAGGTGAAGTTGTTAGATACCTCGACCAATTTATTTTGCTGATATTTTCCATTTTATATGTGCACAATAGTAATACATGATAAAAATCTACCTTTCAATAAGTCTAAGAGAGCCCTTTCAATACATATAAAATAAAAATTCTAAGGGATAATAAAGCATCGTGCCTTGGTTTAATTGGCAGTGTTTTTTCTTTCTTAGTGGTACATAAAGATGCACCATACAATCAATGGCATCTTAGATGTGTTGAAATATGGTCAGAATTTGCGACGACACTTAGCTGCCTTGGTGGGGGAAGAGGGTAGGGGGGTCCCTGGATCCCCTGTAGAGCCAGAGCTAGAGTTGGAGGAGCTGGCACCATCCTGGGGCCTCTGGTCTTAGAGGCCCCGTTATGTGCCCGAGGAACATGGCTTTGACTTTCTTCCCTGTGGATTCTCTTTCCAACAATTCCTAGTTTATGGCTGCTCCGTGGAACTAATAGAGTTCAGGATAAATGCAGGCTCCATGAAGGGGATGAGGAATCCTCAGAATATAATAAGGAGAAAGAGAGAGAGAGCTCCCCAGGTCTCTTCCAGGGAAATTCAGTGAAATGTCTAGAATGAGGATGCAGACAGCTGGCTCTGCTCAGAGAGCAACCCCGTCTGCGGGGCCAGACTCCAGAGGGTGAAGAGGAGAGAGGCAGGATCTACTAGTCCCAGTCCTCCCCCTCCCCACTCCCTGCTCAGTGCTGTCCTCAACCCCATTCCTCTCCAGGACTACCCCATCTGTCAGGGCAGACAATGTACTGCTGCAGTAACAAGCATCCCCCACATCTCAGCCTCAGTGGCTCAGAATCACAAAGCTTCCACTCTCTCTCATTCTGCATGTCTCTTAGGGGTTCCTTCTCACTCAGAGACCCTGGCAGACAGAACCTCCACCCTCTGGGGCGTCCCAACATGCCCGCTCAGGAATTAGAGATATCCCTTCTACACACATATGACCAAAGCAAGTCACGCAGCCACTGTTAATGTACAAGGAAATGCAATCCTACCCTGTAACATAACATAATCCTACCCCTGGGCAATCCTGGGGACCTCTCCATTGGCCCCCTTTCCATCCCTGACCTCGCCTGCACTTCTAGCCATGCCCTTGTCTGCAACTGCTGGCAGTATTCCGTCTCTTGAAGCCTGTACATCCTAGATCACATCCCCAGGAGCAAGGCTGTATCTGTGAGACCCTGAGTCCTGGCATTTGCTTCTGAAAGGGTAGACTTGTGTGTCTTCTCCTCCTCTGGCATCTACCACACCTTGTGGTCCCACTTATGTCCCCAGTAGACAGCCCTGCTGGGCTGGGAGCTCTCATTCCACAGGATGGTGGTCATTCATTCTGTGCCCGTGCCCCATGCCCAGCCCAGAGCCTGGCAGAGAGAAAGTGTGCATTCGGAAGAAGAATGGGACATTAATTGAAGGATAGAATGAGTCTTTGGAAGAATAAGATGCTCTTTACCCTGGGGAGTCCAGACAGCCTGAGCCAGGATCCCCGTCTCTGCCCAGAAATGGAAGTGTTATGTGTGTGGTGGGGGCATTTGTGGGGGGGGTGTGTGGAGACCCCCATACTTCAGACACCCCCTTGGGGGCTGGGCTCTAGCTGATGGGAGGCAGGTTGTGTTGGCGGACCTCCGTGTGTCATCAGCACAGTTGTTCAGTCTAAACCAGTGGTTCGCAACCTCCCTGCCCCCGACCATGACCCACAGGGCAAATGACATCCACAAGAGTGTCTTTTTTTTTTTAATGGCCACACCTGAAGCATATGGAAGTTCTTGGGCCAGGGATTAAATCAGAGCTGCAGCTGCAGGCCTATACCATATCCACAGCAGCACTGGATCTGAGCTGCATTGGTGACCTGCACTGCAATTTGCAGTAACGCTGGATCCTTAGCCCACTGAGCAAGGCTAGGGATCAAACCTGAATCCTTACAGAGACAATGTTGGTTCTTAACCTGCTGAGCCACAACGGGAACTCCAGGAGTATCATGTTACAGGCTCCTCTAGTATAGATAAGAAAACCCCTGGGTTATGTGTCATCCCCAGTGACCGGCTGCGAATGCACTGCTTTCTTTCTCTGCCCAAGGAAACCGATGGGTAAGCAAGTGAGTGAGAGGCATTTTTTACAGTGTTTTGGTCAGGACATTTTTGGGGGACGGGGGGCTGCAAGTGATACAGAACAAGCTAAAACAGGACTGTGCAAACAAAAAGAAGTTTATTTGCTTATTTATTCAGAGTCCAGGGTGGATGACTTCAAGGTCACCTGCATCTAGATTCTCAAATGCCATGGCCAGGTGTCCATGGATGAAGGCTGTCCGTTCAGAAGAACAAATTGCCATTTATCGAGCATTTACTTTGTTCTAGGTCCTGTGCTAACACTTTGCATCATGTCCCATCACCTTTTATCCTCATGATCCTGTGACGTAGGTTCTAGTATCATTTTATGCAGCTGAGAAAACAAAGGCTCAGAGACATTTAGTACCTTGCCCAAGGAAACACAGCCAGTAAGAGGCAG
Organism: Sus scrofa; assembly: GCF_054392235.1. Taxonomy (NCBI): domain Eukaryota; kingdom Metazoa; phylum Chordata; class Mammalia; order Artiodactyla; family Suidae; genus Sus; species Sus scrofa. The sequence continues at coordinate 19,612,347 of NC_139385.1, forward strand.
ATCTAGGACTAGATCGCTGTCTGTCCAACTCTCCAGCCTGTTCTCTTAATCCTGGTCATACTCGTTTTTCCAGCTTGGGGTAAGCATTCTAAAAGCCACTCATGCCAACCACCACATCCCTGACCCTCTTGTTCAGATCCCAGGAGGCAGATTCGTTAACATTAACCAGGGGTAACGTTTCTGTCCTCAGGAACCCCAGGTTAAAAAGATAGAGAGTTTCCTGCAGGAAACTTCCCTCTTCAGGGCCCTGGCCACCTTAAACGGCCCTCGTCTGTAATAGGTGACTCCACCCCTTCTCTTCTCAGTCACAGTTGATTGGACTAGCCGTGGCCACGTCACCCGGGGACAGCCAAGCTACAGGTTGGCTCACCACCTATCATTTGTGTGGCTTGGATGGGCTTGGCCAATCAGATTCTCCCCTGGAATTGGACCTAAATTTCCCTTAGAGGGAAATTTCCAGTGGTGGGAGCCGTTGAACTTGAAGGCCCAGTGGATTCAGGGTTGGAGCAGCTGTTTTTGGACACCTGAGGCACAGAGGAAGACAGGTGGTAGGGAGAGAGTTCACAGCAGCTGCATAAGAAGAGTAGAAATGCCACAGGGAGTGGCTTTTCAAAGGTGAGTAATAGCTTGCAGATGGGCTGTGGCTGCCTCTCAAGTGACGCTTTCCCATTTCATCCTCTGTACCAGCACTTTCCAGAACTTTGGCTGCTTTCCACACCTACCTGTGGATTTAAGGATTTCCTTTTCTCTTTAAAGTTTCTCTTCAGTATTTTTTTTTTTTTTTTTTTTTTTTTTGCCTTTTCTAGGGCCGCTCCCATGGCATATGGAGGTTCCCAGGCTAGGGGTCCAAGCAGAGCTGTAGCCACCAGCCTACGCCAGAGCCACAGCAACGCCAGATCCGAGCCGCATCTGCGACCTACATCACAGCTCATGGAAACGCCAGATCCTTCACCCACGGAGCAAGGCCAGGGATTGAACCCGCAACCTCATGGTTCCTAGTCGGATTCATTAACCACTGAGCCACGACAGGAACTCCAGATCTAGCCTCTTAACGCACCTTAAGTGTACAAGATGTTATTGCTGGCTATAGGTATAATCCTTGGCAAACTGTCCTTCCAAACTGTTCCTCCGCACCTCCCAAGGAGAGATGCCACACTTGGCATAAGGAAAAATGACACGTTAATTTAGCTAATGCCGCATGTGTCTGGCACATTTCCAGCAAACAACACAGACCTGTTCCTTGTTGCAAAGGTGCTTATGTTTTTTTTTAGAGTCTAATGATAAAGCCAGTTTTTTGTTTGTTTTTAGCTCTGCTTGTGTCAGGCACCATGCATGGCACTTGATGGAGGTTATTTCATTTCGTTCTCACACACACCATAGGAGGCAGGTACCATTATGCATCTTCTGCTCTTGGCTCAAATGTCACCTCCTCCGAGAAGCCCTCCTTGATTCCCTGTGTAAATGGACCCCCCGACCCCCATTCTGTTCTCTCCATCCTGTCACCCTGTGTGTTTCCATCGCTGTTCTGGTCGTGTGTTATCGTCATCTATGTGTTAATTGTCCATCTCCCCTGCTAGACCAAAACCAGATGCATCTATGGGGTTTGCCACCATATCTCCGGCAAACAGCACAGCATCTGGGATGCAGTAGGCAGCCAACCAAGATTTGTGGCATAACTTCCCATTTTGCCGATTGGGAAACTGAGGCTCAGAGAGGTGAGCAACTTTCCCAAGGACACACTGCCAGAAGAGGCAGAAGTAGGAGACCACGGGAGGGCATGGGAGGCCACAGGAGACCATGGGAGACCATGAAGACCATGGGGGACCTGAGAAGGAGCTGGCCATCTACAAGTCAAGAAAAGGGCTCTCACCAGAAACCAAATTTCCTGACCCCTTGATCTTGGGCTTCTAGCCTCCAGAACGGTGAGAAAATGCATTTCTGTGTTTAAGCCACTGAGCCCCAGCCTGTGGTATTTTCTTTTGGCAGCTAGAGCCGACCCAAGATGGATGATACTTCCTGGGGAAACTAAGGCAGTGCCTCAACTCCTTATTCTAGCTCTGGATCTTGGTGTATCAGAGGCTCCTTCTCAGGGATGGCTGGCCCCCGGCCAGTGGCTATGTCTGAGGAGAGCCACGTCACCAGCAATTCCCACCTTTGGAGCCCTTGCCGTCTGGGAAACGCATTTCCTATGAAACCTCATTAGGGCCAAATACATAGCAATGTGCACAAATATATTAAGCTAACTATTTAATTGGACTATTGGCAACCGTTTCAGAGGCGTCAGATTTAAATAACAACAGAGTATGTCTAACCATCAAGAAAAAATGATAACATGTTGGCATGTAGAAACACTGCAAGAGCACGGCCAAGTCTATCACCAACGCGGATCAACCCAAATCACTTTCTTTAGGTGGGGACCTTGTTTTGCTTTTTGGAAGGAAGTGCTGCTTTAATTATGTTCATTTTTAGAACACCATAAAATGTCAACCAGAGACCAATATTGCACTAATATTTCTCTGCCTTGAACTGCCCCCTTCAGAATTGACTACACTGCCTTTTGCAAGGGAGACTTAGTCTTGTTTGGAGAAGCAAGGAGGGGACCATGTATTGGTCCTCCAGACCTTTCCTAACAGCAGACCTGTGGGCCCAAAGGATGCCCCACAGCCCTGGTTAGCCCAGCCCCTGGAAACATCACCAATATTTGGCCAATTGTAGCACACCCTACATGCAGCCACCAGCCCTGTTCTTCCCTCCATAGCCCATTAAATACCAAGTTCTGTGGTTCTTCTCTTTGTCAGACACACTCACCCTGCCTGATTCAGAACTGCTGCAGTGGACAGCTCTCTGCTCTGCCAGCATCCCAGGTCCTAAGTGTTCTGCAAGGGCTCTGCTTTGCATTCTCCAAAGCCAGGCTATTGCAATATGCTGGTCACTCCTAGGTACGACGATATCAGTTTAAGTTCATTAAAATTAAATTGCTCCTCAGTCCCACCGGCCATGCTTCCAGTGCAGCGTGGCTACATGTGGCTGGCTGGTGACTACCATATTGGATGGCACAGAAGTAGAACACTTCCCTTATTGCAGAAATTCTAGCAGACGGCAGTGCTTCCAAGTCTCTAAAGGTCACTTAGCTGTGCATATACACTATTCAGACATTCAGGGGAACTAAGACCCCTGGGGGCCACCTCCAACCACAGTGAAAATCATGACTAGAACACTGACGTTGCTACGGTCCAGATACACAACAGTTCCATCACCACAAGGATCACTTGTATTGTCCGTTTACTGGCAACCACTCGTCTGCTCTATATTGCTCTATATTTCTATAATTTATTTCTAGAATTCAAGAATGTTAGATAAATGGAATCACACATGTTGTAACCTTTTGAGAGTGTTTTACTCAACATAGTACTCTGGAGATTCATCCAAGTTGTCACACATAGCAATAGTTAATTCCTTTTTATTGTTGAGTAGTATTCCACTGTATGGGCATACCACAGTTTATTGGTTCACTGGTTGAAGGACATTTGGGCTGTTTCACTGTTTTTTTTTTGTTTTGTTTTTGTTTTTTTTAGGGCCACACCTATGGCATATGGAGGTTCCCAGGCTAGGGGTTGAATCAGAGCTGTAGCCACCAGCCTAAGCCACAGGCACAGCAATGCCAGATCCGAGCTGTGTCTGTGACCTACACCACTGCTCACGGCAACGTCGGATCCTTAACTTGAGGAGCAAGACCAAGGATCAAACCTGTGTCATGTGAATACTAGTCAGATTCATTTCTGCTGAGCCAGACAGGAACTCCTGGGCTGTTTCACTGTTAAGAATAAAGCTGCTATGAACATTTTTGTACAAGGTTTTGTGGGAACACACATTTTCACTTCTCTAGAATAAATGCCCGGGAGTACAATTGCTGGGTAATCTGGTAATTGCATGTTTATTTTTATAAGTAACTGTCAACTGTTTTCCAGGGTGGCTGGACCGTTTTACATTTCCACCCACAATGTATGAGTGATCCAAATTCTCCACATCTTCGCCAGTATTTGGTTTTATCACTAATTTCTTCCTTCCCTCCTTCCTTCCTTCCTCTTTCTTTCTTTCTTTCTTTCTTTCTTTCTTCCTTTCTTCCTTCCTTCCTTCCTTCCTTCCTTCCTTCCTTCCTTTCTTTCTTTCTTTCTTTCTTTCTTTCTTTCTTTCTTTCTTTCTTTCTTTCTTTCTTTCTTTCTTTCTTTCTATCTTTCTCTTTCTTTCTCTCTCTCTCTCTCCCTTCCTTCCTTCCTTTCTTTCTTTCTTTTTCTTTCTTTTCTTCTCTCTTTCTCTCTTTCTTTTTCCTTTTTAGGGCCACACCCAAGGCATATGGAAGTTCCCAGGCCAGAGATAAAATCAGAGCTGCAGCTGCCGGCCTACACTACAGCCACAGCAACAGCAGATCTGAGTCGTGTCTATGACCTACATCACAGCTCATGGCAACACCAGATCCTTAACCAGCTGAGCAAGTGAGCCCAGGGATGGAACCCCCATCTTTCTGGATACTAATCGGGTTCGTTAACGGCTGAGCCAACCACAATGGGAACTCCTTCACTAATTTTTGTTTTAGCCATTCAGACAGGTAGGTAGTGTTAGGATTTTAATATGCATTTCCCTAATGGCTAGTGATGCTGAAACATCTTTTCATGTGCGCATTTTCCATCTGCATATCCTCTTTGGTGGAAGTTCTGTTTATGTCTTTTGCCCTTTTCCTAATTGTACTGTTTGTTTTTTTATTATTGAGTTTGCTAATCCTTTACATATTTCAGACGTTAGTCCTTTGTGGCACATGTGGTTTGCAAATGTTTTCTCCCAATCTGTAGCTTGTATTTTCATTGTTTAACAGACTCTTTCATAGAGAAAAAAATTTTTTTTTAATTTTTATGAAGTTCAGTGCATCATTTTTTTCTTTGTTATGGGTTGTGCTATCTTTCCTCTATCAATTTCACGTGGTCTTGACTACTGTAGCTATAGAAAAAGGCTTGAAATGAGGCATTTATTCCTCCCACTTCATTTTTCTTTCTTTCTTTCTTTTTTTTTTTTTTTTGTCTTTTTAGGGCCACCCCTAAAAAGCATATGGAGGTTCCCAGACTAGGGGTTGAATCAGAGCTGTAGCTGCTGGCCTACACCACAGTTCACATCGCTGGATCCTTAACCCACTGAGCAAGGCCAGGGATTGAACCTGGGTCCTCATGGATGCTAGTCAGATTCGTTTCCACTGAGCCACGATGGGAACACCCATTTTCCTTTTTAAAATTTTGTTTTCGTATTCTAGTTCTTTTGCCTTGCCATTTAAATTTAGCATAATCTTGGGAGTTCCCATCGTGGCTCAGCGGTGAGGAACCTGACTAGTATCCATGAGGTGCGGGTTCAATCTCTGGTCTTGCTCAGTGGGTTAAGGATCCAGTGTTGATGTGAGATGTGGTGTAGGTTGCAGACATGGCTTGGATCCCACGTTGCTGTGGCTGTGGTGTAGGCCGGCAGCTGCAGCTCTGATTCGACTCCTAACCTGGGAACTTCCATGTGCCGAGGGTGTGGCCCTAAAAAGCCAAAAAAAAAAAAAAAAAAAAAAAAAAGCATAATCTTGCCTACATCTACAAAAAAGATTTGAGTCCTAATCCCATTCTCCTGAGCTTGAATTGTGGATCCATGGGCCTCTCTGAGTCTCTGTTTCTGCATCTGTAAAATGGGAATGAGAAATCTTATGTCTTGGAGTTTTTGTAAAAGTAAAGAGACTCATGCTGAACACACAAGAGACCCATACTTAGTAATTGCTTCTGCTTTTACTGTAGTATTTTTTGTCCTGGGAGTTCCTGGTAACAGGGAAGCCTTTTTTTTTTTTTTTGTCTTTTTGCCTTTTCTGGGGCCACTTCCCGCGGCATATGGAGGTTCTCAGGCTAGGGGTCTAATCAGAGACCTAGCCGATGGCCACAGCCACAGCCACAGCAACTCAGGATCTGAGCCGTGTCTGCAACCTACACCACAGCCCATGGCAACGCTGGATCCTTCACCCACTGAGCAACGCCAGGGATCGAACCTGCAACCTCATGGTTCCTAGCCGGATTCGTTAACCACTGCACCACGACAGGAACTCCCCAGGGAAGCCTTTAAGTACCTGTTCTCTGTGTGGGCTTAATGGGCTCCGTCTGGCTGTTGCTGCAGCCAGACACAGCCGTGACCCCTTTGAATCGCCTCATCAGCAAGTCTAGCCTCTCTCTGGGAATTTCAGGGCAGGAGCACTCGCTCTGAGGCCTTGGCTTGTTGCGAGATGCAGAGAAAACAAATATTGTTTTAGAAACATTAATAATTGAGAGGTTTTCAGCAGAGAATTGGTCGGCATTAGGGGAATTGAAAATTAAGACTAAGACACTACCTCAAGCAGATTTCCTGATGAATAATTCATGAGGCCAGTGCCCACAAAGACCTGGAAGAGAAAATACCTTTGATGTTGGTCCTCCCCGCTCCAGCCCCATCACCTCAACTTTTTCCTGACCCCTCAGTGGAGGAAGAGGCATCTGAGAAAGTAAATAAGCGCCAAGAATGCAGAGGTGTGTTTTTTTATGTTTTTTTTTTTTTTTTGTCTTTTTAGGGCTGCACCTGCGCCACATGGAAATTTCCAGGCTCAGGGTTGAATCAGAGCTGTAACTGCCAGCCTACCCCACAGCCACAGCAACACCTGAGCCACATCTGTGGCGACACCGCAGCTCAGGGCACCTCGGGATCCTTAACCCACTGCGTGAGGCCAGAGATCAAATCTGAATCTTCATGGATACGTGTCAGATTCTGAACCCACTGAGCCACGGTAGGAACTCCTCTTATTTATTTTTTGAGCAGAGTTTTGACTTGCGTTTTCATTGCAGTTTTGCCCTCGTGGTGCTGTGTGACCATGAATAAATTCTGTCCCTCTCTGAGTAGCAGTCCTGCCATCTTTGAACCGACTCTGATGCTCTGAAATCCAAGTGAGGGAAGAGACTTTGAGCACCTCTGGAGGCCTCTGTTCCCAGGGAGCGCTATACCCCAGAGTGTTTATAGGATGGGGTTTTAATTTCATTTTCATACCTCCTTCTTCCCTTCCCTTCGCACACATTTATTGAGTGGCTGCTCTCTGTGCTGAGCTTTGGGGATATCATCCTCCCAGAGGAGAAAAGCTGCCAAGGAGGGAGACCATCACAACCCAGAAGGACTTGGACAAAGATGGAGCAAAGCGGAAGCTCGGGAGAGTACAGAGAATGGACACCTACATTCAGCCTGGGGTGAGAGGATCTGGACAGCGGGGGCCAGGACAGCCTCCCCCAGGGCTGACTCTAAAGGAACAGGGAGCAGTCACAGGGGAGGGGGTGAAATATTCTGGGTCCCGGATTTGCTGGTGCAGAGGTTCAGGGCAAGGGGGTCTGAGGCAGGGAAGGCACTCCAGAGAGGAACACAGTTTTTGATGAGGCCAGAATGCTCAGCAGAGGCCAGGCCCAAGGTGGTCACGGGGAGAATTCTGTTCCTTTATCCTGAGAGCAAGGGGGAGATCCTCAGAGCAGTAGCAGTTAGCTTTAGCCGTGTAACAAACTATCCCTCAGAGATAATGCCTTAAAAAAAAACCCCCACCTCTTATTTCACTTAGCAGCCTGTAGGTCAGCGGTTTGGGCTTGGCTCATTGGGTGGTGTTTTCAGTCTGGGTCAGGCTCAGCTGATCTGGGCTGGGTTTGTTCATGTGTCTGTGGTCAGCTGGTGGGTGGTGGGGCTGGCTGATAGTGATGGGGGCTTGGGGACCTGCTCCTCCTGTGACAGGCTGGTCCAGCTTGTTCCCACGATGGCTGCAGAGAGTGAAGAGCGTGTGAAGATCCAGCCTTGGAACCGCAGAGCAATCACTTTCCATTGGTCAAAGCAGATCACGTGATCATCCCAGATTCAGATGATGGAGAAAAGGACTCCTCCTTTTAGTGGGAGGCCTTGACAAGTGATGGGGCCATTGTTTCCCAGCTACGCCAAAGGTCTTAAGTGAAAGGGTGTTTTTACTGGAAGTAGACGGGTCCTTTTTGTTTCTGCGGGGAGAATGGTTTGGGTGCAGCTTCAACCTCAATCTCTGTTACTTCCTCCCTTGTTAGTAACAGGATGCCAACTTTTTTCTACACATTGCCTCCTGGAATAAAGATCAAGTTTCCTTGCCTCCCTTATAGCTAGGTAGAACCCTGTTGCACATGACTTTTAGGAAGACTTTTTTTAAAAAAAAGAAAAAAAAAGAAAAGAAGGGCCGAGCATTTCTTCCCTATCTCCTCCCCCTACTCTCCTTGATGTGTTGGATGGAGATGCAGTGATTGGAGCTTGGGCAGCCATCTTGGACCATGAATACGAGGGTCTTATCCTAAGGAGGATGCAATGGAGATCGGGAAGGAGCTGGGTCCCTGGTCGCTGTGTGGAGCCACCATACCAGCCTGACTACTGCGTGGTGTTGCCACTAGTGGCTCACAGCTGTCCATTCTCTGGAGAACTGCTCTTACTTAGAGGGTAGCTATTCCACCCAGAAGGTTATGTTCCCCCCCACCCAGGGCTTGAGGGCACAAAGGACCCCCCTTTTTTTTCTTTGAACAGCTACACCTGTGGCATATGCAAATTCCCAGCCTAGGGGTCCAATCAGAGTTGCATCTGCCAACTACGTACGCCACAGCTCGCAGCAACGCCAGATCCTTAATCCACTGAGCAAGGGCAGGGACCGAACCTGAAACCTCATGGTTCCTACTCGGATTCGTTAACCTCTGTGCCATGACGGGAACTCCCGATGTTGGGTTCTTAACCCACTGAGCCACAATGGGAACTCTGACCCTTCCCTTTTTGACTAAAGGTGGGGTCAGCTGTGAGCTGCAATTGACACTGCAGCCCCCCTCCCCCTTGCCCTGCCCTCCCCAGGGCTATGAGATCAGCCTGAGGCCAGTCTCCAGCCCCCTTCCTCCCCTTCTCCCTTCTCCTTGGAACAAGAACCCCTATCTCAGGCTCTGCTTCCTGGGGACCCAACCTCAGACACTCTTCGCCCCCTCCCTGCCCACAATGACCCATAGACTGAAAATCTGGCTTACCCGGCAAGCTCTTGGCTCAGAAAGAACCATAATCATCAGACTCCATCTATTTTACCCACTGATTTTGGAGTGGGCAGAAAAGGAGAGATCAGGAGCTTGAATCCAGCAGAACAGGCACTGCGGCATGAAGAGAGCATGAAAGGTGACCCCCTGTGGGCAGGGCTGGCAGAGGGAGGCCGAGGGGGCACAGGGGGAAGAGAGGTCCCGGATGCGGTCAGCATCCAGCAGCAGCCTTTCCTGCCTACCTTCTCCTGGTCTGTTTGAAGTCTGACGGCTGCCGCGGTCTGCTGGACAGACAGCATTTGTAAGCAACTCTCTCCCCAGTCCAGTTAATAATTCAGGAGCCAGTGCCTGCAGCCAACCCATCATTCCAACCCCGCTGCGCCCTGAACGCCAAGCTAGTGGACAGGAAAGAAAAAAAATCACTGTGCCCACTTGAAAAATGGTCCTACCCACGTGCCTGCTGCATCTCCAGTGCTGGGATGGGAGAGAGCCAGGCCAACGACGTGTCAGCTGGGCAGACAGAGAGAGGGATGGAGCTGTCCTGACGGCGGGGGCATGCACACCGAGTGGTATTTAACTTTTGGATCCTGAGCTACTTTTGTTTTTGGATAGTGGGCTATAGTCATGGGAGAACGGGCCTTGGAAGATCCAGCTTTCTGATTCAGCCAGGCATCCTTCACTCAACTGCCAGCCCCTCCCTCCCTCCCTCCCTTCCTTCCTCATTGATGCCATGGACAAGCTCTCAAAGATGCAGATGCAGTGGGGAGTGGTACTCCCCACCCCACCCCCAGGAGACAGACACACCCAGTGGGAGGCATTATATTTAGGGCCCCATGACAAGAAACAGCTGGTTTGGGTGTGGCCTGTGGCCTGGGTGTGCTGGGGACCCAAGAGTCAGCAGGGAGGATAATGGTTAAGATGCTGGACTCTGGGTTCAAAACTCAGCCCTGCCACTAACTTACACAGAGTTAGTCTTTCTGTGCCTCAGTTTCCCCTTACATAGAACGGAGTTAATAATGAATGGGAGGCTGATACAAATTACCTCATGTTGTCAGGATAATGAGAAGGGGGCTAGATCATTAAAGTGAAAAATCAGGAGTTCCCATTGTGGCTCAGTGGTTAATGAACCCAACTAGCATCCATGAGGACGCAGGTTTGACCCTTGGCCTTACTCAGTGGGTTAAGGATACGGCATTGCCGTGAACTGTGGTGTAGGTCACAGATGCAGCTTGGATCCTGTGTTGCTGTGGCTGTGGCTCTGGTGTAGGCTGGTGGCTACAGCTCCAATTCGACCCCTAGCTTGGGAACCTCCGTATGCCACGGGTGCAACCCTAAAAAGAAAAAAAAAAAAAAAAAAGAAAAAGAAAAAAGAAAAATCAAAACATTTGGCGAACACAGAAGTTTCCATAAAGCAAAACTTCCTTTAGAAGATGAGGTGAGGTTCTCTTGTGGCTCAGCAGGTTAAGGATCTGGTGTTGTCACAGCAGCGGCTCTGATCGCTGCTGTGGTTCGGGCTTGATCCCTGGCCTGGGAACTTCCACATGTAAAGGGTGCGGCCAAGCCAAACCAAACAAAAAATCCCCACCAAAACACTAAAACAAGAAAAAATGAGTTGGCAGTTTCTTATACAGTTAATCATGCTTAGGTACCACCCAGCAATCCCCTGCTAGGTATTCACCCAAGTGAAAGGACAAACTGATATTCGCATGAAATCCTGCACATAACTGTTTATTAACAGCTTCCTGATCTCCCCAAATGGAAACAATGGGAATGCCTCAGAGTCTGAAGGCTGATAAACTGTCGATGCTCCTCAGAACAAACACAGACAGTGGGCATGGGTCCCAAGTGCATCAGCTAGGTGAAAAGAGCCAGGCTCAAACTGTGTCATTCCACGTCTATGATATTCTGCAGAACTGGAGGGACAGGAAACTGGTCAGTGATTTCGGGGGTGGGAGCAGGGATGGATGTAAGAGGCAGGAGGGGATCGGGGGGGGGTGATGGAACTCTTTGGTATTCTGGGGGGGTGGAGGCACAAATGCATGTGTGCGTGTCAAAAACCATAGAATGTATGTTACAAAGGGGTGAATTCTATTGCATGTAAATTACACTGTATGCAAATTATGCCAGGCAGAGGGAACAGCATATGCAAAGGCCCAGAGGTTTGAACTCAGGCTTGAGATGGTCAGCAGAGGTTTAGGAGGAAGTAGCAGGAGTTGAAACCATGTCAGATCCTTTGGACAGGGGGAAGATTTGAAAGTTTTGAAGCTGTCAAGGACTAATAAGCAGACTTTTGTTTCTGAAAGATTGCTCGGTTCTCTGTTTAAAGGTGAAAGTTACTGGGTGTAGGGACCTGAGCCTGCCTCCAGAAATGTTTTCATTTCCCTTCCCCTTTTAAAAATTTTTTGGGTTTTTGATCCATGTTTTGTTTTATTTTATTTATTTATTTATTTATTTATTTATTTATGTCTTTTTTCCCTTTTCTAGGGCCGCTCCTGTGGCATATGGAGGTTCCCAGGCTAGAGATCAAATCGGAGCTGTAGCTACTGGCCTACACCACAGCCACAGCAACACCAGATCCAAGCCATGTCTGCAACTTACACCACAGCTCATGGCAACGCCAGATCCTTAACCCACTGAGTGAGGCCAGGGATCAAACCCACAACCTCATGGTTCCTTGTTGGATTCGTTAACCACTGAGCCAGGACGGGAACTCCGGTCCATATTTTAAACATCAGGACAATCTACATAGCATCCTAGATCTCTGGGTTCTTTTTAAGTGGGACCCATGCCAAAGCCACACTTGACTGCTACAACTTCCTGGTCCTGGCAGATGTGTCAGTTTCTCTTTTTTCTTTTTTCTTCTTAGGGCTGCACCCAAGGCATATGGAAATTCCCAGGCGAGGGGTCGAATTGGAGCTGCAGCTGAGGCCTACACCACAGCCACAGCAATGCCACATCCAAGCCTTGTCTGGGACACACACCACAGCTCACAGCAACGCTGGATCCTGAATCCACTGAGCCAGGCCAGGGATAAAACCCACATCCTCATGGACTCTAGTTGGGTTCTTAACCAGCTGAGCCACAGTGGGAATTCCCAGGTGTGTGTCAGTTTTTAGATCCCAGGGGTTGAGAGTGGATCAGAGCAGGAAGAGATCAAGGGCAGTGACAGTCCCCAGGCCTGGCTGAACACTGTCATCACCTAGGGAACTTTATTTTAATTTATTTTTTGTCTTTTTGTCTTTCCTAGGGCTGCACCTGGGGCATATGGAGGTTCCCAGGCCAATCGGAGCTGTAGCCCGCCGGCCTACGCCACAGCCACAGCAACGCAGGATCCGAGCCACATCTGCAACCTACACCACAGCTCAGGGCAACGGCGGATCCTTCACCCACTGAGCAAGGCCAGGGATTGAACCTGCCACCTCATGGTTCCTAGTCGGATTCGTTTCTGCTGTGCCACAATGGGAACGCCCATCTGTATTTTTGAAAATGTCTCTCCGATGGTTCTCCTGTGCATTCAGTGCTGATGGATGCGGAGTAATGCCTGGGTTAGGGGTCCACAATGGGGATGGAAGGTGGTTAGGGACCAGCGGGACAAGCAGCTGAGGCAGGGGGCAGCCCAGTGTGAAGTGAAGGGTCCAGCTTGGACAATTGGGAGTGATGATGCCAACTGCTGAGCTGGGACAAGGGAGGAGGACGTGGGATGAGGGGAGGCGGCGAGCTTAGCTTCGGCCACGCTCTGTCCAAGCCTCTGTGGCTTCCAGACCCAGGGCCCCAGTTGCAGTTGTCCTGTCCTGCTGTCCCTGCAACGTCACCTCTATGGCCCTTCATTCATCTCTGAGATAGGAAAGCAGGGGACTGTTTTCAGGGGAGACGGGACAGGGGTGGGGGAGTGAGGAGGCAGTCAAGCCTCCTGCACAGCCACTGCAGAAAGGGGCTCGCGGGGCCCTTGTCTTGTCTGCGTGGGTCCTCTGAGCAACTGCTCAGACCCCTCTGAGTGACTTGGGCTGTGGGATTGTGGGGCAGTGTGTCCTGCACAGGGGCACTCATGCTCGAGAAGGAACCCATCCATCCAGACACGTGGCCCCCTCAAACCCAGAACCACTCATCCCTCTTCAGACCCATCAAGATCGCTTGCTGAATGGTTCTGGCTCCTAAGCAGAAGACTTCTTCTGTTTTGGGTTTTTTTTTTTGGCGGGGGGGGAGAACTTCTTCTCCCTATTAGCTATCACTATCCTTTCTGTGCCTAAGAGTGAAACAAGGCAGAAACCCCTGTGCCCACTTTCCAGATGGGCCATAAAAGAGAAGGAACCAAACACTCAGGGTCTATTATTTCCCAGGTACTGAACATACATTTTCCTGTAACCCACAGAACCATCCCGTCTGTGCATGAAATAGGGGTTCAGGGGTCCCGTATGCCGTATGAAAAAACTGAGGGTCAGAAAGTTTAGAGATTTTGCTTAGAAGCAGCAGGGGGCGGGGGTTGCTGAACCCTGTTCCCTCCATGGTTCTTCAGTGTGCTCGTGGCCCCCACTGTCCCTGCAGCCCCATCAGGAACGCGCACATGGACTCACACACCTGTAGCCTCTCCAGACACCTTTTATTGTCTTCGGTGCCCCCCTCAGCTTTCCTTTTGGTCCCCAGTGGATGTCTTCATGAGGGTTTTGGTCTCTGCCCCTCTGAGGACACACTCACTCCCCCAAGTCTGTGTGATCAGGCCAGGAAAGGGCTTTATGTCCCTGAGAAGGAGCAGGGTAGAGACCTCAGCCCTCCCACCCGCCTAGGGGTCGTTCACTAAATAGCCCAGAGCTCTCCCATTGCAGCCATTTGTCAGGCTGGGTGGGTCTCTGTCACCATTAAGCATGTGTCGTGGCATGGTCCTGCCACGGAAGCCCTGGTCCCAGCATCTCAACAAAGGAGGATTCCTGGCCTCTTGTGTCTCTGCCTCCTCTGAGATCCAACCGAGACGTGGATGGACCATCAGGGAGCGTTTGCTCCTGGGAAGATCCTGCGCTGAAGCTGCCTGGAAACAGTGGTCAAAATAACGTGTCAAGCTTCCTTGGATGGAGCTCCCTTGATGCCGTTGTCACGATCGTCCCCTCTAGACGCTCCTGGCTTCTCTGGGCAGCTCCTGTTTCAGAACGTGCTTGGGACCGAGGCTCCGGATGCACCACGTTCACTTCCGCCGGCTCTCAGCGTGGACGTTTCCGGTGGTGGCGGCGGACGGTTTCTTCTGAGCTCAGCAGAGTTGGTGCTGCTGGTGGATGGTGGTATTCTTCCCTGAGGATGGGCCTTCTAACTTCCGATGTTTCTTAATACGGTTGGCACGTGCCTTGAAAACAGGTACCTCCACTGATGAGTCTTGGCACCTGTGCCCCCACGCCACCGCCCGCCACGATGATTCTCATTACAGATGGTTTTGCCATTGATGGGTCCTGTTAGGGATGTGGCTGGGGTTCGCAGGACTGTTATTGCCCCTGGTGGTCTTCACCCAGGTGGACCTAGCACTGATGGGCCTTGATCTTGTTCTGCTCAACAGGGGTTCTCAGTATAGACGCTCTCATCACTGATGCTGACTCCAGGTACTCAGCTATGTATGACCCTCTTGTGGGTGGTGGTTGCTACCCATGGGGCTTATCCATTGGTGATTTTGACACAGTGCCTACTTTTTAAACGTCTTTCCTACTTCTTTTGGGGATAACCACTCTGGGCGAAGGCTGGGTTTTGCTAGGTCCTCACAAGTGCATTTTTTTAAGATCCTAGCGGCCGGTGAGTCTCCTCATAAAGGCACGCGCACCTGGGCAGGCATCTCACCCTTGGGGACCTGGTCACTAGCGTTCACGCTGCCCCCGGGCTGGTCCCCCGGAAGACTGGTGTGGCTCTGCAGCCCACTTTGTGCATTGCCATCCACCCTGATGCTGTGGTAGCTGCTGGCCTGGCTGGAGGGAAGGCTGCCCACGGAACTGACCGGCCCGCTGCTCACCTGGTAGTTTAGGGCGCTGCTGCCCAGGCTGATGAAACTGAGGCTGGTCAAGCTGCTGGCCCGGCTGTCCACGCTGCCACCGGGCAGGTTGGTCTCACTTTTCCCCTCCAGTCTGCACAGCGCTGTCGGCTCGGCTGGCCAGCCGGCTCTTCACCTGCCTGGGGGAGTAGGTGGCGCACACCTGACCGGTCGGGGCGCCACCTGCCTGGGTGTGGAGCCTTCTATTCAAACGCACGTGTCGACCACTGCCCAGCAAGCTGACCTCACTGCTCTCCTCATCTCCTGCGTACCCGCTGCTCAGTCGGCTAACATCACTGCTTTGCTCTAGGCTGGATGATTGCAGGCTTGGCACGTCGCTCTCGTGGCTCCAGGTATTTCCCAGGTGACTGCCTGAATCTCTCAGGGGCTCCTGAGTGACCCCTGCATCATGGCGCGGCCGTGCGGGGAACTGTGGCTCTAAACTGGGTGACTGTAGGCCTGGACCCTGGCCTTGAGCATGCGAGGCAGGAGACGCCCCTTGTTTATCCTGGAGGAAAGTGGGGGGCAGCTGAGTTGGTTTCTCCAGGAGGAGGGGGCCCCCGGAGGCCTCTGAATGTTGGGTGTGGCCTGTCTGGGCAGATGAGGCCCAATTTATAAGGCTCCCTTTCAAGAGGGAGTGTTCTGATTGGCTGGCTCGGTTCCCATGGTGATGGTGCCTGTGAGGCAGGCGGGGCTTGAGGAGAACAATGCTGAGGTGGCCCCAGGTGCCTCGGTGGCCAAGGCTGCAGGTGAGCAGAAGAGGGGCTTATGGCCAGAAGGGGTGAGAACCACTTTCAAAGGGGCCTGTGGCCTCTGCTTTGTCGCCTCTGGAGACCTGGCTGTGTGTCTCAGCCGGGACCCTTATGAGCTGTGTGCCTTTATGTTACATCACTGGAGAGCCTCTTGCTCCTGGCTCAGGCTCTTGTGAGAATCTCACAGTCAGGAGTTTAACCTCAGCTCTTCCACAGCCCTGCTTGGTCTGGCTCCCACTGGCCCTCAGCCTCTTCCTGTATCGCATCCTGCCCCTTCCTCCCCTCAGATGCCCAGCCACACTGGCTGCTTTCTTTCTTTCTTTCTTTTTTTTTATTGCCATTTCCTGGGCCGCTCCCATGGCATATGGAGGTTCTCAGGCTAGGGGTCCAATT
This sequence comes from Sus scrofa, assembly GCF_054392235.1. NCBI lineage: Eukaryota > Metazoa > Chordata > Mammalia > Artiodactyla > Suidae > Sus > Sus scrofa. Next base: position 19,628,579 of record NC_139385.1, read on the forward strand.
GGAGCTGCAGCCGCCAGGCTACACCACAGCCACAGAAACACCAGATCCGAGCCATGTCTGTGACCTGTACCACAGTTCACGGCAATGCTGGATCCTTAACCCACTGAGCAGGGCCAGGGATCGAACCCGCAACCTCATGGTTCCTAGTTGGAGTTGTTAACCACTGAGCCATGATGGGAACTCCCTGGCTGCTTTCTTATTCTGAGCTCTTACCTGCCTCAGGGCCTTTGCACGGCCGTTCTCACCCCCTTCCTTTGCCTCCCTCAGGCCTCAGCTCCAATGTCCCTCAGGAAGCCTTCCCTAGCCCCTCCAGAAGTTCCCTCCATTATTCTTCGTGTCATGTCCTAATTTAAAGGCCTTTTTGCATTTACTATGACGTGCGATTATTTTTATAAATTGGTTATTTACTGCCATTGGTTCCCTCTGCCACAGTTGTCCACCTCCTGAGGGCAGAGATGTAGGTTTCTCGTTCTCCGCTCTGGCCCTGATACCCAGGATAGTGCCTGGCACATCATAGACACTCATTAAGCATTTACCGAATGGGTAAATTAATGAATTGCCTTGAGGTGTGTATCATAACCACGTAGGGAGCTTTTTATAAATGTGTGTTTGGATTTTCGAGGGAAGTGGCTCTCTCCCTTGGCTGCTCCTTGGAATCATGGGGACTCCTGGGTCCCCCTTCCCAGAGCTTCTGATTAATTGGCTTGGGGGGAGGCTTTGGCATCTGAAGTTTGAAAAGCTCTCTAGGCGATTCCGACTGGCAGTCAGCGCTGAGAACTGCTGGGCTTGGGGAGAGGCTTGGCTCTCCATGCTTTTTTTGTGGATGATTCTGTGTGCAGATCTGATTAAGCAGTACTGTAGGTGAGAACGCCAAGCGTGGCACTTCTTAGTCGATACTTAATAGATGTCCATTGAATGACTGAATTAAGAAATTCATCGACCCCCTGCAGGGTTCCTGGGTGGGTTTTAAGGACTCAGAGAATTCACCGAAATTGTGTGCAGAATCTACAATGAGCTATATCTGTGCTTTTTTTTTCTCCCTAAGGAAGGAGTTGCAGCTTTCATCAAATTCTCAGGGGTGTCTGTGATCCTCAAAAGATCAAGAAGGATAAAGATTCAATGCAACTCTGGCCTAACATTTGGGAGACGGATGGCCCCAGTGTGGAGCCTGACTGTGATGGGTTCGGGGCCGGCTGGCTCTGTTTGGGGTGTGGGGTACTGGGGTGGGGGGTGGGGGGGCTCCTTGGTGGGTGGACGGCCCCACCCCTTGGCAGTCATCAGTGCTCATTGTCACTGTCCTCTTTGTCATGAATGCCTCTCCCGTCACCTGAGGCCATGCAGCTTTCCTCTGCTGCACACAGAGGCCTCTCTTTTGCTTCAGAAATTCCAATTCTTCCTGGGCTGCAAGGGCATTGCACAGCTGTCTGATTCTTTGTCCCCAAAGCCCTACATTCCCTACCAGGGCGTGGCGGAGAAGGAACAGAATGGTGGCTTAGTGGTGATGCCAGAGGAAGGGGCGTGGTGGGAACCCACCGCTGCAGAAAGCAGGGACCAGGCCTCGCTTTAAGGGACTGGCAGGACAGTGGCAGGTTTGGACACTGGGCAGGTAAGCTGGGGCTTAAGACAGGCTCTGCTCCAGCATGATGATAAAATAAGGTGGGTGCCTTGACGCTGAGGATTAATGATGAGCCTCCAGGGACCCCTATTCCCCCCGCTCCCCATCCCACCTGCCCCAGGTACAGTGTGCTCTGGGCCTGAGGCCTAGAGGGAACACCCAGGCACGTGTGCAGGATAAAGGGAGGAGAGCACCAGTGATCCGAGCCCTGTTCCTCTCCCGCACAGGTAGAGAATCTGTGGATACAGTGAGGCCACGCGCACAGCCCGGGCTTGGCTCAGCACCCTCTTTCTGAAAATCTCTCTTGGTCACTCTGGAGTCCTGGGAAGGTACCAGACCACAGCTGGCCCTGGCACCCTCCAGGGATGCTGATGCTCAAGGCTCCAATGGGAGCTCCTGAGCTCACGGCATCTGGGGAGAAGTAGGTGGACGCTGTTTTCCCCATGGGCTCCCTTCTCCTCCTGGTGACCAGGTACCAGGTTGCCTGTCCAGCCTCCACTGCTGTTTCCCCCCAGAACCCTTATCTCCCCCAAAGGCACAATCTGGCCACTTTCTCCAGATTCCCCCTTTTTCTTTCTTTCTTTCTTTTTTTTTTTTTTTTTTGTCTTTTTACGGCCGCACCTGCAGCATATGGAGGTTCCCAGGCCAGGGGTCCAATTGGAGCTGTAGCTGCCAGCCTACACCTCAGCCACAGCAACACCAGAGCTGAGCCACATCTGAGCCACATCTGTGACTACACCACTACAACGCTGGATCCTTAACCCACTGAGCGAAGCCAGGGAGCCAACCCAGGTCCTCATAGATATTAGTCAGGTTTGTTAACTGCTGAGCCATCATGGGAACTCCCAGATTCCCCTTTCCCTGGTGGATTCCAGTTTCTTCACACAGATGACAGACCCTAAGACCTTAGCCTGACACTGCATCCCAGCCGAGGTCAGACGGGAAGCGTAGATACAATCACGCTATCTGTGTGTCCTGGAGACGGGTGTCTGCCCTTCCTGGGTGTGGCAGAGACAAAGCGACCTGTCCCCCCACCCCCCCATCTCATTCCTCTCCTGCGCCCGCAGGAAATGCACGGTTTCCAACCTCCTCACCTCTAGGTGGCGCCAATAGAACGAGGGCGGAAGGAGTGGTCCGTGTTCTAGCCCGGAGATCCCCTCGCATCCTTGTCTTTCTTCCCTTTCTGCTGCGACCTTGGAAGCCACGCCCTGAAGAAGACAGAGGCCCGCTGTGGGTAGAGCCTGGGTCCCTGAATGACTTCGTGGCAGAGAAGCACCGCATGCTCCAAATGCACCTGCGACGTCAGTGAGCAGTAAGGCTATTTTCCTATGGAGCCAGGAGATGGCGGGGTACGGGGGGTGCTATTTGTTGCCACGCGGAGTCTGCTTTACACACACCAATATATCACGTGTTCGGACATCACCGGGGTGTTCCATTGGCTTTATCTCTGAAAGTTTCCGCTGCGGGCCCTGGGGCTGCTTCTCTGCCCTGTCCTTGACTCTCAGAATGCCAGCAGCCAAGCCGCCTGATGGGGGAAGCTGTGGTTGCTCAGATGAGGAGGATGCGAAAGAACATCGCCAGAGGGAGCCTCCCCAGCCCAGAGAAATGGCCCAGCGACCCAGGCTTCCAACTCTAATATTCATGCGACAGGTTCCCGCAGGACGCCCCGGATCCTTTCAGCATCCATTCTCCTGAGTGTGACACAGGGTGACCGTGCCTCACTCAGAGAGCTGCTTTTCTGGTTGTCATTCAACAGCTTTTTTATTTTATGGCCACACCGGCAGCATTTGAAAGTTCCCACCAGGCTGGGGGTGGAATCAGAACGGCAGCTGCAGGCCTACACCACAGCCACAGCAATGCCAGATCCCCGACCCACTGAGGGAGGCCAGGGATCGAACCCATATCCTCACAGACACTGTTCGGTTCTTAACCTGCTGAGCCCCAGTGGGGACTCCTTCATTCACTGGCTCTTTCCTGAATCATTCTCCTGCTTTCCTCCCACCAGCACTTACTGCGCACCTGCTGTGTGTCAGGCAGGGTGTTAACCCCTGGACAGAAAGGGATGGATAGAAAGTTGCAAACGCCTAATTGTTGAGAGAGAGTAGAAGCAAGGAGGGCCAGAGTTAAGGGTAGGGGATGACCACACACGCACGCGGTGTGTGCGACACGTCATCTCTGTAGGCGGGTGGGTGTGCTGTCCCTCACTGAGTGAGCTAGCACAGCAAGAGATCATCGCGGGAGTGGGGACCCTGGGACTTTGTGGGCCCTGGTTAGGGCTTTGGATTTTACTGTGAATGAGTTGGAAGCCTTTTCAGCAGAGGGGGGACCTGCACGGACTCGAGTGTGAACAGGTGGCCACATGGAGAATGGCCTGGAGGGGCAGGCAGGGAGCAGGGGCTGGTTGGGGCTTGTGTGGTGGTGGGAGGCGATGGGGATCGCCTGGACCAGGGAGTGGCAGGGGAGGCACGAGTCGTGGTTGGCTCCTGGGTGTAGGTAGAAGGCAGGGCTCGGCGTTTGCTGGGGGATGGGATGTGGGGCCGAGAGGAAGGGCGGGGTCAAGGGTTCTGGAGCCTCAGTGCCAGAAAACGGGCATGTCCCTCCTTCGTGGACTGACAGTGGAGACAGGAAGATTTCAGGCGTTCCCCTCGTGGTGCAGCGGAAACGAATCTGACTAGGAACTGTGAGGTTGTAGGTTCGATCCCTGGCCTTGCTCAGTGGGTTAAGGATCCGGAGTTGCCGTGAGCTGTGGTGTAGGTCGCAGACACAGCTCGGATCCTGTGTTGTTGTGGCTGTGGTGTAGGCCGGCCGCTGTAGCTCCAATTAGACCCTTAGCCTGGGAACCTCCGTATGCCCTGGGGTGCGGCCCTAAAAAGCAAAAAAAAAAAAAAAAAAAAAAGAAGCTCTTTAGAGGAAATAAAACAGACAAAGGAGCAAGCGGGAGGGCAGACACACAGTGTGGGTGAACTGTGATTGCCTGGCTTCCCTTGGGCTCTGGCCACAGGAGGGGCTTCGACTCCCAGGTGCTGCGGTTCTGATCCTCTTCCACTGTCTGGGTGACCAGCTTAACCTCTGAGCCTCAGCTTCCCTACCTGGGAAATGGAGCCACAGCATTGTTGATGCCACTCCCTGAAATTTTCCGAGGACCAACAGGAAACACCAGGGCCATGTCTGCCCCTGCAGCCTTCATCCCGTGCTGCCCGCCCTTCATGGAACCTTCTGCTTTAAGACAGAACATAAGTATATGTAGGAAAAAAAGTATGCACATTGGTATATATGTATATATGCACAGATACTATATGCATACACATATGAGTATTATGTGAATATATGCAAATCCACTAGCATATATGTGAAGACATGCACATGTATGTATGAATACTCTCTTAAGGCTGTATATCCGGGAGTTCCCGCTGTGGCACAGTGAGTTAAGAAATGGACTGCAGCAGCTCTGGTTGCTGCGGAGGTGCAGGTTCCATCCCCAGCCCTATGGCAGCTGTGGTCCTGAGCTGGGTGGCAGCTGCAGCATAGGTGGCAGCTGTGGCTCGGATTCAATCCCTGGCCCAGGATCTTCCATATGCCTCAGATTGGCCATAACATTGAAAAAGAAAACAGGAATATATATCCTTATACATATGATGCATAAATATATCTACATGAACACACAAGTACATACACATATACTTTTCTTTTTTTTGTCTTTTTGCCATTTCTTGGGCTGCTCCCGTGGCATATGGAGGTCCCCAGGCTAGGGGTCCAATCGGAGCTGCAGCCACAGCAACTCGGGATCCTAGCCGCGTCTGCAGCCTACACCACAGCTCATGGCAATGGCAGATCCTTAATGCCCTGAGGCCAGGGATCGAACCCACATCCTCATGGATACTAGGTGGGTTTGTCACCCCCTGAGCTGCAATGAGAATCCCATCTCCCCACTTTTTCAATTGAGTCATAAAGGAACAAAAGATTGATTATCCATGTGCTTATCCCCCAATTCCAGAAAGGAGATGTTACTGACATAGCCTAAGACCCATTTATCTTTCTCCCTGGCCATCCCAAATGGATTCGGCCTTTATAGTTAAAGTATCAAAGGACATATTCCCTAAACCATTTAGCCTGCCATTAATCTCCATACAAGTGCCATTCTTTGTATATCCTTTTTTTTTTTTTTTGGTCTTTTTACCTTTTCTAGGGCCGCTTCCCGCAGCGTATGGAGGTTCCCAGGCTAGGGGTCTAATCAGAGCTGTCACCACCGGTCTACACCAGAGCCACAGCAACACGGAATCCGAGCCACGTCTGCGACCTGCACCGAAGCTCATGGCAACACCAGATCCTTAACCCACTGAGCAAGGCCAGGGATCGAACCCACCACCTCATGGTTCCTCGTCGGATTCGTTAACCACTGCGCCACGATGGGAACTCCTCTCTGTATATCCTTTTACAAATTGCTTATGGGCAGCGTTACATGTGTGAGCTTCGCCTGGGCTTCTATGTGTAGCTCAAGCTCCTTTTCACCGTGTGAGAATATTCTGTTCTGCATGTCATAATCCATGCGTTCTGTGGATGGCCATTTAGGTTGCTTTCCTTTCCTCCCCCTGCCATAAACATTCCTTGAAGTGTCTCTTTCCCACGGTGTCCCACGATCTCGGGGCAGGCTCCCCCCAGACAGCCCACACGGGCTTCCACTAGTTGTAACTGCACGTAACCTATAGAGCAGCTGTTTCTCCCCACCCTTTGGGCCTCATCTTCTATCTGAATATTTATAGGAGATTCAGCTTAGGGATGGGATAGACTCCAGGGTTTATCTGTTGCCTGCATTCTTCCATCATAAAACGTGGCCACTCTCGCAGGTTCCCTTTCAGCTGAAGATGAGGCCATAGGGTTGACCCACTTGGGTGGGGCTGGGGATCTGGGGAGGGGGGCAGCAGGAGCCAGGAGGAGCTGCACCTACTCTTTCCGCTCAGGGCATGTCCCCCAACTCCCTGTGATCTGGGGCAAAAGAATTGTCTCGTTTTTCATCATGAACTTGGACAAGGAGGGGGATGGGAAGGGAGGAAGGATGAGAGGCTGCCTGAGGACCGGAGAAGGGGAGGAAGATTCCTAGACTGGTGGTAAGAACTGACCACAGAGCCATCGAGCCATTAATTCGGTGTACGAAGCCAGATGTCCTAGTTCAAATCCAGGATCTGCCACGTACCAGCTTGGGGATCTTGGGCACATGGCCTAACCTTTCTGTCTCACTTTGGGTTCCTTCAGAAGCAGACCTTAAGGAGTTCCCTGGTGGCCCCGTTGTTAAGGATCTGGTGCTGTCACTGTGGTGGTGCGGGTTCAATTCCTAGTCTGGGCATTTCCACTTGCTTCGGTGTAGCCAAAGGGAAAAAAAAAAAAAAGAAAGAAAGAAAGAGGAGTACCCGTCGTGGTGCAGTGGTTAACGAATCCGACTAGGAACCATGAGGTTGCGGGTTCGGTCCCTGGCCTTGCTCAGTGGGTTAAGGATCCAGCGTTGCCGTGAGCTGTGGTGTAGGTTGCAGATGCGGCTCGGATCCCGCGTTGCTGTGGCTCTGGCGTAGGCTGGTGGCTACAGCTCCGATTCGACCCCTAGCCTGGGAACCTCCATATGCTGCGGGAGCGGCCCAAAGAAATAGCAAAAAAAAAAAAAAAAAAAAAAAAGGAAGAAAGAGAAAGAAAAGCACTTGGGTACCTGTGGTTTGGGAGGTGTTTCCAAGAAACCCAGTGAAGAGATGGAGAGCAAGACAGGGAAGGAAGGGAAGCCGATGAGGAGGTATTTATGGAGAATATGGCCAGTTGGCTTGGATCTCTGTGCTACGGGGCCTCTCAGAGGCTGGGACGTTTCCCCCCTGGCTCCCATCCTCATGGAGGCATCTCTTGAACTTCCTGTTTCTCCTGAGCTGGCTGAGCAGGTGTCTGTGGTGCCAGAGAAAGTCCAGGGGCCAGAGGGGGAGGGAGGAGACGGGATGGTGGTGCAGGCTCAGTGGTTGATCAGGAGCCATCAGTCAGCTCCTATCGGTACCCGAGGCTCCACCCCTGGGGGTCCAGAACGGAGTGGGGGCATCCGTGGGATCCACTAGGGGCACCTTGACTGCGGGCGGGGATAGGGACTGTTCCTCTCGGTTGTAGCGAGGATTCCAGGAGGCCAGGCCTGGCATCGTTAGTCTCAATAAAGGTTGAGCATCCAGAACTTGCTCCGTGCGCCTCCAAGGTCATGGTGAAGAAATCGGAAATTGAGGGGATGACCTAGAACCTCGGAGGGGTGGTGTAGAGTGTACACTGGCCGTAAAATGACCGGACAGTGAGTCCACGATCCAGACCTGAAGGTCATCTCCAAGAAAGCCAGATTTCACTGTCTTGGGGGCTTCAAGCGGCCGGGTCCAGAGGGGTTGACACATTTTCTCCGTCCCCCTCCCTCCGAGCTGGATATCGGGGGGCTCTTTGCCTTGCTGGCCTCTGTCAGGCCACAATAACGACCAGGGTGGGTCTCATGGGGGAGGACCAGGGTGGGGGGACCAGTGGCCCTGCGGGGAGAGGGCAGCGAGCACGGAAGACGCAGGACAGGGACCCCACGGGGGTTAGTGTCTTGGTTCAGCGTGTGACCGAGGGGCTTCTGGGACGTGGGAATTTCAGGGTTTTTTTCCTTGTTTTTTTCTTTTTTGGCCATCCCACAGCACATGGGTTCCTGGGCTCCGAGCCGCAGTTGGGCCGGCCCGGGGATCGAACCTGCGTCCCAGCACTCCAGTGATACCGCTGATCTTATTGTGCCACAGTGGGAACTCCGGAATTTCAGTTTTAAATTTCTGTTCGGTGGAACAGTGAGCAAACCAGGGGGAGTTGGTGGTCCCTAACCTGAGGGGAAGTCATGTATGGTCAGAAACGATCCCCAAAAACCCACTTCCTCCATCAGTCCCAAGGTTTTGTGAAGAGTTCCTCTTTAGACGATTTTAGGAACTCAGGCTTGCGGGGGCCCATCCTGTTAGACCCCAGGGCACAGGAAGTCCTTTCTCAGAAGTCCTGGGGGATGGCTTCTGGGCAAGACCTTACCCCAGTCTCTGCCTCCAGCAGACCCTCCCCCTGGGCTCCTCCCTGAGAATCCAGGTGGGCTGCGACCTTTTGTCCTTGAGGTCTAAGGTGTGTGTTTTGCTACGGCTCCATCCCCCAGTGCCCAGAAGAAGCTCCAGCATTTATCAAGTTTTGCTGAGTGAGCAGGTGCAAAGCGCCGAGAGCCCTGACGGATGCTTAGAAAGCCGAGCAAGTTTAATTACTATTGGTATTTGATTGGGGCATAAAGCCTCTTTAATGGTCAGTATAGGGCAAATCAGGATGGTTCACTTTGGGGTGGGTTAAGTGGGGTTGTAGAATTACATCTTAACGGGCGCTGAGTCCTAAAGGCAGGAGGATGCTCAGGGCACGTTTGACAGGGTTCTAGAGGTTGTGGGCCAGGTTGAGGATCAGGACAGAGGCACTTTGGAGAATGGGTCCCAAGTCACAGAGGAGAAAACCAAGGCTCAGTGAGCCGAGCAAAGATTTCCTGAAGCCGCATGGATTGTAAGTAGCAGACCTGGGCTTCAACCCTGTCTTTTTTTTTTTTTTTTTTTTTTTGCCTCCCCTTGGCATCTGGAATTCCAGGCCAGGGATCAGATCCGAGCTGCTGTTGTGACTTACATCACAGTTATGGCAACGCTGGATCCTTAACCCACTGTGCCCGCCCAGAGCTTGAACCTGTGTCTCAGAGCTCCAGAGATGCTGTGGATCCTATTGCGCCATAGTGCGAACTCCTCAATCCGGTCTTCTGACTCCCGGTCCAGTCTCACTCTGAGGGGTACCCCAGGGAATTATACATTTGCAGACGGGGACAGAGGTTCTCAGCAAGGGAAAGTGGTGCCTGGGCCACAACACACATGGGGGGCGGAGCTTGAAGGAGAGGCCACTTGTGTCCTGGGGGGCGGGGTGCAGCAGTAAGAGATGGGGAGCAGGGGCGCCACCCAGGGGCCTTCCTTCCCAGGCACGCCGGGTGAAGCCGTGTGACCCCCGACATCCTGGGCTCTGGAGCCTTAGTTTCCAAGTTTGTAAACTGAAGGGAATGCTTTGAACCTGCCTCCCTCCCTGGGCTTTTGGGTGCAGGCGGGGAGAACCCCAAGACTCCCAGAGGAGAAAACATAGCCAGGGGGCTGTTTGTTATCCGCAGACTGGCCCTGGCTGCCTGCCCCATGCTTCCCAGCGCATCCCTGATGCCAGGCTGACCCGCCTGCGGGAGCCCAGGTGAGAGAGCGCCAGCGAGGGCTGGCCTGGCTCTGAGCTAGTCCAGCGGGGCCGCCCGTAGAAAGTGGCCACTGCCGATAGGTGATGGCCTTTTGAGCAAATTATTCCTCCACGTTCGCAAAGAAGAATTATTGGCCGAAAACGAGGGTATAAAACCCTGTGGGAACCGAAATCTTGGTGGGGGCGGGGGTGGGGGTGGAGTGGGGAGGGGCTGCTGAGGGCTTGGAAGCCGTCCAGCAGACTGGTTCATTTTTAATGGTCTAGGACTACAGTTCATCTGGTTAATTCAAACGAGGTGACATAATATCTTTCACTTGGACTTATTACCGCTTGGTGCTGATGCGGCTCCCAGCATTCTCTGGGCAGGATATTCGGTCATTAATGCACGTTCCTTTCTCGGGCCAAATTGAAAGTCCGCGGGAAGGGCTGCAGAGCCTCGGAAAGGAGAGATCAACCGAGAATAGGTCACATCGGGTATTAAGGAATGAAAATGAATTCATTCTTTCCTCCGTTGAATAAGCAGCTGCACTCGGGTCTCTGTGATCCATGAAATAGGCTGTCGGGAAAATAGGAAAGGGGCCGCCTTTGAACTTCACCGGTTGACGCTGCCCCCGTTGCCTTGGAGACTGGTCGCTGCTGGCCCAGGCAGGGGCCAGCGGGAGGAGGCGCTCACGTTTATCGGGCACCCACTGTGTGCTGGAGAAGAGGGAAATTCCATAGGAAGCATCTCAAAGCTGTGGTGTCTTCACTTGGGGGGGGGGTGGTGGCTGGGAAGCATCATTGTTCCCATTTTGCAGATGAGAACAGTAAGGCTCAGAAAGCTCCAGGGACTCACCCCAAGGTCACTTCGGCTCAGAGCCCTGCTTCCGCTTGAGGTGCCCAGCTTTACTGCTGGGAACGTGGCCTGAAGAGCCTCAAAGCCTCACTGTCTCCTGGGCTCAACGTGAAGTGTCAGCTTTCCACGCCGTGGATATACCCACTGTCCCTGGATCAAGCTGAGGGTTAAGCGAGGGAGTGAACTTAATGAGCTCAGCCCAGGGCTCCACGCAGAGTAATTGCTCGCCTCTCTAAGAGGAAGTGGAAAGTCTGGATGGGGGGGTGGGGCTTGGAGATGTTTAGTATGAAATTTCTCCCTTTTCTGCTTTATTTCTCTCTAAACACGATCTACCAGCCTTATCAATGTGACTTGGTTGTTTGGCTCATCGTTTGTCTCCCACCCATCTGAGTATCCACCTCAAGAGTCGTTTTGACTAGATTGCTGCTGTATCCCCAGTGCCTAGAACCAGGGCTGGGTGGGACGGGGATGAGGCAGGAGAGGCAGGTCCTGCAAGGACCTTAGGCGTCGTAGGTCCTTAGATTCTGTCTTTAGTTGAAATTTTGATATTTTGTTCATTGCATATGTTTGCATTCATATTTCATGTCCCCCCATTTCATTTTATTTTTTCTTTTTATGGCTGCATCAGCAGCATATGGAAGTTCCCGGGCCAGGGGTTGAATCGGAATTGCCGCTGCAGCCTATGCTGCAGCTTATGGCAACTGTGGATCCTTAACCCACTGAGTAAGGTCAGGGATCAAACCCGAATCTTCATGGAGACAAGGTCAGGTCCTTAACCCGCTGAGACATAATGGAAAATCCTTAAATTATTATTTTAGTAATACTGTATCAAAATACCTTGGTGCCTGAGGGTGTGTGTGTGTGTGTGTGTGTGTGTGTGTGTGTGTGTGTGTGTCTTTCTGTTTTTTTTTAGGGCTGCACCTGTGGCATATGGAGGTTCCTAGGCTAGGGGTCTAATTGGAGCTGTTGCTGCCAGCCTACGCCAGAGCCACAGCAGCACTAGATCTGAGCTGCGTCTGCAACCTATACCACAGCTCACGGCAACACTGGATCCTTAATGCACGGAACAAGGCCAGAGATTGAACCCACAACCTCATGGTTCATAGTTGGATTTGTTTCTGCTGCGCCACGACGGCAATTCCCTGAGTTGTTTGTGTGTTGATTCCTCTCTCAAATTTTGCCCTGAGTGCCTTGGTCACCTCGCCCTAGTCCCAGCTCTGCCCAGAAGGGTGCTTGACATGTAGTTACATTTCAACAAAGATTTGTAGGATGAATGCTGCCCAATTAGGTACCAAGTCTCATTTCCTGAGTCTTCAGAGGACAGATTGTCTTTCAATGAGTACTCAAGACTCTTTGTACCTGGAGGGAAGCTAGAACCCCAAACTGAGCCGCTTTTTTTTTCTTTTCTTTTTTTTTTTAGGGCCACACCTGAGGCATATGGAAGTTCCCAGTTTAGGGGTCGAATCGGAGCTGTAGCTGCTGGCCTATATCACAGCCACAGCAACGGAGGATCCTTAACCCACTGAGCAAGGCCAGGGATCGAACCTGCATCCTCATGGTTGCTAGTCAGGTTCATTCACTGCTGAGCCACGATGAGAACTCCCTGAGCTGCTTTTATGGCGCCATCCTTTGGCGACAACTGAGTATTTCTGATCTCGGTGAGCCGAGGAAGAGGGGCATGTCCCTTCCAGAATCTGATTGTGGAACCAGTTAGAACTCAGGTCTCTCCAACTGCCTCATGGGGCAATGGAAGGCAAGAAAGCCACAGGTCTCTGAAAACCTGTGCAGAATTTCACGCCCTCATTAGAGACCACCGCCCGCCCCTTCCCCTCTCCTGGATGTTTCTCGCAATTAAAAGCCACATCGGGTTGTACTGACAGTCGTTAGTGAGGTCTGGCTGTGCAGTGTCCCTGGGTCCCCTTCTCCCGAGGCTGGCACACCTGGGCTCAGCCTGTTTAGCTCTGATTCCTCCCGTGTTCCACTTCAGTGACATGTCAGGTCTTACCTCCACCTTGGCTTTATTTCCCTCCAAAGCTGAGGTTTCACCGAGTTGCAGTCTTACAATTAAGGCAGGAGTGAGAAATAACCTCCTATATAATTTAAAAGGGTAAAATTATCGATACCTTTTGCAGGCTCAGCTTTAAATCTCAGCCACCAACGACTCCCCTATTAACGGACCTAATTAAATCCATTTCTCAGGACGTCTTTGGCAAATTCCATTTTAGCAAAACTGTGGGAAGTTTAATTTGATGTGTCTCTGCTCCCCAGAGCTCCTGTAAAAATGAGGACGGGGTGGAAGCTCGTCTCTCCCGTCTGATTCTTACGAATGCACGCAACACATTGATTGAGCACCTACTGTGTGCATTGGCATTGACCTAGAGGAGGAGGCGGCAGCAGGGAAAAGACAACCACGTCCCCATTCTCATGGCCACAGGGGACTGGGGATCTTCCCTTAATTCATCCATTCAGTGAACCTGCATTGAGTCACCTCATGAGGGAGGCACTGTTGAACATGCTGCTGTCGGAGGGATGGGAGGCCGCCTGTGAGGGTCATCACTGTTTGAGGTGGTGCCCACAGTTAAAGACTGTAAATGCTGGAGTTCCCGTTGTGGCTCAGTGGTTAACGAATCCGACTAGGAACCATGAGGTTGCGGGTTCGGTCCCTGGCCTCCCTCAGTGGGTTAAGGATCCAGTGTTGCTGTGAGCTGTGGTATAGGTTGCAGACGCGGCTCGGATCCCGTGTTGCTGTGGCTCTGATGTAGGCCAGCGGCTACACCACTGATTTGACCCCTAGCCTGGGAACCTCCATATGCCGAGGGAGCGGCTCTAGAAAAGACCAAAAAAAAAAAAAATTTTTTTTTTTAAATTAAAGTGTAGTTGATTTACAATGTTTCTTCATTTTCTGTTGTATAACAAAGCAACTCAATCACACACAGTTCCCTGTGTTGTACCGTAGGGCTCCATTGCCCATCCGTTCCAAATATAAGAGTTTGCATCCCCAAACCCCAAACTGCCCGTCCATCCCACTTCCTCTCCTCTGGGAACCTCTCCATGTCCATGATCTGTTTTTGTTTTGCAGATAGGATCATCTGTGCCATATTTTAGACTCCACATATAAGTGATATCATATGGCATTTGTCTTTTTTCTTTCTGGCTTACTTCACTTAGTGTGAGAATCTCTAGTTCCATCCATGTTGCTACAAATAGCATTCGTTTATCTTTTTTATGGCTGAGTAGTATTCCATTGTGTATCTGTACCACATCTTCTGAATCCATTTACTTGTCAATGGACAATTTAGGTTGTTTCCATGTCTTGGCGATTGTGAATAGCACTGTGAAGAAATAGGGGTGCATATGTCTTTTTCAATGGAAGTTTTGTCTGGATATATGCCCAGGAGTGGGATTGCTGGATCATATGGTAGTTCTATATTTAGTTTTCTGAGGTACGTCCATACTGTTTTCCATAGTGGTTGTACCAAGTCACATTCCCACCAACAGTGCAGGAGGGTTCCCTTTTCTCCACACCCTCTCCAGCATTTGTTATTTGTGGACTTATGAATGATGGCCATTCTGACTGGTGTGAGGTGGTACCTCATTGTAGTTTTGATTTGCATGTCTCTAAGAATCAGTGATGTTGAGCATTTTCTCATGTGCCTCTTGGCCATCCATATGTCTTCTTTGGAGAAATGTCTCTTTAGGTCTTCTGCCCGTTTCTCAATTGGGTTGTTTGTCTTTTTGTTGTTGAGTTGTATGAGTTGTTTGTATATTTTGGATATCAGGCCCTTGTCTGTTGCATTGTTTGCAAAGATTCTCCTCCCTTCTGCGTGTCGTCTTTTCATTTTTTTAACAGTTTGCTTTGGCGCGCAAGAGCTTTTGAGTTTAATTAGGTCCCACTGGTTTATTTGTGTCTTGACTGTCATTCTAGGAGGTGGATCAAACAAGATGTTGCTGTGATTCATGTCAAAGAGCCTTCTGCCTGTGCTTTCCTCCAGGAGATTTTATAGTATCTGGCCTTACATTGAGGTCTTTCATCCCTTGTGAGTTTATCTTTGTGCATATTGTTAGATAGTGTTCTATTTTCATTCTTTGACATGTAGCCGAGGAGGTGGGGCTCCTATTTGTGCATCAGAAGGAATGCCTCTCCCAGTGGTGTAGAGGTCGGGTGGGATGGGGGTAACTGGAGCCAGAGAAACTGGTAAGGAAACCCATGGAGAAGCCTGGGCTCTTGGTTGCAATCATGGGGTGGAGAGAACCACCATCCAGGAGGCTGGATTGACACCATCGAGTGGGGAATCGTGTAACCTGGGCGAAGTGAGGGGAGCAGTTTAAGATGACTCCGAGTGGGTTGGGGGACTGGGTGGATGGTCATGACATTAGCTAGAGAGGGGCAAGGAAAGAAGGATTTGGGTTGAGGATGTGTTGGAGAGATTTGATTGACAGCGGTAGTCGCTGACCCTTGAAATTGTGCTCTGTCCGGGGAGAGCGACTGGGAAGTCCGCTGGAACTCCTATCATCCAGGGAGCATGGGTAGCCTCCGAGGAAGAGGGGGCAGAGGGCCAAGGGTGGCGGAGCCTTTCGGAATGTCAACACTGCATGGGCATTGGGGTTTTGAGGAGCTGAGAAAGAACTTGATGAGCGATGGCAGAAAGATAGGCGGAAAAACCGAGAGAGACAGTGATGTCTTGAAGCCGAGGAAGGAGAGGCTCTGAGAGTGGCGACGTGTTGAAAGTTGTGCAGAGGCCTCATCAAATGGAAGGCCATCTGATACATGTAGGACAAACAGCTCTGATGAGACCCTGGGGGTATAAACTAGACAGTAGCACCTTGCAGAGTGAACAGAAGAGAGATGTGTAGACGTATACGTGCTGGTCCAAGGAAGGGAAGCAAGAGATGGGTGGTACCCAGAGGGGATGTGGGTTGAGAAGAGGATGATGGCAATAATACGTGCTTATGAAGGAAGATTACACAGGGCTCTACAATGTGCAACAGAGGCACTTGACTTAGTTGGGAGATCAAGGAAGCCTTCTCTGGGGAGGTGATGTCTGAGCGAAGATCTGTGGGCTGAAAAGGGCTTAGACAGGTAAAAGTGGAAGTGGGAACATTCTAGAAAGAAGCGACAGCATGTGCAAAGACCCTGTGGTCGGAGGAAGTGTGGCCCATTTTAGTAACTGAGGCCAGGGTGGCATGGTTGCTAGAGCTTATCAAACTAAGTGAAGGAAGTCAGAATGAGAACAACAAATTTTTTTATTTTTATTTTTTTAGTCTTCTCTCTTTTTAGGGCTGCAACCATGACATATGGAGGTTCCCAGGCTAGGGGTCGAATTGGAGCTGTATCCACCAGCCTACGCCAGAGCCACAGCAACGCCAGATCCAAGCCTCGTCTGCGACCTACACCACAGCTCACAGCAACGCTGCATCCTTAACCCACTGAGCGAGGCCAGGGACCGAACCCGCAACCTCATGGTTCCTAGTCAGATTCGTTTCCGCTGCGCCACGATGGGAACTCCAAAAGACAAATATTTATATGCTATAACTTATAGGTTGAAGTAAAAAAAAAGAAAAGGTGCAAATGAACGTATTTACAAAACAGAAACAGACTCACAGACATAGAAAGGAAATTTAGGATTACCAAAGGGGAAGAGGGAGAGGGATAAATTGGGAGTATGGGATTAACAGATGCACACCGCTAGATGTAAAATAAACAGCAGAGATTTACTATACAGCACAGAGAACTATATTCAATATTTTGATAGGAACTATAATGGAAAGGAATAGAAAAAAGAATATATATACTTTTTTTTTTTTTTTTTTGTCTTTTGTCTATTAAGGGTCACACCTGTGGCATATGGAAGTTCCCAGGCTGGGGGTCACATCAGAGCTGTAACTGCCGGCCTACACCACAACCACAGCAACTTGGGATCTAAGCTGCATCTATGACCTACACCACAGCTCACAGCAATGCCAGATCCTTAACCCACTGAGCAAGGCCAGGGATCGAACCAGCGTCCTCATGGATACTAGTCAGGTTCACTAACCACTGAGCCACGACAGGTATTCTTATATATATGAGATATGTTTTATATATATATATATATATAAAGAATACATATATATATACACAAATATACATGTATATAAAACACTGAATCACTTTGCTGTACACCCGAAACTAACACAATATTGTAAGTCAACCATACGTCAATTAAAATAAAGAGGCATTCCCATTATAGCTCAGTGATAAAGAACCTGATTAGTGTCCATGAGGACATAGGTACAATCCCTGGCCCCCCTCAGTGGATTAAGAATCTGGGGTTGTCGTGAGCTGCAGTGTAGTTTGCAGATGTGGCTAGATCTGGTGTGGCTGTGGCTGTGGTGTAGGCTGGCAGCTGCATCTCTGATTCGACCTCTAGCCTGGGAACTTTCATATACCGTGGGCACAGCCCTAAAAAAAGAAAAAGGCAAAAAAGAGAGGGTGAGCTGTAGTGCTGAATATTGCTGAAATAGGAGACAATGGAAGGAGTAAAAACTTTCTTTTTTGGATCTTTTTAGGGCCGCACCTGCAGCATATGGAGGTTCCCAGGCTAGGGGTCCAATTGGAGCTGTAGCTGCCAGCCAACACCACAGCCACAGCAACGTGGGATCCGAGCAGAGTCTGCGACCTACACTATAGTTCACGGCAACGCCGGATCCTTAACCCAGTGAGTGAGGCCAGGGATCAAACCCGTGTCCTCTTGGATGCTAGTCAGGCTCGTTAATCACTGAGCCATGACAGGAACTCCAGGAGTCAAATTTTTATGAGTCTGTTCTTTTCCTGAAGAAGAATTCAGAGACCAGAAGCGTGAATGTCTTTATTAGTCGTGTGGCAAGTTGGTGGCACAACTCCCTGTGTCGGTTAGCTGGTGCTGTGTAAGAGAGAACTCCAAAAGCAAGCTATTCAGTCCATCTAAGATATTATTTCTTATGAATCTACAGTTTGGGTATGTTGTCTTGCTCATCTGGACCAGGCTTGGCTGATCTTAACGGGACTTGTTCACGGTCAGCTGGTAGACCGCCCAGGAACTGGCTGCTCTAGAAAGGTCTCAGCTGGGACAGTCTGTCTGTGTTCCACGTGGTCTTGTCCTCCAGGGGGCGAGCCCAGGTGGAAAGGTCCAGGAAGAGGGAATAGCAGGTGCAAAGGCCCTGAGGTGAGAGCAAGCTTGGCGGTTTGAGAAGAGCCAGGAGGCCAGTGTGGCTGAGACGGCATCCATAGGGAGGAGCAGTGGAAGATGAGATCAGAGAGGTCGTGTGGGTGGGAGGTGGGGAGAGGGCCAGGAGCATCTCGGAGACCACTGTCAGGATTTTTGCTTATAGTTTCATTTTTATTTTTTACATTTTTAATTTATTTTTTGTACATTTGTTTTTTATAATTTTTTATTTTTGCTTATATTTATTATTTATTTTATTATGTGTATTTAATATATTTATATATTCATTTATTTTGATTATATTTATTTATATTTTATTATGTATTTAATATATTTAATATATTATATATTTGTTATTTTGTTTTTGATTATTTATGTTTTTAGAATATATATATTTAATATATATTTAGTATGTTTATATATAGTATACAATTATTGTTTTATTATTTATTTTTTTATTATATTTATTGTTTTTATTGTGTATTATATATTTGATATGTTTATATATTTATTTTTATTATTTATTATCTTATTTTTATTACATTTGTTATTTTATTATGTATTTATTATATATTTGATATGTTTATGTATTTATTTGTATTATTTTATTATCATATTTTTATTATGTATTTATTATATGATATATTTATATACTTTATTATTATTTTATTATTTGTTATCTTATTTTTATATTTATTATTTATTTTTATTATATATTTATTATATGATATATTTATATACTTATTTATTATTATTTTATTATTTGTTATCTTATTTTTATATTTATTATTTATTTTTATTATATATTTATTATATGATATATTTATATACTTATTTTTTATTATTTTATTATTTATTATCTTAGTTTTAAGTATATTTGCTTTTGCTCATATATTTATTTTTGCTTATACTTTTATTATCGTCAGGCTTATTTTCTGCTGGGTTACTCCCGTTGCGCTTCCACTCCACGGAGGAGGTTTTGCATTTCATCTGGTCGTGCTGATGTGGACGTGGCTTCTCCCCTCCCTGTGCAGACGTTTCCGATATCCTGGTCCCGCTGGGTGGTGCAGGGTGGGTCCGTGCACAGATCCGGAAATCACACCTGCTGTTCCTTAAAGCCCCATCCTCCGGGCCAGGAGCTTATGGCCCTCAGGCCACATCTGGTCCACTGCCTGTCTTTGTAAATAAACTTTGATTGGAATGCAGCCATGCCCATTCATCTCCCTGCTGTCTGTGGCCTCTTCTGTGCTACAACCGCAGAGCTGAGTAGTTGCGACAGCGACCTGCCATGTGGCCTGCAAAACCTTAGATATTTATTATCTGATCCTTGAGCAATAAAGTTAAACCTTCTGGAACTTAAGGAGGAAAGACTTTCAGTTCTCTCCTGCTTCGAAAGGTGGGGAAGTTCACGTCTGTGGGTTTGCCTGTGGGCCAAGAGGCTGTAAGAGCATGCACATTCACCCTGGGCTCTGATTGCCAGCATCTCGCTCCCCTCATCCCTGCCTCCCTGGGCTGACCTGTAACCCCGCTCCAGGATGCAGTGATACATCTGATGTCTTAGTCTGCTTGGGCTGCTAGAACTAAATACCAGAGACGGAGTATGTTCGAAGCTGGGAAGTCCAAGATCAGGGTGCCAGCATGGTCACATTCCTGGTGACGGCTCTCTTCCTGGCTTGCAGCGGGCCACCTTCTCACCCACCGTGTCCTCCAGGCAGGGGGCAGGGGAGGGGGGAAGAGAGCGAGCAGGCCCACTCTGGTCCCTTCCTCTTCTTTTAGGGACACTAATCTCATCGGGGGGGCCCCACTTTCATACTCTTATTTTATTTTATTTTTTATTTTTTTGTCTCTTTGCCTTTTCTTGAGCCGCTCCTGTGGCATATGGAGGTTCCCAGGCTAGGGGTCTCATCTGAGCTATAGCCGTTGGCCTACGCCACAGCCACAGCAACAAGGGATCCGAGCCGTGTCTGCGACCCACACCACACCACAGCTCATGGCAATGCCGGATCCTTAACCCACCGAGCAAAGCCAGGGATCGAACCCGCAACCTCATGGTTCCTAGTTGGATTTGTTAACCACTGCGCCACGATGGGAGCTCCCTCACCTTCATACTCTTATCCAAACTGATTCACCTCCCAAAGGTCCCCCTTCCCAACACCACCACATGAGATGATGTGAACTTTGCGGGAATGCTTCACTCAGTCTACAGCACGTAATAGCTGCTCTCTTTCTACCTACACCCCTCTTGGAGTTAACAGGGGGTAGTAGGGCAGTGTAGGTGGTGGGCGAGAACACAGTCTCTGGAGTCAGTGTTCCTGAGTTGAAGTTCCCTGTAATCTTGGGAGGAATCTCAGAACATCGGTTTTCTCAGCAAAAGGGCCAGTAACACTTCCCACCTCTTAGGGTTGCTGGGCGGTCACAGTCAGCATCCACTGTGCTTAGCCATGGTTGGCAAATAGCAAGTGCCCTGTTTTAAACTGTGACTACAGGCGTTCCTGTCATGGCACAGTGGAAGTGAATCCGACTAGGAACCATGAGGTTGTGGGTTTGATCCCTGGCTTCACTCAGTGGGTTAAGGATCCGGCCTCGCCATGAGCTGTGGTGCAGGTCACAGATGCGGCTCGGATCTGGCATTGCTGTGGCTGTGGCATAGGCCGGTGGCTATAGCTCCGATGTGACCCCTAGCCTGGGAATCTCCATATGCCGAAGGAGCAGCCCTAAAAAGCAAAAAACAAACAAACAAAAAAACTGTGACTACAAAATGAATGCCAGGAAACCACCCTTCTCTCCTTTCTGGGGAAACAAGAAAACCCTCCGGCAAATAGAGACAGTGAAATCTGTAAGTCCACATTCAGCCCCTCTCCATCATTTCTGCAACTCTGGGCAGGATACCTGATTTCAGAAAAGCAGAAGAAAAAAAAATCAATACCTCCAAGCTTGCAGCCAATACCATCTCAGAAGTGGCAATTTCATCTCGACCGCGTGCGCCTGCATCACTGATCGTGAGCTCAACACGAGGGTGGTGACGCGTTTGGGGGTGAAGGGGTGGCTCGTAAAAATGACCGATGCGGATATTAATGATTTCTTCTGTTAATGCGGCGTGGCTGCCCCTGAGCATCCTATTCGTCAGCGTCCAGGAACCCATTAGGAGGAGGCTGGGTGCAAGGCATCGGGGGTGGCGTGGGGATGCGGTGGGAATGAAGATGAATCTCGGAGCACAGTATTGATTGGTTTTGCCAGGAACGGCCGCTTTCTGTTTGAAAATATGGAAAACGAATAAGTGAGCTGGCTTGGTGAACGGTGCCCCACCGGGAGCCCTGGTGCTTCAGCCACGTGTGCCAACAGGCTCTGAGCAAATACAGGGAGAGGCGAGGGTTTGCCGAGAGCGGTGGTGTGGCTTGGGCTGCGGGTCCGAGGACCCTGCCCAGGAGGGCCTTGGGAAGCAGTGGCAGGTGTCCTGGATGTCAGGTGAATTCTCCATCGAATTTTGGCTCTGCCTCCTGCTAGCTGCGGGGCCTTGGACATTCATGCAATCTCTCCGAGCTTGAGTGGCTTCAACTGGCAGGAAGTGGGCAGAAAAGGATCAAGGAGACGATTCGGTCAGATCAGGTATGTCTGCCACGGGCGCTCCCTCCTGTGCTGTGAGGTATTGGGCATGTTTTCTGACCTCTCTGTGCTTCGGATGCCCCTTCCCTCACTCGGCGATAATAACCTTCAGTTATGGAAAAATGGTAGCTTTTATAACCACTCAACATTCCACGAATATTGATTATGCACTTCCCACGTGCCCATTACTATTTTAAGTGCCTAGGGTAGAGCTGTGAACAAAACGGAGAAACGTCCCTTCACTCATAGAATTTATTATTATTATTATTATTACATTATTATTTTCCTATGGCTCTCCCAAATGCGCCACCAACATTTGTTGAAAAACTATCCTTCCTCCCCTGAGTTGCCTTTGCACCTTTGTCAAAGATCAAACTACTTCTGGGATAGTTTGTTGCTAGTAACACAGTCTTTTTTTAAAAAAAAATTATATTTTTGTTAAAGCATAGTTGATTTACAATGTTGTGCCAATTTCTGCTGTATAGCAAAGTGACTATATATAATATATATATAGACGATGATAGAAGATTATATAAAACTATATATAGTATCTATTATATATTATCTTTTTTTTTTTGCTTTTTAGGGCCACACTTGCGGCATATGGAGGTTCCCAGGCGAGGAGTCGAATCAGAGCTACAGCTACTGGCCATGGCCACAGTCACAGCAACGCCAGATCCGAGCCATGTCTGTGGCCTACATCACAGCTCATGGTCACGCTGGATCGTCAACCCACGGAACAAGGCCAGGGATCGAACCCGCAACCTCATGGTTCCTAGTCGGATTCGTTGCTGCTGCGCCACGACGGGAACTCCAGTATTATCTGTATGTATTATCTTCTATCATGGTCTATCCCAAGAGACTGGATTTAGTTCCCTGTAGTAACACACAGTCTTGATT
Organism: Sus scrofa; assembly: GCF_054392235.1. Lineage (NCBI taxonomy): Eukaryota > Metazoa > Chordata > Mammalia > Artiodactyla > Suidae > Sus > Sus scrofa. Next base: position 19,650,984 of record NC_139385.1, read on the forward strand.
ACTGTACCTCCATAGTAAGCCTTAAAAGTGGGTAGTGTAATTTCTCCCACTTTATTCTTCTTTTCTAGCTTTTTCAAGTTCTAATTCCTTTGCCTTTCATTATATGTTGCAAAATAAGCTTGCCTAGGGAGTTCTATTTGGCTCAGTAGTAACAAACCAGACTAGTGTCCATGAGGATGGGGGTTCGATCCCTGGCCTTGCTCAGTGGATTAAGAATCCGGTGTTGCTGTGAGCTGTGGTATAGGTCACAGACACAGCTCAGGTGTGGCGTTCCTGTGGCTGTGGATGTGGCTGGCAGCTGCAGCTCTGATTCAACCCCTAGCCTGGGAACTTCCATATGCAGCAGGTGCAGCCCTAAAAAAAGACAAAAAATAAAAATAAAAATAAAATAAAATAAGCTTGCCTAGATCTACAGAAAAAAAAAAAATCTTCCTGGGATTCTGATGGGAACTGTGCTCGCTCAACCTGTATATCGATCTGGGGAGAACTGACGTCTTGACGATGTTGAGTCTTTCAATCCATGAACATAGTACATTTCTCCATTTATTTAGATCTTTTTTGATGTCTTTCATCGCTATTTTGTAGTTTTTAGCATACACCCCCCTGTAATATTTTGCTGGATTTATTCCTAAGCATTTCTTATTTCTGAGCAATTGTAACTGGTATGTAATTCCCGTTTCTACGTGTTCATTGCAAGTGTATAGACACTGAGTTTGGTATGTTGGTCCTGCATCCAAACTCAATTCTTCGTTCCAGGAGTTTGTGCATATATATATTCCTTGGAATTTTTTCCGCAGATAATCATGCCATCTGCAAACAGGGACAGTTTTATTTCTTCCTTTCTAGTCTCAATTTACTATCCTTGCATCAGAAGTCCTACCCCCAATGCTTGAAGGAGCCAGGCTGGTGGAGACTGTGGCACATGCGTGCCCTTGCCCAGCAAAGGGGGCTGCTGCCCCTGGCTCTGTAAATCCAGAGCTTCAGATTGTTAACCAATTTCGATGGGAAATTTGCTGCTATTTAAACGTCGGTCAGCTATTCAAATCTGTAAACACTTTGCAGGGCCAGACAAAACACACCTGTGGACCGAACTGAGTTTACACCCGTTTGCAACCGGGCATAATCGGTATTCTTCAACAGAAGCACCTGCTCCTACTGCCTGATGGCTCCAGTGGGCAGGTTCAAGGGTTGTGTTGGGAAGCCTGTGCCGTGGATGCGCACCAGGTTTCCAGGATGGATGAGAGAGCGACTGGGGGCAAAGTTTAAATGGCATCAGAAAGGTTATCTGTGGGATTCCTGTGGCTCAGAACCATCGGGCTGGGTATTTCATCTCAGGGAGGCGAGCCTGGGGCTGTGGCTACAGAGTAATTGGACTGATGACAAGGGAGGGGATGGCAGGACTGGACAGGACAAAACCTGGGAAAACTACAGAAAGTGGCTGAGTTGTCTGGGTGCAAAATAGAAGAAGCGATAGCACAGTGGTAGCCAGGAATGAGTGTCTGTGACATGCTGCATATGATGCAGGGTGCTTCTCTCCCCTCCCCTCCCCTCCCCTCCCTTTCCCTTCCTCCTCCTGTTCCCTCCCTTCCTCGCTTCCTTCCTTAGATACAGTATATTCAGGGTCTCCTCTGTGCCCAGCACTGTCCTAGGTGCTCCCCTCTTACTTATTCTTTACATGGTCCTGTAAGCCAGGCATGGTTCCTTCCATCTCCCGAAGAAGGGAACTACATTTGGGGGAGATTCAGTGACTTGCCTGTGGCCCCAGATCCGACTTCAAAGACCATGTGCTCTTGGCACCCTGTGTGCCCTGATAGCCCCATCAGGTACCACACACACCTCTGGTGTATCCTGACAATCTTTGCTTCCAAGAGTGCCAGTTGGGTGGGAGAAATGTAGCAGGAGCAGAACCCCCATGGCTGTTGAATCCATGCATCTGGCAGAATGTGACTCGAGTTGTCTATACAATGGCAGGAGGCATCATCAGGAGGACCAGGGACCATGAGCCCCGTATAACCCATTTACCAAGAGACAGGAAGAGCCCAGGCAGTGCCCTAGCATCTTAAGAGTATTTATTCCCACTCCTGGGGTGATTGGTGGTGAAGGAAGCCTGGGTGTAGGGCTCAGAGAGGCTTTGTCTCTGATTCTGGATGAGAAATTTAACGCCCAGACACCCCAGATGGGTTGGGAAGAGCTGCTGGCTTCATGTCGCACCTTAGTCAGACTTGGCTGGAATAAAGAAGGCTGGATCTTGGGTACAGCTGGTTGGCACTCAGGACCTGATCCTGAGGATCTCTGGGGAGAGACACCCTCCTGAGGCTCCTACTCCTGTTCTGATTTCAATCTGCTTTCTCATAGGTGACTAAGCAAACAGTGGGAACGGAAGGGAGGAAAATGGCTTGAGGAAGAGTCTATTAATCAGGACTCTTTGGATTACAAGTGACAGAAACTTGACTTTAACTTACTTATGCAGAAGAGGGGGTGGGGGCACTTGCGGAGCCAAGAGCTGCAGGGAATAAATTTTGCCTTCAGGCATAGCTGGATCTAGGTGCTCAAACAATGTCTTCGGAATATGTCTCCATCTTTCATCTCTGCTTCCCTCTCTGCACTGGCTTCTTCCTCAAACTGTCATTGCTTTCAGCAACTTGGGGTGACATCAGTTTTAATTTTACTCATCTTATGGAAAGAGACGGATTTCTTCCTGGAGGTTCCAACGAAGGTCCAAGAAGTGGAATCTTTTGGCCTGGCTTTGTTTGTATACTTGCCTCTGAACGAATCGTTGCCAGGACAGGCATGGAATGAGCTGGTTGGCTGAGCCTGCATCACATGCCCTTCCACTGGACTTAATGGGGAGGGGTGACCGTCAGCCTCAACTGAACCAGGAAGAGGTGGTTCCATAAAGGAATCCAGAGATGTTGCTCCCTGGGGGAAACACATACTGGATAGAATCTTTTCCCTTCTGGAGTTAATGGGAATGTTGTCAAAGTCCGGCTTACAAGAGAACTAGGATTTGAAAATATTCTGTGATCCAGGGACAGCTTTGTCGCTTGCCCCTTTCCTGTACATTCTATTTTATTTGTCATGCTCTCTGCAGACAGACGTTCTCTGCCTCTCTGCACACATCCTTGGTCTTGCAGATTCCTACCCTGTGTCTCCAGCCATGAGATGAGCCCATATGGACAAGTGTGGGGGTCCCGATTCCCAAGAGACTAGTAGGGTATCTGTTGGGGTCTGTCCAGCTTCCATCCAAGCAAGCGGTGCCTTGCTATTCCTGCAGGACCTGCCTCATTCATCCTCACTCCACCGCCGAGTCCATGCAGTAGAGGCAGGAATCGTCCCCTCCCTGCCCCACACCTCCAGCTCCAAGAATGAACCTGTGATCCAGACAAGGTCAATCAGAGAGTCCAGGTACTATGATTTTTTTTTCAGGGATGGTCACACGAGCCAGGTACGATCCTGGGCTTTGGCTGGGACTTTTGGGAGAGATATACACTCTTTGTGCTGAGTTGCAAAGGTTGGTAGGATATGAGCCTAGATGGGTAGAGTTCATTTGTGCCACTGAAGAAAAAGCCAACACATATGGACACAGAGTCAACGCAGTCTCAGTGACATTTTTTTTCTTTTTTCTTTTTTTTTTTTTTGAGCATCCGGATCCATCTAAGCCTGAGGCTCTTCCCTCCTAGGATTCTTGTTTGCATGAGCTGGGTCACTGCCAATTTGCTCAGGCCAGTCGGAGCTGGAGGTCTATGGTTTGCAATCAGGAGTCCCTATGAGGGTCCAGAGAGGCTGTGAGGGTCCCACCCTTAGGCTGGTGGTTGTCCTCATCCGGGTCATGTGATCAACATGGCTATGGGTGGAGGGGCAATTTTTAGGGTGGAGGTTTGTCCCCTGGGCCAAGCTTGCTGGTTTGGGAGAACTTGGCAGGTACTCAGAGAGAAGCGGAGCTGGGTGGACCAGGCTGGGGTTTGGAGAGGTGGGGCCCTGGGAGTATAATCTGTCAGGCCTCCTCCAGGCACATGGGGGCAAGATACATCCTAGCTCTGTCCACTGGTGAAACGACACCGCCCATGGGGGTCAGACCTGGCTCAGGGCCTCAATCGGAAATATGCCTGTAGGAGTTCCCTCTGTGGCTCAATGGGATTGACGGCATCTCGGGAGTGTTGGGACGCAGGTTTGATCCCCGGGCCGGCACAGTGGGTTAAGGATCAGCGTTGCTGGGAGTTCCCTTCATGGCTCAGTGGTTAACGAACCTGAGTAGGATCCGTGAGGTTGCAGGTTCAATCCCTGGCCTCGCTCAGTGGGTTAACGATCCAGCGTTGCCATGAGCTGTGGTGTAGGTCGCAGATGCAGCTGGGTTCCTGAGTGGCTGTGGCTGTGGCGTAGGCCGGCAGCTACAGCTCCGATTGGACCCCTAGCCTGGGCACCTCCATGTGCCACAGGTGCGGGCCAAAAAAGCCAAAAGCCAAAAGCCAAAAAAAAAGAAAAAAAAAGATCGATGTTGCTGCAGGTGCAGCTTAGGTCCCAACTAACTGTGGTTTGGTCTGATCCCTGGCCTGGGAACTCCATATGTGGCAAAAAAAAAAAAAAAAAAAAGAGAGAGAGAAAGAAAGAAAAGAAAGAAATGTGCCTGCAGCTTGAGGACCCGAGGCTTGGAGGGGCGTGCCACAGCCCTAGAATCTGACACCTCCTGGGGATGTGGCGAGGGTCCCAGAGGACGCTGGGCAGGTGGGCCACTGCCGCCCACCCCCACCACACCACAGTGGATGCACCCACGCACGTGAAGGGTCCTGGGGAATTTCTTCAGCCTGAGTGACATGTGTGTGGTGGACCCCATCTGGTTGCCAAGGCAGCGACTGGCCAGCTCCAAGTCCACCCTCTGAACACCCCATCACTGGCAAAGAAGGCCGTTAATAGCCTTTTCATTCTGTCCCTTCCTCCTTCTGCCCGGGTGTCCGTATGGACAATTAGGAAAAGACAATTTGATGCTGAAGAAATTAATTGCGTTTGCCAAATGGGCTTGAAACAGGCTGTGTCTCTGTCAACATAACAGATGACAGTACTCAGGAAGTGAACACTGTTGACTGTTGACACAATCGTCTCTGGCTGTGGAGTGGCTGCGATTGTGGGGGAGAGAGGTGGGGGTTGGAGAGCGGGGCGCGGAGCTGGCAAACACATCCCACATCATCTCTTCAGGGATCAGTTTCTTCCTCCGTAAAATGGGTAGCAGGTGGAGTGAGCTAGTCCATATCAGTGAGCAATAAACTGCTGTGAGAATCTGCTTCAAGGTATGGACTGTTGGAGTTCCTGTCGTGGCTCAGCGGTTAACGAACCCCACTAGCATCCATGAGGACGCGGTTCGATGTCCCTGCCAGCACAGTGGGTTAAGGATCGGCGTTACTGGGAGTTCCTGTTGGGTTAATGAGCCCAACTAGGATCCATGAGAATGTGGGTTTGATCCCTGGCCTCAATCAGTGAGTTAAGGATCTGGCGTTGCCGTGAGCAGTGGTGTAGGTCACAGACGTGGCTCAGATCTGGCATTTGCTGTGGCTGTGGCATTAAGTTGGTGGCTATAGCTCCGATTGGATCCCTAGCCTGGGAACCTCCATATGCTGCTTGTGAGGCCCTAAAAAGACAAAAAGATGGGGACAAAAAAAAAAGGTATGGACTGTTCCCCAGACACAGACATAGGTGCGTCTGTACCTCTGGTCACTACAACTTTATACATAATTTTACGAGGCTGTGGGCGTCCTGGAAGCTTTTTATGGACCGTGGGTTCAGCACTTCTGGATTACGTGAGAAACAGCACCGGGACTCAAAAACTAAGTTCAACAAAGTTTTTTTTTTTTTTTTTTTTTTTTTAAGGTCTACACCTGAGGGGAAGTTCCCAGGCTAGGGGTCGAATTAGAGGTGCAGCCACCGCCTACACCACAGCCACAGTGACACGGGATCCAAGCCGCATCTGTGACCTACACCACAGCTCACAGCAATGCCGGATCCTTAACCCACCAAGCGAGGCCAGGGATTGAACCTGCATCCTCGTGGATACCAGTCAGGTTTGTTAATGCTGAGCCCCAGTGGGAACTCCTCAACAAAGTATTTTTAGCCAATCTGATGAGAGTCAATTTTTCCCCACCACTTGTTGGCTGTGTGCGCTTGGCCAAGTGGCTTAACATCTCTGTGCCTCTATTTTCTCATGTGTGAAAGGGCAGCTGCTGAGACGAGTAAAGGAGAGGTATCCAGAGAGGGCACAGCCGAATGCTCTGCACATAGTAAATACTTGCAAGTCACATGGCCATGCAGACATGACCATCTAGGGTCCAGGAAGCTTCTCTCATTGTTTTTTCTAGGACTCCTGCCTTCTCTCTTCCCCCCTCAAGCCTTCCTGGGGAATCTATTTGTCTCTCTCTCTTTTTTTTTTTTTTTTTTTTTTGGCTTTTTGCCATTTCTGGGGCTGCTCCTGTGGCATATGGAGGTTCCCAGGCCAGGGGTCGAATCAGAGCTGTAGCCACTGGCCTATGCCAGAGCCACGGCAATGCAGGATCCAAGCCGAGTCTGCAACCTACACCACAGCTCACGGCAACGCCGGATCCTTCACCCACTGAGCAAGGCCAGGGATCGAACCTGCAACCTCATGGTTCCTAGTCAGATTCGCTAACCACTGAGCCACGACGGGAACTCCCATTTGTCTCTCCTTGTTTCTTTCCCGTTCTAGGATGGAGTCTTGCAGGAACAAGTCCCCTTCCTGCCTCTGCCTCCAGGCAGGCACCCCTGCTGCTCCTACAGATGCTGGAGGTGAGTGAATCTGGGAGACAAGGTGAGCAGGTGTCCTGCCTCTGTCTCTTGTGCTTTTCTGCCTGTTTCATTCTTCCTTTCACTGCCTGCCTGCCCGTGGTCTCTGCCGCCACCTCTGATCTCGGCCAGGCTCTCCCTCGCTCCATTTCCATTTAATAATCATCGCAGCTGATGAATGGAGGGCCCACCCCATGCTGGGCTCTGTGCTCAGGATCTTTTGTTCTTTAAATCCTTGTAACAGCTTTGATGAAGTAGGTGCTGGGTTTTTTTTTTTAAGGCTGTACCCACGGCATATGGAGGTTCCCAGGCTAGGGGTCCATTCGGAACTGTAACCACTGGCCTACGCCAGAGCCACAGCAACACGGGATCCAAGCTGTGTCTGCGACCTACACCACAGCTCATGGCAATGCCGGATCCTTAATCCACTGAGCGAGGCCAGGGATTGAACCTGCGTCCTCATGGATGCTTGTTGGGTTTGCTGACCGCTGAGCCATGACGGGAACTCCAGGTGTGGTTTTTCTATGCATTCAGTAAATCCTTTTTTTTTTTTTTTTTTTTTGTCTTTTTCCTATTTCTTGGGCCGCTCCTGCGGCATATGGAGGTTCCCAGGCCAGGGGTCGAATTGGAGCTATAGCCATCGGCCACAGCCACACAGGATCCGAGCCGCATCTGCAACCTACACCACAGCTCATGGCAACGCCAGATCCTTAACCCGCTGAGCAAGGCCAGGGATCGAACCCGCAACCTCATGGTTCTTAGATTCGTTAACCATTGCACCACAATGGGAACTCCGCATTCAGTAAATCTTTATTAGGCACCGGCATGATTCCAGACTCTCATGAGAGCTGATGTTATGGTGGAGAACATAACGCCCAGCCTGTAGAGGAGTTTGTCTCCCAGCCTCTGGATGAGGAAACTGAGGTTTAGATGCATGAGTGATGCATCATGGGTAAGAGGCTGTATCAAGACTTGCTACAAATCTCTCCAAAACCAGGCTCCGGGCAAGATCTAAACCACTACATTCGATGGCCCCTTGTAGGGCTCACAGCCTGGTCAAGGACAGAGATAATTCACTATGTAAAAGTACAGTAGGATCAACACTGGCACAGTGGCGTGGTGAACAGAATGGTCCCCAAAGTCCACTTTCTAATCTTGGAACCTGCGAATGTGTTACCTGACCTGGCAAGACAGCAGATGTGATAGCAAACGAATCTTGAGGGAGTTCCCACTGTGGCTCAGTAGCTTAAGAACCTGACTAGTCCCCATGAGGATGCAGGTTCGATCCCTGGCCTTGCTCAGTGGCTTAAGGATTCAGCGTTGCCGTGAGCTCTGGTGTAGGTTGCAGACGCAGCTTGGATCTGGCGTTGCTGTGGCTGCGGCTGCGGCCGGCAGCTGCAGCTCCGATTGGACCCCTAGCCTGGGAACCTCCACATGCTGCAGGTGCGGCCCTAAAAAGAAACGAACAAAACAAAACTAAGAATCTTGAAACGGAAGGTGATCCTGGATCATCCAGGTGGGCCCAGTGTCATCACAATCGTCCTTATAACAAGGAGGCAGGAGGGTCAGAGTTAGGGAAGGAGATAGGACGACAGGAGCAGTGGTCAGAAGCATACCAGAAGAAGCTACGTGGCTGTCTTTGGAGATGGAGGAATGGGCTATGAGCCAGTAAATGGAAGTGGCTTCTAGAAGCTGAGAGAGGCAAAGCATTGGAGGAAGCAGGTTTTCCTGTTAGAGTCTGTAGAAGAATGCAGACCTGCTGGCACCTTGATGTGAACCCACCCAGACTCGCATCGCATGTCTGACCTCCAGAACTGCAGGTAATACAATGGCATGGCTTGAAGCCACTAAGTTTATATATATATAATAATATATACAATATATATATAATGATTTCTATTATTTTCCATCATAGCTGGTTTACTGTGTTCTGTCAATTTTCTACTGTACAGCATGGTGACCCAGTTACACATACATATATATATATATATTCTTTTTTCTCACATTATCAGGCTTTATCATAAGTGACTAGACATAGTTCCCAGTGCTACACAGCAAGATCTCATTGCTAATCCATTCCAGAGGCAATAGTTGGCATCTATTAATCCCAAACTCCCCCTCCCCCTTGGCAACCACAAGTCTATTCTCCAAGTCCATGAGTTTCTTTTCTGTGGAGATGTTCATTTGTGCCGTATATTATGTTCCAGATATAAGTGATATGATATGCTGTTTGTTTTTCTCTTTCTGACTTACTTCACTCAGTATGAGAGTCTCTAGTTCCATCCATGTTGCTGCAAATGGCATTAGTTTGTTCTTTTTTATGGCTGAGTCGTATTCCACTGTGTATATATACCACATCTTCCTAATCCAATCATCTGTTGATGGACATCTGGGTTGTTTCCACGTCTTGGCTGTTGTGAATAGTGCTGCAATGAACATGCAGGTGCATGTGTCTTTTTCAAGGAAAGTCTTGTCTGGATATTTGCCCAAGAGTGGGATTGCTGGGTCATATGGTAGTTCTATGTATAGTTTTCTAAGGTACCTCCATACTGTTCTCCATAGTGGCCGTACCAGCTTACATTCCCACCAACAGTAAAGGAGGGTTCTCTTTTCTCCATACCCCCTCCAACATTTGTTATTTGTGGACTTAGTAATGGTGGCCATTCTCACTGGTGTGAGGTGGTATCTCGTGGTAGTTTTGATTTGCATGTCTCTAATAATCAGTGACGTTGAGCATTTTTTCATGTGCTTGTTGGCCATCTGTGTATCTTCCTTGGAAAAAATGTCTATTCAGGTCTTTTGCCCACTTTTCCACTGGGTTGTTGGCTTTTTTGCTGTTTGAAGGCACTAAGTTTGTGGCAACCTGTTATAGCAGCAGCAGCAGCAGGACACTGACACAAATGCTTGGTCTGTTGTGCCAGGCAACAGGAAAAAGAGCACTGAAGGGCCCGCTGGCGTTTTATTAGAAGCCGCAAGAAGAAGCCAGGCGACAGACTCCAATAGCGCCCACTGCCAGCTTCATGGGCACACTTCGTACTACTGTCCATGTCACCAAAGCCAAGAATGTTGCCAAGCTCCCTGTCACTTTAAAACAAGATCCTCAATGTTCTCAATCTGTGTTCCCCATTTCCCTTTTTTTTTTTTTTAGGTCCCCACCCTGCTCGTATGGACGTTCCCAGGCCAGGGGTTGAATCTGAGCTGCAGCTGCCGGCCTCCAGCACAGCCACAGCAACACCAGATCCGAGGCTCAGGCAGAGTTCCCGTTGTGGCTCAGCAGGTTAAGAACCCAATATAGTCTCTGTGAGGATGTGGGTTCGATCCCTGGCCTCGCTCAGTGGGTTAAGGATCCAGTGTTGCCTCAAGCTGTGTAAGTCTCACCACACCACAGCTGATGGCAATGCCAGGTACTTAACCCACTGAGCGAGGCTAGGGATCGAATCCGAGTCCTCATGGATACTAGTCAGGTTCTTAACCCACTGAGCCACAAGGGGAACTCCTCTATTTCCTTTTGATCCTCTCCCCTGCCCCGATCAGTGTCCTCATGGTTCAGACTTCAGTATCAGTCTGTCCAAAGCCGTTTAGTCTTTCTCCAACACATGGCTTAACTTCCATCTTGTCTTTTGCCTCATTCCAAAGCCTCTCCCACATTCTTCTTTTTCTATCCTTGAGGTATAACTGACATACTATATTAGTTCCAGGTGTATGACATACTGATTCAATATTTGTATATAGGAGTTCCTGTCATGGCGCAGCGGAAACGACTCTGACTAGGAACCATGAGGTTGTGGGTTCGATCCCTGGTCTCACTCTGTGGGTTAATGATCCCGTGTGGCTGTGAGCTGTGGTGTAGGTCGAAGACGTAGCTTGGATCTGGCATGGCTGTGGCTATGATGTAGTCTGGCAGCTACAGCTCTGATTAGACCCCTGGCCTGGGAACCTCCCTATGCTGTGGGTGTGGCCCTAGAGGACAAAAGACAAAAAAAAAAAAATTGTATATATCGTCAAATGATCACCACAGTAAGTCTCGTTAACATCTATCACCGCAAATACTTCCAAAAAAAAAGTGTTTTTTTTTTTTTTTTTTTCCCTTGTAGTAAGAAATTTTAAGATTTATTCTCTGAGCGGGGTTTTTTTTTTTGGACTACACCTGTGGCATATGGAAGTTCTCAGGCTAGGTAGGGGTTGAATCCGAGCCACTGCTGCAGGCCTACACCACAGCCACGGCAGTGCTGGATCTGAGACTTACACAGCTTGAGGCAACACTGGACTCTTAACCCACTGAGCGAGGCCAGGGATCGAACTCACATCCTCACAGAGACTATATTGGGTTCTTAACCCGCTGAGCCACAACGGGAACTCCATCTGAGAAGTTTTCAAATATTCAATGCAGCGTAATTAGCTGTCACCATGATGCTGTCTATTACATCCCTGAAACTTATTTATTTGTACCTTTCAACTCCCATCACCCATTTTGCCCACCTGCATTCCCTGCCTCTGGCAATGACCAATCCATTCTCTGTATCAATGGGCTTGATTTTTTTTTTTTTTTTTTTTTTTAAGATTCCACACATAGGAGTTCCCGATGTGGCTCAGTGGTTAATGAATCTTACTAGGAACCATGCGGTTGCGGGTTCGATCCCTGGCCTCGATTAGTGGTTTAAGAATCTGGGGTTGCCGTGAGCTGTGGTGTAGGTCATAGATGCGGCTTGGATCTGGCATTGCTGTGGCTGCGGTGTAGGCTGGCAGCTACAGCTCTGATTAGATCCCTAGCCTGGGAACCTCCATATGCTGCGGGTGCGGCCCTAGAAAAGGCAAAAAAAAAAAAAAAAAAAAAAAAAAAAAGATTCCACATATAAATTGAAATCATAAGGTATTTTTCTTTCTTAGTCTGACTTATCTTCTGGTTACCAAAATCTGTATCAGGTACTAATTCCCGAATACGAATTATCCCCCAACCTGGAGGCTTAATAACAATCAACGCTGGAGTTCCTGATGTGGTGCAGCAGAAACGAACCCCGCTAGTATCCATCAGGATGCGGGTTCGATCCCTGGCCTTGCTCAGTGGGATCTGGCATGGCTGGGGCAGGAATCTGATGGTCTCTCCTGGAGAGATCTCAAGGATCGCCTTCTGAGCTCACTTCTATGACTATTGGTCTTTGCTGGCTGTTGGTTTGGGGCCTCAGCTCCTAAGCACGTGATTCTTTCCATAGGACAGCCCACCACGTGGCAGCATCCTCTTCCCCAGGGCCAGAGCTCCAGAGATGGAGGTACAGGCATGGATCATCTACTCTCAGAAATGACATCCCATCACTTTTGCCATATCCTATTCATTAGAAGCTGGTCAGGGAGTTCCCATCGTGGCACAGTGGTTAACGAATCCGACTAGGAACCATGAGGTTGCGTGTTCGATCCCTGCCCTTGCTCAGTGGGTTAACGATCCGGTGTTGCCGTGAGCTGTGGTATAGGTCGCAGATGCGGCTCGGATCCCCCGTTGCTGTGGCTCTGGCGTAGGCCAGTGGCTACAGCTCTGATTGGACCCCTAGCATGGGAACCTCCACATGCCACAGGAGCGGCCCAAGAAATGGCAAAAAAAAAAAAAAAAAAAAAAAAAAAGAAGAAGCTGGTCAGTAGGCCTGGCCCATACTCAGCATGTCCCATGAAGGCATGAACAACAGGTGTTGGGGGCAACTGGGGCTATCCCAGGGGCTTTTTATCAGTAGAGGCATGCCAAAGTGCCAAGGACCACACGTGAGGAGCAGAGGGGGTGCTGTGTCTATCTGTCTCATGTTATAGTTGGGGAAACAGAGGCACAGAAAGGCTGAGGAACATGCCTGAGGTCACTCAGCTCCTGGGAAGGGGCAGCCCCAGGTTTGGTACCAGGCACCTGGCTCCTGAGCCCCTACTCTTAAACCCCAGACTCTCCCCACTCTGTTCCCCTAGGAAACTCCCTTTTCTGCCGGCCTGATTTGGTTTCATTCTGTTACCTCTCCTCCTTCACCTTCTTTCCGTCTGTCATCCTGTCCTGAGTGTGTCTGCTTCTCCTGGTCACTCTTTTGGGCTCCTCTAACCACCTCTCCCTCCATCTGTTTGTCTTGGTCCTGGTCTCGACATCTCATCTGTTCCTTGTTTCCACGTATGCCCATGTCTCTGGGTTTGTCCATGTGTCTGGTGTGTCTGTCTGTCTGTTGGCTTCAGGCTTTGTCCATGGGACCTTCTGTCCCTACATCCTTATTCCCTGTACTCGCTGTCTGTCACATGTCACTGTCTGCCCGTCTCTTTTTGAGCCCATTGCTTCATTTCCCCCTTCTGCCCAGACTCCTCTTCGTCCCTCTGTTTGTATGTATTTTTCTATCCTTGTTCTGCTGGACTCTGCCCATCTCCTTTTCTCTTAGGCCACACTAAACTTCTGGCTTTATCCAATTTGGAGTGGGGGGGCATTTTTGATTATGTATGATGCTATCACTCATTAATCATTATCTTTATAATAGCATAAAAACAATGGGCTTTGAGCCCCCACCCATGGGCAGACAGTGCCCACCAGCCTTGTCCTCCTGCCACACAGATCGATGGAAGCTTTCGCTTCTATTCATCAGGCCTTGATACTCATCTCCTTTGGAGACTGTCGGCTCCAATGTTACAATCACAGCAATATTAGAATAACAACTTAAAACCAATCATTTTTATGGGGACACACACAGTATAAAAAGACCTGCCTATCTGAGGACACATATAACATCTGCAGCTATTGCCTCATAAAGCTGTCAGTTAGAGAAACATCTCGGGGAGTCCTTGAACACCAAGTTTAACCAGAGAGAGAGAGAGAGAGGGAGGGAGGGAGGGAGGAAGGACTTTGCAAATCATTTTTCATGGAGGTCTGGAGAAAAAAATGTGAGAGATCCATTCCATAGGGAGCCAGTGGATTGAGTTAAATGGCTGAGGCCTGGCCCTGAGTGGCACTTGGCATATGTCTCCTGAAATTGTGGAGGAGGCTTAGACATGGTCATAGGCAAAGAGACCTGCCAGGCGTGGCCTGGCCACCCTCCTTTAGTTCCTGTTCTAGTTTTGATTTCTCTGAATCAGACTCTTAGATGACATTTGGTGTGTAAGATCTGTATTAGGGGGCATTTCCCCTGGGAAAATCTAGGCGGGGGGGTGTGTGTGTGAAGGAGTGAGATAAGAGGGAAGGCAAAGGTGGTCTCAGATAAGGTCCCCTGGAGTGGACTTTGGCTCAGTTCCATTCGGCAGCCCTGGAGGCAGTGTTGGGGGTGGCTCGTCCCTGGACCAGGCCTGGGGAAAGGCAGCTGCAGGTTCAGAGCTTCCATGGAGCAGGAGGAAACAAATCCCCAGTTACTTCTGGCTCCTTATGCACACAGGCGAAGTGGGGTCCAGCAGCCTGGAGGCTGTTCTCCAGCAAAGAGGTGCAGGTGCTGGCTCTCGGGATGGAGGTACAGGGGGAGCTGGTCTGCATGAGCAGAGGAAAGGGGACAGAAGGAGAGCCCGTGGAGGGTTGCCGGCACCTGCCCCGGGTCCTGGGCGATGCTTGCAGCCAGCGTCAATACCAGGTCTCAGCTGCTTCAACTCTATTTGGGATTGAGCTAGGATTACCTGGGTGAGGGACCCTTGACCCTAGTCCCTGGGGAGGAGTTTCTCACCTCCAAAGAGCCTAGTTTTCCTGGTTCTCCCTGAGGCTCCTGGGTGAGTGATGACCAACTTAACATGCAAATCATCCGGAAGAAGCGTTCACCAACCAGCACTCGAGCGAGGATCAGCTCTTTGGAGACGAGGTAGAGCAGGTGAAAGTCTTAAGCTCAAGAGTCAAAAACACCCAGCTGGGAGTTCCCATTGCGGCACAGTGGAAACAAATCTGACTAGTATCCACAAGGATGCAGGTTTGATCTGTGGCCTGGCTCGGTGGGGTGGGGATCCGGTGTTGCCGTGAGCTGCGGTGTAGGTCATAGATGTGGCTTGGATCCTGTGTTGTTGAGGCTGTGGTGCAGGCCAGCAGCTGCAGCTCTGATTCGACCCCTAGCCTGGGAACCTCCATATGCCATGATCGTGGCCCTAAAAAAAAAAAGAAAAAAAGAAAACAAAAACTGGATGGCCAATGGACTCAAGAGGCATGATTTAGCAGCAGCTTTTCTAGAAACCTAACAACCAAACCAAAACTTGTAACATGGTGAGGGGAGCAGGAATAGCTCCTAACGCAGTCTGGTTATTCTATGGGGGTGCCTTTGGATAAATTAGAGCAAGTGCCCCCTGCTGGGTGGAGGTGGCACTGCAGAGAAAAGATGTCTTGGGACAGATTTAATTCCATGCGAGAGCTCAGGATTTGATGAGAATGAGAGGTGGAATTCAGCCTTCACACACCTCCATCTGTTGGGTGCCACTGTGCAGTGCGCACACTGTGCAACTGTATAGGACAGCCCTGAGCTTTTAGGTGGCTGTGGGCTCAGCACTAATGTTGATGAAATGCAGATGGTGCACTTCAGGAGAACTGGGGCTAGGTCAGGATTATCTACCATGGTGTCCTCTGGCACTAAATGCAGTGCTCTGTCCAAAGTAAGAATTAAAAAAGACTTGTCGAAGAAACGAATATGTAAATTTTCTTTTCTTTTTTTCTTTTTCTTTTTTGGCTGCTTCCTTAGCATGTTGAAGTTCCCAGGCCGGGGACTGAACCTCTACCCCAGCAAGGACTCTAGCCACAGCAGTGACCATCATGGGTCCTTAACCACTCGGCCACCAGGGAACTCCAGTGAATGAATTTTTTTTTTTTTTGCTATTCTTTTTTCAATGCATGAATTTTAAATTCCTTATAGATTGTTTGGCATATCACAGCCAATATCTGTTTGCCAAGTGGGAGTTCCTTTGTGGCGCAGAAGGTTGAGGATCTGGCGTTGTCACAGCAGCGGCTTGGGTCACTGCTTTGGCACAGGTTCAGTCCCTGGCTTGGGAATTTTTATATGCTGAGGATACAGCCAAGAAAAAAAAAATGCTGTTTGCCAAGTGAAAGAACCACTACCCTGGTCAAAATTCTCACAGAACGCCCAGGACACCATCGGAGAGGCCATAGCACATAGCCTTGAGCAAGCCTGCCTGGATTCAAACCCCAGCCTCCCACTGATTGGCTGTGTGATCTTGGGTAGGTTAATTCCACTCTCTGGGCCTCTGTTTCATGATCTGTAAAATGGGGATAAAAAGAGGACCTACTTTCACAGGGTTTTTACAAGGATTAAAAGAATTATACATGGCATGCTTGCACAATACTTAGCAGATAGTAACTTCTCCATAAATTTCAGCTATTTTTTTATTATTATCACCAGTGAGATGTCAGCCCCCCCCCGCCCCGTGCTGTATGCCGACGACCCTTGGAGAACTGTGTCACCTTAACTCTACAAGAGATTAGTGCAGCTGTCTTGGCTATGAGAGCCCCGCAGGAACTTCCCCCAAAATAATTGTTGAACGAAGAATATCCAAAAATAATTATTCAGAGAAGGGGTATCTAGTACGGATAATTTTTAGCAAGCTCTTCATCTATTCTCCTAGTAGTCTACTTACTGTGGCATAAACTTTATGCCTTGAATACTTCACTAAAGAAGCCCCCTTTCACCCCCTCCTGAGCTCCGCGGTGTCTGGAGGGGAGAGAACCACAGCCCCAGGGTGGAGCTTTGATGGGATTTAGCCAGGTGGCCCCACCCACTCTTCCTGTGATTGGTTTGGAGATGGGCACGTGGCCCACCTGGGACCAATGAGATGAGAGATGATGTTGGTTGGGGGTTTCTGGGAGGAGCGATCTGGGGACTTGTGGTCCCATCCGTGCCTTGTGTGAGGAAGCCTGGAAGCATCCGGGCACAGCGGGCTTGTCTCTGCAAGGGGCTCCCATCCAGCCTTGGTGTGGAGCAGCCTCCACCGAAGGCAGGGAGGACAGCTGGACCATCTTGAGCGACATTGTCGAATTCCTAGTAAACCACCTGGGAAGCTGCTCCCCCCTGGTCGTCTGTGTCCTAGTATAGTCAACGGCGCTAGTGTTTGGTTTCCTCTTACCTGCCGTTGGATGGTTCCTAGCTGAGGCTCTGGCTTTCTCTCTGCTCTTTCTCCAGAATATTCCTTAAGGTGTATCTTGAATTCATCAGGGGTCAGTGCTTTTCAGCTTTGAAAGCCTCATTTCATGCATCGCATTTCGTCCTCTGAATCACCTGCCCCCCGAATCACTAAATGTATGACTAAACAGCGGGGGTGGGGATGGAGGGGTGGGGGGAGGGGAGGCAAAGGGTTCCAGGAAATCGAAGAGCGGAAAACACTGGTCAAGATCTCAAAATATTAGTTATCACTCGTGTGTGTGTGTGTGTGTGTGTGTGTGTGTGTGTGTGGCACAGCACTAAAAGCTTTACCTCCCTGATTCCATTTAAATTTCCCAAGCTTGGGACAAGTTGCTTTCATCGTCCCCATTTACAGATGAGGCTAACTGAGGCCCTAGCTTGTGTCTCACCTGCTCAAAGTCACACATCTGGCCAGTAGCCTTGTTCTGTGTGGAACCAGCTGTTCCCCAGCCCGGGCGAGAGTGCCAGCCAGGAAGCACGCAGGGCACTGGAGGTCCGTGTGGGAATCACATACAGAGTAATTTTATAGACAATTAAATCTGTAAAGATTGGCTGATGCGTGTACTTAAAGCTGTGTGCAGAGGTAACAGCCACAGGCACGTCTCCTTGTGTCTATGGAAGAGATCTCAAACAAAGCCGGATGGTCTCAGGGGCTGAACACTCAGCAGGCCAATTAGAATGAGGAGGAGACTGCGGTGCCTACTCAGGGGCACACACGTCATTTCTCACATGTGCTGGGATAACTGGGCGTAAACGCCCAGAAGCAGAATTGCTT
Source organism: Sus scrofa (assembly GCF_054392235.1). Classification (NCBI taxonomy): domain Eukaryota; kingdom Metazoa; phylum Chordata; class Mammalia; order Artiodactyla; family Suidae; genus Sus; species Sus scrofa. Next base: position 19,668,642 of record NC_139385.1, read on the forward strand.
GGCACCAGGCACGTGTGATAGGGATGGAATGGGAGAGTTACACAGGTAGTTGTAGGCGTCCCCAGAAAGGGACCATAGATAGAGAGGGAAACCTGGGGAACTTCAGGAGACTGCTGCAAGTCAATGATCATTCAAGAAAGCCATCGGAGGGAGTTCCGGTCGTGGCTCAGTGGTTAATGAATCCGACTAGGAACCATGAGGTTGCAGGTTCGATCCCTGGCCTTGCTTGGGGGGTTAAGGATCCGGCGTTGCCATGACCTGTGGTGTAGGTTGCAGACTTGGCTGGGAACCCGCGTTGCTGTGGCTCTGGCGTAGGCCGGTGGCTACAGCTCCGATTCGACCCCCAACCTGGGAACCTCCATATGCCGCGGGAGTGGCCCTAGAAAAGGCAAAAAGCCAAAAAATAAATAAATAATAAATAAAAAACCCCATGAGTTCAAGTCCCAGTCATGGCTTTTGGCTGGGTTCGATGCAGGGGCGTTTCAGTTTCATGGTCACTTCTCACGCTGTTGTTTGGAGCCGCAATGGTCTTGGTGGAGGTTGTCCAGCTCACTCTTAAGTCTCTCCATCTTTAACAACAACAAAAATACCCCCACAAGGAATCAAACAATAACAAGCAAGCTCCAACTGTCCCAGTTCTCCAATTGTGAACTGTCTTCCTTCACCTGGGCCCTGTCCATTGGGCTATGCCGCCACCCACCTTTGCCAGCTCCACGTCCTGGGGCAGGTTCCCCAGCCTCAGCCCCCTGCTGACTTTTCTCATCTGCATAGTGGCACAACAATGACACGTGCCTCCTGGGCTCGCTGTGAGTAAATGAACTGAATAGATGAATTAACACAGAACTTCACCAGCACCTAGTACGAGCAGACAGATAATAAGGAGGAGGATATTGATGATGATCATTCAGATTCCTCTTCTCCATTTTCACTACGTTCGTGTTCCCTTACCTAGGCAGCCACCCCCCAAATCCCATCAAGTCTGCTTAGTAAATTTTTTTTTTTTTTTGGCCATTTCTTGGGCTGATCCTGTGGCATATGGAGGTTTCCAGGCTAGGGGTCGAATCGGAGCCATAGCCGCCGGCCTATGCCAGAGCCACAGCAATGCAGGATCTGTGCCGTGTCTTCGATCTACACCAGAGCTCACGGCAACACCAGATCCTTCACCCACTGAAGGAGGCCAGGGATCGAACCTGCAACCTCACGGTTCCTAGTCAGATTCGTTAACCACTGAGCCACGACGGGAACTCCTGCCTAGTAAAGTTTAATAAATCATTTCATGTATTTCCCGTTCTTCAAACACCACCCTCATTGTAATCACTGAAGAATGCTCTTTATCTATCTGTGTGTTTTTGGCTGTTCCTATGGCACATGGAAGTTCCCAGGCTGGGGATCCAACCTTCGCCACAGCAACGACCCATACTGCTGGGTCCTTTACCTACTGCGCCCCAACTGAACTCTAAATCACTGGAGAATGCTCTTTTGGCTCCTGATTTTGCACTCTGAGCCCAAAATAGAGCCTGGCATATAGCAGGTGTTCCGTGAGTATTAGAAAAAGGAATGAATGAATGAACAAATACGTGAATAAGCAAAGGATCTTTTTCCAATCCTGCACCTGCTTCCTGGTAGCTGTGTGACCTCTAGCAGGTGAATAAACCTCTCTGATCTTTCACAACAGAGGGATGACGATCAAGTGAGAGGACATTTAATCTTGCCTGACATGACTGTCCTTGCCTTGTCACAGTCAACATTTACTTAATGCTGACAAGGTGTGTCTGTCTGCAGGCTTCTGGTCTGGTTGAGTCTGGTTGCTCAAACCCAAATATTTATTCTGCACCTTTTGCATTTCCAGGCACTGGGCAAGGCAATAGGACAGGGCAAATAATATCCTGCCTCCTTGGCACCTGTAGTTTAGGGTGTGAGCTTTAATTAAACCCGGGGTTGCTTACCGCTGGATAACGGCACACAAGTTCTCTCTCTGAGGGCGGGAGAGGGAAGCTTCTAGTGATCTGGACTGTGGCTTTCATGAAAACCTTTCTCTAACAGCCTCCAGCTTTATCTGCTTTCCCTTCCTTGCTGGCTTCCTTTGTTTTCATTTTCTGAAATGACAAAGCCGTCCGTCTTTTATCTGTTTATCCTGCCAAAGCACCCCAAGGTACAGGGGCGCTGGCCTTTGTAGGGGAGATGGGAGGGCTGGACTGGGGGCGGTGGTGGTGGCGGCAGCAGTTGGATTCATTTTTTTCCAGCTAAGCTGGAGGCTTTGGGGGCGAGTTCTTAGAAGGCAAGGACGCTTCTAGCGGAAACCTGGGTGTGAGTCTGAGTTGGAAAGGAATGATGAAAAGGGAAGACCTTTCAAAATAGGCAATGCAGTTTGCTTTTGGAAGCTGGAAGACACCTGTTGCCCAGGGAGGGGGACATGCAGGTGCCCCTGCAGAAAGTCCAGGAGTCGGGGATGAGGGTCAGGGTGGGGGGACAGGAGGCAATTGATAGTCATGGCAGCAGGTGCTTTGGTGTGGCACTCATCTCTGAGTGTGTGCCCATCTGGTCATATCTGGTGTGTATTTCCACGTCTTTAGGGTGTGTTGGGAGGTCGTGGCTCTGGAACGCATTTTTCTGAGTGTACGTTTGGTGTGATTTGCAAGGTAGGAACCGGCCTGCTTCCCTTGCTCACGCGTGCCTGGCTCTGATGACTGGGGTTTCTAATTTGCAGAGCGCTCAGAGCTGCATCAGGTGTCCGAACGGAAGGAAGGAAGAGGGGTCGGGGAGGGGGAGGGAAGCGGAAAAGTAGAGAAAATGTATTTGCTGCCTTCTGAAAGCCAGAGTAAGGTTGGGGAGACAGCCCTGGACTGAGAGGTGGCAGGATAAATGCAAAATTGTGCTTGGGATGGTGTGATGAAGCAGGAGCACTCAGCTCTAGAGGGGCATCTAATGCGAGTTCTTTCTGAGCCAGGGAGGTCACGCCCTGAGATACGAAGGAGGCATGGGGGTGGTGAGGTGAAGAAAAGGTGGATTTGAGTCATCATTTTTTTGGGCCACATGCATGGCATACGGCAGTTCCTGGGGCAGGGATCGAATCCAGTTGCAGCTTTGACCTGCACCACAGCTGCAGCAATGCAGCCAGATCCTTAACCCGCTGTGCCACAGTGGGAACTCCCAAGTTATCGTTGCTTTTAATTTTCATTTGCAGACTTCAGTTGCACAGAGATGCATTAACCACACTTCTCAGCCGGTGGCACACAGTCATCAGTGGGCCGATTGCTATGCATATATGCGTTCCCTTTACCTCCATCTCTCCTTACCTTTCCTTGCTCAGAGGTTGCCACTCTAATCGATTTTATTTTATTTCATTTTATTTTTGCTCTTTAGGGCCTCACCTGCAGCATATGTGAGTTCCCAGGCTCTGGGGTCGGATCAGAGCTACAGCTGCCGGCCTACACCACAGCCACAGCAACTTTGGGATCTGAGCCTCGTCTGCCACCTACATCACAGCTCCCGGCAACACCGGATCCCCAGCCCACTGAGCAAGGCCAGGGATTGAACCTGCATCCTCGGGGATACTGTCGGATTCGTTTCTGCTTCGCCATAGCAGGACCTCCTCTAATCTATTTTAAATGCGCTCTTAAATCAGTATGGATTTGGGAGAAATATATGTTGATTTGTAAGTCGTGTGTGTGTTTTCTTTGTTAATTACAGAAACAGCATCATGCTGGATTCCCCCTCAATACTATGTCGCAGAAATCTTTCCATGGGACTTTTCTGCTCATTTATTTTACTGCTTCTGACTCCTTCCTAGGATCTCTTTCCCTCTTGTTGGGCACCTACGTTGACGCCCACCTCATGTTACTACGAGCAGGTGGTGATGGATATTTCCCACGTGTCCTCATGTGGATCCGGATGAGCGTCTTGTCTTAATCTAGGTCCCTTTGAAAGCAGCACCTGGTGTACCTGTCGTGGCTCAGCGGTTAACGAACCCGACTAGCATCCATGAGGTTGCGGGTTCCATCCCTGGCCTTGCTCAGTGGTTTAAGGATCTTGCATTGCCGTGAGCTGTGGCATAGGTCGAAGGCGAGGCTTGGATCCCAAGCTCCTGTGGCTCTGGAGTAGGCTGGTGGCTATAGCTCCAGTGGACCCCTAGCCTGGGAACCTCCATATTCCGCAGCAGGTGTGGCCCTAAAAAAACCAAATAAAGAAATAAATAAATAAAAGAAAAAAGAAAAAAAAGAAAGAAAGCACCACTCCAAGACCAAGATTTGGGCACAGTTCCTTCATTTAGGAGGCAGTTCCAGGAAGCACAGATGAGGGTGTTGGACCTGGAGACACGTCAGTCAAGCTTTAATGAGCTGGTTTCCTTTGTGGCCACCGGAGGCTTACCACCCCTGGGTCCGCTAAGGAGAACCAGTGGAGGTTGGTTGGTAAGAGCGTCCCCAGTGGGGACAGAAAGTCCCCAGTGGCTAGGAGTTCCTGATCCGAGCTCTTAGCCTCTGTCCTTTGCTTGTTTGTTTGCTTGTTTTGTGTTTTGTTTTTCCATTTCCTTCTTTTTTTTTTTTTTTTTTGTCTTTTTGCCATTTCTTGGGCCACTCCCGTGGCATATGGAGGTTCCCAGGCAAGGGGTCGAATCAGAGCTGTAGCCGCCAACCTACGCCAGAGCCACAGCCACGTGGGATCCGAGCCACGTCTGCAACCTACACCACAGCTCGTGGCAACGCCGGATCCTTAACCTGCTGAGCAAGGCCAGGGATCAAACCCGCAACCTCACGGTTCCTAGTCAGATTCGCTAACCACGATGAGAACTCCTCCTTCTTTCCTTAGTTTCAGCTTTTTTCCACCAGGAACGATTCTGTGCCCCAGAGATATAGCAGTGGACGCAATAGGTGGGGTCTTGGCTTTCATGGAGATTAAGATGTCTTCAAACTCTAAAAGTGCTATGATGAAAATGCGACTTGGTAGTGGACTAGAGGGGTCTGGGTTTTGCCGTTTGGATGTGAAAATCAGGGACAGCCTGCCTCTCAGAGGAGGTGACCTCTGGGCTGGGCTGAGAAGGAAGCAGACATGGAAAGATCTGGAGGAGGAGCATTCCAGGCCAAGGGGACAGTAAGTGCAAGGGCCCTGAGGTTGGAACATGTTTGGGCTACTTAAGAAATAAACAGTTGGAGTTCCCATCGTGGCTCAGCAGGTTAAGAACCCAACACAGTGAGGAGGGGGGTTCCATTCCTGGCTTTGCTCGGTGGGTTAAGGATCTGGCGTTGCCAAAAGCTGAAGTGTAGGTTGAAGATGCAGCTCAGATCTGGCATTGCTGTGGCTGTGATATAGGCCAGGAACTGTAGCTCTGGTGATTTCAACCCCTGGCCTGGGAACTTCCACAGGCCATAGGTATGACTGTACAAAGAAACAAAATGGGTGTGAGTGTGAGGGAGTGTGGGATGGGAGGTTAGAGAGGTGAGCAGCAGGCGATCATACAGGATGTTGTTGTCTGCAGTAAGGAGCTGCCAGACGGGGACCTCAACTGCCCAGATAAACTAGTGATCATTAGGCTGGTTTATCTTTCTGGAAAATTCCATCAGTCAACCTAGATTCATAACAAATGGTCCTTAAACGTCACCGGAAACGTCATGGAAGGTTATCTCTATGAACAAGAAAACACTGTAAAGGAACTCTGTTGTTCCACCTCCTGCTGTTGCCTCCTTTGCAGAGACATTTCATTCCTGCTTGCACACTTATACTGAGAAAGAAGCTCACACCACACCCATTTCTGGCATTTATGACTTTTTTGGTTGCCAGGGACAGAAACTACACCAAAGCTGCTTAATGTAAAGGGACTTTGTTGGCTCTTGTAACAGAAGATATAGGAGGTAACTTCAGGTATGGCTTGATCCAGCTCCCCGATGACATTGTTCAGATTCAGACTCTCTCCATGGCTGAGTTCTGCTTCCTCTGTGTTGGTTCCATGCTCAGACTGATGTCCTTTTCCAGGAGCAGCAGAATAGAGCTGCTGCCAATGCTTTGAATGAAAAAGTCCTGTGCCTGTTCCTGGATGCTTTGGGTCATGCTCACCAATCCCCTCGGGCTGGTCCCTGAATCCATCCCCTTGGCTATCTGATTACAGCGACCCCTGAGCTCCTTCACTCATCTTACATCTGCTGTTTAGTAACAAAGATTTCTTTTTCCAGTCACCAGGCAGATGTGCCTTGCTTATATTGTACCGATTTTAATTTAGGCATCAATGTTACACTCGAGGCATGTGCCTGGCTTTCAGCAATAATGTTTTTGAAAATCAGTAGGTTATTGAGGCTGGTGTTGCTGCTCAATTGCTCGCTATTTCAACTTCTTCGCTATCACCCCAGTGGAGGCCATGGGGTGCCTTTTTCCAGCTTCACGAGCATGAAGATGCAGGCTTTCCACTTGGTATTTGCTGGTGTGAGTTGTGGGGCCCCAGATTTTGGTTAATTTCGTTTTGTTCTCCTGCAGTGTTTGGCTTCAATAGCGTGGTTATTGGCTGAAAGTTTTCTGTCTTTCGAAGGCTGCCCTTTTCCTGGTCCTTTGGCTGAGCGCCATCAGGCCTTGGTTAGTGCTGATTTTTGTTTGTGACATTGCCTCTCGGGTTGCCATTTCCAGGTCTGAGGCATAGGAGGCAAAACGAAAACTCAGGGAATTCACTCATGTGGCTTTTCCTGGGGTCCTGAGTTCCCTGACCAGGCTGTCTCCTTCTTTCCACCTTTCAGGGTCTGCTTTGGTTGGTTTCATGTATCATCTGCAGGGTTTTTGTTCGTACTTAGCAGGAGGGAAGGGGGAAAGTATGTCCAGCTCTTCCTGGGAGAAGAAATCTGGCTAGCGTGACTTTGAATATTTGTTTCTTTTTTTTTTTTTTTTGTCTTTTTAGGGCCTCACCTGCAGCAGATGGAAGTCCCTGGGCTAGGGGTCTAATCGGAGCTACAGATGCTGGCCTGCACCACAGCCACAGCCACAGCAACGTCAGATCCGAGCTGTGTCTGCAACCTACCCCACAGCTCACGGCAACGCCGGATCCTTAACCTCCTGAGCGAGGCCAGGGATCGAACCTGCAACCTCATGGTTCCTGGCTGGATTCATTTCCACTGCACCACGATGGGAACTCCTCAACTATACTTTAATAGACAGATGAAGAAATTAATGCCTGTCATTGAAGCCACTCCATCTATGGTATTTTGTTATAACAGCCTGAATGGACTAAGACATCATTTGCTATACCAAGTAGTTACTGGTTTGCTTATTGACTGACTGTATGCCCTCACGGGATCAAGAGGGCAGGGACTGGGGAGTTCCCGTCGCAGCGCAGTGGTTAACGAATCCAACTAGGAACCATGAGGTTGCGGGTTCGATCCCTGGCCTTGCTCAGTGGGTTAAGGATCCGGCGTTGCCATGAGCTGTGGTGTGGGTCGCAGACGAGGCTCGGATCCCAAGTTGCTGTGGCTCTGGTGTAGGCCGGCAGCTACAGCTCTGCTTAGACCCCTAGCCTGGGAACCTCCATGTGCCGTGGGAGAGGCCCAAGAAATGGCAAAAAGACAAAAAAAAAAAAAAGAGGGCAGGGACTTAGTTTTCAGTGCCTGGGACAGTGCTGGGCACATCGTAAACACCCATCTGAACATGGGTGAATGGCTGAGTACTTCTCACCATACTAGATACTAGGATATGAGTGAGAGACTTGCAGCTGAAACCACCCCCCAACTGCAGTTGAAGTTGCATATGAGTCACCTAATGATATGGATAATTAATTGCATTGAAATGCCACGCAGGAAAAATACAGGGTGCCATAAGAGCATCAAATAAAGGGCATCTAACCAATTTGGGGGTTTCAGGAGCGCCTGCCCTGGAAAAATGATAAATAGGAATTGGGCTGGTGCATTGATAAGGTAATTGATACAATTTATTTATGCAAAGGATATGTATTTGATTATAAATGCAACCCTATACAAATGATTTATCCAGCATTTATTGAGCACCTGCTAAGCACCGTCCTAAGCAATAAAGAAGATAATGATTATCTTATTTACTCTGTAGATCAATTCCTCTGTCTCTGAAGCCATGGGCCTGAAACCTGACCTTAGCTTTGCCATTTCTGACCATAGAGGCAGATCCCTGGGACTTCTCTGTGCCTTGTTTTCTCCACTGAAAAAATAACAACAGATAAGAGAGTTCCCATTGTGGCTCAGGGCATTAAGAACCCGACCTTGTCATGTCCATGAGGATTTGGGTTCGATCCCTGGCCTCACTCAGTGAGTTAAGGATCTGGCATTGCCATGAGCTGTGGCATAGTTTGCAGATGCGGCTGAGATCTGGCGTGGCTGTGGCTGTGGTGTAGGCTGGTGTCTGCAGCTCCCATTCTGCCCCTAGCCTGGGGACTTCCAGAGGCTGCAAGTGTGGCTATAAAAAGAAAAATGCAACAAACAAACAAAACACAGTAAATAATAGTGCCTACCACCTAATTGAATGAGTTATTAGTACTATTTTCATTTTATATGGGGGGGGGGCAGCATTGACACACTCAGAGGAGATAAATAATTTCCTGCCATCCCAGGCACAGGATTCGATCCTTTGAGTGCCTTTCCTATGAATCTCACCCCACCCTCTGCCCCGGTCAGTGCATTGTTCCAGAGAAACACACCTCACCCCTAATCTATGGCTCTAATATTTATAACAACACAGCTACAATTCATTTTTCTGCTGCTTCGATGAATCACCTCCTGATACTTTTGATTTCTAAGAGCAAAAGGCCACCTCGATTTCTATTATCTGCCAGAGCCCAGGAAGCAATCCCCAGGCTTGCTCTTTGCCTGGCTGGGTTCCTTGCTTCCCATGCCTTATGGCCTGTGCTGCTTGATATACACCAAAATGGGGTGTGTGATTTAGCGGCAGAAAAGGTTAACTCTAAATAATGATCAGAAAGTTAAAATATAGAGCCGGAATGTTGCTTTAGTTTTTATAGGTTTTAAATAATTTCGCCTCCTTCCCTGAAGGATTTAGCATAATTCAATGAGAAAATTGCATTCGGATCCTGTGGGCTGCTCTGACGTGACTGAATTGCAATGAGCAGGAGAGATGCGAAAAGTGTCTTTCTGCCAATGAACCTGACCGAGCCATGAGCTCAGGGAGAAATGACCCTGGGTGGGGAGTGGCCTGTCTTCTCCAGACTCCCAGGTCTCATCCTGGGGCAGGCCAGCTGGTACAGCTGAAGCAAGGGACAGGAGCTTGGGCTGGGCTGGGAGAACAGAGATGGCCTGTCTGTGGAAGGTGGCCCTGGACCACGGCAGCCCAGAGAAACTCTGGCCTCGCCTCTCTTTCTGTGCTTCGGCTCAGCCCCGCCACCTCTGCAGACGTGGTCAGACCCCATTCTGGCCGCTTACAAACAGTATGAGTTAGAATTGTGTCTGGCTGCAATGAACAGGAAACTGACATGGGCTTAAAGAAACTGGGTTTTTATATTTTTTTTAATTTGTTTTTTGTAACCAGAAAAATGTGTATACCTTCTCAGGGGAGGGTACAGCTCAAAGATGCCAACAGGGACCCAGACCCAACAGTTTGCTTTTCATCTGTCAGCCTTATCGTCCTATAAGTTCTGAGTCCCAGGACTGTAATGTATGAGCATTACATTGAGTTAATAAACATGAAGTCCTCAGGAGAGTTCTTGACAGGTGGCAAATGCTATCTAAATGCTGTTGTTGGAGTTCCCGTCGGGGCACAATGGAAACAAATCCGACTAGGAACCATAACGTCGTGGGTTCGATCCCTGGCCTCGCTCAGTGTTAAGGATCCGGCGTTGCCATGAGCTGTGGTGTAGGTGGCAGATGTGACTTGCTTGGATCTGGCGTTGCTGTGGCTGTGGCATAGGCCAGTGGCCACAGCTCTGATTGGACCCCTAGCCTGGGAACCTCCATATGCTGTGGGTGTGGCCCTAAAAAGACAAAAATAAATAAATAAATAAATAAAAACAAATAAATGCTTTTGTTAATCGAGAAGCATATTTCAGTCCGATTTTTCTCTAAAATGCTGGACCAGAATGTTTTTCCACGGCAGTAAATAGAGATCTGCATCATTGTTTGTAAAGATGCCTCATGCCATGAGCTATATCCATTATTGTTGAATAGATCTTTTTTTTGGGGGGGTGGCTTTTTTTTAGGGCTGCACCTGTAGCATATGGAGGTTCCTAGGCTAGGGGTCAAACTGGAGAGGTAGCAAATGGCCTATGTCACAGCTACGAGCCATGTCTGCAACCTACACCACAGCTCACAGCAACACCGGATCCTTAACCCACTGAGCGAGGCCAGGGATTGAACCCGCAACCTTATGGTTCCTAGTTGGACTCGTTTCCGTTGAGCCATGTTGGGAACTCCTGAATGGATCTTCTCTTGGTGGATATCTAGGTGGTTTCTAGTTCTGTAAATATCCCTGTTCATAAATATTTGTACAGCAACCCAAGGGTGTCCATGGAAAAATTCCCAGAAGTGGAATTGCTGTAGTAGTGCTTGGAGTGTGTGCACGTGTGTGGTCAGGAGAGGCTGGGGCAGGTGCATAAGTCACTCGTGGTCCTTCTCCTGTGTGACCTATTGTCTCAGTGTTTAGTTTGGAGTCCTAAAGGCTTTGTCCCTGGCTCAGTCATGGCAGTCGGGAATGTAAGTGCCCACTGCTAGGTGTTCAGACTCCTCTTAATAGGATTCAGGCAGTCCCCTCTGCTCCTTGGTCTTTCTCGCCTCAAACGCGAGTCCCCCAGGGCTCCCCAAAGCCGAATCCTTTAACGGATCCTGAACCAACATGGTCTGAAGCCAGGTGATGTAAGTGGGCAGACATGACATTTTCGAAAGCTGAACTCTTTTTTTTTTTTTTTTTTTTTGTCTTTTTGCCTTTCCTGGGGGCAGGGATCGAACCTGCAACCTTTTGGTTCCTAGTCGGATCCGTTAACCACTGCGCCATGATGGGAACTCCAAGCTGGACTCTTAATGATAACAGCTAATAGCTACTGAGTCCCTGCTACGTGCCAGGCACAGTGCTAAGTACTTTATAGGCACTGGATGATCACAACACTCTTAGGAGGGAGGTCGTATTGTTATTCCAATTTTTCAGCATGGTTGTGATGTGTTTGCGGTCCTAGACTGATGAAGAGGCAGATCTGGGGACTTAGAGCTTGGCTCGGCTTCTTTTTTTCCTCTTTCTTTTCTTTCCTCTTTCTTTGGGTGGGCGGGGAGCTCCCCAGGGCATATGGAGTTCCTAGGGATCAGTTCTGAGCTGCAGTTGTGACTTATGCTGAAACTGTGACAGCACGGGATCCTTTAACCCACTGTGCTGGGCTGGGGATCGAATCTGAATCTGTGTCCTGGATCTTTAGAGACACTGCTGATCCTATTGCATCACAGCAGGAACTCTTATCTTTTCTTTTTTCTTTCTTTTTTTTTTAATGGCTGCATCCATGGCATGTGGAAGTTCCCTGGCCAGGGACTGCATCTGAGCCACAGCTGTGACTTACCCTGCAGCTGTGGCCACACTGGCTCCTTTAACCCACTGCACCGGGCTGGGATTGAACCTGCACCTCCTCAGTGACCCAAGCTGCTGCAGTCTGATTCTTAACCACTGCGCCACAGCGGGAATGCCCTAGTCTGGCCTCTCAACCCCTATGTCCTCCTGCCACTATTCTAGGTGACCAGTCAATGCCTGGCCAGACCAAAGACCTCAATCCCTAGTGCCTGACACATTTCCAAAAAGCCTGTGACACTTGACGCTGTGATGATGCGTGTGGCTCTGCTCTTGCTTCACCCCCAGCGGGTCCGTACAAATGATACACTCAAAATGCTACTTTTTACTAGACTTTCTAAGGGAGAGATGGGCTGGGAGAGTTTTCATCTCTATTTGAAAGGGGTATTTGGGACCCTCACTTAGGTCAAAAGAAGCCTCTGTGTGCCTAGTCATCCCTTGTGACCCCGCTTCACTGCAAAAATTCTGTCCTGTGCACGTGCCTCCGAGTCCACCTCCTCAGAACCCCAGGCGATTCGATCAATTGGAACTTGGCAATGGCTTGGTTTGCTGCAGGCTACACGATGTTGGTTAACTTAGTGATGACAACCAGGGAACTCAAAGGCGGGTGTTAATCCACGGAGACCACACAACATAAATCAATTTAAAAAGCAATTCACCTGTGGTTAGCGACTAATGATAAAATGATACGATTACGCGGTGGCACAGAGAGCCCGTTATCCGGCAGACACGTGTGGGGTTGTCACTAGGCAGCAGCTGTTTCTTTATCCCAACTCCCTTGCTCCCAGGGGTCATGTGACTAGATTCCCCAATGGAATCTGAGCAGATCTGCTAAAGGTCCTGTTAAGGATGGAATAGGATAGTTAGTTACACAGGCGGTTGTAGAAGCTCCCAGGAGGAGAACACAGACAGAGAGGGAAACCCAAGGAAATTTGGGAGCACCCTGTACGTTAAGAATCGCTCAAGAAAGCCATCAGAACATCGTGGAGGAGTTCCTGTCGTGGCTCAGTGGTTAACGAATCCGACTAGGAACCATGAGGTGGTGGGTTCGATCCCCGGCCTCCCTCAGTGGGTGAAGGATCCGGCGTTGCTGTGAGCTGTTATGTAGGTTGCACATGAGGCTCAGATCCTACAATGCTGTGGCTGTGGTGTACGCCAGTGGCCACAGCTCCAATTGGACCCCTAGCCTGGGAACCTCCATATGCCGCGAGAGTGGCCCTAGAAAAGGCAAAAAGACAAAAAAAGAAAAAAAAAAAAAAAGAACCTGAACCTCAGTCAGCCTAGACACCAGGTGAGTGATTCTTTTTTTTTTTTTGCTTTTTAGGGCCAAACCCATGGCATATGGAAGTTCTGAGGCTACAGGTCGATTCGGAGCTACAGCTGCTGGCCTACACCACAGCCACAGCAACTCGGGATCCGAGCCCTGTCTGTGACCTACACCACAGTTCATGGCAATGCCAGATCCCTGACCCACTGAGTAAGGCCAGGGATCGAACCCATATCCTCAGGGATACTAGTCAGATTCATTTCCGCTGTACCATAGCAGAAACTCCAGGTGAATGATTCTAATTAAAAAAAACATGGGTTCAAATCCCAGTCTGGGTTCTGGCCCGGTTCGAGTCCCAGCATGGGGGTTCAAGTTCCCGTCTGGGTTCTGGCCGGGTTCGTGTGTCAGAAGTGGGGCCAGGGCCTGAAGAAGTAAGTTGCGTTTCCTCTCTTACCTGTCTCCGTGTCTGGTGGGATGCGGAAGACTCCCAGGACCTGGGGGATGGTGGAGCCACAGGATGGAAGGAATCACAAGAGGAAAGGAGCCTGGGTCACCGATCCCCTGGATGTGGGGTCACCATGGCCAGGAGCACCCACAACGGGCCATTACACATGGGAGGGACAGTAGGTTCTGTCAGATGAGCTGTTAAAGTTTGGGGGTTTATTTGTTACATCAGCTGGCACGACTCTTAACAAATCTACAAGCCCGTTGGAAAAATGTCTGTAATCGGATGAAGGTGTTTCAAGTGGCAAATGATAAAAGTAATGACTTGGGGAGGTCCCTTCATGGCTCAGCGGTTGACGAACCCGACTCAGATCCATGAGGATGCATGTTCGATTCCTGGCCTCGCTCAGTGGGTTAAGGATCCGGTGTTGCCATGAGCTGTGGCGTAGGTGGCAGAAGAGGCTCGGATCTGGCGTTGCTGTGGCTGTGGCGTAGGCTGGCAGCTACAGCTCCGAACAGTGAGTCCAGACACAGGGTGAGTGATTCTAATTTAAAACCGTGGGTTTAAATCCCAATCTGGGTTTAGGCCAGGTTCGAGTCCCTGGTTATCGTCATTGCCAGTGCCAATGTCAGGTACCACGTAGGTGCTCAATGCATTTTTGGTGAATGAATGAATGAATGAAGGTAGGTCTGGGTTAAGATCCTCATTCTGAAAGTCCAGGGACCCTAACCCTGCAGGAATCCCTCAATCCAGTGCCTCGGGGCTCCATCCGGAGTTGAGGTTTCTATCAGCAGAGTTTTAAATCACTGGGGAGGGGGGTGTAGGACCCAGGGTGGGAAACTGACGTGAGACTGCGCGGGGCTTGGCTGAGCTTGGGTGGGAGGGAAAAATGACGGGGAGGCTGCTGCACATGTCAGTGTGGCCCTCCCAGCGCCGTCCGTTGGGGTGGGGGGGGGGCTCCCTCTGGAGAGAGATGTAACCTTTGCAGGTCACATTGTTATGCTGGCCCAAGGCAAGGCAGGAACTGCCTTCATCCGAGCTGGGAAACATAAAACCCCCATGCACCACTGATGAGCTTCTGCCAGCAGCGTTTACGGATGCGCTTTATCTCTCGGATGTCATGCATTATTGACGCTGCCTCCCCCGCCCCTGGACCAGGGCTGAAGGGCAAAGCGGGCTCCAGGGTGGGGAGCGAGGCTGGCAGCACCACAGACTACCAGATGGGGGTGGGGTGGTGGGGGAGGGAGATGTCTTAATGCTCCATAGTCCATCAGAGAGCAGGGGGGACTCTGGTCGTAACAGCCTGGATTTTCCAGTCCCAGGGTTCGATTTTGGCTTCCTTGCTTGTTTCACCCCTCTGGTCCTCTACAATCTCATCATTACAAAGGGAGGGGTCTTGGTGCTCAGAATTGAGGGGAGGATTAGATGAAACCATGAACGCAAGGCATTTAACACAGCCCTACAACCCAGCATACGATGAGCCCCCAGTCAGTGGAAGCTGCATTATTGCAAGAAGGGATTCATACAAATTGATTGGATAGGCAGGTAAGGGTTGATACCCATGTGAGGGGCAGCTCCAAGGCAGAGTGGTTAAGACTCTGGGCTGCAGTTCCTGCTGTGGCTCAGTGGGTGAGGAACTTGATATAGTGTCCCTGAGGATTCAGGTTCGATCCCTGGCCTGACTCAGGGGGTTAAGGGTCTGTGTGTTGCCACAAGCTGCGGCGCAGGTCACTGATGCAGCTCCGATCTGGCGTGGCTGTGGCTGTGGCATGGGCTGGCAGCGGCAGCTCCTGTTCCACCCCTCGCCTGGGAACCTCCATATGCCACAGGTGCTACCCCAAAAAGGAGGAAAAAAAAAAAGACTCTGGGCTGGGTTCAAATCCCAGTTCTACCACATACCAGCTGGGGTGGGCACCTCTCCTAGTTGCTTTGTGCCTCAGTTGCCTCATCTGTAAGATGGGATGACAGCAGTGCCTACCCGACCGCATTGATTGGACACCTCCATGCGTTTTAACCATAGTGTTCAGGACAATACCTTGCAGCATGTAGTTGGGGCTCCCAGGGTCGTTAGGGTCCCCCCCACGCCCCAGTAGTACTTTATCTGACCTGCTTTGGCGTGGATACTTTTTGAGGATTGTAGGACTTATATTTAGCCATGTCTGACCACACCGTCTCCCCGCTCCCCATAGGTCACAGATGTGGCTCGGATCCCACATTGCTGTGGCTGTGGCTGTGGTGTAGGCCGGTGGCAACAGCTCCGATTAGACCCTTAGCCTGGGAACCTCCGTATGCCGTGGGTGTGGCCCTAAAAAAATGCACCCATCATGGAGGTTATAAACATACACCCTATAACCAGATGCCCTGAGTTCAAATCCCAGCTCTGCCATTCAGTGGCTGGGTGACCTTGGGCGAGTCATTCAGCCCTTTTCTGCCTTGGTTTCCTCATCTGGAAAATGGGGGTGATGACAATACTACTCCAAGATTGTTAGGAGATTTAAATGCGTTACTATTTACACAGCTCTTCCTGACACATAGTAAATGCTGGTGTGTCTGTGTGTAGGCATGTGCACGCGCACATGCCTACACACACACACACACACACACACACACACACGAATTTTTGTTAGAGAAATACAATTTAAATTTCTTTCTTTTTTTTTTTTTTTTGTCTTTTTGTCTTTTTTTGTTGTTGTTGTTGTTGCTATCTCTTGGTTCTTGGGCCGCTCCCGCGGCATATGGAGGTTCCCAGGCTAGGGGTCCAATCGGAGCTGTAGCCACCGGTCTACGCCAGAGCCACAGCAACGTGGGATCCGAGCTGCGTCTGCAACCTACACCACAGCTCACGGCAACGCCGGATCGTTAACCCAGTGAGCAAGGGCAGGGACCGAACCCGCAACCTCATGGTTCCTAGTCGGATTCGTTAACCACTGCGCCACGACGGGAACTCTAATTTAAATTTCTGACATCAGGAGTTCCTGTTGTGCCTCATCGGTAAGAAACCCGACTAGTTTCCTTGAGGATGTGAGTTGGATCCCTGGCCTCACTCGGTGGGTGAAGGATCCAGTGTTGCCATGAGCTGCGGGGTAGGTTCCAGCTCAGATCTGGCATGGCTGTGCCTGTGGTGGAGGCCGGCCGCTGCAGCTCCGATTCAACCTCTAGCCTGGGAACCTCTGTATGCTGCAGGTGCGGCTGTAAAAAGAAAAAAGATTAATTCCAACATCACGTCCAAAGAAGACTTATAAACCATCACAGAGATCCACCAAGAGGTTTCAAAGAAGTCATTTATTCTCCAGCTTCCCCCCCCCCCCCAGCTTTAAATTTATGTCCCATACCTGGACCTCACTTCCTATAGGGAACATGGAATTGATAATAGTTTAGCACTCCCATTATTACCTTATGAAAAGTATAATTATATTGCTTTGCCTCTTTTTTTTTTCCTGAGGGGGTTAAACTGTTAATATGTTCACTAGAGATGTTCCAGGACTCTTGTGAGATTGCAGGGGGGTGGGGGGGCATCTTTGTATTTTTTTAATATGTCAAGAGCCTCACGGAACGACAGGGGCTCGGAGGTGACAGCGGATGGGAGGGGGGAGGAGCAGTGCAGCTGAAGCCTCAGCCGGTCCCAGCTCCCAGCGCCCAATCGTGGGCACGACTTCTCTTATTACTCCCACGGGGGAAGTAATTACCCGAGAACGAGCCGATCCTTCCATTGTGCTTTTCAATCCTAAACAATTTCCCCACTTGTCATGCCACCTGCAGCCCTGTTAGTCATGTCGCAGCCCAGCCCGGAGCACAGTGTGGCGGAAGCAATTACTGTTGACGTTGTCACACTGTCATGGTGTGTGTTACCCCACCTGTCGCCCAGCGGGGCCCAGACCCCACACCTGGCCACCTGCTGTTTCTCACCTGCCGCTCCCTCCCCTCGTTCCCTCCCACCTGGTCTCAGGAGCTGGGAGAAGTGGAACCTGGCCTCCGGGGGTGGGGACAGTCACCCAGACACTGAGGGCATCAGCCCATCTTGCCTGGCCCCGCCCAGCTGCCTGCCTGCCACCCACACCCTGAGTGGGACCAGCCCATCCTGGGGAGATCTGGGGATTTTGGGGGGCAGCTTGGGTTCGAGAGTCAGAGAGAGACTCCAGCTCCCATCTTGGCTCCTCCACTCTGCCTTGAACAACTTACTCTGTATCCTATGTCCCCAGTTTTCCATGTCTGTAAAATGGGTTTTGGTTGATGGCATTTGGGCGAGAATGGGCTGCGATGTGGCCGAGTTATGTGTGCTTGCAGAACAGCTAATAGCAGCTGAAACTTAGCAGATGCTCTGAAAACTATTATCATGGGTGGGGGGCTGGCACTGACCTGTAGCCCTGACCTTGACTCGGGGTCTGAGGAACTCTGGCTGCCTGCCCCCAAACGTGGCTGTGTTAGCCTTCTCTTCATGGGTGTCTCCAACCCCGAGACATGCTCAGGTTTTCCGGCAGTGTTGCCAATTCTGGCTTGACCTCAGCCGCCCAGATCTAGCCCTGCGACTCCCCTGGCTGGTCCCCATCTGGTCATCAGGCTCTGTTGGAGCCTCACTGGAGGCTGAGGACCCTAGGCTCTGAGGAGCACTGGGTGGGGTCCAGGCACACTGCAGGGCTTGTCCATCAACTCAAGGGACCACTCTCTTGCTCCAGCTCCTTCTGGTTACAGCAAGTGTGAGCATTGCTGGCATGGTAGCCAAGAGGCATGGCTTAGTTGTCCCTTCCTAACCCTGATTGTAAGCATCCCCTACAGCATTAATAGCCTCACTTGTATTCTGAGGGACTGGGGGTTGGGGCTTTCACATATGAATCTGGGGGCGGAGTGGGGCCGCAGCTCATAACAAAGGTCCTCCATCCTGGGCCATCTCCCCCTGCCCCAACCCCAGTTCCCAGCTTGTCTTCCCAAGGCCATTTAAGAGCAGCTGCTGTGAAATCCACAGGGGGAGACAGGCCAGGTGGTACAAGGACTATGGAGAACCGTCTGGAGAGTCTTCAAAAAACGAAAATTAGAGCCACCATAGGATCCTGCAATTCCACTCCTGGGCATGTATCCAGAGAAAACCATAATTCAAAAACATACGTGCAGCCCAAAGTGCATTGCAGCACTATTTACAATAGCCAAGACATGGAAGCAACCTAAGTGTCCATCGACAGAGGAGTGGATAAAGAAGATGTGGTACATACATAGAATGGAATACTATTCAGCCATAAAAAAGAATGAAATAATGCCATTTGCAGCAACAGGAATGGACCTAGAGATTATCATACTGAATGAAGTAGGTCAAACAAAGACAAATAACATATGACATCACTTATATATGTGGAATCTTAAAAAAAAGATATAAATGATACAAAACGGAAATAGACCCACAGACGTAGCAAACAAACTTATGGTTACCAAAGGGGAAAAGTGGGGGGAGGGATAAACCGGGAGTTTGGGGTTAACGTAAACACACTGGTATATATAACATATATAACTAACAAAGACCTACTGTATAGCACCCAGAACTTTAGTCAGCATTTTTTTTTTTTATGTTTTTGGGGCTTCACCCATGGCATATGGAGGTTCCCAGGCTAGGGGTCAAATTGGAGCTGTAGCTTCCAGCCTACAGCATAGCCACAGCAACACAGGATCCGAGATGCATCTTCGACCTATACCGCAGCCAGAATTGGCAACACTGCCAGTTTCCCCACTGATGTTTTTTTTTTCTGTTCCAGGATCTCATCCAGGATCCTGCTTTGCATTTATCCTTCCACTTGCTAGATTTCAAAACCAAGGTGCAGGAGTTCCCATTGTGGCGCAGTGGTTAACGAATCCGACTAGGAACCATGAGGTTGTGGGTTCGATCCCTGGCCTTGCTCTGTGGGTGAAGGATCTGGCATTGCTGTGAGCTGTGGTGTAGGTTGCAGACGTGACTTGGATCCCCGTGTTGCTGTGGCTCTGGCGTTAGCTGGCGGCTACAGCTCTGATTCGACCCCTAGCCTGGGGACCTCCATATGCTTCCGGAGTGGCTCAAGAAAAAAGGCAAAAAGACAAAAATAAACAAACAAAAAAACCAAGGTGCAACAGGGAAGAGTCTCTCTTAGGTTCCTGTGCAAAGGAGAATCTAGAACCCTCTCTCTCTGTTTTCCTCCTGGGGCCACACGTTAGAATTCCCTGGGGGCTTCTGCAGCTCCGTGTTCCTCCACTGAAATCACTCCATCAATGAAACCGTGTACAAGCTCCTGGCCCTTGTGTTTTGTAGTAAAAGGCTTTTCCTTTAGCTTCTTCTCCCCTCAGTCTCAAAAGGCTGACTCGAGAGTGAATGATTAGGGGAGTTCCTGTCGTGCCTCAGTGGTTAACGAATTCGACTACAAACCATGAGGTTGCAGGTTCAATCCCTGGCCTTGCTCAGTGGCTCAAGGATGCGGCGTTGCTGTGAACTGTGGTGTAGGTCGCAGATGTGGCTCAGATCCTGCATTGCTGTGGCTCTGGCATAGGCCGGCGTCTACAGCTCCAACTAGACTCCTAGCTTGGGAACCTCCATATGCAGCAGGAGCGGCCCTAGAAAAGGCAAAAAGACAAACAAACAAACAAACAAACAAAAAAACATCCGCCTTATCATTTCCTTGGAGCACCTCCCATCTGCCAAACCCATGCTGAGTTAGAGAGCAAAGGAGTTAATTGGTGATGCAAACCCTAGAAATTAGGCTCCTAGGATGCAGGGAAGGTAGAAAACAGAGGAGTGAATGTTCAGGGGTGCAAAAACCCTGTGACAGTGACCTGCTCCCCCCACAGGCGCTGCTGCTTCAGGTGACCTGAGCACAGCCCTTGAAGGTATTGCACCAGGGAGGTTCAGACCCGAAAAGCAACCTGCACCCTACAGATGCCAGACACACGAGAAACACCCCGTTCAGTATTACAGACAGACACTGCTCACTCCTCCTCGCCCGCCTGGGTCCCAGGGACCCACCCCTAGCTGTCCCCCTCCTCCGGGGTGAGAGCAGCCATCTGACAGGCTTTAGCACCTGTCGCTAGTCTAAACTCCCTGACCCTCACTGGCCAGGGACAAGGAAGCGGCATTTAGGACACAATGGATAATTATTCTTTGAATGAATGGAGCTATGGGGTGGGGGTGGGTCGCCCCACCTTGGTCCCCTCATCCACTGAATACATCAAAGTAAGGTGGGGGCAGATTTCCTAGAACTGAGTGGCAGATTCGAGTAAGAAGAGGTCTCTCTTGTCAGCACCCAACATCTGTAAGTGATGCCTCTCCTCCATGTCTTTTGACAATTTCCTGTGCCACAGGAAGAGAGACGTCGGATGAGCAAACAGCCTTCAAATTGCTATCGAAAATATTTTGCAAACGCCACGAAGCGCCAGGCCTTTCTCCCTTCCATAGAGATTCGATTTATCTCCTGAGAAAACTTACCATCCCTACCTCCACCGCCCCCGCTAAATACTACCACTTGGAGAGATGGGGAGTTAGCACCCAAGTGCTCTTGCTAAGGGGCTGCTAATGCCTACGTGATCATCTCTCTAGTTGGGTGGCTTTCCATCCAATTAAGGTCTGCTGACCGGGCTCCCAAGAGCTGACATCATGCAGTGTTTATTGAGCACCTACTAGTGATGCAGGAGCCTCATACCCGTGAGAGAAAAGTTACATTGCTTATGCTTCTTTTTTGAAAGGAATACTTTGAAATTGACTAGCTTAGAGTCCTTCCTTGTCCTTCTCCTGGACCTAGTTGCACCCTAAACACAATCACCTGTAAGCTAAAGATGAGGCACCCTGAGCATAACTGCCTGTGGTTGTTAAAGATGATTAGCACGTGATGGTTTTCAGGAACTTTCCTAGTTTGCTCTCATCTCTGATCCATATGCGCTTTTCACAAGTACGGTTATTCTAGGCAATACCCCAGAAAACCACCACTAGGATCAGGCTGAGATCTCCTGACTCCAGCTTTGAGGACCAAGATTCCCCCAAAGAAAGAAGCATGCATGTTTGTCCCTATCCGGATGCCTATTTGAAAAACTGTTTTTCTCCTTTTTACGATAAAACTCCTTGCAATTCTAAGGGGAGGTGCATATTCTTTAAGGCATTAGCCTGCTGTGACCCTCCTTTGCCTGGTAAAGCAATAAAGCTGTTTTTTTTTCTCCTGTACCCAAAACTCTGTCTCTGCATTTCAATTCAGCACCGGCGGACAGAGGCCAAATTCCGGCCACGCTAGGGGCCAGCCATTGTGTTCCTCCCCGGGCATATAGCAGTTGACACAATGGGCAAGGTTCTTATTCTCAGAGAGCTTACTTTTTAGCATGGTGTATGGGAGAAGGAGGCAGATAGTAAGGAATAGAAATTCTGTCAGATGGTACAAGTGCTATGAAAAAAAAGTACAGCCGAGCAAGAAGGATGGTGAGGGGTAAAGGTTGGAGGGCAGGAGTTCCCGTCATGGCGCAGTGGTTAACGAATCCGACTAGGAACCATGAGGTTGTAGGTTTGATCCCCGGCCTTGCTCAGTGGGTTAAGGATCCAGCATTGCCGTGAGCTGTGGTGTAGGTTGCAGATGCGGCTCAGATCCCAAGTTGCTGTGGCTGTGGTGTAGGCCGGTGGCTACAGCTCTGATTGGACTCCTAGCCTGGAACCTCCAAATGCCGCAGGAGCGGCCCTAGAAAAGGAAAAAGACAAAAAAAAAAAAAAAATCCCAATGCCTGAGCCTGACCCCAGACCAACAAAACCAGAGTCTCTGAGCATGGAACCCAGGCAATGGTACCTTTTAAAAAGGTTCCCAGTGTCCCCAACATGGGGCCAAGGGTGAGGACCAATACTTTTCCTGTATTCATTCATGGAATTCTCAGAACCACAGCCTCATAGGGAAGGTACTACTCTTAGTTCTATCGTTCCCATTTTACAGATGGGGAAACTAAGGCATGCTGAAGTCATACACCTGCTGAAGTTCATAGAACTGGTAAGTGACAGCCCTGGATACAAAGCCTGGAAACTCCACATTCTTTCTTTTTCTTTCTTTTCTTCCTTAGAGCTGCACCTGTGGCATATGGAAGTTCCCAGGCTAGGGGTCGAATTGGAGCTGCAGCTGCCAGCCTACACCACAGCCACAGCCACGCCAGATCTGAGCCGGTTCTGCTGACCTGCGCTGCATCTTGCAGCAACGCCAGATCCTTAACCCACTGAGCGAGGCCGGGGATCAAACCTGCATCCTCTTGGATACTAGTAGGGTTTTTAACCCATTGAACGACAATGGAAACTCCCTGGAACCTCCAAATTCTTACACATTCTTCCATGAAACTTCCTGTGAGGGGCCTGGTTTGGTACACATCAGGAAGGACAGTGTTCTAAATGGGGGGATTTTTGGACTTTGAGGGAACCGTAAGTAAATTCATGTGCGTGTGGACGATGCATATTCATTCATTCACTTGTTCATTCATTAAGCACCAGCCACGTGCCAGGCACCAGTGAGACACAGAGGAGGCTGTCCATGAGCAGCGACTTATAAATTTTATAATTCAGGGTGTGGTGGGGGTGCGTGGGAGAAGCGGAATTTTGTTTTATTTTATTTATTTTATTATTTTTTTATTTTTTGTCTTTCTGCCTTTTCTAGGGCCACTCATGCAGCATGTGGAGGTTCCCAGGCTAGGGGTCTAATCAGAGCTGTAGCCACCGGCCTACACCACAGCCACAGCAACTCGGGATCTGAGCCGCGTCTGCAACCTACACCACGGCTCAGAGCAATGCCGGATCCTTAACCCACTGAGCAAGGCCAGGGATCGAACATGCAACCTCATCGTTCCTAGTCTGATTTGTCAACCACTGTGCCTCGATAGGAACTCCCAGAATTTTTATAAATAACCATACAAATGTAAAATTGCAATCACTTTGCGAAAGTGGTACCTGCTGCTGCGAGAAACTTCATTTGTCATAGGCAGAGAGGCTGAGGAGGGATTTGCCACTTGTGGATGTGATCCTTGTATACAGAGGAGAAAACTGAGGCTCCAGAGATTAAGCCGAGGGCCCAAAGTCTCACAGCTGATCATTGGACCAAGCTGGAATTTGAACCCAGAGAAAGGTTGGATTCCACTGTGTTCTTTCAACAGCCATGATTCTCGAACATCAGTGTGACTGAGGATCTTGTTAAAAGGAGCTGGTTAAGGTACAGATGGCTGGACCCTCTGATCTAGGAGGTCTAGGGTGGGGCCTGAGAACTAGCATTTCCATCAAGATCCCGGGTAGTGCTGATGCTGCTGGTCTGAGCACCATTCTTGGGTACCACTTTCTAATACCGTGAAAGTGTTGGCTGTTCCCTAGAGGAGATGACACTGGGCTGGGTCAAGAAATCGTATGTAGAAGAAAAGACACATCAGGGTGAAGGACAGACAAAGGCTGGAGGGCCGAAGGGGCCTCGCATGCTAACGTACATGCTATAGAAAGAGAGGCAGGTTCATAATGGCTTCCTAGGATGGAGCTGTCTGTTCCTACCCATCCATGGCAGCGGCCGGCGAGGACCTGAACTGCCACTTTGTTCATTGTGCCAGTTAATAGCTGATCAGCCCACTGGAGCAGGAAGCCCTCGCTGCTTCCTATGTCCAGATTCGCTTATCTGAGCCTTGATTTTAGCTTGAGGAAAAAAGGAATCTTCTTCTCTCTTGGGATTGGCAAGAAAATATTTTTCGGACCCTAAATGGGTGCTCTTGGAACTGTCAGATTTATTTATTCAACAAAGATTTGTGGCTGGCAGTGGAGAAGACTGACCTATTCCTGCTTCCATAGAACCTCCGTTTGGGTTCTGAAGTCAGGAATTAGGCAATGAATAAGGTCACTTTTTTTTTTTTTTTTTTTTTTTGTCTTTTTGCTATTTCTTGGGCCGCTCCCGCAGCATATGGAGGTTCCCAGGCTAGGGGTCCAATTGGAGCTGTAGCCACCGGCCTACACCACAACAACGCGGGATCCGAGCCGCGTCTGCAACCTACATCACAGCTCGTGGCAACGCCGGATCCTTAACCCGCTGAGCAAGGGCAGGGACCGAACCTGCAACCTCATGGTTCCCAGTCGGATTCGTTAACCACTGCTCCACGACGGGAACTCCAAGATCACTTTCCATAGTGATTGCGGTGTTCTGAGGACATCATAGAGTGTTGGGTGCGCACTATTTTAAATAGGGTAACCAGGAGTTCCCGATGTGGTGCAGTGAGTCAGGAATCTAACTGCAGCAGCTCAGGTGGCTGCAGAGGCACAGGTTGGATCCCCAGCCTGGCACAGTGGGTGAAAGGATCCGGCATTGCTGCAGCTGTGGCGTAGGTTGTAGCTGTGGCTCAGATTCAACCCCTGGCCCAGGAACTTCCATATGCTGTGGGTGCAGCCATTAAAAAAAAAAGTGTCATTAGGGAAGGCTTCTCGGAGGAGGTGACATTTTAGCTGGAACCATTGTCATGAGGAATAATCCAGGGCATATAATTCTAGGCAAAATGCACTGCAAATGCAAAGGCTTGGAGGCGTGGCCTTGCTTAGCTTGTGCTGTAATTATCTATTAATAGTTGAGTAACAGACCATCCCAAAACTTAGAGGTTTAAAACAGTAATAATTTTTCTCATGACTTCTGGGTCATTAATTTGGGCGGGACTCAACTGGGCTATCCTTTTATTCCATGTGTTGTGGTCTGAGGCTGCTCGCAGGGCTATAGTCACCTGGGAGAGTCAACTTGATCAGGATGCCTAATGTGGCACCTGTTCCACCACTGCCCATTGCCAGTCAATCTCAGAACTCCTTGCCCCTGAGTCTTCAAATCACTGTTCCTCCACTGCCCATGCCAGACATTGCCAGTCGATCTCAGAACACCTTGCCACTGAGTTTTAAAATCACTGTTCCTCCACTGCCCATGCCAGACATTGCCAGTCGATCACGGAACTCCTTGCCCCTGAGTTTTAAAATCACCCTCCAACTAACATTCTAGGCAGTTGACATTCCAGACTAGGCAGGTGAGTGAAACCTGGACCATTGCTTCGGATGTGGAGATGTGATGCGCAAGCCAGAAGGTAAGAAGAAAATGATGGAGAGCCAAATTTTTGGAAGAGTATATCAGATTTCTCGTGAAGTACAAGGCCTGTTATTTTGTGTGGATTGTGCCTTTCCTCAATAAGGACTATACAGCTGACTGCCTGCCTCACTGCGGTCCAGATGATTGTTTTCTTTGTAGAGTACCGGATGAAGGAAACGACAGGGAATTAGAAGCCATTGTGTGATATGTACCTTGAATCCCAGAAGGAAAATGCACAAGAATGGCCTTCCACCCTACCTGCCGTCTCTCATCCAGAACAATACTGCTGTCTGCCTCTTTCTCCTTGTTTCCAACGACATTGGCTGATGTTAGCAATGCAAGTGACCTTGGCATTGCTGACCACACACCTGACACTCTTCCAAAAGCTTTACATGCATTGATCTTATGTAATGCTTGCAACAATCCTATAAAGTGAGTACTATTCCTAACCCCACTTTTCAGATGAGGAAAATGAAAATCAGAGAAGTCAAGTCTTTTTACCAACGTCACACTATTGGTAAGAGGGAGAGCCAGGATTTGAACCTAAGACATTGATTTCAGAGCCTGAACTTTTTTCTGCTGCTCAAGGTGCAACTCATTGAATGGCAAATCAGGGGTGACTTCAGATTCTCTCCTGGTCTTTTCTCTCCCAGTCTAAGATTCTCCTGGCCCCACCAAATCTTCCCTTTGAACCTGGCTTCCCTGCCCTTTTGCTGGGGGCTGTCACACTGCTTGACTTCTGCTTCATCACCTGTTACCCACGCCAGAGTTTTGGCTCAGCATGCACTCCAAGGCTCAAACCTCATTTCTCCAATCCATTCAGAGCTTTATTGATCTTGCCTGACATTTGCTTTGCTCAGATTCTTAGCCCCATGCAGCTGGAAAATGGCCTTTGCATCTCTGAATTTCGCAGGAGCTGCAGCTCTTTAACCAGATTGGGCTCTGGGTTAATGGAGAAGGCAAGGGTAGAGGCTGAGAAAGGGGCCCTGACCTCCTGGGGATTCCAGGGTGCTCTCTCCAGAGACTCCTAAAAGACATTGACCTCAGCACTTTCTATTTCAGGACAGCTGTCTTGGAAGTTCTAGCAGACCCATAAAGTGTATCTTCAAGGAATCAAGATGGGACTTTCATGCTTGTTGAAAGGAAGACAGGGCAGCAATTCCTGAGGACCAGTTAGACTGAGATGTGGGTGTGGATTGCCCCGGAGTTGACATTTGGGGGCTGGTATCTCAATGTTTTTCCTGCCCTTTCTGATGACAACATCCTTGGCTTCTCAAAGCAGGGGATGTGGCAGAGGGTGAAGCATCTTGTGGCACTGAATGAATGAATGCTAAACAGAAAGAAATGGCTGTTTTCATTTAGGATCTTAGGATTCAGGAAATGGATTTGGTGCATGAGATGTGGCTCCAGGTGACAGTGGGTGATTGCCTGGCATAAAACATTTACTCAATAATGACAGCAGAAATTTTGATGAGCCACGGACAGCTAGTTCTAAACATTTAACTCACTTTTTTTTTTTTTTTTTTTTTTTTTTTGGGTAGCACCTGTGGCATGCTGAAGTGCCCGGGCCAGGGATCGAACCGAAGCCACAACAGTGACAAAGCCAAGTCCTTAACCCCTAGGGCTACCAGGGAACTCCTTGACTCACACTTAACGTTAACTGACCTAATATTTGTGGCAACTTCATGGGGTAGACACCATTATCCCCCTCTCCCCCCGACTTTATACAAATGATGAAATGGAATGGATTGTAACTCACCCTCAGTAAGGAGTCACACTCAAGCACCTGGTTCTCGAATTTGCGGTCCTACCCAAACCTACCCCAAAGGCTCTCCTGCTTGTCATTATCTATTCTGAAGGTTGTCACAGCTGCTAACCCTTCCTGCATGTCCACCTCACTTCATTAGATAATTTGTTCCTTTCTTTATTTACATAAATACATTTTTGTTGAGCACCTACTATGTGCCTGGCTAACTTGTCTCCATGAGCTTAGCCACGCAAAATTATTTATTCCCTCAAGGAGAGAACAGCGTGGAGAGGCAGGAACTCCACGGGAGGGGGATGCAGCCGCTGAGAGCATCACCTGGGACCCTGGTCTCCTGGGCTGACACAGCCTTTAAGTCTTCCAAAGCTGTGCCCTCTCTCCACAGTCTCTGGCCCACCTCTCTTGCCCAAATCTTGTTATTCTGCAGGCCTCTGAAAACTTCGACTTGTGCTCCATGGTTGGAAAGCTTGAAGGCAAATAGAACGTTGCCTTGTCCTGGAGTAGGGGGCGCCCCAGGCTCCTGGTATACATCCATCTGGGAGATCATGAGGCTGCCCAGTCACGTAGGCTGATTGAGCTGGTTGCCCAAACAAAACAAACATAATGAGACCTTATAAGCCATTGATTCCAGTCCGCGGGTCAGGGCAGGAGCTGTGGCCCTGGGCTGTCTGGGTTGGTCTCTCCTCTGCCTCTTACTGGCTGTTTCATTTTTTTTTTTTTTTTTTTCTTTTAGGGCTGGACCCTTAGCATATGAAAGTTCTCAGGCTAGGGGTTGAATCAGAGCTGCAGCTGCCAGCTTACACCACAGGATCCGAGCCACGTCTGTAACCTCCACCGCAGCTGTGGTGTAGGTTGCAGATGCGGCTCGGATCTGGTGTTGCTGTGGCTGTGGTGTAGGCCGGCAGCTGTAGCTCCTATGCGACCCCTAGCCTGGGAACCTCCATATGCCGCGGGTGCAGCCCTAAAAACAAAACAAAAAAACAAACAGCTGGAGTCTTTGGGGTGGGGGGACCTTGGGAAGGATTCACGATTTGATCTGCAGGTGCCTCAGTGTCCTATAAGCTACCTGGACGCCACTGATTGGTGGCTGGGCTAAGCTGCACGGAAGTTGCTCTGAAGAGCAGAGACGTGGTTTTGATGTGAGCAGACCTAGGAGAGGCCCCTGAGTCTGCACCCCTCTTTCCTCCAGCACCACCCCTGGGTTAGGGCCGCCTGCCTGCCAGGGGCTGTGACTCTTGTCCTTACCCCCCCCCCCCAGGCACTGAGATGCAATAAGGCAGGTGTCTTCCTGCAGAGAGTGGCAGGTGGAATTTATAGCCTTTCTGCAGAGAAATAACACACTGCCTTCTGCTCAGGCTTCTCCTCCTGCCGACTCCCTCCCCCTCGTTCCCCCAGAGATGGGATTTTGAGTGATGAGAGAGAGAGGAAGGGGGGTGGGGGTGGGGCAGGGAGCTAGAGAAAGGGTGATGTTTAAAGAGATGCAGAGAGGGCTGTGGGGCTGATGAAGGCCAGCCGGAGAGAAGGACAGAGGGAGACAGACTGGGGAGAACCAAGAGCTAAAGAGAAGGGGGCGGAGGTTCCCATCGTGGCTCAGTGGTTAAGGAATCCGACTAGGAACCATGAGGTTGTGGGTTTGATCCCTGGCCTTGCTCACTGGGTTGATGATCCAGGATTGCCGTGAGCTGTGGTGTAGGTTGCAGACGTGGCTCAGATCCTGAGTTGCTGTGGCTGTGGTGTAGGCTGGCGGCTGCAGCTCCAATTAGACCCCTAGCCTGGGAACCTCCACATGCCGAGGGAGTGGCCCTAGAAAAGACAAAAAGACCAAAAAAAAAAAAATTTGAAAGAAAGGACACAATGAACTTCCTTGCAGAACAGATACCAACTCACAGACTTTGAAAAACTTATGGTTTCCAAAGGAGACAGGTTGGGGAATGGGGGATGCACTGAGGGTTTGGGATGGACATGCTGTAACATTTGGTTGTGATGACTGTGGTACACCTATAAACATAATACAATTCATTAAGTAATAAAAAGAAAGAAGAAGGAGCGCGTGCTCTCCGTCAGTGCTGATGCTCATGGGAAGTGCTTCTGAGCATCGTTCTTGCCCTGGCGGGGGACGAAGTTGAGAAAAGGCAGCTTCTGGCACAGGGAGACCCCTGGGTGGCTAGCTGGGCTCCAGCTGCTCACAGAGTCCACAGCAGCACAGCTGGCCTTGGCGCCTTCCTTCCGAGATCTGATGGTGGTTCCCTCCTTGGCTGGAGGAGAAACGGGGTCCAGGAGCAGGACCCGAAGGAGAAGGACTCAAGACAGCCTTGATGTCAGAGATGAGATCATGACTCTGCGATCCGAGGCTCAGAGAAGCTGGGTTGGTGCATCTGCTTCCCTCCCGGGGTCCTGAGCAGAGAGAGCCGGCACCGGGTCTGCTGTGGGGTTGGCCCAAGCTGAGTGCTTCCGACTTGAAAGAGCAGCTCCAGGGGAGCCCTGTCCAAGGGGCAAATGGAGGATGGAAGATGGCTTTCCCACCCTGGGAACCTGCACCAGTGGCCAAGGAGAAGGTCTTCAAAACATGGTCTAGGGGTTCCTGCTGTGGCTTAGTGGCTTAAGAACCAGGCATCGTGTCTGTGAGCATGCAGGTTCGATTCCTGGCCTCGCTCCGTAGGTTAAGGATCTGGCGTTGCTGCAAGTTGCCGAGTAAGTTGAAGATGCGGCTGGGAATCTGGGGTTGTCGTGGCTGTGGTGTAGGCTGGCAGCTGCTGCTCTGGTTTGACTCCTAGCCTGGGAACGTCCATGTGCTGTAGGTGTGGCTCTAAAAAGAAAACAATAAACTAAAACACCATCTACCCCCTTCACTTTCCATAAGAAAGATAAATGTGCGTGTTCAACAGGATAGGCTGATTGTGGGTATAAGCAATCCCTAAATGTCAGAGGCTTTAATGTGACAAAAAAATTTACCTCAAGGTAAGAACACACACACACACACACACACTCACACACACGCATATGTGTATATGGGCCTGGGCTGCCGGGGGCCTCTGCTCCACGCCATCTGTCAAGGCCCCATGATCCGTCCACCACGTGGCTCTGTATTCCCTTGCGTTCTCAGCTCCAATGGAGGAAGAGAGAGAGGGTACTGCATGGGAGTTTGGGGATCAGGCTGGGGGGTGGCCCGGCAGCCCGCCCCATCCCTCGGGCCAAGGGTTCTATCCGAGGACTAAGGCTGCCTGGCTTGTGGGGAGGAAGGGTCTCTCCAGGGATTTGCCCCAAGAACCCACTGTCAGAGCTGGGACACGTTGGTACCTTATGTGCACAGCGGGTGGTAACATTGGAATTTTAGCTGAGCACATTGCTACCCTGGACCTGATGCATGTGTGTGTGTGTGTGTGTGTGTGTGTGTGTGTGTGTTTGCATATGTACATGTGCATTTGTGTGTATGTGTATATATGTGTGTGCGTGTGCATGTGTGTTTGTGTGTATGCATATATGTGTGTACATATATGTATGTGTTCATGTGTGTGCATGCATGCGCACACACATGTGTTTGTGTTTTATGTGTGTATACATGTGTGTACGCACGTGTGTATGTGTGTACATATGTGTTTGTGTATATGTGTGTATGTGTATATATTTGTGTGTGGTGTGTGTGTGTGTATAGTAGGCACCTACCCAGACTTACCGCAGCTGCCAAGACAATAGATCAGTGGTGGTTAAGGACACTGGGTTTGGAGCCAGACACTCTTGGCTTTGAGTCTGGACGGTGTGCCAACCAGCGCTCTCTTCTCCGCTTGGTTTGGGGGTCAAGGGGAGAGAGGCTCTAGGCTATGGCCGGACGTGGGTGGCCTGGTCCAGCTGGCCCACGTCCCAGAAATCTCACTGGTGGTCCCCTCTACCCGGAGACAGCCTCTCTGCCTGTTTCTTTGCTAGTGTCTCTGCCTGTGGCATCTGTGCAGTGTTTGGGCCTCATTCTTTGGAGTGTCCTCATGCAAGATGGGTCAGAGCATGTCACAGGTGCAAACTTAAACATCTCTGGGGCCCCAAGCTGATCTTTTTCTTTTTTTCTTTTTACAGCTGCACCTTCAGCATATGGATGTTCCCAGGCTAGGGGTCAAATCAGAGCTGCAGCTGCCTTCCTACGCCACAGCCATGGCAACACCCAATCTGAGCCTCATCTGTGACCTATGCCGCAGCTTAGGTAACTTGGGATCCTTAACTCACTGAGTGAGACCAGGGATTGAACCTGCATCCTCATGGATACGATGTCAGGCTCTTAACCCACCGAGCCACAATGGGAACTCCCCCAGGCTGATCTTTAAATAAGCACTGTGGTGCAGTGGATGGCTGTGACTTAAGTCCGCTGAGAGGGGCCCTGGAGGAAAGCTGGGTGTTGCCAGATTTTCAGAAACGTCAGAGAAGCTGCAAGTGAAAACAGTTACGTGCCTTCTTTTTGAATGCTAGCAACGAATTGCCTAAAACTTACTCAGCAATAATGTGGGGGGTGGGGCGATGTGCTTGGGTTATGGGATGGAAATCCTGTGACATTGGATTGTTATGATCATTATACAACTACAGATGTGATACATTCATTTGAGTAATTAAAAAAAAAACAACATCTCTGCGGGAGGGCCACCTTCCAAGGGCTGGATCCCTCTCTGTACGAGGGAGGCACCTGGCTGGCACAGGGACACCCTTCTGGGTGCGCAGGAAAACAAAGCTGAATGTTAAATAAATACCCGCTAATTACCCTGAGAATATTTATCGAGGTCTCCCCACGTTGTAATAAGAAATTATTGAAACATATATCACCTACCAAGCTGTTAATCATTGGTAAATATATTTTAAATACAGCAGTCCATTAGTATTTTAATTTAGCCTGTCTCCAGGAGAATTTGTGCTGGATCAGACAAATGTGCCGAGCTTCAGAGCCAAGGGAAAAATTCCTCACCTAGTTAATCTTTATGTTCTCTTCTCAGGGAGGCAGTTCTGGCGGCACCAGCAAGAGAAACGATCCCCTGGGTCCAGTATTGATGGCGAGTGTCCTGGAGGAGCTGGTGGGTGAGGCAGGGAGGCTGCAGCTCTGGAGAGGAGGGGGAGGTATGTGTGTGTGTGGGGGGCAGGATGCTGGTGACTCCCCCGTTGGTCCCTGAAATGCACACCTGTCCAGCTGGACCAAAGTGACCACTGATGTATTATTTTATCTCAATGATCACAACAGACTTTTTCTTTTTAACTTGGGGGGTCTGTACAGAATGATGTACTTCTCTTCCCTGAAGCCTTCCTTCCGGTCCAGATGGTGGGTGGGTTTGGGCGTCAGGCTTCACGGATGCCACATATATGTAGGACCAGCCAGAAAGGGACAGACACTGCGAGAGTGAACTAGAGCTTTCTGACTGATCTTTGCTTTGGTGACACCAGGAGAGCCTTGTGGACCCCTTTCCCTGTGAGTTACCTGCTCACTCATCAGACACTTAGCAAACACCTGTCATGTAGCAGGTACCGTTTTAGGCACTGGAGAGCCAGGAAGAGAGGGTTCTATTTTCTGGAACGTACCTTGCAGGCATGGAAGGCAGATGACAGGCCCATCAGCAGACAGCAAGCAATTTTGGGAGTGTGATGGCCCTGTGAGGACACAGCAGGGTGATGGGGGAGGGTGACTTCCGGAGTGGCAGTGGGGGTGACCAGGGAACCTCCTGGTACTGGCTCAGTGTCCATATTTCAACTGGGTAGATGAAGGAGAGGGAGAAATGGCTGATGTCTTTGAGGTTTCAAAAGTAGCATAGACGGGAGTTCCCGTCGCGGCGCAGTGGAAATGAACCAACTGGGAACCATGAGGTTGCAGGTTCGATCCCTGGCCTCACTCAGTGGGTTAAGGATCCAGTGTTAAAAAAGAGTAGAGTAAATGGAGTAGGTGGTGGGCCATTTCCTGAGCTTAGGGATGTGGGGGAAGGGGCGGGGCTGTGGGAAGGGAATGATGATGGAGCTTGGAGCCTCTTGAACCTGAGGGGGCTGCGTGTCACTCTGGAGAAAGGCTTCTGCTGTAATGCCCTCCCCCTCTCCTAGCTGTAGCAGACACGTGTGACGCTCTGAGCGGCATCCCCAGGGCCCCTCTGATTTCAGCACCAAGGGTGTGGACAGCGCCCCTTGCCAACCTCGTGCACCTGAGTCTCTTGCGTGCTTGCCTCTGCGGGAGGTCCCTCAGCTCAGGGCAGGTGCCACCAGGAAGTGGTGGAGGGGAGTTCACACTGCTGGGGAGATCTTCAGTCTCCCCGAGAAGGATGAGAGGTAGATAAATCCCTTGGCCTCCCCATTCTTTTTGGGGAAAGGGGCAGTTCTGGGAAACATTCTCTGGGATTCCTCAGAGGGTCCCCAGGTGCCCACATGGTCATCTGCTCTCCAGTACACACGACACTTGGCCTTCCTTCTCATGCTCCCCCCTACTCCCTAACTCTGGCTTGCTCAAAGAAACCTCTCAACCTCCCTGTGCTGAGTCCTTGTCTCAGGCTCTGCCTTTGGGGGTACCAGCTCCCAAGGCCACAGTATGAGCATGTACATCGTGGTGCTGGCTGATCAGGGCAGCAGCAGATTTCCCAGGAAGAATGGGAGGCATGGAAACGGAAGAGGGCACACCAATGCTTCAAAGCCAGGCAGAGGAAGAAGAGTGAGTTTTCCTAAAAACACACAAATAAACAAATCACCCAAGAGCAAAACACCCAGCAACTAAAGGAAAAAAGAAAAAACCAGCTCTTCTTTCTTATCCTTATCATAACTTCTCCTCTTAGGGCTGTGAGGTCATACCCACTTGTCAGAAGGGTTTTTGCATCTTCTCAGCCCGCATGAGTTTGCAGCCCAGTAAGACAGCTTGGACTGTGACCAGTGTGGTGTGAAATCTACCTGCAGCACTACCCCGACCAGGAACTATTCCTGATTGATTTCCAGTCAAAGTCACCTATTTTTCCTGTCAGTTTCTATCTTAACCAGCTCTTGCCACAGTTGTGATGCATGACAAACAGCCCCCAAACTCAGCAGCACATAAAAAGAAGCATTTGTTTCTTGCCCATGTACCAGCAGGTTAGTGGGGACCACCCTGCTCCCCAGGTTTCAGGCTGGAAGGGCAGTGGCTGCCTGAGACATGCTTTTCTCAAGCAAGCTGTTGGCTGCTCCCAGAGGGCCAGCAGAAATGTGCAATGTTTCCAAAGGCCTTGCCTCTGAATTCACAGACTGTCACTTGCACTCACATCTTATTGGACAACACAAGCCACACGTCCAAGCCCCTGGTATCAGTGTGCAAAGAAGCACCTTCTTCCCACAAGGATGTGTGTGTACGTGTGGAAACAAACATTGGCTCAACATTAATCTAAGGAACCACAGGTCCTGCCGCATGCGATCTGTGCATTTCTTGTGGAGGTTACAACTTTCTCCCTCTCTGTGTGCATGTCAATTGCACATGTGCTCTAGCTCCCAGCCATGCTGTGAATTTCTTCCCGGCATAATCCATGCCCCACCACTCTTGGTACCACCCCACCCATCACCTCAGGAGAGGAATACTGCATATAGTAATATGTGGTCCGATTCTAGGTATATATTAAAGGCAGAGCAAACAGGCTTTGCTGACAGATTGGATATGTACTATGTAAGAGAATGGGAGAGATGATAGTATTGTTTTTGACCTGAGCAATTGAGAGAATTGAGTTGCCCTAGATAGATAGGGGGGAAATTGTGGGAGGAACTGATGCTCAGAAAATGGAAGGTCATTAATATCTATTTCATTGCTTCCAGAAGTGTGGGATGCTCAATATTTATGGATGGTAGGAAGATGATACACAGACCCAAGCACAGTTAACATTGAATCAAAGAGTTAGAAGGCTATTTATCTTTCAATTCTTTATTGACTCCTCTGATTAGTTAAAAAACCATCTCAGTTTGGTGCTGCTGTGTCTTTAAACACTTGCTGATTTTCCTTTTTTGGAAAAGAGACTTAGAGACAGGCTTAGAGACTCGGGCTGGCAACAATATCTAGCTAGATTTAATAACAGTGTTTTCTTTTCATTGTATTTCTTTCTCTGGATAACTTCTCTGTACGACTATCGATTCTGGTTCATTTACAGTCTAGATATACATTTCCGTTAAAAACAAATTTACTTACATTAAAATGGGAATCAATTTACCAAGAAAAATTTTAAGTGAATGTATTCATCCATTTGTCTGGAAAATATTTATTGAGTGTCAGCTATTTACCAGACACTGTTTTGGTGTTGAGGACTTAGAGTGAGGAAAAAAATAGATAAGACTCTGGGACTTCATGGAATTTTCAGTCCAGTAGGGAAGGCAGAAAACAAAGTAAAAAGGTAGAAGGAGAGTATTTGATGAATCCTAAAGAATAAGTAAGGCAGAAAAGCTGAATTGGAAGTGAGGTGGTGGTGGTGGTGCAAATTAAATCAGTGGACAGGGAATGCTTCATGGAGAAGGTGGCTTTTGGGAAAAGATCCAGGGACTCTAGCCACACTGGCCTTTGAGAAAGAGTGTTGGTGGCAGAGACAACAGCAGGGATAAAAGTGCTGAGGCCAACGCCTGTCTGCCATGGTCAAGGAGAGCTTGGAATCCATTCTATTTGGCGGGGAGGGATCGAGGGGTCGAGCAGCAGAAGATAAAGTCAGAGAGTTAGTGAGGAGGTGGGATCATGCTGACTCCTGGCCACACTCATGGGAATCCAGCTTCTACTTTGAGATAGGAAGGATTTGGGACAGAGGAGTTATATGATCTGACTTAGAGTTTAAAAGCATCCCTGTGGTCCTTGAGTTGGGAACAGACCCAAAGCTGCAGAGGTGGTCACGGAAAGACCCGAGGGGACATGGCTGCAGAAATCCTGGTGGGAGGCAGGGTGATGGCTGGGACCTGGATGACAGCAAGCTGTAATCAGGTTCTGGGAATGTTTTGACGGTAGAGTCAGCAGAATTTGCTGACAGATTAGGTCTGTGCTATGCAAGAGAATGAGGGGGATGGCGCTTTTGAGCCGAGCAATTGAGAAAATTGCATTGTGCTGTATTTGGATGGAGACATTGTTGGAGGAGCACATGGTGGGTGGTCATTTGGAGTTTCGGTTGGTCGTATTGACTTTGAGATGCCCTTTAGACATCCCACATCCTGGTGGACTTGTTCAGTCTACCCCTGGATATTAAAGATTGGGGTTCATGGGAAGGCTCCCAAGCAGGGCTTACGTACAGAAATCATGCGCATATAGATGATGCGTGATGAACAGACACGAGATGGCAGAGGCAGCGCATAAAGCTGAGGGGTCCTTTCTTTCTGCCTGCCTGTGGCTGGCCCTGCCTTTGTAGCTCTCTGCTCTTCTGAAGTCTGGGCCCTGCTTAGGAGAGGCACAGATGACACAAGGGCATTTTTCCTAGGGACTTGGGAAAATATCCCAGTTTCCTGGGATCCTAGAAAGAGCAACGAAAACCTGCTTTGAAAAACTGTCATTTCAGCATAGTCACTCTGCATACCAAGGTTTGCACGTTAAGCTCTTCAAATTGATCTGTCCTGTCTTTTCGCCCCCGCCCCCAAACCTTGCCTTTTTCTTTACATAGTTCTTAGGTCCACTGGGAAGCAATTGTCTGAAGCCTGAACGGCATATGTCAAAACATCCTGTTAGGATTCTCTGAGGCTTCTGATATTGGACAATTCGGGGCCTTTGGTTTCCAGATCAGAGAAGGGAAAAGTTCTTCCTGTCATTAGGTTATCACAGCAGAC
Source organism: Sus scrofa (assembly GCF_054392235.1). Lineage (NCBI taxonomy): Eukaryota > Metazoa > Chordata > Mammalia > Artiodactyla > Suidae > Sus > Sus scrofa. The sequence continues at coordinate 19,705,397 of NC_139385.1, forward strand.
CAGGTCTTGATTGCTGCAGGTCCTGGAGCCAAAAACTGATGCCTAAGATGTGCAACGATGTCTGCTCTAGGATGTGAAAAACTCTCTCAGCCTGAAACTTGTGAGGACAGTTTAAAATACCAGTGATTGGAGTTCCCGTCGTGGCGCAGTGGTGAACGAATCCGACTAGGAACCATGAGGTTGCGGGTTCGATCCTGGCCTTGCTCAGTGGGTGAAGGATCTGGCGTTGCTGTGAGCTGTGTGTAGGTCTCAGACGTGGCTTGGATCCTGCATTGCTGTGGCTGTGGCGTAGGCCAGTGGCTACAGCTCCGATGGACCCCTAGCCTGGGAACCTCCATATGCTGCGGGAAGGGGCCCTAGAAAAGGCATAAATAAATAAATAAATAAATAATAAAATAAAACACTAGTGATTACTATCATCACATGAACACGTATGTGCCAGGCTCAGTTTTTGTTTTCTTTTTTTTTTTTTTAAATCAGGCTCAGTTTTGCAGTGGATGCTGTTGGGCCTTGTAGAACGCGTACACTGCACGCCCACCATCCAGCGCCTAACAGCTCACAGCTGTCCCCTTGGCTGGATAGGAGCCACCTCACCTGCCTCTGCTAGCAGCCGATGACTGGCTGACCCAAGCTGGCTTCTTTGCATTGATTTGGGACCAGCTCTGTGTTCCAGAGCTCCCTGTCGGCTCAGCTGAGGTCACATCCTTGCTTTTCTTTCTTCCCTCATCCTATTCTGCTCCTCTCACTCCTTTTTTTTGGGGGGGGGGGAGTTACGCACATTTTTACAGTGAAAATATAGCTGATTTACAATGCCATGCCAATTTCTGTTGTACAGCAAACTGACTCACACACACACACACACACACCCCTTCTCTTATATTATCTTCCATCATGTTCTATCCCAAGAGGTTGGATATAGTTCCCTGTGCTATACAGCAGGACCTCATTGCTTATCCATTCTAAATGGAATACATGCAACTACTTAGCCCCAAACTCCTGGGCCATTCCACTCCCCGCTGCCCCTTGGCAACCACAAGTCTGTTCTCTATGTCTGTGAGTCTATTTCTGTTCTATAGATAGGTTCATTCGTGCCATATTTTAGATTTCACATATAGGTGATATCATATGGTATTTGTCTGTCTCTTTCCAGCCAACTTCACTTAGTGTGAGAATCTCTAGTTGCATCCATGTTGTTGCAAATGGCATTATTTTGTTCTTTTTAACGGCTGAGTAGTATTCCATTGTGTGTATGTACCACATCCATTAATCCACTCATCTCTCAATGGACATTTACGTTGTTTCCACATCTTGGCTGTGGGGAATAGGGCTACAATGAACATGGGGTGCATGTATGTTTTTGAATTCTAGTTTTGTCCTGATAGATACACAGAAGCCTTGCTCCCCTTCTTTGGAGAGCACTCTCTGTCTCAGAAACCCATCTCCAGCCTCTGTTTCTGGGGGATTCCGCCTAAGACTGAGTGTCTGATGTTATTTCCTATCATCTAATCCTCACAACAACCCTCTGACATAGTATTATTGTTTCTTATTTACAGATGGGTCTGTGAAGGCTCAGAGAGGTTAGTAACTGGTCTGGAGTCACACAGCTGGACAGGCACAAGAGCCAGGAGTCAAATCTAGCGTTTGTTGGAAACCTCACACTCCTGACAATTATGGTGGCGTATCACCCTTTCCAAATGGTTGGTCTCAGATAGTTCAAACATCAAATGTTTTCTTCCTTTCTCTTCTTTCAGGGTCAGAGGTATTAAGCAGCATTGATTGGAGGGCCAGGAACCCGTTGTCTGTGGTGACAATGGGATGGACACAGGCTCGTAACTTCTTCTCAAGATGGCCAGGAGAGGTGTGGATGGTGATGGCTCTTCTATCCTACTGGGCCCCATGGGGAGAGAAGACTGCAAGGCTGGGCTTATGCAAGCAGATTGGGGGTGCAGCTCTTTCAAAGCATACACCCCAGGAGGCTGCCTGCACCTTCCCACAAAGATGGTACCACCAGGAGGTAATTTTAAAAAATCTATTTTGAGGAGTTCCCGTTGTGGCTCAGTGGTAACGAACCCAACTAGTCTCCATAAGGACGCAGGTTTGATCCCTGGTCTCCCTCAGTGGGTTAAGGATACGGCGTTGCCATGAGCTGTGGTGTAGGTCACAGATGTGGCTCGGATCCTGCGTTGCTGTCACTCTGGTGTAGGCTGGTAGCTACAGCTCCAATTAGACCCCTAGCCTGGGAACCTGCATATGCCGTGGGTGTGGCCCTAAAAAGACAAAAGACACACACACACACAAAACCACATTAAAATCAGCATTTCTTCCATCTGACTCACTGACTTCTAGCACCAGAGAGACCAGTGTGGTTTTCCTGAAATACAGATTGCCAGGCATCAGCTTCGGCGTAACACACCTGGATCTCTGGGGTCGGGCCCCAGGGGTGTTTTATACCCATCAAGAAGGTGAATCACTGACCCAGAGCGAAATTAAGATGAGCTGCCGACTAAGGATGGCGGGTTAAATTCTGGAATGACAATGGCAAAAATAAAAGGAGCTATTACCGGCTGGGAAGAAAGGACCTATTACTTCAAACAGACCAATTGTTTGGGAGGAAATGTCTTTCCAAAGAGGCGTCTGAAGGAGAAAAAGAATAAAGAAGGTGTTGGGGACAAAGAGGTTGGAAGGAGGCTTTGAAGGAGGCGGTGTGTGTGTGTGTGTGTGTCTGTGTGTGCGCGGCGCTTGTGTGTCTAAGAGATTGCAAATCGATATCCCATTTCCCTTGGAGTTTACACAGCTGCCCACAGGGCGATTCCTGACTGGAGGATGAATAGGGCCATAGCACTCAGGCTGGAGAAGCATGAATTTTCCAGATGGGCCACACATCCTCACGACGGGGCTTTCAGGAAACAGCAGGTGGAGGGCAGCTTGTTCGTCCCTTCAGAGAAGTGCACGCACATACTCAGGTCCCCTCCAGCCAGTTCCAGGCACGTGCGTCCCATGAGGGAGCGCTCTTGTGTTGGAGCGCATAGCAGTCAAGATCGATCCATCCTGCGGTCAAGGTCAGGGTTACTCGTCTTTGCAAACTGATTTTTCTCTCCACTGGACTGTGATTACCTTGAGGGCAGGGCCATCTTGTAGTTGTGTCATCACGTCCGCTGTATCTATCGGGAATACAGCTGCCAGCCACCCTGAACCCTCAGGGGCTTCTGACAACAAGGGCTGGTTTCTGGCGTACACGGCGTGTGTGTCCATCACGGGTGGAGCCGGGTCTCTGGGCTCCTGACCTTTGCCCTCTGACCTCCAGGCTGATCCACAGAGCTCCCGCCCCTGGGCTGTTGCCAGTCACCAGGGCAGGGGGATGGGCACCTGGTGGGTTTCACCCTGGACCTTAAGGCTTCTGCCTGGAAGGCTCAAGTCACTTCTGCTCATGTTTCACTGCACCCAGGAAGTCACGTGGCACCATTTAAATTGAAGGAGTTGGGGAAGTTCAATGTACTCAGCCCTTTGAAGGAGAAAACCAGCAATATTGGTTAATGGTGTGAATAATGGCCATACCACAGTGACAAGCGAACTAGGGCTTGGAATCGTGTGCGCAAATGAATGAAATGGGCTGGCCAGGAATCCAGAGCTAATAAGAAGAGAGAAAACATGGAGTTCCCATTGTGGCTCAGTCAGTTAAGGACCTGTCATGGTATCCTTGAGAATGCGGGTTTGATCCCTGGCCTCACTCAGTGGGTTAAGGATCTGGCGTGGCTGTGGCTGTGGTGTAGGCAGGCCGCTGCACCTCTGATTCAACCCCTAGCCTGGCAACTTCCATATGCTGCAGGCATGGCTGTTAAAAAAAAGAAGGAAAGAGGGAGCTCCTGTCATGGTGCAGCGGAAATGAATCTGACTAGGAACCATGGGGTTGTGGGTTCGATCCCTGGCCTCGCTCAGTGAGTTAAGGATCCTGCATTGCCATGAGCAGTGGTGTAGGTCACAGATGTGGCTCGGATCTGGTGTTGCTGTGGCTGTGGCTGTGGCCAGCAGCTATAGCTCTGATTGGACCCCTAGCCTGGGAACCTCCATATGCCGTGGGTGCGGCCCTAAAAAGACCAAAAAAAAAAAAAAAAAAGGAAAGAAAGGAAGGAGGGAGGGATGATGGAGGAAGGAAGAAAACACAAGAAAGAGCCTGGAGGGTCCAGAGCAAATCTTATCCTTGTCCGTTTCCCTATTTGAAGTAGAGGACGCATTGGCCCTTTAAGTCTGGTCTCCATCTGTAAGTGAGGCAGCCATTTCCCCAATGATCTGGCATTTCCTGCTCCCTGATGTGAATTCTGAATGCTGTTCAAGGGTCTTCTGGGAAAGCTCCCAGCACCCCCAAGCCAACCCCCTGGCCCTGCAGCTGGAACCCACGCCAAAGACATGGACCATGGATATCGCAGGTGCACACAGCTGGGAGATCTGAGCAGCGAAACGGATCAGCCCCCAGGCCCCACCTGCTTCCACCACAGTGTGACAGACGGACTCCCAGAGCCATGAGTACGGGCTCTGGGGTTCTGGCCACAGTTCGCATTCCACCTCCAGCGCGTGCTGTGTGGTCTCGGGTGAGTGGCTTGTCCTCTCTGTCCTTGGCTTCCTTGGTGTGGATGGGGATTAGGTAGTTTATGTGCATAAAGCCTGTGGCATCCTGCCTGACACATGCGGGATGCTGCTCTCTATCTGGGATCCTAAATATCATTATTATTCTCCACACCAAGGCTCCTCGTGCACATGGGCCCAGCTTTTCCATCTACGGTCATAGACATACAATTAAGGCCTCATGAGATGCTTGTGAGACTTCACTGAAACTTCCAGACGGTGGGAACACCTTCTACAAGGCAGACTCTTGTCTCAGTCGGTAACTGATAGCCAGGCATTTCTTCTCTGGATCCCTCAGCTCATCCACTGCGTGACCTCGGGAAAGCCACTTGAACTGGTGTGTGCCTCAGTTTCCCCCCGGGTGAAGCAGGCATCAATATACCTGTAAATGCCAGGATTCTTTTTTTTTTTTTCCTTTTAACATCCACGCCTGTGGCATATGGAGGTTCCCAGGCTAGGGTCCAATCGGAGCTGCAGCTGCTGGCCTACGCCACAGCCACAGCAACGTGGGATCTGAGCCGTGTCTGCAGGCTGAGCCACCGCTTGGGGCAGGACTGGATCCCTAACCCACTGAGCGAGGCCAGGGATTGAACCTGCATCCTCGAAGACACTATGTTGGGTCCTTAACCTGCTGAGCCTCAACGGGAACTCCCAGGCAGGGATTCTGAACCTCTGCTTTTAAGTGGGCCCTAGCCCCTTCCCCAGTATCTCTGAGTGCAGAAGAGGAACAGCAAGGGAATATTACCTCAAGATTCAAAGCTGCCAGAACCCTAGAAATTTTTTTTTTTTTTGGTCTTTTTAGGGCCACACCCATGGCATATGGAGGTTCCCAGGCTGGGGATCGAGTTGGAGCTGTAGCCACTGGCCTACACTGCAGCCACAGCAACACAGTATCCTAGTTGCATCTGCGACCTACACCACAGCTCATGGCAACCCCATATTCTTAAACCACTGAGCGAGGCCAAGGATCGAACCTACGTCCTCATGGATGTGGGTTGGGTTTGTTAACCACTGAGCCATGACAGGAACTCCAGAACCCTAGAAATATTGCTGAGACCTGCATGCAAGTCACAGCTCAGCCCCTATGTTAACCAGTCCTTCTCACCTCTGCCTGGAAGTCAATCCAGCGTGATGCTTGCTGTCCCCGCCTTGGGCCTCCCTCCTTCTGGTTTCTTGGCGCTACACTGGCCTACACTGCAGCCACAGGATCCCTAACCCACTGAGCGAGGCCAGGGATTGAACCTGCATCCTCGAAGACACTAAGATGTCCACCCAACCAGGTCACCGCCCAGCTCATATCCCTCCACTGGCTCTTCTTGCCCTCGGGGTACGAGCCAAGCTGATGGTACAGAAAGCCCTTCACCACCGGCCCCAGTGGGATCTCCAGACTCTTCTCCCCTCCACACCCTTCCGGAAGCTCTGCTCCTGCCTGGCAGTACTTTGTTGCTCAAGCCAGGCTCTGCATTAGAGTCTGCCTCTGAGACTTATACCACAGCTTACGGCCATGCTAGATCCTTAACCCACTGAGCAAGGCCAGGGATCAAACCTGCATCCTCCTGGATACCAGTTGGGTTTTTAACCCACTGAGCCACAGCAGGAACTCCAGGGCTTCTTGAAAATTTAGATGACCCCAAGAGCAAGCATTGGGAAGAGGGCCAGTGGTCCACTCTCCCTGCAAGGTAGCTTCAGAGCCCAGAGGGCTCAGGATGACCTCTCGTGGGCGCTTCAGAGCTCAGAAGAGGACCTGGGAGAATAATGTTTGTATGGAAAAGGCTGTCTTTGGCCAAGGACCTCCCTGGAGGGCTCCTGGGAGGGTGACCCCCTTCCAGAACAGAGGAGAACATGACAGGCGTGAACCTTGCATCACAACCATGCCCATAGCTCCCTGAATACGTGCAGCAACTTTTCAGGAGGGTCTGATTGTTCCAGGAGCACTGGGTGGCTTGTGGTTAACTTCACCTAGATATTGTTGCTAACCCTGTCCTCTCCTTGGGGAAAATTGTGTGTGTGTGGGTGTGGGGGTGTGTGTGTGTGTGGTAAAAGAATTATTCTATTAAGAGCTGACTTTGGGAGTTCCTGCGGTGGCTCAGCAGGTTATGAACCTGGTTCGTATCCATGAGGATGTGGGTTCGATCCCCGGTCTCACTCAGTGGGTTGAGGATCCGGCATCGCCATGAGCTGCAGCGTAGGTCACAGATGAGGCTCAGAGCCCACGTGGCTGTGGCAGTGACACAGGCCTCAGATGCAACTCCAATTTGACCTGTAGCCTGGGAACTTCCAGATGCTGCAGGTGCAGACCTAAAAAAAAAAAAAAAGAGCTGACTTCGGTGTTCTTAGCTTGCACGCTTGGTGTAGAAGCCCCTGGCTGTTCCATGGTAGGGAGTGTTCTCCCCTCAATCTGTACTCCATCCTGACTTGGATGAGCTTTATCATGAGTTGTGTAAAACTCATCTCTTCCCGGGAGGTTAATGAGAATGCGCCGCTGGAGAAGTGGCTGCTGGGGGCTTCGACTCGGAGGTCGTGTTCATGGCACCACTGGCTGAATGATGGCGGGTTTCCTTCTCCATCCTGACGCCAGGAGAGAGCCCTCCCCCCCTTCCCCAGTCTCTCACAGGGTCAGACATTGCAGAATCTGGGTTCCAAGGCTTATCCCCTTCCTGATTCATTAGCAGGTAAAGGGCAGAAGCAGGAGTAATGGTGGGACAAACATCAGAGTCTTTGGTAAGTAGGAGGGGCTCGTTTGGATGGAGAAATCAGAGGAAAGACCAAACCCATCGCTAGACAAGCAGGTAAGGGCTCAGGGCACCTGGAGCTAGGGTGATGCAGGTTCTCTTGAGCATAGCTGGCTCCTCTGGGCTGATCAAGGGAAAAGAAGAATGAGAGGGGTCTCATTCTTTGGGCTTCAGATTCCAGCTAGCATCTCAGTGTGCTGCACAATAGGCTTTTTTTTTTTTGGTCTTTTTGCCATTTTCCTGGGCCGCTCCTGTGGCATATGAAGGTTCCCAGGTGAGAGGTTGAATTGGAGCTGTAGCTGCCAAGCCTACATCAGAGCCACAGCAACGTGGGATCCAAGCCGAGTCTGCGACCTACACCACAGCTCACAGCAACGCCGGATCCTTCACCCACTGAGCGAGGCCAGGCATCGAACCCGTAACCTCATAGTTCCTAGTCAGATTCATTAACCACTGAGCCACGACGGGAACGCCATGATAGGCTTTATCTGGAAGAGGCAGAGGAGGTCCATGCCATTCGAGGTGATAATTTCAGGTCTAAGTGTGTCCTCTTTGCTCTTTAGCACTGACCTGCGCAGAAGAGAGGAGGTGATTGGCTCAGGATGCCATCCTATGTCATGAAATGTCCATCCTGGACTGAATTCATTCCAAGCCATCCACTCAGCCCAGGTATGACGGCCACTGGCTGGTGCAGGAGTCCTGGGTCCAGCCAGGGGGAGCTATGATGGCTGGTCTTTCTTGAAACCCCACGGCCCAGAGAGGCTTACGTAAGAGCCAAGTAATTGCAACACGTGGACAACTGAGTGGCTAGATAAGGGGTAGGCAATTGCAGCTTCGTCTCCTCCGTGGGAGTCAATTGAAATTTTACTCATGACGTAAGAAAAAGAATATATATCACTTTGCTGTACAGGAGAAATTGACAGAACACAGTAATTCAACTGTAATGGAAAAACTAAAAATCATAAAAAATTTTTTGCTCATGAATCTTACACGTGGCTTCAGGGTGGATATATTTCTGAAATGCGATTGGAACTGAATTTATCATGTTCATCTGCTTGAAACTGATGACTGGCACAGCCTCAAACCAAGTCTGCCTGTGGCTCAGCAGGTTAGGAATCCAACTTGTATCCATGAGGATTTGGGTTCGATCCCTGGCTTCGCTCAGTGGGTTAAGGATCTGGCATTGCCCTGAGCTGTGGTGTAGGTGGCAGACGAGGCTCAGAGCCGGCATTGCTGTGGCTCTGGTGTAAGTCAGCAGCTAGAGCTCCCCTTCGACCCCCTGACCTGGGAACTTCCATATGTCTCTGATGCAGCCCTAAAACGACAAAACAAACAACCAAAACCCAAACCCAAACCCAAGTAAGCTTGTGTAATGCGGCTGTGCATTGCATCTCTCGATGATGAATGAGCACAGGGACAGATGCAGGTGAAACCTTTGGTCATAAGATCACCTGGAGGCAGGTAGAAACTTTACAGTTTCCTGCATGGTTACCAGTTACCAACCACATAGCCCCAAATGCTAAGTTTTGCTAAGAAGGTGGTATGATTTCCAGATGTGATGGATGAAGAAGCCACTTCTGAATCGAGGGGGTGGGAGAAGCTCATGACAGCTTGACCACTCTGTCTCCCCAGATAACTTGTGTACCCCCTGGGCCCCACAGCAGGCAAGGCACCCATGAGACCAGACTCTCCCTAACACAGTTCTGTGACCGTCTCCGGGTCCCTCTATCTTAGCAGTTCCAAACCAGCCCCTAAAACAGGGGCCTTTAGGGTGACCCGAGAGGCTGAAATTGGAGTGGGATTAGAAAATGTTGCGATGGAAATAAAAAATAAGGATACATTTTCTTTTCTTTAGCTTTTTGTGTTTTAAGCTAGGTTTGAGGCATTGTGTGTCCTGGTCCTGTTACCGAACCAGACTTGGGTCTGATCACCTGCTCACGACACTGGGTTGTGGTGAAGGAGAGTATGGCGTTTATGGCAGGTGCAAGCAAGGAGTCCGGGGAAGCTAGTGCTCAAAACACCCCAACTCCCCAGTGCGTTTCAGAAAAGCATATATATATATATATATATATATTTTTTTTTCCCCCCTAGGGCCACACCTGAGGCATATGGAAGTTCCCAGGCTAGGGGTCCAGCCGGAGCTGTAGCTGCTGGCCTACACGACAGCCACGGCAATGCAGAACCTGAGCTGCATCTGCGACCTACACCACAGCTCATGGCAACGCAGGATCCTTAACCCACTGAGCAAGGCCAGGGATCGAACCTGCGTCCTTATGGATGCTAGTCAGATTCATTTCCTCTGAGCCACGACGGGAACTCTGATTTCGGCATCTTTAAAACAACTCAGGAAATGTGCCTCAGATGCTGTTATCCGGGTACTTCAGGGAGAAGCCAAAGCAGAGGATATGAGGGAGGGGTCTGCCCCCAGAAGGCCCCATAGGGTCCTGCTTGCTTAAAGTCCCATAAAGCCAGAAGGTGTCGTGAAGTCCATACCCTCCAAGACAGATTCACTTCTGTCTTTTCTGTCTTGTTCTGGGACACCATGTAGTTGCGGGTACTGAGGGGAGAACTTGATAGTGGTGGCGACACAATGACACAGGAAGTGTAGCACCTACACATTCAAATGCTTCCTGGGGTCCAGACAGTTCAATGAAAGAACAGGGGGCCAGACAGGGATGAAGGCATAAGGCACTTCCCTCTGCTACCTAAAGGGGGCAGTGCTCCTCAGTTCCTGCCTTCTGGGGCCATGTGGACGTGCAGGTGTGCTGTTATTTCAAGACCACCCAGATTTGTATGTGAACGTTACCGATTCTTCCCCCCATCCCTATTTTTAAAAGTTTTAGGGACGGATAGTTGATTTACAAGGCTGTGATAATTTCTGCCCTATAGCACAGGGATTCAGTTATACATACATGCATCCGAGCTCCTTCAGTCTTATTTTCCAGAAGCAATTGGGTGGATCAAACAGAGCACGTCTGTGTCCCCAACGGGGCTGGTGACCCCTGATATCAGACGTATGTGGAGGTGCCCAGCTCGCCGCCCAGCGTGAACTTAGCCTTCAGCCTCCCAGAGCTCCCTGTGCCTCCCTTCCCTTTCCAGAAAGGCTGGGTATGACAAGGAAGGAACCTAAGATTAAGACCACGATGGCTAGAGGTTGTCTGTTTGTTGTCTTAATGGGTTAAGTCTCATCACTCAATGTTCCTGAGCTGATGGCTTTCTGTGGAAGAAATACCAGCCAAGCCTGAACACCCTGCGAGCGCTATTAATCTCTTGGTAACCCCATTAACACTCGCTGCATATTTCCTGTGAAAAAAGGATTGAAAATGACCAGAGCCCGCAGCGTGGAAATATCTGTCATGTCCCCAGCAGCCGGGAAAGGCTGGGTTGACACACAATGGGGAGACTAAGAATCCACTCCCTTAGGAATTGTTAAAGCGGGGGCGCAGCTCAGGGGGCTGGGGAAGGAGAGAATCTCTTGACCCTGGGAATCTTAGAACTTGGCAGTCATTACAATAGAGTCACCTGTACTTTGCCATCTAGAAATATCTATTACCTTGAACCTGGGGTGAGATGGCTGCTCCCCAGGGGAACTCTGGAAGCAGAGATTTATTTGTGCAGCCATAATTGAAGAGTTCATTTGATTCCAGTGTGGATCTTTCAACCACAATCAATTTCACGCCCCGTCATAAATAATGGAGGTCGCCCCGGCAGCCAGGCAGGGCGGGGTATCTGGCTGGGACTGTTGACAGCGTTCAAATAGCATCAACAGAAGGAGGACAGAGGCACGGTGACAGCACGTTTGGAGACGGTTTGAATAGCAGGATTTTTTTTTTTTTTAACAGAATCTTTTTTCTCTCCCTTCCCCACTCCCCATAAATGGGAGAGATGGGCACAGCCATGGCAGTATTAACTGCTTGGGGAGCCGCAAGATTGGATCAGTGGATTCAACGCTCTGGCAGTGCCAGGGAGAGTGTGCTGGAACAAGGCAGTTTTGCCTCCAGTCCCCTTGGGTACCAGACCTGCTTCTTAGCGAAGCCCTATTGGTAGAGACATTAATGAGTGGACTGCTGTAATTGGCAGGGTTTCAGGATGCTCCAGGTTAAATGCCCTGAGGCAGTGTGAGGGATGGCTGTTTGAAGTCTGAATTGGATGAGAATAGGGAAGAAAGTGTATGAGAAAAAAAAAAAATCAGTCTTGGCTGCTTTACAGAGATTTTTCATTTCTAATGAAATCAGATGTAGAAGTTTTCAAACTTCACACCTCTGGAAGACACTGATTTAAATATACCTCCCAGCCTGGTCCTCCTTCCCTTGGCTCACAGGGCTGCCGAGATTCTCTGAGATCTCTCTCGAGCCCCAGGGCCTTTGCACAGGCTATTTCTTTTGCCTCACTCCTCTTCCCTCTCTGCGCCTGGCTAAGCCCTGCTCAATCTTATGCTTCCAGCTTAAACCTAATTTCCTCAGGGAGATCTTCCAGTCCCAGTTGTCTGTTCTCATCGGAACCTGTTCCTGTCTTTAGGAATACCGGGCACCGGGTTGTTTGGTAAATATTCATTTCCTTCTCTAAACTGAAAACGTCTTGGGAAGCAGGGCCCGTGTCCGTCTTGTTCACTGTTGTATTCCCGGCTACTATCACAGGCATCAGCACAGCCGTAGGAGACGTCCCAGATGTGTTCTTGGGTGAATGGATGTTTGCCAAGAGAAATCAGAGGATGGGCTCTTGGATCTGCAGCTGCCCTTTCCTCCTGTGTATTCTTGTAGTCTAGAGACTCAACTGGTCGGGAGAAAGAGGCAATAGGCGTCAGGGAGGCTTATTTAAGACCCGTGAATCTAGTTTTCGCCTGGCTTCCAGGGTGGTGGCCACCACGCAACAACCAAAGTCCAAAATGGGCTGGGCATGGGGGTAAATCCAGAAAGTGGTACCCAAGTCAGCCAGTGGACATCTCTCCATCCTTCTAGGAGATTGGTCCATTCTGGGCAGACAGGGATTCAGACATGGGAGATCAGAGGAAGCCACTGTGAGATGGGGGGTGGTGGGGATCTGAAACTCCTGGCTTGATTCCAGAGCAGGATTTAAACATCACAGATATGTGAAGGTGCGCGTCGGGGTCAATCAGAAAAGCTTACGATTCTGGGAGGAGCTCGTGGATACCTGGGTGGTTGCTCCCATCCTGGGGGATGGATGCGCAGCAGCATGGTTAACCCCTGAAGTGCTGATGGAGATGGGATTTCTAGTTTCCACATCCTGGCTGACTAGAGGTCAAGGACCAGGGAGAAGGGGTGGAGCCTTGGAGGTCCACGCGGTGTCCTCTTCCTGCACCAACAGATTCTGACTTTTGTTTGAGGAGCCATACCCCAGGCTCTTCCCCTGGCAGCACGATGGCACTACACTCCCAGTTTCAGGGGGAATCACATGACCCGGGGCCTATGCCAGTCCCGTCATCTCAGCGATTGCTTCAAGGACGGGCACCAGAGCCCTTGCTGTCCTTGAAACTTGCTGCAAACTTTCCACCCCAGGGGTGGTCCTCGCTAGTCCCTCAACCAGGAACGCCCCCCCCCCCCTTTCATGACTGGCTTCTGCCCCACGTTCAGGTCTCCATCACATGTCACCTTTGAAGGGAGGTCTTTCCTGTCCACCGGGTCTGAAATTGGAGCTCCCACCCCAGCATGACCTTGAACAGATCCATTCTCCACTCCGGTCCTCTGTTTCCCAGGCAGGATCTGGTCTCCGCCTGTGCTTCGGAGCAGTGAAGGCTCTGGAAACAGCAGCTCTCATTAGCGGCATCCTGGCTTAGGGAAGAGGAAGGAAGAATCCTTCTTGCCCATCAGCAGGTGAGACGGAGCCAAAGCCAGGATGAGTCCCTCCATCCTCCTTCCCTGCTGGGAGCTTCCTAACGAGCTGGCGTTTATTGAGCACTCTAGGTGCTCAGGCAGCCGCTAGGTCCTTGGCAGAGTTTAACTCCCTGGCTTCTCACAACAGCCCATGCAAGAGGTTCTGATGTTATCCTCAATTTACGGAGGAGGAAGCACAGCACAGAACGTTAAGTGCCCTGTGTGGAGTTATAAGGACTCATGCCTGGATTTCATGTGAAGCACGAATGCAAGGCCAGGCTCCTCTGACCCTGAGCCTGAGGTTTTTTTGTTTTGTTTTGTTTTCTTTCTTTCTTTCTCTCTCTCTCTCTCTCTTCCTTCCTTCCTTCCTTCCTTTCTTTCTCTCTCTCTTTCTTTTTCTTTCTCGCTTTCTTTCTTTTTTTTTTTTTTTTTGCTTTTTTAGGGCTGCACCTGTGGCATACGGAACTTCCCAGGCTAGAGGTCAAATTGGAGCCGCAGCCACTGGCCTACACCGCAGCCACAGCCACACCAGATCTGAGCCTTGTCTGCAACCTGCAACCTACACCACAGCTCAAGGCAACGCCAGATCCTTCACCCACTGAGTGGGTCCAGGGATTGAACCCCCATCCTCATAGAGGCCAGTCAGTTTCTTAACCCGCTGAGCCACAATGGGAACTTTCAAGCTTGCGTTTAATGCTGCTTCTCCAGACAGAAGCAGAAACGGTCCCCGATCCATCAGTCAGTCCAGAGAATCCAGTTCCAACCCCTGTTCCACTACCTCCCACATCCCTAGTGCCCACGGTCAGGAATGAGAACACGAAAGATAAACAGGCTATACCTGCAGGACAGCATTGAAGACAGGAGCTGGTCATGCCCACTGAGGAGAACCGTCCTGATGGTCAAGTGAGAACCCTGAGAATCCAAGGAGGATCGTCAAAACCAAAGCTGGGGAGTTCCCACTGTGGCTGAGTGGGTTAAGAACCCAACATAGCACCCGTGAGGATGCAGGTTCGATCCCTGGCCTTGAGTGGTGGGTTGGGGATCCATGTGGCCGCAAGCTGCCCGGGTCGCAGACGCAGCTCCAATCTGGCGTTGCTGTGGTGCAGGCTGGCAGCTGGAGCTCCGATCTGACTCCTAGCCTGGAAACCTCCATAGGCTACGGGGGACCCCCCCCCCAAAAGAAAATTGGGCATTCATTCACCAGGACCGGAGGTGGCCCTCGCCCAGAGGGAGTAGCCGGGATCCAACCCCCTTTCTCATGAAATCTGTGGCTTCTTCCTCCCAGCAGGAGGAGCTGTATGCAAACCCAATTTTCCATAGGTCTTTCCCAGAGGACTCCAGAATTCCAGATGTCAGGCTGTCAAGGGACTTCCGCATGGTCAAGGTTGCTCTCAGCCTCCCCTATGAGAAGGGAGAGGAACACGGGAGTGAGGTCTTTCCTGCAAACATATGCCCACCGAGAGGGTCTAACTGAACACCTTGGCCTTGACTGTCCGTGGATGATGAGACGTCGGGGAAACCTTGACTCTAATGAGTCTCCAATGAAACCATCCTATGGGATGCTGTGGATTTCCTGCAGGCCCCAGCACCTGACAGGTGGCCACCACAGAGGGATTCCCTTCCCAGGCAGGGATGTGCCTACGTGCCCAGCACAGAGTGAGCCCTGATGGTCAAAGCATGCCAGCTGTCAAGACGTCACCTCGATCACACACATCATCTCCACGGGAACATGGCCATCGATTCCCGTCTCAGCCAAGCATGGCAGCTGCCCTTTCCTCCGTGCCTCCGCCTGGGGGGTGGGGGTGGGGGATCCCTGCAACCTGGTGTGGGGCAGGGGCCCTTTAAGGAACTGGTCCTCATGCATCAGTGCTGCATCAAAGAAGTGTCAGAGGCTGAGTCTGCTCCCGAATGTAATGTGTCCTGTCAATCAGCGCTCAGACTGCAGACCTGCACAGGTCCATTGACAGAGGCCCAGAGAAGATTTATTTTGTCTCGATTAATTGCCCTTTTTGCTTTGTAAACATAAAGGTTGCAGTTTACGGTCTGACAGCTAGAGCAGCCTTTTTCGTCTCAGAAAAAAGATGACATTTGGGCTCTTAGAAAATATGTCCTTCAGTCCTATTGGCATGCCCCGACCCCGTCTGTGTGAGAACCCTGACGTTGCTTCCTAAAGACCCCAGAACAGGTGTTTGATGGATGCCCCCATGATCCCAGGCGAGGGCTGTTCTTCTCTGTCCCCCGTTTCTTCCTCTATGCAAGGGTGATGGCACATGAGTGTTGGAAAATGCCCTGGAGGAGTTCCCGTCATGGCGCAGCAGAAACAAATCCGACTAGGAACCATGAGGTTGCGGGTTCGATCCCTAGCTTCACTCCGTGGGTTAAGGATCTGGCGTTGCCGTGAGCTGTGGTGTACGCAGATGTGGCTTGGATCCTGCATGGCTGTGGCTATGGTGTAGGATGGCAGCTGCAGCTCTGATTGTATCCCTAGCCTGGGAACTTCTATATGCCGTGACTACAGCCCTAAAAAGCCAAAAAAAAAAAAAAGAGAGAGAGAAAGGATCAGACCAGCTGGAGCCTGGACCCTGGGGATATCTGAATGTACAGCCATTAAAAAAAATAAAAAAGGAAAATGCCCTGAGGCAGCTCAGTGGGGTGGCCCAGAGTTCTAGGGTTCGAATCCCAGCTCGCCAGTTTTGTGACCCCCCGCAGCCTCTGTGCATCAGTTTCCTGCTCTGACGAAAGGGAATGCCAATAAGGGTACCTATTGCTTAAGGTAATTAGGAGGATTGAATGAGCTAATATGAGCGGAGCACTTAGAAGAGGGCGTGGCACATGATAAAGGCAGCTTGATGGGAGTATTTATTTATTGGTGTCTTATTTGCATGTATACTTGGTAATTGTTTAAAACAAATCACTGAGTTCCCTTCATGGTTCAGCCGTTAACGAACCCAACTAGGACCCATGAGGATGTGGTTTGATCCCCAGCCTCGATTCAGTGGGTTAAGGATCCGGCATTGCTGTGAGCTGTGGTATAGGTCGCAGATGTGGTTTGGATCCCGTGTTGCTGTGGTTGTGGTGTAGCTCCGATTTGATCCCTTGCCTGGGAACCTCCATATGCTGCAGGTGCAGCCCTAAAAGGCAAAAAAGCAAACAAACAAACAAAAAAAATCACATAACATTTTCCTGGGAAAAGGAGAAAAATAAAGGAAATGGGAGTTCCCACTGTGGCTCAGTGGGTTAAGAATCCACTAGTACTCATGAGGATACCGGTTTGATCCCTGGTCTTGCTCAGTGGGTTAAGGATCCGGCATTGCCGTGAGCTGTGGTGTAGCCTGCAGATGCAGCTCGGATCCCACGTTGCTGTGGCTGTGGTGTAGGCTGGCGGCTACAACTCCAATTGGACCCCTAGCCTGGGAACCTCCATAAGCTGTGGGAGCACCCTAGAAAAGGCAAAAAGATAAAGACCAAAAAAAGAAAAAAAAGATACTCTTTTATCTACACCTGTTGTTCTCCAGTGTGAATGTGGGTCAGAACCACCTGGAGGGCTTGTTGATACATTGACGGCAGACACACCAATTCTGTAGGTCCAGAGAGAAGCCCAAGAACTTGCCTTTCCAACAAATTACAATGGGGGTTATTTCAGGGAGCAGGTGCTAAGCTACTTCATCCCTGCCCCCCACATAGTAGGGAGCTGTTCTTTTTATCGCTACACCCATGGCATATGGAGGTTCCCAGGCTAGGGGTCCAATTGGAGCTGCAGCTGCCAGCATGCACCACAGCCACAGCAATGCCAGATATAAGCTGCGTCTGTGACCTACATCGCAGCTCACAGCAATGCTGGATCCTTAGCTCACTGAGTGAGGCCAGGGATCGAACCCATGTCCTCATGGATACCATTCGGTTCTGTTACTACTGAGCCACAATGGGAATGGGAATTCCTTTCTTTCTTTCAATCTTGATTGTGAGAGGGCCATGCCTGACTGGGGTTTTCTGACCAACCCCCTTTCTTTGGGCCCCTCAGGTTCTGCTGATTTCCCTGAAGGACTCAAGACCAATTTTCAGCAAGAAAAGTTATAGAGAATTCTCACGTTGCTCTTTTTGAATGTGCCCAAAGATTAGCCATCTTTACTTCCATTCAGTTGCTAGGTGATCTAAGTCCTTAGAATATCTACCAATTGACATGAGATTTAATTATAAGCTTTTTTTTTTTTTCCCCTTTTTCTTTGTGGTCACATCTGTGGCATATGGAAGTTCCCAGGCCAGGGATTAAATCTGAGCTGCAGCTGCAAACTACGCCACAGCTGCAGCAACACCTGTTCCTAAATCCCACTGTGCCGGCCTGGGTATCAAACTCGTGCCACTGCAGAGATGATGCTGGATCCTTAACCCACTGTGCCATAGCGGGAACTCCTTCTTCTCATTTTGAATGCAGGAAAAACTATACGCCATAAATATGCATGTGTAGACGGCCAAAAAAGCACATGAAAAAATGCTTACTTAACATCACTAATTATTAGAGAAATGCAAATCAAAACTACAATGAGGGATCACCTCACACCAGTCAGAATGGCCATCATCCAAAAGTCCACAAACAATAAATTCTGGAGAGGGTGTGGAGAAAAGGGAATCTTCTACACTGTTGGTGAAAATTGCTAAAATCACTCTGGAGAACAGTATGGAGATTCCTTAAAAAACTAAAAATAAAACTACTATATGATCCAGCAATCCCACTCCAGGGCATGTATCTGGAGAAAACCATAATTCCAAAAGATACATGTACCCCAATGTTCATTGCAACACCATTGTACAATAGCCAAGACAGGGAAGCAATCTAAATGTCCATCAACAGAGGACTGGGTGAAGATGTAGTATATACATACAGTGGAATATTACTCAGCCATAAAAAAGAATGAAATAATGCTACTTGCAGCAACATGGATGGACCTAGACATTCTCGTACGAAGTGAAGTAAGTCAGACAGAGAAAAACAAATATCATATGATATCACGTATATGTGGAGTCTTGAAAAAAATGATACAAATGAATTAACAGAGCAGAAACAGACTCACAGATCTCAAAGTTAAATGTATGGTTGCCAAGGGGAGAACATGGGGAGGAAGGGATAAATTGAGAATTGGGGATTGACATATGCACACTATGATATATGGAATAAATAACTAATAAGGACCTACCGTATAACACAGGGAACTTTGGTCAATACTCTATAATAACCTAGATGGGAAAAGAATCTCAAAAAGAGTGGAAATGTACATAGGCTTGGCTGATTCACTTTGTCATATGCCTGAAACTAACACGCTATTGCAAGTTAACTATACTCCAATAAAATTTAAAAACATATGTATGTGTATGCGTGCATATTTTCCATCTCAGTTCCTCTCTGCACCCTGAAATATTACTCACCATTGTTCTGCCTTTCTTCTTTGTACTGCCTGTCTTATTGGAAACATTGGCCTGATGATAGAATAATCTGTAAGTAAATGTCCAACAATATGAAGCTACAGAAATCACTTCTAAGACCTTCCTCCCTGGGGGAAAAAAAAAGATTTCCATAGTAAAAATGGTCTAAAGAGGTGGGCAGGTTTTAGGTCAGTAATATAAATAAGAGCTGGGGAGTTCCCATCGTGGCACAGTGGTTAACGAATCCGACTAGGAACCATGAGGTTGCGGGTTCGATCCCTGCCCTTGCTCAGTGGGTTAAGGATCCGGCGTTGCCGTGAGCTGTGGTGTAGGTTGCAGACGCGGCTCGGATCCCGCGTTGCTGTGGCTCTGGCGTAGGCCGGTGGCTATGGCTCCGATTCGACCCTTAGCCTGGGAACCTCCATATGCCGCAGGGGCGGCCCAAGAAATGGCAAAAAGAGAAAATAAATAAATAAATAAGAGCTGGGTGTGTGACACTAGGGAGTGGTGAGGAGTGTGGCAAAATGGGGCTCACATGCATCATTTTGGCAGTTGAAACTGCTCCAGCCAATTGTTAACAAGCAGGAATGGGGGGCTCAGGGTTACCAGATAATTCAGACTTTCAGGAAAGATGACAACTCTTGATTTTTATAAGTAAGCCAATTTTTAAATATTGGCAATGAACACAAAGTTGAAAAAGACGCCGCTTGGCGAGTCAAACCAAACACAGCTATGGGACCAATCTGGGCGCAGATCAGCCATCTCTGCAGTGCAGATGATTAGCAATGTGCTCAAAATGCAGAGTCACAAGGCCCAGGGCTTGACTCCTAATTTTGTCACCCACTAGCTGATTGCCCTGATGGCCAGCATCATTTAAACCCTCTGAACTCCGGATCCTTTATCCGCAAAGGGGAGACATGACCATTTGCTTAAAAGAGTGATTGTTGAGATGCAATGAGGAGAGTCTTGTGCAAAGCCTGTGCGCTGCCAGCCAATAGTCAATGCCCAGCAAATAAATGGGGGCTGTTGGAAGCATCTGTGTGAGAAGCACACACTTTTTACTGGTGATTATCAAGCAGGCTTTCGCCAGGGCCACAGCGCTGGACGGTGCCCATCCAAACGGACATGGTTTGATCTCAGTCATTTCCAGGTACTTTTCTGGCACCAGCTCTGTTTTCCCCGATTTCTCTAGGACTGATAGCACCGATCCAACAACAGAGAGGTCCAGTTTCCCGTTTCTCATCACCCACTCAGGAGGGAACCGCAATCGTTATTGTTTGCTGTGCCCACATCTTGGCTGCAAATTTATTCCGAGAGCACCAGAGGTGGGGGGGGGTAGGGTGGCATCGCGTACCAAGTCCAAGAGGCCTTTGGTAGGGGCGGTTGGTTGTCAAGTGCTCTCTTGGCAGGAAAGGAGCAGTCAGCAGCTGGTGTTTCATACACTGCCCCCAAATCCCTGTAAATTAGCCTGCCATTAGCATGAAAAATATTAAGCAATAAACAGTTGCAAGAGTTAACACTCTCTTCAGAGGCCGGTGGCCACCGGAGTAACCACGCAGACTGCATGAATGAGCAGGGGACCCATGGAGCGGGAAGGCAGGGGGCTGGTTCTGGCATAAGGTGGCCTCTGGGCACCTCACACACAGAACGTGACAGGTTGAAGATGTGCGCACCACAATAGAGGCTTGTGCACACGCATGCAAACATGCATGTGCGCGTACACGCGTGTGCACACACACACATCCAAAACAGCCATACTCCCAGGCAAATGCACACATAGGCAAATTCCCATGCAGATGCACTCAGACACCCTGAACCCGTCTTTGGACTCAGGCTCGGACCCGAGGACTCAGTCATGTGCCTTCGTAAATGCAACTTCACCCAAGCACACACTTGTCTCCCCAAGCTAAGGATTGTGATGTGATCTGAGCTGATAGCAGAACCCGTTTCCTGTCCATTTGTGGGCCAAAGGATGACTCTGCTTAGTGATCACCAACCTTGGTGATGGCATCATGTGATGGATTTTTAAGGATGCGAGCTTTGGCACCAACAGAACTGTGCCATCGTAGAACTAGGGGCATGGCTATTTAGGCTGAAAGAATATGAGCCCCCAGGGGCATTTTCAAGAGTCATTTATGTGACTGGTAATCTTGCTTCCCCGGGCTCCTACCCAGCAGTGAAGCTCAAACACTTTCCATGGCTGCATCTTGCCTTAAGATCCAGGATAAAGGAGTTTGCTGCACAGCGGAAACGAATCCAACGAGCATCCATGAGGATGTGGGTTCGATCCCTGGCCTCGTTCAGTGGGTTAAGGATCTGGTGTTGCCGTAGTTGTGGTGTAGGTGGCGATGTGGCTCAGATCCTGCATTGCTGCGGCTGTGGTGTAGGCGGGCAGTCGTAGCTCTGATTTGATCCCTAGCCTGGGAACTTCCATATGCCGCAGGTGAGTTCCTAAAAAGCAAATAATAGTAATAATAATAAGATCCAGGCTAGAGGCATGAACTTTGTATTCACCTTCCTGCACTCCTGGTTCAGACCCATCTTAGCTTGTTCTTCAGGACACGTGTGATTGAGTAGATATTCTGGGCGATATATTCCTTCCTTAAAACTCCACCTTCCTGGAGTTCCCTTCATGGCTCAGTGGTTAACCAACCCCACTAGTATCCATGAGGACATGGGCTCTTTGATCCCTGGCCTCCCTCAGTGGGTGAAGGATCCGGCGTTGCCATGAGCTGTGGTGTAGGTCTCAGACTGGCTCCGATCCCGTGTTGCTGTGGCTCTGGTGTAGGCCAGCGGCTACAGCTCCGATTGAACCCCTAGCTTGGAAACCTCCATATGCCTTGGGTGCAGCCATAAAAAGCAGAAAAAAAAAAAAAAACCCAAAACAAAAAAACCCACATTCTCCCACGTCTTTGACACACCCTGACATCTGCCTGGCAAGCTCTTTTTCTCCTTTCTCATTTTTCAAAGCCCGAGAGAAATGTCACTTCTGGAAATACTTCCCCTTGATGCAGCAGGCAAAATCCTGATTCATTTATTACCAGGCTACTATGTGTTGGGCACAGCGGTTGGGATTTCAAAAAGGATGTACTGTAGAGTTTGGGTCCGTGTGGCATCTCCAGAGTTAGGCAGAGTGGCACTTTAACTACTGTAATTGAAAGTATTTGCATGTCGGTACTCTTCCTCCAAACAATGAGCTTTTCAAAGTTGAGAGCTGTGCCTTTTGTCACCGTGCGCCACCTGTGTCTGGCACAGTGCCTGGCTAATGGAGACAGTTGATTGGTTCTCCTCAAGCGAAGGAGGCATCAATTATCATAAAATACAAAAGATGGAGTTCCCATTGTGGCTCAGCAGAAAGGAAGCCAACTAGTATCCGTGAGGATGCAGGTTTGATCCCCGGCATTGGTCTGTGGGTCGGGGATCCAGCGTTGCCATGAGCTGTGGTGTAGGTTGCAGAAGTGGCTTGGATTCCGAGTTGCGGTGGCTGGGTTGAAGGCCGGCAGATGTAGCTCTGATTTGACCTCTGGCCTGGGAACTTCCATATTGCACGTGTGACTCTAAAAAGCAAAAATAAAATAAGATAAAATAAAATAAAACAAAGCACAAGACAGTAACCTGCAAAAAACTGTATACATAGATCTTTGGTGGGAAGTCTCATAAGGAGGGAAGGTGGAGGTGACCTTGCGGGCGATTTTTAGGGCTTGGCTGAGGATGCTCTGGTTAATGAGCTGAGAAAGATCAGTCTGCAGAGTGTTTATGTCCCTGTGGCCATCAGGCTTCCATCAGCCAGGAACATGATTGGGGCCAGCCCAGGGAATAGGGATGCAGGAAAGTGCGTAAAAACTGACAGTGGCCAGGAGTCCCCACTGTGGCACAGTGGGTTGAGAATTGGATTGTAGGAGTTCCCGTCGTGGCGCAGTGGTTGGCGACTCCGACTAGGAACCATGAGATTGCGGGTTCAATCCCTGGCCTTGCTCAGGGGGTTAAGGATCCGGCTTTGCCGTGAGCTGTGGTGTAGGTTACAGATGCGGCTCGGATCCAATGTGGCTGTGGCTCTGGTGTAGACCAGCAGCTGTAGCTCTGATTCGACCCCTAGCCTGGGAACCTCCATATGCCGAGGGAGTGGCCCTAGAAAAGGCAAAAAGACCAAAAAAAAAAAAAAAAAAAAAAAAAAAAAAGAATCTGACTACAGAGGCTCAGGTAGCTGCTGAGGCACTGGTTTGAGCCTCAGTCCAGGGAAGTGGGTTAAAGGATCCTGTGTGGCTGCAGCTGCAGAACTTCCATATGCTGCAGGTGCAGCCACTAAAAAACAATAAACAAAGCAAAAAACCCTGACAGTGGTCAGGAAAAGGGGGTCTGCTGGGTGGGTGAAGGGTGTGAGATAGAGAAGTGGGGTG
The DNA here is from genome assembly GCF_054392235.1 of Sus scrofa. Lineage (NCBI taxonomy): Eukaryota > Metazoa > Chordata > Mammalia > Artiodactyla > Suidae > Sus > Sus scrofa. The sequence continues at coordinate 19,728,395 of NC_139385.1, forward strand.
GTGATACCAGAAAGATGTTATCAGAATCCAGGTTCTTGTTCATGGAGCCGAAGAATGAGCTCCGGGAATACACAGGCAGCAAGCAAGCAAAGTTTTATTTATTTATTTATTTTAGGGTCACATCCGCGGCATATGGAGGTTCCCAGGCTAGGGGTCTAATCGGAGCTACAGCTGCTGGCCTACGCGACAGCCACAGCAATGCCAGATCCGACCTGCGTCTGCCACCTACACCACAGCGCACAGCAATGTCGGATCCTTCACCCACTGAGCAAGGCCAGGGATCGAACCCGCAACCTCATGGTTCCTGGTCGGATTTGTTAACCACTGTGCCACGACGGGAACTCCTGCCTCCTGCTTTCTCCTGGGACATACCAGAAAGTCCAGGATTTGCTTTTCAGGCTGCTCTGTAGCTACATGCACTCCCAAGCTGACTTCACCAAGCCCTCTGTCTTGAATTGTTCTCTCCACGTTGGCAATTCTAACTTACACTGCGAGGTCTCGACTTCTACACATAATCACCTGCTTCTCTCCACCCAGATGTTTCATACTGAGCATAACCAAAGGGGAACCTGATTTGATCCCCGCCCTGATGCCAACACCTCTGGCAGATGACACCACCTCAGGAGATGCCCGCTTTGCTCCACTGTCCTGGCAAAAAAGCCAAGGTTCATCTCCGACCCCTTTCTTTCTGCCACATCTGACGTGTAACTCATCCCAAGTCCTGTCGCCTCCACAGGTCGGCTTTGTTCTGAATCTACCTGTTTGCCATCACCTCCTTGGCTGCTTCCAAAATAGCTCTTGGCATAACCTGGTGTAAATCAACTCTACTTAAATGAATAAAGAAAGAATAGTCTTCAATGCTTTGCCCAGCAAAGGAGGCCACAGCAGGCTAATGCCCTAAAGACGGTGCCTGCCTTTGGGAGAGAAGAGGAGGTGGTTTTATAGTTTGGGGAGTGGAAGATAGGGCCATAGGTCAGGATCCGGGTAGAGGCCAGCTTGCGTTGTCTTTCAAAGCTGGTGTTTAGTGCCCCCCAGGACAGGTTCTGCTGGTCCTTCTTCTTCCCAGAATGAAGAATGACTCATCAAGTAGTTCTTCCATTTGTTGGGGGTTTTAGTTTTGCTGAAAGGCTCAAAGATACTGTTATGTGTGTTCTTCCAGGAGGAACCAGGACCCTGCCCCAAGGCTGCACTATTGTCTCTTGATGGCTCCTCCCTGGTGTCTGAACCCTCCCCCCCATTCCCTGATTAGCAGCTGCCCTTTGAGACACACGGCATTTCTTGGAGCCTGAGGCTTATTCTTTAAAAACAAGCAGTGGAGGACACAGGAAGGCTTGTGTGCCTAGGGGGCCTACAGGGCACCAGCTCAGTTACACTGTTTCAACCTGTGTTATGCTGATGGGAATGATCCAATATGGAGAGTCTGGACCTCAGGGGATGGTTCTGAGCTGGAGATAGAATTTTTTTTTTTTTTTTCGGTCTCTTTGCCTTTTCTAGGGCCACTCCCACCACATAGGGAGGTTCCCAGGCTAGGGGTCCAATTGGAGCTGTAGCCGCCGGCCTACACCAGAGCTACAGCAACGAGGGATCCGAGCCTCGTCTGCAACCTACAACACAGCTCACGGCAATGCCAGATCCTTAACCCACTGAGTGAGGCCAGGGATCGAACCGGCAACCTCATGGTTCCTAGTCAGATTCATTAATCACTTAGCCACGACAGGAACTCCTGGAGATAGAAATTTGAGAAGCATCAGCTTGTAGCTCTGAAATACTAATTGCAGAGATAGCGTGAGTTCCACTGCTGACGCATTCAGCAGCTCAATGATGAGCGCAAAGGCCTAAATTCTTACGGTTATTCGTGCAAGTTCACGTGGCTGATGCATGGTGAGGCCAAACAAACTGAAACGTCAGAGTTTGGAGCAGAGAAAAGTTTATGGCAGGGCCATGCAAGGAGATGGTGGCTTCTGTCCACCCCCCCCCCAAAAAAGCCCAAACTTTCTGAACCAAAATTGTAAAGCAATTTCAAAAGCCAAGAGGGGTAGGAGGTCGCAGGGTAAGTGATCAGCTTGTGCACGGTTCTCTGATTGGCTGATGATGAGGTAAGAGGGCGGAGTCACAGGGGTAATCATTATCCACTCTTAGGCTCCAGGAGGCCTGGGGGCCATGCGCTTTCATCAAGTAGTTAACATCTTCCATTTGGTTGGGGGGGGGATTGGTTTCACATTTGTAAAACAACTCAGGAATTGCGCACTTGGAGTTGCCCTCGTGGCTCCGCGGTTAACAAATCCGACTAGAAACCATGAGGTTGCGGGTTCGATCCCTGCCCTTGCTCAGTGGGTGAAGGATCCAGCGTTGCCGTGAGCTGTTATGTAGGTTGCAGACTCGGATCCTGCATTGCTGTGGCTCTGGCCAGCGGCCATGGCTCCGAGTCAACCCCTAGCCTGAGAACCTCCATATGCCGAGGGAGCGGGCTAAGAAATGCCAAAACAAAAAAAAACAACAGCAAAAAAAAGGAAATGCGCATCAGATACTGGCTGTTATCTAGGTACTTCTTAGAGGAGCTAAAGCAGAGGATCTGGGGGAAGAAACTGCCTCAGGAAGGGCCCCTAGGGTCCTGCTCCGTTGCAGTTGCACAGTCTCTGCTCTCCACTCTTTGGGCTTCATCTTTGGGATACTTCCTATCCACAGCCAGCAGAAGAAAGCAAAACCTCTTTCCCAAGTGTTTCTGTAGCCTCTCTAGGAGAGGCAGCGCCAAGTGATGGCTTGAAGGAGCTCTTAAGTCTCTGCTCAGGAATTGAACCTGGGCAGCCTGGATGAAAACCAGGCATCCTAGGCACGAGACCAGCTGGAGGCTAAAAGCAGAATTGCCTGATGCTTGCCCCCTGTGGAAAGCACGAATGGAGGAGGCATTTGAAGGAGGCAAAGCCTGTAGAAACAGGTGTAAAGTTTATTGTTGGAAACACAGTACAACGTGTGGGAGGGCACAGAAATAATTAGTCTCTTTATCTAAGGCAGAAGCAAAGCCATCACACACACCCAAAGGCAGAGGGAGGGTGTGGGTGTCCCCCTGAATGAGGAGCGGTCCAGAGAAGTGATTTAAGTCACTCACATAGGACAGTTCTTCTGGGACTTTGTCTTCCTTAGGCCAATTATCTTGTTTTATTTCTGACACCTGACTGGGTCCAGGGCCCTCCCCAATGTGTATGCACATTTTTTGGGTCAAGATGGATTACAGATCAAAGGGTTATGGGATGGTTATCAGTACTTATTATGACCTGACATCCCCTCTCTTTTTGACCCCTGGGAGTCTTTTTTTTTTTTTTTTTTTTTGTCTTTTTGCCATTTCTTGGGCCACTCCTGCAGCATAGGGAGGTTCCCAGGCTAGGGGTCCAATCGGAGCTGTCGCGGGATCTGAGCCACATCTGCAAACTACACTACAGCTCACGGCAACGCTGGATCCTTCACCCACTGAGCAAGGCCAGGGATCGAACCCGCAACCTCATGGTTCCTTGTCAGATTTGTTAACCACTGCGCCACGACAGGAACTCCCGACCCCTGGGAGTCTTTTTTTCACATCATGTGTGGCTGAGGTCTCCCTGATCCCGAGGATATGGAATATGTGACCTCATGATCTTTTTCCCAAGCAGGAAAAAGGTCATGAGCCCCTCTCTGCCCCTGCCATTGCCATTGTTTAATTTATCCACAGAAGACACATTCCAGTTATTTACCTCGTGCCTGTTGGTATTTCTATCTTGAAGCTGATATAGGTGGCTGGTTGCAAATGTCTCTCCTGGAGCCCACCTCTCTCCTGCTTCAAGAAGTATAAACAAGGAATTCCCATTGTGGTTCAGCCATTCACGAACCCAACTAAGAACCATGAGGAAATGCGGGTTCGATCCCTGGCCTCACTCAGTGGGTGAAGGATCCGGCATTACCGTGAGCTGGGGTGTAGCCTGCAGACATGTCTTGGATCTGGCGTGGCTGTGGCTGTGGTATAGGCCGGGGGCTACAGCTCCAATTGGACCCCTAGCCTGAGAATTTCCATATGCGATGTGTGTGGCCATTAAAAAAAAAAAAAAAGTATAAACAAGAGGCTAGTTGTAAATGTCTGTCTTGGAGCCCATCTATCTCCTTCCCCACAGCCATTCCTTTTGGTCTGATTGGCCAGCTGGAGTCATGCATCCACAGTCACCATGGGAACGTGTGAATTGGATGACTGAATATGAATTAGACTCCGCTCCTGGGGCTGGGAATGAGGTGAGCTCCCCCATTCACCGCAGACCCCTCATGTGCCCACCATCGCAGGCAGGAGCAAATGCAAAGTCCTTAAACTGACAGGAAAATTTCTGAAGGACCTGGCATTCTCCTTACCTTTCCAGTATCTTCTCTCTCTCTCTCTCTTTTTTATTTTTTTGGTCTTTTTGTCATTTCTAGGGCCGCTCCCTCGGCATATGGAGGTTCCCAGGCTAGGGGTTGAATCAGAGCTGTAGCCACCAGCCTACACCAGAGCCGCAGCAACTCGGGATCCAAGCCACGTCTGCAACCTACACCACAGCTCATGGCAATGCTGGATCCTTAACCCACTGAGCAAGGCCAGGGATCGAACCCACAACCTTGTGGTGCCTAGTCAGATTTGTTAACCCCTGCGCCACGACGGGAACTCCTGCTTTAACTAGTTTTTAGCTGGAACCATATCTCCTAATCATTAACTCCTGAATCAGTCTTCTGAGCCTGAGAGGGGGCTTGGGAGGAGAAAGGAAAACACTTTTACTTCAAGACGCAAGGACTTAGGGGCTGGTACATGGCTTCAACTCCATTCCTTGAACACAATTTTCTTTTTCTCAGCTTCCCTTCATTTGCCTGACCCCCTATTTGCTTGTGGTGCAATTTTTCACACTTAAGAATTCCAAGGAGGGAGTTCCCGTCGTGGCTCAGTGGTTAACGAATCCGACTGGGAACCATGAGGTGGCGGGTTCCATCCCTGGCCTTGCTCAGTGGGTGAAGGATCCGGCATTGCCATGAGCCATGGTGTAGGTTGCAGACGTGGCTTGGATCCCGCGTTGCTGTGGCTCTGGTATAGGCTGGTGGCTACAGTTCTGATTCGACCCCTAGCCTGGGAACCTCCATATGCCCACAGCTCCGGCCCTAGGAAAAAAAAAAAAAAAAAAAAGAATTCCTGGGAGCGTATCCTCATCACTATAGGAAGAGCTTGCTATTCTTCCTCTGCACTCCCATAATGCTGTGCTTTGATCTGCAACTCAGAGCCTCTGATGATGTAATGCCACCCCTTATCTCTGTGCCAGTCTCTTCCACTAAATTGTGAGCCCCGGAGGGCGGTGACCGCGAGATTTATCTTTGTAGTTCTAGTGCCGGGAGTCGTTGTGGTGCATAGTAGGCACTTAATAAATGTTTCTTGCCTTAAAAGGATTCAATCAGGCTGCCATTTATCTAAGCTTTGCCAGTGTCCCTCGTCACGCATCATTTCCCCGTGTCCTAGAGGATGCTGCAAAGATCGATGCGACAATATTACAAGGGTCTGGGAGAGCAGGGCAGCCAGTGAATACCAGGTTTTGTCATGAGTGGCGTGTTGCTTATTAAGAGACCCTGACATGTCACTGGGGGGAGTGGGAGGGGCCGGACCAGAGAATTGGAAAGTCGTGACCACAATGCCAAAGTGGAAAAAAGTTTTGGTTGGCAAACGGGGGAGACATCAGCTCGAAAGCCCATAATTTACATTGGGTTAGCAGGTGAAAGATGATGTGACCATTGCAACAATTCCTTTGCAGCGCATAAACATTTCATTTATAAAAAATATTGATTCCACTCCTTTGGACAAAATTGATTAATTATATTTGGGGACAGAGAAATCGTTTCCAGATCTCGGCAGGGATGGTTTCCGCTCACAGTGTCCTGTTCCCTTGATCACTGAAGAGCTGTATTTTTCAAGACCTCAACTTCTCCCTCTCTGGAAATGGGGGCCACAGAGTCTACAAGAAAATAGGAAGAATGTGTCTCTGAGAATTTCTTAGGCGGCCTGTAAAAAGAAAGAGTCTAGGACTTCCTGTCGTGGTACAGTGGTTAACGAATCCGACTGGGAACTATGAGGTTGCGGGTTCGATCCCTGACCTTGCTCAGTGGGTTAAGGATCCAGCGTTGCCGTGAGATTTGGTGTAGGTTGCAGACGTGGCTCGGATCTCGCGTTGCTGTGGCTCTGGTGTAGACCGGTGGCTACAGCTCCGATTCAACCCCTTAGCCTGGGAACCTCCATATGCCGCGGGAGTGGCCCTAGAAAAGGCAAAAAGAAAAAAAAAAAAAAAAAAAAGGGAAAGAGTCTAAGCGTGGAATAGCAGAATCAGAGTCTTTTTTTTTTTTTTTTTTTTTTTTGTCTTTTTAGGGCCACACCTGTGGCATATGGAAGTTCCGAGGCTAGGGGTCAAGTTGGAGCTTCAGCTGCCAGCCTGCGCCACAGCCACAGCAATGCCAGATCCGAGCCCCTCTGTGTCCTACACTACAGCTCATGGCAACGCTGGATCCTTAACCCACTGAGTGAGGCCAAGGATGAAACTGGTGCCCTCATGGATACTGGTTGGGTTTGTTTCCACTGAGCCCCAGTGGGAACGCTCAGAGTCAGAGTCTTAATTAAAAGAGAATGCATCTGAGAAGCTATCGAACTCAGGGGTCCTTAACTTTCAAATCTTACATTAATCATTGCATTTGAGGGGACGGTGGGCTAGGAAACTGGAAAAATCCAAAACATGTTAACATTCTACTTTCCCAGCCATTGAAAGCCCTGTGCATGTTCTCTGCAGAAAATTAGAACACTATAGAACCTAGAAACAAATAAAAAATGGTCTTCCGTTATCTCGTCACGTTAAGAAAATTACTGTTAATATTTTAAAGTATGTATTTTCAGTAATGCTTTTTTATAATATTAAAATGATTCTCTACATATTACTTTGTGGTCTGGTCTTTCATTTATTATGAAACATTGTGGTGATTTCTTCTTGCTATTTGCCTTTTGCAACATGATTTTTTTTTTTCTCCTTTTCTAGGGCCGCTCCTGCAGCATATGGAGGTTCCCAGGCTAGGGGTCGAATCGGAGCTATAGCTGCCAGCCTACACCACAGCCACAGGCACGTGGGATCCGAGCCGCATCTGCGACCTACACCGCAGCTCAGGGCAATGCCGGATCCTTCACCCACTGAGCAAGGCCAGGGATTGAACCCGCAACCTCATGGTTCCTAGTCAGAGTTGTTAACCACTGCGCCACGATGGGAACTCCTACAACATGACTTTTAATGGATGGATGATATTTGTTTCATATATTTGTATAATAATGTCTTTATTTCCCCATCGTTGGATATTGAAGAGGCCTCTGGTCTCCTTGTTCTGCTACTGAAAAAAAAAAAAAAACCAATATAGGCGTTGTCTTGTGGCTCAGTGGTTAAGGATCTGGCATAGGCTGCTGCAGTGGCACGGGTTTGATCCCTGGCCTGGGAACTTTCATTTGCTGTGGGCATGGCCAAAAGACAGTAGCAATAATATCAACAAAAAGCAATTAGCATTGTGATATATAAAACTTGCATATGTCTTTAGATATTCCCTTAGGCTGTGTTTCCTTGAGGGGGAATTGCTGGAAGAAAGCAGGTTCCTATTTTCAGGATTTTTTTTTTTTTTTTTTTTGTCTTTTTAGGGCCCCAACCTTGGCATATGGAGGTTCCCAGGCTAGGGAACCTACACCACAGCCACAGCAACACAGGATCCGAGTTGTGTCTGCGACCTACACCACAGCTCACAGAAACACTGGATCCTTCACCCACTGAGCGAGGCCAGGGATCGAACCCGCAACCTCATGGTTCCTACTCAGATTCACTTCCGCTGTGCCATGACGGGAACTCAGGACTTTTCTTTTTTGAAAGTTTTTTACTGGCTATGGAAGAAGAGGGAACACGCCCCACTCATTTATAAACTAAAACATTGACACCCAGAGCTAACAACGGCAGCATAAGAAAATAAGATTTCAAGTCAATCCCATTGGGGAACATAAATTGGAAAAGCCCAACGTTTTATCAAGAAGGAATTCAGCAACACATTAAACACATAATACACAGAATCCGGTTTGGGTTTATTTCAGGAATGTAAGTTTGGATCACATTAAAAAGTCAATTAATGTAATTTTCCTATTAAAAGATTAAAGGAGAAATAGCTTGTAATAATTTCAACATATGTAGAAAAAAAAAAAAAGATGACATACCTTAGCAAGAGAAGACTAAAGGGGAGTTCCCGCTGGGGCACAACAGGACTGGTGTTGTCTCTGCAGCACCAGGACACAGGTTTGACTCCCGGCCCAGACCAGTGGATTGAAGGAGCTGGCATTGTCATAGGTGCAGCATAGGTCGCAACAGTGGCTCAGATCTGATCCCCGGCTGGTGACCTCCATATGCTGTGGGGTAGCCACAAAGAAAAGAAGAAGAATGAAGGGAATTTTTTTTAGATTGGTATAAAACTACTCTAAGAAACATTGTATTGAATACAAAAAAAATGAAAAAAAGAACACGTCAATTCCTTTTAAGATCAGGAACAGGAACGCGATGGCTATTGTCACACTACTTTTATTCAAACTTGTACCGTAAGTCCTCGAGAGCACACGAATGTGAGAATAGAAATAAAAGCTATACAGATAGAGACGGGGAAACACTTAATATTCCCAGATGGGATGATTATGTAGAATACACGAAATCGTCTACAGATAACTTCTGAGAATTCATAAGAGACTTGAGCACAACTCTTGCACAAAAACATTAATCTCTAAAAATAAATGGTATTTGTACTTCGCAGCCATCCATAGGTAGAAAGCGTAATAAAATACATACCATTGATAATAGTACCTATAAAGGAATCTAAATCTAAAGATTTCTAAGAAATCTTTGAGGAGGAAATTATAAAATGTTATTGAAAGAAGTCAAAGGAGACATACAGGGATGTTTTATGCTCACGGAAAAGAAGACTCAATTTCACGAAGCTGCCAGTTCTTCCCAAGTTCATCTACAGAGTCAATGCTATTCTCATTTAGATTCCAACAGGATTTTTTTTTTTTTTCCTGTGTAGGCTTTGATGCTAATACTAACTTTTATGGAAGAGTAAAGGGGTAAGAATCAGATACCCATAAAGAAAAAAATGAGAGGAAACCTGCCTTACCTCGTATTAAGAACAAATATAGGAGTTCCCATTGTGACGCAGTGGTTAACGAATCCGACTAGGAACCATGAGGTTGCGAGTTCGATACCTGGCCTTGCTCAGTGGGTGAAGGATCCGGCATTGCCATGAGCTGTGGGGTAGGTCACAGATGTGGCTCAGATCCCGCGTGGCTGTGTCTGTGATGTAGGCTGGTGGCTACAGCTCCAATTAGACCCCTAGCCTGGGAATCTCCATAGGCCGTGGGAGAGGCCCTAGAAAAGGTAGAAAGACAAAAAAAAAAAAAAAGAGGAACAAATATAAAATTATATCGGTTCAAATCATCATAAAGCTGTATGAAGACCGTTAACACTGAGAAGGATAAGTAGTTGCATCGGTCCCTCACCCTATGCACGAAAGGAAATGCCAGCTGGGTTAAAGACGTCAGTGTGAAAAGCAAACATAACATCATTCAGAAGACAGTACTGGAGCCTGTATTTTGACTATGCATCAGGGAACCGTCATTTAAAAGCAATATGCAGGAAGTATAAATCATAAAGGAAAAATGAATACATTTGACTACAGAAAGCATTCCTGTTAGAAAAACAAACACGAGAATGAAAATGAAACCCCAAATCTGGGAGAAGATGTTTGCCAAAAAAAAAAAAAAAAAATTGGTGGCATACCCATTGTGGTGCAGTGGTTAACAAATTCGACTAGGAGCCGTGATCTAGCAAAGCCAGATCCGAGCCACGTCTTTGACCTACACCAAAGCTCACGGCAATGCCGGATCCTTAACTCACTGAGCGAGGCCAGGGATTGAACCCTCAACCTCATGGTTCCTAGTTGGATTCATTTCCGCTGTGCTACAATGGGGACTCCCAAGAGCAACTTTTTAATAACAGCAGAAGGACTGGAAATAATTAGCAGTGTTGGAATAAAAAAAACCTACATTTTGGTACATAATGGGATTCTAAAGAACAGTGAAAATGAACTACACCTACATGTACCAACAAGGCTGAATCTCAAAAATATAATACATTGAGTGAGAAAAGCAAATTGTCAATGAATAATATACTAAGATTCTATTTATTTAAAGTTCAAAACCTATGCAAAATTAAACAATATATTGTTTATGGATACAAACATGGTAGAAGTGTAAAGAAAAACGATGGAGAGATAAGCACAGACCGTGAGAAGGAGAGGGCTAGGGAGTTCCCGTCGTGGCTCAGTGGTTAACAAATCCGACTAGGAACCATGAGGTTGCGGGTTCGATCCCTGACCTTGCTCAGTAGGTTGAGGATCTGGCGTTGCCATGAGCTGTGGTATAGGTCACGGATGAGGCTCGGATCCCCCGTTGCTGTGGCTCTGGTGTGGGCTGGCGGCTACAGCTCCAATTGGACCCCTAGCCTGGGTACCTCCATGTGCTGGGGGAGCAGCCCTAGAAAAGGCAAAATAAATAAATAAATAAATAAATAAATAAATAAATAAATAAAAATAAGAAGAAGAAAGAGAGGGCTAAATCAGAGAGAGGAATCCGACCAAGATCAGGGAGGGACTAACAGATAACTTCAAAGATTCTGGCGATGTTCTGTTTCTTAAACTGTACTGGGTGCACAGGAGTCCATGGCTTGGCCTATGCGTTATACATATTCATTTGGACCTATTCAATATTGCATCACAGTGGTCAAGAAACTTCTTCTGTAAAGAGTCTCACAGTAAATATTTTAGAGCTTTGCTGACTGTAAAGTCGCTGTTGCAACTACTCACCTCTGCTAGTGTCACCTTAAAGCAGCCATAGACAGTATGTACGTGAACCAGTGTGTTGTGTTCCAATAAAAGTTTATTTAAAAAAGCACGTGGTCGGAGTTCCCGTCATGGCGCAGTAGTTAACGAATCCGACTAGGAACCATGAGGTTGTGGGTTCAATCCCTGCCCTTGCTCAGTGGGTTAAGGATCCGGCGTTGCCATGAGCTGTGGTGTAGGTTGCAGACACGGCTCGGATCCCGAGTTGCTGTGGCTCTGGCGTAGGCCAGCGGCTACAGCTCTGATTAGACCCCTAGCCTGGGAACCTCCATATGCCGCGGGAGCGGCCCTAGAAAAGGCAAAAAGACAAAAAAAAAAAAAAAAAAAAAAAAAAAAAAAACCCAAAACAACAACAACAACAAAATCAAATTATAGTTATGAACAAAATCTTAAATGAGATATCAGGGGAAAAAAAACCATACATCATGTCAAGTAAAGATTTTCCCAGCAATGTAAGGATAGTTCACCAACTTAAAATCTAAATAATACAGTTCACTATAGTAAGAGATTGAGGACAGAAAATCATGATTCTCCCAAGAAATTTGGCAAATGTATTGAATTTTCATGAATTAACAAATTGAATATTCATGATTTAAAAAAAAAACTTATGGCAAGTCAGAACAGAAGAAATGTCCTCGAATTCATAAATACATTCTGTGCAGCATATGGAGGATCCCACAGCAACGTGGGATCTGAGCTTCATCTGCAACCTACAGCACAGCTCACAGCAACACTGGATCCTTAACCCACTGAGCGAGGCCAGGGATCGAACATGCAACCTCAGGGATGCTAGTTGGATTCATTAACCGCTGCTAGGTCTTCTTCTACGCTTCTATATACGAAAAAGAAAATTCCACAGCCCTTTTGTTGCATTGCATGGAAACTTCCTGCACAAAAGATGTGTCCTTTCAGTCAACAGAGATGTCAATTTAAATTTTATGACCAGGGCAACAAATTATTAAGCAGGAGCAATTGCTTAGAGTGGGAGACATTTTAGGGTTAGGGGTTATATTTCACAGGCATGGCAGTGACATCTGAAGATGGGTGACTTAATAGATTCCTTTGTGTGACTATTCCCACGGACAGCTTTATAGTCACAGGAAACAGAACAGGATTATTTATCTAAGCACCATTCCCCACACTCAACAGGAGAGCAGAACTGATGAATTTGTTAATATTCTCACCCTCTCACTTTTGAAGTAGTTTATGATGCAGGAATATTGTTTTATTCTGCAGCTCTTTGAGAATTGAAGAAATATTTCCTTCTTTTTCTTCTTCTTTTTTTTTTTTTTTGCTTTTTAGGGCCAAACCCACAGCATCTGGAGGTTTCCAGGCTAGGGGTCCAATCGGAGCTGTAGCTGCCGGCCTACGCCACAGCCACAGCAACACGGGATCCAAGCCACGTCTACTAAATACACCATAGCTCACAGCAATGCCGGATCCTTAATCCACTGAGCAAGGCCGGGGATCGAACCTGTGTCCTCATGGATGCTAGTCGGGTTCATTAACTGCTGAGCCACGATGGGAACTCCCTCCTTCTTCTTCTTTTTTTACATTTTTTCAGCTACAGCTGAGGCATATGGAAGTTCCTGGGCTAGGGGTCGATTTGGAGCTGCAGCTGCTGGCCTACCCCACAGCCACAGCAAAGCCAGATCCTTAACCCACTGAGCAAGGTCAGGGATCGAACCTACATCCTTGCGGAGACTACATTGGGTCCTCAACCTACTGAGCCACAATAGACACTTGCTGACATTTCTTTAAATAATATGGTTAAGAGAGTTTTTGGTTTCAATGTTAAATATGGGTAATCCCTCACTGGGCGCTGAGCCAAACGACTAAACCAGAAGCACTTGAAATATCCAATACGAGGAGTTCCCTGATGGCACAGCAAGTTGAAGATCAGGAGTTGTCACTGCAGTGGCTTGAGTCACAGCTGGGGCGTGGGTTTGAGCCCTGGTTCAGAACCTCCATGTGCTAAGGGTGCAGAAAAAAAAAAAAATCCAATGGGGAGCAGAAAAATGATAATAAGAGGAGCACGAGCCACCCATCTCCTTGCAAAGATTCCTCCTACCTCCTTTATTATTATTTCTGTTATTTTGTGGTAAGAACACCTGACATAAGATCTATTCTCTTAGCAAATTTTAAGCATACAATACAATACAATTTTGTTAGGTGGTGACGGTTTCATGGGTGCATACTTATCCTCAAAATTACTGAGTTGCAGGAGTTCCCATCGTGGCTCAGGGGTTGACGAATCCGACTAGGAACCATGAGGTTGTGGGTTCGATCCCTGGGCCTCGATCCGTGGGTTAAGGATCCGGCGTTGCCGTGAGCTGTGGTGTAGGTTGCAGACTCGGCTCGGATCCAGAGTTGCTGTGGCTCTGGTGTAGGCTTGGCAGCTACACCTCCAATTAGACCCCTAGCCTGGGAACCTCCATATGCCACGGGAGCGGCCCTAGAAAAGGCAAAAAGACCAAAAAAAAAATTTTTTTTACTGAGTTGTAAACGTTAAACGTACAAGTTTTTACATGTCAATCACGTGTCAATAAAGTTTTCTTTAATTTAATTTTGTTTTATTAGAGCATAGCTGATTTACAGAGTGTGTCAATTTCCATAGTACAGCAAAGTGACCCAGTCATACATATATACACATACTATTTCTCATATCGTTCCCATCCATATTCTATCCTGAGAGGTTGGATATAGTTCCCTGTGCTGTACAGCAGGATCTCATTGCTTATCCATTCCAAAGGCTATAGTTTGCATCTATTAACCCCAAATTCCCAATCCATCCCAGTCCCTCCCCCTCCCTACTTGGCAACCACAATTCTGTTCTCCATGTCCAGGAGTCTCTTTCTATTTTGTAGGTGTGTTCATTATGCCACATTTAGATTCCACATAGAAGTAATATCATCTGGTATTTGTCTTTCTCTTTCTGACTTACTTCACTTGGTATGACAGTCTCTGGTTGCATCCATGTGGCTACACACAGCAAATAAAGTGTTTTTTTTTTTTAAAGAAGAGCACAAGATGTAATATGTTTCATCCAAAAGCATTAAGGACCCAAATCCAAGAGCAAACATAATGATTACATTAAAGCGGCATTTTCTCTAGAGTTGGCAACCAGATAAGTGTAGCTCCATTGCTGCTTCCATCTCATATTCTTGTTACTTCAAAAAACAGTTTGTTGAAGTATAATTGATCTTCAGGAAATTACACATAAGTTTTGACATATATATACACCCATGAAGTCACCATGACAACGCAGATGACAAATGTATTCATTACTGTTCAGACATTTCCTCCTGCTCTTTGTAATTCTGCCTCCTGCCCCTCTTTGTGGGTCCGCCTCCTGCCCCTCTTTGTGGGTCCACCTCCTGCCCCTCTTTGCCTGTCATACCCCCCTGTCCCCAGGCAGCCACTGATCTGCTTTCTCTTGTTATGGATTGCTGCTCATGTTTCAAGAATTTCATACCAATGAGATCACACGACATGTATCTTTTGCACCTGCCTTCTTCTGCTCAAATGACTACCTTAAGATTTGTCCATGTCGTATCATGTAGAAACCAACTTTTTACTGCTGGAAAGCATTCCATCCGTTAGGTATATCACACTTTGTTTATCCATTCGTCTGTTGAGTGTTTGGGTTCTTTCCAGCTTCTCACCACGTAGGAAGACACTTCCTCAGAGGTTTTCCTTGACTCTTTTGAGTGACTGCAAACAGCGCGTAGCTAGTTTATAATTTACTATGAGAAAGGGGTGTGAAGGCCATGCATTAACTGAGAGAATGTGGTATTGACCTTGGAAAGCCGAGTCAGTGCAAGTAGGAAAGCCACCTGCGCAGGCACCCATTGTTTCTCAGGATGTTATGCGTAGAAAGTTGACGCCAGTCTCGTTGATGCTCTGTAGATAAAGAACATTTGCCTAAATGTAATAGTCAAAAAATAGCTCACTACGTGACTGGAAGCAGTAGTGCCTCGAGCCTTGGCCCCTCTTCACATTTCTGCAGTTCCCCGCAAGCACAGTAAATTGTCCCCATTGGCAATAGGGACTCTCGAGCCTTGAGATCTTGAGTCCCCTGGTCCCATCTTTCAACTTTGCTCTGTCTCTGCGTCTTTCTTTATCAACATCTAACTTTGCTTAAGCTTTGCTGTGCCCGTCTTTCAACCCCGGCTTGCTGAGCTAGGCTTGGCAGCCCATTTCAAATAGACCTGCTGTGAACATCTGTACAAGTCTCGGGTACCCACATGGTGCTGTCATTTCTCTTGCATGAATAGCTAGGGGTGGAAAGTCAAGATCATAAGTATGGTCTAGGTTTCAGTCTTTAGGAACCACCAGACTGTTTTCCAAAGTACCTGTAGCCGTGTCACAATTCCACATTCCTTTTAGTGTATGAGATTTCCAGTTGTACCACATCCTTGTCAACACTTGGTGTGGTCAGTTTTTAAAATTTTAGACATTCTTTTTTTTTTTGGCTTTTTGTCCTTTTAGGGCTGCATCCATGGTGTATGGAGGCTCCCAGGCAAGGAGTCGAATCAGAGCTGTTGCCGCTGGCCTCCACCACAGCCACAGCAACCTCAGATCTGAGCCACATCTGCAACCTACACCACAGCTCAGGGCAACACTGGATCCTTACCCCACTAAGCGAAGCCAGGGATCAAGCCTGAAACCTTATGGTTCCTAGTCAGATTCATTTCCACTGTTCCACAATGGGAACCCCAAATTATAGTCATTCTAATAGGTGTGTGCTTGTGTCTCACTGGGGCTTCGTTCTGTGTCTCTCTAATAACTAATGATGTTGAGCATTTTTTCATGCTTGTTTGCCATCCAAAGATCTTCCTGGGTAATGTATCTGTTCAAATCTCAAGTCCAATACTGCTTTTTCTTGGTTTTCTTATTATATATTATGAATGCAAGTCTTAAAATACCGAGAATGTGATTTACCAATATTTCCTCTGCATCTTGTCTTTTATTCTTTAAATAGTCATCTTAACAGCTTTATTGATGTGTCGTATGTCTCAAAATCCACCCATTCTGAGTACAGAGTTGAATTATTTTTAGTACATTTACAGAATTGTGTGATATTCATCACAATCCAATTTTATTATTTATTATTTATGTATTTTTGTCTTTTTAGGGCTGCACCCATGGCACATGGAGGTTGCCAGGCTAGGGGTCAAATCGGAGCTATAGCCATTGGCCTACGCCGAAGCCACAGCAATGCTGGATCCGTGCTGCATCTGCAACCTACACCACAGCTCATGACAACACCAGATCCCTAACCTACTGAGTGAGGCCAGGGATCGAAGCTGCAACTTCATGGTTCCTAGTCGGATTCATTTATATTTCATCACCAATAAAGACCTTTTCTGCTTATTTGCAGGAATGCCCTGTTCCCACCTTAGCTCCAGGCAACCACCAATCTACATTCTTGACTCCGTGGGTTTACCTTTTCTGGATGTTTTATATAATTGGAGTCATACAGTATATGGTGTTTGGGTCTGGATTCCTTCACTTAGCATTCTTTTTTTTTTTTTTTTTTTTGGTCTTTTTGCCTTTTCTAGGGCCGCTTCACACAGCATATGGAGGTTCCCAGGCTAGGGGTCTAATCGAGCTGTAGCTGCTGGCCTACACCACAGCCACAGCAACACAGGATCCAAGCCGAGTCTAGCAACCTACACCACAGCTCATGAGAATGCCGGATCCTTAACCCACTGAGCGAGGCCAGGGATCGAACCTGCAACCTCATGGTTCCTAGTCCGATTCGTTAACCACTGCGCCACGACGGGAATTCCAGAATAATATTTTTGAGGTTCGTCTATGTTGTTCTTTTTTATTTCTGAATGATGTTCATTAGTGAATGGACACTTGGACTGTTCAGGTGTTAGGCTATTATGAGTGATGTCACTATGAATATTGGTACCAGTATTTGTCCAGATATCCTCTTTTATTCCTTTTGGGTCGATGCCCAGGAGTGGAGTGGCGTGTTATGTTAAATTTATGTTTGAACTTTTGAGGATCTGCCAAACCTTTTTTTCCTAACGTGGCTGCATCATTTTACACGCGATAATTGAGGGTTCCAATTTCTTCATATCCTTCCCAATACTTGTTACTATCTGTGTTTTTGATGATTTCCATGATGGTACATGTGAAATAACGTCTCACGGTTTTCTGAATTTGATTTCCATGATCATTAATTATGCTCATCATCTTTTCACGTGTTTATTGGCCATTGATGTATCGTCTGTGGCAAAATACCCATTTATATATTTTGTACATGTTTGCACTTCAGCTGCTCTGTCTTCAAACATTTTTTCTTCTCTATTTTTCCCTTTCAGGTACTTCAAGTTTATGTACATCAGGGAAATTAACGTTGGCTTGCTGCTCACGGAAGCTCTCTTTACTTTTTAAAAGCTTTGTGTCATTTTGCAGGTAGTTTCTTTTACTGTGTCTTCAATTTCACTAATCCTTTCTTCTGCCACGTCTTATCTGTGGTCGATCCATCTCATCAAGAGTAATTTTTCATCTCAGATATTGTAGTTTTCATCTCTAGAAGCTGACTTGGTGGTTTCTATTTTTCCATATGTCAAATTAGCATCTTCCTGTTTTCTCTTGTTTCTGTTTACTAATTCTATCAACTGTGTCTCTTCTGGATCACTTTAGATTCATTGATTATTTTCTTCCTTATGGGTTGTATTTTCTTGTGTATTTGTATGCTCGCTAATTTTCTTTTTTTTGTCTTTGTTAGGGCCGCACCTGTGGCATATGGAGATTCCCAGGCTAGGGGTTGAATGGGAGCTGTAGCTGCCAGTCTACACCACAGCCGCAGCAACGCAGGATCCAAGCCGTGTCTGCAAACTACACCACAGCTCATGGCCATGCTGGATCCTTAACCCACTGAGCAAGGCCAGGGATCGAACCTGCATCCTCAGGGATGCTAGTTAGATTCGTTAATTGCTGAGCCACAACAGGAACTCCAGCTCACTCATTTTTAAGATTTTTTCCTTTTCTTTTTTTTTTTTTCCCAGGGCTGCACCTGTGGCATATGGAAGTTCCCAGGCTAGGGGTCGAATTGGAGCTGCAGCAGCTGGCCTATGCCAGAGCCACAGCAATGCCAGATCTGAGCTATACCTGTGACCTACATCACAGCCCATGGCAATGCCTGATCCTTAACCAACAGAGGAAGTGCAGGGATTGGACTGGCATCCTCATGGATACTAGTCAGGTTTGTAACCCACTGAGCCACAACAGGAACTCCCAGTTGCTAATTTCTGATTGACTGCCCCTTTGATTTTGAATTTCACCTTGCTCTGTGCTGGGTATTTTTTATTCCTATGACTACGTTGAGATTTGCCCTGACGAAGCCTGTTTGATCCTTTTGTGTTTTGCGTTTAAGCTTTATTAGGTGGGACCAGAGCAGCATTTAGGGCTAATTTTGCCCCAGTGCTGTGGCATGTCCTTCTGGTATTCTACCCAATGCTTTGTGAATTATGAGGTTTCCTACTGTGATTAGTGAGAACAGGCATGATTCCCCGGTCTTATGTAGTTTCTGAGTATCATATGCCTGATCCTTTATGGAGGCCCTTTATCTAAACTTGGGGTGAGGGTGGGGGTGGGGGTTTGTCACAATCAGGAGTGGATCAGTACTCAGCTGAAGACTCAGGGGGGATCTTCTGCACATCTCCAAAGATCTCTGAATAGCCCCGTGAATTCTAGACACATTGGCCTTCCTGGTCTCTCAGCTCCATCTTCTTGCCTCAGGTGGATCTCTGGGAGTGGGGGGCTGGGGTCACCCCTCTCGTGTTGCAGCCTGGAAACTTTATCTGGGCAGGAAGCTGGGGCAACCCTGAGCTTGCCTTGTTTGCGTCCTGTCTCTCAGAGGGCCCTAATCTTCATTGCCTAAATCTTGTATCTTGAGAACCATTGTTTCATATAATTTCAAATGACTTTGTAAGTTTTTCAGGGGAGAAGGGAAATCCAGTTCCTGGCGTGCTTTCTTGGCCAGAAAAGGAAGGGCTTCTATTCAATATTGAACTGAAGGCATAGTGATAGTGTAACAAGACACACACACACACACACACACAGATACACAGAGACACACACACAGACACATAAACACAAAGACATAAAAGGTATAACAGTTGTAAAGAAACAAATGAGGCTGTGGGTATTCACAGTTAAAATGATTACACAGAAAAATTACACACAATAAACAGTCGTATTAATAACAAATTTGAGAGTTCGGCGCGTTGCTCAATATACAGAAGAGACTCAATTGTGTTCTTAAACACCAGCCAGAAACAACTGAAAACAGTAATTAAAAAGATTCAATGTGCCATGGCAACACAACCTATAAATTAATGGGGAATATCGAGCAGAATCCAGCCAAAGACATATGTAAATTTTATGGGGAAAAACATAATTCCCTCTTGAAAAACAAACAAACAAACAAACGAGAAGACCTAATGATGCAGGAAAATCACACTCTGTTCATGGATCAGAAAATCTCAGTTCAGATGCCAGTTGGTCACATATCTGGCTATCCACGTATGCGATTGCTATTTAACTATCCAAAGGCTTCATAATGATATTTATTATTTTGGTGGGACTTCACAAGAGGGACTATAAAACTGCTGTGGAAAAAGTTAGGGCCAAGGAGATCAAGGCAATTTGGAAGGAGAAAAATAAAAAGAGAGCCTTACTTGGATGGCAAGATTTAATGTAAATATCAGTCAGGGGCGAGTCAAGGGACAGAAACCACATCAGTTGTCTTAACAGAAAGAGTTTAATACAAAGAACTGTAGGCATTCCTGTCATAGCTCAGCGGTAATGAACCGCCCTAGTATCCAGGAGAACATGGGTTCGATCCCAGGTCTCGCTCAATGGGTTAAGGAGCTGGCATTGCTGCCAGCTGTGGCGCAGGTCTAAGTCATGGCTCAGATCCCAGGTGACTGTGGCTACGATGCAGCCCCTTGCCTGGGAACTTTCCTATGCCTCAAGTGCTGCCCTAAAAAAACAGCAACAACAAAAAACCCCAAAAGCATCCCCTCCCCCAACTGTAAAGTGAGTGTAAAATGATTGGTGAGCTAAATAAAAGACTATGCGGAACACGAAGATAGCACAAGGATGGCAACTGCAGGAATGACCTACCAACTCTGGTTCCAAGGGACAGAGGAGAGTGGGAGGAAATATTGAAAGTTAATGCTAAGAGGAGATCCCCACACAACTTTTTTTTTGTTTGTCTTTTTGCCTTTTCTAAGGCCGCTTCTGCGGCACATGGAGGTTCCCAGGCTAGGGGTCTAATCGGAGCTGTACCCACCGGCCTATGCCAGAGCCACAGTAACGCCAGATTCGAGCTACGTCTGCAACCTACACCACAGCTCACGGCAACGCTGGATCCTCAACCCACTGAGCAAGGCCAGGAATCGAACCCGCAACCTCGTGGTTCCTAGTCAGATTCGTTAGCCACTAGCCACAACGGGAACTCCACCCACACAACTTTTGACTGAATCTCTGTTGGGAAATGGTAAGTAACGTGTGGTTTATTCCCAGCTGGATATGATATCACAATTTAAATGAACCAATGAGATCCAGGGAGTTCTCGTTGTGGCTTAGCTGTAATGACCCCGACTAGTATACATGAGGATGCGGACTTGATCTCTGGCCTCCCTCAGCAGGTTAAGGGTCTGGTGTTGCTGTGAGCTGTGGTGTGGGTCACATATGTGGCTTGGATCCAGCATTGCCCTGGCTTGGTGTAGCCTGGCAGCTACAGCTATGATTAGACCCCTAGCCTGGGATCCCCCATATGCTGTGGGTGTGACCCTAAAAAACAAAAAATGTAATGAATGAATAAGTATATAGGAATTCCTGTCGTGGCTCAGCAGAAACGAATCTGACTAGCATTCATGAGGAGGCAAGATCGATCCCTGGCCTTGCTCAGTGGGTTAAGAAGCGGGTGTTGCTATGAGCTGTGGTGTAGGTCAGACACAGCTTGGATCCCATGTGGCTGTGGCTGTGGCTGTGGTGTAGGGTACAGCTCTGATTCAACCCCTAGAATGAGAATCTCCATATGCTGTGGGTGAGGCCCTAAAAAGACCAAAAAAAAAAAAAAAAAAAAAAAAAAGTGAGATCCACATGTATCAATATAGATAAAGTAAGAAAAATTTGTTTGAAGGCATAGCAAGTTTTAAAAGGACACTACATGGAGTTCCCGTCATGGCTCAGTGGTTAACGAGTCCGACTAGGAACCATGAGGTTGCAGGCTTGATCCCTGGGCCTCGCTCAGTGGGTTAAGGATCCTGTGTTGCCGTGAGCTGTGGTGTAGGTTGCAGACGCGGTTCGGATCTGGTTTTGCTGTGGCTCTGGCATAGGCTGGCAGCTTAGCTCCGATTAGGCCCCTAGCCTGGGAACCTCCATATGCCACGGGTGTGGCCCTAGAAAAAACAAAAGACAAAAAAAAAAAAAAAAAAAAAAAAAAAAAAAGAACACTACATGTAAAGTTTTAAAACACAAAAACTGGCAGGAAGCGGAGCATGGGGGCTTTGGGATGGACATATTCTAAAATCAGGCTGTGTTGATGGCTGTACAGCTATAAATATAATAAAATCCATTGAAAAAAACAAAAATTTTAATATATACATATATACATAGTTTTAAAACACAAACATTTTAATGTATACATATACCCACACATATGGATATTATACACATATATACATACACATAGATAATTTAGTTATGTATGCATATGTACAAAAATTCAGGAGTTCCTGTCGTGGCTCAGTGGGAACGAATCTGACTAGCATCCATGAGGATGCAGGTTCGATCCCTGGCCTTGCTCAGTGGGTTAAGGATCTGGCGTTGCCGTGAGCTGTGGGGTAGGTTGAAGATGCTGCTCAGATCCATGTTGCTGTGGCTGTGGTGAAGGTGGGCAGCTACAGCTCCGGCTGGACCCCTAGCCTGGGAACCTCCATATGCCTTGGGTGCAGCCCTAAGAAAGACAAAGAAAAAA
The DNA here is from genome assembly GCF_054392235.1 of Sus scrofa. Classification (NCBI taxonomy): domain Eukaryota; kingdom Metazoa; phylum Chordata; class Mammalia; order Artiodactyla; family Suidae; genus Sus; species Sus scrofa. Next base: position 19,750,383 of record NC_139385.1, read on the forward strand.
AGTTCAATGAATTCATCCACATGAATTCTGTATTGCGGTTACCTCTGGTCTAGGACAGAAATAGAGAAAAGCAACAGGGTATTGATGAGGAGAAGTTTACTAGTGTCTGTACCATCCTGTTTCTTAAAAAAGAGTTTTAAAGCAATATGGTGAAATGTTAACATCTGTTTAATCTTAGAGTACATATGTGCCTGCCACATTATTTTCTGTATACTTGAAAGGCTAGAGAACTAGAAAAAAGGAAAAGCTTCAATGAGATAATGTACCCGAAGCACCGAGGTCACATAGGGTTATTGTCATTGTGATTATTGAACTGAATGTGACCATTGAACTGATTTTTTTTTTTTTTTTCAGGGCCACACGCACACACGGCGTATGGAGGTTCCCAGGCTAGGGGTCAAATCGGAGCTGTAGCTGCAGGTCTACACCACAGACACAGCAATGCAGGATCTGAGCCGGGTCTGTGACCTACACCACAGCTCACGGCAACTCTGGATTCTTAACCCACTGAGCGAGGCCAGGGATCGAACCTGTGTCCTCATGGATACTAGTCGGGTTTGCGACCACGGAGCCACAATGGGAACTCCTGAACTGATTGTTGATGGACAGTCATGGCCACTGGATTTAGTGAAAGCTACACATCCCATTTGGGGTTGGTTATGCTGGTGAAAGAGACACTATTTTATAGGCTTTCTGAAAACGGTCAACCCCTGGATCCCTCTGCTACCTGTTGATACCACTAATGTAGGAGGATGTTTTCATTTTATAGCTAAAGTATCATTTTATAGTGGCAACTAAAGCTTGGAGGAGAGTGGTAATGGGGGCACAGAAACCCCACCAAGTAGTCGTTATTCTGTAACTGGGATCACTTTTCATTTTACTTCCCAATTGTCTTTCCAGCCAAGACACAGCATGAAAGCTGGAGCTGCTGTTGCCATCAGCCAGATGTGAGTATGAACCTGAGCTCACGTGGCATAGATCAAACCATTCTTCCTCTGAGAGTCTCGATTTCCTTAATAAACAAAACTCCCGGGGGGAGCGGAGCTAGTTCCTGGGGAAGCTGTGGAGCCGTCACTCCTGGTCCTTCCCGTTGTCTTCCTCAGTGGCGTGGACAATTCCATGGATTATCTGCTCCCCTTTCTTCATCAGAAGAATGCCAATTTTCTCACTCATTTTCTGTCATTCAGTCAGCAAACCCCACTCTGGCTCCAGGACTGAACCTGAGACCCAGAGCTCCAAAGTGCTCCAATGAATCAGCCCAGGAGCTTTTCAGGAGCTACAGGAAAGAGAAAACACTCTTTCCATGAGGGTTGCTGAGCTGGTATGATGTGAATCTGGATCTTTTGTTAGCTCCCTCGCCATCCTGAGAGCTGAGTTGGCTGGAGAGTGAAGACAAAGCAAGAGAAAAAGAGACAAGAGAGCTCCTGGATCCAGCCACACCTGAAATCCGCTTGGAACTTTCAGTTACAAAAGCTAGCAAGTCCTCTCTGCCCTGCCCCACCTTCTGGCTTGCTAACTTTCCCCCCTTTGTTTTGGCCCATTCAGATTGGGTTTCTACAACTTACTTGCAATCGAAAGAGTTAAACTTCTTGGGAGTCCACGGTTTTAGTCACGTCATTGACATTAAAATGATGGAGGGGACACTGACAATTCTACAACCTGGTTTATTTTTTCTTAGTTTTCCTGGTTTATTTTTCACCATCTGTCCAGCTGTTCCCTGTGGAAGAGTGATCTAATGTCTTCAAATTCTCTCTCTAAAAATTGCCTCCTAGATAATCTCTTCTGAAGGTTAGTGCCTTGCTCTCCAGCTAGGACCTAAGTCCCTTTCATGCAGAGCATTTAGGAGAACAGAGAGCAAACGCTGGTCTATAATTCTCGAAGCATGTGAAAGCCAGGTTGGTGATTCAGCCACATGAACCCCCAATGCAGGCAAGCATCTGCAGAGGCTTCCAGCTGCCTAGATGAGACAGCCTGATGGATGGCAGGACTCCTGCTGTTGGGTTAGACGTTTTGGCAGCTGGAACACACAGGTAGAGAAAAATGACTTGCCAGATTGGATTGTTCCCAGATCCTTTTAGCCATAAGTGCAGATTCCTATATATATATATATTTTTTTTTTTTCAGGGCCAGTATTATTTCATCCCATCACCCTGGCCCATTCAAGGAAGAGGCAGCTTTTCTACTGGCAGGACACTGAATTATTTTGCTGTCACAGCCAGGTGACTCTTTCTGAGCTGAGCGCTAAGTACCCTCAAATGTAGTCTTTCTGTAACTAAGCAGGGTTCTGTGGGGCTCCTGGGCACAAAAGCCGTTCTGTGTCCTTCACTTCTTGTTCTTAGGAAAGGGGCTTCTTTCAGCCACCATGGTCTATGCTGAGTTCCTAGGGACAGGGTCAGACAGTTGCTGATCAGGGAAGGGAAGGGATGAAAGACAAGGGAGAAACAGTCAAGAAACAAGAGCACAGGAGTTCCCGTTGTGGTGCAGTGGTTAACGAATCTGACTAGGAACCATGAGGTTGCGGGTTTGATCCCTGGCCTTGCTCAGTGGGTTAAGGATCGGGCGTTGCCGTGAGCTGTGGTGTAGGTCACAGACGCGGCTCGGATCCCGAGTTGCTGTGGCTGTGGTGTAGGCCGGTGGCTACAGCTCCGATTGGACCCCTAGCCTGGGAACCTCCATATGCCCAAGAAATAGCAAAAAAAGACAAAAAAAAAAAAAAAAAAAAAACCTAAAAAACAAAAAACAAGAGCACAGCCTGGGGGCAGAATCTTGGTTCCCACTCAAGGGATACACATGATAGTATAGGCATCTTTTACACCTAAGAGAAAAGTTATGTTCCTTATGCTTCTTTTAGGAATGAATACTTTATTTATTATTATTATTATTTTTTTGTCTTTTCTAGGGCCACACCTGCAGCAAATGGAGGTTCCCAGGCTAGGGGTCTAATCAGAGCCACAGCAATGCTAGATCTGAGCCTCGTCTGCAATCTACACCACAGTCCACGGCAATGTCGGATCCTTAACCCACTGAGCAAGGCCAGGGATTGAACTCGCACCCTCATGGTTCCTAGTCAGATTCGTTAACCACTGAGCCACGATGGGAACTCCAGGAATGAATATTTAAAAAATGAACAGCTTAGAGTCCTTCCTTGTCCTTCTCCCTGGCTTAACTGCACCCTAAGCACAATTGCCCATAAGCTAAAGATGAGGCGCCCCTGAGCATAATGGCCTCAGGTTAAAGATTATTAGCACATGATGATTTCAGGAATTTTCCAGTTTATTCTAATCTCTGATCCATATGTGCTTTTCGCAAGTACTGTTACTCTAGGCAATACCCCAGAAGACCACCCCCAGGATGAGGCTGAGACCTCCTGACTCCAGCTTTGATGACTAAGATTCCCCCAAAGAAAGAAGAATGCATGTTTGTCCCAGTCCTGATTCCTATCTGAAAACTTGTTTTTGTCCTTTTTACTATAAAACTCCTTGCAATTCTTTCTAAGGGGAGGTGCATATTCTTTAAGGCATCAGCCTACTGTTGACCCTCCTTTGCCTGGTAAAGCAATAAAGCTATTTTTTTTTCTCCTTCGCTGCACACTCTGTCTCTGCACTTCTATTCAGCAATGGCAGACAGAGGACGAGTTCTGGCAGCATTTCTATGGCATACGGTGGTTAAGGGATGGGCTTTGGGAGTTCCCTGGTGGGCTAGTGGCTAACTATCCAGCATTGCCACTGCTGTGGTTGGTTTGGGTTACTGCTATGGCCCAGGAACATTCTCATATTATGGGTGTGGCCAAAAAAGGGGTGGGCTTTGGAATCAGAAAACTGGGGCCCAATAATGCTCTCCCCTGACACCCCCGATTTTTATGGCTTCACCCAAGGCATATGGAGGTTCCCAGGCTAGGGGTCAAATTGGAGCCATGCCACCAACCATCACCACAGCCACAGCAATGCAGGATCTGAGCTGAGTCTGCCACCTACACCACATCTCATGGCAACACCGGATCCTTAACCCACTGAGTGAGGCCAGAGATCGAACCTTCATCCTCATGGATGCTAGTCACATTCGTTAACCACTGAGCCACACTGGGAACCCCCCAATAATATTCTTTTTACCATATATGAGCCTTGTGATCCTGCCTCTCAGAATCTCAGTTGCTTTATCTATAAAATGTGGCCAATAACTTCCTGTGTCTGTCCCCAAGGGTCACAGGTAGGACCCTGAAATTAGGGGAGTGGTCAGTGGGCTTGTCTTTGGAAGTGCCAGAAGGGGGAGGAGGGGAGCATAGAAGCCCCACCTCCAGCCAAGCTAAGAAGGGGGGGGCGTTGGGGTGACTAAATTCCCCAGGAGAAGGTGAAGTTCAGGTCTATGGAGGACGAGAAGGGGTCCCAGGGGCCCAGCCAGGGACAGAAGGGACTTCTCAGGATTGGCATTCTGTCCCTCATCCACGACACAGCTGGCTCTGGTGGCCCCATATGGGCACCCCTTGCACAGCAGGCCCCTCTGCCATGACCCTCCAGGCCCCCTTCCTCTGCCAGCTGCTCTGACAGGGCCTTTTGTCCTTGTCACCAGCAAACAAATCGCTGCAGCGCCAGGAGCAATGAGAGCTGAGCGGCAGGGTCAATTTCCCCAGAAATCCGGTTCCAGTTCAGTGTTGCATCGCTTGAGGGGAGGTGGAAGCTGGGCCCTGGGGGTTCAGGGAGCAGAAAGGGAGGTCCTGGGAACAATGTCATCTCATCATCTTAGGAATGTAAGAAATAGAGTCTAGGGAGTTCCCGTCGTGGCTCAGTGGTTAACGAATCCGACTAGGAACCATGAGGTGGCGGGTTCGATCCCTGGCCTTGTTTAGTGGGTTAAGGATCCGGTGTTGCCGTGAGCTGTGGTGTAGGTGGCAGACGTGGCTCAGATCCTGCATGGCTGTGGCTGTCGTGAAGGCTGGTGGCTACAGCTCCATTGACCCCTAGCCTGGGAACCTCCATATGCTGTGGGTGCTGCCCTCAAAAGACAAAAGACAAAAATAAATAAATAAATAAATAATAAAAAGAAATACAAGCTATGCCTCAGGTCATTAAGTGAAAGATAAAATGAGGCCAGCATTCAAGTTCAGAAAGACAATAACCCTTAGGACCCAGGACAGGAATTTAAGGGAAAGAGGACATTCTAAATAGGAGACCCTCATTATACAGAAACCGGAGATGATGCAACATAGTTTAGCATCTGTGACCGCCCTTCTGCTGATTTGAATAAGTGCCACGACCGTCCTAGTTTGACCTCATAGGGTCAAATACTCTCTGACTGGATATGCCGGAGTGAATGACGTAAGCCTGATGCCAACTCAAAGAATGAGAAAGAAGGCTGTCTTTGCCCCTCCCCACTTTCCTTGGATGATAAAACTGCAGCCCACCTAATCCTCAGGGCAGAACCTCCTTGCCTGCCTGCTTGTATCCCTCACAAGTCTTCTATCGTAATAATTCTATCTCTTGCCTCTCACTGTGCCTCTCGCTGAATTCCTTCCATGCTGAGACACAAAGAACCTGAGCCTCCGTAAGTCCAGACACCAGGTGAGTGATTCAAATTAAAAATAACCTTGGGGAGTTCCCGTTGTGGCGCAGTGGTTAACAAATCCCACTAGGAACCATGAGGTTGTGGGTTCGATCCCCGGCCTCGCTCAGTGGGTGAAGGATCCGGCGTTGCCGTGAGTTGTGGTGTAGGTCGCAGACTCACCTCGGATCCCATGTTGCTGTGGCTGTGGTGTAGGCTGGTGGCTATGGCTCTGATTAGATCCCTAGCCTGGGAACCTCCATATGCCTCGGGAGCAGCCCAAGAAAAGGCAAAAAGACAAAAAATAAAATAAAATAAAATAAATAAAATAAAATAAAATAAAATAAAATAAAATAAAATAAAATACCCTTGGATTCAGAGTTCCCATCGTGGCTCAGCAGTAATGAATCTGACTAGCATCCATGAGGATGCAGGTTCCATCCCTGGCCTCCCTCAGTAGGTTAAGGATCTGGGATTGCTGTGAGCTGGGGTGTAGGCTGGCAGCTGCAGCTCCGATTTGCCCCCTAGCCTGGGAGCTTCTATATGCTGTGGGTTCAGCCCCTAAAAAGCCAAAATGAAAACAAAACCAAAACCCCAAAACCTTGGGTTTGAATCCCAACCTGGGTTTTGAGTCAGAAGTATTTCGGTTGCACTTCTGGACCTGGTCATGGAGCCTCCTTCACAGACTGCCTGCAAGTTATTTTTCTGCTCTCACTCAGGCTTGGGGGCCGGGAGCTCAGGGGGGTGGGGCTGCCTATTCTGGGACTTTCTTCCTTCTGGGGCATGGAGGCCATGGTTCCTCTCTCCTTTGGGGGTCCCCACAGGTATCTTGGGGTTCTGCCACTCTCCAACCACTACTCTGATCTTGGCATGGGGGTGGGGAGGAGGTCACGTAGCCCCTTCTCATCCACTCACAAAGCTAAATGCTCTTACCTTCTTTTCTTTTCTTTTCCTTCCTTTTTGGTCTTTTTAGAGCCACACCTGTGGCATATGGAGGTTCCCAGGCTGGGGGTCCAATCAGAGCTGCAACTGCCAGCCTACACCACAGCCACAGCAACGTGGGGTCCAAGCCGTGTCTGCAACCTACAGCACAGCTCACAGCACCGCTGGGTCCTTAACCCACTGAGCAAGGCCAAGGATCGAACCTGCATCCTTATGCATGCTATTCAGATTCATTTCCACTGAGCCATGACAGGAACTCCAAACTCTCTTAGCTCCTAATTCTCCTCCCTCTGCCCAAGCCTGGCAAATGTTTATCTGGTTGGGGAGTGTCTTATGCTTTTGAGATGCTCTGTGGTCATCTAAGGTCTTTGACTCCTTGAGTCTTTGTGCTCAGAGCTGCCAGCGCTCTGACTTCCCGCCTCTGCTGCGGGACGTTGGCCACCCTCGGATGAATGGAGGAAGCTTCTGGGGGCAGCAGGCATTTCTAGGAACATTAAAAAAAAAAAAGAAGAGTCCGCATTCATTAACATATGAAAGTGTTATTCCCCCCAGAGCCTGAAAAAGGCTTTGATGCAGCATGGAAGGAATTCCTCCAGCTCCAGACAGATGGTTTTCCTCGGAGATCAGTTCCGGGACCCCAGCTGGGATCTCTGGGAGAGAAGGAGGGAAATTTTAAATGATGAAATGTTCAGTCTTAAATGATGGAATTATCGTGTTTCATTCCTCAATCCTCTAAGTCATGTCATGCCCTACAAGAGGGGTGGGCAACACCTTAAAATTTTTTTAAATCAATAATTATTGGAGTGCCCATTATGGTGCAATGGAAATGGATCCGACTTATATCCATAAGGATGTGGGTTTGATCCCTGGCCTCGCTCAGTGGGTTAAGGATCCTGTGTTGTTGTGAGCTGGGGTGTAGGTCTCAGAGGCGGCTCAGATCCCTCGCTGCTGTGGCTGTGGTGTAGGTCGGCAGCTGCAGCTCTGTTTCAACCCCTAGCCTGGGAACCTCCATATGCTACAGGTGCAGCCCTAAAAAGCAAAAAAATTAGTCGTGTTTTTCACGCTTTTTTTTTTTTTTTTTTTTAATGCATCAGAATCATGGGAGCAGCTTTTCAAAACACAGATGGCTGGGCCCCACCCCTGGAGTCTGTGATTCCAGAGGGATGAGGTGAAGCCTGAGAATCTGTTTCCAGCAAGTTCTCAGGTGATGGTGATAAGGATGGCGTAGGTACAGGGAGTTGTAGAGGTTCCAATAAGGGACCATAGTTAGAGAGGGAAACTTGGGGAGCTTGGGAGACCCCTGTAAATTAATAATTGCTCAAGAGAACCATGAGAATGAGGCAGGCTTGCTTGACTAGTGGAGGCGTGAGACATTGGGTGGGGGATGGGGTGAGGTCTGCCTTCAGGTTCAGACCAAGGGCAGGAGTTTGAGGACCGCCCTTCTGCTGATTTGAATACACACCTTGCTGGATACTAAGGAGGAGCTACTACTCCAAGAAAGAGGAAGAGGGGGTCTTTTCCAACCCCCACTATAGCCCACCAGATCCTGGGGGCAAAGCCTCCTTGCCTGCCCACTTGTCTCTCACAGGTTCTATCTTAATGAATCTATGTCTTGCCTATACCTTTGTCTCTCACTGAATTCCTTCTGCGCGGAGACATGACGAACCTGAACCTCAGTGAGTCCAGACATCGGGCAAGTGATTCTAATTTAAAATGTGGGTTGGGAGGTCCCGTTGTGGCGCAGTGGTTAACGAATCCGACGAGGAACCTTGAGATTGTAGGTTCGATCCCTGGCCCCGCTCAGTGGGTTAAGGATCTGGTGTAGGTCGAAGATGTGGCTCAGATCCTGCGTTGCTGTGGCTCTGGCATAGGCCAGTGGCTACAGCTCCGATTGGACCCCTAGCCTGGGAACCTCCATATGCCACTGGAGCGGCCCTAGAAAAGGCCAAAAGACAAAATAAAATCAAATAAAATGTGGGTTGAAATCCCAATCTGGGTTTAGGCTGGGTTCGAGTCCCAGCGTGTGTTCTGGCCAGGTTCAAGCCATTAGTGCTGTCAGTTTCAGTAGTGACACTGCCAGTCCAGGGACCACACTCAACTGCTGGTGTAGAGGGGAACAAAATTAAAAAAACAAAAAAAAAAACAAAACAAAAAAAAACAGGAGCAGCACATTTTGGTAAACACTCTTATGGCAGAAGGCCCACCAATGTCTGGAGCCACAACCCCACATCCAAAGTGTGTTGCTGATTGGCTGGGTGATGTGGGTGGATCTTTTCCCTGTCTCTGTGCTTTACTTTAACCGTGAACAAGACAAGGAGAGTCAGGAGTTCCCGTCTATGGCTCAATGGTGAACGATCCGACTAGGAACCATGAGGTTGCAGGTTCGATCCCTGCCCTTGCTTAGTGGGTTGAGGATCTGGCATTGCCGTGAGCTGTGGTGTAGGTCGCAGACGCGGCTCAGATCCCTGGTTGCTGTGGCTCTGGCGTAGGCTGGTGGCTACAGCTCTGATTCGACCCCTAGCCTGGGAACCTCCCTATGCCGTGGGAGCGGCCCTAGAAAAGGCAAAAGCCAAAAAAAAAAGATGATGCTTTAGAGTTTATAAATTATTTGCATCCATGCTCTCCTATTTGATCCTCACAGCAAATTTATTTATGTAGGAAAATGATCTCCCTTCCTCCTTCTCTGTTCCCATGTTTCCTCCTCCCCCTCTTCCTCTTTTCTTTCTTTCTTTCTTTCTTTTTTTTTTTTTTAACCATCTTTGTTTACTGAGGCTCAAAGAAGTTGAATGATTGGCCCAATCTCAGAGCAGCAGAGTAAAAAAGCCTGAGCTAGAACGGAATTCTACTCCATTGATCTTTCCATTCGGGAAGAGAAAGAGTTTCGTCTTCAGACAAAGCCCTGTGATCAGCTCCTGAAATTTACATTAAGCTACAATCTTGTATTAACTTTGCCCACGAAATCCCAGCCGGACCCCCGCGGTGATCGGGGATCCGCTGGGCCATCCGCTTCCGCACTTTAAGCCCATTTCTCTGAGGCACCAGCCCCTCCAGCCCTCCAGCCCCCCACCCACAACCACCAGACCCAGCACACGCCCCTCCAGCCTCCCGCCGCCGCCGCCAGATAAATCAACGTAACTGTTGGAGAGTTAATTCGTCTGACTATAAAGCGCATTCAATAAGTGTAAAACAAAACTAATTGGTTCTCTTCCATACAAATTTAATCATACCATAAAATGTGATCAATGCAAATAAAAATCATTGAGTAGGTTAAGTGTTGAGGAGCCATAGAGGGGGAAAATGGTACCAGCGGCATCATCCTCGGAATTGAAATCTGGACGCCTCGTCACACGTGCATTAATCATCTCGCCCGCCAGAGGTGACAACAGCCGGGCTGGGTTGGAGGGACACTGCAACTGTCCTCCTTTTGTGCCCGTTGTGTGGAGGAGATGATTTCCTGATTGATTCGGGAGCCTGCGTGTTATCGGCTACTATATTCCGCATAATGTTCATTGAGCGCTGGTTGGGTCTGTGCGTCTGCACTCCACATATTGCCAGTGGGTGCTTCCTCACTGGAGATGAAGCCTCGGGGATTTGTGGAATGTACTTCCCAAAGGGTTAAATTATGCAGAGGGGGAGGGGTAGGGTGGGGAGCTCTTTTCTGCACGGTTTCTTCTGGGAAGAAAAAGCTGAGTAGAATCTGGTGACTTTTATTTTTTATTTTTATTTGCTTTTTTGGGCCGCACCGAGGCATATGGAAGTTCCCAGAATAAGGGTTGAATTGGAGCTTCAGGTGCCAGCCTGCGCCACAGCCATAGCAATGCGGGATCCGAGCTGTGTCTGCCACCTGCACCACAACTCATGGCAACGCTGGATCCTCAACCCACTGAGCGAGGACAGGGATGGAACCCGCATCCTCATGGATCCTAGTTGGGTTTGTTAACTGCTGAGCCATGAAGGGAAGTCCGAATTGGGTGACTTTGAAAATGTCAAATCCCGTCCTTGGTTTTATTGTTACCTCTTATCAGAGGGGCAAATCAAGGCATTGACCCCACTCACCTTTGTGTGTGGCCCAGATGGAGTCTTGGTTCCTTTCCACCCCAGCTGGAATCACTGGAATTACCTGAACACTGAGTCCTGTTCAGACTCTGAGCAGGACCTGAGCGGATGGGTCCCTGGGGACAGGTCGCCGGACAGCCAGCCTTACTGCCACAGAGCATGTGCTTGGGGGAGCCCCTCGCCCCCTTCTAAACTGCCTGGGGATGTGCCTGTCTTTCTGTTTTGCATTTGGACCAAAGCCTTTGCCAAGCTCTCACCAAGGCAGACATTCTACAATAGAACCCCTGGGAACTCTGGGCGTCACCATGGCCTGGAATGGACTAAGGCCCCATACCATGAATCTGGATCTCTTTGATGTAGCCTTAGGCTTGTTCTTGTGGTTGTCCTCCGAAGTCAGCTTTCTCTTCCTTACCCCCGCTTCCACTCCCCACTCCTCGACGTGGCATAAACTAGGACGTGCCACTGAAATCCATTCTCTTCTTCTGCCACAGCAACAGAGGCACAGATGGCATGGATGCCTGGCCAGGGACTGCAGTTCCAAGTCTTTCTTGCAATTAAGTGTGGCCAGGACTGAGTTATTTGCCAAAGGGTGAACATAGATGAGATGTGAGCCACTCTCAGTTTGGAATCGCAAACCCTCTAATAGGCATGCCTCCCCTCTGGAGCCTTCTCACTTTCTGTATCAGGAAGTGGTAATGATCCGTGAGCCCCTGGAAGTGTTAAGAAGGAAGAGTCACCATCTGCCTGGATCCCTGAGTGTCAGTGTGGAGCAGAGCCTTTGCCATATGCAGTGTCTTCCCTAGACTGACGGTGTGGGGGAGAAACTCTTACTGTATTTGAGTGATTATATAGTTGGGTCTATTTGTGACAGCACTTTTGCTACTTCTAACTAATATATTCCATTATGCTTTGTCTCTGTAGGCATGTCTCGTGTCAATCTCCAGGCCCTATGCAAGTTAACTAGTTCTACTCACTATTAAAATTCGAGATCTTTGATCTCATGTGTTCCTCATTTTTCCACTCCCAGTGGAGATTTCTTTTTTCTTGATGACAAAAGTAATAAGTGATTATTGTAAAAACAGACAATAAAGCCTTACACCAAAACCAAGTTTATTTTTTAAATTTTATAATGATTTTTATTTTTTCCATCATAGCTGGTTTACAGTGTTCTGTCAATTTTCTACTGTACAGCATGGTGACCCAGTCACACATACATGTATAAAGTTTAATTTACTATGAATTATATCATCCAGAGATAACGACCCTAAATCTTTTCTCTTTACATAAACATATCTGCACAAAATATTTTTACTGAAGTATTATATACGCAAAGAAAGTTCATATATTATGAATGGACAGCTTGATGAATTTTTATAAGGTGAATACACCCTTGTTACTGGCAAGCATGTCAAGACATAGAATATTCTTTTTTTTTTTTTTTCCTTTTTAGGGCTGCACCTGCGGCATATGTAGGTTCCCAGGCTAGGGGTGCAATCGGAGCTGTAGCTGCCAGCCTATACCACTGCCACAGCAATGCCAGATTCGAGCTACATCTGCAACCTACACCATAGCTCACGGCAATGCCGGAGCCTTAGCCCACTGAGCAAGGCCAGGGATCGAACCCACAACCTCATGGTTCCTAGTTGGATTTGTTAACCACTGAGCCATGATGGGAACTCCCACATAGAATATTCTTACACTCAAGAAACCCTCCTCTTTCCCCATTCTTTATTTATTTATTTATTTTTTATTTTTTTGGGTCTTTTTACTATTTCTTTGGGCCGCTCCTGTGGCATATGGAGGTTCCCAGGCTAGGGGTCGAATCGGAGCTGTAGCCACTGGCCTACGCCAGAGCCACAGCAACTCGGGATCCGAGCCGCATCTGCAACCTACACCACAGCTCACAGCAATGCCGGATCGTTAACCCACTGAGCAAGGGCAGGGGACTGAACCCGCAACCTCACGGTTCCTAGTCGGATTCGTTAACCACTGCGCCACAACAGGAACTCCCTCTTTCCCCATTCTGATTGTTACCCCCCAAAAGTAAATATGGTCTTTTTTAAAAAAGCAAAAATTTGGGATTCCAGTTGTGGCTCAGTGGTAACAAACCTGACTAGTAACCATAAGATTTTGCGGGTTGACTCCTGGCCTTGCTCAGTGGGTTAAGGATCTGGCATTGCCGTGAACTGTGGTGTGGGTCGAAGATGCAGCTTGGATCCCACATTGCTGTGGCTGTGATGTAGGCCAGCAGCTGCAGCTCCGATTTAACCACTAGCCTGGGAACTTCCATACGCCAAGGGTGCAGCCCTAAAAAGACAAAAAGAAAAGAAAAGAAAAAACCCCAAAATTTGACTAAACATTTTTTGCAACCTGACTTTTTAAAGTTTTAAACATATAAATTTCTTTCCATGTCAGTATGTATAGATGCTCACATAATCCTTAAAAATTAATAATATGGCATTTAATTAATGTGTCATTTTTATTTAATGTTTAATTTATGTTATACAGTTTGGATATTTCTTCTTTGTTATTGAAAACAATGCTACAATGGGAGTTCCCATCGTGGCTCAGTGGTAATGAACCTGACTAGTATCCATGAGGACACAGGTTCAATCCCTGGTCCTGCTCAATGGATTAAGGATCTTGAGTTGTCATGAGCTGTGGTGTAGTTTGCAGATGCAGATTGGATCCTGCGTTGCTGTGGTTGTGGCACAGGCTGGCAGCTGTAGCTCCCGTTAGACCCCTAGCCTGGGAACTTCCATATGCCTCCGTGCGCCCTAAAAAGAAAAAAGTGATGCTAAAATGAGAATTCTTTTTTTTTTAATGGTTTTAATTTTTTCCATTATAGTTGATTTACAGTGTTTAATTTTCTACAGTACACATGAATGGATGAAGAAGATGTGTGTACAATAAGAATTCTTGTACACACATCTTTCTACATTTTTTTCCTTCCTCCAAATGCTGGCATAGCAGTTGGCTTCCTGGATCAAAGGTATATAGAAGCACTTAGCAGGGATTTTGGAAACACCTTTAAAAATTTCTCAATAGAAATATTGTACCCATCCATACTCCTATTTTCCTACACGCTGAAACTCTTCCTATATGTATGTATCTTCTTCATATAGCAATGATATTTATTGGGCTGGAAATCTATTGTTTTTGGCTTCCCAGAAACACCCACTTCCACCCTCATTTCTCTTCCCTGACCCTCTCGGCATCTAGGCTGGTCATGTGAGCCAGACCTGACCAATCATAGTCCGCTTTGGAATGGGCTCATGACCCAAGCAGAGCCAATCAGAGTTTCCCCCAATATTTATATACACATAAACAATGGAAGAGACAATTTTTTTATCTGATAGTTTTTTTTTAATTTTGATTTTCTGATTCTGCCTCTTCATGTTACATTTTAACACTTATTTATTTATTTATTTATTTATTGTCTTTTTTGCTATTTCTTGGGCCACTCCTGCAGCATATGGAGGTTCCCAGGCTAGGGGTTGAATCAGAGCTGTAGCCTGGTCTACGCCAGAGCGGCAGCAACGCGGGATCCGAGCCGCGTCTGCGACCTATACCACAGCTCACGGCAATGCCAGATCCTTAACCCACGGAGCAAGGCCAGGGATCGAACCCACAACCTCATGGTTCCTAGTCGGATTCGTTAACCACTGCGCCATGATGGGAACTCCCTTTATCTGATAGTTTTTGTATGCAAGGAGGATATGAATTTGGGGCTGTCTGTGGCTATCTTCTCCACAATAAAAGGTTTTGTTTCTAATTTGTGTTTAGCATGAAACAAAGCAGAAACAAGACACAGGAGTTGAGAAAGTGGGAAAAGAGAGTTTGGATACAGTTGAACTCCTGGTGCTCTGGTTTCGAGGGTCTTTGATCACAGGCACTGCCTTGGAATCCTTCCCAGTTTGGGGAGGCAAACATTTTTGTTTAAGCTAGTTTAGATGGTGTTTCTTCAACTTACAACTCAAGAGTCGAGGCTCCTACACTCTTCCATAGAGAGATCAGACCTAAAACAGGAAGGGGTAGCTTCTTGCATGGGGATTATCCTACTGCACATAAACCACTTAGGGAAGAAAGATAAATTTAGTCACATCCAATCTTAAAACAATCAGGTTGGTCATTAATGAGCCATCAGCTGAGGAGGGGGGGTGGTGTTGGCAATTTTTTGGGTGAACTATTACCCTAATATGATGGCCTCTGAAATATTTAGAACATCGTCAGTAGGCAGGACATGTCAGAATTACGCCAGTTTCACAGGAGAGAACGCTAGCTCCAAGCAGTATTGTTGACTAGTTCAAATGACTTTAAAAATGGATGAATAGGAGTTCCCGTCGTGGCGCAGTGGTTAACAAATCAGACTAGTAACCATGAGGTTGCGGGTTCGATCTCTGGCCTTGCTCAGTGGGTTAAGGATCAGGCCAGAGGCTACAGCTCGGATTAGACCCCTAGCCTGGGAACCTCCATGTGCCACAAGAGGGGCCCTAGAAAAAGGCAAAAAGACAAAAAAAAAAAAAAAAAAAAAGGGAATGGATGAATAGGAGTTTCTGCTGTGGCACAACAGGATCAGCAGCGTCTCTGCAGCATCAGGACGCAGGTTTGATCCCTCGCCCTGCACAGTGGATTAAAGGATCTGACGTCGTCACAGCTGCAGCAGAGGTCACAACTGTGACTCAGATCTATCCCTGGTCCAGGAACTCCATATGTTCTAGGGCAGCCGAAAAGATAAAAGAAAAAAAAAAAAAAAAGAATGGATGAATAGGAGGTCCCTTGTGGCTCAGTGGGTTAAGGATTCTGGCGTTGTCACTGCTGTGGCTCAGGTCGCTGCTGTGGTGCCTCCCTGGCCTGGGAGCTTCCACATGGCATGAGTGTGGTCAAAAAGGAGGGGAGGAAAAAAAAAAAAAGAATGGATGAATAAGTCACCAAATCATTTCTGTATTATTTCTCAAGCAGAACGTCTTTAGAAGAGTCATTCCATGCAAATGAGGACTCATATTTGGTACCTTCTTGCCATCTCAGGAGATAAAGCTGTGGAGATAGATGAATCTGCAGAGGTTGAGATCCGGTAGTTAGGATGGAGGGGAAGGGCCAGAAGACAGAAGAAATCTAGGTAAACGGTCTGTGTGTAGCGGGGGTGGTTTGCATGCACGAGCATCACGATAGTTGAATATTCTAGGGTGGTCAATAGGGGATGCATTAGAGAAGCAACCTTTCTCTGGGAACCCACTTCCCTGGGCATCTGGGAGAATTCTGGTCCCTGCTGGGAATCAGACAGGACAGGGGAGCATCCTTACCTATGCACATGATGTATAATTAGGGAGGTTTGCTAAGCTGGGGCTGAAGCGTGAGAAAGGGAAAAAGGCAGACTTGAGGGTTTGGAGGTTAGAGTCCCAAACAGAAACACTAGCTGTGACCGCATAGGTGACAACCAGCCCATGTCAATGAGCTCATCTCTAAATGGGCATGGGGAAACCTACCTCAGTAAATGGCAACATACCAGTAATGGGCTCAGAAACATGGGACTCAGACC
This sequence comes from Sus scrofa, assembly GCF_054392235.1. Classification (NCBI taxonomy): domain Eukaryota; kingdom Metazoa; phylum Chordata; class Mammalia; order Artiodactyla; family Suidae; genus Sus; species Sus scrofa. The sequence continues at coordinate 19,766,455 of NC_139385.1, forward strand.
TTCCTCCTGTGGGGAGAGAGCAAAGGGGGTGGGGTGGTTCCATATTTGCATCAGCCTGGGAGCTAAGGTCTCAGGATTCCTCTCGAAAAATTCATGTACCCCAGGGCCTTTGCACTTGCTATTCTTATTGCCTGGAATACCCTTCTCCCAACTCCTATTTATCTTTCAGATTGCAGGAGTTTTTTGTTTGTTTGTTTGTTTGGCTCTCCCCAAGGCATATGGAAGTTCCCGAGCCAGGGGTCTAATCTGATCTGCAGCTGAGACTCACACCATATCTGTGCCAGATCCTTAACCCACTGCACCACAGCGGGAACTCCTCAGATTGCAATTTAAATGTTATTTCCTCTGTGAAGACTTCCACTCCCCACACTTATGCCAGACCAGAGTAAACGTCTCTGAATTCTCAAAGCTTCCATTTTCAGCATGTGCCATTGTTTAATGATCCCCTCCCACAACTATCTTTGGTTAGACTGGAAGTTTGTTGAGCATAATTTATGGCATGTAGTTGGTACGTCATGTGTGTTGAACAACTGAATGAGTAAGTGAATGAATGAAGAGTTTGGGATTCCTTCCTGAAGTCCAACAGGGAGGGTGACTCTAGGTCAATTTCAGGGAATGGCATCCTAGAATAGATGCGAATTCTTCCAGCCTCAAGATTGGTTCCTGTTGGGGCTCAGCAGTAACAAAACCCAACTAGGATCCGTGAGGATGTGGGTGCGATCCCTGACCTTGCTCAGTGGGTTAAGGAGTTGGCATTGCAGTGAGCTGTGGTGTAGGTCCCTGACATGGGCTATGGCTGGGGCGTTGGCTGGCAGCTGTAGCTCTGATTCAACCCCTCACGTCCATATGCTGCAGGTGAGGCCCTAAAAAGCCAAAAACGAACTAACACACAAAAAGGTTGCAATTGGGGGCTAGGTGTGCTTATAAAGGAGGTGCATAGGAGTTCCTGTCGTGGCTCAGCAGTGAACGAACCCGACTAGCATCCATGAGGATGCGGGTTCATTCCCTGGCCTCACTCAGCAGGTTAAGGATCTGCCACCGCTGTGAGCTGTGGGGTGGGTCACAGACATGGCTCGGATCCCCGCATTGCTGTGGCTGTGGCATAGGTCAGTGACTACAGCTCCGATTCAACCCCTAGCCTGGGAACATCCATATGCCACGGGTGCAGCCCTACCAAGAAAAGAAGATGAAATAAATACATAAATAAATGAGATGTAATGTCTAGAGTCCTGAACTTCTCCCCTCGCTCCCCCACTGCCCTCACCCCAGCTGGGTAGACAGAGACAGACAATGAAGTGGATTAATACGCTTTCTGGATTCTCTTTCCTCCAGAAGAGTTGAGAAAGGGCATCCGTTGGGGTTTTAATGGTCCCCAAGGAGAAACTCATCTGGTACATCACTTGACACCCGCACCCCCCAGCCCCTCACTCCTCCCTGACTTTTTCTGGTCCTCCATCCCTGCCTCCGAGTCTCTCCTCTGCTTCCTGGAATCCGCTTCCCTCGGAGCTGCTGGGGCTCTCCCTCCTTCCCTGTGATTTATGGCCACAACACCTCGTGCCATTCTCCTCTCTCATTTGTCTGCTTCCAATAATTATTTAAGCTTTATTAGGTATTTATCAAGTAAACTGTCAGCTCCTGAAGTTTGCTTATTGTAGCCAGAGGTTGAGAAGGGCGATTTGTATGCATCTCAGAACCCACGCGGCAAATCCTCTCGCTGGATGGAAATTATGATATGAACATGATGTTTTATGAGATAATAGAAGGAAGGTTCCAAATTCTGGGGTTGGAGATATATATATAAATACTATACATATATATATATATATATATATATATTTTTTTTTTTTTCCTCTGAGCTTTCCTGAGAAAGAAATATGTAAGCAGCTCAGATGGCTGGCTATTGGCAAGAAGGAGGTGGAAATGTGCTCACTGTGGGGAGTCGAGAAGGAGCAGATGAATGGTCCAGCTCATCTGGCCTTTAAATTCATGAGGTGGAGTGCAAGCCAAGTTAAATACCGCTGGGCTCTCTAGCTCCCTGAACTCTGCTGAAAGGGAAGATTAATCTGGCTGTAGGGCACCCAAGGGGTGCTACCAGCCAGGGGAGAGGGAGGAAGGCAGAAAGCCCAGTGAAGACTCAGTTGCAACAGCGTAGGTGAGCAATAATGTCCTGAGCCAGAGCAGAGGCAGTGGAATGGGTTTGGAAGGCAGAGTCTTTGAAGAGGGTGAAATCCACAGGGCTATAGTAGCATAATAGGAGTTGTACGAGCTTTCTTATTTCCATTTCCGGTTGATACAGCAATGAGAGGTAGATATTTGGGGGCCATAGTTTTCATGGGTAGAAACCAAAGCTCCAAAAAGTCACTGTAGAGGACATCTGTTGTTTTTGCTTGTTTGAAATCCGTTCCACCTACTTTTTGGGTTACGAAGCCAGATTTTCTTTTGGGGAAATCACCCCTCCTTCCTCCTCAGTTCATGAACTTGGGGTAGAATTGATGTATCCTCCGGCTCCAGAAGTGGGCATACAACCAGCTTTGGCTGATGGGTGTGGATTAATTAGTCCCTGGGCCAGAGTCACTTCTCATGTGGAATGGCCCCCGGACCCAGGCCAGGGCCATGCCACTAAATTCTGGGGCTTTGCTTAGAGAGATGGGGGGAAAGAAGCTCCTTCTCTGATGGGGCTTGAACCAGTGAGGGCTATGATGTGGGTAAGTCTGGAGCTGTCGGGGACCTCCGTCAGGGTGGGAGGTGCCTACCTACATTGAAGCCAGTGGAGAGGAAAGGAGAATTGAGAAGAGATGGCATCCAGGTTGGGACCCAATTGTTCCTCAAGATGTCATTTATGTATCTTTCAGTGACATGAAGCAGAAAGAGCTTTTATTATTATTGCTATTATTATTATTTTCTGTATATTATTTTGAGTAGTTTTTTTTAAATTTAATTTTATTTTTTTTTAGGGCCGCTCTCATGGCATATGGAAGTTCCCAGGCTAGGTGTTGAACTGGAGCTAACGGCTGCTGGCCTATGCCATAGCCACACACAGCAATGCCAGAACCAAGCCGCACCTGCGACCTACACCACAGCTCACAGCAACGCTGAATCCCTAACCCACTGAGCGAGGCCAGGGATCGAACCTGCATACTCATGGTAACCAGTCAGATTCATTTCCGCTGTGCCACCATGGGAACTCCTGAGTAGTATTTTCTATCACTTACAACCAAGAGTCTTTTTTTTTTTTTTTTTTTTTTTTTTTTTTTTTTTGTCTTTTTTAGGGCTGTACCCAAGGCATTTGGAGGTTTCCAGACTAGGGGTCTAATCAGAGCTAGAGCAGCTGGCCTACACCACAGCCACAGCAACACAAGATCCGAGCTGGGCCTGTGACCTACTCCACAGCTCACAGCAACGCTGGATCCCTAACCTGCGAGCGAGGCCAGGGATTGAACCTGCAACCTCATGGTTCCTAGTCGGATTCACTTCCATTGTGCCACAATGGGAACTCCCTGTTTCTACTTTTATAATGACTCCCCAGCGTTGCTGGGTAACACACACAGGCCAAATGCCCACCTGCCCCAGGTATCAAATTCAAGCAGGAGGAGTTCCTACTGTGGCACAGTGGGTTAAGGATCTGGCTTGTCTCTGTGGAGGTGAGGATTCAATCCTGGGCCCAGTGCCGTAGTTTAAGGATCTGGCATTGCTGCAGCTGTGGCATAGGTTGCAGCTCCGGCTCAGATTCGATCCCTGGCCCTGGGAACTTCCATATGCCGTGGGTGTGGATGAAAAAAGGAAACAAATTCCAGCAGCAGATAGATGACTAAGTTAGATGGTGTTGAGGAATCTCAGTGAAGGGATCAGACTCTCTCAGGCCGTGACTCTGAGCCTGGAGCCCCGTGTCTGAATGCATCTTAACCTGTTAGGTCCTACTGCAGCCGAGTGAGGTTGAGTGACTGTCTGCATTTTACCACCGGCGAGATGCAGGGTCCTTATTCAAGACCATACACAGGGCCAAGGGCAGACCTGTGTCTACAGTCAGTTCTGTGGACTCCACAGATCCCATCTTTCCACAGAGGCATCTTGCCTCAGGTTTCAGAAAAGCAGTAGGAGGAGTTCCCGTCGTGGCTCAATGGTTAACGAGTCCGACTGGGAACCATGAGGTTGTGGGTTCGATCCCTGGCCTTGCTCAGTGGGTTAAGGATCTGGCATTACCGTGAGCTGGGGTGTGGGTTGCAGACGTGGTTCGGATCCCACGTTGCTGTGGCTCTGGTGTAGGCTGGCAGCTACAGCTCTGATTAGACCCCTACCCAGCCTGGGAACCTCCACATGCCACAGGAGCGGCCCTAGAAATGGCAAAAAAAAAAAAAAAAAAAAAAAAGAAAAGAAAAGAAAAGCAGTAGGAAATTGACAGGAAGAAGGAAAAAGATCTGGAATAAGGGCTTATCCTAAATCTGGCCTAAATGGGAAAAGATAAAGTGTCCCTAGGGGCTACTGAAGACATGACGGTGAGATTTTCAAGGGGGTAGAAGGCCTGGTTTGATCTAGGGGCTTGACCTCCTGGAGTCTTGACTTTGTTAAAGCCCATTCATTCATTCATTATTCATTCTTTCATGGAACATGTGTTGAACATCTATATGTGAGACCTTGGACCAAGCATTGGAAGGTGAATTAGCCACCATCCCTTTCCTCAAGGAACTTCATTTACTACGGGCAATATTCCTGCAAATAACTCACAGTCGTATGATGTCGTAAATTCTAAATAGGATTGTGATCAAGATGTACGTCATAGGGACTGAGTGATAGAAATGACATCTTGAAAAGGTTTTATACAGGAGGTGGGGCATCTGAGCTGGGTTTTGAAGAATACACAGGAGTTCGTCATAGGCACAAGGTGAGGAATGTGCCTACGCAGCAGAGGGAATGGCTGGAGGAAAGGCAGAGAGACACACACGATTGGACAATAAGAAGCTGTTGGATCTGGTTGGAGCACAGGAGGTAGGGTGTGTAGGAGATGCGCTTGGAGAATTCCGCAGGGCCAGGGAGTTCCCGTCGTGGTGCAGTGGTTAGCGAATCCAACTAGGAACCATGAGTTTGCGAGTTCAATCCCTGGACTCACTCAACGGGTTAAGGATCCGGTGTTGCCGTGAGCTGTGGTGTAGGTTGCAGACACGGCTCGGATCCCGCATTGCTGTGGCTCTGGCGTAGGCCAGTGGCTACAGCTCCGATTGGACCCCTAGCCTGGGAACCTCGATATGCTGTGGGAGTGGCCCTAAAAAAGGCAAAAAGAAAACAAACAAAAAAACCCCCCAAAAAAATGTATTCAGCAGGGCCAGAGGAGGAATAAACACTAAGATAGGGGCTGGATATTATCCTGGGTGTGAGGTTCAGCCTTTGGAGGAATTTAGTCCTGGGAGTGACATGAACAAATCTGAAATTTGCAAAGATGACTCCCTGCTGCTATTGGAGGATGGATTAGAGGCTGGTAGGTCTGAGGTAGGGAGGTCACAGCGGTGGCCCTAAACTCATCAAGCCCAGTAACCATATGGCATTGAGTTAGGACTCGAGTTAATGTATGAGAAGCTGTTAAACCCAAGATCCAAAAGGGCCTTTCACAGCAGCCCTCTCTGCTTGCACACTTCCAGGGATGGGGGGCTCACTACCTTATAGCTTCCTTATACCTCTGCATTTCCCAGAGACCACTCTGAAAGGAGTGGGCTCCTTCCCACCACCCCCATTCTTGTCTGTGGGCTTCTGGAAGGAAGAGATGGGATATCTAGCTGGAGGAGGCTGAAGGTCCCAGCTAGAGAGGCCTCCCTCCCTGCAAGAAGACAGTTTCAGTAGATCCCAACTCCAGGGGAGGAAAGGAAATCAAAGACTCTATGGCCCTTATGCATAGAGAGGTAGAGTTAAGAGACCAGAGGCCAGACTCTTTCTGCCTTGGAATCCACTTTGGATCTCTTCACCCATCAGAACAAACCACAGGACCACACAACACCAGGTAGAATAGGACCTCAGACCAACTAAGCCAGGGGTCAGCAATTTTTTTTCTTTTTCTTTTTAGGGTTGCACCTGCAGCATATGGACATTCCTGGAGCTAGGAGTCGAATCAGAGCTGCAGCTGCAGTCCACAGCCACGGCAAAGCTGGATCAGAGCCGCATCTGTGACCTATGCCACAGCTCACAGCAGCACTGGCTCCTTAACCCACTGAGCGAGGCCAGGGATCAAACCAGCATCCTCAGGGAGACATGTGGCGATGTTGCATTTCCTTAAGTGGCTGAGTCACAAAGAGAACTCCAGTCACTTTTTTTCTTAAAGGGCCAGATACTAAATATTTCAGTCAGGCAGGGCTGCCCATAAAGTCTCTGTTGCAACTTCTTGGCTCTGCTCCTGCCGTGTGAAGGTAGCCACAGAAGGCACAGAACAAATGAGGTGGCTGTGTTCTAATCACAGTGTGTTTATAAAACCATGGGGGCGGGGCGGGGGGCGTACAGCTCCACCATTGTATCGAGGGCCCTCTGGAGGCTTGGCCTGAGTCATTGTTTTGCCTTCAGCCTGGCAGTCTCCATCCGCCCCAGGGGAACCAACCTCTTGCTCCATGGAAGCCATGGCCAATGTCCCCCACATGTTGACGAGGTTTCTATGGCTGCCCTCAGTTCCCCGAGCAACACAGCTCTTCTGTCCATGGGGCAGGGGAGCCTCATTTCCTATCTTGTTCCTCAACCCTTGGCTTAGAAGCTTTGGAATAAGCGCTGGAATCTTGAACCATAAGTTGGGTGCGGATTGCCCAATGTCAAGGCGCCATATTGTCTGGATGCTCCTGATATCCTGTCTCAGGTGAGCAGATGCTGTGGGCAGCATCCTGAGTCCTGACTCTGCACAGGACTCTGGTCCTTACTTGCCACAGGTGAGTCGGCCACCCCCAGCCTGGCTCCATCCTGAGCTTGTCGCTTAGGGACCTCTCCCTCCTATCGGAGGCCAGGCTGCCAGGCTGGGGTCTGGTCTGGTAGGAGGTTGGGGGAGGGGGGGGGGAAGATGGAGAAGGAGGGAGGAGGGAGGGCAAGAGAAAGAGCAGTAGGGAGGAGAAATCCAGAATTGCTGGTCCAACCGAGGCGTATAAATCGCCTGGCTGCTGTGAAGGCTTTTAAATGTTTTGACAATCCCCAATCCATCAGAGCCTTTAATTGGGTTTTGACTGAGTTGTTCTATATGTAAATACCAGTTACTGGTGAGGTTGTTTATAGCCAAACTGTCTGTTTATGCAAATTGTGTTCCAAGATCACAGCGTTTTCATTGCAGGATAAAAACATTCCTTTTATTTAATGCCAAAATCGCTTCCTCCTTGGGCTGAGGTTTATTTTCCTCGTTGGCTTTTAAACACAGCACCGCAATTTGGTGCACTGGTGGGGGGTTGGGGGGCGGTTCCCATCCAGCTGAGACCACCAGACTCCCCCACCCACCCCCAAAGAGGCAGGCAGGGAGGGTGACAGGGTTCCAGAGCTCCATGGAGGGTGCACGCAGCCCCCACAGCTCCGTGTCCCCTCCAGGTACCTGAAAATCCTTGTTGTCCCTCAAAACAGCCATGTTTGGGCAGTTCTTAGGATTGTAAACCTGTCTCTCAGAATGATTTGAATTTGCCTTTTTTTTTTTTCCTCTTCTCTTTTTAGGGCCACACCCGCAGCATATAGGGTGTTCTATTGGAGCTGTAGCCGCCGGCCTATACCACAGCCACAGCAACGCGGGATCCAAACTGCCTCTGCCACCTGTGCCCCAGCTTGTGGCAACGCCAGATCCTTAACTCACTGAGCGAGGCCAGGGATCGAACCCGCAACCTCCCGGACATTATGTCAGGTTCTTAATCCTCTGAGCCACACCTGGAACTCCTGGAATTTGCCTTCTTGAAACTGACCCTCTGCTTTCACCAGAGTCTCCTGGGATGACCTTATGCCTCATTGCTCACCTGGATGATTGCAAGAGCCTCTCCCTGGAGTTTCCACTGTGGCTCCATGGTGACAAACCAGACTAGTGTCCATGAGGAGGCAAGTTCGATCCCTGGCCTCACTCAGTGAGTTCAGGATCCAGCATTGCTGTGAGCTGTGGTGTAGGTCTCAGACCAAGCTCGGATCTGGCATTGCTATGGCTGTGGTGTAGGCAAGCAGCTACAGCTCTGATTCAACCCTTAGCCTGGGAACAGGTGCAGCCCTAAAAAAAAAAAAAAGGCAGTAGGCTCTTCCCTCCACTCAAATAATCCCCTCAAAGCGCAGAGTGGGTTTGGGGCAACACAGTCTGTCCTGTCTCTGCCTTTTGCCCTCAAGATACACCCACAATGGTCGGTCTGATGCTCCGTGATCAGGCTCCATCTTTCATGCCTCGCCAGGTTACCCTCGAACCTCCAGCTTTACAGAATTGCCTCAAGGCTTTTATCCCTGGCCTCTCAAAGGATGCCGAGGAAATAAAGTGTCACAGATTGGTGCCATAACACATTTGTTCCTCTCGCTGTTTCCCAAGTGTACTGAACTTAACCCCGGTAATACGGCAGTAACCGACACAGGCAGGAACCGGCTCTGGCCTCGTGGAATTTAGCTTCTAGTGGGGCTTTTAGATGCATTCCTGGCTGGGGAACGCCTTCTCCTGTAGGTCCATCATCTGCATAAGTTCCAGCCTTTCTTCTCATTATAAACTCCCTGCCACCATTTCTCCCTCCCTCTTAGCAAACAAGCCATCCTTCTGCTTCACAAAGCAACTTGTAGTCAGGAGAAAAAAAAAATTCCCTCATCAGCTTTTTTTCTCCACCTGAAACCCACATCTTCTTCCTCTTCCCTCTGTCTTCATTTCAGAGGCAAAGCATGTAAGGTTGAGCCACCTGCATCCCCAGACCCGATCCTCCACCCACTGAGGGATGTGCTCCGCTGACTGTTCATTCTTCCCGCATGTTTTTCCCTGCCTCGTCCCTGTTTGCTATTCCCATTGCTTTTTCTTTTTTTTGGCCATACCTGTGGCATGCGGGAGTTCCCAGAACAGGGTAGTGACAACGCAAGACCCATGCCATAGTTGTGACCCGGGCCCCTGCGGTGACACCATGGAATCCTTAACCCACTGAGCCACCAGGGAACTCCTGGTGCAGAGAAAAGGGAACCCCTTTACGCTCTTGGTGGGAATGTAAATTGGTGCAACCACTATGGAAAACAGTATGGAGGTTCCTCAAAAGCCAAAAAGTAGAACTACTATATGACCAGCAATACCATTCCTGGGCGTCTAACTGGAGAAAACCGTAATTTAAAAAGATACATGCACCCCAATGTCCATAGGAGCATTATTTACAATAGCCAAGACATGGAAGCAACTAAATGTCCATCGACAGAGGAATGGATACATATATGCAGATGGACTACTACTCAGCCATAAAAAAGGAAGATGTGGTACATATATGCAATGGAGTACTACTCAGCCATAAAAAAGAATGAAATAATGCCGTTTGCTGCAACATGGGTGGAGCTAGAAAGTATCACACTGAGTGGAGTAAGTCAGAGAAAGACAAATATCATATGATATCACATATATATGGGATCTAAAAAAATGATACAAAAAAACTTATTTACAGAGCAGACTTTGAAAAGACTCACAGACTCTGAAAAACTTACGGTTACCAAAGGGGACAGGTGGGGAAGGAGGGATAGGGGGTTTGGGATTGGCATAGGCACACTGGAGTATATGGACCCAATGGGGACCCTAGTATTGGCCAGTGGGGACCTGCTATATAACACAGAGGATTCTACCAATGTCCTATGATAATCTATGTGGGCGAATAAGCTAAAAGAGAATGAGTATATGTATATGTGTAACTGAATCATTTTGTTGTACAGCAGAAACAATCACAATCTTGTCTCTCAACTATAGTTGAATAAAACTTGAAAAAAAAAAAAAGAGAGAGAAAGGGAACTCCTGCCATCCTCATTTCACCATGTTTGGGAACCTCTCCTACTTTGGGTTTTTCGGTTTTGTGGGTTTTTTTTTTTTTTTTTTTTTTTTGCTTTTTAGGGCCACACCTGCAGCATATGGGTGTTCCCAGGCTAGGGGTCGAATTGGAGCTACAGCTGCTGGCCTACGCCACAGCCACAGCCACGCAGGATCCAAGCCAAGTCTTCGACCTACACCACAGGTCACAGCAATGCCAGATCCTTAACCCACTGAGCGAGGCCAGGGATCGAACCTGCATCCTCATGGATCCTAGTCGGGTTCGTTAACCACCGAGCCATGAAGGGAACTCCCTCTCCCACTTTGGAATAAGTGTGTTGTAAAATATTCCCTCCATGCCATGCTCAGAGGTTCTCAAATGCAAACAGCAGGCACTCCTAAAAGCAGATGCCTGGGCCAGGTCAAAGAGCAACAAAGATCTTCTGCTGTGGTGGTGTGTCCCTAAATCAATAGCTTTTGAAATTTCCCCAGGTGAGTCTGTAATCCGCCAGGGTTGAAAATCACTACTATTGTCTTATCGCTTCCCTTCCCACCATAGAAAATCTATTTAAAACCAGCCCAGGATACGGTCTCCTCAACCCCATGCCTTCCAACCTCGTTCCATCAGTTCACTAAAATCGCCTTGAAAAGTTCACCAATAGCCTTCTCTGTCTAAATCCAGCTGTCAGTCCACCTGATCCTTGGGGCATTTGACAGCATTGGCTGCATCTTCCTTTTTGCGATGGCCTCTCTGCCCTCCCCCCACAACTAATTCGTCTGTTTATTTATCTAAGCCAGAAGCAAAGCCATCATACACACCCAAAGAGGAGAGCCAGTGCGGTTGTCCCCAGAATGAGAAGGGTGTCAGCTCTGATTCGACCCCTAGCCTGGGAACCTTCATATGCCACGGGCGAGGCTGTAAAAAGCAATATATATATAAAAGAAGCATGTTATAAAGGTTTATCCTGGAGCCCGTCTATCTCCTGATTCACCTTGACCTTCAGGTTCCAGGAGGGCATTCCAGTGGTCCTTGAGAAGATCCCTTTTGCAGTTGTGGCTTGTTTTTATTTCCCTCCCAGGTGAAGTAGAGATACTGGTTATATGCCTGTCTGTCCACTAGGTGCCAGTAAAGGCCAATGATGCCAACAGAGTTTTGGTGACTTCCCTCAAGGACGGTGAAATCTAAAGTCAAGTTCCCAGATGTTAGCCCCTCCCCTGGCCAAGTAAGTCCAGCCTTGCGCCTGCTCAGTCTATTCCTGAAGCCCAGCATCTACCACTGCCTCTCTCTCCAGCCTCATTTTCTGCCACCCCTACCTCACACCATACACTCCAGCCATGCTAAAGTCCCTGCAGATTGTTAACTTTAAAAAGATGCACCATGTAAGAGCTGTGGGTTAAGTTTTATTTGAGATAAAGTGAGGACTTAAGCCTGGGAGGCAGCATCTCAAGTAGCCCTGAGAAAACCTCTCAGAGGAGGCTAGTGGGGAGCTAGGATATACAGGAGATTTGTGATTAAGGGCAGACAGTCAAAACAAAAGATTATTCTCTTTTTTTTCTGATTTTTTTTGTTTGTTTTTTGGGGGGCCACACCCATGGTATATGGAGGTTCTCAGGCTAGGGGTCGAATGGGAGCTGTAGCCACCAGCCTACACACCACAGCCACAGCAACTTGGGATCCGAGCCGTGTCTTCGACCTACACCACAGCCCATGGAAACGCCGGATCCTTAACCCACTGAGCAAGGCCAGGGATTGAACCAGCAACCTCATGGTTCCTAGTCGGATTCGTTAACCACTGCGCCACGACGGGAACTCCTGACACCCTTTGTTTACTGATAGGGCAGGCACTAATTTGCTTCTCAGGCACAAAAATGTGTCATCTTCTCTTTTGTCTCCTTGCATTTGCCCATCTAGTGCCTCACATCTGGGGTGGAGCCTGGGTCTTTCCTTCTTCTCCTTCACGTTTCATTCAATAATACCCAAATTAATGAGGTTGATTTAAATATGACAGACATGTTGCATTGCTGAAATAGTTTTCATTGGCAATTGACAGTTTGGGGGGAAAAGATCCTTTAGTGTATTGTGTCAGTTTCACGATGGGAAAAAAATCTTCGTTTTGAACGCTGACAAGTGCAAAATTTTTTTCATCTGCATCGTGAGAGTTAAGACGATGGGCTTCAGAAGCCAGTACAAATGGGTTGAAATCCTGTTCCTACCATGTATTAGCTAGGAACTCAGGCAAGTTTTTAGTCTCTCTGTGCCCCAGCTTTCTCGTTTATAAAATGGAATGATAAAAGATACGTCACAGGGTTGCTATGGTGAGTAAATTAGCTTGTAGAAGTAAACCTTTGTGAGGTTTGACGTTTTTGTTGCTATTTTACGTGAGAGGAACCATCATTTGACCCAAAAAGCTTTTAATGCATCCATCTCTGTACATTCTTTTGCATTAGCCAGGACCAGTTAAGGCAACACAATGTTGAACCATATTGATCCTTATCTAAGCATAAACTCAGGTATTAAAATTTTATGACAGTATCTCTCAGTGAGATGGGCTTATCTCCCAGGGGATCTTGGTTCTGCAATTTTGCCTTGACTTCATTAGATGGAACTACTATTAGTTGAACTGGGTGGACTTAACCAGTCAAGATATTGAGAAAATTAAGTTTAATTGAATTTCTTTGAAAATAATAATCCACAGGCAAATTTGCTTCTTATAAAAGGAAATAAACTCCTTACTTAAAACTTTGCTTAAAAAAAAAGTCTGAAATTCAGAGTTTAGTTGTCTATTTATTTATTTTTTTTGCTTTTTAGAACCACACACCCAAGGCCCATGGAGGTTCCCAGGCTAGGGGTCTAATCGGAGCTGTAGCTGCCAGCTTACACCACAGCCACAGCAATGCCAGATCCGAGCCACATCTGCGACCCACACCACAGCTCACGGCAACGCCAGATCCTTAACCCACTGAGCGAGGCCAGGGATCGAACCCACAACCTTATGGTTCCTAGTCAGATTCGTTTCCGCTGAGCCACCACGGGAACTCCTAGTTGTCTATTAACACATCTTTGTTCCTCATCAGACTGGGAAGTCCACTAACAATAAGAATCATGTCTTTTCACTTTGGTTTCATAAAAAGCTGGGCAGGAGGTCCCCCTAAGGTGCAGTGGGTTAAGAACCCCACATTGCCACAGCCATAGGTCACAACTGTGGCTTAGTTTCAATCCCTATGCCATGGATGTGGCCAAAAAAAAAAAAAAAAAAAAAAAAGCCTGGCAAATTTTTGGCCTTATGAAGTATGTATGGCATGAATTAATCAGTGTCCAGTTATAACTGAGCAGGACTCCGTGGGGACTTCTTGGGTCGGGCTCTTCCCCCTTTATCCTCTGCTTTAGCTCCTCTCTGAAGCACCCAGGTAATAGTATCTGATGTGCATTTCCTGAGTTGTTTGACAAAAGTGAACATGTATCTCTCCCACCAAATAGAAGATGTTAATGACCTGATGACCTTGAACCCCGCAGGACTCCTGGAGCCTAAGGATCCTACCTCACCATCAGCCAATCAGAGAATCGTGCCCAAGCTGATCTCTCACCCTGAGACCGGTGCCCTCATCTGGCTTTTTAAAATACCTAGATTTTTGTTCGGGGAGTTCCAGGCTCTCTGGGGGGCACAAGCCACCCTTCTCCTTGTTTGGCCCTGCAATAAATCTTTCTCTGCTCCAAACTCTGACCTCTCTGTTTGTTTGACCTCACTGTGCATGGGGCCTATGAACTTGAGCCAACAAAATGCACTCTTGGCTAAAGCATTCAGAGTTGCAACCTTTGGTCAAGGCAAATTAATTCCAAACCCTTGCATCTAGAGGTGCGTTAGGCATACCCTTTCTGAAACGGTCACCCCTGATTTGATCTCGTCACTTGGGGCAAATTTAGTGCTTTCTGACATTGCCTTGTTCATTTGTGTACTTCGATGCTGTCATCCATCCCTTGTACTAGAATGGAAATTCTATGGGGTTAGAATCTTGCTCACACACCAATCTCGAAGATCTAGCTCAGGGCCCAACACTTTTCATGGCAGGTACGTGTTTGTTGAATGAATATGTGACCTTGCTTTGATAATGATGCCAGAAAGATAATACCGGAATCTGGGTTCTTGTGCACAGTGGTTGGAGAATGAATGCCACGAACACGCAGGCAGCAAGCAAAGTTTTTATGAAAGGAAAGCAGATAGCTCCCAGGGTTACTGGGAGGGGGGAGAAGAGTCCCCCTTTCTCTATTGTCCTATAGGGGTTTTTAGTCCTTAAAGTTGGGGGGCTACTGATGGGGGTCCAGGGAGATGTGGTCTTCTCCCATTGGCCTTGTTCAATTACCTGTATCAGTTCTTGTCCAATAGGGTTCTAGGGATGGAAATGTCCCATGAGTCTCAGGGTTTCTTTGCCCTTCTCTTCCCGTAAACTGAGTCACAGGGGATTAGGGATTCAAGTCCATCTGGGCGTAGGTACACTCCCGAGAGTAAACGAGGCCTGTGGGGATGTTATTCCCTGGAGCTCTTAAGCCACAAAAGTTCCTCAATGGCCCTATCAAAGAATGCATCGAAGCCCCTGCACCTACACGGACTCCCTGAGTTAAGATTCTGCCTCAATCGTGGGCAGCCTGCAGAGAGACTTGAATATGCTGACTCTATGAAACAAAGTCTGGGGTGGGGAAAGGAATGTGTAGGAAAAAACCTCATGGCTGGGGCTAGGGCAGGGCAGGCTGAGAACCTCTGGAGGGGAGAAGACTTGCAAAAAGATACATGCTACAGATCTTTGTGGGTCCATGCCTTGTTTGACACTTAGGGAGGAGAAGGAATGGTAAGCTTATTGTAAAAAGTCTAAGGTGTGGGTGGTTGGCCCCCTGCAGGTGCTCTTGAAATTTGTGGGGCTAGTGAAAGAAGACAGAGGGTAACAATCACAATGAATACGGAGTCTTAGTTTGGTATAGACACCATTCTGAGCGCCTTGTTGTGTGAAGCCATGCTTCTTCGCATTGACCTGCTAAGGGGCCTGCCATTGTCAAGTCCATTTCACTAATAAGACAGAGTTAACGGAGTTCCCGTCGTGGCTCAGTGGTGAACGAATCTGACTAGGAACCATGAGGTTGCGGGTTCGATCCCTGGCCTCACTCAGTGGGTGAAGGATCTGGCATTGCCATGAGCTGTGGTGTACATTGCAGACATGGCTTGAATCCCGCATTGCTGTGGCTCTGGCGAAGGCCGGTAGCTACAGCTCCGATTAGACTCCTAGCCTGGGAACCTCCACATGCTGCGGGAGCAGCCCTAAAAAACACAACAAAAAAAAAAAAAAAAAAAAAAAGGAAAAAAAAAAGAAAAAAAAAAAAAAGAAAGAGTTAACATATGCATGAAATACCTTGTCTAAGGTTATAGGGATAGAAAAAGGCAGGCTTGGACTCTAGTCCTTGTGCTTCTAATCACCAAGTTCAGCAACCAACACCACATCATCCTGCTTCCTCTTTTTGTTTTTTGTCTTTTTAGGGCTGAACCCATGTCATATGAAGGTTCCTGGGTTAGGGGTCAAATTGGCACTGCAGCTGCAGGCCTACACCACAGCCACAGCCATGCAGGATCCAAGATCCAAGCCATGTCTGTGACCTACACCACAGCTCACAGCAATGCCAGATCCTTAACCCACTGAGTGAGGCCAGGGATCGAACCCGCATCCTCATGGATATGCATGCACCATGATGGGACCTCCATGCTGCCTCCTCTTGTCAGCAACTAGCACCCCTACTTTCCCCTTCTGGGTCTGCTCTCCTTTTGCTATTAATCATCACAGTCCAGCCACTTTATTTGCCTTTTGGGTTTTGAATTCAAGTTTATTATTGCTTCAAGGCTTTTGAAATTGGTGTGACATCTGGCTTTAAATTGCATTATGTTTGACCTGATGATATTTTTATCATTAAGAGATTCCACATAGAAATCTGAACATCTAGGTTAACTTAAAAAAAAAAAAAAATCACAATATATGGTGACACAGACCCTACATTCCCACATGGCAACAGTTAACTGATGCTGAATCACTTAAGATGAAAAATTACTTCACTTAGCCACAGTTGTTACCTTTCCCTATTGCCTCACTCAGGCTCCTTTGCTGGTTTATGTTGCTTGCATGACCTCTGTAGGCATTCAATATTTTGAGCCCTACTTTTGATTCTCTGTCCTCTACTGTGACAGAGTGGCCTGAAGATCCTTTCCCAAAGCTGCCAGTTTTACCTAAGATCTCCTGGCGCATTTTTATGTCCCTTGGGAGCTCAGAGCATTAAAAAAGATTACCTTAGTTCCTGTCGTGGCTCAGTGGTTAACAAATCTGACTAGGAATGGTGAGGTTGCAGGTTTGATCCCTGGCCTTGCTAGGTGGGTTAAGGATCCGGCGTTGCCGTGAGCTGTGGTGTAGGTTGCAGACGTGGCTCAGATCCTGCATTGCTGTGGCTCTGGTGTAGGCCAGTGGCTACAGCTCCAATTGGACCGCTAGCCTGGGAACCTCCATATGCCGCGGGAGTGGCCCAAGAAATGGCAAAAAAACCAAAAAACCTTAAAATCTTGTTAAAATTCAGGTTCTGCTTCAGCAGATCTGAGATTCTGCATTTTTAATGAGCTCCCTGGTGGTACCATTGCTGCTGAGGGGAAAAAAAAAAAAAAAAAAAGGGATTCAAAGAAATATGAGGAGTTCCTGTTGTGGCTCTGTAGATTAAGAACCCAACTAGCATCCCTGAGGATGTGGGTTCAATCCCTGGCCTTGCTCAGTGGGTTAAGTATCTGGCATTGCTGTGAACTGTGGTGTGGGTTACAGAAGTGGCTTGGATCCCGTGTCACTGTAGCTGTGGCATTGGCCAGCTGCTGTAGCTCTGATTCAACCCCTAGCCTGGACACTTCCATATGCTGCAGGTGTGACCCTAAACAGACAAAAGAAAAAGAAAAAGAAGTGCAATATTTCTTTTTTGTTTTGTTTTGTTTTGTTTTGAGATTTTTGTTGTTGTTGCTGTTATTGTTGTTGTTGTTGCTATTTCTTGAGCCGCTCCCGCGGCATATGGAGGTTCCCAGGCTAGGGGTCCAATTGGAGCTGTAGCCACCGGCCTACGCCAGAGCCACAGCAACGCGGGATCTGAGCCGCGTCGGCGACCTACACCACAGCTCACAGCAATGCCGGATCCTTCACCCACTGAGCAAGGGCAGGGACCGAACCCGCAACCTCATGGTTCCTAGTCGGATTCATTAACCACTGCGCCACGATGGGAACTCCACAATATTTCTTTTTTAAAACCACTTTTAAAAATTGAAAAAAAAAAAAAATCCTTGCTGCTTTTGTGTGTGTGTATGTGTGTATAAACTGTATTTTAACAAATAGTTATAATTGCAGACCCTCAGAAGCCCCAAGCTAAATGCTGCAAGGGCCTGAGAGATTACGTAATGCTGCAGTGAATGGTCCAGAGGCCCAGAGAAGGAATGTGATGTGCTCAAGACCACACAGCAAATCAGAGTCGGGCTTATTTCAGACCAGGTTATTTGATTCTCTGCCCACAAGTCTCTGTGCAGAAGGCTGCACACTGCAGGATCAGAGAGGAAGCTGCGAGCAGAGCATCTGACCACGCAGAGAGTTCAAAGCCTCCAAGATGCCTTCATTAACAATGCACAGCTATTCCCACGTGACCACCTCACATTCATCAGGGGAACCACATGTATCTCTTCCTTCTAGCTGGAGGCAAACTGTCTGTGCAGCCTCGTACAGGAGTCCTATTTAAAAGCTGGACCAAAACTGTAGGTCAATGAGAAGCTACTAAATATTGAAGAGTGTATGTCTTGAGGCATCTGAAAATTACAGGGATATTTCATTGTCTCATTTGGGGGGGGGGCAGAGTTATGGATATTTGGGGGTGCTAGCTATGGGTAGATCTGTGTTACTTGTGAAAAGGCAGACACGAAGAAGAGGCTGGAAAGACCAGTGATGGAAATGCTGGGTGGTGGAGGGCAGGGCCGGGTGGGAAAGTAACTGATACCCAAGCATAGCAGGTCCTGTAGGCAAGCAAAGCTGAGGCGGGAGATGGATTTGAGCTTCGATCTGAGGTCGGAGGCCATGGAGACAAAATGATGGAGGCGGTTATTGCAGGAGGAAGCAGGACCGACCCAGGGTGTGTGGGACACATGAAGGAAAGGGGTCTGGGTCAAGTGCCAGGGAAAATGGGTTGGCCCCAGGAGGCTGGTCTTTCTCTTTGCTCTAAAAAATTTACTGGAGTTCTCGTCGTGGCGCAGTGGTTAACGAATCTGACTAGGAACCATGAGGTTGTGGGTTCGATCCCTGGCCTTGCTCCATGGGTTAAGGATCCGGCGTTGCCGTGAGCTGTGGTGTAGGTTGCAGATGCGGCTTGGATCCTGCGTGGCTGTGGCTCTGGTGTAGGCCAGTAGCTACAGCTCCGATTCGACCCCTAGCCTGGGAACCTCCATGTGCCACGGGAGCGGCCCAAGCAATGGCAAAAAGACAAAAAAAAAAAAATTTACGAATTTACATCATACCCATCTGGTAAAACAAACAAACAAAACCCCCAAACAAACAAAACAACCCCCCCAGAGAAACAAACCCCAAATTGAAAACTCAGACAATGAAGGAGATAATACATTGAAAAGAATTCTCCCCCAGTGTCTAAACTCCCATCTCCCAGCACGCCAGCCCCTGTTCCCAGAGGCAACAATCATATTCTGTGTTTTATGTACCTTTCAAGATATATTACACGTGCACATTTATTTTTACACTGATGGAAGGATGTTATAAACTCTGCCCTATACCTTTTCTTCCTGTGTATCAAGACATCATATATCTTGAATATCATTTCATATCAGTACATAGCAATCGCCCTTATTATTTTAACAGCTGCATTGTATTCTATTAAAATGTAGCACTGTAATTTATTTAACCTGCCCTTTAGAGATGGATCGCTCTGTTATTTCCCGTCTTTCACCACGGCAAACAATTTTGCAAAGAATATCGTTCTGCAACTGTCTCCACCTCATGCATGAATATATCTGTAGGATGACTTTTGGAAGTGAAATGACTCGGTCAAGTGTGTATTGGTATCACTCCTGCTGATAAGTATTGTCAAAATTGCCCTCCAGGGACGGAGTTCCAGTTGTGGCACAGTGATTACGAATCCGACGAGGAACTGTAAGGTTGCGGGTTCGATCCCTGGCCCCACTCAGTGGGTTAAGGATCCGGCATTGCTGTGAGCTGTGGTGTAGGTCACAGACGGGGCTCGGATCCCCCGTTGCTGTGGCTCTGGCATAGGCCAGCAGCTACAGCTCTGAGTGGACCCCTAGCCTGGGAACCTCCATATGCTGCGGGTGTGGCCCTAAAAGGACAAAAGACAAAAAAAAAAAAAAAAAAACCACACGAAAAACTGCCTTCTTAGAGCAGATATGGCCTCATGTCAAGACACATGGCTTGGTGGGCAGAGCTCAGGCCAGAATGTCAACCCTTGCTCACCCCACTTCAACTGGAGGACTTGTGCAGTATGCAACTTATACAACCTCACAGGGCAGTCCCAAGCTACCTGCATCCGATCTTTCTCCAGGGTCTGCCTCCCAATCCCCATACACCTCTATTCTCAATTCCTGTATCTTTTCCAAAACATCCCTTGGTGGTGGGGCAGGGGGTGGCAGGTGGGCCGGGGAGGTGATCTATTTACAGCTTGGTGCTTGAGAAAGACCCAGAGGTGAAAGGGATGGTAAATCTTTCCACAATTGGGCGGCACACTAATCATTTCCAGTTCCTGGGCTGGCCGCTGGCATGGCTCTAAGTAGCCGGCTGTCACGCCCTTGCATACATATTCCTGTTGTCAGCATTAATCAGGTACAATTGCCTGGGGTCTTGTTACCCACCAATTAAACTTTGGATTTTATTGTGCAACCTCGAGGATGCTTTATGGTATTGGAAGCGTTTGGCAGTTAAATACAGCTAATATTCATCGCTCCCACATGGGCACTTCACATCCTGGTCCATTCGCAGCGTGATTAAGGAATTAATTGATTTGGATGAGATTGGCACATGCTCTTGACAATACAGTGACGACTCATTTTTGAAGCTGTGGATACAGGGGGCTTGCAGCTGGTCTTAAGGCTTGTGAGGGAAACTCATGGGCATTTGGGACCAGGCTCAGATGACAGTGACTCTGGCTCTGGCCAGAGAAATCGGTAGAGCCTCCAGACCTCAGCACTTCCTCCTTTCAAAATTCACTCCCTCCATCTCCTTTCTTTTTTTTTTTTTTTTTTTGGCTTTTTAGCTTTTTGCCTTTTCTAGGGCTGCTCCCGCGGCATATGGAAGTTCCCAGGCTAGGGGTCTAATCGGAGCTGTAGCTGCCAGCCTACTCCAGAGCCACAGCAATGCGGGATCCAAGCCATGTCTGTGACCGGCAATGCCGGATCCTTAACCCATCGAGTGAGGCCAGGGATCGAACCTGCAACGTCATGGTTCCTAGTCGGATTCGTTAACCACTGTGCCATGACGGGAACTCCTCCTCCCTCCTTTCTTATCTGTACCTCCCCCAACTTTCTCCCTCTCTTTTTACCCTTCCATCCACCCTTCTTCCCTCCCACCCTTCCCTGAAATCTTATTAAAACACCTATTCTTATGCATTGCACTAACTGCCTAGTGTTGCTGAAACTCAGCCTCTGTCCACCGGTGCCAAAGAGAAACACGGAGACAGAGTTTTGGGGAAGGGGGAAAAAAATAGCTTTCTTGCTTTGCCAGGCAAAGGAGGGTCAAGGCAGGCTAATGCCCTAAAGATCCTCTTTGGGAGAGATTCAGCGGTGGTTTTATAGTTTGAGGAATGGAAAATAGGGCTGTGGCTAAGGATCTGGGTAGAGGCAAGCTTGCATAGTTTATCAAAGCTGGCGATCGGCTCCTTCCTTCGGGAATGAAGAATGTCTCATTAACATCTTCCATGGGGGTGGGGGGATTAGTTCTGGGGACGAACTCAGAGCTATTGGTATGTATATTCCTGGAGGAGGAACTGATAGGGTTGGAGAAGGCACAGGCAGTTGTAGGAGTCCCAACAAGGGACCAGAGATAAAGAGGGAAACCTAGGGAAATTTGGGAGGTCTCTGATAGTTAATAATAGCTCAGGGAAGCCATCAGCACTGGCAGGCCTGCTTGACTAGTGGAGAGGTGGGAATGGCCTCAGGTCGCTGGGTGGGGTGTGCATTCAGATTCAGACCTGTGCAATGTAACATAATGTCTCTTCTATCGAAGGAAAGCTTGGTTACTCCTTTTTGCTCTGTTTCGGCTGCAACGCCTTCCTGCAACCGCCCCCCCCTCCCCTTTCTCTCTCTCTCTCTCTCTCTCTTTTTTTTTTTTTTTTCCATTTCTTGAGCCGCTCTCCTGGCATAGGGAGGTTCCCAGGCTAGGGGTCTAATCAGAGCTATAGCCACCGACCTATGTGGGATCCGAGCCACGTCTGCAACCTACACTACAGCTCACAGCAACGCCGGATCCTTAACCCACTGAGCAAGGCCAGGGATCGAACCTGCAATCTCAGGGTTCCTAGTCGGATTTGTTAACCACCGAGCCACGATGGGAACTCCCTCTTTCTCTCTCCTCCCAGTAACAATTTGTTTCAAATTAGCCAACTGAGAAGAATGTGCGCCCTGACCTGACCCATGGGAAGGGGACAGGTACATCACCTGCGTTAGGGATAAGTAGGAAGGGTCTTTTCTTCTCTGCGCATGCTTTTTGAGCACCTGCACCCTTCTGCAGAAGTAAAGAGCCTTGTCCAGATCTTCCCTGTTCATGTGTCTCATTTTCTGACACGGATGATCTGAGCCATGTCCCCAACAGACCGAAGACAGGAGTTTGAGGACCGCCCTTCTCCTATATTTGAATACACACCTTACCAAATACCTAGGAGGAGCTGCTACTCCCAGAAAGGAAGAGGCGGGCTTTTCCAACGCCCACTCCCCTTGGAGGATAAAACTGTAGCCCACTGGATTCTCGAGGCAGAGTGTCCTTGCCTGCCCAATTTCATCTCTCACAAGCATCCTCTCTTAATAAATCTATTTCTTGCCTAGCACTCTCGCTGAATTCCTTCTGCCTGGGGGCACGAAGAACCTGAACCTTGGTGAGTCCCGACACCGAGTGAGTGATTCTAGTGAGTGATTCAGCCTGGGCACCTCCATATGCCACAGGTGCGGCCCTAAAAGGACAAAAAGGCAAAAAAATAAAAAAATAAATAAAAAAGAGGTTGTACCAATATTCATCCCTACCAGCAATAGTTTTGTAACCTAGCAGGAGGCTAGGGTGCTCTCCTGGGGCAGGCTCTTCTCCCAGATCCTCTGTGGCAGCTTCTCTCTGAAGCAACATGGAAAAGCATCTGATGCTCATTTCCTGAGCTGTTTTACAAATGCAGATGTCCCCTTCCACCAAATGGAAGACCTGAACTACTTGGTGACCATGGCCACACAGCCCCCAGTCCTCCTGGAGCCTAAGGATGGATAAATTTTTTTTGGGGGGGGGTCTTTTTAGGGCCGCACCCACGGCATATGGAAGTTCCCAGGCTAGGGGTTGAATTGGAGCTGCAGCTGCTGGCCTAGGACACAGCCACACCAACGCCAGATCTGAGGCACGCCTGCGACTTACACCACAGCTCACGGCAACGCTGGATCCTTAACCCACTGAGCAAGGCCAGGGATCAAACCTGCGTCCTCGTGCAAACTCCTGCTTGAGTTCGTTACTGCTGAGCCACCATGGAAACTGCAAGGATGGATAAGTTAACCCCTGTGTCTCCACCCTGTTATCTCACTATCAGCCAATCAGAGAACTGTGCACACGCTGCTCACTTACCTGCAAATTCCTCCCCCAACCACCTGGCTTTTAAAGATGCTTTACAGTTTTATTTGGGGAGTTTGGGATACTTAGGGGGCACAAGCCACCCAATAAAGCGATCTTGGCTCCACACTCTGACCTTTCAGTTCATTTGGCCTCACTGAGCGACGGACCCATGAACTTGCGCTAACAGTTTCTCACCTCCGAATAAAAACCAAATTATGTCCCTCTTACTCTGGACCATAATCTGTCTTCCCCTGCTCTCACCTCCTGTTTCGCTCCTTGCTGTTCCTTGTATACGTTCCCTTCTCAGGGATTTTCCTTTGTTTTTTCTGCTTAGAAAACACTTCTCTCAGAGCCATCAGCCACATGGCTTGCTCTCACCTTCTTCAAGTCTAATGTACTCTCTCTCAACCCCATCCCCGCCAGCTCTATCTGACATCATGCCTCTTATTTCACCTTACAAATCACCTAATAGGTTGTAAAACTTCTCTGTTTACCCATTTTCTCTTCGCCGGATTGCGGATTTCCTAAGGTGAAAATTTTTTTAATTTTTGTTTACACCCGATCCTGGAATAGTGTTTGGAATAGCATAGGCACTTCATAAATATTTGTTGTCTAATTTGCATTGTGTCTCATATTGAGATTGCTGTTGATTATGGTAATGAACAAACAAATGAATGGATGGATGGATGGAAGGATGGATGAATAGTTAGACGAGTTTCCCCCTGAATCATCTCATAATGAAATTTTGGGCTGGCCCCTATGTCACGCCTCACACATGACACTCAGACCAAAAAGAAAAAAAAATATGTAGGTTATTGTTGTGTTTGCTTTTCAATGAATAAACTTTATTTTTTGGAGCTTCCTTTTTTTTTTTTTTTTTTTGCTTTTTATGGCTGCACCTGCCGCATATGGGAGTTCCCAGGCTAGGGGTCCTATAGGACCCACAGCTGCCAGCCTACACCACAGCCACAGCAATGCCAGATCCTAGCTGTGTCTGTGACATACACCACAGCTCATGGCAACACCAGATCCTTAACCCACTGAGCAAGGTCAGGGATCAAACCCGCAACCTCATGGTTCCTAGTCAGATGTGTTTCTGCAGTGCCACAACGGGAACTCCTTTGGAGCAATTTCGAGTTCATAGAGAAACTGAGCCAAAGTACAGAGACCTCATCTTTACACACTGACAACCTGATGCGGTACCAATATCTTGCACCACAGTGGTAAACTTGTTATAATCAATGAAAGTACATTGCCACTTATTATCACCTGAAGTCCATAGCTTACATCAGGGTTAATTTTGACTTTGTACATTCTATGTGTTTGGACAAACATATAATTACATGGATCCTCCATTGTGGTATCAACCAGAATAGTTTCACTGCCCTAAAATTTCTGTTTTCTGCTTATTTATTCCTTCTGCCCCTGCCCCTCCCCCGGCAGGGATTGATGGCTTTTCCTGCCTCCATAATTTTGTCTTTTTTCAGAATGTCCTATGGTTAGAATCATACAGGATGTAGCCTTTTCAGATTGGCTTCTTTTACTTAGTAATGACAAAGCATTTAAGTTTCCTCCCTGTCCTTCAATGGCTTGATAGCTCATGTCAGTTTTTTTTGTTTGTTTGTTTGTTTTTTCTCTTTTTAGGGCCACGCTCTCAGCATATGGAGGTTCCCAGGCTAGGGGTCGAATTGGAGCTGCAGCTGCCGACTTACACCACAGCTCACGGCAATGCTGGATCCTTAACCCACTGAGCGAGGCCAAGGATCAAACCTGCATCCTCATGGGTACTAGTCAGATTCATTTCCACTGAGCCATGATGGGAATTCCAGCTCATGTCTTTTTACTGCTAAGTAATCCTCATTTTCTGAATGTATGGACAGTTTATTTATTCATTTGCTTGTTCAAGGACATTTTGGGTGTTTCCAAGTTTGTGTAATTACCAACAAATCTGCTACAAACATCTATGGAAGGTTTTTGTGTGAACATAAGCTTTCAACTTGCAGGGTAAATACTAAGCAGTAAAATTGCTGGATTATATGGAAAGGGTATGTTTAGTTTTGTAAAAAGCTGCCAAACTGTCTTCCAAAGAGGCTGTTCCAATTTGCATTCCCACCAACAATGAGAGAGAGTTTCTACTGTTTCACATCATCCTCACCAGCATTTCATGTTGCCATTTTTTTTTTTTTTTTTTTTGGATTTTGGTCATTCTAGTAGGTGTGTAATGATACCTCATTGTTGTTTTAATTTGCAATTCCCTAGTGACATATGATAATGAAGATATTTTCATACACTTACTTGCCACCTGTATAGTTTCTTTGGTGAGGTGTTACCTTGCCCTCTTTTCAAACTGGGTTTTCTGTTTTCTTGTTAAGTTTTAAGAGTTCTTTACATATTTTGGCTAACAGTCTTTTATTAGCTCTGTATTTTGCAAATATTTTTTTTCCCCAGTCTGTGACTTGTTATCTCATTTTCTTGAAATTCTCTTTCACAGAGCAGGTGTTTTCAGTATTGGCAGATAAGGGCATAGCTTTGATATGTGGCGGATTATAGGTACCGGAATTTTAATGAAGTCCAAGCTTATCAATTACTTCTTTCATGATTATGCCTTTGGTATTGGATCTAAAAAGTCATTGCCATAGCCAAGGTCAATTAGGTCTTCTCCTACATTATCTTCTAGGAGTTTTATAGGTTTGCATTTTACATTTAGGTCTATGATGCATTTTGAGTTAGTTTTTGTGAAGTGTGTAAGGTCTACATCTCCATTCATTTTGTGGTTTGTGGACCTTCAGGTTTTCCAGCGCCATGTGTTGAAAAGACTATTTGGCTTTGTTGTATTGCCTTTGCTTCTTTGTTAAAGATTAGTTGACTGTACTTTTGCGGGTCTATTTCTGGGTTCCCTATTCTGTTCCATTGACTTGTCTATTCTTTCTGCAATATCACACTGTCTTTGTTTTTTTTGGGCTTTTGCCTTTTCTAGGGCCGCTCCCATGGCACATGGAGGTTCCCAGGCTAGGGGTCAAATCGGAGCTGTAGCCGCTGGCCTACACCACAGCCACAGCAACGCGAGATCCAAGTCGCGTCTGCAACCTATACCTCAGCTCACGGCAATGCCAGATCCTTCACCCACTGAGCAAGACCAGGGATTGAACCCGCAACCTCATGGTTCCTAGTTGAATTTGTTAACCACTGCACCATGACAGGAACTCCCAATATCACACTGTCTTGATTATTCTAGTGCTATAGTAAGTCTTGAAGTTGGGTAATGGTCACTCTTCTTTTTGGCTCCATGGTATTGGGAATTCACTGGTTAGAGATTAGCTCCAAGTCACCATTGAGACCTATGTCCATAGCTGTGGCAATGTCAGATCCTTTAACCCACTGTACCTGGCTGGGGATTGAACCTGCATCCCAGCACTCCAGAGACACGGCTGATTCCATTGGTCCACAGCAGGAACTCCTGTAATGTCAGGCTTAATATTTTGTTGGCTTTTCTGAGTATTTTGCCTCTACATATATATTTTAGAATCCGTTGTTCAATATCCAAACAATGGTTTGCTAGGATTCTGACTGGGATTATATTGAATCTATAGATCATTTGCAAAGAACTGATGTCTTGACAATATCAAGTCTTTCTATCCATGATCATGAAATATCTTTCTGTTTATTTGGTTCTCCTTTGATATCTTTCATCAGCATGTTCCTCATGCAAATTTTTTTACATTTTTTTTAAAGAATTATACCTAAGTATTTCATTTCTGAGAGTGCTAATGTAATGTGCTTTAAGTTTTAAACTACTTGTTCGGGGAAGTGACTAAATTTTATATATTGACCTTGTATTCTGCCACATTGTTATAATCACTTATTAGTTCCAGGAGTTTGTTGGGTTTTTTGGTTTATTCGTTTTGCTTTTTAGGGTTGCACCTGCGGCATATGGAAGTTCCCAGGCTAGGGGTCGAATTGGAGCTGCAGCTGCCGACCTACTCCACAGCCCTAGCAATGTGGGATCCGAGCTGCGTCTGCAACCTACACCACAGCTCACGGCAATGCTGGATCCTTAACCCACGGAGCAAGGCCAGGGATCGAACCTGAAACCTCACGGTTCCTAGTCAGATTCGTTAACCACTGAGCCACAACGGGAACTCCTGGTCTATTCTGTTATATTAGATTTTCTACATCAATGATCATGTCATCTATAAACAAAGATAGTTTTATCTCTCCCTTCCCAATCTGTATACTTTTTATTTCTTTTTCTTGTCTTAGCATTATCTAGAACTTCCAGTATGAGCTTGAAAAGCAGTGGTGAGAAAAAATATACTTGCTTTGCTCCAGATCTTAGTGGGAAAGCTTTGAGTTTCTCACAAGTAAGTATGATGTTAGCTGTAAGATGTTTTTGCACATGATCCTTTTCAAGCTGAGGAAGTTCCCCTCTACTCCTAATTTTTTTTTTTTTTTTTTTTTGGTACTTCTGCAAAGACTGCATACTGAAGGTTTATTTTTTTTTTTTCATTATTCAATGAATTTATCACATCTGTAGTTGTATAATGATCATCACAATCCAATTTCACAGGATTTCCATCCCACAACCCAAGCACATCCCCCCACCCCCCAAACTGTCTCCTCCGGAGACCCAAAATTTTTCAGTCTGTGAGTCAGGATCTGTTCTGCAAAGAAGTTCAGTCTGTCCTTTTTTCAGATTCCGCATGTATGTCAGTGAAAGCATTTAATGTTGGTGTCTCATTGTATGGCTGACTTTACTGAGCATGATAATTTCTAGGTCCATCCATGTTGCTAACAATGCTGGTATTTCGTTCCTTTTAATGGCTGAGTAATATTCCATTGTGTATATGTACCACATCTTCTTGATCCACTCCTCTGTCAATGGACATTTAGGTTGTTTCCATGTCTTGGCTATTGAATCTACTCCTAATTTTATAAAGTTTTTATCATGCATGGGTGTTGGGTTTTGTCCAATGTGTCTATGTCTATGGAAATGATCATGAAATTTTTCTTCTTTAGCTTATTGAAATGATAAATTACATTAATTGATTTAAAAATGTTGAACCAGCCTTCTATAGCTGGGATAAAGCCTACTCGGTCATAGTGTGAATTCTTTTAATACATTGCTGGCTTTGATTTGTTAATATTTTGTTGAAGATTTTTGCATCTATGTTTATGAGAGATATTTGTCTGTAGTTTTCCATTCTTGTAATGTTTTTTTTTTGGGGGGGGGGGATAGTAGGGTAATGATAGCCTCATAGAATGAGTTGGGAAGTGTTTCCTTGGCTTCTAATTTTCTGGATGATATTGTAAAGAATTAATATAATGTCTTCCTTAAATGTTTAGTAGAATTCACCAGCAAACCTATCAGGACCTAGTGCTTTTTCTTTTGGAAGATTATTAACTGTTGATTCAATTTCTTTAATAGATATAAAACTATTCAGATTATCTATCTATTCTTGCGTGTTTTTTGGCAGATTGTCTTTCATGGAACTGATCCATTTCATCTAGGTTATGAAATATGTGGACAATAGAATTGTTAATAATATTTCTTTATTATTCTTTTAATAGCCTTGAGATCTATAGAGATTTCATTGCTTTCATTTCTGATATTAATATTTTTTGTCTGTCCTGTCTTTTTATTAGTCAGTGTAGCTAAAGCATATCAATTTTATAAAACTTTTCAAAGGTCAGCCTTAAGATTTTGCTGACATTCTCTACTGATTTTCAATTTCATCAATTTCTACTCTGATTTCAAGTATTTGTTTTCTTCTACTTGCTATGGATTTAATTTACTTTTCTTCTTCTAGTGTCCTATAGTAAAAGTTTAGTTTATCAATTTTAGATATTTCTCTTTTTCTAATGTATTCAATACTATAAATTTTTCTCTGGGAACTGCTTTCTCACAATCCCACAACTTTTGATAAACTGCATTTTATTTTCCTCTATGTTCAAGGTACTTTAAAATTTCTCTTGAATTTTCTTCTTTGGTCTATGCATTATTTAGAAGCATGGTGTTTAATCTCCAAGTATTTGGACACTTTCCAACTATCTTTCTGTTATTAATTTCTAATTTAATTCCTTTGTGGGCTGAGAGCAGATATTATATGGTTTCTATGCTGTTAAATGTAAGGTGTATTTTTTGGCCCAGAATGTAGTCTATGTTGGTGAATGCTCCATTTGAGTGTGAGAAGAAAGTGGAATTATCTATTGTTAGATAAATTAGCCCAGAGATGTCAATTTTATCCATTTTATTGATGGTGCTGTTGAATTCAACTATATCCTTACTGATTTTATGCCTGCTGGATTTGCCATTTCCAACAGAGAGGTATTAAAATCTCTAACTGGAATATTGGATTCATCTATTTCCCTTTGCAGTTCTATGAGTTTTTCCTTACCTATTTTGACACTGTTGTCAGGCACTTGCACATCAAATATTTTTATGTCTTCTTTATCATTATGTAATCTCCCATCTTTATCTCTGATAATCTTCCTTGCCCTTAAGTCTCTGCAGTCTAAAATTGATATAGCTACTTCCACTTTCAATTTATGTCCATATGGTATATCTTTCCCCATTACTTTACTTTTACTATTTAAGTAGCTTTATATTTAAAAATAGTTGCTGGTTCACAATGCATAGTTGGGTCTTCTTTTTTGATCCTCTCTGAAAAAGCTCTGTTTTTGAATTAGTATATTTAAACTATTGATGTTTATAGTTACTGCTGATACAGTTGGGTTATTATCTATCATATCTGTTCTCTATTTTGTACCCAGTTTTTGTTCCTATTTTTGTCTTCCACACTTTATCTGCCTTTTCTGGTTTTAATTGAGCATTTTATATGATTTAATTTCTCTCCCTTGTTGGCGTACAAATTGTGTTTTGTTTTTTATTTTTTATTTTTTTGGCTTTTTGCCTTTTCTAGGGCTGCTCCCATGGCATATGGAGGTTCCCAGGCTGGGGGTCTAATCGGAGCTGTGGCCGCCGGCCTTTGCCAGAGCCACAGCAACGCGGGATCTGAGCCGTGTCTGCGACCTACACCACGGCTCATGGCAATGCTGGATCCTTAACCCACTGAGCAAGGCCAGGGATTGAACCTGCAACCTCATTGTTCCTAGTCAGATTCATTAACTACTGCGCCATAACAGGAACACCATGTGTCTTCTTTATTTTTAACATTAAAAATTGATTTCCCTAGAGTTGGCAATGTCCATTTACAAATAATCCAAGTCCACTTTCAAATAACACTATACCACTTCATTAATAGTGCAAGTGCCTTGTAATAACACAGTCCAGGCACACTTAGCTTTATTGCCCTTCACAAATATTGCAGGTTTTACAAATAGAAAGTTTGTGGCAACCCTATATTGTCAAATGATGAAATAATGATTAGCATATTTTAGCATTAAAGATTTTTTTGTCTTTTTTTTTTTTTTTTTTTTTTTTTTTTTTTTTTTAGGGCCATATCTGTGGCATATGGAGGTTCCCCGGCTAGAGGTTGAATTGGAGCCATAGTCACCGGCCTATGTCACAGCCACAGCAATGCCAGATCGGAGCTCTGTCTGCAACCTACACCAAAGCTCATGGCAATGCTGGATCCTTAACTCACCGAGTGAGGCCAGGGATCAAACCTGCATCCTCATGGATGCCATTTGGATTCGTTTCCACTGAGCCACAACAGGAACTCCAGTATTTTTAATTAAGGTTTTTACATTATTTTTTAAAGGCACAATTCAATCGCATACTTATTAGACTACAATATAGTATAAACATAAATATTTATTTACTGGAAAACCAAAAATTCATGTGATTTTCTTTTCTTTTTTTTTTTTTTTTTGGTCTTTTTGCCTTTTCTAGGGCCATTCCTGCGGCATATGGAAGTTCCCAGGCTAGGGGTCCAATTGGAGCTGTAGCCATGGGCCTACGCCAGAACCACAGCAATGTGGGATCTGAGCCATGTCTGCGACTTACACCACAGCTCATGGCAATGCCGGATCCTTAACCCACTGAGCAAGGCCAGGAATCGAACCCGCAACCTCATGGTTCCTAGTCAGATTTGTTAATCACTGAGCCACGACAGGAACTCCTCATGTGATTTTCTTTGTTGTGATATTTGCTTTATTGTGGTGGTCTGGAATTGCCCCTACAATATCTCCAGGTATGCCTGTATTCCTAGTTCTTCCCTCCCACCCTTTATATCATTCCTATGAGTGATTTCACTTACAAATAAATATACATAACTATCTTGTTCATAAGCATACATAGTATAAATAAGCATATTACACATAAGTATGCACAAGCATATATATAAACATATGAAATATGCACAGTATATTATGTATCAGAAAATATAATATTCATGAATATGTTACATATAAGCATATATCAGCACACATATTTAAGTATGTATAATTGAATACAGTGTTATTATTCTTATTTTGAACAATCTATTTTTTGTTCGGTCGAACAATCTATTTTTTGTTCGGTCAGTTAAAAATAAGAAAAATAAAAGTTTTTATTTTATCGTCATTTATTTCTCCTCCCATATTCTTCCTGTATGCAGATTTGAGTTTCTGACCTACATTATTTTCCTTCTCACTGAAGAATTTCTTTTACCATTTCTCGCAAGGCACGTCTACTAGAATAAATGCCCTCATTTTTTTTTTTTTTGTCTGAGAAAAACTTTATTTCCTTTTTACCTATGAAGGATGATTTCTGAGTACAGAATTCTAGGTGAGCAGTTTTTTCTCTCAACACAAATATTTCCCTCCACTTTCTTCTTACTTGCATGTTTTCTGAGGAGAAGTCAGATGTCATTCCTACCTTTTTTCCTCTCTAGGCAGGGTATTGTTCCCTTCTAAGTTATTTCAAGATTTTTTTGATCTTTCATTTTCTAAAGTTTGAATATGATATGCCTGGGTCTAATTTGGGGGGGTGAAGGTTGTTTATCTCACTTGGCATTCTTTGCGATTCCTGGATCTGTGGTTTGGTGTCTGACATTAATTTGGAGGGGAATTCTCTATCATTACTGCTTCAAATACTTCTCATGTTCTATTATTCTCTCTTTCCTCTCCTTCTGGTATTCCCCTTACAAATGTACTATACCTGTTGTAATTGTCCACAGTTCTTGGATAGTCTGTATTTCTTTTTTTTTTCAGTCTTTTTTTCTCTTTGCTTTTCAATTTTGGAAGTTTCTGTTGACATATTCTCAAACCTGAAGATTCTTTCCTCAGCCATCTCCAGTCTACTAATGGGCCCATAAAAGGCATTTCCCCCCCCCCATTTTTATTAGTGTTTTGAACTTTAGCATTTCTTTTTGATTCTTTCTTAAAATTTCTCTCTCTCTGCTTACATGACCTCTCTGTTCTTGCAGGTTATCTTTTTTTTTTTTCCTCCCTCCCCCCCATGAAAGTCCTTATCTTTTAAATCATGGTTAAAAAAATACTTCCTGGTCCTATAATTTCAAAATTCCTTTTATATCAGACTGTGGATCTATAGCATTCTATAGCCTTATAATCAGGTCTCAGTCTTTTGAGAGCCTGTGCTCCTGGACTGTGAAATTCACCAGGCTTCTGTATCTCTCTTAAACCCCCTTAGTTTGGATAGGATGAATAGAAGGGCTGGTATTGGATAGTTCCTTCTCCATAAAGTAGGTTAGGTGCTGAAAAAAAAAAAAAAAAAAAAAAAAAGAAACAAAAAACAACCCAGCTCTTGCAAAATAGTTTCTCTTGAGGGCAAGCCTTGTGAAGAACAGAGGCTGTGGTGTATCTCAAGTTTTGTTCTTTTCCTCCACCAAAAGTACAAGAGGATTTTTCTCTGATAATCCCTGTGAGAACTAGGTTGGGCTCCTGGAGGTAAAATTCACAAAAGGGAGCCCCCTCCCATCCCCCCTCCCATGACTGGGTTGCCTTGGAATTTTCATTTTTCAGATTCTTCCACAGTGAGTCTCCAGTAATTCTTCGGATACAGCTCAGATTCCCCTACCCCAGCACTGGTTTCCATGGAGATTCAGGGAAGCTGCTGCTCCTGGGTTTCTGTTCAGTGAGTTGTGATTTTCAGCATCTCCCGGTCTGCCTCTACCATTTACGGGGTGGGGGGGCAAGCCATTTTCCCTGGGACCTCATGTTTCTGCAGGATTTAGGAAGAGTTGTTGATTTTTAAGATTTGTTGAGCTTTTTACTTCTTAGGATTGAGTGACAATTTCTAAACTTACACACCCAACCAGAAAGCCAACGTTCATACTGTTTTTTAAAAAATGAAGAGAATTAGTGGTCAGTAGTTAAAAATTAAATGATCCCACTTAAAAGCTTTCTATCATTTTCTGGCTTCTCTAGAATAATTGGACAATGCTTCCCTTCTTTTCTATGTTGTTTGAGTTGAATAGCAGGTACTCCTCTTGATGGGATATAGGTTCTCCTGTTCTTCATGATCTATCCACAGCATGGCTCAGCCTGTTATTTTTTCATTTTAGCCTTGGAGTCATTTGAGTGTGTGTTTCTTACTTTAGATTTTGCTCTTTTCCCAGCTCTCCCCTCCCTGACCCTGCCTGGGTTTATTGTTTTGTATTCAGTCTCAGAATTGACTCCTGGTTCCTAGCCATCCTGTGACAGATGCAAAAACACCATCTCTCTGGAGCCCAGATCTGCCGTTTTTGATTTCCCTTGCTAAGCTAAAAACAGATCAGACTGTGTTTCTCCAGGCTCATCTCAAGTGGGCTGGATGACGGGGCAAATCTGAAGGTTCTCCCAACAGGGCATCTGTATATGCCTGGTCCCTTTACTGCTCCCTGCCTCTCTCCTGCGCAGGGTCCTGGGGTGATGGGTGGAGAGCCAACACCACATTGAGCCTCCTGCTGACTATAATGATCTGCTGGCTCCCTGCCCTTGCAGACTTTTAACCTGCACAGCTGTAGCCACTTAGCCCCCAGCAGCATCCTCTGCCCCACAGTGATTCAGAGCTGTGCTCAGAGAAGTATTAGGAGCTCTTGGCAAAAAGCTCTTGTCTCACATGGACAATCCTGGGAGAAGTGCAATGTAGCACAGAGACTGCTGGTTCCTCAAAATCAGTGCCTTCTCTTGGATGCACTTTGGGGGAATTATTGTAGCATCTTGCTGGAGGCTGTGGAAAACAAAAGCAAATAAAAACAAGAAGTGATAAATCAGGTGGACGGCTCATCTTCTCAAGTTGGAGAAACGGAGTATGGGGCCCAGTGTGCTCAGACAGAAAGAGATTAAAAGCACCAACAGCCTTTCCTCTCCTTTCCCATCACCTAAGGCAGAAATGACAGTTGATGACTGAATAATGGTGGCTAAACAGGGCAATCCTGGGAGAGGGCTGGGGAGGGATTTAATCATTGCCTGCTAGTGCCAGTGTTTGAGTACAAAGGACAGGCACTAATCACCACTTCCTCCACTCCACTTCACTCCTTTTATCAGCACTGTTTCTACACAATTGAAACTTTAGCCCAAACTTGAAAGCCAATGGTAAGGGATTTTTTGTTGTTGTTGTTTTGTTTTTAAACCAAAGGCCAAAAGAATGTCAGGCCTCAGGTATGGCTTGATTCAGGTGCTCACCTAATGTCACAAGATGGCTCCTTTTTCTTGCTTTTTCTGGATTGGCTCCATCTTCAGAGTCTCCACCTCCATGATGGCACATGGCTTGATCCTCACATCCTTCGAAATTCAGGTCTGGTGTGAAAAAGTGTATCTCTAATACCTGGTTAATGCATGGAGTGTTAATCACAGAACCATAGTATTTCAATACAACAGAGAGGCTGGTTGTGCTTTATCCTTTACTGCATGTTTATAAAGAGCAATATGTATCTTACTTCTCTCCCTTGATACTGTAGCAATCTTTCCTAAATTAAATATGTAACAAATTATAGAGACTCTCCCTCCTGGTCTCCTAACGGAGACCCAGATTCTACTTTGATTACCCCACTTGGGGCACTTGCCAACCTGTGAACTAATGGCTGTAGTTAGAGGGGCTTGATTGGGCTTAATGGCCGGTTCTGGGTCACATGCCTCAGCCCTAGAGTCCTGGGCAAGGTCCCTCGCAAAAGGGAGGAGGGAGTGAGTGAACACGGATATTCCCCCAAATGCTCCCCACTCCTCTCATTCCCTGTGAGCTTGCATTCCATTCATTTCCTCCCTGCAAAAACCTTTCTCTCCTTAAGGACATCAGGGGTTGTCTTTGTTGGTTGGGGCTACTATTGTATTTATTGTTATTATATTTGATGCTATTGGATTTATTGTTCTGGAGGCTGGGAAGTCCAAGATCAAGGTGCCAGGAGATTCAGTGTCTGATGAGAACCTGCTTCCTGGCTCATAGACAGATGGCCATTTTCCCACTGTGTCCTCATATTGTGGAAGAAGACACTCTGTGGTCTCTTTTAAAAGGGCACTAACCCCATTTATGAGGGCCCCATCCTCATGTCCCAATCACCTCCCAACCACTCCACTTTTCAGTACCATTACAATGGGATTTAGAATTTCAGCATACGATTTTTTTTTTTTTTTTCTGTTTAGGACTGTACCCACCGCATGCTAGGGGTCCAATCGCAGCTGGAGCCACCAGCCTGCACCACAACCACAGCAAGTCTGTGGGATCCGAGTCTCGTCTGCAACCTACACCACAGCTTACAGCAATGCTGGATCCTTAACTCACTGAGCGAGGCCAGGGATCAAACCCAAGACCTCATGGATACCAGTCGGCTTCATTACTGCTGAGCCATAACGGGAACTCCTATTGAAATTGCCTTCTACTCTCACCCCTCCAATCCTTTTCCAACACTAGCTTTTGCTCAAAGCCCTCCTGCTACACTTAGGATTCCAATGAAACTCCCTAGCTTGACCTTCAAACCCCTGCTGGATTCAAGCCTGACTCTTAGCTCCTACTGCTTCCCCGTCCCAGCGGCCTCCTGGGTCTCTTGGTTGTCTGCTGTCATGATAAGCTGGGCAGCCACTTTGTACTTCTTTCCCTTTGCTTAGAACGTTCTTCCTCCTAAGCAGTCTCTGTCCAATGTCACGACACCCAAGAGGCCTGGCCAGACCACTATGTCCAGAATAGCACCTCCCATGCCCCTCATTCCCTCTCCCCAACTCCACTTTATTTTTTCTTTTCTTTCTTTTTTTCGTTCTTTCTTTTCTTTTTATTTTTTTGCTTTTTAGGGCCACGCCTGAGGAATATGGAGGTTCCCAGGCTAGGCGTTGAATCAGAGCTACAGCTGCCAGCCTACACCACAGCCACAGCAACGTGGGATCTGAACCTTGTCTGCCACCTATACCACAGCTCACGGCAACTCTGGATCCTTAACCCACTGAGCAAGGCCAGGGATCGAACCCGCCACCTCACGGTTCCTTGTCGGATTTGTTTCCATTGTGCCACAATGGGAACTCCCAACATATGAATATTGAGGGGACACCAGCTTCTACTCTGTGGCCATGGTCTTCCTGCCAGTGAAATTCAGTGGATAATTTTCATGTGTTATCTTAATGAAATTCCCTGCCGAATTGGGCACTGACTATATTTTGATATTTTCTCCACATTCCAAGGTATCTCTTTTCATTTCTCCTCCTATTTTACAGACTCCTCTTTTTCTCATCCATTCAAGAGCTGTTGTTAGTTCCCCGGGTTTAGTCCATAGCGCTTGTGTCTGTTGGGAATGAAGACATTCAGCTGAGTGACAGGTTGGTGGCTCAAACCATAACGATACTCACCATTTCCCTGAAATGACCTTGGATGGCTTAGAGCTGCCCAGGGGTGTCGGGAGGGACTCAGGCTCTTTCTATGCTTTTTCCTCAACATCTTTAGCTTGTTGGCTTTTCCCCCCAAGCTCGTCAATCTCATAGTAATCAAATGCTCTAGCGATGAACATTTTATAGAGTTTAAAGCAGAGATGGGGAAGTTCCCGTCGTGGCTCGGTGGTTAACGAATCCAACTAGGAACCATGAGGTGGCAGGTTCGATTCCTGGTCTTGCTCAGTGGGTGAAGGATCTGGCGTTGCCGTGAGCTGTGGTGTAGGTTGCAGATGTGGTTTGGATCCCGCATTGCTGTGGCTCTGGTGTAGGCTGGCAGCTATGGCTCTGATTGGACCCCTAGCCTGGGAACCTCCATAGGCCACGGGAGCAGCCCAAAACATGGCAAAAAGACAAAAATAAAAATAAAAATAAAGCAGGGATGGGGATGAAGAGCAAAGCCAGCTTCTCTTTCTGTGCATCTGCCCTTTGACCTGCAGAACAAAAACCTTTCAGAAACTTTCCCTTTCACCTTATTGGCCAGAACAGGTTCCCGTGACTCTCTCTGGCTGGAAAGGAGGCAGGGAAGAGGCTAGTGGGTCAACCATGACCTCCACCCCACACACGGCTCCTGCACACCCTTCTCCATCCTCCAAAGCCTCGGATGCCATCTTGACACCTATGCTCCTGAATTTTAGTGCAGACCTTTCTTTTGAGACACAGACTTGCGGAGCCACAGGAGGTCAGAGCTTTCTACTTGGGTGAGTCTTGGACGCTACACAGAGTCAACTTGCTCAGAACGGAACTCAGCATCTCCCCTCATGTGTGCGCTTCCTCCCATGTTCTCCAGCGCAGACAATTGACACATTTCTGCCCCTTGCATAAATAAAACCTAGGTGCCCTCTTGGAGTCCTTGTTTCCTGCATCCCTCTGCTCTTGCCGTGAGGGCTGGAGTCATTTTCCAGGGGTCACACCCTCCCGGGATTAAAGGCTACAGCCCTGCCATTGGCCACATGACTTGGCAGTTCTCCCCCTGTTGAGGCAGAACACATCTCCCCACTCATCACGGTTGGCCTTGGCCTGGAGTGGGGTAGGGGGTGTTGAGTGCCCCTTCTGCGCCAAGGCTGCACGAGGCCTCACATCTCCCGGAGTGTCCTCTTGTCCCATGATTTTGTCTTGGGACCTGCCATGAGAAGGATGTTCCCCAGGGGAGCTGCAGCCCCATCTGTCTAGGCCCAGGGCAAACATCCATGGAGCCTGTCATGTGTAAGCCTGAGCCAACCCAGAGCCTGGAGCCAAGGGGAGGCAGCTTGCAGAGCTGCCAGTCAAGCACAGCCTCCATCAACTGAGCTGTTGTCCTGGGAAGGGGAGAATCAAAGCTTTTTGGGTCTACGCTCCTGCGTGTGAGATGGTTTGTTTTACGGCATTCCTGGGGCCATAGCTCGCTAATACAGATGTGATCGTCCAACCCCAGGAACTCCTTTTTTTCTTTCCCCTTTTTGCTTTTTAGTGGTGCACCTACAGCATATGGAACTTCCCAGGCTAGGGGTCGAATCAGAGCTCCAGCTGCCAGCCTAGGCCACAGCCACAGCCACACAGGATCCAAGCCATGTCTGCGACGTCCACTACAGCTCACGGCAATGCTGGATCCCCAGCACATGGAGTGAGGCTAGGGATCAAACCTGCATCTCATTAATACTAGTTGGATTCATTTCTACTGTGCCACATGGGAACTCCCCAGGAATACCTTTGATGTTCGTATTCCATCTGACTGTCCCCCTCTGTCTATCTAGTCCATCTAATCACCAAGACCCAACCAAATACCATCTCTGCTCCGAAGCCTTCTCCCCCCTCAGAACGTGTATTGTCAAGCAGAAAAGATGGACAGTGATGAGTAGCTACTCATTCAACGTGGCAAGTGTTTCAAAGGAAGCTCTCTGGTGTTAACACAGCTTAAACACATAGCAAGGGACCTGTACTTGCTTTGGGTGGGAGTTCTGAAGGGCTTCTGGGGAAAGGCACTTTTTTTTTTTTTTTCTTTTCTGGGCTGCACCTACGGCATATGGAAGTTCCCTGGCTAGAGGGCCAATCAGATCTGTAGCTCCTGGCCTATGCCACAGCCATGGCAACACGAGATCCGAGCTGCCTCTGCAGTCTACTCCACGGCTAGTGGCAACGCCGGATCTTCAACCCACTGAGTGAGTCCAAGGATCAAACCCACCTTCTCGCAGAGACATGGGGTCCTTCACCAGCTGAGCCACAGCGGGACCTCTGAAAGTGGCATTTAAGCAGAGTATGGATGATAAATAGGATATGGCCAGATTTGAAGTGGGAAGGCAGGAAGACCCCAGGAAGATGGAAGAGTCTGAGTGAGGACTCTGAAAGCAGGGAGTGAGGGAACTGTGAGAGAGAGGAGAACAAGGCAGAGCCAGATCGGGTAGAGCCTTGGGATCCAGCCTTTGTCCTCAGGGCAGTGGGCAATGATGGAGACTGGGTCATGAAGGGCAAAGCAGGTCTTTTCCTGGGGTCCCACAGTAGCTTTAGCTCTGTTATCACATCCATGTCTCTGCTCTGCAGCTCTGTGTTAAGTAAGGTCCTTCTTTCTAGATTTTGAACAACTTCAAGAGAAAGATGGGGTGGCCAGGGACCCCTAGAGCCCAGGCCATGGTGGAAGGAAGACACAAACACCATGAATATTTAGTAAATACGAGCTTGGGGGAGTTCCCATCGTGGAGCAGTGGAAACGAATCCGACTAAGAACCGCGGGGTTTCAGAAGTTCCTGTTGTGGCTCAGTGGTGAACGAATCTGACTAGGAACCATGAGGTGGCAGGTTCAATCCCTGGCCTCGCTCATTGGGTGAAGGATCTGGCATTGCCGTGACCTGTGGTGTAGGTCACAGACGTGGCTTGGATCCCGCGTTGCTGTGGCTCTGGTGTAGGTCGGCAGCGACGGCTCTGATTCGACCCCTAGCCAGGGAACCTCCATGTGCCACGGGAGCAGCCCTGGAAAAGACAAAAACCAAAAAACCAAAAAACAAAACCATGGGGTTTCAGGTTCGATCCCTGGTCTCGCTCAGTGGGTTGGGGTTCCAGCGTTGTCATGGGCTGTGGTGTGGGTTGAGGATGCGGCTCGAATCTGGCATGTGCTGTGGCTATGGCCTAGGCTGGCAGCTGTAGCTCTGTTTCGACCCCTAGCCTGAGAACCTCCATATGCCTCGGGAGCAGCCCAAGAAATGGGAAAAAGACCAAAAAAAAAAAAAAGCCTTTTTAAGGCTGGAGGAGAATTCCTTCCACTGGCAACATAAGGAATGAGCCCAGTTCTCTTGGGGACAGAACGGGGATGTATGACTGCCAAGAGGCAGGGGCCAGGCAGGTGGTCCTGTAGGGTACCCTGTCCCATCCCTTTCTGGCTGTGACTCAGACCCCCTGCAAGCAATCTGTCCACATGTACCAGGGAGAATCACTGGGCTTTTGTGGGGAGGCGCTCTTGCCAAGGTCAAGGTCACCGATGGGCATCAGGTGCCACCTGGAGCCCAGGTAGACTTGGGGAAAATTTCTTAACCTCATTTGCAAAGTGGGGCTTCAGCACAAGGACTCCGTAGTGTGGCTGGAAGAAGAGAAACATCACGTCTTAGGGTCAATGATGGGTGGGGGGGTCTTTTCTGTGTCCTAGTGACCTCTCTTGGGAATGAGGGTCAGATCCATAGCCTTGACCTCTTGACAGCCCCTCCCTCTTTCTCCTGCTTTTAGAAAGGGGGAGGGAGGTAGAGAGATAGAGAGACAGAGACAGACAGGCAGACAGACACACACGCACAGAAAGACAGAGACAGAGAGAGACAGACAGGTACCGAGTGTGAGATAATTTTAATTTTTCCAGGGGAACAGAGAATCTTTTCTTTTTCTTTCTTTCTTTTTTTCCTCCATGCCACTGCTCTGTGATATAGACTTTCAGAGATATTCGTGTTGTGATGTATTCAATTCTTTTTGTCCATTGATTTTAATTAAGTTCCCGAGCTGTCTCCAAGCCTGGGGAGCGGGAACAAAACATGAAACCCTGAGAGCCAAATGCCTTTCCTTTGCAATTGAGTTTTTTTGAGTCCTTAAAGCGCTTCACGAGAGAGAACCAGAGAGGTATCTGGAGGCTGAGGCATTTCCTCTGCTCCATCAGTCCCCAAATCATAAACATAAAAATTAAAATCCAGTTAGGAAAAATCACAGAAGTCATTATGGCTTGGCGGCTGGTGGGGACTTTGATCAAATCTTTTATGCAATTTCACAGTTTCTGGGGGAATTCACTGAGCTGGCATTGATCTTATTCGTGCCAGACGGATGGTTTTCTCCCCGCAGACACAGTGCTGAGAGCACAGGACCTGCCCCTCCCAAACCAATTTCATCTTTGGAACTAAGTTCATGTCATGCTTTTTAAGGGCAATGCCATGGTGATAGCTTCTGGACCAGATCCTTGGATTCCTATCAGGCTGAGTTCACACTGGACGCTCCCCAGAAAACCCTCCCAGAGATCTGGGAGGCCAACGAGGTCCCAGAGCCAGCTTCTGACCTTTGGGCTGGAGGCAAGTCCTCAGAAGCCTCTAACAAGCCAGATGGAGGACCATCAGCCACGGTCGGGGTAAGATCATGGGAATGGGAGTTCCTGTCGTGGCACAGTGGTTAACGAATCTGACTAGGAATGATGAGGTTGTGGGTTCGATCCCTGGCCTTGCTCAGTGGGTTAAGGATCCGGCGTTGCCGTGACCTGCGGTGTAGGTTGTA
Source organism: Sus scrofa (assembly GCF_054392235.1). Lineage (NCBI taxonomy): Eukaryota > Metazoa > Chordata > Mammalia > Artiodactyla > Suidae > Sus > Sus scrofa. Next base: position 19,807,754 of record NC_139385.1, read on the forward strand.
GACGCGGCTCAGATCCCGAGTTGCTGTGGCTGTGGTGTAGGCCGGCGGCTACAGCTCTGATTAGACCCCTAGCCTGGGAACCTCCATATGCTGTGGGAGTGGCCCAAGAAATGGAATAAAAAAAAAAAAATCATGGGAATGGTTGGGTGGAAAATGCAAATGTGGAGTTTCTATTGTGACTCAGCAGTAAGGATCCCAAGTAGTACCCAAGAGGTTGTGGGTTCCATGCCTGGCCCTGCTCCGTGGGTTGAGGATCCAGTGTTGCCATGAGCTGCAGTGTAGGTTGCAGACACGGCTCGGATCTGGCGTGGCTGTGGCTGTGGTGTAGGCTGGTGGCTGCAGCTCTGATTGGACCCCTAGCCTGGGAACTTCCATATGCTGCAGGCACGGCCCTTAAATTAAAAAAAAAAAAGAAAAAGAAAAAGAAAAGGAACAAAATGCAAATGCTTTTGGATCCAGCCTCTGACCTAACAAGAGAAATGGCCTGGGTATTGACTTGGCAAAATGGTGAACCCAAGCTGGGTCTAAAGTTTGACCAGCCCTGATCAATCAATAGTTACTACATCGAAATCCTTGCTTGGCCATGTCACATGTTCTGAGTTTTCCAAAAGTCAAAAACTAGGATAGTTTTTTTTTTTTTTTTGGTCTTTTTAGGGCCACACTCACAGGATATGGAGTTTTGCGGGATATGGAGGGTCCCAGGCTGGGGGTGAATTGGAGCCACAGCTGCTAGCCTATACCACAGCAACACCAGATCCGAGCTACATGTGTGACCTACACCACAGCTCAGGGAAACACCAGATCCTTAACCCACTGAGAGAGGCCAGGGATTGAACCTGCATCCTCATGGATACAAGTCAGATTCATTTCTGCTGAGTCAAAACGGGAACTCCTCTTTTTTTTTTTTTTTTTAAATGGCCACAATTGTGGCAGAAGGACATTCCTGAGCCAGGGATTGAATCTGAGCCACAGGTGTGGCAATGTTGAATCCTTCAACACATTGTGCCTAATTAGGGATTGAACCAACACCTCCTCAGTGACTTGAGCTGCTGCAGTCAGGTTCTTAACCCATTGCACCACAGTGGGAACTCATTGGATACTTTGAGTAATATGAAAATTAAAACCCAACACTCAAATCTTATATTTAAAATTTGACAGCCAATTCAAAAAATTTAAATCACACTTCGGGTCCAGGAAAAGATAGCTGCAGGCCAGAGTTTAGCAGTGGACACCACTTTGCAATAGCTGATGTGTTGGAGAAGAGTGAGTGCTCTGAGTTAATGTCCAGGCGCCATCGCCTATAAGCTGCATGATCTTGGCAAGTATTAACTTCCTTGTTTTTTTGTTTTTCGGGTTTTTTTTTTTTTTTTTTTTTTGTCTTTTTGCCTTTTCTAGGGCCGCTCCCACAGCATATGGAGGTTCCCAGGCTAGGGGTCGAATCAGAGCTGTAGCCACCGGCCTGCGCCAGAGCCACAGCAAGCAGGATCCACGCCACGTCTGCAACCTACACCACAGCTCACGGCAATGCCGGATCCTTAACCCGCTGAGCAAGACCAGGGATCGAACCCGAAACCTCCTGGTTCCTAGTCAGATTCGTTAACCACTGAGCCACGATGGGAAATCCCCATAACTTCTGAGTCTCCTTTTATAAGGATGGTATTGCAGCATGAGATACACACAATGTAACCAATAAATGCTGTAACTGTTGATTGCATCCTCATTTTATCTTCTTTGTATCATCATCATTGGGATATTGTGATTTATGATAAGAAATAAATATTTGGTTAGTGTCCCTGTTACTGAGACAAAGAGCTCCTAAAGTGCTTGGAATTTCCTAAGTGATGAGAGCAAGAAAGGGATCTTTTTTTTTTTTTTTTGTCTTTTTGCCATTTCTTGGGCTGCTCCTGAGGCATATGGAGGTTCCCAGGCTAGGAGTCGAATCGAAGCTGTAACCACCGGCCTACACCACAGCCATAGCAACAGCGAGATCCGAGCTACGGCTGCAACCTACACCGAAGCTCACGGCAACGCCGGATCCTTAACCCACGGAGCAAGGTCAGGGATCGAACCCGCAACCTCATGGTTCCTAGTCGGATTGGCTAACCACTGTGCCAGCCGGGAAGTCCAAGAAAGGGATCTTTTGTTATGTTAATGAGGGAACTTTTGGGAAGGCGCCTAATGATGGGGGCTGGTTGCCAGTAGAGACTAATACCAGGTACCACCCTCTGAGTCCTTGGGCTTTGGAGGAAAAGGCTTTTCCTTTAGCCTCCCAGGCCTCCCAAGCCTGACTCATGGGTTCATGTTTAGGAAATATTGTTACAGCCAAAGACTAGTTAAAACAGTCTCCATGATGCTATGGCCTGCCTTGGCCATGAACTTATTACTAGTCTTTCCTTTCTAGTTAGAGTTATATTGCACCTAGTGTTTTCATTTGTAATTGGAACCCTCCCCAACACCACTTCCCTGTAAGCAATCTTCATTCCAGAGAGAAGGTCAAGGAACGATAATGACAATGACAATCAGAAGCCATCACCGGACCGACTGAAGTGGCCTTGAGGACTCTGGAATGATCTATGGAGGGAGGATAATGTAGACGCCTTAATCAATAACCCTATCTTTCCAGCTAAACCTTTTTTTTTTTTTTTTTTTGGCTTTTTGCCTTTTCTAGGGCCGCTCTTTCAGCATATGGAGGTTCCAGGCTAGGGGTCTAATCAGAGCTGTAGCTGCCGGCCTGCGCCAGAGCCACAGCAACTTGGGATCCGAGCTGTGTCTGAAACCCACACCATAGCTCACAGCAACGCCGGATCCTTAACCCGCAACCTCATGGTTCCCAGTCAGATTCATTAACCACTGTGCCACGATGGGAACTCCTCCAGCTAAACCTTTAAGACTCCTTGCTATCTTCTCTCAAGACAGGACAAGGTTTTGAGGCTGCCATGGCCTCCTTTGCCTGACAAAGCCATAAAGCTGTTCTTCCTGCTTCACCCACATCTCTGTCTCCGAGTCTTAATTGGTGCCTGTGGACAGAAGCTGGTTTCTGCTACCTCAGCGCTGCAGCTCAGGTTCACGGCTGTGGTGCAGGTTCAATCCCTAGTAACAAAACCCGAAACCTACACGTTGAGATTGGGTGCAGCCTCTTCCTTATCATCACTAAATCCTGGTTTTCTCATGATTTCCAATAGGTCATCTCAGGTCCCATTTATATTACAGTGTATCTTTTTGTTCTCACCATATGTATTATTTATTTATTTATTTGTTTGTTTGTTTATTTATTTATTTATTTATGTCTTTTGTCATTTAAAGGCCGCACCCACAGCATATGGAGTTTCCCAGGCTAGGGGTCCAATTGGAGCTGTAGCTGCTGGCCTATGCCACAGCCACAGCAAGGCCAGATCCCAGCCACGTCTGCGACCTGGATCCTTAACCCACTGAGCGAGGCCAGGGATCGAACCCACAACCTCATGGTTCCTAGTCAGATTCGTTTCGACTGTGCCATGGCCGGAACTCCTCACTATCCTTATTTTAATTAAGACTTTTGTCTAAAAATAGTACAGAGATTCCTCAAAAAAAAAAAAAATGGAACTACCACGTGATCCAGTAATCCCACTCCTGGGTGTTTATCCAACACTAATTGGAAAAGACACATGAACCCCAATGCTCACAGAAGTATTATTCATAAGAATCAAGATATGGAGGTAACCTAAGGGTCCATCAATAGACAGATGGACACACATATACGTACTACGGAATACAACTCAGCCACATGGAAGAACAAAATTCTGCCATTTGCAACAAGTTAGATGGACCTAGAAGGTATTATTTATACTCAGGGAGATAACTGAGATAAGGAAAGACAAATACTCTATGTTATCATTTAAATGTGGAATCTAAAAAATAAAACAAAAGAATAGGGAGTTCCCGTCGTGGCACAGTGGTTAACGAATCCCACTAGGAACCATGAGGTTGCGGGTTCGGTCCCTGCCCTTGCTCAGTGGGTTAAGGATCCGGCGTTGCTGTGAGCTGTGGTGTAGGTTGCAGACGCGGCTCAGATCCCGAGTTGCTGTGGCTGTGGTGTAGGTCGGTGGCTACAGCTCCAATTGGACCCCTAGCCTGGGAACCTCCATATGCCGCTGGAGCGGCCCAAGAAAAGGCACAAAAACAACAACAAAAAAGAATAAATGTAACAAAACAGAAATAGATGCACCGATGTAGAGAATAAACTAGTGGTTACCAGTGAGAAGAAGGAAGGGGAAGGGATAAGATATGGGTAAGGGATTAAGAGATAAAAACTACAATGTATAAAATAAATACGCTACAAGGATATATTGTACAGGAAAATAGAGACATTATTTTGTCATAACTTTAAATGAAGCGAAATCTATAAAAATATTGAATCAGTATGTTGTAGACCTGATAACTAATATGATACTGCAAATCCGTTATACTTCAATTTAAAAAAAAAAAGACTTGGAGTTCCTGTCATGGCACAGTGGTTAACGAATCTGACTGGGAACTGTGAGGTTGCAGGTTCGATCCCTGGCCTTGCTCCCTGGGTTAAGGATCTGGCGTTGCTGTGTGCTGCGGTGTAGGTTGCAGACGCAGCTCTGATCCTGCATTGCTGTGGCTCTGGTGTAGGCCACTGGCTACAGCTCCGATTCGAGCGCTGGCCTGGGAACCTCCATATGCCGCAGGAGTGGCCCTAGAAAAGGCAAAAAGACAAAAAAAAAAAAAAAAAAAGACTTTTGTCATTAACTTCTTTATAAGGGATTTTTGGCAACTTGACCTAAGACTCTCTCCAGTAAACCAAATCCTTTGCCCATGAGTTGCTCTGGGCTCCCCATAATTGTATAGGAGGCCCAGATAGTGATAGATTCTGAGAAAACACCTGAAGCCATCTCTCCATGAAGTTTAATGACTTTGACTCACACAGTGTATGAGATATTTCAGCAGGGCATGGGGTACAGATGGTACAGTGGAGGGCTTTACAGAGAAGACAGAGGAGCCAGGGGACTCAGCTCAAAGGTCTGACTGTTCTTTGACCCCTGGACTCAAGGGGGCTGTTGAGGGGGGGGTCTACAGGTCATGCTCCCCATCCTGAACCTGGAGCCTCAGCAGTCTTTACGGAAGCTGTCCAGTGACCTTGCATCCCCTAGAACCTGAGGGCCAGGTGCTGGCTGGGGAGAGTTGCGGACAGTTAGAGAGAGGAGGTGAACAGGGCTTGCCTGGAAACCAGGCAGGGTGAAGCTGCATGAAACTGCCCCAGAAACCACTGCTCAGGGAGTTTTATTTTTGTGTTATTATTCCTTGCCTGTCCACAGGGAAGCAGATGAGAGTAACACACTAATGAAAGAAAGGATGTGATGGAAGTGATGGAATATTCCTGAGTTCAGCTGTCTTCCCCCTGCTGTAGACTCTTGCTTCTATTCTGAGATGCTCCTGGATGGAGGCACATCTCAGAGGCACCTGCCCTTGTTTCTGTCCTTTAGGCAACTATGACCCCTTGCCTCCTAAATATGTTCTTTCCTTCTCCCCAGGAAAAAGGCTCCATGGCTTCTAACTGCATTTCCCAGCCTCCCTTGCAGCAAGGTGTGATCCTATGATGTGATTATCGCAGTGGCAATGAGGATAACTCCCCATCTACTTCCTCTTGTCCCTCTTTCCCCAGGGTCATAAAGTGGGCATGGCAGTGACCAGGTCTAACCATGAAGATGAGGGGATTCTGAGACCACAGACGGCAAGAACCCAGATCCTGGCAGAAGTGTATGGAGTTGATCTTCCCACCAATTTGGATGGTTCTCCTGGGGATTATTATGGGAATGCACCTTTTCTGTCTTCTTTAAGTTTCTTAGGAGCCCCTTTGATAAAGCAGTCTGGCCTTTACCCAACTCAGTGGTTCTCCAAGTCTAGTCGTTTGACCAACATCTTCAGCAGCATCTTCTGGGAATGTGTTAGAAAGCAAGTTCTCATGGATGGATGAATGAATAAAGATGTAAACACAGTTGTCCCTCAGCATCCACAGAAAATAGGTTCCCAGGGCCACTGTGGGTACTCAAATCCACTGAAGCTCAAGTTCCTTATATAAAAGAGTGCAAGTCCCTTATATAAAAGAGTGCTGTGCAGAGACATGAAACCTGCAAGTAAGGAGGCCCAATTGTGCATACAATGGACCATTGTTTAGCTATCAAAAGAACATTTGCAACATTGTGGCAGAACTTGAGAGCATGATGTTAAGTGCAATAAGTCAGCTAGAGAGACCAATACTCTATGATCTCATATGCGGAATCTAAAATAACCAAACTCACAGCAACAGAGAGGGGTGAGGAAATGGGAAACAGGTACAAACTTCCAGCATATGTTCTGCCAAGGCCATGGGCAGCGTGGTAATTACAGTTAACAATAATGTATTATATACTTAATTACAGTTAACAATAATATACTATATACTTAATTAGAGTTAACAATAATGTCTTATATACTTAATTGCAGTTAACAATAATGTACTATATACTTAATTACAATTACCAATAACGTATTAGATACTTAATTAGAGCTAACAGTAATGTATTATATACTTGAAAGTTACCAGGAGGTGTTAACTGAACTTATTGTTATATTAGTATCACGATATAAATGTATGTCAAATTATCCTGTTGTACAATATTCATAGCAGCACTGTTTACAGTAGTCAAGACATGTAAACGATGCAAATGACCATCAACATATAAATGACACCAGAGAAGATATGGTGGGTGTGTGTGCGAGCGCGCGCATATAAAATGGAATACTATTCAGCCATGAAAAGAATGAAATAACATAATTTGCAGCCACAAGGATAGACCTAGAGATTATCATTCTACGTGAAGTAAGTCAGAGAAAGACAAATACTGTATAATAATACTTGTATGTGAAATACATAAATGGGAGAAGGGGTAAATTAGGAGTTTTAGATTAGCAAATACAAACTACTGTATATAACTAAACAACAAAGTCTTATTATTTCTCCTAAGGAGCTATATTCAGTATCTTGTAATAAACTATAAAGGAAAACAATCTGAAAAAGAAAAAAATATATATATATCACTGCATCACTTTACACCAGAAACTAACACAACGTTGTTAAATACTTCAATTTAAAAAATAAAATATTGCACAGCCAAGGAAACCATAAAAAAAAAATAGGCAACTTACAGAATGGGAGAAAATAATTTCTAACGATGCAACTGATAAGGGCTTAATCTCTGAAATATACAAACAGCTTATACAACTCAACAGCAAAAAAGCCAACAACCCAATGGAAAAATGGGCAGAAGACCTGAATAGACATTTCTCCAAAGAAGATATCCAGATGGCCAAAAAGCACACGAAAAAATGCTCCATATCATTGATTATTATTAGAGAAATGCAAATCAAAACTACAACGAGGTACCACCTCACACCAGTCAGAATGGCCATCATTAATAAGTCCACAAATAACAAATGCTGGAGAGGGTGTGGGGAAAGGGAACCCTCCTACACTGTGGTGGGAATGTAGACTGGTACAACCACATATGAAGATACCTCAGAAAACTAAATATAGAACTACCATATGACCCAGCAATCCCATGCTTGGGTGTATATCCAGACAAAACTTTCCTTGAAAAAGACACATGCACCCACATGTTCATTGCAGCACTAGTCACAATAGCCAAGACATGGAAATAACCCAAATGTCCATTGACAGATGAATGGATTAAGAAGATGTGGTATATATACACAATGGAATACTACTCAGCCATAAAAAAGAACAAAATAGTGCCATTTACAGCAACAGAGGTGGAACTAGAGACTCTCATACTAAGTGAAGTAAGTCAGAAAGAGAAAGACAAATACCATATGATATCACTTATATCTAGAATATAATATATGGCACAAATGAACCTTTCCACAGAAAAGAAATACATGGACTTGGAGAATAGACTTGTGGTTGCCAAGGGGAAGAGGGAGGGAGTGGGATGGACTGGGAATTTGGAATTAATAGATGCAAACTATTGCCTTTGGAATGGATAAGCAATGAGATCCTGCTGTGTAGCACTGGGAACTATATCGAGTCGCTTATGATGGAGCATGATAATGTGAGAAAAAAATGTATATATGTATGTGTGACTGGATCATCTTTCTGTATAGTAGAAAATTGACAGAACACTCTAGACCAGCTATAGTGGAAAACATAAAAATCATTAAAAAAATAAAAAAATAAAAGAAACGTGAAAAGCCATGTTGTATACCTTAAATTTATGCAATGTTCTGTTTTTGTTTTAAGATAATTCTAAACTCACATAGTTGTAAGGAATAACACAGAGAAATCTTTTGTACACATTTCCCAGTTTTACCCCAATGGTAACATTTAGCAAAGCTGTAGAATAATATCATTACAAGAACACCGACATTATACGATCCACAGATTTTACTCCGATTCTCCCAGTTTTACTCATATTCATTTACGTGCATATGTTGTATGTATTTAGTTCTGTACAATTTTATCACACTTGTAGGTTTGTGTATCCCCTGCCACAGTCAAGACACCAAAAGGTCCCACTACTACCCTTTTACAACCACACCCACCTCCCTCTGCCCAGCAACCAATCCTTGCCCCTACCAGATTTATTGAGATATAATTGACATAAAACATCGTGTAAGTTTAAGGTTTTTTAGTTTGTTTGTTTTGTTCTGCGTTTTTGTTTTTTTGGCCATACCTGTGGCATGCAAAAGTTCCCAGGCCAGGGACAGAAGCTTCACCAGAGAAGCAACCCAAGCTGCTGCAGTGACAACTCTAGGTCCTTAACCTGCTGGGCCACCAGGGAACTCCCCTATGAGGTGCAACATGTGGATCTGATACATGCATATATTGCAAAATCATTATCATCATAGCATCAGCTACAACATCTCCATCCCATCCCATCCTTACAATTTTTTTTGTGTGTGGTGAAAATGTTATCAGTTATTTTTTTTAAAATAAGCTCTCCAGTTAATTCTGATGTGCTAGAGTTTGAAATGCAGGGATACTTTGTTCTATAAAAAATTATTGCTGGAGTTCCTGTCATGGCTCAGTGGTTAACAAATCCGCCTAAAAACCACGAGGTTGCAGGTTCGATCCCTGGCCTTGCTCAGTGGGTTAAGGATCTGGCGTTGCCATGAGCTGTGGTGTACGTTGCAGACATAGCTCAGATCCTGCACTGCTGTGGCTCTGGCATTGGCCGGTGGCTACAGCTCTGATTCAACCCCTAGCCTGGGAACCTCCATATGCCTCAGAAGCAGCCAAAGAAATGGCAAAAAGACCAAAAAAAAAAAAAAAATTGCTGTCCCATTTCTGCCCTGTGACTGTGCTAGGCATTGCGCTAAATCACTTTACATGTGTTGTGTCATCCATTGAAGTAGGTACAAGTATTATCTTTCACCACAGACTCTGAATGCCCTCTACAGGGCAAGAGAAGTGATGGCAAATAAGACAGAAATAGTTGCACAATTATTAACTGGCAAAGTTGCAATTTGACTCCAGGGCCATCTGACTCCAGGAACCAGGCTCTTACCCATGAGTCTACACTGAATTTCTGGTTCCAGCACAAAAATCTAAATAAGAGTATACCTGGTTTTTGAAGCGGAGGCCTACCTGGTCCTTGAGAAAGACCATCACAGGGTCTCTGCCCCACAGGGGTGCTTTCCTCACTATTTCTGTTTCTTTCTTTCTTTCTTTTTCTTTCTTTTTTTTTTGTCTTTCCAGAGCCACACCATGGTATAGGGAGGTTCCCAGGCTAGGGGTCTAATCGGAGCTGTAGCTGCCAGCCTAACGCCAGAGCCACAGCAATTTGGGATCTGAGCTGCGTCTACGACCTACACCACAGCTCACAGCAACGCCAGATCCTTAACCCACTGAACAAAGCCAGAGATCGAACCCGCAACCTCATGGTTCCTAGTCGGATTCGTTAACCACTGCGCCACGATGGGAACTCCAGCTCACTATTTCTAATGAAATTTAATCTCACGAAGGTGAGATACTTCAGTCCTCCTGGGAAATGGCCAACCATGTAGAAGGAATTCAACAAAGCCTTAGTCAGAGGGGGTTTTTTGGTTTGTTTTTGTCTTCTTAGGGCCCTACCCATGGCCCGTGGGAGTTCCCAGGCTAGGGATTGACTCGGAGCTGCAGGTGCTGGCCACGGCCACAGCCACAGCAATGCCAGATCCAAGACGCCTCTGCAACCTACACCACAGCTCATGGCTTAACCCACTAAGCGAGGCCAGGGATCAAACCCACATTCTCATGGATACTTGGCGGGTTTGTTACTGCTGAGCCACAACAGGAACCCCCAAGTCATAGGGTTTTAAGCTTAAATTCCATTTAAGAAATTCTTCTAGGAGTTCCTGTTGTGGCTCAGTGGTAACAAACCTGACTAATATCTGTGAAGATGTGGGTTTGATCCCTGGCCTCGCTCAATGGGTTAAAGATCCAGAGTTCCTGGAGCTGTGGTGTAGATCTCAGATGCAGCTCGGACCCCATGTTGCTATGGCTGTGGTGTAGACCAACAGCGGCAGCTCTGATTCAACCCCTAGCCTGGGAACTTCCTTATGCTGCAGGTGTGGCCCTACAAAAAAAGAAAAGAAATTTCTTCTAGGTGTTCTCTTATTAAATGGGTTAAAGATCTAGTGTTTTCACCTCTGTGGCTTGGGTCACCGCTGTGGCGCAAGTTCAATCCCTCGCTGGGGAATTTCCACATGCCATGGGCAAGGCCAAAATGAATAAATAAATAAAATAAATTCTTCTAGCTGAGCAGCTCCTTTTATGGATGGGAAAAGGCAGATTAGGCAGGGCCGTGTCTCCTCTTTTTGGTGGAACACTGGGGCTCTGGGCTGGTTAACTGGCTTCTCAGAGGGAGCCCAGGGAGCACAGGGTACCTGGGTTTCAGTGACAAGACCCTAGCCTTGGAAGCCCCACAGTCAGCCCTGTCCCCTGGGGTCTCCAGTGAGAGTGGAGTGAATGAATACTGAGCTGTAACTGGGTGCTAGAATTGAATTATTAAGATACTTACTTCTGGGAGTTCCCATCATGGCGCAGCGGAGACAATCTGACTAGGAACCATGAGGTTGCGGGTTTGATCCCTGGCCTCGTTCAGTGGGTTAAGGATCCGGCGTGATCATGAGCTATGGTGTAGGCCACAGATGCAGCTCGGATCTGGCGTTGCTGTGGCTGTGGCGTGGACCCATGGCTGTAGCTCCGATTAGACCCCTAGCCCGGGAACCTCCATATGCCTCGAGTGTGGCCCTAAAAAAAAAAAAAGATACTTACTTCTGGAATAGACAAGTAAATCTTGGGTAGCTTAAGCCTTCAAGAGAACCCCCCAACTTTAATTTTGGGTGTGTTTGTCAGCTGGGGGTGTACCATGGGGACAGGTAAGGTAAGTTCTGTCCCAAGATGGAAGAGACTTCACACACAGGCACTGTATCTTTCACTTGTTGGGTACCTTTCATGTCCTTGAGCTAAACAATCGATACACCTGGAGTCCCCATTGTGGCTCAGCGGAAATGAATTTGACCAGCATCCATGAGGACGCAGGTTCGATCCCTGGCCTCGCTCATTGGGTTAAGGATCCAGCGTTTCCGTGAGCTGTAATGTAGATCACAGACTCAGTTTGGATCTGGTGTTGCTGTGGCCGTGGTGTAGGCGAGCATCTGCAACTGATTCAACCCCAAGCCTGGGAACCTCCATATGTTGCAGGTGTGGCCCTAAAAAGACAAAAAGAAAAAAAAAAATTGATACACTTTGCTGCAGCTCTCCCATGAGGCTGTAACCGAGCAGGACCCTATGGGGCCTTCCTGGGGGTAGGCCTTTCCCATACATCCTCTGCTTTAAGGGCCCTCTGAAGTTTAACCTGTGTCTTGCTGGTGGTTTACAGGAAAATCGTGACCTGACCTCTGTGGACAACTGCAAGAACAAAGGAAAGTTTTGTTTTTTTTTTCTTTTACGGGCCACACCCGTGGCATATGGAAGTTCCCAGGCTAGGGGTCGAATCAGAGCTGCAGCTGCTGGCCTACACCACAGCCACAGCAATGCGGGATCCGAGTTATATTTGTAACCTACACTACAGCTCATGGCAATGCCAGATCCTTAACTCAGTGAGCAAGACCAGGGATCAAACCCGCAACCTCATGGATACTAGTCATGTCCATTACTGCTAAGCCACAACAGGAACTCCCAAGAACAAAGGATTTCTGCCCCAAGAAGTTTGCAGCAACCCACCACACCCCTCTCTCACGTTGTCTTTAAAAACACTTTGCAATTTTGGTTCAGGGAGTTCAGGACATTTTGGGGGTACAAGCCACCTGTCTCCTTGCATGGCCCTGCAAGAAAGCTTTCTCTGGGGAGTTCCCGTCATGGCTCAGTGGTTAACGAATCCGACGAGGAACCATGAGGTTGCAGGTTCGATCCCTGGCCTTGCTCAGTGGGTTAAGAATCCAGAGTTGCCATGAGCTGTGGTGTAGGTTGCAGATGCGGCTTGGATCCCACGTTGCTGTGGCTGTGGTGCAGGCCAGCAGCTACAGCTCCGATTCGACCCCTAGCCTGGGAACCTCCATATGCCACAGGAGTGGTCCTAGAAATGGCAAAAAGACAAAAAAAAAAAAAAAAAAAAAAAAAAAAAGAGAGAAAGCTTTCTCTGTGCCAAACTCCAATATTTCAATTTGTTTGACCGCATGGTGCATCGGGCATGGGGACACGGGCTAACAAGACCATTGCAACAACCATCGGACACAGGAGTCCCTATCATTTCCAGCCCACATTGTGGGCATATGAAAATGGAGACCCAGGGGCTTGAGCCAAATTCCCACTTTCTTGGGATGGGTTCCATGTCCTAACCCCTGTGCCAGGCACCTTACCCTTAAAGAGCCCAGAGAAAGTGGAAGACTATTCTTTGGTTCATCTTAGAAGTCCAATCCTTGAGTCGCCAGGTCCCTGAATGGGGTCGTTTCCTGCACATACACCTCGTTAGCACACCTGGCAGATATTCGGAATTTCCTAGCGACCGGGTCATCCTGTTTTCCCACCCAGATGTGCCCCTTCTCTACACAAACTTACGGAGCCGTGACACTCACCTCCACTCCCATGGAAGCAATCAGGGAACTGGGGCCCAGAGAGGGCAGGGGCTGTGCCTAAGATCACACAGCCCAGGAGCCTCCCTGCCAGGAAGCGCACCTGGGCGGGCAAAGCTTTGGTGCGGAAGCGCAGCACTTGCCCCACTACCAAGCTGCTCCTCTCCTTATTAGAGACACCGTGTAATTAAGTGCTCGGGAGTTGCCATCATTCAAAATACATTTGACACCGCAATCAACCCAAGACACCATCCATAATGGAGCCATGACAGGAGAACGGCCCCCCCGGCAGGTGCAAGATCCTATTGGTCTCTGTCCATCATCACCGCTACTGGCTCTGTATCTCCATGATCTCCCCCATAAGACTTATTTACAGCGACAGTAAATGAGAGATGAAGGGATATATTACCTGCTTATGTATAACATAGATTCCACGCCCATGCCCGTCACAGCTCAGAGGATGGCTGTGGTGAAAGGATCCAAGTTGTTTCATCATTTTCAAACGGGCCAACTACCATCCTGGTCATCTGTATACTGTTTAGTAGGTTTTCTTGTTTGCTTGCTTTTTAGGCATATGGAGGCATATAGAGGTTCCCAGGCTAAGGGTTGAATCCCAAGCCACAGCCACAGCCACACAGGATCCGAGCCGCCATGCAGGATCCGAGCCGCGTCTGCAACCTATACCGCAACTCACGGCAAGGCCGGATCTTTAACCCACTGAGCAAGGCCAGGGATCGTACCCGCCACCTCATGGTTCCTAGTCGGATTTGTTAACCACTGAGCCACGATGGGAATTCCTATTGGTATTGTTATCATCTCCATGTATGTAGGGGAGAAAACAGGTTCAGAGAGGTTACGTACCTTTCCCAGGGTCACACAGCCAGGGCAAATCTAGGCTATTTGACTCCAGGCTCCCTGCCTTTGGCCGCTATATGGCCCTGCCTCCGTGTGAGTCTGGGGTTGAGGGAAGCTTTCTAGGGGAAGGGAGACACGATATGAGATTTAAAGAACCCCAGGAGGTGGGGGGAAAAGCATTCCATTCAGAGGGAACAGCATGTACAGAAGCAAGAGGCACAGTTGGGAAAGGGATTGAAAGTGACGGGTGGGGGAGCAGAGGGCTGGGGTGGAGAGGAGGCTGGAGGGTCCAGCAGGGCCACATGCTGGGTCTGCAGGGATGGTGGGTTCCGAGCAGAGCCGTGGCAGGGTCTGACCTGGGTTTTGAAGGTCTTCCTCGGCTGCTGTGTTCAGGGAGTGGGCTTGAGAAGAGGAAAGGATAAGATAGGAAGAAACTTCAGTGCTGAGAGCACTGGCTCTGGTGGGAAACTATTTAGGAGGCACAGCTGTCAGGATGTGGTGATGGGGCCAGGTGATGGGTGACACATCGCTTGCCACCACGTGTCTGGCCTTCTCGGGAATTAACCCAAAGGTTGTGGGTGGACCACCCTGGAGCCTGTCGGGAAGGGCTGCTGATCTCACCCTACCCTTCCTTGAACCTGAAAGCCCTGGTCCCTGCTTAGGGTCCTAGCTGCAAAGCCCAGGAGAAATCATGATGCTGTCTGGCTCTGCTGACAGCCCACTGTTTGTGCTCTCAGATGCCTCTAACTCACAGATAATTAATGTCAGCTGGCTGTCACTGCAGCCAGGCTAATCACAGCGCGTAGGGGCAGGCACACAGGTCGATGAGCAGCCCAGGGATCTGTCAGCCCCAGGAAAGGGCGCGTCACTTGGCCGGTCACGGGGGAGTGTGCCATGAATTTTAGCACGTGCCTGTCTGCTTGGGAGTCACGGGCAGTCTCCAGCCCATGGGTGTCAGATGCTCAAGGTCACATCGGCAGGTCTGGGGACCCAGGCTGGACAGAGGGAGAGGGAAGAGGAGGGGAGTCTCTTCCCTGTGTGGGCTCCCCTTTCCCAAGTGTAAGCCACCATTTCTTCTACTCCAGACCCCGTGCTGTGCTCACCGTTCAGATAATTAAGTGCGTTTGCACAGCGCTGAAGTGCTTTCTGCAGTCACACAGAGACACGCTGGTGGCTCCCCAGACATTTCTGTCTCTGCCATTCCCTCTTTGCCTTCCTCTCGGCAGCAACTTTTGCTCAGTGCGATTTCCTGACCCCTTAATGCCACCCTCCCTGGCTCATGAGCCATGAAGTTCAACTCTCCATTCAGCCCGCTCTTTCCAAGGAGGTGGTGTCTGCCTTTGTTCCAAAAGCACATGGCGCAACCCTCTAGGACACTGATTCCTTCTTTCATTCATTCAGCAAATCAGCATCGAACTCCCACTGAGCACAAGGGAAAATGGGGGATCAAAAGGAGCCAGGGAGCACAGAGTCTGCTGGGCAAGAATGATGTTAATTACAATGTGTCAATGAGAGTGGTGTTAATTACAGCGTGTGGGCAGATCTCCTTTCCATGGTGCCTTTTTGCCTCTGTTTCCATTTCTAGGACCCTGATCCCATGGGAATCGCTTTGAGATCAGGGACTGTCCCATTTATGTCTGCCTTTTCAGTGCCCAGCACAGTATATTTGTTGCAGAAACTGTGGCAGCGGAATTTGACAGGCAGCACTCAGAGATGTGGAATGGCCAGGTTTATTCAGCACCAGTGAGGGCTCAGGGGAGTCGCCTTCAGACTCTGAGCGCCAGGTCTTCGTTCTGGGTCGCTTTAATATAATACAGACCTCTGGGTCTTGTCATTCCTCCCCCTGCCCCCAGCAAGCAGTCCTCCCCCTTCCCTGAGCAGACAGAGTTCCTGCCTAAGCAGCCCAGCAAGCAATATTACAAAAGCTGAACTGACAAGCAATGCTTGGAGCTCCGTTTTCAGGGCTGCTAGCAAAGACATAAGGCACTTAATTGCTACAAGATTACAAGAACGATGGTATGTGGTGGGCAAAGCTGCTGACAGGCACTTAGCTGCCTTCTCAGTCCTGGGCAGGGGGTGTGGGGGGGTGTTCTTTAGTTAAAACTCTTACTTCATATTCACAGTGAATATATATATACACATTTTTTTTTGTCTTTTAAGGGCCGCACCAGTGGCATATGGAGGTTCCCAGGCTAGGGGTCTAATCGAAGCTGTAGCCGCTGGCCTACACCACAGCCACAGCAATGCCAGATCCGAGCCGCATCTGCGACCTCAGCTCACGGCAATGCGGGATCCTTAACCCACTGCACAAGGCCAGGGATCGAACCTGCAACCTCATGGTTCCTAGTTGGATTCATTTCCACTGCGCCAAGCTGGGAACACCTCACAGTGAATATGTAATGAGAAGCAGAGTGAATGGAATAAATGAGAGCTGGAGTCACAGACTCAGGATGATTCATTCAGAGAACGGCCTGGTGTCCCAGCTCCCCGAGGTATGATGTTGTGACACCAAGTATATTGTGACGGAGCTAACACAGTCATTTGGAAGAATACTCAGGTGCATCAGATATGATATGAGTCAAGGGCAGGGTCCCTCCTTTTGAGACAGGCTGGGACCTGAGACCTGGGACCCTTGCTGCAAGTGGCTGCAATTCTTGCACCTGGACAAACATTTCCTTAAGCAACAAAATACAAAGAAACCACAAGGGATGAAAAATAACTGTGCACATGCGCAGTTGGGGCAAAGTACGGGCAAGAAGATACAAAAACCTAAAGATCCAGCTGCCACTTCTGAAGGGTTGAGGGCGAACGCCGGGTATCAGAAGCAAAGGCAGGGTACTACGCATGCCCCCTGCCCGCCCCACCCCCAAAGGGGTGGGCAGACCACCTGCTCCACCCCTCTGGCCTGACCCCTGGATCCACCCCTACCCTTGCCCCATACAGTGAATCAGCTCCCCACCCCTCCCGCCGCCCCTCAGTGAGCGAGCAAGCAAGGGAACCTTGTTGTCGTCCCCCCCACCGCACCCCACTGTAGCAGAGGCCCCAATAAAGCCTTGCTTGAATTTTCCTGTCTGGCCTCTTATCAATTTCTATTGATTAAGGAATACCAAGAACCCAGCTCGGTAACACTTTGAGGGGCTGGGTGCCCAGGCAAAACCTCACAGATACCCGTTCTTAAGCATCTATTACATGCCTAGCAGAGTGCCCAGGGCACAAGGGATTGAAGATGAGTGGCCGGCTGAATGCTGGGAGATGAGAGGCAGGGCGAAGCGCCAAGGAACGTCACGTTGCCTACCAGTGGAGTGCAAGGAAACTAGAGGAAAAGAATCAGTGAGGGAGTGAGCTCCCCATCCGGGAGGGTATTCAAAGACATTGTAGAAGATGCCCTTGCAGGAGATGCTGCATTCCCAGTTGGAGCAGGCAATCTGAAAGCTAAGTTGGATTAGCCTCTGCCGTGGGTCTCCCAGGGGAGGCGACCTGGGGTGGGGTTAGGAGCCCTGGTCTTGGAATCAAACAGACCTGTGATTAAGTCCTGATTTGGGTCTCTCAAGAGTTGGGCAATAGTGAGAGTCATGGAACTTCTTCGATCCTTAGTTTTCCCCTCTGTAAAATGGGGCGAATGATGCTTATGTGATAAACACCTGCAAAGTACAGGGTATGGGCTTGACAAACAGGAGCCACCCAAGTTATTTGTAAAGGATCAGAGGCCAGTGCAGGGAACTGGACCAGTGCTTGGGGGATGGGAAAGTGGGTGGAGTATGTAAGGCTGCACGTGCTGGGGGTGGAGCAGGTGCTTCCCCCCAACCCCACCCGGCCCCATCCCCTGCCCAGGGTAAAGCTGGAAGAGGGCTGCCCAGGGCAAGGTGGAAGATGGCCAGTGAACACCAGTGAGCAGAGGGCTGCGAGGGGTGCAGGGGGGTGGGGTGAGTTGGGGGAGGGCTTGCTGAGGCTCCTTCTGATGGACAGCCGAGTGCAGGTTCCAGCTCTCAACTCAAGTTTTTTTTTTTTTTTTTTTTTTTTGGTCTTTTTGCTTTTTCTAGGGCTGCACCAGCAGCACATGGAGGTTCCCAGGCTAGGGGTCCAATCGGAGCTGTAGCCATGGGCCTACGCCAGAGCCACAGCAATGCGGGATCCAAGCTGCATCTGCAACCTACACCACAGTGCACGGCAACGCCGGATCCTTAACCCACGGAGCAAGGCCAGGGATCGAACCTTCAACCTCATGGTTCCTAGTCGGATTTGTTAACCACTGAGCCACGGCGGGAACTCTTCTCAACTCATTTTGACTTCTGACGGCTGCAGGGCTGACGGCTGGCTTCTGTCCTCTTCCAGTTCTGGGGTGCTCTGTGTTTCTGGGATCCTGGTTATCAGCAAGTCATTCCTACCTGCCCATCTGCTTTGTTTCCCCCTTCCCCTAGGGCAGAAGTCTCCTCATTCATTTGTTTCTCTCTTTTTAAGTCAGCAAACCCTCCTGAGAACTGCTTTCGGGCTGGCGTCTTGCCTAGGGCTGGTGCTGCAGAAATGCAACAAAATGGAGCAAACAGCATCCCTACCCTCAAGAACCTCTAGCTTGGAGGTGGAAGTAGCGATGTGGCAGGCAGTTGTCATACAGTGTGACAACTAAGGCTGCAAATACAACTGTGGAGTTTACACTGCATGCTCATTGCATGTGAGTTACCTTATTGAAGTTTTGCCACGGCCCTCTGGGGGAGGAGCTGGATCTCAGAGGGGTTAATCACATGTCCAACATCACACAGCCCCTATCAGTCAGGGTGGCCTGACACCAACAACATGTTCTGCAGCCTCTTTATGTCTCCTCATTCATGTCCTGGATATTTATAAAGCACCTACTGTGTGTTTGGCACCACGATAAGGGCTGGTGCTACAACAGAGAAAAAGGCATCTTTAGTCCTGACCATGGGGAATATACATTCTGACCAGGGTCCTTTGGTGCACAGAGGAACTCTGGGGAAGTCACGTGGGAACTGGGTTCTGAAGCATCCATAGGAGTTTTCCTGGCAAAATATGGAAGCATGCGTGTGGGTGTGAGGTCGAACAAGTCATCCAGGAAGTGGAAATAGCAAGTGGAAAGACCTGAAGATGTGTTCCTGGAATAAAGAGAATTCCTCCCTCCCTTCCTTCCTTTTTTTTTCTTCTTCCTTTTTACTTTTTTTTTTTTTTGTCTTTTTTTTTCTAGGGCCGCTCCTGCAGCATATGAAGGTTCCCAGGCTAGGGGTCGAATTGGAGCTATAGCCACCGGCCTACACCAGAGCCACAGCAACGCGGGATCCGAGCCGCGTCTGCAACCTACACCACAGCTCAGGGCAACGCCGGATCCTTAACCCTCGGAGCCAGGGCAGGGATCGAACCCACAACCTCATGGTTCCTAGTCAGATTCGTTAACCACTGAGCCACGATGGGAACTCCACTTCTTCCTTTTTATTTTTGAATGGGTGATATTTTCTCATAGTTTGAAAGTCTAAAGGCAAAACAAAAATGTACAGTTGGGAGTTCCCATTGTGGTTCAGCAAGTGAAGAACCCTACTAGTCCATGAGGATGTGGGTTCGATCCCTGGCCTCACTTGGTGGGTTAAGGATCTGGTAGTGCCGTGAGCTCTGGCGTAGGTCACAGATGCAGCTTGGATCTGGCGTTGCAAAAAAAAAAAAAAAAAAAAAAAAGTGTATAGCGAATATCTCCCTCCCACCTCATCCCCACCTCCACCTGTTCACTTTCCACCCTCCTCCCTGCCCCACCCCCTTCTTTTGTCTCCTAAACACCCACCTCCCTGCCCCACCCACCTCCCTGCAGGTAACCCCTTTCTTTTGTCTCCTAAACACCCTTCCAGACTAGCTTTATGCACATGCAAGCATATATGAATATGGTTTCTTATCTCCCCCTTTTCTTTCACAAAGAATGTGCCTACTCTTTTGGAGAAAGATGAGAATTTAAGGCAGCTGAAGCCTAACTTTGGGGGACCTGGGCGGCAGGGAATGGTGAATGGTGATTAGGTTGTGAGGGGCCTCAGATGTCACCCCAAGGACCTTTTTGAGTGTGGGCATATTCTGGGCCATGTCTCAAATTTTTTCTCCAAGTGATGATACTTTCAAGGAAAGTACAAACCCAGCCAGAGTTATCAGGAGCTGTCCGATCGATTTGATTAAAACCCAAATG
The DNA here is from genome assembly GCF_054392235.1 of Sus scrofa. NCBI lineage: Eukaryota > Metazoa > Chordata > Mammalia > Artiodactyla > Suidae > Sus > Sus scrofa. The sequence goes on from NC_139385.1 coordinate 19,827,897, forward strand.
GCAGCCACAATCCGCCCCACCCCGCCATCAAAAATTAAGAAAAATGAAACTCGAGGCAAAGGTAAGCACTATGGGTCTGAGGCACCTTGGAGATGAGCTGCTTCTCTTGTTTTCACCTTAATTTATTTTCTGGAAAACATTCACTGACTCCTAGAAGAGTTCCCTTCCCTCTGTCAGCAAACCAGCCCTTGGAACCAAATTGCTGGCTAAAAATAATGCATTTTTATTAAAAATCACTTTACGTTGGTGCAAATTTCCAAGACAGATTCACATATGGATAACCACCCAGTATTGCTTGCTATAGATAAGTGATGAATTATTTTAATCAGAAATGGATTTAACAGCACTGCAAAAATAAATTTGGGAGATTTTTCACAATCTGGTTGTCTTTCCTGATTCTTCATATTTATATTTAGTATTCAATGAAGACTAATCGTGACTATTGGACATTCAATCAAACCTCCCCAAAGCAGACTCATCCGACCCGTAATCAAGACTGACATTTTCTCCAATCACTCTGGGAAATGTTTCCGGTCTCTAGGCACAGAATTAAGATGGGAAGATACACACAAGAGGCTTTCTCCCCAACACCAGCAGGCGTCTTTGGCTGTGCCGTTGGAAGAGCGCATTGCTGTATGGAATCAGTCGTCATCCCAAACCCTTGGATTTGATGTTCACCACGCCAGCCACGACATCTGGGGAGAGAGGACCCAATGATTCAGAAAGGGCTCTGCCCTGCCCTGGCGCCCCAGGCAATTTGACCCAGAGCAAGAAAGACCTTAGCCGTCTCTTCCTGTTAACTGGCTGTGCTGCTAGAAACTGAGTCTTATTTTAATTCCTGTCCTGGAATGAGGCTTCTCTATGGCATTTGCAAGCAGAAGTAGTAGGTCCAGGAATACAGGGAAAGTTGATCATCAAGAGACAGTGTATCAGTTAGGGGACTTTGAGTGGAAGCAACAGAAACAGAGTCAGGCTGCCTTAAGGCAGAGATGATGGCACAGAGACATGTCACTAAACAGCTGAGAGTGTACGATGGAAGTCTCAGAGGGTTCTTGTATGTCATTAACACGTTAATTTTTGCTCATCTCTCTAAATAACGAGGAGAGTGAACCTCAGGCTTTTTTTTTTTTTTTTTTTTTTTTTTTGCTTTTTAGGATTGCACCTGCAGCGTATGGAGGTTCCCAGGCTGGGGGTCAAATCGGAGCTCCAGGTGTCGGCCTACACCACAGTCACACAGTCACACAACCACACAGCCACAAGGCTTGGGATCCAAGCCTTGTCTGTGACCTACACCGCAGCTCACGGCAACGCCGGATCCTTAACCCACTGAGCGAGACCAGGGATTGAACCCGCAACCTCATGGTTCCTAGCCGGATTTGTTTCTGCTGTGCCACAAAGGGAACTCCAAGAAAGTCTTTTTTCCAGGGGTCTGGCTACTTCTGGAATCCAATGGACTTGACTGAATCTTCCCCAACTTCTTTTCCCGATAAATCAATATCATCAGCGTTGGTTGATCAAGACATTGCCCTGGGTTGATGGGGCTGACATTAGCAGCTGGAATTAATATGCTTTTTTTCCCCCCTTTCCATTTATTTGGAGAATCTCATTAAGGCAGGTTTCCTTCAGGAAATTGATGCTTTAATATTCTGCGTTGTCAGCTGAGGGCCTGAATTTTATTTCTTGAATAACATTTAATTAAACATGCAGGCTCCCTTTCCCTGATGCATCAGTGATCACAGGGTGGGGCCCGCCTCCACTGCTCTTTGGAAAATCAGCAGAAAGCCAGGTTGAGGGGCCAACGTCCTTCGGAACAATAAAGTTTATGGCCTGAACCTCTGCTGAAATTCGTCCCAGGGTCCTGCCGACACAGGCAGCTTCAGGTGCCTCGACCAAGACACAAACGGGGTGCGGGGGTGGGGGTGGGGTTCCTGGACTGTAACCTGCATCTTTTCCAACAGGTATTCCTGAGGGCGGCTCCCTTGGACCAGGAATCAACAGCCTAGGACCTGCTGGCCAAATCCAGCCCAAGCTCATTGCAAAAAAATAAAATAAAATAATAAAGCTTTATTGGAATACAGCCACGTCCATCCATTTCTTTTTGTTTGTTTGTTTTTTGTTTTTTGTTTTTTGTTTTTTGTTTTTTGTTGTTGTTGTTGTTGCTATTTCTTGGGCCGCTCCCGCGGCATATGGAAGTTCCCAGGCTAGGGGTTGAATCGGAGCTGTAGCCACCAGCCTACGCCAGAGCCACAGCAACGCGGGATCCGAGCCGAGTCTGCAACCTACACCACAGCTCACGGCAACGCCGGATCGTTAACCCACTGAGCAAGGGCAGGGACCGAACCCGCAACCTCATGGTTCCTAGTCGGATTCGTTAACCACTGCACCACGACGGGAACTCCCATCCATTTCTGCATTGTCTCTGGCTGCAGTCATGGCACAGAATCCCAGACCCTGTGGCAGGGCAGGAAGCAAGGACCAGAGGATCTTCTGGCCAACTCGGGCTTGGCTTAGGCTGGGTGCTTAGTCTGTGTCAAACATTCTAGATGCTTTCTCATCTCAAGTGATATTTCCACAAATACTTATTAAATACTTACTATGAGTCCCACACAGTTCTAGGCACGAAAGATGAGATGCTGAACAAGACAAGGAGCGGGGCTGGCTTTATCTGCCAAAGAGAAAGGAGAGCAATAGCCAGGCATCCACATCAATATATAAGCAAGAGCGTTTCAAGCCGCACAATAGACCCCGGAGCAAATAAAACAGTATGAGAAAGCACAATGGTGCCTTTGGGCGGCAGGACTGAGAGGTGGTCAGGGAGGGCTTCCCGGAGGAGGTGATGTCTGAGCAGAGATGTGAATGATGCATAGGAGCCAACAGAGAAAGATCTGCAGGAAGGGCATCGCAGGCGGGGGTGGGAGATCAGCTGTGGCAAAGGGCTGGTGGGAATGGGGAGGAGAAGGAGTGAGGCAGGGGGTGGGGAGGAGCCCCTGGTGTGGGGACATGTGGGCTGTACAGTTCAAATTTTCTTAACAGTAGCATGGCAAGCCTGGGAATACTGACCTAATTTCTTTTCAATATTCACTTTACATTCCATGACATAATAACGAGATTGGTATTTTTATTATAACACGTGTCATGTGCTTTTTTTTTTTTTCCCCTTTTTGCAGTTTCTAAAAAGTTTTTTGTTTTCTCTTAGAAAAACCTGCTCAGAATTGTCAGAAATGTAAGGCATTTGCCCAGGGTTACCCTGTTCCCAAGTGGCAGAGCTGGAGTTGAACCCAGCTCTGTCCGACACTAAGGCCGGCTCTGTCTGAACCCCCCTGTGCCAGGGCCCCGGGGCCTGGCAGGAGAGGGCAGGGGATTCATCCTGCTGGTTTCTGGAGGTGCTGTCAACCCAGTGATGTCTTGCATTATTCTGAGTCACTGTGGTCCAAGCCTGTGGGCCCCCCCATTCCTGGGCTGGGCACCTCTGAGCAAGTCAAGATATCTGAACCTCAGTTTCCTTTTTTTTTTTTTTTCAGATTTTTCTTTCTTTCTTTCTTTTTTTTCTTCCTTTTAGGGCTGTCCCTGCGGCATATGTGATTTTCCAGGCTAGGGGTTGAATTAGAGTTGCAGGTGCCAGCCTAGGCCACAGCCACAGTCACAGCAGCAGGGGATCCAGGCTGTATCTGCAACCTACACTGCAGCTGGTGGCAACACTGTATCCCTAACCCACTGAGTGAGGCCAGGGATCAAGCCTGCATCCTCATGGATAATACGAGGTGGGTTCTCAACTGGCTGAGCCACAACGGGAACGCCTCAGATTTCTCATTTATTTATTTTTTTTATTAAAGTATAGTTGATTTACAATGTTCTATCAATTTCTGCTGCACAAGGGACGGGATGTCATTCCTTGTGTGCAGGACCTCATTGTGAACCTCAGTTTCATAAATCTGTAAAATGGGTGGATGAAGGCTCCTACCTGGAAAAGGATGAGACGGATAAGGTACCTAGAGGGACTGAAGCATGTATATTTTTAGGGACTATCCATCTTATTCTTGCCCTGACGGTGGAAAGAGCTGGAGCAGGGGGAGAGGGGAGACAGGGGAGAAAGAGGGGGAGGAGAAGAAGGAGGGGGAGGGGAAGGAAGGGGACCAGGGCAATAACGAGTATTCCGCTCCTGAATCTTCAAAGCCCTATAGAGTCGAGGGGGGCAGAAGGCCTTTGGGGGGGGGGTGGTCCTTACCTGGGCTGATCAGGGAAGCAGCCACTCCCAATCCAACCAACAAACGAGAATGGGTGCAATTTAGGAAGGGAAGAGAGAACTCTTCCGTGGTCCGTTTCTCAGATAAGACTGGATGCAGACAGGGGAGGCTCCTAGCCCAGGTTTCAATTCTCCCATCTCAGGTCATTTTCACCAAGTTTCAATTTTAGGGCTGCTGAGCGCAGAAAGAAACCGCCTCCAAGGCTTTTGCTCTTCCCTTCTGGGTGCTGCACGGAGCATGCAACAAACTCAGCCTCTAAGGCAGCCTCTCCTCTCCCGGCTGTACCTGCACCCTTGAGAACCACCCAGGAGCCTTTGGATATAGTTGGAGATGCTCTGTCCAGGCTTCACCCTCCGCTGTTAATCAGAGTTGGAGGTGGGTGGGGCTTAGGCATTGACCTCTGCAGTAACTTCCTACATGCAGTGGGCAAAGTTTTGGCTGCAAAACTGGGGCACGAATGATAAAGACGGGAGGCCCCTTGGGCCAGAAATTTCCATGAATTCTTAATTGCTCCCTTCCTTCCTTCTTCCTCTCTCCCACCCTCCTTCCCTCTCTCCCTTCTCCCCTCCCACCTGGCATCTCTTTTTGGTCATTCACAATATTAAGCAATACTATCATGCCCAAGACTGTGATATGTATTATCACAGTATATAGCCATACGTATCTATCCATTTATCTGTGTATCTATGTATCTATCTATGTATCTGTCTATGTATGTACGTATGTATCTATCTGTCTGTCTGTCTGTGTGTCTATCTATCTATCTATCTATCTATCTATCTATCTATCTTTGGCTGCACCCGCAGCATGCAAAAGTTCCCAGGCCAGGGAATGAACCCATGCCGCAGCAGTGATGATCCTGGCTCCTTAACCAGCTGGGCCACACGGGAACTCCCACGGCACCTATATTATATCAACCTCTCACAAGGAGCGCTGGGCCTCCTCTAGAGCAGAGCCAATCGCTCGAGCACCGCACGCTACAAAGGTTCTGGATGGGTCCCTATAAAACACCTGACAATACAGATGTGAACAAGGCAGACAAGGCTCTGAGCTCATGGAGCTTCTATTAACGGTGGGTCTTCCACTCCTTCTCACTCTCTCGGGGGTCCCGCATCATCTTCTTTCTCATGTCTGCATCTTTCGTCTCTCTTTCTCTTCTGGGTCCCCGTTCATGGCCTCCAAACATGACCAAATCACTTAGGGGGACAGGAACGAATGGTTGATTACCTTACGGTACCACCACACCGTGGGTTATGATGTCACCATCAGAACAGGGAATACCACGTTGGTTGAGTTAGAGGGATTCCCATGCAGCAGGGCTGAGCATCAAAAGGCAGAAAAGGTAGATCCCGTTGGGGCTCAGTGGTTAATGAACCTGACAAGTATCCATGAGGACGCGGGGTCCATCCCTGGCCTTGCTCAGTGGGTTAAGGATCCCATGTGGCTGCGGCTGTGGTGTAGGTCGGCAGCTGCAGCTCTGATTGGTCCCCTAGCCTGGGAACCTCCCTATGCTGAGGGTAAGGCCCTCAAAAAAAAAAAAAAAAAAAAAAAAGATATACTAGGATCCAGATGCATCACACCAACAACGTCCCTCCAGACCTGGACCCACATGTTTAAATGTGCATGTGCAGGAACCCCCCCCCCCCCCCAACACACACACATACACACTCACAATGTTGAGCAACCATTCGCTGTCCCAGGTCAGGGGCCAGGGTGGGGGGCAGGCGGCATCCAGGAGGCCTCAGGAAGAAGTTACTTACCAACTGCTATGCATCTAGCGCCATATCTCACGTCCAGAGTGGAGGTGGCAGAATCCTGACCCTGTTACCAGTGGTTCTTCTCTCCTCGTTCAGTTCACGTTCACCCTGCAACATTCTGGCTCAGGGTTCCACTGGCATCTTCCCATACATCTCTCTTCAGCCCCAAAGTCTCACAAACACCTGTTCCTTGAGTGTTTCCGTCCATCCGAGGTTGCCCAGCTACGATCCCCTTCAACTCACTCACAGTTACACCCACCGTCTCCCTCTTGAGGATGGCAGCCTCCCAGCCTCCATCCCTCACCATGGAGCTCTGGGGGTCCTTGCAGATGCTCCCTCTATGGGTGAGTTGTTTGTTCTCACGCACCTTTGCCCAGATCCTACGCCAGCTGCCTCCCTGCTGGTTGTTTTTTTTTTTTTTTTTTTTTTTTTTTTGTCTTTTTGGGGCCGCACCCACGGCATGTAATATGGACATTCCCAGGAATCACACCTGAGCTGTAGCTGCCAGCCTACACCACAGCCACAGCAACGCCGGATCCTTAACCCACTCAGCGAGGCCAGGGATCGAACCTGCAACCTCATGGTTCCTAATCGGATTCCTTAACCACTGAGCCACAATGGGAACTCCCACCAGTCAGGTGCTTAACCCGCTGAGCCACAACAGGAAAGCCTCAGTATTTGCTTAAGGATAATTGAATGGTATCTTAAGAACCAGATAAGCTTATGTTGGAACCTTTGCTGAGCTGTCACTCTTTTGGGACTTCCACAGGGTGCTTCCTCTGCCTGGGGTCTTCCCCTGGATCCACTGATTTGGAGGTGAATCCTCTCACCCTCGATGGAGTCCAGCGGGACCAGAAGTCTGGAGCAGGGAGATGCGGCCGGTGGGGGTGGCAAGGCGTGGGTGGCGGCTGGCCGGCCGGGCTGATGAGTGTGTTCAGGTTGATCTATGAGGCCGTTCCCAGGAAGGATGGCTTCAATTCTGCCCTGGAAGTGTGGCCCGAGCTGTATTGCCGATCCATCTCGTGGGCTGTCAAACATTTCACTGGCGCCTGCCTGGCCAGAGACAGCTTATAAGTGGCGTGTCTGCCTTGCGGTCCTGTTGCCTTGATGCTCTGGTGTTTTGAGTCGTGTGGTGAGTAAGTCAGGGGCCGGAGGGGTGTCTGTCTGTATCTGCAGGGGTGAGGTGAGGGCAGGAGTGGGGAAGGGGGAGGAGCAAGCAGGAGGGGAGAAGAGCACCTGGAGAAAATGGGGTGTCACTGTCTGAGATGTCACTGATTGAGATTTCTGTCCTGGCATTGGCTTCGTGACATGGGCTTTCTCCCAGAAATGTACCCATAAGTAGGGAGTAAGAGTGGACTAGGTGTTCATTCTTTGTTTGCCTGTCAGTTTTTGTTTTTATTTTGTCTGTGGCCCAGCATGCAGAGGTTCTCAGGCCAGGAACTGGACCTGAGCCACGGCAGGGACAGTGCCAGATCCTTATGCCGCTGTGCCACCAAGGAACTCCTAGGTGTTCTTTCTTTTTTAAAAATTTATTTATTATTATTATTATTATTTTGTCTTTTTGCCTTTTTCTAGGGCCGCTTCCCATGGCATATGGAGGTTCCCAGGCTAGGGGTCCAATCTGAGCTGTAGCCACCAGCCTACACCAGAGCCCCAGCAACTTGGGATCCGAGCCTCGTCTGCGACCTACACCACAGCTCACGGCAACGCCGGATCCTTAACCCACTGAGCAAGGCCAGGGATCGAACCCAAAACCTCATGGTTCCTAGTTGGATGCGTTAACTACTTCGCCACGATGGGAACTCCCTAGGTGTTCTTTCTTAATGTTTGCAAGGATCAGGGTTCAATTTGAGACCCTTACAAACACTGTGGCCCCCATCCTGCGGAAAATGCAGACACACCTAAACTCCACCCTGCCACCAGGCTCCCAGCTGCCTGCCAGCTGTGCCCCCACCCCCCACCCCGCCACCCTTGGCCTGGCTTACTTCTCATCACATCTCAGGTATCAACTCACCTGTGATCTCAGTAAGGCTGCCCTGACTTCCCGATTTATTCTGGGACATGGAGCATCTTGCTTGTTTCTTGAAAGCATTTCTCGCAATTTGTAATTATACATCTTCTTGGTGGTTGGCTTCTTACCTGTTTCCTGGCTCACTGGCATGCTTTTCTTGCACAGGGGCTCCATCTGTTTCCTTCGCAATGGAGCCCCCAGGTCTAGCACGTGTGGGGTGTGGCCCGGAGTAGGAACCGGATGCGTGTGTGTTGAATCATTGGATGGGTGGATAGATGGATGGATGATCAGATGGCCGAGTAAGTTTGAGAAAGAACTTATTACCCCGGAACAATAGCATAGCCCCCTCCTCCAGCCTCACAGAGCAGCCCTGGCCTGGCCCTTTCGGGGAGCTCATACTTTCAGTCTGGGGCTCGGGTCGTCCCACCTTTCCTGGGAAGATTCCCCTTCTTGCATCTCTTCTGTCCAGCATGGCCTGACCCCGATCTAGGCACAAGAGAAACCTCCCAAAGGACTTGCTCCTTTCATTTCATAAGACTCTCCAGGACCCCATTCAGCCCCGCAGAGGAGAGCTTCAATAACACAGAGATGGAATTTCCCTCCAGCCTTAGGGGAGCAAGCAGGATTAAAGTCAGATTTAATTTGATTTTAGACAAATAAAATACTGTGACATTTATTGCACACCTGAATTACTGGAGAGAAAAAAAAAAAACACAAAACACCTTCACGGAGCTGCCAAGCAACAGTCACACCAGCTGTGTCTTTGCACACCGGCGCCCAGCAGAGGTGCATCTGTGTCTGCTTGGGGGGAGGGTGGGCTTTGGCCAGTTCACCCATCAGCATTTGTCCTTACTCGAAGTCCTGTGTCTATGGGCCTCAACCCCCTAGGGGGCGCCCTTTTCTAATTCAGAAAATGCTGGGGGGAGTTCCTGTCGTGGCACAGTAGTTAACGAATCCGACTAGGAACCATGAGGTTGCAGGTTCGATCCCTGGCCTTGCTCAGTGGGTGAAGGATCTGGCGTTGCCGTGAGCTGTGGTGTAGGTCGCAGATGTGGTTCGGATCTAGCGTTGCTGTGACTCTGGCGTAGGCTGGCAGCTACAGCTCCGATTTATCCCCTAGCCTGGGAACCTCCATATACCGCGGGAGCGGCCCAAGAAATGGCAAAAAGACAAAAAAAAAAAAAAAAAAAAAAAAGGAAAGAAAGAAAACGTTGGACGTTTAGGCACCAGCCTTGGATGGGGACAGAATTAACAGGGAGCAGACAGAGAGGTGATTGGTGGGTGCTGGGCTGTGCAGTTGTCCCGGAGAGAGATCAGGTGACCCAGAGCAGGGCAGTGCCCCTAAGAGAAGAGACTGAGGTGCCATTAGATGGGTCTTAGCCTCTGAAATGTTCAGATGATAGAGGATAAAGCAGGCTTTTGCCTTGCTCTTCAGGGCTCCTGTAGTCCTTTGGCTTCGAAGCCCTGATGTGCTTCATATTTTAATTTTTCAACGAAGCAGATGTATAGCACGCAAATCAAAGTGGCTGGAGAGGATTCTCCATCCTTCGTTCATTCCTTTAACAGAATCTTACTGAGCACCTACTGTGTGCCGGCTTCTATTTTAGGAGCTGGAGCTCCAACAGTAAACAAACAAAAATGTCTGCTTTTTTTTTTTTTTTTTTTTGGCTTTTTGCCATTTCTTGGGCCGCTCCCGTGGTATATGGAAGTTCCCAGGCTAGGGGTCCAATCGGAGCTGTAGCCGCCGGCCTACACCAGAGCCACGGCAACTCGGGATCCAAGCCTTGTCTATGACCTACACCACAGCTCAGGGTGAGGCCGGATCCTTAACCCACTGAGCGAGGCCAGGGATCGAACCCACAACTTCTTGGTTTCTAGTCAGATTCGTTAACCCCTGAGCCATGACGAGAACTCTGAAGTCTTCAACTGAGTCATGATCAGCACACGTGTCTCAAGCAACCACCCAAGATTAAGGATAAAACCACTTGAGAGGATTAGAGAAACAAATCACTGGAGTTCCCTCAGGGCTGGGCAGAGTGTCTGTTCCTGCCAGCCAGAGTGGAAGTCCTCCTCCTCATCAGGAAGCATTGGCTGGAGCCCTCACGAGGAGTACTTAGCAGTCCTACTTAAGAGAGTTTTGAGGGGAGTTCTCATTGTGGCTCAGTGGTTAACAAATCCGACTAGGAACCATGAGGTTGCGGGTTCGAGCCCTGGCCTTGCTCAGTGGGTTAAGGATCTGGCTTTGCCCTGAGCTGTGGTGTAGGTTGCAGATGAGGCTTGGATCCCGTGTTGCTGGGGCTCTGGCATAGGCTTGGCAGCTACAGCTCTGATTCGACCCCTAGCCTGGGAACCTCCATATGCCGAGGGAAGCAGCCCAAGAAATGGCAAAAAGCCAAAAAAAAAAAAAAAAAAAAAGGAAAATGTAAAACTCCACTCCAGATGACATGGAAGTCTGTGCTGAAAATCCTATAGACTCTAAAGGAAAGCTCTGAGCACTACAAGAACTGGTAGGAAATGAGATGAACGCAGGAGTGAATTTCTATACACTTACAATAAAACAATCAATAATGGAAAATTTAAAATACCACAAAAATATGACAAACTTAGAGATAAAACTGACAAAAGATTTGAAATAGCTCTACAGTGAAAAGTGCAAAACACCACTGAGAGAAACTAAAGATCCCAGGAACAGGAGTACTAAAGATCCCAGGAACAGGAGTTCCTGTTGCGGTTCGGTGGTTCAGTGGTTAGTGAACCTGACGAGCATCCATGAGGATGCAGGTTCGATCCCGGGCCTCACTCAGTGGGTTAAGGATCCAGTGTCACCCTGGAGCTGTGGTGTGGGTCACAGACGTGGCTCAGATCCTGCATGGCTGCGGCTGTGGCGTCGGCTGGTGGCCATAGCTTGGATTTGACCCCTAGCCTGGGAACCTTCATATGCTGTGGGTGGGGCCCTAAAAAAAAAAAAGATCCAAATGCAGATGGATGGCCAGCTATGCTGTGTTTGAGAATCCAAAGGCTCAATGTTCTTATCATGTCAGTTCCTCCCAAATGTATTTACAGATTCAATGCAATCCTAGTCAAATACCAGCAAGTTTTTTTTTTGAAACCTTCAAGCTGATTCTAAAATTTATATATAAATGCAAATGACCTATACTAGCCAAAATAACCGACAAAGATGAACAAAGAGGATTTACACTAGTTGATTCCAAGGCTTACTAGAAAGCTACAGTAATCAAGACAGTGTGATATTGACATGCGGTTAGACAAGTAGGTCAATGAAATAGAACAGAGTCCAGAAGTTAATTAAATTTTGAGCAGCAATTCAGTAGGAGACTGTTTTATCTTTTCAACAAATGGTGATGAAACAATTGGCTAGCCGTAGTAAAAAAAAAAAAAAAAAAAGGAATTTCAATACACAACATACGTTTCATACAAAAATTTACTACTCAACATGAATCATACCCTTAAAGGTACAATCCAAAACTATAAAACCTTTAAAAGACAATGTTCAAGCAAATTTATAATCTTGGGTTAGGCAATGTTTTTTGGACACACCACCACAGGCGTTATCCATAAAAGGAAATCATTGATAATAGAACTTCATAAAAATGTGAACTTCGGGAGTTCCCGTCGTGGCTCAGCGGCTCAGCGGTTAACGAATCCAATTAGGAACCAGGAGGTTGCGGGTTCAATCCCTGGCCTTGTTCAGTGGGTTAAGAATCCAGGGTTGCCATAAGCTGTGGTGTAGTTTGCAGACACGGCTCGGATCCCATGTTGCTGTGCCTTTGGCGTAGGCCAGTCGACCCCTAGCCTGGGAACCTCCATATGCCGTGGGAGTGGCCCAAGAAATGGCAAAAAGACAAAAAAAAAAAGAAAGAAAAGAAAAGAAAAGTGAACTTTGGCTTTCTGGAAGACATTGTGAAGAGAGTGAGAAGATAAGCTATCTGTGGGGAATTACATAGTTGCAAATCACACATCTGAAAGGGGCTTGATCCAGGAGAGGCAAGGAACGATCACAATTCAAAGATGAGAAAATAATCTGATAACAATGAGCACACACTTTAGCAAAGGAGACAGATGGCAAAGAAGCCCACGAAAAGATGCGCATTGTTAGTCATTGCGGGGTAATCAAATGCCCAAATTTAAAAAGACCTAGCATGTTAAATATTGATAAAGACACAGATGCTCATATACTGTTGGTGGCCATGTTCTGTGGTGCAACCACTTTAGAAAATAGATAATTAAGGAGGAGTTCCTATCGTGGCGTAGTGGTTAATGAATCTGACTAGGAACCAGGAGGTTGCGGGTTTGATCCCTGGCCTTGCTCAGCAGGTTAAGGATCTGGTGTTGCCATGAGCTGTGGCGTAGGTTGCAGACGCGCCTCAGATCCCGCGTTGCTGTGGCTGTGACATAGGCTGGTGGCTACAGCTCTGATTGGACCCCTAGCCTGCTGGAGTGGCCCAAGAAATGGCAAAAAGACCAAAAAAAAAAAAAAAAAAAAGAAAAGAAAAGAAAAGAAAATAGATAGTTAAACCTGCCTTACCTTTTGAACTTTATGTTCTTATGTATCTCCTAACAAGTAGGTGCAAAGGCTTTTACATGCGCATTCACAGCATCTTTATTTGTTATCACCATAAATGGAAACAACTGAAATATCTATCATCAGGTAAATGGATAACCACCTTATGGTACCACCATATAATGGTACATCGATATATCACTCTTCCGCGATAAAAAGCACCAAGCGATGGATGCATGCAACGATGCAGACAAATATGAAAAGAATTGTGTTGCGTGAGAGGAGGCAGGCAAAAGAGTACCTACTACAGGGTGCCTAAAATCCTGGAACATGCCTATGAATCTATAGTGATAGAAAGCAAATCTGTCATTGCTTGGGAATGGACACGAGGAAAGGTTTCAAAAGGGCTTGTGGAACCCTATGGAAGTACTTGGCGTGTTTGTTATCTCAATTTTGGTCTTGGTTTCCCAGGCGTGTACATATGTCAAATTTATCTTCCTGTATACTATAAGAAGAAAGGATGAACCCTGTGAGTAGCTGGACAAAGAGTTAGAAAATGGAAAGAGAACACACAGAGCTGAACACTAATAAAGGAAATAAAAATGACACTAAAATCTATCAACAGTAAAACAGGTGACACGGAGGAATGGAGGATTGGGGAACTGGAAGTCAGAGTTAGTAGAAAGCACCCAAGCTGAACAGCAAAAAGAAAAAAGAATTTCAAAAAATGAGGACAGTCTAATAGACCCCTGGGACAACATCATTATTGTATTAACTCTCACATTAAAGAGGTTCCAGAAGGAAAAGAGAGAGGATGCATTTGGAGTCAACATAGCTGAACAATTCTCTAATCTGGGAAAGGAAACAGGTCTCTGGGTCCAGGAAACACAGAATTCCAAAAAAGATCAACCCAGAGACATTGTATTTAAAAGACAGAAATTAAAGGAAAAATCTTAAAAGCAACAAGGAGAGCAACACATTCCCTACAGGGCAAGTCCCACAAGACTATCAGCTGACTTTTCAGAAGAAACTTTGCAGGACACAAAGGTGAGACATGATTTATTTAAACTGTTAAAAAAAAAATCTACATCCAAGAATACTCTATCCAGCCAAGATATCATTCAGATTTGAGGAGAGATAAAGAGTGTTACAGGGAAGCAAAGCTAAAGGAGTTCAGCACCCCTGAACTGGATTCATGAGAAAGGTCAAAGGGATTTCTCTAAGTGAAAGAGACAAGACCCCAACCAGAACGATGAAAATTAAAAAAAGGAAACATCTCATCACTCCAAGAAAATACACAATAAAGGTAGTAGATCAACCATTAATAAATCTAGTAGCAAGTTTAAAAGACAAAAAGAGTTAAATCATCTATTTTCACGGTATGTATTTACGGGATACTCAATACAAAAAGATGTGAAATATAATGTCAAAAATATTAAACATGGTGGAACAAATGCAGGATTGTTATAATGCATTCAAACTTAAGAGTTCATCAACTTGGAATAATTATCTATCTATCATCTATCTATCTATCGATCGATTTTTGATCAATCTATCATCTATCAATCTATTGATCTATCATCTATCTATCTATCTATCATCTATCTATCTATGTATACATACAACTCTGAGAAGAAAGACAGGCAATAGTCTTTGATATCAGTGATAGCGATGTATTTTCTTATCTGTTTCCTCAGGGCCAGGGAAACCCACAAACAAATAAACAAATGTGACTACATCAAACTGCAACCTTTCTGCACCATGAAAGAAACTATCAGTAGCAAGAAGATGCTTTACTTGATGGGAGAAGATATTTGCAAATACTATAGCTGATGGGAGGTTAATATCCAAAACATACAAAGAAGGAGTTCCTGTCGTGGCTCAGTGGTTAACGAATCCGACTAGGAACCATGAGGTTGTGGGTTCGATCTCTGGCCTCACTCAGTGGGTCAAGGATCTGGTGTGGCTGTGAGCTGTGGTGTAGGTTGCAGATGCAGCTCGGATCTTGTGTTGCTGTGGCTCTGGTGTAGGCTGGCGGCTATAGTTCCGATTCGACCCCTATCCTGGGAACCTCCATATGCCGTGGGTGCGGCCCTCAAAAAGATTAAAAAAAAAAAAGCCCTAATATACAAAGAACTTGTCCAACTCAATATCAGATAAACAAACAACCCAATTTAAAAAGCATGCAGAGGACCTGTATAAACGCTTTTCCAAAGAGCATCAGATGGTCAACAGGCATATGAAATGATGCTCAAGGTCAGTAATCCTCAGGGAAATATAAATCAAAATCATAAGGAGGAATTCCCATTGGCTCGGTGGAAATGAATTTGACTACTATCCATGAAGATGAGGGGCCAATCCCTGGCCATGCTCCGTGGGTTAAGGATCCCAAGTTGCCATGACTGAGGTGTGGGTCCAAAATGTGGCTCAGATTTGAATCCTAGCCCGGGAACTTCCCCATGCCGCACCTGTGGCCCTAAAAAAACCCAAAAAACAAACTAACAACAACAACAAAAATCACAATGAGGTATCATTTCACATTTGTTGGAATGGATACTATAAAAAAGCAACAAATAGCAAGTGAGTGTCGGTGTGGATGTGAAGAAAAGGGAACCCTTGGGTATGCTGGCGGGAATGTAAATTGATTCAGTCACAATGAAAAACAGTGTGGATGTTATTAAAAAATAAAAATAGTACTACCATATGATCCACCATTTCTACTACTGGGTATTTTTCTGAAGAAAACAAAAGACTAATTCAAAAAGATGTATTGCCCCCCACCCCCTGTTCATTACAACAGTATTTACTTTTTTTTTTAAATGCAGAACATTCATTTTTTATTTTTTTTTCTTTTTGTCTTTTAGGGCCACACCCGCAGCATAGGGAGGTTCCCAGGCTAGGGGTCCGATCAGAGCTATAGCTGCCGACCTACACCAGAGCTCACGGCAACGCTGGATCCTTAACCCACTGAGCGAGGCCAGGGATCCACCCCGCAACCTCAGGGATGCTCATCGGGTTCCTTAACCCCTGAGCCACGATGGGAACTCCACAATAGCAGGTATACACAGGCAACCTAAGTGTCCATTAATAAATGAATGGATAAAATAAGTGGTCGCTCTCTCGTGCTCTCTCTGCGCGCGCATGCGCGCGCGCACACACCTAGATTATTGCTCAGCCACGCAAAAATTGAAGTCTTGCCACTTGTGTCAATATGGATGGACCTAAAGGGTGTTATGCTAAGTGAAATAAGCCCCACAGAGGTAGACAAATCCCATACGATTTCACTTCCCCGTGGAATGATAGAAACAAAGCAAATGAGCAAACATAACAAAACAGAAACCGACTAGGTACAAACAGAGTGGTTTCCAGAGGGGAGGGGATGGGGGAATGGGGGGCATGGGTGAGGGCAATTAAGAGGCACAGCCTCCAGGTACAAAATAAATGAGTCACCAGGGTGAAATGTACAACCCGGGGAGTATCATCAGTAACATTGTAATATCCCTGTCTGGTGACAGATGGTGATTTGGGCTCTTCAGGCTGATCATTCTGTAAGGTAGAGAAGTATTGTATAACTATGTGGTGCACCTGAAATCAACAGTGTTGTATGTCTATTTTAACTCAACTTTTAAAAAATTAAATTTAAGGAGTTCCCATGCTGGCGCGTCAGAATCGAATTCAACTAGGAACCATGAAGTTGCAGGTTTGATCCCTGCCCTCGCTCAGTGGGTTAAGGATCCGGCATTGCCGTGAGCTGTGGTGTAGATCGCACAGGCGGCTTGGATCTGGCGTGGCTGTGGCTGGGGTGTAGGCCAGCGGCTAACTCTGATTAGACCCCTAGCCTGGGAACCTCCATGTGCTGTGTGTGCAGCCCTAAAAAAAAGATAAAAGACAAAAAAAAAAAAAAAAAAAAAAAAAAGAAGAAAGAAAGAAAGAAAAACATTTAAAAGAATACTCAGTAACTTATTGACTGTGGGCTTTTTCTGGGATTAGCGATGGAAAGGAAACTCAGTCTTAACTGCATATGGACTTTTAATTCTGATGTTTTTATTTCATGCAAATATTATCAATTTTTTAAAGTATGAAAAAGAGCAAAACCATGAAAGTTAAAAAACCCCCACAACCCTCCAAATTAAAATTTTGTCAGAGTTCCCATGTAGCTCAGCAGGTTAAGAACCTGAGTAGTATTCATGAAGATGTGGGTTCGATCCCTGGCCTTGCTCAGTGGGTTCAGGGCCCAGCGTTGCCACTAGTGGCAGTGTATGTTGTAGATGTGGCTCAGATCCGGCTTTGCTGTGGCCTTGACATTGGCTGGCGGCTGTAGCTCTGATTCAATCCCTAACCCAGGTTCAGCCCTGAAAAGAAGAAAAAAAAAAAAGTAGAAAGAAAGAAAAGGAAAACAAATTAGAATTTGCCTTGGCATGTTCAGGTTTTCCGCTTATTTCAGCATATGTGTTGGTTAGATGAGGTTACATCGAAGTGACAGACCCAAATATATAATGGATCAACCCATGAGATGTGTATTTTTCACTTATATAACAGTCCTGAATTGCGGGGAGCCGAGGAGATGCAGGGACCCAAAAAAAGGACCTTGCCTGATGGCAAAAAAACCTGAAGGCAAGTTCCCAACCAAGGAAGGGAACAAGCCGAAGGTGGGCTTCTGGTCAGGATAAAAAGCCTGCCTGCACGGTACAAGCCGAGGGCAGGCCTCAGGTTACACAGCTCTCGTTTTGATATCGATGGGGTAGAATTGGGGCTTTCTTGGGAAAACAATTTCCATGTTTGCACCGGAGAACATGGACTGTTTCTCAGGTGACCTAGTCTTTCCTGTTGTTTTATTTGTTATTCAGGTTTCCTCCGTCTGTCCTGATTATTTACTTATTATTCTTATTTTCCATTCTTATTGTCCTGTGGTGATTTGTGATTTAACAAAATTACAATAACAATATAATAAGAATTTCATTCTAAAGGACTTTCCCCTATTTAAATCCAACTTAATTAAACATAGTGTTTATCTACCAACTAGTTATACAGTAACTATAGAGTTAGGATTTTAATGAGGTCTATAGAAGTTAGACGTATATTATTCTTGATCAAGAGAAACCCAGCTGTGAGTTTTGTCCTTGACTTTAGAAACTTTTAACAGTAGCTAGCTAAGTTGATTTGTATTTTCTCATACTGTCTCCCTGCCAAGGACACTCTGAAGAGAGACACTCATCTAAAGACAGGATTTTTTTGTGTTTGTAACTTCTTCAGCTTGTGGGCATTAGCTGGCCATGAGATGGTTTGTGCTGGGTCTCCTCTTTCCCACATGATATGCTGTGTCTGTTTGTCCTTGAATTGTTCTCACTAAATTTAGACTAAAGATTT
Organism: Sus scrofa; assembly: GCF_054392235.1. Taxonomy (NCBI): domain Eukaryota; kingdom Metazoa; phylum Chordata; class Mammalia; order Artiodactyla; family Suidae; genus Sus; species Sus scrofa. Next base: position 19,845,798 of record NC_139385.1, read on the forward strand.
TAAAACATGACGTCTTGCTGCTGCACCATGTGATCAAAAAGCAAAGCCTAATAGTTACCCAATGTACTTTTAACACTATGATGTAATTTGTAGTAAAAAACTGTCTATATAATCAACTACTTATGCCAATAAAATTTGAGTAGTCCAGCACCCTGAAAGAAGGGCCAAAGCAGCTGTCTCTGTTCTTTCGCCTACACTGTCCCTCTCTGATCTGGATGTATACTCCCTGGCCGCTGGAGCTGGCCTCCGGCAAAGAATTAGCATTCAGATCAGCAGGGCAGCTTTTCAGCCCAGAATCATCCAGAGACTCAGACCGTTTCCATCTTGTGGCTCTTCCTTCATTAGGTCTTAGAATAAGTCTAAGTATCCAGCAGAAGGGGTCCAAAAGGAGAAGCAAGCTTGGAGGCTTAAGGACCAGACTGGTAGTTGCTCACCTCACTTCTCTCATTCTATTGGCTCTAACTTATCACATGGCCCCATGCTGCAAGGGAGTCTGGGAATTGTAGTACACCTGGTGCATAGATGAAAAGAAGAATGGATTCCATGGAGAGCCAATAGTCCCTAACAGTTACCGTGCATAACTACCCCTCAAAAATATACACTGAGTCAAGGGGTTACATATCCTACATGAATGAAGCTCAGAGAATAGTCCGAGGTCCTCTTATTATTCCTAATGACCTTTTCCAGTATCTGCTCCCCATGCTCAGCTTTCTTTTTCTTTTTTTTTTTTTTTTTCTTCTTTTTAAGGCCACACCTACAGTACATGGAGGTCCCTAGGCTAGAGGTTGAATCAGAGCTGTAGCCGCTGGCCTATACCACAGCCACAGCAATGTGGGATCCAAGCCATGTCTGCAACCTACACCACAGCTCGCGGCAACATTAAGACCCACTTAACGTTAAGTGAGGCCAGGGATTGAATCTGCGTCCTCATGGAGACTAGTCAGATTCATTTCTGCTGAGCCACGATGGGAACACCATGCTCAGCTTTCTTCTGACCTCTCAGTAAGGGAATTATAATGGAAGCAGGACCCCAAGGCAGAAAGAGCATGAGACTGAAAGGCAGGAGGCTTGGATTCTTGTTCCCATTGCAATTATCTTGAGTTTTATTTCTTTGTAGCAGGGAATGATGACATTTTATTCCTAGAAGGGTTTGAGCTCTATCTTATCAGTTCTGTCTTTAGCAGTAGGTGAAGGGGGGCAGGGAGCAGAAATCTAGGAAGGGAGGAAGACGCTAAGGGAAAGAAAGAAGAGAGGAAGGATTCCTATTTTTTCAAGAATTTATGTGCCAGAGATTCCACCTGTTACTTCATATGCACTGTTTCTTTTCATTCTCAAGACAATGCTGTGAAATGTCACTATTCTGAGATCCATTTTACAGGTGAGAAAACTGAGCCTAGAGTCCTGTAGCAACAGGGTCACTTTACTTCCAGGGTCACACAAGTCAGATGTGATGGAGTTGGGATCAGAACCCAGCTCTTTAACTCCAATCCTCCCAATCCTCCTGCGCTCTAAGCCAATAAAATGCAGCCCTGGGGGCTTTCTAGTAAATGCACTTTCTTTGCCAGAGCTTTGGATCTTAATCCCCTCTCTGCTCTAAACGCATCGGTCCAGAGAGGTGGAGGGTCCACCTGCAGTTGATTTAATATTTTGGAAGACATAGCTTTATGACCTAAATATATTTTTCCCTGTTAAACGTTACAACTTCTTTGAGCTTCGCATTTGGTTTAACATTGTGTTATGGTTGGTTTGGAATTTCTGCAGTGAGTTAGGCTAGGGTTCTCCAGATGCACTGCTGCCTACTTCTGAACTCCATGGCCACAATTTACCCTAAATTTTGTTAGGTCTAAATCTGGATTAGGGGTTGCATTTTAAAGCACAGTAACAGAAACCTCAATCATACTTACCAAACAACCAGCAGTAAGAAATCTGAAGGGAATCAAATCATGGCTTATTCAGCAGCTCTGTGATGCCATCAATGTCTCAGGTTCTCTCTCGCTTTCTCCTCTGCAATTCCTAGCACATAGAATGTGGCTTTATGCTTATTACCTTATGGTCCCAAAATTGCTGCCACACCTCCTGGCATGGCATCCAGATTCCAGGCATGACACAGAACAAAACAGGGAGGGAAAATGAAATTGAAGTCAATCAAATCTGTTTCTTTTTCAAAAGCCCAGAAACCTCATCCAGTATATTCAGTCATTCATTGATTGGCTCTGACTGGATTACACAAGTCACCCAGGAAGACTGGGAAATGAATTTTTTTTTTTTTTTCTTGCTCTTTAGGGTCGCACCTGAGGCATATGGAAGTTCCCAGGCTAGGAGTCAAATGGGAGCTGTAGCTCCCGGCCTATGCCACAGCCACAGCAATGCAGGATCCGAGGTGTGTCTGTGACCTACCTCACAGCTCACGGCCATGCCGGATCCTTCCCCCACTGAGCAAGGCCAGGGATCGAACCCACGTCCTCATGGATGTTAGTTGGATTCCTTTCCATTGCATCATGATGGGAATTCCCGGGAAATGAATATTTTTCAATACACACATAGCCAACCAGAACATATCTGGGGTTACATTAACAATAAAGTAAGTGGGGGAGTTCCCTTCATGGCTCAGTGGTTAACAAATCTGACTAGGAACCATGAAGTTGCAGATTCGATCCTTGGCCTTGCTCAGTGGGTTAAGGATTCCGAGTTGCCCTGAGCTGTGGTGTAGGTCACAGACGCAGCTGGGATCCTGCGTTGCTGTGACTCTGGTGTGGGCCAGTGGCTACAGCTCCGATTAGACCCCTAGCCTGGGAACCTCCATATGCCGCAGAAGTGGCCCTAGAAATTGCAAAATGACAAAAATAAATAAATAAATATAATAAAGTAAGTGGGTACTGGAGTAGGCAACTGTTGGTATCTGCCACAGTCTTTTAAATATCTTTTCAATATGTCCATTTCCCTTTATCTGCGCGGACACTCCAGGCCATTATTATTTCTTTCTTGGACTCTGAAATATCTTCCTATTTTCGATTTCCGCATTTCCTCTTCACTCCCCCTCTTCTCACATAATCTATTTTTCTATACTGTGGCCAGAGAGAACTTTAGAGAACATAAATCTGACCATGTCACCTCCCTGAAGGATAATGTATTGGGTTAGTCCTACTTGTTTTATTTTTTTCCCTGCTATTAAAGAAAAAATGAGAACTATCTGCCTCCCTTCTGGGATTGATGTGTAAGCAGGGTCTCAGGTGAGTCTTAACAACCAGGGGCTTCCTCTGCTCAAGGGGAGGTTGGAGCTACAAGGGTGCTTGGTGCCCAGAGACAGAAGGAGCCTATGTTGGCAGAGCATCTTCCAAAGATTGGGGTGAAGACAGGGTTGGGGGTTCTGCCATATCATAACCCTGATCCCTGCTTCCTTGTGGTACCCTTGGGAAGCAAATGACTTAGGAGGAGGATGGCCAAATGGTACCTCTGGAGGCTCTGGGCTCAGATGCCAGGGCACCAGCCTGGGCAAAGATCCTGTGCCATAGTTTAGGGAAGCAGCATGGAGATACAGCCTCAAGGAGCCACAAAGAATTGCAAAAGTCACATCTATCAGGCAAGGCCAGCCTTGTGGGCATGTGATCTAAGCATTCACACAGGGCGCCTTAGGAAAAAGAACCTCGTGCTTAGTGTAAGGCTTTTATCTGAAAATTCGTAATAATCTTTGAACGAGATGATTATTCTGCACAAATTTTTATTTTTCACCAATTGCGTTAACTGGTCCTGAGGTCACGGACAAGTGTGACCCAGAAGCCTGGATGGTGTATGTCACCTAGAATCTTTGTATAATCCTCAGGGCATTGGATAAGGAGCCCCAGGGATAACGAAGATTGAGTTTCCTTCCAGTGGAAGGTTCCAAGTCAGATTTAATTTGACAAAAGGGACAAAGGGGAAATAAGGTTGTTTTTTGGTTGGTTGGTTGGTTTTTTTTTTGGTGCCTAAGTATGGTGGTGAAATAAAATGCCTACCTATTACACCTTCAGTGGTTCCTCCTTTCCCTCAGGACACACTCTACTTTCCAAGTCCACCTGCCGAGCGGAGGCTATAGAAAGTCAGGACCCATTCAAAGTTGTATAACATCTTGTAACTGGGGGAGGAAATTTTGTAGGCGACTACAGCCCTCCCAGAGGAAGAAGGGCTGAAAGATGAAAGGAGGGGACCTATGTCCTGGGAACAAAATGTGCACCCCTTTACCCTGCAGGAAGCTCAGGAGGAGAGCGAGAGGAAATATTCTTACCCAGATTCTGAAGGAAAAGCACTGTAGAGCTCCTTTGCCCTGATTGGATCACGTATACATCTCTGAACCAATCAGAGGCGCCCAGGGGCATAAGCGAAAGCCAGCCCTCTTCCTAGACATCCCGATCCATCACCTGTGTGTTTGCTTTGATTGTTGTTGGGTTTTCTATTCGCAACAGATAGAGTTGCTTCACCAGGAATACAGGTCTCAGAAGTCCTAGTACTTTCCACCGAACGCCACAAAACCAGCGTTCTTTTTCCAGCTACCCACGGGTACTGAATAAGATTGACCCAGCAAAGAAACCAAGGCCAGGAGGAGCTTCCGTCCTTCCATCCCCAATTCAAGGCTCCTGGAGGGGCACGGATGGCTCCCTTCTCAGTTCTCAACAGCCTATTCTTTAAAAAAAAAAAAAAAAAGAAAGTGTAATTGATTTACAATTTTGTACCACTTTCTGCTGTACAGCAAAGGGACCCAGCCATATATAGATATCCATTCCTTTCCCTATATTGTTCTCCCTCATAGCCTATCCCAAGACACCGGATACAATAGCCTGTGCTATACAGTAAGACTTTATTTCCCATCCACTCTAAATGTAATAGTTTACATCTACTAATCCCAAACTCCCAGTCCATCCCACTCCCTCCCTCTCCTCCTTGGCAATTGCAAGTCTTTTCTCTGTGTCTGAACAGCCTCTTAGCTGAACAGAATTTCCCTCTAATTTTACCATTAATAGGAAGTACTTTAAAAGATTTAAAACATTTAAGTAGGTTAATTCTTTTCAAAAAGAACAGTGAAGTTTTCCAAACTGCTTCTGTCAGTAAATTTAAAATACAATAAATAATTTAGAGTTCAATTTTCCTTCCACAATGAAGAATTAAGAGGCTTCAGTCTCTCAACTATTCTCTTAAAAAAAAGCTATAGATTCTTTCTCTCCTTTCTCTGGCCTTAGAACTTGGCAGGACAGTTATGCTCTAAGGCTTGTAGTGGAGCTGAAAATCGTGGTTGGGCAGCTGAAATTGCTGTAAGAAACATTTCTTTTTAATTGCTTTTTTTTTTTCCCCAGGCATATTCAAATCCTCCAAAGTTTCCTTTGTGAGTAAAAGAGATGAACTCTTCACAGCTGTTTTGCAGATGCAAAAACGGAGACCCACTGAGGTTAAGTGACTTTACTCGGCCTGAGAAATAATCTGAGTCAATATACGTCTCCTCAAAATCTGGTGTTCCTGTTGTGGTTCAGTGGGTTAAGAACCTGACTTCGTGTCTGTGAGGGTGTGGGTTCGATCCCTGGCCTCATTCAGTGGGTTAGGGATCTGCTGTTGCCACAAGCTGCGATCTGGGTCGAAGATGCGGCTCTGATTGGGCATGGCTGTGGCTGTGGCATAGGCTGCAGCTACAGCCCGATTCAACCCCTGGCCTGGGAACTTCCATATGCTAGGTATGCTTCAGATCATTAACTGAAAGATAAAATGAGGCCTGAATTCAAATGCAGCAAGATAATGACCCCTAGCACGAAGGACAGGATTTGAAGGGATTTGAAGGGAAAGAGGACATTCCAAAGGGAAAGAGGACATTCCAAAGGGAAAGAGGACATTCCAAAGTAGAGAAACCGGAGATGATGCAACATATTTTAGCATCTGTGACCTCCCTTCTGCTGATCTGAGTAAGCGCCATGATGGTTCTAGTTTGACCTCATAAGGTCAAGTACTCCCTTACCAGATGCAGAGGAGGAGGTGATGACGTAAGCCTGCCATCTACTCAAAGAACAAGGAAGAAAAGGGTCTTTCCCCCTTCCCCCTTTCCTCGGAATATAAAAATGTAGCCCATCTCATGCTCGGGGCGCTGCTTCTTTGCCTGCCCACGTGTATCTCTCACACATGTCATATCTTAAGAAATCTATTTCTCTCCTAACACTTTGTCTCTCGCTGAATTCCTGCACTGAGACACAAAGGACCTGATCTTCCGTACGTCCAGACACCAGGTGAGTGATCCTAATGAAAAAACCGTGGGTTCAAGTCCCAGTCTGGGCTGAGGCTGGGTTCCAGTCCCAGCACATGAGTTCAAGTCCCAATCTGGCTTCTGGCTGGCTTCGAGTCCTGGCATGGGGGTTCCAGTTCCAACGTGGGTTCTGGCTGGGTTCCAGTCTTGGGAGTTGTCAGTTTCAGGGCCATCCGCATCAGGTCAGCTTCTGAAGCTCCTGGGCCAGGTGGATGCCACAGACCCCGATTCCTCCATCCTGCACTGACAATGGCCCTGATGCTGACTTTGCACAGTGGTGAGAGAAGGAAGAGAAGAAGGAGGAAGCAGCAAGTGAGATACATTCAGCGTTATCCCCAGTCCCGGAGCGACAAAGTTCTGGAACCAAAAGGAAGCAGAGGAAAGAGGAGGAGCGTATTTGTGGCTGAGATCCCGCTGTTGGAAATGAACTTTCGTCCTCGGGTAGCAGCTGCTAAGACAGATGAGCACATGGGGTGTATTCCTGGAAGCTTTGGCGGGTCCTCTGAGCTGGAGGGCTGAACAGAGAAGCAGATAGGGAAGGTTCTCCAGCATTTCGTTCCTGTTACCTTGTATAATGGGAACAGAAACAAATTCTGCTCCCAGAAAAGTTATCATCGATACATGCCTGGGCTCTGCCTCGAGAATTCCTCCCATCAAGTGCTGTTGGTACCACCTGTTTCCAACCTGTGCAAAGAATCTTCTTCCAGAGCTTTGCATCTATTTGGTAGTGATGGGGGAGCATGGAACGTGGTCTCCCAAAGAACGGACCCCTGAGCGGAGAGGCAGATTGTGTGCCTGGGCTGCACAAGATCTCAGGGACGTGGAGAATAAGGAGCCGCAGGTGGTGCCACTTCCTGTGCCATCCATGGATGGGGCTGGGACAAGGGTGGTGTAAACAGAGACAAGCTCCCCCCGCCCCCACCAGGGCTGCTTGGCGTGTCCTGGGTCTGCCAGGCTCTGCCAGACATTTCAGGATTCGGACCCTGCCTACTGTCCTCTAGCATGAAGGTGCTAGAACTATGCCCTTGGTTTCCCAGCCACTTTCCTGTAACCTGCTCCCTAGAGTCTTGTTGTTCCTGCCATGGCTGTGTCTGAGCTGGCAGGGCACTGCCCTGTCTCTATCTTGCTCTTGTCTATGGAAACAAACAAAACAAAACAAAACAAAACACCAGTGAGGCAGCATGGTAACGGGGGTTCCTGTGATAGGAATGGAGTAGGATAGGTACACAGGTATTGAGGAAGTCCCTATAAGGGACCATAGAGAGAGAGGGAAACCTAGGGAAGTTTGGGGGATGGCTGTAAGTTCATAATCACTCAAGGGAGCCAGCAGAATGAGCCAGGCTTGGAGTTCCCGTCATGGCGCAGTGGTGAACGAATCCGACTAGGAACCACGAGGTTGCGGGTTCGATCCCTGGCCTTGCTCCGTGGGTGAAGGATCAGGCATTGCCGTGGGCTGTGGTGTAGGTTGCAGACGCCGCTCGGATCCCGTGTTGCTGTGACTGGCGTAGGCCGGTGGCTACAGCTCCGATTCAACCCCTAGCCTGGGAACCTCCATATGCCACGGGAGGGGCCCCAAGAAATGGCAAGAAGACCACACACACACACATACACACACACACACACACACACACAAAAGAATGAGGCAGGCTTGCTAGCCTAGTGGAGGCACAAGCTATGCCTCAGGTCATTGGGCGGGGGATGGGGCGAGGCTTGCCTTTAGGTTCAGACCAAGGGCAGGAGTTTAAGGATTTGCATAAGCCCTTCTGCTGATTTGCATAAGCATCTTGACCTTCCCACTCTGACCTTGTAGGGTCAAATACTCTCTTACTGGATTCCAAGGAGGAGCTGCTACTCAAAGGATGAAGAAGGCCTTCTTCTCCCTTCCCCACTTTCCTTGGATTATAAAACTATAGCCCACCTAATCCTTGGGGCAGGGCCTCCTTGCCAGGCTAGGGGTCCAATCGGAGCTGTGGCCGCAGGCCTACACCACAGCCACAGCAACGTGGGATCAGAGCTGCATCTGTGACCTACACCACAGCTCATGGCAATGCCAGATCCTTAACCCACTGAGGGAGGCCAGGGATCGAACCCGCCACCTCATGGTTCCTAGTTGGATTCGTGTCCACTGCGCCACGACAGAAACTCCAATGCGTCTACTTCTTGCCTGTCACTTTGTCGCTCGCTGAATTCCTTCTTCACTGAAGCACAGAGAACCTAAACCTCTGTGTGTCCATACACCGGGTGAGTGATTCTAGTTTAAAAATTGTGGGTTCAAGTCCCAAGGTGGGTTTAGGCCGGGTTCAAGTTATAAGTGCCGTCAGTTTCATCTGTGTGTGATTGTTGTCTGTGAAATGTGTGGACGTGAGTGTGTGTGTGTGTGTGTGTATGTGTGTGTGTACAGGTACCTCATAGACTCTCTTTGTAATTTGCTACATTTGTGCTGGGCAGAAGCACAGGGATGTTTGCATCTGCACTAAATAGTCAGAGACATAATGACTTTCAAGTCTTATTTCTTCTTCTTCTTTTTCTTTCTTTCTTTCTTTTTTTTTTTTTTTTTTTGTCTTTCTGCCTTTTCCAGGGCTGCTTTCGTGGCATATGGAGGTTCCCAGGCCAAGGGTCTAATCGGAGCTGTAGCCACTGGCCTACGCCAGAGCCACAACAACGCGGGATCTGAGCCGCATCTGCCACCTACACCACAGCTCATGGCCATGCCAGATCCTTAACCCACGGAGCAAGGCCAGGGATCAAACCCGCCACCTCATGGTTCTTAGTCAGATTCGTTAACTGCTGAGCCACGACGGGAACTCCCAAGTCTTCTTTCTTATACATGGATGTTCTGCTTTTCTTCTCTGCTATCAGCTCCCCCCTCTGCCTTTTGCCTATTGTCCCCATGGCTGTTTCTAGGATTCCCTCCTCCAAATGTCCCCATATTAGCTCTCAAGGACATCAGACAGCCAAGATGGTTGAGTCCTGTGTAGCACGTGAGCAAAGTCTTTGAGGGAGAGGGTGGTCTTGTGTCAAGAATTTTGGCTTCCTGGAGAATTTTCCTTGACTCTCTGTGGGTCCGCTGACTTCTGCTAAAGTGATGGGTAACAGTGGCCAGCTCATAACAGACAGCTCTGTCCTAGAACTGAATATGTCAAGATCAATACATTGAAGACGAGTTCTTTGCTCAACCAGTGTCTAACCCCTTATGGAAGGGATCCAGCTCTTCAAATTCTTTTGAGCAGGATCTTCCTATTTATTTATTTATTGCCTTTTTTTTTTTTTTTTTTTTTAGGGCCACACCTGCAGCATATGGAGATTCCCTGGCTAGGGGTCGAATCGGAGCTGCCTCCACCGGCCTGTGCCAGAGCCACAGCAACTCGGGATCCGAGCCACATCTGCAACCTACACCACAGTTCACGGCAACACCGGATCCTTAACCCACTGAGCGAGGCCGGGGATCCAACCTGCATCCTCATGGATACCAGTCAGGTTCTTCACCGGATGAGGCACAGCGGGAGCTCTCCTTTGACGTTCTTTCTCATATTCTCTCTGGAGCTCGCTGGCCTCTCCCTCCTGCGATGGAGGACTCTGCTTCCTGTTTTCTTAGCCATAAGAAATGCTGCCGATGCAGAGGAATTGTGATCTTCTCACACACCAGACTTTTAAGTACCACCTGTCACCTGCTGCCTTTACCCCCTTATTACTACAAACAACCTTGGATCTTGAGCCTGGCAAGACCAGAGCCTAAGACGCCAGGGTACTGGGATAATGTACATATATTAGGCTATGGGTGTATGTCTTTGGGAGACATGCTGGGCTTGTACCTGTGCCTGGAATTCTCCATTCTTTTCATCTCAAGCTTCTCTACTTCCCACCAGCCCATGCAACTGAAATCCCAGCATGCTTTGCACCTGGATCCAATGTAAGATTTTATTATTATTATTATTATTACATTTATAGGTGTACAACAATCATCACAACTAAACAATGTAAGGCTGTTAACATCACATAGATCATAATTGTCCCGTCCTTCAGATGGTTTTGTTACCATGGAATTTTGAGAAGGTGCAAACCAAGCAAGAATTCTCTTTCCTGGTCTGAGCCGAGCTAATTAGATCTGCTTCGAATCCAGGGTTAGAAAAGACATTGTCAATCCAGCAAGCGAATATTGCTTTTCTCCAAATTTTATTATAGATAATTCATTTTTCCTTCTCTGTCCCCCTTTTTTTTTTTTTTTTAAGTGGGAGTAGGTATTGGGAGAAGGAAGTCCAGGTGATTTGGAACTTCAAGTACCCTTTGTTTCATTGATTGTGACTTTTGGGGTGGAAAGGAATAAAGGCGGATAAAGTGATTTCTAAAGGCTGATTCACTTGTCATGTCTCCTTGGACAACGCAAATGCCACATGATCAAGTTCTTTTTTGATAGAAAATGACTGAGACAAGGACAGAAACAGATGAGTCACTTATTTCTGCAAGTTCTTGGCTGGATACAGTTTGTTCAGTTTGTTAGAACTAAAGTGTCATAGAACCTGAACATCGACTGGGACCCAGCCCCGCCTCTTGCAGAACAAAAGAAGCAAACAAGAAATTCTAGCTTCAGTGAAAGGACTAGAACTTTGCTCATTCATCCTTTGATTAGTTAGGTCACTCAGCATTCTTTGACACCCAAAGTGTGGCAGACCTGGCTTGTAGGGACCCATGAAGAAAGTTGTAGATGTCACCCCCAAAGACCTGATTTTTTAACCCGGGAGGCTGAATAGCCATGTGCTGTTTTTTGTTTTTTGGTTTTTTTTTTGGAATTTCTAGGGCTGCTTCTGTGGCATATGGAGGTTCCCAGGCTAGGGGTCGAATTGGAGCTGTAGCCACCAGCCTACACCAGAGCCACAGCTACATGGGATCCGAGCCGCGTCTGCAACCTACACCACAGCTCACGGCACCGCCAGAACTTTAACCCATGGAGCAAGGCCAGGGATCGAACCCACAACCTCATGGTTCCTAGTGGGATTCGTTAACCACTGAGCCATGACGGGAAACTCCAGCTATGTGCTGTTATGGTCAACACCCAGGATTTGTGGCCAGACCTGTCTGGATCGTGCACCAGTCCCGCTTCTCTCCTGGCTCCTGATGTTGTGCAGTGGGTTCAAGCTCTCTCATTTTATCTCTCTCATCTGTAGAATGGACCGAATAATGTTTTCCTTTGAGGGGAGGTCATGAGCATTAAGGGTAATTTGAGTAAAATATTCAGTATATAGGAGGTCCAGTAACTAGCTTTTTTTTGGTCTTTTTGCCTTTTATAGGGCCGCTCCCACGGCATATGGAGGTTCCCAGGCTAGGGGTCGAATTGGAGCTGTAGCCACCGGCCTACACCAGAGCCACAGCAACACAGAATCCGAGACGCGTCTGCGACCTACACCACAGCTCACGGCAACGCCGGATCGTTAACCCACTGAGCAAGGGCAGGGACCGAACCTGCAACCTCATGGTTCCTAGTTGGATTCATTAACCACTGCGCCACCACGGGAACTCCAGTGACTAGTTTTTAAAGTCAATACCTTCCATGAAAAGTGATCTGTGTTGGGAGTGTAGTAAAGGGGCACCTAAGCCATTTGATGGCATCTGGGAAGGCTTCAGGGGAAAGGGGACCAAAAAGGCATATTCGAAGCAGAGCTGCGAGGCTGGGGGGGTGGGCATGTTTGGTGTGAATGAAAAATATCATACGTGGAGGAGTAAGGAAGAGGGGGCAGAGGTGAGGGTGATAAGGGCACAGTGGTGGCAGAGTCAAGACATCATTGATGAAAAAAGGAAGATTTGAAGGAGGAGGGCACTCGTTCCATGAACTGGGTCCCTGGTGCATGAGAGTGTCCCCCCATGTGACAAAGATGGGAGGGGAAGAAAGGGCAGAGGGAGGGTCAAGAGGAGGCTGGTGGGTGGGCTCTGTGGGTGTTGGTGGGACTCCCAGGTGGAGGTGTCTCATGGGCAGCGGTGATACCCAGACAGAGATGAAGCCTTAGGCGATAGGCTTGAGACTCCTCAACCCATGGAGAGTGACTGAGTTCAGAGGTGAGGACAGGCGCTCACTGAAAAGTGGCAGATCGAAGAGGGAAAAGGACCTTCCACAGAACCTGGAGGACCAAGACATTCAGCGGCTTGGCGGAGGAGGGGAAGCCAAAGGAGGAGAAGGAGGTGATGCTCAGACCAGAAGATAATGCATTCATCCATGATATTGAAAAGCTGAGCAATTATAAGACTATAAGAGTGGCCGGAACCAGGATCTCAAATAATATAATAATATAATATAATATAATATAATATAATATAATATAATATAATATAATATAAATGTTACATATAATATAGTACAGGAATTCCCGTTGTGGCGCAGTGGTTAGCGAATCCGACTAGGAACCATGAGGTTGCAGGTTCGATCCCTGGCCTTGCTCAGTGGGTTAAGGATCTGGTGTTGCCGTGAGCTGTGGTGTACGTTGCAGACACGGCTCGGATCCCGCATTGCTGTGGCTCTGGCATAGGCTGGCAGCTACAGCTCCAATTGGACCCCTAGCCTGGTAACTTTCATATGCCGCAGGAGCAGCCCAAGAAATGCCAAAAAAGACAAAATAATAATAATAATAACAATAATGTAGTATAATATAACACTATAATATAATAATGTAATATAATATAATATGGTATATACAATATAGTATAGTATAATAGTGTAATATAATACAATACATTATAATATAGTGTAGTATAATACAATATAAACACTTCTGTTTCTTTTTCTTCCTCCTCCTTCTGCCCCTCTTCCTCCTCCTCCTTCTCTTCCTCCTCCTGCTCACCTTTCTTCTTTGCCAGCCTTGTGCTGACTACATATCTTGGGCAAGGTTGATCCTTGAGTTGGCAAAGGTAGCCTCGGTCCGCTCCGGGTTTTCATCATCCCACGTTTCCTTCTCCCAGACACAAGTAAGTTCCATGTCACCCATCAAAAGTCCCAGGTTGAGGCTTGGGGCTCTCGTGCCTGCCTGACTCCTCAGGCCCCCCTGGATCTTATACTCACCACGGATCCTAGGATAGAGTCTAGCACCATCCAAACCAACAGATGGGAAATGAGGGAGGGATGATTCTAAAAAAAAGCAAGCGAGTTAAAAAAGGACACCGACCAGACAAAAACACAAGATGTCTTCTTGAGAAAGTAAAAAAAGACATTATCTTCAAGTGAAAAAGTGGCTGCATTTAGCATTATGACAATCTGACCACATTCGCCTTTTTTTCTTCATTTTTGCTCCAGACTACAAACATCTTGCTCACAGACAAGTCTGGGTTGAGGAGTGTTTGCAGACCAAAGGGCAAAGCGAGGACCTTGGCTTCTTCCAGGAGAGAGGGCTCGTCCCTTTTCTATTTTCATAAAGAGGAAAAGAAAAAAACCCTCCAAGTTTTTACACTGTTGCAGAACAAACATAACTATGACTCATGTTTCACAATTTATGGAGTCGACTTCACATACTTTTGACAGTTCTATCATGTTTTAGATGCTGTGAAATATTTGTTTTCCTCTGCGAAGCTGGGGTGGTGAAAATTCACTTGCTTCTTAATTACTGATGCTCTGTGCTAGGGCTTCGCAACCTCAGCTCTATTGACAATTGGGGCAAGACAATTCTTTGTTGTGAGAAGCTGTCCTGGGCATGGGAGGATGGTGGGCAGCAGCTTCTACCCACTAGATGCTGGTGGCATCCAGTTGTGACCACTAAAGGTGTCTCCAGACATGGCTAAGTGTCCCCTGGGGGTTGAAATTGCCCCTGGTTGTGAACCGCTGCTGTACACTGGTTTCTAGCCATGTATCATGTCAGGAAAGTGATCCTTAGAAAGGGGGAGGGGCTGGGGGATATGAAGACATCACAAAAGAAGGATTCCTTGGTGCCTTTTGCAAGGTGACCTTGATGGGGTGTATCTCGAGGACCATCTGCCATAGTCTTTTTACTTCTCTCTCTCTCTCAGATCTCAGGAGAAGGAAGACACAAGAACCTCACCCAGAAGCAGAATAATTAAAATCTAGGTCTAAAATGAGCGGCTTGGAATATAATAGGAACCATGTGGGGCTCTCCCGTCTGTGAATGGAAGAAGCCCGCTTGCCTATAAATAGCACAATTGGCAGCCAAACCCTCTGAAAAACACTCATCATGCCCCTGTCAAAGGGAGATGTGTCCAATGCTTTAGAGGCTGAAAATAAATACCGTGAGTCGAAAATAAATGGCATTATTAGCATAAAGGGAGTTCCTAATTAACCAGCAATTGTCCATTACCGCAGCCTTCAATTCATTAAATTGCATAATTACATAAAAACTCAGTTGACGCTTGATTCAGTCAGTGTATCTGGTATTGTCTCCTCAATAATTAGTCCTATAATTGTCAGTTTGACAGGGCAATTAAAAATGTTTAAAGACACTGTGTCAGCTTCCCCGTGCGAGGCTGTCCGCTGCAGGACGGGTCTAGGAGAAACCTTCCATCTGGGCGGCTTGATGGTTCCTGGGACAAAGAAGTGCCAGGGGCTGGGGAGTGGGGTGGGTGGCGGTCAGAAGTGAGAATGAGTGGTTTGCAACTTTCAGGGGGAACTCATCCTCTCTGGGTAAACGGAGTATCTTTATTTGAATGGTCACAGCTTTCACTGCTGGGACCTGGAAGAGGTGGAGGAAGCCAGCTGCAGGGGTTACACATGAGCGAGTGAGAAGAAATCTGCTTCTGGGTTTGACTGCACAGGCATCCATCCGTATGCAGAGTGTTGGGTCCTGGGTATGAGAACCACAGTATGGGTTTTCAATGTCAGGCGGGCGGAAAGCATCCTGGAATTGCAGCCCCAGGTGGATGAGGAGTCCAATTCGGATTAGGTATCCATTGGGACTTAGTTGCATTGGAACACTGGCCCTTGGAGGAAGGACATGGCCAGCAAAAGCTGTGTGTGTTATGGCGGGGGTGGCTTCAGATGGTTGGTGGCTTCAGTGGGTTGGTCTGGATTCAGGATCCCCAGGTTTGCACGTTTGTGTCCATGGGAAAGACTGTGGTTTGCAACGTTCTTAGAGCTCAAGACCCACTCCAGGCACAAAGACATCAGAGTTAGGACCACACAACTGATTCCTGACCCTATCTCACTAGCAAAGCTGCTTCCACAGCCCCTTCCCTGGTCAGAATGGGCTCAGAAATGAGGGAGGACAGATCCGAGTTGGCTCCATCCTCAGTCCTCCTGCTGAGGCATGCTGAGGAGCACTTAGATTATTTGCATGTGGTGTGGACTAAGCATGGGTTACCACCCAGGCATTCTGGTCTGCATAGAACTCAGCACAGCCCAGCGGAAGGACGAGCCATCACCTCACACTGAGGGACCAGGAAAATGGCTTGAGATTCTTAGGTGGCTGGTCTTAGATTTCCTTTGCTATCAAGCCCTAGTGGCTTCCTGCCTGGCTTTCAACAGTGGAGGAGGAAAGCGAGCTTTTCTCTCCTAGTATCAGCTGCTCATGAACATGTTGATAAGCAGACAGAGAAGCAAACCAAACAAGTACATTGGGTTTGAGAGACCATTCTCCAGGGGAGAAAGAATGTTTAAGCAAACACTCAACTTTTTTTTTTTTTTTTTTGCTCTTTAGGGCTGCACCTGTGACATATGGACGTTCCCAGGCTAGGGGTCAAATAGGAGCTGTAGCTGCTGTCCTACACCACAGCCACAGCAATGGAGGATCTGAGCTACATCTGGGACCTGCACCACAGCTCACAGCAACACCGGATCCTTAACCCACTGAGCAAGGCCAGAGATCACACCTGTGTCCTCATGGATGTTAGTCATATTTGTTTCCACTGAGCCATGATAGCAACTCCAAACACTCGACATTCTTGAACCATGATCCAACAAGGTCCTTTTTTTTTTTTTTTTAGGGTCGTACCCTTGGCATATGGAAGTTTCCAGGCTAGGGGGTTGAATCAGATCGGTAGCTGCCAGCCTACCCCACAGCCACACCAATAGTGGATCCAAGCTTCATCTGCAACCTATGCACAGCTTGCAGCGATGCATGCTCCTTAACCTGCTGAATGAGGCCAGGGATTGAATCTGCATCCTCATGGATACTAGTCGGGTTCTTAACCCATGAAGCCATAACAGGAACTCCCCAGTTGGGTCTTATATCCACACAGGAGCTCCCCTCCCCTTTTTTTGGAGTGGGGTTGAAAGGAGAACTAGAGTTTCTACCCATATTTTATTCTCTCTTATGAACAATGGAGTCTTATTCACCAGGGCCGTGAGCAGCCAGGTGTGTTGTTGCCCCTTCGGGGAGGAGATTGATGGAACCCTAGAAAAGTCATATCTGCTCCTTTGTGGGATTCTTCTCCAGTCTTTAGGTTAACTTTACATACATGTCAGTGAGAGGAGTGATCACGTAATTTGGTGTCTGTGTCAAGAAATCTCTAAAAGTCACCTGTTCATTCTACTCTATGGCACAGGGAACTATATCCAATCTCTTGGGATAGAACTTGATGGAAGATAATATGAGAAAGAATGTATGACTGGATCACTTTGCTGTACAGCAGAAATTGGCACAACTATACAACAAAGGATAGTATCAACTATACTTTAATTAAAAAAAAAGTCACCAGTTCATTCATTCAATTAAGGCCACTCCACAGCCCTCTCTTTAGGGCTTCTTAATCAGAGGCACATTTAAGATGTACTCATGAGGGAGTTCCCGTGTGGCTCAGTGGTTAATGAACCCTACTAGCATGAGGACTTGGGTTGGATCCCTGGCCTCACTCAGTGGGTCAAGGATCCGGTGCTGCTGTGAGCTGTGGTGTAGGTCACAGACGTGGCTTGGATCTGGCATTGCTGTGGCTGTGGTGCAGGCCAGTGGCTGCAAGAGCTCAGATTCAACCCCTAGCCTGGGAACCTCCATATGGCATGAGTGTGGCCCTAGAAAGACAAAAAAAAAAAAAAAAAAAAAAAAAAAAAACCCAAAAAACAAAAAACAAAAAAAGGAAAAAGATATACTGGTGAATTTTCTAAGCAAAAACAAAAAAACTCATCCCAGAGCTACTGAATCAGCGCATGAGTTTACATGTTTACATGAACAAAACGTTAACATTTTAAGTTTGCAAGGAACAAACTCTTAAAATTTATTGGTATTTGTAGCCTCCTTCCTGCCCCCACTATGTATCTGACATTGAGTCTCCTCACTCTCAGCCTCAGCTCTCTTGCAAGGTGGGTTGGGGTCCTTTTGTATGTTTTTTTATTTTTATTTATTTTTTTGTCTTTTTGCCCTTTTCTAGGGTTGCTCCCATGGCATATGGAGGTTCCCCAGGCTAGGGGTCCAATAGGAGGTTTAGCCGCCGGCCTACACCAGGGCCACACCAACGCAGGATCCGAGCCGTGTCTGCAACCTACACCACAGCTCATGGCAACGCCGGATCCTTAAGCCACTGAGCAAGGCCAGGGATCGAACCCGCAACTTCATGGTTCCTAGTCAGATTCGTTAACCACTGAGCCACGACGGGAACTCCAGGATGCAATTTTAGATATTAGAATATTTAATTAGATATTAAAATCAGTTATTGAATAAGCCTCATTAAGAGGGTGACATTTGAGCCAATGAATTGAAAGAGGAGAGCGAGTTAGCTGTGTGGTTATCCGGATGGGGTACCACCCAGGAAGCCAGATTGCCCCAGCACGGGAGCATCTGCAAGAAGCAATGTGGACGCCAGTGCAGCCCGAGGGGGGTGAGCAAGGAGGAGGATGTGGAGAGGTGAGGTTGGGCACGTCATGGGGAATTTGATTTTATGGGATTTGAAGGCCAAATGCAGAATTTGGCTTTTATGCTGAGTCCAAGCTGGAGGCATTGGAGGGTTTTGTGCATGGTGGCAGGTCGGGGTGGGGAATGTTGCGACTTGTTTTAAGCGGCTCCTTCTGAATGATACATTGTCAAAACAACTTCAGGAGGATGAGAGTGAAATCAGGGAGCCCAGTTATAAGACTATGACAATAATTTAGGCAAGAGGTAGCAGGTGGCTTGGACTAGGTCTAATAACAGTGCCTATTTCATAGGGTTTTTTGTTTTTGTTGTTTTTACTTTTTAGGGCCACACCTGCGGCTTATGGAAGTTCCCAGGCTAGGGGTCGAATCAGAGCTGCAGCTGCCCGCCTACAGCACAGCCACCGCAATGCGGGATCTGAGCCATGTCTGCAACCTATACCACAGCTAGTGACAACACCGGATCCTTGACCCACTGAGTGAGATCAGGAATTGAACCCACATCCTCCTGGATACTAGTCGGGGTCGTTTCCATGGAGCCACAATGGGAGTTCCCCCGTAAGTTTTTATTCTGCTTTGTCACAGCCAAGGATGGCTCACCCTGACATCTAGTAAGACTTGGATTGTCTTATTAGACAGCTGGCATCTTACAATTTTCCCTTTGAACTGATATTATACTTTAGCCCCTTAAAGTTAGATATGTCAAAACCCATGTCTCTCAGATACCCCAACTTTGCAAATTAGGACCATAGGATGCTAAACACAAATTTCCTTCTACACTAGATCCTTCTCAAAAAGGAAAAAAAGCGTTATTTCTAGACAACTCCAATGCTTCTTACAATTTCTATCTGATTGCCACTACCAGCCATAAATTATTTTTTAAAAACCCAATTTTTTTGGGGGGTTTTGTCTTTTTTTGTCTTTTGAGGGCAGCACCTGTGGCATGTGGAGGTTCCCAGGACAGGGGTCAAATCGGAGCTGTAGCCACCAGCCTACACCAGAGCCACAGCAACGCGGGATCTGAGCCGTGGCTGCAACCTATACCACAGCTCACGGCACCGCCAGATCCTTAACCCACTGAGCAAGGCCAGGGATCGAACCCGCAACCTCATGGTTCTTAGTCGGATTCATAAAAACCCAATTTTCATTTGAGGGCATTGTACAAATAGGAGAAGCAGAGTAAATGAAGAGAGAATGACATTTTGGTTTCAGTACATTTGGGTCAATTGTCCAGAGTCATGGGCAGTTTTGTGAACTTAAAACTAAAGTAAATATCTCTAATCAAAAGATCGATTGTGATGTTGTATTTCTCAAATCCCAGAAAAAAACGTCACCTGTCTTCTTTTTCTACTGAAATGTGTGAAGTGCATACTCTTAAAGATGGAATTAGAGGAGTTCCCATCGTGGCTCAGTGGTTAGTGAACCTGACTAGTATCCATGAGGATGCAGGTTCCATCTTCGGCCTTGTTCAGTGGGTTAAGAATCTGGTGTTGCCGTGAGCTGTAGTGTATGTAGGTCGCAGACACGACTCAGATCCCAAGTTGCTGTGGCTGTGGTGTAGGCTGGCAGCTACAGCTCCAGTTCGACCCCTAGCTTGGGAGACTCCATGTGCCATGGGTGCGGCTCTAAAAAGACAAAAACAACATAGTATTAAGATAACCCATGTTAGGGCTTATAAGAGTGCCAGATACCTAGTAGACTCAGTAAATATTAGCTATACTTAGTTATTATTCTAGCCACATTTAGAAGTATACAGTGGGGATGCCTCCAATTTTATATCTTTCTTTTGACTTTCTTTATCTCTTTTTCTTTCTCTTTTCTTTTCTGGGCCACACCTGCAGCATATGGAAGTTCCCAGGCTAGGCGCTGAATCAGAGGTGCAGCTGCCAGTCTATGCCACAGCCACAGCAATGCCAGATCCAAGCTGCATCTGCAACCTACACCACAGCTCATGGAGCCTCTGGATCCTTAACCCACTGAGCGAGGCCAGGGATTGAACCTGAGTCCTCAAGGATACTAGTCCGGTTCGTTACTGCTGAGTCGCAACAGGAACTCTTCTTAAACTTCTTTAAATTTGTCTTTAATGAAAGTGTACTTGATTTAAATGTTGTGTCAATTTCTGCTGTACAGTAAGGTGATCAAATCTTGGTGTGCATGAGAATTGCCTTGGGAGAGTGTTAAAAGTATGCAAGTCAGAGGGACAATTTAGAACTACAGAGCTAGGAGTTCCTATCGTCATGGTGCAGTGGTTAACGAATCCGACTAGGAACTATGAGGTTTCAGGTTCGATCCCTGGCCTTGCTCAGTGGGTGAAGGATCCGGCATTGCTGTGAGCTGTGGTGTGGGTCGCAGACAGGGCTTGGATCTAGCATTGCTATGGCTGTGGTGTAGGCCAGAGGCTACAGCTCCGATTCGACCCCTGGCCTGGGAACCTCCATATGCCATGGGAGCAGCCCTAGAAATGGCAAAAAGACAAAAAGACAAAAAAAAAAAAAAAAGCCACAACAAAACAAAAACAAAAAACCTATGGAGCTAGAATCTGTGTTTATTTATTTATTTATTGTCTTTTTTTTTTTTTTTAGGGCCACACTTGTGGCATGTGGAGGTTCCCAGGCTAGGGGTTGAATTGGAACTGTAGCCGCCGGCCTACACCACAGACACAGCACGCGGGATCTGAGCCGTGTCTGCAACCTGCACCACAGCTCACAGCAACACCAGGTCCTTAACCCACCGAGCAAGGCCAGGGATTGAATTTGCGTCCTCAAAGATCCAAGTTGGGTTCATTAACCACTGAGCTACCATGGGAACGCCTGTATTTTTTTTAAATCCACCTGCTTAGATGATGCTGATACATAGTGAAGTTTGGGAATATGGGGCGTTTGGGAATTCTGTTTCTGATCCGGCTCTGTAGTGGGTAGTCCATCCAATGTCCTGAGATGGGGCTCCAATCCAGTGGTAGGCCCTCCAATGCGTATGAAGAAGAAGTGGGGAGAAAATTAAGTTCCCTTCCACCTTCTTCCTGTGTGGTCTTCCAGGCCTCCTTTTTTTCCTAGGTTGGGGGATTCCTAGCAGCCTGTCCTGGTCTCTTCCAGGTCTGCTATGTTTTTTTAATTTGAATTCTTCTCCTTTACAAATGAATTGATGTGCAGAACACAACCAGACTCACAGGCTTTGCAAACAAACTTTAGGTTAGCGAGGGGGACAGGTTGGGGGAGGGAGGGACTGGGGGCTTGAGATGAGCATATAGACACTGAGGTATATGGAATGACTGGCCAAGGGGGACCTGCGGACCAGCACAGGGAACTCTTCTCAGGATTCTGTGACGATCTAGAATGGGAAAAGAAGCTGAAAAAGAGTGGATGTGTGTGTATGCGTGTAACAGGATCGCTTTGTGGTACAGAAGAAATGATTGCAGCATTGTCAATCAACTCTACTTCAATAAAACTTTTATTTTTTTGTCTTTTTGCCTTTTCTAGGGCCGCTCCTGTGGCATATGGAGGTTCCCAGGCTAGGGGTCCAATCGGAGCTGTAGCCACCGGCCTATACCACAGCCACAGCAACGCAGGATCCAAGCCGAGTCTGCGACCTACACCACAGCTCATGGCAACACCGGATCCTTAACCCACTGAGCAAGGCCAGGGATCGAACCCGAGACCTCATGGTTTCTAGTCGGATTCGCTAACCACTGTGCCACGACGGCAGCTCCTTAAGTTACCAGTTCTTAATTGTGCGGAGTTGGTCATTAAAAAGATACAAGAAATCCCATTTATTATCATGAGTTCATAGAGAAAGGACAACTTCACCTTCAAAAAATGGAGGAAGGGCACTCTCTCAAAGTAAAAGTCATTTCTTCAAGTTTTTAATAAATCTAACATTATAAAGATTATCTGCCTTGTCTTGATTTAAAAAAAAAATTATCAAGGGCTAATGGAACCACTTTCCCAGTGGTCTATGTATGGTTTCTCTCTCGAAACCACAGAGCTGGATTGTCTTTCCCTGAAGGTACTGACGTGAGGTGGATGCGTGTGGTTTAGGAGACTTGGCATCTCTTTGTTCAGAGTGGGTGCTGGGCTGTTAAGAAGAACCCTCAGCCATGCGGTCCTGGGAGTAGCTGGTCAGGGCATGTATTGATCACATGCAGGGCAGGGCGTGTATTGATCATTGGTTGTTAAGAGGAAACCCTGGGCCATGTTGTCTTGGTTATAGCTGGTCAGGGCATGTTACTGATCACATGCTAGGAAGGGCATGTATTGAACACATGCTGGGCGGGGCGTGTATTGATCCCTCGTTGTTAAGACCAATCCTGGGCCACGTGGTCCTGGCTGTAGTTGATCAGGGCATATAGCTGGACTGCAGTGGACAGGTCTGACTCCCTCCTGATTTAGCCAGGAAAGTTCCATGTCTCTTGTGATGCTAGGGTGGCCCGACAGACCTATTTTGAGATATTGTTCATTAACAATTCTCTAGAAGGGAGTTCCCGTTGTGGCTCAGTGATAATGAACCTGATGAGTATTCATGAGGACAGGTTCGATTCCTGGCCTCGCTCAGCGGGTGAGGGATCCAGGGTTGCCATGAGCTGTGGTGTAGGTCGCAGATGTGACTCAAATCTGGCATGGCTGTGGCTGTGGTGTAGGCTGGCAGTTGCAGCTCTGATTGGATGCCTAGCCTGGGAACTTCCATATGTTGCAGGTGCGGCCCTAAAAAAGATGAAAAAGAAAAAAAAAGAATTCTTTCAAAAGTCCCTTGATTTCTGGCATTGGGTGGGTGTGAAGGAAAATTTTAGCAGTAGGGGTGGGGTACGCATAGGGAGGGACCCTAAAGTTGGGTAGGATCCTTCCCTGCAGTGCAGATCAGGGCACGGTGCTCAAGGAAACGGTTGGTGTTGACTGCAGGTGTGAGGAAAGCATTCTCCATGTCCTGGTCCCCATGGATGTCTCCACCAGTTCCCATCATCGTCCAGGGGCCACAGATAAGAACGAATTTTCACAACGAATTGTCACCATGGTGGCCATCCTGTTTAGGTCAAAGTTTTTTGACAGCTCTTTTTTGTATATACGTTTTGGTGAGAAGCACCTGCTTTAAAGTATGGACTTGAAAAATGTGCAATGACATAGTTTAAGTGCTAAAACACATGTATTTTTCAATCATAGTACTGTTTCAGAGCGAAAGCAGCTAAACTTCATAAATGTTATTATGGAACAAGGAGTTCCCGTTGTGGCTCAGTGGTAATGAACTCGTATACATGAGGATTTGAGATCAACCCCTGGTCTCGCTCAGTGGGTTAAAGGATCCGGCATTGCTGTGAGCTGTGGTGTAGGTCACAGATTAGGTTAGGATCCAGCTGTGGTAGAGGCTGGCAGCTATAGCTCCAATTCCACCCCTAGCCTGGGAACTTCCATATGCCAAGGGTGCAGCCCTTAAAAAAAAAAAAAGCTAAGAAAAAAAAATGATATAGAACAAGACAAGTTTCAAGCCTGTGGGATCATGATCTCCTCCATGACCAGGAATTCTGGGATGGGTGAATAACAGAGTGTGCCTGGAGGTGAGGCTGCTCTTGGCTAGAAGTAAACCTGGAAGGGCCTGATGCCTTTGTCTGACCAGTTGCCTATACCAACTCTTACCTCTGAGCACCTGAGCGATTTTACTCCAATCCTAACTACCTGGACATCCTGGTGAGATCTTGGCCAACATGGCTTTCCCGACGTCCATCCTCCATTCACAGGATCTTTTTGATTTGTACCTGCTGCAGCTCCCATGTTCTTTTACACTGTGCTGAATTCATATTCAGTTGCTGGAGCAAAGTAATTCCCTCTATCCATTGGTTGGTGCAGGGATGTAGCTGACATGCAGGTCGCCTCCCATAGCCATTGTCATAACCCTTCCTAATGGAGCCTCCATCTCTTTCTGCATGCATGGCTTCCTAGAACAAAGACACGTATCAGTCTCCTCCACACCTATGTGTAGTCTTGGGACTAAGTTTTGGCCAATAGCAAGCAAGTCAAAGAATTATAATTGTTAAAGAAATATTCCTTCTAGAGAGCATCTTTAAGAAGAGGAGGGATGCTCGTATTTCCTCCTCCCTGATCACTGGAAGGCAGAAGTGATGGCTGGAGCTGAAGCAGCCAAACTGGATCAAAACATAGGTACTGTGTGCTGAGAATGATCAAGGGGGTTGCCGCTGGTCTTGATGCCTCCTTCTTACCTGATCTTGACTTTGCTTGAGAGCAACATGTCTATGTTTCCTAAAATCACTGTTATTTGGGATTAACAGTCACAGCAGAAGTGAATCCACACTGATTGTATCAGCCAGTTTTTGCTGCGTAACAAACCATCCCCCAACCTGGGTTTGAAATGGCAAAAATTTATTTTTTTTCCTTACAATTTTGTCAATTGTCTTTGTGGCTCTTCTGGTTTGGATTGGTGTGGCTGATCTCTGGGTCTGCTGCGGCTCACTTGGGACCAGATGAACTGGCCTTATATCATTCACATGTCTATGAGTTATCTCCGTGTCAGCTGGGTGACATGTGTGTGACTCATCATCTAGCAGGCTAGTCTAGACTCATTCATGTCATGGTTGCAGGATTCCCCAAAGCAGCGAGAGAGGACAATTCCTGCTGTACAAGCACTTTTCAAGTTTATGACTGTATCCTCTTTGCTATGGTCCTATTGGCCAAAACAAGTCATAGGACCAAGCTCAGGGTCCGAGTGGGAGGGGGCCACTCAAGGCTCTGAATACAAGTAGGTGCACGCTGATTTTAGATGAACAATCTACAACATGGGTAAAAGCAGTATGCTATTTTTTTTTTTTTTTTGGTCTTTTTGCTATTTCTAGGGCCGCTCCCAAGGCATATGGAGGTTCCCAGGCTAGGGGTCCAATCAGAGCCACAGCAACATGGGATCCGAGCCGTGGTCTGCAACCTACACCACAGCTCTCGGCAACACAGGATCCTTAACCCACTGAGCAAGACCAGGGACCAAACCCGCCATCTCATGGCTCCTAGTCGGATTCATTAACCATTGCGTCACAATGGGAATTCCAGCAGTATGCTATTTTTAAGAGAGGAAGCACCATTTTCCCAGGTCAAAACAACGTACTCATAGCAGAATGGGAACTATCTCCAAATCCAGTTGTTTTTTTGTTTTTTTTTTTCCCCTAAAAGAGCTTAAAGTTTAAAACCATGGGTTCTGATCTCAACTTTTTGAGTTCACCTCTCCTCTCCACCACTTACTAGATTGGTTTCCTTGGGTAAGTTTCACGTTGCCTCTGCATTCCGCAGTCTCCTCCTCTGCAGTGTAAAAATAAGGAGATCATTGCAAAATTATGGGTATTAAATGACTTAATGAATGTATGGTGCTAAAAGCAGTGCTTGGCACATACGCGAGTGCACCAAAGAATAGCGAATATCCTTGTGACCGAGGTACTGGTCCCACTTTTTGCTGTCCCCAGCCCAGATCAGTCCTACCCTGAAACATGGATGGATGGGCTTCCTAGCTGGCAAGAGTTTTACTTATTTTTTTTTTTTTCCTCAGTTTCGGCCACCCTGAGCCATATGGAGTTCCTAGGCCAGGGATTAGATCTGAGCCACAGTTCTGACCTCACCCGCGGCTGCAGCAATGCTGGATCCTAACCCACTGTGCCAGGCAGGGGATTGAATCCATGTCCCAGCGCTGCCAAGACACTGCGGATCTCATTTCACCAGCGTGGGAACTCCTTTTTTTTTTTCTTTCTTTCTTTCTTTTTAAGGCTGCACCTGCAGCATATGGAAGTTCCTGGGGCTGGGGGCTGAATCGGAGCTACAGTTGAGGCCTATACCACAACCACAGCAAGGTGGGACCCAAGCCACATCTGCAATGTACGCCACAGCTGTGGCAATGCTGGATACTCTGACGCTCTGAGCAAGTCCGGGGATCGAACTCACATCCACATGGATACCAGTTGGGCTCTTAACCTGCTGAGCCACAACAGGAACTCCAAGCTGGCAATTTATTTATTTATTTATTTGTTTATCTATTTATCTTTTTAGGGCCGCACCCGCGGCATGTGGAGGTTCCCAGGCTAGGGGTCTAATGGGAGCTGCAGCTGCCAGCCTATGCCACAGCCACACCAACGCCAGATCCAAGCCTTGTGACCTGCATCACAGCTCACAGCAACGCTGGATCATCAACCCCCTGCGGGAGGCCAGGGTTTGAATCCATGTCTTCATGGACACGCGTTGGGTTCGTTATTGCTGAGCCACAATGGGAACTCCAGATGCTGCTTTTGTCATGCTTCCTTGTGGACGCCTTTGGCGCTAAGAGATATGTAAGTCCTTTTGTAAGTGAAGATCTGTGCCCATGGGTGATGTGCTATTATTTTTACTATTAGAGCTGATGCCTCTAGGGACTCCCTTCAGATCTAGATGCAGGTTGAATGAGAAGATGACTGTCACTCCAGGACATATCTGGTTCGAAGGTTATGCCCAGGGGTCTCCCCTGTGCAGCTTTCTTGTCGTCTCCATTGCCTGGTGGGCAGTGGTGCAAAAAGAGAAGGCCAGAGGCTCAGTGATTGAGCTGCAAACATCTCTCATCTTCGCAGTACTGCCTTGGGAAAAAAAAAAAAAAAAAGGATGGAATAGATATATGTGTAGGTAATTAATTCTCCTGGTGATTTTTTGGTATATGCCTCTGCTTCGGTGGCTACCTTTGTTCATATCAAGCAATAGGGCTTCCTTTCGGAGCCATTGTAATAGACATTTTTTGAAAACATAGGAAAAGAACATTTTTGAACCACGGCGCTAGGCCACCCTCATCGCTGGCCTGTTTGGTATGTGAAACCTTCCATCCAGCATGCATTTTTGATGAAAAGATTGAAAACCCAAGAAATAAAACATGGGGTGCATACAGAATATCCTTAGATGGGAGTTGGAGCTGCCCAGGCAATGAGGATCCAGCAGCAGGTCTCTGGGGAGCAGGGCAGTTCTGGGGAGCACAAAGGCAGAAGCCCTGGAGAGGAGCTGGTGAGCTGAGCCCAGAAAGAGCCCAAGAGGTACTGCACAGTGGTTCGCTCCTGAGTAAGGATGTCAAGAATAAGAGAACTTTTCACCTTCACCTAGGACTCTAAAGCAGCCTGCCCTCCCGGTAGCTCATGGGCAATCGAGTTTCTGCGACCATCACCCAAGTTCTAGCCGTCAATTACTGCAGTCAAGGTCATGATCTTACAAACACACCCAAACAGGTAGAATGGCTCAGATATCAACAATGTTTTTGTCTCTGTCATAGCAAGTCCCAAAATAGGTGTTCTTGTTTGGATGGGCATCTCCCCTCCAGATGGCTATTCAGGGTTCTGATCTTTCATGACTGGTGGCCCCACCACGTCTGCAATGTGTCTTCTGGTCACAGTTGCCTGGAGGATAATGCACAGGAGGGTTTTATGAGTCAGGCTTGGCTGGGGTTACATTATGCGTGCTCTCATTTCATTGGTTGAAACCCAGCCATGTGGCCATACCTAACTGTTAGAGCCTGGAAATATTGTCCTACTGTACTTTCTTTTTGCTTTTTTGTTTTTTTGCCTCTTCTGGGGCCGCTCCTGCGGCATATGGAGGTTCCCAGGCTAGGGGTCCAATTGGAGCTGTAGCCACCAGCCTACACCAGAGCCACAGCAACTCGGGATCTGAGCCGAGTCTGCAACCTACACCACAGCTCATGGCAACTTCGGATCCTTAACCCACTGAGCAAGGTCAGGGATCGAACCTGCAACCTCATGGTTTCTAGTCAGATTCGTCAACCATTGCACCCGACAAGAACTCCTGTCCTACTGTACTTTCTGACCTGCCTTATCTCCTGACCCCTGAAAAAGAGGCTATACTGTTGACAGATGAATAGCCAATCTCTGCCACACCTTGATGGAAGTAAGTGTATTTTGGCCCCAGAAGATCCATTCTGTGCACTGAAGCTAGTGTAGTCATTTCAATTTTGACTTCAAGCATATCTTTTCTCCTTTCCTTCCTTCCTTCTTTCTTTCTTTTTTTTAATTACTCAATGAATTTATCACATTTGTAGTTGTATCCTTCCTTCTTTCTTTCTTTAATTCTTTCTTTCACTTAAAAAAAATCTAAGTATAGCTGATTTACAATGTTGTGCCAATTTCTACTGTATAGCAAAGTAACCCAGTCTCACACACACATATATATACACATTCTTTTTTCATATTATCTTCTACCATGTTCTAACACAAAAGACTGGATATAGTTCCGTGTGCTACACAGTAGGACTTCAAGGATTCTCATTGCAATAAGAATCACACCCAATCGCTTTCTAGTGCCCTACAAAGCCCTCCATGGTTGAACAACTGCCTGTATCTCAGACCCCATCTCTTGCCTGCCATCCAGCCGGCCGCTCCACCTCCATCAGGTCCTGAAACAACCCCCAAAGCTCTCACCTGTCTGGTTGGATTTTTTAAAATTTAATGTCTTTTTTTTTTTTTTCCAGCTCAAGGCCAGAGCACGGACAAGGAACACCTGTATATATGTCAGATGTAGACTGTGATGATTTGATGCTTACCGCAATCAAGCTAATGAACACATCTACCATCTCACATAGGTATCATTCCTGTGTGTGTGTGTGTGTGTGGTGAGAACCCTGAAAGAACCTTCTTTCTCAGCACATTTCAAGTATACGTTATCATCAACCATAACCACCACGTGGCACATTGGATCCCAAGACTTAGTCATCTTGTCACTGAAAGGTTTTGCTCTTTGGTCAGCATCTTCTTGGTGCCCCCACCTTCCCAGCCCTTGGGGACCTTTTTTCTAAAAGCTCCACTTTATCAGATTCCACAAAGAAGCGAGATCATGCCATAAGGACATTCTGTGTCTGGCTCATTTCTCTTAGCATAATCACTTCCAGATTTACCTGTGTTGTTTGAAAATGCAGGGGTTTCTGGGAGTTCCCGCTGTGGCTCAGAGGGTTACGAATCTGACTAGTATCCATGAAGCTGTGGGCTTGATCCCTGGCCTCGCTCAGTGGGTTAAAGATCCAGCGTTGTTGCGTGCTGTGGTGTAGGTCACAGATGTGGCTTGGATCCCACGTGGCTGTGGCTGTGGTGGAGGCTGGCAGCTGCAGCTCTGGTTGGACCCCTAGTCTGGGAATATCTGTAGGCTGCAAGTGCAGCCCTAAAAAGCAAAAAAAAAACAAAACAAAAATAAACAAACAAACAAAAAAACCCAGGGTTTCCATATTTTTATGATTGAATTTTTAATATATATATTTATATATAATATATTATTATGCATTCCTTAGGTCATTTCCATATTTCCATATCTTGGCTATTGTAGATAATGCTACCGTGGATGCAGGAGTGCAGATATTTCTTTTGAGATACTGATTTTATTTACTTTGGGTATATACCCAAAAGTAGGATTGCTAGATGATATAGTAGTTTTATTTTTAATTTTTTGAGGAGCTCTATATTGTTTTTCACAGTGGCTACGCCAGTTTACATTGCCCCAAACAGTGTGCAGGGATTCTCTTTTCTTGGGAGTTCCCATTGCAACTCAGTGGTAACAAACCCGACTAGGATCCATGAGGATGCCAGTTCAATCCCTAGCCTTGCTCAGTGGGTTAAGGATCTGGCGGTCTTGCCTTGAGCTGTGGTGTAGGTTGCAGACATGGCTCAGATCTGGCATTGCTGTGGTGTAGGCCAGCAGCTGCAGCTCCAATTCGACCCCTAGCCTGGGAACGTTCTTCCATATGCTGTGGGTGTGGCTGTTTAAAAAAAAAAAATTCTTTTTTCTCCCCATCCTCACCAACACTTGTTATCTTTGGTCTTTTCGCTTCTCCTAGGGTGTCTGTCTTTTTATACTTCCCACTGTAGTCAAAATACCAGTTTCCATTTTTTTTTTTTTTTTTTTTTGGTCTTTTTGCTATTTCTTGGTCTTGGGCCGCTCCCGCGGCATATGGAGGTTCCCAGGCTAGGGGTCCAATCGGAGCTGTAGCCACCGGCCTACACCAGAGCCATAGCAACGCGGGATCCGAGCCGCGTCTGCAACCTACACCACAGCTCACGGCAACGCCGGATCCTTAACCCACTGAGCAAGGGCAGGGATCGAACCCGCAACCTCATGGTTCCTAGTCGGATTCGTTAACCACTGCGCCACGACGGGAACTCCAAAATACCAGTTTCTAAAAGTTGAGAATATTTCTAAACATTCTAACATAGCCAGCCCCTCCACTTTGCTCTCTGTTACATCACTTTATATCTCCTTTATAGAATTAACACACTCTGGAATGATTTGGGTCATTCCTGTGTTCAATTATTTATTGTTTCTATCCCCCACTACAGACTGGGAGCAAGGACACTTTTTCTTTCTTTTTTTTTATTTGTCTTTTTGCCTTTTCTAGGGCCGCTTCCCATGGCATATGGAGGTTCCCAGGCTAGGGGTCCAATTGGAGCTGTAGCCACTGGCCTACACCACAGCCACAGCAACACGGGATCTGAGCCATGTCTGCAAGCTACATCACAGCTCACGGCAATGCCGGATCCTTCACCCACTGAGCGAGGCCAGGGATCGAACCCTCAACCTCATGGTTCCGAGTCGGATTCGTTAACCACTGTGCCACGATGGGAACTCCCAAGGACGCTTTTTCTAAAAAGGGCCAGAAAGTGTATTTGATTTTGTGGACCACGCAGTGTCATCACAGTTACTCACCTCTGCTGCTGTAGCCAAAAAGCAGCCATAGATGATAGATAGCTGAGTGAATGTGTGTGGCTGTTTTCCAATAAAACTTTATTTACAAAAACAGCTGTTTGAACAGGCTCTAGGCTGCTGATCTCTGCACTGGAACCGTAAGGTCCATGATGACAAGGACTGTTTTACTCATTGCTCCATCCTCAGTGCTTAGCATGGAGACTGGTACATAGTAGGAACTTGGCCAAACCCAAGTCCAAGGATTTTGACTTGGCTATAAATCCAATATCAAGAGGAAAATAAGCAAGTATGGAGGGACCCATGTCTCCTAAACTTAGAGGTACTTGGTGTGGCACAACATCATAGGTGGGTGGGTTCATTTTTATTCCCATCCCAAGCCCCTCCTCACATGCTTTCCTGAACCAAAGAGGCTGGTAAGCAAACTTCTTGATTTTTTCTAGTCACTTTTCACTTAGGGATGGCCCAGTGAATACAGCTGGTTGATGGTCCTTAAGCAGAATTCTACTGAGCTGAGTTTCTGAAAAAATCATTTGCTTTCTTGAATCAAGAAACAGACTTGGAGTTCCCGTCGTGGTGCAGTGGTTAACGAGTCTGACTAGGAGCCCTGAGGTTGCAGGTTCAATCCCTGGCCTTGCTCAGTGGATTAAGGATCTGGCATTGTCGTGAGCTGGGGTGTAGGTTGCAGACGTGGCTCGGATCCTGCGTTGCTGTGTCTGTGGCGTAGGCTGGTGGCTACAACTCCAATGAGACCCCTAGCCTTGGAACCTCCATACGCTGCAGAAGCGGACCTAGAAAAGGCAAAAAGACAAAAAAAAAAAAAAAAAAAAAAAAAAAAAAAAAAGAAACAAAAAGAAACAGACTTGATCATGCCTCCTTTTATTTTGTCCTTCTTTCTGACTGTGATGGAGATGTGATGCCCAAAGATACGTCAGCCAGCCTGTGGGCATAAGATAAGAGCCCAGAAGGGCTGGGTCCTCAAGGCCATTGAGTAGCGGCACCAGCCCTCAAAAGCTCCCTGGGTTTCTGGTTTATGAAGGCAACTCAAGCCCTTACTTTTTTTTTTTTTTTTTAAAGACTTCATTTTTATTTTTTGCTTTTTAGGGTCGAACCCATGGCATATGGATGTTCCCTGGCTAGGAGTCAATTTGGAGCTACAGCTGCTGGCCTACACCACAGCCACAGCCACGCCAGATCTGAGCCGTGTCTGTGACCTACACCACAGCTCATGGCAACACCAGATCCTTCACCCACTGAGCGAGGACAGGGATCGAACCCGAAACCTCGTGGATCCTAGTCGGATTCGTTAACCACTGAGCCACGATGGGAACTCCAAGCCCTTACTTGTTAAAGTCACGGGGAGTTTGGTTTTTTTTTTTTTTTTGTCTTTTTGCCTTTTCTTGGGCCGCTCCCACAGCATATGGAGGTTCCCAGGCCAGCGGTCGAATCGGAGCTGTAGCCACTGGCCTATGCCAGAGCCACAGCAACGAGGGATCCGAACCGTGTCTGCGAGCTACACCACAGCTCATGGCAACGCCGGATCCTTAACCCACTGAGCAAGGCCAGGAATCGAACCTGCAACCTCACGGTTCTTAGTTGGATTCGTTAACCACTGAGCCACAACGGGAACTCCAGCTTGGCTTGTTTTTGCACACACCGTGAGAGCTGACGCTCTGGATTCTTCTGACCCTGGGTTGATTCAGATAACATCTTTGGCAACCACCTCTTCAAATTTCAGCCTTTTAGGACTCCACCCTTGCCTGGAGGCTGCATATATACTTCTTTGATTAGGTCCGAGTTTGCTTTATAAAACAAAAGGGGGGCGGCCCCTCACAGTTCAGGGGGTTAAAGAGCTGACATTTCACTGCTGTGGCTCATGTTACAGCTTGTGGCATGAATTCAATCATTGGCCCAGGAACTTCTGCATGCCAAGGGCACAGCCAAAAAAGAAAAAAAGAAGAAGAAGAAACAAACAAAAAACCCAAAACTGAGGGGGACATGTGAGTTTTTTTTTTTTTTTTTTTTTTTTTTTTTTTGCCTTTTTGCCTTTTTGCCTTTTCTAGGGCAGCTCCCGTGGCATATGGAGGTTCCCAGGCTAGGGGTCCAATTGCAGCCGTAGCCACCGGCCTACACCACAGCCACAGCAACGTGGGATCTGAACCTCGTCTGTGACCTACACCACAGCTCAGGGCAATGCCGAATCCTTAACCCACTGTACAAGGCCGGGGATCGAACCCTCACCCTCATGGTTCCTAGTCGGATTCGTTAACCACTGAGCCATGACAGGAACTCCAGACATGTGACTCTTAGGAGAGGCACTTAAAAATGAACCACTTTAATATCTTTTTAAAAATCTTTCCTCAATAGAATAGTAAGCTAATATGGGGGTCTGATATTTTATTAAGGCACTTATTCATTTATTAATTCAGCAGGCATTTATTGGACACTTATGTGTGTGTGCCTGGACTCCGGACTTGATGCTGGGGCTATAAAAATGCAAAAGCTACTCCTAGCCTAGAGAATTTTATAGCTGAGAGCAGGTGATGGGTACATAAATAGATGATTCCAATAAGACGGGGTAAGTGCCATGAAGATGCCCAAAAGACTCAAGAAGAAAGAGGAAGAGTGATGAACTCTATCTGGTGGTTTAGACATGGAGTCAATTTGAACTGGGGTCGATTTGAACTAGGGGTCGATTTGAACTAGGGGTCGATTTCAACTGGACTCAAGTATAAATCCACTTTAGGAGTTCCCATCATGGCTCAGTGGGTAACGAATCCGACTAGGAACCATGAGGTTGTGGGTTTGATCCCTGGCCTTGCTCAGTGGGTGAAGGATCCGGTGTTGCTGTGAGCTGTGGTGTAGGTTGCAGACGCGGCTCGGATCCCGCCCTGCTGTGGCAGTGGTGTAGGCCGGCGGCTGCAGCTCCGATTGGACCCCTAACCTGGGAACTTCCATATGCTGCAGGAGCAGCCGTAGAAAAGGCAAAAAGACACCCCCCCAAAAAAAGTATAAATCCACTTTAAACATGGGCACCTGGGAGGCTAAAAGGGGTCACTCCAAGCAGAGGACACAGCAGGGGCTGAAGTTCAGAGATGTGAGTGAGAAGGGAATCTGTGAGTATGAATAGAGTAACAGTTACTGGGGGGCAGAGGGGGGCAGTGCTGGAAGGAGCCCTGACTTCGGACGAGGCTAGAGAAGAAAGCAGGGGCCCAACGGGGTTGGGAGCGTGGACCTCCTCCCTCGACCCCGATGCCTCCTGAGCCAATAAACCCTGGAGGCACCCACAACGCGGAGGAAGGGCTCCCTGCTCCACGTGCAAGATCAGTGCACGTCTAACCACACCACCAGGAAAACAAGCCTCCAGAGATCATGCAGTTAGCACTTCCGGTCCCATGGGCATCGCCAAGGTCACCAATCCTGTGTGTCGTTCCCTTTTCTCTGTGACAACCATATGTAATGTTTTCTACTTACTCTCAGTAGCATAAACACATCACTTTCCTTCATATCGACCTTTCACAGAGGGGAGCGTTATTGGCTATGCCGGTATTTATGCAGCAGTTCAAGGATCGAAAAATCAAGTGCCCGAGAAATCACACTGTGCTTTGTAACTCACACACACACACACACACACACACACACACACACACACACACACACCCCTTACAGGGATTGCCAGCACACGAAACTTCCTGCCACCTGATACGTCTGGGGGAACAATGGTAGAGCGGGCAGTGAGTAAGACAATACCGATGGCCCATGTCAGTGAGTAAGACAATACTGATGGCCCATGAGAATTCCTTCTCTATTGTTACCCCTCTCCCACTTATGAGATCGAAGCTCAATCATCATTTGGGAGTTGCTGGCTCTGGACAGCTGCAATGATTGGGAGAACAGACCAGACGGCTCTAAAGTACCTGGTAGGTCCAGATGGTTAGGGTTCTACGAGTTTCCAAAATCATGATTCCAGAATTCTAAGAGCTACAAGAAACTCCAGGCTTCTGGACTTAGAAGGCTCTGCTGCACAAAACGTCAGCCGTAGGATGGCATCCCTGAAGGAGACGTCTTTGGCCTCTTGATTGAACTGTTCCCATCACTGGGCTTCTCACAGAAGCTGTTGTACTTGGAGGCTTTTATTTTTTTATTTTATTTTTTTGTCTTTTTGCCATTTCTTGGGCTGCTCTCGTGTCATACGGAGGTTCCCAGGCTAGGGGCTGAATCAGAGCTGTAGCCACCTGTCTACACCAGAGCCACAGCAACGCGGGATCCGAACTGCGTCTGCGACCTACACCACAGCTCACGGCAATGCCGGATCCCTAACCCACTGAGCAGGGCCAGGGATCGAACCCGCAACCTCATGGTTCCTAGTCGGATTCATTAACCACTGCGCCACGATGGGAACTCCCTTTGAGGCTTTTAGAGAGAACTTAAAGTACGGTTGGCTAATGACACCTAATGCTACACGCGTGGTGCTCCAACACCAAGCCAGGCATCCTGCTGGCACTGGGATGACTGGGAACCAGCTGGGGGTCTTGATAAGCATAAGCTGATTTTGTGGGTTTTATTCCTCGGCTGCTACCACCTGTGGTTGACATGATTTTTTCCCCCCTTTTTTCCCTGTACCCTTAAAAGATACCAATTAGTTCTCTTGGAAATAGAGGCTGTTGTGATCATTTTGATTTGTGGCCCTTGCCGGCATGGAATATTGAACCAGGAGCTCTTCCTGCATCTATTCATGATGCTCCCCTGGAAAGGACATTGGAGGAGAAAATCCTGACATTTAGAATGGATAAACGATGAGGTTCTGCTGGATACCGCAGGGAACTGTAAACAATCTCTTGGGAGAGACCATGATGGAAGATGTATGAGAAAAAGAGAATGTGCATATATGTATGACAGGGTCACTTTGCTGTACAGTGGAAATTGACAGCATTACCAATCAACCACACTTTAATAAAAAATTTAAAAATGTCAAAGTTGGAGTTCCCGTCGTGGCGCAGTGGTTAACGAATCCAACTAGGAACCATGAGGTTGCGGGTTCGATCCCTGGCCCTGCTCAGAGGGTTAAGGATCCGGCGTTGCCGTGAGCTGTGGTGTAGGTTGCAGACGCGGCTCGCATCCCCTGTTGCTGTGGCTCTGGCATAGGCTGGTGGCTACAGCTCCTATTCGACCCCTAGCCTGGGTACCTCCACATGCTGTGGGGGCGGCCCTAGAAAAGGCAAAAAGACAAATAAATACATACATAAATAAATAAAAATAAAACTGTCAGAGTCTACCACTAAGAGTGTGGCCTGAGGCAAGCCACTTCTCCTGTCTAGGCTTCAAGGTCCCATCTGTAGATTGAAAGTGTTGAATTGGATCATGGCGGTCACCTTAGATGCCAACGGGGGACAAGGGGCTAACACAGAGCCGTGAAGCAGGCTGGGTGTATGTGTTGCATGCTGTGTGACACAGCCAGGGAAGGAAACTAGAGCACCCCGGAGAATGGGAACAGGCCCGTCTCAGCTCCAGCTCATCATCTCTGTGCAGGAGTGCAGTCCAGGGAGCTTCTGATTCTTCAAGAGACTCTAGATTTTTATGAGAAAGCTTCCAATGTTTCAATGTCCTCATAAGATTGTTTGGAAACACCGAGAAAACCAAGGCATCTCATCCATTGACCAGATCCCAACCCATGGACCCCGGGGTGTGCACCCTCTAGACTGGCGGGTCTGACTTCTACGTCTGGTGTTCTGTGGTCCAACGATAGCACTTTGCCAGGGATGGGCTTCCCACCAAGAGCTCTGGGACGCCTTCTCTGGTGATTTAAACAATAAACTCGGTTACTTAGCTGAGAGCTAGCTCATGGGGCCACTGAGAATGATGAGAATGATAGGAACCGATGCATCTAGACCACTCTGCTTAGAGTACCGCCCTGTGTTGCCTCGCCTTGTCTCCTTCAGCCCTTTGGTTTTTGAATTTCATTTGCTCAGTCACTCAATAAATAACCATCAGGCACTCTCTGTACAATGAAGCGCTGTTCCAGGTGCAGGGACTACAGCAGTGGACGCATTAGCGAGACGCTCTGAGCTCTTGGAAATATTCACCATGATACAAGTCATTGTCATTTAATGCTAACGATGTACCCAACCCTATGCTTAAGGCTTTAGAAACATCAACCATGTAATACTTGAAATAACCCAGCGTTCCCATCATGGCTCAGCAGTAGCGAACCCGACTCGTATCCATGAGGACATGGGTTCCATCCCTGGCCTCGCTCAGTGGGGTAAGGATCCGGTGTTGCATAAGCTGGGGTGTAGGCAGCAGGCATGTCTTGGACCTGGTGTTGCTGTAGCTGTGGCACAGGCCAGCAGCTGCAGCTCCAATTCGACCCCTAGCCTGGGAACCTCTGTATGCCACAGGTGTGGCCCTAAAAACCAAAAAAAAAAAAAAAAGAAAAGAGGTAAACTGCTATAAAATGAAACATGCTCTGATATGCCCATATGATCTAACCCTTTCATTTTATGGATAATGAAATTTCCCAGATATATGAATTTACTTCTTCCAAAGTCTCACGGGATTAATGTCATCATCAGGACCTGGCTTAAAGGTGACTGCAGGCAAAACTGTCTCTCCGGTGTATAGGTCACTCATTGATTTAGTCCATCATCTGACACACATTTATTGGGCACCCACTCCGTCATGGACCCAAGTCTCAGACCTCGTCCAGGTGCTGGGGACGTAGATGATGAGCCAGACACTGGTGTCCTTAGAGCAGCCAATAAACACATAATGAAACCAGACAATTTTGAATATTAAACTAAGGCAAGTCAGAGCAAGTTTTGTGTGCTGGTGATGGTGGCAGGCATGCCAGGAAGGCGTTCTGAAGATACCTGGACATAACTCAGTGGACCTTTCTCAGCAAGAAAAGATGTGCTTCTCCCAGGATAAAAATAGTTTCACTAAGGCCTCAAACGCCTCCTCATCCCATTCCCTCTCTCTGTCCAGGGCGGCAAAGCCTTACCAGGAGCCCATGCGGATCAAGGTGGCACATGCTTTCTATTGCTCGGTAATCCCTGGATCCAGGATTGGGTTTCTACCAGCCTCATTGCCCAGTTTCCCTTTTTTTTTTTTTTTAGTCTTTTTTTTTTTTTTTTTTTTTGCTATTTCTTGGGCCTCTCCGGCGGCATATGGAGGTTCACAGGCTAGGGGTCGAATTGGCGCTGTAGCCACCGGCCTATGCCAGAGCCACAGCAACTCGGGATCCGAGCCGCGTCTGCAACCTACACCACAGCTCACGGCAACGCCGGATCCCTAACCCACTGAGCAAGGGCAGGGATCGAACCCGCAACCTCATGGTTCCTAGTCGGATTCGTTAACCACTGTGCCACGACGGGAACTCCCCAGTTTCCCTTTTATGTGCTCCAACTTCTGCTGGCCCCTTTCCCGCGAGTTTATGCTGGGAGGAAACACCAGGACATTCAACTGGAAAACACACATCCATGTAGACACACAGAACCACCACCACAAACCCTGCACAATTCAGGAGGACTCCATGGTGCAGATGGAACTGGGGAACCTTTGAACATGCCTTCCATGGGTAGGAATGATAGTACTTAAGATGTAAGAGGGATTATGGGGGAAAAAAAGGCTGATCCCCAGAACTGTAATTTGGGAGAGGTGCTGGGATGACCATCTGGGGGACCTTGAAGTGGGCATTTTTAGAGAAATAAGAAACACCTCTGATTCTCTGCCTTCTTAGATCGTATTAGGGACGTCCGACTTTTCTTTTTTTTTTTTTTCATTGTCATCCCCTAACTTAACATTTGATAACCCCTGGATACCTGTCTTCTGAGATTTAGTTTAGCTTGGTTCTCAAGAACAGGACACATAACCCAGGAAGCATTCCTTACACATCTGCTGTGTACATAGTTGCCTGATGAAAAGGAAGGAAAAAGGAAAAGATATAATTCCTACGGCCAAACTCTCCTCTGGAAGATGTGCCATTACTGAGTTAAAAATGATCTGGTACGTGGCTGCTAGAGGGGGCTTGCGGTGCAGAATAATACAGCCGCTGCGAGGTGCATGGGGTGGTGGTTACAGCTTTGCCTTTCATCCACGCAGACCCAACTCCAGCCCCATTCTTAAGGAGCCACTGCCTTAAGTGTCTCTGCTGCTCCTGCCTGGATGCAGCCTCTGAACTTTGGCTCTTCTTCAACCATATCTCATTGTACTTGAGTCTAAGTTATTACTGACAGAAACCAAATTCCAAGTAAGTGAAGCACAAAATTTTTAACATATAGGATTGATATGCTTCAGGCACAGTTTAATCCAGAAGCGCAAATATTGACATCTGGGCTCTGTCTTTTGTATCTCATTGACTTCGCTTTTAGGAAAGCTCTTCTCTACGGGTGGACCTGGCAGCTTCATGCCAGCTCAGCAACTTCAGGAGAAAGAAAGCTATTTTCATATTATTCCAATAAGATCCCAGGATGGAATCTCATTGGGCCAATTTAAGTCACATGCCCATTCTTGAACCAATCACTGTGTCCAGAGGAATGCAATATTCTGATTGGTCGAAGTGGTTTTTGTTTGTTTTTTATGGCCACACCTGCAGCATATGGAAGTTCCCAGGCCAAGGATCGAATGGGAGCTGCAGCTGCCAGCCAACACCACAGCAACAGTGGATCTGAGCCACATCTGCAGCCTACACCACAGCACACAGGAACACCAAATCCTTAACCCACTGAACGGAGGCCAGGGGTTGAACCTGCATCCTCATGGATACTAGTTAGGTTGATTCCCTCAGAGCCACAACAGGAAACTTCTGATTGGTCAAAGCTCTGATGAGCCTCTGCCCTGAAGCTGGATAGTGAGTCCATCGCTTCCATGTCATATGAAGTCGTAGTGGGTTGTGGGTAGTTTTGCAAGGTAAAACTTGGGTACAGTTACCCAAAGAAGGGGAAAGAGATTCAAGAAGGGCAAAAAATAGTGTTCTTCTTACGGTCTCATGATATGTCCCACTTCCACCTGCGTTAGAGTTATTCTGCTTAGCTCACCTCCCAGATAAGAGCTTCTTCCTGCCAGAACTCACATCTGTTTTAGTGTCTCTTGCTTGACCCTGGGGAGTGCCTTCCACATGGCAGGTGCTCAATAAATATGGCTCTAATGGAATAATATATAGCCAAGCTCTTCTTTTACTTTGTTGGGTGTAATGACTTTAAGAATCCCTGGGTGGAAGGAAATGCTCATTTCAACCCTCCTCTCCAACAGATACAT
Organism: Sus scrofa; assembly: GCF_054392235.1. NCBI lineage: Eukaryota > Metazoa > Chordata > Mammalia > Artiodactyla > Suidae > Sus > Sus scrofa. The sequence continues at coordinate 19,885,759 of NC_139385.1, forward strand.
CTTCATCCACAAGGCACAGCTTTCAGAGTCTGTGTAGTCCCTGGTTTTTATGATTAACAAATAAAGTTGAACAAGATGAATGAACGTGTCAACATTTCTGAGGCTTTGATGACTCAGACTCATTGGGTAAATGTTTCCATTGAATGAAACAGATTCATCTTTCCATTGTTCATAACGGTAGGTCATTTAATAGATGAGGCAGGTGGAGGCTTCCGTGGAGACTGAATACGGAAGGGGGGGGGGGGAAGAGGAGGAGGCGAGCCAAGGGTTTCCAGCCATCGCGAGAGTTTGAAGCCAAAAAAGGTTAGTGGAACTAAGACAGAGGATTCAAGAAAGTTTTTGTTACAGGGATTCAGACTCAGGGTAGCTGGGGTCAGATGAAAGGGCCAAGGTAAAGGAATCTGTTTCCTGGGAGGGAGTATCAGTGCCTTAAAGAGAAACCCCAAACCTGCTTGGGGATGGCTCTTAAATTTAAGCCCGGGCTAACTACATAGGGCACAAGATGTTTGTCAAAAACACGTATTTCTGGACCCACTCTTTTTTTTTTTTTTTTTTTTTTTTTTTTTTTGTCCTTTTGCCTTTTCTAGGGCCACTCCTGCGGCATATGGAGGTTCCCAGGCTAGGAGTCCAATAGGAGCTGTAGCCACCGGCCTAGGCCACAGGCACAGCAACTCAGGATCCGAGCCACATCTGCAACCTACACCACAGCTCACAGCAACGCTGGATCCTTAAGCCACTGAGTGAGGCCAGGGATCAAACCCGCAATCTCATGGTTCCTAGTCAGATTCGTTCACCACTGAGCCATGACGGGAACTCCGTGGAACTCCGAAAATCTTAAACCAGATTGCATAGGCATCATAACTAGACAAACAATTCAAAGGGGTTTAAAAAAGAAGTCAATAATATCTTCCTTCACTCCTTCTAACTTTTCCTCCAACCCCTGAGAAAACAACACCAGCTCTTTGTTTTAGGGGGGCATGCCACAGCCTCAAGATTATAAAACATTTACAAATATGCACACGTTTGTAGAATTTTTTTTTTGCTAATTTAGATCATCTTATGAACACGCTCTTACAGCCTGCTTTTTTCACGTACCCCACCAGAAAGTCCCGCAGACCTATGATTAGATCATTGCATCGTTTAAAAATAACTGCGTAACACTTCGAAGTTTGGTTTTCCACCACGAATTTAACTCTTCTTCCACTGACTGACCTTTAGGATGCATCCGGGGTATTGGTGTGTATGTGCTTGACACTGAACCATGTTGCAATAAACATGCTCAGTTTTGTTTCTTTTTTGTCTTTTTGCCATTTCTTGGGCCGCTCCCACAGCATATGGAGGGTCCCAGGCTAGGGGTTGAATTGGAGCTGAAGCCACCAGCCTACACCAGAGACACAGCAATGCGGGATCTGAGCCGCGTCTGCAACCTACACCACAGCTCACGGCAACGCCGGATCCTTGACCCACTGAGCAAGGCCAGGGATCGAACCCAAAACCTCATGGTTCCTAGTCAGATTCGTTAACCACTGCGCCACGACGGGAACTCCATGCTCAGTTGTTTTTGTCGTTACTTTTGTTTCTGTAAAATAGATTATCCTAGAATGAGATGGCTACCTCAAAGGGTATACACATTTTTGTTACGACAGCTATAGCCAGATGAATTCCCAAAGAGCACTTAAGGATTCCAGCAGAATATGGGAAGGCCCATTGCGCCATATACAATCTAGCCCTGGATAATACCCATTTTTTTCCTGCTTTTTTCAATCCGACTGATGAAACGTGGAATCTCACCGTCGTTTGGCTCTGAATTTCTCTGGGTAATAAAGAGACTGTGCATATTTTCACATGGGTTTATTGTATTCTGGCCTTCAATAATCGCTCCGCAGTCAATTATTCTTGGAAGGTGTAAGGCCTTGGTCACAATGACTGGTGAGCTCAGAGTGAAGCCTTATAAGAGGAGTGTTGCAATGGAAAGCAGGAATCGCTCAAGGACTGTTTTGTGTTTCCATACCTTTTAGGAACCTGGATTGTGTCAAGGCTGGCGCCCTGCTGCGCTATTGTGTGATAGTTTTGTAATATGTTAATGTCAGTGGAAACTCAGAAGGGACACAGGCTTTCTCTGTATTATATATTATAACTGCATGAACCTATGATTACCTGCAAATAAAACAAGTGCAATCAAAAAAAAATTTTTTTTTTTTTTGTCTTTTTGCCCTTTTCTAGGGCCACTCCCACGGCATATGGCGGTTCCCAGGCGAGGGGTCGAATCAGAGCTGTAGCCACCAGCCTATGCCAGTCCACAGCAATGCCAGATCCAAACCTCGTCTGTAACCTACACCACAGCTCACGGCAATGCCGGATCCTTCACCCACTAAGCGAGGCCAGGGATCGAACCCACAACCTCATGGTTCCTAGTCGGATTTGTTAACCACTGCGCCACGACGGGAACTCTGCAATCAAAATTTTGTTAGGCTCTCGCTCTGTCTGGTCTAGTGGTATTTGCCCTCATTTTAAAGATTGTGCTTTTAAGACAAATTTAGAGAGGATGTTGAAGACAAAATTTTTTGGATAGACCCTTCCTGACGCTGGCTCTTAATTTAGTTAGCAATCCACGGTGAAGGACATATTTCTTATGGAACAGCCATCTAGGTTTTCTTTAATTGAAGAGATGGAGTGAATATAGGTTTTTTTTTTTTTTTTTTTTTTTTTTTTTTTTTTATAGCCCCACATGCAGCATATGGAAGTCCCTGGGCTAGGGGTCAAATCGGAGCTGCAGCTGCAGGCCTAAGCCCCAGCTCCAGCCACACAGGATCCAAACGGCATCTTCGACCTATGCTGCAGGTTGCAGCAATGCTGGATCTTTAACCATGAGTGAGGCCAGGGATCGAATCTTTATCCCCATGGACACGAGGTTGGGTTCTTAACTCACTGAGCCACAACCAGAACTCCCTGGAGTGAATACAGTTTAGAAGATGAACTAGCCCTTGAATTTTTTCTTCCCAAAAGAACCTTTTCAACAACTACATAATCTGTGTAGATTTTTTTTTTTTTTTTGTATTTTTACAGCTGTACCTGCAGCACATGGAAGTTCTGCGGCTAGGGGGTCTCACTGGAGCTGCAGCTGAGGCCTGTGCCGCAGCCGCCACAGCAACACCAGATCCGAGCCACATTGGCAACCGACATTGCAGCTATGGCAACACTGGATCCTTAACCCACTGAGCAAGGCCAGGGATCTGGCCCACATTCTCACAGAGACAGTGTCAGGCCCTTAACCTGCTGAGCCACAATGGGAACTCCTGGATAGATCTTTAACCTGGGCCCAGTACATCAAAAAAATTTTTTTCATCCATTCATTAGCTAGGCATTTCTCCTGTGCCTCCTATGTGCCAAGCACAAATGAGGAACTGAGCATACAGTGCTGAATGAGACAGCTCACATGAATGTCAGACTCAGGTGGGGAAGGGTTGAAAATACACAAGGTGGTGAAAAAATTAAATAGGCCTTTGCTGTACCGCTGAAACGAACATAACATCGCCAATCAACTACACTTCAACAAAAAATTCAAATTAAATAGGCTCATTCTGCGATAGTGATAAATTTGATGAAGAAGAGATGGGGATAGGAGTTCCCATCGTGGCGCAGTGGTTAACGAATCTGACTAGGAACCATGAGGTTGCGGGTTCGATCCCTGGCCTTGCTCAGTGGATTAAGGATCCGGCGTTGCCATGAGTTGTGGCGTAGGTCGTGGATGTGGCTCGGTTCCTGAGTAGGCCAGGGGCTACAGCTCCGATTGGACCCCTAGCCTGGGAACCTCCATATGCCTTGGGAAGTGGCCCTAGAAAAGGCAAAAAGACAAAATTAAATTAAATTAAATTAAATTAAAAAATAAAAAAACAAAAAAAAAATAAATAAAGTTTACCCAGGGAGGAGTTAGTTCCCTTGTGGCTTTGTGGGTTAAGTGTTGTCGCTACAGCAGCTCAGGTGCTGGTGGCACGGGTTCGATCCCTGGCCTGGGAACATTCACATGTTGCACATGGCTTGGGCACAGCCAGAAAAAAGGAAAGAAAAGAAAAAAGAAATAAAGAAAGAGAGGGAGTTCCCGTTGTGCACAGTGGAAACTAATCCGACTCTTATCCATGAGGATGCGGGTTCGATTCCAGGCCTTGATCAGCGGGTTAAGGATCTGGTGTTGCTGTGAGCTGTGGTGTAGGTCACAGATATGGCTCTGACCCCACATTTTGGTGGCTGTGGTGGAGCTCTGATTTGACCCTTAGCCTGGGAACCTCCAGAGGTCATGGGTGCAGCCCTAAAAAGACCAAAAAAAAAAAAAAAGAAAGAAAGAAAGAGAGAAAACCTCAAGAGGTAGTGGTGTCATTTCTGAAGTTGGGAAGGCTGAACAATTAAGAGTTCCTTGGCCATTTCAGTTGGTATCCAGATAGAGACATCAATCTCATCACTGACTCCATGAATCTGGAGTCAGACTCGTCTGAACGAGAGCTATAGATTTTGGCTGCAACAGCCCACACATGTTAACGAAAGCCATAGGACAGGAAAAAAGGAGAGGTGGGCCCCGGATTCCTGGTGTGGTTAGACCCGCCTGCTGAACACAGATTTGTGTCTTTACATGTACCTTCAAGCTGCCCCCTGAAATAATTGTGTAGGAGTCTCAAGTGTAACATGTCCAAAGCAGACCTCTTGATTTTTTTCCCCTAAAATTGCTCGACCCAGGATCACCCTTATCTCAATGAATGGCAATCCACTTCTCTGGCATCTCAGGCCAAAATTTTGAGAAATTCATACATATGGATTATATATGCATTATATATAATACACACATATAACATGTGGTATATTATTATAGTGTAATACCTGTAATATAGTATTATTATTATTTTATTTATGTATGTATTTAGTCTTTTTGCCTTTTCTTGGGCCGCTCCCTCGGCATATGGCCCCTCCCAGGCTAGGGATCTAATCAGAGCTGTAGCTGCTGTTCTACGCCAGAGCCACAGCAATGCGGGATCCGAGCTGCATCTGCCACCTACACCACAGCTCACAGCAACGCCGGATCCTTCACCCACTGAGCGAGGCCAGGGATCGAACCTGCAACCTCATGGTTCCTAGTCGGATTCATTCACCACTGCACCACGACGGGAACTCCTGTAATATAGTATTATATATAATTCCTATACATGAATGTTAAGAAATTCATATATATTATACATAAAATACATACATAATTCATGTAAACTATTACTCATCTATATGAATTTTATCCATGTAGTCCTAAGCTCCTCTTCAGCAACCCTTCTCACTAAATCAGAAGGTGTGGACTTACAGGATTAAATATATTATGAATAAAACTCAGTGAAAAAATTACAGTTCCGTCTACATAGTTCCGATGGAACTTGTACATGGCTTCTTGATCGTGATGGCTTCGTTCTATGATGAAGGGCTATCCCAAGGCACAAGAGGCCCTGAGAAGGAGGGAAAATGATCTTGCTCACACACACACACACACACACACACACACACACACACACACACACACACACACACACACACACACTGTGCTTACAAACCACCAGGGAATCGTGCTCGTTCTGCCTTCACCAGCTCTCCGGAATCTGACCACTTCTTTCTACTTTTCTGCTGACAACACCGCTCCAAGCCCCAGCATCTCTCACCTGTATGGTTTGACCATCTACACAGCTTCCTAAGACGTCTCCTTCTGAGCTGCTGACCACACATCAGCTTATGCTCATGCCTCTACTCAAAGCCATCAAATGGCTTCCCAGAGGAAAAACCTGCAGGGCTCATAACAGCTTTCCCAAACCCTGTGTGGTTTTGTCCTCATGAGCTGCTAGATGTCACCTTCTGTCCGTTTTCACTTCCTTTGCTCCTCTCCAGCTACACGCATCTCCTGGCCTGTCTTCATTCTGTCAGCCACGTTTCTGCCTCAGGGCCTTTGCACTTGCTGCTTCCAACCAGAATACTCATTCCCTCGATCTGCACGGCTTGTCCCTGCACCATCTCTGAGTATTGGCTAAAATATCATCCCTCCTCTGCTAGCAATCCTTATTCCTTGTTTTTTATGTATTATGTATCACCTTTTACCATAGCATATAACTGTATTTGCTTTCAGTGTTTGATTGTCTATATTCCTCTGCTGGAGTGTAAGCTTCCTAAAGACATAATTTTTAAATTTGTTCTATTTACAGATGGATCCCCAGTACCCAGAGTAGGCACAGAATAGGAAACAATAAATCTTTGTTGAATTAATGAGAAATGCAAATCCCTAGTAGATACATGAGATTTTTTTTTTTCTTATTGATCCTTAGGTGTTTTAAAATCTCCATTTAACTTCATCTTGATTTTTATTCTACTTCTGCAGGAGCATTATCTAGTTTTGTTCAACAATAGGCTCCTTCAAAGGGATTTTGATTCCCTTTCTTCCTTCCTTTCTTCCTTCCTTCTTTCCTTCCTTCCTTCCTTCCATCCTTTTGGCTGCACCTGCGGCATGCGGAAGTTCCTTGGTTAGGGATCAAAACTGCACCCAAGCTGCTGCATCGACAATGCCAAATCCTTAAACCACCGTTACAAGAGAACTCCTGATCTCATTTCTAGTTCTTGAGCCATTGAAGGAAAAGAATGGCTGCATTGTAGCTTTTTTTTTTTTTTTTTTTTTTTTTTTTTTTTAGGGCCGCACCTGCCCCATATGGAAGTTCCCGGGCTAGAGGTTGAATCAGAGCTACAGTTGCCAGCCTACACCACAGCCACAGCAATGCAGGATCTGACCCTTGTCCATGACCTACACTACACCACAGCTCACGGCAATGCCGGATCCTTAACCCACTGATCAAGGCCAGGGATTGACCTCGCGTCCTCATGGATATTAGTAGGGTTCGTTACCGCTGAGCCACATCAGGAACTCCCTCCATTGTAGCTTTTTGTTTTTTTCCCTTTCTTTTTCCTCTCCTGCTGCTGTTGCTGGTTAAGCCTCACTTTATGGAATGAGCTGTGTGGTGAAGGAAGCCAGAGCTCCCATGTCCGTGATTTGAATCAATACTTTTTCCCCCCCCCCCGGTAAGAGAGGCTCATCTCCTCCAAGTACAAGGATGGATCAGGTTAGAGGATGGTTTCTTGGAGGCAGGCAGACCTGAGGTTCGAACTCAGCTTTTAGTTCTCTTTTGGGGGGAATCCTCTTTTTTTTTTTTTTTGGCCACTTCTTGCGGCATATGGAGGTTCCCAGGCTAGGGGTCGAATCGGAGCTGTAGCCACCGGCCTACACCAGAGCCACAGCAACGTGGGATCCGAGCCACATCTGCGACCTACACCACAGCTCGTGGCCACGCTGGATCCTTAACCTACTGAGCGAGGCCAGGGATTGAACCCGCAACCTCATGGTTCCCAGTTGGATTCGTTAACCACTGCGCCACGACAGGAACTCCTGTTGGGGGGAAATCTCTGCATAGTTCAACCTCTCTGTAAACACTAAAGAAGTTAATGCAATTGAGATAATCAACGTAATGCTTTTGGCACAGACCCTGGTGCACGGCAACCACTCCATTAATAAAAGCAATTACTTATTTTCCCTTTTGGTTGGATATCACTGTTCTTTACAAGTCAGAATAAAAATAACGAGATGGAAACCCTTTTTTTTTTCTTTTCTTTTTTTCCCCCAAAGGGTGAGTTGGGCTAACCCTCTGCATTTGCCAAAAAGGTATTTTATCTTATTTGTTCAATCCGGAAAGAAGATCTTTGTCCACAAGCTTATTCTAATACAAACACCATTGCTTTTGCACTCAGGCTACCACGGAATGACTCGCCTCCATCCTGAACACGTGCAAGTGGAATTCTGAGTGTCGGCGTACCTTATCTTTATTCTCTAAAAATGCCATCTTGAGAGAATCGACCTTTTTGGGAACTCTCGAGCTCTGACTCAGCATTTCGTTATCCATGCCAGCAAGCTGATTTCTGCAAATACATTTTGGAGCCCTTTTAATGGCTGTGTGCTTGTGTAAATAGCGTCCCAGGCAGTGGGATGGAATGTTGGCATCTCTGAGCTTAAAAGGCTGAGCAGGCATGCTGCAGGGAAATTACTAGCCCAGTGGCCAGGGATCAGAACTCAGGAGATGCCCTATCATCAGAGCAGTGTTTCTTTTTTTAATTTTATTTTGATTTTTCTGCCCTTTCTAGGGCTGCTCCCGCAGCATGTGGAGGTTCCCAGGCTAGGGGTCCAACCGGGATCCGAGCAACGTGGGATCCGAGCTGCATCTGGGACCTGCACCACAGCTCATGGCAACACCAGATCCTTAACCCCCTGAACAAGGCCGGGGATCCAACCTGCAACCTCATGGTTCCTAGTCAGATTCGTTAACCACTGTGCCACATGGGAATTCCCAGAGCAGTGTTTCTTATCTGTGAAATGTGGGAGAGCTGTGGCACGGTATTAAGAGAAATTCTGGCTTCCCCCTTCATACTCTTGTTTATCCAGCAAGCATTCCTCAAATGACTGATGTATTTTTCTGGGAACTAGGGATGCACGCAATAGTGGTAGCAGAAATAGAAGCAGCAGAAGCGGTAAAAATAGCCAACACTTTTGGGTGTTTTAGCTGAGCACCTGGGTCCCCTGCCTGGGATTTCATGGCCATCAGCTCATACTCTGAAGAGGCTTTCCTTTTTTTCAGCAGCCAGTCATTTCTACTGAGAATGAATCTCACCAGAGCAATATTATTTTTCTCATGTTGGGAAAGAGAGGAGATGGAATGTTCGAGAAGAGCTGCTAGACTGGAATGAAGGATGAACAGAGAAGTTGCTGGTGAGAGATTTAGGAGTGTCACACCTCGTTCCCTGGAAGGGTAAGAAAGAGCAATGCATGTTTGATTGTGTCTCTGATACTGTAATCCCAGCTCACAAGTGAGTGGTCCCCAGAATGGTAGTTGGACGGGGTTATTGCTTAGCGAAGGAAGGGACAGTCCTTATTGGTTCTTGTTATGCCAACAGGGGAAAGATGAATTCCTCCTGTGAAACTATTACTGTGTTTTTGCTCTGGGAGAGATGAATGTTGGTTTGGGTGAAAGTGAATGCTTCCCAGGGAACTAGGGAGAAAATCCACCACTGGACACCGAATTAGAATCGGAGCATCCACCACCATCTCTTCTTATTGGATCCAACACCCTCCCTCCTCATCGGGAGCTACCAAATTCAGCAGAGGCGAGTCTTGAGTTGACCTTAATGCCTGGCTGAGTTCCAAAGTATGAAGCTATAAGAAGGGGGAAACACTGAAAGAGCAAACTTTGTCCTTCTATTTGGAAGAGCAGTGCTTCTAAGGAGAGCAGGGTAGGGGCATTGAGCTGGAAGATTTAGAAGAGAAATCTCCAGAAAATGGGCACTCCAGGCTAAGGAGAAACAGTGGGATGTAAAAAAAAAAAAAAAAAAAAGGGATGCAGTCATATGGGAAATGTCTTTCCAGAGGCTCAGACATTCCTCAGTGTAATTCTAGGGAATAGGTATGAAACTAAGTCCTAACATCTGGGTGCCTTACACAGAAGGCTCTTCGAAGTCTGCTTGACCTTCCATTCTTTTATCAACAACGTGCTCAGCCCCAACTATGGGTCAAACGCTGTGATGGGTACGGTGGCAATACAACTAGGATGTGTTCTTGGCATCATAGGGCTACCACTGCAGTGAAGGGCGCAAAGAATAAACAAACATATGAGTAAACAAGAGAATTACAGATTGCTACAAGTTCCAAGAAAGAAGTAAGAGAAATTATGGCTTTAGATCAGGTGTCTATGGAAGGCCTCATGGTAGAGGAGTCAGTCACTTGGGTTGAAACCCAACAAATGAGATGAAGCCAATGCACAAAGGACCGGGGACAGAGGAAGAGGAAGCTAGGTAGTGAGAGCAGAATTCTCTTGAACTTCAGAGCTGTAAATAATTCTCAACCTTGGCTGCCCACTGGAATGTCTTGGGGAGGATTTATAACTTGCTGATAACGGTTCTCATCTCCAAGACACTGTCATCTCATGGGTCTGGGGTTTTTGTCCCGGGAATTTACATATTTTAGAAACTGCCTCTATGCCCCCCACACCCAGTGATGCTAAACTGCAGCCAGGTTTGAAAAAACCCTGCCTTAGAGTAAGAGAAAGGAACAGGTATGGCTGGAACCTAGCAAGGGGGCAAAAAAGAGAGCCACGAAGACGTGAACAAAAGAATGGCAGGCTCTGGATCATCCTGGGCCTTGGAGGACGGCGGTAAGGAGTTTGGCTCTGATTTGAGGCAGTCAAATAAATGCATGCGTTTCCACTGTGGAGCAGGGCGTGCGCGCGCATGCGTTGCGTGCGTGCGTGCGCATGCGTGCATGGGGGCATTGACTGGGGAAGACTGAAAACCAGGAAGTACAGGAGAGGGGGTCGTAGCTGCTCGGTGGTTTTCCAGCCGGCCGAAGTCGCCAGAAGAGAGGAGGACGGAGGGATGCTGGCTGTCTCATAGCCCCGAGGCATAAAAACCAGCTCCCTGCTGCTAAGCCACCTCTTGAGTTTAAATGACAGACAGGATTTCTTGATTTCTCTCCACTTTATAAATTAGCAAAACGTGGAGGGACAGGTTACAAAGAGATTCGCGCAGAGGACTGTAGGGGAAGGAACAGGCCCTTATTCCCTACTCCCGCCCCCAGGACTCATATTGATCAGGAGCCCCTCGAATTCCTGGAGTGACGCCATCTCCTTCAGGTCGTTCAGAGCCCCTCGCCCCCTGCGGTCCGGGCCGCTGCCCAGCGACAGGGGCATCCCGTGCAGCCTGTTGGACAGACCACCCCAGCACTGCTGACTCCACAGCTGCCTTGTGACCCGGTCCCCAGGTAATGTGTGTGCATTCTGAAGTCTGAGGACCGTTGCTGTAGCCAGTTTCCTGGCTTCAGGCTTAGCTCGGCCCACCCAGGCTGGTCCACCCCTGGTGCAGAGAAACTTCCAGAAAGCGAGATGGGTTTGTGACGCCTTGAGAAGCTGTCTCCGCATTGACTGTGCGTGTGCCTGTGTGTGTGTGTGTGTGTGTGTGTGTGTGTGTGACAGAGAGAGCGAGCGAGCGAGAGAGAGCAAGAGAGTCACCACCCTTTTTCCTTAGAGATTTCTTAGCCAGGGCACTTTGCTGGTGACACTGGCTTCCCCCCGCACGTGTCCACAGGTCCACAAGGCAGCAATTCAAACCCAGCTGCCACTCTTCCCTTATTTATTCCAGATCTGGTCCCTTCCTTTCTGTCTCCTGGATGTCTCTTCCTGGCCTCTGGGGGGACCCCATCCTCTCTCTCTACTCTGCGTGCTTCTTCCCCCAATTTTAGTCATCTTCTCTCACCTGCTCACCTGCTCTCTCTCCTCCTGTCTCCAACTAACTGACGCTGTCCTTTTCCTGGGTACAGAGAGAGGACTTGGCAAAGTCCTTCCGCACACACTGTCCAGCCGATCCTCCAGCAGCTTTGTTTCTCCCCAGTTTATGGATGAGGCTGTTGAGGTCACACAGGAGCAAGCTGGGGTCTGGGACAGAAACAAGATCTGTCAGACTCTCAAGCCTGTGCTCTTAATAATGAAGAAACATGGCTCTCTGCATGAACAATTTTATTGATTTCCCTTTAGAACGTGCTCCTGCCTTCTTCGGAGCCTCTCCATAGCATCCTGGGCATGTGGTAGGATGATATTTATGAGATATTAACCATCGAGTCTCCCCAGATGTCTCTTCCATCCTGCAATTTAACTTTCCTTACTTCTCACAATTAAAGGAGAGAGGCGTTCCCGTCGTGGCTCAGTGGTAACGAACCCGGCCAGGATCCCTGAGGATGTGGGTTTGATCCCTGGCCTTGCTCAGTGGGTTAAGATCTGGTGTTGCTGTGAGCTGTGACTTACAGACGCAGCTCGGATCCCGCATGGCTGTGGCTGTGGTGTAGCCTGGCAGCTGCAGCGCTGATTCCACCCCTAGCCTGGGAACTTCCTTATGCTATGGGTGCAGCCCCAAAAAGACAAAAAATAAAAATAAAAAAAAAATAAAGGAGAGAGACGAGGTAGGGAGGAAGAGGGAGAGGAAGTGGGGGGTGCTTAGTATTGCATTTAATGCCTCAGGTTGGCAAACAGATTACTGGAGAGGGAGAATTTGGAAGACTGGTTATATTGGCAGAATTTAGAAGACTGATGATATCGGCAGAATCTAAGGAGCCAGGAAGGATGGTCAATGCACTGTGCCTTGCCCTGGGCCGGGATAAGGAGCGGCGCCACGAGAGAGAGGAACGTAGCTCTTCGGCAGCCCCTGTGCCCTGACCCTCAGTAGAACATGAGTTTGGAGGACCGGAGACCACAGAAAGTTCTGGAGATCCATCTTGGCAGTTGGGACCAGAGGCAGCCTTTTCAAAATCCCATTGCTCCCTGATGCACAGAGGGAGCCATGGCTGTGAACACCGGTGTGAGGTTTCTCAGCAAAGGGTCAGGCTCGGAGAAACCTCCCACTCCCGTTGACACCCATGGCTGAGGGTCGGGCCAGAGGATGGATGGACCAGGAAATACCTGCCCACCTGGCAGAGAATCTCAAGTAGCCGGTTGTCCAAGGCGCTTAGCCTATGTCTCTGACATCCAGAACTTGGACCCAACTCAGGTGAAGATTCTACCAATGAGAACTCAAAAGAGAAAATTAGTTGAGTTGGTAAGAAATTGATTCTCTTTCTTTGCGACAGAATAGTTTGAGGGCAGACAGCGGTACCTATCACCAGCCTTGACAGAGATGGGGGGGGGGGCGCTGTCTTTCCCTGGCTCCGTATCCTGCCAAGCTCTGGGATGGGATCTGCAGCTCCTCCAAGTCCCGCTCTCTGGGCCCAAGGTCTTTGGGAAAACAGCTCAGGGTCTCCCCAGAGCCCTCCTCTCCGCCTTGCCCCAGGGCATTGCCCAGACCTCCCTGCCTCCCCAGGGAAGGTGGGGCCTCCCTCAGCGCCCTGCATAATTGGGACGATGCGCAGGAAAATTAAAAAGGTCATTAATCACCGCGGAGCCCAAGGCAGCTCTCCGGGACCTATTCTTCATGATGATTAATGGCAGGCAGTGCCTCCCCTCTCCCCGATTCATTTTCCTGCCACTGTTCACTCACTTTCCCTTGCCGTGTCCTCTTCGTCCCTGTCTGAGAGAAGCAGGGTCTCCAGAGACCACCGACTCTAAGTCTGTCCTGGCTGCCTTCACTGCCACCAAGCTGGGGCAGATCCAGCGTGAGCCCCCAATCAGAGGCATAGCTAGGGACGCCAGGCAAGTCCCTTCATCTGGGGGGCGCTCTGAGGCTTCATCAGTAAAATGGGGGTGCCCCCCCATACCACGTGCCTCGCAGGCTGTGAAAGCGAAATGGGAAGACAAACGTGGCGATGCCAGCTATGCCCTCTGGACCAGAGTGAGGCTGTCCCTCTTTTTTTTTTGGCTTTTCTAGGGCCGCCCCTGTGGCATATGGAAGTTCCCAGGCTAGGGGTTGAATCGGAGCTGTAGCCGCCGGCCTACGCCACAGCCACAGCAACGCCAGATCCGAGCCGCATCTGCAACCTACACCACAGCTCATGGCAACGCCGGATCCTTCACCCACTGAGCAAGGCCAGGGATGGAACCCGCCACCTCATGGTTCCTAGTCGGATTCGTTAACCACTGCACCACGACGGGAACTCCTGTCCCTCTTTTATTATTATTTTTATTGCTCTGATGAGTATTGTTGTTGTCTTTCAATGCCCTTGCAGTCCCTTGATCAGGAGAAAGAGCTGAGGACAGACCGAAGGCTCTCACTGCTCTTGGCCAACACCAATGATGAGGGCAAAGATGGCAGTGCCCGTGAGGATGATGGGCATTTACTGAGTCTGAGTGGCCACTACTGTACATGGGTTATTTCACTCAAATGCTTCAGAACCCTGAGAGGCACACATTATTTAGCCCTGTTTTACATGTAAGAAAACATGTTCAGGAGTTCCCGTGGTGGCGTGGTGGTGACCGAATCCGACTAGGAACCAGGAGGTTGCGGGTTCCATCCCTGGCCTGGCTCAGTGGGTTAGGGATCCGGTGTTGCCGTGAGCTGTGGTGTAGGTTGCAGACACGGCTTGGATCCGGCGTTGCTGTGGCTCTGGCGTAGGCCAGTGGCTCCAGCTCCGATTCGACCCCTAGCCTGGGAACCTCCATATGCCACGGGAGCGGCCCTAGAAAAGCCAAAAAAAAAAAAAAAAAAAGTTCACAGAAGGAGAGTAACCAGCTCAAAGTCACACAGCTAGTAAACAGCAGCAGAGGGATTCACACGCAATTCCATTGGATGCCAGAACCTGGGCTCTTCTGAGAATCGGACACAGGCGCTGTCCCCTCTCAAGAGCGAGAGGAACCGTGTGCCTCTTCCCCGTCTCTCTTTTCCCCCCAACCTCCAAATGGGGCCCCCCTTCCCCGGCAGGACAAGCCACGTTCAGGTCATGCCCCAGTAGCCTCTTCTTTTCCTTTTGTTTGCCCATCAGGCTCCCACCCGGCTTGCTGCTGCTTAAGATAAGCAGCTTCTTCTGCCCACTGATGCGTTGAGCCCCGGGGTCTCGCTCTGAGCAGCCCCCATTCAAGAGGTGCTTGATTTTTCCGGAGATAACTATATCCTGGGGGACGCGAGCGAATGTGGAAGGAAAGAGCAGATCCTATAAATGGAAAGCACAGCAGAGTACTTTCCTGAGGCTGGCAGAAATGAAGCAATGCCATCCGGCCAAATACAAAATCTCGGAGAGGGCTGGAGAGGTCTGTTGGTGACTCTCCCGGTGAACTTGGGCAGGTCCCTCACTCTCCTCTACTGGGGGGGGGGAGGGGTACAATTACAGGGTGAAACTAGATCCTGAAAGTTTTGTGTTTTTTTGTTTTTTTGTTTTTTTGGCTTTTCTGGAGCCGCTCCTGCGGCATATGGAGGTTCCCAGGCTAGGGGTCCAATCGGAGCTGTAGCCACCGGCCTACGCCAGAACCACAGCAACGCTGGATCCTTCACCCACTGAGCAAGGCCAGGGATCGAACCTGCAACCTGATGGTTCCTAGTCAGATTCGTTCACCACTGCGCCATGACGGGAACTCCTAGATCCTGAAAGTTTAAAAGTGGAGCGGGGCTAAAATTTGCACAAGGGGAAGGCGTTGGAGGAGAGAAGATTGAGAAGGGAAGGGTCAATGCTTTGGCCTCCCCCTGGCCTTCTGCAGGACACCCCTCTTGAGAGACCAGGTCTGGGACAGCGTGGATGTCCCAGAGGGTCCTCAGGAGACTTAGCAGGGGACTCAGTAACCGGAGGAAGATGAAAATGTAATGACAATCCTAGAAGTACCAGTGATGATAAGAAGGGTATTGGGGAAAGTTCATCAAGCCACAATTACAGGCCTGTCTTTACCGTGACCCTATGAAGAGCCTCCCAACTAGCATCTCCATGTCAAGGAGAAGGATAATGGGGTGCACAGGGGTTGGGTCATTCACCCAAGAACACACAGGGGGTGACTGGCACAGCTGGAGCTTGGACCCAGAGCCAGAGCTCCTAGGGTCCATGCTCGGCTTAGGTTCATCCCAGCATCATGGACCCAGTATCCACTGGCCCAGGGGAGCCCTGGGTAGCTGAGTGCTTAGAGCCTTTCTCCATATTCCTCTGTTTATGTGCTTGGCACACCTGTCCACCTGAGCATCTGGGACCCACGAAACGATTCTGTGGGGCTCGGTGGGAAAAGAGAACGTGGCGCCCCTTATTTTAAAGTTATTAAACGTTTTAGGAGTTCCTGTCGTGGCTCAGTGGTTCACGAACCCAACTAGCATCCATGAGGATGCAGGTTCAATACCTGGCCTCGCTCAGTGGGTTAGGGATCCGGATTTGCTGTGAGCTGTAGTGTAGGTCGCAGACGTGGCTTGGATCTGGTAATGATGTGGCTGTGACATAGCAGCTTTGGTTCCAATTTGACCCCTAGCCTGGGACCCTCCATGTGTCACACGGGTGCGGCCCTAAAAAGACCAAAGACAAAAAAAAAAAATAGTAATGATAAAATTATGAAGTGTTTTACGATAGTGACAGCAGAGTACTTAACCAAGCATCCTTCTGAACATAGGGCCCTGTGTGACAGGTCCTTGAACCCACTCCCACCACACTCTTCCCAAAGGCAGGGCTTTGTCCCCCGTGCTCTCTGGGTCTTCCTTGGAGTGGAAAGGTTGGGTCTCTCCCTCCCTGAATGGTTCCCACACCTCTGCCCTGGGCCGGTTGCCATGAACTCATCTGGGTGTTTGCCAGATGCCAAGACAAGGCTGTCGGAGGGCTGCTGCTCCACGGGCCATTGGAATAAATTACTGTCCCTTCTTCCCCGTGACTTTCCCTGGAGCTTGGGGTTCAAGAGACTGGGCTTCGCCTGCCCAAAGTCTTGAGCATCCATTCTGAACCCCCCCCCCCAAAAGAAAGGTTCCAGAATACACGCAAGTGCCAAAAGCCTTCTCTAATTAGCTGGCTGGTGGCTAACGAGGGATTTCAACGGGCAGAGCCTTCTGGTGGGTGGTGCATAATTACCATGGAAACCTTCAGGCCACACTCAGCTGCTTCCCTCAGCCCTCTTCCCTGGGGAGCAGGCATTGCTCCATGGAAGCTGCATCGGGGCTATTGACATTGTTTGTGAGCGAAATAAATGGACAATTAGAAGCGAGACAGGTTGGGAAGCAAGGCCTGTTGGAGCAAAGTTTTCTCCGCATCCATCCTGGAGCCCAAGTGACGCTGTTGTCCCCGCACGAGAGGAAATCACTGGAAGGTGATGAATTCAGTTTGGATGGATCCCCTTTTGCTAAACTCAAGGACAGGGAGACATGCCTAATGAGGAGCCAGACTTTCCTGCCTTTTAGAGGCAGCTGCCGAGTGGGCCAGGTGATGTAAAGACTTATTTCTTTCTCCATTTTTATACACAGATATTTATTTATTCTATACATTAGTGGGATCAAACAATCATCTCGTAGGAGTTCCCGTCGTGGCGCAGTGGTTAACGAATCCGACTAGGAACCATGAGGTTGCAGGTTCGATCCCTGGCCTCGCTCCGTGGGTGAAGGATCTGGCGTTGCCATGAGCTGTGGTGTAGGTTGCAGACGTGGCTCGGATCCCATGTTGCTGTGGCTCTGGCGTAGACCAGCAGGTGTAGCTTCGATTGGACCCCTAGCCTGGGAACCTCCATATGCCACGGGAGCAGCCCAAGAAGTGGCAAAAAGACAAAACAAAACAAAAAAAATCATCTTGTAAAATGCAGAATTATATTCTCATGAAGGTTACTGAACGACAGCAGAGATTGGGTGAGGCTGGGTTAGTAAGATTAGGCTAGGTTTTGCCGAAGTAACCAATAAGCCCTAACCTTTCCGTTTGGCTTAATACAATAAAGGTCACTGAATGGGTCATGCAAAGATCAGTTGTGGACAGGCAGCTTTTTAGATCACGTCCCTGTGCCATTTGGAGCAAACGACCTTTAAGAGGAAGCAGGAAGAGAAGGATGGAGGAGGTGCCACGCTATTTCTTAATGGTCATGGGCGGGAAGAGACACTTTTTTTTTTTTTTTTTTTGCCATTTCTTAGGCCGCTCCCGCGGAATATGGAGATTCCCAAGCTAGGGGTTGAATCCAAGCTGTAGCCACCGGCCTACACCACAGCCACAGCAACTGGGGATCTGAGCCTCGTCTGCAACCCACACCACAGCTCTCGGCAACGTCAGATCCTTAACTCACTGAGTGAGGCCAGGGATCGAACCCGCAACCTCATGGTTCCTCGTTGGATTCGTTAACCACCGACGCACAACGGGAACTCTAGGAAGAGACACATCTTATTGTAGCTTGCACGTCAGGTTCGTAACCTGCCGAGCCACAAAGAGAACTCTGCAATTTTGGTAGCACCAAACATGCCACCACATTTTGTTTAAAGAAACTGTCAAAATGCAGCCCTTTGGGGGAGTGTTGCATAGAGAGACCGGCAGCTCCTAGAATCATACCACCTTCTCTTGCGTTGCTCTGCTTCCAAGAGTCACACTAAACATTAAACCAGAGAGGTCCAACAATGTCCCCCTTCCTGGAAAGCCTTTTCCCACAGCTTGGGGTATGGTTTGCTGCTTTTCCACCTACATTCTTTGTTTTTAGGGCCACACCCATGGCATATGGAGGTCCCCAGGCTAGGGGTCGAATCAGAGTTGCAGCTGCCAGCCCACACCACAGCCACCGCAATGCCACATCTGGGGCACGTCTGCAACCTGCACCACAGCTCACGGCCACGCTAGATCCTTGACCCACTGAGCGAGACCAGGGATCGAACCTGCAACCTCATGGTTCCTAGTCAGACTCACTTCTGCGGTCCCACTAATTGGAACGCCCTCCACCTACATCCTTGAGGCCAGGACTATGTCTGATGCACTTCTGCACAGGCTCCCCTGCTTCTACCTCTGATGGCCAAAGAGAGAGAGTGGGAAGGAGGAGTTTAGATTGGACTGGCCAGTTCTAGAGAGGACAGCACCCTAAGGGTTGAGAGACAGGAGAAGGAGCCCAGAAAGGCCTCACAAAAGAGAACATGTCACATCAGAGTTGTGGCGAGTGAAGGATGCATTCACTCATTCATCCATGCATTCACTGGTTGGTACCTGCAGGGACTAAGCTCCCCAGGAACGTATCCTCAAGCAGGGCGTGGGCTCAAGGCAGAGTAAGGTGCAATAAATGTCTTCAGAGTGCACCAAGGACTGCACAGACTCTGCAGAAGGAAAAAGGAAATTCTCCGTGAGCTGGAGGTATCCAGGGAAGCCCATGGTGGACGTGGAATTTGACCTGTACCTTGGAAAATGGGTACTAACCTTCATTTATGTTAATGTTACCTTTAGGGTTATGTTAGAGATATTTTATTGCACAGGTATACACATTTGTAACATGGAACCAACTTAAATGTCCATCGACAGATGAATGAATAAAGAAGATGTGGTACAGGTACTTATGTACAATGGAATATTACTCACCCATTAAAAAGAATGAAATAATGCCATTTGCAGCAACATGGATGGACCTAGAGATTCTCAGAGATTATCATACTAAGCAAAGTCAGACAGAGAAAGACAGATACCATATGATATCACTTATATGTGGAATCTAAAATCTGACACAAATCAAACAGACTTACAGACCTAGAGAACAGACTTGGTGGCCAAAGGGGAAGGGGTGGGGGAAGGATTGGGAGTTTGGGATTAACAGAGGCAAGCTTATATATACGATGGATAAACAACCAAGTCCTACTGTCTAGCACAGGGAACTATACTTAATGGCTGGTGCTAAACCATAACAGAAAAAAATACGAAAAAAATTATATTAATGTATAACTGAATCTCTTTGCCGTACAGCAGAAATTAACCCAACATTGTAAATCAGCTATACTTCAATACAACTTTTTTAAAAGGCATATGCATTTGTGGTTAAAAAATGTGCAAGGCACAAGAGTTCTGCTGTGGCTCAGTGGGTTAATGATCCTGCTAGTCTCTGCGGTGTTGCTGGTTTGATCCCCAGCCTGGCACAGTGGGTAAGGATTCACCATCGCCACAGCTGTGGTGTAGGCTGCTGATGCGGCTCAGATTTGATCCCTGGCCTGGGAATTTCCATATGCCATGGGTGTGGCAGAAAAAGGGAAAAAAAAAAAAACAGAAGATAGTGATAAATAAATTAACAAGAAAATTACCCAATAATTATTAATATTTTGATATCGATGTATCTCTCGGCTCACCTACCTACCTATCTATAAAATATGGCCCTTCTATGGATATTCTTTTATGATCTACTTTGTATTTTATAATATAGTAATCAATTCTGTATTAATAAATGCAGATGTGCATTATCATTTTAAACAGGCAAATCATATTCTATTGTATGAATATATCTTCCTTTCTTTAATCAATCCTCTATTGTTGAATATTTACATTGCTTGCAATTTTTTGTCATTATAAATGCTGTCGTGATTAAGATCTTTGTAAATGAATCTGTGTGCAGTTGTTTCCTTAGGGAAAAAAATCGAGTGTGTTTTCAACAGGTAGGGATTCGAACTTGACATGAAGGATATTCTTGGCAGAAGGGTCAGAGAAAGCAGAGGCATAGAATTGGCCTAAGCACATAACAGAAGCCACAACGCACAGTTATTGCAGGCCTACTGTGTGACAGGCACTGGGCTATGTGAGGTTTCACATACACCAGCTTGTATAATCATCACAAGAACCATTTGAGGAGCCTTGGGCTATTCCTATTTACTGATGAAGAAATTGAAGCACAGAGAAGTTAAGTTACCTGCTCGGGGTCACACAGTAAGGTCGCTGAGTAAAGAGTGACTCTCAGACTTCCCACTGTGGCTCGGTGGGTTAAGAACCTGAGTGGTATCCATGAGGTTGCAAGTTCGACCCCTGGCCTCGCTCAGAGGGCTAAGGATCTGGCGTTGCTGTGAGCCACGGATGTGGCTCAGATTCCTCATGGCTGTGGCTGTGATGCAGGCTGGCAGCTGCAGCTCTGATTCAACTCCTAGCCCAGGAACTTCCACATGCTGCAGTTAAAAAAAAAAAAAAAGAGTGGATCTCAGTTCATGAGTCTCCAAAGCTCCAGCTCAGTTCCCTTCGTCAGCGGGTAATCAAGGTTACCACCCTGGTCATTTAGTAAAAATGGCTCTTTTTGCCTAGCCGTCATTATTTCGGTAGATGGGCGGAAAGAAACGGCCCCAAGGCTTTCATGTTTTCAGGTTGGCACAGACGGCGGTGACGACCCACCAGCCTTCATTGCCTTCTCATCAGGATGGGTGATGTCAGCAAAACTTCTTACCTGGAAATATACTGTTTTGAACTTGGCAACCTGTAAGCTGGGTTGCCATGGTTACCAGCGAGCCCTGGGGAAGGAGGCACACAAAGGGTGGGCTTGCAACACAGTCAAGTTCTTCCCCTCCAGTCTTACCTGAGCTGGTGACAGTCTTTGACAGACTCCCACGTGCCTAGGGAACCCCACGCCACAGTCTTCACACACAATCAGACTGACAAAATACCCCGAGTGTTTTCCGCCTGTAATAACTACTAATATTTATTGGGCACGGTGGGGAAGCACTTTATGTGAATTATCTCCTTTAATCCTCCCCACACCATACATGATATATGCTGCCATGATTCCTATTTTATAGGTGAAGCCATAGAGACACAGAGATGTTAAAAGCCTTGCTCCAATGTCACACAGCCAGCAGTCTGGCTCCAAAACCAGTGCTTATAAATAGCTCATCCTTGCCGAGATCTTTAGGAAGTCATGCCATCTTCAGGCGTGTGACGGGTAACTAGCTTCTAAAGATTCCCTGAAGGGAACAGGGGTTCTTAGAAGGGACCAGAGAAGGCATCAGGCAAGAAAGATATGGGGCCTTAGCAGGGAGGTCCTAGAACAACTAGATAAACAAAAGCCCTAAAGGGAAGTCCAGGAGTTCCCGTCATGGCGCAGTGGTTAACAAATCTGACTAGGAACCATGAGGCTGTGGGTTCGATCCCTGGCCCTGCTCAGTGGGTGAAGGATCCGGCGTTGCCGTGAGCTGTGGTGTAGGTCACAGATGCGGCTCGGATCCCGCGTGGCTGTGGCTCTGGCGAAGGCTGGTGGCTACAGCTCTGATTAGACCCCTAGCCTGGGAGCCTCCATATGCCGCGGGAAGCGGCCCTAGAAAAGACAAAAAAAAAAAAAAAAAAAAAAAAAAAAAAAAAAAGGATGTCCAAATTCAAATGCTCTTATAGGGCACTGTAGAACATCTGAGCAGGGACACAGGATGGCAAGAGGTTCTAAAGGTCATTGTTGACCTGTAGACGTTACCTCTTTCTCTTTCAAGGCTGAGGTCCTCAACCAGACTCAAATCACAGTGTACAGGAGTCAGGTCGGTCCCGAGTAGGTCCTGTAGGATAGAATCCTGAGATGACTATGATCAGGCTTTCTTTTTCTACATCCCGAGTCATCTGGCACTGTCAGCAGTAGAGTCTGGAGCAGGGTCTTTCACTGTAATAGAATTGCTCTGGTTGTCTCGGATGATTGAGAACATTTTCTGGGTCCTCCCCCATCTTCTCTCATCATATGGTCACTGTGTGGTCATAGGGTTTCTAGGTACCCACATCCAGGCTCAGCTGAAGTGTTCTGAGCACCTACAGCCCGGTAAAGGCATCTTCCTGGCATAGTCACACCCATGGCCCCTCATCACCCTCCCGATGTTCCCATGATAAAATCCAGGACTTGCTTCTGCCCATTTCTAGATGGAGACCCCGGAGTGCAGCAAGGCAAAGCAATGGGGTGGAGGTCTTCCAAGAGGGCAGGCGTGACACCAGCAAAGCCATGGGCTGCCAGGTGTGTGCCTGATGCCCAGGGCTCAGGGGTGAGAGGCAGGAGTAGGGGCCATGTGGGGCCCCGGTGCCCAAATAGCATTTGGAGCCAGGTTCTGAGATGTTTGATCTTATGGGCCACGGGGATCCCTGGAGGCATCTTTGGCTATGTTTCGCCTGCATCCCAATTCTTTTTCGTAAGGCTAATTCCAACTCAGTCCACCACAGTACCTCCGTATTTGATTAACTCTGATGTCTATTTGATTAACCAGCCTCCTCATGCCACACAGATAAGAGAGTGTACTGAGTTACTTTTGGAAATTCAAATACTGTTCGCGACACAGCTTGGGAGGATCCACAGGGAGATGGTTTTACATAACGTCGTCACTAAACCACTTGGTTATCTTAATTTTCGCACTTCCTCAACTGTATTAAATTAAAAAAAAAAAAGATAAGAGCTTGAAAGCTGGAAAACAGCAGAAGATGGTAATCTGCACCCAGAAAGAGGTTCCTCTGTATCTATGATTAGAGATAACTTCCATCTTTTGAGTGCTACGTATGTGCTGGGTTAAGTGCTCTGCCTGCATTGCCCTTCGGTCCTTGCGTTTTACAGAAGAAATTAGTGGACAGAGATGAAGCAATTTACCAAAGATAAATGGTTATACAGGGCTAGTAGGTTAGTGAAGATGGGAGTTAGATACAGTAACCTGATGCCTGGTCTTTTAGTCTTTTTTTTTTTTTTTTTCTTTGTCTTTTTGCCTTTTCTAGGGCCGCTCCCATGGCATATGGAGGTTCCCAGGCTAGGGGTCTAATCCGAGCTGTAGCCACCAGCCTACACCAGAGCCACAGCCACGCGGGATCCGAGCTGCGTCTGCAACCTACCCCATAGCTCACGGCAATGCCGGATCCTTCACCCACTGAGCAAGGCCAGGGATCGAACCTGCAACCTCATGGTTCCTAGTCAGATTCATTAACCGCTGCGCCACGACAGCAACTCCAATGCGTGGTCTTTTAATGCTGGAAGAACCCACCCCAGTTTGGTGTGCAGGACCCCTCAGTTCAAACTCTGGCTCTGCAACTTTGGACTCATGTCTTCCTTTGGAGAGATCAGAGATCATCCATTGCCTTCAGCTCCCCTTCATCTATCTCTTTCTGGTTGAAAAAGATCAGGGGTATGGCATCCAAGACAGAAGAAAAAAAAATCAGACTCCCTGCCCCGAATCCCAGGGTAGGCAAATAGTTCTCACTCAGACTGACCAGTGGCAACCCACGTAGGATCAATAGAAAAGAGGGCTGGGCGGACTAGCAATGAATTAGCCACATCTGCCATGAGTGTAGGAGGGTGCAGTGATAACCAGGGCATTACATAGATGGCATCCCTGCTGCTGCCTTTGTTCACACAAACTCACATTATTTTCCAAAGCACAAGTAAACAAAATAAACACATACATGATTATACTGGGGTCTTATGTTGGTTTTGCCTGTTTAGAATCCCTCTTCTTTTTTTTCTGGTCAAATGACACAACCATAGCCACCACCGCAAAACAATTGATATAAAGCCATAAACTGCATCCCCACACAAGCCCACACCTCTGGTCTGCCAGTGGAGGAATGATCCCTTTCCAGGTCTCAGGCCCCATAATTCCATCACCCCACCCCATCACCCACCAGTAATAGGCACAGGACCAGATCTGACCAATCAGAGATGAAGGATCCCATATCAGCCTCAGTGATTGGTCCAGGTACACCCACATGACTCAAAGTAGACCAATGAGAGTGGCCCCTGAAATGCTCTCTTTCCCCAGTATGGCTTTCCTGAGAGGCTGGAAGACCAGAGCTATTGGTGATCCTCTTTGTCACTATTGGGGAGCATCTGGGGCTGAATGAAGCCAACTTGGACAAAAGCAGACTTAAGGGATGGTGGGAGCCCTGCCCTGAAGAAATCACTTAGCATGATTCTAGCCTGGCTAGGTTAGCTAGTTTAGAGCCAATCAAGTCTAGTCTAGCCTAGAGCTAGCTTTACCATAGCAAGTTCCAATGGCTTGAGCCTATATATTTTTTTAAGCCACTTTGAGTTGTGTTTTGACACTTGGAACACAAGTATAATTAATGACTTAATTTGTTTAAAAAATATTTGCTGATTTCCCTTGCAATGATTGAATGTTTATGTCCTCTCAAAAACATGTTGAAACTGGAGTTCCCTTCGTGGGTCAGTGGTAACGTATCCCATGAGGACTCAGGTTCGATCCCTGGCCTCGCTCAGTGGGTGAAGGATCTGGCACTGCCTTGAGCTGTGGAGTAGGTTGCAGAGTTGCAGACGCAGCTGGGATCGCTCGTTGCTGTGGCTGCGGTGTAGACTGGCAGCTGCAGCCTCGATTCAACCCCTCACCTGGGAACTTCCATATGCCTCCAGTTTGGCCCTAAAAAGACAAAAAAAAAAAAGTGTTGAACCCTGTTCCCCAGTGTGATGGTATTAGCGGGGCTGGGGCCTTTGGGGTGTGATTAGGTCATGGGGATGGAGCCCTCATGAGTGGGATCAGTGCCCTTATAAAAAGGGAGCTCTGTGCTCTGTCTACAGCACGCAAGGACACAACGAGAAGGCGGCAATCTGAAACCAGGAAAGGGTTCCCTCACCAGACCTTGGCCATGCTGACACCCTGATCTTGAACTTCCAGACGCCAGAACTGTGAGAAGTACATTTCTGGTTTTTAGGAGCCACCCCGTCTATGGGACTTGGTTACAGCAGCCTGAACTGACAAAGATGATCCATAACCCACGTTTCCACTGTCACCAGCTGTTGTTTGCCACAGTCCAGGCCCCATGGACCTTATGCTTTTTTTTTTTTTTTTTTTTGTAGTCAATGACTCACCATTTTCTCAACACACCATTCTCTCTTTCACTCTCGCCCTTCCAAGCCCAGTCTTCTCTACACAACTGCAAGCCCAGTCTTTTTTTTTTGGTCTTTTTGCCTTTTCTAGGGCCGCTCCCACGGCATATGGAGGTTCCCAGGCTAGGGGTCGAATCAGAGCCGTTACGCCAGAGCCACAGCAACGTGGGATCCGATCTGCATCTGCAACCTACACCACGGCTCATGGCCACGCTGGATCCTTAACCCACGGAGCGAGGCCAGGGATCGAACCCGAAACCTCATGGTTCCAAGTTGGATTCGCTTTCCCTGTGCCAAGATGGGAATTCCTGCAAGCCCAGTCTTATCTGTTTAATTCACTACTTGCTTAAGACCTTTTATTGATAAGCATTGTTCACTGGGTAATTCCACTACACAATATGGCATCTGCTTTTTGCTTTTTGTCTTTTCTAGGGCTGCACCCGTGGCATATGGAGGTTCCCAGGCTAGGGGTCCAATCAGAGCTGTAGCTGCCAGCCTACACCATAGTCACAGCAATGCCAGATCTG
Organism: Sus scrofa; assembly: GCF_054392235.1. Lineage (NCBI taxonomy): Eukaryota > Metazoa > Chordata > Mammalia > Artiodactyla > Suidae > Sus > Sus scrofa. Next base: position 19,911,515 of record NC_139385.1, read on the forward strand.
AGCCTCGTCTGCAACCCACACCACAGCTCTCGGCAATGCCGGATCCTCAACTCACTGAGCGAGGCCAGGGATCGAACCCGCAACCTCATGGTTCCTAGTCGGATTCATTAACCACTGAGCTATGATAGGAACTCCCCAATATGGCATCTGTTAATGCAACATTCTCTGGCTTCTATTTAATGAAACTAGCTGACCCTTTATGTCAACCACCATCCTAAGTATTTCCTCTGCCTTATTTCATTTAACAGGCACAAGGGCCCTCAGAGGTAGATAGACTACGTTTGCCACATGTTACTGGTAGGGCCCCCGAGGCACTGAGGGGGTGAGCAGTTTCCTGGATCAAACACTCCTCCCAGTCTGACTTATGTCACGAAGCATAACATCCTCCAGGTCCATCCATGTTGCTGCAAATGACAGATTTCATTCTTTTCGTTTGTTTTTTGGGGCTGCCCTCACGGTGTATGGAGGTTCTCAGGCTAGGGGTCGAATGGAAGCCAAGCAGCTGCCAGCTTACGCCAGAGCCACAGCAACATGGGGATCCAAGCCGCATCTGCCACCTACACCACAGCTCACAGCAACACTAGATCCTTAACCCACTGAGTGAGGCCGGGGATCGAACCTGAGTCCTCATGGATACCAGTCGGGTTCATGACCACTGACCCATGATGGGAACTCCCAGATGTCATTCTTTTTATGGCCAAGTCATATTCTTTTTTTTTTTCCTTCCTTTTTGGGCTGCACCTGAAGCCTATGGAAGTTCCTGGGCCAGGGATCTAATCCAAGCCACATCTTTGAACAGTGCCACAGCTGCGGCAATGCTGGATCCTTAACTCATTCCCCCGGGTCAGGTATTGAACCAACAATGCCACAGAGACAAGCCGGATCAGTAACCCACTTCACCACAGCAGGAACTCCTGGCTGAGTAATATTCCAGATCTATATACCACATCTTCTTTATCCATTTGTCTGTTGATTGGCATTCGCGTGGCTTCCATGTCTTGGCTATTGTCAACATTTCTGTTATAATTGTTGGGGTTCACACATCTTTTCAAATTAGTGTGTTTTTTCCCCCCCGACATATATACCCAAGAAGTCAGACTGAAAAAAAAAAAAGCAAATACGATCTGATATCACTTATAAGTGGAATCTTAAAAATAACACAAATAAATGTATATGCACCACAGAAATAGACAGAAAACAAACTAATGGTTACCAAGGGTGCAAGATAGGGGTATGGGATTTAGAGATGCAAACTATTATGTTTAAAATAGATAAGCAACAAGAGTACATTGTGTAGCATTGGGAATCATAGCTGTTATTTTGTGAACACTTTTTTTTTTTTTTTGTATCTTCTAGGGCTGCACCTGCGGCATATGGAGGTTTCCAGGCTAGGGGTCGAATTAGAGCTGTAGCTACCGGCCTTCACCAGAGCCACAGCAATGCAGGATCCGAGCCATGTCTGTGACCTACACCACAGCTCAGAGCAACGCCGGATCCTTAACCCACTGAGTGAGGCTGGGAATCGAACCGGCAACCTCATGGTTCCTAGTCGGATTCGTTAACCACTCCATTATAAACACTTTTAATGGAGTCTAATCTATAAAAGTAGGATCACTATGTTGTACCCCTGAAGCTAATATAATACTGTAAATCAACTTTTTTTTTAATGGAAGTTCGATAACTCTTGAATACAAAGTAAATGACATTTAAATAAATAAAAATTAAATTCAATACAAATTAATACAAATTCAAGAATAATTAAACTACCGTAAATGAATGCTTCAGCATAAAAAACCACTCTGGCTCTGATGCCTAAGGTCTCTTGGCTTCACCTGCATCTCTAGGCTCACCTGTCTCCTCCCAGATGCTGCTGCCTCTGAAGCATGTTTCTTTTTGCTCTTCTGCTCAGACCTCTAAAGTGTTAAGAGCGTTTGCAACCCTTCCACAGAGCAGAAAAGGCCACAGAGCATACCATGATAATTGGGCTTGTTTTGTGGGGAGGAAACGCCTGTCTTGATGTCAGGACACCATGTAAAAAAATGTGTTTTTATTCCACATAAATTAGTTCTGTGTGTTCACCCCATGCTAAGTGGTGGCCTGGAGGGCGAACGGGACTTGGCATGGACTCTGCCCGGGGAGATCACTCATTAGTATAAGCAGGGCCCCTGTCTGCATTTTCTTTTGTCTCTTTTCCTGAAGCAGAGCGGAACGCAGGGTCTAATTGGGAGGCAGATTGCAGAGCATAGGCGAATGAGCCTTTTCTTCCCCAACCCTTCTCTTTAGCCTTGTCTACACTAGCTAGAGGGAATAATCCAGGACAGGGTCAGGCTGCAAGTAAAAGGAGGATGCAGACGCATTGTGCCTGCCAGCCAGAGACTTAGACAAGTGTATTCATGGAATCCTGATTCCGAGAATCTTCATAACGGAGAGCGGTTGAGTCACAGATGCTCGGAAGTATGAGGTCTTAGAATTTTACGTTCTGAGAATTGTGGAAATAAAGATGCAGCCAGACACCAAGACCACAGCCGCCCTCCACGTCCCTGCACTTCAGCTACCTTGAACTTGCCCTGTTTCCTCCAAGGGGCCGCCATCTCCCTCCTCCCACCGGCCCCTACTCCCTTTGTGTGACCAGCTTGTGACCATGATTCATGGCTCTGCCGAGACATCCTTCACGGGGCCCTTTTTCTCCATCTATGCAAAGATGGGCCCCTATGAGATGAAAAGGAAAGCAGAGCTTCCCTGCTTCCCTCGTCATCTTCCTCTGCTTTGAACTGACTTAAGCCCTTCCCCAGTCCAATGGTTTGCAAAGTATCTCAGTGAAGGGATCTTAGCTGCTTTGTTCACCCCTGAATCCCCAGTGCCGGGCACATGCCTGACCCAGAGGTGATGCTCAGGAATATCATTGTTGCAGGAATAAATGGATAAATGATCTTGGATTCTCTGGCTCTCAGGACTGGAAGGACCTTCAGAGTTACCTCAAGCTCCTACCTCCAAGTCTTTTGCAGAATCCCTGACCGATACGGGTCCTACCGCTGCTTGAATTCCTCTAGAGATGGAGAGCTCACCACCTTCAGGCTGGAGCAGCAACCCTTCCATCATGACGTGCCCTGTGACGTCACCTGCCTGCCCCGGATATGACTCCTAGTACAGAAAATAATGGACTTGCCGTCCCAAATAACTCCATGGCAAGAATGATCCCCCCGAAGGCTTAAAACAGATGCTTAAAACAGGCCAACTGGTGACCTAAAAGATGTATTTGCTATAGAGCAGGACTTTCTGGTTCCACGATATAAAAGCGCAACACTTCTTGGAAGGTATAATACAGGCACAGCAAAGGGCATGCGTCACAAGGGTACAGTCCCATGGATTTTCGCAAAGTGAGCATCGTTGTGCAACCAGCCCAGAGGAAGAAACAGGACAGGACCAGCGCCTCTTGTTCCCTCTGTTCCCTCTCTGTGGGGTCCCGTTCTCTTGACTTCAGGTGGATGGACTCACACAGGATGTACGGTTGACCATTTAGTATTCGGAAGTTTGAAAGACTCTGCATGAAAACCTGGCGACTCGGAGCCCCAGTGGCAACAGTGGCTGCGTGTGAATGGGAATGACAGCTCCGTGATGACACAGGGCAGATGTGGTCCATCTCTGGCCTCAGGTCCCACCGCTCCCATCTCTGGTGCACCTGACCTGCTTCCCCTTCACTTGGCCCCTGTAGGCATTTAATATTTTCCAATTCTTTCTTTTTTTTTTTTTTTTTTTCGTTAGGACCTCTTTCCTTTGATAGTGAGGGTCCTCTCAATGTCTTTGGGGTTGATTTTTCACGTTTTTTTTTTTTTCTTGTTGGCCATGCTCCCGGGCCAGTGACCCTGCGCCACGGCAGCCACCCCAGCCAATGCAGTGACACTTAACCCGCCATGCCACATGGGGGCTCCTAACGTTTTCCTATTCTTGTCTAATTGCTATTTTTTTCCCTAGAGGTTGGCACCTTTTGCTGCTGCATCATGTCATATGGGGAAGGGCCATGGTGGAGCAGAAACACCATTTTATTGTGGAAAGAGACCTGAGTTGGAACCCTGATTTGCTTCTAACTGGAGGATCCATATAGCCTAGTGCTTAAGAACTCGGACCCTGGAGTTCCCGTTGTGGCTCAGCAGGTTAGAAACTTGACCAGTATCCATGAGGATGCAGGTTCGAGCCCTGGCCTCGCTCAGTGGGTTAAGGATATGGCACTGATACAAGCTGCAGTGTAGGTCACAGATGTGACTCAGATCTGGTATTGCTGTGGCTGTGGTGTAGGCAGGCAGTTGCAGCTCCAGTTCGAACCCTGGCTCAGGGAACTTCCATATACTGCAGGTGTGGCAGTAAAAAGAAAAAAAAAAAAAGAATGTGGACTCTAGAGCCAGGCAGCTGGGCTTAGGTAGTGTCAGAAGGATCTTGAGCAAGTTATTTCACCTCATCTGTTCATCAGACAAAAGAATGGTCCCTGTTTCACAGTGTGGATGTGAGGGATACATGAGTTCATGCTTGTAAAGCACTTAGAAGAGTGAGTCCTGGCACCTAAGAAATGCTTATTCACCAATTAGAGAGAGGAGTTCCCAACGTGGCGCAGCGAAATGAATCCAACTAGGAACCATGAGGTTGCAGGTTCGATCCCTGGCCTCGCTCAGTGAGTTAAGGATCCGGCATTGCTGTGAGCTGTGGTGTAGGTCGCAGAGGCAGCTTGGATCCTGAGTTGCTGTGGCTCTGGCATAGGCCGGTGGCTACAGCTCCGATTCGACCCCTAGCCTGGGAACTTTCATGTGCCCTAAAAAGAAAAAAAAAAATTAGATACCCGTAAGGATATTATATTATTCCTCAAAAACCCAGTGACCTCATCTATAAGATGGGAGCAGTGATGCCAGCTTCCCAGGTTTGTTGGGAGAATTAAATGAGAGAACCCAGTTTCCAGGGCTCTCACAGGAAGCTGCCACATGAATATAGTTGTTCTCACTCCCTTGCCACCAAAAGGTGCCCATTTGACTTTGGTTTCCCAGTGAACCATAAACAACTATTCTGGACATTGCTTTTGGGCTTGGTGGTCTCGAGACGGTCTTAGCATCCTCCCCCTCTGCCAATGCCAGCCCTGGAGTGGGGCTTCTCAGCTGAGTCTGTCTGTCCCTTGGCTCTCTCCCCTTAAATATTCACGGCCACACACTGCCTTCGTTGTCACAGCATATTTATGTTTGAAGGTGAGGCTGGACATTTTTGTCCCATTTGTCTCATTCAGAGTTCATTTTTCTAAGACAAAGCCTCGAACTTAAAAATGTCCATCTCTTGGGAGTTCCCGCTGTGGCACAGGGGAAATGAATCCGACTATGTATCCATGAGGATGCGGGTCCAATCCCTGGCCCTCACTCAGTGGGGTCAGGGATCCAGCACTGCCGTGAACTGTGGTGTAGGTCACAGATGTGGCTCAGATCCTGCACTGCTGTGACTGTGGGGCCAGCAGCTGCAGCTCCAGGGAGACTCTGGCCTGGGAACTTCCATAGACTGTAGGTGCGGCCCTAAAAAAAATAAAAATAAAAATAAAAAAGTCCATTTCTCTAGGGTTTCCATTTTATGAGTTGTTTTTCCTGTTGTTCAGCTTGCGCGTGCGTGCAAGTGTGTGTGCGTGTGTGTGTGCGTGTGTGTGTGTGTGGCTGCACCCACGGCATGTGGAAGTTCCCAGGCCAGGGATGGAACTCACATCGTGGCAGTAACCAGAGCCACAGCAGGGACAACGCTGGATCCTTAACCTGCTGAGCTACCTGTTGGACACTTTGGCACCTAAGACCTGTTTGTAAGAAGAATCAAGCCGCTCTGAATGGCATGTTATTGGTTCATTGTTTCATTCACTCATTCATAGAACATATCTTAGGTTTGTTTGTTGGGGGATAAGGTTTTTACTGATAAGTAGGTCAAATAAAATAAATAGCATGATGGTTTGGTGGGGAATAAAAACTCAATCAGCATGTCAGCCTCTCTCCTCTCCAGCTCTTGGCTTCTCCCTTCATCCTGGATACTTTGGACAATGAGGCCTTGCTGGGCCCTTGGGGGTTCTCTGGCTTCCTGGCAAGAGATGCGAGCATCATCTTGGGCTCACTGCCCTCAGGAGGAGCAGTGGTCTTGGCTCTCGGGCCCCACCCCTACTGTCTGGACAGTGATTTCTCCAGGGGTCTTGGCTTCCCTCTTTTTTAGGCCGAGGAAGCTGCGCTGTTCTTACCCTTGGCGACCATGAGTTTTGAACTCTGACTCTGACTCTGAGCTTTTGGTTTCCTGTGGCATCTCGGCTGCCCCTTCTGCCTTTGGCTTCTGACTTCTTGCCAGGTCTGGTGGCACGGGGAGGGTCCCGTGTGACCTCATCTGGCGGTGGGGAGGCCTTCCTGGCCTCACCCAGTCTTCTGTCTTGGTCCTTGGCCTGGCTGCCTTTCCTGGGGCTGTTCTCCTTGGGGACACCTGGTTTGGAAGGAGCCATTCTCACCTCCCCGGGATTCCTGGATCCTTTTTTTCACCTCACTGCATTGGGAGGGTCCTTCTTTGCCTCGCTTGGTTTCTTGGGGCCCTTCTCCTTGGCCTGGCTGGGTCTCCTGGGAGCAGTCATGGTGGACATCTTTTTCGTGGGCTGGATTTTCCTTTTGTGCTCGGGAACTAACTGGAAGCTGCCAGTGGCCCCCTTGGCCTTGGACTTGATGGGCTGGAGGAAGAGACTGAAGCGCATGCTCATGGCCAGTGCCTGCTTCAGCAGGTACTTGAACCAAATGAAGTCCACTCTCTGGTGCTTCTGCAGGATGGAAACCTCGATGGCTGCCACCAAGGTGCCCTGGCAGTGCCCTATGGGTGGCAGTGCCTTCCGGGCCCTGCATAGCACAGGAGGGTGGTGACACATGGCATTTGGCTGCCATTATGGCTCAGGCCTCCCTTCCAGACCCCAATGGCAAGGATGACTGCACGTGAACATGGAGGAGGTCAAGGAGATGGGGGTGTCCCTGGAGGCAAAGTCCCCAGGTGCCACTGCACAGATAGATGTGGGTGGCCGGCGTCCTCCCCCAGGCATTCTCATAGTGTCTTTCAGGAGCTAAAAAACAGGTCCTTAGTACTTGGCATCAGTTTCATCTTTACAGCAATACCTTGAGTGCATTAAGAATCATAATACTGGAGTTCCCATCGTGGCGCAGTGGTTAACGAATCCGACTAGGAACCATGAGGTTGCGGGTTCGATCCCTGGCCTTGCTCAGTGGGTGAAGGATCTGGCGTTGCCGTGAGCTGTGGTGTAGGTTGCAGACACGGCTCAGATCCTGCGTTGCTGTGCCTCTGGCATAGGCTGGTGGCTACAGCTCCAATTAGACCCCTAGCCTGGGAACCTCCGTATGCCACGGGAGCAGCCCAAGAAATGCCAAAAAAAAAAAGGATCATAATACTGATTATCTGCTAATGAAGTAAGTTTTAACTAGAGAAACCACCCCTTTGGCTGAGGAGGCAGCTGCGTGCCTGACAGTAGCTTTGCTCGCCCCCTACCATCTTTCTTGTCATCTTGCAGCAACTATGTGCCTTATGTCCTTGCTAGCAGCTCTGCTAGCCATGCTCCAAGCATTGCTTATGGGTTTCGATTTTTGTAATCTTGTTACTCAGCTTCTTAGGCAGGAACACTGTCTGCTCAAGGAAGGGGGAGGACCAGGCTGCTTGCATGGGAAAAACAAGACCCAGAAGTCTGTATTGTATAAAAGCTACCAGGATTTACAATGAGATCCTGCTGAGTAGCATTGAGAACCATGTCTAGATACTTACACTGCAACACAACCACGGGAGGAAAAAGTGTGTATACATATATGTGTAACTGGGTCCCCATGCTGTACAGTGGAAAAAATAAATAAATAAAATAATAAAATTAAAAAAAATAAAATAAAGGAGTTCCCGTCATGGCGCAGGGGTTAACGAATCCGACTAGGACCCATGGGGTTGTAGGTTCGATCCCTGGCCTTGCTCCTTGGGTGAAGGATCCGGCGTTGCCCTGAGCTGTGGTGTAGGTGGCAGATGAGGCTCAGATCCTTTGTTGCTGTGGCTCTGGTGTAGGCCGGCGGCTACAGCTCCGATTCGACCCCCTAGCCTGGGAACCTCCATATGCCACGGGTGCGGCCCTAGAAAAGGCAAAAAAATATAAATAAATAAATAAATAAATAAATAAATAAAATAAAATAAAATAAAATAAAATAAAATAAAAGCTACCCAGCACAAAGACCTGGTGCTCAGACTCTGGAGGCGACTCCTCTGACCCTGCACTGGTGCTGAATAAACCTGGCTATCCTGCATCTCCAAGTGCCCCTTGTCTCTTTCCGCTGCCACGGTGTCCACAACCCCAAGGGTGTGCTTTATGCTGTGCCAAGCACTGGAGCCCCTGCATTTCGTATACAAGCCATTCATCCTCCCAACACTAAGACAAAGTAGGAGCCAGCATCCTCTTTTACAGATGGGGAAACTGAGGCTATGACAAGGTTGCTGGGCGAGGCAGTGAGAACTCATGCCTCTGGGGTCTAAAGCCAAGATCCCTGCTCTTTATACGCTCATGTTTCATCTTAGACATTAAGGACTTGGTTACCTAAGGGCAGAGGACAAAGATCTAAGCCAGGGAGGGCTTTCTTGGGCCTGGGATTGTGGCTCCCAACTATTTTCTAAAGCTTTGTCTTGAGATGTAGTAATTTACATATTGTGTAATTCACCCACTTAACGTGAACTATTGAGGGATTTTTAGTACATTCACAGAGTCATATAATAACCTCATAATAATAGAAGCCTGGCACATTTTCATCCCTCTAAAAGATTCTTCATACCCACTAGCAGTCAGTGCCCATTCCTCTCCCAATCTGCCCTCTCTCTGACCCTAAGCAACTGTTAATCTAGTTTCTGTGTCTATCAAGTTGCCTCTTCTGCAAATTTCACATAAATAGAATCATACAAAATATTACTCTTTTATGATGGGCTTCGTTCATTCATAATGATTGCAAGGGTCATCGCTGCTGTCGTATGTATCAGTACTTCGTCTTTTTGTTTTTTAAATTATTTATTGATCTATCTATTTATTTATTTTCAGGGCCATACCTGTGGCCGATGGAAGCTTCCAGGCTAGAGGTCCAATCAGAGCTGAAGCTGAGGCCTATGCCACAGCCAGAGCCATGCAGGATCCGAGCCACGTCTGAGACCTACACCGTAGCACAGCAATGCCAGATCCTTAACCCATGGAGCAAGGCCAAGGATCAAACCTGCATCATCCTGGACACTGGTCAGGTGCTTAACCGGCTGAGCCGCAGCAGGAACTCCAGTACTTCATTTTCTTATTTACCAAAGTACTTCTCCTTGTCTGGATGTACCAAATTTTATTTACCCATCAATCTGCGGATGGGCATTTTGGTAGTTTCAATCTTTTGACTATTCTGAATGATGCTGCTTTACACAGTAGCATCCAAGTCTTTGTGTGTTTCCTTTCTCTTAGGTATACACCTAGGGATAGACTTGCTAGATCATATGGTAAATATACATTTAACTTTTAGAGGCAAGGCTAGACTATTCCAAAGTACCTGCACTATTTTACCAGCAGTGTCTGTGGTTCCAGGATCTTTGTGGCCCTGCTAGCACTTGGTATTGTCCATCTTTGTTTGTTTGTTTTTTTCTCTCTCTCTCTTTTTTTTTTTTTTGCTATTTCTTGGGCTGCTGCCACAGCATACGGAGGTTCCCAGGCTAGGGGTCCAATCGGAGCTGTAGCCACTGGCCTACGCCAGAGCCACAGCAACTCGGGATCCAAGCCGCGTCTGCAACCTACACCACAGCTCACGGCAACCCACTGAGCAAGGGCAGGGACTGAACCCGCAACCTCATGGTTCCTACGGATTCGTTAACCACTGCGCCACGACAGGAACTCCGGTATCGTCCATCTTTTTTAATTACAGTCATCCTAGTGCATGTGAACTGGCATCTCATTGTGGTTTTGATTTGCATTTTTCTAATGACATCATGTATCTTTTTCGTGTGCTTATTGGCCATTTTTACATATTCTTGGTAGAAATAGCTATTCTCATCTTCGGCCCATGTTTAATTGGGTCGTTGGTCTTTCTATTGAGTTGTAAGAATACATATTCTGGATAGACGTTCCTTATCAACTATATACCTTTCAGATATTTTCTCCCATTTCATGGGCTGTCTTTTCGCCTTCTCGAAGGTATCATTTGTGGCACAAAAGTTTTAATTTTAATGTAGGCCAATTTATTTTTTTCAATCACTTGTGATTTTGTTGCCATAAGCTAGGAAAATGTTGCCTCAAAAAGTCATAAAGATTTACCTCTATATTTTCTTCTAAGAGTTCTGCAGTTTGGATTCTTTTCTTTTTTTTCCTCTGTCACATTTCAACTTTTGAAGGAATTACATTTTTTTATCTTTCCAGCTTTTTTTCTTTTCTTTTGTATAATGATTTTTATTTTTTTCATTTCTTTCCAGCTTTATTGAAGGATAATTAACAAATAAAAACTATATATTTAAGAAGTACACCATGATGTTAAGTTATATGTATACACTGTGAAATGGTTACAATGAAGTTAATTAACATATCTGTCCCCTCACATAGGATATTTTTTGTGTGTGGTGAGAACACAAGGTAAGTTTCAGTAAATTTCAAATATACAATATATTATTATTATTTGTCTTTTTGCCATTTCTAGGGCTGCTCCGTGGCATATGGAGGTTCCCAGGCTAGGGGTCAAACCAGAGCTGTAGCCACCGGCCTATACCATAGCCACAGCAACGCCGGATCCGAGCCGTGTCTGCGACCTACACCACAGCTCATGGCAAGGCCGGATCCTTAACCCACTGAGCGAGGCCAGGGATTGAACCCTCAACCTCATGGTTCCTAGTCAGATTCGTTTCTGCTGCACCACGAAGGAAACTTCTCCTCTGCTCATTTTTTAAATTGAATTGTTTTGTCGTTGTTGTGCCGTTGTTATTGAGTCGTGTGTGTTCTTATGTCTTTTAGATGTTAACCTCTTATCTGATATGTGGTTTGCAATTATTTTCTACCATTTTGCAGCTTATCTTATTTTCGTTGATGCTTTCCTTCCATGTACAGATGCTTTTTAGTTTGATATAGTCTCACTTGTGGAGTTTTGTTTTTGTTGCTGTGCTCTTGGTGTTACAGCCAAAAAAATCACTGCCAAGACGAATGTCAAGGAGGTTCTTCCCTCTGTTTTCTTCTGGGAGTTTTATGGAATCAGCACTTATGTTTTAGTCTTTAATCTACTTTGAGTTCTTTTTGTAAGTGAAATAAGACAGGGGGTCCTGTTTCATTTTTCTGCACGTGGTTATCTAGTTTTTCCCAATGCTATTTTTAATTTTCCTTTTGGATACATCCACAGGCATGCAGAAGTTCCAGGACCAGGGACTGAACCCACACCATAGCAGCAACCCAAGCTGCTAGGGTGCAAACGCCAGATCCTTAACCCACTATGCCACCAGGGGAACTCCTCCAACACCATTTAAAAAAATTGGGTGAGGGTAGTTCTCCTTGTGGCACAGGGGAAACTAATCTGACCAGTATCCATAAGTATGCAGGTTTGATTCTTGGCCCTGCTCAGTGTGTCAGGGATCCAGTGTTGCCACAGTTGTGGCACAGATCACAGATATGACTCAGATGCAATCCCAGGCTGGGAATGTCCATATGCCACAGGTGCAGCCAAAAACAAAAAAAAAAAGACTGCTGTTTATAAGCTCTCCCAAGACACTGAATCTGCTAGTGTCATGATCCTGGACTTCCCAGACTTCCTGGCTTCCAGAACTGTGGGAAATACAATGTTTGCTGTTGAAGCCACCTGGATTTATGATATTTTTCATTGTAGCCTGAACAGACTAAGACAGAAATTGGTGCTGCTGCAAAAAATATCTAAAAATGTAGATGCAGCTTTAGGACTGGGCCATGAGTAGAGGCTGAAAGAGCTTTGAGTTGCTGCTAAAAAAAAAAAACAAAAAACAACCTGCATTGCTGTGAATGGACCATAAAGGGCACTTCTGGTGAGAAAGCAGAAAGAAAAAGGAAGACCTCTAGAGAATAGCTACGTAATCCTGAAAAAATAGCATTAGAAATATGGAGGTAAAGGCCATTTTGATGAGGTCTCAGATGGAAGTAAGGAACGTGTTATTGGAAACCAGAGGAAAGGTCATCCTTATTATAAAGTGGCAAAGAACGCGGCTGAGTTGTTCTAGGGCTTTATGGAAAGTGGCACTTGCGCGTGATGAAATGAGGTATTTAGCTGAAGAAATATCTACACTAAGTATGGAGGGCATCGTGGCTTTGATAGGGATGGAGCAGGATAGTTACACAGATAGTCGGAGAAGTCCCAATCAGGAGAGTTCCCGTTGTGGATCAGCGGAAAAGAAACGGACTAGTATCCACGAGGAGGCGGGTTCGATCCCTGGTCTCGCTCAGTGGGTTACGGATCTGGCGTGGCTGGGGCTGTGGTGTAGGCCAGCAGCTGTAGCTCTGATTAGACCCCTAGCCTGGGACCTTCCATACATAGCAAGAGCAGCCCTAAAAAAAAAAAAAAAAAAAAAAAATCATAATAGGGGACCACAGATAGAGAGGGAAACCTAGGGAAGTCTGGGAGATCCCTGGATGTTCATAATCGCTCGAGAAAGCCATCAGAAGGAAGCAAGCTTACCACAAATAAAAGCAAGAGATGTGCCTCAGGTCATTACCTTTAGGACAAAAGGCAGTTTTTTGTTTTTTTGTTTTTTGTCTTTTCTAGCGCCGCTCCTGCGGCATATGGAGATTCCCAGGCTAGGGGTCCAATTGGAGCTGTAGCCACCGGCCTACACCAGAGCCACAGAACGCAGGATCTGAGCTGCATCTGCAACCTACACCACAGTTCATGCAACGCCAGATCCTTAATCCACTGAGTGAGGTCAGGGATCGAACCCGCAACCTCATGGTTCCTAGTTGGATTTGTTAACCACTGCGCCACAACGGGAACTCCCCAAAGGCAGTTTAAGGACCACCCTTCTGCTGATTTGAATAAGCACCATGACAGTCCTACTTTGACCTTATAGGGTCAAATACTCTCTTAGCAGATATCAAGTAGTTACTACTCGAGGAAAGAGGAAAAGGCTGTCTTTTCCCACCCCCACTGCTCTTGGATTATAAATGTGGAGCCCACTGAATCCTGGGGCAGAGCCTCCTCGCCTGCCTGCTTGCATCTCTCACAAGGTCCTATCTTTTTTTTTTTTTTTTTGTCTTTTTGCCTTTTCTAGGGCTGCTTCCCGCGGCATGTGGAAGTTCCCAGGCTAGGGGTCGAATCGGAGCTGTAGCCACTGGCCTACGCCAGAGCCACAGCAACACGGGATCTGAGCCACATCTGTGACCTACACCACAGCTCACAGCAATGCCGGATCCTCAACCCACTGAGCAAGGCCAGGGATCGAACCCGCCACCTCATGGTTCCTAGTCGGATTCATTAACCACTGCGCCATGACGGGAACTCCCCAAGGTCCTTTCTTAATAAATCCACTTCTTGCCTATCTCTGACTCTCACTGAATGCCTTCTGCAGGGAGGCATAAAGAATCTGAACTTCAATGAGTCCAGACACCAGGTGAGGGATTCTAATTTAAAAACCTCGGGTTCGGAAGGTCCTGTCATGGCTCGGTGTAAGGTGGTGCCAGGCACCGCACCCTGAGGTCTTGCAGGTGCCAGCCCCTCCTTTGGAACTGCTCTGTCCCCTCACTGAGCCCTTACACTCTGGCCCTGTGATGGGAGGGGCATCCCTGATGACCTCTGAATTGCTTCCAGGGTCATGGCTAACTCAGGAGTGTGGAGAGATGAGGATGAGATTGGCGAGCTGGGCTGTGGGGCTTGAGAAGAGATTTGATTTCATTCTAAGAGCAGTGGGAAAGGAGGAGGGAGGCGAGAACATTCCGATGGGAGATGAGAGGTGGGGGAGGGGGAGGTAGAGCAGGATATCGGGAGTAGATGGATTCTGGGTGGACCATCAGCTTTTGCTGATGGATGAGATGCAGGCGTGAGGAATGAAGGGGAATGAAGGCGGGGAGAGCAGAGACCTCAAAGGTGTGCTCAGGTTAACGAGGGTCAAATCTGTTCTCTTACTTAAGTGAGAATCCAGGGTCTGAACAAGACCCACAGTTTTTATTTCCATTTCTGTTTTATTTACCACCTAACGTAATACTTAGTACATGCGAGAGACAAAGATAAATGTTTGTGGAGTGAATAAATGCATGCGTCTATTCTCATTGCAGATCCTGGTGTAGTTTGGTATGAGGTAGATTCTCAATCAGGCTTCATGGAGGAGTTCCCATTGTGGCTCAGCAGTAACGAACCTCACTGGTATCCATGAGGATTCGGGTTCGATCCCTGGCCTCGCTCAGTGGGTTAAGGATCTGGTGTGGCCCCGAGCTGTGGTGTAGGTCGCAGATGCGGCTCAGATCCTGCGTTGGTGTGGCTGGGTTGTAGGTCAGCAGTTGTAGCTGCGATTCACCCCCTAGCCTGGGAACCTCCATATGCTGCGGGTGCGGCCCTAAAAAGACCCCCCCTTCGGAGAAAAAATTCAGGCTTCATGGAATGGATGAGTGTGTGGTCTTGTGCCTTTCTCAGGATGCAGTGCTGCTTCTCACATGAGAAGCAAAAATTCCCTGAACTCTCTGCTTATGCCAAAGGCCCTGATGCCAAGACATCAACCTGTCACTCATACAGACAGCAAATCTATCGGGTCATAAATTTGTCTGCAAACTAATATGGTAGCAATAATAAACATTCATTCAATATTTAATTCACCATCCTTTTGCTTGTCATCATACATTTTAGCAGGGCATTGGGCTTCTGATTTTGATGGGTTAAGGCTCTTAAAAAAAAATCCAGGGAAGTTTGAGCTCAGGCGTTCTTTTTCTCTAGGTACTATTTTCTATAGTAAGCCGGGAGTATGTTTTGGTAGTTTGCTCTCCATACTGTGGCAATAAATTGTGTATTTACATATTTATTTATTCATTCATGCACTCATTAATTAAACAAATATATATGGAGTGTCAACTAATTCCAAATACGATTCCAGTTCTTGGGATAGCATAGCAAACAACAGAATCCAGGGTCCATCCTCAGGGAGCCACATTTTCATGAGGAAGACAGACATTCAGTAAACAAATCGACGGTGTAATTTAATGCAACAATAATGTCGATGCCAAAAATGAAACAGGACGTGACGACGGAGATGGCTGTGGCTGGAGAGCTCTTTTAAATGAGGTGGCCTGGGAAGACACCTCCAGTGTACACAGATTTTTCAAGGAGAGTGTTCCAGGGAAAAGGGACCGCATGTGCAAAGGCCCTGCACTTGAGCAGGAGCCTGGCCTGTATATGGACGAGAGGACGGCCTATGTGACTGGGGCTGTCATGCAAGTGAGCTGTCTCGTAGCAGATGGAGGTGCTAAGAGGAGCCAGGATGGAGAAAAGGCTCTGGTGTGGATTGCATTCAGGCCTGCCTTGGTCTATTAGATGTGCAGATGGTGGTTCCCTAACTGGGGAAGGGAAATTCCTGCAGAAAAAAGACCAAAGCCTGAAGAAACTCAGAGTGGGGAAGACAAGAGAAGTCAGAAGTTCCCTATGTGGTGGGTGCCCTGATAATGGACCCTTTGGGATTTACCAATAGGATCCTTCCTGCCCCCTTAGAGTCCAGTCTGGCCATGTGGCTTGCTGTAGACACTACAATGTGAGCTCTACCTTATGAGCTGATCCCACCACAGTGACTCCAGTTACCCTCTGCCGTGATGACTGAAAATGTTCTGGATCGAGACTGACTTGGTCCCCCTGGGCCCTAGAACAAGGATAGAAACTCTAGATGATCGAGTAATGTGGCAGAGAACGAAAACATCATTGTTCGGGCCTCTGAAGTCTTGGCATTGACTTCCGAGCCTCAGACGCTCCACTGCACAATAGATGAGATAGCCCCTACCCTGCCGAGGCCTGGTATCTGTTTATAAGTGTTCATGCAAAGTGGTGGCATGATTAGGTGTCATGGCAGAGGTCCTGGGTTCTTGCGTTCACCAAGACACCAAAATCGTAACAATGAAAGCCAACACTTACAGAGTCCTCAACACAGGCCTGGCTCTTATGTGCTTTGCATGCATTGTAAAATCATGGGCAAATTGTGTTATATCTTATTTTACTAATGGGGAAAGGAGCACAGGGTGTAAATGACTTATCCAAAATGACTCACTGGCAAAGGGGCAGAGCCAGAATTCAGACATGGAGTCTAAATCCAATGGCCACAATTGTAACCATGACATAATCTTCTACTTCCGTGCTTACACACCTAAGGGTTCATGCCCAGTGGCTGAACTGAGACTCCTAGTCTAAGAGGCATGGCTAAGACCCCTGACCTGGCACAGAATGAAGAGAGGGAGGCTCCTGGCCAGAGGCTCCAGCAGGGGTGATGCTGTGAAGATGGGGTGAAACAGCCAGGGCTGGGACCCAAAATGAAGTTGGCCAATAAGAAGCTGGAAGTTGCATCAGGTTTCTCACAGCCAGCATTTACCGTGCCCCTGTTCCAGGCTAAGATCTACATACATTGGTGCATGTCGTCTGTCTGCAGACCCTGGAGCTTCCATCCCCTGGGCCTTCAGATCTCACCCTCACGAGGCTCACTTTATGAGCCAGTGCTGTTATATGTGTCCTTAAGGAGAATCCAGCCTTGACAAGTGCTCACAGGATTTGCCTACAGCCACAAAGGGGGACACTGAGTGGAAACACACTGGCCATGTTGGAGAGACCCTGATGAAGGAAGGGGAGGCCAAAGGGCACTCCCTGAAGACAAAGAGCTAGTGCATGAATTTGGAAGAACACAGGGATTTTCATCCAGCATCCATCTAGGAGAAGAAAGAAAGATGGACTAGAAGATCCTGGGGTGTCAAGTGGGGGCGGGGACAGGGGCCATCCCGCTGTGCTTTATTCCAAGGGCAGTGAGAGGCCAACACAGCAACTCAAAATGGGAGCAATAGGAAGAGATTTTTCTTTTGACAGATTCCCTCTGGCTGCCATTAGGACTGCAAGGGAGCAAGAAGGGGGGCAGGGAGATCATTCGAGAAGCTGTTGCAATCATCCTGGCCAGAGGACGAGACCGAGGGCTACAAAGTGAAGAAGAATGGGTGGATCTGCTCGCCCTGCACTTGTGACCATGGAATAGCTCTGGCGACATTTCATCCCCTTCTTCCGTCTCCCTGGCCAGAAGGGCTGGCTGACCTATATTCATCTTTCCAAAGCGGCATTTGTGCAAATCGTAGATGTCTGAGATTGCTGCCCTACCCATGTCCCCTACGTTCTGGGTCACCGGCTACACGGTGAGCTAGTCATGCCGCTGCCTATTTTGTTTTGTTTCCTGAGATGTCTGTTTGGTTAATGACAAGACTTTTTATAGGTCTGGGTTCACGAGGCCAGCTCTCCAGCTCCCATTTGGTCATAGTTGAGCAGCCTGGGTAACCTGGCTTTGGGGGAGTGAAGAGTTTTCTGGACTCTGGGTGTCTCCTCCAAATGGGCAAAATCTTCCCCTTGGAAGCCAAAATAGCATGGGTTAACTTTCTTTTCCAATTAGCTCTGCATTTTTCTATAAAGACATAATCCTTTATTAAATTAATGAGGCATAATAATTATTAATTGCCAATTATTCATAGTTGCTTAGTCCCTTTAAAAGAAATGATGCCATTTAGAGCAAGATTTAAAGATAGGCAAATATCAAACAGCTTCTCTCGATGATTTGGCTGCTCTGTGGTCCCACTGCCAACACACTGAATTTTTTATGAAGAAGATAATGATTTTGTTCTAAACTCCATGACTTGGAAAGTCAGCATACCATCTGTGTGTCTTTGGTCAACCTCTTTAACTTCTCTGAGGGTCAGTTTGTCTGTCTGTGAAATGGGACCATGAATACCTGCTTGCAGCCCTGCTGGGGTTTTCCATGGAAAATGTCTAGCATAGTGCCTAGAATATCTTTTTTTTTTTTTTTTTTTTTTTTGGCTTTTTAGGGCTGCACCTGCAGCATATGGAGGTTCCCAGGCTAGGGGTCAAATCAGAGCTACAGCCACTGGCCTACACCGCAGCCACAGCAATGCCAGATGTGAGTCATATCTGTGACCTACTCCACAGCTCACAACAATGCCAGATCCTTAACCCACTGAGCGAGGCCAGGGATCGAACCCATGACCTCACGGTTCCTAGTCGGATTTGTTTCCACTGCACCAAGACGGGAACTCCCCCGTGCCTAGCATATCTTGAAACCATTGAGAAATACAAGTTGTCTACAGAGGTTACGTCTTCATCTAATCCTGGCTTTAGCTCCCAGTTCTAAATTAAACCAATATGTAGATACACAATAAATATAAACATGTATTTTTGTGTCTATAGCTATATCTGTATTTCTATAGCTAGAGCTATAGATGTTTGCATGCATCTCTCGTTTTTTTTTTTTTTTTTGTCTTTTTTTTGCCATTTCTTGGGCCCCTCCCGCGGCATATGGAGGTTCCCAGGCTAGGGGTCTCATCGGAGCTGTAGCCACCGGTCTACACCAGAGCCACAGCAACACGGGATCCGAGCCATGTCTGCAACCTACACCACAGCTCACGGCAACACCAGATCCTTAACCTACTGAGCAAGGCCAGGGATCGAACCTGCAACCCCATGGTTCCTAGTCAGATTCGCTAACCACTGCGCCATGACAGGAACTCCCATCTCTCGTGTTTTATTGTCATATTCAGGCCTCTCTATTCAACTGCTCGGGTTCTTTCCGTCTTGGTATACGGGAGGCAATGGGTTTCTGTTCCACATTCCTCCTGCCCTGTGTTGTTTGGTGAAGCTGACAGAGCGGGACCCTTAATCCTCCCTGTGGGTTCAAGAGGTAGAAGTTCGCCAGACTTGGGGGCTCAGCAGAGGTGACCGCTGGACTTCCAAGCTGTGCCCTGAGCCTCCCTGGCAGCCTCTGCTTGTCACTACCCCAGCCCCGACCCCAGGGCCGCCTCCATCATCTGGGGATGGAGACTTTGGTATTCATTCCACTTTGACGTCCACTCTCTGGATCCTGTGGCTCATAGAAAGAGTCCCCTCTTCTTTTCAAGAAGCCACATTCTGGTGAGAGGACCCTCTCTTGCCTCAGCTGGAACCCCTATCCCGAGATGGACAGTGGGAGACTGGTACCCTCCATTCCAGGGACAACTAGTTCCATGCTGGCAGCTGCTCCAGGAGGTTGTTCAGAGACAACCCTAGGGCTGATGACCAACTCAGGATCCAAACAGAGCATCTGCTGCAGGTGAAGCTGGGGCATCAGGTAGGGGAGGCACTGCTCTCTTAGGTTAACCTCAGCGGCTGGTACCTGAGGGCATTCCAGGCACCAGACACCGTTTTAAACACTGTCATACATCATCTGCCTTGTTTGGAGTTGGTTATCATCTTCTCCACATTAATTAATTAAAATTATTTTTTTAGGCAATGAAGCAATTGGAATCGATTGGGTATTAGACTGAGTATCAGATAGGATAATTTTGTGACATGTCATAATAGCATTGTGGTTATGTATAAAAATGCCTTTTTTTTTTCTTTTTAGAACCACACCAGCAGCATATGGAAGTTTCTGGGCTAGGGGTCGAATGGGAGCTACCGCTGTCGGTCTATGCCACAGCCACAGCAACGCAAGAGCTGAGCCAGGTCTGTGACTTACACCACGGCTCATGGCAACACCAGATCTTTTAACCCACTGAGTGGAGCCAGAGATGGAACCCACATCCTCATGGATACTAGCTGAGCCACCATGGGCCATCCCCCCAAATGCCCACTTTTTAAAAATGAGACGTTACTGAAGTATTTAGATGCAGATGGCATGATGTTTGGGTTGGCTTTCAACGAAATCAGACATAGATCAAACAAAATAGAAGGTAGAGATGAAGCAAATATGGTAAAATGTTGAAGGTTGCTGAAGCTGGTGATGGATTTGTGGGAGCTTGTTATGCTCTTTACTTTTGTGTTTGAGCGTTTTCACGATAAAAAGTTTGAAGAGAGTGTTTTTATAGAGCTTTGGGTATTTAGGGCAGATCCAGCCATCAGACTTTCCCCTGGCTCCCCCTCTCATGTTGACCTGGCCTCAGATGGCTGGCTCAAGATTAGCTTGGGACATGGGAAGAGAAATGCCCCCCCAGGTCTTTAAACAAGGCCATGAACACCAGCCCCAAGAGTTTCACTTTTCCCTAAACCATACATTCCCATAAATCCTTAAGACTGCAAATGCGGGTAAGCAATGCATTAATACCTTGATGGCTGAAATCCTATTGTTTCGTGCGGCAAACCTGATAAGGAGATGGGGCTCTGGTTTGGGGTAAAAGTCAGGCATAATTCATAGCATAATTCATACAGTTGGAGGAGTAATGAGATTAAAAACCAAACTATGAGCTACTGCTGAGGAGGGCTAATCATAGCAGGTACTATGTAGTGAAAAGTGCATGAGTTTTGGGTCCAAGAGCCTGGTTCGGTCATGCTATAACTGTGTGGTCTTAGGTGAGTCGCTTGACCTTTCTCCCTCCCAGCTGTCTTATCTGCAAAGTGGGAAAATGAATCCTTATTTCTCAGTATCATTGGAAGGATTAAATGCTAAGATATAAAAAATGTCAGACACATAGTAGGAGCTTAATAAGCATTTGTTTTCGATTACTCCTTGATTCTTCTTGAATTGTGGATTTTTGGACATCAATAATCACATTCTATTTTGGATACTATTATATATATAGTCTTTTTAGGGCTGCACCTGCAGCATATAGAAGTTCCCAGGCTAGGGCTTGAATCTGAGCCGCAGCTGCCGGCCTACGCTACAGCCACAGTTACACGGGATCCGAGCCACGTCTGTGACCTACCCCATAGCTCATGGCAACGCCGGATCCCTAACCCACTGAGCGAGGCCAGAGATCGAACCTGCATCCTCATGGACACTGGTTGGGTTCGTTACTGATGAGCCACGGCAGAAACTCCTACCCTATATTGTAAAATGCATTTTTTTCTGACTATAAAATAATATTTACTCACTGTAGAAGACCTGAAAGATTACAGAAGCATATAAAAATAAAATAGAAATCTTCCATAAAAATCACCCATTAAAGATTTCAACTGTATACACTGCGGTTTAATTACATTCTCTCTTTCTCTCTGTCTCCCTCTCCCTTACTCATGTGTGTATGTTAAAATAATTGGAGTCATTTTATATTCAGAATTCTCGGCTGATGTTTTCAAAAGAGTTAAAAGTTTTTCTCTGTGACTTTCCCCCCTCCCCCATGTTTAACTATAAAAGCATATCGATCTCTGGAGGAAGAGCAATTGGATATGAGAATTCACTGCATTACCATGTCTTAGGTGTCTGACCTTAGGAAAATCCCAAATCTTCTTTCACAGCATTAGTGTGGGATTTAAATGATACAAAGGCCACAAAAATCTTAGCACAGCCCCTGAACCCTAGTTAAGTGCTTGTCAATGGTGAGGGCTGGTATTGATACTGATTAGACTTCTGCGTCAGTTAGGCTAGGTTATGCCGCAATGACAAACAGCACCAAAATCCAAGCTTCTCTACAAAACGTTGCCTCTTATTGCAGATTGAAACTGTGTACTCTCCTGGGCATCCCTCTTCACGTTGTGATTTAAAGCTCCAGGCTGCTCTCACCTACTAGCATTTCCATCACACACACGTTTCTGTGATTGCCAAGGCAGGGAAGAGAAATTGGAAGATTTCACACCAGCAATTAGACGCTTTGATCCAGAAGATACATGCATCCATTCTGCTTACAACCAATTGTCCAGAACTAATCGCATGACCCTACCTTGAAGCAGGGCCGTATATGGAGATGTGTGATCCTCCCAGGTACCCAGAAGAGGAGGAGACCCCAATACCCAATATGGGTGACTACTAGGAACTCTGCCCTGGAATTCTCTCTCTATCATGGGATCATTTGCTCTTGTGGGAATCTGTGCCCTTGAATTCAAGATCAGGCCCAGCATGTTCATGAAGAATGAGACCTCAGCCTTGACCTGGCAAAGAAGAAGAAAAGGCAGCTGATCTCTGAGGCACTGACATCTCCTGGGTCTGTCTGAAGCTGCGGTTCCTACTAGTGTTTTGATGCCTGTTCTTGCTCTGTGTCTGAGAGTTTGATGCTCAGGGCTGTGAATGGTGCAGTGAAGGGAAAAGGTTGGCTGACCACAGTGTGGCATTTCATCCACGTCCTGTCATTACCCTGCTCTACAACTCTTCCCAAGGGTCATCAGTCCCAGAAGACAGCATGTAATAACCCATCCATCGTGGAATATTACTCAGCCGTTAAAAGGAACAAAATACTGGCATTTTTAGCAACATGGATGGACGTAGACATTATCATGCTAAGTGAGGTCAGTCAGACAATGACACACCAGCATCAAATGCTATCACTGACATGTGGAAACTGAAAAAAGGACACAATGAACTTCTTTGCAGACAGATACTGACTCACAGATTTTGAAAAACTTAAGGTTTCCAAAGGAGACAGTTTGGGGGGGTAGGGGGATGCGCTGGGGTTGCGAGATGGAAATCCGATAAAATTGGATTGTGATGATCATTGTACAACTACAAAGGTAATAAATTCATTGAGTAATAAAAAAACGCAAAAAAATTATAATAACCCATCCATCACAGTGCACAGAACCATACGTAGGTCTGAGCCCTTTTGAACTAGAGGCTGGGTGAGGGCCGAGGGGCTCCTGGAGAATCCCCTGATCTCCCAAAGGATCTACAAGAAGTTTTGTTTCTTGGTTTTTATTTCTCTTGTCCTTCTACTCAGATCTTGTCAACTTTTCCTCTTCCCAGACATGGTTACAGGCAGAGAAGCATATGAGGGTCAGAAACAAGGGTAGGCATTATGGCTTTGTTTCCTACTCGCTGTGTGCCCCAGGGCAAGTTGCTTCCCATCTCTGGGCCTTCATCCTCTCACTTGTGTAGGAGAGTCAGGAAGAGCTCTCTGATGTCTAGCACTCAATGATTCTACGACCCCATATCTGAGTCAGGCCCAGAGCTTGGCTGCTGAGGGAGCATCATGGCAGAGACCATATATATAATTAGGACGTGTTTGTTCATATAGGCAACAAAAACATCAACTCGAATGGACTAAACAATACAGAAATGAATTGCCCCCAAAGGTATAGACATCGGGGTAGAGAGGGTTTTAGGATTGCTGACTAATAGCTTGACCCCATCTTCAAAGACCCAAGGTCACTCTGCTCATCCTTGAGACTGGCTTCCTCTTCCTGCCTCTCTCTGCTGGGAGATGCCTGCAGCTGTTTTGCTAGCCTACATCTAGAAAGAAAAACATCCAGACCGAGAAGAGAGAGCATCTCTTCCAATGGGGGCTGTCCTGGGACAGAGAAACCTTTGCTGAGATCTGCCCAGCAGCCTTTTCCCATTGGTGAGAGCAGTTCCCAACACTGCTGTCACCGGCCAAGGGGTGGGATTGCCTTAGGGCAAATCCATGGCATCTTACGTGAGCTCAGCTGGGGATGGGGTATGTCCCCGTGGCATCTGAAACAAAAGTAGGCTTCTGCTTGAAAGCAGAAGGTGAGGCTGGGTGGAAAAAAAAACTGCAGTATCATTTCCCCTTAACGATCATTTTCTCTGCAGTTAATTCAACATAAAAGCAAGAGGGAGCAGACATGGAATGTTTGCTACCTACATGCACCTCTCTGTTAAGATTTTTACAAACAAGATCTTCGCTAATCTTGACAACAGCCCAGGGAGGCAGCTGCCCATATGCCCATCCTGCAGATCAGGAAAATGAGCCTCCAGTAAGACGACCTGCTCAAGGCTGCAGATTATGTGTCAGAGCCGATTCCAGCCTAGGTCTGGGTGATTCCAAAGCCTGAGCCTGTAACCCCTATGCGATACTTAATGTATTTGGCAGGAAAAAAGAAGAGTCACGCTCATCTATAAAACCCCAGCTGTGCCGCAAGGACACAGGCATTTGTTAGCTCTGTTAAAGCCCACAAGCCAGCTTGGTAGTCATCATTTCTGTCTTATATTTTGGACGTTAAGTGTCAGAGAGGGGATTTAACCAGCCAAGAACTTCATGACAAGAAAAAGAAAGAGACCTAAGTCTAATTGATATCGTTGTTTCAGAAAAGGATGCTTTGATCCATAAGGGAAAGAACAGCCAATGAAAAGTGGCCTAAACAGCAGGGGATTTTTATTCTCTATCACAACGGGCCATCTCAGGAGTGGGTCGATAGCTCGACAATGAACCACAAACCCAAGTTCACCCCGTGTCTGGCTCACACCATCATCAGTGTGTCAACAATATCTCCCCTTATGGGCTTCAGACCTCCTGGCCTCCAGGCAAATTCATTCGAAAGCCTCCTGACCTCCTGGTCTCCATGCAAACTCACCTGCAGCAAATGCAAGTTCCCAGGCTAGGGGTTAAACTGAAGCTGCAGCTGCTAGCCTATGCCACAGCCACCGCAACACCAGACCTAGGCTGCATCTTTGACTTACACCACAGCTTGCGGCAATGCAGGATCCTTAACCCACTGAGTGAGGCCAAGAATCAAACCCACATCCTCATGGACACTGTGTTGCGTCCTTAACCTGCTGAGCCACAGTGGGAACTCCAGACTTCTCTTTTTTCATCAGGAAGACACTGTCCTGGTGTTACATCTTTCCCCACCCTGGACCACATCTTGCTTCCTTTCCCTCTCCTGGAATATCACGTTTGCTGGGCATTCAGAGCTGAGCGGGCTCCAGCTAAGATCATCCATAGTCTCAGAGTGAACCACGACTGCAAGAGACCCACAGGTTACAATCCACAGTGGTCTGGTACCCAGGAGAAGGGAGAATGCCATGCTTCCAGCACTACTCTGCCCTTGGCTGGCCAGATTGCCCTTGTGTTCTTGTCTTTGGTTCTGAGTATTATACTATAAAACAGCTATTGACCAGCAAGAGGGACCAAGATAGGGAAGGGATTTCAGTGTTACAGGAGAAGAGGTGAGTGGCCCTGGAGAGAGACGATAGATTGCGGTTTGTTTTAAGAAAGAATACACATTTTAATTTTTTTTTTTTTTTGGTCTTTTTAGGGCTGCACCCATGGCATGCGGAGGTTCCCAGGCTAGGGGTCTAATGGGAGCTGTAGCCACTGGCCTACGCCACAGCCACAGCAATGCAGGATCCGAGCAGCGTTTGCGACCTACTCCACAGCTCACCGCAACGCCTGATCCTTCACCCACTGAGCAAGGCCAGGGATCGAACCTGTAACCTCATGGTTCCTAGTTGGATTCGTTTCCCCTGCACCACGACAGAAACTCCTATACATTTTAATTTTTAAGGCTCAAAGTTGCCTAAGCATGGAATGGATTAACTCATAAGGTAGTGAACGGCCGGTGGCTAAAGGTATGCAAGTTGAAGTTGGCCATTTGGCTGTCAAGGGAATCAAAGAGACAACGTGGGAAACATTGAATAGGTGCTGTCTTAGTGTGAATTCCCTTCGAAGTAGGTCCTGAGGCAAGGATTTGGACTCAAATATAATTCATTATGTCCTGATGCCAGGACACACGGTGGGAGTCGAGAACTGAGCCGCAGAAGGAAGGAAACCAGGGAACAGAGCATCACGGAGCTGATGGATTACGTAATGGATGGGCGCGGCTCCGTCCCGCTTGGGGTCCCTCTGCAAAAAGATCAGAATGCTCCCCCTGAGAGCCAAGTAAGCTGGGGGGGTTTCACTTACCTCTGATGTTCCAAGGAGGGGTTGCTCCAGGGTCAAGGTAGGACAAGTCTGCCCCGGGTGTGGGCTGGAGGATTCTGACCTGTCCTGAGACTGTCTGGGCCAGAGAGACCGCTGTCTGCAGCCGACCTCCCGGCAGGCACCAAAGGCGGTGGAAAGAGCACGTGCTTCTTGCACAGAAGCCGACTTCCCAGTCTTAACAGAACTCCCCTGGGTCGGATTCTGCCTGTCGGGTGTATTACTACTTAGCACGCTCAATGTGTCCAAGACAAGGAATTTGAAAAGAAAGAACTCTAATTCCCAAGCTCCTTCAACTCCACGTGTTTCCGAGAAACATCTGGTCCGCTTCATCCATTTCTTCCGCCCTCCGGGGGCCCTGAAGGTGTAAACCCCTAGGGCATCGGCGGAAATTCTCCGTGATGATATCCTTCCACGCGATCTGTACCGGGGTGGCCGCCGGGTCAGGAATGTTCTGGCAGCCCCAGGGATGCGGAGAAAGAGCAGAACAGCCTTGTGCCCCCAGCATTGTCGGGAACCCAGTGTCACTGCCGCTGCTTATGGCGGTGGAGCCTGCTCTTTCCAAAGCATCTTGATAATGATTATATTTGTACAGTACTTCTAGTCTGTAAAGCGCTTTACAGGCTCTGGGCAGCAGCAAGGGTCTTGACCCCTCCAGGGGAAGTTGTCAAGAAACGATTTCAAAGCCATTTTGCAGATGAACCAACAGAGGCTGCCAGAGTTGAGCTGTTTTGCAAGGCAGGCTTTGCACCCGAGTCCTCTCATCGCTCAGGCTTCCCACCCAAGCACTGCGGGGAGCGGACCCTGTTGCACTCCTGCTGGAGTCGGAGGAGGAATGCTGGGCTAGGCAGGCTGAGAAGCTGCGGGTGGGAGCAACAGGTGGGTGCCAGGAACCAGAAGAGCCACGCAGAGAACCAGGGAGAGGCATTTTTGTTCCAGCGAGTCACGTTTTCCACTTGAAATAGGAGCTGCGCAGTAGTGAGGGGGCAACACGTGGATATTCAGCGGAGGCGAGCAGGTCTGAAGGACACGGCGCCCTGTTAATTATGCAAAATCCCATAATCCCTCAGGATGCGCCCGGGTGGTCCTGGCTCTCATAAGTGAGGCGTTAGTTAGTTTCAATGGGAGAACGTGTTAGCCAACATCTGTGTTTGAGGCACCGTGAGGCCAAACAAACTGAAATGTCTTGGCGTCTGGAGCAGAGAATTGTTTATTACAGGAACGAGCTCGGAGAGGGGTGGCAGGTGCCCCCAGAATAACCCGATCTCCAGGACCAAGATTACAAAGCATTTTTGAAGGCAAAGTGAGGGAAGGGCGGGGTTTGTGGTTGCAAACTTCTGGGAGCAGAACTCTTTTGTTCTTGCAGCTGTCCGCAGAGGTCAGGTCACGAGGTTCCTGTAAACCCCCAATAAGATACATGTTATACTTTCGAGAGGAGCGAAAGCAGAGGACCCCCCACCCACCCTGGGAGGGGCCTGTCCTTGGCGGGTTACAACAGCACCATTCAGCAAGGGAAGCTGGGAGAATTCTGTGGTCAGAGAATCAAAGAGACCACCCAGCTTTCTTATTCAGGACTGTTCCTTCCACCCTGGGGGCTCCAGGCTGTGATTCTGGCCTCAGGGGGGGGGATACACACAGACACTATAGCATCAGAGAGGACTAGACAATCCCTCCTACAGGACATACAAGCCCTTATGTTGCAGTTGATGGAGAGACAGAAAGAGGGAGAGAAAAGTACAGCTGTTGCTGCCTCTTAAGGATTGAACAACATTCAGCCCTCTGAAATTCTCACATTAAAGTCCTGGTCCCCAGTGCTTCAGAATGTTCCTGTAGTTGGGAATTCCCATTGTGGTGCAGTGGTGAACGAATCCGACTAGGAACCATGAGGTTGCAGGTTCGATCCCTGGCCTTGCTCAGTGGATTAAGGATCTGGCATGGCCATGAGCTGTGGTGTAGGTCGCAGACGCAGCTCGGATCTCACGTAGCTTTGGCTCTGGCATAGGCTGGCGGCTACAGCTCCAATTAGACCCCTAGCCTGGGAACCTCCATATGCCGTGGGAGCGGTCCTAGAAAAAGCAAAAAGAAAAAAGAAAAAGAAACAGAATGTTACTGTACTTGGAGACAGAGTCCTTAAAGAAGGGGTTGGATTCAAATGAAGCCCTTAGGGCAGCCCTAATCCAATAGACTGTCCTTATGTAACCGAGCAGGACCCGATGGGACCTTCCCAGGGCAGGCCCCTCCCCCAGGTCCTCTGCTTTAGCTCCTCTCTGAAGCATAACATGTGTCTTGGAGTTCCAGTGGTGGCTCAGTGGTTAACAAACCCGCCTGGTATCCATGAGGATGTGGGTTCCATCCCCGGCTTTGCTCAGTGGGTCAAGGATCCAGTGTTGTTGTGGCCATGGTGTAGGCTGGCAGCTGTAGCACTGATTTGACCCCCTAGCCTGGGAACCTCTATATGCTGCAGGTTTGGCCCTCAAAAGATTTAAAAAGTGGGTCTTGTTGGAGGTTTACAGAAATATTCCGACCTGACCTCTGTGGACAGCTGCAAGAACATGGTATTTCTGCACCAAGAAATTTGCAACCACCAACCACGCCTCTCCGTCATTTTGCCTTTAAAAATACTTGGCAGGTGTGGTTCGGGGAGTTAGAGATATTTTGGGGGCATGGGCCACTCTTCTCCTTGCATGGTCCTGCAGTAAACCTTTCTCTGCTCCACACTCCAATATTTTGGGTTTTTTGGGCTTCACTGGGCATGTGGACTTGTGCTAAGACTTACAAGAAGAGGACATTTGGATGCAGAGACACCAGGGATGAGCACACAGGGGACAGTGCGTGTTAGGAGCAGGCAGAAGATGGCCATCTGCAAGCCAGGAAGAGAGACCTCAGGAGACCCTGAATCTGCTGACACCTTGCCCTTGGACTTCCAGCCTCCAGAATGGTGAGAAAATAATTTATGGTTTAGCCTGGCGTGGGGTATTTTGTGATGGCAGCCGCCAAAAACAAAAGCACTGAGAAAGAGAGGAGTGGATTTGGGGCTTGGCTGGTACCTCGATTCTGCCTTCGTTTGCAGTATGATTTCACCTGTTGGGTCTCTGTTTCCTCATCTGTAAAATGGGCTCAATAATCCTCCCTGCTGTGGGTTTGCTGAGGAAGGAACACATGGGGAAGGATGGCATCTGGTGATGTTCTCTGTCTCCCTCTACCCCCCAAATATATTCTGAGTCCATTTACAGTTGATTCTTTTTATTCCTGGGAGTTATGTTCTGAAAAGTCACCACAAACACTAGAGTCACTGAATAATGCATCGTTTGAAGATGAAAGATGGGGTTGGGTTCCTCTGAGCTTCCGGTCTTGAAGTTTTCATCCATCGGTCAGTCTCTAGCTTTGTTTAGAGTGTGTTTCTATTTAAACACAGCTGATTTAGTATGCATCGTTGATTCATTAACATTGAACTCACAGTCGGCAGCACCGGAGCTCACACCTGCACAAGATCATCTGATGCATCATTTTCTCCATAAGGCATATCGTGGCCTTCTGGAACTTGGATGCACCAGCCAGCACGTCAGCACTCCCCCCTTGGGGACCTGTGTAAAATCACTTACACACTAGCTAGTGTCAGCCTAAAAATAAAGATCGCCTGCTCTCCAGGCTCCAGTAGCCTCTCATTCCACTTGGAAGGAAATCTGCTCGCCTTCTCATGATGTGTGGGCCCATGTGATGGGCTTCTGCTCCCTCCCATCACCTCCTGACTCCTCTCTCTGCTCCAGCTCCACTGGTCATCGTGCTTTTCTCTTTTTCTCTTTCTCGTTTTATCTTTTTGCCATTTCTTGCGCCGCTCCTGCGGCATATGGAAGTTCCCAGGCTAGGGGTGTAATCAGAGCTGTAGCTGCTGGCCTTCACCAGGGCCCCAACAACGTGGGATCCGAGCCATCTCTGCAACCCACCCTACAGCTCACGGCATCGCTGGATCCTTCACCCACTGAGCGAGGCCAGGGATCGAACCCGCAACCTCATGGTTCCTAGTCAGATTCGCTCACCACTGCGCCACGACGGGAACTCCCTATCGTGCTTTTTCTGGAACCCACCAAGCATGTTGCTTCCTGTCCCCCTGGGCTTTCCTCTCTGCAGGGGGTACATGGCTCCCCTTCCCCCAACTTGTGCAGGCATCTGGTTAAACGTCTCCTCCGTTCACTCTCTCTGCCCTTACGCTGCTTCATTCTTTTCCAAAGAACTTAACCACCGCTTACATCTTTATTGCCCATCTTCCCAAGAAGGTGAGCCCCATGATGGCAGTGACTTAGTGTGTTGTGGTGGATTTTGTTTTGGTTTGTTTTTTGTCCTTCGTTTTATTTCTGGGATCCCTGGCATTTGCCTGGCACCGCATAGATTTCCTGTAAGTAGACGATGCCATCTCACTAGTCACATGACCCATGGGACCCTGGGGTGCTAGGCTGCTGAGGCATCTGCGTAAGCCCAGGGATCATCTCTATGCACCAGCTGGGTGCCCAGAGTGTCTCCAGGCTGGGTCTAAAGGCTGGATTTTGTCCATGTAGCTGGCTTGCAGTGCCCCCATTTCCACTCTTCATAACCATGTAGAAGCTGTGCTTAAGAATCCCTAAGACCTGGAGTTCCCGTCGTGGTGCAGTGGTTAAGGAATCCGACTAGGAACCATGAGGTTGCGGGTTCGATCCCTGGCCTTGCTCAGTGGGTTAACGATCCGGCGTTGCCATGAGCTGTGGTGTAGGTTGCAGACGTGGCTCGGATCCCGCGTTGCTGTGGTCCTGGTGTAGGCCGGTGGCTACAGCTCCAATTGGACCCCTAGCCTGGGAATCTCCATATGCCGCGGGAGCGGCCCAATAAATGGCAAAAAAAAAAAAAAGACAGAAAAAAAAAAGAATCCCCAAGATCTGGGTGTTCTCACTGTGGGGCAACAGGATCAATGGCATCTTGGGAGCGCTGGGACGCAGGTCAATCCTTGGCCCAGCACGGTGGGTTAAGGGTCCAGCATTGCTGCAACTGCTACTCAGATCTGGTCCCTGGCCTGGGGACTCCATACGCCATGGGGTGGCCAAAAAAAAATCCCCAAGACCCAATGAGAGATGGAGTCCATCCACAATAAAAATGTGTGTTTGTTTCTGTTTTTTAAATAAGTTCTTTTGTATATATTTTTTTTTTTTTTTACTTTTTAGGGCCACATCTGCAGCATATGGAGGTTCCCAGGCTAGGGGTCGAATCGGAGCTGTAGCTGCCCGCCTACACCACAGCCATAGCCATGCAGGATCCAAACCACATCTGCGACCTACACCACAGCTCGCGGCAATGCCGGATCGTTAACCCACTGAGCGAGGCCAGGGACCGAATATGCAACCTCATGGTTCCTAGCTGGATTTGTTTCCACTGTTCCATCTTTTGTATCGTTTTTAACCCTCATTATATTTTAATATTATGGGCATCCTTTAGATCTATGTATATGCACTGTGGCTTTTTGGAGGCCCACAGACCGTTGTAATATCTGGACCACAAAGCCAATGTAACATCCACTGGCTCTTTGAGAATACATCCACTGGATAAGACTTAGAATTTGCTATGTCCTCTATATAAATCCGAAGCAATTTGGTTATACGGTGATTACGTTATTCGAGAAGTCTCGTCAGTGTTTAAAGGATAGAGAAAGTAGGGGCACAGAGAGTTTAGGTCATGTGCCTGAGTTCACACAGCTAGTTAATGAAAGAAGCAGGGTTTGAACTTGAGAAGTACAGCCACTGGGTACCAGCCCTTAACCGCTCCGCCACCCTGCCAGATCTCTGGCGTTGGCTGTTTCCACACAAGTGAGATGTTCTCATGTTTAAAAAAACTTCTGACAGAGAAGTGAAACAGAATGTGGGAGTTCCCGTCGTGGCGCAGTGGTTAACGAATCCGACTAGGAACCATGAGGTTGTGAGTTCGATCCCCAGCCTCGCTCAGTGGGTTAAGGATCCAGTGTTGCCATGAGCTGCGGTGTAGGTCACAGACAGGGCTTGGATTCCGTATTGCTATGGCTGTGGTGTAGACCAGCAGCTGCAGTTCCGATTCCACCTCTAGACTGGGAATCTCCATATGCCGAGGGTGCAGCCTTAAAAAAAAAAAAAAAAAAAAAAAAAAAAAAAAAAAAGGAAAGAAAAAGAGAAAAGAAAAAATAAAAAAAATTTAAAAAGACATACCCACAGCCCACACTCTGCAAAGTTTCCTCTCATTAGTCAAATTAAAACTTACTTCTGAACTTAGTCTATCTGTGTGATAGACTTCAAGCGAAATTATCATTTTATTTATAGCTTCCCGTCTCCCAGAAACTTAGGCGGCAATATGTTATTTGGCTCATTAAAAAAAAAATAAAAATAAAATAAAATAACATGACACCTCGAGCGGCGCTGTAACTAATTAGGGAGACTTCCCCACCACTGTTCATTCGAGATTCCCAAGAAAGGCACCAGCCAGCAGCCAGCAGCCAGCAGTTCCCAAGGAGGACAGACGCACAGCTGTGGAGCTCAGATTTCACATTAAGTCAAACAATTCTTTTGACGGGTTGAGTGAGTTCTGCAAAGGGCTGGTATAATAAAATCCTTCAATTGCCTTTCTTGTTGAGACCGAGGCACCTGACGGTGGCGGGGGAGGCTTGGTGATGGGGGGAGGTCTCCGTGCCCCTGGCACGAGCCGTGAACCACACTCAAGCATTGGCAGGTATTTATTCCAGAGGCTCAAAGGGATGGCCCCGGGGTGTTAGGGATGAGACTTAGGAATGTTAGCAGCAGGAAAAGGAGCCAGTCAGCCAAGTTGACATTTGTTGAAATCCCCTTGTACTTATCTGTTTATTTTGGGGGCCTGCCAGTGTTATTGTTAGTTTTGTTTTTTTTTTAATTTGGGATAATTTTAGATTTAGAGAAGAGTGGCAAACCTAAGACAGAGAATTAAAGTTCCCATAGAGACTTCACCCAGCTTTTCTTGAAGTTATCACCTTAGGTGACATACAGGGTATATGTTTGTGCCAGGCACTTTCTAGGGGCTGAGAATACACCTGTCAAGAAAAGCAGAAGCGAGAGTTCCCCTTGTGGCTCCATGGGTGAAAGAACCCCACATCGCATCCATGAGGCTGTGGGGTTTGATCCCTAGCCTCACTCAGTGGGTTAAGGATCCTGCATTGCCACAAGCTGCGGGCGTAGGTCGTAGATGCAGCTTGGATCTGGTGGTGCTGTGGCTGGCAGCCTGGGAACTTCCATGTGCCTTAGCTGTGGTCTTAAAAAGAATGAAAAGAGAGAGAGAGAGAAAGAAACAAAAGCGATTCCTGTTTTCATGGGGCACATGGTCTAGCAGGGGAGAAACAGCCCTGGAATAAACCTCTGCCAGCGACCATGCGTGTTTGGGGTCACCGGTGCTGGCCAGGTGGCAGCTACATTTCTGAGACAGCATAAAAGTCCGCACTCATGACCAATGGCCATGGCTGCCAACCCTTGTGATTAATTGAATGTGTGCATGTCTGAGAAGCACCCCCGCTGACTCGGGCCAAGGAGGGAGAGCTGAGAAGGCGGCACCGAGTCCATGGGTGATGACTCAGGACCAGGGCATTGCGAATCCAGCAGACGAGGGTCAGTTCCTCACGTAGGTGGGGTCTGGGGCAAGCCCCTGGGCACTGGCATTGGAGGATGAAAATGACAGCATGAGGCGTGTGGATGGGATGAAGTTCCCCCAAAAACTTACCTGCCCAGCCTGGTGCTGGATGCTGGAGTGTGTGCGTTTATGGATCTGGACCATTGCCGCGGTCAGGATGCTCCTGTACATCCAAGCTGTCCGCCTGGATCTCTCTCTCCTCGTTGCCTCTCGGGCTTCATCCACCTCTCCTGCCCTTTGTAGTTTCCCGGGCTGCTCCTGAACAGGCAAGGCAGGCTCCAGCCTTGAGGCCTGGACCCTTGTTGCCCCCTCTGCCTGGGAAGCTCACGCCCTGGGTCTCACTCAGCTTGCACCCTCATGGTTCACCTCCAGTCTCTACTGTTGTTACCTGCTCAGAAACATCCTTCTTGCACCTGGTAAAAGCAGAGCATCTTGGAGTTCCCGTCATGGCGCAGTGGTGAACGCCTCCTACTAGGAACCATGAGGTTGCCGGTTCGATCCCTGGCCTTGCTCAGTGGGTGAAGGATCCGGCGTTGCCGTGAGCTGTGGTGTGGGTTGCAGATAAGGCTTGGATCCTGCATTGCTGTGGCTCTGGCGTAGGCCGGTGGCTACAGCTCCGATTCGACCCCTAACCTGGGAACCTCCACATGCCATGGGAGTGGCCCAAGCAATGGCAAAAAGACAAAAAAAAAAAAAAAAAAAAAAAGCAGAGCATCCTGCTCCCCCCCTCCCAGGTGCTTTCTTACAACTTGGTAATTTATAGATTTGACTGTTTTCTTTCTTCTGCAGCATAAGGGCAGAGAGAGCAGCCTCTCGTATTCACCACACTGCCCCTGAGGCCAAACATAGGGTGTGGCCCAGAGGAGGCACCCGAGTAAGAATTGCAGAGTGAATTCTGTCTGAATTTTCCCTTCCTTCCTTCCTTCCTTCTGCTGTTGTATGCCTATCATTTTGCTCCTGGTACGCAGAGCGGGGGCCTTTATGAATGCTGGGCTTTGGGCCCCCGTTTCCTCTACCCAAGCCCTTTGGCCTCACTGGAGTGAGATGCTAGCCTCAGGGTGCAGCTCACCTGCCCCTTTGGGGTCCAGCAGCAAGCACCTACCTCCCAGCTGGGCTCTTTCTCCCCATGCCTCTCCCAGCCTGGCACGAACGGCATAGCTGTGCATTTGCCAACGCCTCTGGCTCACCTGCTCCAATGCCCATCTTCTCCTCTCCCTTTCTTCCAGAATTTCAGGCCAGGAGAAAAATTCCAAATTAGCCACTCGCTTTGCCTGCCTCCTCTCATTTCTCTCAGGGCAGCCCGGGGAAGAGCAGGGCTGAGGCAGAGCGACAGAGGTGGCGGCATTCTCATCAGGCGAGGCTCATTTCGGTGTGTCCTTCATTTCATGAGATGCTGGCCTCTGACTGGCAAAATCTTGTCCTCACCCCTTAGTGGGGGGACCTGCAGGTGGTCTCAGCAGCAAAAGGGGGGTCCCCCCCACCGGGGACTCCCCCCCCCAGCTCATGGCTTCCTGGATCCAACCAGTCTGCTTCATCAGAAAACCTGCTCTGAGCAGAAATGAGAATGAGCGAGGAAGCCGGAGCACCTGTCCAAAGACGATGCTGGACCAGCCTGATGTGGGGGCAGCTGTCCCTCTGAATTCATCCTGACAGTGACAATGGCTACATTCATCAAATGGGACATGTGGTCCAGGCATCATTATAACACACTGATGCTTTAATCCCTACAACTACCCCGTGAAATATTAATACCTCCTCTTTTGCAGATGAGGAAATTGAAATTCAGGAATTTTCCAGGGTCTCAGGGCTCATAAGTACCAGAGCCAAAATTCAAAGCGTCTGACGGCAAAACTTAGAAACTCAGTCGTGACGCTACCCTGTAGAAGTTGCAGATGAATGGTCCAAGATATTCCATTTCACCTGCAAACGCATGGATGCTTTCTAATTAAATTAGCTTCCGACATGAAAAAAAAAGGGATGATGTAAAAAAATGGTAGTTGCACATTTTTATCTTTTAGGTTTTTTTTTTAGTTTGAAATAATTTTAAGGCGTTCTTGTGTGATGCAGTGGGTGAAGGATCTGGCATTATCAATGCAGCGGCTTGTGTCGCTGCTATGGCGTGGGTTTGATTCCTGGCCTGGGAACTGCCACATGCTGCAGGCATGGCAAAAAAAAAAAAAAGAAAGAAAGAAAAAAGAAAAAGAAAGACTTTATACTCACAAGGAGTTGCAGAAAATAGCGCAAAGTCCCCTTCTACCCTTGACTCAGTTTCCCTATGATGACATCTTTCCTAACCACAGTATGTTATCAAAACCAGGAAATGGACGGTAGTTCAACGCTATTAACCAAACCACAGAACTTATCACATTTTGCCAGTTTGCGCATGCACTCATTTTTAATTTTAATTTTTGGCCTTTTAGGGCTTCACCCGCAGCAAATGGAAGTCCCCAGGCTAGGGGCCAAATCAGAGCTGCAGCTGCCAGCCTATACCACAGCCACAACACCACCAGATCCGAGCCACGTCTGTGACCTACACCACAACTCTTGGCAACGCCAGATCCTTAACCTACTGAGTGAGGCCAGGGATCGAACCCGAATCCTCATGGATACTAGTTGGATTCGCAACCCACTGAGCCACAACGCGAACTCCCTGCACTCATTTTCCAAATGGGTGATTTGAAAGAAAAGTATGGAATTTGGATATTTATTGAAAAAAAAAAAACTATCTGAAAACACTGCACCAGATTTCAGCATCTGAAAAAGATCTGGCAGAACTGAGCAGAGGCTGCGGTGAAGGGTCGTTAGATCTTTATCTCTGCCGTGGTCCTTAGTGAGGGGCTTCCATCACCTGTCTGGCCTCTGAAGACATGTGTACTTGTGATTCTGCTGCTTCAAGTCCAGCAGCAAAGCAGGATGTCACAAGGAAAGAATTCCATCATGTGATATCCCACCCCTCAGATAATATACTGCCAAGCTGTGGTCATTCGGTGAAAAGTTGGTTACCCAGAAAGATTGAGAGGTGGAAAGGGGTTTGCCTCATTCTTCAGGGATCCAGTGAAAGGAATGAGGACCAGAGGATAGGAGGCAAAGGCAGGTGGATTGTAGTTCAACCCAAGGAAGCATTTCCCCATCCTGTGATTCAGTTTGGTGCATCGGGCTGCCTTTTGAGATAGTGAGGCACCCGGTATTGGAGGCATGCAAACAGATATTGAGTGGCAAGTCGTTGAGAGTTCTGGAGAAGAGATATCTGTTGTAAGAGGGAGGCAAAATGATGTTATTCTGAGGACTGTTTTGATGCTGAGATTCTTGCGTTTGGATTCCATAACTGGAAGCCTAGTCTACAATACACTGTGTGTGTGTGTGTGTGTGTGCGCGCGCGCGTGCGCGAGTGTGTGGGGCTCATATGTGAGTGCTCACGTGTGCACCTGTACATGCCTATGCATGAGTCGTATGATTAGCTCATTTAATCCTCACAATAGCAATCTAGGTTCGAAACTATTCTTCTGCCCATGTAACAAAAAGTGGAACTGCTCAGAGAATCCAAATCACGTGTCCAATCCAGCTGATGGGTAACCTAGTCTGAATCTGAATTCAAACTTCTAAGTCTTTGGCTTCAAAGTATCCACTCTTTCTAGTCTATTATGCTGCTTCCCAACAGAGACATCCTGGGGACAGAATTATCTTTCTGCATTTCCTTTTTTTTTTTTTTTTTGTCTTTTTGCCATTTCTAGAGCCACTTCTGTAGCATATGGAGGCTCCCAGGCTCGGAGTCTAATCGGAGCTGTAGCCTCTGGCCTACATCAGAGCCACAGCAACATGGGATCTGAGCCGCATGGGATCTGCGACCTACTCCACAGCTCACGGCAGTGCGGGATCCTTCACCCACTGAGCAAGGCCAGGGATCGAACCGGCAACCTCATGGTTCCTAGTCGGATTCGTTACCCACTGCACCACGACGGGAGCTCCTCTGCATTTCCTTTTTTCTGAGAAAGAAGGATGCTTACATCCAGGGGCTCCTGCCCTGGGCTTAGCTCATGCACTAGGTACCTTCCCAGTCTTCTTGCTTCTTTGATGATTTAGAAACTCAAATCTGTGCATGGCGATGGAGTGAATTCTATGAAAATGTCCAGACATGTTGATGAAAAATGAATACTCTGGAATTCCCATTGTGGTGCAGCAGCAGAAACGAATCCAGCGAGTATCCATGAGGTTGTGGGTTCGATCCCTGGCCTTGCTCAGTGGGTTAAGGATCCGGTGTTGCCGAGAGTCGTGGTGTAGGTCGAAGACACAGCTCAGATCTGGCGTTGCTGTGGCTGCAGTATAGGCTGGCAGCTGTAGCTCCGATTGGACCCCTAGCCCAGGAACTTCCATATGCCACAGGTGAAGCCATACAAAAAAAATAAAATTAAATTAAAAAAAACACAAGGCAATCTTGTGATGGTACAGTTCAGCATCTCAATTACGGCTATGGTAACACAAGACCATAAACATGATGTAATTGCAAAGAGCTACACACGTGAGCACACACCACACACACACAGAGGAGTGCATGTACACAACTGATGGCATCTGAATTATGGCCCGAGGAGTCTGTGGTTTGTAGCAATGCCATATTCTAGGTTTTGATATTCTACTGTAGTTTGTAGTTGTATAAAATATTAATATTGTTGGAGTTCCCGTCGTGGCTCAGTGGTTAAGGAATCTGACTAGGAACCAGGAGGTTGCGGGTTCAATCCCTGGCCTTGCTCAGTGGGCTAAGAATCCGGTGTTGCCGTGAGCTGCGGTGTAGGTTGCAGATGAGGCTTGGATCCCGCGTTGCTGTGGCTCTGGTGTAGGCGGGCGGCTATAGCTCCAATTCGACCCCTAGCCTGGGAACCTCCATATGCCGTGGGAGCAGCCCAAGAAATGGCAAAAAGAAAAAAAAAAAAACCAAAAAACAAACAAAAAAAAATGTTAACATTGTTATAACATTGTGGGAGGCTGGGGAGAGCCTGCACAGAATTTCCCTGTACATTTTTTTTTCAACCTCTTTGAATCTATAATTATTTAAAAATAAAAGTTGTATAATGCTAGGGATACAGCCAATATTTTGTAAAAACTATAAATGGAATATAACCTTTAAAAATTGTGAATCACTGTATTATACACCTGTAACATATGGTATAGCTATTATACTTCAATTCTTAAAAAAATGTTGAAAGAAAGTGGTAAAAAAAAAAAAATCAAGGCACCAACTAAGTGTGTTCAGGACTTTACTCTTTACATAAAATAAGCAGAAAATTTTATCAATGAATTTGCTTGTGTCTGCATAAACTATCTATCTCTGAAAAAGTATATAAAAAGCTGGTAATATTTGATTGATGATAGTAGGAAGTGAGTGGCTGTGGGGGAAGAGGTAAGGAGAGAATTTTTATAACAGCCCATTTTGTGCCTTTTAATTTTTTTTTTTTCTTTTTAGGGCCGCATCCATGGCATATGGAAGTTCCCAGGCTAGGGGTTGAACTGGAGCTACAGCTGCCAACCTACACCACAGTCACAGCAAAACGGGATCTGAGCGACCTCTGC
Source organism: Sus scrofa (assembly GCF_054392235.1). Lineage (NCBI taxonomy): Eukaryota > Metazoa > Chordata > Mammalia > Artiodactyla > Suidae > Sus > Sus scrofa. The sequence goes on from NC_139385.1 coordinate 19,950,537, forward strand.
AACCCACACCACAGCTCACGGCAACACCGGATCCTTTACCCACTGAGTGAGGCCAGGGATTGCATCCTCATGGATACTAGTTGGATTCATTGCCACTGAGCCATGACGGGAACTCCCTGTCTTTTGAATTTTGAACAATGTGAATATACTGTCTATTCACAAATACACTTGATCTTAACCAAAAGGCTGAGAAGCGATCTATTCATAAAAAAAATACTAAAAATAATTTAGTTGAGGGACTTCCATTTCCAGTAACATGGAGTGGATGGACAACCTCTTCCCTATTTATCCCATTAAGTACAGCTAACCACCCCTTCTGCCCCCGACATTATATATCATACAAATAGAAGAAGACTCGGAAAGATGGAGAGAAGGCAGACTGCCTAGGGACCTCAAAATAACATAGTAGTGGATTTCTTTTGGCCTCAGATATCCTAGACTGTGTCCTGAAGAAACCAGCAAATTCAGAAATGCCAGTTTCCGGGAGTTCCCGTCGTGGCGCAGTGGTGAATGAATCCGACTAGGAACCATGAGGTTGCGGGTTTGGTCCCTGCCCTTGCTCAGTGGGTCAAGGATCGGGCGTGGCCGTGAGCTGGGGTGTAGGTCGCAGACGCGGCTCAGATCCAGCGTTGCTGTGGCTCTGGCGTAGGTCGGTGGCTGCAGCTCCGATTCGACCCCTAGCCTGGGAACCTCCATATGCCGCGGGAGCGGCCCAAGAAATAGCAAAAAGACAAAAAAAAAAAAAAAAAAAAAAAAAAAAGAAAAAGAAATGCCAGTTTCCCATTTCCATCAGCCAAGATTGAGCAGACAGCCCAGACTTCAACCCTTGCCAGGTCTGCCTGGGCGGGTGTCGGTGGAGACTTAGTGATCCAAGACACATCCCCCCTTCTCAGATATTGTCCGAAGAGGCCTACCCAAGAATTGGGATTTTCATCACTGCTTAGCATCCGTGAGGCCACCTTCCATGGTATCAGAGGAGGCCCCATGGGGAGCAATAACCTGACCCACCTCCCTTTTCTGAGTAGTGTGGTATCAATAGACACTTCGTAGGGTGCTTGAACTCCCATTCCTGTCCAGTAGTGATAAGGAGCCCCGTCCCCAGTGAGTGTCAGTGGAGGCCAAGTGGAGAACTGGGAATTCCACCTCCACTGGCAGGAATGAGGTGGTGTTCCCTCATTCAGAGTCAGAGGAGCAGGTGTCGGGGAGGTCTGCTACAACACGAAATGGAAACAAGATCCAGAGTCCCATGACGTAATATTTTAAAATGGCCAAGTATCGATCCAATATCACCGGTCACACACACAACCAAGAATATCTCAACTTGAATTAAAAAAAAAAAAAAAGCAATCGACAGAATCCAGCACTAAGATGACGGAGATGTTAGAATTAGTGGACAGGAATTTTAAGTAGTGGACATCAAAATGCTTCAACCAGGAACTATGAACACAGGTGAAACAAATGAAAATACAGGAAGTCTCAGAAACGAAACAGAAACTCTCCGCAAAGAATATAAGATATGAAAAAAAAGGGACTTTTCTTTCTTTCTTCCTTTCTTCCTTTTTCCCCTTCCTTCCCTTCCCTCCCCCCCCCTCTTTCTTTCTTTCTCTCTCTCTCTCTCTTTCTTTCTTTCTTTCTTTTTTCTTTCTTTCTTAACTTTTTAGGGCTGTACCTGTGGCATAAGGAAGTTCCCAGGCTAGAGGTGTAATCAGAGCTGTAGCTGCCAGCCTACACCACAGCTCATGGCAATGCTGGATCCTTCATGCACTGAACAAGGCCAGAGACTGAACACACATCCTTATGGACACTATGTTGGGTTCCTAGCCCGCTGAGCCACACAATAGAAATTCCCAAAGGGGAAATTTATAACTAAAGAAGTACAAAAGCTAAAAAACTAAACAAAACAAAAAACCAAAAACCTCAATGGATAAACCCACAGCAGGATGGAGAGGACAGAGGAAAGAACTGATGAACTTAAAATAGAAATTACTCAATCTGAACTCCCGAGAGAAAATGGAAAAAAATGACCATAGCTTCAGAGACATGTAGACCACAACAAAATACCTAACATTCAGGTCCTGATAGTCCTAGAAGAGAGGAAAATGGACAGGGATGAAAACCTATTCTAAGAAATAATGGCTGAAAAGTCCCCAATTTGATGAAATTTTGTCAAATGACAAGATTCATCAAATGACAAACCTCCATCAAAAGAATAATACAAGAATACAACAAGTAACTTTACATACACGAATTGGACAAACTAGAAAAAATGGACCAATAAAACACAGATGGCCACCAAATGTGATGTAGGTAATTTGAACAATCTTAAAACTATGAAGGAAGCTGAATTTGTAGTTTTAACATCCTAAAGACTCCAGACCCTGAGAGCTTTCCTGGAGAATTCTAGCAAATGTATAAAGAAGGATTAATTGCAATTTTACACAAATCTCTTCCAGAAAACAGAAGAGATTTGTGTTCTATTTTATTCTAATTTATTCTATGAAACCAACATTACTCTTCTACTAACATTAGACAAAAATGGTTAAAAAAAGAGAGAGAGAGAGAAGAGTGTAGTGTATTTCCCTCATGAGGATAGATGAAAAATTCTTAATAAAACATTAGTAAGTAGAAATCAGCACTCTATATAATTATTTTATTACTTTTTAAATAATAATTTGATTTATTTATAGGAGATAGAAGGGATAGAATTTTGTTTAAATTTTGAAAATCAATGTATTAATCATATTTGTAATATGATTAATTATTGGACCTTGTAGGTCCAATGAAAATCAATGTATTAGTCATATTATGTTAAAGACAAAAATCATAAGATCATATCAACTGATGCAGAAGAATCATTTGACAAAGTCCCACACCCCTTTATTGTAAAAAATTCTCAAGAAAATAGGATTGAGAGGGAGAAAATATTTATAAACAATATCCATATCAAAGGACTACTATCACAAATATATAAAAATTATCAAAACTCAACAGTAAAAAACACAACGTAAATTGAAAATGGGAAAAAGACTTGAACAGACCTTTCACTGAAGATATTCAAGTTGGAAAACAAGCACATGAAAAGATTTCAGTATTACTGGGCTTTAAGGAAATGCAGATTAAGAACAAAACGACCTATCACGACACAGCTATTAGAATAGATAAAATCAAAAATAACAACAAAAAGCAAATCCCGGGAGGATGTAGATTACTTGAATTATTCATAGCATTGTTGGTGGGAATTTAAAATTGTCTAACCACTCAGGAAAATAATTTGACAGTTTCTTAAACAAACAACAAGAAAAAAAAAACTAAACCTACCCTATTTATGACACAGTAATTACACTTTTGTGCATTTTATCCCAGAAGAAATGGAAACTTTTGTCTTTTTGTTGTTGTTGTTGCTATTTCTTGGGCCGCTCCCGCGGCCTATGGAGGTTCCCAGGCTAGGGGTTGAATCGGAGCTGTAGCCACCGGCCTATGCCAGAGCCACAGCAACGCGGGATCCGAGCCGTGTCTGCAACCTACACCACAGCTCACGGCAACGCCGGATCGTTAACCCACTGAGCAAGGGCAGGGACCGAACCCGCAACCTCATGGTTCCTAGTCGGATTCGTTAACCACTGCGCCACGACGGGAACTCCAAGAAATGGAAACTTATGTCTGTATAAAACTTGTACATCACTCTTCATAGCAGCTATAGTTGAAACAGCCGAACCCAGGAAATCAAGAAAATGTCCCTCTGTGCATGAATGGCTAAATAAACTGATTCATTCACACTGTGGAATATTATGCAGCAATGAAAAGGGATGGGGTATGGATGTTCTCAACAACTTAGGTGGATCTCAAGGGCATTATGCTGAGTGAAAGTAGCCCAACTCAAAAGATCCCATACCATGTGATTCCATAGTATATTACTGAAACAGCATCAGGATGGAAAATTACCTGTGTCCCAGTCTGGTCTCAGGGTCTCTGTTGGAGGAACACAAACTGACCCACTGCTCTAGGCCAGTCTTCTCCCACAGACATCTTGTCCTTTCTTGGTGTTAAACTCATTCCTGGTTTGGAGATCAACATGTAGAAAGGCCCAGAAGGTACAGATCCTGTTTGGGGAAAGGTCCAATGTTTAACCCATGCCCTGGAGCAGGAGAAGTGGGTGGAAGAAAAGAGAGACGAAGGTGGGGGAGAACTCCAAGGCTCTGGGGCATCTCTCAGCCTCAGATGTCACCATTCTACCCTCCAACCTGAGGTTGCATCCATGCAGATTGCTGGTTCTTGAAAGAACCTCCAGCTTCCAAGCCTTTGCATCTACTGGCCAACTTCTCCTCAACCCCCAGGTCTCAACTCAAGATGATGTTCCCTCTAGGAAGCCTTCCTCTTGCCTGGTGTGGGTTGACTGCCCTTGCCATGTGTTGTCCTTGACATTTCTCCATTCATTGCACCCTTTCACTGGAGGGAGGTGTGGGAACGGATAGGAAGTGAGAATGTGGGAATGGAAGAGAAGTGTGGTAGGATGTAGGCAGGCCTCCAAAGCCTTGGTATAAAAGAAGGAAGTTTGCATGTGTGTGAATCTTATATCCACATCTGCTTGTGAATGCATAAAATATCTCTGGAAAGATACCCAAGACTCTGATAGCATTTAATTCCAGGAATGAGCTGAACTCCAAGAAATGAGTCGGGGCTCTAGGCAAGATGCTCGTGAAAGAAGCTGGGCCCAGCGTGGTGGTTTGGTTTCTATTCCTTCAATACAGACTCTGAGGCCAGGCTTTGGATGCAGGTGTTTATTTGGGCAGTGATCCCAAGAAGCACAAGTGAGGGAGTGGAGGACATGAGACAGGGAAGGGAGAGAGGCCAGCAAGGGGTATGTTCATGAGCAGGTGCTGTTGGACACCTGGGGCTCCATCCTGCTGACGTCTCTCTGAGGAACCGTCTGGGTACCATCCTACAGTGGCTTGAGGAGCCTGGGCCATTGTTCACGCTCCCTGTTTGCATGAGAGCAAGTCTTGTGGTGGACGATGCAGGAGAAGCTAAGCAGAGAAAAGAAGTCTCTGCATCTTCTCCTCTGCATCTTCTCCTGGAGGTTAAGGTGGGGCTTGGGTAGCACCCGCTCTCGGCAGCATCCACACACCTGCCGCATCCGCATATGCGAGGAAGCACCTGCTTCTGCTGATGGTCATATAGGCATAGTCCTCAGAACCTGCGGTCTGACAGCTACCTGGGCAGCCGACAACATGGTCCTCCCAGAGCCCAGCCTCATTTGAGGTTAGCAGAGGAAGTATCATCACCTCCCCTTTTCAAGATTAAGAGGCAGAGTCTCAGAGTATGTTATGTGTCTTAGGCCACTCAGTTCCTGCTAAAGAAAGACACAGCTTCTTCCTTGCATTAAAAAAGGGGGAGGGGGGAGAGTTCCTGTCGTGGCTCAGCAGGTTACAAACCCTCCTAGTACCCATGAGGATGTGGGTTCGATCCCTGCCCTTGCTCAGTGGGTCAAGGAGTTGGCCTTGCCGTGAACTGCAGTGTAGGTTGCAGATGTGGCTCAGATCCTGTGCTGCTGTGGCTGTGGTGTAGGTCGGCAGCTGCAGCTTCGATTTGACCTCTAGCATGGGAACTTCCATATGCTGCAGGCGCAGCCCTAAGAAAATAAAAAAAAAATCTGTCTATACTTGAGGCCAGGACTCCGCAAATATTTGCTAAGGACACATGTTAATGAACCAGATTGCTTCCTCCAGCATAGTGTGAGTTCCCTGGGGGCACACTCAAGACCTGTCAAGCCATAAGTGTTGGTGCTGGAGCCTGAAATTCAATGTGAGATAACCCCTGGGGTGCCAAGATGCTGAGACTCCTGCAGCCAAAGCAGAAGGGTAGATGCTTGTGAGTTTGGAGGGGCTGCCTCCTCTAGGCTGAACCAGCCCAAGGAGGGTGTGGTAGCTGTGACTCTCCTTTGATAGGTGGAGATTGTCCCTGTTTATGTTATGTGACCTCACCCTTGTGGTTACAGATTGGACCAGCAGGTGCAACCCTTGACGAGGCTGATGGAGCTAGAGTCTTTTCGAGAATATGAAGTAAGACATGCCAAAACTATAGTCAGATGCTGGCAAGCACTTGAACTAGAAGGCCATCTGGAATCAGAGTTAGAGCAGGGGCATCGGAGCAGGGGACTCAGCCGTTCCATGGTAAAGGGGATTGCAAAAGCCATGCGTTTCCTTAGCCATTCCTTCTACCACAAGTGATGGAAAATTAAAAACAAATTTTTTTTTGCTTTTTTTTTTTTTTTTTTTTAGGGCTGCACCCGAGGCCTATGGACGTTCCCAGGCAAGGGATCCAATCGGAGCTGCAGCTGCCGGCCTGCCCCACAGCCACAGCAACACTGCATCCTTAACCCACTGAGTGAGGCCGGGATGGAATTCACATTCTCATGGATACTAGTGAGATTTGCTTCCACTGTGCCACAACAGAAGCTCCCAAAAACATATTATTCACGTACACACAGAAAGGGGATTTACTGGCTCAGACAACTGTAAAATCCAGGCTGATGTAGGTTTCAGGTGCCGCTTGATGCAGGGACGCCTATGATGTGACACAATCTATTTCTCTCCTTATCACTGGGTTCCACTCTGCTCCACATGCTGGCTTTTCTCTAACATACGATTTATCTTGGGAGTTGCAAGATGACTCCAGTAGCTCCAAGACCCACATCCCCCACCCCCTACCCCGCCCTCCATCTTGAAACTTCATGGTAAAGATGGAAAGGTCTTTCTAAGATGTTCCAGCAAAGCTTCACTGCATCTTGTTGACTCGGGTTGGATGATGAGAAGTAACTGAAGGACCAGAGGGAACCTAAGGATTGGCTAAAGCCTGGCAACTAATTGCATCCCTATCTTTGGTCAAGGAGACTTTGACCAACTCATATGGTTACAGATTGTAACCAACTCATATGGTTACAGATTGGACCAGCAGATGCAACCCTTGACTAGGCTGAGTCAAAGAGAAGGAGAGGATCCCCAAACTTCTGGAAGAAGAATGATTGGATGTTGGAGGGTCTATTACTCCATCACTAAGTGGAAGACGGGTATAGGCAGAGAGGGGAGGAGAGCCAGTACCTAAGATAAAAGCAAGGGGACCCTGGTCATATAGAAAGGGACAGAGAAAGGCCATGGGAGGGAATGAGAGCTAGAGAAACCCCCTTAGTTCCTTCCTTTCTTAGTTTCTTTCCCATCCCCAGGAGGTTCACGTGGAATTCCCTTTTTCTCCAGATGGATTTCCTTTTTTTGTTTGTTTTAGTTGAATTTTTTTTTTTTTTTTTTTTTTTTTTTTGTCTTTTTAGGGCCACACCAGTGGCATATGGAGGTTTCCAGGGTAGGAATGGAATTAGAGCTGTAGCTGTCGGCCTTCACCACAGCCCCAATAACACTGGATCCTTAACCCACTGAGAAGGCCGGGGATTGAACCTGTGGCCTCATGGATGCTAGTCAGACTCATTTCCATGGAGCCATGATGGGAACTCCTGCAGTTGAATTTTTTAAAAATTAGAGTTGATTTACAATGTTGTGCCCATTTCTGCTGTACAACGAAATGATCCAGTCCTATGTATATGTGTGTGTATATATATATATTCCCTTTCTTATATTATCTTCCATCATGGTCTATCCCAAGAGACTGGATATAGTTCCCTGCGATGTATAGCGGGACCTCATTGCTTATTTCTTCTAAATGTAACAGCCTGCATCTCCTCACCCCAGACTCCCCATCCCTCCCATTCTTTCCCCCTCCCCCTTGGCACCCACCTCCGGAAGGGTTTCTGTTGCTTACCACCACCAGCCCCAAATGCAGACAGAGAAATGCTCAGGGACCCCAGCCACCTGGACCAAGGGCCGGGTGGACACCACGGGTGGGAGACCCTCCTGTCTTGATGCACGTCCACGGATGAATCATGAGCTCCTACCATTTCAGCATTAATTTCGTGAATCATAATTGTCTCCCCAGTTACTAAGCACTGTTAGTCCTAATTAACCAGTTTGCAGGCAATTTTTCAACCTATCAAGCAGTGAAAGAAAATAATGAGCTCAGCTGAGAAGAACTGGAGAGGTAGAGAATTCACTGGGGAAAAGGTGTTTTATTACCAATTCCACTCAGGGTTAAGCTACAGAGGTGGGTTTTTTTTTTTTTTTTCCTTTTCTTTTTTCTTTCTTTCTCCCCCCCCCCCCACTTTCCTTCTAATTGTACCTCCAAGTCAGGAGGATCGTGTCAGAATATTAAGATGAAAGATGCCTCTACGTTTCTTTTATACGCAAGCTCCATTTCATTCATGCTCACACGCGGTTAATTTGGGGGCCTTAATGATCCCGTTTGCAGGGAAAGGAAATCGGATGAATGAGGCATACTCACCTCTTCTGATGACATTGCTAAGGTATTTCTCTACTAGGAAACAAAATATTAAAAAATCGTATCCTTCCGTTCCCGGATGGAATTTTGGACTTTGACCTCCTTTCCTGCTGATAACTCGAGTCAATGGAAAGTTCCAGGAGACATCAAGGGAGCAAACCTACTCAACATCTCGAAGTCCTGAGCCCTTCATGATCTGGTCTTGTCTTTCCACACTGCCGAGTTCCCACGCCTTACCCGGATTCATCCATCCGGCTCCCTTGTAAATACCCCTTGAGGAAGGAACGCTCCCCTCGCGAGCTCCGCGCTCCTCCTGCGCATCCCACCTTGATGGACCCTAGGGGGCGCTGCTCCCCCTTGAACCCTTGGCCCAAGACTGGAGGAGCGGGCTCTGTTCCTTGTTCCCCGGAGCAGAGCTGAGACAGGCTGACATTTCCACAAAGAGCATCTCTGAAAATGTGGGAGGGGATGGGGAAATAAACAAGGGAAATGCGAGAACGCGTCAAAAATTCCTGTCTCCTTCGGATCCTCAGAATTCCAGTCAAAGTGGCTGAGAGCTTTGCCAAGGCTTAACTCTCTCGGGTGTCTGTGGGCTGGACAAGGCTCTGTCGGAGCCTCTCCCTTTCCCGTTTCCACGTGGCCAGAGTCAGCTGTATCCCATGCTGCTGGACGCTTTGTGCGCCTTCCTAGGACTGTAATAAAAAGACTCTTCCTTTAATGAATTCGAGAGCTTTTCCCAAGCCAAGCCTCTCTTCCCACATTTAAGACACTCTCACTTTGTCTAAAGCAGGGCGTGTTCTCAAGCTGAGGGCTCTGTTACCAGCAGCTTCAGCATCACCTGGAAACTACTTAGAAATGCAAATTCTCAGGCCCCACCCCAGACCTTCTGAAATGGAGGCTCTACCGGGGCGCCTAGAATATGTGTTTTAATAAGCCCTCCAGGTGATCCGGACACACACTCAAGTTTAAGAACCGCTGGACCACAGAAGCCAGGCGCGCCAGGATAAAGAGAGCAATGAAGAATCTAGTTGGTGAAGGTCATGGTTGCCTGCCATTGTTGCAGCTCTCAGAAGCCTGGGAAGAGGGGCTCCACAGGAAAGATGCCGTAAGAATATGCCTGGCTATGAAAGCCCCAGAAAGAAGTCTGGGGATCCTGCAGAAAGCACATCCAACTCCTGGGTCCCAGACCTAATTTTCTGGCTTATATTTTATCATTTAATTTTTAAAATGGAAATTATGTACATTTAAGGCGTACAGCATAATGACTTGATATATCGATACATAGTGAAATGGTTAATAGAGTCGAGCTAGTTAATATATCATCTCCTTATGCAGTTACACTTTTTATGTTGAAATATATCTGAAAGCTACTCTCAGCAAATTGTTGGTTTTCGATTAGCTGTCGTCATCACGCTGTACAGTAGACCCTAGACCTTTTTTTCCAGATTCTTTTTTTTATTATTTTGTTTTCCCTTTCTTTTTTTTAAATTACTCAATGAATTTTATTACATTTATAGTTGTACAATGATCATCACAACCCAGTTTTATAGCATTTCCATCTCAAACCCCCAAAGCATCCCCCCACTCCCCTAAACTGTCTCATTTGGAAACCATAAGTTTTTCAAAGTCTGTGAGTCAGTATCTGTTCTGCAAAGTTCATCGTGTCCTTTTTTAGCTTCCACATGTAAGTGATAGCTTATGGCGTTGGTGTCTCACTGTCTGGCTAACTTTACTTAGCATGATAATTTCTAGGTCCATCCACGTTGCCGCAAATGTGGTTGTTTCTTTCCTTTTAACGGCTGAGTAATATTCCATTGCGTATATGTACCATATCTTTTCTACTCCTCTGTCAGGGGACATTTAGGTTGTTTTCATGTCTTGGCTGTTGTAAATAGTGCTACAATGACCACTAGAATGCATGTATCTTTTCCAGTCATGGTTTTCTTTGGATAGATGCCCAAGAGTGGTTTTGCTGGATTAAATGGTAGTTCTATGTTTAGTTTTCTGAGGAATCTCCATGCTGTTTTCCACAATGGTTGCACCAATTTACATTCCCACCAACAGTGTACTAGGGTTCCTTTTTCTCCACACCCCCTCCAGCACTTACTGTTTGTAAACTTTTGGATGATGGCCATTCTGGCTGGTGTAAGGTGGTACCTCATCGTGGTTTTGATTTGCATGTCTCTAATAATGAGTGATGTTGAACATCTTTTCATGTGTATTTTGGCCATCTGGGTGTCCTCTTTGGAGAATTGTCTGTTTACATCTTCTGCCCATTTTTGGATGGGGTTGTTTGCAGTAGACCCTAGACTTCTCCTACATAACTGCAATTTTGTCCCCCTTGACCAACATCTCCCCTTTCCTTCTCCCTCTCCATCCAAACATCACTCTGCTTTATGCTTCTATTTATTCAATTTAAAAAAAGGCCTTTTTATTTTTGATTTCTTTGGCCACACCTGCAGCACGCAGAAGTCCCTGTGCACGGATCAAACCCGTGCCACAGCAGTCAGCAGAGCCACAGCAGTGATAACGCTGGATCCTTAACCCAATGAAGCACCAGGGAAATCCTGTATTCCATTTTTTAGGATCCCTATACAAGCCAGATTGTGATTCTGCGGCTCTTTTGTCCTTTCTTGCCTGCCATATTTTATTGCGTATAATCTCCATGGTTTATCCATGTTGTGGCAAATATTGATGGACACATTGGCAGTTTCCACATCTTGGTTACGGTCAATAATGGTGCAATAAACGTGAGAGCACAGATATCGCTTCGAGGTACTGAGTTCATTTCCTTTGGGTAAATACCCTGGACAGAGATTGCTGGATCATACGGTAGTCCTAGTTTTAGTTTTGTGAGACACCTCCTTACTCATTTCTATAACGGCTATACCAGTTTACTGACAGCACACACATTTTTCCTTATCACCACAGCCTTGTCAACACTTGGTATCTCTTGTCTCCTGGATGGTAGCCATTCTAACAGAAGCAAGCTGAGAGCTCACCTTCTATAGGGCCCCTGGCGAAGGGGTGAGGATGACCAAGTTGTGCACTGAGAGGCACTGGACTCAGAGAGGACACCATGGATGCTCCTGGCGCCCCTTGGAAGTGCTTCATCCTGAGACCTTGAACCCTGACACCTGTATTTTCAGCAGAGCAAAGATTCCCTTGGCTTCTGTAGTCCAGCCATCCAGGGGGGGATTCTCCCCCAAACTCCCCAGGGTATTTTCAAGATCCAGCTTGGAAAAGAGGGAGCCTCGTCAATTTCCCCTTCTGAGCAGGATGGAGGCCATGAGTGAGCCATAACCTGATTTAAAGGCAATAATGTTAATACTATTGTGATAGCTCTGGCACACTTACATTTTTGGACCGCAATCCTTTTTCATCCAGCATGATGGAAAGTAATGGAAACTATTTCTCTCTGAGAAAGCTGCAGCCCATGCTTCTTTCTCCTGGGACCCCATCCACAGCGTGTGACTGCAGCCTGCAGGTCCCATGCCTAAGGCCTCCCCCCCCCATTTCACTGCCTCTGCTAATGCCTGTCACCTTCTTCTTTCCCCACCTTCACTGGGTTGGCTTTTTATTTCATCTGGAAGGTCCCTCTGCTGAGTGGATCTCTTGCCAAATGCTGGCTGAAAAAAGAAAGGAAGAGTAAAACACGGGTTAGAGAGTGGATTACGGTCTGGGGTTTGGATCCAAGGCTGGCCTCTTGTAGCTTAAGGGGGTTGATGAGTGGCAGGAGCCCGTCTGAGCTGGCGACATGGCTACACTAGCAAGGAGTCCTTCCTAGACCTGACTGCAGAGGGCTAGCTTATTTCTGGAGAGCCTCTCAGTGGTAATCCTTTTCAAATAAAAAATGTGTATGTACGTTGAACTGGGCCTTCAGTGTGTGTGCGTGAACTTGTACCAACTGGATCCATGGTTCCAATGCCCTAAGGAAGAGTCATACTGAAGTCAGCCAGTGAAGACAAGGTCTCTGATTGAGGTGGGGCTGCTCATCTCATCTGGGAGCTTATGTGCTCCTTGATCCCCATTTGACTGATCCCTTTAGTGTGTCAAAGTCATTAAACAAGGTCATTAGATTGAGGGAACTCTGGTGCTTTAGTAGTCTACACACAGGCAGCCCCCAAGATATCCAAGCCAATGCCCTGGAACCCAAAAAGTGAGACTGAAGGCAAACCAATCACAGTCACCTAGGCTCTCCTGCATTAAGATGTCTGCTTAAGCTAGAGCCAATCAAAGAATGGATTTGCTTTGTTTCAGCATCTTCTTTAGAAAAACTTTGCCTCTAGCTCCCTTTGGTGGAGTGCTCTTGAACACTTTCAGTCTGGCGCTGACTGATGTGAATCTGTCTCTGATCAAAGAAACTCCTAAAAGTGTGACCATGCCTCAGTTCACCTTTTGACTGCGTGTGTATGTGTAAGTGTGTGTGAGAGGGAGAGAGACAGAGAAACAGAGACAGAGACAGGAAGAAGAACAAGAGGAGGAGAAGGAAGAAGAGGAAGAAAGAGGAGGAGGGGGTAAAGATGAGGGGGAGATGAGGGGGAGGGAAGAGAGGGGGAGGGAAGAGGAGGGAGGGGAGGGGGAAGAGAGGAAGGAGGAGGGAGAAGGGAGGAAGGAGGAATAGGAGAAGGAGGAGGAGAAGAAGGAGGAGGAGGAGAAGGAAAAGAAAGAGGTGGAGGGGAGGAGAAGGGAAAGGAGGGGAAAGAAGAGCAGGGAAGGGGGGAGAAGAAAGAGGAGAAAAGATACAGATGGCCAAGAGGCACATGAAAAAGTGCTCGACATCACTGATTATTAGAGACATGCAAATCAAAACTACCATGAGCTACCACTTCCCACCAGTCAGAATGGCCATCGTTCACAAGTCAACAAATAACAAATGCTGGAGAGAGTGTGGAGAAAAGGGGACCCTCCTGCACTGTTGGTGGGAATGTAAACTGGTACAACCACTATGGAAAACAGTATGGAGGCCCTTCAGACAACTAAATAAAGAACTACCAAAGGAGCCAGCAATCCCACTCCTGGGCATATATCTGGACCAAACTCATTGAAAAAGATACACGCACCCCTGTGTTCACTGCAGCACTATTCACAATAGCCAAGCCAGGCAAACCTAAATGTCCAACGATGGATGAATGTATTCAGAAGATGTGGTACATATACACAACGGAATACCACTCAGCCATACAAAAGGACAAAATAATGCCATTTGCAGCAACATGGATGAAACTAGAGATTCTCGTACTAAGAGAAGTAAGTCAGAAAGAGAAAGACAAATACCACATGATATCACTTATATCTGGAATCTAATACACCCCACAAATGAACCTATCTACAGAAAAGAAACAAACTCATGGACATGGAGGACAGACTTGGGGTTGCCAAGGGGGAGGGGAAGGAAGTCGGATGGACTGGGGGCTTGGGGTTAATAGGTGCAAACCATTGCATTTGGAGTGGATAAGCAATGAGATCCTGCTGCACAAGGAACTATATCGAATCACTCGTGATGGAGCATGTTGGAGAACAATGTGAGACATTGACTGTGTATATATGTATAACTGGGTTGCTTCGCTGTACAGCAGAAATTGACAGAACATTGTAAATCAACTCCAGTAAAAAGTCAAATCAAATCTTGAGCATCCATCCATCCTTGTTCAGCCCTATGTGTGGGTACCTCCTTCCTCAAGGTGGTCCCGATCCCCATCCCTACAGACCCCACCCACTCCCAGGTCAGGAGGACCAACCCCTCCCCACATTCTGCCCTGACTCTCAGGGTACCCACCCGATCTTGATAGCCATTATTTTCAGGTCTATGTCTTTTCCTTCCTCTGGCTCTGTGTGCCTGGCATGTAACTGCGTCAAGGAATGATTTGAAAGAAAGATGGTATGAGCGAATGAGTTTCAATAGAATAAAAAATGAATTCGAGGAGTTCCCGTCATGGCTCAGTGGTTAGCGAACCCGACTGGCATCCATGAGGACACGGGTTCGATCCCTGGGCTCGCTCAGTGGGTTAAGGATCTGGGGTTGCCATGAGCTGTGGTGTAGGTCGCAGACATGGCTCAGATCTGGCGTTGCTGTGGCTGTGGTGTAGGCGGGCAGCAACAACTCCGATTGGACCCCTAGCCTGGGAACCTCCATGTGCCATGGGAGCAGCCCTAGAAGAGGCAAAAAGACAAAAACAAAACCAAACAAACAAAAAAATGATTTCGAATTTGAAAAGATTTCGATGCTTTGGGAGGGAATAAGAACAGGACCTATGGTGGTGGCCCCGGAGGCTCAGCTATCTCCACATTCATTTCCTGAGGGCTCAGCATCCTGAAGAGTGTTCAGGGCGTGTACAGGACCGGCCAGGGTGAGGATCAGACGAACTTGGGTTGTAAGAAGCCCTCCTACCCTCAGAAGTAACTGCTGCAAACTCAAGAAGGGAGCCTCACTCCTTGGGCAGCCTCCAGCCCACCTGCCTTTGAACACGTGGTTTAATTCCCCCTTCTTTAAGTTGGTGGAATAAACTGATAATTAAGCAATTAAGCATCAAAAGGAGGCTCTAACAGCCCTGGCGCTTGTTCAGAAGACCAGTGAAGAAATTACAATGGAGATAAAGGGCAATTCAACGGGAGTCCTTCTTTCAAAGGATGTGTGGGCTCCAGGGGGGGTTGGGGGGGGCGGGCTCAGGATGCTCCAGGGCAGGTGTCTGAAAAGCTCTAGCTTTGGTGATGTGACTCCCTGCTAGGACTTCGTTTTCCAGGGGCCTGACGTCTCTCCTGACCCTGCCGCTGCACGGCGGGTATGGGGGTGGACTTAGGCTAGGGTCTGAAGAGCTGCGGGGGGCGGGGGGGGTAGGGCTCTGGGCTATGGTGATGGGCAGGCAGTGGGATCACGGATGCTTAAATATACTAATCGGAAAGCAATTGATTTTTTAAATTAATAGTCTATTAGTTTATACACATTCATATGTATTTATTATTTCTTCTTATCAGTATAGGATTTATTGGTTTATTTATTTTTGGCCCTGTCCATGGCATGCCGAAGTTCCCGAACCAGGGATCAAAATTCTCGCCACAGCAGCAACCTGAGCCACAGCAGCGACAATACTGGATCCTTAACCTGCTGAGCCACCAGGGAACTCCCTAGGATTTATTTATTTATGTATTTATTTGTCTTTTTGCCATTTCTAGGGCCTTCTGCAGCATATGGAGGTTCCCAGGTTAGGGGTCTAACTGGAGCTGTAGCCACTGGCCTACGCCAGAGCCACAGCAATGCAGGATCAGAGTCACATCTGTGACCTACACCCCAGCTCACGGCAACGCCGGATCCTTAACCCACTGAGCAAGGCCGGGGATGGAACCCGCAACCTCATGGTTTCTAGTCGGATTCGTTAACCACTGTGCCACGACAGGAACTCCCCTAGGATTTATTTTTAAGAAGGGAGTTTATTTATTTTTCTTTCCATTATAGTTGGTTTAGAGTATTCTGTCAATTTTCTACTGTACAGCAAAGTGACCCAGTCACACATACGTATATATACATTCTTTTTCTCACATTATCCTCCATCCTGCTCCGTCGTAAGTGACCAGATATCATTCCCAGGGCTATGCCGCAGGATCTCATTGCTTATTCATTCCAAAGGCAAGAGTCATTTTTTTTTTTTTTAAAGAAAGGGATTTATAGTTCAAAGCAATTCAATGTTTCATTTGAAAAATCCTTTTCCAAGTAGAAAAATCTCATCATTTTAAGATTTAGTTCCAGGAAGTATTAGCACAGGAGATATGTTAATATATTTAATATATTTGGGCAAATCAGAATGCTGACAATGAAGATCATACTTTCATTTTCTAACTAGGCTGGCTTTTCCTCAAGAGCCGTGTACAGGAAGCATTCAGAGTTTGGTTGGATATTTACATAGGAGTCCAATGTGCTATCCATTGTGCCATGGAGCCACCTTAATCAGTAATTAACTTAAAACACAATTTTTTTTTCTTTTTTGGCTACCCCCAAATGGCCTATGGAGTTCCCAGGCTGGGGTTTTGGGGGAGGGCTCAGATCCGAGCCACAGTTGCAACCTACGCTGCACCTGCACCTGCAACCTACGCTGCACCAATCTGGAGGATCCTTAACCTGCTGCGTCGGGCTGGGGGTTGAACCTGCATCCCAGTGCTCTAGAGGCACTGTTAATGCAGTGGCTCCACAGTGGGACCTCCAACGTGGCATCCGAAAAAATCTGAAGTAAACATCTCTCATGAAAAGCATTCGGTGCCAGGCACTTCTCAGCCCTGCGAATACAGCATGAAACAAATAAGATTCCTGGCCCCATGGAGTTTATATTCTAGTTGGAGGATCATAAGCAGATAAACGATGGGGCACAAATGAACCGTCTACAAAACAGAAAGAGACTCACAGACTTGGAGAACAGACCTGTGGTTGCCAAGGGGGAAGGGGGAGGGAGTGGGATAGGCAGGGAGTTTGGGGTGAGTAGACGCAAACTATTCCATTGAGAATGGATAAGCCATGAGGTCCTACTGGGTAGCACAAGGACCTATATCCTATCTCTTGGGGTAGAACATGATGAAAGATAGTATGAGAAAAAGAATGTAGGTATATGTAGGACTGGGTCACTCTGCTGTACAGCAGAAATCGGCACAACATTGTAAATCAGCTAGACTTGAATGAAAAGACAAGGACCCCCCCAAATTTGTAATTCAATTGTAGACCTCATGACACTCCTTCTTAAATACTTCAAAACATGTCTCTTCTAAAAATAAAGAACTCTCTATAGCCCTAAGAACATTAATTCATTAATTCATTAATGTAATCATTAATCATTAATTAATCATTCAGTAATGTCACTATACAATCTGTATTTAGGATACACATTCTATAGGAACTATATTCAATATCTTATAAAAAATTATAACAGAAAAGAATTTTTTTTTCTTTTTGTCTTTTCCAGGGCTGCACCTGCAGCATATGGAGGTTCCCAGGCTAAGAGTCCAGTTGGAGCTGTAGCCACCAGCCTACACCAGAGCCACAGTAACATGGGATCCAAGCTGCATATGTGACTTACACTACAGCTCTTGGCAACGCCAGATCCTTAACGCACTGAGCGAGGCCAGGGATCGAACCCACAACCTCATTGTTCCTAGTCAGATTTGTTAACCACTGAGCCACGACGGGAACTCCAGAAAAGAATTTTTTAAAAAAATATAGATATATACTCACATGTATGAATAACAAAATCACTTTGCTATATACCCCCAAACTAATACAATATTGCTAATCAGCTATATTTTGATAAAACAAAAATAAAACAAAAAACCCCAGATAAATAAATAAAGCATCCAGGATGCTGGGTGGTGGTAAGTGTAATACAGAAAAAGAGAGCAGGGGAGTTCCTATCGTGGTGCAGCAGAAACGAATCCAACTAGGAACCAGGAGGTTATGGGTTCGATCCCTGGCCTCTTGCAGTGGGTTAAGTATCTGGGTTGCCGTGAGCTGCATGTAGGTCGCAGACGCGGCTTGGATCCCACTTTGCTGTGGCTGTGGTGTAGGCTGGCAGCAGTAGCTCCGATTCGACCCCTAGCCTGGGAATTTGCATATGCTGTGGGTGCAGCCCTAGAAAAAAAGAAAAAAAGAAAAAGAGAGCAGGGAAGGAAATAGGTCATGTTATGGGTATAGGATCTCCTCGTAAATCTATTCTAAGTTGTGTCTGATAACCAAGCTCCCAGTCCCTCCCACTCCTTCCCCCTCCCATCAGGCAGCCACAAGTCTTTTCTCCAAGTCCATGATTTTCTTTTCTGTAGAGATGTTCATTTGTGCTGGATATTAGATTCCAGTTATAAGTGATATCATATGGTATTTGTCTTTGTCTTTCTGGCTCATTTCACTCAGTATGAGATTCTCTAGTTCCATCCATGTTGCTGCAAATGGCATTATGTCATTCTTTTTTATGGCTGAGTAGTATTCCATTGTGTATATATACCACATCTTCCAAATCCAATCATCTGTTGATGGACATTTGGGCTGAGTAGCATTGAGAGCTTTGTCTAGATACTCATGTTGCAACAGAACAAAGGGTGGGGGGAAAATTTAATTGTAATATATACATGTAAAGATAACTTGATCCCCTTGCTGTACAGTGGGAAAAATAAATAAATAAATAAATACAATGGCAGAGAGAGGTTGAAACGACAGAAAGCAAACCTTGCAAAGGTTTCCATCCCATTTGCATCACTCAAGCTAAGTCCCTTCACCTCCCATCTCCTCTCCTGCACAGTCTCCTAACTAGTCTCTCTGTTTTCACTTTTTCTCCAGACACACCCAGCCACAACAGCTCTGACCCATTCTTTTTTTTTTTTTTTTTTTTTTTTAGGGCTGTCCCTGAGGCATATGGAGGTTCCCAGGCTAGGGGTCCAATCGAAGCAGCAGCTGCAGGCCTGCATCACAGCCACAGCAACACAGGACCTGAGCCGAGTCTTCAATCTACACCACAGCACCAGATTCTTAACCCACTGAGTGAGGCCAGGGATCAAACCCGAGTCCCTATGGATACTAGTCAGGTTTGTTACTGCTGAGCCATCATAGGAACTCCTGCTTTGACCCATTCGGATCTGACAAGATCCCTTGCTTGCTTAAAAATCCAAGATAACAACCACTATGGAAAAAAGTATGGAAACACCTCAGAAAACTAAATATAGACCTACCCAGCAATCCCACTCCTGGGCATACATCCAGACAAACATTTCATTGAAAAAGATACATGCACCTGTATGTTCATTGCAGCACTATTCACAATAGCCAAGACATGGAAACAACCTAAATGCCCATAGATGGATGAATGGATTAGGAAGATGTGGTACAGAGACACAATGGAATACTACGCAGCCATAAAAAAGAACAAAATCGGAGTTCCCGTTGTGGTGCAGTGGTTAACGAATCCGACTAGGAACCATGAGGTTGCGGGTTCGGTCCCTGCCCTTGCTCAGTGGGTTAACGATCCGGCGTTGCCGTGAGCTGTGGTGTAGGTTGCAGACGCGGCTCGGATCCCGCGTTGCTGTGGCTCTGGCGTAGGCCGGTGGCTACAGGTCCGATTCAACCCCTAGCCTGGGAACCTCCATATGCTGCGGGAGCGGCCCAAGAAATAGCAACAACAACAACAACAACAACAACAAAAAAGACAAAAAAAAAAAAAAAAAAAAAAAAGCCAAACGTTGAGTCCCCATATAAAAAAAAAAAAAAAAAAAAAAAAAAAAAAAAAAAAAAAAAAAGAACAAAATCATGCCATTTGCATCTACATGGATGGAACTAGAGACTCTCATGCTGAGTGAAGTAAGTCAGAAAGAGAAAGACAAAGACAGTATGATATCACTTATATGTGGAGTCTAAAATATGGCACAGATGATCTACCTACAAAACAGAAACAGCTCATGGACCTGGAGGACAGATGCTGTTTGCCGGGGCGGGGGTGGGGGGGGAGGAAAGGAAAGGAAAGGGAGGGAGTGGGATGGACCGGGAATGTGGGGTTAGCAGATGAAAACTCTGGCATTTGGACTGGATGGGCAATGAGATCCTGCTGTATAGCACAGAGACCTATATATCTAATCATTCGTAATGGAAAATGGTGGGAGATAATGTGAGAAAAAGAATGTATGCATATGTTAAAAAAGAAAGAACAAAGGAAAGAAAATCACAGCCAAAAAAAAAAAAAAAAAATCCAAGATAATTCCTTTTCATCAGGAGTAAGACCTCAAAGGCTTGCAGGTACCAGGCAGAGAGTGAGGGTGGGTGGAGGCCAGGTCAAAGTGAAAAACTGAGATGGACTTAAAGGGACCATCCTTCTCGGCTCTAGGCAGTAGCTGTGAAGAAATAGGGACCCGGTGTTGCCAGATTTTGCATTTTTTAAATGAGAATTGAAATCCTGATAGTTCTGCAAAATCTTCCCACTTGTGAATGTTGGCAGTCAAAAGAATTTGAAACATTTATGGATGGACAGAACCTGTCCCTGGGCCATGTCTGGGCCTCTGGGGCCACTAGGTCACAAGTTTGAGGATGAAAACCAGCACTCCTGACATCTTATCATCTGCACTTACTCATCGTCCCAGCCTTGTTTTTGTTTGTTTGTTTGCTTTTTTTTTTTTTTTTAAGGGCTGCACCCACGACATACGGAGGTTCCCAGGCTAGGGGTCAAATCAGGGCTGTAGCTGCTGACCTGCACCACAGCCACAGCAACGCAGGATCTGAATTGTGTCTGCAGCATACACCACAGCTCGTGGCAATGCCAGATCCTTAACCCCCTGAACAAGCTCAGGGATCGAACCCGTGACCTCAGATTCTTTAACCACTGAGCCATGATGGGAACTCCCCAGCCTCATTTGCCTCTGTCCCCCAACCTCCCCAAACACACCCAACACTTGTGTTTGTTTCAGTGACAGTAAAGTAAAGGCTGTTCCCTAGATCCACCAGCCTCTTTCATGCCTTTGGGCTATTTTTCACCCTACAAAGGACGGCCAACTCCTATTCACCCTACAAGACCCCATTCAAAGTCACCTTCTTTGTGAATCTTTCCATTATCTTCCAGCTGGTCATAATTCCTCCATCCTCAGAGCTTTCAAAGTGAACATTAGGCACATGTGCTTATTGTTAGATACAATATATCATTTGGTATTGTATTGTGACTCTACCTATCTGTGACTCTGTTAAAACAGGGGCAACTTTTTGCATTTCTGTTTTGCAAGCCCCTGGCAGAGCATTCTAAGAAAAGGTCCCTGATAGATAGGTGAGGGCCAGTAAACTCTACCAGTTAGGACCTTAGCTCTGAACACAGACGGTCCTCCCCATAAAAAAATCTTAGCTCCACTGCTTACATGTCTACACCTGACTTTGCTCATTTGTGACATAGGTGTTAAGGATGCAAAGAGCTTATGCCTGTAAAATGCTCTTTGATGCCTGACACAGAGTCAGCTCTCAATAAATGTTCCAAAAGATCACCCAGGGCCCATGATTAATTCCACGGTGGAACATGGTTAATTCCAGGTTCATGGGCACAAACCCTGAGTTCCAGGAAGAGGAAGCCCAGGCAGCAATCTGGCCCCTCTCTCACTTGACTTCCTGGCCCTTCTTTCAGACTCCTCCCCACTTTCCTGCCCAAGTAGGATTTTAGCAGCTGTAAACATTTTTATTTAATTTTTTTTTTTTTGGCTGCCTCTGCAGCATGAGGAAGTTGCCCCGCTAGGGACTGAACCTGTGCCACAGCAGTGACAGCGCTGAATCCTTAATCCATTTGGCCACCAGGGAACTCCTAAACATTTTCCTTTTTCAATCTGATTCTTTGTTTGATTAATAGCATGCTTTAAAACCTAGAAACATGTGTGAGTCTTAACAGTTCTAAACACTGATAGTGGTCTCTTATTTGATTCCCCACAACAGTCTCCTGAAGTAATCAGGGTTACTTTTCATTAGAAACTTGAGGCCCACATATATGGACAAAACTCTAGTTTAAAGAGACACATGCACCCGCATGTTCATTGCAGCACTATTCACAATAGCCAGGACATGGAAACAACCCAAATGTCCATCAACAGATGATTGGATTTGGAAGATGTGGTATATATACACAATGGAATACTACTCAGCCATAAAAAAGAATGACATAATGCCATTTGTGGCAACATGGATGGAACTAGAGAATCTCATACTGAGTGAAATGAGGCAGAAAGACAAAGACAAATACCATATGATATCACTTATAACGGGAATCTAATATCCAGCACAAATGAACATCTCCTCAGAAAAGAAAATCATGGACTTGGAGAAGAGACTTGTGGTTGCCTGATGGGAGGGGGAGGGAGTGGGAGGGATCGGGAGCTTGGGCTTATCAGACACAACTTAGAATAGATTTACAAGGAGATCCTGCTGAATAGCATTGAGAACTTTGTCTAGATACTCATGTTGCAACAGAACAAAGGGTGGGAGAAAAAATGTAATTGTAATGTATACATGTAAGGATAACTTGATCCCCTTGCTGTACAGTGGGGAAAAAAAAAAAAAAAGAAAAAAAGAAACTTAAGGCCCAGATAAAGCCACTGACATCTTTGAGACTGAAGCCTATTTACCATATCACATTGAGTCTTTTTTTTTTTAATTAAAGCATAGTTGATTTACAGTGTTGTGCCTATTTCTGCTGTGCAGCCTAGTGACCCAGTCATATACATACATACATTCTTTTTCTCATATGATCTTTCATTATGTTCTGTCCCAAGAGATTAGATAGAGGTCCCTGTGCTACACAGTAGGATCTCATGGCTTATCCATTCTCAATGGAATAGTTTGCATCTACTCACCCCAAACTCTCAGCTCATCCCACTCCCTCCCCCTTCCCCCTTGACAACCCCAGGTCTGTTCTCTATGTCCATGAGTTTTTAATTAAAAAAAAAAATTTTTTATTGTCTTTTTAGGGCCACACTCGAAGCATATGGAAGTTCCCAGGCTAAGGGTGGAATCAGAGCTGTCGCTGCCAGCCTACACCACAGCCACAGCAAGGCGGGATCTGAGCCTCATCTGTGACCTATACCACAGCTCACGGCAGCGCTGGATCCTTCACCCACCGAGCGAGGCCAGGGATCAGACCCATCTATCCTCATAGATACTAGTCGGATTGTTTTCACTGAGTCACAACAGGAACTCCCTGCTTATTCATTCGAAATGTGAGAGTTTGCATCTCCTAACCCCAACCCCCCAACCCCTGCTCCATCCCACTCCCTCCCCCTCCCCCTTGGCAACCCCAAGCCTGTTCTCTGTGTCCCTGAGGTTTCAAAGGCTCTTCCCTCACCCCAGTGTCACTCATTTGACCAATGTTCACGGGCACCAACCCTGCGCAGTGCAGAGAATAGAGAAGAAGGTGCCCCTGTCCCCGGGAGCTTACCTTCCACGTCCACACCTGCTGGGTGGAGTGCCAAGCCTTCATGGCAGCATCACTGAACCTGGATTAATTGAATTCATGCTTCCTGAGCCTTGTCAGGATGTGATCAGAAGTTCAAATCAAGGTGCCGGCTGGGTTGGTCCCTCCCAGAGCCTCGGAGGGAGGATCCAGTCCATGCCTCTCTCTCCTCACTCGAGTGGCTGCTGGAGACCCTCTGGCTTATAGATGCATCATTCCTGCCTCTGCCCTGCCCTTCATACCACGTTCTCCTTTATGTATTTCTCCCAGTCTCTCTCTCTCTCTCTTTTTTTTTTTTTTTTTTTTGTCTTTTTGCCATTTCCTTGGGCCACTCCCACGGCCTATGGAAGTTCCCAGGCTAGGGGTCTAATCGGAGGTGTAGCTGCCGACCTACACCACAGCCACAGCCACAGCAACGCAGGATCCGAGCCGCGTCTGCGACTTACACCGCAGCTCATGGCAACGCCGGATCCGTCACCCATGGAGCGAGGCCAGGGACCGAACCCACAACCTCTGGTTCCTAGTCAGATTCGTTCACCACTGAGCCACTACAGGAACTCCTCTCCCAGTCTCTTATAAAACCCCTTGCGATCAGATTCAAAGCCCACCCAACTCAGGATGCTCTCATCTCAAAGAAATTCATAGCTTAATTACTTCTGCGGAGACCACTGTCCCCAATGAAGTCCCATTCCCGGGTTCCAGGGGGACATATCTTTTGGGTGGGGTGAGGGAGTATCATTCAACCTACCACAAGAATGTTCACAGAAGGCCTCATTACCTGGGCTTGGAGAGGGAGCTCAGCTCTTGTCTAGGCTGTAGGAATTAAATCTAAAAAGAGGACTCCCCTGTTTTTCTGGTGTGACAGGAAGCAGCCCGAGGATGGGGAAAGAACAGCCTCAGGCTTGTGGACACAGAGCATCAAGGCGCCAGGCACAAGGCCTCCCTCCTGACCCCCATGCATGCAACGTCGTGGGAGCATCGATCAAGGCAGGCTGATGTTATTTATTTATTTTTTTCATGACCATCAAGGAGTCCAAAGAAAAGGGGAGGGTAGGAAGGAGCCAGACTTTAATGGCAGCATCTGGAAAGCTTCCTACTGGGAACTGTTGTTATGAGCAGGCACATCCTTGCCCCCACGTAAGGTAAGTCATATGACCAGTTGTGTGAGGCTAAACAGCTTTTCGGGACTCTCAGGCTAGGTCACATCTAGAGCCTGGGTTACCTCTTAGAAACCAGGGTATAGGAGTTCCCGTTGTGGTGCAGTGGTTAATGAATCCAACAAGGAACCATGAGGTTGCGGGTTCCATCCCTGCCCTGGCTCTGTGGGTTAAGGATCCGGCGTTACCATGAGCTGTGGTGTAGGTCGCAGACGTGGCTCAGATCCCGTGTTGCTGTGGCTGTGGCCGTGGCATAGGCTGGTGGCTACAGCTCTGATTGGATCTCTAGCCTGGGAACCTCCATATGCCGTGGGTTCCCAGAAAAGGCAAAAAAAAAAAAAAGAAAAAAAAAGAAACCAGGGTGTACTCTGGTTATGAACCCAGGTTTGGAATCACCTATGTGGTGGCCTTGGGCAGCTTATGTACCCCCTCTAAGCCACAGTCTTCATGTGCAGAGTGCCTTGAGTTATAATAGTACTTATGTAACAGCATTATGGTCCTAATTAAATTAGAATCGCCATCTTCCGTTCTTAGGACAATAGCTGGCTGATAGTAATAGCCAATGTATTCTAGCTAATTACTGTTTGGCTTTTGTGTGTGTGCTTTTTTGGCTTTTTTTTAGGGCCATGGCCTATGGAGGTTCCTAGGCTAGGGGTCCAATTGGAGCTGTAGCTGCCACCCTACGCCAGAGCCCCAGCCAGGTGGGATCCGAGCCACGTCTGTGACCTACACCAGAGCCCACGGCAACACTGGATCCTTAACCCACTGGGCGAGGCCGGGGATCAAACCCGCATCCTCAAGGATGCTAGTCGGGTTGGCTAACCGCTGAGCCACAACCAGAGCTCCAACTACTTACTGTTTTTAATTCAATCCTCACTTTCTTATGAAGGGCTTTTCCTTTTTATGTCTATGTGAGGGGGCTCTGCCCAGCTGTGCTAGAATACAGAGCACATCTGGGCAGAAATAAATCTTGGGATGCTGGCATTAGGAAAGGGGTCGTCTTACCTAGATTTGCTCTCTCTGTTTATCCAGGCAAAGTACCTTTATATAACGATGCTGGCATGGATTCTTCATTTTTAAAATAATGACTGCATTTTTAAAACTGTATCTGCTCATTATAAGGAATTCAAACGGTGCCAAAGTAGGAAGAAGGAAGCAAAATACATCCCCCCAAATCTTAATGCTTAAAAATAACCTTTGCTAACATCAGTACATCTCATTCCAGACGTCTCTCGAGCCTGTATCCAGAACGATAGACAGAAAGAGACAGTCATAAATAGAATTATAATCTATTTGCTGTTTAAATTAAAAAACTTATTAAACGTTCCTGAATGAAACAGAGGAAAAAGCAATTTAAAACGGAATTATTTGCTAAAGTTTAATTCTTCACCATAAGCATTTTTCCTTTTAAGCATCCTCTAAGGTTAAGAAGAAAACATTGACTTGAGGTAGAAGTCAATATTTTTTTTTAATTTTACTGTTTTTAAATTTATTTTCCCCACGTTATCTTTTCCCTTTCCTTCCTTCCTTCCTTCCTTCCCTCCCTCCCTTCCTTCCTTTCTTCCCTTCCTTTCTTTCTCTCTCTCTTTCACTTTCTCTCTTTCTTTCTCTCTTTCCTTCCTTCCTTTGCTTCTTTAAATTAAAGTATAGTTGATTTGCAATGTCGTGTCAATTTCTGCTGCATAGCAAAAAGTCATACATGTAAATACATTCCTTTCTTTAATAGAGTATCTTCCCTTATGGTCTATCCTAAGAAACTGGATCTAGTTCCCTGTGCTGTACAGCAGGACCTCACGGCTTATCTCTTCTATCCACACCCTCCCTCTCGGCAGCCACAAGTCTGTTGCCCGTGTCTGTGAGTCTGTGTCTATTTTGCAGATAGGGTCATTGGTGCCATGTTTTAGATGCCACATAGAAGTGCTCTCATGTGGTATTTGTCTTTCTTTTTCTGACTTAAGCCAATTTTTTTTTAGCTTCCTATTTTAATTTTGGACACTATGGAGTGACTCTTCCTAAGAAGGATGCAGAAACATAAGCACAGGTATAGCTTACCCGATGTCCCCAACCCAGGATTTTTGTTACCTAGGTGTTTACTTTTTCTTCGTCACCAGGAATTAATGTGAGCTTCTGGACCACCCCAACCCAGGCTCCTGCATCAAGAATCCGTGATTAAATGGACTCAGTGTCCACAAGGTTGCTTACCAAAGTTTTTCATTCCTTATTTCTTTGTTGTCTCTTACCTGGCAAGACTTGTATCATTAAGTCATTGTTCTAGATGAGCTTGGGGTGCTACTCTTTCTGATTTATTGCACCCTTGACATAAACATTCTTCAAAAATGTTTGCCCTGTTGCTGTCACGCCGAGTACATGAAGGAATGTTCTAGAATTATAGGTCCCTCTCCGTAGACCTGTGAACATCCCTCCATTTTCTTCCTAATGTTTAGTGCTCTGGTGGGAAAGACTGAAGCCACCTTGCTTTTCCCTTGTGTTCAGAACTTGCCCTTTCTCTGCCCTTGTTGCTGAAGTTCAGTAAGATGCAAAGATAATGTCCCCGGGGTGGTTTTTGTCTGAACCAATTCTTCCCAGCAGGGCCGACCCCCTTTCATTCTGTAGATTCAGTTTTTCCTTCTGATTTCAGGAAACCTTTCCTCTAATATGTCGGCACTTTGTTTCTTTCATATTTGTGGATTTCTGTGCTGCAGAGACATCAGTGCTCTTAGTATCGGACGCCTTCGCCCTCCTGGTTTACCTGCTGCTTGTCTTGGTGCTTTCACCTCAGGGTCTTATTTCTCTATTTGGACTGTAATGATGTCAAGGCTTTCTTTTGTGTTAGTAAATTAATTTTCAGCCCCATCAATTTTATTCTTTGATGTTTCTAAATGACTAATTCTGCATGAACATTATTTGGTCTCAATTTGTCTTCTCCCTCTCTCTCTCTCTCTCTCTCTCTCTCTTTTTTTTTTTTTTTTTTTTTTTTTTTTTTTTTTTTACTTTTTCAGGGCCATACCTGTGGCATATGGAGATTCCCAGGCTAGGGGTCCAGTCGGAGCTGCAGCTGCCAGCCTACGCCACAGCCATAGCAATGCCAGATCCAAGCCATGTCTGTGACCTACACCACAGCTCATGGCAATGCCAGATCCTCAACCCACTGAGCAAGGCCAGGGATTGAACCCGTGTCCTCATGGACACCAGTTGGGTTCGTTACTGTCAAGCCACAATGGGAACTCTCTTGGTTGTCTTCTTAGCTCTGTAATCTTCCCATATGCCTCATTTCTTTGAGAAGATCTGTTTGTCTTTGAATTGCTGCTTTGCTGATGTCATGTTCTTAGATTCTGTCCCATGAAGCACGTATGCAGTATTTCTTCCTGTTCCCAGGGGCTTTTTCTTCCAGCCTGTGTTCCTCATCCATCTTTATTTTCCATTTCATGTTTCCTCCTTTTTCTCTCTGACCCCATAACAGGTTCGCATTGGTGCTGTAACACACTCTTTCTGTTCTGTTCTTGAATCCACTTACCCTGAGAGAGTATGGCTAAAGTTTCCCTTATTCTCTTCCCAGGCTTGTTTGTTTGCCTTCCAAGCCACAGTTTGAGGGCTGGAATTTTGTGTTCCAGCTCCTTCTCTGCAGCTTGAGGCCAAGTGAGCTGGCAGGTGGGAGGCAGGTGGGGAGAGCAAAGTTCCAGAACAACCCCAAAGTTCTCTTCCCAGCCACTGTCGATTGATGCCGGGATCCACCCACTATAGGGAGTGTATTCTGGGGGGGGGGGGACCCCTCTGCCTTCGAGCTGTTCCCAGGTCAAAGAGGTGACATGCACCTTTGTCCCCATCAAAGGTGTCAACACTTGTTTGCTCTTCTGTTTCACCCACCTCTCGCCAGCATCTCATCTTACCCGCCTTATGGTCAGAGGAGGAAAGAGCTCCCCATCTTCGTCCACTTGTCTCCGGGTTGGCTACGGAGGATGCAGAGAATTCTGGTAACATGCCAGGACCACATCTGGGATGAGGGGTGGTGATGAGCAGTTCGGAGTCTTACTTATGGAAGAAAACTTTTGTTTTCTTCTCTTGGCTGAGCATTGTAAGGACTCTGGCATTATCCATTCTAATTGTAATAGTTTGCACCTACTAACCCCAAACGTCCAGTCCATCCCAGTCCCTCCCCCTTGGCAACCACAAGTCTATTCTCCATGTCTGTGAGACTGTCTCTGTTTTGTAGATAGGCTCCCTTGTGCCTTTTTAAATGTCTTTTTTGGGCCACACCCACAGCTTATGGAGGTTCCCAGGCCAGGGGTCCCATTGGAGCTGCAGCTGCCAGCCTACACCACAGCCACAGCAACACAAGGTCTGAGCTGCGTCTGCAACCTACACTGCTGCTCGTGGCAATGCTGGATCCTTTAACCCACTGAGCGAGGCCAGGGATTGAAACCCTCATCCTCATGGATACTAGTTGGGTTCATTAGCACTGAGCCACAATGAGAACTCCCCATGGTGCCATATTTCAGATTCCACATAGAAGTGATGGAGTAGCAATGAGGTCCTACTGCACAGCACAGGGAACTATATCCAGTCTCTTGGGATAGATGGTGATGGAAGATAATATGAGAAAAAGAATATATATATATATATATGACTGGGTCACCAGGCTGTACAGCAAAGACTGGCACAACACTGTAAATCAACTATACTCTAAATAAATAAAATCAAATTTAAAAAAAGATTCTGCCATAATGCGTACTTCTTCCATGTATTCCTGTTGTTATTCTCATGACTATTACTGATTTCCTTTTTGGTTAGTCTTACTATTGTTTTCTCATTTCCTTAGGTTGAAGGAGAGGAATTCTGTGATAGTTTCACTATTTTTCATCTTTGCCCAGGAGGTCCTTTAATAAGGACTTTATGAAAAAAGTTATTTTAACAAGGTAAGACTGGAGTTCCCATCGTGGCGCAGCAGAAACGAATCTGAGTAGGAACCCTGAGGTTGTGGGTTCGATCCCTGGTCTCGCTCAGTGGGTGAAGGATCCGGCATTGCATGAGCTGTGGTGTAGGTCGCAGATGCAGCTCAGATCCTGAGTTCCTGTGGCTGTGGTGTAGGCTGGCAGCCGTAGCTGCGGTTGGACCCCGTAGCCTGGGAACCTCCATATGCTCTGGGTGCGGCCCTAAAAGACAGAAAAGACCAAAAAAAAAAAAAAAAAAAAGGTAAGTAAGACGGAACATGGCCCTCGGAGGGAAAGCACACAGCTTACTTACCCTACAGTTAGCTTGGGTGCATCTATGCTAATATGAACCTTTATGCTGTAAAGTGTATATACAGTTGTTCTTGCTTCTCCTCCACTGTGGTTATTCCTTTCAAGTTCTGAGCCCTGGGCTCCCCTTGGGCACCCACATTTTCTTCTGTGGGGTGGAGAGAATGGTGATGGAAGCAGGACCTCTGCCTGGTCTCTCTGCCATCTAATCCCAGCTCTTCCTCGTAGTGAAACTACTGGCAAGTGAGTGACTCCTCTGAGCTTCATCTTCCTCAGACTTTCCAGGGCTGCTGTAAGGTTAGGCGAATGAAGACATGCAAACTTAGGACACTATCTGGCACATGGTAAGGAAGAGCTTCGGCTGTTTTCATAGCTTTGCCTGATTCTAACCATGAGTGCCGATTGGCCAATGAGAAAGATCCCCCCCGCCCCAGCTTATGCTATCTTTGGTGCAGGATGCAACAAGGTTTTGGGAGGGGGAATCACTTCCTTGCTGGGCAGAGCTGACCTCATTGCTGGGCAGAGACATCCTCTCCTGCACACACCTTCAACACACCCTGACAATGTGGGATTACATTCTTTTTTTTTTTTTTGTCTTTTTGCCTTTTCTAGGGCTGCTTCCCACAGCATATGGAGGTTCCCAGGCTAGGGATTTAGTCAGAGCTGTAGCCACTGGCCTAGGCCACAGCCACAGCAACGCAGGATCCGAGCTGTGTCTGTGATTTATACCACAGATCACGGCAACGCTGGATCCTTAACCCACTGAGCAAGGCCAGGGATTGAACCCACAACCTCATGGTTCCTAGTCAGATTCGTTCACCACTGAGCCACGATGGGAGTTCCGGGATTACCATTCTAGAACTAGGAACTTGTCAAGCTTCATGAGAAGGTAGATGTGGGATATAGTCCCACCCTGACAATGTGGGATTACCAATTTTTTTTTTTTTTGTCTTTTTGCCTTTTCTAGGGCCGCTTCCCTCCCAGGCTAGGGGTCCAGTTGGAGCTGTAGCCACTGGCCTACACAAGAGCCATAGCAACGCGGGATCCGAGCCATGTCTACGACCTAGACCACAGCTCACGTTGGATCCTTAACCCACTGAGCAAGGCCAGGGATTGAACCTGCAACCTCATGGTTCCTAGTTGGATTTGTTAACCACTGAGCCACAATGGGAGTTCTGGATTACCATTCTTAAACTAGGAACTTGACAAGCTTCATGAGAAGGTAGGTGTGGGATATAATCCCTTCTCTTCTGTTCACGGTCCCCTTTTAGCTTTCTGTGGTGCCTTTGTTTTTTCTTTTCTTTTGTTTTTTAAGGCCATACCTTTGGCATATGGAAGTTCTCAGGCAAGGGGTCGAATTCCAGCTACAGCTGCCGGACTACGCACAGCCACAGCCACACAGGATCCGAGCCACATCTGCGACCTACACCACAGCTCATGGCAACACCGGATCCTTAACCCACTGAGTGAGGCCAGAGATCGAACCCGCCACCTCATGGTTCCTAGTCAGGTTCGTAACCCACTGAGCCACAATGGACCCTCTTGGGATCCCTTTGTTTTGCACAATGATTCAAGACAATATGTGAATTAATTTGGCTGCATTAATCACTTCGCTATATTTATGTGTATCAAATCACCACATCACACATGTTAAATATGTGCAATTTTTATTTTATTTTATTGGGGTATAACTGACTTATAGTGTTGTGTTCTTTTCATGTGTGCAGCATGACATATACACACTGTTATATATGGAGTGAATGAATAACAAGAGCCTACTGTAAAGCACAGGGAAATCTACAAAATACTCTGTAGTGGCCTCTATGGGAAAAGAATCTGAAATAGACAGAGTAAATGTACACATGCAATTTATTTATTTATTTATTTATTTATTTATTTTGAGGGCTGCACCTGCAGCATATGGAAGTTCCTGGGCTAGGGATTGAATCAGAGCTGGAGTTGCCAGCCTACACCACAGCCACAGCAATGCTGGATCTAAGCTGCATCTGCAACCTATGCCCCGGCTGGTGACCAACACTGGATCTTTCACCCACTGAGTGAGGCCAGGGATCAAAGCTGCATCCTCAGGGATACTAGTCGAGATCTTAACCCACTGAGCCACAACAGGAGCTCCCAATTTTTATTTTGAACAAATGGGATTAGAGACTGGGGTGGGGGGTCAAATAATTTCTCTTAATATCTTGCTTCAGCCCATGCAGGCTCTCAGAGGCTGCTGTGGGTCTAGAGTGTGTTGTATCTCCCCTCTTCTCCAGCTCTGCTAAGATGGTGCCAGCAAGACCTCCTTCGGCACCCGCACCCCCAGCCTAAGCTGCCAGGGCGGGCACTGTGACATCAGCACAGCTCAACTCAGCAGAGGCTGTATATTCATCTCGCTGCTGTGTACTTGACCATCTGTTCATTATGTTGCACCTTGAGGTCTGGGTTCTTTCTTGTTTTCCCAACTGTCTAGCTCCCAGGTTATATAGAAACGCCACTGGATTGGTTGGGACCATGGCCCTTCTGTTTCCCTGATTTGATCCCCAGAGCCTATTCTGATTTCGAGCAGTCTTTCTTTATCTCTTTATCCATTGCTTGCCCTGCCCACTGGGTTGACCCTTGGTGGCTGTGAAGGACCATATTGATGTTCAGAATATATTCATTACCTTCCCTTTTCTGCCTCACGGAAGGTGATAGATGCTTCTCGGTTCTTGGATTGGAGGTATGGCCATGCGATTTCTTTGGTCAAAGGGCGAATGGCTGGCCTGCCATAAGCAGAGGTCTTAAATGCATGTGCATGGTATGGTTTCACTCTGGAACTCCTGCGATCCTCCCAAGAAGACCATGCATTGAGCCGTCACTGCCCTTTCAGCCTAGACCCAAGAACATGGGGCAGATCTGAACTCAAGGGATAGCCTAGAGGCATGGCCACCCACCCTGCAACCTGATAGAGTCATCGGCGAGACCCCTGGTCTCCAGAACCCATATGCCTGAGAGAAAACGCTTGGGGTTGTACGATGCTGAGTTTTGAGGTGGTTTGTTACGTGGCCCTATTATGTCAATAGATGACTGATACATGGACAGGGATGCTAACTTGAAACTTTGTCCCACAGGCCTTGCTCATCCAAGAACAGTCTTATGGATTACTTTTCCCAGCCCCAATCTCTCTCTCTCTCTCTTTTTAAAATTTATTTATTTTTGCCACTGTACAGCATGGGGACCAAGTTACACTTACATGTATACATTTTTTTCCCCACCCTTTGTTCTGTTGCAATATGAGTATCTAGACATAGTTCTCGCTGCTACTCAGCAGGATCTCCTTGTAAATCCATTCCAAGTTGCATCCGATAACCCCAAGCTCCCGATCCCTCCCGCTCCATCCCTCTCCCCCCACCCCCCCCGGGTGGGGGGCCACAAGTCTATTCTCCAAGCCCATGAGTTTCTTTTCTGTGGAAAGGTTCATTTGTGCTGTATATTAGATTCCAGTTATAAGTGAAATCATATGGTGTTTGTCTTTGTCTTTCTGACTTACTTCACTCAGGATGAGAGTCTCTAGTTCCATCCATGTCACTCCCATTTCTCTCCACCAACACATGTGCTCAGTGTCCCAGCCTGTCATGCCTCTGATCCCAACTGGTTTATATACCTCAGCCTACATACTCAGTGGCCATAAGAGATACCAGCACTGCGAGCCCCAGAAATAATCCAACATGAAGCAACATAAGGATGTAAAAACTAAGGAATCTGAGCAAAAGTTCAGGCATGACCCCCTCAGACAGAAGACACAGGAAAGAGGCTTGAGTTGAAGAGCCTTGAAGGCTGCTTATGTAATATGCTCATGCCTTTTGTAGGTAGAGGTATAATTATTTCATTATGTTTTCCTGTGAAGTGTGAAAACTCTCTTTACCAATCCTCTTAAATTAGTTAAATACAATATTCCGCGAGACAGGAGACAGAGCAATGTTAATTGAAAGTGGAGAGGTGTTTATAGGTTGATACGGTGCAGCCAACTGTGACGAAAATTAATGTTTGGGGGTTCCTGCAACTGTCTGATACCCTCAAGTTTATTCTATATTTCCAAGAGCAGCTCCTGGCACCCAGAGAGTCTTGCTCAGTGTGTCACAATTCCAGCATGCCTTGAAGATTTCTTTGAATTGGGTCAAAGAAGATGTGATTTTTTTTTTTTTTTTGTCTTTTAGGGCTGCACCCCAGCATATGGAGGTTCCCAGGCTAGGGGTTCAGTGGGAATAGTAGCCACTGTCCTATGCCAGAGCCACAGCAATGCAGGATCTGAGCCACTTCTTTGACCTACATCATAGCTCACGGCAACACCGGATCCTTAACTCACTCAGCGAGGCCAGGAATCGAACCCAAGTCCTCATGGATGCTAGTCAGGTTGGCTAACCACTGAGCCACGATAAGAACTCCAGATGTGATTTTAATTACATTCCATTTGTAAGTTTGCCTGATGAGGTGTTAAGGACAATGGAGAAATTAAAAAAAAATTATCTTTCTGGATAGATTGTTGGTAAAATCATCGCTGAAGCCTGTCCCTGGTCTTACCTCCGAGTAGAAGGTTGGGGTTTTTCTAAAACACAAATATCATATGAAATCACTTCTATGTGGAATCTAAAATACGGCACAAATGATCCTATCTATAAAAAAGAAACAGACTCAGAGACGTAGAGAACAGACTTGTGGTTGCCAAGGGAGGAGGGGGAGGAAGTGGTGTAGACGGGGAGTCTGGGGTTAGTAGATGCAAACTATTCCATTTAGAATGGATAAGCAATGAGGTCCGGCCGTATAGCACAGGGAATGATATCCAACCACCTGTGATGGAACATGATGGAGGAGAGTATGAGAAAAAGAATGTTCGAAACATTTCTCTGCATATATGACTGGGTTACTTTGCTGTACAGCAGAAAATGACACAACACTATAAAGCAACTATTGGCTCATACAAATAAAATTAAATTTTTAAAAAAGGTTGGGATCGTTCCATCATCTATCCCAGATCACAGGAAGACTCTTTGAGATACTAGTAGTGTGGACACTGCAGGATATTGAGACAAAGACCAGTCAGAGTTAATTCTACCTTTGTTCTTTCTCCAATGCAGGATCAAGTTATCTCTGCATTGCTCCGTCTTGAAAGTGGATTCTTCGACTGTCTAACCAGTCCTAGAGTCCATTATTTACTTGGTCAATGAAGCAAATGTCAGTAGAGAAAGCCAAGACCCCACCTCCCCACCTGAGCCTGTCTGATGCAGCGTGACCAATGACCATACCTACAGAATGAGCTGGCATATTTTAATCCCTCCCCCTATTTTTTTCCCACCTCCCTTAGAGTAGAAATTCTGGGACCATTCCAGCATCCAAACACATCTTTATTCATCTGGAACACCTAAGGTACGTCTGTGTCTATTCTTTTATGGAACAATCTGATTTAAACCCAACATAACTTTCAACAGTAAATGGAGAGATGATTGGATTTTCTTCCTTTGTTATATTTGCAGCCTGTGTTTGGGAAGGAAAACAGAGTTACTGTATAGCTTGCTTAGGAACAGTAGGTAATAATAAGAATTGTTAGGACCATTTATTTCCAATAAGGAAGAACATGGTTACGCGGTGGGGTCCTTGGGTCCAAAGCTGATGTGGGCTATTTTCCCAAAAGACATCATGACCTTCTCTCTCGAGAGCTTTTCAATGGCCATGGCTTTATAGCTGGATCAAGACTGAACTTCCAGTCTTGGACATGAACTTCCTCTGGCCTGTCTTGGACATGCTCATGGTCACATGCCTTTCACTGAAGCTCTGAACTTCGGGACCTCTCTTTGGCCACACATCTTATTGTGAAGATTTTCCACATTGTAATGCTTGGGCGTTCTCTGCTGGCTGCATGGATTTCCTCGAGCTGTTTGGTTCTTCTTAAAGAGAGGTCTCCTAGAAGAAGCCTTCTTTAATCACCCAAGCTAAAACAGCTCCTTCTCCGCCACTGTGACCACATGGGTCCTATTTTATTTTCTTAGGTTCCTGACTGTGTTCAACTTATGGTCCTTGTTCATCTATTTATTTAATCATTTTGGTTTCAGTAGAGTGCAAACACCATGACGTATCTTGTCTTATTGTTTTCTCCTTAGCACCTTGAAGGGTGTTGGCACACAGCAGGTGTTTGATTAAACATTGTTGAAAGAAAGAATTGATGGATGAGTGAACTTGGGTTCCTGTCATTTGGACCTTTTGCAAATGATCTCTTCTGCAAATAGAAATATCATTTTCTTTTTTTTTTGGTCTTTTTTCTAGGGCCACACTCGAGGCATATGGAGGTTCCTAGGCTAGGAGTCTAATTGGAGCTGTAGCTGCCAACCTACACCACAGCCACAGCAACGCCAGATCTGAGCCATGTCTGCGACCCACACCACAGCTCATGGCAACGCCAGATCCTTAACCCCCTGAGTGAGGCCAGGTATCGAACCTGCAACCTCATGGTTTCTAGTCGGATTCGTTAACCACTGAGCCACGACGGGAACTCCTAAATATCATTTTCTTTTTGTCTATGGCAAACATCTCTGTTTCTCAACTCTCCATGGTGCACGACCCTTCTTCACCTTGGTGGTACCTTTCTAGAAGATGCATCTTGTCAAGGCTCCATATTAGATGTGCACCTGGAACCAGCATACGTCTTTCAGGGCTGGTCTGATGAAGATGATTACAGAGTTGGTTGAGAGATGCTGATTACAGAGAAGAAAGAGAAAAGAGAGGAATTTCATTAGGGAAAAAAAAATGGGGGGCAAATAGATAAATTTTAGCAAGGCCTTGAAATGAAAGCCAAGACAGGAGAGATTCACCCAGTAGGTATTTTGGAGAGACCATTGGTGGAAAAATCATGCTAACATGTCCAGATCTGGGACAGCGAGGTGTCTACAACAGGCTCTGGAGAGTGTTCAAAGGGAGGTGAAGGTTGGACTGTTCTGAGGTCCACTAACAGAATACACAGACCCCATGGCTTCTAATTAATTTAGAAGCTAATTTCCCATTTATACAGAGAAAGGTGTAGGGGTTCTCTTTTATCCATAAGCCAATCCCAAAGCCTTTTAAAAACTTCATGCTCAATCCCCAAACTAGTTTCTCTCTCCCCCTCTCTTTTTTCTTTTTGGCTGCACCCAGAGCATGCAGAAGTTCCAGGACCAGGGATAGAACCCGAGTCACTGCAGTGTCAATTCCAGATCCTTAACCTGCTGGCCACCAGGGGAACTCCAGACTAGTTTCTTCGATTCAAGGGCCTTTGTTGCTGGACCCTTGCCAATGCTCCTTTGGAAAACCCATTCCCAAATCCATGTGCCCCAGGAGACGATGAGGCAGGATGCGTCTCTAGCACCTTCCTCGTTCCTCCCATACCATTTGAAACAAGCTTGAGGGCAATCTCTCATCAACAACAGAAAGTTTGCCATGAGATTAGGAATTCCCTATGGCACTGAGGCTGCATACATTGAGGAATTTGATATTTGAAAAGCATGTACATTTAATTAAAAATATTTTATTTTGGAAGTTCCCATTGTGGCTCAGCTAGCGGTAATGAGCGTCTGTGAGGATACGGGTTCGATCCCTGGCCTCGCTCAGTGGGTTAAGGATCCAGTGTTGCTGTGAGTAGGTCTCAGATGTGGCTGTGGCATTGGTCCCCTAGCCTGGGAATTTCCATGTGCTGCAGGTGTGGCCCCTAAAAAGGCAAAATAAATAAATAAAATAAAATAAAATTTTGGTAAAACCATTCATAAATCAAGAATGTCTGAAAAAAAAAAAAAAGAAAAGATTAAGAATTAACCTGCCATTGGCTTCTTGCCCCTGTGTATTTAGAAAATGCCCTGAGGTCTTTAGAGGCCTTTTTACATTATCTTTTCAGCTACCGTAATGCTGGGTAGGAGCTTGACTGTTGTCCTGATAGAGAAGAAGATGCCCTTTCCTCTTCAATACTTCATCTCTGGGTCCACAGATTCATTGGTGGGAGTGGCAGTGGGAGTTCCAAAAATCCTTTTAAAATCAACTCTAAGCTCCAAGATTCTAGACCCGCTTCCTAATGTACGGCTCCTAAATCCTGCCTCTCTCTGGACCTAGACATGGGATAGACATGGAGTGTTAAAAAGGATCTTAGAAGAGTTCCCGTTGTGGCTCAGTGGTAATGAACCTGACTCGTATCCATGAGGATGCAGGGTTGATCCCTGGCCTGGCTCAACGGGTTAAGGATGCAGCCTTGCTGTGAGCTGTGATGTAGGTTGCAAACGCAGCTCAGGTCCCATGTGGCTGTGGCTGTGGCTTAGGCTGGCAGCTGGCCGCTGGCCGCTCCAATTTGACCCCTAGCCTGGGAACCTCCATATGCTGTGCGTACGGCCCTAAAAAGACAAAAAAGAAAGAAAGAAAAGAAAAGAAAAAAATGGATCTTAGGGGAAAACCCAAATCCCAAATAGAGGGCGTGGGGGTGGGGTGGGAACTTGGGTTTATAAAACAAATTGGGGGGGAGTTCCCGTCATGGTGCAGCGGAAACAAATCTGACTAAGAACCATGAGGTTGCTGGTTCGATCCCTGGCCTCGCTCAGTGGGTTAAGGATCCGGCATGGCCATGAGCTGCGGTGTAGGCTGGCAGCTACAGCTCCGATGAGACCCCTAGCCTGGGAACCTCCATGTGCTGCAGGTGTGGCCCTAGAAAGACAAAAAGACAAAAATAAATAAATAAATAAATAAATAATAAATAAATAAAACAAATTAGGGGAAATAATAAATCTCTGTTCTTGAACCTTCATTATTACCTCCTAGGATGAATATGAATGCAGGGGCTCTGGTCAACGGAAAGCAAAAATACCACTTAGGCTTTCGTATTTCAGATGCCAAGTGCTTTTTGTATGTGTCTGTCTATATGTGTGCACTTGGCTTTGGAAACAAGCCCCAGCGATCCCGAGCGTGGTATAAGTGGGCTTACAAAATCTATGCCCAACCTTTGTTTCCATTATCGCCCCCACCACCCCCTTCCTTCATCCTGAGATGCATCTGTACTCAGCTCCCAGGAATATCTAACAGCGATTAGATTCTCCTTGTGCCTACACACCCTCTCCTTAACCTGGGTCCTTCTTTCCTCTGCCCTGAACACTCACGCTCATCTTGGGGTCCAGCTCCCTTTCCTTCTGTCTCCTTTGTTCTTAGCAAGGCTGCTTTGTATGTGATCTAGTGAGTTAGATTATAATGACTTATTCAATATAATTGTTACTATATAAGGGAGCTCTGGCCCTAGAGGTTTTGTTTTTCTTTCTTTCTTTTTCTTTTCTTTTTCTTTTTTTGTCTTTTGAGGGCCACACCTGTGGTGTATGGAAGGTCCTGGGCTAAGGGTTAAATCAGAGCAGCTGCTGGCCCACACCATAGCCACAGCCATGCCAAATTTGAGCTGTGTCTGCGACCTACACCACTGCTCATGGCAACGTCAGATCCTTAACCCACTGAGCGAGGCCAGAGATTGAACCCGCATCCTCATGGGTACTCATCAGGGTATTAAATTACTTACTTACTTAATTTGTTTATTTTTAGGGCTGCACCCATGGCATATGGAAGGTCCCAGGCAAGGGATCGAGTTGGAGCTGCAGCTGCCAGCCTACACCACAGCCACAGCAACACCGAATCCTTAACCCACTGAGTGAGGCCAAGGGTTGAATCGTTTCCACTGTGCCACCATAGGAACTTGCGCTGACCAGGTTCTTACCCTGCTGAGCCACAACAGGAACTCCAGCCCTGGACGTTTTGATGTTTGTTTGGATGTTGGGAAAGAGGGGTTCTTCCCCTTATGGGCTCACGGGTGCTGATTTTTCAATCCGTTACCTTCCTCAGCCTCTGCCAGCTGCAGTCCCCAGCACCTTCTCCAGCAGGCTCAGCCCTGCCCAGTTCCTGAACCAATCTGAACAGGCCAGGGGTCCCATCTGGAGACAGGCCACTAGATGGAGTCTTGCCACCATCAAGCTGCTTCTGGGGAGCCTGGGGCCTCTGTTGCCCAGGATCACTGCCTCTTTCTACCTCTGGGCTTCTGTCTATTTTTCCCTCCTGGCTCTGTGTCTGCTGCCCTGCCACCTGCCTAGAAGGAGCCATGCCCCCTGAAGACTTCAGCCCCCCACCCTCCATGAAGGCTTATTCCAAAAGCCTGTCTGGAGTCCTCCTGAGAATGAATCCACGACCCCAAATTGACTACCTTCCCTCTTCTCTGCTGACATTGCACATCTCTTTAGCCCCAGGCTCACTACCTCTACATGGGCAGCCTTGGAGGTCATGCCTGAGCCATGTTTTGCTGCTCAGAAGCAGCCTCGCTGCCCCAGACTTGGGTGTCTGGGGAAGCTGTTGCAAGGATGGGCATGGTTGGACAGCCCTGGGGGCAAGACCCACGGCATTATTTACTAGCTGTGTGACCTTGGGAACGCTCTTCGAACCTCCATGTTCTCATTCGGAGAATGGGAATAACAGTTCACAGGTTTGAGGTAAGGATTAAACAATGGAAAATTCTTGGTACTGTGCCTGCATTGAGCAAGGGGTCAAAATAGGGAGATGATGATGATGAAAGGGTGGTGGTGGTGATGATGATGATGATGATGATGATGATGATGACCTTATGGTGGTGACGATGGTGATGATGGTGATGAGGATGATGATGAAATGATAGTGGTGATGATGATGGTAATAATAACAGTGGTGGCAGTGATGGTGATGGTAAAGATGACGAGGATGGTGGTGGTGATGATGGTAATGATGATGATGAAATGATGGTACTGATGGTGGTGATAACGATGATGATGAAATGGTGGTAGTGATGGTGATGGTAATGATGATGACAGTGATGGTGGTGGTGGTGGTGGTTGATGGTGATGATGATGATGATGACCTTATGGTGGTGATGACGGTGATGATGGTGATGAGGATGGTGGTGGTGATGATGGTAATGATGATGATGAACTTACGGTGGTGATGGTGGTGATAGTGATGATGATGATGAAATGATGGTACTGATGATGGTGATGATGATGATGGTGATGGTGGTGATGGTGGATGATAATGATGGTGGTGGTGATGATGATGGTGGCAGTGAGGGTGATGATGTTAATGGTGATGACGGTAACAATGATGATGATGATGATGGTGATGGTGGTGATGGTAATGGTGATGATGATGAGATTTATAGAGGTGATGATGGTGGTTATGGTGATGATGATGAAATGATAGTGGTGATGATGATGGTAATAATAACGGTGGTGGTAGTGATGGTGATGGTAAAGATGATGAGGATGGTAGTGGTGATGATGGTGATGATGATGAAATGATGGTACTGATGGTGGTGATGATAATGATGATGATGATGGTGGTGATGGTGGGATGATGAAATGGTGGTGGTGATGATGGTAATGATAATGATGAACATACGGTGGTGATGGTAATGGTGATGATGATGAGATGATAGAGGTGATGATGATGGTTATGGTGATGATGATGAAATGATAGTGGTGCTGATGGTGATGGTGATGGTGATGGTGGCAGTGAGGTTGATGGTGGCGGTGATGATGATGATGGTAATGATGTTGTCAGTGCTGGCTGGTCTCCTTGGATGTTGCTGTCACTGGGATCAGCCTCTTGGCCTTGTTGTTTTGCCCATTTCTCTTCTACTTTTTCTGATGCTCATCCTCTCCTCTTTGGATCCTTACTGCCGACTCGGAGCACGCCCTGCCACCGAGGCTGGCCCCAGGTCCACTGTAGCCTGGGGTCCCTTGGGCAGACCCTGTGCCTTGGACAAGGCACACAGATCCACCTGTGGGCTCAGGGCCCATGGCATCTTGCACACGGAGCTGCCGTAATCCAGCCACAGCACCAACACACTCATATGGCCTTGTATTGCCAACGTTGCTGCTCGGGCATTGCGATGGGGAACATTCAAGGTCAGAACAAACAAACACATAAAATCAATTTTACCTGGGGAACTAGCTCCTTTATGGAGCGGCTGTCTGATACTCATCTCCTTCGCCCTGGCTCAGCTCAAGGGTGGCGCTTCATGGAAGGCTGCTCCCAGGATCTTTTCAGAGGAACAGGACACAAAACAAACACCGCAGGAGTCTGTGTGTGTGTGTGTGTGTGTCTGTGTGTGTGTAGGGAGGTTTTTATGTTTTCTTTCTCTCCTCTCCTGCTGTCAGCCTCCCTCAGTGCTTTTGCTGTTGCTTTTCTCTTCTCTCCTCTTCTTCGATGTGGGGTTGAGGCTGGGGGTGCAGACCTCTACCTGCTTCATGGCCATGGCAGAAGGAGGGGGCAGGCAATGTCACATGTCTGCTTCCATGAGCTTTATCCTACGCCAGCTTCATTGCAGCCTGTGCCCATCAGGAGCGAAGCTGATACAGGAGACCAGGGA
The DNA here is from genome assembly GCF_054392235.1 of Sus scrofa. Lineage (NCBI taxonomy): Eukaryota > Metazoa > Chordata > Mammalia > Artiodactyla > Suidae > Sus > Sus scrofa. Next base: position 19,992,646 of record NC_139385.1, read on the forward strand.
GGAGAGCATTTTTGGAGACAGTGTGCCTTTCCCTTTATGGTGCCCTGAAAGGTGACCTGCCTCCTAAAACTGAAATGAACTTCTGCTCCAAGCCAAGAGGGAGGGCAGTCCAGGCTTCGTGACTCATCTAAGATTTTAAATGAGTCAGTTCACTTCTGGCACCTTAACACGTTCATCTGCAAGGCGGGATTATTCTATAAAAATGGCAATGGGGTGTCGTGTAATATCTGCCATGGCACATGGACTCTGATGGTGCTTATTTTTTTTTTAATTGTGGATTTTTCTGTTCTCCTCCACCAGAGCTCTCTATAGTTGTAGCGGATGAGGGTGACCGAGTCAGTTAAAACCTTAACGATGGATGTTTTCTTTTCTTTTTTTTGTCTTTTTGCCTCTTCTAGGGCCGCTCCCACAGCAGCATATGGAGCTGTAGCTGCTGGCCCACACCACAGCCTCAACAATGCTGGATCTGAGCCACTTCTGCAACCTACACCACAGCTCACAGCAACGCCGGATCCTTCACCCACTGAGCAAGGCCAGGGATCGAACCTGCAACCTCCTGGTTCCTAGTTGGATTTGTTAACCACTGCGCCACGATGGGAACTTCCAAAGGATGTTTTCTTAAAGACATTCACTGCCAAGGATTTCCATCAAAATTAAACATGACTTGAGAGTTTTAAAATATATATATATATATATATATTTGTATGTGTGTATTATATATGTATGTGTATATAATATATATGTATCTATATATTTTGGTCTGTTTTCATAATATTCAGGAATTTTAGTTTATCTGGGAGCAAAAAATCTCCTTTAAGAGTGAAATTCTACAAGGACCTACTATCTAGCACAGGGTCCTCTATTCAATACTGTATAATCACCTATATAGGACAAAAAATCTGAAAAGGAACAGATATATGTCTACATATAACTGATTCCCTTGCCGTACACCTGACACTAACACAACTTTCTAAGTCGACTACCCTCCCATAACATTCATTTAAAAAAAAGAGAGAGAGAGAGGGAGTCTAACTCTGCCTTTCCAAAGGCCACTTCCCTCCTGGAAGCAGGGGAAAGCCTGCTGGCACTTTCTAAGGATGCCAGCCCAGCCTCACAACAGCGCTCCATGAGGGAACGAGGCACAAAGAGAGAAATCAATTTCCCATCGAGGCCTGACACCAAACACGCATGTCCGAGTTGCCTCCATCTCTGAACTGCTGCGGACTGAGAGCTTCTTAGGAGTGAACCTTCCTTCCAGCCCTGCCACTTTCTTGACCCGGGAAAGGAAAATCAAAAAGGATTTCATTTCGGTTCCCTACTTGAAAGCACTCCTCGTGGTATTGTTTAGAGCCTGGCTTGGGCCCTCTCTTTTGAAGAGGCTTCAAACCTCTCTTTTTAGAGGTCCTTGCTGCTGACCACTCATGCCTGGAGCTGGATGAAAGGCCAGCCGACCAATGAACAGCTCAGCATGTTTCCTCTGCCCCCGGGAACCACTTACTGCTTCCCCATCCTCTTCCTGGGCTCCCTGCCCTGGATGATTTTGGAAAATATGCAAGTCCGGGTCCTACCTCTTGACTCGTAACCTTTGGGGATGGGTGGGTCTTAGGTATATGGGCATTTAAAAAATCTTCCCAGTGGAATTCCCATTTTGGCTCAGAGGGTTAAGAACCTGCCATAGGAGTTTCTGTTGTGGCTCCGTGGTTAGCAGACCTGACGAGCACGAGGATGCGGGTTCGATCCCTGACCTCACTCAGTGGGTTAAGGATCCGGTGTTGCCATGAGCTGTGGTGTAGGTAGCAGAAGTGGCTTGGATCCAGCATTGTTGAGGCTGTGGTGTGGGCCAGCGGCTACAGCTCCATATGCTGTGGGGGTGGCCTAGAAGACAAAAAGAACCTTCCATAGTATCTACGAGGATGTGTGTTCGATTCCTGGCCTGACTCAGTGCAATAAGGATCTGGCATTGCTGTAACCTGGGGTATAGGTTGCAGATACAGCTCAGATCCTGCTTTGCTGTGGCTGTGGCCTAAGCCAGCAGTTGTAGCTCTGATTGGACCCCTAGCCTGGGAACTTCCATGTGCCACAGGAAGTTTAATTTAATTTAGTTTTTTAATTTAATTTAATTAAAAAACAAAAAAATAAAATATAAAATAAAATAATCTTCTTGATTGACAGTCACATAACACGGACCAAAAGCCACTGATTTTTTAACTTACTCACTTATATACTTATTTTTGTCTTTTGGGGGCTGCACCTGTGGCATATGGAGGTTCCTAGGCTAGGGGTTGAATCAGAGCTGTGGCTGCCAGCCTACACCACAGCCACAGTAACACAGGATCCGAGCTGTGTTTGTGACCTACACCACAGCTCATGGAAACACCAGATCTTTTTTGTGCATGTATGCATGTATGTATGTATTTTTTCAAGAGCCACCTACTTAAAATGAGCCTTAAAATTCCAGCTCTCACCCTGGTCCAGACTTAACCCCAAACCTAACGGAGCCCCAGTGGTGTCCACTCCCCGACCCGCAATGCCCTCTGGCTGCCTCTTGTTGTCCTGTCCCTCGTTCCTTCTTCCCCATCACCTTTTCCTGTCCTCAGGCTTCTCCACGCTGACCTTCTGCTCCTTCCCTCTCTGTTCCTAGGGCTGATCAACCTTGGACTAAATCACTGACCTTCAGCCTTATGTCTCCTGCAGCACATATGACAGGACCTTCACCTGTCCAGCCTGTTCCACAGTGGTCCCACCATGGTCAGGTCTTGCAAGACCCTGCCCCTATTTTGCAGTTAAGGAAAAACCAAGCTCTGGGATCATATGAAATCGCTGGGCTTCTTACTGAACATCAGCTCAGACCTCCCTCCACAAGCAATTCCAGGTGCCCCCTTCTGACCCGAAGCCCTTCCCCAGCAAGAATGAGCCTCATAATGTGTGTGCCTATTCTGGTTAACGCAGATCTGTTCAAGCTTATCTATTTTAGAGGAAAAAAAAAGGGGGAGGGGGGAAGGCGAATAATTCACAAACTTGGGAATTCCCGTAATGGCTCAGCAGTAATGAACCTGACTAGATCCATGAGGACGTGGGTTCGATCCCTGGCCTTGCTCAGTGGGTTAAGGATCGGCGTTGCCGTGAGCTGTGGTGTAGGTTGCAGATGCAGCTTGGATCTGGCGTTACTGTGGCTCTGGTGTAGGCTGGTGTCTGCATCTCCGATTGGACCCCTAGCCTGGGAACTTCCATATGCTGTGGAAAGTGGCCCTAGAAAAGGCAAAAAGACCAAAAAAAAAAAAAAAATAGACATTGATATAGATGTAGACATCTTTTACCCTGGAAAGAGATTTAGCATAAGGCATTGTCTCAACTGATTTTTTTTTTTTTTTTTTTGTCAAGTTGGCCCACAAAAGTAATCACCATTACAGCTTAAACTTTAATGTGCATGGGAATAACCTGTTGAAAAGTGGATTCTGAGCCTAGGTCTGGGGCAGAGCCCGAGGGTCTGCAGTTCCAGCAAGCTCCCAGGGGATGCTGATACTGCTGGTCTGCAAGCCACATTTTGGACAACCAGCTTAGAACACTAGTCTTAACCAACAAGGAGAAGATGGAACAGACGATGCTCTAGGTCGCTGGGAATGATGGAGGCCAAGGTGGCTGTCATCAAAAGATGCTGAGCTTACCTCTGCTATCGTCCTTTCAGAATTACAGTGAAATTGCTTCAGACAAGTGAGAGACTCTCCTGTTCCCCAGAATCTGTAATGCTATAGTCCCGGTTTCCTCTTCCTCACCCTGCATGCTCTTCCAGCCCCTCCGTGCCCAGCCCACAGCTCTTACCTGGGCTCCATCTGGCACCGTCCTTCCAAGGGTCTATCAGGATGGGTATTGGGGCTCTAAGGTTAAATACCGAGATTCCCCTGGATCTCACCCCAGATGTTCCCTCTGCTTCCCACACCAAGTCGATGCGATTCTGAGCCAGCGCCAGATCCTGCCACTGTCCTCGGGAGGACATCCGTCTCTCTTCTCTTGCCCAACAGCCCTGCAGCCCTGTAGCAGCGCCAAAATGGAGAAAAGCAGGAGCTCCGGTTCTGCTGCTGTGCAGACAGGTAAGAAGGTCAGTGGTGTCTATGGGAAGGGAGACAGTGTCTCCCAGGAACATGAATTTTTCAATGTGTGTGTTCAGAAGTGTGGCAGCTTAAGGCGGACAGGCTGGATTGCAGCCCCCCGACAGCTTCAGAGCTAAAGGATGGTTCTGAGTTTATAATTTAGTTCCACGTGTGGCTTATGTGGCTGCAGAGAATTGGGTTGGTGGGCAGGCAGGAAGGCTACAGACATTGAGTGCCCTCCCAGCACCATGAGTGTTGCATATAGAATCCCACCGAATTATATCTCTATCACTTCCTAAGGTTGCACTACCCTCGATGGAGAGATGAGAAACCTGAGGTTCATGTAGGTTATGGTCAATGTCATACTCATCATCATACATCTATTCTCATTCATACAACAAATACAGATGAGAAGCTACTTTATGCTGGAAGTATTCTGGGTCTTGGGGATACAGTGGCCACCAAGGCCGACATCACCTCTGCCTTGTGAGGTTGCCTATTTTATGTGGGGAGACTGAAAATGCAACAAGGCAACGTATTAAAATCATTCACGGTGAGAAGCCAAATAATCACGGGGCTGAGAAGGAGGATACAAGGTAGAGCTTTACTTTAGACAGAAGGTCCAGGATGGCCTGAGAAGTGAATGAGCAGATGAGTGAAGGTTGAGAGGGAGCCAGTCCTAAGAAGAAGGGGATGGGGTGGGAAAGAACATTCCTGCGGGGTGAACAGCATGTGCCCAGACTGTGAGGGAGCAAAGAGTTCAAGATGCCCAAGGGCCTGGAAGAGGGGTCCTCTGGCTCTTTAATGAGGTCAAAGGAGAGCGGTGAGAGATGCAGCTGGGAGGGGCCAGCCCACAGGTCCTTATAGCCCATGCTGAGTTTGGCTGGCATTAAAACCATTAAAATGTTGGGTTTTACCCACTTCAGGATGTCAAAGCGTTGACTTTTCCCATTACAGCAGTGGTTTCCTAAGGTATATTTTCAAAGCAGTAGAACACTTCTCAAATGAAATCTTGCCAAGATCTTCCCCAAAATGCAAAACAGTGAGGTATTGATCTTGCTTAAGCAGGGTTTTGGGGACCCATGGATCTGTGAATATCACCTCTTTTCCCTCCCTTCAGTAAGCACTGAAACGTCATAGCTGATAGATGGGCAGCTCATTCATTCATTCACTCATTTACTTAGATATTCACTTGCTCAGTATTTGTTAAGCACCACAGTATATGCCAGGCACTGCATTAGGCATAAGGAGTAGAGTAGTGCACAAGAGAGGCACAGTCCTTGGCTTTACAGATTTTACATTCGGCTAAAGGACTTTCATGAAGAACATTCACAGGTGAGGCACAGGAATTATTGAGCATTTGATAAGTTATCATCAAGGAATGAAACTAATGGATTCTAGTCACCTCCTGAGAAGTCATTTTGTCTCCTCCTTTCTAACAGTACATGTGCCTGCTTTCCTTTCCAATCCTGAGATACCTCTACTGCAAAGCCCAAGGAGCATCACTGTTCCAAATATATAGTGGTGTTAACATTTAATTTCATAGTAACTCACAGTGAGTAGCACTAAGTGCTGGGAACCACTCTAAGCAACTCCATGGCCTGGACCAACCCAGGAAGTATGAAGCACAGACTCAGGACTGCACAAAGATGCAGGGCTCCACCTTGCGTCTGGTTCCTGGATTTGATTGGCAGTCAAGGAACATGGATGAGGTGGGATTATGACTGATGGGTCCTAGAGTGGTTTATCCTTCTCTGGGAATGTGGCTTCCTTCCTTCTCCATGGAGTAATAGACATGCCTCAGGTGCTGAGATAACCTGACAACTGTGGGTGGGGTGTCAATAAGTAACAGGTAACCCTCCTTAACTCAGTTTACCAATGAAAGAATCAGTTGACCATCAAACTAACATAATTCATAGGTAGTTGGATATGGTGAATGACAGCTAATCCAACAGGTGATGACATAGGGTTGGCTTCTCTCCATCTTTCATCTGCTTGCCTCTGTGCTGGCTTCATTCTTCACTGTCTATTAGTAGTGGCCGAGCATCACCAGCTCATGTCCTCCTGGCTTTGGAGATCTTGTGAAGAGAGAGGGTTTCATGCATGCAACTCACTGAAGATAGCTGCCATCATGTTTTCATATGTTCACCCATGAACCAATCACTGGGCCAGGCTCCATCCTCTCCATCCTGCCTTGCCATCTTCTTTTGCCACATAAAAATCAGTCTCTGCAAGTAGACCCAAAGATCCGGACTTGTGTCTCCAGCAATTCATTATTTATACATAAGCAAGTCTGAATCTTTGTTTAGGCTGAACTACAACATCAGGTAAACACACACGTGGTTGAGTGCAGGCACGCACACACACGGGCACACACACTCAGAGGCAAGTGTAGCTCGCTGGGTCAATCACGTGTAAAATGTCAGCCTGGCCTCTTGTGAGTGTTTAGAAACAGAATGAAGAGCCCTTGATGAGAAGTTGGGGGAAGGGAGATGTTTTCTGTAAATGTTCTGTCATTGTGCCTGACTTGAGTTTTTTTTTTTTTTTTTTTTTTTTCCCTTCCTCCAGACAATGACAATCTTCTTTCTGCAGAGGGAGGAAAATAAACACATGCCTGTTGGGTAGGTATGTAAAGTAACATAATGGCAGGCATACTGTGTTTGAGGAATCAACCTGGCTTTGCCACATGGCCATGTGAAGCTGTCAGAAACCCTGGTTCATGCCAGACTCTTTTGGCTCAATTTCTCTTTTGTTTGGACGGATAAGGATGTGCCTGCTTTCCTTTGCAATCCTGGGAATCACTCTAAGCATTGTATATTGTAGCAACTCATCTAAACTTTCATTCACCCTATCAGATAGGTTCTATTATTAGAAACGTGCTTGGCCAACAGGTATATGAAAAAATGCTCAACATCACTAATTATTAGAGAAGTGCAAATTTAAACTACAGTGAGGTACCACCTCACACTAGTCAGAATGGCCATCCTTAACGAGTCAACAAAAAGCAAATGCTGGAGAGAGCGTGGAGAAAATGGTATCCTCCTTCACTGTTGGTAGGAAAGTAAATTGGTAAAACCACTGTGGAAAACAGTATGGAGGTACCTCAAAAAAACTAAATAGAGAACTACCATATGATCCAGCAATCCCACTCCTGGGCATGTATCCAGACAAAACATTCATTAAAAAGATACATGCACCCCTATGTTCATCTCTGCCCTATCCACAACAGCCAAGACATGACGCAACCTAAATGTCCACTGAAAGATGAATGGATTAGGAAGATGTACATGTATGCAATGGAATACTACTCAGCCATAAATAAAAAAAGGACAAAACAATGCCATGTGCAGCAACATGAATGGAACTTGAGATTCTCATACTAAAGTAAGTCAGAAAGAGAAAGACAGATACCGTAGGATATCACTTATGTGTGGAATCTAAAATACGGCACAGATGATACCATCTACCAAACAGAAGCAGATCATGGCCAAGGAGAGCAGACTTGTCATTACCAGGGGGGAGTGGGGAGGGAGCGAGATGGATGGAGAATGTGGGGCTGGTGGATGCAAACTGCTACATTTGGAATGGATGGGCAATGGGGTCCTACTGTACAGCACAGGGAACTGTGTATGATTGGGTCACTTTTCAGTACAAGAGAAATGGAAGAAACATTGTAAACCAACTCTACTTTAATAAAAAAGAGTTTAACAAATTTGAAAAGACTCATCTGTCCAGGAAGAAGCCAAGGCACAGTGGGATTAAGCTACTTTGCAAACAAAAGTGGTGACGATGGGCTTAAAATGCTATCTGATACTGTCTTGTGTGTTTAGGGTGTGTGTTGGCCATCTTCTTCCAATATCCAGGGTCTAGGGATGGATCCTCCCTAAAGTGACCCACCCACGTCCCAGTTTTTCTGGGTGGGTTGGGTGAGCGAGAAACACATACAAATATCCCTGCACTTGCCAGTGGATACCCAATACATGCCAGCTGAATCTGGCTGCCAGAGACAGTGCCTTTCCTTCCTCCCTCCCTTGCCTCTTCCTCTCATTCTCATCCCTACTCAGAACAGCTCTGAGGAAATCCTCCAGCTTAAGTAATTGCTTCTTGGAGCCTATAATTGTCCTGTTTTCTAATACAGGCATTTCCACGCAGCCAGAGGCTGCATTGTGAGCCAGGGCTGTTGCTTTGGGAGGTTTTGCTGGTTAAGCAGTTGCTTGGAGGGTCTTCTCTCATTCCTGCGCATTTTTTAAAATCATAATTTTGCAGCTGAGAGCAGGGCTGGGACCCACCCTGACGGCATCTCCCAGAGCCTGTGTTTCACTGACCATGTCTTCTGTCCTCCAGTGTTTTCTGCTGGGCCCTAGTTCACAAGCTCACATCCCTGGCCTCCAAGAGCCCAGCCAGACCCTCCTTCTGTACTTTTGATTCACAGAATCAGAGAATCAAGGTGGAAGGACTCTGAGGAGTCTCCCAGTCCAATGTTTTATTCATGTGTCAAAAGCATTTTTTTAGTGTTTGAATCTTTTTTTTCCCCACCACATTTATATGTAACAGCTAAAAGTAAAGCACTTCAGGTTGAAAGGGTGCCCTGCTTAGCTCCACATAATACCACCTTCACCACTGGGCCCCCGAATTCTCTCATCCTTTCTGTCCCTCCAGAAAATCCCCATGCGGCATCTTCCTTGGAGCTCTGGGTCGCACCTGTTCAAACTCACTGCTCCATGGATTGTGTACTTCCTGCTAACACAGGACCCAAAAGCATCATGCAGCTTCAGCTCTCATGTCCCCAGTGCGGCAGCCTCCTCCCTTGCTAAAATAGCCTCTCCTTAACTGGTTCACCATCTCTGGTCTGCCCCCCACCCCTTATCCACTGGGCACTTTCTACGGTGTAAATCTGGCCATGTCACACAATGGCTTAAAACCCACCCCTCTTCCCTGTCATTTCTTATTGACCTGAGGATAAAGTGCAGACTCCTTTGAAAAGATTCAAAGCTTCTTGTCTGACTGTCCAGCTGCCTCTTTCACCTTATGTCTTACATTGAGCTGGAGGCACTTTGAGCTGGACCTTACATATGCTGGGCTTGCTCCACTTAGGTTTTGCTGAGGGTGGGTCCTCAGCACTCTCCCATTCTCACTCCCTGTACCTTTACTGGCCTCAGCGGGCATCACTATTAATTTCTTCTGCTTCTTCTACACCATTTGGATCCTGTCCCCTCTCTACCCTCAGAGCCCCACGGATTTTTTTTTCAGTCACCCCAGGGGGTGCTCTGCCTTATTTCCTCATTTGTCGCCCTCACGAAATTTTAACCTCTATAAGGACAATGGACCATGGGCATCTTGGTCCCTTCTATATCCCCAATGCCTAGTAATGCTTGGTATAAAAAAGATCAGTGGGGTTTTGCTGAGTATATAACTTACAATCACTGAGCGGTGGGGTTTTGCTCTGAGTATATAACTTACAATCACTTGCCCTGCCCCCCATCCAGTGATTTCCAGGCTCCCTCATCGAATTTGACTAGACCGCTGCCTGTAAATGATGCTTTGCCTGAAGAACTCACCAGCGACCTATAGGTTCCATGATTTGCTTTTCCTTTCCTGACCTTGACCTTCCAGCCATATTCCATGGCTTCTTGGTGGGAATGACAGTGTTCCCAGCTCTAGGAGGGCACAGGTCTCCATCTTTTTGCCTGTGATGGTATTATAGTGCTTGGCAGGTTGTAGATGGACAATAGACATTTGTTGAGTAAAGGAAAAAAAAAAAGGTCCATTCTGCAATTCCTAGAAGAACTCAGGGTCAACATTCCATACAAAATGGGAGCCTGAAGTCATTGCTGCCCAGTACATAAGAAGGGCTCTTCCTTGCCTCCTTGGGCCACTCATAGAATTGCTTTTGGGGTTGAATCTTTCCTAGGGCATAACAGCTTGTCTTGGAAACTCTTCGATGACAATTAAGTTCTGGGCCTGGGAGAGGGCTCCTCGCATCTTCACTGCTGTGTCCTCCCTCCCTCCCTCTCAGCACCTGCATCATAGACCATTCAAGAAGCGCAGTGTCCTGCAAGAGGAGAGCTTTCCGCTCTTAGGAGAATTTATTGCAGAGATTAGATGCTGCCAAACCCTTCAACATCAGGTCCCATCTAAACACACTTGGGAACAGAAATGAAATTCAAGTTGTCCCTTTAGACGGCTTTGGCCAGCTTCAGAAAACCACTGTCTATCCTGGAGGATTGATCTGCAGGAAGAGGGTGGGGAAAACCTGAGCCTTTAGTGACAAGGCACATCTCTGCTGAGTATCTCCAAATAGCCCAGGCAAAAAATTCGTTAAAGGGAGGGAGGTGCTGCTGCTACCCTTGCTTACCACCTGGGGACCCTCATCTTCAAAATTCCCCAACATCAAGTCCCCCTAGGAAATCAAGATAATTTTATAGAGTAATAACGTGATGAAATAAAGTAAGCTGAAGAGTGTCTTCTTTAAAAGTGGGAAAAAAAATTTATAATGTGTCCATCAACCTTAACTAAAAAATTAGAAAAATATGACAAAAAGAAATAACATATAGAAGACAAAAAAGAAAGTTCACGTCATTAGAATACTTAAATGGAGTTAAAAAATATGAAAGGGTGTGTAGGAGTGAAAGGGTCTCAGGAAGAAGTGGTATGGAACATAAAATGAGTGGATTTCGGTAAAAGAAAGATCTAGGGTCCAAACACAACTTGGCTACCTTCTAGCTATGACCTCTCAAAATAATGTCTCTTGGCTGAGCCCCCTTACCTATCTGTTAAGTGGGTTTAGGGATATTGCAGTGTACGTTTCTTGTTTCACATCTCAGTGTTCCTCTGGGGAAACAGCCTCATCCCACTCATCCTCTTGGAAGAAGTCAATTCTTACATCCCAACTCAGAGAAGGGCACATGGCCCAAGTCTGGCTTATTTCCATCCAGGGTGGGTTAAGGATTGTATTAATGGAACTGGTTTTTCACTCTCCCTGCATGTGTGCCGTTGCATTTCTCTTACCCAAAGGGGGGATTGTGACCTTGGGGCTGGCTTGTGATGTGTTTCGGCCAACTGGATATGGCAGAATGACGGTGACTCACTGCTCTGATGAAGTCTGGGGTGCTTCCACTTGCTACTCTTGTGCTTCTGCCATCACCATGAAAATATGACTTGGCTGGCCTGCTAGAGGAGGAGAGAGACATGGAACAGAACGGAGTCACCCCAGTTGTTTGGTACCAAACAAATCTCCAGATATGTGAGTAATACCACCAAAAATCACTAGGGCCGTAGGCTGACCCACAACTGACCCCAGATGCATGATGGATAAATATATTTTCATATGCCACGGAGGTTTTATGGTTGCTCACTGCTCAAGATTTTGGTAGCAGTAGAAAACTGATATAGGCGTTCCCACTGTGGCTCAGTGGGTTAAGAATCTGACTTTGATGGCTTGGGTAACTGCAGAGGTGTGGGTTGGATCCTTGGCCCAGCATACTGGGTTAAAGGATCCAGGTTTGCCACAGCTGTGGCTCAGGTTGCGGCTGCAGCTCAGATTCAATCCCTGACCCAGGAACTTCCATATGGCATGAGTGCAGCCATAAAAAATTAAAAAATAAACGATAAAGAAAACTGATGTAGACTGTGGGCTTATTTCAGCCAGTCATAGTCAGGATATGGACTATCAATGGAACAATCAGAAGAACGATATTTATTTTTTTATGATAGATGCTATGCTGGCAAGACACAAGCTAGAGCAGTTGGAAGAAAATATGTCAACAAAGGAAAGCCTGCCTGAGACTGATGTTAACACAGAAGGATCAAACGTAAAAGATGCGGAGGAAGGAGTTCCCACTGCGGCTCCATGGGTTAAGGACCTGGTCTCTGTGAGGATGCAGGTTTGATTCCTGGCTTTGCTCAGTGGATTAAGGATCCGGTGTTGCTGCAACCTGTGGTATAGGTTGCAGATGTGGCTTGGATCTGGTGTTGCTGCAGCGGTGGTGTAAGTCTCAGCTGCAGTTCTGATTTGACCCCTGGCCAGGGAACTTCCATAAGCCACAGGTTTGGCTGTAAAGTAAAATTAAAAAAAAAAAAAAAAGGTGGGAAGAAAGGATTCTGTGTCTTTTTGTCCTGGATCCAGCCATATCTGAAACAACTATTATTACTAGACTTTTCGGTTAGAAAGAATGATCTCTTCTGATTTTTGCGAGAGTCAACTTAGGTTGGATTTTTTGACCCTCATGATCCATCCAATATCTAAAATTTAGAGGCTCAAGAGTTGTAAATATTTCTCAGGTAGAAAAACAGTCTAGAAAAACATTGCCATGACGTTCCAAGCAGTAATAAAAAAAAAAATAGTTTCTCTGCTTCCTTGTGCATTTTACCTTCCAGAGGGCCAAGGGCTTGGTAAGTACTTCTTCTGAGTTGTAGACAGGCAGTGACTGCTGCCCCTACTTGGAAACAAGAATGACTCAGTCCTTATTCAAGTTTGGTGACAAGGACACAGCCATTCGATGAAAGAAAGACTCACTAGGTTGTTCTGCATGTCAGCGATTTAACTCCCTGCATCCATGAGAGAAACCAGCTCTTTTAGACCTGAAGGAGATGGCCAAGATGATCTCATCAAAGACTCGTGGTTTACCAAGGAGGAAACTGAAGAAGAGAAATGGAGTGGGCAGTGCTGGTAGAGCCTTGCACCCCATCCTAAGGAAAGACAATGGGCATTGAGATGAGAGAGAAGGAGATTGGAACCCAGGCTGTGTTACCTGTCTCTTTGACCACCTTGGGCAAGCTGTTCAACGTTCTTGGATCTCCATTTCCACCTCTGCAAAATGAGGACGCCATGCCACACAAGATGAAAATGCATTACTCACGGAAGAGTTCTGTTTAATATATGCATGCTCTCTCCACTTTGGGAGGTAGAACTTAATGTGCCTTATCTCCCCCGAACCCATGTCAAGGGTGGGCTTGACTGAGTGGCTTGCTTCCAAAGAAGGAGATATGGAAAAGGAAAACATTGTATCTGGACAGTGAACGAGCCTGGAAAACACTATCTTAACCAAGTGATGAAGGTTAAGATCACTGGTAGCGTCATGTGGTTATCACGTCCCCCCTGGATACAAGGTGATGCACAGAGCACCTCACCTCTCTTGTCTCCTCCCCTCAACCCCCAAACTCTAGTCTAATCATAAGAAATACATCAGACTACACAAGGGAACACTACCCAGCCATTAAAAAAAGAACAAGATGGGAAGCTGCTTGGAGTGTTCTGGAATTTAGGGCATTGAGAGAGACGGAGAGGGAGAGAGAAAGAGAGAAGAAGGAGGAGGAGGGGGAGGAGGAAGTGGAGGAGCAGGAGGAAGAAGAGGAAGAGGAAGAAGAAGGAGGAGGAGGAGGGAGGGAAGGGGAGGGAGGACAGATCAGAAATCTGAGCATATGACGTCAATGATGCTTATTCCTTCCCTTGATTGGTTCTGATTAAACGCCCACCTCCAGTCATTCTCTTTCCCTTTCTTCCAGGAAAGAAGTAGAGATGCAAAGTCAGATTTCAAAAAAAGAAGTTAGGGACTCCCACACCCACTCCCTAAGCCAGCCCTGTTTTGGGCAGGACACATGGTCCCTCCCCGAGAGCCCAGTACCAGGTAAAGACTTGCAGGGGGGTCAGATCACAACAATCAAAGCTTCAGGAAAAGAAAAATAAATACTTTTTTTTGTTGTTGTTTTTTAGGGCCACACTCGTGGCCTATGGAGATTCCCAGGCTATGGGTTCAACTGGGTCTATAGCCACCAGCCTACACCACAGCTACAGCGATGCGGGATCCAAGCCAAATCTGCAACCTACACCACAGCCACAGCAACACCAGGTCCTTAACCTACTGAGTGAAGCCAGGGGTCGAACCTGCCTCCTCACGGATACCTCGTGGTTACCCCTGAGCCACAAAGGGACTCCAAAATAAATATAATTTCAAAATATATTTTTGCCATTCCAATTGTTTGATGTCATACATAAGAGTGACTAGTGAAGCCATCAACAGGCAGTTTGTGGGACATTAATAAAAGGAACATTTGGCAGGGCCCCCTCTGTAAGAAATAGAAGTTTTCCCATACATGGCTTTGGGTACTCTTCTCTGACTCCATCTCTGCCCTTCTCTGTGCAACGATGCTGTTTTCCCCGACTTTGTGTTATTATTCTATCTATTCACTTCGCCCTTTGTGTTTAATCTTTCATTACCAAAAAATGATCAAATATGCAGAATATCAGAAGGGATGGTGCAAATGAATTCAACTGAACTGACAGGGTAGGTGTATATACTAGAGGAATGTGGCACTATATCCCCACAACTGGATTCAGCAGTCTTTTAACATTTGGCCTTAATTTTTGCACCTGCATGTCTTGTGAAGCCATCATTTCAGAATTTAATTTTGTAAAGTACCAACTCCACACAGAAGAAGAGGCTGGCGTGGTGTATCCCATCAACTTTGGCGTCTTCAATTTTGGGACCGTCTCATTTCATCCATTCCTTTAATCGCACCACGCCTCATCCACCCACATTCTGGATTTGTTCTGAAGCGAATCCCAGGCATGATATAATTTCCTCTGTAAAGAGGTCAGTCACCGTCTCTGAAAGATCCAGCCAACATGTGCACATGCGTAACCGAATCACTTTGTTGCACAGCAGAAATGATCACATTATAAATCAACCATATTTTACTATAACTTTAAAAAATGAAAAAAATAAGTAAAACATTGACCTGGCCCCCCCAAAAATCACAATGTCACTCTCACGATCACCCCTAAAATAGTAACACTCTCTGAATATCGCCATGCACCTAGCATTCAAATGACTTCATTCCCTTGATTCTCACCCTTCCTGCCCCTCCTGTCATCTGTGTTTTTTTTTTTTTTTTTTTTTTTTGGTCTTTTTGCTATTTATTGGGCCGCTCCCGCGGCATATGGAGATTCCCAGGCTAGGGGTCCAATCGGAGCTGTAGCCACCGGCCTACACCAGGACCACAGCAACGCGGGATCCGAGCCGCGTCTGCAACCTACACCACAGCTCACGGCAACGCCGTGATCGTTAACCCACTGAGCAAGGGCAGGGATCGAACCCGCAACCTCATGGTTC
Source organism: Sus scrofa (assembly GCF_054392235.1). NCBI lineage: Eukaryota > Metazoa > Chordata > Mammalia > Artiodactyla > Suidae > Sus > Sus scrofa. The sequence goes on from NC_139385.1 coordinate 20,007,845, forward strand.
CTAGTCGGATTCGTTAACCACTGCGCCACGATGGGAACTCCCTGTCATCTGTGTTTTTACAGCTGCTGTCTTTGAATCCCTACAGCAGATTTGACTGCTAATGGTTTAAGTCACAATATTCTTCTCCTTTTTTTTTTTTTTTTTTTTTTTTTTTTCCGGTCTGGTTTTATTTTCCCCAGTGTAATTTGCTTAGGAAAAATCTGGGTTATTTCTCTTGTATAATTTCCCTCAGTCTGGATTTTGCCAAGACAGCTACATAGTGCCATTGAAAGTGTTCTTCCTTCCCTTTGGTTTTCTGTAAACTGAGTGTTTGCGACAGAGGCTTGATCAGATTCAAGTTTGGTTCTGGTGAGAGTATTTCCCAAGTAGCATGGCTATGGCTCCGCAGGAAGCATATAACCTCCAGTGGTCCCTTTATACCCACATCAAGGAAGCTCTGGTGTTAAGTTACATGATCGACCCATTATTAAATCACCAACAGCTCTCACCTAAAAGGTGTCACAGCCACTGGTAACCATTCTGTAAGGGTTGGGCTGAATCATCGATTTTAAAAGAAGCTGGGATACCAACCCCATTGATCTTTCCGTGTTTGCAGCGTGCAATGCCCCGAATAAGGACATTATTTTCATAACGCAACATAATTACTCTACCTAATAAAATTAATAATTATTCTCTAACATTATTAGAGCATCATTTCTTCTTCTTCTTTTTTCATCTTTTTAGGACCGTGCCCACAGCACATGGAGGTTCCCAGGTTAGGGGTCAAATCAGAACTATAGCGGCTGGCCTACACCACAGCCACAATGATGCAGGATCTGAGCTGCATCTGCAAGCTACACCATAGCTCATGGCAACACGGCAGCCTTAACCCACTGAACGAGGCCAGGGATGCCTCATCCACCTCACAGATACTAGTCAGATTCACTTCCGCTGACCATGATGGGAACTCCGAGAATAATTTATATTAAAATTATTTTTAATCGTTTCTATTAAAAATTTCCCAATCAGCCTCATTTTGTAACACTGTTTTAAATTTGAGAATAGTTTCAGATTTACAGAAAAACTGGGAAGATGGTACAGGGAGCTCTCATACACTCCACATCTAGCTTCTCCTATGACTCACACCTTACAGTGGTGTAGTATTTTTGTCACAATTAATGAACCAGTATTGGCACATTATTACTAACTGAAGTCTACACTTTATCTGGATTTTTTTAGTCTTTACCTAATGTCTTTTTTTTTTTTTTTTTTTTTTTTTTTTTTCCCGTCCTACCATCTTATCCAATTTACCACCTTACATTTAGTCATTGTATCACCTTAGGTTCCTCTTGGCTGGGACAGGTTCCATTTGTTTTTAATTTTCCTTTTAATCTGGAATTGCATCTCTTCTCTTGTCTTGTAGAATGTCTCACATTTTGGTTTGGTCTGTGTATGTCCCTGAACTTGTGCTTATATCCTTTGTACTTCCTAGAAAGTCGAAGTTCGAATGAGAGGCTCCGTTTGATTCAGGTGAAACATTTCTGCCTAGAATATTTCATAGGTGAGGTTGTGTCCCTTATTTGCTGTCCCACCATGGGATGGAAGGATTAGGATGGAAAAGACAGGAGAAGGAAAGAGAAGACTCATAGGTAGGAATGAGAAGCCCAAGCCTGATGTGGAGTAAGCCTCATCTCCCACAGTTCAGGAGACGCTGTTCCAAATGCCGCTTATGTCTTAGTCTTCTTTCCCATAAAGCTTCCTCAGTAATATTGACCCAGTTCTAAAACTGTATGATTGGGAAGATTCTGTTGTTTTATTTTCTTGTCTTGGAATATGACTGGATGAATTTACAGAGTATTCATTCAGGGCAGAATTCACCTATCAAAAAAGTTGCATGTATTTGAAGGAAAACTTTCTGAATTGCTGGGGCAGGAATGACACCTCTATGAAATGTTTTGATATAACTTTGCAAGGGTCTCAGGCTTAATTTATGTTTCCTTTTACTCATTAAAAAAAAAAAAAAAAAAAAGCAAGTGGAGGGAGTTCCCATCATGCCTCAGCGGAAACATCCAACTATCCATGAGGATGGGGGTTCTATCCCTGACCCTGCTCAGTGGGTTAAAGATCTGGTGTTGCAGTGTAGGTCACAGATGCAACTCAGATCCCACGTTGCTCTGGCTGTGGTGTAGTCTGGCAGCTCCAATTCCGATTCAACCCCTAGCCTGTAAACTTCCATGTGCCATGGGTGTGACCCTAAAAAGAAAAAAAATAATTTAAAAAATTTAAGAAGCAATGGAGGAGTGCCTGTCATGGCTCAGTGGTTAATGAATCTGACTAGGAACCATGAGATTGTGGGTTTGATCCCTGGCCTTGCTCAGTGGGTTAAGGATCTGGCATTGCATGAGCTGTGGTGTGGGTCGCAGACGTGGCTTGGATCCGGCATTGCTATAGCTGTGGCATAGGCTAGCGGCTATAGCTCCAACTGGACCCCTAGCCTGGGAACCTCCATGTGCCGAGGGAGCGGCCCTAGAAAAAGGCAAAAAGACAAAAAAAAAAAAATGCAAATGGAGGGAGAGTTCCCATTGTGGCTCAGCAGTGACAAACCCAACTTGTATCCATGAGAACTCGGGTTTGATCCCTGAGCCCCCCACAGTGGGTTGTGGATCAAGCATTGCTATGAGCTGTGGTGTAGGTCACAGAAGAAGCTCAGATCCCAAGTCGCTGTGGCTATGGTGTAGGCTGGCAGCTACTGTTCTAATTTGACCCCTAGCCTGGGAACCTCCATATGCTGTGGGTGAGGCCCCAAAAGACACACACAAAAAATTATAATGTTGGTTATGGGAAGCTATGCATATGATAGAATAGCATAAAACTACATACACACAAACAAATCAGGGTATGAATGGAGATGTCTGAATAATTCAATGGGTGGTACCAATGCCCATTTCTTGATTTTGCTCTTCTCCTACAGTTAGGAAAGATGACAACAAGAGGGAGGCAGATTGAAGGTGCAAGGGCTCTTCCAGTACACATCTTTGCAACTTTGTATGACTCTATAATTATTTCAAAGAAAAAGTTTAGAAAATTAATGGGAACAATTCATGCACTGAATTTTGTGGCCCGTGCCGAAGGACGAGATAAAGAAAGGAGCTAAAATTTCAGAAGGGAAGCGATGCAATTATCATTATTTGCAGGTAATATGGCTGTCTACTTAGAAAATAGGGTAAAACATGTTTTGGACTAGCATAAGAGTTCAGAAAGATACAGTATAAAAGATTAATACATACTATGCACAATAACAGCAGCAAAAACAAATTAAAATACCTAGGAATCTAATTTATAAATGTTGCACAAGCCCAGCAAGAAGAAAACCACTACATTTGCTAAAGGATGCAGAAGAGAAACAAAACTGAAAGAAGAGACGGATATCTCTACTTATTAGTTAAAGTTTAAAAGGCAGCTTTTTGTCCTTGGTTGTGAGGACATCAGGGGGCAATTAGTGAAATCTGAATATGATAATAATGTTATATCAATGTAATTTTTTAATTTTGATAACTACCTTACCGTTATGTAAGAAAACATCCTGCTTTTCAGGAAATACACACAGCAGCATTTAAAAGTCATCTCACTTTGCATCTGTTAACCCCAAACTATTGCCTTTGCAATGGATCCGCAATGAGATCCTGCTGTGTAGCCCTGGGAATTATATCTAGTCACTTATGATGGAGTGGGATGGAGGATACTGTGAAAAAAAGAATGCATACATGTACGTGTGACTGGGTCACTTTGCTGTATGGTAGAAATTTAACAGAACCCTGTAAACCAGTTATAACGGAAAAAATAAAAATCATTACAAAAATAAAAAATAAAATCTAACCCAAGAATTAAACAAAATAAGAAAAAAAAAGTCATCTTAGTCTGTTCAGGCTGCTATAATATGCCATAGATAGGGTGGCTTATAACAGAAGAAAGGTATTGCTCACATTTCTGGATGCTAGAAGTGCAAGATCAGCATGGCCGTGTGACCTGATTCTGGTGAGGGTTGTCTCCTGCAGTCTTTTCGTATCTTCATTCACCAGAACAGTCAAAGGACCCCTCCTAAGCCTCTTTTATAAGGGCACTAACCCTATTCACGAGGGCTCCATCCGCATGACTTAATAACTATCCAAAGGCCCCGCCTCCTAAAATCATCACCTTGGGGGTTAGGATTTCAATGTATAAATTTGGTGAGGGGGGCACAAACCTTCAGCCTAAAGCAGAAATAATGGATGTCATTTTTGTAACTTTCAAACAGTTTAGAAACTAATAGTGGTAATATAACCAATAATAATACAAATCCTTATTGGTATGTGTTTTTTTTCATATCGCTATCTCTAGAAACAGTGAGAATGTGATTTGTGGCATCTATGAAGGATATATAGAGATTCTTTTTAACATTTTTATAACTCATCTGTTATTTGGGATTATTTCACAGCACAAAAGCTTAAAAAAGTAGCCAATAGAAGAACAATTGTGTGTTCCCATCGTGGCTCAGCGGTAATGAACCTGACTAGTATTTATGAGGATGCGGGTTCGATCCCTGGCCTTGCTCAGTGGGTTAAGGATCCAGCATTGCTGTGAGCTGTGATGTGCTTTGCAGCCGTGGCTCGGATCCCACATTGCTGTGGCTCTGGCATAGGTCGGCAGCTACAGCTCTGATTTGACCCCTAGCCTGGGAACTACCATATGCCACAGGTGCATCCCTATAAAGACAAAAAAAAAAAAAAGAAGAAGAAGAAGAGAAATAATGTAGTGATGAAACAGGGGGACAGGGAGAAGGGAACCGTAGAGTGTGAGTGAGCTAAATGATAACATTTACTATCAAGGAGACATAAGTATTTTCTAAATATGGCATTTTAATAAGTGACCATGGAGTTTCCGCTGTGGTGCAGGCTGTTGAAGATCTGGTGTTGTCTCTGTGGTGGCATGGGTTTGATTCCCAGCCTGGTGCGGTGTGTTAAGGATCCAGCTTTGCCACAGCTGTGGCATAGGTCACTGCTGTGGCTCGGATTCGATCCCCGGCTTGAGAACTTCCATATGCCACAGGTGACTCGGATTGGATCCTGGACCTGAATATTTTCGTATGCCATGGGTGTGGCAAAAAAAAAAAAAAAAAAAACCATGTCTGCATCATACCTTGTTATAAAGGTCGTGTCCAGAAGAAATGATAAACCTTGGCAATTTAAAAGGGCATTCATGGGTGATTGTACTTAGGAGGCAGAAGAGTGAGGACAAAATTTTTCCTATTTTGTCGTTATTTTTTTCTGATCTGTTTTCTTGTTCATGCCTCATGCTGATAAAAATTGTACTGGCTGGTTAGCAAGCAAAGGATGAATTATTCAATGACTGCTTCTGGCGTAAGTAACTTAAAAAATAAAAAGGTAACCCATTTGGGGAAAGTTTGGGGGGAAAAAGAAAGGTATGTACTCTTGGTGGAAGAGGAGCTCAGCATTCCTGGAGAATAACTGGGCGGTACATCCACCACATTCACAAAGTGTGTGCTTCCTCCTCGACCCCCAGAAATCCTCTTATCATTTATCCTCTGTTGAGACATTCCCAGACTGTGAAGAAAAGATACACCCAGAGATCTCCCTTCCGGCGGTGTGTTAGCACAATAACAACAGTGAATCTAAATGCTCAAGACCAGGGCATTGCTTAGATGAATTCACAGCACCTCCGTGGAGCAGCATTAGGATTTGAGTTTAGACTATTCAGCAATGCGAGACATCATTAAGGTCAGTTGCAGTATTTACACTTGTTAACAGAATAGCATTTCTAGTATGATGTTTATATTGTTTTGAGAAAGGATGTATTTTCATTGCCCAAAAGGATGGAATGGAATATGACAACATGTCAGCAGTGGGATGTGTGCTTGTGTGTGTGTGTGTCTGTCTGTCTCTCTATCTCTCTGCATCTTCTGGGTGTGTTATTTTTAACATTTTTACCTTTTGGCCAGCAGGAAAAATACTTCTTCAGGTAAGAACGGTCTAGTGCTAAGAAGAGAGGTGTCCAGGTAGGGTGTTGTTTTTGTTTTCCTGAAAAATATCTCAGGAGTCAACCCATTACTTTAAACACCTCAAACATCTCCATGTGACCACATGGGATAAATCAATGGTGGAATTGACTGTGTCTATGGAAACCATGCATCTGGGATGGATGGAAAGTAACTTTGTTTGCCATCCAGCCAACCCCCCTGACTCCTCTCTCCCCTTGGACAGGACCTCAAAGTGGCCCTGCCTCCAGCAGTGTTCCTATTTGGAACTTTGAAGGTATGAGTTCCTTGCCCAGGGCCAACATGGCGCCCCTTCTGCTCTTCTTCACCTCTCATTCCTTCATTAAATAACTTATACTTTCAACATATGCTTGAGCAGACACCTGCTGTGTGCCAGACACTGTGCCAGTGCAGCTACTATATGGAGAAGAGACGCTATGGGGCCAAAAATGGAAACAGTGAACCACTTAAGGAATTGGCTTGTAGGAGGCTGTTAGGTTGTTCTACAGTTGGTTAACACACAGAGAAGTCAAGAAACTTCCCCAAGGTCACACAGCTAGTAAGCAGAGAAATGAAGCGGAGAACCCATCCTTGTCTGACTTCAAAGTCCACGTCATGTATGCTATGTGGTACAATCCTCTTAGACCTTCTGGATGTTTTAATAATTCAATCAGAATATATTACATATAATATGGATATTATATATAATGTATATGTATAGTTTATATCAATATATATCACTATCATTTTCTATCTACTCTAGGCATTGCCTTATTTTCAGTACACATAAACGTCCTTAATTTTTACAGATAAGTTTGATTTCCTGTGTGCCCCTAGTCTAGGCATTGGGGGCGCTGTGTCTATCTAAGAAATGCCCATCATAGAGGTATTCTGGACTCAAAAAAATAGCAGTGAAATAGGAGTTATCCTGACATGGAAGGGAGATCCCTCAGGCTGCGCTTGTCTCAATCTCCTTTTCTGCAAAGGCTCTAACTCTTGACTCCTGTTCAACTGTGGGCCAGCATTGCCCCATGGCTAACTCTATTCAGACTTTTCATCTCCTGTTTGTGCTCACAGGATTTGGCTCCAAGCAGGATCCGTGGAGTAGCAGAGATAGTTCTATGTCCACCTTGTTTCCTTTTCCTCCTGGGCACACAGCTAGATCCCACTATCTAGCCTTCTTTGTAGTTAGTTAGGGCCACCAGACTAAAATGTGCTCCAGAAACTGTGGGCAGAAGTGATGCAGGCCCTACTCTGACCAGCCCATCAAATCCTTTCATGTCATCATCCACACTCTCTGGGGAAGCCACCTGCTATAAAAGAAGGAGGATTCCAAGAGTCTCGAGAAAGATCTATAGGATGGAAGAGGCCTGGGTCCCCGAATGACTGTGTGGAGCAGACTCTTCTGCATACCCCTCTGTTCTATGAGAAATAAGCTTACTGTGATTAGCTGCAAAGATTTTCGGGATTACTGGTACAACCACTATGGAAAACAGTATGGAGGCACCTCAGAAAACTAAATACAGAATACCATATGATACAGCAATTTCACTCCTGGGCATATATCCAGGCAAAACTTTCATTCAAAAAGATACATGGACCCCTATGCTCCTTGCAGCATTATTCCCAAGAGCCAAGACATGGAAACAACTTAAATGTACATTGATGAATGAATGGATTAAGAAGATGTGGTACATGTACACAATGGAATGCTACTCAGCTGTAAAAAGAACAAAATAGTGCCATTTGCAGCAACATGGATGGAACTAGAGATTTCTCCTACTAAATGAAGTCAGAAAGAGAGAGACACACACCCTATGATATCACTTAGATCTTGAATCTAATATATGGCACAAATGAACTTTTCTGCAGAACAGAAATAAATTCATGAACATGGAGAACAGACCTGTGGTTTCCAAGGGGGAGGGGGAGGGACTGGGAGGGACTGGCAGTTTGGGGTTAGTAGATGCAAACTATTGCATTTGGAGTGGATAAGCAATGAAGTCCTGCTCTATAGCACCGGGAACTCGATCCAGCCACTTGTGATGGAACATGATGGAAGACAATATGAGTTATATATATACCACTAAGTTACTTTGCTGTCCAGCAGAAATTACAGAACATGGCACATCAACTATAATAAAAAAAAGTTCTTAACAAAGATTTTTGGGATTGCTTGTTATAGCAGTTAGTTCACCCTGACTGATAGAACTCACCTTCTATTCCTTTTGGGTTGGATCTGGATCCGATGCTTTCCCTGTGTTCTTCCAGACAAAAGAGTTCAACTGCTGGCTTTCAACTTGGCCTTTCTCTGCTTAACATCAATAGAGCAAGATGAAGATAGGACATTACTCATTTCCTTTCCATCTTGTTTACCTGTTCCACATGCTTTGAAAGTGTTAATGTTTTAGAAAAGACAAAGAGAGCAGTTTAATGCTCAATTACCATTTAATGGGAAACTAAATAATTAGGAACTCTGGAACAAGAATGAAAGCAAATCTTATTCTTTGCTGCCTTGTATTCTTTTGTATTTTTTTAAGGTTTTATTTATTTATTTATTTATTTATTTATTTATTATTTATTTATTTAAAAGGCTACGCCTGCAGCATATGGAAGTTCCTGGGGTAGGGGTTGATTTGGAATTGCAGCTGCAGCCTGTGCCACAGTCACAGTAACACTGGATCCGAGCTGCATCTGCAACCGACACCATAGCTTGTGGCAATGCCAGATCCTTAACCCACTGAGTCAGGCCAGGGATTGAACCCGCATTCTCCCAGAGACAACATCGGGTCCTTAATCTGCTGAGCCACAACTGGAGCTCCCTTTTGTATTTTTAAAACTTGGGACTGTGTAATTCATTAAAAAAAAAAAATACATACTTTGGGAGTTCCCGTCATGGCGCAGTGGTTAACAAATCTGACTGGGAACCATGAGGTTGCAGGTTCGATCCCTGGCCTTGCTCAGTGGGTTAAGGATCTGGCGTTGCCACGAGCTGTGGTGTGGGTCGCAGATACAGCTTGGATCTTGCGTTGCTGTGGCTCTGGCATAGGCCAGCAGCAACAGCTCCAATTCGACCCCTAGCCTGGGAACCTCCATATGCCACCAGAACAGCCCTAGAAAAGGCAAAAAGAAGGAAAAAAAATACATATTTTGAAGTGCACAAAGGCATCCCATTATGGTTTCACTTTTTTTTTGGGCACAAACCTAAAACGATTGATGATTTCATCTTAGACTCAGCATACAGTCTGGCATGAAGTAGGCAGCACTATGTAGGGATTAGAAATGCAACTCCAGAATCAGACAGACCTGGGATAAAGTCCTGCTGCTCCCAATTATTATCTGTGTCTCCACGAGCATGTTTCTTCATTTCTTCAAGCCTCAGCGAGGACCTGTGTCCTAGGATTGCTGGAAGGACCACATGAGACAGTGGGTGCCAACGTGACTTAGTCTGGGGCTGACGTGGAGTTACGGCTTCAATAAATGTTAGCTGTTGAAATTAGGCATTGAGTAAATGTTTTTGAATTCCTGCTGAACTGAACAGGCATGTCTTGTTCAAAATAAAACAACCACACAAAAATATAACCCAGAGACATCCACGCAGCCAGAATTAGTGCTGCCTAGGTGAGTTTGTCTGAATGTATTTTGACGGTAATACAAACAGCCACAAAACAGTGAGCTGCCAACACCTTTCGTTTACGCTGGCCTTCTTGTCCTATTTGGCGTTTATTGATAGCCATTTAAAAAGAATGTTCATTTCCCACGCAATCGCATTTTCAGAAAGAGGGAACAAGGAGGGGAATCGGTATCGTGAGGGGGAAATTTTATTAAGAGGTTATTTACTGTTATTGATACATTGCACCAAGAGTCAAGGAAATGCACCAATCGATAGACGCCCACATCAATGTTTAATCTACTTCTAGCCCTTTGCTGGAGTATTTAATTAGCTTGTGATTGGGAAAATTGCATGGAGTACACAAAGCGATGAATGTTCTGGAACTAAAGACAGGAGTGCTTATTTGGCTCCCAGCATCTTAGGAAAAACAATGGCTGGAAAATGGATTGATGTGGTACAGAGAACTTAAGACAAGCAAGACAAGGGGGAGAGTTCCATATATTCATGGATATGAAATCTCACTCTCACCCTATGGGGTTGGTTGCTCTCCCCACCTTGTAAAGGAGGAAATCAATATCAGTGTAGGGATCTTAAAACGTTTGCTCTGAGTGTCCCTCTTGGGTCTCTGCCTTCCCTTGCATCAATTCAAAGGACGTTCATATGTCCAGGTCATTGGCTTGGTCCTATTTTACCCATCATTGCTCCAGAGGATGGCAGGAATTGGGGAAGAAGGGTTCATATGGCCATTCTGGGGATTCGACACGATAGGCAGCATAACGGTGTCTCAAAGATGACCACGTCCAAATCGCCAGAAGCTGTTGACTATGCGAGGTTGGTTACATGGCGAAGGGGGATTACATTAAGGAGGAAATTAAGATGGCTCATCAGTTGATCATGAGACGGAGATGATCCTGGATTATACAGGTGGACTCAATCTGATTACCTGGATCCTTGTAAGTGGAAAAGGGAGGCAGAAGAGAGAGGACCTATGTAGCTGAACCACCCTGACTGCATTTTGTCAGCTCCATCACAGACCGGCAGTCGTGTCCCCTCTCCTTTCTGTGGGACTGAGCTTTAGCCTGATCACAAGGAATGCGCCTATACATTCCCCCTCAGCTTCTCCCCTGGGTTTTATCTGATGTGAAGACTGGGAGGATGGCTTTTGCTGATGCAGATGGTTACTGAACGTGAGATCTTTTCTTCCCATTGACATGGACATGCGTCTCCCTTGGTAGTCAGATTCACTTTTAGCTTTGGCCCCTTTAAATCCTCCTGTACCTTTTTCAGTGATGCTGAGTGTAGCTGCCAATGCCCGGAGATCATTGTCTGCTAAATTTTGCCCATGTGTAAGTTATCTGCAATAAACTTCATAACGGTACTTTATGAAACTGTTTGTGTCTTTTTTTTGGGGGGGGTGTCTCAAAGTTCCTTCTCAGTTAAGGAGATATCTCTGCCATCCAGCAGAACCAGAGGGATGGCAGCATGAGAAGGACTGAGCCTGAGGTCGCTGACTTTGAAGCTGGAGGAAGGGGCCACAAGCCAAGGAGTATGGACAGCCTCTCAGATGTGGAAATGGCAATGGCAAGGAAATCGGGTTTCTCCTGGAGCCTCCAAAAGGAACACAGCCCTGCTGACACCATGATTTTATCCCAGGGAGGCTGTGTCAGACTTCTGACTTGCAGAACTGTGATTTATAAATCGTGTATGTTTTTTAGCTTGTTTTATTTTTTTCTTTTTAGGGCTACACCCAAGGCACATGGACATTCCCAGGCTAGGGGTTGAATCAGAGCTGCAGCTGAGGCCTACGCCACAACCACAGCAACACCGGATCCAAGCTGCATCTTCAACCTACACTGCAGCTCACAGCAATGCAGCATCCTTAACCCATCACACAAGGCCAGGAATCAAATCTGTTCTTAACATGATGCACCACAATGGGAACTCCAAATCAGTGGTTTTTGAGGCCACTAAGATTTGGGTGATTTGTTGCAACAATAGAAGACGAATACAGACATCCTCTTCTAGGCAGTACCAGTGTTCTATTTGTCTTTGCAATTGAGTTTACTCTTCATGCAGTCCTGACTGCCCCTTAGAAGGAGACATTTCTAATCTGATTGGGTCCCAGTGCAGGACAGTGCCTGGGCCATGTTTTTTTTTTTTCCAGTGGGTGGGCCACTCTAAGAGAAAAGGTAGTTGATGCATATCTCTGAGGCTTGTTTCTGCTTTCTACCTCTCATAGAACACAAGGCTCAAATGTAGTGCTAATGGATTAAGAAGATGTGGTACATGTACACAATGGAATACTACTCAGGCATAAAAAAGAACAAAATAATGCCATGTGTGGCAACATGGATGGAACTAGAGACTCTCATACTAAATGAAGTAAGTTAGAAAGAGAAAGACAAATACCATATGATATCACTTATATCTGGAATCTAATATATGGCACAAATGAACCTATCTACAGAAAAGAAACAAATTCATAGACATGGAGAACAGACTTGTGGTTGCCAAGAGGGAGGGGGAGAGAGAGGGATGGACTTGGAGTTTGGTGTTAGTAGATGCAAACTACTGCCTTTGGAGTGGATAAGCACTGAGATCCTGCTGTGTAGCACAGGGAACTCTATCTAGTCCCTTGTGATGGAACATGATGGAGGAGAATGGCAGAAAAAGAATATATATATATATATATATGTATATATATATATATATATGACTGGGTCACTTTGCTGTACAGCAGAATTAACAGAACATTGTAAATCAACTATAATTAAAAAAGACATTTTTTTAAATGTAGTACTAATGGGAGGGAAGTCTGCCCAGCTTTCTCTACTTTCCTGCACGTGTGCACTCTCACCCCTTAGGGCCATTCTCCGATGCCAATGGCCCGCTCGTGGCCTTATTGGGCTTAGGCTGAGGGGGAGAGGGAGGACCCTGAGGGCCACCGGCTTAAACCATAGGCTCCAGCTGGTTTATCCACATGGTCCACGCTGGCCTTTGGGGCGCATGTCTAGCTTATATTGAAGTAGTGCTTGGATCCCTTATTTTGTTTTATCCCTTGAGTTCATAGCTTCCTTAGGGCTCCCATGGAAGAGATGTTTGTGGTTTGGGACAGTGTTTAGGCATCTGACTCAAGACCATCTCCATTCACTGAGATTCCACCTTAACCCCAAGACAGAGTCACTTGTGCTGGATTCCTTCCTGGTCCACTAGCTAAGGGAGAAGTCTGCTTACTTTAGTGTCTGATAGCCTCTAGGGGGTGCTTAATGGGTTTTTTCCTGTTCCTTTGCTTTTCAGGGCCTCACTCTCTGCCTATGGAATTTCCCAAGCTAGAGGCCGAATTGGACTTGCAGCTGCTGGCCTAGGCCACAGTCACAGCAACACAGGATCCAAGCCACATCTAAAAACTACATTACAGCTCTCAGCAACAGCAGATCCCTTTTTTTTTTTTTTTTGGTCTTTTTGCCATTTCTTGGGCCACTCCCGTGGCATATGGAGGTTCCCAGGCTAGGGGTCGAATTGGAGCTGTAGCCACCAGCCTACACCACAGCCACAACAACACAGGATCCGAGCTGTGTCTGCAACCTACACCACAGCTCACGGAAACGCCAGATCCCACTGAGCAAGGCCAGGGATCGAACCCACAACCTCATGGTTCCTAGTCGGATTTGTTAACCACTGAGCCACGACGGGAACTCCCTACAACTGCAGATCCTTAACCCACCGAGCGAGGCCAGGGATCAAACCCACTTCCTCATGGATACATTTTGGGTTTGGAACCCAGTGAGCCACAACGGGAGCTCCAAGGGGGTGCTTAATTGTTGTCAGCCATCACAGCCAGTTATTATTTCAGCAACTTGAAAATAGCCTAAATTTTGCTATGTGTTCCTTCCTACCCACACTGCCTTGCATATGTTTATCACGAGAGGAAATATTTATAAATGCATGGATGGATGTGTCCACTGCGATTTCCAAGTTTCCGCACCTGGGTCTCACGGGAGCACTCGCTTGCCAGTGGGATCGCTCCCTCTGGGCTCTGCTGTCTCTCCCTGGGCGCCTGGCACGGCCCCTTCCGAACTGAGCATCCTGTCTGTTATTCTCCAAGGGCCCCTCCCACTGTCTGCGGGGCTGGAAGATCTCTGATGCAATCGGTTCCATCCCTGTGCTGAATTACCTTGTTCCCGCACTATCTGTCAGCGAGAAGGATTTATTGGAGTGTGGAGGGGGCAGAACGCTTCTCGCGGGGATTTTCATCTTCCCTTTGCACACCCGTCCTGCATCACCCCTCCTCCCAATCCCCATCCATCAGCTGCCCTGAGTAGATATACCACCTTCCTGGCTCTCTAGTACCTTTGCTTCCTTTGAACCAAACACAGGTAAAGGGGTGGCGGAGCAGGTGCGCAGTCTGGTTTGCGTGGGCAGGCGGAACGCTCCAAGGCTCTTTAGGAAAGAACCTTCTTCTCATTCACGGTTCTCCGCGGCTGAAATACGGTTGCTGGGAGCACAGCAAAGAGGCCCCATCGTCTTTTCCCGACGGAATTGAGCCATCTTTTTCCTAGTTGCTGCCTGCCACCCAGGCTGAAAGGTTAATCTGTTCCTCTTCTCAACTAGTGCATTTATCATAGGCAAGTGGTCTGTTGTGGAAAATATTGATCAAAGGCCTGCCAGGTCCTCTGCTGGGTTGAAATTGAGTGTTGCAGTCAATCAATGGCTTGGCACTCGGTGTGAAGACAAGGCAGTGGTCTCCACAGGGTGCCAGGCTGACGGATGGATGGCGGAAGGATATTGGGAGGTGGATTTTCCGGGTTGGCTTAAAGGGAAAAATACGATCAGCATTGCTGGACCAGGATTGCGAAGCTCTGATGGGTGATCTTGGGAGCCTTAAAAGCCCACATGTGGCCAGGGTCTGTGGGTTGACACAAGAGAAAATGGTCTCAACGACTAAACTGGTCAGAGCCTAAAGGACTACTTGATGAAGATTTGGCGCTCAGGGTATTAAATTCAACATAGGTGGGAGAAATGGGCTACACACCCCACAAGTAACTTTATGTTTCCAAAAATTCTGACCACCTCTTTGCACAAAGGATGCCTTCCTTTAGTTCTAACTCTGGGCTCCTATCAGTAACTTGAATCTCTCCCTCCCTCCCCCACTTCTTTCTTTCGGATTATCTACCGGCCTCAAATTCGTGCCACCCAATAGCTACTCTCTGCTAGGCATTCTTTCTACCCAATAGGAATAACGAGAAGGACCAGGGCATTCCCTCTCCTCCATCTGCTCCCATCCTTGTGTCAAGAAAGACTCATTAGTGGGAAATTGTTGTACAACTCACTAAGCGTTCTGGCTGAAGGATGACCAAGATGCTGCAAATGAGAGGGGAAGACATATTCTGCTTAGGGGGGTAGCATAGCCAGGAGGGCTTCAAAGAGGAGGTGGACCTTAAGTATTGTCTTAAGGAAGAACTAGGAAGGTCTCTGGAAAGGCAATGTGGGGTGGAGCCGGGAGTGAGCTTGTAAAAGGAATCATGGAGGCAAAGGCCAGCAATTGATTCAGTATTGACGGGTGTGAAAATCTTTGGACAAGAGAGGTAGACTGAGACTTTCTTTCTTTCTTTCTTTCTTTCTTTCTTTCTTTCTTTCTTTCTTTCTTTCTTTCTTTCTTTCTTTCTTTCTTTCTCTCTCTCTCTCTCTCTTTCTTTCTTTCTTTCTTTCTTTCTTTCTTTCTTTCTTTCTGTCTTTTTTCTTTCTTTTCTTTTTCTTTCTTCCTGCCTTCCTTCCTTCCTTGCTTCCTGCCTTCCTTCCTTCCTTCCTTCCTTCCTTTCTTTCCTTCTTTCCTTCATCTTTTTTAGGGCCACACCTGCAGCATATGGAAGTTCCCAGGCTAGGGGTCGAAGAGGAGCTGCAGCTGCCAGCCCACACCACAGCCACAGCCATGCAGGATCTGGGCTGCATCTGTAACCTGCACCACAGCTCATGGCAATGCTGGACACCTAACCCATGGAGCGAGGCCGGAGATCAAACCTGTCCTCATGGATACTAGTTGGGTTAGTTACCGCTGAGCCACGATGGGAACTCCTAGACTGAGTCATTAATAGAGGGTTTGTGTGACAAGCGGAGGAGATTATGGTGAGAAGTGAGTGGGAAAAGGTAAGTGAAGGACTTAACCCATTGCTTGCCATAAAGCAGGTACTTCAGATATTTTATTTCCTGTCACAGTTGAGATTATTGGTTGTAAGTGACAGAGAGCCATCAGGGTCTCAGCTGGCAGCAGATGGAGCATTCGATTTGGGTAATACGAGTGGGATTTAATAAAGAAACTATTTATGCAAGTGTGATGCAGCTGTAAGGAAAACCACAAGGGATAAAATAATGGGGTACTATTACTACTCCTAAGTCTGAAGTGGCAAGAGAAAGAAGCTGTTACCATATTGGGGGTGTGGGGTAGAGAAAGAGAAGCAGTGAGCACAAGGCCATGTGTTACCTTTGGTGAGGCTATTTAACCCACTCTCAATGATACAGCGATCAGGTAGCCAGGAAATAAACCCCTGGCCTCACTCGCTCCCCTCCCTCCAATACCCTGCCAGTGCTCCCTGTTGGCCAAATTCTACTGGGAAAGCCTTAGGAACTGGTGAGGAAGTCCATACAACATCCCAGGGCAGTGACCAAGGTGGAGCAGGGAGGCCAGTGAATCCAGATGGAACCTAGGCAGCCTGCCAGCTCAAATTGAATCAAGCCAAAGAGAGATTGCCTCAGTTTAAGAAGCTGGCGCTGTCCTCAGGCATTGCTGAGACATGGCATCTCTTAGTCCTGCTCTCCTAGGAGATGGCTAGATTTTCAGACCCTATAGGATGGTTTGACACCTCGGGGCTCGCTCACCTCCAACGAGCTTTGAACTCCAAGAGTTGAGAGGAAGTGCCTTTCCCGTACGTTTCAGCAATAATCCAGGCCCAGGCTGTGTCCTACTTCCATTGATTATTCTGGACCTCACTTTCTTCATTGTTTATTTGTTTGTTTGTTTGGGATGCTCCTGCAGCATGTGGAACTTCCTAGGCCAGGGATTGAACTCGAAGCCACAGCAGCCACAACACCAAATCCTTAACCACTAGGCCACTGGGAAACTCCTCCTCATTGTTAAAATGAGAAGAATGAGAATTTCCCCTTGTGGCTCAGCGGGTTAAGAACCCAACATGGTGTCCACAAGGATGCGGGTTCAATCCCTGGCCTCATTCAATGGGTGAAGGATCTAGCATTGCCACAAGCTGTGGTGCAGGTCTCAGTTGCAGTTTGGGTCCAGTGTTGCTGTGGCTGTAGCCTCAGCTGCAGCTCCTGTTTGACCCCTAGCCCGGGAACTTCCATGTGATGTAGCCATAAAAAGAAAAAAGAGAGAGAGAGAGAGAGAGAACAATGATATCCACTTAAACCAGATGGAATAACGGTCAAATTCATGGATTTTGGAGCCACACTGCTTGGACTTAAGTCCCAGGTCATAACACCTGCAGGATAGTGACCTTGGCTATGTCTTAATCCCTCTGAATGTCACTTTCCATTTCTGTAACATCATAGTAGCACTTACCTCATAATGTAATTAAGCAGCAATTTAGGTAAAATAACACATAAGAATTCTTTTTTTTTTTTTGTCTTTTTGCCTTTTCTAGGGCCGCTTCCCACGGCATATGGAGGTTCCCAGGCTAGGGGTCTAATTGGATCTGTAGCCACCGGCCTACGCCACAGCCACAGAAATGCGGGATCCAGGCCACTTCTGCAACCTACACCACAGCTCACGGCAATGCCAGATCCTTAACCCACTGAGTAAGGCCAGGGATGGAACCTGCAACCTCATGGTCCTAGTCGGGTTCGTTAACCACTGAGCCACGACGGGAACTCTACATGAGAATTCTTAACAGACATCTGAAACCTAGTAAGTATTGGATAGATATCAGTTGATGCTGTCATTGTTACTAGTTTTATTTTTCATCCTTAGACTCTATTCAGGTGAGAAAAACCCTTTGAGTTTTCAGTTTCAGCTGCCCTGTAAGGAAGGCCTCTCTGCTATGCTAAGAGTGGTACCCAGGTGTGCATTTCTAATCCCCAGTCATGAGAGAGAAGGAGGATGTTAATTTGCTTGGCTTCTTGCATCTCATTCTATCCTTTCTTTCCTTTCCTTTCTGGGCAGCATCTGCGGCATATGGAAGTTCCTGGGTTGGGGTAGAACCAGAGCTGCAGCTGCAGGCCTACGCCACAGCCACAGCAATGCCGGATCCAAGCCGAATCTGCAACCTATGCTGAAGCTTGTGGCAATGTCAGATCCTTAACCCACGGAGTGAGGCCAGGGATCAAACCTGCATCCTCATGGCCGCCATGTTGGGTTCTTCACCCACTGAGCCACAACGGGAACTCCATTTCTACCTTTCTCAATAAATGTATTCCCTGTTGATTCCAACTCTCCCATATTTTCAAGAACACTCTGATCAGCCCTAGTGGTTTGTTTCTCTTGCCTTGGAGAGGCTGGGGGCAGTGACGGCTGGTCTCTTCCTCGGTGCCCGCGAGTTCAGCACTCGCTGTTGGAGATGCATCCCTGAGACCATGAGAGCGTCTGGCAAGAGCCCTGGTATATGTGACTGGCATGTTAATATCACTAGGCTCCCCGGGTCGGCCTCCCACACTCAAATGGACTTCCTTTCCCTGGGAAATGAGCATGCTGGGAAGAAAGGGGAAAAACTCTTCTTTTTTATTTTCTTTTGCTCTGTGAGAAAACCAATTGTCCATGAAATCAAATAAAGGTGAAATACATATTAAAATACGGTGGGCCTGCTAAAATCAGTTAGATGAAATAACCAAGCTCCAAAGTAATGCCAGTCCATGCCTCCGAGATTTATAATCATATTACACTGCTTGTAGTTTGGTAACAACAACAACAACAACAAATAAGTGTGTGAGTTTAAAATATGATTCTGGGCAGCCTAGTGTAGTGGGGAAAAAAACACCTCTCAACAGGAAATTAGGTGGCCCGATTCCAGTCTTCATCCATCCAACTCCACGCCGAGAAAACATTCATCCACCCCCATGCGGACATCCCCTGGAAACCTCAGTTCTCTCATCCTCATCCATAAGGAAAAGCTGTGGGGCCAGACGTACTCTAGAAAGTACCCCAACTTCACATTTGGGGGGGTTCTTTCTATTATTGTTCAGTGGTTGAGAAAGTTCAATGGGATTTTCTCTCTTGAAATCTCAAGTGATGGATGAAGCCAGCTGAAAGGTTGGCAACTCACCACACTTAAACCTCCTCTGGGTACCAGTGCCTCTTAGTTGCCGTGAAGTGGTGGCCCACCACTGTTCCAGCAAAGGAGACACGTTAAGCTAGGCCTGTTTATGCTGCATACGTACAGGTAGGATGGGGACTCTTTCCAACCTCCACTCCATCAAGTATCCAGGGCCAACCTTCATCAAGTTCTCAGACATGAAGCATAGGCTCCCCCGCCCCCCATTGGGGAAAGGTGACTGGCTGGACAGAGCCAGACTGGCTGTAGACCCAATAATGGAATGGACGGATCCTAGCCCTGCTGGATGGCCAGTAGGTCATTGTATGATGCCCTGATTGCTGTTCTCAATGAGACCCACACTGATGGCCACTAGAGCTGTGGGCAGGCTCTCAGCCACCCACGGTACAAGGAATTTCCCAGGCTAAGAGTCAAATCAGAGCTGTAGCTGCAGGCCTACACCACACCAGCCCCAGCAATGTCTGTGACCTACACCACAGCTCACGGCAATGCCGGATCCTTCACCCACTGAGTGAGGCCAGGGATTGAAGCTGCGTCCTTATGGATACTAGTCGGTTGCATTAACCACTGAGCTAGGACAGGAACTCCCATACCTTCTGTTTTAAAAATGATGATATATGAGGCTCAGAGAAGTCCAGGCACTTTCCCAGAATCACACAATTGATATCAGGTCAATAGCCTCAAAGACTGCTCTTTCTGACTACATCAGGGATTATCAGTCTTGGTTTGGCATTATGGATATTCTAGGCCAGATAGTTCAGGGCTGTAGGGGCGGTCCTCCACCCTGCAGGGTGTTTGGCAGCCTCTCTGGCCCTTCTCACTAGATGCCACCCCAAGTTGTGAAAACTGGATGTCTCCAGACATTGCCAAATATTCCCCAAGGATACAGTCACCCTGGTTGAGAAGCACTGCGGTCAATGCAGTGACGGCTATCCAGACTTTGTCCCTTGCCAGCTGTGTGACCATTGGGTGAGTATGCCACTTCCCTAAGCCTCAGTTTCCCCATCTGCAAAATGGGGCTTAAACCCCCCATGCCTCCCTACAGCACAGGTGTAGGGTATGTAGCTTAGCCACTGCCTGGTACTTTATAAGTGCCCCATACATGGTAGTTAAGGCAGTCTCTCTCACCAACCTGGATATAATTTTACACAGAGGATTTCTCTCTCTCTCTCTCTCTCTCTCTTTTTTTTTTTCCTTTGGGCAAATTAAAGGCACACTGAATTGCAGATGAAGACAGGCATTTGAGGCCACTCCCATTTGCCTAATTAGTACAACTCCATTGACAGCCAGGATCCTTCAAAAGATGCTCCCTGGGATGTGGGTCCTCTGCAGAGCTGGCTGGGAACTTGGAACAGAGTCAAATGTCCAACATCAAACATTGCAAATCTCAGAAATGAGGCCATGTGCTCCAACAGGGAGCTGTCTCTGTAAACGTTCCCGTGCTTATGAAATTCCTGCTGTAACCACTTTAATGGGACCCGCCTCCCTCACTTGGCTAATCACAGCAGCACAGCTCTGCACTGGTTCTGTCTCGAGAACTGGATTCCCAACCAGGAGCTCCCGATTCTGTTTTTCTCAAGTCTTCGAGACGAGACTCCACAGATGCGATTGCTGGTGCTTCCTGTCTTAGACCCAGTCCTAATCAATAGCCCCCATTCTGGCCCAAAGATGCTTGGAACAAAGCCACCCTTTCTGATCACGTACCCATTGTCCCTCTTTGTCCACCTCTGTCTCCCCAGTGCCCAGCACATGGCCTGACACTGAAGGGCTGCTCAATAGGTATTGAATTCCCCAGTCACTGTGCTGAGCATCAGCCTTGCCCTTTGGACCTAGTGATCCCCATCAGATGCTGCATCCAGGACCCCAGAGGTAAAGCCTGGGGACTGAGGTGGCCTCCAAGTTGCAAGTGTCCCAGCTTCTCCCCAACAAGCCACCATGTCAGAGGTCATGGTTTTCCGATCTGCCTGTGATCGTTTCATCTAACCAGGTTGATGCTTTGGCAGGTGGCTCATTGGAATAGTTTTGGATAGGACACTGACTCTCCAATTTGTTCCAGTCTCCATCACCGTAGAGCTAGGGGCAAGCTTTGATATTTCCTACCCACCTCCTCTAAGCATCTGAGTTGGGATTTGTGATAGGACAGACGCCCCTCACCCATAAGGAATTCCTAAGAGGCTGTTCCAACTGGAATCCAGGTTTCCCAAGCCTGGTCCTCGATATCCGCATGGGTTTCTGCCCATTTGGCTGGAGTCCTGGTCCATCATAAATTCCTGTCCTGTTTTGTCCCGCTTCCCTCCCATCCGCCCCCCAACCAGCTTTCTTTCAGCTGATGGTCAACAAAGGCTGAGCAGAGATATGTCAGTGCGGACGAGGGGGAGTCCCAAAGCACCTCTTCCGTCCCTCTTAACCTTGTCTCTGATTCTTCCAAATAGCTCTGTGTAAGAATGGATCTCCCAGAACTATGGAGGCTGCCTTCCACGGAGAATATCTGGAAGGGTCTCTTCCAGAAACCCAGATATAGCAGGTTCCGAATGATCGGAGGACGTGGTGATGACACTCTCCAATTCAACACAGAGATTGTGTCTCCCTCTGAACTCAGGTCTTAGACCACATGGGCGTCGAGTCAGTCAGTGCCCCCCACTCCAGCACAGTCCTAACCAACACAGCCCCTGCTCCCTCTCCCCACCAGTCCTGCATTTCATTCCCAAGATGGCCATGGAAAGGACCTATTCCAGGGTGACCTGAATAATCCCAGATTGAAGAGGGTGAGGAACAAGGTGGGGCATCAGTGCTGACTAGGGTGGGAGGCCATGGGCATAAGCCAAGGATGTTCAGAGCCAATGCTTGAATCCCCTTTTTCCTTAAGCATAAGCAAACTCTTTGCATCACCTTTGAGGGGAGCATATTATAATCCAAGCAACAATAGGCTGTGGCGATTCCCGGAGAACAAATGTCCCAGAGCACAAATGGTTATTGCTCAGAAACAAGGTAAATGCAGCAAAAATCCCATTTTAATGAACTTGAAGGAACGCCAGAATTTCTATGTCAACGGGAAGTGGTGCCTGTGGAAATTATGCCCAATATCTTGCAGGGCTTGCTTGATACTCAGAAGGCTGCTTTTTTAGGATAATAAAGTAGTAGTACTTAGAAGATACTCAAGCCTAATCTTATTTTAGAGGTAGGGAGACTGAGGCACAGGGGATAAGGTATCAAAGTGGCTACTGAAAGGAGTCAGGAAACCCAGTTTCATATGTTGCCTCTTGACCTTGGGAAAATAATCTTCTACCTGTAACTCCGTTTCCCCATCTGCAAAATTAGAAAGTTAGTTGAAATATTTCTAAATTGGAATTGGAGGGTTGGAATAATTTCTCAAACCCCATGGTCATGTCTATTTAGAAATTCTTGAAGTTCCTGCTGTGGCGCAGTGGGTTAATAATCTGGCTTGTCTCTGTGGAGGCTCTGGTGTGATCCCCAGCCTGGTGCGGTGGGTTAAGGATCCAGCATTGCTGCAGCTGTAGTGTAGGTTGCAGCTATGGCTCAGATTTGATCCCTGGCCCAGGAACTACCATATGCTGCAGGTGCAGCTGCAAAGAAAGAAAGGAAGAAGGAAAGAAAGAAACCCTTGACCAATACTGACCAGACCCACTATGGTATCTGGTCATTTAAAGATGCAAAACCCAGAGTTCCTATGGTGACTCAGCAGTAACAAACCCAACTAGAATCCACGAGCTTGAAGGTTCATGTCCTCACTCAGTGGGTTAAGGATCTGGTGTTGCCTTGAGCTGTGGTGTAGGTTGCAGATGAGGCTCAAACTCTACATTGCTGTGTCTGTGGCATAGGCCAGCAATTGCAGTTCTGATTCAAGCCTGGGAACTTACATATGTTGCAGGTGCAGCCTTAAAAAAAATGCAAAATACAAACTGGACTTGCAGCTTCTGCTCGTGTAGCCTTCAGCTGTTTAATGGAACCTTGTATTCATCCTTCTATAAGTCTCATTAATATCTTCTTTCCTTAAATATGCTAATATGGGCTAAGATTCCAGTAACTCTCTGAATACATTAGCCTGCTTTCACTAATAACAGAGACCCATTTACAGTGCCTTAAACAAATTAAGAGCATACGCTTTTATACTAAAAAGTAAATCCGGAAGTTCCGTCATGGCACAGCAGAACTGAACCCGACTAGGAACCATGAGGTTGCGGACTCGATCCCTGGCCTCACTCAGTGGGTTAAGGATATGTTGTTGCTGTGAGCTGTGGTGTAGGTCACAGAAGTGGCTCGGATTCTGCATTGCTGTGGCTGTGATGTAGGCCAGCAGCTGCAGCTCTGCTCTGATTTGACCCCTAGCCTGGGAACCTCCCTATGCCATGGGAGCAGCCCTAAAAAGCAAATAAATAAATAAATAAATCCAGACATAAATAGTTCAGAGTGGGTTTGATGGTTCCCAGCGTTATTAGAAAACTTCTGTTTTCTGTCCCACTATCCTCGAAGTCATATGATGGCTGCTGGAGCTCCAGCCTTCATGGCACATTCCAAGCAAGAAGACAAGAAAAGAGCAAGGGGCCAGTTGATTCCTCCTGAGTAAGCCCCCTTTGAGGAGACTTCCTGGAAACTCTACTCAACAATTTCTGCTAGAAACTCACTGGCCAAGCCTAGCCGCAAAGAGAGGCTTAGAAAAATAGTATTTCACTGGGCACCAGGGTACCTCAAAAAAAAAAAAAAAAAAAAAAAAAAAAGCAGAAAAGAAAAGCAGAGGTTCACTTTTCAAGGAAGAAAAGAAAATTGAATTGAGTAGGCACACAGCAGTTTCTGCCACATTGCACCCTCCCCCCATCTAACTAACATGTCCTTGCCATACTGAACCTTTCATGTTCTACTCATGCACCCATTGTGCTTTGGTAGTTTAGTGATAAGCATGACTGCCTTCCATGCAACACATAAGACCTGCTCCAGATAGGCTATCTCTCCCCTAGGAGGGCCATTCTTCTGCTCTGAAAAACATTTCCTTCTGAGCTATCACTCTGTGGTTCAAGAATGCTGTCCTCCTTGTACAAACCCAGGCAGACAAACTTGCAACCACCTAGCACCCACTCCCCAAATTTCTCGTTTTCGAGAAGCCTGATCTGTAAACCAACTTTGGTTCCAACTTCAGTTCAGGACCCCTAGAATACCGTTTGGACCCTGGCTGGAGCCCACTGTGAATAATCTGAGTCCTGCTGGGCTGATAGCTCCTAGTTTGGAATTCTGGTTTCTTTGCTTCCTCTCCAGCTGGCTCACACCCAGAGCCCCTTCCCTTGACCTTGATCCTTGAGCTCAGAGGATCCCGGTGCAGGTCCACAGGCTCTTCTTAACAAATTATGTGTTTACTGGATCCAAAGAAGGCTGGATCTCATAGATGAAGGGAATTTTCTCCTCCACAGATCAAAACCCATAGCTGTATCCTGGATAACATGGTTAAACGTGAATAGGATCTTGGAGATTCTATGGGTTATAAATAGCTAGAAAGCATGTGAAAAAGATGGGCATCCCCCCAGTAACCATGAATATGCAACATTCAACATCAAAAAGACAGCAATTTCATGCCCTTTTATTCAAAAACCACTAAAAAGTCCAACAATATTAAGTGTCGGCGAGGATGCTGAGAAACTGAATATCTTAACCGCACCTAGTTATTTGGTTACTTCCAAATTTGGCAAGTAATTTGGAAATACAAAGGTAAGGATGAGCATAAGAGTTTGGGTTGGTAGATGCAAACGATTATGTTTAGAGTGGGTAAGCAATGGGGTTGTACTGGACAGCACAGGAAACTATATCCAGTCTCTTGGGAAGAATATGATGGAAGATAGTATGAGAAAAAGAATGTATGTATATGTATGACGGGGTCCTATGCCATAGAGCAGAAATTGACACAACACTGTAAATCAACTATAATTTTAAAAATATGCAATGACAAGCATGCAATTTCACCTCTTAAGTTTATATATTTAAGAAACACTTCCACATCTATACAAGAGTGCTTGGGTGTGGATGTTTGTTGTGTCACTGTTTGTAGGGGAATTGCACTAGCTGAGAAATTGGCTTCCACAGTAACTGAAGCTGAGCACAATCCCCAGTGAGTCCTCCATCCACTCTCAACACTGCTCCTTAAGGCAATTTCCTGGTGAAGAAGGCATGTGGCTAGAACAGAGCCTGGAACAGGTCCCAAACAGGGGCATCTCCCAGCTTCTGTGTGACTCCGGATATACCAAAGCCGAGTGACACTGGAAGGAGTCCTTTTTTCTCATCGAGGCTTCCTAGCAACTTCCCAGGAGGACCTATGGGCCTGGTTAGTGATTGGATGGTCCAGGATACAATCTAATTAGATAGACAAGGGGGAGGTGCATGGGAGCAAATGATAGGACCAAGGTGCTGAGCAGTGGTTCTTGGAGACACTTAAAACCACAGCAGACTGATTCTGAGCAGCAACTGGGCCAATGAAAACAGAATCTCATCCTTGAGTGGTGATGGCAGGACCTCAGGAAAATGCCAGAATCTGGATATAAATGGGATAAAATGAGGCTTCGGGGTCAGCCTCTGGTCTCAAAAGGAGCTAAGATTGTATAAATGTCATAAATTTTTATCATCATTATAATAGCTAACTCTTTCTCTTTTTTGGATCCCCAAATGGAGTTTTGGGGCCAGGGATCAGATCCAAGCTGTAGTTGCAACTCAAGCCACAGCTGTGGCAATGCCAAATCCTTAACCCACTGTGCTGGGCTGGGGATTGAACCAGTGTTCCAGTACTCCCAAGATGCTGCTCATCCCACTGCACCACAGCAGTAATTCTGTAACAGCTGACTCTTAGTGGGCATTTGTTATGTGTCAGGAACTGTGTAAGGTGACTCTCCTACTACTTCAGATATTGCCCATTGTGTAGTAACGTTCTCCCCTTATGCTTTATTAACTGGTCTGCAATTTTGTTCAGAATGGCCATGTGCACAGAAAAACCATACCCTTGATTTCACGTGGCAGAAGATGGCCCTGTAATACTGACCAATGAGATGAGAATACGGGGTCTACTTGATGGTCCAGGAAAACTGGCCTTTTGCCTTTACTCTCCCTCTTTATCTGCCTGGAATGTGGGTATAATGGTCAGGATGAGGCAGCCACTTTGTGATCAAGAGGAAAAGGAATCCCTGCCAAGGGTAGCAGTGCAGGACAACAAAAGAATCTGGGCCTTGATGGTGATAGTGCCATGCATTGCCTGCCTCTGTATTTCTTCTCCAATGAGAAAAATCCACCCATTTTGCCTACTGTGACCATCAGATAAATGCAACCCTTGAACATAACATCTAATGTAATCCTCACAACAAATTTCTGAGGTGGGTACTCTTACACACCCATTTTCCAGATGAGGAGACTAAAGCTCAGAGAAGTTAAACCAGTTTGCAGCCGAAGCATGGCTAGAGTGCCCTCAGGCTCATCCTAAATTCATCCTCATTGCTATGCTAGTCTTTCTGCTTCTTCTCTCAACATGGAGAAGGGATTTAATCCGATTCTTTCTTGTGCTTTGGATCAACGGAGAGCCAATGGGGTGGGGGTGAGGGGAAGAGGGGAATCAAGCTCCACCGATGTTGTCGATTCAAAACTGAGAGGTATGAACACTGACATTGTAAGTGCCACCTATTTTCTCCTTTTCCTGGTCAGCACCCTCTGGGTGGAGAATGCCTCAGGAATCTAGGGGAGGGGATAGTGGTGGGCAAACTGGGGGGGAAGTCAGGGTCCAGTGGAGATGTAGCCATTTATCCTACCAGCTACACAGCATGGGCAGCAACCATCGAATTCAGGATGCCAGTGACTTGAGAGTGAGATTAAAGAGAAGGTTTAGGGTGGGGATCATATCAGCCTCTCTCTGGTTTGGAGTCTGTTTGAAGAGCCCCGTTATGAACAAAACCCTTATAAGAGTGGCAGGTGGGACATTTGTTTCTGCCTCTCACCCCACTCCCCTCATTCCCCCCAGAGAAACAAGGATATCATCCCACAACCCTGTAGAGGGCAGACTCAAGTGTGGTACATGAGCGATGATTAGAAACTTCCCAGAAGGATGCCGAGGGAGGCAACGCGAGGTTTTGAATCCCGGATCCTCCGGGATTAATAGCGCTGCGAGTTTTTAGAGGAGTCACTTAACATCTCTGATGATCCGTTCCCGACTCATGAGTCCTCGGTGAAAATGGAAAGAAACTATGGGGTTGGTAGATGCAAACTATCACGTTTAGAATGGATAAGCAGTGAGGTCCTGCTGTATAGCACAGGGAACTATATCCAACCTCTTGGGATAGAACATGATGGAAGATAATATGAGAAAAGAAGGGTGTATGTATATATATATATAAAGAAAATATGTGAGCACACACCTGGCACATGCTGGGTGTGCAGAACATAGAGATGCTTCTGCCTTCTCCCCACATGAGCCTGGAGCAGGAAAGGGCGTGCTTCTTTTCTCCGTCTTCCCTTCTCTCCTGGAAGATCTGCACAGCCCTCCCGAGGACACTCCAGGGCTGCCATGTGTCCCCAGCACTCAGAGCTTTGCATCCTTCATCATTGGAAATGTCCCCACACGCCCTTTGAGGTTGGGAGGCTGATCTCCTCTGACACATAAAAGAAAGCCGAGGTTCGGGGAAGTTCAAGTAATTTGTCCTTTGGCACGAAGCCAGTGGCTGGCAAAGCTGCGTTGTGATTCCGATGCTTGACCTTTAACCATCACAGTATTCTTCTTCTCATTAGGAAACCAGACATTGGGTACCAAATCCCATTTGAACACGTCGACTTTAGCACTTCATTGATCAAAAACGGAGCGAACACACCCTGGATTGTGTGTCACGGTCTATGAAGAGATGGCCGGGCGACCTTAAACTGTTGAGACTAGCTCTGTGTCTTCAAGAATTGCATCATTTATTCCTCCCTCCTGTCCGTCTTTCCTCCCTCCCATCCCTCCTTCCTTTTTTTTTTTTTTTTTTTTTTTGTCTTTTTAGGGCTGCACCTGCGGCATCTGTAAGTTCCCAGGCTAGGGGTTAAATTGGAGCCAGATCTGAGCCGCGTCTGCGACTTACACCACAGCTCACAGCAACGCCAGATCCTTAACCCACTGAGTGAGGCCAGGGATTGAATCTGCCTGCTCGTGGATACTAGTCGGACCACAACGGGAACTCCCCTTCCTTCCTTTTTTTCCTTCCTTCTTCCTTCCTCCCTCCCTGTCTCTTTCTCCCTCTCTCCTTTCCTCCTCTTTTTCCTGGTACCACGTCCTATTTGTGGTGATGGTTGCCTCATGCAAATGAAAAGGGCACTGATTTACATGATTTCGATTCTTTTGATGGAGGGACATAACGTGTTGACACGGGGAGGGATGGAAGGCAGACTTCTTTCTTACTTACAGCTCTGAATGACAGGAGGCAGCCAGACAGGGGCACACAGGGAGTTGCACCTAGAACAGTGTAACGGCAATCTGAGGCTCTGGGGGCAGCTTAAAAATGGCAAGCAGGGCAAAGGTTATGTGAGCCCCCTGTGGATTGGCTAATACTTTGGGGGGATCTCTTGGGCATAGGTGCTGTTTCTAGTTGTCTGGTGCCTGGCCCTGGGGGCAATGAGGATGGGTGCTGGCGTGATGGTTTGAGAAGAGAAATGGTTGGGATGTGAAGGTAATTGGCTGCTCAAGAAGGAAAAGTGACCAGACACAAGCCAGGGACCTACACTTCATCAAGAGGATGGTAAAAATCCATATTACAGGAATTCCAATTGTGGCTCAGCAGTAACAAACCTGACAAGTATCCATGAGGATGCAGGTTCGATCTCTGGCCTCGCTCAGTGGGTTAAAGGATCTGGCATTTCTGTGAGCTGTGGTGTAGGTTTCAGCCGCGCCTTGATCCCGTGTTGCTGTGGCTGCAGTGTAGGCTGGTGGCTACGGCTCCAATTCGAGCCCTAGCCTGGGAACACCCAGATGCTGTGACCCTAAAAAGACAACAACAAAACAAAACAACGACAACAAACTGTCTTACAGGTACTGTCTCTAAGTGTAACAGGCTTACTTCTGAGTAGCAAATAATGACAGCAAAAGCCACCCCCTCCTAAAAGACAGTCTATCCTAATGGTTAGGGGATCATTTAGTGGAACCCAGCCCTACCTCCCAGGTCCTCAAACACTAGTTCTGTGATCTCATGCAAGGAGCTCACCCTCTCTACGTCTCAGTGGTATCTTCTGTACACTGGAGGGGATGATAATTGTCCTTGCAATAATACAGGTGCAAGGAGGAAATGAGTTAATGTAATAGAGCCCTTAGAAGAGTTTCCAGCAAAATGAAAATGTTCATTTCAGTGTGAGGGGCTGTGATCAGTACGATCACTACCATCTGTGTTGAAATGCAGTGTTTGCTCTAATGGACGCCTTCGCAAAAGGCAGGGGCAGCAAGGAGGAAGTTCAGGCAGAGAGAACATTCCTGGTGAATGGGCTGTAACAACCAGCCTCCCTTTAATGAAATCTCAGCTGAAGACCCTCCTGGTTGAGACCAGCAGGATGTGGGCTGATCCTCAGGGTCACATGGAACTTCAATCCTTTTTTCTTTTCTTTCTTTCTTTCTTTTTTTTTTTTTTTTATTTTCCCACTGTACAGCAAGGGGGTCAGGTTTTCCTTACATGTATACATTGCAATTACAGTTTTTCCCCCACCCTTTCTTCTGTTGCAACATGAGTATCTAGACATAGTTCTCAATGCTACTCAGCAGGATCTCCTTGTAAATCTATTCTAGGTTGTGTCTGATAAGCCCAAGCTCCCGATCCCTCCCACTCCCTCCCCCTCCCATCAGGCAACCACAAGTCTCTTCTCCAAGTCCATGATTTTCTTTTCTGAGGAGATGTTCATTTGTGCTGGATATTAGATTCCAGTTATGAGTGATATCATATGGTATTTGTCTTTGTCTTTCTGGCTCATTTCACTCAGTATGAGATTCTCTAGTTCCATCCATGTTGCTGCAAATGGCATTATGTCATCCTTTTCTATGGCTGAGTAGTATTCCATTGTGTATATATACCACCTCTTCCGAATCCAATCATCGGTCGATGGACATTTGGGTTGCTTCCATGTCCTGGCTATTGTGAATAGTGCTGCAATGAACATGCGGGTGCATGTGTCTCTTTTAAGTAGAGCTTTGTCCGGATAGATGCCCAAGAGTGGGATTGCGGGATCATATGGAAGTTCTATGTATAGATTTCTAAGGTATCTCCAAACTGTTCTCCATAGTGGCTGTACCAGTTTACATTCCCACCAGCAGTGCAGGAGGGTTCCCTTTTCTCCACAGCCCCTCCAGCACTTGTTATTTGTGGATTTATTAATGATGGCCATTCTGACTGGTGTGAGGTGGTATCTCATGGTAGTTTTGATTTGCATTTCTCTTATAATCAGCGATGTTGAGCATTTTTTCATGTGTTTGTTGGCCATCTGTATATCTTCTTTGGAGAAATGTCTATTCAGGTCTTTTGCCCATTTTTCCATTGATTGATTGGTTTTTTTGCTGTTGAGTTGCTTTCTTTCTTTCTTTCCTTCTTTCTTTCCTTCTTTCTTTCCTTCTTTCTTTCCTTCTTTCTTTCTTTCTTTCTTTCTTTCTTTCTTTCTTTCTTTCTTTCTTTCTTTCCTTCTTTCTTTCTTTCTTTCCTTCTTTCTCTTTCTTTCTTTCTCTTTCTTTCTTTCTTTGTTTCTTTGTTTCTTTGTTTCTTTCTTTCTTTCTTTCTTTCTTTCTTTCTCTTTCTTTCTTTCTCTTTCTTTCTTTCTTTGTTTCTTTGTTTCTTTGTTTCTTTGTTTCTTTGTTTCTTTCTTTCTTTCTTTCCTTCTTTCTTTCTTTCTTTCTTTCTCTTTCTTTCTTTCTCTTTCTTTGTTTCTTTGTTTCTTTGTTTCTTTGTTTCTTTGTTTCTTTGTTTCTTTCTTTCTTTCTTTCCTTCTTTCTTTCTTTCTTTCTTTCCTTCTTTCTTTCTTTCCTTCTTTTTCTTCCTTCCTTCCTTTTTTTCTTTCTTTTAGGGCCACACCACAACATACGGAAATTCCCAGGCTCGGAGTCGAATTGGAGCTGCAGCTGCCAGCTTACACCACAGCCACAGCAACGCAGGATCCAAGATCTGAGCCTCGTCTTCAAACTACACCACAGCTCATGGCAACACCGGATCCTTAACCCACTGCACGAGACCAGAGATGGAACCCTCATCTTCATGGATACAAGTCGGGTTCTTAACCCACTGAGCCACAACAGGAACACCAAGCCCCAATCCTTTCTTGGAAATCCACAATCATTGGGATGAAAGGGTAGAACAGAATATCCATCCAACTCCCCCGGGGAAGGCAGTGACTCACTGTGCAAGACCTGGGAGGGGGGGTTGGGAAGATGACACTAACACACTGACACACATTGACAACAAGGATGCTTTATACAGAGGCAGCTCTGACATTTTCTTTTGCGGAATCATTGCTGGGCTACTGAAAGCCTCCTGGGGCCATGTTGCTTGAAAATCCACCATTAGCATATTGATCTAATTACTTTCGTAGGCAGGTGCATTTTCACGGGGCTAAGGCATTGTATACCTCCTGAGGGATTAAAGAATGACTTCTGGAGGATGAACTACATGGGGATTAAAGGGGGTGCTGTGTACCCCAGCCTTCCATTGTGTCCTGGAGGAAAAACTGATTACATGGTGACACAGACTATTAGAGCAAACGTTTACCTGCATCCTAAGCAGAACCCGATTGCTGGAGTTCCCATCGTGGCTCAGCAATAACGAACCCGACCAGTATCCACGAGGACTCAGGTTCGATCCCTGGCCTCTCTCAGTGGGTTAAGGATCCAATGTTGCTATGAGATGCAGTGTGGGTGGCAGACACGGCTCGGATCTGGCGTTGCCATGAGCCGTGGTGCAGGTTGCAGACGTGGCTCAGATCCCGCATTGCTGTGGTGGTGGTGTAGGCAGGCAGCTGCCGCTCCGACGCAACGCCTAACCTGGGAACCTCCATATGCCATGAGCAAGGCCCTAAAAAATAAAAAAATAAAATAAAATAAATATAACTGAAGGCACACACATAGAATGTATCAAGTGTGTTAAAGAAAAAATTATTCGGTCATTCATGACCCTTGTTAGAGAACCACCAGGCAAACCTTATTCAGAATCATCATGACAGGTGCAGGGACCAAGGCAGTGGGGTTATGCAGTGGGGGGAGAGATGGAACTCAACCCCTTAAACAGCAAGGAAAAGTGGGAATTTATAGCCCAGAGGCAGAGTGGGGCTCCGTGGATGGATAATTACTAAGAGGAAACATCAGGGCGAAGGGGGATTCAAGGCTAAGGGGGGTTCTAGCTAAACTGACCTAACAAGATTCTCGCAAAGGCAGCCCAGCACAATCAGACATCACCCGGGTGAAGGCACAGGATGAGGATCGCTATCCAATGTAGGGGGTGGGGGATTCTAGTGAAGCTGATTTAGCAGGAGTCTTGCTAAAATTAGACAAGGAGAGACAAACAGGGAAACTCCCAAATCAGGGTCTAGTTGAGAGTCCGGAGGATCCTGACAGCCTTAGGTCAAATGAGAATTTTCTCAAGTGTATTCCAAGGGCAGGTACTTATTTATCAAACAGGGTTGTCTTTGGGGGGCTCTTTGGAGTAAATCAAAGTTGGATTGGATAGGAGGCATGTTCCCTTTTTTTTTTCCTTTTCTTTTGTCTTTTTAGGGCCACACCTGTGGCATATGAAGTTTCCCAGGCTAGGGGTCAAATTGGAGCTGTAGCCATTGGCCCACACCACAGCCATAGCAAGGCCAGATCTGAGTCAGTACAGCTCACAGCAATGCTGGATCCCCATTGAGCAAGGCCAGGGATTGAACCTGAGTCCTCATGGATACTAGTCAGATTTGTTTCCAATGACTCAGGACAGGAATACCGACATTTTCCTTTAAACTGAAGGCTCTTTTGCAAAAGGAGCAGGAAATAAATTTGCATGCAGGCGTGATATCCCAAAGATTTTATAAATTGCAGAATTAGAACATAGCCTTCCCCCTCCCATATCAACACAAAAGATTTGGAGAAGTTTCTGATCACTACTGGGGGGTCATGCATTTATCTTTTTGACATTCCTTGATTTGTATTACAAATAGGTGGGCTGGGAACCTGGGGGTTCTTAAAGATTCAAGCTGCTCATTGGAAACCCTGACTTGCAGGGGTTGCATTTGCCAAATGAAGAGATCTTTCTCCAGCTTTGCAGGTCTCGGCCCTGATCTGCTGGGGGCTGTAACCAGCCCAGAGTTGCAGATCCTCTGGCTGTCAGCAAGGTATTCTGAGGTAATTAGCTGGAAACAAAGAGGTGAGCCTTGAAACAACCCAGTCAGGTCCCATTCTGAGTGGGGACGCAGAACAGAGCTTCTGGTGGCCAAGACCCAATGTCAGAGACATACGTTTTCCCACACACAAAGGTTTCTGCATCAGAGCTTAGCTAATGATCGATGCCTAGATAGATTTGATGGGATTAGATTTGTCTGTGTATGTATATGTTGATCTGTTGTTTGTTTCACTCTGAAAAGCTATTAAATCCATGGCGAGTCTTAAAATGGTGTTTCAAAATTAGGGAGTGTGATATTTCTGGAGCAGTTGTGAATGTACAATCTCAACTAGAAGAACTCCTTATAGTGTTCATTTCTATCATTTCTGTCATTTTTAATGTACTGTTTCTTCATCCATCCATCCATCCATGCCTACATGCATCCATCCATCTAGTTTCCTAAGAAACTTGGGATAATTGCTTAACCTTTCTGTGTCTTAGTTTCTTTATCTTCAAAGGGCAATTGTAAAGATTGAATGAAACAATACAATGTTCACACATAACACTTTAATAGTGCCTGGTACAAAATAAGGGCTCAACTAAGGTTATTAAATTATCAGTTCCATTCATTCATTAGTTCATTCAACTATCTTTGCTTATGCCAGGCATCTGCTAGACTCTTTGAGGCACAAAGCTTGTCAGATTCTGCTGAACGGAAAGGATGCCTTCCAGGAAGGTGACATCAGTTTAGTCTGGATCATCCTAGAGGGCATAAATGTGTAGATGAGTCACAGGTTAATTAGGGCAACTCACCCGTAATTCTTATTGCTCACCTGTAAATCTTGTTTTCTACACTAGCTGCTCCCGTGGGTCCTGGTGTGTGGTCTATACGAGGAGGAGAATGAAGAAAATGGTGCTTTTTTTCTCCTGTCCATTATTCTATCACAGACCCCTGCTTGCACTTCTGCCCATCTCTAGCCCACAGCTGCCCATCTCTAGCACATTGCTGCAGTTTTGTCATTGTCCCTCACTTCCCTTCCCCCATTGACCTGCTTTCCACTTTCAGCCTGGACCTCCAATTCTGCCCAGCTTTATCTACCATCGTCAGCCTTTCTAGGTTACACCCTGTGGCAAGATGGACAAATCTTCTACAGATCGGGTTTTGTCCACAAATGAATGACACCAGGGCCACAGGAGAGGGTTCCAAGCTTCCCATGGTTTCCAGTGCCACTATCTGGCATTGACACAGCCTGATGAATTGGCCAGTCTTGGGAGAGTAAAATTCACATTGCCAGTACCCATGGGATGGTGTGCTGAAGACTAATGTGAATCTCTGGCTCTACCTTCCTGTGTCTGGGGATCTGGAGTGTTATCTCCATGAGGGAAGGTATTTTGTGTATGTTTTATTCACACTGCTGAATACCCAATACCCAGAACCATGCCTGGCACACAGTCAGCCTTCAATAAATATTTGTTGAATGAGTGAATGAATGAAGGAATCTCTAACAATCATCTCTGAAGGCACGAATGTGAACATATGCTTTTTTCCATGAAAGTAAGAAATATTTCAGACTCTGGCTCCTTTGGGGATTCTCTGGGAGTTAATTGGCCTCAAAGTGAACAAGGACAGGAATTTGCATGGCTACCTTTGTGGGTCTAAAATTAAGTATAAATGCCTGTATTGACACATACGTGTGTGCACATCGCATGAGTGTGTATAAATGCAAAGTGAGAGTGCATGCATATGTACACACATATATCCATTTGTCTTCCTAGAAATGGCTGTATGCATGTGCCTGGTATATATTCCTGTGAGTTTACTTTCAATGTATATGCATGCATGTTTATATATGTGCATGCCTTCCTCTGTGGACCTGTGTGTGCATGGATGTGCAAATCATCTCAGGCAAATAACTGTTCTTATACGTGCATGAATGTGGATACCTACATATCTATCCATATACATGTGCCCACACATGCAGGAATGCACTTTTTGTGATGAGGGTTGTGATAGGGAGAGGGTATTCTCAAGTTGTCTGTTGGCTAATAGGGTTCATAGCAAGTGGAGGAAAACTATAGGCAGGGTCTGGAGTTTTTGAACTTGAGGTCTGCCCTTGCACACTGTTGCCCTGGTCTCAGCTAGAGAAACTGAAATTATGAGGACTCCTTAGGCTGATGGAGAAGATTCCTGGGTTTTATTTTCCTGGAATAGATCAGTAAACCACACTGTTCACACAAAGAGAGGGGCACATGGCAGGACAAGAACCTTTAGACATTTGTATATGCATCCAAAAGACCCAAGGAAACCCAAGCACCTAGCCTTGCTCTGGAACAAGTATCTGGTCTTGATTCCCAGCTCTGACTGTTACTAACTCTGTAGTCTTGGGCAGTTATCTCATCTCATTGTGCCTCAGCTTGTGCATCTGCAAAACGGGGTTAATAATATTATCTACTTCATAGTGTCTGGGAGAATTAATAGGATTGATTGTGTGAGCACATAGTAAGCGCTAGATAGTAAGTGACGATTTTTGGCTGGACCACAGACCAGGAATAATTTTCTTATTCTTGGATGCAAGACGTAGCCTTGATTATTTTATTTTTATAAAACTAGTCTGAACTCATTCTAGACAATTTGGGAAAATAAGATAGACCACTATGAGAAGAAGAAAACCCTGCTTAAAATCTCTCCCTGTGCCAGATAAACATTGTTCATGTTTTAAAGTATATCCATTTGGGTACTTCTATAAACATGCTTTTCTGTAACTGCGATTCCATTACCATATGCTATGGAGGTAATTATATTGGTGGCCCCTGGTGCAGCATGTTTCTGGTATTTATACCTTGTGTAGTCTCCCTGCCCATCTCCTGGCATTGGGGCTGGTCCCGTGACTTGCTTTAACCAACAGGATGCATCCAAATGAGGCTGTGTCAATTCCAGGCTTCAGCCTTAAGAAAGCTGGGCAGCTTCCACTTTAGCTTTCTTGGGAGCTCTGAGCAGCCATGTAGGAAGTATATGTTTATGCTGCTGAGAAATCACACAGGGAACAAAGAGGCCCTGTGACTTCACCAAGAGGCCCAGATGGTCCAGCCACCCAGCTGAACCCAGCCCTGTGAATATAAGACCTGCCCTGTGAATGCACCCATACAAAAGACCACCAGCAAGACCAGCAGCAAGACCTAGAGAAGAACCACCCAGCTTAGCCCAGCCTGGATTGCAGAATGGCAAAATGCTATAAACAGCAATAAAATGTTATTTTAAACCATTACTTTTTGGTGACGTTTATTACATGGTAATAAATAACTGGCAATTGTTCCACTTTATAACCTGCATTTTAAGGCTTAAAATTAGACCATCTTTCTACGTAATTATGTTGTGGTTAACAATGAGGTCTGGGTCAGATTACTTGGGTTTTAATTCCAATTTCATGTATTAGCTGTGACTTTGGGCAAATTACTTCACCTTATCTATAAAATGGACTTGATAAAAACCTCATAGATTCGGGGGAAAATTAAATGAGTTGATACATGTAAAGCACAGTGTCTGAATTATAGTTAAATATTAAATAGATTGGTATTTTACCAAATCATTTCTTAATGGCCATAATATGTCATTGCATGGGCATGTCATAATTTAGCCAATCTCCTGCCGTTGGGCATTTGTGCTATTTCAAATTCTTTTACTACTGTAGAATATGCAGAGCAAAAATTTGCATTTCTACTTTTCAGAGGAGGAAACAGAACAAGCCTGAGAAAGTCCAAGCAACTTGCTCATATCACAGAGTGGAGCTGAGGTTAGAAACCTCACATTCTCATTCCCAGGGCAGGCTTGTTCCCGTATCCAGCTTGAGCATTTAGCAATCCACCTGCACCCAGGTTCTGTCTACCGCCTCTGGCATTGCATTAGAACCCTGTTTCCCTGGAGACTAGAGTTATCACAGGCAAGAAAAGATGTTTTGACGTGCTGCTAATTTTTGTAAGAGAGTGGGCATTCTAAGGGTCTCAACTCTGCTTCAGCTGTCTCTGTCAGTGAGACGAGCAAAGGCATCTGCTGTATGGAAGGTTAAAGCCATAGATAAGAGATGGTGTTTGTATGATGAAATGAACTTGACGTGACGGTGGGCTTTCCATTGTCCTGTCTTCAAATTTCAATTGTCTGTTCCCAAGTCTAAGAGCAAAAGCAAGTGACAAACTCTGAGCCTGTCTCCGTATCTGCAAAACAGTGATACTTATCCATCCTCCTGTCTCCACTTGCTACTCCCCCTCCGTTGTTGGGACAATCAAAGGAGATCACTGATGTAAAAATGCCTGACCCAAGTGCTCAAGACAGGGTAATTATTATCAGATTCTTGGCATCGGTTAGAGAACCTCCAAAGAAAGCTAAAACAACTTTTCATCTTTCTGGCCTGAAGAGAGTGTAGCCCTTGGAATGGAAAAACATTTGGATCTGAAATCTAGTCCTCTCTTGGTACTCTCTGACGTGTCGGGAAAGATGGAAATAAAAAGTAAAGTTTATTTCTACAGATGGGGTGGCTTTGGGAAGATAGTTCACGCCAAATCATCAGTGGGTGAAATCCTGACTTCTAACACAGCTGCCCATCCATCACAGAGTTCCTCTCACCAATGTCCACTTGACTTTTGCATATGGCGCTAGATGTCATCATTACCCACATGAGCAGGGGTGGTGAGAGAGCAGCAGGAAGTTGCCACGGTGGCCCCAGGAGCGGTCCCACTCCACAGCTCTTGTCCAGTCTTCTCCATCACCCTCTTCATCTCCTTTGGAAGATGTCATTATATCAATCAATGTCCAGCCACTGCCAGGAGTCATTTTATGTGTGGGAGTTGGACAGCCTTAAAGATGGTCAAGTGTCTTCGTTCCATTCTTTCTAAAATGAATGTGGGTTGATAGACAGTAATTTCAGTAACATTTCATTCCCTTTCTTCCTTTCTGAATCTTTCCTGATGGTTTCGTTGGCATGGGGCTTAATCGTTAAATTCAGGTGCCAATAAAAGGCAGTTTTAACAAATGCTTTTGTGTTTCACTGAGAATATCATCATTCATTTCTTCCTTCCTCTTACCCTGCCTCCTCCATCTCTCCTTTCCCCTTCTTCCTTCCTTCCTTCCTTCCTTCCTTCCTTCCTTCCTTCCTTCCTTCCTTCCTTCCTTCCTTCCTTCCTTCTTTCTTTCTTTCTTTCTTTCTTTCTTTCTTTCTTTCTTTCTTTCTTTCTTTCTTTCTTTCTTTCTTTCTTTCTTTCTTTCTATCCTTCTTCAAACATATACTGGGCATTTTCTATGTGCCAAATCATAGTTCAGTGTGGGGATGTAGATTTTTATGTAAAGGACAGTCTCTGCCTTTCAGTTGATCACAGTTTCAAAGGAGCGGGAGAAGCAAATAAAAAGCACATTTTCATCATCCATTGCCATGGAGTGCTATGTAATCAACCACTGGCTTACAACAGTGAGTATTGGTTTTCATGCTTGTAGCCTGGTTAGGGCTGGGCTCAGCTGGTCATTGGAGTTTTAGGTTATCAATCAGCTGTGTTTGGCTCCAAGGTGAGTTTTAGGTTATCAATCAGCTGTGTTTGGTTCTGCTATTCCCCATGTGTTCATTTTATAGCCAGTCTGAAGGGTCAGCAATTATTCAGGATATTCTCTTCCCCTAGCAGATTATAGGAGCACAAAAATGCCAGCCTAACCATGCAAGCAAATAAAGCCTCTGCTTGCCTTATACAGCTAACATCCCGTTGATCAAATTACGTCATGTGGCCAAGCTTACAGCAGTGGGGCAGGAATCTATTGCCCCTCATATACAGTGGAAGGAAAAGAGAGTGTATATTTGCTGAAAAATATTTCACACCATCAGAGGAAGGATGAGCCAATAGTGAGAGGTAGCAGAGAGCACTGTGGGGATGCAAAGGTAAAGTACCTAAACCAGTGTAATCAGGGAGGACATCCTAGAGGAGGTAAACCTTTAGCTGAGAACTTAAGAGTTTCAAGAAGTGAATTGTGTGAAGGCATAGGATTGGACAGCCTTTCAAGATATAAGGAATTGTCCATTGAAATCTTTCAGAGTTAAAGACACCAGGGTCCATTTGATAGCCAGTGTTTGGAGCCCCTGTAATGATATGGCAAGAGATATTCTTGGAAAGAGGGACAAAGGTCAGATCTAAGGCATGTCTTTTCAGGACAAACACTGAAGAAATCTGATAGCCAGAAATGAGGGCACAGCAGAGAAGGGTGCTGAGCCAGGGAAAGACAAGTCATAACTGCATCTTTGAAGTTTACATGGAAGCTGATATGAACGATAAATGGAGGGATGGGGATGTGGAATTGGGGACACCAGTCAGAGGCCCCCTGTTAACCTGTAGGTGAGAGATGATAAAGGTTTGGAGGGGGGAGGATATGGGATTAGACAAGATACAGGATGCCCAGGACAAAAAGGGTGGAGAAGAGGGAGTTGAGAAACACTCTGAAGCATCTCCCACGATTACAGTTACTCTAAATGATGTTGTCTTTGACTGGGCTACACAAGGAAGTGAATGCTCAGAAAAGAAAGCAACCATTACCAAAAGATATCATAAAAGACACATCTTTTTCTTTTTTTTTCTTTTTTCTTTCTTTCTTTCTTTTTTTTTTTTTTTAGGAAGAGTTACTGGGTGTGGGAGAAAGGACAAGTTTTTGGAGGCACACACACACGTGCCGGAATCTGTTTCCAGCCCTACTGGTTCTGTGACTTTGAACAAGTACTTTCGCCCTACTCAGCAGTCACTAACTTCATCACTCTGGGTTCAGCTTCTTCCTGTGTGAAATGGGCACCATCTACTTCATGTGGTTATCATGAGATTAAACAGGACCATGGATGTAAAGAGTCCTAGCTTGGACCTAACTTAGAGTTCGCTCTCAACAGATTAAATGGTTGACATGGGTCACCTCATCAATTTCCCCCAAAGCACTCTGTGAAATAGGACGTGTTAGGATCAGCACTCTCATTTTATGGGGTAGAAGATGAAGCCTGGGGAAGCTGCATAATGTGCCCAGGATCAGAAAAGCCCTCTGGGGGTAGAGCCAAGACATGGACTCAGGGAGTCTGCCCAGAGATGGTGCATCTATGTTCCATCATGTTACATGACCATGTTGGGTTTTCCACTTATTCTTTTTCTTTCTTTCTTTTTTTTTTTTCCGCAAGTGAGCAATTGCAGTTGATAAAGGCAGCGTGTTGGGTCAAGGTCTGCATCAGAATCAGTGCAGTGGATAGGACTCTGTGCTCTCCCTCCATTCCTCTGCTCCATGTTCACACTCCTTCTCTCCCACGAACCTCCTATGCATCCCTAGGAACCAACAAATGACAACTCTTAACAAAGCTGAACAGGCCATTACCAGCCAGTATTTGCTGAATGAATGAGTGAGATGAGAAAGCCTAGGCCCCCAAAGTTTCAGAAACTTGACCTGGGAATTCTCGCTTTGGCTCAGTGGTAGTGTACCTGACTAGTACCCATGAGGATGCAGGTTCAATCCCTGGCCTTGCTCAGTGGGTTAAGAATCCAGCATTGCTGTGAGCTGTGGGGTAGGTTGCAGATGCAGATTGGTTCTGGCATTGCTGTGGCTGTGGTGGAGGCCAGCAGCTGCAGCTCTGAGTGTACCCCTAGCCTGGGAACTTCCATATGCTGCAGGTGCAGCCCTAAAAAGGGTGAAAAAATTAAAAAACTTGACCTGAATCAAAAATGTTGGCGTTGGGGTCTGACCAAGTTCTGTCTGGTTCAGAACCTTCGACAAGTCTCAGGACAGCCACCTTGTACGTCCCTAAGTCTGAGAATGACTGATGTTGCCGTTGTTTTGACAAAATCATATTTTGTGGGAAGTTTCTAAAACCTTTTTTTTTCTGGGAAAGTTTAATCACTTTAGAAAAAAAAATCATTGCAGGGAGAACACAAAGGCAGAGATACAGCTTTGGAAACATCACTGCCTCACTCTTGTCTCCATAAATAAAAATGCTCATGTTCAACAGGCTTCAATTTTCTTGGAAAATGC
This sequence comes from Sus scrofa, assembly GCF_054392235.1. NCBI lineage: Eukaryota > Metazoa > Chordata > Mammalia > Artiodactyla > Suidae > Sus > Sus scrofa. The sequence continues at coordinate 20,049,087 of NC_139385.1, forward strand.
TCAATTTATATTCAGGCACAAGGCATTTGCACAAAGCACTGTGGGTTCTCAATGTTTGTAAAGGAGCCACTAAATTTTGTGCTCAAGAACATTAGCTCTGGAGTCAGACAGACTCCTGGATTCACCCCTTAGTAGCTGGGAAACATGGGGAAGCTACTTAACCTCATTGAGCCTCAGTTTACCCACTGGTGAGATGAAAGTTCGTATAGTGTCTGCTTGATGTGGTTCAGCCTGATCCCAGCTGCTCTGAAGGGAAGAGTCCACAGCTCAGGCTTACACCTGAATGATAAAAGGGAAGGTGGGACTCCCTGAACGTGGGGAGGAACTGTGATCATCAAGGTCAAGGTCAAGGTCAAGAAGAGAGAGAAACTTAAAGGAAAAGCATGGGGGCTGGAAGGTCCACTCTCTTCTTCCATTACAGTGATTCTTCTTTGGCTCCTACTTGGAACATTAGGGAGCTGGTGTGGTAAGATGCTACAGGTAGATTTGTAGGGCAAAGGCACAGCCATTTAATCAGGGGGGAAGGATAAGAGAAAGCACAAACACCCCAAACTTTCCTACCATTTTTGACTTTTTTTTTTTTTCTTTTTACTGTTGCACCTGCCGCATGTGGAAGTTCCCAGGCTAGGGGTCGAATCAGAGCTGCAGCTGCCAGCCTATACCACAGCCACAGCCACGCCAGATCCGAGCCACGTCTGAGATCTATACCACAGCTCATGGCCATACCAGATCCTTAACCCACTGAGCAAGGGCAGGGATCGAACCCACATCCCCATGAATACAAGTTGTGCTCCTAATCCGCTGAGCCGCAAGGGGAACTCCCTGAATTTTTCTTGATTATGCATTCACTTGGTGGCTCTACACTTTTGATCATTTTCCAGAGTCCTGACAAAGTTGGTTCTGACAGCTTCTGCTTGTTTTTTGATGTCTGTGTTGGAGCCCTGAGTCTGATCACTTCGTACTTGGCCAGTTCACTGACGCCAACATTCACTTTGAACATTTTTATTTGTCTCTGCCATCTCTCCCAGCCTCCACTTACCAAGATTGCTCTAAAATGGGTAGAGTAGGGCAGTAAGTCACTGGCTAAGAGCATGACTCCAGTAGTTCCCATGGCGGCTCAGTGGCTTGAGAACCGACATAGTGTTGGTAAGGATGCAAGTTCGATCCCTGGTCTTGCTGAGTAGGTTAAGGATCCTGAATTGCCATGAGCTGCATCGTAGGTTGCAGATGCCGCTCAGATTTGGTGATGCGGTGGCTGTGGCGTAGACTGTCAGCTGCAGAGTCAACCCCTTGCCTGGGAACTTCCATATGCCCTAAAAAGAAAAAAAAAAAAAGGGAGAGAGAGAGAGAAAGAGTATGAGGAGTTCCCATCGTTGCTCAGTGGTAACGAAGGGAACCCATGAGGACGTGGGTTCAATCCCTGGCCTCACTCAGTGGGTTAAGGATACTGTGTTGCCGTGAGCTGTGGTGTAGGTCGCAGACGTGGCTGGGATCCCGAGTTGCTGCGGTGGTGGTGTAGGCTGGCAGCTACAGCTTCAGTTTGATCACTAGCCTGGAAACCTCCATAGGCTGCAGGTGCAGCCCTAAAAAGATCAAAAAAAAAAAAAAAGTGTGGCTCTAAAGCCCAAGGCCTGAGTTCAAATCCTGTTCCAAGCTGTATGGCCTCAAGCAAGTCACTTACGTTTACCATGACTAGACTTTCTTATCTTTGGAAAAGAGGGATATGTAAGAATCAATGGCGGTGATTCCACTGAACTTAGAAGACTAGGTTCTCTGTAAGAGTCAGGGATTTTCTCTCTGAATATCTCATTTACTCCCGATTTCCAAATGCCTCCTCTGTCTTCCTAAGATGCAGGCAACACTCTATCACTTTCCTCCCCAGGATCCTGAAACCACAGTCATGCGGGCTTGTGAAAACCACTCTCCTTGGGAAATCCTTCTCATGGTGATTCTCAAAGAGAAACAGAGCTAGGGAGTTCCCGTCGTGGTGCAGTGGTTAACAAATCCGACTAGGAACCATGAGGTGGCGGGTTCGATCCCTGGCCTTGCTCAGTGGGTGAAGGATCCGGCATTGCCGTGAGCTGTGGTGTAGGTCGCAGACATGGCTCGGATCTCGTGTTGCTGTGGCTCTGGCGTAGGCCAGTGGCTACAGCTCCGATTCAACCCCTCGCCTGGGAACCTCCATGTGCCATGGGAGTGACCCAAGAAATGGCAAAAAAAAAAAAAAAAAGAGAGAGAGAGAAACGAAGCTTGCTGGAAGCTAAGCAGCAATACTATGTGAGACCCCACTAAGCTAAGTGTTCCCTTGAGTAGCTCTATTTAATTCTGCCAAGTTCATGCATTCATTTATTCACACCAATTTGTTAACCAGCACGGTATGTCGGTCCATGTCCTAGGTGCTGGCTCCACCGCCAGCTCTATAAACTTGGGCCTGCCATTGAATCTATCGGAGCCTCACCTCCTGATCTATAAAGTAAGGACGATACTAACGTTCCCTGAAGACATCATTTTGAAGATCTGCTAAGACATACATGCCAGGCGATGAGCATAATGCACTGTAACACGTAATAAATGTTATTATTAATACTATTCCCAACAATATCATCTTACCACCAATTACTTACCACATGAGCTTTTACTAGCAATCAGGTAGTGAAGTTTGCTGAGCTGTTCCCATTCATCAATTCAGCCATAGAGAGAATAACACCTCTCTGAGTTCTAGGTATTATTCTGGACTCTAGAAATTTCGTAGAGAACACAACAAAGCCTCTGCTCTCATGGGGGTTACATCCAGGGAGAAGGACAATGAACAAGCTCACACCAATACTTTTATCTAGAAATATCACTGTCATTTCACAGATTGAGAGCTTGGGGCAGTTGAAAAGATTGGAGTTCAGGTGCCCAGCCCCTATCCCTGCCACTCCTGGCATCGGCCCTCGTTCCGCCAAACGCCGAGGCCCATGCCCCCCAAGCTCCCTCACATCAGGCTTGGCTAAATTACCTTCCTGGATCCAGCCCCAAGAGATCCCCTTCTGTCCGGCTCCCTCTGACCCTCGGAGCATCCTCCTGGCCCCAGAAACCCCTCTGGGCTGCTTTGGAACCGAGAAGGAGCTGCATCTCTGATGAGCTTTCCTCCGAGCAAGAAAATATACAATGCCCGATTATCTATCTTAGTGGGAACAGCGTGTCTCCTCGGTGAAGGACAATTTTCAGCTAAGTGCATCTTATTTAAGGCTCGAAGAATGGCAGTTAAGCAAATGCAGGGGAGAAATGTATATGAAAACTATCCATGGAGAGCCCGTGGCTAAATATCTCAACTGCCGAGGGATGGTTTCCACATAATAGAGCATGATCGCTGCTCTCCAGTCGCAGAGGCATCCAGGGCAGGGGCAAAAGGCTTCGGGGTTTGATTTGCTCTCATTGATTTTCTTTATAGATCAGTTTGATACTAGACGTTATAAGGTTAATTTTGGGTGATTAACTCCTCCATTTTGGGATATTTGATTTAGTTCTCCTTTCAGACACTTTTTTCCCCATCGATTTTCAATGCTGCGCTTTCCAAGAGGGAGGTAGGCTTTAGCAAGGACCCGTCAAGCAGAGGTTCCCCAGGGCTGCCCAACCTTCCACCTGCGCGGGGAGAATAATGTGTGGGCAGCTGCGGGAAAAATACACCTTGTGACAGTCTGGGGAGACTGACGGCTTACCCTGGATATATCTGAGCAGGGCCTGGCATAGAGGAACATGAGCAAGGATTTCCGAGGATGTTACGCCTGGGCTTGAAGTTCAGCCCTGCCATTTATATAATGATTGACCTTGACCGTCAGGAGTCGACCCCTCAGTTTCCTCCTGAGTAAATGGATACTTGCTCTTTTCGAGCTCAGCATTCAGTTCCTCTTCTAGAACTAGAACCCTCACCTCCCCATTGTGCCATGCTCCCACCTACCCCTGGCCCTTTGCACATGCTGTGTCCACTGTTTGTTTCGTAGTCTCCTTTCAAGACACTCCACACCTTCTAACCCCCATGCTTCCTCTTTTTTTTTTTTGTCTTTTTGCCATATTTAGGGCCGCCCCCGTGGCATATGGAGGTTCCCAGGCTAGGGGTCCTGTTGGAGCTGTAGCTGCCTGCCTATGCCAGAGCCACAGCAACACGGGATCTGAACCATGTCTGCAACCTACACCACAGCTCACGGCAACGCCGGATCCTTAACCCACTGAATGAGGCCAGAGATTGAATGCACAACCTCATGGTTCCTAGTCGGATTTGTTAACCACTGAGCCATGACGGGAACTCCCCCCATGCTTCCTCTTGCTGGCTTCTCCATCTGCTGCCTCCCGGTCAGAGCCAGGATGCTGACTCCTCTCAGATTGGATTGTCAGTTCCATGAGGTAGGAATAGTCTCTAGCCTCGTGCCTGATTCATTGAGACCCACACTGGCTATTTCAGGAAGAGCAACTAAGATCAATGAACAAGTTTAGAATATGACTGGGGATTGTGTGTAGAGACACTTGAATTCTAGAATGTCCTTCTCTACAATTCAGGCAATGGCAGGGGTGGTGATTCCCTCTTTCGTGGCTGAGCCTAGCTTCTCACTGCCTCCCGACTGCATTTTTTGTTTGTTTTGTCTTTTTGCCTTTTCTAGGGCCGCTACCTGCAGCATATGGAGGGTCCCAGGCTACGGGATGAATTGGAGCTGTAGTCTCCAGCCTACACCAGAGCCACAGCAACGCAGTATCCAAGCTGCGTTTGCAACCTACACCACAGCTCATGGCTACGCCAGATCCTTCACCCACTGAGCGAGGCCAGGGATCGAACCTGCAACCTCATGGTTCTTAGTTGGATTCGTTAACCACTGCGCCATGACGGGAACTCCCTGACTGCATTTTTACCTAACAGATTCCAGGGACCAATCTCCAGAGTGTCCCTGGCCTCAGCTACAGCTCCTGGTCTCTGTCTACTCCGATGAGCAGAGATAAACAAATCGGGGACATCTGGTATTCCCTTCACCCTTATCCTAAAAACCCTAGAACCAGAATTAATCCAATAATAGCCACAGCTAACACTTAACTGGTTGTTAACGATGTGCCATGTTTTTTCACTCCTAAATGATTTTTCACTCCTTGAATTTCCATACAACCCTAACTGTTAGGCGGTGTTACTATATTCATTCCCATTTTATTGATGGGAACACCAGAGCCTAGAGAAGTCAAGTAACTGGGCAAAGCTCACACAGCTGGACGTGTACGTGGAGGATTTCACATGGTTCATCACCATCTCAAGAGCAGCCACCCTGTCCCCTACCTCCACTCTCCGCAGTCTCTCACCTTGACCTTCCCAGCCTTGACATGTGTCTGACACTCAGATCTGAATGGAATGAAATCGGATCTGACACTCAAACACCCCAACTCCTTTTCTGGACCTGTCTTTTCCCAGCTCAGTTCTGCTGGTAGGCACATGACTGTGTCTCTGACCTTGACCTGTGGCCAAGAAGGAGACTCAAACTGGCTTGTGGTTTCTGTTGGAACCTGCACCTGCCACCTGGAGTGCCGTCCTGGTGACCGTTCCACTCAAGGTCATGTCTACGCTCTATCATAGCTTCTCCTTGTCTAACCTGCTTTATACTTTTCTCCATCCCACTGGTTAGAAATGGGGGAGTCTGATGGTCCCTCTGTCCCTATGCCCTTTATGGGTGCCCTCTTTCTGACCCAAAGTCCTTAGCAGGAGTCTCAGCCGCTGATTCTTTTTTTTTCTTTTTGAATAGATCATTCCTGAATAAAATAAGAAACTGAGATATCAATTACCAAGCAGAGAAACTAAAGGTATTAAGAACTATGAATATGTTTGGTGCCACCCTGAGATGTTCTCTATAAGAAAATACATATTTTTTAAGAAATTATTGATATTGATATAATTATTTCTGGGTAAAGAAAGCGATGGGAGTTTGGTGGAAAGTGGACCCTGAGAAGAGTTTTTTGCATGATCAGGACTGATTTAAGTTTAGAATAAATTTAATTGAGTAAATTAATTTTAAAAATAAACTGGTGCAAAACCTGAGTTTAGCTTTTCTGTCTGTTAAGGGAACGGAGTGTTTTTTTTTTTTTTTGTCTTTTTAGGGCCGCACTTGTGGCATATGGATGTTTCCAGGGTAGGCGTCGAATTGGAGCTGTAGCTGCCCGCCTACACCACAGCCACAGCAATGCAGGATCTGAGCTGTGTCTGCAACCTACACCACAGCTCATGGCAATGCCGGATCCTTAACCCACTGAGAGAGGCCAGGGATTGAACTGGAATCCTCGTGGATACTAGTCGGGTTTGTTTCCGCTGAGCCACCTCAAGACAGGAACTCTGAAGGCTACTTTTGATAAGAGATTATATGAAGTTTTTTGCCTTTAGCGGGTCTGCTGTATTTGCTGTTGAGATCTCTTGTAACTTTGGTTAAGGGAGACATAGCCACAGTGACCTATGATGCTGTCGGAACAAATGTTTGTTAAAAACTGATAGTTTTGATGAACTTCATATCAAATTCTAAATAAAGTTCTTTTGATGTCACAGCCTCTGATTCTTATGATAAAAAGAGAAATTATGGTGGAAGTTAGCGTTTACTCTCCACGTACTGAACAAAGGGCCTTATGATATTCTTTCATTTAACCTTTTTCCCCTTCTGCCGTCCTGTCAGTGGGGGTATCATGACTCTGTGCTAAGGATGAGGCTTTTCAGATTGAGAGCAGAAGAACTGTAGGTCTGGAGTTCCCCTGGTGGCTCAGTGGTAACGAACCCGACTAATATCCATGAGGATCCAGGTTCGAACCCTGGCCTCGATCAGTGGGTTAAGGGTCCGGCATTGCTGTGAGCTATGGTACAGGTCACAGACGAGGCTTGGATCTGATGGTGCCATGAGCTGTGGTGTGGGTCTCAGACACAGCTCGAATCTGGTGTGGCTGTGGCTGTGGCTGTGGCTGTGGTGTAGGCCGGCAGCTGAATCTCCGATTAGACCCCTCGTCTGGGATTTTCCATGTGCCATAGGTGTGGCCCTAAAAAGTTCAAAAAAAAAAAAAAAAAAGAATTGTAGGTTTGATGTGGCAGGGCTGGAGTTTAAACTCTGACCTGTCAGACTCCTGATTCTGGGCTCTCTACACCTGCCCTGGCCCAGACCCCTGCATTCCCAGCCTGGGTTCCCCTGCCCTCTTCCCATGCCAGCCGGCTCCCCCACTTCAGACTCCAGACAGCATCCTCTCTGCCCCACCCTCCACCACCTCTTCTCATACTGATTGTCATTGTCTGAGACTTCTTTTCTTCTCCCCGATTCTACTGTCATTGTGTCTCTTAATCCCATAATGGGATAAGCCAGAAGCCATAGCGGGACAACAGTGGGGAAGGGATAAAGTTTCCAGAAGCTCACGGAGGCCCACTGCCATGATTCTATCTCATCCGATGACTGGTTAGTCCCCTGGTTATTGGAAGCCGATCGGCACCTGAGCCTTTTCCTTTGAGTCAGGGGATCCTGCTCCCTCTTCTTGATGCTTCCTGCCCTTAAACAATGGACAATGTCACCCCCTTCTTGATCATTCATTGTGTTCAGTCAGCCGCAAAACATGGGTTGATTTTCACAGAGTCCCTCCTCTGTGCCTCGCCCTCCACCAGGCTGGTCCTGTCGAAAAAAGGAAAACAGCAGGAAAGCAGTCAATTACAAATCCACATCGTAAGTATCAGAAAGATCTGAGCTCAGATCTGGGCTTCCCCATCCACTGACTAAGTACCCTTAGGTGGATCAATCCATTAATCTCTTAGGCTCCTCATGCAAGGAGCAGAGCGGGGCAGGGGAAACTTGGACATAACATTTACCTGGAAGGCTAGTTATGAGACTACTACTCATAATGAGCACTCTTCCCAGGATTAGACGCATAAAAGCCTTCAATAATAATACTATTGTTTAATCACAGACAGGAAGGGCAGATTGTGGTCGCCAGGGGGGAGGGGGGAGGAAGAGGGATGGACGGGAAGTTTGGGGTTGATAGATGCAAACCATTACATTTAGGATGGATAAGCAATGAGGTCCGACTCTACAGCACGGGAAACTCTATTTAATCTCTTGGGGTAGACCACGATGGAAGATGGCATGAGGAAAAAAAATGTATGTATATGTATGATGGGGTCACTATTCGGTGCAGCAGAAATTGACACAACGCTGTAAATCAACTCTACTCTAATTAAAGAAAAAAAAAAAAGATTTGTTTGGAGGTCCCGTTGTGGTGCAGCAGAAAGACATCTGACTAGTATCCATGAGGATGTGGGTTCAATCCCTGGCCTCGCTCAGGGGGTTAAGGATCTGGCGTGGTGCAGGTCGCAGACGCAGCTCGGATCTGGTGTTGCTGTGGTGTAAGCCTCCAGCTCTGGCTCCATTTCGAGTCCTAGCCTGGGGACTTGCATATGCTGTGGGTACAGCCCTAAAAAGAAAAAAATTTTTTTTTTTAAGATTTGTTTATATACTGAATGATTTCTAAAAATTAAAAAAGAATATTTAAAAATTATAATTTAAATAATATTTATATGATTAAATATAAATAAGATTAAATATAGAATAATTATAATGAATTACTACAATATATAATAATTAAATCCAATACATGTAATATACATATTAAATAATTTAAATAATAGTCCTAATAAGAATATTTGGTAATAGCATTATTCAATGTGATCATAATTGCAATAACAATAGCAAAAAAATCCACCGTTGTGAACATAACACTGATGGTGAGAGCGATGCAGACGGAGGAATCACGGAGAAACAGCACAGAGGTGGAAACACATGTCTGATTAGGGAGTAGGAGAAGGCTGCTTAGTGGAAATGTCTCAGGCAGAGTGATTCCTCAAGGGAATCGAAAATTAAAGTAAGAACAGCAAAGCGAATGAAGCAGAGAATGGGCTCCGGAGTCAAAGGGATTTCCTCTGCAGAGAGATCTTTCTGCAAAGTCCCAAAGGCAAGAGAGAAAACACATGCCAGGCCACCCCTCCCCCAGCAGGGTCCTCTGGGTACCTTGCCTAATTAAAACCTTCTTCCAACATTTGAATCAAAATCTGACTCTTGCTCCCCTGCCAAATTCCTACTTCCAGCCCCCTGGTAGCATTCAGAACATATCAGACCTCCTTTCTAGAATCATCTTCCTGCTATGGGAACAGAGAGCTGGTTCCTTCTATGTCCCTCCCCACCAGGGCAATGATGCCCAGCTCCTCTTTCTAGCTCCTTCTAGCTTTGAGTGATCTCACCCACCTGGTTGGCCCACCGAACCTCTGCTATTGACCCCTTGGCTTCTTGCATGTTTTCCAATGGTTAGTGAGTCATTTTCTCCCCATCATAACACTGGGGCTGACACCTGTGTCTTTAAAGGCAAAACCTCCATTGGGTGCAACTCCAAGGGCAGGTTCATCTCCCACATGGAAGCAGAGAGGCCACCCTGCTTAAAGGCTTCAAAGGACCAGTTGTTTTTTTTTTTTTGTCTTTTTTTTGCCTTTTCTAGGGCCACTCCTGTGGCATATGGAGATTCCCAGGCTAGGGGTCTAATCAGAGCTGTAGCCACCAGCCTACACCACAGCCACAGCAACGTGGGATCTGAACCACATCTGCAACCCACACCACAGCTCACGGCAACATTGGATCCTCAATTCCCTGAGCGAGGCCAGGGATTGAACCCATAACCCCACAGTTCCTAGTTGGATTCGCTAACCACAGAGCCACGACGGGAACTCCTCAAAGGATCAGTTTTGACTTGTGAATCTGTTAAGACTGTTTCCAAGCCCCTAAAAACTGGTCTCTCACTGCTCCCCCGCTTCCAAACCATGCTGCCAGCCCCCAGTCAGCCCTCCCAAATTAATGGCTCTTTGTTCTTCATAAGGAATGTTTGCTTGGTCCCATCCAAAGCTTGTGATATTGAGGTCACTTGCCCCCTCATCAGAGTTCAGACACCATCTGGGAACTGGAAGGGATTTCTTCCCAGAGCATCATCTTAGAAGAGTCCCAGAGCGCAGGGAAGACAGTAGTAAATTGTTCTCCCACGCAGGTGACAGTGGTGGAATGGACCCTGTGCTGGAGGCCCAGGGAGAGGAGTCAGAAGTCCAGGCTAGTCAGCCAGAGGGGAGTCTAAGGCCAGCAAGTATCCTACTTCCCAAGGTCACGGCCAGCAAATATGCCACTGCCCAAGGTCACAGTTCTCATCACGACAGCCTCAGCCTCCTGCACCACCTACAGAATGGCATTTCCAAGTGTCAATCCTTTGGACATGCACAGATTTTGATTTGTCCCTATGTCCCAAAGAGCAAGGAAGTAAAGTGCTAAAATAATACCTAATTTCTGAAACTGTTCCTGATGGTTTATGAGTAATAATTGCTTTTTACTCCCTGCGTCACAGAGAAGGGAGCCGATGACTATAGTATCTGAAACTTGCTTTGTCTTCTCTCGAGGTCTCCCTTCTGGAAATCCAGCCCTTCTCCATTCCCTCTGCTTGTATTTCACAGATACAGAAGCTTTCCTCTGGCTCGGGGAATGGGCACATGACTGAGTCCTCAGCCCGTAATCCTGGACATTGCTTCAGGGAGACTCTAAGGCTAAAGTTACAGGTGGTCATTTTTTTCTCTACCAAGAGAACCTATCTGAGAATGAAGCCAATAGAGAAAGAAGGAAACCCAATAATCAGAAAGAAACTTTTTTTTTTTTAGAAACCAATGTGCTTTGCTTTATAGTTTGCATATCTTCTTAACAATTAAAGTATAATTGATGTACCATGTTATGCCAGTTTCTGCTGTACAGCAAAGTTGTCCGGTCATACATATGTATACATTCTTTTTCTCATATTATCTTCCATCGTGTTCTGTCCCAAGAAACTGGATATAATGCCCTGTGCTATGTAGGAGTTCATTGCTCATCCATTCTAAACGTGATCATTTGCATCTACTCACCCCCAACTCCCCATCCTTCCCACTCCCTCCCTGTCTTCCTCTTAGCAACCACAAATCTGTTCTCTATGTCTGTGAGTCCGTTTTGTAGATAAACTCATTTGTGCCATATTTTAGGTTCCACATATAAGTGACATCACATGCTATTTGTCTTTCTCTTTTTGACTTACTTCACTTAGTATGAAAACTCTAGTTTTATCCACATGGCTGCACATGGCATTATTTCATTCTTTTTTATGGCTGAGTAGTATTCCATTGTATATAGCTACATCTTCTTAATCCATTCATCTGTTGATGGACATTTAGGTTGTTTCCCCACCTTGGCTATTTTGAATAGTGCTGCAATGAACATAGGGGTGCATGTACCTTTTTGAATTATGGTTTTGTCTGGATAGATGCCCAGGAGTGGGATTGCTGGATCATATGGTAGTTCCATACTTAGTTTTCTGAGGTACTTCCATACCGTTTTCCATAGTGGTTGTATCAATTTACATTCCCACCAACAGTGTAGGAGAATTCCCTTTTCTCCACACCCTCTCTAACCTTTGTTATTTGTAGACTTATTAAGGATGGCCATTCTGACCTGTGTGAGGTGATACCTCATTGAAATTTTGATATTCATTTCTCTAATAGACTTATTAATACAAAATTTTTGGATCCAGCTCTGCCACCCTGGAATGTACCCAATTCCTGAGCTACCGACAAATCATTATCTCAACTGAAGACAGATCCACTAGTGTTTTCTTTGCTTGCATCCAAAGATTCCTAAGACACCACTCCTAAAATCAGGAAATCCAAAATATGGGAGAGCAGAGAATGAGAGGAGAGTCTGGAGGTGAGGTGGGTGGTTGGATGCTAAACAAACATGGAAGGATTCTGAATTTGGTTTTTCAAAATGGCAGTGATACAAGTTCCTAGTAATTGTAGAGTAACTAGAAAAGACCTTAGACCCAGATGTGGTGACGCTAAGATTGCAGGTGTCTTTGTGCAATGTAACTTCTACATTCTCCTCAAACCCTCAGGAGGATCTGCTATACACACTCACCTTGGTTTATGATTTGAGGAAAATCAAAAATGGAAATAAAAGCTGCCTCAAAGATCTGATGAACAAAAAACATCCAGGAGAGATGCGATGAGATGTGTCTAAGTGTAAGAACTACCATAGGATCCAGCAATCCCACTGCTGGGCATTCATCTGAAGAAAACCATAATTCAAAAGATACATGCACCCCTATGTTCACTGCAGCACTAGTTACCATAGCCAAGACACGGAAGCAACCTAAATGTCCATCAACAGAGGAATGGATAAAGAAAATGCGGTGCATATATACGATGGAATATTACCCAGCCATCAAAAGAGTGAAATGACATCATTGGCAGCGTTGTGGATGGACCTAGAGATTATCATACAAAGTAAAGTATGTTAGATAAAGGCAGATACCATATGATATTATTTATATGTGGAACCTAATTTAAATGATGCTGAAGAACTTATTTATAAAGCAGAAACAAACTCATGGATTTCCACATCAAACTTACAGTTATCATAGGGGAAACATTTGGGGCGGGGAGGGATAAGTTGGGAGGATAGGAATAACGTACACACACTACTGCATATAAAATAGGTAATTAACAAGGACCTGCTGCATAGCGTAGGGAAAGCTATGCAATAGTCTATAATTACCTACCTGGGAAAAAAGAATGGATATCTGTATATGTAGAACTGATTCATTTTGTGGTAATCCCTGAACCTCATACAGCATTGCAAGTCAACTAAGCCCCAATAAAATCTTTTTAAAAATAATCTATCAGGTAGTCCTTCCTTAGGGATGCTAAAAGCTGCAAGAGAATGTCACTCCTGTGCTAACAATGAGAAAAAAAGCCGATAACCTGCAACATCCTATTTTTTGGAGGCCAACAGAGAGCTACGGTTATAAGAAAACTATGAGGCTACTGAATTTCAAAAGGCAACGAGCCCTTCCGAGGAGACATGGAATGAAATGATTGCATCTTTGGCAGAGCATGGCCAAGAAGGAGTGGTCATCAGAAAAGAGAGTAGAAATCAGCCTTTCTTCAGAAGGGGCCACGGTATTAGGTGTAGGAAACCCTTACAATGGGGTCCTTCTGTGGGGAAGAGAAATTAGACCCAACTCTGAATACAATGAGGACAAGTGAGAACTGAAAGCCAAGGACCAGTGGATGGAAAGTTCCTAAGAGGAAACATCGAGGAGAGAGGATGTGGTAGGGGGGATTCTGGCTAAACCCAACTGACAGGATTCTTGCTGCAGGCCGTCCAGGGTGACCAGACTTCATGCCTGGGTGATGGCGGAGGAGGAGGAACCCCAGCAGATATCAAAGTTGATCTGATGAAGAGGATTGGACGTTCTGGCTACACTGGAAGTAGGACTCAAGTTGGACAATGTAAAAACAGACGCAAAAGTCCAAAAGCTGAGGACTAGTTGAGGAGTTCAGAGGATGCCGAGTAGAGCTTAGCCAAGGAGAGCCTCTGTGCCACCTGTTTGTATGGACATAGAGTCAGGCCCAAACACACATGCATATGTAATATCCTTTAGTGCTTTTTTTTTTTTTTTTTTTTTTTTTGCTTTATAGGGTCACACATGCAGCAAATGGAAGTTCCCCAGGCTGGGGGTCGAATTGGAGTTGCAGCTGCCAGCCTAGGCTATAGCCTCAGCAATGCAGCATCCAAGGGCTTTAGGGTCATATCGTAATTATCTCTTTGGGCAAGGCAAGTCACATAGCTGGGTCTTACATTAATGGTATGGGGGACCTATCCTCCTTCTGTGATACTTTAAAAGAAAAAATCCAAACTCTTCTGCTACCTCCGCTGAGATCATTGACTTCACTTTGAGCGGCAGTTGCCTCCCCTAAAACGGTATCATCCTTGACCCAATATTGTTCCTGCGAAATTTAAGTGAGGCAAAAATACAAAGCTCTTAGCCCACTGCCTGATAGTGAGATGTTTACTGCACGCGTTTCCCCATCCTGTGTATTCACTGAACAAATATCTGTAGTAGGATCCATTGACACAGAATTTTAAAAGAATTATTGTTATGCAAAGCTTCAAGGGGTTGGGGAGAAAGCGAGAAAATGAGAAGAAGAATCTGCCTTTTAGTGAGAAGTGGTTTTTGCAGCACTCAAACCCTCCTCCTGAAATTCAGATTTAATTAAATCTGTCAAGATGTCCCACGCCAGGCAAGGTAGCAGGAAAAGGCAATGGCACTCTTGAGATAAAATTACCTTGGCGATAAAAATTGCAAAACCATTGTCCAGTCTGAAGGGGCATGGTGGTTTCAGTTCCCCAAGTTTCTAGCTACTGCAGTTTATCTCAGCTTATCCCTCTGGTGCAGGCTTGATATCTGAGAAGTGTTTTCAAGGAGACTGTTTAGCTGAGATTAACACTAAGGAAAGGATTGTCTTGCTTAAACCTTGAGCCCACATGGTCTCAGACGGGCATCCTGGAAGTGGGAGGGGCTGAATCTTGGAGAGGAGCACCGCTGACTGCTGGATGGCAGAGATTTCAGCAGGTGGCAACACCAGGCTTCTGGTTTTCTTGTCAACAAAGCTGTGATGTTGCATTCAAAAAGAACCGAATTTGGGTTGTTTTTAAGAATCGCAGCCTGAATTCCCAAGGCCTGGGAGTTCCATCTCTGGCAGTGAGAACACCAGCTTATTTGGAGGTGAATGAGAATTTCAGGTAGGGTTGCCAGAGGCAATAGAGAATTTCCAGTTACATTTGAATTTCAGGTAAAGAGTAGCTAATTTTTGAGTGATTAGCAAGTTTATACTAAAAAAAAAAATATTGTTTACCTGGAATTCAAAGGTAACTGGTTGGGAGTTTCTGTTGTGGTGCAGTGGAAATGAATCAGACTAGCATTCATGAGGATGTGGGTTCGATCCCTGGCCTCCCTCAGAGGGTTGGTGATCCGGCATTGCCGTGAGCCATGGTGTAGGTCGTAGATGCAGCTTGGATCTGGTGTTGCTGTGGCTTTGGTGTAGACCGGCAGCTACAGCCCCGATTGGACCCCGAGCCTGGGAACTTCCCTATGCCGCAGGTGCGGCCCTAAAAAGGAAAAAAAAAATGTAACTGGTTGTTCCGAATTTTTATGTGGTAAATCTAGCGATGCTAATTCCAGGAGGAATGTCTATCTATGTACAACTGGATCACTTTTCTGTACAGCCGAAATTGACAAAACATGGCAAACCGACTCTAAGAAGAAAATAAAAAAAGAATTGTATAAACAATTTTTAAACATTGAAGCGTGACTTTTGTGAGCATCATCAAGTAGACTCACAGATGTTACCTCATTGGTCCGCACGATGACCTTGGAAAATACACAGTCTGTCACCTAATGTCACGCATCTGTGACCAGAGCCCCGCAGCCTCCGATGGGCCAGTGTAGACTCAACCCCATGGAGATGTGCCACATCGAATGGTACAAGCTCAACTCAATCCCTCCCTCCCTGGTAGAAGTGTAAATTCAGGGAACACACACACACACACACACACACACACACAGTCGGTGGGGGCTCCAAACCAGCTCCCTTACTGTCCTGAGCAGGGTTTGGCCATCTTCCTGGCTTCCTAGAAAGCCTGCTGTGCATTAGAGAACCCGGGAGGCTGGGCAACAGTTGTGAGTCCTTGGGCGATGGATGAATTCCCTTGCACTTCCTGATCCTGTATATTCTTAAAATCCATCGACACTAAGCTAAGTGATCTCTGAATGCTTCTTCTTTCACTCTTAGGAGACAGACTTTCTGGATCATTACCGTCGCTGGGCTCTCTTGGCAGGTCAGCTCTCTGAAACAAGAGTGGACTTTCTCATGGAACAACGTTGTAAATTGGCATTAAACTCGCGCATGGTCCTTTTAACCTGTGACAGAACGGACGAATTATACTCCACCTTAGACGCGAGGCAGAATATTTGCTGTGTGTGACCCTGAGCTTCTGATTCCTATTGACAGGGTGAACATCCTAGCTCGGGTAGCCCAAACCCTTCAGCCAGTAGAGAGGGAGAAGGTGAGCTGGAGTTCATTTGAGCCAAGTTTAGTTCAATTTGATTTCTCCAATATTTTTGAGACCAAACCAATGCTTGGGATTAGAGCGGATGACAGGGCATCAAACGTAGTGTCCCTACGTCTTGACATAATTAAATCTTTCATTCCTGTTGACCACCAGAAGGCTGGCTATTTGCTTCTCCTTTTTTTTTCCCTGTCAAGAAGTCTGCTGCCAATAATATATCCAAACAGGAGTGTGTACCTGGCCAGTGCCTCAAGCATCAGAGCTGCTCTATAGTGTTTAAATGAATACATGATTGTGAATGAATTGGTGACATGGTCTGGGAGAGAATTAGGGCAAGGTAAATAGGTCTGCGATAGCTGACCACTAATAAACTACTGTCTGGGTCACAGTCCAATCAGGTTTGGTACACTTGACCTTGATCTAAGACCGGGTTGATATTAGAAAGCAGTGGGAAGAATGTTTTGGCAGCACCACAGTCCAGAGCTCCACTCTTGGAGCAGAAACTGCCGTAAATAGCAGGACCCACTTCCCAACTCAGCACCGTGTAACCTTGGGGGAAATTAATGAGCTACATACACTCTCGGGTCCTGCGTCTCCTCCTTGTAAGTACAGCGGGCATGATAATATTGCCGACCCCATAGAGGTGTTCATTCCACAAATGAGTTTTGAGCCCTGAGTCTGTTCAAAGTGTTCTCTGGGCAGTGAAGCTGCAGCAAATAGCAAGTCAGAATAGTTTCGGGCTTCCCACCCCCAGTTGCTTGTATTCTACTATGGGAGACAGAATGCAAACAACAAAAGGGATCAATAAACTTGTCTGTTATAGAATCATAAGAACTATTAAATTGTGTAAGAGAATATAATGTGGTTTTTACTGAGCTGGATGACATCCCCCTAAAATTGGGATCATTGGGGATGTCTCTGAAAAGACGATATTAACTCGAGGCTAGGATGATGATAAGAAGGCAGCTTTGGAGTTCCCGTTGGGGCTCAGGGGTAACAAACCCAACGAGCATGCATGCGTTCGTGGGTTTGATCCCTGGTCTTGCTCAGTGGGTTAAAGATCCAGCATTGCTGTGAGCTATGGTGTAGGTCACAGACTCAGCTCGGATCTGGCATTGCTGTGGATGTGGCGTAGGCCAGCAGCTGCCACTCCAATTCGATCCCTAGCTTAGGAACTTCCATATATTGAGGGTGTGGCCCTAAAAATATATATATAAAAAAAAAGTGGCTACTTTTTGAAGAGCTGATAAAGAGCATTCTAGGAAGCTGGTGTAAAACCCTGGCAATGGAAGAATGAGTATGTTTTAGGATTAAATGAAATTATGCATATAGAGGATTTTGCAGCGTGCGAAGGATATGTTGAATATAAGATAAACAGTATCTGTGATAATGATGAGGATGAAGATGAGGAGGAGAGGATGATGAATTAGCACTAGAGTCTGGCCATGGCAACAGGAGCAAATCCCACCCCCCCAACCCCTGGAAAGAGACCAGCAAGAACGAGGCTACGTGTGTTGTTGCTCAGAGCAGATGCACAGGCAATGGGGTGGGTAGAGAGGAAGGCTTCCACTCGGTAGGGAAACTTTTGCTGAGCTCTTCAGACTGTTCTCTTGCAACCACAGGATTGGAGAACAAAGGAGCTCCTGATAGCCCTCCCCACTCTGGTGAGGTCTAGCTCTGAGACGAGGTGGGGTCGAAGCTGCAGGTTGGAGAGGAAGCTCTCTGCTATTGAGCTGAGCTGGGACAGCGGGAGCCCACACTTCCCACCCTCAATTTATCAGACTCATCCACAGTCCAGAGAACCCTCACTCCCTACCCTTTAGAAGCGCTGGCAGCCCGGCACCTGCTCACAGGGAATCCGGAGCTGAGTTTATAAACATGCAGGTGCCTGCAGAGAGGCTGGCAGGGAAGCACCGTTGCCGAACATGTTCTCCTCTTGGATCTTTGTTGCAAACACTCCGGTGCCAGATCTCATTACTGCTCTGAGACCGTCCTCGCAAGGACTGCCTCTTCCCCGACATCTCCTTCTAAGTGGGCTCAGACTTTTGTGGTGCCGGCTCCACTCCCCACCCTGACACTGGGACATTCATATTTGATGGTGTTGGAATGAATTATGCACACACACCCCCTGAACACAGATTTAATGAGGGGATTTCTTCTCTGTTCCTTGCTTTGGTTTTTAATGGATTCCTGCCTTTGAATTAAGCATTGACTCAGCAACTTGACACTGCAGGAGAGAAGCTGTCCCTCCAACTAAGGGCAGCTTGGAGGTGGCTGTTTTGGAAATCAGCTCCATCTATAGGTTCGCACCATCTGGATCCTATTTCTGGGTCTGGGGCGAATCCAGTAATGAGGTCCTCCATGAGGGTCAGAGAAACAAAGACTATGCTGAGCAGGTGAAGAATAAATCTGCAGCTCTATGAATAGGGTTAACCCAAAGGCCACGGCGAGCCACAGCTGAAGATGTACTATTCTGAAGGGAAAATATGGAGCTGCCCATAGAAAAGCTGTCAGGGGCTCAGGGCTGCCCAGCCTCTGTTACCTGTTTTAATCTGCTATCAATAGCCTGATTTTTCTTATAAGGACATCGCTGCTCTATTTGAAACTGATATGGTCCTGGTAGGTAGAAGTAAACTATTCCATTTAGAATGAGTAAACCCTGGGGTCCTACTTGTACAGCAGGGGAACTATGGCCAAGCTCTTGGGTTAGAACATGATAGAAGATAGTACGAAACAAAAGAAGGCATGGATGTATGGACTGGGTCGTTTTGCTGTACAGCAGAAATGGAAGGAACATTGTAAATGAACAATACTTGAATGGCATTTAAAAAAAATAAACTGCTGTGGTCCAAGGAGGGGTTGACAGCCCCCCGTCTCAATGTGTGGACTTAGCCAATCAGAGTCTTTCACCCCACTGGCTAAAACGTTGGGTCCAGTGTAGGCATATTACCCCAAACTGGAATCAGCCCAAGGATGTTTGCCTAAAATTATGGAAAGATGCTTTTTTTTCTCTCTTTCTGCAATTCTTTATTGTAGAATGTACAGCTCTAGGAGCTGCTGTGGGCCACCACATTGAGAGGATTCTGGCCATAAAGTAACTGGTCCAGAGGCAATGAAGCATATCGCAGAGAAGTAGAGGGCGATGCTGAATGTACGTGACATTATGGGAGCACCTGGATCCAGTCATACCTGAAGCTAGTTTTCAATGAATACATAGCAACTGTTGTTAAACTCATTTGAGTTTGCTTTGTTTCCTTAAAAAAAGAGAAAGACCTCTTGACTTATGTGAAACCTGAGAGGAAACCATAAAAAAAAAAAAATAGGTTTTCCTGATCAGGTTTTCTTTTGAACAGAAAGTTGTTCAAGAAGAAATGGGTCAGGATGTAATAGGAAATGAAGAACCATTTTTATAGGGTGCTGGGTTCTGGCATGAAGCTTGCTTATAGATAAGGAGCTGGTCTGGCCGTGTCTCTGTTCCTGTGTCATTCTTGTTAGAGCCAGAGCAAATTTTTTGCTGTGAACTATCATAAGAGCGAATTTTTGCAGTGAAATTGATCCGCATGAAAATAATTTCAGGAGTTCCTGTCATGGCGCAGCGGAAATGAATCTGACTAGGAACCATGAAGTTGCGGGTTCAATCCCTGGTCTTGCTCAGTGGTTTAAGGATCTGGTGTTACCGTGAGCTGTGTAGGTTGCAGATGTGGCTCGGATCTGGTGTTGCTGTGGCTCTGGAGAAGGCCATCAGCTACAGCTCCGATTGGACCCCTAGCCTGGGAACCTCCATACGCTGTGGGTGTGGCCCTAAAAAGACAAAAGACAAAAAAAGAAAAAAAAGAAAATAATTTCAGTAGAATGAAAATAGAAAAAACATTGGAAGGTGTTTAACTATACCGAAAATTGATCCAAAAGTTAAGTAGCTTTGAAGAGTTAGTTCCAAAAATAATTTCTCCATGAAAATATATCGTTTATTGAAATCTTGATTAAAATTTAAATCCCCTCATTTTAAATACTTATGATGTCTTCATTCACACTTGGGATAAATTCTGAACTCTTTACCTGAATAGGACATGATCCGGCCCCTGCCTACCTCTTTGATGACATGGTTTATGTCCCCTTTCTGCCTAGATAACATCAAGTCACGATAGCTTTTTTCCATTTCCTTAAAAGAGTCAAGGTTTGTTCCTATCCTTTGCACATGCTATTCCCTCTGCCTGGAATGCTGTTCCTCATCCTCATTCTGCTCTCAGCGCAAACATCACCTCCTTAGAGAAGACTTCTCTGAACACTCCGTGTAAAATAACTCCCCCAGTCACTCCCTGTTCCATTAGAATGTCTTCATAGTGTTTTTCATTATCTGAAATCATCTTGTCTGTTTGTTTACTTGCTTATTTCTCTCTTTTAATAAAGGGAGTAAAGTCTATAAGGTTGCCAGCCTTGCATTCTTATTCAATGCTGAAATCCAGGAGGCAATCAACAAATGACTTCCCCAAACCATTAATATCCATTCTTCCTGAGTTTGCCTCAAGGCACATGCCACCTGGGCAGACTCTTTTTAAAAAGAATTTATTTTTATTAGAATATAGTTGATGTACAGTGTTGTGTCAATTTCTGCTCTCCTGCAGAGTGACCCAGTCATACATACACATACATTCTTTTTCTCATACTATCTTCCATCCTATTCTATCCCAGGCGACTGGATATAGTTCCCTGTGCTGTACAGTAGGACCTCATTGCTTATCCATTCTAAATGGAATAGTTTGCATCTACTAACCCCAAACACCCTGTCCATCCCATTCTCTCCCCCTTTCCCCTTGGCAACCCCTGGTCTGTTCTGTATGTCTGTGAGTTTGTTTGTTTTATAGGTAGGTTCATCTGTGACATATTTTAGATTCCACATAGAGGGGATATGATACGGTATTTGTATTTCTAGTTCTGATTTGCTTCACTTAGTACGAGACGCTCTAGCTTGAGAGGGCATAGAGAAAAGGGAACCTCCCTTCACTGTTGGTGGGTCACCATTGCCTGTCTTCTCATCTCTTGGACACCCCAGCACCACCATGTCACTGTCAGGGTCATTTACTGACACAGACCCTATGCATGTCCCTAGTGTCCACTTCTTCAAGAGGCCACTGAAACAGAGGCACTGCTACCCCCCCCGAATTGTTCTTTTATCTCGACTGAAAGGACCCATAATTCCCCAGGCTTGAGTGAGTTCCAGCGGCAACAGGATATCTTCCTGTTTGATCTATTGACATGAAATGAACACAACACGCAGACATCCACAAATGCACATCTTCGATCATATTAATAGAATAATAGTGTTTAGACGGAGGGAGGTGATGGTTCCACTCCTAAATAATCAGACGAAAATCCAAATATTTTGTCGGTACCCAAGGGTGCTGCTTTAATAATGTGGCCTTTGCCTATTCCATCCGTATCACTCTGCTCAGTTACTCTTCTTGTTCACCATTGTATCTACAATTCCCAGCACAGTTGCTGACACAAAGTTGGGACCACATGAGTCATTGAAGATGGACTTAATTTCATAAAAATATGTACCTTAGTGCCCCATCACCATAAGTCATCTGAACATGTAGCTTCCTCAAAACCTACTTGATATACTAATACCTGTTATATAAACACATGGCAGAAGAGTCTGTTAGTTAAGCGTTTAGCCTCCAGAGCAATATTTCTGTTTGCGTTGTATCCTTATTTCTTCATGTACTGACCAGATGGATTTAGGCAGTGTATATAAAATCTGAGTGATTTGTTTTATTTACTTATGTATTTATTTATGTATTTATTTATTTTAACCTGTAAATGAGGGCTGCCAATATGAACACCCAATAGCTATGTTTTTTTTTTTTTTGTGAAGATCCAGTGGTGTGACAATAACCACACAGGGCACCTCAACAAATGGTGTTTATCACCTATTAGATTCCGGATAGTCTAGTGCCTTCTCCTTTATCACCGCCTTCCAAACTACTTCATACAAAGGAGAATGTTAACATTAAGAATGGAAGGAGTTCCTGTTGTGGCTCAGCGATAATGAACCTGACGAGTAACCATGAGGATGCTTGTTCGATCCCTGGCCCCGCCCGCTCAGTGGGTTAAGGATTTGGCGTTGCTATGAGCTGGGATGTAGGCCAGCAGCTACAGCTCCTATCTGACCCCTGGTCACCCCACCTCCCCAAAAATGGAAGGAACATAGCTACATGAACGTATCTCTTCTTTCCAATCTACCCTGCCCTGGCATCCTAGGGAGTGCAAAAGCATCCTCATGTGGTGGAAGAGGCGTAAACAGCGTTCTCGATGGGTCTCTGTCCCGGATAAGCTGAGTCGGTCAAAGAGCTGGAACCACAGTAGTGGAGATGATTCTGGCACCGCTTCCATCTGGAGTGGCTAAGTGGACTCCAGACGCTTGTGTTAAGTGCCATGTGCAGGATCTGGTACAGAGTGGATGCTCAGCAAATGTTTACCAACCTGCCTTTGAGTACAGAGACCTGCTTGCGATGAACTGAGCTCAACTGACAAGGCTAATGCTGGCTGATTGAATTCCCTGGGGAGCCCCAAGCATTGTTAACAGGAGAAATGCTACAGTTCCATGAGAGGCTTGTCTTGTGTAGATTCTGTGACTGGTTCATTAATTCACCGTTCCGTGTTTTATTAAATTAATTTGAATTTTAATGAAAAAAAACCTAAGCCACAATGAGTCTTGTCTTGGGGAGAAAATAGTATTTCTCTGTAGGTTCAGGGACTAGGAGGCCAGAGAGGAGAGAGAAGCCTCCGAAATTTCCCCAGAGGTTAGAATCCATCGATTTACAGAGCAGGAAGTTTAAAAAAGATTATCTTCTACACAGTGACGGAGAGCTTGTCATAAATGGGAAAATGTCACCTGAAAGACATGGTGGGACGTGAGAAAAATGAGGTGGTAAGTAGGAGGAAGCCGGGGCTAGGCAGGGCAGGGACTGGGACATTTCGCTGGAGACAAAGAGAGCCCCTGGGATGGTCTTTAATAGCATGCGTAAGCTTGGGAATTTGGGCTGGTCTCTGAAGGTTATCCTGCACAGGAGCAGTGTGGTGGATGGCCAGCTCTCAGCAGTCTAAAAGGACTGTGATGGGCGTTCCTGGGGTGGCTCAGTGGTAATGAACCTGACTCGCATCTATGAGGATGCAGGTTTGATCCCTGGCCTTGATCTGGCGTGGCTGTGGCTGTGGCATAGGCTGGCAGCTGCAGCTTCAGTTAGATCCCTAGCCTGGGAACTTCCTTATGTGGTGGATACGGCCCTAAAAAAGACAAAAAAAAAAAAAAAAAAAAAAAAAGGAAATTCCCATTGTTGCTTGGTGATAATGAACCCGACTAGTTTCCATGAGGGTGCAGGTTTGATCCCTGGCCTCGATCAGTGGGTGAAGGATCCAGCTTTGCCACGAGCTGTGGTGTAGTTCGCAGAAGAAGCTCAGATACCATGGTGCTGTGGCTGTGGCTATGGGATGGGCCGGCTGCTGTATCTCTGATTTGCTCCCTAGCCAGGGAACTTCCGTATGCTGTGGGGTGGCCCTAAAAAGCAACAAACAAACAAACAAACCAAACAGTTCAAAAAAATAAATAAATAAAAGAATCGTGATGTTTTTCCTTAGGTGGGCGAATGGTGTTTCAGACCCTCCAAACCTAATGCCACGTATTATTCAGGAATGTGTTGTTTCCAAGGAATCAAACACCAATCAAACTGTCTTAGGCAATAAAGCATCTGGCTGAAGTAACAGAAAAGAGAGATAGGAGGGGTTTAGGAATAGCTGGATCCAGGTACTTGAACAAGGCCTGTGCCCTTCCTTCTCTTGAAGGTTGGCTTTAATCTCAGGCAGGTTCCTTGCACATGGTCATGAAATTGGTCACAAATAACTCTAGAGCTTCAAACTTATATCCTATCAGCCTAATAATCCCAGCATAAAGAGAGCATCTCTCAGTTATTATTCTTGTGGCAGTTCTGAGGTTTTATTTTATTGGCCCACCTTAGCTATTCCCTGGTTATTGTTAAAGGAATTGCAGTAAGCTATGATTGGCTGGTTTGGGTCATGTGTTCACCCCTACCTGTATGTAGCCAATCCCACGCAAAAGACACCGTCGTAAACTGAGGCTGGGTAGTTCCTTACAGGGTGATTGGGGTGTTAGTGTCTTCTTCGTGGTAGAAGGCAGGAATTCCAGGGTCTGGTGCAAAACGAAAATCAGATTCTGAGTCAGGAAATGAATGGTAAGCCTTAGAATAACCTGAGAAAAATAAATGTCTAAGTTTGCTGGATACCTATGAGGGTTTATCTTATTTACCCTTGTATCCCCGGTCTCTGTCTTGGTGCATGACACATCATAGGTGTTCAATAAATCTTTGCTAATACAGTGGAATATTATCCAGCTATAAAAAAGAGTGAAATGATGTCCTTTGCAGTAACATGGATGCAACTAGAGATTATTGCACTAAGGGATGTAAATCAGAAAGAGAAAGATAAATCCCATACGATATCTCTTTTATGTGGACTCTAAAAAGATGGGACAAATGAACAAATCTACAAACCAGAAACAGACTTATGGACATAGAGAACAGACGTGTGGTTGTCAAGGGGGAGGGAGTAGGATGAATAGGAAGTTTGGGGTTCCTAGGTGCAACCTATTCCACTTAGAATGGATAAGTCATGAGGTCCTGCTGTATAGCACAGGGAACTATGTCCAGTCTTTTGGGAGAGACCATGATGAAAGATAATATAAGAAAAGGAATGTATATGCATATATGACTGGGTCACTGGACTGTAGAGCATAAACAGGCACACCATGGTAAATCAACAACACTTTAATAAAAAATTATAATAAAGAAATAAATATTTGATAAATAATGACTAAAAGTATGTTACAACAACGGCTATAATTCCTACTAAAATGATGACAATGGCAGTATTATATAAATAATTGACCAAGCCAGATATTCAAAAGAAGCCGCCAACCACTACATAACTATTGTCTAACATGTACTGAGTGATTTCTATGTGCCAAGTACTGTGCTAAGCATTTTAGTTCCAGTATCTCATTTAACCTTCACAACAATCCGATAAAGGCAAGGCTTCTGTTATCCCCGTTTTACAAAGGAAGCTCAAAGAGATTATTTGGTCAAGGTGGTTGGATTTGTTCATCTAAATTGTAAAAAAAGGACCCCCCCAAATTTCACGGTGCCTACACCATGAAAGTAATTTTCTTGTTCATGTCAAGTCCAGTGTGGCTGGGTAGTGCAGGTTGTCCTGCAGGCAGTCATTCAAGGACCGGGGTTTCTTCCCTTGTGGCATTCTCCTCTCTTCCAAGGCCATGTGCTGCCCTGCATCATCCAGTGGATGAGGAAAGAGAATGTGGGGAAAGTTCACTGGCTCTTAACCAGCATGACTGGCAGGGGTACATTGCACTGTTGCTCACATTCCACTCATAGACGCAGTTATGCACCCTTCCCCCAAATCCAGGTGGGGTGTGTGCAAAGGAAATGGCATATTATATATTGATGATGCAAGAGTCATGTGTTCACCTAGACTCAGGTGAACACCCCCCATCATGCACAAGTCACACCCCCACCAAACTCTGCATACACACTCGAGCACTTACATTTGTCTTTTCGTCTGGGCATTAGTCAAATTTTCTCTACCATTGACCTCATCTCCATTCTCTTGCTGTATCTCCGCTATGACCTCTGCATGGACTCCCCCATGGGTAGAGGGCACTCTGTGGGTGACCTCTGGACCAGAGCAACCACAAGCTGAGCATTCACATGGGGACTGGAGGCAAAGCATGCTGACCTTGGCTCTTTGTCTCAATCAAATTCCACCTGCAGAAGTCATCTCGGCGGCGGCAAGCCCAAAGCCGAAATAATTTGATGATTTGATTCTAAGGAGATTTGGGGATATTAGTTGACTGAATAAGAAAGGTGCCTTCTAAAACCATCCCTCTTTCTAATCTCTTTGATCATTAGATTTGTTCTTAATCTCACACACAGACATTCTGTGATTTTTTTTTCCCCTTTTTTGGCAGGTTAATTAAACCTGTCTTTAATTTTTTCTTTTTTTCCAATTTCGTCTGAGCGCTGGGGAAAAGATCTGAGTCTCTAATCTCTGGCAGCATTTGTCATGGAATATTCCAGGCATTTGGAACCATAAACCATTCCTTCATTGAACTTGCGCTCCCGGCACTGCTCATTTCAGGCTGCCAGAAATCATCCCTCACTGCTTGAGTAACTCTAACTTGGGGGGGGGGGTCACTTAACAAGAAAATTGAACAATAAAAGTCTCAGGAAATTGGATATTTAAGCATTCAAAGTAATTGATATTGAAGAAAAAGTATGATGGACTAGAAATTATAGCCACACAATCTACTGCCCATTAGTTGGGACGTTCACATAACCCTAATCTAAAATTATGAGGGTTCATTACAGATGCAGTCAGACACAATCATCTCTAGTCCATATTTCAAACGTCCATGTGCTCCAAAATCCTCCTTGTCTTTCTATCCCTACCTTCGGGAAGCTGTAGGTTGAGATTTGATTTTTCTCATATTAGATTTCATTAGGGCATTGTGTCCTAGAAATTCCACATTAAACATAAGACTTAGGAAAATATTAAAAAGGTTGAAATACCAGCTAGAGAGCTAGAAGTAAAAAATATGAGAAGTGGTGCCCTTCAAGGACGAAACGAAAAAGGTTAAGAAAAGGAAGAAAGAGAACCTCTCTATCTTTATGGCCAGAGGGAGCTGTTGGAAGAACTCTTTCCCGGCTCAGACACACACCCTGGCTTCCCGTGATTGCTCTTCAAGGTGGCTGGTCAGCATGTACCTTGGTCCTTGCCTAATCTCAACATGAATTTCAGGTAATAGGAAAAAACAAAACAAAATCCAAGCTCAAAGCGAAACAACTAAAGCATGGAATCTGAGCAAAAGCCTGAAAATCTTTGATTCACTCAAGCTTCCCAGCCTTAAATATTCCCTCTGTAACCTTGACCTCATTCTGCCTTCTCCCATCCCCGCTTTCTCCCATTGGAAGGCTCTCCAGCCTCAAGCAGCAGAGAAGCCCTCTTTGAATTTAACATCCTTCTTCTGGTACCTCCTTAGTATATTTTTCTCTCTCCCACTTTTCATTCTGGAAGCCTAAGTGGCTTTATTATTTTTTTTTATAAAGTATAGTTGATTTACAGTATTGTGCCAATTTCTTCTGTACAGCATAGTGCCCAGAATATATACATTCTTTTCCTTATACTCTCTTCCATCATGTTCTATCCCAAGAGATTGGATATAGTTCCTGTGTTACGCAGTAGGACCCCATTGCTTATCCATTCTAAATATAACAGTTTGCATCTACCAACCCCAAACTCCCAATCCATCCCACTCCTTCCCCTCATCCCCCTTGGCAACCACAAGTCTGTTCTCTAGGTCTGTGAGTCTGTTTCTATTTTGTAGATAGGTTCATTTGTGTCAAATTTTAGATTCTACATATAAGTGATATCATATAGTATTTGTCTTTCTCTTTCTGACTTACTTGATTTAGTATGAGAATCTCTAGTTGCATCCATATTGCTGCAAAGGGCATCATTTCATTCTTCTTTATGGCTGAGTAGTATTCTTTTGTGTATATATACCACATCTTCTTAATCCATTCATCTGTATAGGGACATTTAGGTTGTTTCACGTCTTGGCTTTTAATAATGCTGCAATGAACATTGGTTTTTATCTGCATGCCCAGTACTTGGCTCACCTCTGAGAATTATCACACTCCATTGTCCTTTTCTGTTGGGATCTTCCTCTCCTTTGCTGACAAGTAGGCTCACAGCCAGGGGCAGAGTTTTATTCATAACTGCAACCCTAGTACTTAGTACATATAATTATAAATAATAATAGAATACACAATAATTACAGACTATACTGAATTGACTTCATTCATTCATCATCATTATTCAATAAAAGGTACTGTAAGTAAGTTTACCTTCAAAGTCTAGTTCAATGATTTCCAAAATGTTGATTGCAACCCAATGGTAGATGATGAAATCATTGAATAGATCGCAAGTTGCATTAAGGGAAAAAGAAAATTAAATGGTGGAATTGTGACATAGAATAGAGTAGGAGAGGGTGGAGTGGGTTAGATTAGGCTGGATGAAGGCAACATAAACTAGAACATGTCAGAGTGTGCTTCACATAGAAGGTTAAGTATTATTTCTCAAAAAATATACACTGTATCTATCTATGCTTATGTAACAACATCCGTTTGTACATACACACAAGTGTGTGTAGGAGGGTGGGTGTATTCTGGGTCATGACCTAAAAATTTCATAAGTATCTGATTTAGATAAACTAATTTATGCTCAGCTCTTGGTAGCAAAAATAAGTAGATGGTATATTTTGTCAAGCTACTGTGATGATCAGCAAGTTCCAAAGTCAAAATTTTAACACCCGTGAGGCAAGTTAATTAGCCCCCATGGGCTGTTTATTTGTGTTCTATTTTTAGCATCAGTCTTGAATTTCTATCCCAATATTTATTTTCCTCCAGTTCAGAGACATGCTTAAGTATATATTTGTTAAAAGCCAGGCCAATAGACTCCACTGCTTTCAATTGCCCAGCAACCCATCTTCTACTGCAAGCATGTTAGTTTCATACCAGGGAACCACTGGTTCCCCACTCTCAGTTCATATTGTTCAGCGTGGGAAGACCTTGCCTCTCTCTGGACCTAGGAATCTGTAGTCCATGTGTGTCTGACTCCCATCCTTTATTCCTTGACCACAGTGATTAATTTAGGTTACATCACTCCAGTTGCTCCAATGAGATCTAGCTCTGGAGTTTGGGCTGTCATTGAGGGGAATTTGCACAGGGCAAGAAAACTGGCGTCCCAACAGATCATATCATGGAGGACACCTATTTGAGAACAGGACTACCCCCCAAAAAAAACATAGCCAACAGGTGCAGTCCTACAACCAGCCATGGCCAAGACCAGGCACAGTTCCTCTTTCAAAATTAAGCCTGTGTGAGCTGATTTTGTTGTTGTTACAATGGAAACAACAACACAACCTGGCAAATACAGCCACCTTAAGACCTGTGTAAAATGGGGAATGTCACACATTTCTATGGTTGTCCCCTGCTAGTCACTTTTCCTCTCTCTGGGAGGGCAGTGCCACTCCACCACTTGACATTCAATGTGCCTTTTGTGTTCTGCTTCCCTGGGACTTGGACATCAGGCTTGGTCATCTGACTTGCTTGGATCAATGGAAGGTAAGAAGTGGCCCAAGGTCAACACCAAGCTAGAGTTTTAATAGTTTTTGTGTGAACTTTCTCTCTGCCACCAGAAAGGCATGTCCCATATGGTCCCATGGCCTGTGTCATCCTGTAATGTGAAGATACAAGGGGCCAAGCCACAGCCCACCCACAGCCCACCACATCCAGCATAGGCAGGAAATAAACTCCTGCATGTCTAAGTCACTGAGATGGGAGGCTTCTTTGTTTTCACAGCCATAAATTATTGATTCATTTTGCCTTCATCACTGCATCCACCCCCATAAGTCATTTTGCAGTATAGAGTTATGAGTGGACACACACACACACACACACTCTCCACACCCAAATTCCTTAGAGCTCTTTTCCACTGACATTTTCCCTTAACAAGTAGACTTGAAATAGAAGAAACATTTCAAAACCCTCTGTGCAGATTCCAGAAAGACAGAGTGGAGAGAAGAAAACACTATGGTAGATGCTTTAAATCAGATGAAATGATGCAGCCTGGAAAACTGGCTTCAGGAAACAGGTGGTGTAGACACCACTGGTGGCCATGGTTATCCTGCAACATGCACACTCTGGGCTATAACAAGATAATGGAGAGATGAGTTCTAAGAGGTCTGTTCTATCTTTGATCACTGCAGAAGCAGAGAGGCTCTGACTCCTGTGAGGCTGTCTGTGGTTGAAACAAACTTTGTATTTTATTTACTTTAATTTAAAAAAAAATTTTATTAGAGTACAGTTGATTTACAATGTTGTGTTAGTTTCAGGTGTACAGCAAAGTGAATCAGCCATACATATACATATATCCATTCCCCTTCAGATTCTTTTCCCATATAGGTTATCACGTAGGTGGGACATGTGTACAGTGGAATATTACTTAGCCATTAAAAAGAACCAAGTAATGCTATTTGCAGCAGCATGGAGGGACCTGGAGTACTAAGTGAAGTCAGTCAAAGACAAGTACCATATAATATCACTTATTATGTGGAATCTCATTTTTAAAAAAGATGCAAAAATGATATAAATGGAATGAACTTTGAATCCATTAACTCAGCTGTACTGTTGTAGATGCTGCAGGTATGTTGGCAACAGGATACCATACTGCAAGGAGGAGGCAGAACCATGTGATAGACAAGAAACAAATGCATTTGATGACTTCAGCATGTGCTCTGAGCTATGGAGATAGAAGCTGGGATAGTGATAAATGTGGTGGTGGGGGGTGGAGGGGCGTATTTGGAGGAGCTGCTGTGTTTAAGGAGATTTAGAGCTGAAGGACAAGGAGGCAGAAGATGATGAGGGGAGCGGTGCTCCATGTGGAGAGAATAGTACATGCAAAGAACCCGTGGCAGAGAATGCTGGTGTTTACTAATATCTGAGTTTCTCCCCTCTTGCCTGGGCACATATCTGGCTTGTGTCTCCAGTCCTGATGTAGAGCAGAGCCACACGACAGAGTCCTGGCCAATGGCATAGGGTGGAAATGATTCACTATTTTCAGGTGCAGCCATGATAACTTGTCTCACGTTCCTCCCTCCTCCCCCGGGGGCACCAGCGAATGCAGCCCTCGGGAACTGTGGGGTGAAGCCTCTGTCAGCTCTTCAGCCTCTGCCTCCCTGCCCCTCCTCCTCCACTGACTTGTATTGGACGGAGATGGGAACGAACAAGAAATAAACCCATCGTGTCAAGTGATTCAGCTTCTGGGGGATATTTATTACAGCAGCTCCTGATAGTTATCCTGTCTCACAACATTCTGAGGCAGGAAAGAACTTTCCTCTTGATTCCCCTTACTGGGCAAACCTGCCATGAACTTCAGTCTTGGCTGAGATGCAACAGTCAATAAACCCATTTGTCAGATGAAGAAACCGAGTTCCAGGGGGGAAAAAATGTCTAGGTTTCCACCTTCTTTTAAGACCTTATGTGTGCCTGTGTACCTATATCTGACTGGGTTGCTTTTCTGTACAGCAGAAATTGACAGAGCATTGTAAATCAACTATAATAAATTAAAAAAAAAATGGAAACAAAACAAAAAAAGACCTTGAGAAATTGAGCAGCGTTATACCCCCATTTCTATATGTTAACAGTTGGCTAGAAATGATGTGAGGGTGCCCATCTCACCCCACAAAGATTCAGTACAGGCTCCCTATTTTATGTCCTTCTGACCCTCTGTATACGTTATTCTTTACACTTATTTCACAAACACTGATACAGCACGTACTGAGTACCAGGCCCTATTCTATGAGCTTGGCAAATAGTAACTCACATAATCACCTTAACAACCCCACCGCAGGGGGACGGTTTTTCCACCCATTTGATGGATGAGGAAACTGAGGTGGTGAAGAGACTTGCCAAATGCCTCAGAGAGCAAACACGTGGTGGAGCGGGGATTTGAACCCAGGTATGTTGGTCACCAAACCTCTGCTCCTCATCACTACACCATGATGCCTTTTGTTGCTAGGCTGGTCTCAGTATTTGCGTTTGTGGCCCTTTAATAAACAAGGTGGATTTTTTTTGGCATGTGAATGGAACACAGCTGCCATCTTGCCTTTGTTACTTTCCCTCCAATTACTGCTTGTCAGCTGGATAATTCTAGGAACTTCCTTCTCGCCTTTGGCCAGGCTGCTTCCTAGTTGCGAAGGTGGTTGTGCATGTCTCTTAGCCCTTTTCCTAAGTCAAAGTGAGAAAAGCTTGGAAGCTAATTCCAAACCTGAGCAAGAAAACCTTGCAAGAGATTGAGTATGGGAGGGAGCCTTACTAACCCACGAGGGTGAAAAAGTGCTCCGTGTGTCATCTCGAATAATCCTCTCTGCATCCTTCTACTTTCAGAGCTCTCAGGGTCCCACCATCTTGAAGAGCTGTCATTTTATTTTCTCCCAACTCCTCAGCCTCTGACTACAGTGTCATTTATAGTGACGGTTCCTTCTTGGAAGCACTCCAAGGAAATGCCCTGTGAGAAGTGAGTTTTTACCATTTTCCCCCTCCCAGAACCAAAATATTTAGGGTCTTTAGAGAATGGTCTTCCCTGGAATACACAGCCTCCTCTGGAATGATTTGGTCTCAGTCTGGTGCTTTGCAGAAAGAAGGTCAGTGGAACTGAACTTAACCTGAACTGGTTTCCCACCTGGTACAGAAACTGCCACCATCACGTCACTGACAAAGAAGCTCTCTGCCCCCACTGGGAAGTACTTCAATGACAAGAAGCTCATGACTTTTCCACTTCTAGACAGCTTGTAGAAATTGGGAGCTGGTTCTTCCTGCCTTTTTGTAACCTGAATCCATTGGTCTGCCTTCCATCCCTTGGTCCATATATAATTAAGCAACCTGATTTTCTCTCTCACTCTTTTATCCTTTTTAAGGCCTCCCCAGGCTGTTTGCTAAGAGAGCTCTGAATAAGGGGAAATGGCACCTGTGCAAATATTAACAAACTTCTGCTTTCATTACATTTGTATATCACTTTTCTTAGCAACTTAATAGAGAAACTAAAGCGAAAACCATGTGTTTATGTGGGCAACCTTGGGTCCTTGATCTCATAAACCATCCAATGTCAATAAACCTAAGCTCAGTCTTAACATGGTGGTTAGAAAGAATGATAGCTCTCTAGTAAGAGATTGGCTTTTCCACTTACTAGTTGGGTGATCTAGGATAAGTCAACACCTCCATAACTTACTCAACCTCTTTGATCCTCAGTTCCCCCTTTTGCAGAGGGGCAGTCTCAATTGCGCCAACCTTATGTTGCTGCTATGAGAACACAAGTGAGATAATGCAGGTGAAGTCTTGGAATAGTGCCTGACATGGAGTAGGTGCTTGGTCAATGGCAGGATGGGGTGGAAGAAGAGGGCAAGAAAAAGAAAGAGACAGCAAGAGAATTGGGTTGTTGGAGTTCCCATTATGGCTCAGTGATAACAAATCTGACTAGTGTCCATGAGGACACGGGTTGATCCCTGGTCTCGATCAGTGGGTTAAGGATCCAGGGCCACACCTGCAGCATGTAGAATTTCACAGGCTAGGGGTCAAATCAGAGCTGTAACCACTGACCTACGCCACAGCCACAGCAATGCCAGATCCAAGTTGCATCTGCAACCTACCCCACCGCTCAGGGCAACGCCAGGTCCTTAACCCACTGACTGAGGCTGAGGTTCGACCCCACCTTCTCCTGGATACTAGTTGGGTGCATTACCACTGAGCCAAGATGGGAACTCCTGTGTTCCTTCATTTAGATGTCAATTACAGGTGAGTAAAAGGCATGAACTCCACTTGCACCTCCTGCTTCCCTTTTCTGGATCATTCCTCTTGTTTAGATCCAGAGTTTGAGAACTCCCTTCAGTTTACGTTCCTGTAGGAAAGGGAAGCAACTGCTTACCAAGTATCTGACACTGTGTTTTACATTCGTATGTAATGGATCATGTGCAAGGACGTTATCCACTGAGCTGATGGTATGCTACTCTCCTACACACGCACACACACACTCACACCCCTATCTTACAGGGGATGAGAGCCAGCATCAGAGCAATGAATTGCCCAAAGTTAGAAGTGGTGGAGCTGGCATCCAGACCCAGACTGGCTAACTCTAGAGAAGAAGCTTTCAATAACTCGGCTGTATTGTCTTTCATGAAAATAGAATTTGGGAGCCAGAAAAATCCTCTCGTGTCTCAGCTCCGTCCAGGCAAAAGCAAATGAGAAAGGGGATCCGTGTCCCTTGGCCTTCTCGCAGCAGCCAGCCAGAGCCATTCGACCTTGAAATCCCTCTTAGTAAGTTCTGAGCCTGCCTTTCTCTAATTTCCAAGGAGTTGCATTTGGCATCCAGTAAATGACCTGAAACTCTGCCATTGCTGGTTTCATTTCCATAGCCTCCTCATGAATGTTGAGAAATAGCTGGTATTTTCTCCAAACCTGACCCTCTAATCCCCAGGGGATGAGGATGGAAGCCAGATAAAAGTCTGTGTCCAAGCCGGACTTCACCTTCTATCTTGGTGGTTCTTGGATATGACCACTTGACCCATGCTCATTAGTTACAGGGACCCTGAGGGAACTCGGCCACCCTTACAAATGCCGCCAGGGCAGAGAGGAGGGAGGCTGTGCATAAACAGCCACACAGAAGGAAATGTTTCATTCATTGTGTACTGCTCCATTGATGTGCGTTGCCATGGTGACCTCTGATTATTTTTGAACCCGGAGAATTAATCCTATTACATTTTTCTGTCCTAATAACTTAAGAAATTAATTTTCTATATTATAAAATTCAAATGCACCATCCCATGAACCAAGGTTTAGCAAGTTAAACGAATCCATCCGATTGCATTCTGGGCTCAGAAATCCTGTTTTGCCAGATGGGAAAGGTCAGGACCTGGCAGCCAATGGGCACTGCTGACTTTACTCCTGCTCTGATAGTTGGCCCTTTATTTACAAATGCGGAGGCTCTTGCAGCGTTGTGAGAATCTTCCAGAAAGGGCAAGGCATGCTGAGACTCATAGAGCTTTGTTTTCTCCTGCTTATGGATTTTCAAATCCTGCCTGGTCGGCTTGGGTACCTCTCACCACCTCCCTTCTTCACTCTAAGCTCATGCTTGCCCTTTGTCCTGAAATAAGAGCCAGAGACCTGAGAATGGATGAGTTTTAGCATTAAATTTACCTGGATGTCACCCTGCTGTACAACAGGAATTGACAGCACATTGTAAATCAAATATAACAAAAGAAATTTTTAAAAAGGGAGTTCCCATGTTGGCTTAGAGGTAACGACCCCAACGAGCATCCTAGAGGATATGGGTTCAATTCCTGGCTTTGCTCAATGGATTAAGGATCCAGCGTTGCTGTGAGCTGTGGTGTAGGTGGCAGCTGCAGCTCCGATTCCACCCCTAGCCTGGGAATTTCCATATGCCATGGATGTAGCCCTAAAAAGGAAAAAAAAAAAAAAAAAGAGGTTTACCCAGTTGGACTCTGGCATTGGGTGACTCAAGGACCATCTTTGGCACTGCTGCTATAATGTCCTGTATGAACAACTTCGGTCCAAGGCGACTCAGCTGCCTCCTGATGACAGAACAGTTATGTTCTTTCTGCATTTCCCCCCGTCTAACCGCAACCATTTTTGCTCAGACGGTACGATTCCTTTTTCTGCCTTGGTCTCTGCCTGATCGTCCCACCCTCCCTTCCGTGATGAATTTTTCTACCAGGTTACCTCAACACCTCTTGCCCTCAAGAGGCTCCCTTTTGCTTCCCCCTTCAGGATTGGAAACATGCTCTGGAAAGATTGTCTGGGCTTTGAAACAGCTGTTTTCCTGACGGATTTCCCTCAGCTCTCCCGCTCCTGTGCTTGGTCGCTGTGTCAGGGTGATGAGAACGCTTAGACCCATTGGATACGGTGTGTCCGAAACATGGAAGAAAAGCCAGAGCTGCCTCTGCAAATAGCCCATCTCTTTTAGCTCTTACTCTGCACGGGTATATACGTCCATACCAAGCTCCAGCTTGACCTTTTCCCCACCTGCCACGTTGCCAACATCACCACTTTCTTCCCAATAGAAGACTAAGAGCTGAACAAAATCCATAACATTGGCGGTTTCCGTCCCTTTAAGGCCATTTGGGGCAACATGGATGGACCTAGAGATGATCATACGAAGTGAAGTGAATCAGACAGAGACAAATATGTGCTAGTGCTTATATGTGGAATCTTAAAAAAAAAAATACAAAGAAACTTATTTACAAAGTAGAAAGAGACTCACAAACATACAACATGAACTCATGGTTACCCATGGGGAAATGGGGGAATGGGGGGTAAGGGATAAAATAGGAGTTTGGGATTAACATGTATATACTGCTCCTGAAACAGGATGTCCACACCCAAGGCTTTGATGGATTACACATCCTAAAAAGCGTAGGAGCTGAAGGACACGATGTGAATCCAAAATGAAGTTAACTGGAAATATTAGAGGTCGAAGTTTTGGGACTGTGACCCTGATGGGATCTGTCTGACTACCACTGCCCTTGAAAGTGACACAGGGAATGCAGGACCCAATTTTGAAGGCTCAGCTCTTGGGCTCACAGGAACAGTCCTGGGGTTAATGTTTGACAACTGAGCTTCATACAATTTTGTTACAATTTCCTATAGATCCTCTTTGTCTCTTATAGGCTCTCAGGGCTCCCAACTTCCGAGTCATACAACTTCTAATCAGAGCCTTATTTAGGTAAACCAGACCCTACCCTGCCCCCCAGCCCCCATCAGCCTCTGTGATGGTTTGAACTGGAGCTGCAGCTGCCAGGCTACACCACAGCCACAGCAACGCAGGATCCAAGCCATGCCTGTAACCTACGCCACATCTCACAGCAACGCTGGATCCCCAGCCCACTGCGTGAGGCCAGGGATCAAACCCGCATCCTCATGGATACTAGTCAGATTCGATTCCACTGCTCCCCAATGGGAACGCCTCATGCATACTTTCTTAAGTCACTTCTTCTCCAGTGATGCTTGGCTGGATCCTGTGCTTCAAGTAACATCATTCTGGAGAAGGAGGAGGAGGGAAAGGATCCGGAAGACAAGGAGGAAGTGGAGGAGGAGGAAGAGATGGCAGACAAGAAAGGATGCTTATTCACAGTGTCATAGATACTGTACCAGTTCACGACATTACAGGGGCAAATGAGACTACTGTTGGCCTCAATCCGGTGTAGGAAGATGCAGACACCAATTTATACACCCGCAATGGGATCAATGCTTTTAGAGGTTTGCTTAAGATGCTGGTGGACAGAGAAGAGGAAGTGACTTCCTGGGAGGTTCTAAAAAGCTTAACTGAAGAGGTGACTTTTGAACTGGCATTTAAAAGATGCAAAGAGGCACCTCAGTTAGAAAAGGCAGGAGAGAAGTTCCCGTCGTGGCGCAGTGGTTAACGAATCTGACTAGGGACCATGAGGTTGCGGGTTCGGTCCCTGCCCCTGCTCAGTGGGTTGACGATCCGGCGTTGCCGTGAGCTGTGGTGTATGTTGCAGACGCGGCTCGGATCCCGCGTTGCTGTGGCTCTGGCGTAGGCCGGTGGCTACAGCTCTGATTCGACCCCTAGCCTGGGAACCTCCATATGCTGTGGGAGCGGCCCCAAAGAAATAGCAAAAAGACAAAAAAAAAAAAAAAAAAAAAAAAAAAAGGCAGGAGAGAGAGACATGCCAGGCTAATAACAACAACTTTTGCAAAAGCATGGCTTTGTGAACGAATAGGACCCCTATGGAGCAGGACTATTTTGTCTGGAAGTGACAGGAAACCCAGCTCGAACTAGTTTCAACGACACCATGACGCACCCCAAATCAAAAGGGAGTCATTGATGCATGTAACTGACACATCAGGAATATATGAGGTTCAGGAAGTACTGGATACAGGTGCTCAAGCAATAGCCTCCAAAACCTCTGCCTTTCTCTGTCTCTCTCACGTTCATGGAGCTGTTCTCACCAACACACAGCATTTGTAAAGCCTCCTCTCTTCACTTGTGCACTCTCTTTTGGGCATCTTTCTCTGCTTTCCTTTCTCCACCATCTCTTCTAGTCTTAGGTTGACTTGCCTGTGCGTGGGCACACATGCCCCCCCCAACCCCACATGCGCGCGCGCGCGCGCGCACACACACACACACGCACGTGTTTGTCTCATAAGAAATTCTCATGCACAGAGACTTTTCCCTCAATTTCTCTGTCCTTCTGTCTCTGTTTCCATCTCTCGTACTTATCTCTCCTCCACTCTGTTTTTTCCTCCTTCCAAAGCTGTCTCTTGCACAAGCTATTGGTTCTCAATGCCCTGTGGGGCATTTGGAAATGGGAAGGGACAATAATTTTGTGTTCTCTCTTTCTCTTTACCATGAGACCTCTCTCTCCTCCCTCCCCCATTTGCCCAGTTCAGTCCTGTCTGACCCTTCTCTGATAAATAACTCACCAAGGGAAGGTGTCATGAAGCTGGCATGGACCGCAGCCCCCAGCTTTCAGCAGGAAAAATGACTCTGACAGGCTTTTCCAGCAAGAGCCAGGCACTTACTGCCACAGCTGAGTATCTCTTCACTTTCACTGTATCCACGAATTCATATCAACAATAGCTAAAACATAGACTTTGGAAGAAAACCTAGCCCTTACACCAGATAAGCTCACAAATTCTTGTTTGGGTGGGGGCAGAGTCTTAAAACTTATATAACTATGTTGCAAATCCTTTTCTTCTGTTGCTCTGCTTCCTTGCCATGGGGACACAGATTTGACGTCCTGAAGCTTCCATGTTGCTTACTTGCCATAGTGGGGAACATTTGAAGATGGCTCTTTTCCACTTTCACCAGGGGATTGGCCATTCCTCAGATTTTCTATGAGCTCATTCTCCAAGCAAAAGCCTGAGTGACCCCGGAATCGGATGCATGTATCCACAGTTGGAAGTGAGTCTGGGTCTGATGAATCACGTTTCTATATGTCACTGTTGTAATGTACATGCATCCGAACCCTATGTACTTACCCCAGGGTCAGCAGTTGTACCCCAGTGTCTGTGGGATTGAGGGGAAGTGTTTTCTGAGAATATCTGTATGTGCTTCTCTGGCTGAGCTTTTGCATGAATCTGAGTGTGTGTGAACAACAATCATTCATTGACTTTTGATCTTAACTGGGGACAAGTTATTTTGAAACAATATCAGATATACAGAGATTCTATCTTGTTT
Organism: Sus scrofa; assembly: GCF_054392235.1. Taxonomy (NCBI): domain Eukaryota; kingdom Metazoa; phylum Chordata; class Mammalia; order Artiodactyla; family Suidae; genus Sus; species Sus scrofa. Next base: position 20,087,999 of record NC_139385.1, read on the forward strand.
GGAGCACCTATTCTTCTAGTGAGGAATAATCAAAATGTAAACATAATCGAATACTTTAGCCTCTCATAAAAAAAAATCAAGAAATGTATTCCAAGGAAGAGGGGGAGGGGGTGGCATGAACTGGAAATTTGGGGTTCAGAGTTGCAATCCATGACATTTAGAGTGGATAAGCAAACTGTTTGGAATGGATAAGCAATGAGATTCTGCTCTATAGCCCAAAGAACTATATCTGATCATTTGTTGATGGAACATGATGGAGGATAATGTGAAAGAAAAAAATAATGTATTTATGTGTGTAATTAGGTTACTTTGCTATAATAGCAGAAATTGACAGAACATTGTAAATCAACTATAATTGAAAAAATTTTAAAATACTTATATAATGGATAAGCCATGCGGTCCTACTGTATAGCACTGGGAAGTATATCCAATCTCTTATGATAGAACATGATGGAAGAGAGTATGAGAAAGAGAATGTCTATATATGTATGACTGGGTCACTTTGCTATACAGCAGAAATTGACACAACATTGGAAAACAAATCTAATTTTAAAAATTCAAAAGAAAAAGAAAGAAATGTACTCCCGGCATGCCCATCTCCAGAGAACACAGGTCTTAGCTCAGGAAAGAGACATAAGCAGCAGGCACGATTCATCTAGGCTTCCCAAGATACACTTTGAGACATTAGAAGTGACACAAAGTGAGGTTGAATTAATTGGAGAGTGTCAAGGGAGCAGGGCTGGGCACAGGGAGTGAAGGGGGCGTTCTCCTTTCCTGGGGAGGCTTTCTTGTCTGGATCTGGGGATTTCTCTCTGGTGGCAGATCCTCTCAGCCTCTGATGTTTGCTGCCTCCCTTGGTCCCACGGTTCAGTGAAAGCCCTTTCTATTTTCCAAACAGAGGATTAGAAGCACTGTTTTCAAGGTCACCCACCGCACAACAAGACCCATGCTTCCCTTTGAGGCTTGTTATGTAGAATCTGCTTGAAGCTCAGGTTCCTCTGGGGGTCGCCAGGCTGCGTGCGTGTGTGTGTGTGTGTGTGTGTGTGTGTGTGTGTGTATCCAGGTGTGAAAGCACCTGACTCTGGCTGAGACAATATGGGTGAATAAGGATGAAGATGATGCTTTGTGTGTGCGTGTGTGTGGGACTGTGTGGATTTGTCAGATGTGTGATTGGCCATGTGAGGCTGGCTTCATGGGGCCATTGATCTCTAGCGGGAGATCCTTTGTGTGAACCCACTGGGAGACAAATGACCCCATGATGCTCTCTGTTAACCACAATCTGAACCACGCTCAAGGCTGCAAAGGCATAGGCACATGTGGTGACTGATGCGCACACACACATACACACAGAGGCATGAAATTTCTTCCCATAGGCACCAGTCCTTACCATCTCCGACCCCAACACACACTACACATAGAGAGCTACTCAGCTACAGACTCACTTGCAGAAGATTTTTTTTTTTTTTTTTTTTTTTTTTTGTCTTTTTAGGGCCACACATGCAGCATACGGAAGTTCCCAGGCTAGGGGTTGAATTGGAGCTACCTCTGCTGGTCTATGCCACAGCCCCGGCAACACGGGATCCTGTAACTCACTGAGTGAAGCCAGGGATAGAAGCCGCATCCTCATGGGTACTAGGAGGATTCTTAACCCGCTGAGCCGCAATGGGAACTCCCAAGGCGTCAGGTCTTGCAGTTCATCTCCAGTGCCCCAGCCTGATCTCCTGCCTCTTGCCCACACTGTGCCCTCCTCGCCCCGTTTCTGGGCTTTCCATGTATGTCTTAGTGTTTCATCCCTCTGGGATTTTGCACATTATGTCCTTTTTTCCCCTGAAACACCTTCTTACATTTTCTCTAGTTGGAAAATATCTTTCTCCGGGATTGCCCATTTCGTGAAATCTTTCCTGACCCATCATGACAAATTTGATTATTCTTTCTTGGGCGCTACCTCTGGACCTGAGCCTCTGTCTATTAGACCCCATTGTAATTGTGTTATACTTACAAGCATCTTGCCTCCCACACTGAATCAGAAGCTGCTTGAGGGGACCTGGCTGTGAGATGGTGCTGGGGAAAGAGATTGACAGAGCCAGGCTGGGATGTTTCTTCTGCGTCTGCTTAACTGGCGCTGTGCACCACTTCCTGATCTCTGCATGGCTTGGTTTCCTCCTTTGAAAATATGAATAAAACATGTGCCAGTGAAGGCTATTGTAATGGAGGAATGGGAAATCTTTCAGAGTTGGGTGTTTGACAAAAGATTGATTTGACTATTGCCCGTCACCTCTGTGTCCTTTGGGCTTTCAGCACTATTCCTAGAAGATATTTGCAGTCAAGGCAATTTCATCTGCCTGACCTGGAAAGTCAAAACCGGGATCCGTGGAGTTCCCATTGTGGCGCAGTGGAAACGAATCTGACTGGGAACCATGATGTTGTGGGTTCGATCCCCAGCCTTGCTCAGTGGGTTAAGGATCTGGTGTTGCTGTGAGCTGTAGTATAGGTCACAGACGTGGCTCGGATCTCCTCATTGATGTAGCTGTGGTGTAGACTGGCAGCTGCAGCTCTAATTGGACCCCTAGCCTGGGAACCTCCATATGCTGTGGGTGCAGCCCTAAAAAGCAAAACAACAAACAAACGACAACAACAACAACAAAAAACTGGATCCATGCACATCATGAGGAACACAGGAATTTTTGGAAAATGGTCTTCTTTTTAGGGCTGCTCCCATGGCATATGGAGGTTCCCAGGCTAGGGGTCTAATTGGAGCTGCAGCCACTGGCCTACACCACAGCCAAAGCAATGCGGGGATTTGAGCCGAGTCTGCGACCTACACCACAGCTCACGGCAACGCTGGATCCTTAACCCACTGCGCGAGGCCAGGGATCGAACCCACAACCTCATGGTTCCTAGTCGGATTCATTTCTGCTGCGCCAGACGGGAACTCCTGGAAAACGGTCTTTGAATAGTAACTACAAAAGGGCCAGTAATCTTTTTTTTTTTGGCTGGGTCACATAGTACAAGCGTTTTTATTTTTATTTAAAATTTTTAATTACACTTGATTTACAGTGTTCCATTGTTGGGGAGATGGCTCGGATTTTTAGTGTTGGAAAATGAGACACATGAACAGAGGAAGATCTCGACAAGGCTCTTTACTTCTGCAGGAGGGCGTGGGTACTCAAAAAGCACCTGCAAAAAAGAAAAGACCCTCCCTATTCATCCCTAACGCAGGTGATGTACCTGTCCCCTTCCCATGGGTCAGGTCAGGGCGCACATTCTTCTCGGTTGGCTACTTTGAAACAAATTGTTCCTGGGAGAAGAGGGAAAGAGGAGGGGGAGTTTCAGGAAGGCATTTCAGCAGAAACCAGAGCAAAACGGAGTAACCCAGATTTCCTTTGATAGAAAAGACATCATGTTACTTTCCACACCATCAATTTCTGCTGTCCAGCCAAGTGAAGGGTCAATAATGTTTAATCCAAGAACCTCACTTTGGTGGATGTAGCCTAAGAAAACAAGAAAAAAACCAAACCAAACCAAACCAAAACAAACACGCTGCCTGCACAAAGATGTTCATGGCTGCGTTATCTATATTTGCCAAAGGAAACAAAATACCCGACAGGCTTCTAAATGGCCAAGAATGGAGTTGGTAAGTGAATTATGACACATCTATTTGAAATCATATTGATCAGTTATTTCAAAGCTCAGTACAAAAGATTTCTAGTGATGCAGGGAAAATACTCTGTTCTAATATTAAAAAGATAAATACAAAACGGTTATGCTGGGATTTTTATTTATCTGATTTTCATCTGCAGGTGAAAAATATTTAAAGGAAATGTGTAGAAAGGAAATAAATCAGGCTTCTATTTTTTTTTGTTATATATTTCTCATTTTCTCCTCCTGGATATAAAATTCTTCTCTTTTCTCAGGTAGAGAAATTGATCTATTCTCTAAGTCTTTGCTGAGAGCCTCCATCAGATGAGAATTAGGGAATACACTCAGAAGATGGAGCTTCCACCTGTTTCTTTGAGGAGCCACAGTCTCGGGGATCAGACCAAAAGAGCCCCAGAAAATTATACTGAAATATGAAGAGGAAGCAGTTTCAGAATAAGGGGAAATACAAAGGCTTTCGAATGAAACAACCTGAGTCCTGATTGCAACCTGTGTGGTTCAAATCTTGTCGCTCCTATTAAAACCCATGATGTTTCCTCCCCTGACGCCCTCAGCATAAAAGTCAACCCCCTTACAATGCCTCCCAAAGCCCTACATGACCTGGACTGCCTCCCGACCTCATCACCTAGCACTTTCTGCCTTGCTCATCTGGGTAGGTCCAGCTGCTCTGTTCCCCTTGCTGCTCTTCCACACACCTAACCGAGCATGTTGGCCTTTGCAATGGACTGTTTCCACTGCCTTGAAAATACCCTTCTTCACCCACCAGGTATCACCAACTCTCTCGCTTCCCCCAGAGTCTGTATTCAAATGCTAATCATTTTAATGAGGTTTTCCTTGACCTTTCCCCCAAAAGTTGCAACTGAGTCTTTTTCAAATGCTAATCTTTTTAACAAGGCTGTCTTGGACCATTCTTCAAAAACTTGCAACCCTTAACTCTTCTGCAATTTTCTGCTTCATTTTTTTATAGCACTCAACTCTATCAGAAGTAATATGGATTTATCATTAGCTTCTGCCTCACTCCACTAAAACACGAGCTGCTTAAGGGCAGGGATTTGCACCTGTTTTGTTCACGGCTGTCTTGCCAGAGCCTAGAAGGATGCCTGGCACCTCCTAGGTCCTCAACAAATATTTGTGTATCAAATAAACATTTGAGAGCAAACTTCCATGAGTCCATCCACAAAATGGGCCATGATGATGTTCTCTTTATATTGAGTCACTCCATCAGAGCAGCTGACACCCAAAACACACTGAGGAGACCTGAGCAGAGGGTGAGTGTTGAATCATCTTGGTAAAGATCAGAGGGCTGGACAAGTAGTGCTCAACCAACTAGAATCCCTTGTAAAAGAGACAGCACACCAGCAAAGCTCCAGGGCCTACCTTGGAGACTCAGAGCTTTTCAATAAGAAAACACGCTTCCTTGCTGCACCCAGTGGCACAGAAAGTCAACAGCCCTGGGAGGGGGAAAAAAAAGACAGAAGAAAAGAAAAGGAAAGTCACCTCAGCTATTTTTGCATGCTGCAAAGGGCACAGATTTTTTTTTTCTTCTTCAAGTAATAAAACCAGAGAAACAAAAGCAATCAGTTTAACAAGTTAGATCTAGCTCTAGTCAAAGGAATGATTTTTTAAAGCCAATACTAAACAACCCCCTCCCCATCCCGCCCAATGCTGTAAAAGTCTCCAAATGTGAAACTCTTGGAGCTTGAAAAGGTCTGTCTCACCAGTGAAAATGCTTCCAATAATACCCAGAAACAAGATTCATTAAAAGCTATCTTTAGCGGTATCAGCCATGTGCCCTTCATAAAGTGCATCACAGTTCTCCACTGTGAATTGCAAAAGGAGAAGCCTGGGAAGGGTGGGAAGAAAAGAAGCCCTGGACCCTGGGGAGTTGTCTTACTTTGCCGGGAGAGCCAAAGCAAAAGGGAAGAGAAGGATCTGGGAATTTAAAGATAAATTCAGACTAGAAGTGGCAGGGATGGAGCAGGCACAGAGGTAGTTTATAAGTCCAATAAGGGCCCATAGATAGAGAGAAAAGCCTAGGGGACTATGAGAGATCACTGGAAGTTCATAACTGCTCAAGAAAGCCATCAGAACAAGGCGGGCTTTCTAGACAAAGGAAGCGTGAGATATGCCTCAGGTCATTGGGTGGGGGAATGGGGTGAGGCTTGAATTCAGGTTCAGACCAAGGGCAGGCGATTGAGGGCCGCCCTTCTGCTGATTTGAATAAGTGCCCTGACAGTCCTAGTCTGACCTTATAGGGTCAGATATTCTCTTACCAGATACAAGAGAGGAGTTACTACTGAAGAAAGAGGAAGCATCCCATCCCCAAACTCCTTAGGTGATAAATCACTCAAGAAAGCCATCCGAACCTCATGGAACAAAGCAGGCTTATGGAAGTATAAAACTAAAGAGAAGCACAAGATATGCCTCAGGTCATAAGTGAAGCAGAAAATGAGGTCTGCGTTCAAGTTCAGCAAGAAAATCATCCTCAGGACCAAGGACAGAAATTTAAGGGAAAGATGACTTTCCATTCCAAGAGACCCTCAGTGTACAGAAACCTGAGATGATTCAGCATATTTGAGCATATGTTACCGCCCTTCTGCTGAGTTGAATAAACACCATGCCTGTCCTAGTTTGACCTCACAGTGTCAAATACTCTCTTCCCAAATACAAAGGAGGAGCTAGTGATGTTAAGCCCTAAGAAGGAAGAAGAGCCTGTCTTTTCCCACCCCCGCTCCCCTTGGATGATAAAACTGTAGCCCACCTAATCCTCGGGGCAGAACCTCCTCATCCACCTGCTTGCCTCTCTCACAAGCATCCTATCTTCATAAATGTATTTCTTGCCTCTCGCTTTGTCTCTCGCTGAAGTCCTTTGCTGAGACACAAAAACCTGAACCTCACTAAGTCCAGACGCCAGGTGAGTGCTTCTCATTTTTTAAAAATGTGAGTGCAAGCCCCAATCTGGCGTCTGGCTGGGTTTGCGTCGCAACGCATGTGTTCAAGTTGGGGTTTAGTTTGGGTTCAAGTCAGTGGCGTTGTTGGTTACACTTCCAAGGCCTGCATGTGGGCTCTTGTCTAATGCTTGGAAATAAATTGTCCGAGGAGACACAAGTGCTGACAAAGCCAAAGGCTTTATTGGGAAGGGGTGCCTGGGTGAGCAGCGGGGTGAGCGCAGGAGAAATTCTCTGACGGGTGACACGCCGTCTCAGGTTTTATGGGAATTGGGTTAGTTTCTGAGTCGTCTCTGGCCAGTTATCTTGCTCAGCCCATACTTGATCTGATCTGACTCATGCTCCTTTTTGGTGGCAATGGTGCCTCTCAGCCAAGATGGACTCCAGCGCCAAGGATCCTGGAAGGTTGGTCATCTCTTCCCTCCCGTTGGCCCCTCCCCAGTCCTCTGGGTTCATCTTCAGGGCAGCACCCTGTCCCTTATCAGGGCCTCCTGTTTTGAGACAACTCATGCAAGCAGCTGTTAAAAGGCCTGACCAAGATAGGCAGTTGCAGTCAATGGTCCCCCAAGAATATGGTGGAGTTAATTACCCAAAAAAGAGAGGGTTTGGTCATCATAAAAGACAGCAGAGCTGATGCAGTTCAGGTTTCTGAGGTTGGGCTGAGATGTGTGGCAATGAATCAGCCATAGTTTCCCAAGGAATAAAATCAGTAGGCAAAGCTCCTTGGTTTCCTGAAGTTCTTTAGGCACCTGTAGCGCCCAGATCCTGTGTTCCTTGTGAGGCTGTAAAGCCATTTTCCAGTGTATGCTCATTGGTTCTCAGGTACTTACTGTGCACCAGGCATTGTGCTAAGCACTTTCCATGCATGAACTTCATCCTCCTAACAGCCCCCGAGGAAAATGTGGTTAAGAGCTAGGACTCTGGAGTGTGGGAGCTGGAACCCAGCTCTAGGTCTTAGGACCTGAATAGACTTGGGAAGTTAGGCAACCTCCATTGATACATCTGTAAAATGAGGATAATAATAATACTACTTATTTCAGACACTTGTAGGGGTTAAAGAATGAGTCCATCTCTAGCACTTAGAACATACCAGGCACAGAGTCAGTGCTTTCAAGCTGTTAGGTAATATTGTCGCTTATTGTGTGGATGAGGGAACTGAGTCCCAAAGAGATGAAGTCGCACAATCCTGATGTGGAAGAGCTGGAATGAAAACAAAGGTGATTTTGTCTCTCACATTCATGTTCTCCATTTGTCATATCATTTTTTTTTATGTCGAGGAATCCAAAATCCTGCATCACATAAAAATAGCTCTGATATCAGCTCTTAAGCTGTTATATCACAAATTGGGGGAAACTTGGGATAGAAACAGACAGATACCAAAGATTTTTACAAGGGCAAAATCTATAGAAGTTGAAGCTTGGGTCGGCTGCACAGGAAGAATGTAAGAAAGAGGTCAGCGTCGTTCCTGATTTTCCAGACAGGGTGCCTGAGTAGGAAAGAGAAAGACTTCCTTTGGGCTGATGGGCTGGGGAAAGGCTGCCAAGTGCTGGGTTAAACCACTGAGTTTAAACTGGGTGTGGTACAGATAGGGATAGAGTAGGATAGTTACAGAGCTGGTTGTAGAAGTCCCAGTAGGGGGGCCGTAGACAGAGAGGAAAACCTAGGGAACTTTGGGAGATCCCTATAAGTTAATAATGGCTCCAGAAAGCCAGCAGAACATCCTGGAACAAAGCAGGTGGCTTACCTATAAAACCATAAATAAAAGCACGAGCTATGCCTCAGGTCATATGATAATACGAGGTCTGCATTCAAGTTCACCAAGACAATGACCCTCAGACCCAGGACAGGATTTGAAGAGAAAGGTGACATTCCAAAGTAGGAGACCTTCATTATATGGAGACCTAAGAGGATTCAACATATTTGAGCATAGGTCTCCTGCCTTCTGCTGAGCTGAATAAACACCAAGACAGTCCTAGTTTGACCTCATAGTGTCAAATACTCTTATTAGTGGACACAGAGGAGGAGCTAGTGATGTTAAGCCTGAAGTCTACACAAAGAAGAAGGAAGAAAGCGGTCTTTTCCCCTCCCCCACTTTCATTGGCTTATAAAAATGTAGCCCAGCTAATCCTTGGGGCAGAACCTCCTTGCCTGCCTGCTTGCACCTTTCACAAGCATCTTATCTTAATAAGTCTATTTCTTGCCTATCGCTTTGTCTATTGTGAAATTCCTTCTGTGCTGAGACACAAAGAACCTCAAACTCAATAAGTCCAGATAGCAGGTGAGTGATGCTAATTTTTTAAAAAATGTGAGTTCAAGTCCCAATCTGGCTTCTGGCTGGGTTCAAGACCTGTCATGTGGGTTCAAGTCCCAATCTGGGTTTAGTCTGGGTTCAAGCCAGAGGTTTTTTTTGGTTTCAGCACATCCTAAGGGGCAGCAAGCTGTCTGGGTCCTGACCTCAGCTCAGAACCCTGGGGTAAAGCACAGATCTGAGAGTCATCAGACTATAAAAAAAGTGAACCTGGCGGTAGAGTCCTTTGCATGAGAGAAGCAGGGAGTCCAGCGGAAGCTCTCAGAAAACACTTACAGGTAGAGATGGGAGAAAAGAAGCCCCAAGGTGGATGGAGATGGTCGCATTTCAAAATGAGGGGTGTGCTGCCCAGACATCTGTTCTGTCTCAAATTAAATGCACATAATGCATAGCAATTCAACTCTACAGTTTGGAGAGAGAGAGAGAGAGAGAAAGAGACCCACACAGAAAGACAGGAAAACACAGAGAAAAAGTAAAGAGTACTCATGGATCTTTTTCTCAGTGAAACACATGTGTTTGGAAAAATGTATGAAACAGGACATACAAATCAGTGCCTTTCAATTGCTCTGAGCTGCTATAGAGTGTAGGCATCTTGCCACCCTGAGTGACAGCTAAACAAAACCACCAGGTCTATTCCAACCTGTAGTTGAGCTAAGAGATGGGCGGTGGGGGGCACACATGAATTATGATATACTTACCTGAGGCTTTATCTGTCTTGGAAACCTGGAATCCATTATGAAATAACCCTTAATGTCACCAGAACAAGCTCCCTGAGTAGTATCATGACAAACAAGGGAAGATGAGCCACTCGGTGGTGAGTATTTTACAGCTGTGGAAGAAGCTGTAAATTTTCTTGCTTTCTTCCTTTTTTTTTTTTTGGTCCCCCTTCTTTTTAGGGCCACACCTGCAGCATATGGAAGTTCCCAGGCTAGGGGTCAAATGGGAGCTGCAGCTGCCAGCCTACACCACGGCCACAGCAAAGCAGGATCTGAGCCATGTCTGCAACCTACACCACAGCTTGTGGCAACATTGGATCCTTACCCCACTGAGCGAGGCCAGGATCAAACCTGCATCCTCATGGACACTAGCTGGGTTCTTAACCCGCTGAGCTACCATGGGAACTCTAGAAGCTGTCCATTTTCCCTGGAAATCTGGAGTGAGAGATTAGGTGGTTCCATCTTCAAAAACTAGTTTCTGAGGACTGTTACCCCAAAGGCTGGGCTTAACCCAGAGAAGGCAAATTTAGCAAACAGACCTGTAGACCCTCTTTGCCAATCATTTGGCTTAGACGGGCAAGGAGAAGGCATAGGAGGGAAAGCAGAAGCCTGAGATTTAGAACTGGTAAATTAAAATCCCTGTCCTACAGCATTCCGGCTGTGGGATCCCAGGCGAGGCTTTTTACCCCGTTCAGGTCTTGATATTCTCTTCTTCCTGGGCAATGGCATGATAATGTATGTCTCGCAGAGCTGCTGGGAGGACGTGTCACAAAGTTCTGAGTGCTTGGCCCACAGGCAGTGATCCGTCACCATGAGTCTTTCCAAGAGGACTCACATAATGACATAAAACAGCAGACTAACTGCAAAGATCCATCAACCCCCTCATAAGCAGGAATTTTGCCAAGAAACCTATGCATGGTACTTAATAGATGTAGACATATATGTGACTGGGTCGTTATGCTGTACAGCAGAAATTGACACCACCCCGTAAATCAACGATCATAAAAATAAAAATTAAAAGATGTAAGAAACACGTTAAATAGGAGGAAAACGGTAAATCAACCATAATACAAATCAAAATAAAAAATTTGTAAAAAAAATCTTAAATAAAAGGAAAATGGTAAATCAACCCTCATAAAAATAAAAAATTGTAAAAAAAAAAAAAAGTTTTAAATAGAAGGAAAACTGGATAAAGATAACTGACAACTCTTGAATGCCCCTTTGGTCCCTTATATTCACTCCTTTAATTAATTCTCAGAGCCATGAGGTGTGTAAAATCATTCCTAGTTTAAAGATAAGGACGCTAAAGAGTTCCCGTTGCGACTCAACAGTAATGCATCCAACTAGTATCCATGAGGATACAGGTTCGATCCCTGGCCTTGCTCAGTGGCTTAAGGGTCCTGTGTTGCTGTGACGGTGGTGTAGACCGGCAGCTGCAGCTCCAATTCAACCCCTAGTCTGGGAACTTTCTGATGCTGGGAGCGCAGCCCTAAAAAGCAAAACCAAACAAGCAACCCCCCCCCAAAAAAAAATAAAGAACGAAAACAAACAAACAAGAGATAAGGACTCTAAAAGACGTGGAGTCATTTACATAAGGATAAGGCGGAGAGCTTGGAGCTGAACCAGGCTTTTCTGATGTCCAGTTGACAACACTTGTTATCACTAAGGTGCTAATCTAGGAGAATGGACAGGAGGTGGGCCTAGACTTCTCTGCTGCTTGGAAATATTTCCCCATTTTTTAAACATTGTATTATTCATGTTATATGTATCTTTGCACAAGACCCTTTGAACCCTTTTTTGGCATGAGATAGAATAACAACCACTCTCAATTAGAAAAAGTTATATTTGTACGTATGTGTTCATCTATACCTATTCCTACGCATGTAGCTGTATGTGTATGTGAATGAGCAGACCCCATGGCACCCAGTAGGTCTTCACTGTGAGTGAGGACTGTGCTTAACCCCTGACTTCACTCCGTGGAAGCACTTGGTACTTTCTACTGCAACAGCATAGAAGGCTCCTAGCAACTTGCACCTGCAGTCCTGTTTTCCGAATCAGTCAATCGCCCTGAATACTGGCAAAAGCCATTTTCTACAGGGAAAGGCTTTTATTTTTCATCTGTCTGCCATCTCTGTTGGAAAAATCCCCTCTCGGCTCTGGAAGCCTTCCTCACAGTCGGTGAAAATTGCAGGTCTCTGGATCCAAACAGGGAGGCAATTAGACCCTGAGTGTCAGTTAGCAAACATTCCGCCCACCCGTGCCCCCCAGGATCAGGCAGGCTTGCAAGACATGGAGGAGCCTTGTCTTGCCAGGACCCTTACAGACTCAATGACTCTTGCTACAGCTGGAAGTCTTTCTCACCTGGGACAGGTTGCAGGTGGTTCTTACAAGTCAGGAGCTCACTGCTGCCTAGACTTCTGCTCTGCCTCCTTGCCTCCCACACCCTACTTTCCTTACTCTTTCCTTTCATCCTCTCTGTTGATCGCTCCCACTTTGTGCACATGGAAATTGGGTGTGGTGCCCTTAGAGGTGTAAACTCCATCTCCGTTTAAGAAAGAGCTTGTTATTTAGCTGCAAGGAGTGCATCAAACTGAGAGCCCTCTGAGTCAAGGGGGAGATTGAAGTGTAGTTAATTTCAACAGATTTATGTTGAGCCCCTACTATGTTCTAGACGTGATTATGGGTACTGCAGGCCCACCTTTATGGAAAACAAAGATGGTGCCCATCTCCAGGGTGCTTGATTCTCACAGGGCGAGGGAAGAGAAGGTGGGCCATAACTAACTAAATAATAAGATTTCAGGTAGTGAGAAATACTCCAAAACAAATGAGCCAGGGCAGTGAAATCCAGAAAGGTGTGTAGGTGTGTATGGGTGTGTGTGGTGTACTATTTTAGCTAGGGTGGTCAGAGAAGGTCTCTCTGGGGCTTTTGAGCAAAAACCTGAAAAATGAAGGAAGACAGAACATATAAAGATCTTGAAGGAGAGCATTTCAGGCAGAGGGAAAAGGAAGGCTGAAATTCTTGATAACTATCCCCGAATAGTTTTCTCAAAATTATATTTTATGCCACATCGGCAAATCGTCTCTGTGCCACCAGTTATTTGTCTCATATTTTGGCAAACCCCAAGTGGGATGATCTCTAAATTGCCTCATTCTTTTATTGTGTGAGTCTCCCCAGGAAAGGCCAGTGTCTGAATGAAGAGAAGGGTTTGGAGGAAGAGAAGGGGCTATGAGTCATGGGCTTAGGATCTTCCTTGCAATGGTGCAGCCTCCAACTTTCCTTATCCTCACTCTTCTTCTTATTCAGAGTTAGAGTATAAATATCAAAACATGAGACAATTCTGTTCCTTCTCTTCCACCCACTCTCACCATTCACCTCAATCATCTTCCACCCTCCCCAGATTTCTGGATCTAGAGAAGAGAGAAGAATGAAGATCAGTATACTGTTGGTTGAATGCACTGCTAAGATTCTGCAGATTCAGCTCCATGTTTCTTTCATTCAGCCCCTGGCTGGGCTTTGCAATGCCTCATCCTCAACAAGAGACAATAGCTTCTCACCAGGATAGAGCAAATCTCTCTATACATTTCACACAGTTTCTAAGCTCTGACAGTGATTTTTGGGCAACAACTTTCTCAATTTGCCCAAGGATGAGTCAATGCCTTCTATGGATTCATGGCTTCATGATCTAATGACAATATGCAGATGAGTCTTCTAAATTTTATGTAGAAATTTGGATTTTCATGCACAAGGTGGTCTTCTGCACTCCCGGTCTCATAAGAAACCACATAAATTCTCTAGCCCAGGGTTTCTCAGCTTCGGCACTACTGATGTTTTAGGCCAGATTGTTCTTTGCTGTAGGGGACTACCCTGTTCATTGTTGGATGTAGTAGCAGCATCCCTCGCCTCTACTCATTAGATGCCAGCAGCACCTCTGTGCTTAGTTGTGAAAGCCAAAAAAATGTTTCCAGACATTGCAAAATGTATCCGGTTGAACACAACCATTCAAACCTAACACTTAAGCAGAAGGTATTTGATTGAAGATAAGAACACCTTTCTGATTCATTCACACAAATTAAATTTACACTGTCTCCACAATATCCTTGGAAGAGTAATTTCTGCCGTTTTTAGTAAGAAGCTCATTCAGAGGTCCTTAGTCTGGAGATTCCCTTCAGTCGGAGGTCCATTCACTGAGAAAATTAAAAGTTTGTATATATATTGGAGTTCCTGTCATGGCTCAGTGGTTAACGAATCTAAGAACCATAAGGTTGCAGGTTTGATCCCAGACCTTGCTCAGTGGGTTAAGGATCCGGTGTTGCCTTGAGCTGTGGTGTAGGTTGCAAACTCGGCTCGGATCCCTCATTGCTGTGGCTCTGGCGTAGGCTGGAGACTACAACTCCAATTAGACCCCTACCCTGGGAACCTCCATATGCCTCGAGAGTGGCCCCAGAAAAGGCAAAAAGACAAAAAAAAAAAAGTTTGTATATATTGAGAAATAATCTTCATGTTCAATGTCACACATTGCATTGCAAGAAGTGTTTCAGCAGCCCACACACTGAGAGATGCTCCCCTTGAATAACATTAAGACTGATGAGACCAACAGTGAAATCTACTAATTACAACTTACAGAATCCTGATTTCTCCCTGGCAAAATGCATAGAATTGACAATTGTTGGAGCATTCAGAACCCAGGTCCTGGGAGTTCGCACTGTAGCACAGTGGGTTAAGGATCAAGTGTGGTCTTTGCAGCAGCTCAGGTCGCTGCTGAGGCTTATGTTCCATCCCCAGCTCCGCACAGTGGGTTAAGGATCTGGCATTGCTGCAGCTGTGGCATAGGCGGCAGCTCAGATTGGATCCCTGACCTGGGAACTTCCATACGACGCAGGGGTGGCCCTAAAAAAGACATGAATAAATGAATAAATAAATAAATAAGAAAGATAAAACTCTGTTGTATTTACACCACCAGTAAATTGGATTTTTCTCTTTTCTGCTGACAAACTTAATCTTAACTGAATACAGTGCTTGTTACAGGGACTGTGAAACCCAGATTTTGGTGGCTCCTGTTTACCAGAACATAGCTATAAATGTTGAATTCAGTATATAGATTTCTTCCCTGCTGGGTTTTCTGAGTTTTCTGGAGTTAGCCAGGATCTAGAGAGAGACGCTACAGTCAGAGTTTGGCTGTGGTTCTTCTCCAATTGTAGCTATTTCCTGAGGCTTAAAAAAGTACCTGTGAATAACAACACACAAAACATCCTTGGGAGTCAGACTACTTATGTTCAAATCCTAGCAATTCCATCCGCACATTGTGTGACCTTCATGACAGGGTAGAACCTCTCTGTCCCTTGACATTCTCACCTGTAAAATTAGGATAAGGAGGGTAGGTTCCCGAGACGTTGGTGTGAAGGTCAAATGAAGCTGCCCACGTAAATCAAGAGGACAGTGCCAAGCCCTCTGGTAGCATTTGATAGATAAGTTAAATAAATATCACAGCCTCCTTCATAAGCTAGACATTATCATCATCTTTCTCCTATAGGGTGATAAGGAGCAAATAAGACAGGGGAAGGAACAAGCGTTGTTAGTACCTGGCACATAGTAGACACTCAAAAATGTGAATTCTTAAGAGTCCCCATTGTGACTCAGCGCGGTAAGAACTCGACATAGTATTGGATGGAGGTTCAATCCCTGGCCTCGCTCAGTGGGTTATGGCTCATGCATTACTTACTGCAGACAGCAGAGTGAGGTGCAAATGAGTCTTGGATTCGGCATTGCTTAGCTGCAGTTCCAGTTCAACCCCTAGCCCAGGAACTTCCATGTGCCACAGGTGAAGCCATAAAAAGAAAAAAAATTGTTCATTCCTTTCCACATCTCTATCTGTCACAATGGAGATAATGTTTCTCCGGGCATGGATGCTCTAGACAACCAATTTCTGCATCAGCCATTCCATCCTGTAGCCACAGATAAGGCAGCCTGACATTCAGATGAAGTGGAGACAGATGGTTTCGGGACAATGGACAAGATTTTGCTCTCAAAAAGCCCAGGTAGGATTTTCCGTCATGGCTCTGTGGTAACAAACCCGACTAGTACCCATGAGGACTCAGGTTCGATCTCTGGCCTCACGCAGTGGGTTAAGGATCCGGCATTGCCGTGAGTTGTGGTGTAGGTTGCAGACAGGGCTCGGACCCCACGTTGCTGTGGCTGTGGTGCAGGCCAGCAGCTGTAGCTCCAGTTCGACCCCTAGCCCAGGAAATTCCATACACATGACCCAGCAATCTCACTCTTGGGCATATATCTGGACAAAACTTTCAGTGAAAAAGATACATGCACCTCTGCACTGTTCACAATAGCCAAGACATGGAAACAAGTGTCCATCGACAGATAAATAGATTAAGAAGATGTGGTATATATACACGATGGAATATACTGAGCTATAAAAAAGAACAAAATAGGGGAGTTCCCATGGTGGCGTGGTGGAAACAAATTTGACTGGGAACCGTGAGGTGGCGGGTTCGATCCCCGGCCTTGCTCAATGTGTTAAGGATCCGGCATTGCCATGAGCTGTGGTGTAGGTCACAGATGTGGCTCAGATCTGGCGTTACTGTGGCTGTGGTGTAGGCCGGCAGCTGTAGCTCTGAGGAGACCCCTAGCCTGGGAACCTCCATATGCCATGGGTGTGGCTCTAAAAGGACAAAAGACAAAAAAAAAAATAAAAAGAACAAAATAATGCCATTTGCGGCAACATGAATGGAACTAGAGATTCTCATACTAAGTGAAGTAAGTTAGAAAGAGAAAGACAAATACCATATGATATCACTTATATGTGGAATATAATATACAGCACAAATGAACCTTTGAAATGCATGGACTTGGAGAACAGACGTGTGGTTGCCACAGGGGAGGGGAAGGGAGAGGGATGGACTGGGAGTTAGGGCTTAATACATGCAAACTATGCAATTTGGAGTGGATAAACAGTGAGCTCCTGCTGTATGGCACAGAGAACTATATCTGGTCGCTGCTGTGGCACATGATGGAGGATAATGTGAGAAAAAGAATATATATATATATATATATGAGTGACTGGGTCACTTTGCTGTACAGTAGAAGTTGACAGAACACTGCAAATCAACTCTAATGGAAAAAATAAAAATCTTAAAAAACAAAGAAAATACGACTCAGTGAGATCCTCTAAATGAGGGCGGGAGAATTTTCTGCTCGGCAAAATGTTCTTTCATTTTTTAAAAGGATTCAGTGTAGGAGTCCTTGGAAACAGCAGGTGCATCTGTACAATGGATACATTTGCTGATAAATGGTGGTTGAAAACCACCTGCTCTGGAACCTACAAATTGTGTATCCCCAAATGAGCAGCTGGCTACAGGCGTGGCTGGAGAGGTACAAATGCTTTGTTATAACAAAAGCCCCAAGATCTGAAGGACAATTTCTCCCTGAGAGACAGAGAGCAAAGCCTTGGTATCCTGGGATCTCTAAGAGCATGCTCTCATTGCCACAGAGCTGCATAGAGTGAAAATTCCAGCGACGGTGGCATCTTTGCAACGGCACAGTTACCAAGTACATTCAGATGGGTACCTAGCAAAAAATAAACTCTCAGTCGCAGTTCAGCACTTACCACCTGGGTGAGGCTTAGCCTCAGCTTTCACCTCGAAGATAAGGATAAATTATTATGCATCACAGCCACCCCCTGGGTGGCTGAGACGATTGGGTGGGATGGGTGGGATATACAGGTATACAGAGATATGTGCCGATATATTGAAAGCAATTACTGTGGTGTCTGGCACTTAGCACATTCTCAACAAATGTTTATATTAATAATTGTGGCCATTATTGTCATCACCGTTATTATTTTCAGAACCCCTTCTGTTGCTTTCCACTAGCTTTCATGATGCCATAGTCTGGTTTTGGAGTTTTTTTTTTTTTTTTTTTTTTTTTTGCTGTTTCTTGGGCCGCTCCCACGGCATATGGAGGTTCCCAGGCTGGGGGTCCAATTGGAGCTGTAGCTGCCAAGCCTACACCAGAGCCACAGCAACGCGGGATCTGAGCCGCGTCTGCAACCTACACCACAGCTCACGGCAACGCCGGATCGTTAACCCACTGAGCAAGGGCAGGGATCGAACCTGAAACCTCATGGTTCCTAGTCAACCACTGCGCCACAATGGGACTCCTGGTTTTGGAGTTTTGAAGCTACACTTTAGAGGAAATAGTTTTAAGTTCTTCCTGTGTTGAACTTAAATTTCATGGGACAAATTAACTCTTTAAACAGTAATAGTGGGGAGTTCCCATCGTGGCTCAGTGATTCACAAACCCAACAACATCCGTGAGGATGTGGGTTTGATCCCTGGCCTTGCTCAGTGGGTTAAAGATCCAGTGTTGCCATGAGCTGTGGTGTAGGTGGCAGACCCCATTCATGAGGATGGGTTCGATCCCTGACTTCGATCATTGGGTTAAGGATCCAGCATTGCCATGAGCTGTCAGCGTACGTCGCAGATGCAGCTTGGATCCTGCGTTGCTGTGGCTGTAGGGTAGGCAGGCAGCTGTAGCTCTTATTCAACCCTAGCCTGGGAACTTCCACATGCTGCGGGTTAGGTCCAAAAGATCCAGCGTTGCCATGAGCTGTGGTGTAAGTGGCTCAGATCCTGTGTTGCTGTGGCTGTGGTGTAGGCCAGCCGCTCTAGCTCTGATTTGACTCCTAGCCTGGAAACCTCCACATGACACAGGTGCGGCCCTAAAATGACAAAAAAAATAAAATCATAATAGTGATTCCAATTTATCACTGTGTTACTTTTTCACAAACAGTATTTCAATTTATTCTTGTAAAACTTCTATATAACCTTGAAAACTCTGCAGTTAGAGACACATAGGCTATGGGGAATTAAGTTATTTGGCCAAGATCAGACAGTTCATATTTTTTTGTAGTTTAAATTTTGGAAAGTACAAGCCAAGATCTTCTGGTTCTACAGACCTTACTTGGCTCATTCCTCATTATAGTGTCATGAGTGAAGATAACTAGCCACCTCGAGATACAGGTGTTCTTTTCCCTGGCTGGTTGAAGGTTGGCCAAGATGCTTACCTTGTTTCTCTAAAATTATACATTAAATGAAATTCATCGTTAGACATTATTTCCCTGTGCTTTGATTTAACAATGTAGGGACAGGAGTTCCCGTCATGGCTCAGCGGTAATGAGCCTGACTAGTATTCATGAGGATGGGTTCGATCCCTGGCTTCGCTCAGTGGGTTAAGGATCCAGCATTGCCATGAGCTGTACACCTGTTTGGTGTACGGCGCAGATGCAGCTTGGATCCTGCGTTGCTGTGGCTGTAGGGTAGGCAGGCAGCTGTAGCTCTTATTCAACCCCTAGCCTGGGAACTTCCATATGCTGTGAGTTCGGTCCTAAAAAGCAAAAAAAAAAAAAAAAAAGAAAGAAGAAAAAGAAAAAGTATTTACAGACATGTTGTTTGCCTTGTAATAATTTTCTAGTCCAAGAGAGGGCCATTGATCCTCTTTTTCCAGGTGAGGAGATAAAGAAACGAGCAGGTGGTCTGCCTGGGGTCCCAGAAGTGCTCAAGGGCAGTGCAGGGAACACAGCTCACGTTGTCCGATACCCAGCCCATGACTCCTCCCCTTGTGTCCATAATTACCGAGGCCATCTTTGATCATGGGCTACTCATCCGTAATTAGAGAGAATCATATTAAAATGTTGTCTCCCGATGCATCCCGGGAAAGACAAAGCACTCTACAATTTTCTGCAGCCAAGCCCCTTTCCAACTCTTTTGTTTTGCTTTGCAGTGAAGGAAATGCAAAAGGAAATACTCAGTGTTTGAAAATAACCCCCCAGTGTATACCGATGAACTCTTTGCCTAAAAATAAATTCAATTGGGCAAGAGCCACCTGCTGTTTCTTATAAAGCAGCTCAGGAAACACAGATTCAAAGGCCTCAGGGATTTGATCACTATTCTTTCCCGATTCCCCATACTCTCTTCCTTTTAAAACCAACATCACTGAGCTCTAATTAAGGTACAATAAAACATGCGTATTTTAAGTGTACGGCTCCATGAGTTCAGCAAACACGGAGACCTGTGTTGCCATCATCCTGATAAAAATAGAGAATTTTTCTCTCCCTCAGAGCATCTGCTTATAAGCCTTTGCGGGAAATCTCCTCTGACTTCACATCCTAGGCAATGACGGATCTGCTTTCTTTTACTATAGAATAGTTTTGCCTACACTTCGAATTAATGGAATCCTGGGTGTGTTTGGTTTTTTTTTTAACTCTGACGTCATTGACTCAGCATAATGTTTTGGTGTTTGGTCCGCATTAGCCTGTGTATCAGTAATTTGTTTGTTTACATGGGTAAAAAAAGTACTTGAAGTACAAATAATATCTGACTGTAAACGCCTTCACCTGGACATTTAGTTGTTTCCAGTTCTTGGTTATTATGAGAAACGCTGCTATAAAATATTGATAAACAGGCTCTTCGTGGAACAGAGTATTCGATTTCTCTGGTGAATTGCTAGATCATCTGAGAAATGGAGGTTGAACTTGGTAAGAGACCTCCAAACCTTTTCTGAAAGGGGTTGCCAAGAATGAGGGTTGTGATTTTACCATGTTTGGCGTTATTCTCTTCTCTCAGTGCATCGTCAGGCAACAGCTTTCTGTCCCTATAGCTTAGTTTGCAATCTGTAGCATTCTAAGTAAATGGAACAAGTGTTCTTCTTGTTTGACTTTGACATTCAGCACAATGCTTTTGAGATGCATCTGTTTTCACAGGGCTGCTTGCTGCTACTGAGTCATATACCATTGCGTGGACGTACCACAATCTGGTTATTCCCTAACCTACTGAAGGACCTTCAGGTGATTTCCAGCCTTCAGCTAATATAAATATGAATAGACTTTCATTTACAGGTAGTTGTGTGGATACTTGCTTTGGTTTTTCTCAAGTTGTTCCCTCCAGGTGTAGAATAGCTGGGTCATGTGGGATGCATGCAATTAATGTTTGAAGAAAGTGCCATATTATCTCTCAAAAGGGTTATACAATTTTATATTCCCATGAGGAGTATAGGAGAGGTCTAGTTGCTTCCTATCTTTACCAGGATTGGGCATGATTATGCTTTTTAATTTCAGGCATTACATTGGTATGTAATATTGTCTCATTATAGTTTGAATTTGAATTTCCCAGTAGCTAATGATGTATAACTTTTCATGTGCTTATTTTCCACCTGTCTATCCTTTTTCGGTGAAATGTCTGCTCAAAACTTTTGCCTCCTCCCTTTTTTAAAAAATTGAAGTATATGTCTTCTTGAGTTGTCAGCATTCTTCATTTTTTTATCTTATTTTTTTCTCATTTAGGGCCACACCCATGGAAGTTCCCAAGCAAGGGGTTGAATCAGAGTTGCATATGCCAGCCTATGCCACAGCCACAGCAAAGCTGGATTCAAGCCACATCTGCGAACTACATCACAGCTCATGGCAACACCAGATCCTTAACCCACTGAGCAAAGTCAGGGATTGAACCTTCATCTTCATGGATACTAGTCAGGTTCATTATAGCTGAGCCACAGTGGGAACTCCTCTTCATTTTTTAAGATACAAGTCTTTTTATTATTATTTTTTATTATTGAGGTATAAATGACCTACCACACAATGTTAGTTCCAGGTGCACATATAGTAATTTAATATTTCTATACATTAAAAAAGTGATCACTGGGGTTCCTGTCATGGCTCAGTGGAAATGAATCTGACTAGCATCCATGAGGATGCAGGTTTGATCCCTGGCCTTGCTCAGTGGGTTAAGGATCTGGGGTTGCTGTGAGCTGAGGTGTAGGTCACAGATGTGGCTTGGATTCTGGGTTGCTGGGCTGTGGTGTAGGCCAGCAGCTCCAACTCCAATTCGACCCCTAGTCTGGGAACCTCCATATGCCATGGGTGTGGCCCTAAGAAGACAAAAAAAAAAGTGATCACTGAAATAAGTTTAGTTACTCTCTGTTACCATTAAAAGCTTGGGTAATTTTCAACACTCTGTCTTCCAATGTGCTGATCTGTTCTTCTGTATCATCTAATCTTCTGTTAATTCCTTCCTTCTGTTATTGTAGTCGTCATCTCTGATTGGTTCTTCTCTGTATTTTCTAAATCTTTGTTAAATGTCCCCCAGTGTCCATCCTGAGTTCACTGAGCATCTGTATGGTCATTATCTCGAACTCTTTGTCAGGTAGACTGCTTATCTCCACTTCACCTAGTTCTTCGTCTGGGAGTTTATCTTGGTCCTTCATTTGGAATAATTTCATATGTGGCTTCATTTTACCTAAATCTCTCTTTTTACTTCTATGTATTAAGGAGATCATTTTCGTTTCTTAATCTTGGAGAAATGGCCTTGTTTAGGAAATGTCCTATGGGGTCCAACAGCACATGCTCCTCTGGTCACCAGAGTTATATGCTCTAGGGGTGCCTCCTATGTGGGTTATGCAGACCCATCTGTTGTGGGGAGCCTGTTACTGTAGGTTTGCTGGTAGGTTGAGCTGTCGCCTGAACCAGTTGGCTGCCAGACTCCACCTCATGCAAGGAATGTTGTCTGCTGGTGGGCAGGGCTGTGTCCTGGAGTGACTGGCAGCAGAACTGGGGCAGTGTGGGTGGAGATGGGGTGTTCCAGCACTGGTGCTGGTCTTCTGTTGGGTGGGATCATGTCTCTGAACCCACTGGTAGGTGTAGCTAGGGGCCAGGGGTCAGATCCCAGGGAATCTGTTTGTGGGGCCCTCAGGGTCCCAGGGCTGATACCAGGTCTCTGATGAGAAAACCCCCCTATACTTTTATTAGTGCATCATTAAAGCACATGTTAGGGTAGATCTAGAAAGGCTTTTCTCTACAGTGACATGACTCTTAAACTCCAGCCTTCCTAAAAGGCTGGGGCAGAGTGAGTGACAAGTTGTTAAAACGAAGTCTCTCTTTGGACCAAACTGGAATTCTAACATCCCTTCATAACTTGACCTCTAGTTTATCCCTGTTTCACTTTCATCCCAGGAGTAACCTCTATCTTCTAAGACCAACACTGCGTCACTCTGCACATGTGCAATCTAGCCTTTAGCCAGGCTCATGAGGGCCTCTCATGCAGACTCCTGGGGCATTCTCCTTTTCATATCTCCCTTTCAGTTGTGTATGTCACACATTCCAGCTTCTTCAGCCACCCTGGAGACTGTTCTCGACTTCCTTGATGCAGTAAACCTGGCGTATGTACTCTGTTTGGACCACAGCCTCTTTTTCAGTTGGGAAGTTCTTCCCTGATGGAGAGCTAGAACAACTGTGGGACTCATCTGAATAATTTTCCTTCTTTCAGGGATTGTGGACTTGTGTAGCTTGATGTCCAATCCCTGAAAACTATTACCTTATTTATTCTGTTTAGGTGGCTTTTGTAAATGGCTCAACTTCACCCATTACCCGTGAACTTTACCAATTTTAACCCAAGAGACTTTAAGATCTGGGGTCCAATGCAATGGCATGTAGCTACCACTTCTCATCTTGCCCTCAATGATAAGCTAGTGTGTTTTTGTTCTTCAAGGGCCTTGTTTCTAAGCTGAAGTCTTATATCCAAAGAGAGAGAGAAGGAATATTTGGGGAAAATGAACTCTTTGGCCTTAGGTGCCAAAGACAATCTCTTAAGGCAAATCCTTTGAATATCTTGATGTGCCTTTCTTAAATTTTGAGTTTATAAAACCTCTCTATCTGAGTAAAGTCCAGGCTGAGACATGGCCATGCCTCATTTGTCATAAATATTTAACGAAAAAGAACTGTCATGGTCACTTATCAAGCTGGCAAAGCTTCCTTAAATATTAATACTTAGTTTTATTAAGAACGTTGTCAGAGTTGCCTTGCCTTAGACTGTAGGACATGTAAAATTTGCACAACTTTCTGAAAGGCACTGTAGACCATATCAAACAGTTCTAAAAAATGTTACAATTTTGGAAATTATTTTCCAGGAACGTATCCTTGTTAAAAAAAAAAAAAAGCCCACGGAGAGTAAAATGGTTTAAAAAAAAATTCTGGTGCAGTCACATAATGAATGAATACATGACTATGGCACAGCCATGAAAATGGCAATTGTAAGGAATATGTGTTGACATAGGAAATTGCATATGATGTAATGTACAGAGGTGAATAAAAGAATACAAATAAGTGTATGCAGAGCGTGTAGTCAGGATAGGCTAAGGCATGCTGTATCGATAAACAGACTTTTGAATCTCAGTTGCCTGATTCGGCCAAGTTATGCTTCACGCTCTTGTTCCAATCAGGTGCTGATGGCACAGCCCTCCTATGTCACTCTCCTTTGAGTCATAAACCAGCCATTGAAGTATCCTTCTACCATAAGACAAATGAGACAGAGAGAGCCAATAGCTGATTGGGCAGGGAAGATTGACACCAGACTGGAAAATGTGCCACCCCCATCCTTTGACCAGACTCAGTCTCAGGACCCAACTGGCTTTAAAGGAAGCAGAGAGATGGGTAGGAACTTATGGAGAGTGACGTGGAACAATGTCTGATACATTACGACCTGGATTTTTAGAAAATCAGGCTGTGTATCTACCCAGGTATCTATTTATCTTCAGTCGGACCTATCCATCTATTCATCCACCCATTCTTTTATCAAGCTCTATTTAGGAAGCGAGCAGAAGAAATACCCGGGTGTGCTTACAGTGATTGTATACAGACATAATGGGTGATTTTTTTCCCCTTATCTTGTTCTAAATTTGCTAAGTTTATTACATTGTAGGCGCCCTTATGTAATCAGAGAAGAAAGATGTTCCATTTAATTTTAAAAAGAGCAAGCCAACACACTTCAGTAATCTCCTTGATTGAGGGGGAGGCTAATTTGAATTAGCAACATCCTGAGTTATAGACTGTTTGCAAAGAGATACGGCTTTATTACTTTTAACTAGCATCTTGGACCTGTTTTAATGAATAGGTAGGCATGATTTATAATTAGCCTAGTAATTGTTTGCATCTAATTGAATACTTCTAAAGTGGCTTGAGAACTTTCTTATGTGCTTCCGAACATCAACTCAATTTCTCTTTTACTGTCACACATTCTTGAACGGCTAGCATCCAAATTCAAGAGCTTTTATTGTGAACAAATCAAAATAAATGCTCACGCTAATAGAAAAATGAAATGCTACATGACTGGGGGAGAAGCACTGTCCAACAGATATTTACCAGTGCCTCATATGAGATAAGGCCATGCTTTCCATCCTATAGGAAAGCACAGATGTGTTTTTCTTGAGCCCATAGACACAAAGGGGCTAGACTCTATTCTCTGCCCTAAAGCAGACTCAATGAGACCTGCTATTTTCATTCCATGTATTCAGAAACACTTCCTGGAGGAAAGTTTGAATGTGTTCGACTACCACTTCTCCTTCAGCTTAGAGCACACACTTTCTCAATTTTGCTCTACAGCCAGAGGGCTTCCTAGTCAATATGCTTCCCGCTACCCCAGGGCCTTTGCATATGCTCTCTGCTGTACTCTCAGTGAGCTCCTTTTCTCTTTCTCTATTTAATTCTTACTAATACTTCAGAACTCAGTTCGATTTTCCTGGCAGAACTGTTTGTTGAGCCTAAATCTCCCCATCACACACCATGCATCTTTCTTTCACGTATTCATCTTAGGAATCACTTTACAATTCATGGAGAATTTTTATTTCTGCCAATTTCCCCAATTAAAATACAAGTTTTGGAGTTCTTGTTGTGGCTCAGTAGGTTAAAAACCCCATGTTGTCTCTGTAAGGATGCTGGTTCAATCCCTGGCCTCATTCAGTGGGTTAAGGATCTGACATGTCACCATAAGCTGCGGCATAGGTTGCAGATGCCGCTCGGATCTAGTGTTGCTATGGCTGTGGTGTAAGCCTGTACCTGCAGCTTCAATTTGACCCCTAGCCTGGGAATTTCCATAAGGTACAGGTGCAGCAGTTTTTATTTTTTTTAAAGAACAGAGAAGGCAATTTCCATGATTCATTCTTCTTCAATAAAGAAGAATAAATTTGTCTTTATTTCCCAGATTTTAACACTGGGCTTGGCACAGAAGAGGCAGTCAATGAATACATGGTGAACTCGTGGATAAGTGAAGGATTTGGTGAGAAAACTAAGACACAGAGAGGTTAAGGAACAGGCTTGCAGCTAGAAGGAGCATGCTGCCTCCTTAGAGATTTTATATTATGAACCTAGAAAAGAAGATAATAAATGATCATTCATATTAATAAATAATGCTAGAGACGCCTAATGGAGCTAGCCACCATTTATTGTCATGGGCTCTGTGCCGAGTGGTTTATTATAATATTCAATCCTCCCAGAACCTCTGCAGTAGGTTTATTATCCATATTTTGCAAATTAAAAGTTAGAGAAGTTAAGCAATTCGGGGGGCGGGGGGAGCTTATAAACATTATTTATTTATTTATTTATTTATTTAAAGGGTAGTTGATTTACAATGTTGTGCCAACTTCTGCTCTACAGCAAATTGACCCAGTCATACATTCCCTTTCTGGTATTATTTTCCATCATGTTCTATCTCAAGAGACTAGATATAATTCTCTAAGGTCCTATACATAAGATCTCATTGATTGTCCATTCTACTTTTTTTAAAATTTTTTAAAAATTTTTTATTTTTTTGTGTGTTTTTGCCTTTTCTAGGGCTGCTCCCATGGCATATGGAGGTTCCCAGGCTAGGGGTCAAATCGGAGCTGTAGCTGCTGGCCTACACCACAGCCACAGCAACGTGGGATCCAAGCTCCATCTGTAACCTACATCACAGCTCCCAGCAACACCAAATCCTTAACCCACTGAGCAAGGCCAGGGATCGAACCCGAAACCTCATGGTTCCTAGTTGGATTCGTTAACCACTGAGCCACAACGGGAACTGCTGCTTATCCATTCTAAATGTAATTGTTGGCATCTGCTAACTCCAAACTCCTAGTCCATCCCCCTCCCTCCCCACCGGCCGTGACAACAAGAAGTCTGTTCTCTATGTCTTTGCATCTGTTTTGTAGATAGGTTCATTTGTGCCGTATTTTAAAGTCCACATATTTTTAACATATAAAACACTTTAGACACATTGAGAATAATGTGACAAACAGCCATGAGGTCAGACAGCATGAAAGGGTGGAGTGAAGATTCAAATTCAGGACTGCCTGACCCCAAACACCCCCAGTGTACCTCCTATGCTAATTTGGCCCCTGAAATTTAAACCATGATAACTGAGATACACTGGAGAGAGGGACTGGGGAGATTGGTTGTAACATGAGAGTTCAGACAACGGAGGGGTGAATTTTTATGGCTTACAACCATAGTTTTATTTCTTGCTTCTCATATATTCATTGAGCATGAGTCAGAGGCCCTAGGCCATGTCTTAGATGTCATGTTCATGGCAGGCTGACAAGGCTGCCCGCATCTGAAGCATCTATAGATGGAACGGATGAATGTGATAAACAGAGCGAATGTGATAAATACAACTCTGACCCTTAGAGCTTTCACCCCATGGGGATCCATGTCCCTTTTGCTCACATTTTACTGGCCAAAGCAAGTCACGTGGCTTACCAGCTTCCACAGGGCAGGGATGTCTGATAATCCTTTGTATCTAGAAAAGTGGAAAACCAAGCATATTGGGGTGATCCCCATCAATGAGCACTGCAGTGAGCATTCGCTGTGTGCTTGAGCAGATTTCTTAACTTCTCTGTGCTTCAGTTTTCTCGACTTCAGAATGAGGGCAGTCACCTAACAAATTGTTGTGAGAAAGAAATGGAAGCCTGTAGACGTGCTTAGCCTAACACGTATCTCATGATACATGCGCAGTAAGGAAGCTTTGTCTTTATGGCAGTTTGGATTTAACCAACTCCTATTACTTGAAGTGGTTTGATTCAACTTTCCTCCTAGTCTAAACAAATACATGGGGTCATTTCTCCCTACGATCTGTGTAGGTGGAGTTCTCTGATTAGCCAGGCATGACCAGGAGGTCACAACATTACGTCCAGGAGTCTCTGGCCTTGTAAATAGTTTCAGGTGAGTGGGTCCAGAAAAGCAGCTAAACTGTTTTGATGGGTCATGGGTTGAGTCGAGGAAAGACGAGCATGTACTTTGGAATCAAACCAAGGGAAAGCCCAGCAGGAGGGGTGGATGTAAAGGGTGCATCTCCAAAGCCTCCTTTGTGCCAGGGACAGAGACCAGGGAAGCTCACAACGTGGAAACAGAAGGATGAGCAGGAGGCAGACGAGCAGATGGGAGTTATTTTTAAAAAGAAGCAGCAAAAAAAGTCGTGGGAGGAGAATGCTCTAGACAAGGGAGCCCCGGGCTGGGCTATGGCTCCAGGAGTCCTATGGAGAAAAACATCTATCTGGGTTGAGAAGCTGGACCGTTATGCTGGGATGCAAAAATTCTCTGAGATAATAGGAAAACTGATACTAGCAGTATCTCCCACTCACCATGCCCCAGGCTCCCCAAAGAAGAGCATCCTCATTTAAGTCAGGAAACAATTTTCAAGTGACAGAAAACTAACTTTGAGCTGGTTTAAACACAAAGGAAACTGTACAGGTTCACATAATTGCAAAGTCCAAGGTGGGGCAGCAATGTCAGGCAGAAGTCACGTGGGTCTAAATCAGCATTGCAGGGATATTGATTTCTCTGTTTTGTTTTCTCCGTGTTGCCTTTCATCCTCAAGCAAGTTCTTCCTTCCAGGTGCCAGCTGGCAGCTAACACCTCTGGCTTGCGTTTGGTTTCTGATCATTCTTTTTTTAAAAAACATTTTTATTAAAATATAGCTGATTTACAATATTCCTTCAATGTCTGCTGTACAGCAAAGTGACACACACACACACACACACACGTATATGTATTCTTTTTTTTCCCATATTACCTTCCATCATGGTCTAACCCAAGAGATTGGACGTGGTTTCCTGTGCTGTACAGCAGGACTCCCTTGCTTACCCATTTTAAACATAATCATTTGCATCTACCAACCCCGAACTTCTGGTCCATCCCACTCCCCTTACTCCGTCCTGGCCACCACAAGTCTGCTCCATGTCCACGATCTGTTTCTATTTCATAGATAGGATTATCTGTGCCATATTTGAGATTCCACATATAAGTCATATCACATTACACACGGGCATCTCTCTCCCAGTCACTCTAGCAAGCGTTCGGGGATGCTCTATCATCCTTGTTGCAAACACCTTCCAGAACCGATCACCCAGGAACATGTGGTTTTCTGATTGACTAGGCTTGGGTCCCAGACCACTGATGGAATCAGCGCCTCTTGGATTACATGAATGGAATGAACAAAAACAACAACAACGGCAACATCGAAAAGAGTAGTTTCCTAAGGAGAAATGATAATGCTTAAGATGCAAGGAAAAAGAGGAGGTCGCCGAACAAGAAAAGGGAACAACTTTGCACATTGTAGGGACACCGGCAGTGGTCAGCAGCACCACCACTGCCAGACAGAGCATCACTCTCAGCAGGGATGAAGGATGTTCACCAGGTAAGCACACCTCCAACCCGGTGGGAATTCTGTCTGAGAGCCATCACTGCCCTTATGTCTATCCATGCGCCATGAGCATCGGTGTCCCTGCCCTGCTCTTTGAGTCCCCAGAGAAGCCCAAACTGTCTGAATCCCAGAACACTGACTGAGAGCATGAGACCATGATTATCTGTTGCTCGCTCCATATTCCCAGACCTCCACCTCTTTCCTGAAGACGCAGTCTTAAGTCTTCCTCTACGTGAGAGAAAGAACCTGGAATCCAGACACCAAATCCACATGCTGTTTTCTGCCACCCCTTGGGAGCAGACCTTAGAGGTAAATCTGGATCTTATTTGGACACGGTACTTAAAAATGTCCCCACAGAGAATGCGAACGTGCCTTTTCAGGCTGGACCCATCACGACCCCAGGTCAGCTGTGCAGAATCTGGAGTGAAATCGTAAGCATCTTATTTGGGACCTTCCTTCTCAACTGGAAAACCCATATGAGCTTGAGGCTCATTTCAGTTATCACCTGCTCTCTGAGCCATGGCCAACCCCCTAGAAACGAGTAGCTGTTTCCTTTTCCCTTGCTCCCATAATGCATGGATCATGTCCAAGAGAGCATTTGTGTGCCTTTACGTCAATCTTTCTTACTCATTCTTGTATCATTTCCTGGGTGGTAGGTAGGTACTTACATAAAAACATGCAGTGAATGAACAAATGGATTGTTTATGCAGATTGAGCTGGAAGAAACAGGCATTTCTAGGCATTTAGAGCATCCAAACCATTGATTCTATAGCCAAAGAAACCATCAGCCAGGGAGGGCAAACCGCTTACACAAAAGCATATGGAAAGTTCACAGCTATGTGAACTTGAAGGTGTCTTCCCTCTCAACCCATAGCTCTTCATCTTCCGGTTCCATCCCCCAGGGGACACTCTGTCTTAGCATTTTACATAATTGCATTCGCTCTTCCTGGTAAGCCTTGCTCTCCTGGTTCTAAAGATAGGAAGCCTAGGGTCAGAAAAAAAAAAAATGATTGCTAATATGTTTTCCAGCCCTGTGAATGCTTTAGGAACTGATTGGCCAACTCGGCCTCTGCCACTCTTCCTTGTTGGTAGAGAAACTGAAAGTATCTGGAGCCCAGTCTGCCTAGTAGAATGAACGTGTATTTTTTTCCGTCTCACTTCTCTCTATGCCGCCCCCCCCCCCCCAACAAGGCAGAAGATCCAGTAACCTGAGAAGGAAAGGCTTTGAGGGAGTTCCCGTCGTAACTCAGTGGGTTAAGAACCCGACTCGTCTCCACGAGGATGCGGGTTTGATCCCTGGTCTCGCTCAGTGGATTAAGGATCTGGCATTGCCCTGAGCTATGGTGTAGGTCACAGATGCGATTCAGATCCCGTGCTGCCCTGGCTGTGGTGTAGGCCAAGCAGCTGCAGCTCCAATTTGACCCCTGGCCTGAGAACTTCCATATGCTACCCTAAAAAGAAAAAAAAAAAAAAAAAAAAAAAAGGCAAAAAAGAAAGAAAGAAAGAAATGCTTTGAGTACTACCAGCATCATGCTGCCCATGGCCAGGAAGCCTACTTCAGGTTGCCAACAAGAGCAGGAAGGTTTCGGAGGTCCACACAACTGATTCTGTCCTGAACTAGACCCTGACACAGAGCTTCCTACAACCCCCTGGAGGGAGGGAAGAATTAAGGCCACATACGCCAAAACCACAAGGCAAGTATTATAAGGATCCCCACCTTACAGTGGGGAAAAAGAAGTCAGACTCTGTTAAGCAACTTGCCTAAGGCCACCCATTTAGAAACTGACCGAAGACGGAATAGAACCTGGACAGTCTGACTGCCGAGTCCCCCTCCCTAGTGGCTGAACAAAAATGTGTCCTGAACAGATTGGAACAGCTGAGCTCACATCCCCTTTTGAGATCTCTCAGTTGATATGACTCCGTGTAAGCCTTGGTTGCCTCATTGGTAACATGGAACTCAAAATGCCTCACTAAGAATGTTTGTTTAAATGAATTCATTTATTCATTCATTTATTTTCTTTTTATGGCTGCCCCTTGTATGGAAGTGTTCAGCCTAGGAATCAAAATGGAGCTGTAGCTGTGACCTAGGCTTCAGCTTGAGGCCACGTTGGATCCTTAACCCAGTGAGCAAAGCCAGGGATCGAACCCCACAGCCACCACAGCCAGGGCAACACTGGATCCGAGCTGCATCTGTGACCTAGTCTGCAGCTTGCAGCCACGCTGGATCCTGAACCCACTGAGCAAAGCCAGGGATTCAAGAAACTGAGTGCAAAAGAACAGGAAAGGATAGTGGGGAAGGAGAGATTGAAGGAATGTCCAAGTGGATAATTTCACTACTTACTTACTGCTGCTAGAATCTTAAGACATGATTTGTGGGTATAAACGTGTAAATATCAGGAGTTTCCTCGTTGGCATCCTTGTGGAGACTCGTTGGGTTCCTAACCTGCTGAGCCACAGTGGGAATTCCCTGGTTTTATGATTATCAACATTATCTATAATGGTATGTAATGTGGGATGTAATTTTTATAGCAGTGGTGGAGAAAGCTTTGGAATGAAGACATGGTTCCATGTCCAATCTCCCTGACAAACTAACTCTGTTCATAGACTAAGTTCTGTGAACCTTAGACTTGAAATTAGTTGTGAAAATTTTTTAGTCTGCTAAAGAAGAAGAAGAATTGCTATTTACGAAAGATGGTTGTGAGTAAAGACTCCAAAACCTGTAAAACATCCAGCACACTGACTTGTGTATAGTCAGCTCTCAGGGACCCTCATTTCCATTCTTCCCTCTTTGCCAATTTATTGCCTGTCACTTCTTTAATTAATCCACCCCAATCTATAGGGAGGCCTCAATCCGGAATCCAAACTGTCAGAGACAGACTGGAAGCTCAAAACCCAAATGTGGAGCGAAGGTGCTTAGAGAATGAGAAATCTGGGGAGCATAGAGGAACTCAGAAAGTTAATGAGGCTTTTCAGATTTCTGCAGGGCACAAAATGATATTTCAGATATTTCTTAAGTTAGGAGCTGCTTAAGGTAAAGTTGAGGAATCAAGAGCTGGAGACAATTTATACAGCTTTTGTTGCTCCCAGGAGCTCAGGGGCTGCCTTAAAGGCAGAAGTGGAAAGTTCTGGCAGCGTGCACTCCCAAGGCTAACAGAGCTGAGCTGCAATTTCACTGCTTAACAGCAGGTGTCAGTATTCGCCATAATGCATACCACCATGTGCCAAGCTCTTGATTTTGGAAAATAGATTAATTGCAATTTTATCTAAGTCAATAAAGCTTCTATTTGAATACAGAAGTCCTCACCATGAGTGTAACAATCAATCACAAAGGAACAGAGCCCCAGGCTTCTCAGAAATGGTTATTTTGATCGTGGGCTAGAAAAACCTGTCAGAATTCTTAAACCTGGTATGAAGCCTAGCCATAGAAGATGAGCTGGTTAATAGCTGCCCAAGAAACTGAGTGCAAAAGAACAGGAAAGGATAGTGGGGAAGGAGAGATTGAAGGAATGTCCAAGTGGATAATTTCACTACTTACTTACTGCTGCTAGAATCTTAAGACATGATTTGTGGGTATAAACGTGTAAATATCAGGAGTTTCCTTCGTGGGTCAGCAGGTTAAGAACCTGACTAGCATCCATGAGGATGTGGGGTTCTATCCCTGGCCCCCCTCAGTGGGTTAAGAACCTGACGTTGCCTCAAGCTGCAGCATTGGCTGCAGCTGCAGCATGAAGCTGGTGTTGCTGTGGCTGAGGTGTAGGCTGGCAGCTGCAGCTCTGATTCAACCCCTAGTCCAGGAACTTCCATACGCTGCAGGTGAGGCAGGAAAAAGAAAAAAAAATAAATGTAAGTGTCCCGTGGAAAAATTACACACAGACACATATACCCATAAACCATAAGAAGTTATTTCCTTTCTATAAAAATATGTGCATTTGATAAGATATTTAGTGTGGTTAAAAGCGACAGCTCTGGGTGAAGGGTCTGGGTCAAAAAGTTAAAGCCATCACATGCTGGCTGAGGAAACTTGTGCATATTATTCATCTCTGGGTGCATTGGTCTCCTCATCTGCAAAATGCAGAAGTACTACCACCCACGGCACACAAGCATGAGGGTGAAATCATGCATGTTCAGTGCTAAACATATGCAAATATGACAGCTACATAATTATTCATAGGTAGGAATCTATGTTCTGATTGGTTGGGGCAGTCATACTGACAGACCTGTTAGGAATTATCCTAGTTTCCTGGCGTGGACACTGGGTGAAGGTTGGGATCTTTGGCTAAGAAGGTGGAGCTCCAGAGAGAACTCGTTTTGGCTCAGCAGCAGCAAATTCAACTGTTAGGAGCTGGAGATGATGAAACATGAGTAAAAAGGTCATATTTGACAGCAAACTTCCATCTTCTAATCTGTTTTCACTTTTTTTTTTTTTTTTTTTTTTTTTTTTGGTCTTTTTAGGGCTGCACTTGCAGCATATAGAAGTTCTCAGGCTAGGGGTCGAATCAGAGCTGCAGCCACCAGACTACACCACAGCCACAGCAACACCTTATCTGCAGCCTACGCCACAGCTCATGGCAATGCCAGATCCCCAATCCACTGAGCGAGGCCAGGGATTGAACCTGCGTCCTCATGGACACAAGTCAGGTTTGTTGCCACTGAGCCACAACGAGAACGCCCTGTTTTCACATGTTTTAATATCTCATTTGGACCTGGGCTACTTTATTTCCAAGAGCCAGAGTCCCTTTCTGCCCCCGTTCTACCGGCTGCAGTATTTACGCAAGCCGTCACCTTATGCAAAAACATCATCTATAGCCTACCGGGCACCCCGCATCAACGCCAAAGCCCATCCTCAAGGGTCATGGAGATGTCCGCTGGACAAACCAGGAGGCACCTGATCTCAGATACGGAAGAGGTGTAGTTTCCCAGACTTTAAAAACAAAAAGAGAAAACAAACCCCAAACCCTTCATCTTTGAATCTGGATCCCTGGCCTGAAGCGCTGGGTCTGTGGCCCCATGCCTGCTCTTCTGAGATACTATTTATCGGTTTAGGAGGTTCTGTTTGCAAAGAGCTTAATGATGGTGGATAGAGGCTGTATAAAATATGGGCTGATTTGCAAACACGAAGGTGATAAATGAACAGATTTTTCCCTCAGATTGCTGAGCAAACATCAGCAGGGCAAACTAATGTAAAGATATAATCGTGATTAATCTCTTGATTAAAATAATTAATCTTGGTTAATTCTGCATTTAATCATCTCTTTTTATCAATGTCTACCATGCAGCTTTATAGAAATATTCATTTAGACTAATGGATAGTTCATTCCTCCAATTAGTCTGTTTACTCTGAGCTTCTCAACGCCTCAGATGCCAGCGTTTCCATCTGCAGCAAACTTCAGTTGTACGATCGTAGCTCTAGGCAGAATGTTCTTTTCGTTCTTTTCGTACCCAAGATGTCTCTACACAGTTTCATGAATGACAGAAAGTCCTGGAACGTAGAAGGAGATCTGAGGGCTTCAGGACCCGAAGGTAGCTGTAGGAATGATCCTGATCAAACATTTACTTCGGGATCCAGAGTTTTATTTTGTGGCTACTAATTACTTGTCATAGAAACATAATAGTATGCATTCGATAGGAATTACCAATTCATTCTTTCACGTCTGACATCCGACCTAATTCCTGCTGAGAGAAGGACTCGCTTTCCATGAAATCGCTTGTGTGTGGAATCTGAACTGTGGCACAGAGGGTCCTATCTGCAAAACAGACACAGATCACAGCCAAGGAGAGCAGATGTGTGGTTGCCGGGCAGAGTGGGATGAATGGGAAGTTGGGATTGGTGGATGCAAACTGTTATATTTGGAATGGATGGGCAATGGGGTCCTGCAGTCCGGCACAGGGAACCGTGTGATTGGGTCACTGTGCTGTGCAAAAGAAATTGAAGAAACATCGTAAATCCACTACACTTTAAAAAAAAAAAAAAGAACTTGCTTCCTACTTCAGAGGCGAGAGAACAGAAGTGTCAAGTGGTTATGGGGCTTCCTCGGGTTCATGTAATGAACCACAGAGGTAACATTGGATCCTGGCTTTTAAGACTATCAGGGCTCATTCCCAGTTTGAGTAAACTATGCCAAAAAACAAGAATGGCCGAGAAAGGCCAAGGGCCGTCAGCGCTTATAGGTTCTACAGGGAGCTTCCTGAAGGAGGTTGAACTAGCGTTTCTCCATCTGGATGAAGAAGCAGCAAGTCATTCATGCCTCTGATTTTTTTTTTTTTCTTCTTTTTTGGCCACCCCGAGGCATCTGGAGTTCCCTAGCCAGGGATCGGATCTGAGCTGCCCTTTAACCCACTGTGCCAGGCCAGGGATGGAACCTGTGTCCTGGCACTGAAGCAATACTGCGGATCCAGGGGTGCCATCACAGGCAACTCCTCATGCCTCTGATTTTTTGATGCATGCATTTGGTCAATATTTATTAAATATGTGTCTACTTTATCACAAGTACTGTCCTGGAAATAAGAGATCCATGAAGGAACAATAAAAAAGAGACTAAAACTGTGACTTCTGATCCTAGTGAAGCTACAGGGATCAAGTTTAGTGCTTGGATCACTGGATCACAGCTTGTACGATCCAGCATTGCAGAAATATATGACAGGACAGGGGCTCAGGGAAACGAAGTGGAGAGGAGAAGGAATGGCTGTTGGGGACAGAACTGGGGAGAGGACATATTCCTTTGGGAGTCACTTGCTGGATCATTCCCTCCCACTCTGTCTAATTTCACCATCCCACTTTTATTTTCACCAGGTTACGTGTGCCGTATGAATTTAGGTGATTTATTCATTGGCCTTGTTCTTCTTCTTTTTTTTTTGGTTCTCTCTTTACTAGAAGATAAGCCTCAGGGGATGTAAATTTATCTTGTTCCTTGCTATCTGCACAGTGCATAAAACTGGCTGACTCATGGAAAACAATGGGTAAACCCTTGTTGCATGAAGAAAGGGGGAGAGTGTCCGGTCTGTGGGACCTTAGGTGACACTAATTGGGCACCGCCTGCATACCATGCTCTATGGATACATCATTTTATTTTATTTTACTTATTATTATTTTTTCTTTGTAATTTTAGGGCTGCATCCACAGCATATGGAAGTTCCCAGGCTAGGGGTCAAATCGGAGCTGCAGCTGCCAGCCTACACCACAGCCACAGTAACGCAGGATCTGAGCCACTTCTGCGGCCTACACCACAGCTCATGGCAATGCCAGATCCTTAACCCACTGAAAGAGGCCAGGGATCAAACCCACATCCTCTTGGATCTTAGTTGGGGTTTGTTACCACTGAGCCATGACAGAAACTCCCATCATTTCATTTTATCCCAGATCCTTAACCCACCGAGCAAGGCCAGGGTTCGAACCTACAACCTCATGGTTCCTAGTCGGATTCTTTTCTGCTGCGCCATGACAGGAACTCCTATACATGACATCTAGTTACTGGTTAAATTAGTGATTCTCTTTCCATCACCACACCTGATCTCCACTTTGGATCTTAGCCCTTCCAAACCTTCTTCCACCTTCCCATGGATTTGCCCTGGTTCAGATTCCTCCTTGGGCTCTAGACATTGTGGGGCTTGGCTCCCACCTCTACTTTCAAAACAAGATACAAAGTTTACAATGTGGAGCACCTATTGTGGTTCAGCAGAGTAAAAATCCGACATAGTATCCATGAGGTTGCGGGTTTGATCCCTGGCCTTGCTCAGTGGGTTAAGGATCTGGCATTGCTGTGAGCTGTGGTGTACGTGGCAGATGTGGCTTGGATTGGCAGTGCCGTGGCTGTGGTGTTGACTGGCAGCTGCAGGTCCGATTCCATCCCTAGCCTGGGAACTTCCATATGCCACAAGTGTAGCTGTTAAAAAAGAAAATTTTTTTAAAAGTTTACAGGAGTTCCTGTCATGGCTCAGAGGTTAACGAATCTGACTAGGCACCATGAGGTTGCAGGTTCGATCCCTGGCCTTGCTCAGTGGGTTAAGGATCTGACGGTGCCATGAGCTGTGGTGTAGGGTGCAGACGTGGCTTGATCCCGCGTTGCTGTG
Source organism: Sus scrofa (assembly GCF_054392235.1). Lineage (NCBI taxonomy): Eukaryota > Metazoa > Chordata > Mammalia > Artiodactyla > Suidae > Sus > Sus scrofa. Next base: position 20,125,207 of record NC_139385.1, read on the forward strand.
GCTCTGGTGTAGGCCAGTGGCTACAGCTCCGATTCGACCCCTAGCCTGGGAACCTCCATATGCTGTGGGAGCGGCCCAAGAAATGGCAAAAAAAGACAAAAAAAAAAAAAGTTTACAATGCAGTTGTAAAACAGATTTCAGAATAATTTCAAAACCACCCTCCATCTTATCACTGTCATTCATTTTCAATTTCCCTTTTCTTGCTCTTACAACCTGAGGAGCCTGCCAGCTAAGCCACGGACACACAGAGAGAATTTTAAACTCTGGAATGGACCATGAGAAGTTATTTAATTTGATGCCTGACTTCTGCAGATAGAGACATAGAGACTAAATAGACAATGACACAAGTCATATGCTGGGAATTGGCATAGTTGGGATTTAAACCCACTCTGTCTTTCTAGCTCTCATTTTCTCTCAACCGTGTCCATCTAGTCTCTAGAAGTCCTGCCCCGGACACCAAAGTCCCCCACCCCCGCCACCTCCGTACCCCCCAACCCCCACCCCCAGCCCAGGCCTTGGGCCAATCAAGCTTCCTAAATGCCCAATCCTACCAGCTAGGACCCTCCCCTGTCCTCAAAGCTTTCAAGGCCAGACAGAGTCACACTCTGAATAGATGCCATCTGTTGCATATCTACCTTGGGTTGGTTACTTTGGAGAATTCAGGTGAAACCCCTGCAGCAAGGCCTGTGGGCTCCATGCTATTAGCTCTCATCTGCAGATCACGAAACTGAGGTATAGCAGGTATGGTGACTCCTCCGTCACATGGCTGGTAGGTGGTGGGGCCCACCTGTGAAGTGGTCTGTCTCCACCACTCCCGCGTGTGCTCTTTCCACTGAACCCGTTTCCCTCCCTAACCCTAACCCTAACCCTAACCCTAACCCTTTCCCGATGATGATTCGGAGCCCCCAGAATCATCATCGGGAAAGTGGGACGCTTTTCGCTTGAGTGGTATTCAAGTGAAACTTGACTTTTCAGATGAACTCTAAGCTAGAACAGGGATTTGATAAAGTGCTAGAGGATAGAGGTACAATTTTTTAAAAAATTATTGGGAACCTCCATATGCCATGGGAGTGGCCTAAGAAATGGCAAAAAGACAAAAAATAAATAAATAAATAAATAAAAATATTGGATTATGGTTGACTTACAATTTTGTATATATGAATATATATATAAAAGACTGTACATCGTCTTTTTCATATTATTTTCCATTATGGTTTATTATAGGGTGTTGAAGATAGTTCCCTGTGCTGTACAGTAGGATCTTGTTGATTATTTATTTTATGTATAATAGTTTATATCTGATAATCTCAAACTCCTAATTTACCTACCCCTCTTCCCCCTTTGGTAACCATATACTTGCTTTCTACATCTGTGCGTCTGTTTCTACGTCCTAACTAAGTTCATTTGTATTATATTTTAGATCCACATGGAAATGCGATCATGTGCTGTTTGTCTTTTTCTGACTTCACCTAATAATGATCACCTCTAGGTCCATCCATGCTGCTGCAAGTGGCATTCTTTCATTCTTTTTGTGTGTGTGTGGTTGAGTCAGATTCAATTCTGTATATGCGCCATATCCTCTTTATCCATTCGTAGGTCAATGGATATTGAAGTTGCTTCCATGTCTTGGCTATTGTAAACGGTGTGGCTATGAATACTGGGGTGCATGTATCTTTTCAAATTATGATTTTCTCCAAATATATGCCCAGGTGTGGGATTGCAGGATCACATGGTATATATTTCGTTTTTTAAGGGACCTCCATACTGCTCTCCACAGTGGCTCCAACAACTTACAGTCCCACCAACAGTGCGGGAGGGTTCCCTTTTCTCCACACCCTCTCCAGCATTTGTTATTTGTAGACTTTTTTTTTTTTTTTTTTGGTCTTTTTTTGTGATTTCTAGGGCTGCTCCTGCGGCATATAGAGGTTCCCAGGCTAGGGGTCTAATCGCAGCCGTAGCCACCAGCCTACGCCAGAGCCACAGCAACTTGGGATCCGAGCCTCGTCTGCAACCTACACCACAGCTCACGGCAACGCCAGATCCTTAACCCACTGAGCAAGGCCAGGGATTGAACCTGCCACCTCATGGTTCCTAGTCGGATTCGTTAACCACTGCGCCACGACGGGAACTCCTGTAGACTTTTTAATGATGGTCATTCTAACCAATATGATATGATACCTCCTTGTAGTTTTGATTTGCATTTCTCTAATAATTAGCGATGTTGAACACAATTTCTTTGTCCTATTGGCCATCTCTCTGTCTTTTTTGAGGAAATGTCTTTTAGGTCCTCAGAGCAGAAATACATTTACTTGCAGAACGTTCATTGGTCCGTGCATTTAACGAGTATTTTAAGGGCAAGCCCTTGCGCTGGGACAAAAGTCTGGACTAGGAGTGGGACCTTGGGATGAGGTTCAAACTCTGCATCCCTCAACTGAGGGGTTTTTGGAGACCCTTTCTTCTCTCTTTTTTCTCTGGAATTCCCATCTCTTGTGTGGTCAGCACAAACATGATGAACCTGGTGCTTCCTTCGGATTGATGGAAGCTATTTTCTCTCTCTGAAAGGCAATGCAAAGAATTCAATTCCAGCCTTCATGGATAAAGAGTCTGTCTCTGTCTTCACCTTGGAGATAGTTAGTAGGTGGGCTGAGATCAACTGTGGGTCTCAGGTAAGGAGCCCGTGTGGCTGCCTAACCATATTTAAAGCCTGTAGGTTTGTGTTTTTCCTAAGCTGGCCTTCAGGACTCTTTGAGCTCCTGGTATATCCACTTGGCTGAAAGTCTGTAGTGTCCTTTGAAGCAAAAATCCTGATCAAAATGATTCTCAACTTCCAGTGGAGCTTCAGAATCAATTGGAGTGAAAACAGTAGGAATGTCTGTCTTACCCCTCGAAATTCTGTGTCAAAGGGTCTAGGGTGAGAGCAGTACACATCCAGGCATGAGAGTTGTTGCTTTTAGAAAAGTGAAACAAATGCTTTTGCATCATGGGGTGTACCTGCCCCACATGCATCCTTTGGTCTGGTTGCAGGAGAAGCAGCTGGCTGGGTCTTTGAGGATTTGGGGGTCTTAAGTAGGGTTATGTGAGGTATTAAGTTGGCCTCTTTACCTTAAGGACTTCATGTTTACAGCAGCCTGAGGACTTTGGAAGTGAAGGGATGGACTGGAAAATGATGGGACGGCATTTCCCTCCTTCTCCTACCCCATCCCCGAGAATGATGGGACGGCATTTCCCTCCTTCTCCTACCCCATCCCCAAGAATTCAGGTCTAAAAGGGAATCGCAACTCTTTCCGCTTTGGAGCCATTCCCAGCAAAGACAATGCCTCGGCTTCTCTTTAATGAGACATGGAATGACACATTCCTGGCTCACTTCCTCTGAGGTCAGAAGCAGAGTCGAGATACTCTTTTCTCTGGGGAAGGAAAGATGCAAGACGTGGACCAGTGTGGAGGCAGAGGAATAGCCTGGATGACTTCTCACCTCACTAGCTCCAGATGGAGACAGAAGTCCTGCCTGTCATCATTGGACTGACATTCTTTAATTAATCTCATAACCTTCCCTGTTGGGGAGGTACAACTGCAGCTTTGAGACCCGCCAGACTGAATAGATTGGGAGTGGCATTCATGTCTAGACACAGAGCTAGCTGTGTTGCATAGGTAGCGGCACTCCAGGGTCTGGAGTTGCAAGGCAGAGGGGAGAGGGATTAGAGGATGTGTGTGCCATTTACAATATTGAAATTGGATTCTTCCTGGCTGGGGACCTATCACCCTGTGGAGTCAGATCAATGTTCAGAGCACGATGCAAATTCATGCTGGGTCTCCACATAGGCACCCCTCCCCACCCCTCCTCAGCTTTTGGCAGTCAGTTGTTCAATCAGTAAACAATTACTGGACACCCTGCTGGCTTCTAGGCACTGGGCTGGGAGTTTATTTATTGCTGCTAAGTTCCAACTGTGCATGGGACTCTGGGCTAGGTGTTCATTCACAGGTGCTACCTGAACATCTATAGTGGTAACCATTATTCTTGCCTCAAATAATGCTAAAATTTTTGTCAGGTGCTATTCTAAATGCTTGATATATTTTTAGATATTTGATCTTCCCAACAACCCTATAAGATAGATATTACCACTATTTCAATTTTACAGATGAAGAAATCAAGTCCCAGCAAGGTCACAGAGGAAGTGAGGAGAAACTCAGTGATTTAACCCAGGGTATTTGATGCAAGAGTTAACACTCAACTTCTCGGCATGTGCTTGGCAGAAGTTAGGTCCATATCTTTTTTTTTTTTTCCTTTTGTCTTTTTGCCATTTCTTGGGCCACTCCTGTGGCATATGGAGGTTCCCAGGCTAGGGGTCTAATCGGAACTGTAGCCACCAACTACACCAGAGCCACAGCAATGCGGGATCTGAGCTGCGTCTTCGACCTACACCACAGCTCACGGCAACGCTGGATGCTTAACCCACTGAGCGAGGCCAGGGATCGAACCTGCAACCTCATAGTGCCTAGTCAGATTTGTTAACCACTGAGCCATGACAGGAACTCCAAGGTCCACATCTTAATACGGGAGTAAAGACTCTGGGTGGTAGAGTTCACACTGCCTCAGTCTGAAGCTTGTGTCCATTGCTTACTTGTTGCAAGTCATTGAACTCTCATTAAATGACTCATCCTCATCTATAAAATGAAGTAAGTAAAAGTTCTCATATTCAGAGTTATTAATGGGATTCCATGACAGGTGTGGAATATAGACACACAAACACACACACACACACACACACACATATAGGGTGTGGCATATAGTTGTAAATCAGAAAATACTGAAAATATTAGTAATGATAATTATTAATAATCAAAACATAATATGGTAGTATTACAATTATATCATTATATATATATATATATATATATTTATCTCCTTGAAAATTTGGTCAAAGAGAGTTTCCACCCCTAAATATTTTATATTCTAGCTAATTTATGCACAAGTGTTTGGGGGTGGGGAGACAAAAATGCATAGAGAGATGGTTCTCAGTACATTCCTTGAGGGCCATGAATTTGTCTGTCTTACTGGCTGTATGTGCACCCTCAGTTCCCAAGCATGTCTTTCATAAAGTAGGTGAAACCTAAATATTACACATTTAATCAATCAATTGACCCATCAATCAATGTGTGAAAATACCAGAAATACCAGACTGAATTAGCTCTATGTCTAAGTATTATGGATCCATTATATACTTGCTGTCATTCAAAAAAAGAGAGAAAAGCTCTAAGGCATCTTGAGGTCTTGACATTAAAAGGGCTTTAAGACCACATAGATGAGAAGTGAGGTGTTGGGCACGGGGAGTTTCCATTACAGCTCAGCCGTAAGGAACCCAACTAATATCCATAAGGACGTGGGTTTGATCCCTGGCCTTGCTCAGTGTGTTAAAGATCCAGTGTTGCTGTGAGCTGTGGTGTGGAATGGTAGCTGTACCTCTGTTTCAATCCCTGGTCTGGAAACTTCCATATGCTGCAGGTGCAGCCCTAAAAACCAAAAAAAAAAAAAAAAAGTGTTGGGCAGGTTTGGCATAAGTGAAATACAAGACATTAAAAAGGTCAAGATGCATTTGGGAAGACAGGAACTGATCAGTCTGGGTGAGACAGAATATGCTATTTATATGAAGAGTAGAATGAGACTGCAAAGGAGACTTGGAGCTCGATTGTAAAGGGCTGTGAAGGATTTGGGACTTTGTCAAGTCATTAAAACCTTTCCACTGGTTGTGACATACCAGAATAAACCTGGAAACTGGCTCGATGGAAAAGGGTGTGACTGGAGCCCAAGATAGTCCACTGAGACACTTGCAATAATTCAAGTGAGAGGCAGTAAACTCCGAGCAAGGGACAGGGTCAATAGAAAGGAAATTAACTCACCTCTTTCTGGGATTCTGCTAATAGGAAAGAAGAGAAGAAAAGGAAGGCATTGGATTGACAACTAGCAGAGTCTGCTTCTACGCAAACCACCATCTCCGTGGAAAGAACCTTGACATCCGATGATTCTAGAATTGAACCCAGATCGGTTCTTACTGGCTATGTGAGGATGAGTGGATTCAATATTCTCTGCGAAGCTCTGTGTTCTCCTCTTTAAGAAATACATCAGGCTGGGTATACATGCATTATATAGGTGTGTGTGTCTATGCATGTGCACATATGTGTGTGTAGGGGGAGTGTGCATATGTGTAAATCTTCATGCCTGGCCTGCGTAGAGGATCCTAGACATGTAGGGTAGATTTTGGTCTTCTTTGTCACTTATTACTACACAATCAAAGAACTGATATTATGGCATGTCTTGCTTTTAGAGGCCAGGAACTGATTCTGAAGACCGAAGTGCATTTAGGAGAAGGTGACTGGACCAAATCTCGTGAATGTCCCTGAGCCTTAGTTGATTTATTTGTCATATAAGACAATGATATTTGCTCCATAGTGTGGCCGAAAGTGTAAAATGAGATACCAGTGCATAAAACACCTAATATTGTGTCTTGTACATCATAGTTACACAATTTAAAGAAGAATTAAATACTCTCTGATCGCTTGACCCTTTGGACACAAAGGTAGTGGCAAGTGGTTGAGGGAACATGTGACAGCTTTTGAGATACATCTTGAGGAGCAATCATCAGCTTGGGAGACCAATCAATGCCCAATCCAGGGCCATCTGATCTACAGACCTACTAAAGTTACGCTTTTTTAGCAACAAGATCTGATATATTTGACCAGAAAAATGCTACGTGAACATCCCCTGATTTCCCTCTGGAATTGAGCTTTTTCTCTGAGTTTTTCACAAAGCTGCAGCATGACAGGTAGCAGCCTATTTGGTTGGGGAAAAAAAGCCCCAATTCATTTTTATTGCAGATGTCTGCTTCAAAGGAGCAGTCCCCCCGACTCCATCTGCTGCCTGCCCCCCCACCCCCAACCCACCAGAAGCAATCACAGATTATTTTGGTAACTCCATGCCTTTATCTCAAAATCACTGCCCCAAATATAGATGCAAATATTGTTTTCTTCATCAAAAACACCTCCCACGCTCACACGGTGACTTAGCAGTTCCCTGGCACCCCAGTGCTTGTGACAAACCTCCCATTTTCTTTCAAAGGGTGGTCTCCTCCTGACCTAGTTGGCGGCTTAGGCTCCGCTGGACAAGAAGGCTGCTGTCACAGGTGCTGAAAAGAGATCGGGCTTCGCTCCTCCCACCCCCACTCCTAGGAAGTGACACACTGCGTGCAGAACGAATAGCTCTAACCCACTTTGATATTCCCTGGTATTTCCTGCCAGGCCTTGATTTCCCCAGAACATTTAGTCTGCTCTTCTGAGGGGCACTCCTCTGCCCTGCAGATTCAGGTCTGGGCCAGACCTGATCTGAGTTTAGCTAAAAATTGGAGTGACATGGTAGAGCCAATCAGAACCAGGATGCCAAAAAGGCTGGCAGTTCCTGAGAAAGTTACACACAGAGGAACCATTCCACCTAGCAATTCCACTGCTAAGTACATATCCAAGAGAAATAAAAACATACACCCACATTAAAAAAAAAGAACGAGGATGCCAGAGGAAATCATAGACGTTGACACAAGTCTCTCTTCAACCCTCACATGTGCACCAACTGAGGAACTGGAACATGAGCTCCAGGTTGTCCATGTGTGTCTCCCTTCTCCTCTCTTCCGTTTCTCTCTTTACTCATTTATTCAACAGCCACTGCTCTTTGCCAAGTCACTGTTAGTGTGTGGAAGAAAAATACATCAGGCACAATTCCTTTTCCTCAGGAATCACAATGTAGAACTATAGCATGGGAGACAGGTACATATATTTAGAGTTATTTCATAACCACACAACAGAATAGGTGTGTGTGTGAAAAGATTGGGGTAAAGGTATGCTCAAAAAAAAAAAAAAGTTGAATATACGCTAGGGTGGCTAGTAATTTTTTAGAGGTGGTGAGCAGGAAGGTATTCTCAGAAACGTAACATTGAACTTCGGCTTTGACAGATGAATAGGAGTTCAAAATCTAGGCCAGGTTGGGAAAACCATCTTCTGGGGGAAAGCAGCAAGATCAGAAAGCAATAGACATCGTGTAATGATAGATTCTCTGGGCAGCATTCAGAACTCCTTGGTGACTAGACTGAGCAAAAGCCCTCACTAAGTTGATGATGACAGCAAGGAGATTCTTGTAGGTGAGTAAACATTGTAAAAACATTTCACTGCCTTGATTAAATTGTATCCTTAGGTATTTTATTCTTGATATGATTGTATCGGAGCCAAAATTCATGCTGAGGTCTATCTGACACCGACATCTGTGTTCTTAATTTCCTTTTTGGATTCTTTGTTGTTGGTGAACAGAAACACAATGAATTCCTTCGCATGTTGATATCATACCCTGCACATTTGGTGAATTCATTTATTAGCTCTAGTGAGTTTTGTATGTGTGTGTGTATTCTTCTGATTTTTGAACATACAGGATCATACCACCTGTGAATACAGATAGTTTTACTTCTTTCAAATCCAGATGATGTTTATTTCTTTTTCTTGCCTAATTTCTCTGGCTAGAACTTCTGGCACAATTTGGAATAGCAGCGGTCAAAACAGGCATCTTTGTCCTTTCCTTATCTTAGGTGAATCAGTCTTCCACCACTGAGTATGATTTAGTTCATTTCCTAATATCTTTGAATAATATTTCATTGCCTGATTTATTTTTAAGCTAAAATATTTGCTTTGTCTGGAATATATTTATTATAAGGAATTAAGTAGGGATCTAGCTTATATCCACATGGATTGCAATTTTCTCCATAAGATTTATTAATTCATCTTTTTTCTCCAGTAAAATGAATTCCCTGTATCATGATCTCAGTAAATTTATCTCTGTATTTGTTTCAGTTTTTACATTCTCTACTTCCCTCTAGTGATCTGTCTTTATTCATGTGCCAGGACCATTTTACTTTAACTACTGTAGCTATAGATTATTTCTTCATATATAACATTAATCCTCATCAAAACGCTGGGTTTTTTATTTTGTTTGGATATTTTTATTTTAATGTAAACTTTAATGTCAGTTTCTTTGGTTTAAAAATGAGCTTGTTGGAATTCCCATTGTGGCGCAGTGGTTAACGAATCCAACTAGGAACCATGAGGTTGCAGGTTCAATCCCCGGCCTTGCTCAGTGGGTTAAGGATCCGGTGTTGCCGTGATCTGTGGTGTGGGTCGCAGACGCAGCTCGGATTTTGCATTGATGTGGCTGTGGTGTAGACCAGCACTTGCACCTCCAATTGGACCCCTAGCCGGGGAACATCCATATGCTGCGGGAGTGGCCCTAGAAAAGACCAAAAAAAAAAATTAAATAAAAATAAAAATGAGCTTGTTGATACATTTTAAGAAGTTATATTGAATGTACAGATTACAGATAATTCATAGTTTAGATTCATTTTATACCCCACAAAAAGAATATTCCTTTCTGTTTATGCAATATTTTGTGCCCTCCACTATTTTTTAAAGGTTCTTTTCATGTATATCATGAGCATTATTATTTTTTTTTGTCTTTTTGCCTTTTTCTAGGGCCGCTTCCCATGGCATATGGAGGTTCCCAGGCTAGGGGTCGAATCGGAGCTGTAGCCACCGGCCTACGCCAGAGCCACAGCAATGCGGGATCCGAGCCGCGTCTGCAACCTACACCACAGCTCACGGCAACGCCGGATCGTTAACCCACTGAGCAAGGGCAGGGACCGAACCCGCAACCTCATGGTTCCTAGTCGGATTCGTTAACCACTGCGCCACAACGGGAACTCCAGCATTATTTTTTTAAATGTATTTCTAGGCAAATTGAATCATTTCTCACCAAAAAGCTTCCACCTTTATTTGATTTTGAGGTTTGGCACATCCCCGTAAGCACCCAGTAAGTCCCGTGTTTTTATCCTTGAAGTACACACGGAGCTTCAGAGCCAATATTCATGCCGAAGTCTATCTGACACTGACATCTGCATTCTTAATCACAACGTTATGGCACATAGTTGAGAGGGAAGGACTGCGTTGCCCTTAACAGGTCAGTCTTACCAAAGACAATTATAACACACACCCAGCTGTCTGTGCGTAGAGCTGGACCTTTGGTATTTGAGAAAAATCAAAGCACAGGGATCCATTCCTACTCCATTAGTTTAGGACTGTCTTCAAAATCAGCCAGTGCCCTTCCTTTTCCGTGCCCCATCCCTATGATGCACATATCTATTTCAGCACTGCAGGTCTAGAGAAAACACCTCCCACTTACCCCGATGAAGGACGTGTTGATGGAAGAGTTGATCTTTGCGTTGAGGCTCCAGGATGCCAAAAGCTAGAGAGGGACAGTCTGGGACATAGCACGTTCCAAGATTTTTAGTAAAGTTGGATTTTGCTCCTCAATGATACTATTTGTGACTACCAGGAACATGAGTCAGTAAGAAGGAGGTGGGAAACTATGAAGTAAAAATGGTAAAATTTCTTGAATAGTCAATGTTACTGGAAATACGTGGAAAAAAAAACTTTAAAAATTCACACTGACATATTTATGGGGCCTGGGTTCTGAAATTTTTGCAACAACCACACAGCAAAGAAATTTGCCTTGTGTATTGACTCTGATATATAGAGATCCTACTTTTTAATGCAGAGGTACTTTAAAGCAAATATATATTTTTTTTAATTTAGAAAATATTTCTCTATGAGGTGGGATACTGCAGGCTAGGCTTTCATGCTGCTTGAGGATTTCAATTTAATCTCTAAGAATTTAAGGAATCTTCAGTCTACAAAACTCCTATAGAGAAGTAACTAATGTTAATATTTTGATACATTTCCTCTTATATCTATTGTTAACGTGTTTGTGTGTTTCTGTAGTGGGCTCATTCTTCAGCCCACTTTATTTTTTATGAAATGATGCCTCCTATTATCAACCATTTTTCAGAATATTATTTTTGTAAGTATGTAACATTCATATTATTGATATACCATGATTTCTTCTCTTACTTTTCTTATGTGGGACAATATTTTATTATTAAACAAGAGGCTGTGAAAAATATATTTTACTCTATGGACAAAATCTAACCCGTATTAATTTATTACTTCTACCTTAAAATACAGGCTGTGGACAAATGCCTGAATCAAAAGTCTGTGTGAGCCCACTAATACCAGTGGCTTTCTTCTGTTCCTCTGAAATGGGCCAAGTGACAAATACCTCTGGCGGTAACTCTGACTTCCGGAAAGATAAACTAGAAAGAGAATGCAATAATAATAACAACAAAATAACCATAATAATACTCACAACGAACACTTCTAAAGCACAAATCACAAGCCAGGCATTATTCTAAACACTTTCCATATTGTCTGATTTAATCGTCACATTAACCTGCGATATATTGTCACCACTTAATAGGCACCGAAACGAAAACACAAAGAGTTTAAATGACTTATGCAAGATTGAATAGCAAGTACAATGGCAGAATCAATGTGGTCTAGCTCCAGAGTTTATGCTTGAACCGCTGCACCCACATCTCTAATGAGATCACAGAATCAGATACAAATGATGGGTCAAGAAGACGGGAAGGAGGGCAGAATGCAGGTGAATGGCAGGGAAGATGGGGGAGGCTGCTACAAGGATACGTAGGCACTATGCCGGTCACTTCCTGTCTTATTTAACACTGAAGGGCAAAAATATGTATCCCGATTTATAGATGGGTAAATTGAGCCTCAACATTTGATTTACTTGCCTAAAGAGACAGAGCTTGCTTTGGATGAAGCTTGTATTCTCTGTATCCTCTCCATAAGAGCCTCATAGGAGAGTCCCCACAAGAGCTGAAAAAAAAAAAAGGCTCATGGTCCAGATTTGGGTGCTTCTTTTAAGTCACCCCAAGCCTTCTGTATGCTCATCCACAGAGCATCTTCCACTGCAAAGAGACATTTGTCATCAAAAATGTTCCTCCAGCCACCCAGCCTATCTGCTAAGGACCAAACATGCTGAAGAATTGCTTCCCACCTGATTTTATTGACTCTCACCCCAAATCATCTTTCTTTAAATAGGCTGTTTTCAAAGGGTGAGTGGAGAGAAGTGCCATTCCATCACACGACCGCCAAGACAAATCGCCCAAGAGGTTGGCAGCCCCGAAGAAAAGCTTTCCTGAAGTTACAGATGTGGAATTAACCTTTACATCCATCCTGCAAAGTGGGAAGACACAAGCGAGTGAGATGTAACTGGGGAAATAAAAGAAGAGTCTTACCCAGTGTTCAGACAGCAAGCAGAAAATGCCAGAGGAATCTATTACCGTCTTGGGCGGGCAGCTCAAAATGTTAGAATAGCCACAGGCTCGGCTTCTTCTGGCACCTTTCATCTCTGAGCTCTTTACAACATATAAATACACGGAGCGCTCTTCACTTAGTGCTGTGAAGTTGTCACCCCTGAGAGAGAATGGAACGGTCATTTAGCATCCTCACTACTACCTCCAGCATCTAAAACGCCCTCTTTTAAAATTCCCTCAGACAAGAGGCTTCCTCAGGAAGCCACTTGACGGCTGAGCAATGGGTCCAGGGCTTTGGTGCCATTCGTAGGGTTCACACTGGCCTCTACCCACAGCTCGGATGTCACCCCTTACCATCCTCCCTCTACTCGCCGCTACCCTCCAACCACCTTGGTCTCCAGTTCCTTCCTCCCCATCTCCAAAACCTTTTCTGCCTCCACATTTGGAATCGTTTCTCAACTTCTGCTTTTCCTGAGACTCTTCCTCTCTCTCTTCTGCATCCTTCAAGACATGACCAGTCCCCATAAAGAACTTCTCTGTCTCCATCATGGAAAGTAGCATTCTTGTCCCCTCTCAATTTCAGGTACTATCTGTTACCTCACTTGCTTGGTGTCTTTGTAGAACTTACAGGAATGTACCTTCTTTACCTGTTCTTTGATTTATCATCGGTCTCTCCCATTAGCCTGAAGCTCTGCAGGGACAAGGATCCTGTCTATCTTGACTCTTTCATCCCCCTCATGTCCTTATAGCTGTGAACTGAAGTTTGGCACTTGCCATCCGCCTCTACATGGGTTAAAGCATGAGCTACTGCAGCTACAACCCTCAACATCCCCTGAGCGGGGAGCTCTGGATAAAAACACACTCTGTGTGCTGGGAAAACTGGAAGAACAGGTCTTCAGATAGTCAAATATTTTTGGGAGATTTTATGTGCCCCGTTCTTGCATCTCCCCCTATCTAGAACAACACTAAAATCCAAGATGATGTCTGCTCCTCGAGACTAGCAGTAACTTCAGCTGCATGCACCTCCCCCTCACCTTTGTCATATCCTGATAGCCCCCCTTTCCTCTTTGGGGCGACATTTCAGAGCTATCTGAACTACCACCTTCCAGGCTGTAGTTAAGGATAAAACAAAGAATGTCATAGTCATCTGTAAATGCACTCTCCTCCAAGGGTGAAAGCTGGTGAGTCCTTCAGGATGTTGAAAACTCAGGATATTGACCCTGATGGCAGAGGTGCATATCAAAGGAATGATTTCAGTGAGCCCAGGCCTCTCTTGTTCCTGCTTCCTGCCCTTTGTTGCAAAGACTCATATATATCCTAGCTCTCCCCTTGGCCTCCCTCAGAGCGGTTTCTCAGGGCTACCTGAGATGCTGTCTCCTGGACTTTAGTCTTATTTTCACCCCAAATAAAAATTAACTCTCAACTTTCAGGCTGTGCATTTTTTTTTTTAAGTCAACATAGCTCAGCACCACCCAGCAAAGTGTTTGGTTTGTAGGAAATAATAACATGTCTTGGAAGGAATGAATCTATGAAGGCATGAAAAATATGAGGTAGCCCCATCATTTACGTGAACATCCCCACTTTCTGCTACGGCTTAAGCCATTTTCTCGTTCACCTCCCAGTGAAAATATCCATGAAGAGTGTAGGAAAGATTTAATGCACCATAGAACTGGAAATGAAAGAACACATTCTGTCTCATCTCTATTACTTAATTACTGGGTATTTTCTAGAACTACAAACTCTCAGAACATGAATTTCCTAAGGGAGTTACTGGGGGCTTCTGGGCAAAGTGGCATACTCAAGTTGAATCACACATCTACATTATTCTCCCAATACTCAGGAAATTAATAAAAATGGTAAGAGCCACAAAAAAATTGCTGGCAGCAATTGTATAATGAAAGGGATCCAACCGAAAACCTTTAAAAATGAGAATGAAGAAAAGGAACAGAATATTCTGTCAAAGAGCAGCAGACTCACTCAGCTTGAATTCACCAAAATAGTACTGGGCATGGAGGGGAAGTCAATAAAATGCTTATCAATACTTCCTAGTTTAGGGAGATCTGGCCTGAGGACTTGCTCATTAAAAGTTATAGAACAGCTTTCAATCTTGGCGACTTACCAGAGAATTCTTTTTTGCTGAGACGGGTGGAACCATTAAGTTCTGCCTCTTTTTTTTTTTTTTCTTCAGCCCCCTTAGACCTAATTAGGCATAATATCCAAAGTGTGAATTAATTTTCTTAAGGCATTGAACTACACCTTCAACTAAAGGGGAAAAGAAGAAGAAGAAGAAAAAAAAAAATCCTAGATCTTGGACATTTAATGAAAGAGATAGAGATAGAAATGAGGGGGGCGGGGAGGGAGAAGGAAAGCCTTGTTGATCTAATAATTTCTATAGCAAAGCTTACTCCCTGCCCCCACCTTACATTCCCTTATATTCTTACATATATATAAAAGTGCAGGTAAGGGATGCCTAAGCTCTTGCTGATCAAAAAGATAAGGACTAATGAGGGAAAAGCAGATTCACTTGATCTCTGTCTCTGTCTCTGTGTGTGTGTGTGTGTGTGTGTGTGTATTTACTTCATAGAAAGGGCATGGAAAGAACATCTGTGGTTAGTGTGAACAAGAGGCTTATAAAAACATTGCAATGCTGAAAATCTACTAATGCAATTAAAAGAGAAGAAACAGAGAAATATGCACTAGAGCTTACAAAAGACAGGTGAAGAAACTTGTTGAAAAGAAAACATAGCTCACAGAATTGCACCAAGGGTACTTTAGGCTACAGAAAAAAAACTAATTAGAATAAGATTTCAATAATAGGAAAGCTCAGAGTTGAGATAACAGAACAACAGAATGGGATGAAAAGGGCTATTGCAGCGTTCGGGAAATAAATTGAGACCCAAAACAACGTTATTATAAAATTAATGAATTAAATAGAAATCACAAGAATAGCATTGGCTCAGCCACAGGCAAAATGACTGTACAGAAAAACAGCTTGGGACAACCACATGAATCAAGAAGAAACTACACGAGAGGTTAAAAAGTTAAAAAAGAAGATACTGTAGGGTTTTTTTGTTTTTTTTTTTTTTTTTTGTCACCACGTGGGAAGAGCCTATTTCCGTATAAGACCAACAGAGAATAAGTGGGAGCCAAGAGATAATAAAGACAGATTCCAGGTGTTGTGACTTAATCACCTGGTTCAACTGTGCCTGAAGCTAGAAATTCCCAACTTTGGACGTTCTAGTTACCTGAGCAATAAATCCTCCACGTATTTGCATAAAAGAGTTTTAGTTATTTTTTTTTCACTTGCACCTCAAAGAAACCTTCTTAAGAAAATGCTTAGAGCTGAATGATCTAACATTGCGTGTGTTCAGTGTCTTATGTCCTCACCAACAACATAGAGATAATAATTACACCTACCCCATAAAGTTGCTGTATGTACCCATGTGTGGTACGTGAGCACAATGTCTGGGACATAATGGGTGTTATTCATAAAAGCTATCGTTACTGAGTTCAGAATGAATTCCACTAGGCTATTCCACCTGAAGTAGAGAGAGAGGTGGTTTCCATATTATTTGGTCTTGAAAGATGTTATTAGCTACCTTTTAAATGGCAATTAATACATGAAAGGGATTTTGCCAAGCGTTTTTACAGATGTTGATTTGTTTAACCCTTACGAAACCTATGGGGTAGATAAGTGATTATTCCCATTCATTCTCATTTTTCCGAGGAACAAGGAGGTTAAGTAATCTCCTCAAGATCACAGAGCTAATTAGTGTTGGAGGAGGTGTGACTCCAGAAGCCATGCTCCTTGCCAGGACTTCGTGCTGTCACAAAAAAGGCACTGTAAGAGCTTGTGGCAGTAGGAAAGAATCATTACAGATTCCCGAGCCAAAAAGTGACATTAGAGCAGTAAGGTATGCGTTTCAGGCAACCTAAGTCAAAAAGCTCCACGTGAGATGCTATTGTGGCTGTGTCTGTCAAGTGATTCTGTGAATGTCTTCTGTCCACCCTCTCAAAAGGAACTAAGTGAAGATACCCTGTGGGTTCAAGTTTCACCTTGGAGAGAACTTTTGATGCGAGCCAAACTCTACCCGCTGCTAGTAGCATCTAAAATAATCCTTTGACAAAGATAATTAAAATGTACAGAGAGCGAGTATGCTTTATTGAAAAAATTTCTGAAGTTCATGAAATGTGACTCTTTTCTCTGGTGATAGATAGTCAATCATTTTAACAATATAACAAGTTACCATTGTGCATCTCAAATGAAGGAGGAACAATAAAAAGTCAAGGAAGGGATGCTAATGGTTGGGATGAAGGCAGCTGCCTCCCTGAGCTGCGGGGGTGAAGGAGGTACGGATACAAATCTGACAGCAAAAAGGTGGGAGGGGAAAGCAGAGGGCGGATGCCAAGGAGTTGTCTAAGTAAGGAAACAAGAGTGAGAAAAGAAGAGGACATATTCAAAGGAAGAGGAAAAGGAAGAAGAGGTTCCATTTCTTAAGAGCCTGCTGTATCCAGGCAATGTTCGGGAACTTAAGTGTATTTTTCTTCACTTTAAAAGGGTCACAATGACACAGTTATTTTTTCTTACTTTACAGATGTAGGCATAGGAAGAAAGGGGAGAAGTGAAGGGAAGTGTTGGGTAAAGGAAGGATGTGGGGGAGAAAGAAGTGGAAGAGAAAAGGAAAGCAAAAGATCAACGTATAAATGGAGGTTGAAAAAGAGAGGTTAAAATAGAGTTTCAAAAAGAGAGAGGAGAGAAAGGAGATAGTGTTCATATAGAAGTACCAAAAAAGAAAAGAAGGAGAAAAATAGGAAAACCAACACGAGTCTAAATTCCCATAACCCTAAAGATAAGACAAGTTGAGCTCTTTTTTTCAAGAGATGCTCTACGGAAAGGGTGAGCTTGTTTCAATTCTTGTCTGTGCATATAAGGAAGAAGAGACATCCCACTAGTTGAAAAGTGGGCAGAGATTTGGAAATTGCTTCCAGGAAAGAGATATCAGTGGATCTTCTACAACGGCCTGGATGGTGGGCTGACGGGAGAACCTGTCTTCTTCCTGCCGTGACCTTCTCTCTTGAAAGTTCTTAGCAAGCCAACTGGAGGACCAATTATCCCACACAATCCTCCTAACAACCTTAGGATGTAGATATTATTATTAACGCCATCACAAAGCTAGTAAGCGGCTGAGATGGGATTCAGGTTCAACTATAAAGCTGAAGTTGGAAATACTGTCGCTTCTATGGTTGAATGAGTGGAAGGAAAATTATTATAATGTAGTCATCCTATAAGGTTAGCGGGATACAAATGCTCACCATTCTCTTAATTTGCCCTTCTCAGACCACACTGGATGAATAGTTCACAGGGCTAATCTGGAGGCATGCCTGGCTGAAATGTTTATGCCAGAATTTACTAAGGTTACACCCACTGGTTGCAACCACCCTGTAAATATGTTTTGTATGCACTGTATCGTGTTTCTTTTAAAAGCTGAATCAGTTGCAAATGTGAAAACATTAGGAGGTTTCACATAAAAACCTAGATATGCTCCTCTTCACAAGGTGGAGCCTGGAAGCAGAGAAGACTCTATTAAATAGAAGACGTATTTTAAAAATAGGACGGCCTGCTGAATAGCATTGAGAACTATGTCTAGATACTCATGTTGCAACAGAAGAAAGGGTGGGGGGAAAACTGTAATTGTAATGTATACATGTAAGGATAACCTGACCCCCTTGCTGTACAGTGGGAAAATAATAAAAAAAAAAAAAGAAAAAAAAAATAAAAAATAGGACGAGTCGAAGTCCAGAAGCTGATTCTGTTAGTTCTCAACAAACCAGCACTTCCTCATGGATTAAATACCCTGACTTGCCAGACCTTGGTTCTATGTAGTTGGGATTATGGTCATTCATATTAGAAAACCACAGGATGGGGAACTCCCATAATGGGGCAGCGGAAACAAACCCAACCAGTGTCCATGAGGATGCAGGTTCCATCCCTGGCCTCACTCAGTGGGTTAAGGATCTAGCATGGCCTTGAGCTGTGGTGTAGGTCGCAGACATGGCTCAGATCCTGTGTTGCTGTGGCTGTGCCATAGGCCGGCAGATGTAGCTCTGATCCAACCCCTAGCCTGGGAACTTCCATATGCCACAGGTTCAGCCGTAAAAAGCAAAAAAATAAAAATAATAATAAAAACAAACAAACAAACAGAAAACCTCCCCCCAAAACCCCACAGGATATGTGAGTTGGAAAGAATGGCTTCTTAAAATAAAACCAGGAAACTGTCACAGGAAGGGGAGGAAACGGATGTTTTAAAAACAGATTCCTGGAGTTCCCATCGTGGTGCAGTGGTTAACGCATCCGACTAGGAACCATGAGGTTGCAGGTTTGATCCCTGACCTTGCTCAGTGGGTTAACCATCTGGCATTGCCGTGAGCTGTGGTGTAGGTCACAGATGTGGCTCGGATCCTGCATTGCTGTGGCTCTGGCGTAGGCTGGCAGCTACAGTTCTGATTAGGCCGCTAGCCTGAGAACCTCCATGTGCTGTGGGTGCGGCCCTAAAAAAGACAAAGAAAAAAAAAAAAAGAAGAGGAAGTCAAAGGTAACTTATTTCACCAGGATCTTACTATTTTCCAGGCACAATTTTAAGTTACTCTTTCATTCAGTCCTTGCATTAGCCCTGTAAGTAAGAGGGGTGTTAGCACTATAAAAGATGGGGAAATCGTGGAGAAGTTTCTAGGCACTGTGGTCAAGGTCGCAAATCTAGGTGCTTATTGGTTTTGGATATGAACATAGATACTGATCCCCCCCCCACTTCCATTAAGGTGAAGTTAACTGCTCTTCTGAAATTTTCCCATTAGCCTACTTATCACACTAAAGCATTTGCTCATTTGCTTACGACATCCCATTAGATTGCAAGCTGCTGGTAAGGACAAATTGTGTCTTTTATACCTGTGTGGGTGACAACAATATCACCTAGTCAGTGGTTTGGCTCAACAGATAACTTAAATGAACATATGAATGCATGATGCATGCTTATAAAATTCATGGTATTTATTTTATTCTTCCACACGTTTTTGTGTATTTGTTTAAAATGCCTCTTGGCTGTCTCAACACTTGGAGCCCTCCTCACAACCCTTACTCATACAATCATATGCAAACCTATATACAAAATAATGTTTTATGAAAGTTGTTTACTTTACAGGAATAGGCAATACTCAAATCAGTGGCTGACCTTTGCTTTTCTTACTCAACAATGCATTGTAAACATACCTCTAAAATAACAGGTGTAAAAATCCAGTCCTTTTTTTTTTTTTTTTTTAAACCATGTATTACTTTATGGAATAAATGTACTGGGATTTGTTCAATTCTTCCTTTATTGGTCAGTACTCAGGCGGTTTCTTTTTTTTTATTTTTATTTTTTTATTTTTTCAGGGCCGCACACATGGCATATGGAAGTTCCCAGGCTAGGGGTTGAACTGCAGTTGCAGCTGCTGGCCTATGCCACAGCCACAGCCACGCAGGATCCAAGCTGTGTCTTTGACCTACACCACAGCTCAGGGCAATGCCAGATCCTTAACCCACTGAGCAGGTCAGAGATCCACCCCGAGTCCTCACGGATACTAGTCTGATTAATTACTGCAAAGCCACGATGGGAACTACCAGGATGTTTATGACTTTTGCTTTTGTCATTTTAAATATATCTGCATGCACATTTTTTTTTAATTTCTATTTTTTTTTTTGCTTTTCCGGGCTGCACCCACAGACTTTGGAGGATTTCCAGGGTAGGCGGTCTAATCAGGGCTATAGCTGCCGGCCTACACCACAGCCACAGCAATGCCAGATCTGAGCGACATCTTCGACCTGTGTCATAGCTCACAGCAGCGCTGGATCCTTAACCCACTGAGTGAGGCCAGGGATCAAACCTGCAACCTCATGGTTCTTAGTCAGATTCATTTCTGCTGCGTCACGAGGAGAGCTCTTGCATTTTTTTTTTTTTTTTTTTTTTGTCTTTTTCTAGGGCTGCACCTGAGGCATATGGAGGTTACCAGGCTAGGAGTCTAATCAGAGCTATAGCCGCTGGCCTACACCAGGGCCATAGCAATGCGGGATCTGAGCCGTGTCTGCAACCTACACCACAGCTCATGGCAATGCTGGATCATTAACCCACTGAGTGAGGCCAGGAATCGAACCTGCAACCTCATGGTTCCTAGTCAGATTCATTAAACACTGAGCCACGGTGGGAACTCCAGCATACATGTTTTTATTCACTCATACATTTGTATTTATGGAATAGATTTCCTGAAGTGGGCTTATCTGGGTTAGAGGCTGTATGTGTTTTTTTGTTTTTTTAATGTGCCAGATGTTGCCAGACAGCTTCCCAAATAGGTGGTAGCATTTCTTATTTATAGCACAAACACACGAAAGAATCCCTTCTCCTCAAGTCTTTGCCATACCTGTGTGTTAACAGTTTTATTTCTTTTCAGTCTATTGAATAAGAAATGACATTTTAACTTCCTTTTTTCAAATACTAATACTTGCCAGGATCTTATCATATGTTTATTGGCCACTAATTTCTGTTCTCAGGAATTACCAGACTGTGGCAGCATCTTCCAGGTGCCTGTCAAACCCCATTTCCTCTTTATCTGAAGCCCATAAAGGGACTACATTTCCCAGGTTTCCTTGCAGTTTACTGGGTCACGTGATGGAGTCCTGGCCAATAGAATGTGAAGGGAAGTAATGTGTTTTTCACCCCCAGGCGTGTTCCTCCATATCCTGTGGGTGATCCTTCATTCTTTTCCTCTAGCTTCCATCCTAATATAGAGGACTTAGACCCTAGAGAAGGGCAGAGCTGCCAGATGGAAGGAGCCTGGCGCGATAACAGCCACTTAACACACGTAAAGACTCAGTCTAGTCCTCATGGAAGTGATATAGAAACTTTTCTGTTCAGCTGTGGTGATTTGGATGTCACTGAGCCCCTGTCACTATCTCTAAAAATACTCCATTAATCTCCTTTGGCCTTGATTTTTTTTTTGTATTTTTGAAATGCTTTATTTTTTTCTAAATATTTATGAATCACCTGTGCGTAAACACCAATTTCACTTGCAATGTTTCGAATTTATGTTTTTCCAATCTATTATTTGTCCTTAGATTTCATAATACCTTTTCCCCTTCATTTTTTTTTTGGCAGTGATTTTGAATGTCCTCTGTTATTTAAGAAGTTTTCCATCAACCTGAGGTCTTACAAATATGTTCCTTCAGTGGGTGTTCATATTTTATTATGAATTATTTTTTACTTACATTTTCATTACGTCTTTTTTCCCACCTGGAGTTTATTTCTCTATGTTGGGGTTGTGTATAGTAGGAGTTATGCTTTGTGTCTTCCCGGAGGGATGGCCTGTTATGCCAGAACCTTTTATGAAGTGGACCTTTATTTTCTCATTTAATTAAAATATCGTCTATGTCAGAGACTAAATTTATTTATATACCAGAATCTATTCTATATTCTCTATTACTTTCTACGACAGTATCTATTATTATGCCAATACTGTTTTGATTAGAGAATCTTTAGAGTATGTTTTTATATAAGTGAGAGCATAATTTCTTCGCCTCCGTTCTTTTTTTTGTTAAAAAAAATCCAAAAAATTTTAATGAACTTATTTTGCCCCATTCTCCTAAAAGATGATCAAAGCAAAAAAGTTATTAAACAAAATAAAACATGGGAATTCTGATAGAAATTTTGGTAAATAGGTTTATTAATTTGGAAAGGGTGGATATTTTATGATACAAAGTCATCCCATTCAGGAGCATGCTCTGTCTCTCCATTAATTCAGATCATGTTTTATGCTCTTCAATAAAACTTTATAGTTTTATTCAGATAAGTGCCGTGCCGGCTAAATTTATTCATAGATATTTTATAGGTTTTATGACTATGGTGAATGGGCCTCCCCTCCTCCCACTTTCATTTCTAACTGTATATTTTTAGTATTGAATGATCTTTGATTTTCTGCCTCTATAATTCACACTACACTAGGAAGCCCTACCATAATCATTGTCGTAGAGAATGTGGAGGAATACATGCTTCCAATGTTTCTTTTATTCTGATAAGATCCAGAGCATCACAAACTATACATTCTAGTGGGGATATTCAGGGGACCAGGTTTAAAAACTGCTGAGCTACATGTGGTCTAAAGAATGGATGAACAATTCGGGTATGGACAGAGGTTGAGCTAAACTGATGACCTGTTTCAGCTGAGCTGGTCCCTCTTGAACGTGCATGGTAAGTATATTGGTTAGGACATCCCTTGGGTACATGTCAATACCTTGGTGACATAACTGAGCAAGTTCCCAGTGACGAGCTTAGGATGAGCTTGGCCTTCACGATGAGGACATGAAAAATAGGACCAAGAACACCATGCAAGGGACCTGTAAGGAGACTGAGACTATGGTAGGTCATAAGGAATACTCAAATTCCCAACAGATTAACTGAGCAGAACAAGAATTGGAGACCAGCGGAGGACACAGACAAATAGGTTCCAAGTGCTGTTATACAAAGTGCAGGATACAGTTCGATTGCATTTCTATGTACTAGAAATGAACAATTAGAAAATTTTAAAAAGTGAAATGCAAAGGCATAATTTTTCTAAAAGATGTACAATACCTATACAATAAAAATATATTTTTTTTCCTTTCTATGGCCACACTCGCAGAAGCTCCCAGGCTAGGAGTCAAATCGGAGCTGCAGCTTCCGGCCTATGCCACAGCCACAGCAACACCAGATCTGAGCTACATCTGGGACCTACACTACAGCTTGCAGCAACACTGAATCTCCAGCCCACCCAGTGAGGCCAGGGATTGAACTCACATCCTCATGGATGGTTCTAAACCCACCGAGCCACGATTGGAACTCCTAAAAATAATTTTTTAAATGTATAAAATCAATTAAAGAAGATCTAAAAATGGAGAGATATACTGTGTGTGTAGGTAAGAAAACTCGATGCTTTTAAGCTGTTTATTTCCTCAAACTCTAATCAAAATCTTAGCAAACTATTTTCTTATAGTAATTGATAAGCTGATCCTAAAATTTGTGTGGAAATTCAAAGGAGTTAGAATAACCAAAAATACTTCGAGGCACAGAGCTGGAGAACTTATACTATTGATGCAGAAAAATTTTATACACACATATATGTGGAACAGAATAGAGATTTACAAGCTCATACATCCATATGGGCTCAACGACTTTTCACAAAGGTGCTGAGGCAATTCACTGGAAGAAAGAATAATCTTTTCAATAATAATTGATTAGCTATAAATAAATAAATACATAATAAATAAAAAAAGAACCTCGATACTTGCCTCTTATACAAAATTTAACTCATGGATTATGGATCTAAATGTAAGAGCTAAAATATAAAACTTCTGAAAGAAAACACAGGAGAAAATCTCAGTGACCTTATTTTGGCAACTATTTCTTTAATAACACATGCACATGTGCATGAACACATGCACGTGCCCATGTACACATGCACGTGCCCGTGCATGCACACACACACACACACACCAGGAATGATAACAGAAAATATCACTAAATTAGATTTTATTAAATTTTAAAATGTTATTCTTCAATAGACTTCGAGAAATCAAAAGGCAAACCACACACTTGGAGGGAATAGTTTCAAAACATATATTTGACCAAAACTCGCATTTGAATATATAAAGAACTCTTATAATTCCAAACTAAGAAAACAATCAAACTATTAAAGCGATGGGCAAAATATTTGACATACACTTCACCAAAGACGAATCATGAATAACAAATAAGCATCTGAAAATGTGCTCATCATCAGTCAGTATAGAAACTTACCAAAACTATAGCGATACTGGAATGGCTAAAATTAAAAGACTGCTCATACCAAGCGTTGGCAAGGATGTGGAGCAAGAAGAATTTTCATACTCTGGCAGTGGAATGTAAAGTGATATGAAGTATGATCACTTTGAAAGTTTGTCAGCTTCTTTGAAAGTTAAGCATTCACTTATCATTCAACCAGTCCTTCCACCATTATGCCAAGAAAAATGAAGGCGAATACTGCAGAAAGGCACTTGAATAAGATTCATAGCAGCTTTATTCTTAATAGACCTAAAGGAGAAACGATCCAAATGCCCATCAAGAAGTGAATGGGGAGTTCCCATCATGGCTCAGTGGTCACGAACCTGACTAGGATCCATGAGAACGTGGGTTCGATCCCTGGCCTCGCTCAGTGGGTTAAGGAGCTGGTATTGCCGTGAGCTGTGTGGTGTAGGCTGAAGACGTGCCTTGGCCCCAGCATGGCTGTGGCTGTGGGCACTTCCTTTGCCTACCTGCCATTATTTCATTAAGCCCATGCTTTCCGCCACCAGTCTGCCTTGTTGAAACTTATAAAGTTAGGACTGGCTTGTACTATTGCTCATGCCCATTTAAACCTTCCAGAAGGCATCTCTAAGACCCAGATATTTGCTAGTATTAAGACCCAGATATTTGCCAGTAAGGATGACCTTTCTCCCATGGTGAGGGGAGTGGTCTCCATGGCCCCCTGCACAGGCCGTTTGAAAACAGGAACCCCAGCCTCTCCTCACTTGGCTGTCTGCCTGTTCCTGGAAGCTCCCGGAGCCAGCCTTTGACAGGATTAAGGTTTGATTTGACACCCCACTGGGGCACCGTTCAGGAACTCAGTTGTGCCAAGCAATGGAGTAGCACTTATTGGTTTCAGAGGGATGGAAAACAATTTAAGCAACCTCTGTTCTCTTCAGCCCAGACACACACCACTGCTCTGTTGACTTAGGAGCAGCTGCAGACACAGCAGAGACGGGAGCTCTCTATGAAATCCGTCCCTCATCTGTCTCCAGTACATCAAGGGAAAAACGGCATGCACGGATCAGTCAAAATCCTTTCCTTGTACCCTCCGGTTAATGCAATTCCTGGCTGCTTGTCTCGGGAAAGGCAGGGTGAGGCTGGGAGATATCAGAATTCTTCAAGCCTTGAGGAGATGAAATGCCCGAGAGAATGTAAAGATTTTCTTTTTCTTTAAGGAAAGAGCAGGGGCTGCAGGGAAAACTGAAAATTCTTGAGAAGTAAAGGAAACGGAGAGGAGATGGAGAGGTTTTTTAACGGAGACCAAGTGGGTGGATGTCTTTATGGCAAACAGGAAGAGGCACACCGGCACAAATGTACTTTCCAAAGTCTAAAGAGCAAAAACCAAAAAAAAAACCTGACAAACAAAACAGATCGATGGGAATTCCTGCTGTGGCTCAATGGGTTATGAACCTGACTAGTATCCGTGAGGATGTGGGTTTGATCCCTGGCCCCCGATCAGTGGGTTAAGGATCAGCATTGCCGTGAGCTGTGGTGTAGGTCGAAGACGTGGCTCAAAGCCCGTGTTGCTGTGGCTGTGGTGTAGGCTGTGGCGTTCGACCTCTAGCCTGGGAATTTCCATACACCACAGGTGCAGCCTTAAAAAGCAAACAAACAAAAACAAACAAAAAAACCCACCAAAACTCTTGAGTCTGTCCAAGTGGGGTGTGGTATTGGCAGAAAGTAAGAAATGGAAGGATGACCTTTAAAAGTCCCTAAATTTTAGGGTTAGGTCTCCAGAGCTAGACTGTGGGTCCAGGATGAATCTGGCCCCAACTTTGTCTTCAGGATTTTGTAGTCTAGTGGCATGAACATACGGGTTCTGATGACAAACACAGTGAGCTGTGGAATGCGGGGTGATAGAGAAGCATGCATGGGATGTGGTGAGCAGAAGACAGGTATGTTTTCTTGAGGATTTGAACAGGAGTTACCGCAGCAAAGACAGGTAGGTGTGTGTGTGTGTGTGTGTGGGTGTGTGTGTGTGTGTGTGTGTGTGTGTGTTTATGAGCATCCTAGGAAAAGATGGAAATTGGAACAAGGATCTGGAAGTAATACATGTTAAGATCCAACTGAGAAACCTTCAGGGGAGGGTAAGTTTAGAGTAGTGGTTTTCAAACCTGGCAGCAAGTTGGAGTCACTGAGAATGCTTAAAAATACTGATGCTCAGGTGCCACCCCCAGAGATATTGATGACACTGATGTAATTGGTTTTGGATAGGATTTTAGAATTTGAATATTTGTAAAGCCCATCAGGTGACTCTAATACAACCAGAGTTGAGAGCCCCTGGTTAAGAATAGCTAGTAGAGATGAATGGATTTATTGCGGGGGGGTGGGGGGCAGTCAGCATAGATCCTGACTTCTTTAGTGATAGTCCTTTATTCTGCTTTGAGGAATTACCTCTCCCCATCAGTGGGCAATCCTGATGAGGTGGCCACATGTGGTTGTGCAGGTTGCGCACTGCACATGGTTTCCTTGTGAGTTCAAGGCTGAAATGGAGCCCTCATTCTGTTCTCTAACCATGCACAGTGGAAGAGGGTTGTGCCTATTTCAAAGAAGGGCATTTCCTCCAAACTTATACCAAGGTTGTACCAAGGTACCATTTGGACTGGCAGCTACCTTGATTGTCAATCAAGAGTCCCTGCTCCCCCTTAGCCAGGAAGGAGGTACATAGCCACATGCGTGCCACCAGGGTTGTGTCTCTTCTTGGAACTTGTATCAAGGATGGAAAAATGATGGGAGTTAATTCACTCCAGTGACCTAAAACAATCCTATCAGCTCCTGTTACAAGAACCTCCCCAAACTCCCTCATCCCTGTGCTTTTTGAATTTGTCCTTCTGCCTTTCTGTTGATGAGGTGCTTTGAGAAAACTGGCACAGTTTCAGGGGAATAACATGGCACAAGAAGAGAGGTGCTAGCTTAGATAGGATGGGACATTTCTTGGAAGAGGTACTATAAGAAGCCATACATGGTTCTGATGGAGGGAACTTCCAGGCAGGTGGGAAGAGCAGGTGAAAAGGCTTTGAGGCTGGACTGACATGTGAAGAACAAGGGACAAGTCTGAAGAACAGCAATGACATTAGTGAGACTGGAGCAGGGTGCTTAGGGAGGTCCGTCTTAGGACCACAGACAGCATCTGGTGTGGCAGAGGATGAGACCATGGGCTCCGGAGTCAGCCAGTTCCTCTTGAATTCACCACCTTCCAGCTGCGCACCATTGGTCATATTATCTTACCTCTCTATTCTTCAGTGTCCCCATCTGTTAAATGGGGCTAATGATAGAACTACCCCCCAAGGTCCTTGTGACATGTTAACACATGTCAAGTGCTTAGAAAAATATCTGGGACATTAGAGTTCCATAAATGTTAGTTATGGTTGCCCCTCATGATGATGATTTGATTTTTATTTTCAGTGAAATGAGAGTCCTTGGAGGGCTTTAACCAAGGGAGAGGCGTGCTCAGATTCAAGGTTAAAATGACTCTGGCTGTTGTATTGAGAACAGCCTGAATTGGGCAAGTGGAGAAACAGAGATCCACGCATGTGACAGTGGTGGCTTAGAGTCAGGTGACAGCAGTCTCTTTATTGTTGCTGCTCTGCTACAGTTACTGGGACCCACTTCCTGCCCTTCCAAGCAAAGACTCCTAACCATGATAAGGATGTGAGGCTCAAGGTGGTGGGAGAGGAGGCAGGAGAGACAGGTGAAGGTCAGATCACAGAAGGTCTTAAATGTGATTCTAAGGAGGCTGATCTTTTGAGAGAAGGCAATGGGCACTCTTTGGAGGGCAGAAGGATGATATAGTCAGATTTACATTTTCCAAAGATCCCACAGATCTGCGTGAAATGGAGAGGAATAGGAGAAGGGAGATTTGAGATCAGAAATCTGGAAATAAGTATCACTAGCCAGGAGGCTGGAGAAAGAATGTTCTGATGGCAACATTAAGGTCTTAGAAATAATAACTATTTCTAATTCTTCTTAGTGGTGGTTTAGAACTTCTTTTTTTTTTTTTTTTTTTGTCTTTTTGCCATTTCTTGGGCTGCTCCCGGGGCATATGGAGGTTCCCAGGCTAGGGGTCCAGTCGGAGCTGTAGCCACCAGCCCACGCCAGAGCCACAGCAACACCAGATCCGAGCCGCGTCTGCAACCTACACCACAGCTCATGGCAACACTAGATCCTTAACCCGCTGAGCAAGGCCAGGGATCAAACCCACAATCTCATGGTTCCTAGTTGGATTCGTTAACCACTGAGCCACAACGGGAACTCTGGTTTAGAACTTCTAATCAGAAATTCAGCATGGGCTGAGTCCTCTAGAACCTGGAGAAATACCATCACATATTGATTTGTTTTAAGCCAGCGCTGGGAGAATTCTGTAAGGTGAACACAGCAGGACTTAACTCAGAGCTACTGGAAATAATCTCAGCCTCCAGCCTCCAGACCAGAGGTTATGGCAAGGCAGCATGTGTGCCAAAAATGACACCATCATGCTTTGATGGCCCTCTCCCTATTTAAAAATGTAAATGAGTCGCTATGGGGATTTTATATTCATATTTCAATTTTCTATACACAAAAATCTGGCTGACCAGGTGGGGCCCGCATTCCCACTGGCAGGATGGATCAGAGGTGGGGCATGGTGGAACCTACTCTCTAGTTTGCGGAGCCCCCATCGGGCCCGTTGAGGAGTTTACCCTACTGTCCAGCCTCTGTAAACCTTTTGCTGGCGATCCCTGCAAAGACGTGCTTAGCCCATATTCTGTGCGAAGGAGAATAATTGAAGCTGTGGGAAGCTCAGAGCCTACCTGTAAATAGAAGGGCCCTGGAATGAGTTACCTGTTCATCCCCCCAAATATGCCTGGCCCCCATCAACACCCCGTGCTCGGCACCCAACAGCATCCTGGCAGCTGTCCCCAGGGCCCGCTTCCCCTGGCAGCCTCACTCTCTTTCTTCACTCTACGCACCGCTTGTGCTCGGCTTCCAGGTCCTTAGAATAATTGGGTCTGAGCAAAGCACTGCCTCTATAAATATTAATTTGGTTATGCTTGGAATACTCTGCTTCTTTTAGATGAATTGTTAACTAGCTTTCTAATCGGGAGTTTCTTGATGGGCAACGCCAGCGCTCTCTCCCAGCTCCTTCCTTTGCTGGGGATGGGGGAAGGTGGAATTCGTTAGAAGTTGCCAGGGTTTATTTAGGAGACATAAGCTATGTAGGGTCCAACCCCCTGAAATTATAAGCACCCCCAGATTCTCCTGAACAATCTCAAGAGGAAATCAGTATGGGTGAAGAGGTGGATTTTAGCAACTGACGGATCATAATTAGAACTTCAGCTCTGCCGCAAAGTAACAGTATGTATTGAGGCAAATTATTTAACCTCCTGGCCCTTTGATGTTCTCATCTATAAAATGGGGGTGATAATATGATTCTACCATGGCTGAAACAGGGATTTAACTAGGTAGTATATGCACTAGGTACCACATAGCCGGTTTTCAGGGGAAAAAGAGAATTATTAACAGAGTTCTCTTGTGGTGCAGCAGGTGAAGGACCCCGGCATTGTCACTGCAGCAGCCCAGGTCACTGCTGTGGCATGGGTTCGATCCCTGGCCAGGGAACTTCCACATGCTATGGGCACAGCCAAAAAGAAAAAAAAAAGAAATATTAATGAAGGAGAGAAGATTTTAGAGCAACTTCGGGTGGGGGCTGGGGCTGGGGGGGAGACAAGGCATTTAGACATTTCTGGCCACCTATCCAAGCTTCAGAGAGGCATGATTTTCAGGTTTCCTGGATTCAAGTTAGAGTGTAGAGGCGGTCCTGCCACACAGTCGGCACCTCTAAGTCACGACTGTGTCTCAAGGTAGCAAATCCACCCATTTCTTCAATGAACAGTAATGGAGGACCCACTACGCACCTTCTATGGGAACGGTCCTGAGGAGAGAGTGGGGAATGGATTCAGTGTATGAGATCTGACAATGGAAAGGGGTTTGTGGCTGGAAGCCAGTGAGTCTGAGGGTTTAACAGAACAGATTTTTGGACCAGAGCGACTATTGGGTTCTCCGTTGTGTGTAGCTGTGGGATCTTGAGCTCACGTATGACCCCAGCTCACCATCTTTCCATACGTCATCTGTAGTATGGAAACACCTCCCACCAGAGCTGGGGACTGTAGTTTCTGCTTTCCTTGTGTGTCAGGGCTGCTTTCTCCTCCTCTTCCTTCTCTTCTTTTCTTCTTCTTCCTTCTTCTCCTCCTTCTCCTCCTCCTCCTTCTCCTCCTTCTTCTTCTTCCTCCTCTTCTTCTTCCTCCTCTTCCTCCTCCTTCTCTTCTTCCTTCTCCTCCTCCTTCCTCTTCTTCCTCTCCTTCCTTTCCTTCTTCTCCTTCTTCTTATGGCTGCATCTACAACATATGAAGGTTCCCAGGCTAGGGGTCCAATCAGAGCTGCAGCTGCCAGCCTGCACCACAGCCATAGCAAAGCAGGATCTGAACTGCATCTGTGACCTATGCCAAAGCTTGCAGCAACGCTGGATCCTTAACCCACTGAGGGAGGCCAGGGATCAAACCCGTATCTTCCCAGTCACATGTTGGGTGCTTAACCCGCCAGGCCACAAAGGGAACTTCAGGGCTTCTTTTTTGAAGGTTCGCAATCAATGAGCCAATGAATGTGAACTTGCTTTGTGTACAGCAAAATACAAATGAGTGTGCAGTGTTCCCCTTCTGAAAGGACAGTCACCAGGCCCAGCTCCCGTGAGATTTATACCAGGCTTATATCATTGTCACGGGCAGCCCTCCTTGGACTGACCAGCTAGCCAGTGACCTGTCTACTCTGTTCCAGCAGCCAATCAGTTTCATTTCTTGAGAGGATGGAAGCAAGCAAGGTGGTTCAGACCAATGAGCTCACTTTACAGGTGATCATGTCTGTGTGTCTTCCAGAAAGGCAGAGAACTAGAGCCCATATCCTCCAGAAACTCTGAAGTGCCTCTCTGTCTACATAAGTGGAATGTCAGGCCTTGCCCCAAAGCGCCCCCTTCCTGCACCAAATAACATTGACTTGTTAGCCCCCCCTCCCCGGGGAAAGTTCTAGACTAGCCTGACCCTAGTAGAGTAGTTAGCTATGTAGACTCCAAAGCCAGGCTCCTTGGGCTCCATACTTACTCTGCCATGTCCTTGGCATCTTGTCACCCTTTCTCGGCCTCAGTTTCTTTGCACAGTGGAGATAGTAATGAAGCCTAAGTAATAGGCTTGCTATAAAGTTAGCTGAGGTAAAGCAGTGACCATGGCATCTGACACATCGCAAGTCCTCAACTAATTCTATTATCATTATTATTATTATCATTGTCTTTTTAGGGACACGCATGTGGCACGTGGACGTTCCCAGGCTAAAGGTCGGATTGGAGCTACAGCTACCAACCTACACCACAGCCACAGCAATCCCAGATCCAATCTGCATTTTCGACCTACACCACAGCTTACAGCAATGCTGGATCCTTAACCCACTGAGCGAGGCCAGGGATCGAACTTGCGGCCTCATGGATACTAGTCAGGTTCATTACTGCTGAGCCATGATGGGAACTCCCAACTAATTCCGTTATTACTTGGATGTCATCCTTCCTGGTGCTCCATGGTGCCAACAGCTCAGACTGGGTCATCGCTTAGTGTGAGGCTAAAGGAAATAATAGAGAAAGTGACTAAAAGGACCTCAATACCTGGTTTTGTTTCATTCCTATCGCTTGTCATTACTATTAGTATTCATTATGGAGTGAAGACAAAGCTGGTGCCAGTTTCAGATAGGGAGCCTTGGGTTCCCACCCATGAGGTTATGAGGACTGTTAGACTGGGCAGCAGACAGCTCAGGGAAGGAAGGCTTTAAAGAAAACTGGCCTGGTCCAGAGGGCTGTCATTATTTCCATTTGTTCATTTCCCTAAGAGCAGTTTTCATATGAGCTGATAATTGCTGCCATTGTGGATTCCTGTCCCTTCCTTTGACCTGGGCTCAGATGGACATTGCAGAGGCGTCTCACACAAGCAGAAGAAGCTCACACACACTTTACACTGTTATCTGCCCTCACGGGTGTGATTAGGGACTATCCTTAAGGCAATTGGGACAATCCAGCAGGAACAGCCTCCTGAGGTGAAAAGCTGCTCCATCAGTCTCTTCCTGGCCTCTGAGGTTCTACATGGCTCTTCCTCTAGTTGCTTAGAGCAACTTGGGCTGGTGTGTCCAAAGTCTCCAAGGTGGGTTTTCAAGAAGCAGCAAGGTGTCTACTCCTGTCTAGGAAGAGCTGACCTGAGAATGAGGTGTTAGCCACTCTCTCTCATCTCACTAGCTTTTGAGCTCCAAGAAGGCAGGACCCACATCTGTTTGTCTTCTGCACCCACAATGCTCAGCACATATCAGGTGCTAGGAAGTATTGGGTGGGTGGATGGATGGATGGATGAGTGATGAATGAATGAATCAGTGCGTTTCTCTACATCTCCTATTTGCTACAGCCCCAAGGTATGTTCCATAATATCCACTGACAATCACAGCTCAGCTCCTAGATTCTTCTCAACAAAGCAGAGTTTTTACAACCCAGTCATTCCTTGGTATTTCCACCAGATGGGCTCAGCCCTATCTGTCTTCACTCCATTGTCTAACTCCATCGCAGACTCTTCAGAGTTAACCAGACCTCAGTGACCCAGCACACACTCTTTGGCAGCCTTTCCCATCTGTATCTACAACTGAACCCAGATGTATTCAGGTGATTTTCAGTCTTAAGCTGGATCCTTATGCTCTGAATAAAGAGAGCGAATCAAAGATTTAGACCTCAGTGTCCACTGCTTGTCTATAGAAGACCAGTGATGGCCAAGGTCCTTGGGTAACAGACTTTGCCCAGCTGGATATCAATCACTCCAGTTTGGGGCACCAACTTGATTGCTTAAGCCAGAAACCCAAAAACCCTTGACTCATCCCTTTCCTTTTCACCACACACCAAATCTCTCAGCAGGTTCTCTTGGTTCTTTGGGTCTATCTCCAAAACATACCCTCACTAAACCACTTCTGTTAATTTTATCTCTTGGGTATAACTTACACTCAAAATTGCATATAAGTATTGAACTCTATTCATTTTCCCATATGAATGAAAAATTGTATACAACACTTACACACAAAATTGTATTACACTCCTCTCATTCTTACATATGAATGCACCTGGGCTACCATCTGCAAGATATACGTTTCCAGCATCGGAGAAGTCTTCCCCCATAATCCTTTCCAGTGAATATCCTTCTAAGGTAACCATATGCTGGCTTCTATCACCTGTTCTTGACTCACACATTAAAGGACTCAAACTGTATATACTCTTTGGCAACTGACTTTTTTTTTTTTTTTTTTTTCCGCTCAACATGATCCATGTGACTTGCATGCATGTTGTTGTGTGATTTGGTAATTGATTTTCTTAACCATTTTCCTGCTGGTGGATATTTGGTTTCCTAGTTTGAGGCTTCCATCAATAAAGCTGTTAGAATTCTTTTACGTGAACGTTCATTCTTGTTGAACGTGTTCCCAGGAGTCAACGTCTGGGTCTTGAGATAGATGTATCTTGAGCTTTAGAAGAGACTGTCAGGTAGTTTTTAGAATGTTTGTAACAGTTCCTATTCCCACCAGTAGTAAATGAGAGTCTCCCTTGTACCTTTCTTTGCCATTACTCAGCATCTTTCATTTCCTTAATTTTAAGCCTTTTTTGTGGGTGTAGAGGCAATCACATCTTACCATCTCCATTGCTATCGCACTACTCCAAGGCACCATTGTTTGTTGCCTGGACAACTGCAGTGGACATCCCTTTGTTTTTAGCTCTTGCCATACCCCCTTCAATGCATTTTCTACCAAGCATTCAGCGTCCTTCACTTCCCCACTAAAACCCTCCAATGTCTCTTGGTTGCACTTAGAAATACATGTATGCTCTTATGGTGACCTTCAAGTATCCACATCTCCTCTTTCATCATTCAGATTTCATCCCAAATAGTATCTCCTCAGTAGACCTTTCCTAATGGATCAAGCCACATAATGTCCCCAGAGAATCACTACCTATTGAATCAATTGCTGCATTTTCTTTTTGTGTCTTTTTTTTTTTTTTTGGCAGTGGGGGGGCTGTACCCATGGCAGATGGAGGGTGCCAGGCTAGGGGTTGAATCAAAGCTGCAGCTGCCAGCCTATGCCACGGCCACAGCACCATAGGATCTGAGCCGGGGTCAGTTCAAGGCAACACCATATCCTTAACCCACTGAGCAAGGCCAGGGATTGAACCCAAGGCCTCAAGGATAGTCAGGTTCATTACCGCTGAGCCATGCCAGGAACTCCCATTGCTGTATTTTCTACACATCTCTTATGTCTACCTCCATCATTTGATTATTGGCTCACCACGAACTATCTTTTCCCACTTACCCTTAATCTCCATGAGAGCAGGACTCAGTCTTCCCTGCTGTGTCCCAGCACCCAGCCCAGTACCAGGCACATGGTAAGCCCTCCATGTGTTGGTTGGGTGCACTTGTCTCCATCTGGGAATGGAGTCTTGGGGGAGCCCCCAGTGCAGGTTCTTGAAGCTGTTTCTGTTGTCACCAAGCCACCATACTTCTCAAATAGACCTCAGACAAATGGTGGTCAGTGATATTAAAAGCATCAGGATGGGATGCTCAATTTCCCAGCCAGACTGGCCTGATTAGAATTCAACTCTATAGAAAGATGCTGACCAAGAAGAGCCCAACCTGCAACTTGGCAGCCCAACTACCCTCACTCAAGACTGTTTACCCAGAGTTCCCGTTGTGGCCCAGTGATTAACGAATCCGACTAGGAACCATGAGGTTATGGGTTCGATCCCTGGCCTTGCTCAGGGGGTGAAGGATCTGATGTTGCCGTGAGCTGTGGTGTAGGTTGCAGACACGGCTCTGATCTGGCATTGCTGTGGCTCTGGTGTAGGCTGACAGCTATAGCTACGATTGGACCCCTAGCCTGGGAATCTCCATATGCCACGGGAGTGGCCCAAGAAATGGCCAAAAGACAACAATAACAACAACAAAAAAGGCTTTTTACCCATGCTTCTTTGCGACAACCACTGACTCCTCAGTCTGAATATCTCCCCATCTCTGAACATGCCCCCTCCCCCCTGCCCTCATCCTCCACAGCTTCTATAAGATCTGCCTTCTGGAGGACTCTTGGAGATTGACTCTTCCCTTCCAGAGTCACCTGTGAGGGCAAGAAAGGTGTTGTTATTCTTCTCTCCATTTTTCACTTGGACACCCTGGGGCATGCTCTAATGGAGTCCCCCTCCCCTCCCCTCCCCTTCTCCACCTCCCCTTTCAGGGTTACCTGGAGGCTTTGCCACCTCCATCTGGCTACAGGAGTGAGACAGGCTGTGGAGAATCCATCTCCCTTTTGGAGACTGCATTTGAGAGACAGCAGAAACAGAGAAGAGCTGCTTTTAAGGGTTTGAAAAAAAAATGAAGTCTTTTCCTAAGCAATTTCTAGTCATGTAAAAGGACTGACACACCATAAAGCAGGCAGGGTAATCACAGCGTGCAGGATGAAAACCACTCTGGGAGAGCACAGATCCCAGGGCCGTGGGGGTGGGCTAAGCGCTGCTGGCAGCCTCTGTGCTAGGCGCTGCCCCCGTCTCTCTGCCTCTCTGTCTCCCTGTCTCTCCATTCTCCCACTGTCTCTCTTGGATTCAGTTTCTCTGTCTCTTTCTCTCTCCCATCCCCCAATTCCTCCCCAACCTCTGCTCCAGCCACCAGGAGCCCACATGGACCTAAACTCCCAAACAACAGAAATAATATCTCCATCCTTCTTCTTCCTTAAGATACAGGCCCCTCTGAAGGGAGAATGTTCAGAGATAGCCCACAAACGTTTCTCTCAATTACACACACACAAAGAAACACACAGGCACACAACTGCTGGTGCACACAACTGCTCGTGCACACCCACATGCATGCACACAAACACACACACCCTCATGCACACAGCTACTCATACACCCCCTCTGCCCACGAGGAGCGCCTCTGGCTCTGCCATTTATTCACTTCCTTTTACCCTCTGTCTCCCTTCAGTATCTTGGACACACCCACACTCTGGGAAGGACCCCATTTGGATTCTTCATTCTGGCTGCTTTGGTTTCCTTCTGTCTCTAGGATATAGATGTACATATATTTAAATATGCACCTGTCTTTTCCTCCGGCTGGGAGATGCTTTGCTGCACATCTGTGATATGGCAGCCCTTGCATTCCTGCCCCACTTGGCTCCAGAGTGGAGCTTCAGTGCATTGCCTTGGTGGACCTTGTGCAGTGGTGACTTCTACCATTCTCTTGACATGGTGTCACTGTGGTTGATGGCAGTAACCAATGGCCCTGCCTCCCCTCCTGAGTGAGAAAGGGTGCACAGCAGCATGGCAACAGCCGCCTGCCGTGGAGCAAGGGCCCCTGCAACTGAGATCAGCAGGGCGGGATCTTGGTTCAGCTCCCAGCCTCCCCTGGCTGTCTGTCCACAGGTCAGGGGTTCTCCTTTAAGGACCCTAGTCTCTTTGTCTGCGACTTGAGGGTGGCACAGGGGTTATTTTTCCTATACACCCGTTGCTTATCATTTTGTTACTTGCTCTGTATTGACCGAGAAAAGCTTAAATAGTCAATGAACTTCTTATGGAAAATCAATTAATATTCCTCTGGGTTCGAGCAGCAAGAAATCAAAGACCAAGGGCATAAAATGTATGTGCTCTGTCATTGAATTATCCATCCATCCAATCATCCATTTATCCATCCATCCAACCATCCATTTATCCATCCATCCAATCATCCATTTATCCATCCATCCAACCATCCATTTATCCATCCATCCAACCATCCATTTATCCATCCATCCAACGATTTATCCATGCACCGCTCTCCATCTCCACATCCATCATTCTAGGCAAAGCGAACCTCATCCCAATCCTGCACAACTACAGCATCCTTCCAGCTGATACTTCCGCTCCCATTCTTGCTCATCCTTCCTGCAGTCTCTTCACCACTTAGCAGCCAGAGTGATCTTTGACAAATATAAAGTGATTCATGTCGCTTCCTGACTAAAACCCTCTAATGACTACTCCCTCTTCTTGGATGTAATTCAACCCCCCTATTTAACTCAAGGTTTTGAGGGATCTGTCTTCACCCTCCTTACAGGACTTAGACCCCAATTCCTCCATCACCTCACTATGCTTTAAATATTTGAGCGTTCTTTCAGTTCCTTTAGCATACCAAGATCCCTCTCATATAAGGGGTTTCTCTCTCTTTTTTTTTTTTTTTTTTTTGTCTTTTTTTGTCTTTTTAGGGCTGCACCCTTGGCATATGGAAGTTCCCAGGCAAGGGGTCAAATCAGAGCTACAGCTGCCAGCCTACATCACAGCCACATCAACATGGGATCCGAGCCCACAGGTAGGTCTGTGACCTACCCCACAGCTCTCTGCAAAGCCGGATCCCCCATCCACTGAACGAGGCCAGGGATCAAACCTTCGTCCTCATGGATACCAGTTGGATTCGTTTCCGCTGCACCAGCATGGGAATTCCTCATTAAGGGGTTTCTAGTGCCACTTAAATGTCTGTCTCCCGAAAGATGCCCCACAGTCTTGTTGGATGTCTATAAAGATCAATGTCTAAGTCAGAGCTGATCACAGCCCCTGGGATCCCCTTGTGGGCCACGTCAAACCTGATCAACAGTCTCAGTTGTGGTCAAATCCTCACCATTTTCTCCTCTCATTGGCTCAAGTTAATGAACTTCCATCTGACACAATTTATTCAGGTTATGCCGCTCCAATTCAAATTCAAGTCATACTAAATACTTCTGGACTCGGAGCTCAATAGATCAGATATGACGTTGAGTATAACTTCCTAATATAAATAATGATGTGATTATGACTGGTCTCCAAAGGACAAGAGCTTCCCTATGAAGGGCAACGGGCTTTTCTTTCAAGTGTCATAGATTTGGCCTTGACCTGGTCAAAGCCAGGGGCATGGACTCTGGGTCCTCCACGCTGGCTATTTCAGAATTCCATCGCAGATTCTCCACCCCCTGCTGAGCTTTTCGTATCCATGCCTTGGTAGTAACCAGGGTTCTCAACACCCCCTAATCTTATTATTATTATTATTATTATTATTATTATTATTATTATTATTTTGTCTTTTTGCCATTTCTTGGGCAGCTCTTGTGGCATATGCAGGTTCCCAGGCTAGGGGTCAAATTGGAGCTGTAGCCACCGGCCTACGCCAGAGCCACAGCAACGCGGGATCTGAGTCGCGTCTGCAACCTACACCACAGTTCATGGCAACACCGGATCCTTGACCCCCTGAGCAAGGCCAGGGATCGAACCCACAACCTCATCATTCCTAATTGGATTCGTGAACCACTGCGCCACGACAGGAACCTCCCCCCCACCCCCAATCTTATTTAACCGCTGTTCCTGAAAAGGAATGGGGTGGTTTTCAGTCAGTTCACGTTGAGATTTAGTGCGGCACGCAAGTGGTTGAGCCGATGTCAACGTCCGAATCAGGAGCAGCCGGCAGTCACCAGCCTTCCGTGCCCCCGCTTCTGCGAAGAGCATCCCTTGTCCATGTTTAATGGCCGAGATGCCCCTGAAGGCTGGGGACGCCGTGTCCCTTCTGACTCCGGGGAACGGGGTAAGCGGGAGGTCGGAGGTGGCTGAAGGGAGGAGCCTGGTCATCTGCCCCTGAGGTCCGGGAGTTAAGAAACCTGGGTCCGCCCTGGGGCAGCTCCACCCCTCCCCCTTCAGCGTCCTATTGGCCAGGTCACCGTCTGTCTCCGGACCTCAGTTTGAGCCCCAGATTTCCTCATTGGTGAGAAGACAGTTTGGACACCTCGTTCGGAGTCTGTCATGCACAAGTGGGGATCAAGTTCTCTCGCTGCCGACCTGCCAACCGCCCCATCGGAGGCTAGAAATCTGACAGATTGGTCAACTTTGTGTGTGTGCATTTCACTGTGTGTGTGGGAACTTTTTGGCTAACTCAAAAAGGGACAGATGTGGTCTCTAAAAACTTGTCTGTAGGATGTTAGGTCATTTACGATGATTAACTTAATATAATATATAACGTAATAATAATTTATACTCTATTCCTATAACAATTATAGGAATAGAATACAAATTGTATTGACTCTATTAATATAATATAAATTATATTAAAGATTTATGTGTGTAATATAATAAATTATATATATAATTTATAACATGATAAATTATATTAATATTATATATAATATAATTGTATTAAATAACCTAATATTTTACATGTATTATATATACTAGTTTATTCTCTCTCTCTCTCTCTCTTCTTCTTGTCCTCTTTCCTTCTTCCTTCCTTCTTTTGCTTTCTCTCAACAAATATCTCTTGAGAATAGTTATGTTGCAGGTGTTTCTATAGGCACTAGTAATGTCATGGTGAACAGGATGTGACAGTAGATTCTCATCATAATGGATGGAACAGGGCAACTGGAGAACCCGGCAGGTGTTGCAGGATCGCCGGTTATTAGCAGTATATAGAGCTAAGTAAATTTGGATGCTTTGGCAGGTCCCTAAGATCGGAGATTTGGGAGACAATAGGTGTCCTTTTCTTTTGTTAAACTCAGGTGATATGGGAGGCTCAGTCCCTTGCAGATCATTGCTTTGATATGGACATTCACAGGGACCATGGCATAACCTGGTCTTCACTAGAATTCCCAGGTTCTAATCCAGGCTCTCATGCCCACTAGCTAGGCCACATCAGGGAGGCTATTTTGCTTTTGTGTGTCTACAAAACAAGGATAATCAAAGAAAATTTCCCTCTTAGGATTCCAAGTATTTAATATGCCAATAGTTGTTAAGCGCTTAGAATTGAACCTGATCAATGGTAAATTCTGTAAGGACTAGTAAAATTATTTCCTCTATCTTTTATTTCAGTATATCTAAAACGAAGTGGGTTATCTTTTCATAAATAACATTTTTTTTTGGAGGCCTACACCACAGCCAGAGCAACGCAGGATCCGAACCACATCTGTGACCTTCACCACAGCCCACAGCAATGCCAGATCCTTAACCCACTGAGCAAGACCTGGGATCGAACCCACAACCTCATGGTTCCTAGTCGGATTCGTTAACCACTGCGCCACGACGGGAAATCCAGTAAATAACAGTTTCTTTTTCCTGTCTTCCCTATTTCCATGAACAATCACCACCTTTGTCCCAGGCTCCCAGGTTCCCGTGGAATCCATGCTGAGTGTTTTCTAGCACAGTCTTGGGAAGGCTTTGATGAGACAGAATGGTGGTGTTACCTCAGGATCCCCCAGGCTCATCCCTCTAATGAATCAACTTCTTCCCATCACTTGCAGGCTGAAGACATTGTATGGCTCCTAATCAACTGCTCTTTTTTTTGTCTTTTCAGGGCGGCACCCACGGCATATGGAGGTTCCCAGGCTAGGGGTCCAATCGGAGCTGTAGCCGCCGGCCTACACCACAGCTACAGCAACGTGGAATCGGAGCCTGTGTCTGTGATCTACACCACAGCTCACGGCAACGATGGATGCTTAACCCACTGAGCGAGAGCAGGGATCAAATCCTCATGGATGCTGAGCCATGACCGGCAGTCCTCAACAACTCTTCAGTTGAGCATTTTACAGATGGTCCAGCTACCTGTTCAGTCTCCTGTAACACCTGTTTGAGAGGCTCCCAACATTCCATCTTCCTGAACCCCATCATTCCTTCCTTTCCCATCTCTGGGCTTGTATTACCACCCACGGCTAGGAGGCATCCTCTTCTGCCTCTAGCCAACCAAGTGTCTCCCTTGCTTCAATATTCCATCACATCCAGTAGCATGTGTGTGTGTGTGTGTGTGTGTGTGTGTGTGTGTGTGTGTGTGAAGTCGCCCATCAGAGAGGTTTGCTCCCTTCTCTGAACCTCCAGGGGTGGAAGTCTGTGCTGCACGCTCCCTATTATCCGGTTATCAGGGAGATGGCAGGTCACAGGGGTTAATGGTAGAGACTCTGGGCTCTGCTCATCTTGGCTTTGTCCTCTCATTTTCGCACGTACCAGGGTTGAAACCATGGATACGATTCAGCTTCAAGGGCGTTCCTGTTGTGGCTCAGCAGGTTATGAACCCGACCCATATCCTTGAGGATGTGGGTTCGATCCTTGGTCTCGCTCAGTGGGTTAAGGATCTGGCGTTGCCAGGAACAGTGGTATAGGTCACAGAAGTGGCTTGGATCCGGTGTTGCTATGCCATAGGCCATGGCTGTGGCCCAGGAGGCCAGCAGCTGCAACTCTGATAGAGCCCCTAGCCTGGGGATTTTCATATGCCACAGGTGCAGCCCTAGAAATCTCCCCTCTCCATCCCCCTAAAAAAAGAAAAGAAAAAGAAAGAAAAGAAAAAGATTCAGCTTCAAACCTCAGGTTTTCTATTTACACAATAGTAAGAATAGTGCCTGCCCCAGAGCCTCCTAACTGGTCCCCAGCTCTACCTTTGTTCCTGAAATACATTCCCCACAGGAGGCCACAGTAATTCTCTGAAAACTTGATGTGACCCCTCTGATTTGAAATCCTCCAAAAAATGTCCATTGCCCTCAGAATTAAATATCAAATATCAAAATCCTGTCCTTGGCCAATAAGACTTCTCTGCTCTCCTTTCCCACCATCCCCCCACCCCCACCCCGCCCCGCCCCGCCCCGCCCTGCTTCACCTGCTGGCCTCCTGGTCATGCTCCTTGGATATTCCAAACCGGCCTCAGGGCCTTTACACCTGCTGCATCGACCTGAAGTTTCTTCTCCCATATCTCCCCATCACTCCCCCCCCCTTTTATTTAATGGCCACACCCGCCACATATGGAAGTTCCCAGGCTAGGGGTCAATGCAGAGCTGCAGCTGCCTGCCTAATCCACAGCTACCACAACCCAGATCCGAGCTGTGTCGGTGACCTACACCACAGCTCACGGGCACGCCGGATCCTTAACCCACTGAGTGGGGCCAGGGATTGAACCTGCAACCTTATGGATACTCGTCGGGTTTGTTACCAGCTGAGCCACAGCGAGAACTCTCCCATCATTCACTTTTATTTCATTCGTTCATTGGAGAGACTTTCTCAGATCTTCTGGCCATAAAATTTCACTCCAGCCCCTCTCCACTGACTTTGTACCTTAAGTTATTACCGCCAGGATTTATTATATACGTCTTTGTCTATCTATTGCCTGTTTATCTCTCCCCCTCAACACCACCGTAGGGGATATAAATTCCATGAAGGGAGGGGACCACGGTGGGATGCATTCTTTCATTCCGGGCCCTGGAAACAAAACAGTTCTTGGCACATGGTTGGCATTTGAGTAAGAGTAAATTAACAAGGGCGGCTTAGCCCAGTGCCAACATCCAGGTGGGCGCTCCACGTGCCATCCCCGTCATTGCCAAGCGCTCACTGCTGGCGCTCACATCTGTCTTCCGGCAGTGGGTGAACTCTTCAAGGGCAGCGGCTGAGTCTCATTCATCTCTGTATCCCACCCTGCCCCCACCCCTGGTACCTAGCACCGTGCAGGAGCCAATCCAGGCAGGTTCTCCTCAAAGACCTGCAGACTTCAGAAGGCAAAAGCCACAAAAAGGGAAAAAAGAAAAGAAAAAGCATGAAAGCCGCCCCTCGCTGGGGTGTGCGAGCACTGGGAACATTTCATCACTCTCTTATCTCTGGCAGTTAAGACACAGAGCCCTGGCAGAATGGAAGGAGAAGCGCTTCCAGGAGGGCTGCGGGTCTGACCATCCCGGGAGGAGGGGGTGTGCACGTTTCCGGGAGGAGCGTGCTCCCAGGGGTAGGTAGCCTTGGCCTTGGCCCCTGCCTGCCTCTTGGCCTTCCATTCCTTCCCTCCCCCACGGAGTTCTGCTTCCCCTGACCCTCAGCATCCCCTCCAGCATCCCCTCCCGCATCCCCTCCCGCATCCCCTCCTGCATCCCTCCTGCATCCCCTACAGCATCCCCTCCTGCATCCCCTCCAGCGTCCCCTCCTGCATCCACTCCAGCATCCCCTCCAGCATCCCCTCCTGCCAGAGCATAGACTCAGACTCCTTCCCACATCACCGTGACTCACTCTCTGGGACAGAGCTGTGACCAGACCCCAGGGCTGCGATGCCCTGGAATTCTCTGCCCCCTGGAGAGCCTTGGGGACTTTCTCTGCACTCTTTGTCTTGCTTTGAATGTTATTGAGGTGCCCTATTTATCAGAGTGAAAAACAAAACAAAACAACCGGCTTCAACCCAACACTGTATAGGGTTTAAAATACAGGCTGTGAATGTAATTTCCACGTGAGCCTGTGGTGAATAAGAGCTAAAGGGGAGGAGTCCTTACCGTTCTCCAGAGGGAAAACAGAAGGCCAGACAGACACTCCCAGGCGGTTGGTTCCTTTTCTCCTGCCAGGCTCAGACCCTCCCTCCTTGGCCTCTGGCTGCTTCCTGATGTCTTTGGAGACATGCCATTACCCTCCCCTAGTGAGAGATGGGCTGGCGGTGATGATTGAGGGGGGCGATGCTGATTGAGGAGGCGATGATCT
Organism: Sus scrofa; assembly: GCF_054392235.1. Classification (NCBI taxonomy): domain Eukaryota; kingdom Metazoa; phylum Chordata; class Mammalia; order Artiodactyla; family Suidae; genus Sus; species Sus scrofa. Next base: position 20,168,880 of record NC_139385.1, read on the forward strand.
TGCCAGCTGCAAACATCTGGGACATTCCCCAGGTGTGTTTACCTAAAGAAAGAGGGAGCATCAATAACAGTAAGTGTGGGGCTAGTGATTTAAAAAAAAAAAAGAAAAAAGAATAAAAAAGGGAGTTCCCAGTGTGGCTCAGTGGGTTAAGAACCCGACTAGTACCCATGAGGATGCAGGTTTGATCCCTGGCCTCCTTCAGTGGGTGAAGAATCCATAGTTGCTGTGAGCTGTGGTGTAGGTCACAGACTCGGCTTGGATCTGGGATTGCTGTGGCTGTGGTGTAGGCCGGCCGCTGCAGCTCCGATTCAACCCCGAGCCTGGGAACCTCCATATGCAGATGCAGCCCCCTGGAAAGGAAAAAAGATAGGTCGTGTTTGTCCCCCCCCCCAAACTTGGCATCCAGGCAATGGAACTGAGCAAAACTCAGCATCACAATAATAACAGTTTGTCTATATGATTATTTTCCATGTATCACATGTCAGGCTCTGCCCTAAGCGCTTCTTTTGCGTTACTGTATTTAATCTTCAGAAGCATGCTGAGACAGATACTACCATTATTCTCCTTTTCTAGATAAGAAACCTGAGGCTCAGAGAAGTTAAGACTTTACTCAAGGCCACACAGCTTCTAGGTGGCAGGTGGATTTGAATGTAGGCAGAGTCCCTGGATGGAAGGGCGGGTCTGGATCCAACTATCACTGTAAACATCACCTCGCATTTGTACAGCTGCTTTGTCCTTTCTTATAATGCTCAGAATAATGCTAACAACGACTTATAGTTAGTGATGCTTAGCAGATGCTGTCCTGAGCCCTTCTCTTGTGTGGTCTCGTATATTCCTCCCATCAGCCTCAGGAGGCAAGTTCTGTTATGACCCTGATCTTGCAGATACCACATCGGAGGACCAAGAACGTGAAGGCATGGACCCAGCATCTCCCAGCTGATAAGGGGAGGAAGCCGAGGTAACCCCAGGTAGTCCGGCTCCAGAGGCTACTCTCTTAACTGTTACAGTCGGTGTTTCACGCGCATCAGCCACAGGAAGATACTTGAATTCAAAAGGCAAGCTTGTTTCCTTAACAAACACAGCTCCAAAATATCTCCAAGAATGATGCATGTGCCAGAGGTACTTGCCAAGCATTAGGGGGCACATGAAGGGACCATCTCAATTTCCCCCCAAAAGTTTGTATGATTTTACCATGTAATTTGGGGGAAAGATACAGGCTCAGTCACACACTGGCTGTGCGAACCTGTGCGAGTCACTCATGCCATCCAAGCTGCCATGTCTTCAGTTTCACCTGCAAAACGGGAGCATGAAAACCTACTGTGTACAGTGAAGTGTCTGAGGCAGGGGAGGCCCTCTGTGTGTGCGGGAAGAAGACAGGACCCAGGGAGGGAGGAAGGGCATGAGGGAGGTGGCAGGGAAGGAAGGGACAGAGGGAAGAAGAGGAGAGGGAAGGCGAGGAAGGGAGGGAGGGAAGATGGGGAGGAAGGAGGGAGGAAAAAAGAAAGAAAAGAAGAAAGACAGGGAGGGAGAAAGGGAAGGAGGAAGGAAATAAGAATGGAAGGATGGGAGAGAGGGATGGAGGATGTGAGTCAAAGAGGGAGGGAGGAAGCAAGGCAGGAAAAGAAAGAGAAAGAAAGAAAGGGAAGAAAGAAGGGAGGGAGAATGGGAGGAAGGAGGGCGGGCAGGCAAGATGCACCACAAACTGATGTGTATCCCTGTGCCCTGAAAAGATAGCTCTAAAGCTGTAGCCACCTTTGTTTTTTGTTTTGTTTTGCTTTGTTTTTGTTTGTTTATTTGTTTGTCTTTTTTGCCTTTTAAAGGGCTACTCCCTCGGCATATGGAGGTTCCCAGGCTAGGGGTCGAATCGGAGCTGTAGCCACCAGCCTACGCCAGAGCCACAGCAATGCGGGATCCGAGCTGCGTCTGCAACCTACACCACAGCTCCCGGCAACGCCGGATCCTTCACCCACTGAGCAAGGCCAGGGATCGAACCTGCAACCTCATGGTTCCTAGTCGGATTCGTTAACCACTGCACCACGATGGGAACTCCAAGCTGTAGCCACCTTTGAACAGGCACTTGCTCTGTACCAGGTACTGTTGGAAGGTGCGCACATCTCCTCACCCGCATGTGGACCCTGTGATGTAATGAACATTCTCTCCATCCTGCCGCTGGAGACACTCGGGCACAGAGAATTGTGCCTGAGCTCTTGTGCTAAGAGCTGGCCCAGCCCAAGCAGTCAGGTTGGAATCCCTGCCATTCATATAGGGTGGCTCCATCCAGGGGCAAGAGGCGGGGGCGTGGGGCATGGTCAGTCTTTACCCATATAGAAGCTGACTGTGTTCTCTTCCGGTGGCTGAGCTGGCCCGTGCCCCCCGACACTGGGCACTTTGCAGGGACCTTCCATTAACTTTGCCATGTTGGGATCTTCCTCACCTGTGAGGTTGGCACTGAGAAAAGCTGAAAAAGGAAGTGCTGGCCATCTCCTGTGCGCTAGGCTCAGTTATGGCCACGCCCTTCTCTGTGCAGGCTGTCCCCAAGCGCAGTCGGGGTGCCACTGAAGTGGCCTATGGAGGAATCACCCAGTTTTGAAAGTTATCTACTATGTTAATGTTGCTGAGATATGCAGGCTATTCTTAATAAGGTCGTGGATAAATAATATTCGAGTTAAGACTAGAAGTAGGTCAATGTAAAGGGGGAAAATTAAGCAACTCATCACCCTGAAGGTGCAAGGACATGAAAGGCAAGACAAGAATGATGGAAGAGGAGTTCCCTTTGTGAATCAGTGGTAACAAACCTGACTGGTATCCATGAGGACACGGGTTCGATCCCTGGCCCCACTTCCTGCTCCCTGGGTGGAGGATCTGTCATTGCTGTAAACGGTGGGGTAGGTCACAGACACAGCGAGGACCCTGTGTTGCTGTGGCTGTGGTGGAGGCCAGCAGCTGCAGCTCCGATTTGACCCCTAGTCTGGGAACTTCCATATGCCATGAGTGGAGCCCTAAAAAGCCAAAAAAAAAAAAAAAAGGAATAATGACACATTAGGGAACTGCATTGTTTCATCAAATTCTGCTTATGAATTGGTTAATCCCATTTTACAGATGAGGAACAAAGGGTTTGTTTATTTGTTTATATTTTTCTTTTTAGAGCCTCACCTGAGGCATATGGACGTTCCCAGGGTAGGGGTCAAATTGGAGCTGCAGCTGCCAGCCACAGCTACAGCCACAGCCACAGCAATGCCAGATCCTTAACCCACTAAGCAGAGCCAGGGATCGAACCCTCATCTTCATGAATACTAGTTGGGTTTGTTACTGCTGAGCCACCACTGGAACTCTGGAACAAGGGGCTTAGGTCAAAATCAAATCGTTTTCCCAAGGTCTCAGCCCTTGACATCAGGCAAGCGGAGCTTTGAATGCAAGCACCTGACCGTTTGGGGTTCTCCCTCCACCATCTCAATGGTCTATTCCTCCTGTTGCACTTGACCTTGAGACACCCCTCCCCCACGTTGCCCCCATCCCCGACCTCCCTTTCCCATCAAGGGTCTCACTGAAATCTGGAGGCGTCACTAAGGCCAGTAGAAGTGCATTTATTTAAATTGTCAAGATAAATTAACTTTCAGAACCCCACTGGAGGAGTCCTGCACGTCTGGGCTGTGGGTTGGGAGGCATGAATATGCAAGTACACGCAGCCATGGAATTAGGCAGCGGCAAACATATTTGGAGGCGGCTGCTCATTTAATAATCTGGGACGACCACAGGAATAGACAAGTGGTCGCTCTGGCCCATGTGCGTGAGTAAAGTGATCATTTTATAACACAATTGCAGCCATTAGGTTTCCCCAGACAAAGCCAGGGGAACACCATTTGGGAGCAATCTTGGGTGTCGGCAGCTGAAGTCTGCTGCCTCCTCATTTCAGCTGTCAGACGGAACAACCTGTTTCCCATGGATGCAGCCTTGTGAAGTGGTGTGTGTAGTGGGGGGTGGGGGGCAGGGCCCAGGAGTTGAACAGCCTCGGGTTTGAGTCTCAGCCTTGCTACTGTTGTGTTTGGCACGTGCCATCAGCCTCCACGTGGAGTCAAACATGAGCCCCTGCAGCTGCTGACACGCAGCACCCCCTGAGCTCAGCTCAGCAAGGAGACCAGAGCTGAGGCTCTCTGTGCTCTGGGAAAACTGGAAGGACAGGTCTTCAGATAGGTATTTGTTTTGTTTTGTCTTTTCTGGGGCCGCTCCCCCGGCATATGGAGATTCCCAGGCTAGGGGTCTAATCAGAGCTGAAGCCACCAGCCTAACGCCAGAGCTGCAGCAACGCGGGATCCGAGCCACGTCTGCAACCTACACCACAGCTCACGGCAACGCCAGATCGTTAACCCACTGAGTAAGGCCAGGGATCGAACCCGCAACCTCATGGTTCCTAGTCGGATTCATTAACCACTGCGCCACGACGGGAACTCCCAGATAGGTATTTTTTAGGGGAAGATGTTATGAGCCCAATTCTTGCACCTCCTCATATCTAGAAAACCTAAACTCCTGTATGGAGTCTAGTGGCTAGTGGTCTCCTTCACGAGGCCAGCAGCAAACTTCTATAAAGTGTGTGCCTGGCTGCATGCACCTTCCCCTTCACCCGTATCACTTAGATCTAGATAGCACCCCATTCCTCCTTGGGGCAGTCTCTCAGGGCTGTTTGAAATACGGCCTCCTGGGCTGTAGTGAAGTGGACAAAAGAGGTCACAGTTATCTGTGAGCACAGCCACTCCCAAGGATGGGCCTGTGAGCCCTGAGGGAACTCAGGAAAGAAGGAAGACGGGCCCACCGTTGAGGTGTCTATCAAAGGAGTGGTTCCAGGAAGACCAGACCTTTACCTCTCCCCATAAAAAAACTGGTTTTTTGGGAGTTCCCATGGTGGCTCAGCAGAAACCAACTGGACCAGTGCCCATGAGGATGCAGGTTCAATTCCTGGCCTTGCTCAGTAGGTTAAGGATCCAGCATTGCCATAAGCTGTGGTGTAGGTCACAGATGCAGCTCGGATTCCACATTGCTGTGGCTGTGGGGTCAGCCAGCAGCTACAGCTCTGATTAGACCCCTGGCCTGGGAACCTCTATATGCCATGGGTGTGGCCCTAAAAATACAAAAAAACCCAAAAAAAACTCCAAAAACCTAAAAAACTGGTTGTCTGTAAATCTTTTTCTATAAATCTGGATATCTATAAACTTTTTGCTCCTACTATCCTCCCTTTGCTGCAAAAACTCAAATATCCTAACCTCCCCCTCTCCTCCCCAGAGTGGTTTCTCGGAGCTACCCGAGATGCTGTCTCCTGGGCTTAAGTCCTACTTTCATCCCAAATAAAACTTAACTCTCAACTTGCAGGTTGAAAAAAAAACAAAAACAAAAAAACCTTTCAGGTTGTGCATTTTTTTAGTGGACATGACCCATGAACTATGCCACCCACGCCTAAGCTGATCACCTGCTCTCTCCGAACCCCAGGTTCATTCATCTGTGAAAGGGGTTACTCTCAGGACCTTCCTTTAATGGGTAGTTGTGAGGTTTAAAAACGCTCATGATTCTATAGCTTTTAGAACATTGTTGCGTACAATGATTCTCAACTCCCCTGCACACCAGAATCACTTAACAACCTTCCAAAAATTTGCTCATGTCTGGACCCCACCTCTAGGGATTCTGCTTTGAGTGTGAATCTTAGAAGCTTGCAAATATCCCCGGGGATTCCAATGTATTGTTCAGGTTGAAAACCACTGTTCGAGTACAAAAGAGAAGTTTAATAGACAGAAGCTAGAGTTATCATTTCCTCATCGTGTTATTTGCCCTCCTGAGGCCAGCATAAAACTCCTTCCTCTCTTCTCAGGGGGCTTGAACTTCATCAGCAGCTCAACCTCTGTCCCCAGCCCTGATCTGGCTCAAGTCTACTCTTCTCAGAAGGGGAGAAAAGTGGGAGGGGATGGAGCGGGGGAGGGAGCACAGCTTCAAGGAGGATGGGATGCTGATGGGGCATTCGCTCTGAGCACATTTTCTAAAACTGGAGCTTTTTAAATAGTCACTCAAGATAATAAGACATAGACAGAGAGTTATAGCTACGATAATAGTCACCGGAGGAACGGTGTTCAAATAAGACCATGGAGCACACAAAGTGGTCCAGGTATATTACCCCTTAGAATGGTCATTCCCAGCCCATCCCCCCGTGGGGATGCTGAACCAGTTACCCTGACCCTGACCCTTTTACAAGGTCCTCACTCAATGCTATAACTTGTTCTTCCTGGGCGTGTCGGGGGAGGGGAGGGCATGAGGCATGAACCCAACCTCTGGGCAGCTAGGTGAAAAACAAGCTGCAGCCTCCTTGTCCAATGACACGTGGCCTCTGTTCTGGTCCTCTGCTCATCCTACGCCATGTCCCTCCTGGAGTTGAAATCCATCCGAAATTCTGGCCTTCCTTTTTTTTGGGGGGGGGCGGCGCCCATGGCATACAGAGGTTCCCAGGCTAGGGGTCCAATGGGAGCTGTAGCCATCATCGGCCACAGCCACAGCCACAGCAATGTGGGATCTGAGCCGCATCTGTGACCTACACCACAGCTCACAGCAATGCCGGATCCTGATCCTTAAGCCACCGAGCAAGGCCAGGGATCGAAACCATATCCTCGTGGATGCTAGTCGGGTTCGTTAACCATTGAGCCACAGTGGGAACTCCTCAAATCCTGACCTTCTTGACTGGGTCAGTGTGTTGGTGGAATACCCAAGAGCCATCCTCAGCTCCCTTTGTGCTGGCAGAACCCACTTCTTATCTTGGAGTGCCAGGCACTCATGCTCCCAGACCTTTTTGTTGTTAGTGGCGGCCAAGTGGTCCAGTGCTGGCCAATGCTGTGTGGGCCAAGCATCCTCTGGAGGCTTTGAGTTTCAGAAAGCAATGAAGATATTGATCAACACAGCTTTATTTCCGAGTTCCCGTCATAGCTCAGGGGTTAACGAATCCGACTAAGAACCATGAGGTTGTGGGTTTGATCCCTGGCCTTGCTCAGTGGGTGAAGGATCCGGTGTTGCTGTGAGCTGTGGTGTAGGTTGCAGATGTGGCTCGGATCCCGAGTTGCTGTGACTCTGGCGTAGGCCAGCGGCTACAGCTCCGATTGGACCCCTCTCCTGGGAACCTCCGTATGCCGCAGGAGTGGCCCTAGAAATGGCAAAAAGACAAAAAAACCCAAAAAACAAACAAAAAAAAACCCACACAGCTTTATTTCCCAATGAGTCAGGCTTCCAAGTCTTTGAAACGAGAATAAGCGTCCTAGGAAGTCTCCTGTTATATAATAATAATGGACTTCAGGACACCCATGGGTGATATGTCAATTAAGGATTATGATAATGAACCTTAGCATATAGTTCATAACCTGACCATGTGGCCACTCTCTGCCTTCGAAAACACGCAGGAATCCGGTAGCCCCTGATCTGAAGAGAGCAGGAGCACACGGCCGGGGCTGGCTCCCTGTGGGTGGAAGTTGGGATTCTTAGCTGCTGACTGGGGTGGCCAGATGAGCAGTGAAAGCTCTTTGGCAGCCCTGCAGCCATGATAAGGCATATGGTGAACATTGAGTTGGGTTATTGAGTTAGAAAGCTCAGGAGCTTGGATGCTGGGCTGGATGACGTGCAAGAATAGCTCTTGCAATCTTTATCTTTGGAGAAAAATAAGACCTACAAATGCCTAAGGCTGCTGCTATGGACTGAATTGTGCCCCCCTCCCCCGCCTCCCCCCCCCCCCATTCCCTTGTTGAGAATCTAACCCTGAACGTGACTCTATTTGGAGATAGGGCCTTTAGGGAGGTAATTAGGATTAAATGAGGTCATAAGGATGGATCCTGATATGGTAGGATTCGTGTTCTCATAAGCAGACACCAGAACACCCACTCATTCTCTCTCTCTCTCTCTCTTTCTCTCTCTCTCTCTCCCCGCTTCTGGCATGTTAAGACACAGCAGGAAGGCAGCCTTCTAAGCCAGGAAGAGAGAGCTCTCATCAGGAACCCAGTGGCATCTTGATCTGGGACTTCTAGCCTCCAGAGTTGTGCAAAACTAAATTTCTACGGATTAAGCTCTCCAGTCCATGGTATTTCGTTATGGAAGCCTGGGCCAACTAGGACAGCTATACATCAGCGTATTCAGGATCACTTAAGGCGCAAACTAGCAGCCTAAAACAAAGGACTGTCCTCTGTGTCAGGGTGAACATGGTGGGGGTGGCTGATAAACTCTTGGGCTGACTCCCTGAGGGCCTGCTTCTCTGAGCTGTGGTCTACTAAGTTGCCGTCTGCCTCCACACTTTTGTTTTTTTCCTTTTTAGAGCCACCACCCATGCATGTGGAAGTTCCCAGGCTAGGGGTCTAATCAAACAGCTGTAGCTGCTGGCCTGTGCCACAGCCACAGCAACTCGGGATCCGAGCCAAGTCTGTGACCTACACTGCAGTTCATGGCAACGCCGGATCCTTAACCCACTGAGCAAGGCCAGGGATCAAACCCACGTCCTCATGAATACAGATTGGGTTGGTTACCACTTAGCCACAATGAGAAATCCTGCCTCCACACTTTTTGCTATGCTATCTAGAAAAGATACCTTCCTAAGACGTTAACCAGATCTCTGATGTTCTCTTCTCCCTGCTGAGACCAGGATTAGTAGAATTGTCATGACTCTTCTGTCAGGTACCCAAGAATCCCTTCTACCTTTTTGTGGGCATGATATCCTACAGGTTTTGGAAAAGTGTATAAAAGTCCTATGTGGGTGTGCTCCACTACGCTGTGGCAAAAGCAAACAAAAAACTAAGTACACAGAGTTCCCATTTGGCTCAGTGGTAACAAAGCCAATGAGCAACCATGAGGATGCAGGTGAATCCCTGGCCTCTGGCTCAGTGGGTTCAGGATTTGGCATTGCCATGAGCTTCAGTTTAGGTCACAGATGTGGCTTGGATCCTGCATTGCTGTGGCTGTGGTGTAAGCCAGCAGCTGCAGCTCTAATCTCCAATTTGATAGCCTGGGAACTTCCATATCCCCTGGGAGCAGCCCTAAAAATACAAAGAAGAAGGAGGAGGAGGAAGTGGAGGAGGAGGGAGGGGGGGAGGAATACACAAGCCAGAATGGTCATCATCAAAAAGTATACAAACAATAAATGTTGGATAGGGTGTGGAGAAAAGGGAACCCTCTTACATTGGTGGTGGGAATGTAAATCGGTGCAACCACCATGGAAAATAGTATGGAAGTTCCTCAATAGACTAAAAATAGGACTACCATATGATCCAGCAATCCCAGTCTTGGGCATCTATCTGGAGAAAACCATAATTTGAACATATATATACACCCCAGTGTTCATAGCATCACTATTTACAATAGCCAAGACATGGAAGTGACCTAAATGTCCTTCAACAGATGAATGGATAAAGAAGATGTGGTACATATATAAAAAGGAATATTATTCAGCCATAAAAAAGAATGAAAGCATGCCATTTGCAGCAACATGGATGGACCTAGAAACTCTCATACTAAGTGGAGTTAATCAGGCAGCAAAAGGCAAATATCATATGATATCACCTACATGCAGAATTTTTTTTAAAAAAAAGGATACAAATAAACTTATTTGCAGAACAGAAACAGACTCACAGGAGTTCCCGTCGTGGCTCAGTGGTTAACAAATCTGACTAGGAACCATGAGGTTGTGGGTTGGATCCCTGGCCTTGCTCAGTGGGTTAAGGATCCGGCGGTGCCATGAGCTGTGGTGTAGGTTGCAGATGTGGCCCGGATCCCATGTGGCTGTGGCCCTGGTGTAGGCTGGTGGCTATAGCTCCGATTAGACCCCTAGCCTGGGAACCTCCACATGCTGCGGGAGTGGCCCTAGAAAAGCCACAAAGCCCCCCCCCCCACCAAAGGAAACAGACTCACAGACTTTGAAAAACTTATAATTACCAAAGGGGTCAGGAGAGGGGGTGGGAGGAATGAACTGGGGGTTTGGGATTGGCACATGCCATGCACTCTGCGGTATAGGGAATGATTGGCCAGTGGGGACCTGCTGTACAGCCCTGGGAACTCTACCCAGTGTTCCGTGAAGATCTATGTGGGGAAAGAATCTGAAACAGAATGAATGTGTATATTTGTAGGACTGACTCACTTTGTTGTACAGCAGAAATTATCACAACCTCGTAAATCAACTGTACATCAACAAAACTTTTTCCCCCCGTGGAGACACAGGGAACATTTATTGAGCACCTACTGTATGCAGGCTGGGGCTGTGGAAACAGGGGGATCTGGCCGCCCCTTCCTGGGAGCTCTGGTCTGAGTCCAAGAACCCAGCCTGCTCCCACTTTTCCAGGGTTCTCCTTAGAGCTCCACCAGGCTGGATCCTTTACACCCCTCGAGTCTCAGAAAGCCACCCACCCTCACTCTGTTCCCCAGTGGACTGTTTCGCTTCTTCACAGATCCAGCACTTCTGAAATTCTGGTTTACCCGCTGTGCCCTCCACACTAGAATAAGCATCTTGGGAGATTGGCCCAGCTCTGCTTCCCCAGCTGCTGGAGGAAGTGCTGTGTCCACCTGGGTGCCCAGGACTCCTGAAAGCAAAGCTAATCCCACCCAATGACGTCCTGACCACCTTGGCCTTTGGCCCCAAACACTGGGTAGCAAGTCACCAGCCAGAGGGGGCTGAGGCTCACAACTGTCCTGGGATGTACCCAAGGTCACTGGCCAGAGATGGGACAGAAATGATGGGAAATGTGGGGATGTCAAGAAGCCTGCCTCTGAGGAGTTCCCATCGTGGCTAATGAATCCGACTAGGTTGCGGGTTCAATCCCTGGCCTTGCTCAGTGGGTGAAGGATCCGGTGTTGCTGTAAGCTGTGGTGCAGGTTGCAGATGAGGCTCGGATCCTGCATTGCTGTGGCTCTGGTGTAGGCCGGTGGTTACAGCTCCGATTGGACCCTTAGCCTGGGAACCTCCATATGCTGCAGGAGCGGCCCAAGAAATGGCAAAAAGACAAAAAAACAAAACAAAACAAACAAACAAACAAAAAAAACACAAAGAAGCCTGCCTCTGAAAAAGGGCTTTCCTTTTTTTCTTTTTTAGGGCCACACCCACAGCATATAGAGGTGCCCAGGCTAGGGGTCGAATCGGAGCTGCAGCTGCCAGCCTACGCCACAGCCACAGCAATGAACCAAAACTTTTGGTAAAAAAGAAATGGATTTCCTTGGATACGTGCAAGGAAAAGAGGCTCAGAGATGTCATTTAACTTATCCAAGTAGGTGGTAGAACCAAGGCATAGCTCTAAGCCCGTAGGTCTTAATCACTACTTAGCGTTGGCAGTGAGGTGTAGTATGAAGGAGAAATCAAAAAATCACCCTTGGGAGTTCCCGTTGTGCTCGGTGGGTTAAGGACCTGACTAGTATCCATGAAGGTTACAGCTCCGATTGGACCCCTGGCCTGGAAACTCCCATATGCCACAGGTGCAGCCCTAAAAAAAAGAAAAAAAAAAATCACCCTTCAGCCCGCAATCCAAAGGGCCATATTTTATCTGTGGACATAAATCTTGGGGAATCACCATGAAACAAATCTTTTTCTGAAGACGCCAGGACCATAGGTAAAACCTGTACACAGGCCTAAATCTCATTCATTAGAAGCCATCACTCTCAGCTACGCTTGCCATTGTGTTTCTTTTTCTTTCTTTCTTTTCTTTTTTTTTTTCTTCTTTTTTTTAAGGCTGCACCTGTGGCATTTGGAAGTTTCCAGGCTAGGGGTCCAATCAGAGGTGTGGCCCCCAGCCTACGCCACAGCCACAGCAACTCGGGATCCAAGCCATATCTGCAACCTACACCACAGCTCACGGCAACGCCAGATCCTTAACCCATGGATCGAGGCCAGGGATCGAACCCGAGTCCTCACAGATAGGAGTTGGATTCGTTTCCGCTGCGCCACAGCAGAAACTCCGTCATTGCCTTTCTGATGTCAGGACATGCTCCCTGTGTTTAAAGAGCACCTATTTGCTGCAGACTGACTGGAGGGTTGGCTTGACTTTGTTGCTATCACTCTTCCTTATTTGAAAAGAGACATCACTTGCAACCAAATGACACACAATCCAGCCTGAAGGGAAATAAGAGACCAGAAGTCTATTCCCCACGATGGTGTAGGGATTTCTGTCTAGCTGTACACCTACCATGGAAGATAACCTTGCATACCTCAGTATTCTTTTTTTTTTTTTTTTTTTTTTGTCTTTTTAGTACTGCACCCACAGCATATGGAGGTTCCCAGGCAAGGAGTCCAATCGGAGCTGTAGCCACCGGCCTACACCACAGTCACAGTAACGTGGGATCTGAGCCATGTCTTCAACCTACATTACAACTCACAGCAACACTGGATCCCTAACCATGGATCAAGGCTGGGGATTGAACCTACGTCCTCATGGATGCTACTTGGGTTCACTAACAGCTGAGCCATGACAGGAACACCAGTACTCTTTTGTATTCAATAAAATATCCATCGTTTTAAAGAACAGAAGAATAATAAAATTCCTTATTGTCAGTGTGGGTTTTCTGCTATTTATAGCCAAAATAAAACATGGCCCCAATTCATGTAGTCAATAAGGACCTTTCTTATTTTCGCAAATGAGACCCCACGTCCACTCACCAATCTCAGCTACTCCTAGTTTTCTCCATCATGGATTTCTAGGTTCCCTGGAATATTAGCCTATTTGGCTAGAATAAGAAATCCAGGGAGTTCCCATTGTGGCTCAATGGTTAATGACCCCGACTAATATGCATGAGGATGTCAGTTCGATCTCTGGCCTCACTCAGTGGGTTAAGGATTCAGCGTTGCCGTGAGCTGTGGTGTAGGTCATGGCTCAGATCTGGCATTGCTGTGACTGTGACGTAGGCCAGCAGCTGCAGCTCCAATTGGTCCCCTAGCCTGGGAACATCCATGTGCCACAGGTGTGGCCTTAAAAAGAAAAAAAAGAAAGAAAGAAAGAAAGAAGTCCAGGAGAAAAAAGGCCCAGCACGTGTAGGTGCTCACTGGTGTTTCCTGAAGGCAAGGTGGTGTTAGACGCCTTCCACCAGAATTTCTGTTTCCTGAATTTGGAGGCTTCCAGTCCCCATCGTTGGCCTCTCCATCCTCCATCCTTAACTGGACCCCCGGGGGAAGGGTAGGGAGGCTGAGGACGTGGGCAGAGAAGAGGAACCAAAGGAAATGAGGATCCAATTACCAGCTGTATGACCTTGGGGAAGTTGCTTAATTTTATGGAGCCTCTTCTGCTAAATGATAATAATGGTAATTATCGAACTGATTAACTCAAGGAGAATCGTTGCATTGATTCCTCACTGATAAATAGTATGACATTCTGCCCAAAGCCCCTCTTCAGAGCCCGCCCTCCTCTTCCCCAGGCGCTGGGAAGGCTGGCTATGGATGGCACAGCCCCCCCACCACAGGCAGATGACAACTTGGCCAAGATCGTGGGCTGGGGTGGCCCCAGCCTATGAGTGACTGCTGTGCAGACCTAAAGGAGCATCACCTTGGGTCACTTCGGGATAACATTCAAGGCCATCCCCCTCCCGAATATCCTGTGGGAGCTTCTGAGTCCTGGTCGCAGCCACATGGCAGGTCCATTTCTCTTCCTGCCCAATCTTGCCATCCCAGCTTCCCGACAGGTCAGTCTCCAGAGAGTAATCCTGAGTAAACTCTCTGAGTGCAATTCTCATTTCTGAGTCTGTTTCTAGGAAACCTTATCGAAAACAATGCTGATGACGGGGAGGCTACTAATGATAGTGGATCCACCAGGGCTGTGGGAGTCTGGGACAAGATAAGGACGGTCAAGAGTTGCCGCTGTCTAACACGAAAGAGTCAATCCTGAATCTGAAGCTTCTCTTCAGTGAGGGGGGAAGAAAAAGATTCCCTTGAGAGTCATTTGGTGTGATTTATTTCTCCTTCTTATGTTATCCCAAGAGGAGAGCCATTAGTTTCTCTCGTGGTGGCTGTCCTGGGTCCCCAGAGGGAGTTATTCCACAGGGAGGGGCCCTACCCTATAATATGCTCCGAGTCCCTGGCATTCTGTATGCTGTCAATGCTTTACCCTCTCTGAGCACTTCCATCAGAATCCATACCCTCAAGCTACAGACATCCTCTCTCACCTCCTCTCTCAGCTTCCAAGAGAGCTAATCCCCCATCTAGTGCTTTATCTGTCTAGAGAGAAACGCCCAGAGAAACCTGCCAATCTGAACAGAATAGAGTGTGGGAAATCGTATCAGACCTCCCTGTAAGTCACCAAACAGTGCAGGCAGTAAAATTCTAATACCACGCTGAGTCTGTTATTGTAATGAGAAGAGAAACTGATGCAACGTCAATCCATCCTTATTGCAGCATGAAGATTCTCCTATAATGCCGTACTGAACTCCAACTTGGAGGCAATCCCCTGCTAACCTACTCAAAACTGCCCTAGAATCAGCCTTTGAGTCTTCAGAATTTTTAGTCTGATGATAACCAAGAGAGGATTGTGGCTCTCAAAAAAAAAAAAAAAATCATTCCCACTGAGATCTTGAAACAGAGCCTCCTACAAAATTCAGTAATAGAAGAGAGATGGATGGGATAGAAATGCAGACTGGCAACCTGAGACATCGCACAGGTGAGGGAATATTGGTCCATATTTATTATTTTGCCTCCTGACAGCATCTTCAGACCAAACTGCCACAGAAGAACTCAGTCATGGTTCCAGGAAAAAAAAAAAGTACACAATTAGAGATAGACAGGGCAGATAGATAGTGATAGGAAAAAGAATACTTCCAGGCAAGGTAGAGCAAATGGCAAGACATCCAGGTCAGTGGCACTGGTGTGACTGCAGACAAATTCACATTTCCCGGAAAAAAAAATGAGATAATCATTGGGAGGAGATGGCAGGATGTGGTGGTGCATGTTTGACACCAGTCCTGTTCCTTTATTTGTGCCAGGATGGCTGATTTTGATCAAGTTGCAAAGCTCCCACCTCAAGGAAGCACATCATATTTCTAAGCCAGTCAAGGTACTCTGTGCTTTTGTGGATTATTTCCAGGTAGACTTGTGATGAGCCAATTAAATGAAAGAGACAGGCTGCTGGGGCTGGTCGGCAAGACATCTCTCCACAGAAGGATCGAGGTAAAGCCTAGGACTCTGTTATGCCATGCCCAGCTTGTTCCAACACATGTACACATAATATATAGTCATCAAAATATGCATATGGGGAGTCACAGCAGACCTATCCATCCATGACCTGAAAGAACTTGGAAGCAACTCAAATAACCATAAGTAATAGAATAAATAAGCGCCAGTATAACTATGTAGTGGAATATTACACAGCAATGACAATGAACAAAATATATGTACTCTCGACTCACTGGATGAATCTGTCACAGCCACAGAAGACAGTTGCCATAAAGGACATGCTGTGTTATTCCATTTACATAAAATTTTATTTTTTAATTTATTATTTATTTATTGCTTTTTAGGGCCACAGGTTCAGCACATGGAAGTTCCCAGGCTAGGGTCTAATCAGAGCTACAGCTGCTGGCCTCTACCCCAGCCACCTCAATGTGGGATCTGAGCTGCATCTGCGAACTACACCACAGCTCATTGCAATGCCAGATCCCACGAGCGAGTCCAGGGATGGAACCCGCATCCTCATGGGTACTGGTTGGGTTTGTTTCTGCTGAACCACAAGTGGAACTCCCATTTACATCAAGTTTTAAAATAAGTGAAACCTAATCTATGGTATTTAAAGTCAGGTGAGTGATTTACCTTGGGTATCAGCTAGAAGTGGAAAGTGGCCAAGGGTACCTCTGCATGCCAATGATACTTTGTATCAATGTTTGTGTACTTTGTTTCATGCCTGGATTTACTCCATGAAAGGTCATCCAACACACACTCTTGATTTAAGTACTGTTTGTATACTTCAGTTATACATCACTGAAAATTTATATCTAAAATTAAAATTGGTGGCAGCAGGGAGAAAGTTCTATTACTGCCTCTATCCCCTTACTTCCTAATTTGATGCTGTCTTGTGAAGAGGCAATGGCTGGAGCAGTGGCAGCCATTTTATTGTCACAAGGAAATATTCATGGGGTGAAATCCAAATATGCCAGAGAGAGTGGAGCAGAAAGATTAAGAGCTCCAGTTCTGGACAGTATGTTCAAGCTATGGAATTATTGCTTACCTCTTGGCTTAGATTTAAGGGGAGAATAAACAGCTTTATGATTCAAGCCACATTGTTGAGTTTTCTGTTACATGCAGCCCAAGGAATCCTAATTGATTCTGAGAATGGAAGGTGTATGATACAAACCCCTGTAAGAAAAAGGGGCTAGGAAGTATCAGAGAGAGTGCTGGGGCAGTAGCTTTATAACCTGGGTTCTAAATCCAGTTGATACTGGACTTGGAAGAAAATGAAGAAAATTTTGAGATTCGGTGGGGATACTTCTTTCAGACAATAATAGCTCTCCAGCAGCAATCCTCACTCAAGCCAAATTCTTTGTAGAGTTGAGGCTATGGCTAGACTTTTTGTCTTTGTCCAAAGTGGCTCCAGAACTGGGATAAAACCTTCAAGAGGGAGGGAAGGCAACCACAAAGATTATTGGGAGAAACTTAGAGAGAAAAAGTCTGCACACAAAGTCACATTTTTTTTTCTTGCTTTTGATACTGGGTTTCATTTCCTTCTCACCTTAGAAGTGAGCATGTGGTCTTATAAAATACCAAGTCTCTTTACTCTTCATCTTCATCCCAGAAAATCCTAGTCACCATTTATGAGTGCATTGCTTGGCAGAAGTTTCCCTCCAAAGAGCTTACGAAGGCAGGTCACCCTCTCTTCTTGGGTATTTGAGCAAAGGAAGCCTCTTTCATTGCTGGTCTTAAGCTCCCAGAGGGTTAGGGTTAGGGTTAGGGTTAAGGTTAGGGTTAAGGTTAGGGTGTTAACCATAACCCTTTCCCATCTGAAAGAAGGGGAACCTGCAGGCATGGCTGAATCCTGACATCACAACCACTGAGCTACAGAGACTCTGCCTTCCCACCTCCCTTGGAAAGAGCAGGTCATCCAAGAGGTCAGAGAGAACCTCGCAGACTCCTTTGTATATCTCCTGTGATAATGACCCATGGTTCCCATTGGATTCAGGCAATAGCCAGGAGGCAGAATTTGCAAAGAAGTGTGAGGAGCGTTGTCCTTGGGAAGAGGGTGGCTATAAGGTCATCTGATGTCCTGTCCCCTCCATGCTGCTCATGCTCTCCTAAACAAAACCTTCCTGCAACCCAGAGCTGGGTTTGCACACAGCAACAGGCACCAGACTTGGAGACCTTCAGAGTCAGAAGCTCCCTCTTTCCCTCCAAGAACGGCCTCATGGGGCATGATATTGATGATCGCATCCAGTTTTTTTAACTTTTTGTTTGTTTGTTTGCTTTTTAGGGCTGGACCTGTGGCATATAGAAGTTCCCAGGCTAGGAGTCCAATCAGAGCTATAGCCCCTGGCCTACACCAAAGCCACAGCAACACAGGATCTGAGCAGCGACTGCAACCTACATCACAGCTCATGGCAATGCCAGATCCTTAAGCCACTGAGCGAGGCCAGGGATCAAACCTGCATCCTTATGGATACCAGTCAGTGATCATGGTGTGCCATTTATTGTACGAAGGCTTCTCATTATGGCATATGTTTATCATGGTCATCGTTCTACTGTCTCTTATTTACAGAGATAACATTTAAAGTCATGGCCTAACTTTCCCAAAGTCACATAAGTAGTGGCAGACCTGGGAATTACAAGGCAGGAGAAAGAGTGGCAGGAACAACACTGAGTGCATTGACCTACTTCTGAGCCATTTATCTGTGAGGAATTGAGCAAAATCGGACTAGGAACCACGAAGTTGCAAGTTCAATCCCTCACCTCGCTCAGTGGGTCAAGGATCCGGCGTTGCCGTGAGCTGTGGGGTAGGTCGCAGATGCAGCTCGGATCTGGCATGGCTCTGGTGTAGGCCGGCAGCTACAGCTCTGATTTGATCCCTAGCCTGGAAACCTCCATATGTCACCGGTGCAGCCCTAAAAAGACAAAAGACCAAAAAAAAAAAAAAAAAAAAAAAAACCAGAAACCAAACCTGTCAACACTTTGAGCTTAGACCTCCAGCCTCCAGAACTGTGAGAAAACACATTTGTATTGATTGAGGCCCTCGCATGTGTGGTATTTGGTCGCAGCAGGCCCAGCAGACAAATACAAGATGCTACTAGATGTTGGGAGATGTCAAACTCCGTAGACACTTCATCCTGCGTATTGTAGCCGTTCAGTCCTCCAGCCTTCGTCTGCATCTAAATCACCTGGGGCATTAAAAAGGCCAGACAAAGGAGTTCTGTCAAGGCTCAGTGGTTAACAAACCCGACTAGCATCCATGAGGACGAGGGTTCGATCCCTGGTCTCGCTCAGTGGGTTAAGGATCTGGCGTTGCTGTGAGCCATAGTGTAGGTCACAGACACGGCTCAGATCCTAAGTAGCTGTGGCTGTGGTGTAGGCTGGCAGCTACAGCTCCAATTCGACCCCTAGCCTGGGAACCTCCATATGCCGCAGGTGCAGCTCTAAAAGACAAAAAGCAAAAAAAAAAAAAGCCAGAGAAAGACAAAATTCCATATGATATCCCTTATATGTGGAATCTAATAAGAAATGCTACTAAAGAATTTATTTATAAAATAGAATCAGGAGTTTCCATCGTGGCTCAGCGGTCATGAACCTGACTAGTACTCATGAGGACACAGGCTCGATCCCTGGCCTTGCTCAGTGGGTTAAAGATCTGGCATTGCCATGAGATGTGGTGTAGTTTGCAGACATGGATTGCATCTGGCATTGCTATGGCTCTGGCGTAGGCCGGCAGCTGTAGCTCTGATTTGACCCCTAGCCTGGGAACCTCCATATGCCACAGGAGTGGCTTAAGAAAAGGCAAAAAGACAAAAAAAAAAAAAAAAAAAAAGAGAGAGAGAGAGAGAGAAAAGAAAAAAATAAAGAAATAAATACATAAATGCGTAAAAGCAAGCTCACAGATTTCAAAACCAATCTTATGGTGACCATAGGTGAAATCATTAAGTGGGGATAGAAGAATTGGGAGAGTGGAAATAAAATACATACACTACTGAATAAAAGAGATGATTAACGAGAATCTACTGTACAGCACAGGAAAATATGTTCAATAGTTTTTAATAACCTACATGGAAAAAAAGACTGCATATATTTATATGTATGACTGATTCACTTTGCTGTACACCTGAAACAAATACCACATAGTAAGTCAACTATGCTCCAATAAAATAATGTTTCCAAAAAAATGCAACACTTCCCGTCGTGACTCAGCGGAAACAAATTGATGAGCATCCATGAGGATGCTGGTTCAATCCCTGGCCTCGCTCAGTGGGTTAAGGAACCGGCGTTGCCGTGAGCTGTGGTGTAGGTCGCAGACATAGCTTGGATCTGGTGTTGCTGTGGCTGTGGTGTGGGCTGGCGGCTATACCTCTGATTCAACCTCTAGCCTGGGAACCTCCGTATTCCGAGGGTTCAGCCCTAAAAAGAGGGAAAAAAAAGTGGGTGTTTAAGATTTACTTCCCAAGATCCTTGAGTTATGTTTTCTTACCATTCAGATCTGGACACACAGTCCCAGGGTGCCCCACCTGCTACCCCAGGACCACTACCCATCCAGGACAGCCCTTCTCTCTCCAAACACTGTTTCACTTTCCCCAGAGCATTAATCACCCTGAAAAAAGATCAGTGACTTGTATGTTTATTTCTCTCTCTCCAGAAAAGTAAGTTCCATGAGGTCAGGGATCTTGACCGTTTAGTCTTTTTTTTTTTTTTTTAAATTCATTTATTTTATGGGCTGCTCTCTCAGCATATGGATGTTGCAAGGCTAGGGGTCGAATCGGAGCTATAGCTGCCAGCCTATGCCAGAGCCATAGCCATGTGGGATCCAAGCCATGTCTGCAACCTACACCACAGCTCAAGGCAACGCCGGATCCTTTACCCACTGAGCGAGGCCAGGGTTCGAACTCACATCCTCATGGATGCTAGTTGTATTTCTTTCAGCTGTGTCACAACAGAAACCAATTGTTTTCTCTTTCAATTCCAACAACAGTTCTGTCAATTACATCTTACAAGCCCTATTTATGGACGGGGACACTGAGGTTCAGAGAAGTTACTGACTCCCCTCCCCCACTCCATCACATGGGTCAGAAGTGGTAGAATTGGGGCTTGTTCCCAGATTTGATTGAATCAGGAGCCACCCGATGAGGCTACTTATCTGTGAATTATTTCCTCTCTGTGTTATATTTTACAAACTATTTTTTTTTCACCAGAGAATCTCATTAATTTACTGTCCTGATGGAACTATCACTAACCCCACTTTACAGATGAGAAAACTGAGGTCTGCAGAGGGTTTAAGTGAGTCACCCATGATCATCAAAGCCCAAGAGGGGAGGTGGGGGCGTCAGTTACCTCTGTCCACAAATTTCATTCTTTTTCCCATCCTGCTGTTCTGTTTTCTGTTTCCTTCCCTCGCCTACCTGTCAAGTTTCCTCTTCTTTCCTGATGAAGTAGCAGCTCTCCCAGGCAGACACATCAGGACAAGGAATAGCCCACCAAGGAGCATCCCAGCAGAATTGCTCCCCGCAGGAAGCTGTGCCTGGCTTCTCCCTGGCAGCTCCATCAAGCCAAGGCCTCCCGTTGGCCCTTTCGTGCTGAATTAGGAAATGATAAGATTAGAATAGTCTAGGAGAAGGGAAAAGGGATTAGCATTTCAGCGCTCCAGGGCTGTGAAACAATCAGTAGGAATCTTGGTTGCCAAGGGGGGGGAAGGAAGTGGGTTGGACAGGGAGTTTGGGGTTGGTAGACACAAAAGATTACATTTATGTATTTATCCTGTAAGTCTTTTTAGGACCTCCCCGGAAGCATATGGAAGTTCCCAGGCTAGGGGGTGACTCTGAGCTGCCGCTGGTAGCCTACACCACAGCCACGCAACACCAGATCCAAGCCGCATCTGCAACCTACACGGAAGCTCTCGGTAACGCTGGATCCTTTAACCCACTGGGCAGGGTCAGGGATCAAACCAGCATCCTCATGGATACTAGTTGGGTTCGTAACCCACTGAGCCACAACGGGAACTCCCTGATTGTTAGGTTTTTTTAAACAATGTGCTTGAAAGCAGAGTCTTTGCTTGATGCTGCCACCTTCTACCCTAGAAATCGGCTTAGAGCTGGGCACACAGTAGACCCTCAGTTAATGGCAAATTGTATCACGTCTCTGTCTTCATTTTACAAGAGAGGAAACTGCGGCTCTGAAAGTTTGGGCCCCTTACCTAAGGTTGCCCAGCAGAGCTGGGACTTCAGCCTATCAGCTGCCTGACACAGAGCCTCACTTGACCTGCCAATCTGTCAGCTGAGGCGAGGTCTGGGGTCTGGGGAGAAGGAGGGAGCCGCGCTGGGCATTTCAACTCCTGGGGAAATAAATGGGGGTTGTGAAAGTTGGCCCATCTCTGCTCCATCACCAGCCACTTAAGAGGCCAGGCTCCTGAGAGCCACTCTCAGCGGTGGGGGACAGACCAGACCGATGGTCCCTAAAGACCCATCTCATTATCCCAGGAGCCAAATTGGGACCCTCGGAGAGGCTAACTGGCCCATAAATAAACCCCACTAATTTGGCAACTGAACAGGGCAGAGACACTGACTGAAGGCCAGGGAACTGGGGCTCCTGACGCCCTTCCCTCTGGGCTCATGGTCATGCTCAGAAAATAAACAGAGCCCTCCCCATGGCGCCAGAGAGCATTTGCGATAATGAAGCGTAACTGTCTTAAGTGAGTGCCTGACGATCTAATGAGCTGTTAAGCACAGTTCATTGTGCTTCTCCATTTGCAGGCAGTGAGTGGGCCCTGGTCAGTGGCAGGAGGGGTTTGG
The DNA here is from genome assembly GCF_054392235.1 of Sus scrofa. Taxonomy (NCBI): domain Eukaryota; kingdom Metazoa; phylum Chordata; class Mammalia; order Artiodactyla; family Suidae; genus Sus; species Sus scrofa. The sequence goes on from NC_139385.1 coordinate 20,190,810, forward strand.
AAGACCAGCTGCAGATACATCTGGAAAAATGCAGTGGGTTACTGCATGTGCACGAGCACCTGTGCATGAAGTCAGCTGCAGCCGGGCTGTGCCTCTGCAGACACGCGGACAAGTGCAGGCGTGTGTCTGCAAGCACGTTGGAGCACACGGAGGCATGTGGTGCGTGCATGCTTGTGAACAGTCATTGCCCGTGGATGTGCACACCTGCGCAATTACACCTGTCCCTGCAGGCTTGTTCTGTTACCCACTAGGCATCCACACTCTAAGACGTGACTCCTAGGAGTTACTCAATAAAAATAGGCTGTCAGGGGGGTTCCATGGTGGCTCAGGGGTAAGGAACCTGATTAGTATCCATGAGGACCTGGGTTCAATCCCTGGCCTCACTCAGTGAGTTAAGGATCCGGTGTTGCTGTGAGCTGTGGTGTACGTTGCAGACACAGCTCAGATCTGGTGTTGCTGTGGCTGTGATCTAGGCTGGCAGCTACAGCTCTGATGGGACCCCCTAGTCTGGGAACCTCCATATGCCTCGGGTGTGGCCCTAAAAAGAAAATTGTAATAATAATAACAAACAGAGAGGGTAGAAGTATTTCTAAACAGTAGGAGAAGGTTGAACATTCTCAAAGCCATTACGTAGCTAAAGATGTCTGTGAAAAGTATTTTTCTTCTCTGATCCTTGGTCTCTGCTTGTCAAAGGAAGGCTTCAATTAGCATAGCAAGCAGGAGGATGATGGGAGTTTATACCTACAAACTTGTTTATACCTACAAGTTTATACCTTTTCTTGTAAGAGGCAAGGCCATTCCCTGAGAGGGTGTTGGCTGGAGAGCCGAGGAAGAGGATTTGAGGACAGGTGGCTAAATCTTGGAGGATTTTCCCACCATAAATAAGAAGGCAGGATGGCCCAGGTCAATAATAGGAGTCCCGAGGTGCCCTGGGCCTGGGTAGAATCTTACCCTAAGAATCCATGGGCTGGAGGCACCCCCCCCCCTTCTCAGATGCATTTGGAGCTCTACAAAAAAAGACAAGGGGAGTTCCCATCCTGGCTCAGCAGGTTAAGAAGCTGCCTAGTATCCAAGAGGAATCGGGTTCCATCCTCGGCCTCGTTCAGTGGGTTAATGATCCAACATTGCCATGAGCTACGAGATAGGGTTTGACTGCGCTGTAGGCTGGGAGCTCCAGCTCTGATTTGATCCTTAGCCTAGGAACTTCCATATGCTGCAGGTGTGGCCTTAAAAAAAAAGAAAATAAAAAAGACAGAGAGAGAGAGGCGCCTCTTTCAGGGGTGGGGCAGATGGGATGCTGATGGGCAAGTTCAAGGTGAAAGTGAAGGAGGATGACTTCAAGGAAGAAGGGGCGGGGTTAGAGACTGAGGTCTAGGGCAATGAGGGGTTCTTTCTAGGGGAAGAGGCGAGCTTGCACCTCTTTGATAATCTTCTAAAAATCACAGGCTCTTTCCCTGCAGAAATGCCCCGATCCCATTCTTTCAAAGAAGATGCACAGATCCGGAAGCTCCTGGACCAGCTGGCCCCTGATGCGTAGGATACTGGCTGGCTGGCAGATCCCACCGTAGCGAAGCCCGGGCTGCGAGTGGAGGGGGGGAGAGCAGGAAGCCAGAGTCCAAGTCCTTGGTGAAGACAAGGCTGTGATGAGGAGATGAAGTGACAAGGAGGCAGAGGATGTTGCCGTGGGGCCCAAGGCCAAGACGCCTGGCTGGTTAACAGGCCTCACAGGTCAGAGCAGAGCCCCGATACAGAGTTTTCCTGGTAGAATTGCCGAGAAGCATGGGCCTGACGTATTTACAGCTGCCTTGTATGTGTCTCTCTCTCTCTCTCTCTTTTTTTTTTTTTTTTTTTTTTTTTTGGTTTCTTTTTAGGGCTGCACCCAAGGCATACAGAGATTCTCAGGCTAGGGGTCGAATCAGAGCTGCAGCTGCCAGCCTACCCCACAGCTACAGCAATGCCAGATTAAGGCCAAGTCTGTGACCTATCCCAGAGCTCATGGCAACACCAGATCCTTAACCCACTGAGAGAGGCCAGGGATTGAACCCATGTCCTCATGGATACTAGTTGGGTTCATTACCGCGGAGCCATGAAGGGAACTCCAGCTGCCATCTCTTGGTCTGTGGGTATTAGAGAGAAAGATGAGACTCACGAATAAGTCCCCAGGATCTCTTTCCTACAGCTGCTGCCTTCTCATTTTTCCTTTCTTTCTTTCTTTCTTTTTTTTTTTTTTTTTTTAATTCCTGTTACTTCTATTCCAAGATCTGCCTCCAGCTGTCTGTCTGCCACCTTGGAGTGCTTGAGTGTCCTTATCCAGCTCCCAAGACAGTTCTCCCATCTTATCCCTCTTCCCTGGAGTCTCTGAGCATCCTTTTGTCCAGGGCTGCCTTGTCCCTCACCTTCTCCCTGGGGGACCCTATGGCTGCTGCGCTCACAGCCTCAAATCCCTTTGTCCTTCCTGCCTCCCCCCATTTCTCTTTACTCCGCCCACCTTCCCATAGCGCATCCAGACACACCTAAGAATCTATGGCAACGGATGATGGTTCATTTTTCTTCTCACTTCTTGCAGCAGCGCCAAGCTGCTCCGTGTCCTGAGCATTTTGAAAGCTAAATGTTGATCATTCACCAATGACCCACAGGAGCAGAACATGGGGTGAAGCTCTTCCATCAACCTGGCCATTGACAGCAGATAAGCAAGCCTTTGCCACTGAATGGACAGCATCAATGCCCATTATGCATCATCCTGGAGTTCCCACTGTGGCTCAGTGGTAATGAACCTGACTAGTATTCATGAAGACACGGCTCTGATCCTTGGACACATGGGTTAAAGGAGCCGGTGTTGCCATGAGCTGTGGTATAGATTGCAGATGCAGCTCAGATTCTGCATTGCTGTGGCTATGGCTTAGGCCAGTGGCTATACCTACAATTCAACCCTTAGACTGGGAACTTCCATGTGGTTCAGCCCTAATAACAAAAACAACAACAACAACAAAAGACCATCTTCCTGAATTTCCCTGCTGCACTGTCAGAGACCTTCCATCCAAAGTCTTGAAAGAGCTAGGATCTGAAAAAGAGAAGAATGAGCCAGGGAGTTCCCATTGTGGCTCAATGGGTTAATAACCTGACTAGTATCCATGAAGATGTGGGTTTGAGCCCTGGCTTCTCTTGGTGGGTTAAGGATCTGGTGTTGCCGCAAATTGCAGCGTAGGTCACAGATGTCACTCAGATCCAGCCTTGCTGTGGCTGTGGCATAGGCTGGCACTTGCAGTTCCTATTCGACCCCTAGCCTGGGAACTTCTGCTTGCCACAGGTGCAGCCCTTTAAAAAAGGAAAAAATAAATAAATAAATAAGGAGCCAGGAATCTGTGGGTACCACAAGAGTGAAGATGAGGAAGCATGTGGGCTTCTTGTCTCTGTCCCAGGAGGATGTGGTGAATTCAAACATGGGTCTTAAACCTCCAGTGGTTCAGGCACGGTCCTGCGAGCACCTGTTCTTGCCACCACTACTTTGCACACTGTTCACACCCAGGACATATCGTTCTGAATTATAACTGCCTCTTGACCAGTCGGTTTCCTCATTAGACCTTGATCTCCCCTTGGGAATGTATTTTGTTCACTGTTGTATCTCCATTGTCCATCAGAGAGCCTGGTGTGTGGTAGGATCTCAGAGAGAGTTTGTTGATTGACTAAAGAATGGAACAAATGATGATCCATAATTCATAGACCGATAATGCATGCAGAAGCATTTGTCAGGTCTCCAAGGACCATTTCATTTAAAATCTGCAAGTGGCTGGAATTTATGTCAACTATGTTGACCAAGAGAGCTTATGTATTCAGTATCTACTATATGCCAAGTTCAAGGTGCCAAACTGCACAATGAGTGCACCAAAGTCTGGAGCATGTAAAGAACTGCCAAGCAGTCTGAATTTCAAGTATTCTTGCACAACACATTTCAAAGCCAGGCTTGGAATATGGGCCTGATCTGGAGTGCACGAATCATAGAACCCAACTTGGATTAAAAATGTGGGCCATAGTCTCCAACCTGATCTGAAAAAGTCTTAGGCCTTTTTCTTCCTGGAGAAATGTTTATATTTTCTTTTCTTTTTGTCTTTTTGCCTTTTCTTGGGCCACTCCCTTGGCATATGGAGGTTCCCAGGCTAGGGATCGAATCAGAGCTGTAGCCGCTGGCCTACGCCAGAGGCACAGCAATGCAGGATCCGAGCCGCGTCTACTCTCATGGCAATGCCGGATCCTTAAGGAAGGAATCGAGGTCAGGAATCGAACCCGCAACCTCATGGTTTCTAGTCGGATTCGTTAACCACTGCGCCACCACGGGAACTCCGAGGAATGTTTATTTTTATTGTTCCCACTGTGTCTTGAATGAGGAAGTCAGCAGAAGCTGGAGTTGAAAGACCACTTTACCTAAACAGTGGGGCATTTCTGCCACTTTGCTGAGCAGAATGATTCAGCACTAAGATAAAGCCAGTTGGGATCCTAACACCACCAAAAAAGTCACTGCCACTTTTTCAGTGTGCATCACAAAGGACAGTATCAGAAGCAAGGAGGAGGAGCTCATTTGTGACTCCAGGTCATCAGGGGCTGCTGGGAAAGAAATCAGGATTAACAGACCTAAATGGCAAAGACCTTGCAGCACATAAAGGACCCAATGGGGGATTAAGTCAAGATCAAGGCCCAGGCGGACAGCAGACAGTGGGACATGGGAAATAGAGGCTTCAGGCTCATCAACCCCAGTGCAAGGCCAAGACACAACAGGGAGATGGGTGACAATGGAGGACAGGCCAGTAATAGAAGCGTTGGCTGGATGTCATAGGCTAGATGAGCGCCTGGAAAATTGGAGTCAGGCAGACCAGAGATGGGATCCTTACTCCATGTCATTCCCGCTACGAAAATCCTGGTCATGTTATTAGCATCCCTCTTAAAATGGATATAAGCACATTTTCCATGAGAAGGAAATGAACTCAACATAGGAGAATCCTTAATTTATTCATTCCTTCATTCAACATATTTATGATCAGGGATAAGGATTTCTGATTTTTTTTTTTTTTTTTTTTTTATGGCTGAAGTTGCAGCATATGGAAATTCCCAGGCCAGGGACTGAATCTGAGGTCCCAATGAGATCTGCACTGCAGCTGCAGCAATGCCAGAGCCTTTAGCCCACTGCACAGGGCCAGGGATCAAATCTAAGCCTGCGCCCTGTCTGAGACGCTGCAGTCAGATTCTTAAGCCACTGCTCCACAGCAGGAATTCCATTGCGATCCTTGTTGCGTGTTTGCTATGCCCTGGATAATGTGTAAAGCGCTTCATAGGTATTAACTCTTTCAATCTCTAGAATAACCCTATGAGATAAGTATTCTATCTCTAGAATAACCCTATGAGGTAACTTCAGGAGTTCCCATCATGGCTCAGTGGTTAATGAATCCGACTAGGAACCATGAGGTTGCGGGTTCGATCCCTGGCCTCGCTCCGTGGGTGATGGATCCGGCGTTGCCGTGAGCTGTGGTGTGGGTCGCAGATGTGGCTGGGATCTCACGTTGCTGTGGCTGTGGTGTAGGCCAGCAGCTACAGCTCCGATTCGACCCCTAGCCTGGGAACCCCCATATGCCACGGGAAGTGGCCCTAGAAAAGGCAAAAAGACAAAAAAAAAAAAAAATTGAATTGAACTGAGTAAAGACTCTTCCAAATGAAGGCGCCAACAGGATGATGATTTAGAAGAAAAGTGTCCCAGAAAAAAAGGAACAGCAGGCATGAAGCTGAGGCGCATCAAGGAACAGAAAGAAAATAGCCATCCTGGTAGAGGTGAAGTGCAATCTCACTGAGGTTTTGACTCGCGTTTCCTTGATGACTGGTGATGTCGAGCCTCTTTTCACGTACCCATTGGCCATTTTTATATCTTTGAGGAAATGTCTCTTCAAATCCTGTGGGTGAGGAGATGGAGAAGTTGAAATCCTTGCGCTTTACTGATGGGCATGCAAAATAGTGCAGCCACTATAGAAAACAGTTCGGAGTTTCCTCGATTTTTTTTTTTTTTTTTTTTTTTTTTTTGCCATTTCTTGGGCCGCTCTTGCAGCATATGGAGGTTCCCAGGCCAGGGGTCTAATCAGAGCTGTAGCCTCTGACCTATGCCACAGCCACAGCAATGAGGGATCCAAGCCGCATCTGTGACCGACACCACAGCTCACAGCAACGCTGGACCCTCAACTGACTGAGCAAGGCCAGGGATCGAACCTGCAACCTCATGGTTCCTAGTCGGATTCGTTAACCACTGTGCCACGATGGGTACTCCTTTTTTTTTTTTTTTTTTTCAAAATAGAAATACCATATAATCCAGCAATCCCATTTCTAGGCATTTATCCAAAAGAATTGAAATCAGGATATTGAAAAGATAGTAGCACTCCCATGTTCCTTGCAGCACTATGCGCCGTACCCAAGATGTGGAAATAACCTAAATGTCCACAGACAGAGGAATGCATAAGGAAAAATGTGTCATATACACACATACAATTAGCCTTCAAAGAGGCAGAAATCCTGCCGTATGCAACAGCATGGATGAATCCTGAGGACATGATGCTACGAGGAAGGAGCCAGTCGCGGAGGATAAATGCTGCAAGATTCCACTTTCATGAGGTATCTAAAACACTCAAACTCATTGAAATGGAAAGCCCAATAGCAATTGACCGGGGCTTGGGGAAGGGGGAAGTGGGGAGTTGTTCATCAGTAGGTATCAAGTTTCAGTTACACAAGTTGAATAAGCTCAAGAGACATGCTGTATCAGAGTTCCCATCGTGGCTCAGTGGTTAACGAATCCGACTAGGAACCATGAGGTGGTGTGGGTTCGATCCCTGCGCTTGCTCAGTGGGTGAAGGATCCATCGTTGCAGTGAGCTGTGGTGTAGGTAGCAGACGCGGCTCGGATCCTGCGTTGCTGTGGCTCTGGCGTAGGACAGTGGCTACACCTCCGACTGGACCCCTAGCCTGGGAAACTCCATATGCCACGGGAGTGGCCCAAGAAAAGGCAAAAAGACAAAAAAAGAAAAAAGTTAATGGGTAGATCTCATCTTAGGTGTTTTTACACACACACACCAATAGAGAAGCCGAACTAGAGTGAACACAGGTAAGAAAACAGTGGTCAAATCGAGTAGGTCAGGACAAGTGGTTGGATGGTCCTGATAAAAAGGGTTGTTTTTTTTTTTTTTTCTAAATGTCAAGGAAATACCACTTGAACAGTCTTTAAAGGAGAATAGAAAGATCCAGTGTGTTCCTTTTAAAAGATCACTCTGGCAGATGTGTCAGGAATGGATCAAACTCCTGCCTGGCAGAGATGAAGCACTCGGTAAACGTACGTTCCCTCCACAGGCTAGGAGGCCCCCGGAGAAAGAGACTAGGACGCTAAAATTCAGTGCAGTAAGTCCACACTCAAAGTCCTCTCTCCTGCAAGAATCGGGGAGGCTGTAAACCCCTGTAGGGAAAAACGACTTTGAGAGTATTTTGTTTGGTCCTGCGCTTATAGTCTTTGGCCAAGACGTACCCTCTGTTCAGACGCCTCTTTCCTTGGTCCATCCTGGCTTTATGCAGTGTGTATCTTATCATCTAAACAAGCAAGTCCTTTCAGAGCAATATTCATGTATTAATAACCCAAGGGGTCCAATCGGTTTGGCAGAGGTCAAAAGTAGTGGTGACTTTGTGCCCACTGACCAGTCAAGGCATCTCTAATGTCTGATCAAAAGAGGTTGGCTGCTGAGACATGATTCCTTAATTGTGGCATCTGAAACTGTTTTCTGCCCACTTGGGACCAGGAGGACTGACTCATCCTTTTGGTTGCCAGAAACAAGGATGACAAAACCAAAATTCTTGTCTTTAAAGAAAGACAAGTGTTGGATTTAACAGGAAGCAGTGTCTTCCATGAGAGAAACAAGGCATGTTAGCAATGGTCACCCCAAAATGCTGGCCATTCCACTCCACATACAGTATCTTCATACCATTTTCTTTTCTCTCACTTTTGGGGAGATGCCCAAAGACCCAGAACGGGACCTGGTAAAGGTCTGAGCTCAATTATGTGCTCAGAAGCCACTCAGAGATGTTGGTTTTCCAAACAAGGGTCCCTCAAATATCTCTGGGTCTCTCTGTTTCATAACATCCAGGCAGGCTGGGTTTGAAGCCCATGATGGGATGGAGTCTTGATTGGTAAGAGTCCATCAGTGGCTGCCATTGCAAACCTGGATGATATCAGAAGCTGAAAAATGGTAACACAAAGCAGGTACCAAATATCAGTGAGGGTCTCCTGGTGAACAGGGTAAAACAAAAACATTTGTGCAAAACCCTTTCTCCAAAGCTCTAAACCGTTACACTCCTAAGTCAAACAACTTCAAATAAATAAAATACAATCTAATGCCCAAGCCAAGAAGGATGATTCTCAAGTAAACTGGAGAGGACGAGGGACCTTCTGGGCTCAGTGCAGAGCAGGATGTGAAACTCTGAGGCTGAGAGGCTGATGTTCTCAGAAAAACGGTGGTCAAGGCTGCAGTATCTGTGCCCTGCAAGGAGAAGGAATGGGGGTCCTGGGAAACATTAGGGGGCCAGGGAAGATGCTAAGTCTGGATATAAGGAGGAGACACTGCCTTCCAGCCCCGGGACAGAGCCCAGAAGTAAATGTCTTCCCAGGGAGCTGAGAGAAAGCAGTTATTCATGAAGTGTTGGGATCCCGGATGAGCATGGGATGTAGGTGATAAATCCGAGTGCGAAATCTTCACATGGAATAGAAACTCCAAGGCCTAAAATTAAGGCAAAAGCTAGCCAGGGACAGGGCAATCTCTGGCAGAGGCAACTGCGAAACCAGACTGTGGCATTCCTCCCAAACATACATGCGCACAGCTGTGGAGGACAGCTCCCCCTGAAAGTGGGATCATGGGCAAAAGTGACAAAATAAATTGTATTACAAACTACATAGTCTGGGAGTTCCCGTCATGGCGCAGTGGAAACGAATCCGACTAGGAACCATGAGGTTGTGGGTTCGATCCTTGGCCTCACTCAGTGGGTTGAGCATCCGGCGTTGCCGTGAGCTGTGGTGTAGGTCGAAGATGCGGCTCGGATCTGGCATGGCTGTGGCTGTGGTGTAGGCTGGCGGCTACAGCTCCGATTAGACCCCTGGCCTGGGAACCTCCACATGCTGCGGGTGCGGACCTAAAAGACAAAAAGACCCAAAAAAAAAATTACATAATCTAATATATGGCACAAATGAACCTGTCTACTAAAAAGAAACTCATGGATGTGGAAAACAGACTTGTGGTTACCAAGGGGGAGGGGGAGAGCAGGGGAGGGACTGGGAGTTTGGGGTTAGTAGATGCCAACTATTGCAATTGGAGTGGATGAGTGATGAGATCCTGCTGTATAGCCCAAGGAACTATATATGCTCACTTATGATGGAACATGATGGAAGACAATACGAAAAAAAGAATGTGTATGTATATATATATATATATGTATAACTGGGTTACTTTTCTGTACAGCAGGAATTGCCAGAGCCTTGTAAATCAGCTATAATAAAACCATTTTTTAAATAAACTACATAGGGACTAAGGGAATTTACAACCAAAGAGACACTTGCTGAAAGAATCTCTACATGCTATAACCTGGCATGAAGAAAATTGAATCTAGGTAGACGATGAAAAGAAAAGAAACAAATGAAGGTAAAGACAAAAGAAAGTAAACATAGTCCCTTCTTGGCTAGAGCGTTGACAGGTTCACAAGTGAACACAGCTCTGGCTCTGGGATGCATAGAGGCAGGTGGGCGTGGGGTGGGTACCACGGGAAACAATAGGAGCTGTGTTTCCAGCTACACTGTCTCTCTTACCTTGGACAGCTGGCTATCCTCTGTCTCTGTTAGGAGAAGCTGCTCCCAGCCTTCCCAGATGATACAAAGTTTCTTCGCAGCATCAGAAGTTAAGTGTGTGGGTACCAGAGTGAGGAGACAGGAAAAGAAAGCCAGCTTTTTTCAAAACACTACAGCATCCTCATGGGTGGCCCAACCACTTGCTCCACCAAACAGACCTCCTTGTGGCTGGCCCATGAAGAAGCTTAAGGATGTCAAGAGCCTTTGTTTCTTTCTTTTTTTTTTTTTCTTGCTTTTCACTGCAATATCTGCTAACTTAAGCATGGCCTCCTGCGTAGCACACGTGAGCCGGCGATGGCAATGTCATGTCAGCACTCACTGGTACCTTTGGATGTGAACCTGTTGGCAAATTACAACCTGTCACTCTCAAATGAGTGAGCTGAGATGGAAATGTCAAGTCGAGCAGATGCCTTTTTTTTCCTTTTTGCGCTACAATTCAGGGAGGTGGCACAGATATGATGTACATGCTTAATGGTGGAGTTTTCAATTCAATAGTCGAAAGAGGGGAGAGGCAGAAAGAGGGTGACAAAAGGATTTTCATGGTTTATTGAGCAATCAAAGTGGGCCGGGTAAGAGGAATAGCACGGACTGGCGAGATCAGCTCTTCAATTAGGGAAGATGCAATAAAAGGACCAGAGCTTGGTTTCAAAAGCAGCCTAGCAAGGATGCAGGAAATCCTAGCAACCGTAGCATGCCTGCAGGAAGCGCACCCCAGGTCAAACCATGTGTTCTGATTACCACAGCTGCTCCGGGGAACTTGAGAGCAGAAGCACGGTGACGCATCTGCAGAAGGGACCATGGTACCTTGTGAGGACAAAGTCCCTCTGGGTCCCTTTCGAGTCCTGTGATATTGAGACTTAAAAGAAAGCAATTTCTGTGCTTTAAACTCCCTGAACTAAAGAAACTAGGTTCTATTTACAGTTTCTAGCAGGCAAAACATAAGACAGCAATGCTGTTTATTTTCTGAAAGTGTTCTTTCTCCCTGCCCTGGGCCCCAGGCATGTGAAGCAAAATAGAAACACCAAATTACAGTGCACATAAGCCAGCCCTGTGTTAAGGTTCTTGATCCTTCCTGATTCTGGTTCAGCAAGTGGGAGGTTTGGGGTACGGGGGTCACTGAGAACCTTAGAGCTAAGGTCTCAGACTGAAGCACTATTTTTTACCCAGGAAAGCACAAGGTTAGGCTCAAGTTCATAAAAGGGACTATCAAAAGGGTTTGGATGTGCTCTACCAGGCACCCAGATAAAGGACAGGGGATATTTCCAATCATTTTGACCCGTAATTCTCTCTCCTTTTTCCCCCTGCTCTGGGCAGTGTTTTCACAGCTTCCAAAGCATCCTATCTCAGCTTCTCTTTATGCACTTTGACAGCCCAGAAATCATTTGCGCTGGAACCTTTTATCTTTCCCCTATTTGATGTGAGTGTTGAGAAGACATATACGTAGTAAAAACAGCAGCTCACATTTATTGAACACTTACTGGGAACCAGGGATTAGCTTACTTAATCTTCACAACCATCTTTGAGGTAAGTACTAACACTTGCCCATATCAACTGTTGAAAGTCTGACGCCGAGGCTCAGCAAGGGGTTGCCCTCAGAGTGGGTCCAGGCAGATGGGCTTCAGAAATGTAGGTTTATCCATCACTCCCTAAGGCGATTATCCATTACTCATCTAAATGGCCAAGTTGATCCGAATGACAATGGCAACTCTTTGTCAGCAGGGGACAAAAGCCATGAAAAGATGATTCAGTTGCCACATGAAACCTTTGAGCAGGAATGCCCATGACTTTGAAGGAAGGTTTCATTTGCAAGGTATCTCTACATCTACCTGATGGCATGCCCTGTTGGGAATAAGGTATGCATTTTCTTCAGCATCCATAACAGACTCCCACACCCCCCGCCCACCCCCAAATAATAGACTTCATTTTTTAGTACAGTTTTAGTTTTAAAGGAAAATTGAACAGATGGTGCAGAGAGAGTTCCGTATACACACCTCACCTCCATTCCACCATCTCAGTGGATCATTGCTCCTAATATGAATACCTTGCATTTGTGTGTTGCTTTTTTTCTTGCTTTTTAGGGCCGCACCTGTGGCATATGGAGGTTCCCAGGCTAGGGATCTAATCAGAACTACAGCTGCCAGCCAATGCCACAGCCATAGCTACACCAGATCTGAGCCGCATCTGTGACCTACACCACAGCTCACAGCAACACTGGATCCTTAACCCACTGAGCGAGGCCAGGGATCAAACCCGCAACCTCTTGCTTCCTAGCTGGATTCGTTTCTGCTGCGCCACAACCGGAACGAACTCCTGTTTGTTGCCTTTGTTACAACTGTCATACGTTGTCTACTAAAATCCTTGATTTACATTAAGGTTCTTTCTTTGTGTTGTACATTTCCATGCGTCTTGACAAGTGCATGACGTGTACCAATATCACGGTGCCATGCAGAATAGTTTCATCGTCCCCCCAAAATGTCCTGTGCCTCATCGCTTCATCCCTCTCTATGCTCTTCCCAAACCCCTGGCAACCACGGATCTTTTTACCATCTCTACGCTCTTGTCTTTTTCCAAAATGTCATATAGTGAGAATCATGTAGTCGCTTTTCCGGACTGGCTTCTTCCACTGAAGAAAAACGCATTTAGGGATTTTCCATGTCTTTTCAGAGCTTGACAGCTAACTTCTTTCTATTGCTGAATAATATTCTATATTACAGATAGATCACAGATTATTCATGCACTTGTTGAAGAGTATCTTGGTGGCTTCCAGATTTGGGCTATTATAAATAAAGCTGCTATAAAGCTGTGCGCAGGATTTCTGCATACATACGTTTTCCACTATTTTGGGTAAATACCTAGGTGCATAACTGCTGCATCATATGGTAAGGCTATGTTTAGCTTTGTAAGAAATTGCCATTCTGTCTTCCAAAGTGACTGTACCATTTTGTATCCTCACCAGCAATGAATAATCTTTCCTGTTGCTCTGCATCTTTGCCAACATTTGATGTTATCATTTTTTTTTCTTTTTGGCTTTTAGTCATTCTAATAGTTCTGTAATGATATCTCCTTGTTGTCTTAATTTGCGATTCCCTAACATAGGATGTTAAGCACATTTTCAGATGCTTATTTGACATTTGCACCTATTTTATGGAGAGATATGTGACAGATCTTTTGCCCATTTTGAAAAATCCATTTGTTAGTTTTCCTAATATTGAGTTCAAAGAACTCATTGTATATTTTGGGTAAAAGTCCTTTACTAGATATGTGTTTTACAGATATGCTCTCCCAGCCTGTGGCTTGTCTCTTCATTCTCTTAAGAGCATCTTTCTCAGAGCACTAAACCTTGATTCTAACCATTTTTTTAAACCATTTTTTTTTTTCCTTTTATAGGGTGTGCGTTTGCTGTTGAATCTAAAACCTTATTAAGAATCCCAAGGTCACCTAGATTCTCTCCTATGTTACCTTCTAGAAATTGTGTGACTTGGAATTTACATTTAATAATCTAATTCAAATTAAATTAATTTTTGTGAAATTTAGAAAAAATATACCGATGTTCAAAAAAAATTTTTAAGGGGCTGCACCCACAGCATATGGAAGTTCCCAGACAAGGGGTCGAATTGGAGCTGCAGCTGCCGGCCTACACCAAAGCCACAGTAACACCGGATCCTTAACCCACTGAGCCAGGCCAGGGACTGAACCCATATCCTCATGGATATTAGTCAGCTTCATTACTGTTAAGCCACAGTGGGAACTCCTAAGATGTTCCAATGTTTTAGCACCATTTGTCTGAGAAGGTGTCTTTTCTCTCTTGAATTGTCTTTGCTCCTTTGTCACAGATCTGTTGGTTCTACTTGTATGGGTCTATTTCTGGATTCTCTATTCTATTCTAGTGACCATTTGCCCACACTTTCATCGATACCATATGTCATGATTATTGCAAGTAGATAATGTCCCCAAATCAGGAGGTGTCTGTCCTCTGACTGTTCTTCTGCAGCTTTGTGCTGACTAGTGCTTTTCCAGATTGACTTTATTTCTGTTTCATTTATTTTATTTTTTTTGGCCATGCCTGAGGCATGTGGAAATTCCTGGGGCAGGGATTGAACTCAAGCCATGGCAGTGGCAATGCTGACTCCTTAACCTCGAGGCCCCCAGGGAATGCTTCCATAGAAACGTCAGCATCAGCTTATCCATATCTACAATAGTAACTTAGTTTTGATTGTGATTGCATTGCATCTATAGATTAAGTTGGGAAGAATTGGTACCTTAGCAATATTGAGTTTTCTTCTTATGACTATGGGATATCTCTTCATGGATTTAATTTTTGATTTTTTCAAATCATAGTTTCATGGTTTTCCTCATATAAACATGATAAATATTTGGCTAGAATTATGCTGAAGTTTTTTGGTTTGTTTTTAGTGCTGATATAACATTATATTTTTGGTTTTAATTTCAAATTCCAATCGTTAATTTCTGGTATCCAGGAAATTGACTTTTATATATTAATCTCATACCCTATAACCTTGCTATACCCTCTTATTCCAGAAGTCTGATTCTTTTATTATTATTATTATTATTTTTGGTCTTTCTGCCTTTTATAGGGCCGCTCCCACGGCATAAGGGGGTTCCCAGGCTAGAGTTCTAATCGGAGCTGTAGCCACCAGCCTACGCCAGAGCCACAGCAACACAGGATCCGAGCTGCATCTGCGACCTACACCACAGCTCATGGCAACGCTGGATCCTTAACCCACTGAGCGAGGTCAGGGATCGAACCTGCAACCTCGTGGTTCCTAGTTGGATTCGTTACCCACTGAGCCACAATGGGAACTCCCCAGAAGTTTGATTCTTTAGGATATTTTACCTAGACAATCATGACACCTGCAAACAGAGAGAATTTTGTTTCTTCCTCTCTGTGTATTTTATTTCCCTTTTTCATGTTCCTACATTAGCTCGAACTTCCAGTAACTGTTAAATAGGAGTGGTTAGAGGGGACCTCATCGCTTAGTTCCTGATCTGAAGAAAGATTTACTTTCTCACCATTACGTATGCTTTTAGCTGCAGGGTTCATTATATTTTTTAAAATCAAATTGAAGAGCATACCCGTCGTGGCTCAGGGGTTAACGAATCTAACCAGAAACCATGAAGTTGCGGGTTCGATCCCTGACCTTGCTCAGTGGGTTGAGGATCTGGCATCACTGTGAGCTGTGGTGTGTCACAGATGCGGCTTGGATCTGGCGTTGCTATGGCTGTGGTGTAGGCTGGCGGCTACAGCTCTGATTTGACCCCTAGACTGGGAACCTCCACATGCTGCAGGTGCAGCCCTAGAAAAGACAAAAAATAAAATAAAAGTCAAGTTGAAGTTTTCTGAGCATTTTTGTTAGGAATGGGTGTTGGATTTTGTAAAATGCTTTTTCTCTTTTTCTGGATATGATCGTATGGTTTTTCTTTTTTTACATCTGTTGATATGATGGGTTGTGCTACTTGATTTTCAATGCTGAGTCACCCTGGTAAGCCTAGAATAAATCTGACTTGGTCATGGTGTATTAATTTCATACATTGTTGGATTCTATTTTCTAATGTGTTAAGGATTTTTGCAACTATGTTCATGGGAGATATTGATGTGTAATTTTCCTTTCTTATAATGGCTTTATCTGGGTTTAGTGTTAATCCCGGACCAGGTAATGCTGGCCTCGTTGAGTGAGTGAGGAGGGGTTCTCTCTGCTTTTAGCTTCTGGAATACATTGTAAAGAATAGCCTTCAGGGAGTTCCCATCTTGGCTCAGAGGTTAACAGACCCAACTAGTATTCATGAGGATACGGGTTCGATCCCTGGCCTTAGCTCAGTGGGTCAAGGATCCAGCGTTACCGTGAGATGTGGTGTAGGTCGAAGACTCAGCTTGGATCCTGAGGTGCTGTGGCTGTAGGCAGGTGGCTACAACACCGATTGGACCCCTAGCCTGGGAACTTCCATATGCCATGGGTGTAGCCCTAAAAAGACAAAAAAAAAAAAAAAAAAAAAAAAAAAAAGAATAGCCTTCATTTCTTCCTTTAAATGCTAGATAGAAGTCACCAGTGAAAACGTCTGTGGCTGGTTCTTTCTTATTCCAGTGATTTTTAACAATACATTTATTTATTTAAGAGAGTTAGGCCTATTTAGATGATCTATTTTTCCTTGCATGAGCATTGGTGGTTTATGTCTTTCAAGGAATTTATTTAATCAAGGGTGGAGGCATAGATATATTCATAATGTTTATTTACTCTCTCTTTTTTTTAAGACTGTACCCACAGCATATGAAAGTTCCCAGCTTATGCCACAGCCATAGCAATGCGAGATCTGAGCTGTGTCTGCGACCTACATCACAGCTCATGGCAACGCCGGTTCCTTAACCCACGGAGGGAGGCCACGGATCGAACCTGTGTCCTCATGGTTACCAGTCAGATTCATTTCTGCTGAGCTACAATGGGAACTCCTATTTACTCTCTTTTAATGTTGCTAGGATCAGGAGCAATGCCCCCCTTTCATTTCTGATATTAGTGATTTGTATCTTCTCTCTGTTTTCCTTGTTACCCTGACCAGAGGTCTGTCAGTTTCACGGACCTTTTCAAAAACCAGCTTTGGGTTTCATTGCTTTTCTCTATGGATTGCCTTGTTTTCAGTTTCATTAATTTCGTTCAAAGTTTCATTCTTTCTTTCTCTTTGCTTTAGGTTGGGATGGTTCTTCTTTATCTAGCTTTTTTTTTTTAAGATGGAAATTTAGAATATCGACTATTGATCATTTTTTTCTTTTCTAACACGTACATTCCTCATTTATATATCAACTTCTGCACTGGCTTGGGGGGGGTGGTTGGCTCAGGGACAGGGAAGTCCCCACCCCCAGTATTCTTGGCTGGATTCTGATACTGCCTGATTCTGCCTTTCTGTAATACTAACTTTGCGGATGAGTTCCAGAACAGAAAAACAGAACAATTGGCTAAAAAAACTGTTGTTATCTTTTGATTAGACTTTGGGGTGCTTCCTTTTATTTTTCATCCTTTGTGATATCTTTTGTTATTGTTGTTGTTGTTGCCTTTTTGCCTTTTCTAGGGATGCTCCCGCAGCATATGGAGGTTCCCAGGCTAGGGGTCTCATCGGAGCTGTAGCCACTGACCTACACCACAGCCACAGCAATGTGGGATCCTTCACCCCCTGAGCGAGGCCAGGGATTGAACCCACATCCTCATGGATACGAGTGAGGTTCATTATCGCTGTGCCACCATGGGAACTCCAACGGAATCTTTTCGTATGTTGAGT
The DNA here is from genome assembly GCF_054392235.1 of Sus scrofa. Lineage (NCBI taxonomy): Eukaryota > Metazoa > Chordata > Mammalia > Artiodactyla > Suidae > Sus > Sus scrofa. The sequence continues at coordinate 20,207,997 of NC_139385.1, forward strand.
TTGTATCAGAATTTCTGTTTTAGGGGTGAGGGGGTCGCTGCTATAGCTAACACCACAAGGGACATCTTCATGCCTGTAGTTCCTTTCCAGGTTGTAGCAATTTCCTTAAATGTAATTTCCATATGTGAGATTCCTGGATGACAGCATGAAGCATTAGGGTATCATGTAAGCTCTTTTATCTCCAATGTAATTTTCAATAGGGTTATATTAATTATCAATATTGCTGGCTATACCTTGCAGCAGCTGTTTTATCATCTCCTCGCCAGCCGTGGCCACAGATATTTTTTTTTTTTTTCCTCCTTCTCCTTGCCTAATGACAGATGCCTTTGAAAACAAAGATGTTTTTTAGCTCCTCCATTCCCTCACCACTGGCGGAGTGAATTTCTCTCAAAAAAACTGGCATATCAAGCCAGATAACATTTCCAATTTATCGCTCCCATGAAAGTGGCTGCAGGATAAGAACAAATACAGTCTGTGTTCCATCTATTCAATTAGAACAGAACAAGGAATTTATTTCAACACGCACAAATCAGCATATCCCATTCGGGTGGAATCCCATTTAGCATTTATGTAAGCTTAATTAAATCACCAATGGGGTTTCTTACAAGGAGAATGGCCTTCCGGAAATCTGCTTGCTAAATACTCTTCCCTCACGGTTGGGGGTCATAAATAAGTGATAGGGGCTGGTTTTCAGAGTCCGTCCCATCCCCTCCAAGTTTCAGATCTCTGCCAGAGCTCTGAGCTTGTAAACACAGGAGTGAAAGCTGGGGTGTCTGGGAGGCGAACATTATGCCGCTAGATTTATCAGCATCAAGCCTCTCTGTCTGCCCTTTCAGGAGGACGCATGGCTTCTAACCCAGGGGCCAAGATGTTCCTACAAAAACAAGCCAGACCTCATCAAAGTGGTGGGTCAGGAAGGAGTGAGAAGGACGCTAATACCAAATATTCCTGTGAAAACCAATGGCTTGCTGGCCCTGCACCCAAGTACGTTTCCAAATGCTTCCCATCTCTCTCTCTCTTTATGCCATCATTCTCCCCATCTCTGTCTCTCTCTCTCTCTCCTCTCCCATCCTTCTCCCTCCCTCTCGCTCCTCTCTCTCTCTTTCTCCTCCTCTCTCCATCTCTCCCTGTTCTTTTCAGTGGACAAGGATCCAGTCCGCATGCTTCCATCACCCAAGCCAGCATGGTACCCTTCTGAGTGCAAGCACGTTCATGGCCCTTTGGGTTTCATTCTTGATCAGCCAAGCCTTTCATTACCTTTCAGATACCCAGCTAAGCTTGACATGGACTCATTGGGTCAAACTCAAGGAGGCAAGGACTGTACTTGCCTAAAGTATAGGGAAGAGAAATCTAAAGATGCCTTTCCTAAGTGCCTGTGTCTCTTGTGTGGAACCCCAGGAATGAATGCATCAGCATAATTACTGAGGAGTGTTCCTTTCTTCTTTTTTTTTTCATTTTTGGGGCCACACCTGTGGCATATGGAGGTTCCCAGGCTGGGGGTCAAATCGGAGCCGCAGCTGCCAGCCTACACCACAGCCACACCAACACAGGATCTGAGCTGCATCTGCTACCTACACCACAGCTCACGGCAACACCGGCTCCCTGACCCACTGAGCCAGGCCAGGGATTGAACCCGCATCCCCACAGATGCCAGTCAGATTTGTTTCTGCTGTGCCACAGTAGGAACTCGTATGTTCTCCTCGGATAGTTTGGGTTTCTGCATCTTAATGCACTTAAGAGGACCCTGCGGCTATGTAGGCCTGAGGGTGAGATCCAACGTATTAACAGAGAGTCAGAAAAAGAGAAGCCTTTTTAAAATTATGTTTTAATTAGTCAAATCTTATTTCCCTAATTTCTTTTTACTGGACTCTCGAGCTCCAAAAATGGTGTGGTCTTTTGGGGGCACCTGCTCTAAAGAAATCCCTTCCCAAGAAGAATGAAGGGAGGAGTTCCCATTGTGGCTCAGCAGCAATGAGCCCAACTAGTATCCACGAGGATGTGGGTTCCATCCCTGGCCTCACTCAGTGGGTGAAGGATCCAGCTTTGCCCTGAGCTGCGTGCAGTGTAGGTCACAGACAGGACTCTGCTCCCCTGCGGATGTCGGCTGTGGGGTAGCCTGGCAGCCGCAGCTCCAATTCAGCTCCCAGCCTGGGAACTTCCATGTACCATGGGTGCAGCCCTAAACAGCAAACAACGAAAAAAAACAAGGAAAGCTGAAAAGGCCTGGGAAGCACCTCATTCATCCCCTCCATTTACACACGAGGACCCAGAAGGGAGGTCACCTTGCCCGGATCACACAGCCAGAGCGGGTCCCTTGGTCCTTATGTCTTCGGCTCCATGTTCCCTGCAGGAGAGCCGTGTAATTTGTCTTCTCTTTGACAGTCAAGGGATGGCATTTCCCTGGGATGGATGAGTTCCGACTCCTGCGATCCTTATTTACAAAGATGCTAACTCCATTTGCTTTGCTTTGCAGGCCTCAGGTGGCGGTGTCGGGGTAGGTTAATAGCCTCTTTGAATATGAAGACCTGTGAATTGGGATGCAGCTGAGTGTCAGAGGAAAATAAATTTGAGAGTGGAACGGAGGGTTGGGATTCTGGTTCTGCCGATTGCTCTGTGTTTGATCTGGAGGAGCTCTACACGCTCTCAAGCCTGTACGGTCCACCATGGCACCCTGGGGGTCCGTGACAAAACCTGACATGTATCAGGTGACACCTGCATGCATTCCAACAGAACTCGTTCTTTTAAAAAAGCCATGGAGGAGTTCCCGGCGTGGCGCAGTGGTTCAGGAATCCGACTAGGATCCAGGAGGTGGCGGGTTCAGTCCCTGGCCTCGCTCAGTGGGTGAAGGATCCGGCGTTGCCGTGAGCTGTAGTATAGGTTGCAGACGCAGCTCGGATCCCGCATGGCTGTGGCTCTGGTGTAGGCTGGCAGCTACAGCTCCGATTAGACCCCTAGCCTGGGAACCTCCATATGCTGTGGGAGTGGCCCAAGAAATGGCAAAAAGACAAAGAAAAAAAAAATCTGTGACCCTAGGAAATAAATTTGTAATGCAGAGCCTCCACGTTATTGTCTATAAAATATGAGTAATAATAGATTCTCCTGGAAGGATTGTCAAGAAGACTGAGTAAGAGAACAGGCCTAGAAGCTGGTACCTGGCAAGCACCTGATTATCCTTCCATGTACCTGTGGGGAGAGGCAGCGAGAGATGGAAAGTTCCCAAGGGGCCATATTTCAAATGACCTTGAATGTTACACTGTGGAATTGAACTTTATTTATTTATTTACTTAGCTTTTTAAGGCCATACCCGTGGCTTGTGGAAAGTCCCAGGCTAGGGGTCAAATGGGAGTGACAGTTGCCGGCCTCCACCACAGCCACAGCCATGCAGGATCTGAGCTGCATCTGCCACCTACACCACAGCTCACAGCAACGCCGGATCCTTCACCCACTCAGCGAGGCCAGGGATCGAACCCGCGTCCTCATGAATACTGGTGGGGTTCGTAACCCGCTGAGCCACAATGGGAACTCCCTGAACTTATCCTTATGCACATCCCATTTTATGGAATGAATTCCAAATGGTGAATGTCTTGGGGAGTTTTTTGGACCACTCAGGAAATGTGTCCAAAATGAGCCTATCAGAAAGGCTTTCTTCCCTCCATCCTTCCTTTTTTCAGCCTTCTTCTCTCCTTTTTTTTTCCTTTCCATCTTCAATCTGCACATCAGATGGAGGGTCTCCGTTGCAAATGTTTTTCCCTTTCGGTGACCAAATTCCTAATAGGCTGTGCCTCCCAGAAGCAAATTCCCTAACCCTGAGTGCATGGCGAACACATGGACACCTTTAAACCCATCCCACTTGGCAGAAAAGCAAAACCCCAGATCTTATTATAACCTCCTGTTCTTTGTCTCTTCTGTTCCTTGTCACCAAGGTAGTTGGAACCTCTGTCTTCAGTCTCCTCCTCCTCCTCCTCCTCACGTCCTGTCTGATTCATGTGTTGATGTCTCGATTCTGAGCCGAGCCAGCTGCTGCAATGAACTGTGACATCACAGGCAGAATTTATGAGCAGCATAAGCATCTGTCAGGAGAAAGTAGGAGAGGCTGGGGTACACTGCACAGGGAGCTAGATTGGCTGAGTTCAGACAGGACAGTGAGTGAGGCCATTGTACACTGTTATTTACTAATAAAAAATAACAATGCACGAAGTGCTTTTGTTTTTTATTTTTATTTTATTTATTTATTTATTTATTTATTTTTTGTCTTTTTAGGGCCACACCCATGGCATATGCAAGTTCCCAGGCTAGGGGTTGAATCGGCGCTGCAGCCTGACGGCCTATGCCACAGCCAAAGCAACATCAGATCCGAGCCACCTCCGTGACCTGCACCACAGCTCATGGCAACACTGGATCCTTAACCCACTGAGCGAGGCCAGAGATTGAACCCGCGTCCTCATGGAAACTAGTCAGCTTTGTAACCCACTCGGCCACAACAGGAACTCCCCTAAGTGCTCTTAAACATATTAGTTTGAATTCTCTTCATATCCCTATGAGGTGTGTATTCTTGTCCCTATGTTATAGAGGAGAAAACTAAGATTCACAGGCATTAGTGGCCTCCCCAGCTTTGCAGAGCTAGTCATGGATACAGTCAGGGTTTAAAGGTAGTGTCTTTTGGAAGAGAAAGTCTGTGCTTTTCAGCTGAACTTTCTCCCATTGGAAGACCCTCCCCTAACAGGAAAAGAAATGAGGGAACTATTTCTTGCACATTCTCAGGGATGAGAACAGGGATCATATCTTATGACAAGTGGAGAAGTGTCTGAGGATTGGCGTGGTTTAGGCGGGAAGCAGGGAGAGTGCACTGGCTGGGACCAGGCAGAAGATTACCCCATAGGTCAGAGCAGATGCTGAGAAATTCAGTCTGGCTGCAAATACTGACCTCAGAGGTGCAAGTGAGCAACAGAAGCCTCGTGTAAAAGTATAAACTTAATTCCAAGCATCTGAGATTGTAGCAGACACTAGTAATGCAGAGGTCAAGTGAGCAGGTAGCCCCACCTCGTGACTCAGTTCTGGGAATAGGAGAAAAGATTAGACTCTAGCCTTGAAAAGGAAAGGTGGCTACAAGCAGGCAGGGCAAGGGAGTCAGCACCTTGGACAGTTGTGGGGGCTATGGAGAAATCTACAGGGTAAGGCAGGCAAAACTTAGGAGCAGGGCTCAATCTCTTTCATGGATGTTCCTCTATTGAGCAGAAAAGAAGCAAAGATGCTATCCACATACTTGAGTGGTTAGTTCAGAGTCTACTAGCAGATAATTGCAATGAAGTGTGACATGTGCTAGCTATCACGGGACAGAATGAATTCCCAAGGAAGGGGTACTGCCTCAGCTTGAAGAGATGGAAGCAAAGAAGGCTTCAGGGAGTGAGTTGTATTCTGCCACTGCAGTCAGGGGAAGAAGGAGGTGGGAGGTAGAGGGAAGTCTGAGCAGAAGGAGAAGCAGATGCAAAGTCTTGAAGGTGGGAAACTGCCCGATGCATATTGAAAATCAGAGTAAGATTATCATGACTGGAGGGTGAAATGCAGATAGGGGTGAGAGGAGAGAGGCGTTTGGAACCAACCAAAAGAAAAGCAAAACCTAAAAGAGCTTTGGAAACCCTGGTGAGGAGTTTGGAAAATTATAAATACCAAGGACCCCTGGATACCTGGCTTTTCTTTCAAAAAAGAGCAGAAAAGATCTGGAAACACCTGGCCCCATGGTGCTATATAACTTGAAGTTGAAAAATGGCTGTCCCATTTAGGATGCTGAATGCACTCTAGTTTCCTATATCTTCCTCCTTCATGCTCTAGTGGTGGGACAGTGGAGTTTTATTTTGAGCATTTATTTCAAGCAGGAGAGGGATATGACCTTATCTTTACAAACATCATCTTGACTTCTAGAGGAAGGAGGGATTGAAGGGAAAATTATCAATTGTCTGTCAATGTTATATAAGTGAGAGATAATGGTGTCCCAACCCACAATGGTGGTGGAGATGGAAAAAAGAATGAATAGATGGATGGATGGATGGATGGATGGATGGATAGAAAGATAGATAGATAGATAGATAGATAGATAGATAGATAGATAGATAGATAGATAGATAGATAGATAGAAGAAAGGAGGAAGGGAGAAAGAGAAAGAGGGAGAGAAAGAGTTTTCAAGGAATTATCTCGCTCATGCAATTGTGGAGGCTGGCAAGTCCAAAATATGCAGGGTAGACCAGCAGGCTAAAGATCCAGGGAAATGTTACAGCTTGAGTCCAAAGGCATATTGGCAGAATTCCCTTCTCCTCATGGGAGGTCAATCTTCTTTCTACTGAGGTCTTCAACTAATAGGATTAAGCCCACTCTCATTACGGAGATTATTTGCTTTATTTAAGTCTACAGATTTAAATGCTGATGTCATCTAAAATATTTTCACAGAAACATCTAGAATAATGTTTGACAAAATATCTGGGTACTATTGCCTAGCCAGGTTGATACAAAATTTACTATCACAGACAGGAATTGTTCAAGCTTGTTAATATCAAAATGCCTATTAGAGATTCAAGAGCATCGTATAGACCAGGGATCAGTGAACCATACAGCCCCTGAGATAAATCTTTCCTGCCACCTGTTTTGATAAATAAAGTTTCATTGAAATACACTCACAGCCATTTACCTACATATTGTCCATGGCTGCTTTCATGCTGCGATGACAGAGTTGTCTCAAATTATCCATGGGCAACAAAAAACTGGCATATGTGAAAAAAAAGAATGTATATAATGACTGCATCACTTTGCTGTACAGCAGAAATTGACAGACCATTGTAAATCAACTATAACAGAAAAAATAAAAAACTTAAAAAAAAAAAAAAAGACTGGCATAAAGATCCAGTTTCCTCTCCCAGGGAGGTTGGCAAGTGCCATAGGGGATGTCAGGGCCCAGTCTCAAGCTGAGTTCAGGGTCAATGTCCAGTCCTAAAAGAGAACTTTGCTTTTGGGCAGGAGAACTAGAATTGAGTATTTGCAGCCATTTGGTCTGCAAAACTGAAAATATTTACTGTCTGAACCTTTATAAGAAAAATGTGCCATCTCCTGATATAGACGATTAAAGATATGTGCCTGGAACTCAACTTCAAGACTGAATTGAGACAGGAAGGTGCAAGAGAGTGTGGATTAGAAATGAGATGAGTATTTGGACAGGTTTCTGAGGTGCTCTGATATTTAGAGGTCAAGCAGAGGGTGTGAGTGCAGAAAGGAATCTAAAAAGACGCAGTCGAGTGAGACTGGAGGAAAACCAGAATATTGTGGTGTCCCCAACTCAGAGAGAGAGAAGTCTTAAGAAGGAAGTAAGTTATGTCAAATTCACATGAAATGCAAAGTAAGATGGGGACCCCTGGATTTGGCAGCATGGTGGAGAGGTGAGCACTGATGAGTTTGAATCAGGACAATGAAGTTGTGAAAAAGAAACTCAGTTGAGCTAAAACGAAAAGGAATTGAAATGTCGGAAGGCTGATCAATCAAGAATCATCAAGAAGTTCCCACTGGGTTAAGAATCCAACTGCAGCTGCTTGTGTTGCTTCAGAGGCATGTGTTCAATTCCAGTGCAGTGGGCTAAAGGATCTGGCATTGCCAGAGCTGCAGCGTAGGTTGCAGCTATAGCTTGGATTCAGTCCTTGACCCGGGAACTTTCATGTGCCATAGATGAAGCCATTAAAAGACAAAAGAAAAAAGGATCAACACACTTTTCAAGGAGATGTGTCATAAAGTAGAGAAGATGGTGCAGGAATTTAAGATTAAAGATTTTTTTGGCGTTCCCGTCATGGCTTAGAGGTAAGAAAACTGACTAGTATCCATGAGGACTCGGGTTTGATCCCTGGCCTCAATCAGTGGGTTAAGGATCCAGCATTGCCCTGAGCTGTGGTGTAGGTCACAGTCGCGGCTCCAATCTGGCATGGCAGTGGCTGTGGTTGTAGGCCGGCAGCTACAGCTCTGATTCGACCCCTAGCCTGGGAACTTCCTTATGCCGTGGGTACAACCCTAAAAAAAAAAAATTAATTAATTTAATATTTTTGTTAAATCATAGCATATACAGAAGACGGCATAAACCATAGGTGTGCAAAATATTTTACACAAAGTTAATATACTTTTGTAATGATGACTCCAATCATAAAACGGAATATTACCAGCATCTCAGAGCCCATTTGTTATAGACAATATATTTTTGTCTCCCCCAAGTTCATATGCTAAAACCCCAATCCCCAGTGTTATGGTTCTGGGAGATGAGGCCTTTGGGGTGTAATTAGGTCATGAGGGTGGAGTCCTCCTGCTAGGATTCTTGTCCTTATAAGAAGAGAAGAAAAGAGAGCTTGCTTATTTCTCTGCCATGTGAAGAAACAAGGGGAAGATAGCAACCAACAAGCCAAGAAGCCAGAATGCAACCATTCTGGCAGCCTGGTCTTGGACTTCCCAGCTTCCAGAAATGTGGGAAATATATTTCTGTTGTTTAAACCATTCAGTCTTTGGTATTTTGTTATGAGAGTCAGAGCAGAATAAGAGGCTTTCCTTGTACATCCTACAGTCTGTGTGGTCATCTGCTCTAGAGATGAAATTCCAGGTTTTGTTTGCTTGATAATGCCTTTATCTCACCTTCTTTATTTGAAGGGTATTTTCACAGGAATTTCTAACTCCTGTCTTTCAGCCCTCAGAAGAAATCATTACAGTTGCTTCTGGATCCCATCATTTCATATGGGAATTGGACCATCAAGTTACTGTTAATCCTTTTAATGTAACCTACCCCACCCCTTACCTTCTTCCAGCTGCGTTTACAATTTTCTCTGTGTATTTCAGCTTTAGTAGTTTTCTTCCAAGTGCTTAGGTTTTATATCTGTTTGTTTGTTAGCCTGCTTGGAGTTTGTAGGGATTCCCAAGTCTATGGGTCTCATCCATTTTGGAAAAAATAAAAAATCTATTTTCACTCTAGTCTCTCTCTGTGTGTGTCTCCCTCTACCTCTCTTTCTTTCCTCTCCTTATGAGAGTCCACGTACACAAAGATGAATCATTTCATTTTGTCCAATATGTTCTCTTAAGATTTTGTCTTTGAGTCTTTTTCTCACTTCTTCATACCGTCTTGTTAATACAGTATTGTTTTTTATAAAGCTCTCTTTTCCAGTTTAATGATTTTTTTCCTTCAGATCAGTTCTAAAATATTACTAAACCCATCCATTGAACTCTTAAACTTGATTTAGTTTCTTTCTTATTTTTCAATTTTTAATTTAATACTTTCAAAATATATATATATTTCAGTTCTCTGGTAGAATGCTCCACCTTCTCACCTGTTCAACTAAACATATTGATCAGAGTTATTTTAATGTCTATGCCCCAAAAGTCCAATATCTGAATCATCTATGACATGTCTCTTTCTATTATAGTTCTCCATGATTTAATTTCTTTATGCGCTTGGTAATTTTTTATTGTATGCTGGACATCGCACATGAAAATCTGTGAGTCTAGGAATGATGTGATTTTCCTCCAGAGTATTTGTTTTAGCTGTGGAGACAGATTGAGATATATCACCTTAATCCAATTAGGTATTGAGGTGATAATAAGCCTGAATTTCAGACTATATCAGGTCCTGTAAGACCAGCAAAAAGAACTTCCAGGCTCGGAAGAGGCGACTCCCCTTAATCACTCACGAGAAGCGGTCTTGATGCAAACAGCAAGAGGATTTTTATTCCAAGCGCGCTGGGGCCCACAGTCATACACCACGCAGGGGTAGAGGACTGCGGCGGCGAGTGTGGAGTCAGGACAGCTTTTATGGGGTTCACAACAAAGCCCGCGCTTCGTGGACCAATTAATTTAAATTGTTTTGGAGTTACACATTTGCGCATGTTTCGGGGTGGGGGAGACATGTTGTCACCAAGATATGTGTATCAACATTTCAACATCTTTATGGCGCAACCAATTTGAGGTTGTTTTAGAGATTAACCTCCTCTCCTTTTATCTTTTGCAAGCAGTTCTACAGAAGCTAAACAAGCAGTTAGAAACTCCCTTTTCTTGTTATCTCAAATAGTTTCAAGAAGTTTCATGCCTAGAGACACGTACTCAGGGCCTATTTTACTTCCGCATATTTTAAAACAGCAAAAAAACCTAACCTTTTACCTATAAGGAACAAACTCTGGAATTCAGAACAATTTTAAGCTTCTCATTAGCTTAGGTTGTATTTTCATCCTTTCAGTCCTATATCTGGTTTACCTTTAATCTCAGCTTATAGCCATTCAGGAGTACCTACGAGAATCCTGAGTGTGTCCAGGTCCCTGAAAAAAAAAAAAAAAGCCTTGCTTCATTTCTAAACCTCTTAACAGAAATTTATATTCAGTTTCTTAATCTTCTCCTGTGATGCTTGTGAATCAGAAAATGGCTCTGTGGGAAAAGTACGACAGAGTTTTAGGCTTACTTCTCACTAGCGTCTTGGTCCCTCAATTTCTGGCTGCTTTCATAACGTGGAATCCCAATTTTCATTTTCTTAATCCCAAGTGACTGCCAGAACTCTGTTTTCTGTTACTTTCTGCTCCAGCTCTTGACATCTTGGCCTTTTGTAATTGACAAGTTTTTAATGATAAAATATACATATAGCATAAATGTTACCATTTTAACTATTTTAAAGTGTACAGTTCAGCATGGTAAGTACACTCCACTGTTGTGTAGCCATCACCACTATCCCATCTCCAGAAATTTTTTATCATCCCAAACTGAAACTCTACACTCATTAAACATAGAACTTCCCATCCCTCCCTTCTCCCATATTTCCTCCAACTTAACAGGAGGGAAGTCTAAGAAGAGGAAACAGGTATAAGGAGATGCGTGGGGAGGGAATGAAAACTTTCCTCCGCTGACATCTGTTTTCCAAAAAGATGGGACGTCATATCATCAGGAGACCAGGAGGCGTGGAGAAGGAGAATGAAAGATCTGAAGGAAGGAGAGAAGTGATGAAATAGGCCTCTGGAGGATAGGAAGTCGTCTTGCTGGAGAAATACCATAGACCAGTCCTGAGCATCCTTATGAGGTGTGTGGTCATGAATTTTAAGTGCAACTGGTTGGTCTGCCGGTTTGATATTTTTCTCAGTAATGTTTAGCTAAGTAGGGAATTAACCATGTGAATGAGATGAAAGGAGAAGGAGAGAGAGGGAGGGAGAGAGAAAGAGAGAGAGGAGGGAGTGACAATGTTTTCAAGGAAGTAATGACAATAATATTCATGAAATATAAGCTGGACGAGGAGACAGAGACAAAACGCTGACAAATGGTAGAAAGATGCTGTGGGTAACGGACCAGAGGATTGTGACCAAGGAAGAATGGTTGTGCCGAGGATTCCGGTGTAGATGAGCAGGAATATTCAGGGATGGTTTAAAACTGAGGTCTTTTAAATATGTTGCAGATGTGCAGAGGAAGTAGTTTTACTGGGAGTGCGAAGTTCAGGGTATGAACAGTGGAGTGGGTGATAGAGGTAGAATAAGAGGTGGTTGGAGGACGGTAAGTCAAAGAAAAAAGGGACGGAATTCCTGTTGTGGCTCAGAAGTAATGAACCTGACTGGTATCCATGAGGATGCGGGTTCGATCCCTGAATTAAGGATTCAGCCTTGCCATGAGCTATAGGGTAGGTCACAGACATGGCTCAGATCCTGTGTTGCTGTGCCTGTGGCGTAGGCTGGCAGCTGCAGTTCCCATTTGACCCCTAGCCTGGGAACCTCCATATGCTGCAGGTGCAGCCCTAAAAAACACACACACACACAAACAAAAGCAACAAAGGGACTCAGTCACTTGAATTTTTTAGCCACCAAGATTGATGTGAAGAGTTGGGATAGGAAGAAAGATTATGAGTCAGGTGCTCCAGTGAATAGAGAAATCCAAGTGGACTCTGTCTTCACTTTCAGATATACATTCTTTCTCTCTCTCTCTCTCTCTCTCTCTCTCTCTCTCTCTCTCTCTCGCTGCCCCTCAACTTTGTTAGAAGAGATCCAAAAACCAGAAGATCAAACTTCCTACCATTTAAAATAGCTTCATGCCACCCTGATCTAATCCTCAGAAATGTTATCTGAATTTCCACGTGTCGCACTTTGAGAAGAGATTCTATATACGAGCAATGTCAATGCTAAACTCCTTTTGGAATTTACCTTGCATCTACTCAAGTTCCCTCTAATTAAAAACAAATCTATTAAGGCCTGGAGAGAAAGTAACTACATAGGAAATGCTGGCTTCCTTCCCAGCACCCATTTATCTTATTGAGAAGTTGGTATGTGGTTTGGGTGGAATTGACTCTACTCTTGCCTTCATCAGCATCATGTCATCCCCCTTGGACATGAGTGCCTTAGTGTTAGGCAAGTACACTGAGTTACACTGGTCAGAGTGAAGCTCAGAACTTTCTGTGGTTGGGAAAGAGGAGTTCTGTCAAACTCGGATGTGAATTCCAGACCTGCTGCAGCTATTTGGCTACGATGAGGACAAAGTCAGACGGACAAACCTGGAGGATGACAGAAATTGGAGAAGAACCTTGATCAAACAATGCATGACACTCAATAACCCTAGATTTCTTTTTTTTTATGAACTCATACAATTCTGTCCATATTTAATCCAGTTTACATTTTCAGTAAGTTACATCTGAAAGCATTCTTACATCCAACACAGAAATATCAGACTTGCCCCCTCCTGTGTCTACATCAGACAGCCAAAGTCAAAGCATCTTCCAGGTGAATGATCGGATTTAACCGAGGCTGAGGTATGACCAAGACACACGCTGATAAGCTCATGGTTGGTTTTCTGCCATGCTTTTGGTGAAAGTTCTCCAATGGGAGTCCTCGAAGAAACCAACTGACTTCTGAGTGACCCGAAGATTTAATCTGAATTTAGACACACCTGTTCTTCTGAACATCATTGTGGCCTGGCCACAGAGGCTCTGGGCTGGTTTCAGGCAAGGAGCAGATATTGTGAAAACACACTTGCCATCATCACAAAGGTCCTTCACTGCATATACAAGCTTCCTCCAACATGATTTTTCATTCAGACCTCTGCTCCTTGATATCAGAGCTGATTTAAGCTGTTGGATTGTGAAACAGAGCTTGCTCCTGATGCCCTAAGGGAACTCAGTGGTGAGACCGCTGGCAGCTGATTAGGTCAGAAATGCAGCCATATTAAACATGCCTATTGACAATCTAACTTGAAAGCTAGGAATTTCCCTTGCCTGTTAGGCTGCTCTAGTTGGCCTGATCGCCATGCGCTCCTAATGAGGAAAAAGACGCAGAAAGAGTTCTTGGAAGGACAGTACTTCCTGCTAAACTGGCAGCTGAGCTCACTGTTGCATAAAGCGCCATCTCATTTACCTACTGGAGGGGACGTTGGTGTTTGAACAGTTGCAGGATCGAAGGAAGGAAATCAGCCTGACTAGTCTTGCCCTTAGAAACCTGGGCTTATTGGACTAAGGAGCACGCAGGACCCAGGATAGAAAGTGTAATCCTCTTTGCCAGTGTTTTACTTAATAAAAAACAATTGCTTTTAGCATCTGATTCCCTCAGCTCCATTTGGCTGCAGGTGTTTTTTTCAAGTTCAACATGCAGCACAGTCCTTCCTGGAAATTAAGACACCAGGTAGGAATCAATCAGCATTTGCATTTGCATTTGCATCATTTGCTGAGAAATAGTATTTTAGATGTAAGTCTACTTTATAGGTTAAGAGGCTAAAGCTGTAAAGTTATCCACAGTCATAGAGCTAATAAATGTTGCAGCTGAAATGTAACCTCAGCCCACCTGAGAGTGAACTCTTTCTCTTATAACAGAGAATCTCAACCCTGGCTGTTCATTGGAATCACCAGGGGACATTTTAAAAAATTACTGATAAAGAGATCCTATCCAAATTTCCACCCAATTCATCAGAATATTTTGGAGTGGGACTCAGACATCAATATTTTATATGATCTCTGCAGATGAGCTTACGTTGCTGCCAGAGATGAGAACAATAGGGCTATTGCAGAGAATCTCAAATTTTAATATGCATCTGCAACCACTATGGAAAACAGTACAGAGGTACCTCAGAAACCTATGATCCAGCAATCCCACTTGTAGGCATATATTTAGACAAAACTTTCATTGAAGAAGATACATGCACCCCTATGTTCATTGCAGCACTATTCACAATACCCAAGACATGGAAGCAACCTAAATGTCCACCAACAGATGAATGAGTTAAGAAGATGTGGTACATATACACAATGGAAAACTACCTAGCCATAAAAAAAAAAAATAATAATGCCATTTGCAGCAACAGAGATGGCACTAGAGACTCTCATGCTAAGTGAAACATGTCGGAAAGAGAAAGACAAATACCATGCTATCACTTATAACTGGAATCTAGTATACAGCATAAATGAACCTATCTACCGAAAAGAAACAAACTCATGGACGTGGAGAACAGACTTGTGGTTGCCAAGGGGGAGTGGGAAGGACGGGGAGTTGGGGGTTAGTAGATGCAGACTACTGCATTTGGAGTGGATAAGCAATGAGATCCTGCTGTATAGCACAGGGAACTATATCGAATCACTTGTGATGGAACATGATGGAGGAGAATGGGATAAAAAGAATGTGTATAAATGTACAACTGGGTCACTTTACTGTACAGCAGAAATTGACAGAACACTACAAATCAACTGTAATAAAAATTTTTTAATATGCGTACTAATTTTGGAGGATTACTGTTAAAAAGGCAGATCCTGATTCAGTAGGTCTGGGGTGGGGCCTGAGGTGCTGCATTACCAAGAAGCTCCCAGGTGATGGTGATGCTAATAACTGAGGACCTTACTTTGAGTGGGAAAACTCTACAACAATGTTTTGCAAAATGTGATATATATAAGCATCACCCAGAATGCTAATAAAGTAGCTCAGGTTTGCTGGTATAGAATAGGACCTGGGCTTCTGTGTTTATATCAAGTTCCCCAGAACCACTGATCTACAACTGATTCTCAAAATTGGCTACACATAGGAATCAGCTGGGAACTTAAAAAGGGGGTGGGGGTAGGGGGAGTTCCCATTTTGGCTCAGCGGTTTAATAACCGGACTAGTGTCCATGAGGATGCAGGTTTGATCCCTGGCCTCACTCAGTGGGTTAAGGATCTTGCATTGCCATGAGCTGCAGTATGGGTCCCAGACACAGCTTGGATCTGGTGTGGCTGTGGCTGTGGCATAGGCCAGCAGCTATAGCTCTGCCCCCTAGCCTGGTAACTTCCGTATGTCACAGCTGTGACACCTAAAAAGACTAAATAAATAAATAGATATAAGAAATGGAAAAAAATAATGATGCCAGGGTCCTGTCCCTAGAGCTTGTTCTTTCATTGATCTGGATTGAGAAAACCACAAGCAGATGCAACATTCTATAAACTTGCCTGCTATAATAAGAGTGGGTTCCTTGGCCAAACCCCAGGCATTCCTTATGATTTCGAATCAATGGGAGGTTAATGTGAGATTCTAAATTTTTAGAAAGCATCACAGGTCCTCTTTGGATGAAGTAAGATTTAAAAATAAATAATAGGTATGACCCCTAAAAGATATTTTATAGGAAAAGTTTTTTGCTTTTCTCTGGGTCTGGGATGAATTTCGTCTCTCTTGCTGAATTGTGGAAATTTGGATTTCATCTTCTAAAATGTAAAAGCTAACCTTTGATTAGTGTTTGGTTCCTGCTATTAATTATAGCTGTTGCTTTGTCTCCAGGCTCCTGGGACCTGTTTCCTTCCCTCATGAAGTGAGGGTTGACCCACTATGCAGCCTCTAAGAATTTTCCTGTACTATATTTTATTTTATTTTATTTATTTATTTATTTTTGTCTTTTTGCTATTTCTTGGGCCGCTCCCTCGGTATATGGAGGTTCCCAGGCTAGGGGTCCAATTGGAGCTGTAGCCACCAGCCTCCGCCAGAGCCACAGCAACACGGGATCCAAGCCACATCTGCAACCTACACCACAGCTCACGGCAACGCCGGATCATTAACCCACTGAGCAAGGGCAGGGACCGAACCCACAACCTCATGGTTCCTAGTTGGATTCGTTAACCACTGCGCCACTACGGGAACTCCCTATACTATATTTTAGAAAGAATGTTAGTGAAGTAGACTCCTGTTGTTTGCCTCCCTAGAAACTCTTCCACATGATTCCAGTAGCAGTCCTTGTTTTCTTTTTTCACCTTTTTTTTTTTTTTTTTTTTTTTACAGCTGCACCTGTGGCATATAGAAGTTCCTAGGCTAGGGGCTGAATCAGAGCTGCAGTTGCTGGCCTATACCACAGCCACAGCCAGGGCAAAGCAGGATCCAAATCACATCTGTGACCTATACTGCAGCTTGTGGCAGTGCTGGATCCTTAACCCCCTGAGCGAAGCCAGGGATTGAACCCTCATCCTCTCGGAAACTAGTTGGGTTCTTCACCCACTGAGCCACAGTGGGAACTCAGAGTCCTTGTTTTCATTTGAGGGTTTTTCTCGCCTCCCATTCTCTGACCTGGCTTCAGAATTTGATACATGTTATTAGTGAGAGTCGTCCAAAGAAACAGAAAGAGGGAGAGAGAGATTATGGGGAACTGGTTCATGTGATCCTAGAAGCTGAGAATTCTCACAATCTGCCATCTGCAAAATAGAGACACAGGAAAGCCAATGGTATAATTTCAGTCCAGGTCCGAAAGCCTGAGAACCAGGGAAGTTGATGGTATAAATGGTCTAAATCCCAGTCTCAGGACAGAAGATGACCTGAGATGTTCCAGCTCAAGCAGTGGAGCAGGAAAAATGGGCGATCGCTCTTTTCTCCACCTTTTGTTCTATTCAGTCCTCAATGGATTGGATGGTGCCCACTGACATTAGACCATAAGCGTTTGATGAGATTCAAATGCTAATTTCACCAAGGATCATCTTCACAGATACCCAGAAACAAAGGCAGTCAAAGTGGCACATGAAATTAACCAAACACTACAGCACATAAATGAGACCTAAGTTGATCAAGGTATCCCACACCCCTGGCCCACTCATTGGTTCCAAGGATGGGCAAGCATGTGACCAAAATAGAGTGAAACAAAACAAAGAAATAGAATCTTTTGCTTCTGGGAGTCAAGAAAGAACTCTTTTCCCATTGGGACTGAACCTGATGGCATGTGAAGAGGAGCCACTGTATTTGTCTTGCTTTCTGAAGAGAGCAATGTCATTGAGCTTGAAAATGAAACCAACATAGTCATAAAACTGAAAGTTCAACGAAGACAAACCAAATCCTGGACACATTGCTTTACACCTGGATCCAGCGGTGCCTGAAGACATCCCCCATGGATTTTCTATAATATGTGTCAATTTGGATTTTGCACAGACCAGTTTGGATTGGGTGCCTTTCCATTTGGAATCAAAAGAGAGTTCACTGAAGTAGTTAGCATTTAAAAGGTGACTCAGGTGTATGCCATAAGAATAGGGAAGCTGACCTAAAACCTCAAAGAATGTATATAAAATTGATATATTAGCAGAAAAAGATACCCCATATAGGGGGTATTTTTCACTGCTTCATAAGGCATGAGGAGGGAAATGAGTGTGGTTTGCAAAGGTAGCTATCTTATGTAAGGACAATTTCCTTTCTCCATCATTAGAAGATTTGAAAAGTTCAGTTGCCAAGGGAGTGGAGGAGGGAGTGGGGTGGACTGGGAGTCTGAGGTTAATAGATGCAAACTATTGCATTTGGAGTGGATAAGCAATGAGATCCTGCTCTATAGCACTGGGACCTATATCTAGTCACTTATGATGGAGCATGTTAACGTGAGAAAAAGTAATGTATACCTGTATGTGTAACTGGGTCACCTTGCTGTACAGTAGAAAGTTGACAGAACACTGCAAACCAGCTATGAAGGAAAAAATAGAAATCATTAAAAAAAGAAGAAAAATTCAAAGCAGTCTCCCTAGAACTGTATTTCCTCACCTTGCATTGTCATCAGACCCTTTAGTGGTCATCCGGTGACTGCAAGGACTATGAATTTTGAGTATTTCTTTGAAAGATTCGCCACAATGTTTTCAAATAATAAAACCACCAGATAACACTTTATCAGTTATTCATGTGGACAAACATTCATTCCCACTAAAGCAGTGGTTTTCAATCAGAGGCTCTTTTACCCCCTGGAGACATGTGGCAATCTCTGGAGACATGGTGGGAGGGATGCCTCTCGCATCTAGTGGACCTGGATTGCTGAGAATGTGGCTGAATAGTCAGTCTATCCTGTCCACGAAAGCTTTCAAAGACAGAAGTGTTTAGCCCCAAATTACAACCGTGCTAAAGCTGAGAACCCTCAGTCAGCTAGAGGTCTGATTATGTTTGCATTCTTCCACCTCGATTAATCAGGGTTCAATCAGCATGGGAGAGGTTCAACATCCAAATTTGTTATCACATTCTACCACATTAGAAAATCCCAGGGCACTATTCAAGATTGCTGAAAATAATATAAAATATTTAGTCGCTTTGTCATGCAGCAAGGAGCGGTGTTGACCATAAATAGACCAAGAAAGCTATTCAGGAACCAAAGCAAATCAGGATACTACTTTCTCTGAGCATCATGCCTTTGGTTGGCTATCTTTCATGGTACCTGTCTTTGGCCTTGACTTGTTCTATCCCTCTATCCTGCTGGCTGGCCAATTCCCTCCCTGTGAGGCCATATTTGTGTGGGTAATGACCACACCCATGGCGCAGCTAACACCGTTACCCTTGGTTCTCAAGACTCTCCAAAAAAAGCCCATCGGCTGACATGACTTAGCAATAACAATGCTTGGAGTTCCTGTTGTGGCATGGTGGAAATGAATCTGATTAGTATCCATGAGGATGAGGGTTCGATCCCTGGTGTGGCTCAGTGGGTTGGGGATCCAGTGTTGCCGTGAGCTGTGGTGTAGCTTGCAGATGCGGCTCGGATCCCGAGTTGCTGTGGCTGTGGTGTAGACCAGTGGCTACAGCTCTGATGGGCCCCTAGCCTGGGAACCTCCATATGCTGAGGGAGCAGCCCTAGAAAAGGCAAAAAAAAGGCAAAAACATACCAACAAACAAACCCAAAATGTGTTCACATGCGTAGTCTCATTTGGTCTGCGGAGAAGCCTCCTTAGACTGAATCTAAAGGTAAGGAGATGGAGGCTCGAAGTGTTTCAGTTCCTTGCCTTGGGTCACACAGCTCTTAATAGGAAGAACGGGTACAGAGTCTGGTTTCTGCGAGTGCTATTCTCATACTGTTTTTAAAAAGATGTTTTTCTTATTGTGTTTTTAACTACAAATGGTTTGTGTTCTTATTAACTAGCAAAGCAACGCAAGTTGAAGAAATACTTAAAACTCTCTCCATTTCCAGAGTTCCCCTTATAGCTCAGCAGGTTAAGAACGCGATTAGCATCCATGAGGATGAGGGTTTGATCCTTGGCCTCCCTTGGTGGGTTAAGGATTTGGCATTGCCACAAGCTGTGGTGTAGTTTGCAGATGCAGCCCGGAAGGCAGCAGCTGCAGCTCCTATTTGACCCCTCACCTAGGAATGTCCATGTGCCGCAGGTGTGGCATAAAAAAAACAAAACAAGACAAAAAAACACCTTTCCACGTCCAGTTTCTGATGCAATTGTTCCCAACCCTGGCTATAGATTGGAACTACATGGAGATCTTTTAAAAGTGTCATGCTGGAAATTCACGTCCAAGGGTAAGAGAGTGGTCTGGATTGGGCTAGAGGCATCAAGCTTTTTCAAAAGTCCTCCAGGAACTAAAATCATGTAGTTGATCTAAGTAACTTTGGAAAATGGTACTGTGACCAAAAACTGGAAGGCTAAAGACAAAAAAAAAAAAAAAAAAAAAAAAAAATTATATAAACTCTGAACTCTGTTTTGTAAATTTGTCTTTCATAGGGATTTATCTATCACCAATTCTCAAAGTCCTTTCATCTATGCTAGGGTTGAACAAACAAGGAAATGACTAGAAGCCAACAGGAGCCAAATATCTCACTGTCCCTAAAACAAATGAAACATTAGCAAAGATGGGAGTTCCCACTGTGGCTCCGTGGAAATGAATCCAGGAGGATGCAGGTTCGATCCCTGGCCTTGCTCAGTGGGTTAAAGATCCAGCGTTGCCGTGAGCTGTGGTGAGGGTCGCAGACGAGGCTTGGATCCTGTGTTTCTGTGGCTGGGGTGCAGGACAATAGCAACAGTTCTGATTAGACCCCTAGCCTGGGAACCTCCATATGCCATGGGTACGGCCCTAAAAGGACAAAAGACAAAATAAATAAATAAAATAATAAAATATTATTCAGAAAGAAGAAAAGACAGAGAGTTTATGTTCTCTTTATGTTTCAGCTTTGATCAGAAGACTAAGACTGTTTACAAAACAAAACGTCCTCTAGAATCATCTGGAAAGAGCGTCCTCTTCCTCCAACAATCGGCGTAATTATCAAGGCTGGGAGCAATTTCTTTCACACATCCCCAATCATGCTGCAGCAGCCCAAGAGTTCAGAGACAGGGGAATGTCTTTCTTTCTCTCTCTCCCTCCCTTTTTCTTTTTAACATAATCTAAATTTAACGAGCCCATTAAAGCCACTGTTTCCACAGTCGACGTTGAACTGATTACAATATTTAATAAATCCTATTCCCAAATGAGGGCTTTTAACCACCAGCCAGGATCCACAGTTGTAGTATATTCATCGCTTTTGTGCCAAGATCTTGTGGGAGTGTTAGATGGGGAACCCCTTTTGTGTGCCATCAAAGAGAGAGAAGTAATTATGATCACCTTTAAAGGTGCCATTTATTGTTCCCAGTGCGCTTCATAATGCCTGATAAAGCTGGAATCCAGGAGTTCCCGTTGTGGCTCAGTGGTTAACGAATCCGACCAGGAACCATGAGGTGGCGGGTTCGATCCCTGGCCTTGCTCAGTGGGTGAACGATCTGGCGTTGCCGTGAGCTGTGGTATAGGTTGCAGATGTGGCTTGGATCCCGCATTGCTGTGGCTGTGGTGTAGACTGGTGGCTACAGCTCCAATTCGACCCCTAGCCTGGGAACCTCCATATGCCACCGGAACAGCTCAAGAAATGGCAAAAAGACAAAAAAAAAAAAAAAAAAAAAAAATCCCATCGTTCTGAGACCCTAAAACATGGCCAGGGATGTTGCATTCCCATCCTGGCTGTGTGCCGTTGGGTAAGCCACCTTGTCTTTCTGGACGTGGCTCAACTAGCAAACAGAAGTGTCTGACAAAATGAGAATTTTTGCTGTGCTAGTTTACGCTTCCGTGATTACAGTGCCAGTGTCACTGGCCTTTGCTGAGTGACCGGAGGAAAGACAAATGTCCCATGAAAATTGATTCACAGCTTTCTGTTCCCTGGGGGTGCAGACATCTTCCTTGTACGCATATGGGGGTCCCTGTGTCACAGCTACATTGCTTACCTGCTGAGGTCTGCCAGGGCAAGCCTGACTCTTTAGTGTGGCAGGTGGAGGGGGCATCTCCCCATTCTGGAAGGTCTTTCCTGCTATGAAAAAGACGAGAAATCTGCAGACTGGAAATAAGAACGATGGCAGTGGATCCCAGTGGTACCCGGGACGGTCTTGGAGAAGAATTGCATCTCTCAGATTGTCTGTGTCTCAAAGCACCTGAGGGTTGCTGGGTTACCAAGACTCTGTGTGTCTGGATGTCTGACTCATGTCTACATTTTTTTTTTTTTTTTTTTTGGTGGGGTGGGGTGGAGGAGCTGTGCCTGCAGCATGTGGAACTTCCCAGGCCAGGGATCCAAGCTGCACCCCAAGCCGCTGCAGTGACACCACACCAGCTCCTTAACCCACTGCACCACAAGGAAACTCTTTGCCTACATTTTTTTGGGGTGAGACCCAATCTTGCCAGTCATCTGTCTTTATACCTCCAGCATTTTTGTCTCCCGGGGGCAGCTCTTTGTCTGTCCCTTGTGGGCATGGGCCCCCGCTGGGTGTTAGCAATCTTGGCCTGCCTCTGCATTTCTTTCTGTCTTTTTTTTTCCCCCTTTAGGGCCTGAAATTTACTAACCTTTGCGGCTTCTGGCTTGTGTGGCTGTCTGAAAGGGCTTTTAAAGATGCAAAATTTACAGCCAGATGAAAGAAAAAGTCAGCCTGGGAACATCCCAGGGCATGGTACCAGCCCCAGGGTGACTGCAGCCCTTGACAGCCAGCCTTCCCAACCTTAGGGGAAATCCTTCTTCCCTCAGAGGTCCTGGGTGGCAGGCCTGATGGGAGGCACGAAAATGAATCAGCTGGAGCCCCAGGTTCCCCAGAGGAAGGGAGAACAAGCTGCAGAGCTTTGCATCATCTGTGTTTTCCTGCCTCCTGGCTCTGGGCTGCGTAGAAAAGAGCCCAGGGGGATCCCTTTATCAGATAGCTGATGGTCTCACGCCTCTCTGGTTCCCAGGGAAATCATGCTTTGGTCCATCATAGGATTTTCCTGGGCATAAATACACAGCAGAAAGGCCTCTGCCCTCCCGGAAGATGTACGGTAGGGTCCTGAGGCCAGCTGCCAAGCACATCTGTCCGTCCCCATCCTTCCTCCAGCACCTGGCAGCACAGAGAGGGGCAGGAGGCTGAGTCGGGTCCTCCAATCAGCCATCCTGCATCGTCCCTGCCTGCTTCACCCTCAGGTCCCCAATCAGGCTGCATCTGAGGGGATCCCCTGGTTTGTACCCTGGGATCTAACATGATGCTTGCCACACAGTCAGGCAAAATATCTAGTTTCTGAATTTGTAAAAGGTGGTTTACGCCCCTAAAGAGAAGCAGTAGGACGTCTCAACCCTAAGCTGAAGATTTTACAGCAGCCCCCACCCCCACTCCACCGCCCCCCCTCCATACTCATATCCATTCCCACCCAGGGCTGCATCTTTCTCACTCCCCTCATTTTTTTTTTTTTTTTTTTCAAATAAAGCAGAATGAGAAGTTCCCATTGTGGTTCGGTGTGTTAAGAACCCGACTGGTATCCATGAGGATTCGAGTTCCATCCCTGGTCTCACTCAGTGGGTTAAAGGATCTGGTGCTGGGAGTTCCCATCGTGGCTCAGTGGTTAACGAATCCGACTTAGAACCATGAGGTGGCAGGTTCGATCCCTGGCCTCGCTCAGTGGGTTAAGGATCCGGTGTTGCCGTGAGCTGTGGTGTAAGTCGCAGATGTGGCTCGGATCCCTGGTTGCTCTGGCTCTGGCGTAGGCTGGCGGCTATAGCTCGATTAGACCCCTAGCCTGGGAACCTCCATATGCCATTGGAGCGGCGCTAGAAAAAGGCAAAAAGACAAAAAAAAAAAAAAAAAAAAAAGGGGATCTGGCGTTGCTGTGAGCTGCAGTGTAGGTTTTAGAAAAGGCTCAGATCCTGCATTGCTGTGGCTGTGGTGTGGGCTGGCAGCTATCGCTCCCATTTGACCCCTAGCCTGGGAACCTCCATATGCTGCAGGTGTGGCCATAAAAGGAAACAAAGAAAAAGAAAAGAAACCAGAATGACACATAAGAAATAAGTAAAGTGGCTGCTCCCAAGGAGGAGTTGGGCCACACCAGGAGTGGAAAGGAGAGTTAATTTAACCTGTATCAAAATAAACTTTGACTTAAAAAAAAAAAATCGCCAATAGGAATTGTCCTATCAAATATTAAGATAAGTTTAAAATTTGAATATGTAACATAATACTACACATAGTAAAGTATTTTATTTTATTTTTAAATTTTTTTCATCTTTTTAGGGCCGCATCCGCGGCATGTGGAGATTCTCAGGCTAGGGGTCGAATCGGAGCTGTAGCCACCAGCCTACACCACAGACACAGCAAGCTCAGATACGAGCCATATCTGGGACCTACACCACAGCTCATGGTAACCCCAGATCCTTAACCCACTGATCGAGGTCAGGGATTGAACCCCGGTCCTCAGGGATCCTAGTCGGGTTCCTTACAACTGAGCCATGATGGGAACTCCTAGCAAAGCATTTTAAAAGTATAAGTACATCCAGTGACAGGGAAGGTTTCCATTTACCTTTGTGGTCGGCAGAATGACAATTCCAGGAGGTGTCTGGGTCCTGCAGCCTGTGAATGTGTTACTTAACAAGGCCAAAGGAACAGGAAGATTGTCCTGGATTATCCAGATGGACCCACTGTAATTGTAAGAGCCCTTTTTTTTTTTTTTTCCTTCTTTTTTTTTTTTTTTTTTTTGGCTATGCCTAAGGCAGGTGGAAACTTACAGACCAGGGATCGAACCTGAGTGACAGCCATGACAATGCCAGTTCCTTAACCCCCTGTACCACAAGAGAACTCTTGCAAGGGTCCTTTTAAGAGGGAAGAAGGAGGGTGAGAGTCCATAAAAAAGATGTGAGATTCAGGAACAGAGGCAGAGAGAGGCAGGGTCCTGAGCACAGGGATGCGGGAGCCTCTAGAAGATGGAAAAGGCGAGGAAATGCCTTCTACCCTTGAGCCTCCAGGATGCTTGTGGTCCTGCCCACGAGCTGTCAGATAAAGGGTGCTGTTTTAAACCCCTGGGGAAGTGATGATTTGTTAAAACAGCAGGAGGAAACGAATACAACCTCTGACTTCTCGTTCCCCTTCCCAGAGGCAATTTTCTCCTTCTCATTCTTTTGTCTCCTTCAAGAAACAATATACAATTGACCCTTGAACCTGGTGGTGGTTTGGGGTGCTGACCCCTCCGCACAGTTGAAAATCTGCATATAATAATGTATACAGTCGGACCTCCCACCCAAAGTTCTGGGTCCATGGATGCAACCCAACTTCAGATCATACAGCAACGTAGCACGTAGTTAGTGAAAAGCATCTGCATTTATTTATTTATTTATTTTTATTTTATTTATTTATTTATTTATTTACTTATTTATTTATTTTGCCTTTTCTTGAGCCGCTCGCGTGGCATATGGAGGTTCCCAGGCTAGGGGTCAAATCAGAGCTGTAGCCACTGACCTACACCAGAGCCACAGCAACGCGGGATCCAAGCTGCATCTGCAACCTACACCACAGCTCACGGCAACGCCGGATCCTTAACCCACTGAGCAAGGCCAGGGATCGAACCCATAACCTCATGGTTCCTAGTTGGCTTCGTCAACCACTGCGCCACCACAGGAACTCCCAGAATCTGCATTTAAATGGACACGTGTAGCTCAAATCTGTGTTGTTCGAGGCCAGCAATACATACACACATATGTACAAATTTATATATATACATAAATTATTTATAGCAAAATATGTATACATACACATATAGGCATCTATGTGATAGATTCACAGATGCAGAGAGGGAGACGGATCTGTAAATACATAAATAATATAGGCAATGCATATGTCATATTTAAAAAATACAAAAGATGCTAGGGATGTGTGCATAGGTATATATGGATATTTGCTTTGTTTTATGCAAATAGCATGCACCATACACCTCTCTCCACCTTGCTTTTTTCTCCTAACAGTATATCTTGAAGACCTCTCAATATCAGTGCACACAGATATACTTTGTTCCTCCAAAAAATTTTTTCATAAAAAATACAGAAAAAAATCAGCAAGAAATTCCTTGAGACACTGTGGGGTTTGATGTCTTGATTCTAAATACACTGGCCTGCTTCCTAGGGGCCCCTTCTTTAGTGTCTTGAAGGAATTTATTGATGATTCAGTAGCTGTCTTACTTCTGATGGACTATTCACTTCTCTCTGCCACCTTGTCATAGTTAGTGTCTCCTTCTAAAAGAAAAAAACAAAACAAAACCACAATCAGGCAGGAGGAGTTGGTGCACGTAGTGCGTGGGCACAGAACACTTGTCCTGTAAGTGGGTTTAACCCCTGTGGAAATTACCAGCCCCCCCAAAAACAACCATCTCTCTGAAGCCAGGGGGTTCTGGGTTCAATTCTGGCTGAACACCTGCTGGGGGTGTGAACTTGCCCTCCTATTTCATCTTGGAAGACAATCGCTGGGTATTTCAGTTTTATCTCTTGGAGATATTGAAGATCAAATTAAATGAGATGTGGAGTTCCCACGACAGCTCAGTGGGTTAAGAACCCAACTAGTATCCATGAGGATGCAGGTTTGATCCCTGGCCTCGTTCAGTTGGTTAAAAATCCAGGATTGCCGTGAGCTGTGGTTTAGGTCACAGAGGCAGCTTGGACCTGGTGTTGCTGTGGCTGTGGTGTAGGCCAGCAGCAGCAGCTCCAATTCAACCCCTAGCCTAGGAACTTCCATATGCCACAGGCGCGGCCCTAAAAAAAAAAGAAAGAAACAAAAAATTAATGGAGATGCCACAAAAAAAGCCCCAGAACCATGCCTGTATTGGAGGTCCCTAAGACCACCCTCAGTTTTCAGGATTCTGAAGAACTCATGGTTATGGTTTATGACAGTGCAAGGATACATATTAAAATTAACAAAAGAAAGAGATACAAGTGGAGTGTCCTTCCATTTGTGCTTTTCATATGGAGCGAGCTTAATGTTTCCAGCAATGACCTGTGACAACATGCTTGAAGTATTGCCAAGCAGGAGAGCTCACCCATGCCTTGGTGTTCAGGGTGTTTTATCAGGGTTCAGTCACATAGGATGGAGCACCTCTCCCCACATCAGTGTCAAATTGATACAGCCTACCCCAAAGCCCTAGGCATTAAAAAATGGTCATTTACCTTACATCACACTGTTAGCATAAACAAGCTGGCATGGCTCAAACTCAGATACACAAAGACAGTCTTATCAGGTGGACTATTTCAAGGAAACTCACAGGTCACATCCCAGGAGCTGATCAAGACCTGAAGATCCTTGTGAATGTTCAGGGTTTGGGCAAACCATGTGTGCTGAGTTAAACCTTTCTGTACAAAGATTATCCCAGCAAATAAATAAAGGCTTCTATCTCTCTCCACTCCCCTTTCCTCTCAATTCAAACAAGATACCACATCAGTCTTCATGTCAAGCCTTTGTTAGTGTCATCCTACATGACTTTCCCAGTGATTCTCAATGGCGTCATCTGTCTCCTCTTTTACAGAAGATGAAACCAGGCTCAGAGAGGTAGAGGAACTTATTTCAATCACACTTTTACTGTGTTCAGGGAGAAGATTCGTTAAGCCTCTGACCCTATAAGCACTTCTGCTTCATCCCGATTTACTAAAATGGGCACCAAACAGATGACTGACATGGTATTTTGCATGGATACCCAGTAAATTCATAAGGTTTTATTTTTTTAATCTTTTTCTTAAATGTCACTTCCCCAAGAAAGACTTCTGTGGGTCCTCAAACTTAATTCCATCTACCTGTCAGCACCGTCACAAGCAATTTATATTAAGAACAATCAGGGAGAAATGGAGACTTCAGTCCTGAGAAGAAGTGGATGAAGATAGGCTGCCTCATTTGCTGTCATGAATCGGGACACCCTGTCCTTGGCCAAGAGGGTGGGTACCACTTCTTCTCCACGCTGCCAGGGAGGCTCAGCCTAGACAAACACCTGATTGCTCCCAGGATGGGGGAAGCAGCAGCCTTTGATAGTTGTAAGAAAGGCGTTTGCTGAGGGAGAAAGGGCATGACATTTGTACAGTCTTCTAAATCATTATTTTAAATGTTAAATGTTTAAATTTCTTGGACCCTGGGCCAAATTCCCAAATCACACTATCATTTAAAACGTGCACAGTGGTGCATTTCATTGCTTCTCTGAAGTACACAGGAAAACTGTAATAACAATTATTTAAAATTCATAACAGCTATTTTCCTAATATGTGTTATAAGTTGCTTGAAAGCAAGAATAATTTCTGCCTCATTCATCATATCACCCGTGTCTACAACAATGCCTAGCGCTTAGCCGACTTTCTGCAAATGCTTGATGAATAAGTACGTGAATAAATTAATACAGGGTCATAAGAGGGGTGTTCTCCTTAAGGATAGTTTCTTATGCCCTCTGGGAGGGCTGAGCACTTAGGGATAGACTGCTGTTCTATCAGGAAGACAGGAGGATAGACGGACTAAACTGTGTGTCCTCAGAATTCTCATGTTCAAGCCCTAATCCCCAGTGTGATTGTATTTAGAGATAGGATCTTTATGGAGGTAACTGAGGTTAAATGAGGTCATAAGACTAGAGCTCTTCTCCCATAGGATTAATGCACTTGTAGGAGGTGACATCATGGGAGGACACGGTGAGAATACGGCCAGGTGTGAGCAAAGAAAAGAGCCCTCACCAGAAGCCAAATTGGCCAGAACCCTGGACCTTGGACTTCCCAAGCTCCGGAATTTAAGAAAACAAATGTTGTCATTTAAGCCGCTGAGTCTGTTACCTTCTTTTGATGACCTGAGCAGACTAACAGGAAGGCTGTAGAGGTTAAGAGCACCTGCTCAGAAACCAGATTTGCCTGAGTTCAGTCCCCATCTCTGCCACTTACTACCTCCATAAGCTTCAACCTAATAACAATCCTCTCTGTGCCTCTCTTCCCTCATCCACACGATGAAGATGACAGTGGTCATCTCACAAGGTGTTGATGATTAAAGGGCTTGTCGTTACACAGAAAAGTGCTTAGAAGAGAGCCTGGGACAAGCTACGAACTGTATGAATGAGACAGACTGTGTTTGCAGAGATGGTCAGAGCAAGGTCTCATTCCACTGGCTCTTCTGCGGTGAGATCTCACTGCTCCTTCATGAGGAAAGAGACAAGAGTCCACATTTTCTTTCCTTAAATCTGGATTTTCCCCATAACCTGCTTGGACCAGAGGAATGTGGCGGGAGAAAGCTGCGTAACTTCAAGACTGGGCTTTAAAAGATCAGCTTCTGTCGTCATCTCTTGGAACATGAATTATTGGAACCCGGTCTCCATGCTATAAGAAGCTAAATCAGCCACAAGGAGGCCCAGAGGCAAGAAAATCAAAGCCCCAGATCACCTTCCCAAATGACCTCCCAGATGGCATCTGACACATATTGTCAGCCATGTGAGGGAGGTCACCTTGGACTTCCCAGCTTTCCCAGAACCTCAGTTGACACCATGGGAAGCAAGAATATTACCAGCGCACCCACACAGTCATGAAACTAATAAAGTGTTATTGTTTCAAGACATAAAATTTGTGAGGGATTTAATATAGCAAGAGGTAAGCCAAACAGAAATTAATACTAGAAATTGTGTCCTAGGTAACAAAAGCCTAAAACATCTGGCACTAGCTTTGGGATTGGAAGACGGCATGGGCTGAATGAAGGGCAGGGAGGAGACTGTTAATAAAGGCTGGAAGTGCAGTGAGAAAATTATTATTGAAGGTTTGAGGAAAGGGGACCTGTCTTAGGTAATAGCATAGCATTTGGTGACACTTTACCTATAGCACGGTGAGGGATAAAAGGCGTTCCTAATAACTTTATGAATCTGGTTAAGGAGGTTTCCTGAATAATACTGAAATTAACAAGCAGCTTTTTTTAAGCTGCCTATGATAAAGTATGCGGAAAAGCAAGATGATCTAAAGAAGGAAGTGTTCAATATTCAAGCAGAAATTAAAGAGCATATTCTCAACCTAGGACCTGCAGGTTTAGACAATAAAATTATTTCTATTTCCCAGCTTCTCTATGGAGTCACAGAGCCTCAAAGTAAACAAAAACTTGAGGCAAAGATCAAATCTAGGATATTGCCACTAAAACTGTAGCCTCAGGACAAGGTCAGGTAAAAGGTTTGGCTGTAACATTCCTTGTTAAAGCTTCAGAAAAACATAAAGAGGTAAGGCCTAGACCCCATCACCAGACAAAAGGACTTCAAATCATGTTGTGCTGCAGGGTCTTGCCTACACCCCAAAGTAGAGAGACCTAGAGATCTGTAGGGTTTTTTGGTAGGGCTTTTTTGTTTGGTTGGTTTGGGTTTGTAATGTGACCCTCAACGAGATTTATGAAAACAACACATTTTTTAAAAGAATTGTATTAATGAGAGTGACGCCAACCTGATCTAAAGAGACAGAGATAAAACAAAATGAAAAGTAAAAAATCTTTGCGTTCCCAAATTTCTATGACTAGGGAGCATTTTTTAGATAGCACCTCAGCTATAAAAATTCTAGTGGAAAAGAAAAAAATTACTTAGAAGGAAAAATCCAGGGGTCAGAAACCAGAGCCACAAACTACTGAGCATGATTCCAAGAAACAGAAATAGAACCTAATCAATATCCATTCTCTGCCTGCAGAGCAGGGAACACTAGCAACATTTCAGAAATGCTATGGACCAGTGGCTGCCTTGAGCCTCCCAGTCATGCTGGTTTTATTCTATTTCACACTGAACTTGTAGAAGCAGATGGATTGTCTTTTTTGGCTCATACATCTCTTCATCTGAGGAATGAAATCCAAGGAATTGAATTCAAGGATCCACATTTTGAATGAGATGACAATCTTGAACCTTCAGGCTGCGCCTGATGCCATAATTAAATGGGAATATTAGCCGTCTTGGGAAAAAATAAATATAGTTTGCATGCCATAGGGACACACATTGCACCACTGGGTATACTGTGCTAGATCTTGATTCAAATAATGGCCCCAGCAATGCCTTTCATTTCACATGTCCTCATGAAATGTAATCTTGAATGATGTTGTGATGGTGACAAACCAGAAACAACCTAAATGTCTAACATCAGAAAATGGGCAAATTGTGGTACTGGGCACTAAAATCATGTAGCAGCTGAATGTCTAATGGCATAGAGTGAATAATGCTCATGAGAAAATTTTTAAATAAGAGGCATAGTACAAAACAAACATATGTATATGTGTATACATACATATATGTACACACACACACACACACACACACATGTAAATGCAAAAGTGTACAAGAAAGCAAAAGGATAGAAAATCAACTGGGAAGGTAAACCCTCAAATGTGAAGAAAATTATCATTATCTCTAAAGTGGGATGGTGGTAATTTTTGTTTGCTTTTTACTTACTTCCATTTTCTAAAAATTAAGCTGGGAAGTTCCTGCTGTGGTACAGAGGGTTAAGAATCTGGCATTTTTTGGGAGGAGTTCCCGTCATGGCTCAAAGGTTAACTAATCCGACTAGGAACCATGAAGTTGTGAGTTCGATCCCTGGCCTCACTCAGTGGGTTAAGGATCCGGCCTTGCCATGAGCTGTGGTGTAGGTTGCAGACGCAGCTCGGATCTGTTGCTGTGTCTGTGGCATAGGCCAGAGGCTACAGCTCTGATTAGACCCTTAGCCTGGGAACCTCCATATGCCATGGGAGTGGCCCTAGAAAAGGCAAAAAGACAAAAAAAAAAAAATTTAACATTTTCTTTTCAGCAGCTCAGGTTGCTACTGAGGTATGTATGTTCGATCCCTGGCCTGGCACAGTGTGATAAGGATCCAGCATTACCACAACTGTGGTGTAGGTAAAGCTGTGGCTCAGATTCTATCCCTGGACCGGGAACTTGCAGAGGCCACAGGAGCAGCCAAAAAATAAATAAATAAGCAAATAAAAATGAAACTTTGCAACTTTTGTGGTATTTATATTTTTACTTTTTAATAATAATATGTATACTTATGCACACAGCACCCTGACACTCTCACTTTTTATATATATATAATATTTTTATAAATCCTGTAAAATCAGATTTTTATGATCATTATACAACTACAGATGTGATAAATTCATTTGAGTAATAAAAAATTAAAAAAAAATAAAGTTATGTTCAAAACAAGAAAAAATATGTTTACAATATTTCATTATAATTTATAATAAAAAACTCTCATCTTATAAATACATATATGTATTTCCATAGTGTTTCATTTTTTCCTTGCCCTGGCTCAGGCCCACACTGGATTCACTGGAGAAACAGGTGCATAATATGTCTGGTTGTCACTCAATCTTGGCTTGCGGTGAAGCAGCTTTGCAAATCACCTCTTACACAGCCTGCTGGAACCCAAATAAAGTCACAGATTGGGAGACGCAAAGATGACACAGATACCTGTCAGAGGATATGATGAAGTTTAACAAGGATGAATGCAAGGCCCTGACTTGGTATGAAGATGCCAGCTGCCCAAGGACATGTGGCTTAGCAGAGACACATATTTAAAAGCTCCATCTTTTTTTTTTTTTTTTTTTTGCATTAAGCTTTTAAGTCCTGTAAGAGTGATGAAGCTGCCAAAAAATCTGATGCGATGGTCGGCTCTATTAATAGAAGCAAAACACCCAGCATATGCGCTTACTGTAATGGGGTCAGTTCACATGCAGAAGATTCAGTTTGGCCCAAAGTGCTTCACAAGAGACAAACTGGAGTAAAACCAGGGGCAAGAGGCAAGACAGTCAGCCTTACTCAAAAAGACACATATTACTCTCAATTCAAAAAGACTTTAAGGAATTCCCACTGCAGTTCAGTGGGTTAAGAACCTATCACCCATGAGGATGTGGGTTCAATCCCTGGCCCCGCTCAGTGGGTTAAGAATCTGGCATTGCCTTGAGCTGTGGTGTAGGTCACAGACACGGCTCAGATCTGGCGTTGCTGTGGCTGTGGCATAGACCGGCAGGTGCAGCTCCGATTGGACCCCTAGCCTGGGAACCTTCATATGCTGCGAGTGCAGCCCTAAAAGGACAAAAAAGACAAAGTGACTCTATAGCTTTATTTAACTACAATAGTCATTAAAAGTATTTAAACCAGCTTTTCAATTGAACACCAAGAATAAATGCAAATAAATTGGGGCTTATATATCAGGGTTCAAATTTCTGATTAAACAAGGAGATTAAACCTAAAATTAAAAAAAATAAAAATACTTTGAATTAATGAGTGGATAGATGAATAGGTAAATGAGTAAGAGAGTAAGTCTTAAACTTTTTTTTTTTTTTTTTTGGTCTTTTTGCCATTTCTTGGGCCGCTCCCTTGGCATATGGAGGTTCCCAGGCTAGGGGTCGAATCAGAGCTGTAGCCTCCGGCCTACGCCAGAGCCACAGCGACGCAGGATCCAAGCCACGTCTGCAACCTACACCACAGCTCATGGCAACACAGGATCCTTAACCCACAGAGCAAGGCCAGGGACTGAACCCGCAACCTCCTGGTTCCTGGTCAGATTCGTTAACCCTGTGCCACGACGGGAACTCCAGTCTTAAACATTTTAAAAAAGCAACCCTATGTCTCGATAGCATCTATGTGTTCAACACTTACTAAACAGAGACTGGATCCCAAGCATTCTTCTAAGCATTAGAGAGAGAGAGGTTAAGTTTCGTGCCATCTTGTAACTTAAATTTTAGATAAAGCAAAAAACACCAACACAATAATTTGGGAGAGTTATGTTAGGAAGCAAATAAATCAGATTGTTTGGGTAGAAAGCTTTTGTGGGATCAAACATTTTCTATTTTGGTGATTCCAAGAAAGCCTCTCGGAGGAAATGACATTTGAAAAGTTGTGCAAATGAATTGGGACATATCGGAGTTCCCGTCGTGGCTCAGTGGTTAACAAATCCAACTAGCAACCATGAGGTTGTGGGTTCGATTCCCTGGCCTTGCTCAATGGGTGAAGGATCCGGCGTTGCCGTGAGCTGTGGGGTAGGATGCAGACACGGCTCGGATCCTACGTGGCTGTGGCTGTGGTGTAGGTTGATGGCTACAGCTCCGATGAGACCCCTAGCCTGGGAACCTCCATATGCCATGGGAGTGGCCCTAGAAATGGCGCGCGCACACACACACACACACACACACACACACACACAAAGAATTGGGAAATATCTTTCTAGAGAATAAGGACAGAGAGTGAAAATATCCCCCATCAAAGATGAGATGGCTTAACTAAGATAAAAAGTGAGAAAAAGGCAATGAGGTTGGCGCACAAAGAGAAGAGGAGCGTGGTGTGAGCTAAGATTAGTCAGGTAGGTGTGTCCCTTCTTGAACCTGAACGTTGTTCCACTGTCCCCAGCGTATGGGCTGACCCCGCCATATTTGGGGGTTTGAAGTCAGGGTTGAGGCTTGACCAACAGGATGCTTGTCCATAGAAGAATAAGCAGAGGGGCTAGAGAAGCAGCTATAGGAATAGTCTAGTTCCCGTAGGAATCCTCTTCACCTCTCTGGCAGGCTGGCATGTAGAATTGGTGTCCAAACAGAGTCAGGGCTTGTGTGCACAAGAGGTAGCTCAATGGTATCAGTTGATGGAAGCACAGGGGGCTGTTCAGCTCATCAAGGGCGGCATTTTCATTTTTCTTCTTTTTCGGCTGCGCCCATGGGCATGCACAAGCTCCCAGGCCAGGGATCAAACCTGAGCCACAGAAGGAACAACGTCAAATCCTTAACCATTAGGCCACCGGGGAACTCCAGCATTTTCTTCCTCTTTTTTCTTTTGCTTTTGAGGGCTGCACTCACAGCCTGTAGAGGGTCCCAGGCTAGGGGTCGGATTAGAGCTACAGCTGCCGTCCTACAGCACAGCCGCAGCAACTCCGGATCCAAGCCACATCTGTGACCTACACCACCGCTCCCGGCAATGCCAGATTCTTAACCCACTGAGCGAGGCCAGGGATGGAACCCGCACCCTCATTGTTCCTAGTTGGGTTCATTTCCTCTGCGCCACGACGGGAACTCCCAGCATTTCCTCATTTATATCTGTACCCAATGACAGAAGCTGTCTTGGTGGTTAATGAGTTGAAGTGAAGAGAAGTCGGGATACTTACGACCTTCAGATTACAGTAGTTGGACGGCAGTAATTGATGCCAGACTGGAATTAGAATTTTCCAAAGCACGGGGCACACGCCACAGTGGGTAATGTAGATGTTACGCAGACATACTATTACATAACATCAAATCAAGCAGTAAAAAGCTTCTTCCTTTTCAATTTCTTTTCAATTATTTCAATTTTGTCAAGGAGAACATCTCATTTGTCTTTAATACCTATGACTTCCTCTGTATCTCTTTTGGAAAAAGGGAAATAAATCCTTAAATGAAGACTCTTTTGCAGGTAATAATATCTTGCAAGACGTTTTAAACATTTTTGTGCTCTTATTGCGTTTATGTATCTAAGTATTTATATTTAAGGTAAGAGACATGGGATTGCAAAACTTTTTCTTTCTTTCTTTTTTTTTTTTTTTTTTTTTTTTTTTTTTTTTTTTTTTGGCTTTTTAGGGCTGCACTGGCAGCATACAGAAGTTCCCAGGCAAGGGGTCAGATCAGAGATGCAGCTGCCAGCCTACACCACGGCCATGGCAACTCAGGATCCGAGCCGTGTCTGTGACCTACACCACAGCTCATAGCAAAGCCAGATCCTTAACCACTGATCAAGGCCAGGGCTCGAACCTGCATCCTCATGGATACTAGTCGGGTTCATTATTGCTGAGCCACAATGGGAATTCGGACTTTCTTTAATTTATTTTTTATCAGTTGATTTACAGTGTTGAGGCAATTTCTGCTATATAGCACAGTGATCCAGTCATAATACATTTTTATACATTCTTTGTCTCATATTATTTTTCCATTACGGTCTATCCCAGAAGATAGGATATAATTCCCTATGCCATACAGTAGGACCTCCTTGCTTGTCCATTCTAAATGCCATAGTTGGGATTGCAAAACCTTTTAAATGTTATTTTGTTCTTGTACTTATTTATGTAAGTATTTATATATTTAAGGTACGTGGGATTTATATTAATGGCAGTCATATAAGGATTACTTTTGCAAATAAACCATGTTGTAAAGAACCCTGTTGCTTAAAAGAACAAAGTATCAGGCACAGATATTTTATGTTGTGAACTGTAACTATGGGGAAAATGCATTAAAGTGCTAAGAAAATAGCTGAAATTTAGAAATCCCTGGTTAGAGTTTAAAGGCTTTCCCAAACTTGAGTTCTTTAGATTCCAGGGAACAAAATGGGTTTAAATCGCTTTGCTAAGTTCGTTGAACAAAGTCAACCCTATTCCAGAAAGCACCAAGCCAGTTTTCAGTTGTGTATGTTCAGAGTTCAAGAGTCATTTGCAAGAAGTATTAGCCCCACCTCCACTATCTTAACTGCAAGTTTCAGAAAACCCATGTGTAATGATTAATTTTATGTGTCAAACTTGGCTAGATCACAGAAATTTGTTGTTGGGTCAAACATCAGTCTAGATATTGCGGGAAAGGTATTTTTCAGATGTGACTAATATTTGCAGCCTGTCGGAGTTCCCATTGGGGTGCAGTGGAAACCAATTTGACGAGGAACCTTGAGGTTTCAGGTTCGATCGCTGGCCTTGCTCAGTGAGTTAAGAGTGGGTTAAGGATTCAGCCTTACTGTGAGCTGTGGTGTAGGTTGCAGGTGTGGCTCGGATCCCGAGTTGCTGTGGCTGTGGGTTAGGCCGGCAGCTGTAGCTCTGATTCTACCCCTAGCCGGGGAACCTCAATATGACGCAGGTGTGGCCCTAAAAAGACAAAAAACTAAAACAAAAAAGAAGTCTACTCATTGTAAATTTTTTTTGTTTATTTATTTATTTCTTTATTTATCTTTTTAGGGCCCCACCCGCATCATATGGAAGTTCCCCGGCTACGGGTCGAGTCAGAGCTATAGCCGCTGGCCTACAGCACAGTTCACAGCAATGCCAGATTCTTAACCCACTGAGCGAGGCCAGGGATCGAACCTGCATCCCCATGGATGCTAGTCAGATTTGTTTCGGCTAAGCCATGACAGGAACTCCTCAGTTGACCTTTTAAGAAAAGCAGAGTAGCCTCCAAAATGTGGGTGGGCCTGGACCAATCAGTTGAAGGCCTTATGAGCAAAGCCTGAGGTTTTTTCCCCCCAAAAAGAAGAACTTCTGCTTCCAGACTGCAACATGAGAAATTCTACCTGAGTTTCTAGCCTTCAAACTCAAGACTGCAACCTCAACTTTTACCTGGATGTCCAGGCTGTCAGCTTCCACTAAGAACTTCAGACTTGTCAGCTCCTACAATTGGGTGAGCCAATACCTTAAAATAGAATTAGATGGATGGATGGATGGATAGATGGATAGATAGATAGACAGACAGATAGATGTTAGATCTGACTAGTTAACTAGCTAGCCAAATAAATATATATCTCTATGTATAGTTTTCCCTTTACATATATGTATGAATCTATCTGTATAGGTAGGTAGGTAGGTAGGTAGGTAGGTAGATAGATAGATAGATAGATAGATAGATAGATAGATAGAGATATAATAGTAACAAAACCAGGAATTTACTAATAGCATGAAGGTATCTCTTCAGGCAACCCACAATCCAGGGGCTCAAGGAATAGCATGAAGATTTGCTTTCACCCATTTCTTGGCACTAATTTCTGATTGCAGTTGCATCATCAGCCTCTATAAGATGGCCTTTGTCAGCTCCAGCTTGCATCCTTCGAAGGATGATGAAGAGAGTGATTCATCCCCCCCCGCCCCCAATGCAAACCACTGTCATGGGCCTGAATGCATCTCTCCTGGATTAATCGCGTGCTCATTTCTGAACAGGAATCACTGAGGTCTGAATGGGACACACTGATTCCCTGACCCACAGACCTGAGGGTAGAGTGGACTGACTCCTCAAAAAGAGTGAATTCGAGGTATTATCAGAACGAGGGTGAGAGACTTTGGAAGCGGAATACAGAGCTCCATTGTACCGTGGCTTCTCCAACATTAGAACTAATCACCAAGGGATTGGTTAAAATGAAAATTCTGATTCTTTAGGTCTATGAGAGCGCTTGACTTCGGCATCCCTAATAAACCCCTGGTAATTCTCATAGTGCTGGTCCAGGGACCACATTTTGGGTACCAGGCGTTGCAACATAACATCCCAGAGGCTGGCTGATAACCATGCTTAGTAATGGTCAGTGGTCAGACTAAGTGAGAAGGGAGATTCTGCTTCAACACCGTCTATTATCAGCCCCTACTCATCACTGCAATAAGGCCTTGGCTTTCACATCCAGAGAGAGCCTGTCTCTTCCTTGCCGGCTGGAGGCATGGGCAGAAAGATGGTCAGATACATACATCATGTACCATGAGCCCCTGGGGCTGCCCAGTCATGCTCAAGGTATGAGGGGACAGATAAAGTTGTCCCTGTTACCTGGATGCCTTTGTATAGAAGCCTGCACTCCTCAGGATTGACACAATTCACCAGCTGGATCAGAGAAACAGCCCAGAGCTGCTGTTTGTATTCTATGAGCAAGATTCACTGGAGAAACCAGAGGTCAAGGTAGAGTCATATAATTTCATGGTTGAAGACTTTAGCCCATACTGCATACTTCTCAGATAAGGTGTTTATTGCTGTAGGGGAAATTTGAACTTTGTTGGACAAAGGAGACCAAAGTCTTTTACTTTTTAAATATCATGTTAGTCTTTCAGCCAACGGCTTACAGTCAGCCTTCTGTGTCGGGGTTTTAAGGAGTATGGGATTTGGGAGGTATCTGACATGAGAGAATCATTGAGCCTTATAGAAAATGCCTACAGTTGGATCAACTGTTCCAATTTAGATGCCAGGCAATCGATAGCTGATTCAATCAAGGTTTTCCCTATAACGAGGAATAGATATATCTGTGTCATTGGAGGAATTTGATGAATCTTGGCATAGCTGACCCAGTTCTCAGATATGGACCACAAAGAAATAAAACAAATGCAAAAAAAAAAAATCATTAGTCTTCAAGAAGTTGTGGATATGTCCCAGGATCCCGATATGACTTGCAAGAGTAATTTCTTGCAAAATATCATTCAACCAGGCCAAGGAACCTTGAGTTCACAGTATGGGGTAGGAGTTGAGGTTCAAGCCATATATCCCAGCTTCTTTGCACATTTGCATGAGTCTGAAATCAATCTCCCTTGCTACAATAAATCTGAAGTGATGGAGATGTATTTCTAAAGCATCTTACTTCATTTCATTTAATCATTGGATTTTTAAGTTCATCCATGTGTTCCTGAATTGCTTTCCAAGATGCAACCAAATCTATAATGGAAAAAAAATAATCAGGAATATGCGAGTATTTTCCTTGATGGAATAAGACTTCTCACGAAGACAGAGAAAGCAGGTCTTGTGTGAGAGGGCTCTCTACCACTGGCACAGTACTTGGCACATAGGGGGCATTTGACTGTGTTATGAAACGGGTGATATAACAGGTAACTGGATAAGAATATCTAGAAAGACATATTTGTCCTCTCACAAAGTTGATTTTCTGGTGGGAAGATAAACTTAGGTAAGGAAATGATTTGTGTTTGCAAAGAAACAGAGGCATAAAATTGCCTGGTGTGTTTCAAAGCAGGCAAAGATTTGGATATCAACCATGTGATAAATACGATGTCGGGAAAAGGTGAGAGGTTAAGTATGAAAAAGAGCAGATTATGACGTGTATTTTCCAAGCCCCTTTCTGTTGCAAGAGGCAAAACACGATTAAAAGTTGTTTAAGCAGAACATAAACAGTATTGGCATATGTACATGCAAAATCCAGAATATCTGGATTCAGGCATGGTTAGATCTAGATGTTCAAATGATGTCATTAGGAATCTGTGTCCCTAAATATATTTTGCTTTTGTTGCTTGTTCTCATTTTCAGATAGGCTCTCTGCCCGGGTTAAAAGAGCGATCATCAGCATCCACAAGCTAACATCTTCCTAACTGAGGAATCCCACTGGAAACAGATACCACTTGACCTGTGTTTTGAGGAAAACACAGCGTCTGAGGCTTGTTGGCTTTGGTCCTGGAGGCTAGGACTTTGTCCATTTTTTAGCCAATCAGTAGAGCCCCGGGAATATGCTAGTCTCATTGGCCACCCTGGATGGCTATCTCTGCATCCTGGAAGTATGATCTATTCAACCCAAATGGCGTGGGTTAAATTTGGGAGGCATAGGATTTTTTTTTTTTTTTTTTGTCTTTTTGTCTTTTTTAGGGTTGCACCTGCAGCACATGAAGGTTCCCAGGCTGGAGGTCAAATCAGAGCTACAGCTGCCAGCCTACACCACAGCCACAACAACACAACAACGCCAGATCCGAGCGGTGCCTGTGACCCACACCACAGCTCATGGCAACGCTGGATCCCCAACTCACTAAGCGAGGCCAGGGATTGAACCCACATCCCCATGGATACTGGTCAGACTCGTCTCCGCTGCGTCACAGCAGGAGCTCTAACATAGGAATTCTTAGAGAAATACCAGATGGAAGAGGACGAGCAACCCAGACCACTTATAAAAGTCCCACTTATAAAAGTCCCACTTATAAAAGTCTACAAGAGGCAAACTTATCTAGAGTAACAGAAATAAAATCAGTTACTTGCAGAGGGGAGGAGAAGTAGAAAAGATGAATTACCGAAAGGGCAGGAGAGGGATCTTCTCTCCTGGTGGGCACCGTGGGTTAAGGATCTGGTACTGTCACTGCAGAAGCTTGGGTCTCTACTGCGGCACAGGTTCAACCCCTGGCCCAGGAACTTTCATACCCTGCAGGCATGGCCAAATAAATTAATTCATTAATTTTAAAAAAAGACAGAAGAAACACTTTTGAGGTGATGGATAGATTCATTGTCTTGAGGGGTTCCAGGGTATAGCCAGCCGGTTCTAGGCTGACTCTCGGCAAAATGATTTGCTTTCCACGAGGCCGCTCTTT
Source organism: Sus scrofa (assembly GCF_054392235.1). Classification (NCBI taxonomy): domain Eukaryota; kingdom Metazoa; phylum Chordata; class Mammalia; order Artiodactyla; family Suidae; genus Sus; species Sus scrofa. The sequence continues at coordinate 20,248,470 of NC_139385.1, forward strand.
CCAGTTCTGTTCTCTATGGTAGCCAGCTATGTTGGGAATGGGTAAATGACTCAGAGCCTTGGCTCAGTTCTGGAAAAGAAAATATCACGCCTTCTTTCTCCCTCTGGTACTGGTACTATACCAGTTCCCAAAGGGCAGGTCCCCAGCAGATTGGTCGATGGACCTTCCGTATCCTTTGCCTCTCTTATCAGCTTCCCAAGGGCTCCAGGGACCCTTGGACAATGTCAACATAATGAAGCCTAACCCAAAGAAAGACAATATCCGGATGGTCAAGTCCTTTTCCACGCTTAGAGCATAGGACATATGACCTTTCTTTAGAAGTATTCTATTCCAGCAAGTTGGAAAACCCTTGTTCATGGCTTCTTGTCCTGAGACAAACGTCACTTCTCTCTAATCACCCTCTTTTTTCGTTCCAAATTCCCCTGTACATCTGCCTTCTCTCTGAGCCCTTAACTCTTTTTACTAGATGGTGTATTCCTTTCTCTGCCCCTCCAAGATACGATTGCATTTGCTAAGGAAAAGACTCTGCCATCCAGCTCCTCATTCTCTGTGATTAGCACAAAGTTTTTCTCCTCGTAGATACTCAGTCATGGGGGCTTCTTTGGTTCACTGGATAGAGAAAAGCTAATTGGCCCATGTGGGGAAATACGTGCGTGACATTGGCATTATGTCTATGAGCTTGGAGACAAGATTTGCATGCTTTTGTGGTCAAGGGAGCCACAGACTGTTCAAAGCCCTGGGGCTGGAATACGGGGATATCGGACAATACACCTCTTTAGTCAGATAATGGGGTCCTATTCACATCCTGTAGGAAGGGACTCAATGACATTCCTGGCCCCTTGGCCTTTGACAATCGACAATCGTCTTTCTGAGCAGCCGAAAGAAAGAGCCGCTGAGAAGGTGATTCATGTGAGCTCCTGCTGAGAACTTCAAATTGATCTTGGCTAAGAAAATGTCATTTCTCTGCCTGTCCCTTGGTTTCAGAGAAAAATATGGGGCGTTTCAAACAGACTGAAGAAGACACACAAGATAGTCCCCGGGGAAGACAGTAAGGCCATCCTAGGGTAAAAACAAATACATTCATCGACTCAATAATTGAAGTTCATTTCCATGCGACTTTGCCTCCACATTGAGCTACCTGGTTGATTATGATCTTCTTTAGCAATGATACACCTGACCCTCCCTGTGACATCCTGACATCCCAGGCTGCTGATCCCACCATGAAGTTCATTTTTTTTTTTCATGTATTAATAGACTACACCCTGTTGGCCTGATATTGTCCTTGACGTTGAGTTCATAGAAATAAATCAGACATGGTTTCAACTCTGAAGAGAAACAGTGGAGAAACATATATAAAAACAGGAAATTAAAATCTACTATCAGAAAGGTAGTAATAGAGACAACAATGAAACATATTGGTGATACAGAAAAAAAAAGCATCCTAGTTGTCACTTTGGTTGTTGAACATATGCATGCTAGCAACGACCATGTGGTGTACCAGGCTCTAGGGTCGCAGCAATGACACGAGTTGTTAAAATTGCTCATTTGAAAGGTCCCTGAGCTGATAAACTCTTGGATTGTTCAGAGATCTGAAGAGATAACAGTGTGGCTAGAGCTTGCTGGGCACAGGGCACACTGGCGTAAAAGGACATGGCAGAGCGGGGTCCCATCATGATGGGCTTTATAGGAAATGCTAAGAAGTGAGTTTTTCATGGTTTTTTTTTTCCTAGATAAAGGTAAACATGGAGTAATACAATATGATTTATGCTTTCCCACGATCATTCTGGCTGCCAAGTGGAGAATGGATTGGGCACAGTTGAGGGTAAAAGAAAAGTTGAGATTTGAAGCAGAGACGTCAGTGGGGATGTTGTCACCATCATTTGGGTGAGAAATGATGGCACATTCGACTTGGAAATGACCATTCAGATGGAGAGGAGAAGATGTGTAGAAAGGCATTCTCCAATAAGGCACGGATGAGCAAGCATCCAAGAAAAGGGGAACATGTGTACAAAATATGGAAGCAAGAAACAATTCAGGGACCTTTATCTTTCTTTTCCCCAGTCACCGATAAGAATATAAATCACACCAGAAACATCACAGCCACCCCCCCCACCATCATCATCGTTGTCACCAACTGTCATCACCACCCACCACCCTCACCATCACCCACCGTCAGCATCACCGTTATTGTCATCATCTTCGCTGCCATCCTCATGGTCATTGCCACCCTCGCCTTCATCATCTTCATGCTGAATACCATCAGAATGAATAATAATTTGTAATGCATAACAGTTGGGTATAAAAATGAATTTTCATCAGCATGAATTCATTTGAATTTCTCAAGGGGACTGGTTCAGTTTGGAGTTCCCAGTTGCTCACCACAACTGCTTTATTTGACACCTCTCTTCCCACCACTCCACTCAGTGTCCCTGGATGTTCCGATCCTGCAAAACTTATGACTGTCCTAAGACCGTTCATCTCCATGGTCTTCATGTGCCTCCCTTCCTAGTTTCATCACTTGGCCAGGTGTTCCCAACCTGTCCTGGACAGCTGTGTAGGTCTCATCATTTGTTTGAGACCCTTTACAGAGGAACGAGTTCTTAAACTTGGATCACTTGAGCGATCCATTTTTCTAACTATGAACATCACAAAAGGAATTATAATTCAAGTTTTCATGCTTAACTACCTTAAGAAATATCTTTCCGTTTTCAAATCATCCCCACACCATCCAAGCCCCAAGGTCATCTTGATTCTTCTCTCTTCAGCAGTCAGCTCCATGGAGAACCTCAATCTCCTACATCAACGAAAAGACAAAGAAAACCTTCATGCAGGACCACCTCTACTCTGCAACTTAAAATCTTTCTTCAGATCTTTTTTTTTTTTTATGATTTCAATTCAGCTTGTCTTTGCTCAGTGTCATCAGTAATGGATTACATCCTAGTTACCTGATTTCCTTATGTCAATTGAAACTTCTCCCAGCAGCTGTCAGAGAGAGCTGCCTCTTGAAGACTTTAAATTATTCCACTTTGTCTGAGTAGGCTATCTAGCTAACATCTGCCTTAATGATACTTAAAGTCACCGTATTTTATTCTCTCCATGCAGAGTTTGGGAACTTGGCACTCATTGCTCAGCTCTGAAACAATTAGAATACGGGCCTGTCTCTTGGTTAAATCCCTTGGTTTATCATTGAAAGAAGTGGGGTGCCCTTATAGTTAGGGACATATCCTTGTTAGATCCCTCTGCCTCTCTGCAGTCTAACTGCTACCCCCCTCCCCAGGGTCGACATTGGTCTGTTAAATCACAGCAATGTGATTTCAACTGGTTACAAAAGGAGCTAATCTTTTTTTTTTTTTTTTTTTTTTTTTTTTTTTTGCCTTTTTGCCTTTTCTAGGGCTGCACCCACGGCATATGGAGGTTCCCAGCTAGGGGTCGAATCGGAGCTGTAGCCACTGGCCGACGCCAGAGCCACAGCAACACGGGATCCGAGCCGAGTCTGCAACCTACACCACAGCTCACGGCAATGCCAGATCGTTAACCCACTGAGCAAGGCCAGGGATTGAACCCGCAACCTCATGGTTCCTTGTCAGATTCGTTAACCACTGAACTACGACAAGAACTCCCTACAGAATATACTCTTGAACTCAGCTCAGTATCAGAACATCAGTCAAGAAAAAAATCCCATACAGAAAGTTATTGAAAAGGTATGGTCCATGATGCCAGAAATTTCAAAAAAGCTCTCTGGACAAAACCAAGCCACTAGACTGCTGGCAACCAAAATGTCATTTACAGATTCCTCAAAAACTGCTTTTCCTCAAATGATGCTTTGATGGGATATCCTCAAACTCTATTAAAAACAAACACACAAAAAAAGCATTGTTGAGTACTCTGTTCTTTTTTTTTTTTTTTTTTTTTTTAGGGCTGCACCAGTGGTATATGGAAGTTCCCTGACTAGGGGTCAAATCTAAGCTACAGCTGTCAGTTTATACCACAGCAATGCCAGATCCAAGCTGTGCCTGCGACCTACACCACAGCTCACGGCAACGCCAGATCCTTAACCCACTGAGCAGGGCAGGGATCGAACCCACATCCTCATGGATGCTAATCGGATTCATTTCCACTGAGCCACGGCAGGAGCTCCCGAGTACTCTGTCCTTGACATCACAGAGACCCTCTGTATGAAAAGAAACAAAAATAAGCTATAAACATTATATAGTTAATCCATAGAGCTCATTCTTCAGGAATAACTCAAATTCCCCTTTGGAAATGGGAAGTTTCTATGGGAGTCCCTGCTGAGGCATGGCGTGTTAAGAATCTGACTGAGCCGAGGCTTCCGTCACCACGGAGGTGTGGGTTCCATCCCCAGCCTGGCACAGCGGGTTAAAGGATCCAGTGCCACTGCAGCAGAATAGGTCATGTCTGGGGCCCAGAGTCAATCCCTGCCTTGGGAACTTCCATACTTCCCTATGCCAGGGGTGCAATCATTTAAAAAAAAAAGAAAAAAGAATATTAAGCACAAAATACCATTACCATTCCTAGTCATTACAAACAGAAGCTCTGGGGCAGAACAATGTGGATTAGAATTTTAGTTTAGCCACTTCCTAACTTTGTGACTTTTTTTTTTTTTTTTTTTTTTTTGCTCTTTGGGTCTGCACTAGCGGCATGTGGAGGTACCCCGGCTAGGAGTCAAAGTGGGGCAACAGCTGCTGGCCTACAGCATAGCCACAGCAACATGGGAATCAGAGCTGCGTCTGCGACCTACACCACAGCTCACGGCAACGCTGGATCCTTAACCCACTGAGCGAGGCCAGGGATGGAACCTGCAACCTCATGGTTCCTAGTCGGTTTCGTTTCCGCTGCGCCACAACGGGAGCTCCCACTTTGCGACTTTGGATAAGTTAATTTGGCTCTCCTATTCTTAACATCAAAATTTCTGAAATGGGAACAGTGACGGTACCTGCTTAAAGGTTTAGAAGGCACATACATATACAGTGGAAGAGAGCCTGCGGTATGCTCAGCCTGTAAATAAGTTTTTGTTGCTAGGATATTGGGATCCAACTTATTTTTTATTTATTTATTTTTTTTGTCTTTTTGCCATTTCTTGAGCTGCTCCCATGGCATATGGAGGTTCCCAGGCGAGGGGTCTCATCGGAGCTGTAGCCACCAGCCTACTCCAGAGCCACAGCAACTCGGGATTCGATCCGCGTCTGCCACCTACACCACAGCTCATGGCAACGCGGGTGGGATCCAATTTTTAATTCCCTTCTGCCTGCCATGTTGCTATTATTCTTACATGCATGGTGCACGCACACATAAATACTCATTCTTCAGGGATGCTAATAATCCTTTGCTTGAAAAAGAGTGAAGTTGCTGTCCGTAGGTCATCCAGATCTTTACAAAACTCTGAATCCTAGGAGGGTCTCCCCATACCTGAAGGGCTTTCATTCACATGGTGACTATATCTTTCTTTGACCCCCAAAGCACGAGCCGGGGGTCAACGTTGCTAGAAACCAACCTCAGAAGAACAGGAGCTGGGGGATTAGAATTTCAGCTCTTCTTAGTTGTGATGTTTGGTTTCCAGGGCTCAGATATGAAATAGAAGAAGTGAGTGAGAGAATGGGAAGAGTATGAAGCCAAAAGTGTTTCCTAAAAGCAAGGTAAACTAGGGAGTTCCTGTTGTGGCGCAGTGGTTAACGAATCCGACTTGGAATCATGAGGTGGCAGGTTCGATCCCTGGCCTTGCTCAGTAGGTTAAGGATCCGGCATTGCCGTGAGCTGTGGTGTAAGTTGCAGATGCGGCTCGGATCCCGCGTTGTGGTGGCTGTGGTATAGGCCGGTGGCTACAGCTCCAATTCAACCCCTAGCCTGGGAACCTCCATATGCTGCAGGAGCGGCCCAAGAAATGGCAAAAAGACAAAAATAAAAATAAAAAATAAGAAAACCAGTGTTAAATTCAGCCTTGCCCCAGGAAATTCTTGGTCCTCACTTCCAATCCTCTGAAGAAGGGTGGAAACAGAGTCAGAAACTACCCCCAGCGTTGGCTTTGCTATGGGCTATGGTGTAGGCCGGCAGCAACAGCTCTAATGAGACCCCTAGCCTGGGAATCTCCAAATGCTGTGGGTACAGCCTTAAAAAGACCAAAGACCAAAAAAAAATAAAATACAATAAAATAAGTAAAAGAGTTCCCATTGTGGCTCAGTGGGTTACGAACCCGACTAGTATCCATGAGGACTTGGGTTCAATCCCTGGCCCCTCCCAGTGGGTTAAGGATCCAGCGTTGCCATGAGCTGTGGTGTAGGTCATAGATTCCGCTTAGATCCTGCGTTGCTGTGGCTATGGTGTAGGCAGGCAGCTGCAGCTCCAATTTGACCCCTAGCCTGGGAATTTCCATATGCCACGGGTGTGGCCCTAAAAATACCAAAAAAAAAAAAAAAAGGCTATAAAAACAGGGAAAGAAAGCATCTGTGACTTTTTTTTTTTAATCCATAGGGTATTACAGAATATTTTTTTATTTTTGAAGGACATAATCCTTACATGTGAAACATTTATATTCCAAAGATTAGATACCTTTAAGAACAAATATACGAAAATAACTCACATGAAAAAATTGAATTTAATATTTAAAGTTTATCTTAATAAAAAATTAAATAAAACCTTAGATACTGATCATTCTCTTCTATAAATGTTAATATTTATTTTACTGGAAAACTAGTGTTTTAATGTATTTACCAACAGATATAATTAGCACTACTGAAAAAAAATATCAGTGATTTCTTATCCTTGTCTCATAGGGCGCTAAAGCCATCAATTTTGGAATGCTACTGAGTTCTGTACTGTTATACTCACCTCATGACTAATTTTTTAAAAAAGCAGCAGAAATGAATCTGACTAGGAACCATGAGTTTGCAGGTTCGATCCCCAGCTTTGCTCAGTGGGTTAAGGATCCGGCGTTGCTGTGAGCTGTGGTGTAGGTCACAGACACGACTCAGATCCCACATTGCTGTGGTAGTGGTGCAGGCTGGCAGCAACAGCTCTGATTCGACCCCTAGCCTGGGAACCTCTATATGCCGTGAGTACGGCCCTAAGAAGACAGAAAAAAAAAAAAAACAACAAATGCTCTATGGTCTCCATTTGCTTATGTTTGTGTGTGTCTGTATATGTGTGTTTTATTTATTTAATGTTATTTTATTATTATTATTATTATTATTATTTTGATTTTTAGGGCCAAAACCGTGGCATGTGGAAGTTCCCAGGCTAGAGGTCCAATTGGAGCTGCAGCTGAAAACTATATCACAGCTCACCACAACGCTGGACCCTTAACCTACTGAGCCAGGCCCAGGATTGAACCTGCATCTTTATGGATACCAGTCAGATTTGTACGCACTGTTCCACAGGAACTTCTGTATATGTATGTTTTAGATGTGTGATATTTTTCTACCTGTGGATGGTATTACCAAAACTAATTTATAAAGAGCTGTATTTAATTGGTTTAGAGTTAAGCACTTATAAATTGAGTACTTCCAAAGTTCTCAGAAATTTAATGAAATTGAACCCAAATGCTTTTCAGTTTTACAGGAGCTAAGAAAATACTATTTATTAAAGCTAATTTAAATTTCTTGGTTTAATTAAAATAGACGTGTCTTAGAGTTATTAGCATTAAATATAAAACTTTTATTCTAGCTAGGTTTACTTGTCAAACTCGTGTTCTGTCTTGTACAAAATCTATCAGCAAAAGAAAAAAAAACTTGGTATAATAAAATTTTCATATCATAATTGTTTTGAAAAAATCAATTATATAGATGTAAGATAAGAGATTTTAGGTGCAATAATTATGCTTTATGATATGTATACTTAAACAGTTTTGGAAATCTTCTGATACCTTGACACTTCAGAATTTTGCTGAGTTAAATTAATGATGAAAATATATTGATATCTAGATTATTTCCAAATAAGAAAAAATACTGAACATTAATTCCTGAACATAGGTTTATCTACTTTTTGTCTTCCCATCACGGAGGAACCGAATGATAAATTTGAGTGTGTTAGTAAACATATCTTCTTTTTAAAATTTTTTATTGAAAAATTGCACTATAAGAAACGTATTACCTAGATTTTTCTTTTTTTTTTTTTTTGTATTTTTAGGGCTGCACCCGCAGCATATGGAGGTCCCCAAGCTAGGTGTCTAATTAGAGCTGCAGTTGCTGGCCTACACTACCGCCACAGCAACTTGGGATCCAAGCCACGTCTGTGGTGTAGACCTACACAACCACCACAGCAATGCTGGATCCTTAACCCACTGAGCAAGGCCAGGGATCGAACCCGCAACCTCATGGTTCCCAGTCAGATTCATTTCCGCTGCGCCATGACGGGAACTGCCTAGAAATTCTTTGTCTTTTTCTTCCCTTGGATGAGGTCACCATTCCACTGGTTCCTTTTCTATCAGTTGAGGAGTGGGTTAGAGATGATAGTCTCTCTGGGGGAAGGCACATTTCCTATAACAAAACAAGACCTGTGGGGGGTGTTACTCTCTGCAGCCCTTAAGCCATAAATGTTAATCAATAGTCATATCAGGAATTCCCGCCATGGCGCAGTGGTTAACGAATCCGACTTGGAACCATGAGGTTGCGGGTTCGGTCCCTGCCCTTGCTCAATGGGTTAACGATCTGGCGTTGCCGTGAGCTGTGGTGTAGGTCACAGATGCGGCTCGGATCCCGCGTTGCTGTGGCTCTTGTGTAGGCCGGTGGCTACAGCTCCGATTAGACCCCTAGCCTGGGAACCTCCATATGCCGCGGGAGTGGCCCAAGAAATAGCAAAAAAGACAAAAAAAAAAAAAAGTCGTATCAAAGAATGTATTGGAGTCCATGCTCCTACACGAACTACCTGAGTTACAGTCCATCTCAGGAGGATGCAGGTTTGATCCCCGGTCTCGCTCAGTGAGTTAAGGATCCATTGCTGCTGTGGCTGTGGCACAGGCCAGCAGCTACAGCTCTGATTCTCTGATTCGACCCCTAGGCTGGGAATGTCCATATGCTGTGGGTGCAGTCCTAAAAAGACAAAAAAAAAAAAAAAAAAAAAAAGAATTCTAATTGAAATATAACTAAAACTACTAAAATTAATAAAGGAAATATATGCAAGGAAAATAAGATATGTATTTTAAGTAAAAGAAATAATGCAACATAAAATGCCTTTCGTTAAAGGGAAAAGAAGTTGATTTTGTCCTGAAAAGAGGCTAAAAAAGGAGAGAAAACATAGGACGAAAAGGAAATTATAGAGGTGTGTGGAAAAGGAATCTTGAGAACAGAGTTATACATAGTCAAGCTAAGACCGAAATACATTTAATTAAATAAAAGAGTTTTAATACCAAAAGGAAGCTGAGACAAAATTAACATCTGGCTTTTCTAAAAGGACAAACTATAACATAGAACCAAGAGCGAGAGAAACAGGAAATCTTACACTGTCAAGACGGCTAAAATTGAATTAACATAGGGTTTTTTTTTTTGTCTTTTTGCTATTTCTTTGGGCCGCTCCCGCGGCATATGGAGGTTCCCAGGCTAGGGTCTCATCGGAGTTGTAGCCTACGCCAGGGCCACAGCATCGCGGGATCCGAGCCACATCTGCGACCTACACCACAGCTCACGGCAACGCCGGATCCTTTAACCCACTGAGCGAGGCCAGGGATTGAACCCGCCACCTCATGGTTCCTAGTCAGTTTCGTTAACCACTGCACCACGACGGGAACTCCTAACATAGGATTTTTTAAATTAAGCTTTAAGACCAATAGTGGAGGGAAATCTCCATTTCTAAGGGTGTCCCTTTGCCTGCCCTGGGAAAAGGAAGGAGACCAAAGCTCTAGAAACTTATCAATTAAGAAGGCAGCAAGTTAAATCTACATAACAACCTCACCCTTGTTTACCGTGCTTTTCCCAGTAAGGTCCCCAAAAGTAGGGTCTGGCTCGGTTTTCCTCTCTGTCTATGGTCCCTACACCTACCTGTGCCAACTCTATCCCTATCCATCTGAAAAACAGGGATCTGATTTCTGACACCTAGTTAGTTCATCAGGACTTCACTTGGGCAGTCTTGGCCCAGGCAATAAATAGCACTATTTTCCCGGTGTCAGACAAAGGCATTCAGAGGGGTGATCACAGAGGGCACTGCCGTGTCGGAGGCCTCTTTCCTGGGCCTGGATTCGTGTGTGCATCACTACGTGGCACTCCAAGGCCTCTGCAAGGAGAGAGACCTCAAAACCTCTGGCCCAGATAGGAATTACCAGGCCCTTATCATCGCCCTACTCCCTCTCACTGTAATGCCCCTCCTGCACCTTGAGCAATGGGACCTACTCCTTCCCGGCCCCTGCAAGGAAAGCATGTGGCCCACTTCTCACCCTGCCCCTCTAGGGCCCTTATATGCCCCCCAGCCAACCAGCAAGGGAATCAGAAGATCCCTCTTTGTCCAAGCAATCAGCAGGTCAGCAGGTGTATCCTGAGATCTTTCCTCTCCCTGGACGATAAAAACAGACATCTGCCCAGGGTTGGCTTGATGGAGGCACCTCATACCCCTGAGAGAAAAGTTATATTCCTTATGCTTCATTTTGAAATGAATACTTTGAAAGTGAACAGCTTAGAGTTCTTCCTTGTCCTTCTCCCAGACTCAGTTACACCCTAAACGCAATCGCCCATAAGCTAAAATTGGGCACCCTGAGCATAATTGCCTGTGGGTTAAAGATGATTAGCACGTGATGTTTTTCAGGACCTTTCTTAGTTTGCTCTCATCTCTGATCCATATGCCCTTTCCGCAAGTATTATACCCCAGAAAACCACCACCAGGACAATAACGAGATCTCCTGACTCCAGCACTTTTTTTTTTTTTTTTTTTTTTTTTTTTTTTTGTCTTTTTGCTATTTCTTGGGCCACTCCTGTGGCATAGGGAGGTTCCCAGGCTAGGGGTCCTATCGGAGCTGCAGCCGCCAGCCTACGCCAGAGCCACAGCAATGCGGGATCCGAGCCGAGTCTGCAACCTACACCACAGCTCACGGCAATGCGGGAGCCTTAACCCACTGAGCAAGGGCAGGGACCGAACCCACAACCTCATGGTTCCAAGTCGGATTCGTTAACCACTGCGCCACGACGGGAACTCCTGACTCCAGCTTTGATGACTAAGAGTCCCCCAAAGATAAAAATTAAAAAAGAAAAAAGAAATAAAAAAAGAAAAAGGAAAGAAAGAAAAATTTAACTTGATTATGGGGCTTCTCTCTGTAGTGGAATACAACATGGCTATCAAAATTATTACGTTTTTAAAGCGTTTTTAATGATATAGCATATGCTTAAGATATAATGTAAACTTTAAAAAGGAGAATATGAAACTGTATTTGCAACATCCAATTATGTGACTGTAAATATAAATAAAGATATAAATACAGAAAAATATTAAGGAAATTTTAAAAAAAAAGGAAAAAAAAAGGTTCCCCCAAAGAAAGAAGCATGCATGCTAGTCCCCATCCTGATTCCTATCTGAAAACTTGTTTTTCTCCTTTTTACGATAAAACTCCTTGCAACTCTAAGGGGAGGTGCATATTCTTTAAGGCATTAGCCTGCTGGGACCCTCCTTTGCCTGGCAAAGCAATAAAGCTATTTTTTTTCTCCTTTCCCCAAAACTCTCTCTGGGTTTCAATTCAGCACTGGCAGAGTCTGAATTCCAGCAACAGGCTCTCTCTGATTATCAGGAAGGGTTCCTATTACATCCTGCTACACTAGCAGTGTCTCCTCTCTAAACTCTTCTTTCTCTTGACCTCACTCCACTGGAAACTTTCCAACCCCCATGCATGGACCATGACACATTAGTCTTACGAATATATATCTGCATTCTCTTCTTCACTTCCAGCATCTGATTGGGGGTTTCTCTAGGTGGCCAAGCCAATTCTGAAATAAGCTGGGCTGGGAGTTCCCGTCATGGCACAGTGGTTAACGAATCCGACTAGGAACCATGAGGTGGCGGGTTCGATCCCTGGCCTCGCTCAGCGGGTTAAGGATCCGGGGTTGCTGTGAGCTGTGGTGTAGGTTGCAGACACAGCTTGGATCCAGTGTTGCTGTGGCTCTGGCGTAGGCCAGCGGCTACAGCTCTGATGAGACCCCTAGCCTGGGAACCTCCATATGCTGTGGGTGCAGCCCTAGAAAAGACAAAAAAAAAAAAAAAAAAAAAAAAAAAGAAGTAAGCTGGACTCGATCCAGGTTGTGGAGAATGAGTGGAGCGGCTCAGCAAGGTAGAGGCAGGCTCCTCATCCCGTGCCTTGGGGAGGACCAGGCAACGAGAGCATCCTCAGACCACACATGCGCAAAGCTGGCCCCACACTCAGAGGGGCTGCCAGCTCCTTCACTCAGCCACCCTAAGGCACACAGCCAGCAGCACTGCTGGTTCCCTGAACATGCCTAGAAATAGGAACACTCCCCTGTCTGAGTTAATTAAGATTTCAGCCTCCAGCAGATGCTACTGTGACTGCGGGGAAAGAAAAAAAAAAAAAGCCCCAATTTTCTTTCTTCTGAGCTCTTTCTTGTCTTCATGTAGACGTGTTCCCTGGAGATGCTACTGGAAGGAACACGGATTCTGAGTCAGGTTTCACGGACCATCAGGACAACCATGGACCACTTATAATCGTAACAATAACATCGACGGCCGTAAGAATCATACTAGCCATGGCTTCCTAGATGTTTTCTACAGTCCAGGCATCTGGTCAGGCACCTTCCAGTTGAGCATCTGGTTTCATTCTCACTCCAACCTAAAAGCTAAATAAATCCCGTGTTCCACATTTTATTTGGTGGAAACTGATCTTAGAAGGAGTTACATCACTGCTCAAATGCCGGTCTGCTTAGCCAAGAGACTTTTCTTGACCACGTTGTCTGAAATAAAATGTGTTTGCCGACAAGCACATGGGAATGCATGTATTTTCACGTCACCTGCTTTATTCGTGGTCATAATTCTCATCACCTCCCAACATCTGTATTCAATTTCCATTGTCAGCCTTGTCCCAATATTGATTTTGAGAACAGTCTCTTGCCTTCCCTCTTTGTACCTCTAGAGGCTAGAATAGCACCTGCCACCTAACAGGTGCTCCAGAAATATCTGCTGCTTGAACTCCTTCAATGAACCACTCATTTCCCACATAGCATTTATTATCATCAAGGATTATTTGAGTTACGTATACATTGACTGTGACTCTCTGTCCCTGCACTGGAATGTTAGATCCAGGACAGCAGAGGCTTTGCCCTGTTGGCTCCTGACTATAGTCCTTGTGCCTAAAACAGTGCCCTGTACCTACCGGGTGGTCAGTAGATGTCTATCTAGGACCCCGAGCTGATAAAAAGAGCACTGGTATTGAGCTCAGATCTCCCCGATTCCATATGCCCTGTGCTGGTTCTCTGTCATCAGTGTAGTCTGAAGATTCATTGTATCACAAACATCCCTGAAAGTTGAATGAGAAGAAAGAAGATGACAGCGCTATGTCCTTCCTGGCAATGAACTCCAGAAAGTGAGACCTCTTCAGAGAGAGCATCTTCCCTTTCCACCACTTCGGCATAGCCAGCTGGGGACATGGGGACCTGACTTACAATGAACATCAATTGTCTCCCAGCTTTCTCCTGCTGAGAAGATCAGTGGAGGGATTGCCTGGAATATTAGGCAGAAGAGAATAGGTTTGTGGATTCAATCAAAGTGGAATTGAGCTACAGTTGCCCAAACTGGGCCTCTGTCCCCTGGTGCCGAATAGAAATTCAGAGACAGAGTCTTGGGGGAAGGAGAAAAAGATCGCTTTTATGGCTCTGCCAGGCAAGGGGGACCACGGCAGACTAATGGCCTCAAGACTGTGTCCCCCCTTGGGAAGAACTGTGGGGAGTTTTACAGTAAAAAAAAGAGGACAAACAGGCTTTCAGACAGGAATCAGGACTGGGGCAAACACGCACGCTTCTTTCTTTGGGGGTGTCTTTAGTCATCAAGGTTGGGCGTGGAAAAAAGGGTCACAGGTAAGGATTAGGGTCGGTGCAAGCTTGCATTCTTCAAAGCTGGTGTTTAGTGGCCCCAGGACACGTCTTGGTGGTCCTCCTTCTTTCTGGAATGAAGACTGCTTCATCAAGTAGTTCATATCTTTCATGTGTTGGGGGTTTGAGTTCCGCAGAAAAGCTCAAAGATATTGTTATATGTATCCCTGGAGGAGGAACCAGGACTCTGGTCCAAGGCTATGTGATGGTTTCTTGATGGCTCCTCCCTGGTCTCTGCATCCAGCAACTGTTTGAACCTGCCCTTTGGAACTCCGAGAAGGTCAAAGATGCTGAAGCTTATTCCCTAAAAACTGGGAAAGGGGGACATAAAGGTTTTTGTGGCCAGGATCCCCAAGGGGCCCCGCTCAGTTACACTGTTAGTTTATTGACACATGTTTACCAAGCACCAACTCATTGGTAGGTCTCTTTCCAGATGCGAAAAGGAAGATACACTGTCCCTGCCTTCATAGAACTCAAAACCTCCACTATGCCCAAGGTCCCCAAGCCAGGACACTAATGCAAGCTCATCTGATCTGCAAGTCCATGCATTTCCCTTTGATGTAAATGGGGCATGCAGGTACATCCTTTCAAAGCCACAGAGAAACCTGAGCATCAGAAAGACTAAAGATGTATGCAACTCCAGGCAGCTAAGCAGCGCCCAATCCAAGTCCACAAATATCAAGTGCAGTTGTACTGAGTCAGCTAGCCCTGCAAAGGGAAGAAGAAGGCAGGCTTGGCCTCTCCCAGAGAAAACAAGTTCATTTTCCCTTCCTCCTCCTTTGCAAGCACCGAACTAAAGAAATTCACTTAAGGGGTCCTGTGGTTGGCAATCAGGAGAGATATATCTACTCTATTGGAAACTGGAGTAGCCCATTAAGTGGGTAGTCACACTCAAAGCTTTTTTTAGGGCTGCAGTGTGGCATATGGAAGTTCCCAGGCTAGGGGTCCAATCAGAGCAGCAGCTGCTTCCCTAAGCCTCAGGCGCTGCAATGCCAGATCCTTCACCCACTGAGCAAGGCCAGGTTTGGAGCCCATATCCTCATGGATACTAGCCAGGTTCCTTACTGCTGAGCTGTAATGGAAACTCCACATCCAAAGCTTTCTTCGTCATGCCTTGACTTTTTTCTTTGCTTTTTGTCTTTTTGTCTTTGCAGAGCCACACCTGCTGCATATGGAGGTTCCCAGGCTAGAGGTCGAGTCGGCGCTGTAGCCACTGGCCTGTGTCACAGCCACAGCAGCAGGGACTCTGAGCCACATCTGCGACCTGCACTACCGCTCACAGAAACGCCGGATCCTTAACCCACTGATCAAGGCCAGGGATGGAACCTGTGTCCTCAACGGTTGCTGATTGCATTTGTAAACCACTGAGCCAGGACAGGAACTCCTTTTATTTTTTTATGGAAGTATAGTTGTTTTAAAATTTTCTATTCATTTTAAGTATACAACTTAGGGATTCAATATTTTACAGACTGCACTCCATTTAAAGTTATTCTAAAATATTGGGGAGTTCCTGTCGGGGCGCAGTGGTTAATGAATCCGACTAGGAACCATGAGGTTGCGGGTTCGATCCCTGGCCTTGCTCAATGGGTTTAGGATCTGGCGTTGCCGTGAGCTGTGGTGTAGGTCGCAGATGAGGCTTGGATGCTGTGTTGCTGTGGCTCTGGCATAGGCCAGCGGCTGTGGCTCTGATTCAACCCCTAGCCTGGAAACTTCCATATGCCGCGGGAGCGGCCCAAGAAATGGCAAAAAGACAAAAAAATAAATAAATAAATGAAATATTGGCTGTATGCCCTGGGCTGTATGATATAACCTTGTAGCTTCTTGTTTTCTACTTAGTATCTTGTGCCTCTTAATCCCCTAACCCTCTCTTGTCCCTCCTCCTGCCCCTCTCCCCATTGGTCCAGGCAGTTTTATCTCTACATCTGTGAGTTGCTATTTTGTTACATTTCATGTGTTTTCTTTTTCAGATTCGCCACCCATAAGTGATCACACACTTATTTGTCATTCTCTGTCTGACTTCATTTACTAAGCATAATGCCTTGATCTTGATACATTCCCTCAGAGTACCAATGCTTTAGGCAAGGCAACTTTTCCCCCCATGAATCCAAGGCCAGATTACTTTTTAGGAAGAGGGAACCTCTCCTGGGAACCTCTGCCCCTAGTCCTCCTCTTATTCTTCTTCTTCTTTTTTTTTTTTTTTTTTTTGTCTTTTTGCCATTTCTTGGGCTGCTCCCATGGCATATGGAAGTTCCCAGGCTAGGGGTCGAATCAGAGCTGCAGCCACCAGCCTACGCCAGAGCCACAGCAATGCAGGATCCGAGCCGCATCTGTGACCTATACCACAGCTCATGGCAACGCCAGATCGTTCACCCACGGAGCAAGGGCAGGGATCGAACCCTCAACCTCATGGTTCCCAGTCGGATTCGTTAACCACTGGGCCATGACGGGAACTCCCTAGTCCTCCTCTTCTTAAGCAAAAGTCCACTTTCATGACTCTTCCAGGGTTCGGAGCAACCCTAAAGTCCATTTCAGCCATGGCCTCTCCTTCTTCCAGGTTCCAGGACGTAGGCTCTGCAAAGCCTGCGTGGCTTCATCACACCCTTGGATTCTCTTCTAAGTCAAGCTTGATTCACTCTCCCCATTTTCCAGGCAAATGACTTAAGGATCACTGCAGTTTCCTGGCTGATCCCAGGTCAGGCATCCAAGAAGCTGAACTCTGATTCGGACCCATGCTTACTTTTTGCTAAAAGTTTTGGCGTGAGCTCAGTGTAGTGATGGAAAGCCCCCCGACAACCTTTTTAAAAATTAAACTTAGGAGATAATTATAGCATCACATACAGCTGTAAGAAATAAAATAAAGACGATTCCCTATATCCTTGACCCACTTTCTTCTAATGGTTAAGATCCTGCAAAATAGATAGTGAAATAACACAGCCAGAAGACTGATGCTGCCAGAGTTAAGATACAGGATATTTCCATCACTTCAAAATCCTCTCATATTGCGCTTGTAGAACCAGATCTACTGTCTCCCACCTCCACCCCCTCCATAACCTCTGGCAACCATTAATCTGTCATCCATTTCTATAAAATTGTCATTTCAAGAATGTTATCCAGAAGCTTCCATTGTGGCTCAGGGGTAACAATCCCGACTAGGATCCATGAGGATGTAGGTTCAAACCCTGGCCTCTCTCAGTGGGTTAAGGCTCCTGCATTGCCGTGAGCTGTGGTGTAGGTCACAGACACAGCTTGGGTCCCACGTTGCTGCGGCTGTGGTGTAGGCTGGCAGCTATAGCTCTGATTCCACCCCTAGCCTGGGAACTTCCATATGAAAAGCACTGCTATTAAATGAAATCCTTAATTTTCTTGATTTTTCTCTATTTTGTCTCCTTGTACTCAATTACTGCTCATTATTAGTCCCTTTCTTTCTTCTCTGTTTAGGCTTATTTTGCTTTTCTTTTTTTCTAAATTCCTGAGCTAGAGACTTAGATTATGGATTTAAGTCTTTTCCTTTTTTCTAACGCACACATCCTAGTGCTATGTGTTTCCTTCAGCATTGCTTTAGCTGTTTCCCACAATTTTTGATACGTTTCATTTTCATTTTCTTTCATTTCGATTGATTTTTATTTCTTTCGAGACTTCCTCTTTGATCCATGGATAATTTACAATGGCACTGTTTACTTTCAACCTGTTCAGAAAATTTTCTGTTTTCATTCTGTAACTAATTTTCTGCTCGCTTCCCCTGTGATCAGAAAACACATTCTGTGATTACTTAAGCATGTTTATGAAAATCCTTTTTACAGCGTTTTTGAGAGTATCTCCTTGTATAGCTTTTTTAGTGATTGTTCTGGATGTTACCTTTTATTTACAAAAATTATTCCTGCTTACTAATATTGTTATTTTACCAAGTCAAGTGAAATCTTCTTCCTTTACAATCATCTTAAATATTTCCTTTACATCCATGTAAAACCACATCGGCGTCACAATTGCCTTTTCGATAATCAAATACAGTTTTGAAAAGTCAAGAGGAGAAGGAAAATACTGTATTTATTCATCGTTTGGCTGACTACCTTTTTTCTTTCTTCTTTCTTTCTTTAACAGTTTTCTTTCTGTTTAGAGAACTTCCCCCCCCCCGCTTTATTTTTTTTTTGTCTTTTCTAGGGCCGCTCCCATGGCATATGGAGGTTCCCAGGCTAGGGGTCGGATCCGAGCTGTAGCTACCAGCCTATGCCAGAGCCACAGCAACACGGGATCCAAGCCTTGTCTGTGACCTACACCACAGCTCACAGCAATGCCAGATCCTTAACCCACTGAGCAAGGCCAGGGATCGAACCCGCAACCTCACAGTTCCTAGTCGGATTCGTTAACCCCTGAACCATGACGGGAACTCCTAGAGAGCTTCCTTTAAAAATCTTTAGAAATCTTCCTTTATCAGGCAGGTGTGCTGACAAGTTCTCTTAGTTTTCCTTCATCAAAGAATATCTTGATTTCTCCTTTATTACTGAACAATATTTTCACAAGTTAATATTTTTGAGTTAGGAATCCTTTTCTTTCAGGTGGAAAGACAGTGTTGCACCACTTCCTTCTGGTCCTCCCTGTCTGTTAAGAAATCCTCTGTAATTCAATTTTTTTTCTCCTATAGAATAAGAAGGAATTTCTCTCTGGTTGCTATCAGGATTTTTCCCTTGTTTTTAGTATTCAAAAGTTTGACTGTGATGTTCCTTGGTATAATTCCTTCGGATGTATCATTTTTGGGATTCACTCAGCTTTTTTTTTTTTTATCTTTTTGCCATTTCTTGGGCCGCTCTCACAGCATATGGAGGTTCCCAGGCTAGGGGTCGAATCGGAGCTGCAGCCGCCAGCCTACACCAGAGCCACAGCAACACGGGATCCGAGCCGCGTCTGCAACCTATACCACAGCTCACGGCAACACCAGATCCTAAACCCACTGAGCAAGGCCAGGGATCGAACCTGCAACCTCATGGTTCCTAGTCGGATGCATTAACCACTGCGCCATGATGGGAACTCCAGGATTCACTCAGCTTCTTGAATCTATAGGTTCCTGTCTTGGAAGTTCTCAGCTCTTATTTCATCCAGCTCATATTCAGCGCTTATGTCTTCAAGTGCCTTTTCAACTCCATCTTCCTTTATCTCTCTTTCTGGGACTTTGATGGCATATGTTAGATCCTTTATAAAAGCCCCACAAGGCTTTGAGGACTTCTTGCTCAACTTGTGGTCAATTTTCCCTGTTACTCAGATTTGGTCATTTCTCTTGTTATATCTTTCAATTCACTGCTTCTTCCTTCTGTCCTCTCCATTCCGCTGACGAGCCCATTCATTTGGCCTTTTTAGTTCAATTATTCTATTTTTCACATCTGACCTTTCCTTTTATTTATACTTTAGAGCATCTACTTCCTCACCGAGAGTTTCTTTTTTAATGTATTTTCAGCATGTTTGTAATTTTTTGATGACAACTACTCTCAAATCTTTCTCAGATAATTCCAACCTCTTTGCCATTTCAGGCTGGCACTGATTGATTGTCTTATCTCATTCAAGTTAAACTTTTCTTGATTCTTGGGCTCATGGATGACTTTAGTTGAAATCTGAACTTTTCAGGTATTCGGTTATGAGACTCTATACCTTAGTTCAACTTTCTGCACCACCTGGCTTTCTGGAAGACTGCTTTGGCAGGGAAAGGGGCTCTCCACGTCATTACTGCTTGGTGAGGGCAGAAATCTATGTGCTTTACTGTGTCTCTGTGTATAGCCAAGTGGAGGGTGGACTAGACTTCCGCTGGTACCTCCCTGGCTGGGATGGGCAGGTGTGCCATGTCGCTGCTTCCCATCCCTTCATCATTGACACCACAGGGTATGGCTTCACTGCTGGGCAAAATTGCAAGTCCTGAAACCACCGCAGTGGGGAGAGAATCAGAGAAGGAGATAGGAGAATGGAAAGAGAGGTCGCGGAGCGAGGTGATTGCAAGCATTGAAGATAGAAGATGGAAGATATTCACCAGCCCAGGAATCCAACAGCCTTTAGAAGCTGCAAAGGCAAGGAAACACGTCTCTCCTGTGGCTTCCAGAAGGACCACGGCTCTGCTGGCACCTTGATTTTATCACAGAATATTGAAGTAATAAATTGGCATTGTTTTAAGCCACCAAGTTTGAGGTAATTTGCTCCAGCAGCAAAGGGAAACGAATACAGCATATTGGTGACATCTGATTAGCAAGTTCTTTTTAACAAAATTGTGATGAAGATGGAAGGCCTTCGTGGATTTGTTTATTTGTTCATTTATTCATGTTTTTGAGTATCTACTCTGTGCCAGACACAGCCATAACTTTGGGAAGGCGACAAAGTGGGTGGATTTAAATATGAATTGAAAGCCTCCCTGCCCTCAATACACTCATCGTAAGGAGGCATTGCACCCATGGACAAGCGTCTCGAGACGCAATTATTGTCAGGGTCCACAGAGAAGTAGAGGCTACCAAGTTGTGGGTTTTTTTGTTTTGGTTTTTTTTTTGGTTTTTTTTTTTTTTTTTTGATGAAAAGAGAGAATTCATCTTTGCCCAACACGACCTTACGACTTTGTAAAATAATAAGCCGATATAAGCCAGAGTTGAAGAACCTTCTAGAAGTGTTGTGGTACAGTGACCCAGAAACCAACCACAGTGCCTCAGAGCCATGGGACACCCCCTGCCTGTGTTTGTCCCTGGTCCTACATGACCATCCACGTGACCTGGATGATAATAGGAGCCCTTACCTTTTAGTGTTGTGATGAAACTTAAATGCGTCTATTTGTGTAAGCATGTAATAAACGTAATACATGAGATTGCTAAATTGAAAGAAAGAGCTTGCAGAGCTCCCGTCGTGGCTCAGTGGTTAACGAATCCGACTAGGAACCATGAGGTTGCGGGTTTGGTCCCTGGCCTTGCTCAGTGGGTGAAAGATCTGGCGTTGCCCGTGAGCTGTGGTGTAGCTCGCAGACGCGGCTTGGATCCCGCGTTGCTGTGGCTCTGGTGTAGGCTGGTGGCTGCAGCTCCGATTGGACCCCTAGCCTGGGAACCTCCATATGCTGCGGGAGCAGCCCAAGAAATGGCAAAAAGACAAAAAAAAAAAAGAAAGAGTTTGCTTCAGACCCTATATCAGAATTTCTGGGAGCAGTGTTTAGAAATCTCTGTTTTAACCTTCTGGATACTCAAGATGGGAAGCTGTTGTTCTAGCTTCCCCCGCCCCATCCGTCCAGGCTAGACAGCCATTGGACCACGCCTCGTGGTTTTTTGTTTTCAGTGTGTTTTCTAGAGAAAGACTTTTTGAACGTTGCCCTGTCAACATTTTCCTTCCCAGCCTCATGAATTTTCTTTCAGTCTAGCTCAAACTTCATTTGTTGCAAAGGTATCTATCCCCTTTTTAAAATGCCAAAAAGGCGTTTCCACCTTTTTGGCACAGTGGAAACGCATACGGGTAGTAACCATGGAGTTGCAGGTTTGATCCCTGGCCTTGCTCAGTGGGTTAAGGATCTGGTGTTGCCGTGAGCTGTGGTGTAAGTAGCAGATGAGGCTCAGATCCTGTGTTGCTATGGCTGTGGCTGTGGCCAGAGGCTATAGTTCCTGTTTGACCCCTAGCCTGGGAACCTCCGTATGCCATGGGTGCAGCCCTAAAAAGTAAAAAATAAATAAATAAATACAGACAAATAAAATGACAATATTGGTGCTTTCTAGGGAAAGATCAGTGAGAATTCCCTGTCTGTATACACTTATCCAGCAGCTATTTAATGGGTCGTGCCCTGTGCCAGATACGCGTGTGCACTCAAGTATTTGTGTGTGTGTGTGTGTGTTATATTTATTTCTGGAGAAGTCAAAGTTCTTAACAGCAAATAGAACTCAGCCAACCAAATGTACATGAGAAGGGTACAGAAAAACAATATAATCCATGCTGTCAAAGACAGTTTTTCATTCAGAAAACTCTCTGGTTTCAACTTTGCTGTGGGTGAAGAGAAAACGGGTGCCTCATCCTTTGACTCAGCAGCAGTACAGGGCATGACAAGGCTCTACTCATAGATGCAACAGTGGCTGGTATCTGGTGAAATAGAAGTGCCATATCAAAATTCACTCATGGAGTTCCTGTCGTGGCGCAGTGGTTAAGAAATCCAACTAGGAACCATGAGGTTGCAGGTTCCATCCCTGGCCTCGCTCAGTGGGTTAAAGGATCCGGCGTTGCCGTGAGCTGTGGTGTAAGTTGCAGACGCGGCTCGGATCCTGATTTGCTGTGGCTGTGGTGTAGGCCAGCGGCTACAGCTCCAATTGGACCCCCAGCCTGGGAACCTCCATATGCTACGGGAGCAGCCCTAGAAAAGGCAAAGAGACAGAAAAAAAAATTCACTCATGGTTCATGCAGGAGCTGAGTGGAGGAGGCAAGAAGCAACAGGAGGCAGCGGGACAGAGTTCAGGGAGATACACCCTTGTACCACGGTGGCTCACATCCCAGGACTGGGAGCCAGACATATTTGGATTCTGATCCTGATTGTGCCAACTCCCAGCTGTGGGCACTTGGGTGATTCCTCAGTAAAATATAGACATGTTGTCAATGTAATAAAATGCAGTACAGGTAAAATTGTCCTTCCCCTAGGAGTTCTGGGAGGATGGCTGACATAATATCCATAAATATTCAGCCCAATCCCTGGCACATCTTTCTTTAAAGAGAAGCAGTTGTTGGGAGTTCCTGTGGTGGCACAGCAGAAACGAATCTGACTAGGATCCATGAGGATGCGGGTTTGATCCCTTGCCACACTCAGTGGGTTGGGAATCCCACATTGCCATGAACCCTGGTGTAGGTTGCAGACAGGGCTCCAATCCCATGTTGTTGTGGCTGTGGCATAGGCTGGCAGCTGCAGTTCCAATTCGACCCCTAGCCTGGGAACTTCCATATGCCGTGAGTGCAGCCCTAAAAAGCAAAATAAAATAAAATAAAATGTAATATAATATAATAATAAAAAAAAAGCAGCAAAAAAGAAAAGCCCTTGTTGATATCACCGGGTTTGAGGATGATAAAGATGGGGCTGGGTACCACTGTTTGTTTCCAGTTTGTTTTATTTTTCTTTTTCATCTATTATCAAGGTAACAAATGTAATACAAGTTCATTAGCAGATAAGGAAACACCAACTGCTTCTGTTTCCCCTGGACCCCTTCACCTGGCCCCCTCCGGTACCTCCACAGCCCACCTAGGACTCTACCGACACAGCTAAACACCAATAATGCCGACGAATGAAGCCTTCACGGTTGGCTCAAGAAGAACTTGAGGTCTCTGAAACAAGTACCCCACCCAACCCCAGGCTATCATGATGAGGGAGCCTGACTAAGAGCCTCATGATGGAACTTATTTAGAAGGTGAGTCCTACCAATCTAGCCCCTGATTCTTGTTCATGGACCAGGAGTTTCCAGGATCAGGTGGAAGATGAAGATGCTTCTTGATCAGTCTCCATAGAGCCTTCAGTGCAAGACAAGCCTCTTCCTGTCAAGTCCTGGAGGATGTATAAGCCCTTCTTATTTTATTTTATTTATTTATTTATTTGTCTTTTTGCCTTTTCTAGGGCCACTCCCGCGGCACATGGAGGTTCCCAGGCTAGGGGTCTCGTCAGAGCTGTAGCCTCTGGCTTACACCAGAGCCACAGCAACTCAGGATCCGAGCCACGTCTGCAACCAACACCACAGCTCATGGCAACGCCGGATCCTTAACCCACTGAGCAAGGCCAGGGATCGAACCCGCAACCTCATGGTTCCCAGTTGGATTTCTTAACCACTGCACCATGACAGGAACTCCCCTATGTCCTTTTTAGAGCTCTATAAAACATCAGCAGTTTATAAACTGTGGTCTCGGGCACCGTTGAGTGCTGTCCTTTCCCAGTCTTCATATCGGCTCCATTCTGTCTGCATCACACCACACGCCAAATACCAGGGCACCTTAGGGCAGCGGAATGCTCTCAACCAAGCCTCACAAGAATTACTCATGGAGCACTTACCATGTGTTGTTTTCTTAAGAGGTAAGTAGTGACAGATAGGAATTAACCAAAGGTAGCAAATCTGTCCAAAGCACGCCCCTGTGAATATGTAAATATCAGAGAGGAAGCACGGTGCAAAGGTTAAGGTCAAGGACCCGAGCCAGACGATCTGGCTCAAATTCTAGCTTGGCCACGCACTACATGGGTGATTTGAGGATGCTGATAACTTCCATGGGACTCACTTTCCTCATCTATAAACATCGACCACATCCTGATCATTGAATAACAGGGGTTGTGAAACCCAAGGATGCTCCCTTGTGCATCTACATGTTTGGTTTTTATAAACTCTGCTCAGCGATGCCTGGACACAAAGTATCTCTGACAATATCGCCGTTGTTTCTCAAAGTCTTGGCAACATGGACACTAGTAGTTTCCTGAGCCTCGAGGTTGGGGAGAAAAAAAAAAAAAAAAGAGGGCAAAGAATTACAGAAGGTGAGAAGAAAGAGGTCTTGGAGTCTATTAAGGAGTCTGCACATAAAGCAAGACACAGGTATTTGGAAACACAAGAAATCAATGTGTTGAAGGCATCACTCGATCCATTCATTCATTTATTAGCTCAAAGCCTTGGCTCTTGGCATTGGGAAGGAGAATGGATTTTTATTGCTTAATTGCCTGAAAGTGAAGGACTAGTGAATTGCAAAATCTTGTTGCTTAACTTGTAACATTAAGTATTGAACTAGCCAAAAAAAAAAAAAAAATCATTTCTGGGTGGTTGCTGATTAGCTTTTCTCAGGATATTGAGAGTTGAGTGCCGTTATTGCTCTTCCCTGTAATTCATAAAACACTGTGCGTGAGACACCTGAGCACACGTTTGCTCTCTTAAAGCACATGTTTTGCTGGGTGGCCAGCATGCTACAGATGCTTCATGGGCTTCCTTATCACGTGGTCCCAGCAACGGCTCTGGGTGAGCCCGAGTTCTGGAGACGGTGGCATCCTCATTGTGTAGTTGTGCAGAGATGCACACTGTTGGGGAAATGCCAGCTTCTTGGGGGCTCTCCTTTGAGTGTCTGCCCTCTGCTGTGCCCAGTCTCATTTATCTGCATGTCCAACCACCCAAGCCCAGCCTTCAAGGTAATAAAACCCCTACCTCCATCTGCAGGTGGTGACTGCAATTTGTTCATCTCCATAAATTCTGCATTGTCATATCAGAAATTTCTGACCCTTGCCTGCCCCTGACCAGCAGTCCTCTACTCTCTGTGACAACCTAGTCTACAAGACTTGGTCAACTCTTGGTTTCTTAGTCAGCCATTCACATCAAGAGAAGGCAGAAATCAGTTCTTCTAAGACATCCTTTTTTGTTTATTTTGGGTTTTTGTTTTTTTTTTTTTTTTTGGCCACCCAATGGCATATGGAGTTCCCAGACCAGGGATCAGATTGGAGCCACAGTGGTGATCTACTCTGCAGCAGTGGCAACACCAGCTCCTTTAACCCGCCAAGCCCATCCAGGGATCAAACCTGCGTGCTGGTGCTGCAGGGATGTCCCTGATCCCATTGTGCCACAGCGGGAACTCCTCTAGGACATCTTTTATTTTCACTTATTTGCATTTTTATTATAAACTCTTATCATTATAATTGTTTAAAATGATGACTGACATTTAAAGAAACAGAGCAATGATTTGGGGCCAGAGAAAACACACCAAAGGTCAAATTCATGGTTTTACGATTTTTGAGATAAAACTTCCTGTGACCCAAGAGTTCTTTTTCTTCCAGCAATGACCTTTCCCTATTTCTTTCTTTTTTTTTTTTTTTTTTTTTTTGGCTTTTTAGGACCACAGGCGTGGCATATGGAAGTGCCCAGGCTAGGGGTTGAATCAGAACTGCAGCTGCAGAGTTCCCGTCGTGGCGCAGTGGTTAACGAATCCGACTAGGAACCATGAGGTTGCGGGGTCGATCCCTGCCCTTGCTCAGTGGGTTGATGATCCGGCGTTGCCGTGAGCTGTGGTGTAGGTTGCAGACGCGGCTCGGATCCCGAGTTGCTGTGGCTCTGGTGTAGGCCGGTGGCTACATCTCCGATTGGACCCCTAGCCTGGGAACCTCCATATGCCGCGGGAGCGGCCCAAGAAATGGCAAAAAGACAAAAAAAAAAAAAAAAAGAACTGCAGCTGCCAGCCACAGCCACAGCCAGAGCAACACAAGATCCAAGCCATGTCTCTGACCTTTACCGCAGCTCACAGCAATGCTGGATCCTTAACCCACTGAGCGAGGTCAGGGATCGAACCTGCATTTTCATGGATACTGGTCAGATTCACTTCTGCTGTACCACAACGGGAATAGGAATGCTTCCCTATTCTTTTTTTTTCTTTTCTTTTTTGTCTTTTGTCTTTTGTCTTTTTAGGGCCACACCCATGGCACATGGAGGTTCCCAGGCTGGGGTCTAATCGGAGCTACAGCTGCCCACCACAGCCACAGACACAGCAATGTCAAATCCGAGCCATGTCTGGGACCTACACCACAGCTCACGGCAATGCCAGATCCTTAACCCACTGAGCAAGGCCAGGGATCGAACCTACAGCCTCATGGTTCCTGGTTGGATTCATTTCCGCTGCACCACAACGGGAACTCACATGCTTCCCTATTCTTGAAGCATCTCTTCTATAAGTTTAATTTTTGTAATCTTACTTCTGTAAGTAAGATTAATTTCATTTTTGAGAGATTCCACCTTTACAGGTCTCTCTTTTTAAATTGCTGGTACAATTTCTAAATTACTATAGCTGTATCACACCTTGTGCTAATCTTTTCTGGAAAATCTTTCTTTTTCTTCCTTTCTGCCCTTTTCAAAAAAAAAAAAATCAAGTTCTGAGTATGTCCTGGGCACTGAGTTTGAAAAATGAGCCAGGAAGCAAGTTTTCCTCTTGAAGGACACACAGGTGGACAGACTATGAGGGTATTACGATGTAGCATGATAAGCATCATGGAATTGAAAACCAGAAAATGTATCTTCAGCTCTATCCTAATCAGGGCAACGAAGGCTTTTCAGAGAAGGTGACATTTGAGGCGAGTCTCAACAGATGAAAGGGAGGAGAAAAACAAAGGCTGAGAAGAATTCACTCAGGAAGGTTAGATACAGTCAAAAGATTGCGGATTCTGTTGTGGCGCAGTGAAAACACATCTGGCGAGTATCCATGAGGGTGTGGGTTTGATCCTTGGTCTCACTCAGTGGGTTGGGGATCCAGCGTGAGCTGTGGGGTAGGTCATGGATGGATCCTGCGTTGCTGTGGCTGTGGCATAGGTTGGCAGCTCCGGCTCCAATTTCACCCCTAGCCTGGGAACTCCCATATGTCACAGGTGTGGCCCTAAAAAGCAAAAAAAAAAAAAAAAAAAAAAAAAAAGAATGTAATGATTTTGCTGTATAGCACAGGGAACTATATCTAGTCACTTGTGATGGAACATGATGGAGGATAATGTGAGAAAAAGAATGTATATATATGTATGACCGGGTCAATTTGTTGTACAACAGAAATTGACAGAACATTGTAAATAAACCATAAAAAAAAAAAAGATTGCAATTAGCCCATCATGAGATATGACCTAGAAACGGACAGACAGGAGACAAGAGAAGTAGGTGGTACCCAGCTCGGCTCCAGAAGGGTCTTGTTCTCTCCTTGGAGACCATTCTTGAACCTGCCAATGAGAGGCACCATTTGGAGGTGCCCAAGCTGCAAATGAACAGTGTTTGGGTTTGCTTTTGAGACAGTCCCCTCTGGCAGCAACCTGGACATTGGATTGAAGGAAGGGGAGGGAGGGGAGGTGGGTAGACCAGGTGAGAATTGACAAGGGCAATCTCAATGAGGACAACAGCAGGGATGGAGAGGAGACAGTAGGTTTGGGATGAATTAGGAGGGAGAGAAACCTCCCAGTGTGTAGCCACAGCTCTAATTCAGGCTGTCCTTATTCTTACCTGGATCATTGCAGCAGCCTCCCTAGCTGCCTCCTTGCCTCCTGTCTCTCCCTCTCCAATCTGACCTCTACTGTTGCAGGATCCTTGTCCCGGGAGACAGGACACCGAGGCTTTTGAGTCAGGAAGCAGCGTTTGTTCGTGCCGGCAATGGCTCAGCAGATTCGTACCCAAAGGCTGAGCCCCGAATGCATCGGGGCATCACTTTATATACCCCCTTAGGTTTCCTGTTACATCTAGGTCCCTTTGACCCCCTTATAAGGTTTTCCTTAATTTTTGAGGACAGTTAGAGATACGCCTGAGCTCACGGATGCAGGTTATGCTACGTTGTTGCAGAACTGCACACACTCGGGCACAAATGCTGGCGTTGCATGTTGCCTTCCCTTTGTTCTGGAAGGACCCTTCCCCCTCCCCAGGGCACTACCAGAAAAGTTATGCTAAGAATCAGTAGCCATGCAGTCTGCTCCCCTCCTTTAAAAACTGTTGACTCCCTATCAGCTCTAACAGTGGTTCTCCAGGGAGTAGAAGGGGTATTTTGTTCCCAGAGTGACATATAACAGCAGCTGGAGATGTGTTTGGTTTTCACAACTGGTATGTGTGTGTAAGAGGGGGAGGGGGGTGAGAGTTCTTGCTACTACCGTCTAATGAATAGAGACCCAGGATGCTGCTAAACATCCTACAAAGCACAGGACAGCCCCCCTGCTACAGACGCATCAGCATGTTGCTGATGCTGAGATTAAAATAGTCTCAGCTGGAGGTCCCATAGTGGCGCAGCGGAAACAAATCTGACGAGGAACCAGAAGGTTGCAGGTTCGATCCCTGGCCTCGCTCTGTGGGTTCGGGATTTGGCACTGCAGTGAGATATGGGGTAGGTTGCAGACTTGGCTCAGATCCTGCGTGGCTGTGGCTGTAGCATAGGCTGGCAGCTGTAGCTCTGATTTAGCCCCTAGCCTGGGAACTTCCATATGCCCTCCTAAAAAGCAAAAATAAATGAATAAATAAATAAATAAAATAGCCTGAGCTGTAGGATAGAGTCCCAAGCTCTTAATATGCTGCAACAGAGTCCCCGGTAATTTCTTTCTCTCCAGTCTCATTTAATTTTCAAGGAAATATATATATATACATATATATATATACACATATCTTTGTGTCCTTACTCAGGCTCTCAGCTCTATCTGGGATGCCTTACTTATCTACCTGAGGAATTTGTCCTCTTCTCTTTTTTTTTTTTTTTTAGGGCTGTACCCTTGGCACATGGAGGTTCCCAGGCAAGGGGTCCAATCAGAGCTACAGCTGCTGGCCTGTGTCGCAGCTACAGCAACGCAGGATGTGAGCCGCATCTGTGACCTACACTACAGCTCACGGCAACTCCAGATCCTTAACCCACTGAGCGAGGCCAGGGATCCAACCCACAACCTCATGGCTCCTAGTCGGATTCGTTTCCGCTGCACCACGACAGGAACGCCGGTTCTCTTCTTTTTTTCTGTCTTTTGTCTTTTTTGTTGTTGTTGTTGTTGTTGTTGTTGCTATTTCTTGGGCCGCTCCCGCGGCATATGGAGGTTCCCAGGCTAGGGGTTGAATCGGAGCTGTAGCCACCGGCCTACGCCAGAGCCACAGCAACAAGGGATCCAAGCCGCGTCTGCAACCTACACCACAGCTCACGGCAATGCCGGATCGTTAACCCACTGAGCAAGGGCAGGGACCGAACCCGCAACCTCATGGTTCCTAGTCAGATTCGTTAACCACTGCGCCACGACGGGAACTCCGGTTCTCTTCTAGATTCTAAGGTCTGTTTCAGACAGCCCCTCTCTCAGATCTTTCCAGTTTCCTTTGCATAATGTTTATATCTACGTTTCTACACCTCTGAGACTTAGTGTTATCATGGGCCATCTCCCCCCTCCCCCCTTTTATTTCTGCCTTTTTCCTATTTAGAAAAATTCAGATTTTCAGATTACAAAAACACTTTGATTGAAATAGCACAATATGGAGTGCCTGTTGTGCTTCAGCAGGTTAAGAACCCAACATAGTATCCGAGAGGATGTGGGTTCGATCCCTGGCTTCATGTGGGTTCAACCCCTGGCTTCCCTCATAAGGAAGGCATTCCAAGGATTCCGAGCTGCCATCAGCTGTGGTGGTGCTCACAGATGTGGCTCAGATCCCGAATTGCTGTGGCTGTGGCATAAACTGGCAGCTGCAGCTCCCATTCGACCCCTGGCCTGGGAACTTCCATATGCCGCAGGTGCAGCCCTAAAAATTTTTTTTAAAAATTCATAGTACAATATAAAACAGTAACTATGCCAACCCATCATTTCCCTGTTATTCCCACTTCCCCGATGCCTCCCTCTCCTCTTCCCTCGCCCCCACCCCTTGACATGCTGTAAAGTATCAGACTTTTCTTCTAACTTATATGGCTGTACATCATCATATGTTTATTATGCATAAAAGGGCTTGTCTTTGCTGTTTATTTATATATTGCTGTGCCACCTGGATCTCATACTTGACAACCTTACAAGCCAATAGATATAAATATAATCTTTTTGCTAATTTGCTTCTGCATATATATTCAGATATCTGTAACTAACCAGAAAGGCATCATATTATGGCTGGGGAGTTCGATTTTTCTGTTACGATGTGGGTTGTTTTTTGTTTGTTTGTTTATTGGCCCCACTCACAAATCCCATAACCATGTAACCTGTGCTTAAAAAAAAACCAGCTGTACATTTTTTTGTCTTTCTCTATTTTCATGCTAACTATTTGCAAACTTACACTCACACACCTTTGTCATTACTTGTTTAATAAAAGCACTATCATAGCAAACACATTTCTTTTTTTGTGTGTCTTTTTTTTTTTTTTTTTTTTTTTTTTTTGGTCTTTTTGCCATTTCTTGGGCTGCTCCCACGGCACATGGAGGTTCCCAGGCTATGGGCTGAATCGGAGCTGCAGCCCTGTAGCCGCCCGCCTACCCCAGAGCCACAGCAACGCAGGATCCAAGCCACGTCTGCGACCCACACCACAGCGCACGGCAACGCCAGGTCCTTAACCAGATCCTTAAACCTCTAAGCAAAGCCAGGGATCGAACCCGCAACCTCATGGTTCCTAGTCGGATTCGTTAACCACTGCGCCACGACGGGAACTTTGCAAACACACTTCTTTACTTTTCTTACTCCACAACACCTTGTAGAAATTCTCCTGCTACAGCTATGTCATTCTTTCAAGTGGCTGCAAAATATCCTATCATATAGATTTTTCAACTCTTTCTTTGTCATCGGCACTTATTTCTATGACTTCACGCAATGCTGCCATAAACATCCTAGGATATGGATCCTAATGTATTGATGTTTTTGTTAACAAGGGTTAGATTCCCAGACATGGAATTGCTGGTTCGAATAGCATGTGTACTTTTAATTTTAAGAGATATTGCCATATTACATTCCAAAATGACTGTAAAAATTTATACTTCCTTCAGTAACTGTTGAGACAACAATTTTCACTTTATGCTCACCGGGAATAAGTGTTAAAAATTTCAACTTCTGGAGTTCCCATTGTGGCTCAGTGGTAACGAACCTGACTAGGATCCATGAGGTTGCAGGTTCGATCCCTGCTCTTGCTCAGTGGGTTAAGGATCCAGAGTTGCATGGGCTCTGGTGTAGGTCACAGACACAGCTTGCATCCCATGTTGCTGTGACTTTGGTGCAGGCTGGCAGCTGTAGCGCCTCTTTGACCCCTGGCCTGGGAGCTGCCGTATGCCATGGGTGTGGCCCTAAAAGACCAAAAAAAAAAAAAAAAAAATTTTTTTTTCAACTTTTTTCCAAACTTTTAAGAGTAAGGTGATTATTCTTTCATTACATGGATTAAAATTTTCTGACTATGAATGACTCTGCACCTCTACCTCACAACATGTAAAAAACAAATTCTATATCCACGCCAAGACTTGCACAGGAATATTCTTAACTTCGTTATTCAAAACAGTCAAAAATTCTCCTTCCGCTGGAAAATCGATAGACGTCTAAATAAAATCTAAATTAAAATATTAGAAACCAGTTGAAGAGACCACCTCTACAAATTCTTAGAATAATAAAACCTCATTAACTGCGACAGGATATATAGAGACTACAGAGGAATATGTAGGCAATTGGACTGAAGATAATTTTATGTTTACATCTCAAAATTATATTAAACAAAGTCAAAGGACAAATGATAAATTTCAGAGACCTTTGTAATACAGATGACATGCAATGGCTAAAAATCTATAATAGTCAATGGAGTCTTATTTATTGAGATAAAGAGGCCAATAATAAGAGAAAAATTGACAAAGCCTATGTAATCACAGAGAAGCAAATCTAAGTGGCTAGGGGGAAAAGGATTTTTAGTTAATCACAAAGTGAATCCATAATTAGTGTTAAAAAGTTAAATCAATGATAAGCACTATAGGGAGTTCCCATCACGGCTCATCGGAAATGAATCTGACTAGCATCCACGAGGAAGCAGGTTCGATCCCTGGCCTCACTCAGTGGGCTAAGGATCCAATAGTGCA
This sequence comes from Sus scrofa, assembly GCF_054392235.1. NCBI lineage: Eukaryota > Metazoa > Chordata > Mammalia > Artiodactyla > Suidae > Sus > Sus scrofa. The sequence continues at coordinate 20,280,971 of NC_139385.1, forward strand.
GAGCTGTGGTGTGAGTCAAAGACGTGGCTCAGATCTGGCCTTGCTGTGGCTGTGGTGTAAGGCTTAGATTTGACCCCTAGTGTGGGAACATCCATATGCTGCAGGTGTGACCCTAAGAAGACAAAAAGAAAAATACACACGGAGTTCCCGTCGTGGCGCAGTGGTTAACGAATCCGACTAAGAACCATGAGGTTGCGGGTTCGGTCCCTGCCCTTGCTCAGTGGTTAACGATCTGGCGTTGCCGTGAGCTGTGGTGTAGGTCACAGACACAGCTCGGATCCCGCGTTGCTGTGGCTCTGGTGTAGGCTGGTGGCTACAGCTCCGATTCAACCCCTAGCCTGGGAACCTCCATATGCCGCGGGAGCGGCCAAGAAATAGCAGCAACAACAACAACAACAACAAAGACAAGAAAAAAGAAAAAAAAAAGAAAAAGAAACACTATAGAAATATTTAGAATGAAAATCGAATCACCTCTTGCTTGAAACAGGGTATTGACAGGCAGCAGAAGACCCACCTTGAGGGGTTTAAGTGAAGAGAGATAAAAGAAGGTGTAGGTTCAATCCCTGGCCTCACTCAGTGCGTTAAGGATCTGGCGTTGCTGTGAGCTGAGGTGTAGGTTGCAGATGCAGCTCGGATCCCTTGTTGCCGTGGCTGTGGTTTAAGCCAGTAGCTGTAGCTCCGATTGGATCCCTGGCCTAGGAACCTTCATATGCCCTGGGTGTAGCCCTAAAAAGCAAAAAAAAAAAGAAAAAAAAAAAAAGAAGGTGCAGTAGGCAGAGGTGTGGGCACAGAGAAGGAAATCTACAGAGGAAAGTCAAGGACTGACCTCCAGCAGCAGCAGGAAGCCCTTGATGCCCCAAGTTGAAAGTGGCCACGGGAAGCGTTTCTAGATCGACAGTTGGATTGAGGGAAGCTGGATCATCAGAAAAGAAGCTGTAACCACAGAGGGATGCAGGCTTCATCCGAGCCGCAGCAAGGCAGGGAGTGCAGGATGACGTGTACCTGTTCCCCTCTCTCCTCCTTGCCCTCTGATCTAGTGTCACAGATGCCCATTAGCCAAAACCCACTGGAAAGGAGAGGGCAAGGGAATCGTAAGAATGCAATGTGAGTTCCCACTGTGGTGCAGCAGAAATGAACCTCACTAGTTATCCGTGAGGATGCAGGTTCCATCCCTAGCCTCCGTTCAGTGGGTTATGGTTCCAGCGTTGCCTTGAGCAGTGGTGTAGGTCACAGCTGGGGCTCAGGTCCTGCATGGCTGTGGCTGTGATGTAGGCTGGCAGCTGTAGCTCCGATTCGACCCCTAGCCTGGGGACTTCCATAAGCCATGGGTGCGGACCTAGGGGAAAAAAAAAAGGAAAAAAAAAAAAAAAAAAGAATGCAATGCATAGAGACCAACCTCCTGAGGCACAGGGTAGGGCAGAAAAGGGTGGAGGTGGGTCAGGCGAAAAAGGCAAATTGAGATTAACTAGCTTCCTGCCTACCAGTTTACCCTAATCCCCAGAGATGGAATAATGATGACTACTTGTTTGAGGTTTACTCTACCAGGGTGTTTTCTATTTTTTTTTTTTTTTCTTTTTTGCCTTTTTGTCATTTCTTGGGTGGCTCCCACGGCATATGAAGGTTCCCAGGCGAGGGGTCGAATCAGAGCTGTAGCTGCAGGTCTGCACCACAGACACAGCAATGCTGGATCCTTCACCCACTGAGCAAGGACAGGGACCGAACCCGCCACCTCATGGTTCCTAGTCGGGTTCATTAACCACTGCACCACGATCGGAACTCCGCTACCAGTGTGTTTTCTATGCACATTCTTATCACCACTTTTGTTTTCTCCCAAAGCTAATGTATTGGATGTTTAAGTAACCTTACTGTGGTGGATCAATAAAGAAAAAAAGAGGAAGATCCAATAGAAAAGAAATGAGGCACATAAATTGACGGTGCTCAAATGAAGAAATATACATATGGATAATATAGGGCTAAAAGAATCATCTCATTTGGTAATCAAATACATGCAAATTAAAACAACAAAATGCCATTACTCATCTATCAAATTGACGAAGAGCAGAATTATATATGGAATGCCTCTTGTCAAGAGTGTGGAGAGATAATACATTCACTGACGGTGGGAGAAGAAATTGTTTTATTCTTTCTTGAGGGTAATTTGCCAGGATATATCAAAAGGCTTATAAAAGTGTTATATTCTCTCCTCTGGTAATTCGGCTTCCGAGAATTTATCCAAAGGAAATATTCAGAAATTCACGAGATATTATCACCTCATTATTTATAATACTGGTACATTTTTTAAAAAACATAAATAGTCACAATAGGAGATGGGTGAGCGGAATTATGGCAGGGACATACAATGAAATATTACAAAGCCATTAAAATCACATTGCAGAGAGTATTTAGTGACAAAGGAGAATGCAGATGGTATTTTACGGAGAAAAACAATCTGAAATAAGTGATATATTGTATATTCTATAGTCTTAATTTTGTAAAAAACAAAAAGTGTGCGTGTGTGTGTATATATATCACATATATATATGATATATGTAATTTCAGATTGTAAGTACTCTAGCCAACTATAATCTCCCTTTTTCTGTATAGAGAAGAGATACCTCTACATCTACATAGAGAAAGAGGGAGGCTAGACATTAGGGGGAAATCTACTAAGTATTGACAGAGGTTCTATCTGTGTATAGAAATTTTCATACTCTGTGTCCTTTGTTTTCCTCAACGAACCCATTCATCACCTGTACAAATTTCATGGAGGCAGGCATAGGCATTCCTCAATCAAGTCTTTTTTTTTTTTTTTTTTTTTTTTGGTCTTTTTAGGGCTGCACCCATGGTATATGGAAGTTTCCAAGCTAGGGGTCCAATCGGAGCTTCCATTGCTACCTATCCACAGCCACAGCAACTCGGGATCTGAGCCATGTCTGCGACCTACACCACGGCTTGCAGCAATGCTGGATCCTTAACCCAACAAGCGAGACCAGGAATCGAACCCATATCCTCATGGATACTAGTTGGGTTTGTTAGCGCTGAGCCACGATGGGAACTCCTCAGGTCATCTTCTCTTTGGCCACATGCAGCATCTGCTTCTCCCTTATAGGTCCACTGAGTTGATAGGTATGTTAAATTCCCAAATGAGACATATAAAGGGACTAGAATTTGAAGAAGAAACATCAGTGTCTTTCCAAATATATTGCAATGTGAAGCTCTGTGGCCCCTGGATGATTTTCCTATGGATGCACCAATAAATGGTTGGATTTTTTAAACAGCTAAATTCTGGAAGATTTTATCAGCCCTTTGCTTGTAATTCAACCTTGGAGTTCTGTGTTCTTCTGGCTCTTTAAATTGTGTGGTTCATGGATGAACTGTCTCTAACAGGAAGGATTGGTAGGGGAGTTCCCTTCATGGCTCAGTGGTTAATGAATCGACTAGGATCCATGAGGATGCAGGTTCGATCCCTAGCCTCGCTCAGTGGGTTAAGGATCCTGCATTGTTGTGGCTGTAGTGTAGGTTGCAGACATGGCTCAGATCCCTCGTTGCTGTGGCTATGGTGTAGGTCAGCAGTTACAGCTCCGATTTGACCCCGAGCCTGGGGACCTCCATATGCCCCCACCCCCCCCACCCCACCCCCACAAAAAAAAGCATTAGCAGGAGAGAACTTGAATGAGACCCTCTCTCTGTGACACTGGCTTTAACTCTGTGGGTCTCTGTTTTGTTGCCAGAACTTGTGCCACATAGAAGCTGGGAGACAGAGTTTGGGGTGAAGGAGAAAAAAAATAGCTTTATGGCTTTGCCAGGCAAGAGAGGTCACAGAAGGTTAATGCCTTAAAGACTATGCTCCCCTTAGGAGAGATTGGGAGGTGATTTTTATAGCTTGGGAAGTGAAAAATAAGGCTGCAGATAAGGATCAGGGGAGAGGCAAGCTTGCATTGTTTTCAAAGCTGGAGGTCAGGGGTCTGGTGGTCTTTCCAGAATAAACAATGCTGAATTAACATCTTCTATTTGTTGGGAGGAAGCAGGACCCTGCCCCAAGGCTGCGCTATTGTCTCTGGGCAATACGCCTCCCTGGGGTCTGCCTCTCCTCCCTTTCCTGATTAGCAACTGTGTGAACATGCTCTTTGGGACTCTGGGAAGGTCATGGCAGCTGAAACTTACTCTCTCAAAATAATAACTGGGAGACCCAGAAAGGTTTGTGCACAGAAGCCCCTTAGGGCCCTGCTCAGTTAAAGTGGGAGAAATAAGAAAAATATAAAAAGGGGAAGAAAGGAAGGAAGGAAAAAAAAAATCACCCATAATCTTATAACTCAAATGAAATTATAACACATCATATAGCCATCCAGGTCTTTTCTTAAAAATAGTGAGTTCATTGTTGGTTTGTTTATTTGTTTTTCAAAAAAGAACTCAACACTGCATCATTAGCATCTTTCCATAGCAATGCTAGGAGAGTTATCATTTTAGTTATTTGTAGTACATGAATGTAAGTATGGTTGATAATTTCTTAATGTTGAAACTTTATAATTTTTTTTAATCCGAAGACTATCGCTAAACTAAGAACAAATTATAAGGTGTTCCTGTCGTGGCTCAGCGGAAAGGAATCTGACTAGTATCCATGAGGACACAGGTTTGATCCCTGGCCTCGCTCAGTAGGTTAAGGATCTGGCATTGCTCTGAGCTGTGGTGTAGGTCCCAGATGCAGCTCGGATCTGGCACGGCTGTGGCTGTGACATAGGCCGGTGGCTACAGATTTGATTCAACCCCTAGCCTGGGAACCTCCATATGCAGATGGTGCAGCCCTAAAAAGACAAAAACAAACAAACAAACAAAACCAAAAAAACCCAACTGCCTTCACATTTATTTATTTATTTATTTATATTTTTTCCCACTATACAGCATGGGGGTCTTCCCTTCTTTAAAAAGAGTAAATATCAGAGTTCCCGTTGTGGCTCAGTGGTTAACGAATCCGACTAGGAACCATGAGGTTGCGCGTTCGATCCCTGGCCATGCTCAGTGGGTTAAGGATCCGGTGTTGCCGTGAGCTGTGGTGTAGGTTGCAGACATGGCTCAGATCCTGTGTTGCTGTGGCTCTGGTGAAGGCTGGTGGCTACAGCTCTGATTAAATTCCTAGCCTGGGAACCTCCATATGCTGCAGGAGCGGTCCTAAAAAAAGGCAAAAAAAAAAAAAAAAAAAAAAAAAGAGTAAATATCCATTCACAGCGTGGCCCTGATTTTGGACACTCTTGGATCATACAGGTGGAGACTGGTCTCTTAGGGAGGTGAAACCAGACACGGCCCTGTGGGGCTCCTGGGCGCAAAAGCCTTTCTGGGTCCTCCATTTCTTGTTCTTAGGAAATGGGGCCCATTCAATCTCCATGACCTTCCCTGAGTTCCCAGGGACAGGGTCAGACAGTTGCTGATCAGGGAAGAGAGCGGCAGCCAGGCAGCAATAGTCCAGCCTTGGGGCAGAATTCTGGTTCCCTCTCAAGGGATACGCCTAGTGATACAGGCATCTTATACACCTAAGAGAAAAGTTATATTCCTTATGCTTCTTTTAAAAATGACTACTTTAACACTGAATAGCTTAGAGTCCTTCCTGGCTTAACTGCACCCTAAGCACAATCACCTATAAGCTAAAGATGAGGAGCCCTGAGCACAATTGCCTGTGGGTTAAAGATTATAAACACATGATGTTTTTCAGGAACTTGCCTAGTTTGTCCTAATCTCTGATCCATGTGCCCCCCCTTTTAATTTTTATTTCGTCTTTTTGCCATTTCTTGGGCCACTCCCAGGGCATATGGAGGTTCCCAGGCTAGGGGTCCAATTGGAGCTGTAGCCACCGCCTACACCAGAGCCACAGCAAAGTGGGATCCGAGCCGAATCTGGGAGCTACACCACAGCTCACAGCAACGCCAGGTCCTCAACCCACTAAGGGTGGCCAGGGATCGAACCCGCAACCTCATGGTTCCTAGTCGGATTCGTTAACCACTGAGCCACAACGGGACCTCCCCATGTGCCCTTTTTTGCAAGTACTGTTATTCCAGACAATACCCCAAAAGACCACCACCAGGATCAGGCAGAGATCTCCTGACTCCAGCTTTGATGACTGAGATTCCCCCAAAGAAAGAAGCATGCATGTTTGTCCCCCTCCTGCATCCTATCTGAAAACCTGTTTTTCTCCTTGTTACCATAAAACACCTTGCAATTCTTTCAAATGGCAGGCACAGTCTTTAAGGCATTAGCCTGCTGGGACCCTCCTTTGCCTGACAAAGCAAGAAAGCGATTTTTTCCTCTTTTCCCCCAAACTTTGTCTCTGTGTTTCAATTCAGCACCTGCAACAGAAGCTGTAGCTCTCATCTGCACTATAGCCTCTGCCCCTCAAGCCCAGACATCATTCTCTTTGATGTGCTTCCCTGCTTTTCAAGGTCCTAATTTTCTGAGAAAGACCAAGCCCCGCATCCCACCCCACTGATTCCCTAAGCTTTGGCGGATAGTCTCTGTGTCATTTTTCTCCTTTTATGTAAACAAACTTGAATGCTTACGCTGTTCTAATGTTCAAAGGATTTTGCAGATTTATTAATATATCCTCATTAACAACTCTCTAAAGTAATTTTGGGGGGGGGGTCTTTTTTTTTTTTTTTTTTTTTGTCTTTTTGCCATTTCTTAGGCTGCTCCTGCAGCATATGGTGGTTCCCAGGCTAGGGGTCCCATTGGAGCTGTAGCCACCAGCCTACGCTAGAGCCACAGCAACGCAGGATCAGAGCTGCATCTGTGACCCACACCACAGCTCACGGCAACGCCAGATCCTTAACCCACTGAGCAAGGCCAGGGATCGAACCCGCAACCTCATGGTTCTTAGTCGGATTCGTTAACCACTGCGCCACGACGGGAACTCCTTTGGGGGGGGTCTTTTTAGGGCCACACCTGCCATAGGGATGTGGAAAAGGGAAGAGGGAGCTTGACAAGAGTGAAGCCATTTTGCTGCCACTATCCATCTTGGTGAACTTAAGGTGACTCATACCAGGGCTCTGAGATAAACAAAGTCATTAGGACTTGAGAAACTCCAGGCTCTGATTGTTCTAAAGAAATTCAAAAATAGCTCTATTGCCCTTGAGGTTCATCATTAAAGTAACAATATAAGGCATTCTGTACAGCTATACATCTTTCTATATCCTGCATGTAACTAAAGGTTGATGTAGCATGTCAGACACGTAAGCAAGCACTATAAATGTATCTCCCCCTTTCTGTTCAGGGTTCGTGATTGGGAAGTGATTCTCTGTGGACCCGCCAGCATAATAAAGCGGTTCCCATCTTCCTCCAGTATCTACACCATGGCATATGGAGGTTCCCAGGCTAGGGGTCCAATCGGAGCTGTAGCCACCAGCCTACACCAGAGCCACAGCCACGCCAGATCCAAGCTGTGTCTGCAACCTACACCACAGCTCACGGCAACGCCAGATCCTTACCCCACTGAGCGAGGCCAGGGATCGAACACCCGTCTTCATGGATGCTTGTTGGGTTTGTTAACTGCTGAGCCACAATGGGAATTCTTAAAGTAAATTTTCTTATGTGCAAAATTCTATAAATGTACTGGCGTATCCTTTGTGGACTGGAGTTTGACCCTTGCCCTCGTTTGCCATCAATCCATCTACATGGATTGAATCATAAGCCACTGCTGCTGACCCACAGCCTCCGCTGAGCAGAGGTTAGGGTGAAAATCAGGAATGAGGCACTCTGCGCTCTGGGGAAACTGGAAGAATAAGTCTTCAGATAAATATTTTCAGGAGATTTTATGAGCCCAATTCTTTTTTTTTTTTTTTGCCATTTCTAGGGCCGCTCCCACGGCATATGGAGGTTTCCAGGCTAGGGGTCGAATTGGAGCTGCAGCCACCAGCTTATACCAGAGCCACAGCAATGCGGAATCCGAGCCGTGTCTGCAACCTACACCACAGCTCACAGCATCACCAGATCCTTCACCCACTGAGCAAGGCCAGGGACCCGCCACCTCATGGTTTCTAGTCAGACTCCTTAACCACTGAGCCTCGAAGGGAACTCCCTATGAGCCCACTCCTTGCATCTCCTCATATCTTTAGAAAAACACGAAAATCCTTCATGGTGATGTCTGCTCCTTGTGACTGGTAGTGACCTTCAGGAGATCAGCAACAAACGTTTGTAGCATGTGTGTGTGCACGGCTGCATGCACCTCCCCCTCCCCTCAATCCTCTCCTGATAGCCCCCGCTTTTCCTCCTGGGGTGGTATTTCAGCCCCATCTGTAGTTAAGGATAAAACAAAGAATGTCACGGTCATCTGTGAATGCAGTCACCGCCAAGGGTAAAAGCAGATGAATCCCCCATGCTGTGAAAACTCTGGATAGTGGCTCTGAGAGATGAGGTGCATATCAAAGGAATGAGTTCAGGGGGCCCAGGCCTCTTTTGTTCCTGCTCCCTGCCCTTTGTTGCAAAAACTCCTATATAGTCAAGCTCCTCCCAACCCCCAGCTCCTAGGAGTGGTTTCTCAGGGGCTACCTGAGATGTTGTCTCCTGGGTTCCAGTCCTAATTTTACCCTAAACAGAACTTAACTCTCAACTTTCTGGTTGTACAATTGTTTTAAGTCAATACCTTATGACCACTCTATAATCAAATTTAACTAGAATCCCCATTTTAAATATGGGAAAACTAAGGCTCATAGGGGTTACTTTTTTCCCAGTTACCTAGCTAACCAAGCAGCTGAATCAAGATATGAAAGCAGCACAGGACTTCCTGCTGTGGCACAAGGGGATACGCTGGGACATGGTTCGATTCCAGGCCTGGCCCAGTGGGTTAAGGACCTGGGGTTGCCACAGCTGCAGGGCAGGTAGCAGCTACTGCTCACCCAGGAACTTCATAGACCATGGGGTGGCCAGAAAAGAAAGAAGAAAGGAAGGGAGGAAGAAGGGAGGGAGAGAGAGAGAGAGAGAAAAGAAAGAGAGACAGAGAGAAAGAAAGAAAGGAAGAAAGAAAGAAAGAAAGAAAGAAAGAAAGGAAGGAAGGAAGGAAGGAAGGAAAGAGAAAGATAGAGAGACAGAGAAAGAAAAGAAAGAAAGAGAGAGAGAAAGAAGGAAAGAACAATTCTTTTCCTTCCACGCTGATGGAAGAATAAAAGCTATTATACAAAAGCAACAAAACCTGTGGATTCCAGGTTGTGTCTTTGTGTGTGTGTGTGCATGTATGAGTTCCAAGAAGAGAGTAATTTTTTTTTAACATATGAGAAACCCTTCATCTTTATTTTCTTGAATGAAATAATCACCAGCCAGGGCAGGGAATCTTAAGGGGCCAGAAAGCTGTGCCTTTTACAGCCGAGCATCACTTAAAGGAACCACATCCTTCCCAAACTTATTAGGACATAACATTTCAAACCTGAGAGAAAAGGTCAGCTGTAACTAGAGAACAAAAGAGGTGTCTGCATTGGAGGTGGCGCTTTCACTGTCTCAGCTTCCCCAGTTTTTCCCCACCTCCGTGATGGTGAAAATCCTCGTTTGCAGGAATGCAATTACTCCTGCTGATTACACAAAGATTATCAAAGTGGTAAGCAGCAGAAGATTGGCTGAGATCGATGGTGTACAAGGCTCATATTTAACAGAGAAATGAAAGGAAGAGGGCTTCTGCAGCCAATAACCGAGGAGTGTAATGTCACATCATCAGGCTGAAGGTAAAGACATCATTGAAATCTACATGAGAGCGTGCTGCGCTGGGTCCTCCAACTCAAGATGAGCGTGATTCTGATTTCATATCTGAGCAATTCATTTGCCTTAAGCAGCACCAGCTTAGGAGGGTGTTTTTTCTTATGTCATTGCTCCATGAAGTTTGACCTCGATTAGTGGCAAATTAGGTTGTCTTTTTGCAAACGAGATGATGACAGATGGTTCACGAAACCACTGCAGCCGCATATTCCCAGCCAGAGTTTTGGGAGCTGAGGCCAGAGGCAGGATTCTACAGTGGTGACCGGCATGGGCTTTGATGCTGGAGAAATGTGGCCTCTGGGTTAGGGTTCCCCGCACGGTCATTGGGCAATCGTTAAGTCAGTCACTTGACATCGAGGGGTCCCACCTGATCTGTAAAATTGGGTCTTTCTGGGAATTAAGGGGGACGTCATAGGAAGGTTCCTAGCAGGCATTCACAGACATTATTTAGCTCGTGCGCCAATGCAGTATATCAAACCCACTATTCATGGCACCTCTTCCAGGAAGCCTGCCTTCCTTCCTGCCTGCCTGCCTTCCTTCCCTCCCTCCCTCCTACCCCTCTCTTTCTTTCTTTCTTTCTTTCTTTCTTTCTTTCTTTCTTTCTTTCTTTCTTTCTTTCTTTCCCTCTTTCCTTCTTTCCTTCTTTCCTTCTTTCTTTCTTTCTTTCTCTTTTTAGGGCAACACTACGGAAGTTCCCAACTAGGGGTCAAATCGGAGCTACAGCTGCCAGCCTGCCTCCATATGTCATGGGACACGCCCCTAGAAAAGCAAAAAGACAAAAAAAAGAAAAAATGTGTGTGTGCGTGTATAACTGATCACTTTGCTGTATAGCAGAAATTAACACAAATTTGTAAGTCAACTATACATCAATAATTTTGTGTGTGTGTGTGTGTGTGTCTTTTTGCCATTTCTTGGGCCACTCCCGCGGCATATGGAGGTTCCCAGGCTAGGGGTCGAATCAGAGCTGTAGCCGCCGGTGTACACCAGAGCCACAGCAATCCGAGATCTGAGCCATGTCTGCGACCTACGCCACAGCTCATGGCAAAGCCCGATCCTTCACCCACTGAGCAAGGCCAGGGATCGAACCAGCAACCTCATGGTTCCTAGTCGGATTTGTTAACCACTGTGCCACAACGGGAACTCCTTACGTGTCCTCTTAAACAATATGCATGTCAAGAGTGGCGATCCCATCCCCTTGTTCTTCAGTCTAAGCATTGAACATAGTCCGATGTCAGCAATAAGTACTTGGGACATTTTCCTGGAAGAGCATCATGAGAGGGACAAATATTCACATAGGTAGCAATGAAGATGGCCCCTGTGGGCATGCCTAAGTAGAGCCTGGAGGGCAGAAGTGAGTCCAATGGGTGGGAAAGAATGTACAGATCCTGAAAATCAGGAGACACAGTTTCTTTTTCTTTTCTTCTTCTTTTTTTTTTTTTTTTTTTTTTTTTTTTTGTCTTTTTTGTCTTTTCAGGGCTGCACCAGGCTAGGGGTCTAATCGGAGCTGTAGTCGCTGGCCTACACCACAGCCACGTCAACACAAGAGCGAGCCACGTCTGCAACATACACCACAGCTCACGGCCATGCCCGATCCTTAACCCACTGAGCGAGGCCAGGGATCGAACCCGCAACCTCATGGTTCCTAGTCAAATTCGTTTCCACTGCGTCATGATGGGAACTCCAGGAGACACAGTTTCTACATTGACTCTTGGCACTGACTTGCTCTTCGTCATTCATTTACTCACACATTCATCTAACACATGTTCATTCAGCACCTACTAGGTTCCAAGCAAAGCTCTCGGTCCTGGGCTAAAGGACAGACTTGGTCTCTGCAAAGAACAAACCCTAATCTAGTGATTACAAGGATGATGCAGGTAATGAGAGGTCAAATACATGATGCCAAGAGAGCACAAAGCCAGTGACTCTCCCTGGCCAAGAGGTCCAGCAAAGCCCCCCATGAGGAAGTGGCTTTCAGGTGAGGCCCAAAGGAAGGTGATAGGTCAGAGGGAGAGATGGGGGGGAATGTGGTCCATGATCAGATAATCAAAGGAGCCCCATGCCAGGTATAAGTGTTCATGTCCTATTAAGATAGAACTGGTCTTGGAGTTCCCATCCTGGCTCAGCTGAAACGAATCTGACCAGCATCCATGAGGACCCATGTTCGATTCCTGGCCGCACTCAGTGGGTGAAGGATCCAGCATTGCCGTGAGCTGTGGTGGGGTTCACAGATGCAGCCCGGATCTGGTGTTGCTGTGGCTGTGGTGTAGGCCAGCAGCTACAGCTCAGATTCGACCCCTAGCCTGGGAACCTCCATATGCCGCAGGAGCAGCCCAAGAAATGGCAAAAGGACAAAAAAAAAATTGCTTTATAGCCAATCACAGTAGTTAAACCTTCACGGTAAAATAGACCTGGGTGTGAATTTCACTTTTTAGCGTTGGACAGCTTTTCTTTCTCGGCTCCTTCATATCCATTGCAGACTAGAACTGCATGGTTTCTTCCAGTCTGGGAGCTTTAAAAAAAAAAAAAAAAAAAAAATCTTCTATCTCTAATTACTTAACTACAGCAAGTAAGGTCTCTCTTGGATCCACGGATCAGATTTCACTCTTGCCTGCTGCTCTCAAATCACTCTGTGATTTGAGATGTTTTATCTAAATTGGCTACAATTCTAAACAACATCTAAGCACTCAAGTGTTGTTTGTAGGTCAGGCTTCCATCCTGAAGCAATACGGTACCTAATCAGGAGAGCCATCCTCTGTAATTCCCTGATGGCCTTATCTTCTGTAATTCCCACATGGCAATGGATTCGGGAACATGCACAGAGATTACACCTATCTGTATCTGTATCTGTATCTATATCTGTATCTATATCATCTATCTATCCAAGCTGTATGTTGTCATGGTTACCTGAAAGCTTGCATATTACCTACACACATGTGATTGGACCATGGAAATATTCATCTATATTTTAGCAAGGAGTCACATTATTATTATTATTATTATTTTGGTCTTTTTGTCTTTTTAGAGCCACACCCATAGCATATGGAGGTTCCCAGGGTAGGGGTCGAATCGGAGCTACAGCTGCCAGCCTATACCACAGCCACAGCCACATGGGATCTGAGCCGCGTCTGCAACCTACACCACAGCTCATGGCCATGCTGGTTCCTTAACCCACTGAGGGAGGCCAGGGATGGAACCCGCAACCTCATGGTTCCTAGTCAGGATTCGTTTCCGCTGGGCCACAGCAGGAACTCCGCTTCTGTGTTATTTTGCAATAACAAAGGGTCCAGGTCAATAATGGAAGCACAAGAGGTAGGACCTGACCTTTAGGTCCAATGCTCAAGGTGTGTTGGCTGAGATTCAGGATTGCAAATCATTTTTTGGAGAAAGAAAGAAAGAGAGAGAGGAAGCTTAGACACACGGAGAGAGAAGAGTCTAGTTGGTAGAGAAGATCATACAGGGAGTTCCGATTGTGGCGCAGCAGAAAGGAAAAACTAGCTAGTAGCCATGAGGATGCAAGTTCGATCCCTGGCCTCCCTCAGTGGGTCAGGGATCCAGCGTTGCCGTGACCTGTGGTGTAGGTCACCGATTTGGCTTGAATCCTGCCTTGCTGTGGCTGTGGTGTAGGCAGCTGTAGCTCTGACAGGCCCCCTAGCCTGGGAACTTCTGTATGCTGCATCTGCAGTCCTAAAAAGCAAAAAATAAAAATAAAAATAAAAAAAGACCACATAGGGACCTGCAAGAGACTACATCTCAAAAGCTGTTTGGACACACAAGTTCCTGTCCATGTCGGCTAATACCAGTTCTCTGCCATAAAGAAAATGAAAAAAATAAAATAAAATAAAAACCTGAAAACATATCTGCCACATGAATAACCAAGGAAGAATGCACATCTTATATGAATCCATGAGAAAAAAAAAAAAAAAAACCTTTACGTCTTTACAGTAGAAAGATGCACTTTGAAAGGGAAGGAAATATGAATATCTCATAAACGTATTCTACTTTAATATCATTATTTATCTAGAAATTTTTTGAGACACCATTCTACTTCATCAGACTGGCAATATTTTTTTTTCTTTCTTTTTTTTTTCCATGCCTGTGACATATGGAAGCTCCCAGGCTAGGGACGGTATCAGAGCTGCAGCTGCTGGCCTAGGCCACCGTCACTGCAACATGGGATCCAAGGTGCATCTGCGACCTAAGCTGCAGCTTTTGGCAATGCCAGATCCTTAATCCACTGAGCAAGGCCAGGGATCGAATCTGCATCCTCAGACACTGTGTCTGGTTCTTAGCCTACTGAGCCACGACAGGAGCTCACAGATTGGCAATATTAAAAGAAAAAGTCTAATAGTATCATGCATGTTGAGGAGGTGGAAAAACAGGAAATTTTTTTGTTTTTTTGTCTTGTTGCCATTTTTTGGACCCCTCCTGTGGCATATGGAGGTTCCCAGGCTAGGGGTCCAATTGGAGCTGTAGCTGCCAGCCTACACCAGAGCCACAGCAACGCAGGATCCGAGCCATGTCTGCAACCTACACCACAGCTCACGGCAACGCCGGATCCTTAACCCACTGAGCAAGGGCAGGAATCGAACCCGCAACCTCATGGTTCCTAGTCGGATTCGTTAACCACTGCGCCATGACGGGAACTCCAAAAGGAGGAATTTTTATTCATGGCTAGTGGGTATTACACCCACTCAGGAAGGATCTATCCTTACATGATAGAGTTAAACTTGCTTCTTGGCATAGCTGAGCAATTCCATTCATAGGTGTACATTCTAATTTTTTTTTTTGTCTTTTGTCTTTTTAGGGCCCCACCCTTGGCATATGGAGGTCCCAGGCTACGGGTCAAATCAGAGCTGGGTCTGCCAGCCTATGCCACAGCCACAGCAATGCCAGATCCAAGCCACGTCTGTGACCTGTATCACAGCTCACAACAATGCTGGATCCCTAGCCCACTGAGTGAGGCCAGGGACAGAACCCATGTCCCCATGGATACTCATCAGGTTTGTCAACTGCTGAGCCACAATAGGAACTCCATAGGTGTATATTCTAAAGAAACTTTTGCATATGTCCTAGGAGACAAGCTCAATAACATTTTACAGCAGCAGTATTTGTAGTAACAAAAGAATAAATATTCCAAGTGCCCATCTTCAAAGGAATTTATATATACATTATGGTGCATTTGTACAGGAGAATGTTACACAGCAATCAGAATGATCAAACTACAAAGCCGCGTACATGGATCTCACATTACAATTTTAAGCACAAGATCCAAATGATAAAGAAACGCATTCCCTATGATGCTTTGTGTATTATCTAAAACAGGCAAAAATAGGGTTTGGGAATGCACGCCTCTGCGGAAAATCTATAACCTGCAGTAAGGAATGAATAACACAAAATCTGAAGAGCATTTCCTTCGAAGAAGGAAAAAGGAGGCGGTCAGAAAGGGACACAAGGCTAACTTTCAAAGCCCTGATGATGTTTCGAGTTCTATTTCTCAAGTGAAGTCATAGATATATAAGCATTTGTTTAAATAGTGTTTTGTTGTTGTTGTTTTAAGGCCACACCTGCAGCACATGGAGATTCCCAGGCCAGGGATCGAACCCACAACCTCATGGATGCTGGTCGGCTTTGATTCCACTGTGCCGCAATGGGAACTCCCGAATTGCATTCTTAGGGCTCCCTTGTCCTCTCCTGTGTCCTCGTGGATACTAGTCAGATTTGTTTCCACTGAGCCACGACAAGAACTCCTAAATAGCATTTGAAGATACACACATCCCTTTGTGTACTGGCATAAAAGATGTAAAAAAGATATACTTAATAGAAAAAATAATTTTAAATGGAATACAGGTATGAGACAGTAAGACTATTTCCAAACTGTCATCGAGAGGGCTGTTATAGGGGTTCCCTGGTGGCCTATCCAGTTAAGGAGCTGGCATCATCACTACTGTGGCTCAGGTCACTGCTTTGGTGCAAATTTGATCCCTAACTGGGGGAGTTTCACATGCCGTGGGCATGACCAAAAACAACAATAAAAAGACACCTGTTATATCGGACTTGCCAAGAAAGGAGGTTGGCTTAAAAATATCTCTTGTAGCATCAATCAGAAGATGCGAAAGGTGAGATTTATCCCGGTGATATGTGGGTAACATTCAGGAAAATTCAGGTGAAATCCAAGAATTCCCTCACAGTCATGAGTCCTCCAGGACAACTTTCCACATCTAATTTTTGCAGATGGTGGTGGAACAAGTGGAGAATCCCACATTCTCTTAGGAAGGACTCATGCCATCTAATCCACCAGCAATGAAAATGACAGCTAGTATTAGTTGAGCACTTACTATAACCCAGCCACTCTCCTAAGTGTCTGTACAAGAATGACTTCATGTAGGAAATCTTACTGCGTCTCAGTAAGTTAACAACCCAACATAGTATCCGTGAAGATGTTGTTCAATCCCTGGCCTCACTCAGTGGGTTAAGAATCCAGTGCTGCCACAAGCTGCAGGTCACAGATGAGGCTCAGATCCAGCATTGCTATGGCTGTGGCATAGGCTGGCAGATGCAGCTCCAATGTGACCCCTGGCCTGGGAGCTTTCATATGCCACAGGCGCAGACATAAAAAGAAACAAAAAGAATTAGTTCATTTAGTCTTCACAATAACCTGATAGATATATATTAATTAGAGACATAGGTGTTCCTGTTGTGGCTCAGCAGTTAACAAACCGGACTAGTATCCATGAGGATGCGAGTTCGATCCCTGGCCTCCCTTAGTGGGTTAAGGATCCGATGTTGCCATGAGCTGTGGTGTCGGTCACGGCTCGGATCACCAGTTGCTGTGGCTGTGGTGTAGGTCGGCAGCTACAGCTCCAATGTAACCCCTAGCCTAGGAACCTCCATATGCCACAGGTGCAGCTCTAAAAAGACCCCCCCCCCCAAAAATAGACTTTTTTTTTTTTTTTTTTTTTAACCAATAATGGCACTGAAGAAGCTAGCTAATGGTAGAAACTGAACTCACACTAGATACGTTTGCACCCAAATCCTTTGATCTAAACTTTTGTGCTACACTGTGTCTTTCAGTTTCCTCTGATTATATCGAAACATAAGAAACCGAGTTCAAAAGGTTGCATTTAATCCTTCTTTTTTTTTTTTTTTAACAATGGAATAAAGTCATTCACTTTCCTGTCTTTTGGAGCTCTTATGTTCAGTACTGGCTGTGTATTTCATGCAGCACAAAGTGATGAATTATGGCATATGGTCCAACCCATGTTCTCTCTTTCTTTGGTGGTAATTCTGAGACATAATATGAAAGTCAGACTGAGACAGACCTCCTGGGATTTCTTCTAAGAACCTATTAATAAATCCATTAAGATGAATAATAACTTTCTCTTTATTAGTTTTTAAGTTGCCAAAATTTTTTTTGCATTATTTAGAAGATTAAAAAAAAAAGTAAGTTTATATCTCCCTGAGTAATTACTTTGACTTCTAGGAATTTAATCTCATGAATATCCAAACAAGTGTATTAGGGTGTCATTTTCAGTTGCCCAACAGCCATTCTTTTTTTTTTTTCCCTATTGAAGCCCTCAGATTTTTCTTTGGGAAATGATTCTTTCTCTGTGATGTTAGTATAAATAAAGATGGTACGTATTTCTCTTGGCTAAATGGTGGACATGGAGCAAGACAAACCTCAGGGACTTTCTTCCCTGGACTTCAGTGGAGATGATTCAAGGTCAGACAAGAGTTGAAGTTGATTCATGTCCATGGTAGTGGCCTCAATGGACTTTCCATTAATGTCTGCTACTTGAGTCTTCAGAGCTCCCTAGGTATATTGCCTTTCTGATGTCTAGTCATTTATTTTGTGATTCAAATTTGTAAGTTACCTCGATTGTTCCAGTAAATTCTTTCTCCCGTCAAGCTAGCCAGGGTTGAATTCTATCCCTTAAAATTGAAGGATCCTGGTGGAAATATTATACAAAAATATATTATGACACTCATCACTGTATTGTCCATAATAGTGAAAAAACAGGAAATGTCTTACAACATGAGAATAGCTTATATAAGGATTTATTCAAATAATAAATTGTGCCATAAGTACTCAAATTGGTGATGTAGATTTACATTTATTGCATAGTTTTATTTATTGATGAAATAAATTTGCCACATATTGCTAAGTGAAAAAGCAAATTAAGGAACAGTATGTATAATACGATTCATTATACAATATCATTTTCCACCAACATGAGTAGTGACCACGCCTGGAGTTCCTGTTGTGTTTCAGTGGTAATGAATCCGACTAGTAACCATGAGGACACAGGTTTGATCCCTGGCCCTGCTCAGTGGGTTAAGGACCTAGTGTTGCCTTAAGCTATGGTATAGGCTACAGAGGTGGCTCAGATCTGGCGTTGCTGTGGTTGTGGCAGAGGCTGTCAACTGTAGCTCCAATTTAATTCCTGGCATGGGAACATCCATATGCCATGGGCATGGCCCTAAAAAAAAAAAAAAAATACACACACACACACACACACACACACACACACACACACATATATAGTGATGATTCCTGTATAGTGAGGTTAGGAAGGCTGTATTTCTTCTCTACTGTATTTGCTAGTGTTTCTTAAATGTATTTGTATCTCTTTAGAGGAAAATATTTATTATTTTAATTTATGCTTATTTGAACAAATACGGTTTTCCCCCTCCAGGAATTTTTATGCTACAGTTCTGAGAAATATAAATGAGAATTCCAAATATATTGTTGCTGAGAGTTCCAATAAAGCACTACAGATTTTCATGGGACTAGATTCCTGCTCTGTATTTTTTTAATGGCTTCAGTGATGGACCAAATCAAAAACAATGACAATTACTTGAGAGAAAAATATTAATGGCTTAAACAAGGGAAATAATCTATCAGTCAGCTTTCTCACAAATCAGAAATAGGATTATTTATCCCTTAAAATGAAGCAGAGCTATATAGTGGGGAAAATCAGTGAACTGGAGTAAAAAAAAAAAAAAATGGGTTTTCACCCTGGATCTGTCACTAACTAGTGCTATGTTATTGGGCAAGTTGCTTAACCTTTTAGTCCTGCTCATACATAAAATGAGAGGCAGAAATAGTTGATCTGTGTAGTTTCTCTAGAGTCTAAGTTTCTTCAGTTTGCAAAAGGATATAGAAACTCATTTTTATGTCCAACCTGTTGCATTTCTTGTCTAGCATCTCCTCTAATCATAATACCTGGTGTTGAAGTGGGAAGCCAATGTTTTTTGTCTTTTTATGGCCACATCTGTAGCATATAGCAGTTTCTCGGCCAGGGGTCAATTTGGAGTTGCAGCGGCAGCTTACGCCACAGCCACAGCAATACCAGATCTGAGCCACCTCTGTAACCTACAGCCTGGAGCATGACTTGCAGCAACGTCAGATCCTTAACTCACTGAGGAATCAAGACTGCATCCTCACAGAGACTACAGGTCCTTAACCCACTGAGCTACAGTGGGAACTCCAGGAAGATGATCTCAAACCATCAAGTGTTTCATTAATCAGACATAGTCAATAAACTCGTTCTTTCTAATGGGGAGTCAGTGGATGGTTCAGAGCTCAGTCTGTGCCCCAAACAGAACCAATAAGATGGACTTCAGGGATTTTCCAGGATGGACTGGGAACAAGGCACTTTCTTCCTCCTAGAATTGATAAAATTGCAAAAGAGTTGCCCTCAGAGTCCTCTTTGCCACCAGAAGAGGAGAACATGGATGAAAACTTTACCCTAGAGGAGAAAGTAAGTCAAAGATGAGAAAAAAGAGAAAACCCTGATACTATTATTTGAACAACTGAATCCAGCCACTCCTAAAATCATGATGATAGCCAATCAATTAACTTCCCTTTTAGAAAACTTATTTTATGTGCCCACTTGACTGGGGATGCCCCGACAGCTGGTAAAACATGATTTCTGGGAGTGTCTCTGCAGGTGTTTCCAGAAGACATTAGCATTTGAATGGGGGGGGGCAATAGCCAATTCGCTGAGGGTTCAAGTAGAATACAATTCCCTGGAAGGGGGAATTGGCTTTCTCTCTCTTCTTGAGCTCAGATATCCATTTTCTCTTCTCCTGCCCTGGGACAATGATGCTTCTGGTTCTTGGGCTTTCAAATTCAGAGGAAGACTTTCAAAATTGGTACTTAACTATTTAATTATCCTCCTGGTTCTGTTTCTCTGGAGACCCCTGACAGATAACAGTTGCCTTGGCTAGAAACCAAAAGGATCTAATTTTACATGCACTCTTTTTAGGTTTATACATTTCTTTTTTTGTTTGTTTGTTTGTTTTTTGCTATTTCTTTGGGCTGCTCCCGCGGCATATGGAGGTTCCCAGGCTAGGGGTTGAATCGGAGCTGTAGCCACTGGACTACGCCAGAGCCACAGCAATGCAGGATCCGAGCCGTGTCTGCAACCTATACCACAGCTCACGGCAACGCCGGATCATTAACGCACTGAGCAAGGGCAGGGACCGAACCCGCAACCTTACGGTTCCTAGTCAGATTCATTAACCACTGCGCCACGATGGGAACTCCCGGTTTATACATTACTTTATGGAGGAAAATGGCATCATATTTATTCTAAAAGTCAAATCCGTCAACAACAGATCCACCTGCATAGGGAGGCACTCATGTCAGCTTCATTCTCGCAAAAATCTGGGGAGGTTGTTACTATTTTCTTTATTTTAGGGACAAGGAATATGAGGCTTAATGAAATCGTTTGCCCCAGAGAAGTGAATCAGTGAGTCTTCCTTTGGCAAGAATGATCAATTATCGGCAATTTTGGGATTATTTATTTCTCATGGGACTTGTTTACAAACTGAAATTTAGTTTCCTTTCCCTTTGGGCTATCACCTAACATTTATAGAGCCTTTAGTTTTAGCAAATTTGTTGGTTCATTTATGACTATTTATTTATTTATTTATTTATTTTTAGGGCCGCACCCTCAGCATATGGAGGTTCCCAGGCTAGAAGTCAACTCAGAGCTGTAGCTGCCAGCCTACACCACAGCCAAGGCAATGGCAGATCCTTAACCCACTGAGCAAGGCCAGGGATCGAACCCACATCCTCAGGTTCGTTAACCACTGAGCCACGAGGGGAGCTTCTCAATGCTTCTTTACAAACAAGT
Source organism: Sus scrofa (assembly GCF_054392235.1). Lineage (NCBI taxonomy): Eukaryota > Metazoa > Chordata > Mammalia > Artiodactyla > Suidae > Sus > Sus scrofa. Next base: position 20,301,835 of record NC_139385.1, read on the forward strand.
GTATGCGGTGAAAACCAATCGTTGTTCTCACCATCTCTTCTCCCTGTCTCACTGATAATGGGAATATAACCGTGTGGAGGGGATGGGGGGTTGGAGGCAAAATACTGTGTTTCCCAGTGTCCTTTGCAGTTAGGCATGATCATGTGACTACGTTCTAACCAATGGAACGTGGTGTGTAAGTGTCACGTGGCAGCTTTCTTAAAGGGCAACGGTAATTTACCCATTACCTTGCCTGTCTTTGCTTGTTTATCCACCATCTATTTGGAATGTAAGTATGTTGAGTGGGGATCTAGCCATCACCTTGGATCAGGACGAACATGCAGTTTTCTGGAAGAGGCTTGGGTCCTTGAAGATTATGTGGGACCAAACCACTATAATCAGCCTTGGATGGTCTTCCCCTCTAATTTACATGAGAGAAATAAGCTTCCATTGTTTAAGCTTTTGTGGGTTTGGGGGGATTTTCTTTTTCTTTTTTTTTTTTTTTTTAAGTCTGCTTTCACTAGCTGCCAAACCTTCTGTAAAGTGATACAGTTTATTTGATGGAACAATTGACGTATCCTAGAACTAAAAAATTGTAGCGTGGGAAGAAAACTTTCAGATCTTTAATTCCTATATCCACATTTTAGAAATGGAGACCTTACATCTTTACAAGAGGGGAGGGTTCCTTTTAAGACAAATCAATCATCATTTTAGCTATCTTTTTTCTTGATATGCTAAATGCCCTTACATTTTTATCCAACGGCATAATTTCATGGCACCCAAATTTCTCTGATTATTTAGCCAGCTTGTTTTTAATTTTCATAAGGAATCAATAAGAATAATCAAAAAATAAAATAGGAGCTTTGATTTCAGAGATTCATAAATTGGGATCCCAATATTAGCCTCTTTCTGACGCTGGAAATTCCTTGTCCTTACTCAGTTCAATTACTTGTAAATTTCAGTGGATAACATTTAACTTTATAAAATTTTTAGAAGATGAGTAAGATGGTATAATGAATGATGTCTGTGAAAACCCCAGTGTCTAAAGCATAGTAGGAATTCCACGAATATTATTTAATTCTTTCAAATAGGAAACTTAGCTTCATTTTACAGTTTGCATGGTGTGGCATGATGTAATAAACATTTATTTTACTTTCAGACCCAACCTGTGTTTTTTTCTAATACCTCATCCATTGGGTATGTGATTTTTAACACCACTTAACTTCTTAGACCCTTATTTTTCAAGATGAAAAATAGTTTTAATTGTATATCACATGGGTTGTGAGAAAGATTCGATATCATTTGTCCCAAAAGTCTAATATATAGGAGGTGTTCAGCAAATAGCAGCTATTATTAATGCTGTGGTTCCACTGCTACTCTCTGCAACATATATATTTTAATATAACAGAAGTTTCCCTGGATTCACTATGGTAATGAGAGGAAGACTAAGCATAGTCTGAATTGGGGGGTGGTCTTCAAAAATTTCTATCGTCCTCATGGAAAGACATGTTGGGATCATTCAAGTCCTTTTTAAGTACATTTAGACATACATTTAGAAAAAAAATAGATATGTATTTACTTTCTTTTTCTTTTTCGGGCCATACTCACAGCATATGGAAGCTCCCAGGCTAGGGAGCTTCCATATAACCCAAATTGGAGTTATAACCACTGGCCTATACCACAGCCACAGCAATGCCAGATCTGAGCCACATCTGTGACCTATACCACAGCTCATGGCAATGCCGGATCCTTAATCCACTGAGCGAGGCCAGGGATTGAACCTGTGTCCTCATGGATACTAGTCAGATTCATTTCTGCTGTGCCTCGACAGGAACGCCACGACAGATCATTTAAAATAGCTTGTTCCCTTTTGCTTATACCAGAGGGAAACCCCAATGAACACTAACATGAGCCCATACACTCCCACAAATTGATTGTCTATTTAATTGAGGAATTCACCGAAGTCTCAGCCATGGCTGAATCTATATAATTAACCTTCTCATCATCATGAGCTCATTATGATATTCTCTCTTCCCCCTTGTCACAGCTCTGCTTCATCTGTTTTGCCTATTGTTTTTTTTTCTTTTCCTTTTTACATCTGCAACTGTGGCATATGAAAGTTGAGAGCTGCAGGTGCAGGTCTATGCCACAGCTACAGCCACATGAAATCCAAGCTGAACCTGCCACCTCCACCGCAGCTTGCAGCAACCCTGGATCCTTATCCTACTGAGCAAGGTGAAGGTCTGAACCCACCTCCTCATGGATACTAGTTGGGTTCTTAACCCACCCGAGCCACAGTGGAAACTCCCTGTTTTGGCTTTTGTATTGGATGAATTATCCCCACAGGATGGCAACTAGGTCCACACGTAGCTACAAGCTTATATCCTAGCAGCTTAGCCACCTATTAAAAAGAGAATGTCACTTTCCCAATAGGGTTTGAAAATTAAAATAACAGATAAGTCCACAAATAACAAACACTGGAGAGGGTGAGGAGAAAAGGGAACTTTCCGACACATCTGGTGGGAATGTAAATTGGTACAACCACTATGGAAAACGGTACAGAGGTATCTCAGAAAACTAAATATAGGACTACCATATGACCCAGCAATCCCACTCTTGGGCATATATCCAGACAAAACTTTCCTTGAAAAAGACACATGCACCCACACATTCATTGCAGCACTAGTCACAATAGCCAAGACATGGAAACAACCTAAATGTCCATTGACAGATGAATAGATTAAGAAGATGTGGTGTGTGTGTGTGTGATGGAATACTACTCAGCCATAAAAAACAAAATAATGCCATTTGCAGCAACATGGATGGCACTAGAGACTTTCATCCTGAGTGAAGTAAGTCAGAAAGAGAAAGATAAATACCATATGATATCACTTATATCTGGAATCTAATATACGGCATAAACGAACCTTTCCACAGAAAAGAAAATCATGGACTTGGAGAACAGACTTGTGGTTGTCAAGGGGGAGGGAGAGGAAGTGGGATGGACTGGGAATTTGGGGTTAATAGTTGGAAACTATTGCCTTTAGAATGGATAAGCAATGGGATCCTGCTGTATAGCCCTGGGAACCATATCTAGTCACTAATGATGGAGCCTGATAATGTGAGAAAAAGAATGTATATATGTATGTGGGATGGGGTCGTCTTGCTGTATAGTAGAAAATAGACAGAACATTGTAAGCCAGCTATAATGGGAAAAATAAAAATCATTTAAAATTAAAAAAAGAAAATTAAATGAACAGAGAAGTAGACAATGAGGGGTTTCATGTGCATCTCAGGGATTTTTGCCTTCGCCATGAAAGCTATGGGGAAACACTGAAAGTTTTGAAGTTAGAAATTTTCTCTCTCCCTTGGGAGCTCCCGTTATGGTGCTGCAGAAACAAACCTGACTCGCATCCGTGAAGACTCGGGCTCCATCCCTGGCCTCGCTCAGTGGGTTAAGGACCCGGCCTCGCTGTGAGCTGCGGTGTAGGTTGCAGATGTGGCTTGGATCCTATTGCTACGGCTGTGGTAAAGGCCAGCAGCTGTGGCTCCGATCTGACCCTTAGCCTGGGAATGTCCATATACCCTGGGTACCGCCCTAAAAAGAAAAAGAAAAAAAATAGAAAGAAAAGAAAAGAAATGTTCTCTCTCCCTAAAAGACAATGGAAGAGAATAGGGAGAAATGAATTAGAAGGTCATTGCAGAAATGTAGGTTTCTGCATGACCTCTGATGATGGCAATGGAGACAGAGAAGAGAATTCTGAAGCAAGAAAGAGTTTTGAGGTCACATTGATAGGAGAGGGCCACCTCTACGGCAAAGAGAAGCAGAAAGGGTGATTCAGGGTATTTCTCAGTTGAGCAACAGGGTAGATCTTAGGGGAGTCCCCCGAAGCTGGTCAGAAGAAAAACGTCAATACGAGGATGTGAGGGGTTCCACGGACAATGAGAGCATGACCTGTCTCCACAGGTAGAGATGCGAATTTATCCAGAGCATTGCAGGAATAAGGAGATGGGTTATGCTGCGTGATAAAGACTTGCAGACAATGCTGAGTCACTCCTCAAGTGGATAATCGACAAATTAGAGCCAAGTCGGGGAAGGAAGCTCTGATGATGAAGAGCCTGAGAGTTATTATCAGGTGACTGGGTGTTTTATCTATCTGCCTCTTAGTATTATGGTGAATAATTAAAGCATTTCAATGCCTGCAGGGCTTTCTTGGCAGTACTAAACACTTAGTGAGAGGAAACTGTTGTTAAGAATCAAGGAAGGGGCATTCCCGTTGTGGCTCAGCAGAAATGAACCCGACCAGTATCCATGAGGATGCGGGTTCGATCCCTGGCTTCGATCAGTGGGTTAAGGATCTGGCATGGCCTGGAGCTGTGGGGTAGGTCACAGATGTGGCTCGGATCCCACACTCCTGTGGCTATGGCTGTGGTCTATAGCTCGGATCCCGCACTGCTGTGGCTATGGCTGTGGTCTAGGCCAAGAGCTATAGCTCTGATTCTCCCCCTAGCCTGGGACCTTCCATATGCCATGAGTGTGGTCCTAAAAGCAAAAAAAAAAATTCAAGGAAGGAAAGAGTGTACTTAGCTCAAAAGAAAAAGAAAAAAAAGGCAACTACTAAAAGATCAAGCAATATTGCATGTAAAAATATATCGACTCATCATGCTGTTACACATTAAATATATTATAATTTTGTCAAGACTTCAGTAAAGCTGGAGAAGTTATCCTAAAAGTCATTAAAAACCACTTTCAAGGGGCAGGAAAAGAAATTCTCTGCCTACCAAAAAAAAGCCTCTGAAGAATACTCCCCGCACCTGAGTAACCCTGCTCACAGCCTTTGGGACTTGGTAGAAATACATTTCAAAAGTAAAAGAAAAGCAGTGTCTAACAACGTGCAATAGACGCAGAGAAAATTGAAAAATATAATGTCAATTGTCCTCTTATTTGCAATTGAATATCTTCTGCATCTGCCTAGTGAGGCTTGTCAGGCTAATGAAATTTGGCACTTGGTAGCATTTCTATAGGAAATGAATCAGAGATTAGATGCTCAGAAATTTTAGTACCGGGAAGTACCTTAGAGAGTCCTGGTACATCCCTCTTACTTTATAAATGTAAAAGTGAACCCCAGAGAAGTCAAAGGACATCCTCTACCTCTAGTTTTAGTGAAAGAATAAGTGCTAGGAGTTCCCGGCGTGGCACAGTGGTTAACGAATCCGACTAGGAACCATGAGGTGGCAGGTTCGTTCCCCAGTCTCGCTCAGTGGGTTAAGGATCTGGTGTTGCCATGAACTGTGGTGTAGGCTGCAGACACGGCTCGGATCCCATGTTGATGTGGCTGTGGTGTAGGCCGGCAGCTACAGCTCCAATTCGACCCCTAGCCTGGGAACCTCCATAGCTGCAGGTGCGGCCCTGGAAAAAGACAAAAAGACAAAAAAAAAAAGAGTAAGTGCTAGAGGGAGCACCCGTTGTGGCTCAGTGGGTTATGAAGCTGACAAGTATCCATGAGGATTCAGGTTCGATCTTTGGTCTTGTTTAGTGGGTTAGGGATCCAGGGTTGCCGTGACCTGGGGTGTAGGTGCAGGTGGGGCTCAGATCCCATATTGCTGTGCTTGTGGCATAGGCCTCAGCAGCAGCTCCAATTCGACCCCTAGCCTGGGAGCTTCCATAGGCAGCAGGTGCGACCCTAAAAAAAAAAAAAAAAAAAAAAAAAAAAAGGGCTAAAACCAAGTCATCTTGAAAAGCTCTGTTCTCTTTCACTCGGTGGAAAATATATCAGCGCTATGGGTGTTGACCTACAGGAAAGGTCACGCTTCCAGTGAGGGCCCCGCACAGAAAAAGAAGGTAATGGTTTGATTTACTTGTAAAGGGGGTAGCATTCCTTTTTTGTTTTAGTTTGAAGAGAAACAGGAAGCCTTCAACTGTTCTCTAAAAATCAATACGAGGAAACACACTCTTTTCATAAGCAAGAATTTAAGAGCTTCTTTGGGCCCCTGAGAGAAGCGGAAACAAAGAGAGATGACAGACAATCAAAGAAAAAGATCTATGTTAGGAGGAAAGAAGAACTAGGAAAAGTTGACAATGAAGAGGGGAGTGAGAAACAAAGTAGAGAAACAAAGTGAGAAACAAAGTAGAGGAGTTCCCATCTTGGCACAGTGCTTAACAAATCCGACTCAGAACCATGAGGTTGCGGGTTCGATCCCTGCCCTTGCTCCGTGGGTGAAGGATCCGGCGTTGCCGTGAGCTGTGGTGTAGGTCACAGACGCCGCATTGCTGTGGCGCTGTGGCTGTGGTGTAGGCCGGCAGCTACAGCTCCGATTTGACCCCTAGCCTGGGAACCTCCATATGCCGCAGGAGTGGCCCAAGAAATAGCAAAAAAAAAAAAAAAAAAGTAGAGAAGAGAAGAGAGGAAGGAATAGAGAGAAAGGGGGGGAACCAGATGGAAACCATCAATCCCAGCGTTGGAAAGAAAATGAAGAGATAAGGAGAAGGGTCTCCAAAATCAGAGAAAGAGAGCACAGGTTACATGAGATGAACTTACTGCATTAAGAATAATCATCAGTGAGTTCCCTTCATGGCTCAGTGTTTAAGGAACCCAACTAGGATCCATGAGGATGTGGGTTCGATCCCTGGCCTCACTCAGTGGGTGAAGGATCCGGCGTTGCCGTGAGCTGTGGTGTAGGTCACAGACACGGCTCAGATCCCATGTGGCGTAGGCTGTGGTGTAGGCTGGAAGCTGTAGCTCTGATTCAACCCCTAGTCTGGGAACTTCCACATGCCGTGGGTATGGCCCTAAAAAAAAAAAAAAAATTGTCACTGGGTCATACACCCAGGAAATAACAATTGAGAAAACCATGGCTTGTGAATGCTACCCTTTGGATAGTATTTCCTATGTATCATTAAGAACAAGAATGTTTACCATTTTTAAAGCTCCTACTGTGTACCAAGGGGCCCTACAATGATCAGGGCTAACCCTCAGAGCAGCACACCATGTTATTATCGAGTTTCCTGATCAGAAAGCCAAGGTCAGAGTTCCTGTCATGGCGCAGTGAAACGAATCCAACTAGGAACCATGAGGTTGTAGGTTCGATCCCTGGCCTCACTCAGTAGGTTAAGGATGCAGTGTTGCCGTGAACCATGGTGCAAGTTGCAGACGCGGCTTGGATCCCTTGTTGCTGTGGTTGTGGCGTAGGCCGGCAGCTATATCTCTGATTTGACCCCTAGCCTGGGAACCTCCATGTGCCACGAGTGTGGCCCTAAAAAAAAAAAGAAAAGAAAAAAAAGAAAAAATAAAAATGGCTTGAGACATTAACTTGACCGAGTTCACCAGAAAACAAATTTTCTCATTTCATTTGAAAGGGTTATTACAGGAGGGATAAGGCTAATTTCTCCTTCAAAAATAAATCAAGAAGATTTTACACATTCTAAAAGAACTTTGATTTTAGAAATCCCCTTAGTCTCTAATTCTGCACCAAAAGGGATTCTCAGAGCATTAGGAGCATTCAAACGATATTTGTTGAATAAATTATTGAGGAGATGGATAGAGGCATCCACCCGTATTTGTTGAGAATTATGCACCCCATGCTGGATACTAAAAATACAGGAATGACTAGGCATGTAAGCAATGAGAAGATAGCTTGATGAAAATTGAGGTTGTGGGAGTTTCCGCTGTGGCTCAGCAGTAACAAACTCAACTACTATCCATGAGGATGTGGGTTCAATCCCTGGCCTCGCTCAGTGGATTAAGGATCTGGCATTGCTGTGAGCTGTGGCCGGAAGCTCTAGCTCCGATTCAACCCTTAGCCTGGGAACTTCCATATGCCATGGGTGCAGGCCTAAACATAAAAAAAAAGGCAAAAAAAACCCTTTTTTAATTAAAAAAAAAAAATAAAGGGCATCTCAGAGTTCCTGTCATGGTGCAGCACAACCGAATCTGACTAGGATCCATGAGGTTGGGGATTTGATCCCTGACCTCGCTCAGCGGATTAAGGATTGGTGTTGCTGTGGGCTGTAGTGTAGGTCGCAGATGCGGCTTGGATGGATCTGATATTGGATGTTGCTGTAGCATAGGCTGGCTGCTGCCGCTCCCATGGTGCCCCTAGCCTGGGAACCACCATAGGCCACCAGTGGGGCCCGAAAAAACAAAACAACAACAACAAAAAGGCATCTCATTACCCTCTCACCACAACAAAAAGAAGCCAACCTTCTGACCAAAGCCTTTTTAGAAATAAAGAAATTGAGGCTCCAAGAGTTTAAGAACCATGTCCAAGTTCACCTAGGAGCTGACACGGAGAGAGCCAGAATTCAAATCCAGATCCGACTTAGCCAGGAGTCTCCATCAGCAATTGCTAAGATCCTTTATCAACCACATTTTTGTATATTCTGCTCCCACCTCTCACCTGCCTGGATTTCCAAAGTTTCCCTTGGCTGCCAAATAACCAGCTCCTTGGGTGTGGTGACTTTTTTGGCTCCTGATGAGGTCCGCTAGGGTATCTCGGCTACGGGGTGAAGCTGGACTAACCACAGAAGTTGGGAAACTAATTAGGAAGTTATACGATAGAGGTAAGTCTTGTAACTGCAGACCAGCCCTCGGTTATTGAATCTGTCATCTAGGGATATTGAAATATACCTTGCCAGGCTGTCGTGCGAATGAAGCAAATAGCATAAATAAAGAAACTGGCACATGTCTGGCAGGGCTCTGACAGATATTAATTCCTTCCCTTTCTCCAACTGCCGGGGCTGAACTTCGCACTAAATCTGAGTGGCAGCAAGTTCTATTGTCACCAGGAATGAGCTGTTGAGTGCAAGAAGGCTCATGCTCATAGAACGCTTTCGAGTATATTTCAAGGGCATTGACCTCCACAATCTTCCTCTTATCCATCTATAGCCCCCTCCCACAGCCACCCCCTGCAGTGCCTGGGACTGGGTCTGGCACAGAGTGAGTAGCAAATGAATATGTGATTGAAAGACTTCCCAATGAAGAAACGCCAAGCCTGGTCACACCCACCATCTACCTTAAGTTTCCTTGCCAGCGTGAAGACTTTTGCCTAAGAGGATTAAATCATAGAGGCTAGAGTCAGACCATCTGGGGTTACTCTCTCTGTGACCTGGAGCAAGTTACCGAATGTCTCTGGGTCTCAGTTTCTTTTGATGTTTGTGTGTGTTTCTTTTTAGGGCTGCACCTGCAGCATATGGAGATTCCCAGGTTAGGGGTCCAATCCGACCTGCAGCTGCCAGCCTGCATTACAGCCCCAGCAAAGCCAGATCCCAGCTGCATCAGGGACCTACACCACAGCTCATGGCCATGTCGGATCCTTCCCCCCCGCTGGGAGGGGCTGGGGATCAAACCCACATCCTCATGGATACTAGTCAGGTTCATTACCGCTGAACCACAGCGGGAACTTCAATTTCCTCATCTGTAAAACGGAGATGAGATACCAACATCATGGCAACAGAATGACTTCAGATGTATAAAGTGCTTGGATCCGTGCCTGGTGCAGGATGGTTAACAAGTCAGTTCTTCTCTTTGGTATCATCTTCCCATCTTAGGGATGAAAAAGCTAAGGCTCAGAGTGTTCGAATGACTTGTCTAGCATCATAAAGTGGGTCTGTGGCGTGGCCGTGGTCTTGGACATCTAGCCATAAGCTCTGGCCGTTTTTCTGGGCTTCTCGTGTTTTCCTTGGGGATTGGAGAAGCAATGGCGAAAGTGGGCAACAGGGAAGGAAAGCCCAAGGCAAGCCTTTTCCAGAAAGGAACCCTTTATCCTTTTATCCCTGGGGAGCTCAGAGCTCTCCCCATCTTCCTCCACCTCCTGCCCCCACAGGCAGCCCCCCCTGGCTGTTTGGCAGCGGTGGGCTGCCAAACAGCCAGGGAAGGAAGTGACCTGTGCTGAGCACCCGTGATCTCAACATCGCCTTATTAAAAATTAAGTGGCAAATGATAACACTCACTGGGGAAGCCTTGCTTTCCTCCCAATTACTGTTAATGGAAGAAAATTAATGTAGCAATTAATGTGGCCATTCTTACAGCCCAACGGACCATGTGCAGGGCCACAGCCCCCATTCTAACCACAGCCCGAGAACAGAACCGGGGTCTGGAGCTTAATAAAGTTTTGCTTTTCCTGTGTTTAAACTCTCAGGCCATAACTTCCTTAAGAAACATACACACACACACAAAGAGATTATTTAACATTTTAGAGGTTCCCCTGAGCCATAAATCATTTTCACACACACCATATTTGTTGAAAAGGACAGAATACATTCAATTTTACAGTATATTAAACTTCATCTAATTTGAACGTAAGAACAGACCAGCAAAATAAATGACCAATTTCTGAAGCAGAAATTACCATTTGGTTGGTGCCATTACAGAGCGGCTGGTATTTTATCATGGTCTTAACATAATATTGCTTGTCTAGCGATGCATAGTTATAATGCTATTCCAAATTAGAAGGCGGTGAAAGAGAAGTGCATACGGTTTTTTTTTAATAGGCGTCATTTGTCAGATGTTATTCTGAGGGCTTTGTGCTGATGATAATATGCAGATTAAAGGAGAAGTAAATAGGAAAAAAAGGAGCCGAGGCCAGGAGGAAAGACGTCCCCACTCCTGGGCTCCTAAGATCCCCAGCTGTCAGGAAGAAAGGGGTGGCCAGGTGCTCACAGCCCCTGGATGCAGATAATTATTTTGCACCGAAGACTTCCAGGAAAAGGAAGTTCATGGTGTTGGACCAAAAGAAAAATGCCGCCCAGAATTTCAACGTGGGGTCTTAGCTGGTACAGTAACGATGCGATAGAACCAGCCCCGGCAGGTGCCGTGCCATCTACGAAAGGTTTTCGCATCTCTTATCCAGCTGGATGGGCAAAGAAAGCCCAGAGGTTGTCACTTCATTTCCTAATTAAACCTCTGTTAGCGGGGATGGGACTCAGGCTTGGCAAGGAAAAGGAACTTGCTGGAGTGGTTTCAGCTAGGAAATGCTGGGCAGGGAGGCAAAGCCAAACTCGTCCCGCTCTACTCATCAATTCAGTTATTCATTCAAGAAACGGTAAGGGGCCAGGCTCTGCGCAAGGTGCTAAGAAACTACAGAGCTTGGACTCTGACTTTCTGGAAAGCTCATGGTCTCAGGAGGTCTCAGCTGAGCACATGAATTAAATGCCCGGAGATGGAATTAAATTGCCTGGGTTTGGAGTTCCCGTTGTGGCTCAGTAGTTAACGAATCCGACTAGGAACCATGAGGTTTCAGGTTTGATCCCTGGCCTTGCTCAGTGGGTGAAGGATATGGTGATGCTGTGAGCTGTGGGGTAGGTTGCAGACGTGGCTCAGATCCCGCGTTGTTGTGGCTCTGGTGTAGGCCGGTGCCTACAGCTCCGATTCGACCCCTAGCCTGGGAACCTCCATATGCCGTGGGAGTGGCTCAAGAAATGGTAAAAACGCAAAAAAAAAAAAAAAAAAATTGCCTAGGTTTGAATCCCAGCTCTGTTCCTTACAAGCTGTGTGACTTCAGGTAGATTACCCAACCTCTCTGGGCCTCACTTGTCTCGTCCATAAAAAGGACATACTAGAGCATCGATAGCACAGACTTGTTGAAAGTGAAATAGATTAAGCTGTGTTTGGACAGTGCCCAGCTTACTGATCTGATCTGCTTTACGCCCAACCTGTAAACTCTCTCTCACCGGCTAATCCACGTCACATCATCTCTCATCTAGAGTGCTCTGCCTCTGACCTGGTCTTGCAGGCTCTTCCAGTCAATTCTACTTAGAAGAACCTCTGTGAACTTTGTGAAGAGAAAATCTGATCCTGCTGCGCCCTGCTTCCCATTGCCCTTTGGATGGATTCAAACTCCTTCTCCTGGTTGGAAAAAAATCTCCACAAGCAGACCCCTGCCGCCTCTCCAGCATCTTCTCTCGCCATCCACACTCTCTATTTTGCTCTCTCCCCTATCGAATGAGTAACCACTCCAGAGTTTTCTCTCTTCTCTCTCCCATTTCTTTGAAGCCAATCCCTTCTTTCTAGAAGTCACATCCACGTCTCAGCTTGAAGAGCTCCTCCTCTGGAAAGTCAACCCTTAAGCTCAAGACGAGCTCAGATGCTGCCGTCTTTGCTCCCTGACTTTGGTCCCTGGATCCAGTTCCAAAGTGTGTGTGGAGGCTTCCTCAGCAAGGAGCAATTCTCAGACACCAGCAGCATGTGCAAGAAGTCACCTCAATTCTGACTCTATTTACCCAGAGATAGAATCTGATGCCACAGGTTAAGGGTTTAGTCCTAACAGGCTACCCTCAACTTCAGGTGCCCATCAGAACCCCAGATTGTCACCTGTGCTTCTGACCAACCAGCTATAAATTAGAGGTGCTAACGAGCATCCCCAACTCAGGATGCCTGTTGCAAGACCAGGTCGTTACTAGTAACTGGCCTTCTCCTTGGGTGCCATTAATTTGCTAGAACAGTTCACAGAACTCAGGAAACCCATTTACTCACTAGATGATTGTTTTATTACAAAGGCTATTAAGTGATATAAACCCACACCCAGATGCAGAGAGGCACAGGGCAAGATCCTAAATAAAGGAGCTCCTGTCCTCATGGATATTGGGGTTCCACCCATGGCACATGGACGCGATCTGGCTCCCCAACCTAGACATCCTCTCGAACTCCCTCTTTTTGGATGTTTATGGCAGCTTCATTACATAGACATGACAGATGAACTCATTGGCCATGGGCCACAGATTCAGCAGCGAACCCCTCTCTCCCCTCCCCAGAAATCAGGAGGTGAGACTGAAATTTCCCAGCCTCTATTCATTGTCAGTTCCCCCGGCAACTAACCCCAAACCTCAGCTGCCTTACAAACGTCATCTTCCATAACCTAAACCCCGATTGTGGTGGAAAGGGGCTTGTCATGGGTAACAAAACATCCATTTCACCTTTATTGCTCTAAAGTGTTTTCAGGAACTGAGGACAGGAGACCAAATATTATAATAAAAAGATGCTCCCGTTGTTCTTATCCCTCGGGAAATTCCAAGGGTTTGGGGACCCGTGAGACTGCAGATGAAAACCAAACTCCTATGAGAAATATATTTTAGAAGTTCCTGTCACGGCTCGGCGGTAACAAACCTGACTAGTATCCATGAGGACGCAAGTTCGATCCCTGGCCTTTCTCAGTGGGTTAAGGATCTGGCATGGCCATGAGCTGTGATGTAGGTCACAGACTCAGCTCAGGTCCAGTTTTGCTGTGGCTGGGGTATAGACCAGCAGCTATAGCTCCGATTCCGCCCCTCGCCTGGGAACCTCCATATGCCACGGGTGCACCCCTAAAAAGAAAAAGAAAGAAAGGAAAGAGGGAAGGAAGGAAGGAAGGGAGGGAGGAAAGAATAAATAAAGAGAAAGAAAGAAAGAGGAAAGAAAGCTATTTTAGACATCTGAATGACTAAATATATATTTTTTATTAATATTTTTATTAAAGTATAGTTGATTTACAATGTTGTGCCAATTTCTGCTGTATACCAAAATGACTGGGTCATACATATATATACATTATTTTTTTATATTATTGAGGCAAGAGATAGATGGGCTCCAGAGAGATAACTGCAACTAGCTTCATATTTACATTCCTGAGTCAGGAGAGACGTGGACTTTTGGACAGACTTTTTTTTTTTTTTGTCTTCTTGCCTTTTCTAGGGCCACTTCCTGTGGCATATGGAGGTTCCCAGGCTAGGGGTCCAATCGGAGCTGTAGCCACTGGCCTACACCAGAGCCCCAGCAACTCGGGATCCGAGCCGCATCTGTGACCTGCTCACAGCAACACCGGATCCCTAACCCACTGAGCAAGGCCAGGGATCGAACCCGCCACCTCATGGTTCCTAGTTGGATGCGTTAACCACTGAGCCACAACAGGAACTCCTGGATAGGCCTTTACAACCAGCCATCTAGCTACACTCCAGGGTAGAAATAACCACAGGCGCAAGGCAAATAACTGGTACTTCCTCCTGTGAAAAAGAGGGGCTGAGCCCTGCTTGGGTAGAACAAAGAGGTTACGTGCTCCCCATCCTCAAGATCAGGGAGACCCCAACAACACATGCACAGAGAGACCCCCCACCTCCCGGGCCAAAAAGGAGGGGGCGCCAGACCATAATAAGTCCAGATAACGTTCCCGCCATGCTCTGCTTGGGAAGCCGTCTTGGCCAAAAGATGCCCACGCAGTTCAGGGGAGGGCCCTGGATCAGGTTAGGTGTGAAAGAGAGAACAAGTTAATTGGCCAAAGGAAGACAAAGACCCAAAAGACCTGTCCTATACGTAATTTAAATCCTATAAGTACTTTAACTGTCCTATAAGTAATTTAAATTTAAATCGCTCCTCATTCGGGGGATACCCGTACCCTCATTTCTCTTTGGACGTGTATTACTGCTTTACTTCTGCTTTAGAGCAATAGACTAATATTCTGTATTTCTTTTTTTTTCTTTTTTAATTAAAAAAATTTTTTTTTGTTGTTACAACTGGTTTACAGTTGTTCTGTCAATTTTCTACTGTATTGTGTGTTGACCCAGTTACACATACATGTATAGATTCATCAGAACTAATTAGACATAGTTCCCAGTGCTAGACAGCAGGATCTCATTGCCCCTCCATTCCAAAGGCAACCATCTGCATTTATTTACCCCAGGCTCCCAGTCCCTCCCAGTCCCTCCCCCTCCACCATGGCACCACAAGTCTGTTTAATACTCCATATTTCTGTGCATATGGAAGTTCCCAGGCTAGGGGTCTAATCAGAGCTGTAGCCACTGGCCTACATCAGAGCCACAGCAATGCGGGATCCGAGCCGCGTCTGCAACCTACACCACAGCTCACAGCAACCCCGGATCCCTAACCCACTGAGCAAGTCCGGGGATAGAACCTGCAACTTCATGGTTCCTGGTCAGATTCGTTAACCACTGAGCCACGACAGGAACTCCCCTATTCTGTGTTTCTAACGATAAACTTTACACCTGTTTTTCCAGTCTTTTCCTCCTTGAAACATTCTTGCTTTCAACAGGGGCAAGAATCAGGGGGCAATTCTACCTCTAGCTGGTCTAAAGGCTGGGATGCCTGGTTTTCATCCAGGCTGCCTAGGTTCAGTTCCCAAGCAGAGAATTAGAATCTCACTTCAAGGGAGTTCCCCTTGTGGCTCAGTGGTTAACGAATCCAACTAGGAACCATGAGGTTGCAGGTTTGATCCTTGGCCTTGCCCAGTGGGTGAAGGATCTGGCATTGCCCTGAGCTGTGGTGTAGGTTGCAGACGGGGCTCGGATCCTGAGTTGCTGTGGCTGTGGCGTAGGCCAGTGGCTATAGCTTCGATTGGACCCCTAGCCTAGAAACCTCCATATGCCACACGAGTGGCCCAAGAAATGGCAAAACGACAAAAAACAAAACAAAACAAAACAAAACAAGTCAGAATCTCACTTCAAGCCATCACCCACTGCTACCTCTTTGAAATCATTATCTTCCGTCTTGGTCTCTCCTAGGAGATTGGCTATAATTCCCTGTGCTGTACAGCAGGACCTTTTAAGTTTATCTTTTCTAAATGTAATACTTTGCATCTACTTACCCCAAACTCCTGGTCCCTCCCACTCCCTCCCCCCCGCCCCCGGCCACCACAAGTCTGTTCTCTGTATCCCTGAGTCTATTGCTGTTTTGTAGACAGGTTCGATTTGTGCATATTTTAGGTTCAAGTCTGTTCTCTGTATCCCTGAGTCTATTGCTGTTTTGTAGACAGGTTCGATTTGTGCATATTTTAGGTTCCCCATATAAGTGATCTCATACGGTATCTGTCTTTCTCTGTCTGACTCACTTCACTTCGTATGAGAATCTCTAGTTGGATCCGTGTTATAAATCACAATATTGCCCTCCCACAAAACTTTATGTTTCGCTTAGTGCAGCACGTGTCACACCATAATACAATTATCGGCTGTCTTGTTTATTCCTCCCCATGGAGCATGCGTATCCATTGCATCGGGACTGTGTCTCAAGTTCTCCATTTATATCCCAAGTACCAAGCACAGGGCCCAGCAAAGAGAAGGTTCTTAGGACTTATTGGTTGAATGAATGATTGAATAAGCGAGAGCCAGCAGCCTCTGAGCTTGAACATTGCCCTCCACCTTTGTAACACCCACAGCAAGGTGTGAAGGGGCACAGGGCTGCTGGTGTGCCAAGGTGTGCCAGGCTGAACCAGGGCTCCCTGCAAGCCCCAGATTTATGCCCTGCGCTCCTGGCTGTGGGGCCAGCTTCCCAGATCACATAAATCACCATGCAGCAATCTGGCTCCCGAGCTGGGGAGCCTCCTAAGCTCACAGCACTTTGCAGAGGAGCCGCTGGAATTAGGCATAAATCCACTTCTTGATTGAATAAGCAAACACCCCACTGCCCAAAATGATTTACTAAATTACAAGGCACAAAGGCAGGCTTGGGAGATTCGAGCCTGGACCGGCTTCGAAATTGGACTTCCTCTAATGGTAGGGCTTCGTCCGCCTCTGCCCCTCCCTGGTTCCACCTGTGGCTTCTCTCCATCCATCCACACAGTCAACCTACATTCTCAGAGCCCCCACATTGTGCCAGGTGAGGGGCTTACACATAAATGAGCTCATTCAGGTTTAATCTATGCAACAACCTCAGAAATGTGGTGTCATTTTCCCTCCCATTTTTCAGGTGAGGGAACTGAGGTTCAGAGAGGTTAAGAAACACCCATGGTCACACAGCAAATGGCAGAGTTGGGATTCGCCTTGCAAAATATCCATCAACAGATCCAGGTGTATGTCTACCGAAGATTAGATTCTCCGTTGTCATGTTTTTTCTTCTTTGTCTACAAATACCTCTTTCCACTTCCTCTTTTTATATTTTTTCTCCTTTTTTTTTCCAGCTTTACCGAGGTACATTTGCTATACAGAAAACCGCCAATAATTAACATGTATGTGTACACTTTGGAGGGTTTGGACATACGTAAGTGTTACGGTCACTACATCAAGGTAATTAAAATATCCGTCACCTCCAGAAATTCCCTTTATTGCTTGTTTGTTTGTTTGTCTTTTTAGGGCTGCACCTGCGGCATATGGAGGTTTCCAGGCTAGGGGTCAAATCGGAGCTGTAGCTGCTGGTCTATGCCTCAGCCACAGCAATGCCAGATCCGAGCAGCGACCTACACCACGGCTCACAGCAACACCAGATCCTTAACCCACTGAGTGAGGCTGGGGATCCAACCTGTGTCCTCATGGATACTAGTCAGATTTATTTCTGCTGAGCCATAATGGAAACTCTCCTTTGTTGGTTTTTGATTGCTTGGGGTGTTTGCTTATCTGGTTTGGGTGTTAAGAACACTTCGAATGAGACCTACCCTCGGGAAATTTTTAAGTGCTCAATACTCTATTATTAAATATTAGCTCTATGTTGTACAGATCGCTGGAATTTACCCATTAACTTTATAGCCTTTGATCAGTGACTCCCCATATTTCTTCTCCCATCTTCTGGTAACCACTATCCCATTGGCTAGGCTGTTTGTTAGATTATTCTAGATGTCTGATATAGGAGGAGCCATGCAGTATTTGTTCTTCTGTGATGGTCTTACTTTGCTTAGCGTAATGTCTCCCAGGTCCCTCATGTTCTTGATTTTTCTTTCTCTTCTCCATGTGTGTGTCAGGACAGGGTTGGTTTTGCTGAACTGACAGCACTTCCCGCATCTCAATGACTTAATACAACAAGGGTTTCTTTTTTTCAAAAACATCCATTTATGTATTTAAAAAAAAAATTTTTTTTTTCTGGCTGCACCCCAGCATGCCGAAGTTCCCGGGGCCAGGGATCGAACCCCTGCCACAGCAGCAACCAGAGCCACAGCAGAGACAATGCTAGGTCCTTAACCCACTGTGCCACAAGGGAACTCCATCTTTAAAACTTTATCCATGTGTATTTGCCTTGCAATGTTGTTTCAGGTGTACAGCAAGGTTTATCTGTTATTCAGATACTTATACCCATTCGTTTATAGATTCTTTTCCCATAGAGGTTATTAGAGTGTTGAATAGATTTCTCCGTGCTATACTTTAGGTCCTTGTTACTTATTATATATGTGTGTGTAGTATATGCATATTTTTTATATATATACTAGTGTGTATATGTTACTCTGGACCTCCTAGTTTATCCCTTCCCCAATATTTCCCCTTGGTAACCCTAAGTTTTGTTTTGAAATCTTTGAGTCTGTTTCTCTTTCATGAATAAGATCTTTTGTATCACTTTTGTTAGATTCCACATATTAGTGATTTCATATAATATTTGTCTTTCTCCGTTTGACTTAACGTTATTATCTCTAGGTCCATCCCTGTTGCTGCAAATGGCATTATCTTGTTCTTTTTTATGACTGAGTAATAGTCCATTGTATGTATGTAAGGTTTTCTATTTTTTCGCTTAAGCCCCATGTTTACTGCAGTCAAGCGCCAAGTCTTTTTTTTTTTTTTTTTTTTTTTTTGTCTTTTTGTCTTTTTGCCATTTGTAGGGCTGCTCCTACGGCATATGGAGGTTCCCAGGCTAGGGGTCGAATCAGAGCTATAGCCGCCCACCTACACCAGAGCCACAGCAACGCGGGATCCGAGTTGCATCTGTAACCTACACCACAGCTCACGGCAACGCCGGATCCTTCACCCACTAAGCAAGGCCAGGGATTGAACCTGAAACCTCATGGTTCCTAGTCGGATTCATTAACCACTGTGCCATGACGGGAACTCCGAGCTCCAAGTTCTTGACTACACATGGTCACTCAGGCACTTAGGCTGACCCTCTCTGCCCTTCTGTAGGGCATGGTTTGCAACCCAGGGCTGTCTTGGTCCCTAGGCAGGAAAAAGTGAGAGAAGGGAAAGTTGAGAACTGGCAATGAATGCCTTTGACAGAAAGGTACCCCTGACCCTGCGGTTCCCAGGCCACTTGATATTGACATGACATAACGAGCCATGTCCCCATGAAAGGATTCAGAAGTACAGTCTTCCATGGGCCCTAAAAGGAGAGGATAACCTTTATTGAGGAGCCCAACCTAACATGCTCATTCTCCTCCTCTTATTCGCTTACAGACATGAAGCAACACACACATAATCCCTGCACTCAGAAGCTGACTTTAGGAGTTCCCATCATGGTGCAGCAGAAACGAGTCCGACTAGGAACCAAGAGGTTTTGGGTTCGATCCTTGGCTTCGCTTAGGGGGTTAAGGATCTGGCGTTGCCAGGAGCTGTGCTGTAGGTTGCAGATGCGGCTCAGATCTGGTGTTACTGTGGCTCTGGCATAGGCCAGTGGCAACAGCTCTGATTGGACCCCTAGCCTGGGACCCTCCATGTGCCGTGGGTGTGGCCCTAAAAAGACAAAAGACAAAAAAAAAAAAAGAAGTTGACTTTATGATTAGGGATACAGATAGGAATCCAATATGTGTGCAAAGGAAACCAGCACCTTGTTCTATGAAAAATAAACAAGTGGTTTTATAAAAACCTCTAACGGACAAATGATCCCCCCCTGAGAATCAGGAGAGGCTTTTGTTCAAGTGAGGTTTTTGATGACAAGCCACGGAATCCATCTCTGGTCAAATTAACGAGACAAGAAATGGAACCAGAGGATGTGGGGCAGATCACAGACTTGAATCTACGCAGGCTCCTCCTGCTTTCAATTTGAAATCTGGGACACGTATGTCGGTTTGGTGAAGCGATGTCTCTTTTCTGCCTCAAAGAAATTCTGGAAACAAAAGTATCTGGCTTTTTCAGATGCCAGGAACGAATGACGAATGTCCACGGAAGCTACTCTGAGAAAGTAACCGTGGAACTGAGATTTAAAGGAATAAAAGGAATAGGAAAAGGAGTGATAATTTTTTTTTTTTTTTTTTTTTGGTCTTTTCGCCTTTTCTTGAGTTGCTCCCACAGCATATAGAGGTTCCCAGGCTAGGAGTCGAATCGGAGCTGTAGCCACTGGCCTACACCACAGCCACAGCAATGCGGGATCTGAGCCACGTCTGCAACCCACACCGAAGCTCACGGCAACGTCGGATTCTTCACCCACTGAGCAAGGGCAGGGATCGAACCCGCAGCCTCATGGTTCCTAGTCAGATTCATTAACCACTGAGCCACGATGGGAACTCCAGGAGTGATAATCTTAGACTTTCTTCCCCCATCTAAAAAAAATTCAAACACGTACCAAAGTAGAGAAGGGAATACCTTGGAACTCCATGTACTCATCACTTGGCTTCAATAATTATGAACTTCATATACATTTCATTTATACCCATATATACACACACATACACACACATGCATATCTCAGACATCATGAAAATAGTTTATTTATAATTGTTTTTAAGAAACAACATCCCCTTGATGCCATTTTCCCACATAAAAAATACAGTAATAATACCGTAATTATTTGATATCACCAAATACCCAATTAGTATCCTTGACTGTCAAAAATGTGACTCTGTGTGATGGATCTGAGTCCAGATGTCAGTAGAAAGGAAAGGTGTGTCAATCAGAAAAGCCAGTCCTATGGTGATTGATGGATGTATCTCTCATCTCTCTTTTTTTTTTTTTTTTTTTTTTGGCTTTTTGCCTTTTCTTTGGGCCGCTCCTGTGGCATATGGAGGTTCCCAGGCTAGAGGTCGAATCGGAGCTGTAGTCACTGGCCTACACCAGAGCCACAGCAACGGGGGATCTGAGCTGAGTCTGCAACCTACACCACAGCTCACAGCAACGCCAGATCCTTAACCCTGAACTAGAGTCATGATAAGGAGGAAGCCAGAAACTCAGGGGTTTTGGTAAGTAAATAGATGGGTGCCAGAAGTATTCAGTGTATTGGATGAGATGAGGAGGAAAATTGAAGATTCCTGATCTGGAAGGCTTAAGTCAGAGTAGGAATCTAGGGGAAATAATAAAGCTTTTTTTTTTTTTTTTCTTTTTAAGTCTGCACCCATGGCACATGGAAATTCCTCCCAGGCTAGGGGTTGAATCGGAGTTGCAGCTGCTGGCCGACACCACAGCCAGGTGGGACCCAAGCCGCCCTGGTGATCTACACCACAGCTCACGGCAATGCAGGATCCCCAACCCATTGCGTGAGGCCTGGGATCGAACCGCATCCTCATGGATACTCATCAGATTCATTTCCACGGAGCCACAATGGGACCTCCCAAAATAAAGCTTTGATGGGGTAGTTGAAGCGTTCGTCTTAGGAGGTGATAAGGGTGCGATGCTCAGGCAGACAGGCACAGGAGAGAACTGGATACTGGAGTCTGGGTTTTGGCCGCATTGCTGAAGAACTTATGATATTCAGGGTGCCTCTAACTACTACAGGCTTCTACTGAGCACCCCGACCATAAGCAAATTTTTATTCGGAGCTGTCAATACTTTGAACCATGTCTATAGCCAGTAGGATCAAGGTTTGGCCAGTCTCAGGCCAACAGTCAATGAAATGGCCTCATAGAGAGATTTTGCCCAAGGTGGATATGCCATGTGGCCTCATGACTCATGGACGACATTGGGGAGAAATTAAATGGCTCAATCAGATGACTTTTCTCAAGAAGTTTACATAAGAGATAGGGACACAGAAGAGGGCCTAGCATCTAGACACCCTCAGAGGAAAGCCATAAAGAGAAGCTGCGGGGTGGCAAGTCCTAGAATGGAATCAGATAAACTCCCAGGAGCCACAGCATAATCAGTGATGGAGACTTTTCACTTCCAAGATTCATCAGTTCCCAAGGATGCTGATGAATTCCGGATGGACTTCCGATTTATCGCGGAAGGCCAACTGAAACCGGTCCTGGCCCTGTGGGGCTCCTGGGCACAAAAGCCTTTCTGTGTCCTCCTCATTTCTCCTTCTTAGGAGATGGGCCTCATTCAGCCACCATGACCTTCGCTGAGTTCCTGGGGACAGGGTCTGACAGTTGCTGATCAGGGAAGGGAGGGGATGAAAGACGAGGGAGGATCAGTCAAAGACAACGTAGGGTCCTTCCCGTCCTTCTCCCTGCCTTAACTGCACCCTGAACACCCATAAGCTCAAGATGAGGCACGCTGAGCCCAGTTGCCCCTGGGTTACAGATGATTAGCACATGGGGTTTTTCAGGACCTTTCCTAGTTTGTCCTAATCTCTGATCCATGTGCCACCCCCCCTTTTGTGTGTGTGTGTGTGTGTCTTTTTGCCATTTCTTGGGCCACTCCCATGGCATATGGAGGTTCCCAGGCAAGGGGGTCTCATCGGAGCTGTAGCCACCGGCCTACACCACAGCCACAGCCATGAAGGATCCGAGCCACATCTTCGACCTACACCACAGCTCACGGCAATGCCAGATCCTCAGTCCAAGGCCAGGGACCGAACCCGAAACCTCATGGTTCCTAGTCGGATTCGTTAACCACTGAGCCACGACGGGAACTCCTCATGTGCCCTTTATGCAAGTACTGTTACTCTAGGCAATACCCCAGAAGACCACCACCAGGATCAGGCTGAGATCTCCTGACTCCAGTTTTGATGACTAAGATTCCCCCAAAGAAAGAAGCATGCATGTTTGCCCCCCTCCTGCATCCTATCTGAAAACCTGTTTTTCTCCTTTTTACTATAAAACACCTTGCACTTCTTTCTCATCGGGGGTGTGGGGGCGGGCACAGTCTTTAGGGCAGTAGCCTGCTGCGATCCTCCTTTGCCTGACAAAGCAATAAAGCTATATTTTTCTCCCTGACCCCAAACTCTGTCTCTGTTTTTCAGTTCGGCCCGGGCAGACAGAAGCTGCATTCCAGCAACACAACCTCTGAAGTCATGTCCTCATGTCACAGGGAATTCTCCTTAGGCTGGAACTGGAACTCAGATACTTCTGATCAGTGCATTGAAATGATAACTCCCTGCCCCCTCCCGTGTTCCGTATTTATTTACCTGAGTTGTTGGGCCCAAGGAGGAGCCTTGCAAAGGTGGAGGGAGGAGTTTCCATGTGTAGGAAACAATAAAGACCACAGGAGAGCCTGGGTTGCTGAAGGAAAGAAGAAATATGCCCAAAGGTGAAGGATTTGGGGACGCGCTAGACCGAGTGTTGGGGAAAAGTGACTCTGGCTCCGATCATCCGTGTTCGAAAGTGAGACACATGAACACGGGGAGAGCTTGACAAGGCTCTTTCCTTCTGCAGAAGGGCATGCGTGCCCACAAAGTGGGCACCGGGAAGAAAAGACCCTCCCTGTTTATCCCTATCGCAGGTGGTACCTCAGTCCCCTTCCCATGGGTCAGGTCAGGGCGCCCATTCTTCTGGGTTGGCTCATTGGAAACAAATTGTTCCCAGGAGGCGAGGGGAAAGGGGGATGGAGGAGGGTGTCTCAGACGAAGCAGGACCAAAATGGGGTACTCAAGACTTCCTTCGATAGAAAAGCCATGTGTTCATGCTCACAACAGGGAAGATTGCCTTTTTGGCCAAGGCAACACAATTTAGCATGGACCGAGGGATAGGGATGCTTAACCACCTGTCCTGAAATCCAACACGGCTCTAATAACTTGAGGGTGGGCCCCTTGGGGCAAGATTAAGAAACAGTTCCCTGAAAACTGGGCATTTGCATCCACGGTCCTGAGAACAAAAGATTTCAGTGAAACGGAAGCTACTGGAATAAAGAAACGTACCAACCTATTTCTTTCCAAGTTTCTTTGAGCCCGCCTATGAATTCACTGAATTCTGTGGGTAGGGACACCAAGGGAAAAAGCAATTTCCAAAAGCTAGGCAGGGCTTAGAGTTAGAGAGATTTATTTATTTGCTTGTTTGTTTATTTATTTATTTATTTATCTTAAACTTTCTGAAGCTTTTTTTTTTTTTTTTTTTTTTTTTGTCTTTTTGCCTTTTCTAGGGCTACTCCTATGGCATATGGAGGTTCCCAGGCTAGGGGTTGAATCGGAGCCATAGCCACCGGCCTATGCCACAGCCACAGCAACTCGGGATCCAAGCCGCATCTGCAACCTACACTACAGCTCATGGCAACACTGGGTCCTTAACCCCCTGAGCAAGGCCAGGGTTCGACCCCGCAACCTCATGGTTCCTAGTCGGATTTGTTAACCACTGCACCACGATGGGAACTCTGGAAGTTTTTGTTTTTTTTTTTTTTTTAATGATTTTGATTTTTTTCCATTGCAGCTGGTTTACTGTGTTCTGTCAATTTTCTACTGTACAGCAAGGTAGGGAAACCAAGGGAAAAAGCAATTTCCAAAAGTTAGGCAGGGCTTAGAGTTCGATTTATTTATTTATTTATTTATTTATTTTAAACTTTCTGAAGTGTTTTTTTTTTTTTAATGATTTTGATTTTTTTTCCATCACAGCTGGTTTACTGTGTTCTGTCAATTTTCTGCTGTACAGCAAGGTGGCCCAGTCCCACATACATGTATACATTCCTTTTTCTCACATTATCAGGCTCCATCCTAAGTGACTAGATAGAGTTCCCAGGGCTACACAGCAGGATCTCATTGCCTATCCATTCCAAAGGCAATAGTTTGCATCTATTAACCCCAAATTCCCAGTCCATCCCGCTCATTCCCCCTCCTCTTTGGCAACCACATGTCTGTCCTCCAAGTTCATGATTAAACATATGGAATGCTTCACGAATTTGCATGTCATCCTTGCGCAGGGGGCACGCTGATCTTCTCTGTATCGTTCCAATTTTAGTATATGTGCTGCCCAAATTTAGACCCTAGTGCCAAGGTAACCTCATTTGTAATCACAGAACAGCCAAACCGAGAGCTTCCAGGTACCTAGGCTTCTCTGGCATCCTTAGAATAAACTCCATCTCTCAGGAGTTCCCGTTGTGGCTCAGTGGCTAACGAATCCGACTTGGAACCATGAGGTTTCGAGGTCGATCCCTGGCCTTGCTCCATGGGTGAAGGATCCGGCATTGCTGTGAGCTGTGGTGTAGGTTGCAGGCACGGCTCAGATCCCACATTGCTGTGGCTCTGGTATAGGCCGGTGGCTACAGCTCTGATTAGAACCCTAACCTGGGAACCTCCATATGCCTTGGGAGCGGCCCTAGAAAAGGCAAAAAGACAAAACAACAAAAACAAAAACAATAAACTCCACCACTTGGGAGTTCCCGTCATGGCTCAGTGGTTAACGAGCCCCATGGGTGTCCATGAGGACACGGGTTTGATCCCTGACCTTGCAGGGTGAGATAGGGATCCAGCATTGCCGTGACCTGTGGTGTGGGTTGCAGACGAGTCTCAGAACCCGAGTTGCTGTGGCTCTGGTGTAGGCCAGCAGCTTGGCTCCAATTAGACCCCTGGCCTGGGAACCTCCCTGAGCCAGAGAGGGGCCCTGAAAAGACAGAGGACAAAAGGAAAAAACAAACAAACAAAAAACCAATAAACTCCCCCTGTCCCCTTTCTTTGTGATTGTAATGAGCCTAATTAACATCCTTAAAGAAAAGGGGTGAGCCTAATTAACATCCTTAAAGAAAAGGGGAACAGCGATTCCAGGATTCCAGCAAGACCGGCCCCTTATAGGCAGCCGCTAAACTCTTTTCCAATTAACCCTTTCCTGCCTGACACTTGATCTACTTTTGGTCTTCTCTCAACAGCTCAGAAACCTGGCAGCTTAATTTATCAGCCCCCTGCTTTGTAATAATTGTCCTCCAGCAATGGCTGGGGCAGTCTTTGTCCTTTTTCGTATCATCTCAATGATGGGAGCCATGAGACCAGTTCCTTTCACATCTTTCTTTTCCTACCGAAAGGTCCCTAGTGATAGGGATGGAGGAGGCACAGGTGGTTGTAGACTTCCTGATAAAGGACCATATTTAAAGAGGGAAACTTAGGGGACATGGGGAGATCACTGTTAAGGGAATAAATGGCTCAAGAAAACCATCAGCACAAGGCAGGCTTTTTTCATTAGTGGAGCCTTGAGATTTGCCTCCGGTCCTTGCACGGGGGATGGGGTGAGGTCTGCATTCAGGTTCAGACCAAGGGCAAGAGTCTGAGGACCAGCCTTCTGCAGATGTGAAGACACCCCTTACGGGATACCAAGGAGGAGCTGCTACTCCCAGAAAGGAAGAGGCGGGCTTTTCCAACCCCCTCTCCCCTTGGAGGATAAAACCGTCGCCCACCGGCTCCTGGGGGCAGAGCTTCCGTGTCTGCCCGCTTGCATCGCTCACAAGCATTCTATCCTAATAAATCTGTTTCTTGCCTATCACTTTGTTGATTCTTTTCCTAAATAAAAAGAAGTGAGAATGAAGAATGAAGTATTTAAAGAATGATGAACTTCTCAGCCCCCACCCCCACCCCCCGCCCGCAAACACCCTCCTAAAAATTTTGCAGGCAGATCACAACGAGAGCAAGGTAACCTCTCAAGAGGCAGCTAGTCTGCAGGCAAGGGAGAAAGAGGCAAAACCCGACCTCCTGCCCCCATAATTCATTGAGAGTCTTCCTCCCATTTTTTCCTTTAAAAACGGTCATGGCTAGGAAGTTCCTGTGGTGGTGCAATGGAGATGAATCTGACCAGTATCCATGAGGATGCTGGTTTGATCCCCCGCCTCTCTCAGGGGGTCAGGAATCTGGCATTGCCCTGAACTGTGGTGTAGGTCACAGATGAGGCTTGGGTCTGGCATTGCTGTGGCTGTGGCGTCAGCTGGCAGCTGTAGCTCTGATTCAACCCCTAGCCCGGGAACTTCCATATGCAGTGGGTACGGCCCTGAAAAGAAAAACAAAAACAAAAAAGCTGTCATGGCTGAGCAGAATCTTAAGGGTTGGTCTCTGGAAACGAGTCCACCTTCTCTCAAGATGGATGGCTTTTCTGATTAAAGCATCTTTTCTCTTTCTTTTTCTTTTTGGTAATTTATTGCTACACCTGTGGCATGTGGAAGTTCCCAGGCTAGGGGTCGAATTGGAGCTACAGCTGCTGGCCACTGCCAGGGCCACACCAGATCTGAGCATCCTCTTCCACCTGCACTGTCGCTCATGGCAACGCCTGATCCTTAACCCACTGAGCTGGGCCAGGGATCGAGCCCCCATCCTCATGGATACCAGTCGGGTTCATTTCCCCTGAGCCACAACGGGAACTCTAGCATCTTTCCTTTCTACTGACCCTTGTCTCTCCACGGATTGGCTTTTGAGCTGTGAGCAGCCGAAGCTACCTGAGTTTGGTAGTAACTATGCTTCACCGCTTGTTGCTATAGAGTCCAGGCAATAGCAGCAAAGAAACCAGCCGTAAAAGCCAGTGGTGACGACGCTGCAGGTGGCCCAGCCATCGAAAGCAGAACCTGACCAAAGGATTCAGTCCCCTTTGAATTGGCAAGAGTTTAAGCACAGTGTCCATCTCCCATTAAACAGGTGTTGGGGGTCAGGGGGAGACCCAGGAAAAGCCTGAAGTCCCTGGTTGGGAAGGAAGTCACTCCTAAGCTTTTCTCTCCACCTCTGCCTCCTGATCCCGCCTCTCCCTCATCTCTCACTAAGCAGCCTCCTAACTCTTTCCCCTGAAGTCTATAACCAGAGTGGCCACCATAGCAGTGGCTTTATTTTATTTTGTCTTTTTGCCTTTTCTAGGCATATGGAGGTTCCCAGGATAGGGGTCCAATCGGAGCTGCATCCGCCAGCCTACGCCAGAGCCACAGCCACGCAGGATCTGAGCCGCATCTGCAGCCTACACCACAGCTCACGGCAATGCCGGATCCTTCACCCACTGAGTAAGGGCAGGGATCGAACCCGCAACCTCATGGTTCCTAGTCGGATTTGTTAACCACTGCACCACGATGGGAACTCCCACAGTGGTTTTAAAACATCAATGAATTCCTGCCTCTCCTGTATTCAGAACTCTCCAATTTCTGCCCCTCCTGCTTGGAATAAAAACCAAAGTCCCCGAAATGACATCCATAGCTACTCATTTTCAGTATCATCCGTCCCACCGCTCCCCCCACACCCTCACACCCTCCCCCCCATGACGTGGTTTTCTGCTGTATCCCAAATGCCAGTTGTGTAGGAAACACTCAACAAAAGCGTGTTCAGTGAAGAGTAAAGGAGCAGGGGAGTTCCCATTATGGCTCAGTGGGTTAAGAACCCAACAAGTATCCTTGAGGATATCAGTTTGATCCTTGGCCTCATTCAGGGGGTTAAGGTTCCAGTGTGGCTATAGGCTGCAGTGCAGCTCACAGATACAGCTCAGATCCTGTGTTGCTGTCACCTCCACAGGCTTCGGCTGCAGCTCCGATTCGACCCCTAGCCTGGGAACTTTCATTTGCTGCCGGTGTGGCCCTTAAAAAAAAAAAAAAAAGAGTAAATGAAGCAGAAGTTCCTTGCTGGACAGGATGCCAAGCTCAACGTGATGGAGAGTGGCTCTCCAGGATCCGTGCCTCCTGATGTTCACACCATCGTATAAAGTTTTCCCCTTGAGTATGGGTGAGACTCAACAGGAAGAATATACGTCTCACCAATAGAATATGGCGAGGGTGATGCTATGTCTATGATTATCTGTCCATCGTCTTGTAGGAAGCTTGTCAGTTTCATCTTGCTGGAGTCTCTCTGACTCCCTATTGGCTTGGACTAAGCAAGTTGCCATATGGGGGCCTCTCTGTCTTGGGAAGCCCACCTATCCAGGAACCAAAGATGGCCCCTAGGAGCTGAGGGCAGCCTCCAGCAATAAACTGGCTCATCATCAGTCTTATCATTTGTAAAGAGTTGCAACAGTCCAGCAAAGACTGTGCCTTTGCTGACGGCTGTCCCTGCTGCTGCCTTGACCACAGCATTCATGATGAGCAGCCTTAGGAGCAGCCGGACGCAGCTAAGCCATGGCTGGTTCACAAAACTAAAAGATGACAAATATGCATTGCTTTCAACCACTAAATCTTTGAGGATGTATGTGCAGGACTAGAAAGAAACACAAACAGACGAAGACGCATGGTCTGTTATCCATCATACGGAGACTTTTAGGTGGAAGATAATGTATCAGTTAGCTTTGGCTATGTAACAAGTCACTGCAAGCACTTAGTCGCTTAAAACAACGCCGTAGGTAGTTGATGACTCTGTATTCACTGAGGGTTTCTCGCAGTTTGGGCCAACAGGCTCCATCTCCGCTCAATTCTCTCAGGCATCTTTGGGTAGCTGGCATTCAATCATAATTTGAGCTCTTACAATGAACTAGGATGTAAATAATTAATTCTCCCATGAACACAAACCACTCTCTCTTTCTTATACAAAAATCTTTTTCATACCTCTAGCACAAACATACAGAAGCATGTGTGCAAACACACACACCCACGTCTTATTCTCATAGACTCTCTTATACTTTTACATTTTCTCTCAGGCTAATTAAATGAATCTTACATAAAAGAAGAAGCACGTTGCTGTGGCTGTGGTGTAGGCTGGCAGTTATTGCTCTGATTCAACCCCTAGCCTGGGAACCTCCATATGCTGCGGGTGCTGCCCTAAAAAGCAAAAACAAAACAAAAAAAAAAAAGAAAAGAAAAGAAAAGAAAAGAAGAAGCCATTCCAAACTTGCTCTTCATGTCCAAACTTGCCCTGTGGGAAAGAAACACTTGCAAGACAAAATTCTGCAACCCAGACTTCAGCGAGTAAAGGTAGGGTGTCCTGTTGACCACACTTTGTAACATTCAGGAGTCTATGCTCTGTCCCTTTTCATGGGACTATGAAGAAAGATGTAAGATTTTAGCTGGGTCTTCAATTTTTTTTTTTTTTTTTTTTTTTTAGGGCCACACCATCAGCATCTGGAAGTTCCCAGGCTAGGGGTCCAATCGGAGCTGTAGCCACCGACCTACGCCAGAGCCACCGAAACGCAGGATCCGAGCCACATCTGCAACCTACACCACAGTTCACGGCAATGCCAGATCCTTAACCCACTGAGCGAGGCCAGGACTCGAACCCACAACTTCATGGTTCCTAGTCAGATTCATTAACCACTGAGCCTCGACGAGAACTCCTCTTGCCACTATCTTGAATACTCACTTCAATCCCGAATCTTCAGCTTGCTTCCCACACTCTTTCCTTGACTCTCCCGCTGTTGGTCTTGTTTCCTTGACTTGCAGTGACAGTTTTAGCCTCTTCTCTCTCTACGTTTTCCCATCCACTACTGCAGCCTGATGGTCCCGGCTTTTCTGCACAAGGCACTGTAGCATCTTGAGGAAGAGCCGTGGCATCCTGGAAGGAACCCAAATTCTGGTGTCACTGAGGACGAAGCCAACGATGTGATGGAAAAGCCAGCAGGAGAACTTGAAAAAACACAGGGACATAGAGACATCTGGTATAAGGACACCAGTGCCCCCCATTTCAAAGACCTTGCCCTGCAGGAACCTCATCCAGGCCAGTGCTTCTCAAAGTGTGGTCCCCGGACCGGCAGCATCAGCACCACCCGGGAACTCATTAGACATGTAGAATCTTGTGCCCCTTCAGACCTAAGGGGTGAGAATCTCTGTGTGGGAAGAGGTGAGGGGCAGGAATCTGTGTTTGAACCAACCTCCAGATAATTCTCAGGCCAACTCAAGATTGAGAACCTGGCGCATGGTTCAAAACGATGGCCATGCCAACAATTAAAATCTGCTTTGAGAGGCCGAGCCATGCATGATGCACGTTAAACAGAGCTCCAAAAACACAACTTCAATCTACCATCCTGTGGCTGTGATTAAGATTCTCTCCTATTTTGTTGACTGATACTCAGTTCTTCTGCTCATTTATTTAGCAAGAAATGACAGCAACGACTTCATCCTGAGCACATAGTCTGCCTCCTCTTGGTGGGGGAGACCTGTGAAGAGATCCAGTTAGCATCGACTGGGGGAGTTCCCGTCATGGCGCAGCGAAAACGAATCTAACTAGGAACCCTGAGGTTGCGGGTTCGATGCCTGGCCTCGCAAGGGCGTGAGCATTCCTGAGGCAGAGGCGGCGCCGGGAGCCCAGGCAGCAAAGGGCAGAGACAGTAAAAGAACACTGCGTGCTCGAAGCCCAGCAGGCCCCTCGAATGAACACCAAGGGGCAGAGTGGGAGGGAGAGGCGAGAATTCTGGAATCTAGTGAACACAAGAAAAATGTTTTCATCAAGATTCTGCAGCAGTCGAATTTTGCCCAGGAAAAGAGTAAACTTTTCAGTCTGGCTGCATCCTCTCCGAGCATCAGATCCTTCAGTAAAACCTGTCAACTCCTGAGATCAATATTTCTGTTTCTTCTCCTCGGCCTGTCTCCCAGTTTTCTCTTATCACGAGGCTTCAAAAAAGCCTGTATCTTTCTTAGTTCTTGCCTGTCAGCGCTTGCTAGGAAGGCAAGAGTGTGTTATGGAAAGTGGGCCAGGGCCTCAGAGGTGCATTTCTTGGCTCTATCTGTTCACAATGGAAGCAGGAGCAGTGTGTATGTGTATGTGTGTGTGTGTGTGGGGGGGGCTGGATGTGCACACATGCGTGCAAGTTTTGAGCAGAGAGAAGATGCCATGACAATTCCAGGGACGGTCATCATGGCAAATTTTAGGGCAAGAAAACTACTTAAAAATCATCTTTCTCGGAGTTCCCGTTGTGGCGCAGTGGTTAACGAATCCGACTAGGAACCATGAGGTTGTGGGTTCGGTCCCTGCCCTTGCTCAGTGGGTTAACGATCCGGCGTTGCCGTGAGCTGTGGTGTAGGTTGCAGGCGCGGCTCGGATCCCGCGTTGCTGTGGCTCCGGTGTAGGCCGGTGGCTACAGCTCCAATTCAACCCCTAGCCTGGGAACCTCCATATGCCGCAGGAGCGGCCCAAGAAACAGCAAAAAAAAAGACAAAAAAAAAAAAATCATCTTTCTCTTGTAAGTAAACAAATAAAATAAAAATAAATAAGTGACCCCAGAGAGTTCAGTGATTTTTCCAAAGTCACACAGCAGTAATCACGTGGGTAGAAGGCATGGAGTAATTATTTGGTCCCAAATTTAATTGCCCATTAGAAAGTCTTGGGTAGGAGTTCCCGTCATGGCGTAGCAGAAACGAATCCGACTAGGAACCATGAGGTTGCGGGCTTGATCCCTGGCCTTACTCAGGGGGTTAAGGATCCGGCGTTGCCCTGAGCTGTGGTGTAGGTCACAGATGCAGCTCGGATCCTGCGTTGCTGTGGCTGTGGCGTAGGCTGGCAGCAACAGCTCCAATTAGACTCCTAGCCTGGGAACTTCCCTATGCCCCATGTGGCCCTAAAAAAAAAAAAGAAAAGGAAGTCTTGGGAAGCTTTTAAAAAATAGATTGTTAGCCCTCCTCATGCTGGCGGAACTAAAAGTTTTTAGAAAATCTGTGTGGTTTATAAAGCTCCCTAGATATTCTAAGAAGCCAAGTCTGAGAGCCATGTTATGGGAGAAAAAGCAAAGGACTGGGAATGTGATATATTAGGATTATTTTCATTCCAAGTACTTAATTCATACTGGCAAGAGCCAAGACAGGGATTTATTGTTCATGAAACTAATTTCAGGATTAAGGCTTTCAGGCATGGCTGGATCCAGGGGCTTTCAATAATGTCATCTGCAATCTCTCTTCATCTCTCTGCTCTGCTTCATTCTCAGCTGGATCTGAGTTCTCTCCTACAGGGACAAAAAACAGTCATCATGTCTCAGGGCGTGCATTTCATCTTTTTAGTTACCCTGGCAGAATGACAGCATTGCTTTTACAACTCCATCGAAATTATCTGGATTAGATCTCATTACCCTGCCAGTTTGATGACATAGGCCCATCCTGAAATCAATCACGGTGTTGGAGACATGCTCTGATTAGCCAGGCCTAGATCCCATGTCCAACCCTGGAGACAAAGATTGTGGAACACGTCCTGCAAATAAAGCAGGAATAACAATCTGGGCAAAAACTGAAACTACCAGAGAAAGGAGGGTAGAATTCAGGTCAATGAAATAACAAAAGCAATGAGATATTCACTATACTTGGGTCCAAATTTGGTGGCCATAAATGCTAGAAATGGGAGCAGAACTCAAGTTCCTAAGTAGGGACTTCCATTACAATACCAGGAGGAAGAGAAATGATTAAATGGCATCTTCCAGTATCATCACCTAAGACCTTGCATTAGCTCCACGTGCTATCTGAGGGATGGGACCCTAGCGTCTGGCCACTTCAAAATAAAATCCTAGCTCTAGGTGCTGCCTCCTCTCCCTGTTTGGAGCCCATCAATGCTCCCACTATCCATTCTGTTATCCATTCCGTCCTATAGTGCCCTTTTATTCTGACACATTCCTTAGCCTCCTTTGCAGCTATGCATGGTCATGTGACTGCAAATCAGCCAATGGGAAACTGATTGGGAAACTGACTGACCTCTAATCTCCTCCTTAGTAGATGGGAGAAGGACAGAAATGGGGCAGATCTGAACCACAAGAGGATGCTTCATGCTGAAGATGGCAAATCACCTGCTCAAGGCATCTACCACCTGTAGCCCTGGATGGTTCTGAGTGAGAAACGAAACTCCACTCGGTTTAAGATACCTCAACTTGGAATGTCTCCATTATAGCAGCTTAGCCTTATCCTAACCAATAAGCCATCCTTGTCACTCAGTCAAATCACCTCCCAAATCACCTCCCTTTAGCAACCCCCCTTTTCTTTTCTTTTTATAGCCAAACCAGTGGCATATGGAGGCTCCCAGACTAGGGGTTGAATCAGAACTGTAGCCACCAGCCTATGCCACAGCCACAGCAACGCAGGGTCCGAGCCTCATCTGTGACCTACCCCACAGCTCGTTGCAGCGCTGGATCCTCAATCCACTGAGTGAGGCCAGGGATCGAACCCACAACCTCATGGTTCCTAATCAGATTCATTTCTGCTGTGCCACTATGGGAACTCCCTAGAAAATCTTGGGAAGCTTTTAAAAAATAGATTGTTAGCCCTCCTCACGCTGGCAGAACTAAAAGTTTTTAGAAAATCCGTGTGGTTTATAAAGCTCCCTAGATATTCTAGGAAGCCAAGTCTGAGAGCCATGATATGGGAGAAAAAGCAAAGGACTGGGAATGTGATATATTAGGATTATTTTCATTCCAAGTACTTAATTCATACTGGCAAGAGCCAAGACAGGGATTTATTGTTCATGAAACTAATTTCAGGATTAAGGCTTTCAGGCATGGCTGGATCCAGGGGCTTTCAATAATGTCATCTGCAATCTCTCTTTATCTCTCTGCTCTGCTTCATTCTCAGCTGGATCTGAGTTCTCTCCTACAGGGACAAAAAACAGTCATCATGTCTCAGGGCTTGCATTTCATCTTTTTAGTTACTCCATTATAGAAGCTTAGCCTTATCCTAACCAATAAACCAATCCTAACCAATAATCCCAAATCACCTCCCTTTAGCTCCCCCCACTTTTCTTTTCCTTTTACAGCCGAACAAGTGGCACATGGAAGTTCCCCAGGCTAGGGGTTGAATTGGAGCTGCAGCTGCTGGTCTACACCGCAGCCACAGCAACACCAGATCCAAGCCACGTCTGCGATCTACACTGCAGCTTGTAGCAATGCTGGATTCTTGACCCACTGAACGAGGCCAGGGATTGAACCCAAATCATCATTCATGGACACTAGCTCAGCTTCTTAACCCACTGAGCAACAATGGGAACCCTTACCCCCTTTCAATCTACTCATCTCCATTTCATCCTTCCCTGATTTTCTAATTCATCAATAGTTTCTTTTTTTTTTTTTTAATTTGATTGGGGTATAGTTGATTTACAATACTGCTTTCACTTCTGATGCTAGGTTCTTTACCTTAGTGCATGACACGTGTCTCAGGACCCTGGCTCTGAAGCTCTGTTTTCCAGTGGGAAAAGTAAGGATGAGAGTCATACGACTCCTTAGCGATGGAGGGAGGACCAGGACAGAGATGTCCCTGGGATCCATTTAGCAATGACCTCCAGTGGCCTCAAGGGATGGAGTTCCCAGACACGCAGGTGACACGAATGAAAATGTCAGGGATCTTCAAGACACAGACAAAATCTCTCTCTACCTCATACATAGGAAAAGGAGCCCCCAAGGCAAAAAGTAGCTGATTTTGTTCTCTTTTGAGAACTTTTAGAACAAGGCATGTCATCGGCTGGGCGTAAGGGGTTTCATGAACCAGAAGAGAGGAAGGGAGGGGACAGGCGAGGACAAGAGGAAGGGAGCAGGAGTTCCCGTCGTGGCGCAGTGGTTAATGCATCTGACTAGGAGCCATGAGGTTGCGGGTTCGGTCCCTGGCCTTGCTCCGTGGGTGAAGGATCCGGCATTGCCGTGAGCTGTGGTGTAGGTTGCAGACATGGCTCGGATCCCGCGTTGCTGTGGCTCTGGCGTAGGCTGGTGGTGACAGCTCCGATTCGACCCCTAGCCTGGGAACCTCCATATGCTGTGTATACGTATATATATATGTGTGTTTGTTATATGCTTTAACTTTCTAAAAGGAGAGTATTCATTTCCATTGCTATTTATATATTATATAAAATATATTTTAGTATATATAAGCCGTGTAGCTATGTGAATGTGTGTATATATGTGTGCAAACCCACACACACACACAAATACACATACATATAGGTAAGTCACAAAGTTGACTACCTGAATTTCTTTCCATTTTATTTATTTATTTCTTTTATTATTATTATTATTTTGTCTTTTTGCCTTTTCTGGGGCGGCACTCGCAGCATTTAGAGGTTCCCAGGCAAGGGATTGAATCAGAGCCATAGCTGCCAAGCCTACACCAGAGCCACAGCCACACGGGATCCGAGCCGCATCTGCAACCTACACCACAGGTCAAGGCAACGCTGGATCCTTCACCCACTGAGCAGGGCCAGGGATCGAACCCACAACCTCATGGTTCCTAGTCGGATTCCTTAACCACTGCGCCACGACGGGAACTTCTCTTCCCAGTTTATTGAGAAAGAAGCTTTGTTTCCTATGTTTCCTTACAGCATAGTTCCCCTGCCCTAATGAAATGATCATAAAAACCCCAATACCCAGAACACATTAGATGGACCGAAAGCTCACTGATGGGTATTAGGTTCCACGCTAAGTTCTTCTTTGACCTTTTGAGACCCAATCAGGCCGGTACGGTGATTAATTCCCATTTCAAAATCTAGAGATTGAAGGAAATAGAAGCAGAGTCACTTAGCAAATTGGCAAGGGTAGAGCAGAATTAGGACCCTGTGTCCGAGGCGAAAGCTTTGTTATGTGAAGTAATGAATAAAAGCCACAGATAGTCTGGGCTGGGTTTTTTCCATGCAGACAATTTTGCAGGCACCCGGAGCCCCCGTGGAGATGCTTCAGGGGCCTGCCTTGCTGAAGCCAATACTTCTCTCAGCCAGAGGGCACCCCCCACCCCAAGTAACGAAGGAGATAATACA
Organism: Sus scrofa; assembly: GCF_054392235.1. Lineage (NCBI taxonomy): Eukaryota > Metazoa > Chordata > Mammalia > Artiodactyla > Suidae > Sus > Sus scrofa. The sequence continues at coordinate 20,338,071 of NC_139385.1, forward strand.
TAATTTCTTCAACATCTGGCCACCCACTGTTTGTATGCCCTTGGCATAAACTACTTTCAGAGTTATTCCTAGTCTGACTGTTTGAGTACTTGTTTTGCTTTTGTTTTTTTTTTTTTCTTTTTACTGCTCCACCCGAAGCATATGGACATGCCTGAGTGAGGAGTCCTATAGCAGCTGCAGCAGCCAGCCTATACCACAGCCACGGAAATGCCAGCTCCAAGTCACCTCTGCAGCCTACACCTCAGCTTGTGCCAACACCAGATCCTTAATCCATTATGCGAGGCCGGGGATCAAACCCGCATCCTCACAGACAGAATGTAGAAACCCACGGAGCCCCAATGGGAAATCCTTGGGGGGGGGGTTGTTTTGTTTTGTTTTTGTTTCTTTTCTTTTCTTTTACCATCCAAAGTATCTGAAGGGCATGTCATAGTATTTCTCAAACTTCAGCTATGGTTTGCCTATCACCACCGTGATTTGGCATAATTGTGCACTATTTGTGATGTTATATATATACATGCCTTTTTTTTTTTTTTTTTCCGGACTGCACCTGCAGCATTTGCAAGTTCCCAGGCTAGGGGTCAAGTCAGAGCTTCAGCTGCCAGCCTACACCACAGCCACAGCAGTGCTGGATCCTGAACCCAATGAGCGAGGCCAGGGACAAGGCAGGTGTATATAGGCCTTTTGAATACACACCATACCCACACCTACCCATCCCTTATACACACACACATATACACACAAACACATTCCAATCCTCGTCCTCACGACAGACCTCCAAGACACACACTGCCCTTTGAAAAGCAGAAAAACAGAATCCGAGAAGCTAAGAAACTCACCCATAGTGACACAGCCAGTAAGCAAGGTAGTTAGGACTCGAATCTGACTCTCCTTGTATCCAGAGTCCGTACTCTCTGTTTCCAATTCACATTTTATTGCTCCTTTAGATATTTTTTCAACCGCACAAACAGGCAAAATTCAGTGGTGTTCCAGACACCAAACAAGGCACCAAATGGAAAATAACAAGCTATGTTCTCTGCCACTGGGGAGGGCAAAATCTGATACCTGGGGCGGAAGGATAATCAAATTATCAGAGTGTTGAGTGGCAGGTCCTGTAAGTGGGATTTTCACAGGACGTTTGGGGGCCCAGAAGGGATAGCTGGGCTATAAGAACTTGACAGAGACAAGGGCTTGGTCCTTTTGGCTGTTTGCTTCCTAGATGGTCTTCACTGGGGTGGGGAAAAGGCACATTAAGAAGCCTCCTTCAGGGAATTCCCGTCGTGGCTCAGTGGTTAGTTAGCGAATCTGACTAGGAACCATGAGGTTGCGGGTTCGATCCTTGGCCTTGCTCCGTGGGTTAAGGATCCGGCATTGCCATGAGCTGTGGTGTAGGTTGCAGACACGGCTCAGATCCCACATCGCTGTGGCTGTAGCATAGGCTGGCAGCTACAGCTCCAATTAGACTCCTAGCCTGGGAACCTCCATATGCCGCAGGAGTGGCCCAAGAAATGGAAAAAAAAAAAAAAAAGAAGAAGAAGAAGAAGCAGCCTCCTTCGGGAGTTCCCATCATGGCTCAGCAGAAGCAAATAAGGCTAGTATCCATGAGGATGAAGGTTTGTTCCTTGGCCTCGCTCAGTGGGTTAAGGATCTGGCATGGCAGTGAGCTCTGTTGTAGGTTGCAGACATGGCTTAGATCTGCATTGCTGTGGCTGTGGTGTAGGCTGGCAGCTATGGCTCAGATTCAGCCCCTAACCTGGGAACTCCATATGCTGCAGGTGCAACCCTTAGGAGCAAAAAAAAAAAAAAAAAAAAAAAAACAAAAAGGAAGAAGAAGAAGAAGAAGCCTCCATCAGCTGATGGAGGCAAGACCCAGCGCAGGTGTCAGGCATAGGAACCTCCAGCTCAGCTCCCACGTACCATCTCACAGAGGGAAATGTGTTCTGCAAATATACAAAGCTGGCCACCTGCCTGAGGAGACGCAGCTTCTTCCCAGACAACAGAAGGTTGTGGTTTTTTTGGTCCACTCAGCAAACACTGACTGCAGGCTTCTGTGTGCCTGATCATGGACTGGACCCTGGGGTCTCAGAGGTGCCCAGAGGCGCATAGGAAAATGTAGCACAGCCAATACTGAAGCTGCAGTATCACCTGGAGCCAGGTTAGAAACATCCTGAGCGCCAGAGTGTGGAGTAGGAGGCTTATCTTCAGGTAACGGGGGCTCTGAAAAGCTATTAAACAAAAAAAGGCAGCACCTCTATGCTTTACCAAGACCGTTCTGGGAGAATTATGGAAAATAAAGATGCGTGATTGGAAGCCCCAGGAATCAGGGTGAGCTGCCTTGGCAAGTTCACCTGTTTCAATACGTCCCCAAACTGACAAAGTTGGAAAAAGACCAGATTCACGTTTTCTTTACTCTGAGGAAGAACTAGAAGCTGAAAAACATAGGTGGAAAAAAAATTGGTCTTTTTCCCATCTTAACTGGTACACTTCCAATCCTGCCGCTAAAAAACCTTTCCTTGTCCATGTAACTTCAATGCTTCAGGGATCCTTCAGCCTTGGGCGAGGCTTAATTCAAAGGCGCTGAGAATGTCTTCAGGAACCTACCTGTGTCAGCACTGTTTGCCTCTGCCTTGGACCCGGTTCAGGTGAAATTCTTCCTCATGTTGACAAGATGGCTGCAGTAGCTCCAGACATGCCATTGTCTCTGAGCATCCACCAGAAAGAGGGATTCTGTTCCCTAGTGTCTCGAAGATAGTTTTAGAACTAACTAAGTCACGAAGTGTTACTGGTGTAGTCCACCCACTTAAACCAAATAGGCTGGGAGAATGGGTGAAAAGTGGTTACGAAAGGAAAATCCGAGGAATTTTTTGTTTGTTCACTGTTTTTGTTTTTGCTTTCTTTTTTGTTCGTTTTACTTAAAGAAAAGAAAAATGGGGAGTGTCGTGGCACAGTGGTTAACGAATCCGACTAGGAACCATGAGGTTGTGAGTTCGATCCCTGGCCTTGCTAAGTGGGTGAAGGATCTGGCATTGCCATGAGCTGTGGTGTAGGTCGCAGATGCAGCTCGGATCTGGCATGGCTGTGGCTCAGGCGTAGGCTGGCAGCTGCAGCTCCGATTAGACCCCTAGCCCGGGAACCTCCATATGCCGCTGAAGCAGTCCAAGAAATGGCAAAAAGACAAAAAAAAAAAAAAAAAAAAAAAAAAAAAGAAAGAAAAATGGATCCTAGGTGAGCAAGATCAATAGATGTAACACGATCATAATGCTCATATTCTATTGGGAGTGATTTTCAACCAAGGGTAATTTTGCCCATCCCTGGAGGACACTGGGCCATCTCTGAAGACAATTTTGGTCCTCACACTCTGGGGAGAGGGGTGTCACTAGCATTTAGAGAGCAGAGCTCAGGAATGTGGCTCACCACCCCATGACAGATAGCACCGTCCCCTGCAACAAAGAGTTACCCAGCTCTGGAGTTCCCGTCGTGGCACAGTGGGTAACAATTCCGACTGGGAACCATGAGGTTGCGGGTTCGATCCCTGACCTCGCTCAGTGGGTTAAGGATCCGGCATTGCCGTGAGCTGTGATGTAGTTCGCAGATGCGGCTCTGATCCCGCATTGCTGTGGCTCTGGCACAGACCGGAGGCTATGGCTCTGAATAGACCCCTAGCCTGGGAATCTCCATATGTCTTGGGAGCAGCCCTAAAAAAGGCCAAAAGACAAAAAAAAAAAAAAAAAAAAAAAGAGTTATCCAGCTCAGTAAACTTGAGGAGTAATAAAATAGTAACTGAAGGAGTTCTTATGGTAGCTCAGCCGAAACGCATCTGACTAGCATCCATGAGGATGCAGGTTCAATCCCTGGCCTTGCTCAGTGGGTTAAGGATCCGGTGTTGCTGTGAGCTGTGGTGTAGGTTGCAGACGCGGCTCGGATCCCGAGTTGCTGTGGCTGTGGCATAGGCTGGTGGCTACAGCTCCAACTGGACCCCTAGCCTGGGAACCTCCATATGCCATGGGTGCGGCCCTAAAGAGACAAAAGACAAAAGAAAAAATTTTTTTAATTAAAAAAAGATAGTAACTGAAAACATCACTCTATAAGATGGTTATTACTGCAAAGAGGGAATAATAGCTTTATACTGAACAAACCTGGCAGACTTTGATCAAAGTTAATACCACCGGTAGGGAGATGAGCAGACATCCCGCGCCTCTGAATACAATGCCCTGAGAAGAACACACTGGCCCTTGGGTAGCATTTCTGCCCAAAGCACAAAGCCTGACTCTAACCGCGAGCAACATCCAACAAACCAAAACCCAAGTGCATTCTGTGTAACAGTCAACTAGTTGTCTTCAAAATTTTCCATGACAGGAGTTCCCATTGTGGCGCAGCAGTTAACGAATCCGACTAGGAACCATGAGGTTGCGGGTTCGATCCCTGGCCTTGCTCCGTGGGTGAAGGATCCAGCGTTGCCGTGAGCTGTGGTGTAGGTCGCAGATGCGGCTCAGCTCGGATCCCGCGTTGCTGTGGCTCTGGTGTAGACAGGTGGCTTCAGCTCCAATTTGATCCCTAGCCTGGGAACCTCCATATGCCGCGGGAGCTGCCCTAGAAAAGACAAAAAAAAAAAAACAAAAAACAAAAAAAAAAAACAACACACACAAAAGTTTCCATGACATAAAACACAAAGGAAGGTTGAAAACCTATTTCAGGTAGAAGGAGTCTGGTCTTAATGTAAAATCCAGGATGTTCTTACTGTGAAAACACTTGGGGGTTAATTGATGATTAAGTACAAATCTGTACAAAGTTGATGACTGAGATTTGTACTGAAACAATAGTATTGCCTCAGAGTTAATTTCCTCACTTCATAAAAGAAGAAACAATAAATAGGGAGGGGAAAGTGTGTAGAAATTATGTATCTGCGTGTGTGAGTATGCATATGTATATACACATACACAAATATAAGCTATTCTTATTTTTTTCTTTTGATGGCTGCACCTGCAGCATAGGGAAGTTTCTAGGCGGGAGGGGTGGAACTGAAGCTGCAGCTGCCAGCCTACACCACAGCCCCAGCAACGCCAGAGCTGAGCTGCATCTGTGACCTACACCACAGCTTGCAGCAAGGCTGGATCCTTAACCCACCGAGTGAGGCCAGAGGATCGAACTCACATATATTGGGTTCTTATCCTGCTGAGCCACCATGGGAACCCCACATATAATATACTTTTTTTTTTTTTTTTTTTTTTTTTTGCTTTTTAGGGCCACACCCTCAGCCTGTGGAGATTACCAGACCAGGGGTCTAACTGGAGCTACAGCTGCCAGCCTACACCACAGGCCCAGCAAGGCCAGATCCAAGTCATGTCCGTGACCTGCACCACAGCTCACAGCAATGCAGGATCCTCAACCCCCTGAGTGAGGCCAGAGATCGAACCGGCAACCTCATGGTTCCTGGTTGGATTCGTTCCTGCTGCGCCACGATGGGAGCTCCACATACACTATTCTTGAAAAAATGTTCCAAGTACAAATTTTCTAAGCACAAAATAAAGATGAGAAGCATTTAAAAAAAAAAAAAAAAGTCATCCAGCCCAGATTATCAAGAGTGCTGAGCCTGAAAAGCTCTGGTATAAGTGATACCTTCGAAAGTAGTGAGCTCTCCAGCTGGACAGGTAACCAAGCAGAAACTGCCTGGCAGTTCCTTTGACAATAGGGCATTAGGGATTTAAGGCCTTATGGAAAACAGACTCTACCAGAATGTCTCATTGCTTGGCTCCTCTTTGGCAGGGCATACAGGAAAAAGTTCTTACAGGTTGTAGGCTACATGTAATTCTGTGGAACCACCTGCAATTTCCCTCTCTTTCTCCCCTTCAAGAAAGCATAGCCTAAAAGAAAAAAAGGGGGGCTCTTACTGCGGCATGAATCTTCACTTTACCTGTATTGTTTGAATATTTAATAATGTGAATATAGGAGTTCCCATCGCAGCTCAGCAGTAACGAGCCTGGCTATTGTCCACGTGGGTTTGATCCCCGACCTTGCTCAGTGGGTTAAGGATCTGGCATTGCTGTGAGCTATGGTGTAGGTCACAGAGGCAGCTCGGATCTGAAGTTGCTGTGGCTTTGGTGTAGGCCAGCAGCTGCAGCTCTGATTTGACCCCTAGCCTGGGAACCTCCATATGCCGTGGGTGCAGCCAAAAAGGAAAAATAAAATAAAATAAATATGAGCCTGTGTTTATTTAAATGACACATAATTCCTTTGCCTTCACTTTTACACGTGTACAGATTGGCTCTTCCTCACAAAGGAAGCATCTCACCAACCAGATTTGTGAATCACTGACTTATTATTATAAGGTCTCCTCTAGTCCTGACGTTTGATTATTCCAGGCATTGGATCTTTAAGAGTAAAGGAAGGCGTTCCCATCGTGGCTCAGCAGTAATGAATCTGACTAGCATCCATGAGGACACAGGTCCAATCCTTGGCCTCGCTCCGTGGGTTAAGGATCCGGCATTGCCATGAGTTGTGGTGTAGGTGGCAGACACGGCTTGGATCTGGTGTGGCTATTATGGCTGTGGTGTAGTCTGGCAGCTGTAGCTCCAATTGGACCCCTAGCCTGGGACCCTCCATATGCCTGGGCTGTGGCCCTAAAAGGAAAATAACAATACTAATAAAAGTAAAAGCAATTTGGGAGTTCCCTGGTGGCCTAGCAGTCAAGGATCTGGTGTTATCTCCTGCTGTGGCTCGGATCACTGCTATGGCGCAGGTTTGAGCCCTGGCCCAGGAATTTTGCAAGCTTTGGGCATGGCCAAAATAAATAAGCAAATACAAATAAAAGTAAAGGCAATTTAGGGGGAAAGGCTTAATATAGGGAGACTGCAGGCCCTCGGAATTCATTCATTTATTTATATGTATCCATTCATCAGCAAAAACTAACCATGCATTATATACTCACCACACACAAGTCTAGGGGCTGGGAAAAAAAAAGAAAATCATATATCTATATATAGAGAGATAGATACATACATATATATACTCACACACATATTCAAATATATATATATATATATTTATGCATATATATTTTGAACCTGTGTGTATATCTACCTGGCCTTCCTGAATACCCAGGCTTGATAGCAGAAGAACGTACACAAACAGAGCAGTAATTATAAAACAGTGCGGAGACGATTTTGATGAAATTGTCCAGAATATGCGCTCCAGAAGCACAGAGTAGGGTCAGCTGAGCCAAACCTGGGTTCAGGGAAGCTGTCAGGGAGGTGACATTTAAGCTGAAGGATGCGAAGGCGGTATCCAGGGAGACGGGGGCGGGGGTGCAGGGCCCCGGGAGAGGGAGGAGGCCGCATGAAAAAAGCCTCCTCGGTAAGAAAGAGCCCAGCGGTCGGTCGGTGTTTGCCAGCCTCCGAATCTGCAGTGCCAGGTGCGCCAGCCTGGGGAGAAGAAGGTGCAAAGGGTTTCTCTGCTCTGGGTGAGCTGCCCAGGCATCCGGTTTGGGGCCTGTTCCAGCTGTCTTGATATTTCCGTCTCCCCAGAAGTGAGTCATTTCCCCACTCGCTTCTGGGGTGACATTTTTTTCCTGCAAAACCATCATCTGTAGAATGAAATGTTTCCAGCAGTGATGCTCTCTGAAGGGAAGATGGCGTGATCCGAGCCCGGGCTGGGAGGTGTGTGTGTGTGTGTGTTTCTGTCTTCTGCCAGAGAGCTGGAGGGGACCCAGACACAGCCATTGCCAGAGACACTTGGGAGGAAATAGAGGGTGTGAAAGACACTGGGTTTTCGTATGGGATGGGCTTACATCTCTGATGCCTTGGATATGAGAACATGCAGGAAGTTAGGACTTGGACTCACCATAAATGGGGATCCTGCATATTTGCAAGAGATAATATGGCAGACAAGACCCCTGATGAGGGACTTCCCGTCATGGTTCACTGGGTAATGAATCCGACTAGGAACCGTGAGGTTGTGGGTTCGATCCCTGGCCTTGCTCAGTGGGTGAAGGATCTGGCATTGCCGTGAGCTGTGGTGTAGGTTGCGGACGAGGCTCGGATCCCACGTTGCTGTGGTTGTAATGTAGGCTGTGGTGTAATGAACCCAAACAGTATCCCGGAGAACTCCAATTCGACCCCTAGTCTGGGAACCTCCATATGCCACGGGAGCAGCCCAAGAAATGGCAAAAAGACAAAAAAAAAAAAAAAAAAAAGACCCTTGATGATCCACCTTCTCTTTGCCCCTTATCCCTCCAGTCCTGGCACTGCCTCCAGCCACACTGACAACTTTTACTTCCTTCAGTTCACTCTTAATGTTTCTCAATCTTGAGCCTTGCTTTTCCAGTGCATGGAATATTCTTCCTCTGGGACGTTGCCAAGGCAACGCTCCTTCCTTGGCCCCGCCCATCTCTCAAAAGGAGATGATGATTCATACAGTCATGGGTAGTATATGCACTTATCCTAGTGCCATCTTTATATCGCATCACCATGGCTTTTTTTTTTTTTTTTTTTTTTTTTGCTTTTTAGATCCGCACCCTCGGCATGTGGAAGTTCCCAGGCTAGGAGTTGAAGGTCGAATCAGAGCTGCTGGCCCTAGACCACAGCCACAGCAACGCCAGATCCAAGCCACATCTGCAACCTACACCACAGCTCATGGCAACGCCGGATCCTTAACCCACTGAAGGAGGCCAGGGATCGAACCCGCATTCTCCTGGATACTGTTTGGGCTCATTACCACTGAGCCACCATGGGAACTTCCCTCCATGGCTTTTCAATTTGTCCAGGCATCCTGCTAGATTATACATCCCGCATAGATAGGATTGTGTGTAGTTTGCTCACTGCCATATATCTACCTGGCAAGTAATAATGTGACGAATATATGTGTTCAATAAATAGTGGATGAATAATTAAGAGATTGAATGAAGACATGGAAAAAAATTTAGAGCTAATAGAAGGCTCACCCTCACCTTCCATAGGAGGAACCAAAGTCTTAGAGGCAGTAAGTGAAACCAGGACCCAGTGTCAGGCCAGACACTCCCTTTTTTCCACTCCCAGACCTATTTCCATGGCAAAACTATGGGTCTGAGAGAGGTGCTCCCAGGGAATTATCAGGTTTTTGTTTTTGTTTTAATTTGGGGAGCAAGGGGCGGGGTGGTGTCTAATAATGGGAATTTGAGGATCTTGAAGCTGTGAAATAAAGACGTGAAAAAGGGAGTTCCTGTTGTGGCACAGCAGAAACAAATGCAGCTAGTATTCACGAGGACGTGGGTTTGATCCCTGGCCTGGAACTGTGGGTTAAGGATCTGGAGTTGCCATGAGCTGTGGTATAGGTCATAGATACGGGTCGGATCCCTCGTTGCTGTGGCTGTGGTGTAGCCAGCAGCTGTAGCTGCATTTTGACCCCATAGCCTGGGACGTTCCATATGTTATGAAAGCAGCCCTAAAAAAAAAGCAAAATCCTTTGAGGGCCAGGCAACCAGCTCTCTGCCTCTGCTGGCCTTTGCCAAGCAATTATTCTGACTAATTGAATGTCATACGAAGCATGCTCCATTCCTGAAATCAACGTATTTCTGAAGAGTTGAGATACAGAGCGAGCTATGGAAGTTTCTCGGAGATGGCTCTCCGGCCTGATTTAGCTGGGCCTTAAAGAAAGCAGAGAATTTCATAGGTGGGAATGTAGGAAGCTCTATAATTCCACGAAAGTAAGGCCTAAGTGGTTCATAAGTGGTAAGTAAATCTTTCTGCCTGAGAGCCAATCAAGCAAAAAGAATGATAAACAAATTTATCAAAAGAAATTATTTCAAAGTTATAAGAAAATTCAATGTGTGTGCATCTCCTCGATCTGTTATTTAACCCTCCTCCATCTTTGGAAATTTTTCATTTTCATTTTGACGAGCAAAAATTTTTTTGTCTTTTTTTTTAGGGCTGCCCCTGCAGCATACAGAAGTTCCCAGGCTAGGGGTGGAATCGGAGCTGCAGCTGCCAGCCTACACCACAGCCACAGCAACTCGGGATCCAAGCTGCATCTGTGACCCACACCACAGCTCGCTGGATCCCTAACTCACCGAGCGAAGCCAGGGATGGAACCTGCCGCCTCCTGGATCCTAGTCACAAACTAGTCTGTAAACCCATCTTGTTTCTTTCTACCTCTTGTTCAAAATACTCCCATCATTTTGGGTTCCCGGGGCCACACAGGCTCAATTCCTTTTCAAGTCCTTTGCATCTATGGGCAATATTTTTCCTCTTGCAACTTCCATGGTTTTCTTTACTTTATTTGGTTCTCAGCTCACTTTTTTTTTTTAAAATATTTTAGGGCCGCACCTGCAGCACATAGACGTTCCCAGACTAGGGGTTGAATCAGCGCTGTAGCCACTGGCCTACACCACAGCCACAGCCACAGCCACAGCAACGCAGGATCTGAGCTGTGTGTGACCTACACCACAGCTCAAAGCAACACTGGATCCTTAACCCACTGAGCAAGGCCAGAGATCAAACCTACGTCCTCATGGATGCTAGTCAGATTTGTTTCCGCTAAGCTCCAACGGGAACCCCTCAGCTCACTTCTTTTCTTTTTTTTTTTTTTTTCCGAGATTTCTAGGGCCGCTCCTGTGGCATATGGAGGTTCCCAGGCTAGGGGTTGAATCAGAGCTGTAGCCTCCAGCCTACACCACAGCCACAGCCACTCAGGATCAGAGCTGTGTCTGCAACCTACACCACAGCTCACAGCAACACCGGATCCTTCACCCACTGAGCAAGGGCAGAGATTGAACCCGCAACCTCATGGTTCCTAGTTGGATTCGTTAACCACTGCGCCACGACGGGAACTCCTCAGCTCCCTTCTGAACTCAAGGAATCCCTCCCTGACCGCCTTCTTTTCTGTAGCTTCCATTCCTGGTCACTGTCTTTCACACCCTATAGTTTAATTTCCGATATGAAATTTCTCGCTCTCTCCAATTACCTTGCATGTTCATTTATTCCCTTCTTTTTCTGTCACTCCACACCAGCACACGTGTCCCATGGGGACAATAAACCCCTTTCATTGGTCTATCTCCAGCGTAGTAAGATTTCTGGGCACACAGTCTGATCCCCCAGAATATCTATTGAACCAGTGAGATGATGAGGCTACCCCTTATCTGTGGGCATGTCCACAGAGCCTGGGAATTCTAGAAGCCTTTCCAAAGGAGATGGCATGGATCTGAGCCTGGACAGATGAGTAGAATTTGTTGTCTAAGAACAATTGCTGAGCGTTTCCACTGTAGCTCAGCCGTAACAAACCTGACCCGTATCCGTGAGGATGAGGGTTCGATCCCTGGCCCTGCTTGGTGGATTAAGGATCCGGCGTTGCTGTGGCTGTGGTGTAGGCTGGCAGCTGCAGCTCGGATTTGACCCCAGCCTAGGAACTTCCATATGCCACAGGTGCGGCCCTAAAAAGACCGGGGCGGCGGGGGGGAGAGAAGCATGAACCATGAAAATTTAAAAAGAAAATTTTCTTATTTTTAAAAAGAACAATTGGGAGTTCCTGCTGTGGCGCAGCGGAAAGGAATCCGACTAGGAACCATGATGTTGCGGGTTCAGTCCCTGGCCTCTATCAGTGGGTTAAGGATCCAGTGTTGCGGTGAGCTGTGACATAGGTGGCAGATACGGCTCGGATCCTGCATTGCTGTGGCTGTGGTGTAGGCCGGCAGCAACAGCTCCGATTAGACCCCTAGCCTGGGAACCTCCATCTGCAAAGGGTGTGGCCCTAAAAGGACAAAAGACAAAAAAAAAAAAAAAAAAAAAGTGCAATTGCAAAGACCCAGAGGAGGAGATTAGCATCAGTGGATGCCTGAAGAGACACTCTCTCCAGCCACCTCAAGGTGATGCTAGGATGCTAACATGCTAAGTGCTTTATCAACCTCACCTCAATTAATCTTCACAACCTTACAAATGTGGCCATAACATTATTATTGTTTCCTAAATGACAAAGCAAATTCTCAGATTGGAAAAAAAAAAAAACCTTTATAAATGGTCCAGTGGTTACATGTTGGGGTGCTCTTAGGCACTGTGCTGCTTACCGACAGAGTGAATAGAAGGGGCAGAAAATAACTGGGAAGGGAGTTCCCGTCATGGCGCAGTGGTTAACGAATCCGACTAGGAACCATGAGGTTGGGGGTTCAGTCCCTGCCCTTGCTCAGTGGGTTAACGATCCGGCGTTGCCGTGAGCTGTGGTGTAGGTTGCAGACGCAGCTCAGATCCTGCATTGCTGTGGCTCTGGCGTAGGCTGGTGGCTACAGCTCCGATTGGACCCCCAGCCTGGGAACCTCCATATGCCAAGGGAGCAGCCCAAGAAATAGCAAAAAGACAAAAAAAAAAAAAAAGAAAAGAACTGGGAAGTAGAAGGGGTGCCTGGCCGATGTCTTTGTACCCCAAGATAAGAAGGTGGATCTCATTATATTAGCGATTGGCGGTCATTCCTTTTTTTTTTTTTTTTTTTTCCTTCTTCTTTTCACGGCTGCACCCTTGGCATGTGGAAGAGCCTAGATTAGGCTCACATCAGAGCTGCAGCTGCAGGCCTAGATCCCAGCCCCAGCAAAGCCAGATCTGAGCTGTGTCTGCAACCTATGCTGCAGCTTGCAGCAATGCTGGATCCTTAACCCACTGAGTGAGGCCAAGGTTCAAACCCACATCCCAACTATGTTGGGTTCTTAACCTGCCGAGCCCCAATGGGAACTCCCTGGGGGTCTTTCTAAGAGAATGAAAACATAACCAGAGTGGCATATTTGTCCGCTTACTGTCCAGTGTGAAGATGGATGTGAGAGGAGAACGATAAAGTTAAGACATAAGGAAATTAGAAAGTTTGAAAGGAATACTTTTGTCCGAAATAGCAGTACCCGAGATAAAGAAAAGAGTAGGCATTTTTGTGATCTGGGCCAAGGGGTTTAGAATCATGAAGAGGACTCAGTTGCTGGTTGGATAAATAGGGAAATAGGCTCATTAAGGGGGAAAAAAAATAAAGATGCTCAGCCTCTAAGAAACAGACTTTAGCACATTGAGGTCTAGTTACCTCTTTTCCTGAAAGGCAGAGCCAAACTGTCATGGGTCCAGAGTTCACCAGCCCTGTTATTTTGGTTTGGGGTGGTTTTTATTTTTTATTTTATTTTATGTTTTGCTTTTTTGGGGCCGCACCCCTGGCATATGGAAGTTCCCAAGCTAGGGGTCCAACTGGAGCTGCAGCTGCCCGCCTTCGCCACAGCCACGGCAACGCCAGATCCGAGCCAACACAGCTCATGGCAATGCCGGATCCTTAACCCACTGAGCGAGGCCAGGGATTGAACCCACACCCTCATGGATACCAGTCAGGTTCATAACCCACTGAGCCACGGTGGGAACTCCCAGCCCTGTTATTTCAACTCATGGAGAGGAGCCCTCTACCCACTAGCTCCAGGCACACCCCTGTTTCTTCCTCTCCACCCACATTCAATTAATCCTAACATCCAGTCTCTCTTACCTCCCCCTAAATCTCCGAAATCCTTCCACCCATTGTGGTTTCCAGGCCACTGCCAGAGCCAGATCACCTGCTGCCCAGACGGAGTGGTTCTCGTGTCCCCCCTTGATACACGTGAAATTAACACCTTTCAAGAGGGTCCAAATGTTTACCCCAAACACTAGGCTTAGTAGATGCAAACTACTACCTTTTTTAATTTTTTTGTCTTTTTTTTTTTAACAGTTTTATTTTTTATTTTATTTTTTGTCTTTTTGTCTTTTCTAGGGCCGCATCCGCGGCATATGGAGGTTCCCAGGCTAGGGGTCGAATTGGAGCTGTAGCCACCAGCCTACACCAGAGCCACAGCAACGGGGGATCCGAGCCGCATCTGCAACCTACACCACAGCTCATGGCAATGCCGGATTGTTAACCCACTGAGCAAGAGCAGGGATCGAACCCGAAACCTCATGGTTCCTAGCTGGATTCGTTAACCACTGCGCCACGACGGGAACTCCTGTCTTTCTTTCTTTCTTTTTTTTTTTTTTTTAATTAGGGCTGCATCTGAGGCATATGGAAATTATACATAAGATGATTAAACAAGGATCCGTATGATCTCTGCATTTAACGCTGTCCACCTTGACAGCTAATCTGGATTTTGTACGTGTAGGTATAATTTCAAATGTATAAAACCATTGTAAGAGCTCTCATATTCTCCTCACTCAGAACGATCAGTGATTTCCATTTTGCCCGATTTGAATGCCATGTTCTCTAGATATATAGCAATAGATAGCCAGATAGGTAGAGTAAACACGTATAGAATTTTTTTATCGAGACAAGATTGCATTTTCTTTATTTTTATTAAAGTATAGTTGATTTACAATGTTGTACCGATTTCTACTGTACAGCAAAGTGACAGAATCATACATATAAATACCTTCCCTTTCTTATATTATCGTCCATCATTGTCTGTCCCAAGAGATTGGATACAGTTGCTATACAGTAGGAGCTTATTGATTATCCATTTGAGGTTTTTTTTTTTCTTCCTTTTTACGGCTGCACCTGCAGCCTATGGAAGTTCCCGGGCTGAGGGTTGAATTGGGAACTGCAGCTGCCAGCCTACACCACAGCCATAGCAACGTCAAATCTGAGTCCCATCTGCAGTCTACACCACAGCTTGAGGCAATGCCAGATCTTTTCACCCACTGAGCGAGACCAGGGATCGAACCTGCATCCTCATGGAGACTATGTTGGGTTCTTAATCTGCTGCAGCACAATAGGAACTCCCTGCTTATCCATTCTGAGTGTAAGAGTTTGGGAGTTCCCCTCATGGCTCACGAATAATGAAACTGACATGGGCTCAATGAGCTGTGTTGTAGGTCACAGACCTGGCTTGGATCTGGCGTTGCTGTGGCTGTGGTGTAGGCGGGGGGCTGCAGCTCCAATTTGACCCCTAGTCTGGGAACTTCCATATGCCTCAGATGCAGCCTTAATAATAATAAATAAATAAAGACCAAAAAAAAAAAAAGTATGGAGTTCCTGTTGTGGTTCAGTGGTTAACGAATCTGACTAGGAACCATGAGGTTGTAGGTTCAATCCTTGGCCTTGCTCAGTGGGTTGGGGATCCGGCGTTGTGGTGAGCTGTAGTGTAGGTTACAGATGCGGCTCAGATCTGGTGTTGCTGTAGCTGTGGTGTAGGCCGGTGGTTACAGCTCCGATTCGACCCCTAGCCTGGGAACCTCCATATGCCGTGAGAGCGGCCCTAGAAAAGGCAAAAAGACCAAAAAAAAAAAAAAAAAAAAATGGTAATAGTTTGCATCTACTAATCCCAAACTCCCAGTCCATCCCAATGTGTGTGTCTCAAAACAAAAACCTTCTCTGTCATAGCCAAGTATGAAAACCAAAAATTTTAACACAGATGCAATATTATTATCTATTATTGAATGAATTCACAGCCATATTCTTTTTTTTTTTTTTCTTTTTAGGGTTGTACTTGTGGCACTAGGAAGTTCCAAGGATAGGGGTCGAATCAGAGCTACAGCTGCTGGCCTACACCACAGCCACAGCAACTCGGGATCCGGACCACATCTGCAACCTACACCCCAGCTCACGGCAACACCAGATCCCCAACCCACTGAGCAAGGCCAGGGATCAAACCCACATTCTCATGAATACTAGTCGGATTTGTTTCCACTGCACTACAACAGGAACTACCCATATTCAAAATTTGTCAGTTTTCCTAATATGTCCTTTTAAACTATCTGAATTTCCTAGTTCAGGATCTAATCTAAAATCATGTATGGGATTCAGTTGTCAGGCTTTTTTGGTATCCTTTAATCCTGGAGAGTTCCATCCCTTTGTGTTTTTTTGTTTTTTGGGTTTTTTTTTTTTTTTCCATGTCTTTTTAGGGCTGCACCCATGGCAGGTGGAGGTTCCCAGGCCAGGGGTCCAATTGGAGCTATACCCGCCAGCCTACACCACTGCCACAGCAATGCCAGATCCGAGCCTCCTCTGTAACCTCACAGTTTATGGCAATGCCAGATCCTTAACCCACTGAGCGAGGCCAGAGATCAGAACCTGCTTCCTCATGGATCCTAGTCAGATTCATTTCCACTGCACCACGAGGGGCCCTCTGCCTTTGTCTTTTTTTGACCTTGGCATTTGCGAAGAGCGCAGGCCAGTTATTTTGCAGAATGTCCCTGATGTCAAGTTTGCCTGATGTGTCCTCATGATTGGATTTAGGTTTAATATTTTGCCAGAACTCGGCAGAGATGATGTAGGGTTCTCCTCGGTGCATTACTTCATCAAGATGATGTCAAATCGTTCCAATTTATGCTGGAACCTGGGTCACCTGGTTAAAATGGTATCACTAAGTTTCTCCACCGTAAAGTGTCTGTTTCTCTTTTTCGTTAATAAGCATCTGGTGAGAAAATATATAAACAGCTCATGCTCCATTAAACTTTTACCCACAAATTTTATAATGCGTCATGACTTTCTCATTCTATCATTCTTGCTATATTTATCAGTGGCACTTTTCTAGAAAGAGGAGCTGCCCTTTCCTCTAGTGTTTATGCATGTATTTATTCATACACTTATAACGGAGTTGATTCACTGATTTTTACTTCATTTGATAGATGAGAATCCATTTCTATCACCATTTATGTTGATAATCAAACCATCTCTTATTTGGCCGAGGGCGGGGGGGGGGGGTCTCTTCCAGTTGGTTCCTTGACCTTTCAGTGTGTCCCTGTCGTTCTGAGCAAGTGGGACACAAGATGCTCCAGCCTAGTCAACATTGCACTAGGTTGACAATCAAAGACAATCTCTTATCCAGTCCTCTGGGATTTTTCCCCATTTTTTAAATTGTACAAGCTCTTTCTCTTCTGCATTAGGGCATTGGGGCATGGTTGTCCAGCAAGCTATTTTTTCCTACCATAGTTTTACTAGATAGATACAGAGTAAGGGTATAACAAATACAGTTGACTAGGAGTTCCCATGGTGGCTCAATGGTAATGAATCCAACTAGCATCCATGAGGATGCGGGTTCGATCCCTGGCCTCACTTAGTGGGTCTGGGGGCTGGCATTGCTGTGAGTGATGGTGTAGGTAACAGATGTGGCTTGGATCCTGCGGTTGCTGTGGTGATGGTGTAGGCCGGCAGCTATAGCTCTGATTCCATCCCTAGCCTGGGAACTTCCATATGCCATGGGTGTGGCCCTTAAAAAAAATGCAAAAAAAAAAAAAAATACGTGTAGTTGACTCAGTGGATAAAAATGTGAAATAAGGAATCATGTCTATTTGAGTCCAGAAGACAAAAACATGGACACATGAGTAGCAATTACAATGGAGTGTTAGGATTCTATGTCATGCAACAAGGAACTTGGGAATGTATTCAAGCAGGTGCTTTTAACCTTTTGCCAACAATGTCACAGAGAGAAAGCACGCTTGGTGGGGAAGGAAAGAAGTAGAACAGACGATGTCTGAGGTTTCTTCTAACTCTAAGAACCTATATTACTGGTATTCTATAAAGTCTTTTTTTTGGGGGGGGGATGCTGCATCTATGGCATATGGAAGTTCTCAGGCTAAGGGTCGACTTGGAGCTGTAGCCACCACCCTACACCACAGCCACAGCAACTCCAGATCCAAGCCACATCTGTGACCTACATCACAGCTCACAGCCATGCCGGATCTTTAACCCACTGAGCGGGGCCAGGGATTGAACCCACATTCTCATGGATACTAGTCGGGTTTTTAACTTACTGAGCCACAATAGGAATTCCTACAAAATATTCTCGGGCAGGTGTTTCTCGTATATTTTAGAGCCCCATATGTGGGTGGCTTTTTAACTTGCCTTTTCTTTTGGATTTTTACCAAGATTCCTGGGCAGTTGGATGATTTTAGATGCAGATTTTCCCATCAAGGTTGTCATCAGTTAAGAGGAGTTAACAAGCATATTCAGGAAGTGTTCGGTGGTAGTAATTTGTTCTTTCCAACTTTAGAAGGCGTAATTACCTGCCTTTCAACATGGAGGAGGGATCCAAAATCATGGACAACCCTTTGCCCTGGAAATCAGGGTGGTACAGAAGAAGGGCAGCTGGTCTGATGATGAGCAAAGTGGGTTTGTCTTACAGATGCCATGCCTGCTGGTTGAGAGTCCAAGCTCATTTGCAGCAACATGGAAGGACGCAGAAATTATCATACTAAAAGAAGTCATTCAGACAGAGAAAGACAAATATCGTAGGAGATCCCGGATATGCGGACTCTAAACAAACAAACAAAAATTGCAAAGGAATTAACAAAACAGAAACAGATCCAAAGATTTTGAAGCCAAATTTATGATTCCCAAAGAGGAAATGTGGGATGGGACAGATAAATTAAGGGATGGGGACCGACACAGGGACACTGTGATATATAAAATCAACAGGTAACAAGGACTTAATGCACAGCAGAGGGAAACCTACTCAGAACTGTGTAATAACCGGGAGTTCCCGTCGTGGCGCAGTGGATAATGAATCCGACTAGGAACCCTGAGGTTGCGGGTTCGATCCCTGGCCTCGCTCAGTGGGTTAAGGATCCGGCGTTGCCGTGAGCTGTGGTGTAGGTTGCAGATGTGGCTCGGATCCCGAGTTGCTATGTCTCTGGCACAGGCTGGTGGCTGCGGCTCCGATTCGACCCCTAGCCTGGGAACCTCCATATGCCATGGGAGCGGCCCAAGAAATGGCAGAAAGACAAAAACAAAACAAAACAAAACAAAACAAAACTGTGTAATAACCTATGTGGGAAAAGAATCTGAAAAGGAATGGATAGATGTCTATGTATAAGTGATTTACTTTGCTGTACACCTGAAACTAACTCATCTTCCTAAGTCAACTATACTCCATTTTTTAACATTTATTAAAAACAAAACAAAACAAAAAAAACTGTTCCAACCCTGAAACCCTATTGGACAAGGACTGATATAGGTAATGGAGCAAGGCCAATGGGAGAAAACCACATCTTTCGGGACCCCCATGTTGGTACCCCCCCATCTTAAAGGAATAGAACCTCCTATAAGACGATAGAAAGAGGGGGCTCTTCTCCCTCCTCTCAGATGTCCTGGGAGCTATTTGCTTTTCTTTAATAAAGATTTTGCTTGCTTAAAAAAAAAAAAAAGTTGGAGTTCCCATGTGGCTAAGTAGATTAAGTTCCTGACCTAGCATTCATGAGGATGCGGGTTTGATCCCTGGCCTCCCTCAGTGGATTAAGGATTTGGCATTGTTGCAAGTTGCAGTGTAGGTCTCAGAAGCAGCTCAGATCCCGAGGTGCTGTGGATGTGGCGTAGGTCTGCGACGGCAGCCCGGATTTGACCCCTAGCCCTGGAACTTCCATATGCTGCAGGTATGGCCCTAAAAAGAAGAGGGGGAAAAAAAAGATTTCAGTCTAGGTTCAGATGAGAATCCCAGCTTCATTCTCCGAGAAGGGTGGGAAATGTTTACTACTCCAGCTCAGGGAACCTCCGTTTGCTCATCTACAGAATTCTAAAAGAAAGCCTGTCTCTCAGGAATGTTGTAAGGATTGAGAGATCACATTGGTGACACTGGCAAAGAACGAGGCACCTAGTAAGAGCCAAATCCATAAATGGTTGCTGCTGTTATATACATGACATTTAAGCAAGTGGTTTCAGCTCTTTGAACCTTACCGCTGCATCTATTACACTGAATGATAATAACCGTAGGCACTTCGCATCCACATGGTGGATTCAGGCAACCATGGATCAGACTGTCCTCCACCACTTTGCATAAGAGATTTGAGCATCTCCAGCCTGTGGTCTCCACGGAGATGCGATATCCTGGAACCAATCCCTTGAGGATGCAGAGGGACCACTCGTACTTCTCTTACAAGGTTTTATTGAGGCTTCACTGCACTAGGGCACCGATAACTTCCTACCGTACTGAGTTGTCCTACGTAAATGCTCTGAACTGTTGGTGAAAATTTAATCTGATCTATAGCAATATCTACAAGAGGAAAGTTTAGATTTTAGCAATATGATGTTCTTTAATACATTTCTCAAAGATTGGCAAAATATCGTTTTCTCCATGCAGACCTTACATTTACAAAGTTACACCAGACAGGACTTAATTGAAAAATACCTCTGTCTATTTGGCTTCCAAAATGTGCACGTAGCAAAAAGGCTGTGACATTTTTAAATATGTCACGTCTCACTGAGAAAATATTTTTCAATGCAAAAAAAAATGCTTTGGGCTTCTTTTTGCTAATGAGACTATATGAGTGACAGGAATTGCTTTGGGGACACGTCCAAGGTTGGCTTGTTCTAATCTATTCCTTTTTTATCTCCCGGATTTACTCTGTCCACACACAGGGCCCTGGATAATTCACCGGGCAACTTGCAATTGGACTCGGGGTTTTATATAATGCAGGTGCCACATGTAGCCCTCTGTTCTTGTGCATCATTTTATGTGACTTATCATCCACCTGAAATGCCCATTTTCGTTGCCACCCCTCTCATCTATGTCCTCCTAGAAGATGCCTACCCTGGCCTTCTGTACACCAGCACCAATTAAGTCTCAGAGACAGAGGTTTGGGTGAAACCAACAAAACAGCTTTATTGTGTTGCCGGGCAAAGGAGGTCACGGCAGGCTAACGTCTCAAAACTGTGTCCTCTCTTGAGAGAGGACAGCAAGGGGTTTTATAGGTTTAGCTCAAAAAAACAGGACTGTCGGAGTTCCTGTCGTGGCGCAGTGGTTAACGAATCTGACTAGGAACCATGAGGTCGCAGGTTCGATCCCTGGCCTTGCTCAGTGGGTTAAGGATCTGGTGTTGCCGTGAGCTGTGGTGTAGGTTGCAGATGCGGCTCAGATCCCACGTTGCTATGGCTCTGACATAGGCAGGTGGCTATAGCTCTGATTAGACCCCCAGCCTGGGAACCTCCATATGCCACAAGAGTAGCCTTAGAAAAGGCAAAAAGACAAAAAAAAAAAAGGACTGTTGATGAAGATGAAGGCACCTGCGTTCCTCTTCTCCATAGATCATGTCAAAGGCATCAAAACCAGGAGTTCCCGTCGTGGTACAGTGGTTAACGAATCTGACTAGGAACCATGAGGTTGCAGGTTCGATCCCTGGCTTTGCTCTGTGGGTGAAGGATCCGGCATTGCCATGAGCTGTGGTGTAGGTTGCGGATCCCACGTTGCTGTGGCCCTGGCATTGGTCGGTGGCTACAGCTCTGATTCGACCCCAGCCTAGGAAGCTCCATATGCCACGGGAGCAGCCCAAGAAATGGCAAAAAAAAAAAAAAAAAAAAAAAAAAAAAAAAAAAAAAAAAAGGCATCAAGGGGTCCAGTGATGGTTTCTGGTGGTCTTTGCGCCTTGACCTTCTCTCTGCAGGGAAGATTGCTCCCAAAAGAAGGGGGCATGGGGAGTGGTTCAAAGGAAAAGAAAATACCAGGTGTGCTATAACTCTACCTAGAAAGTAACCTTTAGTGAAAGAAAGCAACTAATCAAGGAAGAAATCATTTGTGAAAAGCTGGGACGTTCATGGCCAAGGCAGGACATAGCATCCGGGAGACTGCTTTAACTTGTGTTTAGCTGGAACCATATTTCCTCATCATTTGCTCTTGAGTCAGCCTTTTGAGCCCGAGGGGGGGCCTGGGAGGCTACAGGAAAAGCCTTTTTCTCCAAAGCCCAAGGATTCAGAGGCTGGTACATGGTTTCAGTTTCACATCCAAGCTTAAAGCGATAAAAATCTCAGGAAGAGTGTATCAGACTTGCGAGGTGTTTCAAGTAAGCGTTTGAATGGACAGGAGGAGCCATAGAATTACCAAGAATATTGGGAGGAGGGGCAGAGGAAGGAACGTTTGTGCTGGGGGGGGGGCACAAGTAAGCTAACTTAACCTTCTACACGGTTGGAGATCAAAAAAATTGAAATAAAAAGCAATGCAATGAGGAGTTGCCCTTGTGGCTCAGTGGGAGATTCATTACCAACCATGTAATTACTTTCTCTGTGTCTCAGTTTTCCCATCTGTAAAATGGCAATAAAAATAATGTAACACTCGGAATTCCCACTCAGCTCAGCCAGTTATGAACCTGCCTAGTATCCATGAAGATGCAGGTTTGACCCCTGGTCTCGTTCAGTGGGTTAAGGATCCAGTGTTGCTGTGAACTGTGGTGTGTAGGTCGCAGATGTGGCTTGGATCCTGTGTTGCTGTGGTTGTGGCGTAGACTGGTATCTGCAGCTCCAATTCAATACCTAGCCTGGGAACTTCCATATGCTGTGGTGTGGCCCTAAAAAAATAACAACAACAGCAACAACAACAATAATAATACTACAATGAGAGTGTTATCTTAAACCTTGCAGGTTACTGCCAAGAGAGCTAAGAATGATACTGGTTAAAAATAAAGACGAAAAGGCGGGGGTGGGGGGTGGGGGGGTGTGGAGAAGAGATTCAACAAATGATTGTTGCTTTTTATTATGGGCTATTCATATATACATATATATATATATATATATATACTTTTTTTTTTTGGTCTTTTTCTAGGGCTGCACCTGCAGCATATGGAAGTTCCCAGGCCAGGGGTCTAATCGGGGTACAGCTGCTGACCTACACCAGAGCCACAGCAATGCAGGATCAGAGCCGCATCTGTGACCTACACCATAGCTCATGGCAACACCAGATCCTTAACCTCCTGAGCAAGGCCAGGGATCGAACACACAACCTCAGGGTTCCTAGTCGGATTTGTTAACCGCTGAGCCATGATGGGAACTCCCCTTTGTACTTTTAAAAATCCATATTCCTGTGTTGCTCTGATATGATAAATTAAGTAACTTCTCTCATGTCCCTGGAAAGTCACTCCTGGGTGTCTCTGGGATCCCAAAATTTATAATTGTTTATAATTATGGGTTTTTTTTTTTTTCTTTTTCTTTTTAGGGCCTAACCTGTGGCATGTGGAAGTTCCCAGACTAGGGGTCAGATTGGAGCTACAGCTGCTGGTCTATGCCACAGCCACAGCAACTTAGGATCCGAATCTTATCTAAGACCTACACCGCAGCTCACGGCAACATGGGATCCTTAATCCACTGAGCGAGGCCAGGGATCAAACCCACATCCTCACAGATACTAGTCAGGTTCTTAACCCTCTGAGCCACAGTGAAAACTCCAATTATGTTTTTATAATTAATTCTATCAGCAAACTGTGAGCATCTCGTTGGCAGGTAGGATACCTTAGTTATCTAGTTGCCCTAATGGGTCCGGTACCTAGAAAGTATAAAGGAATGGTTGTTGAATGAATAACAGGGAACCGGGGTTATAAAATGGAAGTAAACTGACATGAAGCAGAGTTCCTGTCATGGCTCAGTGGTGAACGAACCCGACTAGGATCCACGAGGAGGCAGATTTGATCCCTGGCCTCGCTCAGTGGGTTAAAGATCTGGCGTTGCCGTGAGCTGTGGTGTAGGTCGCAGACGCAGCTCAGATCTGGCTGTGGCTGTGGTGTAAGCCGGCAGCTGTAACTCCAACTGGACCGCAAGCCTGGGAATATCCATATGCCACCGGTGCAGCCCTTAAAAAAACAAAACAAAACAGGAGTTCCCATCGTGGCTCAGTGGTTAATGAATCTGACTAGGAACCATAAGGTTTCAGGTTCGATCCCTGGCCTGGCTCTGTGGGTTAAGGATGGGGCATTGCCATGAGTTGTGGTGTAGGCTGCAGACACGGCTCGGATCCCGTGTTGCTGTGGCTCTGGCATAGGCCGGCAGCGACAGTTGGGATTAGACTCCTAGCCTGGGAACCCCCATGTGCCTTGGGAGCAGCCCTAGAAAAGGCAAAAAACAAAACAAAACAAAAAAACCTGACAGGAAGCTTTCATTTAGAAGTTAGTGAAATCATCTTAGTGAATATGGAACAATAAACTGAGAGTAGAACAGTGCTCTGATAAACAAGTACACGGTTGTAGGAAACAGTGAAACCAGCGGCCCTGAGTTAGGCCAGTGGGAAAGATGGGGGCAGACAAGGAGGACTCCGAGTCCTTAAAGAAATGATATCTGTGCTGCAAACGGACATGCATCAAGGGTAGTCACTTATAAGAAGGGAACAGCCAGAACGGTCCCTAGCTCAGGCTGAAGATTCTGTTTTTATTGCTACTTTATGTCTTGGGACAGAAAAAGAGGAGCTGCCAACCAGATGTTTTCCAAGTTCAAGCCAGAGAGAGATGCGGGAGCTGAGAATGTTGGACAAGGAACGGGCTGCCAGAGGAAACGGGAGGAAACACCCCATGAATATCATTCAAAGAAAAAGTTGGGGAAATGATGTTTCCTGCTGAATACGTTGTGATGTCTCCCAGTAGGAAAAAAAGTTTTGACGTCCCTTCGGCTGCCAGCTTCTGTCCTAGGTCTTTAGTCTCCTTGGCAGTAAAATATATGGTTGTCTACATTTTCTAGCTGTCATTCTTCTCTCTCCTTTCCCTCTTAAATTTGCTCTATAAAAATTTTTTGGTTTTGGTCTTTTTAGGGCTTCATCTGCAGCATATGGAAGTTCCCAGGCTAAGGGTTGAATTGGAGCTCTAGCTGCCGGCCTACACCACGGCCACAGCAATGAGGGATCCACGGCCACAGCAATGAGGGATCCGAGCCGCATCTGCAACCTACACCACTGCCATGGCAAAGCTGGATCCTTAACCTGTTGAGCAAGGCCAGGGATCTAACCGGCATCCTCATGGATGCTAGTCAGATTCGTTTCTGCAGAGGCACAATGGAAACTCCTCCACAAAATCTTTTTCAGGTCCGACGTGACCTCTGAGTTGTCAAATCCTGGGATAAATGATTGATCTTATTAAACCTGAACTCTGTCTCTTTATCATTATTATTATTATTATTAAAGTATAGTTGATTTACAGTGTTTCATCAAGTTCTGTTGCACCGCAAAGTGACCCAATCACACACATTTCCTGTGCTGTACAGTAGGGTACCATTCCCATCCATTCCAATTGTGACAGTTTGCATCCCCAAACCCCCCCAAATGCCCATCCACTGCCTCCCCTGAACTCTCAACTCTCACAGTCTCATTCTCTCCCCCCAGATGTCACGACGTCTTCATCTGACTTTCCTGGACTTTCTCCCATTTCGTTGGTTCTCCTGCAGTTATTCTGTAGCTCTTCATTTTTCCTTAGTCTCTTAATGTTGGAGGACCAAGAGCTCGGTCCTCGGACCTCTTCTCTGCTGATGCTCGTCCCTTGGGTTTCATTCAATTCAATCTCATGGCTCTTCCTAGGGACTTCCGGTTCAACCGGAAGTCAACCCAGAATTCCCTCCTAATCTTCAGACCCATACATTGAGCTGCTTCGTCCATATCTCGGCTAGGATGTCCAAAAGACATCTTAAACTTACCATTTCCGAAGCTAAACGCTTGACTTCCCCAATGACTGCTCCAACCCGACCGCAACCTTCCCCAGATCACAGGAAGGCAGCTCTACTTTGCAGCTCCCAAAGCTAAACTTCTTCAAGTCTTCTTTTTTATTTATATCCCCATAGCATCTGCCAGGAAATCCTATTTGCTTTACCTTCTGTACACATCCAGAATCTGACTATAATTCTAGAATAATCAACCATCGTCTCTTTGATAGATTACTCTAGGAGGTCCCTGATAATTCTTCTGGCTTATGTTATGTCCTGACTTCTGCTGATCACAGAGGGCAAAATTATTTCTTTGAAATACAGGTTAAGGGAGTTCCTGTCGGGGCTCAGAGGAAACGAATCTGTCTTGTATCCATGAGGACACAGGTTCGATCCATGGCCTTGCTCAGTGGGTTAAGGATCCGGCATGGCCATGAGCTGTGGTGTAGGTCACAGACGCGGCTCAGATCCTGTGCGTAGGTGGTGGTGTAGGCCAGCAGCTGCAGCTCTGATTGGACTCCTAGCCTGGGAACCCACATATGCCATGGGTGCAGCCCTAAAAAGACAAAAATACAGGTTAAAAGAAGACATGACAACCATCTTATACAAATGCTTTCAGAGAACAGGAGAGTGAGCACTTGCCAATGCATTATACAGAGTCAGAATTACTGTGATACCAAACCTGACACAAACATTATAATAAACACAAGTACAGCCTAATATTGTTCATGAACATAGGTACAAAAATCCACAACAAAATATTAATAAATATGTTAAATCCAACAATATATAAAAAGAGTTTGTTCTAGGGACACAAAGTTGCTTTAACATTTTAATTTTAATTTTTTTATTTTATTATTTTTTTTTTTATCTTTTGTCTTTTTTGAGGGTCCCATCCATGGCATATGGAAGTTCTCAGACTAGTAGTCTAATTGGAACTACAGCTGCCAGCCTACGCCACAGCCACAGCAATGCCAGATCCGAGCCACATCTGTGACCTACTCCACAGCTCACGGCAACGCCAGATCATTAACCCACTGAGCAAGGCCAGGGATCGAACCTGCAACCTCATGGTTCCTAGTTGGATTCGTTTCTGCTGCGCCACGATGGAACTCCAACATTTTTAAAGCAACTGGCATAGGAATTCCCATTGTAGCTCAGTGGTAGCAAACCCGACTAGTATCCATGAGGATCTGGATTCAATCCCTGGCCTTGCCCAGTGGGTTAGGGATCTACCAGTTCCGGGAGCTGTGGTGTAGGTCACAGACGTGGCTTGGATCCTGCGTGGCTGTGGCTGTGGTGTAGGCCAGTAGCTGCAGCTCCAATTTGATCCCAGCCCAGGACTTCCATATGCCACATCTGAAGGCCTAAAAAGCAAAAAAGAAAAAAAGAAAACCAGTAAAAAAAAAAAATAAATGAATGCATCGACTAGCATACTTCATATCAATAGAATAAATGAGGAAAAACAGATCATTTTAATAGGTGAAGAAAAATAATGTGATAAAACCCAATACTCATTTGGGATTAAGAAAAAAAGCATTAATATTCAGAAGCTATGAACAGACGGCATCTCCCTCAATCAAACAAATGGCATCTATGAAAACCTTTCAGCCAACATCATATTTAATTTCAAAATACTGAGTGTTTTCTTCCTGAGTTAAAGGTATAGAAAGGATAAGTACTCTATTCAGCAGTCTACTGGAGCCAGAGTAATAAAAGCAAGAACAATACAGAAAGGAAAAAGTAAAACAATCTCACATTTCGGAAGGAGAAACTTCTATATTGTTCTACAAACATTCTGAGCTGGAATTTACAAAACAATAACTAGAACTAAAAATTAACTTCAGCAAGTGTGCAGGATAAAAGTTAATATATAAAAATAAACAAATAAAAATCAAATGTATTTGGGGGTCTCAGCAGAAACAGTAAGACAGTAAAATTGGAACAACAATTCCAATTATCGTAATGAAAAAAACTAAAAAACTCAGACATAAATTTAGCAAAAAACATACAAGATTCTTTTTGAAAAGCTTGGGACATGGCTAAGAGAAATTAAAGAAATTCTGGAGTTCCCATCATGGCTCAGAGGAAACGAATCTGACTAGCAACCATGAGGACATAGGTTCGGTCCCTGGCTTTGCTCAGTGGGTTAAGGATCCAGTGTTACCGTGAGCTGTGATGTAGGCCGGCAGCCGTAGCTCTGACTGGACTCCTAGCCTGGGAAACTCCATGTGCCATGGGTGTGGCCCTAAAAAGACAAAAAAAGAAGGAAAAAAAAAAAGAAGACAAAAAAAGAAAAAATAAAGAAAGAAATTAAAGAAAATCTAAATAAATGAAGAGCTATACCAAGTCCATAGACACAAAGATTCAATATTGCTAAAATTTTCAGTTCTCCCAAAATATATCTAGAGTTAATGAACTCCCAATTGAAATCTCAGTATGTATGAAGGGTCAAGCTGACTCTAAAATGTATAACAGAAACTAATAGAACTAGAATAGTCAATCCGATTTTGTTTTTTAAAAAATATAGGGAGTTCCCCAGTGGCTTGATGGGTTAAGGACCTGGCATTATCACTGCTGTGGCTTGGGTCACTGCTGTGGCATGAGTACAGTCTCTGGCCTGGGAACTTCCACATGCCATAAGCATAGCCAAAAAATAAAAAAATAAAAATAAATGTAAAAATCCATATAGGAGGACCTAAGCTATTTGATTTTAAGGCTTACTCTAAAGTTATAGTAATCAAGACAGTGTGAGATTTCCCATCGTGGCTCAGCAGTAACAAACCTGACTAGTATCCATGAGGACGCAGGTTCGATCCCTGGCCTTGCTCAGTGGGTTTAGGATCCTGCATTGCTGTGGCTGTCAGGCAGGTCGGCAGCTGCACCTCCAATTTGACGCCTAGCCTGGGAACTTCCACATGCTGCCAGTATGGCCCTAAAAAGACAACAAACAAAAAACCAGTGTGGTACTGGCAAGTAATAGACAGATAGATCAATGGAACTGGAATAAAATCCGGAAATAGGCTCACACACATAGAGTTAATGGTATCAATTTTTGACAATGGACCAATGCAATTCAATGGGAAAATGATTTTCTTTTTTTTTTAAGAAACAGCGATGGACCAACTGGCTCTCTGTGTGGTGGACAATGAACACCAGTCTTTATCTAACACTATGGAGAAAAATAACTCAAGATTGATCATGAACCAACATGTAAAATATAAAACCATGAAAGTGTCTAGAACAATATGGGCAAAAAGATCTTTGTGGGAGTTCCCATCATGGCTCAGTGGTTAACGAA
Organism: Sus scrofa; assembly: GCF_054392235.1. NCBI lineage: Eukaryota > Metazoa > Chordata > Mammalia > Artiodactyla > Suidae > Sus > Sus scrofa. The sequence continues at coordinate 20,366,683 of NC_139385.1, forward strand.
TCCGACTAGGAACCATGAGGTTGCAGGTTCGATCCCTGGCCTTGCTCAGTGGGTGAAGGATCTGGCGTTGCTGGGAGCTGTGGTGTGGGTTGCAGACACAGCTCGGATCCCACATTGCTGTGGCTGTGGTGTAGGCCGGCGGCTACAGTTCCAATTGGACCCCTAGCCTGGGAAGCTCCATATGCCGCGGGCGCAGCCCAAGAAATGGCAAAAAGACCAAAAAAAAAAAAAAAAAAAAAACTTTGTGATCTTGCCTTAGACAAGGATGTCTTTGCTGGAGCCCAGGAACTCAAAAATCTTATCTCTGGCAGCATTAATTTGAAAGAACTGCTTCAGGTCACAATCACTCAACGAAAACACTTTAATTGGGGTTCCTAGGAAGTTGAGGCAGTAAGCAGGGCTGAATGATAAAGGGGGGTGGGGATTATCAGGGGGCTTTAAAGAAAACACCAGCCCCCAGCCCTCAAAGGTCCTTACCGCCTTCATCTCGTTCCCTGAAAGTAAAACGAAGGTTCCTTGGGGTTAAGCTCGACTCTAGAGATGAGGTTCTCTTTACAATTATCCATTCGGGCTCATTCAACAAAGACCTAATTATGCCAGCCTAGTGTCAAACAGCGGTGAGCAAGCATCAGAACCACTCAGAGGGCTGGGGAGGAGTTCCCACTGTGGCTCAGCGGTAATGAACCTGACTCATACCATGAGGATGTGGGTTCAATCCCTGGCCTCACCCAGTGGGTTAAGGATCCTGCATTCCTGTGAGCTGTGACATAGGCTGGCAGCTGTAGCTCTGATTCAACCCCTAGTACATGCAGCCCCCCCCCCCCAAAAAAAAAAAAAACCACCCAGAGTGTTGGGTTGCTGGGTAAAACACAGATGGCTGGGCCCCAAGAATTTGCAATTTTAACACATCTTTCAGAGCCACTGCTTTAAACTAAGGAGGAAGAGCGAAGGATTTCTTGTTAGGTCAATCCTATGCTCGAGCCAGTTTCTACTGGTTTGCGAGAGCCAAGCGAGAGCTTGACATCAGTTTTTTTTTTATATATATTTTATTTTATTTTATTTTCCCACTGTACAGCAAGGGAATCAAGTTATCCTTACATGTATACATTTTTCCCCCACCCTTTGTTCTGTTGCAACATGAGTATCTAGACAAAGTTCTCAATGCTACTCAGCAGGATCTCCTTGTAAATCTATTCTAAGTTGTGTCTGATAAGCCCAAGCTCCCAATCCCTCCCACTCCCTCCCCCTCCCATCAGGCAACCACAACTCTCTTCTCCAAGTCCATGATTTTCTTTTCTGTGGAGATGTTCATCTGTGCTGGATATTAGATTCCAGTTATAAGTGATATCATATGGTATTTGTCTTTGTCTTTCTGGCTCATTTCACTCAGTATGAGAGTCTCTAGTTCCATCCATGTAGCTGCAAATGGCATTATGTCATTCTTTTTTATGGCTGAGTAGTATTCCATTGTGTATATATACCACATCTTCCGAATCCAATCATCTGTTGGTGGACATTTGGGTTGTTTCCACTGACATCAGGTTTTTTTGTTTGTTTGTTTGTTTGTTTGTCTTTTTTTTTTTTTTTTTTTTGCTATTTCTTGGGTCGCTCCCACGGCATATGGAGGTTCCCAGGCTAGGGGTTGAATCAGAGCTGTAGCCACCGGCCTACGCCAGAGCCACAGCAACACGGGATCCGAGCCACGTCTTCGACCTACACCACAGCTCACGGCAACGCTAGATCCTTAACCCACTGAACAAGGCCAGGGACTGAACCCGCAACCTCATGGTTCCTAGTCAGATTCGTTAACCACTGCGCCATGACGGGAACTCCTGACATCAGTTTTGATGGGCATATTCATGCCTGAGAAATGGACAAACTCTCCAGATGAGGACTTCTTATTTCCCAGAGAGCTCCTTATAACTTTGACCAAGATGCTACTGAGGCAGACACACCTTGCCACGTTCGCATTCTAGTTTTCCTGTATCTGTTAATACAAGAACTTTCAGCAAGGCACGTACCATTTGCTAAGCCGGTTTCCCCATCTGCAAACAGGCTTGCCTACACGATTGCTGTACAGATTAATTGATAATAATAACGTGATTATTTAGTTAGTATTTAGTACGTGGCACATGTTATGCCCCCATAAGAGAGCTATTATTTTATTATTAGTGGGAGCAGCCTGAAATGTAAATGCAACTAGGGAGATACAGTCTGAGACAGGCCCTCATAGAAGGAGAGGCGGGATGTCATCAGAGCACAAAAGAAAGCCCTAACTTCCAAATTGGAAGCTTATAGTCAGAGACACATTCCTTTACCATTTCTTTAGAACCCAGCAGGGTGAACCAAGTGGGGAGGCAGAAGGGAGGGACCAGCATCCCGCACTCTCCTGGAGGGACCTTCTGACATGAGGCTGTGGGACTTGATTCCCACACAATGAAATCCAGGTTCTGCACATTGTTAAATATGTGTCAGATTCAGTTTGTCATTTTTGATCACATCAAGAGCCCTGTTGCTGTTAGCCAGGGCTTCAGAGCTAGTTGCTCTGGCATTGCCGTAGATGGTTCAAGATTTTCTTTCTTTTTTTTTTCCTTTTTGCCACTTCTAGGGCCGCTTCTGCAGCATATGGAGGTTCCCAAGCTAGGGGTCAAATCGGAGCTGTAGCCACCGATCTACACCAGAGCCACAGCAACTCGGGATCCGAGTCACATCTGTGACTTACACCACAGCTCACGGCAATGCCAGATCCCCAACCCACTGAGCAAGGCCAGGGATCGAACCCGCAACCTCATGGTTCCTAGTCGGATTCGTTAACCACTGAGCCACGACAGGAACTCCAAGATATTCTTTAATAATGAAAACAAGTGGGGCTTCTGCAATACTGTGCCCAGCCTTTCCACTTCCTTGCATCATTTGCCCAAGCACCATAGTAGGAAACACAGGTTTATTTGTTCCTGTGCCTGTTTATTCAGAGCATATTCACCAAGCACCTACACTGTGCCAGGCTCTAGCCCACACCCTTAAGATGCAGGAGTGGAGTTCTTGTTGTGGCTCTGCAGGTGAAGAACCCGACTAGCCTCTATGAGGATGCAAGTTCATTCCCTGGCCTTGCTCAGTGGGTTAAGGATCCTGCAGTGCCGCGAGCTGCAGTGCAGGTTGAAGAGGTGGCTCAGATCCTGAGTTGCTGGGGTAGAAGCCAGCAGGTGCAGCTCTGATTTTGCTAGGGATGGAATAGGCACCTGCGGTTGTAGAAGGGCCAATAAGGGACCATAGATAAAGAGGGAAACTTAAGGGACTTTGGGAGATCACTGTAAGTTAATAAATTGCTCAAGAAAGCCACCAGAACAAGGCAGGCTGGCTTGCCCAGTGGAGAAGCGAGAAGTGCCTCAGGTCCTTGGGTCGGGGGATGGCAGGATGCCTGCATTCAGATTCAGATCGAGGGCAAGAGTTTGAGGACCGCCCTTCTGCAGATTTGAATACACCCCTTACTGGATACCAAGGAGGAGCTGCCACTTCCAAAAAAGAAGAGGCGGGCTTTTCCAACCCCCACTCCCCTTGGAGGAGAAAACTGTCACCCACCGGATCCTGGGACCAAAGCCTTGCATCTGTCACAAGCATCTTACTTATCTTAATAAATCTAATTCTTGCCTATCGCTTTGTCTCGCACTGAATTCCTTCTGCGCAGAGGCATGAAGAACCTGAACCTCAGTGAGTCCAGACACCAAGTGAAGGATTCTAATATAAAACCGTGGGGGCGAGTCCCCATCTGGCTTTAGGCGGGAGTTGCATCCCAGCCACATGGGTTCACATCCCTGTCTGTGTTCTGGCTAGGTTCAGGCCCTTAGGGCTGTCTGTTGCATTTGAACCCTAGCCCAGAAACTCCCATATGCCGCACATGCTCCATTAAAAAAATAAAAATAAAAATAAAAAGATGCAGGGGTGAGTACAACAGACAGGATCCGTGCACGCACGGAAAGTATAGACTTAACCCTCTCTTCATTCATTCCCGTATTTAATTGCTATCGGGACGATAAAATGTGAGCTCATAATTAGCAAACTCATATAGTCTGAGAAGGTGACATTTACCTTGAAACCGAAAAGGATGAAGGGGAATGAGTCAGGGATGTTGGGTAAGAGCTAAAGAAGGGGACTCCACGCTCCGGAAGAATTTTGTACCAAGGAAACGGCAGAAACAGAGGCGGTCATTGATATAAAGGAAGAGCAGCCTGGCGAGAGCTCAGGAGGTCAAAGAGAAATGCAGGCTATAGGCTGAGAAATGCCAGGGCGTAACTGCACAGGGAGAATTAAGGATTCTAAGCTGGGAAACGACATACCAGTGTTTTTGTTTATTTGTTTGTTTTTGCTTTTTAGGGCCAAACTAATGGCCTATGTGAGTTCCCAGGCTAGGGGTCGACTTGATGGAGCTACAGCTACCGGCCTATACCCCAGCCACTGCCACAACAACGGGGGATCTGAGCCAAGGCTGTGACCTACACCACAGTTCACGGCAACGTTGGCCAGAACGCTGACCCACTGAGCGAGGCCAGGGATCGAACTCCCATCCTCACGGATACCAGTTGTATTTGTTGTTTCTGATAGGCCACAATGGGAACTCCCAGCTTTGTATTTTTAAAAGCTCTCTGGAGAGTTCCTTTTGTAACACAAAGGGTTTGGTGGCATCTCTGGCGCTCTGGGATGCAAATTGAACCCCCCCTCCCGCCCCCCACCTGGCCTGGGGGAGAAGGATCTGGCCTTGCCTCAAACTGTGGTGTAGGTTGAAACTGCAGCTCAGATAGGATCTCTGGCCTGGGAACTCTGTATACCAGTGGGCAGTCAAAAAAGGAAAGGAAAAAAAAAAAAATCGAGCTCCCGTTGTGGCTCAGTGGGTTAAAAACCTGACTCACTATCTGTGAGGATGTAGGTTCTATCCCTGGCCTCACTCAGTGGGTTAAGGATCTGGCATTGCCCCAAGCTGCTTTGTAGGTTGAAGATGTGGCTTGGATCTGGTGTTGCTGTGGTGTAGGCCTGCAGCTGCAGCTCAATTTGACCCCTGGTGCGGGATCTTCCTTCCATGAGCCACAGGTGTGATAGTTAAAAAAAAAAGAAGAAGAAAAAAAGAAAGGTCCCTGGAGTTAAGGGAAATGCCTGAGACTAAGACTGGAAAGATTGCAAGATTCATTGATTCTTTTGATGGGGGTGGTGAGAGAAAGGATAGGGTCAAAAATGAATTTTCTTCTTCCTCTTTTTAGGGTGCACCTGCAGCATATGAAGTTCCTGGGCTAGGGGTCGAATTGGCAGAGCCTACACCACAGCCACAGCAATGTCAGGTCCAAGATGCATCTGCAACCTATATCATACCTCAGGGCAATGCTGGATCCTTTAACCCACTAAGCGCGACCAGGGATCGAACCCACATCCTCATGGATGTTGGCAGCGTTCTTCACTACTGAGCCACAACCGGAATGCTGAGTCCTAGGTTTTTAAGCCTGAATGTCCTGGGGGGTGAGATGTTCTCCTCCAAGATCAACACTGGGGGAAGGTCAGTTTGGGAAACTGGAGGTGCTGCGGGGGAACTAGGAGCAGGGGAGATATGTCGGTGGTGACCTCAAGCCGTCAGTTAGATTTATGAGACTCGGACCTCAGAGGAAGGATCCAGGCTGGAACGCTAACTTCCAGCGTGATCAGCGTGGCTCCATGACAGTGAAAGCTCCGGATGCGAATGCACTCACCTGGGGGCAGGGAGGTCGTGGAAAGAAACAGAGCTTGAAATCCTGCCCTTAGGAGTAATAACAGTGAAAGAACCAGACAAGGCGAGCCAGAGAATATGCAACTGACAGCACGTAAGACGCGAACCCAGCCAGAACCCAGATTGGGACTTGAACCCACATGCAGGCAGGGACTAGAACCCAGCCTAAACCCAGATTAGGACTTGAACAGCTTTTTAAAATGAGAATCACTGCTTTAAAGACCTGGTGTCAGGACGTACTGAGGTTCAGGTTCTTTGCACCTCCGTACCAATAGGAATGCAGCGAAAGACAAAAGGCTAGGCAAGAAATAGATTTATTTTTATTTATTTATTTATTTTTAAAATTTCTGTCTTTTTGCCTTTTCTGGGGTCGCACCCGTGGCATACCGATGTTCCCAGGCTAGGGATCGAATCAGAGCCGTAGCCACCGGCCTACGCCAGAGCCACAGCAACGTGGGATCTGAGCTGCATCTGTCACCTACACCACAGCTCATGGCAACGCCGGATCCTTCACCCACCGATCAAGGCCAGGGATCGAACCTGCAACCTCGTGGTTCCTAGTCGGATTCATTAACCACTGAGCCACAACGGGAACTCCAAAAAATAGATTTATTAAGATAAGATGCTTGTGAGACATGCAAGCGGTTAGGCAAGGAGACTCTGCCGCAAGGAGGGCTACAGTTTTAGGTGGGCTACAGTTTTATCATCCAAGGGGAGTGGGGGTGGGAAAAGAACGCCTCTTCCTTCAGTAGCAGCTCCTCCTTGGTATCTGATGATAAGAGAACATTTGACCCCACGAGGTCAAACTAGGTCTTGGTCTTGGTACTTACTCAAGTCAGCAGAAGGGGGGTCCTTAAACTCCTGCCCTTGGTCTGAACCTGAATGCAGGTCTCACCCCATCCCCCTCCCAGTGACCTGAGGCATATCTCACGCCTCCACTCGTCAAGCCAGCCTGCCTCGTTCTGACGGCCCTTCTCATCGATCACCAACCCACCGTGGTCTCCCCAAGTTCCCTAGTTTTCCCTCTCAAACTATGTCCCCTTACTGTGTGCCTATCTTACTCCATCCTCTAGAAACAAGGTGGGGAGTGTGATGAGAGGAGAAACTGCTCAAGAGCCCACATCGAGGAGTTCCCATCATGGCGCAGTGGTGAACGAATCTGACTAGGAACCATGAGGTGGCGGGTTCGATCCCTGGTCTTGCTCTGTGGGTTGACGATCCGGCGTTGCCGGGAGCTGTGGTGTAGGTTGCAGACGCGGCTCAGATCCCACATTGCTGTGGCTCTGGTGTAGGCTGGCGGCTACAGCTCCGATTCGACCCCTAGCCTGGGAAGCTCCATATGCCACGGGGGCAGCCCTAGAAAAGGCAAAAAGACAAAAAAAAAAAAAAAAAAAAAAAAAGAAAAAAGAAAAAATCCACATCAGTTAAGCTGTAAGCAGTAAGCAAAGCCAGGGATGGAAAGAGCTCCTTGGACCTACCAACACGGCGTAAATAGTGACCTTGGGAAGGAACCTCCCGGGGTGGGAGGGTTGCGCAAAGCAAGGGGTCAGTTTGCAGGAGATGGGTTGCAAATGATGGTGGAGAAGTGGACTTGAAATAAGAACTAAGAACTAGGAGTTCCCGTCGTGGCGCAGTGGTTAACGAATCCGACTAGGAACCATGAGGTTGCGGGTTCGGTCCCTGCCCTTGCTCAGTGGGTTGACGATCCGGCGTTGCCGTGAGCTGTGGTGTAGGTTGCAGGCTCGGCTCGGATCCCGCGTTGCTGTGGCTCTGGCGTAGGCCGGTGGCTACAGCTCCGGTTCGACCCCTGGCCTGGGAACCTCCATATGCTGCGGGAGCGGCCCAAGAAATAGCAACAACAACAAAAGACAAAAAATAAAATAAAATAAAATAAAATAAAAAAAAGAACTAAGAACTAGAAAAATGACCCCCCCCCCCCCCCCCCCCCCCCGCCACCAGCTAGAAAGGCAGCCACGTGCCTGTCAGCAGGTTTGCTGGCCACACCCCAGTCGTCTAGCAATCAGAAAGCAACCAGGTGCCTATGTGACTGTCAGCAGGTCCACACACCAGATCTCAGCAATCTTGTCTAACAGCCCCCTTTCCCCTGGTAGGAGTTGCAGCTGATCAGTTCACTTCTGTAATGTTGCTTGCTACCCAGGGATAGGAGAGGGCAGGGCTGGGGTTGCTCTCTCTGGAAATCGTAAGACCCACAAGTCCACAAGTCCAGAAGTCCGTATTGCTTAAAGGTTACCCAGCACAAAGACCTGGTGCTCAGACTCTGGAGGCAACTCCTCTGAGCCCGCACCGCTGCTGAATTAAACCTGGCTGTGCCGCATCTCTGAGGGCCCCTTGTCTCTTTCTGCGGCCCCGGTGTCTGCAACAGAGTCAGGGAATTTATCGAGACTCCTCCGTGTTGAGCTGTCTGCCAGGAAGAAGAAGCAAGAGAAAGCCAGTGGCCAGAGTGAGATGTAGGTGACAGTTTTTGTCCATTGTGTGCTTTTCTGCACCAAGTAGCAATGGCACATCGATCATTCAGCAAACTGATTTTTTTTTTCTTTACAGTTTGATTTTAGGTGAATTTCAGTAAATTGACCTAGAGCCAAATTCAGAAGTCCAGGTCAATAAAAGCCATCAACTATGGAGTACTTTCGACAAGGTAGGCTCCCAGCTGAGTGGACACGCTACGATGTCTCATTAACACCTCACACATCATTAGGAAGTAGGGTGGTTTTGGTCTCAATTTACTGGCCAGGAGATTCAGGCCCACGAAGGGTCTGTAACATGCTAAGATCACACAGCTGGTAAACAATGGAGCCTGGATTCAAGCTGGACCAGCCTGGCACCAAGCTCAGGGCTCTTCATTGTCATGCCTGGGCTGAGTTCCAGTGCAAGGGATAGCTCTGGAATGGCTACACCCAAAAGTGTCTTCCTGAACAGAAAGCAGCAAGGAACTCCCTTTTTTTTTTTTTTTTTTTTTTAAGGCTGCACCTAGGGCATATGGAATTTTCCAGGCTAGCGCTTGAATCTGACCTGCACCTGCCAGCCTATGTCACACCCACAGCAACACAGGACATGAGCCGTGTCTGCAACCTACACCACAGCTTGCAGCAATGCCAGACCCTTAACCCACTGAGTGAGGCCAAGGATTGAACCTGAATCTTCATGGATCCTAGTTGGATTCTTAATCCACTGAGCCACAGTGGGAACTCCAGCAAGGATTGACTTCAGATCGTAGAGTGAGAATTGGATCTTAGAAAAGCATTATTTGGGGCGTTCCTATAGTGGCACAGTGGAAATGAATCCAACTAGTATCCATGAGGACATGGGTTCGTTCAATCCTTGGCCTTGATCAGTAGGTTAAGGAGCTGGTGTTGCCATGAGTTGTGATGTAGGTCACAGATGTGGCTCGTATCTGACATTGCTGTGGCTGTGGCATGGGCTGGCAGCTGTAGCTCCAATGCGATCCCTGGCCTGAGAGCTTCCATATGCCATGGGTGCAGCCCTAAAAAGCAAAAAAAAAAAGCTTTATTTTAAGGTTTCTCAGATAAATGGAGAGGGTGGCCTTATATCAAGGAGGTCTTCCTTCTTTGTAACTTTTTACTTGCGTATATTGTTTCCTCTCTCAGATTTCAGTGTAATTGTCACTTTCTCAGGAGCACAGCCCCTGACCTCACTAAGTGGGAGGTTTCCCTTTACGGATGTGGAGTCTCATAGTTCGGTGTTTCACGCCTATTCAGAGCTTCAAGTTTTCATATGTACAGGGATGAGAGACATCCACCCCACCCCCCAAGACACGCAAACATTAGAAGATTAGACGTAAAAAGTCAGGAACCTAATGAAACCCAGCAGGACCCCATGGGGTTCCTGGGCACAAGCCTTTCTGTGTCCCCATTACTTGATTTTGAGGAATAAGGTTCAGCCTCCATGACCTTCCCTGAGCTCCAAAGGGCACTTCAAACAGATGCTAATCAGGGAAGGAAGGGGAACCAAAGACCAGGGAGGAGCCGTCAAGAGGCAATAGTGCAGCCTTGGGGCAGGGTCTTGGTTCCTCTTCAGGAAATATACATAACGGCATCTTTGAGCCCTTATGCAGAAATAAAACTCCCAGCAAATGAAAACAAGAGAGGAAGACCACCAGAACCAGTCCTGGGGCCACTAAACGACAGCTTGGAAAAAGAATTAAAGCTTGAGTCTAGCCTGAACCTTATCTGTGGCTCCAGTTTCTTTTTCTTTCTTCCTTCCTTCCTTTCTTCCTTCCTTCCTTTCTTCCTTCCTTCCTTTCTTCCTTCCTTCCTTCCTTCCTTCCCTCCCTCCTTTCTCTCTCTCTCTCTCTCTTTCTTTTTTTCTTCCTTTATTGCTAGGTCACACCTGTGACATATGGAAGTTCCCAGGCTAGGGGTCAAATCAGAGCTGCAGCCTACAATGAAGCCACAGCAACACAAGATCCAAGCCAGATCTGTGACCTACACTGCAGCTTGTGGCAATGCTGGATCCTTAATCCACTGAGCAAGGCCAGGGATTGAATCTGCATCCTCAGGTTCTTAACTTGCTGAGCCACAGTGGGAACTCCCCTATTTTCTACTCCCAAACTATGAAACACCTCCTAATCTCTCCCAAGGGAAGGCACAGTCTTTAAGGCATTCACCTGCTGTAACCTGCCTTGCCTGGCAAAGCAATAAAGCTGTGTTTTTCTCCTTTACCCAAAACTCTGTCTCCCCATTTCTATTTGGTGCCAGTGGCGAGAGGCTGAGTTTCAGCAATGCTAATTGCCTTCCTCTGCTTGGCACCTAGCACAGTTCTTGGACCATATTAGGGGTTGACAAACGTTTGTTGAATTAACAGGTTGTGGGAGCATCTCCCCAGGGGCACGGGGATGAGGTTGTAACCCCATCACAACCTCTGCTTTCATCCTGGGTACCCTACAGCACTGGGACATGCAGGATGTGAGTTCCCTGGGCAGCAGAGCATCACGGGGATGGAAAGGGGTGTCATGGTCTATGCACACGGGTCAGAAAAAGAATTTTCCAGATTCAAAGCAAGGTAAAGAAAAGACAACTGTATTGAGGCAAGAGACCCTGTTACCACATCGAGGGACCTTCTGATGATTGGGGAGAGCTGACCCCGTGTGCATGGTCGCGTCTGTTTTTGTAGCCTAGAGACAAAGGGGAGAGTGGAGAGGGCTTAACAATACATCTGCTGACCAGTTGATGCTTGTGGAAAGATGAGGTCTTACGATACACATGTTGGTTGGTGAGGGGCATATAAGACCCCTATAAGGATGAGTAAGGTGTGGGCCACATGCATTTCCTAGTAGGGGGCAGGAAGGAGAAGGCCAGGTTGCTCAAAGAGGGGAGGGGGCTCAGGAACATTGTAGCAATTACAATGAGACGGGTGTGATGATAAGAGTCTGATAATTCTTATCTTGGCCAGAGGTTTTTGGAGTTTTGTTTCCTTGGAGAGTTCTTCAAGTCCCACAAGGAGGAGGGTGTCTCGGACACTTAGGTCTAGAGAGCTGTCTTGGTGAATCAAAGAGGCCAAAGATCCAAGCCATGCTTTAGACCCCCCGCTGGAGACCTCTGGCTGATGCAATTTGTCCTTGGATCAAAAGGACATTGAACTGGAATAGTCAGGTATTTCTGCTGTGCTTTTTAAATGGAAGGGCCTTGGGTATATTTGGCAGGCTATGTACAGATGTCGAATCCGGCTTGCTTATCTCCGGTTGGGTAGGGGACCAGGGGACACCATTCTCGCCGTGTACGAGTCAGTTTCTCAGCCATCCTAGAATTCTCCCCGCCCCCTGTCCCCTCCCTCTGCCTTCCTCTAGACATACATGCAAGCTCATAAGTACAGTCTTCCTTGTAAACCTCTCCCTAATTCATCCTCATCTCTCCAGTCCATTGCTTATGTTCGGGATCTCGCTCTTTCTTACCTGGGCTTTCATCTTGGCCTGCCATTGAGGTCACCTGCCATCCCTTCTCTCAGCAGGGGTGTACTTTGTAAAACACCCATCTGACCCTGCTGCTCCTCTTATAGAGCACGTCAGTGGCTCTCCACTGCACTTAGGATAGAGCGTAAACCCTCTCAACAGGCAATGAATTCCGCCCCCAATCTAGTTCCATCGATCCCTCCCACTCCATCTCTGGCCACTTCTCTCAAAGAGAACTTTTGCTGTAGCCATGGCATCTCCCAATTGCATGCCCTGCGAATACTCAGGTCACTATGCCTCTGAAGAGACCATTGCCTCCACCTGGAAAGCCAGGTGCCCAGGACAAAGTCCCGCTGACTTTTCAGGACTCAAATCAGACATATACCCTCATTGTCAAGCCATCCCCCAAACCCTAGGATAATTCACTTGTATCCAAGTGAGAATCAGACTGTAATCCATTGTCTGTGATCACCTGGAAACTTATGTGATAATTTCAGAGTTCTTAACACCTTCTGTCATTTTTTTTTTTTTTTGTCTTTTTGTCTTTTTGCCTTTTCTAGAGCCACTTCCCGCGGCATATGGAGGTTCCCAGGCCAGGGGTCCAATCGGAGCTGTAGCCACCAGCTTACACCAGAGCCACAGCCACTCGGGATCCGAGCTGAGCTGCGTCTGCGACCTACACCACGGTTCACGGCAATGCCGGATCCTTAACCCACTCAGCAAGGCCAGGGATCGACCCCGCAGCCTCATGGTTCTCAGTCAGATTCGTTAACCACTGCACCACGACGGGAACTCCACACCTTCTGTCTTTATCTGCACTCCCCCACGAGTCAGTGGGAAATTTAAGGAGGTTCAAGGCACACCATGGCCCAGAGCTTGGGAATTCAGGCAATGGTGTCATCGAGTTCTAAGTTGAACTCCTGGTTAGGTCACCGTATGGACCTGGGGGACTTTTTAACTCTCTGCATGGGAGATTTTTTTAATCCGTAATGTGGGCAAAAAGAGCAAGCAACTTGTATCCTTCTCGTGGTACCCACTGAGTACAGAATGCTTAGTGATACCATTGCTGGGTTTAGCATAGAGCACCGAGTACAGGCACAGACATCATCCGATGAAAATGACCATCGCACACGTGTTCCCTGTCCCTTCACCCTCTCGTCCCCACAACACAGCGCCTGGGACAGAGGCAGGGTTAAATTTTGTGGAACGAATGAAGTGCGAGTTCAGAGGGAGGTGTGGGGATGAGACGAGGAAACGTGTCCATTTCTTCGATCGGGACTCAGGTTGGAATGTTACCACCCAGCTTCGTGCTTTTTCCACTCACAGAAGCTGCAAGGAGACCTGACATTTTCCTAGTCAACCTTTATTCAACCCTGGTCTGTGTGCCAGGTTCCTGGGCTGTATGCTTTCATGCATGAGCCAGATGTGAGTCTACCCGGCATTGTTATTGTTTTTTTTTTTTTTTCTTTGTTTCTTTTTACGATTGCCCCTGCGGCATATGGAAGCTCCTATGGGCTAGGGGATGAATCTGAGCTGCAGCTGCCAGCCTGTACCGCAGCCACATCAACACCAGATCCATAACCCAAGGAACAAGGCCAGGGATCAAACCTGCATCCTCACAGATACTGCATCAGATCCTTAACCTGCTGAGGCACACAATGGGAACTCCAAGCATGCCCTTTTTGTCTTTTTTTTTTAGGGCCCCACCCTCGGCATATGGAGGTTCCCAGGCTAGGGGTCAAATCAGAGCTCCAGCTGCAGGCCTATGTCACAGCCACAGCAACATCAGATCCAAGCCGCATCTGTGACCTACACCAGAGCTCATGGCTGGATCCTTAACCCACTGAGTCAGGCCAGGAATCAAACCCGCATTCTTGTGGATACTAGTCTGGTTCCTTACCTCTGAGCCACAACGGGAACTCCCCAGCATGCCCACTGTTCCATGAGAAAACAGAGAGGCAGTGAAGGTGAGTCAGTCAGTACCGCTGGAAGGGCTTGAACCATCATCTGCCTGATTCCAGAATCCCAACTCCAACTTCTGTAGTCAGCATCCACGGCATTAAACCAGAACGCTCCCCCAGGGTTCCCAGGTGGCCCCCGCATTTCTTTGCAGAAAAAGATTCAGAGGAGAGTGCTTCTGCCGATGCCGTTGCCTTGAAACATAAATAGTTCCTCACTGTGGAACTGTTTGTTATGAGGAATGTGCGGACGGGAGAGAAGTCAGACATAAAATCATTATTTCATGCAGAAAAGACACTGCCAAAGGGATAGAATTACTTACTATATTAATTCTGTCCTTCAGCCCCCAGCTCATCTCTCTGCATAACGACTTAGTCACAGAATGTATTGTTGGCAGCATTTGGGGACATTTCCACTATGATTTCTGCAGAAATTGAATAGTCTGAGACTTCCCGTACTATTCCCTTTGGCTCTATCGCCTCGCTCTTCTGCTGGTCCTTCGACCCTTCTCCACCCACCCCCGTTTCACCCTATTTGCCAATTGCTATTTCTTCCCACCTGCTTCCTTTCCTTCCTCGTATCCCCCCTTCTCTTCCTCCAACCCCCTCTGTCAACCCTCCTTTTCCCCTCCCTCATTTTTCCATCTGCCAAATGGCATCTTGTGCAACAGGCTGGAGGAGCTCCCAGTGGAAATTCCACATTTGCCTTAAATATGGTACTGCAAGGAGAGGGTCCATAGGGCATCATTTATGTTATTTATTTTTGTCTTTTTGTCTTTTTAGGGCTGCCCCTGTGGCGTATGGAGGTTTCCAGGCGAGGGGTCCAATCGCAGCTACAGCTGCCAGCCTACACCACAGCCACAGCAATGCCAGATCTGAGTGACACCGCAGGATCCACGGCAGCGCTGGATCCTAACCCAATGAGCGAGGCCAGGGATCGAACCCACATCCTCATGGATGCAAGTCAGATTCGTTAGCCACGGAGCCATGACGGGAACTCCCATAGGGGATCATTTTAAAATCATCATCTAGAAGCATCCTACAGAATCATCTTCTAGAATCAATCCATAGACCCATCATACGGATCAATCACAGAGAACTATCCTATAAAACCATTGTATAGACACATCACACAGCCCCTCAGAGTTAGAATGTCGTGGATTAAGACAGTGGGGAGGTAAACCTCATCTGTTTACCACTATGTTTATGTATCCATTAACCATTCTTTTTTCTTTTTCTTTTTCTTTTCTTTTCTTTTCTTTCTTTTTTTTTTTTTTTTTTTTTTTTTTTTTTTTTTGTCATTTCTAGGGCTGATCCCTCGGCATATGGAGGCTCCCAGGCTAGGGGTCTAATCGGAGCTGTAGCCACTGGCCTACACCAGAGCCACAGCCATGTGGGATCCAAGCTTCGTCTGCAACCTACACCACAGCTCACGGCAACTCCGGATCGTTAACCCACTGAGTAAGGCCAGGGACCGAACCCGCAACCTCATGGTTCCTAGTCGGATTCGTTAACCATTAAGCCACGACGGGACCTCCCATCCATTAACCATCCTTAATCCACATTTTTTTTTCTTGCTTTTCATTTAGGGTCACAGGTGCGGCATGTGGAAGTTCCCAGGCTAGGGGTCAAATCAGAGCTACAGCAGCCAGCCTACAGCCACAGCAACACCAGATCCGAGCTGCGTCTTCAACCTACACCAAAGCTCATGGCAACGCCGGATCCTTCAACCCACTGAGCAAGGCCAGGGATCAAAGCCACATCCTCACGGCTCCTAGTCAGGTGCATTACCTCTGAACCACAGCGGGCACTCCTCTTAATCCACATCTTAATGGATAGAATGTGATAGGCATTTCCACGTCGTCCAGAAGTCCAGTAGCTTTCATTCAATAAGTAGTTGACTAGATCTGCTCGGAGGTATGAAGCAGGATTAAGTAAAAAAAAAAAAAAAAAAAAAAAAAAAAGAGTGGAGTTCCTATTCCAGCAAAGAGGAAACAAACTTGACTAATAGCCACGAGGTTGCTGGTTTCCATCCCTGGCTTCTCTCAGTGGGTTAAAGGATCCAGCATTGCCATGAGCTGTGGTGTAGCTCACAGAAGTGGCTTGGATCCCTTGGATCCGGCGTTGCTGTGGCTGTTGCAGAGGCTGGCAGCTGTAGCTCTGATTTAACCCCTAGTCTGGGAACTTCCACATGCCGCATGCTCGCCCCCACTCCGCCAAAAAAAAAAAAAAAAAAGAGTTTAAGCAACAATATTGCCACTTAGATGATGTTTGCTAACCTCCTGCCTCACTTCAGAAGATTTATGAGCTAATTGTACCAGGGGCATAGAGAGTTGTCGTGTGGAAGAGGAATTTTCTTCATGGTCTAGTATGAGCTAAGGTCTGAGGCTGTTTTGCAATTTCTTTTAAATTAACGCCAACTCCTGCCACCCCACGTGGATACCTGGTGTGCTGTGCATGGCTCTAGGAGATTTAAATTAACCACCTCATTTAACCCTCCGAGCAGGGGCGAGCATGTCCAGTTTAAAGATGAGCAGAGGAAGTTCAAAGAGATGAAGTCATTTTCCCAGTATTAACAATACTATGGAATATAAATAGTAGTTATAACTGTTGCAAGGAGGACACAAAATGTGCAAGGTAGATAAAAAATTGCTACCAATGTTTACTGAGCCTTCTTAAAACTAGACTGAAAAAAGCGGAGACTTGTTATGCTTTTCTTTGGAAGAATTATATTTCAAAACCATTACCTCTCCTGACTTAGGAGTGTAAATAAGTTCGATCAAAATCCAAAAGATTTTGGAGTTCCCGTCATGGCTCAGCGGTTAAAAAACCCTACTAGCATCCGTGAGGATGTAGGTTCGATCCCTGGTCTCACTCAGTGGGTTAAGGATCCAGTGTTGCCATGAGCTGTGGACTAGGTCTCAGACGTAGCTCGAATGCCACGTTGCTGTGGCTGTGGTGTAGGCTGGCGGCTACAGCCTCTATTGGACCCCGAGCCTGGGAACCTCCATATGCCACAGGAGATGCCCTAAAAAGACAAAAAAAAAAAAAAAAAAAAAATCCAAAAAATTCTCGTATCTTAACAGAGTGATTCTTTTTTTTTTTTTTTTTTATTTTGGCCACACTCACTACATGTGGTTCCCAGGCCAGGGATTAAACCCACACCACAGCAGTGACAATGCTGGCTCCTTAACCCACTGAGCCACCAGGAAACTCCAATAAAGTAATTCTTAAATTTTAAAAATCAACATCCTGGGGCAGCTAGGAAAACATTAATAAGCAGTGAGAAGAATGTCTGTTAGTGTAAACTAATAAACTAATTTACTAATATAATAATGTAATGATATGCTAATGAGGAAGGTGTATATAAGTTATATTCGTAAAATGAATATAACTTATATGAAACAGTGTGGGAACCAGTTCAAGAATGGGTAGGTTAGTCAAAGAAAAAGAAATATCCCAAGAAGAGATAAACATATATAAAAATGTACAATATGATAAATATGGCATTTCACATCAGCAAGAGGAGAAAAATGAGGTCAAAGCATCCTTTGATTCCTTCATTGTAGCCTGTGAGAGCTTCAGCTAAACTATGCTTATATTCCTTGCCACAGAGACTATGAGATAATAAGGGTCATTTTAGGCCCCTGTATTTGGGGACCACTTGTTACACAGCAATAGATAACTAATACACAGCTTTATATAATAACTAATACACAGCTTTATTTATAATAATGTGAAACAATAAAAATGTCCTTTAAGAAGAGATAGAGTTTGAATAATCCAAAAATTTATATGGAGCCATAAAAGACCCAGAATTATCACAGCATTTTTGAGGGGGAAAAAACAAAAACAAAAACAAAACAGGAGGCATAACTCTCCTAGACTTCAGACAATATTGCAGAGCAACAATAATCAAGACAGTGAGGTATTGACAGACATAACAGATCAATAGAACAGAATAGAGAGCCCAGAAATAAACCGATATACCTATGGTTAATTAATCTTCAACAAAGGAGGCAAGAATATAAAATGGGAAAAAGACAGTTTCATCAGCAAGTGGTGCTGGGAAAACTGAACAGCTGCATGTAAGTCACTGAAACTAGAACACAGCCTCATGCTATGCACAAAAATAAACTCGAAATGGCTTAAAGACTTAAACATAAGACATGACAGGCGTTCTTGTTGTGGTGCGACAGGATCAGTGGCATTTTGGGAGCACTGGGACGCAGGTTCGATCCTCAGCCTGGGACAGTGGGTTAAGGATCCAGGATTTCAACAGATGAGGCTTAGTTTGCAACTATGGTTTGGATCTGATCCCTTGCCCAGAAACTCCATGTACTGTGGGGCAGCCAAAAAAGAAAAATAAACAAGCAAAAACAAGACATGACACCATAAAATTCCTAGACGAGAACACAGGCAAAACATTCTCTGACATAAATAGTAGAAATGTTTTCTTAGGTCAGTCTCTCAAGACAATAGAAATAAAAACAAAACTAAACAAATAGGACCTAAGCAAGTTTATAAGGCTTCATGCAGCAAAGGAAACCATTAAAAAAAAACAAAAAGACAACTTGTGGAATGGGAGAAAATCACTGCAAACTGGCAACTGACAAGGGCTTAATCTCCAAAATATACAAACAACCCGTACTTCTCAAAAAGAACAAAAAAACTAAACCAATCAAAAAATGGGCAGAAGACCTAAATATTCAACCCAAGCCACAGCAGTGATGGTGATAATGCTGGATCCTTAACCCACCAAGCCACCAGGGAACTCCAAAATTGATCTCTCTTTTTTTTTTTTTTTTTGGAGGTAGATAATAGTTCATCCCAGGTTTTTTTTTTTTTTTTTGTATTTATTTATTTTTTGTGAAAGTATAGTTGATTTACAGTGTTGTGCCAATTCCTGCTGTACAGCAAAGTGACCCAGTCATACATCGTACATACACACGCATTCTTTTTCTTTTCTTTTCTTTCTTTTTTGGCCATACCCGCAGCATATGGAAATTCCCAGGCAAGAGGTTGAATCGGAGCTACAGCTGCCAGCCTACACCACAGCCCCCATCCACTCGGGATCCGAGCCATGTCTGCCACCTACACCACAGCTCACAACAACACTGGATCCTTGACCCACTGAGCTTAGCCAGGGATCGAACCCACATCCTCATGGATACTAGTCGGTTTCATTACCACTGAGCCATGACGGGGAACTCCCATCCTTTTTCTTATGTTATCTTCCATCGTGGTCTATCCCAGGAGATCCATCGGAATGGCCAAAAATAAACAAACAAACAAACAAATAAATAAACATTAAAGACAAAAAGGTTTAACAACACAGAATTTTCATGAAGCTGTCGAATGAGTCTTCTAAGCCTGTACCTCCTAATATTTTTCGGACATTTATACTTAAGAATTTTGATGGTATCTTCCAAGTTTTTTTTTTTCCCAGAGCATATTCTTACATGCGCTACTCACAGTATCCCTGGAAAGCACTGGTTCTTATGCTCAAGCAGGCATAAACGGTACCTGAAAACTTGCTAAAACAAGCATCTCGAGGCGTTCCTGTCGTGGCTCAGCGGTTAACGAATCCGACTGGGAACCATGAGGTCACGGGTTCAATCCCTGGCCTTGCTCTGTGGGTGAAAGATCTGGCATTGCCATGAGCTGTGGTGTAGGTGGCAGACACAGCTTGGATCCCGAGTTGCTGTGGCTCTCGTGTAGACCGGTGGCTACAGCTTTGATTCGACCCCTAGCCTGGGAACCTCCATATGCCGTGGGAGTAGCCCAAGAAATGGCAAAAGGACAAAAAAAAAAAAAAAGGAATTTTAAGTCCACACCCCTAGAGACTCTTTTTCTGTAGTTTTGAGGAGGAGCTTGAAAGTCTGCCTGTCCAACACGTTTCCCAGGCTCTCGATGTTGCTGGTCCACGGACGGCACTTTTAGGAACACGCAGAGGAAAGAATCATGTCACCCATTTCTCAGATGTAGAAATGGGTCATCATCTACAGAAAGCTTGTAAAAGAGACTGAGCGCCTCCATCTGAGCTGAAAATAATAGTCACTCCTTTCCCTAGGGGCTGTGAGCAGCCAGCTCCGGAAGGATGTCCAAGCAAATTCCTTAGTCCATCTTTGGTAAAATCTTTTAGTAAAGTTATTTTTCTCATTCTGTCTCTCCTTGTAGCCTTGGGCTAGCCGGGCCAATCGTGGAAAAGGTGAATGATGAGCAAATGTGCTGTGATGAATATTCCTACAAGCTTATTAGGGAAAGCTGTCTCTGGCGTAATAAGAAAACAATCTTCTCTAGTCCCATGGCCAAGGTTAAGAACTCCCCAGGTCACATCTAAGCCATCCCCAAGCTGCCTGCCTACAACTTTCCCTTGATGTTGATTAAGGATAATTTATTACAGACCCAAAGGGGAGGTTGGGAGGGGTGGGGAGTGATGGTGGAGGCAAAGATGAGCTTACCTTCCATCACTCCCATCATGAAAAGAGCTAATCAAACCATTTTCAAAAATGTATTTCTCTCTTTAGGGGACCCCCATCTACCTCCATTTGGGGCAATTGATTTCACAGCGCTGTTGTCTTGCGTTGAAAAAATGAAAAATGGAAAAAAAAATGAGGATGTAGTGAACTATAAAATTGCTAATTATTTTCTAGTAAATTTATTTTTAAATAACTTTAGACATCAATTACAGGCACCATTAGGCACCATGAAGGTCTGGACGTGTTTACCAAACAAGGGCAGCGCATGGCTAATTCTTGTCCCATCTGGGAGTCCTCATCCTTCCCTTCCCGCTCCCCTCAAGCACCCCTCCTCCAGCCCTCCTCCCAGACCCCGTGTTAGTATCAAGAGCTGAAATTAAATGTCATAAATAATGGCAGATCGTTTTCATTTCAAGGGCCATGGCTCAGTCAAGCCACAGGTGTCTTAGATGAAGGTGCGTGCAGGGGGATGATTTTCATTCTAATTGTCACTTTGGGGTGCATTTTCCAGCCCAGTGTTTCTCTACTATTGCCACGGATTAGAATCACCTACCTGGGAAACTTCCACAAAAACTAAACCATCTTCCTGCCTCGGCTTCCTTTCAAGCCGAGTACCTTGGAACTTAAAAAATTGTTTTAAAAAATGTCTCCTGCCTTGGAGTTCCCACTGTGGTACCAGGGGTTAAGGATCGGGTGTGACTGAAGGGGTGGTGCAGGTCGCAGCTCCGGCTCAGATTCGATCCCTGGCCCGGGAACTTCCATGTGCCAGGGGTGGGCGGGGGGAGAAAAGGAAAAAACAAATGCTCCTTTGTGGGGCTAATATTCATCCAAGGATGACTTCAGCCTTCGCCCTCACCAGCGGCAGGCTCAGACTTTCCAAACCAGAGAGGTAGCAGCAGCATGTTAACCTCTGCCTTTCTCTTGTTTCATGTGCGTTCAGTTGACTGGAGTTGAGGGTTAAATAACAAGCCAGAACCGAGATGCACTGGCTCACCTGGAATGGTGGGATCGTCTCGGGTGAGTCTCTACCTGTCCATCATAAAACTTGGGGGCCTCTATAACCCCCCTCCTTTTTTTTTTTTTTTGCATTTTAGGGCCACACTTGCAGCCTATGGATGTTCCCAGGCTAGGGGTCGAATCAGAGCTGCTGCTGCAGGCCTACACCACACCCTCAGCAACACGGGATCCGAGCCATGTCTGCAACCTGCACCACAGTTCATGGCAATGCCGGATCCGTCACCCACTGAGCAAGGCTGGGGATCGAACCTGTGTCCTCATGGATACTAGTAGGACTCATTTCCCCTGCACCCCAACAGGCACTCCCTTTATAACCATTTTATTCAGCGGCCTTTTCAAGGTAAAATCGAACATGCTCAGACTCTGCTTTCTCTGGCATCATAGGCAAACCTCAAGTTGCTTACCTGTCAAACCAGGACAGAAGGCTGGTGCTGGATTCTGTGCATCAGCTCCAGCGTGGAAGTTCAGGGTCCATCCTTTGGTGTGACACCCTTGGCTTCTTAATCTGACTCTGCCACTCGGTAGCTGTATCATTTGGCCTCCCTGTGCCTCATCTCCTCTTTGGTACCAAGTAAGAAGGTTGGGAAAGTGAAATGAGTGAATATATGGAAAGATGCTCAGAGAATTGAAAAGGGCTCCAAGCCTGGTGGCATTTCTAAAAAACACAGGTGACACTGTCTAATCCACAGTAGGTATGTACCTCCTCGTTTTATTTTATTATTTTATTTTTTTGCTTTTTTAGGGCCGTACCCACTGCATTTTGAGGTTCCCAGGCTAGGGGTTGAATTGGAGCTGTAGCCACCATCCTACACCACAGCCACAGCAATGCCACATCTGAGCCATGTCTGTGACCTACACTGCAGCTCATGGTGACACTGGATCCTTCACCCACTGAGCGAGGCCAGGGATCGAACCTGCATCCTCATGGTTCCTAGTCGGGTTCGTTAAGCACTGAGCCATGACGGGAATGCCAGGTGCTTCCCTTTAGGATTGTTGAGTTCCCCTGCCCAGTACCCAGTGTTTGTTTCCACATTTAGCCCACGTGAACCCCCGGGGCAGAGGGCTTTTGCCTGGTATGGCACTATTTGCAAATACCCACATCACCTCATTTTCCCAAAACGGCGCCTGTGGAGGGGCAGACGAGGGAAGACGTGGGAAGACGTGGCTGGATGTTTGCCATGTATCTGGTCTCCAATGTTCCATTATCCCTTGGCGTCTGTTGTGCCATGTCTTGGCTTCCGAGTGGAAGTCCCACACCACTCTGGCATCAGAACCTGGATGTTCCTTCTTAGACACAGTGCCTGGACCACCCATCATGATCTGTGATCTCTCTTATCCTTTCATGCAGACGCTGCTTCTCTCCAGGTTTGTCCTCACAGCAGACACCCCAGCATTTTCTATGTTTTTTTTTCTTTGATTTCGAGGACCACACCCATGGCCTATGGAGGTTCCCAGGCTAGGGGTCAAATCGGAGCTGTAGCCACCAGCCTACGCCAGAGCCACAGCAACGCGGGATCCGAGCCGCATCTGCGACCTACACCACAGCTCACAGTGATGCCGGATCCTTAACCCCTTGAGTGAGGCCAGGGATTGAACCTGCAAGCTCATGGTTCCTAGTCAGATTCATCTCCTGTGCTCCATGACGGGAATTCCCACCCCAGCATTTCTTACGCATAATCCCCCTTTTTTTTTTTCCAGAAAGATCCTGGAATTGTCTGGGCTGGGCTGGATGGGCTGTTGGGTGTAGAGAAGATATCAGGTTTTAATAATACAGTAAGAGCATATGAATTCCCACATGTGACTCTAATGTATTGGGTTTTGGTTTTATTTTTTTGTTTGTTTGTTTTGTTTTGTTTTGTTTTTTTGCCATTTCTTGGGCTGCTCCTACGGCATATGGAGGTTCCCAGGCTAGGGGTCAAATTGGAGCCGTAGCTGCTTGCCTGCACCACCACAGTCACAGCAACACAGGATCCGACCCGTGTCTGCGACCTACACCACAGCTCACCGCAACGCTGGATCCTTATCCCACAGAGCGAGGCCAGGAATCGAACCATCATCCTCATGGACACTAGTTGGATTCAAGTTCTGCTGTGCCACAATAGGAACTCCTTCACTAATGTTTTTATTGTGGCAAATACACAACCATCAAATCCATTTTTTTTTTTTTTTTTTTTCCTTTTCAGGCTGCACCTCCTGCTGCGTATGGAGATGCTCGGGCTGGGGTCAGAGGCGAGCTGCACAGCCACAACAATGCAGGATCCGAGCCACATCTGAGACCTGTGCCACAGCTTGTAGCAATGCTGGATCCTTAACACACTGAGCAAGGCCGGGGATTGAACCCGCATCCTCATGGATCCCAGTCAGGTTCTTTTTTTTTTTTTCTGTCTTTTTGGTATTTCTTTGGGCTGCTTCCGCGGCATATGGAGGTTCCCAGGCTAGGGGTCCAATCGGAGCTGTAGCCACCGGCCTACACCAGAGCCACAGCAACTCGGGATCCAAGCCGCGTCTGCAACCTACACCACAGCTCACGGCAACGCCGGATCGTTAACCCACTGAGCAAGGGCAGGGACCGAACCCGAAACCTCATGGTTCCTAGTTGGATTTGTTAACCACTGCGCCACGACGGGAACTCCCCAGTCAGGTTCTTTAACCACTGAGCCACGAAGGGACCTCCGAGAATTCCCTTTCTTTTTAAGGTGTTATCTAGGTTATCCACCTATGGACTCTTGGGTTTCTCTTATGTTTAGTTCAATTCATTTATGTGGAATAAATAATGACCCCTGACTGGACCATTGAACTTGGAAGAACTAGTTTCTGATCCCAGTTGTGTCTCGGGAGCTGGCTTCTCATGTCACCAAACCACTCTCAATTTCCTTATTGATAAAGTTGGTTGGAGGCTTAAGAATCAAATACAGGAGTTCCCGTCGTGGCGCAGTGGTTAACGAATCCTACTAGGAACCATGAGGTTGCAGGTTCGGTCCCTGCCCTTGCTCAGTGGGTTAACGATCCGGCGTTGCCGTGAGCTGTGGTGTAGGTTGCAGACGCGGCTCGGATCCCGAGTTGCTGTGGCTCTGGCGTAGGCCGGTGGCTACAGCTCCGATTGGACCCCTAGCCTGGGAACCTCCATATGCTGCGGGAGCGGCCCAAGAAATAGCAACAACAACAACAACAACAAAAAGACAAAAAAAAAAAAAAAAAAGAATCAAATACAGGGGGGAAAAAATATATATATATACATACACACACACACATATATAAAACATTTTTTATTTCTATATATTCTGGAAAGTTGATGCCAGCCCGGCTTGGGTTTGTCCCTTAGGGACTGGGTGACCTTGACAAGTTAGTGACCATTTTTATGACCATAAAGTCTGGACCCATAGACTGCCTCCTCATAGGCTAATTAGGAACATAGAGAATACGGGGGTGAGGAGTTCCCATCGGGGCACAGCAGAAATGAATCTGAGCTGAATTGTTGCCAGTGGACAGAGGCTAAGTCTCAGCTACACGATTAGAGCGAGGGGGTTCCCGTCATGCCTCAGCAGGTTGTGAACCCAACTAGTATCCATGAGGATGCCAGATTGATCCCTGGTCTTGCTCAGTGGGTTAAGGATCCAGTGTTGCTGTGGCTGTGGTGTAGGCTGGCAGCTGCAGCTCCAATTCAACCCTAGCCTGGAACTTCATATGCCATAGGTGCGGTCCTAAAAAGCAAAAAAAAAAATAATAATAATAATAATAATGCTAGGAGTTCCCGTTGAGGCTCAGCAGAAATGAATCTGACTGGTATCCATGAGGACACAGGTTCAATCCTTGGCCTCGCTCAGTGGGTTAAGGATCTGGCATTGTGTGAACTGTGGTTGAGGTTACAGAGGCAGCTTGGATCCCGTGTCGCTGTGGCTCTGGTGTAGGCCAGCAGCTGCAGCTCTGATTTGACCCCTAGCCTGGGAACCTCCATATGCTGAAGATGAGGCTGTAAAAAGAAAAAAAAAATATAACTCAAGACTAGAGCAGATCCAGGAACAGAGCTGCAGGGCTGACCAAGAATCTCTGGTGAAAATTAGAAGGAGGATCCTAGGTGGGACAGAGGGTCAGGACATGTGTTCTTTGGCTGAGAAGAGACTTAATATGATTTTTTATCGCCAGAGCAGCAGCAAATGATGTGTGAGGGGTGGGGTGGGGGCCAGGCAACAGCCAAGGTGAGCTATCAGTTTGAGCTGACAAACCGTGAGCCTCTGCATTTTTATTTTTTATTTTTTATTTTTTGGGTCTTTTTAGGGCTGCCCTCATGGCATATGGAGGTTCCCAGACTAGGGGCCAAATGGGAGCTATAGCCACTGGCCTACGCCACAGCCACAGCAACACTGGATCCGAGCCTCATTTGCAAACTACACCACAGCTACAGCAATGCCAGATCCGAGCCGTGTCGGTGACCTACACCACCACCCACAGCCATGTCACATCCTTAACCCACCGTGCAAGGCCAGGGATCAAACCCACATCCTCATGGATTCTAGTCAGGTTCATTACCCTGACCCATGACGAGAACTCCAAGCCTCTGCAGGTTCACCTGAGCCTTTCCAGAGATAGCAAGACCACATACCTCTACACGGAAGAACATAATGATGCTTCCTTCCCAGGGCTGTTAATGTCGGTGAAAACATCCCCAGTCCAGGTTCCTCGGCGTTGGCTGCGGTACCCAGAATGAGATGATAAAAAGCATCCATTTGACAGCCTCTTTTTCTTGCACTCAAAGTTTTCACGGCTACAAAATAATCATCGTGATGGGATGAGCCATCAGTGCTTAGAGCATTTGCCAGGTCTGAGCACTTTGCTGAGTGTTCTGCGTGGCGATCTCAGACCCCCACAAGCCTAAAAGCTTGGTCCCATTATGTGCCAATTTGACGGGCCAGTGCTGCAAAACTGATTATGGTTGGGAGCTGTGCGTGGCTAGAAAAGAGGTTGGTTAGGTGGTCCAGGGCTACACAGTGAAAAAATCCATACCCCACTGGCCCTTCCCTTCCCTTCCCAGTTTGGGGGGGCGGGGGGGATGATGGATGTTTCCTCTACAGGCCTCATTTCTTTCACCTTTGAAAGGGAGACGAGCTGGGGTTCATGCTGTGGTCCGGTGGGTTAAGAATCTGACTGCAGGAGCTCCCGTCGTGGCGCAGTGGTTAACGAATCCGACTAGGAACCATGAGGTTGCGGGTTCGGTCCCTGGCCTTGCTCAGTGGGTGAAGGATCCCGTGTTGCCGTGAGCTGTGGTGTAGGTCGCAGATGTGGCTCAGATCCCGTGTTGCTGTGGCTCTGGCGTAGGCCGGTGGCTACAGCTCTGATTCAACCCCTAGCCTGGGAACCTCCATATGCCAAGGGAGCGGCCCTAGAAAAAGGCAAAAAAAAAAAAAAAAAAAAAAAAAAAGAATCTGACTGCAGTGGCTTGGGTTGTTGAGGAGTTTCAGGGTTAATCCCAGCCCAGTGCAGTGGGTTAAGTTCATGACATAGTATCCGTGAGGATGCAAGGTTCTATCCCTGGCCTTGCTTTGTGGGTTAAGGATCTGGCATTGCTGAAAGCTGCAGCACAGGCTGCAGATGCGGCTCGGATCCAGCATTGCGGTGGTTGGGCGTAAGCCGGCAGCTGCAGCTCCAATTTACCCCCTAGCCTGGGAACTTCCCTACTCTGTGGGTGCAGCCATTAAAAAAAATGTAATTGTCTAACAGTCTAGTGGAGTCCTGTAATTTTCTTGAGGGACAGGTTGTTTGGGTCATCTCCCCATGGTCTAATAAAGTTACCTGGCAGAAGATATTATCCTCTCTTCCTGGGTAAGAGGCTCTGATCACTCTCTCTGGCCACAAAGATCAAGAAATGCAGAGAGGGGTCAGCTAGATTAAGTTTATCTGGGAGCTCTCTTCTCACAGTCATCTTTCACAGCACTGGCTACCCAGGAGGAACAGTCTCTCTGTTTGAACAGAATACAGTGATATAACGTCCCCTTTTTTTTTCTTTTTTGGCTGCCCCATGGCACATGGTGTTCCCGGGCTAGCGATCAGATCTGAGCCACAGCTTCAACTGAAGCTGCAGCTGTAGCAAAGCCAGATCCCAACCCACTGTGCCAGGCCAGGGATAAAAAAAACATCCCATGATGCCACCAATTGCACCACAAAAGGTACTCCCCCCCCCTTTTTTATTTTTAGGGCTGCACCCATGGCATATGTGAGTTGCCACACTAGGGGTGGAATCGGAGCTACAGCTGCTGACCTACACCACAGCCACAGCACTGCCAGATCTGAGCCATGTCTGCTACCTACACCAGAGCTCAAGGCAATGCCAGATCCCCTTCTGCTGGCTGAGGCCAGGGATAGAAACTTCATCCTCAGGGATCCTAGTCAGATTCATTTCTGCTGCACCACCACAGGAACTGACACTCCTCTTTTTTTCTTTTTTTTTCTTTTTTTTTTTTTTTGGTCTTTTTGCTATTTCTTGGGCCGCTCCCGCGGCATATGGAGATTCCCAGGCTAGGGGTCTAATCGGAGCTGCAGCCACTGGCCTACGCCAGGGCCACAGCAACTCGGGATCCGAGCCGCGTCTGCAACCTACACCACAGCTCACGGCAACGCCGGATCGTCAACCCACCGAGCAAGGGCAGGGATCGAACCCGCAACCCCATGGTTCCCAGTCGGATTCGTTAACCACTGCACCACGACGGGAACTCCCCTCTTTTTTTCTTAAAGGAGGAACTTTGCAAATGGAATTGTTCTTACCCAGCACTTTGAGAAACTGCCAGGATGTTCCATTCCAGCAAAGATGACCAATGCATGGTCTGGGTGGCAGAAGGCTTTTCTCAGTATGAGCCCCTATTCTTCCTGTGAAACTCAAGCCACAGCATATCAGCTCAAACACAAAACCTGGAGCTGAAGCTCATGACAGGCCTGGCTCTCTTCCTATAAAGAACTAGCCTGCCCTGGCAAGGTCCCCTTCTCTCGGTAAAGAGATGGCTTCTCCAGGCAGGCCCTTATCTGGAATGAGAATTTCAGACCCCCAGCCAATCAGTAAAATCACACCACCCTTCCTTATTCTCTGGCTATAAAAAGAAGCAGCCAAATTCCATTGGGGGTTGGCTTCCCCTGACCACCAGGAAGCCATCCTGCTGTGCTAGCAGTGTTTCTTATCTCAATAAACTCATCTCTCAGAGTTCCCACTGTGGTGCAGCAGAAATGAATCCAACTGGTATTCATGAGGATGCAGGTTCAATCCCTGGCTTCGATCAGTGGGTTAAGGATCCAGTGTTGCCATGAGCTGTGGTGTAGGTGGCAGACATGGCTCAGATCCCATGTTGCTGTGGCTGTGGTGTAGGCTGGCAGCTGAAGTTCCGATGTGATCCCTAGCCTGGAAACTTCCATATGCGGAGGATGGAGGGGAGAGCCTAAAAAGCAAAATAAATGAATAAATAAACTCATCTCTCTCCTCACCTTGCTCTGCATCTGGAAATTCTTTTTCCAACCCTCGCTAGGACCATGCCGCTTCTGCAAGCTCGTCATGTGGCTGTAAGCTGTTCCCTGCCTGGGGAGGCAAGCAGGGAAAAGGAAACTAGCCAGCGTTGGAAAACTTCCTCTGGGACAGACCATTTAACCTCTCTATCTTCTGTTTCTTTTCCTGCAGAATGGGAATCATAACCTAAATCAGAGTCGAGTGTCCTCACGGATGGGAAAACGATTTATAACCTACTAAGTGGCGAAGTCAGTTCCATAGCTCATCTGTGCCGGTCCAGCAATAGCTCAGTAAATCTCTTTCCTCTGGGGTCCACATGGTGTCAGAGAATGTTTGGCTACTGCCCTGGGAAAATGTCCCACAAGGAACTTGAGAAGAATATAAAATCCCATCTCAGCTTTTTTTTTTTAGTGAAGCCCAGAAATTCCCCAAAGGAGGAGATGCTCCCTGAGTCCTGATTCTGCCATGTATTTGTTATGTGACCATAAAGTATCCTTTTAACTCCCCTAAGCTTCAATTTCCTCGTATATAAATGAGGGAATATATAAATGGAAGAATATTCATGCCTACCTCATAGGGTTGTTGGATAAAGTTGATTAAAATAACCTATATAAGGTGCTTATATATGTCTTTATCCAACTTGGTAACCATGCATTGAGGCCTTACTACATGTGAGGCCCTTTTCCAGGAGCTCAAGGGCAGAGGGGTAGACCACAGTCAGGGGGTCTCTGCCCTTTCCTCCACCCCTGCCCCCCCAAGATAATGTCCCAGTGGAGAGAGCCATTGAACACAACGTGATGCATGCTCTTGATGTAACAACAGGCACCAAGAAGTGCTATGAACAAAAATGGTCCAGGCTAAAATTTGGAGGGGTTATGGCTTTATATGGGGTGGTTGGGGAAGACCCTTCCAAGATGGAGATATTTGAACAGAGACCTGAGGAATGAAGCAATAGGTCACATGGATATCCAGCAGCAAATGACTCTGGGTGGAGGTGATCTTGGAGAGACAGCACTGAGTGATGGTTTGGAGTGAGATCTTAATTCTCTGCTCATAAATTGAACCTGGGCCACCTGGAGGAAAACCAGGAATCCCAGCCACTAGACCAGCTAGAAGCTAAAGGTAGAAATTGCCCTGATCGCTATCCCCTGTTAACACCAAGAATGTTTCAAAGAGGCAAAGACTGTGAAAACAGGTATAAAGTTGATTGTTAGAGACACAGTACAACATGTGGGAGATCACACAGAGAAGGAGTTTATTTATTTTAGGCAGAAGCAAAGCAGTAAAACACACCCTAAAGAGGAGTGTGGGTGTGGGCATCTTCCTGAATGAGAAGTGCATCAGAGAGGTGATTTAAATCACTTATACATGACAGTTCTTCTGGGTCTTTGTTTTCCTTTGGCCAATTATCTTGTTTTATTTTCCACACTTGACTGGACCCAGGGCCCTCCCCAATATGCATGTGCATCTTTTGGCCAAGATGAATTCCAGAGCAAAGTGTTATGGGATAGTTATCAGGACTTATAGAATGACACCCCCTCCCTTTTGACCCTAGGAGTCTTTCTGCACATGTATAATTTGGGAGATCTCCTTGACCCTGGGAGTAATTGAAGTCGTCATCTTATCTTTCTTTGCCTCCAGCAGAGCTCAGTGTCTGCCATTAAATTTCCCCTTGAGGTGTCAAAGAGAAGCAAGGCCCAATTTACTAACAAGTCTCAGGTGTCCTTAACCCAGGGGCCCATCAACCTCCTACATCAGAGGGAAGAGCAATCAACACTTAGTAAGTGATCAATAAACACTGGTTTGAAATAAAGGGGAAGCTCTATAGACAGATGGGATTGAGTCAGATATAAATGGAGAATTCTCATCCATGATGATAAAATGCTGAAAGGAACCTGAATTGGTTCTCCAAAGCCTTTCTCCAGAGAGATAAAAACTGTCTCTCCTGAACAGCCTATATGTTCATAGACAGAGGAATGGATCAAGAAGATGTGGTACATATAAAAATGGAGTACTACTCAGCCATGAAAAAGAATGAAATAATGCCATTTGCAGCAACATGGAGGGAAATAGAGATTCTCATACTAAGTGAAGTAAGTCAGAAAGAGAAAGACAAATACCCTATGATACCACTTATGTGTGGAATATGAAATAGGGCACAAATGATCCTGTCTATGACATAGAAACAGATCAAGGACATGGAGAGCAGACTTGTGGTTGCCAAGGGGGAGGGGAGAGGGAGTGGGATCGACAGGGAGTTTGGGGTTAGTAGATGCAAACTATTACATTTAGAATGGATAAGCCATGAGTCCTACTGTACAGCACAGGGAACTGTATCCAATCTCTTGTGATAGAATATGATAGAAGATAGTATGAGAAAAAGAATGTATATACATACAGCTGGGTCACTATGCTGTATAGCAGAAGTTGACACAATGCTATAAATCAACTATACTGTTAAAACAAACCAAAACAAACAAACAAACCAAAAAAAAAAAAAAACCTGTCTTTCCTGGACTGTACCCTTTCATCTTGTAGTCCTCCGTGATGTTTTCAGAGGAAAAAGTCAGTTGCTCATCCCAGCCTAGCAAAATATACAGAGCACAGCTCTTTGCTTTCCTTTATTCATCACATTATTTCTTCACGAGAGATCAGTACGCTCAGTGGGTAAAGAGGCAATGATGGGAAAGTGAGATTAAGAGCAGGTAATGGACTTGTTCAAGGTTACCTAAGTAGTGGGGCATGAGCTTGAATGAACCCAAATGAAGAGAGCAATCTCTTTGGGGCTCACCTCATTAAATACCATGTTTACTCATTCACTGAATGCTTTATTCATCACCCTTTATTTGCTGTATCAATCCTAACACTCAACGTCAGGGGAACAGAGCTGAATGAGACACTCTTACTCCCATCCTCCCAAATCATGGCTCAGAGGACTGAATCACGGGATCTCCTTGGCACTGCAGAGTTTTCAAAGTGCTGAGGATGGGACAACCAGTTCAACCAGGGAGTCATGGAAGGGATATTCCCATAGACTTTTCCAGCATGAATACTATTTTGCAGAAAAAGGATTGGTGAGGGGAAGGTATTACAACTGAGCCCCTATGGGACTCCTCGACACACAAGCCTTCCTGTGTCCTCCATTGCTTCTTTTTAGGGAATAAACCTCAGCCTCCGTGACCTTCCCTGAGGTCCAAAGGGCAGCAGCTGATCAGGGAAGGGAGGGGATGCAGACACCAGGGAGGAGCCATCAAGAGACAATAGTGCAGCCTTGGGGCAGGGTCCTGGTTCCTCCTCAAGGAATATACAGAACAGTATCTTTGAGCCTTTCTGCAGGACCCAAACCCTGCCACAAAAGGAAGAACAACTTGATGAGTCATTCTTCATTCTGGGAAGAAGGAGGACCACCAGAACCAGTCCTGGGACCACTAAACACCAGCTTTGAAAGACAACACAAGGGAGTTCCCGTCATGGCTCAGTGGTTAACGAATCCGACTAGGAACCGTAAGTTTGCAGGTTCGATTCCTGGCCTTGCTCAGTGGGTTAAGGATCTGGCATTGCCATGAGCTGTGGTGTAGGTTGCAGACGTGGCTCGGATTCCGAGTTGCTGTGGCTCTGGGTGTAGGCCAGTGGCTACAGCTCCAATTCAACCCCTAGCCTGGGAATCTCCATATGCCTCAGAAGCAACCCTAGAAATGGCAAAAAGACAAAAAAAAAAAAAAAAAAAAAAAAAAAAAAAGAAAAAAAAGAAAGAAACTGAAAGACAACACAAGCTTGCCTCTACCCTGGTCCTTACCTATGGCCCTACTTCCCACTCCCCAAGCTATAAAACCACCCTTCCAAAGAGGACACAGGGTTTAAGGCTTTAGGCTGCGGTGGCTCCCTTTACCTGGCAAAGCAATAAAGCTATCTTTTTCTTCTTCACTCAAAACTCTGTCTCCACATTTTTATATGGCAACCACAGAGAGAGGCAATAGTATCACATGTACAGGTGTTGCCGTGTTGCCTCCATCCACCAGAGTGGAATAGAAATGAAGAGACAGAGGCCTTTTGGTCTTGTAGGCAAAGGAGACCACAGAAGGCTAATGCTCTAAAGACTGTACCCTCCTTTGGGAGAGAATAGGAAGTTGTCTTCTAGTTTGGGAGTGGAAAATAGGGCTACAGATAAGCATCACAGTAGATGCCAGCTTGCATTCTTCTTCATAGCTGGTATTTTACTGGCCCCAGGACTGGTTCTGGTGGTTCTTGAGGTCATCTCATTGTGACCTCCTTTCTGGAATGAAGGAGGCTTCACCAAGTAGTTCACATCTTTTGTTTGTTGGAGGTTTTAATTCTGCAGAAAACCTCTAAAATATGGTTATGTGTCTTCCTTGGGGAAGAACCAGGACCCTGCCACAAGGCTGCACTATTGTCTCTTGATGGCTCCTCCCTGGTCTCTGCAACCCCTCCCTTCCCTGACTAGCATAGGTTTGAACCTGCCCTTTGGAACGCAGGGAAAGTCAGGGAGGCTGAAGCCTATCCCCTACAGGTGAGAAATAGAGTTGGGGGGGGGTGGCACAGGCTCCTGCTCAGTTTCACAGGTAGAGCAAAAACTGTGTAGGGAATGATGGCAAATCAGTGTGGCAGGACCACTGGGTATGCAGTAGTTGTCAGGGAGGAGGTTGGAGGGGTGGTTTAGGGGGAGATTGTAAAAATCCTTATGAGCTAAGCTGAGGAATTTGGAATCTCTCAAGAAGGCGATAGGGGACCATGAAAAATATTTTTTCTGCTTCCCAGCGTCTCTGTTTGGAGTCATTCTCCCTCATTCCATAATTATGTTTTCCAAATCTTAAGGGCAGGGGCTGGCTCTGTCTGGTCCCCAGGTGTGACTTAAGCCGGGCTAGGAGAGGGCTTTCAATTCCTGGCCACAGTGATTGGTTCCTGAGTAGTCATGTGACCCATTTATGATGGAGCTCTTAGGCAAATATGTTTTCTGGGGAATTGTTAAGAGTCCTGTGGGTTGGACTGCAAGCAACCATAATAATATAATGTGAAAAGACTCTGAGAATGATAAGACTCTCATCATGTGAAAAGAGATCTGTGGAGGCAAAATATTGGAAAACAGAGCGGGTAGAGGAGAGGAGACTGAAAAAGGGCAGACATACTGATGTATAGACAATTCCATTCTTGGATGCAGTTATACTTTAAGCCACCATCTTTTGGAAAACTCACTTACAGTGATCCAGTAATTATGAGGCAGAATAATAACTCAGGGAGTCCGTGTAGGAGCAGGGGCTTCGATGCATTCTTTGAATAGGGCCATTGATGAACATTTGTGGCTTAAGGGCTCCAGGGAATAACATCCCCACAGGCCTTGTTACTACAGAGAGTGTACCTACGCCCAGATGGACTTGAATCCCTAACCCCCTGTGACTCAGTCTACAAGAAGAGAAGCACACAAAAAAACATGAGATTTACAGGATATTTCCACCCCCAAGACCCCTACTGGTCAAGGACTGCTGTAGGTAACTGGGCAAGGCCAGTGGGAGAAAACCACATCTTTCTGGACTCCCATGTTGGTACCCCGCATTTTTAAGGGATAAAACCCCCTATAGAACAATACAGAGGGGGACTCTTCTTCCCTGTCCTGGTCCTGGGAGCTCTTTGCTTTCCTGTTATCAAGACATTGCTTGCTTGCTGCCTGTGTGTTCTCGAAGTTCAGTCTTCGGCTCTGTGAACAAGTATCTGGATTACAGGAGTTCCCGTTGTGGCACAGTGGTTAACGAATCTGACTAGGAACCATGAGGTTGCGGGTTCGGTCCCTGCCCTTGCTCAGTGGGTTAAGGATCTGGTGTTGGCTGTGAACTGTGGTGTAGGTTGCAGACCCAGTTTGGATCCCACATTGCTGTGGCTCTGGTGTAGGCCAGTGGCTACAGCTCTGATTCGACCCCTAGCCTGGGAACCTCCATATGCTGCAGGAGCAGCCCTAGAAAAGGCAAAAAGGCAAAAAGTCAAAAAAAAAAAAAAAAAAAAGAATCTGGATTACAGTAACCTCTTTCCAGCATCTTTGTCTCTTTAGTCCATATTCTCCTTTGAGTCAAACTGTCTGTCCCTGCCAGGTAAAGAGGTGACTAACTTATACAGGAGTCATGAGTAGTTTATTAGAGGAAGTTATTATCAGTTTCCTTTGCCAGCTACCATGGCCCCAGATGCAGGATTAATTATAAATAAGAAAGGGACCAAGCTAGTGGAAAGGAGACCACTTATAGGGAGACCTCAGAAGATCATAAGAGAAATATAAATATTTAATATAAATGTGCTTTGTTTGTTTGCCTTTTCTAGGGCCGCTTCCCATGGCATATGGAGGTTCCCAGGCTAGGAGTCGAATCAGAGCTGGAGCCATCAGCCTACGCCACAGTCACAGCAATGTAGAATCCGAGCCGCGTCTGTGACCTACACCACAGCTTAGGGCAATGCCAGATCCTTAACCCACTGAGCAAGGCCAGGGATCGAACCCGCAACCTCATGGTTCCTAGTCAGATTCGTTAACCACTGCACCACGATGGGAACTCCAATATAAGTGTGTCTTATGCAAACCTCAGAAGACCATAAGAGAATGTAAATGCTTAATATAAGTATGTTTATGTAATTGTTTGCTACATCCGACAGCCCTGAGCGGAAGTGATGAGAAGTAGCTAAATTCTGGACATACTCACTTTAAAATAATATGCAGGGTATAGGAGAAAGACAAGAATGAGGATGGATGTAACTTTTTGGCTTGGAAAGACAAGCCATTTCCTCAGATGGAGACACATTGGGAGGAACTGAATTGGGTGGGTTTAAAACAACTGGAATTTGTTTTAGGTGGATTAAGATTGAGATACCTTCTATGCCCTCCAAATGGACAAGTCAGAGGTAGTTTGAGATAAGAATCTGGAGTTCAGGAAAGAGATTTGGGCTTCAACTATGAGATTCAAAGTCACCAGCAGGGAGATGGAGTTTAAAACGATGAGAATGGGGAGTTCTTCTTGTGGCACCGTGGAAACGAATCCGACTAGGAACCACGAGGTTGGGGATTCGATCCTTGGCCTTGCTCAGTGGGTTAAGGATCTGGCGTTGCTGTGAGTTGTGGTGTATGTTGCAGATCTGGCATTGCTGTGGCTCTGACAGCTACAGCTCTGATTGGACCCCTAGCCTGGGAACCTCCATATGCCTCAGGTGTGGCCCTAAAAAAAAAAAAAAAAAAAAAAAATGCTATGAGAATGGGAGTTCCCATCATGGCTCAGTGAAAACAAATCTGACTAGCATCCATGAGGACACTTGTTCCATACCTGGCCTCCCTCAGTGGGTTAAGGATCCGTCATTGTTGTGAGCTGTGGTGTAGATTGCTGAGATGGCTCGGATCCTGTGTTGCTGTGGCTGTGGTGTAGGCCTGCAACTCAGCTCCTATTCAACTCCTAGCCTGGGAACTTTTTTTTTTTTTTTTTTTTGCCTTTTTATAGGGCCGCTCCCTTGGCATATGGAGGTTCCCAGGCTAGGGGTCGAATCAGAGCTGTAGCCACCAGCCTACGCCACAGCCACATCAAGGACAGATCCGAGCCGCGTCTGAGAGCTACACAACTGCTCACGGCAACGCCGGATCCTTCACCCACTGAGCAAGGCCAGGGACTGAACCTGCAACCTCATGGTTCCTAGTCGGATTTGTTAACCACTGCGCCACGATGGGAACTCCTATATGCTGCAAGTGCAGCCCTAAAAAGACCAAAAAAAAAAAAAAAAAAAAGGGAATTCCTGTCACAGCTCAGCAGTTAATGAACCCAACTAGGATTCATGAGGATGCGAGTGTGGTCTCCCACTCAGTGGCTCAAGGGTCCGGCGTTGCTATAAGTCACAGATTCGGCTCGGATCCCATGTCGCTTCGGCTGTAGCGTCAGCCGGCAGATGCAGCTCCAATTGGACCCTTAGCCTGGGAACCTCCATATGCCGTGGGTGGGGCCCTAAACAGCAAAGCAAAACAAACAAACAAAAAACAACTATGAGAATGCATGAGATTGCCTGGAGCAAATGCAGATGAAGAAAGAGTGAGCCTTGGAAGATGAAGAGCCAGCAAGCATGATGGAAGAGCAGCCAGTGCTCAATATTTGTCTTTAAGTCAGGATGGAGCCCCTGGGAGTTGTTTACCTTAATGGGGGTGGGGGGAAGGGGGGAGAGGCATTTACAGTCTGGTTAGGATTTAATAGCATCCTTTTAACCTGGAATGTATGGACTGCATACTTTGGGAGAAAACCATGTAAAAGCTTGAAGAGATAGATCAACTTCTTGAAGTTTGAGAAAGCACCTAGGGGAATGTATAACTTTCCTAACACTGGTGGTGCTGAAAAGATGATGGATCTGATGATGTTTTGTGAGATGTGGCTTTTTATGGTGATGGAGGGATAGAAGTGGGAAGAAATGGGCAAGTGCTTTGTACTATGGCAATGATGGCAACATCCATGTCCTTCTAAGGCCAGTTCTGCCCTCTAACCTAGGCTCCATATACCCTTGATTGATCCCATTGAGGCAGGAGATAGAGGGGCTCCTGGATAGACATTTGCAACTAGCCCCTGGTTTCCACATCCTGAGGCAGGAGATAGGTGGGCTCTGGGATAAAGATTTACAACCAGCCACGATCTAGACTCCAAGATAGAAATAACAACAGGCACAAGGAAGGTAATTAGTACTTGCCTTCTGTGAACTTGTTAAAAAATGGTAATGAGGAGTTCCCATCATGGCTCAGTGGTTAATGAATCCGACTAGGAACCATGAGGATGCAGGTTTGATCCCTGGCCTTGCTCAGTGGGTTAAGGATCCGGCATTGCTGTGAGGGGTGGTATAGGTCACAGATGTGGCTCGGATCTGGCGTTGCTGTGGCTCTGGCATAGGCTGGTGGCTGCAGCTCTGACTTGACCCCTAGCCTGGGAACCTCCATATACCATGGGAGCGGCCCTAGAAAAGGCAAAAAGACAAAAAAAAAAAAAAAAAATGGTAATGACAGGATCAAAAGAGGGCCTGAGTCCTGCTTGGGCAAAAAAACAAAGAGGTCACATACTTCCCATCCTTGGGGTCAGGAAAGCCTCAATTACGCATGAGCAGAGATCCCC
This sequence comes from Sus scrofa, assembly GCF_054392235.1. Taxonomy (NCBI): domain Eukaryota; kingdom Metazoa; phylum Chordata; class Mammalia; order Artiodactyla; family Suidae; genus Sus; species Sus scrofa. The sequence goes on from NC_139385.1 coordinate 20,404,414, forward strand.
CACCTTGGATCAGAAAGGGACAGGGTGTCAGACCATAATAAGTCTAGATAACCTTCCCACCATGCCTTGCTCTGGAATCCATCTTGACCAAAATATGCAAACGCAGATTCGGGAGGACCCTGGGTCTGGTCAAGTGTGAAAGATAAAACAAGATAAAAAGGAAGACAAAGACCTGGAAGAACTGCCCCACAGAAGTGGTTTAAACCACCTCTCTTGTGTACTCCTCATATAGGAGGATACCCACAGCCATGCTCCTTTGGGTGTGTATTACCACTTTGCTTCTGCCTTAGATAGACTCCTTCTCTGTGTGCTCCCCCACATGTCATAGGGTCTTTCTTTCTTTTCTTTCTTTCTTTCTTTCTATCTTTCCTTCTTTCTCTCTCTCTTTCTTTCTTTGTTTTTTAGGGCCACACCCATGGCATATGGAGGTTCCTAGGCTAGGAGCCAAATAGGAGCTGTAACTGCCAGCCAACGCCATAGCCACAGCAATGCAGGGTAGGATCTGAGCTGTGTCTACGACCTACACCACAGCCCAAGGCAATGCCAGATCATTAACCCACTGAGCAAGGCCAGGGATCAAACCTGTGTCCTCATGGATGCTAGTCAGATTCGTTAACCACTGAGCCACGACAGGAACTCCAGTTGTAGTGTGTTTCTAACTACAAACTTTATACTTATTTTTACAGTCTTTGCCTCCTTGAAGCATTCTTGTTTTCAACTGGAGGCAAGAATCAGGGCAATTCTGCTTTTAGCCTCTAGCTAATCTAGTGGCTAGGATTCCAGCTGCCCAGGTTGGAGCAGAGAATAAGATCTCACGTCAAGCCATCATTTACTGCTGTCTCTCCAAGATCTCCATGATTCTAGTTAGCATCCTGAGGTCATGGTGATTTCTCAAACACTGAGGTGGGCTGATGCAGGTATTCTCTTTCTTGCTCCGTGGATGCTAGGGGTGTATAATTTAGGATGCTTTAATATGCAAAAAATGTTACACACAATTACAGGAGTCTCAAGTCATGAAGATGTTTCATCAGTCCTGTTCCAACATCCTCAGTGTTGGCTTTGTTTCTTTCCCTCATGGTTACAATATGGCTGCCACAACTCTAAATCTGTCATCCTTTCAAAACAGCATTCAAAAGCAGTAAAAAAAGAAGAAAAAAAAAAAAAAAGGATTACTGTCCTAACCTATTGTAAAAAAATCTTTAAAGATTATGTTTTTCAAAAGTCCTGAGCAGTCCCCTACTCAAGTCCCACTGGCCAAAAGAGGAGCACATGTCTCCTGGCCATGGGGCATTAAGTGAGCGGAATTGCTTAGATTGGTCATGGTTCATCCTGTGGGTTGTGGAAGAGGTCCACCTTCCATGTACCTATTGCTACTTCTTACCAGAACTAAACCAGGGTTCTGTTATCAGGGAAAAGGGGAAGAGAGAAGTGTTGGATAGGGTATCAACAACATCTGTCACAAGCATCATGGCCATTGATACTATAGTTTTAGAAGGCAGATTATGATGTATTGTTGAAACCATGGGAGTAAAAGAGATCTTCCAGAATATACACAAAATTGAGAATTGAACCAAGCAGAGCAACCTCCACCATTGAAAAAAGAGAGAGTCTGTGAAAGACATAGGAAGAGATGGGACAAGTATTGGAGAGAAGAATGATATGGAAGTGATATCGTATGATACCATATGGAATGATATGACAGCAGGAGTGCTTCATGGAGCAAGGAAGTGGCCAACAGTGTCAAACGCTAAAGAGAGATTATGTAGATGAAGGCTGAGAATGGCATTTATTTATTTATTTGTTTATTTTTAGGGCCACACCCACAGCATACGGAGGTTCCCAGGCTACAGCTGCCAGGCTACACCACAGCCACAGCAACACCAGATCCGAGTCTCCTCTGTGACCTACACCACAGCTCACAGCAATGCTGGATCCTTAACCCACTCAGCGAGGCCAGGGATCGAACCTGCACGTTCTCAGCCTTATCAGGTCCCAAAAACACAGCTGGGCTTTCCAAACTGCCCAGCAATGGTTGGCACACATGCACCAAGACCTAAGAGGTGATGCCAAAATGACTCGAGGTTCATTATGCTGCATTTATAATAAAGAAGCGTGGCAGGTTTTGCCCCACCCCCACCCCCACTGTGGTTTTCACTTGGGTGTTAATGAGTAAGTGCCTGCCCACAAGGAGAAAATTTCTATGACCGAAAGCTGTCAATCACCTTGTCAATCAAATGAAGCAGGACACAGGGAGGGACTTTCTATGACTCTGAAAAACCAGCCCTTGCCCCGCTGCTGAGCTTCTTCTGGTTTCCAGCCAGACAGTCCGCTCTCATCTCTAAGGAGTGTGCTGTAGCTTGTTTTGCTTAATTAAATTTCTGCTTCTTGAAACTGCTCTGTGTCTTTTGTTTGAATTCTTTCAGGGAACAAGGAGAGAGGAATTGTAATAGATTAACATTAAATATAAAGACCAGTGAAGAGCAGTTCTGTCGTGGTGCAGCAGAAACGAATCCAACTAGGAAACCATGAGGTTTTGGTTCGATCCCTGGCCTCCCTCAGGGGGTTAAGGATCTGGCGTTGCTGGGAGCTGTGGTGTAGGTTGCAGACTTGGCACAGATCCTGGATTGCTGTGGCTGTGGTGTAGGCCAGCAGCTGTGGCTCCAATTCGACCCCTAGCCTGGTATCCTCCATATGCTGCAGGTGCAGCCCTAAATAAATTAAAAAAAAAAAAAAAAAAAGACCAGTAAAGCAGGGGTTAAATGAATAAAGCACATGATCCTAGAGGTTAAGAGTTGAGGATTCAAGGCGTTCTCTTCTGGTGCAGTGGGTTAAGGATCCGACATTGTCACTGCAGCAGCTTGGATTCAGTCCCTGACCCAGGAATTTCCACATGCCATGGATACAGCCAAAAAAAAAAAAAAAGTTAAGGATTCCATGCAAAAGTAGAAAATGATGAGACATATGGGTGGAGGAATTAAGGACGCAAACCATAGCTAGTAGTCTATAATAATAAATATTATAATAATGATAATCGTAGCAAGTCTATTGAGCTCTCTCTTCTCCAGCCCCCCTCTTAAATTCCCTGCCTGTATCATCTCAGTCCTCTCTCCACCCTGTGAGGTGTGCGCTGTCATTGTTTACATCCGATGGATGAGGGGAGGCAAGTCCAACGGGAGGCCGAGAGGCAGGACGTTGATTTTTCTCTATGACGTCAACCCCCTTGGCCAATAGAACCAAGTGTGGGTGGGGGGACTTCCGGATAGGGAGAGCAAGCTTGAGGAAAGGTGGAAATCTTTGTTGTTGAAACTTGGCCTCTGTCTGCAATTGCCGAATAAAAACGCAGAGACAGAATTTGGGGGGAAGGAGAAAAAGATCGCTTTATTGCTATGCCAGGCAAAGGGAGCCACCGCAGCCTAAAGCCTTAAACACTGTGTCCTCTTTGGAGGGGTGGTTTTATAGCTTGGGGAGTGGAATCAGGATTAGGGCCATAGGTAAGGACCAGGGTAGAGGCAAGCTTGTGTTGTCTTTCAAAACTGGTGCTTAGTGGTCCCAGGACTGGTTCTGGTGGTCCTCCTTCTTCCCAGAATGAAGAATGACTCATCAAGTTGTTCTTCCTTTTGTTGGAGGGGTTTGGGTCCCGCAGAAAGGCTCAAAGATACTGTTCTGTATATTCCTTGAGGAGGAACCAGGACCCTGCCCCAAGGCTGCACTATTGTCTCTTGATGGCTCCTCCCTGGTGTCTGCATCCCCTCCCTTCTCTGATTAGCAGCTGCCCTTTGGACCTCAGGGAAGGTCACGGAGGCTGAGGCTTATTCCCTAAAAAGAAGCCACGGAGGACCCAGAAAGGCGCGTGTGCCTAGGAACCTCACAGGGCACTCGCCTGGTTACAATCCATGAAACAAATTCAAGGGACCAGGGGGGGAAAAAAAAGAGCTGCCCAGGGAGAAATAAAAGGAATGAATAACAGAACTGAGAACCTAGCTGTGGTTAGAAACCGGAAATTTATAGAGACCCCAATCTGCATCCTCTGCCAAGTGCACCAGAGCAGAATAAATGGATGATGGGATTCATCTCGGCTTGGGGACTGGTCTGCGAGTCTATGATTTAGACGCTGTGCTCAGATGTGCTGCCTGTGGCATAAACAGTCCCCGTTTTGGTGTTTGCTTTTTCCTTCCTCTCAGCAGGATGGTCAGAGTAATGAAAGCCCTTATTCCCAAAGCCCTTCCCCCAAGCAATCCCAGAAGCAGAGCCTCTTCGCTGGCACCCCTTCTACTGGGATGAAAACCAAAAAATCTTTTCTTCTTTCAATGACGGAGAGAAGACGCCATCACAAAATCTCGCCTTGGATCGTCAAAGCCACAGTGGAATCTGCAGCCCTCATCTCAAATGGTACTTGCTCTTTTCTCGTGGGAGAGAAGGAAGCAAAGTGATTGCTAAATATCGCTTTTTCCATGCGTTATCGAAAAGAACACACACCACTTTTTTTCTTTATACCATTTATTATAGATATTTTTTTTATCATTCCCAAGGCTGTTCCTATGATCTTAGAAACAAACTAGTGACAAAAGCTCATCCCCTAAAGACATGTACATTTAAGGGGAGATATCATTTGTTAGAGAGACACTGGTGTAATTGAGTTGCAAGTAAAAATATGGCAGAGGTGGATCTGCCAAGGGGATTGGGGTTCTTGAATATTTTTGAGAGGAAAAAAAAAGACTAAATCCTTCCATCCAGCACAGAGCTGTGTGAAAGCTGCCCTGTGCTGTCCCAGCTTTGCCTTTGTGGACTCACCATCAAGGCATGTGGTTCAAGAACCACAGTTTGCCATTTTTTTCAACCTGACTCCAACCTCATCCTGCAATTCCAGCTCACTTCATTCCCCTTTTCCCCACCAGGGGGTTTTGTGTTTCTCCCAGGCAGGGAAAGATAAAACACAACCAAAAAAAGAAAGTTAGTTAGAAATGTTCAAAAAGCTTAATGTTGGAGTTCCCTTGTGGTGCAGTGGGTTAAGGATCTGGCATTGTGTCACTGCAGCAGCTTGGGTCACTGCTGTGGCAAGAGTTTGATCCCTGGCCTGGGAACTTCCACATGCTGAGGGCACGGTCAAAAGGAAAAAAAAGCTTCGTACTGACTGCCCTCTCAAGTTGAGACTTTATTTTTTTATTATTTTATTATTATTATTAATTTTTGTCTTTTTGCCTTTTCTAGGGCCCCTTCCTGTGGCATATGGAGGTTCCCAGGCTAGGAGTCTAATCGGAGCTGTAGCCGCCAGCCTACGCCAGAGCCACAGCAATGCGGGATCCTTCACCCCCTGAGCAAGGGCAGGGATCGAACCTGCAACCTCATGGTTCCTAGTTGGATTCGTTAACCACTGTGCCACAACAGGAACTCCAGCAAAGCTACTTTGAATACCCTCAGTTTGTCTCCTTTATCTCTGATGTGAGCGTAGTGGAAAGTGCATTGGGCTAGAAGTCAGTAGACACAGGCTGGGAGCATGTCTCTCCTGTTACCTTAAGTGAGAAAAGATGCTTCTTTTTTTTTGGTCTTTTCACCTTTTCTAGGGCCGCTCCCATGGCATATGGAGATACCCAGGCTAGGGGGTCTAATTGAAGCTATAGCCACCAGCCTGTGCCAGAGTCTCAGCAATGCAGGAACGGAGCCGCGTCTGCAACCTACACCACAGCTCATGGCAATGCCGGATCCTTAACCCGCTGAGCAAGGCGAAGGATCGAACTGGCAACCTCATGGATGCTAGTCGGATACATTAACCACTGCACCACGACGGGAACTCCGAGACAAGATGCTTCTTAATTGTGTGTCTCTAAAGTGAAGACCTAAGTAGGACAGGATTCTTGACGCCTAATGTCTTTATTAATTAGTCTGAACCTGGATTCCTGCATCCATTATTCTAGTTCTCAGAGCCCCTCTAAAGATTGCTCCTGACTTTCCACTGCTTTTTTTTTTTTTTTTTCTTTTTTCCCTCTCAGAATAGCCTGCCCTGAAGCTGCAGGACCCAGGTTCCCTAGGCATATGCAAAAGATAATCCAGCATCTCTGTTAAGGGAAGACGTCTCTCAGCAGAAACAGTGAGGTAGGAGGGGGCTGGATGATAAGAGCAAAGGGCAAGAAATCAATCAGGGAGAAGTCCCCATTGTGGCTCAGCAGTAACAAACCTGACAAGTCCATGAGGACCAGGGTTCGATCCCTGGCCTCGCTCAGTGGGTTAAGGATCCAGTGTTGCCATGAGCTGCGGTGCAGGGTGCAGACTCACCTTGGATCTGGTGTTGCTGTGGCTGTGGGCCTAGGCCAGGAGCTTTAGCTCCCATTCAGCCCCTAGCCTGGGAAACGTCCATGTGCTGGGGGGTGGCCCTAAAAAGACAATTTTTTAAAAAAGGAATTAATTAGGGAAGGATCTAGCTAGGAAACCTACTGGGACGTACTTCTGGGGCCGGGTGGCTGAGACAAGAGATCTGATGCTCTGAGACTGCTCACCGTGAAGGTAGATCTTTTTTTATTTTGGACCAAGAGCCAGAAAATGGGTTCAAGCTTGCTTGACGTTGGTCAGTGAGATGTGCTCCACCAAAGGAGCTCCTCGTCTCACATTTTGTCCTACTTACTGTCCTGCAATTGTCACAAGAACAGGGTGTTATGGGTCCACTCAGAGCCAGAAAGAAGCTGTGACGGAGATCGACGCCCCCCACCCGCCCCTCTCGCCCCCACCACCTGCCGCCGCCGCTGCCAACACAACAGACTGTTCCAGCACGGCCTCAAGGATGAGCTGCTAACTGGTCATTCATCTCCTGTTTTAAAATCATCCTGTTCCAAGTGGTCCAGCGTGATTGGATGGAATCAGAGCTATTCAGGAAAGGCCTTAGAGAAAAGATTATGAAAAGACCCTTTGAAATCATATTTCCTGCTATTATGTAGGACAGGCTGTAATGGGGGCTTCTGCCTTCCACAGTCCCCAAGGCAGCAACCTGGGCTGCAATTTTCCTTCAACCATCACGCGGCTGCACAACTTAAAGTCTCTGAAAGTCCCATCACAGTTCCCGTCTGTAAGATACTGGCTAAGACTTGTTGGCCATCCCTGACCTAGAGGACAAAAAAAATCTAACCTAAGATTTCTGAGTGCGTGTGTATTTCCTTTGGACTGGTATTGATTCTGTTCCGTTTTCAGAAAAGGTGGGTTTGGATTCCTTCTGGCTGTGGGGTTCCACCATAGTTGAGAGCCAAGGAAAGAGGGTGGTCATTTGACCGTGGCCTTAGACCATGCCAAGGAAATTCTAGCCAGGTGTGGCGGGGTGTCTCTAGCAGGACTTATGTGCCCGATTCGTGGCTGGACCAGAGTCGTTGAAAGACAAGACAGAGCAAGTTCTGAGAAGAGCTTTTTCTTGCTTTATTTATTTTGTGTTTTAGGGCTGCAACCAGAGAATACGGACGTTCCCAGGCTAAAGGTTGAATGGGAGCTAAAGCTGTCAGCCTACAGCACAGCCACAGCCAAACACAAGATCAGAGCCACATCTGCAATCTACGCCACAGCTCCTAGCAAGGCTGGATCCTTAATCCACTGAGCGGGGGCCAGGGATCAAACCCTCGTCCTCATGGATCCTAGTTGGGTTCTTGACCGCTGAGCTACAACAGGAACTCTGAAGAGATGATTTTTGACAGTAAGATCCCTTAGGCCTATTTCTTTCCTGTCCCCAAAATTCTCTGCCTCAGAGCCGTCTTTATCCAATCTTGTTATTTTTTGTGTTTTTTTGGCGGGTGTCTACCTCTTTGTGCTTTGGCCTAGTTTCGAAGCCCAAGAAGAGTTTGATGATTTGAGATGAAGCAAAATGCTGCTGAGGAGGGGGTTTTAGAAGCCACAAGGACTTGGTGGTCTTTCTTTTGCCTTAGTTATTACCACCGCCCCCAATTTCATGTTTCCGTAGCATCCTGTACCTCATCCTTGCTCATCACGGTGCAATTTTTCTTTTTCTTTTTCATTTTGGGCTGCCCTGTGGCCTATGGAGGTCCCAGGCCAGGGATCTGATTTCAGCCACATCCTTCACCCACCGTGCTCGGCTGGGGAGAGAACCTGGGTCCCGCTGCTCCAGAGATGCCACCACGGCTCCCCTTGCACTACAGCAGGAACTCCTTTGTTATTTTTATTTATTTATTTGTTTTTACTCTTTAGGGCCGCACTCGCAGCATATGGAGGTTCCCCAGGCTAAGGGTCCAATTGGAGCTACAACTGCTGGCCTACACCACAGCCACAGCAATGCAGGATCCCAGCCGCTTCTGCAACCTACCCCACAGCTCACAGCAACGCCGGATCCTTATAACTCACTGTGCAAGGCCAGGGATCGAACCTGAAACCTCTTGGTTCCTAGTTGGATTCATTTCCACTGCACCATAATGGGAACTCCAGGAACTCCTTTTTTTTTTTTTTTTTTTTTTTTTATTAATGGATGTACCCATGGCATATAGAAGTTCCTGGGTCAGGGATTGAATCTGAGCCGCAGCCTTGACCTATGCCACGTGAGGTCACAGCTGCAGCAATGCCTGATCCTAACCCACTCTACTGGGCTGGGGATCAAACCCTTGCCTCTGCAGGGCCTGGAGCAGCTGCAGTCAGAGTCTTAGCCCACTGCACCACAGTGGGAACCTCTAGTGTAAACTTTTTCCTATGTTTTTCATTTCACCCGTGTCCAGCTTCCCTACTAGGCTGGGAGCCCCATCAAGGCATATCATCTCAGCTCTCTCGCGTCTCTCTCTCTCTTTCTTTCTTTCTTTTTTTTGCTTTTCAGGGCCACTCCCACAGCATATGGAAGTTCCCAGGCTAGGGGTTAATTTGCAGCTGCAGCAGCTGGTCTACACTGCAGCCACAGCACCGCCAGATCCGCGCTGTGTCTGCAACCTACAGCACAGCTCACGGTAACACTGGATCCTTAACCCGCTGAGCAAGTCCAGGGATCGAACCTGCATCCTCACAGATGCTAGTCAGATTCGTTGTTAACCACTGAGCCACAACGGGAACTCCATCTCGCATCTCCCTTTCAACTTCCCCTTGGTCACTCTACACATAAGTGTGGAATAAAAGCCTGAATGAAAGACGCTGACTCTAGAGCACAGCTTTCCCGTATCCAGGGACACTCAAGATGCTTGCCCATCTACCCTCTGTGGACTCCCACGTCATGCATTTTCTTGGCCTTTATTTCTTGCCTTGTTGATGGAGGATGTACTACTCTTACCTTGAAATAATGTATTTTTGCAATTTATAAAAAGCAGTTTCAAGTAGCTCTTCTGTCTGCAAAGGATACATCCTTACCCCCCTTCATAAGGTAGAAATCACATGAACACATCTCTCCCCACCCCAATTCGTTACCCCAAGAACCCGAGGCGGTCCCTCTGCCTACTCTGTCTCCAGAAACATAAGAGATCCCCTCCCAAGCACCTGCCCTTGTTCTTAAGCTTCTTGTCTTCCAGGTAAACATTTTGGAGTCAAGAATTCAGAGCCCAGGAGTTCCCGTCATGGCTCGGTGGTTAACGGACCTGACTATGAACCATGAGGTGGCGGGTTCAATCCCTGGCCTTGCTCAGTGGGTTAAGGATCTGGCGTTGCCCGTGAGCTGTGGTGTAGGTTGCAGACATGGTTCAGATCTGGTATGGCTGTGGCTGTGGTGCAGGCTGGCGGCTACAGCTCTGATTGGACCCCTAGCCTGGGAACCCTCCATATGCCACAAGTGCAGCTCTATAAAGCAAAAAAAAAAAAAAAAAAAAAAAGAATTCAGAGCCCAGAAGCTTGCAGACTTCACCCATTTCTATCTCAAGAGGATCTGTTTTGCCCCCTTTGTGCATGAGTCTCAGTGCCTTGTGGCATCTAAAGAACCTTGAGGAAGTTCCCACTGTGGCTCAGCGGTAATGAGCCCGACTAGTATCCACGAGGATGCAGGTGCAATCCCAGTCTCTCGATCGGTGGGTTAAGGATCTGGCATTGCTGTGAGCTGTGGTGTAGGTTGCAGACGTGGCTCAGATCTGGCATGGCTGTGGCTGTGGTACAGGCCGGCGGCTACAGCTCTGATTGGACCCCCAGCCTAGGAACTTCCATATGCCTTGGGTGTGGCCCTAAAAAGCAATAATAATAACAAAAGAATGTTGAGCAGAGGAGCAAGAGGAAGGCGACAGTGAGGAGAACCTGTTTGGATATGGGCTGGGGGTGGGAGTTGGGGGGTCGGGGGAGGGGCCTGACCTGGGTAGGGGGGAGGTTTCGCATTTAAATGCCAGAAATCCAGCCAGTTCTGAGCTATTTATAGGGGGCTTTTCTTCTGGCCGTGGTTAGCTCAGAGCAAAGTCAATGCTGTTTCCTCCCTCCTAGCACTCACATCGTGGTCCAGTCTGAGTAAAGACACACCCTTGAAACACCATCGAGGCATGTTGTTCCAGAAGAGCTATCAAGAAGCTCCTTCCTTCCCCACCTCCTCGATACTTTCATCACTTTTTTTTCTTTTTTTCTTTTTTTTGTCTTTTGTCCTTTTAGAGCCACACCCGTGGCATGTGGAGGTTCCCAGGCTAGGGGTTTAATCAGAGCTGTTGCTGCCGGCCTATATACCACAGCTCACGGCAACACCAGATCCTTAACCCACTGAGCGAGGCCAGGGATCAAACCCGCCACCTCGTGGTTCCTAGTCGGATTCGTTTCCGCTGCGCCCTGACGGGAACTGTGCATCATCTTCTTCTCAATCATCATCAGCATTGCTGCCATCATCCTCACTATCCAGTATGTCAATAAAGCACTTCATTATTTTTAAATATCTTCCGTCTATTAATTAGATGGTCATTAATTAATTACCACCCAGGGTTATCACAGTAACTCTGGGTGGTGATCCAGTAGGGATTAAATATGCTTATTTTTTGAGGTAGAAAAACTGAGGTTCAGATGGGTAAGGCTGCTTGTCCAGGAGAGGGGCATGGATAAAACCTTTCTTCCGATGGTAGTGAGACAGACGTTCTTTTTTTTGGGGGGGGAGGGGGGATGAAGGTAGAGGATGGACACATGGGAAGGGGTGGGACAGACTGGAAGGCTCTGAAAGGAAGAGACAAGGGATTGACATTTGAAAGAAGTGATCCGATGAAGACTCTCAGGGAGTTCCCTGGCAGCTCAGGGGGTTAAGGACCTGGCATTCACTGCACTGGCTCAGGTCGCTGCCGTGGCACAGGTTCGATCCCTGGCCCTGGAACTTCTGCATGCCTGGGGGTGGACTGATCAGACCACCCTCTCCTGAACTTGAAATTTGGTCTGAGAGGCTCCTAAAAGTTGCAGAAACTTGCCAATGAACGGCCACCTTCTTCCGTGGCCGTGAAACTCTGACGTCAGGGTTTTCTAAAGATAAATGGGGCCAGTGAATGCCTGTCGCGATGTTATTCTTGCTGTTGTGTTTTGAGCTGGTAGTTCTCGGTTATAAGGTCAAGGTCAAGGTGTTTCTACCACTCAGGTACAGAACGTTACAGGCAAAAAGCAATGAACTTGGGGACAATGACAGCTGTGCTCTTTGGAAGGATGAATTCTCCCTTCTTCATCTCGACCCACTCGCCAGAGCCTCTCCAAGATTGTGAATCATCCATTTGAGGGAACGGAGGGAATAGAAAATGAGCTATAATTTATGCTTTGCTAATTCAAATCAGAGACAGGATCCAGTCTCCCGTGAGTCGCGATGCTCACGTTTAAAAAGGGTGGAAGGATTATGAACCTGACTCTATTTTAGCAGCTTGACTTGGCTTTTTCGGATAGGAAATAATTCCTTTGTCAAGTGTCCCCCCTGATGAAGGAGACGGCTGCGCAGCTCACTCGGAGGCACAAGGATCAAACCAGAGGAGACATTGTAGAAAAGGGACCTTAAACATGTCAAGTTTGCCTTTCTTTTCAGACCCAAGAGCTCTCAAGCATATCGCCCAACAGACTCTTCAAATAAAAATCCTCCAGATCTCAAGGATTAGACCTCTGTTCTATTTCTCCAGAGAATTTTAGCCTCCTGTTATATGCAAGAGTGAAGAAATAGTTCCAGGAGGGTTCCCCATTTTATTTTGTGGGTGAAAATGTCTTTTTCTTTTTTTCTTTCTAGGGCCAAGCCCGTGGCACATGGAAGTTCCCAAGCTAGGGGTCGATTTGGAGCTACCGCTGCCAGCCTACACCACAGCCACAGCAACTCGGGATCTGAGTCACCTCTGCGACCTACACCACTGCTCACGGCAACGCTGGGTCCTTAGCCCACTGAGCAAGGCCAGGGACCGAACCTTCATCCTCACGGATACTAGTAGGACTCATAACCCAGTGACCCACAGTGGAACTCCTGGGTTCTCTACTTTTATTTCCCGGGTCAGAACATCTTCTTAATCAGAACTAACCATATTAAAAATTGATTTGTGGAAGTTCCTGTCATGGCTCAGGGGTTAACGAATCCGACTAGGAACCATGAGGTGGTGGGTTCGATCCCTGGCCTTGCTCAGTGGGTTAAGGATCCGGCATTACCATGAGCTGTGGTGTAGGTCACAGATGTGGTTCAGATCTTGCATTGCTGTGGCTGTGGTGTAGGCCAGCAGCTGTAGCTCCGATTCGACCCCTAGCCTGGGAACCTCCATATGCCTCGAGTGTGGCCCTAGAAAAGACAAAAAGACAAAAACAAACAAATTAATTTGCTCATCCTACTTATGTGAGAATACATACTTACTGAGTTTCTTCTTTTTTTTTTTTTTTTGTCTTTCTAGGCCGCACCCAAGGCATGTGGAGGTTCCCAGACTAGGAGTCAGATTAGAACTGTAGCCTCTGCCCTACACCACAGCCACAGTAACACCAGATCCTTAATCCACTGATCGAGGCCAGGGATTGAACCTGCGTCCTCATGGATACTAGTCAGATTCTTTGACACTGAGCCCCGTCAGGAACTCCCTCACTGGGTTTGTTTTCAAGCATCTTCTTTTTAAGCATCCTTAAGGTCTTGATGTTCTGGGTTTATGGGGACAGACAGACAAGTCAGGGACATGGGGAATGTGTACATGTGACTGAGGGACTGGGCTAACATGTGTCCAGCCACCAGAGAAGAGATATGGGTAGGCTCGAATAAGGGTCATCCTTCGATGGTGGAAAAACATCCTCAACATTTTCCTAGGAGTTCCCAATGTGGCGCAGCAGGTTAAGAACCTGATACAGTATCTGTGAGGACTCGGGTTTGATCCCTGGCCTGACCCACGGGGTTAAAGATCTGGCACTGCCGCAAGCTGTGTCATAGGTCAAAGATGCAATGTAGATCTGGTGTCACTGTGGCTGTGGCGTTAGACTGTAGCTGAGGCTCCAATTTGACCCCTAGCCTGGGAACTCCCATGTACTGCAGGTGTGCCTATAAAAAAAGAAAACAACAACAAAAAAACCCAAACAAAATGGAAGAAAAAAAGCTTTCCTGCCCTTTGACCTCTTAAGGTGTAGGCTCTCCCCTTACCTAGCGGTCATTGAACCCCAAAGGGCACCTATTCCTCCAAGGAAGCCATAACCCTAGCGACCATGTCTCTTGGAAATATCCCCAAAGAATCATAAAAGGAGGGGAGGAAGGAGAGGGCAAAGAAATACACAGGTAAGACCTCCTTCCTTCTCCATCCCAGCTTCCATAAGAATGTTTTTGTTTTGTTTCTGTCTTTTTTTTTTTTTTTTTTTTTTTTTTTGCTATTTCTTGGGCCGCTCCCACAGCATATGGAGGTTCCCAGGCTAGGGGTCAAATCGGAGCTGCAGCCACCGGCCTATGCCAGAGCCACAGCAACGCGGGATCCGAGCCGAGTCTGCAACCTACACCACAGCTCACGGCAACGCCAGATCCTTAACCCACTGAGCAAGGGCAGGGACCGAACCCACAACCTCATGGTTCCTAGTCGGATTCATTAACCACTGCGCCACGACGGGAACTCCCAGAATGTTTTTGAAAAGGATAGATGCCTGGGCCCCAGCCTAGAGATTCTGATTCTTTTTTTTTTTTTTTTTTTTTTTTTTTGTCTTTTTCTCTTTTCTAGGGCGGCTCCTGGGGCACAGGGAGGTTCCCAGGCTAGGGGTTCAATCGGAGCTGTAGCTGCTGGCCTACGCCAGAGCCACAGCAGCCCAGCATCCGGGCTGCATCCGCAACCCACACCACAGCTCACGGCAACACCGCATCCTCAACGCACTGAGCAAGGCCAGGGATCGAACCCGCAACCTCGCGGTTCCTAGTCGGATCTGTTAACCACTGAGCCACAATGGGAACTCCGAGATTCTGATTCTTTGAAAAGTCTGAAAGGGAGCTTAGGAAGCTGGAGCTTGAAGACACACCCCAAAGGTGACTCGGATGTGTAACCAGGTCTACTCCTTGCTTTGCTTATAAAATAAGGCCCCAAATCAACCAGCCCCTAGTACACTTTTCTCAGCCAACAGGTCATTGCTTTCCTTCAAATAAGTATGTATGTGCATATGTGCATGCATTTCTATCTGTCTTTTTATTTTTTTTTTTTCTTTAGGGCCACACCCGTAGCATATGGAAGTTTCCTGGCTAGGAGCTGAACTGGAGTTGGAGCTGCTGGCCTACACCATAGCCACAGAAACTCAGGATCCCAGCCACATCTGTGACCAACACCACACACAGCTCATGGCAATGCCAGATCCTTAACCCACTGAGTGAGGCTAGGGATCAAACCTGCATCCTCATGGATACTAGTCAGATTTGTTTCTGCTGTGCTACAACTCCAATAGCTACTTTCTTACCTGGAAAAGAAATTTCCTTGTGAGGTTGTTTCTGAATCTGGCACATCAGTGCATTCCTCGCCAGGACTGGTAAAGCTAGGGGGGCATGGTACCCCTTGCGGGGGGGGTGGGGGGGAACTCTTCCTTTGTTCTATTTTAAGAATCATCCTGAGGTTAACAAATGGTTAATGAACACGACTAGGATCCATGAAGATGTGGGTGTGATCCCTGGCCTGGCTCAGTAGGTTAAGGATCTGGCGTTGCCATGAGCTGTGGTGCACGTCAAAGACGCGGCTCAGACCCTGCATTGCTGTGGCTGTGGTGTCGGCTGGCAGCTACAGGTCCAATTCAACCCCTCGCCTGGGAACTTCCATGTGCCATGGGTGCAGCCCTTAAAAAAAAAAAAAAAGAATCATCCCACCCGGCATCCCTAATTCCCCAGATGATTCCCTAACCTGGGTGTTTCTGGCTATCCCAGAGAAGGGGTGCTCCCAGCATTTGAGGGAGAGGGAGAGAGGTGGGGATGGGGGGTGACCAAGACAAACACACCATCAGAGCCCATAAATCAGGTTGCATTAAGCTTTATAACAACACAGGTTTCATTTAGCGGGAGAAATGACAGTTTAATAACAGCCGAACAGATTCCGCTCCCCCCCACTCATACATATTTCCAATTTTGCAAGAACAGTTCCTGGTTTTGGAGATCTGTGAAGAGTGCTTTATGTCAAATGCGGCATTTTAATCAAATCCAACTAATGGGAAGGGACATTGTATTCAAGAGCCCTTGATGGGGGTGTCCGCAGACAGCCCTAACCCTCCCCCACCCCCACTCCCTGGCTCTCACAAATGGAGTCAGCCCTCCGGGTACCACCCTGACGCGTGCCATCTCTGAATCGAGCAAATGAAGCATGAGGTGACCATGTGGGGGTGTTGGGGGGCGGCAAATAGATGGTGACGGCTCTCTTGTGGGTTGTGCCGCTCAAGGTCATGCCAACATGACAAAGACATGCCAACGTTGGGGTCCTTCCCCCCCTGGGGACCCTAAAGGACAGAGCCTATCCTGATAGCACATCTCAGAAGCATGGGGCTTGCTGAGGATCTGCAGGCACAGAGACCTCCCACCAAGAGGATGGGCTTTCACTCCCAGAGCCCGCTTGGATGTGCACCAGCCTCGGGGCTCTGGACGCAGCGGCAACTGCACTGCTCTGAGAGCAGCCCCGTGAGCCTGCGTCTAAGGAGGGCGTGGGCTAAGCTTTTGCACAACCCAGGATGCGCATGAAGAGGGAGACCCGAGCCCCCCTCGGAGGGCTCTTAGAAGGCTTCCAGGGGTGTCAGCTTTTGCGGGGAGGGGAAGGAACACGCATGCCTCTGCCTTCGCAAGGTGAGGAGGGAGGAAGTCAAAGGGTTGTGGGATGAGAGCTGGAAGGACAAGGCTAGAGACACCTTGGAGGGAGGACCTTGCTCCCTAGGAGTCCTGGAGCACTCAGCCACAGTTAGTATTCTGGTGAGATGCCGAAGCAGAGGTTGATAGAGCAGGAGCCTTTGACGGAGACGGGGCTAGAACTTGGGCTTCCCAAATGAGACTGAGAGCTCCATGCCAAAAGCAGAGCTTTTGTCCTTTTATGATCATGGAAACCAACCTTCACGGCCCTGTCTCTGACCCTGGCTGCTAGCTGTCCCATCTTCAGACTCAGTTGACCCACGGAAGATGAGAATGAGCCGTGGATTCTGGTGGCCATCTGGTCAACCAGATGCCTGGTACCCACCCACCCCGCCCACCAGGAGCACACCGTGGGCTCTGCCCCTCTGCCTGAGCCAATAGCGTTGGAAGCAATCCTGATGGGACCAAAGGAGGAGATTTACTTGGCACCACAGCAGGGCTGAGGCTGCAGACCCTGGGGGAGCCAGGATTCAGGTAAGGAGCCTCCAGAGCGATTCCCCAGCCTTCCCTCCCCAGCTCCAGCCTCATTTGTCACTCTCTTCCTGTTCCCACTGGAAATCTTGACCCGTCATTTGGTAAAACATCATGTTGAAGGGTTTGTAGAATTTCCGCAGTCTGTGGATCACATCTGGGTCAATGCGAGGATGAGTCCGACCTTTGCTCTTGCCCAAACACCTTGGGGCACCGCTGTCTTCTGGCTTCTTGAGGCAAGGGAACCCCTTGGTTTTATTGAAATAGAAATGTTTCTCAGTCACCACACGCTTGAGGCCCAGAAAATCCTGTACTTTGGCCATTTCCCCGGCAGGGTCCACTATGAGTCGCTCACCGCTGACAAAGAGGATCTGAGAGAGGGGAAAGTACTGGAGCCAGTTTTCCAGATGCAGCGCATAGATGCCTATTCGAATGGCGCTCCAGGAGGCATCGATCAGCCCGAGGGTCCGGTTTTTGAAGGCAAGCACCTCGAAGGTGGGGATCTCAGGTTTCTTCGACAGCGTCTGGGTGTAGTCAGAGATGGCCCTGGTCACGGGGTTTCTCACCACCACGATCAGTTTGATGTCCTTGGCCATGGAGTGGATGCGCTTGGGGGCTTCGTTTGTCACAAAGTAACTCGGCGTCTTCTCCATGGTTAACTGCCCCTCCACCGTCTTAGGCATCACATTTCTGGAAGAGGGAGGAAAAGGAAAGACAGCCATCATTCCTCTCCAGCAGGCATGTAACTTTTTTTGCACAAAATGTATGCTATCAGGAGCCACGTGGGGAGCTCCCACATGAAATTCACATACACTAGGAAGCTCTTTTTGACTCTGTGTTGCACTATAGCTCCGAGTACCGTAGTTTCAGAAAAGGTAGCCTAAGGCTTAGGCATTCATTCTTGGGAACTTTACACACCTGAGTTTACCTGTTACGCTGAACCCAGATAGACTCTCTCTCTCTTTTTTTTTTTTGTCTTTTTGCCTTTTCTAGGGCTGCTCCCAAGGCATATGGAGGTTCCCAGGCTAGGGGTCGAATCGGAGCTGTAGCCACCGGCCTACGCCAGAGCCACAGCAACGCGGGATCCAAGCTGCGTCTGCGACCTACACCACAGCTCATGGCAACGCTGGATCCTTAACCCACTGAGCAAGGCCAGGCATCGAACCCACAACCTCCTGGTTCCTAGTCGGATTCGTTAACCACTGCGCCACGACGGGAACTCCTGAACCCAGATAGACTCAATTTCTCTATGTATTAGTTTTATAATCTCTGAAATGATGATAATGAGAACACCTACTTTGTATGGCTGTAAAAGGATTAAGGAAAAGAATGCTTTTCAAGCATTTGGCACAGAGGCTGGCATGTGTAAGAGCTTAATAAGTCAAGGATATGATTTAAAAATTTAAAAGAAAAATTTTTTTAGGGCTCCGCCCACGGCATATGGAGGTTCCCAGGCTAGGGGTCCAACTGGAGCTGTAGCCTCTGGCCTGTGCCACAGCCACAGCAACACCAGATCCAAGCTGCATCTGTGACCTACACCACAGCTCACAGCAATGCAGGATCCTTAACCCACTGAGTGAGGCCAGGGATCGAACCTGCTTCCTCATGGATGCTAGTCAGATTCGTTTCTGCTGAGCCACGATGGAAACTCCAAGGATATGATTGTTGCAGTGACTTTCCAGCAGTGTTTGAGCGCAACAAGACCTCAAAAATGATTTAGCCCAGGAGTTTCCATCATGGAGGAGTGGAAACGAATCTGTCTAGGAACCATGAGGTTTCGGGTTTGATCCCTGGCCTTGCTCAGTGGGTTAAGGATCTGGTGTTGCCATGAGCTGTGGTATGGGTGCCAGATGTAGCTTGGATGTGGCATTGCTGTGGTGTAGGCTGGCAATTACAGCTCCAATTAGACCCCTAGACTGGGAACCTCCATATGCTGCGGATGCAGCCCTAAAAAGACAAAAAAACCCCACAAAAAACAAAAAAAACATCTAGCCCAGGAGTTGCCCAACTATGAATTGCCTCCTGTTTTTGAATGAGCCACAGCTAAGAATAATTTTTAATCTTCAAAAGATTGGGGGGAAATACCTGAAATAATAATACCAACATTTTGTGATGCATGAAAATTACATGTGATTCAAATTTCAACGCTTATAAATAAACTTTCATTGGAACACCGTCACATTCCTTCCTTTTTGTCCTGTCCTGTGGTTGCTTTTGCATCTACAGCAGAGCTGAAGAGCTGCCAGAGACAGCATAAAGTTGAACACATAAAGTTGAACATATTTCCTATCTGGCTCTTTAAGACAAACCTTTGCTGACCCCTGACCTTGTCCAGAGGCATCTTTATGTGAAAGAGGAAACTGAAGCCCAGAGCTAGGGCATTAGTCAGGCTTTGTGACCTCTGTATGTTGAATCACCTTCCTAAGCCTTATTATCCTCCTGGGTAACATCCTAAAACTTACCTCAAGTTCTGCTGAGACAGCAAGGACATACCGCGTGACAGCATCTAGCATAGAACTGGTTTTATATGGGAGTTCCCATCGTGGCGCAGTGGAAACGAATGCTACTAGGAACCACGTGGTTGTGGGTTTGATCCCTGGCCTGGCTCAGTGGGTTAAGGATCCGGCATTGCTGTGAGCTGTGGTGTAGGTCACAGACATGGCTGGATCTGGTGTAGCTGTGGCTGTGGTGTAGGCCAGCAGCTGTGGCTCCGATTCAACCCCGAGCCTAGGAACTTCCATATGCCGTGGGTGTGGTCCTAAAAAGCCAAAAAAAAAAAAAAAATGGTTTTATACATGGGATTTCTTCATTCTTGACTCCCCAGGTGGCCCAGCAAGCCAGTGATGGATCCCACCCCAGGCCCCATGTCTCTTGGTTTCCTTCCCAAGGTTGCTTCTCCAAACCCACCCATCCAGCCGTGTTCACCTCCCCAGTGACCTGGGTTTATTGGGGAGCTCCAAGATATCAAAGGAGTTTTGAGGCTTCCTACTCACACCCAATGTGGCAGGTCTATCAGCGAGAAAATGAATCTCGGGATCCTATTATACAGTCAATTTGCTGTAGGGATATGTAGTCCAAAGTTAATTGGCATCAACCTGTTCCCTACCTGTCCGTGCAGCAGGCCATCTGCCACCACGTGCTCCATTAAGCCAACGCCCTCTCGAGCCTCGCGCCAAAGTGGTACATGGAGAATTACACAAGACCTCTTTGTTATGATGACATGCTTTTAAATGTCTCCGCTAATAAAACTTAATACAGACGAAGATCCCTTGGCTTCCCCTACCATAATTAAATTTATTTACTATCGTGTGTTCGGAGAAAGAATGACTTTTCTTTTATCTCTAATTCACATGCTCTGTCAATAATTAATTGCTACTGGGTTTTGAGCTTTCTCGGCAAGCACTTTTATTAGGCAAGAGGAATTTGCCTGGTGGAGAAATTCACATTGAGTTCGACGCTGTTAGTGGCTAACGGGTGGGCTGTGTGTAGTTTTCAGATCAAAGCAACAGCTTTGGCCATGAGTAAATGTGCTCATCCTGAACTGACATCGCCTCTCCAGAATTTTTTTTTTTTTTTTAACCGATGCATGTTTTTAAACATTTAATTTGATTTTTTATGAGTGTATGAGTTGATGTACGGTGTTGTGTCAATTTCGGCTGCACAGCAGTAGTGAGCCAGTCATACACATATGTGTTGTATGTATACATATATATGTTGCATGTATATATAATATATATCATACCCAATATATAATATACACAAGAATACAATACACAAGACAGAATATGTGTATTTTATGTATACACTTATATACATATATAATGTGTATGTATATATATGTATATGCATATTCTCTTTCTTATTCTATCTTCCATCATGGTCTATCCCAAGAGATTGGATATAATTTCTGGGCTGTACAGTAGGACCTCGTGGCTTATCCACTCTAAATGTAACAATCTGCATCTACCAACCCCAAACTTAATTTTATTTATTTATTTTTGTCTTTTTTTTTTTTTTTTTGCTATTTCTTTGGGCCGCTCCCACAGCATATGGAGGTTCCCAGGCTAGGGGTCGAATTGGAGCTGTAGCCTCCAGCCTATGCCAGAGCCACAGCAACTCGGGATCCGAGCTGCATCTGCAACCGACACCATAGCTCACGGCAACGCCGGATCGTCAACCCACTGAGCAAGGGCAGGGACCGAACCCGCAACCTCATGGTTCCTAGTCGGATTCGTTAACCACTGTGCCACGACGGGAACTCCCCCAAATTTAATTTTAAAGGCCTTCATGTTTGTGGGCCCATTTGGCTTGCCTCAAATTTAATTGTGTCATTTGGGGGGGTGGCAGGGCTAAGGAACACAGTTTGGGGGAGTCAACCTGATTCAAGAACTCTAACCAGGAGTTCCTGTCATGGCACAGTGGAAACGAATCCAACTAGGAACCATGAGGTTTCAGGTTCAATCCCTGGCTTCACTCAGTGGGTTAAGGATCTGGTCTTGCTGTGGCTGTGGCATAGGCTGGCAGCTAGCTCCAACTGGACCCCTAGCCTGGGAAGTTACATATGCCATGGGTGCAGCCCTAAAAAAAAAAAAGACAAAAAAAAAAAAAAAAAAAAAGAGCTCTGGAGTTCCCATTGTGGTGCAGTGGAATTGAATTCGACTAGGAACCACGAGGTTGCAGGTTCGATCCCTGGCCTCACTCAGTGGGTTAAGGATCCGGTGTTGCCGTGAACTGTGGTGTAGGTCACAGATGAGGCCTGGATCTGGTGTTGCTGTGGCTGCGGTATGGGCTGGCAGCCGTAGCTCTGATTGGACCCCTAGCCTGGGAACCTCCGTATGCCATGGGTGCAGCCCTCAAAAGACAAAAGACAGAAAAAAAAAAAGCTCTGACTATCCAGGCAGGTCACTTTGATGGTGTTACTTAACCCACTCCGAACCTCTATTTTCTCATCTAAAAAAAAAAAATAGTTTAATAAGATTCCCTCTCTTATAGGGTTGTAGTGATAATTGCATGTGATACTGCAGGTAAATCACTCCCAATAGTGTCCAATTAATGCTGGAATTTAAAAAACTTACACCAGATGAGCAAGAGCAATGGGCACAGCAATTCTCAGAGGAGTGCAAGGAGAAAATATTTACATTTGACCAAATGGAAAAGCTGAGAAATGTGGGAACGAAGGAACCGATCTAAGGGGAGAAAAAAAGTATATTCTGATTCGAGCCCATAGTATCAACTCTAATTCCGAATCTGGAGGCTGGCGATCAACAGGGGAGCTGTTATTAGTTGAGCTGGAGTTGAAGGAACATCCAGATACCCTGTTTTTATCTCAATTGGAGAGAGAGATTTTTCTGATTTCCTTATGGAACTCGCGCATAGTATAAAAATATTAAATAAATGTTGATGCAAAGAAGTACTGAAGACAGATATTTTCACATGGCCTTTTCCAGATTTCCACCCCTCAGATGTGTTTTTGCTCCTTTATTTTTTTTGCCTTTTTCCCTCGCACAGGAGCAGCTGCAGGGTTTTTCTTCTCATTCTGTCTCTGTCATTCACTTCTTAGACTTCAGTGTTTGTTTTCACATTGACCCCCTTCAAATTCAACTCTTTCGCTTCAGCAAATTGCTACAGCCTGTCAAGCTCTTTGTGAATCTCGAGTCTCTTTTTTTTTTTTTTTTGCTTTTTAGGGCCACACCCACTGCACATGGAGGTTCCCAGGCTAGGGGTCGAATCTGAGCTCCAGCTGCTGGCCACAGCCACAGCCACAGCAACGGGGGTTCCGAGCTGCATCTGCGACCTACACCGCAGCTCACAGCATCGCCGGATCCTTAACCCACTGAGCGAGGCCAAGGATCAAACCTGAGTCCTAATGGATGCGAGTCAGATTTGATTCCGCTGAGCCACAATGTGAACTCCTGTGAATCTTGAGTCTTATCGGAAGCATCTGGGAGAAATGGTACCCAGCCTATAAGCCCGTGTGTATAGGGGAGTAAGTGCGTGCCTAGCTCAGTGCTTTGTGCAAAAGGGAATGGGGGGGGGGGCTGGAGAAGGTCCTGGAGAAGGGAGAGGGGGGCAGAGGAGCCCAAATGTCTTTGATCATTATGGGACAGATGGATTACGCCATGTACTTCAGCAGAGTTCCTGCATTTGAGGCACATGCGGTAAAATCATTTCCTTGTGCCAAGATACAACTGTTGTGGCGTGAGATACATAGGATTTTTGCCAGTAAGAAGCTATTCAGTAGCTGCTCAAAATCAACCAAGGAGCAGCTGTTCCTCCTTCCCCAAACTGATTCTGAATCAGGTACACTCATTCATTCCTTCATTCCATAAGTGCTCACTTCCATAAATAGAAATATAATAGTGACCCAAACAGACAAGGAGGCGCTGACCCCACAGAGCTTCCGCTCCAACTACGACGTCAGATAAAAGGAGACCTCTTTGTAGCATCACATAAATAATCAACAGAGCAGGTATTGGACTTCCTGATGTGGCTCAGTGGTTAACGAACCCGACTAGTATCCATGAGGACGTGGGTTCGATCCCTGGCCTCGTTCAGTGGGTTAAGGATCCAGTGTTGCCGTGAGCTGTGGTGTAGGTGGCAGACATGGCTCTGGCATAGGTCAGCAGCTACAGCTCCAATTTGACCCCTAGCCTGAGAACCTCCATATGGCATGGGTGCTGCCCTAAAAAGACAAAAAATAAATAATAAATAAATAAATAAAAATCAACAGAGCGGGTATCATCACGCATCCACTTTGCAGAGAAGGAAACAGACTTAGAACATAAAGACATTTTTTTTTCCAAGTCTCACTGAGTGACTATGTCTGGTTCCTAAGCTCACTGGCCAAGCAAACACCTGACAGCCATTCCTGGCACGTAACAGGTGTTCAATAAATATCCGCCGAACAAATGGATGAATAAGCCATTGATCGCCTGTCCTTAGCTGAGGCTTTTTTTGGGATAGGTTTTCTTATCCTCATCTGCCCATTTCTCAGCTCTTATCCCCTCATTGGTCTCCCCACCTGGGCCCTGATCCAGCAGCTATTTCTCTTATTTTCATCCACGCCCAGGGCAGGTGGAAGTTCCAGGCTGGGAATCGAACCCACCACCACCATAGTGACCTAAGTTGCTGCCGCTGCAGCAGCTATTTCTATGTTTCCTAGTCTCCTTCTTCCTGAAACACTAGAGAAGGCAGCTCTCACATATGTGTAAAACCAACCTCTCCCCAACTGGGCTTTGGATGTTACCTCCTTCTACCTTTTCTGGAAATTTCCACCCCCAATTCTCCTTCTTTCTCCTGGTTTTAAGTAAGTTGTTTCTGACCGGGCCTGACACTTCACATGCCTGTGTTCTCCTGTCTTCGTGTGCTTGAGGAATGGACTGGAGACCAGCCATCCTGAAGGGGCGGGAGCAAAGCTAAAAAAGTGAGAAAAGAAGGTAAGCAGATGGGGAGGGAAGGACATCGGGATTCTCAGGGTCCAGGGGAAAGACACGGAATTTTATTCCCTCTGTGATGAGAAGCCATTGAAGAACATTCACAGGAGAACATAAGATCTGCCGTTTAAAATATATCTATCCAGGACTTCCCACCGTGGCTCAGTGGAAATGAATCTGACTAGCATCCGTGAGGATGCAAGTTCGATCCCTGGCCTTGCTCAGTGGGTTAAGGATCTGGCATTGCCGTGAGCTGTGATATAGGTTGCAGACACGGCTCGGATCTGGAGTTGCTGGGGCTGTGGTGTAGCCCGCCACTACAGCTCCGATTTGACCCCTAGCCTGGGAACCTCCATATGCCGCAAGTGCAGCCCTAAAAAGAAAAAAAAAAAAAAGAGTGTCAGAAATGACTCCAAGATTGTTGACCTGAGCTCATGTTTCAGCCTAGTGCAGTTGATGGATGTGGAGAACATGGGGAAAGAAGCCGGTTTCAAGGGACAATACCAAGTCTGACGTTTTGATCAGACTTAGGAGACACTCCAGCTGGGGAGTGGAGGAGTCCTCTGGACACAGGATTCCGAAAGGCAAGGGGGAGCCCCGGTGGAGGTGGCCTTTTATTTTTTTTAATCTTTTTGCTATTTCTTGGGCTGCTCCCGCAGCACATGGAGGTTCCCAGGCTAGGGGTCCAATCGGAGCTGTAGGCACTGGCCTACACCATAGCCACAGCAACGTGGGATCCGAGCCGTGTCTGCAACCTACACCACAGCTCACGGCAACGCCGGATCCTCCACCCACTGAGCGAGGCCAGGGATCGAACCCACAACCTCATGGTCCCTAGTCGGATGCATGAGCCACTGAGACACGACGGGAACTCCGAGGTGGCCATTTATAACGTGTTCATAAGCCACCTGCAGAATGTAGGGAGAAGGAAAGTCAGATTCTCTTTACCTTCACCAGGAGAAGATGGGTACCTGACCTTTGCCTATTTGGGGAGTTCTCCTGAATAGGAAAGGTGTTTATTGATTTATTTATTTTTTAAATTTTTATTTTATATATATATATATATATATATACACACTTTTATTTCCCCAATACATTTTTTTTTCTACTGTACACACGGTGACCCAGTCACACATACATGTATACATTCTTTTTTCTCCCATTATCAGGCTCCATCATAAGTGACTAGACATAGTTCCCAGGGCTACACAGCAGGATCTCATTGCCAATCCATCCCCAAACCAATAGTCTGCATCTATTAACCCTAAGCTCCCCATCCATCCCACTCTCTCCTCCTCCCCCTTGGCAACCACAATCTATTTTTTAATTTATTTACTTTTTTGGCTTTATTATACGGCCGCACCCACAGCATATGGAAGTTCCCAGGCTAGGGGTCGATATGGGGCTGCAGCTGCTGGCCTGCACCACAGCCACAGCAACTCGGGATCCTAGCCATGTCTGCAACCTACCCCATAGCTCATAGCAACATCAGATCCTTAATCCACTGAGCGGGGACAGGGATAGAACCTGCATCCTCATGGATACCAGCCTGGTTTGTTACCATTGAGCTGCAACTATAACTCCCTAGGAAGGGTGTTTAGATGCCAGCATGCAAAAAATCTTTTAAAATTCCATTACAAAGATTTTCATTAACTCCTTTGAATTCCTGGGGTCTTTGGTAACTTCCTGTATGGCAGAGCTTAGAATAATGTCATAACATGGCTTGTTTCCCTGCCTTCGGTGACTAGTCTTGAAAACGGGGAAGGAACCTACGGGAACCTCCTGGGCACAGAAGCCTTTCTGTGTCGCCCTTTTCCTGTGTGTAGGAAATTGGCTTCATGCAGTCTCTTTGACCTTCTCTGAGTTCCAAAGGGCAGTTGCTAATCAGGCAAGGGAAGGCAGAAAAAAAAAAAAAAAAAAAAGTCATGCGGCCTTGGGGCAGGGTCCTGATTCCCTAAAGAATTTTCATAACCATATCTTTGACTTCTTCTGCAGGGACTAAAGCCCCCATTCAGGTGGAGGTGGTATATTCACGCTGAGGGTAAGATTCCTGGAGCCCCGCCCCATCGCGTCACCACCA
Source organism: Sus scrofa (assembly GCF_054392235.1). Classification (NCBI taxonomy): domain Eukaryota; kingdom Metazoa; phylum Chordata; class Mammalia; order Artiodactyla; family Suidae; genus Sus; species Sus scrofa. Next base: position 20,430,572 of record NC_139385.1, read on the forward strand.
ACCAATCAGAAGAAAGTCACACACCCTGCAGCCCTCGCCCCAAATTTTGCTTATAAAAACTTCTCCCCACAAACCATTGAGGAGTTCCAAGGTTTTTGAGCGCAAGGCACCCATCTCCTTGCTTGGCTCTGCAATAAACCTTTCTGTGCTCACAACTCCGGCGTTTCTGTGTGGCCTCACTGTGTGTAGGTCGCACAAACTTTGCTCAGTCTCAGTTTCTCCAAGCCAAGGGCAAAGTTTTATTCACCTTTGTATCCCCAGTGCCTGATGTAGTACCTGCCACCTGGCAGGTGCCCCATAACGATGTGTGGTTGTTGATTGAATAAATGAATGACAGGCCAATGAAACATGATCCCTGGGGGTCAGGAAGACTGGGGCAGTTTGGAGGACACGACTCCTCTAAGCAGGTTTTCCCTGCGCCGGGTTCAGCATTTCTGAGTTCCTTACCATCCTTCCTTGTCTGAAAGACCCTGCAGTGCAGCGTGGACCATATGGTGAGAAAACACTGCATCTGGGCTTGGAACAGCTCGTTAACAGTATCTGGGGTGCTCAGAGCAGCCGTGACATTGGCGTCAACACACAGTCCTGAAGCGAGAATCATTCCGCAAGATCACACAGCTGGTCTCACAGCCCCAAATGTTTATGAGACACCATCCAACTCGCTCACCCTCCCCCACTTTCGCTCCCCTGGCGGTGGCTCCAGGCTAAGCCCCAGCCCCCTCGGAATGCAGGTCAATCACCACAGCAACAACATATTGCAGCCATCCTACCATCGTTATCATACATTCACCCAGTGCTTACTCAGTGCTGTTCGGCCGCTGAGAGTTCAAATTCTGATACCAGATCAACGTCTCCAAGCGCTTTCAGACACTGGGCTCTATAGCTTGCGGGTTAAGAGGAGAGACAGGAATTTGGATCCACTGATCATATAGCTAAGCAGGACGACAACCCTCTCTCCCAAATCATCTTTTTTTTTTTTTTGTATTTTTTCTTCAACACTTTTTTTATTTTATGATTTTAATTTTTTCCATTATAGTTGATTTACTATGTTCTGTCAATTTCTACCATACAGTAAAGTGACCGGTCGTATGTATACATATATATGTTTATATATTCTTTTTCTCACATTATCCTCCATCATGTTCCATCACAATTGGCTAGATATAGTCCCCCCCGAATCCTCTGCTTTAGCTTCTCCCTGAAGTACCTGGATAGCAATATCTGATGCACACTTCCTGAGTTGTTTTACAGATGCTAAAACTCCCACCAAATGGAAGAAATTAATTACTTGATGATGGGGAGCACCTAGCCCCCAGGCTTAATAGCGCATAAAGATGGATAATATTAACCCCTGTGACGTCACCCGGTTACCTCACCATCAGTCAATCAGAATCGTGCACGAGCTGATGGTACCCTGCAACTCCCTTCCCTCACCTGGCTTTTAAAAATGCCTTCCTGAAACCCAGCAAGGAGTTTGGGCTTGTTGAGCACTAGCTACCTGGATTCCTTGCTTGGCACCTGCAATAAACGCTGCACTTTTCTTCACTGCACCTCAGTGTGGGTAGATTGGCTTCATTGCTCGTGGGACAGCAGACCCTTATTTGGTTCAGTATTAGCTCTGTGACTCTGGACAAATTACTAACCCAAGTAGTTGGCGTCCCAGTCGCATCATCTGGAAAATGGGCGTCATACTAATTACCATTTCAAGGCGATTATATGAGGGTTACATGAGTTAATGTCTAAAAGAATGCCTCACATATTGTAGGTTAACTATGAAATTTTTTTTTTTTTTTTTTTTTTTTTTTTTTTTTTTAGGGCCACGCTCTTCGAATAAGGACATTTTCAGGCTAAGGGTCAAATCAGAGCTGCAGCTGCCAGCCTTTGCCGCAGCCTCAGAAACACCAAATCTGAGCCACAGCTGCAATCTCGAAACACCAGAGCCTTAACCCAATGAGCAAGGCCAGGGATTGAACCTGCATCCTCATGGATGCTAGTCGGGTTCTTAACCCATTGAGCCACAACAGGAACTCTAGTTGTGAATTTTTAAAACAACTTTCTTAAAGAGGTACGACTGGGAGTTCCCTGGTGGTCTAGTGGTTAGGATTTGGCACTCTCACTGCTGGGGCTGAGGTTCAAACCCTGGCCTGAGAACTGAGATCCCACATCAAGCTGCTGTACCCTGAAGGGGGAGAAAAAAGGTACGACTATTCTCCCTACTTTTTTTTTTTTTTTTTTTGGACTTTTCCATATGTACCTGCAGCATATGGAAGCTCCCAAGCTAAGGGTCAAATCAGAGCTGAAGCTGCCAGCCTACACCACAGCCACAACAATGCAGGATCTGAGCCTCAACTGCAGCCTACACCACAGCTCATGGCAATGACAGATCCCCAACCCACTGATCAAGGCCAGGGATCAAACCTACATCCTCATGGATACTAGTGGTTCTCTACCACTGAGCTATGATGGGACCTCCTCTCCCCACTTTAGAGGTCAAGAAACTGAGGCTCAGTGGAATAGATTCATTAGTCCAAAGTCAGAAGAGGTGGAACTGAAATTCAATCTCAGGTCTGCCCTGCCCCTTAGCTCAAGCTCTTAGTCGCTGCCTGACAATGCTTAACCAAAGCACAGAGGCTCAGCAAGGTTGCCTAAGTAGCTCAAGTTCACTCTGCGGGTAGGTGTCAAAACTAAATCAGAAAATGAGACTCATTGCGTTTGTCGTAAAGATGGGCTGTCACTGACTAACCCCTGGGAGCTATAGAAACCTGGGCCAGAATCCCCAGAAATTCTGGCCGGATCAAGCTCCATCATTCACTGTGATCTCTCTCTCTCTCTCCCCAGCCTCCTCAGTGGAAGCAAATGGACACGATCAGAACGCCGAGAAGAGGGCAACATTAGATAGAAAGAGCCTGTGATCTCTGGGAGGGTCAGCAGCTGAGCTTGCCTTTGGCTGGCCTGAATCAGAGGTACGCGGGCACCTCACATTTTCCCAAATGCATTTTCCAGTGGAATAAACGGTGCCTACATGAGCAATGGTTTCTGAGCCCTGCTGATAAACCGTAACCCAGGGGAACGGTGATTAGAGCCAGGGCACAGGGGAGGGCTGTTTCCTCTGCATTGAGGAAAGAATCTCAGAAATGCAACTGGTCACCTGCCACTTGCCAAGCACTGAGCGAGGCAATTTCACCTCTTATTCCAGCTGAACCTCACGCTTGCGAGTATTCACTGCGCCCATTAGAGAGATGTGGAAACTGAGCGTCAAAGAGATAATGCGCCCTGCTCAGGACCACGAAACTAGAGACTTTTCAGTCCCATTCTGTTGGAAAGTTTATTATCCTATCCTATTCTATTCCATTCCATTCTAGACTATTCTAGACTTTTCTAGTCTAGTCTAGTCTATTTTCTCTTTTTAGGGCTGCTTCAGCAGCATATGGAGGTTCCCAGGTAGGGGTCCAATCACAGCTGCAGCTGCCAGTCTACACCACAGCCACAGCAAGACCAGATCTGAGCTGCATCCACAACCTACACCATAGCTCGTGGCAATGCCAGATCCTTAACCCACGGAGCGAGGCCAGGGATCGAGCCTGTGTCCTCAGAGATACTAGTCAGATTCGTTTCCGCTGAGCCACGATGGGCATTCCCTGTTGGAAAGTTGATGGTGATTTTCAAATCCAAACTTATCAATCCTGGAATCCCTGGAGGCGAAAAGTCAAACCCTTTGGAAAGTATGTTTCTTATGTGAAGACCCCAGAAAAGCATCTGCCAGGGCCTTAGGGAAAAGGGCTAAATTGAAGCGGAGACAAAAGGCATCCTGCGTTAAAGCTCTAACTTAAGACCTAACCTGGAGGAGGTCCCTCCATGGCACAGTGGGTTAAGAATTTGACTGCAGCGTCAAGGGTTCGATCCCCAATGGGGTGCAGTGTGTTAAACGCATTCAGTGTTGCCATGGCTGCAGCTTAGATCCAAATTGATGGCCCAGGAACTTCCATATGCCATGGGGGTATCTCTACAAAGAAAAATAAATAAATAGATTAAGTGAAGAGCAAGATCTTGCCCTGAAGAAGCGTGCATCTTTCTGAAACAGTAGTATACTCTGAGAAGTCTACCTTGTTTCAGGATTCACAGGGGCTCCATGAGTTTCTGGCAGGAAATCACTGGGAGGCGTTACTTGCTGAGGTCAACTTGATTCGACTTGATTCCAGGGTCTATAATCACCTCCTTTATTTTTTTTAATTTAATTAATTTATTTATTTACGTCTTTTTTTTTTTGCCATTTCTAGGGCCGCTCCCGCGGCATATGGAGGTTCCCAGGCTAGGGGTCCAATCGGAGCTGTAGCCGCCAGCCCACACCAGAGCCACAGCCACACAGGATCCGAGCCGCGTCTGCAACCTACACCACAGCTCATGGCAAGGCCAGATCCTTAACCCACTGAGCCAGGCCAGGGATCGAACCCGCAACCTCATGGTTCCTAGTCGGATTCGTTAACCACTGCGCCACGATGGGAACAAGCTTGTCAGTGGGAGCTCATCCTGACAAAGGTGAGTGGCTCGGTGTTTCACTTCGGGGTTCTCTCTGTGAACCACGACGGGCTTTGAACCACCCACTTCCTGGGTTTGATGCTCAGTTTCATCATCTGTTGAAAAGGAATAATAACCTCCACTCAAGCACAAGAAAAGGCATCCGGCATCCCAGCCCGGAGCACGTATTGGTAAAAGACGACCCCTCCTTCACCCCCGCACCACCCCCCGCCCTGCCCCCGTCTTGCTATGGCTGCTAGTGTAACACAGCACATGGTAGGTGCAAACAAATGGATTCATTGAGTGAGTAAAAGAAACGACTACCCTTGCTTAAATTCTGAATCTACACGCCTCTTGCTGGTTACCTCATGTACCCGCTGCTCTGTAAATATTGATGACCTTGGAGTTCCTGTTGTGGCTCAGTGGTGGACGGGCCTGACTAGCATCCTTGAGGATGCGGGTTCGATCCCTGACATTGCTCAGTGGGTTAAGGATCCGGCATTGCCGTGGGTTGTGGTGTAGGTCCCAGACGTGGCTCAGATCCGGCGTTGCTGTGACTGTGGCAGTAGTCTGGTGGCTGCAGCTCCATTTGGACCCCTAGCCTGGAACCTCCATGTGCCTCGGGTGTAGCCCTAAAAAGACAAAAAAAAAAAAAAATTGATGACCTTGATTGACAGAAACCCACCTCTCCAAGGGGTGTTGATACAACCCACTCTGAGAGCACTAGACAGCTTTTCTTTGGCACATAGATTCCAGCGAATTCCTAGAAATCTCTCCTCTCTTTTTTTGGTCTTTTTTAGGGCTGCACCCACAGCCTATGGAGGTTCCCAGGCTAGGGGTCGAATCCGAGCTGCAGGTGCCAGCCTGCCCACAGCTGGTGGCAAGGTCGGATCCTTAGCCCACTGAGCCAGGCCTGGGATCGAACCTGCGTCCTCATGGATGCTAGTCAGATTTGTTTCCTTTGAGCTCCGACGGCAACTCCGAGAAATCTCTCCTCGCCTCCCTGGGTTACCCAAGCATTTGATCATTGCTGGGCAGAGCATGGGCCACTTTAGGGGGCCCACACCTCAAACCGCACAAATCGTAGGCTTGCCTTTCTTTTTCCCTGTCTTCTCTGACTTTTCCCAGTGCGACACCCCGGCTTTAGCATCAACAGACCACCATATGCCGAAGCCGCCTTGTTCGTATGGTTTGATTTAGAAAGCACATATGGACAGAAAGCAACGATGCAGTTGACGATGAATTTGTGATGGAGTCATTACCACTGAATCTACATTTTTGAGAGTGGCCATGTGTGTATGAAATTTTCATTGATGTGGTCCATACCCAATGCTTGGTATTGATTTCATCTATACCCGATGCTTGGTATCTCGAAGGCTGGAAAGGTCCCTTGCAATAATTCTCAGGTTGCAGTAAGTCACAGGTTGGGAAGCAGGGCTCTAAAATCTGACCCATTGCCTGCCCACAACCTCCATCAGCGCCTTCTGACCCACCACTTCCCCTTCAATCTTTCCTCTTTTGTTATTGGAATGCCTCACCCCAGAGGTTCTAAAACAAGATGCTCCCTGGTTGGAGTTCCCTTCATGGCTCAGTGGTTAGCGACTCCAACGAGGATCCATGAGGATGTGGGTTCGATCCCTGGCCTGGCTCAGTGGGTGAAGGATCTGGTGTAGATGTGGCTGTGGCTGTGGTGGAGGCTGGCACCTACAGCTCTGATCTGACCCCTAGCCTGGGAACTTCCAGATGCTGCGGGTGCGGTCCTAAAAAGAAAAAAAAAAGATGTTCCCTGGTTTTGAATGAATGAGCTTATGGCTCACTTCACCTGCCCCTGACTGGAGATTCCCCCTGGAGTTTATTGTTTCGATACTTTATTCATACGCATTCAAAGGGCGCCCCACTGCAGAACCTCAAGCACCCATATCTATTAGCTGTTTTACTGTATTTTCTTTTCTCCGGCTCCACGTTTCAAAGGGCAGGTGCCACAATGAAATGATGAAGGAGGTGTCAGCGTGTCTGCACCAGCACCTCGTGTTCATGATTTAATGGCTGGTGACAGGAGCCAGCTCCTCTTGGGAAGGCTTTATTCCAGGTCTCTCCAGCCCGCCCTGCACTCTTGGCTGTGTCAGTGCATCACTGCCTCGGGAGCCTGCCAGCCCTGCTTCCTTCTCACCTGCCTCCTGCAGCTGAACCAAGCCCTACTTCCTCTTGCCGAGTCTGCCTCCTTCACCTGTATGTGTGTCTTAGCCCGACAGCCTCTAACTGTGGGGTCCCATCCTGGCTCTGCTATTGTTCATCTAAAGAACTTTGGGAAAGCTAATTTTTTTTAAATTAATTATAATTGATTTACAATGTCCTGTTAATTTCTGCTATACAGCAAAGTGATCCAGGAGGCATACTTATTTTTTTGTTTGTTTGTTTGTGATTTTTTGTTTCTTTGTTTATTTTTTTAGAGCTGCGCTTGTGGTATATGAAGGTTCCCAGGCTAGGGGTCAAATGGGAGCCACAGCTGCCAGCCTACGGTACAGCCACAGCAACGCGGGATCCGAGCTGTGACTGTGACCTACATACACCACAGCCCACAGCAACCCGGATCCTTAACCCACTGAGCAAGGCCAGGGATCGAACCTGTACTCTCATGGATACTAGTCAGGTTCACCCTCGCTGAGTCACAATGGGAACTCCAGGTATGCTTTTACATACATTCTTTTTTTCTGTACTGTCCTCCATCAAGGGATTGGATATAGTTCCCTGTGCTATACAGCAGGACCTCAATGCTTATCTATACCAAATGCAGACGTTTGCACCTGCTAACCCCAAACTCCCAAGTCCATCCCACTCCCTCCCCCTGGGCAACAACAAGTCTGTTCTTCCGGTCCATGAGTTTGTTTCTCTTTTGTAGACAGGTTCATTTATGGTGTATGTTATATCTGGTATTTGTCATTCTCTTTCTGACTTTTATTTAAACCACCTCAAATCTTAGTTTCCTCATACAGTGGGGATCACCAGCAAGACCAATCTCGGAGCATGTTTTATGAAGATTAAAGGGCTGGTGCTTAGGATGGGGCTGTAGACTGTTGGTCCCCTCCCACCCAAATTCATATATTAAATCATAACACCTGATGGGATGGGATTAGGGGGTGTGGTCTTTGAGAGGGGCTTAGGTCATGAGGGTGAAGCTCTCATGAACAGGATTAGTGCCTTATAAAAGATACCCCGGGAAGTTCCCTTCCTTCTTCTGCCACATGAGGATATAGAAAAATTGCCTTTTAAAACCTGCCAGGCAGGTTATCATCCGATGGTGACCCGCCAGCTCACTGATCTTGGAATTCTCAGCCTCTAGAACTGTGGGAACTAAATGTTTGTTGTTTAAGCCACTCAGTCTATGGTATTTTTGTTCTAGCAGCCTGAACAAATTACAACTTAGCACAGTGCCTGGAAGGAATTAACTGCTCAGTACACATGTTAATTATTTGCTATTATATATGAAGGCTGTTTATTCATTGTGCATTCATCTTAGAAGCGTGCACTGATGATGAGGTCATTTCAAGTTTACCTCATGTGCATCCTTAAAGCAAACTTGGCTTTTGTACATAATTTGTATGGGTTTCTTCCTTGTGATCCAAGGAGGCTGACCAGCTAGACAGATAAGGCTCAGTCAAAGCACTCAGTGTTTTATTGGTGGAAGGAGTTGCTCTGGTCAACTGATGCCTGGCCATGGAAACGTGTTGAATAAGTCGGTCAAGATGGGAAGCATCCGTCTACGGGAAGGACAGGTGTGAATGGTGTAGGAAGAACAATGTTTTGTCAGACTGACAGGTGCCAGCTCTAGTGTTGAAGAAACTTGTTCTTGCTGCTGAGAGAATGTAGCCCAGAAGCCCCCCTTTGGGGCTACATTTGGTCACAATGGCAGGACAGCCTCTCTTACACTGTGTCCGGGTAAGAGCCTTCCACGTTTGCCCTTGAGATTTTTTCCTTCATAAAGTTGCATTCCCAAACCAACAGCTCCAGCTCCCATGGTGTAAAGCAGCATCATAAATTCATTAGTGCTTCCTACTGTGCCTGTACTTAGATCCGACTCTCACAGCTTGGGGCGCACGAAATACTCAACAGATTTTCAAACCCATCAATCTGATCATATAACAGATGGAGACATGACAGTTAGAGAGGAAAGAAGAACAGTGCACACCTAGAAAGATATCCACAAACACACACACACTCTGCTCCAAAGACTGAAGTTCTTATATTATCAGATATTCCCCTAGAGGGTATCTCTCTCCATCTCTTTTTCACACACACACACACACACACACCCTCTGCTCTTCCCATAACTGACTCCTTCTCATTATTCAGGTCTCAAACATCACCCACTCACAGCACAATCCTCATCCTCAGGCACCATCTAAATCACTCTCCTTCTCACCTCTCTCCTTCTCTTTGTTCATTTCCTAAGGCTTATCATTTTCCGACATTATCTTGTTTATGTGTGCATTTTCTTGTGTGTTGTCTGTCCTGAAGAGGCAAGCTCCCAAGAAGGAAGACAGTTTGGCACTTCTGTATCCTGCTGAGTCCCTGGCACCCCACATGGTGCCTAAGATTGAGACATAGGTCTCAATCAATATTTGCCCAAGGATGGAAGATATAAAGGAAGGGAAGAAAAGAAAAGGCATGATTGGAGACAAGAGAAGGAGGAATAAAGGAAAGGAGGAAGGTGGAAGGAAAGAATGAAGGATGGAAGGAAGGATGGAAGGGAGGATGGAAGGGAGGGTGGAAGGACGGATGGAAGGACGGATGGAAGGGAGGATGGAAGGATGGATGGAAGGACGGATGGAAGGACGGATGGAAGGGAGGATGGAAGGACGGGTGGAAGGACAGATGGAAGGACGGGTGGAAGGACAGATGGAAGGACGGATGGAAGGACGGATGGAAGGACGGATGGAAGGGAGGATGGAAGGATGGATGGAAGGACGGATGGAAGGGAGGATGGAAGGACGGGTGGAAGGACAGATGGAAGGACGGATGGAAGGGAGGATGGAAGGATGGATGGAAGGACGGATGGAAGGACGGATGGAAGGGAGGATGGAAGGATGGATGGAAGGACGGATGGAAGGACGGATGGAAGGGAGGATGGAAGGATGGATGGAAGGACGGGTGGAAGGGAGGATGGAAGGACGGGTGGAAGGGAGGATGGAAGGACGGGTGGAAGGGAGGATGGAAGGACGGGTGGAAGGACAGATGGAAGGACGGATGGAAGGGAGGATGGAAGAATGGATGGAAGGACGGATGGAAGGACGGATGGAAGGGAGGATGGAAGGATGGATGGAAGGACGGGTGGAAGGGAGGATGGAAGGATGGATGGAAGGACGGGTGGAAGGACGGATGGAAGGACGGGTGGAAGGGAGGATGGAAGGACGGTGGAAGGGAGGAAGGAAGGGAGGGAGGAAAAAAAAGATGGAAATATAAGAAAATGTGCCCAAATTGAGGCATAGAATTACACCCAATAGCTTTCCTAACACACCTCCTATTGAGGATTGAGAAGTAAAGACTGACTTATACATAAAGCCCACTTAGTAACTCCACCTAAACTTTAACTATTGTTATTGTCATTATTACTGTCATAAAATTCATCTGCTTAAACCCACTTAATAATACCTCATTTTTTTTTTTTTTGTCTTTTTGTCTTCTTGCCTTTTCTAGGGCTGCTCTCGCAGCACATGGAGGTTCCCAGGCTAGGGGTCTAAACAGAGCTGGAGCCGCCGGCCTACACCACAGCCACAGCAACGCGGGATCTGAGCCGCATCTGCGACCCACACCACAGCTCACGGCAACGCCGGACCCTTCACCCACTGAGCAAGGCCATGGATCGAACCTGCAACCTCATGGTTCCTAGTGGGACTCGTTAACCACTGAGCCACACCGGGAACTCCTTAATAATATCTCATTCTATTAAAAAAAAATCTTACCTTCTTTTAAGGATTTACATGGATCTGTGTGATGTGTCCTCTAAACTCAATCCCATTTCGTCCAGGTCCCAGCAACACTGGCCTACTTTCTGTCCCCACCCACTCCAAATCTCTTCCCTCCTGGAGTTGCTTTTCCCTCATCCTGCAATGGTCTTGCTCCAGATCTCGGAGGGCTGGCTTTTTCCATCCTTCAGGTCTGATGGTCAATGACTGGCTTTGGGCTATTAGGAAAGCCACTAGCCACATGGAGCTATTAACATTTACATTCATTCAAATTAAATTGAATTAAAGATTCAGTTTCTCAGTGCCAGGAGCCACACTTTGAGGGCTCAATAACTACAAGTGGCCAATGGCTACTGCGGTGGAGATGCAGATCTAATCTGGTCCATTATTGTATCATGTATATTCCATTATCTTATCATGTTCTATTGGATAGCACTGGCCTGGTCCATCAGCTATGATTTTTGTGACATCTGTATGCCACTTAAAATTCATCTTTCAGGAGTTTCCTGGTGGTTCAGCTGGTTAAGGATCCAGCATTGTCCCTGCTGTGGCTCTGGTCATTGCTATAGCTTGGATTTGATCCCTGGCGTGGGAACCTCCACACACCGTGGGTGCAGCCAAAAAAAACAAAAAAAACACAAAAAAGTCATCTCTCAGAGGCTTTCTCTGATCATTCTACCAAAACGCATGCCACTCTTCATCCCATTTTTCTGCTTTCTCTTCCTCTTCACCCTTGGCGGCACTGATTAAGATTTGGAATTATGGAGTTCCCGTCGTGGCGCAGTGGTTAACGAATCCGACTAGGAACCATGAGGTTGCGGGTTCCGTCCCTGCGCTTGCTCAGTGGGTTAACGATCCGGCGTTGCCATGAGCTGTGGTGTAGGTTGCAGACGCGGCTCGGATCCTGCATTGCTGTGGCTCTGGCGTAGGCTGGTGGCTACAGCTCCGATTGGACCCCTAGCCTGGGAACCTCCATATGCCGCAGGAGCGGCCCAAGAAATAGCAACAACAACAACAACAAAAAGACAAAAAAAAAAAAAAAGATTTGGAATTATCCATCTGGTTTTACTTACTGGAATTATCTGCTTTCACTTATCAAATTCTGATGGCCATTCTACTTGGAAGTGAACTCTACAATGGCAGAACTTTGTCTTATTCACCAGGTTTTAAATCTATCTCTAATAGAGCATGGTACTTAATAAATGACAATGGGTAAATGAATGACTCCCCCTGGAGGTTCACATTCACATTTTTACACACATATACACACTCCTTTCATACATGCATATAGCAGGACAAAGGAAGAGATGTAAGTTCTAAGCTGGAGAGAAGGTAGACAAGGCGGAATGCTAAGAGTTCCCGCTGTGGCTCAGTGGGTTAAGAATCCAACTAGTATCCATGAGGAGGCAAGGTGTGATCCCTGGCCTCGCTCAGTGGGTTAAGGATCTGGTGTTGCTGCAAGCTGCCGTGTAAGTCTTGGATGCGGCTCAGATCTGGCGTTGCTGTGGCTCTTCGACCCCTAGCCTGGGAACTTCCATATGCTGCAGGTGTAGCCCTGGGAAAAAAAAAAAAAGGCTGAGAGCTGATTCTTACTCTTGCCCAGCCCAGCCCAACCCACTTCACAGAGACGCTACACATTTATTATTATTATTATTATTATTATTATTATTCTGCTTTTTAGGGCCTCACCCACAGCATGTGGAAGTTCCCGGACTAGGGAATAGGAGCGGTCACCTCTGGCCTACGCCACAGCCACAGCAACAGAGCAACATGGGATCCGAGCCATTTCTGCAACCTACACCACAGCCACAGCAATGCGGGATCCGAGCTGCGTCTGTGACCTACACCACAGCTCACAGCAAAGCTGGATCCTTAACCCCTGAGTGAGGCCAGGGATCGAACCCGCATCCTCATGGCTCCTAGTCGGATTCGTTTCCTCTGTGCCACAATGGGAACTCCTGAGGCTCTCTACACATCTTGCCAGACTTCTCCAGGTCTGGACTCAGGGTCCTAGTCAGGTTTGAGCACCCAGGAGAAGGAGCTTTGGGAATGATCCAAGTCTAGGACATGGGGTCTGTGCTGCCAGCTGGCCGGGGGCACACGCAAAGTCACAGCCTTGCTGCACATCTGATTGACTGCCCACAACTTCTTGCCCTCACATCTATCCACCGTAACCTGCAGTCATTACACTCACATGTCAAGAAAGCGGCCCTTTGGGAGAGGGTTTTGGGGGGAGTCAATATTCTCTGGCCATTCTCCTTTGATGCTTCTCTCTAGAGCATCTATCTCACAACTGAGTGGGCAAAGTAAGATGCTGCTTTTGCTGAAAGATCCCAGGGAAGCAGGACACTGCCCCCAGGTGCCTGTGGATCTTATCTTCTGCCTGGACTCGCTCTGCCTGGTCTGTAGAATGGTTTGTCCCATTCCTGAGCTCAGCACACATTTGATGAGTTGCGGTGGGACACAGTCTTCCTTTTACTTGGCAACCTCTGTGGACCAATTCTTTTTTTTTTTTTTTTGTTCTTCTTTTCTTTTGAGGGCTGCCCCCACGGCCTATGGAACGTCCCAGGCTAGGGGTCGAATTGGAGCTACAGTTGCCCGCCTACACCACAACCACACCAACATGGGATCCGAGCCACCTCTGCGACCTACACCGCAGCTCAGGGCAACGTCAGATCCTTAACCCACTGAGTGAGGCCAGGGATTGAACCTGCAACCTCATGGTTCCTAGCTGGAATGTTTCCACTGTGCCACAGTGGAAACTCCTCACATCTCATTTTTTAAAAACTATTTTTTTAATTAAAAAAATTTTAAATTACAGTTGATTTACACTATCCTGTTAGTTGCAGGCATACAACACAGTGATTCATCTCTTTCTCTCTCTCTATTATGTTCTAGAGATAGAGATACATCTGTTCATTTTTTGTTTGTTTGTTTTGTTTTTTTGTCTTTTTAGGGCTACATCCGCAGCATATGGAGGTTCCCAGGGTAGGGGTTGAATCGGAGCTACAGCTGCAAGCCTACACCACAGCCACAGCCATGCCAGATCCAAGCCACCTCCGCGACCTATATCGCAGCTCACGGCAATGCCAGATCCTTCACCCAGTGAGCAAGGCCAGGGATCGAACCCACAACCTCATGGTTCCTAGTCGGATTTGTTTCTGCTGCGCCGCAACGGGAACGCCTATCTGTTCTTTTTCAGAATCTTTCCCTTATGGGTTATTACAAAAAATTGAGTGTATTTCCCTGTGCTATATACAATAGGTCCTTGTTGGTTAACTCTTTGATATATGGCACCGTATATATGCTAATTCCAACCTCCTAATTGGTCCCTCTCTCGACCCACCACATCGCATTTTTCAATGAATGTTGCATTTTATGGTAAATGCAAATCACTGTTTATTTAGCCATTTCCTCATAGTCTTTGGATTTTCATCAACTCCTAAAACAAAGAGTTCCCATCGTGGCACAGCGGAAATGAATCCAACTAGCATCCGTGAGGATACGGGTTCAATCCCTGGCCTCATTCTGTGAGTTGGGGGATCCAGCGGTGCTGTGAGCTGTGGTGTAGGTCACAGAGGCGGGCTCGGATCCTGCACTGCTGTGACTGTGGTGTAGACCGGCAGCTGTGGCTCTGATTCAATCCCTAGCCTGGGAACTTCCATATACTTCAGGTACGGCCCTAAAAAGCAAAAAAAAAAAAAAAAAAAACAAGAAAGAAAAGAAAAGAAAAGAAAAATTCCTATTTCGATAAACAATGTTGAAGTGAGCCCTGCTGCACGTGTCTCTCTTTGTATGTACTTGTTTGAGAATTTCCCAGGTTGGGTGGTTGAGTCATGATGAGGGTTGGTGTCTACAGATCTTAATGGATACTGGCACACTGCCCTCTGTGGTGGTCAAGCCAAATTACACTCCCACTCATAATAAGTGACCCATGTCCCCTCACATGTCTCATTTATTTATTTATTTATTTATTTATTGGTCTTTTTAGGGCCACACCCGCAGCATATGGAGATTCACAGGCTGGGGTCTAACTAGAGCCTACAGGTGCCGGCCTACACCACAGCCCCAGCAACACCCGATCTGAGCCACATCTGCCACCCACACCACAGCTCACGGCAATACCGGAGCCTTAACCCACTGAGCGAGGCCAGGGATCGAACCCACAACCTCATGGTTCCTAGTCGGATTTGTTTCTGCTGCGCCACATGGGAACTCCCTCTCACAGGTCTTAATGATACTCTTTATTTCCACCAATCTGGTGTCTAATAACCATCCTTTAGGACTCAGCCCCCTTGTCCTGTTTTCCCCAGGGAGACAAATTACTTCCCTGCTCTGGCCTCTGCTGCCTGGTCTATTTGTGCTATTGACCTATCGTGCCATAGGGCACGTATGTATTTTTATTATTTATTTTTTGTCTTTTTGCCTTTCCTAGTGTAGCTCCCATGGCATGCGGAGGTTCCCAGGCTAGGGGTCTAATCGGAGCTGTAGCCACCGGCCTACGCCAGAGCCACAGCAACGCAGGATCCGAGCCGTGTCTGCAACCTACACCACAGCTCATGGCAACACCGGATCCTTCACCCACGGAGCAAGGCCAGGGATCGAACCCACCACCTCATGGTTCCTAGTTGGATTCCTTAACTACTGAGCCACAACAGGAACTCCAGGGCACATATGTATTGCCTTGTCTTCTTTATCAGATTCTGAGCAACTTGGGAAAAAGGCCAAAATAGTCTCCCAGGAAAAGTTTGCTTGGTTGGACCAGATGAACCCCCTGCTTTTCCCAGATGCCATACTATGTCTTTGCCAGGAATTCTTGTACCCCTGGCACACCAGGCACAGGTGGAGTATCATGTGAACTTCTGACATTGAGAAATACGATGGGAAAATAATTCTAGGCAGAAATGAATGTGATGGAGTACAACTGAGCAGAAATAGAGGAGGAACGAAACTCGAATGAAGAGCCTGCTGGCAAGAATAAGTGTTAGCCAGGCTCTGGTGACCCCCGCATTCCAGCACCTTGGTAAAGAATATTGTACTCTGGCCACCGTCCTGCCCTGTGCTCCCTGGACTCTATGCTTTAGCCTCTTAGAACTTCTTCCCATTTCCCAGATACAACAGATTTTTCATGTCTTATATTTTGCACATGATGTTCCAGGTTCCCGAAATGCCCTTCCCTTCCTGCCCAGTGTCTGGGCGGGTCTTTGTTCATGGCACACCTGATCCAATGGACTCCTCCTCTGGGCAGCTTCCCTGGAGTGAAGCTTTCAACAATCTCAAATATTCCCAGATAGCCTTATGAACCCATCCACCCACAAGGGAACAAGAAGATTCGATTTATTACAGAGATCGCCTAAAGACTAAAGAAAAAACAACAACAAAAAACCACTCTCCTGATTTTTGGTTAGTGTGTATGTGTCTATCATAAGTTGCATTTCTAAACAATACACTGTTTCATTTCGTTGTTTTTTTTTTAATGACATAACACAGTATTTAGTCTTTTGTTCAATTTTTATTTTTTTGTCTTTGTTAAGGCCACACCTGCAGCATGTGGAGGTTCCCAGGCCAGGGGTCGAATCAGAGGCACAGCTGCCCCGCCTACTCCATGGCCACAGCAACACAGGATCTGAGCCACATCTGAGACACACACCACAGCACACGGCAATACTGGATCCTTAACCCACTGAGTGAGGCCAGGGATTGAACCCGCATCTTCATGGATCCTAGTCAGATTTGCCAACTGGTGAGCTATGACGTGAACTCATGTTCAATTTTTAAAAATTAAACAGTATCTTTGTAAAATCTATTCATGCCATGACATTCAGAGTTGGTCAATCCATTTTCACTGCTGTATAGTATTCCAATATGTGGACATGGCATTATCCATTTTTCTCATGATGACACTGGGGTTGTTGCTAGACTTTTTTTTTTTAAATAAACAATGGTGTTATGTAAATCCTTGTGCATGCCTCTTGATATAAAGGGGAAGAATCTCTCTTAGGTATTTTCCACACAGTGGAAATGCTCTGAGGCACTCATCCTTATAAGATGATCGCACTGAAGTTATAATCTACCCACCTGTGCGTAAGAACCCCACATTCATCCTCCTTGTGGCTTAATGTGTGGTACTGTCAATTTAAATTTCTCTGCACTTGAGAGGCCTTGTTTATGTACTGATGGTTTATGTTTCTTCCTGTGTGAAATATCTGTATCATTTATCCATTTTTTTTATATTGGATTGTCTTTTTTTTTTTTTTGGTAGGAGTTCTTTCTATATTTTGGGTATACTACTCCTTTCTCTGTTATGTAAATTGCAAATATCTTCTCCCAGTTGGTGTCTTAACTTGTGACCTTCTTTATGTGTCTTTTGATGGCCCAAAGTTTTATTATTATTATTATTATTATTATTATTATTATTCATATTTAGGGCTGCACCTGTGGCATATGGAAGTTTCCAGGCTAGGGGTCGAATTGGAGCTGCAGCTGCCAGCCTATGCCACAGCCATGGCAAGACAAGATACAGGCTGCCTCTGTGACCTATGCCACAGCTTGCGGCAATGCCAGATCCTTAATGCAAGAGGCCAGGGATCGAATCCTCATTGTCACGGACTCTATGCCAGGCTCCTTAACCTACTGAGCCACAACGAGAACTCCAGGGTGGAGAAATATTTGAGTGTCAACAATATATACAGATGGTATACACTAAAGCATATACCAAGATGCGAAAAGGCTCCAGATAATTTTACATTGATCTCAGGGGCTGGAGGTGTAGGCAGATGGATGTGCCAGGAGATAAGCCTGGGAGAGCAGGTGTCTCCAGATGGACCAGACATTTCTTCCCCCAGCTGTGCACCAATTCTGCATCCCAAATCTGGGATGCGCTGCCAGGGAACCAGCGCCATGCCCAGTTCCCTCCACCCCTCTCTTCCTTCACCCCTAGACAAATTACTAGCACTGGCTAATGTTTGCTCTGGCTCATAAATGCATAATGCCTACCACACAAACCTCAACTGCCTGTAATCGAGACTCACGCACATGCAGAAAAGATTGTGTGCGTGGAAGATATAAATGACGCCGTCGCCTGGGGTTGCTGCAGGAAACGGGGCCACTGACATGGAAATTGCATTCTGCATTTACTACCTAAACAGCCTGCCTCCCTTTGCCGCCCTGGAAGGTAAAGGGAATGAGCTGTAAATATTTTACAGTTGGTAATTTGCGGGAGTAAATCACAGTTCGTTTTGCCAGGGAGTGCATGGCGGGAGCGGAGTTTCTTTTTCTTCTAGGGGTTATTTGTGATGTCATCTTCCTGGTTTTCATCCTGCATTTAATTTAGCCCTCAGCATGTTTCTATCTTTGTAGCGGGAGTGATGCCGTGTCTCTTGGATGGACTGGAGCAGTGGGGTAGGGTGGGGCGGGGAAGGGAGGCAGAATTCCTGTAGATGCTCCAAGCCTGAGCCCACTGGGTACCAACGTGCTTCACCCGGCCATTTTTTCATTCACTTGCTAAGCCATTTCTGATTAATCACTGTATATCAGATAGCTGCTGAGTCCTGGAAGAAGAAGATCAATATTACCCATCCCTATCAAGGAATTCACAGCCTATTTGGGAAATTCCTAATAATACCTAAAACATACTCATACCAATGACTGTTCAATATTAATATTTATTGAGATTCCCAAGTGCTTAACAAGATTAAACCCATTGAACCCTGTGAACAATCCTCTGGGGTAAAAATGACTTTTTTGTTTGTTTGTTTTTATTTTTTAGGGCCACACAGGCAGCATGTGGAGGTTCCCAGGCTAGGGGTCAAATCAGAGCTATAACCTCGGGCCAACACCACAGCTCAAGGCAACACCGGATCCTTAACCCACCAAGGGAGGCCAAGGATTGAACCTGCATCCTCGTGGATGCCAGTCAGATTTGTTTCTGCTGAGCCGTGATGGGAACTCCTGAAAATTACTTTCATCCCTATTTTACAGATAAGGAAACTGAGGGACAGGGTTGTTCGAGGTCACACAACTGGCAGGATTCCACTACAATAGCTCCTTTGACCCCATCCATGCTACCTTTTGATAGGTGAACAAGCAAGAGGAAGAGGGTTAATTCTGATGAAGTATCTATCCCATTGGCTTTATGATCTGTGTGTGGTGGTGACTTCTACAAAAAATCCTTTAATTTCCAGTTCTGGAAAATAAGCGCTATGATTTTTACGAAAAAAGTAGGCTCAGAGAGTGACCCACCCAAAGATACCCAAATAGCATGTCCCCAGGCGGCGATTCGAAGCCAGAATCTTCTGACTCTATACCAAGCTCTTTCCATGCTGCGGTGCAATGAGGGTAGATGCAGACAAAGATATCTTAACAGAGAATAACAAACCCCTGGGCATCTGGGAGGTGAAAAGGGGGCAGTTAGTCTAAGTGATGAAGATGATAAAGAAGATTTCAGATAAGCAAGGGTTGTAAAGGCAACAGAGCTGCTGAAATATCACCACCGATGATTTGTTTGCCTAAGTTCTTACAGGAGGGTGTCAAGTCCTTCTGCATCCAGCAGAGGAGGAGAGATGCAGGGAGGTGGCACAGGAGAGGCTCAGGAACTGATGCCATGAAGTCTTCCCTCCTCTCCCCATCTGGGCTTGGAGGTAGGCACGTGAAGAGAGGTACCTGGTTCTACTTTCTTCTGCTCACGTTTTTGCTATTTCCAAGGAAGGCACTTTTCCTGCCACCATTGTGAATATTCCCAAAGCTGCTCAAAGGCAGGGGCTAAACATGCTGTTTATTCTAAGTGGAGGGTTGGTCTGAGCTACATGATCATGCATGATGCCCCTTTGGGTTATTTAAACCTCACACCCTTCAATGTTGAGCTCTTGGCTTTTCCTTCGAGTTGTATGCATGCTTTGGGCTCCATTATTTAGAACACTGGTTAGCAACAAGAAACGTTTCCAGACAACTATTATAAGGGAGGCATTTATTCAAAGGATATATGAGGTGACTCATAAGGAAGAGTCTGTGAATGGGCTTAGAAAGGGTAGGCTATACGGGAGCTGGGAACACAGGCTGCCGGGGCCACCAAAGGGATGGGTCAGAGTCAACGGTCTTTGTTTTCTCCTTCATTTAATTTGTCTTTTGTTCCTTATTTATCCCTTCTTCTTCTTCATCTTCATCTCCATCTCCTTCCTCTCCTTCCTCTTCCTTCTCCTCCCCCACCTTCTTCTCTTCCTTCCTTCTCTCCCTCTTCTTCTCCTTTTCCAAACCACTCTACTAAAAATCAAAAGTCCTGGCAGAAAACATCTGATTGGTTTACTTTATTATCCAAGTGAGAGACAGTCCCAAACTCCACAGAGTGGGACAGAGGCGATGCCCTGAGTATACATGGGGGCCCTTTAAAGCAGAAGACCAGGTCAGAGGTGGCATCCGAAAAGGGATGCAGAAGGAGTGAGAGGATGGCAGAGGAAACACCACTGCAAAAAAGTTCCGGGGTATCCAAGGATCAGGGAGCCAGGGGCCAGGGTAACTAGAAAGAAGTGTGAGACTGGGAGAGCAGGAGGAAATTAGGGCAGAAAAGCAGCCAGGGTTGGATAATGTAGAGCTTCGAGGCCACTGTAAGAATTCTGGATTTTATCTTGTAATGAGATGGGAACCCATGGATGGTTTTGAGGGGAAAGACATGGCCAGCCTTATACATTTGGAAGATTGCGATGCTTGATGTGTGGAGAAGAGACTCTAGGGGGTAAGTGTTGAAGGAAGACCAATTAGGAGGCTACTTGAAATCATTACAGTGAGAGGCGATGATCTGGACCAAGGCAAGTGGGATGGGGACATGATGACAGCCTGATGACAAGAGCATGGGCCTGTAAACTGAACTGAAGGCGTGAGAGAAAGACAAGAAACAAGGATGACCCCAAGGTTGCTGTGCTGTGTAAAAGGAAGAACAGAGCCAAGGCTTTCTGTGAAGAGGAAGACTCATCAAGAAGCAAGGTCTGGGGAGTTGAAAAACAAGAAAAGACTTTGCTTTTGGACTCGTTCACTTGGAGATGCTTCTTAGACAGCCAAGTGGGACTGTTGAAAAGGCAGCTGGAATTACAAGTTGAGAGTTAATAAGTCTGGATTGAGAGCTGTCCACTGAAGATCAGGAGACAAGAGGTGTTGATAGCCTTGAAAGTGGCTGAGCTCAGAAAAGGAGTGGGTGAAAATAGAGAAAATGCCTGAGACCCGTGTCCTGGGTTCTCCCTGAGCCCCGAATGAGAGAGCTTCCACAAAAGGAATCTGCTGATCCTTTAACACGTGGCACCAGCACAGAATGGTCATGTTTCAGTCACTTACTAGAGTCAGAAGAGTGAGTCTAAGGTGACGTCAACTTTCTGGCCCATTGTCTTTTCTCAACCCCATGCCCATCACAAACAGTTCAAGCCTAGGGATACAGTAGAGACTGGGATGGGTTGGTGGGAGAGAGGCTGGGTACCCAAGCTTCCGGGAGGGCAGTCTGCTCCCTGACATACTTAGATAGTGTAGCCAAGCAGGACCCTGGGAAGTCTTCCCAGAGTGGCCCCCCACTCATGTCCTCCACCTGCATTTTTATCTCTAGAAAAACTTTAGTCAAAGAATCCATTTAATCAGAGAAGTGAGAAAATACAGAGAAAAAGGAAAACTGTCAAGCAAGACAGAATGATAAGAGTTTAGCCATTCAACGAAGTCAAGGACCTTTAGTTCCTTCTTC
This sequence comes from Sus scrofa, assembly GCF_054392235.1. Classification (NCBI taxonomy): domain Eukaryota; kingdom Metazoa; phylum Chordata; class Mammalia; order Artiodactyla; family Suidae; genus Sus; species Sus scrofa. Next base: position 20,451,764 of record NC_139385.1, read on the forward strand.
TTCAAGGACTATAGATAATAGTCTGAGCTATGTCCTTGGAGTTGCTTTGCAGGTACTGAAGGGTCCCCCCTCTCCCCCAGCCACCCCACTGCACCAGGTAGAAAAAGTCAACTGCATGCTGTCCACAAGCACATAGACCCCAGACCAGTTGGAACCAGAAGGGTGAAGATGCTGACTCCCAGTGACCTCACTACTCACCAGTCAGGAAAATGTCCATGAGCTGAACACACCCTGCTCCTCAAACACTGTAAGACTTCTCACTAACCCCTCCAGCGGGGGGCATGGTCCTTGAGGCACTAGCTTGCTGGGTTCTCCTCTTTGGCAATTACAGCTACTTTTTCTATTTCCTCCAACTCTGTCTCCAAGTTCTATTTGGCATAGGTGTACAGAGGCAGCTGAGATTTTGGCAGCCATAGGATGACTGGTAGTAGTACCAGAGGAAGGGAGGCCTTCCAACAAGATAATGCCAAGGTCTTAGATGATGCCTTAACTGAAGCCTGTTTGTCTAAACCAACTTCTCTTAATGAGCAGCCCACCTAGTGGTCAGGCATGAAACTCCCACTTCCTCTGAGGAGTTCTACATCTAGTCAAATATATATATATATAAATATTTAAAGTACATTTAGGGCATTTTAAAGACCTAAACAAATATGTTTAAAAGCATTCCAGTTGAGCTTTGTATTTGCAGTGTGTATGTGTGTGTATATATTTATCAAATTTGCACGTTTTATGAAAGATGGGCTTTCTCTGTATTGGCGTGGGCGTTGTCTTATATTTTATCTACTTTCAACCCCTTTAAGTAGTTTTTAATGCCACTGTTAGAAACCCATGTTTGAAACTTTGGTTTCAGGGATAAAAAGAATAGGATATGCAAATGGACGTGAAACATTCAAGGGTATTGCATTTTAGAAAATGTGGTCGTTAAGTGAATTTATTGCTTGGCAAAATAGCGTCAGGCTAATTAAGCTGAGAAAGTTTGGATTAACCGTGTACCCAAAGACGCATCCATGGAGATCAAATAAAGTGGCCAGACAGATTCATTTGAAGGAATAAAGTCAATGCACTTGTAGAGAAAAATCCTTGGGGAAGCAGGAGGTGGGCTGGATAGAAAAGTACTTCCCAGCCAGGATGGCCAGGGTAATGCTGTCTGTCCTAGGAGGGCAGTAGAGGCCCGGGGGGGGTGTCCCCCTCCCCTTCACAGCTTTCATGGCTATTCTGAGAGCTCCAGAGCAAGATCTTTTCCTTCCTTAGGAGTTGTGATTCCATGAGAAGAAAACTGAGTGGGCATCACACGGCTCCAAGTTCAGATCTGGACCCTCCAACTTATAAACGGTAACAATGATGGTTCTCTTGCCATTTACTTTATGTCTTAGGCTTCATTTTCCTCCCTGATGATGGTGATGATAATGTCTTCTTTACCCCACGTGGTGATGACTCAGTAAGGCCGTTATATAAACATCCCCAACTCTGAGTAGCAGAGTTAAGGTTGGTAACTCCTCAAAGTCCTTCTCCAGGACAGATAACCAGATTGCATTTCCCAGCCTCCCTTCTAGTTGAATATGGTCATGTGATTGAGTTCTGGCCAACAGAACATGAGCTCAAATGATGAGTTCACTCCCAGATCTGCCCCATAAAAATTTTCCACTCATGATTCCCAGCTTCTTTCTTCTTCCACCTGCTGGATGTTGACATCCAGACAGGTCTTAGAAGCTATGTGTTTACAATGTCAGAGCCTATATCAGCCTGGATTCCTGAGTCACTGTGTGGAGGAATCCTTTTCTCCTCGTGCCCAATGATCTGCAAGCCCTTGGCGATTTATGTGAGTAAAAAGATAAACTCCTACTGTATTAGCCTGCCCAAACTGAAATAGACAGAAACTGACACACTGAGTAAATGAAAAAAAACCCAGAGAGAGTAAATCACCAAACATTATACAACAGAGACAGCAGCTGGACATGAAGTATTGTTGGATGGAGGTGGGATGTATTTGTTTTATATGTACCAGATCTTGAATGGGATAATGAGCCTCATGCCGCCCAAGGGACAGCTGTTTCAAGGAATGGTATTTTACTTGGCATGATTTGTTACCATGTGAGGAAATGGCTAGGAAGAAAATGGTAACAGCAGAAGAGAAAGAAAGAAAAACAAATGGTGGTGGGACTGATGAGAAACCCTGAGGCTTTTCCTTGTAGCAACATGGAGAATTCAAAGAACCACCTTTGGTGAGTCTGTAGGATTCACGACAAATGCCCCAGCAGGTAGGTAATATCAGAACTCAGGACCCTGGGCGATGGTGATGCCAAGTCCCTTGGAGGCCTTCTTGATAAGAAAAATCCTTGCTAGACTGAGCCAAGAGACCTTACAAACACTGGATGTTAGCCTGACTTTAGGCTTTTAATTGCCATAGGCTACTTATGGAATGGTTACATTGACCTGAATCGAACCACTATCTATAAATTAAGAGTGCTTGTAGGTGGGATATGCTTTTGTATCACACAACTTTTTTCTCATGTCCTTGGAAGAAGGGAAATGATACCAAAAAAAAAAAAAAAAAATTAATACTTTCCCGAAACAACCCATGTTATTGTGCTAGAGCCTTCTGATTGGGGTCAGAGAGGAATCTCTTGTCTGTTAAGAGACTATAACCCTAGAGTTCCCGTTGTGATGCAGTGGAAATGAACCATGAGGTTGCGGGTTTGATCCCTGGCCTCGCTCAGTGGGTTAAGGATCTGGCATTGCTGTGAGCTGTGGCGTAGGCCAGCAGCTGTGGCTCCAATCTGACCACTAGCCTGGGAACCTCCATATGCTGCAGGTATGGACCTAAAAAGCCGAGAGAGAGAGAGAGAGAGAGAGAGAGAGAGAGAGAGAGAGAGAGAGAGAGAGAGAGAGAGAGAGTAACCCTGAGACAGATATCAAAAGGAGATAGAGAAAAGATTGCAAACAAGGCAAAGGTTGGGGGGGGTTGACAATAACAAAAATAATATAGTTTCATTATTTGGTAAAGAAAAAAAGAAACCTGTGAGATCACAAAGTAAAAAAGCATATACCCAGCCTTCCATCCATCCATCCATCTATCCATCCTTCCCCTCATTCATCTATCTATGCATCCATTCCTGCATCCATTCCATATGCATTGATTGAGGACCATTGGTACCTAAATCCTATGCATAGAAATGCTCAAAGTATCAAGACAATGAACCAAGAATCCTAAGGAAAAGGAGAGGGACATACTGATGAGCAATATATGTAAACAAAGTCATGTTTAAGTTCATGCATTTATTCCCCAAGTGTTTACTGAGCACCGCCCAGGTCTTGGGCACTGGGATGGCAGACACATTCTGTGCCCCCCAAGGACCCTCCACTTCAGTGGTGACAAGGGGCATGATGGGACAGACCATGGGTGCAGGTAAGCACCTTACAAAGCAAAGAACTGAGAAGTCATAAATTTCAACAGAAGAGTAATCAGGAAAACTGCCTGGGACACGTGTAAGCTGAGATCTGAAGGAAGAGAAGCTAACCCCAAGAAAAGCCAGACAGTAGATTTCTAGTATACGGAGTTGCATGGGTTTGGGCCCTGAGTCAAGGGAATAAAAAGTGACTAACTGGCCACGACATAACTGGCAGGGGGAGGGTTATGATATGAGGCTGGAGAGGATAGCCAGGCCCAGGAGTTTGGGTTTCTACAGAAAGCCCTTTAAGTACAAGGATGCTTTGAAGTGGGTCAGTTGTGAAGAGTCCTCCCAAGCTCCGGGGGTGGGGGGTGGGGAAGGGACTCGAGCTGTGGGGGGATATAAGTGAGGAGCCTACATGAAGAGAAAGAGGGTAGCTTGGCTGGAGATGGGAGGAGGAGATGGGGGAGGCTGAGGGGCCTTGGAGACATACTGGAGTAAACAGCTCTGCTGACAGGCTGGACAAAAGCAGTGTGGGATGTGGTGACAGCAAGGACAATCCCCAGGCTTCAAGTGTCAAAAACTGGGCAGATGATGGTGCCATTTACAGAACTGGAGGATGGCCTCGTCCAGCCCTCATCTCCTGCCTTTAGCCCTGGATGAGCTAGGGAGTTCCTTCTGCCTCATCTACAAAGTGGGCATAATAATAGCTTCCTTAACTACCTCATAATACTATTAAGAGGATCTCAAGAGATAATGTGATAATAATGAAAACACTAATGCAGGCATTTATGGGACGAAAGAGGCTCTCCATGATGCCAGGTGGTGCTTCAAGTACCTTTTTTTAAAGATCTGTACTAATGATTCCAGTTGGGGTGGGGGAGATTTATGAGGCATGAAAACGAGGCAAGGGGACTAATTTTCAGAAGTCAGAGTGGAAAAGTATTCCTGTTACTATGTGGTTGTACCATGGACTGGGAGAGAGTGCACAAGAGTGACTCGAACATACCACCCTGAGCCCCACTGTTCTCAAAATCTGGGGCAACTAAGTCATCCTTAGATGCCTTGGGGAACCAAGAAGGCACCTGCTTAAGGGCACAGATCTGGAGGATCTGAGAGGGCCCCTGTCCCCAAAGCATGTGTGGTGAGGGTATCCAGACTTGTTCCAAAGAGGCTGCCATTCTGTGACCTTGAAGCAAGTACCCAACATGAAGTAATTACACCTGTTCATGCATGACACTGGGAGGATTAATGCCTTCAGGGCACCACTGTTATAAGAACAAGATGACGATACAATAGATGGAAAGGTCCTTCCCCCAGATACCCACTTGGCCCCTTCAGAGTTTCTGTCCTTTCTCCTTCTCAGGGACCTCCCCCTTCTCTTCTTTTCCAAAATAGAGATCGGATAATCCCTATGCCTTCTCCTCTTAAATCTTATCACCACTGTCTCCCGTTTTTGTTTATTTATTTACCATCTGCCTCCCTCACTAGAATGTAAGCTCCAGAAAGGTAGGAGCTTTGTCTAGTCTGCTCACTTCTCTGTCCTTTGGTACCTGGCTCATCATTGGCCCTCAGTGCATATTTGTTGACTGGATGAAGAAATGAATGTGAGTTAATTTCTCACGAAGATGACAGACACGGAGTGCATGTTGGAGTCCCCTCCTTTGACTCCCCCATTGACTGTGGGAGCAATGTTCCCTCCAGTCCAACTCAGACCTGTCCTTCATCTTGAGGTTTGAGTGCAGGATGGAGTCTGAATGCCTGGCTTCAAATCCTAGGTCTGCTGCATTCTAGATATTTGACTTGGGCTGATATTTAACCACTTCATATCAAGACCCTCCCGTCTTTCCTCTAACCATCGATCAATCCATCCTCATGCCCGTCTGTATCTTCATCCATCAACAATCACGTATCCAAACTTTCATCCATCCATCCTCATCATCCATCCAATGCTGATGCATTTGACAAACATCTACTGAACACCAGCTTTGTGCCAGATTCCATGCCACACCCTTCAGATCCCAAGATACCTAAATGTGATGCTGAATTTCATGGGTCAACTTGATTGGGCCATGGAGTGCCCAGGTATTTGAGTAAACATGATTTCTGGTGTGTCTCTGTTTCTGGATGAGATGAAACTTGACTTGGCAGACTGAGGTTGAAGCCCTTCCATCCATTAAAGGGCTGAATAGAACAAAAAGGCTTAATGAGAAAGGACCTTTTCTCTCTCTCCCCTACCCTCTCTCTGTCTGTCCATCTTCAAGCTTGGACATGGGCTTTCTGTCTTTGGACTTGGACTCTGACTAGAATTTATAGCATTGGTTTTCCTGGTGCTCAGGCCTCCGGACACAGACTGGAACTTACATTATTGGGTTTCCCGGGTCTCCAGCTTGCAGACTGCAGATCCTGGGACCTCTCAACCTCTCTAATGAGATGAGCCGATTCCTTAAAATAAACCTCAGTCTCTCCCTCCCTCCCCTTACCCTCCCTCTACTCTCTCAATAGATAAATAATCTCTTATTGGTGATGTTTCTCTGGAGGATCCAGACTAACACAATAAGCCAATGTTTCTGTTGCATGATCTAGAGCCAGGACCTGGAGCCTCTACCCCACCAGGTCTAGTAAATCATCTTCAGTTGTGATGCCTCAGCAGAATGGTGACTGGACAAAGAAAAGTGGGAGCCACGTTGCTCGGCTGTGGCCAATCTCCATTACTAACTTCATTTTGGCATCTCTTTAGGATATATCTGCCCTAACCTCCCTTTTGTGTCTGCATCTGGTTCATTAGCCCCCTCCCACAGTTGGCCTTTTTTTTTTTTTTCTTTTTTGTCTTTTTAGGGCCGAACCCACCAGATCCAAGCCGCGTGTGTGACCTAGACCACAGCCACAGCAACACCAGATCCAATCCATGTCTGCAACCTATACCACAGCTCATGGTACCACTGGATCCTTAACTAGCTGAGCAAGGTCAGGGATAGAACCTGCATCCTCATGAATGCTAGTCAGATTCACTTCCACTGAGCCACAAGGGAACTCCCCAGTTGGCCTTGCACACAGAGGTCCCCAGCAGCAGAGGAGAAACAAAGTCTGGTCATCATGGGATATCAAAGGTATCAGGAAACAAATGCCAAGGACCTGACAGATGGGCTTCAATAACAAAGAAAGGACAGAACTACAATTCAAAAAGATACATGCATCCATATGTTCATAACAGCACTATACACAATAGCCAAGACATGGAAACAACCTAAATGCCCATCAACAGATGAAAGGATTAAGAAGATTTGGCACATATACACCATGGAATACTACTCAGTCATACATAAAAAAGATTGAAGTAATGCCATTTGCAGCAATATATCCTTGCAACTACAGATGCAAACAGAGATTCTCATATTAAGTTAGGTAAGTCAGAAAGAGAAAGACAAATACTATATTGTATCACTTATATGTGGAATCAAAAATTTGGCACAAATGAACCTATCTACAAAACAGAAACAGACTCACAGACATGGAGAATGGACTTGTGGTTGCCAAGGGGGAGGAGGAAGGGAGTGGGATGGATATAGAATTTGGGGTTAATAGATGCAAACTATTACATTTAGAATAGATAAACAATGAGGTCCTACTGTATAGCACAGGGAACTGTTGTCCAATCTCTTGGGATAGAATATGATGGAGAATAGTATGAGAAAAAAATGTATGTATGTGTATGACTGGGTCACTTTGACGTACAGCAGAAATGGCACAACATTGTAACTCACCTATATTTTAATTAAATAAAAATAACAAAGAAAGGCTAGGAGCAGGTGACCAAGTTATCCTCTGCTACTTAAAAAAAAAAAAAAAAAAAAACAAAAAACCCAACATGTACTTGAATCTGATTGGACATAATTTACATCCAATAAGCATCCATTGACTCTTATGTGCCAGATCCTATGCTAGATTTCTTCAGTACATCTATTGATGAATCCACCCAACAACACACCTGATAACATGCATTAAATTCATAGAGGCTTAATATGACCATAGATCAAGGTAAGCCTTACAAGTGAAAAAAAAAAAAAAAAAAAAAAAACCACCTCCCACCATTCCCCATCCCTCTTCTTCTTTTTTTTTTTTTTTTTTGAATGATTTCTATTTTTTCCATTATAGCCCCTCTTCTTTATTAGGGGTTGCTTAATTATCTAGAAGGCATAGTGATTGAACTGTGAAGATATCTGCATACAGACATAGCCTTTGCCTCTTTCTTTGGTCTACCTTAGCAGTTCTCAAACTCTAATGCACCTAAGAAAAACTTTACAGGGTTGTATAATAAAACCTCATATACTGTGCTTTACAGGTGGTTTCAGGAATTCTCCAGGGTAATGTTGACTCTGTATCTTGAGTGAGCCCCATGTGCTCAGAAGCTATCCTAGTAAACCCGATTCCACTTCATCTTCCCAACATCAGCCCTCACAAGTCCCTTGATGAATCCTCAGGGCCGGGTGAGGGGGCCCAGGCTGGCAGAGGCTTTGCCAGCTCTTGCTGGCCTCATGCCACCCTCTTCCTATAACTCAGTGTTGCTGATTCTCTTCGTTGTTGCTGGGAGTTTGGGCATCTCAAAATTAAAATCCCTTATGACCATTTATGATGGCACACCCTTCAGATGGTGGGGCAAATCTTCCACAAGACTCCCGGGGGTCCCTAGGGGCAGGGGTTTCGACGTGGCAGTGTGGGATTCTCAGGTCACCTTTATGGAGCTCGTCGCTTTTATGGGTTTGGCTCCTTGGGTCTCATTCATTGGTTCTTGAGGACAATCCCCTTCCTGGGGGAAATTAGGTGCCCTCCCCCACCCCTCAGGTTCTTCTGCAGAATGAAGGGAATGGGGCATTGATTATGAATCTAGTTGCTTTTATGGGTTTGGCTCTTTGGGTCTCATTCATTGGTTCTTGAGGACAATCCCTTCCTGGGGGAAATTAGGTGCCCCCCACCCCACCCCGGCCTTGCAGGTTCTTCTGCAGAATGAAGGGAATGGGCCATTCTCTAGACAGGGCCCTGCAGGCTTTCTGTACCATCTTCCCCAAGGTCTTTCAGCCCATATGCCACAGCAAATCCTGTGTGGACACAGCCCAATAATTAATGACTTCCCCAGGATGGCTGAAAGAACCATGTTGGCAGGTGTCAAGTGATTTATTCAACTCTCCCTTTCAAAAAGAACTCTGGCTCTACAAACCGATTCCACACCAGTCCTGATCTTGCCTCGTTCTAGCTGTGTGAGCTTGGGAAAGTTTCTCAACGAATCTTGAGTCTTCTGTAGAGTTGTCCACAGGAGAGTTGTGAAAATTAGGGGAATGGAAAAGAAGGGTCAGATATTAAATGTCTATGATGCACCTGTTACTTCATATATATACTTTCATGGGAGGCCTATTAACAAAACTATGAAATTACAACTAGTATTAATGATAAGGGGGCTTGCCATCATAGCTCAGTGGAAACACATTTGATTAGCATCCATGAGGATGTAGGTTCCATCCCTGGCCTTGCTCAGTGGGTTAAGGATCTGGTGTTGCTGTGAGCTGTGGTGTAGGTCACAGACACAGCTTGGATCTGGCCTTGCGGTGGCTGTGGCATAGGCCAGTGGCTACAGCTCCGATTCCACCCCTAGCCTGGGAACCTTCATATGCTGCAGATGCAACCCTAAAAAGACCCCCCAAAATGATAAGTGTGAAAATGAATTACTTACAAGACTGGCACCAGGCCATCTATTCCTCATGCATTTTCTTATATGGCTCACAAGCCCCTATCAGGTGGGTAATGTTGTTTGTCTACAGGAAAAACTGAAGCACAGAGAGGTTAAGTGACTTGCTCCAAGTTGCACAGTCCAGAATCTGGGCACCCAGGACCCAAACTAACAAGTCACTGGCTCAAAAGGCCATGTGGGCTCTCCTGTCTCCTAGTATCATTGTTCCAGTCTTGCGGGTATGGAAATTAAAGCTGTGAGAGATAAAACAATCAGCCTCAAGTGGCATAGCTTGTAAATGGCAGATCTGAGGTCTGACCCCTGAAGCATGCTGCCTCTGGGATTACTGTGACCACAGGTGTCAAGGCCAGCAGCACTCAGCATACGTGAGCATCCTTGCTGCTTTCCTTCAGTGTCCTTGTCTTTCTATCTGTTCTTCATCTACTCTCTGCAGTGTCACTTGGCATGCTGTCCCTTTTCACAAACCTACCCTAACCTCTCTGGCTCCGGCATCAAGCCCTCCTCTTCTACCAGGCTTGACAGCAGACTGCAGAAGTCAGGCTGCATGCGCCCTCTATCAGGACTGTCAGGTGGTACCCAGCTCTGCTCTCTGCTGCCACAGGCTGGGAGCAGCCCTTCCACCTCTCAGCTGGAAGAAGTCAACCTTCACCATCTGGAGACGCAGACAGCTTCATTCTGATTTCTAAAGGCCTGTAGGTTGCCTCCTCATAGGCACTTTCTCTGGGAGATGCTGAGGGGTCTGGCTAAAGGCCCTCTAGGAGGAAGAGTGGGGCTGGGACCACCTTGTGACCCCTGCTCAGAAGAAGTCCTGCTGCTAGGGACATGCTTGCGTGGGTGTGTACACACATACACACACACACACATGCACAGAGCACACACACAGATATGCAGCCCCCACAGGAACCCTGGAGCAAGTCCCCAGGCAGGCAACAAACAAGGGGAGACAGGTCTTCTGGGCAGACTTTCATTCAGAGACAATTAAGCTTCTGCTATTGGTTTGTCTGGATGACACTATGAGAAAGCAGCCGGGTGGATTTTTGTGGAATTTGCAGGGTATACTTTGGATGGCTTGACATAAAATGCAACCTACATGGCCCAAGGAAAATTTAATACTGGGGGGTCCTCGTGGAGACCCCACATAGAAAGACAGTCTTTCTCCAGAGCAGTTGAAACAGAGGCAATGAGAGGCCCATGTGATGGCCAGTTAGAGGAGGCATGACACCTGCTCACATGTCAAGGATGGATAATATAAGCTTCTAGTCACCATCTGATCTGGAGCTCCTAATTGTAGGTGCTGGTTTGCAATGTGCAGCCTTGTCCATGGCAATCAAACATGCAAGCTCCTCCCTTGTGTGCTCATTGAACATAACTGACATGGTGTGTCTGGAGGATTTGTGCCTGAAATTAGAGTTGTGTGAATTCATCAGCCTCCCATTTACTCTATCTTCAGCCACTGCCATCACCAACCAACCAACCAACACAACAATGACCACCACCAAAGAGCCAATGCAAAGCAATCTATACTATCATCAACCACTACCACAACTAACCACACATCATGACAGCCAATCAATCATGAGAACCCACCAACATCACTACACAAAACCAGCCATCACCACAGCTGGTCACTCTCTCAACCAGCCATCCACTACAAGCAACAAGACAACTATCACGAACACACACAACAACCACAACCATAGTTAATCAAAGACCATCATAGCTAATCAGACATTTCAACCAACTTCCAACACAGCCAATCACCAGCACAACCAACCACCAAATGCCTTTATATTCAAGCAGCCACCACCACAACCCAACACTACCATCCCAACCAACCAACGGCTAACTCACCCAATAGCCACCACTATTAGCTAACTTGTATCTAGCTTTTACTATGTGTTAGGAACAGTGCTAAGTACTTCTTGTGGGTTGACTCATGTTATCCTACCCTAACCCAAGGGGATAGACATTACTGCTGCAGCTGTTATAGCCACTACTATGATGTTTCACTGTATTAGTTATACTGTATCATACTCTGATGCCGTGGTCATCACCACCAATGCAGAAGGTGTGATATAGAGAGGTTAAATAATTTGCTCAAGGTTACACAGATAGAAAAGGGCAGATTTGGAAACAGAATTCAGGCACTCTAGCTTGAAGCCAAACACTCAGCCACTAAATAAAATTATTCTGAATGACAGGGATCCTGTGCTAAGCACATCCCCCAGACATGCACTGCTGTCCCTCGGAAGGTCTTTCCATTTGACGGGGACATCTCTCGTCAACACCATGCTGGTGCTGAGCATTCTGCTAGTTTCTGGGAGAGGCAGCCCACCATGGGCCCTGGCTGACACTGCGAGCTCTTGCTGAGTGAACCAAACCACAAGACTGATCTGATGCTTCTCAGAGGCTGAACTGTTTCTATAGCTGGTCACACGGGCAACTTAGTAGGTCAAGGCAACCATAGTGGCTCCCAGGGACCTGCTGATTCCCAGGAGATGGGACAGCCTCGTTAATGCTTGCTTCTTATGGTATAGAGCCCCTGGCCTTGGTCCCTTGATGGTCAAACAGCACGGGCAGCATTTATTTGGGCCATCGTGTTGCCCATGGGACTCAGGAGCAAGAGGTAATGTACCATGTTGATGCTCCCACTATTTGTCATGCTTTGAGTAACAGATCATCCCACTCTGGTCCATGGAGTCTCCCCATCTACACTCAGGGTTGCTCCCTGCTGTCCCCTGTATGGCTGGGGTTTGTCCCTCATCGTAAATAATGGAGCTAAATACGAGGAAAATGGATGTGGTCTCACCCTTATGAGCTTTAAGTCTAATGAGAGGGACAGACACAAAATACAATAATTAAATCAATGTTAAATTGTAATAACGACAAATGGTGCAGAGATGATGCACGATAGATGGTAAAAGCCTATAATTTAGGGATTTGACCAAGTCAAATGGACAGAAAAGGCTCCCATGAAGAAGAGTTGCAGTTGGGCTGTAAACATTTTCAGGACCTTGGAGAAGGCCACACGCCTGAAGGGTTTTTATCTTTTTTCTTTTCTTTCTTTCTTTCTTTCTTTTTTTTTTTTTTTTTTTTTTTTTTGTCTTTTCTAGGGCCACACCCATGGCATATGGAAGTTCCCAGGCTAGGGGTCCAATCGGAGCTGTAGCCAGCAGCCTACACCACAGCCACAGCAACAGGAGATCCAAGCCGCATCTGTGACCTACACCACAGCTCGAGGCAACGCCAGATCCTTAGCCCACTGAGCTAGGCCAGGGATGGAACCAGAAACCCCGTGGTTTCTAGTCAGATTTGCTAACCACTGAGCCATGATGGGAATTCCCAAAGGGTTTTTATCCTTATGGGAAGAGAAACGGGACAGCGCTTCAGGGTTTTAAGTCATGGGGGATGTGAGAGATATAATCCGAATCATCTTATGTTTTTAAATCATCACTTTGACTTCTATGGGGAAAATGGTTTGGGGGGAGGCAGGATCATTGTGGAATAGATTGAAATGGGGGTGGCCGGGGCCAGTCGTCCAAGAAAGAGATGTCAGTAGCTTGGCCTCAGGTGGCAGAGATGGTGCGAAGTGGAGAGATTGGAGTTATTTCAGGGTTTAAATCAGAGGGCTTGCTAATGGCTTTGATGATAGGAGAGTGAGGGAGCCAGAGGTGTAGGTAGGTCCTGGGTTTGGGGTTGGCTCCGCAGAATGACAAGGGTCCCCTGGTTCCTTTAAAAAGCTGTGTTTTCAGTTAAATCCCAATTCTAATACCAGCTTGTGCCTTAATGGGAACGAAGGGGCCCCCAGTGAGCAGCTGATTCATTATGTTCTCTCCAGAGCAGCTTGGGGCTTGCTCTAACCAAGTCAAGGGGATTGAAATCCTATTCATTGTGAGTAAACACATTTGACTGCCCAGAGGTGCCCCTCTGTGTGGCCAGCATCACACCTGCTGCTGACTTGAATGGTCAAATTACATCTTTCACCAGCTCCCATCAGGAGCTGGTGAAAGAGATGCCAGCAGGTTCTTAATTATCCTGGCTCTTCCAGGTGTCACAAAATAAACAGATGCAGAAACTGGAACCCCCAAAGTGTTTAAAGAACAATTAATCATTAAAGAACAATTAATCAGCACATTCCGCATTAAAGGCTTGGGGAAAAAAAACCCTACACAATCGAGGTGGTCTGGAGGGAGAAATTATTGGCTTAACGATGATGGGGGGGGTGAAAGAGGAGGGACAGAAGGCAGGGACTGTACCAGCTCTACATCTGGGCCAGTGTGTGCTGTGCCCAAGACCCAAGTAAACCACTGTCAGGTCATCACAAAATATGGAGAACAGACCTGATGTGCACTCGTGAAAGATGCAGTTAAAGATCAGTTAGCAGAGAGAGAAGTGAAGGAAGGGACTGATATTTATGAAAGGTCAGGGTTTTCTGCATTTCATTCATTTGGCAAGTATCTCTTGTACATCTGCTAAGAGCCAGGCATTATTTTAGGTGTTTGGAAAACAGGTGCAATACATATCCTCTTGGGGCTGATGTTCTAGTGGGTGCATCAGACAGCAGAAGGACTATAAGGGAAAATAAAACAGTGCAGCAATAAACATTAGGGTGCATGTATCTTTTCACATTATGGTTTTCTCCAGATATATTGCCCAGGAGTGCACTGCTGGACTGAATAAGGATGTGGTACGTATATACAATGGAATATTATTTAGCCCTAAAAAAGAATGAGCTAATGCCATCTGCAGCAATATGGAGGGACCTAGAGATTATGATGCTAAGTGAAGTAAGTTAGAGAAAGACAAGTATACAAATACATGAGATCATGTGTATGTGGAATCTAATGAAAATGACACAAAAGAACTTATTTATAAAACAGAAACAAAACCAATCTTCTAGTTACCAGAGGTGAAACCACTGGGGGAAGGGAGGAATTGGGAAGGTAGGAAAAACATATACACGCTACTGTATAGAATAAATGATTAACAAGAACCCACTGTATAGCACAGGAAAATCTACTCAATGGTTTGTAATGACCTATATGGGAAAAAAAGAATGGATATAATTCATGCGTATGACTGCTTCACTTTGTCCTACACCTGAAATGAATACAACATTGTAAACCAGCTATACTGCGATAAAATTCTTTTAAAAATAAAGTTGTTATGTTAACTAAAGAATCAGAACTTTTGTGAACGGGATCAGAAAGCAAAATAAACAATTACTTCTTTCTCAAAAAAGAAAGAAAAGAAAATGAAATGAACAGAGAGGGAGGCTGCTATCATGAGTAGAGCAATGAGGAAGCGACATTTGAGCCGAGGCCCTGAATGAAAAACAGGCATTGGGATTAACTGGGGGAGTTAGCACTCCAGGAACATCCCAGATAAATTCCACTTAACATCCAAGACCAGTTCGTTTTTGAAACCCATTTTACAGATGAGAACGTGGAGGGCTGGCAAGATGAGCTGGTAGGGCTGGGGTCATTAAGCTTGTGACTGGCAATGCTGAGGTTTCACCCTGCACATTGGCCAGGCTTTAAATCAGCTCCTCTTTCAACTGCACTCATCTACCTGCCTGCTGTGACGTTGCATTTCAGGGTGCCATCAGTCACGGTGAGCGTTCGGTTCCCCCCATAACTGAGCATGGATTAAGGCTGCCTTATCCATGGTCTCTGCTGAGGGGAAGCGCAGCAGAGAGAGCAGATAGAAAAGACATGGACCACGGAGGAGAGAAGGATGGGTCCCTATGTCCTAACTTGACTCACACATAAATCCTCCGTGACATTCACTCCTTTCTGCTACAAAATGCACCTCCTAAGATGCAAAGAACACCCCGTGGATGGTAGCTGTAAATGAGGCGTCCGCAACAGCTATGACAATGGCTAGAAATCTCCCACGTGTTTCTTGAGATCTGAACCAGGTATCACCCCTTTGTTGAGACTTTCTGAATCCCTCCAAGTAGAATTCATCTCTCCTCTTCTTGTTTCACAAATCCCCACTCAAGTATTTATTTGTCTTTAAATGGAGCCATAAAGTGTGCTTTTTGGAGGATAAGACTAAAAAGGTTTATGGGGCTTGATGGGCCTCTGTCCTACCCTGTGGAATTTTAATCAATGTCTTTTTGGTGTTCACATGTGACATACAATCTAAGATGCCCTAAGGATTCTTTCGTATATGGGATACAGGAATTTCTGAAAAAAGAAGTATCTGGAACATGAACTACAGGCCCTAAACAATTATTATAAGACTCACAAAGATTCTGCCCCTAGCCCGGAAAACCAAGACTGAATCGAACAAAATCAGTGCCAGCCACGAAAAGCTGTGTCATCCAAGGTTTTTTTTGGTTTGTTTTTTGTTTTTTGTTTTTGCTTTTTAGGGCTGCATCCGCGGCATATGGAGGCTCCCAGGCTAGGGGTCCAATCGGAGCTACAGCTGCCAGCCTACACCACGGCTATGGCAGGGCAGGATCCAAGCTGCATCTGCAACCTACACCACAACTCACGGCAACGCCGGATCCTTCACCCACTGAGCAAGGCCAGGGATCGTACCTGCGTCCTCATGGATCCTCGTTGGGTTCATTACCACTGAGCCACAAGGGGAACTCCCCATCCGAGATTTTAAACAGAATAAACTCTTTTCCTAACCTGCACAAAGCCATCAGTTACAGCACCTAAGAATTTCACCATTCTTTCTTCTCTAGTTGAGCAGCGTATCTTATTGGTTAAAGGCACAGGTGTTTAGAGACAGACTGACCACCTAAGATCCGAATCCTAGCTATGACTCTATTATCTGGTTGTTTTTTTTTTATTTCTGTTAAATATTTTATTTTTCTTAGTTGAAAGCTATTTGATAAGTATGAAATGATGCAAGAAGTGAACATTTTCAAACACAACAAGAAATCCAGCATAGGAAATTCACCATCCCCGTAACATCTGAGGCAGTGGTATCCCAGATAGACCCGTTTCTGTCATTATTCATGAAGACAGATGGAAGCCACCTTTATTTTCTCAGTTTGTTCCAAGGTTCGTAAGAGAAGCTGGTAAGGCAGAAAGGAGAGAAAGGCAGAAAGGAGAGAAAGACAAAACCTAGGATAAAAAAATTCCGTTTTCTTAGGCCATGGCTCAAAGAAGGTACTGCAAGGAAACAAAACAGCTCCCCCTCCCCACTCCACATATTAAAAAGTCAAACTGCAGGCTATCTTAGACTGATACAAGGCGAAAAGAAATGGGACCACCTTGGGTATGATGACATTTAAAAAGAGGTAACAGGAGTTCCCACGGTTGCGCAGCGGAAATGAATCCAACTAGGAACCATGAGGTTGTGGGTTCGATCCCTGGCCTTGCTCAGTGGGTTAAGGATCTGGCGTTGCCGGGAGCTGTGGTGTAGGTCGCAGATGTGGCTCAGATCTGGCATGGCAGTGGCTGTGGGGTAGGCCAGCAGCTGAAGTTCCAATTAGACCCCTAGCCTGGGAACGTCCATATGCCACAGGTACAGCCCTAAAAAGCAAAAAAAAAAAAAAAAAAGTAACAAACCTATGTACTGTTAGAAAATGATTACAGAGATGACTCCAGAAAATATGAAAAATAAATGGGTAGGTTTCTCTTGAGGGGGAACAAAAAGAGCCCAAGAAAGAAGTCTGAAGGTTGACCAGCCTGGAAACTTACTATGTTTGACCTTGGGTAAATTCCATAACTTTTTTAGCCTCAATTTTCTGATGTGTCTACCTTAGGAGTAACATATACTTTTTTTTTCATAAGGACTAATAGAGATCATTCAAGGGCTAGCACAATGGTTAAAATAACACTCACGAAATGGCACGGTATTATTATTATTATTATTATTATTATTATTATTATTATTATTATTATTATTATTATTTCTGCCCGATAACACGACTGAAGCTCTGGACTCCTACACCCTCAATACATATTGGTTGGATGATGAAATGAATGAACTCACTTTTACATGTGCTACTTCATCTTCACGCAATTCTGTGGGATGATCCTTGATGGGGGTCCCAGGTTAGAGATGAGAGCTTTGAGATTTCCAGAAGCGGGTGAACGAACCTGCCCCCAAATGACAGAATTGCTAGGGAAGCGTCAGGGTTTGAGGTTCATTTTTCTGGATCTAAACCCTAGCCTCATTTCACCTGGCGGAACTCTCCAGGATGCTGGATGAGAGAGGAGCCAAAGGAGACAGGACTTTCCATCCAAGAGTCCCATCTGGAAGGCCAGGAGCTGTGTCCCACTGAGCGAGCCACCAAACGGAGGAGAGCTGCGTTCAGATGCAAGGTCTGCAGGTAGCACGGCAAAGGGTTTATTAGCAGCCAGGACTCAAGGGACGTACCCAGAACAAAGGGAACTACCACAGACGCTGGTCCTTTGGTTGGCAAAGGGTGGCTCTTAGGAGACGAAGAAGTGATGGAAGCCTGATCACTGTTTAGACTGGAGAGCATTTAATATTTCAGTCCCTATAATCTTTTGAGAACAAGCTATGGGAGATGAACTGGGGTGTGAGGTTTGAGGCTGGACTTCAGAAAGAAAGGCAAA
This sequence comes from Sus scrofa, assembly GCF_054392235.1. NCBI lineage: Eukaryota > Metazoa > Chordata > Mammalia > Artiodactyla > Suidae > Sus > Sus scrofa. The sequence continues at coordinate 20,469,445 of NC_139385.1, forward strand.
AGGAAGACTGGCCAGAGAAAGTGAATTCCAGGGGAGAGGCTATTTTTCAAGGGCCTGGGTGGCTTGAGAAAGACAAATTCCCTGTAAGTCTCCATAGAAAGCCCTTGGCTGCAGGCATTGAAGTAACAGAGAAGGATTAAGGAAATTAAGTCTGTTTCATTTGGATAAACAGGGCGGAAGAGGAGGCATAATAACCATTCACAGACATCTGAAGAAAGGAAAAATTCAAGAGCAACAGATTATAAGAAGCTAGCCCATGGGGATCTGGCCAGGAACAAAGGAACCAAGTTATGCCAAGGGAAACTGGACCATTGGGGGCAAGTCCAAATTTGGCAGAGAAGCCATCTTACCGAGAGCAACTGGTCCTTTTGCTGTTTCTCAACATACTACGACCATTCCTGCCACAGGACCTTTGCACTTGCCGCTCCTCTGTAATTCTGCATTTTGCTGTAATTCTCTCCTCCCCAGACCTCATAAGTTTGCATCAAGCTCATTTCCCATGTTATCTCCATCACAATCCACATCGCGGGAGCCCTTAATCTGCCCCCAGCAACCAGCAAATTATGGTTTTCTCTTATTCAGGGCACATGTCACAGGTGAAATTATTGCCTTTAAATCTCTATGAGTTTTTTTTTTTTTAAATCTTCTCTGTACTGGACTATAAGAATGTATGCCTTTGTCCATCTAAATCAGAGATCTGCCAAGTGCTGACCAGGGTCAAATGGGGCCCCTCGGTTGCTTTTGTAAATACACTTTTATTGGAACACAGCAATATCGATCCACTTACGTATGGTCGGTGGCCTGTTTCCTGTCACAATAGTGGCGTTGAGTAGCGTGACAGAGACCTTATGGTCTGCAAAGTCTAAAATGTGTATTACCTGGCTCATTATAGAAAAGTTTGCCAAATCCTCGTTTGGATAGCACTGAATATTCAAGAGCTTGAGAAAGATTCGATAGAATGAATGAACGAATGAGTGAAATAAAGGTTGGAAGGGGATAAAAGTCTAAGATGCTCAAACTAGTTGCAAGAGCTACAGAAATAGTCAAATTGATGCCGTTCTTTTTGTTTGTTTGTTTTTTTGTTTTTTGTTTTTTGCCATTTCTTGGGCCGCTCCCGCAGCATATGGAGGTTCCCAGGCTAGGGGTCCAATCAGAGCTGTAGCTGCCAGCCTACACCAGAGCCACAGCAACGTGGGATCCAAGCTGCGTCTGTAACCTAGACCACAGCTCACGGCAACGCCGGATCGTTAACCCACTGAGCAAGGGCAGGGATTGAACCCACAACCTCATGGTTCCTAGTCGGATTCGTTAACCACTGTGCCACGACGGGAACTCCTGCCGATCCTTCATTTTAATACAGTTTTCCAAACACTCATTCTAGTGTCACGGACTGTGCCTACAGCTGGGGACGAACAAAATAATAGACATCATTCGAGTGGAGATTCTAAGAGGTGGTGTGGGAGAGACACTAACAAGTAAATTGCCATAATTCCATGTGCTGCAGAGGCATAGAGAAGGCGCTGTCAGAAGACCAGTGGGAAGAGCTAATTATGTCAGACAGGAAAACAGAAGCAGGTGACAGAGAGTATCACTGCACATGTCATTTCACCTTGACATTGAGTGCCATTACTAATGGCTTCTATTTATCAGGCATTTTCTTTGTGCTGGGTATCGTCTAAAGGCTCATTCTGGAGTTCCCGTCGTGGCGCAGTGGTTAACGAATCTGACTAGGAACCATGAGGTTGCGGGTTCGGTCCCTGCCCTTGCTCAGTGGGTTAACGATCTGGCGTTGCCGTGAGCTGTGGTGTAGATTGCAGACGCGGCTCGGATCCCACGTTGCTGTGGCTCTGGCGTAGGCTGGCGGCTACAGCTCTGATTCGACCCCTAGCCTGGGAACCTCCATATGCTGCAGGAGCGGCCCTAGAAAAAGGCAAAAGACAAAAAAAAAAAAAAAAAAAGAAGCTACTATTTTAACATGAAGGTTCAGGTTTGTAGCTCCGAGGTTGGAAAGGATGGAAAAATCACACACAGCTCTTTCTATCTTCTGTGCACAAGTGGTCCAAATAGGTCACGTGACCATGCTTAACTTCAAGGGCCCTTGAAATGTGCCAGGAGGAGGAACAGGAACTAACCAGTTGCGTATTAGTGATGTCTACCAAAGGGTTATTTACAAAGGGCAAAACCACAGTACATAGAGGTTAGGTAATTTGTACAAGCTCATACCACTAGGGAGAATGAAATCTGGTTTCAAAATCTCATCAGACTATGTCTGATCCTACCACTTGTTCCCTTGGCTAAAAGGTTTAAAACAATCCTAAATGCTGGACCAGAGTTTCCCAGGGAGAGAAGGGGGTCATTTAAGGCATCTTTAAGTCAGTGATTTAAAAAAAACAGAGGGTAAAGCTCAGCCAGCGATTAAGGAGTGCTGGAAGACAGCACAGCCATCACTGCAGCCTGGAAAGTGTGCCCAGGTAAAGAAGAGCTGCAGTCACGTCAAGGCTTAGAGAATTGTATGGGAATCTGAAAGCGACTGACAGAATGAGATGCCACATCGCCATAAAGCCTATGCGATAAAGACCCTGTGGAATACCAGCTCGGTTCGTTCCTATCGCTCTCTCATTTCAGAGAACACATCCCATGAATTAAATGGTGTCTGCCTGGCAATTCCTACATGGCTTGGGGTCCTCTTCCTGGCACCTAACTCTTGGTACATGCTATTTCCTATCCCTCAGACAGTCTTCTGATTTCTCCACTCCGGGAAATGCTCCTGCTCCTGATAGGGACGGAGGAGGCACAGGTGGTTGTAGAAGTCCCAATAGGGGGAACATAGATAAAGAGGAAAACCTGGAGGGGGGGGCATTGGGAGACCACTGCAAAGTTCAAGTAAGCCATCAGCACAAGGGAGGCTTGCTGGACTAGTGGAGGTGTGAGAACTGCCTCAGGTCCTTGGGTGGGGGGATGGCATGACGCCTGCATTCAGATTCAGACCAAGGGCAAGAGTTTGAGGACCACCCTTCTGCAGATTGGAATACACACCATACTGGATACTAAGGAGGGGCTACTACTCCCACAAAAGAAGAGGTGGGCCTTTCCAACCCCCACTCCCCTTGGAGAATAAAACTGTGGCCCCCTGGATCCTTGGGGCAGAGCTTCTGTGCCTGCCCGCTTGCATCACTCGCAAGCATCCTATCTCAATAAATCTATGTCTTGCCTATACTTTGTCTCTTGCTGAATTCCTTCTCCACAGAGGTATGAAGAACCTGAACCTCAGTGAGTCAAAACACCGGGTGAGGGATTCTAAGTTAAAACTGTGGGTTCAAGTCCAATCTGTGTTTCGGCTGGGTTCAGGCTGTCAATTTTAGTCCCAAGGACACAGCTTGGACACCTGGTCTCATGGAAGCAGAGCAGTATATGCCCCGGAGTGGACCTCCCAAAACACTGTATACTTACTTTATCAATAGACTTCCTGTATCAGTGTACAGTATTTAAAATGCCTCATAAACTCCTCGAAGGCTCAGCCTGAACATTACTCATCCCTGACTCCTCTACACCTAGCGGAGGGCTTGGTACTTTTGAGATTCTCAATATATGTCTCTTGAATCAATGACTGTATTTGGAAAAATTTCTATAGCCCAGGGCTCCCCAAACTTTGATATGTATGTTTATTATCTAGGAATATTTTAAAATCACATCTTGATGGCATCACTCTGGGGTGGTGCTTGAGATTGTAGATTTCCAATAAGCTCCTAGGCGATGCGCCTAGATGTTGGTCCATGGAAACTGATTATCCAGGCTGTCGGAGATGCTGCGGATGCCCACCTGTATCTTTTCCTCTCATTGTTTCCATGGATGCCAAATGGATTGACTGCAGCGGCCAGCATCGGTGACTCTTTGCTTGAGGTCTTTCTCTGGCTGCTGGACCGCCCCCCTCCAACTCAGCCCTGCAGGGGGCAGACGGGAAGTGGCTTAGAATGAACAGCCCCAGGAGATGCCATCAATGGGTCACTGAGGTTACCTGGTGAATGAATACCCAGGCTCCCCCATCCCTCAGTGGAAGTTGCTCTGAGATGTTCTCCGCAATGAATCCCAGAGTTTCCCTGTGGGATTCTGCTTCCACTGCCCACACTGGTGACCTGCCTGATGGTGCATCTGCTATGTGCTTTCTTTCCTTCTCTTTTTTCTCCTCTTTTATCTTCCCTTTTCCTGGGATGACGATGAACATGAACCACCTGTAATCCCATCATTGGCTCAGAGATGCTCTCAGGGGAAACCACCTTAAATCAAGCCTCTAAAATTCTAGCTACCTGCTCTGCCTGTCCTTGGACTTCTGTTAGGTATTCATTCATCCTTTTCACTCATTCATTCTACAAGTGGGCATGTAGTGAAAGATCAATCAATACTTAAGAGTAGAAAATAATTTTGATTTTGTTTTTCTGTGTTCCTAATTCCCAGCAGAAAAGCAGACAAAAACAGATTTCCAAAGGAGTTTCCATCATGGCTCAGTGGTAACGAACCTGACAAATATCCATGAGGATGCGGGTTCAATCCCTGGCCTTGAGCAGTGGGTTAAGGATCCGGTGTTGCCGTGAGCTGTGGAGCAGGTCGCAGATGCAACTCAGATTCCGAGTTGCTGTGGCTGTGATGTAGGCCAGCAACTGTAGCTCCGATTCGACCCCTAGCCTGGAAACTTGCCTATGCCGCAGGTGTGGCCCTAAAAAGAAAGAAAGAAACAAACAAACAAAAACAGGTTTCCATAAAATGCTGGTTGGTGAGAGGAGGACAAAAGGAAGAAGAGACTTTTTTTTTTTGTCTTTTTAGGGCCGCACCCAAAGCATATGGAGGTTCCGAGGCTAGAGTCCATTTGGACCTGTAGTTGCCAGCCTACACCAGAGCCACAAGCCATGCCAGATCCAAGCTGTGCCTACAACCTACACCACAGCTCACAGCAACGCCAGATCCTTAACCCACTGAGCGAGGCCAGGGATCGAACCTGCAATCTCATGGTTCCTCGTTGGATTTGTTTCAGCTGTACCACAATGGGAACTCCCGCCTTGTCTTTTTGAATCTAGCTTTGGCCATGGTGGGTGGAGCTCTCCAAGTATGAGAAGTTGGGCTGTCAGGCAGATGAGTTCAAATTTCCCTTCTACCAATTGCTCAAAACGTACTGGAATTCTCTGTCCTTATCTTTAAACCTGGGCTGTCAATAGGATGTATTTTGCTGGCCTAGTTATTATGATGATTAAATGAGATAATGGGGAGTTCCTGCCATGGCTCAGTGGAAACGAATCTGACTAGCGTCCATGAGGACACAGGTTCGATCCCTGGCCTTGCTCAGTGGGTTAAGAATCCGGGGTTGCCATGAGCTGGGGTGTAAGTGGCAGATGTGGCTCAGATCCCGAGTTGCTGTGGCTGTGGTGTAGGGCAGCAGCTACAGCGCCCATTGGACCCTTAGTCTGGGAGCCTCCATATGCCATGGGTGTGGCCCTAAAAAGACCAAAACAACAACAACAAAAATTAGACAATGGATGAACATGCCTGATGCACGATGCTCATAAAGCAGCAGATTCCATGACATTATTTTTATCACTGGCTTCTTCCAATAAGCCAGCTCCAGTGCTCAAGCCCTTATGACTGTTGCCTGAAAGAGTCTACAACAGAGCTGAGAGGCAGCTCTTGATAGGTGAGATCCCAAGAGGAAGCTCCCTTTCCTCCACCTGAACATACATGGTTTTGCCTATCACAGTGGAAGTTCTGGAATCAGATAGACAAGGTGGCATTCAAATCCCAGCTTTGCTACTGGGGATTGTGGGCAATTCCATCACCTCTCTGAGCTCCGGTGTCCTCATCAGTCTAATAGGCATAGTCATAATATTCACCTTACACCATTAAGGTTTTGCAACGTTTGAAGGACATCAGATCTATAACACACCTGACAAGTAGTCAGAGCTAGATAACCATTTGCTGTTTTCATTATCATCCTTGCTCTTGTTAATATCAGACTGATGCAGGTGACAGGGCTTTGAGCTCAGCCTGTGTCTGACCCTCTGTGAATCCAGGAGTCCAACGCTTGATGGGTTCTCCTTGACTGCCAGCTTCAAAAGAGCTCTTCATGTTTCAAAGGATACATTTGTTAAGTCTGTGAATTTGCATGCTGCCCAAAGCCCCCCATGGCTCCGGTAAATTCAGATTATTCTGTTTATTCCTTCGGTCCCCGCTGCCGGGGATCGGGTGGAGGTAGTTTGTTGCTTATGTCTCTGCCTTCCTAGTTGCCCGCAAAAGGCAGGCTTTGCTGCCGCCACGGCCCCTGAGTGACATGTAGATGGTGGCACCCGCGGTCCCGGTCACCCACAAAGGGGCTGAGATGTTCCTGGGAACAGCCCCTTCCTTGCATCCTGCCAGGCACCACAAGGCACACAGCCGGCTGCCTGTTTCACGATCAGTTTTCGGAATCAGTACCAACAGCTGCTTTCATCCTTATACAAGACAAACACAGTCCTTCCCCTGTTTTATTATTAACACATTCTGGCATAATTGCTCGGGCTCTCAACTGTGACCTGTTAGAAAAGCACTCAGCTGTGGAATTTTCAAGGGGAATACAGCATCGTGGTTAAAGACAGCCATGCTCCTGTTTCTGGACCAAATCTATTTGTCGGCAAGCCCCTAAGTCAAATCTCTTGTTGAATTTGTTCAAACATAAATTAATAGTTGAATTTACATAGATTTAATGTCTCATAATCTCTCTGGTCTGGGAATCTACATTCAAGACTAGATGCACGGGCTCAGATAGATCGCATTTAAGGCTGAAAATAATCTTAATCCCCCCAAAGCCCAATCCTTTTGCACATTACTAAGCCAGACAGCCAATCCTTTCTAATAAGATGCACAAAACCTGCTGCTGCCAACGAGTAAATACACATTTCTAGGATTTGGGCCACAGGCAAGGGTCTGTTTAAAAAAAAAAAAAAAAATTAAAGCTCAGACATTTTGCAAAGGAAATGTGGTCACCTGTTATTTCTGTCCCCCCCACCCCATGACACAAACACTGTTCATCACGGAGGGTTATTCAAAGTGCTCGGAATATACATTCTTTCAGTGACATCCACATACATGTCAGTTAAATGAATTCAATTCATGCGTGCAACCAATATTCATGGAGTCTGTGTTAAGTGCCAGGCCCTGGCCTTGAGCACACAGCAGTGAACAAACCCAGTGAAGGCTCTGCTTTCCTGGAACTGATATTTCAAGGGGAGGAGACAGACATGCATAAATGTGTAACATGGCAGGTGGCAGTAAGTGCTCAGAACATAAGTATAGCAGAGTAAAGGTTAGCGTGACAGTGGTGGCTGGGACATGGTGGCAATACTGCCTGTTGGATAAGGTGGTCAGCTTCCTGCAAAGCCTGAGCCATGCAGATAACTAGATGTCATAAGCGATTATCATCAGGGCCCCTGATCAGTCTGGCCTCATTGTGACCACACTCTTTTGCAACATCCACGTTGCTCTTCCTTCTATCAAGAGGTGGCATTTATTTCCCCACCTCCTTGAGTCTGGGCTAGCCATTGGTCAAAGCAAGCCATTCTTGCAGCCCTGTCTTTATTCAACCCCGAGACCTCCATGATGCAAAGAGGCCCAGCTTAGCCTCCTAGAGGCCAGAGTAGCCCAATGAAAAGCAAGCAGAGTGGCTGGACAAGTCAGTGAGGTCATCATGGACCATCAGAGGATTGTAGCTGATCCCAGGTGAGAAGAGCAGAAGTGCCGCTCAGGTGCACTCCACTGAGACATGAGAAAATATAAGTCGGGTTGTTGTGAGTTTCAGGTGGCTTGTTATGCGGCAATAGCTAGCTGCAACACTAGGGAAAGCGTATCCCCAAAAGAGGGACTAGCAATGCACAGGTCCTGAGGCCAACTCTACTTATGGATGGTGGGGGAGAGGGGAGACAAGGGTGGTTCAGAGAACCACAAAATGGCTAGTGTGGCTGGAATAAAATGTGCAAGAATTCTTAACCATTCTGAATAATTTCTACGGAATGCAGAGTTCCAGTACCGTGAACCTATAAAAGGATGGCTACTCCTGTCTTCTGCGTCCTCACGTTCCAATACCAAGACCTACTGTAGCTTGAGATACCTTCTGGTTACTTCATTTAATCCTTGACATGGAAGACCTCATTCTTCCCATGTTAGACATGAGAAAACTGTGCTTGGAGACAAGACGTTTTGTGCCTACCTGGTGAATGAAAAAGCCAAAAATGGCTCTAACTCCAAAGGTCATGTTTTGGTCATTATGCTTCCCAGGCTCTGAACCCTTCATTCCCTCCCAAGCTCAAACAGTGGGGGACTTCTTCCAAACCCACTGTCTTGAATGCAGCCATTCTGATAGTATGGGGGGGGGGGCTGAGTCACTCTTCCCCAATCCAATACTTTAATTGATGTTAACACATTTAACCCATTAGAATGCAATCTTTGGGTACAGCAAGCCCATGTCAATGCCAGAATCATTGTTCTAACAATGTAAACCCCTATATTGTGTTCCTACTAGATTCCTGGACTGCCCGTATCCCTCCCTATCAAGTCTACACAGTGCCCTTTCGGGATGTATTGGGCAAAATGTTTAAGGAGAATGAATTGCAACCATATTTATATCCCAGCCAGCTGAGAAAATATCTAAGGATCATGCTATATTGTTTCTTAAGCACTTTAGTCCAATTTACTGCCACGTTCCCAAGGTCTACAGATTATTTGCATAAAACTGCACAAGACCACATCCTGGGATGAGTCATGCAGCTTTCCAGTTCGATTCACAAGTGGTCATAACACATTCCAACAGAAAATATACAGTTATCCATTCATTCTTTTAACAAACCTTTGTTGAGTATCTGTTATTGATTGGGCATCCTGGTCAGTGCTAGACACACAACATCATCCCTGTCCTCAGGTAATTACCATCTGATAACAGAAGAGATAGCATGGTAAGGATTGAAATAGAATATCCTAAGCCCTGGGGCCAAAGGGAATAGGTGCTAGGCAATCACCTCAGAGGTCTGCCAGCCCATACTGTGAGGAAGAGAGTTGAGGGGGAAAAAGAGAGTCTGGAGAAATTTCTTGGACTCAGTAACACACTTTTTGAGTCTTAAATTAAGAGTCAGTCAGACAAAGAAAATAGGGACAGGTGTTCCCCCAAAGTAAACTCAGGAGCCAGGATACTGGCAGAAAAGATATAGGAAAAGTGATAGTTGATGGACAGTGGGCGGGAGATAATGGAAAGTATGAATATTCATATTACCAACCACATTGTGTGCCAAGTCTGGAAACTAAAGCTTTCTTCTGATTTCAAAGGTCAAGAATTCATATACTAAGAATGATAAAAAAGATATTCAGCTGATAAACCACGTCCTTTACGGACCCAGGCTTTTTCTTATTTCCCTTCCATTATTCTCAGCCAATTGATGTTTTTCCTTTCCTGCCTATCACTGTCAGATGGCTACTCGGCTCCAGGCATCACATCAACATTCAAAATAGGAAGAAGGACGGAAGGAGACAGCACCATTCCTAAATGTCCTTTTATCAAAACCCCAAAAGCATTCCCAGAACTGCCTCCACAAATATCTTTCTACATCTCACTGTCCAGAAATATTCCCTGGGGCCCCTATCTAGTTGCCAAGAAGGATGGAAATGTCTGGAGTGTTTTCCAGCCCCCATAGTAGAAAAAGAGCCATTTGAGACTAGTTGGTCAGAGAGTTGTGCCTGATGAGGGATTTTAAGAAAAAAAAATTTCACTGGGGGGGGGGGTGGTGGTGTGGGGAAGAATTTCTGAAACATGTGGAGAAGCCACAAGTTTCCTGTCTTTAGAGGGTCCTGAGAAATGATGAGGGAGAAGGAGAAAGAGGTGGCATGGAAATGACAGTTCATATTAAATGAAGGGCTTTTAGTCTGAAAATTGGAAGGCTGAGAGGGGATTCCTGAAATACTCAGTAAAAATAATCAAAATTGGAAAAAGAATGTAAGTTATCTATCAATTTCTACAATTTCCACAATAATACCTAGACAGTGCATTAGCATTAGCTCTTGCAACACAGACCATTATGCTCTGTGTTGTTCAGTCCTACCACAGCTCCTAAGTAGAGAAAATTGAGGAAAGTGAAAGCAACAAAGTTTCCATCCAAGGCTGACACAAGTAACCATTGGCAGAGGTTGTCAAGATCAGGATTGGGGCATCACATCCCCAGTAACACATTATATCTCTGATAGAATATTAAGGAAATTGAATGATGCCTAGAGTATATATGATGCTTAAAGATTATTTAGATTTTGAGTCTAGATTATGAAGTCAAAAAGGATGACAGCTCTCCAAATCTGCATAATCCTAAACTTTTCAAGAATAATTTTGACTCTACATAAATTTCACCCTCAATAGTGATATTAGAACCCAGTCTCCCTGCAAAATGGGACAACACTCTTTCTAATGGTGGCTGTAAAAAAATAAAACGAGTCATGTAAAGTGCTCAGCACAGTGTCTAGAATACATAGAGTGCTCAATAAATGTCTGTTGAATACATAGATGAACCTAATAGGGTCCCTTTGCTGTACAGCAGAAATCAACTATAATATATTTTTTAAGGAACTTACAATAGTAAGAACTTAATAGTAAGACCTTGTAACTCCAGAACTATGTGCTGGACAGTGTTCTAAGTCTTGCATGTATTAACTAAGTTAAGTCTCTGAGATAAGTGGTAATGTTTTGCCCCATGACATGAAAGCGATTTTGACCAGTATACTGTACTGCTTTCCATGGGCAAGAAAAGGAGCTATGATGTCTTGGTTGCCACCTTAAATTTCTAAGACAGAGGCCACCATCACACAGATATATTCCTTCCAACTATGCCAGGGGCTCTAGATACCACTGGTCTGATATAAGTACCAATTCTGATGCCCCGTATCCCCTACCAAAAGCACCACACTCATTAGTCAAGATTCTACATGGTAGGTAGAAGATGGACCATCCATATTCTAGATGGCTCTTCTAAAAGCTAACACCCCTCCTCCAAAATCCTGGGTAGTCTGAGTCAGAATGGCCCAAAGAAATAGCACATACAAATATCTTCTGAGCATTGAGAACAATGAGCCCCAGAAAGGAAAGGCACCTGGACAAAGTCACCCAGTGGTGGTGCACCTGCATCCAGAACCCATTCCTTCTGGTGCTGTTTCTTTTTTAAAAAGTTTATTTATTTATTTATTTATTTATTTATTTATTTATTTATTTAGGGTTGAGGGTATGGCATATGGAAGCTCCCAGGCTAGGGGTCGAATTAGAGTTACAGCTGCTAGTCTACCCCACAGCCACAGCAATATGCCAGTTCTGAGCCATGTCTGTGACCTACACCACAGTTGGTGGTACTACTGGATCCTTAACCTACTGAGCGAGGCCAGGGATGGAACCCACATCCTCATGGATACTAGCTGGGTTCGTTTCCATGGAGTCACAATGGGAACTCCAAGGTGCTGAGGTTTCTACATTACTCTGTGCTGACTTTCTCAAGAGGATCCTTCCATGCTTGATGAGCCTTCCTTCAGTTACCGTAAGACCCAAAAAGAGCATCATCTCCATTGGAGAAGGTGGGAAAAGCATTTGACCCAAGTTACACTTTTCCAACCAGACTTCTGATAAATGTTTCAAATGAGGTTATGCATTCAGCAACAGTGATACACTAACATGATTGAAAGACATGGCACATTCCACGAGGGCAAGGACAAGAATGAGGAAGGTGAAGTGCCTTGGGCACTAAACTGGAGGGGGTTCCATCCTGACAACGAGCCCCTTCTAAATTTTGCACCCTACACACGCTTGACTTCCTTCCTGCAAGTCCTGGCCCGAGTGCCTCCTGAGCTTTAAACCTGAGTCCTGGGACCCACTTTTATTTAAAAATAAATCTTCCAATTACCCCAAGAAGAGCACAACTATTTTGCATCATATTTTCCTTAGCAAAAGCTTTAAACATAAACATTTGATAAATGCCACCGTCCATAACTGTTTTGACATTTCATGATTTTTTTTTTTTAAATATAGCAAAGCCTCAAAAAACATAAGGGCCCCGGGACATCTCAGAAATAGAGATATCTCTAAGTTCAGAAACACTTTCTCTTTGCTCTGGAGTCAGCTTTGGGCTTAGAAGTTCCCTGCCTGGCCTCCCTCTTCAGTCCTGAAGCATCACTTGGGGTCTCAAGCACCCATCAACTTCTCTCTCTCCCCACAGCCCCTTCCCTGACCCCTGTTCTCCCTCACCCCTCATTTACTCCTGCTGATGTGTCTCTCTCTCTGTTTCATGTGCTGCCTCCTCAGATCACAAAGAATTTCCTCCTCAGGGTGCGTGGAGCTCTGTGTAGGGGTGCTTATGGGGCTTCATGCATAATTAATGGCAATTCAGCTACACATGTTTTCTATTAGCAATTCAGGCTCTTTTAGGACTTTTTAAAACACACTTTGCAATTCACCAAAATTCTGAGAGGCATTTAAATAGGAAAAATCTATAAAAGCACAGAATGTTGGAGGGTTCTGGAAGGAGGCTTTAATGAAGAATTTCTCCCCAGAGGAGCATTTTCTGAAATGCTTTTTGCTCTGTACCACAAGTTTCTCCAGATGAGTACAAGACTAAATCGCAGGTCTCCTCAAAAACAATGTCAATGGAATACATTTTTTAAAAAATGGTCCTGGGTTACCATAACAACCAAGGTTCCAACATCATGTTGACTAACTGCAAAGTGATATGATCAGGAAGACCAGAGCCGAGAACAAAAGTATCAGGTTGCTATAGCAACCGGATATACAGAAGATGGAGTTGTTTCAATAGGGAAGTTTTCAGTGCAAAAGTAAACGCACGGCATCCTTCTAAGGTGAAAGATCACCCAGGCAATTTTTACATTCGTCAAGTGTTATCCTATCATTTTATTTGGTTAGCAAAGCTCTAGGGCAGAAGCTTTATCAGTGAGCTACTGCTGTATAACAAATAATCTGAAAACACAGTGGCATTAAACAATAACCATTTATTTTTCCCACGAGTCTGTGGGTTGCTTGGGGGAGTCCTGCATATCTGGGCTGGGCTCAGGTTATATGTGCCAGGCTCCTCGGATTTCAGCAGGGCTTGTTCAAGAGTCTGCAGTCAGCTAGTAAGTCAGCAGGGGGGGCCGGCCAGACTAGGAATGTGTCACTTGTGATGACTTGCTTTGTTCCTTGCAGACTTTACCATCCAGCAGGCTACCCTGGATTTCCTCTCATGGTGCAGCAGAGTTCCAAAAGAAAACCAAATCTCAGAAGACCTCTGGAGCCCTTGAATCAGAACAGGCAGGCTACACCTTCTATGACATCTATTGACTAAAGCAAAGCATGAGGCCAGCCCAGATCCAAAAGGGATGGAGGAGTTCCCATCGTGGCTCAGTGGAAATGAATCTAACTAGTATCCATGAGGACACAGGTTTGATCCCTTGCCTCGCTCAGGGGATTAAGGATCTGGTGTTGTGGTGGCTGCGGCATAGGTGGGCGGCAACAGCTCTGATTTGAACCCTAGCCTGGGAACTGCCCTTTTAGGGGTGCAGCCCTAAAAAAAGAAAAAAAAAGACAACAACAACAACAAACAGGTATGGAAAGGGACTCCATGTCTTGATGGAAGAGGCTGTAACATCCCATTGCAAAAGGTGTCGATAAAGGCAAGAATTGAAGTAGTTTTTGCAAACAATATTCCAAGATGCCAACACTTAAGTATGACACACACTTGAAAATCACACACCAAAGCTGAACATGCCCAAATCAAACAATCCACCTACACATTAAAAGTCATTTTGCTTCCAGAGAACAAAACAATATCATAAAATGCCAAGTTAGAGCTCATGCATTGAACATAATTTTTGACGGTGTATTTTCAAGCTTCTGTACTTGGTCTTTAATTTCACTCCCTTCCTTCAAAACGGAAGAGAGTCAAGTGACACTTGAGGCCCAAAGGGCAGATAAGTGAAGCTGAATCTGAGATTGCCCCAAATGTTCACTCATCAGCTGATGGAAAGAGGCAGTTTGGTGAAGTGATTCAAGTGTGGGCTTTAGAGTCAGACTGTCTGGCTTCAAATTTGCTCTCAAACTCTGGCTACATGAACTTGGATAAGATGTGGGACCCTCATGATGCCCAGAATTCTCATGTGTAAAACGAGGGTAGACTATATCGTTGCTCCGAAGATATACTTTTCACCTTTCATTATCTCTGAAGTTGAAGGTGAGAGGTACCATACAATTAGTGCCATGTTTAAAAGTCACACGTGACACTGCTGTGTATCCAGTTAATGGCACCTTAGACGCGGGAATTATGGGGGTGCCTTCTTCAAAGGGCTGAGTGAAATCTACACCGCCTGATTCAAAGAGTGTTTATCTCCAGCAAATGCTCCAAAATATGAGTCTTGAGGAGGAAAGTTCACATTTGGCTCACAGATTGGAGGTTTAAGAAAATAGACATACAGAGTTCCTGCGATGGCTCAGCAGGTTAAGAACCCAACATGGTGTCCCTGAGATGTGGGTTTGCTCCCTGGCTTCACTCAGTGAGTTAAGGATCTGGTGTTGCCACAAGCTGCAGTGAAGGTCACAGATGCGGCTCAAGATCTGGTGTTGCTGTGGCTGTGGCATAGGCTGGTGGCTGCAACTCTGATTCGACCCCTAGCCGGGGAACCTCCATATGCCATAGGTGAGGCCCTAAAAGGGGGGAGGAAGAAATAAAAAGAAGTAGACATATATTTATGTACATTCAAATGATGCACAGTTTGAAAATTTAAAAGGGAAGGACAGTCTGAATCTGCCGCTTCTGTTTTTTGTTTGTTTGTTTTGTCTTTAGGGCTGCGCCCATGGCATATGGAGGTTCCCAGGCTAGGGGTTGAATCGGAGCTGTAGCCGCCAGCCTACACCACAGCCACAGCCATGTGGGATCTGAGCCGCACCTGCAACCTACACTACAGCTCACGGCAACGCCAGATCCTTAACCCACTGAGCAAGGCCAGGAATCGAACCTGCATCCTCATGGATACCAGTTTGATTTCCACTGAGCCACAACAGGAACTCCTGAATCTGCTCCTGTTGATGTCTTTTCAGGAGAAGTGAAGACACTGAACTCCCTGGATGCCTCATTGGTGCCCGCAGCCATTTTTCTTGACCACACAACCCTGTCACAGGAACCCTGGGTGAACAATGCCACCTGCCCATTTTACTGAAGAGAAGCCTCAGAAGCAGCGAGGTGGACAAAACTGGTGTTTGGGGTCATCACGTCAGAGAGGGTTCAAACCCAGATTTCTCTGACTCCAAATTGCCTTCATTCATCTTCCCTGGAGCAGGGACAAGCAGAGAGGGAATAGGAAGGTCTCCACTGTTTCACTGATCGGAATTGCTGTGTTAAATCTGTAGCGGGGTGGGCAGCAAGGCAGGACATCTCTCCTCTACAGGCAGTAATGTGGTTGGATGTGGGGACTGGGGGACTTTGTGCCATGGACTGAATATTTGTATGCCTCTCAAAATTCCTATGTTGAACTCCTAGAGGAGGTGAGGACTTTGGGAGGTAATACGATCCTAGGGGTGGAGTCCTCACGAAGGAGATTAGTGCCCTCATAAAAGAGGTCTGACAAAGCTCCTTGTCCCTTTCCATGAGAGGAGATGACAGCCAAAACCAGGAACCTCCATGTGCAGCAGACATGGAAAAAAAAAAAAAAAAAGAAAGAAAGAAAGAAGGAAAGAAGGAAAGATGAAGCCAGGCTCCCATTTCTTAAACTGTCACGTGTACTAGTCACCGTGCTAAGCATTGCGAAAAAGCTAGTACTATCCCCATTTTAAAGATGAGAAGACTAAGACCCAGAGGCATTAACCAGCAAATAAATATTAAATCCAGAAGGTGAACCAGATCTTAATCCAATGTTCTTTTCTCTTAACTTCTCGGAATTGGATCTGAGATATTCAGTTGGATTTGAATTTGGGGATTCTGGCTCTGAGGCAGAAATCTCATGATTGGAGAGTGGACATATGCTCTTTGGGCCACTCAGTGTTCACCAACCTCTCTCTCCCATGTTTAGCCCACGTCCTTCAAATAGAACTCCATCATCAACTCTAAAAGGTGGAGCCCATGACCCAACCTAGCTGATTAGAAGAGTTCCCTCTGCTGGCTGCTCTAGGATTTGTTCAAGGCTGAGCATGTGACCTGAGACCATCCAATCAGGATGAATCTCAGGAATGTGGTAGGGACCACGGGGAGGAAAGAAAACAAAGGAATGTCCTTCCCATGCAACCTGAACCTCAGGAGGATTCGAAGCTAAAATTGCTGGTTCCATCTTGTCACCACAAGATCAGAATTGGTTAATCACTTCTCGGTGTTTTGGGCTCAGATCAAGTGTAGATCAGAATTGGTCAGAGAAGAAAGTTAGCACAGAGGTCTGAGCCCTGAAATGGAAGAAGAAAGAGAAACTGAGAATCAGAGTCTTTTTTTTTTTTTTTTTACAGCTTCACTTGCAGCATATGGAAGTTCCTGGACTAGGGGTTCGAATCGGAGCTGCAGCCGAAGCCTATGCCACAGCCATGGCAACACCAGATCCAAGCCTTTTCTGTGATTGTAAGGCCAGGGATCAAACCTGCATCCTTATGGACACTATGTCAGGTTCTTAACCCACTGAGCCACAATAGGGACTCCAGAATCAGAGTCTTAATGACATCATCTGAAGCTGAGTCAAACTGCACTTGAAGCTAGCATGACTCTGACTTTGTTTGGGGTTTTTTGGTCTTTTTTTTTAGGTCCACACCTGCAGCATATGGAGGTTCCCAGGCTAGGGGTTGAATCAGAGCTGTAGCTGCCAGCCTACACCACAGTCACAGCAATGCCAGATCCAACTGTGACCTACACCACAGTTCACAGCAACACTGGATCATTAACCCACTGAGCAAGGCCAGGGGTAGAACCCGCATCCTCATGGATACTAGCTGGATTATCTTCTACTGAGCCACCACAGGAACTCCCTAGCATGACTCTTAACATTCTTCCTATTCCTGAGCCGATAAGCTCCTAGCTGTGTAGACGAGCATGTCAGATTTTCTGCCTACAATGAAAAAAAAAAAAAAAAAAAAGTCCTATCCGAATTCTGGGCATGAAGTAAAGTTAAAGATGCCAAGCTCCCAATTATTGGGCCAGGATTTCTTCAATCCACCCTCCTTCTGGTCATAATTATTCCCAGATGCTGGTGGGCAGCCCAGATGGTGAGCGGAGGTCAAGAAGAGCTTGCCGAAAGAAGAAGGGGTGGAGACTTGGCACAGGCGAGCCTGGGGGGTCTCTGCTGTGGCCTAGGGTTGCCCTCTGTGCCAGGACCACCCCATCCAGCCGTAAGTACTCTCTGTGCAGTGAACTACCTCTTCTTAAAGACGGACAATGCAATGTCCACAATCAAGTGCAACCAATTTATTAGTGCTTTCCGAGATGCCAAATAGCCAGTTGGCTGAAGGAGTCTGTGGAAATAATTTAATTAGACAAAAAAAAAAAAAAAGACAAAAAATCTTTGACAAATTTCCACATCAAAAGCTGTTCAAAACACTGCATCACCAGGGGATTGGGAATGTGTGTGCCTTTTGCCATGAATAGAAAATGTGCTCAGAAACCAAGAACAGAGACATAAACAGGCCCTGGAAAGGATGAAGACATGTAATAAACGCAGTTCCTCAAGGATCAAGCACAGCATTCGTCTTACTGAACATCCTTACAAAAGATCGAGGATTCGTTGTAGAGTAAAAAAATCCCATTGCATGGATACGAGTGAATTTCTCCCATTAGTGGGAAGCCAAACGGAAGGGAGAGAGACTCCTGCCGGAATCCCAGGCCATTCAGTAATCAATGACTGATCGGTTAATGACAAATCCAGGCTGATCCGTGGCAGGAAGGTCTTTGAAGCTACTCTGCTCTAGTGGGCATTTCTAGATTGAAGAGAATTAGAAACTGCTGCCTGGTGCCCGATACCGTATTTGGTAGAGGGCTGAACACGTACGAGGCATTCAATCAATATGTGTTAAGTCATTATACCAGATTTCAGATGACAAATCCGCCATCACCTTGGCTCTCTCCCACCTCATGGCTAATTAGGGAACCACGTTGAGAAAGAGTCCCAGTGCCTGTCACACCTAAGTGTCAGGATTATGATTGATTGGCAATGTCTGCCATGGAGAAAAATAAAAGAAAGAGAGCAGAGGGCAATGCAAATACACCAATGCATTGAGTGTCTGAAGGCTCTGTGCAAACTGAGCTGTTTGAGAGCAGGAAGCCAGGTGCTCAGGTGGGAGGGCATTTCAATCACGCCATGGCCACCAGGACATTCTCAGAGCAAGCGAGGAAGGCAAGAGCTACAGCAGAGCTGAAATGGAGTCTACTCTGGTGGACAAGGTTCCAGCTAGGGGTTCTTGCTGTGGGTTAGCGGGTTAAAAACCTGACATAGTGTCCATGAGGATGAGGGTTCGATCCCTGGCCTTGCTTACTGGGTTAAGGATGCGGCGTTGCAGCCAGCTGCAGCGTAGGTCACAGATGTGGCTCAGATCCGGTGTTGCTGTGGGTGTGACATAGGCCGGCAGCTGCAGCTCCGATTTGACCCCATAGCCCAGGTGCAGCTATAAAAAGAAAAAGAAAAGGTTCCAACTAATGCGTCATTGGTGTTTATCCCAGGTTACCAGCCACAGAGACCCCTAGTAGCAGGAGAGCATAGGTCAAGTTCAAATTGCTGCATCTACGTATCAGGGCTTCTGGCTCCTAGGATCTCTGAGGGAGCTTGAGAAGTCATCAATCTTTCCATGGCGGGCAGGACTGAATTTCTCTGAATTGGCCTTAAGAAAACCCTAATGCACGCACTTAGGCTCTGACAATAGTCAACACAATCACAAGCAAAAGAAGGCTAATAATAATAATGATAATAATAATAATAATAATAATAATAGTCTTAGGGTTTATGGATTTCGGAATACAATGTGTTCCTAGAGTTCCGTCTTCCTAGAGTAAGCCATTCCATCCTATCAAAATCCCAGTAAGATGTCGCCATTGTCACCATCTTCACAGCTCAGGCCCTGAGTGTTTTTATGTTCTCCCTGTCTCACCTTGGGAAGAACAGAGCTGGGACCCTAGCATATATTAGGCGTGCTCATGACTCAGTAAATGAATGAAAGAATTGGTTGATGAAGCCAGCTTTTCTAACCCAAGTCGAGTACCTTGCCTATTTCTTCCAATATTGGTACCCAAAGGGTCCTCTCTTCCCTATGGTAGTTCATTGTTAAGAATAAAAGGTTGCCGGGGGCGGGGGGGACTGGGAGTCTGGGGTTAATAGATGCAACCTATTGCATTCGGAGTGGATAAGCAATGAGATCCTGCTGTAGAGCACAGGGAACTGTATATAATCACTCGCGATGGAATGTGATGGAGGACAATGTGAGAAAAAGAAGGGACGTATATGTGTGACTGGGTCACTTCGCTGGACAGTAGAAAATTGACAGAACACTGTCAGCCGACAATAATGGAAAAAATAAAAATTATTTTTAAAAAAAGAATAAAAGATAGCAATGTTGTGAACACAGGTCTACCTCTTCTGACCTGGTAGTATTCTGTAAGAAAACCGGATCTCACCTCTTAGGGACAGTATTTAAGAAAAAGGGGGGAGGGGGGTGGGGTGGGGAAGAAAGACCAGGAAGGAGGAAAAAGGAGCAGCCCAACGATCCCACTGGTCATCATCCTGAATCGGTCGCATGGACCAGGGCTTTCATTGCTTCCAGAGCTTCTGCCACCCCCTCTTTATGTAGTCTGGGTTTCCCCTGGTGGTGCCTCCTTCTTTGAACTAGAGGCTAGGTGAGCTGCTCTGGCTTTCCTGTTGATCCCGTCTCAAAATCTTCCTTTGGATGACATTCGTTCCACCTGCCTCAGAAAGGTGTGACCCACGGGGCCTCGGACTTCAGTTCATGCCTTCACAGCCAGCATCCTCCTACTTGCCCCCCCGACCCGCAGCTTGAACCCAGACAATGACGGAAGGCACCTGAGGCTCTCTTGACACCTGTTCATTTGACCTAACTGTGGAGACCCCACGGTCCAGCTCTGCAGTTTGGGGTCTATGCCCTCCCTCACCCCCCCTTCCCCCTCTGAGCCTCTGTTATTCCATCTGCAGCAGAAAGGGGCTGAAGGAGAGGTTCCATGAGGATGCTTCCAAAGCCAAGATCCTGGAATGTAACTGCATCCATGTGGAAGAAAGCAGAAGCAAACTGATAACAGAAGCAATTTCCAACCCTCCTGATTCTTCTGCCTTAGGGAGCGGGAGGGCTAAGCAGAAATACAGCCATTCTCCAGTCATTCTTCCATGTTGCTCTGAGGCAAAGATATGACGGACAGGAAAGAATCCTGTAATCACCAAGCAGGAGAGCGTGCAATCCATTAAGACCTTTTAGTCAAAGCTGCCACCGAGCTGTCCACCTCCTGCAGTGCCATGAGCCTTGCCACTCCCCAGTTTTGATGGCTGAGGAGCCCTCCCCTGCTGACCCCGTTAGCTCACTCGTGTCACCGCCCTCCCCAAAGGCCCCACTGAAGCCAACCAAAAGGCCTGCACCAAGCGATACAATCTAAAAATATTACCATCACTTGGAACCTGATTTCTTTTTCTGCTTTTGACAAATGGGAAAGTCTCCATGGGTTGCTCTGAGCTAATGCCCAGATGATGCTCAACTAACACTCACTTGTGCAGCCAGGAGCTCAGCTTCTCTCCTCTAGTGGTGGGAACACTTTCTAAAGAAAAGTCTGGTGGGAGTTCCCGTCGTGGCGCAGTGGTTAACGAATCCGACTAGGAACCATGAGGTTGCGGGTTCGGTCCCTGCCCTTGCTCAGTGGGTTAAGGATCCGGCGTTGCTGTGAGCTGTGGTGTAGGTTGCAGATGCGGCTCGGATCCCACGTTGCTGTGGCTCTGGCGCAGGCCGGTGGCTATGGCTCCGATTCGACCTCTGGCCTGGGAACCTCCATATGCCGCAGGGGCGGCCCAAGAAATAGCAAAAAGACAAAAAAAAAAAAAAAAAAAAAAAGCCTGGTGGCTTCCTAGCAATCACACAACTGGAGTTCCCCTTATGGCTCAGCAAGTTAAGGACCCAACATAGTGTCTGTGAGGATGCAGGTTCATGGTTTTGTGTTTTGTTTTGTTTTGTTTTGTTTTTTGCTTTTTAGGGCCACACCTGCAGCATTTGGAAGTTCCCAGGCTAGGCGATGACTCTGAGATACACCTGCCAGCCTGCACCGCAGCCACAGCAATGTGGATCAGAGACACATCTGCAACCTACACTGCAGCTCACGACAACACCGGATCTTTAACCTACTGAGCAAGGCCAGGGATGGAACACACATCCTCGTGGATCCTAGTTAGGTTCATTAATCACTGAGCCGCAAAGGGAATTGCCAAGGATGCAGATTCAATCCCTGGCCTCTCTCAGTGGGTTAAGGATCTGGTGTTGCCACAAGCTGCAGCAAAACATCAAAGATGTGGCTCGGATCCGATATTGTCGTGGCTGTGACGTAGGCTGTAGCTGCAGCTCCCACTTGACCCCTAGCCTGGGAGCTTCCATATGCCACAGGCACCACAAGTACAGAGCCTATCTTCAAGGCTTCAATAGGGCCTTTTTCTTGCAATGACTTCTGTTACTCACACTTTTCAAGGATAACCTCCCCCCCCTTCCATCAGGACATGATTAAATGTCCCCTCGTCAGGAAGAACTTCTCAGATCGTCATCACACTATATTTTAATCCTCTCTCATACTTTCTGGAAGGACTGTGCGCTTCTGCTTTGGACTCCCGGTGAGATGTCCCCTCTGTCTCCTCCATCATGGAGACCCTAGCTTGGCCCCAGACCTGTGCCTCTCTCCGCTTCACACACACAGACTAGATACATTCCTCGATCCCTATGAGCCTTGGTTTTCCCACCTGTAAAATGGGGATAGTATCAATTTCACAAGGGCAATGTAAAGACTAAATAAGAGCATAATGTGAACCACTCAATAAATTGTACCCAGTGCTAATTATAAACTGAAATACGTCTTATAATACTAATCATGAGAAATACACTGAACTTGGCATCTCTGGGTAGTTACATGATGAAGGATGCCAAGGCTGATCTGTGGTATCATGAAAATCAAGGGAAAAAAAACAGTCAATAAATGACTGTGTGTCATGGCTCATTATTGGGTCAAGTGCAAGGATGCTCTTTGTGATTTTTTTTTTAATATTCATGGAAGGCGTTAGCAGAAGCGCTTAATCAGTGAATGAAAGAAGAGGCTGGAGCTTCAAAGGGTGAACACAGGTGGGTAAAGAACATCAGGTTTTACTGCCCTGAGATAGACTTGGTAGCATCTTGAAGCTCTGAACTCTTCACTATGCATTCATGGGAATCCATGGCCATGATCTCTGCCCTCAGCTCAGGCTCTCTCTGAAGCCTTTGGATTCAGATGATGAATCCCAAAGGTATCTTTTGATGGAGTCTTTTCTTGTAAAGTAATGAATGTCCTGGCGCTAAAACCACTCGGGCTCCCATTTCTCATCTTTCCATTTCATTTTGGTGAAAATCGCCCCCCTTCTTACACAACCCTGTCCTGATCACTAAGCTCTCAAAAATTACCACTTTGGTTCATTGGCCACAGTTCCGATTATTCGATTGCCCAACTTTCCTGCTTCCTTGATAGAAATTGACAAGGATTCACGGAAGAGAGGATTTAGCACTTGCACTGGTAGGTAAACTGAATCCACTGAGAGGGGAAGTTGATTAGAAAAGACAAGAGTTAACATCCTTCTGAAAAAGAAAAGCTCTTGATGTGTATTCTCTCTCTCCCCCACCCCCAATCCCGTCTCTCTTTCCCTCTCTCTCTCTCTCATGCAGGCACCCCTCCCTCTCTCTCAGAGGTGAGGATGCATTAAGATGTAAATCCAACCTGTCAGGTATGGAATTGTGTTTACACTCCGAAGGGCGCTTGATCAAATGTCCAGTGAGCCTGAACCATGTGGCTAGACAAGCCAGGTCATTTAGAACTCTTGGCCCAAACTTCCTTGTCTACGTGAATCGAATCAACCAGATGGTTAGTATGTAACTTCTTTCTGGTCGATGTATATTCAACTGTTGTGAATTACAATATATGAGGAAGGTATTGTTCACAAGGTTACCTAAGAGGAGAGGGAAGCGACAGAGTCTCCACATGCATCTTCACCTGATGACTCTACAGAGTGGAAGACATTTGGACAGGGACTAGGTTCAGAGAATTTTAAAGTGAGCCATTGGTGGCTTCTTCTATGGGAAGTTTTTCTTCAAATCCATGAGATTTGACGTCTATTTGTAGCCTTAGCTCCATCGATGCGCAACACCTAGACGGAGGCTGTTGCCTTGGATCAGAAGGTATGCCTGAGGCTTCCCAGATAGCCCCTGGACCAGCCAGATCCAACCCCTGCCCCTGCCCCGTGACTCAAGCACAGTGCCTGAGTTCCCCCTAAATCTTCATCCTCCTTGGTCCAATACCTGCCATGAAGTAGGCAAAGTATGATGCTCTACTAACATCAACTAACCCTCAGAACGGAGAGCTGAGCCTCAGAGAGGGTAAATCACTTATCCAGAGCCACTTAGCTTCCCAATGCTAGAGCTCAGATTTGGAGCTCGTCCATTCCAGCTTCACATCCTGTGCCTTCCTCTTTGATCCCAGCGGCTCCCTCCCTGTTGGAGCCTTGTCCCTCTCATGAATGATTCACATTAAAGAGCATTTTCAGATGATCCAAAAGGACCAACTTGTCCATTTAAGAAAGGTTAACGGAGAGGTGGTAAAGCTATGGTGGGACCCCGAGTTCAATCTCATAGGCACAAAAGAGAAGAATCCAATTTGATTTTCATTAGGTCCTCAGAGAACTTCTAGTCCTGGAGTTGGGAACGCGTGGGACTTCAGGGTCTGCCTACGAGCTACTGGGGAGTCAAGATTCTCTGCTGAGCGGGGGAGCAAACACCCTTCTGTGGACAAAGGTGGAGCCTTCACAAATATTTGCTTCTGCCACTCTGAGCACATGGTAGAACTGCATGTTTTCACCTACTTACACTCAGCCATGGCCTTATGACTTACTTTGACAAATGAAATGGGGGAAGAAGTGACTTGTTGCCTGTTAAGATCCAGGGCATCTCCTGCCACATGCTCCTTTGCTGGTCTTTGTGGTAGCAGAAGTCTGGGTTTCAGGGGAGCCTCCATGCCGGGCAGTGCACCCCAGTTGATGCATGATAGACATGTTTTCTAAACGAGGAATAAGCACTAAGATTTTTTTTCATTTTTATGTATTGAGATTTTTGTTGTGATTGTTACAGCAACAGAACCTAACCCATACTGTTACTTGTCCAAACATCCACAGTAAGTGCTAAATAATAACCATAATAGTAGTAATAGTAATAACAAATGTGAAAATTACGAGAGGGAGAGTGAAATGACTATATTGGGGGGAAAATCATATATACATATACGATTCTGATTTTTAAGTCTCTAGTCAAGTAAAGTGGGTCCATAGAGGTCCATCCTTGACCCCCATAGTGCACAGGAATACATATGGTAGTCTCAAACTGAGAATCAAGATGTGGTATATATACACAATGGAATACTACTCAGCCATAAAAAAGAACAACATAATGCCATTTGCAGCAACATGGATGGAATTAGAGACTCTCATACTGAGTGAAATAAGTCAGAAAGAGAAAGATAAATACCATATAATATCACGTATAACTGGAATCTAATGTACAGCACAAATAAACCTTTCCACAGAAAAGAAAATCATAGACTTGGAGAATAGACTTGTGGCTGTCCTGGGGGAGAGGGGAAGAGTGAGAGGGATCGGGAGCTTGGGGTTAACGGATGCAAAGTATTGCTCTTGGAATGGATTTACAATGAGACCCTGCTGTGTAGCATTGAGAACTATGTCTAGATACTTACACTGCAACAGAACAATGGGAGGAAAAAGAATGTATACATGTATGTGTAACTTGGTCCCCATGCTGTACAGAGGAAAAAAAAATTAATTAATTAAAAAAAATAGATTGCTTGGGAGTTCCTGCTGTGGTGCCACAGACACAAATCCAACTAGCATGCATGAGCATGCGGTGGGTTCGATCCCTGGCCTCATTCAGTGGGGCAGGGATCTGACGTTGCCTTGAGCTGTGGTATAGGTTGCAGGCGTGGCTTCAATCCTGTGTTGCTGTGGCTGTGGTGTAGGCTAGCAGCTGTAGCTCCAATTCAACCCCTAGCCTGGGAACCTCCATATGCTGTGGGTGTGGCCCTAAAAAAGAAAACACCAAAAAAGAAACAAACTCTTTGTCCTGGGTTGATCAGGACCACATTTTCTAAAGTTCAAATTTGGGTCTTCCTGAAAAAGAATGACTCCTGTTCCCTTTAGAGCATCACAGATGATGATATAAAGGGAAGAGAGGTTCCTTCCTAAGACCCTAGTGTTGACATCTTTTGGAACCAGTGTATGTTCATTTTCCTCTACCTGCCATTTCTATGTCTTGGGAGGTTCATGCTGGATGTTTGAAGCAACAAGTGGTAACATTAGTTGTCCCAGTGCTGTGATGAGCATTTAAAATGATTTATCTCATTTGAACTTCTTGAATGAGAAACCTGGCACCCACTCTCACTGACCATCATAGAAAGACAACGTACACATCAATCTATATGGGAAAGTGGGCTTTGAGGGATGCATCTTGTGTTGCCAGGATACACACTTAGATGGCAGAGCTGGAAGGGCCTAGACAGTATCTTTTACAGATGGGGAAATGGAAGCCCGGAGAGGGAAAAGGGCTGCCTCAAGTGAGGACCACAGCACCCTAGCGGCTTAAGACGTGAGTCCAGGAGTCCAGTCCTTGTGGTCTGTTTCACTTTATTCCAACAAACCTCATGGAATCATGTGAAGGCAGCCAGCATATGTTCCATAAGAGGGAGAGAGTTCAAGAAGGTAGAAAGGGCATATGTTTAGTAAATCAGAAGTCCCCATCTCACATCAGAAGTCATCTGCAGAAATAACGGTCCCTGCATGGAGGCAAAGCAGCAGCAAGTAGAAAGAAGGACACAAATACATTCCGGCTGCAGAGTCCAGGAAGCATTGGGAGTGGCGGGGACCAAGCACAGGCCACATGGTCTGCATGGTGTGAGCTACACACTCCATCTGACCATCACGATGGAGGAATACAATGCCAGCGTGGCCAGATCTTTGGCGTGTTTCAGGATAAGCCACAATTCTGGATCTTAACTTTTTTTTTTCAAAAAAAAAAAAAGATGCAATCTCCTGACTTTTAAATGTCATCCCTCCCCTCCTCCCCAAAGAGCATTGTGTAAGATGGACAGAAAACTTTTTGCAACATCTGGGAAGCAGAAGGCTTAGGTGGGCCAATTTGAGGCAAAGAGAAGGAGGAGGAGCAGACAGCAGGGTAGCATGGGGTCTGGTCCTGCCTGCTAGGACCACGTCAACACATGGACGGTCTCTCTGCCTTGGTCCCCAAAGCGTACATGATCTGCACCCAGCTGATTCTTCTCTGAACCCATCTCTTCCCAGTTTCCCCTACTGCTCACCCAGGCTCAGCGCCACAGATGGTCCTGCTGTCTTGACAACACACCGACCTCATCCCTACACACTACTATTCTGGCTCCATGTTTGCGTTTCCCCCAAATCCGTATGTTGAAGCCCTAACCCCTCTTGGGGTGGTATTTACAGATGGGGTCTTTGGGTGGTGATTAGGTTTAGATGAGGTCCTGCGGATGGGCTCCTCACGAAGGGATGTGTGCCTTTAGTAGATGAGGAAGAGACAGTACAGCTTCCTTTCTCCAGCAAGAAGGAGGCTGTTTGCAAGCCCAGCAGAGATTCGTCATTGAAAACCAACTTGGCCAATACTTTGACCTTGGACTTCCAGCCTCTGGAACTGTGAACAGCACTGCCTGTTGTTTAAGCCACACTGTCTGTACTTTTTTGTTTCAGCAGCCCAAGGAGAGTAGAACAGGCACCTTCGTGCTTGCTGCTTCCTCCACTTGGAATGCTCACAGGGCAGACCTCACAGAGTTTATTCCTTTACCCCATTCAGATCTCAGAACAACTGTGATGCAAGACAGCCTCCTATTCGCCTCCACTTCAACACCTGCTTGCTTGTCATCCTTCCCCATGGCCTTGACCCTTCCCTGAACTTATCTGACATGCTACCTTGCTTGACATTACTTTTGTTTCTTTCTCATCTGTCTCCCCTCCTGACCGTCATGGAACTCATGGAAGCCAAGACATGTCATGTCTTTTTCATTTTTTATCTGCAGGGGTCAGCCCAGCACTGAGGGGTATCTCAATGGTATTTGTTGAAAGAAAGAGGACGAGGGAGTTCCCATTGTGGCTCAGTGCGTTAAGAGCCCAACTAGTATCCATGAGAATGTGGGTTCGATCCCTGGCCTCACTCAGTGGGCTAAGGACCCAGCATTGCCATGAGCTGTAGGTCGTAGATACCGCTCAGATCCTGAGTTGCTGTGGCTGTGGCATAGGCTGCAGCTGCAGCTCCAATTCTACCCTTAGCCTGGGAACTTCCATAAGCCACAGGTACAGCCGTCAACAGGACCAAAAAAAAATGAAAGAGGATGAGAAGAAAGGATGGAAAGGAGGGAAAGAGGAAGGAAGAGAAAATGAGAAACGGAAGGAATGGGATAGGGAAAAAAAAGAGGCAAGAAAAGAAAACTCCCCTCCTCCAACCTGGGGGATCCTGAAAGTACCATTTTGTATCTTTCAGCCTCCGAGTCCTCTGGGATAAATAAACACAAGAATGCTGACCTCCCAGGGTTGGTTTGGAATTAAAAGAGACATCCCTGGAGAAAATGCTGTTAGACACACATGCCCTGCAAAGGTGGGTTTCCTGGAATGATGCTGATCTTCCTCAGGAAAGCTTGTGGTAAGACAGCTGTATTATCTCTATTGTGGGAGCCTAGGCAACTGCGTAAGGCTCCCACACTTGTCAGCCTCTGCTTGAGGTTTGCGGGTAATTAAAGGTACAGTAGGCAGGTGTCACTAACTTCTTAACCTGAAATTCTCTCCCACACCTGCCCCCACTGGCAAACAGATTCCCACGACTCAGAAGATTTCCTTTCAATTATTCTCCCCGGAGTGCTGCACCTTTGTCGGGCTCGTTATTAAAATTGAGAGGCCGCATTTATTAAACCACGGTACTTCGCTAGATGAACACACCATGGATGCCAAGCTCCTTAAAAAATCACTGCTCCCCAAGGAAGATCCTTGACCTCCAAGCCTGCATGGTCCAAGCCTGCATGGTCCTCCCTGCTGCTGAGAGGTTTTTGTTTTGTTTCTTTTTTTTCATTTCCAGCTAAATTGCCCAAGTAGGGAATTAGGTCTTCTGAGGAGGTGTGTCTTTTGCATGCTTCTGAGTAAAAGCTGTAAAGGCAAAGATGCTCTTTTTTTTTTTTTTTTTTTTTTTTGGTCTTTTTAGGGTTGCACCTGAGGCATATGGAAATTCCCAGGCTGGGGGCTGAATCGGAGCTGTGGCTGCTGGCCTATGCCACAGCCACAGCAACTCGGGATCTGAGTCATAGCTGTGACCTAAATCACAGCTCACAGCCATGCAGGATCCTTAACCCACTGATGGAGGCCAGGGATTGAACCCATGTCCTCATGGATACTAGTTGGGTTCCTTATCACTGAGCCACAACAGAACTCCAAGGCAAGAACGCTCTTGAGTGGCTCTTGGGAAAGACTGGGTGTGAGGTTCACGGTAAGAACATAGACCACATGCCTCGCACAGTTTGCAGTGTGTTCATACATCTTGGCTCATTTATTATCAGGGCTGATGTAAGGGGTAGATCTCAGCCCACTTGGCACGTGAGGAACAGAGGCTCAAAGGCTCAAAGAGTTCAAATCCTTTGGCCAAGAGTGCCTGGTCAGAAAGAGATGCTGCTGTGAGTCAGAGCTGTTGGAAAGTTCTCTGGTCTCTTAGCTGGGACTCCATCTGACTTTTTTTTTTTTAACTAAAGTATAGTTGATTTACAATGTTCCTTCAAATTCTGCTGTACAGCAGCAAAGTGACCCAGTCATATATATATATTTTTAAATAGTCATTTTTGTTTCATACTATCTTCCGTCATGTTCTAACCAGAGAGACAGAGCATAGTTCCCTGTGCTGCACAGTAGGACCCCATCACTTATCCATTCGAGATGTAATAGTTTGCATCGACCAACCCCAAACTCCCCGTCCACCCTACTCCCCCCCCATCTATCTTAATCCCTGTTTTAGCTGCAGCGTCCTGCCCAAGACCTGGCACGCTGAAAGGACTCAGTAACTCTTTGTGGATAACTGTTTCCAGAAAGACGAGCAGAATTCACACTCTTCTGTGCTGCATAGTGTGGGGCTCTATTCAGTTCCGTTTATAGAGAGGAAAGAAAGGCAGAGCCAAGCTTCCTAATTCTTCTCTGTGGATGAGGCAATTCCAAGGTGTGAACACACACACACACGTGCACACACACACACACACACACATGTCCCTCTCCAGCACGCACGTGCACACACACGTCCCTCTCCAGCACACATGTGCACACACACACGTCCCTCTCCAGCACACACGTGCACACACACACACACACACGTGTCCCTCTCCAGCACACACGTGCACACACACACACACACACACACACACGTGTCCCTCTCCAGCACACACACGCACACACATTCACAAGGACATCCTTCCCCCAGATGATTTCCCAGTAACTGTCGCCACTTTCCCTCCTCTTTTCCTTGCCTCCGCCCACGAGAGCATTTCCCAGGATCCACATCTTTGCGTTCCATCTTCAACACTTTTGCTCTGGCTTATCAGAGTTTTTCTATTGTTTTCATGACACTTTCTTTAAATCAACCCACTTAAAAAAAAAAAAAAAAGCAAACAACCACTTGGCTATCCTGAGATATCAAAGGCAAGTTTTTGATGCTTATGGCAGGTGGGGGCTCAGAATCATCTCATAAATGAAAGGCAAGCTTAAAAATCAAGTAAGATGGGAACAAGGGTATTCTCTCTCTCTCTCTCTCTCTCTCTCTCTCTCTCTCTCTCTCTCTTTTTGTTGTTGTTGCCTTTTAGGATTGCACTTGCAGCTTAGGGGTCCCATCGGAGCTACAGCGCGGCCAGCCTACACCACAGCCACAGCACCACCAGATCCGAGCCACATCTGCGACCTACACCACAGCTCATGGCAACACCAGATCCTTAAACCCACTAAGCAAGACCAGGGATCGAACCTGCGTCCTCACGGATACTAGTTGGATTCATTTCCACTGCAGCACAATGGGAACTCCCAGAGATAGGATTTTTAAGAGGTGATTCAGTTAAAATGAGGTCATCAGGATGAGCCCGCACCCAGTAAGACACGGCGTCCTTATAAGAAGAGGGATTAAGACACAGACACGCAGAGAGGGAAGACCACATGAGAAGGAGAGGGTGGCCGTCTGCAAACCGAGGAGAGAGACTTCAGAAGAAACTCACCTGCAGACCCCCTGATCTCAGACATCCAGCCTCTAGAACTGTGAGAAAACATATTCATTTTGTTTAAGCCACCCAGCAAACTAACACACAGTCAAAACAAAAGTTGAGCCCCTTCCCAAAGTTCACGTATTCTCCCTCTGTCTAGGCCATTATGACAGATCTGTGTGAATCAGAAGCCATGATCCTCTTGGGAGTTCCCGCTGTGGCTAAGCTTGTTAAGAACCTGACTAGTATGCATGAGGATACAGGTTCGATCCCTGGGCTCACTCGGTGGGTTAAGGATCCGGCATGGCCCCGAGCCAAGCTGTAGGTCGAAAACCCAGCTTGGATCCAGCGTCGCTGTGGCTGTGATATAGGCGGGCAGCTGCAGCTCCAACTTGACCCCTAGCCTAGGAAATTCCATATGCCACACACATGGCCCTGAAAAAAAAAAAAAAAAAAAAAAAGAAGCCATGACTCTCTTCAAGCACCACTTTGAAGGCTTCCTTCTCCGTGAGATGTTTTCCATGCAAGTGTGATTTCTGCTTTTTTGCCAAAACCCCTGCAGGCTTCTCTTCATGCTGCTCACCATCCATGATGGAACCAGCACGTTCTCTTTTTTTAAATTTTTTAATGTTTTTGTCTTTTTAGGGCTGCACCCATGGCATATAAAAGTTTCTAGGCTAGGGGTGGAGTTGGATGAGTAGGAGCTGTAGCCGCTGGCCCGTGCCACAGCCACAGCAACACTAGATCCAAGCCACGTCTGCAACCTACACCACAGTTCGTGGCAACTGGAGGGTCCCAGAACTGAGCGAGGCCGGGGACTGAACCCACGTCCTCATGGTTCCTGGTCAGATTTGTTTCCACTGAGCCACAATGGGAACTCTGGAAGCCTTCAAAGCGGTGCTTGAAAAGGGTCATGGCTTTTTCTTTTTCTTTTCTTTTCTTTTTTTGCCTTTTAGGGCCACATTTGTAATATATGGCTAGGGGTCCAATTGGACCTGCAGCTGCCAGCTTACCCCTTTCTCTGCTCATCCTGAGCTTCTAGCGTATAAAGCCCGGGTCTTTCTTCGGTACTAGGAGCTCAGTAACTGCATCTTCGATAAGCCTGGATTAAGGGAAAGGAAGTGAAATGATGGGAGACGGGAGAAAGTGAGAAATAGCTGAGAAAACAAGGGCTCTGGAGACCAAATCCAGGCTTGAGCTCTGCTCACTGTCATTTGCTGGCTGTGTGACCCTCAGTGACTTCTGAGGCACTCTGAGCTTTCCTTCTCTCACCTGTAAGGCAGGGTTGATAACAGCACTCTGTGAGGTTGTTTGAAGGATTAAACTAGACAACGAGGACTTCCAGGGCAAGAGACCAGCTGGCAAACGACTGCACCCACTGTCGACCAAACTTCCCACTCCAAGAATCAGGAAAACACACACACCAATAAATGCAAAGTTGCTGCAGCCCTGGGAACAAGACATATCGATCAAAATCTTTGAGGCTTTTGAAAGATTTCCTCTAATTAAAGAAAGGAAGTGTCCTTGCAGGAAAACAAGGCCAGGCCCTTCTGGGACAACTTCTCAGCCACAGAAGCTTAGAGCCCAGAGCCCTGTGCCAGCCAGAGGCAGGGGAGCTCCCTGCACCAAGTGAAACTCTTTTCAGAGGTACCCATGCATACTTCTTCTTTCTATTCCTCTAATCAGTGCATCCTTTCTGGATTCATGCTGGACCAGGATGCCCAGATGGGAACAGCTCTCTGACCGCTTCTCTTAAATAGGAAAGGAAAGGAGGTAAGAAGGAGACATGAAAACCAGAGCAGCTGTGGTTTTCCACATTTTTTTTTTTTTGCAAGAAAAGAATGAAAAGGAAGCATGTCATATAGCAGTTAAGAGCACAGCCTCCAGAGCTCCTTGCTCAGGCGAAAATGCTGGCTTGAACATTCATCAGCTCTGTGATGCTGGGTAAATTATATTGACTCAGTTTTCTCATCTGTCAGGTGAGGATGCTAAGAGTAGCAACCTCATAAGGTTCTGGTGACATTTGCATAAGTGTAAAGGGCTTTGAAATAGGGCCCAGCACTTTAGTAAGCATTGTTTAATGTTTGTTAAATAAACTATAGCATATGTGTGTATAAATGTGAACTCATGCACACACACACACACACACACATTTCTCTGCATAAAGCAAAGATAGAAAAATTCCTTCTGAGTCTTAAAAAACCACGCTGGCTAAAAGTCCTCTAAGGTGTCAGGAATTCAGCTCAGAGTGGTTAATAGCACTGATAGAAGAGGAGGTCTAACAGGAATCAGAAGTACCGCAGAGGACATACAAATGAATCCAGAGTCTGACATGGGCAAACATCATAAGATGATGGTTGAGAAGTCTTCTTGTCCTGGAGTTCCCGTCATGGCTCAGTGGTTAACGAATCCGACTAGGAACCATGAGGTTGTGGGATCGATCCCTGGCCTTGCTCAGTGGGTTAAGGATCCGGCGTTGCCTTGAGCTGTGGTGTAGGTTGCAGACATGGCTTCGATCTGACTTTGCTGTGGCTCTGGCATAGGCCGGTGGCTACAGCTCCAATTCGACCCCTAGCCTGAAAACCTCCATATGCCGCGGGAGCGGCCCAAGAAATGGCAAAAAAAAAGAGGAAGAATTCTTCTTGTCCTTTCATGAGAAACTATAAGTACAGCCAAAACTTGTACGGCAACAAAAAAGGGATGCAGTGCCCACACTCATGAACTGTGGGTAGAAAACACCCATGAAGAAGATATACTCCAGGCAACAAAAGAAAATTTCTGAAAGCAAAAATGTTTTATGGCCCCAATAAAGTTTCAAAGACATAAACTCAATGAAATAAAAAATAAAGTGGAGATGATAAAACGATGAACTGAAATGGAAAGAGCTGTTTCTGATAAGCTAGATTGGAAAACAATAATAAACTCAGAGAATAAAAATATGCATTAGGCACGGTAAAGGAACAGGTCCTCGTCAATGGACAAACAGAGTCGTTAATGTTGCAGGAACATTGGGAGGTTATAAAAGTGTAGAGAACCTGCCAACAAAAGATGAAAATGTTGAGAGAGGTGGGAAATTCACAGATGACAGCTGTTCCTGAAGAAAAGGCCAGAACACACAAAACCAGTACTCACAGGTTTAGGAAGACACCGTGGAGAGACGTTAGACACAAAGCTGGCCTTAGCAGAGCTCTAGTGTGGGAGAATCTCAGCAATGAGATAAAAGTCACCAGGAGGGATAAAATTCACCCTCTTCCCACGTTCTGCAAGTTCTAGTGTTGTGCGAGACTAAATCAGTATTTCCCAAACTGAATCCCGGGGGAGAGTGTTTGCAATACTGCTGCTTCTTCTGGGTAAAAACATCTCTCTGGACAAATGCATTTGGACGAGAATATGTTAAACTAAACTAAAAATAAATTCCTACTCCATAACTTTAATGCTGAGCTGCATTATGAATTTTGAAGAGAGCGCGATATTACGCCGCATTTTCAAAATCAGAAAGGATAAGAGGTCATTTTCTGCTGATA
The DNA here is from genome assembly GCF_054392235.1 of Sus scrofa. Classification (NCBI taxonomy): domain Eukaryota; kingdom Metazoa; phylum Chordata; class Mammalia; order Artiodactyla; family Suidae; genus Sus; species Sus scrofa. The sequence continues at coordinate 20,503,520 of NC_139385.1, forward strand.
CTTTTGACCATGATGCCAACCGCCCTGTCTTTTTCAGCTCTTGTAACTGCTACTGACATCTCCCAGACACGGCGGAGAAATGCCAAGGTAGACCTTGAGCAAGCAAATGCCAGGATCGTAATATGTCAGACTCTCACAGATGTGCCCTCAGCGCTACCCCCGCAGCCTTTAGAGCAGCTTGATATACAAATTACACATTTACACAGGCTGTCGGTGCCTTCGGAAAAACCATGGTTGGGAAGACCCCTGGCAGCCTTGCAGGAAAGCACTGAGATCCACAGACCGGTCACCCAGAAATCCTGTCCCAGAACTTAAGTGCTTCTGTTTCCTTTTCCCGACACTCTAGTGCTGAGCCCCTGCTTCCATATGGCTGAAGCTTCACTGGGACATGGAGGACGTGTCCCCTGGGTCCTGCAGCATCACATCTACCTGGGATCTGGCCCCCACACCAGCAGCCTCTGCTATCAGCAGAATCCGAGCACCATCCCCACTGGATGGCAGAGTTGATCTGAACCCCCTACTTTCTCCACCTCTAGTCCAGGCCTCCTCCTTTTTTTTGTACGTGGTCCAGATCTGCCTCTGGACTGCATGTTCTGATGCATTGATGGTCTCCCACCAGGACTCATTTGTAGATTTCTGCCTTTCCTCCTCCTCCCACTCTCTTCTGGTGGAATGGGGCTTGGTTGCTCCTTGGAGCCCCTGAAGAGCCAATGCTGCAACACTTACAACAGCTCTGATGCAACATCTGGTGAGGGAGAAGCAGGACTCACTCGAGGTGTAATTAGCAGGTGTAGGAGGTATTGCCAGGTTTCCACATCCAAATAGTGCCCTGTGCCCAGAACTGCAGGGCGGGGAAGAGCTGAGATCTTGGAGCTGGGCTGCTTGGATTGGAATCCTTGTAACACCACAGACTAGTTGTGCGGTTTGGGGCTATCGGTTGAATCTCTCTGTGTCTCAATTTCCTAATCTGTAAAATGGGCAGTGCCTACACTCACTGAAATTGGTTAAGAGCAAGAATGAAATATTGCCATTGGGAGCAACATGGATGCAACCAGAGATTCTCATATTAAGAGAAGCAAGTCAGAAAGAGAAAGACAAAGACCCTAGGATATCCCTTACATGTGGAATCTAAAATGTGGCACAAATGACTCTATCTACAAAAAAGAAACAGACTCAGACACGGAGAACAGACCTGTGGTTGCCAAGAGGGAGGGAGGAGGGAGTGGGGTGGACGGGGAGTTTGGGGTTAGTAGATGCAAACTATTGCAATTTAGAATGGATAAGCAATGCGATCCTACTGCACAGCAAGAGAACTATGTCCGATCTTTTTGGATAGAACATGATGGAAGATGGTATGAGAAAAAGAATGTACGCACATATGATGACTGGGTCATTTTGCTGTACAGTAGAAACGGGTACAACACTGTAAATCAACTATACTTTAATAAGAAAATGAAAAAAAATAAATTGGTTAAGAGGTTCTTGCATCATTCCAGGCAAAAGATAATAAGGGCCTGGACTGATGTAATAAGAAGATGAAGATGAAGATGAAGATGAGGGGCTGGAATGTGAAAAGCATTTGGAGATCCAGTGGTCCCATCGGAGGTCAAGTTATCACGGGAGATGGGTTCTAAGAAGATGGGGAGGTGTAAAATGGGAAAGAAATCATTCCAGGGTAGCTCCTAACATTTTTCCTAGGGTAGCTGAGAAAGCGTGGGCGATACCAACCAAGACAGTTCATAAAAGAGACTCATGTTTGCTGAGTGTATTCCCAGTAGTTCTGCTGTAACGATGACTATCTCTGTTCATTTTCGTCACCACGCTGTGGTGACAATCCTCAGATAAGAAAACCGCGTCCATGGCTTGACATCTGCTACTTCTCTTAATCCTCACACCAGCCCCAGGAGGCAAGTGTTCTACTCTTACTTCCATCAGGTCACAACGTAACTGAGCATCGGAGAGGTAAAGCACCTGGCCCGAGATCACACAGCACCTCGGCTGGGATGTCAACCCAAGCATTGAACTCCTTGAGTTATCTGCCTTCCAGTATTACACGCTGCCTCTCAAATACACTCTACCCAAGAGGCATTCCACACCTTATCATCTGCTCCATCTTCTTGCATGAAATAGTTCAGAGTCTTCATTTTTTCTTGGACCCTTCCTTGTATATTTGAGAGTTTACCTTAGCTAGCATGGAGGTATGTTACGCATTTGTCACAACTGTTCTTCAAACCTGTGTGGGCATTATGTTTGCATGGTGTGGTTTCTGTGTCTAATTATAGCGTTGAAAGCTCTGACATGCATAGACAGATATGTATAGAGAGATTAGCAACACACAGCAACACCATTTTAGCATCCAAGTTAAAGAAGAATCGCCTGTTTTTAACTCTTGGGCACTCTTTGCCTAGCTGACAGCTAAGTGAAATTAGGGAGTGGTAGAAAGCTGTGAATTCTGCTCAATATTACTATTACAGGTTAGTGGGGAAAAGGGGATTTTCCAGTATAAAATGATACCGCCAAAAATCCAGCCAAAGGCTTCAAAGTCCAAGCCACTCTAAATGTTGATTTGACTCAATTGTGCAATTTACAACATTCCTATTTCCCCGGAGAAGCGTCGTTCCTGAGGAAAATGGTGAAAATGGAATGGAAAAGAGGAAGGAGAAGAAAAAAAGTAATCTCACAGAGCCACAGTGGCCGGGGTTCACTTGCATCCTTGGGGAAATTTATTTCCACCTCCCCTCCAAAAAAGAGCCACAAGTAATGCTTCTCCCAAGCCACCATCCCAGCTGGATCACGGTAAAAAGCTTTTAGAAGGGAAGCAGTAAGTACATTCAACGGTTGAGATGTATTTGGATGTAATCCTAAAGCAGTAGCCTGGGTAATCGCCAAGCCATCAACAACTAAAAGGATTGAGACTATTAGATGCGGACAACAGAGAAATAATGGATGTTAAGGAGGTCGGGAAACAGAAATGATTGAATTCACCCACCGCATGGCTCTGAAGCTGATGACGGGAGAATGGAAGCTCCATTTTCTAATCACTGAACTATTAAACACACACACACACACAGGCTGATAAATGCCAGCCTCAGTGTTATCACGTAGGTGGCTCAACAGTCACTTTCCTCTTCAATGTTTTGAAATACCAAAGGACCTTGGTCTTTTACTCATTTCAGAGTGGAAGATGAAGGAAGTCTTCCTTCTCCGCCAACAGTTCAGTCTGGGACGGCTGGATGCCAGGCCATCGAAGGTTCTAGAACCTTGGAGGCAGGATGCTGGAACATAAGGCAGGCAGGGACATGCAACATGTCTATCCATGATCTTAAAGGATTTTTGAAGAAGAGCCAGTCCTTTTTCTCCAGCCAAGCTTTTGCTACTTGCCAAGAACATGATGCTTCCGTGGATCTGTGATTCTTGCAGTATGGACCCATAAAATCTACGCATATCAAATCATCTGTGTCACCTGCTAAAATGTGGAATCCCAGACAAAGGTCCCCCCACCTAATGAAGGGCCTGAGTTGGGGCAAGGATTCTTATGCCACTGTCTTCGAGAAGGACACGGTCATCAGTGGGATCAGAAGGTGTGGTTTGAGCAGGATCATCTTAAATTCCAGGCTCTTGGACATTTTTATGACCAGGGGTCCGCAAACTACGGCCCACTGGCCAAAACTGGCTGCCACTTGCTTTTATAAGGAAAGTTTTCATGGAAACATGGTCAGATTCATTCATTTTTCTCTTGGAGTCGTTGAGACTAAATGTTTACAGAATCAAAAATATTTACTCTCAGGGCCAGAAGAAGCTGGCTCCCTTCCAAGGTAGACCAAGGGTTTTCAAGCATTTCTCTGCATCTGAATCACTTAGAGATTTTTGAAAAAAAAAATTTGAAGTACAGTTGATTTACAAAGTTGTGTGCATTTGTGCTGTATAGCAAAGTGATTCAGTGATACATGCATACATTCTTTTTCCATTCTTTTCCATTCTGGTTTACTAGAGGACTCTGAACACAGTTCCCTGTGCTATACAATAGACTATGCTGTTTATCTACTCTGTATTGAATAGCTTGCATCTGCTAATCCCAAACTCCCAATCCTTCCCTCCTCCTCCCCCCCCTCCCCCTTTGGCAACCACAAGTCTGTTCTCTAAGTCTGTAAGTCTGTTTGTTTCATAGATAGGTTGATTCGTGTCTTACTTTAGATTCCACATATAAATGATATCATATGGTATTTGTCTTTTTTTTTTTTGTCTTTTTTTTGTCTTTTTTGCCTTTGCTAGGGCTGCTCCGGTGGCCTATGAACGTTCCCAGGCTAGGGGTCCAATCGGAGCTGTAGCCGCCGGCCTACACCAGAGCCACAGCAACGTGGGATCTGAGCCGCATCTGCAACCTACACCACAGCTCACGGCAACGCCGGATCCATAACCCACTGAGCGAGGCCATGGTTCCTAGTTGGATGTGTTAACCACTGCACCATGATGGGAACTCCAGTATTTGTCTTTTTTTTTTAATTTGTTTCTATCAGGGTATTGTTGATTTACAGCATTGATTCAATTTCTGCTGTGCAGCATCGTGACCCCGTCATACAAATATACATTCTTTTTCATATTATCTTCCATTAAGATCTATCCCAAGAGACAGGCTATAGTTCCCTGTGCTATGCAGCAGGACCTCATTGCGTCTCCACTCTAAATGTAAATAGATGGCATCTACTAAGCCCGTAGTCCCCCCCAGGCCAGTTGGGTCAGAGTCTCTGGGAACAGGTCTGGGAACGTGGTATTTGTCTTTCATACCATTTCCCCAGACTCATTCTCAGAGACTCTAAACTGACGGGTCTAGGGTCAAGCTGGGATATAGGTACTGTTTAGAAGGTTGTTCAGATGATCCACCATGCAGCCAGGATGGGACCCCCTGCTGTAAAGGAGATTATTGCACACAATTTGCGAACAGGTTGGAAAGAGCTTGCTTCATAATCCCAGCTCCCCACCGCTGAGTGTCCTTGGGCAGCCTACGTAACTTGTGTGTCTCAGCCGCCTTATCTGTAAAAGAGGGATCAATGGTCTCTTTGTTGGGTGAGGTGTTATAAAGATTAGAGATGAGTAATGCCTACCTCCCCAGACAGGGCTTCGCATCCAGGAAATCTCCATAAATGATGGTGGTGATGAGGGGGTTGGTGACAAAGGGATGCTGACAATGACAACCGGCGAGGGAGGGCAATGCCTATGTCTTTAATGATGCAATTCAGCATACTCGGGAAGGGGGAACCAAGATAAAAAAGAGATGATGGGAGTTCCCGTCGTGGCTCAGCGGAAACTAATCTGATTAGCATCCATGAGGATGTAGGTTCAATCCCTGACCTCATTAAGTTGGTTCAGGAGCCGGCGTGGCCATGGGCTGTGAGGTAGATGTCAGATGCGGTTTGAAACCTCCATATGCCCTTAAAAGCAAAAAAAAGAAAAAAGAAAAAAAATGTGATGACCCTCTGATGAAGCTCACAGCCACGTCAGACAAAGAGGCACATAAAAAGATATTGACTGCAACAGAAAAGAAACACGGGCCAATAGAGGCAGACAGGTGGCAGAAGAAGAGAAACTAATTTCCAATAAATACACACAAACAAGTTCAACCTCAGTAATAATCAGGGAAATGAGAAATAAAATGTGAGACATTTTCTCCCAGGAAACACGCAAATATTAAAAATGTTGAAAATATTCTGCATTCATGGAAGTGTAATTTTATAGACTTTTTAGAGGGTGAATGGGCAAGTTAATATCTGTATTCTTTGCAAATTCTCTATTTATGTTGAAGATAGCTAGTCTGTAGGAATATATATACACACACTCAGAGCAGAGACCTGTGTAAGAAGGTCCACCATGGCCTGGTTGTAACAATGGAAACCATCTAAATACCCCACAAGATGAGGACTGGCTGAGTCATCCCTCTAAGTAATCCCTCTACATAATTTATTGATTTTTTTTTTTTTTTTGTCTTTTTGTCTTTTCTAGGGCCGATTCCCATGGCATATAGAGGTTCCCAGGCTAGGGGTCCAATCGGAGCTGTAGCCACCAGCCTACACCAGAGCCACAGCAACCCAGGATCCAAGCCATATCTGCAACCTACACCACAGCTCACGGCAACGCCGGATCCATAACCCACTGAGCAAGGCCAGGGATCGAACCCACCACCTCATGGTTCCTAGTGGGATTCGTTACCCACTGGGCCACCACGGGAACTCCATCTCATCAAACATTTATGGGGTGTCTCCTTTGAGCTCAGGAATGTCCCAGGTGCTGGATATATGGCAAGAGAAAAACACAAAGGCCTGCCCTTATGTTGCTTCTCTTCTGGTCTCTAGAGTGACAAGATGCGATCATGATGAAATGCATCATGTAATGGTGAGTGGCACAAAAAGCGTAAAGCTGGAAGGGGGGAAAGGAAATGGTGCGTGGGAATGGGGCCCCTTTTTCAGTTAGGGTCACCTAATTGTGGCCACGCTAGGAGGTATCATGAACAGAGAGCCAAAGGAGCCATGGAAACAGAGGAAAGAGCTTTCCAGGCACAAGAATAGCAGGTGCAGATGACTTGACTCAGGGCTGAGCTTGCATCTCCCAGCAACAACCAGGACCATCCCGCCAGCGTGGGTCAGCAAGATGACTGGGGGTCAGAGGGCGGGCAGGGGCTGGGACAGCTCACATAAAGCTTTGTGAAATATGAAAGGGATCCTGGGCTTTTCCTGAGAAAGATGGGGGGTGGTGCTCCCTGGAGGCCTCTGAACGGAGAAGTGGCTTGAGCTGTTCTATGCTTTAAAGGATCCTTCTGGCTGCTCCACTAGGAAGACTCCAGAGGCAAGAGTGGAAATGGAGAGACCGGCTGGGAGGACCCTGGATGTGCACGATGTGCTGAAGGCCTGGGTAACTGAGTCTGTGGGTCTGGATCATTGGATATAAGTGGGGGAAACAGGATCCCGGCAAGACGTGGACATCACTGGACCCGCTTCCTTAGGAAGCAGTTCCCTAATTCTCTCTGACAAACGTGCCTATAACATTGCAGAACCCAGCGTGGGGGCCATATCCCACATGTTGAATTACTGGAAAGTTTTAAAGCAATCTATTAAAGTGTTATAAAAAATATGTACTATCCTCTCATCTTCATAATGACCTGGAAAGTCAAGTTCAAATTTATAATGCTCTTATTTCTCAGGCAGTCTTGCTAAAATATGACAGCATGGGGCGAGCTTATGGCTTGTGGCTCCTGGATCCCTACTCTCAGCCTGTCCCCCACTTTCCTTCCTCCTGCCAGCAATGTCCATCACTGGAGTGGCTTTTTGTCCATGTGTGGGTACCTTGCAACCTGCACATTGAAGCTGATGGACAACTAGCTTTATATCCCCTCATATCCCCTCTCGGTTTGGTAGGCAACCTTCTCTCAGTAGAGCAGATCTAGGGAAGAGGCAGCTTGGGTAGGGAAATCCAGGTTCACTATTACCAAGAGAATAGTCCAGAGGGGAAGGGACTGGTTGCAGTGAGCAAGTGGCCTTGGTCCATGGCCTCCTGGTCCCAGGGGACGTGGGAGAAGAGCTAGAGTGGAGACCTTCAGGGTATATGACCCAGGGCAAGGATGCTTCTTGCATGGGCTTAAGAATGGTGGTACTTCCCTTCTTCTTCTTCTTCCTTTTTTTTTTTTTTTTTTTTTTTTTTGCTTTGTAGGGTTGCACCCATGGCACATGGAAGTTCCCAGGCTAGGGTTACAGCTGCTGGCCTATGCCACAGTCACAGCAATGAGGGATCCAAGTTGTGTCTGTGATCTATACCACAGCTCACAGCAACACCAGATCCTTAACCCACTGGGTGAGGCCACGGATCGAACCTGCATCCTCATGGATCCTAGTTGGGTTAGTTAACCACTGAGCCGCAAAGGAACTCCAGGTACCGCCACCAATGAGTTTTATCCAGGTGGCAAGGCTTAAGAATGGCACTGCGCTTCTGAACCAAGATGGTCACTGCTCTTTACCAAGGGATATAGGATGCTATGATGGGTAACCCCACCAAGAAACCACCCAATGCAGAGGAGTTCCTAGGAATTTGAATCATGAATGGGGGGGGGGACGCTGAAGGAAAAGTTTTGGACTGGCCACGGGGTCTTGAAATACTTGTCTCTTACGTCCTATTCTCTGGGGTATTGGGGGTCTTCTGGGTCCAGTCCTCTCTTAGATCCCTTTGTTCAGCTATTACTTCCATTCCATGAGGTTTCCCCAAGGTGTTCTTTTTAAGGCATTCGTCATTCTGAGATAGGTTTCTGTGCCTGTAACCCCAGAAACCCTACAAGATGTTACAGAGAAGTTCATGCAGCACGTGAGAAGAGGTGAACTTCAGTCCATAGAAAACTGGAGCTTGTTAAACAGAGAAGTGGCCTGGGGCTTTGTTTGTTGGTTAGTTTGGGTTTTGATTTTGTTTTCAAAAACAAGTGGGGAAGATGGATGGGAAAGGAAGAACATATGTCTGGCCTTCCTTTCTCCTCCAGGGCTTTAATCAGTGGCTTAAACACTGATATGAATTTGTACCTCAACCTGAAGTTGAACCTCAAGAAAGGAAGCAGAAAACATTGAGGGTAGGTAGGTAAGAAAGATGCCAGGAGAAGAAGAAGAGCTAATAAGCTCATTTTCAGACAAGAGCAAAGATTCAAGCCTGACTCCCAGGAATTACAGACTGGTCAGAATCACATCAAACCCCAGTTCACTTCTAGAAAACATTATAGAACAGATGGTTTTTGAGCAGGGAGAAGCCAACCGAGGTTCGGTGTGATGCAGCCATGCCAGACATCTGTCAGCCCCAGCCTTCCCCAGGCCTGTTTAGCTGCACGAACTGAAATGCTTCAGCAGTAGGATGCATGCTGGGTGCTTTGGCCTCACTATCTAGTGTGATCTTAATAGGGTTGCCCTGAACTTGGTATATGTACCTCGATTCTATTTAGCCGTAGCTTTCCCTTAAACCTTCAGCCTCTAAGTCTCTTGCTGAAATCAATATCTCAACTCACCTGTCTAGGGTCTTGAAACCACTACTGCTTTATAAAGTACTCCCTTGAGAAATTCTCCCTGGAGAGATTGCCCTTATGGTGGCTGTCTGCTGTCTGTACCTGGCCAGCATCCACTTCCCCTTGGGCTGGTGATAGCTCCATATTTGACCTTGAGAGAGGACTCTTCCTCCAACCTCAGTTCCCAGGCTCAGTGAGGCAGAGGGAAAAGGGGTCGTTGACTTTGTGTCCATCTCCGGGGCTTTATCTTTGTTGAATGACATAAGGAGATGCCACCAATGAGTTTTAGTAGGTTCCTACAAGGACAAGGTCAATGGCAGGATGATTGGATCGGGTGTTCATTTGGGGAACATCCCTCAGGCTCACATGGAGGAAGAGACAGGATGCAACAAGACCAACTGGGAGACCATTGAGAGTTTTTGAGAAAAGAAGATGGTGGCTTGTACTAAAATATTGGAAGGAGTAAGAGAAGGAGTTGGACTCAAGTGACTTAGGGGCTAAAATCAACCAGCTGGTGATGACCTGGACTATGAAGGATGGAGAGAGAAAAAGATGTTGCAAAAGAGACTAAGCTTGTGCTCTGTGCACGGATGGATAACAGTGACTTCGCTAATAAAAGGGGAATCTGAACAAGAACCAAACTTTGAAGGCATTCATGAAGACTATGGCTTCCATTGAATATTTTGACACACCTAAGAGAAAGTGTTAAGAAGCCATTGGATATGCAAATATGGACCCCTAGAGATGTGCCTGGGTTGGAGATACTAACTCGCCTGTCGGTGTACAAAGCTACAGATGTGCAGTTTATATCAGTGAGAAAAGAAGAAAGAGCCAGAGACTAACTCGGAGTTCACTTTGACAATTCTCTCTTCCCATCTAACACTGAGGCTATTGGCTTTCTTCCCTCTACAAAGACCCGCCCATGACTTGTTCTGACTTAATTAAACCTCATCACCACCATGGCTAATTTCTGGGGATGGTATTTTGACTTCGTGAACTATTTTTCATGGCACAAGTATAACAGTGCCTTGCATAGGGATGGTTTAAGAGATCTGACCACATGATAAGGCTGATTCAATTTTTTGTAATTGGTTCTCCTAATGGAGACACCAAGCATCTGGAAACTGAAACTCTATCCTCTGCGATTCTGAGACCCCCTTCTCCCATTTCATGGAATGTCACCAGTTTGGGGGGATTACATATCAGGGCAAAAGTGGATGAGTCTGATGATAACTTATGGATAAAGGTCGCAGACAGAGAGCAGCCAGGAGAACAAGCAGGATGGGAAACAAGATAACGTGGGGGTTATTAGGGAGAGGTCTGACAAGAAGGGAAAACAGACTTGTTCTTTGTGGCTCCTAGAACAAGAGTGGGGGACTTATACCTCTTGTGTTCTCCAGCCCGCATAAGCCTGGTACACAGCAGGCTTCAATAAATGGGTGTCAAAAGACTCTATTGATGATGATGAATGGATGGAGCAGGGATGAGGCTTAGCAGAGGATGCTGAAGTTGTCACCTGTGTATCTTGTGTATACATCACCCTTAAGTGCTGCCTGGTGCCTGGGCATTTGTTTTTAGCACCCACTAGAGTCTTGCCCCTGATAACAGGATGTCCATGGCCCCACCTCCAGCTGGTCCCTCCCTGGAACCCGAAGAAGCTAGAGTCGGACAGCAGGTGCTCCAGAAAGATCCTGGAGAGGAGGCAATCGGGGTGAGATTCTCACAATCATTTACTGCAGCTCTGACTGTCTTTCCTGCCATCACCCAGAGCTGAAATCCGACTGTGGAGCCTGGACTCCAGATGGCAGGGCATGGATGGGAAAACATTTATTCAACTAGACGATGTGCAGTGCAGCCTTTTCACCTCTCTTGGCCCACATGATCCGCAGCACACCTCGGTCCTCCCGTGACCTTTCTTTAAAGATGAGGAAGTTAAGGGAGTTCCCTCTGTCACTCATCGGGTTATGAACTTGACTAGCATCCATGAGGATACAGGTTCGATCCCTGGCCTCGCTCAGTGGGTTAAGGATCAGGCATTGCTGTGAACTGTGGCGTAGGTCACAGAGGCAGCTCGATCCCATGATGCTGCGGCTGTGCTGTCGGCTGGCAGCTGCAGCTCCAATTCCATCCCTAACCTAGGAACTTCCATATGCTGAGGGTGCGGCCCTAAAAGAAAAAAAAAAAAAAAGATGAGGAAGTTGAGGCTCAGAGAGGCTGGGATGAATTCCCCTGCTTGCAAGTCACAGAGCGTGCTTCAAGCTCTGAGCCTGGCTTCTTTCCATTCATCTTGGCAGCCTCTCTCCAAGGTCTTGATGAGTAGGTCTCACCTCCCACACACCCTCCAGTGAGTGTAAAGAGAACCCCTGAGCTAGAGCCACTTTTCCCTAACTTATGATGAGGATGCTAGGGCCAGAATTTAAATCAGGGTGAAAACCACGTCTCACTCTGCCGGGCAGATGACAAGACTAAGGGACTTCAGAATGCTTAGGAAACTATTCTCAGGGTCACGGAGCTGGAGTGTGACCCCAGGCTGGCTGGAACCAGGGGTGTAGTTCTGGGGCACCATATACCCATTAGCTACGTGAAGATAAGATACAATAGCTTTTTTTTTTTTTTTTTTTGCTTTTTTAGGGCAGCACCCGCGGCATATGGAGGTTCCCAGGCTAGGGGTCCAGTTGGAGCTAGAGCTGCTGACCCACGCCACAGCCACAGCCATGCAGGATCCAAGCTGTGTGTGCAACCTATACCATAGCTCACGGCAATGCCAGATCCTTAACCCACTGAGCGAGGCCAGGGATCGAACCCGCAACCTCATCGGATTTGTTCCCTCTGTGCCATGATGGGAACTCCCAAGATACAGTAGCTCTTATGCTCAGGGAAGCCTGGATTCCCAAGTGAGAGAGTTCACTTTACTCTACACCCTCTCCAGCATTTATTGTTAACAGACTTTTTCTTTTCTTTTCTTTTATCTTTTGTCTTTTGAGCATCACACCCATGGCATATGAAAGTTCTCAGGCTAGGGGTCAAATCAGAGCTACCGCTGCCAGCCTACACCACAGCCACAGCAACGTGGGATCTGAGCCTCATCTGTGACCTACACCACAGCTCACAGCAACGCCGGATCCTTAACCCACTGAGCGAGGCCAGGGATTGAACCGGCATCCTCATGGATACTAGTCAGGTTCATTACCCCTGAGCCATGACAGGAGCTCCTTTTTTTCTTTTTCTTTTTTTTTCTTTTTTGGCCACCCCAGAGCATATGGAGTTTTCAGGCTAGGGTTCAGATCTGAGCCACAGTGACAACCTGTACCTCAGCTGTGATAATGTTAGATCCTTAACCCCCTGTGCGGGGATTGAACCTGCGTCCCAGTGTTGATCCCATTGCACCACAGCAGGATCTCCTGCAGACTTTTTGATGATGGCCTTTTTGTGACATCCCCATGTATCACATGTCATAGGAGGTGATACTTCACTGTAGTTTTGATTTGCATTTCTCTAATAACTAGCAATGTGGAGCATTTTTTTTTAATGTGGTTTTTGGCCACCTGTATGTCTTCTTTGGAGAAATATCTGTTTAGATCTGCGGCATTTTTTGATTGGGTTGGTGCTTTTCCTTTTGGTTTTTTTATTTGGAGAATTTTTTCATGTGGTTTTTGGCCACTTGTGTGTCTTCTTTGGAGAAGTGTCTTTTTAGATCTTCTGCCCATTTTTTGATTGGGTTGTTGGTTTTCCTTTTTTTTTTTTTTTTTTTTTTTTAATTTGGGACCAAGTTGCTCCTGTCTGCTTGATTAGGAGCTAGCACTCGCCTAGTCCAAATAGATTTGATGATAATTAGCCCTGACCCCGTGCAGTGTTTTAGTGGCGTAAAGCCCCCTTAGCTCCCTCCCTGGTTGGCATATGAACATCTTTCTTGGGCACGCGAAGTCCAACCATGGCTCTAAACTTATTCTGATAGAAATGAGTCAGACAGAAGCCTCATCTGTGCCCACGGGGTCGAGGCAGGAATTGTTCCAGCTGCTGCCTAGCTGGGAGCTGCTCGGTGATCTGAAGCCATCTCCTTTCTCAGTTCTACTGGTTCTCCTGGGGCGGTCCATGCACTGGGGTTTACGTGTCAGCCTCTCCAGTCCTCAACACCAAGTCAGATCCCTCTTCTCCATCCCAGCAGCAAGCCTGGGGCAGGCAGCAGGGATGGGCAATTCTGCTCCAAATGGAGCTCTTGGCTGGACCCTCCGTGCTCCGACCCACCTGCCTTCCTAATATCCCCAGCTGTCACTTTCCTGAGCCTGCTACATAGGTGCCTGCTCCAGGTTAGATATTTTGCATAAATCATATTATTTCATTTTCTCCATAATCCCCTTTCTTCACAGATATTTACTTTGCATTTCCTGTGTGCCAGGCACGGTCCCAGGGAAGCAGCCATGAACAAAAAGCAGGCAATGGTTTGCCCTGGGCGGCGGGGGGGGGGCTCATGTTCTTTAATGGGAAAGCAGCTCTTTATTTTTATTATTATTTTTTCTTTCTACAGCTGCATCTGTGGCCTATGGAAGTTCCCAGGCTAGGGGTCGAGTCAGAGCTGCAGCTTGCCGGCCTGCGCCACAACCATAGCACCACCAGATCTGAGCCTCAGCGAGATATACCACAGCTGGCAATGTGGGATTCTTAACCCACTGAGTGGGGCCGGGCATGGAACCTGCATCCTCACAGAGACAAGGTCGGAGCCTTATCCTGCTGAGACACAATGGGAACTCCAGGAAGCATCTCTTTAAATGACACCATTATCCCCATTTTTAAAGAGAAAAATAAAGACCGGAGAGTGTTTTTTTTTTCTTTTTTTTCCTTGGGGCCGCAACCGAAGCATATGGAGGTTCCCAGGCTAGGGGTGGAATAAGAGCTGCAGCTGTCAGCCTACACCACAGCCACAGCAACACGGGATCTGAGCTGTGTCTGCAACCCACACCATAACTCGTGGCAATGCCGGTCCTTGACCCACTGAGCGAGGCCAGGGATCAAACTTGCATCCTCATAGATTCTAGTCGTGTTCATTACTGCTGAGCCACAACGGGAACTCCCTCCCTCACTCCTTTTGACTCTGGATATGGAAATGACGGCCACCCAACCAGGATGAGCCCCTCTCTGGCCAGTGCCTTCCGGCCAGCATCCTTTTTCTCTTGGGATCGGTGCTGAGAGAGACCCAGGACTCCCCCAGGCAGAAGCAGCTTCATACTTTGCAGGGCCTGGTACAAAGGGAAAATGCGGCATCCTTGCTTCCAACATTATTAAGAATGTCAAGATGGCAAAACCAGATCCTTCAACCAAGTGTGGGGCTCTTCTCAATGCAGGGCACAGTGCCCCCAAGCCAGTCCTGTCCCCCGGGTCTCCTACAGCTACGACAATGTCACCTCCCTTAAGCATCTTTTCCTCAAGGCGATTCTGGGGACTGACTTATTATCATGTCCAAGTTCCAGATGAGGAAACCGAGTCTCTAAAGCCAAGAATGACCCCGAATGACCCCATCCAGCTCTCAGAATTAGTAACTGTGGCCAGATCAGAATGATAACAAAACAGCCAAGAGTTAACATGTATGGGGAGTTCCTACTGTGGCTCAGCAGTAAGGAACCCCACTAGTATCCATGAGGATGTGGGTTCAATCCCTGGCCTCGCTCAGTGGGTTAAAGAGCCGGCGTTGTCATGAGCTCTGGTATAAGTCACAGATGTGGCTCGGGGACCCTGTTGCTGTGGCTGTGGCATAGGCTGGCAGCTGCAGCTCTGATTCAGCCCTTAACTGGGGAACTTCTAGGTGCTGCAGGTGTGGCCCTAAAAAGACAAAAAAAAAAAAAAATTTAATATGTATGGAGTCTCAGGACTCAAACCTAAGATTCTCTGAAGCCAAAGCCCACGCTGGCGCGCACGCTGTCTCTCTGCCTCCTGCCTGTAGCTCGGGGCCTCTGTGTTGAATGTAGAGCTTAGATGGGTTTGTGCCTGGATTATAAAGTCTGGCCTGGACCACTTAAGCTTTTGCCCAGAGGTAGAATCAATGCATGTGTCAACCACTATCCAGGGCCGTGAATATCCTCCCCAAAGCCTAGAGGAGAGGCCCAAGCGGAGACAGCGGGTAGCATCTTAACAGATTGCTGTTGCTGCCAAGTCAACCTTATCCTCCGGCTGGCACAGGGACCAGGCCATCACGGCGCACTCAACAGGCAGATGGAGGGCTTTCTCTCCTGGATAACTAAACATGCCCAATAGAGTTTTCTATTTAATTACTGCAATTTTTAAAATGAGGTTCAAAATAGAGCCCCTTCCTCTCACTTGCTCTCTGCCCCATTTAGACCATTTTAGTACCAAGTTAAGACTTTGGGAGTTCCCGCTATGGCACAGTGGGTTAAGAATCCTACTGTGGTGGCTAGGGTCACTTTGGAGGCTCGGGTTTAATCCCTGGCCCGGCACCATGGGTTAATGGATCTGGCATTGCTGCCGCTGCAGCATAGATTGCAGCTGCAGCTTGGAATCCATCCTTAACCTGGGAACTCTATGCCTAACCATGTGTCGTGGGTATAGCCCTTAAAAAATAATAATAATAAAAATTTTTAAAAAGGCTCTTTGTTATCCAGATCACTTCTTTCCTGTGTGATGCAATCTGGCCACACCCTTAGGTGGGTAAAATGTTTAAGACCCAAGAGGCAGGCATAACTGAATTTAGGTCCAGCCTCTTGTATAACCGGATGTGTCAAGGATGCTTTAAACCTCTCCTAATCCTCACTTTCTTCTCAGCATAACAAAAGCATGCAGCATTGTAACTACTGGGTCCTGAGCCCATGAGCATCCTGTTTAATAAATGGGAACAACTCGCAGAGAATAACTGGCAGTAACGCTCTTTCGTTGTTCTCCTCAAACACCTCTGCTGCCTCATTCCCCTCTTCATTCATTTATTCCATATAAAGAAAGCTCACTGCCCACTTCCTAGGTCCCAGAGCTGTACCACAGTTTGGAGAAGCAGAAGAGAGACAGAGATCCAGAGGTGCTCACAGCCTAGCAAGCCAGGAGGAAGTAAAGGTTGACCTAACTAGTTATACTACCCAGGAGCTGACGCACCGGAGAACTTGGAGATAGGACAGGACTGGGTAAATCAAGGAAGGCTTCTTGGAAGAGGGGGCATGAAGCTGGGCTTTTCCATTGGACAGGAAGCAGCTCAGTGGGTAGTGTTTCCACTACTGGCCAATGAGTGCCACCGAGGTTTCTTAGCAACGGAATGCCCTAGTTTCTGGACAGCAGTGGCTCGAGTCCAGGGTCATCCCCAGTTCAGAGTGTTACTTTTGAAAAGGCAAATACATTTTTGTGTTAATTTAAATGTAACTTCTGAAAGCAAAGAGATCTTTTTTCATACGCGAAAGGTCTACAGTTGGAATTTAGGAGAGATGGATGAGCAGGAGCCTTCCGAAGGAAGAGGGAGGGCGTTGACTTATGAGTAAGGATTCTGCCAGGTGTCCTTGGGTATTTTCTAAGTGCTGAGCCCACAGAGGTATGCAGGCACAAAAGGTTTAGCATTTATCACTCAAATGGCCTGCAATGGCATCTACCTCCCCTTTGGCCTTTAGCAGGAGGTTTGGGGGGCTCCTTCTTCATTGAGAGCATGCGCACCAATGTCCATTTTCTGTACCTGCCTTGGAGGACACCTCGGATTTGTCCCAAACACTTATCATGATCCCATTTCTCTTGCTAGGGATTCCTTCAGGGGTCGATTCGTGACCCAGTTCGGAGAACAGATGTTTTTTTTAATGATTTTTATCTTTTCCATTATAGCTGGTTTAGAGTGTTCTGTCCATTTTCTACGGTGCAGAAAAGTGACCCAGTCACACACACACACACACACACACATATATATATACACATTCTTTTTCTCACATTATCCTCCATCGTGCTCCATCATAAGTGACTACATAGAGCTCCCAGTGCTATAGAGCAGGATCTCATTGCTTATCCATTCCAAAGGCATTCGTTTGCATCTATTAACTCCAGATTCTTAATCCCTCCCCCTCCCTCCCCCTTGGCAATCACAAGTCTGTGGAGAACAGACTTGAGGAGTTCC
This sequence comes from Sus scrofa, assembly GCF_054392235.1. Lineage (NCBI taxonomy): Eukaryota > Metazoa > Chordata > Mammalia > Artiodactyla > Suidae > Sus > Sus scrofa. Next base: position 20,520,628 of record NC_139385.1, read on the forward strand.
CGTCGTGGTGCAGTGGTTAACGAATCTGACTAGGAACCATGAGGTTGCAGGTCCAGTCCCTGCCCTTGCTCAGTGGGTTAACAATCTAGTGTTGCGGTGAGCTGTGGTGTAGGTTACAGAGGTGGCTTGGATCCCGCATAGCTGTGGCTCTGGTGTAGGCTGGCAGCTACAGCTCCGATTAGACCCCTAGCCTGGGAACTTCCATATGCCGCGGGAGCAGCCCAAAGAAATAGCAATAAGACAAAAAAAAAAAAAAAAAAAAAAAAAAAGAAAAGAAAAGAAAAAAAAGAACAGACGAGCAGAAATCAGCTGGGAAGCTTCTAACAAAAAGGAGCAACAAAGAATGATCTGGTTTTTTGCATTCTTGTTCTTCTGGACAGAGCTGATTCTGGATGGGATGCCTCATATTGCTGCATCTAGTTCATAGCTATGAAGAAAAGCTAGCCGGTATAGAAAACTGACACATCACAACAGCAGAGGAAGACAAGAATAACCAGATCATTAGTGACATTGCTGAGCTACTGAGTCATCCAAAATTGGAGCATCTCACCTTTCAAACTTATTATGTCCAGTAGTGCATTGTTCCTTTTGTGTAAGTTGATAGAAGTAGAACTGTTATTTGTGGCTAAAGGCATATTCATGATTAAGCTCTAGTCTGTTGTGTTTTTTTGTTTTTTTTGTTTTGTTTTTTTCTTTTTGCCATTTCTTGGGCTGCTCCTGCGGCATATGGAGGTTCCCAGGCTAGGGGTCTAATCGGAGCTGTAGCTGCCAGCCTACACCAGAGCCACAGCAATGCGGGATCCAAGCCGAGCTGTATCTGCGACCTATACCACAGCTCACGGCAACACCGGATCGTTCACCCACTGAGCAAGGCCAGGGATCGAACCCGCAATCTCATGGTTCCTAATCGGATTCGTTAACCACTGCGCCACCATGGGAACTCCCCATATTGGTTTTTGAAATCACCGACTTGGTCCTGGTTATCAACATAAGGAAAAATGAGGGGCATTTATTAACAAATGGATGTGGTTCCTAAGCCTTCTGGTACTTGGGAAACTTAATTGCTTGTTACTACCCATCCTCCCGAGTGAAAACATCCATCCACGCTACAGAGGCAGGAGCCAATCCTGGCCTTTCACTCACCACCCCCTCTTGGCTAGCTAGTAATTAAAGAACTAATGGCAATCAGCAGCCAATCAAAGACAGCCTTGAGTTCTAGGGAGCATTCGGGACATCAACTGTGGGACCCAGGGTAAGAATAAAATCATAACATACAGGGAAAGGTGGCAATCAAGCCGACCTACAACTGGGATCCTATTTTAATATCAGGTGATGTTACAGCACCTTCCTGGTGGAAAAATTTGACCTTTGTGTCAAAAAGTAACACATCTTCTCTCTTATATCAGAGATGATTTCAAAGTGTTATTTTCACCCTCTGCAAAATTGTAAAAGCACCACATACCCCATGGTTTGGAGGCGATGGGATGGAATTCAGTTAAAAAAGTAAAATGTGAACTTTGCTCTGTAGTAACTTTATTATTAACGGCATGGGAGAGAGGGGTGCATAAAATCAAGACAATTCACATCGCATGAACTAGCTTCTCGTTGGCCACGCAACTCTAAGCAGGTCCCTAAGATGAGCTGGCCTTTGGTTTCCTCATCAGAGGTAAGGAGGCTGCACTTGACTCAGGGCTTTTACTAGATTATATTTTGTCAATGTGGCTCAGGCTGGGATTATGAGATCAATTAAAGAGGTTTGGAAAGAGTTGTGTAAAACATGAAGCATTATGTTAAACAAGATCCATTTAAAAAATAAACAAAACCCAAACCAAAACCAAACAGACTAGTTCCAGGGTGCTCTTCCCACATGTGACTTGTGTCGGAATTCCAAAGCAAAGAGAGACGTAACACCAGCTCATGATCAATTATAATAATTCGAGATCTCATTCACGGACATGTCCTGGACACTAGATACTGATCAACCCAAGTGCTTTCTATATATTCCCTCTGTTACCAAGAATGATCCCATAGGAAAAGCATTTTCAGATGGGGATACAGAGACTCAGATTGGACAACTTGCTGAGGTCACACAACCTACAAGCAACAAAGCCGGGATGCAAATCTGGCTGCAAACCTCATGCTAATTCTATTCTACTGTGCCACATCAATTAGCAAGACCAAAGGTGAGAACTGGCCAGGAAAACTCCGTTATGCATGCTGGCGTTTCAAAGTAGCCAAAATTACTTTTTTTAAAAATTCTGTCCTTCTGTCCATTTATTTATTTATATATTTAGGGCCACACTGGCGACACATGGATGTTCCCAGGCTAGGGATCAAATTGGAGCTGCAGCTGCCAGCCTATGCTACAGGCAACAGCAAGGCCAGATCTGAGCCACATCTGTGACCTAAGCGACAGCTGCGCAGCAACCCCAGATCCTTAACCCACTGAACAAGGCCAGGGATGGAACCCACATCCTCAGGGACATGGTCCGGTTCTTAACCGACTGAAACATAACGGGAACTCTCTTCTGTCCGTTTCAATACCCTTTCTCTTATCAAACCGATTGTGCCACTGTTTGGGGCAGGAAAAAAAAAATATGGTCCATGGATATACATAGCCTTTGGGGGGAACTAGGGGACATCAATGTTACCTCAATATGACAATTTTCAGTCATTAACAACGAAGATGATTAAGATTTTTTTAAATTGAAGTTTAGGTGACTTACAGCATTATATTAGTTTAAGGTGTACAAAAGAGGGATTGAGTTAGTACTTTTATAGATTATACTCCATTACATGCTATTACAAGATAATGGCTGTGAATCCCCTGTGCCATACAATTTATCCTTGTTGCTTATCTATTTCACAGAGTAGTTTTTCATCTATTTATTACTATTTTTTGTCTTTTTGTCTTTTCTAGGGCCGTTCCCATGGCATATGGAGGTTCCCAGGCTAGGGGTCTAATCGGAGCTGTAGCTGCCAGCCTACACCAGGGCCACAGCAATGTGGGATCGAGCTGCCTCTGTGACCTACCCCACAGCTCACGGCAATGATAGATCCTTAACCCACCGAGCAAGGCCAGGGATCGAACCCGCCACCTCATAGTTCCTAGTTGGATTCGTTAACCACTGAGCCATGACGGGAATGCCTCACACAGTCGTTTTTAACTCTTAATCTTCTTATACCCCTATGTTGTCCCTTCCCGACGCAGTCTCCCCACTGGTAATGGATAGTCTGTTTTCTGTATCTGTGACTCTGTTTGTGTTGTTATATATATGTTAACCCTTTGAAGTTTTCAGATGCCACATATAAGTGATATCATCCAGTATTTGTCTTTCTCTGTCTGCCTTCTGTCATTAAGCATAATATTCTCCAGGCTCATCCACATTACTGCAAATGGCAGAATTTTGTTCTTTTCATGGCTGAGTAGTATTCCACAGTCTATGTGTATATATACACCACATCTTCTTTATCTATCTGTCTGTCCAGGGACATTTAGGTTGCTTCCGTATTTTGACTCCTGCAAATAATGCTGCTCTAAACATGGGGGTGTATGTATCTTTTCAAATAGTGCTTTCATTTTGGGGGGAATATATACCTAGGAGTGGGCTTGCTGGGTCATATGATAAATCTATTTTTAGTTTTTTGAGGAATCTCCAAACTGTTTTCCATGGTAGCTGCACTAATTTACATTCCTGCCAATGGCATAAGAAGGTTCCCTTTCCTCCACATCCTTGCCAGTGTTTGTTATTTGAACTTTTTTTTTGGGGGGGGGGGCCATGCCTGTGGCATGTGGAAGTTCCCCGGGCTTGGGATCAAACCCACCTCATAGCAGTGACTCAAGCCACAGCAATGACAATGCCAGATCCTTAACCTGCTGAGCCACCAGGGAACTCCTTATTATTTGTGGACTTTTTGATAATAGCCATTCTGACAAGTGTGAGGTGATATCTCATTGTTGTTTCAATTTGCAGTTCTCTAATAATTATCTATGCTGGGCACCTTTTCATGTGCCTGATAGCCATCTATATGTCTTTGGAAAAAGAAACGTGTAGTCAGGTCTTCTGACCATTTTTTGATTGAGTTGTTTGTTTTTTTGATCTGGAGTTGTAGGGACCTGTTATATTTTGGATAGAAATCCTTTGTTGATCATATCATTTGCAAATATTTCCTCCTATTCTGTGAGTTGCTTTTTGTCTTATCAATGGTTTCCTTAACTGTGTGAAAACTTTTACTTTAAATTAGGTTCTACCTATTTATTTCTGCTTTCATTTCTTTTGCCTCTGTAGACAGATTCCCCCAAAATATAGCTATGATTTATGTCAAAGAGTGGTGTACCTATGTTTTCTTCTAGGAATTTTATGGTTTCAGGTCTTACATTTAGGTCTGTAATCCATTTTGAGCTTATTTTTGTATAATATCATTCTTTTACATGTAGCTGTCCAGTTTTTCCAGTTTCTCCAGTTGTATAATATCACTCTTTTACATGTAGCTGTCCAGTTTCTCCAGTTTTCCTGCCTCCTTTGTCATAGATTAATGGAGCATAGGTGCATGGGTTTATTTCTGGGCTCTCTACTTTGTTTATTTCTGTTTTTATGCCATTACCATGCTATTTTGAGCACTGTAGCTTTGTAGTACAGTCTGAAATCTGAGAACCTCCAGTTTGATTCTTTTTTCTTCATGATTGTTTTGGCAATTTGGGGTCTTTTGTGGCTCCATATGAATTTTAGAATTATTTGTTCTAGTGATGGGAAAAATGGCATGAGTATGTTGATAAAGATGACATTAAATTTGCAGATGGCTTTGGTATGGCCACTTTTACAATATTACTTTTCTGATCCAAGAACATGGACATCTTTCCATTTCTTTGTATCATCCTTAATTTTCTTTTTTTTTTTTTTTTGGTCTTTTTGCCATTTCTTGGGCTGCTCCCACAGCATATGGAGGTTCCCAGGCTAGGGGTTGAATCGGAGCCATGGCCACCAGCCTATGCCAGAGCCACAGCAACATGGGATCTGAGCCGTGTCTGCAACCTACACCACAGCTCACGGCAACGCAACGCGGATCCTTAACCCACTGAGCAAGGCTAGGGATTGAACCCGAAGTCGGATTCGTTAACCATTGAGCCACAACGGGAACTCCCTCAATTTTCTTCATCAACATTTTATGGTTTTCAGAGTAGAGATCTTTCACCTCCTTGGCTAAGTTTATTCCTAGGTATTTTAATCTTTTAAAAGCATGGGAAAATGCTTGAGGAATAAAGTAAAGAAAGGAAAGGGAAAAAAATACCAAATAGCATACACAGTGAAATGACTAGTTTTCTAAAAAGCATTGTTATAGGCTAGAGAATACTATGCAAACATGAACTTTTTCTTTTTTTAATGGCAGCACTTGCAGCATATGGAGGTTCCCAGGCTAGGGGGTTGAATCAAAGCTGCAGCTGAATGCTTACACCACAGCCACAGCAACGCCAGATCTGAGCTGCATCTGTGACCCATGCTGCAACTTGTGGCAATGTCGGATCCTTCCCCTACTGATCCAGGTCAGGAATTGAACCCCCATCCTCACAGAAACAACACTGGGTTCTCAACCTGCTGAGCCACGAGGGGAGCCCCACATCAACCTTCTTACTGACTTAGGGCAGGATAACAAATGAAGGTCCATGGACCAGATCTGCCCTGCCACCTGTTTTGTACAGCCTGCAAATTCAGCCATCTGCCTCCGTCTACCTGTTATTGGCAACAGCTTTCAAGCTACATGGGTAGCCTCTTGGGCCCTAAAACCTTAAAATACTTATTATTTGCCCTTTGCAGAAAAAGTGTCCAGACCCTGGCTTAGAGGCTTGGGATTATGAACGTATTTTTTTGTTTGTTTGTTTGTTTTTGTTTTTGCTTTTTAGGGCTGCACTCGTGGCATATGGAAGTTCCCAGGCTAGGGGCCAAATGGGAACTACAGCTGCCAGCTTACACAACGTGGAATCCAAGCCACATCTGTGACCTACGCCACAGCTCACGGCAACACCAGATGGGATTCTTAACCCACTGAGCGAGACCAGGGATCAAACCTACATCCTCATGGATATTCCTTGGATTCGTTTCCACTGAGCCACAACGGGAACTCCTGAACATGTCATATTAATGCTCAGTTAATCCCATGGGAATAGCAGAAAGGGAGTGGGCATTAGACATTGCCTACCACTAACATTTTTTAGAGATCGCTTTCTTGATTTCAACTAAAATTCATCCATGAAGTGAGTATGCACCATTGTACTGAGAAGAGAACTTTGATGAAATGTAAGCGTTTTTTTTTTCTTTTTTTTTAGGGCTGTACCTGCAGCATAGAGGCATGCCTGGGCCAGGGATTGAATCCCAGCTGCCGCTGCAGCAATGCCAGATCCTTTAACCCACTGCCCCTAGCCAGGGATTGAACCCACTGTTCCTTAGTGACCTGAGCTGCTTCAGCTGGATTCTTAACCCACGGCACCACAGCAGGCACTCCTGATGGGATGTGTTTAGAAGCCTCCAGCGATGCCAGGCATCCCTGTAGCCTTGCAGATCTATGGGTCTCTGTGGCAGACACAGTGGCGCAGGGATGGCCACTTTATATCATGTCCAGGGAAACTCAAAAGTGCAGAAATTTCTTTTTTTTTTTTTTTAAATCAAAATTTTTTTTAATTTTTTTTTTGTCTTTTGTCTTTTGTTGTTGTTGTTGTTGTTGTTGTTGCTGTTGTTGTTGTTGTCGTTGCTATTTCTTGGGCTGCTCCCGAGGCATATGGAGGTTCCCAGGCTAGGGGTTGAATCGGAGCTGTAGCCACCAGCCTACGCCAGAGCCACAGCAACGCGGGATCCGAGCCGCGCCTGCAACCTACACCACAGCTCACGGCAACGCCGGATCATTAACCCACTGAGCAAGGGCAGGGACCGAACCCGCAACCTCATGGTTCCTAGTTGGATTCGCTAACCACTGCGCCACAACGGGAACTCCCAAAAGTGCAGAAATTTCTAACTCCGATGTCTCGCAGAGCTAGACAGGCAACACAAACCAGTAAAGTGGACTGTGCATAAGACAATAGGGAGCGGTGGGGACAGAGGGAAATGGAGATGACCACGCCCACCCCATCCCACACGTGATGGATGCTGCTGCCCCTCCCTGGCTGGTCACTGCTCTGCCTGGCAAGAATGCAGGCTTCCTGTGGCCAGATCTTTGACCTTTTCTAAGGAAGCTAAAAATCCAGCTAGTTAGGTAAAATCTCCCCCTATTTAAAAGTTGGCAATTAAGGAGTTCCCGTCGTGGCGCAGTGGAAACAAATCTGCAAGTGCTTTAACTCTATTACTTTAGGAAGCAAGGACCGTCTCCGCCGTCCCCATTTTATAGATGCAGAAACTGAGGCATAGGCTAGGTTCATTCATTCATCCATCAAAGATAGCAAAACTAGCAAATGCAGAGATTGGCTTTGAATCTAGGTGATGTGGGTTCCAGACTTCTTTGGGTTCTTCGCCTGAGCTTTTCACCCTTAAATGCCCACACAGATCATCTGCAGTTCTAGTTAAATTCAGATTCTGGTTCAGGAGGTCTGGGGCGGGGAGCTTGAGCTTCGTTTCCTACAAGCTCCCAGGTGATGCTGATGCCACTGGTCCGTGAACCACACTTTGAGGAGCAAAGCTCGTAACCACTCCTCCAGGGGCTCTCAAAGTATGATCCTTCAGAGCTGCGTCACCAGCATGTCTAGGGATGTGGGAGCTCCCTAGACATGCCATGCATCAGGTCCCATTTCAGATCTAAAGTCTGGGGTGGGGGTCCAGCAATCTGTGTTTGCAAGGCCCCCCTCCCCGCAATGATTCTGATGCAAGTTCTTAGAAATGCAAAGCCTCAGTCTTTTTTTTTTTTTTTGCTTTTTAGGGTTGCACCCACGGCATATGAAAGTTCCCAGGTTAGGAGTCCAATAGGCGCTACAGCTGCATTCCTGTGCCACAGCCACAGCAATGCAGGATCTGAGCCAAATCTACGACCTATACCACAGGTCACCACAATGCCAGATCCTTAATCCACGGAGCAAGGCCAGGGATTGAACACGCATCCTCATGGATCCTAAACAGGTCCATTAACCACTGAGCCACATAGGGAGCTCCCACATCCTCAGCCTTAGGGCTCCCACAGCCCCATCCTTTGTGAATGTCCTCTAGCTTGGCTCTGGTAACAGAGTGAGGCGTCCCTCTGTTTTAGGACTTTGATTCTTGCCTGGGCTGGGGAGACACAGTATAGGGTGCCAGTGGCTCTGAATTCCTCATTCCTGGAGCCCCACAAAGAGCATCACTTCCTTAAGTAGAAGCAAGGGCTGACTCTGTTCTACAGATTTATCTTCCATTCCAGGCTAAGATCAAGTGAGATAAAATCACCCTGGTTTGACTCAAGTCCCCTCTTTTTTTCTTTGTCTTTTTTTTCCTTTTTAGGGCTGCACCTGCGCATTCCCAGGCTAGGGGTCCAATTGGAGCTACAGCTGCTACCTTCGCCAGAGCCACAGCCACGCGGGATCCAAGCCGCGTCTGCATCTATACCACAGCTCAAGGTAATGCTGGATCCTTAACCCACTGAGTGAGGCCAGGGAGCGAACCCCATCCTCGTGGATCCTAGGCAGGCTTGCAACCCATGGAGCCCCAACGGGAACTCCTCAAGTCACCTCTGATTCCACTACCAACTGTCAAAGGTAACTGCCTGTGATTCTCTGGACTTGCCGTCCCTTCTCGCAAGTTGCTCGTTTCCTGCAGTTCAGGCATCCACAGACTTTGCAAGGTTAGATGGGCGGGAGCTTGGGCGTACTTGGAGGAGGGGTATGGGGGGGGGGAGGATCCCAGAAACCACACAGCTGTTATCTGAGGCGCCAGAAGTGTTTTGACAGTTTTCAAGATGGACATTAAATCACACACCGGAGAGAAAGTGAAGTGGGTGTCAGTCAGGCTGGGGGTGGGGGTGGTGCAGCTGGCGAGTAGCAATTGCGGTGGCTGTGTGCTGGGATTCAGAATGAGAATCATAAATCTTGATTATTCTCTGTCTCAGCTGATTTGAACCAAACGCCTCGGACAGGGATAGAGTTCACATCGTGCTGAAAACTGCCAAAACAAACCCCCACCCGATGACACGTACCAATGGATACAAACAGCCCTCGATCTATGTTCACACTCACGCTGTCACCACTGAGGCAAAGAGGTTATGTTTGGCAGATCTGGGATCTGTTCTTTCTTTCTTTTTTTTTGCTTTTTTTTTTGCTTTGTAGGGCCACATCCACAGCACATGGAGGTTTCCAGGCTAGGGGACGAATCGGAGTTATAGCTGCCGGCCGTCACCACAGCCACAGCCGTAGCAATGCGGGATCCGAGCCAGGTCTGCGACCTACACCACAGCTCACGGCAACACCGGATCCTGAACCCACGGAGCGAGACCAGGGTTCGAACCCGCAACCTCACGGTTCCTAGTCAGATGCATTTCCAATGCGCCACGATGGGAACTCCAGGGGATCCCTTCTGATAAGAAGAGGTAGGCTGGATCTGGGGGAATGGGGGGCAGGGGGGAAGGGGAGGAGGGACCCACTGCCCTTTCTCAGTGTTTTCATTCCAGTCTCAGGGAATGGCTATCCCCACGCTGTCAGAACGCTAGCTGCTCTTATAATGAAGGCAATTAGTAGAACCAGCCCTCCTGACTCTGAGTGCCCTCCTGTTCAAATGAGGCACCCTATGGAAAAATGGAAATGCAGAGTCGTTACCATAAAGCCATAATTAAGTAAACCATTCAATTATGGATGAAAAAAAGGCCTTTAGATTAATAAGAATATTGTATGCTTAAGAGCATTAAAATATTGGCAGATTACCATTTCTGCATACATAATGAATGAACTTGGAGACCAGAGTGATTGGGATATAAAAATACTAAACAATGATGCCCTTCCTTGGAGCCTGATGCTGCTGCTGGGGATCTCGGCATGGAGGGACGTGCCAACAGGACAGGACCCCCGACACTCCCATCACTGCTTAGAAGTGAGGGTTGAGAGGTGAGGTGGAAGGGAGGGGAGATGAGAAACAAACGTGGAGTAGTTGGCAGCTTCCCTGTGCAGGATGAGCATGGGGCTGGAAGAACTCTCAGCATCCAGATGAGAAAATTCAAAGGCATGATGTGGAGAAGGCGGGGGATGGGGGAGAGCCAAGTCACATGACTACAGGGGCCAGGCAAGTGACACTAACAGGTCAACTGAGCTAACGGAAAGGTCATGAGGGAGCTTCCGTTGCGGCTCAGCGGTAATGACCCCTACTAGTGTCCATTAGGATGTGGGTTCCACCCCTGGCCTCCCTCAGTGGGTGAAGGATCTGGTGTTGGGCACAGAGAGATAAAACAGTGTTAGCCCTGCTCTCAAACAGCATCCAGCCTAGAAAGCTCCAACAACCAGTGAGCATGAAAACAGAAGGCCACGGGATCAACGCTCCCAGGGCCATGCGGGCAAGGTGCCATTTTGGTTTGGCTTTTTGACCCAACCGTCCAACCCACCTGGAATCCTGCCTCAGGAAAGAGATTCTAGAAGCTACTGCCTGGCTTCTGAAAATGTGTGTCCCAAGTTCATCTCTGCTCTTTTCCAACCATCCTCAGAATAATCCTCACTGTCCCAAATCTCCCTTTGGTACCATCTGTGGGGTCTGCCTTTCCTTCCCAAAGTCTTTTTTTTTTCTCCCCCACCAGCCTACGCCAGAGCCACAGCAATGTGGGATCCGAGCCACATCTGCAACCTACACCACAGCTCACAGCAACGCCGGATTCCCTAACCCACTGAGTGAGGCCAGGGATTGAACATGCAACCTCATGGTTCCTAGTCAGATTCGTTAAGCACTGCGCCACGACGGGAACTCCCTTCCTTTTTTTTTTTTTTTTTTTTTTAAAGGCTTTTGCCTCCTTCCACTCTTCAGGGCTACCCATCCTAAACTTCCTAAATAAACCAAGGGACTCTCAGTGCTGTCCTCTGAGGTCACTTTCCACCCGGAAAGTCCCATTGTTCCGACTTCCTACGAACCCCACGAAGGGGCTGATGGCTTATGGGAAAAGGGTCTTCCTGATACCATAAAATTTTGGCTCTGCAATAACTCACCCAGAAGGGTGATTTAGCACCATGCTGCCATTAAAGCGTTTCCATTTTTGCCAGGTCGACATACCTCCTGTTCTATCACTAGGCAAACAAGGTATAGAGCCTCTATTTCCTTGTTTCTGATGGCAAACTGGCCAATGTTTTCCTAGCTTGTGGCATGCATCAACTATCCCACCACATGCAGCCAACTGCAGTCCTGGTTTCCTACTCTCTTCCAGAAGCAACCCGTTAACCTGGCACATGGTCTGCCTCTCAATTTATCATGGGACAGGTTTTTGCTTTGTTCTTTTTTTTTTTTTTTTAAGGCTGCATCTGTGGCATATGCAAATTCCTGCACTAGGGGTCGAATCAGAGGTGCAGCCAAAGGCTAGGCCACGGCCACGGCCACGGCCACATCAGATCCAAGCCACATCTGCGACACCGGTGATCTACAATCCTTAACCCCCTGAGCGGGGCCAGGGATGGAACCCCCCCCATCCTCATGGAGACCATGCTGGGTTCTTAACCTGCTGAGGCACAGTGGGAACTCCTGTCATGAGACAGTTTAATCAAATGTGGACCACGGCCTAGCAAGGATCACCAGGTTAGTTGCTAAGAGTCTTCTCGCCCCTCACCTTCCCATGGGTAAGTTAATTCTAATTATTTTTTTGATATAGAGAGTTCCCGTCATGGTGCAGTGGTTAATGAATCTGACTAGGAACCATGAGGTGGTGAGTTCGATCCCTGGTCTTGCTCAGTGGGTTAAGGATCCAGCGTTGCCATGAGCTGTGGTGTAGGTTCCAGATGCGGCTCGGACCCCATGTTGCAGTGGCTCTGGCGTAGGCCAGTGGCTATAGCTCCGATTGGACCCCTAGCCTGGGAACCTCCATATGCCGTGGGAGTGGCCCAAGAAATGGCAAAAAGTCAAAAAAAAATATGTATATGTTATAAAATCACCCCTTACCTGGTACTAAGTTCTGTGTTGTGAAAAAGGCTAAGTTGTGCTGTGATCACAAATTAATCTTGAAGGGTCACTCCCCCACTTTTTTTTTTCTTTTTCCTTTTTCTGCTGCCCCTTCGGCATATGGAAGTTCCCGGGCCAGGGATGGAATCAGAGTCTGAGCTGAGACCTATCCTGCAGCTACAGCAACACCAGAGCCTTAACCCTCTGCACCAAACCAGGAATCGAACTGGCACCTCCACGGAGACAAGCCAGATCATTAACCCACAGAGCCACATCAGCAACTCCCGTGTCAGTGCCTTAATGCGATGAATGGTTATTCTTTGGCTCATGCTGTATGAGCGATGCTGGCTGGCAGGGGGCGCTCTGCTCGACACAGTCCCTTAGCAAAGGCTACACTGGAGAGGGCTGAGGTTATTTCAACACACAGCTTCGTGGTTGCCTGTGGTCTGGATGAATCACACAGAGTTGAGTCTTCACGTGAGCTTTTCCTTGCCTCAGCTGCCTCTTAGGACCAATTCAAAGCCCTGCCTAACTACAAAAAACAGGACACAGAATCTCCTTGCATACCCAGGAGGGAGGGAAAAGCCAGATAAACTCTGGACATCAAAGCCTGGTGAGCTTCCTCGATTATTGGTAGGATAAGGCATCATTTAGGATAATAGAAGCTCTGTGCTTGGAGGCCCTCCCTGCCCGAGTCTCCCCTAAAACTCTCTTTGGTTGGTTCTGAGATGTATCATTCTGAGTCTCCCCTAAAACTCTCTTTGGCTGGTTCTGAGATGTATCACTTGCTATAATAAAACATGACTGTAAGTACAGCCCTTTTCTGCGTTCTGTGAGTCATCCTAGGGAATTATCACACCTGAGGGGAGTTGTGGGGGCCCCTAACTTTGTAGCCAGCTCGTCTGAAGTGGGATCACCCTCCACACGTGTGGCTAAGGGTCCGCTATCTTGGGCAAACTTGACGTCTAGAAGACTATATTCTCAACCGCCAGTGTGGCTAATTCCACGTGACAGTGACAGGGTGGGATGGTTACATGGGTAGTCGTGGAAATCCCAGTAGGGGACCACAGACAGAGAGGGAAACCTAGGGAACTTTTTGTGTCTTTGGAGTTTTTTTGGTGTGTGTGTGTGCTTTTAAGGCTGCACCCATGGCACATGGAAGTTCCCAGGCCAGGGGTCGAATCAGAGCTCCAGCTGCAGGCCTACGCCTCAGCCACGGCACTGTGGGATCTGAGCCACATCTGCAACCTATACACCACGGCTCAGGGCAATGCTGGATCCTTAACCCACGGAGTGAGGCCAGGGATCGAACCCACATCCTCATGGATAATGGCGAGGTCCTTAACCCACTGAGCCACAAGGGGAACTCAAACCTAGGGAACTTCAGGAGATCACTGGAAGTTAATGATCACTCAAGAAAGCCATCAGAACATCGTGGAACAAAGCAGGCTTGCTGAGCTATCAAACCATCAATAAAAGCACCATGACCGGCCTGGTTTGACCTCTTAGGGTCAAATACTCTCTTAACCTGAAACAAGGCAGCAGCTAGTGATGTAAGCCTGATGTCTACTCGAAGAAAGAGGTGGTCTTTCCCCCTCTCCCACTTTCCTTGGATTATAAAAATGGAGCCCCCCTAATCCGCACGGGGCACAGCTTCTTTGCCTGCCCGCTTGCATCTCTCACAAGCACCCTATCTTAATAAATCTATTTCTTGCCTATTACTTTATCTCTTGCTGAATTCCTTCTGCCTTGAGACACAAAGAACCTGAGCCTCACCAGGCACCAGGTGAATGATTCTAATTTAAAAAAAAAAAGAGGGTTCAGAGTTCCTGTCGTGGCTCAGTGGTTAACGAATCCGACTAGGAACCACGGGGTTGCGGGTTCGATCCACGACCTTGCTCAGTGGGTTAATGATCTGGCATTGCTGTGAGCTGTGGTATAGGTCGAAGACACAGTGGTTTGGGGATCCGGCATTGCCCTGAGCTGTGGTGTAGGTCGAAGACGCGGCTCGGATCCCACATTGCTGTGGCTGTGGTGTAGGCTGGCAGCTACAGCTCTGATGAGACCCTGTGCCTGGGAACCTCCATATGCCATGGGAGCAGCTCCAGAAAAGGCAAAAAGACAAAATAAAATAAAATAAAACAAAACAAAACAAAATAAAATAAAACAAAATAAAATAAAAGTAAAAATATTTCAAATTATTAAAAAAAAAAAAAAAAAAGAGGGTTCAAGTCCCCATCTGGGCTTTGGCTGGGTTTGAGCAGAGGTGTTTCAGTTTCACAAGTACAAGTGTAACAGGGTCCTCTATTTTTCATCATCAACTTTATTCATTTTGTCAGAAAACTCTTTTCTCCAGTGGTTCACTATTGCTCCTTGTGGGAAAGGGCTGTTCTGTTGTCCATAATAACCAGAAGGAGCTTCCAATATGCTGAGAGACAAGATGTGACGGAAACGAATCGGATCTTGAAGTCACGAGCGTAAACCCTCAGTCCATCCCTGTGTTTGTTTGTTTGTTTGTTTTTGTCTTTTCTAGGACCACTCCTGTGGCATATGGAGGTTCCCAGCTGCGGCCACCGGCCTACACCAGAGCCACAGCAACATGGGATCCGAGCCGCGTCTGCAACCTACACCCCAGCTCACGGCAATGCCGGATCCTTAACCCAACGAGCAAGGCCAGGGATCGAACCCGCAACCTCCTGGTTCCTAGTCGGATTCGTTAACCACTATGCCACGACGGGAACACCCATCCCTGTGTTTGTAAATGGTGGTCAAATCACTTCACTTTTGGGGGGATTCGCTGTCTTCCCATGTAAAATGGTGGTGAGGGAGCTTTTCATCTGTTCATTCATGAAGTCTCCCTGGAGCAGCCACTATGTGCCAGGCAGTGACTGGGCTCCAGGGATAGAGTTTCCAACAAGAGGAAATCCCTGCCTTCATGGAATGCACATTCCAGGAGGAGAAATGGACCACAGACAAGGAACTTGACATGATGAGAAACATCACACAGGGAAATTAAACGGGGGAAGGAAAGAGAAATCGATAGTGGAGTGGATACTTTTTTTTGGCAGACTCTCTTAACACCTCTCTGAGGACACATCGCATGTGCAAAGGCCCTGAGGCAGGCACACGTTTGCTGTAATTGACATATAGAACAATTCAGTCATCAAGAATCACATGAAATAAAACCTACAAAGTTAAGGAGCTTAGCACCCAATGCTTAAATGAAAATTTCAACCCTGGTTAGGTGGCTCTGTATAAATGTGCATTGAATATTACTGGAAAACATGCCCGGGAATAAAAATGGTTGTTTTGTTTTTTCGTTTTTTTCTTTTTTTTCAGGGCTACACCTGCAGCATTGGAAGTTCCCAGGCTAGGGGTTGAATTGGAGCCGCAGCTGCTGGCTTATGCCACAGCCACAGCAACGCCAGATCCGAGCCACACCTGCCACCTATACCACAGCTCACGGCAACACCAGATCCTTAACCCACTGAGCGAGGCCAGGGATTGATCCTGCGTCTTCATGGATGCTAGTTAGATTGGTTTGTGGTGAGCCACAGTGGGAACTCCAAAAATGGTTGGATTTGATTGTGTGTTTTCCACGTATTTTATATGTATTAATGTATCTGATCATCACAACGTCCTCCTAAAGTTGATAATGTCATCACCATTTTTCTAGCTGACACTGAGGCAAGAATCTTAAGTGCATACTCTGCGCAAATGCATACTGCTTATAAGGGGAAACCCAGGAATAGGACCTGGGCCATGATCTCTTGAGTATCTTGCCCCTAGTCCCTGAGCTCTACTGCACAGGTAACAACGGCTCTAGGAGTTCCCTCGTGGCACAGTGGGTTAAGGACCTGGCACTGTCACTGCAGCAGATTGGGTTGCTGCTGTGGCACAAGTTCCATCCCTGGCCCAGGAACTTCCACATGCTCCAAGGGTGGCCAAAACAAAACCAAACCAAAACAAAATCCAAGATCTGATCCTCTTTTTCTGCCCCCCAAAAACACACGTGGCCCTCTCCTGGGAATTCCTCATTTCATACATGTATGTAATAAATTTATTCAATGAGCATTGATCAAACCCCTGGGAAGTTGTCAACCCTTAAACAGGCCCTGGGAATATAAGAATGCAGCCCAGTTTCTCTGCATGCTGGAGTGTGGGGGTAGAGACAGGTGCAAAATCATAACGCACTATTTCAAGCCTCGAAATGTCATTTCACTGTCTTCCATGACTTTAGCTTGTCTTCCCAACAGGGATATATCAGCAGAGGCTGTGGCATGTAGAAAATTTACTGCTAGTGTATCTGGACATTTTCATAAACAATGGGGAAAATATTAGTGGCTTCTGAGAAACAAACAAACAAAAATTACAATGGTAGAATAATAGGTTTCAAGAAAGCTTCAATTATGCTTAGAAGAGACTCCACGAACAAGGTGTTCTCAGCTGCTTGAACCTTGGTTTTTCTACCTCAATCTTTCCCCTTCATTTTGGGGATGTATTTGTTTGTTTGTTTATTGGCCGTGCGTGTGGCATGCGTAAGTTGCCAGGCCAGAGGTCCCACTGTAGGTCAGTGTTCATGAACCCGACTAGTATCCATGAGGACTCGGGTTCGATCCCTGGCCTCACTCCGTGGGTTAAGGATCTGGTGTTGCCATGAGCTGTGGGGTCGCTCGCAGACTCAACTTGGATGCTGCCTTGCTGTGGCTATGGCGTAGGCTGGCAGCTGTAGCTCTGATTTGACCCTTAGCCTGGGAACTTCCACAAGCCATGGGTGCTGTCCTAAAAAGAAGGAGGAAGAGGAGGAGAAGGAGAAGAAGAAGAAGAAGAAGGAGTTTTTGTTCCTGGGCCAGGGATCGAACCTGTGCCCCAGCAGTGATGATGCTGGATCCTTAACCCACTGAGCCACAAGGGAACTCACCTCTTTTCCCCTTTATTGGAAGATTTGGCTCATTGGATGAGGTGCAACCTGTGCCTTTCTTTTGGCTACTGTTGCATATTATTTCTTCTCTCCCTGGTCTTCAAGCTCACACACTTTGACAGGAAACTGTGGAGTCCTTTCCCCACGTGCCACGGGAGAGGCGGTAAGACGGGCATCTCTGTGTTCTTGTTTTACGGTAAAATAGGATTGTCTGCACCCTCGTCCTGCTGGCTTATCTACGGAGACACAGGGCCCTGTTGCCGTGGTTGATTAATTCTCAAGATTGATTTGGAATTTGTACATATCTCCTTCACTATCATTAAAGAGGCATTAATTGATTATTCAGGTGCAGAATCTATTCTGTTCTCCAACTTTTACAGCCCTCTCAATCTCTTCCAGAAATTGCAAGGGCTGTTTGGCCCTGATCCGGCTTTCATTAATCTTGGCTCGAGTAAGACGTGGGAAACGAAGCCAGGACCCTGCAGACCGCGTCGCCTCATTTCTGTAACTTAGATCTGCACCTCATCGAGTCCTTCTAAGATGTGCCATTGATGAGTGAAACGTGGGTTTCGGAGTTCCCGTCGTGGCACAGTGGTTAACGAATCCGACTAGGAACCATGAGGTGGCGGGTTCGATCCCTGGCCTCGCTCTGTGGGTGAAGGATCCGGTGTTGCCGTGAGCTGTGGTGCAGGTTGCAGACGTGGCTCGGATCCTGCATTGCTGTGGCTCTGGCGTAGGCTGGTGGCTACAGCTCCGATTGGACCCATAGCCTGGGAATCTCCATACGCCGAGGGAGAGGCCCTAGAAAAGGCAAAAAGACAAAAAAAAAAAAAAAAAAAAACGTGGATTTTGCTCTCCTGTCTATCATCTCTGCACTGTCTCCATTTAACACACACACACACACACACACGTATGCATGCACATACTCCTGCTGGCAGAGTGTGACTGGCAGTCCACCCGCCAAACCCAGCCTGAAGTCATGTTTTATACCCCGGTTCACGTATTTGAAACAGTAAAATTGGAATGCTTTCAAGTAATACAGGGGCTCTGCAGTGTTTTGGATACCATAGATGCTACCAGTCTTTATCCTCTGGTTTCAGTCATATACCTCACCTGCCTGGCCGCTGGAGGAAACTGAATTTGCAACCCTTATCTCCGAATGTAGCGGGACTCTGACGGGCTCCCGGGCACAGACGCCCTTCTGTGCCTTCCGGTTCTTATTTATACGAAACGGGCATCATGCAGCCTCCGTGACCCTCCCTGAGTTCCAAAGGGCAGATTCACACATTTGCTACTCAGAGAACAGAGGGGAGGCCGAGACCAGCAAGGAAAAGTCAAGAAACAATCGTGCAGCCTTAAAAATTTTCTTTTAGATCTTTTTTATGGCCACGCCCATGGCATATGGAAATTCCTGGGACAGAGATTGAAGCTGAGCCACACCTGCAGCAATGCCTGATCCTTTGGACCTGCTGTGCCAGGCCAGGGAATGAACCCACACCCCCACAGTGACCCTGAGCTGCTGGAGTGGAACTCTTAACTCACTGTGCCACTGGGAGAATGCCAAGACATACACGTAAATGTCCAGCAGGACAAATGCTTTGAGATGAGGTGATGATACCATGAAATAAATTAATAGAAGCAGGAGTTCCCATTGTGACTCAGCAGGAATGAATCCGACTAGTATCCACGAGGATGCGGGTTCGATCCCTGGCCCTGCTCTGTGGGTTCAGGATCCGGCGCTGCTGTGAGCTGTGGTGGAGGTCGCAGATGCGGCTTGGATCTGGCGTTGCTGTGGTTGTGGTGTAAGCTGGCAGTTGCAGCTCTGATTCGACCCCTCGCCTGGGAACCTCCATATGCCACATGTGTGGGCCTAAAAAAAAAAAAAAAATACATAAATACATGAACGAATGAATAGAATCAGCTGATCAGAGAGACTTCCCCAAGGAATTCAGAGTTGAGCAGAGAGCTGAAGGAGGAGAAAGAGTGACTCGGTCATGGCTTTGGAGGAGGGAGAAGAAGCTGTGAAGCAGAAGCAAACACATGGGCAAAGGGCCCAGGACAGGAGCCGCTGGGTTTAAGGAACTGAACGAAGGCCAGTGATGCGCCCGGAAGACCAGCAGGGAATATCCCCGCTGTCTCTGACCACCAGGCACATTGGAAGCATGGTCATTTTACCCATGGGAGCTGCATGCAAAATAACGTAGGGCTTGGAAGGTACTAAAACCCAGCAGCTACTTCCCAGAAACCAGCTGAGTCTGAATCTGTGGCAGGTACTGAATTTGGTACTTCCTGCTTAATTTTTCTTCTTTTCTTTCTTTCTTTCTTTTTTTTTTTTTTTTTTTTTTTTGCCTTTTCTAGGGCCGCTCCCACGGCATATGGAGGTTCCCAGGCTAGGGGTCGAATCGGAGCTGTAGCCACTGGCCTACACCACAGCCACAGCAACCTGGGATCCAAGCCACGTCTGCAACCTACACCACAGCTCACGGCAACGCCGGATCCTTAACTCACTGAGAGAGGCCAGGGATCGAACCCGCAACCTCATGGTTCCCAGTGGGATTCGTTAACCACTGAGCCACGATGGGAACTCCCTCTTTTCTTTCTTTCTTTCCTTCCTTCCTTAATGCCTTCCCTTCTTTCTTTCCTTCTTTCTCCCCCCTCCCTTCTGTCTTTGCAGCTGAGACTCTGTATCAACTGCTTTGGGTCCTAAAAGTTCATGTCCTTGGAGGGAAAAGAGAGACAAGCCATGTGGGGATGCAGGTCCCCTGGTGTGGCCTCATAAACCCCTATTTCCATTCATATTTCATGACCACAAAATGTGAGGTCCTTGAAAGTCATTGTCGTATGATGGATAAAAGCCCTGGTCTTCATTGCTCGAAAGTGCACATTCGCTAGAAAGGAAAGGGCCTTTTCTTGGGAGCTTGCACACCTTCTGAGCAGCAGGCCAGGGGATGTGAAAAAACAGGACAAGGGCGGCAGCATTTTATTAAGTTCTAGGGGGCTTTCAGATACGATGCCCTCTCCTTCCCCAACTTCCCTAAATTGTATATGGAAACACATTCCCATTTGGCAAATGTGTGCAGAGGTTAAACCAGCCACAGATAAGGAAACGGAGACAAACGGGAGTCCCAAAGCTGGTAAGTGGGAAACCTAAGATCTGAATCCAGTTCCATGGGATCCAGCGTCTTCCCTGAGCTAAACCAATAAGCTTCAGATTATGCAAAAACATGTTTTCAAACATGTACAATAAACTTTATTTTATATATATATATACACACACATGCATACATATATGTCTATATGCTATATATGTATATATGTGCATATATTAAAGTATAGTTGATTTGCAAGTTTGTATGAATTTCAAGTGAACAACAGAGCGATTCAGATATACTCTTTTTCAGATTCTTTTCCCTTATAGATTATTACAAAATATTGCGAAGAGGTCCCTGTGCGATAGAGCAGGTCCTTATTAGGTTATCTGTTTTATATATCATAGTGTGTGTATGTTAACCCCAAACTTCCACTTTATCCCTCTCCCACTTCCCCCTTTGGTAACCATGTTTGTTTTCTATGTCTGTGGATCTATTTCTATTTTGTACATAAGTTCTCTTGTATCATTTTTTCTTAGATTCCCTGTATAAGCAATATCATGACGCTATTGGTCTTTGTCTGGCTTCCTTCACTGAGCATGCTAGTCCCTAGGTCCGTCCACGTTGCCGCAAATGGCCTCATTTCCTTCCTTTTTATGGCAGAGTAATAGTCCACTGTGTATATGTACCACCTCTTCTTATCCACTCCTCTGTGGATGGACATTCAGGTGACTTCCAGAGATTGTGACACCTAGAAAACGGCAGTTATAAACACAAATACCCCCAGGAGCCTGTGCAGGACAAATGAGGGAGAAGCAGGCTGGGAGAAGCACAGTAGAAAGGGGATCCATGAGCACAGGCTCTTTTGAAAAGGGGCAGTTACTCATCTGCCCCTATTGGTAATTGCCCTGTGGCGCCGAGGACAGATCTCCCGATATTTCAAGAGAGTTTTCAAATCCAAATAGTTATGTAAAACCTCCAAGCTGTTACATTACTAGCATCTAAGATAGATAGATAGATAGATGATAGAAATGATTGATAGAATAATTATTGATGATAGATAGATAGATAGATGATAGATAGATAATGATTGATGATAGATAGATGATTGATGGATAGATAGATGACTGACAGATAGATAATGATTGATGATTGATAGATAATGATTGACGATAGATAGATGATTGATAGATAATGATTGACGATAGATAGATAGATGATTGATGGATAGATAGATAGATAGATAGATGATAGATGATAGATGATTGACAGATAATGATTGATGATATAGATGATTGATAGACAGATAATGATTGACGATAGATGATTGATATATGATAGATGGATAGATACATAGATGATTGATAGATAATGATTGACGATAGATAGATAGATGATTGATGGATAGATAGATGATAGATGGATAGATAGATAGATAGATAGATAGATAGACTGACAGACAGCTAGATAACCAACCTCTGTAGGAACCAGAGATGTACTGAAGCCTCATTTAACCTAATGGTTCTGATTTTGGCCTCCAGGAGACATCTGTCCATGTCTGGAGACACTCTGGCTTGTCACAACCAAGGACAAGAGATGCTATTCTCCTCCAGTTCTAGAGGCCACGGATGCTTGTCAATATCCTCCCATCTGTAAGGACAGCTCCCATCATGCAGATCTAGCTCCCAAATGGCCACCGTGCCAACGTCAGGAAATTCTGGTTTAACTTCTGGTCCCTCCAGCTCCGATTTCTAGTTTAAAGATTTCTCTCCATCCTCCACGTTCCTCATCCCTCACGGCAAACATCCGACCACAGGGGTGGCGTGATACTGACTTGCTTTTTCTTTGGTTCGCCTTGTTCCAGACCCAGGCTAATTCTTACCCACGCGGAAGGTCCTGCGTTATACTTGAAAATCCAGCTTCATGGTCAAGTGTATAAGAAACAGGAGCAATTCAACTCCAGTCAATAACGTAAACAAAGCCCAGTGGAGATAAACCCCATTACCAGGCCCGAAGTGGCCCAGGGCACCTCTGCTCCTGCTGATTAGCGTAAATGCTAAACACAAGCCAATTAACACACTCTAAGGCTGCTTATCTCCTGTCACTTCTCGTGGAAATAAAGTGCAGTGCTAAATACACATATTGATTTAGCCATTAAAGCCAGCATCACTCAAAATAAAACTCATTATGTTATTGGGTAACAGCAAAGTCACCATAGTTTTCAGGATGGGCCGTGTGATGAAGAAATTTCACGCTTACATTTTTCGATTGCTTTCCCAAACCATCCTGAGCCCCTCCTCCTAGTCTGTGTCATCACCAAGCCTAGAAAGTAGAATTCTGCCTTCACCTTTACGTGATCTTTGCTTTTAGCCCTAAAAACGGACGTGCATAAGAGGGTCCTTTGTCTTTAAAGTGTTATTTCAGCACAGACAAGGAAATTGTATGCTTGAAAGGAAGGGAATTAAACAGGAAGATGAACTGGGATATTAAACAACAAATACAAAAGAAAAAAAAATCACAGGCATTATAATAAAAACGGGTTAACTTTGAACATGAACCATAGGCACTGATCCGATGCTTATGGGCCAAAAAAAAAAAAAAAAGGCAGAAATATCTTCCTAGTTGAGGGGTACACAGGACTGAGTTATCTGAAAAAAAAACTTTCTCATGAAATCACTTCGAATAGATATTTTAATTTATTCTGCATTAGAGACCAAGTGCCACATAGCACGTCCTAGCATTTTGGCAGCCATCCCATTTTACCAAGATGATTTAAATCTCCCCCATGGGAAACCAAGCCCCAGTGAACGCTTTGTCGCATTGACCTTCATTTTCCAGATGCTAATGTGGGGTGTGGCAGGTAGGGGACCTTCTTCCATGGCTGTGATCGGTCTCCAGAAATGCCTGCTTCCACAAATGCCCAAAGAAGTTAAGGATCTACTTCTAGGGTTTATGTTCCCACAGATTTCATTTGAGGGCTCTTTCCCCTTTATTTCTGATGGACAAGGTTGGACCCATGATCTGAGCCCTTGTCAATACCTCTCTGCCAAACACCGTCTGTATTACAGCATCTTTGTCGAATACGAAATAACCAGTTTATTTATCCGCTGCTCTTAATACATGGTTCTGGTGTGTTACAAATCAATGATGGAAAAAGAAGGGTACTTACAGCTCAGGGAAGTATACATAATCCATAGACTCTCCTATTTATTCAACACACCTTATCGATGGAAATCTGTTATACTCAGGAATATTATTTGTCAGGCTGGCCAGAACCCTTGCTTTAAAAAAAAAAAACCAAAAAAAAAAAAAAAAACAACAAACTTTCTGTAGGAAGTCAGGATTATGAGATGCAGTGAATGTGTGCATTTTTCTCTTTTCCCTCCAGAAATACCACTAAAATGACAGTAAATACATGTGAAACTCTACTTTCTAGGTTTGTTAGACATGTATAAGAAAATACATGGGCAAAGAGAGCAGGAGAGGCGACAAGAGTGGGTAAGGAAAATGCCAGGGGGAGATGGAAGGATACACCGGATCTAAGCCACATGCAGCCTGGCAGGCACCAAAAAGAGGCAAGCAAAATTGTTCCAAAGAAACATGGAAGGGCCAGAACTTGGAGGTTCCAGGCAGAAGGGGTGATCACATTACATGGAGATATACAGAGTGTTGGGCGGAATGTCTGCTTTTCTCAAACTGCATTGTCAGGCGATTCCGCCCCACTCCAGCCCACCCTGTCACCTGCCACGCTGAAACGACCTCCAACATGAAAGAGACAGAAACAAACACAGATGGTGGTTTCAGGAGGGGGACCCAATCAGGGCAGTTCATCCCACTGCCCATACTGACCAGTTCAGGGACGGCTATATCGCCTATAGCTGTCTCCATGCAAATCACCCTGGGAACTTCTGCTGGAAATATTAAGCAAAAGACACATTCCTCTCCCTGGGATTACTAAACTGGGTAGAATTTGAGCCTAGAGTTTCTCCTCGTTCCCCAGAGGAGAGACTGTCTGAGAAGAGAGTCATTAGGAAAGCTGGTCCAAAAAATGAGAGAGGCAGATTCATGATGGACATTGTTTGAGCACCAGGATCCAGCCATACCTGAAGCCAATTATCCCTGGATTAAAGTTAGCAAATACTTATTGAGCAGTTACTATGTGTCAGCCCATGTTCTAAGAGATTTACCTCCATTAAGACAATTAACCCTCCCTGCAGCCGTGTGATGAAGGTACTATAATTATTTCTGTTTTACTGATGAGAAAATTGTTTGGACAAGTTAAGTAAGCAGTGGATCCAAGAGTCCACCTTGGGAGGTCTGGCTCCAGAGCCTGCGTGTTTAAAACTTGCTATTACATAATCCCTCATTGTTAGTTCTGGGAGTCAATCAATTCATTTAAGTCAGCTGGAGTTGAATTTCTGTCTCTTTTATCTAAAAGAGACTTAGCCAATCTACCATCTTGTCTGATGGGAACAAGAAAGAAATCTTTGCGGATGCGAGCCTGCCAAGCATGTAAACACTATTTGTATAAAATGCCTTTATAAACCTTTCTCCTGTGAATCATTTTCAAGTAAGGGAATCTAAGGATGCATCTGGGAATCTAATGTCCTTTCTCTGGAAACACTGAATAATCCAAATCTTGTGCTCTTTCTAAAGTCCAACATGTTCAGGAGCTCTTATTTCTGGATTTTTTTCCCAGGATCTAAGCCCACCTTCCCATCATTCATCGAGATTTGTCCATTACTACAATTTCCGGTCAGAGAGGAATTTAGCTCTTAACCCTTGCCACTATTTCTGGTTTATTTCCTCTCCAATAAACGACCTAGAACGTTGTCACACTTTGTCCCACATGGCCTCACAAAGTACACTCTATCATCTATCTATCTATCTTTCTTTCTTTCTTTCTTTACCTCCCTCCCTCCCTCCCTCCCTCTCTTTCTTTCTTTCTTTCTGGTTGCACCTGTGGCATATGGCAGTTCCCAGGCTAGGGGTTGAATTGGAGCTGCAGCTGAGGCCGATGACACAGCCACAGCAACTCGGGATCTGAGCCACATCCACGACCTAGGCCACAACTTGCGCAATGCCACGAGCGAGGCCAGGGATCAAACCCGCATCCTCATGGAGACAATGTCTGATTCCTAACCTGCTAAGCCGCAATGTGAGTGCCACAAGGGACATCTCAGTGTGTTGAGTGTTATGGTCCCTTCCCTTTTCCTTGTAATCCCAGCCGTTCCTAAGGTGTTAATGACAGCCTGTGCACGGATGGTCCCCAAGAATCATAGGGAGTTTTGACTCTTCTGAACACTATACCTCAAATTTCAATTTCCTACAAAACATATGCAGCTGGAAATCTCACAGGAGGAACTACATCAAAACAATTTCGATCACTTTCGAGCTGCTTCAGAACCCCCACCCACCTATCCCTTCATCTATATTTCAGGTCTGTTCATGGTGATACCATTCACTCCAGATTCTAAAACATACAACTTGATTTTTTCCTCCTTGTCCTGGCCCCCTGTCCAATTAGTCACCAAGTCCCAACGACTCTTCGTTAAAATAACTCTCAGAGGAAAAAGGAACCCTCTTCTCTTATGCTGTTGGGATGAATGGAAACTGGTGCAGCCACCATGGAAAACAGCATGGAGTTTCCTTTAAAAACTAAAAATAGGAGTTCTCGTTGTGGCTCAGTGGAAATGAACTCGACTAGTATCCATGAGGATGAGGGTTCGATCCCTGGCCTCACTCGGTGGGCTAAGGATCCAGCATTGCTGCAAGCTGCAGTGGAGGTTGCAGATGGAGCTGGGATCTGGCATGCCTGTGGCTGTGGCATAGGCTGGCAGCTGCAGCTCTGATTCTACTCCTAGCCTGGGAATTTCCGTATGCTGCACCTGTGGCCTTGGAAAAAAAACCCAAAAAACCCCCAGAAAAACTAAAAATAGTTTTATATGATCCAGTAATCCCACTCCTTGGCATACACCCAGACAAAAATCTAATTCAAAAAAGATAATGCTCCCCAGTGTTGTTTATGTCAGCCAGACATGGAAGCATCTAAATGTCCATTGAAAGATGAATGGACAAAGAAGGTGTGTATATATGTGTATACACAAATATATATACATATACACACATACACACATACACGTGCTGGAATACTACTCAGCCATAAAAAAAGAATGAAATAAGCCATTTACAGCAACATGGATGGACCTAGAGATTATCACACTAAGTGAAGTCAGCCAGACAAAGACAAATATCATACGATATCACCTATATGTGGAATCTTAAAAAAATGATATAAATGAATTTATTTACAAAACAGAAATGGACTCACAGACACAGAAGACACACTCAAGGGGAAAGGCTGGGAGAGGGACAAATTAGGAGTTTGGGATTAACCTACATATACTACTATACATAAACTAGATAACCAACAAAATCTACTCCATAGCCCAGGGAACTATATTCACTATCTAGTAATAACTTGAAATGTAAAAGAATCTGAAAAATACACACACACACACACACACACACACACACACACACACACACACACACAGATGACTGAATCACTTTGCTGTACACCTGAAACTAATACAACGTTGTAAATCAACCACACTTCAGGGAGTTTCCGTTGTGGCTCAGCAGGTTAAGAACCTGACATAGTATCCATGAGGATGTGGTTTCAATCCATCCCTGGCCTCGCTCAGTGGGTTGTGGATCTGCCATTGCCACAAGCTGTGGCGTAGGTCACAGAGGTGGCTCAGATGCTGTATTCCTGTGGCTGTGATGTAGGCTGGCAGCTGCAGCTCCTCAGTCTCTCTTCACCTCCAAGGCATTTCCAACCGAATCTGCTCTCTCCACTGTTTTTGTTTTGTTTTTGCTTTTTTTAGGGCCGTACCTGCGGCATATGGAGGTTCCCAGGCTAGGGGTTTAATTGGAGTTGCAGCTGCCAAGCCTACACCAGAGCCACAGCAACGCCACATCTGAGTCTCATCTGAGATCTACACCGAAGCTCACGGCAACGCCACATCCTTAACCCACTGAGCAAGGCCAGGGATCGAACCTGCAACCTCATGGTTCCTAGTCAGATTCGTTAACCACTGAGCCATGACAGGAACTCCTGCTCTCCCCATTGTAACCAGCGCAATAGCTTTTCAAAAAAAAAAAAAAAAAAAAAGTCACAGTCCTGGAAAAAATGGCACAGTAGGCACAGGCAGTTAGGAAACTCTTTCTCAAATCCCTTTAAAATGCCCTCAAACAACCAATAAGAGGATAGTGTGATATCTCTGCAAACAGGATAAAATCAATCGCATCCTGAATCAGGGCCGGGTTTATATTAATTGCAGTGTCTTTCGAAATGGATTTTAAAACATATCTTCTTATATCACAAGCTTGTTGAAAAATCTCAATTACTTTGCTATTGCCTAAAGAAAGATAAATTCCAATATACTTTAGACGTTTTGTTTGGAACTAATTTCAAACTTAGAGAAAAGTTGCACGAATAAAAATAGCACAAAAAAAATACATGTACTCAGATTCACCTATTGCTAACACTTTGCACCTATCCTTTGCTTGATATAAATATTCACACAGACTAATATTTTCTAATCCAATTTTCGAATACGTTGAATATATTGTAGCCTTTCACCTGGAAATAGGTCAGTGTCTATTTCTAAGAACAGGAGATGTTCCGAAATTTTTTTTTTTTTTTTGGTCATTTTACGGCCACACCCGTGGCATCTGGAAGTTCCCAGGCTAGGGGTCGAATCAGAGCTGCAGCTGCCAGCCTATGCCACAGCCACAGGCCCACCAGATCCCAGCTGCTTCTGCATCCTCCAATGCTGGATCCTTAACCCACGGAGCGGGGGCCAGGGATCGAACCCGCATCCGCATGAGTACTAGCTGGGTTCGTAACCACAATGGAACTCCACGAATAAGAGATGTTCTTCTATATCCACAGTACAGTTATTCTCTTCGCTAAATTTAACACCGATTCAGTATTTTTTAAATCACATCTGCCATCTGAATTCCAAGACTGTCAATTGATCTATTACAGTCCTTGATATATTTTTCCTCCCTTTAGTATAGGATCTAGCTGAGGATCAGAGACTGCCTTTAGTTGTTACATCTCTTTAGTCTTCTTTCATTTGGAACATTTCCACAACTTTTCTCTATCTTTTATAACATTGATATCTTTCAAAAAATATAGTCCCTTTTAAAAAAAATAATAGAACTTCCCTCATGTGGGGTTTGTCTGATAGTTCCTCATGATAAGGTTCAAATTAACCACTCCCCCAAGGAATACCATATAAATATAACCCTGTCCTTCTCAGGATAATATGTCTAGAAACCCAAATACATCCAAAGTGACATTCAGGGTCTTTACGTATTGACACTCCCTGGAAGCCATATGCTCATTGGTCTCTGCCTAGCGGACCACCCAGGGACCAGCCTTTGGAGAATCTGTTCACCTACCCATCATCATTTCATTTGGAGAATGCCCTCCCCGAATTCTTTGTGAATGTCTTTTGGTCCTCTTGGTTTCCATGGGGTAAGTCCTGAAGCATCTCTGA
The DNA here is from genome assembly GCF_054392235.1 of Sus scrofa. Lineage (NCBI taxonomy): Eukaryota > Metazoa > Chordata > Mammalia > Artiodactyla > Suidae > Sus > Sus scrofa. Next base: position 20,549,276 of record NC_139385.1, read on the forward strand.
CTCCAGAGATAACATCAGGGACCAGGAATGGCCAATGAGGTCCTTCCTCTCCTTAGACACAAGCAAGGATGGACATATATCGCTATAGAGAACACTATGGAGCTTCCTCAGAAAACGAAAAATCAAGTTGCTGTATGATCTGGCAATCCCACTCCGGGGCATATATTCAGAAAAGATGAAATTCGAAAAGATACATGCACCCCTATGTTCACAGCAGCACTACTTACAATGGCCAAGACATGGAAAGAGCCTGAAGATCCATTGACAGATGATTGGGTAAAGACGTGGTACATATATATATACGATGGAATACTACGCAGCCATAAAAAAGAACAAAAAAATAATGCCATTTGCAGCAACGTGGATGGACCTAGAGATGATCATACTAGGTGAGGTAAGTCTGAAAGAGAAAGACAAATATGATATGATATCAATTATATATGGAAGCTAAAATATGACACAAATAAACTTATCTTGCAAAAAGAAGCAGGCTCACAGACATAGAGACTCATGGTTGCCAAGAGGGATGGGGGTGGGGAGTGGGACTAGCAGATGCAAACTATTGTACATAGAATGGATAAACAAGTCCTATTGTATAACATCAGGAAATATATTCAATATTCAATATACAAGTCCTATTGTATAACATCAGGAAATATATTCAATATCCAATATATTCAAATATATTCAATATATTCAAATATATTCATGATAAACCATGATGGAAAAGACTATAGATATTCTTATATGCTTTTCTGCATAACTTTGCTGTACACCAGAAACTAACACAATTAAAAATCAATTATGCTTCAATGAAAAAAAAAAATAAGGATGGTCACCTCTCCCAAGTTTGGCCACCCTGGACTTTCTCTGGACTTTTAAGGACAACTCTTTACTTTCAGCTTGTGAATTATGTGTTTGGATCTAAGAAGAAAGAATAGCTGATCACAATGTAGAGCGCCTTCTTGAGAATAGGGAAAATGTAGCTATAACTTGAACATACAAGAGAGAGAGAAAAAAAGGAAGAGCTATGTGATGGCCTCATATAAGCACCTGATTCCTGCCATGCCTGAAGCCTTCCTTACCCAGGGCTTTTCAGTTCCATGAACTGCTATAACTTCCTGTGTTGTTGAAGCTAAACATGGATGTCTTTATCTTGCAAACTGCACTACACTGACTTTTTCACCTTTTTCACACTAGTCTCTGTTGCTGACATTCCAGCATGGTAACAGATTGGGCAATAATACATACATTTACTCTTCTTTTTTCTTTTTGTGTCTCTTTAGGATCCTACCCATGGCATGAGGAGGTTCCCAGGCTAGGGGTCGAATCAGAGCTCCAGCTGCCAGCCTATGCCACAGCCTACACCACATCAATGTGGGACCCGAGCCACATCTGCGACCTACACCTCAGCTCATGGCAACGCAGGATCCTTATCCACCGAGCAAGACCAAGGATCAAACCGGAGTCCTCATGGATGCTAGTCGGGTTCATTAACCGCTGAGCCAGGATGGGAACGTGTACATACATGTACTTTTCAAGAGTGTGTGCATTTATCTACAGAACAGATCAGCATCTCTGATTCTGTGTTTGCCTATTTTTTTTTTGGCCATGCCCATGGCATGTTAAAGTTCCTGAGCCAGGGATTGAACCCGAGCCACAGCAATGACCCCAGCCACAACAGTGACAACACCAGCTCCTTAACCCTCTGAGCCACTGGGGATTTCCTCTATGTTCATATATTGCTGAACCGAGTGTGCAACCTTCCTCAGGAGTAGCCTGATAGATGAGACAAGTACATAACTATTTAAAATTATATTTTAAACAGAAAGTTCAAAATGAGTTTCTAAGAACCCTTAAGATGTGTCTAAAGTAGTTCTCAGAGGAAAACTCATAGTTGTAAATGCTATGAATTTTAAGTTCTACAAATGAAAATAAATTATACTTAACTCAAAGACCCAGAAAAAAGAACAAGATAAGTGCAAGGAAAACAGATGGCAGCAGTTTAAAAAGATAAAAGCAGAAATTACTAGATTACAGAATAGAAGAAAAATACTTGAAATGATGAGAACCAACCAAAACAAAGTTTTCAGAAAAACCATCTGTTCACCTAATCAAGAGAAGAAGAGAAAAATATGAATTGACAATATTGAAATAAGAATGGAGAAACAGTCTCAGATGCAGAAGCAATTCTCTTATGCAGGAAAGAAATATACACCCAGAAAGCTTCAGAAGTCAATTATATCAAAACTCCGAGGGGAAAGGAAAAAAAAAAAAAAAGTCTTGCACCATTTCACCTGTTATGGAGCATCTTTGTTTGTTTGTTTGTTTTTCCTGCAGCATCTATAGTATGTGGAATTTCTCAGGCTAGGAGTCGAACGCCCCAGCCACAGCAATGCCAGACCCAAGCTGCATCTGTACCCAACATACAGCTTGTGGCGATGATGGATCCTTAACTCAGCGAATGTGGCCAGGGATTGAACCTGCATCTTCACAGATACCATGTCAGCTTTTTAACCCACTGAGCCACAGTGGGAATTCCCAGAACATCTTTTTAAAGCAGAAGGCGTTAGGTGTACAGAGGGAACTCTTAAAAATTTATCAAGGCACTTCAGCAGGAGCATTTTGCGAGTTCTCAAAGTCTGACTATGGATTCATCAAATGGACCAGAGAGGGAAGTTCATCCTACACAACAGGAATTTGGGGAGAAAGTCTTGGATGTATTAACATAAAGAGGAAATAAGCATTTATCAGATGGCATGAGCTTGAGAAGAGTGAAACAAGGATTAAAGTCAGGATCAGAGATGAAAAATACTCTGGGAGTTCCCATCCTGGCACAGTGGTTAACGAATCCGACTAGGAACCATGAGGTTGCAGGTTCGATCCCTGGCCTTGCTCAGTGGGTTAAGGATCCGGCGTTGCCGTGAGCTGTGGTGTAGGTTGCAGATATGGCTCAGATCCCGAGTTGCTGTGACTCTGGCGTAGGCTGGCGGCTACATCTCCGATTAGACCCCTAGCCTGGGAACCTCCATATACCATGGGAGCAGCCCTAGAAAAGGCAAAAAGATGAAAGAAAGAGAAAGAAAGAAAGAAAGAAAGCAAAGAAAGAAAGCAAGCAAAGAAAGACAGAAAGAAAGAAGAAAAGAAGGAAGGAAGGAAGGAAGAAAAGAAAGAAAGAAAAGAAAAAAGAAAGAAAGAAAGAAGAAAAGAAGGAAGGAAGAAAAGAAAGAAAGAAAAGAAAAAAGAAAAAGAAAGGAAGGAAGGAAGGAAGGAAGGGAAGGGAAGAAAGAAAGAAAGAAAAGGAAAAAGAAAGAAAGAAAGAAGAAAGGAAGGAAGGAAGAAAAAGAAAGAAGGAAGGAAGGAAGGAAGGAAGGAAGGAAGGAAAGAAAGAAAGAAAGAAAGAAAGAAAGAAAGAAAGAAAGAAAGAAAGAAAGAAAGAAAGAAAGAAAGAAAGAAAGAAAGAAAGAAAAGAAAGAAAGAAAAATACTCTGATAATCTGGATATGGTACTAGACTTTGGTAGGTAAGACCAGAGAAGTAGTCACACCTGTGATATCAGGCACATGACACCAACTCATTATGACTCAAAAATACAAGGTGGTTAACGAAAATGGGAAGTAACTTTAGGTTACACTGCAGAAGTCTAGTATCTAGCCAGAAGAAAATAACAGCCTCCCTCAACAGTGTTCTGGTCAGTACACTGATAGAGTGCTCAGTTTTAAATTTAAATCAGTATGGCTGTACCTCAGAAAACTAAATCTAGGGCTACCAAATGATTCAGCAATCCCACTCCAGGGCATATATCCAGACAAAACTCTCACTGAAAAAGACACATGAACCCCTATGTTCATCGCAGTGCTATTTACAATATCCAAGACATGGAAACAACCTAAATGTCCACTGACAGATGAAGGATTAAGAAGATGTGGTATGCATATACAATAGAATATTACTCAGCCATAAAAAAGACAAACGAATGCCATTTACAGCAACATGGATGGAACTAAAGATTCTCATACTAAGTGAAGTAAGCCAGAAAGACAAATACTGAATGATATCATTTATTTGTGGAATATAAAATATGGAACAGATGATCCTATCTGAAAAAACAAACAAACAAACAAACAGAAACTGATCATGACCAGGGAGCACAGACTTGGGGTTCCCAGGGAGGAAGGGGCAGGGGTGGTATGGATGGGCATTTGGGAAGTTTTCTGGATGCAAACTATTATTTTTGGAATGGATGGCAAGGGGATCCTACTGTACAACACAGGGAAATGTGTGTGATTAGGTCACTTTGCTGTACAACAGAACTTGAAGAAAGAGAATGAATCAACTATAATAAAAGAAAAAAATTTTAATCTTTTTTTTTAAGGACCATATTCAGAGGAACCCTAGGGGGTAATGATGTGTGTTTCAATGTGGTGTTGAAACAAATAAATAGATGGGGGTGGCAGTAATAAACCTTGAGATTATATTAATATGTGTATTTACCTATCTCTATCTCCAGTAACCAAAGCATACTTTTATTTAATAAACGGTGCTGGCACAACTTCTTCTTATCTGGGAAAAAATGGAACCCTATATCTTGATGGAATCTACTGTTTTGCTTATTCTTATCCTTTGGGGAAAAAGAATTCACTTCTCTTTGGGGAAGAATTCACACACACACACACCCCAACACACACACACACGTGCACACATGCCCAAGTTGGGCCCTAAAATCAGCCAGAGCAGTGGATACATGATCCAGGCATGTCCAACCACAATCTCATCCTCCTGGAAGAAAGGAACTCATTTGTTTATCGGCTCATGGTCCCCAAATTAACTTGAGACTCCAGTTGGAACTACTCAAAAAATACTCACTTCTTGCTGGGATTGCTACATGGAGGGGACACAAGTGTGGAACTACTAGGGGACATGTGACCATGAAGCCAGTGAGGAAAACATCATAAATAAGGGATGGAGAGCCACGGGTTCCTGATGCCATTAAAGAGAGAACCTAGGTCCAGTCTTTCTGGCCATATGAACTTTCCAGTTACGTGAATCTACAAGGCTCTGTACCTAGTTTGAGTTCCGTTTCTGCTAGTCGCCATCCAAAGATTTCTAGCTAATTCGACCTATGAGGAATGACTAAAGGAACTGCTGATTTTGAAATTGAAGTGACCCATGGAAACCATGATTGCCCTCTTTAAACTCGCAAAAACCATTTTTTTTGACATCAAGATAAGGCGAGGCTAACCTGTATCATGAGTATTAGTTTGCTTTTTTCTGGAGATTTTAAAAATAAGAGGAGTTCCCATCATGGCTCAGCGGAAACGAATCTGACTAGCATCCATGAGGACACGGGTTCGATCCCTGGCCTCACTCAGTGGGTTAAGCATCCAGCATTGCCGTGAGGTGTGGTGTAGGTCATAGACGTGGTTCACATCTCACGTGGTTGTGGCTGTGGTGTAGGCCAGCAGCTGCAGCTCTGATTGAATCCCTAGCCTGGGAACCTCCATATGCTGTGGGCGTGGCCCTAAAAAAAAAAGACAAAAAAATACAGTAAGACAAGAAAAATAAATTAGTTGCTGTACTATTTGAAAAGAAGAGCTTTTTTTTTTTCTTCTTTTCTTTTGTCTTTTTTTTGCTATTTCTTGGGCCGCTCCCGTGGCATATGGAGGTTCCCAGGCTAGGGGTCTAATCGGAGCTGTAGCCGCCGGCCTACGCCAGAGCCACAGCAACGCAGGATCCGAGCCGCGTCTGCAACCTACACCACAGCTCACGGCAATGCCAGATCGTTAACCCACTGAGCAAGGGCAGGGACTGAACCTGCAACCTCATGGTTCCTAGTCGGATTTGTTAACCACTGTGCCACGACGGGAACTCCTTTTTTTTTTTTTTCTTTTGGCATATACAATTATCTAGAAAAACCATTTTCATTTGACAAAGTGGCTGGATGTAAGATAAATACAAAAATACATTTTCTAAATCAAGCATTCACTCACTGAAAATCAAAATTGATAAAAACTCTTAAACATAATAAAAGAAATACTTAGAAATAATTTAACCTACATGATATGGGACTTACATAAAGAAATCTCTACAAATGTATTTAAGAATGTCAATCTAGGAGTTCCCATCGTGGCGCAGTGGTTAACGAATCCGACTAGGAACCATGAGGTTGTGGGTTCGATCCCTGGCCTTGCTCAGTGGGTTAACGATCTGGCATTGCCGTGAGCTGTGGTGTAGGTGGCAGACGCGGCTCGGATCCTGCGTTGCTGTGGCTCTGGCGTAGGCCAGTGGCTACAGCTCCGATTAGACCCCTAGCCTGGGAACCTCCATATGCCACGGGAGCGGCCCAAGAAATGGCAAAAAGACAAAAAAAAAAAAAAAAAAAAAGAATGTCAATCTACAGATCAGTAAATGGGAAGATGTATTATGCCCATAGATGGGATGACTTATCTATTAATACATTGATATTTGAAAACTGCCATACCAGGTCAACACAATTTCAATTTTGAGTACCAAATTCTTGTTAATTTTATAAAATTATATTAGTTTTCATATAGAAGAATGAGTTTCCCCAAAATAACCAAAAAAAAAAAAAAAATGAGTTAAGAATAGTAAAGAATGACTTGCCTTGCATGGTATTAAAACATACCTTGAAGTTACCATAGTCAAAACAATATGGTGTTGAAACAGACAAATAGATGGGGGTGGCAGTAATGAACCTTGAGATTATATAAATATGTGTATTTACCTATCTCTATATCCAGTAACGAAAGCAAAATTTTATTTAATAAATGGTGCTGGCACAACTTCTTCTGATCTGGGAAAAAATGGAACCCATTATCTTATACTGCATATTAAATTTTTGATAGACTAAAACTGTAACATAAAGAAATCATAATATAGTTAAAATCCTATGTTATAATTAAAATTCTATGCCTATCTCCAGATATCTGAACCACACAAAATAACCAGAAGCTATAAAACTCTCTCCTAACACTTTATCTTGTCCTCCATCTTATCTTGTCCTCTGATGGAGATGGATGGATGCAAAGCAATCACAGAACAAATGAAGGCTTCTTAGAATCTATGAAGCTACCAGGGGGTAGTGCTGTTACCACCAATGCCTGCAGAGAATCGCTATAACCAAGAATTAGAAGGCCTTCGGTCTCAAATCTTATCTGGTCTCTAATCACATTTCTTTGCTAGTTCTCAGCTAAGGAAAATTTTTCCTGTATCATTATTTACACTGATTATCTCCTGGTCCATCTAAATTACAAACATAGCATTTTTTACAAGGAACAAATCAACTGAAGCAAATGTGCTTCTTAGCGAGGTGACACACAGTCACTGTTTAAATACAGAGTCCTGGGAGAGTCTTGGGAAAATGGAAGTGGGAACATCAGAAGAGAAAAAGTTCTCGATTACTGTGCAAAATACTTTTAATATTAAAAAAAAGTCAGGTTATGTCATTACCTCCGTTTTATAAGTTAGGAGACTACATCTCAGCAAGTTTAAATAACTTATTCAAGATCATGGTTTTAAGTTTCTTGATGTATTTTCCTATCTGTTCTCTCCTTGCAGCACTCTGATTTCTCACTGAGAAAAACCATGTATCCTCATTCTCAGTCCTTGTGTATCCAGGGATGAGCACATGACTGAAGCAAAGACAATCACTGTTTCATCTCCTCACCACACTCAGGGATAGGCATGCGACTGGTCAGTCCTATTAGAATAAACTTAAAAATTTTGTTGGAATTGTTGAAAAACAGAAGCTATTTCCAGTCGGGTAGCTGAGCTGGTAAACTGTAAGCCTTGAGCTGCCAGAGGCTGCCCTGTGGACAGAGTCAGCCTAAGAATTGAGCTGAACAGATGAAAGCATTTTCAAGAACTAGGGCAAGAGACAGAGTCTTGATTGTACAGTTTGAGCCCCTGGATCCAGCCATACCTGAAGCAAACACTGCCTTTGGACTTTGCAGGTACAGAGACGGATAGATTCCTCTCTTTACTTAAATCGCTTTACGTTGAACTGCTGTCCTCTGCTCTGAAAATGTCTTGATTAATTGAGGCACCACTGAGCTAAGAAGTGATAGAGCCAAGATACAAATGCTTTTCTTTTCTGACTCCAAGTCATCATCTTTCCACGAGGTCATGCTTCCTGGAAAAGCACTGTCTATTAGCTGGAGGAAAACAGTACAATTCACAAAAGAATCTGCTCTGATAGCTGACACATCTTATCCTGCTGTGAACACTACACTGTCTTTGATAAATGGGATTAAGGAAGAATGTTCTGGGAAAGTTGATGTTAATGGGATTTAAATTGTATTTAAAAAAAACCAATGAATTAATTCCCAAGGATTTGGCTTTATTCAATAGGTACTTGACTTGGGCAAAAAGCACATGTTGGAGTGGAAAGAACAATGGACTCTGAGTCAAAACAACAGAAAAGTAATTCTGGTTTTAGAATTCATCCATTCTGTGTGATTTTAGGCAAGAAGGGGGTCGTTCTCAGAGCCTTAATTCTTTCTCTTCCCCCTGGCAGAGATTTTGTAAGATGAAAATAAGATCTTGGCTGTTAAGTTCCTTTATTTATTTTTTAATTACAAAGGGCTATAAAGTAATATTATTAAATGTTGCTGGAGTATTTGAGTACAGTTTAGATTTCCAGTGCCCTTATTACAACATATAATAGCGAGTCCTTAGAATGAGCATTAAAAACAAATAACATATTTAAAGAAATGAATATTGGTTAAAAAAATAGATAAGTAGGATCTAGTTAATTGCATCTAGTAATAGAAGACATTAGCTCAAAGGCAGTACTTGAAAGATAAAAATGGTGACTCAAATAAACAGCATAGATTGTGTTCCCTTCACAATATTATATGAAAATGGTAAGATACGTAGATAATATAAACACGATAAAATGGTCAAGAGGACAAATAAGTTATAATAAGCCGGAAAAAATAAATCTAAAAGATTAAAAATACAAACAAAGACAATGCAAGAATAAAACTTAAAACATGATAGGGTCATTAATAGGGAAAAGAGGAATATATTATAAAACTCAGGGGGTCAGAGGGATTCTAAAGCCAGACAGCCTCTTGGATCTGCACCTGAGATTTACTGAATTCATATAGTATATTCCAAGGACTAGGTATTTTAAATTCAGTATCTCATGTATCCTTTTTTTTTTTTTTTTTTTTTTTTTTTTTTGGTCTTTTTTATCTTTTCTAGGGCTGCACCAGCGGCATATGGAGGTTCCCAGGCTAGGAGTCCGATCGGAGCTGCAGCTGCCTGCCTACGCCAGAGCCACAGCAACGTGGGATCCTAGCCGCATCTGCGACCTACACCACAGCTCACGGCAACGCCGGATCCTTAACCCACTGAGAGAGGCCAGGGATCGAACCCGCAACCTCATGGTTCCTAGTTGGATTCGTTAACCACTGAGCCACGACGGGAACTCCAGTATCTCATTTATCCTAACAGTAACATTGCAAGTTCAGGACTAACATTCCCTTTCTACAAACAAGGAAGTCGAGGCCTGGAATGGTTAAAGTATGTGTCATGGTTTCACAGCAGGTACAAGTGCAGCTTAGGTCAGAAGTTCAGCGTTTTGGCTTCTAAAGCACGCCGGCTTCACCGCACACTGTCTCTCAAACAGCTGGGGCTACCGCTCAGCGCCCCACAAAGGCTGCTGCTGGGAGTCACTGAGATTTCCAGACAGAATTACTATCTCTGGGGCATGAAGTAAAAGCTCCATGGAGCCTACGATCCAACCCACGTAATTTCAGTAACCACCCCATTTCTTCCCTTGGGAAACCACCATACCGCACTCGCAGCTCGTCCTAGCTCTGGGCGGAGCACCTAACCCAGACCTCAGCCAATCAGGTTAGCCATTCCTTTCACAACAGTGATTGGCTCCAAGGTGGTCAGATGACCCGAACTGGGCCAATCAGAGCTGTAATCTCAGATTGCAGCCTTCCCCATTGAGATCTTCGAGCATCCCCACCGGAGCCACATCCATCCTTGATTTAAACCGAAAATACGAAGTATCACACCGGCGGCAGCCGTCTATCCACCACAGAGGGGAGTGCCCGCCTGGGAACGCGCCACACAGAGTACAGGACTGAGCTGAGCAGTGGAGAAAGAACAGTGTCCTCATGGCACTGCTTTACCCTCTGGCAAGCCAGACCTAAAGCGAAATTACCCTTGCACCTCACACGGGCAAGAGCCAGCGTGCCTGGAGGTTTCTCTTCTTCGTAACCTAAAATTTACAAAGACATCACCTTGAAGCCTTATGTCTCTAGGGTGAGAAGCCATGAAGGAAATCAAGAAAGTTTCTCAGCCCAGCCTCAAGCCCCAACAAGATGCTGACTGTCATCTCGGGCTATGCGTGTCACTTGTCAGACAGCTGTGGTCCTAAAGGGGAGCTCCCGATACCTCTCCAAGGTCTTGGATGTTTCCTTTTCAGATTATGTGGTTAAGAAGATCACAGATTCCTCAGGCAGCTGCAGCTGCGATTTGACCCCTAGCTTGGGAACCTCCATATGCCGCGGGTGCGGCCCTATAAAGCCAAAACAAAAACAAAAACAAAAACAAAAAAAAAACAAACCCCAAAAAAAACAAAAAAGAAGAAGAGCAGATTCCCTTTTGCGTTGGATTTCAGGAGAGTGTCAGATAATCCTGGATTCAAAGATGAGCTCTGTCACATACTAGAAGCTTTTCCCTTCCTCTGTGCCCTGATACATATTCCACCACCTGGAACACTCTTCCAATCCTCCTTCCACCGCTCTCACCCACCCTGCCCCGTGTGCCTGGCTTCCCACTGGTCATCACGCAGAACTGTTTAGACATCACTCCTCCAGGAAGCCTTCCTTGACTTCTCACCCTAAAGTAAGTTCACTTTATCAAGAGTCTCAAAGCACTTCCATGTTTTCCTTGTCTCAGCACTTGTAGCACCGCAATTATCATAATCGTGTGATAGATATCTAGTTCTTCCCACCAGAATACAAGCTCCAGGAGGCAGGGAGTGTTTCCTAGAATTTACCATTGGAACCTCATGAACTAGCACAGTGCAAAAATTCTGATGAATGAACAAATATCTCAGCCTTTCCATTTCTTCATCTGGGTAAGGGACGCGGCAGCCAGCCTTCCAGGATTGCTTGGAGATTTAACTCAGGGTGTAGATAGATAGCCCAGTGCACGTGTGGCACACACTGGGTGCTCAATAAATGTTAATTCACTTCTACATCAGTCATTTACGCTTTCCAAGAAAATTTTTTTTTCTTTTTCTTTTTTTTTTTTTTTTTTGCTTTTTAGGGCCACACCTGTGGCAGGTTCACAGTCTAGGGGTCAAATCAGAGATCTGGTTGACAGCCTATGCCACAGTCACAGCAACGCAGGAACTGAGCTGCACCACAGCTCATGGCAATCCAACTAGTATCCATGAGGACTCAGGTTCGATCCCTGACCCACCGAGCGAGGCCAGGGATCAAACCTGAGTCCTCATGGATACTAGCTGGATTCATTTCCACTGTGCCACAATGAGAACGCCCCCCCCCTTTTTTTTTTGCTTTTTAAGGCTGCACCTTTGGCCTATGGATAATCCCAGGCTAGGGGTCAAATCAGAGCTGCAGATGCCAGCCTACACCACAGCCACAGTGATGGGAGATTTGAGCCACATCTTCAACCTATGCCACAGCTTGTGGCAATGCAGGATCCTTAACCCACTGAGTGAGTCCAGGGATTGAACCCACATCCTCAGGGATGCTAGTTAGGTTCTTAACCAGCTAAGCCACAATGGGAACTCCCAGAAATTTCTTTCTTATGGAGTCATTCTTTGCTAATCACTAGCTTGCTCTTTCCACATGTCATGAATAAAACTAATAAAATCCTCACTGTTTCTTCAGGAGCCCATGACACCTCAAGGGTTAATAATAATCTGTCTCAGCTTGACAGTAATTCCTGGGTCACAGTCACCCCCCGGAAAGCTCTTTTTCTCTCCATAGCTGTCAACACGGAAATAAAGTGATTAAAAGTGTTAAAGATCATATATAATAAATGGCGCCAATATAAAACTTAATGCCCCTCATATTTCCTTTGAGTTGCTACCTTTTGCATTAATTGAAGCAAGAAATGTTCCACTTAGTTAAAATATCTACTTAGTATCCTGCTCATAAACACATCTGCAACCCAGAGCTCACTGGTTCAGTGGGTTTAAATTAGTTGGTATCAATGTTATTGATGACAGGAGGATTCAGAGAGCATGCAGAGGCCATAATGTGGAGAATCTGGCTCTAGGTTTTCATTTTCTGCACAGGCATGGACACAGTTTTGCAGATGTGTGTGTGTGCGCACGCGCACGCGCTCACGCGCACGCGCTCACTGCAGGGTCTTACAACAAGAGCTACAAAGAGGACGACAACAGGCCACTTTATGGCGACCCTACCATCAGAATGGATCCTTGGCTGAAATGAATGGAAACTGTCCTGTTATGTGCTGGAGGCAGCAGGACATTTTTATTGAGCATCTATTATAGATGAGGCAACAGTGGGCACAGTGGTTAACGGCACTGGCCCCAGAGTCAGAGGGATTTGGGTTCCTTTCGAATATACCTCTGCCACTCCCTACATCTCCTTGGGCACAGCACTAAACTCTTTGATCTGCTGTTTCTTGGGGATGAAGTCGGCAGAATAGAAGGAATCGAGCTCAACTTCTCTCCTAAAAACAGCAAAATTATAAGCAAATGCTGGGCAATCTTCAACCAAATGGACTGGAAACTTTCAAAAAGACATCCTACTCCAGAAGACAAAGAGAAGGCCACATCAAGAGGTAGGACGGGCGATTATGTGATAAAAGCAACCCCATCGCTCCCGGGTGGGAAGCCCCACAGACTGGAAACGAACTGGTTCACAGAGACTCACCTACAGGAGTGAGAGTTCTGAGCCCCACATCAAGTCCCCACGGCTGGGGATCGGGCACGGGGAGAAAGAGCCCCCAGAGCATCTGGCATCGAAGGCCAGTAGGCTTGTGAGCAGGAGCTCCTAGGGACTGGGGGAAGAGGAGACCCCATTCTTAAAAGGCGCACACAGATTTTCACATGCGCTGGGTCCCAGGGCAAAGCAAACACTCCATAGGAATCTGGGGCAGACCTGACTGCAGTGACTGGTGGATTCCTGGGAAAACAGGGGGTGACTGTGGCTTGATCTGCTATTTCTTTATCTGAAAAAAATCGAAGTAATAATAGTACCTGTATCATGAGGTTATTGTGAGGATTAAATCCAGCTAAGGCACTTAGCAGTGACGGGCACATATCAAATGCTAATTATTATCATTATCATAATACTTGGGTGATGTGATTTCATCTTCACCCTGGTCTTATTGGCTTGTGTTATTATCACACTGGAAGGTTCACCCGATTTAGAGCCAAAAGATCTGGGCTCACAAGTTGTTAAGAATGGCTAAAGTCCAGGGAGTTCCCGTTGTGGCTCAGTGGTTGACGAATCCGACTAGGAACCATGAGGTGGCCGGTTCGATCCCTGGCCTTGCTCCGTGGGTTAAGGATCTGGCCTTGCCGTGAGCTATGGTGTAAGTCACAGACGCGGCTCAGATCCCGCATTGCTGTGGCTCTAATGTAGGCTGAGGGCTACAGCTCCGATTGGACCCCTAGCCTGGGAACCTCCATATGCCACGGGAGCAGCCCAAGAAATGGCAAAAAGACAAAAAAAAAAAAAAAAGAATGGCTAAAGTCCAGAACACAGCCAATACCAAATGCTGCCCAGGATGTGGAGCAACAGAAACCCTGGTGCATTGCTGGTGGGAATGCAAAATAGTACAGCAACTCTTGAAGACAGCTTTGCCTGCTTCTCACAAACCTAAACTTCTCTTACCATACAATCCAGCAGTCACACTCCTTGGTATTTTCACAAACGAGTTGAAAAATTATGTCTACACAAACACCTGCATGTCCCCACAAACTAAAGCTGCATATTTATGGCAGCTTCAGTCATAACTGCCAAAAGCTAGAAGTCACCAAGCTGCCCTTCAGAAGGTGAGTGGATAAATAAGGTATGGTACATCCAGACAATGGAATATTATTCAGCACCAAGAAAAAAAAATGAGCTATGCAGCCCTGAAAAGACATGGAAGGGAGTTCCCACTGTGGCTCAGCAGGTTAAGAACCCCACAAAGTGTCCATGAGGATGCAGGTTCGATCCCTGGTCTCGCTCAGTGGGTTAAGGATCCGGTGTTGCTGCAAGCTATGGTGTAGGTCACAGATGCGGTTGGGATCCGGCATTGCTGTGGCCATGGGGTAGGTCTGCAGTTGCAGCTGCAATTTGACCCCTAGCCTGGAAACGTCCATGGGCCACAGGTGTGGCCCTAAAAAAAAAAAAGATCAGCAGTTGCCAGGGGCTGGGGATGGGAGAGGGGGAGGGGAAGGCGATAAATAGGCAGAGTCCAGAGGATTTTTAGGGCCCTGAAACTATCCGGCATGATACTACAGTGTATCTTGTGGTTGATACATTTGATTATACATTTGCAGGTAGAATGTACAACACTGAGAAGGAACTGTATTGCGGACCTTCGGTGCTTAAAAAAGAAAACCATCCTAGAGCCCAAGTACTGCATCACCTTAGAACAGTGTACTCCATCTCTCCAAACATCCATGTTCCTATTCATATAACAGCAATAAACGACCTAAGTCAAGGCGCTCTGAGTTTAAACGAGGTCACACATTTGAAAGCCTCTAGCTCAGGGGAGGCGATCAAGAAGTCCGTGTTACAGATACTGACTCACAGACTTCGAAAAACTTATGGTTTCCAAAAGAGACAGTTTGCGAGGGGGGGTGGGGGGATGTGCTGGGGTCGTGGGATGGAAATCCTATAAAATTGGATTAAATTCATTGAGTAAGAAAAATAAAACAAAACAAAATAATAAAATAAAATAAAATAAAAACAAGTTAGTGTTAGACCCTGGACAGAAATGCATCCACAGTCCCACGTGGCCTCAGCTTGGGGGCGGGGCATCTGTTTCCGGAAGCACAGCCTGGACTAGGGGTGGAGCCTGGAGGCAGGCACAGAGCCAGCGGCTGACAGGAGGAAGCCTGTGCTGTTTACATTCCTAATTACAGGAACCAAGGCTTCAGCACAGCCAGGTGTCATTCCAACAGACAAGGTTAATAGGATGTGAAAGGGCCCAGCTGCCACCGCTCTGCTCACGGAACGACAGGCGTGGAGGGGACGTCAGATGCAGAAGCCGGCAGCCTGGCCGGGCTGGTCCGCTTCAGCTGCTCGGAGGCACAGGTTAAAATTCCGTCTTGCGGATCCTGAGTTTCTCTTCCGACCCCCTCAAGGTTGCTGGAGGTCCGTTTCACAAAAGGGCACTGGCACAGGGGTGGGGGGACGGAGGCCAGGTCCGATATGTAGCCAGTGGCTTCAAACATTGTCCTCTTTCCCCCCAGCAGCGGTGAAATTTAGGGAGGAGACATGCATGCGGCTGTTAAGCCCACAAGCTTCCGAGGCCAAACCCTAGGGTGGCTTCCCGCCTTTGCCACTTTCAAGCTATGTGAACAGCAGCAAAGCATTTAACCATTTTGGAATTCAATTTCCCCATCTATAGTATGGGAGGAGTCCTTTTAGGGTTGCTAAAGCACATGGGAAACTCCTTACAGGCACATGGGAAACTAGCACAATCAGTATGAGTGAGGGAGCTCCCATTGTGGCTTAGTGGGTTACAAATCCGACTAGTATCCATGAGGATGTAGGTTCGATCCCTGACCTTGCTCAGTGGGTTAAGGATCTGTGTTGCCAAGAGCTGTGGTGTAGGTTGAGGATTCAGCTCAGATCCCGTGTTGCTGTGGCTGTGGCGTAGGCTGGTGGCTACAGCTCCCACTCAACCCCTAGCCTGGGAACTTCCATATGCCACGAGTGTGGCCCTGAAAAGCAAATAATAATAGTAATAATAATAATAAATAAATATTAGTGAAAATGATTAGCAGTATTGCTTTCATGGGCTACCTGGATGAGTTCTGTGCCCAGACATCCATCAGTCCACGGTCTGTGCCCTGCCAGCCGGCAGACGCTTTAACCAGACCGATTAACAATCTGTTTCTGATCAATGATTTATGGCTTCTGTGTCCCTGTTAATGAAATGTAATTGCCATGCCTGAGATGTAACGCGGCGGCAAAAACAAACCGCCATCTGAAAATTACATCCCAGGTCCCATGAGTAAAGCCACAGCAAATATGCGGAATGTCTTCTGATCAGAGAAGCGAGGGCTGCCAGGCATCGCCTTGGAGGCGCTTGTTCTGTTTGAAGGTGGGAGAGGCGCTCCTTGCCAGTGTATTATTCTCCATAAAAATTAACGCCATAACAGGACGCCAAATGGCTTCGGCTAATGTGCTTTTGAATGAGGGCTAAATTTTATTCATAAGCATCCGTGTCAGGACTAAAATACCATTTTTATGGACACTGTGAGCATAAACAGCAGGGCTGCCACAACCAGGACGGCCACTGAATGTTGACTTGTTTCCCTCCGCGTGGCTGTTCAGACAGCAGGGGACTGGAACCCAGAGAGAGAGAGAGAGAGAGAGAGAGAGAGAGAGAGAGAGAGAGAGAGAGAGAGACAGACAGACAGACAGAGAGAGAGAGACAGAGACAGAGAGAGAGAGAGAGAGACAGAGAGAGACAGAGAGAGACAGAGAGAGAGAGAGAGAGACAGAGAGAGAGAGAGAGAGAGAGAGAGAGAGGGACTGTGGGCTGGGGTCCTGCCTCTGGCTTCTCCTGTTTTATGATCTCGGAAGCAACACAACCAGAAACGAAAATGAAAACACACCATCCTTGACCTTCCGTCTCATCATCTGGAAAATGGGGAGAGTCACAAAACCCACATCAGGGAGATGCTGTAAATAATTAGCCTCTTTTTTTTTTTTTTTTTTTTTTTTTTGTCTTTTTGCCATTTCTTGGGCCACTCCCGCAGCATATGGAGGTTCCCAGGCTAGGGGTTGAATCGGAGCTGTAGCCACCAGCCCGCGCCAGAGCCACAGCAACGCGGGATCCAAGCCGAGTCTGCAACCTACACCACAGGTCACGGCAACGCCAGATCCTTCACCCACTGAGCAGGGCCAGGGATCGAACCTGCCACTTCATGGTTCCTAGTCAGATTTGTTAACCACTGAGCCACCATGGGAACTCCAGTAATAAGTCCCCATTTATCCCTTCGCGCATAATGCCAATTTCCCGTCTCGGTTCTGGGTACGTGGCGGTCATCGTCAAAACAGAAACCACCTGGATCTTGTGAAACTTAAACTCAGGCAATAGAAAATAAGTACACTGGGGAGGGAGTGGGAGGGATCAGGAGCTCGGGGTTATCAGATACAACTTAGCATAGATTTACAAGGAGATCCTGCTGAGTAGCATTGAGAACTATGTCTGGATACTCATATTGCAACAGAACAAAGGGTGGAAGGAAAAATGTGTACAGGTAAGAATAACTTGATCCCCATTCTGTACAGTGGGAAAAAAATTAAAAAAATAAAATAAAATAAATGACAAAAAAAAAAAAAAGAAAAGAAAAGAAGTACACTGGATGCTATGCCAAGGAGAGGTCGTTGCCATTGAGAAAGAAATGAAACAGAAGAAGATTGGTTGTGCCCAGGGAGTGAAGGATGCAGGCAGTTTGAAAAGGGGTGGTCAGAAAAGACCAGCCCGAAAAGATGCCATTGAAATAATCCTGCGGTGGTGGGTCTATATAGGTCAGGACTTGAGCAGAGAACCAGACTCAGGCGGTAAACAGCCAATAAATGGTACCTATTGCTCCTGAGTTGCTGCTGTGGTTCCTGGGTGTGAGAGTGCAAGTGTGAGAGCTTTGACTGCAAGAGATGCAACACGAGTCAATGGATCTGTGTGTGTCAGACTTTTGTCCCTCTTCCTGCAATAGAGATTAACTTTAACACGGGTGCCCTGAGCAGGAGAAGTGCCCTTGACCCCAGGAAGGCCGAGTGTTCTGACTCGTTTCACAGAAGGTCTCCTCTACCTCCTACAGCAGCCCATACATGCTGGGCGCTCAGATATTTGTTCAATGACTACATGAAGCCAAAGCACATGGGGAGGCAGGGAGGCTTATGGCACGTGGAAATTCCTGGGCCAGGGCTCGAACCTGCAGCAACGGCAGCGATCTGAGTCACAGCAGTGGCAATGCTGGATCCTTAACCCACTGAGCCACCAGGGAACTCTGTGTTTCTAGAGACTCCTAAAATTAAAATTCCTTAGGTGGATTTAAGAAAGGGAATGTGCACATATGTATGATTGGGTCACTGTGCTGTAGAGCAGAAATTGACACAACACAGTAAATCATCTATACCTTAATAAAAATAAAATTTAAAAAACAAACAAAAATCCTAGGGAGTTCCCATTGTGGCTCAGCGGAAACAAACTCAACTGGTGTCCATGAGGATACAGGTTCGATCCCTGACCCCACTCAGTGGCTTAAGGATCTGGTGCTGCGATAAGCTATAGTGTAGGTTGCAGATGCAGCTTGGATCTGGCACTGCTATGGCTGTGGTGTAGGCCAGCGGCTGTAGCTCTGATGAGATCCCTAGCCCGAGAACTTCCAGGTGCTGCAGGTGCAGCCCTAAAAAGAAAGTAAATAAATAAAATTCTAGACATCCCCTTTCTGGAATCCAAAGACCAACCCTCAAATCTGCGCCCTGAAACTTCTTAACAGTGCTATCGAAAAATGCCACGTCCCCTAAACTGGGGATTTTAAGAGTAGCTTATGAGTCACAGAACAGGGGTAGAAATGGGACCTAAATGCAGATTTTTCTGAACTCAAAATCCCATGCGCTCTTGGATTCAGGATGGTGCGGGCAGAGCTCTTTCCGAAGCACAAGGGAAGAACTTCACACAGGTTCAAACAGGTTCACACGGTCAGACCCTGCCTTGGCTCTCTTACTGTATTTCCTTCCGACAGAAGCTTTCTGATAATAGGAAAGCCGTGACCTTGGGATTCAGAGAGAGAGTTAGACTACACAGATTACCTGCATCTGAAAAAGAGGAATCCAAATGACCTTATGCCATGGCGGGAATTAGAAATTATATAGAGCATTTATTGAGTATTAATAGGACACAAGCGCAATGCTAATAAGCATTCTTGGGCCATCACTGGCTTTAATTCTTACAGCAAGAGTACCGCTATCCCCATTTTGCAGAATAAGAGATTGAACCCTGGAAAGGTAACATTTTGCCCATGTCACCCAGCAAGAAAATTTGGGTTAAATATAAGCAGTCTGGGAGTTCCCGCTGTGGCTCAGCGGAAAGGAACCCAACTAATATCCATGAGGATGTGGGTTCAATTCCTGGCCTCGCTCAGTGGGTTAAGGATCTGGCGTTGCCATGAGCTGTGGCATAGGTTGCACAGCTCGGATCTGGCATTGCTGTGGTGGAGGCAGGCAGCTGCATCTTCAATTCGATCCCTAGTCTGGGAATTTCTATATGCTGCAGATGTGGTCCTAGAAAGCAAATACACATGTGTGTGTATATAAATATAAATAAAATATATATACATACACACACACACACTCACATATATATATATGTGCAGTCTGACTTCAAAGCCTATGCAATGAATTGATACCATACATTTCCCTTAAAGGCGCCAGCCCTCTTCTGGGTACACCGTAGGTACTTAAGCAAGAGATTAGTCCTAACCTTTCTGTAAGGTGAAACCCTATCCTTAGCGCCTATGTGCACTGCCCTTCTTTCCACTTCTATGCCTTTGCTTGGAAGGGCCTTCCTGCCCTAAGCGCTTTTCCTGCTTCTCCGGTCAATGCGGTATCTGCCATGTTTATCATGGTGAAATGGAAGATCTACTTTGTGAAGCCAACAAAAATGGCGATGGGACAGCCAGGTTGACCTTAAATTCCAAACAATCTACCTGCAGTGCAAGTACAGTGCACGGTTTTGGTTTGCTTGTCTTCTGTTTTACTGACTGCCTGTGTCTCTTTACCTAGTCTTCTAAAAATAACCTCAATTTTCTTTTGAGGGAGATTTCTCATCCAAGTTATCAGTCCCAGGTAGTTTATCAGAAATAACTCCAATTCCAGGCTCTAGGAATGACACACCATGCACCCAGGGTCACCTATCATACCTAAGGTGTTTACTAAAACTATATTAGGATATACACAGCTTTTCTTCTGGGATGACCAAATTGGGGGTGTGTAAACCCCGGATAGACAGACCTATGGCCATCTTTTTCTTTACTGAGGAGAACAGAGATGAGAATTAAGAGTAAAAGAAAAGGAGACAGATACCTCCATGGCATTGTCTGAAACTCCTTGATCTAGCCATACCTGAATCAGTTCAATGATTCCATACATCTACTTTATTTTCCTGAAGCCATTCTGGGTTGGGTTTCTGTCATTTGCAACCAAAAGACGCTACATGCACACATTCTTTAATATTTTAGCCCTAACCTTTTTGTAACATTTATTACCCAAAAATATATATTCGATGACCTCAGCGATCTTATAGACGCCTTAAGAATAGCATCAGATTCCTTTCCCAAGTCACTAAGAACTTGTAAGAGGGTCAAGGGTACTTGGCACCGGCTCGCATTAATTAGAATCACCTATTTAGCAGCCTTGGGTTTTGATGCTTACAGCATCCATGGTGTTCTGGTCAGAGATGGAGATATAAAGTCAGGTTCTCTTAGAACTGGCCCTGTGGTTTACTGTGTGATCTTGGCAAAGCCCTCTCACCTACTGAAGTCTCAGTGCCCTCATAGAAACTGGGGAAAATGATCTTGTCTAGAACAGTAGGTGGAAAAGGGACGTGATAAGACTCCTCTCTTGAGAAAGACAAGCAGTATCCCCCACTTCCCTTCCCTTTTCCTTGGTCCCTAATTCTGTCTCTATCCACACAGGCAAATGGACTGCTCTTCCAGGCAAGTAAACAAATCGAAATTAATTTATCCCGACAGGCGTGTCAACTCTGCTTGAACGCACAAGGGAAGCCGGCTGGCCTGGTTTATACCACACAACAGGAAAAGCACCAGCCATCACCTATCACGGGGCTCTCGTGTGACTGACATGATGCTGGGGGGAAAATCAGCTGCAAACTGCAAAGCACACAGGAGGACCAGATAACTAAAGGATACACACTTTCTGGAGGTCAGCAAGGAGCTATGAGTCCTTAATCAAAGTTCCAACAAATCCCTAAGAACATGCTTTCTTTTACTGGGCAAATAAAGTGTAATCGAATGCAAAAAACAAACAAACAAACAAAAAACAACAACAAAAAAAAAAAAAAAAAGAGAGAGAGAGAGAGGTATCTTCTAAGTGCTAGCCTGAAGTTTCAATATACATCTCTAATCATCACAATTCATTCCAAAGACATGAACTGACTCCTGGCTGTATGTTACTTAGCAAAGGGATGAGGTTAAAGCAAATGGCCCCAGAAACTCAGACCAGGGAAGGAGAAGAATGTGTGAACAGGGGCCCCAAGAGAAGCCTGTGCAGAGAAGTGAAGGAGGCCCCCATCTAGCTGTCAGTCCCAGTCTGTATTCCTGGGACCCACGAGCAGGAACCAAGGTAGGAAGGGAGATGCTGTGCAAATACCCCCCCGCTCCCTTGCCCCTTGGGTGGGATCGCCTTGACGTCCAAGGTCAACTTTAGCTCCTGGAGTTCCCCATGGGATCAAGAACCCACAGCAGTGACTTAGCCATTACTGGATGTGTCCCCTGTCCCCAAGCCTTCCCCGCTCCCCTACCTCTATCTCCTGGAATCCCTTTCCAAAGTCACTCTTTGCACTTGAGTCTTTGTCTCAGGGCAGCATCTCGAGCCACCCAAACCAAGACATCCTATGAGGGAAGAATCACTGTGCCTGTTCTTTACAGAGGCGGGCCTGAGATGTAAGGTCACACAGGGGGGTCCCCCCAGGCCCTCCCAGTTCGTGATGGGGATTTATAACAGGTTATGTCACTACATGACATCCAGCGAACCAATGGAAGGATCTCTTCTGAGATTCTCCACTGTCACCGCCAACATTGGCAAGGGATGCTTATTTCTCCCCCGCAGATGAAACACCGGGTCGCATTAAGTGGTGAATAATTCACTTCACTCATCTTTATGAATATGTATGGAGGTCCACGGAGTACCAAGAGCTGACCCGGGCCATGCAATAAATATTAACTCAGGACAATGACACAGATCATTACTTTAGATGCTTACAGAGATGGAGGCACATAATTTTTTTTGTTGTTGTTGGTCTTTTTAGGGCCGCACCTGTGGCATATGGAAGTTCTCAGGCTAGGGGCTGAATCAGAGCTACAGCTGTCAGCCCACAGCCACACCATATCCGAGCCATGCCTACACCACAGCTCACGGCAACGCCAGATCCTTAACCCACTGAGCAAGGCCAGGGATCGATCCCGCATTCTCATGGATCCTAGGTGGGTTTGTTACCGCTGAGCCACAACGGGAACTCTGGAGGCTCATACTGAACCCCAGATCCTATAACTCTAGGAGGCAACGCAAGCAGGTCTGAGAGTGGGATTTGGAAAGAAAGGGGCAGGAATGCCAGACCGTCTTCCCAGGCTCTTCCAAGGCGGTGTCACCATGCTTGTCCCCTCTCTAGAGTTCCAGTCCCATCTGACCTCTGGGTCATTCCTGACCAGCCTCATTTCCACCCACAGCAAATCTCTGCAGTAAGGGTGCTGCTGTGGCGGGCAGCTTCTAAGACGGCCCTGGTGATCCTCGGCTCCTGGTGGTCATGCCACGTGGCACCCCTCCCCTTGAGTGGGGACTTGGCTCCCCCACTCCTTTCTGACAGAGCCTGGCAGAAGTGATGGGCCGTCATCTCAGAGATGAAGATCTAAGATGCTCACTGCCCCCGTGCCCATGCTCACTCTGGCCCCTTCCCTCGCTCACTCTGAGGGAAGCTGTGTCATACACTGTCCTGGCGGCTGGGAACCGAATCTGCCAACCACCTCAACAGTGAGCCTGCCAAAGGATCCTCTCTCTTCTCCATCCTAAGATGACCACAGCTCCAGCTGGCACCTCGAGGGCAGCCGGTAGACTATGGCAGAAGACTTGGGTAAGTTGTGCCCGAATTTCTGACTCGGAGAAACTGAGATAATGCATGCACTTTTTTTTTTTTTTCATATCCCTGAAACATATGAAAGTTTCCCGGCTGGGGTTGCATCAGAGCTGCAGCTGCCAGCCTACACCACAGCCACAGCCATGCCATATCCCAGCAGTATCGTGACCTGTGCCGCAGCTTGTGGCAACACCGGATTCTTAACCCACTGATGGGGGCCAGGGATCAAACCCACATTCTCATGGAGACTATGACTGGTTCTTAGCCCGGTGAGCCACAAGGGGAACTCCACACATGTTGTTTTAAGTCACTGCATTTTAAGATCATTTGTGACACAGCAATAGGTAATTAATACAGATACTTTCTCATCATCTTCACTGTTGTCCTTGCTATGACTAGGCTAACATAGTAGTGCTATTCCTAATTCAACTTCTACTAATTTTATGCTTCTACTATTTCCATTAATACTGCAATGCCTGGAGCAGTGTAAGTGCTCGAGAAATATTGGAAGCCACCCGCCTTAGTCTGTTTAGGCTGCAGTAACAAAAGACCACAGACTGGGCTGCTCGTAAAAAGCAGAAATTTGGGGTTCCTTTTGTGGCTCAGTGGGTTGTCTCTGTAAGAATAAGGGTTCACTCCCTGGCGTCTCTCCGTAGGTAAGGATCCGGCGTTGCTGCAGGTTGTGGCATAAGTTGCACAGGTGGCTCGGATCTGGTGTTGCTATGGCTGTGGTGTAGACCAGAAGCTGCAGCTCCGATTCGACCCCGAGCTTGGGAACTTCCATCTGCCGCAGGTGCAGCTGTATAAAGAAAAAAAAAAAAAAAGAAATTTATTATTCACAGTTCCAGAGGCTTGAAGTCCAAGGTCCAGATGCCAGCATGGTCGCGTGAGAACCGTCTTCCAGGTGGCAGACTTCCCACTGTGCCCTCACAGGGCAGAAGGGATGAGGCAGTTCTTTCCGGCTTCTTTTATCAGAACACTGATCCCACTGACAAAGGCTCCACCCTCTTGACCTAAGCCCCTCCCCAAAGCCCCACATCTCCTCATACCATCACCTTGGGGGTTATGGTTTCAACATATGATTTTGGGGGGGACAGAAACGTTCAGACCTTGGAGTTCCCGTCGTGGCTCAGTGGTTAACGAATCCGACTAGGAACCATGAGGTGGCGGGTTCGATCCCTGCCCTTGCCCAGTGGGTTGGGGATCAGGCATTGCTGTGAGCTGTGGTGTAGGTGGCAGATGTGGCTTGGATCCCACGTGGCTGTGGCTCTGGCGTGGGCTGGGGGCTACAGCTCTGATTGGACCCCTAGCCTGGGAACCTCCATATGCCGTGGGAGTGGCCCAAGACATGGCAAAAAGACAAAATAATAATAATAATAATAATAATAATAGTAAAAAATAAACATTCAGACCTCGGCACTCCCACCACCATCACCATCGCCTTCACTACCATCACCGCCAAACAACCAGTATCACCATCGTCATTTCAGCATCATCACCAGTATCACCATCATCACATCAGTATCAGCATCATCACCCTTATAATTATCATTGTCTTTACTATTTAACGACAGCTACTGTGATGAAACCTCCGTAATGAGGGCAACCAACAGGGGCATGTGATCATATGTAAATCTCAAAACTGATCTTTTTTTTTTTTTTTTTTTTTTTGCTTTTTAGGACTGAATCCAAGGCATATGGAGGTTCCCAGGCTAGGGGTCGAATTGGAACTTTAGCCACCAGCCTACACCAGAGCCACAGCCACATGGCATCCAAGCCGCGTCTGTGACCTACACCACAGCTCACAGCCACGCCAGAGCCTTCACTCAAGGAGCGAGGCCAGGGATCGAACCCGCAACCTCGTGGTTCCTAGTCGGATGCGTTTCCATTGCGCCCCGATGGGAACACCTCCAAACGGATCTTTTCAGGATAAAAATCAGATCCCCCACCTGCCATGATGGTGACCGTGTTTTCTTGGGTTCCCAGTGCCCTTCTGATGTGGATCAAAATCCCTGACTTGTTCTAGGCTTTCTTTCCCTCTCTCTGTGTCAGCCACTCTGGCTTGAAGTCCCTCAAAACCCCCCTGGCTTCCTCCCAGCTCAAGGTCCCTGCACCTGCTGCTGTGCTGCAAGGTCCCCTCCCTCCCTGTGTCTTTAATCTCTGGAGTCCTCTCTCTGAGCACTGCTCCAGCTCTCAGCTCTGCCTTGCCTTAGATGACCACTGCCCTGCCTGAGTCACAGAAGACATAGCCATCTCTTCACTGCATGTTCCCCACAGCTGACTTGCTGCATCTGTTGGTTTTTTTGATTTATTTCTCCCTCTCTCTCTTGGAGTCCTGAGGTCCACAAGCGTAGAACCTGTGAGTATCTTCTTGTACTGAATCTTCCAAGAGCCTTGTTTGAAATGTCATTTTTTTTGAGCTCCGCAGAAGCCCTGTACCAATTAGTTCCTTGACATGTCCTGAATGAATGAAGCAAATTTTGAAAATGAGGATGCTGTGTTCAGATCACACCGCTGCTACATAGCAAAGCCAGGATTCGGACTCGGGTGCTTCAAGGGTTAAGTCCTTTAGGCAACCCTTACACAAAAAAAGCCTAAACTCTCCCCTTTTCTTTCTTTCTTTTTTTTTTTTTTTTTTTTTGTCTTTTTGCCATTTCTTGGGCCGCTCCTGCAGCATGTGGAGGTTCCCAGACTAGGGGTCCAATCAGAGCTGTAGCCGCCGGCCTATGCCAGAGCCACAGCAACATGGGATCAGAGCCACATCTGCAACCCACACCACAGCTCACGGCAACGCCGGATCCTTAACCCACTGAGCAAGGGCAGGGATCGAACCCACCACCTCATGGTTCCTAGTTGGATTCGTTAACCACTGCGCCACGACGGGAACTCCCCCCTTTTCTTGATAAACCTGAGCCCACAAGAAGCACTTTTCCTGGACTTGTCTCAACACCTGTTTCTGACATAGCCCCAAACCACAGAACGTGGGAGTGTGTCTTCCTTGGGCTTACTTTCCCTTGGGTCATCTTTTCTGTGACTTAAGGGTAGAACTAAGCTCCCGAAAGCAGGCTTTAGACTCTCTTTTCTGGAAACGGACAGCAATGGGCTAAAAGTCACAGAACTGTATTTCCTGTTTCTCAGTCCCTTCCCCGTGAACCCAGCACATCACGGATAACTGCCAGGAGCCCACGTCGTGAATTTTAGACTGTCTGCTGCCCCGCTATAGTGGAGATAAGGCTTTTCTCTTCTCACCTGTTTTTCTGGTGATCTTACTCTAGAAGAGAGGTCCTCAAAATGTGATACCAAACTGGCAACATCTCTCCTTCTTAGAAATTTGATAGAAATGTGAATTCTTGGGCCCCATTCCATGCACTGTGCCAGGGACCCTGCAGGAGGGGACAGCAATTTGGTTTTTTGTTTGTTTGTTTGTTTTTGCTGCACTCATGGCATATGTAAGTTCCCAGGCTAGGGGCTGAATTGGAGCTGCAGCTGCCGGCCTAGGCCACAGCCACAGCAACATTGGATCCAAGCGACCTACACCGCAGCTCACAGCAATGTGGATCTTTTAACCCACTGAGCACAGCCAGGAATCGAACCCACATCCTCATGGATACCAGTCAGGTTCTTAACCCGCTGAGCCACACTGGGAACTCCAGCAATCTGTTTTTACAAGCTCTCCAGGCAAAGTTTGAGAACCACAGACAAAGAGACTGATGACCCCCCCTGGCCTGCCGTACCTCCCCAAGACAAGAGGTGAGAAGACAGAATGTGGCTCTCTGGCTCGTTCTCAGAGCACCGAACCAAGATGACATGTGGAATTTATGGAAAAGAAATAATGAGAACACACAGAACTACACCTGAGCAAATATAGCCTTGAAGGGGAAAGGAAGAAACCAATGAAAATGGAAAAAACAAACAAACCAAAAAAAAAAAAAAAGAATAACCAGAGAATAACCAGGGGAACCAAGAGAGAGCTATACTGGGTTATGGAAGCTGAGGGAGCGAATAAACATGGATAAGAGAACCTGCTTCCAGATCGGGTTCCATCTCCACCGCTGCCAATATGGCCATCTCAGCCAAAGAGCTCTGTGTTTCTAGAATATTCTTCCCACCCCATCACTTCTCTGAAATCACTCTCTGTAGAATGACAAGCCACCATCTAAACATCGTGACCTCTCGTCTTGCTTGGTGTATTTCTTATTCTTCTGGAACTCTTTATCTTCTGAAACTGCAGACCAGCTCCTAACTTCTTTGAAA
The DNA here is from genome assembly GCF_054392235.1 of Sus scrofa. NCBI lineage: Eukaryota > Metazoa > Chordata > Mammalia > Artiodactyla > Suidae > Sus > Sus scrofa. The sequence continues at coordinate 20,576,617 of NC_139385.1, forward strand.
CCCTCTCTCTTCATGTTGCCTCAGTCTACCTCTTGGGAGCAACTCCTAAACGCCAGGCACTGAAGTAGGTATTTTCACATGGCAGGTCTCATAGAGTTCCCACAGCAACCCTGCCATGTGAGCATGAGATACTCATTTTATAAACAAGGAGACTGAAGCAGAAGATATCTGAGTGACTTGCCCAGTGTTACAGGACTGATCACTGGGGGCCTAGGGATATACCCTCAGTAGCCCAATTTCAGAGCTAACACTCTCAACCCCCACATTCTCTATCCATGGCATGAGGCTGGCACTGTCCTAAGACCCTCAACTCTGAGATTAATAGTCTTCCTCTCAAATGACTAGACTGGGAGTTAGGTGAGCAGAATTCCCTTGGTACAGTCATCCGTCAGTATCTGTAGGGGATGGGTTCTAGGACTCCTAGGGATACCAAAATTCATAGATGCTCAAGTCCATTATATAGGACACTTTGGTTCAGTTGGCACTCCATATTTATTGATGATGCATCGGTGGATTCAACCTATTGCGGATCTCTCGGGTTAGCTGAATCCATGGATGCAGAACCCAGCCCAGGACATGGAGGGTTAAAAACTACACCTTGCTATCTTGGAATGAAGCTGAACTTCTGCTGCAGTTCTCTATAAAACATGCTGTGTGTCCCACTGGGATCCCGAGTCATTGCAGGACTGAAGTTAAAAGAAGCCATGCAGCCCCCGCAGCCCTCTGATGAACATTTTTTAATCCCTTAATGAACCTCCATCCCCAAAAGCACCATCTGAGTCTATTTTTCCAGATTTTCAGGAACCTGATTCCTAGGCTGGTGAATCGTGTATGTGTGTGTGTGACACAGTATCCACCTCACACTTTCATTCAACAGGCTTTGCTAGAGCCCTGAATCACTGGTGTGTACCAGCCTCTGCTACAGACTGGGAGTCAGGGCCGAATAAGACAGAGTCCATTATCCAGGAATCCACCACCAATTCCAGCACCGAAGTTGTGTGGCTAGGCAAGCAGTTCAAGGATGTTCATTCAGGGAGCTGACCAGAGGGAATGACTTCCTGCGGGAGAAGAGAGATGCTGCTGGAGGAGGCAAAAAGGAGAGGATTCCAGGCACAGGCTGCACATTGTGAGAACACGTCCACAGAGTTTAAACTGTAGGTCAAGCTTTGCCCTGAGGGTCCTACGTATGCCATCCCATTTGTTGTGGGATTCTGGGATGGAAGCATTGCTATTATCTTCCTTTTTCAGCTGAGATAGAGCCTCAGGCGACATAAAGCAGGGAGAACAGGTCTACCCTACCCTGAAATCTGGGGATGCTTGGTGGAGGGTGAAGATGGTGATGAGGCTGGAGCATCAGTGGACCCGGGTTGATGGTGGTGGAAAAGGACCCTAAAGAGGGAAATTGGGCTTCAAGGGTGGAGGAACTTGAAGAGCAGCCTTGTCCCCTAACCTGCCCCCCCACCTTTCCCTCTACTCATTTTTCTTCTGGCACTTACTGTCACACAACACTCTGTGCATATTTATTTATTTATTCGATATCACACCTCGTCACTGGAATGCAAGCTCCGCGAGGCTAGGGTTTTTGCCTGTTTTCTTCACTCGTGTCTCCACAGTGCCTAGAACAGGGCCTGCCCCCCAGCTGGTGCTCGAGAAATATTTCCTTAATAAAGACTAGATGGTTGCAGACCAAGAACTAGGCACCTCCAGCTGTAGACAGAGGAGTGCTGAGCTCAGTTTTATTTTAATAAGAGAACTGTGGCTGGGGAGGCATTTGGCCCCAGGAGGTAAAGGCGGGCACCTGTTTATGACAAGGGAACAGAGGCCAAGGTGATGGAGCCAGGATGACCCTGCACAGGTTGCCAGATGTCGCTCCAACTTAAGCCCTCTGAGCAAACACAGCCACTGGGCAAAATGCACAGGAGAAAGGACATGGAGGAAACTGGAGGGGACCCAGTGCCTGGAAAGGCACACCTATCAGTTTATTTATTTGTTTTTTGGCCACACCCCTGGCATGTAGAAGTCCCCAGGACAGGGGGGCACTGAACCCGTGCCATAGCAGCAACCCAAGCTGCAGCCGTGCTAATGCTAGATCCTTAACCGGCTCTACCACCAGGGAACTCCAATGCCTTGGAGTGTAGACGTCACCCTGGGAATAAGCTGGAACCGCTGAAGTCTTAGGGAGCAAGGGGTCATATTTTTAGTTTGGAAACACTCACTGTGTGGAGAACGGATTGGAAGGAGACAGGACCAGAGGCAGGAACACCAGGAAAGAAGCAGGTGGGATATGAGCGAGAGAGAGCGGATGGGGCCTGAAGTGGGAGCAGTAGGAATACAATGGAGGAAGCAGAGCCAAGAGGGAGGCGTGGAGTCAGGGTGGATACTGGGTTACAATGTACACCACTGGGTCAGTGGCAATACACTATCTCTTCTGGATGATCCACAGAAGAGAGGAAGCCAGTTGTAGGTTCAGGGGTGGGGAAGGACCTCATTCAGTTTCAGTCTTTTTTTGGGGGGGGTCTTTCTAGGGCTGCACCTGCAGCATGTGGCGCTTTCCAGGCTAGGGGTCCAATCAGAGCTGTAGCCACCAGCCTACACCACAGCCCCAGCCACGCCAGATCCTTAACCCACTGCACGAGGCCAGGGATCGAACCCGCAACCTCGTGGTTCCTAGCCAGATTCGTTTCCACTGCGCCACAACGGGAAAGTCTCAGTTTCAGTCTTAAAGGACATCTAAGAGGAGCTGGTGGGAGAGTCCAGTGAGGTAAGAGAGACAGCAGGTCAGCCGTCTGACTTGGGCAGAGCCGTAAGCTCTCTCCATCAGGACCGCGTGGTCCTTAGGTCTGCGGGTCCTGGCTCACCCCGTTCAGGACATCGTCTTCTCCCCAAGTTTCTCTGTGCTCTTTTTCTGCCTTTGCTCTATATGTTCTGCTCCTAAACCTGAGGATAGTCAGTCGTGCAAATAGTTAGAGGAAGACGGAGAAGGCAGGGAGGGGAGGGAGAAGCAGAGGTGGGGGGGATGGGAGACGTAGAAGCTGTCTGAGACTTGTCTGGGTGCATCTGAATCCAGGCACAACATTCCTAAAGAAGACAATGACTTATTTTTATTTTTATTTATTTTTAGGGCTGCACCTGCAGCACCTGCAAGTTCCCCGGGGCTAGGGGTCAAAATGGACCTGAAGCGGCAGGCTTCCACCACAGGCACCGCCACAGCAACACCAGGTCAGAACCTATGCCACAGGTGGCAGCAACGCTGGATCCTTAACCCACTGAGCAAGGCCAGGGATCAAACCTGTGTCCTCACGGATACTAGTCAGGTTCTTAACCCGCTGAGCCACAACAGGAACTCCTGCTGGCTTTTTTTTTTTTTTTTTTTGTCTTTTTGTCTTTTTGTCTTTTTGTCTTTTTGCCTTTTCTAGGGCTGCTCCCGTGGCATATGGAAGTTCCCAGGCTAGGGGTCGAATCAGAGCTGTAGCCACCAGCCTATGCCAGAGCCACAGCAACGCGGGATCCGAGCCGCTTCTGTGACCTACACCACAGCTCATGGCAACGCTGGATCCTGAACCCACTGAGCGAGGCCAGGGATCGAACCCATCAACCTCATGATTCCTAGTCGAATTCGTTAACCACTGAGCCATGACGGGAACTCCCTACTGGCTTCTTTAGAATTCACATCCTCAGCCTTATGATACTTGGCCTATGAAAGGAAAGAGGGAGGGTATAGCTACTTCTTTAATTAAAGCAGTAGTTGTGACTACAGCTGTTGACTGTCTGATTTAAACTCCTCTTTGGGGAGGAAGAGGAACCCCCAGCACCTCTGAGTGGATGCCCTGCAATGTCCAGTGATGCCAGACACAGGTGGCTGCCCCTAGCCTGGGGACTTCCATATGCTGCAGGTGCTTCCCTAAAAAGAATACAATACAATACAATACAGAAGCTGGCAACCTGCTATGTGGTTAACAGGGTAATATTTCAGGATGGAGTTCTCAGACTCATTCAAAGGCGAGTTCAGGGAGTTCCCGTTGCGGCTCAGCGGAAGCAAATCCGACTAGTATCCCTGAGGACATGGGCTCAATCCCTGGCCTCGATCAGTGGGTTAAGGACCCGGCATTGACACCAGCTGCGGCACAGGTGGCAGATGCAGCTCGGATCTGATGTTGCCGTGGCTGTGGTGTAGGCTGGCAGCTGTGGCTCCAATTGGACCCCTAGCCTGGGAACCTCCATGTGCTGCAGGTGTGGCCCTCAAAAGCACCCACCTCCCCCCCAAAAAATCAGGTTCAGAAAACTTGAATGTGATCCTAGGGGGAAAATTATTTAAAAACAAAGAGACGTCATATTGGAAAATAACGACCTTTTAGGTCCGGGGCTTCTGATCGTGTTATTTATGGTCTCAGTATTAAGAGGAAAGTGGTTGGCCATGTTTAAAGGATTAAGGTACAGGATGTGATGAGAATTTAAGGTGAAAGAGGGCACGGTGTGTTCCCAGGACTAAAAGGCTTTCGGTCTGTCGGAACCTGGCAGGCAGGTAGGGAGTGGTGACACGTTATTTGCATTTACACAGAGCGAGAGAAACAAAAGCATGGCATGTCTGCGAGGTACCAGGGATGTCTCTGCACATTAGATTAGCCTAGTCATGCTCCAGCGAATATGTAAGGCGAGAATTAGCCCTCATTGAAAAACTGACAACTCTGATAATACGTTACAAAAATCGTATTAGTATAATAAGAACAGTAATGATATATGCTAAGCGCTCAGTCTGGGCCAAACAACAGGCCAAGTTACTTACAAATATCTTCTCATTCAATCAGCCCCCAAGATCCTAAGACAGGGGTCAAACCCTACCTGGGAGCTAAGGATGGTTTTCAGAATATTAAGTAGTTGGGAAAAAAAAAAAAGGTGATTTGGTCATGTGAAATTTACATGAAATTCAAATGTCGGTGTCCATAAATAAAATGTATTGGAACACAGCCCGGTTCATTCATTTCCATGTCACCTATGGCTACTTCAGCACCACAAAGCAGAGGTGAATTGATGCCACAGATACCACATGGCCCATGCAAGCCAAAAATGTTTACTATCTCGGGTCCTTTAGAGAAAGAGTTTGCTGACTCTGGCCCCAGGAGATGGGCAGGCATTCTCCCTCGACACACTGTGCTGGTGGTACATAGCTTTATGATTATTTTTTTCCTGTCTTTTTATGGCCATGCCCACAGCCTATGGAGGTTCCCAGGCTAGGGGTTGAGCTGGAGCTGGAGCTGCCAGCCTATACCACAGCCACAGCAACCTGGGATCCAAGCCACATCTGTGACCTACACTGCAGCTCATGGAAATGCCAGACCCTTAAGCCACTGAGCGAGGCCAGGGATCGAACCCGCATGCTCATGGATACTAGTCAGGTTTGTTACCATTGAGCCACAACAGGAACTCTGGTACAGAGCTTTAAAGAATCCCCTCTCTGGCCAGCTTTGCACAGCCAGGACACAGCAGAGCAGTGGCTAGAAACCCCTCCTCTCTTTCCAGACACCACATGTCTAAATAAGACCCCACACTGCCTCCCACCGGCCACTCCTTCCCAGACATGGCTTTGCAGGAAGCACCAGGAACCTTCTAGTGATTCAGAGATGAGGGGAGTCAGGAGTTACGTTGACACTTCTGGAGAAATCGGGGCAGAACACACCAAAAGACAACTCACAAATGATCAAGAATGGTTTGAAGAAAAAGGCACATGAGCCATTTGCGGTAAAATAAGCACCATTAAGAATAGATACAATATTTAAAACTATGAAGTGGGGATACAGGAAGAAATTGTAAAATTCACTGCTGTTGAGGGTACAGGTTTTCAGATACTCTCATACAATTTTGGCGGAAAGAGAAACTGGGGCTAAGTTTCCGGACATTAAACTGGAAGCATTATTCAACTTCTCTCCTTTCCTGATACAACTGGAGACGGTCCCTTTATTTAATTCCTTTTGTTTAGTAAGAGGGGTGCTCTATGAATCCCACTTAGAGAAATCATATGAGATGTAAAGAAGGAATTCCCGTGGTGGCGCAGCGGAAATGAATCTGACCAGGAACCATGAGGTTGCGGGTTCGACCCCTGGCCTCGCTCAGTGGGTGAAGGATCTGACATTGTGGTGAGCTGTGGTGTAGGTCGCAGATGTGGCTCGGAGCTGATGTTGCTGTGGCTCTGGTGTAGGCTGGCAGCTGCAGCTCCGATTAGACCCCTAGCCTGGGAACCTCCATATGCCGCGGAGGCAGCCTTCAAAAAGACAAAAGATGAAAAATAAATAAATAAAAATAAAAATGGTTGTTTGCTTGCACCGTTGTACACTAGCAATAAAATTGGGGGTAGGTGAGGAATTCATCCATAGGTAAAGAAATTTACCAGCATATCACACTATTTAGCCCTACTAGCCATTTAAAAAAAACAAAAACAAAAACGTGGTTTTGAAGACTATTTCACTTATGAATTTTGTTCTGCATGAGATCAGAAGCCACAGAGAGATGTGACAGAGATGGGATGCTCTTGGACTTAACATTCAATGATCTTCCGTCGTGGAAGGAGTGACTCGGAAGAGGGGGGAGATGACCGATTAAAAGGGCTATTGCAATATCCTAGGTGAGAAATGATTTTCGCTTAGACCAGTGTGGTCACGGGAGAAGGAAGAAGTCATCAGGATATTTTTCAAAAAGAGAGATTAAAAAGAAATAGAGATGACAGGATTCGCGGATGTATTTCTTGCATTTCATGGTCAATGCAGAAGTCAAGGATGATTCCAGGGCTTTTGACCTGAGCAACCGGATGTATAGAGTGGCTATTTACTAAAATGGGGAAGCTGGCATTGGAGGAGGTTTGGGAAGAGAGAGGAAGCAAAGGAGGGAGGGAGGAAGAAAAGAAAGAAAAAAAGAAAGAAAGAGAGAGAGAGAGAAAGAAAGAAAAAGAAAGGAAGAAAGGAAGAAAGAAAGAAAGAAAGAAGGAAGGAAAGAAGGAAAGAAGGAAGGAAAGAAAGAAGGGAAGGAAGGAAAGGAAGGAAGGAAAGGAAGGAAGGAAAGAAAGGAAGGAAACAGTGTGAATACATTAAATCCAAAATAACTATTATGGCAATTTCATGTGATTCTGTAGTTTTGACTGTCAATGATTTATTACAAATTATTGAAGGATGACAGCATACCAGTTTATAATGACATTTTTCTAATTGTTATTACGATTATTATTTTTTGTCTTTTCAGGGCTGCACCTGTGACATATGGAGGTTCCCAGGTTAGGCATTGAATCGGACCTGTAGTTGCCAGCCTACGCCACAGCCACAGCCATGCCAGATCTGAGCCACGTCTGCAACCGACACCACAGCTCACAGCAACGCTGGATCCTTAACCTACTGAGCAACCTGCATCCTCACGGATAGTAATCGGGTTTGTTAAGCACTGAGCCATGAAGGGAACTCCTCTAATTGTAATTTTTTTGTAAAAACGATAAAATAATACATTCATTAGAGAAGAAAATACACACACACACACACACACACAAAGAAAATGACAATTGCTTATAAAGCCCCCTCTCTCAAGATAACCACGCTATCCCTTGCCTTTAGACAAGAAATTTCTTTCTTTTTCTTTTTTGGCTACACCCGTGGTAGCATGCAGAAGTTCCCAGGGCAGGGATGGAAGCTGTGCTACAGCAGCAACAGCAGTGACACCAGATCCTTAACCCACTAAGCCACGAGGGAACTTACTAGGCAAAAAGTTCATGCTATGTTCTTAAAACATGGTCCTTGGTTGCTCCAGGGCCCCAAAGGGGAATTTCTTTGTCACCTGGAACTGTAAAGATCTAGCAACTTCCTTTGCTGGCTTCCCCATCAGGACACATTTTCCATCCCCCAAACCAGATTAAAGGCTCTCTCTGGGGGAATTTGCATCCTTTAGTTTCTGAGCTTCAATTTCAACATGATTTTCATGTTCTTACAGAGGCTTTCCCACGACGTGGTGCTGCAAAGGGGCTAAGAAGCTTAGCGCCTCCGTGTCCTATAATACTATCCAAGTTATCGCTGGGGGTGGCGGGGGCGGGGGGAATGCTGAAAATAGCTTCAGAGGCAAACAGCCTTGGACACCACGCAGGACCCTCTGATATCTCACAAATCCTAGTGTCGGATGAAATAGTAACAACTAATGGCTGGATGGCTGCTGAAAAGGTATTTAGATAAACACAGCTCAGAGAGATTTAAAGGTGAAGTCTTGAAAAGAGAGGCTGACCCATTAGGGAGAAATGGAGAATATTTAAAATTTAAACCCCTTCAGTCATATAACAAATATATATCTTGTCTCCGGTCAGAACTGAGCAAGAAGCTAGGGTCAATCTGAACCTGCCCCCTTGTCCTTGTGAGGAAGCTGTCTTGTTCTGTCTTGGTTATTTGTTTTTTTGTTTTTTAGGGCTGCACGTGCGGCATATGGAGGTTCCCAAGCTAAGGATCAAATCAGAGCTACAGCTGCCAGCCTACACCACAGCCACGGCAACACCAGATCCGAGTGGAGTCTGTGACTTACGCCACAGTTCACAGCAACGCCGGATCCCCCCACCCCCTGATCGAGGCCAGGGCTCGAACCTGTATCCTCATGGATATTAGTCAGATTCATCACCTCTATGCCACAGCGGGAACTCCATTTTGTCTTGTTTTGTTGGCTGCACCTGCAGCATGTGAAATTTCCCAGGCCGGGGATGAAACCCATGCCACAGCAATCATCAGAGCCCCAGCAGTGACAACACTGGATCCTTAACTCACTGAGCCGCCAGGGAACTCCTGTAAGCAAGCTGTCTTGTATGTTTGACCTCAGGCAGGCAGAAAGACTCTTGCTTTTCTCTGAGAGTTTTGCAAAGAGGGAAAGGCCATTTCTTTAGCGTGTGGACACTGGCACTACAGTAGAAGTACTTGGGCTACAAAATCAAATAGCCTGGAAGTTGTGCTCTGCTAATAACACACCCTTAAGCTTTCAAGTCTCAGTTTCCTTCCCTGTAAAATGGGTATAATAAAAGTCTACAACACTGTTGAGTTCTCAAAAAGTATGCCACAAACAGTAGCAATAAGTGTATGTGTGTGTGTGATTGTTAAAATATTCAAGCTCAACAAAATCATCCCCATTTCAGATGAAGAAATGGAAACACAAAAACTCCAATGACAAGCCCAAGGTCCCAGACCGAGGCACGGGGTTCAGACTACACATGAGCTCTGCGTTCTTGGGATTATTTTCCAATAGCCAAGCAGCCCTCGGACTGGGAGGGAAAAAAATGATGCTCGCTTTGTGGGCCCTTCCAGGGATCATTTTGCAGAAGAAATCATTTTCTGGCTACTGGATTTTCTCCTGTGAGACTCTCAGGACCAAGAAAGATAACCTCTTTTCTGAACTGGAATAGGTGGCTTCAGAGCCTCTGGTCCTGTCCCTTCCTTCTCTAAGGTCATCCATCTATGCCTATGACACGCCTCAGCTTCAAAAAATCCTTCCTGGCTTCCCACTTGGTAGGAGATGGGCTCCGAGCACCTGTCACAATCTGGCACCAGCCTAACGTTCTAACCTTCAAGGGTCCTGCTTTGCAGCCAGAGGGAACAATTGCTGATCCCCGGACACATCCAGGGCCCCCCAGCGCTGCTTCTCTGTCCTCCCCTGACCACACGGCAATCATTCTCTCTTCTGTGGTCTTTACTTTTGAAAGGAACATCCATCCCCCGGGACACCAGGAGCTCTGTGAAGAAGGACCCATGGAGAACTCATCGGCTCCCAGTCTTCCCTCGGGTCATTCCCAACCGCACCAAAGATGGTGACTTTGAAATAGGAGGAACCTTAGCACATATTTGCTCAAATAGACAACATATATGAGCCGCATCTTCTTAATCCATTCAAATGAACCTGTTTACAAAACAGACACAGATTCCCAGACATAGAGAACAGACTCCTGGTTGCCAAGAGGGAGGAGGAGGGAGTGGGATGAACTGGGAGTTGGGGGTTAGGAGATGCAAACTATTCTTATTTTATTTTATTTTAGTCTTTTGTCCTTTTAGGGCTGTACCCATGGCATATGGAGGTTCCCAGGCTAGGGGTCTCATTGGAGCTGTTGCTGCTGGCCTATGCCACAGCCACAGCAATGCCAGATCTGAGCCACACCTGCGACCCATACCACAGCTCACGGCAATGCCGGATCCTTCACCCACTGAGCGAGGCCAGGGATCGAACCCACAACCTCATGGTTCCCAGTTGGATTTGTTTCTGCTGTGCCATGATGGGAACTCCAAACCATTACATTTAGAATGGCTAAGCAAATGAGGTCCTTTTGTGCAGCAGAGGGAACTATGTCCAATCTCTTGGGATCGACCATGATGGAAGATAATATAAGAAAAAGAATGTATATACACATATATCATATGTGTGTGTGTGTGTGTGTGTGTGTGTGTGTGATTGGGTCACTTTGCTGGACAGCAGAAATTGACACAACACTGTAAATCAACTCTACTCTAACCAAAACAAGCAAACGAACAAATGTGACATAAATAATATTAGCCATCATTAATAACTATGGGTTTTTAAGTGCGAACTATGTCTCTGACACACCTCCGAAGGCTTTACTTGCAGAATTCGTTTAATCCTCATAACCGCTGTGGTGGGAGCTTCAGACCTGGCTCCCAAGGATCCGCCCCACGGTGGCATTCATACTTTGATTATGGGCTGGACCAGGAGACTTCCTTCTATTGTCTACAACACACACGAGTGATGGGATGTCACCTCTGAGATTAGGTGATACAGGATGAGTGTCTTGATAGCACTCTTTTTTTCTCTTACCCTCTCATTCTCGCTGCTGAACCAGTCCGACAAGCTGTAAGCTGCCTTACACACAGAGGTTCATGTGGTGAGGCACCAAGGAAGCCCTCAGCCAACCTTCTGGGAGCATCTGAGCCCTATAACTCAGATCCCATGACCCTCAAGGAATTGCATCCTGACAGTACCCTCTTGAGTGAGCTTGGAAACTGACTGCCTCCAGCCTTAAAATAACTACGGCCGTGGCTCACATCTTGACCGCAGCCTTGAGAAAGACTCAAAATCTGAGGACCCAGATACACCATTCCTAGATTTTTTTTTTTTTTTTTGTCTTTCTGTCTTTTCTAGGGCCACACCGTGGCATATGGAGGTCCCCAGGCTGGGGGTCTCATCAGAGCTGTAGCTACCAGCCTATGCCAGAGCCACAGCAACACCAGATCCAAGCTGCATCTGCAACCTACACCACAGCTCACAGCAACACTGGATCGTTAACCCACCGAGTGAGGCCAGGGATGGAACCTGCAACTTCATGGTTCCCAGTTGGATTCGTTAACCACTGAGCCATTATAGGAACTCCCATTCCTAGATTCTTGACCAGCAGAAGTTGCGAGATAACAAACAGTGTACTTTCATGCCATTGAGATTTGGGCTGATTTGTTACACAGCAATAGTTAGCTAATACAACTGCTTACTATCCCATTTTGTAGATGAGTGAAATAAGGCCAGGAATGGCTCAGGGCTTTCAAGTAAACTGTTTAGCTAGGAAGCAGCAGAGCCAGGATTTGAACCTAGGGACTCTGGCTCCAGAATTTTCACTCCTGACCTCAATGCAATAACAATAACGAGGGATGAATGGAGGAATGAACAGTTCATGATTTTTTTCCTTTCCCTCACTTGAAGGGACCTGCTCACTCCTGGGGAAAAGCTCATTATTAACCTCACCAAATGGCACCCTCAGTCCCCAACAGAGTATTTTACCAGCAAAGAGACTCTGCAAGAGTGTCTATGTCTTAGCAAAGGTAATGTTTGGGTGGAAGGGATGTGAACAACGCATGGAAATGGACTGCACGAGTTGAGGAATGACATAATAATGCAATAGCTGAGAGCTTGCAACAGGCTTCTAACAGATGCATCACCTTATCAAGTCACATATATTATAGGAAATGATTTGCTTTCTCTCTCTCTTTTTGTGCTTTTTAGGGCCGCACCTGCTGCATATGGACGTTCCCAGGCTAGGGGTCGAATCTGAGCTACAGCTGCCAGTCTACACCCCAGCCACAGCAACACAGCATCTGAGCCCCATCTGCGACATGCACCACAGCTCACGGCAATGCCGGATCCTCAACCCACTGAGCAAGGCCAGGGATTGAACCGGCATCCTCAGGGATACCGGTCGGATTTGTTTCCACTCTGCCACCATGGGAACTCCCTGCTTTCTCTCTCTAAAGACCTTCTAACATCCTCAAGTGAAGTTCTTGGTGTTATGAATTTTTGTATCTCCACTGCTTCCCAGGGACTTGTCATGTGAAGAGTTCTCCTGCCATGAGTGCTCCTCAGAGGAATGAAGGAATGAATGAGTTAATGGGAAAAAAATGAATTAATGGGTGGATGGGTGGATGGATGGATGAAATGCATTTATGATGATTACTATATGGATGCATTCCATCATGAGCTTCTTTGATATCTAACTCACATATAAAAGGATTACTCAAGAGCCAAACCCTCCCTTCACTCGAAAACAATCAAATGAAGGGGAAAGGAAAAACTAATACTTCTTGAGCACCTATTATGTTCCAGGCCTTGTCTTGAAATCATGTTTAATCCTCCCCTCTCAACAGCTTGACTGTCCCATTTTCATCTTGCAAAGGGACTCCGGCAGGTGATGTGGGCCTGCCCCAAGTGACACAGAGGGCCAGATTTCTGACCCCATTGCTTCCGACGTCAAAGGCCATTTCTCTCCCTGTCCTTCCACTCGTGGCTGCTGAAAGGATGGCGGGGGGAGGGACGTATGTGCATATTTCGAATGAGAGTGTCTATACTGCCGACCATAAGGGTATCAGGCTGTATTCATTCTACCCACGAGCACTGACACGAGTGCAGTGCTGTTCTAGGCACTAGTTCAGAGCGCTGTTTGGGGTGACATTTGGGATGGCACTCTGCTCTGGGAGAACTCAAAACACAGATCTTGGAGCATGCGACCCTAATAATGCTCACACTGAATAATCAGCTCCTCTTCCCAGGCTCCAGGAGGATCTGAAAGGGAGACCATCTGCTCCTTATGAGTACACGGTGAGCTCAAGTTCAAGTCCGTGCAAGGCCACTTGCATCGTCCCTTAAGAAAAAAAAGAAGGAGGAGGGCACGACACCACTTTGTCTGCAGTGTGCCAGCCTCCCACGCACAGACTGCCTCAGTCAACTCGGACACAGGCTGGCAAATTGCCATGGGCCTCGTCTAAGGAGAAAGCTGACACTCCAGGGGGCCAAGGGACTTGGCTCAGGTTGCAGATAGGAAGAATAGGATCTGGAATGAAATGAAGGCCACCCAGCTCTACGGTCGAGACTCGCAAATACAGTACTGTGCTGACGGCTTTGCAAAACATTTACACACACACACACACACACACACAGACACACATGCACCAGACCCTGCTGACACCTCTACCAATTTTTTTCCAGGTAGATTGTGGGGTCCTACCAGCCCAACATGACAACACTATTTTTGCATGCATTCAGCTAGAATGGTTTTATATGGCCAGGATCCTAGACCACTCCCTGTTTGAAGGAATAAAATATCTACAGAGGACAGGAACCTACCCCCAAGCTTTGTGTTCCGAAGACTCTGGGACCCAAGGCATGCGAGCCTAACAGAAGCACTAAAAGAACACTAAATCCATCATTAGTCATTCAAATATTGGTAGAGCAGGTGTATAATGTAAATGACTAATGATACTAACATGATCATTCGTAGTCACCACTGGAGCCTTTGCTGGATAGTGACTAATGGTCAGATGCTAGTCTATACCCTTCACTTGTATTAAATACCCATTCATTCCTCATAGCAACCTTTCTTGATGAAATTTAAAGTTGGGGAAATACAATGCACGGAGGGGTTAAAGAATGAGGTCAATGACTTCAGACCTTCCTCCAAAGCTACGGTCATCAAAACAGTATCTCCGGAATCTAATATACGGCACAAATGAACCTTTCCACGGAAAAGACACCCATAGACGTGGAGAACACACTTGTGCTGGCCAAGGGGGAGGGGGAGGGAGCGGGGTGGATCAGGAATCTGGGGTTAATAGGTGCAACCCATTGCCTTTGGAATGGCTACGCAGTGAGATCCTGCTGGGAATAATTCCACTGGGAATTATACCTGGTCACTTATGATGGAGCCAGATGGAAGATAAGGTGAGAAAAAGAATGTATCAAGGTATGTGTGACTGGGTCACTTTGCTGTACAGTAGAAAATTGACAGAACACTGTAAACCAGCTATAATGGAAGGAATAAAGATCATTAAAAAATAATAAATAAATGTTGTCTACTCAAACAAACAAACAAACAAACAAACAAAAACCAAGTGGTATAATACTGGTGCAAAAACAGAAATATGGAAACAGATAGTTGGAACAGCATAGAAAGCCCAGAAATAAATCTGTGACAAAGGAGGCAACAATATACAATGGAGAAAAGACAGCCTCTTCAATGAGTGGTGCTGGGAAAACTGCACAGCTACATGTAAAAGAATGAAGTTAGAATATTCTCTAACACCATACACAAAAAGAAACTCAAAATGAATTCATGACTGGCATTCCCATTGTGGCTCAGCGGAAATGAATCTGAGTAGTATCCATGAGGATGCAGGTTCGATCCCTGGCCCCACTCAGTGAGTTAAGGATCTGGCTTGTTGTGAGGTGTGCTGTAGGTTGCAGACATGGCTTGGATCTTGTATCGCTGTGGTTGTAGCTGTGGCTGGCAACTACAGCTCCGATTCGACCCCTAGCCTGGAAACCTCCCTCCATAAGCTGTAGGTATGGCCCTAAAAATAATAATAATAATAAAAAAAGGATTAAAGACCTAAATATAAGACCAGATACTATAAAACTCTTGGAGGAAAACATAGGCAGAACACTCTTTGACATACATTCAGCAATATCTTTTTGATCCACCTCCTAGTGTAATAAAAATAAAAACAGAAATAAACAAATGTGACCTAATTAAACTTAAAAGCTTTTGCACAGCAAAGGAAACTATCAACGAAATGAAAAGACAACCCACAGAATGGGAGAAAATCTTTGCAAATGAAGCAACTGACAAGGGATTAATCTCCAAAATATACAAACATCTCATACAACTTTAGACCAAAAAAAACCTAAAAAACAACCCAATTAAAAATGCTCAGAAGATCTAAACAGACATTTCTCCAAAGAAGATGGACAGATGGCCAAACCGCACATGAAAAGAGGCTCCAGGAGTTCCCGTCGTGGTGCAGTGGTTAACGAATCCGACTAGGAACCATGAGGTTGCGGGTTCGGTCCCTGCCCTTGCTCAGTGGATTAATGATCCGGCGTTGCCGTGAGCTGTGGTGTAGGTTGCAGACGCGGCTCGGATCCCGCGTTGCTGTGGCTCTGGCGTAGGCCGGTGGCTACAGCTCTGATTGGACCCCTAGCCTGGGAACCTCCATATGCCGCGGGAGCGGCCCAAGAAATAGCAACAACAACAACAACAACAACAAAAAGACAAAAGACAAAAAAAAAAAAAAAAAAAAAAAGAGGCTCCACATCACTCATTATTAGAGAAATGCAAATCAAAACTGCAATGAGGTACCACCTCACACCAGTCAGAATAGCCATCATCAAAAAGTCTACAAACAATAATCGCTGGAGAGGGTGTGGAGAAAAGGGAACCCTCCTACACTGTTGATAAGGTGGTGCCACCACTATGGAGAACAGTAGGGAGGTTCCTCAAAATATGGAACTGCCATATGATCTAGCAATCCCACTCCTGGGCGTATAAACAGAGAAAACCATAATTCAAAAAGACACATGCACCCCAATGTTCATTGCAGCATTATTTACAATAGCCAAGGCATGGAAAAAAACCTACATGTCCATCGCCAGTGGATTAGATAAAGAAGTTGTGGTACATACACACAATGGAATATGACTCAAGCACCGGAAAAAGAATGAAAGAATGCCATTTGTAGCAATAGGGATAGACCTAGAAATTATCACACGAAGTAAATCAGACAGAGAAAGAAAGGCAAGCAGCTTGTGTGAGATCACTAAGATGTGGAATTGAATGAAAAAATGATGCAGAAGAACTTACAAAAGAGAAATAGATTCAAAGACTTTGAAACCAAACTTACGGTTACCAAAGGGGAAATGTTTGGGGGGGGGGTGGCGAGAAAATTAGAGTGTTGGGACTAACATATATACATATATACACGGCTATACATAAAACAGAGAGGAAACAAGCATCTACTGGATGGAACAGGGAATTCTCCTCACTACTGTGTAATAATCTATATGGGAAAAGAATCTGAAAAGGAGTGGATATCTATCTATCTACCTATCTCTCCTATCTATCTATCTATCTATCTATCTATCTATCTATCTATCTATCTATCATCTATCCTATCTATCCCATCTATCTATCTAGCATCTATCGATTGATCAATCTATCATCTATCATCTGTCTAATTATTCTATCTATCTATCACCTATCTATCTCTTCTATCTATCCCATCTATCTATCCCTTCTATCTATCCCTTCTATCTATCTAGCATCTATCGATTGATCAATCTATCATCTGTCTAATCTAGTCTATCTATCTATCTATCACCTATCTATCCCTTCTATCTATCTAGCATCTATCGATTGATCAATCAATCATCTATCATCTGTCTAATCTATCCTATCTATCTATCTATGTAACCTACCCTATCTATCATCTATCTATCCTATCATCTATCTATCCATACGTGTATATATATAACTGATTTACTTTACTGTATGCATGAAGCAAACACAACTTTGTAAGTCAACTATATACTCCAATAAAATTTATATATATATATATATATATATATAAAGAACTAGGCTAGTCACACAGCTAGTGAGGGGCAGAGGCAGGATCTGAACCCCAGCAATTGGGATCTAGAATCCATATTCTTTTCAAAAAAATAACTGATGTATAGTTAAATTACAAGGCTGTGGGAGTTCCCGTCATGGCTCAGCGGAAAGGAACCTGACTGGTATCCATGAGGACAGAGGTTCGATCCCTGGCCTCGCTCAGTGGGTTAAGGATCTGGCGTCGCCGTGAGCTGTGCTATAGGTCATAGACACGATTTTGCGTTGCTGTGGCTGTGGTGCAGGCTAGCAGCTATAGCTCCAATTCGACGCCTAGCCTGGGAACCTCCACATGCCACAGGTATGGCCCTAAAAAGACAAAAAAAATTTGCAATATTGTGTTAGTTTCAAGTAGACAGCAAGTGATTCAGTTATATATATCTTTTCAGATTCTTTTCCATTAGAGATATTGATATTTATATAGATATGTAGATAGATATCGGTAGTATAGACATTGAGTATGGTTTCCTGTGTTATCAGTAGGTCCTTGGCATTCACACTCTTAAAATACTACATCATGCTACTTATCATTAATATGAATACAGGAAGGGAGTTTCCTGGTGGCACAGAGGGTTAAGGACCCAGTATTATCACTACTGCAGTGTGGGTATGATCCCTGGCTTGGGAATTTCCACCTGTCTCAGGCACAGCCACCCCCCCAAAATATATATATAATTATATATATAAATACATATATGTAATTATTATTATTATTTTCTTTTTTGTCTTTTTGCCATTTCTAGGGCTGCTCCCGCAGCATATGGAAGTTCCGAGGCTAGGGGTTGAATCGGAGCTGTAGCCACCGGCCTACACCACAGCCACAGCAATGCAGGATCCAAGCCGTGTCTGCGACCTACACCACAGCTCACGGCAACGCCAGATCCTTAACCCACTGAGCAAGGCCAGGGATCGAACCCGCAACCTCATGGTTCCTAGTCGGATTCGTTAACCACTGAGCCACGATGGGAACTCCTATGTGTAATTATTTATACATAACAAAACACAAATGAAATAACCTGCCACTCAACCTCAGTGAATGAATGGTGGTGACGGGGAAAGGCACAAATAGGAGCGCTCATGCCTCATCTAAGGGGGCAGCCCCTGTTCACCTCCCACTGCTCTCGGCCTCTAGAGGTCCTGCTTTTCCAGATTTGAAGTGTTGGCCCTGTGCTAGCCAGCAGAAGACACCCACAGGCCCATCAGCTTGCACGCCACCTGTTTGCAACTCATCCTCAGGAAGGACAGGTCCCAGGCCGGGAGTCCCTGACTCCATCAGGGAATCCTTCCAACTCTGATTGCCGGGATCTTCCTGAGCCCAGGCTAACATCTATCTGCCCATCCAGCCTCCATCCTGCTTCTTCCCTCCTGTGCAAAAGCCACCCAGGACTTCCCTCCGACAGCTTTTTACATACTTTGATCATTGCAATGATTTCGGAGCTGACACAAATCTCATCCCATCTAACAGAGATGAGAAGGCAGGTACCATATTCACACGCCCATTAGAGCAGCTGAGGGTCACTGCCTCTAGGGCAGCTCTGCCAACCCCACCTGGCCCCAGGCCTCCCCCCCGCCCCACCAAGGCAGGCACAGAGCCTCTGAGCCACCAATTAGCCCCTGAGGTCCCCAACCCCATCACTGGGTCAGATGGCTCAGCCTTATCTTCTTCTCCTTCTCCTCTCCTGAGTCCAGGAGGTGATTTTCAGATTAACTCATCAAAATTAAGGCAAACCAGTGATATCCTTATTAGGATTTGAATTGGGAACAGGCTCAAAAGAAATACTTAAAATGGGTATCTTTTGCTAAGAGGTAAGATTAGTGGGTGGGCAACTTTCTTAAATTTTCTTTTCGCAAGCCCTAATTTTTCTAAAAGAATAGTGTATGCTTTATATGCACACACACACACACACACTTACATATACACATATACATATATAAATATATATTTATAAATTTATATATAAGTATTTTTTTATAAATTTATATATACATATATATATAATTTTTTTGGTCACACCAGCAGCATATGGAAGTTCCCAGCCAAAGCAGTGACAAAGCAAGATCCTTTAACTGCTAGGCCACCAGGGATCTCCTGTACGCTTTACATCATACAGGCAAAATATTTCAAATCTCTGATTTTAAAATAAGAACTAGGAAATACATTTCTTGCACTGGACCAGCAGTCCTCACACCTGAACTTGCCCCAGAATCATCTAGAGGACTTGCTACAGCTGAGATTTCTGGGACACACTCCAAGAGTTTCTGAATCCGTAGGTCTGGGGTTGGGCGGGTGCCCAGAAGTTGTGTTTCTAGCAAGCTCCCAGGCAACCACATTTGGGAACCACCACTTGAGAACAATCTGAATAGACCCATCAAAGTTAGGCAAGGTGCTGGTCTGCCCCCTGGGTCTGCCAGCCACTCCATCTCAAAATTAGGCCTTTTTTGCACTTCCCATTGTGGCTCAGGGGAGATGAATCCAACTAGCATCCGTGAGGATCCAGGTCTGATCCCCGGCCTTGCTCAGTGGGTTAAGGATCCAGCGTTGCCGTGAGCTGTGGTGTAGTTCGCAGATGTGGCTCGGATCCGGTATTGCTATGGCTGTGGTGTAGGCCAGCAGCTGTAGCTCCTATGTGACCCCTAGCGTGGGAACTTCCATATGCCGCAACTGCGGACCTAAAAAGCAAAATCAAAAAACCAAAAAAAAAAAAAAAAAAAAAAAAAAAGAAAAAGAAAAAAGAATTAAGCTTTTTCTTCTATGGGACTCTGTGCAACTGGCTCCAGGCAAATCTTCTCCCTGCCCATCAGCATCACCTTCCATTCAGACAGAACTGGGTAAGCACGTGTGTTGCAAGACCGTCTCCCTGGTACCCAGCTACCCAGCATCCCAGAGCAGACGTGGCGGACAATGATGTACTTCTCACTTCTGGGCAATAGTAACCTCACTGTACCTTTCAGAATCTCATCATTTGGTCCCTCCCTAGTCAAAAGCCACCCTTTCCCAGCTGGTGACCCATACCCGTGAAGACAGAGAATCCAGTGGCAGGCCATGGAGCCTCCAGGTCCAAGCCTGTGGGTGGGAATGGGAGGCACCATCCCCAAGGGAGGAGGAGGCTTGATGCCTGAAGTGACACAGCCACTCCCCTTGGCCCTGCCAGGAGTCAGAGGATGGCTTGGGGGCTTGTTCCTGAGAACGATCCTGGTCCCAGCAGCCTTCTAATGGGGAAGAATGGTAACATCAGGGCACCGTGAGAGGCACATACAGCATAGTGGTAAAGCATGCAGGCTCTGACGTCACAAGTGCATGAGCCCACCCATCTCTGTTACGCTCTAGTCATGTGACCTTGACCGTGTCCCTTAACCTCCCTGGGCCTTTTCTCCTGCCTCTGTAAAATAAGTCTAATAACTCTTCCATCTTATTTTTTCCCTTTCTTCCTCCCTCCCTTCTTTCATTCCTTCCTCTCTTTTTCAGCTATACCCCCAGCATATGGAAATTCCAGGGCCAGGAGTCAGATCCGAGCCAGAATTCCAAGCCAGACCGGTGACCTATACCACAGCTGCGGCCAAGCTGGATCCTTAACCCATTGCCCTGGGTGGGGGATCGAACCAGGGCCTCCAGAGACAAGCCGGATCATTAACCCCATGCTCCACGGCAGGAACTCCCAACCCCTACTCTGCTAAAGGACATCTATGAATATTAAATGCGATCCCCCGGCTAGGACATTTTCCACAGCGCTGGGGCACAGGAGAGGCACTCAGAAAATGTTAGGTGCCACTTTTCAAAAGAAGGACGCACTGTGACATTAAATCACAGGTACAAAAGTACTTACAAAGAGTTCTGGATGTAAAATGACATGAAGTTGCACTCGAGCACATTTATAAATATTTTGTTCACTGTGATTTGGGGTAAAAGAATACCATACCATGCCTCACATCAGTCCAGATGGGTGAACGCGACCTGGAGAAGGAGAAGGAAATGTTTCTGCTAACAAGGCACTTGAAGGCACAGACGTGGAAAAAAAATTTTAAAAAGAATCAAAGAAAGAACGAAGGAAAGGGACTCACGACGGGGAGTTTTGCACAAGGCAAGCAGTGGTGCTCGCAGGCGGAGGGTCAGAGTACTGCGAAGACGGAAAGGCAGGAACCTGTGGACTCAGTAACTCTGGGGCGCACACTCCCTGCTCCGAATATTAACATCCCTGTGTGGAAGGCATCTGGCCCTGGAAACGGCACAGCCCATCTGCTCACGGCTTCAAGGCCAGGGATCCAGGATGCTGAAGTCAAGATCCCAGGATCGCACGATCTCTGCAGCGCCGCCTCTCAAACCAGCGCCTCCTGGACCACAGGGCGGGGATCCTTCCGCCTCCAGTCTCCCAACCCCTTTCATGCGCAGAAGAGTGGGTGCCCATCTCTCGAGCTGAAGGCACCACCTTCTTTGATCTGTTACAGCGTCCCCCGTGAACCTGTCAATGTCTTTAGAACGGAGCCTGCCCGATTGTTTTTTGTTTTTTTTGTCTTTTTGCCATTTCTTGGGCCACTCCCACGGCATATGGAGGTTCCCAGGCTAGGGGTCCAATCGGAGCTGTAGCCACCAGCCTGCGCCAGAGCCACAGCAACGTGGGATCCGAGCCGAGTCTGCAACCTACAGCACAGCTCACGGCAACGCCGGATCGTTAACCCACTGAGCAAGGGCAGGGACCGAACCCGCAACCCCATGGTTCCTAGTCGGATTCGTTAACCACTGCGCCACGACGGGAACTCCAGATTCCTTTTTTTAAAAAAAATTTCATTGGATATAGTTGATTTACAAAGTTGTGTTCATTTCAGGAGCACAGCAAAGTAAATCAGTTATACATATACATATATCCACTGCTTCTCAGATTCTTCTCCCATATAGGTTATTACACAGTATCGAGTAAATTTCCCTGTATACAGTAGGTCCTTGTTAATCATCTATTTTTTATACAGTGGTGTATAAATATCAATTTTTTTTTTTTGTCTTTTTGCCTTTTCTAGGGCCACTCCCGTGGCATGTGGAAGTTCCCAGGCCAGGGGTCCAATCGGAGCTGTAGCCACCTGCCTATGCCAGAGCCACAGCAACATGGGATCTGAACCACATCTGCAACCAACACCACAGCTCACAGCAACGCCGGGTCCTTCCCCCACTCAGCAAAGCCAGGGATCGATCCCGCAAACTCATGGTTCCTAGTCGGATTCATTAAGCACTGTACCACGATGGGAACTCCTATATATCAAGTTTAATCCAGTAATGTATTTCCCCACCACCTGCCATGTTTCCCCTTTGGTAAATATAAGTTTGATTTTGAAATCTTTTAGGTCTGTTTTGTACGTTCTATTGTGTCATTTCTATTAGATTCCACAGATTTGTGATCTCAGATAGTATTTGTCTTCTCTGTCTAACGTACTTCACTTCGTAGGTATTTCTACTTCAACGAAGTCACTCTAGAACACCTGAACTTCTATTCATTTTTATGCACCTGGCACTTAACCTATTGCTTGGCGCATAGCAGCTACCTTTAAATGTTTGTGGAACAAATGAAACAAAATGAATAAATGCTTAAGTAAAGTGATATCGATGGAGCATCATGCCGTGTGATAACACATCATCATCAAGACGACTGGCAGCACAAAGTTATGTGGATAAGCTAATGTTACATGAAATTACAGGAAACAAGGTGATGTGTTCGCTAGGATTGAAACGATGGGGCAATGTTTACATCTGAGCTGAATCTGAAAAAAAGAATAGACAAGAAGCATCATTCTGATTAATTATCCTTTACTGAGCGACAGAACTCAAGGGATTTAGAACAAAGGCTTTGAGGAGTTTCCTTCATGGCTCAGCAGTTAACGAACCCGACTAGGATCCATGAGTATGCGGGTTCGATCCCTGGCCTCGCTCAGTGGGTTAAGGATCCAGAATTGCTGTGAGCTGTGGTGTAGGTCGCAGACTGGCCTCGGATCTGGCCTTGCTGTGGCTGTGGTGTAGGCTGGCAGCTGTAGCTCTGATTCAACCCCTAGCCTGGGACCCTCCATATGCTGCAGATGCAGCCCTTAAAAAAAAAAAAAAAAAAAAAAAAAAAGGCAAAAAAGTAAATAAATAAGAAAGAAGGCTTTGGAATCAGTTCGCCTGTGATCAAAACCACGCCACCAGGTCTTAGCTGTGGGACTCTAGACATGTATTTAAATTTGCCTTCATTTTCTCCTCTGCAAAGTGGGACCTCATAGGGTTGCCATTACGTTATTAGCTAAAACATGCCAATCACTTGAAACAGTGTCTGTCAGAAACAAGTACCCAGTGCTATGTATCCATGCTTATGATGAGGGGATTGGGAGATTTTTTTTTTTTTTCAGTGATCTTTAATCTTGCTATGCTGAAGGGGGTCCATTTTCTTTTTGATTCTTTTCTCTTTTCTTAAATAAATTTTATTGGAGTATAGTTGACTTAACAGTGTTGTACTAGTTCCAGGGTCACCGCAAAGTGAATCCGTTTTACATATAGACGTTCCCATTTTTTTTTTCCCAAATAGGTTATTACAGCCTATTGAGTAGATTGCCGTGTGTCATACAGTAGGTCCTTATCACTTTTTGATTTTATATATTGTATGTTTATATATATATAAATATATTGTATATATTGTAGGTTAAACCAGAGCTCCTAATTTATGCCTCCCGCCCACGGTCTTCCCTTTGGTAACCCTATGTTTGATTTTGAAATCTGTGAGTTTGCTTCTGTTGAATGGTCCACTTGCTTATTTATTTATGTATATATTTATTCATGTATTTATTAATTTATTTATATTAAACTCTAATTGATTTATAATATGCCAATTTCTGCTGTATAGCAGAGTCATACGCGCATACACATTCTTTTTCTCACACTATCTTCCATCATGTTCTATCCCAAGAGATCGGATATAGTTCTATGCTGTTCAGTAAGACCTCATTGCTCATCCAATCTTAAATATAACGGTTTGCATCTACCAACCCCAAACTCCCCATCCACCCCACTCCCTCTCCCTTCCCACTTGGCAACCACAAGTCAGCCCATTTTCAAGAGCATTCCTTAAATCCTGCCCAGAGATCACACCAAGTCACCCCACCCCATCGTCCCCTCCCACACGTCAGCAGCTCCCCAGCACGGATGCCCTGACTCAGCCCATAGAACTAGATCCGCAAAGGACGAGGATGCAGAGCTAAAACGGAAGGACGTTTGCCTCCAGCATTACAGCACTGAATTCTTTGATGATTCCGAGAATAAAATGCTGATGAAATCCCTCCGGGAGTACTTGCTGCTGGGTCAAAAATCATTGAAGGTATTTGGTCTGTTTGGAAACGGGAAATTCATAGGCCAGGTAGGAGAGAAAAGAAGCGTTGGTTTGAGGTCTAACTGTCTCTATAACTGGCTGAGGTCTTTTTTCAGCACATGGTAGGAGAGTCCCAATATTCCAGGGCTGTAGATGCCCAGACTGTCCACTGGGGGCAGCACTTCAGAAAGTCCATCTAAGGCTAATTAAGAAGGAGTACAGTAGAAAATGGACAGAACACTGTAAACTAGCTATAACGGAAAAAATAAAAATCATTTAAAATTTTTAAAAAAGGAGGTAGAAAGTACAGAAGCTGGTGAGAAGGTGAGTCCCTGCAGTTTAGACGTTCAGCAAGCAGGAACACGAAGAACCCAGGTTGGGCAAGGAAGGGCAGGCATGGCCAACCTTGCCTATGGAAGGGCATTGCTTCAGGGTTCATGAGCAAAATCTGGAAGTTGAAGATTCAACTCACGCTGCATCTCTCTTCATGCAACCTGGGTACAGATGTGAAGCCAATGTAACATCAGGTAAGGGGGTTTGCATTTGTCCAGAAGTACACCTCTGCTTTCTAGAACACACCTGATTTTGATACCCGTGGCTACCACTGCCCCCAGGATTCCTCCCTGGCATTCTCTCTTTTTGATTTTTTAGGGTTGCACCCAAGGCACATGGACGTTCCCAGGTCAGGGGTTGAATGGGAGCTGTAGCTGCTGGCCTACACCACAGCCACAGCAACGACGGATCAAGCTGCGTCTGCAACCACAGCTCATGGCAATGCCGGATCCTTAACCTACCGAGCGAGGCCAGGGATTGAACCCACATTCCCATGGATACTAGTCGGATTTGTTTCTACTGTGCCACAACAGGAACTCCCATTCTCTCTGTTTTGATAGGACTATACTTTCCTCTGTATCTCAGGTGGGAGGGGGAGGAGAAGTGATAGCAGTTGTAGTCGCATTATCTATTGAGTGGTTCCTTTTTTTTTTTTTTTTGGCTTTTTGGCTTTTTGCTATTTCTTTGGGCCACTCCTGCGGCATATGGAGGTTCCCCGGCTAGGGGTCTAATCGGAGCTGTAGCCACCAGCCTACTCCAGAGCCACAGCAACACAGAATCCGAGCCTCATCTGAAACCTACACCACAGCTCACGGCAACGCCGGATCCTTAACCCACTGAGCAAGGGCAGGGACCGAACCCGCAACCTCATGGTTCCTAGTCGGATTCATTAACTTCTGCGCCACGACAGGAACTCCTATTGAGTGGTTCTTATGTGCTGGACATTATTTTAAAGGATGATACATGTGGTAACTGATGTAGCCACAGCATTCCAATGGGATAGTGTGGGAGAGATTCTTAGCATTCAGCAATGACCCCTCCACATCTCCCAGCCTGCCTGGGTTTGGTCAATCACGCATCTTCTTCTGAAAGGAGTAGGACCATGTGGGTCACTCCAGACTGAGGTGCTCAGCATCTCTCTTGCCTCCCCTATGGTTTCAAGGCTGGATGTCAGAATGTCAGAATTCCAGAACAGTACAACCAAAGGATGGAATGGCTGGATCCCTGAGTCACTGCCTGGAGGAGAATTATTCTGGAAAGATGTGAGCCCGTCACGGGTCTGTAGGAGGAAGAAATGTTTACCGTGGTTAGCTACTGCTATCTGGGGTTGTTTTTTATGGAAGCTAATAAATGACTCTGATGAAAACAGGTGGAGATTGTTGTCATGTCCACTTTACAGATAAGAACACAGAGGCCAAAATAAGGATCAACAGGAGTTCCCACTGTGGCACACTGGATTAGGAATCCAGCTGCAGCAGCTCCGGTGGGCTGCAGAGGCTTGGTGGGTTTGATCCCCAGCCCCGTGCAGCAGGTTAAAAGATCCGGTGTTACTGCAGCTCTGGCATAGGTGCAGCTATGGCTCAGATTCAATCCCTGGCTTGGGAACTTCAATATGCCATGGATGCAGCCACAAAATTTAAAAAAAAAAAAAAAAAAAAAAAAAAAAAAGGATAAGCAACATTTCCAAGGTCAAAAACCAGTGAAGGTAAGAGCTGAGATTAAACCCAGATCTACCGAGCTCTAACATCTGCGCTCTTCTTCTTCTTTTTTTTCATCCCTTGTTTATGGTTTTTGTGTGTGTGTCTCTTTTCACATTTTCCAGGATGGATATCATCTTATACAAGTTCCAACAGTTAAAGTGAGCCCCAGGAGGGGCATCTCTCATTTTTTCCTGGATATTTGGGAATAAAATCCATGACAGTCTACCTTTTGTCTTCTTCGGGTGTCCATGAGAGCTACCTACACCAGAAGATGCTAGTGAGTTTGTTCAAGAACGGTTTGTCTGGAGTTCCCGTTGTGGTGCAGTGGTTAACGAATCCGACTAGGAACCATGAGGTTGTGGGTTCGATCCCTGCCCTCGCTCAGTGGGTTAACGATCCAGCGTTGCTGTGAGCTGTGGTGTAGGTTGCAGACGCAGCTCGGATCCCGCGTTGCTATGGCTCTGGCTTAGGCTGGCAGCTACGGCTCTGATTGGACCCCTAGCCTGGGAACCTCCATATGCCGTGGGAGCGGCCCAAGAAATGGCAAAAAGACCAAAAAAAAAAAAAGAATGGTTTGTCTGCCATTCCCTTCTTTCTATCATTGCGTCGCACCATCACATCTGGCTAGAAAGAAAATTAGTGTCCAAGAACCTTGCACATTGTCTCAAAGCCTAATGCGTTTTATTTTCTAAATATCAACATCACCATCATTCCCTGAAAACCTGCTTCCCAGTTTACAGAGCAAATATGCAGAGATAATTGGGCATAGGAGGTGGCACAGCAAGAAAGTGAATGGCGTGAACTTTTTTAAGTCAAGGAAAAGATTTGTCTAACTCTTTCATTCACTCCTGTGTGACCAGATGTAAGCCTCTTGCTATGTAGGTCAATTTACTCCTTGTTAATAAGAGAGATTTATCCCACTGGGGGGCTGTGATAATTCAATAAAATAGTGCTTTGGACGCCTAGGTTTCAAGTAAGAGGAAGCTGGGTTCAAAAAGCAATGTGGATAACTATATTGCCCTGTTCCCCAGGTAAGAAACTTACTCTGTGTAGTTATTTTGAGCTCTCATTTTCATTATTCTTGGAGATCAGGAAATACATCATATTAATCTGTGGGTTCCTTGTGTATCGAAGGTATGCAGCACCAACAAGGACCTACTGCAGAGCACAGGGAGCCCTACTCAGCCGTCTGTAATGATCCACTTGGGAAAAGAAGGTGAAAAAGAATCAAGGAGTTCCTGCTATGGCTCAGCAGTAACGAACCCAACTAATATCCATACGGACTTGGGTTCGATCCCTGACCTCGCTCCGTGGGTTAAGGTGTAGGTCACAGATGCGGCTTGCATCTGGCATCACTGTGGCTGTGACTGCGGCCGGCAGCTGAAGCTCCAATTCGACCCCCAGTCTGGGAACTTCCATATGCTGCAGGTGTGGCCCTAGAAAAGCAAAAAAAAAAAAAAAAAAAAAAAAAAAAAAAAGAAGGAAAGAAAAGAAAAAGAATGGAATGGAATGGATAGATGTATAATGGAATCACTTTGCTGTACACCGGAAAGTAACAAAACATTGTTAATAACTTTTTTTTTTTTTAGGGCCACACATGGAGGTTCCCAGGCCAGGGGTCTAATCGCAGCTGTTGCCGCCAGCCTACGCCAGAGCCACAGCAATGCGGGATCCGAGCTGCATCTGCAACCTACACCACAGCTCACGGCACCGCCGGATCCTTAACCCATGGAGCGAGACCAGGGATCGAATCCGCCACCTCACGGTGCCTAGTCGGATTCGTTTCCACTGCACCACAACGGGAACTCCAATAATATTTTTTAAAAAGAAACATAACTGACATTCCTTGTGATGTAACTAGATATGGTGAAATGATTATCACAATAAAGATTAGCTATGGGTTATTATTTTTTTAAGCATGGGGCAAAATAAGTGTTCATTGCGTGTTTTGGAAGAGGAGAGACGCAAAGACCACAGGGGTTTAAACCACATGAGTAGCGATAGGAGGGATTACACTGCCAGGAACGCATGGGGGGCAGAGGCCACACACCCCGAAGACACGGCCACCTCATGGGTGGCTTGGTTGACCAGCAGTCTCATCCTTCCACTTCCTTCTCATCCCCACTCATCCCGCTCCTAGTTCCTAGGACAAATTTGTATGTGACAAATTCCAAGGTACTTCCTGGGGCCCATTTGCAGATGGGCGTTGTGACCGTACATCCGCTAACCATTGTGCCCTAGGAGTGTCTCTTGTTCTCTCCTTCCTTCCAACCCAAGACGGAAGATGCACTAACCTGTCCCAGAGGCTGTGCCGAGACCAGTCCTTTTACACGTCTCCTTCTATGTGTCCAAATATGTATGTTTTGAACTATGGGAAGAGGCAGCAATGGGAGGGAGGCGAAAAGGGCAGGGCTCATGCATTAAGCCTAATTTTCTTTTTTTTTTTTAATTGACGCATAGTTGATTTACCATGTTGTGCCAATTTCTGCTGTGCAGCAAAGCGATCCAGGCATTCACATATATACATATGCACATATATCCATTCTTTTGCTCGTATTATCCTCTTCCATCATGTTCTATCCCAAGAGACTAAATGTAGTTCCCTGTGCTATACAGTTGGGTCTCACTGGAAGAAAAATCTCAAATAAACAACCGAACCTTACACCTAAAGCAATGAGAGGAGGCAGCTTAATTTTCTGACACTCTTAGCCATGCATCTGAGGATTAAGCCCAGTGAGCAATCGTCACCTAAGTCTCCTTGGACCAAGTTTCATGGTCTGCTCAGGACCTCATGGGGATGAGTGTCTGGCTGGGCAAGACAGGTTAACACACATCACTCCGATTTTTTTTTCTTTTTCCTTTTTAGGGCTCTACACCTGCGGCATATGGAAATTCCCAAGCTAGAAGTCAAACGGGAGCTGCAGCTGCCAGTCTACACCACAGCCACAGCATCGCTGGATGCCAACAGCATCTGCAACCTACACCGCGGCTTTTGGCAATGCCAGGTCCGAAACCCACTGTGCGAGGCCAGGGATCGAACCTGCATCCTCATGGATACGAGTGGGGTTTTGGACCCCCTGAGCCACAACGGGAACTCCAGAACAGCTATTATTCTGAACATTAATTATTGTCTTATTATGGATCTCTCTTCAATTGCACTCCTGAGGGTTTGCTGCCTGTGGAGTCCCCAGAGTCTAGAACCGTGCCCGGTCCGTAGTAGGTATGCAGAGATTCCCGGGAGAAAGAAGCGGACCATGACTTAGCAGACACACCTGCTGTGAAGGTGCCTGGTTGCTGCGGGATGAGACCCCCTGCTACTGCGGTCCACACATCTGTCTCCGCACCCACCGGCATCTCGGGATTCACAGCTGCTCCCAGGAAACACTAAATTCCGCCAATGACAGGCTTCCTCCCTTCCCGCGGTTGTTTTGCAAGATAGAGTGTTCAGAGGACTGCATGGAAGGTTCACTGATTTTTCATCAGCTTACATAGCTGCAGATAAAATTTAATTAAACAGATCCCTGCAGTCATGTGCCCACTGCCCCGGATCAAGCCAATTATTTTCCTTTCGTGGCTTTGATGAGAGAAGATGCAGAGAAGGTGTTCAAGCTGGTGAGATGCTCTGTGGCCGAGAAACGGGGAGCTTCTCTCCAAAGGAGGAGTCGGAGGGTCTGGGGAAGGGCTGAGGGTGGGAACCCTGACCAGCTCTGACCACAGACTATTCTAGACTCCTCATTCTCTGATCACCTCCCATCCTCCCCAACACGACCCCCGTCTGGGCTCTGAGGGTCTCTCTATGGAAATCTTGCCTCCTGGTCTCCAGTTTCATCCAGATCCAACACCAAACCCCACACTTCAAGCAGGGCCCCTCCCTTTCTTTCTTTTTTATTTTGTTTTTCAATTTAAAATTTTTTTGTATTTTTTTTATTAAAGTATAGGTGATATACAATGTTGTGCCAGTTTCTGCTATACAGCAAAGTGACCCATTCCTACATGTGACCTCACTGCCCATCCATTCTAAATGCAATAGTTTGCACCTACTCACCCCAGACTCCCCGTCTATCCCACTCCCACCGCCCCGCCCCTGGCAACCACAAGCCTTTTCTCCATGTCTGTGAATCTGTTATCATTCTGTAGACAGGTTCCTTTGTGCTATATTTTAGATTCTAAGTCCAGGAGACAGATACCCTATCATGTCACTTACAGGTGGACTCTAAAATATGGCGCAAATGGACCTTCCTTTATTTTTTAAGACACAAACTTCATCACACCATCTCTTGCTCCGGGAAAGTATCCACAGGAAATTAAAGTCTTTCGTATTCCGACCTCGTCATTTCCTCTTTCCCGCACGCTTCCCCGCACTAAGGGGTTGGAGGTGGGGCAAGTGATCTAGTTTGGGCCAGTGGGAGTTTATGGATTGGGTCTAGGAAGGCTTTTACTCTGGGATGAAAGAAACTATGGGGGAGTTCCTGTCGTGGCGCAGCAGAAACGAATCCGATGAGGAACCGTGAGGTTGCGGGTTCGATTCCTGGCCTCGATCAGTGGGTTGAGGATCCGGTGTTGCCTTGAGCTGTGGTGTAGGTCACAGACATGGCTCGGATCTAGTATTGCTGTGGCTCTGGCATAGGCCAGCAGCTACAGCTCCAATCAGACCCCTAGCCTGGGAACCTCCATATGCCACGGTGCGGCTCTAGAAAAGGACAAAAGACAAAAGACAAAAGACAAAAAGAAAAGAAAAGAAACTATGGGGAGCCCTGTCTCTTCTTCCTGCTGTGAGCATGGCTGTGTGAGCATGAGAATGGCAGACAGGGGGCAGACATCAAATTGCCATAAGGCAACAAGCCAACACCCCAGGGGAAAGCAGAGTGGAAACCCAGGCAGCGCCCTCACACCTGAGGACATGTCTCAGTCTACCAGACCAACTTTGTGTAAGACAATGAACTGTGTGTGGGGTCCATGCCTCCAAATAGCTCATGGCAATGACACCTTTACCCACTACAGTCAATAAAACAACACGCTTATACAAGGCACTATGGAATGAATCACTTAGCCAAAGGATATTGGCCACCATGTTGGCTCAGATCAACCAAGGTTTATCACCATGGCCTGATCTCCCAGAAATGTCACCATTTCTCCCCAAACAAGAGTCTATACACATGGAGAAAAGGAGAACAGCTTGGCTTTTTTTTTTTCTTTTGTGGCCACCCTGCAGTATATGGCGGTCTCAGGCAGGGGATCCAATCTGAGCTGCAATTGCGACCTACACCACAGCTGCAGCAATGCCAGATCCTTCACCCACTGCTGGGCAAGGATGGAACCTGGGTCCAGGTGCTGCGGAGATGCCGTGGATCCTATTGGGCCACAGCGGGACCTCCAAGGAGAGCAACTTTTGAGGAGGCTACCAGCACAGTCTACCATCGCCGTAAACGAGAAATAAGATTTTGCCAAGAGAAGAAGAAAAGATGCGGGCTTTAGGCAGAGGCATTAATATGCATTAGACTTGTGGCTGCCGGGGGCGGGGGGGAGGGGAGTGGGAGGGATGGGGAGCTTGGGGTTATCGGATGCAACTTGGAATGGATTTACAAGGAGAGCCTGCTGAGTAGCATTGAGAACTATGTCTAGATACTTACATTGCAACAGAACAAAGGGTGGGGAAAAATATATACATGTAAGTGTAACTTGGTCCCCATGCTGTACAGCAGAAAAAAAATTAAAAAAAAATATGCATGGAGGCATGGGGGTGGGTGAAGGATGCGCAAAGTCTAGGGCTTGGGAGCAGAGGTAGATGTTACTTCTCTAACTCCTCCAAGTGAACTGGGATGACGCCTGACATCTTTACAAAGGACGCATGTGGTCATCATATAACTGAGTCTATCTTCCCCAAGACACTGCCAAGTGCAGTTCCACGTCCTATTCCTCTTATTCACGTTGCTATCATCTTCCAGCAACCATACTAATCACTCCGATGAATGCTCATTGGATAAACAGAGGAAAGACAGAATCTCATTAGAAGTGCCCTGGGAGTGAAACAAATCAGACCGAGAAAGACAAATACGGTATGTTCTTCACTCACATGCAGAATCTAGAAACAAAGCCAAACCACCACCACATTCAGAGGAAAAGAGATCAGACTTGTGGTTACCAGCTATGGGGGCAGGAAGAGGGGAAATTGGAGGACAGGGGTCAAAAGGTACAAATTTCCAGTTCTGGGATAAATAAATACCAGGGATCAAATTATGGCAGGATGACTCTGGCGAACATTGCTGTTCTGTGATACTCTATGTGGCAAAAGGATCTGAAAAAGAAGGGATACATGCAGAGTTCTCGCCATGGCTCAGTGGTTAGTGAACCCAATTAGTATCCAGGAGGATGCGGGTTCCATCCTTGGCCTTGCTCAGTGAGTTAAGGATCCAGCGTTGCCGAGAGCTGTGGTGTAGGTTGCAGATGTGGCTTGGATCTCACGTTGCTATGGCTGTGGTGTAGGCTGGCAGCTACAGCTCCGAT
The DNA here is from genome assembly GCF_054392235.1 of Sus scrofa. Taxonomy (NCBI): domain Eukaryota; kingdom Metazoa; phylum Chordata; class Mammalia; order Artiodactyla; family Suidae; genus Sus; species Sus scrofa. The sequence goes on from NC_139385.1 coordinate 20,609,400, forward strand.
TGGACCCCTAGCCTGGGACCCGCCATATGCCACAGGTGGGGCCCTAAAAAGACAAAAGACAAAAAAAAAAAAAAAAGAAGGGATATATCTATTTATATAACTGAATCGCTTGGTTGTACAGCAGAAATTATCAGAATATTCTAGATGAACTCTTCTTCAATAAAACTTTAAAAAATGAACAAAAATGCTGTATGTGATCTATAAAGTTGTTAACAGACTGTATACTAAGAGTTCTCATCCCAAGGTGAATTTTTTTCTTTTCCTTTATCTATACGAGATGAAGGATGGTAACGACACCTCCTGGGGTCAGCTTTTCAAGATATACGTAAATCAAAGCATCATCCTTCTATACACCTGTTGTATGTCAATTATTTCTCAGTAACATTGCAAAAAAAAAAAAAAGTTCTCTGGGAGTATATCTGCCACTAGGCAGCCCATGGCCAAACTCTCAGAGCCCAGGGCAGGGAGGCTTGCCCACATCGGAGATAAATAGACTTCGCATACTCATCTGTTTACAGAGCCACTGTAAAGATTCCTAGTGGGTCATGCATTGTCAGGGCTCACAGTAAAGACGATGGCTTAAAACAGTAGACTTGAACGGGTTTCCCAGGGATAAAAAACGATCAGCGGGAGTTCCCATCGTGGCGCAGTGGTTAACGAATCCGACTAGGAACCATGAGGTTTCGGGTTCGGTCCCTGCCCTTGCTCAGTGGGTTAAGGATCCGGCGTTGCCGTGAGCTGTGGTGTAGGTTGCAGACGCGGCTCAGATCCCGCGTTGCTGTGGCTCTGGTGTAGGCCGGTGGCTACAGCTCCGATTAGACCCCTAGCCTGGGAACCTCCATATGCCGCGGGAGCGGCCCAAGAAATGCCAAAAAGACCAAAAAAAAAAAAAAAAATGATCAGCGAATGAACCTCTGCACTAAGAAAGAAAGGATGCTTGCCCACTGTGGACTGGAAACGCATTCTGAAGGCTATCAAGGCACGGATGCGGTTCATTACCCCGTGAGGACAGCTTGCAGGGACTCTGTCTTTTCTAGTCTCACAGCCCAGGGCCCTAACCTTCTAGAATATCCCTATCTGCCAACCAGCCTCCGTTGAAGGGGAAATGCAGCTGGGGGCCAAAGGTACCTATAAGGTGACCCCGTCACAAGTTCAGCATATCAGCCAGAGGGGCTTTGAGTGGCAAAGGAGAGGAGGTGGCAGCTTTTCAGAAATACCTTGTTCCAAGTCCCACTCATAGGGACCACCTGCTCCCTGGCCTGCCCTTGGCCTTACAGAGTTTCTAGGACAAGAGCTGCTACGGCCCTTTGCTACACGCCTTTGACTCAGCTCCTCGGGTTGATTTTTATGACAACAAGCTATTCCCCAAGCCCATTCACTGCAGCATCCCACCCCAATCTTTACCAGGACTCAGGTTCTCAGGCGTTATCCATCCATCATGCATAAGACAAGATTTTGAAACTTTTCACCATGGCACAGTACTTAAGAGCTGGGAAGCTGGCAACAGACTGCAAGGGGTTCAAATCTTGGCTGTTCCCTAATTTTTTCTCACTTGTTCAGCCATTCGATAAATATTGCCTGAGTGGTTGCCGTGTTGCAAACAGCCTTCTAGTTACCAGACAGGAAACGATCCACAGAGGGTCACAGAACTTAACTTTGTGTGTGTGTACGTGGGCAATGATTGGGCTGATAATACCATGTACTAGACTCAAATCATTCTCACTATCATTGGATGCATCATGTAGGATCAGGTTTGGCTGTAAGTGACAGAAAACCCAACAATGGCTTCAACAAGACAGATTTCCTTTTTCTTTTTTTGTTTCATGTTTTAGGGTGGCACCTGCAGCATAGGGAGGTTCCCAGACTAGGGTCGAATCAGAGCTGTGGCTGCCAGCCTACACCATAGCCCCAGCAACTTGGGATTCAAGCCGCATCTGCGGCTTATGGCCACGCGGGATCCTGGACCCACCGAGCAAGGCCAGGGATGAAACCCGCCTCCTCATGGATATTGCACCACACGGGAACTCCCAGATTTCTTTTTTCTTTGACCTAAACGCTTGAGGTACGCTGTTCAGACCTGGTGTGATGGCGCCACAGTCTGCAGGCTCCAAGGAACCTTCTTCTGCTTCGCTCCCTATGGTCAACCTCTTAGTCCAGAGCAGTTGTTGCCAGGGCATCTTTTTGCCAGAAGTATCACCATTCCAAACAGGCTGACCGTGCCTGGCTGCAAGCACCTGAGACTCTCAGGGTGTTTGGTCTACGGATGAAAGCCTGGAAGTGCCAGGGAAGGCATGTCCCCCAAAGCAGCCCTTAACCAATGGCAGTCAGGTGTGGGCACATAAATACCCCAGGTCCCCCACCTTTCAATCCGAAAGCTTCTGAAGCATGTGTTAGCATTTTCCCCGGAGCTCCCGAGCAGGATGGAGCTGTCGCAATTTGCTCATTCACACATGCTCTGCTAGCTTTCTCACCTTGTCTCCCTTCGCCATCCCCTATCTGGGCTTCCTGGGATCCCTCAGCACATACATCACTTGCTCTGAGATCTCTGATGGAGTCAGCTCTTTTGGGAGAAGCTCATCTAAGACACAGCCTAAAAGGGTCCCCTTCAGCTCTGCCCATCTCACCCCGGTTCCAGCCAGTAGGAAGGAGGAAGCAGTGCAAAGGGGTGAGCTCCCCTATGTATCTATTTTTTCATTCCTTTTTACGGCCATTCCCAGGCTAGGGGTCAAATCAGAGCTGCATCTGCGACCTACACGGCAGCTTCTGGCAAAGCCGGATCCTTAATCCACTAAGCAAGGCCAGGGATTGAATCCGCATCCTCATGGATACTAGTCGGATTCCTTTCCACTGTGCCACAACAAGAACTCCCTGGTTGGTTTCTTAACCCACTGAGCCACAATGGGAACTTCAGGAAGACCTACTATCTCTCTCTCTTTTTTTTTCCTAGTTGCTCCCTCGGCACATGACAAGTTCCCAGGCCAGGGACCAAATCCAAGCTGCAGGTGCAGCAATGGCCAGGGATTGAACCGGCGCTCCATAGTAACCCAAGCTTCAGCAGTCAGGTTCCTAACCCACTGTGCCACGGTGGGAACTAGCTCCCCTTCCCTTTACAGACTATTTCTAGGACTTCCCTTTGTGGCTCAGCAGTAACAAACCCGACTAGTACCCAAGAGGACACAGGTTCGATCCTTGGCCTTGCTCAGTGGGTTAAAGATCTAGTGTTGCCGTGAGCTGTGGTATAGGTTACAGATGCGGCTCAGATCCCACATGGCCGTGGCTGTGGTGTAGGCCAGTAGTTGCAGCTCTGATTTAACCCCTAGCCTGGGAACTTCCATATGCTGCAGGGGCGGACCTAAAAAAAAAATAAGAACAAAAAACAAACAAACAAAAAGACCATGTCTCTTGGAAATTCCATTGGCTACTTTGCTGACACCCATTGACCAGAAACGACACGGTTTCCCTGGGTAGTGAAGGAAGCTGGGAGTTTTAGTTCTTAGTCTGAGTGGTTGTACGTGCTGTGAGATCAGAGACCATATCACTAAGAAAGAAGAGGTATGTGGCTCCAATAAGCCAGCTTGTCAGTGTCCAGGGCATAGGAAAGGCAGAGCCTTGTGGGGTAGGCTGAGGACCCACGAGCAGGTGCCTGGGTTCCTGCTCAATCATAAATAGCATTTCCCACACACCTTTTTGCCTTCCTCCCCACACGCTGCCCAACCCAGTCTAAGCCTAACTTCCTCGATCTCTCCAATCCTGGGAGAAAAGCCAGGACTTTGTGACATCAAACCAGGCCAGGATACAATTTATTTACTTATTTATTTATTTTTGTCTTTCTGCCTTTTCTTGGGTCACTCCTGCGGCATATGGAGGTTCCCAGGTTAGGGGTCCAATCGGAGCTGGAGCCACTGGCCTATGCCAGAACCACAGTAATGCAGGATCCGAGCCGCGTCTGCAACCTACACCACAGCTCACGGCAACGCTGGATCCTTCACCCACTGAGCGAAGCCAGGGATCGAACCCGCAACCTCATGGTTCCTAGTCGGATTCAATAACCACTGAGCCACCACGGGAACTCCCAGGATACAATTTGTATATTCAAATCATTCATGCTGGCTTTTCCCTCACCTCAATTTTGGATAAATAACAAGTGGCACAGAAGCCCGCAACCCTCAAAGGGCTTCGATGAGTCATAAAGAAACAGGACAAATAAAGCGATGTGGGGTGACATGTGTCTAGTGAGAAATGAGTGGACCAGGGTGGAAGCCACAGTGATGAGAAGCGCTATAGACACTGAAAGGCCATAGAGTATCAGGGTTGGAGTTCCCGTTGTGGCGCAGTGGAAACAAATCTGAGTAGCATTTGTGAGGAGCACCCGTGAGGACGCAGGTTCGATCCCTGGCCTCGCTCAGTGGGTTCAGGATCCGGCGTGGCCGTGAGCTGTGGTGTAGGTCGCAGATGTGGCTCAGATCTGGCATTGCTGTGGCTGTGGTGTAGGCTGGCAGCTAGAGCTCTAATTAGACCCTGAGCCTGGGAACCTACCTATGTCATGGGTGCAGCCCTAAAAAGACAAAAGACAAAGGAAAAAAAAAAAAAAAAAAAGAAAACATGCACTATCTGAAGACATAAGCTTCCCAACCACTCTATAGGTAGGTTTCATTACTGGCACCATTTTATTTTTTTTATTTTTACGGCTGCACCTGAAGCACATGGTCGTTCCCAGGCTGGGGGTCGAATCGGAGCTACAACTGAGGTCTATGCCACAGCCACGGCAACACCAGATCCTTAACCCCCTGAGCGATGCCGGGGATCAAACCCAGATCTTCACGGATGCTAAGTCGGTTCTTAACCTGCAGAGCCACAACGGGCACTTCACGGGCACTATTTTAAAGATAAAGAAGCGAAGGCATGCCCTCCGTCATACAGCCGGTAAGAAAGAAGCAGGGAAAAATAATTTTTGAACGTGGATAATCGTCATACATATTTTAGCTCTTTTTGATGTGCCTGGCCCTGGGCTGAGGGCTTGTCGTGTTTATGAAATTGAAGCCTCGTGATGGCCCTTGAGGTAAGGATGATTATTTACATTGTACACGTGAAGAAACTGAGACCGAGAGAGATTTAAAAGCTTGAAAGGAGTGACACCAAGATTGAAGAGACCATTGTGTCCAAGGGCCGATCAGATGCCCGAATCCCTTTTATGGATGGGTCTGCCTGTGGCTACATGTCCATCCTCTAAATTGCTTTACATCAGAGAACACACAGCATCCTAGACACATCCACTGCTTTCTTTTCTTTTTCCTTTCTTTTTTTTTTTTTTTTTGTCTTTTTGCCATTTCTTGGGCTGCTCCCGCGGCATATGGAGGTTCCCAGGCTAGGGGTCGAATCGGAGCTGGAGCCACCAGCCTACACCACAGCTCACAGCAACGCCGGATCCTGCACCCACTGAGCAAGGCCAGGGATCGAACCCGCAACCTCATGGTTCCTAGTTGGATTCGTTAACCACTGAGCCACGACAGGAACTCCTCCACTGCTTTCTTGAACAAAGCCAGCTACACAGTCACTGGGTTGGGGTTTTTTGTCTCTTAAGTAGTTATCTGAATTTATTTAAAACTTTATTTATTTGCATTGATGTATATTTGATTTACAATGTCATGTCAGTTTTAAGAATACAGCACTGGGATTCAGATGGATGGATAGATAGATGTATGTGTATATATATATTTGTACTCTTTTTCAGATTCTCTTCCCTTATAGGTTATTATAAAAATTTTTTTTGTCTTTTGTCTTTTTAGGACTCCCCACCCCCCACCCCAGCATATGGAGGTTCCCAAGCTAGGGGTCCAATTGGAGCTGTAGCTGCCAGCCACAACTACAGTCACAGCCACAGCCAAGCAGGATCTGAGCCAGCGTCTGCAACCTACACCACAGCTCACCGCAATGCCAGATCCTTGACCTACTGAGTGAGGCCGGGAATGGAACCCACATCTTCATGGATACTCATTGGGTTCTTAACCTGCAGAGCCACAACAGGAACCCTGGCATGGCACTGCTTTTATCAAGTGGCACATGGTTAGAGAATTGGGGTATGGTTTGGGGCTGGCCTGCCTCAATTTCAAGGACCTCAAGGTTAGCCTACAACCAGAGGACTAGCATGGGAAGTAGAACCCACAGAGTAAGAACCCACATGGCCTCCCTACGCAGGTAAACTTTTTTCAAGTTTCCATTTGTGCATCAGAGCATGTCACAGCTCCCAGGAGTAGCAGGTTCTTGCCTTTTCTCGCCATCATGACACAGGAATGTATGATCGAGGCAGGATAATAACTCAGGGAGTCCGTTTAGGAGCATGGGCTTCGATGCATTCTTTCATATGGCCATTGATGAACATATGTGGCTTAAGGACTCCAGGGAATATCATCCCCACAGGCTTTGTTTACTACAGGGAGTGTACTCATCTCTAAGCCACTCCTCAACTGATAGAAAAGGAATGAGAGAGGCGTTCCCGTCATGGTGCAGTGGTTAACGCATCCGACTAGGAACCATGAGGTTGCGGGCTCGATCCCTGGCCTTGCTCTGTGGGTTAACGATCCGGCATTGCCGTGAGCTGTGGTGTAGGTTGCGGACGCGGCTCGGATCCCACGTTGCTGTGGCTCTGGTGTAGGCCGGTGGCTCCAGCTCCGATTGGACCCCTAGCCTGGGAATCTCCATATGCCATGGGAGCAGCCCTAGAAATGGCAAAAAGACAAAAAAAAAAAAAAAGAAAAGAAAAGGTATGAGAGGAATGGTGACTCAGTCTAAGGACGAGAAGGCCAAAGAAACCATCAAACGTACAGGGCATTTCCAATCCTGAGACCCCGATTGGACAAGGACTGATATAGGTACCTGGGCAAGGCCAATGGGAGAAAACCACATCTTTCTGGGCCCCATGTTGGTACCCGCATCTTTAAGGGATAAAAACCCCTATAGGACAAGAGGTGGGGCGGGGGGAATCCTCTTCTTTCCCCTCCCAGCCTAGCCCAGGAGCTATTTGAGTTCCTATAATGAAGACTTCGCTTGCTTGCTACCTGTGTGCACGCAAAGTTCCTTCTTTGGCTCCGTGAACAAGAACCCGGATTCCGGTAACATCTTTCTGGTGTCATGATTATCCTCACTTTCACAGGTAAGGGAATCAAAACGCAGAGAGGTCAAATGACTTGCCCAGTATCACCCAGCCTGTAGCAGGAATTCACATCCTTCCATCACTAAGGATCCTGCACTGGATGCGCAGAGACGTGAACCACAGGCAGCCACCCCCTGGAAAGACCAACGGTGGCTCCAAGCTCATAAGCTGCATATTCACTGCTTCAGGCCCCATCAGTCGCTAAACCCTGTCTCTGGTTCCAGCGCTACCCAGACCCAGGTGATGCTGGAAGGCCTATGCCCTAGCAGCAGGTGGGAGTCAACCTTCCAGAGGGAGGGACTCATCAGAAGAGCCAGTGGGATGCCCTTGCCTAGAATCCATGCTTCCCACGGAAACAACACATGCTGGAGTCCACATGCTGCTGGGGACAAGGAAGGCCCAGTAGGGTGGCGGCAAAGGAGTTGATCCAGAGACTGTTTTCAGTAACAATAGCAAAAGTGATCAAAGCCGGCCTATGGAGGACCTTTCCTCCTGCTGGGCTTGGGTCAAGGGGCAGCACAAATGTTATTTCACTTAATCCCCAAGATAACACTAGGAGGTGGGTTTTACTGCACTTATTTGCAGATGAAAGAACTAAAGCTCAAGTGATCAATGCATCACGCTGAGCAAGAAGGTGGACGCCAAAGTCCAAGCTCTTCTACCTACTGGGCTCAGGAATGCAGCTCCCAGGTGTCAGCCTGGACCTTATCCTCCTTCGCCTTGTAATGGCTCAACAGCCATTGACCCAGAGATGCTTGAAAGGCCCCAATGGAACTGGCTTAAAAATAAATATTTCAACGGGGGCAAAGGCAAGATAAGGATATGCGATTACCAACTACTCTGTATAAAAGAGACAAGCAACAAAGATGTATTGTACAAACCAGGGAAATATAGCCATTATTCTGCAATCACTTTAAATGGAATATCATCTACAAAAATATTGAATCACAATGCTATACATCTGAAACTAATATACGGCTATTAATCAATACACCTCAATAAAATATTGAAAGTATTTACACAGGGAAAAAAGTTTATTCATATTTTTTTTTTCATTTTTGTTTTTTGGCCATGCCCGAGGCATGAAGAAATTCCTGAGCCAGGGACTGAACTCAAGCCACAATAGTGATGATCCCTAACTGCTCAGCCATCAGAGAACTCCATAGGGAAAAATTTCTTTAAATAAATATTTTGGGCATAGACTAGTCAAATTTACATAGCATCAAAGAAGAAATGTGACAGTCATCATTTATTCATTTGTTTATCTGGTCATCCATGCATCCATTTATTGGTCTATCCAGATACCTGTCCAGCCATCCAATTAATCAATCATTCATTTAAATGTATAATCAGTATTGCCTGGGTCCCCTCTATTAGGCCCTGTGCTAGCCTTGAAGAGGGAAAATAAAAAAGATGAATAAGACCTCTTCCCAGACCATTCCCAAGGATTAACATTTTAGATCAGTCACATTTCTGAGGACTACCTTGTGGGAAAGAAGGGCAGGTGCACACCTTTGCAATACGGTCACTCGAGGCCAGGGAGTTGGATGGGTCGTCTACCTGGACTTGAGTGAATCCGTGGTCCTTGATTCCCTCCATCTCTTTTCCAGCTCACTGCCCTCATTGATGCCAAGGCTATCATTCCCTGAAAGATTAGAATTTGGGTCAGTGAATAAACATCATGAGTTGGTACAACAAAGATACTGTGTGAGGTTGTAACAAATTTGCAATGTGAATTGTCCTACAAAGGGATATGCCCTAGAAGACACTGGACTCTTTGGGGTCATTCAAGGAGACTCTGATCATCATCCCCACACGCAAGATTTGCTCTTGACCAAACTTGGGTCAAGTTCCTCTCAGCTCCATTGTGACAAGACCCAATCTTGGGTTCTATCTTTGGCTCATTTAATCCAGTTGAAGCAAGAATCAGGCAGGGTCAGTTTAGCAAAAAATCTCCCACCCTTGATATCTAATCAGATTCCTGGTCCCCCACCCTTAGCACCCTGGCCTGTCTTCAGCCAGATTCCTGCTGAGTCGGTTTAGCAAGAACAGCACTTAGCCCTGATGTAGCCTCGAGGGATTTTTCCATCCATTGACCACCATCTTGATTCTTGGCTAGAAACCCCGACTTGTCTTTTGTTGTATTGGGAATGGAGCCCGGTTCCATACTGCAGTCTCTCTTCTCCTATTGCAATGGTCCCTAAATAAAATTTATTTTTACGACTTGACGTTCTGTCGGGCTCTGGGTTGCTTTGACACATGGATGCTACGGAAGGAAAGTCCACGTGGAGATGATTCATTTGCTCCCTCAAAAACACCTCATTAGATGATACCTGTTCTGAAAAGCAATGTATCCCAGTGGGTTCTGAGGCAGAGGGAGTAACAAATACCATCTGGACATGGAAAGTCTTTGGGCTGACTGTCAACTCAATAGTCTCATCCTCAGACTCCAGCTTCTATTAACTGGCAAGGTAGTAAATCTTTCTTTGCTTCCGTTTCCTTGTCTGTAAAATAACAGCATCACTGCAGAAAGATGTGAGGGTCAAATCCTGCAATGAGTACCCGCTCAGGGTTTTACACACACTCAGTGCTCAACAGTTACTAGCAATGATAACCATGGCTCCTAAGGGTAACCTGTCTATAACTAGTAGTAGTTGTTGACATAAAAAATATACCCAACTTGGGAGTTCCCATCCTGGCTCAGTGGTAAGGAACGTGATTAGGATCCATGAGGATGCGGATTCAATCCCTGGCCTTGCTCTGTGGGTTAAAGGATCTGGCATTGCCATGAGCTGCAGCGTAGGTCACAGTGAGGCCTGGATCCCGAGTTGCTGTGGCTGTGGTATAGGCGGGCAGCTGCAGCTCCAATATGACCCCTTCCCTGGGAATGTCCATATGCCACGGGTGTGGCCCTAAAAAAGACAAAAAAAAAAAAAAAAAAAAAAAAAAGTACAAGGTAAAAGTTGAGAGTTAAGTTTTATTGGGGGCAAAATGAGGACTATAGACCAGGAAGCAGCATTGCAGACAGCTCTGTAATACACCTTTCCAAAGCGATGGGGGGGGGGTGCACATATAAATGATTTTGGTGAAAGGGGAGGTACATGCAACCAAGCACACATGTTACAGAAGGCTGCTGCTGGTCATGAGGTGCAGATGTCACCAGAAAGAATTTTAGCGCTTGTCTAGATACGAGGCGATGTCAAAATCAGGCTCGTGAAATCTTCTCCTGAAAATATCTAACGATCTGAAGACCTGTTCTGCCAGTTTTCCCAGAGCACCGAGTGCCCACCCTGAGCTCTCCCCTGAGCTCCTTCCAGGGGGTGCTGAGGGGCAGCAGCTGCTGTGGCTCCTGATACAATTGTGTAGAGGCAGGTGGCAAGTGCCAAACTCCAGTTCACATAGTCATTGATAAGAGGGTATGAGAGGAGTTCCCATCATGGCGCAGTGGTTAACGGATCCAACTAGGAACCATGAGGTTTCGGGTTCGGTCCCTGGCCTCGCTGAGCGGGTTAAGGATCCGGTGTTGCTGTGAGCTGTGATGTAGGTCACAGACGCGGCTCGGATCCCGTGTTGCTGTGGCTCTGGTGTAGGCTGGCGGCTCCAGCTCCAATTGGACCCCTAGCCTGGGAACCTCCATATGCCGCAGGAGCGGCCCCAGAAATGGCAAAAAAGACAAAAAAAAAAAAAAAAGAGGGTATGAGAGAAGGGATGGGGTGATGGAGGCACAGTGCATTTGAGTCAGAGAACCTTTACAAAGCGGCTGGAATTTTACACCATCTCTAAACTCAAGAATCAATATAAGTAATTAGAACAAGGGGGTACAGAGTGATCAATGCTGTGAGAAGGCAGCAGCAGGAGAAATTCTTTCCAGCTTGGGGGATAACAGGTCTTCAAAGAATGAGGTGACATTTGAGATCATGGCAGGACTAGAGTTTATCCACGAAGAGGGGTCTGGAGGGCCTTTCAAGAGAAGGAAAGCAGGGCACACGTGCCAGGACCCACCCACTGGCACAGGTGTTCAAAGCCAGTACCAGCTATCATCCTTTTCCCACAAAGTTAACATCCAAAATCCTTTTTCTTTTTTTTTCTTTTTTTTTAGGGCTGCACTCCCTGCATATGGAAGTTCCCAGGCTGGGGGTCGAATTGGAGCTGCAGCTGCTGACCTACACCACAGCCTGAGCAACTCAGAAGCCAAGCCGAGTCTGTGACCTGCACCACAGCTCATGGCAATGCTGGATCCCCCACCCACTGAGTGAGGCCAGGGATCGAACCCACATCCTCATGGATACTAGTTAGATACGGTACTGATGAGCCATGGTGGGAACTTCCCAAAATGCTTTTTTTTTGGGGGGGGGGGCATGGCCTGCAGCAGTGTGATGGGGGATCTCAGTTCCCAGACCAGAGATTGAACCAGGGCCATAACAGTGACAAGTGCTGAGTCCTAACCACGAGACCACCAGGGAACTCCATTTTGGGACAATGCCTGAGCTGATAAAAATGTTTACCCTTGTTGTTTTTCCATTTTGTGGCAGCATATTCAAGACTTGGGTAACAGGTTGTCGCTCCAGAATCCAGTGAGATGTTATGTGTTTATCACACGACCCTGTCTTTCTAAAACTGAAATAATTCTAAACGTCAAAATGTCTGGTTTTGAATAAAAAGATAGGAAACTATATTGAAAATCTCTAACATTTACTGAAACCTCCTTATATTCAAGCTCTTCCCCAAGCACTTAACTAAGTTAATCTTCCAATGCAGGTAGGTAGTGCTATAAATATTTTTGCACAGATGAGAAAACTGATATATGAGGAGGTTACTAACGTGCCCAGACTCACACAGCAAGAAAATTTCAAAAGCCAGGATTCCAAGCCACAAACCTTTATTCTATTTTATTCTATTCTTTATTCTATTTTTATTCTATTTTATTTTTTTCTTTTTTAAATTTTTGTCTTTTAGTCTTTTTTAGGCCTGCACCTATGGTATATGCAGGTTCCCAGGCTAGGGAGCTAATGGGAGCTGTAGCTGCCAGCCTACACCACAGCCACAGCAACTCAGAATCTGAGCCTCATCTGCGACCTACACTACAGCTCACGGCAACGCTGGATCCTTAACCCAATGAGCGAGGCCAGGGATGAAACCCACAACCTCATGGTTCCCATTTGGATTCGTTTCTGCTGAGCCACGGGAATGCCATTTTTTTTTTTTTTTCTTTTTGGCCTTTTAGGGCCGCCCCCTTGGCACATGGAGGTTCCCAGGCCAGGGATCAAATCAGATCTGCAGCTGCCGGCCTACACCACAGCCACAGCAACTCAGGATCCGAGCCTCATCTGCCACCTACCCTACAGCTCACGGCAAAACCGGATCCTTAACCCACTGTTTAAGGCCAGGGATTGAATCTGAGTCTTCATGGATGCTAGTCGGGTTTGTTAACCCCTGAGCCGTGACAGGAACCCTTCAAAACCTTTATTCTTAAATTCCACATTCAACCATCTCTACACACTGAGATTAACTAGGAGCAAGTGTGGGTGATTGTATGTATTTACTCCCAATTCTTCTTTCCTTCCTTCCTTCTCCTCTCTGTCCATGCCTCGCCCTTTAGAGCAGGACTATAGTTCCCATTCTCTTGAGGCTGGCTTGCTTTAGTCAACCAGATGTTAGTAGAGGTGACATGAGCAGAGACTTTATTTTTTTATTTTTCTGTCTTTTTACCATTTCTTGGGCTGCTCCCACAGCATATGGAGGTTCCCAGGCTAGGGGTCCAATCGGAGCTATAGCCACCGGCCTATGCCAAGAGCCACAGCCACTCGGGATCTGAGCCACGTCTGCAACCCACACCACAGCTCATGGCCACATCAGATCCCCAACCCACTGAGCAAGGCCAGGGATCGAACCCGCAACCTCATGGTTCCTAGTCGGATTCATCAACCACTGCGTGATAACAGGATCTCCGAGCAGAGACTTTACATGGGTTTTTGTGGTTTGGCCTGCCCCCTCATCCTCTCATGATGTATCCTGGAAAGTGAGATCCAGGGAGCTGAAATAGGGAACACGTAGACCTGACCTGCACCCCATTCAGAGCGTGAAGCACAGCTGTCTCTGGCAACTCACTGCTGACTCACGGAGGGGAAAAAAAAAGCTTATTGGAAGCCACTGAGGTCTGGAGAGTGTTTCTTACTCAGCATGATCACAGCAATAGCTGACTGACTCATCTGAATTGCTGAGCATGAGGTGGATAAGGGAGCATTTCCTGAGATGAGGATTTAAAGCTGACAATGGGGAGTTCCCGTCGTGGCGCAGCGGAAGCGAATCTGACTAGGAACCGTGAGGTTGCGGGTTCGATCCCTGGCCTCGCTCAGTGGGTTGAGGATCCGGTATTGCCGGGAGCTATGGTGTAGGTCGCAGACATGGCTCGGATCTGTTATGGCTGGGGCTGTGGAGTAGGCCGGCGGCAGCAGCTCCTAGCCTGGGAACCTCCATATGCTTCGAGTGCAGCCCTAAAAGACAAAAAGAAAAAAAAGACATAAAGCTGACATTGGCCATAATGGGAAGTATCCTAAAAAAAATGTTAAAAGTTTTGAATTCCATCCCCAAAGCAATGGGGAGTCTTTAGATCCTTCTGTGCACAGACATCAAATGATGACTTCTATTATCTACGCTGCAGCAGAGTCACCTCTTGAAAATACAAAATGAGTCACTACCTCCATCCCCCATCCTCAGACCTACACTTACTTAATACCTGTTCACAGCTTTCTATTGTCTTAAAACAACATCCCAAAGGCTTAACATCACCCAAAGTCCTCAGTCTGGGAGTTCCCGTCGTGGTGCAGTGGTTAATGAATCCGACTAGGAACCATGAGGTTGAGGGTTCAATCCCTGGCCTCGCTCAGTGGGTGAAGGATCCGGCGTTGCCGGGAGCTGTAGTGTAGGTTGCAGACGCGGCTCGGATCCCGCGTTGCTGTGGCTCTGGCTGTAGGCCTGTGGCTACAGCTCCAATTCGACCCCTAGCCTGGGAACCTCCACATGCCGCATGAGCGGCCCAAGAAAAGGCAGATAAAAAAAAAAAAAAAAAAAAAAAAAAAAGTCCTCAGTCTGGCCCCCACCCCCCTCAGCTCCCCAGCCAAATCTTGCCCTATGCGTCCCCTGTCACTGTGTTCCAACCCCCACGGTCCTTCTTTCAGTCCCCTGAATGTGACCACTCCTATTCACCACAGGACTTTTGCATGTGTTTCGTGTGCCGCTAGACAAGCTCTGTCCCTAACACTTTGTACTTAACTCTCAATCAACCTGTCACTTCCCTCTGGAAGCCTTTTCTGCGTTCTTGGCTAGGTCAATTTCCCCTGTTACATGTGCTCTTAACACCATGAATTTCACTATATGTCACTTCTGAGCGTTGTGGTTTCACACTTGTTCATGAAATCTGATGAGCATCTGTCTCTGAGACTTAAGGGTTGACTTTCTGAGAGCAGCCACGAGGTCTTCGGCCCCTTCCCCTTATCTTTTGTCTCCCCAGCCTGGGCACAGCCCCTGATACAGGGCTGATGCCCCATAAAAGGTGCCGAATGAAAGAACATTATTGGATGTTAGCTCAGAGCGCAGGGAGGACAACGGATGATTTTGGTTGCCTAAAGCACCCGAGAGCAGAACGAATCCTGCTTCCTTACATTTGCCCTTTCAGCTTCTGCTTGGTTCCTCTGAGATGCTGCCAAGACAGACCGCTTCCAAAGCACGAGTGCAGTGGAAATGCATTATCAATCTGTTAGGACCAACCGGGAAACAGGACCTCAGCGCGGTGCCACGTGGTCCATCGATGTGGCAGGTGCTCATCCGTGGATGAACCCCGCGCTGTGATTTTACAATCCCAAAGACTCCCGTTATTGAAGGAGGATGAAACATCTGGATACGGCAAACTCTCCCGACAGGTTGTCTATACCGTCCCCTTCAAAATCGATGCCCAAGAAATGAGCGTTTCTCGGACAGCAGAAAGAGCAGCGGGCATGTGCCGTTTAAAACCCTTCGTGGTCTCCAGCAAAGACGGCCTGGATTTCCTCTGGGAGGGACCGGGAATCTGGGATCAGGTCATCCAAGAGGCCAGGGGTAGGACTGAATGGTGCCCTCCTTTCCCTTGTGTTTGTGCTGCGGGAAAGGACATCGCTGTCACTCACAGACTTGTGAAATACACAAATGAATTCAGCAAGTAATTAATCAACACCCCGGGATCAGTTCTGATCATCAGATG
Source organism: Sus scrofa (assembly GCF_054392235.1). NCBI lineage: Eukaryota > Metazoa > Chordata > Mammalia > Artiodactyla > Suidae > Sus > Sus scrofa. The sequence goes on from NC_139385.1 coordinate 20,624,786, forward strand.
GAAGTCTGTATCCCAATAAAGGTCAAATGAGGAGCAGCTAAGTGAGGTCATGAAAGCTGGGGCTGGAAAATGGGCAGTAGGCAAATAGGATGCTGGAAACCATGATCTAAATTTGCTATGATTCAAAAATTAAGCACCAAGGAGAGAATACATTTGAAAGAGCATAAAAATCAAATTGGGGATCTCAAACATTGGTGAGGACGTGGCAGGAGAAGAAACTGCCTTGATTTCTTTGGAAGGCGCTAAGGCATTGTATTTTTTTTTTTTCCTCTTTTTGTCTTTTTTGGGGCTGTTCCCTCGGCATATGGAGGTTCCTAGGCTAGGGGTCTAATCCAATCTGTCGCTGCTGGCCTACACCACAGCCACAGCAATGTGGGATCTGAGCCCCATCTGCAACTTACACCACAGCTCACGGCAACGCCGGATCCTTAACCCACTGAGCGAGGCCAAGGATCGAACCTGAAACCTCATGGTTCCTAGTCGGATTCGTTAACCACTGAGCCACGATGGGAACTCCCGAGGCATTGTATTTTAAAAAATGAGACGCACATACATTTGACGTACAATTCTTCTCAGGATATTCCTAGAGAAACACTCATCCAAGTGCAATAGGAGGCAGATGATGGGAAGTTCACTGCAATATGTTCATCACTGCAAAAACTGGCAACAACCTCAGCTCTCCAGCATTAGAGGACTGATGAAATAAATCCATCTAGGCAACGAATTTTTTTTTTTTTTAAGGCTTGCACTTGCAGCACACAAAAGTTCCCGGGCTAAGGGTCGAATCAGAGCTGCAGCTGCAGGCCTATGCCACAGCCAAGCAACGTGGGATCCGAATTGCATCTGCAACCTACGTCACACCTTGCAGCAGTGTCGGATCCCTAACCCACTGAGTGATGCCAGGGATGGAACTGCATCCTCATGGATACTATGTTTAAGTTCTTAACCTGCTGAGCCACAGTGGGAACTCCCAGGCAGCAATGTTACTACCCATAAATGCTTCCAGAAGATACTGTAAGCAAGTTCTCAAATGACATAACAGCTGTGTTACAATGACCTTAAATGCACATATCTAAAATAAGAAAAGTCTGAACCTAGAAATTATCATACTAAGAGAAATTAGTCAAGACAGTGAGAGACAAACATCATATGCTATCACTTATATGTGGAATCTAAAAAAGGATACAAATGAACTTATTTGTAGAACAGAAACAGACACATAGGCTTTGAAAAACCTAGGGTTATCAAAGGGGACAAGGAGGGGTGGACTGGGGGTTTGGGATGGAATCCTAAAATTAATGTCCTAAATTAGGTTGTGACAATGGTTGTACAACTATAAATATATTTTAAAAAATGAGCACTGTTGTTAAAAAAAAAATAGCAATAGTGTATATTGTGCCTTTTTCTTTTTCTTTTTTTTTTTTTTTTTGCTGCACCCTTGGCATATGGAAGTTCCAGGGCCAGGGATCAAACCCGTACCACAGCAGTGACTTGAGCCACAGCAGTAACAACTCCGAATCCTTCACCCACTGAGCCACCAGGGAACTCCAGTATATTGTGCTTTATTTTTTTTTCCTTCGATGACATTTATATGTGTGCACTTGCGTAACGGTGGCCCAATACGTTACACCCCAGATAGTTAAGAGTGGTCACCTGTGGAAATGGCGTGGGAACTGGAATTGGGTCTGGAGGTTCCTGGAGATTTTGGCAGAGTCTATAATACTCTGTCCATTTCACAAGGGATAACAGAGCCAGACTTAACTAGCAAACTTAAACACTTCAAAACAAACAAACCAAAATAAAATAAAATTAAATTAAATAAATAAATAAAAGGGTCCCCATGCTGTATGGTGGGGGGAAAAATTGTTGGGGAAATAACAATAAAAGATAAATTAAAAAAAAAAGTTGCAAAACAAAGCACGTGCATCAAGAGCATGCACGCGTTAACCCAGAACCAAAGAACTGAGTTGACTGACATTGTACTTGAACTTGCAGCCAGGAGAATGGAGACGTTGCTCAGAGAGAGACCGAGGGTGTCCTGATGCTCCGATGTGGTTCTGAGGGCTTTTGCTGCGGGCTGGTCTCTCTGCAGACATTCTCAGCCCTAGGCTACCGCCGGGTACCAGGGCACCTCGGACACATGGGGAAAACGAGGCTGTTTCCTTATAGATCAGCAACGTGGAAAGGGGAAGGGGGGCGTGGAGAAAAGAAGCAAGAGAGCAGGGAAATCGCCACCTCTCGCGAGATAAAGAAAGGCTCCCCAGGCACCACGGCTGCCGCTGGGCTCATTGAGAGTTTTTACAAATCATCGGAAAGGGACTTACAGTTTGCTATCGAAACATACAAAGTCCACTGAAGCTCTGTATATAGGAAATAGGAAAATGCCACGCAGATAAGAATAAACAGACCACAGAGTCGAGATGACCACAGGTCCAACCTCTTCTAATAATTCTTACATCTCACCAAGCTGCGGCTGATGATTACATAAGATTGCTCATGAAGGTCCCTGGAAATTGCAAACTGGTACACAAATGTTTATTTCTCTGATCATGTCGTGGCTGGTTTTACATCAGATTTGATAACAGACCTAAAAACAGAATCCATAAGAGAGTCTGATTTTTTTGTTTGTTTGTTTTTTGCTTTTTAGGGCCGCACCCGCGGCATATGGACGTTCCCAGGCTATAGGGGGTGAATCGGGAGCTGCAGCTGCCAGCCTATCCCACAGCCACAGAAACTTGGGATCTGAGATGCATCTGCAACCTACACCACAGCTCAAGGCAATGCTGGATCCTTAACCCACCGAGTGAGGTCAGGGATCCAATCAGTATCCTCATGGATCCTAGCGGGGTTCCTAAGGCTCTGAGTCGCAACAGGACCTCCTATGGAGTCTGGGGTTCTATTCAGCCATCCATCCTGATCGTGAGTACTTTGCAAGAATGATTTTGGGAGTTCCTGTTGTGACGCATCAGAAACGAAAAGAAAACTGATTTTCCTTTCATAAGGAATCAGCCTCAATTTTTGGTTTGTTTTGGTTTTTCTGTTTTCTTTTTTTTTTTTTTTTTTTTTTTTGTCTTTTGTCTTTTTAGGACCACACCCACAGCATATGGAGGTTCCCAGGCTAGGGGTCTAATCAGAGCTATAGCTGCCAGCCTACACCACAGCCACAGCAACACCAGATCCAAGCTGGATCTGCGACCTACACCACAGCTCCCGGCAACGCCCGATCCTAAACCCGCTGAGCAAGGCCAGGGATCGAACCCGCAACCTCATGGTTCCTAGTCGGATTTGTTTCCGATGATGCGTCACGACGGGAACTCCTGTTTTGGTTTTTCTTAATGGAAGTACTATATCCAAATTTAAAAGTTGGAGAAGTAAGACAAGGGGAAAAAAGCCACCCAGAGTCTCACTAGCCCCCAAATGCCACCCAATATTTGCCATATGAATGACGGAATGAATGAAACGCGTCCACGTGTATCATTTGGCTGCCCTCCCTTTTCAGTCTTTTCTCATTACCAGGCTTTACATGCTGGTAAGGGGAGTATCGCTCTCCATTTTTCCTGCCTGCACTTTCCACTAATACCACACACAGCTTCTCATGTTGCTCCACAGGCTTCAGAACTGTGCATCATTTCCTGGATTTGAGGTACGATCGTGTATTTAATCCATCCTTGAGGTTGGAACCGGCATCACATCCTCTGTATCCCCTTCCAGGGGGTATCTCTGTTCCAAGTTCTCCATTCTCTGCCCTATACTTAATGCCCAAGACTTCCCAGTGCTAGGCATTTATATCCAATATCTTGTAATAACCTATAATGAAAAATAATCTGAATATATACACATATACACACACACACATCCCTATATAACTGAATCGTTTTGCGCTACATCTGAAACACAATTTTGTAAACCAACAGTAAAAAAAAAAAAAAAAAAGAATATCTCAGGGCTTAGAATCTGGTTGATGAGTGGTGGCTGGCAGGGGCTCCATTTTACATAATTATTCACCTTCTCATTAGTTTATAGTCCTGATTATTGTTATCTCTGTGTGTGAATACAGTGGCTTGTCTTCCAAACTGCTTGGTTTATTCACTGAATTTTTTTTTTTTTTTTTTGGTCTTTTTGCTATTTCTTTGGGCCACTCCTGCGGCACATGGAGGTTCCCAGGCTAGAGGTCGAATCGGAGCTGTGGCCACCGGCCTACGCCAGAGCCACAGCAATGCTGGATCCGAGCCGAGTCTGCAACCTACACCACAGCTCACGGCAACGCCGGATCGTTAACCCACTGAGCAAGGGCAGGGATCGAACCCACAACCTCATGGTTCCTAGTCGGATTCATTAACCACTGCGCCACGACGGGAACTCCTGTATTGTTCACCTGGTGATGGATATTTTCTCAGCTCCTGTCTCTCCTCCCTCAGAACCCAGGTTTAGGGCCCCAGGTCCTATAAGGGTACTGAATTTCACTACCCATCCCGTGGACCAGCTCCCACTACCTAAGCCTTACTGCCAAATAATTACAGGACCACGTGACCCAGGGGGATTCTATTCATCTCCCGAATTCTTTCCAATGGGCTTATTCCATCCCATGGACCAAGCTGCTGTTCATCTGCAGATTCAGTCAATAAATACTGATGGACCATCTATCGTGTGTCACGCATGGTTATAGCTCTGAAGATAAATGACAGAACAAAGATCCTGCCCTCATGCGAATCCCATTCTAGAGCTGGGAGATGCACAGGAAAGATGTGAATCAGTAACCAAGGCCAGTACAGAAATGCTATGAAGGAAATACACACGCGTATTGGGTGGAACGTAACTGGGGGTGGAGGGAAAGGACTTTTGTTTGGCTGGTCAGGTAAGGGCTCTCTGAGCAGTTAATATCTGAGATGCGACCTACGTGAGAAAGGGCCAGCCAGATGTTCGAGGCAGAAAGAATAGCAAGAGTGAGGACCCACTGCAGAAATGAAGTAGATATGTTCAAAGTCCAGAAAGGAAGCCACGGGTTGATTTTTCTGGGTCAAGGTCAACGAGCAAAGGGGAGAGTGGTAGGTGATGAGGATGCGGAGGCCAGAAAGCGAATTACCAAGCAAAGGAAAGGACTTGGTGAGAAGGGTAATATTCTTTTTTTTTTTTTTTTTTTTTGTCTTTTTAGGGCTTCACTCATGGCATATGGAGGTTCCCAGGCTAAGGGTCCAATTGGAGCTGTAGCCACCGGCCTACACCACAGCCACAGCAATGCCAGATCCGAGCCACATCTGCGACCTACACCACAGCTCAGGGCCACACTGGATCCTTAACCCACTGAGCGGGGCCAGGGATCGAACCTGCGTCCTCATGGATACTAGTCAGATTCATTTCCACTGAGCCACAACGGGAACCCCAAGGAGGGTGATATTCATGAGAGTGAAAAGCTTCTACCTTATAAGCACTTTAGTCCATCTGGTCAACCTACCTTATGCTCCACTCTCTCAAGGGGACTGAGGTTTTTCTCCTAAACCCCTCTTCCTATGATTCGTTTATAGCTCTTATAATAAATCTTCTTCCCTAGGGAACTGCCTCTGCTCTCCATGCTGATCAAGACTTGCAGACTTGCCTGAAAGGGAGTTCTCTCCCAGCCCCATGGTACAGTTGACCCTGACTCCAACCTTCTGGTTCATTCTGTACATCTCAGCTCACACCTCTGAACCATGCCTGATTCTGCTTTGCCTGTTGGACTAACACCCCGGGCATTTGGGGAGCAAGTAAGCATACCCTAAACCCGCACCCTACCCCTACTAAGTGGGGCTCCACTTGATCCTGTGTCCTTCTTGCTCCCCACTTAGTCCTGGGGCTGCTCCTAGCACGCCTTGTCCTGACCATGCTCTTGTTAAGGCTCATTTGCACCTCATACAGGTGCCCCCAAACAGCACTGTAAAGCTTAATCCTCAGACTCATGCATTCAACTAGCTCCAAATAACCCTTGATTGTTTCAAAAAATCAAATCTGGAGATCTGTCACAATTTGAGAATGTTCAAAAATCACCTTCAGACTCTGATGGTAATTTCCGAAGAGCAGTTCCCAGAATAGCTGGGAAATCGCCATGCACTTGGAAGAAAGCTCTGACCTCCTCAGGGGTCCGCCTGGAAGAAGGACCACAACCATGAGGATGCACGAGAACCAATGTATTTGTTAATAATTGGCCTCATTACCCGCCTACCACCCACGCGTTTTGTGGTCATAACTCTTGCAGCACTTTGGGGTCCAGATTCTTATCTGGGCAATTAGGCACCAAACTGGGAGAGCCAGGGCAGCAAAGCTGAATAGTCCCATTATGTATTTGCATTTTGGGCAACGGCTCCTTTCCTGGCATGGTCTCTGGATCCTTCATCGTTCTGGCTGCCCTCTTTTCACCTGTACTTTGCAAAATAAGCATCTTTTAAAAGGATACCGAGGACAGAATTCTCTCCTTCTGATGCAATCCGGGCCGTGCAAAAAAAGGCATGTGCACTGAGCCTTTCTCCAGAGAAGGGCACCCAGGACCCACAGGACCAGGGCGAGCGTCCACAGGACTGCTTGGGTCAATCGAGTGCCTGCTTTGAAAAAATATCGTTGTGAACATTATACAGCTGGAAGGGAATCCGCAGGATCAAGACGTCAAAACTTCCTTAATGATACTGCAAGACCTGTCCACACGGAGTCAAGTCTACTTTGCTTGTAAGGCAACCGATGCTGATGCAAAGGAGTATCTTCACCCTTTCACCAGGGTCCCCACCTGACCCGGTGAGGTGTCTGTCTTTCTCTCTCTCTTTCTTCCTTTTTTCCTTTCTCTCTCTCTTTCCTTCCTTCTTTCTATTTCCTTCTTTCTTTCTATCTCTGCTTCTTTCTGTCTTTCATTTTTTCCTTCCTTCCTTCTTTCTTTCTTTTTCTTTTTGTCTTTTTCTTGCAGCAGCAGTATACAGAAGTTCCCAGGCTAGGAGTCTAAGCAGAGATGTAGCTGCCAGCCTACACCAGAGTCACAGCAATGCGGGACCCAAGCCACGCCTGCAACTTACACCACAGCTCACGGCAACGCCAGATCCTTAACCCACTGAGTGAAGCCAGGGATCAAACCCACATCCTCGTGGATACAAGCCAGGTTCGTTACTACTGAGCCATGATGGGAACTCCAGAGGTGTTATGTGTTTCTGATCTCTGCAGGTAGGTTTCACGAGCCAAACAATTCAGCGTTGCAAACATATCTGATTTAGAGTCAGAAGGGCCAACTTTATGCATTCAGCCAAAAAGAAAGAAAAAAAAAAAACCACCATAGATCATTTATTAAGTGTCAGATATCACATTAGACTCTGAGGATACAGTCATGAGCAAGAAGATGCAGATGTTGCCCTTGCAGAACTTCTCGTTTGGTGGGAGAGGAGGAGCATAAATCAACAGTTACCCGCCTTACTTACTAATGGCCAAGGTGAGAAGTGTTTCCGGGGAAAAACAGAGGCACCTTGAAAACACAGATAATGGAAATCTGCATTCTGGGAGTTCACTCTGCGGCTCAGTGGTAATGAACCCGACCTAGGATCTATGAGGATGCGGGTTTGATCCCTGGCCTCGCTCAGTGGGTTAAGGATCCAGTGCTGCAGGAGCTGTGGTGCAGGTCTCAGATGCGGCTCGGATCCCACATTGCCGTGGCTGTGGTGTAGGCCAGCAGGTGCAGCTCTGATTCGACTCCTAGCCTGGGAACCTCCATATGCCCGCAAGTACAGCCCTGCAAAGCGAAAAAAGGAGTTCCCATTGTGGCGCAGTGGAAACGAATCTGACTGGGAACCATGAGGTGGTGGGTTCGACCCCTGGCCTCACTCAGTGGGTTAAGAATCCAGCGTTGCCGTGAGCTGTGGTGTAGGTTGCAGACGCAGCTTGGATCTGGCATTGCTGTGGCTCTGGCGTGGGCTGGCAGCTGTAGCTCCAACTCGACCCCTAGCCTGGGAACCTCCATATGCCGCGGGTGTGGCCCTCCAAGGACAAAAGACAAAAAATAAAAATAAAATAAAATAAAACAAAACAAAACAAAACAATTAAAAAGCAATAATAAAGAGAGAAAGAAAAGAGAGAAAGAAATCATCGTTCTCCAGGGGATCAAGGAAGCCTTCTCTGATACAGTGACACTTCAGCCAAAGTCTCAAGGACAAGAACAAGGAGACAGGACACGTGAAAAAGAGAGGAAGAAGGGTCCCAGGATGAGGGAACACCGGGGACACAGGCTTTGAGCCACGAAGGAGGTTGGCGTCTCGTGGGAATTAAAAGATTTTTTTTTTTTCTTTTCTTTTGCTTTTTAATATTGTAGATAAAACCTTGGGAGGATTTTATTACTGTTTCTTTCTTAAGAACAGGGGTCAGGTCTCTATCACCGTGACGATCTTTCCAATATGCTCTGTATTGTGGAGCCAGAGACAGGTGTGCGGGCTCCTGCCTGCGTTTTCACACACAGACGTGTTGCACCCTGGCAGAGAAGGCGCACTTCTTCTTTTTTTTTTTTTTCCCCCTCCTAAAAAGACAATGAAATATATGTACCTCCTAAGTCCCCAACCTCATCAGCCCATGGATGCAAAATGAGATTCTGCTCTTCTTTCATAGGCAAATTATTATGGCCGGAGGCCCTCCAACTGTCTCCCAGCTGTTTCTGAGAGTTTGCGTGGGGCTCCTGTGTGTCCAGAATTATGCTTTTAGTTTCAGTTTGCTCTGAGCTTCTTGCCTTGCTGGGCCCATCTGTCCTCACGCGTGATGACTGCTGTTGGAGTTCTTGGCTTTAGAGAGAGGATGCTGCTGTTGAGGTCCAAAGGGACAGTCCTGGTATGTTTCAACACGTGCTAGGACCAGCCGAACATGGAAGCATCTTTGAAGCTAGGACACTGAGCCAGCGCTGCTCCCGACCATTGGCTACCCCCGGAAAAGCCTGGGCTGCGGTGATGTCGCCATCCTTCCTGTTCCCTCCTGCCTCCTTGTGGCCAGAAGTCTGGTGGCTCCCACCAAGGGGTCCCTGGATCCAACAGAGCTGGGATGCTTCCCTCCATAATCAAGAGCGAATGGCTGCATTTCTCTGTTCCTAATGCTGTGTTTACAAAACAGATACACCCACCAACTTCACAGTGTCCTTGGGAGGACAGGACAAGCTAACGAATGCAGAAGGCTTCTGTACCTTCTGAACATTAGCCACCAAAGCCTCGCACAGAAGATCCAAGCTCTGCCCAGGTAAAAGCTATACTTAGGTGGCCCCTCAGAGCCAACCAGACAATGGGGGCCTTTGTAATCCAGGGAGTCCTCAAGACTCACAATCATCGACAGGTTCCTAAGAAACTGGAAGAAGCCCCCTCCTTTGGAATATAGTTGGATAGCAAGAGACCATGGTTGGGAGTTCCCACTGTGGCTCAGTGGTAATGAACCTGACTAGTATCCATGAGGATGCAGGGTTGATCCCTGGCCTCATTCAGTGAGTTCAGGATCTGCTGTGGCCGTGAGCTGTGGTGCAGCTCGAAGATGTGGCTCTGACCCCGCACTGCTGTGGCTGTGGTGTAGGCTGGCTGCTACACTCGGATTGGACCCCTAGCCTGGGAATTTCCATATGCTGTGGGTGTGGCCCTAAGAAGACAAAAAGAAAAACCAAAAAGAAAACATGATAGTAAATTGACTTGTTAGTGCAACGAGACCTTCTGTGTTTCACTAGGTCTGGGGTTCATATGAGAGCACAGGGCACAACCTCTCTTTGCTTGCTGTCTCTTTCTTCCTGATGCTTCCATTGCTTCCATTCTTACCCCCTTTAAACTCACGCTCACCACCCAGCGGCAGGAGTGCCCTTGTTCTCTCTAGTTGGCAATCGGCTGGACAGATGTTCAATTTCCCTATTAATCCCAAAAGTAGTCCCGCAAAGATAACACCTTGTCCCTAATTGGTCCAACATGGGTGGCCAGAAAACCGACTGCCCCGACAATGTACTCCACCCTGACCTTCAGGAGCTGAGTGACCTCTGTTCAGAGCACAAGCCTGAAAGATCCCCCAAAACCTCAATGCCACAAGCCAAACGCCAGTGGCGAAAAGCACGAATATCCACTACGGCGACCCCTGCAACCATGCTCTCCATTTTCCATGGGAAGAATTTCTGATCTTCCTTCGCAAACCCACTTTGCTAAAACTCTTCATCACAAGAAAAACAACCACAACTCTGTATGGTGATGGATGTTGACCAGACTTACCATAGTAATAATTACGCAGCGTATACAAATATCAAATCACTATGCTGCACACCTAAACCGAAAACAGGCATCCCTCTGTATCTGCAGGGAACAGGTTCCAGGATCCCAACCCTCCAGGATACCCAAAATCTGAGGCTTAAGTCCCTTATATAAAATGGCACAGTATTTGCCTATAACCTACGAACAGTCTCCAATATATTTTAAATCTCTGGATGCCTTGTAATACCTACGACAATAGAAATGCCATGGAAAGAGGTACCAATACAATGTAAATACTATGAGAAGGTTGGCAGGGTGGCAAATTCAAGTTTCACGTTTTGGAACTTTCTAGAATGTTTTTCCAAATGTTTTGATCTGCAGTTGGTTGAAGGTTCCGTTACAGAAAGCTGGATACAGAAGGCTGGCTGTTTAATGTGATCTGTCGGTTGTACTTCAATTTTAAAGACCTTCGGAATTGGGCTGTGATGATGGTTGTACAACGATAAATGTAATAACAGGCATTGAGTTAAAAAATAAAAATTAGGAGTTCCTGTCGTGGCTCAGTGGCTAACAAACCCGACTAGTATCCATGAGTATGCGGGTTCGATCCCTGGCCTTGCTCAATGGATTAAGGATCTGGCGTTGCTGTGAGCTGTGGTGTAGGCCAGCAGCTGCAGCTCCAATTGGACCCCTAGCCTGGGAACCTCCATATGCCATAGGTGTGGCCTTAAAAAGACAAAAAAGAAAGAAAAATAAAATAAAATAAAACCCCCTTGTTTTGCCTCCCATGTGAAATCATATAATGCTAGAAAAGCAGGCACTTGTATATTCTGGATTCCCCCAGTTCTGTACAGAATTTATCCCACTGGACAGTAATATATCCGAATCTGCTGCTGGGAGAGCCTCAAAGGCAGAGACCCAGCCTTATTCATCTCTATATTCCCTGCATGTAGCGGGTTCCTGGCACAGAGCAAATGCTTAGTAAGAGTTGATGAATGGGCGACTATCTATATATTTTTGGCCTCTGCTGTTTTATTATCTTCATCAAACTGCTGGTGATATTCATCTTCTGGTCGAACCAGTCCCCCCAGATCTTATGCTGTTCCTGCCTTTACAGGTACACCTTCCAATCTGGCTTTTCCTCTCATCTGATGAAAATGCAATTCATATTTTAGACCTAAATACAGACTTGGCCTTAGCGCTTACCAAGGATCCACGGGTAGTCTCAAGATCGGAGAGTTCTAAGTCTTGATTTCATGCTTCCTCTTAATAACTATGATGCTCACTTGGCATCATTTGCATATCTGATGAGGAGGCCTCCTAGGTCCTGAGCAAATCCCTGATTAAAATGTTTACTAGGGCAGAACCGAACACGGAAGGTCCTTGGTGGACCCATGGGTCTCGAACACAAGACTCCTTCTAGGTGCAAAAAGAACTATCCATCACATCCCAAGGTTCAACCAGCTGGAGAGTCACCTGAGGTTGTCGGCATGAAGGAAATACATCATTGTCTTTTTTTATTCCTTTTCCGGCCATGCCTGTGACATGAGGGAGTTCCCCGGCTAGTGGTCGAATCAGAGCTGCAACTTCTGGGCTATGCCTCAGCCGCAACAAAGGATCCTTAACCCACTGACTGAGGCCGGGGATGGAACCTGCATCCTCATGGACGCTATGCTGGTTTTTTGACCCACTGAGCCACAACGGGAACTCCACGTCATCGTCTTAATCCATGGACATACAGAGATGCTTCCTCAGTTATCCAGCAGAAGCCAAGAGATCCTGGTACCCTAATGTGCTTTGTTGGCCCCGTGAATTTTTTTTAATTTGGCTTTTTTGTTTGTTTGTTTTTTAGGGCTGCACCTGCGACATCGGGAAGTTCTCAGGCTAGGGGTTGAATCGGAGCTGCAGCTGCTGGCCACAGCCACAGCTGATCCGAGACACATCTGTGACCCACACTGCAGCTTGTGCCAATGCTGGATCCTTAACCCTCTGAGCGAGGCCAGGGATCGAACCGCATCCTCACGGATGCTAGGTGGGTACTTAACCTGCTGAGCTACAACAGGAACTCCACAATTTGACATTTTTTAATGTGGGAAATTTCACAAAGCGGTCTCCATGTCTAGCTTTCCAAAAAGCACCCCCCACACACACCCCCGCCAACACCGGTACCATGGGGCTCATGTCACCAAATTGCAGCCACCAGCCTGAGCTCATTCTTGAGAGAAAATACCCTCCAGTTGGCCACAATCCACATCTGGAGTCCTCACTGATCTGCCCAGACCTCACCAGCATGGGAACTCACAAGCCCTGGTCTTTAGCCCACTTCCCATATGCTAAAGTGACTGTTCATTACTGTGGCTCTGGTGTAGGCTGGCAGATGTAGCTCTGATTCGACCCCTAGCCTGAGCACCTCCATATGTCATGGGTACGGCCCTAAAAAGACCAAAAAAAAAAAAAATTTCAACTGTCAAAGGCTTGGAAGTTCCCCAGGATCAGAGTTCCATGTGTGTACCTGCAACAAGGCTCGAGCAGGAGAGCAAAGGGCCTCAACCTGAATATTCCCAGTATCAAAAGGCCCCGAGAAACGATCATGCTAAGTGAAGTCTGCCATATAATGAGACACCAACATCCGATGCTTTCACGGACATGGGGCATCTGAAAAAAGGACGCAAGGAACTTCTTTGCAGAACCGATACTTTGAAAAACGTATGGTCTCCAAAGAAGACAGTTTGGGGTGGGGGGAGGGGGATGCGCTGGGGTCGTGGGATGGAAATCCTATAAAATTGGATTGTGAGGATCACTGTACAACTATAAATGTAATAAATTCATTGCGTAATAATAATAATAATAATGTCCATAGTACCGCAGAATTCACTCTGCCTTTTTTTTTGGGGGGGGGGTCTTTTTGCCTTTTCTTGGGCCGCTCCTGTGGCATATGGAGGTTCCCAGGCTAGGGGTTGAATCGGAGCTGTAGCCACTGGCCTACACCAGAGCCACAGCAACGCGGGATCCGAACCGTGTCTGCAACCTACACCACAGCTCACGGCAACGCCGGATCCTTCACCCCCTGAGCAAGGCCAGGGATCGAACCTGCAACCTCATGGTTCCTAGTCGGATTCGTTAACCACTGAGCCACGACGGGAACTCCTCACTCTTGTCTTTTATAACAGAACCAATCATTCGTGTCTGTTTTCATGAGTGGGTAACATGTCCCCCTCAACCTCCCTTCTTCTCCATCTGACTGGGTCTTCTCCTCTGGCATCACACTGGAAACAATGACAACGTCTTCCAGGTGCCAGGGTGCCAAGTTTTTCAACTTTGCCTCTTGTCTCCCCCTGGTTGGGTGAGTCTTTTCTTTAATCACTTCGGTTCCTTCGGTTTTTTTTCAGGGGGCATGGTTTCCAGTCCCTGCCTATCAGCCTGATCCCCTACTCTTACCCCCATGAATGGGTGGCAGCCTTCAAAGGGCAGCTGACATCAAGAGGCAAACGGAGCAGACACTTAGAAACAAGTGCAAAAGGCATCTCTCTGGGAGGTGAGGACCTCCTGCCAGGAATTATCAAGGAGTCTCAAGGTTGGAAGGAACCTCAGGAATCCCCTGGCCCTTTCTAAGATACAGGAGAAGACATCCAGGGTGCTGGGAAAATCAAATGGGATTCACTCTCCTCCAGGGGATACAGAAGACACAGCAGATAGACTTGGACTGCACAGGACATTGTGACACCCGCCAGAGAGTTCCAAGGGCAGGGTCAACCTCCACCATGGCCTCAAAGAGTTCTTTTTCTGCCCCAAGAAACAGGGGACGTGGAAATTTTTTTTTCTTTTTTTGGCTAGGCAAAACCTTACTTTAAATGTAACAGAAGGTGGAAAACCACTGCAAGACGCCTCTGTTTGGAATGATGCTTCACCTGGGAACCAATTATCACCAGGAAGAGTGTTCGAGAATTAGGGAAACTAACCTTTTCTAATCCGCTGTCTAGCAGACACCTCTCAGCAGCCAATCAATATCGGCTGCAGTGGAAGGGCACCCGAGGTCTCTCGCTTCGCCTTCACATCAGTAATTAAAGCCAGTTTAATGAGACTGCCCAGGAGCTGGGTGTCTGAGCGCACGAGGGGGAGACGGCAGCATTGAGTGAGAGCGAGCTGGTGGGTGTGAATCACCCTGAAACTCTCTGGCAAAAGTGGGATGAGATGCTGGGGAAACAGGCCTCTGAATAAACAGAAAAGGCTCTTGATGGCCTGCCGTCCTTGACAGCCGAGGGAAGGAGAACTTGAAAAAGATCCACGTTATTGTCTGAGATTATTCCCCACCCCCCAGCCCAGCCCTGTTCCCATCTTGGCAGAAAACGCAGCTCTGAAAGCTCCTCGTCCCTCTGTGGAGTGGTGGAAAGAACCTAGATTTATTTTATTTTATATAATTTTTGGCTTTATAGGGCCACACCCACAGCATATGGAGGTTCCCAGGCTAGGGGTCGAATCAGAGCTGCAGCTGCCGGCCTACACCACAGCCACAGCAATGCAGGATCCGAGCCACATCTGCAGCCTACACCACAGCTCACGGCAACGCCAGATCCTTAACCTGCTGAGCAAAGCCAGGGATCGAACCTGCTTCCTCCTCATGGATATTAGTTGGGTTTCTGTCCACTAAGCCATGAGAGGAACTCCGCATAGAGCCGAGATTTAGAAACCGGATTTAAACTGAATTTAAAGGCCACTTCTGCCACTTAGAAGCGGTGCTATCTTGAACGAGCCCTGCTTCACTTTCTCGGCCGCCTCTTCTGTCGAATGGGATAATAACAACACGGGCCTCTCTGAAGGATTTCCTGGGGGATACGTGGGCTCATGCATTTAAAGTGCCAAGCACGTGGAGCGCCCTCGGAGGATCCGGCTTGTCTCTGTGGAGGCGCCAGTTCGATCCCTGGCCCGTCACAGTGGGTTAAGGATTTGTGTTGCTATAGCTGTGGCCTAAGTTGCAGCTCCGGCTCAGATTCCGTCCCTGGCTTGGGAGCTTCCCTATGCCGCAGGTATGGTGGAAAAAGGGAAGAAAATAAAAATAAAAACAAAATGCCAAGTGTAGTGATTGCCTCCCAGCGAGCATTTAACCCATCAGGTAAGGGGATCAGCTATTGCTTTCCCTCTGTGTCAAGCGCGGTGCCTGGCTCCCGGGAAGCATTTAAAGCCATCACGTACAGGGATCAGCTACTGTTTTCCCTTCTTGTCTCAGGCTTCTCATCCAGGAAATGGGAGGAATAACATCCCACAGAAGGATGCTGTTAGGTTGATGAGAGCCTTCACTAAGCCCAGCAAGGAGCAGCCACGAAAGCCGGCAACTCCTAACTCCTTTTCTGGACTAAAAACTGCAGACGGAACATCAGCAAAGCGGGATCAGGCAGCAAACGGCTTTACAGAGGGTCGGTGTTGCAATGTGGGGGGGTGGGAGTGGGGGCGAGATCAAGGGCACGTCACTTCAATGCAGTGTTTTGCTCTGTTTCTTTCCAAAACCTCTCCTCGAGGGAAAAGCAGCCTTTGGAAACCGAGTCCCATCTCATTGAATTGTCTCCCCATCATCTGCCCATTGGAAGCCGTGAGACAGCCTCTGCCATGACATCTCTTGGACATGGGGAACCCTGAAGGCAGAGAGGCAGCCCCCAGACAGAACCACATGGCTTGCGACACGTCCCACATAAATTACCTCTGGGCCCTGAGCGAAACAAAAGAACTGAAAATCAGCCTGCGTTTTAACGGCATCTCCCTTTCAGTGGCACCCGTTCCCACCAAACAGAATCTATCTGCATTCGCCTGGACCAGACGCATCCTGGTGATGGAAGAGCAGCGATTTCTCATCTCCATTCTACCTAATGAAGTCCGTCACATTTTATGGCCAAATGGCCCTGGTAATGCCTCTGTAACTGCCCATGGAAGGTGCTTTGGCTTGCGGGGAATAAAGGGCGAATCTGAATTTCACCCAGATAAACTCATGACTGGGTCAATACATCGGATGGTTATCGTGGCTGCCCTGCACTTTATCTAGTTTTAGGCCTTGTTTCTGCAAGGAAATAAAAATACAAATGACCTGAGTGCCTAAAAGCCACAGGCCTGAGGGAGAGGAAGAGCGTTGGGGAACCGTTTTCTGGAAACGTGAGGAGCACAGGGGGCCAGGCCTTCGCTGTTGGTAGCAAAAATGTAGTAGGGATTCAATGGGGGCAACAGAAGGAAAGAAAAAATCACTTATTCCGGCACCAACTTGGCCTTTTTCTCCACCATGGGTGATATTCCATTCACAAGGGTTTAAACAAGTGATGAGCTTCATTTCACAGCAGTGGAAACTGAGGAGCAGCAGTAGAAGGGGGCTTTTTCCAGGTCACGGGGGGATTTTGGACCTTAGATGGGAACCGTGGTTCTGGGTCCCTCTCCTCCCAAATACGTGGGACAGTCCCCTTCCCTGGTCCTTTGGGGGTTAGGTGTGATCTGTGACTCATTTCGGACCCTGTTGAGGGAGCAAAGGAAAGAGTGTCACCTCCATGAGAAGCTTCAACCGTCAGTGTACAATTCACAACTCTCTCTCTCTGCTGGGACCAAACCCAAATACCAGAATGGTGCAACCTGGACTTTCTACCTCCTTCTTTATTAGCATCTTAGATGGATTTTCTGAAGTGCTGCCCCCAGTGGACAGTCTGGGCATCTACAGCCATGGAATACTGGGAATATCCTACCATGTGCTGAAAAGAGATGGGAGTTCCTTTTGTGGCGCAGTGGAAATGAATCCGACTAATCACCATGAGGTTCCGGGTTCAATCCCTGGCCTCGCTCAGCAGGTTAAGGATCTGGTGTTGCCAGGGGCTGTGGTCGCAGATGCAGCTGGGATCCAGCATTGCTATAGCTGGGTCCTGAGCGGCTGTGGCTCTAATTCATCCCCTAGCCTTGGGACCTCTATATGCAGTGGGTGTGGCCCTAAAAAGCAAAAATGAAACCTCAGCCAAATATAGGGACCTTTAGACCTCAAAGTTGCCCTTTTGACTTTCCGACCAGCGCTGCTTTTTCTCTCTCACCTGGCCTATGAATCTCCCGTTTCCAAACAGACCAAATACCTTCAATGATTTTTGACCCAGCAGCAAGTACTCCCACAGGGATTTCATCAGCATTTTATTCTCAGAATCATCAAAGAATTTAGTGCTGTAATGCTGGAGGCAAACGTCCTTCCGTTTTAGCTCTGCATCCTCGTCCTTTGCGGATCTAGTTCTATGGGCTGAGTCAGGGCATCCGTGCTGGGGAGCTGCTGACGTGTGGGAGGGGACGATGGGGTGGGGTGACGTGGTGTGATCTCTGGGCAGGATTTAAGGAATGCTCTTGAAAATGGGCAGACTTGTGGTTGCCAAGTGGGAAGGGAGAGGGAGTGGGATGGATGGGGAGTTTGGGGTTGGTAGATGCAAACCTGGGTCCTGAGCAAGCAGACAGGAGCAGAGCTCCAGCCAAACCGTGATGGGCACGAGCGAAACCGAGAACAAACGCTTTGCCATCTCACGCCCCTGGGATCCGGGTACTGCTTGTTGCTGAACCACACCTGAGCCCATCCTGACTCTCAGCTCCTGTGTTGAGCTCTTCCCTCCACTGACAAAGTCAGAAATTGAGCTCAGGTCTCCCAGATCCAAGTCTCCAATTGTTCTTTGGCCCGCCTTCTGCCATGAGGATTGCCTTCATTTGTTTTACCCCTGTTTGTAGAATACGAAATTAAATTAAATTTGGAGTAAGTCACTTGTCTGAAGGCACAGTGCTGACGAGTAGCCTTATGATGTCTGTTTTAGGATCAGAGCCCCTCTGAGCACCCTCTCCTTTGATTCCTTGTCCTCGCCACTCACCCCTCTCCCCACCCCCTGCACCCGGAAATCCTTCGTCCAGGAATTAGCTGCACCCTCTGTGGAGTCGGATGCAAATGCAACTTCGCCTAAGCATCTCATCTCTCTGAGTCTTCATTTCTTCATCTATACAAAGGGTGGCAATCATAAGGCACCCACCTCATGGGGTAATTGCATAATGTGCAAAAGTGCTCGACGCCCGCCATTCAGGACATGCATTAAGCGCCCAATATATTCTCACCCTCACTCCCCTTCATTCAACAGTACTTTGGGACTCAGAAGATGCCAGCTTTCCTTGGGCATGGCTACTGCCAGCTCAGTTCTCCCACTGTGTCCACCAGCCTGTCCTGCTGAGATGCCAGGAAGCCTGTCCCTCAACCTCAACAGTGCAGGGGGAGGGACCCTGCTTGCAGTGGGTTCCCTGAGGTGGATCCATGGGCAGGTGGCTTCTGGCCTTGGGCCACGACTGCCCAAACTTTTTATCCTCCAGGGCTCACTCAGCTACACAAACTATAATCAATTGTCTTAACCCTGTTATTATTACTTTGGATGTCCAAGAACTCACATTCCTTTTTCTTCCATTTTCACTAAATATCAGTCCAGTGCCTACCAGGTGCCAAGGCATGGTGCTAGGTGGCTAGAATATAAATGCGATTCAGACACAGCCCCCCTGGGATTGACAGATAGCAAGGGAGAGAGACATAGAGAGAGAAAAAAATGTAGAGAGGAGCCAATCTAAAACACTGATCAGGAGTTCCCGTCATAGCTCAGTGGTTAACGAATCCGACTAGGAACCATGAGGTGGTGGGTTCGGTCCCTGCCCTTGCTCAGTGGGTGAAGGATCCGGCGTTGCCGTGAGCTGTGGTGTAGGTTGCAGACGCAGCTCGGATCCCGAGTTGCTGTGGCTCTGGTGTAGGCCGGTGGCTACATCTCCGATTGGACCCCTAGCTTGGGAACCTCCATATGCCGCGGGAGCAGCCCAAAGAAATAGCAAAAAGACAAAAAAATTTAAAAATTAAAAAAAATAAATAAAACACTGATCAGTGTCTATGATAGAGGATGTATGAGGCGTCCTGGGGGCACAGGGCTTTTATGCGACAAAAATTGACTGAGCACCTACCTCTTCTGCATATGACATTTTGTCCACCACTGAAAGCACAGTGCTGGAAAGGCCAGGAACTCTTCATTCTCCCGTGGGGTTTAGAAGCGGCTCTCTGCACCAGGTCTATTCTCCCTGTTGACTCTCTATGGCCAGTCTGATGGCTTAGGCATGACTGACTCCACTCTCTGAATCCTAGGATGCTTCTGGCATCAAGACTTGGCCAGGGGGAGCCTGGTGACAGTTCCTGGTTCAGGAGCGGGGGTATCAAATATCCATGGAGGGCGTGACAAAGAGGTCATCTCAGCTTACTGGGCTTCCTACACTGCTAGGATGTAAGCCTGGGGAAACCAATGTATCTTTGTCAATGTTTAGAGAGGATCAGGCTGAGGATGAAACCAGCAAGCCAGGAAAAGGAAGACAAGAGATGGAGAAAGGAAGATTTCTCTCAGTATTCTCTCAGCCACAGTCCTGCTGAACTACTGGATCCAGCCATACCTGAAGACACTATTATACCTTGATTTTAGAGTTAATTGAACTTTTTTTTTTTTTTTGCTTCAGCCAGTTTGAAGGGCTTTCTGTCCCTTGCAAATCCTTCATTTCATTCTAAGACAAGAGGCAAGAGGAAGAGGAAGTAGAAATTTCTTTGACGAGACCACAGCATTTCCCAGCCCAGGACTTTACAGATCTCAGAGCGACATTTTACAAAAGTGTTTCTCTAGCAAATGGTTAAGGATAGGAGTGGCTGGCGTTTAGACAGGGCTGACCCAGAGAGGTCTGTGCCAAGTAAAAGCTCCACCCCAGACTCATCTAGAAAAACTGACATTTTTTTAGGCAAGATCACTGCCACTTGGCTTTGCAAAGGTCAGCAAACAGAGGCAGACTCCTGCCTGCTCCTTGTCGGACAAGCGGGCCACAGCTATTTCATTTGTCCCTTCGCTGGTGTTAGATGGGCACCCTGGCCAAGCCTTGAGATGTCAGTGCGGAAAACTGAGCTTTCCAGCCCTTCCTTGGATTCGGGTTCAAGTCTCCCAAAACTAGTGACCTCGGGGACAGAACAGTCACTCCACACTCATCTTGTCTTGCCTTTGGTTTTCACCTGGGGCAAGGGGTCCAGGCAAGAGGGCATTACAGGGGGTGGGCTGGGGTCTGAGATTAGAAGGCAAGAGACCTGGGGGGGGTAGTCCTGGCTCCTCTGAGGTGCCCTTGAAGATGACCTTCGACCTTCCGGAGCCAGTTTCCTCATCTGTCATCTGCCAAACTAGGTTGCTTGCTCCACCTGCTCCCTTTCCCGCTTTTCTCCACTTGGTTCCTACTTTCATGACTTCTCTGAGTTTCACCAAACTCACACAATATAAATACTCCACCATGCCCACTGCCACTGCAGCAGCATCTTTTTAAATTTTTTTTTGTGTGTGTGTGCGTCTTTTTGCCTTTTTCTAGGGCTGCTCCTGTGGCATATGGAGGTTGCCAGGCTAGGGGTGCAATCGGAGCTGCAGCTGCCAGCCTACACCACAGCCACAGTAACGTGGGATCCAAGCCACATCCGCGACCTACACCACAGCTCACAGCAACGCCGGATCCTTAACCCAGTGAGCGAGGCCAGGAATCGAACCCGCAACCTCGCGGTTCCTAGTCAGATTTGTTAACCCCTGAGCCACGATGGGAACTCCTGAATTTTTTTTCATTGACGTATAGTTGGTTTACAATGTTGTGTTAGTTTCTGGTGCACAGAAAATGATTCAGTTATATATATATATAATTTTATGTATATATATGTGTATGGTATGTATATGTATTTATTATTACTATACACACACACATATATACACACACATATATATATATTTAAGATTCTTTCCCTGTATAGGTTATTACAGAATGTTGAGTATAGTTCCCTGTGCTACACCGTAGGACCTTGCTGATGATCTATTTTACATATAATACTGTGTATCCGTTAACCCCAAATTCCTAATTTATCCCTCACCCCAGCCTTTTCCGCTTTGGTAACCGTAAGTTTGTTTTCTATGCCCTCGAGTCTGTTTCTGTGTGATACCTCAGTTCATGTGTGTGCTATTTTAGAGTCCGCGTATAAGTGAGATCACATGGCCTTTGTTTTTCTCCATCTGACTTGCTTCCCGTAGGGGAATGATCTCTAAGTCCTTCCATGCCATGCAGAGACACCCCAGGCTTAACATTCTCAGGTGCATGCATGGGGTCCAGCAGAAGAGGGACTAGATGGACTCTTTTTTTTTTTTTCCTATTTTTTTTTTCCTATTTCCCTGCAGCATATGGTGTTCCTGAGCCAGGGATCAGATCTGAGCCACGAGCCACAGGTCAGACCTACACCATAGTTGTAGCGATGCTTGCTTCTTGAACCCACTGTCCAGGTGCATCCTGGGTCTGCAGATCTGCCACAGATCCCATTGCACCACGGCGGGAACTCTGAGATGGATTCCTGGAACTGGAGAAGGCTCACCCCCTGCCTGGGCCCTGAGGAACCTCAAAGGGAGCATTCCTCACAGCCACATGGGCCACATGAGGTGAGTGAGAGCATAATGGTTGGGATTCTGGGATTCTGGACCCAGAATCTTTGCAAGAGTAAGAAGAAGGACAATTACTGCCCAAGGAGCAGTCTACAGTGATCAGAGAAATAGGCCTGAGCTTATTCAGGGCTCCATGTTGGGGCCAAGTAAAAGAAGCTAGCTGGATGGTGGTGGCTGGTGTACGGTTTGCAGATGTGCTTATTCTTATTCAAAACTCTCCTCTTTAGACTTCTGCATCTACATTGCAATAGTCTTGTTTGTGAGTTTTGGGTTTGATTTGGGCTGGCCCCGGTTAAGAGGGATTCCTTTGATCTGAAAATGGGGGTCCTTTGAGGTCTCTTTACAAATTAGCAAAATGAAGTCTGTGGGGGCCTTTCTCATGCTTTAGAATGGGAGCTTTATGGTAAGCTGGTAATTTTTTTTTCGGGGGGGGGGGTATCCACCAAGGAGGCTGAAATTTGCCTAAAGCCTCACTTTGCAAGACAAACACCTGCTTTCCCGATGGTTTGTGATCCATGGGCAACACGGTATGGGGTGGCAAATGGGGTTGCTGCAATTTTTTTAAGACACAGGGTCCTGCAGAGCCAAGTGAAGCTCTGAAAATGGGTGAGGAAAGGGCGCCGCCCTGCCGCCAAGTGTGTATTTGCAGGCAGACATCCCGGTGTCCAGGGGAGACTCTAGCTGGACACTGACACCCCATGTGGAAAGCAGGAAACAGCAGCGAAAGCATCCATAACCCTCAAGGTCACGGCAAGGAAAAAGGGCAACTTTTTTCAGAGCTCCAGGGATCCCACTGGATGGGGCCCAAGCACCAAAGTCACAGGTTTCAAATTGGCCCATGGCCCGCACCTGGCCAGCAAATAGCATCTATTCCGTGTCTACTTGTTTCTAATTGGCCAAGCAGGATAAAGGCTTGGTCTCCCCTGTCCAATCCTATCCTCAGCACCTAAAGCTGTATCCTCAATAAACAATCACCAAATGGATGGATAAATGGATCCTGGAAATTGAGTGATTTTTCCCATAAACATCCAGATGTACAGCTGCTTTTGAAAAATTAGAAAACTAGGAAGCGGGGGCTGTGTAGCAACTGTACCCTGAAGACAGAAGCTACTCCCTTCCCTTCCTCCATTTGACCACAGTCCTCACCACTCCCTATTGTCTCATACTGTTCATGTCTACACATCACTGCCAGCGGGTAAGCGTTTTATGCTTGCTGACCTAAGCCACTGTGAGAATTTTCCAGGTTAAAGCAACTCTAGTCCCTGAAGAGGGTACAGTCAGAGAACCCAGCGTATCACTGGCTTTGCTAGCCCCATAAGCATCCCTCTTGAGAAAGCTGGGCCTCACTTCTGCCAGGATCTGTGAACCACAGGAGGTCAAAATGTCACAAACCCATCCCGTATCTTGTTCTTCTTTTGCTTCCAACATTTCCAAAACTGGGAACTGGGATCATTGCAAATTCAAAAGAATCCAGCTACTTTTTAAATTTTTTTTTTATTATTTTATTATTTTATTTATTTATTTTTTAAATCTTTTTCGAGCCACATCCGTGGCCTATAGAGGTTCCCAGGCTAGGGGTCTAATCGGAGCTGTAGCCGCAGGCCTACGCCACAGCCACAGCAAATTGGGATCTGAGCCACAGCTCATGACAACGCCAGATCCTGAACCCACTGAGCGAGGCCAAGGATCGAACCTGCAATGTCATGGTTCCTAGTTGGATTTGTTTCCACTACACCATGAACAGAATTCCCCAAAAGAATCCAGCTCAGTTTAGTTTTGTTTTTTGTTTTTTTTTTTCTTAGTAACCTCACAGGCAGTTTTTTTCTTTCTTTCTTTTTTTTTTTTTCCTAAAATGCTTTCCAAATGCTAAGTTCATTATTACTACCTCACATTGCACTGGGCCTTTGCCTTCCAGGCATCAGTGTGGCAGGGAAAGATGCAATTGGTGTAGCTGATCAGGAAAATCAAAGAGCTTCACACTAAATTAGTCAAGGACCTTAAACTAGTCCGAATGACCCCACTCATCTTGGAGGGACCCCAAAGTGAATGCAAAAGGTAGGGGGGCACGCACTCACCAAATCACAATTAACGCCTAAAAGGTACAGACCTATGGGGATCCCAGTAAATCCATTAGGTATGGTTCTTGGGAATACACTATCAGCAGCTGGGAAGCACAGCAGTTTGGGGCTGAAGTATATGGATTTCTTGGTTAACGAGATCCAGGTTTGAGGTTTGGCTCTGTCACTGACTATCTGCAAGTTCTGAGCTTCGGCTTCAGTCTCCACATCTGTCAATGCCCATAAGACGAGAAAGTACATTTTCTGGAGTTCCCGTCCATGGCGCAGGGGTTAACGAATCCAACTAGGAACCATGAGGTTGCAGGTTCGATCCCTGGCTTCGCTCAGTGGGTGAAGGATCCGGCATTGCCATGAGCTGTGGTGTAGGTCACAGTCGCAGCTTGGATCTGACATTGCTGTGACTGTGGTGCAGGCTGGCATCTACAGCTCCGATTAGACCTCTAGCCTGGGAATCTCCATATGCTGTGGGAGCAGTCCTCGAAAAAAGGCAAAAAGACAAAAAAAAAAAAAAAAAAGTAAATCTTCAATGGATGTGAAGGTCAATAAGGATGGTGAGGTTTCATTAGTAATATAAAGACCTAGCAGAACTTCTGGCACCCTGGAAATGCCAGGGCAACATTAGCTACACTCTTCTAAAAGAGCAATGGCATCGACGTTTGCCCCGGATCAAGCAATAAACTGAATTCATGCCTGTGATCAGTCCTATATAGACTGTTTTGCTTCATCGATCGTTTGCAGTCGTTCTGTTCAACCTGCAGGGTAAGAAAGTGACCTGTATATTTACACTCAAGGTGGAGAAACACACACGGAGACAACAACAAACAGCAGGTCATTTTACAAATGCATCCAAAGGATGCTAGGAGCCTAGAAGATGAAGGTACTCTGCCAGGAAGAGTCTAAAAGTTCTCCTAGGAGTTCCCATCGCGGCGCAGCGGAAAAGAATCTGACTAGGAATCATGAGGCTGCAGGTTCGATCCCTGGCCTCAATCAGCGGATTAAGGATCCAGCATTGCCGTGAGCTGTGGTGTAGGTGGCAGACAGGGCTCAGATCCCGTGTTGCTGTGGCTGTGGCATAGACAGGCGGCTACAGATCCGATTCGACCCCTAGCCTGGGAACCTCCATATGCCGCAGGTGCGTCCCTTAAAAGATAAAAAGACAAAAAATTTTAAAAAAAAGTTCTTGGAGAGGCAAATTTACAGAGACAGAGAGATTCTGTCAAAGTGGTTGCTTGGGGTTGGGGGGGTGAACTGGGGAGTGATTACAAAGGGGCGTAAAAGATCTTTTGGGGGAGAATGAAGTGTTCTAAACTGGACTGTGGTGATGATGCAACTATGTGAATTTGCTAAAAATCATTGCATTGCACATTCAAGTCAATTTTAGTAATTGAATCTCGATACAGTGCGGTTTTTTGTTTGTTTGTTTGTCTGCTTGTTCATTTTTGCGGCACATGGAAGTTCCCAGGCTAAGGGATGAATCAGGGCTACGGCTGCTGGTCTGCACCACAGCCACAGCAAAGTTGGATCTGAGCTGCG
Source organism: Sus scrofa (assembly GCF_054392235.1). Lineage (NCBI taxonomy): Eukaryota > Metazoa > Chordata > Mammalia > Artiodactyla > Suidae > Sus > Sus scrofa. Next base: position 20,650,088 of record NC_139385.1, read on the forward strand.
TCTGTGATCTACTCCACAGCTCATGGCAACGCCAGACCCTAAATCCACTGAGCAAGGCCAGGGATCAAACCTGTATCCTCATAGATACTAGGTGGGTTCATTACTGCTGAACCACAATAGGAGCTCCCTGTTCTGTTTTGTTTTTGTTTTCTCTCTTTTTTTTTTTTTTTAAAAAAAAAAAGAGTTTACAGAGGCGGTGCCATTTAAGCTAAGCCTGCAGGATGGGTAAGATTCACTGTATAGAGAGGATGTGTTTTTTTTCCCCAAGTCCTGACATAGAAGCAAAGGCAGAGAGCGGGCAGAGCTTAGCTGATCAGAGACCACCAGTATCACGGCAGGTGGAGGAAGAGGCTGGTGAAAAGGCAGGTTGAAGCATTTCTACCCCGTGATGAACTGGGGGGCAGGGGCGCCCCAGGACCCAGTTGTATCTCCCCACCCTCTCTAAAGCCTGCCCTCCTCCGCTGTTTCACCTTCTCTCTCCTGCTCTAACAGTGGGCTTTGACTTTGCAAAAAAAAAAAAAAAAGTCTGCACACACTGATTGAAACCAGAAATCCCCTCCTAGGACCTGAGAGCAGAGCACAAAGTGTTTGATTTCTCTGTCGTTCCCCCCATGGAGGCTTCCCCTTCACTGGTACTTAGAGGATTTGTAGCGTCTTTGCGGAACCAGCACAAGAGGTGACTCTGCTTAATCCCCAGATCTTCAGAGTTTGGGCTGCTCTCGGTTTATGTTTCAAGAGCTCCACGGTGTCATCTGTGACAATGAGCCCCGAGCTCTCCGTGCAGGGAGCAAGCTGGGAGAAATTGGTGCTCAGAAAGCTTTTAAAGATGAGAAAGCTGAGGCGACAGCAGCACTCTCCAAGATTTTTACCCAAGCCACAGTTTCCCTGCTGGCATGTCTCCTCTGCCCCCTTAGCAAATGGGGTTAGAGTTCCCGATCCCACCCTCCTGATCTACGGTGACTGGATCTCTGATCCCAGCCAGGCCACTCATGTGATCGCTTTGAAGCATTTAGAATGGAACTGAGGGACATTCATTGTGCTGGGCGGGTCAATGAACCTGCACCCATATCGAATTGAGATGGATGGAGTTAACCTTTTCCCTCCATCCTAACAGCTGTCTATATCCCAGGTCTCATCCTCTCTGAGGTTGGGTTCGCTTCATTACCTCCTTGGGATTTAGTTCATGTTCGGTATGCTTCTAGAAAATTCCTCCATCTGGCTGACACAAATCGGAGGCGCATTCCTTCCACCTGTAACCACACTGTCCTAACTGAGTCAGAGAGCGGTTTGCCCAAATCCCAATGCGAAAGCCACAGCAGAGTCCTTCTCTCCCACCAAACCAGGCATCCTGAGGTTCATTTACCCAGGATGGCAGATGTCAGCTGCTCATCAGTTCCGGCACCTACATAGCATGCACGTGATTGCTTTCCAGAAGCGAATCCACTTCCAGTCCAGCCTGAGAGGGAACTGCATTTTATAAGAGAAGGACAAATTGTAGTGTGGAAATGACAAATAGAAACACAAGCCAGGAGAGGCGAGGAGGGGTTACAGTCACTGGACTTCACAGCCACTGCAACAGTTCTGGTTTGGCTTCAAAAATGGGTCACCAGGAGTTCCCGACGTGGCGCAGTGGTTAACGAATCCGACTAGGAACCATGAGGTTGCGGGTTCGGTCTCTGCCCTTGCTCAGTGGGTTAAGGATCCGGCGTTGCCGTGAGCTGTGGTGTAGGTTGCAGACGCGGCTCGGATCCCGCGTTGCTGTGGCTCTGGTGTAGGCTGGTGGCTACAGCTCTGATTAGACCCCTAGCCTGGGAATCTCCATATGCCGCGGAAGCAACCCAAGAAATAAAAAAGGGTCAAAAAAAAAGACCAAAGAAATAAAAAAGGGTCAAAAAAAAAGACAAAAAAAAAAAAGGGTCACCACATATAAAACACAGAAGAGTGCCGAGCACAAAGCAAGCGCTAGTTACCCTTAAAGACTTGTTACTATCCTGCAGGTAATGGGAAGCCTGTGAACAGTTGTTAGCCGAGGTAATATCACTTTTAGGTATTGAAGGTCCCCTGGATGCAGGGTGGAGAGTGAAGCAGTCAAGAGCCTCAGAGGATCGAGGAGATGGGTGGAAGGCTGTGGCCGATCCTCAAAATGGGAAATGACAGTATCTTTAACTAGAGTGGTGTCTGTCCGCAGATAGAGAAGCCAATAGACCAGGGCGATGCTGAAGGGGCGAAATTGACAGGACCAAGTAACAGACTATTTGGACTAAAAACCGCAAGCATCTCAGAGATGACGCCTCTGATTTTGGACTGAACACCTAGATGGCTGATCACGTCGTTTAACTGAGACAGGCACGAGGAGAAAACTAAGTTGTGTAGGGAGGCGATTAAGTTCCGTCTTTGGGGACTCTGAATGTGACATGAATGCGAAACAGCCAAGTGAAGATGTCAAGTAAGCATCTGGGTATTGATGACCGAAGCTCAGAGGGGAATCCGAAAAAGGAAACATTCTGAGTCAGTGTTGTTGCAAAGCAGAAGCCATGAGTACGGATGAGATGCTCCAATGCAAGCTCTTGGGGTCACATTCCAGAGAAATCCAATGGGATCTACCTAAGCATGATGGATGCTGCAGCCCACGGAGCACCCTCCCCCAATGCCGCCACCCCCAACTCAATGAATATTTACTTATTGAATAAACAAATCAATCAATCCATTCATGAACGGGACTGAGAGCTCGAGCTACTTATCAGATCCTTCCATGGAGGCAGCGAGAGGGAACTAGGTTCTGGAACCCAATTTTTGTCTTCCCGGTTTTATGGAGAAACCATGGGCATGCATCCCTATATATGTTTAAGGCATACAGCATGATGGTTTGATGTGCATGTACTGTGTGTGCAATGATCACCGTGACAGGTTCAGCTCACATCCATCATCCCATATAGATACAAGGAAAAGAAAAAGACATTTTCTCTCTGTGATGAGAACTCTTAGGATTTACTCTCATAATCACCTTCTTATATATCATACCACAGTGACAGCAGCAGTCATCAGATTAGGTAGCACATCCCTGTTACTTTCGTAGAACTGAGAGTTTGTACCTTCTGACCACCTGCCTCCAACCCCCACCCCAATTCTGGTGACACGTCTGATACCTTTTTCCACAAGGTGTTGTTGCTTTTTTTTTTTTTTTTTTTAAATATTCCACGTATAAGTCACATCATACAGTATTTGTCTTTCTCTATCGGACTTATTTCGCTTAGCAGAATGCCTTCAAGATCCATCCCTGTTGTCTTAAATGGTAGGACTTCTTCCTCATGTTATGGCTGCGTAATATTCCATTATAGCCATATACCCTATCTTCTTTATCCCTTCATTTGCCAATGGACAGCTAGGTTGGTTCACGCCTCCACTACCGTAAATAATGCAGGGATGAATATGAGAGTGCAAACGTCTTTTGAAGTTACTGGTTCCATTTCCCTTGGATATATTCCCAGACATGGAACTGCAGGATCATACGGTAGTTCTATTTTTAACGTTCTGAGGATCCTCCATACTGTTTTTTCCATAGTGGCTTGTAGCTGTACCTGCACACAACTTTCCTTCCCGAATTCTAGGCTCTCCTTGACTATCATTCATATATAGAGATGGATATGAATACTCACATATTTCAGAATAAACACAGAGCCAGACATGGCAGGTAAATAAAACACGTCTGAAGCCTCATTCCAAAAGCAAGAACCAAAAAAACACCCCAAACCGGATTTCACTGCAGAAATCTATGCATTACTATTCTTCCAACATATCAGCCTCTTTTACAGATGCCTAGGTTTCAGGCAGCAGAATTCTAGAAGAGTCAAGCCCTGAGCTTTGCAGCATGACCACAGGAAAATAGAGAAGAATCAGGCAAGCTTGACTGAGAGGAGACATTTCATAACTTTGTTTCATACAGATACAGAATGTGCCTGGAGTACCGGATCTTCCAGTAACATCAGCTCAAAAAGCTCTCAAAACACCCTGCCACCTCCTCAAAAGAAATTCCAGGAGTTCCCGTCGTGGCGCAGCGGTTAACGAATCCGACTAGGAACCATGAGGTTGCGGGTTCGGTCTCTGCCCTTGCTCAGTGGGTTAAGGATCCGGCGTTGCCGTGAGCTGTGGTGTAGGTTGCAGACACGGCTCGGATCCTGCGTTGCTGTGGCTGTGGTGTAGGCCAGTGGCTACAGCTCCGATTAGACCCCTAGCCTGGGAACCTCCACATGCCGTGGGAGCGGCCCAAAGAAATAGCAAAAAGACAAAAAAAAAAAAAGAAGTTCCAGAGAGGAGTAACCTGGAATGCGAAGATTAGCATCTTAGAATGCCTTGTGTGGAGTTCCTGTTGTGGCGTCGTGGAAAGGAATCCGACTAGGAACCATGAGGTTGAGGATTTGATCCCTGGCCACACTCAGTGGGTGAAGGATCCGGTGTGGCCATGAGCTGTGGTATAGGTTGCAGACTCAGCTTGGATCCGGCATTGCTCTGGCTGGGGCATAGGCTGGCAGTAACAGCTCCGATTCGACCCCTAGCCCTGAGAACCTCCATATGCTGCGGGTGCAAGTCCTAGAAAGACAAAAAAGACAAATAAAATATAAAATAAAATAAAATAAAATAAAACAAAATAAAACAAAATAAAACGAAATAAAATGAAATAAAATAAAAGAAGGACTTGTCTGAAATCCATTCAGCGTATGGATCTGTGCAATAGTGGTGAGACACATGGACAAGAAGAAAGAGCAAAAACAAGGTTGGTGAACTTGATAGAGTGGAGTCAGAAAACCTAATTTTTAAGGGTGGCTGCTATGGTCATCCAGTAATTGTGTTTCTATCAAAAAGTTTATATTATATTCTAGATGCCGCCCCTCCGGCAGGCCCTTCCGAGGAAAACTGACCAATGGACGTGCCCTCTGCCATTGAGTGGACAAGGGTGAAACTCAGCTCCAGGGCAGCTCTTCTGTATGGAAGTATTTCTTAAATTTTACTGTGCAAAAGAATCAACCAGAAAACTTGTGAAAATAGTTGAGTGGGACCCATGCTCTGAGACTGGAATTCAGTAATTCGGCACGTAGCCATGAATTTGCAGGTCTAATAAGCTCCCATGTGGTGATGCTGGTACCCAGGACCGGTTGTGAGTATTTGGTTTAACAGCTGTTATCTCTGCCGTGACAGGGGTGCACAAGTAGCCAACATGCCCAGAAGAGTGTCAAGCCACAGTAGTTGCTCAAGAAATATCTGTTGAAGGGAGTTCCCATGGTGGCACAGTGGTTAATGAATCCAACTAGGAACCATGAGGTTTCGGGTTCGGTCCCTGGCCTTGCTCAGTAGGTGAAGGATCCGGTGTTGCAGTGAGCTGTGGTGTAGGTTGCAGACATGGCTTGGATCCCGTGTTGCTGTGGCTCTGGTGTAGGCCGTTGGCTACAGCTCCGATTCAACTCCTAGCTTGGGAACCTCCATATGCCGCAGAAGCGCCCCAAGCAATGGCAAAAAGACCAAAAAAAACAAAAGAAATATTTGTTGAATAAACAGTCTGCTGGCTGCTCAGTCCAGATCACAGACAAGACACAATGGTGGCTTAGACTAAGGAGGAGCAATAGAAGAGGAGAAGCAGCATGTCATTGACACGGACATGAAAAAACAAAGGCTTTTTCAATAACAACAACAGCAAAAAACCAAACGACCCAAGCAAAAAACCAAATGACCCAAGCAAAAAATGGACAGAAGACATTTCTCCAAAGAAGACGCACAGAGGGCCAACAGGCACACAGAAAGATGCTCAACATTGCTAATTATTAGAAAAATGTAAATCAAAGCTATAATGAAGTTATCACTTCACACCTGTCAGAATGGCCATCATCTAGAACATCTGGAGAGGGTGGGGATGTGCATTGGTGCAGCCACTATGGAAAACCGTATGGAGAGTCCTTCAAAAACTGAAAATAGAGTTGCCACATCCCACTCCTGGGTCTACATCCAAAGATACAGGAACCCTAATGCTCACAGCAGCACCATTCACAATAGTCCAGACATGCACGCAACCTACGTGTCCCGAGGACTGGCATAAGACGATGTGGTACATATATACAGTGGAGTACTACTCAGCCATAGAAAAACATGAAATAATGCCATTTGCAGCAACATGGGTGGACCTAGAGATTATCGTATTGAGTGAGGAACGTCAGAGAAAGACACATACCATGTGACAGCACTGGTACGTGGAATCGAAGCTATGAGACAAATGACCTTCTGAACAAAGCAGAGAAGATTCACAAGCAAAGAAAACAAACCTTTGGGTACCCAAGGGGAAAGAGGGCCGGGGAGGAAGAAATTAAGAGACTGGGATGAGCAGATACAAACCACTATATATAAAAGAGATAAACAACCAAGTCCAGCTGTATAGCACAGGGAGCTGCTTCCAAGATCCTGTAATTCACCATCATGGAAAAGAATATGAAAAAAAAAGTATACTTTTTAATTGAATCACGTTGTCGTACATCAGACATGAACATATCAACTATACTTCGATAATTTTTTTTTTTAATTTTGGGAGTTCCTCTTGTGGCTCAGTGGTCACACACGCACCCGACTAGGAACCATGAGGACTCGGGTTCGATCCCTGGCCTCGCTCAGTGGGTTAAGGATCCGGCATAGCCATGAGCTATAGGGTGGATTGAAGACGTGACTCGGATCTGGTGTGGCTGTAGCTGTGGTGTAGGCCGGTGGCTACAGCTCCAATTGGATCCCTAGCCTGGGAACTTCCATATGCCACACGTGTGGCCCTAAAAAGTACAAAAAAAAAAAAAATTTTTTTTTTTTTTTAAAGAAAACAATGGCTTTTGAGGGAAATCAAAGACAACAGGGTGAAAAGAGGCACAGATCCCATAAAATACACAAGGCAGAAGACTTCAGTCCACACCCTCTGCTTTATAGATGTTTAGCCCCTGGATTCTTTCCCTGACAGTGGGCAGGAACTGGGCCTTTTTCTCGGGGCCTTTGTCAAGCCAAGCCTCTTGGAAGCCTTAACATAGGCTACATTGAATTCTTCTCCTCCTTCTCACTTGTCAACCCTCTCAAGATGGATTATTTCCTCTTCACTCCTCTAAAATGATTGCAGAATCCACAGGACACAGGTAGGGCCCTATTAGGCCTTAAGCCAGCAGCGTTCAGACCCAAGTAGCCATGTCATCATTCTGAGCGCTAGCCCCTCTCCGCGTTGGTGGCACCAGCTTTCCTAATTTCCCCTCAAATCACCTTGTCGCTCTCACTTCTAACCTGGGTCCTTGTAGTCTTCCCACTGCAGTAGAATTTGCCAAGGCGCAGGCCTGGACCGCTTCTCAATCCACACAAGCTCCCATGACCTGCAAATCCAGTTATTGCCAATGACACCCCCAACCTTCACTGATGCCCTGACCTCAGGCGGATACACACAAGTGCTTTCTTGACCTTTCTAGGTGCATGTGTACCGGGACCAGGCATCTCACACTTAGATCCAAGCAGAATGCTGGATGTATCCCCACCCCCCACGACACTTCAAATCTTCCCTAGTTAATTCTGATTATGATCACTTTTTGTCTTTTTAGGGCAGCACCCTTGGCATATGGAGGTTCCCAGGCAAGGGGTCCAATCGGAACTGCAGCCACTGGCCACAGTCACAGCAACAGCTCCGATTCGACCTCCTTGCCTGGGAACTTCCCTGTGCCGTGGGTGTGGCCCTAAAAAGCACAAAGAACAGAAAAAAGCAAAAAAAAAAAGGAGGAATTCACTTCATCCTAACAAGGATATGAGCAAGTAAAATGACCATTTTACAGATGAAGAAAACAGTTTGGGAGAGTCAGAATAACCTGTCTAAAACCACCAAGTTATGAGTAGTGGGGCCAGCTTGTGCTGCATTGAATGGGTGTGATTATTTGTCTGCAGAAAGACCAAAACAAAAGTTTCTGGAAGCTCCCTGGTCCACAGTTAATGCTCTAAAGGCATCTGTGTCCAAAAGATGCTTTAACCTGATCATGAGGTTTGGAGATTTTTTTTTTTTTTTTTTTTTTTTTTTTGGCTTTTTGCCTTTTTGCCTTTTCTAGGGCGGCTCCCGCAGCATATGGAGGTTCCCAGGCTAGGGGTCGAATCGGAGCTGTAGCCACTGGCCTTCACCCCAGAGCCACAGCAACGCGGGATCTGAGCCGCGTCTTCAACCCACACCACAGCTCACGGCAACGCCAGATCCTTAACCCACTGAGCGAGGCCAGGGATCGAACCTGCAACCTCATGGTTCCTAGTCGGATTCGTTAGCTACTGCACCACAATGGGAACTCCAGTTTGGTCATCTAAAAGTAAGCATGTTTGGGGCGAGTCAATACATTTACAGCCTAGGGCAAAGGGTTTGTTTTTTTTTTTTGTTTTGTGGGTTTTTTTTTTTTGGACCCTGACCAAGTTTCTGTTTCTTACCTGTTTGTTTTATCTCTGGAAAGGCACCTGAAACTTATCAACAAAGGTGATGGTCATGGCTTGAAGGTTTGGTCAGCAAACACACACAGTTGCAGGTTACAGAAAATCTGTTTTCACCCAAAGAAGTCAATATCTAGGTTCCATGTACAGCGATGGGGACAGCCAAAGCTGGTCTGTGAGTGTGGGCAGCGTAAGGACACTCAGAATTGTCCAAAAGGCTCATCTCCACGACTCCCCATTGCACCTGAGACAGTAACCCTCACGGATTCAGTCTAGGCAGCCCGTCTCTGGCTTCCCTGTCCAATTCATATCCCAGTGTGTTTAGAAAGATGACAGAATGCCTGTTTGCTAAGCCACTGCTATGCGCCAAAACCAAGCAAGGCATCTTCCCAACTCATTTAACCCTCACTTAGGAGGGATCATTATCACTTTTTATTTTTTTAATTTTTTTTTTTTTTGTATTTTTTTAGGGCCACACTTACAGCATACAGCAGTTCCCAGGCTAGGGGTCGAATTGAAGCTACACATGCCCACCTACACCACAGCCACAGCAACTCAGGATCCTTAACCCACTGAAGGGAGCCAGGGATCGAACTCTGGTCCTCATAGATACTAGTCAGGTTCGTTACCACTGAGCCACGACGGGAACGCCCCATCATCTCTTTTTAGAGATTCGGAATGTGAGTAGGTTAACTTGCCCAAGATGGTAGGATTGGCTAAGGACAAAAGGCAGCGTGGAATTCCCGTCATGGCGCAGTGGTTAACAAATCCGACTGGGAACCATGAGGTTGCGGGTTCGATCCCTGGCCTCGCTCAGTGGGTTAAGGATCTGGCGTTGCCGTGAGCTGTGGTGTGGGTCGCAGACACAGTTCGGATCCCGTGTTGCTGTGGCTTTGGCATAGGCCGGTGGCGACAGCTCCGATTCAACCCCTAGCCTGGGACCCTCCATATGCCGCAGGAGCAACTCAAGAAAATGCAAAAAGACCAAAAAAGAAAAAAAAAAAAAAAAAAAAAAAGGTAGTGGTACCTGCACTGAAGAACCAATTCAAAGAATGACACAACAACAACAAGGAACCTACAGCCGTGGATCTGTACCCTTCAGAGCGCATGCTGCCTCACTGAGCATCAAAGATCCACTTTCTACTCACGCTGCCAGGGCCCTCTCCTGGCACACAGTGTGGGACTGTTGAAGGGACATGGCTTTTGGGGTCGGATCTCGATTTGACGTTTTCCTCTGCTACTCATGAGCTATGTGATGCCCGGGGATTTGCATCTCTGTACCTCTGGTCAGGGGATCACGCGTCCTGTGGCGGTCTAGCCTCTAAGAGGCACATCAGTGAAAATTATTTCTGCTTTTCCTTCTCCCTGTCCCAAGGAAACGAGCAGGATGTTTCCCTTAAACCCCGACACTGATTCCTTTCCTTTCTTTTTTTTTTAATTTTATCAGAGTAGCGTTGACGCCCCGTGTTGTATTCGTTTCGGGTGTACAGCAAAAGGAATCAGTTTGTATAACTGGATATTCAGAAATCCATCCTTTTTCCCATAGGTTATGACAGGGTTTCCGGTAGGTCTATAGACCATTGAGTAAATTTCCTGTGCTCTGCAGTAGGTCCTTGTTAATTACCTACTTTACATATAGTGGTATGTATGAAATCCTTCCTTTTTTTCTTTTTTTCTTTTTTTTTTTTTAACATGCCAGGCATCCAGCTAAGCCCTTAATACACCCCGCGTTCATTTAATCCTCCCATACTTTCATTTAATCCTCCCCTTTCCCTTCCAGATCAGGGAACTTACGAACTTGGCCTTGGAGAGGTTAGCTTGCCCAGTCTTGGAATGAGGTTAGGACTCTGACTTGAACCCTCGCCTATTTCAAGCTGGAGCCCAAGCTATGTAACCACTACCTTATACTGCCTCTCTCTCTACCCTCCCAGACAAAACATACTTGAGAAAGCATAAGCTTGTTTCATTCGTTCATGCCTTTCACAATAATATTCCCTAACATGGCATGCTACAGTTATGCATAATCACCAGGACATTTTTTTGGTTTGTTTATTAAAGTTGACCAAGCACATTTAAAGGGAGAAAAATCAGGAGACATCAGCTCAGGTTGTATAAAAATCAGCCCACCTGATCTGATCTGACGACAGACAGGAAATTACGAGACATTCAATATCATCCGTGGGAGTTTATTCTGGGTATTATTTTACCTAACAAGTATTCTTAGAACTCCAAACACATGCGCAGACGTTAAGGACATGAAACTTTTATGCTCTATGTTTTCATCAACAGCTCCTTATGCATCAAGAAAGGGTAAGGGGGAGTTCCCGTGTGGCTCAGTGGGTTAAGGACCTGACGTTGGCACTGGAGTGGCTCAGTTCACTGCCGTGATGTGGGTTCCATCCCTAGCCCAGGAGATTTCACATGCCCCTCAGGCGTGGCCAGAAAAAAAAAAATAAGGGAGAAAGGGCCGAGAAATAGACGGAAGAGGCAAATAATTTCATCCCTTTTAAAACAGACTTGAAAAGCAGATGCATTTGTGCTGCTCATGTCAGGCCAGGTTCGCCTCTCCTTGCTGCTGCAAGCAGATCGATCTGGCTCAGAAGGGATGCTCTTCAACAGAACCGCTTCCAGGAATCTCTCAGGGCTGCTGACTATTTGAAGGCTCTGGGCTTCCACGAAGCGAAGACAAAGAATGACACATGTCATGCTTTAGAGCAGTGGCTCTCAGCCGTGCCACCCCAGGTATAACTGCCAACATCTGGAGTCATCTCGGACTGTCACAGGCGGGGAGGTAGATGCTCCCGGCATCTCGTGGGGAACTGCTAATGAAATCCTACAATGCACAGGATAGCTCCCCCACCTTGCAAGAAACAAGCGTCTGCCTATAAGGTCAGTAGTGCCCCAAATCAAGAGACCTTGCTTTAAGGAAATGTCTCTGGTTTTGTTTGTTGTTTTCAAATTTACCCTCTCCTGTCCTGTCCTGTCCTGTCCTCTCCTTCCCTCCCCTCCTCTCTCGTCTCCTTTCCTTTTGCTATTTGAGTCCACACCTGCGGCATATGGAAGTTCCCAGGCTGGGCATTGAAGAGGAGCTATAGCGGCTGGCCTACACCACAGCCACAGGAATATGGGATCCAAACCACACCTGCAAACTACACCACAACCCACAGTTATGTCGGATCCCCGGCCTACGGGACAAGGACAGGGACTGAACATGCAACTTCACGGACACTAGTCAGATTCGTTTCTGCTGCGCCCACAACAGTAACTCCTTAAATTTATTCTTTTCTATGTTAAGACCTAAACGAAATCTCTTCTTTAAAGACAGATCTCCCATTTCCCTCACACCCTTTTTCTAAGAACAATATATTTCAATTCTCATTACAAAGAGAAGTTTTAGTAAACAGAGGTGCCCACTCTCATGCTTTCAGCAAAATATATACAAATCCATTATAATATTTAAGACAATCCTAGACACCAACAGAGGAAATGTCTCCGGTTTTGAATTTATTTATTTAATTATTATTTAAATTATTATTTTTTTTAGGGCCACCCATGCAGCATATGGAAATTCTCAGGCTAGGGGTCGAATCAGACTTACAGCTGCCAGCCTATATCCCAGCCACAGAAACGCCAGATCCAAGCCACATCTGCGACCTCCACCACAGTTCATGGCAACGCCGGATCCTTAACCCACTGAGCGGGGCCAGGGATCAAACCCTGGCCTCATGGATACTAGTTACCACGAACAAGAACTCCTGGTTTTGAATTTAAAAAAAAAATTAGGAGTTCCTGTTGTGGCTCAGTGGTTAACGAATCCGACTAGGAACCACGAGGTTGTGGGTTTGATTCCTGGCCTTGCTCAGTGGGTTAAGGATCTGGGGTTGCCGTGAGCTGTGGTGTAGGTCGCAGATGCGGCTCGGATCTGGCATTGCTGTGGCTCTGGCGTAGGTGGGCAGCTACAGCTCTGATTCGACCCCTAGCTTGGGAACCTCCATATGCAAAAAGACAAAAAATAAAAATAAATTATCAGTGGCAAAGCAAATTACTATCAGCCTATCAATAAAACGGTCTTTCTAAAAATTATTCCATTAGATTACTTTCTGAATGAGCCTCTGAGACTCCCTCGCCCTTTCGGGACTGTCTGCATCCCTCAGCCCAGGGAGCAAGAATCTCTGCAATCTGATTGGCCACCTTCTCCTTCCCAGCTCCTATCCCACCAAGAACCAACTGCGCTGGACTTCCCACCACCTCCCAGGCTAGCCTTGAACCTGCACCCTCCCTGGGCCTCTGCGCACCATTTACCCTCAGCCCGGGAACTCTTTCTTTTCTCCTCTACCTTGCAAAACCCGATTCATCCTTCAAGGCTTCATGCCATCACCTTCTTCAGCTTTCTGAAAACCCTTTTGCCCAAAGTTCGAGGACCCACAGCATGGGAAAACAGAATCTCAGGCTGGCATCCCAGACCTAGTGAATCAGAAAGAGCTTGCCTTTCATCAAGATTCCAGAGGCTCTATTTGCACATGAAAGTGCGAGAAAACTGCTGGGGGCCTGAGCTGCCAGCCGCCTTCTCTCCACTCCCAGGGCTTCCTAAACAGACCCGCAACCCCAGATCCCTGGTGACACAACAATCATTTGTTGGTGTGTCTGTCTTTCTCTCTACTCTGTAACCCTGATCTGGAGAAGGATGCTAGGGTGTGTATCTTTGTATGACGGGCATCAAAATAGAAGAGGCACATAGCAGACACTCAATGGACGACAGAGAAACAAATGATCAGCCTATCCATCCAAGCTTCCCCCCATCCCTGCCTGATGGAAACACTCCAGTCTTCCCCAGACCACTGAGTCTGGTGGGAATCCAGGACCAGCCACAGGGGTATAACAGCCTCAGCGCACCCACCCAATAGTTCTTAGAATTAAGAAGACTCAGGATCCTTGGAGTTCTTCTCCATGGGGCCACAACAGTGAAGAGAACAGACACAAAACAACACAAACTCCAGCACTATTCCCAAGAACCAAGACATGGAAACAACCTAAACGTCTATCAACAGAGGAATGGATTAAGACAATGTGGTACGTACACACAATGGAATACTACTCAGCCCTAAAAAGGACCAAATAATGCCCTTGGCAGACACATCGACGCAACTTCAGATTCTCATACTCACTGAAATAAGTCAGAAAGAGAAAGGAAAATGCTACAGGCTATCACTTCTACGTAGAATCTAAAATGGAGCACCAGTGAACGTATTTACCAAACAGACACAGATCACAGGCACGGAGAGCAGACTTCTGGCTGCTGGGGCCGGGCAGGGGAGGAGGAAGTGGGATGGATGTACGGGGAGTTGGGGGTTGATAGATGCAAACTATTATATTTAGGATGGATCTGCAATGGGATCCTGTTGTATAGCACAGGGAACTATATCCCCTATTCATTGGCCCTAACAGCTCCATCAGTTTAGAATGATGGGGTATCATGACAGAAGATAGTATGAGAAAAGAATGTACTTAGGAGTTCCCTTCATGACTCAGTGGTAAAGAACTAGTATCCATGAGGATCCGGGTTCGATCCTTGGCCTTGCTCAGTGGGTTAAGGATCCAGCATTGCCACGAGCTGCAGTGTAGGTTACAGATGGGCCTTGGACCTGGCGTTGCTGTGGCTCTGGCGTAGACCAGCACCTACAGCTCTGATCTGACCTCTCGCCTGGCAACTTCCATATGCTACAGGTGCAGCCCTAAAAAGACCAAAAAAAAAAAAAAAAAAAAAAAAAAAAAAAAAAAAAAAAAAAGGAATGTATTTATATGTATGATTGGGTCACTATGCTGTACAGCAGAAATTGACATAACACAGTAAATCAACTATATTCTAATAATAATAATAAACCAGCACTCATCCTTCTTCTCTGGAATCTGCCAGGGACTGGGGAGCAGGAGACAGGGATGAGGGAGAGGAGAGCTCCCAGGTAAGCTCCACCCCCCTGAGCTCAGACCCTCCCACCACTTCCTCCAGCCCCCTTCCATGACCCCCATTTCTGCATACCCCCCAAGGACATGGGGAGGGGGCCTTTTCTAGGGATCCTGATTTCATGATTCTTTAAGGAGCTCTCAGGCCTGGGAAACAACCGGGGTGGAGCAGTCTCCCCTGACTGATAACACTTATCTGGGTTCCTCTGTCTGGGGGAGATTCATTCTGTAATTTCTGGGACCTCCGAGGGAACGTCTTCGTATTTCTCAGTACAATAAACAGTAGTCACTATTCATTGGCCCTAACAGCTCCGTTATCAAAGAGTCCAATATTATTACCAGGCATTAAGGTACCTGCAATTAGTTTGTTTTATTCTCCCTTTTGGTGAGATAAGCCACGAAGACGGGGCAGTCTGGGTATCATTTGCAATTTGTTTGTGAGTTAGACAAATTTCCATCTAGAGCCTTATCTACCCTCCTTCCTGGGCTTTCTTGTTGGACCTCTTGCTGTGCCTTCTTCCCATTAAGAATATGATTATAATAATGCTCCTTATCAGGGGTCTGCAAACTATGACCCGGGGGGCGATTCTGGCTCACCAGGCTGCTGCTGCAAATGGAATTTTCCTGGGAAATGACCACGCCCGTTCATTCACTTATTGCCTTTGCCGTTTTCATGATCAAACAGCAGAGCTGACTAGTTGAAACAGCAGAGACCCTCAAATCTGAAATACCTGCAATCACGCCTTTTACAAGCAAAGATTTTGTTTGTTGTTTTTGTTTTTTCTTGGGCTGCACCCACGCATATGGAGGTTCCCAGGCTAGGGGTCCAATCGGAGCTGTAGCTGCTGGCCTATGCCAGAGCCACAGCAACGAGGGATCCGAGCTGCATCTGCAACCTACACCACAGCTCACGGCAACGCCAGATCCTTAACTCACTGAGCGAGGTCAGGGATCGAACCCGCAACCTCATGGTTCCTAGTCGGATTCATTAACCACTGAGCCACGACGGGAACTCCTACAAGCAAAGATTGCTGAAGGTTCTGTTGGGGCTCCGTGGGTTAAGGATCCAACGTTGTCTCTGTGAAGATGTGGGTTTGATCCCTGACCTCACTCAGTGGGCTAAGGATCCCACATTGACGCAAGCTGCAGTGTAGGTAGCAGATGTGGTTCAGATCTGGCATAAGCCTCAGCTGCAGCTCTGATTCAGCCCATGGCCCGGGAACTTCCATACGCTGCAGGTCAGCTGTGAAAAAAGGAAAGAGAAAATAAAATAAAGTAAAATAAAATAAATAAAACAAAACAAGACAAGACAAAAAAGAGAAAAGTAAAGGAAAAAAAAAAAAAAGACTGCCAATGCTTGCGTAATAGCTAATGTTTCTAACATTTAAGTCCTATGAAAAATCCTTTAGATGGTGTGTGTCCTTTAATCCACAGAAGATCCCATTTTACAGACCAGACTATCAAGGCTCAAAAGGGCTGGCCCAGGGCCCCATCCGTGCTAAAGAGCAGGGTCAGGGTTCCAGGGTCTGTGGCCTCAGCCGTGTCTCACTGACATCTCCCCACACCTCTTGAGATCTGAACCTGTCCTGACGCTCACCAGCCAAGGGCCCTTGTTAAATCAGACACGTCACCTTGTCCCCTCCTGCACATGCGTTCAAAGCAGCCCCCTGATAAAACCGAGTACGATGCAGTTCTGGGTCTTAGACGCCATGTGGCGGGAAAAACATCTGGGGTCTGGGTTAAACATTTTAAGGTGGTTGCTTCTCAGGAGACCTACGTCCATCTGTAGCGGGCATGCTGGGTCCCCGCTGGCTGCCTGGTCCCCAGCTGTATCTGGTCTGATCCGGTTCCTCTACTCTCTCATGTCGCAAACGGTGGCCCACAGACCATCAGCGCCAGGGAAGCATCTCGGGCTCCTCCCTAGACCTACGGAACCAGGATCCACGTGCTAACAACACCCCAGGGACTCGGTGGGGATCTGAGAGGCTCTGCTCATAACCCATCCGGATGAAATCTTGCAGATGACACCATCAGTCTCAGCTGGTAGGATGAGCCAGAGCGTCTCCAGAGTCTCACCATGCTGGCCAAAGGGACATCTGTCCTGGATTCTTCAATCTCATACTTTCCAAAGACGGCACCCCATTTTGCCCCCCCCCCAAGACCCCATGGTTTGGACGCGCAGATGACTTCCAGGACTCTGACACTTTTGCCTTTTATCCCTTTCCCTGTCCCCTCCCCCTGCTGTGCTGGGATTCCAGACACTTAAATACACTCCACTCTCCACCGAAGAGCCCCTTCTATCCTGCCAGGGCAAGATCTGCACGCCCTGGATGCTCGCAGAGATAAGCCAATGCCGACCTCCTATGTGCTCGACCTTGACGGCTTATCCTCACCCTGGCTCCTGTTCCCGATGCCCCAGCCAGCCTCCCGCCTGGGACGTGACACTCAGTAATCCCTTGTAGGCAATGCAAAGGGTGTTTTGCCCTCACCTGCAGATGGGACACGCCTGTGCATGAGGATCTGGACCAAGCCTCACACAGCCCAGGGCTCAGCATACAACAGATGCTCACTCACGGCCTGATGATGGACCCACGGATCGCCAAACGCTGTGAATCCCAAAACAGTGTTTCTGACCTCAGGTCTCCCCCCTCCCACTTTACCTCCATCCGTCTCAAGCCCATAAGAAAGAAAGAGAGTCAGTTAATAGCCTGGGTGGTGAGGCAGCACCAGAGTTGAACGATGCCACCAAACAGAGCATCTTTGTTTTTTTTTTGTTTGTTTTTTTTTTGTTTTTTGGTTTTTAGGGGCACACCCGCAGCACATGGAGGTTCCCAGGCTAGAAGTCAAATCAGAGCTACAGCTGCCAGCCGGCACCTCAGCCACAGCAACGCGGGATCCCAGCCACATCTGTGACCTACACCACAGCTCACGGCGATGCCGGATCCTGAACCCACGGATCAAGGCCAGGGATCAAACCCGCATCCTCATGGATCTTCGTGGGGTTTGTTCCCCACTGAGCCATGAAGGGAACTCCACACACATCATGCTATGCATGTGACCCCCCTGCCCCCCGCCTCCCCGTCCCATCACTTGGTATCTCGGCTTCCCAGGGACTCAGCTGTGGCAGATGTCCCCAGATCCAAGCAGAACCCCGCCAGGCGGAGCCGGCGCTGTTTGCCTACCTCCTAAAACCAGTCCGATGTTCCAACACAGATGCCAATTGGCTTCTCATCTCTCTCTCTCTCTCCCCACACCTATGAGTCAGCCTCCTCCTCCCTCTTCTATCGCAAACACACATCTGTTCCGACTTAGGATAACTCAAGCAAAATTAAACGAATCTGTTGCGTGTGTCTCCAAGGTTATTTATAGGACTTTAATACAGGCTGATACAAAATAAAGAAAGAGAGAGAGAAATAAAAATAAGTTATCTCCTCGGGAAGCCAAGCAAAGTTCAAGGAAGAGAAACATTCGTCATGTCCTTGGGGCTGATGAAGCTGTACGCGTCTTGGGTTTATCACAGTCTTTCTTCCAGGTCCTGGGAAAATCAATGAGGCCTGTTGGATTTTGAGAGATCGATATTAAAAATATGCGCTTTGCAATGCAGAACATGTGCGCGGTGTGCGTGTTTCAAGGGCCCCAGCGCCAGCAGGACCATCCTAATCCGGCCCTTGGAGGATGTAAATATTGACCGTGAGGATAAGGACACCTTCCCTGTGCAGCCCCTTCAACGCCTGTCTGTGGGCTTTGCGCTGGCCCGCGGTGGCAGGTGGCTGAGCCCTTGGGTCACTGAGGAATCTTCAGCTTTCTTTACTCCCTGCTTGCGATGACGCCTTTTATTATTATTATTTTTTTTTTTGTCTTTTCTAGGGCCACACCCGCAGCATATAGAGGTTCCCAGGCTAGGGGTCCCATCGGAGGAGCTATAGCTGCTGGCCTACGCCAGAGTCCCTGCAATGCCAGATCCGAGCCGCATCTGCGACCGACACCACAGCTCATGGCAACGCCAGATCCTTAACCCACTGAGCAAGGCCGGGGATTGAACCCGCCACCTTATGGTTACTAGTTGGGTTCGTTAACCACTGAGCCACGACGGGAACTCCTGATGATGCCTTTTCAATAATTTTTTTGGCCACGGCATGTGGAAGTTCCCGGGCCAGGGATCGAACCCAGGCCACAGCAGCGACCCAAGGTGCAAGAGTGACAATGCTGAGCCTTAACCTGATGAGCCACATGGGAACTCTGTGATGATACTGCTTAGAAATAGGTCAGAGAGGAGGTTTTATAATAACTTTGTATGGTGTGCCATCTATAAAGATATCAAATTACTATGCTATATATCTGAAATTAATATAATATTGTAAGCCAGCTATTCTGTAAATAATTAGATAAATATTAATTAATTAATTGGGGGAAAATGCTATTAGGGACGTGTATAGGCATAAGGATCTCATATACTTTTTCAAACAAGCATATTCTGAAATGCCATGTTATTAGAAGTAAATAAAGTTTTGAGGAGTTCCTGCCATGGCTCAGTAACCATGAGGTTGTGGGTTTGACCCCTGGCCTCGCTCAGTGGGTTAAGGATCCAGCGTTGCCGTGAACTGTGGGATTGGTCGAAGACTCGGCTTCGATCCCCCGTTGCTGTGGCTGTGGCCGTGGCCGGCAGCTACAGCTCCAATTCGACCCCTAGCCTGGGAACCTCTATGTGCCGTGGGTGTGGACCTAAAAAGACAAAACGACCCCCTCCCCCCAAAAAAAGTTTTGCCTCTTTTTTTTTTGCCCCTTCATGGTGGGAGATCTAAAACTAGCCAGAAATGGGAGTTCCCACTGTGGCACAGTGGGTTAAGAATCCAACTGCAGCAGCTTGGGTCTCAGTGGGTTAAAGGATCCAGTGTTGCTGCAGATTCAGGTCACACCCCGCAACTCAGATTCACAACCCCTGGCCCAGGAACTTCCATATGCTGCGCAAGCATGCCACACACACACACACACACACACACACACACACACACACACACACACACACACACACACACACAAAACTAGCCAGAAATGGTGCCTTTGACATTAAAGGACACACAGAGATTGTTCCTGGACATGAGCAGGAAGAGATGGTGCCTGGCGCCTACAAAGACTCTTCATGTGAAAATACTGGACAATGAACAAGTCCATGATTCCTGTTTCACACGCACAAAAAATAGGCAATGAAAAATGGGAAAGAAACAGGTCAGAGCAAGACCTACAGGTGCCAAAGGAAATGACCAACCAGAATGGTAAGATCAGTGTTTGCTCCAACCTGGGAGACCAGGTACCCTGTCCACTGCTAGACCCCCTCACTCATCTCCCCATCTTCCCAGCATCTCCCCAGCCTCCTCTCCCCACACACCCCTCCTCACCTCTGCTAGAACCAGCCCCCAGGTCTCACCCCCTCCATCTCGCCTCCACACTCTGGGTTAATCCCTCCGCCACGCCCGCATCTGCCACCTGCCATGCAGCTGCCCGCACAGCCTCGATGAAGACAGGCGTCATAATTGTGTTTCTCTAAGGCTTGAATTCTAACATGTGGGGCCTTTTGTTAGGAACTGATCTGATTTCACTTTGCTCAGGAGCGGTCCCCAAACACCCTCCCCAGATACCAGGCACACTGGCCCTTAGCAGGTTTTGTGTGTTCACACCTCCAGGCATTGGCTTAGTAAACAGCTAGTCATCCACATGAGGTGCGAAAGCCTTCCCTCTGTCCTTAAGTTCAGATTTTCTTGGGCAGATGTAAACATTTCTTTTTTTTATGATAACATAGGTTTTCTCGATTTCACATCTAGTCCACAGTATGTTATATTTCATATGTATCTATTTACTTGTTTTATACTCTGTCTTTCTCATTGGAATATAACCTTTCTTTTTTTTGGGGGGGGGGTCTTTTTAGGGCCGCACTCATGGCATATGGAAGTTCCCAGGCTAGGAGTCACATTCAAGCTATAGCCAACAGCCGACACCACAGCGCACGGCAATGCCAGATCCTTAATCCACTGAGCATGGCCAGGGATCGAACCTGCATCCTCATGGATGCTCGTCAGATTCGTTTCCGATGAGCCACGATGGGAACTCCCGATAACCTCTTTTGTGGTGGTGCTTGTTGTTGTTTGGTTTTTTTGGCTGTGCCAGGGGCACACAAAAGTTCCCGGGCCAAGGATCAAACCCACGGCACTGCAATGACGCCAGCCACAGCAGTGACAATAAAGGGCACTTAACCCGCGGAGGCACAGTGGCACCCTTGGAAGGTAGTTACTCTGAAGACAGTGATGCTGTCATGTTTATGGCTCTAATCTAGAATTAGCATCTGGCACATCATAAAGATTCAAAATGTATGTGTTGAATGAACGAATGAAAGCCCCCAGGCTCGACGGTGCGTTCACTGAAGTCAGAATTTCTTATTCATTTCATATTCTGGGTACAAAGTGAAGTGCCTGACACAAAGTAGGAATCAAAAAAAAAAAAATCATAATATTTTGTTGAATCAAATTGGCTCGAAAAGCACTTGGCAGGGGGACTTTACCAAGGGGGTCCTCAGAACTGCTTGTCTCTGTACAAAGCCAGATTAAAAGCTCAAAAGTGCGACGGCCTTCCGCAGACAGAGACGGGAGGCTTCCGGAAGGCTCAAGGACAAACGATTCCCCACATCTCAACCCCCCATATCGGCGATTACACGTCCCAGGCTTCACAATTCTATTTATGAACGTAAATCTTCACCTTATCTCAAGGACACATGCTGCAATGTCAACTCGATTTTAAAAGACCTGTATCGTGGTCACCACTTTGATCTATACATTTTATGGTGGCACCATGTGCACTGCTGCAGTTAAGCTTGAGTCAGCACTTTCAGAAGGAAATCCATGTTCTGGGGATTTATAACTTGGCCGTAAACACTTAACTTCGGCGTTGGTGATAAAGAAACAAAATCCGCCCCGATGTGCAGACATGTGTAAGGGAACCCGATGAGCTCAGGGAGAAACCACGGGTCTCCCTTCTGCGAGCTGAAATTTGCCATCAATGTCAAGAAGACCATATCATGAATGAAGACGAGAAGCTTCTTCCACTTTTCAAAGCAGAAGCTTGATTATGTGGACTCGTGGACTCTCTAATGTCCACTTAGTTACCAGCCTCTTCCCCACGTCCAGGCAGTCACAATATCCTACTGGTCTACCTGCCAGCCTTCTCACGTCTTCATGGGCTTGTGAATTACCTGGGCATCTCCCTGGCATAAAGCCTGGGGTGTTACCCCAGAGTCTGCCTGCCTTTCTCTTTCTTTCTTTCTTCTGTCCTCCCTCCCTCCCTTCCTTTTTTTTTTTTATGGCCACACCTGTGGCATATGCAACTTCCCAGGCTAGAGGTCTGGTTGCATCCCAGAGCCACACCAGATCTGAGCCTCATCTGTGACCTACACTGCAGCTTGTGGCAACGCTGGATCCTTAACCCACTGAGTGAGGCCAGGGATTGAACCCAGATCTTCACAGACACCAGGCGGGGCGGGTGTTCTTCACCCAATGAGCCACAATGAGAACTCCAGAGTCTGCATTTCTTATAAGCTCCCAGGGGCTAGAGAGGCTGCTGCCCCGAGGACCAGTCTTTGAGACGGCCAGCCTTGGAGAGCCCCCAACTTGTCCCCCCCTCTGCATCCCCCTTCTTCCTAACTGCAGACCCTCCTCATTTCACAGCTGGCCTGGTTTCACATCTGTCCCTCTATCTACTTTGCTGCAATCCCATCTGCTTTGACTGTGTTTCATCCTTCCGTATGCTGCCGAGGAAGTTTTAGAGGCGAAATCAAAACCGTATCACTCCCTGCTTAAAACATTTGATCATCCCAATACTACCTTCCCTAAACAATTAGGCCAGACTTTTTTTTCTTTGTCTTTTTTTTTTATAGCCACACCTGCAGCCTGTGGACGTTCCCAGCCTAGGGGTCGAATCGGAGCTACCGCTGAGATCTACACCACAGCCACACAGCAACACAGGATCCAAGCTGCCTCGGCAACCTACACCACAGCTGGCAGCCATGTTGGATCCTTAACCCACTGCGCGAGGCCAGGGCTTGAACCCGCATCCTCACAGACACCATGTCAGGTTCTTAACCCCCTGAGCCACAGCGGGAACTCCTAAGCCAGAATTTTTTAGCCATCCCCAGCCATCTCCCCATCTCCCCAGAGAGGATGAATCATTCAATCCTTTCCTGGTCCTACCACTTCCTACACACTGCCATTAAATCTGTCAGAGTTTCTATTTATTGACCCATGTGTCTGTCGACCTCAGCTGACTGTAAGGTCGCAAAAGGTAGGAAGCAGAGTTTACTCAGCTCAGGGTCTGCCAGTCAATAGGAATTCAATAAGTGTTGGATGACAGGAGGAATTAATAAATTCATGAGTTTATAATAAGAGCTAACATTTATTGAGCACTGCCTGTTTACCAGGCACTATGCAGTAGGCTTTATATTTGTTAACTCATTTCATGGTCAGAACCACCCTGACAGTTAAATACAGTAAGCCCCACGCTGTAGGTGAGCAACTCGAGGCTCAGAGACGCTGCATAACTGTCCCAAAGATGCACAGCTACCAAGCGGCAAAAATCAAATTAAGTTCAATTTGATGAAAATTCCAAAATCCTTTCTCTTAATTGCCAAGCTATAGCGACTGATAAAAAGAGCCCCACACAATACATGAGCAAGTCGAGGCTCAGTGAAGCTACGTAACTGTCTCAAAGACGCACAGCCACTAAGTGGCAAAATCAAATCCAAGCTCCATCTGGTTGAAATTCCAAAATCTTTGTCTTAATTGCCAAGCTATAGCGACCGATGGAACAGACAAATGAAGGCGGGGATGCAGGAATGAATGGCTTTTGTTGCCCTTGGAGATCCACAAAGCCAGGCAACCTCTTCCCCGGCATTAATGAACGTACCCTATTCAGATGGCCAAGTGCGAATAAAAGAACAAAAAAAGGAGATATAGGCCTCTGATTTATGGCCTTGACCTCTGGCAGCTCCAAATAAGATTTTATTTTTAAAAAGCAAATGCCTCCACCTGCTGTTTCAGCTCCTTGACACCAGGAATGAAGGACACGAAGATGCCGCAAGATGCTTGGCCCTCTCTGCTTCCAGTAATTGGAGGATGTCATTAGCTCGGCAGAGCTACAAGCGGTGTCCTGAGAAAGGCCTGTGTCATGTTGAGGGGACTTGATGTAACTATATTCACATTTAGTGAACACTCAAACACGGTGGAACAAACACACAGACACACACACATCTATAGCTATGTCTGTCTGTCATCTACCTAGCTAGTTATCTATCTACCACTTATCTTCATCCTTCTGTAAAGCAACTTCCGTTCTGACCCTAAGTCTTTAACATGCAGAGTGCAGTGGAAGGGGAAAAAAAAAAAAAAAAAATCCCAGGTCCAGCCAGATGTCATCCCCTGATGTTGAAGTTCAATGACAAGATGCTGGGAGTTTGAGGGTAGGATGCTAATGACTCCGGGGATCTATCCAGCCAGTGTGCCCTGCTGCCTCCAAGGCTCTCTGCTACTTCTGTATCGTGCTCAGAACCTGCAGTTTTTTAGAAAGCTACCCGGGAGTCTATTTGCCTAGAAACGCCGCATCGACTTTTCTTGTGGAATCTTCTGGTCTCCCCTGCATGCATCCAGGAGGTGTGGGGTCGCCTCTCTTTGGCATCCAGAGACTTCGCCCTCCCTATGGTCAATCATTCTCTAACTAGATGGGTTGAAAGGAATGACTCTCTTCCTAGGATGGGGAGGAAGAGGCCCATCCTCTCCCCACAATACCACTCTACACCCCAAATCACTGCCCCTTTTGGGGGGCCTCACGGTTTTTGTTGTTTTTTTTTACGGCTGTACCCTCAGCATATGGGGGTTCCCAGGCTAGGGGTTGGATCAGAGCTGTAGCCACCAGCCTACACCACAGCCACAGCAATGTGGGATCCGAGCTGCATCTGCGACCTACACTACAGCTCACAGCTCAGCTGGATCCTTAACCCATTGAGGGAGGCCAGGGATCGAGCCCCCATTCTCATGGATATTAGCTGGGTTCGTTACCGCTGAGCCACAACAGGAACCCCCGGGCTTCAGCTTTTGAACACAAAAACCAGAAAAAAAGTGTGGGGCAGGCAGCATTGGTTTTCTTCCTACTAGATCTTTCTTTGAAGCAATGAGTACTCAGCTGAGTATCTCCTTTGCTGGGGCTGGACTAGGAGAGAGAAGAAAGAAAAGGCTGAGACGTGGAGTTCCCGTCATGGCTCAGTGGGTAACGAATCCGACTAAGAACCATGAGGTTGTGGGTTGGATCCCTGGCCTTGCTCAGTGGGTTAAGGATCTGGCGTTGCCGTGAGCTGTGGTGTAGGTTGCAGATGCGGCTGGGATCCCGCGTTGCTGTGGCTCTGGTGTAGGCTGGTGGCTACAGCTCCAACTGGACCCCTAGCCTAGGAACCTCCATATGCCACAAATGCGGCCCTAGAAAAGGCAAAAAGGCAAAAAAAAAAAAAAAAAAAAAAAAAAAAAAAAAAAAAAGAGAGAGAGAGAGAGAAAGAAAGGAAAGAAAAGGCTGAGATGTGCAGAATAAAAGAAACATCATTAATATCCCTCTTTATCATAGACATGTGCCATGGCCATGAATATAGAGACATCACTACAGAACCAATAGATAGTGGACATAAACATATGACAAGATAAAATAATGTTAATAGACTTGTATTTCCCAACTTCTAATCTTTTCAGGCTAACTCATTTTTTCCCATTTCCCAAAACTCTAAGGAAGGTTCTGCCTGGAGAGACAGATTGGGGTGGGGGCGCCATTGTAATGGAAAAAATGAAAGCAGGGGAGCAGAGGAAAAGAAAAGGCTGAAAGACACTAGTACATCATTTAGGATGAGAGGCGCTGAATCAGCTTTTCTGTGTGAGAAGAAGAGCAGGACAGGGAAAGAAATGAAAGTGCATTTTAAGAACGATTGCTGAAAAGGTCCAATTACTCCCTGGAGCCGGAGGTGGGATGTCACACCATCAGCTCCCACGAGGTGGGGGAAGGTTCTGCAGGTGCTAGGAGTTGCCCTCACTCAGATGATGTACATGGCTGGGACTCCACAGAGACCCAGGGACCATCCTGGTACAGAAACAGAGACACGTGTGTAGGGCCAGGGATGGATTTTGTCCCAGAATCTTTACCCGGAACCTGCATCGGAGGAGGGAAGGTGACCAGCTAGAGAGAAGGCAATGCCTATGAGCTCACGGATGCCAGAGACCCTTGCCTAACACCACAGAGGCAAGCACCCAGCCCATTCACTCAGGGTGAACCGCAGGGTCCCTGTCCTGACTTCCAAGAAGAGTAGATCAAACTCCAACAGCAAGGGAGTTCCCCTTGTGGCTCAGCAGTAATGAACCCAACAGGTATCCATAAGCATGCAGGTTCAATTCCTGGCCTCCCTCAGTGGGTTAAGGATCCATTGTTGTCATGAGCTGTGGTGTAAGTCACAGATGCGGCTTGGATCTGGTGTTGCTGTGGCTGTGATGTAGACTGGCAGCTGCAGCTCCAATTCAACCCCTGGCCTGGTAACTTCCATATGCTGCAGACGCAGCACCCCCCACCCCACCCCCCGCCAAAAAAAAAAAGGAAAAAAAATTTCAACATCAAGGAATCAGAAGCAGGTGTCACTAGGGTGATGGAGCAGGCAGAGCAGGGGATCCATTGTCTCATAGACTCTTCAATCTTTCTAAAACCATCCTTCCTCTGCTAACAACACCCCAGTCTTTTTTTTTTTTTTTTTTTTTTTTTGCTTTTGCTGTTTAGGGCTGCACCCTTGGCATTTGAAAGTTCCCGGGCTAGGAGGGTTGACTTGGAGCTGCAGCCGCCAACCTACACCACAGCCACAGCAACTGAGGATCTGAGCTGCATCTGCACATCTGAGACCTACACCACAGCTCAGGGCAATGCCAGATCCTTAACCCACTGAGCAAGGCGAGGGATCGAACCCGCATCCTCACAGTTACTGGTTGGGTTTGTTACTGCTGAGCCACAACAGGAACTCCAACATTCCGGGCTTGCTGTGTTACATTAATCCACCCACCTAACTCGCCTGGTACCTAAGCGGATCTGAATGCACCCTAACTCTCTCCTCTTCCTGCCCCCCCCCCCCCCGCAAAGACTCAAGGATATACATGTTCATGGGTTTGGAAGGAAGTTAGAAAAAAAAATACAGAAGAAATCATCGAGTGTCATTGTTTAAATTCTAATGTAAATTCCAATAAAGTTGTGAAGTGCTATGGGCATAGAAACCAATTTCTGCCAATACCAGTTATTCATTCATTGATTCATTCCTTCCCCTTTGATCAACCACCAGAATTACACCATAGAGGTGATGGATGCAGACTCTGGAGCCAGACAGACACAGAGTTGGAATAAACATCAGCTATTTTGTTGATAATGATAATAATAAACACTACCGTGCACCAAGCGAGGGGCTGAGTGAGGGGTGAGTGAGGGGCTTATAAAGATAACCATCCTTCATTTACCTTAGAATTGCTCAAAATCCGGCCAGAGATGAAGTCTAGTAAAGAAACTCTGCTAGGGAGTTCCCGTCGTGGCACAGTGGTTAACGCATCTGACTAGGAACCATGAGGTTCCAGGTTCGATCCCTGGCCTCTCTCAGTGGGTTAAGGATCTGGCATTGCCGTGAGCTGTGGTGGGGGTCGCAGACACAGCTCGGATCCCGAGTTGCTGTGGCTCTGGTGTAGGCCGGCGGCGACAGCTCCGATTCAACCCCTAGCCTGGGAACCTCCATATGCCACGGGAGTGGCTCAAGAAAAGGCAAAAAGACAAAAAAAGAAAGAAGAAAGAAAAAAAAGAAAAAAAGAAACTCTGCTAGGAAGGCTTTCAACCGCACATAACTGATCTTCTAGATAATTGTGCTAAACCTATGAGAACATCCATCATTTATGGAACAAGTTTGAAAGGAGGTGGTCCCAGGGTTGGACCGGCAACTCTGTGATCTCCTGATGAGATGTCTATCTTTCCACATCTCCTTCCTGAGTATGTACGTCAGCTTATTATCCCGGTATATGTTGCTGGGTGACCAGAACAAGGCTGCCACTGAAGGAGGTACCAGGGTTGGTTGCCTTTAAGACAGGAAGGAGGGAGGGAGCGGTCCAGCGGAGCCTACTCCCAGGCTTGCCCTGACCATCCAGAAGCAAAACACCTTTCTAGAAGTCCTTCGACGGACTTGTCCTAAGATCTCAACAGATACACCTGGGTCACAGGACCTCCCCCTCCTCCCACAACCCCGTTAAGTTCAGGAGAGGCAGATGAAGTCCATCTTTCTATTTTTTTTTTTTTATACCTGCACCTAAAGCATATGGAGGTTTCCAGGCTAGGGGCTGAAATTGGAGCTGCAGCTGCCGGTCTACACCACAGCCACAGTAACACCGGATCTGAGCCTCATCTGCAATCAGCTCCTTGACTTGCGGCAACGCTGGATCCTGAGCCCACTAAGCGAGGCCAAAAATTGAACCCAAATCCTCATGGACCCTTGTCGGGTTCTTAATCCACTGAGCCACAATGGGAATTCCTGAGCACACACTTTTTTTTTTTTAACAAAGTTGGGTTTTTTTTTTTTTTTTTTTTTTTGGCTTTTTTTCTAGGGCCGCACCCATGGCATATGGAGGTTCCCAGGCTATGGATCAAATCAGAGCTGTAGCCACTGGCCTATACCACAGCTCATGGCAACACCGGATCCTTAACCCACTCAGCAAGGCCAGGGATGGAACCCCCAACCTCATGGTTCCTAGTCAGATTCGTTAACCACTGCACCACGACGGGAATGCCTACAAAGTTTTATAAAGACTTGCCATGAAGCGTTCATACATGCAAAAGGTTTAGAATCGTGCCTGGCACGTAAAATAAATAGTAACTATTGGAGTCCTATCAGGATTATGCGTATCATCAGCTGAGAGGCAAAGCGAGTTCAAGGAAGGGTGATGAGATGCTGGAGACCAGCAAAGAGGTAGTTAGTTCCACAGAACGAGGGGACGGTGGGGATGGCGAGAGAGACCATAGACATTTAGGAAGAGGAATCTGCAGGTCTTTGTGTAACAAAAGTGAAAGCGAAGGTCCCTCGTCTCTGCGCCGGGGCTCCAGGCGGTCTGAGTCGCAGCCTCACCCTGACACACTGCCCAGTCCTCCCGCACAGACTGACTCCAGTGAGCACTGTGCATACACAGATAAAAATCCTCGAGCACATTCTGTCCCCAAGGAGGCGCCTTGTCATTTTCAGAACATTAGCTGTCACAAAGAACGAGAGCTCTCTTCTGCTGAAGTGAAAAAGGAAAAAAAAAAAAAAAAAAAAAAAAAAAGAAAAAAACAAAAAGGAGTTCCCATCGTGGCACAGTGCTTAATGAATCTGACTAGGAACCATAAGGCTGTGGGTTCGATCCCTGGCCTCGCTCTGTGGGTTAAGGATCCGGCACTGCCATGAGCTGTGGTGTAGGTTGCAGACGTGGCTCGGATCCTGCGCTGCTGTGGTTCTGGTATAGGCCGGTGGCTATGGCTCTGATTCGACCCCTCACCTGGGAACCTCCATACGCCACAGGAGCAGCCCAAGAAATGGCAAAAAGACAAAAAAAAAAAAAAAAAAAAAGAATCTGAAATTTAAAAAGGATGCCAAATCTTGCTCCAAAGACCATATCGACAGCCACAGAGCGTTCTCCATGAGGCTGCCTCCCCAGGAATATCATACCCAGGAACACAAATGCCGCATGGCCCCCCAGCTGGGAGGAAGTGGGGGGAAGAAGCCCAATTGCAGGGTGTTTACCTGGCCAGTAATTGCACCCCCGCCCACCCACGCCCCCCCCCATCTGACTCAGTCCTTATCTTGGTCCTATAGACACCAGAGCACAGTGCCATTGGGTAACTGGCCAGTGGTGGCGCATCTAACAAAAGGTCTCTCTGGGGAGGTGGACCGTGTTTGACCAGCCCGTGTTTTGCCCCAAGTGCAACTGTGGGTGAATATTAAGGAAACCTCAACATGGGGCAAAATGAGGGCTTGAAGGCTAATAGGACACGGTAATGTTATTTTGGACTTGATCGTGTTGAATCACCCAAGACGTTTCCCTTTCTCTCTAACCAAGTCCTGGCATCCTTTCATAGGTCCATAATTAGATGTGTAGCAGATTAGATAAGCTACAGGGCACTGGAATCAGATTACATTGATTCCAACCCCAGAGGGCTCCTCTAAGAAGGGACTGAGAGAAATTTGCATCCTGGCTCAGCGGTAATGAACAGGGCTATTATCCATGAGGATGAGGGTTTGATCCCTGGACTCGCTCAGTGGGTGAAGGATCCAGAGCTGCCATGAGCTGTGGTGCAGGTCACAGATGCATCTCAGATCTGGCGTTGCTGTGGCTGGGGCACAGGCTGGCAGGTGTAGCTGTGATGCAACCCCTAGCCTGGGAACCTCCAAATGCCATGGGTGTGCCCCATACCCCCCCAAAAAAGAAGGGGCTGAGATTCTGTTTGTTGGTCGGCGGGGGGGGGGGACCCAAAGGGATGTGTGGTGTCAAGCCTGGGCCACCACCTCCTACTCCCTGAAAGAAGTTGCTCAGCAGGGCTGCCGATGTTGCTCCCACCCCATCTCCCTTTCTTCTCCATCTCTCTGTCTCCTTGGCTGCTGCCATAATGGAAGGTTGGTGTCCCTCCAAATTCCTCTGCTGAGTCGTGATCCCCAGTGTGATGGTGTTTGGAGGTGGGGCCTTTGGCAGGTGATTAGGTCCAGAGAGTGGAGCCCCATGAAAAGGATTAGAGCCCGTTTGAGAAGAGACACACGCTCGCTCCCTCCCTCCCTTCCCCTCTCTCTCCCTCTCTCCTTCCTCCACCCCATCTCTCTCCTTTCCTCTCTCTCCCCCTTCCTCTCCCCTCTCCCTCTCCCCTCTCTCTCCCCCTCCCCCCTGCCTTCCTCTCTCTCTCTCTTCCTCTCCCCTTCCCCTCCTCTCTCTCCCCCTTTCTCCCCCCCACCGCCTCTCCCCACTCCCTCTCCTCCTTCTCCCCCTCCCTCCTCCCATCCTCCCTCCCTCTCCTCATCCTCCCCCTCCCTCCTCCCTTCCTCTCTCCCTCCCCCCTCCCCATCCTCCCTCTCTCTCCCCCTCCCCATCCTCCCTCTTTCTCCCCCTCCCCCCTGCTCCTCTCCCTTCCTCTCTCCCTCCCCCCTCCCTTCCTCTCTCTCCCTCTCCCCATCCTCCCTCCTTCCCTCTCTCTCTCTCCTCCCCTCCCTCCCTCTTCCTCTCCCTGCCTCCTTTCCCCCTCTCCCCCTCGCCTCTCCCTCCTGTCTTCCTCTCTCTCCTTCCCTCTCCCCACCGCCCCCTCCCTCTTTCTCTCTCCTCTTCCCCCTGCCCCCCTCCTTTCCCCTCTCTCCCCCTTTCTCTTCCCCTTCCCCCTCTCTCCCTCCTCTCTCTCCACACCCACCCCGTCTCCGCCGCCCCTCCCCCTCCCTTCCTCTCTCTCCCCTTCCCTCTCCCTATCACCCGTTCCCTCTTTCTCTTTCCTCTTCCCCCCCTTCCTCTCTCTCCTTTCCTCTCCCCCTCCCCCCTCCCCTCTCCCCCCATCTCGCCCTCCCCCCTTCCCCTCCTCCTCCCTTCCTCTCTCTCTCCCTCCCTTTCTCCCTCCCCTTCCCCATCCTCCCTCTCCCTCTCTCTCCTCCTACACCTGCTCCTCTCCCTCTCTCCCCCCCTCCCCATTCCCCCTCCTTCCTTCTCTCTCTCTCTCTCCTTCCCTCCCTCCCCCCCTCCCCCTCACCCCCTGTTCTCTGGACAAGGGGACCATGGGCAAACCAAAAAGAGAATTCTCGCCAGACACTGAATCAGCCAGCACCTTGAGCTCAGACTCCCCAGGCTCCAGAACGGTTGAGAGAAGTACCTCTCTGTGGCTTAAGCCACGAGTCTGTGGTCCCCCGTTATGGCAGCCAGAACTGACTCACCAGAACAGACTAGGAAGGCCTCTGCCTCAGCTCTGGCCTGCATCCCTCCCTGTCCACTGCCTGCTCATCAGGCTCCCATCACTGGTCCTCGGATCACGCCCCCGTCCCTGTCCACGCTCTACAAATGCATCAGCATGATCTTTCCAAAATGCACCTCTGATCACGTCGCTGCCCAAGACTGAAAGGTTCCATCATTCCCCACTGCCCCATTCACCATGGCCAGACCTATACTGTCTGATCCTTGTCTACCAACCAAGCTTCACATCCATATCAGGCCAGGGGAGTTTCCACTGTGGCTCAGCAGGTTAAGGACCTGACGTTGTCTCTGCGAGGATGCGGGTTCGATCCCTGGCCTAGCACAGTGGGTTAAGGATCGGGAGTTACCACAAGCTGCAGTGTAGGCTCTAAGTCACAGACATGGCTCGGATCCCCTGTTGCTGGGACCGTGGCGTAGGCCGGCAGCTGCAGCTCCGATTCAACCCCTAGCCTAGGAACTTCCATGTGTCGCAGGTGCGGCCCTAAAAAAAAACAAAAAAACAGCCCCAGCCCATCCACCCTTTCTCCCAGTCCCACTTGAACGGACATCACCTATTCCCGCAAGCCCTGATGCGTCTCTTTGCACACCCTGTTCCCACCGCCCAGCACACACACGCGCCCTGCCTTCCTCATCCAGTCTCCTCTCCCACAGCCCAGCTCAGGCACTTCCTGGAAGGATGCTCCCCAGCAGTCACTCTCATGACAGCCCTCATCCCGCTTCCTTCCATTACTGCTTCTCTTCTCTGACTCCCAGACCAGCCAGAGCCTAGAAGCTTGACTCGCTCCTCTCTCCATCCTTACTGTCCAGGACCTGGTATGCAGTAGGTACTCAGTAGATGCGGGCTATGAAACATGAGGGATTCCAGGCTAGAGGGAACTCCAGGCAGGGTGGGAGAAGTATGCCTACCACCTTGGCGCCAGTAAATGAAAAAGAAGCCTGTCAACTACAAGACATTATTACAATGTTACGGAAAAGCCAAAGACCCCCAGAAAGATGCCCCTCCAAGCACCCCCATTCTGCTGCCCAAGGTGCTTCGGGCTCACCTTGTCTCCTACCTCATCGATATTTATTGACTACTGGCTTCTTTGTCTAGAGCTGGGAACCACTTCATTTGCATACTATTTGCATACGATACTGTTTTATTTCAGCTTGAAGCAGGCTTAAAGTAAGAAATTGCCCCTGTGAACCAGGAGCCCCCCTACCCCGACTCTGTTCCATTAACAGAACAGAACTTTTGAACCTCTGAGGATGCCCAAAGCACGCTAAAGAAAGTGCCTAAAATGGTAAAGGGAGTTCCTTGGTTTCAGTCTGGATTGTTCCTGGCTGGTTCCCTAAGGCCGAGCCACCGCCTTAAAAACCTCTCTTAGGGATGATAATAATTGTAAACCTTGTCTTCAGTTTACTCTATGCCAGGCCCTGTTCTGAGTACGTTTCTCATGCTTAGTTTGTTTACTGTTGACAATGGATCCACTAAGATAGGTATGGTTTGTGGTCCCACTTCATGGAGGAGGAAGCTTCAAGGCAGGGAGAGTTTAAATGATTTCCGCAGCATCACAGGGCCGGTAGCTGGTGGGGCCAGGGTGGGAAGCCAGGTAGTCTGGTTCCAGAGCCTGTGCTATTGACGTTCACCTTGTAATAATTCAGTAAGACTATAAACACCTGCCGCAGATTAGATTCCAGAACGATGACACTTTTCTTTCAATGGCACTGTGACATCGCTCTCACTGAAGAGTGGGGCCCTGGCTCCCTGCCCTTGAACCTAGAGTAAGTGACACTGTGTGATTCCTCGAAGTGGTTCCTGCCATGAGTCAGTGAGTTACCTCCACCCTGGAGTCAAAGTGCTAAAAGGATAAAACCTGCAACCTAGGATACTCTATCCAGCAAGATTATAATTTAGAATTGAAGGAGAGATAAAGAACTCAGCCAAGGAGTTCCTGTCTTGGCGCAGTGGTTAGCGAATCCAACTAGGAACCATGAGGTTGCGGGTTCGATCCCTGGCCTTGCTCAGTGAGTGAAGGATCCGGCGTTGCCGTGAGCTGTGGTATAGGACACAGACTCGGCTCGGATCGCACGTTGCTGTGGCTCTGGTGTAGGCTGGTGGCTACAGCTCCGATTGGACCCCTAGCCTGGGAACCTCCATATGCCACAGGAGTGGCCCAAGAAATGGCAAAAAGACAAAAAAAAAAAAAAAAAAAAAAAAAAAAAGAACTCAGCCAAGCAAAAACTAAAAGAATTTAATAACATCACACCAGCCTAAAAGAAATGGGAAAAGGTCTCTTCTCTAAGTGGGAAAGGAATGAATTTATAGGAAAGCAACAATCCCACTTGGAAGGGCAAATCTATGGTGATAACTGAGAATCAAACACTTCAGCCAATTCAAAGATTAAAAGACTAAAAACTGTAAAAAGCGATTATAAATATAATAAATAGTTCACAGACGAACATGAAGATGTAAAATATGACATCAAAAGACCAGATGTGGGGGAGAAGGGTGAAAAATGTAGATCTTTTAGAATGTGTTTGAACTTAAAGAGCTACCAGTTTAAAACACGTTGTTATAGATCAATATATATGAGCCCCAAAGGCAAACACAATAAAAAATTACAATAGATGCACAAAAAGCCAAAATGAACACAAGTATACTACTAAAGAAAATCATCAAAGTGCAAGAAAAGGAACAAAAACAAGAAATGAAAAGAACTACAAAAACAACAGGAAAACATGTAATAAGATGGTAATACGTACATACCTATCGATAGCAGTGATATTTAAAATATCCAAGCTATGGAAATCACCTAAATGTCCATCAAAAGACAGATGGATAAAGAAGATGTCATTATACCTGTACAATGGAATATTACTCAGCCATTAAAAAGAGTGAAATTCTGCCATTTGCAACAACATGGATGGACCTAGAGAATATTATACTGCGTGAAATAAGTCAGACAGAGAAAGACAAATACCATATGGTGTCGCTTAAATGTGGACTCTAAAAAAAAATAAATAAATGAATGTATATAGCAAAGCAGAAACAGACTGACATATATAGAAAACAAATTAGTGGCTACCAGTGGGGAGAGGGAAGGCAAGAGAGAGAAGATAGGAGGTAAGGACTAAGAGATACAAACTACTATGTATAAAATAGATCAGCAGCAGGATATATTATACAGCACAGGGAATTATAGCCATTATTTTGTAATAACTTTTAATGGAGTACAAACTATAAAATATTGAATTAGGATGCTGCACACCTGAAACTAATATAATATTATAAATCAACTATACCCCCATAAAACCAAAAACCCCTGTAGGATGTACAGGAAAGTCGATAAGAAAGTGGATCCTAAGAGTTCTCATCACAAAAACATTTTCTTTCTCTTCTTTTTATTGTATCCATATGAGATAGATGATGGATGTTAATTAAACCTATTGTGGTAATCAGTTCACACCACATGCAAATTCAATCATCGTGTGTGCACCTTAAACTTACACGGCGTCGCATGTCAATTACTTCTCTATAAAACTGGAATGAAAAATGCCCTGAAAAATAGTAGCGACGGCTATCTCTTAAATCCCTCACCCCCATGACTGAATAATTTGGCCCTCAAAATTGAGCCTGTGTGATTAATAATATTGTTGATGCCAGGCCAGCAAGAACCTGAGACTCAGAGAAGGTCATTGTCCCGGCATGCAGTTGCGTGATGCTGCCTTGGTGTCCCCGGAGAGGTCACATCTTAGAAAGTAGAAAATATGATCAATTATGGATCCCAAGATGGAAAAAACACTTGGTTTTTCTCCAGGAAAAAAAAAAAGAAAAAAATCCACTTGATATTCCAAAGAGGACAAGGACCCCAGTCTAGAGTTCCTCGACTTTAGAAATACCCTTTAGGGAGTTCCCGTCGTGGCGCAGTGGTTAACGAATCCGACTAGGAACCATGAGGTGGCGGGTTCGGTCCCTGCCTTTGCTCAGTGGGTTAACGATCCGGCGTTGCCGTGAGCTGTGGTGTAGGTTGCAGACGCGGCTCGGATTCCGTGTTGCTGTGGCTCTGGCGTAGGCCGGTGGCTACAGCTCCGATTGGAC
The DNA here is from genome assembly GCF_054392235.1 of Sus scrofa. Taxonomy (NCBI): domain Eukaryota; kingdom Metazoa; phylum Chordata; class Mammalia; order Artiodactyla; family Suidae; genus Sus; species Sus scrofa. Next base: position 20,685,638 of record NC_139385.1, read on the forward strand.
CCCTAGCCTGGGAACCTCCATATGCTGCGGGAGCGGCCCAAGAAATAGCAACAACAACAACAACAACAAAAAAAAAGAAATACCCTTTAGGAGTTCCCGTCGTGGCGCAGTGGTTAACGAATCCGACTAGGAACCATGAGGTTGCGGGTTCGGTCCCTGCCCTTGCTCAGTGGGTTAAGGATCCAGCGTTGCCGTGAGCTGTGGTGTGTGTCGCAAACACGGCTCGGATTCCGTGTTGCTGTGGCTCTGGCGTAGGCCGGTGGCTACAGCTCCGATTGGACCCCTAGCCTGGGAACCTCCATATGCCATGGGAGCGGCCCTAGAAAAGGCAAAAAGACAAAAATAAAATAAAATGAAATAAAAGCCCCTCCCACCAACATGGCCATTATTATCATTATGATACACAGAAATGGAATGGATCCCTCCCAAAGAAAAGAAAGCAGAATCTTACTCTAGTCTATTTAAAAAAAAAGTATCCCAAACAATAATATCGATAATCCCTAAAATCCCACAAAGATGCAAAAACACCAACTCCCAGATTCCCAAGGGTTTATTCCCCCCCTTCCAGACACCCGCCTGTGGCTAAGACATATTTTGACCCTCATCCATTTCCTGCCATCTCAAGATCCTAATCACATTTCCATTCTTCTCCAGAAATTTAGGGATTGGAAGACCTAGCTTCTGACCTAGAGGCAGGTGGTGACCGTCTTCATCTCCAGTCTTAAAAAAAAAAAAGCCAAAACAGAAACCAAACCTTAGCCAAGTGATGATAATATCAGAGTCGCATCCTCCTGGCAAAGAGGAGAGTCCATAAAAGTGAGCGAGAAAAGATTCAATGGCAATGCAACTAATGCATCTCCAGAAGGGCTGCTATCGGCTGCAGAGCGCTCCCTATTAACGAAATCAATTTAGCATCCGAATTCTCCTCCTGTGGTGCATACTGAAGTGGGATCTGACAAGGATGGAAAACAGATTTGTGTTAAATACTGCCAATAAAGCCTGAAGCTCAAGGTTACCGCAGTCAACGGAAATCCAGGGCTGCAGAAGCCCCGAGATTCTCATCCATCAGCTAGAGTCAGCAGCTTTGAAAAGCAATCCATAGGGTTTGGCTCAGGAAGAAGGAGAGGTAACAAAACTAGGTCCCGGGGGCCACAGTTGCCTAAGTGGCTGCTTTGGGATTAGGTCCTTAAAATAAGCCGGAGCTTCCACATCTCCAAGTACCGTGTTGGTTTTTCTTGTTCACAGGCGAGATCTCTTATTTTTGCTTTCCTAGCATCCATTTGACCCAGTGTTTTGTGTGTGTGTGTGTGTGTGTCTGGGGGTCTTGGGGGGGAGTTAGGGGTCAAATCAGAGCCACAGCCGTAATGACTTGCAATCTACGCCTCATCTTCGACCTACGCCCCAGCTCATGGCAACACCAGATCCTTAACCCACAGAGCAAAGCCAGGGATCGAACCCACAAACTCATGGATAATGGATACCAGTTGGGTTCCTTACCACTGAGCCACAACGGGAGCTTCTCAGCTCAGCTTTTTCTGTCAACAGCATCCAATGTAACCCGGGCAACATCTCCTTCTCTATTTCTCAGTCCATGAGTTTTCAGTGGAATTGAGCCCCCCTCCAGCTCTAAGGGTAGGAAGTCACGGGAACGCACCCTGTCCAATCAGAGCCAAACAGCACCCTGACCTCGTGAATGCTTCCGGGATGGACGCACAACTCACGAAGGCCCATCAGAGCCAGTGTGACTCAGTCTTGGAATTCATCAAAGTTGTCTATTACAATAAGTCGTCTTCCTCCCGGGGTGGCTGGGAGGACTGGAGGCAGGTTTGCAGCTTCTGGAAAATCATCTTATCATAATAAGAGGAGAATGCAACCAGCCCAAAGAAAGACAGAGATAAGCGATGGAGAAAGACAATCCAAAATCAGGTCAGATCCTTGGAGCTCCTAGGATCAAGCCATCCCTGAAGGCCATCCCCTGGACTTTCCAGTTCCAAGATCCAATAAATTTGATCTTTCTTGTTTTTAAGTCAGTGTGAGTTAGGTTTTTCTAAGTAAGTAAGTAAGCAGGACCTGGAGTGCCCACTGTGGCTCAGTGGGTTAAGAACCCAACATAATGTCTGTGGGGATATGGGCTTGATCCCACAGTGGGTTAAGGATCCGGCGTGGCCATGAGCTGTGGTGTAGGTTGCAGATGTTGCTGTGGCTGTGGTGTAGGCTGCATGCTTAGCAATGACTCACATCTTCCTATCGGACTCAACACTCTGATGTATTAAGAACACATGGACCTATGATGGAAGACTGCATGAGATTCCTGGGAAGGAGACACAAGGTCTCAAAGCCAGACCGTCCACACACCCACTCAGACCCCTCGCCCCTTCCAAGCACTTCCTTCTCCATCTTCCTGAAAAGGCTTCCCCTGGTTTCAGAATCGTGCTTTGCCTGAGCCCACAACAAGTTGGTAGTGCCTGGGAATTGGGGAGCCCTTCCTTCTCCACTTATTTGCCTTACAGTTGATTCAGAATTTTATTTTTTGTAGGGCCCCACCTGTGGCATATGGACATTCCCAGGCTAGGGATCGAATCGGAGCTGTAGTTGCCAGTTCACACCACAGCCACAGCTCATGACAACTTGGGATCTGAGCTGGGTCAGCGACCCACACCACAGCTCACTGCAACATGGGATCCTTAACCCACTGAGCAAGGCCAGGGATCGAACCCTCATCCTTGTGGATACTAGTCAGGTTCGTTACCGCCACACTATGATGGGAACTCAGATTCAGAGGTATTTTTAAACCCCATCTCCCAGAGTTTCCCCCAAGGACTGAGTTTTGGGCATTCCCTGTGATAGCTGGCTTACTAATGCCCCCCAACTGGCCGCCTCCCCTTCCCCCATCTCGTCCCCACTCCCTCGGTGCTGTCCCTACCTCCCCAAAGTCACCCATACAAGCTCCATCACAGTCTCAGTGCTGCCCCACCTTTTGCAAATCCCCTACCATGATCCCTAAAAACTCATCTCTTCCCTCAGCCTGCCTATCTTCTGAAGCCAAACAAAATCCTAGAAGCTCCCCCATTCCTCCCACCCCCAAAACTTATCAATACCTTCATGCAGCCCAAAATAGCTTTCTTCCAGAAGGCATGCTGCTGCCACCCTGATAGGAAGTGCCTGGACACACCATCGCAAAGGATGGCAGCAAGCATGTGGCTGGTACCCAAGGGGCAGTCAAATGTCAGGAGCCCAAGTTCCCACAGTGGCTCAGCAGAAATGAATCTGACTAGTATCTATGAGGATGCAGGTTCGCTCCCTGGCATCTTCCGAGGGTTAAGGATCCAGAGTTATCATGAGCTGTGGTGTAGGTCGCAGGTGCTGCTCGGATCTGGCTTGGCTGTGGCTGTGATGTAGGCCGGCAGCTACAGCTCCGATTCGACCCCTCACCTGGGACCCTCCATAGGCTGCGAGTGTGGCCCTAAACTCACTTAAGAGCCTGGCCCACTGCTTTCCCAGGATCTGCCCCTCCCCCCACCTGGCACCCCTCTCCACCTTCCCTTTGGCATTTTATGCCTATCCAGCCACGCACTAAATTAACTACTTGCAGTTGCCCTAAAAGAGGCTCTGCCAGCTCTTTCCTTCTGCCTTGTTAAATGCTGTGCCATCTGCCTGACACCGTATCTTCTCAAAGGCTCCTTAGGACTTGCACTCCCTCAAACTCCGGGGCTCCTGAACCTTCTCACCCTAAACAGGGACAGAGCTTGGAGTGGCTTGAGTCAGAAGACAGCATCTCTCAGAGCAGCGGATCGAGACGGGTCTGATGGTACCTTGGCCAGATGTCAGACGGACTGCAGATTGCGGTAATGAAAAGGTTTGCAAAGTGGTGCACAAACACCACCATCATTTCATGTGTTCTGCCAGATGTCTTCAGGGGATACATAAATACAGCAATAGACAATTATCAAACGACACAGTAGGAAAGATGCTCTTTTTTTTTTTTGGTCTTTTCTAGGGCCGCACCTGCGGCATATGGAGGTTCCCAGGCTAGGGGTCGAATCGGAGCCGTCGCCACCGGCCTACACCACAGCCACAGCCATGCTGGATCCGAGCCACGTCTGCAACCCACACCCCAGCTCACGGCAATGCCAGACCCTTCACCCAATGAGCAAGGCCAGGGATCGAACCCACAACCTCCTGGTTCCTAGTAGGATTCGTTAACCACTGAGCCACGACGGGAACTCCAAGATGCTCTTTTCAAATGTCCTCCATTCTTTCTGATTACTTAGAAGAAGAAAGGCTCATGTTCGTTATTCCTATGTCTTCGACATCTCACACTGGCTAATCTCTCACTTGTAAAAGGCACAGAATTAATAATATTGTTTTCCTCTCATTGTATTATGTTTGTAATTATCTCCTCCTTAAGGTGAGTGATATCTTTAGTTTCTTTTCCTTTCTTCTTTTTAGGGTTGTACCTGCCTGCGGAACATAGAAGTTCGCAGGCTGGGGTGGAATGGAAGCTGCAGCTGCCAATGCCACGGCCACAGAAACGCCAGATCCAAGCCACATCTGAGACCTGTGCTGCAGCTTGGGGCAATGTCGGATCCTTAACCCACTGAGTGAGGCCAGGGATCAAACCCGCATCCTCACAGACACTATGACAGGTTCTAAACCTGCTGAGCCCCAACAGGAACTCCTGGTTTCTTGGCTATTTATACGGATGAAGTAAAGGTTTCATTTCAATGCAAAGAATCAACATAAAGCTGTAAGTTAAGGTGATATTTACACATATATGGCTGATACATCTATATATTATATACATAAAATAACATTATATATATTGCATATATTAACCACAGTGGATGCTTGAAAGATTCGTGAAGTTGGCACTCAGAGAAGTCTTAGAGGAAAAAAATACCTAGAAGAATGAGCTAGAGTAGCTGATTTTGAAGTTGTCCTTCTTGCTTGACACTGATGCAGGGTTTGGGGGGCAGATCCCCAAAGCAGGTGTCCTTCCAAATTCTCAGAAGAAGCAGAATTTGAGACACAGGCTGGAGGACACAGGTCTTCCCAGCTTCATACAGGGCTTTGGAAACCAGATGATAATTGGAACTTTCCTGCTCCGCACCCCTTAGGGTTCTAAGCTGAATTTTCACATGCCAGGATTATTTCAGAGTTGAAAAACTTCCATTCCAGCTCCACTGGGCTTCTCTGAAGTACAAGGCCAAGGAGGAAGCTCCCATCTCGCCAAATCCCAGCTGTGATGTAGGAACCAAGGCTCTTCTATCTTTGATAAACAAATGAAGCTAAACCTTAAAGATGTTTTCTGATCCTCACTTAAAGAGGCAGCCCCAAAGCAAGACAGCCAGACCTTCTTCTAAGCAGCTTTGGACCTCCAGGTTGAAAAACCATGAGTGGTTAAAGCTTGTCATTTTTATTCCGAATTGTGGCTTGGAGATATGCAAACATGGGCCTTTTCTCCTAACCTTTCTTTTTTTTTTTTTGGTCTTTTTGCCTTTTCTTCCTTGAGCTGCTCCTGCTACATGTGGAGGTTCCCAGGCTAGGGGTCGAATCGGAGCTGTCACCACCGGCCTACGCCAGAGCCACAGCAACACAGGATCCGAGCCGCATCTGCAACCTACACCACAGCTCACGGCCACGCCGGATCCTTCACCCACGGAACAAGGCCAGGGATCGAACCCGCAACCCCATGGTTCCTAGTCGGATTCGTTAACCACTGCACCACGACGGGAACTCCATCTCCTGACCTTTCCCATCACCCTTTCTCCCTCATCCAAACTCCTTCAATGATATTTATCCAGCAGGCTTTTCTGAGCCAGGCCCTGTTCTAAACACCAGGGATAAACAAGAGGCCAGAACCACAAAGCAGCTACGCTCCAGAGACTCTAGAAAGGGGAGACAGACAGACAGTAAACACCTATGACCATCAATAAATGAAAAGATGATTCCAGAGGAGGTGATGCTATTTAAAATAGCAAATATGATTCATCAAAGTATGTCCGAGAGGCCCAGACAGAGAGAACAGACTTGCGGTGGCTGAGGGGGAAGGAGCAGGATGGATGGGGCATTTGGGGTTCGTAGATGCCAACTATTCCATTTATTTTATTTTTTTTTTTTTGTCTTTTTTTTTTTGTCTTTTGTCTTTTTGTTGTTGTTGTTGTTGTTGTTGCTATTTCTTGGGCCGCTCCCGCGGCATATGGAGGTTCCCAGGCTAGGGGTTGAATCGGAGCTGGAGCCACCGGCCTACGCCAGAGCCACAGCAACGCGGGATCCGAGCCGTGTCTGCAACCTACACCACAGCTCACGGCAACGCCGGATCGTTAACCCACTGAGCAAGGGCAGGGACCGAACCCGCAACCTCATGGTTCCTAGTCGGATTCGTTAACCACTGCGCCACGATGGGAACTCCCCAACTATTCCATTTAGAATGGATCAGCAATGAGATCCTACTGTCCAGCACAGGGAACTGTATCCAGTCTCTTGGGATGGACCACAATGGATGATAATCAAAGAAAAGGAGTGTGTGTGCGTGTGCGTGTGCGTGTGCGTGTGTGCATGCGCGCGACTGAGTCACTTTGCTGTAAAGCAGAAATTGGCACCACACTGTAAATCAACTATAACTATAACAGCGTGGGTGTACACATGGAGAATGATTAGCTGGGGCCGTAGCTAAGGATCCCTGTAATATTTTGATCTGAAGCTTGAATAACGAAAGGATCCAGCCTTAAAAGATCGCAGGGAGGGGAGGTCCCGTCGTGGCTCAGTGGTTAATGAATCCAACTAGGAACCAAGAGGTTGCGGGTTCGATCCCTGGCCTCGCTCAGTGGGTGAAGGATCTGGCGTTGCCGTGAGTTGGGGTGTAGGTCACAGATGCGGCTCGGATCCCTCGTGGCTGTGGCTCTGGCGTAGGCCGGCAGCGACAGCTCTGATTCTACCCCTAGCCTGGGAACCTTCATATGCTGTAGAAGTGGCCCAAGAAAATGGCAAAAAGATACACACACACACACACACACACACACACAAAATCGCAGGGAGGGATGATCTTGGTAAGGGGAGACGCATATACAACAACCATGCAACGAGCCTCCCTCCATTCCCTGCACTTCTTGTCACATGGCATAGAGACGGGGCTCTAACGTGGGTCTCAGGAACCAACCACGCCACAGATCTCTCGGGGTCTCAGTTTTCCTATCTGTAAAATGGTAACAAGAGCAATAACACTTATTTCGTAGGATTGATGCGACCATATGATGGTTTATCTCAAATGCTCGGTTTACTTCCTGGTAGACGCAACGATGCTTATGGATCACGCACCTTGCGTTACTTTTCTTGGACAAACTTCAGAAGGCATTAAGATCCACAGAAGCTAGTGGACCAGTCCTTGGCAAAAGCTGACCTGAATTTGAATCCTGAGGCCCTTCTTGCTCAATGAGTTTGGGATTTGATGATTGTGCAGAAAAAAAAAAAAAAAAAAAAACTGATGTTAAATTAAATTTTATTTTATTTTTTGTTGCTGGGACTTTCTGTTACCCCTTCAATAACTAGAGTATTCTACGCCCACTGTCTTCCCTGAAGGTTTTTTTTTTTTTTTCCCTAGCTGGGATCCAAGGAAAAAAGGAATCCCTGTTTGGCCTTTGAGGTTCAAAGCAGGCCTTTGAAACTCAGGGCAAGGACTACAGTCTTGAGTAAAAAGGCTTTTTGAGTTTCAAGAGCCAACGTCCTTTGAGTTTCAAAAGACCCAAATCCCATGCGAAACAAAAGGCCTAGAAGAATGGGCTCGCTGATCTGTGAGAATAAGGTTTTCTTCTGCCATCCAAACATCCCACAAGCTGGTGGGAAGGAGCGGAGGAGAAATCTGAGGGTTAGAATCTGGTCAAGGATACGCACAGAAGCCAAGTCCAGTGGGACGCAAGGGTTAGGACTATAACTGAAGATATGAAGGGACAGGGGAACCTCTTTTCATCCCAAATGGAGCCCAGCAACGTCAACAGGATTCGAGAATTCTCCAGCACCCTCCTGAGGGGCAACACCAGCCTGGGGCTATGGACGAGACCCCCAAGAGGCTAGGATTCTTGGATCTGGAGACACTGCGTGGATAAAGGCTGAGGCTGGTGCTGCCTTCTGCCATTCAAGAGAGCACTGGGAGTTCCCGTTGTGGCTCAACAGGTTAAGGATCCAATGTTAACTCCATGAGGATGTGGGTTCCATCTCTGGCCTCGCTCAGGGGGTTCAAGGATCTGGTATTGCCACGAGTGGTGGGGTAGGTCGCAGATGCAGCTCAGATCCGGTGTTGCTGTGGCTGTGGTGTCGGCTGGCAGCTGCAGCTCTGATTCGACCCCTAGCCTGGGCACTTCCCTATGATTCCGGTGTGGCTGTAAATAGCAAAACAAAAAGAGAGCGGGCCCTGGGCATCACCATGGTAGTGGCTCTTTTCTTGGGTACCTGGTAAGGACAGCAGTCAGCACCCGTAACAAGGGGAAACCTGTCTGTACCCCAAGTCTTGGCTTAGCATCATCTGACTTAGCCCACGTGAACCAATCCTCTTTACAGTGGCTCAGAGTAGTCATAAGCCCTCAAGATGGAACAGAGGCTCTAAAAATCAAGACGAATCAGCCTCAGCCTCGACACTTCAGTGGGAACCCGCTTGAGTCCCCCCTGGAGCTAGAAGCACACTAAACCTCGCCTTCATTATACAGGTGCAATCAAAAGGGATTTGCTGGGAAGATAACCCACCATCAATAAACTAATGATCTAGAGAGAAAGCAGCCGAAAAGTGCCTGATGAAGCGGGCACAGCTCCCTGTTTTGTCCCCTCTCCATACACCTTCTCTCCTCGAACTGAAAGGAAATTTCGGGAACACAAACCTCTGCAACGGAGGGGTGGATGGGGAAGCTCCAGGGTCATCATTCCTTTTGCTTTCTGGATGCCTCGCTCCAGAAATCTTTCACGGAAGCTCTAACAACTAACTTGACAAGGGACAGGAGGGAGGATGGTTCTCAAGGGTGCATTCAGTTAACTCTGACTCAGCCCCGGGCTGTCATCTGTGGGCTGTAGCTGATGGAACACAAACCACCGGCTTCACGAGAGTTACGACTCTGTATATAAGCACATCAACAACAGAGAGGGATGGAAGGTAACTGCCTCGGTTTCCCCAAAGGGGCTCTTTAGGATTTCAAAAGCAAAACAATCTGAAGATACTAAAGGCAAAATGTTAATATAGGAGAGGGGGGAGCAAGAGGTATCAACCATGGGACATAAGATCGGCTCAGAGATGTCGTATGCGACACGGGAATAGAGCCAATATTTTATAATAACTAAATGGAAAGTAATCTTTAAAGAGTGTATAAAAAGACACTGCTAAAAAACGATCAACGAGAAAAGAATAATAAAATAAAACCCCAAGATGAAGAATAAATACATGAATTAAAAAAAAAAATCATTGAAGGAGTTTCCATCGTGGCGCAGTGGTTAACGCATCTGACTAGGAACCATGACGTGGCGAGTTCAATCCCTGGCCTCGCTCAGTAGGTTAAGGAACCGGCGTTGCCATGAGCTGTGGGGTAGGTCCCAGACGCGGCTCGAACCCTGTGTTGCTGTGGTTGTGGTGTAGGCTGGCAGGTGCAGCTCTGATTTAACCCCTAGCCTGGGAACTTCCATATGCTGCAGGTGCGGCCCTCAAAAGCCAAATAACACTAATAATAATAAAAAAGAACTGTGAAGAGAAAATACACATAATGACAAACAATGGGTCTTTCATTCCTCACTCCAGACTAACCTAAAGTTTTTTTTATAATGTCAGCGTAATTAACTGTAACATATTCTTTTACATAAATGGATTTTTTTTTCTTCTTAGGGCCACACCTGCGGCATATGGAAGTTTCCAGGCTAGGGGGTCAAATCAGAGCTGCAGCTGTGGGCCTACACCACAGCCACAGCCACAGCCACACCAGATCCCAGCTGCCTCTATGACCTACCACACAGCTCGCGGTAACACCAGATCCTTAACCCACTGAGCGAGGCCAAGGATAGAACCCATATCCTCATGGATACTAGTCGGGTTCCTAACCTGCTGAGCCACAATGGGAACTCCCCAAATTGATTCGGTGATGAAACTAAAAACAAAACAAAACAAAAACCCTATTGTTACACTAAGGTTTGACCACTCACTGGAAAAACCCATCCTTACTGAAAGCTACAACACTCATGGTTACTGCTGAAACAGGGAAAAGATATAAACTAAGATCAGCCAACAGAAGAGGTGCCAAGGGCAGAGTCCAGGGAAAGAACCAAAAGAGGGGCTCCCATTGCTTTCTCCCAGTGAAGTAAGGATGCATCACTTTTGGGGGGCATCCACGTGCAACAGCAGGCATGGAACATGCCAACCAAAGGACCTCCCTTGGCCTCAATGTCCAATTATTGGGGGGAGAGGGGTTCCGTTATGCAGGCATGACTGATGGCCCACAGGGCTGGTCTGTCTCCCATCTCCACCCCACGAGCCAGGACCCAAAGCCCCCACCCCAAGTGCTATTGTTGGTCTTTCTGGAGTGGCTCGGCCTCAGCCTCCAATGCGGCCATCCTCGATCCTAAATCATATTGTCAGACCATCCGGTGTGACCCAAGGTCCCAAGCAAACAAAGACATGCCAATCGCACATGACATCAGATCACCTCTCGGGAGCCAAAAACAAAGACCGCACTTCTTGGGCAAGGTCACTGCCTTCCTGCTTCCTTCTCCTCTCCCTTCTTCCTTCCACCTTCCTCCCTCCTTCCTTCCTCTCTTCTTTCCCTCGTTCTTTCTTCCACCTTCCTTCCTCTCTTCTTTCTCCCTTCCTTCTTTCTTCCTCCTTCCTTCCTCCCTTCTTCCTCCTTCCTGCCTTCCACCTTTCTTCCTCCTTCCTCCCTCCTTCCTTCCACCTTCTTTCTTTCTTCTTCCTTCCTCTCCTTTCTCCCTTTTTTCTTTCTTCCTCCTTCCTTTCACCTTCCTCCCTCCTTCCTTCTTCTTCTTCCTCCTTCCTTCCTCCTTCCTTCCTTTCCTTTCTTCTTAGAGTAGAGTTGGTGTACAGTGTTGTGTCCATTTCTGCTGTACAGCACAGAGACCCAGTCTCACGTAGACACACATTCTTTTTCTCATCCTGTCTTCCATCATGTTCTACCCCCAGAGACCGAATATCATTATCTGTGCTGTACAGCAGGACCTCATTGCTCACCCAAGGTTAAATTCTTTACCCACTATGAGAAACAAAGCTACTACAAACAACAATATTAAGGAGTATCCTTGCATTAGATAACAAATGCTTGGAATCTGATCCCAGATACCCAGAGATGCCCAAGAGCTGTTTGGTTCTGCCACAACCTTACCACCTGGACACTGTCTAGATGGGCTTCTGCCTTCCTTTGGTTGTACCCTACATCTTCAAGGGGGTTCCGACCCTCTGCCATTTTGTTGTTGCTATTCTTTTATTCTATCACAATTTCAATCATGCCAATTACAAAAACAGCAATCATTGCTATCGTGTATTGATCAGTGACAAGTGTTCCAAGGACTGAGATGAACTTTTAGCATACACAATCAAATCCCATTATCTAAAAAAAAAAAGTCTCCAGGATGTAATTTTTTTTTTTCTTTTCGCCATTTCTTGGGCTATTCCTGAGGCATATGGAGGTTCCCGGGCTAGGGGTCGAATCGGAGCTGTAGCCACCAGCCTATGCCAGAGCCACAGCACCTCGGGATCCGAGCCACGTCTGGGACCTACACCACAGCTCCATGGCAACGCCGGATCCTTAACCCACTGAGCAAGGGCAGGGATCGAACCCGCAACCTCATGGTTCCTAGTTGGATTCGTTAACCACTGAGCCACAATGGGAACTCCGTTTTTTTTTCTTTTTTAGGGCCGTGCCCATGACACATGGAGGGTCCCAGGCTAGGGGTTGAATCGGAGCTACAGCTACCAGCCACAGCCACTCAGGATGTGAGCTGCATCTGCGACCTACACCACAGCTCATGGCAATGCCAGATCCCCGACTCACTGATCAAGGCCAGGGACAGAACCCGCATCCTCATGGATACTAGTAGGAATAGTTTCTGCTGTGCCACAGTGGGAACTCCTCCAGGATGTAATCTTTCAGCCCCATTCTGCAGATGAGAAAACTGGGGAACAAACACATGAAGCTCTTCATTCAAAATCTCACCGCTAAGAAGAGACAGAGCTTAGACTCAAACTCAAGTCTAAGCTCTAAGTGCCCTTGACTTTGCTGCTGCACTAATAGCTCCTCCCCTGGGGATACCATCTCATTCATGCCACTCCCCACCACCACTCTGGCCCATCCTTCGTCAATCCAGGATGACCACCTAAGAAGCCAGCTGGCCACCACTTGAGGCCAATGAAGCTTCCATCCACCAGCAACACCAAATCCTACCGAAAAGAGCCCCACGCTGATCATACAACCCAGTAGCCCTCTGTCTGGACGCTGAACACCCAGAAGCAGCTCCCAGTCTACTTCACCTGGACCCAAATGACTCCCCCAAATTCAATTCCTTTTTGGGTGTCTGTCCATTCATCCAGCGATTCTTTATTCCCAATCTCTGACATCTAATTTTTTTTTGGGGGGGGCGTCTTTTTAGGGCTGCACCTGCAGCATATGGAGGTTCCCAGGCTAGGAGTCGAATCAGATCTGTAGCTGCCAGCCTACACCACAGCCACAGCAATGCTAGATTGAGCCGCATCTGTAACCTACACCACAGCTCACGGCAACATTGGATCCTTAACCCACTGAGCGAGGCCAGGGATCGAACCCACCACCTCATGGTTCCTAATCGGATTTGTTTCCACTGCACCACGACAGGAACTCCTGTGTACTATTTTTTTTAACTTTTTTTTTTTTAACCAAAAGAGTCATGTTTTGGTTAAGTGCCCTCATTCAAAATTTATTGTAATTTGTACTGACAGATGAAAGGATAAGAAAATACACAAATAGAGTGGAAGGTCTCGGTCATGAAGTGAAAGGGTTTTAGACAAATCTACCTGCCAGGGGCGGTCACACAGATGAGCTGTCCTCACTCCTGGGCCCTGACTTCAATGCTTCCTCTTTATCTTTCCCACTAGACCAGCGCCTCTGCACTCCCTGCTTGGTTGCAGTCCTTGTCCCAAAGGCATGTTCCAGCCACCGTTTCGCTCGTGCTCAAGGAGCCAGCTGGTTCTTCCCACTTACCTCCTTGCAGGGCAAGCCATCTGCACTGAAATCAGAGCAGAGGAAGATGAACTGCCCGCATCCCACAGGATTTCAGGCAGAACCAGAGGGGACCACCCATCCGTTACAGCCAGCACATCCTCCTGCAAAACCACTGAACTCACCCCAAGTCCATAAAGCTCCATGCTTGCAATCCTAACTCGCATCTGGCTCTTTATTTAAGAGACATACAAGCAGGGAAAACCTCTGTGTTGGGACGTCTCTATTCATTCCACTCGCCTGTGCCTATTTTCACTCTATTATTTCATCTATTAATTTAGCAACCCAAGTGCTCCGATCCGTGAGTTATTTAGCAATTACTGGGGGGAATGCATGGGTCTAACAGACTTGCGGGGCCCGGGGGGCGGGGGCAGTTTGACAAATGCCCATTAGCACCAAGCCCAGTAATGGCCCCATAATGCTGCCTGGCACTTAGCCGGATGAAAGCAGCTATATATTGTAAAGCGTTTTAAAGGGTGTCAGCAACCTTAATGAATTCTCACTGCTCTGGGAGCAAAGTATTTACCCCCAGTTGGGACTCTGGGAACGGCCGCACAGTGATGATGGAGCAGCAAGAGAAAAACACCCTGAATCGAGTTCACCTTACAGTCCATTGAAGTAGTTTCAAGCACATTTGCATCTGGAGCCTTTAGCTCATTCAACAACTATTTATGGAGCTCTGGCCACATGCTGGGCAGCGTGTTAGGCTGTGGAGGAGCAAAGAGGAGCCCAGGAGACAGGGGCTCTGACAACGTGAAACTGGGTCTTATGAATGAAACAGCCATTAAGCAAAGATACCTCATTAATTGATTCATCACGCAGGCAACCCGCTGAGCTGTATGAAGAGAAGCTGCTTGATGCTTAAGAGGAGGAGCCTGGGGTAACCCTGAGTCTCGGGGAAGAAAGGTCTGGGTTTGAGTCACCGAAGGACCAGAGCCATGTGCCCTTGAACCACTTTCTTTGACTCAGTTTTCCTCATCTACCAAGAAGTATCCACATCAAAATTCCATGGAAAGGATGAAGCATATCAGCGGGCCCTGCCCCGCAGTAAGTGCTGAATTACAGTGAGCAGGAATAGCTACGATCAGTTTTCTCCAACAGCCTCCCACGGTATGGGTTCACTACTCATCTGAAGTCACATCAGTTAAAGCTGCAAGAAGTTTCTGGAATCCTTCAGAACGAAACAGATCTCTAAAGTCTGCCAAGTGCAACTGGGTCTGAGGTTAACCCCAAGGAATTCAGCTTGGATGCCGGAGACAGCGACACCCTCCCACAATAAGCATCCTCGCTGAGAGTAAGAGCTGGGAAAAGTGGTCCTATTTCAACCTGAAGCAGAGGATGGTGGCTTCGGGGAACCCTTTCTGGAGCTGCCACCAGAGTCCCCACGATAGTGCCAGAGCAGCGTGTTTACCCTTACTGAGCCAGGAGGGAGGGCGCGCTGTCAACATTTTTATCAAGGACTCCAATAAAGGCTGATAAAAATCGGCATGTGATACGAAGTCAGGACTCTATCATGCAGGCAATATGCTACGGGATGGAATCAGGATCCCAGGAGACCTCCACCAGCTGGTGGGTTGACTGATTTACACGGCATGAAATGTAGCAGACACCAACTCAAGGTCCTGCCCTCAGAGCACAAAAGCCACCTGGACAAGCCCTGAGTGGGGAAGCAGGTGGGATCGCACCTGGCCGGCTTTTGCAACCTAGAAACTCAGTACCTGTCAGCAGTGCCACGGGGCTTGCAAAGAACAGTTAGATCATTGGGGGCTGCATTCCTTGAGGTCAAGTTCTAGAGCAAGGGAGGTGATGTTTCTGTTCTGGTCTGCTTTCTGTCATAAGTTTGAGTGTCGTTCTGCTAGATACTAATACTTTTCAACATTATGGAATAAATGCAATCGGGGGCGCGATGGGGACTTTGCTTTTTTTTTTTTTTTTTGTCTTTTTGCCGTTTCTTGGGCTGCTCCCGCGGCATATGGAGGTTCCCAGGCTAGGGGTCGAATCGGAGCTGTAGCTGCCAGCCTACGCCAGAGCCACAGCAACGCGGGATCCGAGCCGCATCTGCGACCTACACCACAGCTCACGGCAACGCCGGATCGTTAACCCACTGAGCAAGGACAGGGATCGAACCCCCAACCTCATGGTTCCTAGTCGGATTCGTTAACTATTGTGCCACGACGGGAACTCCAGCGATGGGGACTTTGAATCACACCCTTTGTGGTTGGAGACACTGGGAATGATTAACACCAAGAGGAAAAGACTTGGGATGGGGGATATTAATTTTTCTTTCTTTCTTTTTTTTTTTTTTTTTTTTTGTCTTTTTAGGGCCACACCCACGGCATATGACGTTTCCCAGGCTAGGGGTCAAGTCGGAGCTAGAACTGCTGGCCTAGGCCACAGCCACAGCAACTCAGATCCAAGCTGCATCTGTGACCTACACCACCACTCACCGCAATGCCAGATCCTTAACCCCCTGAGCAAGGCCAGGGATCGATCATGCGTCCTCATGGACTCGAATCAGATTTGTTTCTGCTGAGCCATGATGGGAATTCCAAGACATGTACTTTCAAATTTTCCCAAAGCTGTAAAAGTAGCAATGGATTGGGGCCAGGCAACAGTCTGAACCCTAAGCATTGCAACCACTCCTTCAGTCCTCATCACAACTCCACGGGATCCCCAACGGAAACGAGGAAACTGAGACGGACAGGGGTCAAAGGACAGTACCCCCGAGACCATGCATCCTGTGAGTGATGGAGCTTGGACATGAGTTAGGTCCACGGGTGTCCTGATTCCACGTGTTAACCAAGATGCAGCTGACTCTATGGAAGACACCCCTTCCAGGAGACACATCCGAGACTAAGGTTCACGAGTGGAACGCGTGTTTGCACACTTGCCAGGAAGATCCTGACCATAGGGGCCCTGTCTTGGCCATCACATCTTTTTTTTTTTTTTTTTTTTTTTTTTTTGTCTTTTCTAGGGCAGCTCCTGCGGCATATGGAGGTTCCCAAGCCAGGGGTCGAATCAGAGCTGTAGCCACCGGCCTACGCCAGAGCCACAGCAACGCGGGATCCGAGCTGCGTCTGCAACCTACACCACAGCTCACAGCAACGCTGGATCGTTTACCCACTGAGCAAGGCCAGGGATCGAACCCGCAACCTCATGGTTCCTAGTCGGATTCGTTAACCACTGAGCCACGACGGGAACTCCTTGGCCATCACACCTGCAGTGCCCTGGCCATAATAATATCTAATAAATATCTACCAAAGAGTTGAGCTAATAAATGAACAAAGACAAGCAGCGCAGTTGCAATAAGGAACGACTCTCTGTGGCAAGAATCATCTCTGTACAGAATCCAAAAAAGCATCACCAACTGGGTGGCGCAAACAACATGAGGTTATTCTGTCACAGTTTTGGAGGCTAGGAGTTTGACATCAAGATGCAGCGGTTCCCTCTGAAGGCTCCAGGGAAGAACCTGTCCTTGTCGCTTCCTAGCTCCTGGCAATCGCTGGCAACCCTTGGGGTTCTTTGGTTACTGCTGCATCACTGTCATTTCTGCCTCTGTCTGCGTGGCACCATTCCCTCCAGGTGTGTACCCTCTGTGTCTAGAGCTCTATTATTATTATTATTATTATTTTGGTCTTTTTAGGGCTGAACCCACAACATAGGGAGATTCCCAAGCTGCCAACCTACACCATAGCCACAGCAACGCCAGATCTGAGCCACATCTGTGTCCTACACTGCAGCTCACGGCAAAGCCGGATCCTTAACCCACTGAGAGAGGCCAGGGATCGAACCCAAGTCCTCATGGATACTACTTGGGTTTATTACTGCTGAGCCACACGTGGAACGCCTCTAGAGCTCTTCTAGTAAGGATCCAGTCATCGGGCCATGGCCCATCCTATTCCAGGATGACCTCATCTTAACTAACCACCATCTGTCAAAATCCTATTTCCTAACAAGGTCACTTTTCCGGGGTCAGGGTGGACATGATTTCAACTTAGCATCACCACTGAAAAGGATGAGCAATTTTAGGAAGTAGGACATGGCTCAACCCTCAGAATGATCAGAAGAGGTTTTCTTTTTTTTTTCTCTCTCTCTCTCTCTTTTTTTTTTTTTTTTTTTTTGTCTTTTTGCCTTTTCGAGGGCCACATCCGCGGCATGTGGAGGTTCCCAGGCTAGGGGTCTAATCGGAGCTATCGCCACCAGCCTACACCACAGCCACAGCACCTTGGGATCCGAGCCGCAACTGCGACCTACGCCACAGCTCACGGCGATGCCAGATCCTTCACCCACTGATTGAGGCCAAGGATCGAACCCGCAACCTCATTGTTCCTAGTCGGATTCGTTAACCACTGAGCCACAACAGGAACTCCGGTTTTCAAATGTAACAGTGAAGACTCAGGCAATAAAATGACAGAACCATCGAGAATATCATCCTTTCCTTCAATAAACACTTACTAATCCCAGCTGTCTACTAGCATAGTCGTAGGGTTGGTAGAGTGCAAAATGAATAAGGCACAGTGGCTTCTTTGGTGGGTCTCAAAGCCTGCTGGGGGAGACAGGCATGCAAAGGAACAACCAAAATATGATACGGGAGTTCCCGCTGTGGCTCAGGGGTAAGGAACCTGACTAGCATCCATGAGGACACAGGTTCCATCCCTAGCCTCGCCAAGTGGGTTAAGGATCAGGCACTGCCACGAGCTGTGGGTTGCAGACATGGCTCAGATCCCGAGTTGCTATGGCTGTGGTGTAGGTGCAGCTCTAATTTGACCCCTAGTCTGGGAACTTCCAAATGCCACAGGCGCAGTCCTAAAGACACACACACACACACACACACACACACACATGATATGAGGAAGCTTGCTCTAAGGAACCATGAAAGCATAGAAGTTACAGTGATTAACTCAGCCTGGAAAGAAGATAAGGGGAAAAAAATTAAACTGGCAAGGAGGAGCGGAAACCATCAGAAACATTATGGCAAAAATGTGTGCATCCAGCCCAAGTTCCATCTGTCCTTCCCCCTTCTTGGAAAAACACAAAAATTCCATTTGGGAAACCACGCCTTCTGCATTCTCAGCACTGCCTACAGCATAGGATGAGCCCACCCCCAGCTCCAGGAGTTTCAGGCCAGGCAGTATATCCCATGTCACTGATTAAAGCCACTAAGAGACAAGAAGACAGTGGCCAAGGTGGAAGGACAGAGATGTTTGGATTTCACTGCATTCCGTGCTGTAAGAATATGAGGCTTTCAGCAGCTGGAACCATCTTGCAACCCAAAGGGGAGAATCATGGAGCTGCCAAGAAACACAGCAGATCCTGGGAATGGAGCCATTCACAGGAAGCAAGGCCAAAGGCGGGTCCTGTTAGGTTAATTTACGTCCTGAATCCAACCATACCTGAAGCCAGATCTACCCATGGACTCTTCATTATGGGCACGAAAAGATTTATTTCATTTTGCTGAAATCTGTGTGACACCTACAAACTAAACGACCCTTCATCGAAACAGTAGTCCAGGATTCAAAAATGGCATGGGAATTGCTGGTGGCTGAGCAGGTTCACAATCCTGTGTTGTCACCACTGTGTTGCAGGTTCAATTCCTGGCCCAGGACCTTCTGCGTGTCATGGGCACAGCCAAAGGACAAACAAACAAACCAACCCCAAAATTGGCAAGTCAGAAGTCACAGTAGCCAAATGAGCAGATCGCTTTCTAGGCATGGTTGTGAATTTAGTATGGAGGGTAAGTGAGCAAAAGAGGTGGCGGGTCTCATGGAAGGGAATTTAGGTCAAGGTGAGTTTGAGTTTCACTGTGAAGGTTTTACATCCCTTCCAAATTCTGAAAGTCTTTGGTTTCCAAGACGGTATTCCAGAAATCTTTGTAGGAGAAAAGAAACTTTAGCCCAAGAATAGCAGTCTAGCTTGCCTGAGTTATAGCCTCAGATGTGAATGTGCCTATTATGGGGCATTTTATCTGTAGCCATCAATCTACAGAGAAGCAGGGAGTCATGGGTAAGAATTACTGCCCTGGGCTCCTGAGCCCACGTTCCCTGGGCATGCTGATCACACACTTGGCAGTAACATTCACAGACTGCACAAGCCACCCCTCCACGGCCAAGTCTCCCCATCCTCAGGTACCTGAAAGCTGAGCATCCTTGGGGAGGCTGGAAACTTCCACTTCTGGGCTTCTGAGCATTCTTTCAAGAGCAGGGAGCAGAGCTGAAGCCTGCAATTGCCTCTTAACACGCACACAGACCCCAAGCCTCATACTGGGCACGACAGCTGTGATATCGAGTGGCCCAGGGATCGTCAAAATTCATTCTAATCCCTCTATGTGGGGCACATCTGTTGGTGTCTAGGTAGGAGATGGGGGCTGCGACGTCAGCGGTCAGCGTAGCCATGCAGATTGGACCACGCACACAGATGCTAAGAGACCACCTGGCATTCTCACTAATGCCATGAATGATCAAAGCCATACAGTGGGGGCAGAGACCCCTCTCTCTTCAAATGGAGCCAGGGAAAGAGAAGCAAGGCCCCCAGACACTCAGCTCTCCAAGAGGCAAGGACAGGGACAAGGGCACAAGTTCAGAGAAAGGGGAAGCTCTAGGAGAGCTTGCTTATCTGGACTCCTCTTGGTAACCTGGTTGTTCGTTGGATAATTATCTAATTCACTAAAATGTAGGTTCCACGACCGCAATGACTTGGTCTTTTGGGGATGAACCCTGTATTCCATTTATTTGATGATGACAAACTTTGGGGTTAGTAGATGCAAACCACTCCATTTAGAATGGATAAGCAATGAGGTCCTACTGTATAGCATTGGGAACTAGACCCAGTCTCTTGGGATAGACCATGACGGAAGTTAATATAAGAAAAGAATGTAGGAGTTCCCGTCGTGGCGCAGTGGTCAGCGAATCCAACTGGGAACCATGAGGTTGCGGGTTCGATCCCTGGCCTCGCTCAGTGGGTGAAGGACCCGGTGTTGCCGTGAGCTGTGGTGTAGGTCGCACGTGCGGCTCGGATCCCGCGTTGCTGCAGCGCTGGTGTAGCTGGCAGCTAAAGCTCTGATTGGACCCCTAGCCTGGGAACATCCATGTGCCACGGGAGCAGCCCTAGAAAAGGCAAAAAGCCGAAAAAATAAAGAAAAGAAAAGAATGTATATATGTGTATGTATGACTGGGTCACTGCTGTACAGCAGAAATAGGCACGAAACTTTAGGAACATCCACGATACTTTAATAAAAACAATTTTAAAAAAGAAGTGATATTCACTGATGATACACCAATAACACTACAATGGGGCTACTGTGGTCAGGTGGTCGTCGAAGTGCGTGTATGTGCATGTGCATGAGATCCTGTCAATAATCTCATGAGGTAGGTATGATTTTTTTTTTTTTTTTTGGTCTTTTTGCCTTTTCTAGGGCCACTCCCGCAGCATATGGAGGTTCCCAGGTTAGGGGTCAAATCAGAGCTGTAGCCACCAGCCTACGCCAGAGCCACAGCAACGCAGGATCCAAGCTGCATCTGCAACCCACGCCACAGCTCATGGCAACGCCGGATCCCTCACCCACTGAGCGAGGCCAGGGATCGAACCTGGAACCTCATGGTTCCTAGTCAGCTGCGTTAACCACTGAGCCACAACGGGAACTCCGGTAGGTACGATCTATCTTTAACCCCTCTACAAATGAGCACGCTGAGTCCTAGGCGGAATAACATGCACAAGGTCACACAACCAGTAGGAGGTGGAGTCAGCATTTGAACCCCAAGCAAATTGTCTCTAGCATCCAAGCTCTCCTGATGACCATGCTTACACTGCCTTTCAACTGCCTGGGACATTGATTCGACAAGTACTTACGGAGTATCAACGACACTCCAAGAACACTTCTAGGCGCTGAGGATTCAGCTATGAAATAATAATAAAAAAAGAAAAAAGCAGGAGTTCATTAAACATTTGCCAGATGGATGAATAGATGATGCGGTAGAATAGATGGTGAGAAAGTCGCCTGACTTGATGGATGGATGGGTTGATGGATGGCCGAAGAACAAGGTGGGAATTAGAAATATGGAAAGGATCCGTGGACTATTACAGGTGAGTCATCAATAAAAGAGGCTGTGGATCTCTCTTTGTCAGTTTTTTCTCTGCTTTTGAGAGTCATTTGTCAGTGGGAGGCACACAGGCTCCAGGACCAGAAGCCTGGCTCCATCCCTTTACCATCTGTGTCATCTGGAACAAACCACTTAACCCCCCTGGACCTGTTTCCTCACTTACAAAATGAGAATAACCCCGGTTACTCACAGAGTTGCTGGGGATTAAATGTTATTTGCTATTGTTTGGAGCCCGGTTCAAATGTTATCTCTTTTCTGTAGCTTTCAATTCAAGTCCATTCAACACATGTTTATGAAATGTGTCCTCTATGCAGACACTGCACTGGGGGTAAAGATACAACAGTAAATTAGACAAATATGGCCCTTTTATTCGGAGAAATTTAACTTTAGCAGGAAATGGGAAAAAATACCAGTGAGTGTTAAGAAAAGGAGATTGTGAGATGCTGGGGAAGTGCTGAATAAGGATAGAATTTAGCCTCTCTTCCTTTGTGCTCCTATATGGCATCGCTTGGGTTGGCTACGGGTGGCCACATTTATCTCCCCTGTCAATCAAGGCTCTTAGAGAGATGCCTACACAATCCTTAAAGAGGAATCAATGGCAGCAAGTGGATATATGGGTGGATGCTCAATGGATGGATGGGTTTATGAATGGAGGAAAAAAAGGAAGGAAGGGAGGAAGGGAGGGAGGAAAGATAGATAAATATGTAGATGGATGCATGAATGGATGGATGATGGGGTGGAAGGAAGGAAGAAAAGATAGATGCACGGATGGGTGGCTACACGGATGGACAGACAATTGAAGGAAGCTGAAGCAGTGATCCACAGTCAGGGAACAGTCAGGACTTCACAAAAGCTAAGTCCAGGTGCAAAACACAGTTTACTCTGAGGCGATGTCCACATATTTGAAAAGTCAATGGAACAAGAGCACCAGAGGGAGATCTGGGCAAAGCCAGAAACTTCAACTGAGATGATAAATAGGAAGAGGAAAAGCAGGGCCTGGCTGTAGGAGATGCTGCTGGCAAAAAGAATCACCTAGATAGCTGGACCGGGGCGTGGGCGTAGCATGTTCCAAAAGATGGCCACAAAGATCTCCCATCCTTGGAGTTCCCCTCATGGCTCAGCGGAAACGGATCAGACTAGCATCCATGAGGATGCAGCTTTGATCCCTGGCCTCGCTCAGTGGGTTGAGGATCCAACATTGCCCTGAGCTGTGGTGTAGGTCAAAGATGCAGCTCGGATCTGGCATTGCTGTGGCTGTGGCTGTGGCACAGGCCAGCAGCTACACCTCCGATTGTACCCCTAACCAAGGAATCTCCATGTGCCCCAGGTGTGGCCCTAAAATAAAATAAAGACCAGAAAAAAAAAAAAAGATCTCCCACCCTTATTGATGCACCCCTTCGCAATATGACTTTGAAGTTCCTCTCCTGCAGAGGTGGAATTTATTCACGGCCACCTTGAATCTGGCCTTGCCCAAGTGGTCTGCTCGAGTCAATGGGACATGAGCAAGTATGATAAAAGCGGAGGTGGAAAAACACTTGCACACTGGAGTTTCCTCTCGGGCTGCTTTGGGAAACCCCTGACCACTGTGATACGAATCGCCAGGCTGACTGAGCTTGCCAGACAAAGAGGGACCCACGGCTGTGTCGCCTCTACTGAGCGGGGCTGACACAGAGCCCATCCTTGGGCAGGAATGGGACCAGCCTAGAAAAGGCAGCCTCTGCTGAGCTGCCAGCCATCTGCAGAGATCAGGTTGCATTGGCCCCTAACCAGAAAAACCACCCAACCAGCCACAGCCTCACAGGAAATAATGAAATGAGGACCATTTTCAGCCAGTAGTTTTGGGGTGGTGCGTTCTGTTCTGGAAGCTCAGGGAAACACAGCCAATCATGAGTAGCCACGCCCACCACAGCAGACTCAGCCAATAGGCTGATGTGGATGAAGTACCGCCTTTCTATTTGCCAAGCCTTGGGGCGGAGGGATCACTTCCGGAAACACCCTTCTCCTGAGCAGGCGCAGAGGAGGAGACCACTCTGGAATTCCAGAAGCAGGCGGCGCACATGTATTTATTCCATCACATTTAATTGTCGGGTAATTTATTCCACACACATGCATGGAGCATCACACAGGTTAGGCCCTGCTAAGAGAGTGAAGGTAAGAGAGATGTGGGCCGTGTCCCCACGTGGCTATGTCATCATGTCAGGGGCTGGACAGGGGTCCTCGGCAGAAAGAGAGTTTTGAGCAGGAAGTGGCATTATGACAACTGTCTGGCCTAATTCTGGGCCCTTAGCCAAACAAATCCACCCACGCACTGCCTGCCGGCACCCAGAAAGGAGGAATTACAGCTGCCTTCCCGCTTCAGAGTGGATGACAGTACAGACGCCATTGTCTGTGTCTGGATTCAGGACTTAGTATTTGCGTTAATTAATCTCCCTGTGCTTCAGTTTTCTTATTAATATATATATATATATATATATATAGCTGGTAATAGTCGCTACTTTGTAGGGTCGTTGTAAGGGTTACATAATCCATATACATAGAGCACCTGGCTCTATATAAGCACTATATGTCATTATTTTAAAAAATTTTTTTCTTCCTGTCATTCTGTTCTCACTCTATGAAGTTCCTCACACATGGCTCGGAACTTTTTGGCCCCAAGATGGGTTTCCTTCTCCAGTTTAGATCCCGGGCACCCTCTCTGAGCAAGCCATGAAAATATGCCTCTAGGGTCCACTGCTGCCAAGGGTGATTGACCGTTTCAGGACTGTCCAGTGGCCTGGCCAAATTTCTTTGAGAATTGTGTCTGGGAGTTCCCTAAGGCTCAGCAGGGAAGGATCCAGCCTTGTCACTGCTGAGGCTCTGGACACAGCCGTGGTGAGGGTTCGATCCTGGCTGGAGGACTTCCACATGCCACAAGCATTGCCAAAGAGAAAGGAAAAAGAAAAAAAAAAATGTATGTACGACTGGGTCACTTTGCTGTACCACAGAAATGGGAGCAATACTGCAAATCGAGTGTACCTTAATTAAAAAAAAAAAGTTAATTAACTTAAAAAAAATTATCTCTTGCAACAAGTCCCACCCAACCCTTTGGCTTCATACTTTCCCCCAAACCTCTTGTATGTTTCTTTTCATACTGACATCTGCTCCCACTCCTTGGAGGACCCAAAGTAACATATTCCTTGACTCCAGAGCCTACGTACATTCTCTGATTGCCTCTGATTATTGCCACAGGTAATATCCACCCAAACCACAAGAGTTCAAGACCCCGAGCCTCCGTCTCCCTTCTCTGTGGACCAGGAGAGAGTGGAAGAGGAGGAGGCATCAGCTCCATCTCATGTCCCACGTCTTATAGCCTCTACCTTAAACCACAGCTGAAACCTGACCACTGCCCCCCGCCACTGCCCCCCGACCTCCACCTCTGCGGTGACCCCTGGTCCAGACACACCATCCTCTCTGGCCTGTGTGGTGGCAGCAGAATCCTAGCTGTCTCCATGTCTCTGGACCAGCCCCTCTTCCACTGACTTGGTTAAAACAAAATGAGCCTATTAAACCTAAGGCAGATGATGGGGCACCTCTGTTTAATACCTTTTTTAAAAATTTTTGTCTTTTTAGGGCCGCACTCATGGCACATGGAAGTTACCAGGCCAGGGGTTGAATCTGAGCTGCAGCAGCTGGCCTATGCCCCAGCCACAGCCACTCAGGATCTGAGCTGAGTCTTTGAGCTACACCACAGCTCATGGCAATACCAGATCCTTAACTCACTGAGCGAGGACAGGGTTCAATCCCGCATCCTCATGGATACTAGTCAGGTTCATTACCATTGAGCCAGGACAGGGTTCAATCCCGCATCCTCATGGATACTAGTCAGGTTCATTACCACTGAGCTCCTGTTTAATGGCTTCCAATAGATTCCTATCTTGCTCAGACCGAAGGGTGAAGCCCTCCCCATGGTCTGAAAGGCCCTCCTGGACCTGCTCTCACCCAGCCACCAGCTCACTCCACTCTGTGTACATTTTCCCTCTGGTGCTTCCCACTCAGAAGGGTTTCGTCACTTGCTGTTCCTCTGACTGTAAAGCTCTTGCTGAAGATACTGCGGGATTTGATCCCTTTCTACTCAAATGCCACTTTCTTTTCTTTTTTTTTTTTTTTTTTTGTCTTTTCTAGAGCCACACCCACAGTATATGGACATTCCCAAGCTAGGGGTCCCATCCGGGCTGTAGCCACCAGCCTATGTCAGAGCCACAGCAATGTCAGATCGAAGCCATGCCTGCGACCTACACCACAGCTCACAGCAACGCCAGATCCTTAACCCACTGAGCGAGGCCAGAGATCGAACCCACAACCTCATGGTTCCTAGTGGGATTCGTTAACCACTGAGCCATGACGGAAACTCCTCCAGATGCCGCTTTCTTAGAGAGGCCCTCACCAGCCACACTGCCTGAAATTCCAAACATCTGCTCTCTATCTCCTTCGCTATTTTTTTTCCCATAACATTCATCACTATGCAACATGGTGTATAATTTAATCATTTTATCGTGGATATTGTGAGTCTCTCCCTAACAAAAATGAAAGTTCCATGACTGTGGGTAATCTTATCTGTTTTTGTTCACTGCGGTTTTCGCAATTCATTGTATGGTATCTGGCACATAAGGGAGAGAGGAAGAGAAGGAAAGAGGGAAGAAGAGATGGGGGGAGAAGGGATGGATGGATAAAAGGATGGAGAAAAGAAGAGAGAGAGAGATGGATGAATAGATGGAGGGAGGGATGGAGGAGAAGGTGGAAGGAGAGAGGAAGGGAGGGAGGGAGGAAGAGGAATTGATAGAGGGATGGATGGAGGAAAGGAGAGAAGGTGAAAAGAAGGAAGAGAGACGCATGGATGAGAAAGGGCCAGCCAGGCACTAGAAGTACCACAAGACCATTAGAGAGAAGCAAACTGGGAGTTCCCGTCGTGGCGAAGTGGGTAACAAATCCGACTAGGAACCATGAGGTTGTGGGTTCGATCCCTGCCCTTGCTCAGTAGGTGAAGGATCTGGCGTTGCCATGAGCTGTGGTGTGGGTCACAGACTCGGCTCGGATCCCGCATTGCTGTGGCTCTGGTGTAGACCGGCAGCTACATCTCTGATGAGACCCGTAGCCTGGGAACCTCCATATGCCACGGGAACGGCTCAAGAAAAGGCAAAAAAGACAAAAAAAAAAAAAAAGAGAGAGAGAGAGAGAGAGAAGCAAACTGCTATCTGCAAAAGGGATTCTGTGTCTCCATTTCCCCAGGTGGGAGAAAGAGTCAATAACCCCACCTACCGACAGAGTCTCTTTGAGGATGACACGGGTCGGTGCTAGACTCTGAACAGATAAATACTCAATAACTGTGAGCAGTGTTGCTGCTTCTGCTGCTGAAGATGTGTTGTGCAGACTTGAGATGTGTTTCCAAGGTCCCACAGATGCCCTGGGAACCAGCGACTGAACTCCTGAGCACTCCCTAGAACTACGTGTAAGACACTGAAAGGCACTTATTTTGCTGCTGAGAAAAAGAAAAGAAAAAAAAAGCAAAACAAAGTCAAATAACTTGCCCAAAGCCAGAGTGTTTACAAGTGGCTTAGAACAAGATGGAACCCATGGGCTACGGGAGGTCTGCCTTCAACAGCTCTCCCCCTTCCCAAATCCTGGAGACTCTTCTGATCCTTCCCACACGCAGGGACACATTGACACAACCTGTGCTTCTCTACTTGTGCTGAGACTGATGTCACTTCACAGTCCAGACGTTCCCTCCCTTGAGGGGCATCTGTGCGCTCACACCATCCGTTCTCCACAGAGAGCCAATCACCAGCCTGGTCCCTGGGGCTGTGATGCAGATACAAGCCCCTCCTGTTCCCCAGGAGCAGATGGCTGCCTCTGAGGCCATATTTCATTGAACTCCTCTTGGGTACCCCAGGAACCTTCAGTAATTACTGCTATTATTCTTACATTAAATGAGTTTTAAAAAAAAAAATCAGAATGCCTGGGAGTTCCCACTGCGGCTCAGTGGAAATGAAGCTACCTAGTATCCATGAGGATGCAGGTTCGATCCCTGCCTTTCCTCTGTGGGTTAAGGATCCGGTGTTGCCATCAGCTGTGGTGTAGGTCACAGAGTGGCTGTGGCTGTGGCATAGGCCAGCAGCAGCAGTTCTGATTTGACCCCTAGCCTGGGAACTTCCATATGCCTCAGGTGTGGCCCTAAAAAAGCAAAAAAAAAAAAAATCAGAATGCCAAAGGTACAGTGGAAATACACACAGATATGTACACACAGCACTTAGATGCATTAGGGATTCTTAAGGATTTGACACAAAGAAATTCTGGGGGCATCATTCTACCAGTGGACCTGTCTACACAGAGATCATTTCATCTCATTTTCTCTTCCAGGCAGATGTCGTGTTTATTAACCACCTCGCCTGCAATTTCCCCGCAAGGAACGCAGCAGGGGGTAGGCAGTGACAATGGGTGACGGGGTAATCTCTGTTTTTCTGGATTCCTCACCCGTTTTTCAAGTTGACAACCTGAATTACAACATTTGCTCCTTAAGGAAATTACACACCAGGAGTGTTAGCCTCCCGATGAAGCGCTCGGGTTCTGCTTCTGTTTGCTGGAATTCTGAACTGGTTTCAAAGTGAGGGCTCCCCTCATCTCAACTGTTTTCTGTTTACAAAATTGTTTCTTCTCCAACTGAAACAGGGGCTGCATCTCTTTTTCTTCTGAGACGACCCTGAAGCGGAGCAGGCTGCTGCTCGGTGTCAAGGTGCTTCTGGGTGTCTGGTACAGGCTGGAAGAGGGACATGTGTTGTCAAGGCCGTGGCCTCCGATGGAGGGGAGAGAGAGGAGGAAGAGGAGAGAGAAGCAGGCTGTGATGCCTGCTGTTCCATCCGGATTTAGTATCTTACAATGAATCTTCAATGTGTGTGGGGGGAAAAAAAAATCAGCTTTTTGGCACAGAAGTTGGAAGGTAGTTGCCTTCCCTTTTACTGGAGTCCAGAGACAGTGGCCCAGTCCTGGCATTTTCCATCTTGGTGGCCTACATCCTTGAGCAGGTGGGAGACAGAGGTCGAAGCAGCAGGAGCAGCAAGGTCGCAGGTCCCGGTTCTGATGTAGTTGGTACCTGTACATCTGATATGAACTATCCTAGGATCTTTTTTTTTTTTTCTTGGACTTTTTGTCTTTTCTAGGTCCGCACCCACGGCATATGGAGGTTCCCAGGCTAGGGGTTGAATCGGAGCTGTAGCTGCTGGCCTTTGCCACAGCCACTCCAGATCCAAGCCGCATCTGTGACCTACACCACGGTTCATGGCAATGCCGGATCCTTAACCCACTGAGCCACTGAGCGAGGCCAGGGATCGAACCCGCAACCCCATGGTTCCTAGGCAGATTCGTTAACCACTGAGCCACGATGGGAAGTGCTATCCTAGGATATTGACTGCTTTATTTTTCTGTTATGTCAAAAGAATGCTCTGAAGGAGGTACACTCATATCTAAAGCTATATTCCTACCTGTTTATCTATCTTCATCTTTCTACCTCTTTGTCTTCTCTCTATATATATATCTTCCTAGTTCTCTATCCATCTATTTATTTTTCTTTTTAGGGCCACACCTGCGGCATATGGAGATTCCCAGGCTAGGGGTCAATTCCGAGCTCATGGCAATGCCAGATCCTTAACCCGCTGAGCAAGGCCAGGGATCAAACCTGCATCCTCAAGGATCCTAATCCGATTCATTTCCACTGAGCCACTTCGGGAACTGCCCCCATTCCTCTTCTAGGTGAATGGATGAGTGAGCTCCCCAGAGAACCAGGATTCCCTCAAATACTCATCAAGGAGGAATAGAGGGCCAATGAAATGGATGCTCTGACCAGGAAAATTCCTCTGCAAGAACCCCGTGCATGGACGAATAAAGCTTCCAGCCTCTTCTGCCATAAATGTTATCTTTAATATAGAAGAATAAGCCCTCTAAGTACAAGATGAATCTCCAGCCCTTTAGAGATCCGTGAATTACTTAGAAGTACAAGTGAGCTTGCATCAATAGATGACACATGTGACGTCTCAGACCATTAGCCTCTTTTATGGACTGAATCCTGCCCCCTCCAAATTGATAGGCTGAAGCTCTAACCCCAATACTTCAGACTGTGAGTGAATTTGAAGATCAGGCCTTTGGGGAGAGGATTCAGTTAAAATGAGACCATTAGATGGGCCTTAACCCAAGCTGATGGGTGTTTTTATAAGAAGAGATTAGGACACTCAGGGAGCATCCAGAAGCATCGTGCCCAGGGAGACAACTAAGGGATGAGGCAGCAACCAGGTGGCTGTCTGCAGGCCAAGGGAAGAGGCCTCCCAGGACTATCAACCCTACTGATACCTTGATCTTGAACTTCTAGCCTCCAGAGCTGTGAGACACTAAATTTTTATTGTTTAAGGTCCCTCCCCCCAGTCAATGGTATTCTGTTACAGCAGCCCAAGCACATTAACACATGAGTCCAAATTTTGGACATATTGGATAAAAAGAGGCAGATTGGAGGAAAACATAGGAGTCTGCATCATGGCTCAGCGGAAAAGAGTCTGACTAGAATCCCTGAGGATGCAGGTTCAATCCCTGACCTTGCTCAGTGGGTTAAGGATTCGGTGTCGCCCTGAGCTGTGATATAGGCCTCAGATGTGGCTCGGATCCTGAGTTGCCATGGCTGTGGTGTAGGCCAGTGGCTGCAGCTCCAATTCAACCCCTAGCCTGGGAACCTCCAGGTGCCACAGATGTGGCCCTAAAAGACGACACAAAAAAACAAAACAAACACTTCACATGTAAAGTTTCCATGTTCATGTGATTTTAATCTAACTGTCTAGATTGAATAGATTTTCTAAGAGCTTCTACTGTGGCGCCATGGGTTAAGGATCTAGCATTGTCTCTCTGGCAGCTAGGGTGGCTGCTGAAGCACGGGTTCGATTCCCAGCCCAGTGCAGTGGGGTAAAAGGGCCGGTGTTGGCACAGCTGTCATGGAGTTTGCAGTTGCAGCTCAGATTCAATCCCTAGCCCAGGAGTTTCCATATGCCACGGGTACAAATAAATAAATATACTTTCCCCCCCAAATAGACCCTATAACACCTGTCTATAACATCAAACCAATGTTTAATCTCCGTAGATGACATGGCCGTGGGAACCTTCCATCTGCAGCGAGTCAGTCAGAAGCACAGGTGACAACCCAGGCTTGCAAGTGGCATCTGCAGGGGAGGGCAGTCTGGTGGGACCGTGCCCTTAACCTATGAAATCTGGTGCTCTCTCTGGGTCAATAGTGTCATCATTGAGTTGACCTGTGTCAGAGGATTGCTTGCTGGGTTGGACACAACCCTTCACACCTGTCAGAATGGTTCCAGAATCTTATCGGGCTGGTCACCAGAAAGACCTAGCCATGATTAGAAGTTTAGAACATTAGGAGTTCCCTTCAAGGCTTGGTGGTAATGAATCCAACTAGTATCCATGAGCAGACGGGTTCGATTCCTGGCCCCCCTCAGTGGGGTAAGGACCTGGCATTGCTGCAAGCTGCAGAGGAGGTCGAAGACACAGCTCCGATCTGTTGTTGCTATGGCTGTGTTGGCAGCTGCGATGCAACCCCTAGCCCGGGAACGTCCCTGTGCCGTAAGAGCAGCCATAGAAAGAAAAGGAAAAAATAACGGGCAAATTATATTCTCAAGGGGTGCCAGGTGGTAAAAAGAAAATGAAAAGCAAGGCATCCGTTACTCTTACTTAAGATAGAGTGTGTTTGTTTTCTGCAAGAAAGGCAGGAAGATGTAATCTCCATCAAGCTATCTGAGGAGCTGGATAGAGTATCTCACGGATCAAAGTAACGGGTCTATGAACATGGCAATGTTTTCATTCACTACACTTTTTGGCGCACCATTTCATGGACGTTTTATTTTCCAAGAGAAAAGGTAAACACAAACAAAAGTGTTCATGCGTGCCAACAATTTAAATCATAAAACATTAGAAGAGAAATAGGTCTTCTTTTTCAGTCAGGGTGTCTATTTATAAAGAATAGGATCTACACTGTTTTTCTTTTCTTTAAAAAAAAAAAAAATGCTGGCGTTCCCATCGTGGCGCAGTGGTTAACAAATCTGACTAGGAACCATGAGGTTGCGGGTTCGATCCCTGCCCTTGCTTAGTGGGTTAAGGATCCGGCATTGCCATGAGTTGCGGTGTAGGTTGCAGACACGGCTCGGATCCTGAGTTGCTGTGGCCCTGGTGTAGGCTGGCAGCTACAACTTTGATTTGACCCCTAGCCTGGGAACCTCCATATGCCACGGGAACGGCTCTAAAAAAGGCAAAAAGACAAAAAAAAAAATATGCTGGTGTATAGTTGACTTACAGAGTTGTGTTAGTTTCAGGTGGACACCAAAGTAAACCAGTTATACATATATCCATTCCCTTCGGATTATTTTCCCATATGGGTTATTACACACAATTCCTGTGCTGTACCGTAGGTCCTTGGTACCTATTCTATATATAGTAGCGTGTATATGTCAGTCCTAACCTCCTAATTTATCTCTCCCCTGCCACATATCCCCTCTGGTCACCATAAGTTTGGGTTTGAAATCTTTGCATCTGAAAGTTCTTTTCTATCATTTCATATTAGATCCCACATATGAGTGATAGCGTACAGTATTTGTCTTTCTCTGCCTGACTTATTCACTATGTATGATCATTTCTAGATCCATCCATGTTGCTGCAAAATGGCAATATTTCATTTTTAATGGCTTAGTAATATTCCATCGTATATATGTACCACATCTTATTTTTTCCCCCATTTTTTAATTTATTTATTTTTTCTTTTTAAGCTGCACCTGTGGCATATGGAAGTTCCCAGGCTAGGGGTGGAATTGGAGCTGCAGCTGCAGGCTTATACCACAGTCACGGTTAACACTGGATCTGAGCTGCATCTGCAACCTAATGCTGCAACTTGCAGCCATGCTGGATCCTTAATCCACTGAGTAAGGCCAGGAATTGAACCTGCATCCTCACGGAGACAACATCAGGTCTTTAACCTGCTGAGCCACAACAGGAACTCCTTTTCCAATTTTTAAAGTTTTATCGAAGTAGAGTTGATTTTAAATGTGGTGATCATTCATTGTACAACAAAGTGATTCAGTTATATATATACACATACCCATTTTTTTTTTCCAATTCTTTTCTCATATAGATGATCACGGAATATTGGGTAGAATTCCCTGTCCTATACAGCAGGGCCCTCTTCGCCAGTCATTCCATATGGCAGGGTGTGCATATGCCAATCCCAAAGCTGAGTCCATCCTTCCATCCTACCTGTCCTCTTTGGTCAAGGTGTTTATTTGTAAGTAACGGAATCTACTCTGGTTTATTTATTTATTTATTTTGGTCTTTTTAGGGCTGCACCCGCAGCATATGGAGGGTCCCAGGCTGGAGACTGACCTGGAGCTGTAAGCCGCTGGCCTATGCCACAGCCACAGCCACGCCAGATCCAAGGTGTGTCTCTGACCTACACCACAGCTCACAGCCACACTGGATCCTTAACCCACTGAGCGAGGCCAGGGATCGAACCTGTGTCCTCGTGGATGCCAGGCAGATTCATTTCTGCTGAGCCACGATGGGAACTCCTGACTCTGGTTTTTCAAAGTAAATACATAGAACAGAAGTCACTGCGGTGCAGGGCCCACCAAAATCAGGTACAAGGTCACCCGAAGAAAGAGATTCTAGTCTGAGCTCATGGAACCACACAACAGAACTGGGTCACCAACTGAATCGCCTGCTGCCATCAAGAAACTCCTGAGTCAAGAGACACCACTGCAGCTATAGATGCCAGGGCCCCATGGTTACTGCTCTAATCTATACCTGAACAATGATGCTCGGATTCAGTTCAAACCACTGTTTCACACAAGGCTAAAAATCACCCTTGCCCTGAAAATAAGATGTGCTGGGGATGGCAGGTTTGTGCGGTATGGGGTCTTGATTGCTTGGTTTTTGTTTTTCTTTTTTGGAATTCAACCTGGACGAAGCAAAATTTATATCATGGGGTAATATCAAAATGTAGCACTCATTGGAGTTCCTTTTGGGGCTCAGTGGTTAACAAATCCAACTAGCAACCATGAGGTTGTGGGTTCGATCCCTGGCCTCGCTCAGTGGGTTAAGGATCCGGCGTCACCATGAGCTGTGGTATAGGTTGCAAATGCAACTTCAATCACGAGTTGCTGTGACTGTGGCTGTGGCCGGCAGCTGCAGCTTGGATTCAACGCCTGGCCTGGGAAATTCCATATGCCACAAGTATGGCCCTAAACAAACAAACCAACCAACCAAATAAATAAAAATAAAATGGACAACATTTTGTGTAGTTACTATACAGTAGAGAACAGTGAAAAATTAAGTAACACACATGCAATAGCCTGAGAGAGCACGCCTGCATTTAATTTTTGTTTGCCACTCTTTTTTAAAGAGATTTGCCAAAAATTGCATTGTCTGTCCTTTTTGTCTTGACAAACGTGCTTTTGTTAAGACGGCCAATCCTTCAGAAATCCACACGCAGAAGATGGAGTTAATGTGATCTGAGAGCAGGTGTCACCTTTCTCCCTCCCAAATTCCAAGGAATGACCCTCCCCCCCAAAAAAAACATGTATTTTTTAAAGGAATCTGTTCAAAAAGCCAAGGATTGTGCCAGACCTGTGGGGGGAATGTTGGAATAATCCCCACACGGCCGGAAATGACTGCTTCAAAGGAAAGATCACATGTTCCAAACCTTAAATGAACAAACGCAAAAAGTTGCAAAGTCCCCATGGGGTCATCTCAAGTTGAAAAACTGGGGCATTACATTCACAGCAGCGAGACCAAAAATAAATAATGTAATAAAAGAAATAAATAAAAGACACATACACAATGTTCAAAGGTCTACAGATATGGAGGCACATTTTAAAAATTATATGGGAGGAGTATGTAAAATTTATACCCGTCACGAAAATCCATGCAAAATGAATGACTTCTTGGGAAAATATCATTTACTGAAATTGACTCAAGAAGAGGTAGAAAACTCGAGTAGACCAATAACCATCAAAGAAATTGGAAATGCTGTCAAAAAAACTACTTGAAACGAGGTGCCAGTGAAAGCAATTTGGAAACAGCTATTAAAATTAACAACACACATACCTTTCAACTCCGAAATCCCACTCCTGGGAGTCTATTACATGGAAATAAAAGCACACCGGCACATAGATGCGTGGCAGGACTGTTAATGCAGAAATACTTGTAGAAAGAAGAAGCCGGGGAGAGAGTGAACGGCCTACCGTGGAAAATTATATAGTCATAAAAACCAAGCTAGATTTTTAGCAGCTGATTTGGGGGCAATCAGCAGATCGTCTTGATGGCAGAATACGGCGCGACCCAGAGACACATGGATACATGTATTCTGATTTTGATAACGCAATGAACAAAACAATTTCCTGTGTGTGTGGTATGGTGGGATGTGTGTGTGCGCACCACATGCATCTGGATAATTTTATGAACATAGAAAAGGTCCTAAAAACCTCCAAACCAGGCTGTTAGCCCTGGTTCCAGAGGAAGGGATGGGAAATGGGTTGCTAATGAAAGTGGAGGGAAAAATAAAAAGAAGCCGTTTATCAAAAAAGAGAAAGAGGGATTTCATGTTGTGACTCAGTGGGCTACAAACCCAACCAGGGTCCATGAGGATGGAGGTTCGATTCCTGTAAATCAACTCACTCATTGGGTTAAAGATCTGGAGTTGCGGGGAATTGTGGTGAAGGTCATGGATACAGCTCGGATCTGGCGTTGCTGTGGCTGTGGCAAAGGGCGGCAGCTGCAGCTCTGATTTGATTCCCTAGCCTGGGACCTTCCAGATGGAAGTTTTCGATGGCCCTAAAAAGCAATTCAAATAAAAAGGAGAAACAAAAAGATTACATATAAAGAGGATTCCATGTCAAAAGCTTTTCACGCTTATGATTCCTTTGATGTGTAGTATTAGCTACGTGTATTTCCAAGTATGCAAGTGTGTGTGTGTAGGTTTGTTTTGCGTGTATTCATCAGTGCATAAAGTGAAGAGTGAAAAAAGAAAAACATCAATAAATGCAAAAGACACCCACCCAAGTTTTCACAGGTTTTCCAAACCTTTAAGACACAAAACTATAATTCAAAGATACATGCACCCCTAGGGTCCTTGCAGCACTATTCGCAATAGCCAAAACACAGAAACAACCTGAGGGACCACGGACAGATGAATGGATTAAGAAGACATGGTGCATATACAATGGAATACTACTCAGCCGTTAAAAGAACTAATGCCATTTGCAGCAACATGGCTGTGAGTAGAGAGTCTCATACGAAGTGAAATAAGTCAGAAAGAGAAAGACAAATACCATATGATATCACTTATATTTGGAATCTAAAATATGGCACAAGTGAACTTTCTAAAAAACAGGAGCAGACTCACAGACATAGAGAACAGACTTGTAGTTGCTAAGGGGGACAAGGGGGGGGAGTGGGATGGATGAGGAATTTGGGGTTGGTAGATGCAACCTACTACATTTAAAATGGATAAGCAATGAGGTCCTACTTTATGGTACAGGGAACTATGTTCCAATCTCTTGTGATGGAACATGATGGAAGATAGCATGAGAAAAAGACCATTATATGGGTCCCTTGGCTGGACAGCAGAAATTGACACAACACTGTAAATCAACAATCCTTTAGTAAAAATAACTTTTTGAAAAGATGCAATAAAAAGGCCCCGAACAATTACAAGGAAGGAAGCTTCTCCGCTTGTTCTGTGAATCCCAATGACAAACCCATACAAATAAGATACACACACCAAACTAGAGCCTCGTCCCACGGATGGACCTAAGTGAATCATGGGGCATCCTCTCCAGAAGTGCATGAACGAATAGCACGGCCAGCAGGGTTCGCTCAAACCATGTCAAGAGACTTTCGGATTTAGTGCCACCAGGCAGAGAACTCGAAGTCACCACGCCCATCCTTCCAAGAAGGAGAACCTGAATCAATCACACGCTGAGCAGCAGAAATGAACACAACATTGTGAATCAACTCTACTTCGATAGATTCTTTTTTTATAAAAGAAAAAGGGGGAGTTCCCGTCATGGCGCAGTGGTTAACGAATCCGACTAGGAACCATGAGGTTGCAGGTTCGATCCCTGGCCTTGCTCAGTGGGTTAAAGATCCAGCGTGGCCGTGAGCTGTGGTGTAGGTTGCAGACGCGGCTCGGATCCCGAGTTGCTGTTGCTGTGGCTGTGGTATAGGCTGGCGGCTATAGCTCCGATTCGACTCCTAGCCTGGGAACCTCCATATGCTGCGGGAATGGTTCAAGACAAGGCAAAAAAACTAAACTAAACTAAAATAAAATAAAATAAAAAAAGAAAAAGGGGAACACTTAGAAAATGAATGACTTTTCTTGGACCCATTAGAGAAGTCCCTCACCTCATCATCTACAGGTGAATCTGGAGAGTTACTGTCAGGATCTGCTTACTGCAGTGACAGACTGTAGAAACACCTGCATGGTCATTTTGACAAATTGCTGGAAGCCAGCAATGGAAAGGGAAGATTCTTGGGGGCGGGGGGTGTCTTAGGGGGTCTCTGATCTTCGAACACCGAGTGTCCAATGATTCGATTTAATTCTGACACTAACTATCCAGAGTTAGTGCAGACCCGACAGGCTCGTGGGTTTAGTCCAACAAGACAGCCCACTTCAGATGCCGGCCACACGCAGGACACCCAGGCTGCTCACACATTGGCCAGCCAACTACAAATTTGGTAGTTCCTATGACCACCTTCGTAGATTCTATAATTTACTAGAATGAGGTCCTTGACTCAGGAACATACTTAATTTACATTG
Organism: Sus scrofa; assembly: GCF_054392235.1. NCBI lineage: Eukaryota > Metazoa > Chordata > Mammalia > Artiodactyla > Suidae > Sus > Sus scrofa. Next base: position 20,722,846 of record NC_139385.1, read on the forward strand.
GATCATTTATTGCAAAGGATACATCTCAGGAACAGCCAGATGGAATGCATGCACTGGGCAGGGGACAGAAGTAGAGGGCGGGTGTGGCGTTTCTGTGCCCAATTTGGGTGTGACACCCTCCAGAGCATCCACCGGTCCATGAACCCACAAGCTCTCTGAACCCCATTGTAATTTAAGGGTGTTTGTGGAGGTTTCAATACATAACCACGATTGGCCATTGGTGCTTAATGCAATAACAGCTCCCCTCTTCTCCCCAGAGGTTGGCAAGTGGGACTGAAAATTCCAACTCTATAATCATGACTTGGTCTTTCAGGGGACCAGTTCCCATCAGGAAGCTACTGAGGGAGCCCCTGCCAGGCATTATCTCACTAGTCTAAAAAGAGAGCAGGGAGTTCCTGTCGTGGCGCAGTGGTTAACGAATCCGACTAGGAACCATGAGGTTGCGGGTTCGGTCCCTGCCCTTGCTCAGTGGGTTAACGATCCGGCGTTGCCGTGAGCTGTGCTGTAGGTTGCAGACGCGGCTCGGATCCCGCGTTGCTGTGGCTCTGGCGTAGGCCGGTGGCTACAGGTCCGATTCAACCCCTAGCCTGGGAACCTCCATATGCCGCGGGAGCGGCCCAAGAAATAGCAACAACAACAACAACAAAAGACAAAAAAAAAAAGAGAGAGAGCAAATTCCAAGGATTTTTAGGAGCTCTGTGCCAGGCATTGGAAACAACGAGCAAATATGTATTTTTTCTTATACCACAGAGGCCCTCACACGTTCATGGATTTTGTAACCGAGCAGGGCCCTGTGGGGCTCCTGGGCCCAAAAGCCTTTCTGTGTCCCCCATTTCTCGTTCTTAGGAAATGGGCCTCATTCAGCCACCATGACCTTCTCTGAGTTCCTAGGGACAGGGTCCGACAGTTGCTGATCAGGGAAGGGAGGGGAGGCAGAGACAGGGGAGGAACAGTCAAGAAACAAAAGAGTCCAGGCTTGGGGCAGGATCCTGCTTCCCTCTCAAGAGATACACATAATAGCATAGGCATCTTATCCACCTAAGAGAAAAGTTATGTTCCTTATGCTTCTTTTAGAAATGAATACTTTAAAAATGAACAGCTTAGAGTCCTTCCTTGTCCTTCTCTCTGGCTTAACTGCACCCTAAACATAATCGCCCATAAGCTAAAGATGACGCAGCCTGAGCACAACTGCCTGGGGGCTAAAGATTATTAGCACATGATGTTTTTCAGGAACTTTCCGAGTTTGTTTTCATCTCTGATCCATATGTGCTTTTCACAAGTACTGTTACTCTAGGCAATACCCCAGAAGACCACCACCAGGATCAGGCTGAGATCTCCTGACTCCAGCTTTGATGACTAAGATTCCCCCAAAGAAAGAAGCATGCATGTTTGCCCCCATCCGGACTCCTATCCGAAAACCCGTTTTTCTCCTTTTTACTATAAAATTCCTCGAAATTCTTTCCAGTGTGCTTCGGGGGGGCGGGGGGGGCACTGTCTTTAGGGCTCTAGGCTGCCGTGACTCTCCTTTCCCTGGCAAAGCAATAAAGCTAACTTTTTCCTCCTTCACCCAAAACTCTGTCTCTGTATCTCTCTTCGGCACCAGCTGACAGATGCCAAGTTGCGGCAACGGTTTTACCTCCGGAAAACCCAACAGGGTCTCATGGTGAAGAGCAGAATAAGATCAGCTTGTGGTTCTGCTGAGGGAGACACTGGGAAAAGAAGGCAAATCACTGCAGGATATGCTTAGAACATTCTCCCTAACAAAGGACGACTCCCTGGGGGTGAGAATCTATTGGAGATTTATCCCCTCTGTGGGAAGGGCATTCCCAGACTCCAGGAATTTGAAGTCCTGGTGCTGACAGCTACAGCAAATAGTAAATATGGTCCAGCCCATGGCCACTTAACATAAAACTTCACACTAAGGGAATATTACCTCAGTGCCTATTACCCCATATATCACATCCAACTTTCCACAAATAATTACAAGGCAAGTGAAAAGGCAGAGAATGAAAGGATGGATGGATTTGAGGGTTTCTAATTCACAGAATTCACTACATTACAGATTAAGAACAAATGTATTTGATCCAAGTAGACTGAAGAAAAGCATTTCACAAATTTCATCCTTTTTTTAATGAAAATTCTCAGAAAAGTATTTCCCAACGGAAGAAAGTATACCTACCAAAAATCTATAATAAATGCCAACATAAGACATATTCTCAATGAGGAGTCCCCATGTGGCTCAGTGGGTTAAGGATCCAGTGTTGTCACTGCTGTGTCTTGGATCACTGCTGAGGCACGGGTTTGATCCCTGGTCTGACACAGTGGGTTAACATCTGGCACTACCACAGCTGTGGCCTAGGTCGCAGCAGCGGCTGGGATTTGACCCCCAGCCCTAGGGACTGCCACGTGCCACAGTTAAGGCCAAAAAAATATATATTCTCATTGCTTGCATCTACTAACCCCAAACTCTGGATCCTACTGTACAGCACAGAGAACTATATCCACTCTCTTGGGCTAGACCATGATGGAAGATAATATGAGAAAGAATGAGTGTGTGTGTGTGTGTGTGTGTGTGTGTGTGTGTGTGTTTGACTGGGTCACTTTGCTGTACAGCAGAAATTAGCACAACACTGTAAATCAACTATACTTTAATTAAAAATATATGTATTCCTGGAGTTCCCATCGTGGCGCAGTGGTCAACTCATAGAATCCAACCATGAGGTTGCAGGTTCGGTCCCTGCCCTTGCTCAGTGGGTTAACGATCCGGCGTTGCCCTGAGCTGTGGTGTAGGTTGCAGATGCGGCTCAGATCCCGCGTTGCTGTGGCTCTGGCGTAGGCCAGTGGCTACAGCTCCAATTCGATCCCTAGCCTGGGAACCTCCATATGCCGCGGGAGCAGCCCAAAGAAATAGCAAAAAGACAAAAAAAAAGATATATATATATATATTCCCAATGAAGTTGGGTATGAATGAAAAATGTTGCCTGCCATGTCAGTAAACAAAGGATGCCACACAGCCATCAAGCCCCTACGGCCAGCCTTCCCCACTCAGCAAGCCCTGAGGGAACTCAGGATGGAGATAAAACGGCTGCCCACCACCAAGCCCTCAGCCACTGCAATCATCCCCAACTGTGTACCTGGAGAGGACTCAGGATGAGAGAGAACAGGATCCTGGCTCTAGGCAGCTAAGGTTGCATGTCAAAGAAATGACTTCCATGAGCCCAGATTCTTGCATCTCCCCACATATAGAAAAGGGACATCTTAACTTGAGATGTCTGGTTTTCTTTCATTAACAGGAATCGTTTGATATTCCCACTACCTGGGCTGGGTTGCAAAAACTTCTACATATCCTGGCTCCTTCCTTGCCACTGTGGAGCAGTCACTCAGAGCCATCTGAGATACTGCCTCCTGAGCTTGGGGGTTGCAGTCCTCAGAAAGTCTGCCAAATAAAACTTAACTCTCAACTTTTAGGTTGTACTTTTTTCCCCCAATCGCCCTGAAAAAGACAAAATCCCTGATATCATATTTGCTGTGAAATATTTTTCTAGAGTTTGAACGAAAGCAAACTGGAGACAGAATAGGAACTCAGGTAGTTAGTATAGCAGCCTGGGCTCCAATACATTCTTTTGATATGGATATTGATTAACCTTTGTGGCTTAAGGGCTCCAGGGAGTAACACCTCCAGGAGCCTTGTTTTATTATAGGAAATGTGCCTTCCCCACAGACTTTGTTTACTACAGAAAATGCGAATCTCTAGCCCACTCCTCAGCTGATAAAAAAGGAATGAGAGGTATGGCGACTTAATCTAAGGACAGGACAGGACCAAGAAGCCATAACACTTACAGGGTATTTCCAACCTGAAAACCCTATTGGACAAGGACTGATACAGGTCATTGAGCACAGCCAATGGGAGAAAACCACATCTTTCTGGTCCCCACGTTGATACCCCCCCCATCTTTAAGGAACAAAAACCCCTAAAGGACAATAGAGGAAGGGTGGGGGCTCTTCTCTCTGCTCCCAGCCGTCCCAGAAGCTATTTGCTTTTCTTGAATAAAGACTTTGCTTACTTGCTACCATGAACAAGAACCCAGATTCCGGTATCATCTTTCTGGTATCAATAAGACATGTAAAGGAGATGAAATATTAGAAAAGAAAAAGGGAAAGTCATTATTAGTAGAAGATATGAATGACTACCTGGGAAGACAGATAAAAACAACTGAAAAACGATTCGAATAACCCATTTCAGTTAGGTGAAACTGAAATACTTTATAAATATACAAAAGCCGTTCCCTGTCCTGTACACAAACAACAGTGAATTAAAAGCATTCATGATACAGATGGCCAACAAGCACGTGAAAAAATGCTCAACATCCCTGATGATTAGAGAAATGCAAATCAAAACTACCATGCGATACCACCTCACACCAGTCAGAATGGCCATCATTAATCAATCCACAACGAACAAGTGCTGGAGGGGGTGTGGAGAAAAGGGAACCCTCCTGCAGTGTTGGTGGGAATGTAAGCTGGTACGGCCACTATGGAGAACAGTATGGAGGTACTTTAGAAAACTATACGTAGAACTACCATATGACCCAGCAATCCCACTCTTGGGCATATATCCGGACTAAACTTTCCTTAAAAAAGACACATGCACCCGCATGCTCATTTCAGCACTATTCACAATAGCCAAGACATGGAAACAACCCAAATGTCCATCGACAGACGATTGGTTTAGGAAGATGTAGTATATATACACAATGGAATACTACTCAGCCATAAAAAAGAACAACAGAATGCCATTTGCAGCAACATGGATGGACCTAGAGACTCTCATACTGAGTGAAATCAGTCAGAAAGAGAAAGACAAATACCATGTGATATCACTTATAACTGGACTCTAATATACACAAATGCACAAATGAACCTTTCCACAGAAAAGAAAATCATGGACTTGGAGAATGGACTTGTGGTTGCCCAGCGGGGGAGAGGGAGGGAGTGGGAGGGATCAGGAGCTCGGGGTTAATGGATGCAAACCATTGCTCTTGGAATGGATTTACAATGAGATCCTGCTGAGGAGCATTGAGAACTATGTCTAGATACTTATATCGCAACAGAACAAAGGGAGGAAAAAAAATGTATACACATATGGTCCCCATGCCGTACAGCGGAAAAAATAAATAAATAAATAAAAATTTAAATAAATAAATAAAAGCATTAATGAAAAGATCTATCATTGTCAAATAAATGCGATAGACAAGAAAAAAACAGGCAAGACAAGTGTAAAGAAGGTGGCATAAATGTATAGAAATGCCTTAAAGAAGGTCTAAATAACTCAATAAGGCAAATAGTTTAAATCTCCCCCTGAAAGTATCTATAAGCTCAGTCCTGTTTCAATCAAATTCTCAGCAGTATTTTTATGGAAATAAACAACCTACTTTTAAAGGAAAATTATTTTCAATCACAAAAATTCTGTAAAAAAAAGAGAGGAACATCTGCTCTATTGGCTACCAATAAATTCTGGGAAGCTAAAGTAATTTAGCAAGTGCGTTCCTGATGTAAAAACAGATAACTAGGAGTTCACGTTGCGGCTCAGTAGTTAACGAATCCGACTAGGAACCATGAGGTTGTGGGTTCGATCCCTGGCCTTGCTCAGTGGGTTAAGGATCCGGCGTGGCCATGAGCTGTGGTGAAGTTTGCAGACGTGTCTTGGATCCCGCATTGCTGAGGCTGTGGTGCAGGCCGGCAGCTACAGCTCCGATTAGACCCCTAGCCTGGGAACCTCCACATGCCGCGGGAGCAGCCCTAGAAAAGACAAAGAGACAAAAAAAAAAACAGATAACTAGTAAAACAGAAGAGTGTCCAGACATACAATCATGACTTGAAAGTCTGTGTGCCACGAAAGGGGCCCTGAAAATCAGAGGAGACTCACAGAACTGACAACAAAAACTGGAGTTGGGGGAGTTCCCTGGTGGCCTCATGGTTAAGGATCTGGGCATTGTCACTGCATCGGGTTAGGTTACTGCTGTGGCGCTGGTTTGATCCCTGGCCCAGCAACTGCTGCATGCCACAGGCATGGCCAAAAAAAACCAAAAACAAAAAACAAAGGAACAAAACTGGAGGTGGCCTGACTATACATTTGGAAAATATTTAATGATATTCATCCTTCATGTTACACACACAAAATGAAACTACAGATGAATGAAGAATCTGGATATTAAAATTAAATTAGAAGACAATGTAGTATATAACACTTTTACAATCTTGGGATGGGAAAATATTACACAATACATTAAAGCATGACTCAACAAAAGAAAAAGAAAAATGATTGACTTGCCCTTGTGATAAAGTTAAAACATCTGTTTGACAAAAGACTCCGTACAGCAAGTTAGAAGGTCATATTCTGGGAGAAATCATTTGCATCATATATGAAAGAAACAGAATGTTGAAATCCATAATATTTCAGAACTCCTACAGCAGAATTTTTAAGGACAAAGAAAGACTCCTCATTTTTTAAAATGATAGGAAAGAGGAATTCCTGTCGTGGCGCAGGGGTAACGAATCCGACTAGGAACCATGAGGTTGTGGGTTCGACCCCTGGCCTCGCTCAGTGGGTTAACGATCAGGTGTTGCCGGGAGCTGTGGTGTAGGTCGTAGACACAGCTCAGATCTGGTGTTGCTTTGGCTCTGGCATAGGCTGGCAGCTACAGCTCCAGTTAGACCCCTAGCCTGGGAACCTCCACATGCCCTGGGTGCATCCCTCAAAAGACAAATAAAATAAATACAATACAATACAAAAATAAAATTAAAATAAAATAAAATGATGGGGAAGATATATAAGAAATTTAGCAAAGATGAAATATAAATAGCAGATAAATATTTGAAGAGATGTTCAAGTTCACTAGTAATCAGGGAAATGGACCAGACTCTCAAACAGTTGGAGCTGAGACATTTCAACAGTACCAAGAAGAAACTGGCAGTTAGTCCCTGTACCCAGGCTCCAGAACTGGCTGGCTTCCCATTCGTTCTGCTACCTTTTTATTCAATGTGATCTATTTTTTAATTTTTTTATTATAGTTGATTCACAATGTTCTGGCAATTTCTGCCATACAGCAAAGTGACCCAGTCATACATATACATCCATTCTTTTTCTCACGATATCTTCCATCATGTTCCAGCGCAAGTAATTAGATCGAGTTACCCCTGCTATACAGCAGGATCTCATTGCTGATCCACTCCAAATGCAATAGTTGGCATCTCCTAACCCCAAACTCCCAGTCCCCTCCCACTCCCTCCCTCTCCCCCTTGGCAACCCCAAGTCTGTTCTCCAAGTCCATGAGTTTGTTTCTTTTCTGTAGATAGGTTCATTTGTGCCATATGCCAGCTTCCAAATGTCAGCGTTATCATATGGGATTTGTCTTTCTCTTTCTGACTTTCTTCACTTAATATGACAATCTCTAGTTCCAAGTGACACGCAAGCTACCCCATATCATTCCATTGCATTTGCCCTTACGTTTTCTAGGCTCATCTTCTGTCACTCACCACCTTAGCTAACAGAAGTTTTATGGAATTTTTAGCAGGTCACAAAGCCCCATTTTCTACTTGTATTAGTTCCCTGGAGTTATTATAACAAAGTCTCACACATTGGATGGCTTAAGACAACAGAATTTACCACGTTGCAGTTCTGGAGGCTGAGAGTCTCAATCAAGACCCCACCACGGCCATGCTGCCTCTGAACCCTCTAGGGACTGTTTCGTTGCCTCTTGCTAGCTTCTGGTGGCCCCAGGAGTCCCCTGGCTTGTGGCAGCACTGCTTCCTCCCCTGACCATCTCCTCCCTGTGTGTCTTGATGTTTTCACAAGGCATGCTCCTTCCTCTCTGTCTCTATTCTTCTTATAAGGACCAGACATATAGGATTAAGGGCCCAGCCTAGTCATCTTAACAAATTACATCTGCAGTGATCTTACTTCCAAATAGATGGCATTCAGCGGTACAAGGGAATTGAATGGCAACAATTTTTTTTGATGGAGGGAGACACAATTCAACGCATAGCACTACTCAATAAAATAATAATATTTTTACTTGATAAAAACAGTGCAGTATAAATACACACAGACTTGGATGGGTCTCAAAGACACTATACCAGGGAAAGAAAGCAATCTCAAAGGTCCCATGTGGCATGATTCTGCTGGAAAAAAAAAAAAAAAAAAAAGATGGAGAACAGATCAGTCGCTACCAAGTGGTAGGAATGGGGGGAAGGTGTGACAAGAAAGATGTTTGGGGGTGATGCAACTATTCTGAATCCTTATCGTGATGGTGGCTGCGTAAGTCTTTACATGTGTTAAAATTCTGGAACTGTATACCCCCAAAAAGTGACTTTCACAGCATGATAATTTAAGAAATAAAAATTCTGAAAGCCACAAATTGGAGTGCTATGGGTCTTTCAGACTATACTTAGAGAGCAAAAGGCTGGTGTTTTGAGGGCCATCCAAATATTTAGACAAAAATCATACCCCATGTTGTTTCTGCTGCATAAAATCAGCCCCAAGCAGAACTAAATGATTCTGACATATTCCCGGCTTTGCATGTATAGTCCTTGATTTGAGAGCTTTTCCTCTATTGGGAACTGTAATGCAATATTGTTTACTCATCATATATGTCACACATTGATGATTGTAGAGTCAATCCTACAGAACCACAGAAGTTCTTTTAAAAAAAAATGAAATGAAATAGTGGAAACGAAGCTATTTTTATAAATTAATACAGGGCAGATGCAGAACCTGTGGCTCTAGACAAATTTATAATGATCCAATCCTTCCATTCCTACCAGAATTATTGTTTTTGGTATTGCTCAGTGATCCTGTTATTTTGGCACTTTTCACTGCCAAATACCTGCCACATAACAGGTAATGTGCATTTCTTCTTGATTCCATCCCAGATGGTATCTAGAGATTTCTGTCCAGAGCAATGAATGATTTTTCTGGATGGTATAAACTTAGGTTTGGTTTTCGCATTGTGAAATCTGAACAATTTTAGCAGGTCATTCAGCAAAATTCCTTGATCCCCAAAATATGCCAGGATATTATTTTTTAATTTTATTTTTTTATTTTTTATTTTTTTTTGTCTTTTTTTAGCTATTTCTTGGGCCGCTCCCGTGGCATATGGAGGTTCCCAGGCTAGGGGTCGAATCGGAGCTGTAGCCACCGGCCTATGCCACAGCCACAGCCACGCGGGATCCAAGCTGCGTCTGCAACTTACACCACATCTCACGGCAACGCCGGATCCTTCACCCACTGAGCAAGGGCAGGGACCGAACCCGCAACCTCATGGTTCCTAGTCGGATTCGTTAACCACTGCACCACGACGGGAACTCCAGAATATGCCAGGATATTAGCACGGCCATCGTTCGCCCATCACTATCATTATCATCACAATCATTAACACCTAGAAGAGCCAGTGTCTATTTCTCATCCCCACTCTATGTCCCTGGGCCCCAGCTACCTGGCCTGGGCCTTTGTTCCATGTCTCCTCTTTCCTGGACCCAGGCTGCTCATCACCTTGGCCAAGAAAAATGGGAGAAGTCTGAGCATCTCAGGTGGGTTCTCGTGGAAGGTGCCAGGAGGCGGAAATGGGCATCAAAGGCGAATGGCTAAGAAGGGCCTCTGGACTCCATGCTGTGTGCCTCTGAATCTCTGCTCCATCACTTACGCCTTCTATGACCCTGAGGAAATAACTGAAACTTTCTGTGCTTCTATTTCCTCATCTGTGTAATGGGGGCAACACGAAGTACTGCTTCCCAGAGTTACAAAGCGTCCATGAACCAATGCTCAACGCATAACCATAGTCCATGTTTGATACGATATCTTAAAAGTGATGGAAGAGTTCCCCTTGTGGCGCAGTGGTTAACGAATTCGACTAGGAACCATGAGGTTGCGGGTTCGATCCCTGGCCTCGCTCAGTGGGTGAAGGATCCGGCATTGCCGTGAGCTGTGGTGTAGGCTGCAGACGCGGTTCGGATCCTGCATGGCTGGGGCTCTGGTGTAGGCCGGTGGCTACAGCTCCGATTGGAACCCTAGCCTGGGGACCTCCATATGCCGTGGGAGTGGCCCAAGAAATGGCAAAAAGACAAAAAAAAAAAAAAAAAGTGACGGAGACCACTTTAAGAGTTGATCTGGGGAGTCACAACATCTGCCTTCATTGCTTTGAAAATAGGACTCATGCTAGCTTTGCTGTGGAAAACGGATGGAAGCGAGTATCAGGTATTATGTGTGTATTATTGGCAATGATAAGGGAGCAGAGGCATCCAGCGTGACCTTCAAGATTCTAACAAAGAGACTTCATTCACCAAGAGAGTTACCAAACAGTTAGGCTGAAGATTCGAGAATTGTTCAAACTGGGGTGTCCAGCATACGTGTGACACTACACTTAGGGAAGGGTCTGAGCTGTGGGTCTCCACGTGGGACAGTCAACAGAGCGACAGGTGTGCTAGCCGAAAGGTGAGCATCCTTCAGAGAGAGTAGGCAGAAGAAGCAGTGAAGGTCAGAGTTTCAGGAGTACTTAAGGATTTTCAGGGGAAAAGGATTTGGGAAAGAGACAGACAAGGAAGATTCAAAGAGGAGTTCCCATTGTGGCTCAGCAGGTTAAGAATCCGACTAGTCCTATCGCCTTGGGAATGGATAAGCAATGAGATCCTGCTGCGTAGCCCTGGGAACTATGTCTAGTCGCTTATGATGGAGCCTGATAATGGGAGAAAAAAGAATGTATACATGTACGTGTGACTGGGTCACCAGGCCGTACAGCAGAAATTGACAGAACACTGTAAACCAGCTATTATGAAAAAAAAAAAAAAAAAAAAGAACCCGACTAGTATCCATGAGGATACGAGTTCAATCCCTGGCCTCGATCAGTTGGTTAAGGATCCAGCATCTCCACAAGCTGAAGTGCAGGTTGCAGATGCAGCTTGGATCCCACGTTGCTGTGGCTGTGATGCAGGCCAGCAGCTGCTGCTCTGATTCGACCCCTATTGTGGGAACGTCCATATGCCCCGGGGTGCAGCCCTCACTGGGAGACACCTAACCTGAGCAACACTGATTCAATTCCCAGTTCCACCACTGATGCACCTGACTTTGGATGATTCTCGTATTGTCACCTTCCTCATCTATAAAATCAGATTAACACAGAAGCCACCTGATACAGTTGTCACTTTGGATGATTCATAAGTGAGTCTACAAAATGCACAGACCAGGACATGTACCCCTAGGTCCCTAACCGTCTACCATTGTTAATATATCCCTGCCAGACCCATTAATAACTTCTCTAAAGTGTCGGCAGGCATTTCTCATTAAGAGATTGCATGTCACCATCAAAGCAAACTGAATGGTCCCTTTGGGGAGTTTATAACACGTGATCAATTCTCGCTTGTTGACAAGGTCTCATGCGAGTACTTCGAACACACAAGCCCCAGGATTCTCCCACTTGACCCCACTCGCCTCTATTTCAGCCGTAGAGATTATCCATCCGTGTCCTTTGCTGTGCCCTGCCAGCTATGCCCCCAAGCTTGAAAGCTAATCTTAAAGGTAACTGCAAAAGACAACAGTGATAGGGGTTATTTGGGGAAGAAAGAGAAGGTCACACGAAGAGAATGGAAAGTGCCTGTCTGGAGTTCCCGTCGTGGCACAGCAGAAACGAATCCGACTAGGAACCATGAGGTTGCGGGTTCGATCCCTGGCCTTGCTCAGTGGATTAAGGATCTGGTTGCCTTGAGCTGTGGTGCAGCTCACAGACATGGCTCGGAACTGGTGTTGCTGTGGCTCTGGCATAGGCTGGCAGCTGTAGCTCCAGTTAGACCCCTAACTTGGGAACCTCCATATGCCTCGAGTACGGCCCTAAAAAGACAAAAGAAAACAAAAAAAAAAAAAAAAGAAAGAAACAAAGAAAGTGTTTGTCTGGACAGAGGACAAACGGGAGGCTCTTTACTCAATCAGCCCAGTCTGTGGCACCCACAAGAGCCTCAGCGCTCACAGAGATGGGAACAGTGGCAAATGGTGATGACAGCCAATTGCAAACTTGCCCTCCCACATGGCATCAAGGACAGGGAGCAAATAAGACACAGGAAATAAAGCCAAGGGCCACATCCCCACGGTGCCAGACATCTGTATGGAAAAGCAAGCACATATTATATATAAGCCCCCAACAGAATCACGTACTAGAAGGGATGGGGCAGAAAAATGGGAAAGCGTTGCCTTATTTATGAGTCGCCGCTAGCCTTGGCCATGCCTCAGTCCTCTTGGCAAAATATTCCTTGAGTGACTGCTCCAAGTTAAGCTCCATGCTTTAGGAGTCCAAGGATGGCCAGCTATTAAACTATACGAGTGACATGGGGAACTATCAGATGAAAGGAGCAAGTTGAGTCCCCAAAGATTTGGTAATGGGCCAACAGATTCAGCCTCTCCCTTCGCGGACAAAGAGTATTTCCACATGAAAATCTATTCCTTTTTCATCCTCACCTGCCACCCCTTCTCGCCCCTTCCTTAATAGAAAACAGAGTTGCCACAATGCCCTTCTAGCAAAGTCCCAATCAGGCCCAGTGCTCTCTTGCCTTGGTGCCTCTACAGGAAATTTCCTTCCCTTTCTTTCACTTTGAAATCCTTCTGCATTCAGCAGGCACAGCCTCTGAAGACTCAGGCGATGCCAGGGTCTCTGCAGGGGGCTGCAGAACCAAGAATAGCATAGTAATTGTTTTGCAGGAAGGTGTTGGGAGCAGGGAGATTAAAGTAGCAAAGAAATAAGAATTTTGTTTTCTTTTTCATGACTTTCCCGGAGAAAGTTAGTTGCATAGGGACGGATCATGCAGTGTGCTAAGTGCTAGAATTTAGATGCAATAAAGTGACACAGAAACAGAAAGGAGAGATCCATTGATTGTTAGGGCTAAGGATTTCCAGAAAGGTTTCACAGGGGAGGAGATATCTGAATATCGTTTCAAAGGCCGAGTTAGAATTTGTCAAGATGCGAGGTCAAGATGTGAGGTTTTATCAACTGATACAGGATCTGCAAACTGCTGATGCCACAAGGAAAGCTTAAAAAAAAATATAATCCTATATGCTCATGACAAGAAATACTCTTGGGACAGAAAAAGGCAAAAAGATTGAAAATAAAATAAAAGGGCAAAGTGTCAGTTAAATGTAAAAAGAAGGAAAGTGGAATTAGTCATTTAAATGCCAGGAAAAAAGAAAAAACAGAATTCAAATTAAGAGACCTTATAAGGAATAGAGGAGGATATTTTACTAATAAAAGATGATCAGCTTCTTCTTATTAATAAGAAGCTATAAGAGTCATGAAAAGGCAGGCCCTAACAACCGAACTTGAAAATAAATACACCAAAAGCATTTGGGATTCCAAGGAAAGAGTATAAATTTCCTGCTCAGATTTTCATAGATCTAGAGAGATACACAGATAGGCGGGATTTCAATGATGGCAATTAACAAATCTGAGTAAACAGAGATATGTTCATTTACATGCTTACATGTATGTAAATACCATTGACCCTTGAACAACCTGAGAATCAGAGACACCAACCTGCCGGACAGTCAAAAATCTGCATATAACTTTATTGTTGGCCTTGCATAGCCCAGGTTCCACATCCATGCATGAAACTAACCACAGGGAGTTCCCATCCTGGCTCAGCAGAAACGAACCTGCCTAGGATCCATGAGGATGCAGGTTTGATCCCTGGCCTCACTCAGTGGGTTAAGGATCTGGCGATGCCATGAGCTGTGGTGTAGGCTGCAGATGTGGCTCAGATCCCACGCATGGCAACCTCCATATGCCATGAGTGTGGCCCTAAAAAATACAGACAAAAAATAAATGAACCACAGATGGTGTAGTAATGTGGATACTACATTGAAAAGAATCCACCTAAAAGTGGACCCGCATCGTCCACACCCATGTGGTTCAAGGGTCAACTGTCCACAGCTCTGCACTTTACATGTATATTTTGTATCCTGAAGACATACATCCTTTAAAAATAAATTGACTAAAGATTCCAGTGTGTTTATCAAGCCATAAATAAAATCTCGAATTCAAAAGAAGACAACACTGTTAAAGGCTCACAGGGGACTCCGTTTGGTACATTCAGAAATTATTAACAGGCGTTCCCATTGTGGCTCAACAGAAATGAACCCGACTGGTATCCATGAGGACGAGGATTCGAACCCTGGCCTCTCTCAGTCGGTTAAGGATCCCGTATTGCCGTGAGCCGTGGTGGAGGTTGCAGACTCGGCTTGGATCTGGCGTGGCTGTGGCTGTGGCTGTGGCCACAGCTCTGATTCAACCCCTAGCCTGGGAACCTCCATATGCCACAGGTGTAGCCCTAAAAAAAGTCAAATAAAAAAAAGAGAGAGAGAGAGAAATTATTAACAAATAAATAGCCAAAAACTGAAAGTAACAATATCACAAAACAATCCCAAATTATATTATATCCCAAACTACACTGAACACCGTTTTCTTTCCTTTTGTTTTTGTTTGTTTTCTTTTTGTTTTTGGCTATACTCATGGCATACAGAAGTACCCAGGGCAGGGATTAAATCCAAGCCTCAGTTGCAACCCACGCCTATGCCACAACTGCAGCAAAGCCAGATCCTTAACCCACTGTGCCGGGCCGAGGATCGAACCCATGCCTCAAAAGCAACCTGACCCCGCAGAGACAATACTGGATCTTTACTCCACTGTGCTACAGTGGGAACTCCTTGAATACTGCTTTCTAAATAACTCTTGGATTAAATAGAAATTCTAAACTGAAATTATAACCTGTTTTTAGAAGTGAACAAATCGAATACTGCATCTAAATTACAGAATGTAGCAGGACTAAGAAAAATTTATAGCAGCAAATGCTTGTAGGAGAAACCAAAGAAGGGTGAAAATAAATGCACTAAACATTCAGCTAGGGAAGCTGGAAAACAAGAACAACAATAAAAACAAACTGAAGAAAGTAAAAAGAAAAGAATATATAAAGATAAAAACAGGAATAAATGAAACCAAAAATAAAAGAAAAATAGGAGAGACTGCGGCAAGAAAGCTAAAAGCGAGCTCCATAAAAAAAGAATAATAAACAAACATCTAGCAAGACCGATCAAGAAACAGAGCACAGATAAAAATTTTTCAAGAATGATAAAGTATGTATAACTACACATGCAAGGGAGTTTATATCATATATAAATGTATGCCAATAAATCTGAATACCCAGAATAAATAGTTTATTTTTAAGGATCGTTAATTTCCCAAAGTAAATTCAAAAAAGGTTTTAAAGAAGCAAAGAGACATTTTCAAAAAATTAAAACTCAATGAAATAACCCTTCGAAATCCCCAGACCCAGAGAGTTTTATGGATGAGTTTTACCAACTTTCTCACCACAAATAATCTAGAGTTTAGTGTGACTTTACTGTGACTCTTTTCGAGCCCTGGCAAAGATGGAAATCTTTCCAAATGATTCTGAGACAAACGTAAAACTGATACAACCCGTACTGTATTTCAACAGAAACAAAAACCCTCAAAAGAACAAACCAATTTGATACGTAAACATAAATTCCAAAAATTAAAACAAAGATCAGTGGTTTTCATCTAGCAGTGTCTCCATCAATAAGACGACAGGATCAAGGAAATTTTCTCAGAGATCCTATGATGATGCATCATTAGGATTTCTGACATTAACCACGTTCCTGAAATTAAAGAGAAACCTTAGGTGACCACCTCGACATATACTGATCATTTTGATGAATATCTTTCTAAATTCCCAGGAAAAATTCACAGCAAGCTAGAAACGGAAGGAGATTTGATTTCATCTGATAAAAGATATCCCAACAGAAATCTCTTAGAAACATCACCTTTAGGAGTGAAATAGTATAGCCATTCCAATTCAAAGGAAGGATTAAATTCAAAAGTTTTCATCACTGTGATTATTCAAAATTGTTTGGGATATTCTAGACATTGGACTTACTCCCCCCCCAAAAAACTGAGAAGAGCTAAAATTATGAAGAAAACCACAAATTGTCCTCATGTGCATGTGTTTTAATTTCTGCCCTAGGGAAAAATTCTGCTAAAATCACCTTAATTTTTTTAATTAATAAAAAGGTTATAAAAGTGACCAACTGCCAACAAAAATCAATAGCCCTCCTCAACACCAATGAGAAGTTACAATGAGAAAAGATCTTAATTACGACACCAGCATGCAATATCTAGTTGTAAGCAGAAACAAAAATACAGAAGAGGCTAGTCAATTACAAAATTTTACCCAAGTATATTAAAAATACTTAAAAGGTTAAGTATTAACTTTTTATTTTACTTGATTATCTATTATTTCAATGCAATCCCATAAGAATTACAAGGTGGAAGTGAAACAATAAACGACTTGTAAAATATATCTGGAGAAGTAAATATGAGCAAATATGACAAAATAAAAATCTGGTGTTAAGAGCTGGTTGGAAGAGGCAGAGGCATTTGCCACTCTGGGTGTTAATATTAGTATATCCAAGAAGCTGTAGTAATTAAGAGATTATGGTTCTGGGACAAAGATGAATGAGTAGAACAGAACAGACAATCTAGAAACGGAAGGACCATTTGATTATGATATTGAAAAAACTCACTACCCAGAGAATGACATTAGAATGATGGTGAGCTAAGAGGGTCCTCACCAGAAACAATGAATGAAGAATGACCCATCCATAAAAACAGTTCCGGAAGAACTCTGGCATAAAATTAAGGAACTGTTGCAACCTGGCGGAGCATTAACAACAGAGGAGGACTGCAGAGAAAACTGTAGAAAGCATTTTATTGTATTATTTCATCCCCAGGCTGGTGTAGGTCAGTGTCAAGAAGCATCTCCTTGGTTACAATTCCCCTCCCTGCATGGGAATAAAAAGGAGAGCAGGAAAACTCCAGCAGCCTTTGCTACCCCTTCAGATAGCTGCCACCATCATCCCTGAGGACCCCTGAAGTCTTGGCCCCAACATCCATGCTGACTCCAGCTAACGGGGCTGCCTGGAGTGCATGCTGCTGCTCCCCCTGCCCAACCGTGAAGGAGGCAGAACCACAGCTGCCACTGCTCATCCCAGAGTTGAAGCTGTGCCACCAGAACTGGCAGCACCGCACAGTCTATCAAGTCAGTGCCCATGTGCCCACTGATAGGTAAAGGTCTTTCCTCATGGAAGCCAGTCCATAAAGTCTGGAAGGAGTGGCTGCTCATTCAAATGCACAGACACAAGGGCAAAGCTACAGGATACATGAAAAATCAAGGAACATAATACCACAAAAAGAACACAATCATTCTTCAGTAACTAACTCCACAGAAATGGAAATCTATGAACTGCCTGACAAAGACGTTAGAGAGCAGCTCAGCAATCTACAAGAGAACACAGACAGCTGAATGAAATCGAGAAAATAGTACAAGAAGTTCAACAGAGAATTAGAAATCACCCCACCCCAACACACACACGCGCGCGCGTGCACGCACACAAGAACCAAAGAGAAATTCCGGAGCTGAAGAATACAATAAATTTCAATTTAAAAACATGATAGAGGATTTCCCAGGTAGCTCAGCAGGTTAAGGATCGATCTACTGTTGTCACTGCTGTGGCTCAGGTTTGATCCCTGGCCTGGGAACTTCCCCATGTCATAGGTGCAGCCAAAAAAAAAAAAAAAAAAAAGCTGCAAAAGCAGACTCAACAAGGGAGAAGAAAAATCACCAAACTCAAGGACAAAGCCACCACAAACAAAGAAAACTACAGGCCAATATCCCAAAAAATGATAGTAACAAAAATTCTCAAAAAAGGATTATACACCAGCAATCCCACTCCTGGGCATATATCTGGATAAACTTTCATTCAAAAAGATACATGCATCCCTATGTTCACTGAAGAACTATTCACAGTAGCCAAGACATGGAAACAATCTAAATGTCCATCAACAGATGAATAGATTAGGAAGATGTGGTGCATATACACAATGGAAGACTACCTGACCATAGAGAAGGATGAAACAATGCCATCTGCAGCAACAAGGATGCAACTAGAGATTCTCAAATGAAATGAAGTAAATCAAAAAGAGAAAGATAGATACCATATTATATCACTTATATCTGGAATCTAATATGCAGCACAAATGAACCTTTCCACAGAAAAGAAAATCATGGACATGGAGGAGAGACTTGTGGTTGCCAAGGGAGAGGGGGAGAGAGTCGGATGGACTGGGAATTTGGGGTCTATAGATGCAACCTATTACATTTAGAACGGATAAGCAATGAGGTCCTGCTGTATAGCTTAGCACAGGGAACTATATCCATGGTCTCTTGGGATAGACCATGGCAGAAGATGATATGAGAAAGGGAATATATATATATATATATATATATATATATATACGATCTGGGTCAATTTGCTGTACAGTGGAAGTTGACAGAACATTGTAAATCAACTGTAATAAAAAATATTTTTTTACAGGATCATACACCATAATCAAGTGGGATTTATCCCTAGGTTGCAAGGATGGCTCAACATCGGTAAATCAATAAATGTGATACATCACATCAATGAAATCAAAGATAAAAATTATACTGTCATCTTAATAGATACGGAAAAAAAATTGATAATTCAACGTCTTTTTATGCTAAAAAAAATTCTCAAAAGAGCGGTTATAGAAGGAATCAAATTTAACCTAATAAAGGCCATAATATGACAAGCCTACAGCTAGCATCATACTCAATGGTGAAAGGTTGACAGCTTTCCTTCCAAGATCAGGAGCAAAAAGAGTCAAGGGTGTCCATTCTCACTACTCTTATTCGACATAGTTCTAGAAGTCCTAGCCAGGGCACTTAAGTAAGAAAAAAATAAATAAATACAAGGCAGCCCATCAGAAAGGAAGAAGTAAAATTGTCTCTATTTGCAGATATAATTTTACATAGAGAAAATTCTTAAAAAAAAAAAATCCACCCAAAAAACCTTTTAGGATTAATAAATGAATTTAGTGAAGTTGCAGGATATCAAAATGAGCATACACAAATCAGTTGAATTTTTATACACTAACAGTGAACTACCTAAAAGAGAAAACAATTTCATTTACAATAGCATCAAAAAACATACAATGCTTAGGAATAAATTTAACCAAAGAAGTGAAAGACCTATGCACTGAAAATGGTAAGATATTGATGAAAGAAATTGGAGACACAAAAATAAAGGGATACCTCATATTTATGAACAAAGAGTTAATATTGTTTAAAGGTCCATGTTACCCAAACCATTTATAGATTCAATGCAATCTCTCAAAATTCCAATGACATTTTGACAGAAAAAATAGTCCTTGGAGTTCCCATCATGGCTCAGCAGTAACGAATCCGACTAGAATCCACGAGAATGAGAGTTCAATCCCTGGTCCCACTCAGTGGGTTAAGGATCTGGCATTGCCATGAGCTGTGGTGTAGGTCACAGATGAGGCTTGGATCCGGCATTGCTATGGCTGTGATGTAGGCTGGCAGCTGTGGCTCTGATCTGGGAACTTCCATATGCTGCCAGTGCAGCCCTAAAAAGACAGAAAAGAAAAAAAAACAACCCTCTAATTCATAGATAACTATAAAAGATCCTGAATAACCAAAGTAATCCTGAGAAAGAACATGCTTCCTGACTTCAAAATATATTACCAAATAAAGAAGATGAATTCATAGAGAATAGACTGGTGGTTGCCAGAGGCTAGGGGGTGGAAAAATGAGGAAATGTTGGTCAAAAAGTACCAATTTCCAGTTACAAGAGGAGTAAGTTCTGGGGACTCAATGTAGCATGGTGACTATAGTTAGCCATACTCTATTGCATGCTTGAAAGTTGCTGAGAGAGTAAATTTTAACTATTGTTACCATAATAACAATAACAACAAATGGCTCAGATCCTGTGTTGTGTGAGGTGAAAAATTTGTTAACTAAACTTACTGCCATAATGATTCTGCAATATATACATGTGTCAAATCACCACACTGCACACTTTAAATGAAAACAAATAAAAGATTTGCGCATTGAGATTTTTAGAACATTGACAGGGGAAGTTAATTTCACAGATTAATTTCACTAATATAGATTAATGAAAAGACCTCCTGTGTTTATGCAATGGAAGAATTAATATTGTTAAAATGTCCATACTACCCAAAGTGATCTACAGATTCACGTGGAAGCACAAAAAAGCTGGAGTTGCCAAAGCAATCTTGAGCAAGAAGAACCAACCTGGAAGCATCACATTTCCTGATTTCAAAATACATCACAAAGCTACAATAATCAAAATAGTATAGTAGTGGCATGGAAACAGGCATACAGACCAAAGAAACAGAATCAAGATTCCAGAAATAAATCCACACACCCACTGTTACATGATCTTCAATAAGAATGTCAAGAACACACAATGGAAGCATAGTATTTCAATTAATGATGTTGGGAAAACTAGATATCCCAAGGCAGAAGAATAAAATTGGACTCTTATCTCACACCATATACAAAGATAACCCAAAGCAGATTAAAGACTTGGTGGTAAAACTTGAAACCATAAAACTACTAGATGAAAATATAAGAAAAAATTATCCTGACATTGGTCTGTGCAATGATTTTTTTTTAATATAACACTAAAAGCACAGGCAATGGGAGTTCCATTGTGGCCCAATGGTTAACGAACCCAACTAGCATCCATGAGGATGTGGGTTCGATCCCTGGCTTCGCTCAGTGGGTTAAGGATCTGGCACTGCCGTGAGCTGTGGTGTAGGTTGCAGACGCAGCTCAGATCCCGAGCTGCTGTGGCTCTGATGTAGGCCAGTGGCTACAGCTCCAAATGGACCCCTAGCCTGGGAATCTCCATATGCTGCGGGAGTGGCCCTAGAAAAGGCAAAAAGACCAAAAAAAAAAAGTACCATATGTAAGTATATAAATGTTATTCAGTCTTATAAACAGAACAAAACCGTGCTATTTGCACATGAATGAGCCCAAGGGACATTATGCTCACTGCAATAAACCAGACAGAGAAAGACAAATACTGTATGATCTCATTTACATGGACCAGGTGAGGAGGGAACGGGGAGATGTTAGTCAAGGTACGAAGTTTCAATTATGAAATAAAATGAAGTTCTAGAAATCAAATGGACAACAATGCAACGGCGGTTAACAATACTAGAGTGCATACTTGAAGTTTGGGTAAGAGGGTATATTTTAAGGGAAAAGGGAAGGAAGGGAGGAAGTGGGGAGAGAGAGAAAGAAAGTAAAAGAAAGGAAGGAAGGAAGGAAAGAGAGAGAAAGAAAGAAAGAGAGAGAGAGATAGAGGGAGGGAGGGAGGAAGGAAGGAAGGGAGGAAGAAAAGAAAAGAAAAGAAAAGAGAGAGAAAGAAAGAAAAGAGAGAGGAGTTCCCGTCATGGCGCAGTGGTTAACGAATCCGACTAGGAACCATGAGGTTGCGGGTTCGGTCCCTGCCCTTGCTCAGTGGGTTAAGGATCCGGCGTTGCCGGGAGCTGTGGTGTGGGTTGCAGATGCGGCTCGGATCCTGTGTTGCTATGGCTCTGGTGTAGGCTGGTAACTGCAGCTCCGATTGAACCCCTAGCCTGGGAACCTCCATATGCCGCGGGAGTGGCCCAAGAAATGGCAAAAAGACAAAAAAAAAAAAAAGAGAGAGAGAGAGAAAGAAGGAAGGAAAGAAAGAAAGAGAGAGGGAGAGAGGAAGGAAGGGAGAGAGAACATGAGGTTGCAAAGTGAGGAACATATTCAGTCTTTTAACTATGGTGATGACTTCATGATATCAACATGATGCAAAGCATCAAGTTTTACTTTATACCTTAAACGTTCCCAGTGTTTCTCAATTATATCTCGATAAAGCTGAAAAAAACTCCTCTAGCTATAATATAGACCTTTTTTTGTTGTTGTTGTTGTTGTTGTTGTTGCTATTTCTTGGGCCGCTCCCGCAGCATATGGAGGTTCCCAGGCTAGGGGTCGAATCAGAGCTGTAGCCACGGGCCTACGCCAGAGCCACAGCAACTCGGGATCCGAGCCGTGTCTGCAACCTACACCACAGCTCACGGCAACGCCGGATCGTTAACCCACCGAGCAAGGGCAGGGACCGAACCCGCAACCTCATGGTTCCTAGTCGGATTCGTTAACCACTGCGCCATGACGGGAACTCCTAGACCTTTTTTTAACATAAGGAAAATGGTTGGTCCCCATGCTGTACAGCGGAAAAAAATTTTTTAAATTAAAAATTAAAAATTTTTTTTAAAAATTAGCAATGACTAAAAAAAAAAAAAAAAAAAGAAAGAAAGAAAGAAAAATGGGATTCCTGTGGTGGCTCCATGGTTAACGAGCCCGACTAGCATCCATGAGTTTTCAGGTTCGATCCCTGGCCTCGCTCAGTCGGTTAAGGATCCGGTGTTGCCGTGAGCTGTGGTGTAGGCCGGTGGCTACAGCTCCAATTCAACCCCTAGCCTGGGACCCTCCATATATGCTACCGGTGCGGCCCAAAAAAATAAAGAACAAAAAAATAACATAAGAGAAATAAACTTTCTACCGGTCTCAAAATAACATCTTCATTTGCAGAGTGAGAAGGGTGACAAGTATTTTCCCATATAAATAAAATCAAATCCCAGGTTGCTGTTTTGAAAAGAAACATAAAAATCAGACATGTGAATATATTCAAAAATATTTAAAAATTCCCAATGGCAATAATGAAAACATAAATCACTAACAGAGGTAATAACAGAATTTACTGCCTTCAAAATGTACATTCCAGAGTTCCCATCATGACTCAGTGGTTAACAAATCCGACTAGGAACCATGAGGTTGCAGGTTCGATCCCTGCCCTTGTTCGGTGGGTTAAGGATCTGGCGTTGCCAGGAGCTGTGGTGTAGGTTGCAGACGCAGCTCGGATCCCACGTTGCTGTGGCTCTGGTGTAGGCCGGTGGCTACAGCTCCAATTTGACCCTTAGCCTGGGAACCTCTATTTGCTGCGGGAGCGGCCCTAGAAAAGGCAAAAAGAAAAAAAAAAAAGTTTATTCCTGTGAGCTGAAAGATGCTCTAAACTTCATTAGGCTACTGATGACCAATGGGAAAAGGCAGCTTAAGCGGCAAAGAACAGGAGATATTCATGCCAAAGAAGCAGGTGCTGCTGGTGAGTTACCCAAAACTTCTCATCCATGTCTTTGGACAGTTCCTGTCTCCGTTCCAGTCCTTATAAACTTCCTTGCAGATTCTGGGAAAGCTGTAGCTTTCTCTTTTTTTTTTTAGGGCCGTACCCACAGCATACAGAGGTTCCCAGCCTAAGGGTCGAATCGGACCTGTAGCCACTGGCCTATGCCAAAGCCATAGCAATGCCAGATCCAAGCCAAGTTTGCGACCTACACTGAAGCTCAGAGGCACCACCGGATCCTTAACCCACTGAGCGAGGCCAGGGAGCGAACCTGTGTCTTCCTAGAAAGTAGTCAGGTTCGTTTCCACCAAGCCACAACAGGAACTCCTGTAGCTTTCTAATAAAAAGGACAGGTGTCACTGGCACTACTATTTTGTGATCCAGGGGAACAAGCCAAGAGACTTAAAAGACCCAAGGGCTGACAAGTCTGAGCCGCAGAGCAAATGCCGGCAGCTTCATACCTCTAGGCTTCATGTTGCAGAAGAAAAATAAACCTCTATTTACTAAAGTCACTGTTAATCCGGTCCCTTCTTCCTTGCAGGGACTAGCACTTCCAAACACTATCAGTGCTATAAAAGGAGCATCAGAGGAACCACGAAGACAAAAACCCAACAGAAAAACAGACAACAGTCAGAACTAGTCATTTAGGGGAAAAGAGAAATAAACAAAGGTGTGTTAAACTTAGCAAGAGTAAACTTGTGGAGTTCCCGTCGTGGTGCAGCGGAAACGAATCCGACTGGAACCATGAGGTTGCGGGTTCGATCCCTGGCCTCGCTCAGTGGGTTAAGGATCTGGCATTGCTGTGGGCTGTGGTGTAGGCTGGTGGCTACAGCTCCGATTCGACCCCTAGCCTGGGAGCCTCCATATGCTGTGGGTGTGGCCCTAAAAAGACAAAAGACAAAACAAAAAACAAACAAACAAAAAAACCCCACAAGAATAAACTTGTAAGAAGGGACAAACTGAACAGGAAGATGGCACAATTCAACCTTCACATGGGCAAAAATTAAAACAGAGAGAGAGAGACATATACAACAGCCAATGTTGCCAGAACATAAGGAATGGCTAATCATTGTCACAGGCCCGTCCTTGGCATGGTCCTTTCGAAAGTCAATTTTTCATCATCACTTAATCAAAATTTTCAAGGGGCTTCCCTTTGACCCTTGACCCAGCATTTCTACTTCTTAGACTCGATGTTACAGAAAAAAAAAAAAAAATGTTGCATGTGATCCCAAAGATATATATGTTCAAGGGGGACCACTGTTGGATTGGATATAATGTCAAAAAAAGTGGGGGAGTTCCCATCGTGGCGCAGGGGTTAACGAATGCAACTAGGAACCATGAGGTTGCGGGTTCGATCCCTGCCCTTGCTCAGTGGGTTAAGGATCCGGCGTTGCCGTGAGCTGTGGTGTAGGTCGCAGACGCGGCTCGGATCCCGAGTTGCTGCGGCTCTGGCGTAGGCCAGTGGCTACAGCTCTGATTAGACCCCTAGCCTGGGAAGCTGCCCCCTGCCACCACCTACGAGGGAAGTGGCCCTAGAAAAGGCAAAAAGACCAAAAAAAAAAAAAAAAAAAAAAAAGGTGGAAATACAACATGAGCATCATTGAAAGAAGAGCTAAATGAATTATCTCAGTCAGCAACTACAACGTATGAGGGCAACCCTATGTACTGATACAGACAAAGGTCAAGATATGTTGTTTAAAAGAGAAATAAGGAGTTCCCGTCGTGGCGCAGTGGTTAACAGACCAACTAGGAACCATGAGGTTGCAGGTTCAGTCCCTGGCTTTGCTCAGGGTTAAGGATCCGGCATGGCCATGAGCTGTGGGGTAGGCTGGTGGCTGCAGCTCCGATTGGACCCCTAGCCTGGGAACGTCCATATGCCGTGGGAGAGGCCCTAGAAAAGGCAAGAGACAAAAAAAAGAGAGAGAGAGAAAGAAATAGGATTTCAGACACACGCTGGCCCTTGATAAATCATTTCTGAACCAGTAAGTGTGGAATGTTTCATTGAATGAATGGATGATCCCAACTTTGATGAACAAGCAACAAAACGCTAACTGTATCTTTGCAAAAGCACAGAAAGCAGTCTTGCAGGGTGTACAGCGAGGTGTTAAAAACTAATACATCCAGGGAGAATAATTCATGATGGACCAGGATGGGGATGAAGCCTGCATAGCAGTTGCGGATTATTCCTTTAACTCCTTGGCCACTGAGCTGGGGGGGGAGGGGGGGGAATATTAGCATCCAGCTTAAATTAGAGCCAAATCCTGTCTAGGTCAAGAATCCAGGATCCAAACTTCAGAAGGCTGGGCCAACTTGAGAGAAGAAGCCCTTCCAATCCCATTAGAATGAAGTTCAAGTCGAGAATCCAGGATCCAAACTTCAGAAGGCTGGGCCAACTTGAGAGAAGAAGCCCTTCAAAACCCATTAGAATGAAGTTCCAGCCGAGTCCTAGCTCCATCGCCTTGCATCCAGCAAGCCTGATCCTTCAAATGATAATGCCATCCAAGACTTGCATGATAATCAGAGAACACTGCATAGAATGCACTATAGCTAAAGGGACTCATTAAGAGCCAGGATTGAAAGACTGAAGTTGATTACAGCTGTTAAAGGTAGGTGATCATTGGACTCATAGCCCCATCATTTTATTTCCAGACTCTCTGCCTGAGAAGCTGAGCTCATGCTGGTAACCCATCTTGAAAGATCTTGCTTAGTGGGTTAAGGATCCGGCATTGCTGTGGCTGTGGTGTAGGCTTGGCAGCTGTAGCTCCGATTTGACCCCTCGCCTGGGAACTTCCATATGCTCCGAGGGTGGACCCCAAAAGACACAATAAAGAAATAAGTATATAACAATCATTCAGTTTCCAAGAAGACAAAGGTCCAGGAAGAGGAGGAAATGGAAATTCTGCTGTGGAAATACAGGCAGGCGCCCGTCCCTCTAAGCAACACTTAGTAAACTACTTACTGTCATGACTCATCTGGCTCCTCTCTTTATATGCTAATTTCATGAAATTCATCACCTCACAGGCAGATCCTATTATTAGCACCATCTTCTAGATGAAGAAAGGAAGGCTTTGGTGGGTCAGAATAACTTGGTCCAGACAGCAGAGCTAGTAAACAGTGGAACCCACCCATTCACAATTCCTTATTCTCTCGGGAAATACTGATGAAATACCTGTACAAAGGGGCCTGAAGTCCCTTGAGTTCAAAATAGCTGTTGGTCCCTGAAGATTTTGATTTCTCTGATTCTGGTGTTAAGAACCATATTTCAATGACTTCCTAATAAGAAGATTAGTAAGGCAAAAAGCACAAAGAAGAGTTGTTTGTTTGTTTTTTTTTTCCCCCCTGGGACTAATTCAATTAACTTACTGGGCTTTAAAATGTGCCCATCCAGGTCCCAGATTCTGGGAACACAGAGATGAAAAAAAGACACAGGGTCTGCCTTAACAGCATCCCAGCCCATTGGAGGAGAGAAGGAGGGCAAAAGAAAAAAGAAAACCACAGTACGGTGGGATCCATACAATTATCAAGTTGTTTGAAGTGTTTTCAAAGGAGATAAGAAAAAGCCCACACTGTTTCAGTATCTCCATTATCCAAACTTCATTTAGCATCGACTCAGATCTTTGGGTGTGCACGTGCTAGATTTCACCATCCATCCTGCAAGGACTGCACTCAGCCTAAAAGACGTGGTTCAGGGAGCCATACGTACTCCCCGCACTGAAGCCAAAGCTTCAAGATGCCTCGAGGTGACCTTTGTGTTAACAGAAAGCAGCCTCATCTGAGCCTCTTCCCTGCCCACTGGAAAAGGGCATTTCTCTGCAGCTGGACTTCCCATATGACAAAGCATCCAAAATGTCAAGGAGCCATTGACTTGCATCTTTGTGCCCACACATCACAAATATGGTTTCTTATCGTGGTGGCACTGGGCTCAGCCCCAAAGCGCCAGATGGTACCGAGTCCTCGAGAATAAAGCCATCTGCAGAACGATTCCTTCCACGGCCGTTCCCATTTGTACTGATTATAAGCCTCTATCAGAATGTGTTTAGAACTCTTATCGGTGGCTAATCCTAGCCTCTTCATTACAGCTCTGGGTTTAAGATGATACGTTGAGCTGTAAGAAGGGGAGAAACATACTGAATGAAGTGTCTGCCTATCCCCCACCGATGTAACTGCTAATGACATTCCCCCACCTTCGTGGGCGACTCACAGACCAGAGAACAATTGAGACGCACTCGTGTAATCATACAACATGCAAATCTAAGGATAACCAGATGCTACAGGGGACAGACCCTGGTTTTGAATTAAAGACGAAGGAATTAGAAGACTTCACTATGAGATTTCATTTGGCAAACTATGAGATTCTACTGTCTAGGACAAAAAGCCGTCTGGACCATAGATGGACGGTGGATTGGGTATAGCTTACCCGTGTGTAATCGTTACAGGGGTGCTGCCTGCAACAATGAAAACTGCATTGTTTGTTTGATCTGGGACATTACAACATGTAATATCTCATAAGAGGATAGTCCGTAGGTGATGAAATCCTCTTCCGAATCAATTTTGGCCCCAGTAGGTTGATACATTATTTCCTCACAGAGCTCCAAGCATTAAGGTACTCATAAAATGAGTTAATGGCCCATTTAAAAATGCCCTTTATGGAAAAAATTACTCTTCTATTCCAGGAAGCTGACATTACATTATCTTTATCATTACAGTGGGATAGCATCTGAGAACTATTTACATGCAGGCACTGGCTAGGCTAGAAGTTACGTGATGACCAACAATGTATGTGCTATTACAAGTAAAATAAAATACGAAAGTTATTTAATATAACCTATCAAAACACTCTCTAGAGGAAGAGTCAAGATGTCTTGCTGACTTGACAGAGCCACACTATATGGAGAAACTTCTGGGTCTTGGTATATTGCTTCTCAAAATGGCTAAAGAATCCGAAAGCAATTTCAAATTTCTACTGCAATCACCAAAGCTCTCTGTCCAGTCTTTGGAACAGAGGGTGTCCCAGAAAGGTTTTTAGGACATGTAAGGAATTCTGACCAGTCTTGTCTGAACGGGCTCCATCACACCCCCTCATATTTCAGTGAGTTTTCAGGATAAAAGAGACGTGCGGATGATCAAGGCACCTTACGCTGTCATAAGAAGAGAGCGACCAAAACAAACAAACAAAAACAAACAAAAAACCCCATTCTGGTTCCCATTCATCAATACACCATAGGCAGTATAACTCAACCATTTCATCTTGGGCCAAACCAATGTCTTCCAAGACAAATACTCCACAATGAAAATATTCCAGATTGAGCTTCTCTGCCTATCCTTTCCTCCTTTGTAATCAGTAGTGTTTAGCTTTTTCTCACAAAGAACTGGACCCGCCTTAAAATTCAGCCCTTGATCCCAAAGGCCCTTAGAGCTCAAAACGTTGACTGGCTTTGGTGATCATTATTTTGCCAAGAAAATCAGGGGACAGGAAAAGGGCAGAAAATCCTGCCTGGGACCTCTTCTGGATGATACTCTAGATCGTCTGTGTCAACTCATCATAGCCAAAAATGTGGTGATGACCACTGACCAGTACAAGTGGCTCTCCAAAGCCCCTGTATTTTAACAAACACTAGAATATAGCATAATACCCTCTTGCCAAAAAAAAAAAAAAAAAAAAAAAAGATCATATGAAAAGATTGTGTGAGTGTCATGTAAGTAACACAAGGAGGGATCCCGTGCGTTAGAGATCATTGAATACGAATTCTGTGTATGCAGGGGGAGGTGGGTGGAAGTGAGTGGGAGGTGTTTTTGTCTCGCTGATCACCCCTCATAATTGCAGAGGAACTACAACTAACTGTCCTAACGTGGAAGATTCTTTAAAACTAGGGGACGGAGGATCGAGGGAGGAAGGTCATTATTTTATCCCATTGGCTCTCATGAGCAGTCTACTGGTAGAAGGGCCAACAAGTCCTCTTTTGTGAGATTTACTTTGTTTCCTGTGTGATGTCTTGAGACAACCAAATATTTCTTCCCAAACATATACATGCATAATACATTCCATAAAGACATTATCTTTGTTCCAAGACGTTCATCTTTAAAGATCTGTTTTAAAAGGATCAATACCAAAGAAGGTAGACCCATAGAGTACGGGGTTGACATGTATCAGATATGTTAATTTTCCGAGATTTTTTATGCAGGGTTGGTTCTTGTGTTGGAGCCAGTCTTCAGGTTACCTGGCAACTTCAAAATGAGAAGGTCACCAACACCCCGCCAGACCCCCTTAACCCACATCTCCCAATGCCAAGGCCAATGTAGTTGCATTTTATTTCTGTGGAGCAGTGACACCTAGTGGCGGGGAAGGCAAATCACAAGAGAGAATTCTGAGGTACCTACCTTTCCATTCCTCAAGGGATCTTTAATGTCTCACTGGGATTACTGGGGGGGAGGGGTGCCCCACACCCCAAAATGGGCCTACTTATTTTCTTGGTTGTGCACTGGTCTTATTTTGATGCTATCTGAAGATATCCAGTGACTGATGCTTCAGGGCCATCTCAATGGGCTGGATGTTTTCCAGCTTCTCTGGAAAGATGTAAACCCTACACGGTGCTCAGGAATGGGAGTGGGAAGGTCTATAAAAAGACAAAGAAGGTACTGGTGTTCTAAAGAAGAAGGATGAGGAGTTCCCGTCATGGCGCATTGGTTAACGAATCCGACTAGGAACCATGAGGTTGTGGGTTCGATCCCTGCCCTTGCTCAGTGGGTTAAGGATCCGGCATTGCCGTGAGCTGTGGTGCAGGTCGCAGACGTGGCTCCGATTAGACCCCTAGCATGGAAACCTCCATATGCCATGGGAGAGGCCCAAGAAATGGCCAAAAAAAAAGAAGAAGCATGAGCAAATAGGGTACCACAGCTCTTCAAGAGCCAACCAAGGACACTGGACGATGTTCCAAAGATGCTAGAGTGAAGAGCGCACTGAGGAAATTTTACCAGGACACTGAAAGATGCAAAGATGACCTGCAAATATGAATCACCGTCATATACTCATTGGTTTTCTGCCGTTAGACTGTGAGTTTCCTGAGAGCAGAAACTATTATCTTTTCCTTTTGTTAAAGCCAGCTACACGCGTCTGGCAAATAGCAGGTGACAGTACATGTTGAATGAAAAAGAAGAGCCATAAAGAGGATGAATCAGTCAGGCGAGGACTTCTGGGAAAGCTGCATAAGATAAGAAGCCTGCAACAGACTTCCACTAAAGCTGAGACAGCTTTTAGCAAACGTGATGTAGTTAAGTCATAGTACTAGGAGTTGCTATCCACGGAAGACTTACAACACGCTATGCAAATGGCTTCCTCTCTTAGCATTTAGCATCTGGGAAACCAAAGCACACTCCATTCCAGCTATGGAGTTGCAGAGTTGGGCTTCTAACCAGGAAACTGGCTCCAGCATCCCTGCTCTTGGCCAGGAGGCTATACTGCCTCTCTTCACTAAAACTGATTATTGAAGCTCTAAAAGAAGCAGTTAATTTAAAATTGAAAACAAGACCTTTTAAAGGGTGAGATCCATCATTGCATTGAAAATATGAAATATATTCTATATAGCATAGATAAATATATATTTATATACTTACTAAATACATAAATATACATTTATATATATTATATATACATACACATAATATATATAATTCCCTCAATGACTCTGTTGCAACAAAAGAATCCACCCCTTACAGAAACTACACAATCGGCTGTCCCAGCTCGAATATCCATGTACCCCTTCAAGTGTATGAAAGTAGGCACGAGCCCACCTCTACCCAAGACATGTATTTTTTATAACGTTGGCATATTTTATAAGAGGTAGGCTCCCCCCTCCTCTATGCCCAGCCCCCAGACTTTTTTTTTTTAGGGCCACGCCCACGGCATATGGAGGGTCCCAGGCTAGGGGTCCAATCAGAGCTGTAGCCACCGGCCTACACCACAGTCACAGCAACGCCGGATCCTTAACCCACTGAGCGAGGCCAGGGATCGAACCCTCCACCTCAGGGTTCCTAGTTGGATTCGTTTCCGCTGTGCCACGATGGGAACTCCCAACCCCCCAGACTTTTTAAGAACAAGATTTGAGCATTTCTTAAGAATTCCTGGTAAATGTCCAGAAAGTGGATCTCAGAATTTTTTTCCCACACATTCCTCATTGAAAAACTCTTTCTTCCCGAGGCCGTTCGGAAGCCCAGTTTGTCTGCCTAGACATCGAAAGAAAAGCAGGATACGCTCTATGTCACATTCGGGGTCCGTGTGTGTCTAGTCTGAACCAGAATGAGCTGAATGGCATCCAATAAGTTTTCTGACTTGATGATATTCTGCAGTGGAAAGACCTAGGCTTAGTGCCCCAGATAAGTCAGCTTTTTCAAGAAGGAAATCTGGTATCTCCTAAGCTCCATGTGTAATCAGCCACGAATGAAAGATTGGCAAATGAGCCATGATTGGCATCAACCCATATGGACCTGAAAAGACCTGAGGTCCCCAAGAGGGCACGTGCGCCCAGAACCGCATAGCAACTCTTCCTTAAATCCTCTTTCTCATTATTACAGTACCCGGGGTTCCTGAAGTTGGGGGGAGCACTGAAAAGACCAACTCAATACTCCTGAAGTCACCTTACCTATAAAAACCATGTAGGCTTCCTTTAATCGGAATTCTTGTTACCTTGGGTTTTCTGTTCCCCGTACCCTTTAGTCGAGAATTATGCAAGGTTATACGCTAGGTCTATTGTTATTTAGCATTTATAGTCCACAGTGCCTTTGGGACTAGATTACCTCCCTGCGTGATATTGTTTTTCATTTCTATGCTGATAAATACACCATTTCACCCGTCACTTAAGCAACCTGTTCAAGCTCTGCTGTTATTTTAGCTCCATATTGTCAAACAGGTGGATTTATAAATGTGTTACCTGAAGGAAACGTTCCCTCCAATAGCAGAAGTGGAGACTTTATTTATTTATAATTATTTGTTAGATTTGTAAAAATGTTCCTGCTGCCGGAAAGCCTCGGGCTAAAGACAAATTAAAACCCTTTTGAATGTAGTAAAAACAGCGGTGGCATCATTTTAATTATCCATTGGGGGATGCCAGGCAGCAAAGATGTATTTATTTCTTTCTTTCCTTGTTTAATGCGGCTGTCTGCTTAGGGATATGAACTTCCTGTCTGCATGTCTGTCACAGTGACTGCATCGCCAGCATCCATTTACTCCTGCCTAATAACATCCTGATTTGTGTGTGTGTGTGTGTGTGTGTGAAGGGGGTATAGGGAGTAGGAAGAGATTATTCTATTCTTTTATAATTTTGGGAGGAAATGAAGTCAGGATGATTCTCTCCCAAAAGAAGAGACTTCCCTCTGCCTGGTCTCGACATGGCTGTGGCAGGTGCTGCCCAGGCCTCTGGAATATCCTTCTATCCATTTCCATTTCTTCCAGGCTTCCTTTTCATTCCTTGGTTCTCAACATTTTCCTACAAAGTTCTCCTCTGTATGCATGCACCAGCATCAATGTATTTCCTTGCAATCAAGGCTTCTACAGAAGGCTCAAAGAAAAACAAAGAAAAACAATGTGAACCGCTCTTTGGCATGAGAGACCATATGCAGATCTGTTTCCAAACCCAGGGAGCTTTAGTCGAGTTAGGGAACCACATTATTCTTAATGGATGGGGAGTTTGGGGTTCACAGATACAAACTCTTACATTTAAAATAGATCAGCAATGAGGTGCTACTATACATACAGCACAGGGAACTACGTCCAATCTCTTGGGTTGGAAGATGATGGAAGATAATGTATAAAAAAAAAAAAAGAATGTATAGATACATATATGTGTGTATTTCTGGGTCACTGGGCTATACAGCAACAAAGGAACATTGCAATCGACTAGATTTTAATAAAAATTTTTAAACAATTAAAAAAAATAAAGATAGCAGAGGGTAGTCATTAAAGCAAGGTTCTGACCTTCAGGCAGATGTGATTTCGACTTCAAACTCTGCATATACTGGCCTTAAGCCAGCTCCTTTAACTTCTCTACCCCCTCAGTTTCTTCATCTGCCAAATGGTCTCATTCTAATGGCTTCGTGAGAAAAGCTGTGGAAGGCACGTCTCTCCGAAGATGGCAATAAAGAGTGCTCAATAAAAGTTAGCGAATTTGCTTTTTTTCATCATCTGTCAACTGAGGAATAATAATATCCACACTCACTCGCAGTTATTTTTAGGATCAAATGTGTGAGACAATACTTTGAAATATATAAAGAACCTCCCAAGATGAAACCAGCAAAAAAAAACAGAGAAGCTGCCCTCTGGCTCATGCACAGAACTGAACTGGCTCAGGCAGCAAGACAATGTGGTCCCTCTGGGAAGGGATGCTTAGCCAAGAGTGAGGACATTTGCATGTTCCACTAGAGGCAGGGAGAGGAAAGCTGCCCTAACAGACCAAGAGACATATTTTAGGAAGTCTCTTTTTTTTTTTTTTTGTCTTTTTGCCTTTTCTTGGGCTGCTCCCACAGCATATGGAGGTTCCCAGGCTAGGGGTCAAATCAGAGCTGCAGCCGCCGGCCGACACCAGAGCCACAGCAACACAGGATCCGAGCCGTATTTGCAACCTACAACCACAGCTCACGGCCACACCGGATCCTTCACCCACTGAGCAAGGCCAGGGATTGAACCCGCAACCTCATGGTTCCTAGTTGGATGCATTAACCACTGCGCCACGATGGGAACTCCAGGAACGTCTCTTTTTATTTTTATTTTTTTTTGGGGGGGGGATGCTTCTTGGCATTTCTTTATGTTTCTGGGGTTTTTTTTTATTTTATTGGAGATATAATGTTGTGTTAGCTTCAGGTGTACAGCAAAGTGAATCAGTTATACATATATATATATATATATATAAAACTGATTACATAGATATATGGAGATATATATATGTATACCCATTATATGTGTGTGTGTATATATATATATATATATTAGAAATATATCTATGTATATCCATTATATGTACATATATAATGGAAATACATATATATGTAATGGAGATATATGGAAAGATATATATGCATATCCATTATATGCGTATATATAGTGGAAATACATATATATGTCATAGAGATGTATATATCTCCATTCTTTTTCAGATTCTTGTCTCATATACATTGGTACAGACTATTGAGTCCCCTGAGCTCTACAGTAGGTCCTTGCTGATTATCGATTTTGTATACAGTAGTGTGTATACACCAATCCCACCCCCCCAATTTATCCCTCCCCCCAATGGTTGCCCTTTGGTAACCATAAGTTTGGTTTCGAAATCTTTGAGTCTGTTTCTGTTCTGTGAGTTAAAAAGGCCCTCTTTGGGAACTAGGTTGATGATGCTGCAGCTTAGATGATGAAACATTTATAAACAATAATATGATGAAAACCAACGCGCCCATCACTCAGCTTAAGAAATGCAGCCTTGCTGGGCGTTCCCTTCATGGCTCAGCAGGTAACGAACCCGACTAGGATCCATGAGCATGTGGGTTCGATCCCTGGCCTCGCTCAGTGGGTTAAGGATCTGGCACAGCCACACTGGGGGGTAAGTTCCAGCTCGGATCTGGCATTGCTGTGCCTGTGGCATAGGCTGGCAGCTGGAGCTCCAATTTGACTCCTAGCCTGGGAACGTCCATGTGCCTCGAGTGTGACCCTAAAAAGCAAAAAGAAAAAAAGAAAAAGAAAGCTTTGCTAATAGTGATGAAATCCTTTATGCAGCTTCTCCTGTTACATTCCTCACCCTTTCCCTCAATTTCTCCACAAATACATTCCACCATACGTACCCATAAACACATACGTACATCATTTATTTTGCAAATTTAAAAATTATAGAAAGAACGGTTCCATTTGGAATGGGTGGGCAACGGGGTCCTACAGTACAGCACAGGGAACTCTGCATGACTGGGTTACGTAGCTGTCTACCAGAAGCGGAAGAACCCCTGGAAATCAATTATACTTCAAAAGAAAAATTACCAAAGACATAGTGGTGCTGTACTGTATGGATTCTTAGGCAACTTTCTTTTTTTCTGTCTCTCACGACGTTATGTTTTCGAGATACAACATTTGCTGGCATAGTTTTTTTTTGTTTGGTTTTTTGTCTTTTTGCCTTTTCTAGGGCTGCTCCCACGGCATATGGAGGTTCCCAGGCTAGGGGTCCAATCAGAGCTGCAGCCGCCCACCTACACCAGAGCCACAGCCACGCGGGATCCAAGCCATGTCTGTAACCTACACCACAGCTCACGGCAATGCCGGATCCTTAACCCACTGAGCAAGGCCAGGGATCGAACCTGCAACCCATGGTTCCTAGTCAGATTCGTTAACACTGCGCCATGACAGGAACTCCTGGCATAGTCTTGTTCAGTGTGAACAGTGTGATTTGATAGGAACACGGACGATGATAATAATGGACATTCAGATGACTTTCGAGGCCAACATTTTCTCATGCCTCTCCTTGTGCCTCTATTCCAGAATATCTCAAGGCTAGGAATTCTCAACTTTGAGAATCCACCAGCATCACCTGGAAGGCTTCTTAAAACAAAGATTGCTAGGGCCCTCTCCCAGAGTTCCTTTTTTCTTTTCTTTACTTTTTTTTTTTTTTTTTTTTTTTTTTTTTGGTCTTTTTAGGGCCACACCCACAGCATATGGAGGTTCCCAGACTAGGGGTCAGATTGGAGCAGTAGCTGCTGGCCTCCACCACAGCCACAGCCACACCAGATCTGAGCCACGTCTGCGACTGACACCATAGCTCACAGCAACGCCAGATCCTTAACCCACTGAGCAAGGCCAGGGATCGAACCCGGGTCCTCATGGATACTCGTCAGATTCGTTTCTGCTGAACCACAACAGGAACTCTATTTTTTTTGTTTGTTTTGTTTTTTTTTCATAGTTCCTGATGTGGTAAGTCCAAGATGAGATTCAAGTATGTTCATGTAACGAGTTCCCAGGTGAGGCTGAGGTTGCTGGTCCAGGAAGGACACTTCAAGAACCTTCGCTCTAGGCTATATTTAAGAGGGGACGTGGTGGGCCACAGAATAGAAACACCTTCAGCTTTGCTAGAAGCAGTTGCATTGACAATGTGTAGGAGTTTCCATTCTCCAAATCCTCATGGACCCAGGAAAAAATACCTTTGTCCAGTTTTTTTGGTTTTGTTTGGTTTTGTTTTGTTTTCAGAGTTGCCAATTCATCTTCCCGCAGGGCAGAACGTTTCTCAAGGTTGAGTTTCATCAGCCCTGGCACACAGTACCCCCTGCAGAGTTGGTTATGAAGGGGTGAACGCTCAGCCCCACCTCTGAGTCCACCCAAAGCCTCCTAATCCTGCACGTGGAGAAGATTTCAGTCTATGAGACAAGAACTGAAATATCTATGAAAGGGACATGCTTGGCGACTCTATTGATTAATTTCCTTGGATTTCAAATTCTGCCTTTTCATCCAAGGAGCCTCTGGGTATAACCAAAACAGAGCTCGTGCTGGCCAAATCCCACTTGTCACTTCAGGGTTCGTATCACATTGAGTGGCCAGGGATCTGTCTGGGAGGGGACAGCAGGCAGAAATCCTCATGTACTGAGTTTCCACTACAGGTCCAGACACTAGATCTCATTGAATTTTCAGAGAAGTCTACGTTGCAGGCATCTTTATCTCCAATTGCATAGTCATAGCAATACTAATACTACTAATAACATGAGCTAAAGTTATTGAGTGCCTTTTATGTATCAAGTACCTTGCCAAGCTCCTTGTATGGATCAATTCACTTTTTTTTTTTTTTTTTTTTTTTTTTTTTAGGGCCGAACCCACGGTATATGGAGGTCCCCAGGCTAGGGACTGAATCAGAGCTATTGCCGCTGGCCACAGCCACAGCCATGCAAGATCCGAGTCACATCTGCGACCTACACCACAGCTCACAGCAACGCCAGATCCCTAACCCACTGAGTGAGGCCAGGGATCGAACCCACAACCTCACGGTTCCTAGTCGGATTCGTCTCCGCTACACCACAACGGGAACTCCGCCAGTCAGTGAAATCCTAATCAGTTGGCTCCCCGATCACCGTTCCTTCCTTTTTTTACCATCGGCATCAGTCACTTCTCCTGCCCACATCTGAAATGGAATCCCCAGTTTGGGGAGATGCAATCTCAGCTTTGTTTCTATCGATCCAGCTGAAATTAGTCCCAAGGATCCCAAGCCATTAAGGAGAAACACACAAAGACTTATTTGAACAACCTCCCCCTCCCCTGCCACCCAAGGAAACTAGCTGGGTTCAGTGGACCCAAACTCCAACCGGAAGGCGATTAAGGAGAGCTGAAAATAAACACAAAACTTAATTTGAAAATATATTTACCGACCCCCCTCTATCAGTCAGATGTCCACCTGGCGTTTGCACAGGTCTAAGTGCTGTGAACCTCCGCTGAAGACAGGCTTTCTGCTCCCCGTCAAAATCACTGTATCAAAGACCATTCGCATTCAGAAGCCGTTGCCTTTTCTGTATCTTATTATTTTTTTTTGTTTGTTTTGGGAAATATGGGGAGTCTTTGCTCTAGTTTTGCTACCAGCCAGGATGAATGATCATCAAAATACAGTCAGCAAAATTTTAAACTGTGGATAAAGAAACGCTATTAATATCCTTTCTAAGGTAATCAGTACTTTTTGTTTGACAAAGAAATTGCCCATGGTTTAGGGTTTATGCAAATCATACATGTTAATGTCAAAGCTGCAGAGTATATAGCTTTGCACCTAAGTGTTTGCGGAAAATACGTGCCAATACATTTGAATCCTTTCCCTCCTATAAACACGACGATTTCATAAATATACAGCACCTTGTTCTTAAAAACATTTATTATAATTTTATGCAATGCAAATCACATTAGAATAAATTATTTTTTGCTAAAACGGCCACGTCAGCAAAATCACAGAGAAATAGCAAGTCCCCACCATTGTGAGCTTTTCAATTACATCAAAATGAGTTCACGTCCCCCCCCCAAGGGTATTCACTTGGATGCTCCGAGCCAGTCACCACCCCTCCACCCCAGCCTCTCAGTCAATCCAGGCATTCTCTGTGTTCAAGGCACCAGCTCACACCTTTGCTGCCCCATGTATTTATAAACAAACTTTCTTTTTTATTTTTCTTTCTTTCTTTTTAGGGCTGCACCTGCAGCATATGGAAGTTCCCAGGCTAGGGGTCCAATCGGTGCTGTAGCTGCCGACCTAGACCACAGCCACAGCAATGCAGGATCCGAGCTGCGTCTGCCACCTCCACCACAGCTCATGGCAACACCAGACCCTGACCCCTTGAGCGAGAACAGGGATCAAGCATCCTCATGGATACCAGTCAGATTCATTACCACTGAGCCCCAATGGGAACTCCCGCACAGGTACTCTCAGCTGCATGAAATGCTCACATCAACTTTATACTTTCATATCTATGATCTGCCCGAAAATTAGAGAAAATGAATGTGCCATGAGGTTAATTACTTCACCGAGTTTACAAAGCCAACCAATGACAAAGCTTCTCTGAATCCATAGCTTTTGAAGCCATAACTTGGTTTAAAAGCCAGCTCTACTGACGGCGAGCTCTGTAGTTTGCAAGGAGTTTCCTCACTGGTTACATGAAGGGTAAAGATTTCGCAGAAAAGTACTGTATAGATTAAATGAGATGAAAAGCACAAGTCAGCCTGGCACATAGTGGGTCAGATTTACTCTTGAAAGTGGTTCCTGCAGATCAATTTAACAACTTAAAGCAATCCAATATATGGGAGAAATCAAAACATGCTCAATGCAGCATCTTCTGAGATCTTTATTCTAAAACCTAGTTGGAGACTTAAACATAAGACCTGACACCATAAAACTCCTAGAAGAGAACATAGGCAAAGCATTCTCTGACATAAACCATATTTCATTGTCTCCCAAGGCAATTGAAATAAAAACAAAAATAAATAAGTGGGACCTAATCAAACTTATAAGCTTTTGCAAGCAATGGAAACTATATGAAGGAAGGAAGGAAGGAAGGAAGGAAGGAAGGAAAGAGAGAGAGAGAGAGAGAAAGAGAGAGAGAGAAAGAAAGAAAGAAAGAAAGAAAGAAAGAAAGAAAGAAAGAAAGAAAGAAAGAAAGAAATGGAATGGGAAAAAAATAGTTGCAAAAGATGTAATCTATAAAGGCTTAATCTCCAAAATATATAAACAACTCATACAAGTCAACAACAACCAAAAAAAAACCCAATAACCCAACCGAAAAATGGGCAGAAGACTTAAAGATTTTCCAAAGAGGAAGACATACGGATGGCCAGTAGGAACCAGAAAAAATGTTCAATATCACTAATTATTAGAGAAACGCAAATCAAAACTACCATGAGATACCACCTCACACCAGTCAGAATGGCCATTGTTAATGTCTACAAATAAAAAATGCTGGAGAGGGTGTGGAGAAAAGGGAACCCTCCTACACTACTGGTGGGAATGTAAATTGGTACAACCACTATGGAAAACAATATGGAGGGTACTCAGAAAACTGAGTATAGAACTATCATATGATCCTGCAATCGCACTCCCGGGCATATATCCAGATAAAACTACAATTCAAAAAGATACATGCACCCCTATGGTCACTGCAGCACTATTCACAATAACCAAGATATGGAAACAACCTGAATGTC
This sequence comes from Sus scrofa, assembly GCF_054392235.1. Lineage (NCBI taxonomy): Eukaryota > Metazoa > Chordata > Mammalia > Artiodactyla > Suidae > Sus > Sus scrofa. Next base: position 20,762,694 of record NC_139385.1, read on the forward strand.
CATCGACAGATAAATGGATTAAGAAGATATAGTACATATATGCCATGGAATACTACTTGGCCATGAAAAAGAATAAAGTAATGCCATTTGTAGCAGCAACATGGATGAAACTAGAGGGTCCCATATTAAGTGAAGTAAGTCAGAAAAAGAGAGACAAATACCATATAATATCACTTCAATGTGGAATATAAAATATGGTACAGATGCCCTATCTACAGAACAGACACAGACTCACAGACTAGAGAAAAGACTTGTGGTTGCTGGGGGTGGGGGGAGAGGGGATGGACTGGGAGTTTGGGGTTAGTCAGTGCAAATTATTACATTAGAATGGGTAAGCAGTGAGGTTCTGCTGGATAGCACAGGGAATTATAACCAGTCTTTTGGGATAGACGATGATAAAAAAATATATATAAGAAAGGAATAAGGAATTCCCTTAAATCTATATAGATAGATAGAGAGAGAGAGAGAGAGAGAGATGATGGATAGATGATTGTGTCACTCTGCTATACAGCAAAAATTGACACAACATTGTAAATCAACTATATTTCAATAAAAAATAAATAAATACATTAAAATAAAAACCTCTTTGGAGTACTTTAGATCTAATTGAGGCCTTCAGTAAAAGAGTTCCCCTAGAAAGAAACAAAAAGGCTGGGTTTTTTGTTTGTGTTTTCTTTAAGGAGCCCATTTTATGTTTTCTACCCTGACAACAAGTTTAGAAGTTCCCTTGTGTTGTAGCAGGTTAAGGATCTGGCACTGTCACTGCAGCAGCTCGGGTCACTGCTGTGGCATGGGTTCAGTCTCTGGCCCAGGAGCTTTTACATACCACAGGTGCGGCCAAAAAAATCCCCAAACCAAACCAAAACCAAACAGCAAGTATATTTTTTGTTTTTCGTTTTTTTTTTAGAGCCGCACCCGCGGCATATGGAGGTTCCCAGGTTAGGGGTCTAATTGGAGCTATAGCCATGGGCCTATGCCAGAGCCACAGCAACGCAGGATCCAAGCCACGTCTGAGACCTACACCACAGCTCAGGGCAACGCCGGATCCTTAACCCACTGAGCAAGGCCAGGGATCGAACCTGCAACCTCAAGGTTCCTAGTCGGATTCATTAACCACTGCGCCACGATGGGAACTCCTTGCCCTGTCTGTTCTACAAACAGCCAAGCCACGGCATAAATGAAAAGACATCCCTCCCACTAGTAAGATCCTTCGTGTTATGAATGAGAAATCACTTTCTCCCAGACCATCCCTGGAGCACGTGTCCAGGGGAGTTAAAATTTCACCTGGGACCACAGCACAGCGAGTGGTGGCTGAATTCTGTGAATGAATGACCATAGAGTCATCAGCACAAGACAGAGGGGTCACATTTTCACAGGCAGAAAGAAGTCAGATAATCCCACCGGAAGTAGGAAGGACTGAACACAAGACTTCCGGGGTGCAGGGGCTGGAGTGGGGGATCTGTGATCTCTCAGGGACCCTCCTATCTTGAAAGCTGCCTCTCTGCAGCCCGATACACAGCAACAGACGTGTCCCACCAAGGCCTGGATACTAGTCAGGTTCATTAACCGCTGAACCACGATGGGAACTCCTCTTATTTCTTTATCAAAGACCTTTAGAGTAGTGCTATTCACTCTTAATCTCTTGATGTAGAACTGACATCTCTCTCATAGCAAATGGGCACATTCTCTCCTTGGCCAACTAGAAAATAAACAACATGTAAGCCGGAGTTTCCGTTGTGGTGGTGCAGCGGAAACGAATCCATGGGTCTGAAGTAAAGCTTGAATTACCCCCTCACATTCTTGGGGTGAGTCCAAGACCTTGGGAGGAACCCTATAGTATGTTCAGATGGTCATTTTGGCTTCTGTCTTTTAGGGCCGCACCTGCGGCATATGATGGTTCCCAGGCTGGGGCGTCAAATCGGAGCTGTAGCTGCTGGCCTACACCATAGCCACAGCCACAGCCACAGTCAGGCCAGATTCGAGCCATATCTGCGACCTACACCACAGCTCAGGGCAATACCAGATCCTTAACCCACTGAGCAAGGCCAGGGATCGAACCTGTGTCCTCATGGACCCTAGTCAGATTCATTTCCACTGAGCCACAATGGAAACTCCCAGATGGTCATTTTTTTAAAATCTGAAATAGATGTTAATTTCCATTTTGCTTTAAAAAAAGGTCTTCCCCAAAATTACACATGGAGGGTCCCACAAACTGGACAGCCTTGCCCGGGTGGAATTGATGCTTTCATAATGGGGAACACAAGGGTGTCTTTAAGCATAGAAGTGACACAACCTCTGGTGCAGAAAAATCACTGGGCCCTCCCCCTTCAAGGAGATAACGTGTTCTTGCTTCTCATTTTCCATTCCACAGCAGTGAAACAGGCCACACGGTTCTGACTGGCTTTAAAAATTGTATCTTACATGAAAACGCTAGCTCAAGAAAATAATGAATATGGTGGAAAAAATAAACAGGAAGGAGAAAGACTTGTGGGACAGGCAGAGATGGCAGAAGCTCATGTCTGTCATCTCCACTTTATTGTAACGATAAATTTTAAGTCCTTTGACATCTTGCAGAAGATGGTCCCACATCCGCATGTGGTCCCGGACACAACACTGCACCGTCATCATGGTTCATCCGCCCTCATGCTCAATCCAGCAAATCCTGCACGTCGGAGGACTTGCTTGCTCATTTCCCTCCCAGAACAAAGGAACATGCCTCCAGGTTGGAGGTATCAAGACCAGTCCTTGCACCCGTCTTACGTTGAAGACACGCCTCTATACTTCTCACGCCTTCCTGAAACCTTGGCTCCATGACCTGGGGAAGGCACAATGACACTAGCACTCATCACAAAGGCATCCATCCACTCTACAACCATTCATTGCACGCCTGGTACACAACGGATCCTGTGGCAAATGCCAGAAAGATGGGTAACGGTGCAGCTGTTGGAATCTTTGCAAACCACTTCAGAGCTAGGTGAACTTCTGCAAGATGTCAAAGGATTTAAAATTTATCGTTACAATAAAATGGAGATGATAGACGTGAGCCTCTGCCATCTCTGCCTGTCCCACAAGTCTTTCTCCTTCTTGTTTATTTTTCCACCCTATTCATTATTTTCTTGAGCCAGCGTTTTCATGTAAGAGACAATTTTTAAGTGTCTAGCTTGATGGATTTTGACAAGTGTACACTTGCGGAGAAACTCTACTGAGGACAAGATATAAACCACTCCCATCACTCCAGGAAGTCCCTTTATGCCCTGCCACCCAGAAAAAAAAAAAAAAAAAAGTTTCCTATTTCTATCGCCATGGATACATAGTATCCTAAAGAAGTATTATTTCGTGTCTGGCTTCATCTGCTCAACATCATAAAGTTGTTGTTGGGGTTTTTTTGTTTTTTTTTTTTTTGGGTTTTTTTTTTTTTTGCCTTTTTTTTCTTGAGCCACTCCTGTGGCATATGGAGGTTCCCAGGCTAGGGGTCGAATTGGAGCTGCAGCCACCAGCCTACACCACAGCCACAGCAACACGGGATCCAAGCCACATCTTCGACCTACACCACAGCTCATGGCAACGCCGGATCCTTAACCCACTGAGCAAGGCCAGGGATCGAACCCGGAACCTCATGGTTCCTAGTCAGATCCGTCAACCACTGCGCCACAACGGGAACTCCTTTTGTGTGTGTGTGTGTGTGTGTGTGTGTGTGTGTGTGTGTGTCTATCATCATAAAGTTTTGAGCTATGTTCATGTTGTCATATAAATCAGTTGTTTCTGTTACTGTTTTTGCTGAGCGGCATGTATTCCATTGCCCGTGCATATCTACAGTTTTATCTCTCCATTTACCCAAGGATGGATATTTGGGTTTTTTTCCCCGTCTGGCTATTGTGCATACAGCTGCTGTGAACATTGCTGTACACTTTTTTTTTTTTTTTTTTTTTGTGGCCACAAGATTACATTTCTCTTGGGTGACTATCTAGGAGTGGAATTTCTGGGTCATTGGGCAAATGGATGTTTATCTTTATAAGAAATTAACAAACAGTCCCCCAGCAAGCAATGTAATGTTCCAGCAGCTGCTCCATAGCCCAACACTTGCTTTGCCAATTTTTTTTTTTTTTTTTTGGTTTGTTTGTGCCATTCTAGCAGTCGTGGATTGATATTGCATTTGTGGTTGGAATTTGGAGTCCTCATTGACTCATGATATTGAACAGGCTTTCCATCCAGTTATTGGCTATTGATAGCTTCTTTTACGAAGTGTATGTCCAAGCCTTTTTGCTCATCTTTATGTGTTTGTGGGTTTGTATGGTAAAATTTGTATCGTAAAAATTTGCATATTCATTAGACATTCTTCATCAGATAGCTGTACAGTGACTATTGTGTATACAGTCTTTGGGCTGAACCATAAATGTAACCACACCTACCACTAAGCATTCAGTGATAGGAATCAACAAAATCCTTTTTTTTTCTTTCTATGGCCACACCCACAGCATATAGAAGTTTCAGGCCAGGGACTGAATCTAAGCCACAGCTAGGACCTGAGCCATAGCTGTGGCAACGCCAGTTCCTTTAACCCACTGCACCGAGCCAGGGATCAAACCCTCACCTCAGTAGTGACTCGAACCACTATAAAATCCTCTTTTTAGAGGGTCAATTGAATTAAGTCTCTAGATTCTGTCCTTTGCAAGTGGGAGTCCTGATCAATGCATTGAAAAGTAGATGTGAGGATTAAATGAGGTTGAATGTGGTGATACATGGATAGTCTTTAGCATAGAATCCAGCATATGACAAATGGTTTTTGCTGTTTTCATTTACATCAAAAAAACATAAAGCAGCTCTTTCTATTATCAAGCGAATAATATTTCTATAGGAGGGAGAGGCAAAAAGAATCTATGAGAGTTTACGGGAAAAGCTTATACTTGAACACAGAAAGGCATGTCAAGTAAGCTTTCCAACAAAAGACTAGACCATTTTAGGCAATAGTAAGACTTGAAAAGGAAGATGGCAGAGGGAAAGTGGTGTCTAGACAAAATGAAGGGTATGAAAGAGGTCCATAGGATGCAAAGACCTGTGGCAGTTAGGCAAGGCTGTAGTGTGGGACATAATGGGACATGATGGCGATGAGATTAGGAATGGAAGCAAGGTCGGATTATTCAGAGTCTTTGCCACATAGGGTGTGTTCTTTGTCTTACAGACCTAGCTTCTTGAAATTCATCTTCAGAGCAGCCCTACCAGCATCAAGTCACCTGGGAGCTTAGTACTATGGATCAAATCAAAATCTGAACTTTAAAAACACTCCATGTGATGCTTAACACAAATAAAGTCAGAAAAGCACTGCTACGGAGAATGGGAGTTAGCTGAAGATTTGAGTAGGAGAGTGATTTGATCAAATTTGTAGGTTAGGAATTCAGAGGCATCATGGAGAATGGTCTGAAGGAAGCTAGACCAGAGACCAGAAGATCATTTAAGAGTCCATTGTTGTGAAATCTTGCCAGACCTCAAAAATTAGTGATTAGAGATGTGGTATATGTACACAATGGAATACTACTCAGCCATGAAAAAGAACAAAATAATGTCATTTGCAGCAACATGGATGGAACTAGATACTCTCATACTAAGTGAAATAAGTCAGAAAGAGAAAGACAAATACCGTATGATAACATCACTTATATCTGGAATCTAACATATGACACAAACAAACCTTTCCTCAGAAAAGAAACTCATGGACTTGGAGAACAGACTTGTGGTTGCCAAGGGGGAGGGGGAGGGAGTGGGACGGACTGGGAATCTGGGGCTAATAGATGCAAACTATTGCCTCTGGAGTGGGTAAGCAATGAGATCCTGCTGTATAGCACAGGGAACTCTATCTAGTCACTTGTGATGGAACATGATGGAGGATCACGTGAGAAGAAAAATGTATATATGTATGCGTGACTGGGTCGCTTTGCTGTACAGTAGGAAACTGACAGAACACTGTAAACCAACTATAATGGAAAAAATAAAATCACTTAAAAAAAAACACTTTCAGGACACAATGTATATTGCAGGGGTCCCTACAATACTGTTCTTCTTAGATCTTTCTGGAGACATTTGCTAATATTATTACTAAATCCTATTAATACTTATCATGATGTCTAAAAAATGTTTTGGGGAAGCCCTCTGTTGCAAATACTGGACAGAACATTTCAGAAATGTGAGATTCGTTTATCATCATTATCCTAGCAAGAGTTATTTGATATGTAATAAGCAATGCTGACATTATTCATTATATTTTGATATGTAGTTGATAGGAAATGAATTGATTATGTATTTTATAGGTAATGAATAATGTTGACATTATTCATAATAATGCCCACTACAAAGGGCACCCTTTGCACCTGACTTCTAACCTTCAGAGCAACCCTGAAACACTGGCAACTATAATAATGTGTCATTTACCTCCTCTGCATCCGTTTCCTTCCTAAACTGGAAAGACCCCTATTTTCAGCCAGATGGTTTCACAAGGACTGAAACCACCTTTAGCTCCATGTTAATAGTCATGATGATTGGTTCAGGGAAGGTCATGTGATCCAGGGGAAGCCAATGGGAAGCAAGGAAATGTCTGGAGTCCTTACAAGGAGGGTGTTTCTGTAGGAGCTGCCCAAGGAGAGGCTTCCCTTTTCTCTGTAAACTGTGATGGGAAGGTGAGAACCTGTGATGTCTGGAACAATGGAAGTTATTTCAGCTACTAGGAAGGAAGCCACTCTGAGGATAAAACTGCCACTGAAGGCCAAAATTACAGAGAATTGCAAAAAAAATATACCTAGATTCCCTGATGAGAAAATGACGCTCTGACTGGATCAAGCCACGCCTGGAATGAGTCACTTCTGAAAGTTTGTGTTAAATAAACCAATTTTGTTGTTATTTAAGCCAGCAGTTTCTGTCAATTGTTGCTAACAGTTTCCCAATTGATAGAGCGCCATTGTGTTCATTTTCCAACTAAGCTGAAAATTAAAGAGGCTAAATTATTTGTTTGATCACAGAGCGGATATTTAAAATCAAATCTGTCTCGCCCAAAAGTCCATGCCTTTTCAGCGAAGTTTTGATCCTTATCAAACTTAATTTTTGAATCAACATTAAAGAACATAAATGAGGAATAATATTTAATTGAAAACTATATGGTGCATAATTTATTCAACCAAGAGGGGAAAAAAAAATCACAGCTTGAGAAAGTAGAACATGTTCCATCTTTCACTTATGTACTTATTTAATTTTAACTTGCTAAATCACTAAGGGAATATTTGCTGGAAACCTATATTACATATGGGCACTGTATTAGAAATATAAAAATGAATAAGAAAATGATCCTACATGTGTATTCATCAAACAACAGAGCCTGGGAAAAAAAAAAGAAAAGAAACAAAAACAGATAGTGCTAAAAAGAGATACAGAAAATTCTGCAGTTCGAGTCTGATGCATAATGCCCCAAGCCCAGCAAATGAAAACACTTCTAGACAAAATCAGGAAAGGAACAGAAATTCTGAACACAATCAGCCAACAGGATCCAGTGGACATGTATAGAACATTCCCTCCAAGAAAGCAGAATATATTTTTTTCAAGCATTACAAACATTCACAAAGATAGATCATATTCCGGGGCATAAAATAAATAAAGCTCAACAGATTGTAAAGAAGTGAAATCATACAAAGGATTTCCTTTGACCACAATGGAACCAAAATAAAAGGTGATAATAGAAAGACCACAGATAAAATCTCTTACTATTTGGAAGGTGAACAATATGCTTCTAAATAATATATAAGTCCAGAAGAAAGTCTCCAAAGAAGTAAAAATTATCTACAACTAGATGAAAATACAATATATCACAATATTTGGGATGCAGTTAATGCAGAGCTGTCACCAAAATCTATAACAGTAAATGCCTACTTTAGAAAAAAGGAAAAAATCTCAAAGCAAAAAGGATAAACTTCTACCTCAAGAAACTAGAAAAAAAGGACAGAAGAAACCCAAAGCAAGCAGAAGAAAGCAATGACAATGGCAAGAGCAAAAATCAATGAAATTGAAAAATAAGAAAACATGGAGAAATCAATGAAAAGAAAAATTGATTCCTTGGTGGAAAAAAAAAATCAATAAATTTGGTAAAATTCAAGAAAAACTGACAAAAATAAAAACAGAGAAGAAACAAGTCACCAATCCACAAATGAAACAGAGGCTACCACTACAGATCTTAGAAACATTGAAAAGATAACTTTACATTCATAAACCTAACGACTTAGACAAAACAGAGAGTTCCTCAAAAACCACAAGCTACTAAAATCAAGGATGATGAAACAGAAAGCTTGAACAGTCCTATGAACATTAAATAAATTGAATGCATGATTTCAACACTACCGAAAAGGAAATCTCCAGATCCAGGTGGTTTACTGGATGATTCTACCAAACATTTCAAAAATAAACACCAATCGTGCCTCATCTCTTCTCAAAAACAGAAGCATTCTGCTGTATAGCCCAAAGAACTCTACCTGATCACTTGTGATGGCACATGATGGAGGATAATGTGAAAAAAAAAAAAAAGAATGTGCATATATGTGTGACTGGGTCACTTTGCTGTATGGTGGGAATAGACCGAACAATGGAAATTGACTATAATAAGTTCTTTTTTAAAAGATGAAGCAGAAGGACCACTTTTCAGATCACTTCAGGAAGCCAGTATTATCCTGTTTTGTTTTGTTTGCTTAAGACAAAGACAAGACCAAAAGAAAAAATACAGATCAATATTTCTCACAAACAATTAGCTAATTCGGCAACGTAGAAAAAGAATGAAACACCCTGACCGCATGGGAATTACTGCAGGTGTACAAAGCTGATTCAAAAATCAGTGTAATTCACCATCTCACCAGGCCAAGGAAGAAAAAATAAATGCAGAAAAACCATTTCACAAGATGCAACATCAGTCATGATAAAAACTCTCAGCAAGTTAGAAACAGAGTGGAACTAGACCAACCTGATAAAGATCACCTACAAAAAGCCAGAGCCAACATCATACTTGATGGTGCAAGAATTTTTCACTAATATCAGAAACAAGGCAAGATGTCCATTTTCAACCCTCTTATTCAACATAGTACTAGAGAGTCTAGCCACTGCAATATGGCAAGGGAAAAAAAATAAAAGATGAAAAGCTAACCAAATTAGAAAGGAAGAAATAAAACTACCCCTTTTTGCAGATGACATGATTGTCTGATTGTCCACATAGAAAATCCCAAGGAACCTACCCCCGAAAAACCTTCCAGAACTAACAAGTGTGTTCATCAAAGTTGCAGGATATAAAAGCAGCACACAAAGAACACTTGAATGTTCAAATGAACAGTGAACACATATAAACCAAAATTTCAAAGACAGTGTCAAAACCACTCCAAAGAAAATAAAACACTGACTTCTAAATTTAACAAGGCATGTACAGGATCTGGATGCCAAAAATTACAAAATGCTAATAAAAGTAATCAAAGAAGATCTAAATGAATGGAGAGATATGTCATGTTCAGGAATTGGAAGACTCGACATAGGAAAGATGTCAAGTCTCCTCTAGTTGATTTATATCTAATGAATTTTATCAAGATCGACACAAGGTTTTTATAGAAGTACGCAAATCTGTTCTAAAATGTATATGGCAGGAGTTCCCGTCGTGGCACAGTGATTAACGAATCCGACTAGGAACCATGAGGCTGCGGGTTCGGTCCCTGCCCTTGCTCAGGGGGTCAAGGATCCGGCATTGCTGTGAGCTGTGGTGTAGGTTGCAGACGCGGCTCGGATCCCGAGTTGCTGTGGCTCTAGCGTAGGCCGGTGGCTGCAGCTCTGATTCAACCCCTAGCCTGGGAACCTCCATATGCCGTGAGAGCAGCCCAAGAAATAGCAAAAAAAGACAAAAATATAAAAATAAAATAAAATAAAATGTATATGGCAGAGCACACGCCCTAAAATATTTTAAATGATCCTGAAGATAAAAATATAGTAAGAGGTTATCACTTACTTTGATGTTTACGAAAGTAATCAGGACAGTGTGTACTCGTAAAAAGAGAGACACACAGATCAGTGGAACAGAAGAGAGAATTCAGTAGTAGATTCCAAAACAACCGTACCCAGCCGATTTTTAACAAAACAGCAAAAGCAAGTCAACAAAGTAGGTGGGAGCAAGTGGACATTTGCACAGGCAAGAAACTGAGCACGGACCCGAACTTGAAATCTTACAAGAAAATTATCTTAAAATGGATCATGGACTTAAGCGTAATATTACAACACTTTTAGAATAAAGAGAGGAGGAAAATCTTTGAGTTGTATCCTAGGCAAAGAACTCCTGGAGTTCCCGTTGTGGCCCAGTAGGTTAAGAACCTGGCTAGTACCCATGAGGATGCAGGCTCAAACTCTGGCCTTGCTCAGTGGGTTAAGGATCCAGCATTGCCATGAGCTATGGTGTAGGTTGCAGACGCAGCTTGGATCCTGCGTTGCTGTGGCTGTGGCTGTGGTGTAGGCTGGCAGCTGAAGCTCGGATTCAACCCCTAGACTGGGAACTTCCATATGTTGAGAGCATGGCCCTCAAAAGCAAAAAAAAAAAAAAGAATTCCTTAGACTTGACAATAAAAGCATGATTCATAACAGAAAATATTGATAAACCTCATCTCATTAAAATTAAAAACATTTGCTCTGCCGAAGACTCTAATAAGATAAAGGACAAGCTACAGACTGGAAGGAAACATTGGCAAATCACAAATCTCACAAAGAACTAGTATCTAGAATATATAAAGAACACTCAAAACTCAACATTCAAAATCAAACAATCCAATGAGAAAATATTCACCAGGCAAGAAACAGCATTTCATTTCATCTTAGCAAAGAAGCACATGAAAAGACGATGGATGTCATTAGCCTGAGAAAGTTAAGACACAACGAAGTGTCACTACATATCAGTCTTAAAAATGTGCAACTTCGGAGTTCCCATTGTGGCTCAGTAGTTAACGAATCTGACTAGGAATCATGAGGTTGCGGATTCGATCCCTGACCTTGCTCAGTGGGTCAAGGATCTGGCATTGCCATGAGCTGTGGTGTAGGTCGCAGATGTGGCTTGGATCCCGCTTTGCTGTGGCTCTGGCATAGGCTGGAGGCTACAGTTCTGATTAGACCCCTAGCCTGGGAACCTCCCTATGCCAAGGGAGAGGCCCTAGAAAAAGCCAAAAGGAAAAACAAACAAACAAAAAAAAAAAAACAATGCAACTTCGATGTTGGTGAAGATGCACGGAGCTGGATCACTCAGATATCACTGATTGGAATGTAAAACGGTACTACCACTCTGGACTACAGCTGGACAGTTTCTTGTAAAACAGATCATGTGACTATCACATGACTCAGCAATTGCACTCTTGGGCATTTATGCCAGAGAAATGGAAATTTACATTCACACAAAAACCTGTACATCGTGTTCACAGCAGCTTTGTTTCTAATAGCCCAAAAGGGAAAGAACCTAGAAGTCTTCCAACAGATGAACCATGAAATAAACTGGATTACACCCAGACCATGGAATACTGCTCAGCAAGAAAAAGGAATAGGAATGAATTATAGATACATACAACAACTTGGATGAATCTCCAGGGAGAGCTGTGGCGTGAAAAATCCAACCTCAAAAGGTTACATGCTGCCTGATTCCACTTATATAACACTCTTGAAATGACAAAGTTCCAGAAATGGAGAGGAGGAGAGTAGCTGACAGGTGCTGGGTGGTGCTGGAAGAAAGTGGGTGTGGTTATAAAAGGGCAACAAGAGAGATTCTTGTGATGGTGAAAACGCTGCTATATTTCGGCTGTGGACTCACAAACCTACACGTGGGATGAAATTGCACAGATTTAAACATGCAACCACCCACCACACACACACACACACACACACACAATCATATACACAATGGTTGTAAATTTCCATTTCTCTGGTGGGTTTCACAAGTGGGTTCAAGTGAAACTGAGGAAATCTGAATAAGCTCAATGTCCCCCCAGCTGGGCTACTGTACCACGGTTTTGCAACGTTACCAAGCTCCCGTTGGGGAAAACTGCATAAGAAATAGGTGTGATCTCTCCCTACCATTGCTTACTACTGTCTATGAATTAACAATTACCTCAAAATAAAAAGTTCAATTTTTTAAAAAAGAGTGAGCAGTCTCCACTCTACAGAAGTTCGTGGTCTGTACAAACAAACAGAGGACAACCATGGAGAGAAATAATTCAAATTGCGTGTGATAACTCTCATGTACAAGTGTATGCAGTCAACTCGGAGATGCAGTGGATGTGACTGCTGTGACAGGTGCAATGACACTTGATGAGTAGAGAACTTGTAGGGAAATGAAGGCATAAGAATTGGACTAATGCCCTGTCTCCATTGTGTACACACACACACACACAATCACATACCCAGAGGAACTAACCAGAGAACCACAGAGAAGCCCTGTGTCCCTGGGCTGAATCCAGAGGAAGGTGTCACTGACTGTTAGTACTTTGAGAAATGTAGGGGACACACACTGCTGATGTAAGGGCCCTGAAATCAAGGACCACGGACAACCTCCTTACTGGAAAGCACTGGTGGCAAGATGTAATTTGAAGGAAACTAAACAGCATCCCATAAAGGCCCTCTTAAGATAGGAAGTCCCAACTCAGTAACAGTGAGTAGCATCAAAAAAGGAGCCTAGAGTTCCCATTGTGGCTCCGCAGGTTAAGCACCCAGTTAGAGTCTCCGTGAGGAAGCAGCTTTGATTTTGGCCTTGGTCAGTGGGTTAAGAAACCAGTGATGCTATAAGCCGCGGTGTAGATTGCAAACGCGCCTCAGATCCAGTGTTGCTGTGACTGTGGCACAGGCTACAGCTCCAGCTCCAGTTTGACCCCTTGCCCAGGGAACTTCCCTATGCCTCAGGTGTGGCTGTAAAAAGAAAAAAAAGAAGGAGCCAGATTGGGTCCTCCTGCTTTGCTGCCAAACAACCAGCCAAACACAGGCACCAGAGTTCTAGCAGAGAGCAATTGCTGATTGGACTCAGTTGGTCCCCAAAGCCCTGTCCCATTACTCCTGAGGCTGTGGTCACCTTGACTTTCAAATGCCAACCTAAGTCATCCACCTCTCCAGCTTGAGAAGACACTGAAACAACAATCATACCAATGACCAATTATTAAGCGCTCGTAGGAAGTGTGAGCCTATGAATGAAGCTTGTTAAACACATTCTTTCATTTCTCCATTCATGCTACGCAATTGAAGATAAGGATCCCAGAGGACCCGAGGGCACACAGAACAAAGCCCCAGACAAAGGCTGTGCAACGTGGGAGCAAAGAACAAGCAGAACCACGGCTGACCACACGCAAGGATGCATTTTTTTAAAAAAAGAAAGAACGCCACCTCCACGGTCACAAGAGGCTTGGGAACAGAACGCGTAACTTCGAAGGAGGATTTAAACACAACATACAACGAGCAGAGGAGGCTCGTATTTTCAAGAAAAACTGCTGGGGAAATTTTAGATACCATCTGCTTTGCGCTCTCCAGGAAATCAGAGAAAACACAGACCCTGTAAAAGACGAGGAAATAATAAGGCAATTTACTGCGGTCAGGGCAGGGGGGTGGGAGGGGCGAGGAAAGAGAAAGCGGATAGAGTTAGGGAATTAATTCAAGGAAAGAAATGACGGGTTCCAGAATGAAAACATGAAAGGGATGTGGCGCCGCACTGACAATACAGGAAATTCCAGCACCTTGTTGAGCAAAACAAATTGGAGACGCTCATCCCGAATGCACACGGACAAGGAAAGGAGATAAAACTAATTAGAAATTAATTGTAGAGTGGTTTCTATAGACAAGTTGATGACAGTGTCGCGAAATACAAACTTAAAAGCCTGGGGAAGAACAGGGGACCAGAGAGAGAGGAACTCCAAAGCCACGGGTGGTGTGATCACAGTTGGCGCTCACTTTGGACAGCTGAGTACTTGATCGAGGCTCTGAAGTCTGTGAACAGAGCTGGAATTCACAGCCAGAGGCTAGTCTATCCCTAGGGGAGGGATGAGGTGGGGGACAGAGAGGGACAGATGGGGAAGGGCCCAAACAGAAGGCACCTAAAAACCACAAAATGGAAGGGCTTTTTGTTCCCTCAAAAATAAAATAAATTTTTTTTTTTAATTATAGTCAACTTACACCGCTGTACTAATTTCTGCTGTCACAGCCACGGATTTTTTTTTTTTTTTTTTTTTTTTTTTGGTCTTTTTAGGGCCACACCCACAGCATATGGAGGTTCCCAGGCTAGGGGTCCAATCAGAGCTGCAGCTGCCAGCCTACACCACAGCCACAGCAACACAGGATCCGAGCTGTGTCTGCGACCTACACGGCAGCTCATGGCAATACCGGATCCTTCACCCAATGAACAAGGCCAGGGATGGAAACCTCAACCTCAGGGATACTAGCTGGATTCGTTAACCACTGAGCCACGATGGGAACTCCAGGACTTATTTATTAGCCAAAGGGAAGAAGTGAAAATACAGCAATGTCTGTAACCAAGCAGGACCCTCTGGGGCCTTCCCAGAATAGACCTCCACCCATGTCCTCTGTCTTCCCTTGATCTGCAGAAAAACTTTAGCCAAAGATTGAACTTTTTGTTTGGTTTGTCCGTTTTTAGAATTTTTAATTACAGTTGATTTACAATTTTCTGCCGTTCAGCAAAGTGACCCAGTCCTACATATATATCCATTCTTTTTCTCGCATTATCCTCCATCATGTTCCATTACAAGGGATCAGATAGAGTTCCTTGGGCAAAGACGACACGTAAGCAGAGAAGTGAGAAAATGCTGAGAGAAAGGAAAAGCAAGTCAAGGACCTTTAGTTCTTCAAGGTCTATAGACAGCACTCTGGAGCTCTTGGAGCTGTTCTGCAGATAACTGAAGCCCCCATCAGGTAGAAGAAGTCAACTCTAAACTGCCCACAAGCAGGCAGAGCCCAGACAGGGTGGAACCAGAAGGTGGAGGATGCTACTCCCAATGACGTCATCACCAACCAATCAGAAGAACGACCGCGAGCTGACCACGCCCTGCTCCCTGAACACTGTACCCTCCTCGCTACCCCTCCAGGGCAAGGCACCGTTTTGCGGGCACCAGCCTGCTGTGGCCCCCTTTGCCTGGCAAAGCAGTCAAGCTCTTCTTTTCTACGTCACCCCAAACTGTCTCCATGATTCAATAGAGGGCCGGTGCACAGAAGCCAAATTTTGGAGATGGGGTCATATCTTGATACCACAGGAACTGGTTCCAGGACCCACCACAGATAACACGGCACAGAAAATACAAGTTTTGCAATCCAGAACTTTCTGGATCTTCCCTCCCCCCTACCCTGTCCCCAACAGAAAGTGTGGAAGCTGTGGACACAGAGGACCAGCTGCATGCAGTTCTGATGAAAAACCGTTGTAACCAGGTGACTGTCTATTCAGGAAAGTTGAAACTCCTTTGTGAAGCAGCAAAAAAAGAAATTCTCTTCGCAGACCCTGACCCACGAAATGAAGCCCTCGTGTACCTTTCATGAAAGGAAAAAAAAAAAAAAAGTCTCTAAGAAAATGCAGTCAAATAGGGAATGAAATAAAAAATAAAACCCTTATTTGTGAGGAAGGCATGTCATAAAAGAACCAAAGACCATGAAGTGAGTGCTGAAAACACCTGCACATTCCGTTCCCCTGACCTCGGCCCCTGGCACCATGCTTCGCCTGGAACATACTCAGTGCTAGAGAAATGTCTGCTCCGTCATATTTAATGATGACAGGAGGGAGGAATTAAAGGCAAGAACAGGAACAGTAAATTGTCTCGCTTTTTAATTGAACATCATTCTGGAAATTGTTGTCGATGTGCGAATATAAGAAGAAACAAGACTTGGATAAATTTCAGAAAGGAAGAGGTAATGAAAACGTTATCGGTGGATCATACATCCCACTTAGAAATCCAGACTCCACCTCAACTTCTTACAAGTGTTCACTGAGAGGTCCAGGGTATCTATCATTACATTGCTATATGTTGTATATATTAAATTATGCATATCATTTAAAATCTAGCAGCTTCCCCATATGGTCACCTCCAGTTAAAAAACACCGTACCGATGACCACATTCACCATAACAACAACAACAAAATGTAAAACATCTTTTAAAGTTTAAATAACTTTACAGAAAAACGCACACAACTCAGAAGAAAAACATTAGACCCTTGGATGGAAGACAGAAAGTTAACAGAATAACACCGTTATAGACCCAAGGTCTTAGATGGGAACAATTCAATATTGTATATCCACTGATTTTAAGTCCTTAAACATTAATCTACAAATTGAGTGTCAGTGATTAAAATCCCAGACTGACTTCATTGGAACTTGACAACGTGATTTTAAAATCTATCAGCAAGTATAAGAAGATCAGAACCGTCCGAAAAAATACTGCAAAAGAATGAGAAGGGAGCAAGTTTCAGTCCTAGAGAATAAAATGTACAGTAACAATAAAAAAAATTTGTTCCTGAGAGACCATAACAGAGGTAGATCAACACAACAGAATAAAACAAAATAAAGAAAAGAAAACATCTCACATATATGTGTTTAGTGCACCCTAAAGATATTTCAGATACATAGAAAGAGACTAGTATATTCAGTAAATAAATTTAGATAAAAGACAGGCTTAAACTACACCTGGGGTCTTACACTAAGATAATCTGGAAAGGAATGAAAAATTGAAAAATGAAATGATAAAAATAAACGGAAGAAAATCTAAGTATTCATGTCATCCTTTCCTGCTTGCTTTTATTCGTAGCACTCAGCAGTTTCTAAACTTTTATATCAATTCTTTATTATTTTGTTGCCTGTCTAGAATATAAGCTCCAAGAGGCAGGATTTTTCATCGTTTATTCCCAGTGCCTTTGAAAGCTTCTAGGACATAGTAGCTGAGCAAAAAAAAAAACACAAAAAAACACACACAAAAAAACCACCTTAAGTAAATGAATGAATAATATATCAGATTATGAAAAGTTTAAGTCCACAATCAAAGAGGAAAAAAAAGAAATTAAAAAGAAAATGTACATTTTGCTAATGAATTGGTCGAACTATATTTTTGCTCAAAGCAGGGACTGTGACTCGTCCCCTTGTTATCTTTAGTGCCAATTACACAGAAGTATTTTGAAAATGTTCAGTTTGCTGACTTGAAATCACTAGGTTCTAAGCTCTTGTGCTGTTACGTAGCTTTTACCCCTCTGTCTCTGAAATAAACATTTAAAAATATTTTTAAAACATCAAAGAGGAAAGTAACACGAAGGGGAAAAATACACAAGATATAAGGCCAATTACATTTTTCTCTTCATCAAAAAAGACAAATACGGTGATATGATAGATGGCGAAAGAGGTGCGACCTTCAAGGCTGACTCTCTATGATTAAATGACCAGCTTTTATAAAACCGTAAGGATGAAACATGGGCAAAGATGTTCCCCAAAGAAAAAATGCTAAAGGCCAATAAGCATTTAAAATGCGTAACATCACACAAAAGAAATCATATTAAAATAAACGTGAAAGAGACTTTGTTTCTCTTCTGCCTGGCAAAGTGTGATCACACGCTGTCTTTCATCAGTCTTGCGAGGACACTCTCACGCCTGTCAGCAGACGTCAATTTTGGTACAATTTTTCTGGAGAGCAGTGAAATCTGTCAACTTTTACACAAGCATGCCCAGTGACCAGCAATTCCACTTGCCCTACAGAAAAGCCTGCAAAAATACAGTATTCAGACATATAGGAACAAAGATTTTTTTTTTTTTTTTTTGGTCTTTTTTTGTCTTTTTTTTTGTCTTTCTGCCATTTCTTGGGCCACTGCCTCAGCATATGGAAGTTCCCAGGCTAGGGGTCGAATCAGAGCCGCAGCCATCAGCTCATGCCAAAGCCACAACAACGCAGGATCCGAGCCGGGTCTGCGACCCACACCCCAGCTCACGGCAACGCCGGATCCTTCACCCACTGAGCGAGGCCAGGGATCAAACCCGCAACCTCATGGTTCCTAGTTGGATTCGTTAACCACTGCGCCACAAGGGGAACTCCCGGAACAAAGATTTTTGATGCCCTGCTAGCATCATAACAAAATTGCAACCCCTTAAATGTCTCAGGTAGCAAGTACATTAAGGTACATCAACACAATGGAATAAGATGCTACATACCAGGGTGGGTCAGAACTACATGAATATATATCAGTGATACACTGAGCAAAAGACTGGAAGTGACTCAATAGTGTGGGTGTCTTGTCTCTGTGTGTGTGTGTACAACAGCGGTTCTGATACTGTGGTCCCGGACCAGTAGCATCAGTGGTACCCAACTCCCTGAAATGCAAATTCTCCAGCCTTTACCCCAAACCTACGGAACCATAAACCTCAGGTATGGGATTCAGAAATCTGTGTGTGTGTTTCTTTTCTTTTTAGGGCTGCACCTGCTGCATATGGAAGTTCCCAGGCTAGGGTTCAGAGCTACAGCTGCCGGCCTACACCACTGCCACGGCAATGTAGGATCTGAGCCATGTCTGCAACCTACACCACAGGATCTGCAAAAATGTCCGATCCTTAACCCACTGAGCGAGACCAGGGATCGAACCTGCGTCCTCATGGATACGAGTCAGGTTCATTACCACTGAGCCACAATGGGAACTCCAGAAATCCAAGACCATCTAACGCACACTAAAGGCTGAGAACCACTGGTGAATCTTGAAAGATAGACACCAAACTGTATCTAAAAGTTGTCTCGGGGTATAGTTTCATGAGGAATTTCATTTTTTCCTTTATATAGTTCTATATTCCAAATGACATGTATTGCACTTGACATTAGAAAAGGAAAGTTATTTCCATTGCAGAGCAGAAGAAGGGGAAAGAGAGAGAATGTGTGTGAGAAAGAGAAAGAAGGAAAAAATGTGACTGAGCAATAGAAAAATGGACAAGAGATTGAAGTGGGTGATGACATTCCCGCAAAAAGGCCAGAAAATTTCCAATAAAGGTATGTTTTAAATATTCACTTTGACTAGACTTCAAAGAAATTTATAGTAAAATCTGGCAAGTTTTTCCCTTTATGCAAAAAGCACCATTAAGAAAATTACCAAAAAACCGAATGGATTCACAGGTATGGCGGACTCAGAAACTTTGGCAAATGTTACAGAAAGAACACTGGAAATTTACAACAAAGGTGTAAAACTGGGCATATATATTTGACCCAGTAATCCAAATTCTATGTATGTCTCCCCATTAAATATTTGAGGGTATGATTCTTTCCATAATGAGAAAACATAAATTGAAAGTATCTGAACTATTCTACAAAATAAAATTGATTTAAAGAATTATGCTACACACTGCTGTTGTAATAATTTTAATAATTATTTTATTTAAAAAGATAGCATCGGAGTTCCCAGTAGTAGCTCAGTGCATTAAGAGTCCCACAGAGTCTCCTTGAGGATGCAGGTTCTATCCCTGGCTTCTCTCAGTGGATTAAGGATCTGGTGTTGCCACAAGTTGTGGCCTCGGTCACAGATGTGGCTCAGACCCAGTGTTGCTTTGGCTGTGGTGTAGGCCAGCAGCTGCAGCTCCAACATGACCCTTTGCCCAGGAACTTCCCATATGCCACAAGTGCAGCTGTTGTGGGTTTTTTGGGGTTTTTTTAAAGGAAAAAAAGGATGGTGTGGAGTTTCCTGGTGTCTTAGCTGGTTAAGGAGCCAGCATTGTCACTGCTGCAGCATGGGTTCAATCCCTGGCCTGGGAACCTCCACATGCCTCGAGGGTGGCCCTAAAAAGCAAAACAAACAAACAAACAAAACAAAGAATAATTCATCCTAACAAGGATATGAGCAAGCAAAATGACCATTTTACCAATGAAGAAATACGACTGGAGCGTTAGAATAACTTGTCTAAAACCACCAAGTTATAAGCAGTGGGCCCAACTTGTGCTGTTGGCATCCACACTGGTAATCACTGGGCATGTAACAGCATTTATATTGGTGATGGGTCAAGGAGAAAAGGTATCTGAAAGGTTAGACACGAAAACAAGACTAATGGTTAACTCTGGGTCATGGCCTCCAAGGCAAGTTCGATTTTGTTTTCTATCAGTTTATCTTTTGTCTCTAAAGAGTCGAGCAGACTCAGGCTTGTGTAAGAGGGAAGTATTTAACTGGTGACATACTTGCTTTGTCCATGAACAGAAAAGAATGAGTAAGAGCTTCCTATGAGGGCAAGCCCTACAAAATCCAACCAGCAGAGAAAGAATCTTTGAAAAGCATGGAGCTTTGAAAAGAAATGGTACTTCAAAGTGACAATGAGGAGCTGAATGTGGGTGGCAGAGAAACCATAGAATACCATCCTTCCGCTTCAAGACTGCAGCGACCCAAAAAGAGAAAGCTCCAGGAAATGCTGGTTCTAGCCTTCTCCAGGAAAATCAAAAAAATGTGGCTTGTCCTTATGGAAGAGACCCTTGGGTCTTCAAACCACACGGGACCTTCCTGCTTCATCTACATCACCACCAAGATGATTCTTGGATTCTTCCAGAAAGCTTTTATCTTCTCATTAGAAAGATCACCTATATTAATACCTGTGCTATGTGACCAGCAATCTCAACTCAAAGTCCAGGGACCTAACAGGGAGAGTAGGCAGGTGGCTTGCCTGATGTATATGGCTCTGTGGATGAGACTTTGTCATCATAGGATGGCAGGTTCCAGGTGAAAGCTGGAGACAAACCTCTGAAGGACCAGGATGCCACAGAGCCTCATAACTTCCCAACTGTCTGCAGTCAATATTCAGATTTCTTCCATCAAGCCATCCTAGGGCATCCAATCCCTTTCTTTGTGGGAGAAATTGTCCTTCTCGTAGATGATATGATTCTTCAAAACATTACTGCCTCTCCCGTGGAAGGCTTTTATTTTTCTCCACCCACAGGCATCGAGATGGCCCATGTGACTTTCTTTGGCCAATGAAATAAAAATGCAAGTGTCATATGTAGATATCCAATCAGACGTTTTAAGAGTCCCAGTGCGCTTGTGGTATTCAGCTGCTATGTTCTCTTTTCTCTGTGCCATAAAACCACTGATATACCTGATAGGTGCAGCTCTATTACCTTGGATCCCAGAATAAATCAGTTACATAGTATAATTACACTTAACCCCAAGTCATGATGTGTGAGAAGTCAATCATGGTGGTCATAAGCCAGAGACTTTGGGGCTATTTGTTACTGCGTGGTAACTCAGTATACACTGACTGATACACTACCATTCTCCCACTTACCACTCAACACGAAGACTCACTCCCTCCTGGAAGGTCTGTGACCCACTCTCTGCATTATCAGAGATAGAAAAGCTGGCCTGTGCACATATTCCTTGCTGAAATTGAAGGCGTTTTTAACTCTCCTTTGAATTCAATGATCTGCCTCACTGGTTCCTCGCTGGAATAAAATAGCAGGCTGATGTCCCCGCCCCTTCCTTCTGCCCCAAGCTCACCACATAATTATATCAAAAACCTCTCCTTTCTTCCAGCATGTCACATGCCCCCTGCCACTCCTGTGATGACAGGAAATGAGAAGCAATGGACAGCTCCATCAGCAGAGAATGAAGTGGCCTTCAGCCAGCAGCCAAAAGAGGACAACACTGGAAATCCCTCATCCCAGTCAATATCCTTAAGGGCTCTTGGCTTTTCAAGCTTTGCATAAAGCAATGTACCATTTGAGTAAACCTGTTTTCCAAGAATCCAGGATTCCGGCTGGAATCCATCACTCTATCCATTGGCGACAAAGCTTAGTTGTCACTGGCAATAAAATGCAAGCATCTGCTTTCTGAATGGTTTCTGAGCCGTCCTTTTGGACCTGGGCAAACCTATCACTTGAATGTGACAAGTTCTAGAAGACTAGGAAACAAAAATACAGGGAGCATTGGGAATGGTCAAGGGGTATCAATAACAACAATAGCAAAAACAACAGCAACAATATTGATATTAAATATGATACCTAAACAAGAGCTCTTGCATGGCACACGGGGTTCTAAGGTCCTCACCTGCATTCATTCTCTTGCCATTCCTAACCTACCTGAGAATAGAGTGCAATTTATTATCCATACTTTCTAGAGGACAAAATAGAAGATTAAAAAAGGCAACTTGCAAAAGGTCATATCATAAGTCAATGGAAGATTTTGAATTCAAATGCAGGTCTCTTAACATCACAAGCACCTAGTCATCACAAGATATTGCCTGAGATTAAGGATACAAATAAATTAAAATGCTTGGACATTCTTCCATGTCTGGCATCTTTGTTCAAGAAAAGTCATATAGATGAAGGGGAAAAACGGACAGTGTAGACAGCTTTTGTTTGAGTCCAAACAGTGGGATTTGTTCACTGTGTGATCTGGACCACCCACTTAATTTGTTCCTAAAAGGTGCTACCTCATGTATAGAATGAAGAAAATGATTTTCATTTCATAAGGTTGCAATGTAAACAGAAAGCGGTAGATGCGAGCAACAGCTATAAACTCCAAAATGCTAAATAAGTGTCATGTATAATACATAATTCACTTTTGCAATGATATAATTAGTTGCATAATAGCAAGAATGAACTGATATTGCCCAGAACTATTACACCAAAGACCTGAAATCTGAATATAATATCCAGTTCTGAGCATCAGTGTCTTCCAAACTGGAGTAGCTTGTAACAGACAAAAGCTCCCACCAAAAGCAATAAAAAAAACTAATAACATATCAGAAGTCATTTGTTTGAAAGCATCAGAAGTATCAGAGTTTCTGCAGCAACTAGAATTTAAAATCCAGACCCTAAGGTGGTCTCCTGAGGTACAGAGGTATCTGTGGTCACTGCAGCAGTTAGGGTCACTGCTGTGGCATGGGTTCAATCCCTGGCCAGGGAACTTAGACACACCACAAGTATGGCAAAAAAAAAAAAAAAAAAAAAAAACCTAAAATCCAGACCCCAGAGAGAAGGAAATCTCCCTGAGGTGAGCCTGGTTTTCTGAAAGCTGATATTTTCCACAGGACATCTGTCGATTCTTTTTTTTTTTTTTTTTTTGTCTTTTTAGGGCCAAACCCAAGGCTTATGGAAGTTCCCAGGCTAGGGGCTGAATTGGAGCTGCAGCTACCAGCCTACACCACAACCATAGCAACACAGAATCCAAGCCACATCTGTGACTCACATCACAGCTCATGGCAACGCTGGATCCTCAACCCACTGAGCAAAGCCAAGGATCGAACCCACCTCCTCATGGATACTAGTCGGGTTCGTTACCACTGAACCACAACAGGAACTCCAACTTTTGTCAATTCTTGCCACCGGTTAGGAAGTTGAAAGGATAGGCAGGGTAACTGCTACAAGGGATAGAAACCAGCAGAGGTACAGGCAATTGCACAAAGCTAAGGTTAAAATAAATTGGAGCTCAGAGCTGCCAGAACGTGAGGGGCAAAGATCAGAGACAGAAGGAAAGAACAGAGATTTGAGACCTGTCTGTCTTCCATACCCGTTTTCTTCTTCAGGCATTTATCTATAAATGTCACAGAACAGAAGGTTAAGAAGCCACACTAAAAGGGATCAAAAGAAAAAAAGAATTTTGACCATCTCACTGGGCTAGAGAGACAAAAATTGGATTTGAAGACCTGCCAAGGGGAACAGTTCTAGGAAATGTGATAAGCTCCAAGTCAAGACACCTGGAGGCTGAGACCTGAGGACTGGGGTTGAACAAAAGGTAGCCTGGGTCTTAGAAAGAATGCAATCCAACTTCAAGTCAGCCCTGCCCATGGTGGTATGCGACGATCTGTCCCCGGCTGCCTGGCGTGGAAAATGATGAGTCTTCCATAAAGAGTGCTAACACCACCCAGAGCTTCTAAACCTTGGCATCATGATGCCCAGCATCTAGCTGAAATCACCAGACATATAAAAGAGGGGGATCCATGGAGTTCCCGTCGTGGCGCAGTGGTTAACGAATCCAACTAGGAACCATGAGGTTGAGGGTTCGATCCCTGGCCTCACTCAGTGGAGTAAGGATCCGGCACTGCCGTGAGCTGTGGTGTAGGTCACAGACTCGGTTTGGATCCCAAGTTGCTGTGGCTATGATGCAGGCGGCAGCTCCAGCTCTGATTAGACCCCTAGTCTGGGAACCTTCATATGCCGCAGGAGAGGTCCTAGAAAAAACAAAAATAAAAAATAAATAAAGTGGAGAAGGAAGCAATCAAAACCTACAATTCCTTTTTTTTTAGGGCCACACTTGTGGCATATGGAAGTTCCCGGGCCAGGGGTGGCATCGCAGCTACAGTTGCTGGCCTACGCTATAGCCACAGCAATACAGGATCTGAGCCACCTCTGAGACCTACACTGCAGCTCACAGCAACAACGGATCTTTAACCCACTGAGCAAGGCCAGGGATCGCACCCGCATCCTCACGGATACTAGTCAGATTTATTTCCATAGCACCACAACGGGTACTCCCCACAACCTACAATTCTACACTTTGAGAAAACATTCATCACTAAAGTTAAATAAATGAAGTTAATTAAGTTAATACAGGTTAAATAAAAACATTTCCAAACAAGACCTCAGAGAATCCATTGCCAGGAGACCCGTGCAAAGCAAACACTATAAAGAATTATTCAGGGAGGAGGAAAATAATCACAGAAAGAAACAAGAAATGCAAAGAGTAACTTTTTTAATGTTTAAATCTGAGAATTATCTTAATGAAACACTGTACAAAAAAGTATGAAGTTTTGCAGAATATAAAATATATGTAGGAGTTCCCGTCATGGCACAGCAGAAACGGATCCGACTAGGAACCATGAGGTTGCGGGTTCAATCCCTGGCCTCGCTCAGTGGGTTAAGGATCTGGCGTTGCCGTGAGCTGTGGTGTAGGTTGCAAACATGGCTCAGATCTGGCTGTGGCTGTGGCGTAGGCCAGCGGCTGTGGCTCCAATTGGACCCCTAGCCTGGGCACCTCCACATGCCACTGGTGTGGCCCTAAAATGACAAAAGACAAAAAAAATAACATTAAATTTAAAAATTAAAATAAAAAATAAAATAAAATATATGTAGAATTAAAATAAACGACAACTATAACACAAAAAGTTTGAAGGGGTCAAAGAAGTTAAAATGTTCCATAATTATTTGTGAATTTATTAATATTGGGCTGTAACAATTCAAAGATTCATGTTTTAATCCCTGGACAACCCCTAGAAGAATATCTACACACCAATAAAGAGGGGAAAATGGAATAATAAAAAAATGCTGAACTAACCAAAAAGTTACCAAACACACACACACACACAGAGGAATATAAGGGAAAACAAACAAAAAATGCTTAAGTAAAAATTACAACACAGTAAATAAATTAAATATAAATCATTTGATATATCAACTTAAAATATCACAATGAATTAAAATAAAAAGGTATATATTGATTTTATAAGAGATATACCTTTCATATAAAAATAAGCACAGGCTGACTGTAGGGCTTAGAAAAAGTTACAGCTTGAAAACATGAAATAATAGAAATTGATGTAGCTATTGTTATATAAGGGAAGGGAGACTTTAAAATAAGACACATAAATACAGATAAAAAGAACATAGAAATAAAATATATGTAGAATTAAATATCCTATAAACAGTCAATCCTACGAACAGTCTAAATTTGTCTGCAGCAAATAGCATAACATCAAAAATAAAAGCAAAAAAAGAATATAACTAAAAGAACAAGCAAACGCATAAATATAATAGAAGACTTTTTAACAAACTGTTCTAGTAACTCACAGTAACTGGTAAAAGAAGCAAAGCAAAATACCAGAAAGAAGTTTTTAAAATCTTGACATAACTAACAGTATTTATCTAAATGAAATATATAGGATGCTATACTTAACAATGACATAATAATACACAAAACTCAAGAGTATCTGAGTGTTTATTAAAATTTACCATATTCTGGATTTTAAGGTACAAGCAAATATAATTCAGAATATATTGTTTCACTGCATTAGAATCTAGCAACAAATCAATAATGAATTAAAAACTAGGAAATCAAAAATGTTTCGAGACTAAGCAATATAATTGTAAATAACCATGGGTGAAAGAACTTATTAACATGGAAATTAGAAAATAGTTCCCTCTGAATATTAACGAAAATAAAATTGGTAGCATATAGCTAAAGTTGTAATTGGAGGGAAATCTATAACCTTAAATTCATCTATTAGAGACGAAGAAAAACAGAAAAGAATTATCTACTAATCTAGCTGAAAAAATTAAGAGCCTACTAAACTAATACAGAAGGAAAAATAAAATAAGGGCAAACCTAATACGTAAAAAATAGAGAAAATAAAGAAAGTGGTTCCTTGAAAAAATATACAAATTCATAAACACCTAGAAGATGGTCAAGAAAAAAGAGAAACAGTAGAATTACAATAACGAGAGTGAAAGGAGCATCAATTCTCAACCAAATATTAGCAAAATAAAGTCACTAATACATTAAAAGGCTCATACAACATAATCAAGTGGTATTTACCCCAGGATAGTTCAGTATCTGCACATCAATCACTGTGATACACCACATTAAAAAACTGAAGAATGAAACTCAGAAGACCATCTCCAAAGACACACACAAAGCTTTTGGAAACTTTTACTATCCATTTACAATGAAAAAAAGAAAAACTCTCTGGAAAGTGCACAGAGAGGGAATATATATCAGCACAATAATAAGTCCATATATGACAAGCCCACAGTCAACATCATACTCAGGGGTGAAAAACTGAAAGCATTTCCTCTAAGATCAGGAATAAAACAAGGATGCCCACTCTCACCACTTTTATTCAACATGCTACTGAAAGTCCTAAGCGCATCCATCAGTCACGAAAAAGTAATAAAAGGAATCGAAACTAGTAAGTAAGAGGTAAAACTGCCACTGTTTGCAGATGACATGATATTATTATACATAGAAAATCCTAAAGATGCGACCAAAAGCTACTAGAGCTCACCAATAAATTTAGGAAAGGTTGCAGAGCACAAAATTAATATACAGAAATCTGTTGGATTGGGAGTTTGGGTTAATAGATGCAAACTATTACATTCAGAATGGACAAGCAATGAGGTCCTACAGGGAACTACAGGAACTGTGCTGAGGAAGCACAGGGAACTATGTCCAATCTCTTGGCATAGACCAGGATGGAAGATAATATAAGAAAAGGCATGAATGTATATATATGTATGACTGGGGCACTTTGCTGTACAGCAGAAATTGGCACACCATTGTAAATAAACTATAATTAAAAAAATATAAAAAAAAGAAATCTGTTATGTTTCGATATACTAACAATGAACTATCAAAAAGAGAAATTAAGAAAACGCTCCCATTTACCATCCCATCAAAAAAATAATACACTGAAGAATAAATATAAATATAAATAGCTCATGCAGCTCAATACCAAACAAAGAACCCAATTTAAGAAATGGGCAGAAGACCAGAATAGACATTTTTTAAAGAAGATGTACAGATGGCCAGCAGGCACATGAAAAGATGGTCAATATCAGCCATCATCAGAGCCATGCAAATCAAAACCACAATGAGATAGGACGTCACACTTTTCAGAATGGCTATCGATGAAAGCTTTATAAATAACAACTATTGGTGAGGATGTGGAGAAAAGGAAACGTTTGTACTCTGTTGCAGGACATGTAAATTGGGGTAGCCTCTATGAAAACAGTATGGAGGTTCCTCCAATAACTAAAAATAGAACTACCGAATAATCCAGCAAAGTCACTCCACGGTATATATCTGAACATGACAAAAACACTAACTTGAAAAGATACATATGCACCAATGTTCTCAGCAGCATTATTTATGAGACAGCCAAGATATAGAAACAACTTAAGTGTCCATCAACAAATGAAGATGAAGAAGATATGGATCTATATAATGGAACCGTACTTATCTGTACAAAGAATGAACTTTTGCCACTAGCAACAACATAGATGGAATTGGAAAGCACTATACTTAGTAAAATAAGTCAGACAGAGAAAGGCAAATACTCTATGTTATCATATATATATGTGGAATCAAAAAATCTAACAAATGAATGAATATAACAAAAGAGATACAGATGCACAGATACAGAGAAAACCCTAGTGGTTACCAGTGGGGACAGGGAAAGAAGGAGAGGTAAGCTAGGGTAGGGGATTAAGAGGCAAAATGACAATGTATAAAATAAATAAGCTATAAGGATATATACAACGCAGGAAATATAGCCAATAGTCTATAATAACTTTAAATGGAGTAAACTCTAGAAAAACTTTGAAACACTATATGTACCCGTGAAACGAATACAATATTGTACATCAGCTATACACAATTTTACAAAGAGCAAAAAAGAACAACGGCATCCCAAATCCCACTTAAGATCGCGAAAGAACATTAAGAACGACGTTATGCCAGCACATTTGAAAAGTCAGATTCATGGAACAATTCCTAGAACACCACGATTTAGAAAACCAGTATGTGAAATGAAAGAAACGCCGCCAAACTGGACACTAACAGGCCAGTAAGGGGAACCCTCGTGTCCCACCATGCATTAGCAATTACTCCACGCAAGAACAGACCTGGGCACGTGGCCCACATCTCCAACACGCATACATCACGCATCTCCAACAGGAAGGTGTTGCCTACTTTACTCTCCAAGAAGAAGAAAACTCTCTGGCCAAAGACAACACAGCCAATCAGAGGCTGTAGCAGCTCAGCCAATGAGAAGCCACCGTAACTCTGAACTCCCAGCCTCCTCCAATGGCCTTTTTAGTTACTGTAGCCCCTCCCACTTCCTCTATTTCCCCTCTCTAGCAGGCTGAGCCTAGATCTGCCACAGTTCATATGCCCCCAGTTCCTCTGGCTAATCCCAAGTAAACCTCTTTTTCCTGGTAAAATAACTGAGAGTTTTGTATTACTAACTTTGACATGTTCCATAAGAGACGGTAAACCTGAATAGTTCTGTATCAACTAGGGAAATTAAATATAAATTAAAACTGCCGTAGAAATCGCCAGGTCCTAATAGCTTCATCAGTGAATTCTTCTTAAACATTTAAATTATAATTAACCCCAGTCTTACACAAAACCTTCCTGAGAAGAGAAAGAAAAAACAAAAACAATCAGATAAACCAGGAAGACTTCCCAAGTTGTTTTCTGAGGCCAGCATTATCTCAGAAATAACTATGTACAGCATTACAACAGCCAAAATCTAACATAATGGTCCAAGAAAGGAAAATCCCAAAGCAATCGCTCTAATAGACATGAATGCAAATACACTAAAAAAAAGAAAAATGGTCACATGCATTCAATTAATGTAATGATGCATCTCAATATTAAAAAAAATGAAATTCACTATATTAACAGAAAAGAGGAAAAAAATCATACTAGATGTATAAAAATCATTTGATAAAATACAATACCCTATTCATGTTCACTTATAAGCAAATTATTGATAAAATTATATTTCCTTTATCTGACAAAGAGCAACTTTGAGACCCTAGAGTAATTATCATAATTCAATTTTAAATGTTCAGTTTCCCCTCTGACGTAAGGAACAAGAACTTGCTATTCCCACTATAATCCCACAATAGACAAGAAATAAAGTTACATAAGAAAATGAAATAGGAGTTCCCGTCATGGCGCAGTGGTTAACGAATCCGACTAGGAACCATGAGGTTGCGGGTTCGGTCCCTGCCCTTGCTCAGTGGGTTAACGATCCGGCGTTGCCGTGAGCTGTGGTGTAGGTTGCAGACGCGGCTCGGATCCCGAGTTGCTGTGGCTCTGGCGTAGGCCGGTGGCTACAGCTCCGATTCAACCCCTAGCCTGGGAATCTCCATATGCCACAGGAGTGGCCCAAAGAAACAGCAAAAAGACAAAAAAAAAAAGAAAAGAAAATGAAATAAGAGGATTAGAAAGGAAGAAATAAAACTGTCTTATGCACAATTCATTGACTCATATATATTAGGAAACCCAAGAGACTACGCAAATTACAAGAAATGAAAGTGAATTTGGGCAATATCCCAAAAATCTATTTTATTTCTACATACTTGTAAAAAAAAAAAAAAGGCTAGAAAATGAAAAGCTTTTAAAGATACCATTTGCATTATCAGAAAATACTTAGGACTAAAACTAACGAAAGATGCAAACAACCTGCACACAGAAAACTAGAAAATGTTCTGAGATAAATTAAGACGCCTTAATAGATGGCAGGATATACCACATTCATGGGTTAAAAGAGAAATTAAAGATACCAAGGGTCCCACAAATCAGGCTGTAGATGTGATGTAATTTCAACACAAATCAAACGAGTCGGCTTGTCACGATGATTCTAAAGTATGTATGGAAACACAGACAGCCATAAAAAAACAAGACAATCATGAAGAAAAAGAATAAGCCTGAAGGGCTGCATCTTTCAGATATCAAGAGTCATTCTAAAACTACAAGAACTAAAATGGTGTGAAATTGGCTCCAGGATAGACAAATAGTCCAGCAAAACAGAACAGAGGACAGAAAGAAACTCACAAATATACAATCTCCTGATTTGTAACAAAAATGACATTATTTTGTGGTGACAGGAAAGTGGGCTTTTCAATGAGTCATTCTGTGTTATCTGGATACCCCATCAGAAAAATAAATAAAAGAAAGAACAAATCTTTACCTCTACTTCGGCATGAATCAAGCGTATATGGAGTGTAGCTCTATGCTTGAAAAAGATAACAATAAGCTTTTAAGAAGACAAAGAATATCTTCAGACCCTAGATAAAGTTTTAATTTTTAAGCAGGATTAAAAAAAACAAAAAAAAAACTTACTTTAAAGAAAAATATTGATAAATGAGTCTATATAAAAATTAAAAATTCCTGTTCACAAAGACAACATGAAGCGAAAAGGCATGTTACAGACTGGCTGACAGTATATTCCATACATATATTCAACATGGAACTTCTATCCACCATAAATAAAGAGCACCTATAAATCAATAAGAAAAAAATAAATCATTAAACAGTGGGCAAAAGACTTGATGACATACCTCACAAAAGAATATAGCCAAGGAGTCCCTGCTGTGGTGCAATGGGATCAGTGGCATCTTGGGAGTACTAGGATGCAGGTTCAATCCCCAGCCTGGAGTGGGTTAATGATCTGGCATTGCCACAGTGGCGGCTTAGGTCACGACTGTGGCCCAGGAATTGATATGTCACGGGACAGCCAAAAGAATATAGCCTATGAAAAAGGACTTGGTCGTGTCTTGCTAACCAGCAGAAAAATCTTAAAACCAGAGTAAGATACACTACAACCACCAAAAAAGACTAAAACTTAAAATAACTGACAATACCGAGTCAGTTGGACAGCATGTTGACCCCTCAAATGCTGCTGATGGGAATTAAAATTGCCAGCAGCATATTTCAGAAAACTGTTTATAATACCACCTAAGTTTGACGCTAAGTATACATTATAACAGGAATTGAACTACTTGGAATATACTCAACAGAAATATATATATATATATACACCCCCCCAAAGGAATGTTCAGGAATGCTAATGGGGAATTGCTGTCATGGCTGCCTCAGCAGAAACAAATCTGACTAGTATCCATGAGCCTAGTTCAATCCCTGGCCTTGCTCAGTGGATTAAGGAGCTGGCGTTGCCATGAGCTGCCGTATAGGTCGCAGATGCAGCTCAGATCTGGGGTTGCTGTGGCTGGCATTGGCCAGCTACAATTCGACCCCTAGCCTGGGAACCTCCATATGCCATGGGTGTGGCCCTAAAAAAAAGACAAAAAAAAAAAAAAAAAAGAATGTTCACGGTAGCACTGTTTATACTAACCAAAAAACAGACTCGTCCTCAACATTCATCAAGAGTAGAATTATTTTCAGTATATTCACACAATAGAATACTATACAGTGATGAAAAAGAATGAACAACAGTGTGGATGAGACTCACAATCAATGTGGCGCTAACGAAACCAGACACAAAATCTAGACAATTTACGGTTCCATAGAAGTAAAGTTCAGATAAGGCAAATTAATCTGTCTGGACAGTTTAAGTAATTGGATGGTAGTGATAAGGATACAAGTAGGTGGTATTTTCTTTTTTTTTCTTTTCTTTTTTTTCTTTTTTTTTTTTTTTTTTTTTTTTTTTTTGTCTTTTTGCGTTTTCTAGGGCCTCACCCGTAGCATATGGAGGTTCCCAGGCTAGGGGTGGAACTGGAGCTGTCGCCACCAGCCTACGCCAGAGCCACAGTCACGCGGGATCCAAGCCGCGTCTGCAACCTACACCACAGCTCACAGCAACACCAGATCCTTGACCCACTGATCGAGGCCAGGGATCGAACCCGCAACCTCATGGTTCCTAGTCGGATTCGTTAACCACTGCGCCACGATGGGAACTCCAGGATCTTGTGTAGCAGTCTTATCAACTTCTTCTGATAGGAAATACCCATGCCCCCCCCCAACTCCCAGGCCAGGAATTACAGGCAGAATTGACCCGCAGATCCACACGACCCAGGCCTGTCCAGTCACAGTATTCCATCTCCTGACAGCATGATTGACTGATTAAGAAATGAGCATATAACTCAAATGTTTTTAGGAGAGCTTTTTGATGGAATTATCTGACAAGAACAGTAAAGGTGGCCAATGAGACTGATAAACTAACGTGAACACAATACTTAGCATCACAATCACACTGTGAGATTCTGCCTGTGAATAAAGAAAAAATAGAGAAAAATAGAAATAATGATGATGATGATGATGATGACAGACAGATAAAAGATGACAGATGAAGCTATAGACAGACAATACACAAATGATAGATGGATAGAAGGAGAGAGAGAGAGAGAGAGAGAGAGAGGGAGAGAGAGAGGGAGAGAGAGAGGGAGAGAGAGAGAGATGAGGCGTTCCCGTCGTGACACAGTGGTTAACGAATCCGACTAGGAACCATGAGGTTGCAGGTTCAATCCCTGGCCTTGCTCAGTGGGTGAAAGAGCCAGCGTTGCCGGGAGCTGTGGTGTAGTTCGCAGTTGGGGCTCGGATGCCACGTGGCTGTGGCTCTGGTGTAGGCCGGTGGCTACAGCTCCGATTCGACCCTTAGCCTGGGAACCTCCATATGCCACGGGAGCAGCCCAAGAAATGGCAAAAAGACAAAAAAAGAAAGAAAGAAAGAAAGAAAAGAAAGAGAGATATGATAAATAGATGATTCATACAGACTGACTTATGATGACATACTTTTGAAAACCTGAATAATGTCACATCCAATCTTGGACTTTCCGGTTTTGCAAGCCAAGAAATTCCCTCTTTTGCTTGAGGCAGGTAGTTGGGTTTCTGTCGCATGCAGAGCCCCAACTGTGAAAACTCCCAAGGCCACTTCCTGCTTTAATTCCATGATTCAGGCAGTGCATTCACACTTTTCCAAATAAGCATCCTTTATGGCCTAACGAGAATGAACAACAGATTCGGGAATCAAGTGCTTCCGTGCACAAGCTTGATATGTCTTAATCTCTTACTTTATTTATTTATTTATTTGTCTTTTTCTCTTTTTAGGGCCACACCTGCGGCATATGGAGGTTCCCAGGATACAGGTCAAATCAGAGCTACAGCTGCTGGCTTACACCACAGCCACAGCAATGCTAGATCCGAGCCGCGTCTGCGACCTACACCACAGCTTACAGCAACGCCGGACCCTTGACCCACTGAGCGAGGCCAGGGATCGAACCTGCAACCTCATGGTTCCTAGTCCGATTCATTTCTGCTGCGCCACAACAGGAACTCCTATTATTTTAAATAAAAAGAACATCATGCAGATTTTCTAACCTATTCCCTAACATCTTGTCTCCATATGAACATATTTCCTCCACAGTAAAATCACCGTAAAATCCATACTCCAAGGAGTTCCCGTGGTGGCACAGTGGTTAACAAATCCAACTAGGAACCATGAGGTGGCGGGTTCGATCCCTGCCCCTGCTCAGTGGGTTAAGGATCCGGTGTTGCCGTGAGCTGTGGTGTAGGTTGCAGACGCGGCTTGGATCCACGTTGCTGTGACTGTGGTGTAGGCTGGCGGCTCCAGCTCAGATTCGACCCCTAGCCTGGAAACCTCCATATGCCACAGGAGCGGTCCTAGAAAAGACCAAAAAAAACAAAAAACAAAAAACACTCCAAGAAGAGACACCATATTATTCTGAGTCTGTCCATGCCACCTACATCAAATGGGGAACTCCTGGGGGACAGCATATCCCTGGTTTAAAAGAACAGACATAGGAAAGGGGTTCAGACCCTCATTCCTACAGGAATCAGGCAGGGAAGACAAAAGGGTACAAAAGAGAGGGACTACAAGCCAGTTAAAGCGGGCAGCTATTTCTCAGCTCCACCCCATCGTGGCTACCTAGGAATATCTCTGCAACCTACATGCAGGTCAAAACACATCTGCAAGATGAATAAAGTCTGGAGATGACCCCTTTCCCCACGATGGATTTTTATTTTTATTTTTATCTTTATTTTTTTTGCTTTTAAGGGCCATACCTGCAGCATATGGAGGTTCCTAGGCTAGGGGTCAAACTGGAGCTACAGGGCCAACCACAGCCACAGCCACAGCAAGGCCATCCGAGCCACCTCTGCAACCTACACCACAGCTCACAGCAACACCGGACCCTTAACCCATGGAGCAAGGCCAGGGATCGAACCCATGTCCTCATGGATATTAAGTCGGATTCCTTACTGCTGAGCCACAATGGGAACTCCCCCCTGTCGTATTCTCAACACACATTCCTCTATTTTTCCAGGCAAAACTGACACCGTTGCTAACATCCGGTCTCCGAATAGCCTGTATTTTCCTTCTTATGAAAGATATTTCTTTCAAACAGAGATAAAGCAGAGAAGCTTTGGCAGATGTTTATTTAGTGAAACTATATTATACTTTCGGTAAATCAGAGGGCTTTCCCTAAGCAAGCTCTAGAAGGAAAATTACCCTATTCCACCAGGGTCCCGGACCCCTCATGTTTTCTGTGACGTTTTTAACAGCCTTGAAGTTTCAACCTCAACCGGCAATGTTTGCATGGCTTTTCATTTAGCAAGTATGGAGCAGAGAATAATCTGGCAGCTCGTTCTTAGTACATGACAGAGGCAGGCTCCTCCCAGGAGAAGCTGGTACCCATGAAAGTAATTTTTTCCATGCATTTTGCTGAGACAACAGACATATGGCTGTCACTCTTAAGGCAGACACCAGCCTCGGAAATTACAGGGTGCGTCTTTTTGGATAACTTAATACAATCAAGAATTTGATGTGAACCATTAAAGAAAGGGAAAAAAAATTAATTTAAAAACCGACACCAGTGACCTTTCCAATTACGGATTGTGGCTCGTGTATGACATGCATTCAAAGGCGACTGCCTGCCTGATTTATTTGTAATAAAATGTCCTTTACGGGGCACAAGATCGCATTGTTCACGGGAGTCCATTGTTCAGTTACGAAGAAGATTTAATTGGTATCTAACTGAAAAAGTGAGGAGTTATCTGCCCTGTCGTCCAGTGTTTTAGTTACACATCATTTTGGAATAATAACAATAATGAACTGGGTAACGAGATGGAGTACAGATTAGCCACAGGACACCGGGGTAGGGGTTTTCTGCACAAGTTTTGTATTTAATCCTCTCAACGCTTTAGGATAATAAGCCTTGGACCCAAGCGGAGATTAGTCACAGAGGAGTGAGGATAAGCTGTCAGAAGTTTCAGAGCATGGATCCCGGTCCAGGTCTGACGCCAGAAACCAGGCTTTCAACCATGCAACCATTCACTGACTACAAAAGTTGGAGGGGACGCAGGTTCCGTCCCTGGCCTCACTCGGTGGGTTAAGGATCTGGCGTTGCCATGAGCTGTGGTGTAGGTCGCAGACGTGGCCTGGATCCGGCCTTGCAGTGGCTGTGGCACAGGCTGGCAGCTGCAGATCTGATTCAACCCCTAGTCTGGGAACCTCCATATGCCGCAGGTGCAGCCCTAAAAAGACCAAAAAAAAAAAAAAAAAGTTAGAGGGTCCTTTGGAAATTGAGGCAGGAGATAGAGGGGCTCCAGAACAGGATAGGAATTTACAACTGGCCTCCTGTTTACACTTCCTGAGGCAGGAGATAGGTGGGTTCTGGAATAAACATTTACAACCAGCCACCAAATAACTGATACTTGTCTTCTGTGACCTTGTTAAATGATGCTAATGACAGGACCAAAGAGAGGGGCTAAGGCCTGCATGGGCGAAAGACCAAGAGGTCACATGCTTCCCATCCAGGGGGTCAGGGAGACCCCAGCCACACGTGCACAGAGAGGCCCCCTCCGGGTCAGAAAGGGAGGGGGTGCCGGACCTTCATAAGTCTAGATAACCTTCCCGCCATGCTTTGCTCTGGAATCCATCTTGGCCGAAAGATGCACACACAGAACCAGGAGGGCCCTGGGTCCGGTCGGGTGTGAAAGATACAACAAGTTAACCGATCAAAGAAAGACAAAGACCTGAAAAGAACTGTCCTATATAAGTGATTTAAATCACTTCTCTGGCTGCTCCTTGTGGAGGGGGTTGCTGGTACCAGCACTCCTCCTTTGGGTGTATGTGATGGCTTTGCTTCTGCCTTGGATAAATAAAAAGACCCATTATTTCTGTGTCCACTGTGTTGGACTGGGTTTCTCACAATAAACTTTGTGCCTATTTTTACAGTCTTTGCCTCCTTGAAACATTCTTGCTTTCCACAGGGGGCAAGCATCAGGGCAATGCTGCTTGTAGCCTCTAGCTGGTCTGGTGACTAGGATGCCTGGTTTTCATCCAGGCTGCCCAGGTTCCTGTCCTGAGCCGAGAATTAATTAAGATCTCACTTCAAGCCATCACTCACTGTTGTCTCTCCAAGATCAAAATCAGCTACCGTACCTTCCACTCTGCACAATCATACCAACTTCCTGATCGTTCGCCCCAAATCTGGCCATTTTCCTGTCTCCTCTCGCTCAGTAGCTATCACCACCTTCCATTTAGCTGCTCCAGCCAGAAATGCAGGAGACAGTACTGATTCAGACTCCTTCTTCCTCCCTCCCCATCCAAAGTCAAGGCCGTTCCAAGACGTGCTGATTCTAACCTCTTCGATAACAATTGTTGGAGTTCCCGTCGTGGCGCAGTGGTTCACGAATCTGACTAGGAACCATGAGGTTGTGGGTTCGATCCCTGGCCTCGCTCAGTGGGTCAAGGATCCAGTGTTGCCGTGAGCTGGGGTGTAGGTTGCAGACACGGCTCGGATCCCACGTGGCTGTGGTTCTGGCGTAGGCTGGTGGCTACAGCTCCGATTCAACCCCTAGCCTGGGGACCTCCACATGCAGCAGGAGTGGCCCAAGAAAAGACAAAAAAAAATTAAAAAATAGCAATTGTTATCAATTCACTTCTCTCACACCTCCACCATCACCAGCCTTGTCCAAGCCACCAACACATCTCCAAATATTGCAGCAGGGAGTTCCCGTCATGGCTCAGCAGAAATGAATCTGACGAGCAGCCATGAGGACACGGATTCGATCCCTGGCCTCGCTCACCAGGTTAAGGTTCCGGCGTTACTGTGACCTGTGGTATAGGTTGCAGACAGGGCTCAGATCTGGTACTGCTGTGGCTGTGGTGTAAGCTAGTGGCTACAGCTCTAATTCAACCCCTAGCCTGGGAACCTCCATATGCCGCTGGTGCAGCCCTAAAAAAAAAAAAAAAAGACAAAACAAAATATTTCAGCAGCCTCCACTTTCCACCCTGGTCTGGGTCCAATCTGTGTTTGGTACGGCTAAGCGACCTTTGAGCAATGCAAATGCCACCCTTCCTGCTCAATGATCATTTGATGGTTTCCAAATACTCTCAGAACAAAGACTGGAATCCCTGACAAGGCATCACCAGCCCATCGCCCTGCCTGTCTGCTGGGGTGCAGGGGACCCCCCAATTCCTCCCCGCTTGCCTCACCCACATCCCCTCTTCCTGTCTGTGCTTTGGAAGCCATTCTGGGCTCCCGGGTTTCTGACAGCTTGGTACGCCCTCCAATCACAACTATCATACATGCTGTTCCCTCTGCCCAGAACGCCCTTCCCTTCCTCTTTCTGTGGCTAATTTGCAGATGTCCTTCAAGTTTCAGCTCACTGCCACTTCCTCAAAGTCAAGCCCCCTGACAGAACTTTTTTTTTTCATTTGTTGGATTTTTTTTTTTTTTTTTTTTTTTGCTTTTTTTTTAGGGCCACACCCATGGCATATGGAAGTTCCCAGGCTAGGGGTTAAATCACAGCTACAGCTGCAGCTACAGCCACTGGGGATCCGAGCCATGTCTGCGACCTACACCACAGCTCATGACAACGCTGGATAACCAGCCCACCGAGCGAGGCCAGGGATCGAACCCGCATCCTCACGGATACGAGTCAGATTCGTTTCCGCTGAGCCACAACAGGACCTCCACAAGGGACCTCTCTTGTGAAACACTCACCATGTTGCCAAAACGAATCTCAAAGACAGAGCTGACCGAGTTTGGGGTAAAAGAGACAAGAACAGCTTCATTGTTTTGCCAGGCAAAGGGGAGATACAGCAGAGGCTCGGGCATCCAGAAACCTACATCCTTCCTGGGAGGATGTGCTGAGAAGTTTTACAGCCATGCTTCATGGGTGGGATTGCTGCTAAGGATCGGGGTGTGTACAGGGCCTGTGTTCCTTTCAACTGGGCTGGGGTGGGGGGAAGGTCTCTAGAGGAGCTTCTGTGGTTCTGAGAGGTTATCGAACCTTGCTTCTGGAATGAAAAATGCTCCATCAAAGTAGTCAACATCGTCCATTTGTTGGGGGGTTCAGTTCTGCAGAAGACCTCAAAGATACTGCTTTGCGCATCCCTTGAGGATGCCCCAAAGTTGCACCATCGCTTCTTGACTCCCTGGTCCCTGCATCCGCTCCCTTCTCAGAGCCATGGTTTGAATCTGCGCTGATGAGCCATGGTTTGCTCCTGTCCTTGGGAACTCCGAGGAGGTCATGGAGGCTGAATGAATCCTGTTTGCTATAAATAAATGGAGGACACAGAAAGGCTTCTGACCCAGGAGTCCCACCGGGTCCTGCTCTGTTTCAAGCATAATTACAGTGCTATATTTCTGTGTGACCCCATGACACATGGGCCACTTCTCTGGACTCATTAGAAACAAATTATTTCTGCATGTCTGAAAAGGCTGAATTAATGAACAGTCCAAGGCAGCGTGGTGAAATGGTGGCATGTTTCGAGGTCAGGGACCTGAGTTCGAGTCCTGACTCTACTCACCGGCTGGGTGACCTTCAGCGAAACACGTGAACTTTCTAATTCTAACTTTTCTTGTATATAAAATAAGGATGGTGTCGACACCCACCCCTGTCTTCCCAGGGTTGTTGTTAAGGTTAAATGAGATGGACAAGTGGATATATTAGCTCATAGCTCCAGCCACATGGTAAGGATTCAACTAGCATTTATTGAAAAAAAAAGAATATATATATATATATATATGGAGTTCCCATTGTGGCTCAGTGGGTTAAGAATCTGACTAGTATCCATGAGGATGGCAGATCGATCCCTGGCCTTGCTCAGTGGGTTAAAGGATCCAGCATTGCTGTGAGTTGCAGTGTACGTCACAGATGCAGCTCAGATCTGGCCAGCACTGCAGCTCCGATTTCACCCCTAGCCTGGAAACTTCCGTGTGCT
This sequence comes from Sus scrofa, assembly GCF_054392235.1. Lineage (NCBI taxonomy): Eukaryota > Metazoa > Chordata > Mammalia > Artiodactyla > Suidae > Sus > Sus scrofa. The sequence continues at coordinate 20,802,416 of NC_139385.1, forward strand.
GCAGGTGCAGCCCTAAAAAAGACCAAAATAATAATAATAATAGTAACAATTTAGATTTGTTTCCAAGAAATATTTAGTAAAAAAGAAAACTGCAGGTGGTCAAAAAGTACAACCTTCCAGGGAGTTCCCTGGCAGCTCAGTGGGTTAAGGACCTGGCATTGTCACTGCAGCAGCTCTGGTTGCTGCTATGGTGTAGGTTCAATCCCTGTCCCAGAAACTTCTGCAAACTGAAGGCACAGCCCCCCCCCCCGCAAAAAAAGAGGTACAAACTTTCAGTTGTAAGATAAATAAGCACTACAGATATAATATACAGCAGTGACTATAGTTAACACTGTTATAAGTTATATATATATATATACATATTTATATATATTTATACTTCTAAGTTATATTTAAAAGCTGTTAAGGAGTTCCTGTCGTGGCGCAGTGGTTAACAAATCCGACTAGGAACCATGAGGTTGCGGGTTCGGTCCCTGCCCTTGCTCAGTGGGTTAAGGATCCGGGGTTGCCGTGAGCTGTGGTGTAGGTTGCAGATGCGGCTCGGATCCCGCGTTGCTGTGGCTCTGTCGTAGGCCAGTGGCTACAGCTCCGATACGACCCCTAGCCTGGGAACCTCCATATGCCACAGGAGCGGCCCAAGAAATGGCAAAAAGACAAAAATAAATAAATAAATAAATAAATAAATAAATAAATAAATAAATAAAAGCTGTTAAGAGTAGATTCCAAGAGTTCTCATGCCCGGGGGGAAAAAAACTTTTTTTCCTTAATTTTTTTTGTACCTATATAAGCTGATGGATGTTAATTAAGCTTATTGTAATAATCATTTCATTTCAAATCATTATGCTCTACACCTTACACTTATACAGTGCTGCTGTATGTCAATTACACACACACACACACACACACACACACACACACACACACACACACATTTTTATAAAAGGGCCACACCAGCAGCATATGGAAGTTCCCAGGTTAGGGGTTGAATGGGAGCTGTAACTGCCAGTCTACACCACAGCCACTGCAATGCCAGATCCGAGCCTTGTCTGTGACCTACACCACAGCTCACAGCAATCCTTAACCCACTGAGCGAGTCCAGGGCTTGAACTTGAGTCCTCCTGGATACTAGTTGGGTTCTTAACCATGGAGCCACAGCAGGAAATCCTATGTCAATTCTATTTTAAGAAAACTGGAAACAATTACTCAGCAATATGTCTAATATAATAGCATTTGTGTTTAAACACCCTTGAAACTGGGCTGGAGAGTACATTTCTACAGAGACCAAAAAAGGCTAGAAAACTATAATCCAAATACATGACTGAGATGGGGTTTGAAAAGAAGGCTGGCATGGAGATCAAAGTAAGGGGACTTTGGCCTTATTTCTCTGAAAAGGATAATATATTCATATACGAGTCTAATAAATAAATGTCAAATAGCCAAATAAAACAGATGAATCACTCCAGCCAATTTGCTCATCTACGAACTTTGTGTCTTTCTTATCATTACAGTTTAGACCTATGCCTGGATTAGCAAAAACACTCGAGACATACATTGAGTGAAAATATATATATTTTTTTATTTAAGTATCATTGATGTACAATATAGTGATTCATAAGTTTTAAAGGATACCCTCTATTGATAGTTATTAACAAATACTGGCTACATTCCCTGTGCTGTACAATATACCCTTGAATTTTTTTTTTTTTTTGTCTTTTTTTGCCTTTTCTTGGGCTGCTCCCGCAGCACATGGAGGTTCCCAGGCTAGGGGTCGAACCGGAGCTGTAGCCACCAGCCTACACCAGAGCCACAGCAACACGGGATCCCAGCCGCATCTGCAACCTACACCACAGCTCACAGTAACGCCGGATCCTTCACCCACTGAGCAAGGCCAGGGATCGAACTTGCAACCTCATGGTTCCTAGTTGGATTCGTTAACCACTGAGCCACGACGGGAACTCCATCCTTGAAATTTTTTTTAAAAAACATTTTTATGGCCACCCCTGCAGTATATGGACGTTCCAGGGGCAGAGATGGAATACAAGCCGCAGCTTCAGCCTATGCCAGAGGTGAGCAACGCTGATCCTTAACCCACTGCACCATAGCAGGAACTCCGAGTATAGCTTAGTTTATACACACTACTTTGTATCTCTCACTCCCCTACCTCTAAATTGTTCTTCCCCCATTCTCTCTCGCCCCTGGTAACCATTAGTCTCCTCTCTGTTTCTTTAGCATTACATTCACTAGTTTCTCATATTTTTTAGAGTCCACATATAAGTGATATCATGCACTATTTGTCTTTCTCTGCCTGACTTATCTCACTTAGCATAATACCCTCTCAGTACATCCATGTAGTTGCAAATGGAAAATTTTCACTCTTTTATTACTACTATTATTTTGCTTTTTAGGGCCTCACCCGAGGCATATGGACGTTCCCAGGCGAGGGGTCGAATTGGAGCTGCCGCTGCCAGCCTACTCCACAGCCACAGCAATGTGGGATCCCAGCCAGGTCTTCAACCTACACCACAGCTCATGACAACAGCAATACCAGATCCTTAACCCGCCAAGCGAGGCCAGGGATCAAACCTGTGTCCTCATGGATACTGGTCAGGTTCGTTACTGCTGAGCCACAAAAAGAACTCTGAGAATTTCACCCATTTTTCATGGCTGAGTAGTGTGTATTGAGTATATATTTCACATCTTCTTTATCCATCTATTGAGCGACACTCAAGTTGCTTCCATCAATATCTTGGCAATTGTTAAAAAAAAAAAAATACATTTTAAAGAACAAATAAGAAAGGTATAGTGATATAAAAAGTCCTAAAAAGGAGTTCCCATCGTGGCCCAGTGGTTAACAAATCCATCTAGGAACCATGAGGTTTTGGGTTCGGTCCCTGCCCTTGCTCAGTGGGTTAAGGATCTGGTGTTGCCGTGAGCTGTGGTGTAGGTTGCAGACGCGGCTCAGATCCTGAGTTGCTGTGGCTGTGGTGTAGGCTGGCAGCTACAGCTCCGATTCGACCTCTCGCCTGGGAACCTCCATATGCCGTGGGAGCGGCCCAAGAAATGGAAAAAAAAGACCAAAAAAAAAAAAAAAAGTCCTAAAAAGCATTTACAAATTTGGTCACTCAAGGAGTTCAAAATCTCTGACATCTATGTAAGTTCTAGAAGGAGATACTGGTGATGGTTGCACATCACTGTGAACGGACTTCATCCCTGAACTGGACCCTTAAAATTGGGTAACAATTAGAGTTCCTATCATGGCTCAGCAGACATGAATCTGACTAGTATTCTTGAGGACACAGGTTCGATCCCTGGCCTCACTCAATGGGTTAAGGATCCAGCGCTGCCGTGAGCTGTGCTGCAGGTCACAGACTCGGCTTGGATCCCGCGTTGCTGTGGCTGCGGTGTAGGCCAGCAGCTATAGCTCCAATCTGACCCCTAGCCTGGGAACCTCCATATGCCGCAGACAAAAAAATAATGGTTAAAAATGGCAGGTTTGAGGTTATGTATATTTTACCAACAACAACAAATTCATAAATATCTCTCTTCTGAGTGTAAAAGAAAAAGTAATGGCTGTTTCTGAATTATGACAAATCTTTATGAATTGTATTTTTCACTGTCGCCTTGCCCCATCCTTCAATAGAACGAATTTCTCTGCAAGAGTAGTTGCAGCTTCAAAATGCCTTCTGTGTCAGAGTTCCCACTGTGGCTCCGCGGTAATGAACCAGACTAGTGTTCGTGGGGTTGCCAGGTCAATCTCTGGCCTCTCCCAGTGGTTTAAGGATCCAGGGTTGCTATGAACTGTGATGTAGATCACAGACGAGGCTCAGATCCCGTGTTGCTGCGGCTGTGGTGTAGGCGGGCAGCTGCCGCTCTGATTCGACCCCTGGCCCAGGAACTTCCATATGCCGTAGGCGCAGCCCTAAAAAGCAAACTAAATAAAGAGCTCAAGTGTCTAAAAGCAGGAAATTGTCATCAGGCCAAAAAAAAAAAAAAAAACCCTAGAACTGGTTTGATGACCACAACGCAGGGGAAACGCAGCAATGGGATTTTCTGTGAAAACTGCCATCCACAGAACTGATTTTAAAACAGAGGGCAGACAAGCCAAACCCTCCTGGTTTGAAAAGCAAAGACTGGAAAGACGGCAATCTGAAGCAGCGTTAAACACTGAACCATTCTGGAAGGTATTAGAAGGCTTGGAAGAGGAGTCGCAAGCTATAAATAAAAGCAGCGATGAGGTAAAGAAAGATTTAGACTGGGGACAAGAAACATAGTGGAAAATTGAAAAAGAATCTTTTCACTAACAATGACACCTTCAAATATATCTGCAGTCTATAAAATATGAAGAAAAAAAAAAGAAAGGGATTCCTCTGATAGGAGATACTAGAGCAAGGCAGATTAGCTAAATAGCTCCCCATCTTCCTCTTCCTCCCCCCAAAGAAAGCAGCAAAATGAGGGATGGATTAGGTTTTCTTTGTGCTAAGTGGGAAAAGAAAACGCTATTGACAATGAAAGCATCTGACAAGAGACCCGATACCATTGAAACAGACAAGCTATTATTGCCAAAGAACTAACATCTATGAAAAGTATTTTTAAACTCTTAAGCCCAAGAAGACTGGGGTGGATTTCACACATTCATGTTTGCAAAAATACACGAATCGATGTTATTTTTCACCCCTTTGGCGTCGTCTCATTGCATAAAATCTCATTGATTTTAAATGAGGTCAGAACATTAACGAGCTGGTATTTAATGGGCTCGCATGAGATGATTCAATATTTGTGTTAAAGAACAATTGGATAGGAGCGCCTGCTGTGGCACAACAGGATCGGTGGCATCTTGGGAGCCACTGGGACTCGGGTTCGATCCCGGGGCCGGCACAGTGGAATGGGGACCCAGCGTTGCCACAGCTGAGGCTTGGGTCAAGACTGTGGCTCAGATCTGACCCCTCGCCGGGGAGCTCCATATGCTGCAGGGTGGCCAAAAATGATCAATAATAATAATAATAATAATAATAATAATAATAATAATAATAATCCTGAGACACAAAATACCAGTAAACAGAACCCAATACAACCTGATCAAGTGTATTATAGTCTTCTTATAAATTGAATTCTAAACTATATTGTTAAGATCTGAGAGTGCAGAAAATCTGAGCATGAGCTAGAAAAGAATTGGTATGAAACACACACAAAAAGCAGGAGGCAGAGAGACAGCTGCTAGAGAGGGCACCGTGTACCACGGAGCCCAGGGCTCAAATGCAGTGATGCTGAACCAACGGACACCAGCAAAAGACAGGGGTGTTTCTGCTTCGTGGCTGAGTTTCGTTCTGTTTTCTGTGTGATGAGATTTTTTTAGGAGGGAGAAAACACTAGATGAAGATGACAAGGACATACCCCGCCCCCCAACCCCAAAAAGCCCACAGGAGAGGAAAGAGAATCATTTAAGCATCTTTTCTCAGACAGCAAAGGAAAAGAAGACCGCTAAATTTTAATTTCTGCTGTGGCAGCTCTGTAGCACTGGCACTCAGGTTCGATCCCTGGCCTCGCTCAGTAGGTTAAGGATCCGATGTTGCCGTGAGCTGTGGTGTAGGTTGAAGACGCAACTCAGATCTGGCATTGCCGTGGCTTGTGGTGTAGGCTGGCGGCTGTGGCTCCAATCAGACCCCTAGCCTGGGAACCTCCAAAAGCCGTGGGTAAGACCCTAAAAAGACCAAAAAAAAAAAAATCTTGACTACATCACCGGGTCCATGTGGGATCTTGGATAAGTTATGTGTACACCCCATGGCTGGGGTTCTGCTTCTCTCAATGCAAACTGTGATAGGTCCTTTGGCATCAGGCTGCGGGGGGGAGGGGGGCTAAATTTGTTTGTGGGAGACTCATGTTTCCATGGACCACATGTAAGCCATTTGTGAGAAAAGGTTCTTTCCAAGAGGACAACTTGGAAGGGAAAAAAACGGGGGAGTTCCCATTGTGGCACTTCAGGCTAAGGACCTAGGGTTGTCTTTGTGGCAGCACTGGCTTGATCCCTGGCCCCGCACAGTGGGTTAAGGACTTGGCATTGCCGTAGCTGTGTGGCAGGTCCCAGCTGCAGCTTGGATTCAATCCCTGGACTGGGAACTTCCCTGTGGCACAGATGCAGCCAAAAACAAACAAACCAAAGAAAGGAACCTCAATAGAAAAATGATGGGAATAAGGACCCCGCTTTCCTGAGAGCAGAGGAAGAAGCCATAAGTGACAATGCAGACACAGATGCAATTACTGCCAACCAGAGAATTGCTGGTGAGACTGCTCCAGCAACCAGGGGTGTATCTGTAGATGGGAGCTCAAAAGAAACCCCAAAAGCAACCATGAGAGAAAAAGCCTGCTTGAAACATCTGCCAATTCCAGAAAGTGCCAAGAGCATCTCACGACAGTTCCCATCAACTAAACACATTATCTCCTTTCCCTCTCTCCCCAGGGCCCTCTCCAACTCCGGAGAAGGCAGAAACTGGTCCATAGGATGAGGAAAGAGATCGAGGCTGGCCACCTCCCTTTCATGATGGCAAGCCACCCAATAGGCAGCAAGCCCTAGAAGCCAAGTTCAAAGTTTTAGCAATTGCCCTAGACCGGATACGTTTTATTTCAGCCACACCTGCAACAAGTGGTAGGTCCCAGTCCAGGGCTCAAACCCACAGCACAGCTGCAATCTGTGCCACAGCTGCAGCCACGTGGGATCCTCAACCCACCATACCACAGAGGAACTTCCTGGACTAGATTTTTATTTATTTTTTATTTTTTGTCTTTTTAGAGCCACAGCTGCAGCATATGGAAGTTCCCAGGCTAGGGGTCGCATCAGAGCTGCACCTGAGGCCTATACCACCAGATCCTTAACCCACTGAGCAAGTCCAGGGATCAAACCTGCGTCTTCATGGATCCTAGCCGGACTCCTTTCCGCTGAGCCACAGTGGGAACTATGGGCTCAACACTTTTCAAACAACATCCCATGTAATGTTCACAACGACCCTATTTGGGGCGGAGGGGGGGGGAACCTACCATCATCATCCCCCTTTTACAGATGACTGAAAACTGCTTACTTTCCCAAAGTCACATTAATTCGCGGCAGGGCTGGAGTTTCAAGCAACCATACAAATTCTGTTTCTCCTCCTCTTGGAACAACTTGCGTAATAGAATAATCATCATTCTTATGGACTTAGGGCTTACCCTGTGATGGATCAGCGCAAAGGACTTTCCACGAGAGCCGCCTATGATTGCCCTCGATTTACGGATGCAGAAATCAGGGTAGAGAGAGCAGGTGACCCAAGATTATGCAGCCCTTGACGCCTAAACTAGGAATTTTTTTTTCTTTCTGTCTTTTTAGGCCCACACCTGTAGCCTATGGAAGTTCCCAGGCTAGGGGTCGAATTGCAGCTGCAGCTGCTGGCCTACACCACAGCCACAGCCACGCCAGATCCAAGCCACATCTGTGAGCTCCACCTGAGCTTGTGGCGATGCTGGATCCCTAACCCACTGAGGGAGGCCAGGGATCAAACCCGCATCCTTCAATGGAGATAACCTCAAGTCCTTAACCCCTGAGCCACAGTGGGAACTCCTAGACTAGACCTTGAACCCAGCCAAGCTGACCCCAAAACCCAAGCTCTACGACAAGCAGTGTGATCTACCGCCTCTCTGAACGTCGTTGATAAACGATCGAGTACGCTGTGAATGTCAAAAGGGACCACGACTACCCTCATGACCCCTCAGCCCCATGGGAACCAGGGCAGGTCTTGGATGACCTATCGTCACAGGGGTGTCAGGCACAGGCACGAGCAAAGACCCGGAGGCAGGAGTGAACACGGCAGGTGCCAGAAGCAGCGAGACCAGGAGCGGCTCTCACGGTGGATCTCATTCACCAGGACCACCCGGAGAGCGAAGCAGGCAGAGAATAAACCATAAATCCACGAAACAACTGTTCGCCCTCATGCACTCGCTTGCCTCCGAGGACACCCTCATCACTCACGCAAAGAAGAAATGGAGCAATAACCAACTCAGGGACCTAGGGATGAAAGCGGAGGAAATGGACTCCTCCTTTGGCGATGCCAGAGCCATAAATCCGCGGCTGCCAAGCTGCAGAGCCAGCCCTGTGCTCGGGCGCCGTCCGTCTTCCACCGACCCATCAGGAAGCCTTCCCCCTTGTAAACTGCAGCGGGTGGTGGTGTCGTTATGACTGTTCTTACCCTCCTGCGTCTCTGTGTGACTTGCAAACGAGTTAGCCTGGTGGAAAAGGAAGCTGCGCTCATCTCTGAAGACCCATCTGGAGCTCAAGTCACCTGCTCTGAGAAGGTCGGAGAAAGTGGATTTTGTTCTGAATATCTGGAAAGGGGTCCATAGCCCAGGACTTTTTTTTTTCTCTTGTGAGGGACATGTTTAAGGTCAGATGCTTTCGATTCCTCAGGGTCCAGCAGAGTCTCTGCCTGTCCATAGCGAGCAACGAAGAAATAGGAATGTGGGTTGGTTGGTTGACAAATGAATGAATAAGTGAATGAATGAATGAATGAATGAGGAGTTCTCGTCGTGCCTCAGTGTTTAACAAATCCCACTAGGAACCATGAGGTTGCAGGTTCGATCCCTGGCCTTGCTCAGTGGGTTGAGGATCCAGCATTGCCGTGAGCTGTGGTGTAGGTTGCAGACGAAGCTTGGATCCCACGTTGCTGTGGCTCTGGCGTAGGCTGGCAGCTACAGCTCCGATTAGACCCCCTAGCCTGGGAACCTCCATATACCGTGGGAGCAGCCCTAGAAACGGCAAAAAGACAAACACACACACACACACACACACACACACACACACACACACACACATAAATGAATGAATGAATGAAATGATCAGTACAGAGGAAAAAAATACAGACTTCAAGATCAGGTCCACTTAGGCGCAGATCTTGCTCAGTCACCAGCTTCCTGTGTGATTTTGACCAAGTCACTGAACCTCTCTGAGCTTGTTAGTTGATTTGTAAAAGGGAATAATATTAGCCACAGTGATGGACTTGTGTTCTCTCTCTTGTTTTGTTTCTTTCCATTCTCCTTACAAGGACTGTCCGTCTCCTATGTGATCTGCCTCCTTGATGTTTCTCAAACCCATCAGGCCCTCTTCCACCTCAGGGCCTTTGCACCTGCTCCCTCTTCCCCCAAATATCACCTCCACTTTTCTCCCTACTACTCTCATCTTCTCATACCTAGGATTTCGTTTCGTTATGTATCCAATGTATCAGCTGTACATGGTTGTGCTTCCTGCTGTATCCTCAATGCCTGGAGCTGTGCCTGACACAGACGGCAAACAATAAATATTTGCTGGGGGGAAAAAAATGAGTGATTGCTCCATCCTGGCCAAGTGATGGAGATGGGAAGGATATTGGCAGGCTCAGCGTAACGGATTCGAGAAACAAACAAAACAAATAAAGCAGGGACAGGACATGTTAATCAGTCAGTGGATCAGTGGCCATGAGAGTTCAACTCACTAAGTGGAAACCCAGGCACTGGGGTCAACAGAAAATCCCCACCTATACAGGGCAGGGGGCATCAGGGACACCTAATGCTTTTCAGCTGGGGAAGCCCCGCAGGAAGGGGTGTGGGGTGACACTGATCATGAGGTACATGGATTAAAATAAGGAGAAAGTATTGTCTAAGCAATACCCGTGGGGGGAAATGCATCTTGTGATGAAGGCATGCATATCTGGGAGGGAGGATTGGTTATGTTTTATTGCTAAAAACAGAATGCATGGAGGAGTTCCCGTTGTGGCTCAGCGATTTAAGAACCCAACATAGCATCTGTGAGGTTGTGGGCTCAATCCCTGGCCATGCTCAGTGGGTTAAGGATCCAGCATTGCTGCACGCTGCGGCAGAGGTCATAGATGCAGCTCGGATCCCGTGTGGCTGTGACTGTGGCAGAGGCTGGCAGCTGCAGCTCCAATTCGACCCCTCGCCTGGGAACTTCCATATGCTGCAGGTGCAGCCCTAAAAAGAAAAAAAGAAAAAAAATGCATCGAATCGGTAGAACGGTATCAGTCACCAAGATGTGGAGAAACTTAGGAACAATGCGGAGGAAAGATTCTAGAGTTGAGATATTCTTGTGTCCACAAGAAAAGGAGGACGCACTGAAGCTAGAGCTTCAGAGAAGAGGGAATGTACTGAGAGTGAGCAACTGAGCATATACAAAGCCTTAACACCCGATGTCTTTTCTCCCAGGGGCTCAATAAGCCGAACACCTAAGTGACTGAGGTCGAGTGTTTGCCCTATTGTGTCAAATTCCCAGCAGAAGCAGCAAGCCGCGTGTCTACTAAAGAATCAGCCAACTATCGTGGGTACTAAGGTTGCACTTCAGCTGAAGGTCAGACCTCTGGAACAGGAGGAGGCAGCTAACTTCTTTGACAGAATATCACTACTGGACCCCAGCCTGGGACTCACCAAGTAGCCTCGGCCCTGCAGGAACCAGACTCCTTCAAGCCAGGATTTCTAACTTATCTTTCCTTCCTCTAATAAGCACAGGGCCAGACTGTGCCAGGACTTCAAATACAAACTGCTGGAGAGATGAAACCCAAACTAAGTGGCTCCACTAGCGTACCAAAAGAAGAGGCACTAGGGCAAGTAAGTTGGTTTAATGGACTTTGCAGAAGGCTTCTCCAAAGGAAGAGTCATTCGAGCTGGGTTTTGAAGGATACATAGGAGTTTGCCATTGCAGAAAGGGAGGAAGGCAGAGCACAAACAAAAGGCACCAGCTGTAAGCGAGTATAAACCATCTGGAAACTAGCCAAAAAATTCATTGGAAAGTGATTCCAGCGTACATGCAGTGAAAAGGATAGCTTTTTGGACAGAAGCGGGGGCCTAAGATTGTACGGGCCTTGTGTGCCAGGCTAAGGATTTAGGGGTTGATTCTGCACCTAAAAGACAGCCAGCAGGTCTGCAGGCAGGTAGGTAAGATGATTGGACTGGGGTAGAAAGGGCTTTTCCCACTGAACCATCTGAGAAGCCCTGATGTTTTTTAATGACTGGATCTGTGTGCCTTCAGCCACAGAACATTCTGCAGTCATGTGCTGCCTTCTTTTATGGGAGGGCAAGAGGCAGGCAACAGCTGCTGATCCCACAGTCACATGCCAGCAACACTCATTGTCCAGATCCATTCTCTAGAATCTTCAGTATTGATGTCCCATGAGCTGGGGGCCCTTAGCGAAACCATCCGCCGGCAGATCAAACAGACAGCCTAGCCAAGGTCGTCGCAGAATAACAGAAGGAAAGGCGCCTCGGCTTCTGGAACCTTTGATGGATCAATCTGCCCGTTCGCCAACTACACATACACGGGGGTGGGTGCGACAGCAGCTTAGCCTCCAAGGCCCCTGCATAAATAACATCCTTATTTAGGCAGTGCTCAAAGAGCTGTCCCTGGGATGCATAATCGTGCAGAAGAAAAATAATAAAGTCACCAGATTTTAAGCTTGGGGCATGATGCAGCCAAGATTTCCATGTCCCTGGAAATTCAGTGCTGCCTGAGGGAGGGACGGTGGGTGAAGCGTATATTATGAAATGCAAACAGACTCTGTTGTCAGCCAACTCACCCATCAGGAAGATGAATGCAAAACCACGCGACAAAATAGATCACGCAGGTATTGTGTGCGTGGAACAGGCAGTCCGCTCTAATAAGAACAAATGCTCGTGTGGGGCAGGCTGTCCGTCAGACACTGTTCTGGGCGCTCTCGACATATTACACCCTTTAATCCTCACCCTGAGGCTGGAAGCTCTCCTGAGCCTTGCTTTGCAGATGAGGAAACAGAGGCACAGAGACAGTAAGCGACGAGTCCAAGATCACACAGTTCTAAGCGACAGAGACGCAAGTGAAACCAATCTGGGCATCTGGCTTTAGCGTTCCACGGACAAAAACCATTGTGGTTATGGCAAGGAAGGGGGCTATTTCTTTTCATTCTTTTTTTTTTTTTTTGAGGGGGGGTATCGTTGATGTATATAGCATTGTGTCCACTTTTTCTTTTCTTTTCGCTTTTTAGGGCGGCACCCACGGCACATGGAAGTTCCCAGGCTAGGGGTCCAGTCGGAGCTGCAGGTGCCAGCCGACGCCACAGCCACAGCAACGTTGGATCCAAGCCAACATGGGATCTGTGACCCACACCACAGCTCACAGCAACGCCGGATCCCCAACCCCCTGAGCGAGGCCAGGGATGGAACCCGAATCCTCATGGATCCTAGTCGGATTCGTTTGCACTGTACCACAACGGGAACTCCTTGTGTGTATATATATTAGAAACTGAACCTGTATATTTTGGAGTTCCCGTCGTGGTGCAGTGGTTAACGAATCCAACTATGAACCATGAGGTTTCGGGTTCAGTCCCTGCCCTTGCTCAGTGGGTTAAGGATCTGGCGTTGCCGTGAGCTGTGGTGTAGGTTGCAGACGCGGCTCGGATCCCGAGGTGCTGTGGCTGTGGTATAGGCTGGTGGCTACAGCTCCGATTCGACCCCTGGCCTGGGAACTTCCATATGCCGCCGGAGCGGCCCAAAGAAATAGCAAAAAGACAAAAAAAAAGAAACTGACATACAGTTTCTAATATACAGCAAAGTGACCCAGTCATACATACACATACATTTTTTTTCTCACAACATCTTCCATCATGTTCTACCCCAAGAAACTGGACAGAGTTCTCTGTGCTGTACAGTAGGACCCCACTGCTCATCCATCCTAAATGCAATAGTTTGCATCTCCCAACCCTAAAACTATTTCCTGAAAGCAGGAGACCTGCGTTTGAATCTTAGTCCCTCCAACTCTCTAGCTCTAAGTCTTTGGAACACTTGCTCCATCTTTTGTCTTTTTTTTTTTTTTTTTTTTTTTAGGGTATATGGAGGTTCCCAGGCTAGGGGTTGAATCAGAGCTGTAGCCGGGAGCCCACACCTCAGCTACAGCGATGCGGGATCCGAGCCGCATCTGCAACCTGCACCACAACTCACAACAACGCTGGATCCTTAACCCGCTGAGCAAGGCCAGGGATCAAACCCGCGTCCTTATGGATGCTAGTCAGATTCGTTAACCACTGAGCCACAACGGGAACTCCTGCTTCATCTTTTGAACCTCGATGTTCCCAACTGTGGAATGAAAATAGCGGCAGTGCTTATCTCCAAAGGTCTTGAACCAATTGCGTGAGTGGCTGGCACACGGGACAGCCAGTGGATGCTGGTTAAATCCCAAACTGCAAACCTACCCAAAGGGCTCTCGCTGTGGCTGCTTACCCTAATTGAAAAGCTCACACAATGAACATTCCTGAAGTGACTCATTTCACCCACTTACCTTGCCCTCCAATCATCTGGATCAAACCTCCCACTTATCTCCATAACAGCCACAACTAGCTCTCAGGGTCAAACCCTGTAGATCCTGGGCTGTTGGTTCCTTAAAGGGTGCCTTCCTTCCCTAAGGCTCCCACAAGAAAGCCCTAGAAGGTTCACCTTTGGAATGACAGTACTTCCAAGGATAAAGCCAATCACAACAGACCTTTGAGTAAATTTTTTTTTTTTTTTTTTTGGTCACCAAGATGCTCTGAGAGTCATCAAAGACTTCTTTCTTAGCAGAGCTGGTTTAAAAAGATGGGCCACTCAGAGTGTCTGTTGTGGCTCAGCAGGTTAGGAACCCAACATAGTGTCCATGAGAATGCGGGTTCGATCCCTGGCCTCGCTCAGTGGGTGAAGGATCTGGCGTTGCCGTGAGCTGCAGCGTAGGTCGCAGATGCAGCTCGGATCCAGTGTTGTCCTAGCTGCGGCAGAGGCCTCAGCTGCAGCTCCAATTCAGTCCCTAGCCCAGGAATTTCTGTGTGCTGCAGGTGCAGCCATAAAAAGGAAAAAAAAAACATGGGCCACTCAGCTTTGAAATCAACACAAAACTTTTTTTTTCCAGATAGCCAGTATTTTCAAGACATTTTTCAGTAGGTCAACTTGCAAATACCTCCAAATGTATAAATAATTTCCTATTTCAAACTCAGCAATATTTATCAGGCTTTAATTTAGTGTCTGCCACCATGCTGGGTCCTTGAGCTAAAAGGATTAATAAAGACATGGCCCCTGCCTTCAAGGAGCTTCTCATGTATTAGGGAGACAAATTCACACCCAAGGTCAATTCCATGTTTGAAGCGTTCCGGGGTATTATAAACAAAATTCTGGACGAGAAAGAGCATTTCTAGCTGCCTTGAGGAGGGGTCAGGTCATGGTGGGAAGCTTTACAAATTCATCAAAGCTCAGGGCTAAACACGTGAAGGTCTTGCATCGAAGGAGCATGGAAGTCAGCGTGGACCGAATAGAGACATTTTTGAAACTTGCAGAGATCCCGTCTGGGAACAGAACGGGGGAAGTGTGGGCAGATGAGGAACCTGACAGCTCTCTGGGTGACATTTAGTTGTCCTACACCATATGCACGTGGCTGGGGAATGTCTATACTTTGGGGATGCCGCGGGGATAAGATGCATGGTGGGCTCATGCAGTCTCTTTTTCTTGATGGGGAGCCTCCATTCATACCCCTTCTGGTCCTGCAATTTCCCTGAGTCCCTTCCACCGCTTGTAGGTATCAGATCCACCTGCCCTGAGGAGCTGAGGACGGTGGCTCTGCCCTTGGGCTGCGGAACCCGTACACTGTCACTGCCACTTTCCCATCCCCTGACGTCACAGCCACCTTTGAGTCCCAGGCTTACGTGAGACTTGTCACATTACAGGTGTGAAACTGAAATGTCAAATGGTTCTCAAAAAGAATGGTGAGATGGTTAGAAACGACGACGAACGCCTCAGACTTAAATGTCTCCCACTTTTCATAGACTCTTTCTAGAAATCTGAAGACACTGGACCTCTCTGGGCTCCGCTGGCTTTTACAGTTTACACTTCCCTATTTCAGCTGAAAGGTTGAGCTTTTGGATGAAAGTCTGCAAGGAGACAAAATAACTAACGTGTGCTCCATTTCTGCGATGCGCCTGAAACACTCCACATAGCTTCTGCCTGTTAAAACTCTACAAGGGGAAGTTCCCACTGCGGCTCAGCAGTAAAGAGCCCGACCAGGATCCATGAGGACGCGGGTTCGATCCCTGTCCTCGCTCAGTGGGTTAAGGATTTAGCACTGCCGCGAGCTGTGGTCACAGACACAGCTCGGATCTGGTGTGGCTGTGGCTGTGGCAGTAGGCTGGCAGCTGCAGCTCCAATTCGACCACTAGCTTGGGAACTTCTGTATGCTGCAGGTGCAGCTCTAAAAAACAAACAAACCAACAACAACAACAACTTTACAAGGTAAGTATGATGACCCAAGTCTCAGAGATGACAAAAGTGAGGATCAGAGAGGCTCAGCAACTCACCCTGGATCACACAGCTCAGAAGCTGAATTCAACCAAAAGAGTGACTCCAAAGCACAGGTCCTTTCTACCATAATCTTTGGTAAGATGACACCTAAATGGGCTAGGAGTGATGCGTTCAGGCTGATGTATGTATGCCATCGAACAAATAGATAATCCTTTCTTCAAGGTCCAGTTTAAAATTTTAGTTTTGGAGTTCCTCAGCAGGTTAAGGACCCAACTAGGCTCCATGAAGATGTGAGTTCAATCCCTGGCCTCCCTCAGTGGGTTAAGGATCCGGCACTGCCGCAAGCGGCAGCGCAGGTCTCGGATGCTCAGCTCCGATGCTACTGTGGCTGTGGTGGGACCGGGTTCAATGGGATCCCGAGCCCAGGAACGTCCTTATGCTGTGGGTCCAGCCGTAAAAAGAAAGAAAGAAAGAAAAAAAATTTTTTTTTTTTTTTTGTCTTTTTGCCTTTTCTAGGGCCGCTCCCACGGCATATGGAGGTTCCCAGGCTAGGGGTCTAATCGGAGCCATAGCTGCCAGCCTGCACCAAAGCCACAGCAACGCAGGATCCAAGCCGCGTCTGCAACCTACACCACAGCTCACAGTAACGCCGGATCCTTAACCCACTGAGCAAGGCCAGGGACCGAACCCGCAACCTCATGGTTCCTAGTCGGATTCATTAACCACTGCGCCACAACGGGAACCTCCAGAAAAATTTTTAAATTAAAAAAAATAAAAGCCTGGCTTAGGTACCTATGTGAATCTTGGCTCTGGGAAGAGAAACCCCACTCCCCTCTTGAAGTCCTTGTCATGACAAGACTACACTCGAGCTGGGGTCAGCAAGCTCCAGCCTGTGCTGCATAGAGCCTGCTGCCACGTTTTGTCAAGAGAGTTTTATTTCATGCTACAACAGCGGAGCGGAATAGTTACAACGGAGACCAACCACAAGGCTCGAGAAGCCTAGATTACTTACGATCTGTCCCTTTACAGAAAAAGCTCATCAAGCCCCGGGCTAAAAACATTATTTCATCGTCCACAATATGCTTTTGGAAGCCGGAAGATAACCAGGAAGTGGGAGAGGAAGGAGAATGATGAGAAACCATCATTACACCCAGACAGCGTCGTGTGATGGTTAATTCTACGTGCCAGCTCAACTGGGCGAAGGGAGGCCCAGACAGCTGGTAAAACATGATTCCTGGGTGTGTCTGTGAGGGTGTTACTGGAAACAGACTGAATCAGTAGCTCTGAGTCCCGAAGCCCCACCCTCCAGAGTTCCCATTATGGCTCAGCAGAAATGAATCCAACTAGTAGCCATGAGGATGCAGGTTCGATCCCTGACCTCACTCAGTGGGTTAAGGATCCGGTATTGTGTCAGCTGTGGTGTAGGTCGCAGACGTGGATTGGATCCCGTGTGGCTGTGGTGTAGACTGGCAGCTGAAGTTCCGATTCGACCCCTAGCCTGGGAACCTCCATGTGTTGCAGGTACGGCCCTAAAAAGACCGCCCCCCCCCCCAAAAAAAAGAAGGATCCACCCTCATTAATATGTAAAGTGGGTGGACGGGTATTATCCAATCAGTTGAGTCCTGATGAAAATTAAAAGGTTCAAGAAAGGGCAAATGCTCTCTCTTCTTGAGCTGGAGCATCCGCCTTCTCAGACCCTTGGACCTCAGAGCTCCTGGTTCCAGAGCCTTCAGACTCGGACCGAGTCATACCACCTGCTTTCTTGGTTCTCCGCCTTGCAGATGGCAGATCCTGGGGCTCCGTGGCCTCCCTAATCATGTGAGCCAGTTCTTATAATAATTCTCCCCTTATCTACATCTCTAAATAACCTACTGGTTCTGCTGACTCGGAAAGCCCTGACCAATACAAGCAGCTACTGCGAGTGCTCATTACAACCGTGACTGTCCCCCAGGCTGAGTGTCAACAAGACAGAGGCTCACTGACTTGCTCAAGAAATATTTACTGATGGAACTCCTGTCATGGCTCAGTGGTTACCGAATCTGACTAGGAACCATAAGGTCGCGGGTTCGATCCCTGGCCTTGCTCCCGGGTTAAGGATCCGGTGTTGCTGTGAGCTGTGGTGTGGGTCGCAGACAGGGCTTGGATCTAGCATTGCTGTGGCTGTGGTGTAGGCCAGTGGCTACAGCTCCGATTCGATCTCTAGCCTGGGAACCTCCATATGCCATGGGAGCGGCCCAAGAAAAAGGCAAAGAGACAAAAAAAAAAAAAAAAAAAAAAAAAATTTATTGAGCACCTAAGCATCTACCACATACTGGGCATTGGAGCAGGTGCTAGGGAGACCAGTTTATGATATTCTAGTGCAATCCCTACCTCATAATCTCCACCTCCAAGAACTGATAACTGCCTGGGGTCTACAAATTCTGACAACACTGTGTAAGGAGAGCGGTAACACAGTCTCAAGACATTGGAACTTCCCTTAAGAGGAAGGAGGAGGAAGCAACTAGTTCCTTCCCCAGGAGACAAAGAAAGCTTTTCAGGTAACATGTGAACCAGGTGCTAAAGCATAGTTTGTCAAGCAGAGAAGAGGAGGAGGAATCACGTGCCGAGCAGAGAGAAGAAGACGTGAAAAGGTCCTGTGGTAGGAAATCATTTAGCACGTGAAACCCACAGCGAGAAACCACCCTGTGGCTGAAGCAGACAAGAGGAGATGGGGAGAGAGCAGAGGATGAAGTTACAATGTGGCGGGCTGGATGGTAGGTTTGCAAACAGGTTCCACAAGTTCGGTCCTCACCATAGCCATCCTGGTTCAAATCCTAGCTATAGGACTTTGGTCGATGACTTCCATATCAGCTCTCAGAGTCACGGTGAGGGCCAATGCGAAAATGCATTTAAAAACACAGCATGTTTTGACAGTTCCTCGATGCGTCAAAAGTACTGAGTCGTCACTCCTATTATTATTATTATTATCTCATGAGGCTGTCCTCCAAACTAACTGCTTCTTCATAAATTGCAACATTCAATCTCCTCCGATCTTTCTCTTTTTTTTTTTTGGCTTCCTAGGGCCACCCCCCCCGCGCCGCCCCCACAGAGGGAAGTTCCCAGGCTAGGGGTCCAATGAGAGCTTCAGCTGCCAGCCTACACCTCAGCCACAGCAATGCCAGATCCAAGCCACATCTACGACCTACACCACACCTCATGGCAATGCCAGATCCTTAACCCCCTGAGCAGGGCCAGGGATCGAACAGACATCCTCACGGATCCTAGTTGGTTTCGTTACCACTGAGCCATGACAGGAGCTCCCTCCACTGATCTTTCAACTGATGGAGAGAAAAGTATCAGGAAACAGGAACCAGATGAAATGTATCAACACAGGCTCCAGTGTGGATGTGTTCCACTTAAGAGAATGGGCAGAGCTCCAATCCAGACACCACCCATCTTTGCTGTGTGGCCTGAGAGAACTTACCTAACCTCTCTGTGCCTTAGTCTCTTGATCAGTAAACTGGGGATGAGGATAGAACCAACCCCCTAGGCAGTTGTGAGGATTACAAGAGATAATCATGTAAAGCTCCAAGCAGAATGGCCAGATGGAGGGGGAGCTCAGTAAATGTTAGCTGTTCACTTATCATTGTCAAGGTCATCATTCTGTGAGAGAAATAAGTATACCTTTTCTTTCTCACACTCCGGAAGCCCTGATGGAGGAGCAAGGGTTTTTTTTACTCATCTCTTGGCAAAACCCCTTTGGATTCCGGACATCTCCAGTAAAAGTAGAGAGAAACATTGACCAGGTGGGAAGCGGCTATGAATCCTGAAATTCCGAAATTCCATTTCAACAGTCAAGGCTCCGTACCATTGTCTTTACCGGAAATGCCACCAAGTCAATCATCAAACAATACCACCTTGTCTGCATTCTGCATGTAGAAGCAGGACAAAAAACACTTGACGTGATCGCAAAAAAATATGGCAATGGGAGTTCCCTTCGTGGTGCAGAGGTTAACGAATCCGACTAGGAACCATGAGGTTGCGGGTTCGGTCCCTGCCCTTGCTCAGTGGGTTAAGGATCTGGCGTTGCCATGAGCTGTGGTGTAGGTTGCAGACGTGGCTCGGATCCTGCGTTGCTGTGGCTCTGGCGTAGGCCAGTGGCTACAGCTCTGATTGGACCCCTAGCCTGGGAACCTCCATATGCCACAGGAGTGGCCCTAGGGAAAAAAAAAATATATGGCAGTGGACCTAGAGGAGAGAAGTGGGGGCAGGACAGAGTCTGCACAGGACAGAAGGAAGAGGAGGAAGCATTCTTACCCCCGCCTGCATTGGCTGTCTTCTCCCCGCCCCCCACCTATTGTCAACAACCTTGTAAATATCACATTTGTGTCTCTTCCTCCCGCCTCCACCGCCCCCAGGCTGGTGAGGAATTTCCCGCAGATGACGCCTTTCATTATCTAGGAGTGGAATCAATTAGAATATTGTTTGCTTGTTGGAAGAATATAATGCAGCCTGCCCCTCAAGCACCAACAGTTAAATACATGCTTATTTAAAAATCAATTGAAGAGTCAAGGTTTCCTTTTCAAAGCCTTTCCATAGGAGGGCGGTGGTGGCAGAACGGAGGGATCAAGCTTTGAGTGGTCCCACCTGCTGAACATGCATCTCAAGAAAACTGCCACAGATTTCGGAACATCGCAAATGGAAAATGATTGTGAGGGGTGAACCATGGGTAAGAGGCCAAGATCGTCAGCCACGAAAGGGCCCCCACATCATGAGCGAGACAGTGCCTGGTCCTCCCTGCTCTGGACAGCATGAGGTTGCTTCACCTAGCCCGAGCACCACGGCTGAGGACCGCAGAGGCAACTGCCCCGGAAGCTGAAAGACTGAAACAGACATGGAAAGGATGAAATCTGCATGACACATGTATATATGTGCAGGCAGAGTAGATGCGGGTGGGTACAAACCCATAAAGACACACACACACACGGACCTCACACCAGATGCAGGTAAAAAGGAAATGAGTCTTTTTTTTTTTTTTTTTTTTTTTTTTGCTTTCTAGGGCTGCACCTGAGGCATATAGAAGTTCCCAGGCTAGGTGTCGAATCAGAGCTATAGCTGCCAGCCACAGCCACAGCGATGCAGGATCTGGATAGTGTCTTCTACCTACCCCACAGCTCACGGCAATGCCAGATCCTTAACCCACTGAGCGAAGCCAGGGGTCAAACCTGCATCCTCATGGATCCTAGTCAGACTCATTACCACTAAGCTATGATGGGAACTCCCAGAAATGAGTCTTAATGTAGGAAAACCCTCAAGCCTCACTTTGGCCCTGGGACTTATCTCCTGCTTGGGGAGAGCTAATGGTCTGATTCTTGCTGCCAGTCCACAGGTGACGAAATGCCCCTTTTGTGTCCAGAGCCAACAGAGATTGGAACCTGGGATCACAAATTCAAATCCCTGTAGGAACCAGGAAGTTCACATCAGTAAAGGAAATGGGCCAGACATCAACAATAGGGAGTGGTGGGGACTGTGGCAAAATACAGAGCACCTTACCATCTCAAGGGAATGCCACCACTCAATACCAGCAGACCACAGTGGGGTAAGAATGCAGGCCAAGTATGGATCCACCATTCACTTCTTTTTTTCAAGAAGCCAGACACCCCAACTTTCTTTTTCTTTCTTTCTTTTTTTTTTTCTTTTTTTTGGCCGCACCCATAGCCCATGGAATTTCCCAGGCCAGGGATCAAATCCAAGCCGCAGCTGCAACTTACACCACAGCTATGGCAACACTGGATCCTTAACCTGATGTGCCACAGTAAGGAATGCCCAGAAACCCAGATTTTTATGTTTAATCTTCCAATTTGAAAATATTGGCCATGGAAACAACCTAAATGTCCATCGACAGACAAATGGATTAAGATGTGATACAGGAGTTCCCATCGTGGCTCAGTGGAAACGAATCTGACTACCATCCATGAGGACGCAGGTTCAATCCCTGGCCTCACTCAGTGGGTTAAGGATCTGGCCTTGCTGTGAGCTGTGGTGTAGGTCAAAGACTCGGCTCAGATCTAGCGTTGCTGTGACTGTGGTGTAGGCCAGAGGCTACAGCTCTGATTTGACCCCTAGCCTGGGAACCTCCATATGCCGCAGGTGTGGCCCTAAAAAAAGAAAGAAAAAAAAAAGAAAAGGATGTGATACATATGTACAACAGAACACTACTCAGCCATAAAAAGAATGAAATAATGCCATTTGCAGTAACGTGGATGCAACTACAGAGTCTCATACTAAGTGAAGTCTGAAAAAGAAAGGCAAATACCAGATGATATCCCTGCTATGTGGCATCTAAAATAGGGCACAAACGAGGAGTTCCACGTTGTGGTACAGTGGTTAACGAATCCGACTAGGAACCATGAGGTTGCGGGTTCGGTCCCTGCCCTTGCTCAGCGGGTTAATGATCCGGCGTTGCCGTGAGCTGTGGTGTAGGTTGCAGACGTGGCTCGGACCCCGGGTTGCTGTGGCTCTGGCGTAGGCTGGCAGCTACTGCTCTGATTGGACCCCTAGCCTGGGAACCTCCATATGCCATGGGAGCAGCTCAAGAAATGGCAAAAAGACAAATAAAATAAAATAAAATAAAATAGGGCACAAACGAACCTATCTCCAGAACAGGAACCGACTCACAGACATAGAGAACGGACTTACAGTTGCCAAGGAGGAGGGGGGCGGGAGTGGGACTGGGGGTTTGGGGTGAGCAGATGCAAACTATTAGATCTAGAATGGATGCGCAATGAGGTCCTACTGTATGGCACAGGGAACGGTGTCCAGTCTCTTGGGACAGAACACGACAGGGGATGATATGAGAAAAATTATATATATATATATATATATATATATATATGTGTGTGTGTGTGTGTGTGTATGTATGTGTATGTATGTGCCTGGGTCACTTTTCTATATAGCAGAAAGTGGCACAACATTGTAAATCAACTATACTTTCATAAAAAAATTACCAAAAAATATACATTAGGTATGGATTCAAAATTGTCTTCAAACCCTCTAAGTGGAACAAATCAAATCTGATCTCTGCTGTGAAACCCATCCTTTCTCTCTGCTGAGAACAGCAGGACCTGGATGGTCCGTGCAGACCAACTTTCGCAATACAAGAAACAAGAAGCTACTCAGGCTGTACGGCTTCGCCTCCGAAGCTGGCATAGGAAGCTCAGTCGCAGGGCTGGCAGGCACCCCCCCCTCCCCACGCCCGTTCCGCTCCAACATCTGGTCTGCAAGACACCCAACCCGCTCCCTCAAGCAACATCCTGGCTTGTCAGCGCCTGGCCTGCTCACCAGGGGGATCGCCCTGCGTTCCCATCATCCAGACGCTGGGCTTCTGATCATTGCGTTTGTTCAAGAAACAAGAGAAACGGAGAGGTAACACAACTGCCTTCCTAGAGCCGAGGGATCTGTCTGATTTCCCCAGGAGACTCCCTCCCCTTTGAAGCAGATAGCAGAGCCGCGACAATTTTAAAGGAAAAATAAATGACACTGGAAGGGTATGAGTCACGAACAAATTGTGTGTGTGTGGGGTGTGTGTTTGTGTGTACATATGTGTGTGTGTGTGTTTACATACAGTACGAATTTTTTTTTTTTCTGTTTAGGGCCACACCCACAGCATAGGGGTTGAATTGGAGCTACAGCTGCTGGCCTACACCACAACCACAGCAACACAGGATCTGAGCCGCATCTTCGACCTCCACCACAGCTCACCACAACTTTAACCCACTGAGCAAGGCCAGGGATCGAACCTCCGTCCCTCATGGATACGAGTCAGATTCATTTCTGCTGCACTACAATAGGAACTCCTTTTGCCTTTTTTTTTTTTTTTTTTTTTTTTTTTTTTTGCTTTTTAGGTGATTTTGTTTCTGTTGGCTGAAAACACACGTGGGTGAAAAAAGACACGAAAGCTACATGTGTGGGGTTTCAGAAAAAAAGCACATGCTGCAAAAACGTAGCTCTGCCCCCAAATGGCTCTACCCCCATCCATGACACGGGCTTAGTCCCTTCATCTTCTGGGCTTCTGCTTCCTCTTCTTTTTTGTTTTGTTTGGTTTT
Source organism: Sus scrofa (assembly GCF_054392235.1). Classification (NCBI taxonomy): domain Eukaryota; kingdom Metazoa; phylum Chordata; class Mammalia; order Artiodactyla; family Suidae; genus Sus; species Sus scrofa. The sequence goes on from NC_139385.1 coordinate 20,825,791, forward strand.
GCTATTTCTTGGGTCACTCCCTCGGCACATGGAGGTTCCCAGGCTAGGGGTCAAATCGGAGCTGTAGCCGCCTGCCTACGCCAGAGCCACAGCAACGCGGGATCCGAGCTGCATCTGCGACCTACACCACAGCTCACAGCAATGCCGGATCCTTCACCCACTGAGCAAGGCCAGGGATCGAACCCGCAACCTCATGGTTCCCAGTCAGATTCGTCAACCACTGCGCCACGACAGGAACTCCTGCTTCCTCTTCTATAAAATGGGAAGGTTGGGCCTTAACCTTTACGTTTCTGATCTTGGCTGGGAGCTCCACAATGACAGAGATGTGACCCTCTTCGCCCACATACCCACTGCGACATGCAGCGCTGGGGACCTGGCACATGGTGAAGGAACAAATCTCCCAGGCATCATCAGAAACTGAGAAGGGACCCACCCACACAAGTCTGAGTGGGAGCTTCGTTACTTCCTCGCTGTGCAACCCTGGGTGTGTCACTTACCCTCTCTGAGTTGCCGTTTTCACGGACAAACGCTTATTGAGCATTTGCAATGCGCCAGCCACTGCTAAGTACTCGGGCACACAGTAGGTGCTTTGGGAGAACAACCAGCATTGTCCCGCATTGTCAGGCAGCCACAGAAAATGCTCAGCCTATGACCCCACATGCCCTGGCTGCAGATGTGCTGGGTTTGGCTATGAGTTTTCAGTCCTTTCGTTGAAATGGAACTAAAATTCGAAGTCAAGATACGACACGCACGGGAGTCCCCAAGGATGGGGAGCAATGCTGGGGGGAGGGAAGACAAAACCTTCTTCATTGTCTTCTGAAATGGACTTAATCACCCCTGAATATACACATGTTTAGGTCAAAATATTGTCTCCTTCAGTGACAGTCAGGGCTTCAAGAGCAATGGGACATGGTGTTAGCACAGAACACAAGTCATAAGACCTAACTTACAAGCAGTAATTTCAGTTCCTGTGCGCAGCCGACGGCTATGAAGGATGTTACCTATTTAACTCCTTGCTGCATTTTTAGCCCTTTTTTTTTCCGTCTTTTTTTTTAAGAGCCAAGGTGATGCCCAGGCTAGGGGTCGAATCAGAGCTGTAGCCACTGGCCTATGCCAGAGCCACAGCAACACCTGCCACCTACACCACAGCTCTCGGCAATGCCGGATCCTTAACCCACGGAGTGAGGCCAGGGATCGAACCCGCACCCTCATGGTTACTAGTCAAATTCATGTCCACTGAGCCAAGACGGGAACTCCCAGCACAATTTTTTTTTTTAAATGAACACTTGTTAGAGATTTTATTTAACTCATTAAAGAGGGAACCTGTAAGATGTTACAACTAGTTCAAAGGAGAATCCAAAGAATGGGGCCATTCATAGGTCAGGAATAAGGAAATTTACATGTACAAATGGAAGTGACACTGGATTTTACCAAAAAAAAAAAAAAAAAAAAAAAAAAAGATACTACACATAAACATTTGATGTGTGTTTCTCTTCAACAAGAAGCACTGACAATACTGAGCATCCAACCCCCTCCGCCATGGGAACTGGATGGAGTGGAGTGGTGGCCGCCCCCAGGAGGGGGGCATGTTCGCTCTCAGGGCCACCAGCTTTCCCACCAGGCCCCCTTCACTCATTTTGCCACCTGTCTGGCCCCACTGGGCACTTGCATCTCAGTCCCTAGACTCATTCAACAAGAAAGGAAGAGAGTCAGAGTTCCCATCATGGCACAGTGGAAACAAATCCGACTAGGAACCATGAGGTGGCAGGATCAATCCCTGGCCTCGATCAGTGGGTTAAGGATCTGGCATTGCCATGAGCTGTGGTGTAGGTCACAGATATGACTCGGATCTAGCGTTACTGTGGCTGTGGCATAGACTGGCAGCTGCAGCTCTGATTCAACCTCTAGCTTGGGCACTGCCATATGCTGAGAGTGCGGCCCTAAAAAAACAACACCACACAAGAAAAGAATGCTGGGCGGGCAGCAGGGCAAGCTCGCCTCCCAGGTGCGATGCTCACAGGAGGGAGTTAGGCAGCCCTCCAGATTTCTGCAAAGGCACACGTTTCCTTGCCCTGATGCCCTCACGCCAAGAGCACACCATTTAAATCCTGCCTTGAGGATGTGTATAACAAGGCCACATCCATTCAATTTCCCTATTCTCCTAAACTGACATATTTTTAGAATTTAGAAATATCACATTCATCTGTTTCTGACACTTTTCATTCAATTTAATAAACATTCATCAAGTACCTCCAAAAAAAAAAAAAAAACAATGCTCGGCTAGGAGTTCTTGCTGTGGCACAGAGGGTTAAGAATCCAACTGAAACAGTTCAGGTTGCTGTGGAGGTACGGGTTCGATCCCCAGCCCTGCGCAGTGGGTTAAGGATCCGGCATTGTCGTGTCTACAGCGCAGGTCACAGATGCAGCTCAGATTCAGTCCCTGGCCTGGGCACTTCCATATGCCGCCAGTGTGGCCGTGAAAAATAAAAAAATAAAAGAACACTGGGCTAGTGTCAAACTCCAGAATCAGAGCTCACAGATGTCTATGGCATTGCATTATCCGTAAGGATAAATATTTGCCTGGCATTACAAGAAGTATCCAGAATCACGCAGAGAAAGTGTGCTATGGGAATTTAAAACCAGAGATGAAAACAAAAGTAACGGAGTGAGCTATATTTTTCCCCCTTTGCCCTTCATGGAATTTCTTAAAGTTGATTTACAAACTCTTATTCTGGAAACGTCATCTATTTTTTTCCTGTCGCTTCATATTTCTTCTTTCCCCCAGCAAGTTATCATCATGGGGAAGTGGAAAGAACGCAGGATTTGGAGTCAAGAGGCTCCACCCTGGAGTGGCTGTAGCTGGCTGGTGAAATTGCTGCCTCTTTCAGAGTCTTACTTTCCTCATCTTTAAAATGGGACGATGACACACGTTAAGAGATGCCATGAGGATGAGCTGGGGCAACACACGAGGAAACTCATCATAGTGTCATATCCACAACGAGTCCCCCTTCACGTATCATTTTTTTGCATCATCTTTACACCCCAACTGTGAGCTTCCTGAAGTCGGGGGGTTGGTTTTCATCATCACTGTCTTCCCAGGGGCTAGCACAGAACAGGCATTCGGTAATTATGTCTTGATTTAAAAAATGATGTGTGTTGAGGTTGGGAGAGGCAAACTATTACCTACAGGATGAATAAACAAGGTACCTATAGCACAGGGACCTCTATTCTATGACCTAAGATAAACCATCGTTCCATCTTCAAAGAATACGAAAAAGAAGGTATATATAGGTATAAGTGAGGCACGTTGTTATGCAGCAGAAATTAACACAACACTGTAAACCAACTATCTTTCAATAAAAAGCAAAAAATTTTAATGATGTCTGCAGAGATAGGTTAAATAAAATAATGACTGAGTGAGCTGAGAGATGAGACAAAATTGTCACCACTACTACCATCTCTCTCTCCTCTCTAGGAGTTCCCGTCGTGGCTCAATGGTTAACAAATCCGACTAGGAACCATGAGGTTGTGGGTTCGATCCCTGGCCTTGCTCAATGGGTTAAGGATCCAGCGTTGCCGTGAGCTGTGGTGCAGGTCGCAGACGCAGCTCGGATCCCGCGTCGCTGTGGCTCTGGTGTAGACTGGTGGCTACAGCTCTGATTAGACCCCTAGCCTGGGAACCTCCATACGCCGCAGCTGCAGTCCTAGAAAAGACCAAAAAAAAAAACAAAAAAATCTCCTCTCTAAATACTGCCTCAAAGTTTGGCCACCGTCTGCCAAAGCTCTCCTGACCCCAGTAACTAAAATCTTTACACAAGGTATATTCCGCTCATTTGTCCCCCGGCTGGACACACTCCTGCTACAATTCCCTTTACACCATAGGGTCACTTGGATTTCACGGTAGGAAGATGTGCCTCCTGGGGGCCAAGCACGAGGGCAGGTGCCACCATCTCAGCCATCTTCACAACCCTGGTGACATCCATCCAGTTCACGGCACCAAAGACTAAGGCATGGACGGGTGAACGGAGCTTCCCAAGACCACACAGCTCTTCCGTGGTGGTTCCTGTTTTTGAACCTCGCCCTTTGACCCAAGCCCAGAGACAGTCCCACATCCCTGAGAGGACAGATGAGATACGCCTGGGAGGGTCTTTGCATCTTTCTGGGATGCTTGACTGCCTCCTCAATGCACGTGCTCCTCCAGTCCCATTCTCTCACCACAGTGGCCGAATTACACACCAAGCCATTAACTGGTCTGGCAATGGTCTGAGCCAGAGCCTTCTCCTATGGTAAGAAGGTGCGCCTTGGGCAAATCAGCCATGGTTCAGCCACATCCAGCACCGTACACTCAACAGACTCCTCAGATTTTTTTTCTTTGGTCTTCATTGGCCACTGATGGGACAAGAACAGGCCACCAGACTCAAAAAAGACACATGCAGAGGTTGGTTAGCAATTATCATGAGGCTTGCTAGAGAGGGTTTCTTCCACTAGGGGGCAGTGGTACCTAGTTCAGCCAATGAAAGTGTTCCCTCTGGACCAATCAGAGCAAATTCAGGAAGAGGCAGAGAAGCCAAGGACCCCTGCAGGATCCTGAAGACTGTCACAGCCCTTCACAGAAAGACGAAGTCCAGTCCTTGAGTCCTACTTACAGAAGGGCGGCATCGACACCCACTGAACCTCCCTGGGCCAAGCAATGCCAGCCCCTCTTGCCCTTGGCTCTGATTTAAAACCCGGCTCGTGTACTCTCATCTCAGCTCTAAACCCTCATCTCAGCTGGCCCTTAGTTCAGGGATGTTCAGGGAATCAGCGTTTTTCAGTCTCGGCTCAATTCTAACAACGTCAAGGGCAACTAGCTCCTCAGGATTGGGTCTTGGCAACCCGAATCCCTTCGAAATGCCTTCTCGGCGGTATTGCTGGATTTTTATAACGCTTTGGCCCACTGAACAGGAGCATCTGTCAGAATAAATTCAGTGGAATTCAGAATTTCACGCCAGGATTCATTTCCTTTTTTCACACACACACACACACACACACACACACACACACACACACACACACACAAAAGAGTCTGCTTCCGAGGATCCAGATATACTTTTTAATAAGGTGATGACCTCTGGAAGCTAGTGGCCGTGGCCTTGCTCTCTGCTCTTTTGCAAAAGCTCTCACGCGGTCCCCACCCGGCTATGCTCCACCGGCCAAGTGCACTGCAAACGTGGCTGTGCTACCCACCTATGTATTTCTTCCTCCTCTTCCATCTCTCCCCCTTAAGCTATTTCTCTTATGTCTAAGCTTTTTTTCCAGGTAAAGAAAAGAGCTAGCAGGATCAGACGGTGGCCTTTCGCAAGGTTACCCATACCTCAAATAATCCCGCGCCAAGTTCATGCACACACAGCGCCGAGCGGAATTATGTTCTCATCTCTTGCGCTTCAGTCGAAAAGCGATTTCACCAAGAACTACTGCTCACGGCCACGGGAGCTGCCCAGGAGGCAGGGTCAAAAAAAAAAAAAAAAAGCAGCAGCTAAATCTAGCAGCCCCCACTCCTGGCTACACCATTCTCCCTTCATCGTTGTCAGATCCAGCCAGCTAGAAACTCATGGGAGTCCTGAGATCTGGTACCAACACGCCATCCTTCTTGGAGGGGCAGTCAACACTCAATGTCCCACAGAAGAAAGCCAATGATATGTGCCAAGCTGGCAAAGGCAACTGTGATATTTTCAAACACTGACTGGCACAGGGAAGAGTGATGACAGGATTGCCTCTTGGGGAAAACACACACACACACACACACACACACACACACACACACACACACACACACAGAGGGTGTGGTTCAAATCTTCCAATCTCCAAATCTCAGCTTGGATGCCAGAGTGTAGGACCCTTAGCCTTGCTGTGCCTCTGCTCGCTCACCTGTACAATGAGGTCGCATCACAAATATTAAGGGAAACGACTGTGACGAAAGTGCCTCCACCACACCAGGGACTAATATGCCTTTTCTCACCCTCCCCTCCTCGTGCAGCTCTGCGAACCATCTCCAGCCCAGAGCAACTGCTGGGCTTGGGGTCTGACTGCTCGTGGGCACCTCCCTGCGATGTCCCAACATGTCCCCAATAAAATTGATCATCTTCCCTCACGCACCTGCTCATCCTTCTGTGTTCCCTGCATCACTGCCTAGGACCACCGTCCACCCTGTCGCGTGAGCCGGCAGTCAGCCTGGAAGCTGCACTTTCCTTCACGAGTCTTGTAGCATCTGCCTCCTGCTTCCTAACGTCATCCACTTTTTTCAATCCCTGCTTCTGCCTCCCTAATGCAAGCCACCCATTACCTTAACTATTGACTAGTTCTCTTTTTCTTTCTTCCTGCCTTTCTCTCTTCCTTCTTTCTCTCTCTTTCTCTCTCCCTCTCTCTCTCTCTCTTTCTTTTGGTTGCACCTGCAGCATATGGAGGTTCTCAGGCTAGGGGTTGAAAAGGAGCTGCAGTTGCCAGCCGACACCACAGATCCAAGCTGCATCTGCAACCTGCACTGCAGCTTGCAGCAACACCAGATCCTTAACCCACCGAGCGAGGCCAGGGATGGAACCTGCAGCCTCATGGACACTATATCAGGTTCTTAGCCTGCTATGCCACAATGGAAACTCCTCAACTAGTTTTCTAACTTTCTGAATCCTTGCTCGCCCTATTTCATCCTTCTCTGATCCCACACAGCTCGAGAGATTTCCCCAAACATTCAAATCTGAATAAGTCACTCCCTTGATGAGAAATCTTCAGCGGCTCAGGAGTTCCCGTTGTGGCTCAGTGGGTAAGGAACCTGACTGGCATCCATGAGGATGCAGGTTCGATCCCTGGCCTCGCTCAATGGGTTAAGGATCTGGCATTTCTGTGAGCTGCGGTGTAGGTCGCAGAGGCGGCTCAGATCCTGCGTTGCTGTGGCCCTGGTGTAGGCTGGTGGCTACAGCTCTGATTGGACCCCTGGCCTGAGAACCTCCATATGCTTCGAGTGCAGCCCTAAAAAGAGAGAAAGACAAGAAAGAAAGAAAGAGAGGAAGGAAGGAAGGAAAGAAGGAAGGAAGGAAGGAAGGAAGGAAGGAAGGAAGGAAGGAAGGAAGGAAGGAAGGAAAATCTTCAGTGGCTCGTCACAGCTTTCACCATAAAATATAACCTGCTTCTGTGCCATGGCTTAGGAAGCCCTTCTTCGCTGCCTGATCTCTCCATCTCTGTGCAGCTACACTTTTAGCCTCTCCCCCAGGCTTTTAAGATCCCCACACAATGACTTTATCCCTGTCTCCTGAACGCACCCTTCAGAGCTCTGAATACGTTCCTTCCCTCCGCCTATAATACTCCAGCCACCCTTCCTTCAGCTGGCACATTCCCTTCCTTCCAATACTTGACCTAGACCGTGCCAGTCCTGTCTGCACCTGCTGCTTGGTAAGTATTTGGTAAATGCATGAACACCGTGACACTCAAAGGCTTGCCTAGAGGTGGCAGGAAAATGTCTTCTCTGGACCCAGCCCCCAGGCGGCTGGCTGGGTTTACCTGTGCCAAGCCCCTTCTCAACACCTGGTTGAAGCCTGCTGAGAAGAGAGCTAGGAGCTGGGCCTCAGGGGGCTCTTCCTGTTGTCTGGGCTGTTTTGCATCCTGCAGAAGCAGTGGAGCGCAAAGCAAAACAGCCTTGGAGGTCACCAGTGGTTGCAGTGTCCCCAAAGGCGAGTTTCCCCAGTAAACCCAAAAGTTTCTGACCTGAAGTTTTCTACCCTAACACCTGGGCCACAGATGCCCTTGCCTGAGGTCAGAGTGGGCTTCTTAGGAGCCAGCCTGCTATCCGAGCTTGCTGCTGCTCTAAGATGGATATGGGGGGAGTTTCCACTGTGACTCTGGGGGTTAAGAACCCGACTAAAACAAAGACAAAACAAAACAAAGAAGAGGAGATTAGGACACAGAGAGACACACAGACACAAGCACACACAGACCCAGGGACAACCACGTGAGGACACAGCAAGGGGGCTGTCTGCAATCCAAGAGATAGATGCCTCAGAAGATACTGATCTTTTTTTTTTTTTTTTAAGGGCTGCACTCGTGGCCTATGGAGGTTCCCAGGCTAGGGGTCCAATCAGAGCTGTAGCCCCCGGCCACAGCCACAGCCACAGCCCCGTGGGATCTGAGCCGCACCTGCCACCTACACCACAGCTCACAGCAACGCCGGATCCTTAACCCACTGTGTGAGGCCAGGAATCGAACCCATGTCCTCATGGATGCTAGTCGGGCTCAATAACCACTGAGCCACAACAGGAACTCCAGAAGATACCAATCTTAATGGCACATTGATCTTGGACTTCCAACCTCCTACGGTGAGAAAATCAATTTCTGTTATTTAAGCCTTCCTCTCACCCCTGTGTGTGTGGCATTGTTAGGGCAGCTCGAGCAGACTGATACGATTGCCCAGAATGGAGTTCAAGTATCTACCACTTACTGTGTCTCCTTAGGCAGATTTTTGAATCTCAGCCTCCGTTTTCCTATGTATAAAACAAGGATAAATGTCCACGGACAAATGAATGAAGAAAGTGTGGCACATACACATAATGGAATACTACTCAGCCATAAAAAGAACAAAATAATGCCATTTGCCGCCACATGGATGCAACAAGAGATTCTCACACTAAGTGAACTAAGTCAGAAAGAGAAAGACAAATGCCACATGATACCATATCTATGCAGAATCTAAAAGAGGGCACAAATGAACCTACCTACAAAACAGAAACAGATTCACAGACACAGAGCATAGACTTGTGGTTGCCACGGGGAAGGGGGGAGGGAGTGGGATGGACGAGAAGTTTGGGGGTAGTAGATGCAAATTATTACATCTAGATGGGAGTTCCCATCGTGGCGCAGTGGTTAACGAATCCGACTAGGAACCATGAGGTTGCGGGTTCGGTCCCTGCCCTTGCTCAGTGGGTTAACAATCCGTGTTGCCATGAGCTGTGGTGTAGGTTGCAGACGCAGCTCGGCTCGGATCCCGCATTGCTATGGCTCTGGTGTAGGCCGGTGGCTACAGCTCCGATTCGACCCCTAGCCTGGGAACCTCCATATGCCGTGGGAGCGGCCCAAGAAATAGCAAAAAGACAAAAAAAAATTATTACATCTAGAATGGATGTAATGCTTATCCAACTATATCCAACCACTTGTGATAGAACACGATGGAAGATAATATGAGAAAAAGAAGGTATATGTATGTATGACTGGGTCACTTTGCTGTACAGCAGAAACACTGTAAATCAACTGTACTTCAAATTTTTTTTTCTTAAAGGTAGAAATACCCATCTCCTTTTTCCTAGTCTCTCATATCCATTACTCTCTTGCTCCCTGGCTGTTTGCTTTCCAGCCACCAAACCCTTGCCTTCAGAGCTAAGCTGATCAGTCACACCCCAACCCCCACAACAAGCCAGTTACAGGCGGGTGGCCCCTGCTGTCAGCCAGGCAGTACCGTGACCCCTCCGCTCCCAGCATCTGTCCTCCGTGGCTGTACGGCAAGCTCCTTAATGTCATTGAGCGCAACCAGACTGCAACCTAGACAAACGAGGGCCACGTTCTCTTGCTCATCTTAGCATCCTCGGCACCTCGTGCTGTGCCTAGGACGATGGCAGAAGCTCTTAAATGCATCAGTGAAAGGGCTGTTGGGAAGATGAAATTAGTTCATCCCCAACACTCCACGCAGTGCCCAGCATGAGGCAGGCTCTTTTCAAACACCAGCTGTTGTCACCTGTAGAGAATCCTTCAATGAAGATCTGCTAGTCACCCGAGACACCTTATTGAGCCTCTCATTTCCTCGTCCCGAGCACCGTCCCTGAGCCAGGCTGACCTTTCCCGGCACTTTGGTGACACCAGAGTCCTCCCTTCCTCTCTGGCTACGGCTCTTTGGAGGCTGGCAGGTGATTGTTAGCATCCGAATCATGTGCTTTAGCTGCCTGCATATGGCATAAAAGGAGCGGCACCGGTGGCTGCAACAACTTCCATCCCAGGTGGTCCTTACGTTCTATCCTCAAAGGGGAGGGAGGAGAAGCAAGGGGACTTTCCATTCTCAAGTTCAGATACGAGACGAAAGCCCGGCCCACACATGGTCTAGACCCTCTTAAAGACCCTGGGAGCCATAGGCCACCTGCAAAGAAAAACAGCGAGAGCAGCAGGCTTGGCCCCAGGACCACATAAGGGATGAGACTGGACGCCCGCAAAGAATCCTGACGGCGGGAGAAATCTACAACGCACCCGCCGATTGAGCGCTGGTATTGACAGCAGATGCAATCTCTTAGGAGGCAGAGACCGTGATTAACATCTGTAACCAATTAGCAATAGCTAAAAAGAGGATCAATGAGAAGATCAATACTAGGAGAGGATTGGAATGAGACCATGATGAGAGCAGAGACACTGCTGAAAGCGGAAAGAGGCAGAGACTTCCGACTCTGTTTGGAACTTCCTCCTCCAGGCTCACCTTTGGGGTGGAGAGAATTGGAGGAAAAAAGCGTATCCAAGGATGACTATATCTTCGCTATCCCATCTGGTGCCAGGAGAATATTTCTGTGACATCCGGGAAGGGCTGCAGGTTTTTCTAGTGCAGGAAATCTGTGCCCCTTAGACATCTGCCTGTAGAACAAAAGCTACCTTCTTTTCAAGGTCCCAACTGGGGAGCACATATATTAACCAGGTAACTGTGATTCTTCAATGCTCCCGAGAGTGTAAGAAGGGCTGGGAACTCGGTGCACAAGACAGGTTACCGCCTCGACTTCCCGTGGTTTGGCTTCTCCACAGCCCCCACCTGCACAGACACCTGCACCCAGACAGTCTCCGTCTTTAGTGTTTAGGAAGAAAGGCTGAGGAGTCTGAGATGCTCCCTGAACAAGGCACCTGAGCACAAGAAAAGAAGAGACGGGAATCCCATAACATACGATCAGAATGTAACAGGGAGACATAAAAAATAAATGACAAAGGATCATATGTCACAAGTCATCAGGGAAAGGCAAATTAAAACCACAACACGATACCACCACGTGCCTATGCGGGTGGCCAAAATCTGAAACCCTGGTAACACCAAGTGCAAGTAAGGATGCAGAGCAACGAAAACCTTTGCTCCTGGCCGGGCATGCAGGGTGGTGGAGCCCCTCTGGAAGATGGTCTGGAGCTTTCTGTGTTCTTTTTTTTGTTTGTTTTAAGGCCGCACCTGCAGCACATGGACGTTCTCAAGCTGGAGGTGACTCCCAGGCTGAGACTCGAGTCCCAGCCCTGGTAACACCGGATCCAAGCCACATCTGCAACCTGTGCCTCAGCTTGTGGCCATGGTGGATCCTTAAACCACTGAGCAAGGCCAAGAATGGAACCTGCGTCCTCCCAGACACTATGTCAGGTTCATAACCTGCTGAGCCACAATGGGAATGCCACATCAGTGGAGCTAAACATCTTCTTCTTTTTTTTTTGGTCTTCTTGCCTTTTCTTGAGCCGCTCCCTCGGCATATGGAGGTTCCCAGGCTAGGGGTCGAATTGGAGCTGTAGCCACCAGCCTACACCAGGGCCACAGCACCGTGGGATCCGAGCCGAGTCTGCGACCGACACCACAGCTCACGGCAACGCCGGATCCTTCACCCACTGAGCAAGGGCAGGGATCGAACCCGCAACCTAATGATTCCTAGTTGGATTCGTTAACCACTGCACTACGACGGGGAACTCCCTAAACAGCTTCTTACCATATGATCTAGCAGTTGTGCTCCTTGGTACTTATTTATTCAGTGAAACTTATGTCCACACAAAAACCTGCACACAGAAATTTTAAGTGCATCGCATTCAGTGAAAGAAGCCCATGTGAATATGCTCCAGACTGTACCACATTCTGGAAATGGCAAACCTATGAAGATGGTAAAAAAGTTAGGGGTTGCCAAGGGCTGGGGGGAGAGGGGTAACTAAGCAGTGCATGGAGCATTTTTAGGCAGTAAAAAAAAAAATATATATATATTATACTATAATAAAAGTATATAATATATATATAAATATATATATGTATTATACTATATATAATGTTTGGGGCATGTCATTAGAAATTTGTCCAAACCTACAGCACCTTAAATGAAAGCTAATGTTAATTATGGACTTTGGGTGATAATGAGCTGTCAGGGTAGGTTCATCAATTGTAGCAAATGTAGCACTTGTGGGAGGATGATGACAAGGAAGCAGTGCATGTGACAAGTGAGGCAGTGCATGTGTGGGAAAAGGGGAAATCTCTGCCCCTTCTCGCTTGTGCCGTGAATCTAAAATTGCTCTTGGAGAAAGACAAATACCATAGGACATCGTGTCTATGTGGAATCTAAAATATGGCACAGGGAGTTCCCATCGTGGGGCAGGGGTTAATGAATCTGACTAGGAACCATGAGGTTGCAGGTTCGATCCCCGGCCTCGCTCAGTGGGTCAAGGATCCAGCATTGCTGTGAGCTATGGTATAGGTCCCAGATGCGGCTCGGATCCCGCATTGCTGTGGCTCTGGCATAGGCCGGCAGCTACAGCTCCAATGAGACCCCTAGCCTGAGAACCTCCATATGCCACAGATGCAGCCCAAGAAAAGGCAAAAAGACAAAAATAAAAAAAAATAAAATATGGCACAAGCGAACACAACTACAGAACAGAAACAGACTCACAGACATAAAGAAGAGACTCGTGGTTGCCAGGGAAGAGAGAGGAGGGAGTGGGGTAGATGGGGAGTTTGGGGTAAGTAGATGCAAACTATGACATTTAGAATGGATAAGCCATGAGGTCCTGCTGTACAGCACAGGGAACCGTATCCAGTCTCTAGAGATGGACCATGATGGAAGATAATATAAGAAAGGGAATGTATATATACGTATGACTGGGTCACTTGGCTGTACAGCAGAAATTGGCACCGCACTGTAAATCAACTATACCTTACTTAAAAAAACATTTTTTTTTAATTTGTAAAATAAATAAAACTGCTCTTGGAGCTCCCGCCATGGTACAGTGGGTTAAGAACCTGCCTGCAACAGGTCGGGTCACTGCAGAGGTGAGGGTTCGATGCCGGCTCAGGGCAGTGGGTGAAGGAATCCGGTGTTGCTGTAGCTGTGGCTTGAGTCACAGCTGTGGTTTGGATTCAATCCCTGACCCAGGAACTTCCCTATGCCACAGCCATAAAAAAGAAAATGAAGAAAAAGAAAATTGCTCTTGGGGAGTTCCTGTTGTGGCGCAGTGGTTAACAAATCCCACTAGGAACCATGAGGTCGCGGGTTCGATCCCTGGCCTTGCTCAGTGGGTTAAGGATCTGGCGTTGCCATGAGCTGTGGTGTAGGTCACAGATGGGGCTCGGATCATGCGTTGCTGTGGCTCTGACATAGGCCGGTGGCTACAGCTCTGATTGGACCCCCAGCCTGGGAACCTCCATATGCCGCAGAAGCGGCCCAAGAAATAGCAAAAAGACAAAAAAAAAAAAAAAAAAAAAATTGCTCTTGAAAAGTCTATTTTTTAAAAGATGCATAAAATCGCAATAAATAATCAGGTGTAAAAAGACAAATTAATTAATGACTCAAAAATAAAATTTTAAAGTAGAAAAATAAATGTATTTTTATACAGAGTAGGACTCTACTACTTTTCTTCTAGCAAAGGAAACTCTTACGCTCTCCTGCCTCAATTGCTTGAACTGGGATGACCTTATTCTAGTCTTCAAAACCCAACTGGCCAGGCATCAGTAGCAGAGAGCAGTCAGGCAACTCATTAAACATCTACTATGCGTCAGGTCCTGGAATCTTCTTCTCCAGGCCCTACAGAGCAAGGGGACAAGTTCTGTGGAGGACACAATATCTGACACCCACGAAACAAGTTAAAGTAACAGTCTATTATGATACACCAGACATTGCACCAAAGGTTTAGCCCAGGAAGAGCTGGCCTTTGTTGAATGGCTACTTTGTGCATTTACACTTTACATAGATTAACTCATTTCCTCCTCATCAATTCTATGACATAGGTACTATGACTGTCCCATTTTACGGATGATACAATGAAGGCACATAGAGTTTCAATGAATTCTGGCAAAGTCCCTCAAGCAGGAGGTGGCAGAAAGAAAGGTTCAAACCCAGGCAGTCTGACCCCAGAGGCTAGGATAAAGTTCAGCATCCTCACTGTATCTGGCTTAAAGATAAGGAATGTAAGGCTAAAGGGAGGTAAATATCTTTCCCAAGGTCACATGCCTATAAGCATTTGAGATTTGAGCCCAGGTTTTTAAAAGTTATACTAGAATAAAGTTGGAGGACTCATACTTCCCAAATTCAAACATACTACAAAGCTACCACAGTCAGAATCATGTGGTACTGGGATTAGTTTAATCTACCAGGGCCCCAGCTAGGCAGGTTAAACAGGGCATAAATCTAGATAGCACCATTCACCCTGTGAAGCGTCCTTTTAGAATTGTGCAGTGCACAACCTGTTCAACCTTACATGGCCATCCCGAATGTATGGGAAACTGATTTTATTAAACCATAAACACAGGTAAAGGGTTACTAAACTTCAAGAGGAAACATGTGGCTGTGTACCTGCTCTTGGGAAATTCTTGATTTTATTAACTAAATAAGACATATATACAGGATGAGAGCTGAAGAAGTATTTTAATGCATTTCGCTCCACTTCTTTCCATAAATCATGAAGTTTCACAGGCTTTCACCACCAGGTGCAGGGAAAATACATAGCTTCAAAGCAGTTTTGCTTCTTTGTGCTATTCTGGTAGGTCTTTTAAAAAAAAAAAAAGAAATGTTTTCCACTCCATTGTAATTCTTTATCTTTCCCCATCTTTCTGCAGCAGCACCAGTAACATCTGTTTCACAAAGGAGCATTTTTATCACCAAAGCAGTTTCACGACAAAAATGTGTCTTAAGTTTTGAGAGGCTTCAGATGCCTCTGCCTCCACAGGAACGATTGTGGTCAATACCGAATGTGCAGACCTGGGTTCTTCTTTGGGGTGAAATAAGAAGAGGGAAAAGGCTACACACCATTCATCCCTTTCAAGTTCAATCCTGAATCCTGCCCTTGCTCTTGACTCCTGCCGCTGGCTTATTTTCACTCAGACTCACATTTTTCCTCATCCTCAATCTGTGGCAGCCTTTCTATCTGCAGATTCATCCAGCGTGCTCCCCTCCAATCATCACCTGCATTGACACCCAACAAAACCCCTGGCACGTCTCTGGTTAAAACTCTTCAAGATTCCTGGATTCCCGAAGTAAGGGTTATAGACCCCAACGTCTTTCAGGACCAAAGAGGTAACATAAACGAGTTCCTGTTGCTGCTCAGCAGGTTACGAACCCAACTAGTATCTATGAGGATGCAGGTTCCATCCCCAGCCTCACTCAGTGGCTTAACGACTCAGCGTTGCCACAAGCTGCAGCATAGGTCACAGATGTGGCTCGGACCCAGCATTGCTGTGGCTGAATCCGACTCCTAGCCTGGGAACTTCCATGTGCCGCAGGGGCAGCCCTAAAAAGAAAGGGAAGGGAGTTCCTGCCATGGCTCAGCGGTGAACAAATCTGCCTAGGAAGCATGAGGTTTCGGGTTCGATCCCTGGCCTTGCTCAGTGGGTTAAGGATCCGGTGTTGCTGTGAGCTGTGGTGTAGGTTGCAGACGCGGCTCAGATCCCATGTTGCTGTGGCTCTGGCATAGGCTGGTGGCTACGGCTCTGATTCAACCCCTAGCCTGGGAACCTCCATATGCTGCGGGAGCAGCCCTAGAAATGGCAAAAGACCAGAAAAAAAAGAAAAAGAAAGGGAAAAAAAGAGGCAACATAAAGGAAAGAAACATGTGTGTGTGTGTGTGTGTGTGTGTGTGTGTGTGTGTGTTTGTGTGTGTGAGTAATGCCACCTAGAGCTGTCTCCTTCCCACGGTGACATACTTTGTTTGCATATTACGGATGAAGGAATTTTCTCCGCTTCCACAAGGAGATCTGTTTTCTCTCTCACTTTGCATGAAAGAGACAGACCTCTCAGTCTAGCTTTTGTTTTTCTTCTTTTAATAGAGACAGAAGGAAAAGAAATAGTTTACTTTCCTCTTTATTCTCCAACAACAGTGCAAGTATGATGATAAAAGAAAACTGATATTTAGCCACAGTGGGGGACACATAGTTGGGGGGGGGTGCGGTGCAGGACTGGGGCAAGCTGGGACACGGGTACCCCAGCTGAAGAGGACAGCTTTGACTGGACAATCAGTCCCAGGTGGGCCCAGTGTTGTCGAATTTTCTGATTTTTTCCAAGAGAAGCTGGAAATCTGAATGTCTGTTTGGAAGATCTCATAATTAAAAGCTGGGGAATGCATTGGTTTTCTAAAACCTCCAGGCAAGCTGAACGAAGCCCAGATGCAGGCCAGAGGTAGCTTTTGTTTTGTGACCTCTGACCCATCCCATTCCTGCAGTGGCACTGCCCCTTCTCACTCTTAGACCCCCCCCCACCCCAGTCATGGGCGCCCTGGTTTACCTACTTCCATGTCTTTGCATATCCCGTTTCCTCTTCCTCTTTTTTTTTTTTTTTTTTTTTTTTTTTTTACTTTTTAGGACTGCACCTGAGGCACATGGAAGTTTCCAGGCTAAGGGTAGAATCAGAGCTACAGCTGCTGGCCCATACCACAACCACAGCAATGCCAGATCCGAGCCGCATCTGCAACCTACACCCCAGCTCAAGGCAACGCCGGATCCTTAACCCACTGAACAAGGCTGGGGATCAAACCCGCATCCTCATGGACACTATTTAGGTTTGCCTCCACTGCGCCACAATAGGAACTCTGCCTCTTCCTCCTTTTCTACCTGGAAAAACTCTCTCCTCCAAAGCATGAATGTCACCTCCTCGGTGAAGCCTTCCCTGACTTCCCTGGCTCAGCTTATCACTACCTTTCTAGGGCCCCTTGGTACTCTAAACACGATGTTGTGAGCCCACTTTTTATGTGGTTTATTTTAATTTCTGTCTCTCTTAATAGCATGTAAACTTTTTTTTCCCCTTTTTTGGCATATAGAGTTCCTAGGCCAGGGATCAGATGCAAGCCGCAGTTGTGACCTATGCCACAGCTTCAGCAAGGCCAGATCCTTTATTTTTATTTATTTTTTTTATTTATTTATTTTTTTTGCTATTTCTTGGGCCACTCCCACAGCATATGGAGGTTCCCAGACTAGGGGTCCAATCGAAGCCATAGCCACCGGCCTACGCCAGAGCCACAGCAACGCGGGATCCGAGCCGCATCTGCGACCTACACCACAGCTCACGGCGACGCCAGATCGTTAACCCACTGAGCAAGGGCAGGGACCGAACCCGCAACCTCATGGTTCCTAGTCGGATTCGTTCACCACTGAGCCACGACGGGAACTCCCCCCAGATCCTTTAACCGGCAGTGCCCGGCCGAGTACTGAACCTGTGTCCTGCCACTGCAGAGACACCAGCGATCCCGTTACGCCACAGTGGGAACTCCACGTGTGAACTTCTTAAAGGCAAGAATTATGTCTTACTCATCTCTCTGGCGCAGTGGGGCTTGTTGCAGAGTAATCTTCCATGAATATTGGTTGGGTGGATGGGTGGTGGGTGGATAGATGGATATATAGCTTCTTAATGGATAAATGAATATACAAATAAATGGGTTTATAATGCTGGATAGATGGATGGATGGATGGATGGATGGATGAGTGGGTGGATGGATGGATGGATGGATGGACAGTTGAGTGGATGGATGGATGGATGGATGAGTGGGTGGGTGGATGGATGGATGGATGGATGGGCAGATGAGTGGATGGATGGATGGATGGATGGATGGATAGATGGATGGATGGACGGTTGAGTGGATGGATGGATGGATGGATGGATGGATGGATAGATGGATGGATGGACGGACGAATGGATGAGTGGATGGATGGATGGATGGATGGATGGATGGATGGATGGATGGACGGACAGATGGATGAGTGGATGGATGGATGGATGGATGGATGGATGGATGGACAGACGGATGGATGAGTGGATGGATGGATGGACGGATGGATGGATGGACGGATGAGTGGATGGATGGATGGATGGGTGGGTGGATGGGTGGACAGATGGACTGTGTGCCTAGAGGCTCTTCACTGGGACCTTAGGAACAGCTATTAAGATTAATCCAGACATTCTGACTTTAGTTAAGTTCCTCAAACACACCGAGCTCATTCCTTTAGCAGGGACTTTGAACTTGTTCTTTCCCCAGCTCTTTCCATGATTCAGGCTTCAACTCAGATAAAACCTTCTTAGCAAAGCCTTTCTCTCAACCATCCCCAACATAAGAACCACAACCGAGTCAATAATTACTACACCGTGGTGTTTGTTAGTAATTCTCATTGTCTAAAATTGCTTTGCCTATATTTCTGTTTAGCTGTATAGTTTATGCCTCCCCTTCACCTCCATTAGAAACCTTCATGAAGGCACTGCTCTAGATTTATGCCTACTGTTGTGTCTGGGACATTGTAGATGCTGAAAAAATATGGGGAAAAAATGAATGAACTGATTGCTGAGGGAGGAAATAATCAATTAAATGAATGAGCAGAACCCACTGCTTCAGAGATTTTTATTGGCCTTTGTGGCGAAACAAAACACAGACCAACACTGGAAATAAGAAATCTTTTGTCCTTATGAAGATTTCCCCTAAGAAAGGGCGTGGAGAAAAGGGAACTCTCCTACGCCGATGGTGGGAATGTAAATTGGTACAACCACTCTGGAGAACAGCATGGAGGTTTCTCAGAAAACTGAATATACAACTACCATGTGATCCATCAATCCCACTCCTGGGCATAAATCTGGACAAAACTACAATTCACAAGGACACATGCACCCGCATGTTCATTGCAGCACTACTCACAATAGCCAAGACATGGAAACAATCTAAATGCCCAATGACAGATGAATGGCTTAAGATGTGGTACATGGCTTAAGATGAATAGTATACAGTGGAATACTATTCAGCCATAAAAAAGAAAGAAATTATGCCATTTGCAGCAACATGGATAAAACTAGAGGTTATTTGATTAAGTGAAGTAACTCAGAAAGAGAAAGACAAATACCATATAATATCACTTCTATGAGGAATCTAAAACATAGCACACAGGAACCTATCTACAAAACAGAAATAGACTCAGACATAGAGAACAGACTTGTGGTTGCCAAGGGGGAGCAGGGGGAGTGGGATGGACTGGGAGTCTGGGGTTCGTAGATGCAAACTATTCCATTGAGAATGGATCAGGAGTTTAGCATTAGCAGATACAAACTATTCCATTTAGAATGCAGTCTTGCTGTACAGCACAGGGAACTATATCCAGTCTTTTGGGACAGACCATAGGAAAGATAATATAACAAAAGGAATGTGTATGTATATACATATATATATATATATATATATATGACTGGCTCACTTTGCTGCACAGCATAAATTGGCACAACACTGTCAATCAACTGTACTTTAAAAAAAAAGTGACGTTAAAAAAAAAGAAAAGATTTCCTCTAGGAAGTCATATGTTACAGCTGTTAAGAGCCTTTGGTTCACACCCAGACAGACCTGCATTTGAGACCAGGACTTGGTCACCTATCATCCCTAAGTGACTGGGAAAAGCACTTAACTTGCTAAACCTCAGTTTCCCGTCGTGGCTCAGTGATTAACGATTCCGACTAGGAACCATGAGGTTGCGGGTTCGATCCCTGGCCTCGCTCAGTGGGTGAAGGATCCGGCGTTGCCGTGAGCTGTGGTGTAGGTTGCAGATGCGGCTCGGATCTCGTGTTGCTGTGGCTGTGGTAGAGACTGGCAGCTGTAGCTCCGATTCAATCCCTAGCCTGGGAACCTCCATATGGCGCAGGTGTGGCCCTAAAAAAAGACCAAAAAAAAAAAAAACCCCTCCCCCCAAAAAATAAATAAATAAGAACAACACACTCAGAAAGTACCTGTGAAGACAGGATCATCACACGTGAAAAGCACAGACCCCAAAGTCAGCCATAAACTAAATATCCAACCAGAGGGCATCAGTGGGGAACCATGAGGCCAGGGCTGCTTGCTGATCACTAATGAGACCCAGCCTGTCAAACAAAGTTATCAACACACCGGACTCCTTCCCAGGAGCTTAGCCAGCCGGCAGCTCCGTGAGAGCCTGTTGGGCTGGGCAAATGCCATCAGTGATGCCTCACACGGCTGTAGTGTTCACTCAGCGTGGGAGGAAGATTCAAGGTTTCTCCTCACTGCAGCCAAGGTGGGAGGGTGCCCCCACCCAGTGCCAGCCTGATCCGAAGTGACCCGTGCCAGGACAGCACTTGTGTCTGGGCTCCTCCTGGCAGCGCCATTCACAGAGGGACATTTCTCCCGAGTCCCATGTCCTCGGAGGTCAGGCCATCACATAAGCGAATCTCTTTGCAGGCCCAGCATATGTCAACATGGTCTTTCGCTCAGAAAACTCATAAAGAGGCTTGTCGGCTGCAATCCGACACTCCCTCTATAATACCGTCAGTCTAATTGTTTCCAGAAGCAAACAATTAAACAGTTTATGAGAAAAACTCAATCTGTAATTGTGGGGCCCCCCGCACAGCTGCTTCCCAAGAAGGCAGTTGGAGAGGAGCGGGTACAGATATCAAAATACAGTCTGGATTGAGCAATATGGCACCGAAATGCATCACAGCAGACCTATCGGGGAAATAAGCAGCCTTCAAGTGTATTTGGGGAAGACAAATACTCGATACTTCATTTAATGTATGGTTTGCAGTTAGTGGTTCATCTAAGACAATGAAAAGAGCACCATCTTTCACGTGGCTATTGAGGAAATGCAGAATTGATCAGGAGAATGATGGAGGGTTTTTAAAGAGCCCAATTCCCAAGCCAGCAATGCCCTTTGTTGCTCTTTTTTTTTTTTCCTCCTTCTTTTAAATCTGCCTGCAATCCATTCCGACAAATCCTTTTATCACGTTGATTTCCTCTCCTCATTATAACCAAGGTGATTAATTGCTAAAGTTTTCCCTCCTTCTTGCCCAAACGCTGAGATCTCATTTTTCATGGGCAGAAGGGCCTGTCTTCTGTCCAAGAACACATACCTATACCCCCCCACACACACCCCATCCCCGCAAAGCATCTCTATTTTACGTCTCCAGGTTATTAATGATAGATTTCGATTGGCCCGTTTGGCTGGCCACGTTCAGATGTGAAATATACCTAGAGCGGGCTGCGCAAGGCTGGCGGGGAGCCCAACACCTTGATGGGATAATGAGTCGGCATAATTAGTGACAGTGACCCTCAGAGTCTTTCCTGAAGGTCCTCCTTCCGTGACATATTTATTCACAGAGTTCAAGGAACGCTGAGAACCCTCTCTGGTCCCATCTCCACCTGGATGTCCCAAGCCGAATCATTCCCGGGTTTCAGAGCTTCCCGACAGCCCCAGCTTTAATGGGAGGATAAAAAAGAAAATACAAATAAATGGAAGCCGTGGAGCAGATGTGAAACTTACGCATCACAGAAACACAGTGGGAAAGCCTTTTGTTTTTTTTAAACAATCGAATGCCTAACAATTTAGGGACCTCCTTTTATCCATCGCAAGCTGAGATCACTACCCACAGCAGCCGACCAGCCTCTTCTCCCACTTAACCTTCCAGCAAACAGTCTAATTCTCTTCCCACAAGTACCACCACTGTGTGTAAACCAAATAGCACCGGAAAACCTGAAAGGCAATTAGACTTAAATCTAGTTCTGTTTACTCCCCACCAGTTCATTTTTTTTTCCCCCCACGAAGATGCTGGTAACAAATACAGGATTCCTGTGTAGCACAGTGTGAAGCAAAATGAAACACAGGTCTGTTCACCCTCTTCGGCTCACTGATGACATTTCCAACTCCTGAAAAGGGACCCTAAACACAGATCACTAACAAAACCCCAGAGTGCTTTGTAATTCTTTCTATGTCCGTCTGACATAATCGGCATCGCTCCGGCACTCACAGAGCTTCGTGCCTTGCTGTGTGTAACGTTCCCTGACATTCTGCGAGTCACAGGATAAGAATCTGCAGTTCAGTCCCTGCCACCCACTGCCTCTCCCCAGGGATGGCCACACTGAAAGGGCATGTCCATCCATGACTGGAGAGTCAGGAGGAGAAATGAATGGAGCCAGGTATATATGCCCATGAGCGAACAGGCATCAACCTGCATCCCCACACACTTTCAGGGAGAGGAAGAGAAAAAAAAATCTCTTCGGAAGTGGACAGAGGAGGGATGGCAAAGAGCCATTTCAAACTGGGCTCTGGCCAGGACCCACACGGCACCCTCCTGTCCAGTCGCCGGTCTCAGCAGGTGCAGACACCGGGGGCGTGTGGTTTTCAGCATCCTCCATCAATTCTCCACGTCTCCGTGAGGACAGCGAGTGGCAGCTTCTTGGCTCCTCTTCGGCGGCCCTCGCACCACACCACAGGGACTCCCTGCAAATTAACATTCCTTTCCTCCTGCCTGCCCTGCCCTCAAGTTTTCAAACATCACAACCATCTAAATGAAATAATGAGAGAGACTCATTCTAATGCTGTGGAGGGAACTGTTTTATTGCTAAGGCAGCAAAGAGAACTAATTGAATCCACTGGAAAGAAAGCATTTGAAGGGAAAAGGAGAGTCAAGGAATAGGATGGAAGGATGGAGACCAAAGAGGCTGATTCTGATTCTGCACGTGCTGATATTACACGCACGCACACACACACACACACACACACACACAGAGGCAAGGAAGGTAAATAAGAACCTGAATATTCATGAGAGAGAAACTGTGTACATGTGATTGCAAAGAGCTGCCAAGATGGCAACACCCCTGAGGGCTGAGCTCACCCTACTGAGGACATTCCTCAAGGCAATACATTCTCTGAGCTTTCCAAGAGCTACATCGTATTAGTTGGTGCAAGGAACAGGGGTCTCCATCCAGACACAGAGGTAGCATGTGTGATGGCTATAAAACAGGGCTGCAAAGTCCAGCACACTCGTTCCATGGAAAATGGAAATTGAATGGAAGTCTACACCCCACCCCACCCCATCCCGCCCTTGAATCCATCACCTTTGGCCCCTAGAGTATAAAGTGATGCCATGTGACTTTCAAGGCTAGGTCATTAAAGACCATGAGGCTTCTAGCTTCATCCCAAGGATGCTCTCTCTGGGGGCCCTGAGCTGCAAGGTGGGGTCACCATACTGTGAGGAAGCCCAAGCCATACAGAGGCAGTCTAATCAACCACCCCCGCCATACCCAGCCTTTGCAACATACCAGCCCAGACCCAAGACATAGGAATTTAAGAAGCCTCCAGGGGATTCCAGCACCAAGCTATTTGGGTTCTCCCAGCTGAGGTCCCAAGAGCAGAAACAAACCAGCTTGGCTGGGCCCTGTTCTATTCCTGCCCCACAGAATTCATGAGCCTAGAAAAATGCTTATTGTTGCATGGTACAAAATGTGGGGATTTAGTTATGCCACAAGAGCAAACCAGAACGGGTTTGCTTCTTCAGAAAATAACCAATGTCTACCTTACTAACCTTAACTTCAGCATCTGGAAAATGGACCTAAGACAAATAATATCTACCTCACAGAGCTTTTTAAAGAGCTACCAAAATATAGTACTACTAACTATAAACTATCAACATTTGTTTAGAGCTTCTTGTGTTTCCGGGTCCATGTGACATAATTGAATTCTAGCAACAACCTCATGAGGTACCAAGCTGTGATTATCCCTTTTAAAAATGGGAAACTGGGAGTTTTCCAGCTTAGCAGCATCTCTGCAGTGCCAGGATGCAGGTTCAATCTCCACCTGGCACAGGGTGAACGGATCTGGCGGTGCTCAGATCTGATCTCTGGCTCAGCGTCTCCATATGCCTTGAGGCAGCCAAAAAAGAACAGAAAAATGAGAAACTGAGGCACAGAAAGACTAACAACTTGCCAAAACTCACACAGTAGGAGGCAGAATGTGAATTCAAAACCAATGAAATCCTGCTCCAACGTCTCACCCACTCTAAAAATTCACTTATTAGACATAGAAGACAGTGCCTGAGACACATTTAAGCTTAAGTGATGTTTTACGGTTGTAATTATTATTGTTATTGCTGTCATCCTTGCTTAAGAATCTGATCATTAACAGACACGGACTTGCTTGGGAAATAGCAAAATGGGTCTTTTCCTCCTTCTCCTGTGTTTGCATCTACAGATGAACCTCGCAGTGGCTCGTCCACTCTCTATAATCCCCTCGGAAAATGGGCAGACTATTCATATTGTACATTTCATATGCCAAAAAGATTTCAATTTCATGCTGTACTGAACCTTAAACACCCCCCCTTTAATCCTGTTTTTATTCTAAACCGGTAGAAAAACTTTAATATTTCCTAATGGAGTGTACATTTATTCATTCCTACCAATCTAATGGCAATTTATGGGAAGTCAGGCAATAGCCAGTGAGATAAGCTTGAAGCTTTGGTTCCAAAAGTTCAATCAGTTAACCTAGGACAGCAATCACTTCCCCAGAATGAATAATGATGTGGAATAATATTTGGATGGAGATAAACCCTTTTTGCATAGAAAATTGCATTATCATGTGCAGGATCTCAGCTGGATATGTAAGTTTACCAATAAGGATATTGCTTCATGCATTTTTATCATGGAGCTTTTTGATTCTGAGATTTCCAGAGGATTCTGCATTGAGAGAGGAATCCCTAATGTCTGTATAATGTGTGATGCTCTCTGAGCTGTAGACGCGAGGGTGGAAAGGCAGAAGCTGGGCTCTGCAGCTTTTGAAAAGCTGCCACCACACTTTCCCAGGGGTTCTTCATTCCACTTAGCAAGGGGGGGAAAGCTAACAATGCACCGAGAGACTGAGTTCTTTAAAGAAATGGCGTTGAAAATAACCATCATGTCAATTTCAGCTAATGGGGCACAGTGTGGGCTCATTTTAAAGCGAGGAGGAGTGGCATGCGGCCATATGTAGGCATGCCCATCTGAGCACAGCCGGGGTCCTCTGGGGAGAACTCAACACATCTCTCCCACCGACTGAGAGCTGAATCTCCCACTGACCAGATCCCAGACAACCATTAAGGAAGTATAATTATAAACGAAATTAGTGAGAAAGTAGCTGACGCTTTTTTTTTTTTTATCCCCCCACTGGCACTTCAAAGACTCCTACTGGCATGAAAGAGAGACTTAATTCCCGAATCCCCATAACTTGCCTTTCACAGGTGCAACTGCTAGAACATTAAGATGCAGACACCTGCCTGCCAGCTGACACGTTTATCCGGGAGCACCCTTTCCAACTCAGGAGCAAGCTAGCTAGGAAAAGTCCTCTTTCCTCTCATCCCTCCTCGTATTATTCAGCTGGCTCAAGCAAGATTCCAACTAGGAATAACCTATGATGCTGGGTCTCCACTGAGAAGATGCCCATGCTTAGACATCTGAAAGAAGCTGGAGAGTTCCACGAGAGTTTTTTTGGTGCCCCCTGGAAGAAAAAGGTAGTGGCTAAGAGCACAGAAATTGGCATCAGGAAGACCCGGGTTTGAGTTGTCACTCATTTCTTCTTCTCCGTGCCTCCGTTCCCCAACTCCGTAAAAGAGAAGGAAAAATGACATCTACCTGAGAAGCATTGTGAGGATTCGATGGGGAAATGCAATACCCGGGGCTGCTGAGTTACCTGCTATGTTTTGATTCTGAAGGATTGATATGCTGCACCAAGACCGAGGGTCCTGTCCTGCCTCATGTCCTGCATAGAGACAAACCACATACTTTGACCTGGAGAAGGCAGCGAAGGCTCAGCGTGGGGATGGGTGCTATCCACAGGCATGGTGCTGAAATGAGCCTTCGCTCTACCTTTAGAACTAGCACTCCCAGCTACCTCTGACTGTCAGGTCCACGGCCCCTAATTGGCCAGAATTCAATGGAAAGAGGAGTTACACGAGTATCAAGGAATAATGCCAAGGGTCTTTTTCCATGTCAGATATAAGTTTCTCTCACTTCTTTCCGATTATTTGTGATAGTTCATGTCAACTTTCGCCTCACAGCTGGATGCCCTCCTTGCTTGCTCCACACCTCAAGCTTTGATCGCTTGCAACTCTTCCTTCCTCTTCAAACACTTCCCATCACATCTCCATGCTTTTGGTACATGCTGACTGCTTTATTCATGATGCTCTAGCAAATCTCCTTCAAGGTCCAGATGTCAACTTTTTCAAGTCATTCTCCCAACCTCCTCGGCCGTCTTCCTTTGCTACCCTGTAGCACTTTTACACCAAATTACAGCGCTTGTGACACCATCTTTTGTTCAATTAATCACTTGAAAATATTTTTCAACTACCGCCACCAAACCAGATACGACCATAGGCCCCAGGAATTCAGTGATGGGCAAAGAAACAGCACTGCCCTTAAGAAGCTCACAGTCTAACCAACATCAAATGCTATCACTTACATGTGGAATCTAAAAAAAGGACACAGTGAACTTCTTTGCAGAACAGATACTGACTCACAGACTGAAAAACTTGTGGTTTCCAAAGGAGACAGGTAGGGGAGTGGAGGGGTGCGTGGAGGGTTTGGGATGGGAAGGCTATAAAATTTGGCTGTGATGACTGCTGTACACCTATAAATGTAATACAATTCATTGAGTAATAAAAAAATTAAATTAAATTAAAAACAAAAAAATCAAACAAAAGAAGCGCACAGTCTAAGGGAGCAGGGCTTAGAGTTGAGCTTAGAATCCACAGCGAAGTCCATGGAGCAATGCCGCATAGAGAACAAACATCTGATGCATGAAAAGAGGAATGGAGAAGGCTTCCCAGTGGAAGTAAAATCTATATGAAGCTAGAGATGACTTCATCAAGTGACAATGATGGGGAAAAGCTATATGCAGTGGGCATTTGTGTTTCCATAGTCAAACACGACATCTGACAAACGGTCTCATGATACTATAGACACCAGACCAAGAAAAGTAGAGCCAAATGAAACAAGAAGCCAGAGCTTATATTTCTGGAAATCATGTCGATTAGTGAATCTCAAATTTTAATGGTACACAAATGATGCTGTACTATATAGTCCTTTTCATATAAAATTCTAGACAAGGCAAAAATAAACTGACATAAAGCATACTTCTTGGAAGGGGACAGGGAAAGGAAACAAGGAAACTTTGGCGGCCATGGAAATGTTCTTACCTTGAAGGTACATACATGACTGTATATATGCATCAAAACCCGTCAACTTAACCCTGAAATTTTTTGTAAATTTTATTGAATGTAAGCTATACTTCAATAAAATTGATTTTAAGGGGGTGATGAAATATTTAGTGTGTATACAAATATAGGACATAGCCCAGGATTCTGCATCTTTAATAAGCATCTCTAGCAAATTGGATGCAGTCTGAGAACAACCACTTCAGAAATGCTGATGGGGCGATCATCTACTCAGAGTCATATCCAGGAAGAGCTCAAGTTGTGCAACACAGGATCCAACGCTTGACCTTGTTTAAAATGTCATCGTATCGGTGGCCACCATATCTGTGGCCACTTCTGCCAGTTGCCCAACCCACCATTTAATCTTTCTTCCATCTGTAGCAATATACCACTTATGTTTATCGGGTACCTAGTTCCCTAGCCAAACGACTTTATGTACCAGCCTCTCTTGCAACTATATATGGCCATGCAATTATGTCCTGGCCAATGAGAAGTGTCTTTCAGGATTTCCAGGAAAATTCCTATTAAAGGAAGAAATGTGTTCTCCTTTTGCTCTTTTTTTTTTTCCCCACTTGAAATATGAACACAATGGCTGGAGTCCTAGCAGCTATCTTGAACCCTGAGGCAACATATGCAAGATAAGGAAACACCTTTTAAAAGGTGCCCGAGTCCCTGGTAAGCCATGGAGGATTTATAGACTATGTTAAAGAAGCTCAACTCTGAAATACTTTTATGTTGAAGAGAAAAACTTCTGTCTTATTTTAAGTCACTGTCATTTGGGTGTTTCTACTATATGTAGTGGAACCTAATTCTAACTTATACATATAGTATATGAATTCTGTATTTCACACCAAGCTGGTTTCATTGTCCAGTATCCTGGGTGACAGAATCAAACTTCAGATAAATTTCTAGACCCACTGAAAAATGCAACAATAAAAGATACCTAGGGTGTGGAGAAAAAGGAACCCCCCTACACTACTGGTGGGAATGTAAACTGGTGGATCCACTATAGAGATCAGTATGGAGGTTCCCTAAAAAACTAAAAATATATTACCCTGTGATCCTACAATCCCACTCCTGGGCATATATTCAGAGAAAAAAAAAAACTGCAATTAAAAAAGATACATGCACCCCAGTGTTCACAGCCGCACTATTTACAATATTCAAGACATGGAAGCAACCTAAATGTCCACTGACAGATGAATGGATAAAGAAGATTACATATCTATATATAATGGAATATTACTCAGCCATAAAAAATAAACTGATGCCATGAGCAGCAACATGGGTGCTAGAGATTATCATATAAAGATAACCTAGAGATTATCATATAAAGTGAAGTCAGACAGAAAAAGATAAATATCATGCTACCACAGATATGGACTGTAAAAAAAATGATACAAATAAGCTTATTTACAAAAACAAAAACAGACTCACTGACATAGAAAACAAGCTTATGGTTACCAAAGGGGAGTGGTAAACTAGGAGTTTGGGATTAGCAGATAAAAACTACCATATATAAAATAGATAAATGACAAGGATCTACTGTATAGCACAGGGAACTATATTTGATAACTTTTCCTATAATGGAAAAGAATCTGAAAAAGAATACACACACACACTCACACACACACACACACACACAAACATAGGTGAATCACTTTGCTTTATATCTAAAATGAACGCAACATTGTAAATTCACCATACTTCATTTAAAAATGGTTAAAAACTATCTGGTCAAATGGAAACAACCCAAATGTCCATCAACAGATGATTGGATTCGGAAGATGTGGTATATATACACAATGGAATACTACTCAGCCATAAAAAAGAATGACATAATGCCATTTGCAGCTGCATGGATGGAACTAGAGAATCTCATACTGAGTGAAATGAGTCAGAAAGACAAAGACAAATACCATATGATATCACTTATAACTGGAATCTAATATCCAGCACAAATGAACATCTCCACAGAAAAAAAAATCATGGACTTGGAAAATAGACTTGTGGCTGCCCGATGGGAGGGGGAGGGAATGGGAGGGATCAGGAGCTCGGGGTTATCAGATACAACTTAGAATAGATTTACAAGGAGATTCTGCTGAGTAGCATTGAGAACTATGTCTGGATACTCATATTGCAACAGAACAAAGGGTGGGGGAGAAAAAATGTATACATGTAAGGATAACTTGATCCCCACGCTGTACAGTGGGAAAAAATAAAAAATAAAAAAAAGAGAGAAAAAAAAAACTATCTGGTCAAAATTGTGACACATGGAAGAGTCTATTTAGAGTCTTAGCTGAGCATAGGTCTCAGTTTTAGTCAACCCTGTGATGTAGATAACTTTAAAAGATGAATTCATTATCAGATCACATTAAAAGAAGCAGAATACAAAGAACAAAGAGAATGAACTTCTAGTGGGCTCTTTAGACAATAGATGGGATACTGAA
This sequence comes from Sus scrofa, assembly GCF_054392235.1. NCBI lineage: Eukaryota > Metazoa > Chordata > Mammalia > Artiodactyla > Suidae > Sus > Sus scrofa. The sequence continues at coordinate 20,855,435 of NC_139385.1, forward strand.
TTTACTTCCCGACACTTCGTTTGAAGAAGAATGTAGATGAAATTGAGGGGAATCCAGAATGGAATCCAGAAAGTGATCTAAGACCTAGAAAATGTCAACCTGAGAATCTGGAGAAGGGACTACTGGGAGGGGATGCTACAGCCGATGGGAAATACCTGCAAAGCCATCATGTTCTAGAACAATAAGACTCACGCCCCGTAGCTGTAGAAGAAGCCTGGAGAACGGAATTGTGAGTCAAAGGAAATCAGTGTAAGACCTAGCAAATTAAAAAAAAAAAGAGAGAGAGAGAGAGAGAGCTGCTTTCCAAAATATTGACTTCTCTGATATGCTGATTGATTAATTGATTTACACCTCACCTTGTGCCCAAAATAAGTATCTAACATTTTAAAGTGATTACGTGATAACACTATTCCGAACGCTTTATATGTATAATTCATTTGATTCACACAACACTCTTAAGTAGTTACTATTATTATCCCTATTTTTATGGATGAGCAAACTGAGAAAGGAAGGTGAAAAACTTGCCCAAGGTCACACAGATAAGAGGGTGGGTGATAAGCCCAGGTTCAAAGGCAAGTGTTCTGAACCTCAGAGTCCACAGGTGCATCACCGAACAGCCCCAGCACCTCCCTCCTCCCCGAAAACAGGGCTTCCTATGACTGTCCCGTTACTGGAGCAGATCAGAATAGTTCGTTCTGGAATGTTCCGGTGGCACCTGGGACCTCTGATACCTTTGATGACTTGGGACTTTGGAGAAGCTCGGTGGGATTCTGGTTTCATGGAAGGGTTGGGATGCTGGACTGACAACATGTAGACTCTGAGGGGAATGTCACCCAGCTGGAAGGTGGTTCGAGAAAAGCCTTAGACATCAGAGGCACGCATCTGTCAGAAAAGTTAAGGCTGGAGAGAAAGAACTGGAAATCACCCTTTGGATACGTGACAAAGGAAGCCACAAAGCAGTCACATCTGATAAGGAGGAAAGCAGAAACCAAAGAAAGAAGATACTTGGGCTCAAACTGTGCACCACGCACTGCACCCGGAGAGCTTAAAAAGGAGCTGATGGTGGCTAAGCATGAAAAGAGCTTCATTCTCCAGAAGACCGTACGAGAGTCTTTCAAGGAGTGCCTGTTGCAGCTCAGTAGTAATGAACCTCCCTAGTAATCATGAGGACCCAGGTTCGATCCCCGGCCCCACTCAGTGGGTTAAGGATCCGGCATTGCCATGAGCTGCGCAGCACAGGTCACAGATGCAACTTGGATCCTGCATTGCTGTGGCTGTGGTATAGACCAGCAGCTGAAGCTCCGATTGGACCCTTAGCCTAAGAACTTCTATATGCTGCAGGTGTGGCCCTAAAAAGACAAAAAAAAAAAAAAAAAAGAGAGAGAGAGAGAGTCTTTCAAGAGGCCGAATGATTGAGAAGTGTGAGACCTCTGTTACTTTGCCCAGAATCCATTCCCCCTCTTTCTTCCAACAGCACCCCATTTCCTTCTGGGAACCAGCCCTCTGTGTCATGTTTTCCTGGTGTAACTGACCCCAGTCCCTGGGGAATCCAAGGCTGCCTGTCTTTCAAACCTGGCCAATAAGCATCGCCTCTTGCCCTGATCATCGCAGTTGGTTTAGGGTGAACAGAAGACCCAAGCAGACCCAACGAGAACCGACACTGAAACTTTTGGTGGAATTATTAGGAAAGATACTTTCTCTTTACTTCCCAGGGTACCTAAGCCTGTGAGATGAACGCATGGAGCTCCAAGGACCATCTCTGCCACTATAGAGAGAGGCTGCCCATCAATGAACCACCGTGAAAGAAAGTACAGCCAAGGGATTGGTTGCGGGGGAGGGAGCATTTGCACCGCCAGATCTTGCTGTTTGAATAGTTACCTATACCCCCTGGATTTTTCAGTTATGTGAGCAAATAAATTCTCCTTTGCAGTTGGTCCCTGTCGCTCGCCACTGAAAATGATGGCTGATATTTCACCACTATATTTCAGAGTCCACTCTCATCGTGAACTCATGCCTCTTCACTACATCATAAATTCCTAGAGAGCAAGAAAAACGCTTTCCCGGAGTTCCCGTCGTGGCTCAGCAGAAACGCATCTGACTGGTATCCCTGAGGACGCAGGTTCGATCCCTGGCCTTGCTCAGTGGGTGAAGGATCCAGCGTTGCCATGAGCCATGCTGTAGGTCACAGACTCAGCTTGGATCTGGTGCGGCTGTGGCTGTGGTGTAGGCCGGTGGCTACAGCTCCAATTTGACCCCTAGCCTGGGAACCTCCATATGCTGCGGGAGCATCCCTAAAAAGATTTTTTTAAAAAAAGGAAAAGTGCTTCCCTATATGGCAGCCCCTGGCACCAAGCCAGGCACCTTCTTGATAGAAAGAAACCTCACTGAATTTGAATCATCTAAGTGAAATGATACAGGTAAGGGGGGTTTATAAGCCGCAGAGCACGTGTTACTATTGTTTCAAAGAAAGATGATGTAAGCGCCTCTGTTTGTTTTGAAAACTTACTGAATCTGAAGTTCGATCAAGGTCACTGAGAAGAAGAACCCTCAAAGTCCTTTGCTCAGCTACATACCAACCCTACCAATCTGGCCCATTGCCATTTCTCTCCCCCTCTCCGCTCCTCTTTCTCCAATACATCCTTTTAGGAAATGCAGTGCTAGTGCTTAAAATCAAATCTTGGCAAGGTAAATGCTTTCCTTTATACAGAAACAAAACAAAACAAAAAAGACTGAGGAGTACATCATTTAAAGTAATAAAAAAAAAAAACAATTTATGCTCCATCTCTGATGTTCACATGCAAAATGGGATGGAAAAGTGTCTGTGTATAATGAATTTTGCAACATTTGCTAAAGTCCTGCATGAGAAGGAAAGAAGACAAATGATTCAAAAATAGCAATCTCTTCAATTCAAAGACTTTTCGCAAAAGTACACACACACACAGACACACGCACAGACACAAACTGTATGGCATAATCAAAAATGTAATAGTGACAGATTCTAGACAGGAACTAAAAATCTATGATAGGCTCAGTAATGAGAAACTCTCACCATATCCTTCACCTATATTTACTCATATATTCTTTCTTTCCCTTGATCTTAGCAAACAGAGATTAAAAAAATAAATAATGGGGGGAGGAGGACACTCTATCCACGATAGCAATTGAGAACATGGGTTTGAGGAGTTCCCTGGTGGCTCAGTGGGTTAAGGGCCCCGTACTGTTACTGCTCTGACTCTGGTTACCGCTATGGTCCAGGTTCGACCCCTGGCCCAGGAACTTCCTCTTGCCATGGGTGTGGCCAAAAACAAAAAACAAACAAGAACATGGGTTTTGGCGGGCAGGGAATCGGAGAGTCTCTGGCTCTCACACTGTGTAACCTTGGACAAGTCATCCAACCTCTGTAAGTCTCAATTTTCTCATCTATATAAGGGATGACGTAGTCACAGGTTGTTGGGATCGAGTGAGAACATGGCATGGAAAGTGCTTGCCACCAAGGAGTGATCCTTCTTATGTGATCTTTTCATCTGGCGCAGTTGATTGACTTCTTTTTTTTTTTTTTTTTTTTGGTCTTTTCAGGGCCTCTCCCCAGCATATGGAAATTCCCAGGCTAGGGGGTGACTTGGAGTGGCAGCTGCCAACCTACACCACAGCCCCACACCGAATCCAAGCCAAAACTGTAACCTATACCACAGTTCATTGCAAAGCTGGATCCCTAACCCACTGATCGAGGCCAGGTATCAAACCCGCATCCTCACGGATACAAGTCAGGTTTGTTACCGCCAAGCCAGGACGGGAACTCCACCTGCTGTAGTGTAAATCAGCCACCACGAGATCAAGATTCCTCTACATGAAGGAAATCCGCAACCCAAATATCTGGTTGCCAATCGCAGCTCTGCTTAGAACTAACTGTTTGTGCCCACTGTGACCAGGTTAATTGAACACCCAAAAAAGGAGTCACTTGGAACCTAAGATCGTTGAGACTCATTCCATCTAAGAGACCGGACCTATTCAGAGCAGCCCAATATTTACATTAAGGGAACGGGCAGAAACGCATCCTGGGCTTAGAGGAGGCACCCTGAGCACTGGTTAAATGTATCACCTAAGTCTCCTCTCTCTCCTTCTGGAGGAAGCTCTGAAGAGGTGCCAATTTTTTTTTTTTTTCTTTTCAGGGCCGCACCCACAGCATATGGCAGTTCCCATCCCAGGTTAAGGGGTCGAATCGGAGCCGTAGCTGCTGGCCTACAAAATAACCACAGCAACTCAGGATCTGAGCCTCATCTGCAATCTACCACCATAGCCCACAGCAACACCAGATCCCTGCCCCCCTGAGCCAGGGATCAAAGCCACATCCTCATGGATACTAGTCAGATTCCTTTCCGCTGAGCCACAGCGGGAACTCCCAGGTGCCAATACTGGGATCACTTCAACCGCAGGAAGATGTCAATGCCGGAAGAGCAGCGCTCCCCTCACAATCAAAAGGCGTGTGGAGTTCCCGTCGTGGCACAGTGGTTAACGAATCTGACTAGGAACCATGAGGTCGCAGGTTCGATCCCTGGCCTCGCTCAGTGGGTTAAGGATCTGGCGTTGCCATGAGCTGTGGTGAAGGTTGCAGAGGCGGCTCGGATCCCACATTGCTGTGGCTCTGGCGTAGGCTGGTGGCTACAGCTCCAATTAGACTCCTAGCCTAGGAACCTCCACATGCCATGGGAGTGGCCCTAGAAAAGGCAAAAAGACAAAGAAAAAGAAGAAAAAAAAAAAAAAAAAAGGCATGTGATCTCACGCTTGGAATCTCAAAGAAAGCTTAAGCGGAAAGGACATCTTTCAATAACCACTTCATAATCCTCCCCACGTCTTGCCATCCCAAACAGACAGAGATGTCCAGGGAGCCTTGCCCGAGAAAGTGCTTTGCAAGAAACAATCAGCTTAAGACATCACCCATCCAATTCACTCTGACACTGATGAGCCATGACACGGTTCCTGAGGAATGGCAGACAGTCACCACGACAGCCAACTAACTCTTTGGGAGTCTTCTTTTGAGGTGCTTGTTCTATTTTTGGTTTTCGCTTTTTTTTTTTTTTTTTTTTTTAAGTGTGTCATTCTCTAAAGAGAAGACAGGGAAAGCGGGCAGGTTACAAATAGCTGCCTATCTGATTGGAGGCTGGAGACAATTAGCAGCCAATTCTGAGTCTTTGTTTGTTCACTTGTTCAATCCATATTTCAGTGTGAGGTTCTGTTCTGGATGCTGAGGATAGAGCAGTAAACAAAATAGGCGTGATCCTGGGAGTTCCTGTGGTGGCTCAGGGGAAACGAATTCAACCAGAAACCATGAGGTTGCGGGTTTGATCCTTGGTCTCGCTCGGCGGGGTAAGCATCCAGTGTTGCCCTGAGCTGTGGTGTAGGTCACAGATGTGGCTTGGATCTGGCGTTGCTGTGGGTGTGGCATAAGCCAGCAGCAACAGCTCCGATGAGACCCCCTAGCCTGGGAACCTCCACATGTTGCGGGTGCAGCCCTAAAAAGAAAAAGAAAAAAAAATAGGCATGATCCTTGCTCTTGTGGAATGTCTACACTGGTGGAAAGACACAAACAATAAATAATAAAGTAATTATGCAGCTATCAGCCAGGGTGCATCTATTTTCAATTATATGTGGAATCTAAAAAATAAAATGAACGAATATAACAAAACAGAAACAGGGAGTTCCCATCATGGCTCAGTGGGTAACGAATCCAACTAGGAACCATGAGGTTGCAGGTTCGATCCCTGACCTCACTCAGTGAGTTAAGGATCCAGCATTGCCATGAGCTATGATGTAGATCACAGATGCGGCTCGGATCCCATGTTGCTGTGGCTGTGGTGTAGGCCAGCGGCTACAGCTCTGATGAGACCCCTAGCCTGGGAACCTCCATCTGCCGCGGGTGTGGCCCTGGAAAAGACAAAAAAAAAAAAAAAAAAAAAAAAAGGCAGAAACAGACTCACAGATACAGAGAACAAACTAGCAGTTGCCAGAGGAGAGAAGCTTGGTGTGGGGGGGGGGGGTGGAAGCAATATAGGGGAAGGGGATTAAGAGATACAAACTACTAGGTATAAAATAAATAAATAAATAAGCCAGCAATGGAGTTCCCCAGTGGTGCAGTGGATTAAGGATCTGGTATTGCCAGTCGCTCATGCTGCTGATATGGCATGGGTTTGATCCCTAGCCCAGAAACTTCCACATGCCTGGGATGCAGCCAAAAACAAATAAATTATTTAAATAAATTACAAAGAGGTAATGTATAGCACAGAGCATATAGCCCGCCTTAAATGGAGTACCGTCTATAAATATATCAACTCCCTATACTGTACACCTGAAACTAATGCAGTACTTACTGTAAGTCAATTGAACTACAATGAACATAATGATAACATTCAGATAAACAAGATAACCTCAGGCAGGGACAAGCGCTTCAATGGGAATAAACCAAGCCATTGGACAGAAAGTGACTCGGGCTAGAGGCAGCGGGGCTGCAGCCTATATGCAGGCAGGTTGTGCTCTGAACACTTCTAGAGCACACCATTCACACAAGAATGAGTAACAAGGGACAGACAGCCACAAAGTCCAGGGCAAAAGCCACTGATGTCAGGTTTGCTTAAAGGGAGTACTATCGGCATTGGGTGGGGAATTGTTTTTCTTTTTTTTTTTTTTGTCTTTTTGTCATTTCTTGGGCCGCTCCTGAAGCATGTGGAGGTTCCCAGGCTAGGGGTCGAATGGGAGCTGCAGCCGCCAGCCTACGCCAGAGCCACAGCAACGTGGGATCCGAGCCGCGTCTGCGATCCTTAACCCACTGAGCAACGGCAGGGATCGAATCCGCAACCTCATGGTTCCTAGTCAGATTCACCAACCACTGAGCCATGATGGGAACTCAGGGAGCTGTTTTTCTTGTGTGGGTCTGTCCTGAGCATTGCAGGACTTTTAGCATCCCGGGCCCCACCCAGCTCATATCTGTAAGGTCCCCTCTGTAAGTCCTTGGGGTAGCCTAGAATGTGCTCACTCATTTCCTTAGAGGAAGGGCCATGACGCCCCTGGCTGAAACCACTGATACAGAAAAGAACAAAGGCCAGGGCCCTGCGTTAGAAACAAACCTGGGCTGTGCAATGAACAGGGAGAAGGCCAGGGTGCTTGGCGCATCATGAGTGATGGAGAAAGAAACGAGAGCTGAGTTCATAGAGATGCTTGGCTGCGACACTGAGTTTGCATGCTGACAGCTGGCAAGATCCCATGTCAGAGACAGAGGATGAGCAGCGCTCAGAAGCCCCAGGTACCCACACACTTTCTGCAGAGTCTCAAGAAAAGGGCTGCAATTCTACAAGCACCGAGATGACAGGGTGCTGCCCTGGTGCCACAATTAGCAAAACCAGGAGGAGCAGAGGAAAGGGGACAAACGACTATATTTCATCAATCCTGAAATGTAGAGGGGTTTTTATTATGCACCATTCAACCTATCTGAAATCAAAAGGTGTCTCACACTTGTTGTGACATATTGTCACTGCCTGAGCCTGGGCGTCAAAATCAGTAGCCGTCCGGAAGAAAATCCTAGGGGCAAAGAGGCAGCCCTCTTTAAGAAATGCTGCCAGAGCGACAGCCTGGGTAGAATTAAGAGCCATACCTACTGTATGGCACAGGGAATTGTATTCAGTCTCTTGGGATAGAACATGATGAAAGATAGTATGAGAAAAAGAATGTATATACATGCGTTTTAGTGTGTATATACATATATATGACTGGGTCACTATGCTCTACAGCAGAAATTGACACAACAGTGTCAATCAACAGTATTCTACTAAAAATAAAATCAAATTAAAAAAAGAACAATAGCACGAAGAACATACCAACGGGGGGGGGTGCTTAGAAGGGTCACACTTTGTTGTGTTTTGTTTTTTTTTTTTCTTTTTGCCATTTCTTGAGCTGCTCCCACGCCAAATGGAGGTTCCCAGGCTAGGGGTTGAATCGGAGCTGTAGCTGCCAGCCTACGCCAGAGCCACAGCAACGAGGGATCCAAGCCACGTCTGCAACCCACACCACAGCTCACGGCAACGCCGGATCCTTCACCCACTGAGCAAGGGCAGGGATCGAACCCGCAACGTCATGGTTCCTAGCCGGATGCGTTAACCACTGCGCCACGACGGGACCTCCAAGGGTCACACTTTGAATAGGCAATGTTAGGGATACATGGACCAATTTGTCTCATTTTATTTTTTCTGATGTAGGAATACGTGAGCGATGGAAGAGGAATGTCCAACCCAAGCATGACCACGCTCTTCCCAATAAATCTGAAATTGTAAAATTCTGACTGTAAAAGTACCATCCTGGCTTAATGAGCTGTGCTCTATTCCTTGCGATCATGGGACTTAAGAGGCCATATTACACATTCCAAGAAATCTGAGACCTTTTACGGAGCATCCAGTGAGTGCCAGGAATTTTATGTGTCTTATACAGCACAGAATCTCACAGCAACAGTCTCCGAATCCACACGCTGAACTCCCATTCACAGAACATGTAACTTCTCTCAGTGAGGTTTCCTTCCTCCCTTCGAATGAACTGTTCAAAATTTAAAGGGCTGAGGTCACTCTGGAGGAATACGATGACCAAGCCTGGTCACATCCTCAAAGACACGTCCTGACATTGTTTTTGTTTTTTGTTTTTGTCTTTATGTTTTTTAGGGCCTCACCCAAGGCATTTGGAGGTTCCCAGGCTACGGATGGAATTGCAGGTACAGCTGCCAGCCTACACAACAGCCCCAGCAACACAGGATCTGAGCCGAGTCTGCAACCTACACCACAGCTCACGGCAACACTGGAGCCTTAACCCATGGAGCAAGGCCAGGGATCGAAGCCGAAATCTCGTGGTTCCTAGTCGATTCGTTTCCGCTGTGCCACGACGGGAGCTCCCAACGTTGTGTTTTGGGATCGTCCCTCCCATCAACCTCCCTCACTCTGCCTTTGTGATGGTTCACTCTAAGCATCAGCCCGACTGGACTTCAGAGAAGCCCAGAGAGCTGGTAAAACGTGATTTCTGGGTGTGTCTGTGAGTGCGTTTTCAGAAGAGAGGGTGTTTGCATCAGCAGCCTGGGTAAAGTAAAATCCACCCTCATCAATGAGGGGGCATCGTCCAATCTTGTGAGGGGCTGAACTGAACAAAGATGGAGAAACGGCACACCTGCCCTCTCTGCCTGAGCTGGAACACCCACCCTCTCCTGCCCTCAGACATCAGCACCCCCTGATTCGTGGGTCTTTGGACTTGGAATGAATCACGTCCCACCTGCTTTCCGGGTTCTCTGTCTTGCAACCGGCAGCTCATGGGGCTTCCTGGCCTCCATAACCACAAGAGCCAATTCCTATAATAAATCCACATCTTTCTATATAGATATAGAAACAGGTATAGATATAGACACAGATAAAGGTACAGGTATAGATATAGATACAGATATAGATACAGGTATAAATATAGATATAGGTATAGATATAGATACAGGTAAAGATATACAGGTACAGGTACAGATATAGATATAGGTATAGGCAGAGATATAGGTACAGGTATAGATATAGATGCAGATACAGGTACAGGTATAAATATAGATACAGATACAGATATGGGTATAGATAGATACAGATATAGGTACAGGTATAGACATAGATACAGATATAGATATGGGTATAAATAGAGATATAGGTATAGATACAGGTAAAGATATAGATATAGGTACAGGTATAGATACAGATATAGATACAGGTAGAAATATAGGTATAGATATAGATACAGGTATAGATACAAATATAGACACAAGTATAGATACAGAAACAGGTATAGATATAGACACAGATATAGGTACAGGTATAGATATAGATACAGGTATAAATACACATATAGGTATAGATCTAGATAAAGGTAAAGATATAGATGTATGTACAGATATAGATATAGGTATAGGTAGAGATATAGGTATAGATACAGATATAGTTCAGGTATAGATATAGATGCAGATACAGATACAGATATAGATATAGGTATAGATATAGACCTAGGTATAGATATAGATACAGGTATAGATATAGATATCAGTAAAGATAGAGACTGGCAGTTCTGACCTCTGGAGAACCCTAATACAGCCCTGGAAAATACCCTTTGACCTCTGCTCAGATGCCACAGAGAGGCCCATCTGGAGGCCACTGTGAGGCATGAAGTGATGAAATTCGCAGTAAGACAGATGGAGAGGGCTGTGTGAAAAGCTCTATAAAGGTGGATGGAGGTCAGTTATTTAAAAACTCAAATGTTACAGTATCTTGGGCGGGGAACTTGGAGCATCAGAGCCTCTCTGCCTAGGTTTGATTCTTGGATCTTCTAGTAATGAGAACCCCAACTTGCCTTTGAGGAATATCCCTCCCTCTTCTTGGTCCCTGTTGTTTGGGGCCAGATGCTTGCAGCCTAATTCCAGGGAGGGCAGGCAGACCAGGTCTGCGCCATCAGGTTCACGGTGACAGGTTCAGGGATGTAGCCCAATCAAGGCCAACGAGAATCAGCCTTTTTTTTTTTCTTTTTCTTTTTGGGGTTTTGTTTGGTTTGTTTGGTTTTCCTTTTTTTTTTTTTTTTTTTTTTTTGCTTTTTTGCTTTTTAGGCCAACACCTGCAGCATATGGAAGTTCCCAGGCTAGGGGTCGATTCGGAGCTACAGCTGCCAGCCACAATCACAGCCAGCAACACAGGATCCAAGCCTTGTCTGGGACCTACACCACAGCTCACAGCAACGCCGGATCCTTAACCCACTGAATGGAACCAGGGATCAAACTCATGTCCTCATGGATCCTAGTTGGGTTCCTAGCTGAGCCACAATGGGAACTCCTTTGTCTTTTTTTCTGGTCGTTACAGTTTTTACTATGGTTTTAAAACTTTTGACATGCTCTGTACTTTTCAACAACTTTATTTTTTAAGTTTTGTTGAAGTATAATTTACAAGGTTGTAATCATTTCTGATGTACAACAAAGTGACCCAGTCATACATATGCATATATCTATTCTCTTTCAGATTCTTTTTTTTTGTCTTTTTGCCATTTCTTGGGCCGCTCCCGCGGCATATGGAGGTTCCCAAGCTAGGGGTCTAATCGGAGCTGTAACTGCCAGCCTACACCAGAGCCACAGCAACGTGGGATCCAAGCCGAGTCTGCAACCTACACCAGAGCTCATGGCAACGCTGGATCGTTAACCCACTGAGCGAGGCCAGGGATCGAACCCACATCCTGGTGGTTCCTAGTCGGATGCGTTAACCACTGCGCCACAACGGGAACTCCTCTTTCAGATTCTTTTCCCACATAGATTATCAACTTCTGCTGAATCTATCGAGAAAACCACATTCCCTTTGCCTCTGTTATGGATGGGCCATTTGAAAGGAAGCCTGGAACTACTGGCAGCCACCACATACAGGAGGCATGACTGAGCATGAAACCAAAGTAGAGCCAAGAAGGAGAGCGAAACAGGGCCCAGATGATTTTGAAAACCCTGGATCCAGCTTTGCCTGAACCCTCCCCACAATGCTAGGTTTTTCAGTGAGTTAAACAAATAGATCCCTTTGGTGGGGGAAAGATGATGTCATTAGCAACAGACAGAGCCCTGACTTACACAAACCCTATGCGGGGATCCCCCATTTTCAAAAGTTTGCTTTATGCTACTTCGACTTTACAAAAGACCTACATGGCTACCTATGTTTGCAAACAGAAGGAAATCCAAAGAGAATTTTTGCTGCTATGAAGGAAAAAAAAAAAAAAAAAAAAAAGGAGAAAAGCAGGAAGCTCTTGGGTTTTGTTTTGCCGCGAGCCTGGTCATTACAAAGGCAGAGAACACCCCCTGCAGCGCCGGTGGCACCACGAAGCACCTCCTCCAGGAGCCATGCTCAGCATCTCAGCATCAAGCCCCCACAGCTTTGACTGAGTCTGTGGTTATCTGTGCTTTATCTCAATTTAGTTTGTGCATCCCTGGGCCAGATGCATCCTGCAGGAATTGCTTCTTCGCTTTACACCATTTCCGCTTACAAAACATTTCGTGCTCTCCTTTCGGGGCGCGAGGGAAACCTGTGTACTTATTAGCCTATCCGGTAACGCTGATGGTGTAAATCTTCAGGCAGGTGGACTGTGTCGGCCTCTTACCCAAGCTTTGAATGCGACTTCTTCTACAAGAGTGTAAGGGGCAGGCAGCCAAGCTCTTCAATGCGAAGACACCAAGAAATGTACACACGGCAACCCTAGGAAATCTGTTGCACTGCCAAGGGGTTTCTAAATCAAAGCCTGGGTCGAAATTCACAAAGCACACTGTAGACAGGACTCCTGGGAAGGTCAGCCCTCCAGAGCCTGGCGTGAGTGTCCCCAGGGGGAATAAAGTCTAATGCACAAGAAAACACGATGGGGGAGTTCCCACTGTGGCTCAGCAGTAATGAACCCAACTAGTATCCATGAGGATGCGGGTTCCATCCCTGGCCTCACTCAGTGGGTTAAGGCTCCAGCATTGCCATGAGCTGTGGTGTAGGTCGAAGACACAGCTTGGATCCCATGTGGCTGTGGCTGTGGTGTAGGCCGGCAGCTGCAGCTCTGATTCGACCCCTAGCCTGGGAACTTCCATATGCTGCAGGTATGGCCCTAAACAAAACGAAACAAAACAAAAAAGAAAAGAAAGAAAGAAAACTCTATGAGCCAGTGTAGGTAGGTACTGGTCCCATCACCGCTCTTATAATAAAGCCTGAAAATCCCCACCATCAAGTTCCCTTTGGCTTCTAGGTCCCTCCTTCTCTCTCTCTCTCTCATATAGGCTCCTTTGGGAAAGGATTTGTGTCACATAGGAAGGGTCCCCTGAATCCACTAGCTCACCTGTCCAGGTCCCATAGGTGTGCTCATTACTCAGGTTACACACAGCCTCCTAGGGCAATCCGAAAGGGCTGGGGATGATGGCATGTCTGTGGCCGAGGGCCCCCCTACCCTGTAAACCCCTTAAGTGGGAGGAAGTGTGTCTTTCCTGGGCTCCACTGTCCTCGAAGGGCTTCACGCAGTGCCTGGAACTGATGTGCACAGTATTGCATGTTGGGTGCAGGGGTGACGGTAGGCAGCCCTGAGCTCAGGAGTTAGAACCTGGTTTCTGATCCCAGCTCCACCCCAAGTCTACCTGTGCCTTCATGCCAGGCTCTTCTGCAAGCCCACATCCTCCTCGTTGCAACAAATGAGGAGATGGGTGCCTGAGGTCTGAGATCAAAGCCAGGCGTCGCACACAACTGGGTCTGTTTGGCCCATCCTGCAATTGTACACTTTTGTAACCATCTAAAAAATTGGAAGGTTTCATGGAACAACTCGGATCTCTGGTTTTTCTTTCAAAACGGAAACCAAGAGAGTCCTCATGGCATAGGCAGCAAAGAGCCAGGAGAGAGTAAAGTCTCTGCCTTTAGAAGGAGCCTGAAATCTCCCACCCTCCGCAGGTCCCGCTGTGGTCCCTGCACCAAGGTCAAAGGTCAGCAAACTTAGGATCACATGGTCCTGTTCCTTTTCTTTTAGTAAATAAATGCCTCTAAAGATAGACCAAGAGAGCCACTTTTTTAAAATGTTTAGAGGCGGAATTCCGCTGTGGCCTCTCGGCAGCACCAGGACGCAGGTTCGATCCCCTGCCCGGCACAGTGGGTTAAAGGATCCTGCCTTGCCGCACCTGCAGTGTAGGCTGTAACTGTGGGTCGGATCTGATCTCTGACCCAGGAACTCCATATGCTGTGGTGGCCAAAAACGAAAAAAATATATTAAGAAAAAAATATTTCGAGAGAGTATGTTTCTTTGTAAACGTGAACTTAATCCCTTTATAGTTAATAATACGTCAGCCATGCAGCATCCACTACAGATGCCGGGTACCACTCTAAGCCCCTTTCAGTCCTTATAGCAAATCTCTATTGTTATGAGCATACAATAGATACTATGACTACCTGTATTTTTCTCGTAGAAGAAACTGAGGCATAGAAAATTTCAATACAGGATATTTCCACCCCTAAGACCCCTACTGGACAAGGACTGCTATAGGTAACTGTGCAAGGCCAATGGGAGAAAACCACATCTTTCTGGACCCCGTGATGGTGGTACCCCCCATCTTTAAGGGATTAAAAGCCCCTATAGGACAAGAGAGAAGGGGACTCTTCTTCTGCCTCCCAGCTGTCCTGGGAGCTGTTTGCTTTCCTGTAATAAAGACTCTGCTTGCTAAAAAAAAAAAAAAAAAAAAAAAAAAAAAAGTTTCAATAATTTGTCCAAGATCACAGAGCAGCCCCTAGCCCTGGAACTCAGGCAACCTGTACCTATCATACCCAACACATGCCACTGCAAGGAGCTTTGGAGCTCAAAGAACAGAACCTAAAATGCACCCAGACTATCGGACTCACCTGTCAACCAAGTTAGGCTCCTCTGCTTCCCCATCATTTTTCAGAAAGAGAAATTGAGACCTATGGATGGGCAGTCATTTTTTCCCCAAACATTTATTTTTAAAAAATGGGGGACAGGATAGAGGCTAAATTCCAGCACCATGATGCTTAATCCTGGAGCCTAGACTGGAGATCAATTCCCCTGCAGCTTTTTTTTTTTTTTTTTTTTTTGTCTTTTTTTGCTATTTCTAGGGCCGCTCCTGAGGCATATGGAGGTTCCCAGGCTAAGGGTCTAGTCAGAGCTGTAGCCACCACCCTACACCACAGCTCACAGCAACGCCGGATCGTCAACCCACTGAGCAAGGCCAGGGATCGAACCCACCACCTCATGGTTCCTAATCGGATTCGCTAACCACTGAGCCACGACGGGAACTCCTCCCCTGCAGCTTCTTTAAGAGCCAAGAGAACTGAGTCGCTTGAGACAGTCTCACTGACTACCTGGTAAATGTGATGCCACCTGACCAAGCTTGATGCTCAGGTACCCGAGGAAACAGATCCAATTACAGAAGGGTAACGAGGGTTGGGTACGGGGTCTCCAGGCAGACAGGGGACTCCCCGTGAACTCCTGTCACCCCACCCCCAGATGCTTGGGAAAGGAGGCTAGGTAACAACACCTCCAGTTATCTGAGCTCAGGATGGGAAGAGTCAAGGTTACTCCAAGGAACAACAGCCAAAAAGACTAAGAGTTGATCTCACATTACCAACTGATTGGCAACATATTGGCACTTCTCAAAGAAGGAGATACACATGTGTCCATTGTGATAATCACGAAAATACTTCATCCCCTGTTCCCACTGCCCCGTATCCTAGAGGAAGAAGAAGCCTCAGCAGAAGGTTCTAGAAGTGGGATGCATAGGATGGACCTCAGAGACTGTCTTATTAGGAAGGCATCTTTCATTGCTCCATCTGCAAGGTAGTAGGTATGCAGCTCCTTAGTTCAGTATCAGCGGGGTAACAATGTATAATTTGAATTATTTCTACTACTGATGGCGGCAACAATGGATGTGGCCATTACCTGGCTGTGTGCTATGTGCTAATAAGCACCGTGCAGAAACCCTTCCTCGTCCGATTCCACTAATAAGTATAACGGCACCATGAACGAGGTACTCTTGTCACCTGCATGTAGGGAATGACAGCCTGAAGGGTTAGATGACATGCCCCAAGTCCCACAGCTAGAAAGTGACAAGAGCAAGATCAATAATTAAAATACAGGAGTTTCCGTCGTGGCGCGGTGGTTAACGAATCCGACGAGGAACCATGAGGTTGCAGGTTCGATCCCTGGCCTCGCTCAGTGGGTCAAGGATCGGGCGTTGCCGTGAGCTGTGGTGTGGGTTGCAGACACGGCTCGGAACCGACGTTGCTGTGGCTGTGGTATAGGCCGGTGGCTACAGCTCTGATTAGACCCCTAGCCTGGGAACCTCCATATGCTGTGGGAGCAGCCCAAGAAATTGCAAACGCACACACACACACACACACACACACACACACACACACACACACACACACACAAATTAAAATACAAGGCTTCCAGAGTTCCTATTGTGGCTCAGCAATAATGAACACAACTAGTATCTATGAGGACACAAGTTTGATCCCTGGCCCTGCTCAGTGGGTTAAGGATCTGGCGTTGCCATGAGCTGTGGTGTAATCACGGACGGGGCTCAGATCCTGAGTTGCTGTGGCTGTGGTGTGTCTCCAACTGGACTCCTAGCCTAGGAACCTCCATACGCCTCAGATGCAGCCCTGAAAAGACAAAAAGACAAAAACATAAAAACAAAATAAAATACAGGACGTTCAGAGTTCCCAGTGTGGCTCAGCGATAATGACCCCTACTAGTATCCGTGAGGACATGAGTTCCATCCCTAGCCCCGCTCAGTGGGTTGAGGATCTGGCGTTGCTGTGGTTGCAGCGTAGGCCAGGAGCTGCAACTCTGATTCAACCCCTAGCCTGCGAACTTCCATGTTGCGTGAGTGTGGCCCTAAAAATAAATAAATAAACAAAATACAGGGCTTCCCGTAATCGACGCCATCCTGCCTTCTTCCAGAAATCTAACGGATCCTATTCAAGCAGAGGGATGCTTGTGCAGTTATGTTGTACCATCCAGCAAGACTGCACGAGCTTATTGCTAAAACCCATTTCTGGAGGCCTCTTTGGGGTGACAAGAGCTCCACTGGGTCACCCAGGCTCTGACCACTCACTGCGACACCCAGAATGCCAGCTGAAGGTCAATGGGTATCACTGTGAAAAACTAAAGGGGAAAAAAAAAAAAAAGCTTGCTGCTCTCCAGTGCTTGTTAGCATGAAAATAATCATGTGTTTCCCAGTGTTTGGGTGGCAGGGGTACAGGGGTCAACCAAAGAGAAGGCATATCAATGAGGTTCCCCAGAGGAGCCATTGGGATGAGAGTATCCATTTATTTGAACAGACATGTGCCAACAGAATTCCTCCAATGCAAAAAGCAAACTGATGTCAACTGCCTCCCAAAAGTACTGCCTACCTGGCAATCTCCCTTCATGGTCACCTGGTGCCTAGGATGTGGGGGGGGGGGTGGAGAGCAGGGAAAGGGGTTAGAGAAAGGAAGACAAGGGAAACCTACAATATTTGCTTTAGCCTATTTGTTTTTTAAGACGTATGTTTCAAAAAGAGAAAGCCTGGAGTTGCCGTTGTGGCTCAGCAGGAACAAACCCGACTAGTATTCATGAGGATGTGGGTTCGATCCCAGGCCTCGCTCAGTGGGTTAAGGATCCCGCGTTGCCCTGAGCTGCAGTGTCGGTCATAGATGTGGTTTGGATCCTGCGTGGCTGTGGCTGTGGCATAGGCCGGCAACTGCAGCTCTGATTGGAACCCTAGCCTGGGAACTTCCATATGCCATACCCATAGCCCTAAAAAGCAAAAAAAAATAAAAATTTTTTAATTGGAAAGCCTGATCCGATTACTTTGACTGACACTGGCTTCCTGGGCCCTAAGAGAGGGGCCGGCCACCTCTAGTCACACCCCTGTGGGTTTTGCAAGATCACTACCCTTCTCTTGGGTCAGGAGAGGTCAACTGAAACTACTGTGCCGATAGGATTAAACTGCTCCTTTGCAAAAATCATGAAAAGATGTTATCCTTTCCAGGGAGAGTCTAACAAAATGGTTTGCTCACTGTGGAACAGCGGAGAGAGAAAAGCAAGTTCTTCTGATGGCCCCAATTAAGTCTTCAGATTTGCAGATAATATGAAGAAGCATCTTTACTTTCTCAGCAACTTGTCTATGCCACTGTGGGAGCGTGCATGAAAGGATTTACTCAGCAGGCTTGAGGTCCCCAACCCCAATCCCTGCCCAGACCAAAGAAAAGACTGACCTTTGACCTCATCCTGGCAGATAACTCTGAGCCCTTGGAAGATCCTGACTGACAAGAGTGGATACCTGAGTCATCAGACCCCATGCCAACCAGTTTATGGTTTACAGTGAGCAGTTACTTCTGTTTGCCTGGGGCCCCGGGCCACCCCATGTCAGCTGGGCCTCTGGAAGGACAGGTCCTGGAGGCTGAGTAGCCAAGGTCATTCCAAGGGCCCTCCTTGGAATGTCTAGGCGACTGGCCCCCAATCCAATTCCCAGACCCTCAGCCTCAGGGAGCTTCCCAGGCTGGAAATACTTAGGACTTGCGTCATACCTTGTTTTTCTGTTTTTTGGTTTTTGGCTTTTTAGGGCCACACCTGAGGCATATAGAGGTTCCCAGGCCAGGAGTCGAATCGGAGCTGTAGCTTCGGGTCTACACCACAGCCACAGCAATGCTAGATCCAAGTCGTATCTGTGACCTACACCACAGCTGGTGGCAATGATAGATCCTTAACCCACTGAGCGAGGCTGGGGATTGAACCCAAATCCTCAGAGACGCTAGTTCCGCTGAGCCACAACAGGAACTCCTGTCCACCTTGTTACTGGGAAATGAGCGCTATCTGTGCAACTCTACTGGGAAAGCACAATGGAAGCTCAAATCTGGTTTCTCCTAGACTCTATTTCTTTCACCTTTGCTAATTTTTCTTTTGGCCTCTCTATGGCACATGGAGTTCCCAGGCCAGGGATCTGAACCGCAGATGAGACCTAAGCTGCAGCTGCCGCATTGCCAGATCCTTAACCCACTGTGCCAGGCCGGGGATCGAACCTGCGTCCTAGCACTCCTGAGATAGAGCTGATCCCATTGCGCCACAGTGGGAACTCCTGCCTTTGCTGATCTGTGTATCTTTTCACTGTAATCAACCATAACTGTGAGTATAACAGGTTTTCTTTTTTTTTTGTCTTTTTGCCATTTGTTGGGCCGCTCCCTCGGCATATGGAGGTTCCCAGGCTAGGAGTCGAATCGGAGCGCCGGTCTACACCACAGCCACAGCAACGCAGGATCCGAACCGTGTCTGCAACCTACACCACAGCTACTGGCAATGACGGATCCTTAACCCACTGAGCAAGGCCAGGGATCGAACCTGCAACCTCATGGTTCCTAGTCAGATTCATTAACCACTGCGCCGCAACGGGAACTCCCTATAACAGCTTTTCTGAGTTCTGTGATTCTTCCTTGCAAATCATCAGACACGAAGGTGGTTCTGGAGACCCCCAACCTAAGCAGGGGAGGAGCGGGGAGATGGAGGGAGGAAAGGAATGAAAGAAAGGAGGGAGGGGGAGGGAGAGGGATAGAGGGAAGGAATAAAATGAAACAAGAAGAAAACCACCCAAGGAAGTGTTCCAGTGCCAAATTTCTGACTGTTTGGGCTCAGAGAAACAACAGGAAAGGAAATACCATGTATACAAGAGCCTCGAAAATAGATAAAAATCAGAAGCTGCCCATGCAACAGCCAAGACATCATTTAAGGCTCCAGCATGCCCTGGCAAAGAGATTGCTTTGTATAACCATTCCCCAGGACAACGATTAACCTCCGCCTTTGAGAAACCATAACTATTCCCTTTTGATGAAAACATTCCACTTCGGAAATAAAATAAAATTTTCCAAAGTGATCTGGAAGAGACTTCCAGGGATTATAGCATTAAGGAATGCCCCCCTCCTTTTTTTCCTTTCTTTGGGTGGTTCAACGAGAGAATAAAATGGATTGCTTGCTATGTACGTGCCCCCCCAAGCAAGGGGACAGCCACGTGCAAGGCTCCAGCAAAGCTGAGCAGCCGTGCACCAGGCCTGACTCACATTCAGAAACCCAGGGCTCCATTCATCCCCTTAACCCTTCTCAAGTCATTGGAAACCACTTCAAGCAAAAATCATTTGAAAGAAATTACCTCTGCGTAGGACACTGCGAGCAGTGAAACGTGCCCCACCCGGGACTCGATGGTCCCAAAGCAATAAAATTTTTTGCTGAAGTGCAACATGTAATAAGTCAGGGGAAGGAAGTCCCCATGACAACAAGGAAAGGAAAGGAAGGAGGGAGCATCTGATGCGTCAAGTCTCTTACAATCCAAGAGTCATCGCTAATTTGTACTCGGAAATCTGTCTGTGGGTTTGAAATCCCAGAAAGTAACCTCCTCTCTATGGCTTCTCTGCCTGCCCGGGTGATACTGTTTTCTTTCCTTTTTTTGTCTTTTTTTTTTTTTTTTGTCTTCCTAGGGCCGCACCTGAGGCATATGGAGGTTCCCAGGCTAGGGGTCGAATCAGAGCTATAGCCTCCGGTCTACACCTCAGCCACAGCAACACCAGGTCCGAGCTGCGTCTGTGACCTAAACCACAGCTCCCGGCAACGCCGGATCCTTAACCCACTGAGCAAGGCCATGGATCAAACCCACAACCTCATGGCTCCTAGTCGGATTCGTTTCCACTGCACCACACGGGAACTCCTGTTTTCTTTTCTTTTCTTCTCTTTTTTAATCTTTTTTCCCTAGGGCCATATCCGGGGCATATGGAAGTTCCCAGGCTAGGAGTCAAATCCGAGCTAGGGATGCTGGCCTCTGCCACAGCCACAGCAATGCGGAATCTAAGCTGCGTCTGTGACTTTCACCAAGGCTCACGGCAATGCCAGTTCCTTAACCCACTGAGCAAGGCCAGGGATTGAACCCACGTCCTCACGGATACCAGTCGGGTCCACTGCTGCTGAGCCACAGGGCATCTCCCCAGGCGGTATTGCTAAACCTAACTACACTTTATCAAACAAGGATGGAACCTGCGCTAGTTCCGGTTTGATGCATCTCCCAAGTCAAAATGTGCTGTGGAGGTCACAGGATGCCTGGCATTTTGGAGGGGTCACTCTGCATACATATAGGAGTTGTGGCCAGTGCAGGAAAGCACAGGATTTCACACCATGAGATGCCCAGGGTTGTTTTCCAAACACTGGGTCCCATTTTTTTTTTTTAATTTTATGTTATTTTGATTTCATCACAATTTTTTAAAGGTGGGAAAAGGTATGGTCCAAGACATAAAAATAGGATTGTTTCAGAGTTGGCACCTCTTAGGGATTGAATCGGAGCTGTAGCCACTGGCCTACACCACAGCCACACCTACACCACATCCAAGCCTGGTCTGTGATCTACACCACAGCTCACGGCAATGCCGGATCCCACTGAGGCCTGGAATTGAACCCACTGAGGCCAGGGATTGAACCAGCAACCCCATGGTTATGTCCCATTTCTTCTTCAGGAAAAGAGCCCAGGAAGGAGCTCCTAGTTTTCTCACTGAATTCCTTGGTTGGCTGCTGCCAGCCTGGCTCCTTGGTGGGGCCCTACCTCTTCAGATTCTTCCCTCACGCCCCCAAATCCATAGGATTAAAACTTTTTAAAGATTTAGCTGTCAATACTGAAAAACAGAAAACACAAAGAAACAAATCCAGGAGGTTCTCCTAGAACCTCGGTTTGAACAACCACTTCCCCACTGGGTCTGAGTCCTTCCTGAAGGTATAATTGCTGTGCCTCTCCCAGTCCTGCACAGCCCCCCAAAACCTTCTTTAATTCCCACTAACCCCTTCCTAACAGGAGGCCTCTCTTCCCAGAACAGCATCCTAACAAGAAATAGCTTTCAGCCAACCAGGATCTCCAAAGGGGCAGCCATCCGGCTACAGACTTGATATAATTTATCTCCTTGAACCCAGTCAACAGTTCTATGGCAAAGGCATTATACATTTCCCTTTTGCAAGATCAAAAATAAAATGCAGGGAGTTTCCGTCCTGGCGCAGAGGAAATGAATCTGACCAGGAACCATGAGGTTGCAGGTTCAATCCCTGGCCTCGCTCCGTGGGTGAAGGATCCGGCACTGCCGGGAGCTGTGGTATAGGTTGCAGACATGGCTCGGATCCTGCGTTGCTGTGGCTCTGGCATAGGCTGGCAGCAGCAGCTCCGATTAGACCCCTGGCCTGGGAACCTCCATATGCTGCAGGTGTGACCCTAAAAGGACAAAAAATAAATAAATAAATTAATTAATTAATTAATAAAATAAAATTCAGGAACTCCCTTTGTGGCTCAGAGGGTTAAGAACCTGACACAGAGTCCATGAGGATTCGGATTCCATCCCTGGCCTCCATCAGCGGGTTAAGGATCCAGCGTTGCTACAAGCTGTGCTGCAGGCTGCAGATGCAGCTCAGATCCGGTGTTGCTATGACTGTGTGTAGCCCGGCAGCTGCAGCTCAGATTTGATCCCTAGCCCTGGAAACTTCCATATGCCGCAGGTGCAGCCATAAAAATAAATAAATACATAAATAAAGTTAGTTCATGGAAGCCACGCAATTAGCCCAAGGTCACACAGCTAGGATCCGGCAGTCCTGAGATTTGAGCCTTGGTCAGAATGGTGCCAAAACTTGAATCTAAATCTACAGAAAATCCAATCAGAATAGAAGAGACGTCGAATTCAGGTAGAAAGCGGTGCAACGTGTGTAACACTTATGCCCAAGGTCTCCACCTGGAGCCAAAATCCCTCACCTCAAGTGCACCCCAGCGTGTCCACGAGGTTCCTAATGTTGAAGTCATAAATACTGACATTATTATTTTAAAGCGTGTGCACAGGGGTCTGGCTGCGCATATGAGTTTTTTTTTTTTTTTTTTTTAGAGTTTCGGTCTTCCATAAAATACTTGAATGATCAGCACCCCTAGAAGCTGATCGTAATTCTAGTCATGAGGGGCTCCAACAGGCATAATTCAGCTTTGAAAAGGCCTCCCTTTAAATGGCTTAATGTGATTGAGGCGTTCCCATCATGGCTCAGCGGTTACTGAACCTGACTAGCATCCATGAGGATGCGGGTTTGATCCCTGGCCCTGCTTAGTGGGTTAAGGCTCTGGCATTGCCATGAACTGCGGTGTAGCTTGCAGAGGCGGCTCGGATCCTGCGTTGCTGTGGCTCTGGTGTAGGCCGGTGGCTACAGCTCTGATTGGACCCCTAGCCTGGGAACCTCCATATGCTGCAGGTGTGGCCCTAAAAAGACAAAATATTAATAAATAAATGGATTAGTATGATTGAATGATTTGGGCTCTCCCCAGGTGTCCATGGGCTGATGGATGGACATTCTGGGAAGGGCAGTGAACTCTTTCCAAGTTATTTGCTCACCAAGGGCTGGGGAAGGATTTCCTCCACCCTGGGAGGATTCTGCTCAAAATGCTCAACTGGAAGCAACACAGTATCAGTCTCAGACAATTGAGGTGTTTTTCTGATGGATCTTTTGCTTGCTTTTCTTTTTTTTTTTTTTTTAAAGGGTTGCACCCAGGGCATATGGAAGTTCCCAGGCTAGGGGTCGAATCCGAGCTGAAGCTGCCCGCCACAGCCACAGCAACGCCAGATCCGAGCCTTGTCTGCAACCCACACCACAGCTCATGGCAATGCTGGATCCCTAACCCACTGAGCAGGGCCAGGGATTGAACCCACATCTTCATGAATGCTACTCAGGTTCGTTACCACTGAGCCACAATGGGAACTCCCAATGGATCTTTTTCTAAAGTATCTTAGACACTTTACTCATCTTTACCTTTTCCATTACCTATTTTATCTTTTAATTTTTTAAAAAAATGTTTGTCCTTTTAGGGCTGCACCCGCAGCATATGGAAGTTCCCAGGCTATAGACTGAAAGGAGCTGTAGGTGCCAGCCTACGCCACAGCCACACCAACACCAGGTCTGAGCCACGTCTGCAACCTACATCACAGCTCACAGCAAGGTCGGATCCTTAACCCACTGAGCAAGGCCAGGGATCAAACCTGCATCCTCATGGATACTAGCCCGGCTCTTAACCCGCTGAGCCACAACAGGAATTCCCTCCTTTATCAATTTCAAGAGAAGTAATATACCCATAGGAGTTTAGAAAGAGGCGTGCACAGTGTCAAAGGTTTGCGCTAGACACGTCTCTGAAGCCTGTTTTTTCTCATCAACCATAGATCATGGAGATCATTCGACATCTCTCTGGCAGTGCTGTCTCATTCTTTCTATCCACTGCGTTGGATCCCTTCTGTGGATAAGCCGTAACTTACTCAGCCAGGTTCCTCCTGCTTAGGTGCTTCCCAATCTTTCACCATCAAAAATAAAACAATGTTGCAGCCTTAAAAAAATAAAACCAAACAAAACAGCTTGCATATACCTTTTGGCTGGACGACTGAGATTTCTCCAAACTGCACACAGAGCAGGGTCGCTCTCAAGGTGGGCACTTATCTGTCCTTACAGAGATGGCGAGATCCAGCTCAAAAGTAAGGACAGCCACGAAGAAACATGCCTAGAGCATCGGAGAGCAGGAACGTGTGAAATGAAGTCAGTCCTGAGAATTGCCTGATGCAACACAACTGGAGATTCTCATACTAAGCAAAGTAAGTCAGAAAGAGAAGACAAATACCATATAATGTCACTTCTATACGGAATCCAGAACATGGCACAAATGAACCTATCTACAAAACAGAAACAAACACAGACGCAGAGAACAGACTTGGGGCCGCCAAGGGGGAGGGGAGGGAAATGGGATGGATGGGGAGTTTGGGGTAAGTAGAGGCAAACTATTCCATTTAGAATGGATAAGCAATGAGGTCCTACTGTATAGCACAGGGAACTATATCCAGTCTTTTGGGATAGAACAGCCTGGAAGATAACATAAGAAAGGGAATGTGTATATATATAATATATATTAAATATTATATATTAAAATATATTATATATAAATATATATTAATATATATTAAAATATATATTATATATTTGTAATATATAATATATAGTATGTGTATAATACTATTTAATATATAGTATGTGTATAATACTATATAATATATTATATAGTATTATATGTTATATATTAAATATATATTTATATATTTTATATATAATACATAAATATATTATATATATATGACTGGGTTACTTTGCTGTACAGCAGAAATTGGGACAACATTGTAAATCGACTATCATTTTAAAACATCAACTCAAAATTTTAAAAACAAAATGTAAGCGCTCCCCTCGTGGCTCAGCGGTTAGTGCGCCTAACATCCATGAGGACGCGGGTTCAATCCCTGACCTCAATTAGTGGGTTAAGGATCCAGTGTTGTCTTGAGTGTGGTGTAGGTCGCAGACGCAGTTCAGATCCCACATTGCTGTGGCTGTGGCACAGGCCGGCAGCTACAGTTCCGATTGGACCCCTGGTCTGGGAACCTCCATATGCTGCGGGTATAGCCCTGAGAGACAAAAAATACCAAAAATAAAAACGAAATTTAAATAAAAATTGTGTGATGCATGGTTAACTGTATCTACAGTCCTGAAAGAATCAGGGGATCCATGGCTATGGAAAATGCAAACATCTAAAAGGATCCCAAAGAGCACTGTGTGGTGTTGAAAGCACACACTTCTTGGAGCTCCCTGGTGGCAGAGCAGGTAAAGGACCCAGCATCGTCACTGCTGTGGCTTGGGTCACTGCTGTGGCACAAGTTCCATCCCTGGTCTGGGAACTTCCACATGTTGCAGGTGCAGCAGAAGAAAAATTAAAAAAAAAAATTACATAAACACTCACTTCTTTTTGGTGGTGTCCAGAACTGTAAATGCTAGACCTCACCTGCAGAGCACGCTGCACGAGACATGAACATAATACAATTTAGACACAATAGCGATCTTTAGTCACAGAGCAGACCACGCCAGTGCCCCGCTGAAAACATCTCTCCCCTCCCTGCTGGGTGATGCTGCGCATTTCATCTGTGCTTGAGATTCCAAGTTAACTCCAAGAGGGTGGTTTTCATGTGTGAAGGGCAGGGAGAAGCGAGCATCCTCAGACACAGCTGGCGGGAGTGTAAATACTTATATCAGCTTCCTGGAGGGAAATTTAGCAATGTGTACCAAAAGCTTTAAAAAGCATGCTTCACGGTTCACCTTTTGACCCAGCAATGATATGCTCATGTATGCCCTGGAATCTCTTAAGAAAGTGTGTGTGGGGTTTTTGGTTTTGTTTTTTTGTTTTTTGTCTTTTTTAGGGCCACACCCGCAGCATATGGAGGTTCCCAGGCGAGGGGTCGAATCGGAGCTGTTGCTGCCAGCCTACACCACAGCCACAGCATTGCCAGATCCGAGCCGTGACTGCAACCTACACCAAGCTCTTGGCAACGCTGAATCCCTAACCCACTGAGGGAGGCCAGGGATCAAACCCAAAACCTCAAGGTTCCTAGTCGGATTTGTTTCCACTGCACCACGACGGGAACTCCGTGTGTGTGTGTGTGTGTGTGTGTGTGTGTGTGTGTGTGTGTGTGTGTGTGTGTGTGTGTGTGTGTTCTACACTTATTTGTGCAGTGTTTTAGGACCAAGGAAACTGGATGCAAGGTAATCCAGCATCAGTTTGATACATTATAACACACACTTTCCACATAATGCATGCTACACAGCCAATAAAATTCATGTGGGAAAGGAGTGGTTTGCAAAGTGTGGGTCACAAATCATTAATGAGTCATGACACCAGTTTTTGTGAACCAGGAACCGCTTTTCAAATAGAAGAATAGCAGAGGGCGTTACAGAAAGTAAGCCTAAGTATGGATTCATGAAACTTTTTATTATTTTTAATGTATTTACTTATTTATTGCTTTTTAGGGCCACTCGTGCAGCATATGGAAGTTCCCAGGCTGCAAGTCAAATCAGAGCTGCAGCTGCCGGCCTATGCCACAGCCACATACACCACAGCTCGTGGCAATGCCGGATCCTTAACCTACTGAGCGAGGCCAGGGATCAAACCTGCATCCTCATGGATGCAGTCGGGTTTGTAACTCGCAGAGCCACAATGGGAACGGCATGAAACTTTTTTTTTAAAATGTATGTGTGTTTATTCTAGGTCACTCTATAAAACATAAATAGTAAGAAAAAAACTGAAAACCACTACAGTAATAGAATACTCAGTAGCATGGAAATATGGCAACATTCCATATTTAAATAGGGAAAAGACAGGTTAAAAATTACATAGCATAATCCTAAATTTGAGGTAAGACCCACAATCAAATACACCTGCATAGATATGTGCAGAAAAGAAACATCCTCTGGATACTACGTTTATAGAAGATAATTTGCCCCTATCTTTTGTACATGGCTTTGGTATAATCTGAATTTCCTATACTGAACACTTACCATATGAATAAGCAGAAAGAAACACAAGAGTCTATTTTTCAAGGGTGGTTTTGGTAAGTAACCTACCACCTTAAGATGCTCCTAAGCATGAGTCGATGGGGACAAAAAAATGAATGTGATGCCCTGGCAATCATGACATCCCCTGACACCCTCTTATGAAAAATCACCTTTCAGAAATGCTGCATGCCAGTGCATAGGGACAGGCAGTATGGTCTTATAAGAAGGTGCACAGATATACAACTACAGATGTGATAAAGTCATTTGAGTAATAAAAAAAAAAAGGATATATCCTAAAAAAAAAAAAGAAGAAGAAGAAGAAGGTGCACAGAAAAAGTAAAACAATGGTCGTTCAGAAATAAAAGCATTCTGGATTATGGCATAACAACATACACAAATGACTGTGGTTTCTATTAAAAAAGAAGGAACGGAGGGTGAGAAGAAGGGAGGGAAGGAAAGCAAAAAGGAAGGGAGGGAAGGAAATAAATGGAAAAGGAAGCATGAAAAGGAAAACAGTCCCCCCAAAATCGGATATCCTAAAAAAAGGAGGAGGGAAGCGGGCCTTATCAAAATAGAGCAGCAAACAACTGGACGAAGCTTTCATTTTATGATGAGAGATTTCAGCCACTGCGTATCCATCCAAGGATGTGAAATTTTAAAATACCCAAGAACTCAATAAACTCTCTGTTTTAATTCCTCACGCGTTAAAGAAGCAGTCCATGAGCTGACCTCTTTCCAAAACGGATGAGTCAGCTCTAATTCAGGCTCAGGTGAGGACTTCACCGTTAAGAAAACACCGTTACATTAAAACACAAGCATGGGCGGAGTTCCCGTCGTGGCACAGTGGTTAAGGAATCCGACTAGGAACCATGAGGTGGCGGGTTCGATCCCTGCCCTTGCTCAGTGGGTTAGGGATCCGGCATGGCCGTGAGCTGTGGTGTAGGTCGAAGATGTGGCTCGGATCCCACTTTGCTGTGGCTCTGGTGTAGGCGGTGGCTACAGCTCCGATTGGACCCCTAGCCTGGGAACCTCCATATGCCGTGGGAGCGGCCCTAGAAAACGCAAAAAGACAAAAAAAAAAAAAAAATGGGGAGGGGGCTTTAGCATGGAAGCGTCATCATCGGGGAGGCTATTTAACCTTCTGCTTCACTTCAGTGGGACCCCATGGAGGTGTGATGACAAGACTTAATGTTAAACAAGGAAATGGCAATTCTTCTGCTTTCCACTTCTTCGTTTTCCAAGTCTTTCTCAAGGCGAGACGGAACCCTGTCCTCAAAGTGTTTCTATTCTGTTGCGGGAGACCATGGCAGCTCTGAGATTTCTTTCCTTTCTTTTTTTAAGGGTCACACCCTCAGCACATGGAAGTTCCCAGACCAGGGACTGAATCGGAACCACAGCTGTGACCTACACCACCACCACCTACACAGCAACACTGGATCCTTAACCCCCTGCACCACAGGGGAGCTCCTGAGATTTCTGTTTGAGTAGATGATGGAAAGTTCTAGCCGGCTGGGAAGAGGATGCTTACTGATGGGAATGATTGGTGGTAAGAGTTAAAACCATCCTTCTGGAGTTCCCAGAGTGGCCCAGTGGTGATGAACCTGACTAGGATCCATGAGGATGTGGGTTCAATCCCTGGCCTCACTCAGTGGGTTAGGGATCTGGCATTGCTGCAGCTGTGGCGTAGGTCGCAGACACAGCTTGGATCTGGCATGGCTGCGGCTATGGTGTATGCCGGCAGCTGCAGCTCCGATTCAACCCCTAGCCTAGAAACTTCCATATGCCTCACCTGCAGCCCTAAAAAGAAAAAAAGGAAAGAAAAAACACCCTTCCTATTGCCACTCAGATGCAACATAAATAAAAGATACAAAGAACCATTGTGCTAACTCAGGAAGAGTAAAAGCACTTCTAGGCTGAAGGAGAAAAGCATTTGAACCTTACCAGCATATTTTTGCATGAAGATGTACAAAATTGTTAGACGGACAAGCCCATTCTTTTGGACGCTATGGTGAAAATTTGAAGCCAAATGAAGGTGGCTTTGCTGATCACACATGATTTTCAAAGAATACATTGGTCAAGTTTACACCATTTTTTCAAGTCTGTGACTTGTGCATTCTCGGCATCTTGCAAAGAACTGGAAAGAGCAGACAGTTACAAAGTAATTATCAAATATTAGATAAATACAGTTGCTTGATTTTTTTAGTGGAATCCAATAAGGATTTGAGAAAAGAAACATAGATGCTTAAGAAGAACAACGGCTATTAAAAAAAGAAAGAAAACGGGAGTGCCCATTGTGGCACAGCGGAAACAAATTCGACTAGTATCCATGAGGATGCAGGTTCGATCCCTGGCCTCACTCAGCGGGTTGGGTGATCCTGTGTTGCTGTGGCCGTGGCCTAGGCCGGCTGCTGTACCTCCTATTCAACCCCTAGGCTGGGAACTCCCATATGCCACAGATGTGGCCCTAAAAAATAAAAATTAAAAATAAAATTAAAAAGGTACCTCGATTAATCTGTCTATACTGACCCCACATTTTTCATTTGGCTCCTCATTTTTAAAAATTTCCACATTGGAGTTCCCATCGTGGCTCAGTGGTTAACGAATCCGACTAGGAACCATGAGGTTGTGGGTTCAATCCCTGACCTCACTCAGTGGGTTAAGGATCCAGCGCTGCCGTGAGCTGTGGCATAGGCCAGCAGCAACAGCTCCGATTAGACTCCTAGCCTGGGAACCTCCATAAGCCGCAGGTGCGGCCATAGGAAAGACAAAAAAAAAAAAAAAAATTTCCACATTGTCTGCTTTGCATTATGAGTATTCATTTTCCAGAACTTGGCATGTGTATCTTATTGAATCCTTATAATGAGGCTATATAAGGGATGTACTATTAATATGCCCATTTTACAGATGAGAAAACCGAGTCAGAGCAGTTCACACTCATTCAAGGCCACGCAACCAGCAGATCATACAGCCCCTACTCCTAGCCAAGCAGGCGGCTCCAAAGCCCACGTCACCCTACTCCCCCCTATTTCCAAGGTAGTCTAAACACCCGGCATATGGCCCCTTGTTCTTTCTCCCCCAAACCACTTAAAATAGCTTGTGAACATATTGTGACCTTCCCCAAGTCACTGTATATCCACAAGCCTTTGCCAGGTCCTGTCTGAGACACCAAGGTCATTTCCCCCAAGACGAGCTTCATTCCTCACCAGCTGAAAAGCAAAATGAAACAAAAGGGAAGGACCAGGAGGGGTGCTTTAGGCATCCGGTGTATTTGGACATACACAAAGAAAATGATTTTGATGGAGGAATGACAAGTGACAGCATTTATCAATCACCTGGTACCTTGGTAGACCAGATGACCCTCCTCATGGCATGGTAGAGACATCAAGAAGGAGGTGCTTTTATGTCCTGGGTTTTGTACCCTCTGAGATCTGATAGAGGCCTGCAGGTTTATTGAAAACAACGTGCACTGCAGGATGCACGAGGTGGCAAGTTAATTTTAGGGTGGAATTGGTGGATTCGTCCTATGCTCCAAAAAAAAAGTCTGGTTATGGTCAACCCACTCCCAGTAGCTTCCCTCAGGCTGTTCTCGAATAACTCGGGTTTCTCGAACGGACCACACGCTGCCAAAACATCATGGGGACAATGAGAAAGAAAGAAACCGGGTACATTAAGGACATCTGGTCACAAAGGAACAAGGAGATGTAGAGACGCCTCCCCAAGAGTTCCCTGGTGGCACAGCAGGCTAAGGACCTGCCATTGTTCCTGCAGCGGCTCTCATTGCTGCTGTGGTGTGAGGTCAGGCCCTGTCCCGGGGACCATCCACATGCCACAGGCATGGCCAAAGTCATTCATTAACTAATTAATTAAAGCCTCCGCACATCGTCCATGCCTGCCTTTCCACTTGAGGTACCTTCTAAGAGAAGGAAAGCTTCCCACATACACATGTATTTTCATCATAAAACGAACACATCCAGTCCTTTTGCAGAAAATGAAAGAGAGAATGAAAAAGAGGCTCCAGGACAAATATCTAAATAAAAAGATATACGGTGCTTTCATCCCCTCTTATCCCGCAATGACCCTGCCTCCTCTTCCACGCTGCTCTTGCACCGAGCAAGCGGTACATACACTGTGAACGTGGAGGAGAGCTTCTCAAAGGCTGTCTGCACAAAAATACACGGAACCGGCTTTGGTTTTGTTTTAAGAGTCTAGCTGATGTACAGAGTTCCCACTGTGGCTCAGTGGTAATGACACTGACTAGTATCCGTGGGTTCGATCCCTGGTCCCGCTCAGTGGGTTGAGAATCCGGCGTTGCCATGAGCTGTGATGTAGGCTCAGATCTGGTGTTGCTGTGGCTGCAGTGGAGGCCGGCAGCTGCAGCTCCGATTCAGTCCCTAACCTGGGAACTTCCATAGGCTGCAAGTATGGCCCTAAAAAGACAAAAAGGAAAGAAATGGGTCAGCATGGAGTTTTAGTTCTTGGGGACCTGGGGAGGGAGGCAGGGGTGAGGGAAATGGGTCTCTCATGTAACAAATGTTTAAGGCATCCCCTTCTTTGTCAGGTACTGTGCATGCCAGGGAGACAGTAAACAAGACACTTTCGTCCTTCTGGAACTCACTGACAAGGTGCAAAGACAGACAAGCAAGGGCCAATCATGATTTAGGTTAATAAGGGCAGAATGTGTCAGTTTCGATGCTTTGGGCTGGAAGCAAGAGAAAACCTAATGAACAGTGACTGAGGATATTTAGATTTCATTTAGCAAGAAATCCAGATGGGTGGTCCCAGGATGGCATCAGCAGGGTACCAGTCCATGACGGGTTCAGGCTGTTCTACATGCTTCTCTTCCGCTGTGTTAGTCTTTTGGATTTTGAACCGTGGGTTGTTACGCTGTGATCTGAAGATGGCTGTGGCCGCTTTAGGTATTGTATCCTCTCATACAAAGTATGCAAAGATTGGAGTTGCTCTTATGGCTCAGTGATAACAAACCCAGCTAGTATCCATGAGGAGGTGAGTTCAATCCCTGGCCTCGTTCAGTGGGTTAAGGATCTGGCATTGCCCTGAGCTGTGGTGTAGGTCACAGATGGGGCTTGGATCCCGTGTTGCTGTGGCTGTGGTGTGGACCAGCAGCTGCAGCTCCGATTCAACCCCTAGCCTGGGGACCTCCATATGCCACAGGTGCGGCCCTAAAAAGCAAAAAAAAAAAAAAAAAAGACAAACAAACAAACAAAAACCAAAGTATGCAAAGATGGAAGGGAGGAGAAGGGACACAAAGGCTGATTCTTCAGGCAGCTCTTGCCTTTTGTTAGGGAGAAAATTCCTTCTAGAAGACCCTGGCGTCTTTCTTCTACAACCACTGGCCACAAATGGGTCTTATTCATTTATTTTAAAAAAACCTATTAATTCTCTACTATCTGCCAGGCACGTTTGTAGATAGGAAATATACACATTGAATGAAACAAGGGAAGTG
This sequence comes from Sus scrofa, assembly GCF_054392235.1. Lineage (NCBI taxonomy): Eukaryota > Metazoa > Chordata > Mammalia > Artiodactyla > Suidae > Sus > Sus scrofa. The sequence goes on from NC_139385.1 coordinate 20,887,878, forward strand.
ATACTAAAGCTCAAAAGTAAGGGACCTGTACGGGTTAGCCATTTAGGATAAGGGCAGGTGGTGAGGGAAGAGTGTTGGGCAATGAGGAACAGAGTATGCAAAAGCTTGGAGGAGAGAGAAGCCATGACACATACACATCTGATGGTGACATGATATAATTCTTCTTGTTTTTTTCCTGTCTGTGCCTATGGCATGTGGAAGTTCTCGGGCCAGGGATCCAACCTGTGCCATAGCAGCAACTCAAGCCACCTGCAGTGACAATGCTGGATCCTTAATCTACTGCACCACAAGGGAACTCCTGATTCTTCTCTTTAAATGTGACTTTGGGCATGCTCACTGTGGCTCAGGTGGGTTAAGAACCCGCCTAGTATTGATGAGGATGCGGGTTTGATAGCTGGCCTCGCTCCGTGGGTTAAAGACCCAGTGTTGTCACAAGCTATGGCAGCAGTAGCAGATGTGGCTTGGATCTGGCATGGCTGTGGCTGCACTGTACACCGGCAGCTGCAGCTTTGATTCCGTCCCTAGCCCGGGAGCTTCCATGTGCCACAGGTGCGGCCCTAAAATAAATAAACAAATAAACAAACATGACTTTGGTGGTGGAATATTACTCATAGGGCGTTGGGGGCTGTAACTGTGGTCTAACCCAGGGGATCCCTGAGACACACTTATACTGGGGACTGAGGGTTGCCTTGAAGAATGACCTCGTGTGAGCCCGTCTTAGTCCTTTTTGCTTTTTTATTTGATATAGCACGTGCCTGCATAGCAATGATATACTCTTCTTTCACTCAAAGCAATATTCTTCACGAATCTCCACCAATGAAATGAATTAGCATTTCCCAGCTCACTTGACTCCGGTGATGGCAGGAACACGTTCCTATGTCCACACATGGACAGGCCTGGTTGACCACTGCACTGAAAATCAAAGCTGTAAGCAATGAGGTCTTTCTGTTCAGCACGGAGAACTCTAGTCAATCTCTTGGTATAGATCATGATGGAAGATAGAATGAGGGGAAAAAAAAATGTATACAAACTACTTATATCATTCAACAGCAAAAAAAGCCAACAATCCAATGGAAGAATGGGCAAAAGATCTGAAGAGACATTTTTCCAAAGAAGATAAGGCCAACAAGCACATGAAAAAATGCTCAACTCCTTTGATTATTAAAGAAATGCAAATCAAAACTCCCATGCAATATCACCTCACAACAGTCAGAATGGCCATCATTAATCAATCCACAAAGAACAAGTGCTGGAGGGGGTGTGGAGAAAAGGGGACCCTCCTGCACTGTTGGTGGGAATGTAAGCTGGTACAGCCACTATGGAGAACAGTATGGAGGTACCTTAGAAATCTATGCATAGAACTACCATATGACCCAGCAATCCCACTCTTGGGCAAATATCTGGACAAGACTTTCCTTGAAAAACACGCATGCACCCACATGTTCATTGCAGCACTATTCACAATAGCCAAGACATGGAAACAACTCAAATGTCCACCGACAGATGACTGGATCAAGAAGATGTGGTATATATACACAATGGAATACTACTCAGCCATAAAAAAGAACAAAATCATGCCATTTGCAGCAACATGTATGGAACTAGAGTCTCTCATACTGAGTGAAATCAGTCAGAAAGAGAAAGACAAATACCATATGATATCACCTATATCTGGAATCTAATATACGGCACAAACGAACCTTTCCACAGAAAAGAAAATCATGGACTTGGAGAACAGATTTATGGTTGCTGGGGGGAGGGGGTTGGGAATTTGGGTCTAATAGATGCCAACTATTGCCTTTGGAAGGGATAAGCAATGAGATCCTGCTGTATAGCACTGAGAACTATGTCTAGTCATTTATGATGGGGCATGATAATGTGAGAAAAAAAGAATGTATACATGTATGTGAAACTGAGTCTCGATGCTGTACATTAGAAAATTGACAGAACACTGTAAACCAGCTATAATGGAAAAAAATAAAAATCATTATAAATAAAAAATGTGTGTGTGTGTGTGTGTATAATTGGGTTACTATGCTGTTCAGCAGAAATTGACACAACACTCTAAATCAACAATATTCTTTTTTATTTTATTTATTTATTTATTTATTTATTTATTTTGCTTTTTAGGCGCATACCTGCAGCATATGGAGATTCCCAGGTTAGGGGTTGAATCGGAGCTGCAGCTGCCAGCCTAGGCCACAGCCATAGCAACACCAGATCTGAGCCACGTCTGTGACCTACACCACAGTTCATGGCAACGCTGGATTCTTAACCCACCGAGTGGGGCCAGGGATCGAACCCACATCCTCATAGATATTGGTCAGATTCGTTACCACTGAGCCACAATGGAAATCCCAGTGCTGACCTATTTCTATCTGAGCCTTTAGAGATATTCTTGATGTTGGATCTGGCATCCCTCAGCCCTCAGAATGCTACGACATATCTTAAAAAGTCAGCTCTTTCTCAAGATTCATCTAAGTCAAATGGACATTTTTCAGACTTCATTTTAGAAAATCTCTTAGTGACATTCAATGTGGTTGGTCATTCTTTCCTTGTTAAAACCCTTAGCACCACAAAACTGAATTTAGGAATTCCCATCGTGGCACAGTGGAAACGAATCTGACTAGGAACCATGAGGCTTTGGGTTCAATTCCTGGCCTCTCTCAGTGGGTTAAGGATCCAGCGTTGCCGTGAGCTGTGGTGCAGGTCACAGTTGAGGCTTGGATCTGGCATTGCTGTGGCTCTGGCATAGGCTGGCAGCTGCAGCTTCGATTGGACCCCTAGCCTGAGAACCTCCACATGCCATGAGTGTGGCCCTAAAAAGAACAAAAAAAAAAAAAAGAAAAGAAAAGAAAAAACTTCATTTGCTTTCTTTTTATTGGAGTAATACTGATTTACAGAATAGAAGAAAACATTTACACAATAAGACCAACAGGGGGTTGGTATCCAAAATACGTAAGCAGCTCATACAACCCAATTTAAAAAAAAACAACTGTAGGGCACAGGGGACTATACATGCTACTCTGTAATAACTTATATGGGAAAAGAATCTTAAAAAGAATGGTTATATGTATATATGTAACTGAATCCCTTTGCGGTGCACTTGAAACTAACACCACTTTGTAAATCAACTGTACGCCAATATAAAATGAAAATTAAAATAAACAATGAAACCACCCAATCCAAAAACCAGCAGAAGAGCTGAACAGACTTTTTTTTTCCCAAAGAAGACATACAAATGGCTAACAAGCACATGAAAAGATGCTCAACCCTCCTAATTAGTAGAGAAAAGCCAATCAAAACCACAATGTGATAATCACTTCACACCTGTCCGCACGGCCATCATCAAAAAAGCCTACAAATAACAAACAGCAGGAGAGGGTGTGGAGAAAAGCGAAAGCTTGTACACGGTTGGTTGGAATGGAAACTGGTGGCAGTCACCATGGAAAACAGTATGGAGGTTCCTCCCAACACGAAAAATAGAGTTACCCTAGGATCCCAAAATTCCACTCCTGGGTACAGAGCCAGAAGAAACACAAACACTAATTGGGAAAGATACATGCAGCACCCCAATGTTCATAGCAGCACTATTTACAATTGCCAAGACACGATGCATTTTTTTTCTAATTGTCCTACTATGCTTTTTTTTTTTAATGGCCACACCCAAGACATATGGAAGTTTCTGGGTCAGTGACTGAATCCAAGCTGCAGTTCTGACCTGCACGGCACCTGCAGCAACGTCAGATACTTTCACCCACGGTGCCCGGCGGCAGGGGTGGAGACCCACCCCACCGCAAGAACCCAAACCACTGAATAAGGATTCTTTTTGTCCTTTTGCCTTTTCTGGGGCCGCACCTGCGGCATATGGGGGTTCCCAGGCTAGGGGTCGAATTGGAGCTGTGACCACCAACCTACACACCACAGCCACAGCAACGTGGGATCCGAGCCGTGTCCGCAATCCACACCACAGCTCATGGCAACGCCGGATCCTTCACCCACTGAGCAAGGGCAGGGATCGAACCCTCAACCTCAGGGCTCCTAGTCGGATTCATTAACCACTGAGCCACGACAGGAACTCCTGAATTCGGATTTTTAACCCACTGTGCTACAGCAGGGACTTCCACTAGTATTTCTTTTATGAGCTCATCGTTAGGTATTCTGCACCCAATTTCAAAGCCTAATCTAAGCCTTCCTTTTTTGCCAGCACATCCTTGCACCCTGTGCACAAGCATCACTCCCAAATGATGCTCCTGGCCCTTCCTCTTCTCTGAGTCAGATATATATAGTATCTAACTACCTGGAGTTCCCGTCATGGCGAAACCAGTGGAAATAAATCTGACTAGTATCCATGAGGACGCAGGTTCGATCCTTGGCCTCGCTCAGCGGGTTAAGGATCTGGCGCTGCAGTGAGCTGTGGTGTAGGTCACAGATGCAGCTTGGATCCCACATGGCTGTGGCTGTGACTGGCAGCTGTAGCTCCGATTTGACCCCTAGTCTGGGAACCTCCATACGCTGGGGCTCTGGCCGGCCCTAAAAAAAAGACCAAAAAAAATAATATCTAACTACTTATTTGATATCTATATGTAGATGTGTCACAACCATCTGAGATTCAACATTTTGAAAAGGATCTCATTATCTCCTGGGACCAATCAGCATCCAGATGAATGTATCGGAACCATACCTCAAGCTGACTTAAGACACTCAAGGAAAGTTCTTGGACAGAACTGGTCTGAGACATGACTGGATTCAGGAATTTAAACCACTGAATAAGTTCTAGAGTCCCTGTTGTGGCTCAGTGGTTAACGAATCCCACTAGGAACCATGAGGTTGCGGGTTCCATCCCTGGTCTTGCTCAGTGGGTGAAGGATCCAGCATTGCCATGAGCTGTGGTGTAGGTGGCAGATGCGGCTCGGATCCCGAGTTGCTGGGACTCTAGCGTAGGCCGGTGGCAACAGCGCTGATTCGACCCCTAGCCTGGGAACCTCCATATGCCGCGGGAGCAGCCCTAGAAATGGCAAAAAGACAAAAAAATAAAAAATAAAAAAAACCCCACAAAGCAAGTTCTCTCTTGCCATCTCTCTCATCACTATTCATCTCCAAAGCTTTTCTCCCTCACCGCAAACCAGCTTGCTCCATAGGTAGGAAACATCTCCGTAGATAGAATTTTCGGTAGGACTTTGTCCTCCCTGCTCCAAGACCCCAAAGACGAGTCCCCTTTACCTTCACCTCCAACATCCCACAAGAAAAAAAAAAAATCTCACAGTGCAAAACTTGGTCACGAAGCCAGTGCTGGCCACAGTGGGGGAGGTGGGTTTTTCTGAAAGGAAATCAAAGCCCACATCATGTGATTGGTACATACATACAATGGAATATTACTCAGCCCCCAAAAAGGATGAAGTAATGGCATTTGCGGCAACATGGATGGACCGAAAGATGCTCATACTAAATGAGGTAAGTCAGACAAAGATAACTATCATATGATATCACTTATATGTGGAATCTAAAAAATGGATGCAAATGAACTTATTTACAAAACAGAAATAGACTTGCAGACATTGGAAACAAACTTACGGTTACTAAAAGAGAGCACAGGGTTTGCTAGACAGGTTAACTGAGTGGATGACTCCCAGCTACCCCAAGCCAGCTCTTCCCTTTGTGGTCACTGCCTTGGTAAGTACAGCCATCATTGTCTCATCCAGCTACACAAGCCAGAAACCCAGGAGTTTCAGATGACTCCCCTCTCTCATCACCCAAAGGCAAGCTAGCACCATCTCCTTTCAATTTTGCCTCCCAAATGTCATTCAACATCATCCCGATTTTTTCCAGCCACACTGCCATCACCTTAGACTAAGCTACTAGAAACTTTTCTCGTGGACTATTTTAAGAACCTCCTACTCTTTTCTTTTCAGTCCATTCCCTCTGTAGCAACCAAGCCGATTATTTCCAAGAAGGAACTCAACCCTGTCACCTGTCTGCAAAAACCATTAGCCAGCCCTCCATCTCTCGGAGGATGAAGCCCGCGATCTTTTTTTTTTTTTTTTTTTTTTTTTTTTTTTTTTTTTTTTTTTTGTCTTTTTGTCTTTTGTTGTTGTTGTTGTTGCTATTTCTTGGGCCGCTCCCGCGGCATATGGAGGTTCCCCGGCCAGGGGTCGAATCGGAGCTGTAGCCACCAGCCTACGCCAGAGCCACAGCAACGCGGCATCCGAGCCGCGTCTGCAACCTACACCACAGCTCACAGCAACGCCGGATCGTTAACCCACTGAGCAAGGACAGGGACCGAACCCGCAACCTCATGGTTCCTAGTCGGATTCGTTAACCACTGCGCCATGACGGGAACTCCCACCGCGATCTTTTTTTAATGTTCTTGAACTACAGCTGATGGATGATGTTGTGTTAATTTCTGCTATATAGCAAAGCGATTCGCTTATACATATACACATATCCATTCCCGTACAAGTTATCACAGGATATTGAGTAAATTTCTCTGTGCTATACTGCAGCTCCGCATTGCCCATCCATTCCACATACAATAGTGTGCACATGCCAATCCCAAGATCCCAATCCACCCCACCACCACCTTCTGCCCCTTTAGTAACCATAAGTTTGTTTCCTATGTCTGCAAGTCTATTTCTGTTTTGTAAATAAGTTCACTTGCATCCATTTTTTAGATTCCACATATAAGTGATATCATATGATAGTTATCTTTGTCTGACTTACCTCATTTAGTATAAGCATCTTTCGGTCCATCCATGTTGCTGCAAATGCCATTACTTCATCCTTTTTGGGGGCTGAGTAATATTCCATTGCATGTCTGTACCACATCTTTATCCATTCCTCTGTCAATGGACATTTAGGTTACTTCCACGTCTTGGCTATGGACTATACTACAAAGCTACCGTCATCAAAGCCCCATATATTTAACACGTCCTACAAGCCCCTGCCTGGCGACCTACCTCAGCTTCAACCTAAGCCATGCCTTTCTCTCTCACCGAGTCCCAGCCCTCTGGGCTTTTGGTTCTTCCAACATGCCTTCTGCCTTCCTGTTGTGAGGTCTTTGCATGTGCTGTTCCCCTTTGCTTCGATTGCTACCCTTCCCCGAAAGACACACACACACATACACATCACCTCCCATTCATCCTTCACATCTCATCTCAAATTTTATTTTAGGATAGTCTTCAAACCTCCAATACGTTAGACATCACACCACACATTTGAATTGTACCCTTTGTTATAGCCTCTTACAGCCCTGGGCACTGTTCCTTCATGGGACTCATTCTGTTCCTAATTTTAACTGCATTTGCCTCGATGGACCAACTTTCTTCTCCACTGGAAGGTAAGCGCCATAAGGCCAAAAATCAACTGTTTCTGCTTACCTTCCGTGCCCCCAACACAAGCACAGAGTCTGGGGCACTGTGAGGCAATCAATAAAGATGGGAAAAGAAACATCAGAGTCATTTCTGGAAAGGACAGAGATTAAAAGTACAGGTTGTGCAATAAGTGCCGGAGAGGGTGTGGAGAAAAAGGAACCCTCGGACACTGTTGGTGGGAATGTACATGGGTGCAACCACTGTGGAAAACAGGATGGAGATGCCTCATAAAACTCAAAATAGAGCTCCCATTCGATCCAGCCATCCCACTCCTGGGCATCTATCCAGAGAAAACCATGACTTCGAAAAGACACATGGATTCCAATGCTCACTGCAGCACTATTTGCAATAGCCAAGACATGGGAACAACCTAAATGTCCGTAGACAGAGGAGTGGATCAAGAAAATGTGGTACATCTACACAATGGAGTATTACTCAGCCATCAAAAGGAACGAAATACTGGCATTTTTAGCGACATGGATGGCCCTAGAAATTATCATACTAAGTGAAGTCCGTCAGATAGTGAGACACCGACATCAAACGCTTTCATGGACAGGTGGAATCTGAAAAAAGGACAGAATGAACTTCTTTGCAGAACAGATACTGACACGCAGACTTTGAAAAACTTACGGTCTCCAAAGGAGACAGGTCGGGGGATGAGGGTCTGGGATGGACATGCCGTCAAATTTGGTTGTGATGATTATTGTACACCTATAAATGCAATCCGATTCATCAAGTCATTAAAAAAAAATACAGGCTGTGGAGTCAAACAGGTTAACATCTTGGGCCGATAAAACTAAAAGGTATGTCATGTTCAAGGCATCATTTATAATTTCCCTTCTTTATGTTTCAATTTCCTCATCCATAACATGGAACAATTATAAAAGAGTCCTAAGACGATCTACCTAAAACACTTAGAACCATGCCAGGAACCAGGAGGCAGATATTTCCATTATTAGTAAGTTTATGCAAGAACAACTAAAGCCCAAAGTACTATGGCCGAAGCCATGCAGAAAGGGATCTCTCTCTTATCCAGAGGTTGCCATCCAGCTCCTTCTGTCCTGCTGCTCCTTTATCCACACAATGATGCCCTCTCCACATGGTGCCAGGTTACTGTTCAATTTCAACTCTCATATTCGCATTCACACCAGCAGCAAGGAGCATCCTTGTTGGGACTGTTCTCGGAAGTCTTACCCAGCCTCTGCTCCCAGAGTCCACTGGCCCCAGCTGAACCTTGTCGGCCACATCAAGCAGAAGAAAGACCGAGAAACATCATCTTTTATTGCAGACTGTCGTGTGCCCAACAAAAACGGAGAGCCAAGGGAGTTCCCGATGTGGCTCCACAGGCTACGATGAGGATGCAGGTTCGATCCCTGGCCTTGCTCAGTGGGTTAAGGATCTGGCATTGCCACAAGCTGCGACAGAGGTTGCAGACATGCCTCGGAGCTGGCTGCAGCTCAAATTCGATCCCTGGTCTAAGGCCGTCCATATGTGACAGGTGTGGCCTTAAAGGAAAAAAAAAAAAAAAAAAAAAGGCAAGAGCCAAAGACAGCCTCATTCACAGCAAGACGGTCAAAGGAAAATTTTTACCTGGAAATTGGGCATTTTATGTCAAGGAATGCCTCCATAAAAGATGATACGGGCCACTGAGTCTGGGGAAGCGCTCTTCGCAGAAATGCATCTTGTCACAGTAACCAGCGCATAAATGTTGTGGCTGGGTTTTGGGGTTTTTTGTTGTTGTTGTTGTTTTGTTTTGTTTTTTTTAAATAGACTATTTTTTTGCCATTTCTTGGGCCGCTCCCGCGGCATACAGAGGTTCCCAGGCTAGGGGTCAAATCGGAGCTGTAGCTGCCAGCCTACGCCAGAGTCACAGCAACGCGGGATCCGAGCTGCATCTGCGACCTACACCACAGCTCACGGCAACACCGGATCGTTAACCCACTGAGCAAGGGCAGGGATCGAACCCTCAACCTCATGGTTCCTAGTCGGATTCGTTAACCACTGCACCACAACAGGAACTCCTGTGGCTGGGATTTAAAGAAAACCACCACCACCACGCCCTATATGGACCTGCTTTTTTTTTTTTTTTTTTTTTTTTTTGGCTTTTGAGGGCCACACCCACAGTGTATGGCGGTTCCCAGGCTAGAGACCTAATTGGAGCTGCAGCTGCCAGCCTCCACCACAGCCACAGCAACACCAGATCTGAGCCAAATCTGCAACCTACACCACAGCTCATGGCAACACCAGATCCTTACCTCACTAAGCAAAGCCAGGGATCGAACCCACAACCTCATGGTTCCTAGTTGGATTCGTTTCTGCTGCACCACCTGTATGGACCTTCTTAATCCCTGGCCCCAGGTGTCCAGTGAAAGGGTTCAGCTCTGGTTTTGCCCCGAGAGAAGGCTTCAGAGGTTCAACCCACAATCACGCACCTACACCTGCCTTGGGATGTGCTCTCCGAATGACCCCAGATGCTAAGAGATGCTGAGCTGGACCGCTCAGGGTGCCGGGCAGCACCTGGGGTACCTTCCACCTGCAGAATCTCCCTCAGGGCAGGTCACTGACAGGGGGACTCTGGCTTTGCTTCCCTGACACACTAAGGGCTTCCCCATCGTCCGAGAACCTATGTCGCAGCTTGTGGCAATGCCAGATCCTTAACCCACTGAGCAAGGCCAGGGATCGAACCTGCATCCTCATCGTAACCTGCGGAGCCACATCGGGAACTCCCTTGGCTCTCCGTTTTTGTTGGGCACATGACAGTCTGCAATAAAACTTCAGACATCTCGGCTTGCTTTCCCACAAAAGCAATCCTGTCACTTCATTTAAATTTGCTCGGGAAAAGTTAGGAAAAGGAATCTTTGGCCTCCCCGAGAATTCTCAAGTCTTATAGAAAAAAAAAAAGAAAAGAAAAAAGATGCTGCCGCAGTTCAAAGAGAGAACAGAGGTATTTACCTTCCCTCCCCCTGCCCCCTTCCGAACACTGATTATTATTTTGCTCAGAGAAACCAAACTCTAAATAAGATCATCTGAGAAGGATAAGCACAAAATACCTCTTTTCTTTCATCTCATGGAAAAGGTACGTGGAATCACCATCCGAATTATTCAAAGCTTTTATTGAGGACTATGAGGTGCCTGGGGGCACAAAGGGGACTGAGCTTTACTAAATCGATCACTAAATCGAACGTGAGGTCTCTCCCAAAAACTTAGAAAGACGACTGCCGTCTGAGAGCTTATCAAAATACATCCAACGGTATCAAAAAAAATTTTTTTTTGTCTTTTTGCCTTTTCTAGGGCCACTCCCATGGCATATGGAGGTTCCCAGGCTAGGGGTCCAATCGGAGCTGTAGCCGTCAGCCTACACCACAGCCACAGCCACGCCAGGTCCTTCACCCCCTGAGCAAGGCCAGGGATCGAACCTGCAACCTCATGGTTCCTAGTCGGATGTGCTAACCACTGCGCCACGACGGGAACTCTGGTTATCGCAATTTTTAACATGCACACGCCTTCCATTTTTTTCTATAGACATATGCATTCAAGAGCACAAGGGGGTCCTCTATAGGCTTGTTTGTAAAAGCAGAGGATGGAACCCCCAAAGATGTCCACGAAGAGTGGACAGGTTAAGCACATCACGAATACAACCAGACAAGGAAACTCAATGTCAAGATCGCCAAACCGTGCCCTTGACCTCCGCACGGTGTCGGTGTCGTGAAAAGCGTTCACGATCTCATGGGGAGTAGCCAGTGCAAAGGCAGCTCTGAAGCCTCAAAGTCTGGCTTAACTGTTTCCCAGGTCTGTGATGATGAGCCAATTATTGCAACATCTCTAAGCCGGAGGTTGTTCATCTGAAAAATGGGTTCATAACAGACCAACCTCCTAGGGTCCTGTAGGGAGCGAGCCAACACGGGGGAACTGCTGACTAGCTGTGGTACGTGGCAGCCTGAGTGGTATCAGATGATCCCCCATCAGTGTCATCCGATTCTAGCAGTGACCACCTCTTACTCTCCTATATGAATCATTCAAAGGGAAGGAAACACAGCCAACTGCACGCAGGGGCTCTCTTCTGGGAATGAAGCTGGCAGTTGTGCAAACAGGATAGAAACCTTGGGGAGAGGGCAAGTCATTGGCTTCACTTTCATTTATGCGTTAGCGGGTTGTTTTCCTTCTAAAACCAGCTCCTGTTACTTTTTTTTTTTTTCTTTTTGCAGCCTCATCTGCAGCCTCTGGAAGATCCCAGGCTAGGGGTCAAATCGGAGCTGCAGCTGCCAGCCTACGCCACAGCCACAGCAACCCTGGGTCCCAGCCACATGCGCAACCTACCTACCCACTGAGCAAGACCAGAAATAGAATTCCAATCCTCAGGGATACTCTATGGGGTTCTTAACCCGCAGAGCTGCAATGGGAACTCTAGCTCATGTTACTTTTATTGCTATAAAGTTTTTTCTTTTTTTCAAGATTGGCCTCGGAGGGAGTTTCTGCTGTGGCTCAGCGGGTTAAGAACCCAACATAGTTAGGGTCCACAAGGATCTGGGTTCAGTTGCTGGCCTCGCTCAGTGGGTTAAGGACCCGGCATTGCTGTGAATTGCACCTCAGATCCTGCACTGCTGTGGCGGTGGTGTAGGGAGGCTGGCGTTTGCAGCTCCCATTCGACCCCTAGCCTGGGGACTTCCACATGCCACCAGTGCGGCCCTAAAAAGATAAAAAAAAAAAAAAAAAAGATTGGCCTCTAAGAATTAAATTTTAATTGCATCTCATAATGGATTAGAACAGAGTATATGCAGAGTCCTGAGAAGGAGATTCTGAGCCTCAGGACTTGATGTAACTCAACTGGAATTAGTAACACGGCTAAAGAAAGGATGTGACTACCTGTGGGCTGGGGGTGGGGATGGCACCAAGTCCTAGCAGCTGAGGAAGAACAGAGACCGCAGAGGTGCCAGGGCTTCCAGGCAGCTCAGACTGGAGAGGGGATTTGAGCCTTTAAATCTATATTGTCAGGTGTGCCCTTCTTGCCCCCCACGTGGCTTTTGCCTCTGTTATGGACCGTGTTACATCTCAGGTCTTTCAAGAGGTAACGGAGGAGTTCCCACTGTGGCTCGGCAGTAACAAACCTGACTAGTATCCATGAGGATGCAGGTTCGATCCCTGGCCTCGCTTCTGGCGTTTCGGTGAAACTGCGGTGTAGATCGCAGATGTGGCTCAGATCTGGCGGCTGCAGCGCAGGTGAACCGCTGCAGCTCCCATTCAACCCCTGGCCTGGGAACTTCCACATGCCGCAGGCATGGTGCTAAAAAAACAAAAAAGAGGTAATTGAGGCAACGTGGGGTCATAAGGATGAGAGCTAATCCAATAAGATGGATTGTGGTCCTTATAAGAAAAGGGAGTCTGGACCCAGACACACAAAGAGAAGACCATTTGAAGACACAGGGCAGAGAAGACAGCCACCCACAAGGCAGAGAGAGATGCCCAAGAAGAAACCAACTCTGCCAACACCTTAATCTTAGCCTTCCAGACCCCAGAACCATAAGAAGATACACTTCTGTGGTTTAAGCTGCTCAGGGTGCAGTATTTTGCTAGGGCAGCTCCAGCAAACGAATGCATTATGTGAGTGATTCATTTTCCATACATGAATTTTACATTTTCTATGTGCAAATCCATCAATCTTTCCCTGTATGGATTCTGGGTTGTCAGTTTTTTTTAATCATGATTTTAAAGGACTCCGCCATCCCAATATTATTAAGATATATCCATATCACCTTCTCATACTCTTAGCAATTTTGTCATTGTTACTTTTGCTCTTGTTGTCTTCTGGTGCTTCTTTTGTGTCATGCTTTATCTGAAATTTATTTCTGTAATTGGCGGTGTGGTCAGGCCCTGACTTTGGGGTGGCCCGTTGTCTGTATTACTTTCATACTCACAAAAATGTTAAAACTGAATTATAGAAGTGGATTTTAGACACAGGAAAACATGCATGATATGCTTTTAGGGGAAAAGAGGAAATTATATTTAAAAATACATGTTTGGGGAATAAAGTGATTTCTATATACTTTGCAAGTATTGAAAATTTTATGAAAGAACATACACTAAATTTATTAGCAACAGGAGTGATAGGACTTTTTAATGCTCTCAGTATTTCCTAATTCTCCTTACCAAAATAATAATTTAAATGAAATCCTACAGTGTCTCAGATTTCCTTTTCTTTTCTTTTTTTTTTTTTTTTTCCATTTTACGGCCACACCTGCAGCATATGGAAGCTCTGGGACTAGGGGTCAAATCCGAGCTGCAGCTGCCAGCCTACACCACAGTCGCAGCAACACCGGACCCGGGCCAGATCTGCAACATACGCCGCATCCTTAACTCACTGAGCGAGGTCAGGGATCAAACCCACATCCTCAGGGATCCTAGTTAGGTTCAGAACCCACTGAGCCACAACAGGAACTCCCAGAATTCCGTTTCTTTTTTTTTTTTCTTTCTTTTTTTGTCTTTTTAGGGCTGCATCCGCGGCAAAAGGAGATTCCCAGGCTGGGGGCATATCGGAGCTGTAGCCTCCAGCCTACACCAGAGCCACAGCAACGCGGGATCTGAGCCGCATCTTTGATCTCCACCACAGCTCACGGCAACCGCAGATCCTTAACCCACTGCCCAAGGCCAGGGATGGAACCCGCATCCTCACGGATACTTGTCAGCTTCGTTAACCACTGAGCCACGGCAGGAGCTCCAGAATTCCTTTCCTTGTAAGGACACTGGTCATATTGGATTGAGACTCATCCTGATGACTGCATTTTGCCTTAACTGACCTCTTAAAAGACGCTGTTTCCGAAACAGTCCTATTCCGAGGTCTTAGGGTTGGGATTTCAACACACGAATTTGGGGTGGACATGGTGACAACCAGAGAAAATAAAATTTGACAGTGAGACTCTGGGATTCAGACCAACTTAAGCCTAAGGTGGGGAAAGTCAAATAACTGGTGACCTTGGATAATTTATTTGACCTTCCCTACCTTACTTTCCTTAGGTATAAAATGGGTATAAGAACAGGTGGTCATGAGGCAGCCACGAGGTCTGTTGTTTGGGCAAAAAAGCGCACACAAAAGTTCTTGGTGAGGCGTTCCCATTGTGGCACAGCAGAGGCGGGTCCAACTGGGAACCATGAGGTTGCGGGTTCGATCCCCGGCCTCGCTCAGTGGGTTAAGGATCCAGCATTGCCATGAGCTGTGGTATAGGCCGGTGGCTACAGCTCCAATTCAACCCCTAGCCTGGGAACCTCCATGTGCCTCAGGTGCAGCCCTAAAAAAAAAAAAAAAAAGACAAAAAAGATAAATAAATAAATAAAAGGTTCTTGGTGGGAAAGAGACTCACAGACCTACAGAACAGACCTGTGGTTTGCCAAAGAGGAGGGGAAAGGGAGTGGAATGGACTGGGAGTTTGAGGTTGGTAGATGACATTACTTTCAGTATGGATAAGCAATGAGGTCCTGCTGTACAGCACAGGGAACTCTATCCAGTCCCTTGGGATAGACCATGATGGAAGATAACATAAGAAAGGGAATGGAGGAGTTCCCACTGTGGCTCTGTGGAAATGACCCGGACTAGGATCCATGAGGTCGAGGGTTCAATCCCTGGCCTCACTCCGTGGATTAAGGATCCGATGTTGCCATGAGCTGGGGTGTAGGTTGCAGATGCGGCTCAGATCCTATTGCTGTTGCAGCTGCAGCTCTGATTTGACCCCTAGCCTGGGAACTTCCACATGCCGCACCTGTGGCCTTAAAAAAAAAAAAATATATATATATATATACATATATATATATATATATGTACATATATGTCTGGGTCACTTTGCTGAACAGGCCCAACATTGTAAATTAACTAGACTTTAATACGAGATTAAAATAAAATAATAAAAAAAGTCACTGGTGGGCATAATATGCATTCAATCCATGGTGCCATCATGTCCCTTCTGACTTCAAAAATGGCCAAAGCCTCAGGAAGAGGTGTCCTCAGGGGGACAAGACATAAAGCCAGGCTTATGGAGGAGCCGGGATGCAGAAACTTGCACTTCCTACAAGACCAGGAAGTATTCATGTCACAGGGCTCGGTGACTGAGAGGCGACGTAAGTACTAAAATTAAATTCCTGTTCATGAAACCACCTTTCCAGAGGCAGCTGTCAACCCAGGAGGGGGGCTGGGGAATTTTTCATCCAGAGGAAGAATGTGACCAGGATGTCACAGAGCAAAACACAGCTTCTGCCACCAGCCCCGCCCTGCGGAGACATCCCAGAACCAAGGCGGCAGGTGAGAAACCTCCTAAGCAAGACACTACAGGTGAGATGCTCTCTTCCTCCCTCCCACTGCTTGGAAGCAGCCCAGGCTGAAGGATTTTTTTTTCTTTTTTTTTAAATATACAGCCCAGGGGAATTCTCAAACCTCAGCTGCCCCAAGAAGGGATAGCTGAGACACTGGGTCTCTGAAGCTGCTAGCTCCCAGCAGGGCTGGGAAAATCAATACCACTCTCTGAACTTCCCCAAAGTACTGGGACCTTTAAGCCAAAGTCCGGTAGGGAGACACTGTCTCCAGTCGTAGACAGCATTAGTCGCTGTGGGTTTATTTCCCAAACAGCCTGGAGATGCGACCATGGGAGCTATGCTCTAAGATGCTGACATATGGACTTCAGCCCTGGAAGCAGCTTCCAGAGAATCCCAGCTCTGGACCCAGGGACAGGTGGCCTGTGGAGGGACCACTCTCTGAGCATCACCGCGCTGTGGCTGAAAGAACACACCCTCCGTGCCAGTGCTGGAATCCAGGTAGCATCACTAAGGACCTGTGCATCTTTGAGAATCATCCTTCGCCTCTCTGCACCTCAGGGCTCACCGAAAATCAGGGACCCTCGTGCCACAGGGGTGGCTGTAAGGATTAAGCAAGATCAAAGAGGGACACGTCTGCCCTGGGGTTTTCTTTGCATCCTATAAGCAGTCAGAGGAAGTTGGCGGTTGTGGTGGAGAATACACGAGCTGCCGAGGCACGGGTGCTAGAAAGGAGAAATCACCAAATTTCACCTCCCACATAATCTGTTCCTTTTTCCACGTGACTTTTTTTCTGAACTGAGAGCATTTTGAAGAAGTCTTCAGACTCATCAAAAGAAGTTACAGGAAATCTGAAGAACAACTCTGAAAACAAACATCCAAAGATATGGACTGGGAGTTCCTATCTTTGCTCAGTGGTTAACGAACCCGACTAGGAACCATGAGGTTGCGGGTTCGATCCCTGGCCTCGCTCAGTGGGTGAAGGATCCGGCGTTGCCATGAGCGGTGGTGTAGGTCGCAGACACAGCTCGGATCCCGAGTTGCTGTGGCTGTGGTGTAGGCCGGCAGCTACAGCTCCGATTCGAGCATCACCGCGCTGTGGCTGAAAGAACACGCCCTCTGTGCCAATGCTGGAATCGAGGTAGCATCGCCAAGGACCTATGCATCTTTGGGAATCATCCCTCGCCTCTTAGCCTGGGAACCCCCATATGCCACAGGTGCAGCCCTAAAAAGACCAAAAAAAAAAAGACCAAAAAAACCCCCAAAACAAATATGTGGACCTACTATATGGATGGCCATCAAATATTTCTGCGATTCTCCCTAGCTCCTCCATCGCCTTGACCCTCCAGCGGTCAACCCCTTAAAGGGAAGAGTCCTGTAGCTTTCGTTTGGGGGAGGAAATGAGGAAAGAATAAGACTCTCATTCCACAGGGGATGGAGGGGGACCTTAAGGCAAAGGGAGAAACATCACTGTGTCCTAATGAGAAGCCCCCAGACAATATACAAGGTACCTGTTTTTATTTTTTTATTTTTATTTTTTAATTAATTAATTAACTTGCTTTTAAAGGCCGCACCCGAGGTATACGGAGGTTCTCAAGCTAGGGGTTGAATCAGAGCTACAGCTGCCGGCCTGCACCACAGCCAGAGCGATGCCACATTCAAGCTGTGTCTGAGACCTACACCACAGCTCACAGCAACTCTGGATCCTTCCCAGGGACCAAACCCACGACCCCATGGTCCCTCGTTGGATTCGTTTCTGCTGCACCACAACGGGAACTCCTTGTTTTTATTTTTTTATTTATTTTTGGCATGGTGGCATGCGGAAGTTCCCTGGCTAGGGATCGAACCCATGCCATATCAATGACAGATCCTTAACCCATGGAGCCACCAGGAAACTCCCATGGTACCTCCTTTTTTTTTTTTTAAGACCACACTCGAAGTATATGGAAGTTCCTGGGCCAGGGACTGAATCCCAGCTGCAGCTGCAACCTAGGCTGCTGGACCCTTTAATCCACTGCCTTTGGTGGGGATTGAACCTGGGCACCTGCACCTCCACGGTGACCAGAGCCCTGCAGTCAGATTTTTAGCTCACTGTGCCACAGTGGTAACTCCTCATGGCACCTATTTTTAAACTAAACATCAAGACACTAGATTTGACCGAAAAAAAATTTCCCCCCAAAATGTGGATTTATTTTCATAAAGAGTCTTACAAAAGCATAAAAGAAAACTGCACTTAATTCTAGATCATCAGCCTTACCTTAAATGCAAAGAGGAAAATGACAGAGAATCAGGGCTGTTCTAGAAATTCTGGGCTATCTAGTTGTTACATTAAGGCTGATCAAATGCCAAACCATCTCTCCCTCTCAACTTGAAGTGAATCTGGGCAGGAAGACTTAATGTGATGACAAGATTTCACTTGCTATTTGAAGAATTTTCTTGTAAGATATACGATCCCTTTAAATTTTCCCAGGCAGCTGCTAGGGGTTGCTAAGGAAGTGATGGAAATAGACAATATTCTAAATAAATCATTAGTGATTTCTGAAGGGCAGGTTCTTTAGACTTTTTTCTCAGGAGGTCACACACCTTAGGTACTGACTCTGGACAAGAGTCCTGCCTTTGTTCCTTCTCCCTCCCTCTCTTTTTCCTTTCCTTCCTTTGTATCTGTTACAGAAGGGAAGCAGGAGTTCCCATCGTGGCTCAGCGGAAATGAATCTAACTAGCATCCATGAGGACGTAGGTTCGACCCCTGGCCTTGCTCAGTAGGTTAAGGATCAGGCATTGCCATGAGCTGTGGGGTAGGTTGCAAATGCAGCTGGATCTGGTGTTGCCATGGCTGTGGCGTAGCCTGGCAGCTGTAGCGTAGCCTGGCAGCTGTAGCTCCAACTAGGCCCCTAGCCTGGAAACTTCCATATGCCATGGGTGCAGCCCCCCCTCCAAAGAAAAAGAGAGAGAGAGAAAAGTAGAATCTTCAAGCAGGAAGCCAGAGGGAAAGGTTTTGAGCCACACTGTGCCCACCTTGATGGAGTGACACAGAAGAAGACCCAAGCCCTCCATCCCACCTAAGTCAGAGGAACCCTTGGTGTATCTGTTTTATTCTGTTGTGCTTCAGCGAAAGATTATGTCTGAACAGAAGAGTCTCGAAATAGACATCTGTTGTTTTGGCACCAGCATCCACTTCCCTTCTCTGAAAACTACATCCTGGTTCTGCTTTGGCAAGATGCCCCCATCTCACCTTCTGGGTCCCCCAGGGGAAGCATCCCACCTCTGCTCCAGGGGGGCAAGTCCCTCAAAGCCCCCCACCCTCTCTGGCCACAAGGGCTGGTTGCTGGTTGTGTGTGTGGTCTCATAAGCATCAATGCAACTTCAGCAGACACCTCCAGGACGGAGATGGCACACTTTTCCACCTGCATTGGAGCCGGAAAACTTGGCTGGCACCCACTCCCCAATGCAAGGGGATGGGTTATAAGAAAGCAGCCAACCACCTCAGAGGCAGTAGAACCCCCAAATGAGAGCGCTACTGACATTATTTAAGCCTTAAAGAGGCCGTCCCCACCCTGGCCTTTTCAAATACATAAGCCATCACATTCCATTTTGGTTCAGATTTGACCTGAAATTTCTGCATTAACCAGAAAACTCGCAGCCAACAGTGCTTCCACAGCTAAGCTTCAAACCACTGGGAGAGACTTTCTTTTAATCTGCTCTAACATATGACGATTTGGGGATTTTTTTTGGGGGGTGGGGGTCTTTCTAGGGCCGCACTCGTGGCATATGGAGGTTCCCAGGCTAGGAGTCGAATCGGAGCTGTAGCCACCAGCCTACACCACAGCCACAGTAAGGCAGGATCCGAGCAGAGTCTGAGACCTACACCACAGCTCACGGCAACGCTGGATCCTTAACCCACTGAGTGAGGCCAGGGATCGAACCATGTCCTCCCAGATGCTTGCGGTGTTCGTTAACCACTGAGCCATGATGGGAACTCCTGATTTGGGGAAATTTCTTCTTCCTGGTGGAGGAGAGGTAAAGGGACCACAGAGAGACAGAATCCCAAGAAATCCAGGAGGAAGAGTTGCAGGTCAATTAAAAAATGGGACTCCATGTGGTAATTCATATACCAAGTATAAAACAAACTCATTATTTCATCCTAAACAAGAAAATCAGCGGTTCTGAGTGAGGTCATGGGATAGTTTGTTAGTTGAAATCACCACGGAATTTTCAGAGCCTAAATGGGGAGTATACCTATTTAATATCTGGCATATATGTTATAATACTCATTTCTAATATTAAACGTCTTAACATAAATTGATGCAAACATGGGGTGTTCATTTTGTTTGTACATATTCAGCCATTCACAGCAAAGAAGGAAGGAAAAATGCCACCTGGCAACACACGCTCCGTATATGAACACAAATTTTCAAAGCTGGCTAAGAAGTGGGTAACGAAAAAAAAAAAAATAGCCAACTGTATTTGAGTTAGTTTGTTTTCAACATGCTCTAAACATCTGTGTGGATGTCTGTTTATTGTTTACTGAAAGTGACTCTTTTATAAAGTCTCCCATTTGGCAGGAGCAAAACATGCAGGATTAACCCAGGCCAGAAGAAGCCTGAAGCCACTCCTATCATTTATCTCAGGGAAAGCTTTACTTTGAAATCTGCTTGTGTCACATGACCACCACCTAGTGGCAGTATACTTAAATAGCAGGAATAGCTGACTACTAATAAACTTTTTTTTTTTTTTTTTTTTCTTTTTAGGGCTGCACCTGAGGCATATGGACATTCTTATGCTAGGAGTCAAACTGGAGCTACAGTTGCCGGCCTACAGCACAGCCACAACAACATGAGAGGGATTCGAGATGCGGCTGCAACCTACACCACAGCTCACAGCAACACCAGATCCTTAACCTGCTGAGTGAGACCAGGGATCAAACCCGCATCCTCATGGATACTAGTTGGGTTCGTTTCTGCTGAGCCACAGAGGGAACTCCACATAAACATCGTTTAAATGGCTCCCGACAACATCAAAGTCATTTTGATCAGAACTAAATCTTCCTTCCAGGATGGAACTAGGAAATTAAGAAAACAGAAACCTGGGTAAGAGCAGAATAACTATGGAATTAGGCAAATATTACCAGTAACACTGTTTTTTTTAACCAACATTCCCCAGGAAGTGGAGTTCTTACCACTAGGAGTATGCAGGTTGTACAAAAAAAAAGAGGGAGAATAGGACAAAAGCTCAAATGAAGGGAAGATGAAAACCATGCAATTATCTGCGGAAAAAGGCATTATAAGTGGAGAAGGCAACAAGTGCAAAGGCCCTGAGGCAGGCCCACTGTTCATTTCTCCAAGTACAGCAGGGAGGCTAGTGTGGCTCAGGCAGAGGAGCAAAGAGAAGAAGGCAAATGAATATGGCTGAAGAGGTGGGCAAGGGCCTGATTCTGCGGTGCTTTGCAGATCATAATCAGGACTCAGAGTTCCCTCCCAGGTTGGCAAAAAGCCATGAAAAATGTGAAATAGGAGAGCAATGTAGTCTGCTTTATGTTCTAAAAGGATTGCTTGCTCCACTCACTGAGTGAGGAGCTGACTACGGAGGCCAAGAGTATTAGTGAAACAAGAACAGAAGTCTACTGCAAGTCTGGGCAAGAGATGAGAGTGGTACCAAGGCAATGGTGCCAGACTGATGGAAACATAGACAGCTATATACACAGCTACATACCTTTAGGCATGTGTATATGTACGTATAACACATTGATAGTAATGATACAATCTTAACAAATATGGAAGAAAATTACTTTTTATTTTCTCGTTAGGGCCGCACCTATGGCATATGGAGGTTCCCAGGCTAGGGGTCGAATCAGAGCTGTAGCTTCTGGCCTACGCCACAGCCACAGCAACTCGGGATCAGAGTCGTGTCTGCGACCTACACCACTGCTCACGGCAACGCTGGATCCTTAACCACTGAGTGAGGGCAGGAATCGAACCCGCAGCCTCATGGTTCCTAGTCGGATTTGTTAACCACCGCGCCACGACGGGAACTCCTAGAATCAGGTAAGTTTTATGTATTCCTCTAAAATTTCCCGGGACCTCTTAGTGAGGTGTATTCCAACTGCAGAAAGCATCATGCCTACTCAATTTATGCCATCCTTCCAACTGGATTCCCCTCTCCACAGACGAAAATGCTAAGAGGTCTAGTAGGACCATATCCATGTGCGAGTTACTTTAACAGACAGCTGACTGTCCCCCAGACTCAGTCTCCCCTCCTTCCTGGATACAGAGACACGCAGTTTCCCCAGACCCCTCTGCAGATGGACGTGGCCACGGAACGGAACTCCCGCCCGGTGAACGAGAGCGGAAGTCCTGAACGTCACTTCCGCCTCAGCTGCTTCAGAGGAAGACTTCGGCTTCCGGGACTCTGTCCTCTTTGCCTGACAGGTAAGGTACATGGGATGGTCTCAGCTCTGATCATGCAGGAGAAGAACCCTCCTAGGCAAAGATGCACTCAACCACAAAACATGTGCTCTCCGGAGGACATAAGGCATTTGGGGCTGTTCACAAGAGGGGGGGGGTGAGGAGGAGTTCCCGCCGTGGCTCAGTGGTTAACGAATCTGACTAGGAACCATGAGGGTGCGGGTTCGATCCCTGGCCTTGCTCAGTGGGTGAAGGATCCGGCGTTGCCGTGAGCTGTGGTGTAGGTTGCAGACGCGGCTCGGATCCCGCATTGCTGTGGCTCTGGCGCAGGCTGGTGGCTACAGCTCCGGGAACCTCTATATGCCGCGGAAGCGGCCCAAGAAATGGCAAAAAGACACACACACACACAAATAGAGAGAAGTGAGGAGTTACTCCTGGCATCTGGGGAGGGCGGAGGCCAGAGAGGTTGCTAAACATCCCATAAGGCACCCAACAGCCCTTCACCACAAAGACTTTCCTGACCCAAAATATCCACAGTGCTGATGTTGAAAAGCCTCCCATGTAAGCCACGTTTCTCAAACTTTGTGCAAAATAATGCCCCAAGTATCATCTCTTTTTTCCCTCCTTTGGCCACGCCCATGGTATGCTGAAGTTCCCAGGCCAAGGATGGAATCTGTGCCACAGCAGTGATAATGCCAGCTCCTTAACCCACTAGGCCACCAGGGAACTCCTCCAAGTATCTTCTTAACAGGTAAATTCAGCTTCAGAACGTTTGAGATGGGATCTGAGCTTCTGCCTTTCTAACAAGCTCCCCAAGGGATGGGAGAGCAACAAGATGGAAAGACTAGAACTTGGATCTCTGAATGGTGTCCCTGAGCACAGCTGCCCCAGCAGCTGAGTCTGGTTGCAGTGCCCAGGCAGGGCTGTTATTCAAACACAGACACCTGCACACCTCAGACCCCTGTTCTCAGCTTGTGTGCCTTCTGGGTGGCTGGTCTTCGTGCAGCACAAACTTTGACTCTTGATTTTCATTACAGAGGAGAATCATCTACCTTATTTAAGCCACTGTATTTCAGGGCCTCTTTGTTGCTACAGTTCAGTTTCCCCCACTAACCAGTCCAGTGACCTCTGCAAAGAGTGAACGGTGACATCTATGCTGCTGTTTGGCAAAAGACCTAAAGAGCCCTGGAGGTGATCTTTTCCAGAAAAAAAGAGGAAAAAAAAGCAAAGGGAGTAAAAGAAACAAGAAGGATCCTGCTGGAAATCCCTGGAATCAGTATTTTGCTGCTGTAACAAATGACCACAAACTAATTGGCTTAACACGCTGGAAGTCAGAAGTCTGAAATGGGTCAACAAAGGCATTCCTTCTGGAAATTCCAAGCAAGAACCCATTTCCTTGCCTTTTCTTTTCTTTCTTTCTGCTGCTGTTGTTATTGTTGTTTTCTTTTCTGCCACACCTGTGGCATAAGGAAGTTCCCAGGCTAGGGGTCGAATCAGAGCTATAGCTGCCAGCCTACAGCGCAGCCACAGCAACATTGGATCTGAGCCACATCTTCAGCCTACATCACAGCTCAGGGCAATGCCAGATCCTTAACCCACTGTGCGAGACCAGGGATCAAACCCCTGTCCTCATGGATACTATGTTGGGTTCGTTACTGCTGAGCCACAACAGGAACTCCTTTCCTGGCCTTTTCTGTAGCTTCTAGAAGCTGCCTGATTTCCTTGGCTCCTGACCCCTTCTACCTTCAAAGCTAGCAACAACGCTGAGTCGCTTCAATGTTGCCGTCTCTCTAATTCTCCCTCTTCTGCTTCCTTCTTCCATTTAAAAGAACTCAGGATTAAACAAGATAGATGATACATGATACACCAGGATAATCTCCCATTTTAAGGTCAGCTGTTTAGCAATCCTAATTCCACGTGCCGCCCTAATTCCTCTTTGCCATGTAATGTAGCAAATTCCCAGGTTTCCAAGATTAGGACATGGGGAGCTCCCGCTGTGGAGCAACGGGATTGGCAGCCTCTCTGCAGCACTGGGACGCAGGTTCTACCCCTGGCCCGGTGCATCGGGTTAAGGATCCAGCATTGCCACAGCTGCAGCGGAGGTCACAACTTCAGCTCAGATCTGATCCCTGGCGCAGGGGCAGCCAAAAAAATAAAAAGAGAGAGAGGGATAAAAAAGAGAGGGGAAAAAAAGATGACATGGTTCCTTCCACAGCTTAGAAAGTAGGCTCGGAGTTCCCATCATGGCTCAGTGGAAACAAATCTAAGAACCATGAGGTTGCGGGTTCGATCCCTGGCCTCACTCAGTGGGTCAAGAATCCGGCGTTGCCGTGAGCTGTAGTGTAGGGCGAAGATGCAGCACAGCTCTGGTGTTGCTGTGGCTCTGGCGTAGGCCTGAGACTACAGCCCCGATTTGACCTCTAGCCTGGGAACTTCCATGTGCCGCCCTAAAAAGACAAAAAAAAAAAAGGAAGTAGGCTCATCAGACAGCCAGAAGCTGGGAAACGCAGCAAAGGTACACAGAAAAAGAGACGATAAGTCAATTGAGAACAAAAATGAGAGCATCTCCTGGTCACTCCCCAAGCTCATCACCTGTAGGGCAATCCTAAGAAGAAATGGGCCCTATACCTTTTTCCATTTTTTTTCAGTATAAAAAAAAAAATGATGCCTCAATGGTCAGGAGTCAGGTAAAAGAATTATGCAGACAGAAGTTCTCCAGGAATTCTCGGGATCTTTATGCAGTCTGCCCTCACAATATTTGATATCCACAGTATATAATAGTTTCTGTAAATTAAACTTCTTAATCTAACTTTATGATAAGAGCGCTTGTCCTGTATTTCAGGTACTCCCTGGAGTGCAACATTCCAGAAAACCAATTACCTGGGGGAGGTGGTGGAAACGTGCAAGGATTAACAACTCCAGTGTGTAGACAAAGCAAATCCTTGCCCATCGCCGTTATCCTGTCCTTGCAAAACCACCGTGGAGTTATGAGAAACTGTTATTCCCATTTTAGAGATGAGAAAATAAAGGCTCCAAGGCTAAATACTCTCTCGGCACACCAAGCAAGGGAGACACAGAACTCAGCCTCAAATCTTCTTTTTTTGTCTTTTTAGGGCCGTACCCGAGGCATATGGAGGTTCCCAGGTTAGGGGTCTAATCGGAGCTATAGTGCAGGCCTACACCACAGCCACAGCAATGCAGGATCCGAGCCACATCTGTGACCTACACCACACTCACGGCAACGCCGGATCATTAACCCACTGAGCAAGGCCAGGGATCGAACCCGCGCCTTCATGGATGCTAGTGGGGTTCGTTAACCACTGAGCCATGAGGGGAATGCCTCAGCTTCAAATCTTTAATCTCTGATTTTCCGTTCCGTCTTCTTTTTCCAAATATCACACAGCTCCAAACAGGCAAACTGCCCTGCGATAAAGGCTCTCTTTGACTCAAATTTCCTCAGCTCTAAGGACACACCTAGAGTGGGTTACAAATCAAACACAGCCTTGATGTGATGGATTTTTTTTTCTTTTTTTTTTTTTTGCTTTCTAGGGCTGCACGTACAGCTAGGGGTCGCATCGGACTTGCAGCTGCCACCCTACGCCACAGCCACAGCCACACCGGATTCTTAACCCACTGAACAAGGCCAGGGATCGAACCTGCATCCTCACAAACACTATGTCAGGTTCTTAACCAGCTGAGCCATAGCGGGAACTCCTGTTTGATTATTACATGGCAATTATGTCCTTTTGAAACTACATGTAGAGAAACATAAGCCAAACGACTCAGAGAGCATGAACCTCTATCAGGAATAATCCAGGCTCTTCTAAAACTTTTGTCACTACAGTGACAAAAGCCAGGAACCAAAAGCTTATGTGTTGCAGTGGAAAGATGCCTGGCTTGGGACAGCCTGCTGTGTGACCCCAGGACTGTCACCTGCCCTTCTGAAGTTTCATTTTCTTTATTTGTGAAACTCAGATAAGACAGTATCTATTCGGTGGGGCTGCTGTGAAGAATAAATGGGATGGTGTGGTGTGCTACTGGGACCTTCTGGGGACACTGTCTAGCCCACACAGCTTGTTTGAGTGGGTTTCTTTTTCTCGTACCCAAAATAGTCTCACCAAAATAGTTCAGGAAAGAGCTGCGAACAATTCTTAGCCAGAGTTCCCCAGAAATGTGAGCGTGTGATTCCTTTTCAGAAGCCTGGAGCTTGGGAGATCCCATCATGGCACAGCAGAAACAGATCCGACGAGGAACCATGAGGACGTGGGTTCGATCCCTGGCCTCGCTCAGTGGGTTCAGGATCCGGCGTTGGCATGAGTTGTGGTGTAGGTCACAGACGAGGCTCAGATCCCGCGTTGCTGTGGCTGTGGCGTAGGCTGGCAACTGTAGCTCTGATTTGACCCCTAGCCTGGGAACCTCCCTATGCTATAGGTGTGGCCCCAAAAAGCAAAAAAATAGAAAGCAAGAAAGAAGGCTGAAATTTTGCAAGAAAACAGCACACAGAAGGTACCCCTTCCATCCAGTAATTCACTGATTCACAATCAGCAATGAACAAGCCACCATTATTGAGTGCCTTCTGTATGCCAAGTACTGTTTTGGTTCTGAGCACCAGCAGAAACAGGGTAGACAAGACCCTGCTCCCACCAAGCTGATCTGCTGGTGAGGACAGATAAGTAATCAGGACGATTCAGAAGAGCGAGAGACAGTAATACACGCTCTGAAAAAAGAAAACATAGGAAGTTCCCACTGTGGCTCAGTGGCAAGGAACCCAATTAGTATCCATGAGAATGTAGGTTCAGTCCCTGGCCTCACTTAGTGGGTTAAGGATCTGGCGATGCCGTGAGCTGTGGTGTAGATCGCAGATGCGGCTCAGATCCCGTGTGGCTGTGGCTGTGGTGTAGGGCTGGCAGCTGTAGCTCTGATTCGAACCCTCGCCTGGGAACTTCCATATGTTGCAGGTATGGCTCTAAAATGCAAAATGAAATAAAATAAAATAAAATGCCCTCTAGCAGGAATGAGCTTGATCTCAGAACAGAAAGGGAGACACATCCACAGTCTGTTTGGGGGGTGAGGGGACAAGACCCCACAACTAGCCCTCTGTGGGGACAGGTGACACCCAAAGCTTCAAGCAGGGACATGCAGCATTTATTCCACACTCCCAGGATGCTGGAAAACATCCCTTCGGGTGGAAAAGAGCTTTGGGACACAGGAAAGGAACTGCTGTATGGCTGGGGCCCCACGCCTGGGTCTGAAGCCCACCTCCACATTTGGGGCAAGTTCCCTGACCCCTCTGGGCCTCAGTTCCCAGACGTGTACAATGGGAGGCGGTCACAGCACCTGTCTCACCAGGTGAATCCACTGCTCAGAGCAAAGCCTGGCACCTACAGATACAGTATGTGTTCCCACCCCAGTCCTTCCCACAGCAGCCCTGGGATTCTTGCAGGCACAAATCTTGCATCTTTCTCTCCCCGATGCACTAAAAATAACCACCCCTGGTCCCTGATATATTTTTGCTCTGGAACAACAGGAGGGCACCTACATTTGCAAACTGACACTAATTCAGCTGTTCATCCACACCTTGGCACGCTCCTGCCGCCCCTCAATTTGGAACACAAAGCAGTCAGTCCATAAGGAATTCTACCACTGTTTATGAATCCGAGCTGAAATGGTTGTCTTACCATCCTCAGCCAAGGAAAACCATAAAAAGGAAGAGAATCCTATCTTTGAAGTGCAACATTTTGGCCATGTTCATATAAATGATATTTTCAGAGCACCCTCAAATACACCTGACCTCAATTTAGCAGCCACGATCTCCAGTAAAAAAGGGGGGTTCCTGCGGTGGCGCAGAACATTAATTCGATGAGTATCTTCGAGGATGAGGGTTCGATCCCTGGCCTCGCTCAGTGGGTCGGGGATCCAGTGTTGCCAGGAGCTGTGGTGTAGGTCACAGATGCGACTCGGATCCTGCGTGGCTGTGGCTGTGGCTGTGGCCGGCAGCTACAGCTCTGATTAGACTCCTAGCCTGGGACCCTCCATATGCCAAGGGTTCGGCCCTAAAAAGAAAAAGAAGGGTGCAGATGGGGCGGGGGGAGAGGGGAGGGGAAGGGGGAAAGGGGTAGGGAAGGAAAAGAAAGAAACTCTCCTAGAGCAAGAGCTCTCATTCCATGTACTGTTTTCTTCTTTGACGCCCCTCAGGAAAGTATTAAAATTTTGTTCTTACAAGTGCCTTGCAATTTTTGCTAAATTTATTCCTAGTTACTTTGTCTCTTTGGTGGGTTCTATAAATAGGATATTTTCTCTCATTACATTTTCAAAATGCTTGCTTTATGCACATAGGAGAACTATAGATTTTGCATAGTAATTTCCTTACCAGTCACCTTTAATGAATCCCATTATTGTTTGTAATAGATTCATGGGGGGATTGCTTATCTTAGGTTTGCCAACAAGAGATGAAATTATTGGCAAAGGGTGATAATTCTACCTCCTCCTTTCTTATTCTTTTTTTTTTCTTTCTTTTTGCATCTTCTTCCATTTTTTATTAATTCCCGAGCAATCGTAGTGATACCAGTGGGTGTTCTGGTCTTGCTCTGGATTTAATGGGAATGTTTCTAGTGTGACATCATTAAAGATGATGCTGGCTTTGGATATTCCCCAAATCAGGAATAAATATTTAATTTTATCAGACTTTTTAGCATCCATAAAGAAAATCATGGACTTTTTCTCTAAAGGAAGCGTATCGAGAATATTGAGAGTAAATCACACTACGTGTTAGACTTCCCGAGATCTAACCATCCTTCCATTCCTAGAATAAAACGCACTTTGTCAGGACTTCATCTTGTGATGGAATCATTTACTTGTCCATTTCTCCACTCCATGAGTTCTTTCAGATCACTGGCCATGATTCATGTCTGACACATAGTTGATAATCAATACATGTTTAATGGATAAATAAATACATGAAGAATTAAAATAATGAATGCCCTGAACCTCCCCAAACTAACCCTTTGGACCTCTTCCTGGCTTAAAATAGGCAGAGCGGTCATATGCCTCTCCCAGAGTGGATCATTATATGTCTAATGAGCATGGGGTTTAACTGGTCCCTACTTCTTATTTCAACAGAAGCCTTATACACCTCATTCTTTTTTTTTTTTTTTTTTTTTGTCTTTTTGCTATTTCTTTGGGCCACTCCCGCAGCATATGGAGGTTCCCAGGCTAGGGGTCTAATCGGAGCTGTAGCCGCCAGCCTACGGCAGAGCCACAGCAACGCGGGATCCGAGCCGCATCTTCAACCTACACCACAGCTCACAGCAACGCCGGATCCTTAACCCACTGAGCAAGGGCAGGGACCGAACCCGCAACCTCATGGTTCCTAGTCGGATTCGTTAACCACTGCACCACGACGGGAACTCCTACACCTCATTCTTGATGGGGAAACCATCCCCTACACTTGCAATGGGAATAACGCTGCTTTTCTTCTCCGACCACCACCCCAAGCCACAAGGCTGGCTACATCCACCAGGCCTTATTAGAGCATTATCCAGTGACTGCTTCAGGAACACGTCCATGACCCAACCTGGGCCGGTAGCATCCCTAGGAACTTCTTACAGAAGAAAAACATTTTCCCAAAGAAATGATAAACAGAAAATATGCTTGTCTAGGGCGTTCCCGTCGTGGATCAGTGGAAACGAATCTGACTAGGATCCATGAGGACACAGATTCGATCCCTGACCTCCTCAGTGGGTTAAGGATCCAGCGTCGCCATGAGCCGTGGTGTCGGTCGCAGACCTGCCTCGGATCCCACGTGGCTGTGGCTGTGGTGTTGGCAGGCAGCTGCAGCTCCAATTCAACCCCTAGCCTGGGAACCTCCAGAGGCCACGGGTGTGGCCCTAAAAAGACCAAAAAAAAAAAAAAAAAAAAAATGCTCATCTAGGGTTGTTGCTTACCACCTCGTCTAAAATGTAGTCTGACAACCTATCTGAGAATGAAGCAAGGTAGAGCTAAATACGCCAAAGAATTGAAAGAGACAGCTGGATTCAGCTTTTCCTGAAGCCATTCATCAATTACCCCCTACACTTCCTAAACACATAAGCCAATAACTACCTTTCTTTGTTTATAACGGTTGAAAATTCAATTTCCATCATTCACAACCAAAGCATATGGCCCAATTCATGTGTTAGTTTGTTTTCCTGTATATATAGCCTTCATACATTCTTAAATAAAGGTTGAAAAAAAGCTTTATATATATATATTTTAGGGTCACATCCACGGCATACGGAGGTTCCCAAGCTAGGGGCTGAATCGGAGCTACAGCTGCCAGCCGACACCACAGCCACAGCAACGCAGGATCCGAGACTCGTCTGCAACCTACACCACAGCTCACAGCAACACAGGATCCTTAACCCACTGAGTGACGCCGGGGATCAAACCCGAAACCTCATGGTTCCTAGTCAGATTTGTTTCCGCTGTGCCACAATGGGCATGCTGGAAAAAAAGCTTTTTAAACAAAGACAATCCTAACCAGTGAGTGTTAAAAAAAAAAAAAAAAAAAAAAAAAAATTCCACCTCCTTCGTTTAATTAATGGCAAGATAGGCTGAAAGGCTCCCTTAGCGAATTATAATTTCAGATTGAAATTCCCAAGACAGTTATAGAAGAGCTTGTTAAACCACAGAAACCAGTGGAATCAGGAGATTAACAGGGCGGCGGTGGTTCGATCAGTTTCAGAGATACCAGCCATTATACTAAACCAAAACCTTTAAAACTTTCTAATGTGCAATCCCAGCAATTCCTCAATCACCGGCAGTCTCAAGGCCTCTCCCCTGACTCAGTTTAAAAGTAAAAACATGTGGGAGTTCCCGTTGTGGTGCAGCGGAAATGAATCTGACTAGGAACCATGAGGTTGCAGGTTCGATCCCTGGCCTTGCTCAGAGGATTAAGGATCTGGCGTTGCCGTGAGCTGTGGTGTAGATTGCAGACGCGGCTCGGATCCCACGTTGCTGTGGCTGTGGTGTAGGCCGGCAGCAACAGCTCCAATTCGACCCCTAGCCTGGGCATCTCCATAGGCCTCGGGTGCGGCCCTAAAAACACAAAAGACAAAAAAAGTAAAAACAGGTGGCAAAAAGATAAATCAATCATGTCATGATAGCTGGAGAACTCCCCAGTAAAAGCTGCCAAATCTCAAGACAGGGAGTTTTGTGGGGGCTTTCTGAACCATCCTGCACCCTCAAATGCTTTCAGCTCTGCAGAAGAATGGATATCCTGAATGCCTCTGCATATATGGGGCAAGGAGCATCAGTTCCTACTAAGGGCTCAAGCAAATGTCAGGGGGCCAGCCCAGAGAGCCTAGCCATTTCCCTAGCTAGCCCATGCCCTTTTAGGGAGAACTCTGGCTGCCCTTAGCTCCTGAAAGCAGACTCTTCTCCTTCAGCTCAAGTTACAACAGACCAAATCCTGGAATCTGGTTTTGATTATCCTCTAGAGAGCTCCTTGAGAGCTGCTTCAGGGTCTGAAATCCCTCACTCAGACATCCTCTTGAAAGAAAAGACGATATTCAAATGAAAAAAAAAAAAATGCATGACAGCATTCGCTTTAAGGCCTTCTGTACTGACAGGCAGGAGAAAAGGCAGGGATAGAAGGAAAAAGGAAGAAGAAGAGCCAGAAGGATGAGGAAGAGAGACAGAGAGAGGAGGGGAGGGGACAGGGAAATGCATTATGTCACAAAGTGTGTGGCGGCACTTGAATGTCTTTTCATTGCATCTTTACATCATCTCTTGGAAGGAAATACCATGGAGCCCACTCTGCAGATGAGGAAACTGAGGCTGGGGGATATTGAGGATTCTGTCCAAAGTCACACGGTGGAGGATGCTGTGGAGTCTGGCTCAGAGAGACCACCTCATGCTCCAAACCACGTTATTTCTCTTCCACTAGCTTCCTCCGTCGGAAGAGTTTCAGAAAGAAGTGTGTTCTAGCATGAAAATATTTTAGCATTTGAATGGGCCCTATGGAGCCTCATCATCTAAGTAAGAGAGAAGAAAAGAAGGAAAGAAGGAGGGGAAGAAAGAGGAAGGAAGGAAGGGAGAAGATATGAAGGAATCTGACATCTAGTCGAACTAGTATGGTGCAAAGAAAAACCTAGAACCCAATTTTTCTAGCTCTCAGGTCTTCCTCCGACCGCGAGACCAGAATCTGTGATGTACGTACAACTGATCTGTATGGATCAAACACGAGCCCTTCGGATCAAGGACTGAACAAGTGACAATGTTACCACCTTCCAGAAAATACCCATTGGGAACAAACGGGAAATTTATGTGTGAATTGTTTTCTGCTGCTTCAATGTCCCTGCTTCTATCCAGCTTTCTTTGTTGTTGTTGCCTTCTGAGAGAGGTGCTTCCCCCTATCTTGTTGCAAAATTCATAAAGGGGAAAAAAAAAAAATCCAAACCAAAACAGCACACATAAGCCACAATGCTGGCAACTGCCAAGGTTATGGGTATGCCAGTTACTTTCTTTTCTTTTTTGCTTTTTAGGGCTGCACTCGAGGCATATGGAGGTTCCCAGGCTAAGGGTGGAATCAGAGCT
The DNA here is from genome assembly GCF_054392235.1 of Sus scrofa. Lineage (NCBI taxonomy): Eukaryota > Metazoa > Chordata > Mammalia > Artiodactyla > Suidae > Sus > Sus scrofa. Next base: position 20,920,516 of record NC_139385.1, read on the forward strand.
ACAGCTGCCAGCCTAAGCCACAGCCACAGAAACATCAGATCCAAGCCACATCTGTGACTTACAGCACAGCTCACAGCAACGCCAACGCCGGATCCTTAACCCGCTGAAAGCCGGGGATCAAACCCGCAACCTCATGGTTCCTGGTCGGATTCATTTCTGCTGCGCCACGACGGGAACTCCAGCCAGTTACTTTCTGAAATGACTTTAAACCAAAGGTTGCTAACTGGTAGCCAGCTGCCTATGTCCAGTCCACAGATGTGTTTCCGCAGGGCTGGCCCACAGCACGCTTTTTTTCCTTTTTTTTTTTTTTTTTTTTGTCTTTTTGCCATTTCTTGGGCCGCTCCCATGGCATAGGGAGGTTCCCAGGCTAGGGGTCCAATCGGAGCTGTAGCCGCCCAGCCTACGCCAGAGCCACAGCCACGCGGGATCCGAGCTGCACCTTCAACCTACACCACAGCTCACGGCAACGCCGGAATGTCGACCCACTGAGCAAGGCCAGGGATCGAACCCGCAACCTCATGGTTCCTAGTAGGATTCGTTAACCACTGTGCCATGACGGGAATGCCACACAGCATGCTTTTAAGACATTAAAATCTGCTGCCAGCGTCCAAAACCAGGCCACTTCACACCAAAACCTGGATTTCCAGTTTCTCTGACCAAGTGGAAGACCTGGTCGCTCTGATGCCACATGGGCACATGGAAAAGACAGCTGCGAGAGACAGACGTGGCTGCCCCGCTGCCCCTTCGGACAGAACATATGTGCCCTAGTTTCTCCCCACCTAGTCTATTTCACTCATGTATATTATCTACGTGAGCCCCGAAGGCATCTGAGTTGGTGACCCTGGGTTTAAAAGGTTAAGCAGATGGAGATTGCAAAGTCAATCATTATCAGACTTTTCCCAAAAACATCCCCAATAAGAGCCTCCAGTCAATATTATAACAGCTGTGAGAGAAGGTAGAGCATATGAGACCAAAACCCAGTAGTTCATTTGGATTTCTGCTCCAGGACCCTCATTTTTGGTTTAGAAAATACATTCAGCTTTTGGAATAACGAAAGGACGCTTTGTAAAGTCCTGAGGCTTGTTTCGGCCTCAGGGCCTTTGCACTTACTGTCCCCTCTGCTTGGAAACCTCTTCAACCAGATCATCCCATGGGAGGGTCTGATTCTTTCACGTCATGTACATACATCACCTCCACAGAGAGGGTTTCCCTAATTATTTGATTTTAAGTAACACAGTGCATGCACACGTGCGCTGCATGTGCACACGTGCGCTGCATGTGCACACGTGCGCGCACACACATGCACACATACAGACACACACACACACACCAATTATTTTCCAGGCCCCTGCTACTCAAAGGGAGGTCCAGGAATCAGCTGCCTCAGCATCACCTTGGAAATCAGAAATGCAGACTCTCAGGCCCCTCCCCCCAACCTGCTGAATCAGAATCTGCAAGTTAACAACACCCCCAAGTGACTCATGTGCTTGGAAAATTTCAAAAGCACGGCTGTGCAGGAGCGCTGCCCAGTGGCAATAAAGATTACAGGAGTCACAAGTGGAACCTGAAGTTTGCAAGTCGCCACACTAAAAGAACGCTTGTTTGTCTGCTGTCTCCCCAACCCCCACACCTGCCCCCAGGAAAATGTCAGTTCCAGGAGAACAATTGCTTCATCTGGCATCTTGTCCACTTTATCCTCTATCCCCAGTCCCTAAAACAGTACTGGACACAGGGAAAATATCATTAAAAATGTTTGCTAAATGAGAGAAAGAGGTAAGAGAAGGCCCCTACTAGCACTCTACGTGGGGCAGCGTAGTACCCAGGAAGAAACAGCACTTTGGACAGAAGTGGCTTCAAATCTCAGCTCAGCCACTGATCAGTTGAGCAACCGAGGCATAGGGAGGTTCCCAGGCTAGGGGTCCGATAGGTTCTGTAGCCGCCAGCCTACACCAAGCCACAGCAACACGGGATCCGAACCACGTCTGCGACCTACACCACAGCTTAAGGGCAACACCGCATCCTTCACCCACTGAGCCAGGCCAGGGATCGAACCTGCATCCTCATGGATACCAGTCGGGTTTGCTAACCACTGAGCCACGACGGGAACTCCTGAGTCTTTTTTCCCCCTCCTGGGGCCTAGGGTAAAGCAGAAAGTCTGCTCTTTTGCTCACAGCCTCATCATGCCACGCAGAGATGCAATAATATGTCCATAAATCTCAAACCACCATGACAACAGGTGTTCAACACCTGCCAATGCCTTACATCGCCCTCCTTTCTTTATCTCTCTCTTTTTTTTTTTAATCTGCCACAACACATAGAAGTTCCCAGGCCAAGGATCGAACCCCAGCCGCTGCAGCGACAACACCAGATCCTTAACCTGCTGCACCGCAAGGGCAATACACGCCACTCTCCTTGCTTCTCTCTCCAGACCCCACATCCCAAGGACAGGTGGCATGCATGAGAACACTGAACCCACTTCCCCAGCTGTATCCCTCCAGCCAACAGGGCGTGTGGCATAACTGCTGGCAGTGAAGACAACTGCAAACCATGGACGGTCGCTTCCCAGAGTCCTACAGCCGAATGGCTTCCAAAGCAAAGTGGTCATGGTTGCTGCACAGTCAGTGATCCACAGGGGAGACCCCAGCTCAAGTGTCACCTCCATCACTTCGACAGTTCTGCCAGGACAGCCGCTTGGCAGGCCACAAGGTCCCACCCCATTAGAAGAGTTTAAGGTCTCAGCCCAGACAGTGTGTATCAGCTCACGCTGAAAGGTGGATTGTGCCCTTTTATTTCTGTTTGGGGGGGAGGGGTGTGGGAGTGGAGGATTTAATCTACCCCCCACTTATTAATCACTGCTCCGTGTCAATCCCCCCAGGGAGGCTTGCCCTGGCGTAGCTTTAATACACACCCTAATCCATCAATCCATCTTGTCCTGCAAATCTGATGCATATGTTCTAATCTCCAATGTGTTTTGCAATCACATTCCATCGACGGCATAGGTGAAAAGCACAGCCCAGATTTAGATACAACCAGAGCGACACCAAGGAGATAAAACTGGGGCTGCTGAGTTGAGTATCAGGAGACCCATGCCAGCTCTGCTGAGGGCAGCCCGAATTTCCTCTTCCTCTCCCTCTTACCCAAAACACGGTACCCGGGAACACTTGCAGAATCAGGAGGTTCCTGGGAGGCACGTTGAAAAGCAAAAGAAAAGCAAAACAAATAAATGGGGGCGGGAGGGGGGGGAAGAGGAGGATCCAAACCTTTAATGAACCTGTGACTCTCTATTCAAGCAAACAGCAGAGTAAGAGTCCAGACAGAATATCCTGGGTATGGGGAGAAAGTGTAACCATTTAAGTACAGAGGCCACCATTTAAAAGACGGGGACCGGGGAACCAGGAGGGTTTCCGTTACAGGCCTGAATCCATGTCACTGCTTCCTTTGTACAATATAGTGACAATGCTGTCCCCTTTGCCCAGATGGGAGAGACAGATGAACTCAAAGGGCAGGAGCAACTGGGAATCCCAAAAATGCCTTCACAGCACTGCCTCTTGAGGCTGGAGAGCTAGCCTAGGGGCTGAAGGGTTTCTGGGAGTCTTCCAGGTTTGGGTGGAAAATGACTCCTCTGTGTCACATAGATTCTTCTCTAGGCACTCCAATCAGCACCACTAAGTGTAATAAGCACTTATCAGGAGTTCAATGTTGGGTGGGGGGGGGGCATGGAATGGCTACAGAGATATCACGTGGTCCTCTTAAGTGAGGACAAGGGAACCCAGGTCTATCGACAGCTCTTAGTCCTATTGGACACCCAGCCGGGGTACCACAAGTGATGGTTGAGGATACCACGGTGCTAGAATAGCATCTTCACAGCCACGTCGGGACAGCGAGGCAGTTTACATACCTCCTTTCCCCAGCCGCAGTATAAAAGAGCTAAGAAAACCTGCATCTTCTAGCCTTTCATTCAGAGAATACTCCAGACCCTGCGATGGGACTTCCTGATGCGTCTTCCCACCACACACCCTCTAAGTCATCTGGATGAAACACCCTCTTCTCCATTTTCCAGCTGCTGCCAAGCAACCCAAACACATGTTGCAGAGATGTGATCTTTATGCCTCCCTCTTCCCCAAAGGGCATTTGACACCTCTCAGCAGATCCACAGCTTTAAAATTAGAATCAGGGAAAAAAAAACACAGCACCCTCTTAGGAGCACAGCTACCCCAAAGCAGAAGCCAGAACATTCCTATAACCCACAAGGAAACGACTGAAACCTTCCCAGACATCATACCCCCCCCCGACTTTTTTTTATTTTGCTGTTGTTCCATTAATCATTCTAACACCTTTTTAATTGTAATTGCAAACTGGAAGCCATGGCTTGTGATATTATAAATACTGATTTTCCAGTTAAATTAAGCATTTGCTGTCTTATGTTTTGATAGGAAGGGGCTGTTTGAAGCCTCCTAAAATATTGCAATTAGTTCTCTCTGTTGAAACAGACAAGACATGAACAGACACATTTGCTGTTTCACTTGAATGTGCTGGAATGTTTATGCCTAAGTGCACTTCTCTCAAGCTTTGAAAGCATGAGGCATATTTTTAAAGGGGGGAGAAATCCATCACCATACAGACATTTTTAATATGTTTCCGAAGTTATTTCTAAAACTTTCCCAGGTTGTAATTTAAACTTAGAAAGCCCGTCTCTTCATCAGGAAGGCGACTTGTCAGGAAACCATTCTTATTTTACCTATTGGCTCTGTTAAAATGATAACATCACTTTAGCTGACAAAGCCTGTGTTTCTGGTTGACAATTGCAATTAATTACTGAGATGCAACAGAGATGGGGCCAGCCATCCAAATCTGTTTTCCAGAGAGATAAAAAAAAAAAAAAAACCAAGAAGAAAGAAGGAAGTGGGGAGAGGAAGCAAAGGAGGTCTGCCTTTGGGGCATATCCACCGGTGCTGTTTTAAGAGGTACAGCTGGTGAGAAAGCTGGATTATTCATTTATTTCACCTGCACTTAACTTAGTACTCTCTGCTCCCTTTCCCTCACCGCTGGCAGACGGTGGAAAAGGAGGGAGATGAACAAACATCTCACTAGACATAAGCTCCAATCTGTTGCAGAGGGAAGCGCGGGTTAGAAAGGGCGCGGGCACGGGGCATTAAAACTCTTAGGGCATGAACTGGCATGTACACACTGACGCTCCCGATGCAAAATTACCCCAGCGTTCGTGCAACCCAAGAAGGACAGAAAGTTCTGGAGCTAGGAAACATCCTCAGTCTTTACTAGAAAGCCAAAACTCACCAACATCATCTTTTTAACTGCCCCCTGTTCCTTTTGCTCTAAACTGAAAATCCTGAAGTTGGAGTCCAGCCACGCAAATGCGTTTGAGGGCGATTCTGAGAGATTCCAGGGGATCCCAAAGCCCTTCGGTCTATCTCAGCGTCCCCAACACAGAAGCGCACAGCCCCGCCAGAGCCAGGGTTTGCAAACACCCCGCGGGCAACAGGGCTGGGAATTTCCAGGCTTGGAACCAGGCTGATTTGGAAAGCAGCTCCCAGGGCGATGAGCCTGAGGCCGCCAGAGCAAGGGGACACCTCTCCTTGCCCAGAAATAAAGTGATCCCTGGCTAGCCTCCAGCCCTCTCCGCCGCTCCCCCAGAGCAGCCCCGCCAGGGTTCGCGAGCCCTCGCGGGGCTAAGGGCTCTCGGGACGCTGCCCGGATCCCCAAGGCGCGGTGGCTTCTCGTCCGGGTCTCCCCTACGCGCTCGTCCCACCCGCCGAGCCCGGGGTCCTACCTGTACCACTCCAGCCCCTTCTCGTAGTTCCTGTCGAAGAAGTGCGGCTCTACGCCCACCGCCCGGACGTCCGGGTGCACTCGGATCGCCTCCAGCAGCGCGCGGGTCCCTCCTTTCTTGACCCCGATGATAAGCGCCTGCGGCAGCTTCTTCTCCCCATAGTCCGGGGTGCTGACGGCGCCGCCCCTCTCGCTGCTCCCGTTGGCCGCCCTCCGGCCTGCGAGCTCCTCGTCGGTGGTGCTGGACTCCTGCGCTTCCCTCTCCAGCAGCGCGCTCTGCGCCGTGACCATCTCGCCGGGGGCCAGCGGGGTCCGGAGCCAGGCGTCCCGGGCGCCTCCGCCGCCGCTCGCCAGTCCCCAGCCGTCGGCCCCAGGGGCGGCGGGCTGCTCAGGGGGCTCGGGCGGCTCCCCGCGGCTCGCGTTGTCCGGCGGCTGCGGCGCGGGCGGCTGCGAGGGGGCGCCGAGGCGCACGGGGGGAGGCGGCAGAGAGGGTGGCGGCGGGCTCGGCGGGGGCTCCGCGGCGGCGCCCGGCGGTTCCTGCAGCGCCAGGGGGAATTGCAGGGAGCCCGAGCCGCCCAGGAGGCTGTAGCACAGGTAGGTGACGGACAGGGACAAGGTGCACATGAAAAGCAGCTTGCGCGCCGGCGGGCCCTTAGCCGAGGCGCCGGGCGGCGGCGGCGCGGCGAGAGGTGGAGGCGGAGGCGGAGGCGGAGGAGGTGCGGGCCACGGGGCCATCGCGGCTCCCGGCTCGCGGCGGCGGCGGCGGCGGCCCCCGGCGCTGCCCGGACATGGTTTCAGCCGCCGCCCCCGCCGCCGCCGCCGCCGCCGCCGCCGCCGCTGCCCAGCCGCCCCGGCTGCATGAAGCGACGCCGCTGCGCCCCCAGCCCTGGCCGCTGTCCCGCTGCGCCGGGGGGGAGCCCGGCCGCATGGCCCCCCGCCCCGCTCTTCCCGCGGCGTCCGGGGGACCCCCCACCACCCCCCTCAGCCTCTGGCTAGGGGACCGAGGGGGGCGCGCGGACCCGCCGGCTGCACCTGCTCCGTCTGCAGCGCCCCCGCTTCCCCGGCTCTGCCGCGGCTCCCGCTCCAGCCTCTGCCGCCGCCGCCGCGCGCTGTTGCAGCCCCGAGTTCCTTCCCCGCTGCTAACTTTCTGCCGGGAGAGAGGAGACGCGCGGAGGGGAGGCGGAGGGGGCCGGGCGCGCGCCCCGCGCCGCCGAGGGAAAGGGGAGTGCGCCTCGCGCGCGCCTGCGGAGGGGGGCGCGGGAGCGGAGGCGTGCGCTAGGGCTGGGGCACCCCGGGAAACGGAGATGGTGCCCCCGGCGCCCCGCCCCGCTCGGCAAGCACTAGCCGAAGGTGTTCCCCGCCCAACCCCGCGTGCTTCCCTTCCCCTGGGAGCCTGGGACGCCGGGCTCTCCATCCTTCTCCCAGTACTTTTAGGGACGTAGAGCCGGACGCCTGCCGAGGGTGCTGCGCACCAGAGAGCTAGGGGCCAAAGGGTAGAGAGCTCTTGCTTCCCCTTTTCCCCTGGGACCCCAGGCAAACTCGGCCCATCGCTGACCCGCCCTTCCGTCACCCCGGATCTCTTCCTGCCTTTAGCCCTGGAGTGGTTTCTTGTCCATCACAGTTCTCATCCCAACTTCCATCGTTCCAGCTTCCCCATCTTGTCTTGAAGCTCCTGACGGGTGGCGCTTTGACACAAACGCCCAGGTTTCCCTACCCCCAGAGCTCTTGCCCCTGTCCTGCCACCTGGTGACTTTCTACTTCAAAAGATGAGGCTGTCCTTTGCCTCTCTACACCCTTCACCACAGGTACACCTGCGGCCCTTGGGGACGTTGCCAATAAAGGAGTTAGATTTCCCTGGACTGAAATAGACTGAAACCATCCTCGCTTTAAACACGTAATATTTAGAGACAAGTGGGGTTGCATTTAGGGGAGAAATGTATTTTTTTATTTTTGTTTTTATGGTTTTTTTTCTTTTTCTTTTTCTTTTTTTCTGAGTATTTCCATCCCTCACCTCCCTCTTCTAGGTAGGGGCTGGGGGGTCAGGGAATGGTAAACATCAGAAAGCTTTGGAAGATTCAGAACTAGACTCTGCTTCCGGGGTGGGGGGCGGATAATGCGAGTCCCCCACCAAGAGATGCAGAGGGATCCACGGAGCCACTCCGGAGAACTCTGCTTCCTGGTGACAGGGCCTGGCTCTACACACATCCAGGGGCCAGTATCTCTGAGGGACTGGCTCAGAGACTCCCATGTTACCCTGCCAGCCATAGCTGGGTGCCTGGGGGGGGGGGGGGTCTGTCTGTTTTCACCTGGCGGCTGATGTGGGTTGCATCTCTGGTTTCGTTTGATCACATCATAGGAACAACCGTTGAAAGAAAATGTATGTCATGTCTAAACATTAACTAGATACCCAGTGCCAAAGGTGGGGGGGGGATGTTAATCAAATAAGAGGAGGAACGCGGACTTTTCCCTGAGTGAACAAAAGCTCACTGCTGCTCTCAGCTGGACACGAGTTTCCTTCACTGCAGCTTTAGTTCAGATAAAGATTATTCCTTTATAATATATTTTTTATAATACACTGGAGACCTCTGAAATGCAGAGTCTGGTGTCCTGTAAATCATTCCGTGGTACCAGGGATGGTTTTTCAAACACCACACGATGGCATTTCTATAATATTCATGGGAAGAGGCCAACTAGAGCTGGAAGAAAGCACAAGCTTGGCCCGTTCCTCTTCCCATTCCAAGTCCGGCTCTGGGTGGTCAGCCAGGAGGCTCAGGGGGCAGCCGGTACTGCCACTGCCATGCCCTGTTTCCCTTTCAAGGCTCAGGCACCAGGATGCTCAGCTTGGGCAATCCCAACAAACCTGCTTGCTATCTACGTTTGCTCAAGATGCACTGCCACATTCGGAAAGGTCTTGATAAAAGGACGTGAAAATTCAACCCAAAGGTGGCAAAACTGGTGACCAGCAAAGCTCAATGTGGCCAGAACGGTGATACGAAGAAAAGTCCACTAGCTATAAACATGAAGGGCTTTCCACCCCCCCCCCAAAAAAAAAACCTAGATATGAGGTTTCTATGGAAATAGCAGATCCAACAGCTTTGAACCCCTCAGCCAGACCTGAGGAGCCCCCATTGGGCGGAGCGCATGTGCCCTGTTGTTCGTGAGGCACCCAGATGGTCCCCCTACATTCCTGCTACTTGTCTGGATGTTGTTTGAGGGAGTTTCTTGGAATACCTTCTCCAGCTTGTTGTCCCTAAGTAATCACACTTGAATCAATGAATGAAAGAATGAAGCCCCGCTGGCAAAGTGTCAGGCCCCACAAAAGAGGGGGAAGAGGTGATTTAGGGGACAGAGAAGCTTTGTAGATTTCTTCCTTTGGAGTTAACGAATCCGACTAGGAACCATGAGGTTGCAAGTTCCATCCCTGGCCTTGCTCAGTGGGTTAAGGATCCAGCGTTGCTGTGAGCTGTGGTGTGGGTTACAGACGCAGCTCGGATCCCACATTGCTGTGGCTGTGGTGTAGGCTGGCAGCTACAGCTCCGATTCAACCCCTAGCCTGGGAACCTCCATATGCCACGGGAACAGCCCAAGAAATGGCAAAAAGACAAAAAAAAAAAAAAAAGATTTACTTAGCAGTTGTCTTTTTCCTTTTCTTTTTTTAAGCCATGCATGTGGCATGCAGAAGTTCCCAGGCCAGGGATCAAACCCACCCCGCAGCTGTATCCAGAGCCACAGCAATGACAGCACAGGATCCTTAACCCACCGAGCCTCCAGGGAACTCCTGTTTTGTTTTGTTTTTTCTACCCTTACTCCGGGCTTTTTCTGGGAGCGAACTCTTGAGAAACCTATGATTAAAAATGGGGAGGCGCAATCCCACTCTTGGGCATCTATCCGGACAAAACTCTACTTAAAAGAGACACATGCACCCGCATGTTCATTGCAGCACTCTTCACAATAGCCAGGACATGGAAACAACCCAAATGTCCATCAACAGATGATTGGATTCGGAAGAGGTGGTATATATACACAATGGAATACTACTCAGCCATAAAAAAGAATGACATAATGCCATTTGCAGCAACATGGATGGAACTAGAGAATCTCATCCTGAGTGAAATGAGCCAGAAAGACAAAGACAAATACTATATGATATCACTTATAACTGGAATCTAATATCCAGCACAAATGAACATCTCCTCAGAAAAGAAAATCATGGACTTGGAGAAGAGTCTTGTGGCTGCCTGATGGGAGAGGGAGGGAGTGGGAGGGATCGGGAGCTTGGGCTTATCAGACACAACTTAGAATAGATTTACAAGGAGATCCTGCTGAATAGCATTGAGAACTATGTCTAGATACTCATGTTGCAACAGAAGAAAGGGTGGGGGAAAAAATGTAATTGTAATGTATACATGTAAGGATAACCTGACCCCTTTGCTGTACACTGGGAAAATAAAAAAAATTATTTAAAAAAAAAAAAATGGGGAGGATAGTTCCCATCATGGCACAGTGAAAACGAGTCTGACTAGGAACCATGCGGTTGCGGGTTTGATCCCTGCCCTTGTTCAGTGGGTTAAGGATCAGGCATTGCCGTGAGCTGTGATGTAGGTCGCAGACGCGGCTTGGATCTGGCATGGCTGTGGCTTCGGTGTAGACTGGCAGCAACAGCTCTGATTAGACCCCTAGCCTGGGAACCTCCCTATGCTTCGGGTGTGGCCCTAAAAAGACTAAATAAATAAATAAATAAAAATGGGGAGCAGCTTCAGAGGGCGAACTCAGACTTCATTCCTCAATTCTCAATGGATCTGGAGACCAGATAGATTTTTTTTTCTTTTTTCTTTTTTTTTTTTTTTTTCTGTTTCCATTGCCAACACCCATGCTCATTCAGGCCTATCCGAGTTTTTTCCCGTGTTCCTCCAACTGCTCTCCAGGCTTCCCACGTGCCTCGTGCGCCTCGTTTGTATCCATCCTCAGCAGCAACAGCAGATCAACGTTTCTGAGACAGAGCTGGTGACTCAGAATCCTGCCTCTCACTGCCTAACTGATCCACTCCAACCTCTTTACCTTTGCACGTTAAGGGGCCCTTGCCTTTTCATGTATCTCACCGTCCGGCCCAATCAAACAGGACCTACCATCCCAACATCCGCACTGCCTCGTTCTGTTTCACGTCTGAGAGGGATGGAGTAGGCACAGGTAGTTGTGGACGTCCCAATAAAGGACCACAGATAACGAGGGAAACTTAGGGGACATGGGGAGATCACTTACAGTACATAAATGGCTTTAAAAAAGGCCATCAGAACCGGGCAGGCTGGCTTGCCCAGTGGAGAAGTGCCTCAGGTCCTTGGGTCGGGGGATGGCAGGACGCCTGCATTCAGATTCAGATCAAGGGCAAGAGTTTGAGGACCGCCCTTCTGCTGATTTGAATACACCCCCTACCAGATACCGAGGAGGAGCTGCTACTTCCAAAACAGAAGAGGCAGGCTTTTCCAACCCCTACTCCCCCTTGGAGGAGAAAACTGTAGCCCACCAGATCCTCAGGGCAGAGCTGCCTTGCCTGCCTGCTTGCACGTCTCACAAGCATCCTATCCTAATAAATCTATTGCCTATCACTTTGTCTCTCACTGATTTCCTTCTGCATGGAGACATAAAGAACCTGAACCTCAGGGAGTCCAGACACAGGGTGAGTGGTTCTAATTTAAAACCGTGGGTTCAAGTCCCCATCTGGGTCTTAGGGTGGGTTCGAGTCCTGGCACATGGATTCAAGTCCCGGCACATGGATTCAAGTCCCAATCTGGGTTCTGGCTAGGTTCCGGCCATTAGTGCTGTCAGTTTCACTTCTATATCATCAGATGATAGAGTTAAAAAACAAAGCTGTCATTTGCTAGCTACGTAGTTCTCAGACACGTCTTATCACTTCTCTGGGTCTCACTGTTGCATATATAAATTATGGACAGTTAAGACGCATCCCAAACAGTTTTTATAAAGAAGCAAATTGGGAGTTCATGTCATGGTTCAGCAGTTAACAAACCAGACTAGTAGCCATGAGGACGCCGGTTCGATCCCTGGCCTCGCTCCGTGGATTAAGGATCTGGTATTGCTGTGAGCCGTGGTGTAGGTCACAGACACAGCTAGGATCACGAGTTGCTGTGGCTCTGATGTGGGCAGGCAGCTACGGCTCTGATTGGACCCCGAGCCTGGGAACCTCTGTATGCCGCAGGTGTGGCCCTAAAAAAAAAAAAAAAGAAGCAAATTGACTTAACAGAGCATATACAAAAATGCCTGGCTCCCTGCCTGACTTGTGGTGGCTACCTACCAATAGTTATTTGGATCTAAATATTGGCCCAGGGAGTTCCTGCTGTGGCACGGTGGGTTAAGAATCCAACTGCAGCAGCTCAGTTTCTGTGGAGGTGCAAGTTTTATCTCTGGCCCAGCACAGTGGGTTGAGGGATCTGGCTTTGCCACAGCTGCAATGTAGTCACAGCTGTGGCTTGGATTCTATCTCTGGCTCTGGCCTGGGAACTTCCCTTTGCCTCAAGTGCAGCCATAAAATAAAATTTAAAAATAAACAAATATTGGCTCAGGCCATGCCTTTGTGTGTATCCTGTTTTCAAAACCAGCCCAGTGTTTCAGCTGAAATTTACTTTCTTAAGCTGCTCAGTTGCATTTAGAATGCCTAGTCTGGCGTTCTCTTTGTGGCTCAGTGGAAACACAACTGACTACCATCCGTAAGGACACAGGTTCAATCCCAGGCCTCACTCAGTGGGTTAAGGATCCAGCATTGCCATGAGCTGTGGTGCAGGTCGCAGATGCGCCTCCGATCTAACGTTGCTGTGGCTCTGGTATAGGCCAGTGGCTACAACTCCAATTTGACCCCTAGCCTGGGAACTTCCATATGCCGTGGATGGGCCCCTAAAACACACACAAAAAATTTTAAATTAAAAAAAAAAAAATCACACATAGAAGCCCTAGCCCGTAGAATGTGGTTTGTAGGGCATAGCGATATGACCATATCCAGAGTCTTTAGGAAGTAATTAAAGTTAAAATGAAGTCGTAAGGGTAGAATCCTATCTCTTAAGAATCCTATCTCTTGAGCCTAGCCAGAACCCAGGTTGGGACTTGAACCCGTGTGCCAGGACTCGAACCCAGCCTAAACCTTGACTGGGCCTTGAACCCATAGTTTTTAAATCAGAATCACTCACCAGTGTCTGCACTTAATGAGGTTCAGGTTCTTTGTGCCTCCACACAGAAGGAATTCAGCAAGACACAAAGTGACAGGCAAGACATAGATTGATTAAGATGGGACCTTGTGAGAGATGCAAGGAGGCTCTGCCCTGAGGATTAGGTGGGCTATAGTTTTACCATCCAACAGGAGTGGCAGGGGGTTGGAAACCATCTCTTCCTCTTTCTTGGAGAAGTAGCTCCTCCTTGGTATCCGTTGATAAGCGTATTTGACCCTATAAGGTCAATCTAGGACTGTCATGGTGCTTATTCAGGTTAGCAGAAGGGGGGGGTCCTTAAACTCTTGCCCTTGATCCGAAGGTGAAAGCAGGGCTCCCCCCATTACCCACCCAATGACCTGGGGCATATCTCTTTTTCCTCCACTAGTCAAGCAAGGCTGCCTGGTTCTGACGGCCTCTTGAGCAAATAACTTCAAAGTGATCTCCCAAAGTTCCCCAGGATTCCCTCTCTATCCGTGGTCCCTTCTCAGGGCTTCTACAACTACCTGTGTAACTATCCTACTCCAACCCTATAAATACCTCAGGCTATTTCTTCCCCCTGACACACATACACACACGCCACCATCTGAGGACACAGTGAGAAGGGGACCTTATGCAGGCTATCGAGAGAGTTCTCACCAGATCCTGCCCATGCTGGTACCCAGATCTCAGACTTCCAGCCCCCAGAACTGTAAGAAAATTAATTTCTGTTGTTGAAGTCACCTGCTCTATGGTATGGTGTTATGGGACCCCAAACTGTCACATTTATCTTTTACAGTTTATAAATGGGTTCTGCTATTAATTCCAATGGGTATATGTTTTTTTGGGGAAGGGGGGGGCGGAGGTTCCCACATCAGCAAGAAATGCTTGTGACACCAACTGGGTGTTCTACAGTTCAATTTTGACACCATCTCCTTGGAGAGAATATCTCAAGACCACCCCCAATTGCAAATCCAGGTTGACTCACTGACCATCAATGCCGGTTCCCAAAGCCTCCTCCTTGAGTTTGATTAATTTGCTAGAGGGGCTCATAGGCTCAGAGAAACATTTGCCTTACTAGATTTACCAGTTCATTATAAAAGGATTCAACTCGGGAACAGCCAGGCAGAAGAGACGCCCAGGGCAAGGTGTGGGGAAAGGCGACTGAGCTTCCCTGCCTGCTCCAGGGGCATCGCTCTCCGGATATCCCCACCCCACCCCCACCCCTCCTGTTCCCCAACCTGAAAACTCTCCAAACCGGTCCTTTTGGGGTTTTATGAAAATTTCATTACAGTCAGGATTGATTAAGTCCTTGGCCATTGGCAATTGCTTCACCCTCCAGCCTCTCTCCCCTCCCTGGAAGTAGGAGAGGGTGAGGGGTTAAGGCAGGGACTAAAAGGTCTGGCTCTCCCTCCTTAGGCTACCTAAGGGCTCTCCAAAGGTCACCTCATTAGGTTAACAAAAGACACCTTTATTGCCCTTATCACAGAAGTTCCAAGGGTTTTAGGAGCTCTTTGTCAAATATGCATTTCTTTTATAAATCGAAACCACAGTTCTCCAATTCTGGATCCCTAATAGCAAAACCATCCAAAGACACCAAAGAGGAGTTACTCTTCAAAGAAAGAGGTAGAGGTGGTCTTTTTCCACCCCCACTCCCCTTGGATGGTAAAAGTGTAGCCCACTTAATCCTCAGGGCAGAGCCTCCTTACGAGCACCTTATCTTAGTAAATCTATTTCTTGCCTATCACTTTGTCTCTTGCTGAATTCCTTCTGTGCAGAGGCACAAAGAACCTGAACCTCACTAAGTCCAGACACCAAGGGAGTGATTCTAATTTAAAAACTGTGGGTTCAAGTCCCGATCTGGGTTTAGGCTGGGTTCAAGTCATAAATGTTGTCAGTTTCACCATGACCACTGCATCAAGTAGGGGGAAAAAGTTGAGATGATGTAGGGAAGAAAAAAAGTAGAGTATCTTCCCTGGGCAAGAATTGGGTAATCATACCAGCATCCTTACCCACCCCGCTTCCCCAGATCCACCAGAATAATGCAGAACTCCAGCTTATGGAAACATTCTTTGAGCCCCACTCATGTTTATGTTGAGTCTAAGCACATTCCTGTGAAGGTGTTTATTTTTATTTTCATCAGTTTTCTATTGCTTAGTTGCTACTTCCTATTGATTCATAAAGCCTCGTGTAATAAGATTTTTTTTCTTTATCATATATCTCTCAATTATTAAGTTATCAGTTTGGTTTACCAGTAAACTGCTTTTAATATTTTCTTTTTTTTTTTTTTTAACTGCATATGAATGTTCCCAGGCTAGGGATAAAATCTGAGCTGGAGCTGTGACCTATCCCACAGCTCCAGCAATACCAGATCCTTAACCCAACCCATTGCACCAGGCCCAGGACCAAACAGGTGTCAGGTGTCTCCTCAGAAACAAGCCAGATCAATAACCCACTGCACCGCAGTGGGAACTCCGAGTTTGTCTTTCTTCCTTTCCTTCTTCTTTCCCTCCTTCCTTCCTTCCTTCCTTCCTTCCTTCCTTCCTTTCTTTCTCTCTTTCTTTCTTTCTTTCTTTCTTTCTGGCTTTTAGGGCCACAGCCACAGCACATGGAAGTTCCATGTAGCTTGGAGCTATAGCCACAGGCCTATGCCACAGTCACAGCAACACTGTATCCAAGCTGCATCTGTGACCTACACCACAGCTCATGGCAACACCAGATCTGCTGAGTAAGGCCAGGAATTGAACCCATGTCCCCAGGGATACAAGTCAGATTCCTTTCTGCTGCACAACAATGGGAACCCCCAAGTTTTTATTTTTATACCTATAATCTCTTTTATTATTTCCTTTGTAGTTTCTATCTTTAATGGAAAGCCCAAAGTATGTAAATGTACATTTTCTTCTAGTACATCTTTTGGTTTATTTTCTACACATAAACGTTTAAACCATCTGAAGTTTATTTTGTATATGATTTTGCAAAAGGATCTAAGTTTTTTACTTTATTATCCTAACACTAGTTATTTCCCAACAATTTGTCTTTTTTTACCTTTTTTTTTTTTTTGTCTTTTTAGGGCTGCACCCATGACTTATGGAGGGTCCCAGGCTAGGGATCAAATTGGAGCTGTAGTGGCTGGCCTACACCACAGCCACAGAAATGCCTGATCTGAGCTGCATCTGTGACCTACAGCACAGCTCAAGGCAATGCCAGATCCTTAACCCACTGAGCGAGGCCAGGGATGGAACTGGCATCCTCATGGATCCTAGTCAGATTCGTTTCCTCTGAACCACAATGGGAGCACCTATTTCTCAACAATTTGAAATTTCAGTATTATATACTAAACCCAGAATGTTGGAGTTTTCCCATCCAGAAATATAGAAAGCATATCTCTATTCATTCCATCTTTTATATCTCTTACTGGACTTCTATAATTTGATTGACTGAAACCTTACACAAATCTTTGGATGAATGTTTTGACAGCTAATTCTGCTTTGTTCAGTTTTATAGTTTCTTGCTCTCTTTTTGTTTCATTCATTTATCCATTCATTCTGTTGTCATTTTGAAGGGACTCATATATTCTGGGCCCTAGATTACACATGGAGGATAAAACAATGAGACAGAAAGACACTTCCCTGTCCTCATGAAGGCAAAAAAAAAAAAAAAATTACACAAGCAAGTTTAATAAAATTAGGCATTTAAAAGAGAGAAAAAGGAGTTCCCATCTAGACCTAGAGAAAACGAATCTGACTAGTATCCATGAGGACGCAGGTTTGATCCCTGACCTCTCTCAGGAGGTTAAGGATCCAGTGTTGCTGTGAGCTGTGGTATGGGTCACAGAGGTGGATTGGTTCTGGCACTGTGTGGCTGTGGTGTAGGCTGGTGGCTACAGCTTGGATTCAGCCTTAGCCTGGGAGCCTCCATATGCCTTGGGTGCAGCCCTAAAAAAAAATTAATTAATTAATTAATAAGAACATACAGAGTACTATAGAATACATTGTTGGAGATTCCTAACTAGAATATAAGCTAGAGAGAAGCCTTCAAAGAGGAAATGACATTTAAGTCCACATATAAAGGGAAAAAATTGGATTAAGCCAGGTAAGGCAAGATTATTTTTAGTATGTGCCACATCTCACCCACTTCATTCATTATAAATACACTTAGCAAAACTGCACTGAAGTTCCTTCCCTAAGAGAAAAGGGGTATCTGCCAAAAATCTACAGCCAACGTTGTAATGAAACATGACCAAATATTAGAGCTGAACCTTTAAAGACAAGAACAAGACAAGCATGCCTTCCATCACAGCTTCTATTCAGCCTTAACCTAGGGTTCCCAGTTAATGCCATAAGACAAGAATTAAAAATTTAAAAAAAAAGAGAGAGAGTTGGGAAGAAAACACCAAACGAGTATTATTTGCATGCTATCTGTTTGTTGGCCAAAGAAATTGCATGGAAATCTATAAACAAAAGAGGTTGGCAAGGTGGCTGAATAAAATCCAAAATACAAAGAGCAAGAGCAGTTTTATATATGATCCGAATACAGTTAGAAAATACAATTTTAAGAGAAGATACTATTCAGAACTACAATAAAATCCATTAAGTACTTAGAAATAAACCTAATAAAAGGCGAGCAAGTCCTTTATAGATAAAATTATACAACTTTTTGGAAGGGCATGGTGTTAATTTCCTAGGGCTGCCACACAAAGTGCTACAAAACCGTGTGGTTTAAAAAGAAATTTAGCCTCTCACAGTTCTGGAGGCTAGAAGTCTGAAATCAAGGTGTCAGCTGGGCGGTGCTCCCTCTGAGGCTCCTTCCTTGCTGGTTCTTGCATCAGATGGTGACCATCAATCTTTGGCAGTCCTTGGCTTGCAGATGCATCCATCTAATCTCTGCCTCTGCTGTCACATAGCTTTCTTCCTGTGTCCCTGTGTCTTCATATGGCACTTTCCTCTTCTTACAAGGACCACAGTCATATAGGCTTGGGACCCATTCTGATGACCTCATCTTTTTTTTTTTTTTTTTTTTTTTGTCTTTTTAGGGCCGTACCCATGGCATATGGAGGTTCTCAGGCTAGGGGTCAAATTGGAGCTGTAGTTGCCAGTCTATGCCACAACCATAGCAACTTGGGATCCGAGCTGCATCTGTGACCTACCCCACAGCTCACAGCGATGCTGGACCTTAACTCGCTAAGCAAGGTCAGGGATGGAACCTGCGTCCTCATGGATACTAGTCAGATTTGTTAACCCCTGGGCCACGACAGGAACTCCCGATGACCTCATCTTAACTTGCTTAAATCTCCAAAGGCCCTATTTCCAAATAAGTTCTCATTTGCAGGTACTGAGGGGTAGGACTTCAAAATACTTTTTGGGGAGACACAATTCAACTCCCAACAGGCATGACAGTGTATGGATGGACAAACCTACACATTTATGCATTTATCGTATTTCTGAATGAAAAATTCTGTACCATAAAAATAAAGTTTCTCCCCATTAATCAATGAATTCCAAATAGGAAGTTCCCATGTGGGACAATGGGTTAAGGATCTGGCATTGCTGCAGTTGTGGTTAGATCACAACTGTGGTGGGGGTTCAACCCCTGGCCAAGAAACATCTATGGCCAAAAAAAAAAAAAACCCACAAAATTTCCAAGTAATTTCAAAATCCCAACAGAGTTATGTGTAGGTATGGATCATGTATATTTTCATAATTTAATTTTGAATTTCACACAGAGGTATGGAAGCAAAATTTCTACAAGCCCTGTAGAAAAAAAGAAAATTTGTAATCAGAAAAACTAGGAGTTCCTATTGTGGCTAGGCAGAAATGAGTCTGAGTAGTATCCATGAGCAATATTTTGATTTGATCCCTGGCTTCACTCAGTGGGTTAAGGATCCAGCATTGCCATGAGCTGTGGTGTAGGTCGCAGACAAGGCTCAGATCTGGCATTGCTGTGGCTGAGGAGTAGGCCAGAGGCTACAGTTCCAATCTGACCCCTGGCCTGGGAACCACCATATGCCATGTGTGTGGCCCTAAAAAAACCAAAAAAAAAAAAAAAAAAAAAAAAAAAAAAAAGCAAATCTAGTGTGCTTTAAGAAGGGAAATAGATTGCAATTAGAGGGAAAGATTAAAATAAATTTCTTGGAGTTCCCGTCATGGCACAGTGGTTAACAAATCCAACTAGGAACCATGAGGTTGCAGGTTCGATCCCTGGCCTTGCTCAGTGGGTTAAGGATCTGGCATTGCCATGAGCTGTGGTGTAGGTTGCAGATGCAGCTCGGATCCCGCGTGGCTGTGGCTCTGGCGTAGGCTGGTGGCTACAGCTCTGATTTGACCCCTAACCCGGGAACCTCCATATGCCTCAGGAAGCAGCCCTAGAAAAGGCAAAAAGACAGAAATAAATAAATAAATAAATAAATAAATAAATAAATAAATAAAATTTCTTAGTCCAAAAAGGACTTCAGGTACTATGATGTATAGTCTACCTATATTCTGATAAGGAAGCTGAATTGACAGCCCCACGAACTAATCAAGGAGTTTAGGAGTGTTGATTTTAAACTAAGATGCAGCTCCCGAGTAGGTATGTTGCCAGGAGAGATAAATGTAACTGTATAATCTTTTTTTTTTTTTTTTTTTTTGTCTTTTTTTGCTATTTCTTTGGGCCGCTCCCGCGGCATATGGAGGTTCCCAGGCTAGGGGTTGAATCGGAGCTGTAGCCACCGGCCTACGCCAGAGCCACAGCAACGCGGGATCCGAGCCGCGTCTGCAACCTACACCACAGCTCACGGCAACGCCGGATCGTTAACCCACTGAGCAAGGGCAGGGACCGAACCCGCAACCTCATTGTTCCTAGTCGGATTCGTTAACCACTGCGCCACGACGGGAACTCCTAACTGTATAATCTGATCTCCATCATAAGTGACACGTTTGAGCCTGTGTATTTTTCTGCCCTTCCAGGTACAAAGAAAAGAAGTCTCTTGTTCTGAAGTTATTTTTATAACAGAGCATGTCTTTACCGATCTGAAATGTAAATATTTACATGTGCATGAATGTGGAAAATGCAAAATACGTTTTCCATAATTATGAGCAACGCTAAAATGTGGACAAATGCAAGGGGAGGTAGGATTGTTCATTGCGATTTGTGGCAGTGAACCCAAAAACATGGTGCGCATGTCAAAACTAAGAAACTAACCTTGCTACGATGCTATCTTCTAAACCACACATTTTCTTTGTATTTCACTGGTTTTTCCACTAACATCTCTTCTCTGTTTTGGTATCGAATTGCGTTGTTTTGATGTCATGTCTTCTTTGTCTGCTCCGGTCTGGGTGGTGGAGGAGGTCATCCAGAGCAAAGCCAGCTGACCCTGAAGCTGGTTTTGCAAATTGGAGGCTCCTCACCCCCTTCCCCTGTCCTTGGAATTGCTCTCTGCCCACTGTTCCCACAGTGGGAGTCGTGGTTTTCACAGATGTAGCCTTGAGGGACTCATATGCTATTGAGACCATCTGGATTTAATACAGAGCCCCATGAAGGCATCTGTGTGAACTTTTAACATCCCGACGAGCAGGTCAGTGACCACTCATCTTGCAGTCACTCAAGAAAAGACTTGTAAGTTTCCTTGCTTATTACACCTGCCACTTACAAGTCTGGAGTGATCTGGCTGTTTCTCTCCTCTCTTGTGGCCCTCCTTGTATGGAGTCAGTTTCAGATTTCACCCTTGGAAAGTCCTTAGGCTATGACCCCATACTCTGGGAGTTTCTCAGTCTTCCCATGTCTTTCACAACCTCGACACTTTTGAAGAGCCCTGGACAAGCGTTGCGTAAAATATTCTTCAGTTTGGGTTTTGTCTGATGTTCTTCTCATGATGAGACTGGGCTTATAGGTTTGGGGCAAGAGGACCACTAAGGTAAAGCCCCCTCCTCATCCCATCCTATCAGGGATACAGGACATCAATAGAGCTTACTGGTGATATTAACCTTGAAACCAAGGTTAAAGCGGGGTCTGATGGTTTTCTCTGCTGTAAAGTGATTGCATGTCTCTTTCTGCCCTCTGGGTTTTAGAAATGCTGACTACGTCCAATCCATACTCAAAAGAAGAGCAATTAAGTTTCACTTCCTGGAGGGGGGGGGACTATGAAAGATTACGCCAATGTATGTTAAAACAAGTACCTTAATGAATAGGTATTGGGTGGAGATATTTGAAGTTATGCAAACAGCATGTTTCTCCTGAAAGTTTCACACACTAATTTCAGCCTTCAGCAGTGGTTCTCACCAGCAGCAGTTATTCCCGTGGTGATCTAATGGTGATTTTCTAGTTCTCTCATTTTTTTTACATATATTAATTGGAATTTTTATATAAGGAAGATTTATCCTTTTTCCTCTGTTTGTTTATTCAGTTGCTTACTTACATATGCACATGTGTGTATTTGCTTTATTCTTTGATCCATATAATCAGTATACTCCTATACAACTGTAATTTATTTTGTTGCTGAAAATGTTCCAACTTAATCATTCTTTCATCTTGGTTCCTGTATCTTTTTGACTTGCTCCTTTACCCCCTCGCCCCTGCCCAGTACTTTCTTACTTCTTTCCGGCCACTTCAAGATGCTCCAGTCTCATCTATCTGTCTGTCTGTCTGTCTGTCTATCTATCTATCTATCTATCTATCTATCTATCTATCTATCTATCTATCATGTATCTATCTTTTTTGTTTTGGGGTTTTTTTGGTCTTTTTTGCCATTTCTTGGGCCTCTCCCATGGCATATGGAGGTTCCCAGGCTAGGGGTTGAATCAGAGCTGTAGCCGCCTGCCTACGCCAGAGCCACAGCAACGGGGGATCCGAGCTGCATCTGCGACCTACACCACAGCTCACGGCAATGCCGGATCCTTCACCCACTGAGCAAGGCCAGGGATCAAACCTGCAACCTCATGGTTGCTAGTCGGATTCATTAACCACTGCGCCACGATGGGAACTCCCTCTATCTATCTAGAGATAGACTGTGATTTATTATAAGGAATTGGCTCACTATATATTGGCTCGAGAAATCCCGAGATCTGCAGGGTGAGTCAGGACTCTACAGGACAGCTGGTGACGTAGCTCTAGTCCAGGTCCCTAGGCCTGAGGACCAGGAAAACCAGTGTTTCAGTTCAAGTGCAAAGGCAGGAAAAATTTCCCCTTACTCAAGGAAATGTCAGCCTTTTTGCTTTATTCAGACCTTCAACTGATTGGATAAGACCCACCTTAGGGAAGGCAATCTGCTTTACTCCTTTTACTGATTTAAATGTTGATTTCATCCAGAAACACCTTTGTGGACTTACCCAAGATAATGTTTGAGTAAATATCTGGGCCCTTTGTGGCTTGTCAATTTGGGATGTAAAATTAACCATCACACCTCCTAGGTAAACTAAATTATCCAATGTTTACTCTTGGGCCTCTCAACATTTCTGTCACCTAATTCCTGGTATTAACGTTGGAATTTTTGGACTTATCATTACTGAATCAATGTTTTAACTATATATCTTCTTTTATATTTACATGTGTTTTCCATTTATATTTGGAATAATCATCTATTCTCAGTGCATGCCATGTTAAACTTCAGCGATGGAGTTCCCGTTGTGGCGCAGTGGTTAATGAATCTGACTAGGAACCATGAGGTTGTGGGTTCGATCCCTGGCCTTGCTCAGTGGATTAAGGATCGGGCATTGCCGTGAGCTGTGGTGTAGGTTACAGACCAGCTTGGATCCCACATGGCTGTGGCTCTAGTATAGGCTGGTGGCTACGGCTCCAATTAGACCCCTAGCCTGGGAACCTCCATATGCCATGGGAGCGGCCCAAGAAATAGCAAAAACACACACACACACACACAAAAAAAAAGCTTCAATTATTCATGCTAGTCCTTTTACATTTCCTATAATGTGAGGAATTTTGATTTGACACTTGGTTTTTCTGGAATATAACTTTCCACAGGGTTTGAGCTTTTAACTGGGTCTAGAACTTGGTAGGGTCCCCAATTAAGTAAACTGCTTTTATTTTATTTATTTATTTATTTATTTTTATGACTCAATGAATTGATCACATCTGTCATTGTATAATGATCATCACAATCCAATGGCACCCGGATTTCCATCCCACCCCCCAAGCGCATCTCCCCACCCCCCAAACTGTCTCCTCCGGAGACCGTAAGCTTTCCAGTGTCTGTAAGTCAGCATCTGTTCTGCAAAGAAGTTCAGTCTGTCCTTTTTTCAGATTCCACATGTCAGTGAAAGCATTTGATGTTGGTGTCTCATTGTATGGCTGACATCACTCAGCATGATAATTTTTAGGTCCATCCATGTTGCTAAAAATGCTGCTATTTCGTTCCTTTTAATGGCTGAGTAATATTCCATTGTGTATATGTACCATATCTTCTTGATCCACTCCTCTGTCGATGGACATTTAGGTTGTTTCCATGTCTTGGCTATTGAAAAGAGAGCTTCAATGAACATCAGAGTACATGTGTCTTTGCGAGTTGTGGCTTTCTCTGGATAGATGCCCAGGAGTGGGATTGCTGGTTCAAATGGTACTTCTATCTTGAGTTTTCTGAGGCATCTCCATCCTGTTTTCCACACTGGTTGCACCAATTTACAATCCCACCAACAGTGTAACAGGGTTCCTTTTTCTCCACGCCCTCTCCAGCAATTATTGTTTGTAGACTTTTTGATGATGGTCATTCTGGCTGGTATAAGGTGGTACCTCATAGTAGTTTTGATTTGCATTTCTCTAATAATGAGTGATAAGTAACCTGCTTTTACATGAAAGACTAGAACTGGTTATTTCTTGACACAAAAGTCTCTCAAACCAGGATAAGATCAAAACAAGCAAATAAAAAACATTTTTCATGAGAGAATAAGAATGTATAGAACTACCAGATGATCCTTCAATCCCACTCCTGGACATATATCCAGAGAAAACCGTAATTCAAAAAGATATAAGCACTTCAGGAGTTCCCATCGTGGCGCAGTGGTTAACGAATCCGACTAGGAACTATGAGGTTGCGGGTTCGGTCCCTGCCCTTGCTCAGTGGGTGAAGGATCCGGCGTTGCTGTGAGCTGTGGTGTAGGTTGCAGACGCGGCTCAGATCCAGCGTTGCTGTGGCTCTGGCGTAGGCCGGCGGCTACAGCTCCGATTGGACCCCTAGCCTGAACCTCCATATGCCGCGGGAGCGGCCCAATAAATAGCAAAAAAAGACAAAAAAAAAAAAAAAAAAGATATAAGCACTTCAGGAGTTCCCATTGTGGCTCAGTGGTTAACAAATCTGACTAGGAACCAGGAGGTTGGGGGTTTGATCCCTGGCCTCACTCAGTGGGTTAAGGATCTGGCGTTGCCATGAGCCAAGTCGCAGGATTCTGCATTGCTGTCGCTCTAGCGTAGGCTTGGATTCTGCATTGCTGTCGCTCTAGCGTAGGCTGGTGGCTACTGCTCTGATTAGACCTCTAGCCTGGGAACCTCCATATGCCGCGGGTGTGGTCCTAGAAAAGACAAAAAAAAGACGGGAAGAAAAAAAAGATATAAGCACTTCAATCTTCATAGCAGCACTGTTTACAATAGCTAAGACATAGAAGCAACCTAAATGTCTACCAACAGATGAATGAATAAAGAAGATAGTATATACATACAATGGACTATTACTCAGCTATGAAAAAGAATGAAATAATGCCATTTGCAGCAACATGGATGGACCTAGAGATTATCATACTAAGTGAAGTAAATCATACAGAGAAAGACAAATATCATATGACATTGCTTATATGTGGAATCTAAAAAAAAATGATATAAATGAACTTATCTGCAAAACAGAAATAGACCACTGAAAAAAATAAATTTCTGTTTACTAAATGGGAAAGAATGGGAAGAGGGATAAATTAGGAGTTTAGGCTTAACACATACACACTACGATGTATAAAATAGATAACAAAGACCTGCTGTATAGCATAGGGAACTATACTCAATAATCTGTAATGGCCTATCAGGGAAAAAACCTGAAAAAAATATGTATCTGAATCATTTTGCTGTACTCCTGAAACTAACACAACATTGTAAATGAACTACATGTCAATAAAGGAAAAAATGGACAGACATGCAATTCATCCAGCCTGCCAGTAGATAACACAATTATAAGGTATCTTCCTTTTCCATTGTTTTCTGCTTTTGTAATTACAAAATAAAATATGAATACCTAGCAGTGAATTTAGCAAAAAAAAAAAAAAAAAAGATTCCAATTATACAGGTGTAATTGGAAGTTCCTCTATTAACAACTATTGAACTTTCACATTCTCATAGAGATCATGACAGCTACTTTTCAAAGTAAAAATGCATCGTTCGGCCACTGACAGATGGATAATGAGGTGATTGTATTTACACTCAGTCTACACGGTAGTTCCCACACTTAGGCTGAGCGCTTAGATATTTAACGAATTCTATTGAAACCATCATATCTGAGAAGTCGAGAGGCAGCAAGGATATGGAAATAGTCGCTAAGAAAGGGCACATGATTTAAAAAGAACAAGAGCTTTCTGGAAATACGAGGAAAGAGAATGAAGACCATGACACGCGCGTGGCATGAATTATTTGAGTGTGAGCGTGATTTGGAAGTAAGAATGAATTGCGAGGAGTTCCCGTCGTGGCGCAGTGGTTAACGAATCCGACTAGGAACCATGAGGTTGCGGGTTCGGTTCCTGCCCTTGCTCGGTGGGTTAACGATCCTGCCTTGCCGTGAGCTGTGGTGTAGGGCAGACGCGGCTCAGATCCCGCATGGCTGTGGCTCTGGCGTAGGCTGGAGGCTGCAGCTCCGATTCAACCCCTAGCCTGGGAACCTCCATATGCCGCGGGAGCGGCCCAAAGAAATAGCAAAAAGACAAAAAAAAAAAAAGAATGAATTGCACTAAATACGAAGAGGATGGTGGCAATGACATCAACTGCATTCATGGAGAAGTGAGGAAAATGATTTGAGTGAGCAAAAGTCAGACATCCACCCACCTAGGGCTCATTGCTGACAAGCCTTGATATGGGGAATTTAAGGATTAAGTACGTCTTCAGAGGTTGCCCCTGACTCTTTGGTCTCTCGGATGATTCTCAACAGGGTGGAAAGCATGTCTGAATCAACACGCCATCAAAGCGAGTGGCCACCTAGCACATGGGGACTTCAAACTGCTGAAGAATAATATGACGCCAGCAAAGAGGATGCAGGAAGAGACCAATACCTGCCTTAACAGATTTCCAAGGAAGACAAGATGTATCTATTTGGGGAAAATGAATCTGCTAGAAAAGATATGTGTAAAAGGGAGAAGAATATGCCTGTTTTTCAAGCTTCAAGGAAATTGATTCACGCTCCTGTTAGGCAGAAGTGCAGTGGGGATCACAGGTTTAAATCTGTCTTAGTTACTTTGGAGTTGAAAACATATGGGCTTACAAATATCCTTTCAGAACCTAATTCTAGCTCACAGGGTAGGCTTGCTTTAAGTAGCAATTGTTAACAGTTTGATAGCCACTGGTCTTTTTTTTTTAATGTAAATAAAAATTGGATTACACTATAAATAATATTATTTATCAAATTCATTTTGTCACAAAAATTTAGGAGAGGGTTTTTTTTTTTATTGCTATAGATCTGCCCCAGTTTTTTTAATAAGGAGTATTACACAGAAATTCATCTACCATAAAATATTCCACAATTCTACTGATGGACGTTTAGCTTTTTCACAGTTTGGGAATGTATATGTATACACATTAGATATAAATTGAATTTACATGCAAAATATATACATATAGCACAGATATGGCATATATAATATATACGTGTGTTACATTAATTTATATGCAGTCGCATTGCTGTGTCAGCTTGTACAACTTGTTTCGTAATTCAAAGAAATAAAATTCTGTTGCAATTTATATTTTCACCCAGTTATTTCTAAGTTCTTTATTTTGCAGAAAACCTTAAATTAATTTATATGACATTGACAATATGAATGCATAGAACTCCCGACTACTCTTTTTATTTATTTATTTATTTTGTCTTTTGTCTTTACAGGGCTGCACCTGTGGCATACGGAGGTTCCCAGGCTAGGGGTCTAACCAGAGCTACAGCTGCCACCCTACGCCACAGCCACAGCAACGCCAGGTCCGAGCCTCATCTGTGACCTACATCACAGCTCACAGCAACACTAGATCCTTAACCCACTGAGTGAGGCCAGGGATCGAACCCTCAACCTCATGGTTTCTAGTCAGATTCGTTTCCCCTGTGCCAAGACGGGAACTCCCCGGCTACTTTGGAATAAGATTCACCAACTGTTAACATTTTGCCAAGGCATATTTGCTTTATTCTCCCCTCTCTCTGCATTCTTTCTGATTTCAGAGTAGTTGGTATATATAATACCAATTAATTCTCTGGCATTTCATTGTATTCAAAACAAAACAAAACAAGGCGATTCCTTTATGTAATCACACGGCATGCATCAGGTTTAAGAATTTTAACTGTTGATGTAACGCTTTTATCTGCTTCACAGTTTATCTTCCATTTCGTGACTTATCCCAATAATGTCATTCACAGTATTTTTTTTTTTCCCACCAGTACAGAATCCAATCTAGAATCACATTTTGCATTTAATTGTGATGCCTCTTGAGGCTCTTTCATTCTGGAGATAGTCTTCAGTTTTTCATTGTGTTTTTAGGGCTTAGATGTTTTTACCAGACGTGGCAGCTTATGTTATAGAATGTCCCTCAATTTGGGTTGGTCTGAGGTCTCATGATTAGATTCGCATTATATTTCCTGAATAGACTATTGGACATCATGCTGTGTGTTCGGAAGTTTACATCTGGAGACACATGATGGCCATCTGCCCCGTTATTGGTGATTTTCATTTTTCTCAGCTGATAAGAGGGTTGTCTAGTTTCACTGTGTAATTGCGATTACCCACTTGTAACTAATAAATTCTCTGAAGGGAGACACGTTCAGATAATGCTAATATCCTATTCTTCATTACGCTTTCATCTCTTGAATAAACTGTCCGTTGACAATTATTATCTGAACAAGCCTTTAATATAATTATTTCAACATTCTGATTTTATACCTCCACCCCTCCCTCCACATTTTTCAGTTGACGTTTTACTGAAGGAAGCATTCAATAGGTAACTATCTGGCTATTTTGCTGACTATACATCTGTCTATCTACCGTTTAATTTACCATCTATTTATCTATGTACTATCAGTGTATACTACTGGGTTATTATTTTACTCAGTGGGTTATAATACATGAAAACCCTTACTTATTCGGATGCTCACTTTTCCCTAGACCTGTCCCGCGGGATCCCCTTTAAGCTGATTCATGTGTCCTTTTGACAAATTCCTGTGAATTTTTTTTCGGGACTTGCTCACCTCTTGGCACACCAAGATGCTCCAAGTTCTTGGATGTCTTAGCCTTGGAATTTAGTACTTTCTCCAAGGATTCCTGATCTTCTTTGGTGGGGGCTGAACGTGAAGATCTGGACCCTGGATTTTCTCACTGTCACTGGGCTGTCATTGCTTTCAGTTGCCAGAGCTATGAAATGCTTATATGATACATTAGAAATCATAGATTGATTGCTTTTCTGCATTCTTTTTTTTTTTTTTTTTTTTTTTTTTTTTTTGCTTTTTAGGGCCATACAGTGGCATATGGAGGTTCCCAGGCTAGGGGTCGAATCGGAGCTACAGCTGCCAGCCTACACCACAGCCACAGCAATGCCAGATCCGAGCCTCATTTGCTACCTACCTACACCACAGCTCACGGCAACACCGAATCCTTAGCCCACTGAGCGAGGCCAGGGATTGAACCCGCAACCTCATGGTTCCTAGTCAGATTCCTTTCCACTGTGCCATGATGGGAACTCCAGAAATCATAGATTGATTTCTGATTCCAATGTAACCTCACAAATTCTTCCTCAATTTC
Organism: Sus scrofa; assembly: GCF_054392235.1. Lineage (NCBI taxonomy): Eukaryota > Metazoa > Chordata > Mammalia > Artiodactyla > Suidae > Sus > Sus scrofa. Next base: position 20,949,434 of record NC_139385.1, read on the forward strand.
CTCCACTTCCCAGTGACTGCTCTGGCTTCCAAAACATCAGCATACTGACTCATTTGCGCAATCCTGTGTTACACGAAAAAGAGTTTCAGAACTGCTACACCTGTATACTAAGGAAAACATATCTACTAATAAGTGTTTGAGATACATTTGCAGTTTTTGGTTCCCTAGACTAATGGTATATCGTAAAAGCACTGTGTGTAAAAGTTACTTGCCTTGCTCATTCGCCCCGAAGCTGATTGCTTTAAATTTGCAAAACAAATAGGTTCACTTGTCTATTTTTTGCATTCAATGTAGGCTTTGTTTTTTTCCCCTTATGATGATTCAATTTTATTTTGGGGAGGTCCTGTTGTGGCTCAGGGGCTTAAAAACCTGACATAGTGTCCCCAAGGAGGCAGGTTCAATTCCTGGCCTCACTCACTGGGTTAAGGGGCCAGCATTGCCACGAGCTGCAGTGTAGGTTGTGCAGATGCAACTTGGATCCTGTGTTGTTGTGGCCATGGCGATGCAGTTTGGATCCTAAGCTGCTGTGGCTGTGGCGTAGGCCTGCAGCTGTGGCACCAATTCTACCTCCAGCCCAGGAACTTCCATAGGCCACAGGTGCTGCCACAAAAGAAAAGAAAAAAATTATTTTTGAACATGTAGAACGTTAGCACTTACTTGCATTTGTCTACATATCAGCATATATAACATTCATATACTATGTTTTCACACGTCCCCCCCTTGCTTTAGCCTTATTACAATTAAACATATTACAATCGTCATGCTTACATTTACATGCTATACATTTACATTTAAATACTTTAATATATTTGTTAAATACAATTAAAATATCAAACGGCCACCATTAACACTTTTGCCAAAATTTTGCCAGTTATCTCTTGCTTGGCTGAAGTTCATGCTCAAATAAATTTTTCAGAATGGGCACAAGTGTATGGAATCCTTTGAATGTTTACATGTTTGCAACTCCTTCTATGTCCTAATTTCTCAACCTCGTAGCTATCATCATTTGAGCCTGGGATAATCTTTGTTAGGTAGGCGTGGTCTGCACATAGTAGGAAGTTTACTAGCTTTCTTGACCACTAACCACTCAATGCCGATAGGATTCCACTCCCCCTCCCCTCCCCAGGTCATGACAACAGAAAAGAACTTCAGATATTGCCAAATTGTCCTGTGAGGTCAGGGGAGAAGTTGCCTCCATTGAGAAATATTATTCTACAGCCTAGATACCTGATATAAAATACGCCTGATATAAAATCTTTGGTTAGGGAGTTCCCGTCATGGCGAAGTGGTTAACAAATCCGACTAGGAACCATGAGGTTGCAGGTTCGATTCCTGGCCTTCTTCAGTGGGTTAAGGATCCAGCATTGCCATGAGCTATGGTGTAGGCTGGCGGCTACAGCTCGGATTAGACCCCTAGCCTGGGAACCTCCATATACTGTGGGATCGGCCCTAGAAAAGGCAAAAATAAATAAATAAAATCTTTGGTTCGCACTTTCTTTCCTTGAGGTCCCTTGTTCCCTTGAATGGCTTGTTGCTCTTAAAAAGTCTGCTGCCAGCCTAATTTTCTTACTCTTAGAAATAAACTTGATGTTGATTTTTCTTCCTGGGAGCCCAGAGGACTTTGTCTCTGCCTTCAAATTTTAATCACTTTACTAAGATAGGGCTTAGAATTGATTCCAGGTCACTTTTCCCGGGAACATTGTGGTCCCATTCAAAAATGAATATTTAAGTTTTCAAAAATTCCAAAAACCGGAGTTCCCGTCGTGGCGCAGTGGTTAACGAATCCGACTAGGAACCATGAGGTTGCGGGTTCGGTTCCTGCCCTTGCTCAGTGGGTTAACGATCCGGCATTGCCGTGAGCTGTGGTGTAGGTTGCAGACGCAGCTCGGATCCCGCGTTGCTGTGGCTCTGGCGTAGGCCGGTGGCTACAGCTCCGATTCAACCCCTAGCCTGGGAACCTCCATATGCCGCAGGAGCGGCCCAAGAAATGGCAAAAAAAAAAATTAAAAAAAATTCCAAAAACGTTTCTTAAATTACAGTTTTAAATACTACTTCTCTTAAGCTGTTTTTTTTCCTACCCCTGCTCCCAAACCCCCGAATCTCCAATTATATGTAACTTAGACCTTCATGGCCTGTCTTTCATTTCAACCATTTGGTGGTTTAAATGCCTTTCTTGATGGTTTTATTAAATTTTCTCTTTCAAATGCCTTCTTATTGAGACCCCTTCTATTTTAGTCTTCATTTCTTGAGATGCTTTTGTATTTTTCTTCTATTTTTTTTTCTTCAATTTGATCACATCTCACTTCATACTATGTCTATTTCTGTTCTTAGTATTTGGATTTCTAACTCTAGTTTTTTGTTGGTGTTGTTAACATTTCCAAATGCTTATTTAAAATAATTCAATGAGTGTTGTGCTATAATTTTTCTCCTCCATGTTTTCGGAGGAGCAGAGGAAAAAAAATTTATTAGCTGAGAGGCTATGGTTCACGTTTTCTGGTTTCTTTTTATAGTAACTTTTTACTTTTTATCATTATTATTTTTTTTCCTGTTCCTAGATAGTACATGGACAGGATTCCGAGTTCAGAGAGCCCACTTCCGTCAGTATAATAGTATAATGAAGTGCAGTTTCTTTTTTCTTTTCTTTTCTTTTTTTTTTTTTTTTTTGGTCTTTTTGCCTTTTATAGGGGCACTCCCACGGCATATGGAGTTTCCCAGGCTAGGGGTCCAATAGGAGCTGTAGCCACCGGCCTACACCACAGCCACAGCAACACAGGATCCAAGCCGTGTCTGCAACCTACACCACAGCTCACGGCAACGCCGGATCCTTAACCTGCTGAGCAAGGCCAGGTATCGAACCCACAACCTCTTGGTTCCTAGTTGGATTCATTAACCACTGAGCCACGATGGGAACCCCTGAAGTGCAGTATCTTTAGCAGATAATGTTACTGGGAAGTGAGAAGTATTTTTTTTTCCTCTTTCATTTATGCAGGGTCGTTAGTATTCCCTTGCAGTAGTTTCCTTACTTTCCTTTCCCTTCATTGCCACTTTTCTTTTCTTTTCTTTTTTAGGGCCACACTCTCGGCATATAGATGTTCCCAGGCAAGGGGTTGGATCAGAGCTACCGCTGCTTGTCTACACCACAGCCACAGCAACATAGGATCTGAGCCATGTCTGTTATCTACACCACAGCCCACAGCAACACCAGATCCTTAACCCACTGAGCAAGGCCAGGGATCAAATTCGCATCCTCATGGCTATTAGCCTGGTTCATTACCACTGAGCCACGATGGGAAATCCCACTGCCACATCTCTAAGGGGCACTACTTCTTTCCCAAATTTCTGATTCTCTCACAGAAGCAATGCTTCTTCAAGGCAGACACCTCTAGAGCCTTTCGCTTTCAAGCTCCTTGCTTATGGCCAATGCTGAGAACTACCATGTTGGAGACCTGTGTTCAGGATTTTAGCATATAGTGTTGGACTGACTTTGGAGGCTGATTTTATCTGTGTTTTATCGATTCCTCCATGACCCTCTCCTCCTTTTCATGAAGTCTCATCTACCTTCTTTTTTTTTTTTTTGTCTTTTTGCCATTTCTTGGGCCGCTCCCGCTGCATATGGAGGTTCCCAGGCTAGGGGTCCAATCGGAGCTGTAGCCACCGGCCTACGCCAGAGCCACAGCAACGCTGGATCTGAGCCACATCTGCAACCTACACCACAGCTTATGGCAATGCTGGATCCTTAACCCACTGAGCAAGGCCAGCGATCGAACCCACAACCTCATGGTTCCTAGTCGGATTCGTTAACCACTGAGCCATGATGGGAACTCCTCATCTACCTTCTAATCCTCCACTTTCCCAAAGGCTTCCCCTAGTGGTGGGAGAGGAGTTGGGATTTGATGTTTATTTATGAACCTCAGATAATTTGAAGGGCATGGTGTTGTCTTCTTGTAATGCTGAAGGCTTGGTTAAATATTGATCTGGCTATTCTCCTGTTGGTTATATGATCTGGAGGGAGCTGATTGATGACGGATTGAGCGTTTTGGATTCAAGGAGCTGTCATTATCTTTCAGACCCTGAAAGCTCGGCCAATGTTCTTACAAGTACCTTTTGTCCCGATGCTTTTCCAACACATAACATTATCAGCATTATTTATTTTCTCAAGATGATGGTTGAAGGTGGTCTTCCATTGTCAATTTCACTTTTTAATGAATGAGTTCTAACATCTTTGCATGTTGGCTATCTATATTTATTCCTTAGTAAATTGTGTATTCACATCCTTCGTCTGTTTATTTATTTATTTAGTCTTTTTGCCTTTTTCTAGGGCCATTCCTGCATCATATGGAGGCTCCCAGGCTAGGGGTCTAATCGGAGCTGTAGCCACTGGCCTACGCCACAGCCACAGCTATGCGGGATCAGAACCCTGTCTGTGACCTACACCACAGCTCACGGCAACGCCAGGTCCTTAACCCACTGAGTGAAGCCAGGGATCGAACCTGCAATCTCATGGTTCCTAGTCGGATTAGTTAACCACTGCGCCACGACGGGAACTCCTCCTTTATTAATTGGGTTTTTTGGAGTTCCTTCTTCAGTATTAGTACTAATCATGTGTGTATTTTGCATGTGGCTAATATTTTATCTGAGTCTAATTCATCTTTCAACTGCGTTTATGGAGTTGTTGATAAATGAAATGGCGTGTTTTCTGAGACCTTGCCCAGTAGTGTAAATTTTTTTTCCTTTTGTTTGCACTTATGACTGAGAGATTATCTGCCTATAGGATGTTTATCTCACAAAAATTTTGCCCCTCATCTCTATCTACACACTTTACTTCATTGTATTTCAGAATTGCAGGTGAATGGATTAATGCAAAGATGACGTTTTTTCTTCTTTCTTCCTAGATATCTAGAAATATTTATTTAGTTAGTTATTGCTATTTTAGGGCCACGCCTGCAGCCTAAGTAAGTTCCCAGACTTGGGGTTGAATCAGAGCTGGAGCTAGAGGTGAACGAGGCCAGGGATCAAACCCAAATCCTCTCATGAATACTACTTGGCTTCCTTACCACTGAGCCACAAGGAGAACTCCTATTCTGGGAGAAGGAGAATTTCTCAAGAATGGCTTCAGCATTATTGATTTAAATCCCAGGAGTATAAGTTCTGTTGTTGTTGTTTTATTATTGTTTCTAAGCTGCATTAATATCAAAGGAAATTTCATTGTTTTCAAGATGTTTCCTCTTGATCTCTTTCTATTTATTATGCTCGATCTTTCTTTTCATCTCATTTCTCAACTTATCATAGAAGTTTTTGTTTTGTGGTTCATGGAGCAATTTCCTGAATTTTATGGAAAACACCAACATGACAGATACGTTCCAAAAGATGCTTCTGTTTCCTTTGGTAGTTCTCTTTCAAAGACTCTTCCTCTGACTCTTGAGCTTAACATTTCTGTCTTCAATCCTACATCATCTTAAAAAAAAACTAAGATAAATGACTGAGATACATGTTGTTCCTTTTTTTTTTTTTTTTTTTTTTTTTTTGCGCAGCAGGGGTGGGGGGGCTGCACCTGCCGCATGTGGAAGTTGCTAGTTTAGGGGTCTAATCTGAGTTGCACATGGATCTGGGTGCAACAGCTCACGGCAATGCCAGATCCTTAACCTACTGAGTGAGGCCAGGGATCGAAGCTGCATCCTCATGGATGCTCGTTGGGTTCTTAACCTGCTCAGCCACAACGGGAACTGCAGATACATGTGGTTCCTATTTCTAATTCTTCTTATTCATCAGGGAATAAGAAATTGATAGCTTTTTCCTATTTGCTATATATGCAAAGTTTTGCCTCAATTCCCTGAGAGCCCATGAGGTTGGTATGTGATCCATTCCTTCGTTTTTGCTCTAATGTTGGAGAGCTGTTTAATGTGCAAAGGCTTTAGCCAACTTTCTAGTTCAATATAGCCAACTCTCATTAAACTTTCTAGTTCAAAAAGCCAATTGTTCTTTAAAATAATATTCTGAGGTTCTAAAGAGGGATATCGTAGTCCCTCTCCCTCATTGTCTTTCTACGATATTTAGAATTTATTCCCGAATAGGCTATTTCTGCATTTACGACTAAAAATCTACAACCTTTACCATGGCCGTGCCACAGCTCATTTCTTTGCAAGTGCAGTTTCATATCACAACCGATGCTGTATAAATGTGTTAAAAGACTGAATCCTCCAATAAATTGTTCCCCTATGAGGACGATCTGAATTCCTTCATTCTGATGGAAGAAAGTCCAAGCCTGTGAGATTTCTTGAAATATTTTCCCACTAAAATCACGACTATCATACCAATGGGCTTTAAAGCTTTCACTCATGGGTATTCTTCTTGTTCTTTATGGCGTCGTTGCATAATAGCCCTAATTCCCAGGGCAACCGAAACTCTCCATGTCAGTAATTTTTTTTGTTTGTTTGGGGGGGGTCGTTTGTTTTTGCTGTGTTTTTGTTTGCTTTTTAAGGCAGCACCTGCAGTATATGGGAGTTCCCGGGCTAGGGATCCAATCAGAACTACAGCTGCCAGCCTACACCACAGCCACAGCAATGTGGGATCCAAGCTACTCTGCGACCTACACCACAGCTCATGGCAATGCCGGATCCTTAACCCACTGAGCGAGCCCAGGGATCAAACTGGCATCCTGATGGATACTAGTCAGATTCGTTTCTGTTGGGCCCCATTGAGAACTCCCTCCTCCTGAGTTTTTGGAACCATAGGAAATGGCTAATCAGAAGCCACTCTATTTCTATCCTCATTAACTAAGAATCAAGTAGGTTGTGACTATGTCACACTGCTGTATAAAATCCTTCAAGGGTTTCCAGTTGTATACAGTGTATATAAAAGCCTCTCAGACTAGCATCTTAGCTCTTTACAATGTGGCATCAAGCTACATTTTCAACTTCATATTTATTCACTTCCTTCCCTCTATCTCAAACTCTTATCACACTAGATGATTAATTCCTTTCTCCAAACTTGTCATGTGATTTCAGACCTTTTTATTTCACTTCCTATACTGTTCCTTCTGCCCAAAATGCCTCGCCTCTCCTGGCATCATGGAAAATTCCCATTTATCCTTCCAAGTGGAACAGAAATACAAAGAAATACTTCTTGGTAGTATACCCAAATGCTCAAAGCAAAATTCATTATATCATTCTCTGTGGCCCCCTTGCTGTGGTCTGAATGTCCTGTCCCCCTGAAATTGATCTGTCAGATTTTCACACCCAGTGTGGTGATATTCGGAGGTGGGGCCTCTGGGTTGTGATTAAGGTCATGAAGCAGAGCCCTCGTGAAGGGGATTAGTGCGTTTATAAAAGTGGCCTGAGGAGTTCCCATTGTGGCTCAGTAGGTTAAGAACCTGACTAGTATCCATGAAGATTCAAGTTCGATCCCTGGCCTCACTCAGTGGGTTAAGGATCCTTCATTGCTGCAAGCTGCAGTGTGGGTCGCAGATGAAGCTCAGATCCTGTGCTGTTGTGGCTGTGGCATAGGCCTCATCTACAGGTCTGATTCCACCCCTAGCCTTGGAACTTCTGTATGCTGCACACATAGCCCTAAAAAGAAAATAAATAAATAAATAAATAAATATAAACAAACAAAAGAGGTCTGAGAGCCCTACCTAACCTTGTCTTAGGGAATGCATCTTCTAATAGAACACTGAATTTTTCCTCCCTTTCATTACCTCTTTCCTCTGTCTCCAAAACCCCAATTTAAAAAAAAACAGCAGACACCTATGCCGGTTCATTTTTCTCTCACATATTCCATTGTTTTGCCTTTGGCTCAGGTCTTCAAGATTCCACTGTCTTTATCATCAGATCATCAGTATGGTTGCAAAGCACAGCCATTTTTTATTCAGTCTGTCCACTGATTTTTTTTTTTTTTTAGTTCCAAACATATTTTTAATTACCAGGTACTCATTTTTGTTCTGATTGCTTCTTTTCCGGTGGCAGTCTGTTCTGACTTACGTATGTGACGTCTTTCCAGTCTCACTGGAGTCGTTTGTTAAGGTTGTAACATTGCTGGCTTTCCCCACTGATTTTTATTTCCTAAAAACACATTGATTTTATGTATGGATGTTAACATTTTTCATGCTTGTGATTTCTTCTTCTTTTTTTTTTTTTTTTGTCTTTTTGCTATTTCTTGGGCCACTCCCGCGGCATATGGAGGTTCCCAGGCTAGGGGTCGCATCGGAGCTGTAGCCACCAGCCTATGCCAGAGCCACAGCAACGCGGGATCCGAGCCGCATCTGCGACCTACACCACAGCTCACGGCAACGCCAGATCCTTAACCCACTGAGCAAGGGCAGGGACCGAACCCGCCACCTCATGGTTCCTAGTCGGATTCCTTAACCACTGTGCCACAATGGGAACTCCATGCCTGTGATTTCTTGTCCTCTCATGTTTGTTGACTCTTGGGGGTTCATTCACGTGTATGAAGACAGGTCCAGCTATTCAGTAATTAGAGTTTCATTTGGGTTGGTATAGATCTATTCCCCCCAGAAACTTCTCCCTAGAGGATGGTGTACTAGTAGGTAGGGGTCCTGGTAGGTGATAACTGGAAAACTGCATTTAAGAGTTGTGGACAAGGGGTCAGGAGGCTGTGGATAGTGAGTCCAAAAAAAGAAAACTTGATTCTAGTCGTGGATTATTTTGATGTTTTCTTTCTCGAAAAAGACTGCCTTGCCTTTCTTGGTTTGTTAGGTACCTGCTGTGGGCTCCAGAGTTTCCTCCACCTCTGCTCTGCTTCCCATTCCTGGTCTTATACTCAAAAAAGAAAACATCTCCCATGTAGGTGAGTTACTTTCTTTAAAATGCACCGCTTGGATTTTTAAATGGGGGCAGAAAGTTCTCTGTTGTCTATATTTTGGAGGGAGGTCAGGAAAGAGAAATGGGATCCAGGAGTTCCCGTCACGGCTCAGCAGAAACGAACCTGACTAGTATGGATGCGGGTTCGATCCTTGGCCCCTCTGGGTGGATTAAGGGTCTGGCGTTGCCGTGAGCTGTGATGTAGGTTGCAGTTGAAGCTCAGATCTGGTGTTGCTGTGGTGTGGTGTAGGCCAGCAGCTGCAGCTCCGATTGGACCCCTAGCCTGGGAATTTCAGCCCTGAAAAGCAAAGAAAAGAAAGCAAAAAATGGGATCCAACTAGCCCAGACTTCCCAGCTTCCATTGGTTCAATCAAATGCATTCGACACATATTTATTGGACAGCATGACAAGAGTGCAAAAATGACTAAAACCTCTGCCTATCTCCATCTCCAGGCGCATTTGCCATGTGACTTTGGGCCTCCTGGCAAGAGTTGGGGTCAATTGCTCTATCACCTTGAATCTGGGCTTGGCCATGTGACTTGCTTTGTTCAATGGGACTATAAAAAAAGTGATCTGAAAGAGAGACTTGACAATTTCTTGCACAGTGGGGCTTGTTCTCTCTTGCTGCTCTTGTAAAAAAGCTAGATGAAAGAGCAGAGAGTTAAAAATATATTCTTTTACATATGACTTCTGAGATATCAAAAGCAGCAGCCTTGGGAAGAAGCCCAAGAGGATAGGAAAGAGGTATGTGGCCCATTTGCCTCTTGCTCTGATCGACGACCTGTTAACGCTAAGCATGTGAAAAATGACTTCCCTGATTATCCAACCAGCAGCCAGCCCACAGCTGACCATGGATCCTTGAAAGAGCCCAGCATAGATGAACTGTGCTCACCCAGATGAGAACTGCCTAGCTGATCCAAATCATGGACTGAATCAAGAGATGTTGTTTGGGAGTTCCCATCATGGCGCAGTGGTTAACGAATCCGACTAGGAACCATGAGGTTGCGGGTTCGATCCCTGCCCTCGCTCGGTGGGTTAACGATCCGGTGTTGCCGTGAGCTGTGGTGTAGGTCGCAGACGTAGCTCGGATCCTGCGTTGCTGTAGCTCTGGCGTAGGCTGGTGGCTACAGCTCCGATTCGACCCCTAGCCTGGGAACCTCTGTATGCCATGGGAGTGGCCCAAGAAATGGTAAAAAGACAAAAAAAAAAAAAAAAAAAAAGAGATGTTGTTTGAAGCTACTGCATTTTAAAGTAGATCGTTACACAGCGACAGCTAACTGATACAATCACCAAATTGTGTTAATGTTCCAGGCATATTGTCTTTTTGGGAGCCACACCCATGGCATGTGGGAGTTCCTGGGCTAGGGGTTGAATGGGAGGTGCAGCTGGGACCTATGCCACAGCCACAGCAACACTAGAAGCCCGCCACATCTGTCATCTGTGCTGCACCTCACGAGAGTGCCGGATCCTTAACCCCCTGAGACAGGCCAGGGATTGAACCTGTATCCTCACAGAGACAGCACTGAGTGCCTAGCCCACACAAGGGGAACTCCTGTTCCAGGTATTGTAAATATAAGATGAACAAAGTCGATAAGTCCTCTGCTCTCAGATGGTGATAAAAAAATATACAAGGAAGACAATTTCAGAGAGTAGTACACACTGTGAGGGAAAGGAAAGGGGTGATGTGACACAGTGACTGCCTAGGATTGGGATCTAATTTAGATATTGTGGTCAGAGAAGAACTCTTTGAGTCGCTGAAGTATAGGGCAAGATTTTTTTTTTGTCTTTTTTTTTTTAGGGTCACATCCCAGGCTAGGGGTCGACTCAGAGCTGTAGCCTACATCATAGCCACAGCAACACCAGATCCGAGCCACATCTATGACCTACACCATAACTCACGGCAACGCCAGATCCTTAACTCACTGATCAAGGCCAGGGATTGAACCTGTGTCCTCGTGGATACCAGTCAGATTTGTTCCCACTGAGCCACAACGAGAACTCCTAGGCCAAGATCTGAGTGACCAGGATGAGCCAGTGACATGAAGGTGTAGAGATATCTGTTCCAGACAAAGGAAGCATCAGGAGCAAAGGCACTGGGGTGGGAACACATTTCACATATTACAGGGGATATTAAAAAGGTCATCAAGGCTGAAATATACTGAGCAAAAGGGAGACTGCGTGAAAGGCTATCAAGTCAGGGGAACAGACCCTGTGGAAAGACTTGGACTGGAATTAATTTATTAATTACCGTAATGCTTGGACTAGATCTCCTCCCTGACCTTTGTATTTGTGGACCAGGAGCTTGAAGCTTTTAAACGTTTCCTAAGGAGAGGCTCTCTCTTTCCTCCAGCATTTTTGGCTACAACTGCCCATGGTCTGTTTTCATCACTCAGATCCATCTGCCTTCCATCTTCTAGGGTTTTGTCAAAAGGCCCTCCAACTGCCTAACTTTCTAGTTTTCTAACATTATTATGGATTAATCCTTGTTTTAGAAGTGTAGCTGATTTATAGGGTTGTGTTAGTTTCAGGCATACAACAAAATGACTCAGATATATACTCTTGTGTGTAATATACACCTATTATGTTGCAGATTCTTTCCCATTGTAGGTTATTGTAAGGTATTGAATATAATTCCCTGTGCTATATAGTAGGACCGTACTGCTTGGATGAATTCTTTTTTAAAACACAGAGTTGGGAGTTCCCGTCGTGGCGCAGTGGTTAACGAATCCGACTAGGAACCATGAGGTTGTGGGTTCGATCCCTGGCCTTGCTCAGTGGGCCGACGATCCAGCATTGCTGTGAGCTGTGGTGTGAGCTGTGGTGTAGGTCACAGATGCGGCTCAGATCCCGAGTTGCTGTGGCTGTGGTGTAGGCTGGCGGCTACAGCTCTGATTAGACCCCTAGCCTGGGAATCTCCATATGCCAAGGGAGTGGCCCTAGAAAAGACAAAAAAAAAAAAAAAAAGTAAATTAAATTAAAAATAAATAAATAAATAAATAAAATAAAACACAGAGTTGGTGTTCTGTTCTGTTTTTATACTTTTTCAGCTCCTTGGTATAGGTCAGTCCTCAACTCAGTTTTTCATTGAAATCTTCTTTCTTATCTTAGAGCTGTAAACCTATTATCCTTCTTTTGTTATCCTATCTTTTTCTCTTTGTTTCTTCTCCTTTCAGCTTATCTTTAGAGTGGCTGGTAAGAGGTGAGGCCTCAATAAGATATTTGCTCACTGTTCAATAAATACTTACCTGGCATCTTTTTGACCCGCAAACAAAATCGAGGCCCTTCTCCTGTACCCGTTATCCTTGCAGCCACCTGCCTGGCTTGGTTTCAATGGAGTTGGCTACAGTTCAACCCAGTTTCAATTGCATTGACTACGGAAAACCTCATGCTGGGACACTGAGGAGACCCAAGGTTTAATTCTTCCCTCTGCCTTAAATTTCATTGGACCTTTCGGGTGTTTCATTTCCCAAGGAGGTGTTGCTTTTGCTATGTCAGAATTCATATCCCCATAAATGTATCTTAACAATCTTTCTTCCCATCTCTATTTTATCTAGCTATGTGTGTATGTATCTCTATCTCTCTATCTCTATCAATATCTATCATCTATCTATCCATCTGTCCAAACATCCATCCATCCATCCATTTTCTATCATCTATCTCTGTATCTCCATTGATTTGGGGGGTACCAGAAGTCCACAGGGGATGGTACATAGGATGTCATACCTGTGGGAATAGACCATGCCACCCCATTGAGAACAGAAGACCATTCACCCTTGCAAATGAAGATCTTAGCCCTGGTAGGCATTTGTAAAGTTTCCAGGCACAGAAAGCTTAACCCGGAGTTCCTGTCGTGGCGCAGTGGTTAACGAATCCAACTAGGAACCATGAGGTTGCGGGTTCGATCCCTGGCCTTGCTCAGTGGGTTAAGGATCCGGCGTTGCTGTGAGCTGTGGTGTAGGTTGCAGATGCGGCTCGGATCCTGCGTTGCTGTGGCTCTGGTGTAGGCCGGGGACTATAGCTCCAATTCGACCCCTAGCCTGGGAACCTCCATATGCCGCAGGAGCAGTCCAAAGAAATAGCAAAAAGACAAAAAACAAAAACAAAAACAAAAACTAAAGCTTCACCCATCTCCCTAATGCCAATAAATATACTTTTGCACAGAAATCAGCATATTTACTTGAAAGATGATATTAGCTAACTTCAGAGCCCAATACACATTCATCATATTTTCTTCCACAAATCTGTTGGGTCCTTTGCAGACCTCCAAAGTACAAAAATCTTTGCCTGTCCTACTGTTGCCTTATGCGAATAATATTCCTTCTCTTAAACCCAGAATCAGGAGGCTAGATGGTCCTGGACAAAGATAAAGTAAGCTAACCTTCTCTTCTCTGCCTCAGGGCCTTTGCATGTGCTGTTTTCTTTGTCTGGGACACCATTCTCTCTCCTCTTCCTGCAAGTCTCCTACTTATCCTGACTCCTACTTCCCCTTCTGGTCTCAGTTTATAAGCGGTTGGCTCAGATAGGCCTTTCCTGCTTTTCTAATCTTTCCTTCCCTCCCCAAGTGTCATGGATGCTGCTGGTACCCTGCCCAGGTCCCCCCTCACTGGTGGGGTGTTTATCTCTCAGGTGCTGTGAGTATTCATTGCTTAAAGGGAGCTGCCTTCCTGGGAAGTTACTCCTGGCCATAAGGGACAGCCTGTGGCCAATGATCAATTGGGTACAAAAGGCCACTGCAGGGCTTCAAGGTGCCCCAAACTTTGCAGCGTATCAGACTGAAGTTAGTCTCCAGCTAAGATCCCAGTTTTCTTCTACCTTCTCTTGTTTCCCTCACACTCTGCCTCCAATAATTCATTTCTGGCAGGATCACCAGCTCAGGCCCTGCTTCTAGGAATCCTGACTTTAGCTACTTAGGAAGCTTTATGTAAGAGGTTTATGTATTTACACAGCCTCTGATCCCTGCACCTCTACCTGCAGTGGAGATTCACATGGGCGGTCGCAGGTGTGAAGAGCATCCTGGAACCGGCCCCCCCCAGGAACCATCCAGCCTGAAGCCCCTAAAGAGCTTCCTGTCTGGGAAGTGGAGGTGGAAAAATAAAAGAGACACTGCACATGAGCAATTCACCCTGGAGGCTGTGCTGACATTTTGGAAGCAAAGCTGTTTGTCTGACCTGATAAAAAGAGTTATTTTTTAGAGGCTTTAGTAAAATCATTTAATCTAAAATTCAATATAAATGCGACTCTGTGTTAATCTTGAAGAACCAACAAGTCAATCCCAGCCCTGTTCTTTCCCTGAAATGAAGCTAATTTAGTTAAGGATGGGGGTTTGGGGGGTTTATTTGCTGGAAAGTTCAAAGTTCAAAGCCATGATTAAGTATCTTCTCCCAAACATAACCCCTTGGGAGCCACGGAAACAGCACAAACCAATAAAACATGATGAATTCGTGTTTGAAGAGCCTATGGAGACATTTACTAATGGCATGAGACCCACAGCATGGCTTAGAAATGCGTTCCCCTGCAAATATTTTAAAACACCAGTCCCTTGTCACTTACACACTCAGCACTTAACATTTAGACTCTTTGAAAGTGACAGAGCTGTAACAGTTGTGAAATTGGGGACGGGGCATGAACTTAACCCACCTGTGGCGCTGGAATGCTTAAGTTGGGAGATGATGAGGGAACCACTGACCCCTCAGCATCTCCTTGACAGGTGTGTATAAACTCACATGAAGGGATATCGGATCTGTACAGTTATCTGTTCCTAACAGAAGCACAGAGATAAAGGAAAGAAATGGCCAAAGTGGATTTGAGGACAGTCAAGACTGAAGGTCTCTTGGAGTTCCCATCGTGGTGCAGCAGAAGCGAATCTGACTGGTAACCATGAGGTTGCAGGTTCGATCCCTGGCCTCGCTCAGTGGGTTAAGGACCTGGCGTTGCCATGAGCTGTGGTGTAGGCCGGCCACTGTAGCTCCGGTTTGACCCCTAGCCTGGGAACCTCCATATGCTGTGGATGCGGCCCTGAAAAGCAAAAAAAGAAAAAGGAAAAAAAAAAAAAAAAAAAAAAGGCTGAAGGTCTCTTTGAGTTCCCATTGCAGCTCAGCGGTTAACTAACCTGACTAGCATCCATGAGGACGCAGGTTCAATCCCTGGCCTTGCTGAGTCGGTGAAGGATCCGGCGTTGCCATGAACTGTAGTGTAGGTCACAGATGCGGCTTGGATCCCGAGTTGCTGTGGCTGTGGGGTAGGCCGGCAGCTGTAGGTCCTATTCGAGCCCTAGCCTGGGAACTTCCATATGTCACAGGTGCTGCCCTAAAAAGACAACAGACAACAACAACAACAACAACTACAAAAAAGACCGAAGGTCTCACATTATTAGCATGGTTCATCCCTATCAGCCTCCACGGCTGCCTTAGAAACTGATTTTCCAAATGCCCATTGAAGGAAACCAGGGGACGAGCATCATCTTTTAAGGAAGAAGATGGAGTTTGGACCTCTGTTGAACTGGAATTTCAAGATTGTCAAGGGGGTCCTTCTTCTGATTTCCTCAGTATCCCCACCTGCAGTTCAAGTCATCTTTTAAAAGAGTCTCAGGTGAGCTCGTTCCACCCAATCCCTTCCCAGTGTAGGTTTGCTTTTCCTTCTGCATCTTTCCTTTGTGTTGATGGCACCAGAGTGATGGCTTTCCCTTGCAGCTGAGCCTTTGTTCCTGGGCAGAGAGGCAAACGGGGCCCCTCATGTTTCATTGGTGCTCCCCAAACACAAGCTTTTCGGATCTTCTTTGCAATTCTGAGGGATAAGATTCTCTACACATTTTATAGGACTATAAAAGGCAAGCAGGATGTTTGCCATCGCCTTCGCTGTTGAAGTGTCAAACCTTGGCTTTTGGCGCCTCTGCTTGTAGCCTTCTTGGTTCTTCTCTTGCCATATTAGCCTCAGGGCCCCTGCCCTCCAAGGCCTTTTGACTTCCTCTTGGGATGTTGTCATCACTTCCAGACCTCTTGAGCCATCCGTGGGCCTGGCCACATCTTGGATCTTTGTATCACTCCCCCCTTACCTCTTAGAGTCTCTCCTCCTCTAAAAGCCCTGTCATGGGGACCCACTGGGAAAATCCTCTACTTTGGCTCCGCTTCCAGGATCTCCCCCTACACCAGCTTGTGCTGATTTTTTCTTATCATATGAAGTATGTGAGATTAACTGTTTTGACTCTTTTCTCTTGTTTTAAAGAAAGCAACACCCAGATCTGTGTGTTTCCTCCCAGAAAGGATAGAGACAGGCAGGGAAGGGAAAATGTGTCTGCAAGTTTGCAGCTTAAAGCCCCATGTATTTAAAAATCATTCCTGTTTGCCTTTTATAGTCCTATAAAATGTGTAGAGAATCTTATCCCTCAGAATTGCAAAGAAGATCCGAAAAGCTTGTGTTTGGGGAGCACCAATGAAACATGAGGGGCCCCGTTTGCCTCTCTGCCCAGGAACAAAGGCTCAGCTGCAAGGGAAAGCCATCACTCTGAAATCGCTTCCATCACCGAGTCAACCATAGGAGCTCTGGGGCCCAGGGCTGTCCTGACTCTAACCAGGAGACAGGACTTGTGTCGGTTATACTCCCTGACTGATACTTGGCATTGGATTTGATAAACAAACCATTTAACCACTTTTATTTTTTAATTTTTATTTTATATTTTTCAGTTAAAATATTTCTTTATTTTTTAGTTTTATTTTATTTTATTTTATTTATTTTTTGTTTTTCAGGGCTGCACCTGAGGTTCCCAGGCTAGGGGTCGAATCGGAACTGTAGCCACCAGCCTACACCACAGCCACAGCCACGCCAGATCTGAGCCATGTCTGCAACCTACACCATAGCTCATGGCAACGCTGGATCCTTAACCCACTGAGCAAGGCCAGGGATCGAACCTGCAACCTCATGGTTCCTAGTTGGATTTGTTTCCGCTGCACCACGACGGGAACTCCTAAACATTTTTTATAGTTGATTTACAATGTTTCTTCAATTTCTGTCATACAGCAAAGTGACCCAGTCACATACAGTTCCCTGTGCTGTACTATTTTAATTTTTTAAATTATAGTTGGTTTACAATGTTGTGCCAATTTCTGCTGTACAGAAAAAAGACCCAGTTATACATGTGTATACATTCCGTTTCTTATATTATCTTTGATTGTGGTCTATCCCAAGAGGCTGGATATAGTTTCCTGTGCTGTAGAGTAGGGCCACATTGCTAATCCATTCTAAATGTAATAGTTTGCATCTACTCACCCCAAACTCCCTGTCCATCCCATTCCCCCATTTATTTTTTCTTTCTTTCTTTCTTTCTTTCTTTCTTTTTCTTTCTTTCTTTCTTTCTTTCTTTCTTTCTTTCTTTCTTTCTTTCTTTCTTTCTTTCTTTCTCTTCCTTTCTTCCTTCCTTCCTTCCTTCCTTCCTTTCTTTTTCTTTTCCACCTGCAGCATATGGAAATTCCCAGGCTAGGAGTCTAATCAGAGCTGTAGCAGCCAGCCTACACCACAGCCACAGCAATGCAGGATCCAAGCCAAATCTATAACCTACACCACAGCTGGATCCTTTACCCACTGAGCAAGTCCAGGGATCCAACCCTCATCATCACAAATACTAGTCAGGTTCATTACTGCTGAGCCACAATGGGAACTCCTCTTACTCTTTTAATATCTCCTAATGTTTTTTCCTTTTCTATCAAATGGAATAAAAGCACGGTAGTGGCTGGTGAGATGATGCAGTGCGCTTGATGACCTACCCTCCACCTAGTGTGAATTCTGAAGTCAACCCCAAAGGCCATGGGAGCTTCTTCTTCTATCTCTTTGTCTCTGTTTTCCCCTGGAAGCTACTGTCTGTCTAAGCCCAGGGGTTCCAATCTCACAACCCTCTGATCCCCCCTGTTTCAGCCCAGGGTCCGTCCTTTACTCATGAACATCTCCGATGCCCTTGCCGCCACGATCTTCCATGAACCCTGCCTTCCCATCCTCAGCTGTGCCACTTGCTACCACTTCAATATCTATAATGACAGGTGACACTTAGTAAAATCACACGAGTTATTTGCTTTTCATCTATATGGGAACTTCAATCCTTGATTATTCCCCGGTTGACCATGTAACATATTCATAATGGATTTCAAACTTTTCCACTATGATCAAGGTATAGAATCTATCCCCACTGCCAAACCCTGTAAAAATCTCATTTTGTGGGGACCAGGTGCATCCGATGTCAGTTTTCTCAAAAT
This sequence comes from Sus scrofa, assembly GCF_054392235.1. Lineage (NCBI taxonomy): Eukaryota > Metazoa > Chordata > Mammalia > Artiodactyla > Suidae > Sus > Sus scrofa. The sequence continues at coordinate 20,967,489 of NC_139385.1, forward strand.
CTCTCTTGTCTACATTAACTTTACAGTTGTATTTTCCTTCTCACCTCAAATGAAGACATTTCCTTTGGCATTATCTCATAAAGTTGAAGATATACCTGGTCTAGGACCCAAGGACTTTTTTCTCTCTACTCATCTCCTAGAACATTTTCTTTTGCTTCTTTATTTGTGTGTTCATTTGGTTTTTTTTTTTTGGCCCTGCCTATGGCATGTGGAAGTACCTGAGTCAAGGATCAAACCCAAACCACAGATGTGACAATGCCTGCTCCTTAACCCACTAGGCCACCAGGGAACTCCTAGAATATTTTCCTACTGACTTATGGTACTTAATGCTTTTTAGAGGATCTCTTTATTTATTAGAGGGCTGAGACTGTAGAGAGAGTCATGCTGATTATGTATGCCCCTTTCCTCTGGGATCTTAAATCGCCCCCCAGATAGACACAGGGATCAGACACAAGGTCAGGGAGCTTAGAATTCAGTGGGGACGGTTGGGATATAAACTACAGTGCCGCATAGATGCTGTAATGGATGTCTATTCAAGGTTTACTGCTCATGGCACAAAGAAATGGATTAACGCTCTGAGGGTGGAGGCAGAAAAGCTTTACAGTCAAGGTACAGCTGACCAAGATATTAAAGAATTAGTATTTGAGTAGCTAAGATAAGGAGGTGTCCATTAAATATCTGTTAGATCAACAAATGTAGGAAAATGACTTGTGCAGCAAGAGTGACAAAGTATGGTTTTGTTTTTGATCTTTACTTTTTTTTGCCTCTTTGCCATTTCTTGGGCTGCTCCCGCGGGATATGGAGGTTCCCAGGCTAGGGGTCGAATGGGAGCTATAGCCTCCGGCCTACACCAGAGCCACAGCAACATGGGATCCGAGCCGCATCTGCGACCCACACCACAGTTCACGGCAATGCCGGATCCTTCACCCACGGAGCAAGGCCAGGGATCGAACCCTCAACCTCATGGTTCCTAGTCAGATTCGTTAACCGCTGAGCCACGACGGGAACTCCTGCTTTTTTACTTTTAAGGGCTGCACCTATGGCCTATGGAGGTTCCCAGGCTAGTGGTCAAATCAGAGCTGCAGCTGCCGGCCTACACCACAGCCACAGCAATGCAGGATTGGAGCCACGTCTGCAAACCACACTGCCTACACTGCGGCTCACAGCAATGCCAGATCCTTCACCCACTGAACGAGGCCAGGGATTGAACAGACATCCTCATGGATTCTAGTTGGGTTCACCCCCACATTGAGCCCCTGTGGGAACTCCCAAGAGTGACAAAGTTTAAACAGCCCAGCCTCTTCAGGAAAAATGCCAACTAGGGTAGTAGATCAAGAGGGAGGAAAAGAGTGGGGGCAAATTTGCCTAAAAGCTCAAAAAATAAGACAATTAAGGAAAATTAGACAAAGGACCTAGTGTTGATAAAAGCAGACATGACTGGTTTGAAGAGCATGAGAACAGCTGAATGAACAACTAATTCTAAGAGTTGTTTTTCCAAAAGAAAAGAGCCAAGGAGGAGAGAGGGCAAGAATCAGAAAGGAAAGGAAAAAGGGATCAAGGGAGGAAGGATAGAGGAAGGTCTTGCAAATTTAATCAAAGGCGAAAGGAAACTACATCGAAAGCAAATTTACTGAAGATATTTATTGCTTAATACTTGTCAGCTCCTGGATTAGGTGTTGGACACAAAACACCATATAAAGAGATATGTCCTCGGTCTTAGAGGAGCTGAATTTGGGGTGAGGATGTGCTTTTTTAAACCTATCATCATCAGATAAAATATAACTCTAACTTGAGAGTGGTATGAAGGAAAAGGAAAGCATACAATGACAGGTTCTGTCCGACTCAAAACTTAACATGGGTTTGGGTGCTGGTTGATGAAAGGCTTTTGGAAGCTGTGATGTTTCAGGCAATGGCTGGTAAAGGAGGCTGCGTTAACAGGCAAAAAGTGACTGGAGGAGAAATCCAGGGAGGAAAGCAGCCGCTGGGAAGGTCTTGAGGTAGCAGGTCAAGGTCAAGTAACTGGAAGAAGGTAGGTCAGGAGGCCTAGAGCAGGAAGCAGAGAGGGACAGAAATTTATAGGTAGGGTGACCCATAGTCCCAGCTGGGCCAGGACTGAGGGGCCAATGTGGGTCCTGGGATGTGGGATGTTCTGTGTTAAAACTGGGACCGTCCCTGGCTGGCCTAGATGGATTGGTCACCTTGGTCAAGATTAGAAGAAGAGGAGGTCCTGTCGTGGTGCAGTGGTTAACAAATCCGACTGGGAACCATGAGGTTGCGGGTTCGATCCCTGGCCTCGCTCAGTGGGTTAAGGATCTGGCGTTGCCATGAGCTGTGGTGTGGGTTGCAGATGCGGCTCGGATCCCGCATTGCTGTGGCTCTGGTGTAGGCTGGCGGCTATAGCTCCGATTCGACTCCTAGCCTGGGAACCTCCATGTGCCACAGGAGTGGCCCTAGAAAAGGCAAAAAGACCAAAAAAAAAAAAAAAAAAAAAAGATTAGAAGAAGAACAATATGGTAGCCGTAATCAAGGCAGCTAGGTGTATTGAGAACAGAGAGAAACAAATGGATTTAAGAAATATTTAGGAATTCCCATCGTGGCTCAGTGGTAAAAAACCTGATGAGTATCCATGAGGACTCGGGTTCCATCCCTGGCCCCGCTCAGTGAGTTAAGGATCTAGCATTGCTATAAGCTGTGGTGTAGGTGGCCGACGTGGCTCCGATCCTGCGTGGCTGTGGCTGTGGCTGTGTTGTAGACTGGCAGCTGCAGCTCCAATGTGACCCCTAGCCTAGGAACTTCTGTATGCTGCGGGTGCAGCCCTAAAAAGCAAAAACAAACAAACAAAAACAACCACCAAAAGAAATATTTAGAGGTTAAGGTGATAAACCTTGATGACTAAATGCTAGCCCAGGAAGGAAGTCGGGCGGAGGGAATAATCAGGAATGAAGTAAAAGCAGTGGTCTCATGGCTCAGCGGGTTAAGGATCCGGCGTTGTCATGGTTGTGGCTCTAGTTACAGTTGTTTTTTTTTTTGGCTTTTTGCTATTTCTTTGGGCCGCTCCTGCGGCATATGGAGGTTCCCAGGCTAGGGGTCTAATCGGAGCTGTAGCCACCGGCCTACACCAGAGCCACAGCAACGCAGGATCCGAGCCGCGTCTGCAACCTACACCACAGCTCACGGCAACGCCAGATCGTTAACCCACTGAGCAAGGGCAGGGACCGAACCCGCCACCTCATGGTTCCTAGTCGGATTCGTTAACCACTGCGCCACGATGGGCACTCCCTCTAGTTACAGTTGTGGCATGGGTTTGATCCCTGGCCTGGGAATTTCTGCATGCCACTATGGCAGCCAAAAAAAAAAAAAAGAAAAAAGAAAAAAGAAAAAGAAAAAAAGAAACAAAGAAAAAGAACAAACTGACAATTATTTTGGCTATAGAAACCAAAGGGATAAGCCTAAAAAAGGAAATGGAAGTACCAAAAATGGCACGAAAATGGCTCATTGATATCAACAGTCACATGAGGGCCCCAGATTTGATCACTGTTGAGTTACACAGGAAGTATTGGTACCCTCCATCTCTTCCCTCCCTGGCGCTGAAATGGAAACGAAGTCTGGCAGAAACCCAAATGTGCTCAAGAAAGAATTCAGAAGTCAGCTTGAACCTTCAGAGAAGGGGTGAGTCCCTCACTCTGGTAAAGGGAGGTATGACTCAACATAATGAGAGAAGGATCAAATGGAAGCCTGCATTCATCTTGCATTCAGTTGGCATGTCAAGCAATGTATGACTCTCGCTCCTCCCGCCTCCCCAACTCTCAGACGCCAATATTTAACCCAGAGGAAACTGTAACTGAATTATGAAGTCCTTTCAAAACTAGACATTTGACACATCTGTTATAGACGCCCTAAAAAACACGCTGGATGCCTGTAAATTTTATAATTATGTTAATTCAAACTCAAAGACACTCCCATGAATTTTTTAAATAATATTTCCAGCTCGAATCTCAGCGTTTGTTCTGCCTGCCATTGAGAAGTGGGGAATATTTGCTGGATGCACTAAATTCTCTTCTTTAACTGCCCATGTCAGGGGAGCCCAGGACTAGAATGAAGATGAGCACAGCAGACCAAAGATGAGAGTTCATTGAACATGTTAGGCTTAACCTAGGTTCAAAGGCACGATTCCAGGGGGATCTAAATCTGGAATCTGGACAGGTGAGACCTTGCTTCCCAATACCTTTGAATCCCAAATGGAAGGATGCTGGGTTTTGGACATAGGAGTGGAATGCAAGGCTGGGATGGGCCACCCCAAACCATCGAGCCCAATCTTACATTTACAGCTTGTTTCTCTCTCTCTCTCTCTTGTTTTTGTTTTGTTTTTTGGCTTTTTAGGGCCACATCCACAGCATATGGAGGTTCTCAGGCTAGGGGTCCAATTGGAGCTACAGCTGCTGGCCTACACCACAGCTGTAGCAACTCCAGATCCGAGACATGTCTGCAACATATACGACAGCTCACCGCAGTGCTGGATCCTTAACCCACTGAGCGAGGCCAGGGATTGAACCCACAAACTCATGGATCCTGATCAGGTTTGTTAACCGCTGAGCCATGACAGGAACTCCACAATTCTCTTTCTTTCTTCCTTCCTTCCTTCCTTCCTCCCTTCCTTTCTTTCTTTTTTTTTTTTTTTCAGGGCTCCACCTGAGGTAGATGGAGTTTCCCAGGCTAGGGGTCAAATCGGAGCTACAGCTGGCAGCCTGTGCCACAGCCACAGCAACACGAGATCCAAGCCGCATCTCGGAACTACACTGCAGCTCACAGCAACACTGGATCCCCCCCTCACTGGTCAAGGCCAGGGATTACACCTGCATCCTCATGTATACTAGTCAGATTCATTTCCACTGTGCCACAATGGGAACTCCTACGGCTTGATTTTCAAGCATTCATTTACTCATTCATTAATTTAACAAATAGTTATTTAGCTCCTACTACATACAAAGCGCTGTTTTAGGCACCTGGTATGCTAGGGAAAACTGATACAAATCCCTCCTCTCAGTGACTTTTAGATTCTAAAGGAAGGATTCAAGTAATAAACAACAGAATAAGCAGCAAACACAGTAAATGAGGAAGTGATACAGTACCACAAGTTGGAAGGTGAAAACAGTTCCATAACAAAAGAAAAAAGAGGGCAGGATGAAAGGTGAGAGTGATGGTGAGAACAGAGGGAGAATGCTATTTAAATAAGATGGTTGAGGACTTCCCATCGTGGCTCAGCGATAACAAACCCGACTAGTATCCATGAGGATACGGGTTTGATTCCTGGCTTCGCTCAGTGGTCCAGGATCCTGCATTGCCATCAGCGGAGGTGTAGGTTGCCGATTCGGTTTGATCCCGCATTGCTGTGGTTGTGGTGCAGGCCGGCAGCTATAGCTCCAATTCGACCCCTAGCCTGGGAACTTCTATATTCCATGAGTGTGGCCCTAAAAGATAATAAGTAAGTAAGCAACTAAATAAATATGATTGAGTAGGTCTCATTGTAAAGATGATCTTTGCAAAAAGATTTGAAAGAGGTGAGGGAGTCAGCTATGGGGATTTTTAGAAAGAAAGCCTGGTTGATGGATGCTGGTTTCCGCCCCCCCCAAAATAGTCCAGCATCATCTAAAACAGGATTTTTAGCAAAGCCCTCCACTCGGCTCAGAAAGCTGGGTTTTGCTTGCATCCCATCCAAACGTCATGTGTCCTGATCAATTGGTCCCGTGATACTCTAAACACCACCCTTAGCCGTCTCGCGCTTCCAGAGCTTCCACATCGGCTCTTCCATGCTGTAGCTGGACAGATTGTCTTGAACTTGTCTGAGTGGTCCATCTTTTGTACAAGGCAGTAGAGAGACTCAGAGACCAGGGCAAATAGGGTTAAACCCTGACTCTGGCTCTGCATATGGACTCTCTCTCCTTGGGCAATTGTTTAGCCTCTGTGAGTCTCCATTTTCTTTTCTTTTTCTCTTTTTCCTTGTTTTTGTTTTGTTTGTTTGTTTGTTTTTTTTTTTGCTTTTTTTTAGGGCTGTACCCAAGGCATGTGGAAGTTCCCAGGTAGGGGTCAAATCGGAGCTCTGGCTGCCGGCCTACACCGCAGTCACAGCAACGAGGGATCCGAGCTGTGTCTGCAACCTACACCACAGCTCATGGCATCGCTGGATCCGTAACCCACTGAGGGAGGCCAGGGATTGAACCCGCAACCTCATGTTTCATAGTCGGATTCATTAACCACTGAGCCACGGACGGGAACTCTGTTCCTGGATCCTTCTTAACCCACTGAGTGAGGCCAGGGATGGAACCTGCATCCTCATGGATCCTAGGCGGGTTTGTTAACCACTGAGCCACAAAGGGAACTCCCATCAATTTTCTTATCCATAGAGGTAAGATAATAATATCTGTTAAGGAGGGTGGCACTAGCATTATCAGAGAAATGGCAGTGCACATAGCATAATGCTTGGCACACAGTAAGCAGGTCCTTAAAACAACGCTTTTGGGGCGGTCCTCACATCAGTGTCATCACTCAGGGGGCAAGCTCCCTCTTGTCTTTCATGCCAGTTTACCAGTGCCCAGCTTAGAGCCTGGCATGGATAAGTACGGTTGGGAGTAAGTATGGCTCTGAATGCAGTTCGTCCAAGACCCAGAAAAGCATGCCCAGAGCCCCACTGGAGAACTCACCCTCCGTATCTGGTTGGTAAATATCTACTCATCCATTCACCAGGATAAGAAGTCTGAACACACACAAAAGAATGGAGTTTTAGCCTTCTTTTTTCCCCTTGAATTTACCATCTTGGGAAAAGATGAGTAACCAGGGGAGAGAAATGATTGGCAAAGTTTTCTTTCCTTGCAAAAGGCGATTAAATGAGACCGTTTCTTATCCAAATTAGAGTATTTCCTTCTCCTTCTTTCTTTCCGAATGTATTCTTTTCTAAAATCAAAGCATAATAATAATAACAGAATTAATTCTCTGGTGTGCCAGGCTGCAAGAGAAGGGTAGGACATGATTCTATCCATAGAAGGGCTTCACAAAGAGAATCACATCTCTGATCCCAAATGCCTTGCAGTGTGGATAGGAAGTTAGGTACCAAATTAAAAAGATTTTCCCACAATCCCTTTTCTTACTGCATTTTAGAGTTTCGGAATTATAACATCACGGCGCTCTGACTCTGTTAGTAACCATTAGTCCCTGGTGGCTAATGGGCAAAGTTCATAATTACCCAGCCCTTCTGGATGTCCCAGCAGGAACCAAGTGATTCTGAACTGCAGACACCTCTGAAGTCTCAGGGTTGAGGGGCTCTGGATGGAAATTGTATGCTGTGCCAAGGAAAGTGGCAGTGTGATCATCCTCCCTGTGAGCTGGTTTGGATACAGTTGTTAAGAGGTCATGGTGGGAGTTCCCGCTGTGGCTCAGTGGTAATGAACCCGACCATGAGGATTCGGGTTTGATCCCAGGCTTCGCTCAGTGGGTTAAGGATCTGGCCTTGCCGTGAGCTGCGGTGTAAGTTGCAGACACAGGGCTCAGATCCTGTGTTGCAGTGGCTGTGGCATAGGCTGGCAGCTGCAGTTCCAATTAGACCCCTAGCCTGGAAACTTCCATATGCTGCAGGTGCAGCTTTAAAAAAAAAAAAAAAAGAAAAAGAAAAGAAAAAAGTTCATGGTTATCTGATACTTTTCTATATCCAAGGTTGACAAGCTGTGGTTTGCAGACCAAATCCAGCCTATTGTCTGCTTTTGTAAGAACATTTTTACGGTTGGTTTTCATGGTGACACCTCCCCTTTTCAGATGGTCTCCTCACCTGTGTGTCCATGGCTGAAGAGAAATCCTACCAATTTTCCACTTTCCTGGTGGAAGTCCGTCATCTAGAACAAAGGTTGGCAAACGGTAGCCTTCAGGTCAATTCTGGCCCACTGCTTGGTTTGTCAATAAAGCTTTATTGGAACACATACCCACTCATTCACTTATGTATTTTCTGTGAGGGTTTTCAAGTCATAATGTCAACACTGAGTTGTTGCAGTGGGGGCCAGCCTGCTAAGCCTAAAACAGTTGTCATCTGACCCTTTACAGAAAGCTTTGCAATCCCTCCGTTCTGTATGATTAAAATCTTTTTGAAGAATCTGCAGCCAGAGAAGCTTGTGAGAAAATTAAGTCATCTCCCACTTACGGCAATAGACACGTGTACTCTCAGTCAAGCAAACCTGGGGACTGGCCTTGAACCTGAATCCAGCAGGCTTGTTGCAGCCCAAAGTCATCATCTCTCACATTATTAAGGAAGAGGCTATGAAATGGATGGGTCTTGTAGTTTTGTTTGTATTTCATTTTTTTCCCGTTTTCTCCCTTTGTTTGACAATTGTGTGAGATCCAAAAGCATATGAAATTTTTACCAAGTCCTCTGTTTGTAAATATTTAATTTACGTTTGAGTCAGAATAATGTAAGTGACACTAGGACTTTTGGAGAAGTTTTGTAAGGGGATCTGTACCTTTCTCAGATGTGAGAAATGCAGGTGAAGCAACTTTTCCCTCGTATCTTCACACTGAATCCCCTGCCCTCTGTTTTCTCGCTGTCCTAACTGAACTTCTTTAACCAGAGGCCATTAGATTTTTTTCTGTAGAAGGTAGATAGGAAATATCTTAAATGGTCTCTGTTGTTCAGCATGAGGTATAAACAAATGGGTGTGGCTGTGTTGTTCCACTCAAATCTTGTTTATGAACAGTGAAATGTGAATTTCATATAACTTTCATGTGCCGTGAAATCTTTTTTTGAATGCTTTTCAACCATCTTAAAAAAAAAAAGCCCTCAGCTTATGAGCCATAAAAAGACTCGGAACTGGATTTGGCCCACCCTTGCTCTTATTATCAATGATCTTTTTTTTTTTTTTGTCTTTTTGCCATTTCTTGGGCTGCTCCCACGGCATATGGAGGTTCCCAGGCTAGGGGTCGAATCGGAGCTATAGATGCCAGCCTACACCACAGCCACAGCAACACGGGATCCGAGCCCCATCTGCGACTTACACCACAGCTCACGGCAATTCCGGATCCTTCACCCACGGAGCAAGGCCAGGGATCGAACCCTCAACCTTATGGCTCCTAATTGGATTCGCTAACCACTGCGCCATGACAGGAACTCCCAATGAATGTATTTTTTTAATGGCCCATTTAATTGCATTCCTGCTTAAAAATCTGTGCTTTATCCTACCTTTCTTACAGGACTAAGTCCATTCACATCGACCTAGCTTTTCATCCTTTAGGATATTTTTTTAAAATTTAGTTTGATTGAGGTATAGTTGATTTACCACGTTGTGTTAATTTCTGCTCTTCAACAGGGTAATTCAGTCATAATATACGCATTTCTATTCCCATAGAGATTATTACAGAACATTGAGTAAATTTCCCTGTGCTGTACAGCAGGTCCCCTTTGATCGTCCATTCCATGTACAAAAGTAAGTGTTTGCCCACTCCAAACCCCCATCCATCCCTCCCCCGCCACCTGTCCCCTTTGGAAACCATAAGTTTGTTTTCAAAACTTTGTGAGTCTGTTTCTGTTTTGTGAACAAGTTCATTTGTATCATTTTAATTAGCTTCCACAAATAAGTGATAGCACACAATATTTGTCTTTTTCTGTCTGATTTACTTCACTTAATATGATTATCTCTAGGTCCATTCATGTTCCTGCACATGGCCTTCTCGCATTCTTTTTATGGCTGAGTAATATTCTATTGTATATATGTGTCACATCTTTATCCATTCCTCTGTTGATGGACACTTAGGTTGCTTTCATAGCTTGGCTATTGTAAATAGCACTGCAATGAATATTGGGGTGCAAACATCTTTTCAAATTATGTTTTCCTCCCGAGAGTTGCCAATCCCATTTCCCTTCCACACCGCTTCATGAAACCTATGCTCTGAACACACGGAACAAATTCTTTCCCCCTTCCCCCGTTATTCTGTGGTTACTGTTGCTTTTAAAATGTCAACTTGCCTCTCTATGGGGTTTCCTTAGCCCAGAATGCCTTCCCCTCTTTCTTCGCCTGGCAGAGCCTTAGATGTCCTTTCTGACCATCTCTCCTGTACAGCACCCCCTCTTTAGCACAGGTAGCTGCTCCCTCCCCCACTTTCATGCAGTATTCAGTACCCCTACTATAGAGAGTACTTACGATGTTGAATTCTAATTGTTTATCTCAGGGTTTTATTGCCTTGATCACACGAGGCTTTTGAGTGCAGGGATTATGACAGTTAATTCCTGCAACCCTAACCTCTAGCATAGTATCCTAACACCAAGTAGAGGTACAACAGAAATCTGCTTACCAAATATTCCAGCAATTGAGAATAATAGAAATGGAGCTACTCTCTATTGAGTATTTTTTATGCTCCAGACACTCTCCTGAGTACTTTGCATGTATGATCTGATATATGTATCAAGTGCAATGCATTTTTTTCCTCCCTCTTAGTTTTTTTTTTTTTTTTTTTTTTAACTAGGTCACACCTCCTTACTTTCCTAAGGTACTTACTATACATTCGGCAGTGGAATTTTAGGCATCAGGGACAGGATCACGGGGGCAATATGTGGTTCCCCCACATCCCATTGCCTCTGCTCCACTATGAAGCCAATTCCATCTACTTGCCCCTCAGCAACTCCATGCCCTCCAAGAAGGAAAAGCCTACCAAGTTCTTACTCAAGAAAAGATAAAAATAAACTGTTGGCATTTCAGCAGAATGCTGTTTCATCTTTGTCACTGGGCAAAGTGAGGGGTATGTCCTGCTTTAGCGGAGTTGCTGGAACATAAATGAAGCCCAAGTTGAGTTGAAGAGGGCCCTGGGGACCTGACTGTGCATCCTCCTCCTGGCTGAGGCAAGAAAAGAGTTCCTTTGTTTGGCAGTGGATGCTTTCCAAATTTAGAGTCGTTAATGACTCTTCAACTGCATTACATCCTGAGGATAATTAGTAATGTTGCTGCTCGGTGGTTCAGCACCAATCAATCAAAGAAGATACACAGAACATGCAATAAATCCAGAATCTGACCGTTCCAGAGGGAAAATAGCATCTCCTTCAAGGTTCGATAAAAGAAGTCCATCCTTCAGGGAAATATATTTAGAGGGACAAACATTAAATACATAGGAGGCCCTTGTTAATTTTTATGCAGTTACGATTCTGTTTGTGTTGTTCTTCAATGGTGGAGGATAAATGGCAGGAAGCTTCTTTACGAGGAAACATCATCACATACCCAGCAGGTGAGATACAGAATTTTCCTAAAACCTGAGATAGGGCCATCTTTTCTAGCTACCTGCTTCAAAGCTACTTTTCAGAAATGTTCACTGGGTCCTTCCTGGCCCCTGGCATGAACTGTGCTAGATACTGGGTCAATTGCAGAGCTGACTCAAGCAGAGCGTCTGCCTTTACACTGTCTAGGCAAGAATATTATTCCCTAAAGTAAACAAAGAGGGGAGTTTCAGCTCTTTAGGGGATGCTGGTGAACAAGTTTGAGAAAGATGAAGGCAGAGAAATGCTCAATGGATTTAATTATGTGAAAGCAAGGGTGAAGTTGGTTGGAAAAGAAGAATGGAAAAAGAAGTAATAGGGGAAGTGGGTGTAGAAAACTGTACTGATAAAGTGTACTGTGAAAGCCAGAGTGATATTGGCAATAGTGTGCAGGGGAGGGCGAGATTCAAAAAGGGCTTTTGAGAGTATTTCTTTAAATAGAAAAAATACTTAAACTTTATTTTTCTTTATTTACAATGTTGTATTAGTTTCAGGTATACAGCAAAGTGAATCAGTCATACGTGTAAAAATATCCATTCTTTTTTCCCCAGATAGGTTATTACAAATATCAAGTAGGTTTTCCTGTGCTATACAGTAGATTCTCCTTAATTATCTATTTCATACAGTAGGTGTATCTGTTATTCCCACACTCCCTGTTCTTCCCTCCCCCCAATAGCTTCACCTATGGTAACCATAAAATTGATTTTGAAATCTGTGAGTTTGGTTTTTAAATACATTCTGGGATATCATTTTTTTATTAGATTCCACACATAAATGATATCATATGATATTTATCTTCCTCTGTCTGACTAATAAACTTTAAATTCTATTTAAACTTCAAAAGGATTTTTTTTTTTTTTTTTTTTTTTTTTTTTAGGGCCACACTTGCAGCATATGGATATTCCCAGGTAGGGGTCAAATCGGAGCTACAGCTGCCTGCCTATGCCACAGCCACAACAACACAGGATCCAAGCTGAGTCTGCAAACTCAACCACAGCTCATGGCAATGCTGGATCCTTAACCCACTGAGCAAGGCCAGGAATCAAACCCACGTCCTCACGGAGAGTAGTCAGATTCATTTCTGCTGTGCTGCAATGGGAATCCTTCAAAAGGGTTCTTGTTGGCAATCATTGATTTGTTTACCGTCCTCATAATTTTCCAAAATATCATACAAATGGAATCATAGAGTGTGTCACTTGCTGAATCTGTCTTCTTTCAGTTGGCAAAACACAGGTCAGATTCATCCATGCTGTTGTGTGTATCAATAGCTCATTCCTTTTCGTTGCTGTGTAGTAGTCCATCGTATGGATGTACCACTGCTTTTTTATCCCTTCATTCTTTAAGGGGCATTTACATCATTTCCAGCTTTGGACAGTTGTGAAGAAAGCTACAATAAACATGCACATGAATTTTTTTGTGTGTAAACATAGGTTTTCCTTCGTCTTGGGCAAATCCCCAGAAGTGAGATTGCTGTGTCATATGACAATTGTATTTTTATTTTATAATAAACTGCCAAGCTGTTTTCTAAAGTGGCTATACCAGTTTGCTTCATGTGATTTTTTTCAGACCTTAGTTAATGAAATTAAAATGCATAATAAGCCAAAGGCAAGAACCTGGTGCAGAGCAATGGACCAAAGATACAGAATGAAGTATAGGTGAATGTTATAATTTTCCAGAAGGAAGAATGGAATGGGATCCAGAGGTCAGAGGCTGGCCTTACCCACAGACACATCACCTTTCTCACTGTGAAACCAGAGAGTGAAGGAAGGTTGGTACAGACACGGGCTTGTTTACAGAGAACTGACAGGCAGTTTCCATCATTGAAGCAGAAACTAGCAAGAAGAAAGGAGGCAGAAGTCTGAGAAGAGTGTAAGCAGTCTTTGCAGTCTTTGCAGAGTGTGGAGAAACAGGCTGCCTGCAGAAGTGTAATAAGATCTACGGATGCCGTTGGGCTGGTAATCAGTGCTAGCAATCTGTTATTTTGGAGCAAACGAGTTTATGATACCAGCCAGAGAGTAACCAAGATGCTGATAATTCATCGCTAGCTGGACAGACAAGGAAGTGAAGGCAGGTGGGGATGATGGATAGAAAGAAAGTGAAAGAGTTGTTTCAATTATGAGGCTGTTGTCTCAGCTTCAAACTCACCTGGAGCTGACCGTGGTACTCTGCAAATGGCATTTTGGCATGGCCAGCTGGCATCCTATTAGACTCTGCCAACAGAGAAAGAGAGAGAGAGAGGACAGAGAGATGGGAGACAGAGAGAGAGGGGACTAGAGGGTGATTGCAAGGCTGGAGGTGAGAGAAGGGGCTTGCTCAGTGCTGTATGCACGTTATACCTGTGACCATCACGCTAGCAATGCTTCTTCACATTGGCAGTGACACTTCCTTCCTGAAGCAGCAGCTGAAACCAGTTTGCAGCTTTTCCAACAGAACCAGCTTCATGGCACCCTCTCAATGACAGCATCCCCAGCCAAGCTCTGCCCCTCCTCGGAGATCTGGGACCTAGCACCAGGGACCCCTCCTCCAAGCTTCTCTGTTTCAGAAACTCCAGCATCTTTCTTCTCTTTGTCTCTTCTTTCTAGTGATGCTAGCTGCTTCTCGCAGCTATCTCTGAAAATGAGAGTGCTTTGCCTTTTCAATTCTTCAATTCCAGGTACCACTTTTTAAGATGAAATTCTTTTTGCTCCACTAACTCATGTGGTGTTTTCTCTTGACTGGGCTCTGGGGGGTATAGGAAATGTTGAACTAGAGGTACCTCAGAAGTGAAGGAAGAATAGTAATAAAAAATAATTGGCGGAAGTAAATTAGAAGGTAGGCGATCAGCCTGCTGGAATTAGGAATTTAGAGTGGAAGAGGTTGGGAGTGATGACAAGGGAGAGGGTGCTTTGGCTGAAACAGAGGGAGGGTTAGGATATTACAGATGAGGAAATGATAGACCCGAGGTCCATTACCTAGCCATGGAAAACAACCCAGATGATGGCAAGGGCTGGGATGGAAAGGAAGAGTGCATGCCAAGAATTAAGTAGAAGGCAGTCAAGAGGTACAAACGTCCAGCTATAAGATGAGTAAGTACTCGGGATGAAAAGGGTAACATGATGACTATAGTTAAGATTGCTGTGTGGTATATTCGAATGTTGTTAAGAGAGTAGATCTTTTTTTTTTTTTTTTTTTTTTTTTTGTCTTTTTTGTCTTTTTGCCATTTCTAGGGCTGCTCCCACAGCATATGGAGGTTCCCAGGCTAGGGGTCGAATTGAAGCTGTAGCTGCTGATCTACATCAAAGCCATAGCAATGCCAGATCCAAGCCGTGTCTGCGACCTACAACACAGCTCACGGCAATGTCGGATCCTTAACCCACTGAGCAAGGCCAGGGATCGAACCCGCAACCTCATGGTTCCTATTCAGATTCGTTAGCCACTGAGCCATGACGGGAACTCCCTGTGCCATATTTTAGATTCCACATAGACGCAATGTCCTATGGTATTTGTCTTTCTCCAAGAGTAGATCTTAAGGATTCTCATCACAAGGGGAAAAAATGATTTTTCTTTCTTTTTTTCTTTTTCTTTCTTTCTTTCTTTCTTTCTTTCTTTCTTTCTTTCTTTCTTTCTTTCTTTCTTTTTTGTATCTATAAGAGATGATGGGTGTTAACTAAGCTTACTTTGGTAATCCTGTCATGGTACATATAAGTCAAATTATTATGCTGTATATGTTAAACTTATCCAGTGCTCTATGTCAATTATATTTCCAAAAAACTGGGGGTAAAACTAAATAAATAATGAAGCAAGACCCAGACTGTCATTAGATGAAAGGAAAATGGAGAGGATAGGAGGTCAGAGTTGAGTGACTTGAATTTTAGAAGAATAGTTTGTTTTTTTAATGAGATGAAGTTATAAAATTTTACTGAGAGGTATGCAAAGACTTGAATAAATAAAACAAATACCCCAAAAACCCTGAAGGGAAAGACTCAATTATCTCCAATTATTTCTAATCTAAATCTCAGTGGAACTGCTTTAGACCTTGTTGATAAATTTCTAATTCTCATCTATAAGAGTATCATGTTAGAAACAAAGAATAAACTTTTGGGGAAAAAAGGTAATTAGCATTCAATAGATATTAGCATGTACGATAAAGCTAAATTAAAAACAGCAAACTGATGACAAAGGAATATTCAGATCAATGGAACCAACTAGAGTGTAGAAATAGATCAAAAGAAATTACATGGAAGTTTAGAATATGATAAAGGTGGCATTTCACATTTGTGGGGATAATAATTTGAAGACAATTTCTCAACCATTTGAAAAAAAAATACTAGACTTACACAGCTGAGTACATAAAAGAAAAATTCTTTCTTATTCAGTTGCAGAGGTAAGGTAACTGATTCAGTATTGAGGCCTTGAACCTGATATTTCGTGTACCCTGTCTGGGCCCTTGGCTACTAGGAGGGCATCAAAGGCAGTCCCTTTGGTCAGGAATCTTAAAGTTGCAAGTGACAGAAAATGAAACTCAAGCTGGCTTAAGATAAAATGGGAATTTGATGTAGGCAACTTAAAAGCCCAAAGATATAACTGGAAAGTGGCCTCATTAAGAGTCTGAAATTGTATCACTAGAATCCATTTCATGCGATCCCTGACTGCTACTCTCTTGGCTTCATTCTTCTGTTCCCTCAGTTGGAGGCAAGACAGCTGCCAGGATTTCTTCAGCCAACTCCTCCCAGGCTCTAGAGTAGCAGAAAAAAGGGCAAGTTCTCTTCCGGCTGTTGCAGTAGAAGTCCTGTTGATTGTCATTGGCTCCATCTGGGTCACGTGCCCATTCATCAACCAATCACTGTTACCAGGAGAATACAGTGTTCCTATTGGTCAGATCTAGGCCACATGTCCTTCCCAGGATCCAGGGGTAGAGTCAAGTCCGTTCAGTTCATATGAACCACGAATCAGCAAATGATGGTTTTCTAGTGGAACTCAGGAGACTGTTAGTAAAAGAAGAAGGAGAAAATAGTGGATAGAGTAAGGCAGCAAACAGCAGCATTGAAGTTCTCCTCTTATTTATAGTTTAATTCCTTGTACACCTCCCCAGTATCCTGGGGCTCTGATCACACTTGCCTGCCCGCTTATTCTACCATTACCTACAATATGCTTTTTCTTAGCTTCCTGTGATTAGATGGGGCCTGTCTTTATCCACAAACATCCTCTTAAATGATATCAAACTCTCTCTGTAGGAATAGCCTGGAGAACTTAGGTGTCGTGAATATTCATCATTCTCAACATCAGCATTCTTTCACTCAGCAGTTATGTATCCAATAAAGTCTATGTGCAGGAACTGAGCACAGAGTGGAGGATGAGGCAGAAAAGAGGAATGAATTCGAAGGTTACACAGGATCTATAGTTTGTACTGAAGTGCATCACCCTGGGTGGTGGGCTTTACTTGTCCTTAAGGGTACCCTGTCCCTGGCTTATTGCTCCATCTCCATTGGCCCACCGTGAAAGCTCATGTATGCATCATCCTGAGTCCACATAGGTTTGAATCATTTCACATCACTGGGGTGACAATGTTCAGCATACTTTAACTCGCCTCTTGGGTCTCAATCTATCCTACTCATGGACATTATATACTCCAAGCCAAAGATAAGAAAATAGCACACTGGCTGGAATTGAATAAAAGTCTATCCACCCACCACGTGGTTTCAGAATGGGCAGCATCCCTCCCCTGAAGATGTATAGGGCTCCTGCAGCGACCAAAGGATTGTATGCAAGAAGGATGGTGAATAAAGTGTGAGTTGAGCATGCCAGGAGCTTGCCCTCTAGCCAGGAAGTAAAACATGTCCAAAGCTGGCAGCACAAGAAGAAATAGTGTACTGGAAGCCATATAGTGGCATGGATAAGAAGTTATGGAAATGGAAACATGTTCCGGCTGCATGTGGGAAGGAGCAGGATTGGAGATGGAGACAATTGCCTTTGGAAAGTGAACTCTGTGAGCATGAGCTTGTGGAATGGCTGTTGTGCTTTATAATTTATCCTAAAAGCCTCACTCCTCCTGGCCAGTTCCCTCTAAACTCAGCTTCAGCTCCAAAATACTGAATACTTACATACATGGAAGACAAACATTCTCCCACCAGTAGCAGTTATCGCTGCTGTGTAACAAATTACCCCAATACTTAGGGGATTAAAACAACACACACTTTCTTTATCACGGTGTCTATGTGTCAAGCATGGGGAGCACCTCAGTTGAGTGGTTCTGATTCAGGGTCTCTCACAAGGGTACAGTCAAGATGGCAGCTAAGGCCATGGTCTCTGAGGGTTTAATGGGAACTGGAGAATCTGCTTCTAAACTCACTCCACGGCTGTTGGCAGGAGGCCCCAGGTCTTTGCTGGCTATTGGGCGGATACTTTGAATCTTCACCGTGTGAACCTCTCCATGGGGGTCTCTTGAGTATTCTTACAGCATGTCAGATGGCTAACCCCAGAGTGAGCGATCAGAGAAAGAGAGAGAGTGAAGATGTAGCCACAGTGCTTTTTATAACCTAGTCTTCAAAGCCACACATGGTCACTTCTACTTTATTGAATTCATTACAAGTCAATGAGAGGGGAGTTAGACTCCATCATTTATGAAAAGGAATATCAAAGAATTTGGACATATTTTTAAACCACCATCCCTCCATGCCATCCCTCCATGCCTTTGATGATATTGATCCTATGCTCTTTCAGCTAGTATGGCAAAGGGGCTATGAACACAGGCTCTAGGGTCAAAATGCTTAGGTTGGAATCTCAGGTCTACCACATATTTTCAGTGTGACCTTGGGCAAACAACGTTTGGGCCTCAGTCTCCTTTATCTACAAAATGGGGGTAATAGTAACATCTACTTCATATAGGTGTTATGAGGATTAAATGTCATAAATATCATACGATTAGTCATGTAATTCATGCAATTTGTGTAAATACATGTCAAGCACTTAGAACAGGAATTGGCACACAGTGAGTGCTCCAAAATTGCTAGCTTGTTACTATTATTGTTCTTGTTGTTGTTAGCATTATTATTATCTCCACTTGGCAAACTCCTGTTCTTTCAAGGCTGAATTTGTATGCTTCCTCTTTTGCTAAGTTTTCCAGATCTCCTGGGCAAGTTTTCTCTTCCTACCTCTAAGGTACTCTAGCATTTTGATTATTCTTATAATTGGTACTTTTCAAACTGTGTCATCATTACTTAATTACACCTCTGTGTCCCCCACCAAATGGTGTGGCCCATGAGGATCGATTCAGATCTTTTCAGAGGCAGATTCTCTGGAAGGGGAAAGAAGGCAAATTATGAGCAGTCTGTGGGAAACTCAATTTTTCACCCCAGAGTTGGGGCCATGAGGAAAAAGAGGATTGAGTTTTTATGGAAAGTGGCTTCCCAACCATAGCAGCCTGGAGTTAACACCAACTGTTCCCCAGGGTGGCCTGGTGGTAGCTCTTGGAGGGAACGCTGCCTTGGGGAGAGAATCTTCTCTCTCATAGCTCTGACACCAGGAACCAGGGCACTCATTGCACATTCAGACACATCTCAGGGGAACTGTTAGCAGGTTTCACAGACAAGGAAGTACATTTTCAGGAGCATAGGATATTCTGGAAATGTCTTTATGCAGGAGAAGAACAAATAAGGAGGAGTGATAACTTCAAATTTCCCAAGCACCTGGGGACACTTGTTTTTGCATAGTGAGGTATTAGAAAGGCCCAAATTCAATCAAAACGAGTGCTCCTTCCTTCAGTATGCCCTTGGGGAGGGGTTGGGCTGGTGTTTGCTGTGTCCAAGTGGACCCAGGGTGCTCTCAACAGAAAGTTCCTGAATGTTGCACACTAGAAGGTGTTTTATCAGCCTTTTTGCATTCCCCAAAGTAAGAGACTATGATGCTATTTAATATGATGCTTAAAAGGAGTTTTCATACATTGTTCCTATGGCTATTCCAGGTTCAGGCTTTTATCCTCGTTGACTCTACATGGTGGATGTAACAGGCAAGTACATTTCCACTTTTCCCAGCCTATCACATTGTAACATTGAAAAATATAGCCTAGATTCTAGAAGATGTATAAAATGGAGGTAACTGATGGGAATATCCAAAGCATTCTGAATATTTTCAAAAGCAGCTTCTACCCAGATGAACGGGTGTCCTGAAACCCCCATGTCCATATTATGGACATCTGTTGTGACTTGCCTACTCCATCTCCAATAAGTCTCCCAAGTCAAAACTTGAAGCAGGGGGAACATCAGTTATCAACTCCCATGACATCTGGCTCCAAAAGTAGGTATGTGACATGACCCTGACTTGGCCAGTCAGAGTTTTTAGGCAGAGGATAAAGAATATACATGTTTGTCCTGACTCACATCAAGCTCCTGGATCAAGTCATTCCTGAAATCTACCACACTAATTCCAGACTCCCAAGTTACATGCCTTTATAAATTATTTTATGGAATTAAGCTATTTTTAATTGAGTTGGATTCTTTCCATTGAGGGTCCAAACAATTCTGACTTACATGAAAGAGATAAATTGTTAGAATAGCAAGTATCACTCTCCTTTGCCCTCTTATTCTACACAACAAGTATCTATCCAATTTTTTTGTGCTGGAAATTCCTCCTGATAGACATGAATACTAACAGCTTTCAGCCCTACTTCAAACTCTGTATCTTGGAGAATACATTTTTTGAGCAAATTTATAGATCATTTCTGAAAAGTAATTTAGTAATATTCATTAAGAGCCTTAAAAAGTAAACTTGTATCCTACTATATCTCAAGAATTTCCCTTTTTAGGCATTCAACCTAAAAAGTAATTGGTGGTATGGGGTTGTGATAAGGATACTTGGGAAATTAGGAAGGATAAGAATCTCATTTGCTAAATTGCCAATTCTCACAGAGACAAGAATGTCGTTCAGGATTAGATCATTCAGGAGTCAATGCTCCTATAGACCCTATTTATCTTGACACTTGCTCAGAAACCCATTGTTTTTACCCTATCAGAATGGTGAAATACTTATGCTCTGTACTTATTACTTAGTGCTCTCTACTCAGCTTCTTATTACTTTGTAGCATTTGCTTAACCATGGCTTCCACTGTCTTATGGCATCAGCTACCCTCAAGTCTGGTGCTGCTCTCTTTCTGTGTGTCTCTTAGCCACCCACCACCTTCTGCTGACTCTCTTTGGCTGATGTATGGTTCCTGCTGACAGTGGTACCTATTAACTCATGGTTCTTGATGAACAGAAGCTTGTACTAAACCTTGTTTCCTATTGACCTGTGGCCTCTGCTGAATCATGGCTCATACTAATTCATCATTTCTACAGATTCATTTTCTCCTGACCCATGGCTTCTGTTGACCCTTGCTTTTGCTGACTGATGGATCCTGCTGAATGATGGCTCCTGCCAGCCCATGGCAACCACCGACTCATGACTCCTGATAACCCTTGGCTTCTGTTGACTTATGTCTTCTTCTGACCCGTATCCTTTTTTTTAAACATAGCTCCTGCAAACCTAGGCCTTCTGAACCTCTGTGACTTGTAGTGAGAAGAAGAAAAGGATCCAGCCATTTAGGCAATTTATGGTTCCAGAAAACTAGATCCCAGTTCAGGGCAAGCCTGGAATATCAACAAAGGTCTGTAGCACTGATTATGGAAACTGATTAAGAATGTACTATCCCTATGCATACCTCTTGTGCCCTCCCTCCTGTCCTGAATTGAATTCATAGCCCGTTTTCAACCATATAGTGTCTGAGAGAGACCATGAAAAATCTTCCAGCTCCAGGATAGTGGAAATAGAGTTATTTTTTGCAGAAAATCCCTAACTCAACTTCTTTAAGGCCTCATTTCTCTGTGAAACCCCCTAAAAGCTAGTTATTTTTCAGTATGTGTGATGAGCTTTGAGCACTCTAGAAAAGTTTATCTTCAGTTTTAAAAGAAATAAGTTCATCAAGTGGAAATACTACTTGGATATGATATATTAAAAAAGAAAGACTGCAAGGAACACAGATTTATAGAATTTCAGGAATGGGAGATATTCTTAAACTTTGAATCCCTCCTCCTCTACATGATCTTGCCTAGGACAAATTCAGTCTCCCCTTGAATGCCTCCAGTGAACATGAGTTCATTAATTCTGGAGCTAGGCCAGTCCATTTTTGCATAGTTTTTATTACGGCAAAGATTTCTTACACTGATCTCACTATCTTTCTCCCTGTAATTAATCCAGCCCTATGGACCAATATAGGGCAAAAAGGTGAATTTCTCATATCACAATTCTTCAAATATTTAAATGGAAACCGTTGAATCATTCATTCATTCATTTATTCTTTAGTCTCCAACAACAAATAAAAATCTGGCCCAAAATGTCAACAGTATCAAGACTGAGAAACATTAACATAGCCTATTCCAAGACCTAGAAAGGAAAAATATTATTTCCAAGGTAGGGATTTACCTGACATGAAGGATTATTTTTCCTCAAAGTGAAATATGCTTAAGGATTGAGGGGAGAAAATGTCAGGTCCCAAAGCAGCAAGAGTAGTTGCAAGAATTACTATACTTTTTTTCCTTTTCTCTAAATTTACCAGAGTATGAAAATGAAGTTCTTGCTCATTTTGAACTTCAGAGTCTTCTAAGTAAAGTTTTCATTACATTGTTTTTCACCTGCTGTACTTACTTGAAAGGATGGTGTGGAACTCAGTGCCTTGTGGCTGCACATAGAACAAAAGCAGCCCTTTGCTCAGGGTTTACAATCAGCCTCAAAAACCCATCTCTGGAGTTCCCATCATGGCTCAGTGGTTAACGAATCCAACTAGGAACCATGAGTTTGTGAGTTCAACCCCTGGCCTCGCTCAGTGGGTTAAGGATCCGGCATTGCCATGAGCTGTGGTGTAGGTCACAGATATGGCTCGGATCTGGCATTGCTGTGGCTGTGGTGTAGGCCGGCAGCTATAGCTCCAATTAGACCCCTAGCCCGGGAACCTCCATATGCTTCAGGAGTGGCCTTAGAAAGGGCCCCAAAAAAAAGACAAAAAAAAAAAAATCTCATCTCTATATTTTCTGGATGCCTCCTGTTTGGGCTGATTTCTGCCCTGGAGTTATCTGTGTGAAAGCATAGCCCAGCATGTTTGCAGTCTGTACCAGAGATCTGGAAGTCATGGGCTAAGCCTCTCTTTTTGGGATTTCCAGCCAATTCTACTCATAGAGGAAGTATTTGTTCTTGCAAATACTCTTGCTGCTGGATGGGTTGAATAGTAATGATTAGAGTATCTTTTGCTGTAAATAAGGTGACAAGTAAATACTGATGAGGTTATTTTCCTTTTAAAGGTGAATAACAACCTAAGAGTACTATTTGCCAGAAAAAGAATTAATAATGTCCTTAATATGTAAAGAATTCTGACAAATCAATAAGAAAAACTTAAAGCTCCACTACTTAATAAAAATCAAAGTAAAAACTATAACATTTTAATCCACAAAATTATCAATTTTTTAAAAATTCGTTGTTGACCTGGGGTTAGGTATATCTGGCCTACTGAAGAGAATGAACATTAATGTAAATCTCTAAAATATCAAATACGGAATTATGTGTAAAGAACTTTAAAAATAATCAATGCCTTTTGGAGCAATAATTTTCCTTCTAGGAATGTACCCTGGCTAAATAACTAGAGATTCAGAGAGAGATTTACACACAAGAATGTAATCAAAGCATTTATAATAGAAAAAAGTATCTAAATTATTTAGAATTATGTTGTATCCTAGGCTGAAAAAGATGCCATCACTAAAATTATGATTTATTGAAATTGGTAATTCAAGAAAAACCTTCAATTTTATGTGATTAGTAACAAACATATAAAATAGTTTATTTAGTATGCTATTGCTAGGGAGGCTGAACATGGGTCAAGATGGGAAAAAAGCATCAGAGTGGTAGCAGAGATTATTTGGGGATAGTGGATCATGAATGATTCTTTGTCAATATATCTATCTTTTTCTAATTCCTGTACCATAGACACTAACACTTGGATAAATCAAAAATTGTGGGAGATTTTTAAAATCTGGTGGCAACAGGTCTGGAGGGAAGATCACTGAACTTGGACTCAGAGAGACTGGACATCGGAACTTGACTTCAACCTCAACTTCTCACTAAGAGTGGAATCCTACCATATCCCCTGGGAACTCAGGGATGGGGAAAACAGTACTACTTCATGCAGTTGTCCTAAATTTTATTTTATTTTTTTTTGTATTTTTTAATTTTTTGTGTTTTTTTGCTATTTCTTTTGGCCGCTCCCGTGGCATATGGAGGTTCCCAGGCTAGGGGTCCAATCAGAGCTGTAGCCACTAGCCTACGCCAGAGCCATAGCAATGCGGGATCCGAGCCGCATCTGCAACCTATGCCACAGCTCACGGCAACTCCGGATCCTTAACCCACTGAGCAAGGGCAGGGACCGAACCCGCAACCTCATGGTTCCCAGTCGGATTCGTTAACTACTTCGCCACAACGGGAACTCCTGTCCTAAAATTTAAATGAAATGCTGTACCATGATAGCTATGTCAAGGCTGCCCAATCACTGTTAAGTGATTGAAGAGTTTAATCTGGGATTTGGGAAGCCAGAATGATGAAACTCCCCTGAGAGTGAAAGCCTTACCCAAACACTACAGCGCAGGAAATCCTTTTTCTCTCTTTCTCTCTTTCTCTCTCTCTCTCTTCCTTCCTTCCTTCCTTCTTTTTTTAATTCTGCTTTTTAGGGCCACACCTGTGGCATGAGGGGGTCCCCAGGCCAGGTGTTGAATCAGAGCTGTAGCTGCCAGCCCATGCCACAGCCACAGAAACACAGGATCCAAGCCACATTTGTGACCTACACCAAAGCTCACGGCAACACTGGGTCCTTAACCCACGGAGCAAGACCAGGGATTGAACCTGTGTCCTCAAGGAATACTAGTTGGGCTCATTACCTCTGAACCACAACAGGAACGTCCATAGGGTAGGAATTCCTGCGTCGTGTAAAGGAAAAATGTTGCCTGCCAAAGCAGCAAAGGATGCTGTGGCCATCAAGCCATCAGTCACTATAGCTGCCTTCAAGAGTGCACCCTAAGGGGACTCAGGACAGGAAAGTAGAAGATTCTGGTGCTAGATACCTAAGGCACATAACAAAGGAAAAATTTCAATGAGCCTAGCCTCTTGCGTCTTTCCATAGGTAGAGGAGTGCTAAATTCATTAACTTGCAATGTCTGATTTTCTTTCATTAACAGTAATCTTTTGAAGTTCTGACTACCTGGTCTTTGTTGCAAAAACACCTGTATATCCTGCTCCTCCCCTCAGAGCCATCTGAAAGGCTGCCTCCCTGGTTTGAAGTTCTCAGAAAGTCCATCAATTAAAAAATAATTCTATGCCGAGGGAGTGGCCCAAAGAAATAGCAAAAAGACAAAAAAAAAAAAAAAAAAAAAATTCTCCACATCTAGGTGGTACTTTTTTTTTTCTCAGTTGACAGTTTCCGTCCTGAATCTACCACTTACTGCTCTGGGATCTTGTACAAGTTCCTCCATGTCCTCGGGATGCAGTTTCTTTATCTGTAAAATGAGAAATAGTAAAAGTACCTACTTCCCAGTATCCTTCAGGTCAGTGAGATAATGTAGGAGTTAGCAAAAGTGTAGCTTGTGTGGCAAATCTGGCCCACCACGTGTGTTTGTAAATTACGTTTTATTGGATCAGAACCATGCGCATTTGTTCACTTGTTGCCTGTGGCTGATATTTGTGCTGCAAGGAGGGACTTGAGTTGTTGCAACAGAGACCACGTGGCCCACAAAAGCTAAAATACTTAGGTCTAGCCCTTGAGAAATAAAATATTGCCTGCCCAATCGGTAAACAAAAGATGGCACAGTCATCAGCGATTGCAGACCCATTGATGCCCGTGAGCCCTGGGGGAACTCAGGAAGGAAACAGAATACCTGCCATGGAGCAGCCTTCAGACTGCAGCTGCTCCCAGTGGTGAGCCCCGAGGAAACTCAGGATGTGAAAACACTGGATATTGGCCCCAGATAGCTGAGATGCATATCAAAGGAAGGACTTCAGGGAGCCCACACCTTTGCATCTTCCCATGCATAGAAAAGCCCTAAATTCCTTAACTGGAGAAATCTAGTTTTTTGATGCTAGCAGGAATCTTTAGTTCCTACTACCTGCCGGTTGTGGGAATACTCCTGCATATTCTAGTGGCCCCCTTGTCTCTGTGGACTGCTTTTTTTCCCCTCAGGTTTACTTGCGATGCTGCCTCTCAGGCTTGAGTCCTCAGTTTGGTCCACTGAATAAAACAGAACTCTCACATTTTAGGTTGTGTTTATTTATGTGTCTATTTTTATGGCCACACCTGTGACACATGGAAGTTCCCAGTCTAGGGATCGAATCGGAGCTGCCCATGTGGCCCATGCCACAGCCACACCGGATCTGAGCCGCATCTGTGAGGCACAGCACAGCTTGTAGCAACACCAGAATCGAACCTGCATCCTGGCAGACACTATGTGGAGCCATTAACCTGCTGAGCCACAAGGGGAACTCCGTTTGTGCATATTTTTTGGTTGACACCTTTTACAGCAGAATTTTGCTGAACCCTGAGACGATGTATGTAAACTACGTAGAATGATGTCTGCTACTCAAAAAAAAAAAAAATTGATGCTGTTATTATTATTATCAATATCCTTAGTATCATTATTGATTGATTCCTCTGCTTAGACGTCATTCTGAAAAATTTTTACATTCTCCAACTCCGTTTTCATTGGTATTAAACCCAATGAATCCCAGATGGCCAAGTCATTCCTGCTGACTCACACTCTATAGAAACTGTCAGAGCCAGCGTTCCCAAGGAATTCTTCTGCAACCCAGCCCAATACTTATCTCTCATCACTTTTAGGAAAAGATCTGATCTCCTAGCATTCTCTTTCATCCTTTTTTCAATGCATATGCTATTTCCAATCAAGACAAAGAAGTTTTTGGTGTGAACTTTCTGTACAGCCACGTTGCTTGTGTATGGGAGTTGCTGTCATGGCTCAGCAGTAATGAACCCAACTAGTATCCATGAGGACACAGGGTTGATCCCTAGCCTCCCTCAGTAGGTGAAGGATCCGGGGTTCCCATGAGCTGTGGTGCAGGTTGCAAAGGCCACTCAGATCCTGTGTTGCTGTGGCTGTGCTGTACACTGATTCAACCCCTAGCCTGGGAGTTTCCATATGCCATGGGTAAGGTCCTAAAAAGACACACACACACACACAAAAAGACTTGTGTATGTTCACTTCAGTTTCTTCCCCTGAAAGTAGTCTGATTCCAGATCTCTGCTATTTACTCAGGCAGGCTCTGGTCATAGGCATCCTGAGCCTCCAGGAATTCAGCCAGTGTAGAAAGGGAGAGAGGCAGGGGTCAAGGAAACCCATCTCACTATAGAGCTGGCCCAATGTACAACATCTAAAATGGGGCAGCCGTGTCAGGCTAGGTTGGAGGAGCCCAGTGTTGTGAATAGGGTGACATCGGGAGCCCAGGCAGCAGGCAGGAACCAAAGTCAAGGCAGGTAGATGACAATGGCCTTGGCTGGGGAGCAGTCCATTCAGCTCTCAAGTGCCTGCTGGGGAAACTGAGCCAAGAGAGGTTTTATCTAGATTGGGCTCATGTGGTGAAAATAGAAGCAACCTGTTTTCTGAGCCTGTGAAGTACCCGGAGTCAGGGGAGGTTATCCAGGTTCCAAGGCTCAGCCCAGATCATGGACGTAGGATGGGAGCAGAGGTGAGTCCTCAGGTGGGATATGTCAGAGATTCCAGAGGAAAGGAGATGTGGGAACTCCATTCCATACAGATGAACCTGTTCCCTTGATTTCTCTCATCGGCAGAACTTCACTCACCCATGAGTCTTTTTTTTCATATCATTATATTATTTTCCATCATGGTCTATCCCAAATTAGTTCCCTGTGCAATACAGTAGGACCTCATTGCTTATCCATTCTAAATGGAATAGTTTGCATCTATTAACCTCAAGCTTTAGTCCATCCCACTCCCGCCCCCTCTCCCTTGGCATCCACAAATTTGTTCTCTAGGTCCCTGAGTCTGATTCTTTTTTTTTTTTCATTTTCTTTGCTTTTTAGGGTTGCACCTGTGACATATGGAAGTTCCCAGGCTAGGGGTTGAATTGGAGCTGCAGCTGCCAGCCTGCATTACAGCCATTGCGACATTGGCTTTGGAGCCGTGACTGCGACCTACACCACAGCTCATGGCAGTGCCAGATCCTTAACCCAATGAGTGAGGCCAGGGATCGAACCCACATCCTCATGGATACTGGTTGGGTTCATTTCCCCTGCTCCACAATAGGAACGCCTCCATTTAATCTTTATCAGAAGCCTGAATAGGTGTTATCCATCCATTTTTGAGATGAATGGAGGGAGGTATAAAGAGATAAAATGAAATACTTGGGAGCAGTCATTCCCAACTAGAGAAGAAGTGGAGAGGTGAGGGCATGAACCAGGAGCTGCAAGAGGAAATGCCTGCAGAGACCACGCAAACATCATTGGTGAATGAAATGGTTCCCTGGCAGAAGGGGCATGTCTGTCCCCAGTTGTCACCACTTGAGAAAGGAGCACCATTATTGTGAGATCTTCCAATTTTTCAAGAGAAATTAAAAAAAAAAGACAACTTTCTTTCTTTCTTTCTTTCTTTCTTTCTTTCTTTCCTTCTTTCTTTCTTGATGTCTGCTCCCGATGCATATGGAGGTTCCCAGGCTAGGGGTCAAATCAGAGCTGCAGCTGCCAGCCTTCAGCACAGCCACAGAAACACAGGCTCTGAGTCACGTCTGTGACCCACACCACACCTCAGGGCAATGCTGCACCCTTAACCCCAGGAGCGAGGCCAGGGATCGAACCTGCGTCCTGCTAGTCAGGTTCGTTTCCGCTGAGCCACGATGGGAACTCCAAAATCACAATTTTTAAGTGCTATGGATCAATTCTAAATTTCAAAAAGTACTGTGCAAGTCAGGAAATATACATCTACCAGCTAACTTTAGCCCAGGTTCTACACCTTTGAACCCTCTATGTATTAATGCTTTTTGGTCCTAGGTGCATAAAAATTTCCTAGAGCTCTTTAAAACCATGGATTCTGATATAACAGGTTTGGCACAGGCTTGAGAGTTTTGGTTTCTAACAAGCTCCTGGATGATGCCTAGGCTTTTGCTTCATGGAATACACATGGAATAGCAAAATTCCAGAATAGAACTACTTGATGTATGATTTGTGGAAAGGCACAGCATCCCTGGAGATCTTGTTAGGAATGCATATTCTCAGCCCAACCCTAGATGCTGAATCCAGGTTTCTGGGACTGGGGCTTAGGAGTCTATGTTTTTATTTTTTATTTATTTATTTTTTATTTTTTTATTTTTTTGTCTTTTTGTCTTTTTTTTGTTGTTGTTGTTGTTGTTGTTGTTGCTATTTCTTGGGCCGCTCCCACGGCATATGGAGGTTCCCAGGCTAGGGGTTGAATCGGAGCTGTAGCCACCGGCCTACGCCAGAGCCACAGCAACGAGGGATCCGAGCCGCGTCTGCAACCTACACCACAGCTCCCGGCAACGCCGGATCCTTAACCCACTGAGCAACGGCAGGGACCGAACCCGCAACCTCATGGTTCCTAGTCGGATTCATTAACCACTGCGCCACGACGGGAACTCCTATGTTTTTATTAAAACACTTCCTACAGATCATTTTTACGCATATCCAAATTTGAGAAGTACCGTCTAGGTCAGTGCGTCTCTGCTTTGGTGTCTATTGAAATCCTTGAGATTTAAAAAATACTGGTGACTACAGACTGGAAAGATTGATTTTGCATAGAGCTGGGCACCGGGGTTTTTAGAAATCAGTTATATTGGTCATTTTAGAACTCAGTTGGTCCTAATATGCAGCCAAGTTTGAAGCCTCTCACCAGGATTTCACTTCTGATTCTTCTGTGTATTTTGTCCAAATTGGAGAAATAGGAATATGTTGGTTTTTTATTTTTTGAATTTGGGTTTTTTTTTAATCTTTTTAAGGCCACACCCATGGCATATGGAGGTTGTCAGGCTAGGGGTCGAACTGGTGCTACAGCTGCCAGCCTACACCACAGCCACAGCAATGAAGGATCCAAGCTGTGTCTGCAAGCTGCACGAAAGCTCATGGCGAGGCTGGATCCTTAACCCACTGAGTGAGGTCAGAGATCGAACCCACATTCTCACTGATGCTAGTCGGGTTCATTTCCATTGAGCCATGATGGGAACTCCAGGAATATGTTTTTTGAATAGAAGAGGAGGTTTCAGCTAAAGCTTGAGAATAGGAAGTTGGGAAAGCTGGCATAAACATGATGTCTGTTCTTCTGGGAGCCTATGAGTCTGGGAGCAAATGCTGAGAGTCTATACAGGGTAGGTAGGTCCCAGGAAGTCAACACCACTGTTTTCTCCAGCACTTCATAATTCTTCCCACAGTCATAGACCATGCTGAGAAATGAAGCTACCATCCCACTTGGCCACTTGGAGGGTGATAACCAGCCAATGCCTGGAGTGGCCAATGGCCAAAGTAACTGATTCACAAATGGTCCATCTGGTCAGAGATAGAAGCCTGGCTTTGGTGCTTTGCCTGATTGTGCATTTATAATGCAGGCCACTCTGTTTTCTGGTTTTATAAGTTAATTCTTGAGCAGTGCGGAACAGCAATATTAATCACAGTGGATAAGGACCATATGACCCCTCTCCTTGCTGATGTTTGAATGCTCTGGTCTGGATAGTTTCTAAAGACCCATTGAGCATGGGAGAAAATGAGACTAGCCCAGGGCTCCAGAACACAGAGAAAAAAAACACTGATATCCCACAAAGGATCCCGGAGGAAGATGGGTCTTTTGCAGTGGCAGAGAATGGAGCAAAGGAACAGAGCAGTAGAATCTTTAGGTCACCAAGCATACAAAGAGACAAAATGGGAACTAAAGCAGACAATCAGCCACCCAGAGGAAGCAAAACAAAGAAAGTGGGTTCTGGAGGCAGAATTTGGAAAGCATCCCAGAGGACCATAGGATGCAGGTGGATGCCGACGTTTATGGGATGCCTGTGGCTGAGTTGATGGGCTGGAAAGGCGATGTGAAGGATGATAAGCCTGTTTAGACAATGTCTCTCCTTACCTCCTTCTACACTTGTCGGTTGGTCAACAAGTATTTCCTGAGCCCCTATTATGGGCCAGACAATGGATTAAGTTGAATGGTGTTGCCCCAATGTCACTGATGAAAAGTGTTAACTTGAATAAGCCAATTCTATGCATATATTTTACATATATTTGTTGAGTACCTTTTGTATTCTAGGTACTGTGTTAAAAACCAGAGATATAGTAGCAAAGAAAACATACTATAAGGTTGCTTCTACTCTCATGGAGATCACAGGTTAGTGGTGGAGACAAATCATAAACAAAGGAACAATACAAATAAATATATTTCAGTGCAGTGAAGAAAATCTATAAGGTTCTAACAAGAAAAATCTTTTTTCTTTTTCTTTCCTTTTTTTTTTTTTGGTTGGTCTTTTTAGGCTGCATCCACAGCATATGGAAGTTCCCAGGCTAGGGGTTGAACTGGAGCTGTAGCCACCAGCCTACAGATCCAAGGCTCCAAGGCTCATCTGTGACCTACACCACAGCTCAAGGCAACACCAGATCCTTAACTCCCTGTGCAAGACCAAGGATTGAACCTGCATCCTCATCTGACCTCAAGGTCAGATTGGTTTCCACTGAGCCATGATGGGAACTCCCAAGGAAACTTTTCTTTTCTTTTTTTTTTTTTTTTTTTTTGTCTTTTGTCTTTTTGTTGTTGTTGTTGTTGCTATTTCTTGGGCCGATCCCGCGGCATATGGAGGTTCCCAGGCTAGGGGTCGCATCGGAGCTGTAGCCACTGGCCTACGCCAGAGCCACAGCAACTCGGGATCCGAGCCTCGTCTGCAACCTACACCACAGCTCACAGCAACGCCGGATCGTTAACCCACTGAGCAAGGGGCAGGGACCGAACCCGCAGCCTCATGGTTCCTAGTCGGATTCGTTAACCACTGCACCACGACGGGAACTCCCCAAGGAAACTTTTCTTAAAGAAAACTGTTCTTTTCGAGGTGTGGAAAAGTTTCCCCAAAGAGGTGACATTTGTGTTGCTATTTGAGGGGAGAATGGGAGTTAATTCAGCCAGAGCTGTGTTGAGACTCTGGCAAAGCAGAAGAAAGAAGGTGCAAAGGTCCTGGGGCAGAGAGGACCATGATGCTTTCAGGAAATGGAAAGGGGGCTAGAACAGCTGGAACAAAGTGAACAAGCTGAAGGAATCCACTCTCGCAAAGCCTCATGTGTAATGCAAGGGATCTGGGGTTCCATCCCAGAGGAATGGTACATCATTTGAAGGCTTTCACTAAGCAGGATTTCCTAAAGGGTAATGTTGGACAAATTCTTCAATTTGTCAGTAAGGAGGATGTCCCAGCCACCCCTGACCAAAAATTTTTGCCTGAACCCAAGTCTCATCTGTTGGGCGTTCTCAAGATTTCGAGATATTGGAAGCTGTCCTTTCCCAGAGGTGCCCCTACCTGGCAATCAAATTCAAGTTTCCTAGTATCCGATCCCTAAATGTTTAGAGGGCCCAGGTACCCTCTGGTCGTCTCACCCAAGACATACAGTCAAGATTAGGTGACACTGATTACTCTCTCACACAGAGAGTTAAGGATCTGGGGTTGCCATGAGCTGTGGTGTAGGTCACCTGAGCCCTTGGCTTAACCATGGCGTAGTCAGCTTTGTGTTTTTATAGGATCACTGGGGCTACCATGAGGAGGAGGGATGGAAGGCTCTGGAGCAGGTGCACATCAGTGAGGTGCCTCTGTATATTTGTGTATTACAGTGGTTGAAGTAGATCCAGGATATCAGGTATATTCTTCTACTAGGATGGTTGGATTGCATTCAACATCTCCTTCCCATTCTTTCTCTATATATTTGTTTACTATAACGGTTGAATTGGATCCTTAAGGTGCTAGATAGATAGATGGATAAATAAATATCAATATGGATAGGTATATATCAATATAAATAGGTAGATGTCAATATAGATAGATATGAATATAGGTATCCATAGCTCTACTTCTTTCTAGCTAGGGGAACTTGGGCTCCCCTCCCTCGGTGCCTCAGTTTCCCCATCTGGACCAGCTGGGGCTATGAACGGTTCCCAACCCAGAGGGTTGTTGTGAGGCAGTATATGTGAGCCCTCAAAAGAGTACCTGGCATGTGGTGAGTGCTACCCGCATTGACGACTATTTCATAATCTTTAGCTCATTTAATCATCCTAAACTGAAGGTGGTGAACTGCTATCCCTGGTTCACAAATGAGCATAGCAACCTTCAGAAAGATTAAATAACACAGCCCAAGGACTATGTCATTAAGCTGCCACAACCCACCCCTGCTGCACCATCCCTCCGTGATCCTCTAGATTGGACTCTTTGAAGCCCGCCCCACCCTACACAAAAATCAAGTTGCTCCAGGCATCGAATCTGCCACATTAGACTTTAGACTCTTTCCTGTGTTGGCCTCACCACCCTCTTTCCATCTACCTGGCATTCCTGATGGACCGTTGTAACATGACATCACAAAGGACCAACCCAAGAAGGAATTAGGCATTCCTCATTGCTGCCCGAACCAAAATAGGTCTTGGATTCTTGGCTCTGGCATCAGCAGGGAGTATTAAGGACCAAATCCCTGCCTTCTTGGGACTTATCCTCTACTGAAAGAGACAGATGGGCGTGTCTGCCATGGTGCCGAGGAAACGAGGAAATGAATCCAAGGAGGAACCATGAGGTTGAGGGTTCGATCTCTGGCCTCGATCTGTGGGTTAAGGATCCTGCATTGCTGTTGACCTGCAGCTGTAGCTCAGATTGGACCCCTAGCCTGGGAACCTCCATATACCACAGGTGTGGCCCTAAAAAGCAAAAAAAAAAAAAAAAAAAAAAAAGAGAGAGAGAGACAGATGAACAAGTGAATATGTAACAGAGCAGGTACTAGCAGGTGCTACGCAGAGAGATAAGGCAGGGTAAACGATAGCACCATAAAAAAATCTTCAAGTTCCCTTAAACCATTGCTGTCTGTCTTAAAGCAATCATTTTTTTGTGACCTGCCATCTGACAAACATGATCTTTCCAAGTGGCCGAGACCTTTCAGAGCAGACGAGAGAGTAACACTTAAAAGATCAACTCCACGGAACAGATGGCTTAGTTATTTCATGCCAATTAAATCAACCGTTCAGCTGCCTGATCCATTGCTCACTGATCAAGCTGCAAGGAGCCTCTTGCACTGGTGCAGCTATCTGATTGCACGTAAAAGACGCTGATGGAGACAGACGTGAGGGGCACACAGACAACGGAGCAAACGCTGAGACAAAGAAATTACACGATGGCATCATGGGGAGGCAAAGGAGCAAGTGGAAATGATGAGATGAGTGATAGGGGCTAGAAAAGCATCATGTCATGAGAATGATATTGGCGAAGGTGTGACAATGCTAATTATTCAATCCATGTAGACAGATGTGCTTGTGATACCATACTCACTTTGTGCCAGGCTCTGTGCTCAGCCCTTGATCGTAGGACAAGGAAATTTGAAGGCCCAGAAGATGCTGTCTCTGCCTCTTTTTTTGTTTGTTTTTGTCTTTTGTATTTTTAGGGCTGCTCCCTCGGCGTATGGAGGTTCCCAAGCTAGGGGTCTAATTGGAGCTGTAGCTCCCAGCCTACACCACAGCCACAGCATCTCGGGATCCAAGCCGCATCTTTAACCTACACCACAGCTCACGGCAATGCCAGATCGCCAACCCACTGAGCAAGGCCAGGGATCGAACCTGGGCCCTCATGGATGCTAGTCAGATTCGTTTCCGCTGAGCCACCGGTGGGAATACCCTGTCTCTGCCTTAAAGGAATTCTTTTTTGTTTTGTTTTGTTTTTGTCTTTTTTGGTCAGCTTTATTGAGGTATAATATACATATAGAGACTACTCACCAATTTTAAGTATACAAATAAATCAGTTATGTTAAATGTATGTATCATTTAACTATCATCACGACTATGCTATAGAATATTTCCATGACCCCCAGTGACACCCTCACCTCCTCTGCAGACTGTTCTACCCTTAAAGGAATTCTTAGTCCAGAGCTAAAGACGGCTTCAGAAACAAAAAATCCATTAAGTAAAGTCTAGGGACAAATGGACAGCCATAGGGTCTCGGGTGCAACTGTTTATTTTTGTCAACTCTTGATAAGAAATTTAATAGTAATGAGATTGACTTGGCACATCCTAAAACTACCTGGGCTGTGACATGGCATGTTGATGAGAGGCCAGACTCTGGAAAACTCTGGTCACTGATGCTGGAACTTCGCATGGTTGTCCTGCAAGGACCTTCTGGAAAGGCCCATGCTCACACACTTAAAGAGGAATTAGGAGTTTCTGTTGTGGCTCAGTGGGTTAAGACCCACCATAGTGTCTGTGAGGATGCGGGTTTGATCCCTGGCCTCGCTCGGTGGGTTAAAGATCCAGCGTTGCCCTGAGCTATGGTGTGGGTTGCAGATGTGGCTCAGATCTAGAGTTACTATGACTGTGGTGTAGGCTGGCAGCTATAGCTCCGATTTGACCCCCAGCCTGAGAACTTCCACATGCCTTGGGTGTGGCCCTAAAAAAGGCAAAAAAAGAAAAAGGAAAGAAAATATTGTTTAGGACTTCCTGTCGTGGCTCACTGGGTTAAGCTACCTATTGTCCATGAGGTTGGGGGCCCCATTCTTGGCCTCGATCAGTGGGTTAAGGATCCATCGTTGCCATAACCTGCAGCATAGGTCGCAGATGCGGCTCGGATCCGGCGTTCCTGTGGCTGTGGAGGAGGCTGGCAGCTGCAGCTCCAATGTGACCCTTAGCCTGGGAACTTCCATATGCTGCAGGTGCAGCCCTAAAAAGAGAAAAGAAAAAACATAAAACAAGAAAAAAGGATGAAAGAGAAGGCTAGGAGATAAAATAGTTTCCTAAAGCTCGTGATTTTCCTCAAGGTGATGAAAGAAAAGGTTGTTTATTATTAGTACAAAGGGCACTATGATTAAAAAAATTAAATGTTCAGCCAGCTGTATAAAGGTATTACTTTTATATGTAAAGTTTAATTCACTAGAAATAACCTTACCAAAAAATAAACATTTCTAAGATTGTTTTAAAAAGAAAGGTTGCTCAGGAGTTCC
This sequence comes from Sus scrofa, assembly GCF_054392235.1. Lineage (NCBI taxonomy): Eukaryota > Metazoa > Chordata > Mammalia > Artiodactyla > Suidae > Sus > Sus scrofa. The sequence continues at coordinate 21,002,981 of NC_139385.1, forward strand.
CGCCGTGGCACAGTGGAAACGAATCCGACTAGGAACCATGAGGTGGTGGGTTTGATCCCTGGCTTTGCTCAGTGGGTTAAGGATCCGGCGTTGCCGTGAGCTGTGGTGTAGGCCGAAGATGTGGCTCGGATCCCAAGTTGCTGTGCCTGTGGTGTGGGCCCATGGCTACAGTTCCAATTAGACTCCTAGCCTGGGAACCTCCATATGCTGTGGGTGCGGCCCTAAAAAGTCAAAAAGACGGAAAAAAAAAAAAAAAAAAAAAGAAGGGTTGCTTAATTCTTAGCTGGAGGGGTTAGGTTTACAATTAGGTCATTCAATGTCAAAGACCTTGATTTTCCTCTTGTTGCCAATGAATAGACATTGAATGCGACTTTTTTTTTTTTTTTTTTTTTTTTTTTCTGATTTGACCCCTAACCTGGGAAACTCCATATGCCACAGGTGCGACCCTTAAAAAAAAAAAAAAAAAAATAGGTCCAGTGAAAAGTGCTATGGCTTAGAAACACTACTGTATAAAACAGATGATTAATGACCACCTACTATAGAGTATAGGAAAAGCTACTCAATAGTTTGCAATAATCTATATGGGAAAAAAGAATAGATGTATTTATGGGTGTGACTCATTCGCTTTGCTGTATACCTGAAACTAATACAGCATTGTAAAGCAACTATACCCCAATAAAATTAAATTTTAAAAAATAAAATCATGGTTCTTATCCCCCACCCCAAAAAAAGTGCTGTGGTTTGACTCCCCCCCCCTTTTTTCCGTATTTTCTAGGGCAGCACTCATGGCATATGGAGGTTCCCAGCTAGGGGTTGAATCGGAGGTACAGCTGCCGGCCTACACCACAGCCACAAAAACACCAGATTCAAGCCGCCTCTGTGACCTACACCACAGCTCACAGCAACACTGGACCCTTAACCCACTGGGGCGAGGCCAGGGATTGAACCCACAACCTCATGGTTCCTAGTCGGACTCGTTAACCGCTGAGCCACGACGGGAACTCCTGATCCTCTTTCTTTAGTTCTTTTTGGCTGGTCTTGGCTTTAATATGAATTCAGAAGAAAAAAAAAAAAAGAAAGAAAAAAAGAAAAGAAAATCTCCATTCATTTTTTTCGGCTACCCCATGGCGTATGGATTTCCTGAGCCATGGATAAGATCCTAGCCGCTATTGCAACTTATGCCACCGCAGCAGCACCTCCAGTTCCTTTAACTCACTGCACCAGGTGAGGATCGAACCTGTGTCCTGGTGTTACAGAGATGCCTCTGATCCCATTGTGCCACAGCGGGAACTCCAAAAATCTCCATTCTTTATTCGATCTCATTTTTCTCAAGCCGTGGTGACAGATGGGGGATGGGGTTCTCTTGGCTTTATCTCCCAGGACGCCTCTCACGGTCGAGAAGCTTTCTCCCGACCCAGTGACAAGACTTAGAGCACCAGCCCCATCAGGTCCCTTGGCCCAACAGCTTGGGAACTCTCAGGACTGTATTTGCCATGATCAACCTCAGAAGGTTCCCTCCAAGCACGGTTCTCCCTCAGCAAGTTAAACCAAATGTATTCAGTAGAGGACTTGACAAAATAGACCAGCCTGAATGACTGGGAACAAATCACCCCAGGCCGTTGTGCACTCCATCATTTATCCATGCCATACTCGGGAACTCGATTTCGTGTTTGGGAGATAGCGAGGGCATGCCTTTGCATAACAAAGGCAGAGCGGGGTGCCCTGCGCTCTGTCTTAGCTGCTCACTTCAGTGCATCATTCATTAGCAGGGTTGGTGCCTCCGAGAGGGAGAAACACAGAGCCTGATTAGAAGGAGAATTTATCACTCTGCCTGGAAGAGTAAACAAAACAGAAGAGCTGTCCATCACAGTGGGGTCTGGCACCACCTTGGCAGCCAACATCTGCTCCCTGGGCTGAGCGTTCGCCTCAGAAAGGGGAGAGCAAACAGACGGCTTCTAGAAAAACCCTGTGTCTTGCTGAAGACATAGCGCACGTTCCCAAATGGACCAGAAGTGTCCAGGGGTCTGTGGGCTCCAGAGCAGCAAGGAGGTCTTTTGGCAAAGTGCGTGTGTTAGATTGTGTAACGGATCCACCAAATGTTCCCGTGCCCTTCCAGTGACACCCTCCTCTTGGGAGGGTTTTGTGTCCTTAATCCTTGGACATTAGTCTTTGTCATTTGACTTCCTTGGGCAAGTGAAACCTAAGCAGAAGTGTCACTTTCAAACAGAAGATTTAAGAGACACTGTGGGTTTATCAGATCTCTTTGCCCTTGACCATGAGAGCTGTTTGGACCCCCCACTAGAGGCTGCTCTAGTTGCCTGACTCTCAGATGATCCAGCAGTCTATATATATACAAGATTGGTTTAAGTCGTGGGTCTCTTAATTTCAATGCATTTCCAACGTCCTGCATCTGTGCTTGCCTTCTTCTCGTGATGGCTGGTTTTGATATTGTATTTGGATGTGGTTGATTCCCTACTTTTACTTTCCGTTTGCCTTTATCACTGAGATTTCCCATTTGTAATTTTCTTGTTTCTAGTTGTGGTCTTGTCTTTTCCACCTGGAGACATTCTTTTAGCATTTGTGGTAAAACTGGTTTGGTGGTGCTGCATTCTCTTAGCTATTGCTTGTCTGCAAAGCTTTGGTTCTCTCCGTCAAGAGCTTTACTAGGTAGAGTATTCTTGGTTGTAGGTTCTGACTCTCAGGTGAAATGCGGTGTTGCAGGACTACAGCTGCGCAATGATGGACGTACAATGGGAGCCAGAAATGAACATTTGTTGTTATAAGTCAAGAGATTTGGGATCATTTATTAGTGTAGCATCCTCTAGTCGAGCCTGACTGAAAACATATCCATCAATTTCCCCCATACGCACGCCCACTTTGTGGTTCATTCTGTTTGAAATGGTACCAAAGTGGGGCTGCTGTTTTGTAAGTTTCGGTGAAACAACTTTGCCAGTTTTTATGAACAGGTGTCTCTATCTAGTCCCTAGTAGTTCAGGGCTAGATAGAGACAAAATCTGATGGTAACCATCATGCTGGATCCTCAAGAAACCCTTAACTACAATTACTACATCTAGATGCTGGGTCAAGTTTATCATACCTGACTTTTCCCCAACAATTGAATCATTCCCTGGGAAGCTTACTTTACATACACACACACACATTGAAGTGATTCAGATATATATATACACATGCATATATATATATATATGCGTGTGTATGTCTGTGTATATCCTTTTTAATATTGTTTTATCACAGGATATTAAATATAGTTCCCTGTGCTATATAGTAGGACCTTGTTGTTTATTTATCCTATATATAATAACTTACATCTACTGTTTATCCATCCTATATATAATAGTTTGCATCTACTAACCCCACACTCCCAGCCCACCCCTCCTGCACACCCCCTCCCCCTTGGCAACCACAAATCTGTTCCCTATGTCTGTGAGTCTGTTTCTGTTTTGTAGATAGGTTCATTTATGTCAATTTTAGATTCCGTCTATAAGTGCTATCTTATGGGATTTGTCTTTTTCTTTCTGACTTACTTCACTCAGTATGAGAATCTCTAGTTGCATCCATGTTGCTGCATATGGCACTATGTCATTCTTTTTTATGGCTGAGTAATATTCCATTGTATGTATGTACTATATTTTTTTATTCATTCTTCTGTTGATGGACATTAGGTTGATTCAATATTTTGGCTATTGTGAATAGTGCTGCTATGAACATACGGGTGCCTATATCTTTTTGAATTATAGTTTTTTGAGAATATATACCCAGGAAAGGGATTGCTGGATCATATGGCAACTCTAGTTTTTTGAGACACCTTCATACCATTTTACACTGTGGCTGTACCAGTTTATATTCCCGGGAAGTTTTTCAATCTCTCATAAAAAAGTTCTGAAACCTAGCTTAACCAGGTCACCAACCATCTCAAGCATATGTGAATCTCCATTAGAGATGATATTCAAAATATCCAAATAGTTGGCATGGAGTTATAATATACTGATTTAGTGCTATACACAGAAAGGTCATCTCTAACTTAATTTAACACTACATATTTACCAACATTTTTTTCACACAGGGTTATGTTTTAACTTCTCCCATTTAATTTCTTAATCTCTCTCTGGGATATTTTTGGAGGTGCATAGCATTAAACAGGAATTTGAACTTTGTTCCCAAATAGTCAACCATTTGCCTCAGAGACGTTTTTTTAATACTCTGTCATTTTAAAATTTGTTTTAAATGATAACATCCTTGTGTAATAAATACTTATTTGTATTTAACTCTGTTTCGATGCTTTCTTTTCTGTTCCAAAGATCTGATGGTTTCTGTATACATGATACAGTTTCAATAGAGTAAACCTTGAGAATAAGTTTGTTTTTTTTTTGTCTTTTTGCCTTTCCCTAGGCATATGGAGGTTCCCAGGTTAGGGGTCCAATCGGATCTGTAGACGCTGGCCTATGCCAGAGCCACAGCAATGCTGGATCCGAGCCGTGTCTGCAACCTACACCACAGTTCATGGCAACGCTGGATCCTTAACCCACTAAGCAGGGCCAAGGATCGAACCTGTAACCTCATGGTTCCTAGTCGAATTTGTTAACCACTGAGCCACGATGGGAACTCTGATAATAAGTTTTAATACATGGAGAGTATCATGTTTTATTTCTTTTTCAAAATATTCTTCGTTATAACCCTTTGTCATCTTACAAATGAACTATTAAATTATGTGTTAATCCTCCTTGCCTCTAAATACTATTTTGGTATTTGTATCAGGATATTTCTAAACTTCATATTAATTTCAGGAAATTAGAAATCTTTATGAAATTCAATTTTTCTATCCCCAAACTTGATAGGTCTCTTTATAATTTGACTCTATTTTTAAGTCTTCTTTTATGTTCCCCAGTCAAGTTTATATTTTTCTTTGTAAGAATTCTACCCTTATATTTTAAGTTGATTCCTAGACATTTTATTTTTAGGTCATTTTATGAATGGCGCTTTTTGGATCCATTCATTTTTTATCACATTTTTTTTTTCCAGGCATATTTGAAAGTTGTTAACTTTTAAATATTTCTCTTGTGTTTGACCACATTGTGGAAATCTCATTTTAATCCTAATAGTTTTTAAGTTGATTTTCATGAGTTTTCAAGATGGAATTTCTTGTTGCTTAAAAAAACCATTACTTTGTCTCTGCTATTCAATATGTATACTAATAATTTCCCTTTTCTTGTTTTATTATGTTGGCAAGAAGCACTAGAACAACATACAGTATGTTTTTCTGTAACTGAATTGTTTTGGTTTAAGCATATTGTAAATGCTTCAAAGATACATTGTAAATGTAGATTCCCCTGGGGGGAAAATGCAATCATGGAGCTAGAGAGTTTTAGATTTACAACATTTTTTTGTCCTGCAGGGATTTAAGAAATAATGCCTTGAGTGAATTTTTGTTATTGTAAGCTAAAAATGCCAGATAAAATTGACAAAAACAGACCTAAACACTCCTTTATTTGTTCTTCATTCTGTATACTCAGCTATTTCTTGGCCTCCTCTACCATCCATGACCTTGAATTTGAAGGTTTGATTGATGTACAACAGCCAAACGAAATAATGCATCATAAAAGCATAGCCAACTTCGAAAGCAAAGCACGCACATGTGTCTCTGGTCCATATAACAGCTTTTTTCTCTGTGCGTTTATAGAAAAATGTAGATTTTTGTTATAACTTTAGCAGACCACATGGTACAAACTGTGTTCCCTAATTCATTAGTCATGGACAGTTAATGCTTGTTTTGAAAACTTATTCTCTGGTGGAAATGCTTATAATGGGGATAGCTGCTGCCAGTCTTGCTTGGCCCTGACTGCTGTGGAATAGCCTCTACTGTCTTACCTTGTACTCTTTTTGTTGTTGTTCTTTTTGCCTTTTCTAGGGCCGCTTCCCGCAGCATATGGAGGTTCCCAGGCTAGGGGTCGAATTGGAGCTGTTGCTGCTGGCCTATGCCAGAGCCACAGCAACGCAGGATCTGAGCCGCGTCTGCAACCTACACCACAGCTCATGGCAACACCGGATCCTTCACCCACTGAGCAAGGCCAGGGGTCAAACCCGCAACCTCATGGTTCCTAGTCAGATACGTTAACCACTGTGCCACAGCGAGAACTCCTTACCTTGTGCTCTCAAACCCAATATTGGTAACATAGGTGAACAGTTAACAGCCTCAGGTATAGGCTTTTCTTTCTACTCTCTAAAAATTACAGAGACGCCAAAGATGGATGTTTATAATAAATAATAAAAGTAATAATAATAATAAAACTGACAAAATCTTTAATGCCCAAATATGGGGAGCATTTCATTCAATTGTAGGTTACCTGAATCTAAACTCATAAAAATTCAGACCTGTTTGGGTTTCTGTTTTTGCTGATTTCTTCCTTTTTTTTTTTTTTTTTTTTTTTTTGTCTTTTTTTTTTTGCTATTTCTTGGGCCGCCCCTGCGGCATATGGAGGTTCCCAGGCTAGGGGTCGAATTGGAGCCATAGCCACCGACCTACGCCAGAGCCACAGCAACACGGGATCCGAGCCGCGTCTGCAACCTACACCACAGCTCACGGCAACGCGGGATCGTTAACCCACTGAGCAAGGGCAGGGACCGAACCCGAAACCCCCTGGTTTCTAGTCGGATTCATTAACCACTGAGCCACAACGGGAACTCCTGTTTTTGTTGATTTCTGAAAGCAACAGAAGAGGGTAAAAGAGTGTTTCATCAGTCCGGCATTGCCCATGGCTCAGGGAAGGGGGTGGGGCTGTAATGATCAGAGAACTGGTCAACCCTCCTGCAAGAAATACCCAGCATTCAGTTAAGAGGGGCCATCTGAGAGGAGAGTGGAAGTGGATTGAACTTGTGGAGGTGTTGTCTCCATGAGAAAAGCAGCCAGAGTGGAGATGGCAAGAGTCTGGTGGCAACACCTGACAGCAATTGCTGCTTTTTCATGTAGAATTTCAGTTCAGAGATGTGTGGAAGGTGGCAATGGGCCTAGGAAGAAAATGCCACATCAGAGGATAAGGGTTCATGAGGAAAGGTGCTGAATACAAACAGGATTTGACAGGGGCTATGCATCCAGTCTTTCATTGGTGTTTGGGAAGACCTCATTGGCTCCAATCTCCGCATTATCTCCCTTCTGGAGCTTTTCAATGGCTCCTTGAGGGTCTCTCTGTTTCTTCCCTGGCTGCCTCCCATTTAGTCTGTCTTGCACAGAGCAGTCACAGAGATTCCTTTACAAGGTAAATCAGCTCATGTCACTTCGGCTCAAAAGGCTACAGATGGTTCCCATCTTACTCGGATACAAAATTCAAATTCCTAATCACTGTTGCAAAGCCCTATGGGTCCAACACCTACCCACCCATGGGTTGGCGTCCCTGTCCTGACCACAACCCTTTGCTCATTCTGCTTCAGAGAAGATAAGGTCTTCTTCCAAGGCCACCATACAAGCCCACTGTAGTTCAAGTCCTATGGTCTTCTTCCAAGGCTCCATACAAGCCCACTGTCTTCTTGGTCTTCTTCCAAGGCTCCACCCCTCTTGGTCTTCTTCCAAGGCTCCACCCCTCTTGGTCTTCTTCCAAGGCTCCACCCCTCTTGGTCTTCTTCCAAGGCTCCACCCCTCTTGGTCTTCTTCCAAGGCTCCATACAAGTCCACTGTCTTCTTGGTCTTCTTCCAAGGCTCCACGCCTCTTGGTCTTCTTCCAAGGCTCCATACAAGCTCATTGTAGTTCAAGTCCTATGGTTCCTTCTTCCCCAGGATCTCTGCCTGGGTTGCTTCCTCAATTCATCTGGGTTTTTGCACCAGTACCAATTTATTAGAGAAGGGCTCTTTGCCCCTCCTCCACTCTCTAGTCCTTTCAGCAGCTTTGTTTTTCCCCCATAGTACTTATCACACTGAGTAAATCATATTTGTTACTGATTTTCCTCCCCCAACTAGGGTAAAAGTTCCACTTGAGTAAGACCTTGGTGTCCTCTGTTTGTTGATATAACCGTAGTGTCAGGTGCTCAATAAATGTTTGTTGGATGGATGGATGAGTGGATGGGGGGATGGATGATTGCATGGAGGGAAATTAGATACCACAGGGTAAACAGAGAAAAAGGAGCCTTTAATGTGGTAGTTTGATGAACTCCAGAGCCTGGAAAGATTTCTTCTTTTATCAAGAATGAGGAAAGGGAAAGGGAACTTGAGGGACACATAAAAAGTCCTGCTAGCCTGATAACTTTCCTTTGTAGGAAACCATTTTCATACAATCTTTATGCTCATAGAATTCTTTCTTTATCTTTAATAAAAAAATAAAAAAAAAGATAGCTCAGAGTTCATTTCTTTCTGTTGAATTTGCCCACAACTGGCTGAAACCTGTACATCAGTAACTTTGGTTCTTTCTTCTGTTCAGAAGTGCTGTATTCAATCTTGTCTTTGATTATTACATAACATTCATTCTCTCTTTCTCCCAACAACCAACACTTTAGAGCTTGAATCTCCTTTCTCTCTCCTCTAGACATAAGTTTATAACATTTTCTCTCATCATTTTCACTGCCTTTTCTTGTATTCTGCCTTCTAGAGCGTCCCAAGTTTATGTCATATACGACCAGGTTAGTGTTCTCATGGAATTTCAAATTCTGCACTGCCATTATGAGTTTTCTTAGAGTCTCCCTTTATCTCAGGCTACAATTTCATCACAGACAGCTGTGATATGATCCTATCTTTCTACTTTTACTTCATAGAGAGTGGAAAGTCCAAGTTATCTAAAATGTACTTCCAATTTTTCCTAAGAGATCTTCTTTTGAATCCTATGTTTTCTCTCCTCTTTTATATTGAAATAATCTTTCCATGGGTCTCAAGTTGTTTCTTTTTTCTTTTTTCTTTTTTAGGCTCAATTGAAACGATTTTGATCCTTGCCTAATATTTGTGAAAGATAGTGTGAGAAATCTCCGTAAGTATTCTGCTAGCCATCTGGATGCCTCAATAGCAACATGACTTTTTTCATTATCCATTACAGGATCTAACAGACTGTACAGATTGGGTAGGAATCCAGGTGCTATAGAAGCTCTCCGCCTAATTTTTTTTTTCTTTGTATTTTGTAAAGCTACTGAACTGGACACCAGTTATCTTCATTTTACAGTCTAAGCCTCTTGTCCTCTGCTTCAAGCAGACACCATGGTTCTACTGACCTTCCTTGTGATACAGCCCACTTGATCTGGGGAAATCATGCTATGTCCTGGAGAAGTCTGGTTGTTTTCCAGTTTCCAGCTGGATGTTACCATCTTTGACCATGGAAGCAGCTGCTTCTTGACCAATAAATGAAATTCATACATAGTTTTTTCCCCTACGTACTATGATTTATCCTTCTCTCTAGACAGCACCTCTTCCCATTTGAAGAGCCATCCATTGTTCTAATTTTTCATATCTTTCATTAGGACATTTGCTGCCTTTCTGTAATAGTCAAGCTTCCCTGGAGAAAGAGAACCAACAGGATACATATAGAAATATAAGAGATTTATTTTGAGAATTGGCTCACATGATTAGGAAGGTTGAGACATCCTCTGATAAACTGTCTGCATGTTGGAGAACCAGGAAAGTTGGTAATTCCACCAGTCTCAAGACCTGAGAAGAAGGAGCTGCTGATGTCAGACCCAAAGTCTGAAGGTCTGAGAACCAGGGGTTCCTATGGCCAAAGTCAGGAGAAGATGGAGGTCCCAGCTCAAGAAAAGAGCGAAAGATTTCACCCTTCCTCTGCCTTTTTCCTCTATGTGGGCCCTCGGCAGGTGGGTTGATGCCCACCCACATTGGTGAGAACAGATCTTCTTTACTCAATACTCATCTCTTCTAGAGACCCTCACAGACACATCCAGAAATAATATTTTACAGGCAATCCAGGCATCCTATGCCCAGTCAAGTTGGCACATAAAATTAACCAATTAATCACCACAGTTCTTTCAATCTAGTTCTAACTTCTCTAACTCTAGGAGAAATGTCCAAGTTTGTAGCATATGTATGTCATGTTCTCTACTTTCCCTTATACACCTCTTGGTGTCATTTTTGGCAAAACCTTACAAATTAAGAGAAGAGGGAAAGGGAGTTCCCATTATGGCTCAGTGGTAATGAACCCAACTAGCATCCATGAGGATGTGGGTTTGATCCCTGGCTTTGCTTAGTGGGTTAAGGATCTGGTGTTGCCATGAGCCATGGTGTAGGTCACAGAAGAGGCTTGGATCCCGTGTTACTATAACTGTGGTGTAGGCTGGCAGCTGCCGTTCTGATGTAACCCATAGCCTGGGAATTTTCATATGGCGTGGGTGTGGCCCTGCAAAGACAAAAATAAATAAATAAATAAATAAATAAAAAGAGAGAGAGAAGAGGGAGAATATTTCAATCACTGTTTTTTTTTTTTTTTTTTTTTTGGCTCTTCATAAATCCACACCTGTAACTTAGAAGAAAATTGTACATTTTTGTTGGGTGGGTAGATAGATGAACATAGAGGACCCAAGAGATTAGGTGATTTTCCCAAGTCCTCACAGATCATAGGGGATCTGTGATTCTGATCCCTTTCATAAGGTTCTTTTTCAGATTCTATTCATGCTTCAAAGCCCGGATTAAATATATATATTTTTTTCTGTAAAGCTTTTTCTGTTCCCCCAGTCTAAAGTTGTTTTCCCCACACTGAGTTCCCAGAGTACTTTGCTCTGTATCTCTCTTACTACTTTGATCTTTGTGTTATAGTTATTTATGGACCTTTCTTATTTCACTTATACCTATACAAAATAAAAATACTTCCTCTTTAGAGGGAACAGACTTTTTGATACCCTCCAGCATCTTTATAGGAGTTTGGTCCCCTCTAGCATCTTTACAGGGTTTAAGACTGAAAAACGAGAAGCACGTTTGAATGAAGTAAGCCCCTACTATTGTTTTCCAGCCTTCCTATATATGTCCAGGGAATCTCAGCTTTCCCATAAGCGAGAGGATACACCTGAACTGTTGGCCTTCCAAAGCAAGTATTGGCAGATTTTTCTATAGTAGGTCACAGAGTAAATACTTTTGGTTTGCAGGCCTGATAGTACCTGTCACAAACACTGGAGTCCTTTGTTGTAGCATGAAAGCAGACGTAGACACTACAGGAATGAATGGGCGTGGCCGCATTCCAATAAAACTTTATTGACAAGAACAGGCAGTGACCCTTGTGCTGTTGCTGCCAACCCCACTTCTAGACCATGGATGTCTCCTCCAGGAAAGTGGAAAATAATTCGGAATTTTCCATTCTGCTGTGGACAGGCGCTTCATAGGCCAGCTGACCCCTGTGAAAGAGGGGAAAAGTCTCCTCCACAACCAACCAGCATCACATCTGCTTTTGTGTCGCAGTCTTCATTCAACCGACAGCAGAGTGGGGTTATTGAAAGTTCAATGGTGACATCCAGAAGAAAGTTTGCACCTCCAATTGGATGGTATCAACTTTTGTGGGAGAAGTGACCTATTTCTCAATAAGTCAGTATGGAAACATCTCATAAAACAATCTTTAGAAAATTCAACAGCAAGCGCCACTCTTTGGAATATTTTAGAGAGGTCCCATCTGTGATTTTTTTCCCGAGCTAACACAGGTTCCAGTGAAGGCAGCTGTGTGCAAAATCTTATGGCAGCTCACTCTGCAAACTGACCTACTTCTTCCAGACTCAGCTTTGCAAATTGCTTGGTTCGAACAAGCCCCGTGTGTGTCAGGTTTCTTTTTCCGAGACCGCAACCTGGCTGCTATTTCATTATTGCCAACTTTGAAATTCGTCTTGATGGTTTCCCGGGTTTTATAGGCACTCTTCAGGAAAAAATAGACTCTCAATAAAAAGTGGTAACATGCTGAACACAAGTGAGGTTTGTTTTGTTTTGTTTTGTTTTGTTTTTTTTCCTGGGTTCCCATCACATCCTCCCAGGCTATGTCTCTCTCTCTCTCAGGGCCAGATTCATATCTTGTTCATTCATTGTGGTATCATTCAGAAATTCTAGTATTCATGTGGTGGCTGCCCAATAATAACAGCACAGTGAATGCATACATATAGGAGGGAGGATGAGAAGGAATGAGAAGGAGAAGAGCTTGGGAAAATGTGGGCAGGAAGGAAGAATATTTTTTGCTTCTTTCTCAGGTAGATCAGCTCCATTCATTCATCCACTCATTCATTCAATGATAATTATTTATCGAGCACCCTCCATGTGCCAGGTGCTCACAAGTCATTGGATCTCACCCACCAGTAACAAGTGCACAAAATCTGTTTGGCCAGCAATGGAGATGATGTCCAGGAAGCCTTATGTGGGGCTTGATTCTCAAATGAAAGGTGTACATTTGAATTCGGAATATGACTCTTACTTGTATCCGTGACCATGTCATTGGTAAAAATCACAGATATTTTCACATAGAAATATTATTTATGCTCTTCCTTTACTTTAAAACTAGTTACTAGACCTGCTGCTGGATCTTTTTCCATTTAATACGTCAATTAAAAGCACACATAGGAGTTCCCTTTTGGCGCAGCAGATAAAGGAGCCGGTGTTATCACTGTTGTAGCTGTGGCTTAGGTTCGATCGCTGGCCTGGGAACTTTGTATGCCATGGGCATGGCCAAAATACAGTACATATATTATCGTCTTACAGATTTGGTGTTCTCTTGGTATCTTGACGACTGTATTTAATGCAATTAAAAAGATTATTTTGAGGAGGCGTCTATAGCTTTCACCAGACTCTTAAAGGGGTCCGTGGCACAGAAAATGATTAGGAATCACTGTCTTAGAATCATACAATATTTTGGCTCTAAGAATCTCAAAGCGAAGAACATGAAAGACCCATTCATCGTCATTAGATCTGCCTGAAATAGGGAGTGGTGAAAATTGTTATTTTTATTAGTTTCTGTTCCAGCTTTACTGGTGTAAATGATCACAAAAATTGTATATATTTAAGTAAAAATTGTATATATTTAAGTAAAAATGGTACATATTGAAGTAAAAATTGCATATATTGAAGTAAAAATTGTATATATTGTAGTAAAAATTGTATATATTTAAGATGCTGATTTTTTTTTTCTTTTTATGGCCACACCCATGGCATAAGAAAGTTCCTGGGCCAAGGATTGAATCTGAGCTAGAGCTGCGACTTGCAATGACCCAAGCCATTGCAGTTGTCTGTGCCATGGCAAGAACTCCTTTAAGTTGGTGGGATTTTTTTGTTTGTTTGTTTTTTGCTTTCTTTTCTTTCTTTTTTTTTTTTTTTTTTTTTAGGGCAGCACCTGTGGCATATGGAGGTTCCCAGGCTAGGGATCTAATTGGAGCTACTACAGCTGCTGGCTTGCACCACAGATCCGAGCCGCATCTGCAAACTACACCACCGCTCACGGCAACGCCGGATCCTTAACCCACTGAGCGAGGCCAGGGATCGAACCCACAACCTCATGGTTCCGAGTCAGGTTCATTTCTGCTGTGCCATGACAGGAACTCCCAAGCTGGTGTTTTGATATATGTGTACATTGTGAATAAAGACCACAATCATGCTAGTTAACATATCCATAACCTCATGTAGTTACTATATATTTTTTTCTTTTTTGTGGCAAAACCACTTATGATCTACTCTGAGCAAATGTCAAGGTCTAATACTGTTTTACTAACTGGCGTCATCATGCTGTACATTAAATGGGAAATATTAGTCAAGAGCCCTGCGTTTCAGTTATTGCAATAAGCGGATGTTCTGGAGATCTCCTAATCTAACAAGATTTGAATGCTTGCGAGTTCTTTGAAATCTTTAGGGGTCATCACCAGGAACCAGAATGAAGACACCCCCCACGGCAAGGCTATAGTGGAATTCTGAATTCTGCATCCAATTCTGAATTGAATGAGGAAAGGAAGTATTTTTTGTTGTTGATTTTTGCTTACGTCTTATACGTCTGTATATTTTTCTTTTGTCTTTTTTTAAGACATGATTTTTTTTTTCATTATAGCTGACTTACAGCATTCTGTCAATTTTCTCCTGTACAGCATGGTGACCCCGTTACACATACATGTATACATTCTATTTTCTCCCATTATCAGGCTCCATCATAAGTGATTAGGCAGAGTTCCCAGTGCTACACAGCATGATCTCATTGCTAATCCATTCCAAAAGCAATAGTCTGCATCTATTAACCCCAAGCTCCCAATCCATCCCACTCCCTCCGCCTTGGCAATTGCAAGTCTCTTCTCCAGTCCATCATTTTCTTCTCTGTGGAAAGGTTCATTTGTGCCGTATATTAGATTCTAGATATAAGAGAAATCATAAGGTCTTTCTCTTTCTAACCTACTTCACTTAGAATGAGAGTCTCTAGTTCCGTCCATATTGCTGCAAATGGCATTATTTTGTTCTTTTTTATGGCTGAGTAGTATTCCATTGTGTATATATACCACATCTTCCGAATCCAATTATCTGTCAATGGACATTTGGGTTGTTTCCATGTCTTGGTTATTGTGAATAGTGCTGCAATGAATATGTGGGTGCATGTGGCGCATGTGTCTTTTTTTTTTTTTGTCTTTTTGTCTTTTAAGGGCCTCACCCGCAGCATGGATGTTCCCAGGTTAGGGGTCTAACCAGAGCTACAGCTGCCGGCCTACACCAGAGCCATGGCAATGCCAGATCTGAGCCACCTCTGTGACCTACACCACAGCTCACGGCAACGCCAGATCCTTAACCCACTGAGCAAGGCCAGGGATTGAACCCGCAACCTCATGGTTCCTAGTTGGATTCGTTTCTGCTGCGCCACGATGGGAACTCCTGTTCCCTTTTCTAACTGCATGTTTCAGTCATACTAGATGATTTTCTCTCTTCTCATAGTGTCTGATGAGTTAATATCAGGACTTAATAATACACAAGGCCCAGTAAAAACATCGTCTCTTCTCTCTAGCTTTCCGTGAGGCAGATTCATTACCTTTCATCTGTCTTTCCAAACACTATAGGTAGTCGTCTAGGAAAGCATTTATTCCCACTCTATCCTAGACTTCCACCTTACTTTGAACCCTTCTAAAATACAATGTGCTATTCTCCCCCCCCAAACTTTTTAGGGCCATACCTGCAACATATGGAAATTCCCAGGCAGAGGATCAAATCAGAGCTGCAGGTGCCAGCCTACACCACAGCTCATGGCAATGCTGGATCCTTAACCCACTGAGCGAGGCCAGGGATTGAACCCACATCCTCATGGATACTAGTTGGTTCATTTCCACTGTGCTACAACGGGAACTCCTGATGATCTCTTGTCTTTGGGGCCCCATGACCTAGTATTCAGGGGGTATTCAAATATATGTAGTTTGTGGAATTATAATGGATATCAACCCCTCCATCTCTCTGAAAGCATGTTTATGATGTATATTCCATCTCATTCCCTTGGAGCAGTTGATCAAAATATACAAGGCAACAGAGAAGTTGAGCATAGGGTGACTTAACCTGGGTTTCATTTACATAATCAAATAGTCTCAGATTAGGAATTACAAAGAGCTGGCAGGTCAATCACCCAGCTATCATACTGATACTCTCTACAACTTCCCAATTTAGTAATCACCTAGATCTTCTATTTGGCCCATCTTCATCCTGTGCACACGTGGTAATGACTGGCCCCTTTCCTGGGGCTGTGTCCCCACACACTCTCTGGGGCCACCCCCTTCTGCAACATTCAACTGTGGTGAAAAGGAAATCAGAGTCCAGTGTTTCTCAGATGTTTTCCAGCCTCCAGCTATTCCCCCTCCAAACCAGCTGATGCTGGTTACGTTCTGCCAAGGTCCTATCTATTTTTTTTCTTTTCTTTCTTTCTTTTTTTTTTTTTTTTTCGTCTTTTTGCCATTTCTAGGGCCGTTCCCATGGCATATGGAGGTTCCCAGGCTAGGGGTCCAATAGGAGCTGTAGCCACTGGCCTATGCCAGAGCCACAGCAACTTGGGATCCAAGCCGAGTCTGCAACCTATACCACAGCTCACGGCAATGCCGGATCCTTCACCCACTGAGCAAGGCCAGGGATTGAACCCGCAACCTCATGGTTCCTAGTCGGATTCGCTAACCACTGCACCACAGCGGGAACTCCCTATCTATTTATTTTCTACTGTAATTTTGGGAAGGAGAGTTGGACTAGTTCTTGCTCTGACCTTTTACGTTGATGCTTTTTGTACTCGAGGAGAAATTCTTTGACCTTCCTGTCCATGGATAGCACTCTCTCCTAGTCATATGGCTAATGCAGATTTTCCTCCTATTTTTACGTTCTTTTGATGATGCAGTGAGGACCCGGAAAAAGGATGCAAAATGTAAGACTAAAATGCTTGTTCCAGGACTTCTCTTTGCAGCTTAGCAGGTTAAGAACCCGACCTGGTGTCCATGAGGACACGAGTTTGATCCCAGCCTCAATCAGTGGGTTAAGGATCTGGCGTTGCCACAACAGTGGCGTAGGCCATAGACAGGGGTGTGGCTGTGGTGTAGACTGGCAGCTGCAGCTCCGATTCCACCCCTAGCCTGGGAACATCCGTATGCCATAGGTGCAGCCCTAAAAAGAAAAAAAAAAAAAAAAAAAAAGCTTGTTCCAATAGGGAAGTGAAAGCAGACACTCTCCTACCCCTAACCTCATTCTTCTTCAGAAGAGAGAGATGCTCACCATGTGTGGTCCAAGGTCAAGGATACTGACTGGGTTATGTTTTCTAATGAGCAGGGGTCACACATGGTGAAGGTCATACATATGTTTACAATCCTCTCTTTTTTATGCTTCTATGTGGACATCTCTGATCTCACCTGAGCATGTTTGGACATTTTTCATCTTATTGGTCAGCAAACATAAATGCCAAAATGTGCGTTTGGGGCTTTGTCGCAGAGAGGAAAACCCTGCAGGCAATCATACTGGCTGGACACTCTAACCCAGATTGTTGGAAGCTGTGTGCTGGATGTAGAACCAGTGTCCTGATGAGAAGGTCGAAATGGCATTTGATTCCCCTTGGCCACTGTCCCTCATGTAGGCAATGCCATCTAGAAGAACCCATCTGATGGCCCATTCTGCCTGAATACACCAGGACAGATCCTGCAGCCCTGAAAGGAAATTTCTACTTTGAACACACTTAGCATGGAAAACCCAGAGAAGATGTAGCTTGCAAAGGGGCGTGTGTGTGTGAGGCGGGGGTGTCTTTCAGTGTCCAATGGTCCTCTGGTCCGCCAATGGATGAATAGGTCAAGGGGAAAATCTTTAAGGCTTTCAGCAAAGGCAGAAAGGTGTGAACTAGTTTTAAGCTGGGGAGGGAGCCTCCTGGCAGGACTTCACACACTGGGCATAATGTTATTCTTTCCTGCAAAGGGGAATGGTGTTTGCCTCAAATCCATCTCTCTCCAACATGCCAGCTTTGGAAACCAAGAGAAATGAGAGTGAGATGCTCGGCACAAAACAGGCATCTGCCACTCACGGTCACACACCATCAACTCAGCCAAATAACTTCATTCTCCAAATGCATAACACCTCTTACAATGGGACAGCTGTCACCAAATAGACATGGACTCAGAGACCTTCCCAGACGAATCCTTCTTCAGCAGAGCCATGTCAGGGGAGGAGGTGACCCGTTTGGAGAGCTGAGGTTTCCCCCCAGGGTGGGGGGGAATCACTTCAATGTTCAGAGGCCACTGACTGCATATGATGGACTGTGTCATTTGTTTATGTGGTTTCTGGGCATATAGAAGATAGGAAAGAATTATGCTGGGAAAGAGGCAGCTGTGATACTATAGAAAAAAGAGCTAGGTGCCAGAAATAAAATGGGGAGTGTAAACAGACCTGAAATGTACAGTTTAGTATAAGTCTATTCTTGTAATGTCCCACAGACATTTAAAATGCAATCTCCAATCTGAAAGGGATGCACACACTCAGTTTTCACCCTCCAAGTTCCCACACCAAAATAATAATAATAAAAAAAAAGGAGTTCCCGTCGTAGCTCAGTGGTTAATGAATCCGATTAGGAACACCTGAGGTTGCGGGTTCGATCCCTGGCCTCGCTCAGTGGGTGAAGGATCCGGCATTGCCGTGAGCTGTGGTGTAGGTCGCAGACGTGGCTCTGTTCCCGCGTGGCTGTGGCTGTGGCGTAGGTAGGCTGGCGGCTACTGCTCTGATTCGACCCCTAGCTGGGGACCTCCATATGCCACAGGAGTGACCCTATAAATGGCAAAAAGACAAAATAATAGTAATAGTAATAATAAAACCCAAAGCAAAATCTCTGAGAAAATATAAGATTAAGTCTCTCTTCTGGACAGCAGTTCTAAAATTAGAGATAAAAGCTAGAGACAGAGTCTAAAGAAATGGTGTCCCTCAGCTACATTCTCTTTTCCATGGACCCCAATGTCATTGAATACCAGCTCTGCACTACGAAGCTGTTGAACTTGGCCCAAGGGACACCATTGCTGACTTTCCGTTTCCTTATGTGTTAAACAGAGATCATAAAACCTATGTGATGGAGTTCCTGTCGTGGTGCAGTGGTTAACGAATCCGACTAGGAACCATGAGGTGGCAGGTTTGATCCCTGGCCTTGCTCAGCGGGTTAAGGATATGGCGTTGCCATGAGCGGTGGTGTAGGTTGCAGACACGGCTCGGATCCTGCGTTGCTGTGGCTCTGGCATAGGCCAGAGGCTACAGCTCCGATTAGACCCCTAGCCTGGGAACCTCCATATGCCGCGGGAGTGGCCCAAGAAATAGCAAAAAGACAAAAAAAATTAAATAAATAAAATAAAATAAAATAAAACCTATGTGATACACCTTCAGTGAACCAATATTTCCCAATGTTAAGTCCAAGGGATTTCGACAAAGACTTTTGTTTACTCAAGCCCATCCTGAGACAGCCTGGGGAAATTATACATTCCACTTTTTATGATTCATTCCATTCTTCCATGACAAGAACTTAGTACCCTAGCATCTGTGAGGATTCTCCCTCCCCTGGGATAAGGATAAAGAATAAGGAAATTAAAGAGAAAAATGAAGCTCCAGGTAATAAGAAGAAGCCATGTCCCCTGGATACAGTGTGCAGTCTGGACAGCTGCCTGATGGTCTGCCCAAGCCTGAGGCTCCTTGAGGGAGAGTGGTGGGAGGTGGCAGTGATGAGGGTGGACTGTTGTCCTTGGCACGTGGAAGCCTCATTCTCAACCATCTGAAAGGGAAAAAAATCATATCATGAAAAACCCAAAGAGAAATGACTGGTCTCCACTGTACCACTGACTTCTTGTTTCCTCTCTTTGGACTGTAATATAGAGCCACTATTCCAATTCTGCTAATTTAAATCCACCCTGCCCCTTGTGAAGGACAAAGTCAGGCATGGGAAAGCCAGCTCTTGCACTGAATTCTCTCCTACTTTGGGCATTAGGAATTATTATACCCAATTTGCAGATGAAGAAACCAAGACTCAAAGGAAAAATAACAATCAATTTTCAATGATCAATGCCGCATTATTCAAGGGAGTTAATAGCTTTAAAGTTATTAGAGGGAGGAGCAGAGTGTCTTGGTGGCAGCCAAGGAGAGGCATTGAGACTTTATATGAGTCCTTTCTCATCCCCATTTAAATAGTAGTTGTTGGTATTTATTGCATCTGCTCCCAAGGTGAAGCTGAGCCTCACACTCTTCGATAGCTTCCTTAAGCCCATTTCTCCTAATGAAACGTAGCAGCAGGGATTCAGAACCACAGTTATGAATCTCTACTTACAGATGGAAATCAATGAAGCTTAGATATTCGCGGTCATTCAAAATTCAAGAGAGAACAGGAAGGGAACTAGCTAGCCAAAACTCCAAATTGAAACTCACTCCCTTTGACAAAGCTCCAGTTACAAGCTATCATTTTCTGGGTAAATTGTTTAACTTCTCCGAGCCCTCACTCTTAATCTGCACAATGGGAATAATAATGCTGATCTTACACAGTGTCACGATGAGAACAATCAACCGTGATTATTGTTGAGGACTACATTGGGCCAGACACTGTCTAAGTGCTTCTTACATTTTCTGCCTATATTAAATGCAAGAGTCTACCTCTAGAATGAAATGGTAAGTTTCAATAGATTGACATTCCTACAGTTAACACCTATAAACTAGGGACAAAATACCCCCAAGACAACCACCTGGATGCTCTAGAGTGCAAACAAGGACAAGAGATTTTGAAGGAGAGTTAAAACTGGAAGAAGAAATCATAATAAGATGAGTTTTCCTTTTGGGGGGGCTTTGCCCTGATGGCAGACTCCAGTCATGATTCAGGGACTCTAAAACCATAGAATACCCAAGTTGCTTGCCCAACAAATAAAAGAATGGAACCTGGAGCAATTAAGGTAGCTGGCAAGTGAAGAAGGAATCTTAAAAAAGGAGAGAATCAGAGAAGAATCCTAAATTCTGTGTACAGATGCTGCCCCAAATTTCCAGCTGATGCCTGGACCACATACACACGGGCTATAAACAGCCCAGCTAAATATAAAGTATTTGAAATTGAGATTTGAGTTTCCACACACCTAACTAAATTAATGCAGGTTATAAATACCAACACTCTTTGGAGACGTATAACAGAAGTAACAACATAACATTTATAGTGTCTGTAATACAGTCCCAGACCATTCAATGTGTAAAGAATAAAGAAAATGTGACCCATTCTCAAAAAAAAAAAAAAAGAAAGAAAGAAAGAAAGAGAGAGAGGCTGACCCTGAGATGTCTCAAGAATTTAAATGATCAAACAAAGACTTTAAAACAGTACAAATATGCTCCATGGGTAAAGGAAAATATGCTCATAATGAATAAAAAGATAGGAAATCTCAATAGAGATACAGAAAATATCAAAAATGATCAATTAGGGAATTCTCTTGTGGTGGAGTAGGTTAAGGATTCAGCATAGTCATTGCAGTGGCTTGAGTCGCTGCTGTGGCATGGGTTTGATCCCTGGCCTGGGAACTTCCACATGCCATGGGTGCAGCCAAAAACAAAACAAACGAAAAGAATCAATCATAAGTTTTAGAACTAAAAACATAGTATCCGAAATTAAAATTTATTAGATGGGGTTAATAACAGAATGGAGATAACATAGAAAAGAGTCAGTAAAAGTTAACTTGAAAAGAGATCAATAGAGATTGCCTAAAAGGAAGAAGAGAAAGAAAAAAAGATTGTAAAAAAATTTACAGGTGTCTCTGGGGTGGGATCAAAAAATCTAAAATATGAAATAAAGAGGAGAAAGAATAGAGTAGAAAAATAATTTGAGGAAATAGTGGCTGAAAACTCCCCAAATTTGGTGAAAGATGTAACTTTTCTGAAATAAAAATCTCAACAAAAAAATCAAATATGAAGAAAACCATGCTTAGGATTATCATAATAAAACTACTAAAAATTTATAACTAAATCATGGAAGTAATGTCTGTCTAGAGCTCATCTTTCTATAGAGGTATTAGCCCTTCAAGACTCTTCTGCCTGTTTTATCAGAAAAATATCTTGTCTCAAATATTAACTCTACTTCTCATTACTCATCACAAGAACCTTAGAAGCTATGATTTTTTTCTCATTTTACAGATGGAGAAAGTGAAATACACACAGATGACACTAATGCTCTGATATCACATATAAAACAGGTGGTGGAAGCAGAACTTGAACCTGGATCTAACTTCAAAATCCTAACAATTTACTGTGCTAATTGGCCCCATCATGTAGAAAGTTAATCATTGCGAAGGTGCCAAGACAGTGTCTTGTGTATAGCAGGTGCAAAAATTACTAATTACAATCCTCTCTTTCTTCTTCCTGCTTCTTGGAGGCCCTTGTTGCTAACACCCTCGTTTAATCAATATTCACTTATTCATGATCTACCAAGTGCTATATTAGTTTCCTATGGCTGTTGTAACAAACTTGGTGGGTTAACACAACAGAAATATATTCTTTTATAGTTCTGGAGGCCACAAATCTGAAATTGAGGTGTTGGTTGGGTCCCACTCTGATTTTTCCTTGCCTCTTCCAGTTGCTTATGACTCCAGGTGTTCCTTGAACTGTGTAATTTCAATCTCTGCTTTGGTGTCCACATGAACATTTTCTCTGGGCCCGTGTCTTCTATTCTATCTTTAATAGAGGCACTTGTCTTCCAACTTAGATCCCATATGGGTAATCTAGAATGACCTCATCTCAAGACATTTAAGTATATTTGTAAAGACCATTTTCTAAATAGAGTATCATTCACAGGGCCTGGAAGTTAGGACTTGGACATGTCTTTTGAGGGGAGAGCCATTATTTAACTCAATGCAAGTACCAAACCCAGTTTTGCATACCATACAATTAAAATGAGAAAGGCATGTAAATCATCTCCACTTAAAAAAAAAATCCACTTAGAGCTCATCAATGAATTTGGCAAAGTCACAGGATACAAAATTAGTACACAGAAATTGATGGCATTTCTATACACTAACAATGAAAGATCAGAAAGAGAAATTAGGGAATCAATCCCGTTTACAATCACATCCAAAAGAATAAAATACATAGGAGTAAACCTGCCTAAAGAGACAAAAGACCTGTACTCTGAACACTATAAGACACTGATGAAAGAAATCAAAGATGACACACAAATAGATGGAAAGACATATCATGCTCTTGGATTAGAAGAGTCAATATTATCAAAATGACTATACTACCCAAGGCAATCTACAGATTCAATGCAATCCCTATCCAATTACCAAGGACATTTTTCACAGAATTCAAAAAAAATATTTTAAAGTTTGTTTGGAAGCACAAAAGACCCAGAATAGCCAAGGACATCCTGAAAAAGAAAAATGGAGCTGGAGGAATCAGGATCCCTGGCTTCAGACTGTACTACAAAGCAACAATAATCAAAACCATATGGCACTGGCACAAAGACAGAAATATAGATCAGTGGAACAGGATAGAAAGTCCAGAATTAAACCCACACACCCACAGCCAACTTATCTATGACAAAGGATGCAAGAATATACAATGGAGAAAAGACAGCCTGTTCAATAATTGGTGCTGGGAAAACTGGACAGCCACAGGGAAAAGCATGAAATTAGAACACTCCCTAACACCACACACAAAAATAAACTCAAAATGAATTAAAGACCTAGATATCAGACCAGACACTATAAAGCTCTTAGAGGAAAACCTAGGCCAAACACTCTCTGACATAAATGACAGCATCATCTTCTCAGATCCACCTCTTAGAGTATTGACAATAAAAACAAAAATAAACAAATGGGACCTAATTAAACTTAACAGTTTCTGCACAGCAAAGGAAACCCTAAACAAAATGAAAAGACAACCCACAGAATGGGAGAAAATAGTTGCAAATGAATCGACTGACAAATGGTTAATCTCCAAAATCTATAAACACCTTCTGCAGCTCCATACCAAAAAAAACCCAAACAACCCCATCCAAAAATGGGCAGAAGATCTAAACAGACAATTCTGCAAAGAAGACATACAGATGGCCAAAAAATACATGAAAAGATGTTCAACATCACTCATTATTAGACAAATGGAAATCAAAATCACTATGAGATACCACATTACACCAGCCAGAATGACCATCATCAAAAAGTCTACAAACAGTAAGTGCTGGAGAGAAAGGAACCCTATTACACTGTTGGTGGGATTGTAAATTGGTGCAACCACTGTGGAAAACAGTATGGAGATTCCTCAGAAAACTAAAAATAAAACTCCCATTTGATCCAGCAATCCCACTCTTGGGCATCTATCCAGAGAAAACCATGACTTGCAAAGACACATGTACTCACAAAGTTCATTGCAGCACTACTTTCTTTCTTTCTTTCTTTCTCTTTTTTTTTTTTTTTTGTATTTTTGCCTTTTTCTAGATTTGCACCTGTGGCATATGGAGGTTCCCAGGCTAGGAGTCTAATCAGGGCTGTAGCCACAAGCCTATGCCACAGCCACAGCAACGTGGAATCCGAGCCAAGTCTGCGACCTACACCATAGCTCCCAGCAATGCCAGACCCTTAACCTACTGAGCTAGGCCATGGATTGAACCTGCAACCTCATGGTTCCTAGTCAGATTCGTTAACCACTGAGCCACAACGGGAACTCCATTGCAGCGCTATTTTCAATAGCCAAGGCATGGAAACAACCTAAATGTCCATCGACAGAGGAGTGGCTCAAGAAGATGTGGTACATATACCCAATGGAATATTACTCAGCCATTAAAAGGAACAAAATACCTGCATATTTAGCACCATGGATGGACTTAGAAATGATCACGCTAAGTGAAGTCAGCCATACAATGAGACATCAACATCCAATGCTTTCATTGACATGGGGAATCTGAAAAAAGGACAGACTGAACTTCTTTGCAGAATAGATACTGTCTCAGAGACTTTGAAAAACTTATGGTCTCCAAAGGAGACAGTTTGGGGGGTGGGGGGATGCGCTGGGGTTGTGAGATAGAAATCCTATAAAATTGGATTGTGATAATCATTGTACAACTATAAATGTAATAAATTCATTGAGTAATTTAAAAAATCCTCACAATCTAATGTGGAAATAAGACATCCATATGAATAATCATATAAAAATTTTAAATACAAAAATTTTAAAAACTTTTAAAGTAGCTCTAGGCACTTTGCTAGATGCCCACAGGTTCTCAGTCTAGAGGATCATCAAATATGTTCTCCATTTTTTCATAGAAGTTACATAAGAGCCAAGGAGGTGATGTGCTTATCCCAGGTCATTCCTTCAGTATAGTATGGTGGTTAAAGGCACTTTGAGTCTCATCTTCTTGTGAAAAGAGGATAATACCACTTCCCTCAGAGGTATTTACGAGGATGAAATTACATCGATGCATGGAAATCTATTAGCGCAATATCTAGTACTCAGTTAAGTTCTCAGGAAGGAAGCTTAAATTTTAAAGGAAGCTAGTCTTTAAAAGGTGGGTATGGGGTCAAACTCTTATTGTGCCTGGACCTAAACTCAGGTTCTTTTTATTTTACCATAAATTATCAAACAGAATAGCCCGAGCACTTACATTACCTCTATTCTCTACACAGAATGCTTCCCCAAATCCTCAGTCTTTCTATGGTGGTGGTGGTGGTGGTGGTGGTGGTGGAGGCAGGTTAGGGGGGTGGGGAATAGATGCTGCTCCCTTATTCTCCTTCCCCTCCATCTTCTTTTTTTTTTTTTTTTGTCTTTTTGTTGTTGTTGTTGTTGTTGCTATTTCTTGGGCTGCTCCCGTGGCATATGGAGGTTCCCAGGCTAGGGGTTGAATCGGAGCTGTACCACCGGCCTACGCCAGAGCCACAGCAACGCGGGATCCGAGCCTCGTCTGCAACCTACACCACAGCTCACGGTAACGCCAGATCGTCAACCCACTGAGCAAGGACAGGGACCGAACCCTCAACCTCATGGTTCTTAGTCGGATTCATTAACCACTGTGCTACGACTGGAACTCCCTCTATCTTCTTTTAATAACATTTTTATTGAGCTATCACTCACATACCATGCAACTCACTATTTTAAGTAATGAATACAGGAGTTCCCATCGTGACTCAGTCATTAATGAAACCAGCTAGCATCCATGAGGACTCCGGTTTGATCTTTGGTCTCACTCAGTGGGTTAAGGAGCTGGTGTTTCTGTGAGCTGTGGTATAGGTCACGGACGTGGCTCGGATCCTGCATTGCTATGGCTGTGGCGTAGGCCAGTGGCTAGAGTTCTAACTAGACCCCTAGCCTGGGAACCTCTGTATGCTGTGGGTGTGGCCCTAAAAAGATGAAAAGGCAAAAATAAAATAAAATAAAATAAAATAAAATAAAATAAAATAAAATAAAATAAAATAAAATAAAAATAAAATAATGAATACAAATTCCGTGGCTTTTAGTCTAGTCACAAAGTTGTATAATAATCCTGACGATCAATTTTATTTTTATTTATTTATTTTTTATTTTTATTTATTTATTTATTTTTGTCTTTTTGTCTTTTGTTGTTGTTGTTGTTGTTGTTGCTATTTCTTGGGCCGCTCCTGCGGCATATGGAGGTTCCCAGGCTAGGGGTTGAATCAGAGCTGTAGCCACTGGCCTACGCCAGAGCCACAGCAACATGGGATCCGAGCTGCGTCTGCAACCTACACCACAGCTCATGGCAACGCTGGATCGTTAATCCACTGAGCAAGGGCAGGGACCGAACCCGCAACCTCATGGTTCCTAGTCGGATTCGTTATCCACTGCGCCATGACGGGAACTCCATGACGATCAATTTTAGGACATTTTTTTCTTCCCTGCCAAAAAAACCAATCCCCTTTTACAATCACTCCCCTGTCTGCACTTCCTGCTGTTCCTAGGCAAATGTTAATCTACTTTCTGACTCAGCAGATTTGCCTCTTCTGAACATTTGGTATAAATGGAATCACACAATGGAGGCTTTTGTATGTGGCTTCTTTCACTTAGCGCAGTGTTGCTAAGGTTCATCCATGTTGTAGTGTGTCTCAGTGCTTCATTACTTTTTATGGCCAAGTAATATTCCATTGTATGGATAGACTACATTTTATTTATCTATTCACTGTTGATGAACATCTGGGTTGTTTCCACTTTTTGACTACTATAATAACACTGCTATGAACTTTTACATGCAAGGGTTTATGTGGACAAATGTTTTCATTTCTCTTGAGCATATATCTAGGAGTGGATTTGCTGAGGTCATATGTTAACCCTATGTCTAAACTTCTTGGGAACTGCCAGACTATTTTCCAAGGTAGGTGCTTCCTTTTACATTCTCACTAGCAGCCTATGATGGCTCTGATTTCTCCACATCCTTGCTTAAGCTTATCCTTTGTCTTTTTAAGTATAGCTCTCCTAGTAGGTGTACAGTGGTATTTTAGTTTCAAGTTGTGTTTGATTGATGGCTAATGATGTTGTGTTTATTGGTCACTTGTATATTTTCTTTAGAGAAATATCTATTCAAATCATTGGCCCTTTCCTTAAAAAATAATTTTTTTTCACTTCCATGGCAACACGGAAGACCAATGTATCCATTTCTTTCTATTGTTCCCTGAACTGACTTCTTTGCACTCAGATCACTCTGCATTGTTTTCTTCATAGATTTTATGCTTACTGATATTTATTTATTTATGGGTATCCTTGACTCTTTTCTGTCTCCCAGTAGACTATTCGCACTCTAAAGGCAGAAGCTTATCTGTTGTTCTCACTCCTTCTTCTTCATGACCCAAAAAGTTCTTTCCCAAAGTAAACACTTGATAAATATTTTGCATGAGTGAACCTAAGATTCTTTGTTCTGTCCCAGCAAAAAGCAGGACTGTAAGGGACAGCATGTGAGCCACAAGAAAAGTGTAGGATTAATAGTTATTTTATTGATTCCCTCCCCCAAAATCAGTTTTAGAAGGAACCCCTGCAGCCTCCATCTGTTCTCACCTAAACCAAGGCACTGTGGATTCTGGAGAAGCAAAGGTCCTTGCTCAGAGGTTGCCTAGGACAGGGCAGAGGCTGCTTGTATGGAAATGAAGCTGAGCTATGTTAGGCAACATCTGCTCATTGAAACCAGCCAAAGGCATCAGCAGCCTCACACAGCTTTATTCCGAGGACTGACAGCCATTGCGTGTCCCTGAAGAGCTCTCACTTGGATACGGTTGGTAGCAAACCCAATAGTTGATCAACTCCACCAGCTAATGGATCATTGTTTGGCCATTAGCATTGCTTACCTCCTACACCACATTCCAGGCTCAATCCCCTCTCTGCACATCACCATCATTCGCAGGGTTTGTTTTCAGATGGTTTTCTTTCCTGGTTAACTTTGTAAAAAGAATGTACTTGGCCCATTTCACTCAAAAAGGAAGGCTCTTCAATGGCCCATTTTATCTTCTATCTCAGGTATATAGCCTCCTCTTATTGTAACAATTTAAAGGAGACTCCTGGAAAGATTTTATGTGAGAGAATGATGTTAAAGCTGTAAGTTTACTGGAAGGAATGATGTTACTAAAATATCAGCCCCTGATTCATCTGGGTGTGGTCTGGGGGATGGGGGTGGGGCTTGGCTCCTAAACTCAGTTCAGTCCAAGCCTTTAACCAAGACTCACCAGGGACTTTTCTGGTGGTCCACTAGGAACCTCAGCCTTTCTATTGGTGGGGAAAAAGACTTGGCCTAGACTGCAACTTGTGGACCTGGAAGAAATCACCAAACTCATCTCAGCTGGCCAAGTCTATGAAGCAGTGTCTTTCCTTCTTCTCCCTCATAGTCCATTTCCAAGCAGAGCTAGAACCTTCAATGTGATGGCCACCATTAAGCCTTAAATCCTATTCTCTTTTGACTAGTGGTTCTCAGGACTTGTTGGGACTTGCCCATTAGAATTACATGAGAAGTTTTTCAAAACTGATAATGCCTAGGCTAATAAAGTCATCACCTCTGAGTACAGAGACCAGGCACCTGAAATTTCAACTGCTCCCTTGGTGATTTCAATATGCTGCCAAAGTGAAGAATCCTGTTCAGCCTCAGATGATGGCAAGTGATATTAAGAAGGAACCATTCTCCAGGAATGCCATTGCCAACAGCTGCCTGACATTGAACCCTAGCTGATAGGGGAGCCCACATCTGAGTCTGTAGACTTGTAGATGAACAGTCTGAGGCCCCATCATCCCTGTTCTTAGTTTTCTTCTCCTCCATGATGACCCAGTGTCTGAGCATCTAAACATGTCTAAGGGTGCCAAACAGTTAGGCTGGGGTTGAACTTTCAGCTAAAACTGAGTCTGATAGGAATGGAGTAGGATAGTTACACAGGTAGGGGACCACAGATAGAGAGGGAAACCTAGGGAATCTTGGGAGATCCCTGTAAGTTCACAATCACTTAAGAAAGTGCTCAGAATGAAGCAAGCTTGCTTAACTATTAAATTATAAATAAAAGCATGAGATACATTTCAGGTCATTAAGTGAAAGATAAGATGAGGCCTGCATTTAAGTTCAGTGAGACAATGACGCTTAGGACCAAGGACAGGGGTTGAAGGGAAAGATGAATTCACAAAGTAGGAGATCCTCATTGCACAGAAACCCGAGATGATGCAACATATTTTAGCATCTGTTACTGCCCTTCTGCTGATGTGAATAAGTGCCATGACAGTCCTAGTTTGACGTCCTAGGGCCAAATACTCTCTTACTGGATATGAAGGAGGAGCTAGTGACGTAAGCCTGATGTCCACCTGAAGAACAAGAGAGAAGGTGGCTTTTTCCCCTTTCCACTTTCCTTGGATTATAAAAATGTAGCTTCTTTGCCTGGCCACTTGTATCTCTCCCTAGCGTCCTATCTTAATAAATCTATTTCTTACCTATCACTTTGTCTCTCACTGAATTCCTTCTGCCCTGAGACACAAAAACCTGAACTTCAGCAAGTCCAGACACCAGGTGAGTTATTCTCATTAATAAACTGTGGGTTCAAGTCCCATTCTGGCTTCTGGCTGGGTTCAAGTCACAAGAGTTGTTGGTTTCAAGTCTATGGCATTAAGTAGTGTCACTGGGAAAAGCATTGCATGATCCACCATACTGACACCCCGTCTCAAATGAAATTAAAATTGGGTGGATCCTTGTAGGCTGGAATGTTGCTCTTCAAATGATGTGGGCATTGAAAATCCACGGGGACTCTGATTCTGACGTCTGGTGACATTACCAGCAATTTATGTTGAGACAATTTTATGCAGTGGCTTACTGCATTGAGTCCTTCCAGATATTAATGCCAGCTCCATTCTGTTACTGGTAAATCCATGCCAGGTAGAAAGAAGTGTATGGGTTATAATAAAGGTATACACACAGAGAACAAAGAATAAAATCAGTTTCTTAGATTTCTTTTGATGTAGGATGCGGGGAGGAAATTGGAACTGGCAGTGATAAAACTGACTTGGCACAGAGAGGGGAACTAGACAATGTGGACAGAGTCCAAGGCTGTGTGACTCTCCCAATGCTAATTCTTGGAGGCAACTGTAAAGGATGGGGAAGCAATCACAGAGGCCATGGTAGCAAGAAGTCCAGTCACTGGGGGATATTTAGGAGTCTGACAGGCCATCATTATACAATGGGAAGATTGTGGGTGAAAGTAAGCAGGTTTCTGGAGTGATATGTTGAGTATGAGGTTGAGGCTAAAGGTGAATCTAGAGAATTTAGCGGTAGCACTGGGAGGAGGAGGACATGGCCAGTCAAGCCAGATCAGTCTCTCTCTCTCTCTCTCTTTTTTTTTTTTTTTTTGTCTTTTTAGGGCTGCACCTACAGCATATGAAAGTTCCCAGGCTAGGGGTCAAAGTGGACCTGCAGCTGCCAGCCTGCACCACAGTCACAGCAGCACCAGATCCGAACCGCATCTGCGACCTCCACCACAGCTCATGGCAATGCTGGATCCTTAACCCACTGAGCCAGGCCAGGGATCGAATCTGCGTCCTCATGCATACTCGACGGATTCATTACCACTGAGCCATAGCGGGAACTCCCAGAAGCTCAGTCTCTTGAACAGAATAAACAGCGCAACTCCATACTCTAGAACCTCTGCCGTCACCACTCTGCGGACATCCAGGGACCTCCTGGAACTCAGTCTGATGAGGTGTGTCCCATTGCCAGGGACGGAGCCTAGGAAGGAGCAGGGAAGGGGGGGGCAACCAGAGGCCCAGCTCTTGAGTTGGCTCTATTTTCTGAGAATCTGAGTTCACTCTGATCCCTACTAGTCTGGGGGCGGAGACTATTAATAGACTCCGGGGCTCTGAGGAAGTCTGCTGGGTAACTGGGGCAGGTTCCACCAGTAAGCAGGAGGTCTTTGAGATACCACATTTGGGATTGCAGGAAAGGCAGAGGTGGGGCTGACCAAAGAGGGGGAGCCAGGGATAATCAGCTCCTTCTCAGTGGGTGTGGGATGACCCTTCTGGTCCCTCCCTTGCCTTCTTTCCCACTCCCTTCTGTATTCAAATTCCAGCGAACAGCCAGACTCCGCAGGGGTGAGAGCACTCTGTAAAGGCGAAAGTAAAGACCTCATTAAATCAGGGAATGCAGAGAATAGCATGAATAGAAATGAAGCACTTTCAGCTACCCCTCAGGAGGCCCCAGCAGAACAGCCCTTCTCAATGGAAAGGATCAGCTCCAAGGTAATTCCCTAATGGACTACATCTCTGCTGATGCGAGTGGAGGAGTTGATACCCAGCCCCTCACCCGCCCCTACATTCAGCCTCAGACTGAGTCCCAGGGCTGTCGGGGAGGAAACACAGGCCAGGCTGGAGAAGAGCCGGAGAGTCCAGCTTCAAATCCACCCTTCCAACCACTCACTTGCTCTCCAAGAGAGTTGTCTGGAATCCTCCCAGCAGGCCTGGCTCTTTGAGGCTATAGAATTCATTCATTAGTCAGTTAATTAATGCATTATTTATATATTTTTTTTTCAGCTGCGCCCACTGCATGCGGCAGTTCCCAGGGCCAGGATTCAAACCCAAGCCACAGAAGTGACACTGGATCTAGTGGTGCTGGAATTTAAAAGGGTGATGTGAGGGAGTTTTCGTTGTGGATCAGCGGATAAGAACCTGACATAGTGTCCATGGGCATGTGATTTGATCCCTGGCCTCTCTCAGTGGGTTAAGGATCCAGTGTTGCCATGAGCTGCAGTGTAGGTCTCAGATCTTGCATTGCTGTGGCTGTGTTGTAGGCCTGCAGCTTTAGCTCCAATTTGACACCTAACCTAGGAACTTCTATATTTCGCAGGTGTGGAATTGTGGGGAAAAAGAAAGTGAGGAATGGTAAAAATTTAAATAATTTCCATTGTCCTGGTGACCTGGGATTTCAGGATGAAGGAAAAACCTCTGCTTGGGCCCAAAGGGCTCTCATATAAAGAAAATGAGCTCTTTTAGGTTAACTTAGTGGTGGCAAAATCCTGAGCCCCAGGAAACTCAGGACATCAGTAAAGACGGCTCGATGGAGTGGGAAGCAACGGGATTCTGAGTCAGGGAACCTCGGTTTGAATCTTGATATCATTGCTACATTGCTGTATGACATTGTTGAGCCTTGCTAGGGTTTAGTAATTCTGTTATTTGTAAGTTGGGGATAATAAAGACCTATCTCATAGGGTGGACTGGAAAGATTATATGAAATCAAATATATGAATAGGTCAACATTTGAAGAGCAGACATTATCACGTCTGTAGCATTCTAGGCAGTCCAGGAGAGCTTCCTTATAGTGGCATTAATAATAGATGTTAAAAACCAGACGACAAGCCCCAAATGGAGTCACTTATGCTAAGTCCCACATGACCAAACCGGGACTCGACCTCCATTTCCCCTGTCACAGAAGTGGAATCTTAAACCAGCTACCCAGGAATCTCTTAATGAGAATTAGCTAGGTATCAATCTCCTGAAAACCCCTCTTCCATTCTCTAATAGGAAAGTAATCTTGCAATAACCAGTTTGCTTTTTGCCTCATCCAACTTCCTTGTTCCTTCTGCCTATAAAATCTCTTGCCTTTGGAGCTCCTTTCCATCTGCCAGACTGAATGCTGTCCAATTCGTGAGTCACTGAATAAAGCCAATAAGATCTGTGAAATGTACTCCGTTGAATTTTGTTAATGCAGATAATGTTTTTCAGCATTTATGAGGGGCTAGGCACTGTGCTCTACATTTGCATGTATCAGCATGTTTTTTTAATATTTAAATTTTTTATTCTCTTTTTTGTTTTGGTCACCCCATGGCAGATGGAGTTCCCAGGCCAGGGGTCAGAACTGAGGCACAGTTGTGACCTGTGCTGCAGCTGAAGCAATGGTCTGTTTCTTAACGCTCTGTGCTAGGCAGGGGCTTGGTCTTGTGTCCCGGAGCAGCAGAGACTCTGCCAATCAAGTCGTGCCACAGTGGGAATGCCTGTATCAGCATATTTAATCCTCTTAATGATGCTGTGGGTCAAGTATTCTTCTTATGCCTGTATTACAGGCCAGAAAACAAAGATTCGGAATATATAAGTAATTTGTTCAGAATCACATCCTTTGGAATTCCCGCCGTGGCTCAGTGGTTAATGAATCCAACTAGGAAGCATGAGGTTGCAGGTTTGACCCCTGGCATTGCTCAGTGGGTGAAGGATCTGGCATTGCCGTGAGCTCTGGTGTAGGTTGAAGACGCGGCTCAGATCCCGCGTTGCTGTGGCTCTGGCGTAGGCCGGTGGCTACAGCTCCGATTAGACACCTAGCCTGGGAACCTCCATAAGCTGCGGGAGCAGCTCAAGAAAAGGCAAAAAGAAAAAAAAGAAAAAAAAAATCACATCCTTAGTTAGGAACAGAGTTGGAACTAGAACCTCCATGGGTCAAGCCCCCTGTGCCACATTGCCACCCAGATGGAGCAAGTTGCCCCAAGGTATGCCCTGCCCACCTGGGGAACAGAATAATGCCACAATTGCACAGGGAGATGGTTTGGAGTGTTGGAACTGTCCCCAGTATTCACAGTGGCCATGAGCAGTTCTCCTACTTAATGTTTGGTGTATGTGTTAAGTGATATTTTTGCTAAATATACCTGTGGCAGGTAACATTCTAAAGCAACACCCAGTGATCCCTGTTACCTGGTGTCACATCTGTGAAACCCCTGCCCCCTGAGTGTAGGCTGGACCTAGTACAACACAGCAACACTGATGGAAAGTCACTATTTCGTTTCGTCTCGCTGCGTACATTCGTCAGCTTGGGCTGCATAACAAAATACCAAAGATGAGGGAGGGGCTTAAACAGCCTTCTTGTATTTTCCCCCAGTTCTAGTGCCGGGAAGACCCAGATCAAGATTCTAGCCAATCCAGTTTTTGGTGAGCGCTCTCTTCCTGCTTGCAGACCAGCCACCTTCTCATTGCGTCCTTGGCGAAGCTGGATGGAAAGAGTGAAGGAGCTCTCTGTTGTCTCTTTTTTAATTTTTGCCTTTTTTTTTTTTTTGGTCTTTTTAGGGCTGCGCCGGTGGCATATGGAAGTTCCCAGTCTAGAGGTTGAATCGGAGCTGCAGCTGCCAGCTTACACCACAGCCATAGCAACACCAGATTGGAGCCGTGTCTTTGACTTACACCACAGCTCATGGCAACACCGGATCCTTCACCCACTAAGTGAAGCCAGGGATCGAACCTGTGCGGATACTAGTCAGATTCATTTCTGTTGAGCCACAACGAGAACTCCTGGTGTCTCTTCTTGTAAGGACACTCATCCTATCAGACCGGGATCCCACCCTTTGACTTCATGTAACTTGAATTACTTCCTCGTTGGCCTTATCTCCAAATACAGTCACATTGGGGACCAGGGCTTTTAACAGGTGAATGTGAGGGTAGAAGGAGACGCAAGTCTGACTATAACACTGCATAATAAATTGCCACATTTGGAGTTCCTGTTGTGGCTCAGGGGTTAAGAACCTGACATCATGTCTGTGAGAATGCGGGCTCGATCCCTGGCCTTGCTCAGTGGGTTCAGGAGCCGGCATTCCTGCAAGCTGCGGCCCAGGTCGCAGACGTGGCTTGGATTGGGTATTACTGTGGCTGTGGTATAGGCCTCAGTGGCAGCTCTGATTCGACCCCTAGCCCGGGAATTTCCATATGCTGCAGGTGTAGCCATAAAAAAGAAAAATAAATAAATAACCACAAGCAGACATTGTACACAGGTATTAACCCATTCTTTCTGTGGACTAGGAGTCTGGGTATAGGTTTGCTGGCTTCTCTGCTCTAAGCATCACAATGCTGAAACCAAGGTCTTGGCCAGGCTGGGTCCTCGTGTCCAGAGTCTAGAGGAAAATGCACTTCCAAGCTTATGCTTGCTGTTGGTGGAATTCAGTGCTTGCAGCCCCAGAGCTGGGTTTCCTGCTCCCTTGCTGGCTGTCATCTGTGGGGGATCATCTCAGTGGCTGGGGACCACCTACATTCTTCGCTATGTGGCCCCTTCACCTGCAAGTCAGCAGGAGCATGTTTCACCTTCTCATGCTTTGAAGCTCTGACGTCCCTCAACGCTGACCTTGAGATCCAGACTCATTAAAGATACATGCGGTAGCTACCCTTCTGAAGAGCTCCTGTGATCAGGTTGGTTCCACCCGGATAATCTCCTTCTGTTTAGGTCAACTGATTTGAGGATTTGAGGTCGTGATTACATTTGCAAAAACCTTTCAGCCAGTGCGATGTAATCTAATCACGGGAGTGACATCCAGTCACATGCACAGCCCTGGAGCATAGGGGATGTGGACCCCGGGGAGAGCATCTTAGACTCTTGTATATGTAGTCACTTCCAATATTAGGTTACAAAACACTGACTTTTTTTTTTTTTTTTTTTTTTTTTTTTTTTTTTGTCTTTTTAGGGCCACACCTGTGGTCTATGGAAGTTGCCAGGTTAGGGGTCTAATTGGAGCTGCAGCTTCCAGCTTACACCACAGCCACAGCAATGACAGATCCGAGCCACATCTGTGACCTACACCACAGCTCATGGCAACACTGGAGCTCATCCCAAACCACCGAGTGAGGCCAGGGATGGAACCTGCATCCTCAAGGATACGAGTCGTTTTCATTTCCACTGTGCACCACGGGAACTCCCATGCCTTCTGTCTGGCTCACACTTTCTGTCTCTAGCTCTTTTCTCTTCTCCCTCTGATGAAGCCAGTTGCCCTGTCGTGGGCTGTCCCATGGAAAAATGAAGGCAGAAGCTGAAGGTGGTCTCATTCCCACAGCCCGTGAGGAAGTGAATCCCACCAACAGCCGGCTCCTTTCCCCCTAACTGAGCCCTCCCATGCAGCCCTGGCCACACCTTACTGCAGCTGGGTGAGAAACCCACCTCCAAAGGACCTACCTAAGCCACACCCCAATTCCTAAGTGCTGCCGTTTTAAGCTGCTAAGTTTGGGGGCTATTTCTTATGCGGCAGCCTAATACAATATCTCTTAAAAAAAAGCAATGTGATAGAGTGTATGACCTCTATGTGGGCTATTTACAAGAGGTTAAGGGAGGCAAGAACAGAGATCCAATATCCAATAATATTCCATAGAAAGCGAATCATGCAGGAATTCCTGTCGTGGCTCAGAGGGTTATGAACCTGACTAGTATGTATGAGGATGCGGGTTCAATCCCTGGCCTCACTCAGTGGGTTAAAGATCCAGCGCTGCCACAAATTGCGACATAGGCTGCAGATGCAGCTTGGATCCTGGGTTGCTGTGGCTGTGTGTAGGCCGGCAGCTGTAGCTTTGATCTGACCTCTGACCTGGGAGCTTCCATATGCTGCAGGTATAGCACTCAAAAAGCAAAAAAAAAAAAAAAAAAAAAAGATTTATAAGAG
Organism: Sus scrofa; assembly: GCF_054392235.1. Taxonomy (NCBI): domain Eukaryota; kingdom Metazoa; phylum Chordata; class Mammalia; order Artiodactyla; family Suidae; genus Sus; species Sus scrofa. The sequence continues at coordinate 21,039,242 of NC_139385.1, forward strand.
TTATCTATGAAGGTGCTTGGCTGAACATAAGTAGGCTGGTTTATGATGGCAGAGGTTTGCAATGTAAAGTAGGAGGGGTGTTTTGTTTTTTGTTTTTTGTTTTTTGTCTTTTTGCCTTTTCTTGAGCCACTGCCGCAGCATATGGAGGTTCCCAGGCTAGGGGTCAATTCAGAGCCGTAGCTGCCAGCCTACACCACAGCCACAGCAACGCAGGATCCAAGCCGTGTCTGCGACCTACACCACAGCTCACGGCAACGCCAGATCCTTAACCCACTGAGCAAGGCCAGGGATCGAACCTGCAACCTCATGGTTCCTAGTCAGATTCGTTAACCACTGAGCCATGATGGGAACTCCAGGAGGGGTGATCTTTGAGAGGGGAATTTCCCTGCTCACTTGACAGGTGGGCTTTTCTGTTTAAGCAAGGCAGTAACTTGGTTCTGTGTCTCATGAGCAACCACGGGGCACATAGAAAGCATTCAGGATTTTCTCATCTCTAAAGGGTATGACTCACCAACAATTAGCAATTGGTACCTTGGTACCATCTGGCATCTTGTGGCTATGCCCAGAACTAGTATCTTCATGTTGGCAAGACATACACCGTGAAACACCTTCCCCTGGGAGAAAATAAAATTGACTAGATTTGTTAGTTTCTTCATGAAAGAGACAAGTTCAATTGTCAGGCAACCTCTAGCATTTGCAAGGCCAAGGTCGAGACTAAAAACACAAGGCCTGGGAGTTCCCATTGTGGCACCATGGGAGTGAATCCGACTAGGAATCATAAAGTTGCAGGTTCGATTCCTGGCCTCGCCCAGTGGGTTAAGGACTCAGTGTTGCTGTGAGCTGTGTGTAGGTTGCAGACACAGCTCGGATCTGGAGTTGCCATGGCTGTGGTGTGGGCCGTCAGCTACAGCTCTGATTCAATGCCTAGCCTGGGAACCTCCATATGCCAAGGGTGCAGCCCTAAGAAGCAAAAAATAAAAAAATTTTAAAAATTAAAAAAAAAAAAAAACAACAACAAGGCCTGGAGTTCCTGCTGTGATACAGTGGGATCAGCCACCTCTCTGCGGCACGAAGACACAGGTTTGATCCCCAGCTTGGCAGAGCGGGTTAAAGGATCTGGCATTGCCACAGCTGTGCAGCTGGCAACTGCGGCTCGGATCTGACCCCTGGCCATAAAAGAAACCAAACCAACCAAACAAAAAAACCCATGAGGCCCATATACTATATGTTAATTTTTTTTTCTGTCTTTTTGCTATTTCTTTGGCCGCTCCCTCGGCATACGGAGGTTCCCAGGCTAGGGGTCCAATCGGAGCTGTAGCCACCAGCTTACTCCAGAGCCACAGCAACGGAGGATCTGAGCCGCATCTGCAACCTACACCACAGCTCCCGGCAACGCCGGATCCTTAACCCACTGAGCAAGGCCAGGGATCGAACCTGCAATCTCATGGAGGCTATGTCAGGTTCTTAACCCACTGAGCCATCAGGAGAACTCTGCAAGGATTCCTCTTGTCCAGGTCCCAGATCAATGCTGTAGCCCTTTTCCTCAGGTCTGCAGTGGGCTGATCTGCATGATAGCAGGAATTGAAAAAGCCATTGGCTGAGATTTCGGTGGAGCCACTGCACAGGCATCTGCACTGGCGGGACTGCAGAGGAAGGGGTGGTTGCAGACTGGTTCAGATTGGGAGGAAAGACCAACTACCAGCCTCAGTTACTACTCAGGGAAGAGGAACCAGAAGGAGGGTCAATTCTCCTCTCAACCCAGTCATGGAGGTGCCCGATGAGATGGATGAGCTTGCAGTTACCCGGATGGGGTCACCAAGACAAAGCCAGACAAGCAGCAAAGTAGTGTGATCCAGTGTTCAGGTCCCATATCCACCCCCCCCCCTTTTTTTTTTTTGCTTTTTAGGGCGGCACATATTGCATATGGAAGTTCCCTGGCTAGGAGTCGAATTGGAGCGACAGCTGCCAGCCTACACCACAGCCACAGCAACTTGGGATCCAAGCCTCCTCTGCGACCTACCCCATAGCTCACGGCAACCCACTGAGTGAGGCCAGGAATTGAACCTGCATCCTCATGGATACCAGTCAGATTCATTTTCACCGTAGCACAATGGAAACTCCCCAGGGTTCCATACTCTTTATGTCAGTTCTTGGCATACTGAATTCATGTCCAGCTCCCTTGCTCTAGAAACCCTCCAGGTGCTGAGTCAAACAGTGTTTTTCCCTGTGACTCTCTTCCAAACCCTTCTCCAGGAGGCCCAGCCACCTACCGCAACCTGCCTCCAACATACATCACTCATACCTGCAAGGCAGCAGAGGGATGCTGAGAGATGGTCACAGCACAGTGGTAGACAGGGGTCGGAAATTAGGTCTTTAGGATTCAAATGTCCACATGCTGGAGCACCAGCTTTGTGGCCTCTCTCGCTCCCTCTGATTTGACCCCTGACCTGGGAACCTCCATATGCCACGGGAGCGGCCCTAGAAAAGGCAAAAAGACAAAAAACAAACAAACAAACAAAAAAGGTGGTCCTGGGCGTTCAGTGTTGAGCCCTGTGCCTGGAACCCAAAAAGAGCTCAACAGACATTGGTCACTATTGCATTAGAGTGAGCTGTTTATGTAATGGTATTCTATCCTAAATTATGATCTCCTTGAGGCTAAGGGCAGCATCTTGTAACTCCAGAATCTATCACAGAGCCTTGTTTAAAAAAAAAAAAAAAAAAAAAAAAAGGAGAAACGCATTCAGGACCCTCTCTAGGCCCACATTGTGTGAGGCCAATTATGGCTAAGTATGGATTCGCCAAATCAAATGAAGACGTCAAGGGATTGTAATTCATTTATTTAACGGATTTTTTTTTTTTTTTTTTTGTCTTTTTAGGGTCGCACCCGCAGCCTATGGAGGTTCCCAGGGTAAGGGTGGACTCTGAGCTGTAGTCCTTGGCCTACACCACAGCCACAGCAACCTGCGATCTAAGCTGTTTCTGCAAACTACATCGCAGCTCACAGCAACGCTGGATCCTTAATCCACTGAGCGAGGCCAGGGATCAAACCTGCATCCTCATGGATGCTAGTCAGATTCATTTCCGCTGAGCCATGCCGGGAACTCCTAATTTATTTGTTTTTTAAAACATGTTGTCTTATAGTGATGTACAATGTTCTGTCAATTTCTGCTGTACAGCAAAGTGATTCAGTTATACATATACATACATTTTTTTTCCTCACATTATCCTCCCTCATGTGCCCTGACAAATGATTGGACAGAGTTCCCTGTGCTGTACAACAAAAGAGATTGTAATTTATAAGTAAGAATTTCCCAATTCTCAGTTAAGCGTGTCGATATCTATAGCTAAATTTGCTTGTTTCAATGTTCGCTTTTTTCCTCCCTTTTTTATCCCTTAAGGGAAAGAAAAAAAAAAGTTTCTTTTCTTTGTTTCCAAACAATCTCATATATTAGGTGGATCTGTAAATAAAACCTGCCATTCCCTCAGAAGTCTAGAGTTTCTCCAATCACACGTGGGGAAAACTGTCTCACTGCTACCTGTCCTTTGGTTGTTTTATTAGTAAAACAGCTCAGATGCAGATTCCCAGTAGGTGTCAAATCATTCCTCCTTAAGAGGCATTGCTGCAAAGAAATATATTTATAAAAGAGCCACAATACATATTTACCACGTAGCTTCCAGCAGGGTTGCCTGTGTGCAAGGAATCTGTACTGACTACCAGTAAACTGTGACCAGAATTGATTTCCACATTTCATTTATAAGCATTAAGGGCGATGGTTGAAAAATAAAAGAGAGAAGGAGAAATCAAGGGTCTCCTCCATTTGGCTTGTCTAGACTCCTCCATTAGACCAGGTTGATTTCACCACTGGATCCCCAGTTCCTAGAATGAGAAGAATGCCTGCCCGTAGAGTAGGTATTTGATGAATATTCAGTGCATGAGTGAATGAAGGAATGAATGAATGAATAAATAAATCCTGCCCTGGATATTTTACTCTACCTGGCACCTTTGTGGACCCCTGATCTGTTGTGGCATGACCTGCTCAGACCTTTCACGGATTTTTTTCTGGTTGGATTTGGAAAACTTGCTCTTTTAGAATCTGCATTCATTTTCAGAAGGTGAAACAGAGAAGCTCAGCTCTGATGGCTGGATGAGAGGATGACAAGTTCGAGCTGGCTTGCAGACATTGTGAAGTGTTAATTTCTTGTGGTCTGTTTGCCCTGGTGGCTACAGCTTCCTGCCTGAGTGCTGTGGGGAGCGTGTATATTGAATATCACTCCTTTAACTTCTGGGACATGTGGGTGGCTGGTGGCTTTTTTTTTTTTTTTTTTAATGGAACAGCTCTTTGGTCCCCCCTTTCCTATTATGGATTCTCCACCCCCCAATTTAGCTCTTCCCATCCCCTGCTGTGTGGAGAAAAGGATGGGAGAATACACGAGGAAAAATAGTAGTAACGCAACCTGAAAATCATCCGGTCTGGAAGAAAGCAGACAAAAATAGGATTTAAGTCTAAGGTCTTGACCTTGGGAGGGGCATCTGCCTCAGAGCAGGAGGAAATGAACTCCTCTGAGAAAGAAAGCAAATCAGTGAGTGCCTGTAAGGCCAGGGTGTTTGTCAGGCTGGAAGGGAAAGAGGAAATTCAGGTAGAAGTCAATGGGAGAAAAGTTAGTGAAGAAGGGAACTCTGGTGGCTCAAGGGATCTACGAGGCTGCTTCTGGTGAAGGTGAGCAATACAATGTACCTCCAGGAAGGTCATCCTCTTTAAATATCTATTTCCAGGAGTTCCCGTCGTGGGGCGCAGTGGTTAACGAATCCGACTAGGAACCATGAGGTTGCGGGTTCGGTCCCTGCTCTTGCTCAGTGAGTTAACGATCCAGCATTGCCGTGAGCTGTGGTGTAGGTTGCAGACGTGGCTTGGATCCAGCATTGCTGTGGCTCTGGCTGTGGCTCTGGCGTAGGTTGGCAGCTACAGCTCCAATTCAACCCCTAGCCTGGGAACCTCCATATGCCGAGGGAGCGGCCCAATAAATAGCAAAAAGACCAAAAATAATAATAATAATAATAATAATAAAATCCATTTCCAACCTGGAGTGACAAGAGTAGATATCAGGATAGATGACAGAAGAGAGCTAGACGCAAACTCATCTTCAAGGATCAGAGATGGTACAAACAGATTGCCGACAGGTAGAGGAAAAGGCACTCCGAGCACTAAGCATCAGGGAAATGCTCATTAACCACTATGAGACATCACCCTCCACCTGTCAGGAGGGCTATCAGCAAGAAGGCAAGAAATAACCAGGGCTGATGAGGATGTGGAGAAAAGGGAATCCTGGTGTCCTGGATTGGTGGGTATGTAAATTGGTGCAGTCACTATGGAAAACATTAAGGAGGTCCCTCGAAAAATTTAAAATCGAACTACCATAGGCTCCAGCAATTCCACTCTGGGGTATATATTCAAAGGAAATGAAGTCAGTATTTCAAAGTGCATCTCTACTCGCTCGGTCATTGCAATATTCACAATAGCCAAGACATGAAAAGGTCTTAAGTGCCTGTCAATGGATGAATGGATAAAGAAGATGTAGTATATTTATACAATGGAATATTGTTCAGCTCTGAGAAGGAAGGCAATCCTGCCATAGGCTGGAGGTTGGGTGGAATTGAAGGGCGTCATGCTAAGTGAAATAAGCCAGACAAAGAAAAATACTGCATGGCATCATTTATATGTAGAATCTATAAAAAGGAAAATAAAAATCAAACCCATAGAACCCATAGAAATAGAGATTAGAAAAGTGGTTGCCAGGAGCTGAGGGTGGGGGGACATAAGGAGAAGTTGGTAAAAGGGTATAAACTGTCAGCTTTAAAACGAATAAGGTCTAGGAACTAATGTATAACATTGGTATATGTATAGTATATTAGTAATGTATAATAAAGTATGTTGTATTAGTTATACAATAGTTGCTAACACTGTATGTATAACTGAAATTTGCTGAGAGAGCAGAACTCAAATGTTCTCACCAAAAGAAAAAAAAAAAGATAAATATGTGAGGTAGTGGATGTGTTCATTAGATCAGGGGAATCCTTTCAAAATGTACATATATATCAAATTACTACAACACACTTTAAATGTCTTACAGTTTTATATATAAATTATACCTCAGTACAACTGAAATGAAAAAAAGTAAGAACCAGAGATCATTTCAGGTGGATGGGGTTTGCTGATATTTAAGCAGACTTTGAAAATATAGTCATTTAAACAATGTGGTACATTGTTCAACCAGACAAAACAGATAACAAAGATCATACTCCACTATAGGTGAGATTTTAATATATTGAAAGGAAGGAAAAAGAAGATTGTTGAATAAATTGTATTGGGATACATGTTTAGCCAGGCGAAAAGTCTCTTCAATATTACACACTGGAACAAATTCCAGATAGATCAAAGCATTACTTTTTAATCAAAACATAAACAAGCTCTAAGAAAAGAGAAATGAATATTTATCGAGCTTCTACAAAGAAGAGTGTCTAGATTTAGGAAAGATTTTTTTAAAAATCACAAAGGAAAATGTGGGCCGAAGTGGTTATAAGAAAATTAAATCTTCTGTCCATCAAAAAGCACAATCAAACTTAAAAGGAAATCCCAAACGGAAACACATTTGAAGCCCATCTAACAAAAGAAGTCTTGTATCTATACATTGAATTAATACAAATCTTTAAGGAAAACAAAGTTGCCAATGGATGAATAGAGAAAGGGCAGAAACAGATTTCCCCAGAGAGGAAACGTTACAGTTTAACAAACATGGGGAAATGATTCAATATCGCTGCTAATCAAAGCCATGCAAATAAAAACAAGTGTATGTCATGCTTTTCAAATTAGCCGGTCTTTTAAAATGATAATTGGTGTGTTTACACAAGTGTTGGCAAAATGGGTATTTTCTTACATTGCAGAGTGTAAATTGGCATAGTCTCTTTTTAAGAGAGAGTGTGTAAATGTGTGCCTTCAAATAGTCACACCCTTTGATCCAATCATTACACATTGGAGTATATAACTTAATGAAGTCATTCAAAACACTGGTGGTGGGCTGAGGTGGGGGAGGGGGTGAATGCACGCCACAAGATTATGGTCACAATAGCATAAGTCACAGGAAGATAAAAATGTTTGAATTTAAAGGTTTGGTTAAATAATCCCTGCCATAATCCTAGCATGGAACATTACGGAGTCATAAAATGCAATGTTCACAAAGTCTGTATAATACAAAAAAATGCTTGTGGTATAATAGTCACTGGAAGAAAAAAAAAAAACAAGATAAAAATTGCATATAGAGAATGGATATCATTATGTAAAAAAAGAAAGTATGCATTTAAAAAAAGCCCCGAAGAAAAGACATTAAAATGTAAATAGCGGCTCTGCATGGAGGATCAAATTATGGAGGATTCTTCCTTTTCTGCTTTTCAGGAATTTGCTCTTTTTTCCAATTATATGAGAAAAAAATGCATTTATAATCATGTAATATTTCTATTCCCTTTTGAGATCTTGGGTCATTAGGGATGTCAAACATTTGTATTGGACAAAAGACACCCTTGGAAGGCTTTGGGATGTGGTTCACGTCCGAGGAGGTGACGTCCAGTCAGACACGTAACATAAAATCTCTGGCTTAGTTCAGGCTGATATAACAAAGCCCCACAGCTTGGGTGGCTTATACACAAAAAAAATTGATTTCTCACCATTCTAGAGGCTGGATTCTGCGATCAGGGTACCAGCATCGTCTGGCTCCAACGAGGACCCCCCTTCTGGGCTGCAGACTTCTCATTGCTCAGTACCTGGCTCAGTACCTGGCAGGGACAAGAGAGCTCTCTGGGGACCATTTCATTCGGGCCCTATTCCTTTCATAAAGTTTCTACTGTCATGATGTGCTTTCTCTCAAAGACTCTATCTCCCAATACCACCACCTTAGGAGTTAGGATTTCAACATATGAATTTGGGGGTGGGGGGAAAGGGGATGGACCCTCACATTCAATCCATTGAAACCTCCCAATGCCAAACTGAGGTAGACACATGGTGCTGGCCATAACGTGATGCTCAGCAAATAGCGGTAGAATGATCACATCACGGAACACTGATAGCTGGTACCTCTGAAGCACTCACCATGTACCTGGCACTATTCTGGTAGCTTTATGCACATTAGCTCATCCCAGGACAACAAGAGAGACGCGTGACAAAGCTGGACAAATTGGTGGCTTGGAACAATGGAAATGTACTCTCTCATAAATCTGGAAGCCAGAAGTTCAAAATCAAGGTAGTTCCTTCTGGAGGAGAAGAGCCATGCCTTTCTCTGACCTTCTGTGGCTCTGGATGTCCTTGGATCCCAGATGGATGGCTAGATGTCCTACTCCAATCTCCATCTCCATTTTTATGTGGTTCCCCCTCGGCTTGTGTTTCAAATCTCCCTCTTCTTTCTCTTAAAAGGACACCAGTGGAGTTCCCTTGGTGACTCAGTGGTTAATGAATCTGACTAGGAACCATGAGGTTGCAGGTTCGATCCCTGGCCTTGCTCAGTGGGTGAAGGATCCAGCGTTGCCGTGGCTCTGTGGTGTAGGCTGGTGGCTACAGCTCCGATTAGACTCCCAGCCTGGGAACCTCCACGTGCCACGGGAGCAGCCCTAGAAAAGACAAAAAAAAAAAAAAAAAGACACCAGTCATTGGATTCAGAGACCACCCTAAAGCTAATAGGATCACATTTTGAGATCCTTAACTTAATTATACCTACAAAGACCACAAATCAGGCCACATTGAATCTAAGAAAGAAAGAAAAAAAAAAGATGCAAATGGACTTATCTGCAGAATAGAAACAGACTCACAGACTTTGAAAACCAACTTGTGGTTACCAAAGGGGACAGGTTGAGGTCGGAGGGATGGACGGGGGGTTTGGGACTGGCATATGCACCCTGAGGTATAGGGGATGATTTGGCCAATAGGGACCTGAGGTACAGCACAGGGAACTCTACCCAATACTCTGTAATCATCTGTGTGGGAACCTGAAAAAGAATGGATGTGCGTACATGTACAATGGAACCACTTGGTTATACAGCAGAAATGATCACAATCTTATAAATCAAACAGACTGTGATAAAAGTTAAAAAAAAAAAAATCCAGTCACATTCACAGGTATTGGAAGACACAGTTTAGCTCCCTATAGTGTTTGACAGAAGAAATGAAAAGCACTGGGAAACCCTGGAAAAGTTGAAGGGGAAGGTCACTTGAGAGAATCTTCCGTGTGATGGGACAATGTAATTTTCAGTCTCCACTACTAAACGATGAATGTCTTGAAAGCATAGACCCTTTTTTTAAATGTCCCTAAGGCTTGGCATATTTGCCGGATGATGCTTAGTAAATATTTGCTGATGTGAGCTCTTGTCTGCTTCAGCTGCCACAACAAGATACCGTAGGCAGGATGGCTTAAGCAACAGAAATTTATTTTCTTACAGGTCTGGAAGCTGGAAGTCTGAGATCAGGTGCCAGCAGCCATCAGGTTCAGGTGAGGGCTGTCTGCCTGACTTGCATGTGGCTGCTTTCTCACATGGTTGGGCTGGGAGGAAGAGAGAGAGAGAACTCGAGAACTCAATCCATTCCTTTTGTCTCTCTTTCTCGTTTTTTATGGCTGCACCCGTAGTACATGGAGGTTCCCCGGCCAGGGATTCAATCCAAGCTGCAGCCATGACCGACACCATAGCTGTGCCAATGCCAGCTCCTTTAACTCCCTGCACCGGACCAAGGATGGCACTTGCCCCTCTGCAGCAACCTGCGTTGCTGCACCTGGATCCTTCATCCACTGCACCGCAGCAGGAATGCCCGCCTCCTATCTCTTTATAAGGGCAAACTAATCCCAATATGTGGGTCCCCTTCTCATCAGAACCTGATTATCTCCCACAGACCCCACCTCAATATATGAATGTGGAGGGGACACAGATATTGAGTCCATGGCAAGTTCATATTCAGTTGAGAGCCAGCAGTTCTTTAAGACGCGTTCTCTGCCAGTTGGTATAAAATTTTCTGCAAGTGAGAATACGTCCTTTATGTTAGATCTGGGATGAACACATTGTTACCAAACTGGACTGTTCTTTCTGGTATTCACACAAACTCCCCTGCCTCCACCCTTCTTAAGATCGTCTATAATATGTAACCATACAGGTTTAAAAGAAAGAAGCATGCAAACACCGAGCCAGCATCAGATGCCCATGTGGAAAGTTGTATGCAGATTCCAGCATTTGTCATCAGGGTTGGCTGTAAACCACTGCAGATTATAAGCCTATTTCCTCATGGCTGGGCTCTGGGATTTGTGCTATGTCTCTGCAATATACCTCCTTCCTTTTACCATCTTTGTCCTTTGCTAAGGCAGACCTCCTTTTATTTTTTAATTTTTCTTTTTACAGCCACATTTGCTGCATATGGAAGTTTCCAGGCGAAGGGTCGAATTGGAGCTGCAGCTGCAGGCCTATGCCACAGCCACAGCAACACCAGGTCCAAGCTGCATCTGTGACCTATGCTGCAGCTTGCAGCAATGCTGGATTCCTAACCCACTGAGTGAGGCCAGGGATTGAACCGGCATCCCCACTGAGACTGTATCAATCAGGTCCTTAACCCACTGAGCCACAATGGGAACTCCTTGTAAATGGATTTTTAGGCCACATGGATCAGTTCTGCGATTTTCCAGAATAACTAATAGTTTTCATTTTCTTTTTCTTTCTTTTTTTTTTTTTTGTTTGTTTTTTGTTTCTTTGTTTGTTTTGTCTTTTTAGGGTCGCACCTGGGGCATATGGAGGTTCCCAGGCTAGGGGTCTAATTGGAGCTGTAGCTGCCAGCCTACACCACAGCCACAGCAATGTGGGACCCTAGCTACGTCTGTGACCTACACCACAGCTCACGACAACACCGGATCCTCAACCCACTGAGCAAGACCAGGGATCGAACCTACAACTTCATGTTCCTAGTCAGATTCATTAACCCCTGAGCCACGATGGGAACTCTTATTTTTCTTTATTTACTTTCTTTTTATGGCTATACCCTTGGCAAATGGAAGTTCCGGGCCAGGGCAACACCGGATTCGAGCTGTATCTGTGACCTACACCACAGCTTTCGCCATGCCAGATTCTTAACCCAACGAGTGAGGCCAGGGATCGAACCCACATCCTCACAGAGACAATGCCGAGTTCTTAAGCCACTGAGCCACAGTGGGAACTCCATAGTTCTACATGCTGCTTTTTCACAGCAGTCCACTAAATCAGAGATGATTATATTTGGATGTTTATATGTTTATTATCTGCCTGCCTCCTCCAAAATATAAGTTATTTGGGGAAGATGGGATCTGTCTTGTTTATTGTCGAATCTCTCTTGCCTAGTACATAATAAGACCTCAATAATAGATAACTGACGAAAGGACCCACTTAATCTTCTCTAACACATAGAAGAGAAAAAGGAAGTTAAATATGGTGAGTGACATGGCTGAGACACAGAGAGAAGGCCTTTCAAAGGAGGTGGCATTTGGGTGGCATTATACGGTGACTTACCATAAATAGTTATTTGGTCTTAGTCTGTGGTTCCTGGCTCACAGCAGCCCAAACCTTAGGAATTTCCCTGTGTTGAGAGTGATAACGGTGTCTCTTGTTATGTTAATGAGGTGGCTTCTGGACCACGCTTAAGGTTGGGGTCTGGTTGCCAGGGAAACCAAACAGGAGGTTAGAGGCTTGGAATTTGCAGTCTCACCCCCAAAGCTCCAGGAAGGGGAAAGAGGCTGGAAAATGTGTTCAACCATCAATGGCCAATGATTTACTCAATCATGCCTATGCAATGAAGCTGCCGTAAAAACCCAAGAGGACTGGGTCCAGAGAGCTTCCGGGTTGGATGGACATTTGGGGAGAGTGGCCTGTCTGGAGAGGACAGGGAAGCTCCTCGTCCCTTCCCGATACTTGGCGCTGTGCATCTCTTCTGTCTGGCTGTGCCTGAGTTATAGCCTCTGGAATAAACCGATGATCTAATAGACAACGCTTTCTCTGAGGTCTGTGAGCCACTAATTGAACAGAGGAGAGGGTTGTAGGAGCCCAAGATTTATTGTTGGTCAGAAGCACAGGTACAAACTTGGGCTTTCGACTGGCATCTGAAAGTTGGGGAGAGGGTAGGACGGAGCCTTTTCCCTGTGGAGTCTGCCACCATATCTGGGTAGAGAGTATTGGAATTGGCTTGTAGGACATTCAGTTGATGTCCATAGCATGGCTTGTTGAGATATTCGAGGAGGTCCCCCACCCTTGGAATTTAGGGGGCAGAACACCAAAGAGGTGGAGTCCTGAAAACGGTGGAGGCCTCCAGAGGATGCCGTGGGGAACAGAGTTCTGAGCAGAAGGAACAGCAAATGCAAACATCCCTCGAAGAGAGACCAGTTTAGCCTTTTCAAGGAACGAAGAGGAAACCAGTCTAACAAGGCAGACAAAGGAGTAGCATTGACAAGTGGGTGAGACAAGGTCAGAGAGGCAGGTGGATAATACAGGGCCTCTAGGAACTGAGGAGCTGGGGAGCTGCTGCTATTGGTTTGCAGTCGGCCGCTGTGTAGGGCTTGGAGCTGGTAGCAGTTGGGAGAGGCTTTATTTCTGCTTGAGAAGCCTTAGAGTCAGTGAATCTGAGCTGGTTATTTAAATTCCACCTGGCACTAGTTTGGTGCTGAGATATGCCCTCCAATTAAAGATCACTGCATGTACTACAAAAGCCACCAACAGGGAAGTGACAGAGAAACAATTTGCAGGAGGCACTTTCAGTCACCTTAGTTCCAGATGCAGGAAAGGATGCTCTGAAAAACCTTTGCATTTAAAGTCACAGTGTCTGCTCTGGAGTTCTCACTGTGGCTCTGTGGCTTAGGAATCCGACATAGCATCTGTGAGGATGTGGGTTCGATTTCTGGCCTCGCTCGGTGGGTTAAGGATCCGCCGTTGCCTAAAGCTGCAGCACAGGTCACAGACACGTCTTGACTCTGGTGTTGCTGTGGCTGTGGCGTAGGCTGACAACCTGCGTGAGAAGTTTATCTGGTTTATTTGCCATGAACACCTGTGGCAATAGTCTGGCCCAAATGGGAAGCAGGCTCCTGGGAGCCTCAGATCTGGCTGGCTGGCCAGCTTGGGTAGCAACCCAATAATCTCACAGGTTAAGAGGCTCTATGAGGATAACTCATGCAATGTCCTTAGCAGTGGAACCATTTGCTGAGTGTTCACGCATCATAATAACAACAGCAGCAATAATAATAGCCACCACCGCCACCACCCCATTTGAATCCCTTTTTCTCTCCATTTCTGCATGAACTTGAAGACTTTCTAACTTTCCAAGCAGGTACTCAAGAGCTAAGTGATCAAATGCAACGCCTTGGACAAACTTCAATGGAAGAGATCCGAAAGGCAAGATCAGAGCGCCCTCACGCCCTGGACCAGCCCTCGGAAGCAAAGAGGCTGCCTGGTCCTTGTGATGAAAAAACTCTGCCACCGTTGCTGCCCAGCCTGCAGGAGAGCAGTACCCTATCCCAGCTCCCATTTCAGAGATAACACCTCAGAAGCCCCCAGTTTATTTACAGCAAGAGTTCAGCTGCTGGTCTTCTCGGAATGTAAGTGAATTTCGAAACACTTTAAATTCAGGATAAAGCAGTGAAATGGGAAAACCTTTACACTCCAATAAGACATCATTACTGGCAAGCATATTGCACTTTCAGTATCAGACTGAAAACCATCGGTGCATGAAAGGGAATGAGGGCATCTGGGTGGGCATCAGGCAGCTTGATAGATAGGACCCTGCTGGCGAGGAATGAGCTCTGGGGGATTCCTAATGCAGCCCCCCCCCCACCCCGCCCTCCTTTCTGGACTTTTAAAAGTTTCCAAAGATGGCACAGCTTCCAGCTCACATCCTGGACAGCGTGTGGGGGTGGGGAGCGTAAATCCTGTTTGCTTCTGTGTGGTTATTCTAGGGTGGGTTCTGTTGTATCAGTAGAGGGGGGCAAGGGGGCAGGTTAGGCAGGGATCATTAGCATTTAGATTGCACAACTAAGAAGCTGATAAGTGGAAAGAATGGGTTGCTCTGATGCATAAGAGCGGAGACCAAGATCAGACATCGCAAGTCCCTGAAATTGATCAACGGCTCCTAAATGGACATCTCAACTACGGACCACAGAAGGGAGAGAGCGAGTGGAAAGGAGGGAGGTAGAGAGGAAGGAAGAAGGAAATCAGAGCAGGACAAAAGGAGGAAGGAAAAACAGGGAAAGAAAGGAAGAGAGGAAGAAAAGAAAAAGTGAAGGAACTCAGTTGAGAAGGAAGAGAAAGGGATGGCAGTGACAGAGGGAGGTATATTGATTGAGGAGGCCAAGCAAGAATTAGACGTTCTGTGCTTCATTCTGTGACTGCATTTATGAATAAGGAACTGGAGCACAGAGAAGTTCAAGTTCTTTATGGTCATATGGCAGACACAAATCCCATGCCCTTTTCCGCCCCAACATGCCACTGGCACTTCCCCAGTTCTCCCTAAGCCAAATGTTCAAGGGTACCTGCTCCTTCAAGGCTGTTAAGAATAGCAGGAATGGAGTTCTTGCCGTGGCTCAGTGGAAACGAATCCGACTAGTATCTATGAGGATGCAGGCTTGATCCCTGGCCTTGCTCAGTGGGTCAGGGATCCGGTGTTGCTGTGAGCTGTGATGTAGGTCACAGACTCCATTCAGATCCTGTGGTTGCTGTGGCTGTGGTATAGGCTGGCCACTGTAGCTCTGATTCGACCCCTAGCCTGGGAACGTCTATATGCCGCAGGTGCAGCCCTAAACAGCAAAAAAAAAAAAAAAAAAAAGAATAGCCGGAATGTCTAGCATCACTAATTTTCTGCTCCAAGTCAGATGCTATGCTCGATACTTTAAAATAGTGTCTCATTTAATTACATTCAAAGACACTATCCCCATTTTACAGATGAGGACACAGAGGTTCTGAGAAGCCTGAACCCCCGGAATGGCATTGCTACTCACTTAGGAGCTATGTAGGGAACCAGGATTTTTTTTTTTAATTATTAGGGAAGAGTTGATTTCCAATGCTCTATCAATTTCTGCTGTACAGCAAAGTACCCAGTCATACACATATATACATTCTTCTCATATTTTCTTCCATCATGTTCTACCACAAGTGATTGGATATAGTTCCCTGTACTATACAGCAGGACCCCACTGCTTATCCATTCTAAAGGAAATAGTGTGCATCTACTAAGCCCCAACTCACCTGCACCATCTTCATTCAGAACCATTAACCTCTGTTCTAGTTACGACTCAGCTATTAACTTGAGTGACCAAGGGCCTTCCATCTTTATAAGCTGTGGTGGGCTGAATAATGGGCTCTCCAAAGATGTCCTTGTCTGAATCTCTGAAACCAAAGTGGACTTTGCAGATGTCATTAATTTTGGGTTTTGAGATGGGAGGATTTTCCAGGATTACTGGGGCTGGGGGTGGGGGGTGCGGAGGGGCAAAAGAATCCAAAAAGTCCTTATAAAGGAAAGAGGGAGGTGGGAGGGTTAGGGCTAGGATCAGAATCTGAGACATCTGAAGATGCTGTGCTATTGACTTTGAGGATAGAAGAGAGACCATGAATGAAGGAATGCTAGTGGTCTCTACAAGTCAGAAAGGGCAAGAAACAGACTTTCTTCTAGAGCCTCGGAAGGAAGGCGGCCCTGCTGACACTTTGATTTTAGCCCAGTGAGATTCATTTCAAACTTCTTTTGTGTTGTTTTAAGCCCCTCTGAGTATGGCGATTTGTTACAGCAGCAGGGAGAAACTAATACAGAGACTCTGTTTCCTTAGCTGTCAAGTGGGAATTATAATCTTGGACATGCCTAGTCAGTGTGGCTTTGATGAAGATACAATGTCTTGGGTTCTCGGGTTGGCAGTAAATACCATGTCCACTAGGACACCCCACATGGACTATGGTACCCAAAGTAGCTTTGCCCTGCCCAAGGGAGGCTGTCATCAGGCTTGTCCCCTTTTGGTCTACATGCCTTCAGACCTCCATTCTACCTGCTCCAAAAAATAACTAGCTAATCTCCTGGGCTCCGTGAAGAACAAAGTCGAACATAGAAGAAAGCAGAGACTGAAGATGGAGAGAGACTGAGTCCTGATGACATTGTTTGAGCCCCTGGATCCAGCTATGCCTGAAGCCAACATACTCTTGAACTTTTCATTTGTGCAAGCTAAGAAAATCTCATTTTTGCTTCAACTGGCTTGAGTTGAGTTACTGTCATATATAACTTAAAACATTTTGGACATCTACTGTGTATCAGCCCCAGTAGCACAAACCTATGCTGCAACAGTCCTATTCAGGGGGATTACTCCCTTTAATAGATGAAAAAAAAAAAAAAAACGAGGCACAGATTGGTTAAGCAACTTGCCCAAGTGCAATAACAAAGTAAAAAAAAGTGAGTCACATTGGAATTCATAACTAAGTTTCATTCTAAAGTCTTTGCTCTTTCCCCAGCACCAGTTTTTAACTTTCACTTAACTTGAACACAACTTGGGGGGCCATAAAGTCACATTGAAAGTGCTATTTCTCTCAGATCTTTACTCTCCCACTAAAAAGAATAGATCACAGTTGTTGTTAAGTCGTAGGATGGAGCCTCTTAAAATCACCACTGAAAATCTTATTAAGTTTTCTGTTCCGAATGTAATGCTTGGTAGTAAAAAGATAGAGGCTCTTTGTGAAACAGTTTGTATCAGAAAACACGTCGTAAAAGCTGTGGGCTGCCACGTAGTTGCCAAAGGAGTCCTTTTACTTAAATTCAAATAACATCTAGACACTTAAATTCTTCTGTTAGGAAGGAGTTTTTGTTTGTTTGTTTATTTATTTGTTATAACATAGTAGGGAAGCTTGAAAGTTGCAGCTAGAAAGGTAGGAAATATCAACATATAATTCTCTCCTCCCACCTCCCCTCTTAAAGTGGTTTCTGTGTGGTCTGATCAACTGGGTTTTTTGTTGTTGGTTGAATCCCGAACTTGAGTGGGTACGAAGAAGACCTTCTGTTCTGTCCCTCTGATCTAGAGGTCACAAACTCAAAATATGTTGATGAGTAAAGAGCCGGGGTTGTATTCTGTTTTCAAATAGAATGATCTTCTTTCTCTCTCTCTCTTTTTTTTTTTTTTTTTTGGTCTTTTTTGTCTCTTTAGGGCCACACCTGTGGCATATGGAGGTTCCCAGGCTAGGAGTCCAATTGGAGTTGTTGCCGCTGGCCTACACCACAGCCACAGCAACTCGGGATCCGAGCTGCATCTGTGATGCAGCTCATGGCAACACCAGATCCTTAACCCACTGAGTGAGGACAGGGATCGAACCCACATTCTCATGGATGCTAGTTGGGTTGGTTAACCGCTGAGCCATGACGGGAATTCCTTTTCCTTTTTTTAATCTTCAAACATGGAAGGTGATTGTTTGCGTCCCAAGTGAAATATGGGGTCTTGACACAGGAAGTGTCTTCTCTCTGCGTTCCATTTCTCATCTTTTATTTTTTCCTTTTTAGGGCCACACCTGAGGCATATGGAAGTTCTCAGGCTAGGGTTTGAATCAGAGCTGTAGCAGCCAGCCTACACCACAGCCACAGCAATGACAAATCCGAGCCACATCTGCAACCTACACCACAGCTCAAGGCAACGCCAGATCCTTAACCTACTGAGCGAGGCCAGGGATTGAACCTGCATCCACATGGATACTAGTCAGATTCCACATCGCTGAGCCATGATGGATACTCCTCCTTTTCTCATCTTTAAGGAGAACTGGAATAAGCATGGATGGAACCAAGCCTTGGGGATGAAGGGACAATGGGAGGTAAATGGTGGGAATGAGACAGAATGGAGAGTTGGTGGGTCTGGGTGACCAGGGATGCAGACTCATTCTTTTAGAAATGTGGCAAAGGTGAGCCAGAAGATTTGGAAGTCGGCGTGAAAGGCACCAATTTTTCAGTGGTACCTAGAATTATTCTTAAAATTGTATTGGCCTGACCAAAACACTCTGGGTAGCTGACTACAGCCTTGGTTTGGGGCATTTGGTATAGAGAGGAGAACTGAATAAAGCCAAGAAAGGCCTGATGGATTTTCATTTTAAAAGCAACAGAGTGAGGGAGTTCCCATTGTGGCTCAGTGTAACCAACCCAACTGTTTTCCATGGGGATACAGGTTCGATCCCTGGCCTCACTCAGCGGTTTAAGGATCTGGCTTTTCTATGGCTGTGGTTGTGGGCCGTCAGCTATGGCTCTGATTCAACCTCTAGGCTGGGAACTTCCATATGCTGCGGGTGTGGCCCTAAAAAAGCTGAAAGAAAGAAAGGAAGAAAGGAGGGAAGGAAGGAAGGAGGGAAGGAAGGAAGGAAGGAAGGAAGGAAGGAAGGAAGGAAGGAAGGAAGGAAGGAAAGAAAGAAAGAAAGAAAGAAAGAAAGAAAGAAAGGAAGAAAGAAAGAAAGAAAGAAAAGAAAGAAAGAAGAAGAAAGAAGGAAAGGAAAGGAAAGGAAAGAAAAGAAAAGAAAAGAAAAGGAAACAGAATGAATTTCTGTTGTGGCTCAGCAGGCCAAGAACCCAACATAATGTCCATGAGGATATGGGTTCCATCACGGGCCTCACTCAGAGGATTAAGGATCTGGCATTGCCACAAGGTGTGCTATAGGTCGTAGATGCAGCTCAGATCCCACATTGTGGCTGGGGCATAGGTGCCTCAGCTGCAACTCTGATTCGACCCCTAACCTGGGAACTTCCATATGCCATGGGTGTGGCATTGTGGGGGAAAAAAAAAAAAAAAAGGAACAGAGCTACTTCCATACTTCCATGAGAAAAAAGATGGAAGAAGGAATGGGGGTGGGGGTGGGGAGGATAGCAATGGGGAAGTTTTGGGGAGACCAGATGAGAAATTATAGGTACCAGCCACTCTTATGTCATGTGACCTCTTAGGAGAAAGATGGAGACGGGATTTTAAGAGGCTGCTCTTTATATCCAGCAATGAAATTCCCTTTGCTGCTCCTCTGGAAGAATGCAGCATCTATTTAAATGGCTTTTTTGGACATAGGTTGAAAGTTTGTTTTGGCTGCATCACATAGGGGCTGGGTGGCCTTGAACCCAGCATGTCACTCAACTTTCTGTGCCCCAGTTTCATCATTTGTAAGATGGGACTTGCTCCTGAGGACATCTTCTTCATGAAGATAATGTTGCCAAATCACTTGGCAGAGACTGACCCTTACAAAATTCTCAATAGATGTTAGCTATTATTATGTATTATCTCATTTACCTTGGATAAATTACCTAAACTCTCAGAATTCCTCTTTCCTTATATTTCTTTTCCTTCTTCTCCTCCTCCTTCTTCTTTTCTTCTTCTTCTCTTCCTCCTCCTTCTCCTCCTCCTTCTTCTTCCTCTTTTTTCTTTTCTCTCTCTTTTTTTTTTTTTTTTGTTTTTAGACCTGCACCAGCAGCATGTATACGTTCCCAGGCTAGGGGTTGAAACTAAGTTACAGCTGCTGGCCTACACCACAGCCACAGCCACAGCAATAGGATCTGAGCTGCATCTGAGACCTATACCACAGCTCACGGCAACACCAGATCCTTAACCCACTGAGCAATGAGGCCAGGGATCGAACCTGGATCCTCATGGATACAAGTCAGGTTTATTCCCGCTGTGCCACAGTGGAACTCCTTTCCTTACATTTCAATGGGATATTCAAAAATATCTACCCTTTGGGGAGGATTATTAAATAGCTTGGCAGTTCCCCCCTTATATGTGGTTTCATTCTTCTGTGGCTTCAGTCACCCACAGGAAACTGTGGTCTGAAAATTACTAAATGGAAATTCCAGAAATAAAGCATTTGTAAGTTTCCTTTTCTCTTTTTCTTTCTTTTATGGCCATACCTGGGACATGTGGAAGTTCTCGGGCCAAGGACTGAATCTGAACCATAGCTGTAACCTATGCTGCAACTGTGACCTATGCTGCAACTGGGACCTATGCTGCAACTGTGACCTGTGCTGCAGCTGTGACCTATGCTGTAACTGTGACCTATCCTGCAACTGGGACCTATGCCTTAACTGGGATCTATGCGGCAGCTGTGGCAAAGCCAGGTTCTTAATCCACTGCACCAGACAAGAGTTTAAACGCTCACCTCCACAGCAACCTGAGCTGCTGCCATCAGATCCTTAACCCACTGCGCCACCACAAGAACTCCCAGATTTCTAAGTTTTAAATTGTCTGCTGTTCTGAGTAGCATGTTGAAATCTCACACTGCCCTCTCTGTCCCACGTGGGACAGGAATCAACCCTTCGTCTAGTTTATCCTGCCCGTTAGACCCTTAATAGCCATCTCTGTTATCAGATGGACCATCCCAGTATCACAGTCCTTGTCTTCACAGTTCAGACCCTTGGGTATAGCTTTTAGTACTATCCATCACTCCAGGCATCCAGTGGGAAAGAATCCCCAGTAGGGGGCAGTACTGTACATAAAGGCTTTAACACTGCACCCCGCACATTGTAGACACTCAATCCATTGCTCCCATGTACCCGAATCTCCTCTCTCTTCCATCTCTCTTCTTCCTCTACTCTCCTCCCCATATTCCTTCTTCCAGAAAAGCTCTGCTGAAGGCTACTTGCAAATACATTCAGAAAGGCGGGCCAGGAGCCCATCATGCCGCTGAGAGACCATGGTTGGAGGTTTTATTTCAAAGGATGGGGAGCTGTAGGAGGTCCTTCTATGACAAGAAGGTCTTCAACAATTTTGAGAGGAGGGGCAAAAAGATAAGAAGCTTTGAAAATAGTCAAGCAGCTTTATAGGTGGGAAATGATGAGAACTTAACTAAGGCAGTAGGGGTGCGTGGGCAAGGAGGGGAAGAATCCGATCAGGGAAGTGAGGAGGCAGATCAATAAAGCAGGGCCACAGACTCAATATGAGCTCAAGAGAGAGAGGAGTGAAGAATGAAGATGAGGTTCCACCTCAGACAACCAAGAGATTGTGTTGCCCTTAACAGAAGTCTGCCGGGTGGAGGGATGGGTTGGATGGACAGAGATGATATATCTCGACTGGGACAGGTCTTGAGGCACATGCAAGCCTAAACAGCTAACAGGCAGCTAGAAGAATGAGGACTGAGGTTCCATGAGGGCTGACCCTGTCTGTCTTGTTGTAGGTGCGGTGGTTATGGCAGAGCCTGGCATGGTATAGACGGTCAAGAAAGACTTTCTGAATGAATGAATGAAGGGCCAGAATTCACGCAAGAAACTGAGCCTGGAAGTGAGTGTTTTGGAGTCTCTTTGCCTAGATCCATTAGCTGGAAATGCAATTTAACAGAGCAGCCCAAGCAGAGAGCAGACAGGCAGAGAGGAAAAGAGGTCCAAGGAGAGAGCTAAGCATGGGGAAGATGTTGACAAGCGCCAGTAGGTCTTTACCAACGTTGATAAGAGAGGAAAGAAGAGTCAGCAAGGTGAACATACACCAGAGAGATCTATCAGAAAGTGGGTCTTCTATTCTGAGGCTGAGAACCATTACATCAGCCTTCCGAGAAGCTACAGCTTGGAATCCTAGAAGGACGAGGGCCCGCTGGCACCTGAACAAGAAAAGAGTTGCAGAAAAAGCAACAGCGAAAACCTCCAGATTTGTTAAATCCTGCTTGAGGCAAAAGAAATTCCAGCAGATTCCAGGAAACTGTCAAGAGGAGGAATTGCCCTCACCAAGATAGCGCAACAACCACATCCCAGGAGGGCCAAGACACCTTGCTGGGGTGTCACTGAGCAGGACTCGCTGTGGCCAAAAACCAGACTGCCAGCAAGTATTGATCCCCCATTGTCTCACTTTGTCCCTCCCAGCAATTCCAAAGATCTGCCCCTTCCTCTTGCAAGTCTAAGCTGCCTGCCACAAAGGGAAAGTATTTTCTCACTCAGCAATTATGATCCTTGTTAGTACTGTTCAGTCTTTGATTTTGCTCATAATTTAGCTATCTCCTTGCTCTCGTTCCCGGGTAACTCCCAAGTTATTGCCAAGTAAAAGGTACATGGTCCCAAAAGAGTAGGACTTGAAATTGATCTTTGAAGAACAATAGTGTTATTTCTTTTTAATTGTTATGGATGCTTTCATGGGTCCCTAGAAGGGAGGAAATATCATTGCTAGTTCTGTTGGAAGAGAGGGAGAGACATCGAAAATATTTGATTCCAAAGACTTTCATGTCTTATGTCATCCATGTTCCAGGTCCCAGTATGAGAACTTCATAAATGTTTGGTCGAGTAATTTCATGCAATCAGAGGGCATTCACTCACAGACATCGCTTATGGTGGGTACAATACAAGGATTTCAAACGCCAAGGTCAAACACTGTTCTCCCAGCCATGTGCTCTATCTCCCGGAGCGAAGTCATCCTTCTCTCCAAGCCAAGCACTCAAAGTCATTGTTGACATGCCTTCTATGTCTTCATTTAATTGCTTACCAAGCTATTGGATCTTACTCTACAAAAAGATCTGCCCTTTCAGACTTGCCCTCACCCCTGTACATCTTTTGTCACTGCCTTGTTTTAGAGTTTATCCCCTGAAACTAGAAAGCTTTACTGTAATAATTGTCTCTCTCCCGGTTCTATCCGGGAGGACTTTGTTTAGTCCCTGTACCCTATATGTCTGCTAATTATCTTTGTCAAATAACATTAGTTTGTTACTCTTAATATAAAGACCTCCTGGAGAACAGACTTATGGTTGCCAAGGGGGAGGGGGTTGGGGGAAGGTTGGGATGGGAGGGTGGGGTTAGCAGATGGAAGCTATTATACATGGAGGGGATAAACAAAAAGATGCTACTGTATATTTAATGTCCTATGATAAACCATAATAGAAAAGAATATTTCTAAAAGAGAATATATATATATATATATATATATATATATATATATATATATATATATATACTTTGCTGTATAGCGGAAATTAACGCAACATTGTAAATCAACTACCCTTAAATAAAAAAAATCAAATTTAAAAGAAACCCCCTGGAAATCCAATTTTTTCCAGAATAAACTCTAAACTCCCTACAGAACTTTCTAGCCTTACTCCTGGCTGTGTCTCCCATTTCAGCCTGTGTCCCAGCCACTCTGAGCTGCTCCTTGCTCCTTGAATGCATCTGATTTTAGGATGCTTGGGTACCATTCCTTTCCCCAGAATCCCTTTTCTCCTTTTGCTGGCAGAGCAATTTATTTTCTGTAATCCCCTTGCCGGCCCTTCATGGGTCTCAAAATGTGGTCCACTCCCCCTA
This sequence comes from Sus scrofa, assembly GCF_054392235.1. Classification (NCBI taxonomy): domain Eukaryota; kingdom Metazoa; phylum Chordata; class Mammalia; order Artiodactyla; family Suidae; genus Sus; species Sus scrofa. Next base: position 21,062,518 of record NC_139385.1, read on the forward strand.
CCACCCTCTGCTTATATCCCAAGTATGGAGGCAATAAAGCCACCATACATTGTCCTTTCTGGAGGACAGAGGGCATCCTTTGTCCCCTGCAAGAGAAGACACAGTCCTCCAAGAGAGTCAGTTTTATTTCCACCATTTATTTCCTGAAATGTCCCCAGAGTGGAAGGAACAAACAGTATCATATCCATTTGAAACGTGGAAGGAGGAAAATTCCATTGTGGCTCAGCGGGTTATGAACCCAACTAGTATCCATGAGCATGTGGGTTCCATCCCTGGCCTCGCTCAGTGGATTAAGGATCCAGCATTGCTATGAGCTGTGGTGTAGGTCGAAGGCATGGCTCAGACCCTGCGTTGCAGTGGCTGTGGCATAGGCTGGCAGCTACAGCTCTGATTCAACTCCTAGCCTGGGACCTTCCATATGCTGCAGGCACGGACCTTAAAAGCAAAACAATAAAATAAAAATGAAATATGGAAGGAGACAGTCTCAAACAAGGGTTGTCACAGCAAGGCAAGAAAGTAGCACAGACTTCCTCTCTGATTCTGCACCTCCTTGGACAAGCAACCCCACGAGGCACCAGGTAGTACTCAAGAGCTCTTCTAACCCCCAAATTTCAAGGGAAAAAACCCTCAGCTCTCAGCTGGAGCCCAGGACCACCTGCTCTCTCCTACCAGCCACTGGGACAGGGGGTGCCTTCTAGAAAATGGTACTGGGTGATGTAGGCACTGTCCCGGAGAAACGAAGCTCAAAATGAAATGCACACAACCACACGACTCCATTTTTATTACTGGGAAAAAAATACATGAAAGTGAGAAAATAAGCCAGCAATGCAGAAGGATAGCCAATGAAAATGACATCTATCTCTCAACCCTTGTGCCCCAGGCAGTCTTTTACCTCCTAAAATGATGCCACCTTATATCAGAATAAGCGAGGGCACACTTTTGAAGTGAATGGAAACACAGTAAAAACACTAATCAATACCTCACTCTTCTCACTTAAAATATACATTGGAGGAGTTCCTGCTGTGGCACAGTGGGTTCAGAATCGGACTGCCATGGCTCAGGTCACTGCAGAGGCTTGGGTTTGATCCCTGGCCCGGCTCAGTGGGTTAAAGGATCTGGTGTTGCCGCAGCTGTGGTGTAGGTCACAGCGGCAGCTCAGATTCAATCCCTGGCCCCGGAACTTCCATATGCTGTGGGTGCAGCCATAAAATTCAGTGACTAAAATATAGAATAAAATAAAATATACTTTGGAGATGATTCTAAATGGTTCTACACGAGCCACAGACATCTAAGTCCTTTCACGGCTGCACCATATTCAACTGGGTGGCTGGGTCTTATTCATCCAGCTTCCATATTGAGAGGCCCTTAGATTGTTTCCAGGCTCTAGCTATTAAAAGGGTTGCCACAAATAGGGCATGCATATGTCATGGTGCACACAGGCCAATATTTGTGACAAATTCACAAACGGGAAGATGGTTCACAAAAGATATGAAAGTATAAACCTAACAACAACAACGAAAATGAAGGTCCTTCTGTGGATGGTGGACCCCTGGAGTTCTGAGCTGCTCCACACAGCTCTGTCGGGCATTAGTGGGGAGCAACTGACTCCAGACACAGCAGCCAGCAGGACATGGTCCTGCAATACATGTCAAAAAACTGCTCTGGGTGAAAGGTCTTTGGGTGCTCTAGCGCCTTCAGACGTGTGGTCCATGTGTAAGCATGGCATTCAAGGCCTTTCACAATTTGGGCATTATATAATGAAGTGATTTAGGCCTTATCAACAAGCCACACTCCTACTTAAAAACTTGAAAGCAGGGAGTTCCCTGGTGGCTCAGTGAGTTAAGGATCCTGCATTGTCACTTCCGTGGCGCATGTTCCATCCCTGGCTGGGGAACTTCCACATGCCGTGGGTGCAGCGCCCCCCCCACCCCCCAAAAAAATAATTGAAAGCAGAATATGAGGTGCCAAGATGAACTCAGAGTGTGGCTAACTTACCTTGAGACGTACAGATCTGTTCCCCCCCCCCGCCCCCGCTATTACAGCTTCCTAGCCTGCTCCTAGGTCATTAACCAACCCTTACCTATATCCCATGATAGTCATTAGCCACATCCAAAGAGGCAGAGAAAAGACTTAGTAATTTAAGACCGAGGGCACACCTAGGAGTTCCCACTGTGGCACAGTGGGTTAAGAATCCAACTGCAGCAGCTCAGGTTGCTACAGAGGTTTGGGCTCCATCCCTGGCCCAGCACAGTGGGTTAAAGGATCTGGTGTTGCTACAGCTGTAGCCTGGGTTATGGCTACACCTCGGATTCAATCTGTAGCCCAGGAATGGAACTTCCATTTGCATGGGTGTGGCCCCCAAAAAGGACCTAAAGGACACACTCAATTAGGAATAAAGATGTAGATATGGAATTACAAACCTACATAGCCACCACCCACCACACACACACATACACACACACACAGCAGGTGTTAGGACCAGGCTAAGTGGACAGCTCACGTCCCATCCAAAGGGAATTGCCATTATTCAGCTCAGCTCCACTTCCACTTCCTGATGGGACAGTGGGCCTGCTATGACTAGACTTTACCCACTTCCAAGACAAATTAAAAACCCTGATTTGTACATAAATCTTCCCAATTTTATAGGATTCAAAAATAACATTTTAAAATGTTTAATTTTAAACATTTTAATCCTAGGCAAGCTGGACCAAATGACTGACTTAAGTCCATTCAGGTCCACGAGCCCTCAGATCTCTCTGCTCTGTTTCCCCTTCTTCAAAAAAGTTCATCCCAATGCTTAGCGTCCATGCTTCCAACCTAAGGAATAGAAATACCCAAAGTTCTGCAACGTAGAGCTGAAACAGAGGCTGGAAAGCAAACCCACTTTTGTTGAAAGGGCTGTTTAGGACTCTCTGAGCCTGTGCTCCAGCTGTCAGAATGAGGCTCACGCATTAAGCATTCTGAGGACCTCTCAAGACAACTTCTAATTAAGAGCTAAATTATATATGACCAGCTGGCGAATTAAGTGTGTTGGGCCATATAACAATGAGCAGTCGGATCAGCTTAAGAGAGCTGCGTTTCTCCATTATTAACCTTAAAGCTGTTTTGTGATCCAAGCCTTCTTGACACTGTGCCAGTCCTCAGGGGGTGTTCTTTCCTTGATCCTTTGCAATGAGTCGTGTGCTCCTTCCTAAAGTACCTCAGAGGAAGAGCAGAAAATCCGGGGGCTGCTCATACCCATCCTTTCATTCCCCCTTTGAGTGGGATGTGCAAATTTGCTTCTCCTTGGAACAGCCTCTTGTACATATGGCATGTTCTTGGAGGAGAAGTGCCTGCATCTCAGGGAACTCACTCGGGGCAAAGTTGGCACTAGCATATGGACTTCTGTATCAGAACCAGAACAGGGGGACACGGGACTTCGGGTCACCCCAAATCTGGCTACCATTGTGCTTGGACAGGAAAAACAAGGATGGATTTAGAAGCATGGGACTCTGATTTTTCTGTTACTGTGCTGAAATGTGAAACACTGGGAGAGATTTGACGTTTGCCATATTTGTTATGTAAACCTTGCTGGGAAATTAAAAAGCCTCTCTCCATATACCCCACTCTAGTGGCTGCCCGGCACCCCTTCAATTGTCTCTTGATATCATCACCCTGATTTCCTTTTGGAAAATGATTTCTTCCCTGCTGGCTCTAGGCTTAGGGAACCTTTTCCCAGATGCTCTATCTTACCCTAGTCAAAGAGCGCAAACATTGTCATGTCTTCACTGGTTGATTTCACAAATCCTCACTGAGCATCTCGTTTGTTTCAAGCACTGGCCTTGGTGCTGAAACCATACACTGATAGTTAATAGTGCAGTCTCACTTCTGACTTTATGGAGCTTCCTCTGGCCTAAGCGGGGCTAATCGTCTGGCTCCTTATAAGGAATTAAGATCTTATAGAGAATGACAAAATAACTAGGAATGTTGGGACTCATCTAGTGCAGCTTGTCACCCTTGTGAGACACAGGGGGATTTTCTGATTCTTGGACCCAGAATCTCTTACATTTCTATTCACAGGGACTTCTGGGTGTTTACCTTAAATCCATATCCCATTTCCCAACCTTGTCATCAATACCATGGGTATCCAATATATTTCTGATAAGACCCTTTTGATTTTGTTTACTCATGTCAATTTTTATTGTTTATAAGAAAAGATCTTCCGTTAGCATTGGAGCTACTTCTTAGCATGTCTGGTCACTAAATTGCCTTGGGTGCCTCATCATGTCAAAACCTGGAGTGTTTTGTTTTTTTTTTTTTAAATCAGTTTGGTAAAAAAAATAAAACAATTAGTTGAAATTAACTGAATCCATGCTGTAGAAAACCTGAAATTTGACACTGCCTTTCTCTCTCCATCGTACTTCTCTCTCTTCCCTCCTAGAAATCAAGAGTATTGAAAGCACATTTTTAATGATAACTGATACTGATGCCGTCCTTAGCATTGGTGGCTAGGAATATGCATGCCCTAGTTCTTGCCTATCTTGGTTTCTTCCACATTTTAATTCACCCACTTCTCCATCCCTTAGTGACTAGCAGAGCTCACTGTTTGGAGCCTGCTTATACATGCTACTTAGTAAGTGTTTTGTATCCGTGCAATTATCCTAATGGCTTATCTTTCAGACTGTCTGCACGGTGTGGCTTCAAGTGAGTTTGGTAAGGAGTGTGAATCTGTGAGATGTGCCACAAATGCAGCCTATGGCTTTCTAAGCTGAACTCCTGCATGGCAGCATTAAAGATACATTGTTTAGGTTCTTTTCAGAGTCTAAACCGATAATGCAAACAAATAAATATAGAACGACATAAGGCAATAGAAGGTGATGGGAGCCTATGAATCGGAGAGCCTTGCCTATGGGACAAGACACCATTCGGCTGTTGCCATGCAGACATGTGGGCCCAGGATGACCAGTTTTTCAAGAGTTTTGAAATGTGGATTTGTGGGTAGAATCTACCAATTTTCGAGTATTGGTAATTAACTAAATGGAATTAATGCTTAGCCTAGGCACTGTCAGTTTCTGTCTCTGGCTCTCATCTGTGCAATGCATCTCGTAACGTACCAGCTTGCTGTGCTTCTGGATACTTTCAGTTTCATGTTTTGGTTCCTCCTTCTTCACCTGCCTTGTCTGGAATGGATAGCCTTCTTTCCGAGCACTTGTTTAAAGGTGGCACTCTAGGAATTACCCCGGGTTCTGATCCTCAGGTACCCTTGACTTCATTCCAGGCCTGGGGATGGCTGCCCAAGCCTTCCAGCCTCCAGCCTGTCCTTGAATGCTCTCCATGACAGGGAATTTACTACCACCCATCAGCCAATTCCATCACATGAAGCCATATTATGTAATGGAAAGCATGTGGCTATAGGAGTAAAATCAACAGGAGTTCATTCCAGCTTGGTTACTTAGCCTCTGCAAGCCACAGTTTCATGTGTTAAACAAATACTCATTTGGGGGAATTAAATGTAATGACATTGACCAGCATATTGTCCCTGTCACATAGGAAGTAAGAGGGTCAGAGTGGTGGTTTCCATCCTTTATTTCCTCTCCATTTGTCTTGGGAATGCTCTCCTTTTTTTTTTTTTTTTTTTTTTTTTTTGTCTTTTTGCCTTTTTCTTGAGCTGCTCCTATGGCACATGGAGGTTCCCAGGCTAGGGGTCGAATCGGAGCTGTAGCCTCTGGCCTACACCAGAGCCACAGCAACACAGGATCCGAGCCGCATCTGCGACCCACACCACAGCTCACGGCTATGCCGGATCCTTCACCCACTGAGCAAGGCCAGGGATCAAGCCCGCAACCTCATGGTTCCTAGTCGGATTCGTTAACCACTGAGCCACAATGGGAACTCCCCGGGGAATGCTCTCCTGAATAAAGGTCAACTCTTACTTTCACACTGAGATCTTTCAAAATGAAAACCATGTAGTGCCATTTGCAGCAACGTGGATGGACCTAGAGATTATCCTACCAGGTGGAGTACATCAAAGACAGACGTCATTATGCTATCTCAGGTGGAATCTAATACAAATGATACAAAGATTCTTCATAAAACAGAAACACCCAGATTTTAAAATCCATCTTATGGTTACCATGGGTGGAAATGTTGGGATGGCAGGGGGTGGGGGGAGAATTAGGAGCCTGGGGATAACATTCACTACTGTATAAAATAGATGATTAATGAGAACTTACTATAAAGCACAGGAAAATCTACCTAACAGTCTGTGATTACCTAGATGGGGAAATAGAATGGATGTACTGGACTAATTCACTTTGCTGTTCACTGGAAACGAATACCACATTGTAAGTCAACTATACTCCAATATAATTTTACAAAGAAGAAGAAACTGTGTTATGTGTTCTTTTTTCCAGACTCAGTGCAACTGGTCATTTCAAGTGTGGAGGGACCCCGTATGGACACTAACCCTAGTCACTCCTGGGATTCAGGCCACATGAGGAGGTGGGTTGGCACTAGTGACAGAGAGGACCTTCTGGAAGCCCGTCTGGGGTACTGAGGATCCACCTGGCGAAGGGATCATTTTAAGAAGAGGGTTTCTGGAGCTCCCATTGTGCTCAGCAGTAACAAACCTGACTAGGAACCATGAGGATGAGGGTTCGATCCCTGGCCTTGCTCAGTGGGTTAAGGATTCGGCGTGGCTGTGAGCTGTGGTGTAGGGTGCAGATGCAGCTCGATCCCACATTGCTGTGGCTGTGGTGTAGGCTGGCAGCTGCAGCTCCAATTCAACCCCTAGCTTGGGAACTTCCATATGCTCCAGGTGTGGCCCTAAAAAAAACAAAAAAGGTCTTTCCCAGCACAGCATGTGGGCTTTGCAGTCCCTGATGCAGCACCTGCCTAAGACACACCTGCCTCTCTAAGGAGAAGGCAGGGCTTCAAGAAATGAGTGAAAGGAGAGCAAAAGGGGAGTTGCCATTGTGGCTCAGTGTGTTAGAATCCAACTAGTAACCGTGAGGATGTGGGTTTGATCCCTGGCCTCCCTCGGTGGGTCAAAGATCTGGCATTGCCGCCAGCTGTAGCATGGGCCACAGATGCGGCTCAGATCCCATGTGGCCGTGGCTGTGGTGTAGGCTGGCTGCTGCAGCTTGGATTCGACCCCTCGCCTAGGAACTTCTATCTGCCGCAGGTGCACATGGAAAAAAAGTAGGAGAGGAAGAAGCAGAGGAAAGGGAAGGAGAAGGAGGAGGAGGCGGAGGAGAAAAGGAAAGTAGCTGTCTTGACTTGGCAAAAATGGGCACTCGGAGCAGGATGGCTTGGAAGCTCATGGGACAAACTGACTGTGAGGATGAGAGAGAGTCTACTCCCCAACACAGGCTTTGCTCCCCACCCCCATTCCCAGCGGACAGACCCCTCTCGGGATGAAAGGGACACCGACTCTGTGATGCTTCCCACGTGAGACCTGTAATAATTGCTGTTTTTCGGTGTGACGGTACGTGACTTAGAGCGTCTGGGAGTTGACAATCAAGTAATGAACCATTGATGAGGGAAATGAACCTGATGACAGCTGAGGCTGGAGACTACGTACGGATAAGCCTTTTCCTGCGAAACGTTATCACCTGGGACTCTTTGATCATCGCTAATAATTATCACCACCTTTATTGAGATGTTACTCTGTGCAGGAAACACTTTATATGGATTAGTCCCTGTAAAGTGTCACAGCAGCTCTAGGAGAAAAGCGTTAGTCCTGTTCTGATTTACAGATGAGGAATCAGGACAGGTGGAAAACAACGCACTCCCACCAAGTGTTGGGAAATGGGGCTTCGGGCACACTCACCAGCTAGAGCGTTTAAGAGATGCTTGCAGAGAAGTGTCAGGGCAAACGCAGTGCCCTGAGCTCTGCTTGTCTTTGGGGAGGGTCGATGTTCAGGCTGGAAGCACGTGGGCAAGGATTCCACTGATTCCCCTGCGTGTCCATGGTAATAGGGTCCCTGCCTTCCAGACATAAATGCACATGACATAAATGCACATGAATGCACATAAATGCACATGAATCAGCTGAGGATCTTGTAAAAAAAATGCAGATTCTGGAGTTCCCTGGTGGCTCATGGGTTAAGGATCCAGCGTTGTCACTGCGATGGTTCTGGTGACTGCTGTGGCATAGGTTCAATCCCTGGTCCGGGAACGTCCCTGTGCCAGGGAAGCAGCTGAAAAAAAAAAAAATGCAGATTCTGATTTGCTTGGTCTGGGATGGGGCCCAAGATTCTGCACTTCTTACAATCCCCCAAGAGGTGCCAAGGCTGGGAGATGCCAAGGCTGGGAGTCCACAGATCACATTATATGTAGCAAGGATCTAGGAAACTATATAACTATGCAACGGTTCTTTTGATTAAAGAACAGATCTTGGGGAGTTCCCGTCGTGGCTCAGTGGTTAACAAATCCGACTAGGAGCCATGAGGTTGCGGGTTCGATCCCTGGCCTTGCTCAGTGGGTGAAGGATCCAGTGTTGCCATGAGCTGTGCTGTAGGTCGCAGACACGGCTTGGATGCTGCGTTACTGTGGCTCTGGTATAGGCCAGCAGCTATGGCTGCGATTAGACCCCTAGCCTGGGAATCTCCATATGCCACAGAAGTGGCCCTAGAAATGGCAAAAAGACAAAAAAATAATAATAATAATAATAAAGAAAGAAAGAAAAATAAAGAACAGATCTTGGCGTTCCCCTTGTGGCTCAGTGGGCTAAGGACCTGATGTAGCCTCTGTGATGATGTGAGTTCGATCCCCGCCCTCGCTCACTGTGTTAAAGATCCAACGTTGCCGCAAGCTGTGGCATAGGTCACAGATGCAGCTCAGATCTGGTGTTGCCATGGCTGTGGTGTAGGCCGGCAGCTGCAGCTCCGATTCACCTCCTAGCCTGGGAACTTCTATATGCCACAGGTGTGGCTGTAAAAAGAAAAGAGAGAGGAAGAAAGAAGCAAAGAAAGAAAGAAGGGAAGGAAGGAAGAACAGATCTTGCGGAGAAGGAGTAGCCCAGCTCTGGTCTCAACTTCCTCTATCACTGAACTAATTCAGAGTCACTGAACCAACATGTTGGTTTATTTTATTTTTTATTTTATTTATTTATTTTTTTGTCTCTTTGCCATTTCTTGGGCCGCTCCTGCGGCATATGGAGGTTCCCAGGCTAGGGGTCGAATCGGAGCTGTAGCCACCGGCCTACACCAGAGCCACAGCAACAAGGGATCCGAGCCACGTCTGCAACCTACCGCACAGCTCACAGCAATGCTGGATCCTTCACCCACTGAGCAAGGCCAGGGATCGAACCTACCACCTCATGGTTCCTAGTTGGATTTGTTAACCACTGAGCCACAAGGGGAACTCTTGTTGCTCTATTATGCAGAGGGGACAGTAGTAAGGAAAGGAGACCCCACTGCCATCCACGTGTGTCTCTCCTTAGTTCTTCCAATGAAACTATAATGCTTTGCTAGTATACAACCAGAAACCTTGCATATTAAAGGCAGCAAAAGCACAACACTAATAAAATTAATTTTTAACATCAATTGAATGTGATGGTAATATGTTTAATATTGTGGTAAATCAGCACCCATTAAGTGAACAGGATATAAATCTCTTTAGCCAAGTTTCTTTTCCTTTTAGCAACGTCTCTCCAATTTTTAGTATGAACTAACTGCAAAACTTATTTTTGTACAGCTCCCTGTGATGTTATTTGGCCTTCGCTTGGTACAATAGCATCCTTTGTCTATTAGGCTCACCTCTCATTTTGCATTAGCCTGTGACAATGAGAGTCATATGTTATTGCTTTCACGATGACAAATCAAAATTTTTATTTAATAATAACACTGGAAGCTGAAGTCTCCTTTCATGAAAGTATCTTTCAATTGCAAAAGAGAATCTTTTTCTTCCTGTTAAAATAACTCTAGAAGAATAGAAGAACCAGACAATGCAAAATTATGTGTCATCTTGTTTGTTAATTTTTTTTTTTTTTGTCTTTTCTAGGGCTGCACCCTGGGCATATGGGAGTCCCTAGGCTAGGGGTCTAATCGGAGCTGTAGCCACTGGCCTACACCAGAGCCACAGCAACTCGGGATCCGAGCCGCGTCTGCGACACACACCACAGCTCATGGCAACACTGGATCCTTAACCCACTAAGCAAGCTCAGGGATCGAACCCACAACCTCATGGTTCCTAGTCGGATTCATTAACCCCTGAGCCAAGACAGGAACTCCTTGTTTGTTAATTTTTCAAAACTATTTTTTAAAACTTTTATTTTTCTTCCATCAAAGCTGTGTATTTTTACTTCCTAATAGAGAAGATAGCTATGATATCAATTCTGCTTCTGTCTCTACGTCCCAGCTTCTCAGGAAGTGTTGCTTCTATAGTGTTGAGTTTACAGGGCTTTTTTTTTTTTGTTCTATAATGGTAATTAGTCCTCTGGGCTTTATCAGTAGGTTGAGTCTGAAAATTGAAAATCAATTGTGATTTCATTACTATGACTGTTCAAACGTGGTTCGCTACACAGCCGTTTCTTTCTATGATTAAATGTTCCTTTGCCTATGACTTTGTGCCTGGAGTTCAATTTTTTTAGAACTAATTACTTTAGACATATTTTAACTTTTGTTCAACTTCTACAAATTTAGCATTCTAGCACGCCCTTCTGTTTCTTTGAAGAGTCCCTCCTGGGCCTTAACTCTCTTATAATGATTTTATTCTACTACTCTATTTATTGATACTTAGCTAGGTATTGAATCCTGCATTGAAATGGTTTTCCTTTTGAAAGTCAAAAATACCTAATGTCTAGAGTTGCTGATGGGTTGTATGATGTTGGCTTTTTCTTTTCTTTCTTTCTTTTTCTTTTTATGACTGCACCTGCAGCCTATGGATGTTTCCAGGCTAGGGGTCTGGTCAAAGCTGCAGCTGAGACCCATGCCATAGCTGCAGCCACTCCGCATCTGAGCCGCATCTGCGACCTACACTGCAGCTTGCAGCAACGCCGGATCCTTAACCTGCTGAGCCAGGCCAGGGATCAAACCTGCATCCTCACAGAAACAATGTTGGGTCCTTAACCCACGGAGTCACAACAGGAGCCCCAACCTTTTATTTTCATTTTGAATTTTTTGCCCTCTATTTTGCTTTTCGGGTTTCCCTGTTATCCTAGATGTTCTGACATTTTGGAATAATGTGCTACATGTGGTTTTCATTTTTGTTTTTTGTCTTTTTTGCTTTTTCTAGGGCTGCTCCCTCGGCATATGGAGCTTCCCAGGCTAGGGGTCGAATCAGAGCTGTAGCCGCCGGCCTACACCAGAGCAACGCGGGATCCGAGCTGCATCTTCAACCTACACCACAGCTCACAGCGATGCTGGATTCTTGACCCACAGAACAAGGCCAGGGGTCGAACCTACAACCTCATGGTTCCTAGTCGGATTCGTTAACCACTGAGCCATGACAGGAACTCCTATTTTTGTTTTAATTCACTTTGCTCACACTCAGTGTACATTTTCATGGTTCCTAGTTGTTTTTGTTTTGTTTTTTGTTTTTAATCTTTTAAAGGCTGCACCCATGGCATGTGGAGCTTGCCAGGCTAGGGGTCTAATCGGAGCTACAGCTGCCAGCCTACACCATAGCCACAGCAACTCGAGATCCTTAACCCACTGAGAGAGGCCAGGGATCGAACCCATAACCTCATGGTTCCTAGTCAGATTCGTGTCGGCTGTGCCACGATGGGAACTCCTAAATGTACGTTTTCAATCGAACATTAAGTCCTTCAGTTCTGGAAGACGGTCCCCATTACTTCCTCAACACTTTCCCCCGTCTTTTGTCTCTCGGTCAGAGGTTCAGTGCTCCTGCATTAACCCTTTGGGTTTCTTTCTCACATGCCTCACCTCTTTGTTTTCCTCTTCTACTTCTGAGAGACTTCCCAGACCTAATTTTCCAATGTTTCTGTTGCATTCTTTTTGATTCTGACAAATACATCTCTACTATCTAGGAGAGCATTTCTTGGTGTGTGTTTCTTTCATTTTCACTGCTGTCCTATTCTTGTTTTAATATCTTCTCAAATCTCTCCGAGGACACACATTGGAATTTGGGGAAGTTCCCCCTTGCTCGTTGCATGACTTCTGCCCCCTCAAGCATGATATTGTGTCTCTATTTCTTTGAGGTCTCTCTCCCACATTGGAGGGTCTTTCATTTGAAGACCTTTGACTGTTCCTGCTCAAGAAGAAGTCCCTTATACCAGATAATGGACTGGCTCATTTTGCCATTTGCTCTAAGTGAGCCCAGTTTGGGGAAACAAATAAACAAGTACCTGGTGAGCCCCTGAATGATAAAATGCAAAGGAAATTTCTCGGAAGCTTTCCAGTTTCTTTGGAAGAGAATACTCCTTTAAAAACGAAGTATTGGCAGAGTTCCCATCATGGCTCAGTGGTTAACGAATCCGACTAGGAACCATGAGGTTGTGGGTTCGATCTCTGGCCTTGCTCAGTGGGTTAGGGATCCGGCGTTGCTGTGAGCTGCGGTGTAGGTTGTAGACACGGCTCAGATCCCATGTTGCTGTGGCTCTGGTGGAGGCCGGCGGCTACAGCTCTGATTCAACCCCTAGCCTGGGAACCTCCATATGCCGTGGGAGTGGCCCAAGAAATGGCCAAAAAAAAAAAAAAAAAAGAAAAAGAAATAAATAAATTAAAAAAAATTTTTTAAGTGTTGGAATACAAGCCTGGCTTCCAAGAATTATGCCTTCCAGAACAAAGTGGGTTTGATTGTTTCATATATGACTCTTGATTAATGACCTTGTTTTCTACTCTACAATTGTAATCCTTATACCCTCTTTTATACCAGGTATTTCATAGTGCTAAGACCTTTAAATACATGGAAGGACACAGCGGGTCCCTCTTCATTTGAATCTCCTTCCTGTACATACGCTAGGCTGTGGCCTCCTTGGTTCTGCTTCACCAGGTTTCCATTCTTCATATCTTATCCATCTTCCAGAAATTTGATGAGATCTTTCTTCCGATGGCTCCATTTTTATCACCTTATCATTGAGTATTTAGAAATTATTTTCATTCCTATACTATCATTTTGTTGAAATAATAGAAGAGAGAGGGGGTAAACTCATGCGGTGAAATAGTCAACCTCAATCAGAAGTCATTATTAATATTTTTTTTTGTCATTTTAGGGCCACATTCACGGTATATGGAAGTTCTTGGGCTAGGGGTCTAATCAAAGCTGCAGCTGCTGGCCTACGCCTCAGCCACAGCAACATGAGATCTGAATCACATCTGCAACCTACACCACAGCTCACAGCAATGTGGGATTCTTCACCCACTGAATGAGGCCAGGGATCAAACCTGCATCTTCATGGATACTAGTCAGGTTCATTACCACTGAGCCATGATGGGAACTCCCATTACTAATACTTTGGCATCAGAAATGCCAATCTCCTGAGAGCCTGCTCTGCTTACCTAGACCTTTAAAGCCAAATGCTGCCTTTCATTGGCACCAGTGATGACTCAATGCCAATGAAATTACAAACAACACGCAAAGAAGTATTTGACCGTAAGGAAATGTGTTAAATAATATGGTATTCCCTGAAAGTAACAGAAGACCTCAGCTCAATCTGTTTAAACAATAAGGAAATGTATTATTTCTTTTATCATTAAGTCAGGGGAGCCAGGACCAACAGTAAGTTTCCAGTTTTAAGATGTCATTAACTGCTCTTCTCTACATGTGGATTCACGTTAGCTTCCATCATGGTCACAAGATGACTTCCTGTGTGTACACAGGTGACTTCCTGCATGACACGGATACTCCTTTCACATACAAAAGATGACTTCGTGCATGTACACAGATGGCCTCCTGCATGGACAGAAGATGGCTTCCTGCATGGTCACTAGAGGCAATTAGGGAAACTGGTTTCTCATTTTTATATCCTGTGAATGGGGTGGGGAATACCTTTTGCCAATCACAAAATTAAAAAAGAAATCATCCTGGCAATCTCTTTTTTTTTTTTTTTTTTTTTTGGTCTTTTTGATTTTTCTAGGGCCACTTCCCGTGGCATGTGGAGGTTTCCAGGCTAGGGGTCCAATCGGAGCTATAGCCTCCAGACTACACCACAGCCACAGCAACACCAGATCCGGGCCACATCTGTGACCCACACCACAGCTCATGGCAACACTGGATCCCCAACTCACTGAGCAAGGCCAGGGATCGAACCTGCAACCTCATGGTTCCCAATCGGATTCATTAACCACTGCACCATGACGGGAACTCCCATCCTGGCAATCTTAAGCTTGCCCCATATTTTTAAGTCACCAAAGAATACTGCTTTACTTAAACTGAGTTTCTGCAACAAATATTTGCAAGAGAAATAGGATTGCCATGATTTTCATAAAGAAACTAGAATCCAGGAGTTCCTGTCATGGCTCAGTGGGTTAAGAACCCGACTAGTATCCATGAGGTTATGGGTTCGATCCCTGGCCTTGCTCAGTGGATTAAGGATCTGGCATTGCCTGTGAGCTGTGGTGTAAGTTGCGAACAGGGCTTGGATCCCCCGTTGCCCTGGCTGTGGTATAGGCCGGCAGCTGCAGCTCCAATTCAACCCCTAGCCTAGAAACTTCCATATGCCGCAGGTGTGGCCCTAAAAAGACAAAAAAGAAAAGAAAAGAAAAGGAAAGGAAATCAGAATCCAACCCAAGAACACAGGCTGAGGCATGGGCATACCTAAAGAAAAGATGGTGCTTTGAGAAAGATGATTGGGAGTTCCCTGGTGGCCTCGTGGTTGAAGGGTTGTCACCGCTATGGCTCAGGTAGCTTCTGTGGCGTGGGTTTGATCCAAGATGGCTTGGGAATTTATGCATGCCATGAGGGCAGTCAAAAAAAAAGATGACTAAGAAATAAGATACAGGATATGTAAACCATAGGGTCCACCACTGGTGGGTGATCCAGGACATGCTTATGTTTTAACTATTACGTATGCCAACATGGCAACGTACCATTCCAATGTCCTCATGAGAACGCTCAGGCACCTGACAGCACATTTACAAAATGCCTCACCTCAATAGACCACACTGTTTCTCCAGATGCCGACCTTCACATCAATCATCCTCTCTGTGCTTCCTACAGAGAGTAAGCTCAACTGAATGTGCCCTCTGAGATGAAAGTTGCCTGGAAGATCTTACTTGCCAATCTCAAGAGGAGAGTCCCTAGCGAAGCTTTTGAGTCAGCTTTATGGGTGGCAAAGCCATGATGCTGTCCCGACCCCAGCGACGTTTGAAAAAGGATGACCGTTATCTCCATTCGCCTTTCCTTTCTGCTGCCAAACTTCAATCTACGGCCCATGAGCAGTTTGTTTTTTTTTTTTTTTTTTTTTGGTCTTTTCATCTTTTTAGGGCTGTACCCATGACATATGGAGGTTCCCAGGCTATGGGTCAAATCAGAACTGTAGCCACCGGCCTACACCACAGTCACAGCAACGCAGGATGCGAGGCATGTCTGCGACCTACAGCACAGCTCACGGCAACACCAGATCTTTAACCCACTGATTGAGGCCAGGGATCAAACCCACAACCTCATGGCTCTTAGGTGGATTCACTTCCACTGCGCCATGATGGGAACGAGCAGGCTCAGTTCTTGATCACGCTATCTGCCTCCACCTCCCACGTTAATACTGTGTGTGCATGTAGCTCATCTTCAATGCATGACACCAGTGTCAACTGTGCCAGGCTCATCCAGGCAACATTGAAGTTCAAGTAAAATAGAAACTTGCAGAGCAAGTGCATGTTATCTTACCTAGGCTCAAGACTATCTTAGACTTCGAAGGTCCAAATTTTGTTGGTAAAAGCAGAAAACAGAGCAGGTCAAATTCGAGTCATTCTGCTTTTACTCGTGGATTTATTCCTCACACGTTCCTGAATGTCAGCTCCGAGGAAGCAGCTGGATGAGCCCCTTACGGAGACTTGGATGTGGTCCACTCTGTGTGCCTTAAACAAAGTTCCCCAGGATGCAGGCTGCTGAGATGGAGATCAGTTAGAGGTGCTCTTGGAACAAACACCTGTAAAGCAGTGAGGGAAGCAAAACTGATAAAAGGAAGAAATTAAAGAGCAATGCAGCTGCAGCAAAAGCCTGAGCTCATCCCACAGGGAGCTCTGAATGATGGGGCGCGAGGGGAGAGGGGTGGCCTTTTATTATTATCCTGAATTGAATCAGGGAAGTCAGGTCTCTATGCCTTCATTTGACTGGTCACTGGAATGTCACGGCTCCTGAGGAAAGGCTGTAATTTTGGGCAAGGCAGCTGAAACAATTCCTGCAGAGTGACCCAGCTGTGAGCAGTCAGCAGTCACTATGCCCAGAAGCTGAGGAATGAGTGCTTTGGTTCTAAGGGGAATCTGGACAGTTCAGGACTGCCTCCACGGGGAGGGGAGTTACAAACGTATAGCTTGACTTCTGGGCAAGGGAGAATTATAAGGTACACTTCTCAAAGCCCCATGCCTATTGCAAAGACATGGCAGCAAATGACCAAATATAAAAAGTAATTTGTTTGGCATTAGCAGATGCAAACTATTGCATATAGAATGGATAAGCAACCAGGTCCTACTGCAGAGTACAGGGAACTATACTTCATATCCTGTGATGAACCATAATGGAAAGAATATTAAAAGAAATGTGTATATATACATATATGTGTATAGCTGATTGCTTTGCTGTACAGTAGAAATTAACACCGCATGGTACATCAACTGGACTTCAATTTTAAAAAGTAATTAGTGAAGGGGCACAGTCATATAAGATATAAAAGACATAAATTATAAATATATGTTCATGGAGTTCCCACTGTGGCTCAGCAGTAACAAATCTGACTAGTATCCGTGAGGAGGTGGGTTTGATCCTTGGCCTCACTTAGTGGGTTAAGGATCCAATGGTGCTGTGAGCTGTGGTGTAGGTCGCAGATGCAGCTGGGATCTAGCATTGCTGTGGCTGTGGTGCAGGGCGGCAGCTACAGCTCCAGTTCGACCCCTAGCCTGGGAACTTCCATATGCCCCGCAGGTGAGGCCCTAAAAAAAAAAAGTTATATATATATATATAAAATATAATGTTCTTATATTTGACACATTCTTCTTTTTTCTTCATGGTCACAGGATGGGTCTTTAGGGCAATAAGATTATGTTCTGTAGTCATTAGAGCAACAAGTGTCCTTATTTGTATCCTGTGAGAGTGACCGAGAAAAAAATAACCTCTCCTTTAACCACAAAATAAAAGTCCTATGCTCCAGTCTGTGTTCCACCAATTCCCAAACAGCCAAGGTAATTACCAGTAGATGAGAAGCCAAAGGTGGTTAAAGGGGTTCCTGAAGCCGTCAAAAGGCAGCCAGGAGTTTGGCTCCTGCAAGAAAAATGGAGACTAAACATTCCCCACGACAGAAAGGGACAAGAGCCAAGATTGCTGTTGGAGCTCAGGAGCTAGACTGTCTTTTCCCACCTCTGAAAGAAAGCTGAAAAAGCTGAGATTTACTAGAATGAGATAGTGAGGCAGGCAGGAGGGAGAAAACACCGTCTCTCTCCTAAACTTGGACGAGCCGCCCAGTGGCTCAGTAGCTCCATCTGCGTTAGTCCAATATTATCAACAATTGCTTTAATCCAGCAAGAGACAGTTGGGTTCTGGACCTGGGGTCTTTGAAGAGCCAGCTGCCAAACTGCTAAATAGGGAGGAGAGAGCACAGAGAAAAAGAGGGAGGGAAAAAAGGTTTTCACCGAAGAGGAGACAACGATACAAACTAATAACATCTTCAGGGATATCTAATGTTAAGGAGGAAATCCTATAGAATCCACAAGGAAGACTCAGCAGTGAGTGATCATTAATGAAAATAACAATAATGAACATAAGAGAATAATCTGACGTTAACATGAAAATGATTTTGCTCCAGAGGGTGATGTCAGCATCATAGCGGCATAGGACGTCTCTCATTTTCATCCCCCTTTCCCCCCAGTCATCAACAAAGATTAAACATCCATCCATGGACAAAAGTACCTTTAGGGAGCCATGGGATCCAGCACCATATGCTAAAGGACCTGAGAGGAGCCCACCGCTACCCACCCGTTCCAGATAATAGGCTAGTAGACCTTGGTCTTGGCTGTGGACCCTGCTTTGCCCATGAACGGGCTCCAGCCCCTCTCAGACACAGCCTGTGAGCCCCTCGAAACACTGTCTTAGGTAATCGCCCGCCGATGAGACAGGCTTTGCAGAAGTCTGGGTTTCAAGGGGAGAGGGTCCAGTACCTTGTTGAGGGGAAGAACATGTGAATTTGAATTATATACATATAAAACACACACACATATATTCAAATATATAAAATAATTTGAATATATAAGATATGTGAAATTATATATAGATTATATGTAATATATATGAATTTGAATACATTATATATGATATATGTGAAATATTATTCATCCATGAGAAGGCAGTAAATTCTGTCATTTGCAAACAACTTGGATATTTGGATGGACTTTGAGGGCATTATGCTAAGTGAAATAAGTCCAACAGAGAAAGACAAATACTGCATGAGATCACTTACATGCAGAATATAAAAAAGCTGAACTCAGAGACACAGAGGGCAGAGTTGTGGTTACCAGGAGCTGGGAAGGGATTGGGGGTGGGGGGAGGTTGGGGAGACATTGATTGAAGGGTACAAATTCTAGTTATAAAATGAATAGATTCTTGGGATCTAATATGCAACATATTGATTATAGTTAATGGTACTGTGTTATATACTTGAAAGTTGCTAAAGAAGTAAATCATAAAGTTCTTACCACAAAAAAGAAATGGAAATTATAGGATGAGATGGAGCTGTTAGCTAAAACTCTAGCGGTAATCATTTTGCAAATATGTAAGCTATCAAATCAACACACTGTACACCGTAAATTTACACAAATTTATGTCAATTGTATGTCTATAAAGCCAGGAAAAGTGCAGATCTAATTATTAATTAATGTTCCAATTCTTTGAAAGAAAAAAAGGAAGAAATAACAAATAGCATTACTTAAAAAAACACCCAGAAGTTATAAGAAGATACAACTGATTATAAAATGTATATTAAAAAGTGTCTCCTAGAAATGTTGGAAATGAAAAATACGATCCTCAAAATTTTTAAATCAGTAGATGATATAAACTAGACTGGATACAATTAGCAAGAATTGGTGAATTGAAAGTACTACAGAGAATGCAATAAAATGTAGAGAGAGAAAATTATTTTTCCATTGAACAATAATTAAGAAACATAAAGAATAAATTGATAGTCTCCAAAATATGTCTAATAGAAAACTTTAAAATATAGAATAAAGTGAGCTGCAGAGTAGGAATATTTAAAAAGATAATGGCTGGGAATTTTCCAGATTTGCTGAAAGATGCACCCAAATCTAGATAGTATAAACGAAAATGAATGCACATTCAGACATATCCTAAGGAAAGTTAGGAACATGAAGGAAAAATGATCTTTAAGTTACCAGACGGGAAACATATGACCCATAAAGAAATGAAAATTACCTTGTCAGCAGACTTTTCATCCACAACCATTAATGCCTGAGGCAATGGGATAATATATCTTCACAGGGCTGAGGGAACTAGCCATAGCCTATACTTTCATATCTGGCTAAATGTAAAGGAAAAACACAAAGGCATTTCCAAATATATGATAAAGAATCTTCCAGAAAACAGAAGGACCCATTAAGGACGTTTCTCTACTCCTAGATGATATGCCCACTGGATTTCAGCCACACTGTGGGCCAGTAAATTCTGTTGTGTCTTTTGCTAATCCTATTTATTATTGAACTGAACGATGAGATTGAGATTGTCCTGTCTCTCTTACCATTCATATCAGGTGTGTGGGAAGGGCAAAGAAGGAGGAAATATGTTATCAGCTTAGCTCCCAGTTCTCTGGATAAAGAAGGGCTACCCCCAAAGAGCTTCATCTACATATGAAGGTACAGATAATGGGGTTATGGACTTTGAGCTTGATGCCTGCTTGGAGAGACTTTGAAGGTTTTAAAAGGGGATGAGTATATTTCACCCTTGAATCATTGGGACCAGAAGGCAGACTGTGATAGACTGTTCACTAATGGATCCAAATAAATCATGCCTTCTCTTAAAAAAAAAATATATATATATATATATAATATATAATATGTGTGTATATGTATATAGATATATATAACCTATAGGTCCTTCTAGCCACCCACAGAAAGAAATATCAAAAAACATAATTCAGGAAGAAAGAGATAATCTTTGAGCTGAGTCAGGCAGTCAGTAAACAAACATTTATTGAGTGTCTATTACACATCAGATGCTGGGTTTGCCACTGTAGGTGCATGATCCCTGCCCTGTAGAGTTTGTCATCTAGCTCTAAATGACTGAGTTGAAGAGTATCTCAGGCAGAAGGAATGGAAGATACAAAGCTATATGAGCATGAAAGCCCATGAGATGGTACAAGGATAAGTAATCAGGAGTTGAGGTCAAATGGCTCATGGTTGAAAGAGCTGAAACTGAAAAAGATTGATGGAGTCCAGGATGTTCTTATAGGCAACAGGGATCCATTAAGGTCTTTTAAGAGTGATTAAGTCCTGGTAATTTCAGTTTGGCATCAACATGATGGCATGGGTTGTTAAAAATGGGAATATAGAATGTGTGCATCCCCAAATCCTCCTTCCAGGGAGAATAAAGTTAAAACTCTCTATGGAGACATTGAAAAGATGCCAGCCCCTTTCCTGCACATCATTTCACATATCTGAATTTTTCCAGTTCTAGTTATTGATCATCTTTATATTTTGATGCTAGGGGGTCAGAAAGGGAGAGACTGCAAACAGGATAAATCCCAAATGAAATAGCAACAAATTGAAATAAAAAGGGAACCCCCTGACCTTTAGTCAGTTTCGCTTTCTGAAGAAAGACATGCACCATGAATTTGTTTCCCTAGCGACTGTGCAGAAAAATAGAAGATGCAGTATTTGTAATTTTATGGCTATTAGAATGATAAAGTGTCACAGAAAGTGACTGCACTTTAAGACATTATTCTCCTTTATGCACAGACTCTGGGGAGCAGGAAAAGATGGAGGACATCGTCATATGCAGACCTAGCTCATGTGTTTATAAGTCATTTTAGAAAAGTTCTGTGTGACTAGGCAAGAGGCTGGCAGGTCAGCAGTAGCTGTTGGGTCTGCTATGCTCTCAGGAATTACCCCACAAGGTAGCGCCTCAGCAGGTAAATACAAGGTAATGTACCTGATGCTGGAGCTTCTTTTTTGGGCGCTGGAGCAAAAAAAGATGGCAACACACACAATGTAGTAAACACACTCACACAACCATGAGTGCACCTTTTCAGGGATCTACGGGAGCTTTCCAAAGAAAACATGAAGGTCTCAGGAGTGTTTGACACTGTAAATGGTGGGGGAATGGAAATGCTTTGCTTTTGCCCAGGGAAACGAATGGGTTCTATATTCTGAAAATTATAAATTTAGTCACTGCAGCTGAATGGAAGACGTTTGAGGGAAGTATTTTTTATGCAGTTAAAAGTTGGCTTTATAGATCATCCAATCCAACCCTTGGAATCTATATATAGCCTAATTATAGTCACAAAAAAAGGAATGGATATGCCAACTGTAGATGCGCCAGTGGATATGCCAATCGTAGATGGCCTCCAGGATTCCATTTGGCAATAGAAAGCCTTTACTTGTATTCCCAAGGGCAAGGGACCGGAGTAGATTACGTGACCCTTCACCTATCTTAGGCAGTATCGTAGGGAAACCTTATCAGATGAAAGCCTGTCATTAAAAAAAAAAAAGGTCAGAGTTCCCATCATGGCTCAGCAGGTTAAGACCCTGACTAAGTATCCATGAGGATGCGGGTTTGATCCCTGGCCTTGCTCAGTGGGTTCAGGATCTGGCATTGCCATGAGCTGTGGTGTAGGTTGCAGATGAGGCTCAGATCCCATGTTGCTATGGCTGTGGTGTAGGCAGGCAGCTGTAGCTCTGATTTGACCCCTAGCCTGGGAACCTCCATATGCTGCAGGTGTGGCCCTAAAATGAAACAAAACAAAACAAAACAAAAAAACCCAAAAAACTCAACTAGCCTACTCTCTTTATAATCTATATTACCATTGGGTAAGTCTTCCTCACAGTTCAATACACTGACACTGCTAATATTCTCTACTATCCCCTGGTTTATATGCTTCAAAAGCCCCCATTACTTTTGATTTCAAACAAAACCCCTTAGAATAGCAAATATGCCTTCTCTGATTTTTCCCCTACATACATCTTCCTCAGCTTACTCTCTGGACTCATACTTTTACTGCAGCACAAGCATTCTGTGCTTATCATACTAAACCATTCATGCTCTTTAGGACTTGCCACTCTTCCTTATTGTCTGTTTCAGATGGTCCCTGAGTTCACTCAGGGAATAAGGAAGTGTGAATTGTTTTACCCAGTCCTTCCTAACCCATTCTCCCAGACAGAAAAATGAGGGGCTCATTTCTTCCAGACTCTTGAAACCAAGGAGTGTTCAAAGAATCAAGCTGGATCTGCCCTCATCTGCCATCCCCTGTCTAAATGCCAAAGTTTTGCTCCACTGAGATGGTGACGGCTGACAATAGGTGGTACCAGTCAGTAGTGTGGTACTGATTCCTCTTGGTCCATGGCTTCACTAGGGCCGGGCCACTGACTTCAGCAGCTTTATCAAAAAGGAAACCAAAAAGTCAGGTCTAGAGTTGAAATAATAGCTGAACAAGCAAAATGTGCACCACGATTAATAAGTTAAAAACACACAAACACACATGCATACATGCATAAATATTAGCTATGATCAGGATTCTGCCTTCCACCATCCTTTTACTCAATACCTGTTATCCATCCTTGGTCCACATGCTCCAAGTTTGATATATCAGAATATAAATTTACCTCCTAACTGCCTGTTAACTCTGAAGTCAAACACATTAGAAAGAGAAGCCTATTTCTTGTCACGTCAACCATTTTATTTTGATTAATGGAAAAAATTTCAGTAATAAGAAAACAAAGATATACCAGATACACCAAAGTTTGTCTTGTGTGGAGGCTTATGGCCATCTTTTATCATAAGCCATTGGTACAACTTTCCCATTGCCCCTAGAGCTCAGCAGAGTGTCTGAAACAAAGAAGGCCACCAGTTCACACTGGTTTAATTAGGTCATGAGTGTTATCATATGATCTAGCAATCCCACTCCTGGGCATATATCCAGAAAAGATGAAACTTAACTTGAAAAGACACATGCATCCCAATGTTCATAGCAGCACTATTTACAACAGCCAAGACATGAAAACAACATAAGTGCCCATCGACATATGATTGGATAAAGAAAATGTGGTATATACATATATATACATATATAATGGAATATTACTCAGCCATAAAAAAGAACAAAATAATGCCCTTTGCAGAAACATGAATGGAGATTATCATACTGAATGAAGTAAGTCAGGCAAAAAAAGAAAATATATGATATCACTTATATGTGAAATTAAAAAATAATACAAATGAATTTATTTACAAAGCAGAAACAGATTCATAGACATAGAACACATACTTATGGTTACCCAAGGGGGAAGGGTAGGGAGGGATAAATTAGGAGTATAGGATTACTGGATACATGCTAATATATATAACATAGATAACCAACAAGGACTTACTGTACAGCACAGGGAACTATATTCAATTTCTTATAATAACCTATGATGGAAAAGAATCTGAAAAAGAATATATGTTCATTTTGCTATATACCTGAAACAAACACAATATCATAAATCAACTATAGTTTAATTTTTTTTAAAGTCATGAGTGAATATAGGTAGGAAAGTTGAGACTCACAGAGGTTAAGGAACTTATCAAAAGTCATCAGTGGTACCAGGATTGGAATCTATGACAGTCAGATTTAAGCACAGCCATCAAGCATGCAAAAATTGTCTGTTCATAAAACTATACTAAAGTCACAGAAGGCTGACCACTTATTTCACTTCAGCAATGACGGGTCATGTAAGAGTGTTTGAGGTCAGAATTAGATAGTTTTCTCTAGTGAAATATTCAGAGCTAAGAGAGTTTTCTAGTTTGATTATTTTTTCAAGTGTGCTAGGCCTTTTTATCTTTTGGGGAAGAATATAAGGATAAAAAAGCATTCACAGGTTTTTTTCAGCCTAATTGAAATATTCTCTACATCAAATATGTTCAATGTAGTAGAAACTACAGATGTTATTGCTTTAATTTTATAACCCAATTATTCTTTTATTTCTAGTTGTCTTCAGGATAAATTAACTCTTATCAGCTATTCAAATAGGTAATTATCATAAAGCTAAATACCATACAACCTCATAATCCATGTCAATTTATAGACTAAACTGGAGTAAAATCATGCTCTAGAGTTACAGGTAAGGAACTCCAGATTTTTATTATTTCTCAACATTTCATCTCAGAATATCCAGATGAAATTTAACAAGGAGATGATTTCTTTTTGTGAAGAAAAGGATCTAGAATTGGGTTTCTTTTTTATTGTAGCAAAATGAATGCTAAACTTGAGGCAAAAGATAATGAGTTTGGATGGAAGATCTATAATTTATCATCTATGTGACTTTGGTCAAATTATTTTATCCCTTTGAGTTTCAGTTTCCTTCTCTATAACAGAAAGATGAAGCTATTTTATCACTAAGATTTTTTTTTCTATCTATAAAAATCCCATGCCTTTATGCTTCTGATGGTCCTGTCATACTCTGGCCAGGATGTCTTAGGATTCAGAGCCTTATGGTTATAATAGATAATAAGGTCGCGTCTTCGAGAACAAAATTGTATTCATCTGCATCACCTCAGGGCAGGACCATGATTAAGGGGGAAGCAAGAAAGATACTCAATTTGTGCGAAATTTAGGATGACCCCCAATACTCCGTAATCAAAATAAGTATGATTTTAAAACAATATTTTAAAACATCAAAATTAATGCAAAAATCCGCAATGAACAGATAACATTTTCAGTAAAGATAGGAACAATACTCAGAAGAGGTCTGTACTAGTCAGAACAGATTATTTATGTTGCAACTTTTTGAAAATGCTTAATTCCCACATCTCAGAGGTTTAACAGGAAAAAAAAGCATTGATTTATTGTTTCTATTACAAATCCAGTGAAGGTCCACATGGGCTCTTCTTCCCACCACTACACAGGGATTTACAGCAGGCAGGGAGTCTCTACAACTGCAGCAACAGAAAGAGAACTGGAGGGTCACTGTATGAGTCCACTTAGGTTCAGTAATGCTGCGGTAACAAGTGGGCCTGAAATTTCAATAGCTTCTTGCAACAAACGTTGACGTCTGGCTCACACTACACACCCATCATAAATCAGCTGCTATATATATTTTTCACTCCAGGCCCAAGGCTGAGGAAGCAGCACTTATCTAGGACCTGTCAGTCATGGTAGAGGGAAGAGATGGAAGGGAAGTATCTTAAGGTGATTAGAAAACTCCTGCTCACAATGGCACATCTCACTTCTGCTCGTATTTCATGGCCAAGGAAAGTTACATGGCTAAGGAAAGTTACATGGTCTATCAGGTCCCAATGAAATAAAGAAGTATTATCCTTCTCCAGAGGCAGGAACAGCAGATACTGTGAATACAGTGCTGTGTTCAACAGCCCCCCTTCTTTTCATGAATATTCGCTTCCCTTCCTTCTACATATACACACAGTCCCCAAAGGAATCTACCTATTCAAACCTGTCATTTAGAACAAAGTCCAAGATCTCTACATACTGATCCCTAAACCTATGAACTAAAAAGAAAATGTTTCTGCCTCTCATGCTGTCATGAAAAAAAGTGTAGAATAGCATTATTAATTATCTGTTGCTGTGTTTACAGCAGAGATGAATAATAATAGTCCCTGTTATACCCTAAGTGAATCCCAGGCTCAAATAATTATGAGCATAATAAATTTGTTTTTGTTTTATGCATCTAAGTTTTGAAATGATTTGTGATATAACAATAAATGATCAGATCACAAGTTGGTACCCAGAGTGGGGTGCCAACAGCAACAGCACTAGATATGTGGTTTTGTCTTTTGGACTGAGCTGTAAACGAAAGTCTCAAAGAGTCTTAAAACTTGAAGTTCAGTAAGGAACTTGTTATTAGAGACTAGAGTGAAAAGAATCTGTATCCTTAATGGTGAAAAGTTTGGAAACATTGTTGCCTGAGGTATGGGATAAAATATATGTAATAAATGTATAGATTTGGCTAAGGGAATTCCCAGGAAGAATGTCGAAAGTGCTGGTGGATTTTATTTAGCAATATATAATAAAGTAGAAATGGAAAGAGATGAACTAAAAAGGGAACTCTTTAGTTTTCAATTTCAGTAATAATTTAGAGGAACTATAAGAGAGCCAGGATTGCTAGGTTCAAAAACAAAACGATTTCTTATTCCTAGACTCTTTTAAGACAGCAAAAAGATTTCAATATAAGACATGGCTTCAGGGTAAAGATCTTCTCAAGATTGAGACTGAGGTTCTTTTTTTAATACTTCAGAATGATTTATGGGCATGGCTCATGGACTCTCTCGACAAAACAAAAAGACTCCTAAGCATCTTAAAAAGGGTTGTTCCACAGTACTCTGACTCAAAAATGAAACCAGAGAGAGCCTGTCATGGAGAGATTTGTGAGTGTTATTTTCATCTAATGGAGGGAAGCTTAGTGTGATTGATAGGAAACGCACATAATATTTAAGAGAAGCAAATTTGTGGATGTACTGGCAACTTATAAAATGGATATATGGGTCTCCAATTTTCTGTGGGAAGAAGGCTGAGAAGGCTACTCAGTTGCATACCTGATTTTTTTATTCTTCTCCTCCTCCTCCTTCTTCTTCTTCTTTTGTCTTTTTAAGGCCACATATGCAATATATGGAAGTTCCCTATTTCTTATGGAATGCAATGGTCTTAGACCTTGTAACCAGGAGCCATGGAAAGCCATTACTGGAGAGTAAAACTGAGACCAAATCAAGGAACAAACAACACATTCCTGGGTGTATTTC
The DNA here is from genome assembly GCF_054392235.1 of Sus scrofa. Classification (NCBI taxonomy): domain Eukaryota; kingdom Metazoa; phylum Chordata; class Mammalia; order Artiodactyla; family Suidae; genus Sus; species Sus scrofa. Next base: position 21,089,566 of record NC_139385.1, read on the forward strand.
AGAAGGGCTTTAAACTAACAACTGCTGTGGGCACTTCATTTCCCTCCTTTTAATGCCTGTTGTGTTTGCTATTGCATGGTAGGTGTATTTGGTTTTTTTAAATCATAGGTCTTCAGGTCAAGAGAAATCATACTCAAGGGAAGAAATCTAAAGAGCCTCATCTATACCAGGACTTGATTTCGATGATAATTTTCTGGAATTTGAATCAATGCCTTAATGGAGTAAGACATGGTTAGTCTTAGAAGAGAATGGGTTTATTTTTCACATGGGGGGAATGTATTTGTGGCCGGAGATTGTGGCAGATGAAAGAAGACGGCACAGTCTTGGACACCCATTCCAATTCATTTCTGCCTCTTTTGAATCTGAGCTTGCCCATGAATTCTTTGATCACCAGAACTTAGTAGAAATGACACTATACTATACAAAATAAATTCATAGATTTGGCTAAGGAGATTCCGAAGAAGAATTGTTGAAAGTGCCAGTTAATTTTGTTCAGCAACATATAACAAAGTACCAGTGGAAAGACATGAGCTAAAAAGGGAACTCTTTAGTTTTCAATTTCAATAATAATTGAGAGGAAGTGTAAGAGAGCCAGGACAAAACTCTTTCTCATTGCCTACCTCTCAAGACAGCAAAAAGATCTCAATATAAGAAATGGCCTCAGGGTAAAGATCACCCCGAAGATGAGACTGAGATCCTAGACACAGCCTACTTCAGAGCTCAGACTTTAATAAGAGGACCTGCAGTTTCTGCCTTGGTCTCTTAGAATTACGGTTGCATGATGCTCAATGATGCTCAATGCTCAGTGATTCCTTCTTCACTCCTGATTCAAGTTCACTGTGAATTGACTGCATTCCTGGTCCATGGGAATTACAGGTCACAGGATGAGTAAAGTGCCTCTATCTGATCACACCTTCATGGCCAAGGGAGACAATAAAACAGAGTAACCATATGCTGGCTCTAGGAGCTTCTCCTCGGACATGTCACATCTCACATCTGCTCCCAGCCAATGGACAAAAAACAATTCCATGGCTCAAACCGAACTGCAATGAGGCTTGGAAACGTGAAGGAGTTTACGAATGTTTAGTAAACATCTTCATCCTGGAGGGAATATTATCAAACTCACAGAAATCCTCTTGCTCTGAAGACCATTTAGGGGGTTAGTAGTGTTTTACATCAAGTCAGAAGATCCAAGACAAGGCTAAATCCAACCTCCTCTTTTTCTGAAATGTGAGATCCTAGTAGGATTTTAAACTAATTCCAAGAAAGCTTAAAATATGGCCAGGGTTGCCTTGTGAAAATTGTAGAGTAGTTCAAACTGCTTAAGCTAGTATCTTCCACGGAAATCTTGGAAGAAAAAAAAAAAATTAAATGACTGCACTCAAATCCAAATCTTTCCTGGAAGTTCCCCAGGAGTGCTTTTGGAAAAACCACTCTGGAAACATCTGGGATTGAATTTTAGAATTCTCAGATTGGAAGCAGGGAGACTAGTTAGGAGGTTGTTGCGGTAACATCGGCCAAAAATAATGAGTTCTTGGCCAATGTAAGGAAGTTGGAGGAGGAACAAGAGGATACATTCCAAAGATATTATAGAGATAGAATGAAAGAATTTCAGGAACAAATGGTTGTGGGTGGAGAATCCAAAAAGTCAGAAACTGGGGTGGATCAAATATTTTAAAAATAAAAAAATTAAAATCCCAGAATAAAATATGGAGGACAACTATTGCCTTTCATTTCATAAGTAAGAAATCTAAGGAAAAAAATGAAAGTAAATGCCTGCACTCTTCCAAAAGATATGCATTTGGACAAGGTCAAAAATCAAGGGACGACAAAGAATGAAGTGGGGAGGAGGTTGTTGCAACTCGGATAATAGAGAGTCAATGCCCTAATATGTAAAGATTTTCTTACAAACCAATGATAAAATGTAAACTCCCAAATCAGAGTTCCCATGGTGGTGCAGCAGAAACAAATCCGAATGGGAACCATGAGGTTGCAGGTTCGATCCCTGGCCTCGCTCAGCGGGTTAAGGATCCGGCATCTCCATGAGCTGTGGTGTAGGTCACAGACACGGCTCAGATCCTGCACTGCTGTGGCTCTGGTGTAGGCCGGCAGCGACAGCTCCAATTAGACCCCTAGCCTGGGAATCTCCAAATGCCTCAGGTGCAGGCCTAAAAAGACCAAAAAAGAAAAAAAGGTCAAAAAAAAAAAAAAAAAAGTAAACTCTCCCCCCAAAAAAAAGGTCAAAAATCACCAAGCGGCAACTCACAAAATATGAAATATAAAATCACCAATAAACATGTGATGTTCATTTTCACTGGTGATCAAATAAATTCGAAGTTGAAAATGTGTCATGAACTTTCCTACCAGATTACAAATATTGCAATTATTTACAAAGTCTAGTGTTGGCAATAACTTTAGGGAAACAATATATCCAAATCACTCAAAGAAAATGCAAACTAATATAATTTTTTGGAGTGAAGTATGACAATATGTAATAACTTTGAATGAAAATATTTTTTGACAAGCAATCTGAATTACAGAATTTGTGAGAAAAGGATAATTGTGCATTTTTTAAAAAGTATATTCTGGGAGTTTCTCTTGTGGTGCAGTGGAAAATGAATCCAAAGTATCCTTGAGGACGTGGATTCACTCAGTGGGTTGGGGATCCGGCATTGCTGTGAACTGTGGTGTAGGGTGCAGAAGTGGCTCAGATCTTGCATTGCTGTGGCTGTGGCTTAGGCTGGCAGCTGTAGCTCTGATTCGACCCCTAGCCTGGGAACCTCCATATGCCATGAGTGCGCCCTAACCAAGCCAAAAAAAAAAAAAAAAAAAAGTATATTCAAGGAGTCATTGTGGGGATGAACCTACTGGAAAACTTAATATCCACTAGTAAAAAGAACTTGTTATGGAATGTTTATCAAAAATAAAATACAGCCTTTATAGATTTATATTTATTGACCTGGAAAGTTGTTTATATAACAAAGCTATAGCATTGTATTGTCTGATCATAAACATACAATTATCTATTTATAATTTGTAATAAGTTGGTTTGATTATAAACAGATAGTAAACCAAGTAAGCATAATAGAGAATCCCACAGCCTCCAAGAACAGAGTTGCAATAAGAATCAACAACATATATTGTCGTAACTCTCTTATTTTTCAGTCTCTACTCTCCTTCTCTGTATATATGTGTTGTCTTTAAGTCACAGCCCATCCTGCCTTTTCTGTTTTCCAGCTGGTAGGATAGAAAAGGGTGACCAGGGAGTTCCCACTGTGGTGTAGTGGTTAACGAATCCGACTGGGAACCATGAGGTTGCGGGTTCAATCCCTGGCCTTGCCCAGTGGGTTGGGGATCCGGCATTTCCATGAGCTGTGGTGTAGGTCACAGACACGGCTTGGATCCTGTGTTGCTGTGGCTGTGGTGTAGGCCGGTGGCTGCAGCTCCGATTTGACCCCTAGCCTGGGAACCTCCATATGCCGCGGGAGCGGCCCTAGAAAAGGCAAAAAAAAAAAAAAAAAAAAAAAAAAAAAAAACGGTGACCAATATCACATCCTAAATGTGTATTTCTTTAGTTCAAGCAAGCAGCCAATCTGGTCTGGAACATTTGCACCTCAACTCCAAGTGCTCAAGAATCCACTTGGACTGACTCAATCCAGGGAGCCATCCAACCCTGGTGTAAGCAACAGTTAACTGGATAACTGTTGTATTGTAGGAGTTCCCGTCGTGGCGCAGTGGTTAACGAATCTGAGTAGGAACCATGAGGTTGCAGGTTCGATCCCTGGCCTTGCTCAGTGGGTGAAGGATTTGGCGTTGCCATGAGCTGTGGTGTAGGTTGCAGATACGGCTCGGATCCTGCATTGCCGTGGCTCTAGCGTAGGCCAGCAGCTACAGCTCCGATTAGACCTCTAGCCTGGGAACCTCTATATGCCACTGGAGCAGCCCTAGAAAAGACAAAAAGACAAAAACAAAACAAAACAAAAAAACAGTGTTGTATTGTAGAAGACTGTTTTCCCTGTGGTAACCCAGAGTGGGGGTGCAAAAGTACTATCTGCTTCATCCAACTTGGATGGTATTGTAATAAGTTTGAAGGTAAAATAAAAACTGTCCATCTTTCCTGGGCTTCTCCCTAATATCCTTCAATCTAGTATAAGCACTGCTATTACCCCCTTTCTAATGCTCATGCTATATTTAGAATATAGTAAAGAATCTATTACCAGCCATTCAGCAAAGCATGTTGGATTTTGCTTTGCTTGAGAAAAGATTTCCCTATAAAATGCTCACTACCGGGCCAACCAAGTGCTGATGGGTGTTGAGTTTTTCAAACTGAATACGAAAGAACAGTTCCTCTGGCAATCATCACGATTGGTAGAATTGCCTCCAAAATTGAAAATAACTCCAAAAAAAAACCCCAAGGAAAAGCGCATTGTTTAGATATAATTCTGAATCTACTTCAGAGAGGAAGAGAGACTTGGAGGAGACAGAATGGCCATCAAGATATTAGCCTAAGGAGTTCCCTTGCGACACAGTGGGTTAAAGATCTGGCGTTGTCCCTGCAGTGGCCCGGGTTGTTGCTGTGGCCTGGGCTCAATCCCTGATCCAGGAACTTCCATATGCAGTGGGTGTAGCCAAACAAACAAACAAAAAAAGATATTAACCTTAGGTTTTATAGATATATATACACACACATATCCTATAGGTGATGGATCTTGGCATAGTTTTATTCCATCAATTTAGTACTATTCTGCATTGCTTTAATTTTTCAGTCATTGTGTGTCAATTTGAAAATGAGAAAAATAATTTCATGATGATGAAACGAATAAAAAGATATTTTCAGGGGATAAGGATTTGGCTAAGAGAACGGAAAGGAAATAGCCAGAATTAGGAGGAAAAATAAAACAGGAAAGAGTCAATTAAGAAAGCTAAGAAAAGATTTTCAATGAAGTTGTCAGTTTCACATGCTGAAAAGAGGTCAACTGGCAAGAAAGAATAAATCGTATCCCATTACACGTAGCCATGAGGCGTTCTTTGGTGCCCGTGGACAATCTCAGGTCAGTGGCTGGAGAAGAGGTTGAACGATGGTGGTGGAGGAGTTAACTGAGAAGAGTGGAAAGAGAGGGAACAAATTTGGGCAGTGGGGGACTGTTGAGGGGTGTGCCTGGTTAGGTTCAGTCTCTAGTGAAGGATGTGAAGAAGAGGATAGATCCTAGATGGTCCTTGACCCATAGCATGAGCACTTGGAGTTCAGATCTCTAAGTCAGACCTCAATTTATAGAAAAGACATCGATTTGGAGAATTAAGATGATATTCACGAGGAGAGTAAGTTTCAGCTTAAGGGCAGCTGAACAGCGTCCAAGAGCAATTTTCTCCTTCATGAAGGAACATACACAGAAAAAGGCAGAGTCCCAAGAGGATAGGTTCCCAGGAGGATGGAGACAGACCCACCCCCTACCCCCAGCCCCCAAATGTGGCTGTTCACCTTGGACACCTGCTGTGGACACACTTTCCCCAGAATGTAGAAGCTCAGGTTGGGCAGCGAGAAACAATGGCCTGTGGAAAACAACTGTCTGCATAGACGAACCACCTACAAGGATTAACTGCCCTCTGTCATGGGACTTGACCCCCTTCCCCTCCCCTGACCTTCCCCTCCTCCTTCTTCATTGTTCCTGCCACGAGTTCCCGCCATCAACTCCAGCCACAGATTCCAACCACAGATCCTTTATAAGCTTAGCACCTCCTCACAGTCAGAGCTGGTGCCATCTTGAGCTCAGCCCATGCCCCTCTGATGCCTTCCTAAATCGCTCTTGCTTTACCAACTTGGCCTCGTGTGTTCCTCCCTTGGCAAACCTAACACAAGGAAGCCAGCATCTGGCCCTCTCTCCCTGAGTTTCCAGACTCATCCAGGACAAATCCACTTGGTCCCCTACACCAGGGGTCATGCTTCACCACTAACACATCAAAATGAACTCATGATCCAAAGTACTCACCTCCTTGCATTCAAATCTTAGAGCATTTTGTATCACCGACCACCTAATTTCCCAAGTTAGAAATGTCAGCATCAACTTCTTGCACATCCAAGTAGCCACCAAATAGTCTCAACTTCCATTCCTAAATTGTTCTCGTATTTAATTTCTTATTTTCTACCCCCTGCTATTTCTGAGTATTATTTTGGGGTCTCATCCTTTCTGACGTGAAGAATAAAGTGATTTTATAAATGATCTTTCTGTCTACAATGTCAACCCTTTCATGTCATTCTCCATATGTGTACCCAGGGTCATTCTTAATAAAACTTTTTTTCTTTGTTTTTTGTTTTTTTTTTGTCTTTTTGCCTTTTCTAGGGCCACTCCCGCGGCATATGGATGTTCCCAGGCTAGGGGTCTAATCAGAGCTGTAGCTGCCGACCTACACCACAGCTCACAGCAATGCCGGATCCTTAACCCACTGAGCAAGGCCAGAGATCGAACCCGAAACCTCATGGTTCCTAGTCGTATTCGTTAACTACTGAACCACGATGCGAATGCCCTGTTTTTGTTTTTTGAGGGTCATATCCATGGCATTATGGAAGTTCCCAGGATAGGGGTCAAATTGGAGCTGTAGCTGCTGGCCTGCACCACAGCCACAGCAACTCGGGATCTGAGCTTCATCTGCAACCTACACCACAGCTCACAGCAATGCCAGGTCATTAACCCATTGAGCCGGGCCAGGGATTGAACTCGCGTCCTCATGGATACTAGTTGGTTTTGATACAGCTGAGCCACGACAGGGACTCTCCTTACTAAAACCTAAGATCACTTGCAATCCATTCATTGCTACTCATCACCATTCGAACTGCTTTACAAAATGCTGTTTATCCCACCCTCTCCGACACACCGTATAGTCGCCCTCCATGTAACTACCTTAGTAAGGTTGTAGCCGGGTCCTAGCAAATAAGAGTCTATCTTCTTGGAATCCTTCCTCCTTCTCTTTATCTGGAAAACTCCCACTTATCCTTAAATGGAGGGTAAGACTGCCATTTGTTGTGAAGCTTGGAGCTTCTCAGGGGAGAACACGATGTCTTTTTTCTTTTCTTTTCTTTTTTTTTTTTTTTTTTTTGCATCACTCAGACCTTGCAGCGTACCTGGAAGCCAGTAGGAGATAAACAATGGAATGTTTCTGCTCCACTCCGAGCCCTTGAAGTGCAGTCAACACAACAACCACTGAATATGCTTCAGCCAGCTCCTAAGACAAAGTCACGAATAGGCGATAATGTTTCTCTTAAGGCTTTAAGCGCTTTCCTTTCAAAACCATTGGATCATTCAGGTAGTCATTACATAAATAAGTAGGTATTTTCTAAGTACTGCACCAGGGATGAGGAACACAATGCCAAGCAATATACTTTTCTTGCTCTAGGAGGTCCCCTCATGGCGCAGCAGAAACAAATCCGATGAGGAACCATGAGGTTGTGGGTTCGACCCCTGGCCTTGCTCAGTCGGTTCAGGATCCGGCGTTGCTGTGGGCTGTGCTGTAGGTTGCAGATGCAGCTCATATGTGGCATCACTGTGGCTCTGATTAGACCCCTCATTTGGGAATCTCCATAGGTCTAGGATGTGGACCTAAAAAAAAAAAACCAACAACCAAAAACCCTCCACATTTCTTGCTCTAGAGCAACTTAAAATTGAGGGTGAGTCCCAACAGTTGGCGCTTACTCTCACTTCTTGGCCTCTGAACTCATTGCCAACTACAGCCGGTTACAAACTAATCCCTCACCTTACATTTTGGACATTGATCTCCTGAATGCCTTTTGGCTTCTCCATCTCCTCTGGCTTTGGTATATTCTGTAATCTCCAAAGAGAACTTTTTTTTTTTTTTTTTAAGGCCTGCTCCTGTTATGTATACAAGGTCCCAGGCTAGGGGTCAAATGGGAGCTATGCCTGCTGGCCTACACCACAGCCAGAGCAATGCAGGATCCAAGCTACATCTGTGACCTACACCTCAGCTCACAGCAACACGGAATCCTTAACCCACTGAGCAGGGCCAGGGATCAAACCCGTGTCCTCATGGATACCAGTCGGGTTTGTTTCCGCTCTGCCACCACTGGGAACTCCAAACTTTCCATTCTAATCCTTGGACACTATGGTAATACAAATACAGCTCAAACCCTTGACTGGAGAGTAGAGGAGGGAAAAACAATGGTTTTTCTGTACCCATCTTAGGTTCTCTGGAAAAAGGCATATCAACAAGAAGAAAATAGAAGTTCCCATTGTGGCTCAATGGTAGCAAACCCAACTAGTATCCATGAGGATGTGGGTTCGATCCCTGGACTCGATAAGTGGGTTAAGGATCCTGCATTGCCATGAGCTGTGGTGTAGTTTGCAGATGTGGCTCAGATCCCACGTGGCTGTGGCTGTGGCTGTGGCTGTGGCTGTAGCTGGTAGCTGCAGCTCCGCTTTGACCCCTAGCCTGGGACCTTCCATATACTGAACATGCAGCCCTAAAAAGCAACAAACAAACAAACAACAACAACAACAAAAGAGAAAAATGAACAGAAGTTAGTGACACGTGCATTGTTGGGAGCACCCAGGGATGAGTAATGCAAAGGGGTGGTTAGAATTTGGGCTTAAATTATCTAAGGCTAGGAATTCCCATCGTGGCTCAGTGGTTAACAAATCTGACTAGGAACCATGAGGACGCAGGTTCAATCCCTGGCCTCACTCAGTGGGTGAAGGATCCGGCTTTGCCATGAGCTGTGGTGTAGGTTGCAGACGCGGCTGGGATCCAGCGTTGCTGTGGCTCTGGAGTAGGCTGGCGGCTACAGCTCCGATTCGACCCCTAGCCTGGGAATCTCCATATGCTGCGGGAGTGGCTCAAGAAAAGGCAAAAAGACAAAAAAAAAAAAAAAAAAAAAAAAAAAAATCTAAGGCTAAATAAAGGAGAAGGGGTTTAGGGCTTCTGAAAGGAGGAGGAAAGAGACAGGAAGGCAGGCGATGGATCAGGAAAAGCAAAGTAAACCAGGCTGCTTGGGTAAAGGCTTGTCGTGCAGATTTAACTTAGTGCCTTCTCCCTGTAGGTGCGTCGTTAAGAGTCCGCCTCTTCCTGGTAGGAGGAAGGGAGCCAGCTCTCCACATGGAAATGTCCTGTATAAATGGAAATGTCCTTTACAAAAGGAAAACCTGTGCCTTGTTTTTAGAGCTTTCCCTGCAACTGCTGGTCCTCTGAGGCCTTTAGCTCAAAATTATCCAGATGAAAAAAGAGGCATATTTTGAGGTGGCGTATTCTGGTACCCTTCACTATTGTCCTAATTTTACCAAACCCGACCTCTATGAAAATATTTTGAAGAAATGGATGACTAAGGGAGGTTTCACTCCCAAGCCTCTTTTGACTTTACTTATGATTTTCAACCCACGGTATTTGAATACTTTATATGAACAGTTTTCTCCACTTGTGTTGGGGCCAATAAGAAAGCAAGACTAGAAATGGCATGGAGAAAAGGAACCCTCCCGCACTGCTGGTGGGAATGTAAATTGGTACAACCGCTATGGAAAACAGTATGGAGGTACCTCGGGGAACTAACTGCGGAACTATCGTATGATCCAGCAATCCCACTCCTGGGCAAACATCCGGACAAACGTTCATTGAAAAAGATACATGTACCCCTAGATTCACTGCAGCACTAGTCACAATAGTCGAGACATGGAAACAACCCAATGCCCATTGATGGATGAATGGATGAAGTAGAAGTGGAATACTACGCAGCCATGAAAAAGAACAAAATAATGCCATTTGCTGCAACATGGATGGAACTAGAGACTCATACTAAATGAAGTAAGTCAGAAAGAAAAAGACAAACACCATATGATATCGCTTATATCTGGAATCTAATGTACAGCACAAATGAACCTTTCCACAGAAAAGAAACAAACACATGGACTTGGAGAACAGACCTGTGGTTGCTAAGGGGGAGGGAGTGGGATGGACTGGGAGCTTGAGGTAAGTAGATGCAAACTATAGCATTTGGAGTGGATAAGCAGTGAGATCAGGGAACTACATCTAATCATTTGTGATGGAACATGACGGAGGATAATGTGAGAAAAAGAATGTGTGTGGAGTTCCTGTCGTGGCTCAATGGTTAACGAATCTGACTAGGAACCATGGGATGGCGGGTTCGATCCCTGGCCTTGCTCAGTGGGTTAAGATCCGGCATTGCCATGAGCTGTGCTGTAGGTTGCAGACGCGGCTCGGATCCCGTGTTGCTATGGCTCTGGCGTAGGCTGGTAGCTACAGCTCCGATGGGACCCCTAGCCTGGGAACCTCCATATGCTGCAGGAGCAGCCCTAGAAAGGGCAAAAAGACAAAAACAAAAAACAAAAAAAAAAAAAAGAGAAAAAGAATGTGTGTGTGTGTCTATATGTGTGTAACTGTATCACTTTACGGTACAGCAAAAATTGACAGAACATTGTAAATTCCACTATAATAAAAATTTAAAAAAAGAATTGAACCTCAAATGTATCACTTAAAAATAGGAAAGAAATAAAAAAAAAAGCAGGATCGAGGGGCCTGAGAGTCTTAGAGGCAGCCTACATTTTCAGGCAGTCCTTCCAAGCCAGTGAAAGAGAGAAAAGATTGAAAAGAGAGGGATGAGCAGCCTGAATGAGCTGTCAGTTTCAAGAAGGTCATTGAGTTTGTTCAGATTGCCAAGTTCCCGGGATTGTTCCCAAACTCCCACAGTGCTGCTTCAATTTGCCTACGGACTCTAGGGGAGATGAGGCTCTCTGGCTCATTCTCTGGAAGCAAGCCAGATTCCTCTGGGGTTTCAGATGCTCTACGGGTGTTAACTGGACACCTCAAGAAGTCACATTCTTGCATTCAGCCTCCTCACTGATTTTCCTGGTCAGAACGAAAGGCGGTTGTTTCTTATCCTTTGAGTATATTATTGCATCTATATGAGTTCACTTGATGCCTCCTCAAAATGGCCAGATGGGCTGGATGCTAAAGAGCAGTCTCCCATGCAGTCTTCTCTGGTGTCTATAACGTATATGTATGTCTAGAAGCATTACCGTAATAATAAGAAGAAAAAGAATAATGTTATCACTGGTTAAATTTCCAGCTAGATCTGGGCTGGAAAGCCCCCTGGATCATGCTGACTATATTCCAATAAAGAGCCAATTTCAAGATGCACCCTGGCTTACAGGCTGGATCCTAAAAACTCTCTCAGCATTGTCCTTTTTCTTCTTTCTTTTTTTTCTTTTCTTTTCTTTCTTTCTTTTTTTTTTTTTTTTTTTTTTTTTTTTGTCTTTTTGCCTTTTCTAGGGCCACTCCCGCGGCATATGGAGATTGCCAGGCTAGAGGTCTAATCAGAGCTGTAGATGCTCGCCTACGCCAGAGCCACAGCAATGCCAGATCCGAGCCATGTCTGCGACCTACACCACAGCTCACGGCAACGCCGGATCCTTCACCCACTGAGCAAGGCCAGGGATCGAACCCACAACCTCATGGTTCCTAGTGGGATTCGTTACTCCTGCGCCACGATGGGAACTCCTCAGCATTGTCATTTTGATGCTGAGTGAAAGATGCCTGTTTTCAATGGAACAAGGCTAGAGGGGCATAGAAATGGCCAACAGGAAAGAGGCAAAAGAACTGCTTTCCTTCTCAATCTTGGCTATTCTTTAGAATAATCCCAGTGCTCAGGCTTCCCCCAGACGAGTTATATCAAAATCTTTTGAAAAGAAATCTATCCATTAATCATTTGAAAGCTCCCCAGGTAATTCCAATGTGCCTCCAAAGTTGAGTAGGCAATCTAAAGTGAGTCTCAGGAGCTTCCTTCGTGGCTCAGCCGTTAATGAAACTGACTAGGATCCATGAGGATGCAGGTTCTAGCCCTGGCCTCGGGCAGTGGGTTAAGGATCCAGTGTTGCCATGAGCTGTAGTGTAGGTCGCAGATGCAGCTCAGATTTGGCATTGCTGTGCGTGTGGTATAGGCCAACAGGTGTAGGTCCGATTTGACCCCTAGCCTGGAAACTTCCATATGCTGCTGGTGAGGCCCTAAAAAGATAAATAAATAAATAAGCGAATAAATAAATAAAGCGGGATTCAGAAACTGGGAAGCAAATCTTAAGAGACTTAAAGATCTAGAAAAGATGGAGTTCCTGTCGTGGCGCAGTGGTTAACGAATCTGACTAGAAACCATGAGGTTGCGGGTTCGATCCCTAGCCCTGCTCAGTGGGTTAAGGATCCAGCATTGCTGTGAGCTGTGGTGTAGTTTGCAGATGCGGCTCGGATCCCATGTTGCTGTGGCTCTGGTGCAGGCCAGTGGCTACGGCTCCGCTTAGACCTCTAGCCTGGGAATCTCCATATGCCACGGGAGTGGCCCTAGGAAAGGCAAAAAAAAAAAAAAAAAAATCTAGGAAAGAACCACAGAGGCTAAGATGTGTAGATAGGGGTCAGTCAGACTGTGGAATGCGACAGGATGAATGGAACATGGATGTTTCTGAACCTCAGCTAAGAACCTAAAATTATTGTCTGGGTCTTACCTCTCTGTGCGGAGGTCTGTTTGTAATACGTTCATTCCTCCTTTAAGCAACCCTTTACTGATCCTTACAATGTTCCCAACATTGTGATAGATGGTGGAGCTACAGTGATTAATGAAACCTAAACTTGTCCTCTGGAAGTCAATAATGTGGCAGGGAAACAACTAATTTACGCCTGTTGGAGTAAATCTTCTAATAGATAAAAGTGGAAACAGCCATTGGAGCAGTGAGGAGTGATACAATTAAATGTGACTTATGGCTCAGGAGAACCAGAAAAGACTTCAAAGAAAAGGTAATCTTTGAGCTGAGACTTCATATATGAATAAAAGTTTTCTGGAGAGCCATGGAAGATAGAGCATGCTAGGCGGGGAGACCAGGAAAAAAATAAAGTGTCCTACACATGAAGAATTTATTTTGACAACTGTGTCAGAGTGGCTATGACACAAGGTATGCGGCAACAGATAGCAAGAGATAAGATTTAAGAGGCAAGAGAGAGCTAAATTTTGGAGACCACTGAATTGAGGAGTTTGTACGTGACGAGCGATAGCAAATCAACTTTTGAAAAGTTCTATAAAGGAGGGCAACATCAATAGATTGATATATTTAGACATCTCTTTCTGGTTATAGGGTGACATTTGAGGGAGGGAGAGGAATGCATGAAAAATTAAGCCTACCAATTAGGTGAGTTTTTTTGTTTTTGTGTTTGCAATAGTCCAGATATAAACCTGAGCTAAACCAGTGGCCCTGTGAACAGAAGAAAGAGAGACTGACACAAGGAAGATGTCAGAAAAGTTGGTAACTTGGATGTGAACTTGGCTATTGTGAAGAAAAGAAAGAATAAAATTAGAGGTCCCTGGTGGCTTAGGGGGTTAAGGTTCCAGCATTGTCCCTGTTGTGATGCAGGTTTGATCCTTGGCCCAGGAACTTCCACATGCTGCAGGTGTGCCAAAAAAAAAAAAAAAAAAAAGAATAAAATCAGATGATCTTTAGATTTCTGGCATTAATAGATGTGTGGTATCATCAACCAAAATATGTAACAAAGGAGAAAGCACAAGTTAGTCAATGAAAGAATGGGTTCAATTTTTGACATGAAATTGCCCATCCTACTTCCAACCATTGAACAGAAGACTCTCAGATAACTTGCTTTCTCTTAAGGGCATAGAAAAATAGATCCCTGAGTTGCTCCAGGTTGGAAACACCAAGGAACTCCCTGGAAAAGAATCCAGTTACCTTTCATGACAATGACCTACAACTATTAATGATGATTTTTACCTATTAATTATATCGATTTAGGATCAGTCATTAGGGTTTGTCAAACACCAAGGATTTCAAGTGCAAAAGGCTTTTGGGCAAGAAGGGTGATGTAAGTCAGGTGGTTACTGGAGGAAATTAGAGGGCTTAAGTCCTACCAAAAGGAGAAAGCTCTTACTTAGCTCCAAATGGTTATTCCTGAGCTTTAGTAGAGGCTCTGTGTTGACAGATATTTTAATGTTTATGTATATGGATTTTTTAATAGTTGTTTCCCCAATATTTTTTTTTCTACTGTATAGAATGGTGACCCAGTTACACAAAATGTGTACATTCTATTTTCACACATTCTCACGCTCCATCATAAGTGACTAGACATAGCTCCCAGTGCTACACAGCAGAATCTCATTGCTAATCCATTCCAAAGGCAATAGTATGTATCTACTAACCCCAAGTTCCCCAACCACCCCACTCCCTCCCCCTCCCCCTTGGCAACCACAAGTCTATTCTGCAAGTCCATGATTTTCTTTTCAGGAGAAAGGTTCATTTGTGCTTTATATTAGATTCCAGATATGTGATATCATATGGTATTTGTCTTTCTCTTTCTGACTGACTTTACTCAGTATGAGAGTCTCTAGTGCCATCCATGTTGCCACAAATGGCATTATTTCTTTCTTTTTTATGGCTGAGTAGTATTCCATTGTGTATGTATAACACATCTTCCTAATCCAATCGTCTGTCAATGGACATTTGGATTGTTTCCATGTCTTGGCTATTGTGAATACAGCTGCAATGAATATGCGGGTGCATGTGTTTTTTTAAGGAAAGTTTTGTCGGGATGATATATGCCCAAGAGTGGGATTGCTGGTTCATATTGTAGTTCTATGTATAGTTTTCTAATGTACCTCCATATTGATCTCCATAGTGGTCGTATCTGCTTACATTCCCACCAACAGTGCAGGTGGGTTCCCTTTTCTCCACACCCCCTCCAGCACTTGTTCTTTGTGGACTTATTAATGATGGCCATTCTGACTGGTGTGAGGTGGTATCTCGTGGTAGTTTTGATTTGCATTTCTCTAATAATCAGGGATGTTGAGCCTTTTTTCATGGGCTTGTTGGCCATCTAAGTACATAGATTTTTATGTAAACTTTACCATTTTTACATGTTGATGAGTAATTAATTAAAACAACAACAACAACACTGTACTAGCTGGTGGAATTCATCTATGACCCCTGGACTTTCAACCTTCTTGAAGCTAAAGGTTTACTATTTGGCTGGTATTATCACTTTGAGATAGTTTTGTGAGAAGGAGCACCTAAAGTTTTTCTCAGTTTTAAAAGTAGCTCTTTTCATTGGACCTAAGTCTAATTCTTCCAAATTGCTCAGGATGCTTCTTTATACTGTGCCAAGATTTTAGGAACAAGGCTCTGTTCAATCA
Source organism: Sus scrofa (assembly GCF_054392235.1). NCBI lineage: Eukaryota > Metazoa > Chordata > Mammalia > Artiodactyla > Suidae > Sus > Sus scrofa. The sequence goes on from NC_139385.1 coordinate 21,104,756, forward strand.
ATGTCCTTTGTCATTTGGTTGACTTTAATCATAGTCCCATTCAGCCTTCTTGTTTCCAAAAAACATTACAGATTAGTCTATGTTCATAGGACAGTAATTTACAGATATGGAAAATTTGCAGCTAAAATTGCTATTCTATTGGGCCACCTAAAATGAGTATAATATGCTCACATTAGAAGAAACCAGAGCCAGGCAGACTCAAAGTATGTGACTCAAAGATCTCAGAATGAGTTTCTGGCTGAGTAAGTATGCGAATTATCTTAACTGAGTTTCTCTTGTGCCTGGGCTGAGAGCTCATTGTATATTTGATTAATCTGTTCTCAGCTGTATCAGTTAGTCATTGCTGCATAACAAACAACTCCAAAGTGGCATAACCCAACAGGGGAATTATTTTGCACTCATGTGTCTGCAGGACAATTGTCTTCAGACAATTGGAGCTGGAATTCAATTGTCTTCTACTATACTCTCCTGGGTTTAGTTTGAGACATCATGTCTGGCTCGAGTCATCTGGAGTAGCCCTCCTCCCAGGCTACCTGGGAAGAAGGATAGTGGCTGCCTGAGGAGCAAATAGAAACACACGATGCTCTTAAAGCTGAGGCTCGGGGAGTTCCCACTGTGGCTCAGTGGGTTAAGAACTTGACATGTGTCCATGAGGATGAAGGTTCGATCCCTGACCTCACTCAGTGTGTTGAGGATCTAGTGTTGCTGAAAGCTGCAGTGTAGGTCACAGATGTGGGTCAGATATGGTGTTGCTGGGGCTGTGGCATCGGCCTGCAGCTGTGGCTCTGATTTGATTCCATATGCCACAGGTCCAGCTGTAAAAAGAAAACAAAGAAGAAGCTGAGGCTCAGCATTCGTATGGTGTCATTTCCACCTATATTTCTCAGGCCAAAGCACGTCATTTGGCAAAGTCCAACATCAGTGGTGCATACAACCTCATGGAGATAAGGGTGGGAGGAAGGAATGGATGTATACTGAGTATTAATTATATCTATCACACCTTCCAGTAGTTGAGGAAATATATTGTGCCTAACACAGCATCAAGCCCTTCATTTTATTAAATGCAGTCTTCACAAGAACACGGTGTGGTATGGATAATCACCTCTATTTTACAGGTAAAGAAACTGAGTCTCAGAGAGACTAGCTAAGTTCATGGATAGCACACATACTTACTCATAGGTGGCAGAGACGACTTTGAAAACACATCACCTGTGCACTTCACCACTAGGTAACACCGAATCTTTTCTCTCTTGCACATTTTAGAAGTCATTACCCATCTGCAGAAGCTCAGTATATTGTTGAGCCTTAGATATATATCAGTTGTATCAACAGCTGATCTTTGTCTGCATGTTGGATTGTCAGAGTCACGCTCAAACCCCTGCGGTTACAAGACACAAAGGAATAGAAGAGAAAGGCATGTACGACTATAACTGGAAGACTGGCTTCTTCCATGGCAACAATCCCATTCCATATGTTCCTAGACTGAAATTACAAAAAGAATGAAAATGTAAATCTGGGCCAAAATAATAGTGCACAGCTATTGGGTGACATGTTAGCTGTTTTCCATTACAGCTTAGCCTTCGAGTTAGAATCATAAATAAGAGGGAACATTTTTCTCTGGAAAGGCAGCCCCAGCTACTATGTAAATAACTGGAGTTGATTTAATTTGGGAGGTCAGATGGAGCAGACAAAGGACCATAACACCAGGTCAAATGTCCTTCTCTCTCCTTTGTACTAACACAGATGCCTAACCAGAAAGGGCAAGACCTGGCAATGCCACGGGCCATAAAGGGATGTGTGATGAATGAGGTTCTGAGTCAGAAATCATTGATCCCTCTGATGTTCTCTGATAATGAGGTAGCCTAATCTTCCTATCAGCTTTTATTGTACCTTAAATCCTAATGCTGGGTTTCTAAATTGGTCCTCACTGAAAGTTGCTGTTCTGATCATTTTCTTGTGCCCCAGACTATGTCTTGAGATGGAGGAACTTCCCTAATCTGACAAAGTCTTTCCCTGGAACTAAAACCTTTAAATCTGTCCCACTCTCTCTGTGACTCCAAAAAAAAAAAAATTTTTTTTTTTGTCTTTTTAGGGCTGCACCTGTGACATATGGAAGTACCAGGCCAGGGGTCAAATCAGAGCTGCAACTGCTGGCCTATGCCACAGCAACACTGGATCTGAGCTGCATCTGTGACCTATGCCACAGCTTGCAGGCATGCAGGATCCTTAAGCCACTGAGAAAGCCAGGGATCGAACCCGTGTCCTCATGGATACTAGTCAAGTTCTTAACCTGCTGAGCCACAACAGGAACTCCCCCCAAATTCTTCAAGGATCGCCGATCTACTGATAAGCCTGATTTTGCCATCCACTGACCCATCACCGTGCTTTCATAGAGAATCCGCATTGCTAATCTTTGAGTGTGTTAAAAGAAATTGTACTTTTATATAAATGGATTTTTTTTTTTTTAATGTAAACTCCTCCAGCCGGTACTTTGACCATGAGGGAAACAGAGGAGTGGCTTCAGATCCTCAGCCACCATCAGTGGTCAGGAGAGAAAGGGTCTCATGCTACCTAATGCCAGACTTGTCAATATCAGCATCACTTTTAAGAATCTGCCACTAAGCACTGCCCTCTCTATAGCTAGTCTGGAGTCAGTTAAGAACCGTGGCTTGTCCCAGGGGTCAGCAAGCTATTACCTGTGGCTCCCTGAATGTTTTTATAGATAAAGTTTTATTGAAACACAGCCATGCTCCTTTGTTTATGTATTGTCTATGCTTGTTCTGTACTATCACAGCAGAGTCGAGGAGTTTCAACAGAGACCATATGGCCTGCAAAGCCTAAAATATTTACAATCTGGCCCTTGGCAGAAAAAGTTTGCCAGTCTTAAGCTAGTCCCGTGTGTATCTAAATAAAGATTTGTTCAGGTCCTCAAGCTGAGAATTGTCTTCTGCATAGTTCACTATCTCTCAATTTTTAGGGAACTATTCTAGCTCATCATCTGAGTGGTTGTATCAGGAGTTAATGTGTTTAAAGCTTAGATAATATGTCCATTTGAAGATATGTCCATAATAGTATATTTGCATTTTATGATAGGTATATATTCGTATGTATATTTATATTCTTGGACAATCTTTCCATTAAAAGGGAGCATCTATGTTCATTCCTCTTGAATCTGGGGAAACTTGTAACTAACATGTAATAACAAATAGAATGGGGCAGAAGTTATGCTGTGTGAATGAAACTACGTCTGAAAAAAAAGACAATGTAGGCGTTCCCATTGTGGCGCAATGGTTAACAAATCCGACTAGGAACCATGAGGTTGCGGGTTTGATCCCTGCCCTTGCTCAGTGGGTTAAGGATCCGGCATTGCCATGAGCTGTGGTATAGGTTGCAAATGCAGCCCGGATCCCGCGTGGTTGTGGCTGTGGTGTAGGCTGGCGGCTACAGCTCCGATTGGATCCCTAGCCTGGGAACCTCCATATGCTGTGGGAGTGGCCCAAGAAATGGCAAAAAGACAAAAAAAAAGAAAAAAGAAAAAGAAAAAAAGGCAATGTAGTTTTACTTTTTTGTTTTTTTTTGTTTTTTGTTTTTTTCCACTGTACAGCATGGGGACCAAGTTACACATACACGTATACGTAGTTTTTTCTCCCATTGTTGTGTTGCGATGTAAGTATCTAGACACAGCTCTCAATGCTACCCAGCAGGATCTCATTGTAAATCCATTCCAAGGGCAATAGTTTGCATCCGTTAACCCCAAGCTCCGGATCCCTCCCACTCCCTCCCTCTCCCCCTAGGCAGCCACAAGTCTATTCTCCAAGTCTATGATTTTCTTTTCTGCGGAATTTTTTGGGTATTTTTTTAGTTAAAGTATAGTCGATTTACAATGTTGTACCAATTTCTGCTGTACAGAAAAGTGACCCACTTTTTCTCTTGTTCTATCCCAAGAGACTGGATATAGTTCCTTGTGCTATACAGCATGACCTCATTGCTTATCCATTCTAAATGGAATAGTTTGCATCTACTCACCCCAAACTCTCAGCTCATCCCACTCCTTCCCCCTTCCCCCTTGGCAACCACTAGTCTGTTCTCCAAGTCTGTGAGTCTGTTTCTGTGACAATGCAGTTTACATCTTGTTTGCTGGAACCCTTGTGTTGGAGTCTTAAGCAAGATTTAAGTTCGACTGACCTCAGGCCACCCTGCCGTGAGGAAGCTCAAGCCACCTGGGGAGGCCACTGAGTAGGTACTTTAATCAATCATCTCAGCTGAGTCCTAACAGCCATCATCAGCTATCAGTCACATGGAGAAGTAAGCTTGGACATTCAACCCGGTTAAGGCTTTAAATCACTACAGCATCTGCCAACATCTGACTGCGATTTCATAGGAACCTCCAGCTGGGCCCTGCTTGAATTCTTGATCCATAAATCCTGAGAAAACTTAAATGGCTGGGTTATTTTTCATTGTGGTTTTTTTTTTTTTTTTTAAAAAAAAAAACAATAAATTTACCATATTAACCTTTTTTTTTCCTTTTTTTTTTTTTTTTGGTCTTTTTAGGGCCACACTCATGGCATATGGAGGTTCCAATACTAGAGGTTGAATTGGAGCTGTAGCCCACCCTCCTGCCTACACCACAGCCACAGCAATGCAGGATCCGAGCCATGTCTGCAACCTACACCACAGCTCACAGCAACACTGGATCATTAACCCACTAAGCGAGGCCAGGGATCAAACCTGCATCCTCATGGATGCTAGTTAGATTTGTTTCCACTGAGCCACTGTGGGAACTCCCTTAACCACTATACAGTTCACAGCTTTGTAAACAGAGCTCCAGAACTTTTTCACCTTGCACAACAAAACTCATTGAACACAATTTCTCCCTTTCCAAGTCCATAGCAATCAGCGTTCAATGTTCTGTCTCTATGATTTTGAGGACTTCCGATATTTCATATGAGAAGAATCGTACAGGTTTTATACTTTTGTGATTGGTTGATTCCACTTTGCTTAATGGCCTTTAAGTTTATTCATGTTACAGCATGTGACAGAATTTCTCTTTTTAAGACTGCATACTTTTCCACTGTACGTGTATACCACATTCTCTTTTTCTTCCTTTCTTCCTTTCTTCCTTTCTTCTCTTTCTTTTCTTTTCTTTTCTTCCTTCTTTTCTTTTGTTCTTTCTTTCTTTCTTTCTATCTTTTTAGGGCTGCACCCATGGCATATGGAGGTTCCCAGGCTAGGGGTACAATTGGAGCTGTCGCTGCCAGCCTATGCCACAGCCACAGCAATGCCAGATCCTTAACCCACTGAGCGAGGCCAGGGGTTGAACCCACATCCTCATGGATACTAGTCAGGCTTGTTAATGGCTGAGCCACAATGGGAATTGCCACATTTTCTTTATCCATTCGTCTCTCTATGGACATTTGGGTTGCTTTCATCACTTGGCTATTGTCAATAACACTGAAATGAACATGCACCCACTAATATCTCTTTAAAGTTCTGCTTTGAATTATTTTGGATATATACCTAGAAGTGGGACTGCCAGATCATCTGGTAACTGAATTTTTAATTTTTTTGAGGAAATTCCATATTGTTTTCCAAAGTGGCTCTACCATTCTACCTTCCCACCAACAGTGTACAAGATTCACTTTTCACTACATTCATGCCAACACATGTTATCGCTTGTCTTTTTGATAATAGCCAATGATAACAGCCAATCTAACTTTCTCTAGTGAGGTGATATCTCACTGTGGTTTTGATTGGCATTTCTCTTATGAGCAGTAATACTGGGCCTCTTTCCATATGTGTATTGGCCATTTGCACCCCTTCTTTGGAGAATTTTTGTTGTTGTTGTCTTTTTGGCTTTTCTTGGGCCACTTCCTCGGCATATAGAGGTTCCCAGGCTAGGGGTCGAATTGGAGCTGTAGCCGCCGGCCTACACCAGAGCCACAGCAACTCGGGATCCAAGCCACGTCTGCAACCTACACCACAGGTCATGGCAACACCAGATCCCCAACCCACTGAGCAAGGCCAGGGATCGAACCCACAACCTCATGGTTCCTAGTCGGATTCATTAACCACTGAGCCACGACGGGAACTCCTGGAGAATTTTCTACTCAAGATCTTTGCCCATTTTTAAATTCATTTTTTTGTTTGTTTGTTTTGTTATTGGTGAGTTGCAAAAGGGGTGTAGCATAGACACTTTCAAATAGACAATAAACCTTTTAAGGATCTTAAGAAGATGTCTGGGAGATCTTTTCCATTAAACAATAAGATTTCCAAGAACCTGAGGGATGTTATCCTACAGAAGCCTCACAGGAAGCCCAAGGCAGAAAAGGATTTATTTTAAACAAACTTGTCTGTGTGCATTTTTCTAGTGGAGTAGATGATAAGGCGATAATAAAAGAAACTCTTTGCATGTCTAAAGGAATTACACCAGAAGTAACTGAAAGGACAGTGAGAATTTGAAATGAAAAGAGGATTTTAGCATCCCAAACTTTTATAGGAAGGAATCAGGCTAAATAGTTTGCTCAATTGAAAATATAATCCACTTCTTTTTTTTTTTTTTTTCTTTTAAGGGCTGCTCCTGTGGCATATGGAAGTTCCCAGGCTAGGGTTCAAATTGGAGCTGCAGCTACCGGCCTACACTTCAGCCAGATCTGAGCTGTTCTTGTGACATACACCACAGCTCACTGCAGTGCCAGATCCTTAACCCAATGAACAGGACCAGGGATTGAACCCGCATCTTCATGAATACTAGACAGGTTCATTACCACTAAACCACAATGGGAACTCCCATGAACCACTTCTTATAGAAAAAGAAGAATGATCCTGAGAAAGAAGTACAAATATGGAAGCATCACAATTCCTGATTTCAAACTAGATTTCAAATCTATAAAATAATCAAAACTGTATGATATTGGCACAAAAACAGACGCAAAGACCAATGTAACAGAATCAAGAGCCCAGAAATAATTTTATGCATATACGGTCAACTAATACTTAACAAGGAAACTAAAAATATTCAAGAAAAGATTATCTCTTCAATAAATGATGTTGGAAAAAGTGGATATTCACAGGCAAAAGAATGAGACTGGGCCCAAGTCTTAAATCACTCACCAAAAAAAAAAAAAAAAACCTCAAAATAAATTAAAGACTTAAATGTAAGACCTTAAGCCACAGAATTCCCAGAGGAATAGAGAAGAGGAGAAACTCCTTGACATTGGTCTTGGTAATGATTTTAAGGATATGATGCAAAGAGAAGCAGCAACCAAAGCAGAAATAAACAAGCATGACTACATCAAACTACGAAGGTTTTGCAGAGCAAAAGAAGCAATCAACAAAACAAAAAGGCAACCTACTGAATGGGAGAAAATATTCGTGAACCATCTATCTGATAAGGAATTAATGTCTAAATTATACAGGAGTTCCTGTTTTGGCTCAGTGGGTTAAGAGCCCAACATAGTGCCCATGAGGATGCGGGTTTGATCCCTGGCATTGCTGCAAGCTGTGGAATAGGTCATAGATATGGCTAGGCTCTGGTGTTGCTGTGACTATGGCATAGGCCAGCAGCTGCAGCTCCAATTCAACCCTTAGCCTGGGAACTTCCATATGCCTCAGGTACATCCATAAAAAGGGAAATTAAAATAAAATAAAATAAAATAAACAAGAAACTCATAAAACTCAATTGCAAAAACCCCCACAAATAATCCATTTAAAATTGGACAAAGGGTCTGAATAAATATTTGTCTAAAGAAATTACTCAAATAGTCAATGGGTACATGAAAATGTGCTCGACAGCACTAATTATTGAGGAAATGCCAATCAAACCTAAAATGATATTACCCACACCTATTAGAATGACCATTATTGAGAAGATAACAAGTCCTGCGGATGTAGGTAAAGTGAACCCTTGCAACCTGTTGGTGGAAATGTAAATTGGTGCAACCACTATGGAGAAGAGTATGACGGTTTCTCAAAAAAACTAAAAATAGTAGAGTCTCATTGTGACTCAGTGGCTTAAGGACACGACATTGTCTCTGTGAGGATGTGGGTTCAATCCCTGACCTCACTCAGTGGGTTAAGGATGCAGTGTTGCCACAAGCTGTGGTGTAGGCTGCAGCTGCAGATTTGATTTGACCCCTGGCCTGGGAACATCCCTAGGTATGGCCATAAAAAGACAAAAAAAAAAAAAAAAAACTATAACTAGAACTACCATATGATCCAACAATTCTACTTCTAGATACAATGTCTGAAGAAAATGAAATCACTATTTCAAAAAGATATTTGCACCTTATGTTCATTGCAGCATTATTTACAATAGCTAAGATATGGAAACCATGTAAGTGTCAATTTATAGATGAATGGATAAAGAAATTATGACTATAAATATATATATAAATAATTTGTATACATATATATATTTACTTAGCCATGAAAAGAAGGAAACCCTGCCTTTTGTGATGATGTGGATGAATCTTTAGTGTATTATAACAAGAGAAATAAGTCAGAGAAAGACAAATACTGTATGATCTCCTTATACGTGGAATCTAATGTGTATATATACACATACTTCACAAAGAACTCTACCTAATACTCTGTGGTAGTCTTTGTGGGAGAAGAATCTGAAAGAGAATATATGTGTGCGCTTACATAATTGAATCACTTTGTTGTACAGTAGAAATTATCACAACATGGTAAATCAGCTATACCTCAGTAAAACTTATAAAAAAAACTCATAGAAGCAGAGTTGCCAAAGATTGGTAGTTGCCAAAGGTGGGGCGTGGGGATGGGGAATGTGTGAAAGTGTTCAAAGGGTACAAGCTTCCAGTTTTAAGGTGAGTATAAGTTCTGGGAATGTAATACACAGCATAGTTAACAGTACTGATTGTATATTTGATGGTTGCTAAAAGAGTAGATCTTAAAAGCTCTCATCACAGACACACACAAAAATCGTAACAATGTAAGATCATAGATATGTTAACTAACCTTATTGAGTAATCATTTTGCAATATGTCATATATCAAATCATTACATTGTATACTTTAAACATAAAATATTATATGTGAACTATATCTCAATAAAGCTGGGAAAAGAAAAAGAAGACTGACTCAAAGTATGAAAAAACAGAAGCTCAGAGGATGAAGACAAGAGCCATGGAGAACGAGATTGAGTGCTTATCAAGGAACTGACAACATTTGCCTGGCTAGATTTCAGAATTGCTATGGATCAGTGATAGCTATGCATCTCTCTTCTACACATACATTTTTGAACTGGAGTGTCTATTGCAGTCATTCTATCCTGAGATCACCCTTGTACATTAGGAGTATAGTAAGTCATATGATTTGTTTTTCTAAATCTCTAAATTGAGAGTTGTATTCTCAAGAAACCGCACCAAGGAGCCTCCCCTTGACCTGAACCTGCTTTCAGTAACAAAATCCTACAACCTGAATCTGATGCTAACTTAAGCTAAATTATCATCTAACAGATAGCATCAACTTCCAGTCATGTGAGTGAGCCCACTTTGGGAAAAAACAAAGCATTATGGGAAAAAAGCCAAGTATATTTGAAAGAGGGCCAAAGAGAACTTACAGGAGAGTATTAAAGTCTCAATAATAAGCAAAAATGGAGATTAAGGAGATAGGCTAGACAGCTTTGTAATCTGGCAAATTTAAAAGCAAGTTTTTCTTGCCCAGACAATTTTTCTCATTGCCTAAGGCCAATCAAAAGCTGACCTCACCACCCACCTCACTTGTACCACATACTGAGTCTGACTAATGAATAAGTGGCCCAGATGTTGCCTCCAAGTTTACCTTTTTAAATGACTCAAAGAAGTTGTTAATATCTCTACCTCGTGAGTTAAGAGAACAATATTTGGCTCACCAGCTGAGCAGCAATGTCAGAGTCTGCCATACTCAGTCACACTCAGTTGCACTCTGATCCTAGACTGAATAGCAGAGTAACAGAAAAGATGATTCAGGAAAGAAACTGCTAGTTTGCCAAGTCTATCTCAAACTGGAGTCTATCTACAAAGGATAAAAATTCCCTTCATAACAAGAGTACTCTTAGTCCAAAGTAGGGTCTCCTGTTGTTTATTGCCTGTGGCAGCAAGAAAAACTTGTTGGCTTTGCTTTAACAAACCCATAAGAGACAACCAAGGCCTGGTAACCCAATGGAAAGGGGAAAGGATGGAAACTAAGACCTGGACCTAAATAGCAACCAGATCACAAGCAGAGTTAGCCCCTGCTGTGTTTTACCCATGCAACTTCTAGAAGTCATTTCAGGAGGAGTATAGATTAAAGGGGTAGAGGGGTAGGAATTAAAAGCATCTTCACCTCAGAGTCTGGTTGAATTCCATCTTGCCAACTCTACTCACCACCTTGTGTAAAGTAGCTGCAACAATGTGGGAATATCTGAGTAACAGGCTATCGCAAGGAGGAAGTAGGATGGAGAGGGACATTTGAGGCCACTCTAAGTAACAAGACCGAAAGTAGGAAACCCATTAGTTCCAATAGTATTTTTGCCAATCCCATTGCCTGCAATGAGCCTGCTTTCCCAGGAGAACTACAAGGAAGAGCATCTCTCTTACTGTGTGAGCACAAATAGAGCCCTGAAAATCCAGGGAGCCTTGGAACTAGAAAATTCAATTGTTAATGATGATCACTATGAACTATGCATGTCTGCTAAGGAGTGACAGTTCTCTGGAACCTAAACACCTTGTCATTTGCACACCTGAGACACAGAATATTGTGAGCCCCACAAGAAGTTTCGTTGAATATAAAATTCTACATTTCAGGCACCAGCCTCTCAGGGGAACCAACCTACCCAGAAAACATCAATGCAGACACACACACAATTTGATTGAGTCGAAAAGCTTTCTAGAGGTACTGCAGAATTAAGTAACACAGCAATAGTGGCAGGGCAGGGAATACTAAAACAGAGGCAGGACACAGAGGAAATTTTAGCCAAGATGTTAAATGACCTGGGGGAATTGATGGGGGAAAGAAAAATGGAGATGAGAGACAAAGCCCAAGAAGGAAGAGAAAAACTAAAGAATGAGGAAAACAGAGAGGATGAAAGAAAGGAAGACAGGTGGTTTATAATAAAAAAAAATAATGATTGGGCTTATCAGACACAACTTAGAATAGATTTGCAAGGAGATCCTGCTGAATAGCATTGAGAACTTTGTCTAGATACTCATGATGCAACAGAAGAAAGGGTGGGGGAAAAATGTAATTGTAATGTATACATGTAAGGATAACCTGACCCCCTTGCTGTACAGTGGGAAAATAAAAAAATATATTTAAAAAAATGAAAATGAAAAAACCATTTTCTAGAACTGTAGTCCTTATCATGCAGTGTTGTAATTGTCAGTTTACATCTCTGATCCTGCCTTTAATTCAAGACTGGGAACACTGCCTACATCACTGCTGTAATGCTCACAGCATCTTGAAGTAGATGTTTAATAAATATGAGTGTTAAAAAAGGGACAGGTAAAAGAGCTAAAGGCTTGACTGCTCCAAGTCCTTCTTCACTATTGAAATTTGCTCTCTTTCTCTTTTTCTCTCTCCATTTAATAGCCTGGCAGGCATCCAAGCATCCATAATTCCTCCCACTTCTTTGCCCCAATTCTTCATCACCATCCTGCTGACTTTGCCTCCACATGTTTCTTGCGGCCATCACTTTCTCCCCATCTTTGGTATCTCTGCCCTAAATTATTATATGACAGCTTCATAATACCACCTTCGTCTTCAGCTGCCAGTGTGATCACAGCCAAAAACAGAAAATAAAGTATGTCATGTCCTTGCTTGAAACCCTATGACGTCTCCTTACCGCCTAGAGGACAAGGTCCAAGGACAAGTTTGGCCTGGGGACTGGACGTGGTCAGGGCTCTACCCAGATTCCCTTGAATCCCTTCTGGCATTCTAAGTATCTATCCCTCTCTTGAGCTTCTATTTGCTTTGCTTCTAGGGGTCCACACCTTAGACTTTCTCTGGAAGACTATCCCTTGCATGAATGGAGCCTCTATATGTATAGGTTCAGAGAAAAGTGTCAGGAAGCCTGTCAACAGACTGAAACAAGAGTAAGCAGACCCAGTTCCCTTGCCTCAAACAAAGACAAACTTCGAGGAATGCCTCTGCAGGATCAAGTTCAGGCTAGGACTTTTTGCCCGATATCATATTCCTACTTGGCATTCCATTTATCTATTGCTGCATAACAACCCCCCCCCCCCAATTAGTGTCCTAAAATGACAAATATTTACTATCTCATACAGTATCTGAGGGTCAGGAACCTGGGAGCAGCCTATCTGGCTGCAATCAAATTGTCAGCTGGTGCTGCAGTTGTCCGATGAGGGTGAAGAGTGTTCTTCCAAGATCACTCACATGGCTGTTGGCAGGAGGCGTCCATTTCTTGCCAGATGGGCTTCGCTGTAGGGCTGCTCACACTACAAGTCAGCTATCTTCTCCCAAAGCAAATGATCCAAGAGAAGGAGGGAGCCGATAAGCAAAACAAAGATAGAACTTAATCTCCCAAGGGTCATCCCATCACTTCTGCTACTGGTCACACAGCTCAGTCTTGGTACAATGGGGGAGGGGGCTGCACAGAAGGGCACTGGGGAGTGGGGGTCACTGGGGGAATCTTGGATGCTGGCTCCCCCAGTTGGATTCTTTCCTTTTTCTAGCTCACTCCTCCTAGTCTCTTAGATTTTCCTAGCAGTGCTTCTTAATGAATCACTTGCACCTAAATCCTGGTCTCAGATACTGTTTCTGTGGAACCCAACTTAACACATCCTGCAAAGTCATCCATGATATCGTCCTTGTCTCCTTCTCCAACTTCACCTCTTGCCAACTAGAGCTGTGTCCTTGATGCAGCAGCAACATTAAAATGATGCTTGAAATCATCTGTACGTGGCACCTCATCTTTCTACACTCTTCCTCAGAGTCTTAGTCATCGTTTTATCCCTATCACTTTCTACTGTTAGATATTTATAGAATGAATGAATGAGTGTCTATATCTTAAAGTACCCTCTGTCCTTCATTGGCTGTTGCAGCTTAGGTAGAGGAAAAAATATAAGGCTTTGTTCTGTCACCTTGGGCAAGTTGGAGAATTTTACCATGCCCCCCAAACTCTGGGAAAAGAAAGTAAGGAGATCCATTTATTCAACAAATATTTATTGAAAATTTACTGTGTGCCTGGTATTTCCCTGAATGCTGGAGACATAGCAGTGAAACTAAAAGTTACCTTCAGGGGCTTGCCTTCTAATGGAAGAAATAGTAGCAGTTAAAAAGCATTGAGTGTTAGAATGTCCTAGACACTGTCATATAGATATAGAGATAGAGAAAGAGATAGATAGATAGATAGATAGATAGATAGATAGATAGATAGATAGATCTCATTTCCTTTAATTCCTATACAACCTTCAATTTAACGAATCTTACTGATTTAATTCTTACACAACAACAATAGGGATTTGTAGAGACTACAGAGATGGGATTCAACTGTGAATACAACTAGGACAAATAGATTTACAGCCAAAGATCGGGGCTGGGGTCAGTGAATGAAGAATTATTTAAAGAAATATCAGGACTAGGGGGATTCTGGGTAAACTTCCTTGATAAGATTTTGCCAGCCCAGAGTGATAAGAAACGAAGTGTAGGAGATGAGAAACATGATCAGATATCAAGGATGGGGGATTTTCACTAATTTTTTTTTGTCTTTTGTCTTTTTAGGGTCCCCCAGCAGTATATAGAGGTTCCCAGGCTAGGGGTCGAATCGGAGCTGCAGCCAACAGCCTATGCCACAGCCACAGCAACGTGGGATCCAAGCCGTGCCTGTGAGCTATACCACACCTCACAACAATGCCGGATCCTGAACCCACTGAGTGAGGCCAGGGATTGAACCTGCATCCTCATGGACGCTAGTCGGGTTTGCTAACCACTGAGCCACAATAGGAACTCCTAAATTTTCACTAAAGTGATCTAGCAGGATTCTTGCTAAAACTGGGCTAAATGGGCCAAGAATAGAGCCCGAGGGCAAGGTCCAGTCCCAAAGAGGACTCAGAAGAGCTCAGAATGCTTGGAGCATTCCAGAACCCGTATTCCTGTCCACTCTGCTCAGTGAATACAGGAGTATAGAAAAATGTCTTCACATGGCAACATACCTGCAGACCTATTTGGCTTCCCTTATCGTGTGACGTGTCTGCTTCAAAGCTCTGATAAGGGGAAATAGAGAAACTATGCCGAGATCTCGTTTACCTAGAAGAAAACTGATGCTTTGAGCTGGAATCACCTAGAGGCAATGCAGTGGAGAGGCTGAAATGGGAGATGAGTTAGAGCTTGAACTTGTACCACATGCCTTGGAGTCCATGTCCTCATTCACATGGCAATGGACCTGCTGCCACAGATGGTTCTAAGATTCTTTCCTCGATTCCCCTGAGAGCAACTTCATGGTCTAGCTCTTAAGATTCCACTCCCTTTATAGCGTGTAAACTTGCAAATTTTTCAATCAGCCTGCACACCTCCCCTCCCCTGCTTGTCGATAAGCCCTGTGTTCCATGAATGCTCTTTTACACACCATGATACATCGCATACACCACACCGTCTTGGGCATGTCTTACCATCGGGAATGGATCTCAAAGTCCAGGGAATTTCCTTGAAGAGGATCCTTCAAGGTGACAGAAGGAATAAAAAGAATCAAGATATGGGACTTCCATTGTGGCTCAGCAGAAATGAATCTAACTAGTATCCATGAGGATGTGGGTTCAATCCCTGGCCTCGATCAGTGGATTAAGGATCTGGCATTGCTGTGAGCTGTGGTGTAGGTTGCAGATGTGGCTCAGATCCCTCATTGCTATGGCTTTGGTGTAGGCTGGAGGCTACAGCTCTGATTCGACCCCTAGCATGGGAACCTCCACATGCCATGGGTGCGGCCCTAAAAAGCCAAAAAAAAAAACCAAAAAAAGAATCGATATTTAGATGCTGGCCTACCCCATTCCAAAGCTGGTGCTTTCAGCAGATACCCAGTGACTCAGGAAAAAGCAGTTGCTTAAATGGAATTCTGCTGGGTCAGCGTATCATTCCTGAAAGGCTACTTCAAATAATTCTCCCTCAGCCACACACACACACACACACACACACACACACACTACACACAGAGATAAGTTCAACATTTACTTTTCAAAACGTCCCAGGTGGTATACTTCACTTTGAAATCTGTCCTCCTGTGAGCAAGGAAGGTCCTGACCTGGATTCTCAGCTCAAAAACACCCTTGGGATATACTTCAGAGACCTTAAAAAAAAGGCTTCACAAATAATATGTTTATTTCTTTAGACACATGAGGATTTATTGTATTGTTCCTAGCATGAATTTATGTCTTAAATTGCTAAATAATCATAATAATTTTTTAAAGAACAGGAAGACATTTCCCCTCCAAGACTATTGGTTTCATTGATGAGTCATACAGTTTCAAATTCCTAGGGATACCTTGGTTCCCAAGAGTCTGTAACAATTGGGGTCCTGGAAGGAAATAGAACATGCTCAGAAGGTGTAAATGAGGAGAATTTATGGAAATGGCCAGTTAGAAAGTAGTGGGCAGAAATAAGGGAAATGAATGTGGGTGGTGTAGCAACTTAAGACTAGTATTAGCAGGGAGTTCCCTGGTGGCTCAGTGGGTTAAGGATCTGGTGTCATGGCAGTGGCTCAGGTTGCCACTGTGGTATAGTTTTGATCCCTGGCCAAGGAACTTCTGCATGCTAAGGACGCAGCAAAAATAAATAAATAAATAAATAAATAAATAAATAAATAAATAGAGTTCCCATTGTGGCTCAGTGGTTAACGAATTCCACTAGGAACCATGAGGTTGTGGGTTCGATACCTGGCCTTGCTCAGTGGGTGAAGGATCCGGCGTTGCCGTGAGCTGTGGTGTAGGTTGCATACATGGCTCAGATCCTGCTTTGCTGTGGCTGTGGCGTAGGCTGGAGGCTAGAGCTCTGATTAGACCCCTAGCCTGGGAACCTCCATATGCCATGGGAGTGGCCCTAGAAAAGGTGAAAAATAAAATAAAATAAATTAAAAAAATAAAGAAAGAGAGAAAAAAGACTAGTATTAGTGGACTCCAGCTCTTCTGAGCACAAGCCACCCATTCTCTTTGCTTAGCCCTTTCAATAAACTTTTCACTGCTCAAAAAAAAAAAAAAAAAAAAAAAAAAAAGACTAGTATTACCAAGAAGTTGTTAGCACCTTGAGTGTGAAAGAGCAAGGGGCAAGGGGAGGGGCATGGAAGGAGACCTAATGAAGGCCGTGGAGAGACCTCCCAAGAGAAGCCCAACCTCTAACTATCTGCAACCTGAGCTGCGATGGGGCATGAGAGTAGGGGGAGGGGTAGACATCCTTCTCATCTCACTGCCCCATCTCTTGCTGGTACCTTACACAACAAGGAGCTGCAGGCAAGGGAGGTTGGGGATGCAGGTCCCAGGGCACAGAGCGGGATGGAAAAGAATGGAGAGGCATCTGGAGAGGCCAACTCCAGTTCAGAAGTCAACTTCTTGGGATTTCCTGTTGTTCTGACTAGTATCCATGAGGATGAGTGTTCAATCCCTGGCTTTATTCATTGGGTTAAGGATCAAGCATTGCTGTGGCTGTGATGTAGTTTGCAGATGTGTCTCAGATCTCATGTTGCTGTGGCTGTGGTGTAGGCCAGCAGCTACAGCTCCCATTTGACCTCTAGCCTGGGAACTTTCATATGCCGTAGGTATAGCCCTAAAAAGAAAAAAAAAAAAAAAAAAAGAGAGAGAGAGAAGAAGTCAACCCATTTTACCTGGGACCCAGCTCTTCAGCAGTTAGCTGTCAGAAAAGGGACCGTAGAGTCTGAATGCTGAGTATGATGTGTCTGCTCTTCTGGGTGGAAACAAGAACTGGAGTGAAATAGGAAATCTCTTCAGGGACCAATGGTGGGATGGATATATTAGCTTTGCTTTCCATAAAGGGAAAAAGCCAATTAACAATGTAGAGAAGGGAAAGTGAATCAAATGCTGTAATTAGGAAGCATAACATTACTGAAACAGTCATGCAGTTAACATCTGAAAATACAAATATGTTGCATGGGTGGCCAAAGGGGAAAAGAGACCTAAATAATGCTGGAAATTCACACAAATTCACACACTCCATAGTTTATGTAGGAAAGTGAGAGTGAACTAGATGATGTTAATTCACTGTTTGCCCATCAGTCTCAGTTCCCTCGAGCCTCTCACTGTGCAAGCATTTGCCACACTAGGTGTGATTCTAGTTCACATAGATAAAATTACACACTCTTACTACATATTTAAGATTATGTTAATATATATGCATATGTGCAGATTTGTATGCAGAAAATCATGTGATCTATTCCTTAAAAGCAATTTGAGAAATGTTCAAGTGCTTTACTGCTCTGGAGCAGCAATCAACACTTTTTTAATTTTTATTTTATTTTAATAATAAGCTGATTTACAGTGTTCTGTCAATTTTCTGCTGTACAGCAAGGTGACCCAGACACACATACCTGTATATATTCTTTTTTCTCACATTCTTTTTTCTCACATTATCATGTTCCATCACAAGTGACCAGACATGGTTCCCAGGGCTATATAGCAGGATCCCATTGCTTTTCTATTACAAACACAATAGTTTGCATCTATTAACCCCAAATTCCCAGTCCCTCCTACTCCCTCCACCTCCCTCCTGGCAATCACAAGTCTGTTCTCCATGTCCATGATTTTCTTTTCTGTGGAAAGCTTCATTTGTGCCCTATATTATATTCCAGACATAAGTGAAATCATATGGTATTTGTCTTTTTCTGACTTACTCTCTTAGTATGAGAGTCTCATGTTGCTGCAAATGGCATTACTTTGTTCTTTTTTATAGCTGAGTAGTATTCCATTGTGTATATATACGCCATATCTTAATCCAATCTTCTGTCAATGGACATTTGGGTTGTTTCCATGTCTTGGCTATTGTGAATGGAGCTGCAATGAACATGCGGGTACATGTGTCTTTTCAAAGAAAGTTTTGTCGGGATGATATATGCCCAAGAGTGGGAGTGCTGGGTCATGTATCATCTGTGGTAGTTCTATGCATAGTTTTCTTCTTCTTTTTTTTTTTTTTTTGTCTTTTTGCCATTTCTAGGGCTGCTCCCGCAGCATATGGAGGTTCCCAGGCTAGGGGTCCAATAGGAGCTATAGCCACTGGCCTATGCCAGAGCCACAGCAACACAGGATCCAAGCCACATCTGCAACCTATACCACAGCTCACAGCAATGCCAGATCCTTCACCCACTGAGCAAGGCCAGGGATCGAACCTGCAACCTCATGGTTCCTAGTCGGATTTGTTAACCACTGAGCCACGACGGGAACTCCGTATGTATAGTTTTCTGATGTACCTCCCTGCTGTTCTCCATAGTGGTTGTAACAATTTACATTTCTACCAACAGTGCAGGAGGGTTCCCTTTTCTTCACACCCTCTCCAGCATTTGTTGTTTGTGGACTTATTAATGATGGCCACTCTGACTGGTGGGAGGTGGTACTTCATAGCAGTTTTCATTTGCATTTCACCAATAAGCAGTGATTTGAGCATTTTCTCATGTTCTTGTTGGCCATCTGTATATCTTCTTGGAGAAATATCTATCCAGGTCTTTTGCCCATTTTTCAACTGGGTTGTTGGCTTTTTTGCTGTTGAGTTGTATAAGTTGTTTGTATATTTTAGAGATTAAGCCCTTGTCAGTTGCATTGTTTGAAACTATTTTCTCCCCTTCTGTAAATTGTCTTTTTGTTGTTGTTGTTTTTATGGCTTCTTTGTTGTGCAAAAGCTTGTCAATTTGATTATGTCCCATGGTTTATTTTTGCTTTTATTTCTGCTGCTTTGGGAGGCTGACCTGAGAAAACATTTCCAAGGTTAGCAATCAACACTTTTAAAAATCATAAAACCTGATGAAAAAATGTTTGAGAGTGAATAGCCTATTTTTCTTTAATTAATTAATTAATTTTGCTTTTTTAGGGCTGCATTCTTGGCACATGGAAGTTATCAGACTAGGGGTCAAATTGGAGCTGCAGCTGCCAGCCTACATCACAGCCACAGCAACTTGGGATCCAAGCAGCATCTTTGACCACACCACAGCTCACGGCAACACTGTGATAAGCAAGGCTAGGGGTCAAACCCTCGTCCTCATGGATCCTAGTCAGATTCGTCAACCACTGAGCCAGGAAGGGAACTCCCTGATCTGCCTGTTTTTATATATTGTCTTCTCTTCGCTTTAAAATCTCGCTCCTGCTTAAACTGTGACTCTACTGTAATCCCTTAACAACCAGATGGGAATGAGGAAAGGAGCCCAGGGAGAAGCCACTGTGGAAATGGGTGGAAAGTGAAAAGAGATTTCACTGAAGAATACTGAATTAAAGCCCTCAAAAAAAAAAAAAAAATCTAGTAACTTAGTCATGTCCAATAATGCTGATGTCTGGATCCATCCCTAGAAGTTCTGAGTTGGCCTGGAAGGGGGCCTGGGTTTTTCTCAGTGCTTTAAAAAAACTCCTCAGGCGTTCCCGAGGTGGTGCAGCAGAAATGAATCCGACTAGCTGCTGTCATGAGGATGCAGGTTCAGTTCCGGGGCTCCACCAATGGGTCAGGGATCCACAGTTGCCATGAGCTGCAGTATAGTTCGCAGACATGGCTTGGATCCCTCGCTGCTTTGGCTGTGGCGTAGGCTGGCAGGTGTAGCTCCGATTCGACCCCTAGCCTGGGAACTTCCATATGCCATAGATGCGGCCCTAAAAGGAAAAAAAGAATGTTTATATATTTAAGGAGTATAACATGATGCTTTAATATATGCATACATTGCGAAATGTCTACTACAGTCACGTTAATTAACACATTCATTACCTCACATAATTACCTTGGTGGTTCGGGTTTCTGTTTGTTTGTTTATGAGAACACTTAAGATCTACTCTCTTAGCAGGAGTTCCCATCGTGGCTCAGTGGTTAACAAATCCGACTAGGAACCATGAGGTTGCAGGTTTGATCCCTGGCCTTGCTCAGTGGGTGAAGGATCCGGTGTTGCCGTGAGCTATGGTATAGGTTGCAGACGTGGCTCAGATCCCATGTTTCTGTGGCTCTGGCGTAGGCCGGCAGCTGCAGCTCCAACTCGACCCCTAGCCTGGGAACCTCCGTATGTCGTGGGAGTGGCCCAAGAAAATGGCAAAAAGACAAATTAATTAATTAATTAATTAATTTTGAAAAAAGATCTACTCTCTTAGCAAATTTCGGGTACACAATGCAGTGTGGTTAATGACAGTCATCCTGCTATAACTTACATCTTCAGAAGTTATTTATCTTATAACTGAAAGTTTATACTCTTTGACCAACATCTCCCTATCTCCCCTCCAAACCCACCCCCCACCCCCCACCCCTGGCAACCACCATTCTACTCTTTGGTTCTATGAGTTCTACTTTAAAAAAAAAAAAAAAATGGGAGTTCCCATCGTGGCTCAGTGGTTAACGAATCCGACTAGAAACCATGAGGTTGTGGGTTCGATCTCTGGCCTTGCTCAGTGGGTTAAGGATCCGGCGTTGCTGTGAGCTGCGGTGTAGGTTGCAGACGCGGCTCGGATCCCATGTTGCTGTGGCTCTGGTGGAGGCCGGCGGCTACAGCTCTGATTCGACCCCTACCCTGGGAACCTCCATATGCCGTGTGAGTGGCTCAAGAAATGGCAAAAAGACAAAAAAATAAAAATAAATTCATTGGAGTATAGTTGATTTACAATGTTGTATTAGTTTCAAGTGTACAGCAAAGTGAGTCAGTTATACCTATACAGATATTCATTCTCTTTCCCCATATAAGTTATTCCAGAACATTCAGTACAACTTTTCTTGCGAGGGGCCGAATCAGAGCTACAGCTGCCAGCCTACACTACAGCCACGTGTATCCTCATGGATACTAGTCAGGTTTGTTTCCTCTGCACCATCACAGGAACTCTGAGTTTGACTTTTTTAGACCCCACATATAAGTGGGATCATACTGTATTTGTCTTTCTGTGTCTGGCTTATTCCACTGAGCATAGTGTCCTCCAGGTTCATCCACATTGTTGCCAATGGCAGGATTTCCTTCTTTTTTATGATGGAATAATATTCTACAGTATATGCAGTCCAGGTTTTCTTTATCCATTCATCCATCAGTCGACTCACTCACTCAACTGGGAGCTCTGCTCTTGGTCATCTTGTCGTCTCTCTGGGACCCAAGATGATGGAGGCCCATAGTGTCAAATATTGCAGGTCCTTGTGTTTTTTGTTTTGTTTTGTTTTGTTTTTCATTTTTTTATTACTCAAATGAATTTATCACATCTGTAGTTGTATAATGATCATAACAATCTGATTTCACAGGATTTCCATCCCACAGCCCAGACACATCCCCCCACCCCCCAAACTGTCTCCTCCAGAGACCATAAGTTTTTCAATGTCTGTGAGTCAGCATCTGTTCTGCAAAGAAGTTCCATCTGTCCTTTTTTCAGATTCCACATGTCCGTGAACGCATTTGATGTTGGTGTCTCATTGTACGGCTGACTTCACTTAGCATGATAGTTTCTAGGTCCATCCATGTTGCTAAAAATGCTGGTATTTCATTCTTTTTGATGGCTGAGTAATATTCCATTGTGTATATGTACCACATCTTCTGGATCCACTCCTCTGTCGATGGACATTTAGGTAGTTTCCATGTCTTGGCTATTGTAAATAGTGCTGCAATGAACATTGGAGTACATGTGTCTTTGCGAGTCATGGTTTTCTCTGGATAGATGCCCAGGAGTGGGATTGCTGAATCAAATGGTAGTTCTATGTTTAGTTTTCTGAGGCATCTCCATCCTGCTTTCCACAGTGGTTGCACCAATTTACAATCCCACCAACAGTGTACTAGGGTTCCTTTTTCTCCACACCCTCTCCAGCACTTATTGTTTGTAGAATTTGGATGATGGCCATTCTGGCTGGTGTAAGGTGGTACCTCATCGTGGTTTTGATGTGCATTTCTCTAATAATGAGTGACGCTGAACATCTTTTCATGTGTTTCTCGGCCATCTGTATGTCTTCTTTGGAGAATTGTCTGTTTAGATCTTCTGCCCATTTTTGGATGGGGTTGTTTGTTTTTTTGGTATGGAGCTGCAGAAGTTGTTTATAAATTTTGGAGATTAATCCCTTGTCAGTCAATTCATTTGCAAAGATTTTCTCCCATTCTGTGGGTTGTCTTTTTGTGTTGTTTAGGGTTTCCTTGCAGGTCCTTGTTGTAGAAACGAAGGTCCCACAATAGTCATCAAATCCTTGCACTAAGAATGACACGTGACTCTACAACTCGCTAGTCAGAATGAATTACATAACTGCTCAAGGGGGCTTAAGAATAGCAATCAACATGCATCCAGAAGGTGGAGAGCCAGAACTATTTGGTGTTTAGAATTAAGGGCTCTGGAGTTCCCACTGTGGCTCAGTGGGTTAAGAACCCAACTAATACCCATGAGGATGTGGGTTTGATTCCTGGTCTCGCTCAGTGGGTTAAGTTTCCAGCATTGCCACAGCTGTGGCATAGGTTGCAGACGTGGCTCAGATCTGGTGTTGCTGTAGCTGTCTCATAAGCTGGCTTCTGCAGCTCCAATTCAACTCCTAGCTCCGGAACTTCCATATGCCACAGGTGTGGCCCTAAAAAAAAAGAAAAGAAAAAAAAAAAAGAATCAAGGGCTACCTTATCAATATAATGCCCTTTTCCACACCCTGAGAGCAGCAGTTGGGACCTGGGAATCTGAACAGACAGGAAACCTGGGATCTTCACACAACTTGCTCAACAAATTCAGAGAGAAGACTTCAGCAGTTAGATCCCTGACCCTGTGCCCATGTCATCAGGACAGTGTCTTGTAAAATACTGAAAATGGGGTTGGTGATGTCACTTGTGGGTGTTTCAGTGCTTTAGTGATACAGTCAATGAACTTTTGTTTTTGATCATGAAATCCCATGGAAAAAATTTTGGAGAAGGCACACCAAAGTATATACACATATCTATACACTTCATACATGTATTAAGTACCTTACTAAACATAGAAAGATAGACATTTAAAGGATAAGAAAAAGAAATACGGGATCTAATGTTTCCCACCCGATATATCATCTCACACTCTCCCTGGGATAGTTGCACCCCACTTTGGAGACCGTCTCCCTAAGAACAGAGAGGTTCCAGCCACATTTTTAGTGGCAAAAGACCAAGACCAAAGGAGTGGGTATTTACATAAAATTATCTATAAAAAAATTATCTATAATCCCAGATATAACCCCCAAATTATAACTGTTACTATCTTGGCGCATTTCCTTTTCTCTTGCACAGCGACCCATATATGGAAGTATTTTTAAAAAGAAGTTATAATGGACAAACTGCTTTGTAATCTCCTTTTCCTCTCAGAACACATGATGAACAATACATTGCATATTATTCTACATCATTTTTATAACTTTTATCATTCACTTTATTTCAGCAGTAATATATGTTCAGTATGAAATCTTATTAAATGTGTATAAAAGAGAAAAAATAAAAATTACCCATTTTCCATTACCCAGCCATAACCACTTTTAATAGTGAATTGTTGTGAATTTTTTTTTTGTCCAGTTTCTTTTCAATCTTCTTATAGTCTTCCATTAATGGGATCACATTATGCATATTTTTCTGTCCCCGGTTTTATCATTTTGTTTGTATTGTATATACTTATCTATATAATGAAATACCCTCCTTCAACAACTTCGGAAGGACTCTACATGACAATGTTTCAAAAACTGATAGTCTACAAACATTCTTCTAAAAGAATCTAATAGGTGCATTGAGGAAAAAATGTTTCTTGGTGAAATGAGTTTGGAAAATACTGCCTATTTGAATTGTGGTAATGCATATTAGCTATTAAAATCTCTGAAAAATCCTACAACTAAAGAGAAATATTTAACTTTGTTTAACATGGTGTTTCTAAAATTTATTCAAGCATGACTCACTTTTTTGAGGCCCTTCAAATAACATCCTTCAGAGCTGTACCAATTATTCTGTAATTATGCTCTAGTCCTGTCTTCTTAAATATACAAGTTGTCACAAGTATCAACCACACATAACTGCATTGTAATGAATCTTCTTGTTCCTATATCTCAGGCTTTTCATAGATTTTAATAGAAGTTTAACAAAGCAGAATTGTCACCTTGAAGCTATATAGATTCTGGGAATTTCTCTCCTGACAAATCACTTTCCAGTAATGTTGAACTTATGTATATTCCCACTGTGAGGACATAAGAATATGCATTTTCATACAAACATGTCAGCGCTAAAAAAGTAAGTAAATACATACATAATTGATCTTCGTATTTCAAAAGCAGTCAATGTTTATGGTAGAATTTTTAAAAAGTAATAGGAGTAAAGAGTGAGAGATAAATCACCTATAACCCCAGCACTTAAAGATAATCACTATCAACAAGGGGGATGGGAATTTATTACTATGGGTATTTTGTTTCATTTTGTTCTTTTAATGGCCACACCTGTGGCATATGGAAGTTCTTGGGCTAGGGGTCAAATCAGAGCTGCAGCTGAGGCCTGTGCCACAGCCATGACAACACTGGATCCAAGCCACATCTGCAACCTACACCACAGATTACAGCAATGCCAGATCTTTTAACTCACTGAGCCAGGCCAGTGATCAAACCATAAACTTCACAGGGACAATGTCAGGTCCTTAACCCGCTGAGCCACAATGGGAACTTCTTTTTTCTTTTTTTGTCTTTTTTTTAGGGCTGCACCCTCGGCACATGGAGGTTCCCAGGCTAGGGGTCTAATGAGAGCTGTGGCTGCCAGCATAGGCCAGAGCCACAGCAACACAGGATCTGAGCCGCATCTGTGACCTACACCACAGCTCACAGCAACACTGGATCCTTAACTCACTGAGCAAGGCCAGGGATTGAATCCACAACCTCATGGTTCCTAGTTGCATTCAGTAACTACTGAGCCACGGCGGGAACTCCCACAATGGGAAATTCTATGGTTTTTTTTTTAATCAAAACTATAATTACGCAAATTCTATATCACGCTATTTTACACTTAACATTATCTATAAAATGTTATCTCATTGCTTAAATTTGTGGTTGTTTAAATACTAGCAAAACTGAGCTGTTTTTCATATAATTATTATCTCTTGAATTCTTTTAGATAACTGTCTATTTACATGCTCATATTTCTGTTGAAGTCCTTGTGTTTTTCTTTCTTTTTTTTTTTTTTTGTCTTTTTTGTCTTTTTTGTTGTTGTTGTTGTTGTTATTGTTGCTATTTCTTGGGCCGCTCCCGCGGCATATGGAGATTCCCAGGCTAGGGGTTGAATCGGAGCTGTAGCCACCGGCCTACGCCAGAGCCACAGCAACGCGGGATCCGAGCCGCGTCTGCAACCTACACCACAGCTCACGGCAACGCCGGATCGTTAACCCACTGAGCAAGGGCAGGGATCGAACCCGCAACCTCATGGTTCCTAGTCGGATTCGTTAACCACTGCGCCACGACGGGAACTCCCCTTGTGTTTTTCTTATTGTTTTTGGGTGCAGTTTATATTGCTTAGTAACTTGAAAATTTTTCATGTATGTTATAAATATTTTTCCCAGATTACTGTTTAGTTTTTAATTTACATATGCAGACTTTTCATACGGAAATTTCTGGTTATGATAAAATTAACTCTATTAAAGCTTTTTTCCTTTAGACACTGGTCAAGTAAAGATTAGAAATCCCTTCTGTTCTTCAAGATTGGATTATTTTCAGAAAATCTAAATAGACCAATCACTAGTACAGGGATTGAAACAGTAATCAAAAATCTTCCTCCCCTACAAAAAATTTCAGGACCAGATGCCTTCATAGGTGAATTTTACCAAATAGTCAAAGAAGAT
This sequence comes from Sus scrofa, assembly GCF_054392235.1. NCBI lineage: Eukaryota > Metazoa > Chordata > Mammalia > Artiodactyla > Suidae > Sus > Sus scrofa. Next base: position 21,130,692 of record NC_139385.1, read on the forward strand.
TTAATACTTATCCTTATCAAACTATTCCAAAAATTTGAAGACGAAGGAACACTTCTTAACTCATTTTGCAGGGCCAGTATCACCCTGATACCAAAACTAGACAAAGACAACACACAAAAAAAATTACAGGCCAATATCTCTGATGAATACAGTTGAAAAACCCCCAACAAACTATTAGCAAGCTAAATCCAACAATAAGTCAAAAGGCTATACCATACACCAAGATCAAGTTATTCCATGGATGCAAGGATGGTTCAACTTCTGGAAATCAATCAATGTGATATACCACACTAAAAAAAGAGAAGGAAAGAAATATGATCATCTCAATAGATGTAGAAAAAGCATTTGACAAGACTCAACACTTATTTATGATTAAAAAAAAAACTCTCGATAAAATGGCATGGAAGGGATATGTTTCAAAATAATAAAGGCCATAAATGACAAAACAACAACTAACATCTTACTCAATGGTGAAAAATTGAAAGCTAGCACTCTAATATCAGGAACAAGACAAGGATGCCCACTCTTGCCATCCCTGTTCTACATGGTATTGGAAATCCTAGCCAGAGTAATTCAGCAAGAAAAAGAAATAAAAGATATCCAAATAGAAAAGAAGAAGCAAAACTGTCACCAATTGCGGATGACTTGATTTTATATGTAGAAAACTCTAAAGGTTCCATAAGAAAACTACCAGAAAAATAACTGAATATAATAATGTTGCAGAGTATGAAATCAATATACAAAAATCTGTTGCACTTTTTTTTTGGTCTTTTGTTGCTATTTCTTGGGCCACTCCCACGGCATATGGAGGTTCCCAGGCTAGGGGTCCAATCGGAGCTGTAGCCGCCGGCCTATGCCAGAGCCACAGCAACACGGGATCTGAGCCAAGTCTGCAACCTACAGCACAGCTCACGGCAACAATGGATCCCTAACCCACTGAGAAAGGGCAGGGACTGAACCCGCAACCTCATGGTTCCTAGTCAGATTCGTTAACCACTGCGCCACGACGGGAACTCCATGTTGCACTTTTAGACACTAATAATGAACTAGCAAAAAGAGAAATTAAGAAACAATCAATGTATAAGCTGGTGTGCACATGCATGTGTGTGCACTCACACACACACACACACATACACAATAAAATACCTAGAAATAAATTTAACCAAGGAGGTGAAATACCTGCACACTGAAAACTATAAGACATTGTTGAATGAAATTGAAGAGGACACAAATAAGTGGAAAGTTATTCAGGGCTTGTGGATTGCAAGAATAAACATTATCCAAATGTTGTCATTACCTAAAGATTCAATGTGATCCCCATCAAAATCCCAAAGAAATTTTTCACAGAAAGAGAACAAAAAAATCCTAAAACTTAGATGGAACAACAAAAGACCCTGAAGAGGATAAAAGAACGAAGTTGGGGGTATCACACTCTCTGATTTCAAACAATACTACAAAGCCATAGTAATCAGAACATAATGGCCTTGGCAGAAAAACAGATATGTAAATCAATGAAATGGAATTAAGGGCCCAGAAATAAATTCACACATATATGGACAATTAATTTATTACAAAGGACTAAAAAACACACAATGGAGACAAAATTGTCTCTTCAATAAAGTGTTGGGAAACCTGGACAACCACATGCAAAAAAATAAATAAATAAAATTAAATAAAATAAAAACTAGACCACTATCACACCATATACAGAAATTAACTCAAAATAGATTAAACGCCTAAAACCATAAAACTCTTATTAGAAAATATAAGCAGTATCCTTTGCTATCTGTATGTATGTATCTTCAGGCAAAGGAAACAAAAGCAAAAATAAACAAATGGGATTACATCAAACTAAAAAACTTTTGCACAGCAAAGGAAACCATCAATAAAACAAAAATACAACATACTGAATGGGAGAAGATATTTGCAGGTAATATATCTGATGAGGGGTTAATATCCAAAATACACAAAGGATAGATACAACTTAACAACAAAAACAACCAAAAAAAAAAAAAAAAAAAAAACCAAACAAACAACCTGATTAAAAACTTGCTAGAAGAACTGAATAGACACTTTTCCAAGGAAGACGTACGTACAAGTGGCCAACAGGCACATGAAAAGATGTTCAACAATCACTAATTATAGGAAAATGCAACTTAAAACTAAAGCAAGATATCACCTCACACATGTTAGAATGGCCATTATCAAAAAGACAAGAAATAACAAGTGTTGCTAAGTATGTGGAGGAAAAGGAACCCTCATACACCACTAGTGGGAATATAAATTGGTGCAGCCACTATGAATGACAGTATGGAGATTCCTTAAAAAATTAAGAATAGAATTACCATATGACCCAGCTATCCTATTTCTGTGTATTTATCCAAATACAAAAAGACTAATCCAAAAATATATCCATACCCCCACATTCATCGAGGCATTATTTATAACAGCCAAGATATGGAAAGAAAACTTTCAACATCATATTAATGGATAAAGAAGATGCAATCTATCTATCATCTATCTATCTGTGCAATGGAATACTACTCAGTCAGAAAAAAAGTCCTGCCATTTGTGATCATATGGATGGGTCTTGAGGGTATTATGTATGCTAAGTCAAATAAGACTGATGAAGACAACTTCTGCATGACATCACACATATGAAATGTAACAAACTAACACACAAAATGAAAATAAATGAAGAAACCAAACCAAAAAAAAACACATAGATATAGAGAACATAGTGGTGCTTACCAGATGGAAAAGGGTGGGCAGAAAGACAGAAATGGGTAGAGGGGATCAACTCTGTGGTGATACACAGAAAACAAATTTCCAGGTGTGAATGTGTTGCACAGTATATGGAAGTAGAAATACAATGTCGTACACATGAAACATACAATGTCATAGATCAGTGTAACATACATGAATAAATAAATACGTACCTCCATAAATAGACCTAAATAAAAAGATTATATTATGGCATTTTTTCTTTTTCTTTTTCACTGCCATACTCCGGGCATATGGAAGTTCCCAGGCTAGGACTTGAATCGGTTCTGCAGCTGCAACACCAGATCTGAGCTGCACCTGTGACCTACGCCACAGTTTACAGCAACATGGGAAGCTTAACCCACTGAGCAAGCCCAGGGATCAAACCTGCATCTTCTCAGAGGCTACCTTGGGTCCTTAACCCTCTGAGCCACAATGGGAAGTCCCCGCCCCAAAAGATTCTATTATTTTCTTCTAGTATTGATAGTTTTACATCTTTGATCTAGCTGGAGAAACAAAAAGCAGGTGCTAGACCCAAGAAGAGGGGCTTTGTGTATCCTTTCATTTATATTCAAACCTTGCACACATGACAAATTATCATGCTGTGGATGAACATCTCTCAAACCCTGCCCTAGTGCTTGACCCTTTGTGGTCACCAGAAGGTTAAAAGTATATTGTGTCTTCCTCCTTGTCATGTCTGCAAATCCACATGTCATGCTGACTGTGGCATGTTCTTTTCGTCACCAAGGTCTGTCCATTGAATTCTATTGTTCAAACCATGTTATTTCTTTTTTTTTTTAACAAGGGAAGTATAAAACTTTTATTTTATTTATTTATTTATTTTTATTTTATTTTTTTTATTTTCCCACTGTACAGCAAGGGGGTCGGGTTATCCTTACATGTATACATTGCAATTACATTTTCCCCCCACCCTTTCTTCTGTTGCAACATGAGTATCTAGACATAGTTCTCAATGCTATTCAGCAGGATGTTATATAAAATGCTTTATACAAAATAGTCTCAAGTCCAAATACTCATTTTAAAAAACCTCTCATCAGATATCTTTGCATCTTCCTGTTACTCAATCGAATACACTTCCCTACTCTGTTAAAACATATTTGTGCTAGGAGTTCTCGGCGCAGTGGTTAACGAATCCGACTAGGAACCATGGGGTTGCGGGTTCAGTCCCTGCCCTTGCTCAGTGGGTTACCGATCCCGCATGGCCGTGAGCTGTGGTGTAGGTTGCAGACATGGCTCGGATCCCGCGTTGCTGTGGCTTTGGCGTAGGCGGGCAGTTATAGCTCCATACAACCCCTAGCCTGGGAACCTCCATATGCCGCGGGAGCAGCCCAAGAAATGGCAAAAAAAAAAGAAAGAAAAACAGATTTATGCTGATAGACACTACCCATCCAGTGGCATCTGATATAATGAAGTCAGTGCTTGGAGGAAACTTTCAGGAGGGAAAATGGTGAGATCAGCTTTAAGTTGAATGAATTTGAGTACATAAAAATTACAAACTTCTGCTAGTAAAAAAACACAATTAAGATAAATATTTAATATCACTAATAATCAAAGACGTGTGCACTAAAATAATAATGAGAAACATTTTTCACCTATAAAATTAGTAAAGATTAAAGAGCGATAACACCCAGTGTTTGCAAGGACACAATCGAATATGTGTTGCCACAGTGGTTGGGACTATAAGAGCTTATACTACACTTCTGGAGGCCAACTTGGCAATATCTATCAAGAGTTTTTTAAGATCATTTGCCTTGGTATTTCTATTTCTAGAAAACTAACCCAAAGAAATAATCACAATAATCCCAAGCAAAGAGATTTTTGCACAAGAGTGCTAATTGCTGAATCCTTTGTGATACCAAGGGGGAAAAAATAGACAATGACTTTAGCACAGTTTGGAGTCAATTAAATACATTTTGGTGCATCCACACTCTGAAATACTATGTAGCTATTAAAAATCACGTTGCAGGAGTTCTCCTGCAGCGTGGTGGATTGAGGATCCTGCGTTGTCACTGTAGCAGTTTGGGTTTGCAGCTGTGATGCAAGTTCAATCCCTGGCCTGGGAACTCCCACCATGGGTACTGCCAAAACCATATCATGTTGCAAAAGAAAAATCAGTGACATGGAAAAATATTTGCAGTATACTGTTGGATTACCACTGGTGGTGTGAGAGCAGTGAAAGTGAGCAGTGGACTCCAGGAAAGACACAAACTGGGAGATGCCTTTGATGAGCTTACCTGGGCCAGTTCAGAGGTCAGTGTGATACAGGTAAGTGGTTTGGGAGTCTAGGGACAAGTCAGTGAGGGTCAGGGTGTGCATAAGGCGACCATGACAAAGAGGAGCAAGGGAATCTGCAACAATTTGGATCGGAAAAGTGTAGCCCACCTAATACTCAGGGCAGTGCTTCTTTGCCTGCTCGCTTGTATCTCTCACAAGCATCCTATCTTAATAAATCTATTTCTTGGCTAAAAAAAAGAAAAAGAAAATTCTTCCTGTGGTCAAGGAATTTTTCACATTATGAGTGTCTCCTTCTCAAGCTTGAAAGCATCCACAACTAACCTTCCCAGCTCCCCGTGCAACTGTGGTACAGTCCTGTGACCTGGGATCTGCCAATCATGTGAGTCCCCTCATCATTGGATGAGAGCAACCTGAGGGACAGTTTCTGCCTGGAAGTCATTTTCTGACCAGACCATCTAGGGGTGCTTTGAAGAATAGGATGGGGTCTCCCAGTGTGCTTCGTTCCTGGCTGTGGGCTCTCCAACTTTGACTCAAGCCTCTTAAAGCTTCCACGAAGGAGCTACCTGATGTTCTGTGTTTTATTTTTTTTAATTTTATTTTTTTTAAGGGTTGCACCCACGGCATATGGAGGTTCCCAGGCTAGGGGTTGAATCGGAGCTGTAACTGCTGGCCTACACCAAAGCCACAGCAATACCAGATCCAAACCCCATTTGCAACCTACGCCACAGCTCACGGCAACCTCAGATCCTTAACCTACTGGGCGAGGCCAGGGATCAAACCTGCGTCCTCATGGATACTAGTCAGATTCATTTCCACTGTGCCACAATGGGAACTCCTCATGTTATATATATATTTTTAAAATCCCTTTTCACTAGCTAAGGTGAGTTCACTTGTTTGCAGTCAGGCACATTGTCCAATTCAGACTCTACTAGACTTGCAGTGGCCACTACATGCTCACTATTTTAAGTACATTTATCTCACTTTGTCCTCCTCTACCATCTTGGCTTCTCAATCAGCAAGTGACAGAGTGGAGAATGTACCCCCAGATGTGCAAGAAATACAAACCCATTCTCTAAACGTGAGCAAGCTTCCACTCGCTGTAACCTTTGTATTCTAGCTATGCAATGAACAGTTTGGAATATAAATGGTGCTGAATTTAGGAGTTCCCAGTGTGGCTCAGCCATTTACAAACCCACCTACTAACCATGGGTTCGATCCCTGGCTTCGCTCAGTGGGCTAAGGATCTGGCATTGCTGTGGCTGTGTTGTAAGCTGGCAGCTGTAGCTCCAGTTTGACCCCTAGCCTGGGAACTTCCATATGTCACAGGTACAGCCCTAAAAAGAGAAATTAATTAATTAATTTTTTTTAAAAAAAAGAGCTCTGAATTTCTTTCCATTTAAAGTAGATAGTTCTATGCCCTGTAGAGTTTTGCCACATCACTATAGGGCATTCAAGAAATGCCTATTGGGAGCTCCCGTCGTGGTGCAGTGGTTAATGAATCCGACTAGGAACCATGAGGTTATGGGTTCGATCCCTGCCCTTGCTCAGTGGGTTAACGATCCGGCGTTGCTGTGAGCTGTGGTGTAGATTGCAGACTCGGCTCAGATCCTGCGTTGCTGTGGCTCTGGTGTAGGCCAGCAGCTACAGCTCCAATTTGACCCCTAGCCTGGGAACCTCCATATGCCACGGGAGCGGCTCTAAAAAAGGCAAAAAGACAAAAAGAAAAAGAAAAAAAAAAGAAATGCCTGTTGGGTATCTCACCTGGTGGCCACCTTTCCACCTTCCTAACAAGCTGGTGAAGTGAGATTAATCCAGACCCTGGGAGTTCCCACTGTGGCTCAGTGAGATAAGGACAAGACATTGTCTCTGTAAGGATATGTGTTTGATCCCTGGCCTCGCTCAGTGGTTTAAGGATGTGGTGTTGCTGCAAGCTTGGAAGTGGTAGGTTGCAGATGCAGCTTGAATCCAGTATTGCTGTGGCTGTGGCATAGGCCAGCAGCGGAAGCTCTGATAGATCCCCTAGCCTGGGAATTTCCATATGCCGCAGGTGCAGTCATCAATTAAAAAAAAAAAAAAATCCAGAACCTGCTCGTGAGCTTGGACCATAAGCCCCATCAGTATTGCCCAGGACTGGACAGGCTCTGAATTACTCTCGCTAGCCCTCAGCCCACATTCCCAGGAGATTGTTTCACACCCTGATGGCCCTCAGGCCACCGGAGGCATTGCCCTCACCCTTTCCCAGGGAGGCTTCCAAGGTTTTCACAGAGAAGCCGAAGCAGTGGATTCCAGTGGACAAAGCATAGGACTAGCGCTGGGGGCATCGGCTGCTCTCCCAGCACTGTTCCTTCCTGAATGGTGCTACACAAGCCACGGGACCATTCTCATCCTGTTTCCTCCTCTGCAAAATTGAAGATGGAGGTCCAGACAAAATGAGATGACACAAGGGGAACGTCTTTGAAAAATGAGGCGCATGAGGAGTTCCCGTCGTGGCTCAGTGGTTAACAAATATGACTAGGAACCATGAGGTTGCGGGTTCGATCCCTGGCCTTGCTCAGTGGGTTAGGGATCCATCGTTGCCGTGAGCTGTGATGTAGGTTGCAGACGCGGCTCGGATCCCGAGTTGCTGTGGCTCTGGTGTAGGCTGGTGGCTACAGCTCTGATGAGACCCCTAGCCTGGGAACCTCCATATGCCAGGGGAGCAGCCCTAGAAATGGCAAAAAAAAAGACAAAAAAAAAAATTGAGGCACATGATATGAATGTGAGGGGCTATTATTAATTGAGAGAGGAATTGGAGAATCTAAAACTGTGTTACATTTGAATAGCGTTTCTTATTTTGCAACAGGCTTTTCTCATTTTGTCTTCACAGCCACCATGTGAGAAAGTAGGGCAGTTATTCTTAACTCCATTTTATAGATGAGGAAACAGAAGGGAAAGTGGCAGTGCCAGTCCTGGAAGCCAGGCATCCGGATTTCCGACCCCAGCTTCCTTCTTACATACGTGCAGGAAATTTTCTCCTACCCACCACGCGCAGGTGACATGGACTAGACATTAGAGTCGTGTCAGTCATGAGGTTGGGAAATTGTCAGCAAGATCTGAGCCAACAGAAGGATGTTTAGCCTACATTGCTCATTTTGTACAAACACGTGCACTTTCTATGAAAAAAAAAAAAAAATGGAGCGTTCCGGGTTTCTCCATTGCAATTGAGGACAGATGACTAGGACCAGAATTAGACAAATAGTAAATGCTGGAAGAGATCCTGTCCTCTTTTATTAGGATGTGTATCCCACGCCTGTCCTCTGCTGTCTGCTGTCCTAGAACTCAAGAGTCCACATCAGCACTGTGACCTGCACAGTCTGTACCAGCATTCGGCTGTTCCTGGAGCTCTGATTAGACCCCTAGCCTGGGAACCATCTGTGAGCCATCCCACAGAAAATGAATATCTAAGTAGGAAGCACAGGCTGAAGCCTCATAGACAAATTTGATTTTTATTATCACCATTGTAACAATTATGAGGCGTACATTTCAGGTGCTTTGGCTTTTATAGAGCCCTTCTGCAGCCACCGGAGTTTCCAAACAAGCCTGTAACGTAGATTGATACCTTTTCGCAAATGACTTAACCCCTGCTGTATAGCCCTGGGAACCGTATCTAGTCCCTTGGGATGGAGCAGGATGGAGGATAAGGTGAGAAAGAGAATGTATATATACATATGTGTGTGTGTGTGACTGGGTCCCTTTGCTGTACAGTAGAAAACTGACAGAACACTGTAAACCAACGATAAGAGAAAAAATAAAAATCATTACTAAAAAGTATGTCTATATGTAAAATTGGGTTACTTTGCTATATAGCAGAAATTGACAGAACATTGTAAATTGACTATAATAAAAATTTCTTTAAAAGGAAAATAATAGGAGTTCCCGTCCGTAGCGCAGTGGTTAATGAATCTGACTAGGAACCATGAGGTTGCGGGTTCGATCCCTGGCCTTGCTCCGTGGGTTAAGGATCCTGCATTGCTGTGAGCTGTGGTGTGGGTTGAAGATGCGGCTCAGATGCCGTGTTGCTGTGGCTCTGGCGTAGGCCAGCGGCTACAGCTCTGATTCAACTCCTAGCCTGGGAACCTCCATATGCCACGGGAGCAGCCCAAGAAATGGCAAAAAGCCAAAAAGCCAAAAAGCCAAAAAGCCAAAAAGCCAAAAAAAAAAAATGAAATGACTTAACCAAAGCACATCCAGCTAAGGAGGTGTTACCGTTTGAGTTGCGAGCAAACCCAACTGTCCTCTGATGTGACAGCGATGGGTTAGATCATTGTCTGGCATATTCCCTTGAGGGCTGGTTGTCTGGTTCAGCCTCACAAGCGTATATGACAGTTTCACCTCTGAAGAGGCACCATGTGTTTCCCTCGGCTTCTTTCGCTTCTTTCACTCACGTGACCTGCTCTAGGAAGGGCACACCCTGGGAAGTGGCTAATCCAGCAAGAATGAGGAGGCATTCCTGTCAAGGCTTAGTGGCTAATGAATCTGACTAGGAACCATGAGGTTGCGGGTTCGATCCCTGGCCTCGCTCAGTGGGTGAAGGATCCGGGGTTGCCGTGAGCTGTGGTGTAGGTCGCAGACACGGCTCAGATCTGGCGTGGCTGTGGCTGTGGTGTAGGCTGGCGGCCACAGCTCTGATTGGACCCTTAGCCTGGGAATCTCCGTGTGCCATGGATGCGGCCCTAAAAAGACCAAAAAAAAAAAAAAAAGAACGAGGAGACATGAGACATGTGGAGGGGCCCTGAACCCAACCTGAATGCTGGTGCTCAAAGCATGGAATCCAGTGCAGGAAAGCCAAATAAATAATAGCCAAGCCAGGGACAAATATGCATGAAATAAATGCTGAGTGTTCTAAGTTTCCACACTGTGGGGATAGTTTGTTATGCAAAATAGTGCTGCAAAGAGTTGACTGACACAGTTATCTTTGCTAGAAGCAGCGATTATACTGTCCATGTTGGTTATAAAAAGGATCCTTTTTTTTTTTTTTTTACAGCCACACCTGCAGCATATGGCACTCCAAACAAAGATTCTTGATTCTTCGTAGGTGGCAGGTAAGAACTTCTCTATGCTATATAAAGGAAGAAGAATTCCCCTTATGGCTCAGGAGGTTAAGAACCCAACATTGTTTCTGTGAAGATGCAGGTTTGATCCCTGGGCTTGCCCAGTGGGTTAAGGATCTGGCATTGTCCTGAGCTGTGGCCTAGGTCACAGATGTGACTCAGATCTGGCATTGCTATAGCTGTGGCACAGGCCTGCAGCCGCAGCTCCAAATAGACCCCTAGCCTGGGAACTTCCCTATGTCACAGGTGTGGCCTGTAAGAACAAAAAATTAAAAAAATTTTTTTTAAATATATAAAGCAAGAAATGACCCATTTCTTTTTCTTAAACTAATTACACTCCAATTTTCCAAGTGCTGAAGTGATGATATGACCAATATCACTTGGTGCTAGATGGACTCCCTACGTTGTGGCCTCGAATCAAAATTCTGGGCATATATATCACCAGCCAAATGGAAGAGGTGCCAAGGAGGGCCCCAATTTTGCTCTTGCTCCTTCACTGGTCTGGAACTCCACTAGTATCATTGCTGTTGCAGGCAAGTACAGAAATCACAGTGGTGAAATGGAAGTTTTCACTTTTTTTTTTTTTTTTTGTCTTTTGTTGTTGTTGTTGTTGCTATTTCTTGGGCCGCTCCTGCGGCATATGGAGGTTCCCAGGCTAGGGGTTGAATCGGAGCTGTAGCCACCAGCCTACGCCAGAGCCACAGCAACGCGCGATCCGAGCTGCGTCTGCAACCTACACCACAGCCCACGGCAACGCCGGATCGTTAACCCACTGAGCAAGGGCAGGGACCGAACCCGCAACCTCATGGTTCCTAGTCGGATTCGTTAACCACTGAGCCACGACGGGAACTCCTCACTTTTTTTTAAATTTTTAAATTAAAAAAAAATTTTTTTAGGGCCATACCTATAGTATATGAAAGTTCTCAGGCTAAGGGTTGAATCAGAGCTGCAGCTGCTGGCCTACACCACAGCTCAGGGCAGCGTCGGATCCTTAACCCCACTGAGCAAGGCCAGGAATCAAACCCGCATCCTCATGGATTCTCGTTGGGTTCATGATCGCTAAGCCACATCAGGAACTATGGTTTCACTTTTTATTGATTGACATCATGCAAGATTTGACTGGGTCAGGCTAAGAGGAAAGTCCTTTCGCGATATTGAGTCTCACAGTAAGAATAGTTGGCTGATCATATAATTTAGAGAGTTTGCAGTGAGTCTCAAGGATCTCAGGAATACAGCCAGCTCCAAGTTTCTCCATTCATTCAAGACTTCTTTTATGCTTCTCAAATGTGTTTCTCGAGTTCCTGTGGTGGTTCAGAGGGTTAAGAATCTGGCATTGTCATTCTGTGTCTCAGGTCGAAGCTGTGGTGTGGGTTCAGTCCCTGACCCCAGGACTTAAGCAAGCCACCGGCATGGCCATAAAAAAAAAGTTTCTATTTGTGTCTGTTTAGGTCCTGTATGTTTCTTATTGAGTGTGTTACTAAGTTATTTACAGAGGCGCCTCATTGGCCAAGGATACAGGCCAAGTTAATTTGGGCCCCTAGAAGTGGTTTTCATTTTATTTTTATTTTATATATTTATTTATTTATTATTTATTGCCTTTTTGCCTTTCCTAGGGATGCTTCCTGCGGCATATGGAGGTTCCCAGGCTAAGGGTTTAACCGGAGCTGTAGCCACCGCCCTACACCAGGGCCACAGCAATGCGGGATCCGAGCTGCGTCTGCGACCTACACCACAGCTCACGGCAATGCCGGATCCTTAGCCCACTGAGCAAGGCCAGGGATCGAACCCACAACCTCATGGTTCCTAGTCAGATTCGTTAACCACTGCGCCACGGCGGGAACTCCTGGTCTTCATCTTCTGACCCTTACCTACCTTAGTAGCCTCATTTCGCACACCTCCTGGTGGCTACATTATGTTTTATTCATGGCGAATTACATGAATGTTCTATTCTGTTTCCTGGCTTTATGCTTTGGTAAATACCTTCCGCTTTGCTTGGGATATTCATCCGTCATCCTCTGCTTGTACTTTAAGATCTATTTCTCCTGAGTTGTTTTTTGTTTTTTTGTTTGTTTGTTTATGGCCACACCCACGGCATAGGAAAGTTCCCCGACCAGGGATTGAATCTGAGTCCCAGCTGGAGCAATGCTGGATCCTTTAACTCACTTCGCTGGGCTAGAGATCAAACCCACACCTCCTCAGGAACATGAGCTGCTGCAGTTGGATTCTTAACCTACAGTGCCACAGCAGGAACTCCTAAGAGCTACTTTTTTTTTTTTTTTCTTTTTAGGGCCACACCCAAGACCTATAGAAGTTCCCAGGCTAGGAGTTGAATTGGAGCTGCAGCCTACACCACAACCATAGCAACACCAGATCTGAGCAGCATCTGTGACCTACAGCACAGCTCACGGCAACACCGGATCCTTAACCCACTGAGCAAGGCCAGGGATCAAACCCGCAGCCTCATGGATACTAGTCAGGTTTGTGACCTCTGAGCCACAGCGGGAACTCCCTAAGATCTACCTCTAATGGCACCTCCTTTTTAAGAGGGTCAAGACTCAGGTAAGGCAAGAGACATACCCAGGATGCAATATGTAGAGGCACTCACTCTCAAGTTCATGTCAGTGCCTCTGCCAAGTTTGTGCCCTCAGGACTCTATCGTAGTCCTGACCCTGCTCTGTGCTGTTTTTTTCTGTTATATTCCACCCCCTCCCCAAGAACAGCTCCTCTGTGACCACTTTGTCCCTTTCGTCATTACAGCATTCCCCACACTGGATTGCATTTTCTGAGGACAGAAACCACGCCTTCTCATCTTTGTAGCACCAGCACCATGCCTGCTATAGCATATTTTATGAATAGCAGTAAAAATAATAGCCATTAAATAGGAGCATTGATTTTTGTGCCAGGCATGGTTCGAACTGCTTTAGTTAGGTTGCAACGAAACCTGTGTAGATATTATCATCCCAATTTTGCAGATGAATGGACTAAGAAAAGCAAAGGGCATTGCGATAGCATACAGTGCGAAGTGGTAATAGCTAGGATTCGAACCCAGGTCCTCTTGATGCCAGACCCTGTGTGCATAACAGAAAAAAAAACTTGACTCCTCACTGCATTACACTGAATACAAATCAAGGAAGGAGTTCCTGCTGTGGTGCAATGGGTTAAGGATTCAGCGTTGCCACAGCTGAGGAGGCTTAGATTTGATCACTGGCCCAGGAATTTCCAAATGCCATGGGTGTGGCCAAAAAAAAAAGAATCAAGGAAAAGAGCATTTTGCTTTTTTTCGCCATTTCTAGGGCCACTCGCACGGCATGAGGAGGTTCCCAGGCTAGGGATCTAATCGGAGCTGTAGCCACTGGCCTATGCCAGAGCCACAGCAATGCAGGATCCGAGCCATGTCTGCAACCCACACCACACCACAGCTCACGGCAACGCCGGATCCTTAGCCCACTGAGCAAGGCCAGGGATGGAACCTGCAACCTCATCGTTCCTAGTCGGATGCGTTAACCATTGCGCCTCGACGGGAACTCCTCATTTTGTTTGTTATTTAAGACAAAAGACAAACACGGTGAAGGGCAGTGAGTCCTGTGAGATGCGGGCACTGTTTGGCATATTGTTCTTCTGGTGAACCAAGCCCTAAAGCCCTGACTTCTCCAGTCCCCAAAGGCCACCAATTTTTTTTTACATATTTTATTTTTTAAAGTTTCATTAATGTAAGTTAATAACATATAGTTAATGTATGTTGTGATAATTTCTGCTGTACAGCAAAGGGATTCTGTTAGACATGTACACACATCCATTCTTTTTCAGATTCTTTTCCGACATAGACCATCGCAAAATATTGGATAGAGTTCCCTGTGCTATACAGCAGGTCCCCGTTGGCCAGTCATTCCATATACTCCAGCCAAAGTCACCATTGTTGGTAGGACTGGTGATCGTACGTGCTGGTCCCAATCTCGAAATTTAAAAATGAAAATTCCAAGTAACTTTTATTTCTTTTATTTTTATTTTTTTGCTTTTTAGGGCCGCACCCACAGCATATGGCAGTTCCCAGGCTAGGGGTCAAATCGGAGCCACAGCTGCTGGCCTATGCCAAAGCCATGGCAATGCAGTATTGAGCCATGTCTTCAACCTACATCGCAGCTCACGGGAAGTCTGGATCCTTAACCCACTGAGCAAGGCCAGGAATTGAACCCACAACGTCATGCTTCCTAATCAGATTCGTTGCTGCTGTGCCACAGCAGGAACTCCTGAGTCATGTTTTGATGGCATTGACGGAGGACAACTCTTGCCCAGAGAAATTGGAACCCTTTGAAAATCCAGCCAGGAAAATTCTGCTCCCCAGGCACTGGATCCTTTGCCAGTCAGAGGTTTCAGAGACACTCTGTCTCCTCCATCAGCCCAAATCCATCAGCCTTGAATGGTGAGCGCTATAGCTGGTGTGTCACTGCTTCACGTTCTGTTCCTTCCAACACCAGACAACTCCCTTGCCCTTCTTGTTCTCTGCTATCCAGAGTGTATAACTAAAAACCCTGTAGCTATTTCCTAGGCCAAAAAATAGTCTTTGTCACTGTACCATGGGAAATGGACATCAGGCTAGGGGTCTCAGACTCAAATGCTTGGAACAAAGGAGTGAACTTGGTGAAACCAAGCAGGACTACTTGGAGCTCCTTGGCACAAAAGCCTTTCTGTGTCCTCTATTTCTTGTTTGTAGGGAATAGGCCTCATTCAGCCTCCTTGACCTTCCCTGAGTTCCAAAGCGCAGGTTCTAACAGATGCTAATCAGGGAAGGAAGGGGATGCAGAGACCAGGGGAGGAGCAGGCAAGAAACAATAGTGCAACCTTGGGGCAGGGTCCTGGTTCCTCCTCAAGGCATACAGAGAACAGTATCTTTGAGCTCTTCTGCAGAACTAAAACTCCCAACATATATGGAAGATGTTAACTACTTGATGAAGCGTTCTTTATTCCAGAGAGAAGGTCATGGTTCCGTGGTCGCAAGGACCACCAGAACCTGTCCTGGGTCCTGATGGGGAGATTTGAAGAAGACAAGCCTGCATCCACCACGATCCTTATCTGTGACCCTATTTTCAACTCCCAAACTATAAAACCCCTTCCTATTCTATCCCAAAGGAGGACCTTGTCTTCAGGGCATTAGCCTGCTGTGACCTCCTTTGCCTGGCAAAGCAATAAAAGCTACTCATTTCTCCTTTGTGCAAAACTCTGTCTCCAAGCTTTTCTTCATCACTGGTAGACAGAGGCCACGTTTGGGCAACATGGGCCTATTGGGAACTACAGCAAACTATAGACCCCATGCTATGCTGATCATGCCTTTTTATTTTCTTTATTTCTTTTTCTTTCTTTCTTTTTTTTACCCTGATCATGGCGTGTGAAAGTTCCTGGGCCAGACACTGAAACTGCACCATAACAGCAACCCAAGCCATAGAAATGACAGTGCCAGATACTTAACCTACTAAGCTCCAGGGGAACTCCTATTTTTGGTATTTCTGATGCTTTGACCTCTTGGGGCCAGGCTAATCCCGGAGATACTGCCCCTCCCTGAGCTAAGCAATCCCTAAAGATATCTAAGCATTGCCCTGAAAGTATGCCTTTCATATGCAAATCCAGAGCTCACACCTCCAAGCCATTCCCTTAATAAGGCTTTTACTGTCTGAGCCTCTATTCCCCTGCACTAATCACCCCAGGACCAGATACCAGGCAACAAGGGACAACCCATATGCCCCAATACCCACCCAAAATATATATTCATGTTAGTCAATGGCTTGGATCCTGTGTTGCCATGGTGGCTGTGGTGTAGGCCTGCAGCTGCAAGCCCTGGAACTTTCATAAGCCATAGGCATGGCCATAAAAAGAAAAACAAACAAACAATCTTTTCAATGGCAATTGTCTCCAGACCAGTTGGCCTTACCGTCTCTGAATAATAATAAATCATTCATTTTAAAGCTCATGCCCATATACAGGAGAGCAATCCCTACCTTTCCAACTGATTGTTTTATAATCCACATCCGCCCACCATGACAGATGTCCTGAATTTTTGAGAAAAGCAAGCAACTTAGATTTTATGCACTTCTGAAAGTTTTACTGTTCTTGTCTCATTCACACTTAAAATTCCATGTGGTTCATGCATGTATTCCAACATTAGAAAGCCAAGGAAAACAAAGACAGAGGAAAGAGTAGCCAGACACGGTAGCTGCAGAACGTAATCTGATGGTTTTCCTTCTATTGGAATTGTCCAAATCAGAGTGAACACATAGTTTTAGATCTGAGAAATAACCTCTGATCATTTCAAAAGGAAATGCTTTTCAAGTTTTTCTCTAACCTGGCTCCCAGTAAGAAATGCATTTTACATTGCAATACACACATGCACACATCTATCTATCTACCTGAAATAAAAATGTTACCCATCCTACATGTAATGCCCTTTTACATTTTCTATTCTACTCTATTCTGTTTTGCTTTTTTAAAAAATGATGCTGGTTGCTACCCACTACTACCCTGATTTCATAATTCACCAGTGGATCTTGTATCACAAATTAAAAAAAAAAAAAAAAAAAACTGGCACATTTAGAGATTAGTGGTACCAATTCATCATATTACAGACAGGAAACTGAGTCACAGAATAACAGGATTTGTCCACTATTATACAAGGTGATGGCAGAGTCAAGTCTGGAATTAATTATCTTTTCCCTAATACATTTATAACCCAAACTATATAGTGTTTATCTGTATCAGTGTGGGTATGGCTTTCAGTCAGAGTTCAGTCAATGAAGAACCCCTAGAGAGTTTCCGATGTGGCTCGTCGGAAATGAATCCAACTAGTATCCATGACGACATGGGTTCAGTCCCTGGCCTCGCTCACTGGATTAAGGATCCGGTGTTGCCGTGAGCTGGGGTATAGATCACAGACTTAACTCAGATCCCATGTGGCTGTGGCTGTGGCATAGGCCAGCCACTATGGCACCAATTGGACCCCTAGCCTTGGCACTTCCATATGTTGCAGGTGTGGCCCTAAAAAGAAAAAGGGAAAAAAAAAAAAAACACTACAATACAGATACACACATATGAATTTTTATAGGAATTTGATTGCACACAACTGAAGTTGTTAAGCAGTTTATGGAAGGCTATTCTGCTTATGTCGAATGCAAGAGTCTGAAGTCCCCAGAGAACTTTAAGCTGGACCTCATGAGGTCTCTGACCTCAGTGGTGTGGATGTCCTACAAAGGATGAAAGAGGCACTTCCTCATGGACTAACACATTGGAAGGAACCTAAATGTCCACTGGCAGATAAATAGTTTAAGAAGATGTGGTACATACATATAGTGGCATACTACTCAGCCGTAAAAAAGAGTGAAATAATGCCATTCATAATAACATGGATGCAACAGAGATTCTCACACTAAGTGAAGTCGGAAAGAGAAAGACAAATATCATGGGATATCACATCTATGTGGAATCTAACATAGGGCACAAATGAACCTATCTACAGAACAGAAACAGACTCATAGACATAGAGAACAGACTTGTGTTTGCCAGGGGGAGGGAGCAAGATGGACTGGGAGTTTGGGATTAGTAGATGCAAACCATTACCTTCAGAATGGATAAGCAATGAGGTCCTACAGTATAGCACAGAGAACTCTATCCAATCTCCTGGGATAGACCATGATGGAAAATAATATAAGAAAGGAAATGTATGTATATGCATGACCACTGCTTTGTTGTACAGCACAAATTTGCACAATGTTGTAAATCAACTATACTTTAATTAAAAAAAAAAAAAAACACACACATAGTTCAGGAGTGGCGGATGTTGAAGAAAGATTTGGATTCCTCAAGCTGAGGTCATGTGTCAGCAGATTGGCAACAACCCGTGAACTGCAAAATGGCTGCTGCTGCACATCAGCCACGCACATCTCCCAGGGAAGTCTCTCCATGGCCCATTCCCCCATTAGCAATTTAGAACACACACTCACAGCTCAATTGTTAAATTGAATATTCATTTCTTCAGTTATTAAAGTTGCAAATTCATTGCATCTCGATGAGAAAAATAGCCTACTTTGCTTTTATTACACTCTTTTCTTTCTCTTTGTTAGTTATTACTGAAATTTTAAACTTGAGTTCTTATTTTCAAAATACTACTGTTTTGTCAGTGAAACCTTCAAGGTGTGTTCACATTTGCATGCTGTAGACAACCATTATATGTCTAAACTCTATGACTGAATCATTTCTCTGCCACTCCTTTTAGGCCTCAAATTTCCCTAAAATTGACCTCTTTAATTCATCTATACATAAGATGGATCAACTCTTTTGGAGTTTGTTAGCTGGTTTCCAGTATAATACTTCCATGGCCTTACATAGCTAGAAATTGTCTTTTGACTGCTTTAAAATTTGAGCAAGAATTTTACTCTTGAGTTACAACCTTTCTTCCTCAGAACTGTGTATGTCGTGTGATCTCTTGGAAATATTGCTAAGTGAAAACGCAAGTTATTGAAATGTGTGTATACCATACTACCCCTTATATAAGAAAATGGGAGATATATACACACACTCTAACACATACACTATCTAATTAACATGGTGCCGAATATATGTTACCTATGTTAAATTGTGCTAATTGACTGTGTTAATGTAGCATTATTGATTACTTGTTGAATAATGTTAAATTAGCACAATATATGAATGATATCACAATAGTGTTATAATAACATACAAATGTCAATTATACATACACTGCAACTTCTTTGCCCTCCAATTCTTTCTAACTCCTTGTTCTTTTTATTCAATTGTATTCATCTTCTCAAAGCTATGTTCCTAAGTATATTGTCAGGAATGCTAACTCTTCTTGTTGATGCTTCCACCATGATTTTTATTTAATTTATGGTTTTATTTTTCTCTTCTATTTTCTTCTTTAAGTCCTACTAAGTTACTTTTATTCTTCTCTTGTCTTAATATGTTGGGTTTTTTGTTTTGTTATGTTGTGTTTTTTTTCTTTTACAGTCTGCATCTGTGATGTATGAATGTTCCTGGGCTAGGGTTGAATTGGATCTGCACTGAGGCCTATGTCACAGCCACAGCAACACCAGATCCAAACCACATCTGTGACCTACACTGCAGCTTGTGGCAATGCCAGATCTTTAACCAGGTGATCGAGGCCAGGAATTGAACTTGCATCCTCATGGAAATGACATCAGGTTCTTAACCCACTGAACCACAATGGGAACTCCTTTATATGTCTTTTTTTGAGCTATTATATCTGTTATTTAACTTTCTTTATTTTCTTTGATTTTGTAGAGGTGTTTGTACAAATCTCCCCCAAACTACCACACACTTTTTCTAGGCTTTACTATATATTTGCCTTTATTTTAGTTTCTAAATTTTCTTTATCTTTTAATGAGAGAATTTCTTTAGAGAAACTGTGAAATAAAAGATGGTTTGGAGAACGAGCTGGGAGAGTGAACTAAGCCAGCTGGCCACTCAGAATTGTATTCTGTCTCAGAACGTTTTCTTACCAGTTGTATTATTTAACCTCCTCTCCCTTCTATCAACATTTTTTCCTCCTTTAAGTAACGTCTCCACATACATGTGTTGGGGAAGATTGTCCTATTTAGCTTGTAGTCATGTACTGTATCTTCCAAGTTTTCTTGTGATTTAATGTTTATTTTTCTTCTATCTCTTTCCATCTCTCTGTCTCTCTCTTGTTAATATCATATGCTTCACAGTCTCTAAATGGCCTCATGGATGGTAACCCTCCCATAATCCCTGCCTTTGCAGAAACAGTGTCTGACTTGTATTTGGAGAACTCTGCATGCTAACTGAAATCTGTAGAGGTACATCTCTAGTTGTATACCCTGAATCTGGCTCAACTATACTCTGTGGATATTCTTCATATGTTGTAACTTGGAGCTGCAATCTTTCCTACTTTTATTGAATACAGAATTTCATTTATTGCTTTTTATTGTTGTTGTTTTCAGTTGGTTTCAGAGAAGAGAGCAGAAACAAATACTTGAATTCATGGAAGCCTTTGGAGAATTGAGACTTGTATTTTAGAAAGATCACTTTGGTTTGAGCAAGAAACATTGTAGAAGACAAGGAAGCAGGATGGATGTAGGGAGGAGGAGGTTACTCAAGACTGGAAACAGGAAGACCAGTCTTGGAGAAACCAGTCTTTCTTCGTTGAAAAAGCCAATGAATTTCCACAAAAGAGAGAGGAGGAGGCCCATGAAAGGTCCTGGGTTAAGAGATTAAAAATAGGCAGGAAAGATGTAGGGTTTGTGACTGATCAGCTTATTAATGATCGTTCAAATGATAAAATTATGGCATGGAATCTTGTAGAAGAGAAGTGAGCTAAGACAGAATTCCTTAGACTCTTACTCTGGAATGAAAAGCAAAAAAAAGATCCTACAGAAGAAAATCAGAAGTATATAGTAGAGAAGTAAGAGGAAAATAGAGGGAACAATATTGCAAAGCCAAAGAGTGTTTCCGAAAGAGAGATGATTCATGGTGCCCAGTCAGGCTGAGAGTTCATATAAAGTCTTAAGAGTTGACCTTAGATTTAGCCATATGCAAGTCATTGATAATCCTGATGGGCGCAGTGGCACTGGCAGAAGTAGAACTCTTATATCAGGGGATTCAAATGTGAATGGAAGGTTTCAAGGTAGGGATGGTAAATACAGAAAATGTTCAAAGAAGTCGGATTGTAAATAGGAAGATAAATATAGAATATGAAGTCGGCTTAAGGGAAACTTCTTATATGGGGATACAGTAGTACCAGAGCTTTAGGGTACTCCTATACCAATAGTAATTCACATTTATACAAAAGTTTAGCTCAAAGGGGCTTCTGCATGCATAATCTCATTTCCGATTCACCTCACAGAATCACCTCGAGATTTTATTGATGAAGTAACTAAGGTTCAGAGTGATAACAATGAACGGACTTCTCAAAAGGCACAAGAAAGAAAACAATTAAAGCATAGCTTTGACTTCATGTTAGGAACAATCCCACATCTCATGTCCTGGATGAATCTAAGTTTCAGCATCCTTGTGAGGAGCAAAACGGAGCCAGCATCTTACCTGAGCCCAAATCCACCATGCAAAAGGTTTGACTGACATCCTTACTTTCATTTCCAATGGAATAAAATTGCAGAGTCCAATTGGATTCCCATTAAATTCTCTAGAACATTTTCTCTGCCCAGGTATTTCCATGCAAGGCTGATACTAGTTAATTACCTGAATTAAATATTTTACAGCCTAAAAGGGTTTTCTGTACTACACGATTTATAAATATTCATTCAGCAGAAGGGCAGGCACAAGAGAAAGTTGGTTTCCAGTGGCTGCCTTTGTAGCAAACTATTGAATAGTAACCCTTCGAGGCAGCCTCGGTGCCTGAGTAAAATGTTTTTGGAGCCTCAAATCCCTCATAGAAAAAAAAAAAATCTCTCCAGTGCCCAACCATTTTTGCTGAGCCACTAAATAACTTCTGCCGGCCCCTATCAGGGACAGCCTTAAGGTGATATGATAGATGCCAAGCAAATAATCAATACACTGGTTTTGGTCTCTGTCTATCAGTTGGGCATTGTGTGGACTAATTAGATGATAAAATGTGATGAATGTGTATTAAATTCAGCCTCTCCCTGGAAGCTCCCAGGGGTCCTTTCCCATTTTCGAGCTGACCTTTTAGAACTCAGCTTTATTGTATGTGAATGCAATTAAATCAATTTGTCAGATATTTGCATTAGTCTGGCTTGTTCAGAATTCAATTATTCAGTGTCACTTTACTGCCCTTTGGAGGCTTGTGCGCTGGCTCGTTTTCAAGTGGTGGATAAAGGCAGAAGTGGGCAGCCTTGTCAGGACTTAAGTCTGTGAATGCCTTCTTTCAGAGATGTTTCTGAGATCCAGTTTGCCCAGATCCCTTCCCCTTTCAGGTCTCAGGAGAGCTAATGATGTGGGCTCTCGACGTAGCTGAGTGTTAATGTGGACTCTGTCACTCAGTGGCGAAGTGATTTAAGTTATTTCACATATGTGAGCCTCAGGGTCTTCATGGGCAAAATGGAATCACTTTACTTTGTGTTTTCTCCAAAGTAGATCCTGAGAGTTGGATTTGCATGCAAGTAGTTTATTTGTGAGGTAACGGTAGCAAGCATTGGTTAAGGCAGTGGGTGGATGAGACAGGGGTGGGAATGTTAGGAGACCATGGACTGTAACTGCCCACTTTGGCCAGGCATGATAATAGCCACTTCCCTGAGTTATCCCACAATAGGAGGCCCTGAGAGGGAACATGCTACTGCCCTGAAGACTAACCTGCAAGATTTGGGAGGGGCGAATAGGATTCTTGCTGCTGGAATCCGTCTTCATGGAGAGGTGTGCATGTGCCACCAGGAATGACCCTGAGTCAGACCAAATATGGGCCATGCAAGACTATTGGCCAGGGACAACCAGAAACTAACCCCATTCCCATAAAACCTGAGATTGCAAGCCACGTGGCAGAGCAATTCTCCTGGGTTCCCTTACCTGCTGCTTTCTTTCTACCCAGGCACCCCCTCCCCAAGAGGCTTTTTTTTTTTTTTTTTTTTTTTAGGATGGCACCTGCAGCATATGAAGGTTCCCAAGCTAGGGGTCTAATCAGAACTCCAGCTGCCAGCCGATGCCACAGCCACGGCAACACCCAGCCATGTCTGCAAACTGCACCACAGCTCATGGCAACGCCAGATGCTTAACCCACTGAGCGAGGCCAGGGATCGAACCCACAACCTCATGGTTCCTAATCGGATTCATTTCCACTGCGCCATGACGGGAACTCCAGGTCTTTTGCGTTGTCAGCCTGTGTGTCTCCACAGACCACTCATTTCCAAGTGTTAGACAAGAGCCCAGTCTCAGGCCCTGGATGGAGTTCCCCTTCCTATAACAAGAAGAAGCAAATAGGAGGTTCATTAGTGAAAACGTTACCACTGCAGGAAACTGGTGCTCAGTCTCTCTGGGGGCCTCTGGGAGATGGAGCAGAACATTCACCAGAGTTGTCCCACCCAAGAGGCAAGGAGCTTGGACATAACTCCACCAACTGAAACCAAGCAGGGCGCACTGGGGCTCTTGGGCACAGAAGGCTTTCTGTGTGCCCCATTTCTTGTCTGTAGGAAATAGGCTTCATTCAGCCTCCACGATCTTCCCTGAGTTCCAACAGGCAGGTTCAAACAGCTGCTAGTCAGAGAATGAAGGGGATGCAGAGACCAGGGGAGGACCAGGCAAGAAACAATAGCGCAGCCTGGGGCAGGGTCCTGGTTCCTCCTCAAGGAATACACATAACAGTATCTTTGAACTCTTCTGCAGAGATAAAACCTCCCCAAAATGAAAGATGTTAACTACTTGATGAAGCATTCTTCTTTCTAGAAGAAGAACCACCAGAACCAGTGTCTGGGCCACTAATCACCAACTTGGAAGAAGAATACAAGCTTACAGCTACCCTGATCCTTATCTGCAGCCTGATTTTCTATTCTCAAACTATAAAATCCTTTCCTATTCTCTCCCAAAGGAGGGAACCATCTTTAGGGCATTTGGTCCACTGTGTCCTCCTTTGCCTAGCAAAAGTAATAAAGATTTTTTTTTTCTCCTTCACCCAAAACTCTGGCTCCATGTTTCTATTCAGCGTTGGTGGATGGAGGCTGAGTTTCAGCAACACAGCTGCTGTGCATTATTGATGAGAGCTCCTCCAGAGTGTCAACTCTCTGGCACTTCAAGCCTACTCTAAATAACGCTGGCTGAGCATCCTCCTGAGACCAGAGAAAGCCCTCAAGCAGAGAGTCAGAGATGCTTTCAATAAGAAGCTTTGTGGACACAGGAATATGGCAGCACACCCATGGCATCCAATATAGGGAGAGGCTACAGTGTGAAGTAAAAAATTGGCAGTGCCTATCAAGTCCTTAGCTCTGTGACTGGCCCAGAGTAAAGCACTGGATCATGAGAGATGATTTCTAGAAATGTGAAAATGTAGGAAAATAGCTTTCCTTGACACAGGTATTGGACTGTGATCCTAAGTGTGCGGCCAAGGGAAAGCCACTACACTATATGCTTTCCTGGAAGGAGTAGACCGTGAAATTAAAATAAAACATCTCTGACTTGAACCCAGCCTAAGCCTGGATTGGGACTTGAACCCATAGGTTTTAAAATTAGAATCACTCGCCTGGTGGTGTCTGGACTGACTGAGGTTCAGATTCTTTATGTCTCATCTCAGAAGGAATTAAGTGAGAGACAAAGTGATAGCCAAGAAATAGATTTGTTAAGCTAGGACACTAGTGAGGGATACAAACAGGCTTGTGAGGAGGCTCCCTGAGGATTACAGGTTTGTGATCCAAGGAGAGAAGGGAGGGCAAGAGACCACCTTCTTCCTTGTTCTTTGAGTAGACATCAGGCTGACATCACTGGCTCCCCCTTCGTATTGGGTAAGAGGGTATTTGATGCTATGAGGTCCAACTAGGACTGTCAGGGTGCTTATTCAAATCAGCAGAAGGGAGGTAACAGATGCTAAAATATGATGAATCATTTCAGGTTTCTGTATAATGAGGGTCTCCTACTTTGGAATGTCGTCTTTCCCTTAAATTTTTCTCCTTGATAAGGATCATAATCTTGCTGAACTTGAATGCAGGCTCCATTTTTTCTTTCACTTAAAGACCTGAGGCATATCTTGTGCTTATATTTTTTGGGTTGATAGTTAAGCAAGCCTGCTTGGTTCCACTGGCTTCCTTGAGTGATTATTAACTTACAGGGATCTTTCCAAGTTCCCTAGGTTTCCCTCTCTACCTATGGTCCCCTACTAGATATGCTACCACTAGATAGGAGTAACTATCCTACTCCATCCCTATCACAATCATGGAAGACTTTGGTGACATGGAGGAGGTGACATTTGAACTGGGTTTTTAAGGATGAGTAGGCCTTGATGGAGTTCAGAGAAGTCTGCTTTGACACATGGATTATTTCAAGCTGAAGACAATCAAGACCCAATAGAATTAGGAAGAGTTTGTTTGTTTTTGTTGTTTTTGACTCCCCTCTGAACTGCCTAAAAGAATTTAAATGGAAGGCCTATACCAGGAAAGAGCTAACATCAAAGAGAAATTTTTATATCAAAAAGACTTATCTGCATGCCCTGGCAAACATTTGACCAAACATCTACTCTTCTCATCTTCTTGTGTTTTATCTTCCTTCTCTTTGAGACCGCGGACCACTATCTGCTTCTTAAGACAGTACACAAGCCTCAATTACCTGATTGCTGGGGAAATTCTCATGTCTTTGTGAGGCTCCTCTATACATATGAAATTCAATTTGCTTTTCTCCTGTTCATCTGTCTTATGTCTATTTAATTATTAGATCAGCCAACAAACCTAGAAGGGAAGAAGTGAAATTTTTTCCCCCTTCCCAACCATGTTCAACAGGCAAGCATGAGGAGTTAAGACATTCTAAAAGCAGAAAGAATGGCACATGCAATGGCACAGAGATGTGACAAAGTGTATGTTTGGTGACCTGCTTATAGTATAGAATGGCTAAAGGGCAGGAAGAAAGGGAGCTTTGTGGTGCCAACATTCAAGTCATGAGAGAAAGCTTATATTAGTCAAGGGCATTATAGCATTATCCTATAAGCAATAGAGAGTCATTGGGCCCGTTCAATAAAACTTGTCATAGACGCTCAGGCGACATAAAAAGAAACTCATTTTTAAGAGAAATATATAGGTTAATGAGCATGGGTTCAAAAGATCTGCTGCCCCTGGAATGTGAGAAAAAATGTAATGATGTTTTATGTGAAAAGTACTTCAGGGTTTTCTTTGAGCCAGCATGTAACATGACTTCAAAGAGGGGGAGAAAAAAATCTAATTCACACTTAGATTGCAGTCATGGAAATCATGCAGGATCCAGATGAATGGAGGGATAGAATCATACTTGTTCTGCACTCTCTGAACAGCTCAGTAAGTTGTTGTCCACTTTTAAATGCGATGTCTTTTCAAAGAGACACTCGTTACACTGGAGCAAGCCCAGGGAAGACTAAGTGGAATGTTACAGTCTGAAATCCTATAAGAGGTGCCATGGTTGAAAGAACAGAGCAGATAAATGGCAGAAGGTAGAGGCATAAAACTCGCATGAACTGGCTTCTGTTGTGAGGAAGAGATGACCTAGACGCTGTGTGGTTCCAGAACCTGAACGGTCACACTTGAGGGAAATGCATTTCAAGTCAGTGGAAATAATCCAAGACGTCCGACATTGGTACAGCCAGTCATGGGAAGGAGAAAGTTCCCTGTTCTGGGGAGTGGGCAGTGGAAAATGAGATGAGGATGTGTTGAAGAAGTTGGGAGGAGATGCCAGTTCTTGGACTGGAACTAACCTGTAAAGACCCTCTCCAACTAGACGTCTATAATTCTGGTGCAGTGCTCACCTTCGCTGTCCCCTGTAGGAAGCACCATGGAAAAGGTGGCATTTTGCAGGGCACACCACAAAGGCATCATTTTCCGTGGTGAAAACCCAAAAGACAACGTCTCAGTGTGGTCAGCTGCAAAGTTGGATTAAGGGGGACAAGGAAAAAAAATCAGGAGTTTTGTCTTGCTCCACAAAAGAAAGACTAGGGATTGAGTACCAGCTGTGTTCCAGGTACATAAAATAACGCTAGTACTAGTACTCATAGTACTAGTACTACCAGTAATAGCACCAATAGTAGTAATAGTAATACTACAGGTGGTAGTGGTAATAGTAGTATTAATGGTAATAGCAGTAGTGGCTAAAATTTATTGAGTGTTCATATAGTTCTTTGTTAATTCTATTTAACACTCATAAAAGGTCTCTGAGCTTAATCACTTGCTAGAGGAATTATTTGGCTGTGAACAGTATTCTATGGACACTGGTGCACAGTACTCTGTGCACATATAAGACTCCTTTGGAGAAAGAAAAAAAAGTACTCCCCACTTAGGGTTTGGTCTAAAAATAAGTCTTACCTTTGGACAACATAAAATACATTCTATAAAGCATCATAAAACATCCCTCTGGAGACAATTTAGGTAATTGTGGTTGAATTTCATCTGCTTACGAATGTGTAGGCTTTTAAGCATCACTTTAGATACACTTGTTAGAACGTTCTGCTCTCTTAGCTTAGATCCTCATCGTCATCATTTTCCTGAATTGTGATAGCAGATCACTGAGCCACTTTGACCTCATACTTTGCCCATTTGGCTGGTCTTCTCGAGGCAGGAAATAGATGGGCTCCAGAATAGACGTTTGCAAGTAGCCTCCTGTTTACACTTCAAGAGGCAGAAGATAAGTGGGCTCTGGGATAAACATTTACAACCAGCCACCTATATATGCTCCAAGGTAGAAGTCACAAGAGGCACAAGGCACATAACTGGTACTTGTCTTCTGTGAACTTGTTAAACAATGGTAATGACAGGATCAAAAAGAGGGGCTCAGCCCTGCTTGGGCAAAAGAGCCAGAGGTCACATACTCTCCATCCTCAGGGCTAGGGAGGCCCCAATTACTCATGCACAGAGACACCTCCTTGAGTCAGAAAGGTAGGGGATGCCAGACCATAATAAGTCTAGATAATCTTCCCATTATGCCTTGCTCTGGAATCCATCTTGGCCAAAAGATGCACACGCAGATCTGGGAGGGCGCTGGGTCTGGTCAGGAGTGAAAGATAAAACAAGATAATTGGCCAAAGGAAGACAAAGACCTGGAAGAACCGCCCCATGTAAGTTTCAATCACCTCTCTGGTGTGCTCCTCATTCAGAAGGATGCCTGCACCTGCGCTCCTCCTTTGGGTGGGTATTGCTGCTTTGCTTCTGCCTTGGATAAATAGACTCTTCCTTGCATGCTCTCCCACGTGTTGTACTGTGTTTCTAACAAAAAACTTTGTGCCTTTTTTAGTAGTCTTTGCCTCGTTGAAACATTCTTGCTTTCAACAGGGAGCAAGCATCAGGGCAATTCTGCTTTTAGCCTAGCTGATCTAGTGGCTAAGATGCCTGGTTTTCCTCTAGGTTGCCCAGGTTCAATTCCTGAGCAGAGAATTAAGATCTCAATTCAAGCCATCATGCACCGATGTCTCTCTGAGATCATTCTGGATTAATGCCCCTTCAAAAAAAAATGGATTCATCGAGTGCCAGTCCCAACTCCTTTCTCCCACCAGACCATCTATCTGCAATTCTAATGAATACATAGATGCTGCACCTTTCTGCCCGGGATCAGGAAACTTCGCAGCACATTCTTTTTCACAAAAGTGATCTGCATTTTCATGCACTGACGTCAGCAGTTCCGGGATAAGCTCCACCCCTACATCACCAACTGCTGCCCCCAGCAGGCTCACCGATTTCTGTCGGTTTGTTAGTCTGCAATTGGAAATGTGCCAAAGAGCAAGCACATCTTAATCAAGGTTCTTTCTGTTATCTCAAACCAAAAAAGGAAACTGAACATAATACAGGGGCCTGGCTTGGCACTGAAGGCTGGCGAGTACAGCCACACCTCCCAACAAGAGACTGAAAGCAGGAGCTAGAAAACGGTCAGACACTCTGCAATCCGTCTCTCTCTCTCTTTCTCTCTCTGTCTGTTTCTTCCTTATGCTCATCCTCTCCATATAACCCGTGTTTCCTACCTTCCTCCTGTTAGCTCAAGTTCATGTTCCCAATGCACAGCGCAGCCAAACAAATTGGAATTTTGGAGTTTAAAGCAGAGAAAGCTTTATTTCAGGCCATGCAAAGAGACAGGTAAATCATGCCCCCCCCCTCGCAAAAAAAAAAAACCCCACCAAACTCCCTGAACAAAATTGTAAAGCATTTTTAAAAACTAGGTGAGGGGAGATTTTCACAAATTGGGAAATGTGCATCAGATACTGTTATCTATCTAGGTATTTCATAGAGGAGTGAAAGCAGAGGATATAGGGGAGGGGTCTGTCCCCAGGTGTTAGGTTCCCCAAAGGAGGAACACACCAAGGCCAAATTGGTACAGCAAGATATTTACGGAGGCATCTGAGAGAGATGGGCTGATCTCAGGATGGCATCACCCCCGACCGTGAAGAGAAGTTAGTCTTCTAAAGGGTCGTAGTAGGAATATGTGGCTAGAGTCTATGGTGAGAACTTGTGACAAGGACAATGAAAGGAAGGTTACACAACTTGGGAAAGGAGTGGAGGGTCATGTCCCATGACCCAGTGATTGTGGCAGGGATAATTATGGGGGGATGGAAAATTATACAACATGAGGAGATGGTTGGGGTCAAGAGTCTCATCACCAGGTAAGTGCAGCAACAGGAATTGACATAGAGGGGGCAGTTAATCTTTAGAAGTGGTTAATCTCTGCAGGCAGTGGTTTCTTGCTCTCCAATTTGAATGGCTACCTTCCAAGAGAGGGAGCTTCTTCCATTCTCCTGGGAACCTATCACCTGGAAGGCCCCAAGGGTCCTGCTTTGTTATAGTCCTTCTTTCCCCTCCTCACACCCTTTCTGAGGCCAGATGGCCTTTCATCTCTGCCTCCCTGGGTCCACTTCATTCCCACTCACAGACTAGCTTAGGCTTGACTTGGAGAGAAAATGACCAAAGGCAGCTGCCCCGCTGCTCCCAAATTTGCATATTCTTAATTCTGAATGACCAGCAGAAAATAAACCACATATCCAAATCCAATTCCTAGTTTCTGGGAGGAAGACTATCAACTGGTCCATTGAACACCACGGTTTCATTTAAGATCAGGTGTCCATCCCTATAGTTCAGTGTGGCCAAGGGGCAGGAGTACATGGTTCAGAAATGGTCCCAGATTCCATCCTTGTGGGGTGGGAGCTGAGGTTCTTCAGGAAAATGGCATATGGGATAGGATGGGCTTTACTCCTCCAGCTTGATGCCTCAATCACAAAGAATCTTGGAAAATGTTCTTCCATTTTGGCTAATGCTCTGAGATCTCCCTCATTTAGTGGTGAACTTTATTTTAATCCCTTCTACCAGGCACTTCTCTGACTCATGGAGGAAAGCACATCAATAAATTAAGTTTCTAATAGCAAATATTTTGCTCATAGGAGATTCCCATGCTAGAAGGATGGAGGGAGAGGGAGGGAGGTTAGAAGAGTTCATGGAAAAAAGCTCAGGAAATGCATTATTGTGATCCTAGAAGTTCTGTTGATTCGTTTAAATAAAAGTTGTGGACTCTAGTAAGTTAATTTCCATCAAGAAAGAGTGAGTCAGGAGTTCCTATTGTGGCTCAGCACACTAAGAACACAATATAGTCTCCGCGAGGATGGAGGTTCAATCTCTGGCCTTCCTCAGTGGGTTAAGGATCTGGCATTGCTGCAACCTGTGGTATAAGCCTGCAATTGCAACTCTGACTTGACCCCTCTCCCAGGAAATTCCTTATGCTTTGGGTACAGCCTTTTAAAGGAGAAAGAAAGAAAGAAAGAAAGAAAGAAAGAAAGAAAGAAAGAAAGAAAGATCAGTCAAGAGCCCAGATATGTGTGCAAAAATTTAAAAAGAGTCAAGATAGAAAAAACACTTTTCAATGAGACATCAAATTCTAATTTCTGAAGTGTGATAGACTCCAGAAGTACAGACGAGTCTAACATAAAAACTTCATACACATTTTCTTTCAGGCAGGTGAATTTTGAATTTATTTTCAAAAAAATTTTTTTCACAGGGAACAGAGGGTAAAATCTTTATTATATATGTTTGGGACACACCCAGGTATAAGGCTGCTTATTAATGGACTGGTGAGCTAGTGAAGGAGTTAAGGACAGAATCAGACAAATCTAGATTCCAACCCTCGATTTAGTTGGACTAACTTCTTTGAAGTTCAGTTACCATCATTTACGAGGTGGGGGTAAATAATAAAATTCTCACCTTAATAGTAGTATTGTAGAGATGGAGATTGTGAGAATACAGTAGTTGGCACCATATCTGGTACAGAGTTAGTACTTAATGAATGATACCTTTTCATTCTGTTGTTGTGGTTGTAATTATTTACTATTTGGAGGAAACCACCATGCCGTATGAAAGGATAAAATGTAGCCAATTATATTGTGCCCACCTTGACCTGTGATTTCTCCAGAACTTTCCTAATCCCTTTCTCCCCTTCCTTCTATTTAAATCTCACCATCTAGGACCAGAAGCCTAATCTCTCATTGCTAGCACAAGACAAGATTATCACATTAGCCCAAGATTCAACCTTCAACCACTCTCCAAAATCCTTCCTCTGGTATGTACTTTACTTCTGCCTGTTAAGTCTTTAGCCTCACTTTCTCTCTTAACAGTTTATACTCCAGCAATAATGCCATGTTTAATGGGGCCTTGACCCCATTTGTTCCTTCATGATTTTATACCTTTATACAGCCATTCACTATACTGAATGATGAGTGGCAACTGAGATGGGACGAATCAACCAAATATCACACAGGCATATATCCAGACAAAACTACAATTGAAAAAGATATGTGCACTCCTATGTTCATTGCAGCACTATTCACAATAGCCAAGACATGGAAACAATCGAAAAGTCCATTGATAGAGGAATAGATTAAGATATGGTACATATATGCAATGGAATACTACTCAGCTATGAAAAAGAACAAAATAATGTGATTCCCTGCAACAGAGATGCAACTAGAGATTCTCATAAATAGTGACATCAGAACGAGAAGGGCAAATACCATATGATATCACTTATATGTGGAATCTAAAATATGGCACAAATGATCCTATGTACAAAACAGAAACAGACTCACAGACATAGAGAACAGACTTGTGGTTGCCAAGGGGGAGGGGGGAGGGAACAGGATGGATTGGGAATTTGGGATTAGTAGATGAAAACTATTACATTTAGAATGGATAGACAATAAGGTCTTACTCTATAGCACAGGGCACTATATCCAATCTCTTGGGATAGACCATGTTAAAAATTAAAATTAAAAAAGAATGCATATATATGCATAACAGAGTCATTTTGCTGGATAGCAGGAATTGGCCCAACACTGTAAATCAACTACACTTTAATTTTAAAGGAGAATAAAATAAAATAACCAACACAAAATCTAATAAACAAGATCTAAAATTTTCCAGAGTTCCCATCATGGCACAGTGGTTAACGAATCTGACTAGGAACCGTGAGGTTGCAGGTTCAACCCCTAGCCTTGCTCAGTGGGTTAAGGATCTGGTGTTGCTGTGAGCTGTGGTGTAGGTTGCAGATTCAGCTCGGATCCTGCGTTGCTGTGGCTCTGGCGTAGGCCGGCAGCTGCGGCTCCGATTCAACCCCAAGCCTGGGAACCTCCATATGCCGCAGGAGCGGCCCAAGAAATGGCAAAAAGACAAAAATAAAAATAAATAAAATAAAATAAAATAAAATAAAAATTTCCAAAAAAACTACACCACACAGCTCTAATAATTAAAACAACTTGATATTATTTTGAAAAAATCAGTAAAATTCAATAGTGTATCCTAAGAATATGGGAGCTAGGAGATGCATGTATACATAGAAATTCCATTTGAGTTAAAGATGACATTTTATACTCAGTATGTGGTATTGGGACAACTGCAACCCTGAGGGGGAAAAAATTTAAATTCTCATCACATCCACACACACACACACACACACACACACACACACACACACACTACATATAAATATAGATCCCAGATTGATAAAAGTAAAGCATGAAAAGTTAGGCTAGTAACATACTAGATGAAAATGCAGTGAACTATGTTTGTAATCTTGGAATTCAGAATGACTTTCTAGGCAAAACTAAAACCCAAAGCCCACAAGGAAAGATTCACCATTTTGATTAAATAAAAATTAAAAACTTCTAACTAAAAATTAAAAAAATTAAAAGCCAAAGGAGAAGATAAACAAAATTTTAAAAAGATAAGCAAGAGCCTCAGAAACTAGTTGCAATAAAAATAATTGCAATAGGCAAGTCAAAAGAGATAAAGATCTGGAATATGAAGAGTTCCAAAAATCACTAAGAAGAGACGTATAATCCATGTGGAAAATGGGCAAAAGATTCCAACAGAAATTTAAGCAAAGAAAAGGATGCAATCTGTCCAAAAGATGTGAATATTTTATCAGGGAATTGCATATTAAAATGTCTGAGTACCAGTTTTTGCCTATTAGATTGAAAAAATTTGAAAATATTAGTAATAACCACTGTTGTTAAAGGTTACAGAAACAAATCCTCTACATGGTTATATGGAAGGTAAATTGGTACAATATAATTATAGGGCAATTTGACAGTACCTATCAAATTTTGAATTATGTACATCTTTTGACGCAGAAATTGCATTTTCAGGAACAATCTTAGGGATATTTTATCACACGTGAACAAAGATGTGTGTGTAAAATGTTGCCTCTAGCTTGGTTTTGTAATAACAAAACACTAAGAATGGGGGAGTTCCTGCTGTGGTGCAGCAGAAATGAATCCAACTAGCATCCATGAAGATGCAGGCTTGATCCCTGTCCTTGCTCAGTGGGTTAAGGATCCAGCATTGCTGTGAGCTGAAGTTTAGGACTCAGATCCCACGTTGCTCTGGCTGTGGCATTGGCCTGCAGCTGCAGCTCCAATTTGAGCCTGGGAACGTCCACATGCCACAGGTGTGGCACTAAAAAAGAAGCAAAAAAAGAAAAAAGTATAATCTAAGTGTCCACCACTAGGGGAATACTTAATATCATGGGGCTTTCAGATAAGAGTTGGCTGTGGTCCTGGCTGGAAGTCTCCTAATGCTCCTATTTCCTGGCATCACTTGCCATCCTTGGCTATCTGACTGCCACAACCCCAAGTTCAAGCTGGGTTCTTGTCCGACTCTGCAAATTGATCCTCAGATGTACCGGGCACTGCACAGTATCCGGTGCATAGTAAGAGCTCAACAAATAATAGCAATAGGCTGTATTATTATAGTATTATTACATGGATCTTAGAATACCATACTTAGTATTATATATGCTCAGTATTATTATACTAAGTAGCAATTGAAAAAGAAGTACATCTATAGGAACCAAGATGAAAAGGCCTTTTGAGACTTTTTATTTTTTTTGTTTTTATTTTTATTTTGGTCTTTTTGCCATTTCTTGGGCCGCTCCCGCGGCATATGGAGGTTCCCAGGCTAGGGGTCTAATTGGAGCTGTAGCTGCCAGCCTAAGGCAGAGCCACAGCAATGCAGGATCCGAGCCGCGTCTGCAACCTACACCACAGCTCACAGCAATGCTGGATCCTTCACCCACTGAGTGAGGCCAGGGATCGAACCCGCAACCTAATGGTTCCTAGTCGGATTCGTCAACCACTGCGCCACAACGGGAACTCCTTGAGACTTTTTAAATCAAAGGGCAAAAAAAATAAATTAATTAAAAAACTGCAGACTTCCACTTCTGGCCAAAATGGAATGCCATGGACTAGATTTGCTCTCCTACCTGAAACAAACATCAAATGACCAAATGGACATAACATATGAAATAACAGTTTGTAAGACATTGATACCAAGCTGTGAAGAAAAGTGAACCTGGAAAACAGAAAGAAAAGATGTAAGAATTTGTGGGTTACAGTGACTTGGAGTTACTGACATCCTAATATTTTTGCCTCATCTCTGGTCATTAACTGTATGATAAATAAAACTACTAATAGTTTTAAAGAAAAAATACAAACAATAATTACAGTTAATACATAGCAAAGACTAACTGGGTGTTATCTCTTTTAATCCATGTAACCCATGAGGTAGGTACTGTGAGTACAAATGAGGAAAGTGAACGTTTGAGAAATTAAGTGATTAGCCCAATGCTATACAGCTAGGAAGAGACAGAGCCATGCTACATAGATCCAAAGGAAAAGTTGGTTTGTGGGGACGACGTAAAGATGGAGAGACATGGGAGTTGCCTGATAGGGGAACTGGTTAAGGATCCAGCATTGTTCTCTGATAGCAATCTCAGAGAGAGAGAGAGAGAGCACTGAGTGATGGCTTAGAGTGAGATCTTAATTTTTGGCTCAGGAATTGAACCTGGGTAGCCTGGATGAAAACCAGGCGTCCTAGCCACTAGATTAGCTAGAGCCTAAAAGTAGAATTGCCCCGATTCTTGCCCCCTGTTGAAAGCAAGAATGTTTCAAGGAGGCAAAGACTGTAAAAAACAGGTACAAAGTTTATTATCAGAGTCATAGTATGACACGTGGGAGAGCACACAGAGAATTTAAGTCCCAAGCAAAGAAGTAATACACATTCTAAAGAGGAGTAGAGATGTGGGCATCTCCTGAGTGAGGAGTGCACCAGAGAGGTGATTTAAACCACTTCTATAGGACAGTTCTTCCAGGTATTTGTTTACCTCTGCCCAATTATCTTGTTTTATTTCTCACACCTGAATGAGGACACAGGTCTCTCCCCAGTATGCGTGCACATCTGTTGGCAAAGATGGATTCCAGAGCAAAGGATACCAACATGGTATCAGAACTTATTATGGCCCGGTGTCCCCTCCCTTTGGACCCCAAGCTTTACTGCACATTTATAATTGGGAATATCTCCTGGACCCCAGGAGTGATTCAAGCGGTCATCCTATCTTTCTACTCCAGCAGAGCTCAGCTCCTGAAATTGACTTTTTCCTTGAGGTGTCAGAGAGACACCTGTCAACTTAGCCTAACAAGTCCCAGCTGTTCTCAGCCCAGGTCCCATCTACCTCCGACCCCAGCAGGGAATGCTGGTTAAGGATCCAGCATTGTCACTGCTGTGGCACAGGTTTTATCCCTAACCCAGATATTTCTGCATGCTGAGGGCACAGCAAAAAAAAAAAAAAAAAAAAAAAAAAAGGTGAGGTCTCTGCCCCAAATTGTAGTAGACATGGATCTGAATAACAAGTAGGCAGCTCTAGGAACAAGAGTGAGTTAATATTAAGCCAATGAACTTGCAAGATAAAATTCTGTTCAATAGTTCATGGGCAACGCTGACCTCAAAGTATGAGCAAAAATAAGCCAACCAGAAGCAACTGGAAGTTATTGACTGGGGGAGAGTAAGAAGCTAGGATGGTAGCACTTGTGATGAGAAGAGTGTGGTGAGGTGGGATGACATTTTGATAAAAACCTAGGTTGCTGGCAACTAGCACCATAGTTAATGAAGGCAAGCCCTGGGGAGGCCATCTAGCTTATCTGTAGGTGGAATTGTTTTTGTTTTTGTTTTAATTTTTTTTTTTTTTTGGTCTTTTTAGAGCTGCACCTATGGCATATGGAGGTTCCCAGGCTAGGGGTCGAATTGGAGCTGCAGCCGATGGCCTACATCACAGCAACAGTGGATCTGAGCCCCATCTGCAACCTACACCATAGCTCATGGCAACACTGGATCCTTAACTCACTGAGTGAGGCCAGGGACTGAAACTGAATCCTCACGGATACTAGTCACATTCGTTTCCACTGAGCCACAGTGGGAACTCTTGTAGGTGGAATTGTGAATCATTGTTTGAAAATGAAATGCAAACCGTAGAGATAAAGAATCATCAAGACAGGTCATGAGAACACACGGTGTCATTATTCCCCATTCCTATGTATACCTGAATTTTATCTATAGACCCCTTGAGGGTCCATGCTTCCCAGATCACAAACCCATGTTTTAACTGCATAGCAAGGCAGAACCCCTCTAAGTCATTAATTCCAAGACCGCACCATTAAAATAATCTATTCTTGGACCTTTTGGAGGATAAAGAATGGGTCTCTTCATCCTTGGCTCACTGGACCTGACCATTCTCTGGCATACAAGCATACCAGACATATATGCATTTTTCAACGTGCTAATGGGATATGAGTGTACCAGAACTTGGGTTTTACGCAGGATTAGAGTTAGCAACTGGAAACATCCAGAGAAATGTCCAAATCTGCATGACGGGAAAACCAAAAAGGGAGGGGGGAGCTCCAAAGCCTAAATGAATACAGAAGACAGAGTCCTAAGGGATAAATGGAGGACAGTCTCACCCAGGATTACAGTCCATGCATCTCTCCTTGAGAAAACTCAGTGCCTTGTCTTCATGAGTGTGGTCCTTTAAGGCCCCTTCAGAGAGACAGAACTCAAAGCCCCTGGCCAAGACAAGAATTACCAGACCCTTATCACCCCATGCCTCTCATTGTAACACCCCCTTCCCCACCTTGAGCAACCTGGCCTACTCCTTCCTGCCCTCTACCAGGAAAGGCATGTGGCCCACTCCTTACCCACTTCTCTATACAGGTCTTATATGCCCCCAACAACCAGCAAGTATATCTTAAGACCCCCCCCTTCCCCCAACCAATCAACAGGTCAATAGTTGTATCATAAGACCTCTCCTCTCTCCCTGGACTATAAAAACAGACATGACCATGCACTTGAAGTCAGCACTCTCTGATCATCAGGTAGTCATCTATCTGCACTAGCAGTGTCTCTCATTCCAGTAAACTTTTCTTTTCACCGCGCTATGAGTCTGGAAATTCTTTTTCCAGCTCACACATGGACAACATAAGCCTGTGCGAGCCTTCATAAGACTGAAATGCAAACTCCTCCACCACGGCTGGTGTCTGAAGAAGCAGGGGACATTTCCCATTAAAAAGCCCCCATTGGCATCCACTGGGAGACATAAATCTGATTTAATCCTCAGGAAGAGTGATTTGCATTTCCGGTCCCTGCAGCGGGAATTCGGCTGTTGTTCCCTCCCCCAGGGCACCACACACCTCAAAGGTCTTTAAAGTACCTGGTTTGTTCCAAGTGCCACAGCCTCCTAACCTTCATGCAAATTATGCCTCTAAGTAAAGAGGCTTCGCACCAAGCCTGTTGTTTCTTTTTCCCAGGGAGAAAGTGCATTCTTTCCACACTTCAGTGGCCCTGGGCCCAGAAGGCACACTTCTTCACACTGTCCTCGAACAGTGCAGGGAGCACTGAAGTGGTAATTACCTTAAAAAGTGGTTTTTCCACGTATTTGGCTGCAGAAAAAATAACACCCTGCCTCTCTTTCCATGCGTCTCACGGAATTATGTAAATAGACCCAAAGCAAACCAGTTTAAATGATTATAAAATGGATTTCCAAGTGATATCTGTTACCAGACAGGAATACTAAAAAACCTGGCTCTTTCTCAGCCACCAAGATGACAGGATAAAGTATTTAGTGAGGGGAGGCTTCACAAACGGATGGTGTTTTCTGCAGTGAGGGACTTTGGGGGCTTTGCTGACAGGGACAAAGCCCCCACTCAAGGACAGAGAAGTAATTGCCTTCCCCGGGGGCTCTGACCACATTTCATAAAACAAGGGAAGGAAGAAAGATGAACTAGAGAATGTGTAAGGGACTCGTCAAACGGAGGAATGGTTCTCAAATTTTAGCACAACTAAACTCATGTGAAGGGCTGTTAAGATGGGATTCCTGATTCCCTGAGTCTGGGTTGGAGCCCAGAAATTGTCACATTCCCAGTTGACATCGATGTTGGTGGCCCATAGACCACACTTGGGGGTAACAACAGCTTGGAGGAGACAGGGGCAGATTTCAGCCCAACAGTGGCCAGCCTCTTGCTGAGCTGCTTTTGAGGGCAACCTCTCCCCAACTGCTGGGCTTGTGAAAACTGGGGTCCTGCCTCTCTTGACTGAGGCTCTCCCATCGGTATATCTTATCTCACAAATACAGTGTGATTATTTCAAAGGAGGGTTTCCAACCCCTCAGAGCCCACATGGATGCCAGAAAAATGATACTCTTTCCTTCCTTCCAAGATCTTAGGTACTGGGAGTTCCCGTTGTGGCTCAGTGGAAATATGTCTGACTAGCATCCTTGAGGAGGCAGGTTTGATCCCTGGTCTTGATCAGTGAGTTAAGGATCCAGCCTTGCCATGAGCTGTGGCGTAGTTCACAGATGCGGCTTGGATCTGGTGTTGGTGTGGCTGTGGTGTAGGCTGGCACCTACAGCTCTGATTTGACCCCTAGCCTGGGAACCTCCATGTGCTGTTGGGTGCAGCCCTAAAAAGACAAAAATAAAAGATCTTAGGTACTAAGGACTATGTAATTCTGAAGCTACACATGTCTATTTTGTAGCTAATTGGAAAGAGATTGCCTAAAATTGAAACAATCCAGAAAAAAAGGAAAGGGAGGGAGAGAAGGAAAAAGATGTGACACTGTTGCCTAAACCTCTGGATCCAGCCAGGTGAGTCAAGAAACCTGTCTACAAAACAGAAACAGACTCACAGACATAGAGAACAGACTTGTGGTTGCCAAGAGGGAGGGGGGAGGGAGTGGGATGAATGGGGAGTTTGGGGTTAGCAGATTCAGACTATTGCACTTGGAATGGATAAGCAATGAAGTCCTGCTCTACAGCAGAGGGAATTATATACCATCTCTTGGGATAAAATACGGTGGAGGATAGTGTGAGAAAAAGAATGTATGTATATACACTATGCTGAACAGCAGAAATTGGCACAACACTGTAAATCAACTGTACTTAAAAAAATTCCCCAAGCCAGAAAAAAAAGAAGAAGAAGATGAGACCTCCTATTTTTTGAACTTAAACCAGTTTGAGCTGGTGCTTCTGTAGCCTTCAATACAAAGGTTCCTCGCAAATATGCATTCCTCCCATTGGCTATAGAAGCATCATCAACTTGAGGAGACCACCAAGGACCTTGGCATTGAGTGAAAAGAGGCCATGCATCCTGACCCAGATGCCCATAATCACATTAATAACATGACCCTTCATGTCCAGGCTTTTTCATCCCAGCTTGTGTAGCACGTGAGTTTGCCATGCATGTCTCTCAAGCTTTGAGTTTTAAAATGATCTTTCTTTAAAAGGGAACCCCTATTTGTCTAGTTGGTGAAACCATTTTCCCTCTTGGCCAGTCTTCGTATGTGCAATGCCTTAATTGTTTCAGATGATCAGAAGTGGAGTTGCCATTGTGGTTCGGGGGTGGAGAACCCGACATAGTGTCGGAGAGGATGAGGGTTCCATCCCTGGCCTTGCTCAGTGGGTTAAGGATCCAGTATTGCTGTGGCATAGGTCACAGATGCAGCTGGGATCTGGTGTTGCTGTCCATGTGGTGTAGGCTGGCAGCTGCAGCCTCCGATTGAACCCCTAGCCTGGGAACGTCCATATACCACAGGCGCTGCCCTAAAATTAAATTAAATTAAAATTAAATTAAATTAAAAAGTGAGATTCTAGGATACCATGGTCCTATTCTTTGAGCGATATAACAGTACGTCTAGCCAAATAAACTCATCTATTCAGATAGAGCTCATTCCCGATCTTCTGCAGAAAACAACATTTCCAGAGGACTCATCCTGGGAAGAATTTGCCGAATTACTTCTTAATGCCAGAACATCCTCCCAGATTTAAAAAAAATAAAATAAAAACTTCTAATTTACCTGCACCTGCTGAATTTATATCAAATTTCCATCATCGAGATGGAAGTACCATTATATTTCTGCTCCCCTAGGTGAGTGTTTTGGAGAAGTTCCACGTTCTGTCTCTTATTACTTCCCAATGAATACAGGGCTCACCCTGCTGTTGCTCTCTAAATAGTAGCCTCTTCTCTCTGCCCCTCCTACTGGTGCTCCCTCCGTGTAATTTCTCTTTGTCTTTCCTCTGAAATACTATTACATCATCACGGGG
The DNA here is from genome assembly GCF_054392235.1 of Sus scrofa. Taxonomy (NCBI): domain Eukaryota; kingdom Metazoa; phylum Chordata; class Mammalia; order Artiodactyla; family Suidae; genus Sus; species Sus scrofa. Next base: position 21,171,356 of record NC_139385.1, read on the forward strand.
GTCGCCTCTTCTTCTCAAACTCCATCCATTGTGTCCTGGTCCTTCTGCTTAATCAGTTAGTTATTCCAACCGGATCACCTCCACTCCACCCTTTAAAGCCTTGTTCCTCCATCAGGTCCATAACCCACACTCTGTATATCAATGTTCTTAGCCTTCAAGATACTCCCAGGCCAATGTGTCATGGTTAAATATGTGGGCTCTGAAGCCAAACCCCCAGGGGTCAGCACCCAGCTTTATCCCTTACTCATTACTTAATCTCTCCAGGTTTCAGCTACTCCATCTGTGCAATGGGTATTAGGACAATAACAGTAAATGCCTTGTAGGTTTGTCGTGGCATTAAATGACAATGTAAGCAAAGCATTCGACACAGTTCCAAGTTCATAGGAAGCATTCCATACAAATGTTAGGCACTGGTATTCATATAGACACATAGGGAAAATCTCACTTGCCTGACCAATTAGGCAGAAAGAATGCTCTATTATCCTCCTTCACACAGTGTTATAATCTTTAATTTAAAACTAGAGTGTTGGGAGTTCCTGTCGTGGTGCGGTGGAAGCAAATCTGATTAGGAACCATGAGGTTGCGGGTTTGATCCCTGGCCTTGCTCAGTGGGTTGGGGATCTGGCATCGCCGTGAGCTGTGGTATAGGTTGCAGATCTGGCTCGGATCCTGAGTTGCTGTGGCTGTGGCGTAGGCTGGCGGCTACGGCTCCGATTGGACTGCTAGCCTGAGAACCTCCATATGCCATACGTGTGGCCCTAAAAAGACAAAAAAATAAAAATAAAAATAAAAATAGAGTGTTGAGGGAGTTCCCATCATGGCGCAGCGGAAACAAATCCGATTAGGAACCATGAGGTTGTGGGTTCGATCCCTGGCCTTACTCAGTGGGTTAAGGATCCAGCGTTGCTGTGAGCTGTGGTGTAGATCCCAGATGCAGCTCATATCTGACATTGCTATGGCTCTGGTGTAGGCTGGCCGCTGTAGCTCTGATTGGACCCCTAGCCTGGGACCCTCCACGTGCCACGGGTAAGGCCCTAAAAGGACAAAAGACAAAAAAAACAAAAAACAAAAAAAACCCAAAAAACAAAAAAACAAAAAACAGTGTTGAGACTGTCCTTGTTTTTTTTTTTTTTTTAATCTTTTTAGGGCCATACTTGCAGCATATGGCAGTTTCCAGGCTAGAGGTCAAATCAGAGCTGTAGCTGCCAGCTTGCACCACAGCCACCAGCAACACAGGATCCAAGCCATGTCTGTGACCTACCACGATTCACAGCAATGCTGGATCCTTAACCCACTGATCAAGGCCAGGGATTGAACTCACATCCTCATGGATACTACTCAGGCTGATTACCATGGAGCCACAATGGGAGGTCCCCATCCTGTCCATTCTTTTAACTCTTGTATGTAACCCTATGCCTGATACATCATATGTGCTCAGTAAATATATTAAAAGAATGAATCAATAATAATCACTGCCATTTAATGAAAACCAACTCTGTACCAAGCACTTCACATAATTTATGCAACTGTTAAAAAGAAAAGCCCTGCAAATTGCATATCATTTTCTAATTTTTATTTTATTTTTTAATTTTAAAATTTTATTTATTTACTTATGGAGATTCCCAAGCTAGGGGTGGAATCAGAGCTGTAGCTGCCGGCCTCCGCCACAGCCACAGCAAGGCAGGATCCAAGCCACATCTGCAACCTACATCAGAGCTCACCTCAATGCTGGATCCTTAACCCACTGAGCGAGGCCAGGGATTGAACCTGCATCCTCGTGGTTGCTGGTCAGGTTCGTTAACCACTGAGCCACGATGGGAACTCCGATTTTTATTTTTTTAGTCACACCCACAGCATGTGGAAGTTCATGGAGCAGGGATCAAACCCGTACCACGGAAGTAATCAGAGTCACAGCAGTGACAAAGTCAGAGTCGTAACCCCTTGAGCCACCAAGGAACTCCTCCCATTTTTAAAGATGAGAAACTTGAGTTTCAGAAAGATTAAGTAACTTGTCCAAATACAAAGAGCTCATAAATGGAGGAGTGGTTCCCATTATACCAGCTTTTTCCAGCCTCTTTTTGACTCATGAACCCCTTTCATAAATAAATAGACTACTGTAAGCCCTTAGGGATTTTAATAATTTCAGTGTTTATAAATAAGTGACTTTTTGAAAAATTCCATTACAGTACTATATTATTAAGTATAAAGATCAGGCTAAAATTTCCACAATATTAAGACAAATTTTGACTTGTCCCCATCTAACATATGATGTAAAGGTGGCAGATTTACTTTTAATAATTTATGAAAGGAAAAAAAAATGAGTTGGTTTCAGGACAGAATTTTACTATGTTGCAAAGCATCAGAAAAAAAAAAAGAAACTCCTTTTATGAACGGATGTTTGGAATCCTAAATTTTGTACTGATTTTTTTTTAAACATATAATTGTCATTCTAAATGATAAGATGCAGGAAAAGGTTTCCGGCTGATGTTTGCAAGCACTTCTCTCCAAATAATATGTTGCAGGTGTGGGGAGTCATTATTCTCAATAAATGAAAAGCTATATTGTATATAATTGTCACTCTATTTTCTATTTTTAACGTTAGTTTTGAAGGATATTGTGGTGCACTGAATCAGACTTTTACCAGAGGAATATAACTTGCAAATCCAGCGAAGGTCAGTCTGAAGTAAATTTGCTGATTTATTATCATACTTTGTTTCTCGGTAACTTGCTGCATTTTCAATATCACCCTGCTGTATACTCTCTATTGTTGAATAATGGTCTACACTGCATAATCTACTCTTGGCACGCAAAGAGCCACACTGTCTCAAAGTGACTCAGATGCTCACCCCGGATTGCTTGGTCAAAGAGATAACTGAGATGGATCAGTTTCCTGCCTTCTCCTAGTGGGAGGGGCTGCATCCCGGGACTAATGCCATCTCTCCAACCTTGAAAGAAAGTACAACTTCCCATGGGCCCCGAGGTCTCTGAGTGCTGAGAGCTGGCATTGCCAGACAAACTTCGTGAACAGCTGGAAAACCTTGTGGTCTATTAATTCCCCCACTGCCACGTCAAAAGGGAGAGTAACAAGGGAATGGGTCTCTCCACTGGAATATAAACTCTCATGGCATGTCTAGACTCTCTCACCTCACTCATCTCTCCACAAGCTGATGAGAGGATAAGGATCCCAGGCTTCTCTTGATGTTTCCTTCCCTTGGTAAAGCCTTATCCCCTCACCCAGGCTGAGTGGCTGTGAAATTTGTCTTGAACCCTAGTGCCAGTGTGACAACCAATGAACCTGAAAGGCATGATGATGACGAAGCATAAAAACAACTCCAGGAGTTCCCATTGTGGGTGAGTGGGAACGAATCTGACTAGCATCCACGAGGACACAGGTTTGATACCTGGTCTTGCTCAGTGGGTTAAGCATCTGGCATTGCCATGAGCTATGTTGTAGGTCACAGACACAGCTCAGATCCTGTATTGCTGTGGCTGTGACGTAGGCTGGCAGCTATAACTCTAATTTGACCCCATGGTATCGGAACTTCCATATGGCACGGGTGCGACCCTAAAAAGACAAAAGGCAAAACACTCCAGACTGTACAATAGTCAAAGCCACTATGTCAGTTGGTGGTCTTCAGCTGAGTGATTGAGTCCAGAGCCTATGCTACTGCTCCACCATGTTCCATTCGTGTTCCCTCAAGATGTATTTGGAGGCTCTTGGAATCTCTGCTCTATTTTAAATGGAAAATATTTAAAGGGTTATTTTATTTAATTATTAAAAATAAAAATAAAAAATTAAAGCAGATACCATTGCTGCCTTGAATGAAATACAAACATGCTCACACCAAACACAAGAGTCACCATTTGGAAGGTACCATCTACACATGGGCCCTTTTAAATCAGTGGATAGTGAATCACACGAAAAACAAAGAGTTTTTATACTTTTAATTGGAAAAAAGTGTAGTTATTTTGAAAGAAAATTCAAAAACCCTTAAACTTAGTCTTCATTGTTCTTTTGCAGAAGTCTAAAGTGATGAGAAGAGAAAAAGAAAGGATAAGACTTGGAGATATTTATGCAGTTAAGACTAAGGTTTGGCCCAAAGCAATAAGACATGAAATATGTACAGGCATAAACTTTAGAAAGGAATTGACAAAATTTTTACTATTTGCAAGTTATTTATTTGCATATCTATAAAGACTAGAGAGTATTACAATTAATCTTTTTCTAACTTTGTTATAGGTTCCATTTTTTGGAATATTTTCTTTAAAAGAGTAGTTTTAAATTTAGTGGAAAATCCTTTATGTTCTCAACCCTCACAAATGTGTAGCCTTTCCCATTATCCACAACCCCTCACCAGTGTAGTACATTTTTCATAATTGATCAACCCACATTGACACATCATAATCAATCACCCAAAGCCCACAGTTTATACTGTTTCATTCTTGAAGTTGTACATTCTGTGGATTTTGACAAATATGTACTGGCAGGTATCCACCATTATAGTATCATACAGAGTATTTTCACTGCCCCCAATTCCTTTATTCTCTATTTGTTCACCATCTCTTCCCTCCCAACCCCTGTTAACCACGGTCTATTTTTTTTTTAACCTGTCTTCGTAATTTTGCCTTTTCCAGAATGTGATGTCAGTGGAATAGTACATAGCATTTTCAGATTGACTTCTTTCATGTAGTAATATGTATTTAAGTTTTCTCTACATTTTTCAGCCTGATAGCTCGTTTGATTTTATCATTGACTATTATTTCATTTTCTGAGTGTGCGACAGTTTATTTATCCATTCACTCATTGAAGTACATCTTGGTTGTTTTCAAGATTGAGCAATTATTAATAAAGTTTCTATAAACATCTGTATGCAGGTTTTTGTGTGGACATACATTTCCAACTCCTTTGGGTAAATACCAAGGAATGCAACTGCTGGATCACACGGTAAGAGTATGTTTAGTTTTGTAAGACATCACCAAATTGTCTTTCAAAGTGGCTGTACCATTTTGAATTCCCATCAACAATGAATGAGATTTCCTGTTGCTCCACATCCTTACCAGCATCTGGTGTTGTCACTATGCTGGTTGGCTATTTTAATAGGTGTGTCGTTGTTATTTCATTTTTTAAATTTTCATTTTCTTGGTGACTTATAAGGTGAAACATTTTTTCATATGCTTATTTGCCATCTATATGTTAATTTTAAATGAGCAAAATTTATTTAATTTTTAAATGAACAAAAAGGACAGATGCAAAGTAAGTATATAAAAATAAATCATATAACCATTCACTATTAGAAAAAGGAAAAAATAAATCCTATTCAAAAAGAACTTCAGGCGTTCCCATTGTGGTGCATCAGAAATGAACCTGACTAGCATCCATGAGGATGTGGGTTCAATCCCTGGCCTTGCTCATTGGGTTAAGGATACAGCACTGCCGTGAGCTGTGATGTAGGTTGCAGACAAGGCTAGGATTCTGCATTGCTATGGCTGTGGCTGTGGCTGGCAGCTGTAGCTCCAATTCAACCCCTAGCTTGGGAACCTCCATATGCCGTGAGAATAAATCTTATCCCTCTGAGTGTTATTTATAAAACTCTATTTCTAGTTATGTGTAAATGTCTTATCAAGTATAGCTACCCATCATAACCTTGGATAAGAAAACTAAAAATATTATAAAAATATAAATCCACAACAATTTAATGTATAGAAACAATGTAATGATTATCCTTCCAACTCTTACATCAACAGATACTTTCATTATTCTTATTTTTCGAGAGAGAACTGATGCTTACAGATGTTAAATAACAGTCAAATAGCCCATTAGCAGAGAGCTGGATTAAGTCTAACAGTGACGCCCTTGAGAAATCTGCCATGTTGTCTTCCAAACCCAAGTAACATCCATGTTACCTTCCAGTGAGTTTTTGCTCTTAGTGTAGAATGTCATAAAAATGTTAAAAATGAATCCTGGAATGGAAACAATCTAAGTGTCCATCAACAGATGCAGCAACATAGATGTACTTGGAGGGCATTATGCTTAGTGAAATAACTCAGAGATAGAAAGACAAATACTATATGATATCCCTTATAAGTGGAATCTAAAATACAATAAACTAGTGAACATAACAAAAAAAAAAAAGAAGCAGACTCTCAGATATTGAGAACAAACTAGTAGTTATCTGTGGGGAGGGAAAAGGGAAAACATAGGAATGAGGGAGTAGGAGGTACAAATTATTGGGTGTAAGATAGGCTCAAGGGTATATTGCACCACATAGAGGATATAGCCAATATTTTATAATAACTGTAAATGGAAAGTAAACTTTAAAAATTGTGTAGGAGTTCCCTGGTGGTCTAGTGGTTAAACGATCTGGTGTTATCACTACTGTGGCTCAGGTTGCTGCATGGGCACAAGTTCAATTCCTAACCCAGAACTTTGCAGGCTGTGGGCAGAGCCAAAAACAAAAACAAAAACAAAACATTGAGATTTGGGATTAGCATATGCATATTGTGGTACATGAAATGACTGGCCAAAGGGGATCCGCTATATAGCACAGGGAACTCTACCCAATATTCTGTGATGGTCTATATGGGGAAAGAATCTGATAAAGAATGGATGTGTGTACATGTGTAAGTGAATCATTTTGTCATATAGCAGAAATTATCACAACATTATAAATCAACTACATTTCAATAAAACTTAAAAAAATTAAAAAATGTAAGTTCGTGCTAAATATCTTCAGAAGCAATTAGAGATTTCAACTAGTTCCACCAGATAATAATTAAGTAGCATAGTATGAATGGAAGCATGAATGAAAGCGAGGCCCAATTATTGCAAGGACCTTGAGAGTCAGAGGGCTGAACTGCAACAGGAGGCCCATCCAGACTGTGGTAGAACAAAGGCCACCAGAAGAATTCATTATGCAAATGGCCTGGGGAGGATGCATCAGGCAAAAGACAGTGAACAGAAAGAGGTTCATTAGGAGAATTAAGGTTCTTGCCCCAGTTGATATCTGAAGGTAAAGATAATGGTCTGAAATGGTTCAATGGAAATAGCAGGAGCTAAAGCCAGTTGGAGAGCCATTGAGTGAGCTGGGTTGAAAGATGAAGAGGAGTATGGTGTGAGAGCCACCAAAGAATGGGAAAAGGCCAATGTGTTTTCATGGGGGCAACACAAGCCAGATAGGGGTCTCCAATAATCATAAGTGACTGAGGTCCATCAAGACTTATCACAGCATGAAAATGAGGTGTCATGAATGTCTCAGATTTGCCTTTCTCTCCAAATGAGGTTAAGAGACACAGTCTCAGTAATAGGTGATGTTGACCTAAAACAAATGCCAGGTGTTTATATCCAGCAAAAAAATGTGTTTATTTGGAATCAGCAGAGAATTGCAACTCGGGATCTGCAACTGCGGTGAGCATGTGCGGTTCCCCACATGGAAATGAAAGGAGAACTCCTTTATAGAGGGGAAAAGGAAGTTGGGGAGGTGAGAGTAAACAAAGAGTCCACGGCTTTTCATTGGCTGTGTCCTTGCCAGGAAAGAAACTGTATCTTCTTCCTGTTGGGCTCAACTATCATCACAGGATGTGAGAGCTCCCCCTTCTGGTATCCTGAATCTATTTAATTGTTTTCTATTTATCAAATTTTTACAATGAATATGATGAAATAAAAAAGGTTTACCTTAAATATTTAAATGTTTTCTGTGCTGAATTTCTTCCATGTGCTCCTCTAGATCTTCATTTCCCTTTTCCATCTCATCTTTTCTGTTTTTCTTTTTCTTTTCTTTTTTTGGGGGCGGGGCCCCACCTGCAGCATATGGAAGTTCCCAGGCTAGGGGTCTAATCGGAACTACAGCTGCCAGCACATACTACAGTCATAGCAATGCTGGATCTGAGCCACATCTGTAGCCTATGCTGCAGCTTGAGGCAACACCAGATCTTTCCACTGATCTAGGCCAGAGATCAAACCTGCATCCTCATGGATCCTAGTCTGGTTCTTAACCTGCTGAGCCACAACAGGAACTCCTCCATCTCATCTTGACCACAAAAGGTTAAGTTGTGTAGATTTCATCAATAGATACTCCTGCCCAAGGCTGGGAGTAGGGTGAGGTGAGTGAGGGACTGAGGATGCAAAATTTAAGGAAGCCTTGGCTCTCCATGCTGTGTAAGTGCCCCAAACCTGACCCCGTACTTGTGAAATTGTACACATCAGATGGAGAACTTGAACCCATGCTTTGAGACTCAAACCTGGCCAAAGCCCAGATTGAGACTTTATTCCACTGTTTTTTAAATTTAAATCACACACCTGGTCCTAGAACTTACTGAAGTTCAGGTTCTTTATGTCTCAGTGCAGAAGGAATTCAGTGAGAAGCAAAATGATAGGTAAGAAGTAGATTTATTGGGATGGAAATCCTGTGAAATCAGATTGTTATGATCATTATACAACTACAGATGTGATAAATTCATTTGAGTAATAATAATAATAAAAAAAAGAGGTAGATTTATTGACAGACGAAGTGTGGGCTGTCTCAAATGGCTGAGTGAAACACACTCTACAGACAGTGTGTGGGCCATCTCAGAAGGTGAGACATGAAAGGGCCCCAAAATACGGGGTGGTGCGTTTTTATGAGCTGGGCAATTTCATAGGCTAATGAGTGGGAGGATTATTCCAACAATTTCCAGGAAAGGGCAGGAGTGTCCAGGAATCGGGCCTTTTATGGTCAGCCTCAGAACTGTCATGGTGCCTGTGGGCATGTCATTAGTATATGCTAATGTAGTACAATGAGCATATAACGAGGCTCAAGGTCCACTGGAAGTCAGATCATCCATCCTGTTGGACCCCATTGGTTCTAGCCAGTTTTCGTCATATCCTCAAGGACTATGTCATTCTTTTTAGCTTTGTGCCTTGCCCACCCTCCCTCCCCTTTTGCTTGCACAACCCTGAGAGTGATGGCTTCTTTTAATGTTAATCTCCTGATGCCTCCCTTGCCTCACCCTCATCCCAGCCCTGCCCATGCCTTCAGCTTTAGAAGTGAGTTCTCCCCCTGAGAAGCCCTGGTAAGACTTCAGAGAGAGACTGGACCATGAGGTCACCTCATTTGTCACCTGGGTCCTGCCCTTTGAGGTCACCACAGGCCAGCTGTTGCCCTGACAAGTCAGCATGGCGGCCACGGTGACTTTCTCTCCTCACCCTGCCTCTCCTTCCATTTGTCCCTAGGAAACTAGAGGTGGAAAGTCAGCTGAAACTCGCCCAGCTGACTTTACTGTCTTTTGTGATTCCCCAACACCCACACATCTATAAATAATCCCTTTGTAAATAAGCTCTCCTTGAATAATCTTAATCAGAGCATGTCATTTTCCTGTTGAGACTCTAATACTCAAGTCCCTCACTCAAGCTCTGCTCTTATAGCGTCGTATGAATTAATATTTTATGAACCCTGTAATTATCTTATGAATAACCCAATGATATTGCATGGTACCTTTTTACATTAAAAGCATTAATGATGTAGGTGGAAATATTTCTCTTTAAATGCTTTTTTTTTTTTTTGCATAGCTGTCTTGGGCTCAAAAAATAAAATAAAAATTGATCCTGGACTTTCTTAATTCTCCTGGGACCTGGGACCACGATACCCACAAAACTTTCCCCAATGACAGTGATGCCTCAGGATCCAGAAAATGGGCTTTGGAGTTTGACTGAGATGCAAATCCCACCTCACTTCTTTCCTTTCCTCACTGAGTGACTTTGGGCCAGTCGCTTCCTCTAGCAGCCATGGCAACTCCAGCTGGTCCTCCTACACTTGGATTTGCCCACTGATGCTATTTCCCACCTCAATATCTGAGCCCAGCCCCCACATAGCCCCACCTGCCACAGCGCCCCACTCCTGCTGCATGGCACACCAAGTCTGGTCTCTTTAAGGTGAAGTTCTCAGCTCCTGAGGAACTCATGCACAGCATTAGCTTCCATATTTTTCTTTCTTTTTCTTTCTTTTTTTTTTTTTTTTTTTTTTTTTTGTCTTTTTGTCTTTTTAGGGCTGCACCCACGGCATATGGAGGGTCCGAGGCTAGGGGTCGAATCGGAGCCACAGCCACAGCCATGCGGGATCCAAGCCGCGTCTGCAACCTACACCACAGCTCACAGCAACGCCAAATCCTTAACCCACTGAGCGACGCCAGGGATCGAACCCACAACCTCATGGTTCCTAGTCAGATTCATTTCTGCTGTGCCACACCAGGAACTCTCAGCTTGCATCTTCTTTAGTGCACACCTTTCCTTGCCAAATGACCGCAAATTTGATACACCTGAGGGAAGTAAATTTGGAGACGGACTCCTGGGGGGGGGGGGCAGGATGTCTGAAACAACAAAACGTGGGTTATTTTTGAAATGATTCCTTCGCAGGCCCTCCCACTCACTGTAATATCTGGCTGAGGTGTGAATGGCTGATTCCAGCAGGTATCAGTAACAGATGGAGCAAGCTAATTATGTCTCTTATATGTGAGTGGAGATAAAGCTGTTAATTGCTAATTGTACACGTCTCCTGTTTCCCCACCGCAGGGCACTGGGGCAGAGGCCACTTCCCAAACCAAACACAAACATGGCCTGTGCCTGTGGCTGAAGAAAAGAGTGGAAGGCAGTTGGAGAACAGCATCCCCAAGGATTGCCAGCCCTTCTCTAGGTTGGCAAGGAACTGAGCAGAGTCTTGAAATGAGAAGATGCCAGTTGCAGGCTCCAGCTCCCGATGCCGCGAGCCAGTGAGGACCAAACCATGAAGGCTCAGCTAATGAAAGCGCAGCATGGAGGTGGCAAAAGGCAGCTTCCCCGCCAGGAAGTGACATCTGGTAATTGTAGCCAGTGTGCTTTGGAGGGAACTTGGCTCCCAAGAAGCCGTGTAATACTGAGGTCTCTAGACAGCAGCTGGTCGGCACCCTCCTCTCCCCGACTGGATGCTGAAAAGGGCCACCGTCTAGACTCTTCCTCCATCTTCTCAGCCTCGAGACCATATCCAGTGGTGGTCACAGGAGGTTCATCGGCTTCTCTTCTCTTTCAGGGAATCATCTTTGCCCCATTCTCTGTAGATGTGCGTTGGGAAGGTGGCCGGCTCATATACCCCCCCGGGTGAGACAGAACACGCCACTCTAGACACAATGATTGGCCCAGGAATGGTCATGTGACATGAGTTCAACCAATCAGAAGCATATTCAAGACTGGTTGAAATTCACGAGAAGAAATGCTGTCTGGAATGACCTTCCTTGGGGATGTTATAAGCAATTAGATGCCCTCAGTTTTTTTTGTTTTTTTATTATTTATTTATTTATTTATTTTTTTTGTCTTTTTTGCCATTTCTTGGGCCGCTCCCACGGCACGCGGAGGTTCCCAAGTTAGGGGTCTAATCGGAGCTGTAGTCTCCGGCCTACGCCACAGCCACAGCAACGCAGCATCCGAGCCGCGCCTGCAACCTACGCCACATCTCACGGCAACGCTGGATCCTTCACCCACTGAGCAAGGCCAGGGATCGAACCGAAACCTCATGGTTCCTAGTGGGGTTCATTAACCGCTGAGTCACGATAGGAACTCCAACCCTCGGTTTTTTTAAACCACGAGTGTCACTGAGGCTGTTGATGCCACATTCCCTTGGCCCATCTGAGTTTACCCAGGGCTCTGATAGGTTTCAAACCTCAAGCATCTGTATCTTCTCTTCCTGAAGGCTTTTTGCTGGTACTTCAGGACCCTTCTGTGCAACCTTGAAGTATGAGAGAGTGAATACGACCTTCTGCCAATGGGGAATGGAAAATAGTAGATAAACATCTGAGTGTCCCTACCTCTGGTGGGACGATGCTGAGCATGCCCCATTTGGTCTCCAAGAAAATCCCAGCACTGGGAGCTCCCACTGTGGTTCAGCGGGTTAAGTCTCTGCAAGGATTTGATTCCTGGCCTCACTCAGTGTGTTAAAGATCCAGCATTGTTGCAAGGCTCGGCATGGATGTGGCTCGGATCCAGTATTGCTGAGGCCGTGGTGTAGGCCAGCAGCTGCAGCTCCAATTTAACCCCTGGCCTAGGAACTTCCATATGCCACAGGCGTGGCCAAAGGAAGGAAAAAAGAATAAAGGAGGAGTTCCCATTGTGGCTTAGCAGGTTAAGAACCTGACTAGTATCCATGAGGATGTGGGTTCGATCCCTGGCCTTGCTTAGTGGGTAAAGGATCTGGTGAGCTGTGGTGTAAGTTGCAGGTGCAGCTTGGATCCTGCATTGCTCTGGTTGTGGTGAAGGCCAGCAGCTTCAGCTCTGATTTAACCCCTGGCCCAGGAACTTCCATATACCGCAAGGGCAGCTCTAAAAAGAAAGAAAGAAAAGAAATCCCAGCGTGACTTGCCCACAGTGATCACCTGTTCATTTGTGCCCTTTTTCTTACCTTTTCTCCTGTCTCCATCTCACCTTCCCCACTGCTCCACTCGTGCATCCCAAGACTCCCTCTTGTGTGAGTTCTATGCCTTGGGAAGCAGGTGCCAAGGTAAGATTAGACAAGTACAAGCTTTCTTGGGAGAAACATTTGTGAAGGCTGGGGAAGGTGGGTTTCTGCTGTGAAGGAGAGAGAGAAGGAGGGATAATTGGACAGGAAAGGGTATGGATTGGGGCACAACTCCAGGATAAGGTTGTCCAGGGTAAGGGGAGGTTCTCAAGTCAAAGCCACCTGTTAGAGGGCCCCCACATCTACCAGGAATGGGCCTGCCTTGGTGGGCTCCCTGTGGCCTCACTGTGCTCAGTCCCTCACAGGGAGCAGCCCATGGGAAGCAGGGCTTTCACATGAACGTGATGGCAGATCATCACAGTGGACGGTGGATCCATGATGGTAGGATGGCGGGGTTGTCAAGGATGCTTCCTGGAGCATAAGATCTGAGTGCATTTTCATGGGTACCCCATCTCCAAAATTAATTACTGGCACCAGAATCCATTTTAATGCTGGTAGTGGTAGTTGAGGAACCCAAACTACGATGAGAAGCATGCCTGAGAAAAAAAACCACATAGAGAAGCAATCAGAGCCAAAGACCATCAAGTAAGAACCTGGATCCAGCCATTCCTGATGTGAGAAAACCCACTGTCTATTGCTGTTAAAGAAGTCATTACATTTTCATTTTTTGTCGTTGTTTTTGTTTTCGTAATGGATGTTCGAGCTAATGCGAGTCGGATTTATGTCAATGGCAACCCAAAGGATGCTAATTAATTACAGACGTGTTGCTATCCAGTGTGACTCGTGTTGGTCTGAAATTCATCGGGCTGCCCTGGGAATCGGTAAGCCAGCCCCTGTGAAGATTTGCTTCCCTAAGCCTTTTCTATGGCAAGCCTTGACTCTCTCCCTGCTCAGAACACAATGGCAGAGAGAGCACTCAAACCCCTCTGATTCTATGTCTACTGCAGTCTCTTTTCTTGCCCTGGGCCTGCCCGGAGCTCTAAGCTTGGGTGCAGTAACTGCTGGTTGAATTGAATGAAATTACTTAAATGTGACTTATCATAAATTGCTACTGACCCTGCACATGCGGACCACTGGCAAAGCTGCTAATTAATCCAACAATAATTCGAAGACAATCAGGCTTCATTAACGTAGGTTCTGGCCTCATTTTCAGAAGCATGTTGAGATTGACAACTGGCAGCTGGAGCAGAGACTTCTGGCTGGTGAATTGTGCCGCTTCACAGAAACTCTACTCCCTGGGAATTGAGAAGAATTTAGAAGAAGCTACTCCCTGGTCGCTTCTTCCAATCAGCCCTCTACACTCGCAAAGTAAAAAGTTTATGCCAAGGTTTCTGTCTCCTTCCGCAGCTGGCTCACCTGGGTTCTCCCCCCAGGGCAGCTTATTCTGCAGTTTCACAAAGGGAAGCGCTGGGTCCTGTGGGTTTCGTTTCCTTATTGCCAAATACAGAACCCAAAGGCCAAGACTTCTGTGCAGGAAATAAACAAAGACACATTTACAGTTCAAAATAAGTGATCTTTGCTTTTCAAAGATAGAGATGAATCCGAAGAAAAATAGAGGCGTTTGTAAAACTCTTCTTGCCGTTTTTCTGTAAATAAAAAAATTTAAATACTGAAAAAGGGGGGGGGTTGCTATATATTTGTTAAATGGGTACAGTGCACGTTTGGGGAACCAGTGCTGTATTTTGTAGAAAATCCTTATCCTGGCATGTGAATAGTACTTTCCCCTAATTTCTCTCGCGGAGAGATTGTCTGCTATTTAAAAATACTTCTTGAGCCATTTCATTCACACAAGCTATCTTTTTTCTTTCTCTCTCTCTCTTTTTTTTTTTTTTTTTTTTTTTTGGCTGCCCTGCAGCATATGGAAGTCCCAGGCCATGATCGGATCTGAGCCACAGTTGCAACCTACACTGCAGCTGCAGCAAGGCTGGATCCTTTAAACCACTGTGCCCAGCTGGGGATCGAACCTGCGTCATGGTGCTCCAGAGATGCCACAGATCCCTCTGGGCCACAGCAGGAACTCCAATATGAGCAATCTTGAATGGCAGTTCTCACAATAAAACATTTAAAAAGAAGAGCCCACCAGTAAGTGGAATTTAGTTTCTTATCCAGACTGGAATCTTGGACCTGCCCTTACTTCTAGGATCTTAAGAGGAATTTAATTCCAAGAACTTCTTTTTTTGTTTTGTTTTAGGTTTTTTTTTTTTTTTTTTTTTTTTTTTTTGCTTTTCAGGGCCGCACCCACAGCATATAGAGGTTCCCAGGCTAGTTGATTAGGAGCTGTAGCTGCTGGCCTATACCACAGCCACAGCAACATAGGATCCAAGCCACATCTTCGACCTACACCACAGCTCACGGCAACACCGAACCTTAACCCACTGAGCAAGGCCAGGGATCGAACCTGTGTCCTCATGGATGCTAGTCAGATTCATTAACCACTGAGCCGCGATGGGAACGCCTTAATTCCAAGAACTTCTTTGTCTACTCTTGGCTTCTTGCCATCACTGAACAGAATGGCTTCCTTCTCTCTCTCTTTTTTTTTTTTTTTGTAATTAATTAATTTATTTATTTTTAAGTGTTTGGCTGCATCTGTAGCATGTGGAAGTTCCAGGGCCAGGGATCAAATCAGAGCCATTGTAGAGACAACGTGTGTAATTATGCTGTAGGCCGCAGGGGAAGTCCATCCTTCTCCTTATTTCAAAGTATGTACCTGAGTTCCCGCTGAGACACAATGGGATTGGCAGTGTCTTGGGAGCCCAGGGATGCATACTGATCCCCAGCCTGGCACTGTAGTTGGGGGATCCAGCATTGCTGCAGCTGTGGCTTAGGTTGCAGCTGTGGCTTAGTTTGCAACTGTGACTCAGATCCGATCCAGAGAACTCTGTATGCTACAGGATGGCCAAAAAAGAAAAAAGAAAAAAAAAAACAAAAAAAAAAACAAAAACAAAAAAGAAGTAGGAGGAAGGGGAAGAAGGAGGAGGAGGAAAGGAAATAAAGTATCTACTAATAGACTACTTAGCACAGAACAAACATTTTTGCCCAGCAGGACTTATGCTCAGCCCATGAATGACCAAGCATTTCCTAGTAGTTCAAATTGAAGCTCAGCCAATCTCCCCAAATATCTGTGACAACGCATCTTTTAAGAGCCCTTCTTTGTTCCTTCCCCTAAAGTGATCTTACAGAGTTTACTGTAAATTGGAATGTCAGATGTATTATCTGGACTGAAAAAAAGAAAGACATAGACAGCACACACTGTGTTTCCAGGAGAACACATCACCTTAGGTGGGCAAAGAGAGGGTCTCCTGACCTTCCATCCATTTGTTGAAATACTTATTAAGTACCGGGACTGTGACAAAAAGCATGCAGATGCAAAGATGGGTCATAATCTCCATCCTTCATTCACACCTGCCAGGTCAGAATTTCCTACAAAGGGATGCAGGTATGCTGAAATGCAATCTCCTTAGCCATCAGGGCAGCTGGAAAAGTCTTTTTTTTTTTTTTTTTTCCTAGGGCCATACCTGTGGCATATGGAAGTTCCCGGGCTAGAGGTCAAATCAGAGCTGCCAAAGCAGTGCCACATCCAAGCCGCACATGAGACCTACCCTGCAGCCTGTGGCAGCGCTGGATCCTTAACCCACTGAGAGAGGCCAGGGATCCAACCTCCATCCTCATGGATGGTGGTCAGGTTCTTAACCTGCTGAGACACAAGGGGAACTCCAGAAGGGTCCTGAGATGGGAGAGGACATTCACCTGGGTCATCTCAAACACAGCAGCCTCGTCCATTTATCTCAATGCGCCATGCAAATCAGATCATTTTCCACGTACAACAAGACACAGTAAGAAATACTGGAGGAGTCAGATAATTAGGGAAAGAATGCCAACTTGTATGAGTTCTTACTACACAGCCCTTTCTGTTCTATACTTGACACATAATTACCCCCTATCTCCTCCTAACAACACCACAATGTATGTAATGATATTCTCATTTTTCAGACGAGGAAGCTGAGACAAATGTTAAGTAATTTACTCAAGTTTACAGCCAGAAATCGAAGCCAGACTTTCTAGTTCTAGACTTGTACTCCTTATCACTACACTGTACTGCTTCTCAAAGATATAATCACAATACATTACAGTAAATTCTCCAACTTCCACATGTCTAAAATGCTATGGGTATACAGTGGAAGGCTTCGCTGAAGACTTAACCAATAACCTCCTAACTATTGACTCATAGGCTGGACAACCCTGAACAGCCTTTACTGGACTTCAAAACACAATTTTGGAAAACAAAGAATTAAAACCATTTTTATCCAATGAAGGAGCACTATGATCTCATTGTGACATAAATCAGAGTGAGTGAAATGTACATAAGGGCAGGACCACCATGCCAGGAACTACCGAATCAAAATGTCAATACTTGCCTTTCTTGAACAAAAGCCTATAGTCCTGGTATTCAGATAGTGTGCTTATTTCCATCTTTACGGCATCTGTCTGTGTTGTTGACTTTTCATGTGAAATGTAGCCTGCATTTGACTTGGGGGTTTCTAGAACGTGGGGTGATTGATTTTGTATTGACCAGTTCTCTAGAACTTATCAGAAATTTTGGTCATGATTTGGCAAATTAAAAAGTTAAGGAGGAGGTCCCGTTGTGGCTTTAGGGGGTTGTGGACCCGATGTTGTTTCTGTGAGGATGTGGGTTTGATGCCTGGTCTCACTCAGTGGGTTAAGGATCCGCTATTGCCACAAGCTGCAGGCATAGGTTGAAGATGTGGCTCAGATTCAGTGTTGCTCGCTGGCTGTGGTGTAGGCGGTAGCTGAAGCTTCAATTTGACCCCTAGCCTGGGAACTTCCATATACCCCAGGTGTGGCCTTAGAAAGAAAAGAAAAGTTAAGGAATATCCTGCCTCAATTTCTTATTGAACTAGTCTATTCTTCACTGTCACTTACAAAATTTCCTAATATGAACAAGTTACACATTTGCTTAAAAACTTCCAGGACTCCCACACTATCCACAGGGAAAATCCAAGCTCAATTTTTTTAAAGCTGCACTTGTGGCATATGGAAGGTCCCAGGCTAGGGGTTGAATCAGAGCTGTAGCTGCAGCGGTAGCCTATGCCACAGCCACAGCAACACTGGATCTGAGCCACATCTGCAATCTATGCCACAGCTTGTGGCCACACTGGATCCTTAACCCACGGAGCGAGGCCAGGGATCGAACTCACATCCTTGCAGAGACCACATCAGGGTCCTAACCCTCTGAGCCACAACAGGAATCCCTCAATTCTTTATTCCAATGGGAAAAGAACTAGCATGAGTCCTGATTATCGTTTCCTCTCGTTTGCCATCGTCTCTCCTGACAAATCCTGGTCTCCAGCCACACCACATTCTCATCCTAATCCAACATTACAAGATCCACTCTCACACGTTTCTACAACTATTTATATGTTATCTATTCTGCTTAGAGTGTCTTTCCCCTACGGATACAACTGAATAACTCCTATCGCTTATTCATACATTAATATGAAGCTCTAAAGAAGTCTTTCAGGATCCCCTGCACTCAAAGTCTTGCATGAGTTTCTCTTAGATAGTTCTCTATGCTTCCTTACACAGTGTAGCCATATCTATATCTTACCTATCCATATATCTGTATATATGTATATATATATATTTCTATTTCTACCTGGAGAGAAGATAGACAGATCTATATAGTGATCTAGATACACACATATCTGTAGATATATATAGATAGGTAGATATAGATATAGATGGATAGATAGACAGACAGAAAGGGACAGTATTTAGGACACTCTATAAGTTCTTCCTGGAAAGAGCTGCCAACAAATTCACCATTTCTTAGTGCAAGGATGGATACAGAGAAGACAGCAATCGATATTGGTTGAGTCAATATATTTGAGAAAGTGCAAACACAACAGGGGGAGAAGAAAAAAAAACCCATTACTTTGAAATAAAAAAGGAGGGGGGCTTGAGGTCTGAGCATCGCAAAGAGGAGGGCAACCAAAGTGTAAACCAAGATGGAAGCATTTCCTAAAAGCACAAACAAGTGAGCTGTCCAATTGCCAGAGCTTGGGAAAGATGGAGAGGGCAGACTTATTTTCCTAACCTTAATGCAAGCCTTGGGCAGAATAAGGAAAACGGCTCAGATGCGGAGGAGAAGGTATAAGCCTAGTAACAAAGTGAAAAAACAAAAAAAACAAAAAAAACAAAACTGGCTTTGAAACAAGGGATCCAGAGTGAAAGAAGAGTTAAAATATTTATAAGGATAAAAGCCAGTGTTACAGTCTACGCTAACCAACAGGCCACGCAGCCTCTGAGCAAATCTCTGGAGTGAGGCTTTTTGAAGTTCCCTCTGAAGAGGCAGCGTGTGTGTATCTGTGGGTTGACACACAATCTCTCTCCTCAACAAACCTGAAAACTCTCCTCCACCACGGTACGTATTTGTCCTTGCTGTATCCCGCAAAGCCTTTTTTCTGCTGAGCTTAAAAAAAAAGAGAGAGAGAGAGAGAACGAAAAGAAAGAAAGGGGGAAAAAATAGGAAAGAGAAATCCTATTTAACCAACTTGCAGAGGTTATCTCCTGATAATTGAGCTTGGAACGAGGCAAGCGGCCTCCACTTTGCCAAGGTCATGGCTGACTCTTGGCGAGATATCAGGCAAGGGGGCAGGAGTGCAAGGCAGGGTAAGTGGCTTTCTTCAATCATGGCTGCTTCAGAGCCATTTTAAAGAGAATGCTTTCCTTGTGGAATGCTTAATAATCTTCGGAGCCAAGGGGATGACAGCTAAGATTACAAACTCAAAAAAGAATCCAAGAAAAGCCAGCCTGCTCCAGCCCTGGTGATTCTGTAGCCATTAATCGCAGAGACACCACCTGGGGAAGGCTAGGGCTGGTGCTTGACAACACTAAAAGAGAAAACCAGGCTCTAGAGTCCTTTACTGGAGGGATGGATGCATGCAAATGAGGCAGATCTGGGGTAAAATTGCCGCAGAACCAGCCCAATGATGTGGTACCTTCCCTGCTGCACAGCCCTCCCCGCCCCCACATCCCCCTCCATTCCCAGGTGGGTTATCATGAAAAGAAGGAAAATAATGTTCCTTCGATGTTTATACAAGTCCTAGGGACTTCTATATATTTTATTTCATTTCGTTTTCACAATAACCCTGTCAGATAGGCATGGTTATCTTCATTTTCTAGTTGAGAAAATTAAGTCTCCGAAAGGTTACTTTCTCAATGCCTTGCAACTAGGAAGGAGAGAGGCCGATTTGAACACAGACTTTCTCATTCAAGAAACATTTCTCCTCTATTTATATTACACTGTCTAAATCCTGGGTTAGATAATAGGAATACAAAAGCAAAAAAGATACCATTGTAAAGCCTCGGGGAACTTAATAGCCTGGAAGAGAAACAGGCAGAGGAAGAATTACGTTGCAGTGTAGTAGATTGAGTTAAAATTGAGATTCAGTGCTAAGTACAGAAATGAGCCTATTTGCTGGGGTGGGGGGTGGAGATCCTGAAATGATGCGAAAGCAAAGATGCCTCCACCTCATTGTTAAGTTCCAACCTTAATCTTGGGTCTTTTGATCAAGACTATGCAAATACAGAAGGAAATGAGGGCATCTAACATATATAGATTACCTACTCTGAACAGATCCAGATGCAAGGGTAGGACAAAAAAGAGAGAGAGGGAGAAATGGAAAAAAAAAAAATCCTATGTCGGGGTGGATCCCAGATCTTCCTTGCAGAAAAGAGAGGATGCTACCATGTGCCTCACACCTCGGAATGACCACACCCACTAGGACCAGCCACCTGTTCAAATGTACGGATGCTAATCTCTGTCATGACATCCACTCTTCCTTGAAGGTGAGAGAACAGAGGCAAGAAACCAGGACTTGGGATAGACTTACCATCTCCTAAAATACCCCAAGAATGGAGTTCTTTATGAAACACGTTCTATTGTGTGGGAAATGAGAAGCTAAGGATAGCTAACACACTGGGAAATGTGAAAATTAAGGAACGGGTGTCGGAGGACAAAGTTTCAGCAGTAAAGTTCTACCAAGGACTGGCCTTCCTTTTTTCCTGTGGCACTTCTGCAGACACTTTCTTCTTGTGGAATAATGAATGTGACGTGACCCTTACTACCTGCGAAGGCCAAGGCCACCAGAGCTCAAGGGCTCTTGCCAATCATTAAGGGAAACAGTGGGAGAGGAACAGGATGGAACCAAGCGCTCCCTCACCAGATGAACCTCAGCTCCAGTTGAACCTGACCTTGATGCCTGGCTTACTTCCTGTCCTTTCTCCCACCAAAGATATCTCCCCAACCCAGGCTGGAGCTATAGGGATTCTGGAAGGAGGTGACCATTTCCCAATGCTCTCACTTACCAGCTGTGTAACCACTGAAACTTACTCAGCTTCTTGGACCCCATGTGTCGTCATTTATAAAAGAGAATTGTTGCAGCTGGTCTTTTTTGCATCTTCAAGAAGATACTCCAGAGTGACTTAAAAAAATAAACCCCAAACAGCTCTTTCTTTAACTCCTGCTTCTAGGTTGGTAATTGGGGTTAAGTGCATCTGGGCACTTCTTCTGATGTTAGAGGAGATGCGTGATGTCCCTGATGCATCTGGGGTCAGCTGTCAGCTGTGTGAAATTGGCTGGCCCTCAGGAAGGACAACCAGTGGGGCACCTGGGCTATGAGGTTCTCGTCATCCAGGAGGCCGGCCTGGGTTTGTTCACATGGCAGCTCAGGTTTCCAAGAGGAGCAAAAAAAGACAAGTCCTGAGGCACAATCACTTCTCAGATCTCTGCTTGCACCCAGTTTGGGAACATTGGTGGAAACCACTACATGACCCAACCCAGTGTCCGTGTGAGGAGGTGTGACCCAAGGGCATGAATGGCGCAAATAGACAAAGGTAATGAGACCTGAACATATTGAGGCCGTTACTGAAATCAACCCACTACCAAGGTAATTACAGAATACTTGTAAGGAATAAATAATACAATGCAAGACAAAAAAAAATTAAGCAGACTTTCTGGTACCTAGTAAAGTCCCAAAGCCAGTTGTCTATCATGGCTGTTGTTGGGGGTGGGGAGGGCTATGAAAAGCATTGCTCAGATTTCCATTAAGGAGAGAGGATTTCCATTCCACCTTACAGAAAGAAAGAGTTTTAGAGGTATAATCTCCTTCCCTCTTAATACCCTCCACTCCTTCCCAAGAAAGGAGGAGTAATTTATCTATTTGGTAAGTTTCATTTCTCTAATGGGTGGTTCTCAACCTCATGGCCTGAGACGCGGATCCTGAACCCTGCTTGTCTCATGGATTTGCTAAAATGACGTTTGGAAGCATGATCATGCTATAAAATATCAATCGTATAAAAGCATCAATCATGATATTAAGTGGTGTCATATATCGCGCAACGTGGCATGATAATTCCTGCTACCATTTGTTGAGTGCTTACTATGTTCAGGAACTTTACAGGCATCATTTTATCTTCCTGATCATCTTGGCGAAGATATGTCTTCCTTTTATATACGAAGTCATTGAGCCGCAGAGAGTAAGTTACCCAAAGTTACACAGCTTGGCAAATGGTTGAGCTGAGCTTCAAATTATTCTTGCTGCCAACACACACACACACACACACACACACACACACACACACACACGGACTATTGGGCAGTAGTGTCTGGAGACACTGGTTATCACAACTGGCAGGAGGGGAGTGCTACTGCCAACTAATGCATAGAGGCCAGGGATGCTTCTTTCTTTCTTTATTTTTATTTTTATTTTTTTGCTTTTTTAGGGCTGCGCTTGTGGCATATGGAAGTTCCCAGGCTAGGGGTCTAATTGGAGCTAAAGCTGCTGGCCTACCCCACAGCCACAGCAACGTGAGACCCAAGCTGCCTCTGTGACCTACACCACAGCTCAGGGTAACACCGGATCCTTAACCCACTGAGCGAGGCCAGGGATCAAACCTGCATCCTCACGGATCCTAGTCAGATTCGTTAACCATTGAACCACGAAGGGACTCCCAGGGATGCGTCTTAATCACCTCCAGTGCACAGGACATCCCACACAGTGAAGAATTATCTGACTCAAGATGTCCATCCTGCAGAAGTCAAAAAACTCTGTTCTAAGGAGTGCGAGAGATGGAGTCTAGTATGATGGTGACAGGAGGAGACCCTAAACTCCACTGCTTGATCCACTTACTTGCTGTGTGACTCTGGGCAACACACTGAGCATCCCTGTACTTCAGTCCCTTACCTCTAGAACAGGGTTATCTATAGTTTAAGTTATAATAACGTTTTTAGGAACGTGCTCGGCTTTTCACCAAAGCGCCATAAATATTCATCATGGATGTATTGAAAAGCCATATGCATTTGAACCTCTCTCGCCAACCCATCTCTGTAAATCTTCCCAGCCCTGCTCGTGCTTCATGCTTGTGACTGAAGGCTCTGAAGTTAGACAGCCTGGGTTTGCTGGTCTGAATCCTGACGGCTAATCTGATGGCTTGGGTAATGGGATTCTTGATTCAGATCAAGAAGGGATGAGATACACTTTCTCATTTAATACTTCAAATCACCTCATGACATTGGGGCTTACTTTTTCTCGATGAAACTTTGGAGGGTCCATTCCTTGGCCCAATTACCAGCTAATAAGTAGAGAGTGGAGGTTTGAACCAGACTCCAAAGCTGGTAACTGCCACCTCTTAAGGAGCTGCCACTGAAAAGCTTTCAGT
Organism: Sus scrofa; assembly: GCF_054392235.1. Lineage (NCBI taxonomy): Eukaryota > Metazoa > Chordata > Mammalia > Artiodactyla > Suidae > Sus > Sus scrofa. The sequence goes on from NC_139385.1 coordinate 21,194,551, forward strand.
GCCATCACAAGTGCATTTAGAGAGTCAAACCCTGCCTCTCCATCAATGGAGCGAGGGAACCGGCAGGCAGAAGTAAAGGCCAGCTCTGCCAGTTTGCAGTGGTGAGAACTTCAGAAAGTAATATCATCTCTCCGAAGAGTCAAATATAAAAAGACCTCGACTTTTTCGATTGTTGGTATCAAAGAGTATTTAAAGACATTGAGGAGATTTCACAGAGTGGATATCCTCTTTGAATGCTTTAGAAAATCTACCCATGCAGCTGGACTAATTGGCTCTGAAGAATGTACCAACAGTCATTTAGCAATCCTTGAAATTCCTCCATTTCTAGTCTGACCTTGCCCAGTTATGGGAGTTTATGGAGCAGGGTTGATGGCCAGGTATGCGTCTGCAAAATGCCATATGGCCACCCATGAACCATTTAACTGTGTCTGGGTTACACCGCACAAAAGTGAAGAGAGAAAAAAGGTCATTTAATAGGGCTATTGTACTCTCAGCTTTACCGGTTCAGTAAGTATCTCAGCATTCTCAAGAAACTAATATTCCACAGCTTGTTCTCTGCACTGAACTTTTTTTGGGGAGCTCTGACCTCTTCTTAGCTGTTTTTTGGAGACGACAGGTGAACCTCATGTATTCCTCCCATCTTCCCTGGGAGCCTCTAAATTCTCCTTGATTCTCTGGAACTGTGTTGATGTGAATGAAGCCCTGCTCCCAAAGTAAGAATTTCTAGGCGTGAATGAGCCTTGATGGGGTAACTCTGGAAAAATTACTAAAACTCTCAGAGCAATGATTTCCTCATTCATAAAATGGAAACTAATAATATTAGTGTCAAGAGCACTTGGAGAATAAAATTGGTTTATTTTATTGTACTTTATTATTTTCTTAAGCCATGCCTAGAGCATGCAGAATTTCCAGGGCCAGGAATTGAACCCACACCACAGTACTGACAAAGCTGAATCCTTAACTGCTAGGCCACCGGGGAAGCAGTTTTTTTGCTATTAAATTGCTTTATAATGTGTATAATGTATAGCACATTATACAAGTCCTATGATCACTTCTTATGTAGGTATTGCTTTTACTGTCGTTTATTGAGCCTCTCTGATGTACCATGAAACTGATAAAGAATTTACATGCATTATCTCATCCATTCCTCATAAGCAATCCTAAGACATAGGCACTGTTTTAAGGCTAAAGAAAGCAAGGATGGAGTTCCCATCGTGGCTCAGTGGTTAACGAATCCGACTAGGAACCATGGGGTTGTGGGTTCGATCCCTGGCCTTGCTCAGTGGGTTAAGGATCTGGCGTTGCCATGAGCTGTGGTGTAGGTTGCAGACGTAGCTCGGATCCCGAATTGCTGTGGCTCTGATGTAGGCTGGTGGCTACAGCTCTGATTCGACCCCTAGTCTGGGAACCTCCATATGCTGTGGGAGTGGCCCAAGAAATGGCAAAAAGACAAAAAAAAAAAAAAAAAAAAAAAAAAAAAAAAAAGAAAGAAAGAAAGCAAGGATGGAAGAGGTTGAATAATTTCCCCAAGCCGGTAAATGGAAGAACCAGTACTTGAACCTAGTCTATCTAGTACAAGTCTATGCGCTTCTACTATGCTATAGAGTTCCTGGTTCCCTCCAAAATAGTAAAGTGTGTGAAAAACAGGGAAGGAACCAATGTTATTGACATTGAGATGACTATCCCTTTTATTGGGCTTCAGAAAACTGATATATCATAATCGTGAAGTAGAGAGGGAATGTGTGTAGTCCATCAAGTTGCAAAACTATTTACAATCCACAACTTTATAGGATAAACATCCCAATTAGCAGCTGGAAAATAAGGCGCAGGGATTTAAGAAATCCCTCCAAATCGCAGAACTACTAAATAAAGGAAGCAGGATTTAGACTCAAGTCTTCTGGGACAAATTTTGCCATCTTTCCACAATTCCAGTATGAATGTGAAGCTTGGTTAGGCATGTGCCAGCTTTGTGACCTTGGACAAGTTACTTAACCTCTCTGAGGTTAAATTATTTCTGATTTAAAAGGAAGACAGGGAGTTTCCACTGTGATGCAGCGGGTTAAGAATCTGAGTGCAAGAGTTCCCGTCGTGGTGCAGTGGTTAACGAATCCGACTAGGAACCGTGGGGTTGTGGGTCAATCCCTGGCCTTGCTCAGTGGGTTAAGGATCTGGTGTTGCCGTGAGCTGTGGTGGAGGCTGCAGACATGGCTCATATTCCACGTTGCTGTGGCTGTGACATAGGCCAGTGGCTACAGCTCCGATTGGACCCCTAGCCTGGGAACCTCCATGTGCCCCGGAAGCAGCCCTAGAAAAGGCAAAAAGACAAAAAAAAAAAAAAAAAAGAACCTGAGTGCAGTGGTTTGGGTCAATGCAGAGGTGTGGGTTAAATGCCCAGCCTGGCCTGGCACAGTGGGTTAATGGATCCAGCAATGTGGTGCTGCCACACCTGTGGCTCAGATTCAATCCCTGGCCCCGGAACTTCCATATAGCATAAGTGTGGCCATAAAAATTAAGAGAAAAAAAAAGAATTAAAAATTTTTAAAAAGAAAGAAATAACAGAAGATATATTTTCACCAGGATGATCAGGAAGATAAAATAAAATTGATGCATGTAAAATTTCTGAACATATTAAGCAGTCAAAAATTGACTGCTGAAATTATTATACCATGTCACCTCAATGTATTATCTCATTTTTGTATCATGATTAACAATTTATACATTATGTTTAATTTTTTCCTAAATTCATGTGTTTTATTTTTATGCTACTGTATGCATATGGCTCAAATTTCAAATGAGCAAACGTTCTTTTTCCAGCTTTATTGAGATAGAACTGATATATAACATTGTATAAGTTTCAGATGCATAATATAATTATTTAATCATGTATATATAGTGAAATGGTTACCACAATAAGGATAGTTAACCCATCTTACAAATTTACAATTTTTGTAGTGAAAAAGATCTGCTGTCTTAGCTACTTTCAAATATGCAATACAGTATGGGAAGTTCCCGTAGTGGCTCAGTAGTAATGAGCCTGACTAGTATCCATGAGGATGTGGGTTTGATCCCTGGCCTCACTCAGTGGGTTAAGGATACAGAGTTGCCGTGAGCTGTGGTGTAGATCGCAGACATGGCTCGGATCCCGCGTTGCTGTGGCTGTGGCTTAGGCTGGCAGTTGGATCTCCAATTCGACTCCTAGCTGGGAAACTTCCATATGCCCCAGGTGCAGCCCTAAAACGAAAAAAAAAAATTATAGTATGGTTAATTACAGTCACCATGCTCTACATTACGTGGCCAGAACTGATTCATCTATAACTGGAAGTTTATACCCTTGGACCAGCTTCATTCATTTCCCCAACACCCCCCTTCTCCCAGCAACCATCAGTCTGCTCTCTGTTTCTATGAGTTCAGATTTTTAGATTCTGCATATAAGTGAGATCATGCTCTTTTGTATTTCCCTCTCTGATTTGTTTCACATAGCACAATGTCTTCAAGTTTCATCCATGTACTTGTGAATGGCAGTAATTCCTTCTTTTTTGTGGTTGGCTAAAATTCCATTGTATATACATGGCACATTTTTTAAAAATTCATTCATCTATTGGTGGACACTTAGATTGTTTCCACATCTTGGCTATTGTGAATAATGCTGCAATGAGCATACAGGTGCAGATATCTCTTTAAGATAGGATTCACTTCCTTTTTTTTTTTTTTTTTTTTTTTGTATTTTCTCCTTTTAGGGCTGAACCCGCAGCATGTGGAGGTTCCCAGGCTAGGGGTCTAATCCGAGCTACAGCTGCCAGTCTACACCACAGCCACAGCCACACCAGATCCAAGATGTGTCTTCGACCTACACCACAGCTCATGGCAACACTGGATCCCTAACCCACGAAGCAAGGCCAGGGATCGAGCCCACAACCTCATGGTTCCTAGTTGGATTCGTTTCCACTGTGCCATGATGGGAACTCCTCACTTCCTTTGGCTAGACACTCAGAAGTGGGTTTGCTGAATAACATGGCAGTTCTATTTTTAATATTTTGAGGAAACTCCATACTGTTTTCTACAGTGGCTGTACTAATTTACATTCCCACAAACAGTGTGCAAGAGTTTCCTTTTCTCTGCATCCTCTCTAACACATCTCTTTTCTTTTGATAATTACCATTCTACCAAATGGGAGGGGACACCTCACTGTTTTTTGATTTGTGCTTCCTTCATGATTAGTGCTGTTGAGTTTTGATAAATCTGTTGAGCATTTGAATACTTTCTTCGGGAAAATGTCTCTTTGCGTTTTTTGCCCATTTTTCAATCAGATAATTTGTGGCTTTGGTATTGAGTTGCACGAGCTCTTCATATGTTTTGGATATTAACCCCTCATCAGATAGATGGTTTGCAAATATCTCCTCCCATTCCATATGCTGCCTTTTCATTTTGTTGATCATTACCTTTGCTGCGCAGAACCATTTTAGTTTGATGTAGTCTCACTTGTTTATTTGTGCTTTTATGGCATGTGCTGTTATTATCATGTCCATGAAATCATCGCCATGACCAATGTCAAGGATACTTTCCCCCTTGGAGTGTCATGGTTTCAAGTCTTGTATTTAATTTACTGACCCGTTCTGAGTTTTTTGCAAGTAGTGTAAGACAAGGGTCTAATTTCATTCTTGTGCATTTAAACATCCAGTTTTTCCAACACTATTTACTGAAAAGAATACTTTTTCACCATTGAATATTCTTGGGTCCCTTGTCAAATATTAGTTGACCATATATGCATGAGTCTATTTCTGGGCTCTTCATTCTGTTCAGGTTGTTGTGTCTCTTTATATGCCAGTACCATACTGTTTTGATTACTATAGCTTTATAATATAGTTTGAAATCAGAAAGCAAAATGTCTCCAGATTTGTTCTCCTTCCTCAGGATTGCCTTGGCTATTTGGAATCTTATGTGGTTTCATACAAAGGTTAAGATTTTTTCCTATTCCTATAAAATATGCTACTGGAATCTTTATGGGGATGGCATTGAATCTATAAATGGCTTCAGGTAGTATAAATATTATGACAAAATTAATTCTTCCAATCCACGAGCATGGTATATCTTTCCATCTATTTGTGTCTTCCTCAATTTCTTTCATCCAGTGTCTTATTCTTATTGTTTTCAGTGTATAGATCTTTTGCTTCCTTACTTAAATCTGTTCCTAATTATTCCATGGTTTTTGATGCTATTGTAAATGAGATTGATTCCTTTATTTCTTTTTCAGATAATTCATTGTTAGTATATAAAAATGCAACTGATTTCTGTATATTGAGTTTGTATCCTGAAACTTTACTGAATCTACTAATTAGTTCTAAGAATTTTTTGGTAAAGCCTTTAGGATTTTCTTTAAATAAGATCATATCATCAGAAAATAGCAAAAAATTGTCCTTCTTCCTTTCCCATATGGATTTTTTTTATTACTTTTTCTTGTATAATTGCTATAACTAGGACTTATAGCACTATATTCAATAAGAGTGAGAGTGCCCATCCTTATTTAGTTCAGGACCTTGGAGGAAAATCTTTCAACCTTTCGTCATTGAGCATGATGTTAGCCATGGGCTTGTCATATATGGCCTTTACGATATTGAGGCACATTCTTTCTCTACCCAATTAGTTATGTGTTTTATTATGACTTGAATTTTGTCAAATGTTTTTTCCACATCTTTTTAGATGACTATGTGACTTTTATTCTTCATTCTATTAATGTAATATATCACATATATTGATTTTCATATGTTGAACCATGCTTTCATCCCAAGGATAAATCCCACTTGATCATGGTGTATGATCCTTTTAATGTGCTATTGATTCAGTTTGATAGTATTTTGTTGACAATTTTTGCATCTATATTCATCAGGGATATTGGCTTATAGTTTTTTTTTCCTTGTAGTTTTCTTGTCTGGCTTTGGTGTCAGGGTAATGCTGGCTTCATAAAATGAATTTATGAATGTCTCCTCCTCTTCAATTTTTTGTAAGAATTGGAGAAAAGGTTATACTAATTATTTAAATGTTTGGTGGAATTCACCATTGAAACCAGTTGGCTTTTCTTTGTTGGGAGTTTTTCGATTGCTGATTCAATCCTCCTGCACATTGTTGGTCCATTCTGGTTTTCTGTTTCTTCCAGATTCAGTCTTGGTATGTTTCTAGAAATTTAGCTATTCCCTTTTAGGGTGTCCAATTTTTGCATGTATACTTGTTCACAGTAGTCTCTTATGGTTCTTTGTATTTCTATGATATCAATGATGACTCTTCTTTCATTTGTACTTTTATTTATTGAATATTCTCTCTCTGTCTCTGTCTGTCTGTCTGCCTGTTAGTATGTCTGTCTGTCTTTGTTATTCCAGGAAATGTTTGTCAATTTTTACTATCTTTTCAAAGAAACAACTTGTAGATTTGTTAATCTCTTCTACTGCTCTCCTATTCTCTGGTTTATTTATTTTTGCTCTAATCTTTATTAGTTCCTTCTTTCTTCTAGCTTTGGGTTTAGTGTATTCTTTTTCTAGTTCCTGGGATATAAAGTTGCATTGAGCAAACTCGCAGACGGGCTCCACAATGATTCCTGGTTGGGTGGGATCTCAGGCTGTGTTCCCAAATGGGATGGTGCCACTGGCTGAACTCCATGTTCAGGCAGGGCTGCAGGCAGAGTTTGCAGTCAGAGTTTGCAGTAAGACAAAACCTCAGGCTGTGCTCTACAATCAGGCAGGGCCACAAGCTATGCCTCAGAGTTGGGCTGGGCCACAGTCTGGGCTTCATGACCAGATAGTCTGTTGGCTGTGCTCTACTGTTGTACAGGTGACTGGCTGGGCTCCCTGGTTGGGAGTGTCCTCTAGCTGTATACTGCATTTGGCTGTGGATAGAGACCCTGCCCTGTAGTCAGGCAGTATTGCTGTTCAGGCTTGTTGGGATTGGACTGCATCACTGGCTGGGCTCCCTGAATGGGCTAGTCTGTAGTCTGTGCCCATCAGACTCACTCCCACTTGTAGGATTATCACCGGGGTACCTCATCTATGGATCTTCTTGTGATAGAGACTGAAGTCAGGAATGACCTATGTTGCCAGCTTGATGAAGTCACTTACACATTGTTTAAGTACCTTATTTGAGTAAACTTATGAAACAAGCAAGGGTGATGGCCCTCTTTCTTAGATGATGACATCGAGATGATGGAGAATAATAATACTCAAATCACCTAGGTAGTAAGACAAGGATCTGGGGATGCAACCTAGAATGAAGAATCATTTCTATTGCGTTGTGCCAGGTGTTGAGTACAATGTACATAGCCTCTTCATTCATTTATTTATTCAACGTCTATTGAGTTTGAAAGTGAAAGTTGAGTTCAGTTTCCTTCCCTCTTAGGGTCACCTTTCCCAGGCAGAAAATTGAATTCCTTACGGGTGATGGAAGAGACCTCTCCAAGAGACAAATATGCCATTTATTCATTTAAGATATTTATCAGACACCTACCATATACTGAGAAATATGCTATTATACATGCCATGATACAAGTGCTATGACAAAAAATAAAATAAAATAAAATAAGTGCCCTTAATCCCAATCTAGAGGGGTCAGGGAAACATCCACAGAAAATGGTGTCTGAGTTGAGATGTGAATGATAAGTAGATATTAACCAGTAATAACTTTTCAGGCAAGGGAAAGCATGTGGAATGGAGAAGTGTAGTGCATTGAAGAAATAGAAAGAATCCCTGGAAAGCCAGATTAACAAGGAGGAGTGAAGAAAGTCAGGTAAGAGAGGAAAAGAAGGGGAGGGTATATTGCACATTTGCTGTGTAAGTTATAGCAAGGATGTCTCACTTTATCTGAAATCCCTGGGGAAGTCAATCAGAGATTTTTGAGAAAGAGATCATCAAATCCGGTTACTGATTGACTTACTGATAATTTAGTAATATCACTATGGCTGCCCTGAGGATGGCTGGACTAGAATAAGGGAATGACTAGAAACGGTAAGACCAATCGACATTCTTCTTTTTCTTTTTCTTTTTTTTTTTTTTTTTGCTTTTTAGGGCCACATGCATAGCATATGGAAGTTCCTAGGCAGGGGTCAAATGAGAGCTGCAGCTGCTGGCCTACATCACAGCCACAGCAACTTGGGATCCAAGCCACATCTGCACCCTACACCACAGCTCACAGCAACACCAGATCCTTAATCCACTGGGTGGGGCCAGGGATCTAACTCACATCCTCATGGATACTAGTTGGGTTCATAACCTGCTGAGCCACAGTGGGAACTCCCCAGTTAGCATTCTTTGCAACAATCCAGGTGAGAGTCAATGGTGATCTATAGGTGACACCATGAGGAAGAGAAAAAAATGGATGGACTCCTGGAATATTTAGGAGAGAGAATTAACAGTGCTTAGCAAATGAATGCATTAAACTGGTCACTTTCTCATCTCTGCTACTGTTCACTGGGCAAATAGGTAGAGCTCAATCCTGCCAGTTTCGACCTGGAACTTGGAGAGCCATCAGAAGATAGGTGTTGGGGTCAGTTCTGAGGATCCTTCAAAAAGGTGAGTTTTGACTGTTGGGCTTATTTCCCATAAACATACTGACAAGTCTCCTAGCAAAGGGGCCAGCGAAAAAGTATATAATGGGGAACGAGGTCTCCTCAGGGATGACAGTTGACATATCAGCCCTGTTGTACCAATGGGGCCAGCAATGGCTCACAGCAAACTCCCCGAGTCTGGAATTGGCTAAATTGGATGCCTGACAGCTTCAAACTCAGAGGCAGAGCCCGCATCTCAAACAGAAGAGGGAGAATTGTCTAAATGCTTCGATTTCTGTAATTGAAGCAATTGCACATCATTTTACATGCCAGCTTGCTGACAGGATAACCAGTTTGAGCTGAGTGTGGGAATTCAATTATGTATCTTCTGTCTGCATCTTTGAAAGAAAACCACCCGACTGGCCTGTCAAACATTCAGCATGTTTGCCTGTTGGAAATTGCTATCTCTTCCTGATGCAGGAAATGTCTCTGCAGAAGAGAAACCTATTATATTTTACAAAGCTAGCATAACCGTATCACAAAACTTGACAAAGAAAGCATGGAAAAAGAAAACTACAGACCAATTTTATCTATGAATATAAATCCAAAATTCCTAAATAAAATACAAGCATATGAAATATGGCAATGTAACCCTAGAGGCTTTTCCACTAAAAATTGAAACAAAGCAGTATGCCCACTATGACCCAAATTGTTTAACATTACTCTGAAATGTCTGGCCAATGCAATAAGACAAGAAACATAAATAAACAAAATATACCGTTGTTGAAAAGGAGGCAGCAACATTTCTCAATATTTGCATATACCTAGCTATAAAATCCAAGAAAATACACTGAAAAAAAAATCTTAGCACCCATTAGAGTTCATTAATTCCTCTTCTAGGAATTTACTTTGAAGAAATACTCATAAAGTCAGAGCTTTATGATAGAGTCTCATCCCAGCATCATTTTTATTAGTGACAGAAATTGAAAGCAATACAAACATCTAAGAATAAGGCCATGATAAAATATATTATTTTAGATCCAGATGATGAAATATACAACAATTAAAACTAGTACACTGTTGGTGGGATTGTAAATTGGTGCAACCACTGTGGAAAGCAGGATGGAGATGCCTCAGAAAACTAAACATAGAACTACCATTTGATTCAGCAATCCCACTCCTGGGCATCTACCCAGAGAAAACCATGACTCGCGAAGACACATGTACTTCAGTGTTCATCACAGCACTATTTACAATAGCCAAGACATGGAAACTACCTAAAAGTCCATCAATAGAGGAGTGGATCCAGAAGATGTGGTCCATATACACAATGGAATATTACTCAGCCATTAAAAAGAACAAAATAGCAGCATTTTTTGCAACATGGATGGACCTAGAAACTATCATGCTAAGTGAAGTCAGCCGTACAATGAGACACCAACATCAAATGCTTTCACTGACATGTGGAATCTGAAAAAAGGACAGATGGAACTTCTTTGCAGAACAGATGCTGACTCACAGACATTGAAAAACTTATGGTCTCCAGAGGAGACAGTTTGGGGGGTGGGGGGATGTGCTTGGGCTGTGGGATGGAAATCCTGTGAAATCAGATTGTTATGATCATTATACAACTACAGATGTGATAAATTCATTTGAGTAATTAAAAAAACTTATAAAGACCATTTAATAACATGGGGAGATGCTACACATCATGAAAATAAGAATAAAATACAAGGAGCTCCCTTTGTGGCTCAGTGGTTAATGAACCCGACTAACCTCCATGAGGACTCGGGTTAAATCCCTGGCCTCGCTAAGTGGGTTAAGGATCTGGCATTGCCGTGAGCTGTGGTGTAGGTTACAGACATGGCTTGGATCCTGCTTTTCTGTGGCTGTGGCATAGGCTGGCAGCTGTAGCTCAGATTCAATCCCTAGCCTGGGAACTTCCATATGCCATGGGTGCGGCCCTAAAGAAGAAAAAAAATTTTTTAAATTAAAAAAACTTTTAAAAGGAATAAAAAACAAGCCTAAATACAATGTGATTCCTTTTGTAAAATAAGTAAATATGGTGAGAAAAAAGAATGTATACATGTATGCGTAACTGGGTTGTTGTACCGTAGAAAATTGACAGAATAATGTAAATCAGTTATAATGGAAAAAATAAACATCATTATAAAATTAAAAAGTAAATATGTATATACATGTATTTACTTAGAAAACATACTGGAAGGATGAATATAGATGTAGTATTACGGTTATCACTGGGTAGAGGTTTTTCAACTTTTATAGAATTTACATGAATCAGTCTTACAAATTATACTGTATATACACTATAAAATAGGAGTTCCCAATGTGGCACAGCAGAAATGAATCTGACTATCCACTATCTATTTACTTATTTTACAAAAGGAATCACATTGTATTTAGGCTTGTTTTTTATTCCTTTTAAAAATTTTTTTAATTTTTAATTTTTTTTTCTTCTTTAGGGCCGCACCCATGGCATATAGTCAGATTCATTCATACACTCAGAAATGAATCTGAGTATCCATGAGGATGCAAGTTCGATCCCTGACCTCACTCAGTGAGTTAAGGATCTGGCATTGCTGTGAGCTGTGGTGTCAGTTGCAGACATGGCTCGGATCCTGCTTTGCTGTAGCTATGGTGTAGGCTGGCAGCATAGCTTGGATTGGACCCCTAGCCCACAACTCCCATATGCCAAGTGTGCAGCCCTAAAAAAGAAGGGGGAAAAACTATAAAAAATTAGGGCATTAGGTCAGATGATGTCACAGATCCCTGCTAATCTGTTTCTGGAATAAATATGACAATTTCACATGAAAATCTGAGACTTTAAAACAGCTCTCCATGACCTTATTACCCTCTGTCAACCTGTGTCAGGCTGTCACATAATGATAGAAACTAACTTCTCTCAGTAATTTTTGGGGACCTGGGCTTCCTAGACACAGACTCTAACCTTCCACTTTATCATTCAACAGAGATTTCTCCTTCCTGGCACAAGCTGGAGCCCAACTTATTACTCAACTCATTGACTCATTGCTTTCTACACTTGCTGTCTCCCCTGGGCCTCTCTCACCAACCCTTATCAAAACCACATAGCATGACCCCATTTGAGATGAGCTTTTCAGGTGGTCTTATCTCCTAAGCATCACGATATCAAGAACCACTTGGATTCCAACCCCAAGAGCCTCGCCAGGGACTTCCACCAACTGTAGGGTATTATATTTACATAGGACCTCCCTTGATAGATTCCTTGTAAGAATTTTTCCTTCTGGTGGACCCCAGCAGACCCAACATGAACAGGAGCCTAGCAGTCTAACACGGGAACTTAAGTCCAAAGCAGCTAAATTCTAATAGAAGTAGTTTACCTATCAAAGGTAGACTGGAGTGGGAAGACCCTGGGGACCAAGCCCAGCAACTTTAGAGAAAACTGAGAATCACATCCAAAAATAGCAGCTGTGAATGTCCCATCCACAGAATGACAGCAAAACTGTAAGCCAGAGATGAAGTCCCAGATATGGAAGAGTCAGAAATTATGCAGAAAAGCCCAGACACAGCTGCAAAATCTTTGAGCAAGCCAAAACTCAACTTCAGTCATTAGCTGTGGACAGGTTGTGATGGATTAAAGCAACCGACACAGGAGCACAAACTCAAATGCCAAAGCAGTCCAGGCAGTAATCTAAAAGAGTGAAGCAAGCCAGCTGGGGAATGCATGCCTCATGCAGAAAGGGGCAGCAACTACATGGGAATGTTGACCTACTGCTACAAGTTCTGTTCATTTTTTTTTTCTTTTAAAGAGAAGCTAGGGCTCCAAATTTTTGTGTGAAATGACCCAATTTTTAAATGTTTCCAACTAAGGTTTTGAATGTCATAGAGCCAAATAAAACATATTTGCAGACTTGATTCAGTCAACAAAGCACAATTCATGACTTCTGACTAAAAGTTACAAAGTTGGATGGGGGTGAGGAATTGATTTTTGTAAGATTGACTTATCCCCAACTTTCCCCAACTAAGAAGATTTCCTTTATAGGAGTGTGAGAAAGAAGAAATAATGTTTTCCTTTGCTCCCAAGAATGTTCTATCATGTCCCAGGGTATTGCAAGGTGGAAAGGGTCACCCACTTACCCTGAGCCCCACCTATTCCCCTTGTACATAGGAATCTGGTTAGTTCCCAAAGATTGAATACGCATTCCTGGGGAAACCAATTTTGAGGGTCTTAAAGGCACAACAGTCGTGACTACAGAAATCTGAATGTCATCACAACTTCTAATGGAGTCTGTCCCACTGATAGCTTCTGTGATCTGTTTCTACCCATAGAACACTTCTGACACTAAATATATAGGTTTTTTTTTTTTTTCACCACACCAACAACCAGTTTCCAATTCTCCAGACACCAACTGGTTATCCTAGAATTTAATTCAACTCTGACACTAACCATCTGGAATTAGCATCAGTAAAGGGCCCACAAGTTAAGAACTCAGCCCCAAAGGCTGCCCTCACATCAGATGCCAGTTGCACCAGGACTTTTGATGAACCGTCTATAAATCCAGGGAGTTCCCATGACCCCCTCTTCAGGTTCAATAATTTTCTAAAATAGCTCCCAGAACTCAGGAAAGCACTTTATTTATATTTACTGGCTTAGTGCAAAGGATACAGATGAAGAGCAAAATGAAGAGGTATATAGAGCAAGGTCTTGAAGAGTCCTGAGCACAGGATCTTTTATCCCAAGGAGATATTACCCTCTCAGCACTTGGGTGCATTATTCTAACTAATGCTGAAGCTCTCTGAACCCCATAGTTTAGAAGTTTTGTTTTCTTTTGTTTTGGCCTTTTAGGGCCATACCTGTTGCATAGGGAGGTTCCCAGGCTAGAGGTCAAATCAGAGCGGTAGCCACTGGCCTACACTACAGCCGCAGCAATGCCAGATCCGAGCCTCATCTTCAACCAACACCACAGCTTCCACAACACCGGATCCTTAACCCACTGATCGAGGTCAGGGATCAAACCTGTCTCCATCCTCATAGATGCTGTGGATAGTAGTCAGATTCATTTCCGCTGAGCCACAACGGGAACTCCAATTTAGAAATTTTTAATGGAGGTTCCATTACATAAACACGATTGATTAGATCATTGGCCATTGGTGATTACCTCAAGCTCCAGCCTTCTTTTCTCCCTGGAGGTCCTCTAAGTATTCCTTGGTCTTTCTGGTCACCAGTCCCAATCCTGAAGCTATTTAGGAACCCCAGGCACCAGTCATCTCATTAGCATACAAAAGGACTCTTAACTTGCTGGAGCTTCCAAGGGTCTTAGAAGCTCTTGCGTCATGAAGACCAAAAAGTTATAATAAAATAGGCTCCTCTCATCCCCTCTCACGTGGAAAATTGCAAAGATTTTAGGAGGTCTGTATGAGGAACTGGAGACAAAAAATACCAAAAACAAACAAACAAAAAATATATATATATATGTGTGTGTGTGTGTGTGTGTGTGTGTGTGTTTTCTTTTTGGTCTTTTTTGTCTTTTAGGGCCACACCCAAATCATATGGAGGGTCCCAGGCTAGGGGCCCAATCAGAACTGTAGCTGCCCACCTATGCCAGAGCCATTGCCGGCCTACGCCAGAACCACAGCAACACAGGATCCGAGCCGCGTCTGCAACCTACACCACAGCTCACGGCAACGCCGGATCGTTAACCCACTGAGCAGGGCCAGGGATCGAACCCACATCCTCATGGATCCTAGTCGGGTTCGCTAACCACTGAGCCTCGAGGAGAACTCCTATATCTTTTTTATTATCTCAAAACATCACTAGAGCTCATCTGTTGGAACAGCTCTAATTGATCATTTTCTATTAATGTGTATCTCCAAAGAGTATCAAGTTTCCAAGTCAGGAGTTCCCATAGTGGTTCAGTGGTTAACGAATCCGACTAGGAACCATGAGGGTGCGGGTTCGATCCCTGGCCTTGCTCAGTGGGTTGAGGATCTGGCATTGCCATGAGCTGTGGTGTAGGTTGCAGACATGGCTCGGATCCCGAGTTGCTGTGGCTGTGGTGTAGGCAGGTGGCTACAGCTCCAATTTGACCCCTAGATTGGGAACCTCCATATGCCGCAGGAGCGGCCCTCAAAAGGCAAAAAGACAAAAAAAAAAAAAAAAAAAAAGTTTCCAAGTCAGAGCAGTAGATAGTTGAGTGTCTTCATTGAGAACTGTGGGTTTGTCAATTTTTAAAATTCCTCGCTTCACCCATTTCAACTGTTCATTGCCCAATGCGTGCTCCATAATTTATTTCAGAGGACTTCTGATCCTTTCTTGGAAGCTTAAGATGTCCATCTCTACCGGTAGTAAACATCCCACAGTTTATTTCAACATTTGTCAAGACTCCTTCTGTAGTTCTAAGTCTATCACCGACCTTCCTGCCTTTCTGTCATAGAATTTTTTCAATTGCTGACCTGCTCAAAATAACTAGCTTCCTTCTAAAACTATCCCTCCTTCATCTGGGAAGGAATTAAGAAAGGGTTGTTGGAAGAGAAATGCAAAGTAGAACCAGCTAGGCAAGATGACAAGAATACTGATTTAACGTAAAAATAGCCAAGCTGAGGGATGTGGTATAAAATTGTGGCAGAGATCGCTAGTTTCCAAACAGTATCCATTCTCCCCCTCTTTCTGACAGAATCCAATTTTATTTGGAGCGGCAATGCATTCATAAAAGACTGCTTTGCCCTGCCTCCCTTGAGGATAGGTGTGACCACATGATTGCATTCTAGTCAATGCAGTGCAAATGGAAATGTGGGGTTGGACTTCCAGGAAGGAAGCTACCTCTGATGGGACATCCTCCCATTTGCCTTTCTCTTTTTCTCCTTCTTCCTGCCTGGTGATGACTAGAGTTCCAGCAGGCATCTTTGACCATGAGGTGGCCTTGATGAGAAGAGCCACACACTGGAAGGGCTTACATGTACCAGAAAGATAAAAGGAGCTGGATCAAAAGTGAAGATGCCTCTCCAGTCTTGAGTGTTGGCCTCCAGACTTCTTTTACATGGGAGAGAAATTAACTTCTCTTTTCAAATGTTTTAATTTTAGCTTTCTGATCCATGCAGCCAAACCTAATCCTAACTGATATAGAAATTACATAAAGTATATGTTTAATTCTTCTATAAATGTCTCCAAAGAGACTATATTCCTTTAAGAAATATATTTCTAAATAAATCTTTCTGGGATACTCCTAACATGTGAACTGAGGTCCACTGCTAAGAAAAACTATCACAGAAATACACAATGTATCAACAATTTTTTCAATAACCCTAAGTTCACTGGAAAAGGTGACTGAAGCAGGGAAAATTATCGAGGCAAGTAAGTCAGGGGAAAAAATTCTCTTTGGGTGGGTCAAAGAAAGGAAATAAGGCTTTTGACATTGTGGGGAGGAAGAAATGCTGTGTTCTGCATAAACACGGGCTTTTGTATTTTTCTTTCTCCTGGAAGCTTTGATTCTAAAGTCTCCAAAAAAAGATTAGAGAAGGAAAGACAGATAGTGAGTGTGTCAAGGATCTGCTGACTGAGCAAGGAAGTTCCAGGCAGTAAGGGAGGGAAATCTCACTAGTGTGCTCAAACCTGTGAGCAGATGAGAAAACAACAAACAAACTAACAAAAAAACACCTGGGAAGGGAGCTGATGAAGGCTAGTGGGAGTCTTTGGTAACAATCTTCCCCATCTGATGGAAATCTGAGTTAGTCCTGGGAAGCCTGGATACCAGGTAAGGATTCGTAATGAACTGCACAGCTAGCTTCTCCGTTAGGATTGCCCTATTATTCAGATCAAATGAACATAGCTCGCTATCATCACCTAGTGGAAATATACCTGAATTACAGGAACAAAATTGGGGAGACTCAATTTACACAGTACATTTCTTAAACTGCTCTCAATTGATATGCTTTGTTCAACACAGCAACCAAGTTCTGCTATTGCCTATCCAACTAATAATACTCATTTCCTTTAAAGTTATTTTCTTTATCGTTGTTATGTGTATGACATAATGACAGCTTACAAAAAGGTTTGCACACATTGTCTTATACAAATAGCACGGCATGCCTGTAAAGTTATCAGGAAGGTAAGATTCAGAAGGTTCAATAATGGGCATAAATCCTATTTTAAAGGGTACATTTTATGTTTTTCAGTTTGGGACATATAATTTAGTGTTCACACCCCCTAAGTGATGTGGGGTCAAGTCTAATTATAGAGAATTGAGATTTTTATGTTTCATTGATCAGGACTCGGTTTTCCTCCAAAGTGATGGGTAAAGATGAAACCTTTCTTTCCTCATTTCAGGAAACCAGAAGAGAAAAATAAACCCCATCAAAGGTGACTTTCTTGGGACATTAGTGATAATAAAGCATAGGCTTCACTAGTGGCAGGTTAGATTGGTCTGAGAAAAGCAAAAGTAATATTTCTGTCTGCTGTTCCCCTGCTGGAGCAAGTCCATAAAACTGGTTAAATCCTCAGTCTATCCTCCTCTTCTTTGGCCATTTAGTTTAAGATTATTATTTTTATAAAAATGAGAAATATCTTTCCCATCACTGCTCACAGAGAACTACTGAAATTTCTAGTCATTTTAAAACCATTTGTCTACTTCTTCAACTCTCATTCAAGTCAAGTGTGTCATGAATTCTGGCAGCTGGAAGCAATCTCAGTAGGACTGACCATCAAGATTAGATTCAGAGTAAGTTATATATGTCGGGACTTTAGTTTATAAAGTATCTTCATGGGCTTTATGTAATTTGAGTCTTAAAATAATCCAGTATCACAGCCATTGGCAATCTCCTCAATTTGTACCTAAGAAAACCAAAGATGAGAGAGTTAAATGTCTTAAAACAGAAAGTAATGGAGCTAGAAGTTAAACCCAGGAATTTTTTTACCCCCCCAAACTGCAAGTTTATTCTACATTACATTGAATTAAAATTAAAATGTCTAACTATTCTCTGTATAAAAATCAATAAGAGCAGAGTGATGAAGCACAATGATTTGCCTGCATTATACAAACTATTTCACAGATTTTAAAAATCTCTTTTTTAAAAAGGTATAAGCAATGAGTTGTACTGTGTAGCAAAGGGAATTATATCCAATCTCTTGGGGTAGAACAAGATGGAAAATAATATGAGAAAGAGAATGTGTATATGTATATAACCAGGTCAGTTTGCTATATAGCAGAAATTGGCACAGCATTGTAAATCAACTATATGTTAATTAAAAAAATAATTTCAAAAAAAGGTATTTCTTACCCAAATACCTCACCATCTACATGGTCCAATAGAGGTCCCCAGGTAAATCTAATGTGTTGTTTCTCACCTTCTTATCCACCATTTATTAATTCACATCTGAGCCCTTGACTCAACTGTGACAATCAAAACGTTAGAATCATCATGAAATATATAGTATTTACTACATAAAGAGCTTTTAAAAATCATTAAGAAAAGATTCTAAATCCATAATGGAAAAGAGCAGAGATGATGGATAGTTCATTTACATGAGAAAAGTCTAAACGAATAGGAATATTCAATGACACGGATAAGCAAAGACATTTCAGGAACACGTAGTCATCTTTCACCTTTCGAGTCTAACTGCTAAATGAGCAACTGGCCATGGCTCTTTAAACCAGCCGATCCTCAGCATGGGAAGGTGTAAAAGATCCGTGGGAGGGTCAATTGGCACATGCTTCTGGAAATATGAAATATTCTGGAAATATGTGGTGCTATAAGTCGAAAGAGTCCAAAAACATTCATACCAAGGACCTTGGGATTAATATTAGCAACCCCACCCAAATTTCTCAGTAAAATTTTGAAAACTCACGGTGCATTGTAAACTAGGATTGACAATTAAGTTCATGTTATTGTGAGGGGGAAACTGGCCAATCAACGTTAGAACCACAAATCTGGATGTAAAATCACAATGATGGACCAAATGTCCTCAGCTGTAATGGAGCCTCTTAGCTGTAACTGACAATTACATGAGGACATTTGGAGGGAATGGGCAGACAGCTGGCGTATGTTGAGAAGACGAAGTCATTGAGTTGTCTCATTATATCCCATTAGGAAAGGGTTAAATCTGGAGCTTACTTAGATAATATTTACCACGAAGTTTCCAAAAACATAAATATTAAAATGGATGGGGTGAAAGTCCATTCTTAGTCCATTTATATTTGTTCTATACTTTGTGACCAGAAATAGCATAACGGCCAATATGTTTATTAGAAATTTCCCGGAGACATCACAGTTTCAAAAGTTGTTTTCTTCTTTCAAATGGAACCTTTGATCCTGAGGCTAAACATAGGGCTACCTTGGGAGATGTGTTTTGCTATAGTGTTTATTAGGTGACAAGTTGATTCACCAAGAAGTTTTGATGTATGTATCAGCATTATCATAATTAACTGACTCCGTGTGACCACATTGACTTTATTTATAATATCACCTTTTTTTTTTTTTGTCTTTTTGCCATTTCTTGGGCTGCTCCCACAGCATATGGAGGTTCCCAGGCTAAGGTCCAATCGAAGCTGTAGCTGCCAGCCTACGCCAGAGCCACAGCAACTCGGGATCCGAGCCGCATCTGCAACCTGCACCACAGCTCACGGCAACGCCAGGTCCTTAACCCACTGAGCAAAGCCAGGGATCGAACCCGCAACTTCATGGTTCCTAGTTGGATTCATTAACCACTGAGCCACAACAGGAACTCCTAACATCGCCTTATTAAAGTGGCTTAACTTGACTTATGAATCAGAAACCATCAAGACTTACTGTGTTTATTTTCTTCCACAAACCTACTGGATGGGAGGGAGAGAGTTCTGGCTGTTTTATTTCTAGAAAAGTCAGGTAAATTTTTTTCCCGTATATTATAAGAGGTATGGTTGATTTCTGAAAAAAAAAATTATTTGCTGCAGTTATCAGAAGAAATTTGGGGAAATGTCCAGCAACTTATAGTGTCCAGGAAGGCAGGGCTCAGGCTGCACAAATACATGAAAACGATTACATTTTTTATTTTATTTATTTATGTATTTATCTTTAGGGCCACACCCACAGCATATAGAAGTTCCCAGGCTAGGGGTCTAATCAGAGCTACAGCTGCTGGTCTACACCACAGCCACAGCTATAACAGATCCAAGCCGTGTCTGCAACCTACACCACAGCTCATGGCAATGCCGGATCCCCAACCCACTGAGTGAAGCCAGGGATCAAACCCGCATCCTCATAGATACGAGTCAGATTCATTTCTGCTGGGCCACAATGGGAACTCCGAAAACTATTACATTTTGAATGGATAAGCAATGAGGTCCTACTGTACAGCACAGGGAACCATATCCAGTCTCTTGAGATAGAACATAATGGAAGATAGTATGAGAAAAAGAATGTGTGCCATATATATATATATATATGGCTGGGTCACTATGCTGTACAGCAGAAATTAACACCACAGTGTAAAACAACTATACTATAATTTTTAGGGAAAGAATATTTTTCTTCCAGTGGAATTACTTCTTTGTCAAGAAGCAAAGCAGCAGTACTTAGTGATAGCAAGATAATGAGCTATTGTGTACCATTTGGTTCTCAGGAGTAGTAGTTGTAAATTTTTAAGCACTGCCATATGGACAAATATAAAGTTCCTAACAGGAAGATTCAAATGATATAAATAAAGTTTCTAGGTACCAATGATATAAACAATTACAAGCAGTCATGGTTGTAACATAATATCTCATCAATTGAGGATACGTATATAATAAACAATGAATTATAGCTAAAAACAAGGGGAAAAAATTAGCCTAGCATGCAAGGGATAGGCTTCCCAAACACAAGTAACCCACTTAACTTTGGAAACAGACAGCTAAAGCCAACCCCGTGCTTGTATTTCACATATAGCGTTGACACCTAGGTTTAAACCACTGTAATGCAACCAAGGGCAGCTTCACCTTTCTTAGGGGACACTCTTGAGACTAAGGAAATCAAGTCCATCACACTGTGAAATTTGCTTTGGAATGCCTGGGTATTGCTGTGTTCCTTACCAGGACCTCAGCATTGTCGTGTGAGCCTCCAGGAATCTGTATCCCCAGCCCACGTGTTACCATAGGAGCCCCTGGGTCAATCGAATATGATGCCGCTCACCATCTCAGCCGCAGGTTTTACTTCAGAAACTATGTTGCCCAGGGAAGGAAGAGGGTCTCCAAAATCTCCCGCCAGAAGAAATATGATTTTAAAAACACATGTATACACATATATATGTGTATGTATACACATATACATACACATATGCATATATATACATATATATACATATAAGTCACTTTGTTGTACAACAAAATTAACACAACATTGTAAATCAACTATACTGCAATAATATATATATATTTTTTTTGTCAAAGGGCTACTTCCCGCAGCATATGGAGGGTCCCAGGCTAGGGGTCTAATCAGAGCTGTAGCCACCGACCTACACCAGAGCCACAGCAACACGGGATCCGAGCTTCGTCTGCAGCCTACACCACAGCTCATGGCAACGCTGGATCCCTAACCCACTGAGCAAAGCCAGGGATCGAACCCGCAACCTCATGGTTCCTAGTCGGATTCGTTAACTACCGCGCCACGATGGGAACTCCCTGCAATAATATTTTTAAATAGCTGTCTATAACTGATTCTTATAAGAACAAATCCTTCCCTTTCCCTACTATTTACTTGTCAAGGGGTTTTAGGTCCTAGGGTGACAGAGGGCTTAAAGTGGTGATCAAGGTTTGTTAGTGCTTGTTTTGTACTGCCCCAGGCAAAGAGATGTTTCAGGTGGGTAACGGGATTTTGGCAGCTGGGGAGGTCCAGTTCAAAGTGAAACATCTTGACACTCTTTCAAAGTCAGAGAGAAATAGTTCTCAAGAAGGAGGGAAAGGAAAGGAACCAGTCTTCGTAGATGCCTTCTGGTGTGGTTGGCACTTTGCAGAGTAGATGCCCTCCGGTGTGGTTGGCACTTTGCAGGGTACGTTTATATTTTCCCACAGACCTAGGGTGTGTACTCATGGTAGACACTGGGGAGCACCACCAAGCTCTCCTCTTCAAAGCCAGCACAGCCCAGCTGGCCATACAGACTCCTGGAGGCTCACAGCTGTACCTCTCACTAGAAACTGTCCTCAGTTAGAGGGAACTGCATCACCCAAGTTCAGGTGGTACCCAATGGATGGCATTTGGCTGATGATTGTTTGGATCGAGAGTTTAATGGCTCAGCCCCTCTTTTCTCAATTTGGGACTCTGGACGGCTGTCCCAACTCAAGTTCTTGTCCAAGTTCCAGTATCGCAGGTCAGCTTACCCCTCTGCCCATTTTCTTACTTGCAACTCTCCATCTCAGAGTTTGTTTGCTTCTAAGGATCCAATCTAAAGAAGTGTAGTATCTCTATTATCCAGGTGACTAAACTGAACTTCAGAGGGTTTTAGCAACCTGCTATGGTCAGACAGCTGCCCCTGAAGCTCTGATTTGACCCAAGACTGTCTTTTTCTACCCACTGTGGCTCAGTGACTTAAGAACCTGACATAGCATCCGTGACAACGCGGGTTTGATCCCTAGCCTCACTCACTAGATTAAGGATCCAGAGTTGCCATGGCTGTGGCATAGGTCACAGATGCGGCTCGGACCCAGTGTTGCTATGACTGTGGTGTAAGCCTTAGCTGCAGTTCTGATTTGACCCCTAGCCTGGGAGTGTCCATATGCTGCAGGTGTGACCACAAAAAGAAATTAGACCTGAAAATTCTTACCATTGCAACAGTTTGCCTGCCCTTGTTGTAACAAATCAGTACAAATGTAGGTTGCATATTGGCCTTGATGTGTCTAGACAGTGAGAACCTGTCTCTAAAGGGATCCTATTTTAAGGGAATAGATAAAATAGTTTGTCACTTTGAGGTCTTGCCTGAGAATCTGCCCACCACCACTGTAACTACCCCAGCCTTAGGATGCTATCTGTTTTGCAGCTTTTCCAGCAGAACCAAAGCAAACTTCTGTGTTCTCGATTGCCATAAATATCTCTGGGCACCTTAGGTAAACTAAGAAGAAGGAGCAGCTTCAAAGCAGAAGAGGGAGACATGTGGTGAGGAATGTCTAGCTTCAGACTCTGCCAGCCCGGCCCATCAGTGTTTTTGGCCACGCGGATCAGAACTAGCGATGTCTGGGGAGCCATAGACATACTGAAAGTTGTGTCTCCAGACTTTGAATTTCTAATGCAGCGACCAGCAGACTGATTTATTAGCCTGACCTCATGGATCTATATCAGACAAATCTCACTTTCACATTAGGATCAACAATCCCCTGAATTGCTTTAATATTAGAGAAAATATATATACTTTTTATGGCTGCCTTTGTGAAGCACATACAACCAAGGCTAGAAAAAATAGTAAGTTTTCTGTAAGAGAAGATGGAAAGAGATTCTCTCCTTGGTCCTGCCTCTATTTTAAAGTCTCCTGATTCTTTCGGGTTGTTTTTATTTTTAAATTACAAAACCAAATATGCAATGGCAAATTGGATAATAAAACAGGAGACTGTAAACTAATAAGTAAAGTTTCCTTTTAATTCTTTTCCAAAGCCACTCCTCCAGGATATTACCACCAGTAACATTTTGAAGTGTGGGCTTCCAGACTTTTCTCCATGCTTTTTCAAATGCATATATGTATATACATACAAACATGGATGTATATGCCTACACACACACACACAACAGTCGTAACATAATATGATTATGTGATAGAAATTATTTAGTGTCTTCTCTTATTTAAAACATTACAATGGACTTCTCATGTTATAACACAACTCAATACCACATAATTATTGAAAATAGCCAACGATAATAATAATGAGACGTATACTATAAACGGACGGTGTTTCCAGTGCTTTCCATTTATTAACCCATTTACCCCCATATTTGGTTTATAGATGAGAAAACTGGGGCACCTAGAGAAGTTGCTAAACTTGTGCATGGGCACAGAGTCAGTGAGTGGCAGAGCTGGAATTTGAATCCAGCACTTTGGCTCCAGAACCCTGTTTTTATCATTGTCAGGGACATCTCTCTAATCAATCACATCAGGGAACTAAGAAGATGCTCCTAAGGCAAGGGAGAGACTCATTGCACAGTCTATCACCAAAGCATGAGGGTCCCATGACGCCTGTTTCATAGAACTGGAAGCCCGAATAGATACCAGTTTCCTCTAGGTAGAGTTGTCATGGCTACACAGCACAACAGGAGGGATCCATGAGACTGAGTTTCAGAAATAAAAGCTGTGAAAAGAACGCTAGTGCCTCCATTTATTGTAGTCTTTAAGGACAAGCACACCAAAATGTGGATGTTGCTTTGTATTTTACCATGATTTGGAGGAGAAATAGAGTATAGAAATTTTCAAGATTGAAAACACAGTTGGCATTTAAAAAATAGTGGGTGGATGGTGGATAGATGGATGGATGATGAATGGATGATGGATGGATGGATAGATGGATGGATGGATGTTGGATGGATGATGGATAGATGGACGGATGGATGATGGATGGATGATGGATGGATGTTGGATGGATGGATGGATGTTGGATGGATGGATGGATGGATGGATGCAGGAATGAACAAATGGATAGATAAAAGACATAAAGAAGAGCTGAAGAAGCTGGATTGGGTCCTAGAAATGAGTCCAAGTCTTATTCATTGAAGACTGCTTCTCTCTGGCCCACATTCAGAATTCTGTTCCAGCAATACCCATGTATTTCTGATTTGGGAATCTAATTTTACCACACAGGCCTACTGACCACTGAGTCCCAAAGTCCTTTTTCTTCCAGCCAATTCTCTGTTTGATCTTTCTCTTCTTTCCTGCTAGTTTCTTTGGGGTTTTTATCTACTTCTTCAATCTTCCATTATTATTTTTGTTCATTTTTCTGGTTTTAATTTAAAATGCAGTATTTACTCAATAGAACCGGTGAAATAATGCAAAAGATGTATAAAGAAATGTCTCCTGACACACCCTTTATATTCTTGCCTTTCTGAGAATAACCAACATCACTAGCTTGATGTGGGAGTTCCTGCTTCAGCTCAATGGGTTAAGAAGCTGACCTAGTGTCCCTGAGGATGCAGGTTTGATCCCTAGCCTACTCAGTGGGTTAAGGATCCAGTGTTGCCACAAGCTGCAGTGTAAGTTACAGATGCAGCTCAGATCTGGCATTGCTGTGGCTGTGGTGTAGGTTGCAGCTGCAGCTCTGATTAGATCCCTTGGGAACTTTCAGTTGCTACAGAATATTATAGAAATCGCACTGTATGTAACTTTTTGAGTTTGGCTTCTTTCACTCGGCATAATGCCTTTGAGAGTCATCCAAGTCGTGTGTATCAATAGTTCACTCCTTTTTATCTGAGTAGTAGTCTATTGCATGGAAATATCACCGTTTATTTATAGTTATTCTTTTAATGACTGCAATGGATTCCATAGTGGGTACAGAACAATTTACTCAGCCAGTCTTAGTTTGAGGAATATTCAGGCTGGTTTCAAAATTCTCCCCAAAGATTGGAATAAACATCCTTGAACATCTATTTTAATATGGAGATTTTTTTTCCTTACATAACATGATTCTTAAATGGAGGGTTGCTAGGTAAAAAGCGTGTGTGGTTTATTTTTAACAGATACTTAACTTATTTTTTTCCAGTATTACTTGTTGTCACATCTCATATTCCCACCAAAGTTATAGGAAAGGATTTCTTTCCTCACATTTTTTTTGTCAGTTTGAGATAATTTCTCTTTTTGTTTTTTTTCTCCCCAGTTGAATGGATTTTTAAAAAAAAAATGGCTGGAGTTCTCGTCGTGGCTCAGTGGTTAACAAATCCGACTAGGGACCATGAGGTTGCAGGTTTGATCCCTGGCCTTGCTCAGTGGGTTAAGGATCTGGCGTTGCCATGAGCTGTGGTGTAGGTTGCAGATGCGGCTCAGATAACTGCTTTGCTGTGGCTGTGGCATAGGCTGGCAGCTGTAGCTCAGATTCAATCCCTAGCCTGGGATCCTGCATTGCTGTGGCTCTGGTGAATGCCAGTGGCTACAGCTTCGACTAGACCCCTAGCCTGGGAACCTCCATATGTCGCGGGTGCAGGCCTAGAAAATACAAAAAAAATAAATAAATAAAATAAAATAAAATAAAAAAATAAAAAATAAAAATAAATAAAATTAAATTAAAAAATGGTATCTCCTGTTGGCTTTCATTTACATTTCCCCAAGCATCTCTTTGGATGTGCATTGGCCATTTGGAGACTCCCTTTGGTGAAGGGCCTGCTCATAGCCATTGATCACTTTTCTATTGCCTGATTTATTTGTTTCTCCTTAGTTTATGACAGATCTTTGCTTCTCTGGAATATTAACTCTTGTTCTGTCATGTGCATTATAAAAAATATTTCCCAGCCTATAGTTTAGAATTTGATTTTGTTTTGTTCTTTTGCCATAGGCTTGGTTTTGTTTTGATTTAGTCACATGGGTCTATCTTTTTCTTGGTAGGTTCTGGGTTTACCATCTTGTTTGATTAAAAAGTCATCCTCTACCCAAGTGGTTTATTTTTTTTTCTAATGTTTTCACCATTTTCCTCCCAATCTTTATTTTCCTTAACATTTGCAAATACTCTGAGAGTTAACTATTATTATTTCTTACATGTAAGGGGACTGGTGCTTGGAGAAATGATGCCACCTGCCCAAAGGTGCATTTCAAGGAAGATGCAAAGCAGTGATTTGGACCCAGTGGTCCCATACGGAGCCTAGGGGCTTAACCACCAAGCTTACACCCTCCTTTGTCTGCTCAAAGTGAGATGCCAAACTGTCCTTAGAGAGCGTAGCCCTTGATCTTCTATACAGATGGAGAAAAAAAATTTTTTTACAAATGAGTAACAAAGCAAAAGGAGTAGGAACGAGAGCCCATTGCTGTTCAGGGACGCACCTCTTGCCTCTGATATGAAAACCACAGCTTTGGATGGTAACGGGGAGTGCAGGGACCTGTGCAAGACCAGTGGGAGAGACAGGGCAGCTCTTTGCTTTGGGCTGTGGGGTAAGCCATGTGCATACTGGAAATAGCACAAACTTGAGAATCAGATAGACCTAGGAAAATGGCAATTCTGCCTCTGATGAGCTGAGGGACCTAAGTCGATGGTTTAATCTTTCTGACCTTTAGCTCTCTCATCTTAAAATGGCAGTAATAGTATCTGTCCCTCAGAGATGTTATGATTGTCAAAGAGACAGCTGTCATGATGGCAGGCACGTGGTTATAAAGTGGACTTCTCCCTGCCCCCTCATGCAAACACTGAGCCACATCCAAGAGACGGCAGCTGATCTTGCTGACCATATTTCACAAGGTTAAGGAAGCAGAGTTGTGAATCCCCAAAGCACAGGGACCCATGGGCCTAAAAGGCATGCAGCCTTTAGGCATAATAGGAGCTAATATTTACATAGGGCTTGCCGTGTGTCAGGGACTTTGTCAACTCATTTCATCTTTACAACAACCCTATAATCTACGTACTATCATCATTCATATCGACAGTTAAAGAAACTGAGTTACAGCCATAAAAAAGAATGACATAAGAGTTCCTTGGTGATGCAGTGGGTTAAGGATCCAGCATTGTCACTGCAGCAGGCTCAAGTTGTGGCTGCGGCGCAGGTTTGATCCCTGGCCTGGGAACTCTGCTCACCTAGAATGTGGCCAAAATAAAAGAAAGAAAGAATGAATGAAATAATGCCATCTGCAGCAACATGGATGGACCTAGAGATTATCATACTAAGTGAAGTAAATCAGACCAAGAAAAATAAACATCATATGAGATCACATATGTGGAATCTTAAAAAATGATGCAAATGAACTTGTTTACAAAACAGAAACAGACTCACAGATTTTAAAAACAAACTTAGGTTGCCTAAGGAAAAAGGTGGGGAAGGGATGGATTGGAAGGTTGGGACTAGCATCTGAACACTATTATATATATAGTCAATGGGGACCTGTTGTATAGCACAGGGAACACTACTCAGTATTCCACAATAATCTATATGGGAAAGAATCTGAAAAAGAAAAGCTATCAGTATATGTATCTCTAGGTCACTTTGCTATACAGCAGAAATTATCACAACACTGAAAATCAACTATGCTCCAGTGAAATTTAAAAAAAAAAAGAAACTGATTAAAGAGAGATTAGGTAACTTGCTCAAGATCATAGAGCCAGTAAATGGGAGAGCTGGGATTTGAACACAGGAAATCTGCTTCCAGCATCCATACTCTAGCCATTGTGCCATGCTGCATATGGTACTTTCAATATATGACAACACACTGTACCACATCATACACACCATACTATGCCATACGTCCATCCAAAAGCAATACCAGGGATATGTGATTAGCTAAAGATGGTAAGTACAGCACATTGGGGAAAATAGGCTAGCTGACGTAGGAGCTGAGAATGAGGCTTGAGTGTCAAGGTCTTCAGCAAACTTGAGCAAAGATTATTCTGTGCCTGCTGTCCTGCTGAGAGGCTAACATGTGCCATTTCTCTTCGAATCATGGGAAAGAGCACTTCTTCTGTCTTCTCCTTCCTGTGGAGTAGACCCAGCATCTGTCAGAATGTTTTGTAGGCAAGCCTCAGAAATCAGCTCTATCTAATTTAATAAAAAGGGAATTTATTGGCAGGATTTATGGAGAAGCTCAGAGAATTGAAGGAAAAACTGAGCAACAGAGAGAATGTGAGTTGGCACTACTCTGGGCATCAAGGTATCGAGAATTAGTGACTAATCTCTTCTGGTCCCCACTGTGAAGATGCACAGCCTTTGGTCCTTTCCCAGTCCCAATGCTCCTCAAGATTTCAGAAAGAGAGCATCTGATTGGACCAGCCTGGGGCTGTGTCCACCTGTGGCCAGAGGTAGAAGAAGCTGCTGCTGACAGCCCACATGGTCTTGTTCACCTGAGTTTCCCTGTGATTTTGGTAGGCAATTGCCAGCCCACTAACAGCATCTCAACTTAAGATCCTGAATCTCTTTGCTACTCTCAAAATACAGAGATGGAAGTTGACGGATAAACCCCTCCCCAACCTCTAGTAGGATGGCTCTGAGGCATGTCCTAAGTGGTTTTTGAGAGGTTCCTCAAGCAAGATTGGTCCTTATGGTAGTAACTAATTAGCACATCCTATACTGAGCTATGCCCCTTTCCTAGGCTCACTTTCCCTTTATTAAAAAAAGTGCTTCTAGGGAGTTTCCATCATGGCTCAGGGGAAATGAATGCGACTAGCATCCATGAGGACGCAAGTTCAATCCCTGGGCCGCTCAGTGGGTTAAGGATCTGGTGTGGCTGTGGCTGTGGCGTAGGCTCTGATTGGACCCTTAGCCTGGGAACTTCCATATGCCAAGGATGTGGCCCTAAAAAGACAAAAAGACAAAAAAAAAAAAAAAAAGTCCTTCTAAAGTTACCCTCCAAATAAGCTACTGGCACTCAAGTCCTTTACCCAGGGTCAATTCGGCAGAAACAGAAATGAAGAAAAATGCCACATTTGACAGTCCCACAATACGGCATTCAGTAATTCCCCCCCCGCAACCAAAAAAGCTGGGTGTTATCAGCAAGAGAAAAGGGAGAAGATGCTGGACAGAAAAACAAAAGATTCCCAGCTCACGTAGGCAGCTCTCAGCTTTCTCTCTACAAACATCCCCCTTTAGAATCATCACCCAAAGCTTTGTCTGCCCAACAAAGTCCATGTGAATCAATTCCTCTTCGAAATCCTCAAGGCCAGAGCCGAGATACTCAGACAAAGGAAAATTCGACACAGACACTTTAATGCAGAACAAGAAGGCCCGGGAGACCTGTAAATCAGGTAGCATTACTGTTGTCACGGACAACACATGGGAATGCATCTGTCCATCTCATCCTCTGTGATGAATAGACATCAAATTGCTCCTCGTCACCAATGCAGACCTTTAGACCATTCTGCAGCATGTCCTGGGTGCTTAGCAGCCTTGCAGCCCTCACAGATGACCATTCAAAGCACAGAATACACTTAAGAATTCATGACCATAAGAACAGGGTCATAAAACCAGGACCTCAGGGATCAAACTCTGAAACCCTTAGGAATTCAACAGAAATCTACCTTGGCTCCTGGCTTCAATACATAGAAGCTGAGGCTGCTAATGAGACTCCTGTAGATGCCTCAGACCTGTTTCAGAAAGTGTTCAGGGTGCCCACTCTTTACCTGGATCACAGATGGCCCTCAGTGTGCAGAAATGTGAATGCCCTTTGCCCCAAAGAGCTCCTATAAACAAACAGTTATGGCACAAGCAATATGTATTTATTCAATGAATACTTATTGAGTTATATTTATATGAATTTCTTACTCACACATCTAGAGTAGCTAGGTTTTGACTGATCTAGGATGGGTTGGATTCATGTGTGCTGAACTTGTCTCTCATCTTTCCTAGGATGTGCTAGATTCTTTGGGCAATTTTTTTTTTTTTTTTTTTTTTTTGCCACATCTGTGGCCTATGGAAGTTCCCAGGCCAAGGATCTAATCTGAGAAGCAGCTGTGACCTGTGCCATGGCTGCAGCAATGCCCAATCCTTAACCCACTGTGCCACAGTAAGAACTCCTCTTAGGGCATTTTTATCCAGTAGTATTGACAGGAATGCAGAGGCCCCATCCAACTACACAAGTGTATTCCCACCCTGTGCCTGTATCATGTTCGCTAACATCCCAGAGTAACAAGGTCAAGTGGCACAAAGTGAGCTCCACCCACCATGAGGCCATGACAAATGGAGAAATAATACTATTATAAGAGAGATGGAAGAATAGGGACACTAATGCAATCTATTGCAACCTGAATAACAAGAAACAGGCAGCCTTGTAAAAATCAAAGGGAAGGAGTTGTGTATGAAATCACACACAGTTAACAGAAAAAGGCAACAGCTATGACGAGGATAGAGAAGCACATAAGATGGGCACCTAATCCAGCTCACAGGGGCCAAGTGGGTTTTCATATCTCAGAAAGGTTTCTTCTCCACCCTCTACCCTGATAAAGACCTATCCTCAAAGAGAATGAGCCTGAGCTACAGATGTCCAACTGCTGGACCAAGGGACCCAAGAGCTAACATTCCTTCTATTTTTCTTTCTTCTCAGGTCACGCCTGCACCTGAGATGATACTGGTGGCCATCAAAGGAACAACCTCAAACAAGCAAGAAAAAAAATTCAAGCCAGTGGTTGGAGCAGAAAACAAGTCACAGAAAATTAAGACTGTAAAGACAGGATTCCTACCTAATAAATGTATAGACATGTATTCTGTAATTTCCTAGAGGTGAAAAATTAGGGGAGAAAAAAGAAGGTAGAAGAACCTACTGTCCAACCTCAGGGCATTTGCACATGCTTTCCCTTCTACCTGGAAGGTTTTCCCACCAGATCTCACTGAGCTGAGTCTTCCTTGTCACTCTGATTTCAATTCAACTGTCACCTCCTAAGAAAGACTTTCCCTGACACCTCTCTCCCCATTTAAATCACATCTTGCCCACCCCACATCACTCCAGCACAGATTATTATCTTCTTTGCATGTATTAGTATCTCTTTTTGTCCTTTAAAAGTTTTACTTGATGGCTTGCTTATTGTCTGTCCTCCCCACCAGAGTAGGTTTAGAAGCCTTTGCTCCGTTTTGTTCACTGTGCCCCCAAAGCCTTTAAGAGTGTCTTGGAGTTCCCATTGTGGCTCAGCGGTTAACAAACCTGACTAGTATCCATGAGGGTGCGAGTTTGATCCCTGGCCTCGCTCAGTGGGTTAAGGACGTGGTGTTGAAGTGAGCTGTGGTGTAGATTGCAGATGTGGCTCAGAGCCCAAGTTGCTGTGGCCCGGGCATAGGCCAGCACCTACAGCTCCGATTGGACCCCTAGCCTGGGAACCTCCATGTGCCACGGGTGCAGCCCTAAAAAAAAGGGGGGGTGTGCCTTGAACATGGATAGGACCTCAAAATAATTGTTGAATAGATAAACTGATGGACAAATCAATGAGTAACTTTGAAGAGTGGAGAAGAGGAGAAAGTGGCAATGATGAAAGAGAGTATAGAAGAAGAATTAAGAAGTAATAGAGAAAAAGAAAGAAGCATGTGGCAAAATTGAGAAGAGCAAAGAGAGCAGATAAAAGAATTTCAGAAGGAAACTGCAAAGGGAGAAAAAGAGTTAAAATCTGCAGCTGTTGCCCAGATGCTTGGTGTCTAAACAGGATGATCAAGAGGAATAGTGCTTAACAAGGGTCTGGAGTCTCATTTGCATCCCTTTATCCATCAAAATCTGACCAGGAGGCATCGAGTTGGAAATTGCTACACATTTTGCATTCTTCTTCTGTGCTGAAAACTATTACAATAACTCAGAACCAGCCCTGCAGGAATAGAAAGGTCAAAAGACAATCTGATTCTTGTAAATAAATAATAATAAATTACCATGTTTGAATATACTTAGGAACCCCCGCTGTGTTGCTGTGCCACTCTGAATTAGAATCTCTTGGTGACAGCTCAGGAGCTTGGAGCCCAGAAGGTCCCAACTGTTTGCCTAAACACCATCTCCCATTTTAATTCTGGCAAATTCTTACCTCCTCTCCATTTATTCTTTTTCTCTTTCTGAGACTCCTCTTAGAATTCTAATTCTCAACTTTTCTCTTTTCTTCCAAATATGTATCCCTCCCAAATGCTTTCTGGGAGAGTCCACCGACTGAACCTTTCAGTTCACTAATTTGCTCTTTAGCTGTATTGGTTCTGCTGCCTAACTTACCCACGGACAATGTATTTTCTATGTTTCACAATATCTTTTTCATGCCCCAACTTTCCAAATGGGTCTTTAAAACTTCTTTTTTCCTATTTTACGTTGCAGTTCCCACTGTGGCCCAATGGGATCAGTGGCATTTCTGCACTGCCAGGACACAGGTTTGCTCCTCAGCCCAGCACAATGGGATAAAGGATCCCCAGTGTTGCAGCAACTGCACCTGGGTTAGCTTCTGATCCCTGGAATTCCATATGCCATAGGGCAGCCAAAAAAAAAAAGAAAGCAAAACCAACTTATTTTACGTTCCCAAGATCTTTGCTTATCCCTAGCAGGATATCGGTTTCCCTTATTTTTGTTTTAAAGAATCCTATCTAATTTATTATTTCTGCTTTGTATGGCATAGAATATGGAATTTGGCGTCTTGTTATATTTTCCTAAGAAATCATTTTCCTTTGGAACTCTCAGATCCCTTGGCTGTAATGAACAAAGGCCAGGAGCAGATGGGGTTGGTGGCAAAACCCTTGACTCTAGTCTACATCTCCTGGCACATTGGGTTGTGGGAAGGATCTTTCAAGCCCAAGAACCTGGTGTAACAATTTGTTCACAGTCACTTCCTTTACTGCCCCTCTCCTTTTCCTCTTCTGGGAATGGATCAGATTCTGGGCTGCAGACAATGCTGCTCTACATGGGCTGCCACCCTCTGTTGGGATTATCTAGAGGCCTGTCAGCTCAGCAGCAGTCCTTGCCATCAGCTCACCACGCCCACAGCACTCCTGCCCTGTCCTGCTATTACTCCAACTGCCTCCAACTGAAGCCCTGCTTCCCTGCATGCAATAACAAATGGGGCACCAACTCTAATTTTCTTACCCTGCCTATGTGTCATCTGTGGCACTTGGACCTGTCTTTACCTTCTTATACCAAGGCTCTATCATGTTCACTCTTCTCCAAATGATTTCCGTAGGATCCATGAATCCCTCTCTCACTTCTGCAACATCTCGAATATTAAATTCAGGAAGGAGCCAGAAGTCTCTATTAATTCTCCATCTTGGCTAGTCTATTCTTCATTCATAGGTTAAAACAAACACACACATTCAAAAAGGCATAATATTTGGGACCTCATGTAAGCATATTTGTAGGACAAATTTTCTTGAAATGCTACAGGAAGGAATAAGACTTGTCCTAAGTTTTGCTATCAAAATTGCTCAAGTGCCTTCAAAACTGTGTACCAAATTGCACTGTCAATCTCAGTGCTGGTTCCTCTGCAAAAAGTGTCTACATGGGGTATTACCAAACATTTCAATGATTAGAGCAAAAAGGTAGAGAAGAAAATGACATTGGTCTTTCAATTTGCTATGCTCTAGTAATGAGGAAGATTGAATAGTTTTTCATATGCATATTGGAGTATTTCTTATAATAGTTTAAAAAAAGGCCTTGGCCTAAGATCATGTAAGTGATTTGTGAAATAATATGTGGACTATTTGGCTTACAGAAAAAAAATAGCCATGATTAATAAACATAAGGGAAAATGCTCTAACTATAATTAAAGAAATGTGAATTAAAACAATTAATATGATGCCATTATTCTTAACCTCATAGAACTGGGAAAGATCTAAAAATGTAATAACTCCCATGGTTGGCAAAGCCCCAGTACCACTTCTGCTATCATTAATTCAAGTAAAAGCGACACCTCTGTGGTGTGATTTTGCCCCAAATCTTACCTTTCCTACTTTTGAAATTCTCCCAGCTATGCTAAAGGTAACATTAAAATCTCTTTATACCACCTATTTTCTTACTTCCTCTGAGCTTAACACTCATAGTCCCTTAACTCTGGATGAGAAACAAGCTAAAGGGAGAAAGAAATCAACTAGACTTGCACTTGCCAAAGTTTAGTCCTCCCAACACTGGACACACAAGAGATCATCAAGGGTCTTAATTTAGTTCCCCCAAAGGCAGTAATATCTGAGGACTTGGGTGCAGAGAGCTTATTTGGGACATAAACCCTGGAGGCAGCAGTAGCAGCGGGGAGGTAAGAATGAGGCAGGGAAAATATACCCATCACAAAGGAGCAGTTCCATGCCAGTTAATGCTGTGGGGAGCTGGGGGCTCAACCTCACTGGTGACCCTTTAAGGACCAGTACTGCATCTCCAAATTGTCCCTCTGAAGGACAGGTGGCAGGGTGTCTTTTTTCACTGCATCCCATTCCCCATCCTTGAGGGTTACCTCAGCATCAGCGGGAAGATCCCTGCTTTTCCAGACTGTTGTGCGGCTTCAGACAAGATGCACTGAGCTGTGAAAGTGTAGATAAAATGCAAAGCAGAATGTCGCCAGCATCCATGAGGATGGTCCTCCTGCACCAACACCGAAATTAAAGGTGAGCCAAGGGCATGGAGCCGATGCACAAAATACATCCACCCAGTCCTTACACTGGCCCTATGTGTCTTGTTGCTGTGATTAAAGAAAAGAGGAAACTTCCTCTATCTCTTCATACAGCCTTGCTTTTTCCAACACAGCTATTCCTAAGATAGCTGAGAAAAATTTGGCTCAAGAAAAACACAAATATCTCCAACCCAAACAAGAACCTTTGCTTGTCTCAGTTCCTGGAAAAGTCTTCTTGACCCCCTAGGATGTATCTCTTCTTTCCCTAACCCCAGGCCCTGAGTCTGAGGGCCCCAGCTGAAGTTCTGCTGAAACTCCCAGTGCATGACCCACAGCTGTCGAA
Organism: Sus scrofa; assembly: GCF_054392235.1. Classification (NCBI taxonomy): domain Eukaryota; kingdom Metazoa; phylum Chordata; class Mammalia; order Artiodactyla; family Suidae; genus Sus; species Sus scrofa. The sequence goes on from NC_139385.1 coordinate 21,229,562, forward strand.
ACATCCTGTGATTACAAAATAAGGTGTTGGAACCCACGTTAAAGGGCCTTGATGTTCATCCCTACTAAAGTCTTCTACCTGCTCAAACATTCTGCCTCCAAGAGCTTTACTTTGGCCTTGGGGATCCCATCAGTAGCATCTGTTACCCCACATGGTTCTTTTTCCTCAAGGGCTAGTCTCTGTGTGGTATTTTTAAGACTTTCCAGCCAACTCTCTATATGTTGAAAATTCAAGGACATTGGTCATGCCCTTTCTTCCCCGTGTGTATTCTAATCAATCTGAGGAAAAGCTGCAAGGACCCAGAAGAGGATCCAGAGAAGAACAAAGTTTTACTTATAGAGCTGAATTGAAGAACATTGCATGGCTCACTCCCCTTACAAACTGGCACTCTGCTACCTGAACCATCAGATTTACCCACCCAGTTACAGGCTGAGAAGCTGGAGCAAACACTGAAAAATCTGCCTGGTCTTCAAAAGGAGAAAGACATGCCAACACTTGTTGTACCTGGGAGGAGATAGGTCCAAAAGAGGAAGAAAGAGCGATCGAGGGAAGCAGGGAGAGACACAGAGATGGAGAAAGGGAGGGAGAGATGGAAGGAGGAAGACCACAGACAGAGAGAGAAGAAAGGATGTGAGCATGCCCACTGGCACGCCCAACAAGGAGGTAAGCCAAGTCTTAGTCAAGTGCATAAGCTTCTAAAAAGCAGAAGAGTTGGAGTTCCGGTTGTGGCTTAGTGGGTTAAGAGCCCAACTAGCATCCACTGAGGATGCAGCTTCCATTCTTGGACTCGCTCAGTGGGTTAAGGATCTGGTGTTGCTGCAAGCTGCAGTGTAAGTCACAGATGTGGCTCGGATCCGCGTTGCTGTGGCTGTGGTGCAGGACGGCAGCTGCAGCTCTGATTCACCCCGTAGCCTGGGAACTTCCACATGCCACAGGTGCAGCCCTTAAACAATAAAATAAAAATAAAAATAAGGAGTTCCCGTCGTGGCGCAGTGGTTAACGAATCTGACTAGGAACCATGAGGTTGAGGGTTCAATTCCTGGCCTTGCTCAGTGGGTGAAGGATCAGGCGTTGCCGTGAGCTGTGGTGTAGGTTGCAGACGCGGCTCGGATCCCGCGTTGCTGTGGCTCTGGCGTAGGCTGGTGGCTACAGCTCCGATTCAACCCCTAGCCTGGGAACCTCCATATGCCGCGGGAGCGGCCCAAGAAATAGCAACAACAACAACAACAAAAGACAAAAAAATAAAAATAATAATAATAAAAAAATAAAATAAAAATAAAAATAAACAAAAAGCAGAAGAGTTAACAGAACTACCTTCCTCTATGGGCCAAAGCAAGGAGTAGAGAAAATAGGAACGGTACCCACATAAAACCCACTGCTAATTTCTTTTAGACCTTGAACTTAACACTAATTGAGATGTCTACTTCGGATGTTAAAGAATATTAGCAACATTAATTGAAGGTTTCGTACACAACATATTCGTGGACTTTGAAATACCAATAATCCCTGGTGTGAGGTCCCCAGTAACCTCTCTCCCCACTGCACTCCTGCATCCATGGAAAATGATGCACGTTCCCTTTTGGAAAAATCCTGGCCAACCTAGATATCTCCAGGTATCTGTACTCTCCATCCCAATGCTGACCTCCAAAAGCTACCTCTGAGAAATCATTATTTACAGCACGCCCATCCATGGGGGAGACTTGTCGATGAAACTCTCGCATTCTCTGCACATTGCCATGCCTCTGGGAACCCTGACCACAAAATGAGTTGATTTTAACTGTGTCTTGCAGGGAGTGCACCTATTTTTAGCAATTATCTTTGGAGTCGCTGAAATAAAAGCTTCTGAAAATTAATGATTCTCACCAAGGTGTTGGCTTCTTTATATGCAGAGCTCAACTGCACAAGATTAAAGAAAAACCAGGCAGATGGTATTAAGGCAAGAGTGGTTTTCCAAGAAGAAAGTACAAAGAGGGAAGTGGCGCAGGATAAAGGAAAGAGTGATGGACCCAGGGTTAAGAAATCAGTCAAATCCTGCATGACCATGGATAAATCACTCCCCCTCCCCTCCCCTCAGTGCTGTCATTTTTTAGTGGAGAAATTATTTGAAGGAACAAAAACGAGTCCTTAAAAACTGACCTCGGCATTCTTCTCAAGAAGAGAATTAACCTATCTTTTCATAAGAACGTACTTCAGCAGGTAGTTGGTTTATAAAATGAGACATTCCAAACCAAACCAGGTTTGCCTGGGGTAAGGAAAAAAGGGATAACTAAATTATTTTGAAAAAGAAATGAATAGGAGTTTGGTGTTAAGTCAGCTAAGAGGAAGAGAGGAGCAGAATTCAAGCAGGGTAGGGAACTGACGTTAGAAAATGAGATGAGGGGTTCCTGTTTTGGCTCAGTGGGTTAAAGACCCAATATTGTCTCTGTGAGAATGCAGGTTTGATCCCTTGCCTTGCTCATAGGTTTAAGGATCTTGTGTTGCCACAAGCTGCAGCATAAGTCACAGATGCTGCTTGGATCTGATGTTGCTATGGCTGGGACGTAGCACAGAGCTGCAGATTCAATTAGACCCCGAGCTTGGGAACTTCCATATGACACAGGTGCATCCATAAAAAGGAAAGAAAAAGAGAGAAAATAAGAGTTGACCCATAAAATATGAATGGAGGTGTTCTCATTGTGACACAGCAGAAATGAATCTGACTAGGAACCATGAGGTTTTGGGTTTGATTCCTGGCCTCGGAATGTTGGGTTAAGTATTCAACATTGCCGTGAGCTGTGGTGCAGGCTGCAGATGTGGCTTGAATCCTGCATTGTTGTGGCTGTGGTGTAGGCTGGCAGCTGTAGTTCCAATTAGACCCCCTAGCCTGGGAACCTCCATGTGCAGTAGGTAGGGCCCTAAAAAAAAGAGTGGAGATGATATTTGCCACTTCCAGGAAAAAGCAGTGAAAAAACACATGCACAATTTTCTTTCACCCCAGCACTGAGAAGGCTTCCTTCTCCCTCTAGAACCTACCAGAAGGCAGAGCACCATTAGCTTGGGCCCCTGAGTGATCATATGGAGCTGAGCCCTACATGGCAACCATAAATGCATGGGCAAGCCATGGTACGATGCATAGGTTGGTTGTTATGGCAGTGTAACCTAATTTCCACTGGGTCTCCTTTCCTGATTCTAGCCTAAATCTCCTAAGGATTTCTAGAAAAATCGGGGGTGGGATTGGTGCTTGTCCCATACCACCCTCTTCATGGCTCAGTTCTGTGCTCAAGGAGGGTGATGACCTCCATAGATTGAATCCCTAGGTATCCCTCACCTGTTGAATAGAAGCAGCAAATAGGAGGTGACAGCAAGAGCTCAGAGAGTGGGAGGAGACAGAGGGTGGGGTATTTACTCTTGGTCCCCAGGGGGGGTTCTGGTTCGGCCCACTTACCACCACCACTTTTGGTTGGATGGCTTCCTCCCATCTGTGGGGCTTTCAGTTTCCAGTAATTCTGCTTCTCCCCCGTCCCTCCCCCAAAGTGGCAATGGCTCCCCACTGTCGCTATTCCTAGGTGTTTTGCCAACTCTTGCTGGCTCCTTCATCCTGCCCACACCTCTATAAAGAGAAGCTGCCATTTCTCTCCCCTGGGAACTCTGATGTTTACAAAGCCAACATCAATTTTATTTACATTTCAGAGAAGGAGGTGATCCCAGCCTGCTGAAGGATGTAGGAACACCCAGGCAGCTCGCACCTGGCATACAAATAATTACTTCAAAAAATTATATGAAAGGGCCTGGAACGTAGGAAGTATGCTACAGATATGGATCTGAATCAAAGAAATAAAACTTTTGTTTCGAGGAGGCATCCTGGCGCTTCACATCTGTCCATTGAACACTTCCTTTGAAAGAATCCTTGGTTGACTTAGACCATAGATCAAGGACACTGAGGTATATCTTGAAACAAATGTCTTGTGGATTTTGTCCTGGCTCTAACAGAGCCTCCTTGAGTTGGGGATACAGGGAACAGGAGGTGACACTCTATCTCCTGGGGATATGCTTTTTACTTCTCCTCTAAGCCCTCTTACTAGGGTCCCTCCTTCCCTCCCCTCTGTGGAAGTCACACACTGCAACACAGAGCATGTAAAAATCTAGAACTTTCTTTTCTTTCCTCAGTCAGACACGAACTCAGGCACCCACACTATGAGATGGCAGCATCGAAGAGGGGTGGTAAAGACAAAACATTGTGATCTGATGTGAGCATACATTAGATTCCAAACCCAGTTTGATAAAGTAAGAGCAGACTTGAGGACCTAACCATTGTCAGGTTAACACCAGAAGGGTACATATATACAATAGAATATTACCCGGTCATGAAAAAAACAATGCATTCATGCTATTATCAGCTACGTGAATGGAACTAGAGATGATCATACTAAGTGAAGTCAGTCATACAGAGAAAGACAAATATCATATGGTATCATTAATGCAGAATCTTTTAAAAAGATGATACAAATGAACTTATCTACAAAACAGAAACAGACTTATAGACTTCAGGAGAGTTTTTGTTTGTTTGTTTTGTTTTGCTTTGCTTTTTAGGGACACGGTGCAGCATATGGAAGTGGAAGTTCCCAAGCTAAGGGTCCAATCAGAGCTATAGCTGCCGGCCTACACCACAGCCACAGCCACGTGGGATCCGAGCCACATCTGCAACCTGCACCACAGCTCACAGCAATGCTGGATCCTTAAACCACTGAGCAAGGTCACGGACGGAACCCACATCCTCATGGATACTAGCAGAGTTCCTTTCCTCTGTGCCACAGTAGGAACTCCGACTCACAGTCTTGAAAATAAACTTATGGTTACAAAAGGGTAAGGTTGGGGTGGAGGAGGAATGGACTGTGGGTTTGGGATTAGCATGTGCACACTGTGGTATATGGAATGTGTTAATTTCTGCTGCATAGCAAAGTGACCCAGTCGTACATATATATTCATTCTTTTTCTCATACTATCTTCCTATGTTCATTGCAGCATTAATTACAATAGCCAAGACATGGAAGCAACCTAAGTGTCCATTGACAGATGAATGGATTAAGAAGATGTGGTACATATACGTAATGGAATACTACTCAGCCATAAAAATGAATAAAATAATGTCATATACTTTGATAATTTTTTAAAAAGAAGAGAATTAAAAAAAAAGAAGAGATGCTAAATATTGACATAGCAACTCGAAAAGCAGTCCACAGGAAAATGAGAAGCTGATGCTAATGTGTGAGAGTTAGGTATGTCAGTACATGAAGCAATTCCAGAGCTCACCATTTATATAGACTAGATTGACAGAACACTGTAAATCAACTGTAATGGAAAAAGTAAACATCCTTAAAAAATAAAATAAATAAATAAACAGAATAAATGTGAGTGATGCCCCCTGGAGGTGTGCGGGGCAGTGCACTCATTCATTCAGAGTCTAGACAACAGCTCAGCAAAGATGAATGCTTGCAGTTTTTTGGAAAACCCTGGTGACTACCCCCATTATTTCACAGATACAGCCCTGTTTGTTTTAAATATATGGCCATCTGAGCCAGGCTTGCGATGGGTTAGGATCTCCTTCTGCGCAGGGGGTAAATCTAAGAGGAGCTGCCACACTTTCAGATGGGCCATCAGGCTAGGGTTGTTTAATGGATTTGGCTCAGTCCTGCAGCTCCCAACGTGGCCAGCAGAGGGGAAGAATGGAAAGTATTATCCTTGCTGACCTAAGTGACTTTCTGATAGAATTTACAAATATACAATCTAATCTTTGGAACAACGCAGAACTGTCTTTGGACCCAGGACTCAGATTACTGACTAGCTATTGAGCATCAAGAGATGGAATAGGAGTTCCCGTCGTGGCGCAGTGGTTAACGAATCCGACTAGGAACCATGAGGTTGCGGGTTCGTTCCCTGCCCTTGCTCAGTGGGTTAACGATCTGGCGTTGCCGTGAGCTGTGGTGTAGGTTGCAGACTCGGCTCGGATCCCACATTGCTGTGGCTCTGGCGTAGGCCAGTGGCTACAGCTCCAGTTGGACCCCTAGCCTGGGAACCTCCATATGCCGCGGGAGCGGCCCAAAGAAATAGCAAAAAGACAAAAAAAAAAAAAAAAAAAAAAAAAAAAAAAAAAAAAAAAGAGGTGGAATAATACAATGATAGAATAGCATCAAAAGATACAATAACATAATGTCTAAAGAACACAATGATGTCTAAGACCCAAGTGCTGGGGTGTCAGTCACTAGCTGGGTGATCATCTCCCTCCTATGCTGTGTGTGTTAAATGAGTTAGCGTGTGTGGTGCCTAAATAATGCAGAGCCCATAGTAAGAACCACCTAAGTACGTGGGGGTATTTTGAAAACAATTTTTTTATTAAATTATAGTTAATTTACAACATGGTGCCAGTTCTCCTAAGTACCTGTTATTCTTTTCTCTGGATGGCCCACAAGCAACTCAAACTCAAGTGTTCAGAATAGAAACCATCATTTCCTTTTCCGACCAAACACACAAAATTTCTTCTAGGCATACTGAGTTACTGATCTTGTAAATAATTGCGTTCCCCCAGGGACCAAAACTCAGCCTCTGAAGATTTCTCCCGTTCTCCTCCTACCTCCCCACAATCAGTAACCAAATTCAGCAAACTGTCATTGACACACCTTATACGAATCCCTTCACCGCTGTAGCCTTCTATCGTGGCCTCAATTCAGACCCTGGCCTGGACCCCTGAAACAAATTTAGAATTCATTTCCCTGTTTTCGGCTTCATCCTGAATCCTCACCCTCAGTGCAATCCAACCCTTCACACCACTGCCAAAATGATGCCCCCAAAATGCAGATCTGAATGTGTGTTAGGCAGGTTAGGCTAGGCTATGCTACACAGCAGACTCCAAACCTCAGAGGCTTAATGCAGTGAAGGTTTATTTCTCACTTATGTAACAATCCAATGTGAGTCATAGGGCTCTTCTCTGTTGCTCTCAGAGACCCAGGCCACTTCCAAAATTTTTTTTTTTTTTTTTTTTTGAGCCGTACCTGTGGCATATGGAAATTCCCAGGCTAGGGGTCAAATCGCAGCTACAGCTGCCCGCCTAAGCCACAGCCACTGCAACATGGGATCCGAGCCGCGTCTGCGACCTACACCACAGCTCAGGGCAAAGCCACTGAGTGAAGCCAGAGATGGAACCCAAATCCTCACGGCTCCTAGTCATAGCCACGAAGGGAACTGCTAAAACCTGTATTTTTCAAATTAAAACTTTAGTGGAGTTCCCTGGTGGTCTAGTGGGTTAAGGATCCAGTGTTGTCAATGCAGTGGTACAGGTTCAATCCCTAGCCAGGAAACTTCTGCACACCGTGGGTTCAACCAAAAAAAAAATTTAGTAAGAAGAGTGGCATTATTTTACATTTTGAAGAATCTCTTTAAGGTTGGGCTTGTTACCCAGTTGCATCAATGTCTTCTCTCAAGACAAACATGGTACCTTGGTTGGCAGCAGAAGTGCTTTTGTGCATTCATCCCATTTCATCACAGAGAGACTCAAGGCTCAAGAATTTAATACAAGTGATAAGTTTTACTACTATCCCAAGGACACTTAGAAGTGAAACTTGCATTCTTCTCAATTCAGCTGTGTAGCAATGAAGAATGCAGTGACTACTGTTACAGTTTGGGGTCCCTGCTTTGGGTCCTGCTAAGTACCAGCTTTATCACGAAATAGTTTTGACCTTAGTTTAATTATGAAAATAGTTTTGACCTTACAACATCCCCTGAAAGGGCCTCAGGGATGCCCTGGGTCAGTTTTCCACACTTTGGGTACCTCTGGCCAAGTCCACTCTGATCAATACAGTATTTGATATTCCTGCTTAATCAGTGTCACAATTTTACAATTCAGGGGAAGTATGGAAACTTTTCCTCCCTTTATAGTTGTTTTTTTTTTGTTTGTTTGTTTTGTTTTGTTTTTTGCCTTTTTTATGGCCACAATTGCAGCATACGGAAATTCCCAGAGTAGGTAGGGGTTGATTGGAGCTACAGCCGCCACCCTACACCACAGCCACAGCAACACCAGACCCAGGCTGCCTCTGTGACCTACACCATAGCTCATGGCAACACCGGATCCTTAACCCACTGGTCGTGGCCAGGGATTGAACCTGCATTTTCATGGATATTAGATTCATTTCCACTGCACCACAATGGAAACTCTTCCTTTATATTTCTTTATCCTCTTCAATTAATAATTGTTTTTAAATTTTCCTTTACATATGTTTAGAACCACATTCAGTAGTGTTATATTTTTGCTTCAACTGTCAAATGTGATTTAGAGAAACACAAGGGAAGAAGAAAGTCTATTTTTCTCCAATATTTTTGCTCACTTCTTTCTTCCAATACCTCTTCCTTCCTTCCTAGTGTTCTTTTATTACATCCTTTTTAGTTTAGAAAACTTTCGTTAGCCATTATTTTAGGGCAGGTTGCTGGTGACAAATTCTCTTTGTTTTCCTACACCTTAAAATGTCTCATTTCTTCTTCTTTTTTTTCGGGGGAGGGTTGCCATTTCTTGGGCCGCTCCCATGGCACATGGAGGTTCCCAGGCTAGGAGGCTAATTGGAATTGTAGCCACTGGCCTACACCACAGCCACAGCAATTCAGGATCCCAGCCCCATCTGCGGCCTACCCCACAGCTCACCACAACGCCAGATCCTTAACCCACTGAGCAAGGCCAGGGATCCAACCTGCAACCTCATGGTTCCTAGTTGGATTCATTAACCACTGAGCCACAATGGGAACTCCTCTCATTTCTTCTTTATTCATGAAGAATGCCTTTACTGAATATAGGCTTCTGAATTACCAGTTATTTTATTTCAGTATTTTAAAGAATATTATGCCACCTCTTTTTGAACTCCATGGTTTCTGATTATAAATTGCTATCACTCAAAAAATTTCCCCTCCATGTAAAATGTCATTTTTCTCTAACTGCTTTCAAGTTTTTTCCTATGTCTTTAGTTGTCAAAGTTTACCTATGCTATGTCTTGGCATGGATTACCCTTTGGGGAGTTCATTCATCACCTTGAATCTCTAAGTTTATGGCCTTGTGCCAAATTGGGGAGTTTTCAGACGACATTAGCTCTTTAAGTACATTTTTCTACATCCTTGTTTTCCTCTCTTTCTGGGAATTTGATGATGTGAATATTTTATCTTTTGTTAAAGCCCTGTAGGTCCTTGATCCTCTGTTTCTGTTTTTGTTTTTGTTTTTTTCATTCCTAGTATCTGGGCTCAGATTGGGTAATTTCTATCAGTCTATCTTCCAGTTCACCAATTCTTTCTTCTGTCCCCTCTTCTGTTTTAGCCTGTTTGCTGAGCTTTTTATTTCAGTTATTTATTTTTAAGTTCCATTATTTCCACTTGGGTGTCTTTTTATATCTTCTGTTTCTTTGTAGAGACTTTCTACTTTTTTAAATTTGTTTCAAGCATGTTTACAATCGCTTGTTGAAGCATTTTTATCATAGCAGCCTAAAAATCTTTGTCAAATAATTCTAGCATCTATCATTTCAGGGTTGCCATCTATGGATTGTCTTTTTCATTCAGTTTGAGATCTTCCTTGTTCTTGGATTGATAAGTGACTTTTAACCAAAACCTGAACATTTTCATATCATGATATAAGACTTCAGATCTTAAACCTCCTGTTTTAATTGGATTTTTCTGATACCATTCTGGAAGCAAAAGAGGACATTCTTGCCAGATGAAGGTAGAAATGCAGGTTTTCTACTTGGTCTTTGGGTTGACATTTTTGTAGAGGTTTCCTCTTTACTGTAAGAGGTGGGAATTTCTGTTCCCCATGTTGTCTTTTTTTTTTTTTCTTTTTACGGCCACACCTGTGGCATATGGAAGCTCCCAGGCTAGGAGTCAAATCTGAGTGGCCACTGAGTCCTACACCATAGCCACAACACTGGGTTCTTAATCCACTGAGAGAAACCAGGGATCGAACCTGCATCCGCATGGAGACGACATCAGGTCCTTAACTCACTGAGCCATGATAGGAACTCCCTCATGGGGTCTTGATAGAACCCTTGGTGGGAATGGCCTTGGGCAAGGATAAAAGTCATTATTCTGCTTTGGCCTCCTCTGGCACCCACCTAGAAGGAATAGGGAGAGGGGCCTCATTACTGCCTGGTACAGGTAGAAGTCCAGACTCTCCACGTGGTCTCCATTGACACTAAAGGATGAGGATGGCAGACTGGCTGGTGCAGAGGAAGTCCCAGCTTCCTAATCAGCCTTCTATGATCCTACTCACTGTGAGAGCTGGAACACCTTACTAGAGGCTCACAAGCGTGCAAAACAAGGCTCCCCCCTCAGCTTTTCCCAGTGTGGTTGGGCCACAATTTTCTGTGGTGTTTGGCTTCAGTAAAGCATCTATTATCTACGGTTTTATCTCTTGATGGGTTGTTCTTTTCCTGGTCCTTTGGCTGGAGAGATTAGGCTTTTTTTTTTTTTTTTTTTTTTTGACTGCCTCACTAGCATTTCTAGGCTTCTTCAGCTCCAGACCTGGGCTATGAGGTGAAAATAAAACCAAGTGAACTCAGTAACGTGTTGTTCCCTGGTCCTTAGCCAGGCTGCCTTTTTCTCTCCATGTTTCAGAGTTTTATTATGTTTGTTTTATACATGATGTCTAGGAGTTTTAGTTCGACTTAGCAGGAGAAATAAGGAAGAGTACATCTACTTCATCTTCCCAAGAGCAGATAATCTGAAACTAGTTTTTAGGGAAAAAAAACTTTATGAAGAAATTGTCTCTCTTATCCTCTCTTCCTTTCTCTCTCCTTCCCACTAAAACTATAAATGTTTAAGACCCTGGAGTACAACCTTCATTCTCTATCCATATTCTTTTAAACATTTATAAGCACACAATACACACATAGGTACAGTTTTGTCATTGTTTTCAGCAAAACAAAATCACATGAGATACATTTCATTTCCTATGCAATGTGAAATTTTCATTAATGACGCATAACGAACATCCTTTTGGGTCAATAATTATTAATCTAACCCAGACTTTTTATTAGCTACCTAATATTCCGTAATATGGAAGGGCCACACTTAATTGTTTTCAATTTTATTGCTTCAGTAAATAATTCACATAGGACAGATTACCAAAAAGCAGGGCCACTCAAAACTAAACAAACAGTACATGTGTTTTTAAGGTGAATAAAAATGACGTGATTATGGTCCCGCATGACTCTTTAATGATTCACATTTCCTCCAGTGATACATGAGAATACATATTTCTTCCAGCATCCTCACCAGGTCTAGGCAATTCCCCTCATTTCAAATTATTGCCAGTCTGCCAGGGGTAAAATAGTATCTTTTTTGATTGCCATATATTTATTGGACATGTGAATGATCCTATTCATGCCTTTTTCTATTTTCCTGTTGGGCGTTAGTATATTGCTCATCCCTTTGTGACAGCTCACTACACAGCGTTATCTATCATATGTATTACAAATATGTTTTCTCTAACTCCAACCTATTGCCAGAGCATTTTGTGAACATTTTCCTTATCGCATTTGCTGTGCTGCGTTGTCCTTCGCTGACAATTGCTGTCTCTGCAAAGGCAGTGTCCCTTAAAGCTACTCTTGCTCTACTCTGTAGCTCCAGTCCTAAGCAGTAATCTGTGCATAGTAGGTGTTCAAAGGGTGCTAAGGTTGACTGTTGAATTTCCATCTCAATAAAAATGCCCATCCTCGTTCCCTCTCCATTGGGCCGCCTGAGTGATGCATTAATTACAGATGTCCCATCAAGTGTCAGGCTAACCTCAAGAATTACAACCTGAAGCAAAGAGCCCAGACAAAATGACAGCACCCTCTTCCCCAGGGCTGATCTGTGGACATGAGGAAGGACAAGAAAATTGCATCATCTACCTGAATTTCAAAGGACTGGACTTATGTAGGACATTGCAGGAGAGGGGAGGGAATGCACTGATTTGTTATTCCAGGTTGTAAAAGCCTATTTTCATGTTATGTGTCATTTCTAGGACAATCTGATATTTCAGATGGCTCAAAGCTTTTATGCTGAATTATCTGCTCCATGGAGAGGGAGTGAGATAAAGGAGGAAGAAGTCATTTCTCCTCAGTCTTGAGGACTATTCCCCCCCTCTGGGAAACTGGGGAGCCTCCTGGTCAACCAAAGCCACCAAATGAATTGTGACAAAGAGCAGAAGTTGGGCAGATGATGAAAGAAGGAGGCAGGAGTACATAAAGGATAAGAGGTAGAGGAAGGTGTGGAGGAAATAGAGGGTAGATGTGTTTAAGGAACTGAGTGGACAGCAGTTTCCAGGGACCACCTAGAGACAGACGAACCCAGTCTCTGGAGTTAAACAAATGTCAGCTCTAATCTTGCCTGTGTTACTTACTGACTGGCCACCTAATAGGCACATGAATTCACAGCTGCAAGCCAACCTCTCCTTCATCCCACCTTCCTGTGTGTTGCCACAGGAAGTTTCTCTGTATTCCATCCCATACCTGGTTGCTCTATGTGCTTGACGGGCTGTTGCTGGATGGATGTTTTCTGCTAGGCTGGCCCCTTAGATGGGACAGGACCCATCCCTTGTTTCTGGAGGTCCCTCTCACTTACCTGGGATGAAAAGATTCGTTTTTCCTGACTCCATCTCCATAGCTGGTACTTGCTTCTGAAACTCTGGTTTTGGAAGCATCCAGATGTCTACATCCTGCTGCCAGTCCCAGAGAGATCATCCCTGGTCTCCAGACAGCATCCTCCATTGGCCTAATTAAATGCTCCTTGGAAGCAAGGTCACGTTGTCTCATATGGCAGCTTCTGCAATAACCACGTGATTGAAATATGGTGGACAAAGAGGGAAATGGTGCCGGGCAGAATCACTGTTCAGCATGACTGTGATTAGTATCTCATGGGAAAGCAAAATGAAGGAGGTAATACTCATAATATATGCTATCCAGGAAGACTTTCAATTAAAAATGTGAAAGAACTATACAAAGAAAATATCAAGGGAGTTGCCACTGTGGCTCATCAGGCTATGAACCCAACTAGTATCCATGAGGATACGGGTTCAATCCCTGGCCTCACTCAGTGGGTTAAGGATCCAGTGTTGCCATGAGCCGTGGTGTAGTTCACAGATGCAGCCATATTGCTGTGGCTGTGCTGTAGGCTGGCAGCTACAACTCTGATTCAACCTCTAGCCTGGTGTGGCCTAAAAAGGCAAAAGAAAGAAAGAAAGACAGACAGACAAAGAAAGAAAGAAAGAAAGAAAATATCAAAGGACAAAACAAATCTGAGTAAACTGAAATACTCCTAATTAGGAAAATCACCATTTTTTAATTTTATAATGATTTTTATTTTTTCCATTATAGCTGGTTTACAGTGTTCTGTCAATTTTCTACTGTACAGCAAGGTGATCCAGTTACACATACATGCATACATTCTTTTTTCTCACATTATCATGCTCCATCATTAGTCACTAGATATAGCTCCCAGTGCTATACGGAAGGATCTCATTGCTTATCCATTCCAAAGGCAATAGTTTGCATCTATCAATTCCAAATTCCCAATCCATTTCTCTCCCCCGACCCCAGCAACCACAAGTCTGTTCTCCATGTCCAAGAAAAAAATCATCATTTTAAAGAGATGCCATTTCTCCCTGCCATGGATGGAATGTTTGGGTCTTAATCTCCTTTGTGGTGGCATTTGGAGGTGGGACTTGGAGGAGGTAATTTGAAGCAGGTGATGTCCTCATGATGGAATGAATGCCCTTATCAAAAGAGGAAGAGACACAAGAGCTCTCTGTCTCTCCACCATGTGAGGACACAGCAAGAAGGTGGCCCATTACAAGCCAGGATGAGGATGCTCGCCAGAACCCAAACATGCCAGCAACCTGATCTCGGATTTCCAGCCTCCAAAACTGTGAGAAAAAAATTCTGCTGTTGAAGCCAGCCAGTCTAAGGTATTTTGTTATGTAACTCAAGCAGACAAAGCCATTCCCTGAATCCCTACAGCACTGTATGTAGTTAGAATTGAGTCACAATATTTTGAACGTAGTAACTTGATAGGAACTTTCATCTGGGGGGGAAGACAACACCTGCCTAAGAACAGCCAAGAAAATCTTGAACTAGAAGAACAATGCTAAGGTACCAGACCTCTTAAGAGATTACGAAGCTGCAAGAATGAAACAGTAAGATACCAGCCCAGGAACAGGCCAAGGGATTCATAGAACACCATTTGAGTGTCCAGAAATAGATCAGAATTCAGTGTATGATAAAAATGGGATTTCTCATTGATGAAGGCAAGAGGGGGTTGTTCAATAAATGGTGCTTGGTAAATTGTCTATTCATTCAGGAAAAAAATTAAGTTAAATTCCAGCCTTCCACCCGACAGAAAAATCAATTGAAACAGTATTAAAATCTAAATAGAAAAAATAAACACTAAATGTACCATAACACAGTTACTTATCACAACAGCCCTAAAAGAGAGCTATTTGATCCCCGTTTTGAAGATGTAGAAATTCAGGCTCAGACAGATCAAGCAGCTTACCTGAGGTCACCCAAGGTCATATGCCAGCAGTTCATAAGCGAATCACAGTCACTCTTTTCTCCAAATGTCCTTACTAGGTGAATTCACCTTACATTTCTCTTTCAACCCGGGCTCTTAAGTCTTAGCAAATGATCCTCACCCCCCAGCCCAGGACAGAGCCCATGAGAAGAACCTGATGAGACCTTAAATTCAAGAGAAAATGCAGCGAGTTCCCATTGTGGTGCAGAGGAAACGAATCCAACTAGTAACCATGAGGATGCAGGTTCGATCCCTGGCCTCCCTCGGTGGGTCAGGGATCTGGCATTGCCGTGAGCTGTGGTGTAGGTTGCAGATGCAGCTCAGATCCCACATTGTTGTGGCTGTAGCATAGGCTGGTGGCTATAGCTCCAATTAGACCTGTAGCCTGGAAACCTCCATATGCTGTAGGTGTGGCCCTAAAAGGAAAAAAGAAAGGTGGGGGTAGGAGAAAATGCAGGTAAAGATCTCCACTCTCACAACTTGGGTTCTGCCCAGTGAGGGAGAAGAACAGGTGCCATGGGGAAGAATATTGGGGTGGGATTTGAATAAGGAGCAGCATGGATTAGTGATGTGGTAGACCTTCCTGGGGAAAAATGAGCAGGTACCTAGCAAAGAGACTAGGGTTGGTGGGGGCGGGGTGGGGAAAGCTGCCTTCCAGCTCATCCTTCCTTTCTAGAGAGCTTCTCCCATGGAAATATAGGCTGTCACTGCACACATCTCCCGGCCATGTCCCAGGACTGAGAGAAGAGCACACAGATTACAGAGAGCAAGTGATGCAGCCTCCAGCCTCCAATGTGCTCAGTGCTGTATGAGGGTCTCCATGGGATGCTACAAAGGATAGAGGTGTGCGCAACTGACTCTCCCCAACCCTAACCTCTGCTGCCTTCCAGCTACCTCTAGTTACACCCAGTTCTTCACATCTTTCCTCCCTTCACAGTCTCTCTAACATCCTCCAGGTCTAATTCTAATCTAAGTCTATGTCTTCCCCAATCTCCTCCAGATCGTCCTATGTTCCCAACGCCTCCCAAATGCCCACTTCTCTTAGTTTCCCCGTGAGTCCTGGATTACCTCCAAGCCCCTCTCTGTCTGCCCCCAGCACACAGTTTGCCCCAGTCACCCCGCCGCCCCCCCCCCCATGCTTCACATTCAAAATAGCTCCCTGGCATCTCTTCCACCTGCTACCTAATTCACAGAAGAGAGAACCCCTGTGGGGAGGGCTCCAAAGGATCTGGATGCGTTTTCCAGGCTGAAGAGCAAGAAATGGAATTCTAGGCAAAATGCGCATGGAAAGAAGAGGAGGCATTAAAGTGCTCTCTGAGGAGTAAACATTCAGAGCTGCCTGAGTGAAGTGTGCACCCACGTGGAGGGGTAGGAGTGGAGGCTTGCAAGGTGGACATGAAGCAAATTGTGAAGGATCTAATGTTCTGTTCTAACACAAAGCGGAACTTCATCTAATGGGAAATGGATAGTCATTGACATCCATTTCATGAGGTTCATGAGGTTCTGGAAGGCACTACCCCTCTTTTCCACTGGATTTATAAGATACAGTGGAAATTCATATTAATGGCTTCTTTTAAAAAAAATTTTTTATTACAGTATAGTTGATTTACAATGTTCTGTCTGTTGCTGCTGTGCAGCAAAGTGACCCAGTTATACACATATATATGTTCTTTTTCTCATATTACCTCTCATATTATCTTCCATCATGTTCTCTCACAAGTGATTGGATATAGTTCCCTGTGCTATACAACAGGACCTCACTGCTTATCTATTCTAAATGTGATAGTTTGCATCTACTAACCCCAAATGCGCGGTCCACCTCCCCCCCACACCCCCTGGCAACCACAAGTCTGTTCTCCATGTTTGCGAGTCTGTTTTCTATTCCGTAGATTAGTTCACTTGTCCCATATTTTAGATTCCACATAGAAGTGATATCATATATGGTATTTGTCTTTCTTTCTTACTTATTTCACTTAGTTTGAGAATCTCTAGTTGCATCCATGTTCCTGCAAATGCATTATTTCATTTTTTTGTGCCTGAGTAGTATTCCATTGTGTATATGTACCACATCTTCTTAATCCATGTATCTATCCATGGACTTTTAAGTTGTTTCCATGTCTTGGCTATTGAAAATAGTGCTGCTATAAACATACCCAGTGGCTCCTTGTCTTGAAAACCCTAAAGCTGCCAGGAGTCCAAGACCCTCAACCTCAGTTTACTTTCAAGTGATGTTGGATATAAGGTTGGTGTTTTGCCTAGTAGTCTCTATTTTTGCAGTGAATCTAGAGAGCCACACTGTCAAGCAGAAACTTGCATGCTGCTCTCTAGATACTCTTGCTGGCTTCAGACCTTTCCTCCAGGCTGATAAGGATTTCGGCTCCTGCCTCTGCTCAGGACAACGTCACTGATCAAAAGCAAACACTGCTCTCATGTCTTTTGGCCCCATGAAAATTCAAACTCTGACAAAATTTTGAAAGCTTGGCAAACAGTATTCCTCTCTCTTAACCGATCTCTTTTTCAGTCTTTCTTTTCCTCCCTCTCAATCACTAAATCTCACTTGCATCGATGTCTTTCTCTCTGTATCTCTATTTCTATCTATTGCCTTTGTCGCTTTTCTCCTCCTCCATTCCCTTTCTCTCTCTCTCTCTCCTTCTCACATACATGTGCACAAAGCATTTTTCACAATTTCCCATGAATAAAAAATATAAAACACCATTATTTCAATTCAATCTGTGATAGGTTGATATTTAAATTACTGGTACAAATAATCAATGCTAAATAAAACTGACAGCAGCTAAAACTGCACCCAACACAACTTGTTATTGACTCTAAATTGACAAAAGAATCAAACTTTTAAAAAAAATTTAGATCTGCAAATTTTGACCCAGAAAAAAAAAATGCCCTTAATAGAAATAAGGACTATCACACAAAGTAAAAGCCAGAATCGATAACATTTGCTATGGATAATACCTAATAAATACATCAAATTTTGTTTCCAATTTTAAATGGAAAAGAATTGATCCAAAGGAAAATAATTTTAGTGGAGTTAACATTTTTGGAAATAGTTTAACTGTGCTATGGAGAAAATTGATCAAGGGATTAAATTGGCTTAATGGAATTTACTCCAGAAAACAATTTCTAGATGGAAAGTCCATCTGAGTTGATATAACTCTAATTAAAAGACTTGGATTCAAAATGTTCTCAGGGTCCAAAGAGCAGGAGTAAATGTTCTTCAATTCAAAACAGAGGGGTCAAAATGGTGAGGTCCGAACACTCACTGGCATAGCAACAGATTTAAGGGGATGCCATGCCAGCCAACTTCAGTTTACCTCAAAGCAGAGCTTTCGATCTTCTAAAAAAAAACTGTTTTAAAGAAAGAACCAAAACTATACGACTGAAGGAATAAGTCACACAGAAACACATTAGCTTCCTAGGTGCCTGGAATATCAACAAGAACAGACAGTAACATGTGAGAATATGGAAAACAACTTTTCTAAAGTGGGGATAATAGGAGAACCACTCAGAGACACAGGAGGATCAAAGAAGACAGTCCCTAAAATACATTTAACTCTGGACCTAGTAAGAGAGCAATAAACATGAGCTCTGTACCAGCAGTAATAGTGGCAGTTGTAGTAGAAATAATAGTATAGAGAGCATTCTTTGGGAAGCTACGCAAAAGATTTACACATCCCATAGGTGAAACCATTGAGGGGAGGGAAGATTTGGGAGGATGGGAAAAACATACACACACTAGAGTATAAAACAGATGATTGGAGTTCCCGTTGTGGCGCAGTAGTTAATGAATCTGACGAGGAACCATGAGGTTGCGGGTTCGATCTCTGGCCTTGCTCAGTGGGTTAAGGATCCAGCGTTGCCGTGAGCTGTGGTGTAGGTTGCAGACGCGGCTCGGATCCCACGTTGCTGTGGCTCTGGCGTAGGCCGGAGGCTGCGGCTCCGATTCGACCCCTAGCCTGGGAACCTCCATATGCCGCAGGTGCAGAAAAGGCAAAAAGACAAAAAATAAATAAATAAAAATTAAAAAAATAAAATAAAATAGATGATTAATAAGAGCCTACTCTCTATCACAGGAAAACCTACTCAATAGTTTGTAATAACCTATATGGGGGAAAAATGGATATAATTATATATATGACTGACTCACATTGCTATACACCTGAAACCAATACAAGACTGAAAGTCAACTATATTTCAAATGATACAACTGACGAGGGCTTAATCTCTAAAATACACAAATAACTTATACAGCTCAACAGCAAAAAAAGCCAACAACCCAATTGAAAAATGGGCAAAAGACCTGAATAGACATTTCTCCAAGGAAGATATACATATGGCCAACAAAAACATGAAAAAATGCTCAACATCACTGATTATTAGAGAAATGCAAATCAAAACTACCATGGGATACCACCTCACACCAGTCAGAATGGCCATCATTAATAAGTCCACAAAGAACAAGTTCTGGAGGGGGTGTGGAGAAAAGGGAACCCTACTGTGCTGTTGGTGGGAATGTAAGCTGGTACAACCACTATGGAGAACAGTATGGAGGTATCTTAGAAAACTATACATAGAACTATCATATGACCCAGCAAACCCACTCTTGGGCATATATCCGGACAAAACTTTCCTTAAAAAAGACACATACACCCGCATGTTCATTGCAGCACTAGTCATAATAGCCAAGACATGGAAACAATCCAAATGTCCATCGACAGATGATTGGATTAGGAAGATGTGGTAGATATACACAATGGAATACTACTCAGCCATAAAAAAGAACAACATAATGCCATTTGCAGCAACATGGATGGAACTAGAGACTCTCATACTGAGTGAAGTCAGTCAGAAAGAGAAAGACAATACCATATGATATCACTTATGTCTGTAATCTAATATAAGGCATGAATGAACCTTTCTACAGAAAATAAAATCATGGGCTTGGAGAATAGACTTGTGGTTGCCAAGGGGGAGGGGGAGGGAGTGGGATGGATTGGGAGCTTGGGGTTAATAGATGCAGACTATTGCCTTTGGAATGGATTAGCAATGAGATCCTGCTGTGTAGCACTGGGAACTATGACTAGTCACTTATGATGGAGCATGACAATGTGAGAAAATAGAATGTATACATGTATGTGTGACTGGGTCACCATGCTGTACAGTAGAAAATTGACAGAACACTGTAAACCAGCTATAATGGAAAAAAATAAAAATCATTATATATAAAAAAAGTTGACTATAATCTGATAAAATTAAATTTTTTAAAAAATGGAGTTCCCATCATGGCTCAGCAGAAACAAATCTGACTAGCAACCATGAGGATGCAGGTTCGATCCCAGGCCTTATTCAGTGGGTTAAGGATCTGGTATTGCTGTGAGCTGTGGTGTAGGTCACAGACATGGCTCAGATACCGTGTTGCTGTGGCTGTGGTGTAGGCCAGTGGATACAGTTCCAATTCAACTCCCAGCCTGGGAACCTCCATATGCTGAAGAAGCAGCCCTAAAAAGACAACAAACTAAAATATTTACTTGTCATTCATAAAACTAGTTTCAATTTAAAGAAACATTTTTTTTCCCTTTTTTGGCCACACCAATCGAATATGGAAGTTCCCAGGCTAGGGGTCGAATAGGAGTTGCAGCTACCAGCCTATGCCACAGCCACAGCAACACCGGATCTGAGCCACATCTGTGACCTAAGCTG
This sequence comes from Sus scrofa, assembly GCF_054392235.1. Classification (NCBI taxonomy): domain Eukaryota; kingdom Metazoa; phylum Chordata; class Mammalia; order Artiodactyla; family Suidae; genus Sus; species Sus scrofa. The sequence goes on from NC_139385.1 coordinate 21,249,827, forward strand.
CAGCTTGCAGCAATATGGGATGCTTAAACCACTGAGTGAGGCCAGGGGTCGAACCCACATCCTCATGGACATTAGTTGGGTTCTTAACCCACTGAGCCACAAGGGAAACTCCTAGAGGAACTTCTTATACTTCCTGCTCTCTTCCTCAAAACCAACCCTGACCAGTTCTTACTCCTGGTTTCCCAGTGCTCACCCGGGTGGACACAAATGCAGGAACACCCACCGCATGAAGTATGCAAAGCTCTGCCCTGGTCCCTTTGCTCTGGCTGCTCTCCTTCCTGGACCACCCTCCTTCTCATCCCCATATTCATGAGTCCTTCACAACCCAGAGCAAAGGTCATTTCCTCTATGAATTTTCTATTGGCTCTTTCGCTATGCTCCCAGAGCTTTTTATCCATATTTTATCACCTCATATTTTAAAAGTGTGTTGCTATTTCCCCCTTAAACTAAGTTCCTTGAAGGTCTTTCTCTCCTGGAGTCCTCAGTACCTGGCACCCAGTAGACACCTAGGAAATGTTGATTCAGGCCAGATTTACTAATGACACTCAAATCAAGACAAATCTTCCTTCCAGAGAGATCCATTAGTATAATCTGGCCTGTTTTGCAGAGAAGATTAGATTGTGTTGCCTTTGAATAGGAGCACTTGTGACTAGTAAGTGATGTTCTGATGAAATGCCAATTTAATGATAAAAGAAAGGTTCTGGAACATTCCACATAGCTGTGCAGACATTTACCTGTGAAGGTTTGTGGCTGTTGTGTTTGCAAGAAGTTTTCCAAGTCAGCAGAGATCTCCTTACTGACACAGTCAAGGGGATTCAGAGGTTCTCTGATGAGTCTCCCTCATAGCCACAGAAACCCTGGCGAGTTATACCACACTGACATCTAGAATTGTTTAATGCCAGGAGCGACATATTATTCCAGATTAGCATTATGGCAAGAGACTTTATTAAGATGTTCATGGATTAAGGAATTATAAGAACGAGGGTGCATTTTGTGCTTTGGAATCTCCCTCTCTTAGTCTAAGAAGGTAGCCGGGTTTTTGTTTTGTCTTCTTTCAAAGTGTTTTCAGAGCAGACAGGGGTCCTGAAAGACCATATCTCTCCCTGGCCTTTCCGAAGACCTAAGATGACCAAGAAGATGCTGCTGGGCCTCCTGGAGGATGGGAGAATAGTGAGTACTCAAGGTTGGTGAGTAAATGCCAAGAGGAGCACCATTCGACCACAAAAAGAGATGAGATCCTCAGTAGTAGGATTATTAACCCACACCCAGCACGGAGCCTGAAAGACGTGGTAGGACTTTGGGGAAAATGACTGTGTAGTACGCTCAGTGAAGCTGAGCTTTGGACACACCCAGACTCTCAGCCCCAGTGAAGACTTTCTTGCCCAGGCACAGAATGGAGGCTGAGATTCCTGATTTCAATGTGCCCTGTAAGCTTATTACAGGTAAAGAGTATAGATGAAGACTAGAAAGAACCTCCCCAAATACTTTACTCCACTGAAAACCCAGTGCCTGCAGATGAGTCAGAAGGGTAGTGTGAATTGCACCTCACAAAATCAAATACCTCGGAATACACCTGACCAAGGAGGTAAAGGACCTATATGCCGAGAACTATAAAACTTTAATCAAAGAAACAAAGAAGATGTAAAGAAATGGAAAGATATTCCATGTTCCTAGATTGGGAAAATGAATATTGTAAAAATGGCCATACTACCCAAAGCAATCTACAGATTCAATGCAATCCCTATCAAATGACCCATGACATTTTTCACAGAACTAGAACAAACAATCTAAGCATTTATATGGAACAACAAAAGACCCAGAATCGCCAAAGCAATCCTGAGAAACAAAAACCAAGCAGGAGGCATAACTCTCCCAGACTTCAAGAAATACTACAAAGCCACAGTCATCAAAACAGTGTGGTACTGGTATCAAAACAGACAGACAGACCAATAGAACAGAATAGAGAATCTGGAAATAAACCCTGACACCTATGGTCAATTAATCTTTGACAAGGGAGGCAAGAACATAAAATGGGAAAAAGAAAGTCTATTCAGCAAGCATTGCTGGGAAACCTGGACAGCTGCATGCAAAGCAATGAAACTAGAACACACCCTCACACCATGCACAAAAATAAACTCAAAATGGCTGAAAGACTTAAATATACGACAGGACACCATCAAACTCCTAGAAGAAAACATAGGCAAAACACTCTCTGACATCAACATCATGAATATTTTCTCAGGTCAGTCTCCCAAAGCAATAGAAATTAGAGCAAAAATAAACCCATGGGACCTCATCAAACTGAAAAGCTTTTGCACAGCAAAGGAAACCCAAAAGAAAACAAAAAGACAAATTTCAGAATGGGAGAAAATAGTTTCAAATGATGCAACCGACAAGGGCTTAATCTCTAAAATATATAAACAACTTATACAACCCAACAGCAAAAAAAGCCAATCAATCAATGGAAAAATGGGCAAAAGACCTGAATAGACATTTCTCCAAAGAAGATATACAGATGGCCAACAAACACATGAAAAAATGCTCAACATCGCTGATTATAAGAGAGATGCAAATCAAAACTACCATGAGATACCACCTCACACCAGTCAGAATGGCCATCATTAATAAATACACAAAGAACAAGTGCTGGAGGGGCTGTGGAGAAAAGGGAACCCTCCTGCACTGTTGGTGGGAATGTAAACTGGTACAGCCACTATGGAGAACAGTTTGGAGATACCTTAGAAATCTATACATAGAACTTCCATATGACCCTGCAAAATCCCACTCTTGGGCATCTATCCGGACAAAACTCTACTTAAAAGACACACGTGCACCCGCATGTTCATTGCAGCACTATTCACAATAGCCAGGACATGGAAACAACCCAAATGTCCATCGACAGATGATTGGATTTGGAAGAAGTGGTATATATACACAATGGAATACTACTCAGCCATAAAAAGAATGACATAATGCCATTTGCAGCAACATGGATGGAACTAGAGAATCTCATCCTGAGTGAAATGAGCCAGAAAGACAAAGACAAATACCATATGATATCACTTATAACTGGAATCTAATATCCAGCACAAATGAACATCTCCTCAGATAAGAAAATCATGGACTTGGAGAAGAGACTTGTGGCTGCCTGATGGGAGGGGGAGGGAGTGGGAGGGATCGGGAGCTTGGGCTTATCAGACACAACTTAGAATAGATTTACAAGGAGATCCTGCTGAATAGCATTGAGAATTTTGTCTAGATACTCATGTTGCAACAGAAGAAAGGGTGAGGGAAAAATGTAATTGTAATGTATACATGTAAGGATAACCTGACCCCCTTGCTGTACAGTGGGAAAATAAAAAAAAAATTATAATAAAATAAAATAAAATAAAATAAAACAAATCAGTCTATTTAAAAAAAAAAAAAAAGGGTAGTGTGGACCCTAAATAAAGATAATGTAGAATTTCCCACCAGCTTGGCAGGTTGCTGGTTCAAGGTAGAATTTAATCAAATAAAGAGGAGTAACACATCTTCTTCACTTTTTTTCTTTCTTTTTCTTTTTCTTTTTTTTTTTTTGGTAGCTGTACATGCAGCATATAGAAGTTCCCAGGCTAGGAGTCAAATCAGAGCTGCAGCTGTGGCCTAGCACAGCCATAGCAACATTGTATCCAAGTCACATCTGTGACCTACACCAGATCCTTAATCCAATGAGTAAGGGCAGGGATCTAACCCACGTCCTCACGGACACTATGTTGAGTTCTTAACCTGTTGAACCACAACAGGAACTCCAGGAGTGGCATTTTTTTAAAATATTTATTTATTTATTTATTTATTTATTTTTTTGCGTTTTAGGGCTGCACACATAGCATATAGAGATTTAGCCACCAGCCTATACCACAGCCACAGCAACATTGAATCCTTAACCCGCTAAGTGAGGCCAGGGATTGAACCTGTGTCCTTATGGATACTAGTCAGATTTGTTTCCACTCAGCCACAGCAACATTGAATCCTTAACCCGCTAAGTGAGGCCAGGGATTGAACCTGTGTCCTTATGGATACTAGTCAGATTCGTTTCCACTCAGCCACAGCGGGAACTCCCAGGAGTGGCATTTCTTACATACCCCAGATGGTGGTAGTGATTTCATCGGCTGCATCCCAAGATGCCTTGGTGGAAACCATGTCTGAGCACGTGGCCCCTGGCCTCTTATGCTGGAGACCCAAAGGATGTATTCTCCTGCAAAGAGAGCCCCTGAAAATCCTCCAGGGCTCTGCAAACATGTCTGTTTCATCATGGCCCAGAAGCTGTTGGATCAATGTTGATGTCATGTAAACTTATTGCAAGTGGACCCACATCAAAATCCTGTTTCACAACCAGCATCGAGATTGATGGAACTCGTTGGTTACTGCTTCGGAGCTTTATTCAGTTTTCAGAAAGTTTTCATTTTTCGCAAGGTAGTTCATTTGGTCAATAAGTATGTATTTAATGTTTATTATGGGTCAGGCACTGCGCTATGCACTAAGAATGCAATGGGAGCAGCTATCCCTAAATAGTGACAATTTCTACAGTATTCTTTTTGCTTAAGACACAAATGATGTTTATTCAAATATGAAACAAGACATGAATGATTCTCTTGAAGGTGTTGGGTGTCCTCCCCAAATTCTACACAATACTCCTCAAACAGGAGTCAATTGATTCAATTGACATTTTTTCTATTGACATTGAAGTGATTGTCATGAAATACTACTCTTACTTCATTTATCCTGCTGGGACCAAACAATTATATTTGTGATTTCATTTTTTAACATTTTATGGAAGCATGGTTGATCTACAAGGTAGTGATCATTTTTGCTGTACAACAAAGTGATTCAGTTATTTGCATACACTATTGTATTCTGACGGGGACTGAGTTAACAGCTGGTTCTCTGGGACTTGTATGTCATTGTGTATTTAAAGCAAAAAAGGTAAAGGAGGGAGCTCAATCTTTTGGTCTAGATATTTTAAGAGCTTCATATGTCTAGGGCCGTGAAAGAGAGCTCCTTGGAGGTGGGGGACTTCTGAAACCATGGTAGAGAGTTAGAACACCTGTACCTACCTCAGCACTTGACATCACCGCCCGCCTGATGCTGTGGCTCCCTGAACTGGTGACATGTGATTAGAAGAAATCCAAAGGAGATTTTCAAAGACAGCAGTTTCCAAGTCCTACCGCAGACCAATTAACTCAGAATCTGGGGACTGGCCAGACTTAAACAGATCAAACAAGTTCCCAAGTGATCCCAAACTGATGCCTGCATCCCACCCCCAGGAATGTGGATTTAATTCATTGGTATGTGGCCTGATGGGGCAATTGAAAAGCTGTCCTCTTGGGTGAAAATGTGGTCCCTGGATGGACAGTACCACCCAGGAACTTATTCTTAATGCAAATTCTCAGACCCCATCTAGAATCAGAAACTCTGGAGGAGAGGTCCAGCAATCTGTGTTCTAACAAGCCTTCCATGTGATTCTGAAGCCAGCTAAAGTTTGAGAACTATTGCTAATAGTTTCCCAAGCTGAAAACCTGGGAGTAACCCTTGTTTCTTCCCATTCACTCCCCTCCCCACGTTCAGCCAAGCGTGTCTATTCTACCACAAAAATATAACTCGTAAACAAGGCGGTCCTGCTGTATATAGCACAGGGAATTATATCCAGTCTCTTGGGATAGACCATAATAGAAGATAGTATAAGAAAGGGAAAGTGGGAGTTCCCATCGTGGCTCAGCAGTTAACAATCCCAACTAGTATCCATGAGGACATGGGTTCAATCCCTGGCCTTGCTCAGTGGGTTAATGTTTCAGCGTTGCTGTGAGCTGTGGTGTAGGTCACAGCTGGGCCTCAGATTCTGCATTGCTCTGGATGTGGCATAGGCTGGCAGCTACAGTTCCAATTTTAGCCCCCCTAGCCTGGGAAGCTCCATATGCCGGGAGTGCAGCCCTAAAAAGACAGGAAAAAAAAACACGGAATATAAGTGTGTGTGTATATATGTATGACTGTGTCACTTTCCTGTACATCAGAAATTGGCACAACATTGTAAATCAACTATATTTGATTGATTAATTGATTTTTGCCTTTAAGGGGGACTGCACCCATGGCATAAGGATGTTCCCAGGCTAGGCGTCAAATCAGAGCTGCAGCTGCCAGCCTTCACCACAGCCACAGCAAAGTCAGATCCAAGTCTAGTCTGTGACCTACACCACAGCTTAACCCACTGCCACACCCTTAACCCACTTAACCCACTGCCACATCCTTAACCCACTGAGCGAATCGAGGGATAGAACCACAATCCTCATTGATATAAGTCAGATTCGTTTCCACTGTGCCACAACAGAAACTCCAAATCAACTATATTTTAAATAAAAAATAGAATATATATGTGTGTGTGTGTGTATATATATATATCCCAAATTCCACTCTGCACTGCCACTGTCCTAGTCCAGATGGTCATCACCTCCTGCCTGGGCTGCCATGACAACCTCCCAAGCAGGTTCTCAACCTTGGCTACACATGGACACCTGGGCCCCACTCCCACAGGTTCTGATTTTAAGTAGGCTAGTGGTGGAGGAACAGCTGGGCATCGATGTTCTTTAGAAACTGCCCCCGAGGGGTATAACATGCAGCCCATCTGGAGAACCACTGTCTGAAATGTCTTCCCCTGGTACTCCTGCCTTTGGAAAGGCTACTGACAGGGCCCAACCCCAGAGGGTACCATTCACAGTGCAGTCTACATAAAGGGCCCACTGAGGGTCCCTGGGGAGGTGCATTGGGGCAGCCCAGCCCTAGCACCTATTCTCCACTAAGCAGGAGGAACATGAAGCCTATCAGGTCTGTTCCCTGCTTAATCCCTTAAAGGCCTTACCATGAAAACAAAAAGAAAACCCAAAGTCTAAGGTCTAAACAGCCCTGCACAATCTGGGCCCAACTTGCAACCTCAACACCCTTCCATCACCCTCCTCTGCCCAAACCGGCCTTAATCAGTTCCTCAAACCCACAAAGCCCTTCCCCACCTTGATGTCTTCATGCAATTTGCTCCCTCTATCCAAGAATGTGCTTTCTCCACTGGTCACATGGCTGACATCTCATCTCTTGGGTCTCAGGTTCAGTCTCCTATTCAGAGATACAGTCTTGGGCCACACCTCCTTTTTTTCTCAGTTATCCTTTATCTCAGTCCCATGGTGATTGTCTTTATAGCACTTATCATAACTCATAGTTGTTTCATTTGTGGGTCTAGTTACTTATCTCCTCTCTATGTCTCTGTCTTTCTCCTCACCCAGCCCCATCTAGATAGAAAAATCTGTGTGGAGTAAAGAAGAAGTTTTGTTTTGTTCATCTAAGCACCATATCTGGCATAGAGTAGACAATAAAAAATTGTTGAGGGAATTAATTAATCATGGACCCAAAAAATGATTAAGAAGTCCAAACAAGTTTCCTAGGTCTGGACCTCCTAAGAGAACACATCTGGGAAATAAAGACAGGAACGCAATTACTACTGAGGAGATTGTCCAAGATTATGAAACATTTCCATGTGGCTAGAATTCAGAATCAGGCCTCTAGATTTAGAGAGGGAAACTGGGACCCTCAATGCCTGAGCAGCAAACCAGGAAGAAGGACCAAGGTAAAATTCCAATCATGCAAACTAAGGCTGGAGTAAATAAGACCTGGTGGATGGTGGATATTGAGACCTACTGGTAGAAAAATAGCAGAAGAGAATAAGAAAGCACAGCAATCTAGGGGACCACAGATCCCAGAGATAATCCTGGGAACACATGTCACAGTGGCCCCAAGTGAGGGTAAACTCTCTATAACAGGGATTGCATATGTCCCAGGATCGAGGAATTTGCTGAGATCTGCTCTTCCCACAATTTCCCTTTTATGTACAGAGCACCTTCCTCTATGTGCCAGGCCTTGTGGTAGATGTTGGCTTAAGAGAGTTGGGGAAATAGACAATGTCCAAGCTTAAAGTCTAACAGGAAAGCTAGACAATAAATGAGGAAGTTAGCAAAGCAAATTCAACTTTTTTTTTTTTTTTTGTCTTTTTGCCTTTTCTAGGGCCGCTCCCACAGCATATGGAGGTTCCCAGGCTAGGGATCTAATTGGAGCTGTAGCCACCAGCCTACACCAGAGCCACAGCAACGTGGGATCCAAGCCGCGCCTGTGACCTACACCACAGCTCCCGGCAATGCTGGATCCTTAACCCACTTAGCAAGGCCAGGGATTGAACCCACAATCTCATGGTTCCTAGTCGGATTTGTTAACCACTGTGCCGCAACGGGAACTCCAGCAAATTCAACTTTCGCGGGGCTGGAAGATTATGTAATTTGGGGGGAGTCCCCTTAAAAAAATACAAAATTACAAGTACAAAATTAGATACAAAAGTAAACACCTATGTACTTGTCAAACTCACAGAACTGTACACTGAAAAGATATGTAAACTAAAAAAATAAGTTCTAAAAACAAAAATAGTGAAAATCAGTGTCTGGCAGGGAAGCAAGCATTCAATAAATGTTATATTGCGTTACTATCTCCAAAGCAAAAAGTAAATGTATATTAAGGATGAGCAAAGAAATCACAACAAATTACAAATTTTTTTAAAAAACTGACAGAATACTGCAAACCACAAAATCCAGGAAAAAAAATTACAATATTTATATTTCTTTTCCCACATATCCTGGCCTCAAACTCTTTGATCGCTTCTTTGTATGAAGGCAATTTTTAAACTAATTTGCTATGGAGAGACTAGAAAAATAATTCAGTGTTTCTTCTAGGACAGTTGATTAAAATTTATTTTTTAATGAACTTCTTTTTTTTGCTTCTTTTTAGGGCCACACTTGTGGCATATGGAAGTTCCTGGGCTAGGGGTCGAATTGGAGCTGCAGCTGCCAGCCTATGCCACAGCTACAGCAACACCAGTTCTGAGCTGTGTCTGCAACCTACACTGCAGCTCAGAGCAAGGCCAGGGATTGAACCTGCACCCTCATAGATACTAGTCAGGTTCATAACCCACGGAGCCACAGTGGGAACTCCCATGAATTGTTTCTTTAAGCCTCACCATTTTTTTTATTGGTATGTTAAAGAAGTTTTGGAAAAAAAATTGTGCTCTGTTGGAAGACCTCTATACAATTGCTTTCATATGTGAGTTATAAGGTTTGGAAGACTCTTCTACAGAGGAGTTTTTAGCTGTGCACATTCAAACTTGGCTTTTCATGCATTGCCCATATAATTCTGGTGCCAGGTACTAAAGGTCACATTCCCAAAATGGATTTAATCCTGGCTCTGCATGGTCATGCCCTATCACCCCAGGAATTGGCACAGCAGGCAGAAGTATACCCCAAAGCCATTCTTATTATGGGACTGCTGGCAATAATTAAACCACATGCATAAGTAACTGCAAGCTACATAAATATATCTCATGAACTTTGAACTAAAATGCATCTCCAACTTAACTTCTACTTAGTTGCAGAAAACTGCCTGCAATTTCTCCTGTGCTACTCAGTGTGAGGGAAACACGATGGAGAAGACAAGTCACAGTGAAGCGAGACATGAGTCTTCATGGATTGAACTCAAAATATTTTACTTTCGCAAATTTTAACAAGACTCATCCAAGTAGGGGGGCCTGAAGCTTGAAGCTTCATTAGCTTTATGGTAGATAGATAGCAAGCACCAGGTCCTGTGGGAATGGTTACTCATGTTTTATATGTTCAGCACCCTTCTTCCCCTCTTTGGACAGAACACCTCTTCGCAGACAACAAAATATTCTTCTGTGTGATTTGGAGTGAACATGTGAACTAGACCTGTGCAACCCAAGTAAGGATAGCCCATCCCTCTGGTTACAAAAAGTGGTACAGGGATGGGCACTTAACATGAAAAAGGTCAATTAGCATCTTCTCTGAAGTTTGACACATGGATCTGGGAAAATGACGTACTTGCACCTCTCTGCCTACGAGCTATAAGGTTAATGTAAACTAGAACTTCAGAGGTACGAAATGCTAAAAACATGTTTTTTAAGGAAGGAAGGGGGAAAGAAAGGAAAGAGGGAGGAAGGAGGAGTTCCCGTCGTGGCGCAGTGGTTAACGAATCCGACTAGGAACCATGAGGTTGCGGGTTCGGTCCCTGCCCTTGCTCAGTGGGTTAACGATCCGGCGTTGCCGTGAGCTGTGGTGTAGGTTGCAGACGCGGCTCGGATCCCGCGTTGCTGTGGCTCTGGCGTAGGCCGGTGGCTACAGCTCCGATTCAACCCCTAGCCTGGGAACCTCCATATGCCGCGGGAGCGGCCCAAGAAATAGCAACAACAACAACAACAAAGACAAAAAAAAAAAAAAAAAAAAAAAAAAAAGAGGGAGGAAGGAAAGAAAAAAGAATAAAAAGAGGAGAAGGAAGAGGCAGTAGCAGCAGCAAATGTAAGGAAAGATGAAAGACAGACCAACTGCATGACGGAACTTCAGCTCCTATACCCACCATGGTTCTATCCATGAATTCTGCATGGTCAATTACGTGACCCAGGAAATTCTCTTTATGCCTGAACAAGTTCAATTTGAGTATCTGCCCCTTACAAGGGAAAGGATTCTGAACAGTTCAGAGAGTGTGCTGCAGAGGGACTTAACCTAGCCCATGGAGTCAGGAGGGAGCTCCCTGAGAAAGTGGCCTTTAAGCTGAGACTAGGAGGGATAGTAGGTAATAATCTATAAATCATTTTAACCTTTGAGTAACCTAAAGTTACCTGGATGCCTTCAGAGTAGAAGATCCTATAGATATGAGATCTCTGCTCCTTTTGAGATGAAGAAAGCCTGTAATAGTTCTTCTCCTCCATACATAAAGACTGTACAGGGAATTTGCACTAGATCTGAGAAGCAGGAGAGAACATTTCTACCCTCCAAACCAGGTGTATGGTTCAACATGGTGTTTAAGCTTACCGGAGGCTCCAGCCTCCATCCTCCATCACCAGGAAGTCTTGGTCCTGAAGCTGATAGCAGACTGTGCTCCAATGCAAAGAACAGCACAAAGGATCATGAATTGATTCATTTGCATTAATCTTTGACAAAGGAGGGGAGAATAAAAAATGGGGAAAAGACGGTCTTTCTAGCAAGTGGTGCTGGGAAAACTGGACAGCTGCATGTAAAGCAATGAAATTAAAACACACCCTCACACTATGCACAAAAATAAACTCAAAATGGCTTAAAAACTTAAACATAAGATAAGACACCATAAAATTCTTAGAAGAGAACATAGGCAAAACATTCTCTGACATCAACTTTGCAAATGTTTTCTTAGGGAAGTCTCCCAAAGCAAAAGAAAGAAAAGCAAAAATTAAGGAATGGGCCCTAATCACACTTAAAAGCTTTTGCACAGCAAAGGAAACCATAAGACAAACAAAAAGACAACCTACGGAACAGGAGAAAATAGTTTCAAATGATGCAATGGAAAAGGGCTTAATCTCTAAAATATACAATTTATACTGCTCAAGAGCAAAAAAACCAACAACCCAACAGAAAAATGGGCAGAAGACCTGAAGAGACATTTCTCCAAGGAAGATATACATATGGCCAGCAGGCACATGAAAAAATGCTCAACATCACTAATTATTAGAGAAATGCAAATCAAAACTACCATGAGATACCACCTCACACCAGTCGGAACGGCCATCATTAACAAGTCCACAAACAACAAATGCTGGAGAGGGTGTGGAGAAAAGGGAACCTTCCTGCACTGTTGGTGAGAATGTAAATTGGACAACCACTATGGAAAACAGTATGGAGGTAAAACTAAATATAGAACTACCATATGACCCAGCAGTCCTGCTCTTGGGCATACATCTGGACAAACTTTCCTTGAAGAAGATACATGCACCCGTATGTTCACTGCAGCACTATTCACAATAGCCAAGACATGGAATAACATAAATGTCCACTGACAGATGACTGGATTAGGAAGATGTGGTATATACACACAGTGGAATACTACTCAGCCATAAAAAGGAACAAAATTTGCAGCAACATGGATGGAACTAGAGACTCCCATACTAAGTGAGGTAAGTCAGAAAGAGAAAGTCAAATGCCATATGATATCATTTACATCTGGAATCTAATACAAGGAACAAATGAACGTTTCTATGGAAAAGAAACAAACTCATGGACTTGGAGAACAGACTTGTGTTTGCCAAGGGGGAGAGGGAGGGTGTGGGATGGACTGGGAATTTGGGGTTGATAGATGCAAACTGTTGCATTTGGAGTGGACAAGCGAGATCCTGCTGTATAGCACAGGGAACTATTTCTAGTCACTTGTGATAGAACATGATGGAGGATGATGTGAGAAAAAGAATGTACATATATATGTATATGTGTGTGCATATATATACATATACACAAAAGAATATATATGTGTTTATATATACGTATGACTGTGTTACTTTGCTGTACAGCAGAAATTGACAGAATGTAAATCAACTATAACAGAAAAAATAAAAAAACCTAAAAAAATTTATTTCTGTGGCCCTTTCCATAGAAATAAAAATGATGTATACTTTACAATATAGGAATTCTCACTGTGGTCTAACAGGTTAAGGATCTGGTGTTGTCTCTGTGGCAGCTCAGGTTTGCCTCGTGCAGTGAGCTAAGGATTCGGTGTTGCTATAGCTGTGGAGTAGGTAACAGCTGCTGCTCAGATTTGATCCCTGGCCCAGGAACTTCCACATGCCATAAGTGTGGGCAATAAATAAATAAATAAATAACCTTATATATAGCTCTTGTATATAATTTATGTATAGGTTTTGCATATAAAATTTTCCCGCACAAAAAAAGCCAAGAATTTCACTTTGTAGTTATTTTTCCCATGACATGATTTGAATTTCTTATCTCCATTGTATTGATGAGAAAATGAAGGTGCAAAGAACAAAACTGAACATATGAGGAAGTTCAATATGAGAGAGAGGTTATCTGTCCTGGCATGGGAATCATTCAGAACCTGGCATAATTCTTGGTCACCATCACACTTAACAATTTTATATTTTTTTAAAATAAATTTCCAAAGTGGAGAACTGCTTATGGCTCAACACAACAAGCAGAGTATCCCTAATCCTCCCCCACCTGATTCCTTCCAAGAGGTGTTGGAAGAGGGAACATGCCAAAGAAGTACATTCGGTAATGATTTAATTGAGAGAGAAGAAAATTTGAAGACATGATAAAGGAACATCATGTCTTTTGGCAACAAAGGGACAATTAGAAACTGCAGGCTTTAAAAATTATAAGAAAGTCATGGTCTAAATATGAAAGTAATTGGAGTTCCCGCTGTGACTCAGAGGGTTACAAATTTGACTAGTATTCATGAGGATGTAGGTTCGCTCCCTGGCCTCGCCCAGTGGGTTAAGGACCTGGCATTGTTGCAAGCTGCAGGGTAGCTCACAGATGTGGCTCAGATCTGGCTTTGCTGTAGCTGTGGTGTAGGCTGGCAGCTGAAGCTCCAATTTGACCCCTAGCCTGGGAATTTCCATATGCCACAGGTGTGGCTCTAAAAAGAAAAAAGAAAAGAAAGAAAGAAAGAAGGAAGGAAGGAAGGAAAGAAAGAAAGGAAAGAGAGAGAGAGAGGGAGGGAGGGAGGAAGGAAGGAAGGAAAGAGGAAAGATTGATTAAATGTGGACCGATTTTAAACAACTGTTATAAGAATATAAAAATCTTTTAATCTTGATGCTTTGTCACTCTTCTTTGAATGACCCAAGGGCTATGACTTCAGAAAGGTAGGGAAAAAATGTAGCCCTAGCTTAATCCTTGGTCCAGGTGTGAATATTCATTACATCATTGTAATAACAAGAATGTTGGTTTGTGTTTAGCTTCTAGTGTCACCCTACTGGCAAAGAACTTGAGTGTGTTTGAAGAACAGAATGCAACTGTTAACCAGCTTGGCTGTATGAAAATAACAGATTAGCAGTCATAGAAGGGGAGATAGAAGGGTAAGTTGAGACAGAAGGAAAAAAATGAAAGGAAACACTGATGACCTCATCTTACAAAAAATGAAGGAAAATAACCTTGATGAAATGAGAAACGGGAGGATAAAGAGTTCCTGTTGTGATGCAGTGGAAACGAATCCCATGAGGATTCGGTTTCGATCCCTGGCCTCGCTCAGTGGGTCAGGGATCTGGTGTTGCCATGAGCTAAGGTGTATGTCACAGATGCGACTCAGATCCTGCGTTGCTGTGGCTGTGGCGTAGGTAGCTTGGCAGCTGTAGCTCTGATTCGACCTCTAGCCTGGGAACTTTCATATGCCATGGGTGCAGCCCTGAAAAAAAAAAAGCTAAGAAATGGGAGGATAGAGAATAGCACTGAAACTATAGTATACAAGCTTCAAAGGTAATTTTTAAGGCACTACAAGAGAATGTACTAACTACTGGGGGAGTTGCCTTCGTGGCTCAGTGGAAATGAATCTGACTAATGTTCATAAGGACACAGGTTCGATCCCTGGCCTCAGTCAGTGGGTTAAGAATCTGGTGCTACCATGAGCTGTGGTGTAGGTTGCAGACACAGCTTGGAGACTGCATTGCTGTGGCTATAGTATAGGCCGGCAGCTACAGCTCCGATTCAACCCCTAGCCTGGGACCCTCCATATGCCATGGGTGCAGCTGTAAAAAAACACCCCCCCCAAAAAAAAAGAAAAAGAAAATGTACCAACTATCAGGAGGAGAAAGAAGGAAGGGAGAGTGTTTATGAACCTGAGCTAAACCCTCATCTTCCATGGAAAAGAAGAAATAAAAATTGCCTGCAGTGGATACACCAAAACAGAGATGGAAGTATATTATTTAGAGTTCTGGTGGCAACAAACAGAAAGAATTTTTTGGAGAGAAGGCTGCAGGTCGAGGGAAAGCCTGCTGCTTTTTGTCAATAAGTGCTTCTGTGTTACATGACTCGTTACTATGTGTGTCTATTCCTTTGATTAACATTTAAAATTTTTAATAGATAAACTTCTGGAAATGGATTCTTTGAATCAATGACAACATTATGACAGTATCTTTTGATGGTGTTTAAAAAAAAAAGAATGGACCTGATTTAATAGGGCCCCGGGGGGCAATGGTATCCCCCATAATTCAATTCTGTAAACATTTATTGAGTTTACAGATGGATTCTCTGTGACAGGACTTCTGTTTAGCCATGGGGAGGATGAAAAGATGAATCAGACATGGTTTCTGCCTCCAGGAGCTTATAGGAAAGTAAGAGAAAAAAACATGAACATACAAGATAAGTTAGAATGTACAAAGGGCATATAGTTCCAGTAAAACACAGTGGGGATGGGGGAGAGAAGGAAGGGCTGGCTGTGGGATTTAATATGAGGCAACAAGGAAGTTAGCTAATGCGGTCTGTGCCCCACTCACACTCCCTCGGCTCTCTCCATCCCAGGGTATACTGAGAGCATACCAGTGAAAACACCTGTAATTCCTCTCATAAAGGCAAAGCGGATCTAAGACAGAAATACCGCTCTCCTGAGGGACCCTGGACCACAGCATCTCATGAGCATTGGTAGGTTAATAGAGAAATTCCCTGACCACAGGATTATGGTCCCTTTAAATAAAGTACCTCCTGAGTTGAGGCTTTGAAGCATCAGTAAAATATGGGCATGCAAAGAGCACTGCGAAACAGAGAGAGTGGAAGAAGCAGAGACAGGGAAGGTAAACACAGATTTGTTTCTCTATGGCATTTCCCACGCCCCGAATTTCTCTCCTGAAGGGATTCATCTGCCACTCTTAAAATTACTGGATTCTTGGCATTCCCCTTGTGGCGCAGCGAAAGCAAATCTGCCTAGTATCCATGAGGATGCTGGGTGTTCAAGCCCTGGCCTCCATCCAGGTTGGGGAATCTGGTAGGGGAATCCAGCGTTGCCATGAGCCGTGGTGTAGGTCGCAGATTCGGCTCAGATCTGGTGTTGCTGTGGTTGTGGCACAGGCTGGCAGCTGTAGCTCTGATTCAACTCCTAGCCTGGGAACTTCCATATACGGTGGGTGTGGTCATAAAAAGCAAAAAAAAAAAAAAAACAACAAAAAAACCAAAAATTACTTGTTTCTTGTCTGTCTTCTTCAGTTGGGTAAGCCCATGAAACTAAGAATTAAATTATGCAGTAACAGCATCTCTCCTAAGACCCCACATCTAGATGTTCGACAAGCTAATGAATGAGAAATCACAGCGAGGAGAGAGGAGGGACAGGAGGGTAACCTCGTGCACAAGCCTACTCGTTGCCACCTCCCAACCTGTGGAAAGGGCGACTGGCATCTCATGAGAGGCTCCCTCCCCTGTGACCTCATTTCTCCACGTACCACCCTTCTCTCCCCTCCCCCCACTCCTGTTTACACTTGCTTTCCACCCATCTTTTCAACTTCTCTGGCTTCTCTGCGCTCACTATGACCTGGACTCAGATTTTCCTATTTGATCACAAAATATTGAGTGCTTATCGCCTACCAGGCATGCAGACATTATTTCCGTCCTCCCTGAACTTACCTTCTCCTGCGGTAAGCAGATAATCATGCTCAAAAAAAATATTACAGACTGTCTTTGAGGCATAGGAAGGAAATGGAAACGATGCTATGAGGTAGACTAATAGCCGCTCTAAATTAGTCCTGTGTTGGGGGCTAGGGGAGGGTTATAAAAGACTTTTCGGGGGGAAAGTGACATTTAAGCCGGGCTCTAGAAGAAAAATAGCAGTTAGTCAGGTAAAGGGGGGAATGTTTGAGAGATAGGCTGGAGAACTTGGGCCAAATCATTAAATCATTCAGAGCCTTACAGACCATATTAAGTTTTGCTGTAGTAATAAATATCAGTGGCTTACAACAGCCATCTATTTCCAAGTCATGTTATATGTCCATTGTGGGTCTTGTCTTCATGTTGCCTTCATGCCTGATGGATCAGCCTTTATCTGGGCCAATGCCAGTCTTATAAAAAAAAAAAAGGGAAAAGAGAGAAAGATGTGTATATCTTAAGCCTTCTGCTTAGAAGTGTGTGGGGTAAGAACGCATGACGTGAGATTTCCATCTTAACAAAGACTTTCGTGCACAATAGAGTATTACTGACTATGGGACCATGCTATACAGCTGATCTCTAGAACCAATCCATTGTGCATTTAAGAAAAATGAGAATCAGGAGTTCCCGTCATGGCTCAGTGGTTAACGAATCTGACTAGGAACCATGAGGTTGCAGGTTCGATCCCTGGCCTTGCTCAGTGGGTGAAGGATCCGGCGTTGCCCGTGAGCTGTGATGTAGGTTGCAGACGCGGCTCGGATCCCGCGTTGTTCTGGCTCTGGTGTAGGCCAGCAGCTGTGGCTCCGATTCAACCCCTAGCCTGGGAACCTCCATATGCTGCGAGAGCAGCCCAAGCAAAATGGCAAAAAAAAAAAAAAAAAGAAGAATCAAACTTGTACAGCTGGAATGGATAAGCAGTGGGGTCCTAACTGCACAGTACAGGGAACTATGTCCAATCTCTTAGGTTAGAACACGATGTAAGATAGCATAAAAAAAAAAAAAGAATGGATATATATGTATGACGGGGTTACTTTGCTATACAGCAGAAATTGAAGGAACATTGTAAATCAACTACACTTGAATAAAAAAAAATTTTTTTTAATTCTTTTTGAGGAGTTCCCATTGTGGCGCAGCAGAAACGAATCCTGCTAGGAACCATGAGGTTGTGGGTTCGATCCCCAGCCTTGATCAGTGGGTTAAGGATCTGGCGTTCCTGGGAGCTGTGGTATAGGTCACAGACACGGCTCGGATCTAGCTCCGTTTGGACCACTAGCCTGGGAATATCCATATCCCACGGGTGCAGCCCTAAAAAGCCAAAAAAAAAAAATTCTTTTTGAGGACTCCAAGAACAGAACACACTCCAGACCCCATCACCTGTCCTACTAGCTGTTTACAGAAGATGCCATGCTGTCCTCACCTCCAGGCTGTACCTGGCATGCACTCACTGTGCCACCCACCTGCACCCCATGTTACCTGGATCTCCTGTACCTATCCTCAGGTCTCAACTCAGACATCACCTTTTCCTAGAAGTTTCTCCTAAAACGCTCTCATCTCTTCTGTTCCCAATTAAGTTCTCTGTGCCTCAGTTTCCTCAACTATAGAGTGTGAGTATTAGAAAACATCATGAAAATTAAATGAGTTAACATCTGTAAACACTTAGCTAGCATAGAGCAAGCACCTTATAAGCATTTATTCAAAGAGTGAATATTTAGGAGCTCCCTGGTGGACTAGGGTGGTTAAGGACTTGGCATTGTCACCACTCTGGCTCAGGTTACTGCTGCGGCTTGGGTTTGATCCTTGGCCTAGAAACTTGCACATACCATGTGCATGGCCAAATAAGTAAATAAATAAATAAAACAAAGATTGAATACTTACTTTTTTTTTTTTTGTCTTTTTGCCTTTTTCTAGGGCTGCTTCTGCAGCACATGGAGGTTCCCAGGCCAGGGGTCCAATCGGAGCTGTAGCCACCGGCCTACGCCAGAGCCACATCAACGCAGGATCTGAGCCGCATCTGCAACCTACACTACAGTTCACGGCAACACCGGATCCTTCACCCACTGAGCAAGGCCAGGGATCGAACGTGCAATCTCATGGTTCCTAGTCAGATTCGCCAACCACTGAGCCACGATGGGAACTCCATGAATACTTACTTGTTGAAATCACTCATCAGACAACTATTACACTGTATTGAGATTGCTTGTTTGTCCTGCTCTCTGGACTAGTGGTTAAAAAGTTCTGATCCTTAAACCATATCCAGACCAATCAAGTCAGTATCTTCAAGGATGGTGCCAGGCATAAGAGTTCTTGATCCATACACAGGTGAAGCTCTTGTGCAGCCTGGTGTAGCCACCTGAAAACCACACCTCTAAGACCACTGAGTCTCATCCTTAGCTGCCAGGTAAATTATCTGAAGAGTTTTTTAAAAGTACTGAAAACACCCAGGCCCCCCTCCAGACCTCACTCAGAACTTCTGGAGATGGATTCAGACATCAGCATTATTGGACATGACCCTCGTACACAGTAAGATACAAGAATCATGCTTTAAATCAGGGGCTGGACAATGATGGTTCCTGGGCTGGACGACAGCATGGCATCTGTTGATGCAAAGAAAGTTTTATGGGGTCACCGTCACCCTTCTTCAGTTCCATATGTCTGCAGCTGTTTCCAGGTGCTTGTGAACAAATAAGAAAAAAAGAGTGTTGCTTACCATCTGGTTCTACAAGAGTTAAGTCATAACCCATGGCAGTCGCCCACCAACACTGCAACCTGGGAGGAACTGGGGATGAAAACCAGAATGAGGCACTCTGTGTTTTGGATAAACAGGCCCTTAGAGTGTTAGAAGCTTAGCTCAGGAAGAATTTCAGTGACCCAGGTTCTTGCCTCTGCCCATATACAGAAAAAACCCATCAACCTGAGATGTCCGTTCTTTGTAATTAGCAGTCATCTTTTACCAAGAGGTATGCTTGATTGCATGTATTTCCTAGCTTAAAACAAACAAACAAAAAATTGTATATAAACTAGCTTCTCTCCTTTTTCAGAGCAGCTCCTCAGAGCTGTCTCCCAGGCTATAGTCCTCAATAAGACCCTTCATCAAACTTAAATTCACAGCTCTTGTGTTTTTCTTTAAGTCTACTCTATGAGGGCATAATTGAGTAGCGGTGACAGAAACTGCATGGCTCAGAAATCCAAAAGAGTTGCCCAAGACCCCTGGTTTCAGCATTGCATCCATATCACAAAACTTGGTGTGTGGCAAGCCCTGGAAAAATTATTTGCCCATGTTATTCTCTCTCTCCCTCCCCTCTTCCTCTCTCTCTTTCCCTCTCTCTCTCTCTTCCTCTCTTCCCTCCTCTCTTTTTCCGTCTCCCTCTATCTCCTCTTTCTCTCTCCCTCTCTCTTCCTTTCTCTCCCATCCTCTCTCTTTCCCCCTATCTTCCTTTCTCTCTTCCCCTCTCTCCCCTCCTCTCTTTTTTCTCTCCCTCTTCCTTTCTCCCTCTCTCTCTTCCTCTCTCTCCCATCCTCTCTCTCTCTCTTCCTCTTTCTCTCTCTCCCATCCTCTCTTTTCCCCTCTCTCTCTTCCTCTCTCATTCCCTCTCTATCTTCCTCTTCCTCTCTACCCCTTCCTCGATCTCTTTTTCCCTCTCCCTCTCTCTTCCTATCTGTCTCTCCCCCTTCGCTTTCTCTCTCTCTCAATCTCTCTTTCCTATAAACTAACTGCCAAGGTTCCTTTTTGACCCTAGCTTTCAGATTCAATAGAATGGATTCAGCAAGTCTTGGAGACAACACCCTTCACAGAATATTCCACTAGCTCCAGGACACTTCATCAAAACAGGGCTCATTTTACTTTTCCACCAGTAAATGGCTGCAAACAAAGATTGCTCTCTGCTTCTCCACTAAGCAAGGGTCCTCTGGGAGACTTGACATTCTGCATTTAATTACCAGTAACAGAGTTAGATTATTTCCCCTGGGTGTAACCCTGTCTCAGCTGGGGAAAGTCACTCACACCAGCAGAAGATGGGGCATGGGTCCTGCTACCACGGCTGTCCACCCCTACTGTCAAATAAAATAAAAGGAATTTTATTCTGTTTTCTTCTCCCTTCCACCATGTCATGTTCTCAAATTAAAAAAAAAAAAAAAAAAGTTTCAGTGCATTTAGCTCCAGATCACCTCAAAAGCATGAATCCTTTTCCCAGCCTGTGGATAGATAATCAAGGAAACAGTTGCAAATTTAAGACAAGGGATTTTATCTACTTCAGTCTTTCCAGACTTTGTCAGGAATGTGAAACCACGGTGAACCTGGGAGGGAACACAGAGCAGAGCCTCTGGGCTACTGGGAAAGAAATGGGTGGGAAATATGAGTTATAATCTTCTGAGGACCCATCCTCTGCTTGGAGGTTCAAACAGCCTCTTTCACAACAGGGTGTAATTTTATTTCTATTCATCCCCCTCAGCTGCTGGGGAGATCCCAGACCCAGCTCCTGGGCTGCTTAGGAAACTGGTTCACTCCGGCTCCTTAGGAAACTCAGTCCTTATGCAGTGTAATTTGGTTTCTGCAAAAATAGGACTGGGAGTCCGCATTGTGGCTCAGTGGAAATGAATCTGACTAGCATCCATGAGGACGCAGGTTTGAATCCTGGCCTCACTGACTGGGTTAAGGATCCAGCATTGCCGTGAGCGGTGGTGTAGGTCGCAGATGTGGCTGGGATCTGGTGTTGCTGTGGCTGTGGCAAAGGCCAGCAGCTGCAGCTCTGATTTGACCCCTAGTCTGGGAACCTTCATATGCCCTAAGAAGACAAAGAAAAAAAAAAAATAGGACTAATTTCCTCATCTCTTGTCTGTTTTCCCAAAAGCAGTACTCTGAAGGGGAAATGGGCTGGAGAACTGGGTGATGCTGTTGCAGTCCATCAGACCCAATCCCTTATCTTGAGGTTTTATCACTCAAGGATCATAGAATTTTAAGGCCATTGCTCATTTTCCAAAGGAGCACAGTGAGAGGAAGTCACTTATGGGACTGCATTTCCAACAGCCCAGGTGACATCTCCCCTTGTCCGGCTAAGCTAGCATATCTAGAAAGCACTTATTTCATTTATTTAAGATTTTTATTTTTTCTATTATAGTTGATTTACAAAGTTCTGTCAGTTTCTGCTGTACAGCAAAGTGACCCAGTCATGTGTGTGTGTGTGTTTGTGTGTGTGTATGTGTGTGTGTGTGTATATATATATATATACACACACACACACATTCGTTTTCTCACATTATCCTCCATCATGTTCCATCACAAGTGATTAGATATAGTGAATGCCCCGTGCTATACAGCAGGATCTCACTGCTTATCCAGTCCAAACGCAATAGTTTGCATCTACTAACCCCAAACACCCAGTCCATCCTACTCCCTCTCCCTCCCTGTTGGTAACCCCAAGTCTGTTCTCCAAGTCCATGAGTTTGTTTCTTTTCTGTAGATAGGTTCATTTGTGCCATATATTAGATTCCAGATATAAGTGATATCATAGTATTTGTCTTTGAAAGCACGGATTTAAAACACAGAACAAAACCACAGATTTCAAAACCAATATTCCGGTGACCGTAGGTAAAACCACTGAGAGAAGGGAAGAATGGGGAGGGTGAGAATAGCACATACACAGGACGGAATGAAATAGATGATTAATGAGAACCTACTCTATAGCACAGTATACTCTATATTTTGTAAAAACCTACATGGGAAAAAAGAATGGATATATATGTACGTGTATGACGGATTCACTTTACTGTGCAACTGAAACTAACACAACATTGTAAATCAACTATACTCCAATCAAATTAAATTTTTAAAAAAATCCGGCATGTCTAGAAAGAACTCTCGGTTCCTCCCCTTTGTCCCCAAACTCCCTCCTCCCCGTGTAAAATCAGTGCCCACTTCCCGTGTAAAATCAGTGCCCACTTGCCTCGTGGCTCAGGCCACAGCCTGAGGATCACCATCCTTGGTTCCTTTCTTTCACGGAGACCCCACATCCCATCCATCAGCAGCCTGATCACCTCCACCTCCCAAATCCTTCCATGTCTCTCCACCTCGACCACTGTTCCCCCAAACCAAGCCCCCATCTCCGTTCACCTGGAAGACCTATGGCTACTCTTACAAAAAATTTCAAAACAAAAATTGCCATAAGGTGAGTGCAGAAAAAAGAGAACGAGCCGGGTGTTCAGGCAAAGAGAAGAAAATTTATTCAAGGGAAAGGAGAGGGTGACTGACCCTTGAAAAAGAGCTGGCCCCTCACCCTTCTGGAGGGACCTTCTTATACCCTGTGGATGAAAAATTGGATTCCCTGAGGCAGGGGTTGCTTAGTTTATCTTCCGCCTGCCGCTGGATTCTGATGGCCATGTCGTCGTGAGAAAGTCGGAGGGGTCCCACAGTAGGGTGGTCTCATGATCTTGAGAAAGCCAGAAGTGTGTGCTGTCCCATGGTAGGGGGCGGGTCTCATCGTCTTGGGAAAGTAAGCATCAGCGGCAAAATCAGGATGTCACTTGAGCAAGGCAGTCACTTGGGCCACCTGGGTCATGGGTCACTGTGCCGTCATATGTTATTTGCTAGGTCAGCACAATGAGCTATCTTAACAATGAGCCCCCATGTAGCCCCTAACAATTGCTTCTTCTGCTTCTACCCTTGGTCTTCTACAAAGTATTTTCCATTCAGCCTTCATGGTCATCTTCTGAAATGTAAATTCCATAAAGACGGTCCGATGCTTCAAGTCAACGGTTGGATCCTCCTTCACTTACAATAAAATCCAATCTCTCTTCCTAGTCTTTAGTGTTGAGAGTCTGTGAGTAGAGATTAGGGTTGCTCAACCTTGACGCTTTGGACACTTTGGGATGGATAATTCTTTTGGTGGGCACTGTTCTGTACATTGTAAGAGGTTTAGCAGCATCCATGGCCTCTACCCACTAGGTGCCAATAGCATATCCCCAGTCACAAGTGGTGACCCTGTCTTTCAAGCCAAGTTCTCCAAACTCATCTAAAGCCATTGCCAACTTCGATGCCTTCCCTGCTCTGGCTCACTATGCTCTGTCCTGTGTTCAAGCTTGTTCCCAAATTTACATTTGCTGCTCCTCTGCCTGGAGGGTTCGTCTCCCAGATCTGTGCGTGGCTGGCTCCTTGCCATTATCCAGATCTCAATCCAAACCATCACCTCCTTAGAATGGTCTTCCCCAACCAGCCTGCCTAAAACAGCCTGCCCTCCACCCTTCACCCCAAATTCCCTATCTCCTGGACCAGTTGATTTCCCTCATATCACTTATTAGTATCTGGAATTATCATATCCATTTATTTGGTTTTTGGTTTGGGGGGTTTTTTGGGGGGGGTTTTTTTGGGTTTTTTTTTTTTGTCTTTTCTAGGGCCGCAGCTGCAGCATATGGAGCTTCCCAGGCTAGGGGTCTAATCAG
Organism: Sus scrofa; assembly: GCF_054392235.1. Classification (NCBI taxonomy): domain Eukaryota; kingdom Metazoa; phylum Chordata; class Mammalia; order Artiodactyla; family Suidae; genus Sus; species Sus scrofa. Next base: position 21,273,775 of record NC_139385.1, read on the forward strand.
AGCTATAGCCACCAGCCTACACCAGAGCCACAGCAATGCAGGATTCGAGACTCATCTGCGACCTACACCACAGCTCATGGCAATGCCGGATCCCTAACCCGCCGAGCAAGGCCGAGGATCAAACCTGCAACCTCACAGTTCCTAGTCGGATTCATTAACCCCTGAGCCACGACGGGAACTCCCTTTTTCTTTTTTCTCCATCCTTTTAGGGCCGCAGTTGCGGCATATGGAGATTCCCAGGCTACGGGTCCAATTGGAGCTGCAGCTGCCCACCTACACCACAGCCACAGCAACTCGGGATCCAAGCCAAGTCTGCAACCTACACCACAGCTCATAGCGACACCGGATCCTGAACCCACCGAGCAAGGCCAGGGATCGAACCTGCATCCTCATGGTTCCTAGTCATATTCGTTTCTGCTGAGTCATGACAGGAACTCCATTTATTTGTTTTCTCTGTGGTTCTGCCCTAGACTATCAGCCGTAAGAGACCTCTGTCCAGACTGCTCTCCTCTCGAAACCCCAATTCCCAGCTAGAGATTGCATATAGTAGACATTCAATAAGTAGTTATTAGGAGCTCCCATTGTGGCTCAGTGGAAATGAACTTGACTAGTATCCTTGAGGATGAGGGTTTGATCCCTGGCCTAACTCCATGGGTTAAAGGACCCAGCATTGCCATGAGCTATGGTGTAGGTCTCAGATGTGGCTCAAATCTGGCATTGCTGTGGCTGTGGTATGGGCCTGTGGCTAAAGCTCTGATTCACCCCTAGCTTGGGAACTTCCTTATGCAGCAGGTGTGGCCCTAAAAAGACAAAAATAAATAGTTATTAATTAGTGACTCAATGAATGGATAAATAAGATTAGAACTCATGTCTGCAAGGGCTTTATACAGGATTCCTCCCAAGGCCCCAACACAACTGGATTTCAAGAGAGAAATTATCTATCACAAGAAACTAGCACTGGTTAAGAATACAAATTTTCTGGCGTTCCCATTGTGGCTCAGCAGTAACGAACCCAACTAGCTAGCATCCATGAGGATGCAGGTTCAATCCCTGGCCTTGCTCAATGGTTAACAGTGGCTTAAGGATCCAGTGTCACCGTGAGCTCTAGTGTAGGTCACAGACATGGCTCAGATTTGTCGTGGCTGTGGCTGTGGTGTTGGCCAGCGCCTACAGGTCCGATTTGACCCCTAGCCTGTGAATTTCCGTATGCCATGGTATAGCCCTAAAAAGAATGAAAAAAAGAAAAAGAATACAGATTTCCTGAGTTCAAATGCCAGCTTTGCTTTCATCAGCTGTGTTAGTTGGGCAACTTGCTAAGCACTCCAACCCAGTTTTCTCATCCATAAAATGGGAATAATAATGGTCTCTTCCAGATAGGATTGTTGTAAGTATTTTTTTCTTAGTTTTTTATTTTTATGCTGCCAACCCACTGAGCAAGGCCAGGGATCAAATCCACACCCTTATGGATACTAGTTGGGTTTGTTTCCACTGAGCCACAATGGGAACTCCTCAAGTATTTTTTTTCAATAAGGTTTTTTTGTTTTGTTTTGTTTTGTTTCTTTTTTAACCCTCCCATGGCACGTGGAGTTCCCAGGGCCAGGGATCAGATCCAAGCCTCAGCTGCAACCTAATGCTGGATCCTTTAACCCACTGCAACGCGCCAGGGATCAAACCCTTGACCGCTGCTGCAGTCAGATTTTTAACCCATTGCGCCACAGTAGGAGCTCCAGATTGTTGCAAGTATTACGTGAGATAATAAACATAAAACACTCAGAGTAGTATTTTATTCTTTTTTTATAATGATTTTGATTTTTTTCATTATAGCTGGTTTACAGTGTTCTGTCAATTTTCGACTATACAGCAAAGTGACCCAGTCACACCTACATGTATACATTCTTTTTTCTCATATTATCATGCTCCATAATAAGCGACTAGGTATAGTTCCTAGTGCTATACAACAGGATCTTGTTGCTTATCCCTTCCAAAGGCAATAATTTGCATCTATTACCCCCAAATTCCCAGTCAATCTGGCTCCTTCCCCTCCCCCTCCCCCTTGGCAACCACAAGTCTATTCTCCATGTCCATGATTTTCTTTTCTGTGGACGTATTTTATTCTTAAATGTCAAAACTCTTGTGTGTTTGGTTTTGACTGTTTTTATTGTAGATGTTTTACCAGTCAAGAATTTTTCAGGGGAGGATGACAACCCCTGCAGGACACAAAATTCCAGGGCCTCCCCATCAATCTACCTTGGAAGAAGAAAAGCAGTCCCACAGAACTTTCTGTCAGGGACTTTTTCCCTAAAGCTATTTCCCTTCCGTTAAAATAAATCTGACTTTATCTTGGGCCCCTGCAGAGAACTACTTATGCCATAGTAACCTTTAATAGCCCAGAACCATATAATCACCACCTCTTAGCATTCTTTTCTCTGGGGTAAATAATTCTAATGCCTTGAATGCCTACGTGCTTTCCTCACTTTCTGATCTTTTTACAGTCATTGTTCTCAGTTTGGAAATAGATCCAAATGAAGAAAGAGGACAGCTGCTGTTGTCATAGCAACTGCAAAGGGACGGACAACCCAGTTCAGGGGAAATAAGAAAAGTTGAGTTGTTTTTGTTGGGGTTTTCCTTTTGTCTTTTTTCTTTCCGATGGAAAACATTCCATTGCTTTGAAAGGGCTGACATTGCCATTTTTGTGTATTGCCCCCCCCCATGCCCCCACCCCCACCCCCTGCCACCCTCAACGGAAAGGGAGAATTATCCAAGCACGATGGGAGAAAGTGCCTGATGACACCTCTTTGAAAAGCATCCTTCATTTTATCATCACGTTTAAGGTTGAGTTTTGTATTCCTCCAACATAGTATATAGCCTCCATCCCTCATTTCTCTCTTGCTTTGCATGATGGACCGCCGGGCACCTGCCTATTCTCCAACTAAACCAATAAATTCCTTAAGACCAGGGATGGCATTTGTTCTTTATATTTTTTAAAAAAACCCATTTTAATTAAACAAATAAAATAGCACTATACAACAAACTCAACAATCTATGGGCACACCCCCTTCATGCCACCACTAATTTCACAGTGCACACACACACACACACACACACACACACACATTTTGGTTAACATAAACAGAATTTTACATAGGCACACGGGCACTGTTCTCAAAGTTGCTTTTATTCACATCCTATGACACAAATCTTAATATTATGGTCCCTGCTTCTTTCGTTTTTGCTATCATTGGCCTCGTATAATTTTCCCTCATCCCTTATTCTCAGATTTTATACATATTTTTGCCTTGGTTTACCTCTCATAAATAACTTGTAAATAATGTTATTTTAACCAAGCTGAGTGGCAGTTTAATAGAATAATAAGAGCACAGCCTTAAGCATCAAAGTGCTTGGGTTTAAGCCTGGATTCTATACTTTAAGCAAAAGGCTAAATCTCTCTTAAGCTTCAGTTTTCTCATCTCTAAAGGGAGAGTAAAAACAGAACCTACCTTGCAGAGTTTTTCAGTGGCATTTAATAAAATTATCTATTTAAAGTGACTATGGAGTTCCCATTGCGGCTCAGAGGGTTAAGGACCCAGTATTGTCTCTGTGAGGATGTGGCTTTGATCCCTGGCCTCACTGTTGGTTAAGGATTTGGTGCTTGCTGCAAGCTGTGGCATAGGTCGAAGATGTGGCTCAGATCCAGTATTACTGTGGTTGTGGTGTAGGCCTCAGGTCCAGCTCCGATTGGACCCCTAGACTGGGAACTTCCATATGCAACAGGTGTGGCTATAAAAAGAAAAAAAATTTTTTTTAATTAAAAAAAAAAAAATAGTGCCTAGCCCAATGCCTAGAACATGGTTAATACTCACTAAATGGTAGCTGTAGGTTCTGCTCTTTTATAAAGAGAGTTTTTTTTTTTCCTGTGTCAGGCCAGGAATCGAACCCATGCCCCCAGCACTCCAGAGACGCCTCCGATCCTGTTGCACCATAGTAGGAATTCCAGCCATAGAGAGATGTAACTCATTCACATTTAATTTCAACACTAATACTTGAGTTTATCTTTGTTATCACATTTTATTTTTTTTATTTTTTATTTTTTATTTTTTTTTGTCTTTTTGCTATTTCTTGGGCCGCTCCTGCGGCATATGGAGGTTCCCAGGCTAGGGGTTGAATCGGAGCTGTAGCCACCGGCCTACGCCAGAGCCACAGCAACGCGGGATCCGAACCGCGTCTGCAACCTACACCACAGCTCACGGCAACGCCGGGTCCTTAACTCACTGAGCAAGGGCAGGGATCGAACCCGCAACCTCATGGTTCCTAGTCGGATTCGTTAACCACTGCGCCACGACGGGAACTCCCTTTTTTTTTTTTTTTTTTTGTCTTTTTTTTTGTTGTTGTTGTTGTTGCTATTTCTTGGGTCGCTCCCGCGGCATATGGAGGTTCCCAGGCTAGGGGTTGAATCGGAGCTGTAGCCACCGGCCTACGCCAGAGCCACAGCAACGCGGGATCCGAACCGCGTCTGCAACCTACACCACAGCTCACGGCAACGCCGGGTCCTTAACTCACTGAGCAAGGGCAGGGATCGAACCCGCAACCTCATGGTTCCTAGTCGGATTCGTTAACCACTGCGCCACGACGGGAACTCCCTTTTTTTTTTTTTTTTTTTTTGTCTTTTTTTTTGTTGTTGTTGTTGTTGCTATTTCTTGGGTCGCTCCCGCGGCATATGGAGGTTCCCAGGCTAGGGGTCCAATCGGAGCTGTAACCACTGGCCTACGCCAGAGCCACACACCTTTTTTTTTTTTTGTCATCACATTTTATATTTTCTATCGCTATGCTTTCTTTTTTCCTTTATTTTCTCTAACTTTTGTGGGATTGATGAAGTTTTTTGCTTCCATTTTTTCTAGGTGTTTTGGAACAGAGGTCTACATAAAATTGAGGGGTTCCCATTGTGGCTCAGCAATAATGAACCTGACTAGTATCCAGGAAGACACAGGATAAATCCATGGCCCCGCTCAATGGGTTAAGGATCCAGCGTTGCCATAAGCTGTGCATCTGTAGTCGCAGATGCGGCTCAGATCTGGAATTGCTGTGGCTGTGGTGGCCGGCAGCTGCAGCTCCGATTCAACCCCTAGCCTGGGAACATCCATATGCCATGGGTATGGCCCTAAAAAGACCAAAAAAAAAAAGAAAAAAATTATATATGCCCTTTATAAATTGAGGTGATTTTCTAAATTTATATTTTAGATAACTGTAAGAAGCAAGAGTTGTAAGAAATAATACAGAGACATCCCACGTAGGGAGTGCCTTCGTGGCTCAGCAGGCTGTGGCTCTGGTTACAGTTGTGGTACAGGTTCAGTCCCTAGCCTGGGAATTTCTGCATGACGCAGACACGGCCAAAAAATTTTTTTTCTAAAGAAATCTCATGTAATTTTGATTCAGTTTCCCCAATGACAGCATTTGGTAAAACCATAGGACAACTGGATATTGAAAATGACACCACCCATTCATCTTAAGATTCCCCCTTTTACTTATACTTCTGTGTGTGTGTGTGTGTGTGTGTGTGTGTGTGTGTGTGTATTTGGCCCTATAAAATCTTGTCAAATTTGAGTTTATATATCCACCACCGCAGTCAAGATACTGAACAGCTTCATCACCGCAAGGATTATTCCCTTTGTCTTTTTTATGAATCAAAATAATATGTTATGGGAGTTCACACTGGGGCACAGTGGAAACGACTCCAATGAGGAACCGTGAGGTTGCAAGTTCGATCCCTGGCCTTGCTCAGTGGGTTAAAAATCTGGCACTGTGAGCTGTGGTATAGGTCGCAGACGCAGCTCGGATCCTGCGTTGCTGTGGCTGTGACACAGGCCAGCAGCTGTAGCTCCAATGTGACCCCTAGCCTGAGAACCTCCATGTGCCGCGGGTGTGGCCCTAAATAATAATAATAATAATAATAATATTTCATGGTTTTAGATTTGAGTTTGTTTGTAGTTATGTGCCAGTTTTTTCCCCTTTTGCCTTTTTATAACCACCCCACCTCTCTCTCACCTTCTACTACTCTACCCTCTTCCCATCCCTAACCCCCAGTGATCACTAATTTGTCTGTTAAAGGAATGACCTGTGGTGTAGGTCTCAGATGCGGCTCGGATCCCTTGTTGCCGTGGCTCTGGTGTAGACCGGTGGCTACAGCTCCAATTGGACCCCTAGCCTGGAAACCTCCATATGCTGTGGGAGCGGCCCTAGAAACTGCAAAAAGACAAAAAAAAAAAAAAAGGAATGATAAGTTACGTAAGCCTTTTAGGATTGGCTGTTTTCATTTACCATAACTCCTTAGCATCCTCTAAGTTGTAGTGTATACTGAGAGTCTATTCCTTCTTATTGCCGGGGTGTGCTCCCGGGTCTGCTCTGCCAGCGTTCCGCAGATGTTCTGTGTGGCTCCTTCTACGTGTAGTTGCGGTTTTTCGATGTGTTTGTGGCTGAAGGCGAGAGCAACGTCTCTCTCCTCTGCTATCTTTTTTTTTTTTTTTTTTTTTTTTGGTCTTTTTGCCTTTTCTGGGGCCACTCCCGCAGCATATGGAGCTTCCTAGGCTAGGAGTCCAATCGGAGCTATAGCCACCGCCCTACACCACAGCCACAGCAACGTGGGATCCAAGCTGCGTCTGCAACCTACACAGCTCACGGCAACGCCCGATTCTGTATTCAGTTAATACCTTCACCCACTGAGCAAGGCCAGGGATCGAACCTGCAACCTTATGGTTCCTAGTCGGATTCGTTAACCACTGCGCCACAACGGGAACTCCTCCCTCTGCCATTCTGATCCTTCCCCTGTGTTCCAGGGTTTGGAACGCAAAGCGAACCACAGTTCGCTGACCCATCTACCTGTTGGGGGACATCTGGGCTGTTTTTAATCTAGCAAGTCAAGATTTAGAAGTGTGACCCTCAAATGCAGTGACGCAAAGGCCAACTGTTTACAATAGCAAAGAAATGAAAGAAACCCTGACTCCATCCACGGGGACCTGGCAAAACAAACTGCCTTCGTTCACCCAACGTACCTGTCTATGTCTGTGCCTAGGTAGAGAGAGTCCACATGTATAAATGAGTTATAGGAGGGTAAATATTGTGTTTCCTTAAGTGGTTTTTTAAGTATGATTGACAGCAAGGGGAGCAGAGAGAATGCTTTCATATTTCAGTTAATACCATTCTGTAAATTCTACATTCCTGTCCAATATTTATCTTTTTCATATGTACCTCCTTCATATATATATATATATATATATATATATTTACCTTTTTGCCTTTTTCTAGAGCTGCTCCTGCAGCATATGGAGGTTCCCAGACTAGGGGTCCAATCGGAGCTGTAGCCACCGACCTATAGCACAGGTCACGGCAGTGCCAGATCCTTAACCCACTAAGCAAGGGCAGGGATGGAACCCGCAACGTCATGGTTCCTAGTTGGAGTCGTTAACCACTGAGCCACAACCGGAACTCCCTCCTTCCTATGTTGATCGCTCTCATGTTGCATATCACCTGGGGGCAGGGGGTTAAAAGATCCAGCTTTTATGGGTTTTTTTTTTGTTTGTTTGGGGGTTGTTTGTTTTACAAACTAGAAATATAAACCTTTATTTCACGACTTTGTCATAATTCACTTTTTAATGAGAGGTGTACTGGGGACATAGTTTAAAATACTGAGAAAGCTAGATGCTGAGTGTCTTCTAGGCAGGAGCAACGATGGGGGCCACTCCAGGGCCAGTGCATTCCTGGGGCTTCGGCCAGCAAGGACCAGATGCACCAGTAGCTACAGCAGACACCCTGTGTTACTTCTGACTTTAATGATGACATTTCTAAAGATTCACTGAGATATATAGTATTTGCTGCATATTTACAGTAGACACACCTGATGTCTATTTCTAGTGTTTTGGATCATGAAAAGATGCTGCATTTTATCAAATGTCTTCCCAGTATCCATTGAATGATCTGCCCCTTTAATCTGTAAGTACAGTAAGTTACATTGGTAGTTACTTTGATTTCCAAACTTGAATTTCTCAGATAAATCTGACGTGATCCAAATGTACTGTTTTTTAATACACCACCAGATTCAATTACCTAGTATGTTTTTTAGAGTTTTTGCTTCTACATTCGTAAGTGAGATCAGCCTGTCATTGTATTTTCTTGTCTTGATATCAGGAGTAAACAAGCCGTATAAAATAAGATGGATGGCTCCCTATATTTTCTCTATGTTCTAAAATAGAGGGTGGCAGGGAGCTTGTCCCTGACATTAGGTAGAACTTGCCTCTGCAACTACAAAGGACGTGTGTCTAGGGTGACAGGGAGAGTGGGCAGAGTAGCTGGGCCTTGAACTACCATTTCTATATTTTTGTGAGTGTTTCTGTGGGTTTTCTGGGGCCCTTTTTTGAGAATTTATATTTTCCTTGACATTTTTGGCCATTTAATCTAGCTTTTCAAATGGATTTGGATAAAGTAATATAGTCGAATCATATCATCCACACATTTAGTATATGTGAATTCAACTATACATGCTCCATTAATTTTTTTTTTTTTACCTTTTTAACAAAAATAAAACAGAGGGACCCTGACAGTTTAAATCACATAGACAATTCTTCCAGCTATTCTAAATAAAGAGACTAGGCGGTCCCACTGTGGTGCAGGGGAAACAAACCCGATTAGGATCCATGAGGATGCGGGTTCAATCCTTGGCCTTGCTTAGTGGGTTAAGGATCCAGCGTCACTGTGAGCTGTGCTTGTAGGTCACAGACGTGGCTCAGATCTGTTGTGGCTGTGTCTGGCGTGTAGCCCGGCAGCTGTGGCTCTGATTCGACCCCTAGCCTGGGAACTTCTGTATGCCACAGGTGTGGCCTTAAAAAGTAGAAAAAGAGAGAGAGAAAATAAATAAATAAATAGATAAACAAATAGGCCATGCCTCACCTGAGCAAGGTGTGAATCTGCTGGGCCTCTAGAAGTCTGTTTCTACATTTGAGCATCTCCCCACGCCAAGCGTGATTCCACAGTTTAAAGGTGTTTTTCATGTAAGTTGGCCACTAATCAAAAAAGTAGCGATGGGATTCAAAGCCGAAGAACATTAGGTTTTTGCAAAAGCATTATCTGGCTCCAACTGAGCACAATTTACAAAGGAATGCCAATGGCAATTTTCATTATATGTAGTTATTGCCTCACCATCTGACTTCAGCAAAGCTGCTATATAAAGTGATCTCCTGATTTGAAAAATCTCCTCTGTATCCACCCGGTATCTCCTTCATCATTCCTAATACCATGTGAGCCCACTCTCCTGGCCTTGATCGTACTTGCAGAAAGTGTGTGTGTGTGTGTGTGTGTGTGTGTGTGTGTCTTTTGAAGAATCCAGCTTTGGGTTTTACTGGTCATCTGAACTGTTGTTTTGTTTTTTTTTTTTTTCCTGTTTCATTTGTTTCTGCTTTTACTTTTATTAACTTGATCCATCTGTTTTATTGGGATTTATTTTGGTTTTGTTTTCTTGCCCACTGCTGCTTGGAGTGTAGTTTGAGATTTCAAAGGAAAATACAGCAGTACTTAAAAAAAACAAAAACAAAAACAAAAAAAAACCCCACAGTACATCCTTTCTGACTCAGCAATTTCACATCTTGGAATGTATCCCAGAGAAGGTTTCACACATTTGTCCAAAGATGCTATATAAAAATTTCCTTTTCATGCTATTTTTTATAAAAAAAAAAGAAGAAACTAAAATTACATCCATATGATTATGACTTACTAAAAGATGCTATCCTGAAGCTATGGAATAGTATATAGCAGATAAAAAAGAGAAGTGGAGCTTTGTAGATGCTGCTTTATTATTTTTCTCTAAATAGCTATCCAGTTGTCTTTAAATCTTTCATTGAATAATATGACTTTTCTCCATCACTTGGTTATGGTATCCCCGGGATATACTAAACCCTCATCTGTTCTTGGATCCACAATTTCTTTACTTTATTCAACGCCATTGAGCTATCAATCTATTTTTCCGTCTATACTCTGCTGTTATAAATCTTCTTGCTTTATAATGTATTTTAATACATGATGGAACAGGTTATTTCTCATTACACTTCTTTTAGAGAATGGTCCTGGTAATTGCTGCAAGTTCCAAGAAAAAAACACTATTGAAATTTTGATTGAAGTTGCATTGAATTTATAGATGTCTTTAGTGAAAATTGACATCTTTACAATTTTGAGTCTTCCTATCCAAGTGCAAGGTTTGACACTCCATTGATTCAAATTTCTTTTATGGCCCTCCATAGAGGTTTATAGTTTTATTCATATGGATTCTTCACATTGCTTGTTAAGTTTATCCCTAGGTGTTTTATGAGTATTGTCTCACAAGTATACAGAACCTGGTAAATCCAAAACTAAACTTTTAATCGACCTCCTCAAATATGTTTCTTTACCGAGTGCATTTGGGGCATGTGTATTGACCCGGTGCAATTGTCAGGCATCTGAGTCTTACCTGAGCCCTCCCTCAAACTCACATCCCATTCCTGACCAAGCCTAATCATTATATTTCTAAAATAGATCTCAAACCCTTTATACTTCCCTTTATACTGTCACTTTCCTTGTCCAAGCCAAGCCACCATCTTAACTTATTTCAATAGCTTCATACCTACTCTCTTCAAATCTTCCTCTTTCTTCCGAGCCATTCTTTATATGGTAGCATTTTTTAACAGTAAACTGACCGTGTCACTCTCCTGCTTAAAAATCTCCAGTGGCTTGGCTTTGCACTTCCATGCCATTCAACATCTTTAGCAAGGCCAACAAGGCCCTAAATGATCTGGCCCCCTATCTAGCTCTTCAGACAGTGCACCACATCTCCAGGAAACCACACCTCCAGTTCTTCAGATTATTGACAGTGGTTGACTATATTATTGTTTCTTACCCTTACTTTGTTCATGTAATAGAATTATACATCTTTGTCTCATTGTATTGGACTTGGCCACATGATTTGCTTGGGCAAATGGAATATAAGTAAATGATGCAAATAGGGGCCTTTTTAAATGTGCTGACATGGTTTGGCTTGTCCTCCTGCCATGTGGCAGGAAAAATAACACTCTGACTAGCTGCTGGTCCCAGACTGAGGGACAAGTACAGCAGATCTGAACCCACCCCTTACACTAAAATTGCTTTGCCCTAAGCAACTTGAACTCTTCAGCAGAACAATAGATGTTTACTCTTTTAAGCCACTAAGATTTTGGGATTGTTTGTTACACCACAATAATTCACTAATGGGCAAAGTTCCTTCCAACATCACAGACTTTGCTTAATGTATGTATTGTCTAGACTGTAAGTTTCATGATGGATAAATATGTTTCTATTTATGTATTTCTGTATCAATACTCGTTATGTGGTAGTAGCTAAATAAATATTCATGAAATAATTATTAGTGGTATTATAAATACTATCTTTAATTCCGTAAAACTTTGTAACATTGTTATAAGTATATACTTAGCTTTATCTGATCTGTCACCAATCATTTGACTGAACCCCCCCATTGTTCTTCATCACTTTCCAGTTGATTCTTTTGGGTTGTCTATAACTAAAACCATGTCATGTGGTGGTAGTCTTTAAAACCATGGTTCCAGTAAACCACACCTCCCAGAATTCACACCCTTGTGCAGTTTCTTGCCCTTGATTCTGGGAAGGGCCTGTGACTTGCTTTTCATCAGCAGACAACAGAGGAAGTGACACTGTGCCTAAGCTTCAAGGAAGCCTAGAAGGTTCCACTTTTGTGGTTTGGGGAGCCCAGATCTACCTTGTAAGAAGTCGGGTTCCCCTGCTGGAAAGACCATAGGGAAAGGTCAGGGAGAGAGAGAGAGGGAGACAGGAGAGAAAGAGAGGGACAACCCCAACTGGCAGACCCATGAGCAAATAAATGGTTGTTGTCTTAGGCCACTGAGTCTTGGGGTAGTTTGTTACACATCAATGGCCCATTGAAACATCTGTAAATAACAACTTTGCGTCCTCAGTTAAAATTGCTGTGCTACTTTATACTCTTATCTAAATATATTGGCTAGTTCTTTAATTCCATTTGTGACCATCCCCAAAAATAATAATAGACTATATTATCTCTTAAACATAATAAATCATAGTATTGGCTTAGGAAAGTAAAATTAGTGAAAAAAAGGCATCGAACTATTAATATTGGTTATTTCAAGTGTGCAGAATCATGGAGGGAGAGGCTTTTGATTTTCATTACATTTTCTGTCACGTTTAAATTTTATACCACAATATGCATTACATGCCTCATTTTATTCCTCACTTCAGTAGAAACTTTTTAACATTTTACTATTAAGCAAACACTGGGGGTTTTTTGGGCAATAGATACAAATGTGTGTCAATTTTCACGTATTTTGTCATGTTAAGTACATATCCCCTTACTGTTACATAACCAAATATTTAAAAATCAGCATTGGATTTTGAAATTTATTAAATATCCGGTTTTGCATTTATCAAAATTAAATAATTTTTCTCCTTTGATCTGTTAATAGGATAAATTATATAACCTAATATTAAATCACCCACACATGACTGATTGTCCTGTTGAAAGAAAAATCCTCTTAATAAAGTAGGGGATCTATGCCACAGGAGAATTCCCTGAGGAAGGATGGGGGCTTGGGAGAGAAGTAGATCAGTGTCCCCAAGTCCCTTTCAACTGGCCCAAAAGACAAGTAGTCCACATGCCCAGAATGTAAGCACTTTCTGCACTCCTTAAAGGAGAACTCCCTCTGCATCAAACGCCTTGTAATCACAATCCACATTCACTGCCCCAGTGGTTTTCAGTTGTGCTAAAGAAACCACACTAATCAAGCCAGATAACCAAAGAGTTCAGGCAAACACACCGTGAAATAGAGGTAAGAGGCTGAATAAGCAGAGGAACTAACCCCAAATTAAGTGGAGCTAATACAAGAATCAGAAGAGGAGTTCCCATCCTGGCTCAGGGGTAATGAGCCCGACTAGTATCTATGAGGATGCAGGTTCAGTCCCTGACTTTTCTCAGTGGGTTCAAGATCCAGCATTGCCATGAGCTGTGGTGCAGGTTGCAGACACACCTCAGATCTGGTGTGGCTGTGGCTATGGTGTAGGCCTGCAGTTGCAGCTCCAATTTGACCCCTAGTGTGACAACTTCCACAGGCCACAGGTGCGGCCCTAAAAAATAAAAAATAAAAAATAAATCAGAAGAAAACTCTAAAATAAGTATAATTAACACACTGAGAGATTGTTGAGTAGATATCATATTCTTAAATCAAAATTAGACTGCCAACAATAAAAATAAGCAGAGTTCTTGACATTTAAATCATGGATACTACGTTAAAAACCTGAATAGTGGGACAAACACATATGAAGACTAATTTGGGGACCTGGAAAAATCAAAAGAGTTTATTCTCTGGAATGTTGTGCTAAAGAAAAAGCAAGACTTTTTCTACCTTGTCACTGTCTCCATCCTTCCAGGGTGGCTCTGAAAAACTTGGAGATAATTTGTTGAGTGGACCCAAAGCATGCCCTAGGAAGATAGAGGGTGTCTTTTTACTTCCAAAAATCTTTAAATGGAATTTAAAATTAAAGTTAAATAAACAATAAAAATCAGTTATTTATGGATTAAATAAATAATAAAATTAAAATGAAAGTTAAAAAATACAAATAAAATATTTCAATGGAAGCTGAAATACCATATTGAAACTAACACCACTTATGACTTGAACCCAGTCAGAACCCAGATTGGGACCTGAACCCATGGTTTTTAAATTAGAATCACTCACCCGGTGTCTGGACTTAGAGGTTCAGGTTTTATGTCTCGGCACAGAAGGAATTCAGCAAGAGACAAAGGGATAGGCAAGAAATAGATTTATTAATATAAGATTCTTGTGAGAGATGCAAGCAGGCAGGCAAGAAGGCTCTGCCGTGAGGATTAGGTGGGCTACAGTTTTATAACCCAAGGGGAACGGGGGTGGGAAAAGACCTCCTCTTTCTCTTTCTTGTAGCAGTAGCTCTTCCCTTGTAACCTGTAAGAGAGTATTTGACCCTATGTGGTCAAGCTAGGACTGGCATGGTGCTTGTTTAAATCAGCAGAAAGGCGGTCCTTAAACTCCTGCCCTTGGTCTGAACTTCAATGCAGGCTTCACCTCATCTCCCACCCAATGGCCTGGGGCATATCTCTTTTTCCTCCACTAGTCAAGCAAGGCTGCCTGGTTCTGATGGCCTTGTGAGCAATTAACTTAAAAGTGATCTCCCAAAGTTCCCTAGGATTCCCTCTCTATCTGTGGTCCCTTACTGGGACTTCGACAACTACCCATGTATCCTACTCCATCCCTATCAATATGAGATAGATTTTCTAAAACAAGACTTTTCCATGGTTTGAGGTGACAGAAGAATTGAGGGACTAATAGTGACCAGGAAAATCGAGTGGCTTTCCTGGGATCTCTCTCGGGGCTCCAGGACAGATATGAAGAGTGGAAAACAAAAACAAAACTGGTGAACGCTTATCCCTGCATCCCTGCTGGTTCCACCAAATGGCTCTAGTTGGTTCTCAACTATAGAGTACATCAGAAAATCCAGAGAAGCTTATTAAAAATAGATCTGGAGGGCCCAAGCCCCAGGGGATCAGACTCGGGGAGGAGGGCAGGGGGAGATCTGGAGGGGGTCCAACCACCAGCATTTTAAACAACCTCCACCAAATGATTCTGATCAGGTTAACTGGCTCACGACATCTTAAATCATACACTTTGAACTCACAGCCCCACCTTTAACGGCTTTCCTCTGTGCCTCAATGGAAGCTTTTCATTTCCCCATCTCCATTTCCATAGCCCAAAATGCCACATCCTTAGCAAAGCTCTCCTGAATCCCATTCTGGGCTCCTATTTTCTTCCCTTACTTGAGACATTTGTACCCTCCCCCAAATTTTAACATTCTGGTTAAAAGCAGAGTCTGTGAATTAAAACAGAGTGGGGTTCAGGTCCCAGCTTTGCCACTTATTAGCTGTATGACCTTGACCAAATCATTTAAATGTCATGTGCCAAAGCAGCAGTCCTGAAGAAGAGAGTAGGGACCCAATCATTGGGAAGAGAACATCACATACAACAAAGCCAAAGGACCAGAGGTAAGAAATGAGGTTAGAGTTGCAGAAGAGGTTAAGAGTTCAAGCCGAGGACAAGAAAGAGAGAGGAAAGAAAATGTTGAGGTAAAGAAATCAGCAAACAGAAAGAAAGGAAGAAATCAACAGATTTGGGGGCAGAGCCTTTTCAGCTGGCTCCGGTGACTCACCTGACTCATATGACTGGACTCAGGAGGGCTGCTGTAAGCACTTCTTCCCTAATCCACTTTTGGTGACATCACATTGTGCTTGAAATCAGCCACAGCAGTATTTACACCAGGGAAATTGGCACATCCTGAAAATCAGAGTTTTTTTGTTTTGTTTTGTTTTTTTGCTTTTGAATGCCGCACCTACAGCATATGGAGGTTCCTAGGCTCGGAGTCAAATTGAAGCTACAGCTGCTGACCTGTGCCACAGCCACAGCAACACAGGACCTGAGTGGAGTCTGCAAACTACACCACAGCTCACAGCAACGCCAAATCCTTAACCCACTGAGCAGGGCCAGAAATCGAACCCACAACCTCATGGTTACTAGTTGGATTCATTTCCACTGCACCACAACAAGAACTCTGGAGCTTTACTTTTTTTAGCAAGGTGACTGTCTCACCTTTCCCAGAATGCCACTGAGTCTATCCCAGGTGATCGCAGTCGATCTTAAACATCAAAACTTCTGAATCGTGTTTTTTGGGGCAGGCAGGTTTACGTGCATGAGTAGAACAGGCTTGCTCAAGTGGCCGTGAGAAGAAAGACATGAATGAATGTACGAAGCACAAATACATGAATAAATTGTCCTGAAGAGCTTCCTAATGTAAACTCCTAAAGGAGAGGCTCTATAAGCAATTTTAGTAACTGTAGTTTTTCAGGTGGCAAATGAGAGAGGCATTCCCTCCGGGCTGCAGTCTAGAACTCAAGTATCATTATTCAATCACAGACAGCTCTTCATTAAGCTCAGTAAATAGACATGTCCAGGGAATTTGGCAAAGCCAATTTTTCTTTTTTTGCCTTTTCTAGGGCCGCACCGTGGCATACGGAGGTTCCCAGTCTAGGGGTCTCATGGGATCTGTAGCTACCGGCCTTCATCAGAGCCACAGCAATGAGGGATCCGAGCCACGTCTGTGACCTACACCACAGGTCACAGCAACGCCAGATCCCCAACCCACTGGGCAAGGCCAGGGATCGAACCCGCAACCTCATGGTTCCTAGTCGGATTCATTAGCCATGGAGCCACGACAGGAACTCTGGCAAAGCCAATTTTTGCAACATCCTTCCCCTTTCAGCAAAGAGAGTAAGAAAGTTATGATGGGAATTTCTCAGCTGAAAAAAACTCATGAATGAATGGATTGAACATTCCTGACAGGTGAAGGCTGTGATTGTTTCAGGATCAAAATATACAAACAGGAAACTGACACATCCCAGACCTCAACAGTCTCGTCTCTCCACCAAAACCACCTCAGTCAGCTCAGTCAAGGAATATGCTACTAACCTTAACATCTAGACAGGAAGTTATAGTAGGTATACAGTTAACTTAAGCTACGGTTGGATTGAAAATTAGTTGTGAGAGCTAATAACATACTTTCTGCCTCTTTACCTGATGTATAATCATGTAGTCAGTCCAGAAGTGTTGAAAAAAATGTAGACTGAAAAAGTTTGGGTATACACTTTAAGAAAAAAAAAAAAAAGCCAAGCGACCTGCATAGATTCTTCTTCTCATTTAGAACTTTCCAGATCCATATTTGGAGAAATCATTGTATAATCTGCTAAATATTTTTAGTGTATACTTTAGAAAGCCTGAGAAAATGTGAATGTGACCTTTAAGAATATCTATGATCAGAGCAACAAGGTGATAAAGCAGCTGCAGCTAGAGCCTGATTAATCTGCGATGCCTAGCACCCATAGGTGCTTGAAAAATACTTAGGATAAAGTTGAGTTAGATTAAGAAGAAAGCTGACAGGAGTTCCCACTGTGGCACTGACTGCAGAAGCTCAGGGTTCCAGTTGTTGCAGGGGCACAGGTTCAATCCCCAGCCTGGCACAGTGGGTTAAAGGATCTGGTGTTACCACAGCTCAGTGTAGGTCACAGCAGGGGAAGGAGGAAGAGGAGGAGGCTGCGGAGGGGGGAAGGGGAGGGAAGAGGAGAAGAGAGGAGGAGAGGAAGAAGAAAAGGTGACAGGAAGGTGCCTCTTATCCTTTTCCAGCTTATGCCAAGCTGCTCAAAAAGAAGTTTTGATTAGCAAGCAATCAGATATTCTCTTTCCTGGGAAGAAGGCTCAGAGAAGGCAAAATGAGCAGGATGCTGTGGGCAGTCATACTGATTGGGAAATTAAGGAACAAAATAATATCTTCTCACCAATAAATGAAAACAGGTTGTTAGAGGCTTCTTGTGAAATCAAAGACAGTCTCCTGTAAGGACCGCTGACTTTCGAGAAGCTCTGAGGCTCAAACCGCAAGAAGCTGAGTCCCCTTTGGATATGAATTCAGATTTTGAAATGTATCCTCCTCCTGAGTCCTAGGAGTACAATTAGGATTAAATTGAATTGGTTCCTGAACAGTTGAAATGCATAAAGAAAAATGCTGAGGGATAGCAAGGCATTCATTTTTCTTAAACTTTTGCTCTAATTCTTTGATATTTGTATTTATTGATTTTATTGAAGTATAGTTGACATAGGATATTGTATTAGTTTCCGATGTATACCATAGTAACTTGGTAGTTTTATAGATTATATATTGGCTATATTGCCTGCTCTGTACAATACATCCTTGTAATTTATCTATGTTACAAGGTATGGTACCCAGCAGTTGTACTCCTAATCGCCCTCACCCATTTTGCCCCACCCACACCCCCTCCTTTCTTGCAACCACTCATCCGCTCTCTGTTATTGGTGAGTCCACTTCTGCTTTGTTGTATTTCTTCATGTGTTTTATTCCTTAGATTTTACATATACGTGAACACATACAGTATTTTTTATATTTTTAATTGTTTCGATTCATCATCAGTTAATTAGGATTTACTTTATTTTAGAGCTTTTTTTATGTGTAATCAACTGGCTAAGGTTTGCAATAGATATCTAAGGGGACACCTGGGAGCCCTGGACCCACACCCTTTGCTGAGGACTGCCTTTGCCTTTCTGGACTTCATCCAGAGTGACTTTGCTTCGTACCCTGCTTCCCAGCCTAGCTGACTAGGTCGGCATGGACACTAGCTCAGGCTGAGAGAAATCACCTCCCCACCCCCACCCCCTCTCTAGGGAATTTTAACTTGGGATGCAAGAAATAGATTCTAGGGAGTGTGAGAAGATGTTTGAATGCTGGACATGTAACTTGGGAGTCTGAGGTCAACTAAGGGCTATAAGAGCAGACGGAGCCAGTCTTGTGAAAACATATGAAGCACACATGCTGACCAAAAAACAGAGGCGGAAATATGTGACCTGAGAACAAAGAAACAGCTTCCTGGGCTGCCGATGGCTTGATAGATTCAGCTTCAAGCTTCGCCAAGTTCTAATTGCTCTTGTATGAAAAATCCCAGCATCCTTTCCAGTAAAGATTTTTAGCTGAAGCCAGGTAAAAGTAAGTTTCTGTCACTTGCCACCATTAGAAGCAGAAGTGAAGTATTCTTTGACACAGTATTAGCTACACACCGCCCCCCAGAATCCTATGCTGTTAGGATACAAAACAGAGGTATGTACTGGGGTCAGACCGGCCTGGATCCCGGTCTCAGATCTGCCTCAATCCAGCCGTGTGACTTTGAGCACATGATACGAACTCCTTCTGCCTCCGTTTCCTGTTCAACAGCACTCCAAGGCCACCTCTTGGTATTTTTGTGAGGTACGTGCTGAGTGGGACCTCAGTACGCACTGGTTTCCTCCCATTAAAGTGAGTTTCTTCTGCTTAGGAAATGTGGCTGTCTAGCTTCTCAACTGATTTGATTATTTCTTTGAGACCTTGAGCTCTAAAAATAAAAAGCTTTAAAAGCACCCAGAGTATTTCATCCAGGGCCCATGTCAAAAGATGGAGCCAGGCCGCCTGACAGCACAGATCTGCTGGCTGGTCTTGCTGCAAGACAGAAGCAGTGGACGACAGAACGTGAAGGGACAGAATCGGGGGAGTGGAGGATCTTTCTAAGCCTTATCAAGTTTAATCCTTACAAACAATCATATTCCTATTTTACAGATGAGGAAGCTGCGTCCTGAGGATCTTAGAAACTTTCCCAGGTCCCATGGGTGACAATGGAGAAGGCCAGAACTGTCCCCAGGTCTGCCTGCCACAAAGCCCTGATCTGTGTGTTTTGTTTTTGTTTTTGTTTGCTTTTTAGGGCTGCACCCACCGCATATGAAAGTTCCCAGCTAGGGGTCGAATTGGAGCTTCAGCTGCTGGCCATAGCCACAGCCACAGCAACGTAGTATCCGAACTGCATCTATGACCTACACCACAGCTCACAGCAATGCCGGATCCCCAACCCACTGAGTGAGGCCAGGGATTGAACACGAATCATGGATACTAGTCAGATTCATTTCCACTGAGCCACGGTGGGAACTCCAAGGCCCTGATCTTAAAAGCTGCACCTACTTCTCCCACTGCCTGCAGCTGGATGTACTGCCCACCCTTGACCTTTGTAGCAATTCGGTTTCCCAGACTCCCTTTATGCCATTTTGATATGGTTCACTGTTCTTCCAGAAAGCAAGCCCATCAGGAAATGGGTTACTTCCCCTCATCCAGATATGAAATCCTGCCTAACTCTGGCTGCCTGGTTCGAGTCCCATCTCCATCCCTTCACCTCTCCATGGTCAGTGTCCTCCTCTGGAACAATGAGTTTTACTAACAGCATCAACCTCAGAAGGATGTTCCGAGCATGAAACAACGTAAGCCACGGGACGCACTTTGGGAAATGCCCAACCGATAGTGAACACTCAAAAAATGTTGGTTATTAAGCAGAACATCCACTTACCTGCCTTGCCCTGCCATGAGTGGCCTCCTTCACTCTTAATCAGATTTACCCCCTTACTCATACATTCACAAACATGTATTCATGACAGTGGTATCAGAGCACATACATCAACCTTTGGGGTCAGGAAGGAGATGACTCAGAAGTGAAGAAATAGGGAGGGGTAGTCTCAGGGAGAGAACAATGTAGGTTTTTAAAGGCTAGGATGCAGAAGGAGTTATGACACGTTCTAGAGAACAGGGAGCTCATTTTTAAGACATAAAGTCAGAGCACGTCATTCTTAGGATCAGAGCAATCAATGATTTTCCATCTCCCTGAGATCTGATAAAAGCCAAAGTAGTTACAATACATGGTCTACGAGACCCTTGAAGGTTTGCCTCAGCTCGCTCGCTCTCTCTCTTCCCCCCACATTTGCTCTCTCCAACCCACCACTAGTCTTCTCACTGATCCTTGAAATCACCCCAGGGCCCTTGCACTTACAGTCTTCTCCAGAAGATATTCACATGGCTTGCTCTCTCCGCTCCTTCAAGTCTGAATTCAAATGTCACCTTTTTGATGAGATATTTCCTGAGCACCCTCTTTTAAATTGCACCACCCTCCCCTCTCACTCCCCACTCCTTTCTTGCTCCATGTTTCTCCAGTGACCTTAACTGCCATCTGACAGCCTCCATCTGTCTCCCCAGTTAGAATGAAGCTCCAGGAGGTCCTGGATTCTGGTTCTGTTCACTGCTATATTCTCAGTACCAAGAAAGGACAGTGCCTGGCATTTGAGAAATGTTTATTGAATGAGTGAATGTGATTGGTCATAAAATGGCTAAAAGAAAGGAGAAGTTGTCAAGAGCCAGGTCACACGGAGGCCTGGGGGCTAAGATAAGAAGACAGAACCCAAGTCAAATCCTGTGAGGAACCATGAAGGATGTCGGCGGAGTAGGGTCTGATCAGAGTCATGCTGTAGAACCACCTCGCTGGTTGATGTGCAGAGTTGAGCCTCAGGGGAGGGAGTGCAGGGCAGGCATCAAGACCACTTCAGAGACTACAGCTGTGATGCCCTTGGGAAATCATGAAGGTCTAAAGGAGAACGTGACCACAGGGATGGAGCAAAAGGGACAGAGTGACAAGCATTTAAAGGAAGGATCTGTAAGGTCTAGGGACTGGTTAACAATAGCAAACACCTAAGAGGGGATGTGATGTCTTTTTTTAATGATTTTTATTTTTTCCATTATAGTTGGTTTACAGTGTTCTGTCAATTTCTACTGTACAGCAAAGTGACCCAGTCATACATCTATATTTTTCCGCACATTATCTTCCATCATGTTCCATCACAAGTGACTAGATATAGTTCCCAGTGCTATACAGCAGGATCTCATTGCTTATCCACTCCAAATGCAATAGTTGGCATCTATTAACCCCAGATTCCCAGTCCATCCCACTTCCTTCCACTTCCCCTCGGCATCCACAAGTCTATTCTCCAAGTCCATGAGTTTCTTTTCTGTGGAAGGTTTCATTTGTGCCTTATACTAGATTCCAGATATAAGTGATATCATATGGCTTTGTCTTTGTCTTTCTCCGACTTAGCTCACTTAGTATGGGAGTCTCTAGTTCCATCCATGTTGTTGCAAACGGCATTATTTTGTTCTTTTTTATGGCTGAGCAGTATTCCATTGTGTATATATATCACGTCTTAATCCATTCATCTGTCGACAGCCATCTAGGTTGTTCCCATGTCTTGGCTATTGTGACTAGTGCTGCAATGAACATATGGGTGCCTGTCTTTTTCAAGGAACATTTTGTCTAGATATATGCCCGAGAGTGGGATTGCTTGGTCATATGGTAGTCCTATATTTAGTTTTCTGAGGTACCTCCACACTGTTTTCCATAGTGGTTGTACCAATTTACATTCCCACCAACAGTGTAGGAGGGTTTCCTTTTCTCCACACCCTCTCCAACATTTGTTGTTTGTTGATTGTTAATGATGGCCATTCCGACAGGTGTGAGGTGGTACCTCATAGTAGTTTTGATTTTCATTTCTCTAATAATTAGTGATGTTGAGCATTTTTGTTGGCCATCTGTCTATCTTCTTTGGAGAAATGTCTCTTCAGGTCTTCTGCCCATTTTTCAACTGGGTTGTTGGGTTTTTTGTGTTTTTTGTTTTTGCTGTTGAGCTGTATAAATTGTTTGTATATTTTTAGAGATTAAGCTCTTGTCAATTGCATCATTTGAAACTATTTTCTCCCATTCCAAAGTTTTTTTTTTTTTTATGGTTTCCTTTGCTGTGCAAAAGATGTGATATCTTAAATGATGCCTTGGTTTCTTTCTTTCTTTCTTTTTTTTAGGCCTCACCCACAGCATATGGAAGTTCCCAGGATAGGGGTCGAATTGGATCTGAGCCATGTCTGTGACCCACACCACAGCTCACGGCAACACTGGATCCTTAACCCACTGAGCATGGCCAGGAATCAAACCCACATCCTCACAGATACTAGTCAGGTTTGTTACTGCTGAGCTACAATGGGAACTCTGACTCCGTGGTTTCTGTTAGGGAATATGGGGTGGCCTTTGGGGAAGGAGTGAACTTGATGTTGCATATATTGGATTTTAACTGCCAGTGAAGATGCCCATGACTAGACATAGAAATTTGATATTCAGTGAAGATCTGAGTCAGTCCAAGAATCTAATCACATAAATGGCAATTGCAGGAGCCCCAGCTGAAATGGAGAGAGAGGAAGGAAAGAAGGGAAGAAAGAAAATAGGGAAAGGAGGAAGTGCTATTGGCTTACATATCTGTAAAGTCAAGGGGTAACTACTACAGCTTCAAACACAAATGGATCCAAGGGCCCATGTGATGTTACTGGTCAGTTTCCTCTCCTACCATCTCTTGACTCTGGTGTCTCGGGTGCTGGCTGCTTATCAAGCAAGTTGACCCTTCGTAGAAACAAGATGTCTGCCATCAGTTTCAGGTTTATGTTTTATTTTCCCAACAACCTTAACAGAAAGAAGATGTCTCTTTTCCAATACCTCTGACAAAAGGAGTGATCACAAGTGATGGGACGAGCTTGGGCCATGTGCCATCTCTAACCTAACACTACAGCGAGAGGGAAGAGAATCCCTATTTGCCACCCCTTGTCACATGCAACCTAAAATGCAATCGAATGAGAAGTAAGAGGAGCTCCCTGGTGGCACAGTGGGTTAAGGATCTGGTGTGGTTCATGCTGTGGCTCAGGCCACTGCTGTGGTGCAAGTTCGATCCCTGGCCTGGGAACTTCCACATGCCACAGGTATGGCCAAAACGGAAAAAAAGTGAAGTAGGAGAAATAAGTGATTCCCCAAGGAAAATATTCCAGAAAGAGGAAAAGATGCTGGGTAGAAAGAATAGCAGATGTCTCAGGGGAAACAGCCTAGGAGAAACACTCCTTAGGGGCTTCTCTTCCCTAGAAGGCCTCTTTGAAGGTTGATCTAAGGGTGCTGATGGTCCTTATAGTTCAAGGAGTCAAAAAAGATTTTTTGTAAGAAACGTTAAGTCGAGAGGATAAATGCTGACTGAGGACATATCTGCCACCTATGAAAGCATGTAGCTCCGATCGCTCTGTTTCACCCTCCTCCTTCTACTCCAGTAGCCAACAAGTTGACTTTGATACCCAGCGTTCCCCAGTCTCCAGTATCACTTTGATCTCTGCTGTTTTATTTGGTAGAATGGTTGAGAAGGATAAAAAGGAAATTAAGGGTTCCTGTTGTGGCTCAGTGGGTTCAGGACCCAACATCGTCTTTATGAGGATGCAGGTTCAATCCCTGACCTCGCTCAGTGGGTAAAGGACCCAACATTGCTACAAGCTGCAGCGTAGTCTGCAGATGTGGCTTGGATCCTGCATTGCTGTGGCTGTGGCACAGGCTGTGGAACTGCAGCTCTAATTCAACCCCTAGCCTGAGAACTTCCATATGCCACGGGTGCGGCCCTAAAAAGAAAAAAAAAGGAAATGAGTTCAGCAATTCTTGAGACTGAAGCAAGTATGGAAACAGAGCACACTTCTGAAGCTTGTATTTGTGCTTCTATGCAGAGTCCCCTGCCCCTGCCCCTAGAGTTTCATAATGGACGTGATTCACCCTCAGGTCATACGTCTTTAAAAAAAGACAGAAATAGTTATGCTACATGCAGGGGAGAAAGAATGATAGGAACTACAAGATCCCCTGTTTTATGTGGCAGGGAAAAAGGGGCTGGGTTGGGAAAAAGAAGTTGTGAGGTGGACCCAGCTCAGGTACCAGCCCAGGGACCAGCATCAGTAGTTAGTTTAGTAAAGTAGGCTGCACAGATCACAGGATGGGTCTGAGATGAGAGAGGTAAAGTCCTATCTAATGATCAGGATACCAAGGTGAATAGGAAACCTAAAGACATGGCAGAAATCAACATGGGTTCCAGGCTCCACAATCTAGAGGTTTGAATAGTAGTGCTACAGCCAGGTGGAGAGAGTGTGAGAGCAAGTCCTTCCGGGTAATTCACACACAAAGACAACAGAAATTAACCAGGAGAGAATGCACAATGAAAGCTGAGTAGGTACATAGTTGTCCAAATGGATTCATTTAGATATTACATGGAGTAACATCCCAAGGTCATGATGCTTGGACACTGCTCCATAAATCTTAAGATGTAGACTTTTCAGTTCAACATCTGATATCAACCAATAATATGTTCAAAAGTCTTCTTAAGTCACACTCTACCGGGGCCAACTTTATAGCCTGGTGTTAAAATAGTGTTTTTCAATGAACACTTTGTTAGACTGGTTTCTTCACTTATGACCTGTCAACAAAGTGGGTTGCTGTCTCCTAAAGTATGGGTCCAGCTTTTCTAAGGCCCACACCTTGGCTGGGCATCCCTTGAGAAAAGGTTTCTCTTTTGATGGATATTTTTCTGCAGAAACAGGTCATCAATTCTTTCTGTCTGTGTTCCTGTCATGCCTGAAGCATTTATGCCTTACTTAAGCCTTTCATTATAATCAGCTGCCCTTAGCTTGCTATTCCCTGCAAGGGCTTTGCCTCACTCACATAAACATTGGAACAATTGCCCTTTTATCTGTGGATCAAGTTATCTTTGGGGTGCCCTATGTAAATGAGCACACTCCAAAATGCTAATTTATAATGAGCCAAAAGCTGACTGACAGAGTAATAATACTACTACTATGAGTGGACTATTGAGAAGGCCAAACGAACGGACCAAGAAAGAACATGGCTGGGAAAAAGAAGGCAGCTGACCAAACCATGGACAGAGAAGAAAAGGGAGAAAGAGAAACACAGGCAAGCAATGAGTGCCAATGGGGCGGGTGGTATTGGGCTGGAAGGGAAAAGGGAAAAAGACTAATTTCTTTGTTACTGTCATGACAGCTGTGTAACAGAGAACCACAGAAGACTTGGAAGTCTCCAGGAAAAACAAGTGAATGTGATCGAGGAGTTGATAGGCTTAAGCACTTGAAAATAATATGGATATGAGAAAGGCAAATGGCACAAATAAAAAGAAAAACCTGCTGAGTCTCCAGGAAACTCAAAAAAAAAAAGAAGGCAATAAGGACATTTTTTTCAAGAACAGAAGTATAATCATTGTACACGTTTTGGCTCTTTGGTGAACAATATCTGTCATTGTTCACCAACACTGATACAGTTTATCCTTGAACAACGCAAGTTTGAACCTCATGGGTCCACTTATACGCTGATTGCGTTCAATAAATACATCCTACAGTTCTACATGATCCGCACTTGGTTGAATCATGGATACACAAGGACAACTATAAAGTGATACGTGGATTCTTGACTATGTGGTGGTCGGCACCCCTAACGGCTGCCTTATTCAAGGTTCAATTCCATAAACAATGACATCATTATATTAGAAGGATGAGAGTGCAGTAGAGCTAAATATGCAACCATAATTTCAGGATGTAAATAGATAAAATCTCAAGCGGATACCTCAAGCAGTGCAAAAAGTAGCCTATCGTTTGGAAAACAACTCAAACGAGGTAAAAATGGCTGCCTCCAGAGACCAGGAAAGGAGAGACTGTTGTTTCTCACTACAAGCTCTCCATGCAATCTAGTTATTTTTAGTTAGCACGGGACTTAGAGTCAGGAAGTTTTACCAAGCATCTGCCTTCTGCTAAGTGTTATACGCACATTATTTCACATAAACGTCACAAAAACAACAAACGCTTCTCTATTGCTCACTGCCAGATAGGAAGTGCTTTACATTTATCACCTCATTCCGTCTCTGCAACAACTTGATGAAGTGGTTAATCATAAGTCTGCCTGTTTCACAGAAGAGGAAATTGAGGTACAGAGGAAACATTGTCTGAGGTCACAGAGCTGAGAGTGTTTGTGCTGGAATCTGAGCCTAGGAAAGCTAGCCTATAATCTCTGCCTTTTGCCTGCTTTCTAACAAAGCTGTAGCGTAGATTTATTATCTCAAATTCCAGAGATGAGAAAACATGGGGAGAGACAAAGCCATTTTCTAAGATCACGTAGATAGTATGCAGGATCTGTGTGACTATGGGTTAGATTAACACCCAAGCTCTCCTTCACCATGGCATCATGCAAATTTGTGTTTAAAAACGTGAACTACTATGTCCCGGTCTCTTGGGATGGAACATCATGGAAGATGGTATGAGAAAAAGAATGTGTATATATGTATGATTGGGTCACTATTCTGTACAGAAGGCAGTGACACAACACTGTAAATCAACTACACTCCAATAAAAAAAAAATGGGGCGGGGGAGGATGGACTAGTTGTGAACCAGGAAGGGACATCCATTCTCATCACTGTATTTAACATAGTTCTGGAAGTACAATAAAGTGAGAAAGGAAAAGAAAAGAAAAGAAAGAGCATACTGATTTTAAAAAAGAGAGAAATAAAGTGCACCATATTTGCAGATGACATGCTATTCTACACAGAAATTCCAAGGAATCTACAAAATACAAACAGAACAAATGAGTTCAGCAAAGTGCTGGGATATAAGATAAACATACAAAATCAACTGCATTTCTATACATTAACACTAAACACATGGACACAAAAATTAAAAATACCATTTCCAATTGCTAAAATAGATGAAATGGTTAGGTGTAAGTCTGACAAAATGCACACAAGAAGTATGTGCCAAACATTACGAGATCACACATCTAACTAAACAGATGCACCATGTTCATGAATTAGAAGACTGTACTAAAGACGTCAACTCTCCCCAAATTGATATATAAGTTTAATATCATTCCTGTTTAGTCTTTTGTGTTGTATGTTTTGCTAAATCTGGCAAGAGAACCATGGTCCCTGCCCTCACAGAGTTTGTAATCTAATCAGTTGAAGGAGGGGGAAAAAAGTCATCAAGCAAGACAATAACAAATGAAATAAAGAATATGGGAGATTGGCCGTAAATAAGGATAATCAGCAAGGTGATATTTGACGTGCTGAGACATGAAGAGTAAGGAGTCTATAAAAACTGATGCAAGAATGATCCAAGCAAAAAAAATAGCAAAGGGCTCTGATGTGGGGAGATGGGTTTGAACGTGTTCCGGGAATGAGAAAAAGTCCAGTGCAGCTGAAGCAAAATGAGTGAGATGGGAGAACGGACAGAAGAGAGTCTGGAGAGAGATGCGGGACCCTGAAAAGGCAGAACAATGTGTGTTATCCTTGGGAAACCATTGAGGGGAGATGAAATGACCTGACTTCATTTCAGATTGGATAGTCTCTCTGGCCACTCTGTAGACAGTGCTCAGGAGAGGAGCAAGGATGAAGACGGGAGCAGGGGGTTGGGGTGAATCACTGCATGAAGTAATCCAGGAAAGAGATAATGGTGGTGACTTTAACTCAGACAGTGGCAAGATAAAAGGGAGGTCTGGGTGAATTTTGGAGGTAGGGTCGCCAGCATCTACTGATGGATTGAAAAAAAAAATGATAAGGAAAAGGGATGGGATCGAAGGCAACTCCCAGGTCTTTGGCTTGAGCAGCAGGAAGAAAAATGATGCTATTTGCTAAAATGATGAAGATTATGGGAGAAATGTATAAACAGAGGAGAGGAGTTGAGAAATCAAGCTTTCGGGGCTGGACATGTTAAAATTCCTAGGGCAATCAAGTGAAAATGCCAAGTAGATTCAGTGGAGCCAGAAGAGAGGTCTTGGATAGAGGCTGAAAGGGCATCTCTTCAGCATTTAGATCAGTCATTCTTGACCCTAGCTGCTCGATAAATTACCTAAAAGGCTTTTATTTTTTATTATAATTGATTTACAATATTCTGCCAGTTTCTGCTGCACAGCAAAGTGTCCCTGTTGTACACATACATACATTCTTTTTCTCACATTATCCTTCATTCTGATCCATCACCAGTGATTGGATAGAGTTCCCTGGGCTACACAGCAGGATCCCATTGCCCATCCACTCTAAATACAACAGTTTTCATCTACTAACCCCAAAACTCCCAATCTATCCCACCCCCTCCCCTAACCCCCCTGGGAAACACAAGTCTGTTCTCCATGTCCATGATCTGTTTCTGTTTTGTAGGTAGATCATTTGTGCCACATTTTAGACTCCACATATAAGTAATATCATGTGGTGTCTGTGTTTCTCTTTCTGACTTACTTCACTCAGTATTAGAGTCTCCAGTTCCATCCTTGTTGCTGCAAATGGCATTATTTTGCCCCTTTTTATGGCTGAGTAGTATTCCATTGTGTATATATACACCACATCTTAATCCATTCATCAATCAATGGGCATTTAGGTTGTTTCCATGTCTTGGCTATTGTGAATAGCACTGCGATGAACATACAGGTACATGTATCTTTTTCAATGAAAACTCTTTCTGGATATATACCCAGGAGTGGAATTTCTGGGTCATATGGTAGTCCTATATTTAGTTTTCTGAGGTATTCCACACTGTTTTCTATAGTGGTTGTACCAATTTACATTCCCACCAACAGTGTAAGAGGGTACCCTTTTTTCCAAACCTTCTCCAGCGTTTTTTATTTGTTGACTTTTTAATGATGGCCTCTTTAACTGGTGTGAGGTAGTACCTCATTGTTGTTTTGATTTGCATTTCTCTAATAATTAGTGATGTTGAGCATTTTTTCATGTGCCTCCTGGCCATCTTGCTTGTCTTCTTTGGAGAAATGTCTATTTAGGTCTTCTGCCCATTTTCCAATTGGGTTGTTTGTTTTTGTGTTGTTGAGTTGTATGAGTTGTTTGCATATTTTGAAGAAAGCAAATGACTCATCTGACAAAGGTTTAATCTCCTAAAGGGCTTTTTAAATGTGCTGCTGCCAAGACCCTACCATGAAATCAATTAAATCAGAAGCACTGGAGGTGGAACCCAGGCATTAGACCTTCTAATGAACACTTATGTTTAGAGACTGGGGAACGGAGAGGGAACCAGCCAAAGGAAACTAGTAAGTGGCCAGTGACGTAGGAAGCAGCCCAGGAGATATGGCTTAGGAAGCTGAGTGTGGATGATTCCAAAAAGGAGATAAAATACTACCTCACAGGGATGTTATGAGAATTTGATGAATGATAACATGCAAAAGCACTTTATAAATTGATAATTGATGAACAAAGGATAGATGGGGGTATTATCATCATCTAAGGGGAACAATTATTCTCCTTCTGGTACAACAGCTCTGTGCAACAGAGGAAGGATATTTCCACCAAACCTGACCCTTGGAGAAACGCTGGCAGGGGAGGTCCAGCCCTAGCACTTCTTACACATATAAGATGTAAGCAAAAATCCTACAGTTACAAGGGTTAAACCAATTTACACCCATTATGCTTCGCTCAATGCTTAGCACATCATCATCATAGTGATAATAATAATAATAATAATAATTGTTATTATTATTATTGAAGCTAACACATAGTACTTTCTATTTTCCAGGCAAAGTTCTAAATGCTCTACATATATTTCTTCAGTTAGCATTCAGAAACTTTAGCTATTGATTTTGTTGCTGTTGTTATTATTAACTCCAAAGGATATGATTTCCTGAGTGGGCACTAGGGGGAGCTATACAGATGGGTTTGGCATTCCAGAACCTTTGTAATGTGGAGGTTAGCAACGGCCTCAGGAGACTTCTCTGGAAGTGGCAGAGAAGGTGGGCTCTGTCTGTGGGCCTCCAGAGCCACGAGTCAGTTCCTAGGACCACCTGAAAAACAGTAGGACCATCTTACAGGAAGGTTGTGTCCCACAGGGACACCTGAATTCCTCCATGGAATACATACATCCTGGGCAGGTTCACAGCTACATCTGAAGGCATTTGGGCATAGAGACACCTTCATCTGGGTTCTTCATCTCAACACTGATTACTCAGAAATATCAGGTGTTTAAGCCTCACCTTGGTTGTGAAGTAGAGATGGTTATCCCCATCCTACAAGAGAAGAGACCTAGACATAGAGAGGTTAAAGACTTGCCCAAATTCACACAGCCAGTTAGCATCAGAGCCGGAACTCAAACTGAACACCCTAGATATAAGTTCAGACTTTTTCTTACACCAAGCTGGTCTTTTTTTTTTGTCTTTTTGTTGTTGTTGTTGTTGTTGCTATTTCTTGGGCCGCTCCCGCGGCATGTGGAGGTTCCCAGGCTAGGGGTTGAATCGGAGCTGTAGCCACCGGCCTACGCCAAAGCCACAGCCACGCGGGATCCAAGCCGCGTCTGCAACCTACACCACAGCTCACGGCAATGCCGGATCGTTAACCCACTGAGCAAGGGCAGGGACCGAACCCGCAACCTCATGGTTCCTAGTCGGATTCGTTAACCACTGCGCCACGACGGGAACTCCCTGGTCTTTCTTTTTTTTTAACCAAATGTTGAGGAGTTAGAGCTATGGCCAAACTAAAAGAATCCCACAAGATCCAGAAAGACTTCACAGGCAAGATACCAAGAGAAAAATAGGCAAAGAATATGAATGGGTAATTTGAAGAAGAGGCACATAAATGCCAGAAACAAGTAAAAAGATGCAAGTAAAATAGAAATTAAAACACACACACACACACACACACACACACACACACACACACATATAATTTTACACCATTTAAAAAATGTAAAAGTTAGGAATTCCCTTGTGGTTAAGGATCCAGTATTGGTGGGGCCTGGTCACTGCTGTGGCACGGGTTCATTTCCTGGCCCGGGAACTTCCGCATGCCGCAGGCACGGCCAAAAAATAAGAAAATAATCTAAAAATTAAAATGTCAATGTCAGAAAATAACAAGCACTGGAAAAGAAATGGGGGAGGGCACAACTGTCAGACGTTGTGGGTGGAAGTTGTAAACTGGCGCCGTGAATCCAGAGAGCAAGATCTACAAAACTTAAAAGCCTGGAACCCAACAGCTCTGTTTCTAACTAGAGTCCACAGAGAAACTTCTCTCACTTGTGTACAAGGAGGCATACACAAGGGTATTTCCTGTTGGTAACGTGAGGGAAAGTAAGCAACTGAAAGGTCTCTTATCAGGGAATGGATAAATAAAAGATGGCCTGTTCGTTCTGCAGAACACTGTCTATAGTTAAGAGGTATAATCTAGGTCAATGTACATCACCACGAAAGGATCTCAGATATACAGACTTGACTGAAAAGGCAAATTGGCAGAATGATACATAAAGTACAATATCATTGACCGAAGTGATTTTTAGAAATATAGGTTCTGGGACTAGAGAAGAGTGAAGAGGGGATTTCTTCGACACCAGAGCAATTTTTGGTTAAAACGCAACATCTCCATTTCCAAACTCTGCCATTTCTTTCTGAAACCATCCCTACCTTTGTCTTCCTCCTTTTCCTTTCAGTTTTTCTCTTTCTCTCCTCCCTCTGCCTCCCTCTTCCTCCCTCTCTTCCTCCCTCCCTCTCTCTCTCTCTCCCCCCCACTCTCCTAGAATTTCCCCTAAATCTAAGTTCCATGAGTGGGTTTCAGAGAAAACTATAAATCCCTTGACATTATAAGTACAATGTCCTGTTTCTGAGTATTATTCCTGGGGAATGGGCCCATAGCTTTTATCAGGTGACCAGAGAGGTCAGTGTATATGCAATTAAAATTCAAAGGAAAAAATTTTATTCAAAGGAACATGGAACTCTGATACAGTTTCCTTGGTCCCTCGTACCCTGGGAGTAAGAGTTATTTCTCATCAGGAGAAAAAAAAGAAAAGAGAGAGAAAACATAAAGTGATTTGTTCTGATCCTGTTTCCACTAGCCAAGTGCCCTGGGAGAAAATGCCCTGCCTTTGGAAACACAAACACCTCCATCCTCCCCAGCCTTCCAGACCTCCCATCCATCATCTCAGCAGGCTCTGGGCAGCAGCAGCCGGCCTCCTTCGTGGCCACACGTGACCCTTTCCATCAGACATCAGGGTCCAGCTCTGGCCAGCTTGTTGACAATTATGAAGAGTCTTCTAACCCAGGCAAGCAGCCTCTGCACCACCTAGAGTGCTCCAAGGCTGGGAAAGCATCAAGAGTCCAGGAAAGTGTCACCTGTTTGGCAGGGGATGCCGAGGCAATGGGCCCACACCCACCGATCCAGGCACAGCTCCAGGGGCTCCCCAGGGCCTGGGCTCTGCTTGGGCTCCTCTGGAACCTGGGGTTGTGAGTCCCATAGTTCTGTGCTCTAAACTCATAGGCTGAGATGAAGACAAATACTACATTCTCCTGCCATCAGCTGAGGGTCAGTCAGGTGGCGCTGCTGATCTTGCCTGGCCTGCTCCCATGTTCAGGTGTCAGCTGGTTGTCAGCTGATCTGGATCGGACTTTGACAGGTGCCTGGGCTCGCTCTGATCCCAGTGTTTCTCATGCCCCAGCACTCTAGCCTGAGGTTCTCACGGCACACAGAAAGGCACAAGAGAGCAAGCACTGAGCCCATGTCAAGCCTCTGCTCGCATCACATCTGCAAATACCCCGTTGACCAAAGCAAGTCTCATGGCCATGCTTGTCACCCTGCCCGCAGTGAGCAGGCACTGCAAACCAGGTAGGAGCCTGCGTTTGGGGGTCAGGCTCTGCCTCTTACCAAGGACGTCTCTTAAATTCTCTGAGCAAATAAGACACTACTCTTCACCTATTGGATTAATGGGGAAAAAAATATTTTTTTTTTCGCTCTGGCAATAAACAGTCCAGAATGGAGGTGGAGTAATAGGCACCTTAACACATTATTGGTGGGATTTTTATTCTTTTCAAAGGGTA
Organism: Sus scrofa; assembly: GCF_054392235.1. Lineage (NCBI taxonomy): Eukaryota > Metazoa > Chordata > Mammalia > Artiodactyla > Suidae > Sus > Sus scrofa. The sequence goes on from NC_139385.1 coordinate 21,306,999, forward strand.
ATTGAATCCTATTTATTGCACTAGGTTGCAAAATGGCCCCAATTTCTTCTCAGCCCCGTGTGCATGTCCCCTTTTCAGTGTAACTCTGCAGCCCCTCCCCCCCATGAATATGGGTAAGTCATGTGACTTGTTTAGGCCAAAGGGGTGATAGCAAAGGTGACCCATGCAAAGGTTTTAACAGTACTTGTCCCTGGGGAATGGCCTCTCTTCCCTGTACTTAGAAACCTGAAACCACTCTGCAAATGAGCCCAAGCCAGCCTGCTATACGATGAGAGGCTGCAAAGAGGCAAGTTAAGGTGCCTCAGTGGAGCTGTTTCGACTGGTCAGATGCATGAGTGATCCCAGCCAGGACCAGCCACGCCAGCTGAGCCCAGGCCAACCCACCAAATCCCAAAATCCCAGGAAGAGCTAATATAAGATGCCAGTTCATTTCATCACCTCCTCATAGGGGTAAGATTTTTCAAAAGCAGAGCTATGATGTTGCTTCACTCAATCAAGATCCATTAAGCCCCTACCCTTCCATGCTAGGATTGTTCTAGGCACTGATGATCTAACAGTGGGGAAGCGGAGGAGTGGGGGATGAAAAATGTCCCTGCTTCATAAAGCTTGTGTTCTAGGAGTAAGTGGCGGAAAATTTTTTAAATTACTAGGTACCATGCGTTGAACAATAGTGATAAGTGCTCTGGAGAAAAACAGTAACAATGGAGAGCATTGTTCCAGGCGCAGTTTCAGTGGGGATGGGGAGTGTTGCAGTGGGTCTTGTAGACAAAACCTCTGTGAGAAGGAGGTAACGTGAAGACTTGAGTGAACGCGCCTCACTGAAATCTAGGGGGATGGAGCTCCTGTCGTGGCTCAGTGGGTTGAGAACCCAACTAGCATCCATGAGGACGCAGGCTTGATCCCTGGCCTTGCTCAGTGGGTTAAGGATCCAGCGTGGCCATGAGCTGTGTTTGCACATCGCAGACGCAGCTTCGATCTGACTTTGCTATGGCTGTGGTGTAGGCTGGCAGCTACAGCTCCGATTCAACCCCTAGCCTGGGCACTTCCATATGCCATGGGTGAAGCCCTAAAAAGACAAAAGAAAGAAATCAATCCCAGTCCTCCTGGGAGAGGGAACGAAAAGGCAAAGATGGACTTCCCAGGGTGGGCTGGAGCCTGGGGAGACTGTAGGATTTGAAGGCAGAGAGATGAAACAGGGGACAGGCTGTGTAGGAGCTTGTGGGTCACTACTAGGAGTTTCTGGTAAACTCCTGCACTGTTCCAATTTCTTTTTTTTAACCAAACGTATGTGTTCCTTTCAAAACAATAATTTTGAAGAAATAGAGCCAAAACAAATAACAATCCTGAGCTGCTCTCCCAGATCCTAATATGAGTGGACTCTACGTGCAGTTTATCATAATCCCCCGCCACTGCATTCTTAGAGCATTCCAGAGCCTGCTGGAGGAGACAGTCATTGTTGGGCACAGGCTGCCCCCTGCTGGTCACATTTGGATGAGCACCCACAAGTGTCACCTGAAGAAGCAAAGTTGTCCCAGGAGAAGCCAGGTATAACCAGTTATCAGAATGCCCTATCTTCCTTGCCAGCAAGCTTGAATTCCTCAGAGGCCCCTGAAGGACAGTATGTGGGGGAAGACATCTCCCAAAGCTTCACACACAGTCACCTCCTATCCATGCATCCACTTCTGAAAGGACTCAATTATTTGCCCACTTGCTCATTGGATCCTCCACACAAACCCTGCAGGGCAACCTGGGGCAGAGTTGGGTGGGGGGTGAAGGGCTTGGTAGCCTGTCTTGCAGGTGAGAGGATTGAGGCTTTGGGAGGCTGCGAGACTCGCAATCAGCCTCATGAGCCAGTGTGTGGGACCACAAGTCAAGAGCTCCCAACCCTGGAGTTCCCATTGTGGCACAGTGGTTAACGAATCCGACTAGGAACCATGAGGTTGCGGGTTCGATCCCTGGCCTCACTCAGTGGGTTTAGGATCCGGTGTTGCCGTGATCCCGAGTTGCTGGGCTGTGGCGTAGGCCGGCGGCTACAGCTCCGATTAGACCCCTAGCCTGGGAACCTCCATATGACACGGGAGCGGCCCTAGAAAAGGCAAAAAGACAAAAAGACAAAAAAAAAAAAAAAAAAAAAAAAACTCCCAACCCTACTCCAGCACAGCTGAAGGGCAGCAAAGGGGAAATGACTTGTTCAAAGTCTCAAAGGTTAAGCAGAAAATTCAGGAATAAAAAGCCATGACGTGTCATTACAGCAACCAAGACTCCTTCTCATGGTCCCTTCCTGCCTTGCTCCAAGTCTCCATCACTGGTCTATGGTGAGTGTCTTGTTTCCGATAGGAAGGTTGTGTAGTTTCTAGCAGGACCCCACGCCATGTACCCCATCACTCTGTCCCTGGTGGGTAGCACTTTCTAATTTTAATCTATGCTTCTTCTCTCAGCATCTCCTGCGCCCCTACCCATCTTAGCCTTCTAGAAAGTAGCGAATCTTCCTATACCCATGCCCTCGGAGTAGAGGTGCACAGACGTAAAGAGAAAGAAAAGCATGAATGCTCCCCTTTTAGTTTTAAAAATAAGCTTTTGAAACTCAGAGCAGAGGAAGCCACTTGATTTTTTTTTTTAATTTAGAGCTACAGGTGCAGTATATGGACATTCCCAGGCTAGGGGTCAAATCAGAGCAGCAGGTGCCAGCCTATGCCACAGCCACAGCCATGCGGGATCCAAGCAGTGTCTGCAACCCACACCACAGCTCATGGCAACACTGGATCCTTAACTCACTGAGCAGGGCCACAGATACTAGTTGGGTTCACTGAGGAAACCAACTGAGAGAAAGGGTTTCTGTTTCTTCAAAACCTGGGCTTGGTCTATGAGTCACCAAGGCCCAGGAGAACCCGGGCATCGGGTTTAGGTCACAGACCACAAAGTTGGAGGGGGGACGGGTCGTGTTCTCCTGCCCTCCAAAGAGACAGCTCATCTGGACTGAGAGAGGAGGGGATAGAATCTGAGAGAAAGCAGGTGTTAGTTGCTAATCCTGTCTGCTCTGGCTGAGTCTTGGGTGGCGGGGAGTGGAAGACAGAACTTCCAGATCGGGCTGAGAAACCAAAAGGAAGGAGAAGAGACCTAAGTCTTTGCTTCTTGGGCAAAGTCCAGGATGGCAGCAGATCTCCCAGTGGCCACACACCCCAGTTCCATCACCACCAGCACCAGCCTCATGCAATAACAGTAGAACAGAAATGGCACCTGGTCAACCGGACAAAGTAAGTCAGAGACTTTCATCCCCTAAAGGGTCAGGACACTATGGGAAGTGTCCCACTCTCTCCAGCCTCTACTCTACCTGGAAGTCTCCACAGGTAGCTGAGCGATGGCTGCTGGACCCAAGGAGCCGTTGCAGTTCCGCCAAGGCTGACTGGGAAAGTAAACTTGGGAATTGGCCAGCAGAGCCATCCTGGTGGATGCCAGTGGGGCCAGCTGGGAGTGAATCTGGATCACTAACACTGTGGAATGCGTAAGCCCCCACCCAGAACAGGACATAAGAGGAGGGAGAGAAAACAGAGAATTGACAGAGACTAATCTGAACTGACCCAGAAAAGGTGGAATTGAATGAAGTTAGCTCAAATTGGCTAAGATTATATTCCCACTTTCAGCACAGCAGGACTCAAAATAGAAATTAAACTGGGGTGTAAAAATCAAAGGTGATGTGTTTGCACACTGGAGTGTTGTAGCCTGAGAAATGTGTGCCCACTGAAAAAGAGGAGAAATAGCATGGAAGTTGAACTCCAAAGAGCTATAGCCTAGACCTGCCTTTCCCACTGATGTGGAGCTGGTTTAAGGCAAATCCCTTAATCTTGCAGTTTTGGTTTCTTTGGGGTTCATGATAACTCAAGGAGTTTGCTGAACGTCCACAAACCAGGGAATGTGACTTCGCTTGGAGACCCGTAAGCTGTGACAAGCCACCAAAGGGCTTGTCCCCCTCAAAAGAAAGTCACGTGACTCCCACTCATAAGGTGGTAACTAAAGGACTTTTTTTTTTTTTTTTGCTAAGAGCAACCTATCCCTAATCTTCTAAACTGATTTCTGGCCACCATGAAGGCAGTATTGATGCATGACAGTGGTTTGCAAGTTTGGATGTAAAAGCTGAGAGTGATCTGACTTGTCTAGTCTGAGAAAGGGAAAGAGGACAATTTCTAGGAAAGGTTGGGGTGGGGGCACTGAAGCCTGACACTTGAAACTCGGCCAAGGAGAAACAGGTGAGGAGACACTTGGCAGAAAGGTTTTCTTTGGAAATCACGGGCTGCGTCATATAAAACTCTCTATTGCTTCCTACAGAATCTTCAGGAGGATCTGCACAGCTTACAAATGCTTTGGAAAGTGTGCCTTCTGCCTTCTTTTTCAGGGGATGTGGAGAACTACCATGTGCTGCATTAACTGTATCTCAAGGTGAAAACCCGAGTGATGCATAAGGAGAAGCCAATATGCCAACTGCCGTAAGGGCCTTGGCCTCAGGAAGTTCAGACCTCAGAGAACGAAACCTCTCTATTAAAGCAGTCATTAAAATACACCCTGATAAATATGCTAAAGGCTATTCCAGAAATACCAAGTATTGCATGTACACGTTGGAGCGCATAACGGACTCTACCTGGGAAATTGAAGAACACTTCACATTTCAAGGTGAAACGATAGCTTGACAGATGGAGAAGTAAAAAGGAAACTGTTCAGTTGGAACAAACAGAAACTGTCTCAAAATAGTCACGTTTCTGTTGACTGCTGTGGATAACAGAGTAAAAAAGGTGCAGAGTCTTAGAAAAACTGATTGGATGAAACAAATGAATAGGCAATGAATTAGAGTGCTACAAAAATAACACACAGATCAAAAAAAGAAAGCATGAACAACATTATAATTATAAAATCGAACTAAAAGAAGAACGTATTCAACTAAGCAAAGAGGTTTATGTTGATGACGACAAAGCTCTAACCATCATAAATGTTTATTATAAACCAAATAACATGCCCTCCGAGTGCCTGCACCACAAACAGGAGAAACTATAGGCAAATTAGACAAAAAGACAATGGCAGTAACTGTTCCTTCAATTTTCTTAGCCCCTGACAGATCAAGTAGATAAAATATAGTAAGGATATAGAGTTTACAACTAATACGGTTAATGAAGTTGAACTTAGAAATACAGGCATAAACATGAATAATATCTAGTTTTGACTATCAAGTCAGTCAAAAACTATTTGCTGAGCACCTATTATGTACCCGACATTACCTAGGTGCTCAAGTTACAGCAGTGACTAAAACAGAAGTAAATCCCTGTGCTTGGGGACTTACATTACAGATGTATGTAATGCAGAAAGACATATGACCCCTGGGCTAAGGGGAATGTCGGCCAGCTTCCTCCACTGTAAAATTACCATTTTGCCTTCTGTAAATGATAAACTTCCTGTTGGGAGAGACTCTGAGATTATGTAAATATCCCCTTTCTCATTGTGCATTTACTTACCCGTTTTAATATCCACGGATGATTCCTGCCTGAAAAAAATTATTGCTGTGGTCACTGCCAAGTGACGATTTTCTAATTCCCTCACTGCATCTATATTTAGTAGGTGGAATTCTACTGTAAGCAAAAAGGTGTCCCCCCTCCACATTTATTTATCTATAGAGTTACATAAATGGACTCATGGATTCCTATTTTATTCCACAGACCATTACTATCATTATTTACTATTACGACTATCATTATGTATTTGGTCATTCAAACTGCCACAGATTTGGTCAGTGGGAGACACTTAAAACTAGCTCCTGTGTCTTTTGCACATATCCTCATCATTTGAGGACTTCCTTGCTTTCTGGTACAAGATATTTCAAACTCATATTGTTCTCTCCCTGCCTTGGAGTCAGACACTTCTGCAAGACTCCTTTCATTGGAGAATGGCATTTAGACACCAAGATACGGGTACCAGGTGTGCTCATTTTTACCAGGGCATCATTGCTTCTAGGCCATCTCAGACACAGATAGACAGATGTACATATGCATACATAAGTTTATTTCTATATTTTTCTACTATATTTAAAACCATGAATTCACACTGATACGTCTAGTTCCAATCCACCATCACTGGGTTTATTCTAGCCCTCTCTTTTCCTTTTTTTTTTTTTTTTTTTTTTTTGCTATTTCTTGGGCCACTTCCGCGGCATGTGGAGGTTCCCAGGCTAGGGGTCGAATCGGAGCTGTAGCCACTGGCCTACGCCAGAGCCACAGCAACTCGGGATCCAAGCCGCATCTGCAACCTACACCACAGCTCACGGCAACGCCGGATCATTAACCCACTGAGCAAGGACAGGGACCAAACCTGCAACCTCATGGTTCCTAGTTGGATTCGTTAACCACTGCACCACGTCGGGAACTCCTAGCCCTCTCTATTCCTATATTTTGCCCTTTTTCTGGCAGTGAGAAACTTGTCTCTCATTTTCCAAAACATATTTCTTGATTAGGATCTACATAAAATAGCACCAGAATTGGTAATTAAAAAAACACTTTAAGGAGTTCAGTTTCTACAATATAATATGGATTGGTCTTTTTTAATTTAAAAAATAGAAAAAGGGAGTAAGGCAGAACCAAAGTATGCACTGAAGAAGTATACCAAAGGCATAAAAACAGATCTTTCCAACAAATCTTGCTGGTTTCTTTTCCAGCAAGAAACCCCAAATTCGTGGATGAGAATCTCTCATTCCTGTTCCAGAAGGATGAGAACCTCATATTTGAATGTTAATTTACCTGAAGGTAGAAGTCTAAGTTCAAAATCTCTTCGCCTCACAAATTTGAAAACACTGATTAAATTGCCTTGCAGGGGCTTCTAGATTGAGGCTTCATATTTCTTAACTTTTCTTTCATACTTTTCTTTCTTTTTGTTGACATTTTATGCTGGATGCTGGGAGAAACCATCATAGGTTTTATTTTCAGTGCTGTCTTTTCAGTGATTTAACCTACCTCGAGTTTTTTTTTTTTTTTTTAGTGCCATTGTGCTTGTTTCGAGACCTTTAATGGTTCTTTTTCATATCAGTCTTTTAATGTTTTGTGAATGTTATTTATTCTCTAATAACTCTTACAACATGAATTCTATTTATTTAGTTATTTTTATGGCTATACCCATAGTATATGGAAGTTCCTAGGCTAGGAGTCAAATTGTAGCTGCAGCTGCTGACTTACGCCACAGACACAGCAATGCCAGATCCTTAACCCACTGAGTGGGGCTGGGGATCAAACCCACATCTTCATAGATACAAGTCAGGTTTGTTATCATGGAGCCACTTAATTCTATTTATATTTTAAAGAATTTATTTCCCATATTTCCTATTTTCCTGTTTCCCTGTGTGTTAGTTTTTCAGTTTACTCAAGCTTTTACCTACTTTTGAATAATGTTATTTCCCAGATATCTCTGTGATTCCTGAAGGTGTACATACCTTTCAATTAACAAAAAGAATAACCTAGAGTCTCCAAGAAATAAAGGAAAACCAGTTACCCAGATAAGAAAAAAAATATCATTATATCATCAGACTTCTTAACCACAATGAATATCAGAAGATAGACAATGTCTACAAAGGTTTGAGGGAAAAGTATGTGGAACCTAGATTTCTAGCTCTAGTCCAGCCTATGCCATAAAAGAAAATCCCCAGTCTCATGAAAGAGAAAATTAACCCCTAAAAATTACTTAGTTGAGGAAGAAAGAGAAAGCATTAAAACCATACAATTAATAGTTTCAGAAACATCAATAAGAAATCACATACATTTAAAAAATCTGGAGTTCTCTTTCTGGCCCAGCAGTAATGAACCCAACTAGTATCCATAAAGATGTGGATTTGATCCCTGGCCCCACTCATTGGGTTAAGGATCTGCTGTTACTGTGAGCTGTGGTGCAGACAGACAGCTGCAGCTCTGATTCGACCCCTAGCTTGGAACTTGCATATGCCATGGGTGTGGTCCAAAAAGAAAAAAAAAAAAAAAACTGTTAAGAAAAATAAATAATTACTTGTAAATTTTATAAAAGACTTTGTATGGACAGCATAGAATCATGGAGTTGAAGTCTGAATTTATGATCTGAAAGATAAAGCTGAGAGACTCCCAGAATGAATGAAGGATGAAAAGATTAGCAGTCTTAGGTAAAAGAGTTCAGAGAAGTGGAGAATAAATACAGAATTTCCACCATTTGTCTATCACTAGCTCCAGAAAAAGGGTACACAGAGAACGAAAGAGATAAAATAAAGAAGTAATAAGGGAAAACTTTCCTCACATTAAGAAATATATATCTATGAACAGCCCAACTAGGTATAAAATGTGATAAACATTTTTCAGACATTTAAGGATTCAGAAAATTGACCTCTCATTCTTAAAAAAAAAAAAATCAGAAAAGCAGAAAACAGAATCTACGGTAGTTAACACAGCAATATATGAAAGGGAGACATTTGTGTGGCAGGTCTAGAAAGCAACCAGTTTGTTTGTTTGTTTGTTTGTTTTTAGGGCCACACCCTCAGCATATGGAAATTCCCAGGCTAGGGGTGGAATTGAAGCTGCAGCTGCTGGCCTATGCCACAGCCACAGCAATGCCAGATCCAAGCTGCATGTGCGAACTACACCACAGCTCATGGCAACGGTGGATCCCTAACCCACTGAGCGAGGCCAAGGATCAAACCCCCATCGTCATGGATACCAGTCGGGTTCGTTTCCACTTCACTGCAATGGGAACTCCCAGAAAGCAACTAGTTTCTATCCCAGCTGGAGTTCAGAGGGCTCTGAGTGAGATGTCTTTGTAAAGAAGACCCCACTCAGTAGAGAGTGGAGTTAGACATCTGCTAGAAAGATGCTTACGCTTAGGGAAATCATGAAGACGTGCTTGTTGGGAATTGTGGAGGGGGGGGGAAGGAAAGACAATTAGAATTTCCAGAGCAACAAAAACCAAAGTTAGATAAGAAAGTTAGGGTCTAAATATAAAGCCAACCTAAGTGTGAAGTGATTTTGACCAACCGATGAATTCTAAGAAAAGATAACTCATCTCACTTTGATGCCCTGGGACATGAATCTTCAAACACACAAGTTTAGCAACATAAGATCATACCTTTCCTTTCTACAAGTCCAATCATACTAATTCGCTCTGCAAAGAAAGGTATTTACATCATCATAATACTGCTGTACTAAACCTATTAGCAAAATGTAAATGTTATGAACCTTGCAATGCGCAGATGTTGGGAGGCAGAGGAAAGTAAAAAAAACGTAGAAGTACTCATTTCTGTATCGTTGATAGTATCAGAAGATATTGTCTAGGAGTTCCCTTACGGCACAGTGGGTTAAGGACTGGTGTTCTCGCTGCAGTGGCTTGGGTTGCTGCTGTGGCATGGGTTCGACCCCTGGCCCAGGAACCTCCACACGCTGCAGGAGCATGTCTAAAGATAATAGAACAATAAAGTTCATCGATCATATTTATAAGAACGATTGCTAGAATTTCAAATAACAAAGCAGCTAGTTAAAATTTGGAGGTGGGCCTTTTAAGTAAGACCATTCTTTCGCTTTCAAAACAGAGCTCTATAAAAACTGTCTGTATATGATAAAAAAATAAAAGTATACAAACATTATTTGTGATGAAAGTAACAAGCAGAATACTTTAAAAGAGAAATGGTTATGGAATTCCTATTGTGGCTCTGCAGTAACAAACCTGAATAGTATGCATGAGGACGCAGGTTCTATCCCTGGTCTCACTCAGTGGGTTAAGGATCCGTTGTTGCCACAGATGCAGCTTGGATCTGGAGTTGATGTGGCTGTGGTAGAGGCTGAGGCCAAGGCCGGCAGCTAGCCTGGGAACTTCCTTATGCCGTGGGTGCGGCCCTAAAAAGACAAAAAAAAAAAATAAAGAGAGAGAGAGAAATGGTTAAAAAGTTGATAATCCTAAGGAGTGGAATGAGGGGTGGGAAGTCTGGAAAAGTCTTGCTTTTTGTGTTACGTCTTTCTGTATTGCTTAGCCTTTTTTTTTCCACATTTGTGCTCTAATTTAATAATGATTTTTTAATGTGTTAAAATATTAGGGCAACCACTGAAGAATAGAATAGGATCTATAACTTCCAAAACCCAATATGGAAAAAAATGAGCCAAAGAAACTCAGTCAATGCAATAATATGCTGTGGAAAGGGGGAGGGGGGCAAAGAACAAAGAAGTATTACAAACAGAAAACATAAAATATGATGAAGGAAAAAGATACAAAACTTTTAAAGGGCAAATGGATCAGAAGGTAAATCTACTGTATTAAAGGAGAGACACATATGCTAGCCATAAAATTCAAATTGTGAATTCAGGGAGGATCTTAGAAGAAAAAGACTTGAGAAGCAGCAGTGAAAACAGAGGTTTATATATAGTCTTAGGGCCTCAGGAGTGAGGTGAGCCAAATCCACAGCCAAGTCCAGCCAGGTTCAGCCTGAGGTCCAGCTGTGACTCAGTGGGGCTAAGGCCATGTCTGACCACCCAGAGAGTGTTATGGACTGAAGAACTGTGTCCCCCCATCACTCAAAATTCGTAAGTTCAAGTCCTAACCCCTGGTACCTCAGAATGCGACCATTTGGAGATAGGGTCTTTTAAGAGGTGACTCAGGGGAGTCGGGGCAGGGTGAGTAGGATGGACGGGGAGTTTGGGTTTGGTAGATGCAAACTATTACATTTAGAATGAATAAGCAATGAGGTCCTGCTGTACAGCACAGGGAATTATATCCAGTCTCTTGGGATAGACCATGATGGAAGATAAAATATGAGAAAAAGAATGTGGGAGTTCCCATCGTGGCGCAGTGGTTAACGAATCCAACTAGGAACCATGAGGTTGAGGGTTCGATTCCTGGCCTTGCTCAGTGGGTTAACGATCCGGCGTTGCTGTGAGCTGTGGTGTAGGTTGCAGACGCGGCTCGGATCCCACGTTGCTGTGGCTCTGGCATAGGCTGGCAGCTACAGCTCCGATTAGACCCCTAGCCTGGGAACCTCCATATGCCACAGGAGCGGCCCTAGAAATGGCAAAAAGACAAAACAAACAAACAAAAAAGAATGTGTAGATATATGTATATACGTATATACAGTGACCCATGTAGGACTGGGTCACTTTGCTGTACAGAAGAAATTGGCACAACACTGCAAATTATACTTTTAGTTAAAAAAAAAAAAAAGAGGTCACTAAGTTAAAATGAGCTCATAAGGGTGAGTCCTAACCCAATTTGACTGTTGTCCTTCTAAGAAAAGGGAGGACCACGTGTGGACAGAGGCAGAAGACAGCCATCCACAGCCAAGGAGAGATGCCTCAGAAGAAACCAACCCTTCTGACACCTTGATCTCAGACTTCTGGCCTCCAGAACTGTAAAGAAATACATTTCTGTTTTTCAAGACACCCAGTATGTGGTAGTTTGTTATGGTAGCCCTATCAAATTAATACAGAGGATCTCCTTTTCTTTTGGTTTTTCTTTTTTTGGCTGTTTTTGTTTTTGTTTTGGTTTGGTTTGGTTTGGTTTTTTAGGGCCGCACCCACAGCATATAGAAGTTCCCAGGCTAGGAGTGGAATCAAAGCTGCAGCTGCTGGCCGGCCTATGCCACCGCCACAGTGGTGCCAGATCCGAGCCGCATCTGCAACCTACACTGCAGCTCACGGCCACCCTGGATCCTTAACCCACTGAGTGAGGCTGGGGATCGATCCCATGTCCTCAAGAATATTAGTCGGGTTTGTTACCGCTGAACCACAACGGGAGCTTACCTCCTTTTCCTGAAAATGACACTCTAACTAGAAAACTCACAGGCCAATGAAATGGACAGAACAAAGAGCAATGAGGTAGGGGAGCCTATGGTCTAGCTAGTTCTAGTTTGGCAGCAGTTTGGGAGGTTGACAAGCAGTCAGCAAACGATAAGTGGGAGAGATGGGCATGGCATGTGAACTTGAGGCAACTGGGCTGAAGCCGGAAGCTCAGGAAGTTCCTGGCTATGACAGTCCTACTCTGTCTCTCGCTGCCATGGGCACAACTCGGATGAAAAATGTTCATAAAACTCCACTGCCTAATCCTGTTATCTGAGACCACTGACCAGTGGAAGGGAAACCCCACACAAGTAAAAGCAGGGCTCTTTCTCCTCCTGGCTTTGTGAACCAGCTTACGAGTGGTCAGAGAGCCATCTGCCTTGTTTCCTTTTCTTATCCCTTGCTGTTACCAAGAAAGATTGGGCCTAATTAAAGACATGAGGATATATAGAAGGGAGTCAACAAAGAACATCAATAATCCCCAATTACAAGACAAAGACTCAGAGGAAATGCGGGCAAATAGATCAATGGAACGGAATAGAGTCCAGGAAGACTCTCACCTACTCAATCCACTTATTTGCAACAAACGTGCTTGGTCAATGAAATGCAGAAAGAGAAGACTTTTTAACAAATGATGCTGGAACAATCAGAAAAAAAAAAAAAAGAAAAAAGAATCTCCCCCTCTGCCTCACTCCATACACGAACATAAATTAGAAATGCAAAAGGCTCAAAGCCCTGTATTGTTTTGTTCGTTTTTCGCTTTGGGTTTTTTTTGTTTGTTTGGTTAGTTTTGTTTTGTTTTGTTTTTGATGGCACCCGTGGCATATGGAAGTTCCCAGGCAGGGATCGAATCCAAGTCGCAGCTGTTACCTATGCCACAGCTGCAGCAATGCTGGATCCTTAACCCACTGCACCAGGCCAGGGATTGAACCCGTGCCTCCATAGCAACCTGAGCCACTACAGTCGAATCCTTAACCCACTGCCAAAGCCCCATGAGGACAAAACACTTGAACAGAAACTTCATATGCCAATAAGTACAGGAAAATATGCTCAATGTCACTGGTTATTAGAGAAATGCAAAAGACAGACTCTGTTTTGGTGTCCTGCTACCCAGCTAGGGGCTATACATTCCAAAACAAAAATAACTCCCTTCACACAATGTGCGACATGAAAGGCATGGAAAATCAGCACCCTCATTCATCATTAAGAATGTAATTGGAACAGCTTTTTGGAGAGCAATTTGGCAGAATTTAACACCATTTTATGCAATAATCTTTGACCCAGCGATATCAATTGTAGGGATACGCTAAAGAAAATTCACCCTTGTGCACAAAGATGCAGAGACAAAACGGTTCACTGCAAATTTGTTTGGAAGAGTGAATATTTGGAAACCCTCTAAAATTTAGCCCATTAGTATGGGGAAGGGTTAAGTAAGCTATGGGGCATCCATTGCTCACATGCTAGATGCAATTGTTAAAATCAGAGGGTGAACTTCTATTTACTGACATGGAGGGATCTCCAAGGGAAACAGACCTATTGCTAAGTAAAAAGAAGGAAGTCACTGAGCAGTGTAAGTGGTTCTATTTACATTATTAAACACTCACATCTTTAAAGAGGCACACTTCATAAATAAAGGCAATGCTAAATTTCTGGAAGAATACACATGGGAGTTCGCAACAGTGTCCACCTCTGTGCACATATGGAGTGAGGATACCTTTCACCACTTTTTTTTTCTTTCTACGGCTGCACCTGCAGCATATGTAAGTTCCCAGCCTAGGAGTCAAATCAGAACTGCAGCTGCAGCCTCTGTCAGAGCCACAGCAACATCAGATCTGAGACACATCTGCAAACTACACCGAATATTGCAGCCATGCCACATCCTTAACCCACTGAGCAAGGCCAGGGATGAAACCTGCATTGTCACAAACTCCAGTCTTTTACCTGCTGAACCACAACAGGAACTCCATCTTTCAACACTTTTTACTCTATGCTATTTGAATTGTTTGTAACTAGGATGAATCTACTTGTTACCTATGTCATTAAAATAAAATGAGAAGCTGCTTTTAATTTTTTATTTGTGTGTGTGTGTGTGTGTGTGTGTGTGTGTGTGTTTAGGGCCACACCTGTAGCATACAGAGCTTCCCAGGCTAGCTGCATCTGCGACCTACACCACAGCTCATGGCAATGCCATATCCATAACCCACTGAGTGAAGCCAGGGATTGTACCTGCATCCTTATGGATACTAGTCAGATTCGTTTCCGCTGAGGCGCAACAGGAACTCGTAAAAACTGCTTTTTAGAGTACTGAATATTAGTTATTAATAGAACTAACACTTACAAGGTCATGTCCCACATTCTGTGCCCCAAAAGCCTTACGTAACATTATCTCACTTAATCCCACGACATGGGCACTGGTGCTCATTTTTTATTACAGGAGGAAGTTGAAGCTTAGAAAGTTTGCTAGTGGTGCAATGGCACCTTAAAATCAGTTGAGGAATGAGTCTGAAAAAGAAATTCTGGTGACTGGACCTCATCTCAGGTCTACGGAATCAGCATCTCGGTAGGTGGGATCCAAGCATCTGCAGTTTGTGTAAAAGCTCCAAAAGGTGATTTTAATACGCAGTCGGGGTTGAGAATTGACAGCATCGATTCTCATGATGAGGTCACATGGCTTGCACGTGGTAGGGCAGAGCCTGGGATTCAGGGCTACGCTGCCACTTCATTCCCAAAAGATGACACAGACAGGTACAGAGATAGAGATGACGTAGGTGTAGGCAAAGATATACATATTGAATTTTGTTTCAACTATTGATGAAGGGCCTCTCAAGCACAACAAGGGACCATGCGCTGTTTGCTCTTCTTGCTCTTTCCAGAAACCCACCCGCTGTCTCTGTCTTCTGCAGTGGTCCCTGAAATTTCTGAGGGGTGATAGTTTACCCAGGCAGGCAGCACAGGCCCTGACCAATCAGAATGGACCCTGGACTCAGTACTGGAGTAGGAGTCAGGCTTTTGGTCACTGGATCCTGAAGAGTTCGCCAGGGAAAACTGCAGTGGGACGCCACTCCGCCAGTTCAAGTCAGCAGTGGTTCACTAATCGGTATGGAATTAGGTCAATACGTTGACAACTAGTACAGGAGTGCCAGTGTCTATCTGTGCCTAGACTGAGGTCTGAGGGGTTTTTTTTTTTTTTTTGGAGGGTGGTGGTGTTTGGGTGGGTTAAGTTTCTTCTAAGATGGTCTACCTGTTGGGAAACTGTTTTATGTCTCTACCCAAAGACTGACTATTGAGTGTCAGGAGGAAAGGGAGAGACTGCAATGCAATCTGTGAGCCACACCAGGCTGCCCTACCAGCGGTTGTGTGCCTAGTAGCCCCCACTCCCAGCCTGACTCATTTCCAGCTCCTAGGGGGGTTTGTCACTTTGCTGGTTATTGCTATGTATCCATCCTGAAGTGGCAGCTCCAGTTGTGCTTCCCCAGTAATTTCCAAGATGCTAATTGCCACCTGCTGATTTCCTGTAAACACTGTACTTTACATATGTGATTAATCAGAGAGCTGTGGACTGTTCTGAGGAAGTGTGTGTGTGTGTGTGTGTGTGTGTGTGTGTGCACACGCGCTCATGCATTTCATTACTGTAATGGAGTTAAATCACAGGCAATGTTTGCTCACAAAGCTGAATTCGCAAAATGGCAGGGAAAACACAATTACAAGATATCATAAACTGCAAGTTCACAAACTGTATAAACAACAACCAGAGTCAGCCAACAATTCACCAGCTAAATTCTAGAACTGAGTATGAGGAAGGCAGCCTCTCCAAAGGAGACTGAATGACAGGTGCTTGTGTTCCTTGAGGAAACCAAACCTGAAAACATTTTCAAAGGTTTTGGGGAAAGTACATTCTCTTTAGATCCAAGATCAACCTTGTAGGAGTGGGCTGGTGGCTCAGTGGGTTAAGGATCCAGGGTTGTCACTGCTGTGGCATGGGTTCAATCCCTGGCCCAGGAACTTCCACACTTGCAAAATTAAAAAAGAAGGAAGGAAGGAAGGGGAAAGGGAAGGGAAGGGAAGGGAAGAAGGGAGGGAAGGAAGAAGGAGGGGAGGAAAAGGAAAGAAGGAAGGAAGGAAAGGGAAGGGAAGGGAAGGGAAGGAAAGGAAAGGAAAGGAAGGGAAGGGAAGGGAAGGGAAGGGAAGGGAAGGGAAGGGAAGGGAAGGGAAGGAAAGGAAAGGAAAGGAAAGGAAAGGAAAGGAAAGGAAAGGAAAGGAAAAAAAGAGGAGTTCCCATCATGGTTCAGCAGAAACTAATCTGACTGGTATCCATGAGAATGCAGGTTCGATCCCTGCCTTGCTCGGTGGGTTAAGGATCTGGCCTTGCCGTGAGCTGTGGTGTAGGTCACAGACGCGGCTCGGGTCTGGCGTGGTTGTGGCTCTGGCATAGGCCAGCAGCAACAGCTCCAATTAGATCCCTAGCCTGGGAACCTCCATATGCTACGGGTGTGAAGACAAAAAGACAAAAAAAAAAAAAAAAAAAAAAAAAAAAAAGAAAAAGGAAGGAAGAAGGAAGAAATCAACCTTGTGCTAAATCCTAGCTCTTTCAATGACTACCTGTAACATCCATGCAAATTACTTGGGCCTTCAAACCTGCATTTCCTCACCTGTAAAATGGAGATGGTAATTTCTAAGTTACCTAAGATAGCATGTAAATGCTTATTACATGTATTAGTCAGGATTGTATGGATTTTAAGTGACAGAAACTTCATTCAAAGTGGTTTCGGTAAAACAAGAAATATATTGGCTCAAAATATGAAAAAGACCAGGGCCTCCAGCTTTTGGTCTATGAGCTCAAATGATGACTTTAGAACTCTAAGGCACCCTCTCCACCCTTTGGCCCTGCTTTCCTCTGTCTGGACCTCACTCTCAGGTAGCCTTATCTTTGGCAAGCTAGTAGACGAGCCAACAGCTCCCTGCATGTGTCTTACCTTCTCAGCAACTACAGAACTGGGAGAGCTAGCTCCTCACTTGGGAAATGACCCACTAGCCCATTCTCAGATCACATAGTTGAGTAGGGAAGTGTCTACTCCCTTACACCTACTCAAACCCCGGAAATACACACATAACCAGCCACATACACGAAGACACAGCTGGACATCGGCCCCCCAAACCAAATGAGAAGGCTGAAGGGCAGCCAGCCCCATTTGACATTGTTCATAAGAGGAAAAAAAAAAAAAAAATCAGAAGTCCATCATCGGGATCTGAGTCCCAGGACTGATACTCAACCCTCAGTATAAGCAGATGTGCTGAGGGACAAGAGAGAGAAGTCTGCTCAACTCTGAGGAGCTGGTCAGCCCTTCCTGCACACACTCACATGGGACGCACTGGCTTCAGTCCTAGGCCAACAGGGGAAAGGGGGTAGCTCACAGGCTCGGACCCAGGCACCTATGGCCAAGGTAATCATTTGCCTTTTTCTGTTTCCTCCTCTCTGAGAGCTTACTGCCTTTCCTACAAGAAATTCTCATAGTATTCCAGCCAGCAGTCCTGGTCTTGAAGGTACAGGGCCCATTGCTCTACCTAATCACCAGCCCCTTTATCTGGCTTTGTCCCCACAACGGCAAGATGGGGCCCTCTGCCCCTTCCTTTCCCTTGGCCCACCTCAACTTTTCCTTTGACATAGAGAGGGTCTTTATTATTTTCGGGGGGGCTGCACCTGCAGCATATGGAGGTTCCCAGGCTAGGGGTCAAATTAGAGCTGTAGCCACCAGCTTATGCCACAGCCACAGCAATGTGGGATCTGAGCCACATGTGCCACCTACACTACAGGTCACAGTAATGCTGGATCCCCAACCCGCTGAGCAAGGCCAGGGATTGTATCCACATCCTCATGGATACTAGCTGGATTCATTAACCACTGAGCCACAATGGGAACGCCAAAGAGAGTCTTTAGAGTTTGATAATGTATCAAAGTTATCCTATGAGAGCTGATGCATATTAGCCACAGGGTTTCATGGTCTTTAGGTATCTTGCTCTAAAAAATACGAGAATCCAGGGCAAATGGGGCTTCTCAGGACAGATTAAAAAGAGCAGGTGTATACAAAGGCCAGAGAGCTTATTACAAAAGAATGGAGGAACAGATGCCAAGATAAAGGGGGCTTCCTGGAGTCTACGAGAGGCAAACATAGCCTGACTGAAAAGGAATACACATAAAACAGAGTGGAAATATCAGTAGCAGCATCTAGACACTGGACTCCCTTCCTGACCAGCTATGAGGAGTACTGAAGTTCTTTGCCTGGTGAAGTGAGCTTATTCACCTTGTCACTGTGGGTTCGAGTAACAGAGTTGGATACAGTATAAAGTGATGGAAAAGAACACAGCCTTGGATTCAGACCACCAGGATCAGAACCCAGGATCCTCCACTCCACAGCTAGATCATCTTGGGCATGTTACTTGACTTCCCTGGGCCTCAGTTTCCTTGTTGGTAAATGAGGATAATAATGGCATCTTCCTCCCAGGATGAGCATGAGAAAGAAATTAGTTCACATCTATAACTAGCTCCTAAAAACTGAATCTGGCTCATAATAACACTGAATACATATTAGCAATTCTACAAGCAGCAACCTGACTCCTTTCCTTCAGGGAAGTATTCTCCATGTCTACAGCTACATGGTTGATTGGGTGATTACCCAGGTGACTGTTGGGTCTCTCCATGGACTCCCCAGAAGCAAAGTGGGAATATCATAAGGGGTGTGGCTTGCACCCAAGGAGTTTTTTTTGGTTTTTTTTTTTTGTTTTGCTTTGTTTTTTTGTCTTTTTAGGGCTACACCAATGGCATATAGAGGTTCCCAGGCTAAAGGTCGAATAGGAGCTATAGCTGCTGCCCTACAACACAGCTGCAGCAACACCAGATCCAAGCTGTGTCTACACCGGTTCCTTAACCCATTGAGTGAGGCCAGGGATCGAACCTGTGTCCTTATGGATGCTAGTCAGATTCCTTTCAGCTGAGCCACGACAGGAACTCCCCCAAGGAGTTTTGATTTCTTTACAAACTTGCTCTTGTGCATTTGATTTTCTGATGGGGAGGGATTTTTCCTGTTTGTCAGTCCCGGAACAAGCCCTTCTGTTGGCTGACTCCGAAAATGGGGAAAGGTCAGCAGCACGCTTTTCTTGCCTTCAGGCTAAGAAGACTCAGCATCGTCAATTACAGGAGGTGAGCTGAGTTGGTCACAGGAGGGCATAAATGGACATCAGGCTCTACTAACAATGAGGAAGCAGCATCACAAAGCAGGCACCGGGGTCAG
Organism: Sus scrofa; assembly: GCF_054392235.1. NCBI lineage: Eukaryota > Metazoa > Chordata > Mammalia > Artiodactyla > Suidae > Sus > Sus scrofa. Next base: position 21,326,086 of record NC_139385.1, read on the forward strand.
TGACAGGTGCTCCCAGAACTCCAGCGGCAAAGGCTGTAGAACTTGGAAGGGTTATCATCCACGCATGGAGATGAGGATGGAGATTATCTACAGCCTGGCTCAAGCAAACTTTGCTGAAGGCTTGTTTGCAGCTGTTGTAGCTCAGGGTATCTCGTCAAGGTCATCTTCACATTCGGCATCTCCAACCTCCTTCTCCTTCGCCAATGGATCCACTCAGGGCACTCTGGTCCATCGCCTGTACTCTACTCCCACTCACCTCCAGAAGATTCTTTTTTCTCTATCAAGTCAATTCCTGCTCATTCCTCAAGTTTAACTAAATTTCAGTCTCCTTCAGAAAGTTTGCTTTGACCCACTTTCAAACACACTGAACTGACAGAATCAGGTGGAATTATGCACTGTCTTATGGCAGCTCTTCTACTAAAGCCTTGCAGGACAGCAAAAAAAAAAAAAAAAAAAAAAAAAAAAATCATTGGTTTTACCTGTATAGCATCCTTTTTTATTTTTTAAAATTTTATTGGAGCGTAATTGACTTACACTTTGTTAGTTTCAGGCGTAAAGCAAAGTGAATCAGTTGTACATATATCCATTCTTTTTTTCCCCATAGAGGTTATCACAGAATATTGAGATTTCCCCATGCTATACAGTAGGTCCTTGTTAGTTATCTATTGTACATACAGTAGTGCTTATATATTATTCCCATACCTACCTTTTTATATTATAGTTGATTTACAATGGTCTGTCAATTTCTGCTGTTCAGTAAAGTAACCCAGTTATACATATTTTTTTTTTCTCACATTATCCTCCATTACGTTCCATCACAAGTGATTAGATATAGTTCCCTGTGCTTTAGTCCTTCTTCTGGTAGCAGAAGATTTTTCTTTGGGAGAAAAGCCTTTCCAAATTCTTGGTCCATGTAGCTGCTGGAGGAGGTCATCAAAAGGACATGACTGCCTGTTTGTTGCCCCTCAAGCTGGACCAGGGCAATCAGAGGCTCCTCAGCCCCTTCCCCTGTCCTTGGAATGTGCCTTCTGCCCACCAGTCCCACAGGGGGAGCCGTTTCAAGGATGCAGCCTTGGGAGAGTAAACGGTCGTTGAGACCACCTGGACCGAACATAGGACCAAACCCTGTTAAGGCTTCTGTAAAAACTTGTAAGGTTTTTGCTTGCAGGCAGGTATGGAGATGTGCTCATCTTCCTGCCGCTCAGGACAAGCCTCATGTTTAAGTTCCCTTGTGGGCTACGAGGCCCTGTAGAGTGTGGAGATCCTCCAAATGCTCCTGTCCCTAATCCTGGAGAGGGCCCCGTGGCCTGCAGAGAGGGAGTAGGGTGTACCGTGCCTGGTAACAGATGGGTCTGGCTGCAGAAGCCGGCCCACACGGACTGCAGTTGCTATTCAGCCCAACACTGACACCATCTGGCGGAAACGGGGATGAACTGCAGCTGCAGGAGGGCTGATCACTCTTGAGCCCTCCCTGGCCATTAACACTTGACACTGACAGTTGGGCTGTTTTAAAGGGATTAACCCTGTGGCTTAGAAAATGGGAAGCTGAGAAGGAGATCATCATGAATAAGCCCTTACTGAGTCGGGATATGCGGAAAGACACTGGGTTTGCCTGTAAGAACCTGAGTCAGTGCTCACTGTTCTCTGTGTCCCGACTCAGAGGGTGCTGACGTCCTAGCTCGGGTACGAGCCCTAGAAGCTGATGCTTCAGTAGAGAGAGCAGACTGGGTGCATGGAAAGAATGGCCCCTGCAGTGCCTGAGTGGGGTGGTGCATTGCCAAGGATGCCTGAATGCCCTTGAGATATAGTGACCTGGTTAAGGCAGTAACAACATGACCTGTGGGTTCTAAATAACACCCAAGGCAACTGCCAAAGTCAAGGGTCACCCGATGGAGACCCCAACTGGTGAGGGACTGGAGGACTGATTATACTGGGCCCCTCCCTCTGAATGAGGGCTCTAAATATGCCTTTGTTGGTGTGGACATTGCATCTGGTCTGACCCAAGACTGCCCCTGTCGCCATGCAAACCAGGCAGCCACCATCAGGGGATTAGAGAAACAGACTACCCTTCGAAGATAGGCTTGTCGAGTAGACCGTGATCAGTGGTCACACTTCAAAGGTCATGAAATGCACAGCTGGGCAAGAGAACACGATATTGAATGGAGGCTCATCTCCCCTATAAGCTGCAGGCAGCAGCATTGATAAAAAGGAAGAATGAAATACTAAAGGAGCAGATTAAATTACTAACAGGTAAAAACCACTTTGGCCAGTTGGACAAGCTGTGTCCAGTACTGTCCCAGCCTTTAAGACATTTGAATGACAATCAATAGGGCCTGTCACCCCATATGCCAGACCACGGGGCCCCTGCCAAGATACTCGATGCCTTAAAGGCATGGAAGTCACAGCGGACAGACAGTACCCCGATTCTCACTGTGGATCAAGGTGCCCTGCTGTTGAGAATATCAAGCCCCGTCACGCCTGAAAAAGGTGTTATCTACTGGAGTTTGCAATGGGGCATCCCACTGGGGAGGGTGAATTACTACCCCACTGGAATCCCATTGTCCTGCTGCAAGCCAGACCAGGTAAAACGCAGGCTACCTGGAATGGAACCCGCACCACTGAAAGAGAGAAGGTGGGGTCCTGGTCTGGCGTATCCTGCCCCCTGGTCCATCTCCTCATGCCTTGACAGTGCTGCCTCCCTGGCCAGTACGTCTCGTTCGCACAACTGGGTCCCAAAATTGCAGCCACATTAACAGCCAAGGATCAGGCACAGGTGTAGTTCTTGCAGAAAGGGAAGACCTCCCCATGCAATTCCAGGCCACTTATCTGTCTTTTTGACGTTAGACTTCTGTTGCTCCTGTGGCGTCCGGTCAAGGGATGGGCACCTGATAGAAATATCTTCCCATGGCAGGCCCACTGCTATGCCCAGCAAAAGAATCAATCCACCTGTCAGGTAAGTGGGTGGCTGCCCCTCTCAGCAAATCAGAAATGGCATGGTGGGTAATGCCATCCCAGGGAGGGGATTGGAAGGCCCTAAATCAGTATATTAAGGAAAAACCAGCTAGGACTTGTACCCTTAATTCCTCTGCTGTCACCAATACTGATCCAGAACCCCAGCCTGTGGCATACACGATCCATAACCCTGGGCACGGGTACTCTATTTCGGTCAATCAAACTAGATGGGCAGCCCATCAAACTACTGACAAGAAGGGTCCTAAAAATATCACCATCATGATGTGGCTGTGCACACATGGGTTCCTGTGGGTCACCCTGGATGGGGGACATTTGAGCACCTGAGCAACATTATGTTCGGTACAGAAAAATCACCCTAAAAATAACCAACCCAACTGCACCAAAGAGATGGGATGGGTTTCATTGGAACTGTGTGGTCCTCTTGTCACATTAAAGGCTTGTGATTGGTTTGGCACTGACAGGTCACACCAGCCACATACTTACAGGGTGGCCCCCAGTCTGTGGCATAAAGCTTTGGCCGTGTCTTCCACTTGTGGTTGGGCTGCTGCACCCTGGGTTTTTCTGAGTCCGGGGAGAATCCACCCCACAGCAACAAAAATCACCAACCTCCCTCTCCTCAAGGCCACATGGGTGCATTCTGTTTACTGGCAAGTTCATTTGGCCCCTATCCCTGTCCCCTCCACTGGTCTGGAGGGTATCCTAGAAGCCCTTACTAAGTTCACCCAGCAAGGCCTTAAATGCCAACCAGTAAAGCCTGTCCTTACTGAACACAGAAATGCCTCCAACGAGAAAAAGCCACCCTGCAAGATAAGATGGCCTTGGACGTTTTTACTGCCTTGCAAGAAGGTACCTGTGCCATTATGCAAACAGAGCATTGTGTGTTCCGACTTGATGAGTCAGCGGGGTGTATCATCTTCGATAAGCCACAAGAGGGCACAAGTGATTTCCCTGAATGATCCAACCCCTAGCCCAGGGTCCTTAATAAATCAGTGGTTCAGATCACGGGGCTCTTGGTGGAAAAAATTGTTACTTATTTTGGGAATCACTATCCTGATCTCTGTTTTCTCTTTCATGTACCTCTATGGCTGCTGTAGCATCTGCCCCCAGTGCAGCCAGACAGATGCCCAAGGAGCCACCTCCATGCTGGTGACACCCCCCGATGAGTGCTCAGAGCCCGTCCTGGAGGAAGGGGCTGTGTGAGATTGTAAGAGCCTGTCACGAGGGGTGGGGTGTTGGAGGAGGTCACCAAGAGAACTTGACAGTCAACCGATCCCACAAGCGGGACCCAGGTCACCGGAGGCTCCTCGCCCCCTCCCCTGTGCTTGGAATGTACATTCTGCCCACCGTTCCCACAGAAGGAGCTGCTTCAAGGAAGCAGCCTTGAGAGAGTCAAGTGCTGCTGAGACCACCTGGATGGTATACGCGACTGAACACTGCTAAGGTCTCTACACAAACTTTTAAGATTCTGGCGGGCAGGTGTGGAGATCTACGCATCTTGGGGCTGCTCAGAACAAGCCTCAGAGGTAAGTTCCCTTGCTTGTTACACCTGTCACTTATCCATCTGAAGTGGCCCGCCTCGTTGCAGTCTCTCCCTGTCCTCTGTGTATGGGGACGAGTTTATGAACCAGAAGTGCTTCAGAAACCTCAGCTCTAGGAATGGACATGTGGCCCAGGCCTGACCTACCAGGTATTTCACCCCCACCCCACTCCCTGCTCCAGTCACAATGATTGGCTCAGGAATGGGCACATGACCCACATCAACCAACCCTATGAATATCAGCCCTAGAATTTTTGCAGGAATTATTGGGGGGAAAAAAAGGAGGGAATGGTAGAGAGAACCTTCATGAAAATAGGGCCAATTCGGCAGAGCTGAAGAAAGTGGGGAATGAGATGCCTGAGGGCGTGATCTGGGTGTTCCTGAACTTAAACTTTCCTTGGTCATTTCAGTTACATGAGACAACAAACATTTATTGACGGCTTACTGTTCTAGACACTAGAACCCATAAGTTAACATTTTTAATCATAATATGTGTAAACCTAGAGTTCTTCACTTGCAACTGAAATGGCCCTATCAAAAAAGAATTCATGTTGCTTAATTCCTGCATTGCCATTTAACATCCTTCACGTGGATGCCTCTTTTTCCCAATTTCTCATGAATTCATTAATAGAGACCCTATATTATATTTCTCTGTATCACCAACTGTAATATGTACATAGCAAACAATCAATAAACTATGTAAGTCAATAAATAAAGGCTACACGTATAGATAGGGCCTTACCACTGGTGGTGCCGAATCAAATAGCACAGTTCAGAAGAAATATCCAAGGAGACTGGCCAGTGAATTCTTATCACACCCTGATGATCAGGAGGTATTTGTGCTCTAGGAGTACAAACACGGCATGATAATGGAATCAATATTAATCCACAAAAAGGGAACATCGCAGAGGACTGATTCAAGATGTTAGAACATATCCTTGTGCCTACTTCAGGTCTCAGTCCAAATTCCCAGAAATGACCCAAGAAAAGATACTGTTAAATAATAAATGCATAACACTGATGAAAATCAAGAAAAAGTACGGCCAAGGACCATAAATTCTGAACAGAAGAAAAAGAGCTAAAAACATGGGCAGAAAGGGATTGGCTGTGAAGATGGGCATGGTTTGAGAGATGGTCCAAATTCAAGACAGGGAAGCACTGGGTGGTGAGCGGTGAATGGAGTAATCAGAGAACTGAGTTCAGGACAACTGAGTGGTCGGCTCATTCACAGAGATGCTTCTGCCACTGGGGAGTGGCAGCAACCACCCTTTCCTACAGAATAAAGCAGTGATTCTGAACACAAAGGAGGAAGACACAGGACATTGCCGAAAGTATCTTGCAACTCCCAGGGGACCAGAAGAAAAACTACCAGCTCGCTCTACCTGGCAGCACACCCAGCCCCTTCTAACACTGAAGAGAAACTGATAACTCAGTCATTGTCAATAGGTGAATATCATGTCAATCTCAAAATGAAGAGGTGCGGGGGAGAGGGAGACAAGAGTCCCCAAATGTATTGCAAAATCTAATCCCGTGATATTTTTTCTATCCCCTCTTATTTAATCTCTCAACAACCGCCCCCCCTTTTTCCTTTTTATGGCCACACCCACGGCATACGGAAATTCCCAGGCTAGGGGTCAAAGCAGGGCTACAGCTACCCACCTACACCACAGCCACAGTAATGTCAGATCCAAGCCACATCTAAAACCTATGCTTCAGCTTGTGACAGTGCAGGATCCTTAACCCACTGAGCGAGACCAGGGATCGAACCCATCTCCTCAGTATACTAGTCCAGTTCTTAACCTGCTGAACCACAACAGGAACTCCATAATCTATCAACAGCCTTTTTTTTTTTTTTTTTTTTTTTGGTCTTTTTGCCATTTCTTGGTCTGCTCCCATGGCATATGGAGGTTCCTAGGCTAGGGGTCTAATCAGAGCTGTAGCCGCCGGCCTACGCCAGAGACACAGTACCACGGGATCCAAGCCACGTCTGCAACCTACACCACAGCTCCCAGCAACGCTGGATCCCTAACCCACTGAGCAAGGCCAGAGATCGAACCTGCAATCTCCTGCTTCCTAGTCAGATTCATTAACCACTGAGCCACGAGGGGAACTCCTCAACAGCCTTTAATAAAAACCGTCACTCCCTTCCAGTAATGCCTCTTTTCCTCGGCTTCCATGATACCACACTCAAGTTGTTTTTCTTTTATTTCCCTGGTGACTTTTGCTCAGTCTTCTATGCTGGATTCACCTAATAGTCAGCTAGGGCTGCTGTTAACAAAATATTCCCAACTAAATACCATGAGCGAAATTTATCATTCACAGTTCTGGAGGCCAGAGGTCTGAAATCAAGGTGTCAGCAGAGCCATGCTCATCCTGCGGGCTCTGGGGAAGGATGTGTTCTGGGTTCTGGTCCTTTGACTGCGGTGGCTTAACTCCAATCTTTACATGGAGTTCTGCCAGTGTGTGTGTCTACTGCCAAATTTCCCTTTTTATAAGGACTCCAGTCATAATGGATTAGGGGCGCGCCCTACTCAATATGATGTTGCCTTAACTGTTTACATCTTCAATGACTCTTGTTCCAAATAAGGCCAGGTTCTGAAGTACTGGGGGTTACAACTTCAACATGTGAATTTTGAGGGGATACATATTTCCTCCTCTACTGTCTGCTAAGTAATGGGGTGCTCCAGGGCATGGGCCTCCCTCCTCTTCCCTTCAATACCTATACTCTTTCCCTATATGTTGTCATCAAATCTGATGGCTTTTAATACAGGCTGATGACATCTAAATTTATATCCCTACTTGTGGCCTTCCCCTTGACATGCACCCAACTATCTACTTGACACATATCTATCTCTTTCTTGGGGGGGGGGGAACACATTCGTGGCATATGCAGGTTCCCAGGCTAGGGGTCAAATTGGGAGTGGTAGCCTCTGGTCTACACCACAGCCACGGCAATGCAGGATCCGTGCCCCATCTGCAACCTACACCACAGCTCATGGCAACGCCAGATCCTTAACCTACGGAGCGAAACCAGGGATAGAACCTGTGTCTTCATGGATACTAGTCAGATTGGTTTCCACTGAGCCACAACAGGAACTCCTAGACAGATCTGATAGCATTCTCCAAATTACTGCATCCAAGTCAGAATGAGTGATTTTCCCACCACCGCTCCACTTCAAAACATAGGCTCCTACCAGCTCTCCCCACATCAAAACTGTAGCACCATCAATCCAGTCGCTCAAATAAAAAACCCGGAAGCCACCCTCAGTGCCTTTTTTTCTCTTATGCTCCCTAACCAAGCTGTTCCAAGTCCCGACAGTTCTACATTGAAAATACATGGAACACATCCGTTTTTCTCCCCCTCTGTGGTCACTCCCAAGTCCGAGTCACCATCACCTTTTGCCAGAACTAAATCCAGGGGCCCCTATCTGGCCACTCTTCCTTTACTCTTGCCTCACTCCAATTTACCCTCAACATCACCCAGAGTGATTCTGCTAAAGTGGACATCAGGTCATGTGACTCGCTAGTTGCAAATCCCTAACTGTCAGTGTTTAGAATAATTACATAAATTACATACCCCTGACCACAGCCCGCAAGATTCTTGCAACGTGGTCTGTTTCAGAACGAGTCACACTTTCCCACGCGAGGTCTTTACGCTCTCTTGCTCCTCCCCCTTCCAGAAACCCTCTTCCACGACCTGTGCATCTGAGGTTCCCTCGCATCCTTCAGACTCTGGCTCGAATATCAAACCTGAGAGAAACCCTTCCCTGAGCAGACTCTCTAGAGTAACCCCCGCCTAGTCACATTCTGTCCCATCATCCTACTTGCTTAACTTTTATAATAACCTGATATTACCCTATTTACTTATATATGTTTCCTTTCTATTACTTTTCTCCTTCTCTAATCTCCATCTAGAACGTAAGGGCCTTCAGGGCAGGACTCATGCATGTCTTTCACCACTGTGTTTTCAGTACTTCATACTTTATTTGAAACATAATCAGCTTCTATATGTGTGTTTCATGGATAGATGGATGAATAGAAAAATTATAGACCTTAGAAATCATCTCACTGGAGTCCCTGTATGTGGAGTACTCTCTTGGCATAGTATTTATATAGTGGCTTTAGCCCAGGAGTCTAAATGGGAGAGAACTTTCTCCTAAAGACACAGAGATGCCTTCACTTTCCTATAGAAAAATCCAAATTCTCTCCAGCCTTGCTCACAACTTCATCTTCCCCCACTTCCTTCCGCTAGGCTAAGTTCTCGACACACTGAACTACATACCATTGCATGAAAATACCTGTGTTCACGATGGTACCTCTCTTTGGAACACCTTTCTTTTCCCTTCTGCGAACCATCCTTCAAGAGTCCCTCTTGTGATGATCGCTGTACAACTATAAATGTAATAAAATCCATTGAGTAATTTTAAAAAGACTTCAAATTGAAAAAAAAACAGAAGAAATTCTACCACATGGAGCACATGTAATCATCAGGGCTAGCAAACTGGATTGAGGCTATTTTGTTTATTTAGGGTGCCCTACGTGGCAAGAACTTGGTAATACTATTTCAACCCCCTGTATACTCACTATGAAAATAGCCAGAGCTTGGCTTCTGCCCCAATTGAACACATCTGAGAACTGGCACAAGTTTTTCTGCCTCTTGGATTTAGAGTGAAATTTTTGTTTGGCCTCGTTTGCTGTTTTAACTTCTTCGTAGTCAGAAATTTAGAGGGACTTAGGTAGTCTATTGATTTTTCATTTAAAATAAAAAATTTCAACACTACAAAAAAAAAAAAAAAGATTCCCTCTATGAAGCTTTTCCTGGTAGCCAACAGAGGCTACACTCTACACTGTCACAGGCCCACACACATCCTTCTATCCCAACATTTTTTCTAGTATATGACAATTCTGTGACTAATTTCCCCATTTTGCCATTAATACTGTGCATAACAAGGTTATGACTTATGGCTCTGTCTACCCACTAGTGCCTAGCATGGGGCCTCGTAGAGAGATGCACCAAAAAAAAAAGTGTCGACAACTATACATGCATATCAAGAAATAACTGAGAGTTTCTCATTATTGTTTTGCTCAATGGAGTGAAAGGAATTGGAACATTTTAACGGTTGTTATTCTGTCAATTATCAGACCTGCATTAGTGAACCAGTGGGAGAGGCAATTTTTAATTTGTGAAATGGGAATTTATTTCAACTCATTATAGCTTGGTTAAGAGGTCATATTTGAAAATATTTATACTATGTCTGAGATAGAGAAACCAATACACACATACTCAACCTTTTTACTTTTCACTTTCAGCTTGTTTTTGCCTTTTTTTTTTTTTTCCAAACAGAGTATAAGCATAGACAGCTCTTCCTGGAACTATTTAATGTATATTTAATGTTCACTTTGATGGTAACTCTACATTAGATCCCAATGGCCCAAAGCAAGTTATAGTTCCTCTGGCTGGCAGGTCAGCACCATGGACAGAGGGAAACAGTGCAAAAGGTTACCCTGAGGCTGCTTGTAAAATGGCGGCAGAGTCTCTCCAAGGGGAGACTGGGGTAAATGGTCCTCTGGGGATCACGGGATGAGCATGCTGTCAGGGTATGGGTCAGCTCAGAGGATGGGGTCTTAAGGAAGATAATGTCTAGAGCAGCGAGATCTACTTCATTTTTTGACCTATATTGATTCACGACTTTTTTAACGATCTGCTCTTCTACTCCCCAGGTGCCAACATGTTCATGCTGAATTAAAAGTAAATACTTTACTAAAAAATACGAAGGATCTTTGAAGCATCCATGACCCCTTTTTTCCTTTGCAAACCGCCATTCAAACAAATCAGCTATTTTAAAAAGATGACACTAAGAAATTGTTGCTGCTATCGGGAAGCATTTAGGATTATGTTAAAGTTATGTTTAAGATGGAGTCCTTCTCTTTTAGCAGTACATTCTGACAGCTACAAAGGAAATAATATGATGTCTGGGGTTTGCTTCAAAACAAGCCAGAACCACAGGAGTGGGTAGAGGTATAGAGAAAACAAAAGTTGGCCATGAATTGCTAATTGTTAAAGCCAGAGCAGGAGAACATGAGAGTTAATTCTCTCTACTATGTTTGAAAATTTCCATTAAACTTATGTGTGTGTGTGTGTGTGTGTGTGTGTGTGTGTGTGTGTGTGTGTTACTGAGAGGCCACAAAAAATTACAAGTAACAATGATTCCTGAAGAATATATGATCCTGCACCTAAGAGATAATGAAGAGCAAGCTCTCGTATCCTCTGCTCTGAGAGGAGCTTTAAGGAGGCTACGCTGTAATAGTTCCCTTCAGACTTGAGAATCTGTCTTGCTCAAGTCCATGTGATGGGACGGGAAGTTCAGATGTCTAGGGAAGTTCACTTTCTTGGAAGCAAGATGTCTCAGGAGAATAGTTTCTAAGAAACAAAACCTTACATGCACTTCCCCAACAAGAAGGAGCTGGAGGGCAGCCTAGGGCTTCAGGGGCTAAGGCTCAAGGTACAGAGAGGGTACCTGGTTGTGATGGTGGGTCCAAGAGCAACACCTAAAATTCTAGGCAGACCCCAAACAACAAAACATTGATTAAACACAAATGAGCTAGATAAGTGGAGGTTATCAAAATATGATGCCATGTACACAGGGAGAAGAGCTAAAATAAGAAGAGAGTGAGAAGTACAAAAGGCAGACACACCCAAAGAGGAGCTGGGGTGCTTTTCATGCAATGGCCATGTCAGAAGCAAACAAGGAGCCAACACAAGACTGGTGGATAAAATAAGAAAGTGAGTGATAAATGTGCTACAAAATCTGCAAAACTATGCACACATGGGAAAAATTGCTCAGATAGAGGATGAGGCTGAGTGTCTACTATGCATGAGAAATTGCTCTAAGCACCAGGCACGCATAACACACACACACACACACACGATAAAGTTCTGCTCCACTGAACTAACATTCTAGTTGAGGAGACAGATAAATGTATGTGCCTTTTATTTTATTTTATTTTAAGGGCCGCACCTGCAGCAGATGGAGGTTCCCAGGCTAGGGGTCGAATCGGAGCTGCGGCTGTCTGCCTATGTCACAGCCACGTCAATGTAGGATCCAAGTCGCATCTGTGACCTACACCACAGCCCACAGCAATGCCAGATCCTTGACCCACTGAACGAAGCCAGAGATTGAACCTGCATCCTCATGAATACTAGCCGGGTTCATTACCACTGAGCCACAGTAGGAACTCCCTGCCAATTATTTAAAAGTAATAATTTCACCTGGCTTTTTCCTTTAGATAGCAAATACAGCCTCCGGTTCACCACAGTGGCCACCCTTCCCCATTCCCTACTGTCTTACATTCTGCCTATTTCACTCACTTATGCCATCTGCTTGAGCCCTACAGCCTTTGAAATTTGTGACCCCTGCTCCCTAATGTCCCTGAGCTGTTTGTGGCATTGACTTCTCCTAAAACCACCAAATGTCTCAAGGAGCATGTGAAAGACCCTATTCTTAGCTGAATCAGAATTGGGGGTTGCCACTTAGTCCAAAATAACCTTGGGCAGTTACACCACCTTGCTGAGGTGTCAATGTTCTCAACTCTAAAACGGAGGTAATCTTATCTGCTTTAGAGGATTTCTATGAGGACTAGACTTTGCCTAGTCAGCTCTTCACTTCTCCTCTAGATCTCATCCCTAGCTTTACTTCTTCAAAGAAACTTTCCCAAGCCTCCTAACTAGGTCAACTCTAATATACACAAACTCTCAGCACCACGTTCCTCTTTTCACAGGACCTGCCGCAGTTACAACTGAACATCAGTTTGTAGATTATTTAACACCTGCCTCTCCCACCAGACAGAAAACTCAACAGTGGCAGAGGATACTGCTTTTTTTTTTTTTTTCCTCACCATTTATCACCATGTCTGGGGGGAGAAAAAAAAAAACAGAAAACACAGGTGTTCAATAAATATTAGAGGCAGAAATAAAGGCAAGTTAAGCTTTGCAGAAAGCTGTGTAAAGACCATTATCTGACATAAACTAGAAATCCAACTGCTTCTCACCTAATGCCTCTTGGTCCCTAGAATTTGCATGTCAAGTTTTAACAAAGACTTTCTGCAAGCAAGGAATATCTCTAACTTTCCTTTTCTAATGGGTTATCTATCCACACACACACACACACACCCCAGAACAGGGGTTTTTGCTTTGCCCACTGCTGTCTGCCAAATGCCTAAAACTGCCTGGCCCCCAACCAATAAAGGCACGGAGGGAACAGGGGAGAGAGGGATGGAAGGGCGGGCACAGTTCTAGGGTTTCCAGAAGTTGAGAGACAGCGCCTCCTGGCACCAAGAGAAGGGAGGAAGCTGGGGCCTGGCGGGGGGGACTCGGAGCCAGAAATGACACCCGCTGGGAACAGGTTTAGTCACACCTACTTCCCCGGTGCCCGGGGCAGTAAGAACTCCCAAGGCAAAGATGCGCCCCTCGCGCCGCTCCTCGGGCAACGGATGGGACCATTACAGATGCTCCCCGCAGGGGAAGGAACACAACTGCGCCTTGTGGCTCCGCGGGAGCCGCGGATCCGCTGGGGGGTCACCGCCAGCAGGAGCTACTGCGGCTCGCGACCGACCGTGAGCGCTTCACGGACCCCTCCGCCAGGCAAACGAGTCCCCACTCCCCGGGACAGAGAGGACTCTGCACCGCCTCCTCGGCAGTGCGCCTCCACCTCACAGACGTCTCCCTGCCTCCCGGCTTCCCCGAGGACGCCCATTCCCCTTTCTCACACCTTTCCATCGTCTCTGGCAAAAATGCCTACGCCAGTCCCTCTGCCCCGAGGAAGCCGCTCCGCACCCCTCCTCATTCCCAAAGTGTCTCAGCGGCGAGTCACTGCGCTACGCGCTCTCGCGAGAGTCCACCGAGCAGCCCCCTCCCCCCAGCCCTTCGCCTGCGAGGCAGTCGCCCCTGAACCCCGCGGCGCGCGGGCTCGAGCGGCGCATGCGTCCCCACAGCTCCCAGCGCCCCCCGCGCAGTCCGCGAGCGGAGCGGACGAGGCCGCGAGTGTGGACTCGGCGGCTCCCTCTCCCCCCCGCCAGGCCTTGCTTGGTCCGCGCAGGCTTCTCTCCCCGCAGGGGCGGGCCCGCTTTGCGGCTTTTCGCAGCGTTCGAAGGTTTCCTGAGGACGTCCGGGGCCGCCTTGGGCCAGAAGAGTGGTGGCCTCGGACAACGCCGGCCCCCCACCAGCCACCCGCAGCGGCCTGGGAGCGCCGTCGCGCCCCGAGCCTCGCACCCGGGAACGGGCGGGGCCTGCACACCCGGCCCCACCCACTCGGCGCCTCGCTTCCCGGGAACCTGACCCGGGGTGTCTGACACACCCCCTCCTGAAGGGCTGTCCGACCCCGCCCTTCAGTCCTGGGTCCCCTTGATTTTCTCCCAGCCTTCTAGCCTCGCCGTTTCCGACCTTGCACTAAAAGATGCAGCCTGGGAAACCACATCGCGGGGACACGTCCTGTTTGGAGAAGAGGCCCAGTTTGGGGACCTCAGGGTACATGTTCACCTTTTCAAGGGTCTAGGATAGATTTGATTAATCAGCCTGGTGTATCCTGTGCCTGCTGCTGCCTTCACTTCCCTGCCTTCCCACACTTCCAGAACCATTAGCAGGGAGTTCTCGAGGTTTTGTTTGAGTCTCCTTTGAGCTCGACGTGAGGCTGACCCCTGGCTTAGAGCATGGCTGCATCCCTGGACCCTCAGATCCACGCGTCTCTGGAAGCTGAGGGATGCCTAATCATGAAGGTGGAAAAAGAGCCCGAGTGGGCATCGGAGCCCATTCTGGAAGGCTCGGACGGCTCTGAGTGTGAGACCTTTCGCAAATGCTTCAGGCAATTCTGTTATGATGATGTGACTGGACCCCATGAAGCTTTCAGTAAACTCTGGGAACTTTGCTGCCGGTGGCTGAAGCCAGAAATGCGTTCCAAGGAGCAGATCCTGGAGCTGCTCGTGATTGAGCAGTTTCTCACCATTTTACCTGAGAAGATTCAGGCGTGGGCACAGAAGCAGTGTCCGGAAAGTGGAGAGGAGGCGGTGGCCCTGGTAATACATTTGGAGAAAGAGAATAGAAGACTAAGACAACAGGTAAGAGAAGATTGTCCAAGTTTTTGTATTTAGCAAAAGGAATGGTGGGCAGGGGGTGCATTTCAGGAAATATTCATTATGGAAGAATAAATGGTACTAATGAAAGACCTTTAAGAGGAATGTACTTAAAAGGGATCAGAATTTCATATACAATAGGGGAAAAAAAGCTTTGATTGAAATATTTTCTTGCAAATGACACTAAACATGCATAATGTTTGCATAATGTCTCCCCTCCAAAAAAATTATTTGAGAGGCGTTCTCTTGTGGTGCTGCGGCTTAAGCAGCCAGGGTCGCTGCTGTGGCGCAGGTTCCATCCCTGGACCAGGAACGTCCACATGCAGTGGGCGTGGCCAAAAAAAATTTCTGAAAGTTAGTTCCTGTCTTGGCACAGCGGAAACTAATCCGACTAGGAACCCTGAGGTTGCGGGTTTGATTCCTGGCCTCGCTCAGGGGGTTAAGGATCCAGCGTTGCCGGGAGCTGCTGTGTAGGTTGCAGACACGGCTCGGATCTGGCGTTGCTGTGGCTCTGGTGTAAGCTCCGATTCCACCCCTAGCCTGGGAACCTCCATGTGCCGCGGGTGTGGCCCTAAAAAGACAAAAGACAAAAAAATATGTGAGAGAACAATACATTATACTTCACAGGATCTGCAGCTTGATCCTAAAAAGGTTTGCCCCCACCCAAAAAAGAAAGAACTTCATCACTTAGTCCAGGGCCCTCTGTAATCCTTTACGATTCCAATCCGTGTCTTTTGAAGCACCTTTATTGCCATTATCATTGTTGCTCTTCTCCAGTTTAATTGCTGACCCTCATTTGTCAGTGGCTTTGCATGCTCTTCTAGTTGTTTTTCAACAGTCCTTTCATTAACTTCATGAAATCCTGCAAGATTTGCATTTTCACCTTGCACAGAATTGGCATTTGTGTAAGGAACTATCAGCAGGTTGCTGTGTTGGTCAGAGATAGACACGAGATGTCGAGATTAATTTTCTAAGTTTTCAGTTCACTGATGAATTAATTTGTGTTCTCAGTCCTTTCACTTCTCTATGAATGTAATAGATGTGAGGCTCAAATACTGTCTGTTTTAATAACAAGCAGTTTCTGTATTTCACTCCTAACAGATATCCCACCCCCCATATATTAATAAAGTGCACTTTCCTATTCCCTTATGCCCATACTTCGGGACAGTGCTTTTGACCCAGTGTCCTCAGAGGCCCCGTTGGGAATGGAGTGAAATTTTCATTCCTTCTCACATCTTCTGTCCTTCTCTGATATCTTTCTGGGGGGCATTTGGCCTTAACCTGGCTCTCTTCCCCCCTGCCTTTTTTCCATTATGGTTTTGACTTTACTTCCCAGGTTAGTAGTCCTGTGCACTCAGAGAAGCAAGTCCCAGTTGGAGCAGCGTGGGAGGTGGCAGACTTTGAGCCAGAGCAGGTGGAGACCCAACCCAGGCTGATGTCTCAGGAGGAAGTTGAACGCCTTCACTCAGGACACCAGGAGCCGCTGAACCAAAAGAGAGAACTTCGGCCTTTACCCAAGAATGGTAAGAACTCAGAGCATGCCCTGGCAGAAACCATGCAGATTTGTTCTGTAGCCCCCAACACTCCGACTTGTTCAGAGTAGGTCCCCCTCAGTACACAGTTGAAAATAAATCGAGTGGTTGGGGAGAAAGACTTCATTAGCTTCAAGCATTGGGAAGGTGTATGACATAAAGAAAAGGGATCTTAAAGATGGAACCTGAGAAAACGGAAAGTGCCCAGGCTGGCCTTAGGATCTTAACAGTGTTGTATGAGAATCTCAATTCTACTGTAAGCTTCTGGCTTTTAGTACTGCAGCGTGTAGAAGTGTACATGTTCTTGGCTGACCGTAAACAACTTGGAAAAACTATTTGGAAGAGGAAATGAGGTTTCTTTGTGAAACGCGCCTCACAGCAAGAGCACAGAAGTGGCATATGAGAGGGAGAAACCATAAGACTTCATAGAGAAAGGACCACTTATGTTCACATCTGCCCGGAACATTAATGGATCCAGTCAAATGCAAGGAAATGAAGACTCCGTCTTTCCTAGTCCACAGTGCTCCCTCCATTCCCTGCATGTGCTTTCAGGCTTAAAGAGAGGAGTGGAAAGATCACTGAACCTGCAGTAGAAAGGCATGCGTGTATATCCTTTCTCTGCCCCTCTCTCGCTGTGATCTGGGGCAAGTAACATTAATTAACCTCTCTGTATTAATGCACAGGGATTAAGAGATTAGGCTTTGGAGGCAGACAACCTGGCCTCAAAACCCATCTCTGCCATCCCTGATCTGTGTGGGTGGCCTTGGTCAGGTTACTAAACGTCTCAAACTTTCCATTCTGTCATCTGTAAAATGAAAATAATAAGGTTGGTCGTGGAGATGAAAGGAGGCATCAGAAACGAGTCAGTGCATAATAGTGCTCAATAAATGTTAGTTTCCTTTCCCCCATAATGGCATGACGATTTTTAAACTTCAAATATATCTGACTGAACACAATCTCCCCTCAAAAGGCGAGTTTCGCCACGAATCCTTTCTGAAATTCATATTGTGATAGAATGAATTCGCAAATGTTAATGGTTTCTGGGTCTTTCAGTGTTTGTTCATCAGCTTCAGAGTTCCCTTGTTCACATGGAGTAGGTGCTGTCAGTTACTTTGCCTAATAAATTCCTGGTGTTCCTGGGTTTTGCTGTCCCAGGGTGATAAGGAATTCATAAAGTGGGAACATTTGTTCTGTTGAGGTCCTTACTGGGGGTGTAGAAGACAGAAAATCCGAGGGACAGGTATCTCAGAAAGGTGAATTTTTTCTAAGAGAAGACCTAGAATTTCAGCCAAGTGTTCCCAAGGGACTAATGTTTCCAAGGATGTGATTCCATTTGGTTCTGTAGAAAGTAGTAGAGCAAGCTTTTGAGGTCTTAGTCACAATCATATTTATTCTTTTTTTTTTTTCAAAGTTTTTTTTTTTTTTTTTGGTCTTTTTGCCGTTGGCCACTCCTGCGGCATATGGAGGTTCCCAGGCTAGGGGTCGAATCGGAGCTGTAGCTGCCAGCCTATGCCAGAGCCACAGCAACGCCAGATCTGAGCTGCATCTGCGACCTGCACCACAGCTCACGGCAACGCCGGATCCTTCACCCACTGAGCAAGGCCAGGGATCGAACCCACAACCTCATGGTCCCTAGTCGGATTCATTAACCACTGCACCACAATGGGAACTCCCTGGCTGTCCCCTTTCATCGTGACGTGTGCTCTCCAGTTCCCCACAGTCCTTACTTCTCCCCTTTTATGATGTACTTCACCTGCAAACTTCCAAAAAACATTAGCATGGGTGAGCCCTGCTGTAAGGTGCCCTGGTTTGGGGCATTATTTTGAACTCATTGAGAAAATGACCAGTTTCTGTTTATTGGGTTTTTAAGCCTGCTCATTTCCTAAAAGGAGAAGCAGCAGGAGTAAACAGGACTGAGCCCGCAATACTCATTGTTTGTTTCTCTTCTTACAGCTCAGCCTTCTCCCTGGGTTCCTGCTCCTGCTGATGATTGGAACACCATGGCTCAGGAAGTAACAGCCACACAACTTCCTGTTGGGTCCCAGGTAACTTGTAATTGTTCTCTCTCTGGCCTCCCTTCCTGGGATATTCAGTCACAGTATTTCCTGTGCCATCACTGTCCTCAAACTTACATACTCCCTCCAAGAGGCCTTTTCCCCCTTGCTGCTTTGCCAAGAAGACTGCACCCCACCTCTGTGTAATGGGACTCCTTGCTGGGCCATCTCTCTTATGATTCTTTCTAGGACCTTCTGCTTCATTTGGCACATAACGTACTCTTGTTTATCTGATTTTATTTCATTTTTAAAGTTTATTTTATTTTATTTTTATGGCCGCACCTGAGGCACATGGAAGTTCCCACGCTAAGGGTGGAAAAGGAGCTGCAACTGCTGTCCTACCCTACAACCACAGCAACACGGGATCCAAGCCACCTCTTGTGGCAGTGCGGGATCATTAAACCCCGGAGTGAGGCCAGGAAGCAGACCCGCATCCTCACAGAGACTAGTCGAGGTCTTAACCCACTGAGCCACAGTGGGAACTCCTGATTTTAATGTTTATTTAGGGCCTTTCTGTGCTTTATCCACCATCATTCATCCTTCAAAAACCCATGTGTTTATCTTGGTAGTCATTAATGTTGGTGTGTTACAGAGACCAGGGAAAGATATCCACATGGCAAGAGGTTTTCCCTACAAAAAGAGTGTGCATCAGATTCCTGCTCACAGAGACCTCTGCGGGGATATTAGAAAGGAGAGTGTTGGGAACATGGTCTCCCTGGGTAAGGATTCTATCCCTTTTCAAATAAAAGATTTGGGGATTCTCATATATTC
This sequence comes from Sus scrofa, assembly GCF_054392235.1. NCBI lineage: Eukaryota > Metazoa > Chordata > Mammalia > Artiodactyla > Suidae > Sus > Sus scrofa. The sequence goes on from NC_139385.1 coordinate 21,345,078, forward strand.
ACTTCTACCTATGATAAAGTAGTTATAAGTGTTATCACTTTAAGGACTTCCATGGATTGTCTGGTCATCTCTATGGTCTAGCATAGACCATGTTCTCTTACCTCGCTCATGCCTTTCTTCCAATTTATAGTCTAGATTTATACATACTCTTATAATTTAGTGATTAAAACACTGGAGAGGTTTATATGCGACTGTCATATTATTTAAGTAAACTTATCCACCTCCACTAGATTAAAAACTCCATAAAGTCACAAGGTCTTTTTAGGATTTGTTTTTATGTAACCCATAGTAACCCCAGAACTGTGCATAGAGCCTGACGTATGGGTGGGTGCCCAGCAAATATGTGTTGGATGGATAGAACTCTTATAAGTGAAAGAAAAGGAAATAATTTCCGTCCAATAACTTGGATAACATGTTGTGAAATATTTAAATAGCACAAATTTTTACGGGTACACATAACTACCGAGGTAGAATTTTACAAGCAGACTTTTGAAGAATTACATTGTCTGCTTTAGCAGCAGGGATAAGTCTGGTTCCTTCGTATGTAAGCTGCAAGTCTTACTGCAGATTACTGATGAATAAAATTATAGGCTTAAAATGTACACATAGTATTATTAAAATGAAATACAGTTGAAAATGCAGTTCCTCCGTGGCAGTAGCCACATCTAAGTTATTCAATAGCTGTATTGGACAGCATGGTTATAGAACATTTTCATCATCACAGAAAGTTCTGTTGGACAACAGTACATATGCCCAACAAAGTATAGAAATGGCAAAATGGGCCATGTCAAACTGATTGAATAAAGCTAAACCAACAATCATTTATAATTAGAAAGCAATTAAAGCAATAGAAAAAAAAAATGACCAACGTAAGGTGACACGGATGTCACACCGGTAACAAAGCACTGTTCCCAAAACAGCAGGCCCCTTTGATTTTAATTTTCACTTAGGGGCTCTGTGCTTCATCACCAGTCATCCATCCTTCAAAGATCCGTGTGGTTATCTCAGTAGTCATTGCCGTTGATGTTATTCAGGGACCAGAAAAAGATGTCCCAATGGCAGTTGCATCCACAATAGGTGTTTCCTACTGTTGCCTTGAATCACACAGCATCCACACCCAGGAAAATAATGAATTAGAGTCCTTAGTACAATCTGCCATGAATGGGTTAGAGACTGTGGACATTCAGATTTAGCCCAGGGCTTCCTTGTGTAATAGTTACATATGGAAAGGCCCCGGCCCAGAGGACCTGGCCCAGTCTTTTTTATCAGAGCTTGTAACCTGTAGGCTCATGGGCTGAATTTAGCCTATAAATATATGGGGGCCTTGCACAGAGTTTTAATTTGAAATTTGTTTACAAATCTGAATTTCCAGGACCGCTTGAAAACGCAAACGTCAGACACAATGGGCCCCGCTTCTCACACAGTAGCAGTTGACCAGGGCTGAGTGGAGGAGCTCACGCTGAGCTGCCACGGCTCTCGCTCCAGCCACCGCACTCCTTTACTTTGCCTGCCTGGTCCTTGGACACATTTGAACTTCCGCTGTCCCTACACTAACATCTCCTGTGTAAAAACTGAAGAGCAAATCTCCACCCTCAGGGTTCTTTCACCAAGAATTTGATTTCATGCTGCTTCTCTAAGAGAATTCTTGAAGCTCCTGGTTCATTGTGTGTATTGGGAGTTTGTGGGGGGCAGTTGGCCAGGCCCATGGCATGCGGAAGTTCCCAGGCCAGGGATCAAACCTGAGCCACAGCAGCAACCCAAGCCCCAGCAGTGATAATGCCAGATCCTCAACCCACTGCACCATAGGGGAATGCCCTATTTTTTTTTTTTTTTTTTTTGTAGAAGGAAACTAAATGGTATTGTGTATCTATTAGGCATTGGACACTTTACGGGTGATCACTTATTTAATGTTCCCAGAACCTCATTGAATAGATGATATTATTCCCTAGGAAACTGAGGCCCAGAGAGATTAAGAAACTTCCCCTGGTCAAAACATAAAGTGGAGCTAGGATTCAAATAAGGTGGAGCTAGGACTCAAACTTAAGACATGTTGATCTCCACAATACTGTAAGGTAAAACACTCCAGTTGCTTTCCTGTTCTTACATGTCTATCCCATTAACTGTGCCAGAATAGCTCCAAAAATTCTTGACTTCTCATCTCCTATAGCCCCAGGATATATATATGTGTGTGTGTATCTTGAGGAAGGGGAGTGAGGGGGTGTGGGGAGCAGATGTAAGCTCAGTTTATTTTATAAGTAAAGAATACTGATTACATACTGAGAAGGAATCAAAGGCCATGAAATGTGTGGTTCTTACCCTCAAAGGTTTTCCTTTAAGAACTGGCTGGGGCAAGAAGTGGTCCATGAGAAGTGAAATGGTGGTATGAGTTAGTACATGATTGTGGCAAATCATTGGTATGAGAATTTAGTGAGCACTGTCGTGGGGGAAGAGGGCTTTGGAAAGGAGATGAACTGGATGTGACCTTTAAAGGAGAGGTGTGAACAAGTGGTCCAGGAGAGCATGCTGCGGCAGAAGATCGGAGCATGCATTGTGAGCTCTCTGGCATGAAGTATGTTTCTCTTACTATAGGAAGTACAGTGACAACATCTAACAAGATCCCCCGGGTGGAGCAAAGAAAGGAGCCATGGACCATAGGTCTGCATTCCTCTAGTAAGAGGAATATCCTACGAAGCAGCTACGTCAAGGAAAAGCCAGTTCCTGCTCTTCAGGTCCCTGCAAGGAATGCAGGGAAAACCTGGAGAGAACAGCAGCAGTGGGGTTTGGAAGATGAAAAAATAGCAGGTGTGCATTGGAGTTACGAGGAAACAAAGACTTTTCTTGCCATCCTCAAAGAGTCTCGCTTTTATGAAACCCTTCAGGCCTGTCCCCGAAACAGCCAGGTATATGGTGCTGTAGCGGAATGGTTGCGAGAATGTGGCTTCCTCCGAACGCCAGAACAGTGTCGGACCAAGTTCAAGAGTCTCCAGAAGAGCTATCGAAAAGTGAGAAATGGCCACGTGCTAGAACCCTGTGCCTTCTTTGAAGACATGGACGCTCTCTTGAACCCCACAGCTCATGCTTCATCCACGGATAAGCCAAAGGAGATTCTCTCTCTCCCCAGACTAAAGAGGATCAGTATCAGTGCTAAAGAACGGATCAACCTGGTGGAGGAAGAAGATGCTGCAGAAGAATCTGATGGGGATGAGATGGGCGTTGAGTTTATCCGGAAGTCTGAGCTTCACGGTGCTCCTGTCTTATTTCAGAACCTGAGTGGTAAGGATTGTGCTTTTTTTTTTTTTTCCTTGTAAGAAAATGGATGATGTGGCCTTGTCGAAAAGCGAGTAGACCAGAAGTGACCAAAGCCAGGGAATTCTGCCACGCACACCTTGCCACTAATCGCTATGATTGGCCACATAATCGAAAGTACTCCCAGAGGTATGTTGCCACCCCCAGTGCAGTGGGGTTAGAGCCAGGTTAGAGCACAGGATGGAATTTGAGTATGTGGGGGCAATGGAAGGATGACAGATGGAGTCCAAGGATTCTAAGGGTCTAATGTTATCTGAGAATTGTTATAAAGCAGATAAGTATTAACTTGTAACAGTCAAGGATACATTATTATACTCTTAGGGATAGCCAAAGAAGGTGTTACTAACAAAATAATAATAATAATAATTGACATTCTAAAAGAAGAAAGGACAAAAAAAGTAGATGCATCAATTGGGGGAAAAGACAGTAAAATGGTAGCTAATCCAAATGTCATTAATGTAAGACCCCAGAGATGTTGAACTTAGAAAGACAGAAAAAGATACTATGAAAAGAGAGATGGTGTTGAAATTTGAGGACTGAGACGTGCAGTATTAAACCACCGGTTAGTATCTGTCTGACATCACATGATTACTTTAAACTTCAATTTTCTATCTGAAATATGGCTAAGAATACTAGGGTTGCTCGAGTCAAATGAGATAATATAAAGGCATCCTGCAGATGCCAAAATGCAATAAAACTTTGCCTGTGTCACTGTGACTAGTAATGTTTCTGTATTCTACCTTAAGAAAAGATAATTTACTAGACAGAATGGAAAAATAAACTGGCTAGGAGAGCTAAGACTATACTCATGACTTATTCAAAAGAAGCATATCTCAGGAACGATGTGGGGAAATGCCCTGTGCATATACACGTATTCAGGATTCTGGAAATCCATAGACATGAGGGTTGGGTGGTTTCAAATATGAGAATCCAGGGACAGGCCTGGAAGAGGCCACCCAGTAAAGTGGAGGAGAGAAATACCTTTCCCACTCTAGATCACAAAACACCCCCAAAAAATGTTTAACAAAGTGTATTCAGACACATCCCGAAAAGTTTTATTCTGCTATAAAAGCAGGACGCCTGCTTATCTTACAGGTCATTTCGTCTCTCAAAGTAGAGGACCCAGTGACATCAAACACTGTCCTAGACATAGTTCTTCTCTTCAAAGAAGACAGGCTAAAGAATGATAGGAACTTTGGAAGAATGATAGGAACTTTCGGGGAAAAGTTCCTTCTGGGTGTCCTAGTCCATTATTCCTGACCATTTTGAAGAGACCGCTAAATCTTGTTTTTTGTTTTTGTCTTTTTGCGGCCGCACCTGCGGCATATGGAAGTTCCCAGGCTAAGGGTCAAATGGGAGTTACAGCTGCCAGCCTACCCTACAATCACAGCAGCACAGGATCCGAGCCGCATCTGTGACCCAGCTCACGGCAATGCTGGGTCCTTAACCCTCTGAGCGAGGCCAGGGATCAAACCTGTGTGCTCATGGATACTAGTCAGATTCATTTCCACTGAGCCACGACAGGAGCTCCAAGAGAGCTAAATCTTCAATAACCATAGCAGTGGCAGATTTGGGGGATTGCATTTTTATTCTACCAAGTAAACTTCGAGATCTCTTTATCAGCTTTAATTTTAAAATCCTAGTGGGACTTTGACTTTAGAGATTCATTTGAGAATTGATATCTATATAACATAAGTCTTCTTAGCCAGAAGCATAGTGTCTTTTTTTTTCACTTTTTCATCTTTTTAATTTTTATTTTTATTTTTTTGTTACTCAAATGAATTTATCACATCTGTAGTTGTATAATGATCATAACAATCCAATTTCACCAGAAACATAGTGTGTTTGCATTCTTTCTCGTTCTTTTATGACATTCAATATGATATTATAGATTTTCCTGGGAATGGGATTTGTTTTCTTGTACTGCTTATGTTTTGTAATGTATCAAGGCTACAGACACCTTGTTTCTTTGAACTTTATCCTTGAATGGCAGGTGTGCACTGGGGCTATGAGGAAACCAAGACTTTTCTTGAGATCCTCCGTGAGACTCGGTTTTACGAAGCGCTGCAAGCCTGTCATCGAAAGAGCAAGTTGTACGGGGCTGTGGCCGAACAGCTGCGAGAGTGTGGCTTCCTCCGGACGCCGGAACAGTGCCGGACCAAGTTCAAAAGCCTTCAAAAGAGTTACCGCAAAGTGAAAAACGGTCATGTGTTGGAATCCTGCGCCTTCTACAAGGAGATGGACGCCCTGATTAACTCTCGGGTGCCTGCCCCTCCCGCTGGCACCCCAGAAGAAGTCCCATCACCCTCATTTCAAGAGAGAGAGGACATTGAGATTGAACCCCAGGAACCTGTGGGCTGGGAACCTGAAGAGGCCTCACAGGAGGCAGTAGTTGAAGATTCCGGCAGCGAGAGAATGAGTGAGGAGGAAATTGTACAAGAGCCAGAGTTCCTGGGACCTCCAGGGCTGCTGCAAAGCCCGCATGGTAAGGGTCATCAGGGGTGGTGGTCTAAGGAGGAGGAAGCGGGACTAGCAGATCAGAAGATCTGGCACATTGCTCATGAGTGTCCATTCATCAAGCAGATGTTGGCGTGTCCTGTGCCATTTGAGGAAGAGGGAAGGTAGCGATGAATAAAACAGAGTCCCGGGAGTTCCTGTCAAGGTTCAGCAGTTAACAAACCTGACTGGTATTCCTGAGGACGTTGGTTCGATCCCTGGCCTCGCTCAGTGGGTTAAGGATCCAGCGTTGCCGTGAGCTGTGGTGTAGGTCGCAGACACTGCTCAGATCCAGCGCTGCTATGGCATCGGCTGGCAGCTACAGTTCCAATTCAACCCCCAGCCTGGGAACCTCCATATTCTTCGGGTGCAGCCCTAAAAAGACAAAAAAAAAAAAAATAGAGTCCCTGTTCTTGTGATGCTTCTGTGCAAGGGAGGAGCTTATACGCTCATGATTTGGTCTTTGGGATCTCAGCCTCAGTTTTCGTGTATATGAAGCAGATAATGTTTTATATCTCGTAGAAATACTGAACTTGGAATCATACATGAGAAACACTCAGATTGAGGAGGTATGTCAGTAAGCTCAAGACAGAAATGTCAGTTATATGTGGTGTGTGGGAGAAAAGGGACACACAGAGCCAAAATGATAAAGAGGCTTTATTCTGGTTCTGAGCTCCACCCGGGGGTTTCCCAGGGACTGCTGGCTGCCCTCATCCACATCTCACCAGCAGCCAGCCTTAAAAGTTTCAAAACTAAATTCAGCATCTTCCTTCCTACACCATGGCTCTTCCCTGTGTCCTCCCACAGGGCATCCAGACTTAAAAGAGATTTTTTTGATGCTTTCTCTCTCATTGTTTACATCCAGGCAAATGACCTGTTTTCTTCAACCATTGTAGAACCTCCATCTGTCCTCTCTTTAGTTACCATAACCTCTGCCCTAGTTTAGTCTTTCTCTGTCTCTTGCCTAAACTACTGTAAAAGCCTCCAAACTGGTTTTCTCCATTCCACTTGTTTTAAGGCCCCACAGCCATCGTTAACCTGAGCCTATCTTTCCAACCTTGCCTGTTAATTAGTTTCCTTCTGTACTCTGTGATTTTTTTTTTTTGTCTTTTTGTCTTTTGTTGTTGTTGTTGCTATTTCTTGGGCCGCTCCCGCGGCATATGGAGGTTCCCAGGCTAGGGATTCAATCGGAGCTGTAGCCACCGGCCTACGCCAGAGCCACAGCAACGCGGGATCCGAGCTGCGTCTGCAACCTACACCACAGCTCACGGCAACGCCGGATCGTTAACCCACTGAGCAAGGGCAGGGACCGAACCCGCAACCTCATGGTTCCTAGTCGGATTCGTTAACCACTGCGCCACGACGGGAATTCCTGTACTCTGTGATTTTTTTAAGAAGAACATTAGAAAAGGAAGTTGACAGCGAATGCTCCCTGGTGGTATTTACAGGGGAACTTGTAGTATGAGAGCTGAAATTGTTAACTCTGGAACTATTAGGTTGATAACATTGATAACTTTGGAAACAAAGTCCTTTGGTGCCATCTCTTGTCAATCTTGTAGTTTAAGGGGAGCTTCAGACCTGTCACCAAATTATCAGGCTCTGTCTGAGCCAACTGCTAGCCTGTCGCTTCTTCCAAATCCCAGGATGAGGTTGAACCCAATTAGAACTCTTCAAAAAATGGCATTGTTAGGGCTTCTTACCTGAGTCACTGGATTCACTGGGGGCTGCCTTCCTCTTCCAGCCCGGGTCTCAGCTGCCCCACTGGGGACTGAGAGATGTGGGCAGTTTCAGCTCAGTGTGGAAGGAAAGTAACGTTGCAGTCAGCAAGTAGAAATTCTGAGGAAGGCAGGTCTGAGAATCACACCTGGACCGGGCCTGAGTTACACAGTTTGTGAAATATTTATGGGTGACATAATGTGATCTGAATTTACTTCAACATAATCTGGGTAGAGAGAGCAGGGAGCATGCGGGAATAGAGATGAAACACACCAAGACTGACCATGAGTAGATGGTTGGGTAAGTAGTTCGTGGAAGTACAGTTTACATACTGTTCCCTACTTTTCTGTATGTCTGAATATTCCATAAAGAAATGTTAATACAGGAGTTCCTGTTGTGGCTCAGTGGTTAACTCACCCAACTAGCATCCTTGAGGACGCAGGTTCGATCCCTGGCCTCGCTCAGTGGGTTAAGGATCCGGCATTGCCGTGAGCTGTGATGTAGGTTGAAGATGCGGCTCGGATGCGGCGTTGCTGTGGCTGTGGTGTAGGCCAGTGGATATAGTTCTGATTTGACCCCTAGCCTGGGAACCTCCGTATGCCAAGAGTGCATCCCTAAAACGACAAAAAAAAAAAAAAAGAAGGAAGAAATGTTAATACCGAAACCCCACAGTTAATAAGTGATCAGGATGGAATCAGAACTAGAGCCGTCTGATTCTCTTCACCACGCCATGCTCCCTGTTGAGAAAACTTCCCAGGAAGGCTGGGTCCAAGATGTACCTTGGGGTGTAGATGAAGGAGAGAGGAGATAACTCCATTCCGGTGAACAGAACAAGATTTAAGTTAGATGTGGTCCACCTGTGAGACAGGCAGAAACCCAAAGTGACAGGAACATTTGAGAAGAAAGAAATACTCTTGGATAGGCTGACTGGATATTGGTGAACTTAGAAATCCATTGAGGAATTTGGACTTGATCATTAGAATCTACTCCAAACACTGGTGAAGCATAGTGTGCTCTAGTATGGATGAGAAGTTTGGAAAGCAGGATGAACTGAAGTAGAATTTCAGGGAGAGATGCTAACTTGCCCCCATGTTAATCAGAATACAGCTGGGGAATAATGGCTTGACCTCTTTTTTTTTTTTTTTTTTTTTTTGTCTCTTTGCCTTTTCTAGGGCCGCTTCCCACGGCATATGGAGGTTCCCAGGCTAGGGGTCGAATCGGAGCTATAGCCGCCAGCCTACACCAGAGCCACAGCCATACGGGATCCGAGCCGCGTCTGCAACCTACACCACAGCTCACAGCAATGCTGGATCCTTAACCCACTGAGTGAGGCCAGGGATCGAACCCTCAACCTCATGGTTCCTAGTCGGATTCGTTAACCATTGTGCCACAACGGGAACTCCAATATTGGCTTGACTTCTAATTCAATTCTGGAAACATTTCTGAAGGCTTTACTTGGTGCCGGGTGTTATTGGCTCTTCATGGAACTGAAAGAAAATCAGCCCCCCCCCCATGAACCAGGAAGACTGAGGCCAGTGAAGCATGTGGAGACCCCAATACCCGAGGCCCGTCAGCCGTACTGTTGATGTTAATACAGGACTGGTCTGACATGTTCTTTTTTTTTTTTTTTTTTTTTTTTCAGATTTTGAAATTGGAAGTAGTTTCAAGGAAGATGCAACACAGGTAATCTATAAGGACCTGGAACAGCACAGGGCATTAATAGAAAAGGCCAAAAGGGTTGTTTCCCAGAATGCTGATCCAGGCAAACATCACAAAAGAGAATGCATCTCAGGAAGACAGTGGGAAAACCTTCAAGGAATCAGACAGGGAAAACCGATGGCTCAGCCTAGAGACTTGGGGAAAGCTGTAGTGCATCAGAGGCCTTTCCTGGGGAAGAGGCCCTACCGACTTCTCAGGTACGGAGAAGGCTTCGGGCGGAGTGCCCGCCTTCTGTGCCGGATGCCCCATCAGAAGGAAAACCCTTACAAGTGTAGCGTCTGTGGGAAGTGCTTTGGTAGGAGCAGGAGTCTAATCAGACACCAAAGAATCCACACAGGAGAAAAACCTTTTAAGTGTCTCGACTGTGGGAAAAGCTTTAACGACTCCTCCAACTTCGGCGCCCACCAGAGAATCCACACGGGAGAGAAACCCTACAGATGCGGCGAGTGCGGGAAATGCTTTAGTCAGAGCTCGAGTCTCATTATTCATCAGAGAACCCACACTGGAGAGAAGCCCTATCAGTGCGGGGAGTGTGGGAAAAGCTTTACCAACAGTTCTCATTTCAGCGCCCACCGGAGAGTCCACACCGGCGAGAATCCCTACAAGTGTGCGGACTGCGAAAAAAGCTTCAATAACTGCACAAGATTTCGAGAACATCGGCGGATACACACCGGTGAGAAGCCCTACGGATGCGCCCAGTGTGGCAAACGTTTCAGCAAGAGTTCTGTTCTCGCCAAACACCGGGAGGTTCACACCAGAGAGAAGCTCCTGCCCCACCCTCCAGCTCTGTATTCCCCCGAGAACCCACAGAAGGGAAAGACTGACCAGTTCAGGACAAGTTTTTGATGATGAGCCCTTCCCACATGTCCCTTTAGCTGCTCTACCCTCATCCCACTCTGGGAAGCAATCTTTTCTTAGCTCTAAAGTGTGAGTAAGCTTGCGAGTATAAATAAAGACTTGGATCCTGTTCTCACCTCCGCCTCTACCTCGATCGGTCTGTTTTCCCCCTTCTGTGTGTCTCAGCTTTTCCTTTAACACAGTGGGGAAGGTACAGCGTCAGAGTACAGAGTGAAGTTCCTTCAGCAGGCCGAGGCCATGGCTATGGGATCTCTAAATCCAGCAACATCCAAAGCCTTCAGTGTGGGCGAGAGCCACTTCCAAGGAGATAAAAAATGCTCGGGTTTTTTCACTGTCTACCACGTGTGATCCTGGGTGCAGCTTGATCATAGTGTTTTGTGTTTGCGTAGACCTTTCAGGAGTCTGAGAAGATCCACCTCAGACCCATCTTGGTTTTGAAGATATTCAAAAAAGGAGCTTGGAGATTTTGTTGTTTCCTTCCGAAGCCTGCTGCAGCGTCCGTTTTCTACATCCAGAAGTTGCTCTAAACGGCTGGGGTGGAATCCCTGTGTTGTCACTGGAACCGTGCCTGGCCCTCCACAGAGATGAGAAGCAACTAATGACCATCGTCCTTGAGAGACTCACCTTTTCTGTCCCTGAAGACTGAATCCCCCCGTGGCTGTGGCTTCTCCAGCTGCTAAGTAATCCAGTTCCTTTTCCTGTTTCTCATATGTCCCACACGTACCTCTTCATGGTTCTGGGTGTCCTGTCTGACTCTTGTGAACCACCATGGCCTCCTCAGCTTTGAATCACCTGCATGCTTGTGGTGTGTCTCACTAAAGGAGAATTTCAGACACATTCTAGTTCTGAGTGTGTAACTTCCAAGGTTTTCATCTAGAAGATGACCATAGTGTTGGTACATTTCCTGCCTCCCAACCACGCACTTCAGTATAACCACATACAACGATAGTTTTCTAAAACTCTAAGTGGATAGGGAAGAATCGAGGTATGTTCCGTATCCCCAAGACCAGTGGACCCCTCGGTCCTGTTTTAGGTCAGGTAGCCACCTTGGTCCAGACCAACACACCAGGGCTGCTTGTTAAGGGTGCCATGCTCTTTTCTGAGGCTTCTTGTCCCTGTTCACAGGAGCATAAATCTCCCTGGAGAGCCCTGAGGAACTGGGACCATCCCATGGCTCACTGAGTGAAGGTGCAAATATGTACAGAACCTTTCCGCCCAGGATACTGTTTTTGTTTTCCTCATTTAGATGGTGGTCTGAAAAATCTCTTTGATCATCCCCAGCAGTAGCCCAATAAATATTGAAAGAAAGGTTCAGATGAGGAGATGGTTCATTTCTGGACATCACAGATGAAAACCAGGATTTGGGCAGCCAAGGCTGACTTCAGGATGAGGCCAGTGGTATTTATCCCCTTCATGTGAAGGTAACTTCAGGGGCTTGGAGGAGGGAGAAGTCCTAAGTTTCGTGGGAAGGTAATCAGGGTCAGATTATTCTTTTCAGCGTCTCTTTTCCTTCGTCAGATGCTGTCTTTTTTGAGGACATCTGACTATGTTTGAATCTTTTGAAACTTGTTCAACTAAGTCCCAAGGAGGGTAGGCAGTGGAGAAAGAAATCCGGCTTATGGTGCCAGAATAGGGTGTGGCCTGTTGGAAGACAGGTGACTCAGGTAAACACTGATAAATGTTTCTTATCTACACGTGTCAGACATGTTACTGTTTGTTCACATCCCAGTCGGTTGATTGCCTTGGTGTTGTCTGAATTCTAGGCTACTCATGGTAAACGTAGTTTCATGTTGGTCATGTGCCTGCCGCAGTTACGGTGTGTGTGGTGCCAGTGGGTGTGTGCTTCTATTGTGTAGACGGTCTGGAATTCCAGCACTGGAGAAGATGCGCATTAGTAGAAACCACCACTTAGTAATAGGTCCCCAGGATTGATAATTATATCAAAGCATGATTCGGGAAAGTAGATGATTTACTCCTAAGTATTTCTTAAGCACTGTTCTGTGTAAGGCTATGTTCTAGGCACAGTGAGGGATATGAAAATGAAAAAAAAAGGCGTAGTGTCTGTGCTCAAGGAACTTGCAATCTGATGGAGGAAGTATTGCAGCAAAGGCAATGCCAGTTACCTTCATGTCCGTTACAGAAGATCAACAGTTTATTCATGAAAAAGGTTACCTTCACCTGCAAAAAAGAATCTTTCTAGTTGCCTAAGATCACATTCTGTACCTCGGTCTCTTCAGTTCCCCCACTGACAGGAAAGGCTCAAGACTCATTCCCTCTCCAGTGGGACAGACTCATTCCATCTGTCTCATATGTCTGGGGTCAAGATGAGGTGGAATTTGGACTCCCTTCCCCATACCCAGTTGTAACTGGGGTATTTGAACGTGTATTAAATTTACTTAATAAACTTCATTTCTGCTTCTGAAGAAACAGAAAGTCTGAGTCCACCATCTTAGACCAAAACTCTTTGTCATCTATCTTTTTTCAGGTGGACCATGAAATTTGAGATGACTATACCTCCTCTGATTAATGTGTCTCTGACATCACGTAGCACTGCCTTTATGAAGGTCCATAGGATAGTTTTTTCTTAGGGCTCAGTACTAGGGAAAACTCTGATCCTAAAGGCAAAAAAAAAAAAAAAAAAAAGTAACAAGCACTGTGAATTTATATATATATATAAAACTTACTGCTTTTCTTTGTTCTGGCTGCTGGAATAAAGAAACTTACAAAAACAAAACTTACAACTCACCTCAACCTGCTCTCTAAAACCTATATTTATTTCATCCTGTCTTATACCTTTAAAAATTACCCCAAATCTTATTTTTACAAGCGGTGTAAACAAGCATTTTATTCTCTGACCTCTTCCCCAAGGCACTGTGGAACCTGGCTTGTATCCCTGCCTAGGCTTCCTTGGTTACTCCCATGATACCCCTGTTCTTACCAGTTTTTTTTATTACACAAACAACCTACTTTATTCATCTGGGGAAAAAAAAAAAAAAAGCTTAGGTTTTTTTTAAAGAAGAACATGTCAAAATGTCCTTAAACAGCTCAGGACAGCCTGCCATGTAGAATAAGCTTTAGACCAGAAGCCAAAAGATAGATTTCAGCCCTGTCGATACCACTTCCTGAGCGTAGTTTGACAAATGAGCCTCTCTCTGGGCCTGAGAGCCTTACCTGCAAAGAAGTTGGGCGTGATTGCCAAGACTGCTCAGGCTCGAAGGTTTGTGAGGCCATGGAGCATAGCGCAGGTGAGGAAGCAGCGCTAAGACCAGACCACCGGCCTGCCTCGCTCGCCGCAGGCATCCTCGGGCCGTGCTGAATCCATTTCCTCCTTTATAGGAAGATGATGCGGTGAGCAGTGCAGGAGCTCGATCAGTAAGGAGAAAAGACAAACCCATCCAATAGCAGTCACCTCCACAGGCAGTGGCAGGCAGCTGCTGTGACGAGAGCCTGTTGTGCGAGCTCTGGTGCCCAATGACAGACAAGACGCAACTCTGAGGGAGCCAGGGAAACCCCAGATGCAAGGAGCATCTGAGTAACTTGCGTAGCGATAAGCCTTTGCCTCTGAATGCATTCCAGCTACAAATGTACGTCTGCTCATTGTTTTGTATTAACGTCCACTGAAGATGTCGTCTTGAACACTTGTACGTGAAATAAATGTCTACAATAAATGACTCCCGTTGGTTTTTGCCGTAATGCGAAGGGTGTCCTCTATTAAGGGCAAAGAGAAGGTACCCAAGAGGTAATAAAAGGTGACCCCCGTAGCTCAAGGGGATTTCAGAATCTGCCCAGTTCACTGCTGTCCCCCATAGCCAGCAGTGGATCCCTTGGGAGCCCACAGCTATTCCCATGTAGCAGTTCTCTGATGGTTGTCCCAGCCGTTGTCCCAGAACACACTCAGCTCTGACCCTAGAGTGGAATTTGCCTTGGAGGCACACACTGAGTGTGTTCTCAGCAGGGCACGCGCCCACAGCCTTCAACGGTGGAACAAGCCTTCACACGATTTCCCCAGATACACTGTTGCTCCGGGTTTACTATTTGATTTAAAGAATTCTTAGGAGTTCCTGTCGTGGTGCAGTGGAAATGAATCCAACTAGGAATCATGAGGTGGCGGGTTCAATCCGTCGCCTCGCTCAGTGGGTTAAGGACCTGGGGTTGCCATGAGCTGTGGTGTAGGTCACAGACGCAGCTCGGATCTGGCGTTGCTGTGGCTCTGGCGTAGGCTGGTGGCTACAGCTCCGATTAGAACCTTAGCCTGGGAACCTTCATGTGCCACGGGTGTGGCCCTAAAAAGACAAAAAAGACAAAAAAAAAATTCTTAGCCCTTCTTCTCATAACAATTCCAATTCCTTGGATCACAGAGTCAGTGTGGAGATTTTGCCATTTGCTGGATATATTTCTGACTCTACTCAGGAACAGGAGGAAAAACCAAAGGATGGATTTAGAGAGCCAGTTCACCGAAACCTGTTAGATTCCAGGCAAAGTTTATCTCTCACCTGGACTTTAGAAGCAGCTGACTGCAGTAGCACCCAAGGTTCTCAAGAATTATAACTGCTCAGAGTCCGTATCTTAGGTTCCCTGTATGTTTCTATATTTGAGTAAATGCTACAACCTTCTTGGAATAAAAAATAAAGGCTCAGAATATCTGTGTGTGGCATTACATCAGAGTTCTTCCATGAGCTTACCTGGTCTTCCACTCCGTTACAGAGATTGAGGTCTGTGAACCGACTCAGGGCTTGGAATTAGATGAGACACTTTGAATCTCTAAGGCTACAAATTTTCCATCCCTATAAACCAGGAAATTAAGGAGATTAGAAGAATGTGTTTTTCAAACACCAAAAGGAGCATAGTCAAAACTTCTGAACTTCATGATGGGTCCAGGGACTTGGAAGAGAAGGAGTGGTTTGGGGTTCCGAGAGAGGAAAGTGCCTAAGCCTGTTCCGAGGTGGTGGGACTCTGGAGGAGAACGGTGGTGTGGGAAGAGAGATGAGGCCTTGGCCTTAAGGTTTGCTTAGATACATGAGCATGGAGCCCAGAGCGCATGAAGGGGTGCTTGGCATGGACATTGCACCATTGTCTGTAAAGGACCCCTCTTTCCGGAAACCACACTGGCCTTGACACCCGTGACTCCGCTACAGCACATTTCATCTCTGAGGACCACTCCCAACAGCAGCACTTTGTGGTAGACAGGCAACTGGTAGCAGCAGCCGGCAGGAAGTCGAAAGTTAGAACATGAGGACCATCAACAGATGAATGGATAAAGAAGATGGGGGTCCATATAGACAGTGGAATACTATTCAGCCAGAAAAAAAGAATGAAACAATACCATCTGCAGCAACATGGATGGACCTAGAGAATTTCATAGTAAGTGAAGTCAGTCAGATAAAGACAAATACATGATGTGACTTATATGTGGATTCCAAAAAAATGATACAGATGAACTTATTTATGAAACAGACATAGGAAACAATCATATGGTTACCAAAGGAGGAGGGGAGAGGAATAAATTAGAAGTTTTGGATTAACAGATAGACTGAACTATATAAACTGGAGACACAACAAGACCTTACTCTATAGCGAGGGAGCTATAATCAGTATCTTGTAATAACTATAATGGAGAAGAACTTGAAAAATAATATGTGCGTGTGTGTGTGTGTGTGTATATATATATATATATATATATATATATATATAAAACTGAATATATATGTATTTATATGTAACTGAATGGTGTTGCTATATACCAGAAACTAACATAACGTTTTAAATCAACTACAATAGATATCTTTTAATTTTTTAAATAAAAAGTTAGGATATAAAGGCAGAAGATTGGCATCAATCCCTTTTGGATTGCTTAAACTCTCAAGAGTTCTTGGACTGTCTGGTGAGAGAGAGATGCAAGAACGCAATGCAAGGCTTCTCAACAACGTGGCGGGTGAGGACTCAAGCCAATTCTGGCAAAAGGAAATGAGTCAGTATCTGTGCTCCAAGGTCTGAAGTAGCACATGCTGCTGCAGCGGGAAAGACACTAGAGGGTGTGTCCAAAATCCTGGATTCTCAATGAGCTCGGCCACCAGATCACTGTGTGATTATAGTCAAATTATTTAGCTAGTCTCTCTGGGCTTTGGGGTTGGACAGCATGAGTGGTTTCCAACCGTCTCCGCTGAAGAGTCCCAAAGATCCTTATGTGAGGATAGTTGATTGAGAAAAACACATATGTGCGAAGTCCATTTAGAATCTCCTCGCCAGAACTCCACCCCCTTGCCGTGATTCTGATAACTGCAATTTCAAAACCTTTGATTAAAGGATAATAAATAGAAGATTTATCACATCATCCACTTACTAGGTACCAAGCATTGTGCTAATGCTTTACAAGCATCTTTTTTTTTTTTTAATCTTTTTGTCTTTTTTTTTTTTTTGGTCTTTTCTAGGGCTGCACCTGCAGCATATGGAGGTTCCCAGGCTAGGGGTCTAATCAGAGCTGTATCGGCTGGCCACAGCAACAGCCACAGCGACATCCACAGCAATACAGGACCCAAGCCACATCTGCCACCTCCACCATAGCTCACGGCAACACCGGATCCTTAACCTACTGAGCAAGGCCAGAGATCGAACCCGCCACCTCATGGTTCCTAGTCAGATTCGTTAACCACTGAGCCACAATGGGAACTCCCTTTAAAAGCATCTTACTTATTCTCACCAGCATGCTGAAGCAGTTCTCCCATTCGACAGATAAGGAAACTAAGGCTAAGAGAAGTTCAACAGCTTCTTCAAACCTATACAGACAAAAAAAGTGAATATTCTAACATTTAAACTTGGATCTTTCTCAGAATCCACACTCAGAGCAATGACATTTTACTACTGCCATAGAATTCCTAACAGCCTAAAATTCTGTGACCTCCTTGTTCCTGAGAAAACAGGAAGTGGGATTGAGGTACATTTAGGTGATCTGGGTCAATTTTGGATTCTACTCTTTTAGGGTCAGAATGGACTTGGGAGTCATTAGGAGCAGCCTGTGCCATTCTCTCAGCGAATTCTCAGTCCCTTCTATACAGCCAATACTAAGCCAAATAATATGGAGCCAAACAGGAATTTTCCTCTGGAGAACCTAGGGTCTAGAAATTGACCTGAAGACCAGGATTTGAAACCCAATTACAAGTTGGGTGAGAAGTGAGAAGAGTGAGAAGACGTATGATACATGTCTTTCTGTCTCCCTCTTCATGGGGGACTGTGGGGCAAGTAGAAGACAAGGCAGGAGATACACTGTCCCCCATTCAGCCACAGTGACGTGTGACCTGCAGTTAAACACACTTGATCTTAAATGTTTGCTCTACCGATCTCCTAACCATGGGACTCTGGGTAGGATCATCTCTTGGAACCTCCATTGGCTCCCACCGGAAAATGAGTAAGAGCACCTACATGCATTCATTTCCTGGGGCCACCAAGACAAATGACCCCAAGCTTGGTGACTTAAAACAACAGACTTTTTTTTTTTTTTTTTTGGTCTTTTTGCCTTTTTCTAGGGCTGCTCCCGTGGCATATGGAGGTTCCCAGGCTAGGGGTCTAATCAGAGCTGTAGCCACCGGCCTACACAACAGCCATAGCAACATGGGATCCAAGCCAAGTCCGTGACCTACACCACAGCTCACGGCAACGCCAGATCCTTAACCCACTGAGCAAGGCCAGGGACTGAACCCACAACCTCATGGTTCCTAGTCGGATTCATTAACCACTGAGCCAGGACAGGAACTCCACAACAGACATTTAAAAAAATTTTTTTTAAAGCATAGTTGATTGGAAAAAAAAAAAAAAACGGACATTGATTCTCTCATCGTTCTGGGGGTCAGAAGTCTGAAAGCAGGGTGTCAGCAGTTGACGCCCATCCAAAGGCTGCAGGGGAGGAGTCTTCCTTGCCTCTTCTAACTCTTGGGGACTCCAGGTACTGTCATATGACACCACGACTCTGCCTCCCTCCTTCTTCCACATGGCCACCTCCTCTGTGTCTCTGTGTGACCTTTTCTGTCACTCATTGAATTTACAGCCCCCTCTGATCCAGTATGGTCTCCCCTTGACCCTCTCGGTGTAGTTACTTCTGCAAAGCCCTTATTCCCAAATAAGGTCGATGCCTAGTTCCCAAGTGGACATGAATTGGGGGGTCACTATTCAACCCACCACACCTCCTCATAGGATTGTTGTGGGAAGTACATGAGATAATGCAGGTAAAGCATTCAGCACTGTGCCAAGCACATAATAAACACTCAATAAGTGTTAGCTGTACACATGTATGCACGTGTGTATTTGTGTGTGTTTATATGTACATGTGTGTATACACATACATATTTTTACTAGATTGACCAAAGGTTTATTTCATTGTTTATTTCACCAAAGGATATGTTAACTTTTAACATTTTTCACTCCTTGCGAGTGTTCCCATTTGCCTGTTTCTGATTTTAAACTTTTTAACATTTACACATTTTAAACATTTTAACATATTAACATTTCATGTTATTTCCTCCCTTTTCATTTCTTTAGGCTTATTGTTATTCAAATGTGGTTTTAAAAATTTATTATTTTTTTTTTATTTTACGGCTGCATCCATGGCATATGGAAGTTCCTGGGCCAGGGATTGAATTTGAGCTGCAGCTGCAACCCACGCCACAGCT
Organism: Sus scrofa; assembly: GCF_054392235.1. Lineage (NCBI taxonomy): Eukaryota > Metazoa > Chordata > Mammalia > Artiodactyla > Suidae > Sus > Sus scrofa. Next base: position 21,363,833 of record NC_139385.1, read on the forward strand.
GCAGCAATGCTGGATCCATTTAACCCACTGCACCAGGCCAGGGATGGAACCTGCGCCTCCACAGTGACCCATGTTGCTGCTTAACCCACTGCGCCACGGTGGGAACTCTTCAATTTGTGATTGTCTTTTTCTCCAGAATGTTTTGGATGTTTGGTTATATAATGCTCATTTATTTTCTCAGTAGATCATCTCTTATGAAACTGGTGATTCTCTCCAGTGAGCATTTTCTTCATTTTCACTCAGGTGAGTATTTTGCTCGTCTGGTAGAAGTGGGTGTTGTTTTTGTTAAGAATTCTTTTTCCCTAGCACTTCTTTGCAGTATTAGAATGATCATCTTCCAAAAACTACCCATAGATTCTTAGAAGATAGACACTCTACTTGTAAGGTCTGAGTTCAGAATGAGTCTTTTTATTTTCTATTCTTATTCGTTATACTCATATCTTCCATCCAAATGCCCTTGTCTCTCCAGACATGTATTATGCCTCATTATATATTTCCTTAGGAAATCCTTGCAGCTCTGGCCCACCCCCTCATTCACCCTCATCCCCACCCAGGGTGCAGTGGGGTCAGTCTGTTTTCTGCATAAAACCAGACCCTGGGGAGTTCCCGCTGTAGCTTAGCGGAAACGAATCCAACTAATATCGATAAGGACATAGGTTCAATCCCTGGCCTCGCTCAGTGGGTTAAGGATCTGCCATTGCCATGAGCTGTGGTGTAGGTGGCAGATGTGGCTCAGATCTGGTGTTGCTGTGGCTATGGTGTAGGCCAGCGGCTACAGCTCCGATTCTACCTCTAGTGTGGGAACCTCCATGTGCCGTGGGTACGGTCCTGAAAAAAAAAATTGACCCTGGAGTCTGCTTTTCATCTGAGTCTTAAGGTCTGTGGTCTGAAACTGATTCTGACTGGAGTCCAGGCAGAGATCCAGTAGGTCTGGCTGAGTGGGAGACAGATCTACCCTCTCAGTACCCACCCCAGCCCTGCACTAAGCTGGGCTGCAGCTAACTAGACTGCGGTCAGCTAGGACCCAAGCCGGGCTTCTGCTTCCTCCCCAGCAGTGTCCATTTCTGAAAGGAAAGGCCAGCCTGTGGGGATGCACAAGGGAACACTGGGCTATTTATTGCAAAGCTAGATTGACAGCTCAGGAAGCAGGGAACTAGATCACAAAAGACGCTCTAGAACGGAGGTATTGGGGGGCAAGAGAAGGAGAAAGGGGATGAGGGAAATGAACAGAGATACATAAACAGCCACCTCTTCCAACCATTCTTCTGCTCCTGGGACCTCCCCTGTCAAGAAAAGCTCTTCTGCTGTGCTGCTGCCACCTCCTTCTGGGCGGCGCTGGCAACACATTCCCCAGGCTGAGGTCTCTGACGACCACAAAGGAAGTTGAAGAACCTGGCCCACCTGAGAGGCCAGGCCCAAGTCAGGTGACGCAGGTCACTTGCTCCTCGGGGGCTCTGCCCCAGCAGGAAAGGCAGAGCTGTCTTGTCTGCAGTCCAGGATGGGGCCACTGAGGGCTCCTGGGGCAGCAGGAATCCCACCATCTCAGCTTCACCGTCCCTTTAGAATTAGGCGAGTTTTCCCATCTCCGATAAAGAACCTACCAAAAAAAAAAAAAAAAAAAAAGGAGTTCCCATCATGACGCAGCAGAAACTAGGAATCATGACATTGCAGGTTCAATCCCTGGGCTCGCTCAGTGGGTAAAGGATCTGGTGTTGCCATGAGCTGTGGTGTAGGTCACAGACGTGGCTTAGTGTAGGCGGGTGGCAACAGCTCCAACTGGACCCCTAGCCTGGGAACCTCCATATGCCGTGAGTGCAGCCCTAAAAAGACAAAAAAAAAAAAAACATTGCCCAGTGAGGTCTCTGAGTCTCCAGGAGAGACCCGGCCCTTTATCACAGGTCTCCAGGCCCAAAATTCTCACAGCCAGATCTCCCTGGGGAGAGGGAGACACTCCTCCTGCTGGGTTTCCAACCCTTTTCTGGAAGATGCCCATCTCCACCATTCTGAAAGCATCCAAGAATCATCGGTGATGCTCTCCATCAAGCCATCGGCTAAGCCAGCACCACCGATGCGCGGCGATGCAAGCAGTGTAGATCAGCCCAGCCCAGAGCCTGTCCTCTCCCAGACAGTGGGTGCTGTACCAGCTTGTATACCTGCACAACCTGGAGCAGAAAGAGTGGGGCCCCACAGATCCTCGAGGTTCACAAGAAAAGAGCTGGAGGAGGAGCCAAGCAGATAGGATCCTTCAGATAACAAGACCTACCTCTTTAGCCATTGCATAACTCCAGGGGGCACTGCTCACGTGGTGAATGTGAATGGCCTCTCCTGACATGCGTGCTCTTGGGGGCACCATTTACCTGGCTTTCTAAGTGGCTAGGCTCCCCAGAGGTGTCAGCACCCCTGCGGGGACCTATCCCTCCCCTACTTTCAGTCCATACCCTTGTTCAGGTGAGGCAGATCTCACCCCAACTCCAGGATTAGACACAGGCTCCAAACAGAGCCAATAAAGCTGCCTGGTCCCATGGCTACAGGGATTGATTCAGAGGCAGACACGGCCCAAGTTGGACCAGGCCAACCTTGAGCAGAGCAGACCCAAGACGTGTGTACGAGCTGTAGTTCTGTTTCCAGGTACTAAGCTGCTAAAATGTAAGCCTGGAGGGCCTGATGGGCATCTTTGCCTCTGCTGGAGAGCCTGTCTAAGCATGAAGCCTACACAGAGGACAGTAGAGCCTATGAGAAAGACTAAGCTCTTACAAAGTTGTTTGGGCTCCCACTGAAAGCCAGAGCTACCTGTGCACTTCTCAGTTATGGAAGCCTGTGAGTTGCCCTTTATGACAAAAGCTGTGTTCAGATGGATTTCTGTTGCTTGCGACCAGAGGTCCCAGAGCCATAATCTTTGCGTCTGAAGAAGGCTCCCTCTTCTCTTCATCAAATCCCAGTGAGACCCTAGCCCTCTAGCCCTGGATGCTCTGGAACCAGATGGGCCATGACCCCGTGTCACGGTCCTACCTGATGAGCCCTCCTACAACCAGGCTGGCCAGGAGCGGGCCCAGCCAGTAGATCCAGTGGAAGTCCCAGTAGCTGGCCACCACAGCAGGTCCAAAGGCTCGTGCGGGATTCATGCAGGCTCCAGACACAGCACCGCTGCAAACACCCAGCCACACGGGTCAGCAGAATCCCAACCAAGGACCCCCATTTCCCCCCAGTTCATTTCCCCACCTGGGCCTCACACACCACCTGGAAACCCTCTCGAAGCTACTATATCACGGGGTTCTGGGAGGTTCCAAAGAAGACACAGGTCAAGAGGTTTTTCATACTAGGAGGTAAAAGGCTTGACTCCTTCCTGGGCGGACGGTCTGCCACTCCCACAGACCCTTCTAGAGAAACGGCCAGCAAGGCGCGCCTGTTTACTGATGGCAGGAAAGAAGGTGGAGCTACGCCTTCTCCAAAGTCCAAATGCAAAATCTAGCAGTTGTCAGCTCTATGAACTTTGCGGTCAAGCCGACCTACATTCAACCCAGCCCAGCTGTAACCTTTGTTTAACCTGTCTGTGTTTCATTTGAGGTGAAAGTACACATCTCATCGGTTATTGTCAAGGGTGAATGAGAAAATGCATTTAGAGCCCATGTTTTGCATATTAACCACCCGCAAGTGTTTATTTCATCTAGCTGACCCGGCTGAGGCCTTTGTGGTGCTGTAAGCTGGGGGCCCAGCATCTCCCACAGAGCGACTGGTTCCCAGGATCATCCACCAAGTCCTGGTGCCTGTAACCCCACCCCATTCACTCAAGCTGGGGCCCTCTGTCAAGCCTCACGCTTCCCCTCTGAGCCTTGTCCAGGAGCAGATGCCAAATGCATGTCAGCAGGCTTGTAAGTGAAACCAAAGCCACCAGGGGGCAGCAAAGCACTACCACAACTTTGCACCTGCATTTCCCCAGCTCCCCCTCCCAAAGGAAGACAGCTGGATGGCAGAGCTGGGAAAGGCTAGGCTTGGTTCCATGTGCAAGAGAAGGAAAGGGGTTGCCCTTAGGAAGGAGATCCCTCATCTCCTTTAGCAGGAGCTCTTGTCCCATATCTGTCACTTAATGTGCCACTGCCCAATGACCTTAAGTAAGTCACTTATGTCCTCTCTGAGCCTCAGTTTCCTCATATATAAAAGAGGAGAAATAATCCCCGACCCAACCGGATCTCCTTAATCCCTCTCCAAGACTGAAAGTCTCAAGATAAATGAGACCATGATAGGGATGCTCTTTGTAAGCCCGAGGCTGAAATCTGGCTGCCCACTGGCTGGATAAACAGCCTACAGAAATGTTTTGCTGATATTACAAAAATTAGAAAATTCACATTAAAATCCAGTCTTCTGAATTCCCTGGAATGAAATTAGAAGGTTTAGGAGCCCATATTCCCACATAGAAATAGCTTTTCAGAAGTGCACTGGCGGTGACAAAGGAATCTATTGACAAAACAGAAACAGACTCACAGACAGAGAACAGACTTGTTCCAGGGGCAGTGGGGGGATGGACAGGGAGTTTGGGGTTGGTAGATGCAAACTATTCCATTTAGAATAGATAAGCAGGAGTTCCCGTTGTGGCGCAGTGGTTAACAAATCCGACTGGGAACCATGAGGTTTCGGATTTGATCCCTGGCCTTGCTCAGTGGGTTAAGGATCCGGCATTGCCATGAGCTGTGGTGTAGGTTGAAGACGCGACTCTGATCTGGCATTGCTGTGGCTCTGACGTAAGCTGGTGGCTATAGCTCTGATTCGACCCCTAGCCTGGGAACCTCCATGTGCCGCAGGAAGTGGCCCTAGAAAAGGCAAAAAGACAAAAAAACAAAAACAAAAACAATGGATAAGCAATGAGGTCCTACTGTACAGCACAGGAAACTATCCAGCCTCCTGGTATAGAACATGATGGAAAACAATATTTAAAAAGTAGGGAGTTCCCATCGTAGCTCAATGGTAATGAACCCAACTGGTGTCCATGAGGATGCAGGTTTGATCCCTGGACTCAGTGGGTTAAGGATCCCACATTGCCATGGCTGTGGTGTAGGCTGGCAGCATATATTTTATATATATATTTGATATATATATATTTGATATATATACATATATAGTTTATATATATTTATATATAATATATTTTATATATATATAAAACTGGGTCACTGTTGTACAGCAAAAATTGGCACAACATTGTAAATCAACTATATTTAATAATAAAAAAAAAAGAACTGCATGGTGGTGGCCTGTGTAAATACCACAGTCCCCACCACTCCCTGCTGTCTGCCTCATGCCAGCCCACTCCCCTTGCCCCCGGACCATTTGAGTCTGTGACCTCCAGCGCTGAGCCTGGGCCCCTGCCTGAGCACTGGAGTCCCACAGCCCAGGGGCACTCACCCCGCCAGGATATCCACGGTGACAGAGAAGCCGATGGAGAATGGGGCCAGAGGACCCTGTGTCTTCTTGTTGATGGCACCCATGCACACGGCCAGCACCAGCAGTGTCGTCAGGATGATCTCTGCCACCACTGCCCCTACCACCTGCCCCGGCTCCTGGACCGTCACAAAGGCTGCCCCAGACGCATTCCAGAACCTCTCCTCAGGACTCACTGCCTGCAGAGACATGTGCTCAGCCTCAGCTGGGAGCTGAGAGGAGGGACCCTATCCTTGAAAGCTGGGAAGGGTCAAAGGCAGTCAGACATACTGGATCTGCATCCCTGCCCCACCACTTCCTGCTGTGTGGCTTTGCCTGAGCTACTGGACTTCTCTGAGCCTCATTCTGCTCATCTGTGAAAAAGAGTTAACCCAGCAGTGCCCCAGGTGGGGTGAGGCTGAAGCAGATGCCACTTAGATGACCCTCTTTGAGAGCCAATACCAGCGCACCTTACTTTGACAAACTCTGCAAACACATGGCCAGCCCCCTAAAAGGCCCCTTCCAAGGGACCAAGATGAGCCCTGAACTTTAAACTCCACTGGCTTCCCAGGAAATCAGCCTTGGGGTCTTCACGGCCCCTGGGGAGGGAGGATGGCAGGGCAGACAAGCTTCTGCACCCAGGACCCTAATCTGGGCTGGGCTTTGCTGCTCCCCTGAATTTGGGCAAGGTCCTGCCTTCTCTGTGCCTCTGCTTCCTCCTCTGTGAAGTGGGGGTGATAATAATAATAATAATAACAATAATAATAATAATAATAATAGCCCCGATGGTGAGTGAGCGCCCTCTATGGACCGACACTGGCTTCAGGTGAAGCAGGACCCTCTTGAGTTGAAGGAGAGGCGTGCCCTCCACGGCTGGGCGGGGCCCTCTCCAGAAGGGCAGCTGCTGCCCCCCCACACGGGTCTCCCTTGTGTTGGACAAGCTTGCAAGAGGCCCCGCCTGAGGGCGCTTCTGGCCTCTGCTTTCCACTGAGAAGCAGTGTAGGAAGATTCTGGGCTCTGTTCTATACAGACGGGGGAACACAGGTCTCAAAGGACTGGGGGCCTGAGAAGATCAAGGCAGGGAAGACAGCAAAATGGGATTCGAGACCAAAGTCTGCAATGGGTGGTGTTTAGAGCCACAGAAGAAGCCCCGCCTGCCAAGGGCCAGGCTACCAGGGCGCCTCCTCCCCCCTCCCCCCTCCCCCCTTCCATCTCCCGGATCCCACCTCCCACCTCCACCCCCCCACCTCCCACCTCCCACCATCTTGAAGAGCCCCTGGTTGAGACTTAAGAAGAGCAGGAGGAAGAGAGAGAAGGGAAGAAGGAAAAAGGGAAGTCAGGCAGGCAAAGAGGGAGGAAGAAGGCCCTGCCTGGCACGAAAATCCTGTGGCTGAGAGGAAGAGCCAGCCTTCTGCTGGGATGAGAAGTCCATTGAGACTGCCCATCAAAGGAACAGTAACTCGGTTTTTTGGTTTGTTTTTCTTTTTTGGCCACCCCATGGTATATGGAGTTCGCAGGCCAGGGATCAGATCTGAGGTGCCATCGCGACCTGCGGCACAAATTTAACCTTTAACCCACTGTGCCCGGCTGGGGATGGAGCCTGAATCCTGACGCTGCAGAGATGCTGCGGATCCCGTTGCAACATAGCGGGAATTCTCAGAGTGACTCAGTGTAAAGACAGGACGACTGGAGAACACAGAGAGGTTGGTTCAGGAATGTCTCAGGGAGAATAATCACATGCCTCCTTTACCCTCAGTGGGTATTTAGTGAGAGATGTTTGCGGAATGAATGTAAAATGAATGGAGAGTTCCCATTGTGGCTCAGCAGTAATGAACCTGACTAGTTTCCATGAGGATGCAGGTTCGATCCCTGGCCTCGCTCAGTGGGTTACAGATCCGGCACTGCCGTGAGCTGTGAGATAAGTCACAGATCTGGTGTTGCCATGGCTGCGGTGTCGGCCGGTGGCTACAGCTCTGATTCAACCCCTAGTCCAGGAACTTCCATGTGCCTCAAGTGTAGCCCTAAAAAGAAAAACAAAAAGTGAATGAAGGCATGAATGAATGAATGCAAAAAAATTAGGATTATCTGAAGCCAGAAATGGACTCAGGAAGAGAAACCTCAAGTCCTGAATTCTGCTTCCTGGTCTCTCCAGGGAGGGCTGTGTCCAGATAGGGACAGAACAGGGTGGGTTTGGAGGAAACCAAAGGCCCTTTGAGTGTCCCCTCCCCAGTAGAAACGGTTCACCCAGTCCCATTGGAAGCAACAGGAGAAGAATTGGACCGTCTCCACCCCCCCCCACTCACTCCAGTAGCCCCATCAGAGCCAAAGCCCCCGGCCCAGCCCCCTTGGGCTTCACCCACCTTGGCCAAGGCGGCCCCGATCAGCCCCCCGCACAGCTGGGAGATCCAGTAGGGAAGAAGCATCGTCAGGTGGAGACCTCCGACCAGCATGGCTGCCAGGGACACCGCAGGGTTGAAGTGTCCGCCACTGTCCCCCACGAGAGCAGAAGGGGTTGTAAGGCCAAGGCCCATCCACTGTGTCCCCTCAGTCCCCCGGGCGGCCAGAGTCAACTAGGGGCTGGCCCAAGCAGAACGCCCGTTTCCACTGAGGTGCCAGGTGGTGGGGCCGGGGATACAGGGGAGGCCTGGGAGGGGAGGGCAGCTCTGCCTCCTCCTGCCCCAGACCCAGGATGGCCCAGAGGAAGCATGAGACCCCGGGCTTCAAGTCCACAGCCCAAGAGGGGCATCCTGGCCTCCCCTTAGAAGTAACCAGGCCCTGAGCCACAGCTCCTGATTGGTTGAACTACTCAGCCACTAAAATTCCTGTTTTTGGTCTGAAGGTGTGATTAGCATTGAGTATATAATTGAGACTAGAAGTTCATGGAAGTGGCATTGGGGATCAGGAGTGAGGTCAGAGTTTGACGATTAAGTTGGGAATTGAGGTCTGGAGTTTGGGATGTGAAGGAGAGGTAGACAAAGCCGAACCTAGAGCCAAAGGGCAGGTTCCAGGTGGCTCCATTGGGCAGGCTGCATTGGTTATGGGTAAAGAGCCTGTCTTTTGACCAAGATGCTCAACCAGCCCAGGTCCCAGAGCCAGGAGGCCCCTCGGTGCCCTGCTACCCCCATGAATATCCTGTCCAATCCCACTCAGATGGAGGAGCTATCCTGAAAGGTTAGTCCCCCAGATGCCTCAGGTGCATGGAATGAACACTCCCCAGTAAGAGGGACAGTGACCCCCAGACCCCCCCATGTCATCCCAGAGGTTTCGAACCCACCAATGGGCCTGCCCATCCCCAGTGGACACAAGGCATTGAGCTGAGACTGGACCGAGGACCACAGCTCTGGACACAAGGACTTGTTCTAACATGTCTGGCCCAGCCCTGTGCACAAATGGTTGAATAAAAAGGCTGGTATTTTGTTCCCATCGTGATTCGTTAAAATCTGACTAGGAACCATGAGGTTGCAGGTTCGATCCCTGGCCCTGCTTAGTGGGTTAAGGATCCGGCATTGCCGTGAGCTGTGGTGTAGGTCGCAGACCTGGCTCGGATCCCGCGTTGCTGTGGCTCTGGCATGGGCCAGCAGCTACAGCTCTGATTCGACCCCTAGCCTGGGAACCTCCATGTGCCACGAGAGCGGCCCTAGAAAGGGAAAAAAAAAAAAAAAAAAAAAAAAAAAAAGGCCGGTATTACAGGTAGGCAGTTTCCTGCATTGCATAAGACCTGTTTCCAGCCAGCCAGTCTGGGTTCAAACCCTAGCTTTGCCACTGAAGAGCTGTGTGACCTTGGGCAAGTTATATAACCCATCTGTGCCTCCGTGATCCCGACCTCATAAAGGCTGTTGCAAAGATCACTGATGATCACCTACATGGGAAAAGAATCTGAAAAAGAATGGATGTCTGTACACATATAAGGGAATCACTTTGTGGCACAGCAGAAATGATCAAAGCATTGTAAGTCAACTATACTTCAATCAAACTTTAAAACATGAAAAGATAAGTAATGCGTGATCACACAGAGTGTTACATACATAGTACTCAGTAAATATTAGCTATTATTCATCTCCTCATCTAGACCATGGCCCAGAGGGAGGTTCAGGTACGTTCCCAGATCACCCAGCTAAGCAGTGACAAATGCTGCCTTCAACCCCACGCCTCGTGGAACCAAGACTGCGTTTTTTCATTCCACCTGCAGCTTCCCTTAGATGTTTAAGGAGAAATGCTAAAGTTTTCTTTCCATTCCGCTTTTCAGGGAAGCAATATTTTTTTTTTTAAATGGCCGCACCTGCAACATATGGAAGTTCCCAGGCTAGGGGGTTGAACTGGATCTGCAGCTGCCGGCCTACACCACAACCACAGCAACACTGGATCCAAGTTGTATCCGTGACCTACATGGCAGCTTGTGGCAATGCTGGATCCTTAACCTACTAGTGAGGCCAGCGATCGAACCCGAATTTTCACAGACACTATGTCGGGGTTCTTAACCCACTGAGCCACAAGGAAGCTCCAGAAAAAAAGACATTTTGATTTCCCTATTCAGATCTGTTTTCTGTGCAAGATTAAGTGTAGACCAACCATGCTCTAGTTCCCCTTGCCAAGTGCCCCATCTGAGACATTCATCACTGTGGCTGGTTCTCCTGGGAGCCCACCACCTCTAGGTGGAGCCCCCATCCAGGGGAAGGCCATGCAAGAGGAGCCCCTCGGCGCCCTCCCTGCCCTGTGGTGGGTTCTTCTGCACAGCTCTGCTTCCCCTTGGGCTGGAGCGAAAACCCCGTCCCAGTGTGAACACAGCAGCCAACAGCGACTGAGCACTTGCTCTGGACAAAGCCCTTCACATCGTTTCACTCTCCCGCCTCCCCCGTGGGGTGTTGGATTTGAGCCAGACAGCTGGAATGTGCCTCCTGGCTCTGCCATGAAACTTGGGATGAATTACCTGGCTTCTGTCCTTCATCGCTGGAAAAGGAGGTTAGTAACTGTACCTACTCCATGGGGTTGTTGGGAGAATGAAATGAATTGCTGTTTGCCAAGTGCTTGAATAGAAGAGTTTATGGTGGGCACTATACCTGTGTTGTCTTGGGAAATAAGACATAGAAAATACTCTACTGGAGCTCCCGTTGTGGCACAGCAGAAACGAATCCGACTAGGAACCATGAGGTTGCCGGTTCGATCCCTGGCCTTGCTCAGTGGGTTAAGGATCCAGTGTTGCCGTGAGCTGTGGTGTAGGTTGCAGACGTGGCTTGGGTCTGGCGTGGCCGTGGCTGTGGCGTAGGCCAGCGGTTATAGCTCCGATTCGACCCCTAGCCTGGGAACCTCCATATGCATCGGATACAGCCCTAAAAAAGACAAAAAGACCAAAAAAAAAAAAAAAAAGAAGAAGAAGAAGAAGAAAAGAAAAAAGGAAAGAAAATGCTCTACTGTTCCCATTTCAAAGTGTGGATTTAAAAAGTGACCCACCCAAAGCCACAGAGCTGGCAGGCTGAAAATCAAGAATCCTAACCCAGGCAGCCTGACCCTCCAGTCTACACCCACATTGTTTTTCTTTTTTCTTTCTTTCTTTTTTTTCTTTTTAGGGCTGCACCTGCAGTACATGAAAGCTCCCAGGCCAGGGGTCGAATCAGAGCTGCGGCGGCTGGCCCACGCCACAGCCACAGCACTATCAGATCTAAGCCACATCTGCAAACCACACCACAACCTGTGGCAACACAGGATCCCTTAACCCACTGAGTGAGACCAAGGATCGAACATGCATCCACAGGGACACCGGTTGGATTCTCAACCTGCTGAGCCACAATGGAAACGGGCCCCTCCACCCCCCCGGTCCCCAATCTTATCCACACTGCTCTTGGGCTCCTGGGCATGTGCCCAGGATCCCTGCAACAGCTCAGTCCCCAGGTTGGAACCAGGCTGAGTGCTCTGAGCTGTTCTCACCTGATGTTCCCCAGCGTGGCAATGACGAGGCCCAGGGCCAGCCCGTGGGCCAGTGCCGGCTGCAGCAGCCCAGTGTCCGGCCTATTCTCAATGACCGACAGGCAGCCGATGAAGATGAAGAGGGCCGAGCCCAGCAGTTCGACCAGGCAGGGCTGCAGGTATCGCTCATACCAGCCCTCGCGCCACCTGCCCCCCTTGCTGGGCTCCTTCACCTTGATGCCCCCAAACTCCAGGTCACACATGGAGGCAGCTGCCTGCAATTGGGAAACGGGAGAGGGACACAGGTGGGAGGGGAGCCCCCAAAGAAGCCCCCGGTGCCCTAATCTTGGATGAATTCCCAGCACCCGCTCGGATGCCCAGGCTGCAGAGGAAGAGGCTCACGGTGGACTTACCTCTGCAGACATCAGAGCTGAGGCGCGTGTGGACAGGGCTGTCACCTGAGCTGGCTGGGACACCCGCACCTGCTCTCCCGGCCAGGACTCACTTATCTCCAGGACGGGGGCTGCCAGCCCATTGCAGGCTCTGCCTCTTTTAAAGGGCTGCACAGGGTGTTGAGAAAGCAATAAGGCTCAGTGGGAGGTGGCCCTGAGGCTCAGAAAAGGAAATCTTTTTTTTTTTTTTTTTTTCCATCTCAACTGGGTAGGGCAAGGGGTGAGTGAGGATTGCTGAGCTTTCTGCCAACAGGAAAAGGCGTTGGTTGGCTCAGCTGTCACCTGGAGAGGGTGCCAGCTCTTCCTGGGCAGGGATAGAGGGTCCAGCTCCCCGCTCCCTGGCTCCCACGGTCACCAGGGTCCCGAGGAGACCCACCTATGTGAGTGAACATGAGGAGGGCCCCACCAGATCGAGACCACACATGGGAAGTAAACTCATCTTCAGTGATGTTTCCAAGGGGGTCTCCTCGTATCTGAGGACCCTACACCTCCACGCGCTCAAGCGGATCAGCTGATCCAGGGCTGAGGGTGTAGACAGACGGTTGGCCCCTGAGGCAGCAGAGGCAATGGTAAAGCCTGCAGACTTTGTCAGGAGGCTGCCTGGATTTCAATCCCAGCTCCTCTGTGAAGCAGATGAATAAACTCTCTGCCCCCTTTGTTTTCTCTCCTTTGAATCATGCATAATAGTAGCGGTACCAATGACATGGGGTTCTTCTGCTTTTCATTTATGTACTTATTTTGTCCTTTTAGGGCCGCACCCTTGGCATATGGAGGCTCCCAGGCTAGGGGTCTAATCGGAGCTGCAGCCACCAGCCCACGCCACAGCCACAGCAACGCAGGATCCAAGCTGCATCTGCGATCACACCCCCACTCACGGCAATGCTGGATCCTTAACCCACTGAGTGAGGCGAGGGATTGAACCCACAACCTCATGGATACAACCAGGTTCTTTACCCCTGAGCCACAGCGGGAACTCCTGGTGTTGTGTAAATGAGTTAATAAAGTGCTTATGACAGTACCAGACACATGATAGGCACAATACCAGTGCCTGCTGATTTAGAACATATATTTATGTCCACTGAAATTTATTGAGCACCTACCTGCCAGGCACTGGGTTAAGCACCTTCTATGCATTTTATTTAAACGTCACAACAATGCAGTGAGGCAGCTAGTATTGTTAGAGCCATCTTACAGATGCAGAAGTGGAGATTCGGGAAATTAAACCTCCCAGGATCAATAGTTTTGTGATTGCAGAACTTGGGGGCTAAGTCACAAAAGGACAGATACTGTGTGATTCCACTGATATGAGCTCCCCAGGGTAGTCAGATGCATAAAGACTGAAAATAGTAGGTGGCTGCCTGGGCCTGGGAGGAGGGGTGAGTGGGGCATTATTTTGGGGGGAGGGCATTATTGATTAATGGGTACAGAGTTTCAGCTGGGGAAGGTGAGAAAGTTCTGGAGATGGTTGGTGGTATGGTGACACCATAATGTGACTATGCTTGATGCCATTGAACTATATACACTTAAAAATGGTTAAACTGAACAATGTTGGGTTATGTGTATTTTCCCATAATTGAAAAAAAAAAATCATGTCCACTGCTGCTTCTCTAAGGTGATGGATGGATGGATGCATGCATGGATGATGGAAAAAAGAGCTAGTTGAAAAGACAGGCAGATGGATAGATGGAAGGAAGGGAGGGAGGAAAATGGATTTTCTTGTTCATCCTTTCAAGAAATATTGAAATACCTCCTGTGAACCAGTCATTGCCCTAAGAGCTGGCAAGAAATGTGGCAGTGAACAAGACAGACAAAGATGCTCTTTAGTGCCCATAACTATGATCTGAGTGCTGTATGTATAGAGAGAGAAGTAATGCCAGGGATAAGAGAACTTGATTTATTTATTTTTGTTATTTTTTAAAATGATTTTTATTTTTTCCCTTATAGTTGGTTTATAGTGTTGTGTCAATTTTATACTGTACAGCAAAGTGACCCAGTCATTCATATATGACCCAGTCATATTCATATATGACCCAGTCAGTCATATATATTCTTTTTATCACATTATCATGCTCCATCATAAGTGACTAGATATAATTCCCAGTGCTCTACAGCAGGATCCCATTGCTTATCCACTCCAGATGCAATAGTTGGCATCTATTAACCCCATATTCCCAGTCCATCTTGCTTCCTCCCACTTCGCCTTGGCAACCACAAATCTGTTCTCCAATCCTGTGAGTTTCTTTTCTGTGAAAAGTTTCATTTGTGCCTTACGTTAGATTACAGATGTAAGTGATATCATGAGGTATTTGGCTTTCTCTTTCTGACTTACTTCACTCAGTATGAGAATCTCTAGTTCCATCCATGTTGCGGCAAATGGCATTATTTTGTTCTTTTTTATGGCTGAGTAGTATTCCATTGTGTATATATACTACATAGCTCTTAATCCATCCATTTAGGTTGTTTCCATGTTTTGGCTATCGTGACTAGTGCTGCAATGAATATACAGGTGCATGTGTCTTTTTCAAGGAAAGTTTGATGTGGATATATGCCCAAGAGTGGGATTGCTGGGTCATATGATAGTTCTATATTTAGTTTTCTGAGGTACCTCCACACTGTTTTCCACAGTGGTTGTAGCAATTTACCTTCCCACCAACAGTGTGGGAAGATTCCCTTTTCTCCACATCCTCTCCAGCATTTGTTATTTGTGGACTTATTAAAGATGGCCATTCTGACAGATGTGAGGTGGTACCCCATGGTATTTTTGATTTGCATTTCTCTAATAATCACTGATGCTGAGCATTTTTTCATGTGCTTGTTGGCCATCTGTCTGTCTTCTTTGGAGAAATGTCTCTTCGGGTCTTCTGCCCCTTTTTCAGTTGGGTTGTTGGTTTTTTCACTGATGAGTTGTATAAGTCGTTTGTATATTTTAGAGATGAGGCCCTTGTCAGTTGTATCATTTGAACCTATTTTCTCCCATTCCATAGGTGGGGATAAGAGAATTTTAATGAAAATTCCCACCATTGATTGACAACTAATGCTGTGCTAAGCACTCTGTGTGTATTCACAACCACCAACAACAATACAGGTCCTACGACTTCTTATCCTTATTCAGATGATAAAAACAAGGTACAAAGAGTAACCTGCCCAAGGTCATATAGATAAAAATATCTGCTTCAGGATGGAAGCAAAGGTCTCTGAACAAGGGTTTGACAGTTGGCTGAGAGCTCTTTCCAGCTCAAGGCCTCTACCAAACTGCACGTTTCAGGGCTGCTCTCTTGCTGATTATCTCGAGGACTGTTCTCTCCCCCTCTGAACCCACTGCACATTGTACAGGATGTTTCTCAGACCCTTCCTCCCGTGTCCCTGCAAATGGCAACATAAGATTGTCATCCGTCAGCTTCCCCATCTCCTTCCCTCTTGGCCCAAGTCCTGCCAAGTGCTGCTTCCAGAGTGTTTCTCTCCTGTTTTCACCCAGGCCCTCATCAGTTTTTGCTTAGTCTCTTGAAAAATAAATCAAACATTTATTTTACATCTGCCAGATGCAGACCTGGCAGGGAACACCTCGCATGCAGTCCTTCCATAATTAACATCTACTCCACTCACAGGTAGGAACTTCCGGCTGCTGCTGTGACTACAATAACTCTTCCTCTGGTCTTCTTGTCTCCCCCAATTTTCATGCTTTAGAATTTCATTGAAGGACATTTTCAGTTTCTTTCTTTTTGTGTGTGTGTGTGTTTTTAGGACCACACCCACAGCATATGGAGGGTCCCAGGCTAGGGGTCCAATCGGAGCTGTGGCCACCAGCCTACACCACAGCCACAGCCATGCCAGATCCGAGCCACATCTGCAACCTACACCACAGCTCACCGCAACGCCGGATCCTTAACCCACTGAATGAGTCTAGGGATCGAACCTGCAACCTCATGGTTCCTAGTCAGATTCTTTCTGCAGCGCCACGTCAGGAACTCCTCAGTTTCCTTTGAAACCGGCAGCCAGCAGGGCACAGTGTGGCACTTGCATCTGGGCTTGGGAATCAGGCTCCTCCACGTTGGCCCCCTAGCTTCTCTCTCAGCCTCAGTTTCCTCATCTATAAAAGTTGCCTAATGGGGGGACCCATCCCCATAAGGTGGTTGTGTGGATTCAATGAGACTGTGTCTTTGCACAGTGTCCATCTCACAGCAAGTGCGCAGTAACTAGTAGCTCTTTACTATGATGTGCATTCGTCAGCATAGGCCAACCTGGGTAACAAATAACCCCAATATTTCAATGGCTTCAATGATTCATTGTTCACAGAATAGTCCTTGGCAGGCCCTTCACCACATGGTGACTCAGGGAGGAGGACACTTCCCCCTTGGAGATCCACCATCTAGGACCTCGGATCTTCTCTACCAGCCAGCGAATGGGGGACGAGAAGGTGGAGGATGGAGTAGGGGGATGTCATGGCAAATAGCACTTCCATCCACATGTGACTCCCGGAACTTCGTCACATGGCTTCATCGGAACACAAGAGAGTTTGGGAAATGCAGTCTGGTGCACCCAAGAGGATAAAGGAAGGCATTTTGTGAGCAGCCAGAAATTTCTGCCACATGGTGGGTGGGTGCTGTGGTTCCCCAAACCGTTGATCTAACCACATCCCTCTCTGACTTCAAACCTTCTCCCTGCACCTCCTTGGGGTGTCCAGGGCAAAACCAAACACACTGTCATAGCAACCACAAGGGCCATGAGTCCTGCCTCTGAATCAACTCCTGCCACGTGAGCTGTACGAGGTGTATCAGAGGGGCCACGCGCCCTGCCCTCCTCCCTGTCCAGGCCATTCCCTCTGCTTGGAGTTCTCTTTTGCCCTCCCTGACTCGTGGGCCAACTAGGCATCCATGCTTACCAGCTGCACCTCCCTTGCTGGAGCCAGGGCTGAACTCAGTAGCTGCCAAACCAGTGGCTCTCCAGAGAAAAATAATGTCATTCAAGCAAAACAGCCTCTTTCCACAACACAAGAATTTTTGTATAACCTGATTATCTTCACAGGCAATGTACTGGTCTCCCCACACCACCCAATAACTGGTGGACTAGGGAAATTGTGTCTTCCCAAGAAACTGCTGTACTAGGGACCTTTTCAGTCTCCCGATCCCAGGTCTGGTTGACATGACCAAAGCCTCTCATTTTTGTCTTTGTTTGGATGGCAACATTTCAAGATATCTCTGCATCTGTAGGCCCCTCTGGCATCCACCACCAGATCCAGACAGAGTATAAAAGCAGGTTGCACTCCTCCCTCCTTTCTCATAGTCATCGTTGCATTGTCATGAAAAAAAAAAATGTGATGCTGGCACCACGGCAACTATCTTGACATCATGAAGTGCCAGAAGTATGGTTCCTTGAAGATATCCCCAAGCCATCAGACTAACTCCAAGATCACTTATTCCTGCTTTCTTGTCCTGACTTCTTTTTAAATAATCTTGCATTTCCTAGAGAGCACCCCCAGAGAGCACAATGAACTCATAAAGGAGCTGTGGATATTCTATTTTTTTAAATTTATTTATTTATTTATTTATTTATTTATTTATTTTGGTCTTTTTGACTTTTCTAGGGCCACTCCTGCGGCATATGGAGGTTCCCAGGTTAGGGGTCAAATCGGAGCTGTAGCCACTCGCCTACGCCAGAGCCACAGCAACACAGGATCTGAACCGCATCTGCGACCTACACCACAGCTCACGGCAACGCCGGATTGTTAACCCACTGAGAGAAGCCAGGGATCGAACCCACAACGTCATGGTTCCTAGTCAGATTCATTAACCACTGCGCCACGATGGGAACTCCGGAGTTGTGGATATTTTAAATCTTCAAGGGAAATATAGGGATGCCCAATATCTGTCAGACAATGTGTGAATTATTATTAGCTCAAGGTAGTTCAGTTTTATATTAAATGGCCCTACATTCCTTTCTGCTACATCATATCTTTGCAAAGCTGGTTTTCCAGTGGTTAAAAAAAAAAAAAAAAAGATAAGGTACTGCATGAAAATCAATAATCAATGTGGAATAGAAAGTGAGGGTAGAAGTGTCTGATTCCAAGGTCTGAGGAATTGTGCAGTGCACCAAATGTATACATAACCCATGGGAAGTAGCTATAGTACTTAAGGAAGAACAAAAGTTATTTAAGAACTCAATTTAATTAATACTAACTTTTTTGGACCTATTGGGTATACTTTTTGGCCAAGGAACACTATAAACCAAGAAAGTTTTGGAAAATCTAAAATAAACAATAGAGTTCTCTGGTGGCTCAGTGGGTTAAGGATCCAGCATTGTCACTGCTGTGGCCAGTGTTCTGTCCCTGGCCCAGAGAATTTCCACATGCCATGGGTGCAGCCCAAAAAATAAACCAAATAAAATAATAATATAAACAATACACATCCTTCTCTTTCAGGCACTGGAAGTTGAATTTTCTAGCTGATAAACTCCCTCCCAATATTCCAGCTTGAGAAGTTCTTCAGTCTAAGAATTTCTTCTTGAAATGGGCTCTATTTGTAGCAATGCCGATGCTTGATAATTCAAGCTGATCCTGAGATGTGTGCTCTGTAGACAATCACAGAAACTTAAAGCAGAACCCCCTCACACTCTTTTGAAACTGTAGCTTTATTTCTATCTAAATAGCTTGGCAGGTGTTTTCAGTGTATGATTGCTCACTTGGAGCTCAGGGAAAGTGGGTTGTTGGACATGAATCTTGTTTTCACCTTTCTTTTTTCTTTCTTTCTTTCTTTTATGGCTGTACCTGGGGCATATGGAATTTCTGTAGGCTAGGGGTTGAATCAGAGCTGCAGCTGCCAGCCTACATCAATCACAGCCACAGCAACGCCAGATCTAAGCCACATCTACAACCTACACCACAGCTCCAGGCAATGCCAGATCCTTAACCCACTGAGCCAGGCCAGGGATTGAACCCTCATCCTCATGGATACTAGTTGGGTGCTTAACCCACAGAGACACACTGGGAGCGCTTAGTTTTTAGCTTCCTTGCTGCTCAGATTGCAGGCTTCATTTGCACCTGAGCACCTTCCTTCCCCTGTAGAAGCCACCAGCATCCTATTTATTCCCCTGCAGAGTCCAGTTCAAAGGCTGATGTGTTTGGAGTCCGTAGTAACCAGACATCAAACATATCGGCTATTTCAGAACCCTTTACAGCCAGAAGGTCTTGGGGCTGAAGGATCAGTGCGATGTCCCATCAGTAAGTGTTTCTTTGCTCATCGTCTGCACGTTTGGAACAACAGTTAAAATGGTAGTAATAGCGTCTCTCATTTATTGAAGAGCTTTCACTATGGGCATATTTCACATGAAGAATCAGAATGTTTCCAGTGTCATTTTTTTTTTTGCCTTTATCATTTTCTCTACTATTTGGATAATAATAGCTTTAAAATTAAATAACTCTACAGAAGAGGAAATCCAAATGGTCAACACATATGAAAAGATAATAGCCAGAAAGAAATGCAAATGAAAGCAACAGAAATGAAAAGTTTAAAGGGTGGGTAACATCCAGTTGCCGACAAAGATGGAGGAATAGGCAAACCCAGGCATTGCTGGGGAAAGTGTGAATTGCTACAGTATTTTGTACTGAAATATATATATATATTTCTTTTTTTTTTGTCTTTTTGCCTTTTCTAGGTCTGCTCCCGCGGCAAATGGAGGTTTCCAGGCTAGGGGTCGAATTGGAACTGTAGCCACCAGCCTACACCAGAGCCACAGCAACGTGGGATCCGAGCCACGTCTGCAACCCACACCACAGCTCACGGCAACGCCGGATCCTTCCACTGAGCAAGGCCAGGGATCAAACCCACAACCTCATGGTTCCTAGTCGGATTCGTTAACCACTGAGCCGTGACGGGAACTCCTGTATTGCAATATTTATTAAAGCTTTAAATTCACCTATCCCTAGACCCAGCCAGCCTTATGTTGGAAAATCAGTCCTAGCAAAATGAAAACTCTGAGAGTCCCCAGTGTGGCTCAGCAGATTTAGAAGTGGACTAGTATCCAAGAGGATGCAGGTTCAATCTCTTGTCTCATACAGTGGGTTAAGTATCGGGAGTTGCCGTGAGCTGTGGTGTGGGTCGCAGACACAGCTTGGATCTGGCCTTGCTGTGGCTGTGGTGTAGGCCAGCAGGAGCAGCTCCCATTTTACCCCTGAACTGCAAACTTCTATATGCCACACATATAACCCTAAAAAGCAAAAAAAGAAGGAAGGAAGGAAGGAAAGAGAAAGAAAGAAGGAAAGAAATGAAAGAAAGAAAGAGAAAAAGAAAGAAAGAAAAGAAAGGAAGAAGAAGAAAGGGAAAAGAAAAGAAAGAAATGAAAACTCTTAATTGTTAAAAGTATAGGTACAGGGCATTGATTTCATTATTGTTCATTGATAGACAAATCTGAGAACTATTTGAATGGTTATAATTATAAAAACAGGAGTTCTGGAGTTCCCGTCGTGGCGCAGTGGTTAACGAATCCGACTGGAAGCCAAGAGGTTGCGGGTTCGATCCCTGGCCTCGCTCAGTGGGTTAAGGATCTGGTGTTGCCGTGAGCTGTGGCGTAGGTCACAGACGTGGCTCGGATCCAGCGTTGCTGTGGCTCTGGTGCAGGCCAGCAGCTATAGCTCCGATTTGACCCCTAGCCTGGGAACCTCCATGTGCCGCGGGAGCGGCCCTAGAAAAGGCAAAAAGACAAAAAAAAAAACCCAAAAACAGAAAACAGGAGTTCCCATTGTGGCTCAGTGGATTAAGAAACCAACTAGCATCCATGGGGATGCAGGTTTGATCCCTGGCCTTGCTCAGTGGGTTAAGGATCTGGTGTTGCCAAAAGCTGTGGCATAGGTCACAGATGTGGCTTGGATCCTGCAGTGCTGTGGCTGTGGTGTAGGCTTGCTGCTATAGCTCTGATTTGACCCCTGGCCTGGGAACATCCATATGCCACAGCTGCAACTCGAAACCGAAAAGGAAAAAGAAAAGAAAAAGAAAAAAAGAATAAGCAAAGCTGGCCATGCTGTTAGCTTTGGGAGGTAGTAGTTATTGCGATGGGGCATGTGGAGACTTTAGACACTTTCTGTTTCTCAATCTGCACTCTGGCTACAGGGCACGTTCACTTTGTCAAAATTCATCCAGTCCTTACCATGTGTGTACTTTTCTGTGTGTACACTAGACTTCAATAAAAAGTTAAAAATAAACCAAATCTATTTTAGGAAGTTGCCTTCTGGACAGAACCAAGAGGCAATTTGTAGGAAAGCAATGCTATCTGAGAAGAGAACTCTGAATTCAATCTCTGCCGTTGTTGCCTGCAACATTTTATCCCCATAAAGATAAAACTGTGCATGTGTAGAAGTTGCCTTTAAAAATCAGAAGATTTCACCTTTGCCCCTTATTATTCCAGTCACTGAAATTGCCATTGATAACAGCACAGGTTATTGGTGAGCAAGCCTTATCCCAGGCTTGTCCTGAACATTTAACAAATATCACCTCGATGGCTCCTTATGAGAGTCCTAAGGTGGGTGTTGTTTCCACTTTGCAGATGAGGAAACCTCAGTTTGAAGACCTTGTGACTCACTAAAGGTCATAGGTCATCTGGGTCAGAATTGGTTTGCTAACTCCAGAGCCCAGGCTCTTACAGGCAAAATGTATGTGCCAGCTTTAACAGGCACAATATCTCTGCAAGAGGTAAACTAGATAAATAAATTAGTTAATTTAAAAAACCCAGAAATATCTTGGAATTTTTTCAATTATTTCTAAAAACAACTTTATTGAAGTATAACTAATGGACCACCAATTCCACATCGAGTGTATTACTGATGTTTTGACATATGGATATATCCATGAAACCAACACCACAGTCAAGACACCCCAGAGTGTCTCAGGACCCTAGCTGTTTTCTGTCACTATAAATTAGTTGGAAGTTTCTAGAATTTTCTAGAAATAGAATCAAATGTATAGAGAAGAAACTAGTGGTTACCAGTGAGGAGGGAAGGTGGGGAAGTGTGAGAGGGGCGCAGTAGGAGGTACCAACTATTGGGTGCAAGACAGGCTACCAAGGTCGGACTGTATGACAAGGGGAAATATAGCCAATATTCTGCAATAACTGTAAATTGAATGTAACCTTTTAAAATTACATAAAAAATTAAAATTAGAACCAAGTAGAAGCAAACAGCCTGTGGTCTTTTTCAGCTGGCTTCTTTCACTCTGTGTACGTACTTTCAACCCCTCTCTCTCATGGTCTGTCTGAAATTCATTGCTTCCAGTTGGTGTGTGGGATTCTGTTTTTAATCCATGCACCCATGGCTGGACATGTACCCAGTTTGGGGATGTTACCAAGAAAGCTACTATGAACATTCTTTGTACAAGTCTTGGTAGTGACATATGCTCTCATTTCTCTTGAACGAATTTGAGTAGAAAGGTAGGTGAGCATTTAACTTTTAAGAAACTGCCAAATTGTTTTCCAAAGTGGTTATAAGATAGGAGACTTTTAGGTGCTAATAGGTATATGGTGCTATCTTATTTTAGTTTTTAATTTTTTTATTGAAGTATAGTTGATTTACAACATTGTGTTAGTTTCAGGCATACCGCACAGCAATAAGGGAAAAGATTCTGAACGCAGATATACTTTTTCAGAATCTTTTCTCTTCTAGGTTATTACAAAATATTGACTATAGGCCCCTGTGCTACACAGTAGGCCCTTGTTGGTTATTGTCTTATTGTGGTTTTAATTTGCATTAATATTGACTAATTTTGTTGAACATCTTTCATGCCTGTGTATGTCCTCAGCCTATCTTCTTGGCTGAAATGTCTGAATCTTTAAGCCATGTTAAAATTTTAAATTTATTATTATTTATTATTATTATTTTGGTTTTTAGGACCGCAGCTGCAGACATGGAAGTTCCAGGCTAAGGGCCCAATCGGAGCTACAGCCACCAGCCTACACCACAGTCATAGCAACGCAGGATGAGAGCCATGTCTGCGACCTATACCACAGCTCACGGCAACGCCTGATCCTTAACCCACTGAGTGAGGCCAGGGATAGAACCGCAACCTCGTGGTTACCAGTTAGATTTGTTTCTGCTGTACCACAATGGGAACTCTCTAAGCCATTTTTTTTTTTTTACAATGTGGCTCTTTGTTTTCTTATTACTGAGTTTGGAGAATACTAGACATAGTCTAGAGACGGATCTTTTATCAATTATGTGTTTGGCAAACTTTTCTATTAGTCTGGTTTGTCCTTTCATTCTCTTATGAGTCAAACTCATTTGATTTGATTTGATTTGCAAAAATGGACTTCCAGATGAAAGAATACTGCTCTGGGGAAGAATTAGGGAAAAGATTTTGGGCTTAAGAATCTTCTCCAAATTTATTCTATTCTCTCTTCTCCTCCTTCTCCAGAATTTCTAATTTATTCAGAAAATCTAGGCTAATGAGAAAAATAAGCTTTTCTCAAAAGCTTACAGCAGTATTTAACCCCAACAATGGGAGAAAAGATGGGATAGTGAGTTTAGATATGAGGTGAAGTTGATAAACAGCAAAAAATTAAATGTTAAATCTTAAGACTTAAAAAAAAAATAAGGGTCTAAAGTCTATGACAAACTTAGAGAAAAACACTCAGACTTGCTTTTAACCTGAAAGAGGGAAAGAGCTACTTGAATTATTTGGCGAGTTTGAAATTTGCTGAGCCACATTCATCCACACAGATGCTAACTGGGTGTAAAACATTGAAAAGCAGGAGTAGAACAATGAAAAGAAACTGCCTTGCTTTTTCTTTTATTTTTATGACTTTGTTGTAAAAGAGAGTTTCTGCCAGTCAAATGTAAAATTTAACTTCTGACTCTAATCAAAGTGTGAAATTGCGACATTCTTTAAGTAATACCACCTCTCAAGACACACAGATGCGATATGCATTTCTCGAAATAAAACCAGATAACTATATTGAACATAGTTTTCCAAACAACATGCGCCCCTCCCCTCCTCTTTGACCTCTAGCAAGTCTGTCTTTTGTGTCAGCCTTGATTGGCTTATTTACATCTCTCTGCTGAATTCAGGGGAGGTCACTGGAACCCAGGAGAAAAGAGAGTAAGGTCCTTGTTTGTGACAGAGGAGCATCCTAATCCCATTCTTCCTCCATCTGCCGCTGCTCTGTTATATAAAACCCCAGGCACAGAACTAAAGTCAAGGCGAATGTATTGCATGGCCCTTTGCTTTAAAGGATATTGAGCAAGAAGATAATTCTAGATGTTTCTAACTTCTTATAACCCATTGAAAATGAACAAAGGCCAGGAAAGTGCAGAAGTGAGGGTGAGTGTGTATGCATGTGTGCCTGTGTATGTGCATGCTTCTGTGGGGTGGAGAGGGGGGGAACCCTTGCAGAGGACTCCCAGGCTGGCTCCCCCTGCCCCAGCACTGCTGACATCTAGGACTGGATAATTCTTTGCTGGAGGGATGTCCTGTGCATTGCACGAGGATTAGCAGCCTCTCTGATGGTCTTGCACCCGCCCTGAGTCATGAGGACCAAAAAGGTCTCCAGGTGATTCCAGATGTGCTCTGGGGAGTAGCACTGGTTACGAACACAAGCGGATGTGGATTATTTGGGGGAAGTTCCTCCGTCCAACACCCACAAGGTGCCAATGGTGAAGGCCTTGTGAGAAGATGCTGAGACGCCTGCCCAGACCCCAAGCATCCAGGGCTGTGTCATGGCACTTGGAGTTGATGACCTTAATGTTTGCTCAGAAATTATTGCTGGCAATGCAGCCAGAACAGCTCAAGTTGCTTTATGGATATAGTTAGCAAATTCTTAATGACCCCTTCTATTTGCAGAGCACTGCACTAGGCAAAGTCTAGGATGAGTGCATTGAATTAGTGCCTTGTCAAGTGTATGGGGTTAAAGGTTGCCTTCTTTCAGGAAAGCAGGGGAAAGTTTTCCCAATTACAACTGGTTCTTTTTTTCGTTTAATTTTCTATTAAGGTAAAATACACATAACATAAAATTTAACACTTTAACCATCTTTAAGTGTACCATTCAGCGATATTAGATACATTTCACTTTGTTGTATAACCATCACGATTATCCATCTCCAGAATTTTTGCATTTTCTCAAGCTGAAATTCTGTCCCCATTAAACACAAATTCCCCATTCCCCTCTTCCAACCCTGACAGCTGCTATTCTGCCTTCTCTCTGAATTTGACTCCTCCACGTCCCTCATATAAGTGGAAGCATACAATATTTGTCCTTGTGTGTCTGGCTTGTTTCACTTAGCAAATGTCCTCAAGCTCCATCCATATGGTAGCAGGTGTCAGAATGTCCTTCCTTTTGAAGATTGTATGACATTCGATTCTCTGGATAGGCCACATTGTGTGTAGCCATTCATCTGTTGATGGGTATTTGGATTGCCTCTACCTTTTGGTTATTGAGAATAATGAGTCTAATAATTCCTTCTTGGTGGCTTTTTTCCCCCCTGCATTCATGGCACATAGCATTTCCCAAGCCGGGGATCAAATCCAAGCCTATTGACCTATGCCACAGCTGCAGCAATGCTGGACCTACGGCACCAGGCCAAGGATCAAACTCCTGCCTCCTCAGTGCCCCACGTGGCTGCAGTCAGGTTCTTAACCCACTGCACCACAGTGGGAACTCCCATGAGTACCTGTTTATCCTTGAGGTTTTTGTTTGTTTGTTTGTTTTGTCTTTTTTTTTTTTTTTTTGTCTTTTTGCCTTTTCTTGGGCCCCTCCCGTGGCATATGGAGGTTCCCAGGTCGAATTGGAGCTATAGCCGCTGACCTACGCCAGAGCCACAGCAACGCAGGATCCGAGCCGCGTCTGCAACCTACACCACATCTCACGGCAACACCAGATCGTTAACCCACTGAGCAAGGGCAGGGATCGAACCCGCAACCTCATGGTTCCTAGTCGGATTCATTAACCACTGTGCCACGACGGGAACTCCTATCCTTGAGGTTTTGAAGTTTCATAACTGGGTGTCTGATTGTAGGTATTTTTGGTACTTGGTCCGTCCTTGCTGCCTGAGAATTTCTGTTTTCATTTTGACACCTTCTATCATTATTTATTCAGAGTTGTCCGTTTGTCTTTTCTGCTCTGTCCCCTTTTAGAGTATTTATTTCACCCACAGACAAGTATATGGAAGTATCTGTTTAATATTTGTGTCCCTTTCTGGACTGTTAGTTTCTTCAGAGCAAGGCAGGGACTGTCTCTTTCTGCTGTATATCGCTCATGCCTGGCACAGAGGAGGTGCTGGATAATTAGTACTGAATGAATGAATTAATAAAGATGAAGCACCTCTTCTCCATGGGGGGAAAGCAGACAATCCCTCTTTTTTTTTTTTTTTTTTTTTTTTTTCTCTTTTGGCCACACTCGAAGCATATGGAAGTTCCTGGACGAGGGATCAAATCTGAGCTGCAACTATGACCTACCCACAGCTGTGGCAGTGCCAGATCCTTAACCCACTGCACTGGTCTGGGGAGCAAGCCTGCACCCAAGCTACCACAAAGACAATGCCAGATCTTTAACCAGCCACACTACAGTGGGAACTCCCTCGATTGCTTTTTCTTTTCTTTCTATTCTTTTCTTTTTCATCTTTTTAGGGTCGCACTCTCAGTACATGGAAGTTCCCAGACTAGGGGTCAAATCGGAGCTGCAGCTGCCTGCCTAAACCACAGCCACGGCAATGCCAGATCCCTAACCCACTGAGTGAGGTCAGGGATAGAACCCACATCCTTATGGATACTAGTTGGGTTCTTAACCCACTGAGCCACAATGGGAACTCTCATCCCTGGTTGTTTTAGTTTTTTTCTCTCTTAAGGCAGTCAGAGGTGGGTTCCTGTTCCTTGCAAAAAAAAAAAAAAAAAAAAAGAATCCTGTTTCATATACTCTTTCTTCCATAGCTACTACTTGCTCTTCCTGTGTAACCAAACAGGACCCCTGGGGCCTTGCCTGGGGAAGGCCCTCCCCCTCCCCCATCCTCTGCTTTAGCTCCTCTCTGAAATATACCATGTATCTTATTGGAAGCTTCTGGGAACATCATGACCTGACCTCTGTGGACAGCTGCAAGAACAAAGTATTTCTGTATCAAAAAGTTTGCAACAACCAACCACTCCCCCTCCCCCCACCTTGCCTTTAAAAATGCTTTGCAAACTTAGTTCAGGGAGTTTGGGGTATTTGGGGAGCACCACCCACCCTTCTTCCTGCATGGCCCTGCAATAAACCTTTCTTTGCTCCAAACTCTGACATTTTGGTTTGTTGGCACCAACACTGGGAGGAGGTGGGGCATCATTTTAGTCAACCTGTGGCACGCCTGCCCATCCAGAATAGAGATGGTGAAGAAATAGCCTTAAGAGATAATCTTTTGTGAACTTTACAGTCAAATCAGGGAGATGTGTCAGGCACATAAATAACTGTCATAAAGGAAGAATGCGAGGGCAAAATCCACCTTCAGATGAATTGCCCTGGAGTTTATGGCTGTTACCATGTTGCCCTGACCCTGGGCCAACAGACAGCATGTGCCTCCTTTGTCACCATGCCAGAAATTCTGACAGAGCAGTCACTGGCATTCCCAGCCATCCTCTTTAGGAATGCGAGTGCTTAGGTGAGAATTAAGGAGGCTCCTTATCCTCAAAGGGAAGGGAAAGGGAGGACTAAGTGGGGTGCCAGCCAGCAGCCCAAAGTGGAGGGTTCAAAGGACATGGTGACCTCTGCGGGAAACGGCACTTTCTCACCCACAGGCGGGCCAGGAATTTCGTGGGATGGGGCAAGAATGGAAGTCACATGACACTCGCCTGTAATGGGAGTAGGACCCTGGGAGTCATGGGGTAGGTAGGAGTAGACAAGAAAAAAATGCCAGAGATCAAAGACTCAGCTAAGTAGTCTGACTCTATAGTCAGGAGCTGGCCTGTGACATAATGACACAGAAGCTGTGGGTTCCCATGTGTGAGATTAGTTAAGAATGTTAAGTCAGGAGTTCCTGTCATGGCGCAGTGGTTAACGAATCCGACTAGGAACCATGAGGTTGCGGGTTTGATCCCTGGCCTTGCTCAATGGGTTAAGGATCTGGCGCTGCCATGAGCTGTGGTGTAGGTTGCAGACACGGCTCAGATCCCACGTTGTTGTGGCTCTGGTGTAGGCCGGTGGCTACAGCTCTGATTTGACCCCTAGCTTGGGAACCTCCATATGCCGCGGGAAGCGGCCCTAGAAAAGACAAAAAAAAAAAAAAAAAAAAAAAAAAAAGAATGTTAAGTCAAGATCACAACTCTGGAGTTCTCACTGTGGCTCAGTGGTTTAAGAGGCGGACATAGTATCCATGAGGATGCGGGTTCAATCCCTGGGCTTGCTCAGTGGGTTAAGGAGCCAGCATTGCCACAAGCTGTGGTGGAGGTCGCAAATGTGGCTCAGATCCAGTGTCGCTGTGGCTGTGGTGTGCAGGCCTGCAGCTGCAGCTCCAATGCAATCCCTAGCCCAGGAACTTCCCTATGCTGTAGGTGCAGCCCTAAAAAAAAAAAAAAAAAAAAAAAAAAAATCACAACTCTAAGAGCACCTGGATATCAATGGCAAATGCCAGGCACAGTGAACTCTCGCTTTATTTCATGTAGTCCTCCCAACTGTGTGAGGCAGACTTTTTCATTGTCAATCCATTTGACAAAGGACAGAGCTGAGGCCTAGAGAAGGGAAGGGCCTTGGCAAGACCAAGCACCCATGACACATGGAGCTAGATTTCAACCAAGACTGCTTCCAAACTGTGCCTTGACTTCCATTCTTCAAATGTGGTGACATGTCATCTTATACTCTTTTATTTTATCTCTTTAGGTCTGGCAACTCACTCTGCAAACCACTTTGTTTCCACAATTAATGGTTACATGGATAGGTAGATAGAAGGATAGATAGATATACAGATAGAGAGTACAGATAGATAGCACTCACAGACCTGTATTTCTCAATTCTAAATAATTTTTTTTTTTGTATTTTTGCCATTTCTTGGGCTGTTCCCGCAGCATATGGAGGTTCCCAGGCTAGGGGTCGAATTGGAGCTGCAGCCACTGGCCTACGCCAGAGCCACAGCAACACGGGACCCAAGCTGCGTCTGCAACCTACACCACAGCTCACGGCCACGCTGGATCCTTCACCCACTGAGCAAGGGCAGGGACCGAACCCGCAACCTCGTGGTTCCTAGTCGGATTCGTTAACCACTGCGCCACGATGGGAACTCCAATTCTAAATAATTTTATCTTTGCGCTCAGGAGAAATGAAAACAATGCTATAAACCTGAATAATAAGAATTTATCATTGTTATACAAATTGCTTCGAAGTAAAAAGCTTCCAGTTCAAGATCAGGCATGCCTTGTTTTTCAAGAAATCCTTCATGTAGGGCCGGGAGTGAATAATTTGCTTGAATCAAAATACTCAGTTCTTTGATAGCTGGTAGGTTTTTTAAATGAGTAGTTTTAGACCAAATATATGCATGGAAATATATGTTCAAGTTCATAATCATGAGTTTAAAATATCTAAATAGTGTTTAAAAAAAAACGATAAAAGAAAACCTGTATACCTCATTCTGTACTTCAAAATAAAGTCTAAATGAGCCAAAGGCTAAAATGTAAAAGAGAGACCATAAAAGCAGTAAAATAAAACATGGGTGAATATTTCTGTAATTATGAGAGACCTGAAATTCATAGACTTCAATTACATAGGAAAAGGTTTTATTAACCTGAAACAAGATAAAATATGTATTTTCTAAATCAGGAAAGAAAAATGATTACCAGAAACAAGACAAATTAAAAACTGGGAAAAATATTGCACACAAATGATAAAATGCCGCTATTTATGTAAAGAGCTCTTAGAAATCAATGTGAAAAAAAGACAAAACAGAGAAAAAAGGGCAGAAGATGCAAACAGGGAACTGTAAATAAAAAATTCACAATAATGTGTGAAAAGATAGCCATGGTAACTAAAGAAAGAAGTGTAAGAACATCAACAAAATGTCTGTTTTTCATTTATTAACAAATGAAAAGACTGAGAATATTCAGTGTTAATAGGGCTGTGGTGAAAGAGGGTCTCTTGTACATACTTGCTGGGAATATACATACCAATTTAGACAATGTGTATTGCAGAGTTCAATATCATATGCTCTGACCCACCAGTCTTATTTCTAGGAATTTACCCTTTAAGGGTAAACAGATAAGTGTGAAAAGATTTATACACAAGGATTGTGTATAACTGTCGCATTATCTGTAATATCCAATTAATATGGAAGCGACATAAATGTATATTAACAGAAGACTACTATTTACATAAATGGCTTTTTGGAGTTCCCGTCGTGGCGCAGTGGTTAATGAATCCGACTAGGAACCATGAGGTTGCAGGTTCGGTCCCTGGCCTTGCTCAGTGGGTGAAGGATCTGGCGTTGCCGTGAGCTGTGGTGTAGGTTGCAGACGTGGCTTGGGTCCTGTGTTGCTGTGGCTCTGGCGTAGGCCAGTGGCTACAGCTCCGATGTGACCCCTAGCCTGGGAACCTCCATATGCTGCGGGAACAGCCCAAGAAATGGCAAAAAGACCAAAAAAAATAAAAAATAAAAATAAATAAATAAGTGGCTTTTTAAATGATGATACCATATTAGAGGTTGGAAAACTAAGGCCAGTGCACCAAATCTGGTTAGTTTATTTTGTCTGTTATTTTATGGACTGAAAGCGAAGAAGATTTTCACACTTTAAATAGTTATTAAGTATCTCTATAATATCCTCTTGACCCACAGAGTCAAAAATATTAACCATCCAGCCCTTTAAAAAAATGCCAGTTCTGTTGTAGATCTCTATGAATTGCTATAGAAACTTGGAGTTAAAAAGGTAGTTTATGACAGTATGTATCGTATGATTATGTTTAGGTAAAATTAAATACATATACAATATGTCTGCACTGAGAAATATCTAAAATATGGTTAACAATGTATTAACTGTCACTATCTTTGGATGGTACAAAGATATATTTTAAGTTCTTCTAGTGGCCATAAAACAAGGTTTCATTAAATGGAAAGAGATCAGATTCAGTACTATAATGAGGTTAGTTTTCTCTTTAAGTTATACATTTAATAACACCCTAAGTGAAACACAAGAGGAGTTTGGGAGAATTTGGTAAAATGATAAATAAATATATTTGTTAAAATAACATAAGCTGTTGTAACACATAAACCCTTCATCTCAGTGGCGAAACACATTAAATATGTGATTTGGGGTTTTGGGGGTTGTTTTTTTAATCACTCCTGAGTGTTGAGCAGGTGGCCGTCCATGCAGTGATCGGGGGACCAAGCTGCTTTCATTTGGTGTCTCCATGATTTTTAAGGTTTGCCTTCCAAGAGGAGGAGACTAGAAAAGGTAGAGAAGCAGACTACTTCTTAGCCACAGCAGGACAAATGTGACCCCTGTGACCTCCACACACATTCCATTGGTAAGAACTAGGCACATGGCCACTCCTTAGATGCCAGGGTGCCTGGGAATTATAGTCTCAGGCTGGGCAACAGCTTCCCCACCCCCACCTCCACCCCCACCCCAGAAGTGGAAAGAGGGAATGAACATTTGGGGAAGAGCTAACTAAATTTGCTAATGAATCACCCAAGAAACGCACACATGTGAGAATAGCCAGGAGCATTCTGAGAAATAAGAGAATCAGAGGGAACTAGTTCTACTGGGTACCAAATAATGACATTTAAAATAGAAACAACTCCATGTGGTTGTTTGCATAGTGGTTGTTCCACTTTTACACTGTTGGTGGTCACATAAATTGGTACAACCACTATGAAGGACAGTATGGAGGTTCCTCAAAAGCCTAGAAATAGAGCTACCGTATGATCCAGCAATCCCACTCCTGGAATCTATCCACAGAAAACTGTAATTTGAAACCATACATGCACCCCAATGTTCAGGGCAGCCCTATGTACAATAGCCAAGACATGGAAGCAACCTAAATGTCTATCAAGGAATGGATAAAGAAGATGTGGTACATGTATACTATGGAATATTACTCAGCCATAAAAAGGAATGAAATAATGCTATTTGCAGCAACATGCATGGACCTAGAGATTTTCATTTCAGTGAAGTCAGTCAGACAGTGAAAGGCAAACATCATATGGTATCACTTATATGTGGACTCTTTAAAAAGGATACAAATGAACTTATTTGCAGAACAGAAACAGACACAGATTCTGAAAACAAACTTATGGATACCAAAAGGGACAGGTGGTGGGGGGTGGGCTGGACTGGGGGTTTGGAATTGGCATAGGCACACTGAGGTATACGGAATGACAGGACAAGGGGGGCCTGCTGTATATCACAGGGAATTTTACCCAACAGTCTGTGATGGTCTAGATGGGAAAAGAATCTGAAAAAGAATGGATGTGTGTACATGCATAAGTGAATCACTGTGTTGTATAGCAGAAATCATCACACATTTATAAATCAACTGTACTTCAATAAAAAATTTTAAAAAGAAAGGAAAAAAATAGATTCAATAGCTTAGAACTGGAGAAGAAACAGATAAGCAACTAGAACTGAATAAAGAGCCTAGAGACAGCCCTGAGTATTTTTAGGAATTTAGTTTAAGATAAAGGTAGAGTTGGAGTTCCCGTCGTGGCTCAGTGGTTAATGAGTCCAACTAGGAACCATGAGGTTGTGGGTTCAGTCCCTGGCCTCGCTCAGTGGGTTAAGGATCCGGTATTGCTGTGAGCTGTGGTGTAGGTTGCAGACGTGGCTCAGATCCTGCGTTGCTGTGGCTGTGGCTGTGGTGTAGGCCGGCGGCTACAGCTCCGATTCGACCCCTAGCCTGAGAACCTCCATATGCCACGGAAGCAGCACAAGAAACGGCAAAAAGACAAAAAAAAAAAAAAAAAGATAAAGGTAGAGTTTAAATCAGTGGGAGTAAAAGGAAAATGGGCACTAGGTTAATCTTTGGGGAAATAAAAGAAAACTAGATCCTTCCCTCTTTCTTACAGGCAAATAAATAACTTTCAGTCAGAGCAAAAAATTTAGATGTAAAAAAAAACATAAAATAAAGCGGATTTTTATTATTGAAATAGGAAAGACCTTTCTGAACAGAACACAGAACATATGGCATATACAGAAAAAAGACAATTCTGACAGAGGTACAAAAGCAATACATGGGAAGAAAAGATAGCATTTTATCCAAATTAAGAAGTTTAAGCTTTTAGGCATCCACAGCCCCCCCCCCAAAAAAATTTAAAGGAATTTCAACCAAAGTCTCATATAAAAATTAACTCAAAATTGGGAGTTTCCCTCGTGGCTTAGTGGGTTATGAACCTGACTAGTATCCATGAGGATGTGGGTTCGATCTCCGGTGTCACTCAGTGGGTTAGGGATCTGGCTTTGTTGAAAGCTGCCATGTAGGTTTCAGATGCAGCTCGGATCCAGTGTTGCTGTGGTTGTGGCAGATGCAGGTCCACTTTGACCCATAACCTGGGAATTTCCATATGCCAAAAAGAAAAAAAGGAAGTGGAACATACCTCCCTAGTTGTTAGTGGTGGGCTCTGAGTGGCCACTTCCCTCCAAAGAAAAGAGTATGGGAGCTCCTGGTGTGGCTCAGTGGTAACGAACCCGACTAGAATCCAAGAGGCTTCGGGTTCGATCCCTGGCCTCACTCAGTGGGTTAAGGATGCAGCGTTGCTGTGAGCTGGGGTGTTAGTCCCAGATGGGGTTCAGATCCCGAGTTCCTGTGGCTGTGGTGTAGGCTGGCAGCTGCAACTCCGATTCAACCCCTAGCTGGGAAATTTCCATATGCCCCAAGTGCAGCCCTAAAAAGACAAAAAAGACGGAGAGGACGGTATGGAAAGGGGAGCAAAGAAGAGGAGAAACTCGGTGATCAAGGTCAGCATCAACTGTGATACATTAGGGAGTTCCTGTCGTGGCTTAGCAGAAACGCATCTGACTAGCATCCATGAGGACGCAGGTTCGATCCCTGGCCTCGCTCGTGGGTTAAGAATCCAGCATTGCTGTGAGCTGTGGTGCGGGTCGCAGATGTGGCTTGGATTCTGCATGGCTGTGCCTGTGGTGTAGGCCAGCAGCTGTAGCTCTGATTCGATCCCTAGCCTGAGAACCTCCATATGCTGCAGGTGCAGCCCTGAATTAAAGAAAAACAGAAAACAAAGAACAAAACCAGGCATACATCCTGATGACAGTGTGTGCCTTTGATACAATGTGATGAAAGTAAGTGATGCACACAACAACTTGCATGACCCTCCAAAGAATTAAGCTGGACGAGAAAAAGCCAGTCCTGGAAGGTAAAATATCATATGAGCCTATTTATAAAACATTTCCTGAAATGGCAAAATTCCAGAAATGGAGACTCTTTAGTGGTTGTCAGGTTAAGGAGGAGGTGGGGGTGGGAGGGAATGGGTGTGTCTTAAAACGGATCTTTGGGGTGGTGAGGGAACGTTTTGTATCTTTTTTTGTTTGTTTGTTTGTTTTTTGTCTTTTTGCCTTTTCTAGGGCTGCTCCCATGGCATATGGAGGTTCCTAGGCTAGGGGTCGAATCGGAGCTGTAGCCACCGGCCTACACCAGAGCCACAGCAACACGGGATCCAAGCTGCATCTGCAACCTACACTACAGCTCACAGCAACGCTGGATCCTTCACCCACGGAGCAAGGCCAGGGATCCAACCGGCAACCTCATGGTTCCTAGTCGGATTCGTTAACCACTGAGCCACGACAGGAACTCCATGTTTTGTATCTTGACTGTGAATATTCTGGCTGTGATTTCGTGCTACAGTTTGTAAGATGTTCCCATTAGGGGACGTGGGGACAGAGTACTCCAGAACACTCTGTGCCTTTTCTTACATAACTGCCTATGAATTTGCAACTGCCTCAAGGTAAAAGGCTTATTCATTTATTTAATTAATTTATTTTTGTGTTTTTAGGGTCCCACACTCATGGCATATGGAGGTTCCCAGGCTAGGGGTCGAATCGGAGCTACAGCTGCCGGCCTACACCACAGCCACAGGAACTCGGGATCTGAACCGCATCTGCGACCTACAGCACAACTCCTGGCCAGATGCTTCACTCCCTGAGCGAGGCCAGGGATCGAACCTTCAGCCTCATGGATAGTCAGATTTGTTTCCACGGAGCCACGACAGGAAGTCCATGGCTTAATTTTTTGAATGCATCTATTTGACAGGCCTGGAGCAGTTCCTGTCACGTGTCCACTCCAGATGCAAGAACAAAGCATCCTTGCGCTTTCGGTCTGTCGGATGGGGGCAGCCCAAACTGAATGGGGGAATACAGGAGGCCATGAAAAAAAAAAAAAAAAGGCTTAATTTGATCAAGATTTTATTGAAAACACAAAACATCGAGAGACAAACACACGCACACAAAGACGAAAAACAGAGTAAACTATAGAGGAAAATATTTGCCTCACCTGTGATTGACGAAGGGTTCATTAATTTCCCAATCGACAAAGTACTCATACATTAATAAGAAAAGGACAATGCAGTTTTTAATAAGGCAGATATTGATAAGGAATGGCTGATGAATCTATGAAAATTTGCTCAACCTCACTTATTATGGCTTAAACTTACTTACAGGAATGAAAATCAAAACAAGCTCTTCTTCTTTTTTTTTTTTTTTTTTAAGCCAATTGGGCATTTTATATTTTTTCCTGGACTGACAGAGATGTGAAAAACTGATGCTTTCAAACCCCACTAGTGGAAATTCCAATCTATTTGAAGAAAATTGGGGGAGCATTTCTCGAAATGTAAAATACAGTCCCTCTGATCCAGCAATGTCACTGCTAAAAAATTGACTCTTCAGATAAATGCGCAAAGACTTCCCAGCATATATGTTCAGAGGTATCAGTTGCAAGGCTGGATATAAAAATAAAAGATGAGGAGTTCCCATTGTGGCTCAGCAGGTTAAGAACCTAAACTTGTCTCCACGAAGATGCAGGTTCAATCCCTGGCTTTGCTCAGGGGGTTAAGGATCTGGCGTTGCCACAAACTGCCACGTAGGTAGCAGATGCAGCTCAGATCCTACATTGCTGTTACTGTGGCAGAGGACAGCAGCTGCAGCTCCAAATCGACCCCTAGCCTGGGAACTTCCAAATGCCTCAGGTGTGGCCCTAAAAAAGAAAAAATAATAATAACTAACCAAATAAATAAATAAAGAGAAATTATTGAAATGTCCATCAGGAGTTGAATATATCTTGCAACATCTAAACCAAGCTGATAAAAATGAGGTAATCGTATACGTTATTCATATGGAAAAATCGCTAAGTTTTCTAAATGAAAATATAAATGTTTCATAAAATGAAGAAAAACAAACTAAATTATAGCATCTAGGGCATGACTGCTTTTGTGTGGTTTTTTAAAGGATATGTTTGCATATATGTGGGTTGTAGTTGCAGAGAAGGTATATCCAGTATATTATAAACATTGTAGTTTTAAGACCATTGGGTCATTCTTTCAAAGGTACACAATGGCATGCAGATACCGTAGCCACTTTGATATCCACTCAGAATCTACTTTTAAAATAAACAAATCATCTTAAGCAGATAGAAATTTTCCATGGTAGCTGTTACCCCTTGAACGTGCATTTTCATTCTACTTAAGCACCTCCGCCCTGACTTTTTTAAGCTCAAGATTTTTTATTTATTACTCTATCATAGCTCTCCCAAACAAAATTACATATTATACACACAGAGGGTTTTTTTGTTTGTTTTTCTTTTTAGGGCTGCACCTGCAGCATATGGAGGTTCCCAGGCTAGGGGTCCAATGAGAGTTGTAGCTGCCAGCCTACACCAGAGCCACAGCAATGCCAGATCCGAGACACGTCTGCAACCCATACCACAGCTCATGGCAGTGCCGGATCCTTAACCCACTGAGCGAGACCAAGGATTAAGCCCTCATCCTCGCCGATACTAATCGGATTCTTAACCCACTGAGCCGCAACAGGAACACCCTACATAGGTTTTAATTTTTTTTTTTTTTTTTTTTTAATGGCTGCATCCACAGCATATGGAAGTTCCCAAGCCAAGGACTGAATCTGAGCCACAGCTGCAAACTACACCACAGCTTCGGCAGTGCTAGATCCTCTAACCCACTGTGCCAGGCTGGAGATCGAATGCACACCTCTGCAGTGACCTGAGCCACTGCAGTTGGATTCTTAACCCATTGTGCCACAGCAGGAACTCCTAGAGTATATATATCTTATATATACGCAGAGAAAGAGATTGATGAGAGAGAAATAGTTTTATAAATTGTCTGTGACCAGCGGCTCCAAATACTAATTTTATTCCCTCTGGATCGAGTTGTCATTACAATTATTAGTCGTAGACCCTTGATTAGTATAACCCTACGGTACTACACATGTTGATAATTACTGATTAAAGATAAAAAATAAATTTTTATTGGAAATTCCTCTTTAAATGAGATGAATAGAGCAGGTTTTACTTATTCATTCAATGAGTTTCATGTATTCCATGATGACTATGGCTTATTTCTACATGACAGCATTTGATATCAATTCAATTTCCATGTTTTCATTTTTATAGATGTAGACATGGAGAAATCGTTCACAAAAACAGACAAAGGGCACGGGAAGAGGTTTTCTACAGCAAACCTTTGAACACCTTTTGATTTATATGCTGAAAACCTATTCTTTAAATATATTTTTATCTTTTTAAATAGTGTAGTTGATTTACAATGTTGTGTAAATTTCTGCTGTACAGCAAAGCGACTCGGTCATGCATATATATATATATTCTTTTTCTTGTACCATCTTCCATCATGTTCTATCCCAAGAGCCTGGAGAGAGTTCTCTGTGCTGTACAGTAGAACCTCATTATTTATCCATTCTACATATAATAGTTCACATCTACTAACCCCACACTCCTCATCCGTCCTTCTTCCTCCCCCCCTCCCCCCTGGCAACCACAAGTCCACTCTCCCTATCTGTAATCTGCTTCTGTTCTGTAGATAGAATAATTTGTGCCTTCTTTTAGATTCCACATATTAGTGATATCATATGGTATTTGTCTTTCTCTTTCTGACTGACTTCACTCAGTATGAGACTCTCTAGTTCCAGCCATGTTGCTGCAAATGGCATTATTTTGTCTTTTTTAGGGCTGAGTAGTATTCCATTGTGTATACTATGTACCACATCTTCTTTTTAAAGCCTATTGCTTTTTTTAAATGTAAGAATACTGACAAACTATTATATCCCCCTTCAATTTTCTTGAAAGCAAAGACTCCTTTGAATCTAAAAAAAAGATTTGATACTTGGTCATTATTTATTATTATTATTATTATTACTTATTCACTCTCTCAGTGTCCATCCAGTATTTCTCATTGTTCCTCCACCCCAGGTTTCAACTTCCAGGACAAAACAGCAGTTAAAGATTCAGGATGAGGGAGAAGGACACTCTCCCTAGAAGTAGGAGGAGGGCCTTGGAGAAAGAGAGCAGGTTGCATGGGGTGAGGATCTGGAAGTAAATTCCCTGAAAACAGTATTTCTCCACCTTTTTGCATGATTCCCCCTCTATGGAGACTTTTTAGCCATTTTCTCTTTCTTCTTCTTCTGCCTTTTTTTTTTTTTTTTTTTTTTGGTTTTTTGGTTTTTTGTTTTTTTTTAGGGCCGCACCCATGGCATACGGAGGTTCCCAGGCTAGGGGTCAAATCAGAGCTACAGCTTCCAGCCTACACCACAGCCACAGCAACGCAGGATCCGAGCCGTTCTGCGAACTACACCACAGCTCACGACGACACCAGATCCTTAACTCCCTGAGCGAGGCCAGGGATTGAACCCCCGTCCTCATGATACTAGTTGGGTTTGTTAACCACTGAGCCATGATGGGAATTCCCATTTTTTTCTTCTTAATCACCCCTCCATTAGGTTTCAATACCGCAGATACATATCATACCTGTTATGTACTGTGGCTCTTGGAGGGCTACAACCCACCCGCCGAGAACTGATTTTGGCCCCGTAGGGGGCAACAGCACTTCCATTGGGGATGGATGCCTTAGAAGCATCCTTGCGAGTGCCCGGGGGGAGGGGGGGCAGCTCTGTGACTCCCCGTGAGAAGCGTGTGCCCCTTCACAGCACCTGGTTCCAGCCTCCCCTCAGGGCATCCTGCGCTCCAGTCAGAAACTCCCTTTTTTTTTTTTTTTTTTTTTTTTTTTGTCTTTTTGCCTTTTCTAGGGCTGCTCCCACAGCATATGGAGGTTCCCAGGCTAGGGGTCTAATCAGAGCCATAGCCGCCAGCCTACACCAGAGCCACAGCAACTTGGGATCCTAACCGAGTCTGCAACCTACACCACAGCTCATGGCAATGCCGGGTCCTTAACCCACTGAGCAAGGGCAGGGACTGAACCCACAACCTCATGGTTCCTAGTCGGATTCGTTAACCACTGCGCCACGACGGGAACTCCAGGAACTCCCTTCTTTCCCTTTTTCATCTCCTCCAACCCCTCGCGTCCTGCTCTCCTGGCACTTCCTCAGATCTCAGCTGACACATCTCTCCCCCCACCCCACCCCCACCTGGTACCGCCCCTAGCACCCACCTGGACTCACACAAGACACTGAAATGACCAAGCCTTTTATCAGAGGCCACTGCCGGCTGGTGCTCTGTGAATGTAGAGACCCCTGCCCTTGCATCGTTAAATCTGAACACAGCTGGACACACAATAAGCATTAAGGAAGCAACCAATCCACCAATGATGCACCTTCTTCTCCCCAACCTGCTCCCCGACCTGGACTGGTTAGCTACTGAGGGGTGGCAAAGTATTCCCACATGTCATGGCTTAAAACAAGAACCGTGCATTTAACTCATGATTCTGCAAGGCAGTTGGGCAGTTCTTCTGGCTTCCTTTGAACATCTGTGGTCAGCTGGCGAGTTGACTGGGTCCTGGGTCTGGAAAGGGCCTCCTCTGGACAGTGCAGGTCAGCGCTGCATCATCTTCTCATCCAACAGGCCAACCCCGGACTTATCCTCCATGTGGTCACCACAGTGGTTTCCCAAGAAGAGGAAGGGAAGATGAACCCCAATGCACAGGCACCGGTCAAGTTGCGCGCCTCTTGTTTCTTATCGTCCCATTGGCCACTCCTGATTCAAGGAGTGGAGAAAGAGACTCCAGAAGTCCTATGGCCGTGCTTTGCAATCTAATCTAATCTCATCACCAGCACCAGGGAAAAGCTACCCTTTGTGCCTCCTTTTCCAATGTGTTTGTGTGGTTTCATTGAACGTTCCTTTCAGTTTGATCTTATCAAGGTCCCATCCCCTGGTTCCCACTCAAGGACTAGCCCCACTTCTCACTTCCTTCATGAGTCCCATCTCCTTGTATCTCTAAATTCTCAGGAGGTCCCATCAGGGGTCAGTGGAAATGAATCTGACTAGCAGCCATGAGGACGCAGGTTTGAGGCCTGGCCTCACTCAGTGGATTAAGGATCCAGCATTGCTGTGAGCTGTGGGGTAGGTCACAGATGCGGCTCATATCCTGCGTTGCTGTGGCTGTGGTATAGGCTGGCAGGTGCAGCTCTGATTCAACCCCCAGCCTGGGAATCTCCATATGCTGTGGGGTGCAGCCCTAAAAAGACCAAAAAAAAAAAAAAAAAAGGCTTTGGGTCTTTATAAATTCCCCCTCCTCTGCCGTCTGGAAGCCACGATGCACCCAGAGGTTTCAGCCCCCAGCACCCAAACTCCTCCGCAACTGGGAAACAATGGGAGGATGAAACCAGAACAATGGGCCTTACCTGAGTTCCCGGAGCTCTCCCGGGTCAATTTATTACTCACTTGACCGCTGAGTTTAGCAGGTTCTATTTGCAGACAGGGCAGGCTGATTTCTCCAGCATCGAGCTTAGCAAGATCTTGGATCTTGTTTCCCAACTTGTCTGCCTGTCCCTCCAGGGATTCGACGGGTCTGGCCTTGAAAGGCGCCCTCACTTAACCAGCACCTACCTTCTTGCAAGACTTGTTGCTACTGGAGACATTTTTTTTTTTTTTCCTCTTGTGCTGGTCCTTAAGTTGACTAATGTGAAACAAGAGCCCAATGTCGGTTCGGAACCGTGTTCCTAACTTGTTGGGGTGTCCATCCCTGGGGAGAGTTCCTGAGTCCCCCCATATCTGAATCCCAATGTTTTTGTAGTTAAAAATTAAATGCATTGGAGTTCCCACTGTGGTTCATTGGTAACAAACCCGACTAGAATCCAAGAGGCTGCGGGTTCGATCCCTGGCCCCACTCAGTGGGTTAAAGATCTGGCGTTGCTGTGGAGCTGCAGTGTAGGTGTAGGTCTCAGATGCGGCTCGGATCCAGTGCCACTGTGGCTGTGGCTGTGGCGTAGGCTGGCAGGTGCAGTTCTGATTCGACTCCTAGCCTGGAAACCTCCACATGCCTCAGGTATGGCCCTAAAAAGCAAAAAAAAAAAAAAAAAAAGAAAGAGAAAAAGAAAGAAAATAAAATAATAATAATAAAAAAATCAAATGTGTTGATAAAGGTAGGGTTGCATCATCTTTCACACCGTGACAATCTTGAGTCATCTGGAGTCACTTGAGTCACA
Source organism: Sus scrofa (assembly GCF_054392235.1). Taxonomy (NCBI): domain Eukaryota; kingdom Metazoa; phylum Chordata; class Mammalia; order Artiodactyla; family Suidae; genus Sus; species Sus scrofa. Next base: position 21,405,147 of record NC_139385.1, read on the forward strand.
TGAGCCCTGTAATTATTGTGGTTTATTGGTTCACTTGCCCCACTGTCTCTCAGTGCCTGCTACATAGGACATGCTTGATAAATGCTTGCGGAATGAATAAAACGATGACAAGTTCAGGCAAGGACCATAAAGACTTTATAAAAAGAAAACACAGGATGTCATGTTACAACCCCGGAGGAAGTTTACACAGAGTGATGGGGAGGTGATGTCTCAACTTTAAGGGCTAAGGCTGAGTCAGGAAAGGGAACAGCAGGTGCAAAGGCCAGCAGAGGCTGTGTTATGATGTGATTCCTTTTCTGTTATGATGAGTCCTACTCATCTGATGTCACAGCATTTAAGCTGTGTTAAGCAGTTCAAAATGGAGTCACAGTGGCCAAAGTGAATGCCCACATTGGTTGTTTTGAAACGTTCACTGCAGGGCTGGGAGCATCTTAGAGGGACAGAAAAGAAATGTGACGGGAAGGGAGTTCCCCTTGTGGCTCAGCGGGTTAAGGACCCGACTGTGTCTCCATGAGGAGGCAGGTTCGATCCCTGGCCTCTTTCAGTGGGGGTTAATGATCTGACGTTGCCTTGAGCTGCCGGGGTAGGTTGCAGATGCAGCTTGGATGCGGTGTTGCTGTGGCTGTGGTGTAGACCAGCAGCTGCAGCTCCAGTGGACCCCTAGCCTGGGAACTTCACATGCCGCAGGGTCCATGGTAAAAATAAAAAATAAAAATAAAAGAGGAAAAGAAAAAGGAATGTGATGGACTAGAACAGGAGCCACTGTGACTCCATTTTGAACTGCTTACCTTGCCCTGGGAACTGTTACTTAGAAAGAGCCCACTGAGCCACATGACTTGAAGTCTCTGCTGGAGGACCCAACGCCTGGCTCCTGGGTGCTGCTCCGCACGGAGGCTGCCGTGGCCCTGTTGGAGCAGAAGGCAGCGGAAACCCGAAGCTGGCTGGGAGACAGCTGCTCTTGGGCTGAGATGCCTCCTTCCAGGACTTCTTGGGGTGGTTCCACACCCTCTTTTCCCTGCTTTAACCTGTGCTGTGTGCTAATCATGGGCAATAAACCAAGGAATTTGAGTGTTGATCACTGGCTACATTTCATGTATCTCCAATCCCATGTTTGTTTGTTTGTTTGTTTGTTTTTTGCTTTTTAGGGCTGCACCCACAGCATGTGGATTTAGGGGTGAATCAGACTTACAGCTGAGGCCTACGCCACAGTCACAGCCACAGCAAGCGAGATCTGAGCTGTGTCTGTGACCACAGTTCATGGCAATGCTGGATCCCCCACCCACTGAGCAAGGCCAGGGATCAAACCCACTCCTCATGGATAATAAGTTTCCTTCCATTGCACCACAATGGGAACTCCTCCAATCCCATGATTCTTTTTTCGGGGGGGGGGGCTCCCCTCGGCATATGAAGTTCCCAGACCAGGGACCAGGATCAGAGGCAACACCGGATCCTTAACACACTGTGCGGGGCTGGGGATTGAAGCTGCACCCCAGCGCTCCCGGGTTCCTGCTGCCCCACAGCGGGAATTCCATCCAATCCCGTGATTCTTACCACCCTGACTGCAGGGCCCTGTGGCAAAGACAGAGTTTGGTAGGTGGAGGGAAAGAAGGAAGGCAGAGCTAGAAGGAGGTCGTGGAGGGAGGAAGGAGGGGCGAGGAGAGGCTGGAACACGCAGGGCCTTGCATCTTGGGCGCCATGGAAAGGATTAGGGTTTTAAGGAAGGGTGTGGAAGGGTCCCCTGGATACTGGAAGCATCTCCCCTGAATGAAGCTCTGCCTCTAGAATGGGCTATTTCATTCTCCTCTGATAACCCGTAGCCCCTACACCTGGCTGGCCCTCAGGAGCATTTTTTTTTTTTTCCTGTCTTTTCGTCTTTTCTAGGGCCACACCTGCGGCATATGGAGGTTCCCAGGCTAGGGGTCGAATTGGAGCTGTAGCTGCCAAGCCTGCAACAGAGCCATAGCAACACAGGATCCAAGCTGCGTCTGCGACCTTACACCACAGCTCACGGCAACACCGGATCCTTCACCCACTGAGCAAGGCCAGGGACCGAACCCGCAACCTCATGATTCTTAAACGGATTTGTTAACCACTGAGCCACGACAGGAAGTCCGTTGTTGTTTTTTGTTTTATTGCTTTTTCATTTTGTATTTGTTTATACTCGCTTTGTATTGAAGAGAATCTTTTTTACATTTTTAAATGATTTTAATGTTTTCCATTACAGCTGGTTTTACAGTGTTCTGTCAATTCTCTACTGGACAGCAAAGTGACCTAGACACACCTACATGCATACATTCTTTTTCTCACATTATCCTCCATCCCGCTCCATTGTAAGTGACTAGATAGAGTTCCTGGTGCTGTATGATTTTCATTTTTTAAAGTTTTACTGACGTAGAGGTGATTTACAAGGTTGTGGCCATTTCTGCTGTATACTCATAGATGATCACAGAATATTGGATAGAGTTCCCTGTGCTATATCGCAGGTCCCCACTGGCCAATCATTCCCTGCCCCTCAGTGTGCATGTGCCAATCCCAAACCCCCAGTCCATACCCATCCACCACCTGTCCTCTTTGGTAGCCCTAAGTTTGTTTTCAAATCTGTGAGTCTGTTTCTGTTCTGCAAATAAGTTCGCTTGTATTCCTTTTTTTAGATTCCACGTGTAAGTACAACATGGATGGACCTAGAGATGATCATACTAAGTGAAGATGGTCAGACCGTGAATGACAAACATCTTATGATATCACGTGTGGAGCTGTGACCCCAATTCGACCCCTAGCTTGGGAACGTCCATGTGCCACAGGTGCGGCTGCAAAAAGAAAAAAACAAAATAAATAATGTCCAGCTTGGAGAGGCAATGTTTACATAGTCTGTTCCACAGGCCTTTTCTTTCCCCCAGATATTCTAAAGTCTACTCTGGTATCAACTCTAGTGAGCCAGAGCTCTCTAACTGGACAGTGTTGTTTTGGCCTTATTTGTTTTGGAATTTCCCTTTGGTCATTGGTTGGCATCAAGGGACCCTGGAGCAGTAGCCCCAAAGCCAAGTCCCAAGCATTCACAGAGATCCCACTGAGGATGCCCATTTATCCCACTGAGGATGCTCATTTATCCCACTGAAGATGCTCAGGGATCCTACTGAGGATGCCCATATATCCCACTGAGGATGCCCGTATATCCCACTGAGGATGCCCAGATATCCCACTGAAGATGCTCTGAGATCCCAATGAGGATGCTTGGAGATCCTACTGAGGATGCTCAGGGCAAGCTTCCTGCATCTCTGTGTCAGAAGAGCTGTGTCTCTCTTGAGTAGGAGCCTGGCTGTGATTTTTATGGGACCTGAATCGTATTTCAATCCTTCTGAGGACTCTGGGGAAGTCAATTTGTAGCCCACTTTCAGTACCTGTGTGAGACAAAATTTATACATCTGTCGGCTCTTTTGAAAAAACTCATGTTCCATCTCCCCAGAGCATGTATTTTTGCCTTTTTGTGTTGATGGAGTGTTATTAGCCATCTCAATTCTTTTTGTGGAACAGGAGGATACAAAAAAGTAAAGCAGAATAAAATCATATACCCTGCCCACGAGAGGCATTTTAGTCATGACCCATCCATGCCACGCCTTCCTCCCCCCTCAAAAAAAAAAAAAAAAAAGAGAAAGTAAAAAAGCCTAAGATGAAAATTTAGTTAGACTCTGCTTTGGACCTCATAAAGTTTCTGATATGACGCAAAAATATTCCCTGGGCGGTAGAGCAAACATTATTAAAATGACTCCACACAGCGTGGCGGATGATCTGAAAGCATTCCAGTTTCTTTCTCTCTGGCCCGTCTTGAATTTATAAAAGCCAGAAGGCCAGCTATTCTATTTCCCACCCCCCTCTTGCAAGTAGACCAAGTTCTAGTGTTGCCAAATTTAACAAATAAAAATAGAGGACTCCCAGTTAAATCTTAATTTCCCATAGGACACATGTACCACAACAACAACAACAAAAATCAATCTGCTGTTTACCAGAAATTCAAATTTAACTGGGCATCCTGCATGTTATCTGGAAATCCTACCCAGCTCTTATTATGAGACAAACATATTTGGGAACAATTCTATTTTGGATGAAAAGATAGAAGGAGTTCTCCTGCGGCTCAGTGGGTTAAGGATCTAGTGTCACTGCAGCAGCTTGGGTCACTGCTGTGGTGCAGGTTCGGTCCCTGGCCTGGGAAATCCTCATGCCGTGGGTGCTGCGTAAATAAGTAAATAAAATTAAAACATAGAGACATCCAGGAGTTCTCGTGTGAGTCAGTGCGTTAAGGATCTGGCACTGTCACGGCTGTGGCTCAGGTTGCTGCTGCGGTGTGGGTTGGATCCCTGGCCCAAGAACTTCTGCATGCTGTGAGAATAACCAAAAGAAAAAAAGAAAAAGAAAAAAAAAAGAAAAAGAAAAAAGAAAATAAAAAGAAAAAAGAAAAAAAAAAGAGAGAGAGAAACTGCTAAAGAAAAGACCTATCTTTTTTCCTACCATGAATGAAGTTGTGATGCCTGATGTTCTAGCACCTACTTTGATTTTAATTTTTTGTTAAACAAAACTGAAAGCCAACATACCAAGGAAGACAGAGCACAAAGAGAAACCGCAGGTCCTTGAAGATATCCTTCAATCAATACTCTATTGCTGGAGTTCCCATCGTGGCGCAGTGGAAACGAATCTGACTAGGAACCATGAGGTGGCAGGTTCGATCCCCGGCCTGGCTCAGTGGGTTAAGGATCCAGTGTTCCCATGAGCTGTGGTGTAGGTCACACACACAGCTTGGATCCCATGTTGCTGTGGCTCTGGCATAGGCTGGTGGCTACAGCTCCAATTAGACCCCTCGCCTGGGAACCTCCATGTGCCACAGGTGCAGCCCTAAAAATTAGGAAAAAGAAAATTCTATTGTTGAAACAAGGTATTCTAGATAAGCACTGGTGGTGGTGGTGTTTTTGGGGTTGTCTTTGGTTTTGTTTTTCCTTTTTTTATGGAAGTACAGTTGGTTTACAATGCTGTGTTAATTTCAGGTGTACAGCAAAGTGATTCAGTTTTTAATTTTTTTTCAGATTCTTTCCATTATAGGTTATTACAAGATATTGAATATAGTTCTCTGTGCTTAGACAGTAGGTCCCTATTGCCCATATATTTTATAGATAGTAGTGTGTATCTGTTAATTCCAAACTACTAATTTACTCCTCCTCACCTCCTCCTTTGGTTACCTTGAGTTTCCTATGAGTCTATTTGTGTTTTGTAAATATGTTCTCGTTTCATTTTTTTAGATCCCACTTATAAATGATATCATATGATATCTGTCTTTCTCTTACTTCACTCGGTATGATAATCTATAGGTCCAGCCATGTTGCTGCAAATGGGATTATTTCATTCTTTTTTACGGCTGAGTAATAGCCCATTTTGCGTATACACACACACACACACCACATCTTTTTTATCCATTCCTCTATTGAGAGACATTTAGGTTGCTTCCATGCCTTAGCTACTGTAAACAATGCTGCTATGAATATTGGGGTGCTTGTATCTTTTCAAATGAGAGTTTTCATCTTTTCCAGATATATGCCCAGGAGTGGGATTGCTGGATCATATGGTAACTCAGTGGTAGTGGGTTTTTGTTGTTGTTGTTGTTTATAATGTCATTTTTTTTGACCTACACCATGCAGAAGTTCCTGGGCCACAGATCGAACACAAGCCACAGCAGTGACAACATCAGATCCTCAACCTGCAAGGCCACCAGGGAACTCCTACAATGTCATTTCTGCTACTATATATTCAAAAGCCTAAGGTTTTGAAGAAAAAGATCACTCTTCATCAATGGCACCTAGGGCAGCCCCCAAATGGGAAATAAGCCAGTTTAATAAATGTAAAATGTATCAGAAATAAGGAACTGAGGCACCAGGGCAACCACATCCTCAAGCAATAGTGATGGGGAATTTTTATGTGCTGACTGGGGCAAGGGGAGAAGGGATATATATATATATAAACAAAAGCACAAGTTCTAGAGCCAACTTGCCTGGTTTCAAATCCAGTTCCATCATTTACTGGCTAGACGGCTGAATGAATTACAAAATCCCCATTGGCCCTGATTTCCTCATTAAAAATGAGGATAAAAACAGGATATGACGGAGTTGTCATAAGGGCAGGATAAGTTAATACAAGTAAGGCAATTAGAAACACAAGTATCAGTTGGTGATCATGGGTGGCACAGAGGCAGCTCTCTCGCACATGCTGAGGCCACTCTTCCGTCTCCTCTTTATGGGACTTTTCCTCCCCCAAACCTCTTTGACCGGTTTTGAATGGCTGAGCTGCTCTTGTTAGGTAAATCCATGGCTTTCCCACATGCTACCTGCTATGCTTTATGGCAAGACAACTTTAACTGTCCGTCTTCTCCAGAAGAATGGAAGGTTTTTAAGGGCATTTCTAATATGTCTATCTTGTTCATCTCTTCTTGCATCTAATAGCAACATCATGATGAAAGGGAGAAAGGGACCAGGCCGTCAACATCTGGAATGGGCTTTGAAGGTGGGCAGCTCTGCTGGGATGAATCCTAAGGAAAGCACAGGGCAAGGAGAGAGACTAGCAGCAGGTGAGACCCAGTGTCAGGCAACTGGAGAACAAGACCGTAAATGTAGGCTAAGGTTCCATCCTGGAGCAATATCCTTGCCTGGCTAAGAGTTGGGTAAGTTGCTAAGCAAGGAGCCCTGACAGCCTTTGGCTGTAGGAAGGTGCTCAGGGTTAGGAAGGACAGGCTGGCTGTGGGAGACTGGGAGGCAGGAGGTTGAGAATGACAGTCTGAAAGGCTAAGTGTGGAAGGCTGAAGTGGGCTGGCAGCAGGATAGGGGAGATGGTTACAAGAAATCATCGTGGTTGAAAAAAATCAATAGAATGTGGCCACCCAGTTGAGGAGGACAGGAAAAAGTAGGGAGGGGTTCCCATTGTGGTTAGTGGGGTTAAGAACCTGACATAGTGTCTGTGAGGATGTGGGTTCGGTCCCTGGTCCTGCTCAGTGGGTTAAGGATCTGGCTGCAGCTCTGATTTGACCCCTAGTGTGGGATCTTCCACATGCCACAGAGGCAGCCATTAAAAAAAACAAAAAACCTAAAGTCCAGGACCTGATGGCTTCATGCTAAACATTCAGAGAAGAGTTAACATCTCTTCTTTTGAAACTTTTCCAGAAAATTGCAGAGGAAAGAACACTCCCAAGCTCATTCTATGAAGCCATTACCCTGACACCAAAACCAGACAAAGATACCACGAAAAAAGAAAATTATAGGCCAATATCACTGATGAACATAGATGCAAAAATCCTCAACAAAATATTAGCGAACCACATACAAATATACATTAAAAAGATCATACACCATGATCAAGTAGGATTTATCCCAGTGATACAAGGATTCTTCAATATCTGCAACGCTATCAATGTGATACACCACATCAACAAACTGAAAAATAAAAACCGTATGATCATTTCAACAGATCCAGAAAAAACTTTAGACAAAATCCAACCCACATTCCTGATAAAAACTCTCCAGAGTTCCCATCGTGGCTCAGTGGTTGACGAATCTGACTAGGAACCATGAGGTTGCAGGTTCGATCCCTGGCCTTGCTCAGTGGGTTGACAATCCCATGTTGCCGTGAGCTGTGGCGTAGGTCGCAGACGCAGCTCGGATCCTGCATTGCTGTGGCTCTGGTGTAGGCTGGCAGCTGCAGCTCCGATTGGACCCCTAGCCTGGGAACCTCCATATGCCACGGGAGCGGCCCTAGAAAAGGCAAAAAGACAAAAAACAAAAACAAAAACAAAACTCTCCATTGAGTGGGCATGGAGGGGAACTACCTCATTTATGATGAACCCATAGCTAACATCATTCTCAATGGTGAAAAACTGAAAGCATTTCCACTAAGATCAGGAACAAGACAAGGATGTCCTCTTTCACCAATGTTTTTCAACTTAGTCCTGGAACTCCTAGCCATGGCAATCAGAGAAGAAAAGGAAATAAAAGGAATCTAAATTGGAAAGGAAGAAGTAAAACTATTACTGTTTGCAGATGACATGATATTATACCTAGAAAATCCTAAAGACACTACCAGAAAACTATTAGAGCTCATCAATGAATTTGGTAAATTCGCAGGATACAAAATTAATACACAGAAATCTATTCCATTTCTATATACTAACAATGAAAGAACAGGAAGAGAAACCAGAGAAACAGTCCCACTTACCACTGCATCAAAAAGAATAAAATACCTAGGAATAAATTCTACCTAAAGAGACAACATACCTATCTCTGAAAACTGTAAGACACTGATGAAAAAAATCAAAGAAGACACAAATAGATGGAAAAAGATACCATGCTCTTGGATGGGAAGAATCGATTTAGTCAAAATGACAATACTACCTAAGGCAATCTACAGATACAATGCAATCTCTATCAAATTACCAAAGACATTCTTTACAGAACTAGAACAAATATTTTAAAATTTGTATGGAAACACGCAAGACTTTGAATAGCCAAGGCAATATTGAAAAGAAAAAGGGGAACTGGAGAAACCAGGCTCCCTGACTTCAGACTCTACTACAAAGCTACAGTCATCAGAACTGTATGGTACTGGCACAAAACAGAAACACAGATCAATGGAATAGGATAGAAAGCCCAGAAATGAACCCAAACACCTATACTCAATTAATCTATGACAAAGGAGGCAAGAACATACAGTGAAGGAAAGATAGTGTCTTTAATAAATGGTGCTAGGGAAACTGGACAACTGCATGTAAGAGAGTGAAATTAGAACATTGTCTAACACCATACACAAAAAAGAACTCAAAATGGATTAAAGACATAAATGTAAGGCCAGACACTATAAAACTCCTAGAGGAAAATACAGGCAGGATGCTCTTTGACATAAATCACAGCAACATCTTGTTTGATCCACCTCTGAGAATAAAGATGATAAAGATACAAATAAACCAATGGGACCCAATTAAACTCCAAAGCTTCTGCACAGTAAAGGAAACCATTAAAAAAATGAAAAGACAACTCACAGAATGGGAGATAATTTGTGCAAATGACTCAACCAACAAAGGTTTAATCTCCAAAATATAAAATCATACAACCCAACAATGACAACAACAAAAAACCCAAACAACCCAATTGAAAAATGGACAGAAGACTTAAATAGACATTTCTCCAAAGATGACATACAGATGGCCAGCAGGCACATGAAAAAATGCTCAACGTCACTAATTATTAGCGAAATGCAAATCAAAACTATTATGAGGTTACCCCCTCACACGAGTCAGAATGGCCATCATTAACAAGTCAACAAATAACAAATGCTGGAGAGGGTGTGGAGAAAAGGGAGCCCTCCTACACTGTTGGTGGGCATGTAAATTGGTACAATCACTATGGAAAACAGTAACTACATATAGAAAACTAAATACAGAACTACCATATGACCCAGCAATCCCATTCCTGGACATATATCTACACAAAAATTTCATTGAAAAAGATATATGCACCCGTATGTTCATCACAGCACTATTCACAATAGCCAAGACATGGAAACAACCTAAATGCCCATTGATGGATGAATGGATTAGGAAGATGTGGTATATACACACAGTAGAATACTACTCAGCCATAAAAAAGAACAAAACAATGCCATTTGCAACACCATGGATGGAACTAGACTCTCGTACTGAGTGAAGTAACTCAGAAAGAGAAAGACAGACACCATAGGATATCACTTATATGTGGAGTCTAAAATACGGCACAAATGATCTACCTACAAAACAGAAAAATCATGGACATGGAGAACAGACTCATGTTTGCCAGGGGCCGGGGGTGAGGGACTGGGATGGACTGGGAATCTGGGGTTAGGAATCGAAAGCTCTTGCATTTGGAGGGGATGGACAATGAGATCCTGCTGTACAGCACAGGAAACTATATATCATAGCGCTTGTGATAGAACATGATGGAGGATAATATGAGAAAAAGAATGCATATATATATATGACTGGGTCACTTGGCTGTAGAGCAAAAATTGACAGACCATTGTAAATCAATCATAATAAAAATGTTTTCAAAATGAAAAAAAAAAATTGAGTAAAAAAGGCAGAGCTCTGAGGGTTCTGAGTGGAATAGTGGTTCACTGGCAAAGAAGGCAGAGCTTACTTAGAGCTACTTAGGAGAGGGAAGAGATGAATTTGGTAATAGAAATGTTGACTCTGAGGAGTTCCCGTCGTGGCGAAGTGGTTAACGAATCTGACTAGGAACCATGAGGTTGCGGGTTCGGTCCCTGCCCTTGCTCAGTGGGTTAACGATCCGGCGTTGCCATGAGCTGTGGTGTAGGTTGCAGACGTGGCTTGGATCCCGCGTTGCTGTGGCTCTGGCGTAGGCTGGTGGCTACGGCTCCGATTAGATCCCCCTAGCCTGGGAATTTCCATATGCCGCGGGAGTGGCCCAAGAAATAGCAAAAAGACAAAAAAAAAAAAAAAGAAATGTTGACTCTGAGGAGCTAGTGAATCACCAAAGAGGAGAGAGAAGACAGGCACCTGGAAAAGCAGAATGGAAGACACAGACTTTGTTGTTGTTGCTGTCTTTTTAGGGCTGCACCTGCGGCATATGGACATTCCCAGGCTAGGGGTTGAATTGGAGCTACAGCTGCCAGCTTATACCACAGCCACAGCAATGCGAGATCTGAGCCACATCTGTGACTTTGTTAACTGCTGAGCCATTATGGGAACTCCACCAACCTAAAGCTCATGGCAACACTGTATCCTTAATCCACTGAGTGAGGCCAGGGATCGAACCTGTGTACTCATGGGTTTGTTACTGCTGAGCCACAGCTGGAACTCCAGGAGACACAGCCTTTGAGATAAGCTTTGGGGGTCAAAAGCCTATGGTGAGAACAATCAGAAGATCAATAAGGAGATAGAAACTGCACCTGCCAGACATATACAGAACATTCCACTCAACAGCCAAGTACACATTTTTCTCAAGTGCACATGACACAGTCTCTAGGAGAGGTTTTATGTTAGGCTCCCACAGTAGTCTTAATAAATTCAAAGAGATTGAAATAATACAAATTATCTTTTCCTATCACACCAGAAGGAGACTAGAAACCAAAAGAAGATGGAAAATTGGTAAATTTATAAATATGTGGAAAATAAACAACAAACTCTTAACAAGTGGGGCACAGAAGAAATCAAAAGGGAAATTAGAAAATACCTTGAGACAAATGAAAATAAAAAAAATAACATACCGAAACTTACAGGATGCTGCAAAATAAGTGCTAAGAGGGAAATCTGTAACTGTAAAAGTGTACATTAAAAATAAAAAATCTCAAATCAACAACCTAAATTTCTTTTTTTTTTTTTTTTTTTGTCTTTTTAGGGCTGCACCTGCAGCATATGGAAATTCCCAGGCTGGGATCTAATCGGGAGCTGTAGCCTCCAGCCTACGCCAGAAACGAGCAACATGGGATCTGAGTCAAGTCTGCGACCTGTACCACAGCTCATGGCAATGCCTTAACCCACTGAGCAAGGCCAGGGATTGAACCCACGTCCTCAGGGATGCTAGTCGGATTTGTTAACTGCTGAGCCATTATGGGAACTCCACCAACCTAAATTTAGCATCTTGAGCTAGAAAAAGAACAAACACCAAAGCTAGTGGAAGTAAGGAAATAAGGATTAGAACAGAGATGAATGAAACAGAAGGAAAAAATAAACAAAACCAAAAGCCCATTCTTCAAAAAGATCAACCAAATTGACAAACTTTTAGCTGCACTGACAAAAAAAGAGAGAGGACTCAAATTAGTAACATCAGAAATCAAAGTGGGGACATGACTGCTGATTTAACAGAAATCAAAAGGATTAAAAGGGAGTGCTATGAACAATTACACACCAACAAACTGGATAACCTAGATGAAATGAACAAATTCCTAGAAACACAGAAACTGCTAAGACTGAATTATGAAGAAGCAAAAACTATGAATTGACTCGTAACTGGTAAGGCGGTTCAATCAGTAATTAAAAACCTCTCAACTAAGAAAAATCTGGACCAGATGGCTTCAAGGGTGAATCCTACCAAACATTTAAAGGAGAATTAACACTAATCCTCAAATTCTTCCAGAAAATTGAAGAGGAGGGGGCATTTCCTAACTCATTCTATGAGGCCAGCATCACCCTGTTACTGAAGTAGACAAAAACCACCACCAAAAACTACAGACCAATATCCCTCATCAACACTGATGCACAAGTCCTCAACAAAATACCAGCAAACCAAATTCAACAGCGTATTAAAGGAATTATAGGAGTTCCTGTCATGGCACAGTGGCTAACGAATCTGACTAGGAACCATGAGGTTGAAGGTTCAATCCCTGGCCTTGCTCAGTGGGTTAAGGACCCAGCATTGCCCTGAGTTGTGGAGTAGGTTGCAGATGCAGTTTGGATCCTGCGTGGCTGTGGCGCTGGCCTATTTGGATCTTGCGTGGCTGTGGCGCTGGCATAGGCCAGTGGCTACAGCTCTGATTAGACCTGTAGCCTGGGAACCTCCATATGCCATGGGAAACGGCCCTAGAAAAGGCAAAAAGACAAAAATAAATAAATAAATAAATAAAAGGATTATACACCATGGAGTTCCTGTCGTGGCTCAGTGGTTAACGAACCTGACTAGTATCCATGGGAATGCGGGTTTGATTCCTGGCCTGGGAATTTCCGCGTGCTTGGGTGCAGTGAAAAAAAAATCAATAAAGAAGCCTTTAATAAGTAAATGGTAATACATCCCAAATTCCTGGTTTGTAAGGCTTTATACTGTCAAGCTGTCATTACCACTCAACATCTACAGATTCAAAGCAACACCTATCAAAAATCCCAAGCATTTTTTGCAGAAATAGAAAAATCCATCTTAAAATTCATACGGAATCTCAAGGAACCCCAAATAGCCCAAAACCATCTTGACAAAAACAGTTGGAGGACTCATGTTTCCTGATTTAGAAACTTCCTACACTGCTCCAAGAATCAAAACAGTGTGGTACTGGCACAAAGAAAAACAAATAGACCAGTGGAATAGAATAGAAAGCCCAGAAATAAACTCTCCCCTGCATTAATGATCAAATTATTTTTGACAAGGATGCCCAAACTACTTAATGGGGAAAGAACAGTCTCAGCAAATTGTGCTAGGAAAACCAGATACACACATGCAAAAGAATGAAATTGGACCTTTACCCAATAGCATATATAAAAATTAACTCAAAATGGATCAAAGGCCTCAATGTAAGATCTAAAATTATAAATATACAGATGACCAACAAATATTGGAAAAGATGCCCAACATCACCAATCGTTAGGGAAATGCAAAACAAAATTACAATGAGATACCACTTCACAGCCAATTAGGATACCTATTAGAAAAAAAAAAGCAACAAGTGTGATGAGGAAGTAAAGAAATTAGAATCCTTGAACATTATTGAGGGGAATGTGAAATGGTGCCGTCACTATGGAAAACAATATGATGGTTCCTCAAAAACTTAAAAAATAGAATCACCATATCATCCAGCAGTTCAGTTTTGGGGTATATACTGAAAAGACCTAAAAGCAGGAAGTCAAACAAATGTTTCTAGACCAATGTTCACAGCAGCATTATTCACAGTAGCCAGTGGTTGGAAACACCCAGATGTCCACTGATGGATGAGTGAATAACAAAAATGTGGTATACACATACAGTGAAATATTATTTAGCCTCAAAAAAGGAATGAAAATCTGGGGCTACATGGATGTTTGAAGACATTATATAAAGTCTAAGCCAGAGACAAAGAATATCGTATGATTCCATCTCTAGGAGGCACCTAGAATAAGCAAATGCATCGAGTCAGAGAGTAATGTGATGGTTACTGGGGGCTGATCATGGAAATATGGAGTTAGTGTTTGATGGGTAAAGAATTTAATTTGGGAATATGAAAAAGTTTGGAGATGGATAGTGGTGATGGTTGCACAACAATGCAAATATACTGAATGCTACTGAACTATACACTTTAAAAATGGTTACAGGAATTCTTGTTGTGGCTCAATGGTTTAAGAACCGGACTGTTATCCGTGAGGATGCAGGTTCAATCCCTGGCCTCACTCAGTGGGTTAAAGGATCTGGTGGGGTTTTTTTTGTTTGTTCTTGTCTTTCTGTCATTTTTCTTGGGTGACTCCCGCGGCATATGGAGGTTCCCAGGCTAGGGGTCGAATTGGAGCTGTAGTTACCAGCCTACACCACAGCAACGCCAGATCTGGCCCCCATCTGCAACCCACAGCACAGCTCATACAAAGTATGTTCAGATCCTTAACCCACTGAGTGAGGCCAGGGATCAAACCTGTGTCCTCATAGATACTAGTCAGATTCATTTCTGCTGAGCCATGCCAGGAACTCCTCCGGCCTTCTAAGGAAGGACACTTGTGATTCCATCCAGCCCATATGGATGCTCATGAATAATCTCCCATCTCAAGACCTTAGGCATGTGTGCAAAGCCCCTTCTGCCATGTAAGTGAATACATTCACAGTTCGGAGGATCAGGAATGGACATTTTAGAGGGCCACCACCCAGCCTGCCACAATGACCAAGGTGAAGGACCTGGACTTAAGCAGGCTAGTCTGGCCAGGGCAGAAGTGGGAGTAGAGCAGAGTGCCAACATCTGGTCAAGGTATCAATGGCAAGGCCAGGTGCTGCAAACAAGAGCTCACGGGAATAAATCCCAAAACTGATGCAGGGGCAGGAACTGAGTCTGCCTGACAAGGGGTGAGCCAGGGTCAAGGTCGGGTTCAGAACCTTAGGTTTCAGCAGACACAGAGGTGGACTGCAATCCATCCAGAGGAGCAAAGGATAAATGGCAGAGGACCAACACACGGGGCGACTGGCAACTGAAATTTATTTCAACAACAGGCCAACAGGAACAGGAACTGGAACAGACACCCCAGGAACTGAGGTCTCTCGGCCAAGGGCAGGGGTACTGGAAGCAGAGGCTTAACCACCGCCTGGGAAACTCAGAGACTCAGCTCCAGAGAGGGTGGTGGCTTTGGCTCTGGATCCGCACGCATCTTGAACAGATCAATAAGTAATTTCTTTCAAACCTGAGGGGAGGAAACACACAAATGCCGTGAAGAGATTCTCATGGGTCGGGACAGAGAAAAGAGAGGTGGGAGAATGTGACCCCCGGACCCCAGTGACCAGCCTCGGAGGCACCGGCCACTGCCACCAGCACCCCTCCTCCCGCCCCCATGACTGCAGCTTGACCTCCGAAGATGAGATTTCACAAGGAAGCAAGAGGCTGAACGAGACTATGTTTATGGAAGGTTTTAAATAGATTAAGAACGATTATGATGGTTTATGCGCTCTCTGCAATAAACCCAAAAGTCTATCCCTTAAATGCTGAACCTTGACTGAATCAGACAGTTCCCCCCCCCTCACCTCCCGCCCCCCAACACATAAGTACCGGTATCACCAAGTGGCCAGGCAGAAAGTTGGGGGGTGGGGGGGAAGGCCCCTTAACATAAAGTGCTCAATACACTGTTGCTTTACAAAAACCGCAATGAACTCTGTGGAGTTCCTGTCGTGGCTCAGCAGTAAGGAACCCGACTAGTATCCATGAGGATGTGGGCTCAATCCCTGACCTTGCTCAGGGGGTTAAGGATCCGGTGTTTCGGTGAGCTGTGGTCTAGGCTGCAGATTCGGCTTGGATCTAGTATTGCTGTGGCTGTGGTGCAGGCCAGCAGCTGCAGCTCCAATTCAACCTGTAGCCTGGGAACTTTCATATGCTGTGGTAAGGCTCTAAAAAGACCAAAAAAAAAAAAAAAAAGGAATTAATCTGCTATTATTACAAACTGCCAAATATTTTTTAAAGTGTGGGAAAGCTAAGTAAAATCAGACACAGCCTCATAACTGACTAATGATAAAGCCATTAAAATTATGCTCAGGCAGAGTTTTTCCCAGGAAGGGGAAATCTTCTAAGTTTAAGTGAAAAGCAGGAATCAAGGTTACATAAATAAATTCAACTCTGCTAAAAACAAGACAATAGCTAGAAAAAAGATGGAAGGGAAAAAGTTGCCAGAAATGTTCTCTCTGAATGGTGGGCACGCGGGTGACTTTTTTTTTTTTCTTTGCCGTATTTTTAGAAAGTTACTAAAAGTTACATTGCTTTTAAAAATGGGAGAGGATGACAGTATGAAAACACACTGAAAAGATGATTTTTAAAATAAAAAATAATTTAAAAGGATCCTGTGGGCAAAACTGCCCACCTGGGTAAATTTATAAACTAGCAGAAAGATAAGCCCAAGAGAGATGATTAACGATCTGGAATTTTCACACAGCAGACAATCCTTGACTCTGACAAGGTCTTTGTGTTGTATTGACTACCTGCCTAAGGTCATATGTCAGACACATCTGTAGGAAGCTTGGGGGCACCTAGGACATTAGAGGCCAGGACTGGGATCTAAATTGATCCCCCCCGCCCCGGGCTAGGAAGCTGCCCACGGGGAAGTGAGCTCAATATGGGCAGCTGTAAAGGATGAACCAGGTCAGGACACACTGAGTCAAGGCTTCATGCTGTGTTTCTGGGGCCCTCCTCTACCAGGCGGGGGAAATTTACCTTAAATATAAGAGAAGGTAAGACGGAGAAACTCAACCCGCAGCTGCAGGGGGGTGTTAGAGAGACATAAAAATCTGTGTGTTTTAACGTCTAGCAAACCTGGTTATAAGTTGATTACAAAGACAAACATTGGTTCCTTTTATAAAGATTATTACAAGCCTCAAGGTCTTTTACCGTCCAGCTGAGTAAATTCCACAGTCAAGCTCCTAAGGGCTGTGGGTTGGTCTGCTTTGAGACATGTGGTGTATTTAAACAGTTCTTCAGGGTTTTGTGCTATGAAAACACAGAGGCTATGTCAGCTAATTCTCTGGCTATGCTCTTGGATCCATGCACACAACCCTCTAGTTTTCCCGGTCGAAAGGTCCAGTCGTGTCTTACGTTCCTTGGAGATCAAAGTTCCCATTTCTGGGCCAAATCAACAAACGTAAAGTCACCTACCCAGATTACTGCCTCCTTTGGTTGCCCAGCAAAGGCAGTAATGCTGCATGAGTTGCTCAAGAAGCTCCATTTCATCCAGGAATTCAAGGGACTCTATTCTGCAGAGAGAATGAAATAGACAACACAAATACAGGTGATTCAAAATGAAGGTGAGAAGTTCCCGCTGTGGCTCAGCAGAAATGAATCCGACTCGTGACCATGAGGTTGCGGGTTCGATCCCTGGCCTTGCTCAGTGGTTAAGGATCTGGCATCAAGTGAGCTGTGGTGGAGGCCAGCAGCTATAACTCCGATTTGACCCCTAACTGGGAACCTCCATATGCCGCAGGTGTGGCCCTAAAAAGCAAAAAAAAAAAAAAAAAAAAAAGAATTAAGGTGATAGTTGTTTCTGCTGTGGCACAATGGGTTAATGATCCGGCTTGTCTCTGTGGAGGTGCCAGTTCAATCCCCAGCCAGATGCAGTGGGTTAAGGATCAGGCGTTGCTGTAGCTGTGGTGGAGGTCACAGCTCCGGCTCTGAATCGATTCCTTGGCCTGGGAACTTCCATATGCCATGGGTACAGCTGAAAAATAAACTTTCAGAAGAATGAAGGTGATGACCTATATGTCCAGGCCTGGAAAGAAGTTCAGGATATACTACCTGAAAAGAAGTACACTATAAAAGAGCATGCATGGTGTGAGCCCATTTTATTTTTATTGAAAAGAAGAAAAAAATACCATACACCAAGTCAAAAACGACAAAGGACAAACTAGAAAAAAAATGTTTGTAGATTTCCTTGCTATATAAGAGCTGTTACACTTCAGTAAAAACAACTTTTAAAGCTTATTTAGGAGTTCCCGACAGTGGCGCAGCGGAAACGCATCTGACTAGGAACCATGAGGTTGTGGGTTCAATTCCTGGCCTCCCTCAGTGGGTTAAGGATCCAGTACTACCATGAGCTGTGATGTAGGTCACAGATGCAGCTCAGATTTGACGTTGCTGTGGCTGTGGCACAGGCTGGCAGCTGTAGCTCCAACTAGATCCCTACTCTGGGAACCTCCACATGCTGTGGGTGCAGCCCTAAAGAGACAAAGAAATCATTTTAAATGTAAACTTTTAAATACATACACACAGAGAAACAGGCATGAATGTATGAAAATAGCACGGTTTTGTTTTTTTTTCCCCCGTCTTTTTAAGGCCACACCTGTGCACCTGTGGCTTATGGAAGTTCCCAGGCTAGGGGTCAAACCGGAGCTGTAGCCACTGGCCTATGCCACAGCTGCATCTGTGACCTACATAGCTGCTCATGGCAACGCTGGATCCTTAACCCACTGAGCGAGGCCAGCGATTGAATCCACATCCGCCTGGATACTAGTCAGATTCGTTTCCACTGTACCACAATGGGAACTCCCTGAAAATAGCTCTTTAAAATGTTTTCTTTCAAGACAGGCACACAGTGGGGCACTGAGGACCATGCAGGCATTTCCAAAAAGGGTAAAGAAGAAAAATTAAAGAGGATCCACAGCCCACTACGCCAAGAGCCACTGTCAACATTCTGACAGTGCCGTGTGTTTGGGCTGTGTGTGTGCGTGCCTGCTTGCATGCACAGGCGAACAGATGTACACGCTCATGAATGTTTCTGTACTTGTGTTTCTCTCCCGTGTTGGTGCGTAGGCCGCAGGGTCACATGCCAAGTGAGGACTCTCCGAGAAGCACTCTGGCGGCTTCCCAGCTAATCTTGGCGGAGGACTTCAAGGCAGGTTCTTTTTTCTTTTTTGTCATTTCTTGGGCCGCTCCCGCGGCATATGGAGGGTTCCAGGCTAGGGGTCAAATCGGAGCTGTAGCCACCAGCCTACACCAGAGCCACAGCAACGCGCGATCCGAGGTGCGTCTGCCACCTACACCACAGCTCACGGCAATGCCGGATCGTTAACCCACTGAGCAAGGCCAGGGACCAAACCCGCAACCTCATGGTTCCTAGTCGGATTCGTTAACCACTGCGCCACGATTGGAACTCCAAGGCAGGTTTCTTAATGCAAGGAAGAAACCAGCCCCGAGATGAGGGCGCCAGGATGGCTAGGACCAAGTTCAGCTATCAGGAGACACTAGCCCGTGAAAGTTGTTCTCTAGAAGGTGAACTCCACCAAGCAGGTGCAGCTTCTGGCCTATTCTGCTCAGGGCGACATCCCTTGCGCTTAGAAAAGTACATAGCGCATAGGAGGTGCTCAGTGTCTGTTACACCAACAGGCCTGCCTTTTGACTTCCTTTTATACGGAGGATTCGGCAAAAGCCCTGGGCAGGTGCAGACACAAACTATGAGGCATCCTCAGAACTGGGCGGACCGGTCGGCCTGGGGTGGACAGACCAAAGCCCATCCTGCCTCATTACCTGCCTCTGTCAAAACACGACACGGGCTGTAAAAGGCTGTGGCAACACAGGACAAACGACTGCCTAGAAAAAACCTGCTCCCCTCAAGGTGGATGCAAATTCAACTCCTCCCTGTGTCTCTCGAGAGTAGCTAGAGCTTTTGCATTACAGATGCCATATCAGGGCTATTCGAAACAGTCACCATGTGGCAAATGAAATCCAGCCTGTGGGAAAGGAGAATTCTAGAAGAATACACGAAGCATTAACTTGATCACATGGACACATCCCTTTCACGACCTCAAGGCTCTGATGAATGTTCTTGGAAAATAATAGTGACATTTCTAAATGTTAATGGGAAGTTCAATGGAGAAGCAAGAGCAAAAATTCT
Source organism: Sus scrofa (assembly GCF_054392235.1). NCBI lineage: Eukaryota > Metazoa > Chordata > Mammalia > Artiodactyla > Suidae > Sus > Sus scrofa. Next base: position 21,424,963 of record NC_139385.1, read on the forward strand.
ATTATCTCGCAAGAGACCCAAAACTGCCCCCAGAGGCAAGGGGCAGCACAAATCACAAAGTACAAAAGAAATTATAAAAAGAGATCTAAGCTGGCGCTAACACTGTCCAGAGATGTATAAAGTAAGGTTCCCTCCAGGGCTATTTCTAACAGGGAAGTTAAAAGAAAACCAAAGACAATACAGCACAACTAAATGCCCAGCTAGAGACATTACTCTTTGATTACTTTAAAATTATTATTATCAAGGAAACTACCTCAGTGTCTACCAATGGAGGAATGAATAAAGAAAATGTAGCATATATATGTATACATACAATGGAATATTTAGCCATTAAAAAAAAGAAGGAAAAATTTTGCCCCTTGTGACAACATGGATGGACGTTGAGGGCACTATGCTAAGTGAAGTAAGTCAAAGACAAATAACCATGTGATCTCTCTTATGTGTAGAATTAAAAAAAAAAAAACTACAGCTTGGCAGTTACCAGGGTGGGGGGCAGGCAAAATATGTGAATGGGATTAAAAGGTACAAACTTCTGGTTATAAAATAAGTTAAATCATGAAGATGTAATGTATAGTGTGGTTACTATAGTTAATAACCCTAAGTGCCTATCTGAGAGTTAAGAGTAAATCTTAAAAGTTCTCATTACAAGCAAAAAAATTCTGGGAGTTCCTGTTGTGGCTCAACGGAAATGAATCCGACCACGAGGATGTGTGTTTGATCCCCGGTCTCACTCATTGAGTTAAGGATCTGGCATTGCCGTGAGCTGTAGTGTAGGTCACAGATGCAGCTTGGATCTGTCGGTGCTGTGGCTGTGGTGTAGGCCGACAGCTATAGCTCCAATTAGACCCCGACTCTAGGAACTTCCGCATGCCTCGGGAAAAGCCAAAAAAAAAAAAAAAAAAAAAAAAAAAAATTCTGTACACATGATGACGGATGTAACTGGACTTACTATTATCATTTTACAATATGTACAAATACCGAATCACTATGTTGTACACGTGAAACTAATCTTGTATGTCAATTGTGCCTCAATTTTAAAATTTATTGCCTTTAATATATATATATCCACACATCGATACAAACACCGGGCACCACTAAACAGGGTGTGGTAACCCTGAACATCTTGACAAGCAGAGATAAATACAATCGATTGTTCAGTTTTTAAAAAAGATGGTGAGGGAGTTCCCTGGCGGCTCAGCAGTTAAGGACCCAGTGCTGTCACTGCTGTGACTCGGGTCACTGCTGTGGTGTGGATTCAATTCCTGGCCCAGGAACTTCCGAGTGCCATGGGTGTGGCCACAAAAAGGATGGTGGTTTACAGACCAATACATGTCACATCAATCTACTGATTCAAAAAACACACATCTAGATGTCAAGAAATATTTATCTCCACATTCCCAAAGAAAAAGGATACACACCAATTTATTCACAGCAACTGTCTTTGGAGGGTGCAGCTACAGGGTGCACAACTGCTTTATCTTCACATACTTTATGCTGCTTGAAAATTGCTTCAGAACAATGAGCATGTATTTGTTTATAATGAGGGGAAAGTCCACTTAAAAATCCTTAAGCAGACGTTTTCCCTCTTAGGAGCTCTTGAGCAACATCGTTTTCCTCCTCTTCCAAAACACAGGGATTAGGCAAGATTTCCACAGCCGAGGTGGAATTGCTTATTTCCACTAAGATAATCCAGGCATAAACCTTATCTTGGTTAGTAGCTAATGAGTTACTCTTGAGGTGTTATCAATGTTTAATCAACACTAGCAGTAGGTTAACTTGCTGCAAAATAAGTCTAGTTCAGGGTTTAAAAAAAAAAACAAATCATTAAAGGATGCAGACAATTACGCCTTTCATTCACAATTACCTGGCAAGGAGCGAACTCTTTGCCAATCTCATACCTGCTCACTTCCGCGCGAGGTAACTTGCTGTACAATTCCATCATGTCCACGGCTGAAGCCGATTCCCACCCACTGGACAGGAGCCGTTCTTTCTAAAACATGTAGTGGGGAGAAACGGAGATGACAACATGCTGTCGTGGGACGCGGGACACTCTGCACAGGCACCAGAGCTCCCCTCGGAGGACTCCTCTTTCTAAAGCCCATTCTGGCCCCCACCATCTTTCTCCTTCTTATTGTTCCATTTTCTATAGAGAAGCTGTGCTGTTATAATGCGGGACTGGGGGGAAAGGCACTGAAGTCTATTTAAAGAGGAACAAAGGAAGAAACCGTCCCATGAGCAACAGTGTTTTTCAAGTGCCCTAGTGATAACATGACATAAGCAGTGTGAAAATGCGGGCAGGAGTGGGACGTGTCCCTTCAGCAACAAATTATAAAAGGTGGAGGGGGCAGAAGGCGGAGGGAACAATGATAGATTCCAAGAGACTGGAGGGACCCATCGGTCAAGTACAAATTGGGAACCATGTTTGGATCCTGATTCAAAAACACTAATGACAAATGCATTTTAGATGGTTGAGGAAAACTGGAGGTGAGCTGGGTCAGATGCTCCTACAAAGGCGTTGTGTCAATCTGTAAGGTGTGACAATAGTATTATCGTTATCCTGAGGGGGAAGGTCCTTACTGGCAGGAGGTTCAGACTGAAGTATTTACGGGGGAAATGACCTACTGGCTGGGATTTGCCTTAAGATATTCCAAGAACAATACCAACAAAAACTGCAGGAGGGAGGGTAAACAAAATGACATGAGGAGTTCCCACTGCGGCTCAGTGGGTTAAGAACCTGATGAGTATCCATGAGGATGCGGTTCCATCCCTGACCCTGCTAGTAGGTTAAGGATCTGGCCATGCCACCAGCTGTAGCATGGTGGCAGCTGCAGCTCAGAACTGGCACTGCTATGGCTGTGGCCTAGGTCAGCAGCTGCAGCTCCAACCTGACCCCTAGCCTGGGAACTTCCATATGCCACAGATAGAGCCCAAAAAAGAAGAAAAAAAAAAAAAGACAATGATAAAATGTTATTAAGTTCTGAAGCTGGCTGATGGGACATGGGTGTTCATTTTACTGTTCCCTCTACTTTTGTTTGAAAAATGGCATGATGAAAAGTTGAAACAACGGGGCTAGGAAATGTACGTTCCCATTTTCCACCCCAAGATGGCAGCAGAGGGCTTGGGTGTCCAGCACGATGCACAGGGGCTAACAAGCGCCCTGCTGCCTGCGGGCCGGCACCCGTGAGGGATTCACCCATTCTCTTCTCTGGGAAGGGAGGCTGCCCTTCCTCGGTGGGCACAAGAGGACGTCCCGGTCTCGGCCCGCTGACCTGCGACTCTAACGACTTGCAGGTCTCGACTCCCGCCAGGTCACACTGTCGCCGCCGCAGGTTCTCAATCATGATCTGCCCAAACCGGTCATCCATGTTCACCTGGGAAGGGAGAGACGGGGCTGGGCACCGCCACAGGGGGCGCTGTTTCTTAAATACGTGAAATAAAGCAACAGCAGTCGGTTTCTAGCCAGTCAGAGCTGATAATACCCAGTGCAGGTCATGGAATCCTGAGCGTGGTGCCGAGGGACCATAAACGGGGAGAGCCCCTCGAAGGGCAACTGGGCAGGGACCATCCCCTGCAGACACTCAGCCTGGGGCCCGCCACTGCCAGCAACCTCTCCTATGCATAGACTCACACCATATGCAAAGATGCCAGAACATTTACCGCAGCATTAAGTCCAATAGGAAGAATAAAGAACTTAAGGGCCCCATCATTTGGGGTTAAATAAATTCTAGCATGTTCATATAATGAAATACTTTATAGCTGTGAAAACATGAAAGGAAGATAGAAAGACAGATGTGAAATGACTGCTAAGATAAACTCTTGAAAAGTGAGGTCGAAAAGAACATGTATGTGGAGTTCCCCCTGTGGCTCAGCGATAATGAACTGGACTAGTAACCATGAGGACATGGGTTCGATCCTTAGCCTCGCTCAGTGGGTTAAGGATCCAGGATTGCCATGAGCTGCTGTGAGCTGTGGTGTAGTTCGCAGATGCGGCTCAGATCCAGCGTTGCTGTGGTGTAGGCCAGCAGCTGTACATCGGATTCTGCCCCTGGCCTGGAAACTTCCATGTGCTGCAAGTTCGGCCCTAAAAAGCAAAACTCATCCTCATCATCTACATTCATGCACAACTGTCACAAAACAAAACATGCACACTGTTGTTTTGTCACACAGAAGGTATCAAAAATTCATCACTTCAACAATATGTAAAATGATTCCCAGTGTCATATGATAACACTGCAGGACAAGAACCAATAGTATTTGGGCTGGGGGTATGCCTGAGGCTTATGTGACACTAATGACAGACTGCGCGCTATTCACTCAGGATAGACGTGCATTTGTGAGCACAACCGCCGTCATTTTATGCCCCAATTTGAGTCCTGGCTTGATGGTTATGAGGCTGTGAGGAAGACAGCAATCCCTTGGTTCAACTGGAAAACTAGGATAGAACTAGTACCTACCTTTTGGGTTGCTGTAGCAGTTATAGAAGTTAATGTGTCTGCTACCTAAGTAATCAAATTCTAAGAATTTGCAATCATCGTCACTACTGAAATAATCATTATCCATGTGGTGTTGCCATTTTACTAATTAAAAAACAATGTAAGACGTGAGCAATGGACAAATGTGGGGCTGCTGCTGATTCTGTATTTGTTAGGAAATAGTGAACTATGTTAAAAGCCTATTATTCACAAAATGTGAGTGGTGAGTCCCATATAGGGACAGCTGTGGTCAACAAACTAAAAACTGGCACATTCCCAGGCCTGCTCCAAAGTGACAGGGTCTCTGATCAAAAACCCGTGGTCTCCTGTGTGATGTCGAATAAGGGGTTGTTGAGTTCCCGCCACGGCTCAGCTGACTAAGAACCTGACTAGTATGCATGAGGATGAGGGTTCCATCTGTGGCCTCGCTCAGCAGGTTAAGGATCCAGCGCTGCCGTGAGCTGTGGGTATAGGTTGCAGATGAGGCTCGGATCCTGTGTTGCTGGGCCGTGGCATAGGCTGGCAAATGCAGCTCCAATTTGACTCTTAGCCTGGGAACCTCCATATGCTCGGGTGTGGCCCTAAAAAGACAAACAAAACAAAACAAAAAAATCCAGCTTGTTGAATTGAATAAAAGAAGACAGAGATGCAGAAAATCAGTGAAGCATACATCTGAAATGTGTGAGAACGTGGGAAGTGGAATTCCTTAGCCCCAGGTATGGCATCCTGAAAGCAAAGACAGGTCACCGGAATTTATCCACATCAGAGGCGAGGATGGATGAGGCCAGCCGCCACTATATCCATTCACCAGAACAGAAGTCTGAGTCTGAGGAATGCCTCCAGCTGAAGAGAGGGAAGGAAAGAAAACCAACCAAACCAAGAAGCACCTACACAGGAACCTGGACTTAGTGGGCGGGGAAGAGGCCAGGAGACCAAGGTCTAGCCCCAGACCTTGCCCAGATGTAATGCTGGGCAAGGCCCTTTTACTGCCTATATCTGTAATAAAATTTAAAAACAAAACAGAATAAAATCAATAAACTCAAACCAAGATGAACAATAAAAGTAGCTAATACGTATTCAGTGCTTAATCATCAGTCCACTGCTGTTCAACATCTCATGAATTCCCATAATAATCCAGAGAGGAAGGCACTTTTTTTTTTTTTAACACATGCACTTGTCCAATTTGAGTTTTGCTGTAATAGCAACAGTGTTTTTAAAATTCAATTTTTATTTTATATTGATTATAGTTGGTTTATAATACTGTATTGGTTTCAGGTGTGCAGCAAAAATGATTCTGTTATAAATATACAGATAACCATCCTTTTTCAGATTCTGTTCCCATATAAATTATTACAGGATACTTAGTATAGTTCCTTGTGCCACATAGTAGGTCCGTGTTGACATCTATTTTATACATAGTAGTGCGTATATATTAGTCCCAGTCTCCTAACTTGTCCCCCCCCCATATCTTTCCCATTTGGTAACAGTAAGTTTGTTTTCAAAGTCTCCAAGTCTGTTTCCATTTTGTAAATAAGTTCATTTGTATCATTTTTTTTAGATCCACATATAAGTGACATCATATGACATTTGTCATTCTCTGTTTACTTCACTTAGTGTGATAATCTCTAGGCCCATCCACGTTGCTGCCAAATTTAGTCTGAATTACTTAGACTTGAGAGGTAAGTCTATCCCTTTAAAAACAAAGAACTGGGTGGAGTTCCCGTTGTGGCTCAGCAATAACGAACCCAAGTGGTATCCAGGAGGATGTGGGTTCGATCCCTGGCCCTGCTCAGGGGGTGAAGGATCTGGTGTTGCCGTGAGCTTTAGCACAGATCACAGATGTAGCTTGGATCTGGCAATGCTATGGCTGTGGCGTAGACCAGCTGCAGCTCTGATGCAACACGTGGCCTGGGAACTTCCATATGCTGTGGGTGTACCCCAAAAAAGAAAAACAAAAACAAAAAACACCCAAAGAGCTGGGGCTCAGAAAGATCTAAATAATAGCTAACTTATTAATAGCTTACTTAATAGCTGGGCAATGCCAGAAATGCTTGTGTACGTATTAACCCACTTATTAACATGAAGTCGGGATATTATTATCCTCATTTTTCAGATTTTTCAGATGAGGCAACAGGCACAGAGAGGTTAAGTAAGTTGTCCAGGTCACACAATCTGCCTCCAGAACATGGACTCCTGACCACCAAGCAAGTCTGCCTCAGGTCACAGAGCCAACATTAAGAGTTAGGGCCAGGATTCAGATGCAGGCTGAATTAGTCCCAAACTCTAAAACATACCAATTTCAGCACTAGATCAGAGAGAAAAAAAGGCAATGGGCCTAACTCAGTGATTTTAGAAACAGGAAATTTCCCATTAAAATCCTGCATTTATCTTTTTTTTTTTTTCCTTTTTGGGGCCACACCCATGGCACATGCAAGTTCCCAGGCTAGGGGTCAAATCGGAACTACGACCACTGGCCTACACCACAGCAACCAGGATCCGAGCCGTGTCTGTGACCTACACCACAGCGCATGGCAATGCTGGATCCCTGACCCACTAAGCGAAGACAGGCATCGAATCTGCATCCTCATGGATACTAGTGTGATTTGTTTCCGCTGTGCCATGATGGGAACTGCTAAAATCCTGCATTTCTAACTTCTCTTGAAAAACTGGGAATCCAGGCAACTCTAAGCTCACCCCAATTGGCTAGAACCAAACAGTGGGCATCCCATGAAACAGGACACGGGTGTCCCAGTTTACCACAATCCCCACCACTCCACTCTATGTTGCACCAGGCCAACCTCCTCCACCTGCATCATTACCTGCCTCTGAAGGCATCTGAGTTTGCTACCTGATGGCAGCCAAAATTCCCTCCATCACCATCTGTGACTTTATAGCAAACATCTTATTGATGGATCAAAATGAGAACTCCAGAAAGCTTTCCTGAGGGCCAAGACAGGAGTTTCCAAAAACTCCGGCTACAAGTCTGCAGGAAGTCAAGAACTCAGGAATACCAGGTTTGCTGGACTTAATGAACAAAGGAGATGTGTAAGCGGCCAGAGCAGAAGGAAAAGAATCAGACAAAGCCCGTTCCGAGGGTGCGCAGGGAGGGAGAGCCACCACTGGAGTCCCGTGCAGAAGGCACATTTCTCCTGCTTCCTCTTACCTGTTCGTAGTTTATGAACATGGCAGTCTCGAAACTGTTGGCGGCCCACTTGAGAAGGTTTGCAGACTGCTCCGGAGTCATGTAAACCAGCACACATTCAGCCACCAGGAGGGTGGGCAATCTAAGAGAAGGAAAAAAAAAAAAAAAGACACATAAATACTTTTTCAGCAAAATGGGGCCCTCTGATTGTACTCAGGTGGCAGCACTGGCAGGGCAGTTCATGCCCCTGGGAAAACCACAAGTACTGGTTTTCACATTGACCCAAGTGTGCCACGACCCAAGGTTTTACACAGTGGCCAATCAGCAGTCCTGCTGGTGGAAATCATTAAATATGAGGCAGGCTGTGAAAATGGCTCCAAATTCTTCCCTAGTGAGCACCCTGGGGTCACGGGAAACTGGAGATGCTCCCACTCAAGAGTGGGGTTTATTTCCCTCCCCCTGGAATCTGGGGTAGTCACTGGCTTTGGCCAATGGACCAGCAACCAACATGATACAAGCAGAAGCTTGGAAATGACTTCCACACGGGTGCTCACTCTCTTGCTGCACGTGGCAACCTGAAGCCACCATGGGAATAAAGCCAAGCTAGCTGGCCATTGGGGGGGGGCGGGGGGGCCTGTGGATGAGAATGAGGCAGCCTGGCCAACCTGCCTGCTGTCCACGTGTGAGTAAACCCCAGAGACATCAGCTACAGTGGGGCCCTAGCAGACGAACCACCCAGCTAAGCCCAGCCCAAACTGTCAACTCACAGAATCCTGAGCAACTGAATTGTGGGTTGTTTTAAAACAGAGTTTAGAAGGATTTGTTACACATCGAAAATGGACTGATATAATGTAGACATACTGATATTCACTAAAGAGAATCTAATTCTTTTTTTTTTTTTTTTTTTTTTGGCCAAATTGAATTTGTGAAAGTTGCAGCCATTATTTCTTTTCTTTCTTTTTCTTTTTTGCTATTTCTTGGGCCGCTCCCTCAGCATATGGAGGTTCCCAGGTTAGGGGTCTAATTGGAGCTGTAGCCACCAGCCTACGCCAGAGCCGCAGCAACGCGGGATCCGAGCCGCGTCTGCGACCTACACCACAGCTCATGGCAATGCCGGATCCTTCACCCACTGAGTAAGGGCAGGGACCGAACCCGCAACCTCATGGTTCCTAGTCGGATTCGTTAACCACTGCACCACTACGGGAACTCCGAGAATCTAATTCTTATAAAAGCTTTAACTATCAAGAATTGAAAACAGGAGTTTCTGATATGGCGCAACAGAATGGGCAGCGTCTCTGAAGCGCCAGGACAAAAGTTCGATCCCCAGCCTGGCACAGTGGGTTAAAGGATTCGGTACAACTGCAGCTGTGGGATAGGTCGCAGTTGCGGCTTGGATCTGACCCCTATCCTGAGAACTCCATATGCAGCAGGGCGGCCAAAACAGAAAGAAAAAGAGGAAAAAAAAATGAAAACAATGTTAACAGTCAAGAAATTACATTATTAGTTAGTAGGCACTCTGATTTACAGACCCAAAGTAGTGAACAAATTGTGAACTAGGAAAAGCAATAAACGCCTACAGAAATATCTAAAAGCCCTAATCTTTGTCGTTTTGCCTTTTCTAGGGCCACTTCCTTTGGCATATGGAGGTTCCCAGGCTAGGGGTCCAATCGGAGCTATAGCCGCTGGCCTACGCTAGAGCCACAGCCAACACAGAACCCAAGCCGCATCTTCGACCTACACCACAGCCCACGGCAACGCCAGATCCTTAACCCACTGAGCAAGGCCAGGGATTGAACCCACAACCTTATGGTTCCTAGTCGGATTCATTAATCACTAAGCCATGACATGAACTCCCTAAAAGCCCTAATCTTTGAAAGGAAGCCCTGGCATCCCCACATTATGTAAGCACCACTGGTTTACTCCTGGCTCAGTAATTACCGGACCTTCTCCGAGTTCTTCACTGGATCCTCTTTTCACTCGCTGCCCCCATGTATCAATGGTCCTCATGGCTGGTTCCAATTTCTCCCACAAAGCAAGTGGGTTGTTTTTGTCTGTTTTTATTGGTGGCGGTCTTAGAATAAATTGTGTAAACTCGAATGCTCAAAAGAAATTACTTGGAAAGAACATGACACATCCATCCAAAGGACAGCTCAGCAGCTTGTAAGGGTGATGTGTTAGACCTGAATTGGAAGTTCCCTTGCGGTGCAGTAGGTTAAGGATCTGCTGTTGTTACAGCTGTGGCGCAGGTCATAACTGAGGCATGGGTTCAATCCCTGGCCCAGCAACTTCCACATGCCCTGGGTGTAGCCAAAAAAAAAACAAACAAAAAAAAAAGAACTGCATTTGTTGACATGAACACTATCCAAGGTTGGTCCCCAGATTCAAGTATGGCCTCTAGGGGTGGTCCCGTCGTGGCTCAGTGGTTAACAAATCCGACTAGGAACCATGAGGTTGCAGGTTCGATCCCTGGCCTTGCTCAGTGGGTTAAGGATCCGGTGTTGCCGTGAGCTGTGGTGTAGGTCACAGAGTTGGCTCAGATCCGGTGTTGCTGTGGCTCTGGCATAGGCTGGCAGCTACAGCTCTGATTCGACCCCTAGCCTGGGAACCTCCATATGCTGCGGGTATGGCCCTAGAAAAGGCAAAAAGACAAAACAAACAAACAAAAAAAACAAGTATGGCCTCTCATGTGCTCCCCCTATACTTTTTCAAAGCAGGTACCTCAAGAATAATTAGTCAACTGTAATTAGCTATTTAATGTCTCTTTTTCCTACACCATGATATAAGCTATTTTATTCGTGACTTTAGTGTACACAGTAGATCCACAACTATTTGATGAAGGAGTGAATAAATAATTGACTGCCAGTATATGATATATATACATAGACAGATTTGATTCTTTTAAAAGTTCTAAAACCATGTGCATAGCATGATCACATTTTAAAGAAAAAATATATTTATAATTTTTGATATAAAATTTGTGAAGGTGGTTACCTCTGAGTAGTAGGACTAGGAATTATTTTTTATATTTTCTCTTCTAGGAACCAAGGGAACCACTAGCAACAGCTAAAACTACAGAAATGAATGAGACTGCTCAGAGACTTTTTTTTTTTTTGGTCTTTTTAGGGCCACACCCACGGCATATGGAGGTTTCCAGGCTAGGGGCTGAATCAGAGCTGTAGCTGCTAGTCTACACTATAGCCAGCCATAGCAATGCCAATCCGAGCCTCGTCTGTGACCTACACCACAGCTCATGGGATCCTTAACCCACTGAGCAAGGCCAGGGATCGAACCCGCGCCCTCATGGACACTAGTCCGATTTGCTTCTGCTGAGCCACAGTGAGAACTCCCTGCTGAGTTTTTTTAAAAAATGGTTTTCAACTGGGAGTTCCTGTTGTGGCGCAGTGGTTAATGAATCCGACTAGGAACCATGAGGTTGCGGGTTTGGTCCCTGGCCTTGCTCAGTGGGTTAAGGATTCGGCATTGCCATGGGCTGTGCTGTAGGTTGCAAACACAGCTTGGATCCCAAGTTGCTACGCCAGGCGTAGGCCGGCGGCTACAGCTCCGATTCAACCCCTAGCCTGGGAACCTCAATATGCCACAGGAGCAGCCCTAGAAAAGGCAAAAAAAAAAAAAAAAAGGTTTTCAACACCATCACCTGCTAACATTTTCTAGGTTCTGTTATTAGTCTCCCTTTTCAAAGGAGGAAACTGAGATGTACAGAGGTCCAAGGTCAAGGTCTAGTGTATGTTCCCATCAGAATTAAAACCGGTCCAGGTGGATTCAGTGTGTGGACACATGTTGTCTGCCAGTCGAGAGAAAGGCCATCCACAGGTAAACTCTGGCTCTGACCTGACAGACCCAACTATCCCCCTGTTTTGCATGTCTGGATTTTCTTTTTTTGTTGTTCTTTTTTGATAGTGAAATGTTATATAACTTTATTTTAAAAGTACATCTCCAAAAGGCTCTCTAGTCTCAACCTGATACAGCACAAAGAAACCGAGGACAATAATCCAAAGGACAAAGAATTAAGTCTAAGTTTGAGTTTCAAACAAAGTTGAAAATCAGAAAGAAAAACATTAAAGTGCTTTTTAAAAGTAACATGCTGTCAGTCTAAAACTCGAGACTATAGCAACAAAAATGATTAGAAAAAGTGAATGAAAAATAGTTCCAAAACCTCATCTGATAGGTTGGTAAATAAAGAAACACCGTTTCAAGAATCTTTTTAATGCAAAAATGAACCATTATCTACGTAAGATATTAACGTGTTGGGGAGCCAGGCAAAGAAGGCTATACGGGATATTTTTATATTCTTTTCGCACTTTTTTTGGTAGATGTGAATTATTTGAAAATGAAAAGTTAAACATTTCTACCATCTATTTTGTAAGAGGCAGCCGTGAGCAATATTAAAAACAGGAGTCATACTTTCCAAATTATAAGTTAAAGAAAAGCAAAGGCAAGACGGCCCACAAAGGAAAACAGAAAACACAAATGAAGCCACAAGGAAAAATACGCAATTCTGAAACTTGTTACATCAATTGTTTTTGGCCCATTTTGTAGCTCTCCAAAAGCGAGAGGCCAACGTCCCTGACAAAAGCTAGCCCGATTTTTACCTGATTATCCTTCATCTTTCAGCACATGTACCAGAACCTTGGCTTTTCACAGAGTCAAGAGTCAGAATCAAAATGCAACTGACTCAGGGCCTATTAGGTGCCGACTTCTGTTCATCTGTTTTCACACACGCTACTTAATCTTCTAAACCATCTCATGAGTCCCTACCACAGAGCACAGGGAACTATATTCAACATCCCATGATAAACCATAATGGAAAAGAGTATGAAAGAGCATGTGTATATATGTACATCTGAATCACTCTGCTGTATGGCAGAAATTAACACTGTCAATCAACTCTAGCATAAATTTAAAAAAGAACAAATTATCTGAATAGAGGCCTAAAGCGAGCATGGAGAGAGGAAAAAAAAAAAAAAATCATCTCATGAGATCAGTTTTTAGGCCAGTTCGTAAAAGAAGAAACAAAGGCTCAAAGAGATTTTAAAAAATAACAAAAAAACAAAACTGTCCCTTATGAAACAACTGGAAAGAAGAGACGGGAAGCCAGGGTGAGAGCCCAGGACATGTGCTCTCCTTGTTCTGGAAGGAGTCCAGGCCCCTCCTGCTGACCTTCACGCACCCACGTGCCCCCGACAAGGCCAGTGTTGTCCTGGAAAGTCAAGACTTGACTTCTGCTCAAAGGAAGCACACTACCCACTACAATGTGTGAACCACTGAAGCATCTCCCCAAAGGAAAAAAGCACATAAATACCTGTGACACAGTATTACAGCCCTTATTCTCTGAACACGCCGTGGGACGAACTCAGACAATAAAGCTGGAGGGACAGCACTGGGTCAAGGAGAGCTGTCCCTGACCTCTGGGCTTGTGGAGATGTAAATCCTAAGGAATGACGACCTGGTTGATGATTCTAGACTAAACACGTAAGCATGAACTTCAAAATAGAGAGATTAGGAGTTCCCGTCATGGCTCAGTGGTTAATGAATCCGACTAGGAACCATGAGGTTGCGGGTTCAATCCCTGGCCTTGCTCAATGGGTTAAGGATCCAGCATTGCTGTGAGCTGTGGTGTAGGTCGCAGACACGGCTCAGATCCTGCGTTGCTCTGGCTCTGGCATAGGCCGGTGGCTACAGCTCTGATTCGACCCCTAGCCTGAGAACCTCCATATGCCGCGGGAGCGGCCCAAGAAATGGGAAAAAGACCAAAAAAGAGAGAGAGATTAACAGCCATACTCACGTGGATGTGTTAGGAAGGTCATGCTTTAACCCCCCATGCTTCCCTCCCCTCCATCGCCCAAAGCTTATCTGTATTTGCACCCGTCCTCACCCGCTTTCTTCCCCTCTTAAAAGAATGCTGGGGGTGAGAGGGGGGTGTTTTCCTTCCCTCAAAGGCTAGTTCACCCCAGTCCACTCTCCATCCTCCCTTCCCTCTCCTCCAGCAATGATTCCCCTAGTTGCTAATTGCTTTCATTGTTGCCACTGATTCTTTGCCTTCAGTCTATTCTTTAAAATTTGTGCCATATATTAGATTCCAGATATGTGATATCATATGGTATTTGTCTTTCTCTTTCTGACGGACTTCCCTCATTTCCCTGTCCCTTGCCTTCCTTTCAAACCTCTCCCTTGAGTTACTTCAGATATTCCTGAAAGTGTCGTCTTTTTTCCTACACCCATGGCACGTGGAAGTTCCTGGGCCAGAGATCAAACCCAAGATGCTGGAGGCAGTGACAACACCAGATCCTTAAACCACTGTGCCATGAGAAAATTCCCAAAAAGTGTCATCTCACTTAGAATACACCATGGAGATGTGCCTTTTCCTCCCAATTGTTACTTCCCCAACACATGTTTTTTCTACTGTACACAGCATGGCGACTCGGTCACACATACATGCATACATTTTTTTTTTCTCACATTATCATGCTCCATCAAAAGTGACTAGACAGAGTCCCCAGTGCTATACAGCAGGATCTCCTTGCTGATCCACTCCAAAGGCAACAGTCTGCATCTATTAACCCCAAGCTCCCAGTCCACCCCACTCCCTCCCCATCCCCTTTGGCAACCACAAGTCTATTCTCCAAGTCCATGATATTCTTTTCTGTGGAAAGGTTCATTTGTGCCCTATATTAGATTCCAGATATATGTGATGTCATATGGTATTTGTCTTTCTCTTTCTGACTGACTTCCCTCAGTATGAGAGTCTCTAGTTCCAACCATGTTGCTGCAAAGGGCATTATTTTGTTCTTTTTTTCGGCTGAGTAGTATTCCATTGTGTACATATACCACACCTTCCTAATCTAAACATCTGTCGATGGACATCTGGGTTGTTTCCAGGTCTTGTCTATTGTGAATAGTGCCGCAATGAACATGCTCTTTAACTCCAATCTATTTTGACCAGCATCACTGTGCTAAAACCACACACCTCAGGAGTTCCCACTGTGGCTCAGTGGTAATGAACACAACTAGTATCTATGGGGATTTGGGTTCGATCCCTGGCCTCACTCAGTGGGTTAAGGATCCAGCGTTGCTGTGAGCTTCAGTGTAGGTCACAGACACGGCTCAGATCTGGCATTGCTGGGGCTACAGTGCAGACCGGCAGCTACAGCTCCAACTGGACCCCTAGCCCAGCAAATTCCATAAGCCACCAGTGCAGCCCTCCAAAAAATAACATAAAAAAACCCACACACCTATCTCCCTTCCTCTGCTCCTCAAAGGTACCCCCCCCTTCAGGAATTTGGTGTGAATCTTTCTGACCCATTTTAAAAATACTTCTGTAATGTTTATAGGTAATCATGAAAATACAGTGTTTGGGGGCTTTGCTTTTACACATTTAGTATCTCACTCTGCACATTACTTTGAAATTTCATTTTTAGAAACTCAACATTAAGCTTCTGGGCTCTCCCCAAAGTCTTGCATTTTACATTCATCCATTCTCCCTCTGATGGACATTTAAGCTGTTCCCAATATTCTGCGACTAAAAGCAGAGGCTGCAACGAACATCCTCCTTGTACATACGTTCAGACCTTTGGGGGGACGTGCCCAACAGTGACCTGCAATTTCCCATGGTACAGACAGTTACAATTCTACTAGATAGTTCCAGATTGCTCCTGGCAAGGACTGTGCCAAAGCCACTTCCACCCAGTGTACGTGACCATGCCCTTCCCCCTAAATCCCTGCCAATCCTTAATATTATGTCAGACTTTTACATTTTTGCCAACTTGGTGGGAGTAAAATATTTCATCTGATGACTGCTGAAGTCCAACAGCATTTTCATATGCTAGCCAGTTTCTTCTTTGAGCTGCCTGTCATCTCTCTTTTGCCCATTTGTCTATGGGGCTTTAAAAAAAAAGAAAAAAAGCTATTTTTTATGTATTCAGGATGCCAATCCTTTCTTTAATGTCACAATTATATGTTTCTGTGCATATAACCATCTTCCCTCCAACTCTATAACATTAGGTATTAATATTAGGGCATATTTTACAAAAGCAACACAGGTGATTCTCATAGGAAAGCAGACTCAAGGAAGCTTGCTTCTAAAAAAGTTCAGAAAACTAAGCTTAATAGCAATGACAATGATAAAGATTACAGGGAAACAAAATGGTACGAGTATCACCCTGTACTTCCAACCAGCCTTATTTCATATTAGCAGGAAATCACAAATGTAAGAGGCTAATAAAAAAGTCTCACTGTGTATTCATGTTACATTTCTTTAGTTTCTCTTCCAGTTCAGGAATATCTCGGAGATCGGCTCCAATGATGGCATATCTCGTTGAATCCAATGTGTGCCCGTCTGTAAGTGGAAGAAGAGATTACAATTTCATGAAAAATTAAGGGAGAAGAGATGATAATTTCAACAGATGTGGCTTTTTCAAAACTAAAGTGAATCTATTGTTTTGCTCCATTATAAAAATATATGCTCATTATGGGAAAAAAAAAAAAAAAACAGGTAAGAAGAGGGTGAAAATTAAGTAAAAATCACATTTTCCAGGCATAACTGTTAGCATTTTAGTGTATAGCTTTCTAGCTCTTCCTCTGTGGGCACAAGACAGACACATCCTCTCTCTCCAAACACACACAAACACGTTCTATACAGGAAAAAAAAGAAAATGGGGCCACTCGATACTTGTTTTGAGAGCTTTTCCTATTTAACAACAGGTGTCAGGGACATCACTCTCTGGGATGACCTCACAGTGCTCCAAGGAGTGGATAAAACACCTTGGACAACTGCTCACTGTTAGACATGCAGCATTTCAAGGTCACTCCATCTCAGGCGCTGCAAGGAACATCCTTCTACATACACCATGGAGTATCCACTTGGGCTAGGTTACAGTGAGTGGAATTCCAAGGTCAAAGAGGAAGCCTATTTAAACATGGCTGGCTGCTCTGTAAAGGTCTTGCCAGTTTGTGAGGTACTATGTTTAGAAGAAAATAGTTCATTTTTGCCAAGAGGGTGGGGGCTGGAAGAGGGATAAACTAGAAGTTTGGGATTTGTAGATGCAAACTCTTATCTACACAGTGGATAAACATCAAGGTCCTACTGTAGAGCACAGGGAACTATATCCAATATCCTGTGATAAACTATAAGGGAAAAGAGTATGAAAAAGAATATATAGGAGTTCCCGTCGTGGCGCAGTGGTTAACGAATCCGACTAGGAACCATGAAGTTGCAGGTTCAGTCCCTGACCTTGCTCAGTGGGTTAAGGATCCGGCATTGCCATGAGCTGTGGTGCAGGTCGCAGACGCGGCTCGGATCCCGAGTTGCTATGGCTCTGGTGTAGGCTGGTAGCTACAGCTCCTATTCGACCCCTAGCCTGGGAACCTCCATATGCCATGAGAGTGGCCCTAGAAAATGCAAAAAGCCAAAAAAAAAAAAAAAAAAAAAAAAGAATATATATCTGTTTATATATACATATATAATAACTGAATTACCTTGCTGTACAGCAAAAAAACACTGTAAATCGACTATACTTCAATAAAATAAATTTTAAAAATGTTTACGTACTAAAGTATTCACAAATAAAGTAACATTTGCTTTCAAATATTCCAACAGAGGAGTTCCCACTGTGGCTCAACAGTTTATGAACCCGACTAGTATCCATGAAAACGCAGGGTCAATCCCTGGCCTTGCTCATTGGGTTAAGGATCCAGCACTGCTGAATGCTGCAGTGTAGGTTGCAGATGTGGCTCGGATTTAGTGTTGGTCTGGCTGTGGCATAGCTCCGACTTGAGCTCCAGCCCAGGAACTTCCATATGTCACAGGTGTGTGGCCATAAAAGGAAAAAAAAATTCATAATCTATACTTCATTGAGCTAATAATTCCTGCAAATATGCCCATATACACATGTTTTCTACAAATTGTTGAAGACAGAAACAAAAAAAGGCAGCAATCTAAAGGACCATCAGTACGGAGTAGATTGAATAAAATGGAATTTCCATGCAACAAAGTACTATAAAGCAATCAGAAATAATGAAGTAGACTTATATATACTGACGAGAAATGATAACCATGATTTGCTAGGACATGAAAAGGGCCAGTCACAAATAACATGTATAAATTATTCACATTAAAATTATATATAAAGCTATATTTATACATAGAAGTACAGATTTATCCATTCAACAAATACATGTTAAACTACAACATATATTTATTCAAGGTGTACATGCGTTCATTCGACGAAAATTTATTAAAACTCTTATGCGCCAGGCACTGGATTATATTCATATGTGTACTATGTGATACTTACCTTTCCCTGCGTATGCTGTTCATCTGCAGTGGAAAATACTCTGAATACTGGTTTTCTTGGGTTGGAGGGGATTATGGAAGGTCTTTACTTTCTCCTTCGTATACTTCTACATCACTGATGGATCAAAGTCCTAGTAAAGTACTGGCTTGTTCTTTATAGATAATCATTCTGACACAAGTGTTAACCAAATATACAGAAAATTATGGTAGCAAAACTGTGGAGAAAGCAAATAGGCCAGCAAAGGGCAAAGACTGAACGGCTTCTAGCTACAGTCTGTATGAGAGAGTCAAAGGAAGGGGAAGATATTATTTTCTGTGGACTTTCTTGGGAATCTGATCACTAGGAGGATGACTGAAGTCCTGTGGTTGTGCAAGAGAGGAGGCTTCTCTAACCTCCTATGATGTTTGCTGTGTTAGCTGCATTGACTATTCACGAAGGCCATCCTCTCGGAGCACATTTTCTTTCTTTTTTTTTCTTTTCTGGCCACCCTGCAGCAGACGGGGTTCCCAGGCCAAGGATCAGATCCGAGCCTTGGTTGTGACCTACGCTGCAGCTGCACCACCACCAGATCCTTAACCCACTGTGCCAGGCCAGGAACCAAACCTGCGTCTCAGAGGTACAGAGACACCGCTGCCAATCCCACTGTGCCATAAGGAGAGCTCTGAGCAGGTTTTCTAACCTGAATTACTAATTAAGGCCCTTGAACTTCTCCAACAGAGACTGAAAACAATGGAAGATTCTGGAAGAGTTTTACCATAATTTGAAAGGCTAAGAAATGAGGAAAGTGTTGTAAAAACACTCACAACCAAAATTTGAGGGGAAAACTGCAGGGACCAGGGAGGTGACATAAACCAGGAAACAGGTCGGGTTTAAGTCCAAAGTGAGTGGCAGGGACAGAACTGGAGAAGGCACAACCCCTTCAAACGAGGCAGCCACTGCTGGATTAAGGTAGTGTAGGAGCTAGAGCTGAGATTTCCAAACAAAATTGGAAAATTAAGAATTTCAGGAGTTCCCGTCGTGGCGCAGTGGTTAACGAATCCGACTAGGAACCATGAGGTCGCGGGTTCGGTCCCTGCCCTTGCTCAGTGGGTTAACGATCCGGCGTTGCCGTGAGCTGTGGTGTAGGTCGCAGACGCGGCTCGGATCCCGCGTTGCTGTGGCTCTAGCGTAGGCCGGTGGCTACAGCTCCGATTCAACCCCTAGCCTGGGAACCTCCATATGCCGTGGAAGCGGCCCAAGAGATAGCAACAATAACAACAACAACAACAACAACAACAAAAAGACAAAAGACAAAAAAATAAAAAAAAATAAAAAAATAAAAAAATAAATAAAAAAAAAAGAATTTCATCTGTGCAACCAGAGATTATCCTACTAAGTGAAGTATCCTACTAAGGTTAGAAAGAGAAGGACAAATACCATATGATATCACTTACATGTGGAATCTAAAATAGGGCAAAAATGAACCTATCTACAGAGCAGAAACAGACTCATGGACATAGGGATCAGACTTTGGGTTGCCGAGGGGGAGGGGGAGGGAGTAGGATGGACTGGGAGTTTGGGGTCAGTAGATGTTTCCATTTAGAATGGATAGACAGGAGTTCCCCTTGTGGCTCAGCGGAAACAAAGCCAACCAGGAACCATGAGGTTGTGGGTTGATCCCTGGCCTTGCTCAGTGGGTTAAGGATCCAGCATTACTGCAAGCTGTGGTATAGGTCGAAGATGTGGCTTGGATCTGGCATTGCTGTGGCTGTGGCATAGGCTGGCAGCTACAGCTCCAATTCAACCCTTAGCCTGGGAACCTCATATGTCATGGATGTGGCCCTAAAATGACCAAAAAAAAAAAAAAAAAAAAAAAAGTGTATATGTATGTATATATATATATATATGAATGACTGAGTGACTTTGCTAAAATTGAAGGAACAGTATAAATCAACTATATCTTAATAGAAAATTTTAAAAAATGAGTTCCCGAGAGTTCCCTTCATGGCTCAGTGATTAACAAGCCCGACTAGGATCCATGAGGATGTGGGTTTGATCCCTGGCCTCACTTAGTGGGTTAAAGATCTGATGTTGTCACGAGCTGTGGTGTAAGTAGAAGATTCGGTTTGGATCCTGAGTTCCTGTGGCTGTGGGTAGGCTGGCAGCTACAGCTCCGATTCGACCCCTAGCCTGGGAACCTTCATATGCCGAAGGTGTAGCCCTGAAAAGTAATAAAAAAAAAAAAAAAACAGAAAACAAAGAACAAAAAACAAAGAGTTCCCATTGTGGCTCAGCGGAAATGAACCCAAGTAGTATCCGTGAGGATGTGGGTTGGAGCCCTGGCCTCACTGAGTGGGTTAAGGATCTGGCTTTGCTATGAGCTGTGGTGTAGGTCAGACTTGGCTCAGGCCAGGAAATTCCATATGCTGCATCGGCAGCCATTAGAAAAAAAAAAAGAGAGAAATGTTTGTGTAGGCAGCGGCATAAACAAATGAAGTTTTTGGTATAAAAGTCTCATTTACATTTTAAAAAATAAATCTTGGAGTTCCCATTGTGGCGCAGCAGAAACGAATCCGACTAGGAATCATGAGGTTGCAGGTTTGATCCCTGGCCTTGTTCAATGGGTTAGGGATCCGATGTTGCCGTGAGCTGTGGTGTAGGTCGCAGACACGGTTTGGATCTGGCATTGCTGTGGCTCTGGCATAGACTGGCAGCTACAGTTCCAATTCAACCCCTAGCCTGGGAACCTCTATGTGCCGTGGGTGCAGCCCTAAAAAAAGGACAAAAAAAAGAATAAAAAATAAATCTTGTATTTACAGTTAAAAAAAAGAATGTACATACACATGTATGACTCAGTCACTTTGCTATACAGCAATTGGCACAACACTGAAAATCAACTATACATTAATTAAAAAAAAAAAAGACTTAAAAAAAAACCCTACTTTTGAAATTTGGCAACTAACTTAAATTCTTTTTTTTTTTTTTTTTTTTAGGGCCACACCCACAGCACATGGAAGTTC
The DNA here is from genome assembly GCF_054392235.1 of Sus scrofa. NCBI lineage: Eukaryota > Metazoa > Chordata > Mammalia > Artiodactyla > Suidae > Sus > Sus scrofa. The sequence continues at coordinate 21,445,886 of NC_139385.1, forward strand.
CCAGGCTAGGGGTTGAATCAGAGCTGCAGCTGCCAGCCTACACCACAACCACAGCAATACCAGATCTCAGCCACATGTACGACCTAAACCACCGCTCATGGCAACCCACTGAGTGAGGCTAGGGATCAATCCCATATCCTCATGGATACTAGTCAGGTTCCTTACCCTTGAGCCACAATAGGAACTCCCAACTTAAATTCTATTTTAAAAGTTTTAGGATTGGAGTTCCCACTGTGGAGCAGTGGGTTAATGATCCAGCCTGTCTCTGAGGAGGGATCAGCTTGATTCCCAATCCACCACAGTGGATTAAGGATCTGGTGTTGCTGCAGCTGTGGCATAGGTCCCAGCTGCAGCTTGTATTTGATCCATATGCTGCAAGTGTGGCCAAAAAAGAAGAAGAAGAAAAAAAAAAAAGATTTAGGATTGTGTATGGGCATCTAAGAAGAATCACACCAAAAACTGTTTAAAAATCTTTCATAGTAACTGCAGTGGATGTGAAAAATGCATCAGCAGAAGAACATGTGTATTCATGCACGCACACACACAGCATCTTTAAAAAGAAGAGGGGAAAAAGAGCAAAAATTGTTACATAGCCCATGTTGTATACTGAGGTTAAGGATACTTGCCCATTTGAAGTGTGTCCTCTGAATGTAAGTCTAAAATGGGTTTTGAAAGAAGAGGTTTCAATCTACGGGAAGATGAGAAAAAGAAGAAAGATGAGTCAAGTTAACGCCCTTACTGCAAAAATGCAAACACCCACCTCAGACACGGTAAGTAGATATCACTACTGTTCCAAGAACCATCCACTCTGCAGGGGCTTCTGTTTAATTATATTTGACCCTGGGCACATGCAGTAAAATCCAGGGGATACACATCTCGGGTTAGGTCAGCGAAGCTTTACCCTGAGAATCTGATATCAGATTACCAAGGAGATCATGAAATACTTAATTAGAAATAGCTACAGACAGGCCGGAAGAATTTTCCAAACGTCCTAGTGGTTTTCAAGCCATCGCTAGTGCCCTGCCCTCTTCTCAAACAAAACTTTTAAGACGTCTTACAAATAAACTGATTCTTACTAGACACCTAAAGTTTTGAAACACTTTTGTGATAAGTTCCCTAATAAGAATATGCAAAAAATCAGAAGTTGGCCAGCCAAGTTCAATATTCCAACAACTGTACACAAAGGCCAACGCATTATTCACCCCAGAAAACCAGCCCTGACCTTAAATGCAGAGCCTACTTGCTCTGCTTTCTCTCAGAGTTCAGACAAGTTGAGTCACACACTGTAGTTCACGGAGCATCAGAGTTACCATCTAGCATCCACAAAGCATATCTGGTAAATGATACGATTTTATATTTGGAAAGGGTAAAAAGCTTACTGTCACAGGGCAAACTGGAAAAAAAAAAAAAACAAAGCTTGAAAATCATCTCCAGTGTGTGAGAATCAGACATCTCTAAAGAGCAAGCTGAAGCTTAATGTTTATTAAAAACTCTGTGAAATATGAGAATTAGAATTTTACTGAGATGACTAATATAAAAAAGGGGGGAGTGACCGTAGGTTAAATTTTGGGGAAACCAGAGCTCCCCATTGGGGCTCAGCAGGTTAAGAACCCGACACTGTGTCCGTGAGGATGTGGGTTCTAGTCCTGGCCTTGCTCAGTAGGTTGAGGATCCAACGTTGCTGTTGCTGCAAGCTGAGGTGCACTTTGCAGATACAGCTTGGATCCCACATTGCTATGGCTGTGGTGTAGGCCTTAGCTGCAGCTCCTTTTCGACCTGTAGCCCAGGAACTTCCATGTGCTGCAAGGGTAGCTGTATAAAAAAAAAAAAAAAAGAAAGAAAGAAAGAAAGAAAGAAAAAAAAACCATTGGGAAACCTTAACCTTGGTCTGAAGGTCAGTGTTTAATTCTCTCCTCCACCCCCTTTCTAGCCAGGTGACCGGAGGCAAATTCACTGCACTTCTTTGAGCCTCAGTTTTCTCACTGTAAAAGGGGCTAATGACAGCACTTACTCCACGAGTGGGCTCTGAGGACTGAGTGAGACAATGCAAATGAGGCACGTACCACGGGACTCGGCAAAGGAAAGCTCTGGGCAAAGAGCAGCAACCTCACCACTTAGAGCTTGGCAAATTCCTTGAAGACTAGACTCAGAATGCAACCCCCCCCCAATATCTCAGATATGATCACTGATTCACCTCAGCCCCCCACGGATTCATTCAAAAATATTTACAACACATCTAGTCTGACCCAGCCACCTTTCTGTGCCCTGGAGGTGAAGACGTAAGCCAAATACACATAAAAATTCAGATCACTAAACTACGATAGGTCATTTGTTTCAATGATAGAGAAATTACATTCTTGGACAGAAAGGTCCCAGGAGAGGGTCTATTTCATTTTGAAGACTGCAGGACACACTGCAATGAGGGTCCAGGGCCAGGGAGAGAGGGAGGAGGCCAGGAAAGGAAGGCAGTGCCTACACCAGGTCTCCTGCATTCACCCTACCAGGAGCTGATTCTTTTTTCTTTTTTTGGGTTTTTAGGCCACACTCGAGGCATTCCCAGGCTAGGGTCCAACTGGAGCTACAGCTGCTGGCCTACACCACAGTCACAGCAACGCCAGATCCAAGCCACGTCTGCAACTCCACAGCTCACAGATCCTTAACCCACTGAGTGAGGCCAGGGATCAAACCCGAAACCTCATGGTTCCTAGTAGGATTTGTATCCGCTGCATCATGACGAGAACTCCCAGGAGCTGGTTCTGATTTCACTGGGCTCTGGCTTCCGGCCAAAGCCACACTTACTTGATGCTATGCAGCTTTCTCGTGACGATCATTGGAAAGTCTATTTCAAAATATTTACTTGGTAGAAGATCTTCATCCTGAAAAAAACACACACAGAAATCCTTATACAGTTATTTAAACTCACACCTCTAGCGATCATCTTCATGGACCAAGTACTAGACCCCTGAGAGCAATGGGGGGACTTAAGGATTTTAAATCAGGGGAATGATAAGGTTAGAAATGTACTTTCCAAATTACTTTGGTCTCAGCATAAACAATGGATGGAGGGGAAAAGGAGGTTATTGCAGTCATCCAGGTAAGAAGCGATGAGGAGCCTGAATCGGGCAAGTGGCCACTGGCAGGGACGAAGGGAGGGGCTGAAAGCTGGTTTGGAAGCAGGACATCACAGGATTTCCCAAAAGGCAGCTTGAGACCTATTAGAGTCAAGACATCAATGTGGGGCATTGTGACCAGCAGGTGGGGATAACAGAGAAACGGCACATATCCAAAAGCATCCCATGGAATGAGGTAAGTATTATTTTGTGATGCACGGATTTCTTTCCAGGATGGTGGAGAACAGAGAGGCGGTAAAGAGCAGGCTCGCTGGGCCTGGGGAGACAGGGTTCAAATCCCAGCTCCACCACTTGTTTGCTGGGAGGCCTTGGGAAAGTCACGAACTCCCTGGGCCAGAGTTTTCTCATTGGAAAAGGAGAGAAACTGATAACACCTCATGGGGTTGTGAGGTATAATGAGGAAATAGGAGAGGGACACGCAGACGAGGGCATCATGTGCGTGCCTCTACCATTTACAGACACAGGTACGTAGACGCAGGTCCTGGCTAGGGACGCACAGTAATTTTCTACTGTGACCTCAGTTAACACAAGTGTGACACTAACACACACCCAATAACACAGACACACACACATGGCACTGCTTCCCCTTCTGCTTTTCCTAGCTTGGTCGTTGGCCACACCCACATCTAGAACCCTGCTGGTCATGACAGAACTCTCCCGTCTCCTCCCTGTCCAATCAGTCACTCAGCCCTGAATGTATGCAAATGTCAGATCCCTGTGTAATACACCTGAAACTAACACAATACGTCCCATCATAGGCTATGGCTTCTCTGTGGAAGCTAAAAACACAAAAGATACAAATGGCCTTAAATATAAGACAGGAATAGACCCACAGAGCAGAAACACCTATGGTTACCAAGGGGGAAAAGGGATGGCGAGCGACAAATCAGGAGTTTGGGATAAACAGATACACTCCAATACCTGTAAAACAGATAACCAACACGGACCTCCTCTATAGCACAGGGAACTATACTGAATATTTTGGAATAAGCTATAAGGGAAAAAAAATCTTAAAAAAAAATATATATATATATGCACACACAAATAACTGTCTTATACATCTGAAACTAACACAACGTTGTAAATCAATTCTATTCAAATATAAAATTATGTAGAAAAAATAAAAATAAAATTACATATGATATACACTGCAATTTTCAAAAAACTGCTCAGCCCCACTGCCTATTCCCAAACTTATCCTCTCCTCCTCAGCCCCCTCACCAGCTGTGGAAACTGAAACACCAGCCCTTTCTGCCTGCAGCAACTCCTCACACCTCTAACACTTAGCAAGGAACCACGTGCTCCACAACCTGGCCAAGAGAAGAAATTCTGTAACACCTTTCAAGAGCTTTCACTCACAAGGGATGGAGCCTTAAGAAGAGTCTCAAACTCCAGGAGACCCTGAGGACCCCAAGAAGGACAGCACAGCATCCTACATCCCGCACAGGATGCCTGACGGTTTGAGGGCCCTGCCCGGCACGCGCACACTTGCTCCTCATCAGAGCTCTGAGGGGGGGATCCCTGCAGAAGGAAGCCTCCAAAAGGCACCCCTGGAGCTGCTCAGACGCAGACGTCCTCTTTGTCAGCCTTGAGAAAGGGGCAAAAAGGCTGTGGCAAGGGATGCCTCAACACCGGATTCAGTGATTCTCTCCGGCTCCTCTGACTCTCCCCTCTGAGGAGCTGGCAGGGCACCTGAGGCAGGGAAGGCAGCCAAGGCTGAGCCCAGCCACCAGGGGGCGGCCAGGAACAGCCACCAGGAAGGGTGGCCCTGAGACAAAGACCCAAGGTGGTCACCCGCTTCACACGCCCCCAAACAGAGACTGCGTCCCCTGGGCTCTGGATCCTTTGGCTGCACAAATGGCTGCACAGAAATGTTCTTCAAGGGACACGAGAACCGAGGCCCCTTAAAGGGTTTCACTCACCCTTTATTCTTTGCCCCATTCTTGCTGCTGCCTGGAGATGGGGGTCTTGGACTGGCAGTCTTGGGCTCCTGGTCAACATTTTTTTTTGTTGTTTGTTTTTTTGTTTTTATGGGGCCGCACCCACAGCATATGGAGGCTCCCAGGCTAGGGGTCTAATCGGAGCTGTTGCTGCCAGCCTGTGCCAGAGCCACAGCAACGCCAGATCCTTAACCCACTGAAGGAGGCCAGGGATCAAATCCACAACCTCATGGTTCCTAGTTGGATTCATTTCCGCTGCGCCACAATGGGAACTCCAGTCTTGGACCCCTGGGATCTGATGGAACAAGCTCTCAAGGCCGTGGTCCCTGAAAACCTGTGACTCTTGGCTAAGCCTCTCCAGGTGCAGCTGGGGGGCCACCCCAGGGAGAAGAAGTGTGAGGCAACTGGACCGATGGACAGGACTTCCCTGCCCTTTTACAGAGATATAAAGCTCTAAGACAGGGCTTAGCAAACTTCTGGAAAGAACTAGAAAGCATTTCAGCTGTGTAGGCTGGGGGGGTCTCTGTCGAAGCTACTCAGCCCTGCAGTCCGAGTGCTAAAGCAGCCACAGATAAGGAGTATGTAAATGGGAGTAGCCACATTCCAATAAAACTTGATTTACAAAAATACATGGAAGGCTGGATTTGGACTGTGCTGCCTCTCCTCTAAAAGAGCAAGCCAGGAGTTCCTGTCGTGGCACAGTGGTTGACGAATCTGACTAGGAACCATGAGGTTGCAGGTTCGATCCCTGGCCTAGCTCCGTTGGTTAAGGATCCGGCATTGCCGTGAGCTATGGTGTAGGTCGCAGACTTGGCTTGGATCCTGCACTGCTGTGGCTCTGGCGTAGGCCGGCAGCTGCAGCTCCAATTAGACCCCTAGTCTGGGAACCTCCATATGCCACGGGAGCGGCCATAGAAAAGGCAAAAAGACAAAAATAAAGAAAGAAAGAAAAATAAAAGAGCAAGCCAGCATAATATTTAAAAAAAGAGACAACAAGGGAGAGATGGGGGAGAAACTTTAAATTAAAAAAAAAAAGCCAAACCTCAAGATTTCCCTTGGTGGCTCACTGGTGAACAAACCCAACCAGGAACCATGAGGACGTAGGTTCCATCCCTAGCCTCCCTCAGTGGGTTAAGGATCTGGAGTTGCCATGAGCTATGGTGGAGGTCACAGAAGTGGCTTGGATCCCGCACTGCTGTGGCTGTGGTATAGAACGGCAGCTGTAGCTCTGATTCAAACCTTAGCCTTGGAACTTCCATATGCTGTGGATAGCGTCCTAAAACAACACAAAAAAACACATCTCAGATTAAAATAATTATCAAACAAAAGAAAAGACTTCCACAAAGGACTCTGAGGCCCTAAGCTATTCCCCTTGTCTCTGACAACCTTTTTCTTGGAAGGGGCACCTTGCCCCAATGTACCTTGCTCGGAAATTAAAGGCTCACGCTTAGAGTTATTAACCCACCTCCAAGATGGGGGTAGGAAAGCAAACCACATGAACACATCCATAGGGTGTCAGCCATAGGCAGGATCTCTCCAGCAGCCCCTCTTAACACCAGCAGTGCACACACTCTTACACCGCATTCTGTTCCAGATGCTTCCACCACACCAGGGGCACGACGTAGAGACACAGCTGAGACACAGAAAAGAAAACCCCACCCCACCCCACCCCACCCCCAACAACCCCAGGGCTGAGGGCACAGGAAAAAGAAGGGAATCCGCAGTTTGATGGGCAGAGGGCAGCGTTTGCTTCACGTCCCAGTACCGCGGGCTGTCTAATTTGGGGGAAGTCACAAACCTTCAAAGCCCCACTTCCCGCACATGTCTGAGTGCCTGGCCGCTGCCCCCCCTCCGCACCACAACAGCTCTTGGGTTACTTCATGAGGTCCTCTGTGTAAAAGCACTTCCTACGTGCTAGTTATCTTCTCCAGAAGGAAGACTGCAGAGGCAAACTGTAAACACTAGGGCCACGTCGAGGCTACGGATTCTCAAGGAAGGAAAAGGTTGGGAGCGCTGATGACCAAAGACCTTCCTATCCAGTGAGCTCCTGAGGGACAAAATAGATACTGTGGGTCAGGTCACGCCCACATGCCTCTCCACTCTACAGTTTCTCTTGGTCTAAGTCTGCAAGAAATCTGGAGAAGTGCATGTGGCTGTTACTGTTATGTCACAGACCTGACAGAACCAAGAAAAATCTGTGTGTACACACACACACAGACACACAGACACACACACACAAAGGAAGGAAGGAGGAAAGAGAGAGAAAGAAAGAAAATGCAATTAGTGACATATCTACAGGGAAAAGGTTTGGTGATACAATTCCAGCCCAGGAATCAAACACCAGAACCTTATCCTGGTTCTGCCACTAACCGGCCCCAGGGTTGCTTTCCTGGGAGTGTCATTACACCTGCCCTTCAACCCTAATGGTGCAGTGGAGGAAACAAATTGCCAAATGACTCCAAAGGGGCTCTGCATCGTGAAATCACTACCCAGCCCTGCAAGGCGCCAAATGTTAGGGAAGACCGTTAGGATGACCAAAGACCTTACATTACTGTCCAAAGGACAAACGCACATTCCTGGTCTCAGCAGTTCCTTCCACTGGCACAGAATTTTTTCTCTTGATGTAGTGCCCCAGACACCGAGGGAAATGTACCCAAAGATGTGTATCATAACCCCGTTTAACAGGGCGGCTCAAGAGCAAAAGGTGAGAACCAACCCACATGTCTCCACTAGGGCCCTGCTGGGATCCAGTACCGAGCTGATGGGTGGTGTTGGGGGTGGGGAACCTCAAATAGGGTGGAGACAGGGTGACACTGCATCCTTTTGGTATATACATTTCAATATATATACATATTTTTCAAGTTTCCTAACCAGGTAATTTCGCAAAATGAAGTTTAATCCCCTGGAGAGAGAAGAGGGGACATTTTCATGTACCTTTAACCTCCAGAAGGTGGTATCCATCCCAGCCCCAAGGTTTAGAATTTGACAGTTGCATCCTGTCTTCCGTAGAAACGCCTTGATAAGCTGACTGACGCCGTGGACACGAGCAAAATATCCTAGAGACAGACAGAGAAGCAAACGATCACTCGGTGACCCAGGAAGTAATCCCTGCAGAGCCCACTGTGCTGGGAGAGCCAGACACACTCTATCCTTCTTCAGGGTCAGCATTTATCTGGAGACTTTCTGGGAGAAATGATGTTCAAATCTCCTTCCTTTCTCACTAAAAAAAAAAAAAAAAAAAAAACAGGAGTTCCATCGTGGCGCAGTGGTTGGCGAATCCAACTGGGAACCATGAGGTTGTGGGTTCAATACCTGGCCTCGCTAAGTGGGACAAGGATCCCGTGAGCTGTGGTGTGGGTCGCAGATGCAACTCGGATCTGGCACTGCTGTGGCTCTGGCGTAGGCCGGCGGCTGTGGCTCCGATTGGGCCCCTGGCCTGGGAACTTCCACGTGCTGCGGGTGCAGACATACAAAAGGCAAAACAACAACAACAACAACAAAGAACAAAAAAAACTACTGGAACCAAAACAAGTATGAGCTCCTTAAGGGTGCAATTAACCAGCTTAAGAAAAATAAGATGGCCTATATTGTCACTTAGGAAAAATGTTTTCTGTCAAAACATCTGATCTAAACGGTCCTTTTGGAAATATGCTTTTTCTGGCTCTAGTGAAAGGGACTCAGTCCTGTGATAAAAATCAAATTTGTGAGAGCACATGGAAGATAATGTTTTGGGGTCAGGAAATTGGGCAGATGGATGTCAGAGCACAGAAAGCCACACTTCTTATCGCGGTCCCCTCGCCCTCGCCCTGTCTGGCTTAGCGCCTCTGTGTGGATAACCCGGCATCACAGGCGGGAGGGGGGACACAAGCCAGTGGCGGCCTAATGACTGGCCTTGTTCAGCTCTGGGGCAGGGGCAGCTGGGACAGAGGAGCTGGGAAACACCAAAGGGGGACAGGAAGACGGACTTCTGTCTGTTCGGAAGGCCTGCTGCTCAACTGTCACCACTTCAAGAATAAAACTTGACAGCAGCATTTGGAAACTTGTACTGCAGTTTGACAGAGGAATTTTACATCTGCTGAAGCTACTAATAAGTGAGGCTTCTATTCCGCATGTCTTTTCACGACATTTTGCTAGCAAGTCTTTGTTTCTTCTTTTTTCTTTCTGCAGCTGCATCTCGAAGTTCCCAGGCTAGGGATCAGATCAGAGATGAAGCTGCCAACCTATCCCACAGCCACCGCCACACTGCAACCCTGACACATGTGGGACCTACACTCCAGCTTTGGCCAATACCCGAGCCATAACCCACTGACTGAGGCCAGGGACTGAACCCACATCCTCCTAGAGTCTACTGCAGGTCCTTAATCCACTGAGCCACAACGGGAACCCTGCAAAGCATCTCTCACTGTATTTTACAGAACCTCATCCACAATGGATTCCCTCTGGGGACAGGAATACGTCCTCAGGGAAGATGTTTGGGAAGCCCTCTCCTGCTGGGCTGCAGGGCCCCAATCTCCAGATGCAAACCCAGGAGAGGAAGAAGGAAGGGGGCACTCAGCCAGCCACTGGCCATGGAGGGTCCCTGCCTCTGGACCACTCATGAGCGAATCTGCCTCTAGAGCCCAGGCGGGAGGATGCAGGCCTCATAGCCAGGGCTTGCCCAACCTAACTGATGCCGGGATTCACCCGAACCTCAAAGTAAATACCACATCCTTCTTCTCAGGAGTCACCATTTAGAAGTTTCTCTGCATTCCGTACACCACTGACCTACAGGACCCATCATGAAGGCCAAGCGACCCTGCACACCCAGGAACTACAGTCCTGGGTCAGTTTCTCAACCCGGCTGAAACGAAGTCACACTCCGGTCTCAAATCCTTCCATTTCACTGATGGAAATTACTTGCCGAGGACTTCCTGTTGCGGCTCAGCAGGTTAAGAACCTGACTAGGATCCATGAGGATGCGGACTGGATTCCTGGCCTCACTCAGTGGGCTAAGGATCTGGCACTGCTGAGAGCTGCGGGGTACACTGCAGACAAGGCTCGGATCTGGCACTGCTATGGCTGTGGTGTAGACTGGCAGCTGCAGCTCTGATTTGACCCCTAGCCAGGAACACCCATATGCCAGGTGTGGCCCTAGAAAAGGAAAAAGAAAGCTATTACTTGCAGAACCTGAGAGTGCTATGAACATTTTAACAAGGTGGCAACAACAACAACAATAATCCCTTATGTGGACAGTTCAGAGTAAAAGACAGATCAATGCCTTCTAAGCATATAAAACTCATTTTCAACCGCACCCCAAGAGGAATAGAAAATAAAAAGAGTGTACATTTATCATGTATCAGATGAACAAATATTACGTTTCCTAAGAAAGGAGTTCCCGGGCGGCCTAACATTTATGGATCCATTGCTGTCATTGCTGTGGTGCAGGTTCAATACCTGACCCAAGAACTTCCATGTGCTGATGGTATGGCCAAAAAATACAATTTCCTAAGACACCATGCTGGTGAGGAAGTTGCAAAGTGTGCACAAAAGCACCCTCTTTTCCAGAACGAATCCCTAGGAGCTCCCTGGTGGCTCAACAGGTTAAGGATCTGGCATTATCACTGCTGTGGCTCAGGTCACTGCTGTGGTAAAGGTTTGATGCCCAGCGGACATGCTGAGGGTGCAGTCAATTAAACAACAACAACAATAAAAACCCTAATCCCTAAAACCTCAGACCTCTCAGCTGACGAGCAGATGCTGGGGAGGGAGAGGGTCACTTGCCTCTGTTAATTTCGGGGGCCTTCCTCTCTTTAGACAGTCTCACCAAATGCGGGATGTAAGGGTCCTGCCAGTAGCCAATGCTCACCGCAAATCTGGAAACAATGGAAAAAGAAGCAGGTGAGGAGAGAAGGTCAGGCCAGGTTCCACGGCCAAGTTCCCAGGACCCAAGTAAAAGAGCCACAAGAAACAATGTATTGACCTCAAAGGCCAAGTCCCACCTAGGGCCCCAGCACCAGCATAAACAGGCTTCTCCATCCACCTTTCCACTCCCAGACGCTGCCCCTCACAGTGCCCACCGTGCTCGTTTCTTCCCTCAGACCACACATTCCATTCCCAGGACCCTGAACATCAAGTAACCCCACGTCCTACACCATTCAGAAGACCTGCAACCATGTATTCACTCAGCAAACGCACTGGCCAGAGCTGATCAGAGCCATTTCATCCACCAAGAGTGCGGTTTCCAGGGGAAGGGAGATCCCAAAAGAGTGGGCCAACATCACTAGTAACTCCCAAGGAATTTCTCCGGATTCGTACACACCTGTCATTTCCTGTCCCTTAAGCAGGTCAAAGGAGAGAAACCAGGAACACTTACGCAAAGCAGCTACAACTTGGGAAATGCGAAGGAAGCCCAAACTCTTTCTATCCTCATCTACCCTACACCAGGATTTAAAGCGAGACTGTTCCAACCTGGGGAGCCGAGGCCCAGCGGACCCCTGAAAGTCTCCTGCCACCATGAGTGGAACCAGCCTGAGGACAAATGACAAGTCATAGAAGGAACCTGGATCCCTAAGGCTTCGTCATGCCCCATGGCCTGGAGCCTTCTCTACGTCCCTAGGAATACGAGCACGTTGACGGTGAGACAAACAGGTCTTTACAACTTAAGCCAAATCAAGCTGGGCTTCTGCTACTTGCAGCTTAAAGCATCCTAAGTGATAGCCTAATAACACAACCACTTCCACGTTGCTTGCTAAGTAAGTCCAAACTTAAGATGTGGGGCAGGAGGGGGGCATATGCTGGATGTCACCCATTAGGTTGTCAGCTCCTCCATGCACACATCACATCCTTCCTTTTCTTCACATCCAGCAACAAGGCTTCCTGCTGCCTGGACTGCAAGAGGTGCTCAATTTGGTACAAACACAACAACCCCTCCCCACTCCAGCCTCTCCCATCCATGTTTGCACATCCATACACACCCAGGAGGAAGCAGGCATGTGCAGCTGCTCAAGGCAGCAACTTGACACAGCCACACACAAAGGACTCACTAAAGCACACAATTCACCACAAGCCCAGGCTGTCCAAGGAGAACAGAGCACACCTGGCTCCCTGGTCTGAAACCGCGCTTTTCAAACAAGGAGCTGGGACTCATTCGTATCCTAAAATCCCGGTAGCTTAACTGGACCTTTACAATTACTACAAGCAGTGTAACTTCCCCACATTCCCTCTTCTTTTGAAGGTATTTGATTTGGCTAGTCCAGATTCTTTGCATTTCCACACACATTTAGATTCGATTTGCTAATTTCTTACAGAAAAAGAAAAGACAGCTAGAGTTTTGAGTGGGACTTAAACAGCTAGTCTTCTGTAATGCTATACTGTAAATGATATTTCAAGTTCTCATTTTCCTGTGCATACACATCTATTCACAACACAGGTGTCTGACAAAAGAGTCCTAGCCAGAATGTATCATGACCTCTAATAAGGTGAAACCAACGGGATCACCAGTAGCAACAATGGGCAAAGGACTCCAACAGTCCATTCGCAAAAGAAGATGCAGAAATGGCCAATACGCACCTGAGAAGTATGCATTTGTCACCAGGGAAAGGTCATTTAAGACCCAAATGAGATGTAGTTTACATCCACTGACAACAATGAATGTTTAACAAGGATATGGAGCCACTGAAGTTTGGATACATTGCCAGTGGGAAGTGTAAACTGATAGACCACTTTGGAAACTCGTCTGGCAGTTAAATACATACCCACCCTATGACTAAGCAATTCCACTCCTACATATCTATCCAAGAGACATTTCAGACTGCTACAACAATGTTCCCTGCAGCCTGTTCACAATGGCCAAACACTAGATCCAACTCAAAGCTGCACCGCCAGGTGAACTGAACAAATCGTGCCATGTTCACACAACAACACAAAAAGAAGCACATGATTTGACACGGACCCCGATTCTCTCCTGGACCAACCTGTCACCTGCCTCCTCTGAGCTGCTCCTCCACTAGGCCTCGGCCCGGGCTTAGAATATAAAGGCCTGAGCAAACACGAACGCAGTTGAAAACCGCTCAAGGCCACATCACCAGGATGACTCCCGTTCCCCTTAGAGGGCTTGCTTGCTTGCCTGAGAAAACTCCAGGCTGCCAAAAGAACTTACTCTTTGCTCCAGGTGACACCCTGTCCCCCAGTTAGCAAAGCCAGATGCTTTCACGTGGACCAACCCCCTCTTCCCCACGTTCTGTGCTTTTGCTCTGACTCCAAAGAATCCCTGCTTCCCCCTCCTTCCTCCCTCACTCTCCCTTTAAAACACCCTCTCTACAAACTGGAGTTGAGTTGAGTTCATGCTGGATTCTTTTCTGCATTGCAATCGTTATTACTGATTAAAATCTAACCTCACAACTTTAACGCGTATCCAGCTTTGTTCATCTCCGACAACGGGTGTTTTATCTTTGACAACGTGTGAAACAGGGATGAATCCCCAAGAACATGTTGAGTGAAAGAGACACAAAAAGAACGCATGCTGCATGATTCCATTTATCTTATACTCGAGAATGGGCAAATCTATTCAGGGTAGCCAGAATCAGAAAATATTTGCTAAGTAAGGGTAAGGAGACTAACTAGAGCTAAAAACGGAACTTTCTGGGTTTTAGAAATATTTTATGTCCTGTTTTGGGCAGTGATACACAAAAACATTCCACTGTCAACACTCATCAAACCGAACCTTCATGTTCTGTATAAATGATCTCCCCCTCTCTCCCTCACACCTGCCACCTCTCCCTCTCTCTTCTGTCTTAAGAATACCTGAGCGGGAAGTTCCCGTTTTGGCTCAGCCTGTTAAGAACTCGACATCGGGGAGTTCCTGTTGTGGCTCAGTGGTAACAAACCCGACTAGGACCCATGAGGACAGGGGTTCAATCCCTGGCCTCGCTCAGCAGGTGAAGGATGCGGCCTTGCCGTGAGCTGCAGTGTGGGTCACAGACACAACTCAGATCTGGCTTGGCTTTGGCTGTGGCACAGGCTGGCAGCTACAGCTCCCATTCCACCCCTAACCTGGGAAGTTCCACATGCCACAGGTGTGACCCTCAGAAGACCTAAAACGAAAAAAAAGAAAAGGAAAGAGAGCTTGACCTTGTCTCTGTGAGGGTGCCTGTTTGATCCCTGACATTGCTCAGTGAGTTAAGGATCTGGCCTTGCCACAAGCCTTGGCCTAGGAGGCAGATGTGGCTAGGATCCAGTATCGCTATGGGGGTGGCAAAGGCCTCAGGTGCTGCAGCTGATTCCACTCCCAGCCTCGGAACTTCCACATGCCACAGTATGACCTAAAAAAAAAAAAAAAAACCTGAGGAAATTCTAGATGGGGGAAAAAAAGATGAGGACTGTAGCTAATCCTCCCAGGGCCCTTCCCAGCTCCCAGTCCCTCTTCTTCCTAGGAGGACCCCCATTTTGCCTGAGGCATCCATCTGCACTAGGAGGAAGTCTTACCTCCCCACACTGTGCTGCACCCAGGAGTGGGGCCGTGTGTCCTAACTCTGGCTAAAGAGCAGTTAGTTCACAGAGTCTTCAGGGCAGGGCTCCCCAGAAAGCTCCTGCTCTCCTGATGAAAAGGGGCACACTCAGACACACACGCCTCTTGCTACTATCCCTTCCTTTGGAGCGCAGCTGCTCACACGGTGCTCCAGGAAGCACAGACTAAAACAATTCTGACATCCCTGCAACAAATCTGTTTTTAACCTGCAAAGCAAGCTTGAATCCATGCACAACGGAGCAACTTTCTAATCAGAAGTTTTCAGACAGTGGAGTTCCCTGGTGCCACAGCAGGTTAAGGATTCAGCACGGCCACTGCTGTGGCTCCCGTTCCAGCCCTGCACCAGCCACTGGAGCATGCCATGAGTGCGCCCCCAACCAAAAGAGAAAAAAAAAAAAAAACAACAATGTGTGTGACCAGACAAAAAATACTCGGTCTCACTCCTGATTTAGAAAAACAGATCCTCCTCCACCTCACACCAGTCACAACGGCCATCGCCGACTGGGTCATTTTGCTGTACAGCAGAAATTGACCCAACGTTGTAAATCAACTATAACAAGAAAACGTTTTAAAAAAAGAATGGCCATCATGAATAAGTCTCCAAATAACGAATGCTGGGGAATGTGTGGAGAAAAGAGAAGCCTCCCACCCTGTTGGTGGGAATGTAAACTGGGGCAAGCAGTACGGCGGGGCCTCAGAAAACTACATTCAGAACTACCATATGCTCCAGCAATTCCACTCACAAAACCTGCATTCAAAAAGATCCATGCACCCCTATGCTCACTGCAGCCCCATTCCCACCAGCCAACACAGGGAAACCACCCAGAGGTCCACTGACAGATGAATGCATCAAAAAGACATGGCACATAAATACACCATAGAATACTACGTAGCCATAGGAACGAACAAAATAATGCCACCTGCAGGCAACATGGATGCAACCAGGAATTACCATACCAAGTGAAATCAGAAAGAGAAAGACAAATACCACAGACAGCACTTCTAGGTAGAATCTACTATATGGCACAAATGAACCCACCTATAAAACAGACACTTTGTGGTTGCCAAGGGAAGGCGGGAGGGAGCGGGATGGACTGGGAGTTTGGAGGTAGTACATGCACACTCCTACACTTAAAATAGATCAGCAATGTGGTCCTGCTGTGTAACACTGGGAACCCTGTCCAGGCTCTTGGCACAGACCATGATGGAAGATAGGACGAGAAAGGCAACAAACATATGCAGGACTGGGTCACTGGACTGGATGGTAGAAATGGGCACATCGTAAATCAACTATACTTTAAGGAAAACATTATCACCCACCTGCCAGTATTGTCACACACAAAACCAGTACATCCCATCAGAAGAGTTCTAACTTCTGGATTGTAGGAGGGATGATGGAGATGAGGAGGAGGAGGAGAAAGAGGGTAGGGATGATAACAATGACTCATTCTGAACGCCTACTATGTGCCAAGCACTGTGGGAAGGGCTCCACATTTAATCTCACAGCTACCCTCTGAGACAGATAACGGTATTTATCTTGCACAGGAGGGCTCCGTACCAAAGGATGCAGCAAATTCAAGCAGAAATTACAGACCTGGAGTTCCTGTTGTGGCGCAGTGGTTAACGAATCCGACTAGGAACCATGAGGTTGCGGGTTCGGTCCCTGCCCTTGCTCAGTGGGTTAACGATCCGGCGTTGCTGTGAGCTGTGGTGTAGGTTGCAGACGCAGCTCGGATCCCGCGTTGCTGTGGCTCTGGCGTAGGCTGGTGGCTACAGCTCCGATTCGACCCCTAGCCTGGGAACCTCCATATGCCGCGGGTGCGGCCCAAGAAATAGCAAAAACAACAACAACAACAAAGACAAAAAGACCAAAAAAAAAAAAAAAAAAAGAAATTACAGACCTAACTCAGGAGCTAACTGGCTTTTGAAACATGATTTGTAGGGACCTTAGACAGCTGTAACTCAGGGGGGGCAGGAACCACCTGACTCGCAGCTACATCAGTAACTTCAAACAAATAATATTCAGGCTGCAGGGAAATCAAAACTAGCAATAAGAGGAGTTCCCGCTGTGGCGCAATGGGGTCAGGGACACCCCCACAGTTCCAGGAGGCAGGTTTAATCCCCAACCCCACACAGACTGTTAATGGAACTGGCGTTGCCAAAGCTGTGGTCACAACCATCTGATCTGATCCCAGGCTTAGGAACTCCATGGGCCACAGGGTGACCAAAAATAACTCACTGATTAATTATTTTTAAAAAACTAGCAATAAGCATTTATCGAAGGCTTCACTTAGGGCCAGATCCTCTGCTAACCTTTGCATGGATTATCTCACTGGATTCTCACATGCAAAGGGCACGTTACCATTATTATCCCCAGCTTATTTTATTTTATTTCATTTTATTTTGTCCACACCTGTGGCGTGCAGAAATTCCCGGGCTGGGGATCAAACCCAAGCCACGTCCTTAACAGCTGGACCACCACGGAACTCCTCTTAGAGCCATTTTACAGACGAGGAAACAGAGGCAGAAAGAGAATAAAGGGCCTACCATTCTGCAATAAGGAGTCCCTAGTCAACAAGATGACTCTGTGACAAGCCGTAACGGTTTAACATGTTCCCCTGAAGATGCAGAAGAACCACAGAACTTGAACGTCACTGGTCCTGGACACTGTCCACAGTCATTCACCTGACGACTCTCACCATCTCTTTGCCTGGTTTGTTCACATAAGAGAAAACCCGGGGCAAACAAAGCCTGGATGAAATGCATCCAGGGGGCAAACAGGTCCGGGTTTTATGGCCCCAGAACCTATGTCAGAAGATTCTGATTCGGCATCTTCAGGATCCAGAGTAGGCCCTGAGCACCTCTGCCTTGCTTTTCAAAGTCCCACAGGCTATGCCGATGGGCACTCAGGCCTGGGAACGAGATTCCCCGCAGTGCCAAACCCTACCTTCCCCACAATGTGAAGCGGTCTCAGGACACGCGGGCCTTGCAAACTGAGGCAGAGAAGAGCTCAAATTATGACAACTATCCAACAGAGGGTCAAGGAAAGGCAGGCCCGCATTACGCTATTTCTCTGCACTGCTGAGTCTGAACTATTTCATACCAAACTTGCCCTGTTTTAAAGTAAGCAACGTAGCCAAAAATGTTACCCACAATTTTTTTTTTCTCTTTTTTCGCTGAGCCGGCAGCATGTGGGGGTTCCCAGGCCAGGGACTGAACCCCTGTCACAGCAGTGACCTGAACCACAGCAGTGACAAGGCCATATTCTTAACCCACTGCACCCCTGGGGAACTCTACCAACAAATATTACATAAACCAATATTGCCAACACAAACGGCAGTCCCTAGGGGGCCCCAGCTTCCACGAAGGACATTCAGTTGCTCTAACAGTCCACACTCCCTCCTGCCTCTGCCACAACACCCTCCTACATCCCTGTTTCCTTTCGCCCTCCTTTCTTTGCTCTCTTCCTTCCTTCCTTTCTTGCTTTAGGTCTTCTCAACTCAAACATCATCCACTCAATTACAAACTCCAAGAGCACGTTGTTTTTCTCAGCACTCAGCACAAAACTGTAACTATGTTGCTACCCCGGTAATTGTTTGCTTCCTGTCCTTTCCAACTGGAGTGAGTTCAGACACCACCTCAAACTTGCTCATTACCAGTTCTCCATCACAAAACACCACCAACTCGCCAAAAGGAAGGGCCTGGAACAAATTAAACTCTGAATTGCTGTTGAATGACTGGATGAGTGGAGGACACTCAAGCGTCATGCTTTCTTTTTCACGCCTTCAGGTCCATGACACACACCTGTGGTCACCACGCGCACACACACCCCCCACACACACACACACACATAGCCTCCACTGCACTCCTAATTCTAGCCTCCCTTAGCAAAACCCAGAGCTCTGGAGAATACAGGCTCCGCATGCAAATATGTGGCCCTGGACAGGCCATTCCCCCCCTTAACTAACCTGAGTTTCGGGGACACGACAGGGATCATGACAAGTCCCAGTGGAAATTTATACAAGAGCAAGAACCTGCATTTCTCCTCCGAACCCATCAAGGCCGCAGTTATGACTTGCTTCAAGTGTGTGTCCAGGCCCAGTCCGCGTCTACCTTGTTCACTGCCTTATCCCAGTCAAGGCATCCCCAGGCTTGTGCTGTGCCAGGCACACACCACACGTTACGTATTATTAGTGAAGTAAGTGAGTCCCCGCTCTGAGCAGGGGCTCACAGATGGCCCACAAGGGAACGCGGACCTTTTGGGTAAAAGCCCACTCCCGAGACACAGGCCCGCCTCCCACCTAGGCCCCACCACCCAGGGGAAGCCGGCCCCTAACCCCGCGCCGCGCAGGTACCGCTTGCACAGAGAAGCATCTTCGCAAGTGCCGCGCACGCCCTCGTCGTCCGCGTCCGGAGGGGAGGAAGAACAGCCGGTGAAAGACGGCCTCCTCAGGCTAGTGGCCATGGGCGTGGAGGGTGCGGAGGACTGCGTCTACCCGGGACATGGAAAAGGCTCGACGGACCCTGGGTGAAGAAGCGAGCCCCGGAGAAAGCAGGCGAGAGGAGCGGGTCTGCAACCGGCGCCGCCGGCGCGGCTCAGTGACGCCGCCCTCCGCAGCTGCGCCAGCAACCTTCCAGCGTCTCGGCGTCTTCGTCCGACAGGCTCCTTGGACAATTTCCCCGCCCCCTCAGCCCAGGGAGGCGCCCATTGGACAACTCCTTTGGCCCCGCCCACACAACCCGGAAGGTCAGGCGGCGAAGGGGCGGGACCTGAAATGGCCGCAAGGGAGCACCGCAAGCCCTTCTGGGAATCGAAGTCCTAGCGCTTTGGGACGCCACCGGGTTACTCAGGGCAGGTTATGAGCTTTTAGAAGTGTAATTAACTCAGGGCGGAAGAGCTGGCATAATCCTCAGCGTCGGGGCAAAGGGCAGAGAAGCCATCTGCAAAAACAAGTGCAGTGATAGAGTCAGTAGGAGCTGGCTCATTCTGCCGTTGAGTATATGTTTACTGAGTGCTGACTCTGTGGCAGGAACTGGGGGAAGAGCTTTGCACGCAAAGTCACCTCAGAAATGTGAAGAAAGGAACGTGTGGAAAAGGGATACCATGAAAACTGTGCAGCAGTGAAAACGAGTGAACTAGAGCTACCACTTCAAAGCATCCATAGTTGAATTGCAAATCATAATGCTCAGTGAAAAAAAAAAAGATAACATTTTTGTAAAGTTCAATCAAAGCAGAAGTAATGTTATTTAGAAAAACACGTATAGATGGTCAAATAATATTACAGACTAGTGTAGGACCTAGGGGTAAATCAGATATTAGGCTATGTGTGCCCTTTAGGGAGTGGAGAAAGTAGCACACTGGAGTGAAAAAGAATGGGGAAGAAGTCCATAGACACGTCCATAATTTCTCAAGGTGATGTGAGTTCATTTGTATCTATTTCACGATTACGCATTTGCAAGATGTTCATCGCATAGACTTTATGCTAGACTTACTATAAGCAATCTTCTAAATAAAATTCTGTTTGTATTCTCTATTTCACTATCTCTCAGAAGCAGGGAATGGATGTTCTCAAACTTGAAGAACCAAGGGTTACACACACAGGGAACATGAAGAAACAACAAAAACCCAGCACCCATACGGTGGGCCAAGATCAGTTATCAAATGCTGGCTGAGTATTCAATGAAGGAACAAGAGCTCATTGATAGCCCTGCATGCTGTGTAGTGTCCTCCCCTGGGCTGCGAGTCCATGTGACTTGTAAGCTGCTGTCCATCCCATCTTTTGGTGTCGAGGGTCCTGTGTTCAGCCAACCCCACAACTCTAAGTGGGAACCTCTCTCGGATAGACTGAAGGAGAGATGAGGAAAGCAATTGGCTTCACAAACAGGATGCCCTAACCTCAAGTGAGGGTACCTGGTCAGCTGTAACTACCTACTCTTTTGCTAGTTAACGGGTTTGCAAGGCAGGCGTTACTATCTGGGATGTGAGTGCCATTGGCTGGCCAGCTTGGGCTTTAGCTCATGATCTCTTGTCTCCAATGGCTGTTGCCATCTGTCCCACCCGAATGGCTCATTCTTGCCACTTAGGCAAAACCTATTGTGTCTTCTTTTGTTTTGTTTGGCCAGACCTATAGCACATGGAAATTTCTGGGCCAGAGATGGAACCCCCACCACAGCAGTGACCAAAGCCACTGCCATGACAATGACTGATTCTGAATCCCCTGAACCTCCTGGGAACTGCAGAAGCTTCTCTCAATTCACTTTGTCCCAAAGCAAGGTGACATCAGTGTGCCTTGTGTCTAACAGGAGGTCCCCCGAGGATCCTGCCTGAGACCAGTGACAACCCAACATCCTGAGTCGTGGGTGCTTGAGTTCCATTTCCCAGGTGTGACGCTAGGACTTTGGTCACTGCATCTATCCTGATTTCCATCACTGGCTGCATGGGGTAAGCAGGTGGACTCTCTTTAGGAAACTACCCCCAGCACAGGCCTGGAAGTCACCCCTCATGCTGTTCTGGCAAAGGCAGGATGTCACAAACCCAAGAAGACTGAAAAATGGCCCCCTGATTGCCTCCTGAGCCACTACAGTACAGCTAAGTTGGTGATGTTGCCTGTGTCCTGTGCTGCCTCCATCCCTTGGCAGAGTCATAGTGACACTATAGACGAGCTGCATCTGCAGCCTACTCTGCACCTTGAAGCAATGCCAGATGCATAACCCACTGAGCAGGTCCAGGGATTAAACCCACATCCTCAAGGAGACCATGTCAGGTTCATGGCCCACTTTGGCATAGTGGGAACTCGTATGCTATTACTTTAAATTAGCCCCCCTTGGGTCAGGCCCTTCTAACAACTGGCCCTGGAATCTGCCTAGATTGAAATCAACAGGGGCTCCCCTTAGTGCCTTTGGAGATGGCTTCCGTGAAGAGGTATTATCAGCTTCCTCTCCTGCTTCCTGGGTCTCTGGACCACCTGTGATGTCCATCAGATATCTGTGGGCTTCTGATGCAAGAAACTGCCCCTCTAGGCCCTGCCTCACATATGATCAGAGCAAGAATTGCTGGCCATGCCCTAGGCTTTACTGGAAATAGAGTCTCTCTCACAGATCCTGAGCTTCCAATACCCAGCTGCCCAGCACATCTTGAGTCATGGAGGCCACACCCCACAAGCTCAGTGTGGTCATTCAGGCCTCCTTGCTAGAGGATAGAGATGAAACCGGGCCCTCTGGCACATCCTACCTGTAGGTGGCCTGGCTTCCCATTTCTTCAGTCCATGGTCAGGTGCCACTGAGCCTGATGATGTCAGCGCTCCCCCAGACCCTCTGGAATCCACGGAGTGAACATCACTTAGGGCTCAGACACTTCATGTGGTTGAAGACCGCCTCTCCCTCTTGGTCAAGTGCCAGCTTCACTGCCTGGGGCAGGACTTCACCTCCTGCCTATAGGCTGTATCATCACCAAGGTTCACATTGGTGTCAAGGTATCTCAGAGTCTTTGGGGTATAACCCCTGAAATCCAGATTCAGTGGGAAGTCTTGCCTTGACACTTGGTAAAATCAGAGGGCCTCAAATGGCCCAAACTCCCTCCCTCTGCTCCCACAGGTAAGGGCCCCTAGTCCAACCACCCTCCGTATCCCAGAGACCAGGCACAACTTATCCCCAAGTCCCCAAGTAGGACCTCCAGTTCCCTGCCAGACTGGGAAATTCTTCAAACAAGCAAACCACACCCTCCTGCTGGGAACCAGAGTCACCTCCACTGTCTTATGACTCCAAAGTCTGCCCACTCCAGGACCTGCTTGTTCACTCCAGGCCCAAGGGAAAACTCCATGTGGCCCTGCATAGTATCACCGTGTCCTCCCCTAGACTATGAAAATGCCATGGGGATCATCCATTTAGTGTTTGGCCCTCCCCATCAGTTTTGTGTGGAAATACTCCTGCCCCAAGAGGTGAAGAGGAGAGAAATTGCACATTCCTGATCCTCACTTTTTGGAAGGCATGGTCCTGATATGATCTGACTGGCAATTATTGGGGTAAGAGTCTGTTTGAATTTGCAAGAAGTCATATGTGGCTGGAGGGTAGCCTGTGTGGGGATGACAAGCAGGCAGAAAGGCTCCAAAGGCCCTGGTTACTGGATTCAAGCTGGGACTCAAGGCAGTGGGGACCCAACAGCCACTTCAAGCAGGGAAGTAACATCAGATCTCCATGTGAGCAGTTTCACTCTCTGAGCAGTGAGCAATGTGGACTCAGGGAAGCCCAGGGACGGAACGAGCCACAGCAGGGAGGAGTCCACTCTTCTGGTCCATGGAAGAGGCAGGAAGGGAAGGAAATGAAGTGGACTTGATGGTTGATGGGATATAGAGTGGGGAGATGGAGAGCCATTGCGGCTCTGAGGGCTCTTGCTTGGGTGACAAGATGGACAGAGGTTTTGAGATGACAAAAGGATGAAGGAGGAGGAAGCAAGTTCCAAGGGAGGGTCCTGAGCTCCCTTAGGCCATGTGGATTTTGAGAAACCTGAGAAGAACCTGGTAGAGGCATCCAGCAGACACTCTGATAAATCAGTGTGGAGTCAGGAGAAGGGTGAGGTGGGAGGTGGGCATTCAGGTCATTGGCATCCAGGTGAAAGTCAAGTCAGGGGAGTGGAGGAGCTTCCCCTGAGACCACAGGGTGCATGAGAAGACACATATCAGACCATGGTCCCTGAGAGAACATATCTGAACATATCTGCTGCTGAATGAGGACAATGAGAAGTGTTTGCTTGTAGAGATGTGGGCAGCCTTCCGCTTAGGAAAGAGGCTAAAGCAAAAGCAGGATGGAAAAAAAATGAATTGGGGTCTTGGAAAAAGGCTGAATGGATAGTTTCCAGCACCCATCTTGTACTTTTGTGCTTTTCACCTTTTATTCTTGTACAATGAGTGTGCACGTGTGTATTTTATCATTTGAAACATTAACACAAGTTAGAGTTTTCACTCCCTATGGAATACATCAATACCTACTCGTTTTAAACAATGAAGGCATGGAGTTCCCTGGTGGCCCAGAAGGTTAAGGAACTTGCATTGTCACTGCTATGGGTGGCATGGATGAGCTCTCTGGCCTGGGTGCAGTCCAAACACAAAATGATAGGATTAGAAATACTATTGGAGGAGTTCCCGTCGTGGCGCAGTGGTTAACGAATCCGACTAGGAACCACGAGGTTGCGGGTTCGGTCCCTGCCCTTGCTCAGTGGGTTAACGATCCGGCATTGCCGTGAGCTGTGGTGTAGGTTGCAGACGCGGCTCGGATCCCGCATTGCTGTGGCTCTGGCGTAGGCCGGAGGCTACAGCTCCAATTCGACCCCTAGCCTGGGAACCTCCATATGCCGCAGGAGCGGCCCAAGAAATAGCAAAAAGACAAAAAAAAAAAAAAAAAAAAAAAGAAATACTATTGGAAGTACTCTTTGCTCACAGCCTGGAATCCCACCATCACCCTCTCATAGAAGAAGGAACCACTGCATGGGGAGTTCCTGCTGTAGCTCAGTGGTAACAAACCCAACCAGTACCCAGGAGGATGCAGGTGTGATCCCTGGCCTCGCTCAGTGGGTTAAGAGATCCAGCGTTGCTGTCCTCTGTGGTGTAGGGCTCAGACCCAGCTCACATCCCACGTTGCTGTGCCGTGGCATAGGCCAGCAGCGGTAGCTCCGAGTAGACCCCTGGCCTGGGAACATCCATACACTTTGGGTGTGGCCCTAAATGCCAAAATAAATGAATAAAGAAATAAATACCCACTGTGTTAACTGGGGTGACGGTGTCAAAGTCCTTAAAACACACTTTTTGAAGGAATTTATATGTTTATTTAACAGAGAAAAACTGAAGGGGGGGGGAACAGTGCATGGCTTTTCTAAAAGGCCATGTTGTGGTTTCTTTGAAGGGCTGTCTTCTCTGGCTAGAGAACCATCCGTTGCTTGGAAAGGTCTTTCAGCCCAGCGCCAGCATTCTTGCCAGTTGGCAGCAGCAAAGGTGGGTATGTGGGCGCCACATCAGTAATAGCATTTAAAAGAAGATGCCCAGACCCACCAGGCTCAGGTCCTGGAGGGTTAACCAGAGAGAGAGACAGAGAGCCCACTTTCACCTCTGGTTTTTTGGGTGTGGATCCAAGGGTAGTTTGAAGATGGAGTCGGATGTTCTGAGCTGGTTGTTTCCTTCCTGCTGCATTTGAACGTTTCGCACGAGAAGCAGAGGGTTTGAGTGGTGGCAAAGTGTGATGAGATTCTGTGTCTAGATATTTAACGAAAAGTTCTGAGAACGACGTCTTGGGCATTGCTGATTGCTGATTTGGTTCCAGAGGTGTCCTGGGGCCACTTTTGGATCCCAGCCACCTGGTCATCCATCTGGGACCACTGCTTTTCTCTTCATTCAGAAGCACCTGCATGGCTTCCCTCTTGATGCCCAGAGTGCTTCCGATTATCTGGAACACTTCAGGGCGCTGAGCTTTGGGTGTTTGAAAATAGCCCATGAAGAGATTCTTCATGAGGCTTTTATCGACTTTGCCTTCTGCGTCATTTCTTAAGTTCATCACTTTCTCTTGGAGGTTATCAAGCACTTCCTGTTGGACCGCGGTTTGCTTCTTCAGATCTCTAATTTGGTCTTCCTTCCCATGCAAGGCCGCCTGTGCTTTCTCCTGAAGTTTGTGAGCCGATAGGAGTTGGCCTTCAAGGTGCTCTGCCTTTGCCATCCATTCAGCCAGGACCGTCTTCATGTTCGCTAGTGCTTGTACAGCCTGCTTCTCTTGCTGTTGGGAGAGAGAAAGCTGCAGCTGAGTGTCCTCGCTCTGCTTGCAGATGACATGCAGTTGCTCCTTCAGGGATTCTCTCTGACAGCTCGCTTGCTGGCTGGCCTCTTCCAGGGCCCTGGAGGCCAGAAGGAGCTTTTCCTCCAAGGTGCTGACTCTCATACCCAGTTGAGCAGCTCTCTCCTCGGCCATCAATGTTTGGAGTTTACAGGACTTTTCTGAGTGGACAGCCTGGTGGCTCAATCTCTCCAGGTCCTTCTTGAAACTGAGTTCTTTTTCATGGAAGTGTTGAACCTGGCTCTGGAGGGCAGCGTTTTCCAATTGTTTCCTTTTCAAGAGCAGCATGGCTTCGTCTCTCTCTCTCTGAGTCAAAACGGTCTTCTCCTGTGTGGCTGTCAGGGCATTTAAAATCTGGCTCAGTTGCTCTGTGTTGCCATGCTCTTGCTCTTTCAGGAGATGCTCCAGAGCAAGAGCCTTCTCCTTGATGGTGACAATCTCTGAGTCCTTTTCTCTCAGCATCATGGAGAGCTGCACATTGGTCTCTTGCAGTGCTTGAGTTTCCATTTCCCTCTCCTTACACTTTTCTACTCTTTTTCCCTTTTCCTCTTGCAGTGTACACACATCGGCTTCCAAATGGACGACCCTTTCCCTGAGGTTGATCACGGCCTGCCTCAAAAGTTCATTTTCACGCACTTCACTCGTGCACCTGTCACTCAAAGAAAGGACATCATTGGTTTTTGCTTGGATGATGAGCTCTTTTTCCTTCAGTAAGGTTTGGAATTCATCCTGTTTATTCCAGAGCTGCTTCATTTCTGAATCTGTCTCTTCTCGTCGTTTCCTTTCGAGGTCGGCGCTGGCTGCGATGGAGTCAGACAGTCTCTGCTTATCTTCCTGGAGGGTTCTAATCATGGCATCTTTCTCCTCCAATACTTTTCTTAAGTCTCCTCCATCTTGTTCGAGCAATTGAGAAGACTCAGTCAACACATCGGATTTCCTGTCCTTGAGAGAGTCAGCTGACTCGGAAGGGAGAGATTGGGTGGAGGGCTGTGGTACAGTAAAGTCAAACTCCCCTTCAGAAAGGTCTCTGGAATGGCAGAGCTGCTCTAGGCTGAGCTGAAGTTGTGCTACTTGCTTCGCCATGTTTTTCAGTCTGATTTCATTGCCTTCCCAGTCTTGGATCGGGTCCGTGTACTTGGCTTGTTGCTTAGCATTCTTATCCTTGTGAATTAAATCCTGTATGTGAAGTTGTTGCAGCTCTCTCTGGAGTTGGGTTGCCTCCTGCTGCATATTCTGCGCTGAGGTCATCACGTGCTCTTTCCACTCTTGCATCCTCTTCACTTGTTGTTGGAACTGATCCCGTTGCCATAGCAGCTCCTCCACCTGACTCCTACCAACTCTGGTCACCTCATCCCCGTCCCTGGAGGTTTGCAGGATTGTCAGTAACGTCTGACATTTCTGATTTAAAGCATCGATTTCAATGTCTTTTTCTCGAATGAGGTGGGATAAATGCTGAAGCCTATCTTGAAACATGTCCTGACCACTGCTCTCAAATTGAGTGCAGAGTTTTGTATTTGCCTCTTGAAGTCTGACCAGGTCTACTTCTTTGGCAACAAGTACATCCATCATGTGGAAGTTTTCTCTCTTCAGATTGCTGTTTTCCCGAGTTTTCTCCTCTAAAACAGCTAAGATTTGGTCTCTTTCCCAAGCACATGCTTGTACTTGGAGATGAACCTGTGTGTTCTCTTGGCTGGAGGCTTCAGAGGATAAGTTCCTCGGAAGAGATTGTATCTCCAAATCGATACCTTGGGCTGGTTTTTCAGGGTTCAAGTTCTCTTCCATAGCACTATTGTTCTTATTGAAACTGCCTAGTGTTATGATCTCATTGTCAGCAGCAGACTGTGCTGGCTGATCTTTGGCTATGTCTTTCCATGATGTTGTCTGTGGAAGAACCTTGTTCTCGACACAACAGCACCCTCTTTCCCCTCATCCCCCGATTTCAAGGAAGAAGACGTACCTTCCTTCTTCATGGATTGAGGTACGTCTTGAGGTCCCTGCTCACTTCCCTTGCCCAACACCACTTTTGTCGCATTTGAGATGTGGCCTGTGAGGGAGGCCACACTACCACCCAGCTGCCCCAGGGAACTCCCTAAGCTGGAGCCAAGGGTCCCAAACCAGGTGGCCATTACAGCGGGTCATGGAACAGACCTGGTCCACTCGTACAAAGCGTCCCTTGCCGTCGGACAGTCCCGCAAAATGTCCCTGCACTGTTGCCAGCGCAAGGCTAAGAATCCAATCACAATGAGTGGTTTCTAGGCAACAACGTTCTGGCCTGAGACCTCACCAAGGGCCTGACTGCAGGGACCTGTCCCCCCACCCCTGCCCCCAGGCTCATCCCCACGTCTTTCTAGCCCAGGGCCTGGGCCTTTTCCCCACCTGTGTGGTTCTCTGGTGCCACTGTGCTGCTTTGGATTCCCTGGACCTGCGTCCAGCATCCCAGCCCTGTTGAAGGCGCCATCTCTGAGTGTGTGTTCACAGAAAATACTCCTTGCCTTTGTTTTTTTAAGTTTTACTTAATTGGATAAAACAGGAGTCCAGTTGATTTAGAATGTTGTGTTAGTTTCAGGTGTACAGAAATGTGATTTGTGTTCTATACATAGATATATATCCCCACACACTCAGGTAGAAATCCTGTTTCAGGGTATTTTCTCTTACAGGTTATTTCAAACTACTGAGTATAGTTCCCTGTTCTACACAGTAGGAACTTGCTGTTTCTCTATTTTATACAGTATACTCTGTAGCTATTAATTCCCTTTCCCTTTTTTACTAAGTGGAATCATATGGCCCTCCCTGTCCTGCAGCTTGTGAGTCTCACGCCACAGCATTTTTTAAGTCAATGTAAAAGGCACACAGTGACCTGCATCCCTGTAAAGAGTAAAGTCAGTGCATTTTGACAGAAGTCCACACCTGCGCATCAGTGTGGACCCTTATAAAGACACTGACTCTTTCCATCACCCAAAAGCACCTCTCCACTTCCAAGTCTGCACTCCTCCCCCATCTGACCCTACTTGGGGGTCTAGTCCCACGGAGGAGTTTTGGCGGTTCTTGGACGTCATGTATGGGTTTCCCACCGTCCACATATTTGTGTCTGCTTTTATCACTTTGTGTTTGAGATGTCACCTGGGAAGTGAGTTAAATATCACTGGAACAGGCGATTGCTGAGTAAAAGGACATGGAGGTCATCTAGTGAGTGGCCCATTGGGCTTTGATCCTCTAAGCTTTGGGAGTCAAGCAAACCTACTGGGGGGATTGAGGGACTCCAAGGTGAGGGCCGGGCTTGCAGTACCCTGGCTAGTGGCCTCACAGTGCCAGTTTCTCCTGGTCGGATGGTCAGTGCAAGAGGAGAGCTGCAAGTGAACTGACAAGGTTTGGGCCATGTGCTGGGGAGCCCCCACTGCCACCTTGGCCAGTGATTGATGTAGGAGCTCCAGGCACTAACCCCACCTCCCCCATGCCCCTATTCTGCACAGCAGAGGCCTGGTGGGCCTCAGCCAGGAAGAAGCATTTCCACCACATGAAGCTGCTAGCCAACCAGAATGTGGGCAGGGGAGTTCACTGAGCCAGAGGGCCCCATGCTGGGATAAAGAATAAGGCTGGGCACCTGGCTCTGGGCCCTTGCTTGGTCCCTGAGACCCTCTGGATGAGGAGGGGCTGCACCTCCCTGCTCCCAACATCTGGAGACCCCAGTGACCCACAGAGCATTGCCCTCCTAGGACTGGACCTGCTCTCTGTACTCTCCAGCCCCATCTGGCAGGGGTCTCTGATGGACAAAGACCTTCTTATCCAGTGAGCTGATGAGGGACAGAATAGCTACTGTAGGGCGAGTTATGCCTACATGCCTCTACACTATACCATTTTTCTTGGTCTAAGTCTGCAAGAAATCTGGAGAAGTGCATGTAGCCACTATGGTCAAGTGTCTAAGCTGATAGAAGGACTAAGAAAAGTCTGTAGAAAGAAAGAAAGAGAGAAAGGAGGAAGGAAGGAAGGGAAAATGCAGTGAGTATGATACCTGTAGGGAGAAGTTTTGGCCATAAACTTCCAGCCCAGGAAGCAAACACCAGAACCTTGGTGTTTTGCTTCTGCCACTAATTACCCCCAGGCTTTCTTTCCTGTGAGGGTCATTACACCTGCCCTTGAACCCTAATGGTGCAGTGGAGGAAAGCCATGAGAGAATGACTCCAAAGGGGCTTTGCATCATACAACCATTACCCAGCCCTGCAAATCACCAAATCTTACTGAAGACTGTTATGGGGACAATAAAACCTTGCATTATAGTCCACATGACAAACACACATGTTCCTTGTGTCAGCAGTTCCTTCACTGGTAGAACTTTTTGCCCTGCTATATTGCCACAGACACAGAGAGAAACGTGCCCAAAGATTTTGACTTGAACCCTGGTTGTAGCAACAAAAGGTGGGAAACAACCCCAATGTCTCCACTAGGGCCCTGGTGAGTTCAAGGACAGGGCTGAGGGGTGGTGTGTTGGGGGTGGGTGGCCTCAAACAGGGGTGGGAACAGGCTGACATGCACCATGTTTGAATATATATATATATATATATATATATATATATATATATATATATATATTTAAAGTTTCTGAGCCAGGTAATTTCAAAAACTTAAACCACTTGGGAGAGAAGAGGAGAAATTTAAGCTCCGGAAGGTGGTATCCATGCCAGCCCCAAGGTTTAGAATTTGACAGTTGCATCCTGTCTTCAGCAGAAACACCTTGATAAGATGACTGACGCTGTGGATGTGAGCAAAATATCCTAGAAACAAACAGAGAAGCAAACGGTCACTCGGTGACACCGGAAGTAATCCCTCAGAGCCCACTGTGCTAGGAGAGCAAGACAACACTTTGCCCCTTTTCAGGATCAGCATTTATCTGGAGGCTTTCCAGGAAAATTAATGACTTTGCTATTCCCTCCCTTTCTGTTATTGAAAAACAAAACAAAACAAAACAAAACAAAACAGGTGCCCTAACCAAAATGAGCACAAGTTCCTTAAGACTGGAACTAATGAGCTTAAGAAAAATACAATGTCCTATACTGCTACTTAGGAAAACACAATGCTTTCTGTGAAAATATCTGATCTAGATGTGCCTCTTGAAGATGTACTCTTTTGAGGCTTTAGTGAAATCTACTCGGTATTTTAGGCAAAGTCAAAATTGCAGTTCCAGTCATGACTCAGTGGTAATGAACCCGACTAGTATCCATGAGGACTGGGGCTCAATCCCTGGCCTCACTCAGTGGGTTAAGAGCTGGCATGGCCTTGAACTGTGGTGTAGATCACAGATATGTCTCAGGTCCCATGTTGGTGTGGCTGTGGTGTAGGCTGGCAGCTATAGCTCTGATTCCTCCCCTGGCCTGGGAACTTCGGAATGCTCAGGTGTGGCCCTCGAAAGCAATAAATAAATACATAAATATATAAATAAGTAAGTAAATAAGTAAGCGAAACTCAGTATCATGAGGGCACATGAAAAAATACCATTTGGTGATCTAGGAAATTGGGCAGATGGATGTCAGAGCAAAGAAAGCCATACTTTTTACCATGTTCCCCTCACTCCCGCCCTGTCTGGCTTAGAGCCTCTGTGTGGATAAGGTGGCATCACGTGGGGAGGGGAGACACAAGCCAGTGGTGGCCTAATGACTGACCTTGTTAAGCTCTGGAGTCGGGGGAGCTGGGACAGAGGAGCTGGGAAATACTTAAGGGGTACGGGAAGACAGAGTCTGTCTGTTAGGAAGGCCTGCTGCTCAAGGGTGACCATTTGTAGAATGACATTTGAGAGTAGAATTTGGACACTTTTACCGCAGGTTGGCAGAGGGATTTTATGTCTGGTGAATCTACTAAAAAGTAAGTTGGGCTTGGAGTGGCTCACACGGCTCAGCAAAAATGAATCCCATTAGTATCCATGAGGACATGGGTTTGATCCCTAGCCTTGCTCAGTGGGTTCAGGATCTGGCATTGCATAAGCTGTGGCATAGGCCAAGGTCAATGATGAGGCTGGGATCTGGCATTGCTGTGGCTGTGGTGTAGCCCCAGGAGGTGTATCTCCAATTCAATCCAAAGCCTGGGAACTTACATATGCAGAGGGTGAGGCCCTTAAAAGGTGAAAAAGAAAAAAAAAAAAAAAAAGGAAAAACCAAAAAATCCTCCCCCCAAAAGTTGGTATTGTATTCTGCATGTCTTTTCCATGTTATTTTTCTATCAAATCATTTTTTTTTTCCTTTTTTCTTCACATGACCACACGTGAGGCATCTGGAAGTGCCTGTGCTAGGGGTCTAACTGGAGCTGCAGCTGAAGCATATGCCACAGCCACACCAGAACCTAACATCTGTGACTTTTGCCATGGCTTATGACATTGGAGGATCTGTCACCCACTGAGTGAGGCTAGTGATCAAACCTGCAGCCACCAAAGTCCGTCATCCGTTGAGCCACATCAGGAACTCTGCAAAGCATCTTTTAACAGAATGTCATCCACAAAGGATTCAGTTTGGGGAAAACAATATGTCCTCCCAGCAGAGGTTTGGGAAGCCCTCTTCTGCTGGGCTGCAGGTCTCCTGCCTTCTTCCTGCTGAATGAGCCAGCTCCTACTGACTCTATCACTGCACTTGTTTTTGCAGATGGCTTCTCTGCCCTTTGCCCCGACGCTGAGGATTATGCCAGCTCTTCCGCCCTGAGTTAATTACACTTCTAAAAGCTCATAACCTGCCCTGAGTAACCCGGTGGCGTCCCAAAGCGCTAGGACTTCGATTCCCAGAAGGGCTTGCGGTGCTCCCTTGCGGCCATTTCAGGTCCCGCCCCTTCGCCGCCTGACCTTCCGGGTTGTGTGGGCGGGGCCAAAGGAGTTGTCCAATGGGCGCCTCCCTGGGCTGAGGGGGCGGGGAAATTGTCCAAGGAGCCTGTCGGACGAAGACGCCGAGACGCTGGAAGGTTGCTGGCGCAGCTGCGGAGGGCGGCGTCACTGAGCCGCGCCGGCGGCGCCGGTTGCAGACCCGCTCCTCTCGCCTGCTTTCTCCGGGGCTCGCTTCTTCACCCAGGGTCCGTCGAGCCTTTTCCATGTCCCGGGTAGACGCAGTCCTCCGCACCCTCCACGCCCATGGCCACTAGCCTGAGGAGGCCGTCTTTCACCGGCTGTTCTTCCTCCCCTCCGGACGCGGACGACGAGGGCGTGCGCGGCACTTGCGAAGATGCTTCTCTGTGCAAGCGGTACCTGCGCGGCGCGGGGTTAGGGGCCGGCTTCCCCTGGGTGGTGGGGCCTAGGTGGGAGGCGGGCCTGTGTCTCGGGAGTGGGCTTTTACCCAAAAGGTCCGCGTTCCCTTGTGGGCCATCTGTGAGCCCCTGCTCAGAGCGGGGACTCACTTACTTCACTAATAATACGTAACGTGTGGTGTGTGCCTGGCACAGCACAAGCCTGGGGATGCCTTGACTGGGATAAGGCAGTGAACAAGGTAGACGCGGACTGGGCCTGGACACACACTTGAAGCAAGTCATAACTGCGGCCTTGATGGGTTCGGAGGAGAAATGCAGGTTCTTGCTCTTGTATAAATTTCCACTGGGACTTGTCATGATCCCTGTCGTGTCCCCGAAACTCAGGTTAGTTAAGGGGGGGAATGGCCTGTCCAGGGCCACATATTTGCATGCGGAGCCTGTATTCTCCAGAGCTCTGGGTTTTGCTAAGGGAGGCTAGAATTAGGAGTGCAGTGGAGGCTATGTGTGTGTGTGTGGGGGGGGGGTGTGTGTGCGCGTGGTGACCACAGGTGTGTGTCATGGACCTGAAGGCGTGAAAAAGAAAGCATGACGCTTGAGTGTCCTCCACTCATCCAGTCATTCAACAGCAATTCAGAGTTTAATTTGTTCCAGGCCCTTCCTTTTGGCGAGTTGGTGGTGTTTTGTGATGGAGAACTGGTAATGAGCAAGTTTGAGGTGGTGTCTGAACTCACTCCAGTTGGAAAGGACAGGAAGCAAACAATTACCGGGGTAGCAACATAGTTACAGTTTTGTGCTGAGTGCTGAGAAAAACAACGTGCTCTTGGAGTTTGTAATTGAGTGGATGATGTTTGAGTTGAGAAGACCTAAAGCAAGAAAGGAAGGAAGGAAGAGAGCAAAGAAAGGAGGGCGAAAGGAAACAGGGATGTAGGAGGGTGTTGTGGCAGAGGCAGGAGGGAGTGTGGACTGTTAGAGCAACTGAATGTCCTTCGTGGAAGCTGGGGCCCCCTAGGGACTGCCGTTTGTGTTGGCAATATTGGTTTATGTAATATTTGTTGGTAGAGTTCCCCAGGGGTGCAGTGGGTTAAGAATATGGCCTTGTCACTGCTGTGGTTCAGGTCACTGCTGTGACAGGGGTTCAGTCCCTGGCCTGGGAACCCCCACATGCTGCCGGCTCAGCGAAAAAAGAGAAAAAAAAAATTGTGGGTAACATTTTTGGCTACGTTGCTTACTTTAAAACAGGGCAAGTTTGGTATGAAATAGTTCAGACTCAGCAGTGCAGAGAAATAGCGTAATGCGGGCCTGCCTTTCCTTGACCCTCTGTTGGATAGTTGTCATAATTTGAGCTCTTCTCTGCCTCAGTTTGCAAGGCCCGCGTGTCCTGAGACCGCTTCACATTGTGGGGAAGGTAGGGTTTGGCACTGCGGGGAATCTCGTTCCCAGGCCTGAGTGCCCATCGGCATAGCCTGTGGGACTTTGAAAAGCAAGGCAGAGGTGCTCAGGGCCTACTCTGGATCCTGAAGATGCCGAATCAGAATCTTCTGACATAGGTTCTGGGGCCATAAAACCCGGACCTGTTTGCCCCCTGGATGCATTTCATCCAGGCTTTGTTTGCCCCGGGTTTTCTCTTATGTGAACAAACCAGGCAAAGAGATGGTGAGAGTCGTCAGGTGAATGACTGTGGACAGTGTCCAGGACCAGTGACGTTCAAGTTCTGTGGTTCTTCTGCATCTTCAGGGGAACATGTTAAACCGTTACGGCTTGTCACAGAGTCATCTTGTTGACTAGGGACTCCTTATTGCAGAATGGTAGGCCCTTTATTCTCTTTCTGCCTCTGTTTCCTCGTCTGTAAAATGGCTCTAAGAGGAGTTCCGTGGTGGTCCAGCTGTTAAGGACGTGGCTTGGGTTTGATCCCCAGCCCGGGAATTTCTGCACGCCACAGGTGTGGACAAAATAAAATGAAATAAAATAAAATAAGCTGGGGATAATAATGGTAACGTGCCCTTTGCATGTGAGAATCCAGTGAGATAATCCATGCAAAGGTTAGCAGAGGATCTGGCCCTAAGTGAAGCCTTCGATAAATGCTTATTGCTAGTTTTTTAAAAATAATTAATCAGTGAGTTATTTTTGGTCACCCTGTGGCCCATGGAGTTCCTAAGCCTGGGATCAGATCAGATGGTTGTGACCACAGCTTTGGCAACGCCAGTTCCATTAACAGTCTGTGTGGGGTTGGGGATTAAACCTGCCTCCTGGAACTGTGGGGGTGTCCCTGACCCCATTGCGCCACAGCGGGAACTCCTCTTATTGCTAGTTTTGATTTCCCTGCAGCCTGAATATTATTTGTTTGAAGTTACTGATGTAGCTGCGAGTCAGGTGGTTCCTGCCCCCCCTGAGTTACAGCTGTCTAAGGTCCCTACAAATCATGTTTCAAAAGCCAGTTAGCTCCTGAGTTAGGTCTGTAATTTCTTTCTTTCTTTTTTTTTTTTTGGTCTTTTTGTCTTTGTTGTTGTTGTTGTTGTTGCTATTTCTTGGGCCGCTCCCGCGGCATATGGAGGTTCCCAGGCTAGGGGTCGAATCGGAGCTGTAGCCACCGGCCTACGCCAGAGCCAGAGCAACGCGGGATCCAAGCCGCGTCTGCAACCTACACCACAGCTCACAGCAACGCCGGATCGTTAACCCACTGAGCAAGGGCAGGGACCGAACCCGCAACCTCATGGTTCCTAGTCGGATTCGTTAACCACTGTGCCACAACAGGAACTCCAGGTCTGTAATTTCTGCTTGAATTTGCTGCATCCTTTGGTAGGGAGTCCTCCTGTGCAAGATAAATACCGTTATCTGTCTCAGAGGGTAGCTGTGAGATTAAATGTGGAGCCCTTCCCACAGTGCTTGGCACATAGTAGGCGTTCAGAATGAGTCATTGTTATCATCCCTACCCTCTTTCTCCTCCTCCTCCTCCTCCTCATCTCCATCATCCCTCCTACAATCCAGAAGTTAGAACTCTTCTGATGGGATGTACTGGTTTTGTGTGTGACAATACTGGCAGGTGGGTGATAATGTTTTCCTTAAAGTATAGTTGATTTACGATGTGCCCATTTCTACCATCCAGTCCAGTGACCCAGTCCTGCATATGTTTGTTGCCTTTCTCGTCCTATCTTCCATCATGGTCTGTGCCAAGAGCCTGGACAGGGTTCCCAGTGTTACACAGCAGGACCACATTGCTGATCTATTTTAAGTGTAGGAGTGTGCATGTACTACCTCCAAACTCCCAGTCCATCCCGCTCCCTCCCGCCTTCCCTTGGCAACCACAAAGTGTCTGTTTTATAGGTGGGTTCATTTGTGCCATATAGTAGATTCTACCTAGAAGTGCTGTCTGTGGTATTTGTCTTTCTCTTTCTGATTTCACTTGGTATGGTAATTCCTGGTTGCATCCATGTTGCCTGCAGGTGGCATTATTTTGTTCGTTCCTATGGCTACGTAGTATTCTATGGTGTATTTATGTGCCATGTCTTTTTGATGCATTCATCTGTCAGTGGACCTCTGGGTGGTTTCCCTGTGTTGGCTGGTGGGAATGGGGCTGCAGTGAGCATAGGGGTGCATGGATCTTTTTGAATGCAGGTTTTGTGAGTGGAATTGCTGGAGCATATGGTAGTTCTGAATGTAGTTTTCTGAGGCCCCGCCGTACTGCTTGCCCCAGTTTACATTCCCACCAACAGGGTGGGAGGCTTCTCTTTTCTCCACACATTCCCCAGCATTCGTTATTTGGAGACTTATTCATGATGGCCATTCTTTTTTTAAAACGTTTTCTTGTTATAGTTGATTTACAACGTTGGGTCAATTTCTGCTGTACAGCAAAATGACCCAGTCGGCGATGGCCGTTGTGACTGGTGTGAGGTGGAGGAGGATCTGTTTTTCTAAATCAGGAGTGAGACCGAGTATTTTTTGTCTGGTCACACACATTGTTGTTTTTTTTTTTTTTTCTCTTTTGGTTGGGGGCGCACTCATGGCATGCTCCAGTGGCTGGTGCAGGGCTGGAACGGGAGCCACAGCAGTGGCCGTGCTGAATCCTTAACCTGCTGTGGCACCAGGGAACTCCACTGTCTGAAAACTTCTGATTAGAAAGTTGCTCCGTTGTGCATGGATTCAAGCTTGCTTTGCAGGTTAAAAACAGATTTGTTGCAGGGATGTCAGAATTGTTTTAGTCTGTGCTTCCTGGAGCACCGTGTGAGCAGCTGCGCTCCAAAGGAAGGGATAGTAGCAAGAGGCGTGTGTGTCTGAGTGTGCCCCTTTTCATCAGGAGAGCAGGAGCTTTCTGGGGAGCCCTGCCCTGAAGACTCTGTGAACTAACTGCTCTTTAGCCAGAGTTAGGACACACGGCCCCACTCCTGGGTGCAGCACAGTGTGGGGAGGTAAGACTTCCTCCTAGTGCAGATGGATGCCTCAGGCAAAATGGGGGTCCTCCTAGGAAGAAGAGGGACTGGGAGCTGGGAAGGGCCCTGGGAGGATTAGCTACAGTCCTCATCTTTTTTTCCCCCATCTAGAATTTCCTCAGGTTTTTTTTTTTTTTTTTAGGTCATACTGTGGCATGTGGAAGTTCCGAGGCTGGGAGTGGAATCAGCTGCAGCACCTGAGGCCTTTGCCACCCCCATAGCGATACTGGATCCTAGCCACATCTGCCTCCTAGGCCAAGGCTTGTGGCAAGGCCAGATCCTTAACTCACTGAGCAATGTCAGGGATCAAACAGGCACCCTCACAGAGACAAGGTCAAGCTCTCTTTCCTTTTCTTTTTTTTCGTTTTAGGTCTTCTGAGGGTCACACCTGTGGCATGTGGAACTTCCCAGGTTAGGGGTGGAATGGGAGCTGTAGCTGCCAGCCTGTGCCACAGCCAAAGCCAAGCCAGATCTGAGTTGTGTCTGTGACCCACACTGCAGCTCACGGCAAGGCCGCATCCTTCACCTGCTGAGCGAGGCCAGGGATTGAACCCCTGTCCTCATGGGTCCTAGTCGGGTTTGTTACCACTGAGCCACAACAGGAACTCCCCGATGTCGAGTTCTTAACAGGCTGAGCCAAAACGGGAACTTCCCGCTCAGGTATTCTTAAGACAGAAGAGAGAGGGAGAGGTGGCAGGTGTGAGGGAGAGAGGGGGAGATCATTTATACAGAACATGAAGGTTCGGTTTGATGAGTGTTGACAGTGGAATGTTTTTGTGTATCACTGCCCAAAACAGGACATAAAATATTTCTAAAACCCAGAAAGTTCCGTTTTTAGCTCTAGTTAGTCTCCTTACCCTTACTTAGCAAATATTTTCTGATTCTGGCTACCCTGAATAGATTTGCCCATTCTCGAGTATAAGATAAATGGAATCATGCAGCATGCGTTCTTTTTGTGTCTCTTTCACTCAACATGTTCTTGGGGATTCATCCCTGTTTCACACGTTGTCAAAGATAAAACACCCGTTGTCGGAGATGAACAAAGCTGGATACGCGTTAAAGTTGTGAGGTTAGATTTTAATCAGTAATAACGATTGCAATGCAGAAAAGAATCCAGCATGAACTCAACTCAACTCCAGTTTGTAGAGAGGGTGTTTTAAAGGGAGAGTGAGGGAGGAAGGAAGGGGAAGCAGGGATTCTTTGGAGTCAGAGCAAAAGCACAGAACGTGGGGAAGAGGGGGTTGGTCCACGTGAAAGCATCTGGCTTTGCTAACTGGGGGACAGGGTGTCACCTGGAGCAAAGAGTAAGTTCTTTTGGCAGCCTGGAGTTTTCTCAGGCAAGCAAGCAAGCCCTCTAAGGGGAACGGGAGTCATCCTGGTGATGTGGCCTTGAGCGGTTTTCAACTGCGTTCGTATTTGCTCAGGCCTTTATATTCTAAGCCCGGGCAGAGGCCTAGTGGAGGAGCAGCTCAGAGGAGGCAGGTGACAGGTTGGTCCAGGAGAGAATCGGGGTCCGTGTCAAATCATGTGCTTCTTTTTGTGTTGTTGTGTGAACATGGCACGATTTGTTCAGTTCACCTGGCGGTGCAGCTTTGAGTTGGATCTAGTGTTTGGCCATTGTGAACAGGCTGCAGGGAACATTGTTGTAGCAGTCTGAAATGTCTCTTGGATAGATATGTAGGAGTGGAATTGCTTAGTCATAGGGTGGGTATGTATTTAACTGCCAGACGAGTTTCCAAAGTGGTCTATCAGTTTACACTTCCCACTGGCAATGTATCCAAACTTCAGTGGCTCCATATCCTTGTTAAACATTCATTGTTGTCAGTGGATGTAAACTACATCTCATTTGGGTCTTAAATGACCTTTCCCTGGTGACAAATGCATACTTCTCAGGTGCGTATTGGCCATTTCTGCATCTTCTTTTGCGAATGGACTGTTGGAGTCCTTTGCCCATTGTTGCTACTGGTGATCCCGTTGGTTTCACCTTATTAGAGGTCATGATACATTCTGGCTAGGACTCCTTTGTCAGACACCTGTGTTGTGAATAGATGTGTATGCACAGGAAAATGAGAACTTGAAATATCATTTACAGTATAGCATTACAGAAGACTAGCTGTTTAAGTCCCAGTCAAAACTCTAGCTGTCTTTTCTTTTTCTGTAAGAAATTAGCAAATCGAATCTAAATGTGTGTGGAAATGCAGAGAATCTGGACTAGCCAAATCAAATACCTTCAAAAGAAGAGGGAATGTGGGGAAGTTACACTGCTTGTAGTAATTGTAAAGGTCCAGTTAAGCTACCGGGATTTTAGGATACGAATGAGTCCCAGCTCCTTGTTTGAAAAGCGCGGTTTCAGACCAGGGAGCCAGGTGTGCTCTGTTCTCCTTGGACAGCCTGGGCTTGTGGTGAATTGTGTGCTTTAGTGAGTCCTTTGTGTGTGGCTGTGTCAAGTTGCTGCCTTGAGCAGCTGCACATGCCTGCTTCCTCCTGGGTGTGTATGGATGTGCAAACATGGATGGGAGAGGCTGGAGTGGGGAGGGATTGTTGTGTTTGTACCAAATTGAGCACCTCTTGCAGTCCAGGCAGCAGGAAGCCTTGTTGCTGGATGTGAAGAAAAGGAAGGAAAGGAAGGATGTGATATGTGCATGGAGGAGCTGACAACCTAATGGGTGACATCCAGCATATGCCCCCCTCCTGCCCCACATCTTAAGTTTGGACTTACTTAGCAAGCAACGTGGAAGTGGTTGTGTTATTAGGCTATCACTTAGGATGCTTTAAGCTGCAAGTAGCAGAAGCCCAGCTTGATTTGGCTTAAGTTGTAAAGACCTGTTTGTCTCACCGTCAACTTGCTCATATTCCTAGGGACGTAGAGGAGGCTCCAGGCCATGGGGCATGACGAAGCCTTAGGGATCCAGGTTCCTTCTATGACTTGTCATTTGTCCTCAGGCTGGTTCCACTCATGGTGGCAGGAGACTTTCAGGGGTCCGCTGGGCCTCGGCTCCCCAGGTTGGAACAGTCTCGCTTTAAATCCTGGTGTAGGGTAGATGAGGATAGAGTTTGGGCTTCCTTCGCATTTCCCAAGTTGTAGCTGCTTTGCATAAGTGTTCCTGGTTTCTCTCCTTTGACCTGCTTAAGGGACAGGAAATGACAGGTGTGTACGAATCCGGAGAAATTCCTTGGGAGGTATTAGTGATGTTGGCCCACTCTTTTGGGATCTCCCTTCCCCTGGAAACCGCACTCTTGGTGGATGAAATGGC
Source organism: Sus scrofa (assembly GCF_054392235.1). Lineage (NCBI taxonomy): Eukaryota > Metazoa > Chordata > Mammalia > Artiodactyla > Suidae > Sus > Sus scrofa. Next base: position 21,486,164 of record NC_139385.1, read on the forward strand.
TCTGATCAGCTCTGGCCAGTGCGTTTGCTGAGTGAATACATGGTTGCAGGTCTTCTGAATGGTGTAGGACGTGGGGTTACTTGATGTTCAGGGTCCTGGGAATGGAATGTGTGGTCTGAGGGAAGAAACGAGCACGGTGGGCACTGTGAGGGGCAGCGTCTGGGAGTGGAAAGGTGGATGGAGAAGCCTGTTTATGCTGGTGCTGGGGCCCTAGGTGGGACTTGGCCTTTGAGGTCAATACATTGTTTCTTGTGGCTCTTTTACTTGGGTCCTGGGAACTTGGCCGTGGAACCTGGCCTGACCTTCTCTCCTCACCTGCTTCTTTTTCCATTGTTTCCAGATTTGCGGTGAGCATTGGCTACTGGCAGGACCCTTACATCCCGCATTTGGTGAGACTGTCTAAAGAGAGGAAGGCCCCCGAAATTAACAGAGGCAAGTGACCCTCTCCCTCCCCAGCATCTGCTCGTCAGCTGAGAGGTCTGAGGTTTTAGGGATTAGGGTTTTTATTGTTGTTGTTGTTTAATTGACTGCACCCTCAGCATGTCCGCTGGGCATCAAACCTTTACCACAGCAGTGACCTGAGCCACAGCAGTGATAATGCCAGATCCTTAACCTGTTGAGCCACCAGGGAGCTCCTAGGGATTCGTTCTGGAAAAGAGGGTGCTTTTGTGCACACTTTGCAACTTCCTCACCAGCATGGTGTCTTAGGAAATTGTATTTTTTGGCCATACCATCAGCACATGGAAGTTCTTGGGTCAGGTATTGAACCTGCACCACAGCAATGACAGCAATGGATCCATAAATGTTAGGCCGCCCGGGAACTCCTTTCTTAGGAAACGTAATATTTGTTCATCTGATACATGATAAATGTACACTCTTTTTATTTTCTATTCCTCTTGGGGTGCGGTTGAAAATGAGTTTTATATGCTTAGAAGGCATTGATCTGTCTTTTACTCTGAACTGTCCACATAAGGGATTATTGTTGTTGTTGTTGCCACCTTGTTAAAATGTTCATAGCACTCTCAGGTTCTGCAAGTAATAGCTTTCTTTTTCCTTTTCTAGGGCCACACCTGGCATATGGGTGTTCCTGGCTAGGGGTCAAATCAGAGCTGCAGCTGCCAGTCTACACCACAGCCATAGCAGTGCCAGATCCGAGCCTTGTCTGCAGTGTACCCCGCAGCTCTCAGCAGTGCCAGATCCTTAGCCCACTGAGTGAGGCCAGGAATCCAGTCCGCATCCTCATGGATCCTAGTCAGGTTCTTAACCTGCTGAGCCGCAACAGGAAGTCCTCGGCAAGTAATTTCCATCAGTGAAATGGAAGGATTTGAGACCGGAGTGTGACTTCGTTTCAGCCGGGTTGAGAAACTGACCCAGGACTGTAGTTCCTGGGTGTGCAGGGTCGCTTGGCCTTCATGATGGGTCCTGTAGGTCAGTGGTGTACGGAATGCAGAGAAACTTCTAAATGGTGACTCCTGAGAAGAAGGATGTGGTATTTACTTTGAGGTTCGGGTGAATCCCGGCATCAGTTAGGTTGGGCAAGCCCTGGCTATGAGGCCTGCATCCTCCCGCCTGGGCTCTAGAGGCAGATTCGCTCATGAGTGGTCCAGAGGCAGGGACCCTCCATGGCCAGTGGCTGGCTGAGTGCCCCCTTCCTTCTTCCTCTCCTGGGTTTGCATCTGGAGATTGGGGCCCTGCAGCCCAGCAGGAGAGGGCTTCCCAAACATCTTCCCTGAGGACGTATTCCTGTCCCCAGAGGGAATCCATTGTGGATGAGGTTCTGTAAAATACAGTGAGAGATGCTTTGCAGGGTTCCCGTTGTGGCTCAGTGGATTAAGGACCTGCTGTAGACTCTAGGAGGATGTGGGTTCAGTCCCTGGCCTCAGTCAGTGGGTTATGGCTCGGGTATTGGCCAAAGCTGGAGTGTAGGTCCCACATGTGTCAGGGTTGCAGTGTGGCGGTGGCTGTGGGATAGGTTGGCAGCTTCATCTCTGATCTGATCCCTAGCCTGGGAACTTCGAGATGCAGCTGCAGAAAGAAAAAAGAAGAAACAAAGACTTGCTAGCAAAATGTCGTGAAAAGACATGCGGAATAGAAGCCTCACTTATTAGTAGCTTCAGCAGATGTAAAATTCCTCTGTCAAACTGCAGTACAAGTTTCCAAATGCTGCTGTCAAGTTTTATTCTTGAAGTGGTGACAGTTGAGCAGCAGGCCTTCCGAACAGACAGAAGTCCGTCTTCCTGTCCCCCTTTGGTGTTTCCCAGCTCCTCTGTCCCAGCTGCCCCTGCCCCAGAGCTGAACAAGGCCAGTCATTAGGCCGCCACTGGCTTGTGTCCCCCCTCCCGCCTGTGATGCCGGGTTATCCACACAGAGGCGCTAAGCCAGACAGGGCGAGGGCGAGGGGACCGCGATAAGAAGTGTGGCTTTCTGTGCTCTGACATCCATCTGCCCAATTTCCTGACCCCAAAACATTATCTTCCATGTGCTCTCACAAATTTGATTTTTATCACAGGACTGAGTCCCTTTCACTAGAGCCAGAAAAAGCACATTTCCAAAAGGACCGTTTAGATCAGATGTTTTGACAGAAAACATTTTTCCTAAGTGACAATATAGGCCATCTTATTTTTCTTAAGCTGGTTAATTGCACCCTTAAGGAGCTCATACTTGTTTTGGTTCCAGTAGTTTTTTTTGTTCTTTGTTGTTGTTGTTGTTGTTTTGCCTTTTGTATGTCTGCACCCGCAGCACGTGGAAGTTCCCAGGCCAGGGGCCCAATCGGGCCACAGCCGCCGGCCTACGCCAGAGCCACAGCAGTGCCAGATCCGAGTTGCATCTGCGACCCACACCACAGCTCACGGGATCCTTGTCCCACTTAGCGAGGCCAGGTATTGAACCCACAACCTCATGGTTCCCAGTTGGATTCGCCAACCACTGCGCCACGATGGAACTCCTGTTTTTTTTTTTTTTTTTTTTTTAGTGAGAAAGGAAGGAGATTTGAACATCATTTCTCCCAGAAAGTCTCCAGATAAATGCTGACCCTGAAGAAGGATAGAGTGTGTCTGGCTCTCCCAGCACAGTGGGCCCTGCAGGGATTACTTCCTGGGTCACCGAGTGATCGTTTGCTTCTCTGTCTGTCTCTAGGATATTTTGCTCGTGTCCACGGCGTCAGTCAGCTTATCAAGGCGTTTCTACGGAAGACAGGATGCAACTGTCAAATTCTAAACCTTGGGGCTGGGATGGATACCACCTTCTGGAGGTTAAAGGTACATGAAAATGTCCCCTCTTCTCTCTCCAGGGGATTAAACTTCATTTTGCGAAATTACCTGGTTAGGAAACTTGAAAAATATGTATATATATTGAAATGTATATACCAAAAGGATGCAGTGTCACCCTGTCTCCACCCTATTTGAGGTTCTCCACCCCCAACACCACCCATCAGCCCGGTACTGGATCCCAGCAGGGCCCTAGTGGAGACATGTGGGTTGGTTCTCACCTTTTGCTCTTGAGCCGCCCTGTTAAACGGGGTTATGATACACATCTTTGGGTACATTTCCCTCGGTGTCTGGGGCACTACATCAAGAGAAAAAATTCTGTGCCAGTGGAAGGAACTGCTGAGACCAGGAATGTGCGTTTGTCCTTTGGACAGTAATGTAAGGTCTTTGGTCATCCTAACGGTCTTCCCTAACATTTGGCGCCTTGCAGGGCTGGGTAGTGATTTCACGATGCAGAGCCCCTTTGGAGTCATTTGGCAGTTTGTTTCCTCCACTGCACCATTAGGGTTGAAGGGCAGGTGTAATGACACTCCCAGGAAAGCAACCCTGGGGCCGGTTAGTGGCAGAACCAGGATAAGGTTCTGGTGTTTGATTCCTGGGCTGGAATTGTATCACCAAACCTTTTCCCTGTAGATATGTCACTAATTGCATTTTCTTTCTTTCTCTCTCTTTCCTCCTTCCTTCCTTTGTGTGTGTGTGTCTGTGTGTCTGTGTGTGTGTGTACACACAGATTTTTCTTGGTTCTGTCAGGTCTGTGACATAACAGTAACAGCCACATGCACTTCTCCAGATTTCTTGCAGACTTAGACCAAGAGAAACTGTAGAGTGGAGAGGCATGTGGGCGTGACCTGACCCACAGTATCTATTTTGTCCCTCAGGAGCTCACTGGATAGGAAGGTCTTTGGTCATCAGCGCTCCCAACCTTTTCCTTCCTTGAGAATCCGTAGCCTCGACGTGGCCCTAGTGTTTACAGTTTGCCTCTGCAGTCTTCCTTCTGGAGAAGATAACTAGCACATAGGAAGTGCTTTTACACAGAGGACCTCATGAAGTAACCCGAGAGCTGTTGTGGTGCGGAGGGGGGGCAGCGGCCAGGCACTCAGACATGTGCGGGAAATGGGGCTTTGAAGGTTTGTGTCTTCCCCCAAATTAGACAGCCTGGGACGTGAAGCAAACGCTGCCCTCTGCCCATCAAACTGCGGATTCCCTTCTTTTTCCTGTGCCCTCAGCCCTGGGGTTGTTGGGGGTGGGGTGGCGTGGGTGGGGTTTTCTTTTCTGTGTCTCAGCTGTGTCTCTACGTCGTGCCCCTGGTGTGGTGGAAGCATCTGGAACAGAATGCGGTGTAAGAGTGTGTGCACTGCTGGTGTTAAGAGGGGCTGCTGGAGAGATCCTGCCTATGGCTGACACCCTATGGATGTGTTCATGTGGTTTGCTTTCCTACCCCCATCTTGGAGGTGGGTTAATAACTCTAAGCGTGAGCCTTTAATTTCCGAGCAAGGTACATCGGGGCAAGGTGCCCCTTCCAAGAAAAACGTTGTCAGAGACAAGGGGAATAGCTTAGGGCCTCAGAGTCCTTTGTGGAAGTTTTTTCTTTTGTTTGATAACTATATGAATCTGAGTGGTTTTTTGTTTTGGTTTGGTTTTTTTTAGGACCCTATCCACAGCCTATGGAAGTTCCCAGGCTAGGGGTCAAATTGGAGCTACAGATGCTGGTCTACACCACAGCCACAGCAAAGCCAATCCAAGCCACTTCTGTGACCTACACCACAGCTCATGGCAACTCCAGATCCTTAACCCACTGAGGGAGGCTAGGAACTGAACCCGTGTCCTCATGATTCCTAGTTGGGTTTGGTAGCCACGGAGCCACCAAGGGAACTCCTGAGTTTTATTTTATTTTATTTTTTTAATTTACAATTTCTCCCTTTCTCTGTGTGTGTGTGTGTGTGTGTGTGTTTAAATATTACGCCGGCTTGCTCTTTGAGAGGAGAGGTTGTACAGGACAAATCCAGCCCACCATGTATTTTTGTAAATCAAGTTTTATTGAAATGTGGCCACTCCCGTTTATGTACACCTTATCTGTGGCTGCTTTAGCACTTGGACTGCAGGGCTGAGTAGCTTCGACAGAGACCCCCTAGCCTGCACAGCTGAAATGCTTCCTTTCTGGTTCTTTCCAGAATGTTTTCTAAGCCCTGTCTTAGAGCTTTATATCTCTGTAAATAGCAGGGAAAGTCTGTCTGTTGGTCCAGTTGCCTCACACTTCTTCCCCCTGGGGTGGCCCCCCAGCCGTGCCTGGAGAGGCTTAGCCAAGAGTCACAGGCTTCCAGGGACCACGGCCTTGAGAGCTACTCCATCAGATCCCAGGGGCCCAAGACTGACAGTCTAAGACCCCCATCTCCAGGCAGCAGCAATAATGGGGCAAAGAATAAAGGGTGAGTGAAACCCTTTAAGGGGCCTCAGTTCTCGTGTTCCTTGAAGAACGTTTCTGTGCAGCCAAAGGATCCAGAGCCCAGGGGACGCAGTCTCAGTTTGGGGGCCTGTGAAGCGGGTGACCACCTTGGGTCTTTGTCTCAGGGCCACCCTTCCTGGTGGCTGTTCCTGGCCGCCCCCTGGTGGCTGGGCTCAGCCTTGGCTGCCTTCCCTGCCTCAGGTGCCCTGCCAGCTCCTCAGAGGGGAGAGTCAGAGGAGCCGGAGAGAATCACTGAATCCGGTGTTGAGGCATCCCTTGCCACAGCCTTTTTGCCCCTTTCTCAAGGCTGACAAAGAGGACGTCTGCGTCTGAGCAGCTCCAGGGGTGCCTTTTGGAGGCTTTCTTCTGCAGGGATCCCCCCTAGAGCTCTGATGAGGGGCAAGTGTGCGCATGCCCGGGAAGGCCCCTCAAACTGTCAGACGTCCTGTGCGGGATGTAGGATGCTGTGCTGTCCTTCTCGGGGTCCTCGGGGGTCTCCTCGAGTTTTAGAGTCTTAGTCTTAGAGGTGTGGGGGCTGCTGTAGGCTGAAAGGGGTGGTGTTTCAGTCTCCACAGCTGCTGAGGGAGCTGAGGAGAGGATGCCTTCGAGAATAGGCAGTGCGGCGGAGCAGTTTGCTGAAAATTGATTTCTGTGTGTGCTATAACTTTTGACTGAGCTATAATTGATTTACAGTGTTGTGTTAGTTTCGGGTGTATAGGACAGAGATTCAGTTATTTATGTGTATGTGTGTTTTTGCCTTTAGCTTATTCCAAAATATTCAGTATAGTTCCCTGTGCTATAGAGAGGTCCGTGTTATCTGTTTTACAGGTATTGGATTGTATCTGTTTATGTCAAACTCCTGATTTGTCCCTCGCCATCCCCTTTCCCCCGTGGTAACCATAGGTGTTTCTGCTGTGTCTGTGGGTCTATTCCTGTCTTATATTTAAGGCCATTTGTATCTTCTGTGTTTTTAGCTTCCACAGAGAAGCGATAGCCTAAGATTGGATGTATTGTGTTAGTTTCAGGTGTATTACACAGGGATCTGATATTTGCATACATTCAGGGCTGAGTGACTGATTGGACAGGGAGGAGACGGGAAAATTCTGTCATGACCAGCAGGGGACTAGATGTGGGTGTGGTCAGTGACTAAGCTAGGAAAAGCAGAAGGGGGATGCAGGGCCCTGTGTGTGTGTGTGTGTGTGTGTGTGTGTGTGTGTGTGTGTGTTTCGCACTTCTATTATTCTATTCCCTGAGGTCACAGGGAAAAATTACTGTGCGTCCCTAGCCAGGACCTGCGTCTGTGTACCCGTGTCTGGAAATGGTAGAGGCAGGCACATGATGCTTACTGGCAGGCTCTCGTCTGCGTGTCCCTCCCCTATTTCCTCATTATACCTCACAACCCCATGAGGTGTTACCAGTTTCTCTCCTTTTCCAATGAGGAAACTCTGGCCCAGGGAGTTCGTGACTTTCCCAAGGCCTCCCAGCAAACAAGTGGTGGAGCTGGGATTTGAACCCTGTCTCCCCAGGCCCAGCGAGCCTGCTCTTTACCGCCTCTCTGTTCTCCACCATCCTGGAAAGAAATCCATGCATCACAAAATAATACTTACCTCATTCCATGGGATGCTTTCGGATATGTGCCATTTCTCTGTTATCCCCAACTGCTGGTCGCAATCCCCCACATTGATGTCTTGACTCTAATAGGTCTCAAGCTGCCTTTTGGGAAATCCTGTGATGTCCTGCTTCCAAACCAGCTTTTAGCCCCTCCCTTCATCCCTCCCCATCGCCACTCTGCCACTTCAGGTTCCTCATCATTTCTGTTTTTTTTCTTTTTGGCCTCACCACTTCTTAGCTGGACAGCTCCAATGACCTTGTTTCCCTCTCTATCCATTCTTTATACTGACATCAAAGTACTTTGGAAAGTACATTTCTTTTTCTCTATCTCTTTGTCTTTATTTATTTATTTATTTATTTTTCTTTTTGTCTTTTCTAGGACCACTTCCAAATAATATGGAGGTTCTCAGGCTAGGGGTCTAATCAGAGCTGTAGCCACTGGCCTACGCCAGCGCCACATCAATGAGGGATCTGAGCCAAATCTGTGACCTTCACCACAGCTCACAGCAATGCCAGATCCTTAACCCACCGAGTAAGGGCAGGGATCGAACCCACAACCTCATGGTTCTTAGTCGGTTTTGTTAACAACTGTGCCACAAAGGGAACTCCTCTCTTTGTCTTTTTAGGGCCGAACCTGTGGCATAGGTAGTTCCCAGGCTAGGGCTTGAATCTGAGTTGTAGCTGCCAGCTTGGACCACAGCCACAGCAATGCAGGATCCAAGCTGCTTCTGCGACCTCCACGGCAGCTCACAGCAACAGATGCTTAACCCACTGAGTGAGGCCAGGGATCAAACCCGCATCCTCACAATTCTAGTCAGATTCATCACCACTGAGCCAAAATGTGAACTCTTGAAAAGTACATTTCTAACCATATTGTTCCCCTGATTGAAAATCCTTAAGTCCCCCCTTTGCTCTTCGGGGCCTAGTACTTGGTTCATGAAGATGATGGCTGAAGGTGTGAGTAATAGATAACTGTGTAAAGATTTCTATGTGTGTTTTTTCAGGATGTGGATCTTCTACCAAGTACATCTTAGAAAGTCAATGTTCCAGCGATCATCACGAGGAAGCTGCGCAGCATCAAGTAAGTGTGGCTTTGGCCGGAAGCCAGAGCCCAGTGGCATCAGAACCAGCTCCTGGCAGATGGCAGGGCTGACTGCGGGAGACCTCATGTAGGCACTGCCTTCCTTTCCTGGCCTCCTCCCTCTCTCCCTGGCCCTGGACCCTCATTGCAGTGTGTCCTGAAGTCTTCAAAATGAAATAGACCCTCTCCTGGGCTTTCTGTCCAAGAATGTAATTTCTCTATCATTGAAACAAATGACCTGTCATAGTTTAGTGATCTGAATTTTTATGTGTATTTGGCTTACGTCTTCACCCCCAGGGTACAGAAAGGTGGCTGGGTCAGACTAGATGTGTTGTAAATATTTTTGAACGAATCCGTGGGGGGCTGAGGTGAATCAGTGATCATATCTGAGATATTGGGGGGGGGTTTGCATTCTGAGTCTAGTCTTCAAGGAGTTTGCCAAGCTCTAAGTGGTGAGGTTGCTGCTCTTTGCCCAGAGCTTTCCTTTGCCGAGTCCCATGGTATGTGCCTCCTTTGCATTCTCACTCAGTCCTCGGAGGCCACTCCTGGATGAAGTACTGTCATTAGCCCCTTTTGACAGATGAGAAAACTGAGGCTCAAAGAAGTGCAGTGAACTTGCCTCAGGTCACCTGGCTAGAAAGGGGGTGGAGGAGAGATTTAAACCCTGACCTCCAGACCAAGGTTAAGGTTTCCTAATGGTTTTAACCCACAGTCCCTCCCTCCTTTTTATATTAGTCATGTCAGTCAAGTCCTAATTCTTATATTTCACAATTTTTTTAAAAATTTATTTATTTATTTTTCTACTGTACAGCATGGGGGCCAAGATACACTTACATGAATACGTTTTCTTTTCCCCACCCTTCGTTCTGTTACAGTATAAGTATCTAGACATAGTTCTCAATGCTACTCAGCAGGATCTCATTGTAAGTCCATTCCAAGTTGTATCTGATATCCCCAAGCTCCCGATTCCTCCCACTCCCTCCCTCTCCCCCTGGGTGGCCACAAGTCTATTCTCCAGGTCCATGATTTTCTTTTCTGTGGAAATGTTCATTTGTGCTGTATATTAGATTCCAGTTATAAGTGAAATCATAGGGTATTTGTCTTCGTCTTTCTGACTTATTTCACTCAGTATGAGTCTCTAGTTCCACCCATGTTGCTATAAATGGTATTATGTTGTTCTTTTTTATGGCTGAGTAGTATTCCATTGTGTATATATATATCACATCTTCCTAATCCAATCATCTGTTGATGGACATTGGGTTGTTTCCATGTCTTGGCTACTGTGACTAGTGCTGCAATGAACATGCGGGTGCATGTGTCTCTTTTAAGTAGAGTTTTGTCTGGATATATGCCCAAGAGTGGGATTGCGGGGTCATATGGCGCGGGGAGCCGAGAAAATGCAAGGACTCAAAACAAGGACCTTGCCTGATGGCAGAAAAACCTGAAGGCAGGTTCTTAACCAAGAAAGGGAGCTCACCTGAATGGTACAAGCCGAAAGCGGGCTTCTGGTCAGGAAAAAAGCTCACCTGAACGGTACATGCCGAAGGTGGGCCTCTGGTCAGGATAAAAGCCTGCCTGCACGGTGCAAGCCGAGCGCAGGCCTCAGGTTACTCAGCTCTCACTTTGAAGTTGATGGGGAAGATTTGGGGCTTTCCTGGGAAAACAATTTCCATGTTTGCGTTGGAGAACTTGGATTGTTTCTCGGGTAACCTAGTCTTTCCTGCTGTTTTATTTGCTATTCAGTTTTTCTCAGTCTTTCCTAATTATTTACTTATTATTCTTATTTCCCATTCTTATTGTCCTGTGGTGATTTGTGACAACAATAGTATAATACAAATTTCATCCTGAAGGACTTTTCCCCTATTTAAATCCAACTTAGTTAAAACATAGTGTTTATCTATTAACTAGTTATATAGTAACTTTAGAGTTAGGATTTTAATGAGGTCCATAGAAGTTAGCCATATCTTATCCAAAAAACCAAAGCTGTGAGTTTTGTCTTTGATTTTAAACGCTTTTTAGTGATAGCTAGTTTAATTAGGTTGGTTTATATTTACTCACACTGTCTCCCTGCCATAATGCTTTGAAGATAAACACCAGTCTACAAACAAAGTTTGTAAATGCTAAATTCTTGTGTTTTATGGCCTCTTCAAAGTACTCACTAAGTTTAGTTAAGGTCGAGATCTTAAAACAGGATGCACAGCTGCTATACCATGTGATAGTTAACCAATATACTTTAACACTGTAATGTAATCTGTAGTGAAAAACTGTCTATATAATCAACCACTGTTGCCAATAAAGTTTGAGCAGTCCAGCGCCCTGAAAGAAGGGACAAAGAGGCTGTCTCCGATGCAAAAGCCTACGTCCGTCCATCTTCTTCGGGAAAAAGCGTATGCTCCCTGGCCGCCATAGCGGGCCTCCAGCAATATGGAAGTTCTATGTATACATTTCTAAGGTATCTCCAAACTGTTCTCCATAGTGACTGTACCAGTTTACATTCCCACCAACACTGCAGGAGGATTCCCTTTTCTCCACAACCCCTCCAGCACTTGTTATTTGTGGACTTATTAATGATGGTCATTCTGACTGGTGTGAGGTGGTATCTCATGGTAGTTTTGATTTGCATTTCTCTTATAATCAGCGATGTTGAGCATTTTCTCATGTGTTTGCTGGCCATCTGTATATCTTCTTTGGAGAAATGTCTATTCAGGTCTTTTGCCCATTTTTCCATTGGTTGATTGGCTTTTTTGCTGTTGAGTTGTATAAGTTGCTTGTATATTCTAGAGATTAAACCCTTGTCCATTGCATCGTTTGCAACTATTTTCTCGAATTCTGTAAGTTGTCTTTTTGTTTTCTTTTTGGTTTCCTTTGCTGTGCAAAAGCTTTTCAGCTTGATTAGGTCCCACTGGTTTATTTCTGCTCTTACTTCTATTGCTTGGGGAGACTGACCTGAGAAAATATTCATGAGGTTGATGTCAGAGAGTGTTTTGCCTGTGTTTTCTTCTAGGAGTTTGATGGTGTCCTGTCGTATATTTAAGTCTTTCAGCCGTTTTGAGTTTATTTTTGTGCATGGTGTGAGGGAGTGTTCTAATTTCATTGCTTTGCATGCAGCTGTCGAGGTTTCCCAGCAATGCTTGCTGAATAGACTTTCTTTTTCCCATTTTGTGTTCTTACCTCCCTTGTCAAAGATTAATTGACTGTAGGTGTTGGGGTTTATTTCTGGGTTCTCTATTCTGCTCCATTGGTCTGTCTGTCTTTTTTTTTTTTTTTTTGCTATTTCTTGGGCCACTCCCGCGGCATATGGAGGTTCCCAGGCTAGGGGTCGAATTGGAGCTGTATCCACCAGCCTACGCCAGAGCCACAGCAACGCAGGATCCAAGCCGCGTCTGCAACCTACACCACAGCTCATGGCAACGCCGGATCATTAACCCACTGAGCAAGGGCAGGGACCGAACCCGCCACCTCATGGTTCCTAGTCAGATTCGTTAACCCCTGCGCCACGACGGGAACTCCTGTCTGTTTTGATACCAGTACCACACTGTTTTGAAGACTGTGGCTTTGTAATGTTGCTTGAAGTCTGGGAGAGTTATGCCCCCTGCCTGGTCTTTGTTTCTCAGGATTGCTTTGGCGATTCTGGGTCTTTTGTGGTTCCATATACGTTTTTGGATTGTTTGTTCTAGTTCTGTGAAAAATGTCATGGGTCATTTGATAGGGATTGCATTGAATCTGTAGATTGCTTTGGGTAGTATGGCCATTTTTACAATATTGACTTTTCCAATCCATGAATGTGGAATATCTTCCCATTTCTTTACATCTTCTTTAATTTCTTTGATTAAAGTTTTATGGTTCTTGGCATATAAGTCCTTTACCTCCTTGGCCAGGTGTATTCCGAGGTATTTGATTTTTTTGAGTTGCAATTTTAAAAGGTATCGTATTTTTGTATTCCTTTTCTGATATTTCATTGTTGGTATATAGAAATGTGACTGATTTCTGAATGTTAATCTTATATCCTGCTACTTTGCTGAATTTATTAATCAGTTCAAGTAGTTTTTGGGTTGAGTCCTTAGGGTTTTCTATGTATATTATCATGTCGTCTGCATACAGTGACAGTTTTATCTCTTCTCTTCCTCTTTGGATACCTTTTGTTTCTTTTGTTTGTCTAATTACTGTGGCTAGGACTTCCAAAACTATGTTGAAGAGCAGTGGTGAGAGTGGGCATCCCTGTCTTGTTCCAGATTTGAGTGAGAAGACTTTCAGTTTTTCTCCATCGAGTATTATATTTGCTGTGGGTTTGTCATAAATGGCTTTGATCATGTTCAGGAATGTTCTCTCTATACTCACTTTGGCGAGAGTCTTGATCATGAACGGATGTTGGACTTTGTCAGATGCTTTTTCTGCATCTATTGAGATGATCATATGGTTTTTGACTTTACTTTTGTTAATGTGGTGTATGATGTTGATTGATTTGCATATGTTGAACCTCGGATGAACCCTACCTGGTTATGGTGTATGATCCTTTTGATATGTTATTGGATTTGGTTGGCTAAGATTTTGTTGAGAATTTTTGCATCTACATTCATCAAAGATACTGGCTTCTAGTTTACTTTTTTGGTGGTATCTTTGGTTTTGGAATAAAGGTGATGGTGGCATCATAGAATCTTTGGGAGTGTTCTTCTTTATCCTTTTGAAAAAGGTTAAGGAGGATGGGCACCAGATCCTCTTTGTATGTTTGGTAGAATTCACCTGTGTAGCCATCTGGTCCTTGGGTTTTATTTGTAGGGAGTGTTTTTATGATGTATTCAGTTTCATTTCTAGTAATCGGTCTGTTCAGTTGGTCTGTTTCTTCTTCTTCTTCTTTTTTTTTTTTTTTTTGTCTTTTGTCTTTTGTCTTTCGTCTTTTGTTGTTGTTGTTGTTGCTATTTCTTGGGCCGCTCCCGCGGCACATGGAGGTTCCCAGGCTAGGGGTCGAATCGGAGCTGTAGCCACTGGCCTATGCCAGAGCCACAGCAACTCGGGATCCGAGCCTCGTCTGCAACCTACACCACAGCTCACGGCAACGCCGGATCGTTAACCCACTGAGCAAGGGCAGGGACCGAACCCGCAACCTCATGGTTCCTAGTCGGATTCGTTAACCACTGCGCCACAACGGGAACTCCTGAAAATAGAAATTTCAGAAAATCCACCTGTTCCACCTCTGGGTATTTTTCCAAAGCATCTATGAATAAATGAATGCATGAGAAGATGTGATTCTCTCTCTCACACACACATACACAACCAGCCATGCTCCTGTGATATACACACATATGTATATATATCACAGATGGACTATTAGCCATAAAAATGAATGCAATCTTACCATTTGTGACAAGATGGATGGACCTACAGGGTATTATGCTCGGTTAAATGTCAGAAAAAAGACAAACATGGGACCTCATCAAACTGAAAAGCTTTTGCACAGCAAAGGAAACCAAAAAGAAAACAAAAAGACAACTTACAGAATTTGAGAAAATAGTTTCAAATGATGCAACCGACAAGGGCTTAATCTCTAGAATATATAAACAACTTATACAACTCAACAGCAAAAAAAACCAATCAACCAATGGAAAAATGGGCAAAAGACCTGAATAGACATTTCTCCAAGGAAGATATACAGATGGCCAACAAACACATGAAAAAATGCTCAACATCGCTGATTATAGAGAAATGCAAATCAAAACTACCATGAGATACCACCTCACACCAGTCAGAATGGCCATCATTAATAAGTCCACAAATAACAAGTGCTGGAGGGGCTGTGGAGAAAAGGGAACCCTCCTGCAGTGTTGGTGGGAATGTAAACTGGTACAGACACTATGGAGAACAGTTTGGAGATACCTTAGAACTTCCATATGACCCCGCAATCCCACTCTTGGGCATCTATCCGGACAAAACTCTACTTAAAAGACACATGTGGAGTTCCCGTCGTGGCGCAGTGGTTAACGAATCCGACTAGGAACCATGAGGTTGCGGGTTTGGTCCCTGCCCTTGCTCAGTGGGTTAAGGATCCGGCGTTGCCGTGAGCTGTGGTGTAGTTTGCAGACGCGGCTTGGATCCCATGTTGCTCGGCTCTGGCGTAGGCCGGTGGCTACAGCTCCGATTCAACCCCTGGCCTGAGAACCTCCATATGCCACGGGAGCAGCCCAAGAAATAGCAACAACAACAACAACAACAACAACAAAAGACAAAAAGACAAAAAAAAAAAAAAAAAAAAGAGACACATGCACCCGCATGTTCATTGCAGCACTATTCACAATAGCCAGGACATGGAAACAGCCTAAATGTCCATCGACAGATGATTGGATTCGGAAGATGTTGTATATATACACAATGGAATACTACTCAGCCATAAAAAAGAATGACATAATGCCATTTGCAGCAACATGGATGGAACTAGAGAATCTCATACTGAGTGAAATGAGCCAGAAAGACAAAGACAAATACCATATGATATCACTTATAACTGGAATCTAATATCCAGCACAAATGAACATCTCCTCAGAAAAGAAAATCATGGACTTGGAGAAGAGACTTGTGGCTGCCTGATGGGAGGGGGAGGGAGTGAGAGGGATCTGGAGCTTGGGCTTATCAGACACAACTTAGAATAGATTTACAAGGAGATCCTGCTGAATAGCATTGAGAACTTTGTCTAGATACTCATGTTGCAATAGAAGAAAGGGTGGGGGCAAAAATGTAATTGTAATGTATACATGTAAGGATAACCTGACCCCCTTGCTGTACAGTGGGAAAATAAAAAAAAAAAAGACAAACAATGTGATATCACCTCTATGTGGAAACTAACAAAACAAGTGAACAAACCTAACAACACATAATGCAGTCATAGATACAGAAAACAAAGAGGTGGTTGCCAGAGGGGATATGGGTACACTGATGAGAGAAATATGCCAGGGAAATTAATAAGACTTAGAAAAATCTAGGTAAAAAATAAATGACTTATGGGGATTAAATGTGTAGCATAGATAACATAGTGACTTTGTAACAACATTGGCTTGTGACAGATGGTTACTATATTAGTTATGATCATTTTGGAATGAACAGCAATATCAAAAATATATTTTTGCGTCTGGAACTCTTAGTGTTGTAGGTCAATTATACTTCAATTAAAAGGATTTCCCTTGAGGCTCAGCAGGTTAATGATCTGGCATTGTCACTGCAGCTGCTTGGGTCACTATTATAGTGCTAGTTTGGTATCTGGCCCAGGAAACTCCACATGCCATAGGCATGGCCAAATAAAATTAAACCCAGGAGTTCCCGTCGTGGCGCAGTGGTTAACGAATCCGACTAGGAACCATGAGGTTGCGGGTTCGGTCCCTGCCCTTGCTCAGTGGGTTAACGATCCGGCGTTGCCGTGAGCTGTGGTGTAGGTTGCAGACGAGGCTCGGATCCCGAGTTGCTGTGGCTCTGGCATAGGCCAGTGGCTACAGCTCCGATTCAACCCCTAGCCTGGGAACCTCCATGTGCCGCGGGAGCGGCCCAAGAAATAGCAACAATAACAACAACAACAACAACAAAAAAGACAAAAGACCAAAAAAAAAAAAAAATAAAATAAAATAAAACCCAAAAAACTCTGGGATAAGTAAGCCCAATCCAAATGCTTATCAACTTCTCCATGGATATGATGATCCTCTTGTCATGCATGATGATGTGATTAATAATAAAGACCAAATACTGTAAAGAAGAAGAAATGCAGAAGAAAAAGTGAAAATAATCCAAGTGCCTCAGAGATCAGAATTTTAAAAACTCAGCAATTAGGGTATAGGATTCAAAAAAGAATTAACATACTGAAAAATCATTTTGTAAATGAAGTTAAAACTAGGAGAAACAGGGTGAGAAATAAGACCTTATCCTAAAAGGTGGATGAAAAGGAAGAAATTCTTAGTAACTATAAACAAAATGAAACAAAACAAAAACAACTCCTGGAACATAAATCAAGCAAGACGTAAAATATCTGATGAATGTGTTGAAATAAAAGACAATCATAAGAGATCTGAAAGACGAATGATTGAGGGACCTGAAGGAGAAAAACCAATGGTACAAAGCAAATTTTAAACAGTATCATGCAGATTTTTCTGAAAATTAAAAAGTCGGTCTTGAAATTGTTTTCAAAAGAACACTGAATCATTTACTTGCAATGACTAATAAGAGATGCTGCTGCAGTGTAAAGCTTAAAAAAATTCCTCTGGGCATCTAGAATAAAAAGGAGAACTATAAGGAAATAACACTTATAATTTCAGAAACATTGTTGCCAATAAATGCTCTGTGCTGGAAGGAAATAGAGAAACATATTTAAGATTCACAAGGGGGCAGATGATGAATCATGAACTTTTTACATGCCAGGCCGAGTGGGTATCAAGAGTCCTGATGTCCAAGCCATCACGAACGATCCTGGGTCTGTTGTCCCCATGACCACTGGATTGAACAGGCTTCAGACAACAGACTCCCTAGAAAGACACTGACATGGGGAGTTCCCTTCATGGCTCAGCAGAAATGAATCTGACTAGCATCCATGAGGATGCACGATCAATCCCTGGCCTCTCTCGGTGGGTTTGAGGATCTGGCACTGCGGTGAGCTGTGGTATAGATCCCAGATGTGGCTCGGATGCAGTGTTGCTGTGGCTGTGACATATGCTAACAGCTATAGCTCAGATTCAGCCACTAGCTTGGGAACCTCCATATGCTGCTGGTGTGGCCCTCAAAAGAACAATAACAACAACAACAACAAACCACTGACATGGGACCGGTGTAAAGTATGAACTTTGTTCCTTACTTAACTGAGACTTGATGAGGGATAAGCGAGGGAGGGAGTGATCCTGGTGGACACTAGGGCACCTCCCTTCCAACAACTCATGAAGCGCTGCCTCTGCTGAGGGTGCTTTTCTATCTGTGTATTTTATTTTATAAAGCAGGATTCTAAAAGCAGCTGTATAGATAAATACAGTGTAATAAATTAATAAACATTTTATTTCATAAAACACAACATAGAGATAAATACTGAACACGTAGAACATATAGATAAAACTAAAGGATAAAACAAGGGATACGCAATTAAACAACAGAGATTACACTAAGTGAGGTGCCCTAGGAGGTGAGCATTGAGGTGAGGCTTCTGCTGTGCTTGACTATGTGGAGGTCCTGATGATATGGAGATTCTGAGACAGGCTGGGGGTGTCCACATCCAGGCTGTCACTGGTGTCAGACCGACAATCTGTAACACAAAGGTGATCATTTGGGAACAGTACTGCTATTTATTTATTTATTTATTTATAAAAAAGTTTTGGCTACTCTCTCAGCATGCACAATTTCCTGGGCCAGGGATGGAACCCATGCCATACCTGTGACCCGAGACAGCAGGGACAAGCCAGAGCCTTACCCCGCTGAGCCACAAGGCAACTCCACAACACTGCTTTTTAAAAATGTAATAAAACAAGTTGTTTATGTTATTTAATGACAAAATTGGAGAAGAAACAAAAGGAACAGAAGTAACATAAATCCTGCCTGGCAACCCATCCCAAATGAGCACTGCAATGAAGTGCCACCTCGTGTTGCTTTAGTGTGACTTGGACACATATAGTATCTACAGAAGCTCCAGCGCAGGTTGTGAAATGGGGCCATAAGGTGACCGAGACCTTACAAGGGGGCTGCAGAGGCTGAGGGACCCCCAGGGCTCAGGCACCTCCTAGGCAAGCAGGGATCCTGCAGCTTCCCAACATGATACCAGGACCATGAAGAGTCCATAGGGATGCAGAGCAGGGACAGGTGAGTTCCCTGCTCACAGAGCAGTGGGTGTCTGGGTCTTCGTCACCCTTTTCCCAGAAGTCCTGAGACTGAGCAGGTCAGGGCCACTCCTCCATTGCCTCACATCACCTGGTGATTCCCTGGGGGTGGGGGGAGGAGGCTCCCTGGTAACTTCTTCAGGGGGTGGGGATTGGCACTGCAGGGATGGGTCCTGCAGAGGATGTCGGACCACTCCAGTGGGGCTCTTCAAAAAACACACTGGGAAGAGCTCCTAGTGAGTCATGCACTTGATGGCCCTACAGCGCCCCTCTGACTAGCAACCTCAGGGGCTCCTGGGATGGGGATGTGTTGCTTGGGAGGTGTGCTCATGGCATCCTCTGGATGGATTAATACCCTCCTCTTTTCTCCACTTCGTGGTCACACACAAGGGCGGCCACACAGAGTTTTGTCTGGCTTTCTGAAAAACCAAAAGGAAGTTGGGCATGCTGTGGAGAACAGGCGCATCTGTCTCCTCACCTTTGCACCCCCGGTCTGCCACATCGACACTGCCTCTTCCTAAGTGTGCTCATCATCGGCATCGGAGGCTGTCCCCCCAAATGCTTTTCTTAAACGCAGGAACAGGGAGCGTTTCCGCTTCTGGGAGGAAAAGTACAGTCTCTGAGATCAAATCCATCATGGTAAGTATCATAAAAGGATGGAGAGAGGAGATGGGGAAGACTTACAAGGAAGAGTCTACGGGTGACACAAAGACAGGAAAATGAAAAGATGTGAAAGAGGAAATAGATTACCCGCTTAATTCTGCTTTCCTTGTCAGAATTCTCGTTATCTGCCATGTAACATTCTGTGTCCAGGGGCAGCCACCAGGTTGGGGAGGCCATGGGAAAGGAAAGGGGTGATTTAGAATCAAGATGGAACCTCAGGACCATGATGCTGCAGGGAGCTCAGTCTCGGGACCCTTTCTGTCCTCACCTCCACGGACCTCCCAGGGCCTCAGCTGGTTCACATCTACAGTGGAGAAGGTCTCTGATCCCCAAGATCCTGCTGCAGCCCTCTGCTTCCCTCAATGTGACTTGGAATAAGACCTGTGTCTTCCTGCTCCACACACAGGCTGCATCTGTCCCCATGAACCTCGGAGCATGCCCTGGCCTTCCTCCAGAACCCCTGCTTCCGACTCCCTCCTTCCTCATTTCTCTCCTCTGATTACTGCTCATTTCCTTCCTCCAATGAGGGCAGGGTGGAAGAAGGGCCATGGCAATGTTGCCACTCTCCAGGCAGTCAATGTTTCTCTTAACCAATCGATGCCACCCAGGGAGTTCCTGGCATGGGCCTGATCCTGTGCTGGCACCTGGGGTGACCTGAGGTATCTGGCAGAAGCTTATTGCTCACAACACCACCCTGACTTTTCCAGCTCCTCAGAGAGGATAAAAGCACAATCAGAGGTGAAGGAATGTATCCAAATTCCTTGCCCCAAAATGAGGCAACAGGCATCTACATAAACATAGGGTGCCTACCAGGATTTGCCCTTAGACTTGGAAGGACAAGGAGGGATGAGAGCTGGTCAGGCCTGAGGAGAGGACATGGTGTGCACATGACTGGGGTGTGGGGAGCAGGGCCAAGGCTGCCTGGATGAGCGGTGGATTCTCAGGGAACCAGGGGTCCCAGGCCCTGCTGCCCTGAGCCTCTGTCCTGGGCCTGGTCAAGCCCAGGAGACCAGGTGGATGGGTCTGTGGGAGCAAGTGTGCAGAGAAGCCCAGCCTCCCCTTCACACATTCCTCTAGACTTCCTTCTGGTGGGGAGGGTCCCCAGGCAGGTGGACATGGAGCCCTCCCTCAAACATGATGTGTGCATCAGCACATCAGCCTTGGGTGAGCTGTCCAGGCTGAGATGAGCTGAAGGAGGCTGGAGCACATCCGTGATCCCAGAGACGTGCTCTATAAGCCATCCTACCCTGGGAGTGCTTTTACGTGAGGAAGAAAGAGCAATGGGATCCTGAAAGTGCAGACAGAGTATACTTCTCATCTACCACCAGACACTTGCTCCAAGAACTTGGGTCTCCAGTGTCAAGTGACTCGCAGAGTTTTGTTGTGCCCTGTCAGCTTATGGTTTTCATAGGCAAATTTAAAAACAAAGCCAAAATCTGCTGTAAGGGATCCCCTCCAGCTGGGAACCTGAATCCAAGCTTTCACCCTTGGCAGTGTTGTTCCTACCTTCATCTTCGTTAGTGATGCTGCCAACGCTCTCCGCAATAAATTCTGCAGAATCATAAACATGAGCAATAATGTTATAAGGAAAGTTGCCCCACCCATTTCTCCCCTTCCCCTTCAGCTAATGCTGCCTTCCAAGGCATCCCACTAGTCCTCTCTCCAGGTGCTCACATCTCCCCTGGGCTCTGTGGAGCAACAGTCCTTCAGTAAGACATCGATCACAGTTTCAAACCTTCAAGAAAGAGATGCTGAGAGAAGCATCTGTCAACCTCTCACTTCCACAGGTCCATTACAGCTCTCCCTTTCAAGCTGACCCACTAGAAACTCCAACACTTATGGGCACACTTGAAATATGGCTAGTGTGATCAAACCATTGGGTGTTGTGTGTGTGTGAGCATGCTTCTTTTTAATTGCTTGAGTTAACCACAATTTGAACTAAGTTAAATATAAGCAGGCACTTCTGGCTAGTGGGTTCCACAGTGGACAGAGTGGCTCTAAGAGCTTGCAAGATGAAGAAGAGACAACCAACCACCCTCACCTCACTGTTCATTCAGAGAATTTGGACGACCAGAGGGGATCTTTCATTTGCAGGTTATCTTGGGCACTTGGACCCATGCTAGGCATTGTGAGAGTCCTTGGGGACACTCTAACAGCAGTGTCAACAACACTCTGACCTGGGAGGAATTCCCAGCAGGGCACCCCACTTTTTGCCAGTAGTGAGGAGCATGGCCCAGGGCACCGGTGCTGGACAAAACCAGAGAGAATGGGCAGAGGGGAGGGAGGGATGCATCACTCTTTTCATGATCCCATCCTTCTCACCCCTGAGCCTGGAAGACCCAAGGAAGGCAGTGGCACCCCCTTACGGGGTGAACAATTTGTACACTGAAAACTACAGATCATGGCTGAAAGAAATTAAAGAAGGTGCAAGTGCTTGGAACGACACACCATGTTCATAGACTGGACGGTTTAATGTTGTCGACATTTCTCTGCTACTGAAAATGATGTACACATTATACTGCAACAACTCAGAAAACCTCATGCCATTTTTTGAGACTTGGAAAAGAAAATCCTAAAATACATGTAGAGCCCCAAAGAATAAAAAGATGATCTTGACAGCAAAGAACAACAATGGAGACGTCTCAATTCCCAGATTCAAAACACACTGCCAAGCCACAGCAGCAAAAACATCTACCCCTGGCATCTAAACAGGAAGACAGACCAATGATCCATAAGAGAAGGACCTAAAAATAAACTCATATATGTATGGCCAAATGATCACTGCCCAGGTTCTAAGATTCCCCAGTCAAAAAAGTATAGTCTCTTCAACAATCAACAGAATGAAAAGGCAATGTATAGGATGGGAGGAAATACTTGCAAATATTGCTTCTGGATAAGGGACCCATATCCAAAAAATATAAGAAACTAACACTCAATTAAAACAAAACAAATACACATGCACACACACAAACCAAAAAAATGAAAAACAAAGACTGTGGGCAAATAGCTGAGTTTAAAAATGGGTAAACACCTTGAGAAGATATGACCCCATAGAAGCTATGATGGTGATCAAATATATGTGAAAATGTATGTTGCGCTCAACTGGGACTCTGTGGTTAAGAGGTGCAAGCAACTGCTTTGGGAGTGGATAAGCAATGAGATCCCACTGGATAGCACAGGGCACGATATGTGGTCACTTATGAAGGAAAAGACAAAAAGCACTAAAAAAATTACAACTTTACTGGAAGGCTGATTTCCAGGAAAAGCATGCTAATAAATGGATTCACAAAACACTGCTCTTAAAGAAAACCCAATATAGAAGAACTTACAATACTGAAATCCTACCATTAAAAACAGCCACTATCATTCATATCATGGTTGTTCTCCAGGCTTCATTTTCTACACGGTGTGTGCAGCATGTGCCCTGATTAAATGTACAGCCACACTAACAAGAGTCTTACAACATGAGGGACTTATTTCATGGAGAGAAACACAGAGGGAACACAGAGTCCTTCTCACCCAGGTGGGCAGCAAGTTTGTACAGTGGTGCCGGACACCAGGATGAGGGTGAACTCTGAGCTCTTACTTGCAAGATCGCCTGGGTGTGTGCTACCTAGGGTGGCCAAATGTAAGAATGACAGTGACACTGTCCAATACAAGAATACGCCTCGCCGATTCCCATCTGCTTTGGCCATGTTGAAGCGATGATGTCAGCACTGACAGGGACCTTATAAGATGCATAGCATCTACAGGACCTCTGGAGACCCTGGTATTACCAGGCATAGACATGGAGCAGGGACCCTTCCCCGTCAGTGCTCCATGACTGACAAAATCCTGGCTGAGAGAGAGGTGCAGGTCAGGTGTCCAGGCACTCCCATGGATAACCTGGCCTGGGTCCCCATTTAGATTTTCCATGTAGGAGGTCAAGAGCTTGGGCCAACTGTCTCTGCACCATCTCCAGCTGAGCAAGGGGAAACTTAAGCCAAACTGGGAACAGTGGTGGTGAAGGGAGAATGCATGAATGTAGAGAAGTTGTGCAGAAGGGATGGAAATTGTGTTGGGGAAATTCAATGGTTGTCATGTCCATGTAAATATGAAATATCTCATGAGGAAAACACCACATGTGCTCGCACATGGACCTCACTCCCTGTCCCTCATAACATGTAAAAACCCAAGGCATCAACATGATATACTTGTGTCCAGGGCATGGACATCTTGGGCAAAACTATGAGTGGCGAAGAGCTGTATGCTCTAAACCCCCAAGTCTCCTTCCAAAAGGAACCCAGGATATGGAGGCTCTGCAACCAATGTCAGCAAGGAAGCCCCACATTCTACTGCACCAAGATTGTTTGTCACTGGAGAGATGATCTCTGAATACACACCGCTTCTGTAAGGCCACTCGTACAACATGAGCTGGAGAAAAGAAAACAGTGTGAGAATCTAAGCTTCATGGGCTCTATGAACAAAGAATATTTCATACTATTTCTTTTCTCAGAAAGCTAAATGAAGCTTTTCTTGAGTCCATGGTCCCAAAGAAAACAGAGATGTCATTTGTGAGAAATGCTTCAAAATTTCCTGGAAGACCTAAGTCTATATTGACCGAACACTAAAAAATTCTCTTTCAAGGAGGGTAATACTCTGCAGAAAAAATGCTCCCAACCACACATGCAGTGTGCAACAGATGCTGTTGTACTGAAAATAGCTTTTACAGTCAATCACTGGGAAAGGCATTCAGTCATCCAACCCAGGAAAAAAGTATGTCTCCATACTTTCAACTGTATAGATTTTCACATTTGAATTTGATTGAAAACAAGGAGAAAATGAAGCTATGCTTTTATCTCAAATAATAAAAGGCACTTACTGAGGGGTCAGATGGAATATCTTCTGAGCTGCTGTACTCCTTCACCAAAATATGCCGAGGGTGAACTGGGAGAACATAGAGTATGAGTCATGATATTGGTGACGCTGCTCAGGAACTATTCAGGCAGCATTGTTGGGGAGTGGTGTGTGAACCCAGGGAGGGAGAGTAAGGATGAGGGTGATTTTGAAGCATGGGCACACATGCTGTTGGCTGACCACTCTGGTGGGATGAGGCTGGCCAAGGGGAGGTTCCTTGACATAATGAGAAGGGGAGCTTTAAGCTTCCTAGCCAAAGCCAACATACTCAATTCAATGTAGGCAATTTGAAAAGAGGTAAATTCCAAATTCATGTTCTGGGGAACCTCCCGCTGTGGCTCCGTGCGTTAAGGACCCGAAGCTGTCTCTGTGAGGAGGCAGGGTCGCTCCCTAGCTTCCCTCAGGGGCCTAAGGATCCAGGGTTGCTGCATGCTGCGGCGTAGTGTGCACATGTGGCCTGGATCCGGTGGTGCCATGGCTGGGGTACAGCTCTGGGTGAACCCCTCCCCTGGGAACTTCCATATGCCACAGGTGTGGCCACACACACATAACAAAACAAAAACAAGTCATGCCATGTTTCAAGGACAGAGTCCAATGACTCCTCCAGCCTATTTTAAATCCCGTGGCGACTCCCGCTACTTCTTGGAATGTTCCAAGACCATTTTTCATCTCCACACGGTCACATGCCCTGCTTCTGCTCAGCACAGTGTGATGGCACAGGTATAATATTTATCCTTTGCATAACTGTTAACTATACAGTTCCGTAGCCTTTTTGACTTCCACACGCTTTTCTACCCATCAACACTACCTACACCCACACCTTTGTCATCCTACCCGACATGACCCATCACAACTCACCTTCCCCTGGCCACCAGGCCTTGGTAATTCCTGCTTCTGCTATATGAACGTGCCTACACAAGTAGTATTACACGGTATCTGTCTTGCTGTGCACCTGCCTTATTTCACTCACCACAATAGCTTTTTGTAGTGTTCGGTCCACCCATACCCTAACGTATTTCGAGCTTTAACTCCACTCTGCGGCTAAAGAGTAGCTCACTCGGAGTTTCTTTGGCATTTCATTTTGCCAGTCCTCTCATTCATCACCACATTCATCAAGGCCTTTTGCATAATGCCCATCTTGGGACTCCTGGGAGAAACAGGCCAGGGAGCATTCGGGTACGGATTTCTCTGTGCTATAATGGTGAGAAATCACATTGCACATCTGTCAAAGGGCAGAGCTTATAAGAGCACCAAGTATGACTCCTAAGGCAAACTATTAGTGTTCTGCTAATTGGAATAAAGGTACCACCAGCATGTGATACACTGTCAATGGCTGGACCTGGAGCGGTGGGATTCGGGAACCGTCTGTGTCATCTGTTGGACTTCTTTGTCCACATAATCCAGGTCGAAACAATGTCTAATAATTTAAAGACACCTGGAAACACGGCTTCCCTGAGGGAGACACAGCAGCTAATGTCCAAAAGCCAGCCGTCATCGACACCCTGGCTAGAGATCATCTTCACCCTCCAACATCAACCGGCTGTTGAGATTTCAAAGTCGTTTTATTTCCACAGGTATATAAACACTACCACCTGACTAAGTATGTTTCAACTTGGACACACACGCACGCACGCACGCACGCACGCACGCACGCACGCACAAAGGATACCACAAAATACTTCCGAGTTCATTCGTATACAGGGGACCCTAAAGAAAAATTATTCTTGCATGCACCGAAGGAGAAAATCTCCACGTACCTGTCCCCGACCCATTAGCGGGGTGCATTCGCTGGTGGAGCCAGGAGCATAATTTTCTGATGCAGCCAGAGGTGGATCTTTGTGACGTCTGTCGATTGTTCCTTTGGATCCGGAAGCAGCATCCTATGCAATCTATCACAACAGGGAGGACTGCTGACATCTTGCTGTCAGAAGACCGTAGGGAAATTTGTACTCATTTATTCCATTTAATCTTTTGGTCCCCTGGCTCACCAGCTGCCCAGGAGTGCTGCCTGGATCAAGGTCAGACTTAGAAGGATCATGCAGTTTAAAACAACCAACAGACAGGATTTTTGAACAACCACCTTTGTTTAACTGAGACCTTCTAGAAACACAGCAAAGTAAGAGTGATCGTGCCTGATGGTCTGGTTCAAACACATTCAGAAGAATCATGAACCTGGGGAAAGGGTTGTAGATCCCTAAGGGCCTCGATGCCCTGTTCTACGAGGTGGAAATGGTATTCTAGAAGGCTGACTTTTAGTATGATGTTATGAGGACGACTTCATGAAGTACGGGTAACATTTTAGAAAAAGGAAGGACGGGTGCCTCGTCAATGCTCCGTATGCGTTCAGCCTTGAGTGATGGCAAGAGTAAGCTAGACAGTCAGTGGTGGCTGAAAACCAAAGGGGGTAAATGGATGCCTCAAGTCGGGAAGGGTGGAAGCTTATTCCCCAGCATCTTCATGGGAACGATGCTTCGCAGCTCATGGACAGTACCTATTTTCATCTCCTCTGATACTCAGTCCTGTTGAAGGTGAGGAAGTGCAAACAGGACCCACATGAGGGGTAACCAAGTGACAGTCCAAGCGTCACAACAATGACGGGTGATGAATCTGAGGCAGGTGGACCAGACATATTAATTAAGACAACGAACCCGGAAGTTATACGCATAACTCTAGAGATAGCTCAGAGGGGTAGAAATGAGAAGAAAAACACAAGAAGGAAAAATGCAGGAGACAAAGTGAGCGAGCCCATCTGAAGGAACAGCCACTCGGGGGAGCAATGTAAACTTACCTTAGGAACAGTGATTGAGATTGCCCATTCCTAAAGCATGAGCCGTGAAGTGAGAGCGTCACACTGGCCACCACGTACAAACCTCTCAGGCCACAGAGCGACAGCCTGACCATGAGGCAAGAAGTGCACAAGCACATTACCGTGGTGACGTGTCATCGTACCACTTTCAGAGGGAAGTCAACCCCTGCACAGGATGGGTCCAACGGCTGCCGGCAGAGAGCGTGTTTCCATGGACAAGCTTGGCTTTTCAGAGGAGCCTTGTCATTTCCGAAACGGAATCTCAGGCTCCCACAGAACCCTCTGACTAAGAAAATAATTTCCTATGAGAGAGAACGACCTGTCCCCCAGGAGGAGTTGAGAGTGAACCTTGCAGGGTGAAGAGGCCAAAAAGCCAGCATGTGCAGAATTTAAGGAAGAACTACCCCTCCATTTCTACTCTTCCTGAGTCACTAGACATTTGCCAATCAAACCATTTCAAAACGTGAGATTTAAGGTTATTGTAACCAGGGTGAATGTTTTCATGTTTCATGACGACTGCTATTCTGCAGTGTCCTATTCAAGTTTGCTGCTCACAAAAATTACTATTTTTGATGCACATTGCAAGTAAGTCTCCAATTTGTCACATGCTTGTATCTTACTACAGTTACTCGTACATACAACCTGAGGAAAGTTTTCTTCTTTTGCCAAAAAGAAAAAAAAAAAAAGGAAGAAAGAAAAAGAAAAAAAGAAAATCAGTAATTATTTCTGTAATTTCTGGCTTTGAGAAAGAAAAGGAGGAAGAATATTGTGACCATTATTCACACCAAGGATTAACGGCGCCCTTAAGAAAAGTTCCTCCTACTTAGGAACGTGAGCACAGGGGTTTCAAGACAAATTTTTCTATTAAACCATTGTGACTATTTCTAGACATGCATGTCAAAGGGGGCAATCGGTTTTTCAGGAGGAGGATACAACTTTTCCCCTAGAAGTTACGTACGGCCAGAAGTGTCCCAGTCCAGTCATAAAAGGAGCAGAATGTTTTGTAAAGCACACATGGTAATTTATGTCTCAAGTAAAAATCTCAGAACATTTTGGATGGGATAGTGATGGTGCACCAACGATTCATCCATTTAAACAGATTAGACTTACGACGTGCCTATTTATCCAAGAAGGAACTGGTAGGTGTTTGCTGGCAAAGAGGGGCACATTCAATTTGCAACTAAAAGAAACTTGTCAATGTCCAATTATTGATTTCAGTAGTGGAGAATTAACTGAGTTCGGATATAGATTCAACTTGCCATGTAGATTAGGCATTCCTTTGGCCAAGCCCTATGGTGGATTTGTTTTGTTTGGGGGTGGGGTGGGGGGGCGATCTCCCTCTAGTCAGATACTACAAATGTTTTGAAAAGCTGGTGACTATCGATACTAATGCATCAAGATAAATGATGTAAAAATGGTGGGACAGGGCCAACTTGGAGAATATCACCGCTACATGCATTGTATCATGAACAGCCTAGCCAAATCCTGCTGCCTATAAAGAGCATTAGCCACCATGCTTATGGAGTGCACCTCTGTGTTCCCTCCTAATTGCATCCTATGTTGGAACCCCAACTTCCAGTGGGATGGTACCGGGAGGTGGGGCCTTTGGGAGGCAATTGGTTTATGAGTGTGGAGTCCCTCTAGGTGGACTAGAGCTCTCCCCTTTTCCTCTTTGTTCTTTTTTATTTTTTGTCAGGTGAGGAGGATGCATGAGAAAAATGACCCTGTGTAAACGCGAAAGAAGGAAGACAAAACAAGGAGAGGCGGTAGACAAGGGGATGGGCAAAGGCCCTGGAGTGCACACGGGTAGCTGCAGAGGGCCAAGGAACAGGAGGAAGGCTGCTCTCCCCAGGCTTGCAAGGAGACACCTCCCCCAGTGTTCACTCCAGGGGAGGGGATGGCCTTCCTCTTAGCCACTCAAGCAGGGGTCCAAGGAAGAACCCAAAGCATTAAACATCTGGGGACCAACCTGAGCCAGGAGCTGCAAGACCTCTGCGCCGAGAGCAATAAAACATGACTCAAGGAAATTAAGGAGGAGTCAAAGAAGGGCAGACATAGGCCACGCTCCTGGCTTGGAAAAAATGAATATCCTAAAAATGGCCGTTCTACGCAAAGCAATCTACAGATGCAATGCCATCCCTATCCGTGATCGTTTTCGCAGAACTAGAACAAAACCGTCCAAACATTTACACGGAACCTAAACAGGCCCGGAATGGCCAAGGCAATCCTGAGGAGCAAAAACCAAGCAGGAGGCACACCTCTCCCAGACTTCGGTCAATATTACAAAGCTACGGTAAGCAAGACAGTGTGGCAAAGGTACCAAAACCGACACACAGACCACTGGAACAGAAGACAGAACCCAGAAATAAACCCCAAACCGACGGTCAATTATTCTTCAACAAAGGGGGCAAGAATGTCAAGGGGGGAAAAGACAGTCTGTTCAGCGCGTGGTGCTGGGAAGCTGGACAGCCACATGAAAATCCAGGAAACTGGAAAACAACACCCTCAAACCGTGCACAAAAAGAAACTCAAAACGGCTTAAAGACTTAAACCTAAGACAAGACACCATCAACAGCAAACACAAACAACGACCCACTTGAAAAATGGGCAAGAGAACTGAATAGACAGTCACCCAAGGAAGATAGACAGATGGCCAACAGGCACACGAAAACATGCTCAACACCATGAATGATTAGAACAAGGCAAATCCAAGCTGCTAAGAAGTACCACCTCGCACCTGTCAGAAGGGCCATCATTAGTAAGGCTAGAAATTACAAATGCTGGAGAGGGTGTGCAGAAGAGGGTACCCTCCCACCCTGTTGGTAGGAATGTAACTTGGCACAGCCGCTATGGAAAGCACCATGCAGGGACCTCGGAAAACTAAATATAGAACTAGCATGTGGCCCAGAAATCCCACTCTTGGGCGTATGTGGGGACAAGACTTGCCTTGAACAAGATACAGGCACCCATGGACGTTGACGACAGCGCCGAGTGTCCAGTGCGGCACGCCTCACGCTAGCCAAGACGTGGAAACCACCTAAACGTCCACCGACAGATGAATGGGTTAACAAGAGATGGGATATATACACAATGCGGTACTCCTCAGCCGTGAAAGGAAGGAATTAGTGCCATTTGCAGCAGAGTGGATGGAACTAGAGGCGCTCATCCTAAGCAAAGTCCCTCAGAAAGAGAAACACCAACCCCACATGATGTCACTTATATCTGGACTCTAAAACACAGCACAAATGATCCTTTCCACGGAACAGAAACTCAAGGACTTGCAGAAGAGACTTGTGCTTGCCAGTGGGGTCAGGGAGGAAGTGGGATGCACTGGGACTCTGGGCTTTAGGGATGCAAACAATTGCATCTGGACTGGCTATGCGATGAGAGCCCACTGGATCGCACAGGGATACAATATCCAGCCACTCACGAAGGAACGTGATAGAGGATAGTGGGAGAAAATGTAAGCATGTATATGGGTGTGTCTGTGTGCGTGTGTGCACGCGTGTGCGACAGGATCACTTTCCTGCACAGCAGAAATTAACAGAAAAATTTAAACCGAGTGTAAAGGAAAAAATTAAAATCATTTAAGAAAACTTAGAACTTTCCTGGAGGGGTAATTCTAGGAAAAGTATGCTAATGAAGGGATCTTAAACCCAAAACGTTGATCTTAAAAACCAAAAATAGAACACATGACAATACTGAAATCCAACCACTATCCATCACATGACAGTTTTTCTGCAGGCTTCATTTGGTGCATGGGCCTTGAGCAAAAAGGATGTCTGCCCTCCCAAGAGCCTTACAACAAGAGGGACTTACTTCATGGAGAGAAACACAGAGGGAGCACGGAGTCCTTCTCACCCAGATGGGCAGCGAGTTTGTACAATGGTGCCGCACACCAGGCTAAGGATGAGGGTGAACTGTGAGCTCTTACTTGCAAGGTCGCCTGGGTGTGTGCTACCTAGGGTGGTCAAGTGTGAGAATGACAGTGACACTGTCCAATACAAGCATACGCCTCGCCGATTCCCATCTGCTTTGGCCATGTTGAAGCAATGACCGCAGCACTGACAGGGACCTTTTAAAATGCACAGCATCGACAGGCCCTCTGGAGACCCTGGAATTCCCGGGCATAGACACGGAGCAGGGACCCTCCCCGCTCCGTGCTCCCCACGAACGACCAAGTCCTGGCTGAGGGAGAGGTGCAGGTCAGGGGTCCAGAGCGTCCCCATAGGGAACCCAGCCTGGGTCCCACTTTGGCTTTCCCATGTAGGAGGTCAAGAGCTTGGGCCAACTCTCTCTGCACCATCTCCACCTGAGCAACGGGAAAATTAAGCCAACGTGGGGACAGCAGTGGTGAGGGGCGAATGCATGCCTATAGGGGTGGTACGCAGAGGTGATGGGATGTTTCTTAAGGAACGTTGAGCGGTGTATTTTCTGTATAAATAGGAGAGAGCTCATGAGGAAACAGATACTTACACCACATGTGCTCACACATGGACCTCACTCCCTGTCCCTCGGAATGTGTCACAACCCAAGGAATCAACACAAGAGACTTGTGTCCAGGGCAGGTGCCACCAGGGCATCACTATGACTGGGAAAGAGCTGCCTGCTCCACATCCCAGACTACCCCCTTTCCAAAAGGAACCCAGGATCTGGCTGCTCTCCAACCAATGCCCGCAAGGAAGACCCACCTTCTTCTTCTTCACCCCGATTGTTTGTCACTGGAGTGGGGCGCTCCAAAGCCATGCCATTATTATTAGTTGCGTCATCGGCCGGCATCTAGTGCAAGAAAACAGTGTGAGAATCTAAGCTTCCTGGTCTCTATGGACATGAGAATTTTCATGGTCTTTCTGCCCAGCAAAACCCAAAAGGGAAACACTCCTCGAGTCCACGGTCCCAAAGAAAACACAGAGGTCATCCTGGACAAAGGCTTCAAATCTTCCTGTAGGAATTCTTATGTGTACTTTGACCAAAACCCACCAAATTCTCTTGCAAGGAGGGCAATTCTCTGCTGGTAACATTGCTCTCAGCCGCACTTCCAGTTTCTAGAGGCTGCTGTCAATTTTTCAATCAGTCATGCATTGGGAGAGACATTCCGTCAACACTCGTCCAACCCAGGAAAAATGTAGGTCTCCACTGATTTGAACAGTGTAGACTTGCATAGTTGAAACTGACAGACAAAAGGAGGAAATTGGAGTTCCCGTTGTGGCACGGCGGAACCAAAACTGACTAGAAAGCATGAGGCTGCAGGTTTGATCCCTGGACTCGCTCAGTGGGTTAAGGATCTGGTGTTGCCATGCGCTGTGCTGTAGGTCACCGACTCGGCTCACATCGTGACTTGCTGTGGCTGTGGTATATGCCGGCAGCTGTAGTTCTGATTAGACCCCTAGCCTGGGAAACTCCATGTGCAGCAGGTGCAGCCATTAAAAACCAAAACCAAAACCAAAACCAGAGAGAGAGAGGGAGACAGAGAGAGACAGAGAGAGACAGAGAGAGACAGAGAGAGAGAGAGAGAGAGAGAGAGGATAAAAGAAAAATTGAGGAAATGAAGTTATGCTTTTATCTCAGATAAGACAAGGCACTTACTGTGCAGCCACTTGGAGCCTCTATTCCTCCTGCGGTGCTGGGCAGCCTTTCATGGGAGCCCGGGGTTTCTTCTAGGAGGACACAGATGGAAGGGTCATGATATTGGTGACGCTGCTCAGGAACTATTCAGGCAGCATTGTTGGGGAGTGGTGTGTGAACCCAGGGAGGGAGAGTAAGGATGAGGGTGATTTTGAAGCATGGGCACACATGCTGTTGGCTGACCACTCTGGTGGGATGAGGCTGGCCAAGGGGAGGTTCCTTGACATAATGAGAAGGGGAGCTTTAAGCTTCCTAGCCAAAGCCAACATACTCAATTCAATGTAGGCAATTTGAAAAGAGGTAAATTCCAAATTCATGTTCTGGGGAACCTCCCGCTGTGGCTCCGTGCGTTAAGGACCCGAAGCTGTCTCTGTGAGGAGGCAGGGTCGCTCCCTAGCTTCCCTCAGGGGCCTAAGGATCCAGGGTTGCTGCATGCTGCGGCGTAGTGTGCACATGTGGCCTGGATCCGGTGGTGCCATGGCTGGGGTACAGCTCTGGGTGAACCCCTCCCCTGGGAACTTCCATATGCCACAGGTGTGGCCACACACACATAACAAAACAAAAACAAGTCATGCCATGTTTCAAGGACAGAGTCCAATGACTCCTCCAGCCTATTTTAAATCCCGTGGCGACTCCCGCTACTTCTTGGAATGTTCCAAGACCATTTTTCATCTCCACACGGTCACATGCCCTGCTTCTGCTCAGCACAGTGTGATGGCACAGGTATAATATTTATCCTTTGCATAACTGTTAACTATACAGTTCCGTAGCCTTTTTGACTTCCACACGCTTTTCTACCCATCAACACTACCTACACCCACACCTTTGTCATCCTACCCGACATGACCCATCACAACTCACCTTCCCCTGGCCACCAGGCCTTGGTAATTCCTGCTTCTGCTATATGAACGTGCCTACACAAGTAGTATTACACGGTATCTGTCTTGCTGTGCACCAGCCTTATTTCACTCACCACAATAGCTTTTTGTAGTGTTCGGTCCACCCATACCCTAACGTATTTCGAGCTTTAACTCCACTCTGCGGCTAAAGAGTAGCTCACTCGGAGTTTCTTTGGCATTTCATTTTGCCAGTCCTCTCATTCATCACCACATTCATCAAGGCCTTTTGCATAATGCCCATCTTGGGACTCCTGGGAGAAACAGGCCAGGGAGCATTCGGGTACGGATTTCTCTGTGCTATAATGGTGAGAAATCACATTGCACATCTGTCAAAGGGCAGAGCTTATAAGAGCACCAAGTATGACTCCTAAGGCAAACTATTAGTGTTCTGCTAATTGGAATAAAGGTACCACCAGCATGTGATACACTGTCAATGGCTGGACCTGGAGCGGTGGGATTCGGGAACCGTCTGTGTCATCTGTTGGACTTCTTTGTCCACATAATCCAGGTCGAAACAATGTCTAATAATTTAAAGACACCTGGAAACACGGCTTCCCTGAGGGAGACACAGCAGCTAATGTCCAAAAGCCAGCCGTCATCGACACCCTGGCTAGAGATCATCTTCACCCTCCAACATCAACCGGCTGTTGAGATTTCAAAGTCGTTTTATTTCCACAGGTATATAAACACTACCACCTGACTAAGTATGTTTCAACTTGGACACACACGCACGCACGCACGCACAAAGGATACCACAAAATACTTCCGAGTTCATTCGTATACAGGGGACCCTAAAGAAAAATTATTCTTGCATGCACCGAAGGAGAAAATCTCCACGTACCTGTCCCCGACCCATTAGCGGGGTGCACTCGCTGGTGGCGCCAGGAGCATAACTTTCTGATGCAGCCAGAGGTGGATCTTTGTGACGTCTGTCGATTGTTCCTTTGGATCCGGAAGCAGCATCCTATGCAATCTATCACAACAGGGAGGACTGCTGACATCTTGCTGTCAGAAGACCGTAGGGAAATTTGTACTCATTTATTCCATTTAATCTTTTGGTCCCCTGGCTCACCAGCTGCCCAGGAGTGCTGCCTGGATCAAGGTCAGACTTAGAAGGATCATGCAGTTTAAAACAACCAACAGACAGGATTTTTGAACAACCACCTTTGTTTAACTGAGACCTTCTAGAAACACAGCAAAGTAAGAGTGATCGTGCCTGATGGTCTGGTTCAAACACATTCAGAAGAATCATGAACCTGGGGAAAGGGTTGTAGATCCCTAAGGGCCTCGATGCCCTGTTCTACGAGGTGGAAATGGTATTCTAGAAGGCTGACTTTTAGTATGATGTTATGAGGACGACTTCATGAAGTACGGGTAACATTTTAGAAAAAGGAAGGACGGGTGCCTCGTCAATGCTCCGTATGCGTTCAGCCTTGAGTGATGGCAAGAGTAAGCTAGACAGTCAGTGGTGGCTGAAAACCAAAGGGGGTAAATGGATGCCTCAAGTCGGGAAGGGTGGAAGCTTATTCCCCAGCATCTTCATGGGAACGATGCTTCGCAGCTCATGGACAGTACCTATTTTCATCTCCTCTGATACTCAGTCCTGTTGAAGGTGAGGAAGTGCAAACAGGACCCACATGAGGGGTAACCAAGTGACAGTCCAAGCGTCACAACAATGACGGGTGATGAATCTGAGGCAGGTGGACCAGACATATTAATTAAGACAACGAACCCGGAAGTTATACGCATAACTCTAGAGATAGCTCAGAGGGGTAGAAATGAGAAGAAAAACACAAGAAGGAAAAATGCAGGAGACAAAGTGAGCGAGCCCATCTGAAGGAACAGCCACTCGGGGGAGCAATGTAAACTTACCTTAGGAACAGTGATTGAGATTGCCCATTCCTAAAGCATGAGCCGTGAAGTGAGAGCGTCACACTGGCCACCACGTACAAACCTCTCAGGCCACAGAGCGACAGCCTGACCATGAGGCAAGAAGTGCACAAGCACATTACCGTGGTGACGTGTCATCGTACCACTTTCAGAGGGAAGTCAACCCCTGCACAGGATGGGTCCAACGGCTGCCGGCAGAGAGCGTGTTTCCATGGACAAGCTTGGCTTTTCAGAGGAGCCTTGTCATTTCCGAAACGGAATCTCAGGCTCCCACAGAACCCTCTGACTAAGAAAATAATTTCCTATGAGAGAGAACGACCTGTCCCCCAGGAGGAGTTGAGAGTGAACCTTGCAGGGTGAAGAGGCCAAAAAGCCAGCATGTGCAGAATTTAAGGAAGAACTACCCCTCCATTTCTACTCTTCCTGAGTCACTAGACATTTGCCAATCAAACCATTTCAAAACGTGAGATTTAAGGTTATTGTAACCAGGGTGAATGTTTTCATGTTTCATGACGACTGCTATTCTGCAGTGTCCTATTCAAGTTTGCTGCTCACAAAAATTACTATTTTTGATGCACATTGCAAGTAAGTCTCCAATTTGTCACATGCTTGTATCTTACTACAGTTACTCGTACATACAACCTGAGGAAAGTTTTCTTCTTTTGCCAAAAAGAAAAAAAAAAAAAGGAAGAAAGAAAAAGAAAAAAAGAAAATCAGTAATTATTTCTGTAATTTCTGGCTTTGAGAAAGAAAAGGAGGAAGAATATTGTGACCATTATTCACACCAAGGATTAACGGCGCCCTTAAGAAAAGTTCCTCCTACTTAGGAACGTGAGCACAGGGGTTTCAAGACAAATTTTTCTATTAAACCATTGTGACTATTTCTAGACATGCATGTCAAAGGGGGCAATCGGTTTTTCAGGAGGAGGATACAACTTTTCCCCTAGAAGTTACGTACGGCCAGAAGTGTCCCAGTCCAGTCATAAAAGGAGCAGAATGTTTTGTAAAGCACACATGGTAATTTATGTCTCAAGTAAAAATCTCAGAACATTTTGGATGGGATAGTGATGGTGCACCAACGATTCATCCATTTAAACAGATTAGACTTACGACGTGCCTATTTATCCAAGAAGGAACTGGTAGGTGTTTGCTGGCAAAGAGGGGCACATTCAATTTGCAACTAAAAGAAACTTGTCAATGTCCAATTATTGATTTCAGTAGTGGAGAATTAACTGAGTTCGGATATAGATTCAACTTGCCATGTAGATTAGGCATTCCTTTGGCCAAGCCCTATGGTGGATTTGTTTTGTTTGGGGGTGGGGTGGGGGGGCGATCTCCCTCTAGTCAGATACTACAAATGTTTTGAAAAGCTGGTGACTATCGATACTAATGCATCAAGATAAATGATGTAAAAATGGTGGGACAGGGCCAACTTGGAGAATATCACCGCTACATGCATTGTATCATGAACAGCCTAGCCAAATCCTGCTGCCTATAAAGAGCATTAGCCACCATG
Organism: Sus scrofa; assembly: GCF_054392235.1. Taxonomy (NCBI): domain Eukaryota; kingdom Metazoa; phylum Chordata; class Mammalia; order Artiodactyla; family Suidae; genus Sus; species Sus scrofa. The sequence goes on from NC_139385.1 coordinate 21,522,687, forward strand.
CTTATGGAGTGCACCTCTGTGTTCCCTCCTAATTGCATCCTATGTTGGAACCCCAACTTCCAGTGGGATGGTACCGGGAGGTGGGGCCTTTGGGAGGCAATTGGTTTATGAGTGTGGAGTCCCTCTAGGTGGACTAGAGCTCTCCCCTTTTCCTCTTTGTTCTTTTTTATTTTTTGTCAGGTGAGGAGGATGCATGAGAAAAATGACCCTGTGTAAACGCGAAAGAAGGAAGACAAAACAAGGAGAGGCGGTAGACAAGGGGATGGGCAAAGGCCCTGGAGTGCACACGGGTAGCTGCAGAGGGCCAAGGAACAGGAGGAAGGCTGCTCTCCCCAGGCTTGCAAGGAGACACCTCCCCCAGTGTTCACTCCAGGGGAGGGGATGGCCTTCCTCTTAGCCACTCAAGCAGGGGTCCAAGGAAGAACCCAAAGCATTAAACATCTGGGGACCAACCTGAGCCAGGAGCTGCAAGACCTCTGCGCCGAGAGCAATAAAACATGACTCAAGGAAATTAAGGAGGAGTCAAAGAAGGGCAGACATAGGCCACGCTCCTGGCTTGGAAAAAATGAATATCCTAAAAATGGCCGTTCTACGCAAAGCAATCTACAGATGCAATGCCATCCCTATCCGTGATCGTTTTCGCAGAACTAGAACAAAACCGTCCAAACATTTACACGGAACCTAAACAGGCCCGGAATGGCCAAGGCAATCCTGAGGAGCAAAAACCAAGCAGGAGGCACACCTCTCCCAGACTTCGGTCAATATTACAAAGCTACGGTAAGCAAGACAGTGTGGCAAAGGTACCAAAACCGACACACAGACCACTGGAACAGAAGACAGAACCCAGAAATAAACCCCAAACCGACGGTCAATTATTCTTCAACAAAGGGGGCAAGAATGTCAAGGGGGGAAAAGACAGTCTGTTCAGCGCGTGGTGCTGGGAAGCTGGACAGCCACATGAAAATCCAGGAAACTGGAAAACAACACCCTCAAACCGTGCACAAAAAGAAACTCAAAACGGCTTAAAGACTTAAACCTAAGACAAGACACCATCAACAGCAAACACAAACAACGACCCACTTGAAAAATGGGCAAGAGAACTGAATAGACAGTCACCCAAGGAAGATAGACAGATGGCCAACAGGCACACGAAAACATGCTCAACACCATGAATGATTAGAACAAGGCAAATCCAAGCTGCTAAGAAGTACCACCTCGCACCTGTCAGAAGGGCCATCATTAGTAAGGCTAGAAATTACAAATGCTGGAGAGGGTGTGCAGAAGAGGGTACCCTCCCACCCTGTTGGTAGGAATGTAACTTGGCACAGCCGCTATGGAAAGCACCATGCAGGGACCTCGGAAAACTAAATATAGAACTAGCATGTGGCCCAGAAATCCCACTCTTGGGCGTATGTGGGGACAAGACTTGCCTTGAACAAGATACAGGCACCCATGGACGTTGACGACAGCGCCGAGTGTCCAGTGCGGCACGCCTCACGCTAGCCAAGACGTGGAAACCACCTAAACGTCCACCGACAGATGAATGGGTTAACAAGAGATGGGATATATACACAATGCGGTACTCCTCAGCCGTGAAAGGAAGGAATTAGTGCCATTTGCAGCAGAGTGGATGGAACTAGAGGCGCTCATCCTAAGCAAAGTCCCTCAGAAAGAGAAACACCAACCCCACATGATGTCACTTATATCTGGACTCTAAAACACAGCACAAATGATCCTTTCCACGGAACAGAAACTCAAGGACTTGCAGAAGAGACTTGTGCTTGCCAGTGGGGTCAGGGAGGAAGTGGGATGCACTGGGACTCTGGGCTTTAGGGATGCAAACAATTGCATCTGGACTGGCTATGCGATGAGAGCCCACTGGATCGCACAGGGATACAATATCCAGCCACTCACGAAGGAACGTGATAGAGGATAGTGGGAGAAAATGTAAGCATGTATATGGGTGTGTCTGTGTGCGTGTGTGCACGCGTGTGCGACAGGATCACTTTCCTGCACAGCAGAAATTAACAGAAAAATTTAAACCGAGTGTAAAGGAAAAAATTAAAATCATTTAAGAAAACTTAGAACTTTCCTGGAGGGGTAATTCTAGGAAAAGTATGCTAATGAAGGGATCTTAAACCCAAAACGTTGATCTTAAAAACCAAAAATAGAACACATGACAATACTGAAATCCAACCACTATCCATCACATGACAGTTTTTCTGCAGGCTTCATTTGGTGCATGGGCCTTGAGCAAAAAGGATGTCTGCCCTCCCAAGAGCCTTACAACAAGAGGGACTTACTTCATGGAGAGAAACACAGAGGGAGCACGGAGTCCTTCTCACCCAGATGGGCAGCGAGTTTGTACAATGGTGCCGCACACCAGGCTAAGGATGAGGGTGAACTGTGAGCTCTTACTTGCAAGGTCGCCTGGGTGTGTGCTACCTAGGGTGGTCAAGTGTGAGAATGACAGTGACACTGTCCAATACAAGCATACGCCTCGCCGATTCCCATCTGCTTTGGCCATGTTGAAGCAATGACCGCAGCACTGACAGGGACCTTTTAAAATGCACAGCATCGACAGGCCCTCTGGAGACCCTGGAATTCCCGGGCATAGACACGGAGCAGGGACCCTCCCCGCTCCGTGCTCCCCACGAACGACCAAGTCCTGGCTGAGGGAGAGGTGCAGGTCAGGGGTCCAGAGCGTCCCCATAGGGAACCCAGCCTGGGTCCCACTTTGGCTTTCCCATGTAGGAGGTCAAGAGCTTGGGCCAACTCTCTCTGCACCATCTCCACCTGAGCAACGGGAAAATTAAGCCAACGTGGGGACAGCAGTGGTGAGGGGCGAATGCATGCCTATAGGGGTGGTACGCAGAGGTGATGGGATGTTTCTTAAGGAACGTTGAGCGGTGTATTTTCTGTATAAATAGGAGAGAGCTCATGAGGAAACAGATACTTACACCACATGTGCTCACACATGGACCTCACTCCCTGTCCCTCGGAATGTGTCACAACCCAAGGAATCAACACAAGAGACTTGTGTCCAGGGCAGGTGCCACCAGGGCATCACTATGACTGGGAAAGAGCTGCCTGCTCCACATCCCAGACTACCCCCTTTCCAAAAGGAACCCAGGATCTGGCTGCTCTCCAACCAATGCCCGCAAGGAAGACCCACCTTCTTCTTCTTCACCCCGATTGTTTGTCACTGGAGTGGGGCGCTCCAAAGCCATGCCATTATTATTAGTTGCGTCATCGGCCGGCATCTAGTGCAAGAAAACAGTGTGAGAATCTAAGCTTCCTGGTCTCTATGGACATGAGAATTTTCATGGTCTTTCTGCCCAGCAAAACCCAAAAGGGAAACACTCCTCGAGTCCACGGTCCCAAAGAAAACACAGAGGTCATCCTGGACAAAGGCTTCAAATCTTCCTGTAGGAATTCTTATGTGTACTTTGACCAAAACCCACCAAATTCTCTTGCAAGGAGGGCAATTCTCTGCTGGTAACATTGCTCTCAGCCGCACTTCCAGTTTCTAGAGGCTGCTGTCAATTTTTCAATCAGTCATGCATTGGGAGAGACATTCCGTCAACACTCGTCCAACCCAGGAAAAATGTAGGTCTCCACTGATTTGAACAGTGTAGACTTGCATAGTTGAAACTGACAGACAAAAGGAGGAAATTGGAGTTCCCGTTGTGGCACGGCGGAACCAAAACTGACTAGAAAGCATGAGGCTGCAGGTTTGATCCCTGGACTCGCTCAGTGGGTTAAGGATCTGGTGTTGCCATGCGCTGTGCTGTAGGTCACCGACTCGGCTCACATCGTGACTTGCTGTGGCTGTGGTATATGCCGGCAGCTGTAGTTCTGATTAGACCCCTAGCCTGGGAAACTCCATGTGCAGCAGGTGCAGCCATTAAAAACCAAAACCAAAACCAAAACCAGAGAGAGAGAGGGAGACAGAGAGAGACAGAGAGAGACAGAGAGAGACAGAGAGAGAGAGAGAGAGAGAGAGGATAAAAGAAAAATTGAGGAAATGAAGTTATGCTTTTATCTCAGATAAGACAAGGCACTTACTGTGCAGCCACTTGGAGCCTCTATTCCTCCTGCGGTGCTGGGCAGCCTTTCATGGGAGCCCGGGGTTTCTTCTAGGAGGACACAGATGGAAGGGTCATGATATTGGTGACGCTGCTCAGGAACTATTCAGGCAGCATTGTTGGGGAGTGGTGTGTGAACCCAGGGAGGGAGAGTAAGGATGAGGGTGATTTTGAAGCATGGGCACACATGCTGTTGGCTGACCACTCTGGTGGGATGAGGCTGGCCAAGGGGAGGTTCCTTGACATAATGAGAAGGGGAGCTTTAAGCTTCCTAGCCAAAGCCAACATACTCAATTCAATGTAGGCAATTTGAAAAGAGGTAAATTCCAAATTCATGTTCTGGGGAACCTCCCGCTGTGGCTCCGTGCGTTAAGGACCCGAAGCTGTCTCTGTGAGGAGGCAGGGTCGCTCCCTAGCTTCCCTCAGGGGCCTAAGGATCCAGGGTTGCTGCATGCTGCGGCGTAGTGTGCACATGTGGCCTGGATCCGGTGGTGCCATGGCTGGGGTACAGCTCTGGGTGAACCCCTCCCCTGGGAACTTCCATATGCCACAGGTGTGGCCACACACACATAACAAAACAAAAACAAGTCATGCCATGTTTCAAGGACAGAGTCCAATGACTCCTCCAGCCTATTTTAAATCCCGTGGCGACTCCCGCTACTTCTTGGAATGTTCCAAGACCATTTTTCATCTCCACACGGTCACATGCCCTGCTTCTGCTCAGCACAGTGTGATGGCACAGGTATAATATTTATCCTTTGCATAACTGTTAACTATACAGTTCCGTAGCCTTTTTGACTTCCACACGCTTTTCTACCCATCAACACTACCTACACCCACACCTTTGTCATCCTACCCGACATGACCCATCACAACTCACCTTCCCCTGGCCACCAGGCCTTGGTAATTCCTGCTTCTGCTATATGAACGTGCCTACACAAGTAGTATTACACGGTATCTGTCTTGCTGTGCACCAGCCTTATTTCACTCACCACAATAGCTTTTTGTAGTGTTCGGTCCACCCATACCCTAACGTATTTCGAGCTTTAACTCCACTCTGCGGCTAAAGAGTAGCTCACTCGGAGTTTCTTTGGCATTTCATTTTGCCAGTCCTCTCATTCATCACCACATTCATCAAGGCCTTTTGCATAATGCCCATCTTGGGACTCCTGGGAGAAACAGGCCAGGGAGCATTCGGGTACGGATTTCTCTGTGCTATAATGGTGAGAAATCACATTGCACATCTGTCAAAGGGCAGAGCTTATAAGAGCACCAAGTATGACTCCTAAGGCAAACTATTAGTGTTCTGCTAATTGGAATAAAGGTACCACCAGCATGTGATACACTGTCAATGGCTGGACCTGGAGCGGTGGGATTCGGGAACCGTCTGTGTCATCTGTTGGACTTCTTTGTCCACATAATCCAGGTCGAAACAATGTCTAATAATTTAAAGACACCTGGAAACACGGCTTCCCTGAGGGAGACACAGCAGCTAATGTCCAAAAGCCAGCCGTCATCGACACCCTGGCTAGAGATCATCTTCACCCTCCAACATCAACCGGCTGTTGAGATTTCAAAGTCGTTTTATTTCCACAGGTATATAAACACTACCACCTGACTAAGTATGTTTCAACTTGGACACACACGCACGCACGCACGCACAAAGGATACCACAAAATACTTCCGAGTTCATTCGTATACAGGGGACCCTAAAGAAAAATTATTCTTGCATGCACCGAAGGAGAAAATCTCCACGTACCTGTCCCCGACCCATTAGCGGGGTGCACTCGCTGGTGGCGCCAGGAGCATAACTTTCTGATGCAGCCAGAGGTGGATCTTTGTGACGTCTGTCGATTGTTCCTTTGGATCCGGAAGCAGCATCCTATGCAATCTATCACAACAGGGAGGACTGCTGACATCTTGCTGTCAGAAGACCGTAGGGAAATTTGTACTCATTTATTCCATTTAATCTTTTGGTCCCCTGGCTCACCAGCTGCCCAGGAGTGCTGCCTGGATCAAGGTCAGACTTAGAAGGATCATGCAGTTTAAAACAACCAACAGACAGGATTTTTGAACAACCACCTTTGTTTAACTGAGACCTTCTAGAAACACAGCAAAGTAAGAGTGATCGTGCCTGATGGTCTGGTTCAAACACATTCAGAAGAATCATGAACCTGGGGAAAGGGTTGTAGATCCCTAAGGGCCTCGATGCCCTGTTCTACGAGGTGGAAATGGTATTCTAGAAGGCTGACTTTTAGTATGATGTTATGAGGACGACTTCATGAAGTACGGGTAACATTTTAGAAAAAGGAAGGACGGGTGCCTCGTCAATGCTCCGTATGCGTTCAGCCTTGAGTGATGGCAAGAGTAAGCTAGACAGTCAGTGGTGGCTGAAAACCAAAGGGGGTAAATGGATGCCTCAAGTCGGGAAGGGTGGAAGCTTATTCCCCAGCATCTTCATGGGAACGATGCTTCGCAGCTCATGGACAGTACCTATTTTCATCTCCTCTGATACTCAGTCCTGTTGAAGGTGAGGAAGTGCAAACAGGACCCACATGAGGGGTAACCAAGTGACAGTCCAAGCGTCACAACAATGACGGGTGATGAATCTGAGGCAGGTGGACCAGACATATTAATTAAGACAACGAACCCGGAAGTTATACGCATAACTCTAGAGATAGCTCAGAGGGGTAGAAATGAGAAGAAAAACACAAGAAGGAAAAATGCAGGAGACAAAGTGAGCGAGCCCATCTGAAGGAACAGCCACTCGGGGGAGCAATGTAAACTTACCTTAGGAACAGTGATTGAGATTGCCCATTCCTAAAGCATGAGCCGTGAAGTGAGAGCGTCACACTGGCCACCACGTACAAACCTCTCAGGCCACAGAGCGACAGCCTGACCATGAGGCAAGAAGTGCACAAGCACATTACCGTGGTGACGTGTCATCGTACCACTTTCAGAGGGAAGTCAACCCCTGCACAGGATGGGTCCAACGGCTGCCGGCAGAGAGCGTGTTTCCATGGACAAGCTTGGCTTTTCAGAGGAGCCTTGTCATTTCCGAAACGGAATCTCAGGCTCCCACAGAACCCTCTGACTAAGAAAATAATTTCCTATGAGAGAGAACGACCTGTCCCCCAGGAGGAGTTGAGAGTGAACCTTGCAGGGTGAAGAGGCCAAAAAGCCAGCATGTGCAGAATTTAAGGAAGAACTACCCCTCCATTTCTACTCTTCCTGAGTCACTAGACATTTGCCAATCAAACCATTTCAAAACGTGAGATTTAAGGTTATTGTAACCAGGGTGAATGTTTTCATGTTTCATGACGACTGCTATTCTGCAGTGTCCTATTCAAGTTTGCTGCTCACAAAAATTACTATTTTTGATGCACATTGCAAGTAAGTCTCCAATTTGTCACATGCTTGTATCTTACTACAGTTACTCGTACATACAACCTGAGGAAAGTTTTCTTCTTTTGCCAAAAAGAAAAAAAAAAAAAGGAAGAAAGAAAAAGAAAAAAAGAAAATCAGTAATTATTTCTGTAATTTCTGGCTTTGAGAAAGAAAAGGAGGAAGAATATTGTGACCATTATTCACACCAAGGATTAACGGCGCCCTTAAGAAAAGTTCCTCCTACTTAGGAACGTGAGCACAGGGGTTTCAAGACAAATTTTTCTATTAAACCATTGTGACTATTTCTAGACATGCATGTCAAAGGGGGCAATCGGTTTTTCAGGAGGAGGATACAACTTTTCCCCTAGAAGTTACGTACGGCCAGAAGTGTCCCAGTCCAGTCATAAAAGGAGCAGAATGTTTTGTAAAGCACACATGGTAATTTATGTCTCAAGTAAAAATCTCAGAACATTTTGGATGGGATAGTGATGGTGCACCAACGATTCATCCATTTAAACAGATTAGACTTACGACGTGCCTATTTATCCAAGAAGGAACTGGTAGGTGTTTGCTGGCAAAGAGGGGCACATTCAATTTGCAACTAAAAGAAACTTGTCAATGTCCAATTATTGATTTCAGTAGTGGAGAATTAACTGAGTTCGGATATAGATTCAACTTGCCATGTAGATTAGGCATTCCTTTGGCCAAGCCCTATGGTGGATTTGTTTTGTTTGGGGGTGGGGTGGGGGGGCGATCTCCCTCTAGTCAGATACTACAAATGTTTTGAAAAGCTGGTGACTATCGATACTAATGCATCAAGATAAATGATGTAAAAATGGTGGGACAGGGCCAACTTGGAGAATATCACCGCTACATGCATTGTATCATGAACAGCCTAGCCAAATCCTGCTGCCTATAAAGAGCATTAGCCACCATGCTTATGGAGTGCACCTCTGTGTTCCCTCCTAATTGCATCCTATGTTGGAACCCCAACTTCCAGTGGGATGGTACCGGGAGGTGGGGCCTTTGGGAGGCAATTGGTTTATGAGTGTGGAGTCCCTCTAGGTGGACTAGAGCTCTCCCCTTTTCCTCTTTGTTCTTTTTTATTTTTTGTCAGGTGAGGAGGATGCATGAGAAAAATGACCCTGTGTAAACGCGAAAGAAGGAAGACAAAACAAGGAGAGGCGGTAGACAAGGGGATGGGCAAAGGCCCTGGAGTGCACACGGGTAGCTGCAGAGGGCCAAGGAACAGGAGGAAGGCTGCTCTCCCCAGGCTTGCAAGGAGACACCTCCCCCAGTGTTCACTCCAGGGGAGGGGATGGCCTTCCTCTTAGCCACTCAAGCAGGGGTCCAAGGAAGAACCCAAAGCATTAAACATCTGGGGACCAACCTGAGCCAGGAGCTGCAAGACCTCTGCGCCGAGAGCAATAAAACATGACTCAAGGAAATTAAGGAGGAGTCAAAGAAGGGCAGACATAGGCCACGCTCCTGGCTTGGAAAAAATGAATATCCTAAAAATGGCCGTTCTACGCAAAGCAATCTACAGATGCAATGCCATCCCTATCCGTGATCGTTTTCGCAGAACTAGAACAAAACCGTCCAAACATTTACACGGAACCTAAACAGGCCCGGAATGGCCAAGGCAATCCTGAGGAGCAAAAACCAAGCAGGAGGCACACCTCTCCCAGACTTCGGTCAATATTACAAAGCTACGGTAAGCAAGACAGTGTGGCAAAGGTACCAAAACCGACACACAGACCACTGGAACAGAAGACAGAACCCAGAAATAAACCCCAAACCGACGGTCAATTATTCTTCAACAAAGGGGGCAAGAATGTCAAGGGGGGAAAAGACAGTCTGTTCAGCGCGTGGTGCTGGGAAGCTGGACAGCCACATGAAAATCCAGGAAACTGGAAAACAACACCCTCAAACCGTGCACAAAAAGAAACTCAAAACGGCTTAAAGACTTAAACCTAAGACAAGACACCATCAACAGCAAACACAAACAACGACCCACTTGAAAAATGGGCAAGAGAACTGAATAGACAGTCACCCAAGGAAGATAGACAGATGGCCAACAGGCACACGAAAACATGCTCAACACCATGAATGATTAGAACAAGGCAAATCCAAGCTGCTAAGAAGTACCACCTCGCACCTGTCAGAAGGGCCATCATTAGTAAGGCTAGAAATTACAAATGCTGGAGAGGGTGTGCAGAAGAGGGTACCCTCCCACCCTGTTGGTAGGAATGTAACTTGGCACAGCCGCTATGGAAAGCACCATGCAGGGACCTCGGAAAACTAAATATAGAACTAGCATGTGGCCCAGAAATCCCACTCTTGGGCGTATGTGGGGACAAGACTTGCCTTGAACAAGATACAGGCACCCATGGACGTTGACGACAGCGCCGAGTGTCCAGTGCGGCACGCCTCACGCTAGCCAAGACGTGGAAACCACCTAAACGTCCACCGACAGATGAATGGGTTAACAAGAGATGGGATATATACACAATGCGGTACTCCTCAGCCGTGAAAGGAAGGAATTAGTGCCATTTGCAGCAGAGTGGATGGAACTAGAGGCGCTCATCCTAAGCAAAGTCCCTCAGAAAGAGAAACACCAACCCCACATGATGTCACTTATATCTGGACTCTAAAACACAGCACAAATGATCCTTTCCACGGAACAGAAACTCAAGGACTTGCAGAAGAGACTTGTGCTTGCCAGTGGGGTCAGGGAGGAAGTGGGATGCACTGGGACTCTGGGCTTTAGGGATGCAAACAATTGCATCTGGACTGGCTATGCGATGAGAGCCCACTGGATCGCACAGGGATACAATATCCAGCCACTCACGAAGGAATGTGATAGAGGATAGTGGGAGAAAATGTAAGCATGTATATGGGTGTGTCTGTGTGCGTGTGTGCACGCGTGTGCGACAGGATCACTTTCCTGCACAGCAGAAATTAACAGAAAAATTTAAACCGAGTGTAAAGGAAAAAATTAAAATCATTTAAGAAAACTTAGAACTTTCCTGGAGGGGTAATTCTAGGAAAAGTATGCTAATGAAGGGATCTTAAACCCAAAACGTTGATCTTAAAAACCAAAAATAGAACACATGACAATACTGAAATCCAACCACTATCCATCACATGACAGTTTTTCTGCAGGCTTCATTTGGTGCATGGGCCTTGAGCAAAAAGGATGTCTGCCCTCCCAAGAGCCTTACAACAAGAGGGACTTACTTCATGGAGAGAAACACAGAGGGAGCACGGAGTCCTTCTCACCCAGATGGGCAGCGAGTTTGTACAATGGTGCCGCACACCAGGCTAAGGATGAGGGTGAACTGTGAGCTCTTACTTGCAAGGTCGCCTGGGTGTGTGCTACCTAGGGTGGTCAAGTGTGAGAATGACAGTGACACTGTCCAATACAAGCATACGCCTCGCCGATTCCCATCTGCTTTGGCCATGTTGAAGCAATGACCGCAGCACTGACAGGGACCTTTTAAAATGCACAGCATCGACAGGCCCTCTGGAGACCCTGGAATTCCCGGGCATAGACACGGAGCAGGGACCCTCCCCGCTCCGTGCTCCCCACGAACGACCAAGTCCTGGCTGAGGGAGAGGTGCAGGTCAGGGGTCCAGAGCGTCCCCATAGGGAACCCAGCCTGGGTCCCACTTTGGCTTTCCCATGTAGGAGGTCAAGAGCTTGGGCCAACTCTCTCTGCACCATCTCCACCTGAGCAACGGGAAAATTAAGCCAACGTGGGGACAGCAGTGGTGAGGGGCGAATGCATGCCTATAGGGGTGGTACACAGAGGTGATGGGATGTTTCTTAAGGAACGTTGAGCGGTGTATTTTCTGTATAAATAGGAGAGAGCTCATGAGGAAACAGATACTTACACCACATGTGCTCACACATGGACCTCACTCCCTGTCCCTCGGAATGTGTCACAACCCAAGGAATCAACACAAGAGACTTGTGTCCAGGGCAGGTGCCACCAGGGCATCACTATGACTGGGAAAGAGCTGCCTGCTCCACATCCCAGACTACCCCCTTTCCAAAAGGAACCCAGGATCTGGCTGCTCTCCAACCAATGCCCGCAAGGAAGACCCACCTTCTTCTTCTTCACCCCGATTGTTTGTCACTGGAGTGGGGCGCTCCAAAGCCATGCCATTATTATTAGTTGCGTCATCGGCCGGCATCTAGTGCAAGAAAACAGTGTGAGAATCTAAGCTTCCTGGTCTCTATGGACATGAGAATTTTCATGGTCTTTCTGCCCAGCAAAACCCAAAAGGGAAACACTCCTCGAGTCCACGGTCCCAAAGAAAACACAGAGGTCATCCTGGACAAAGGCTTCAAATCTTCCTGTAGGAATTCTTATGTGTACTTTGACCAAAACCCACCAAATTCTCTTGCAAGGAGGGCAATTCTCTGCTGGTAACATTGCTCTCAGCCGCACTTCCAGTTTCTAGAGGCTGCTGTCAATTTTTCAATCAGTCATGCATTGGGAGAGACATTCCGTCAACACTCGTCCAACCCAGGAAAAATGTAGGTCTCCACTGATTTGAACAGTGTAGACTTGCATAGTTGAAACTGACAGACAAAAGGAGGAAATTGGAGTTCCCGTTGTGGCACGGCGGAACCAAAACTGACTAGAAAGCATGAGGCTGCAGGTTTGATCCCTGGACTCGCTCAGTGGGTTAAGGATCTGGTGTTGCCATGCGCTGTGCTGTAGGTCACCGACTCGGCTCACATCGTGACTTGCTGTGGCTGTGGTATATGCCGGCAGCTGTAGTTCTGATTAGACCCCTAGCCTGGGAAACTCCATGTGCAGCAGGTGCAGCCATTAAAAACCAAAACCAAAACCAAAACCAGAGAGAGAGAGGGAGACAGAGAGAGACAGAGAGAGACAGAGAGAGACAGAGAGAGAGAGAGAGAGAGAGAGAGAGGATAAAAGAAAAATTGAGGAAATGAAGTTATGCTTTTATCTCAGATAAGACAAGGCACTTACTGTGCAGCCACTTGGAGCCTCTATTCCTCCTGCGGTGCTGGGCAGCCTTTCATGGGAGCCCGGGGTTTCTTCTAGGAGGACACAGATGGAAGGGTCATGATATTGGTGACGCTGCTCAGGAACTATTCAGGCAGCATTGTTGGGGAGTGGTGTGTGAACCCAGGGAGGGAGAGTAAGGATGAGGGTGATTTTGAAGCATGGGCACACATGCTGTTGGCTGACCACTCTGGTGGGATGAGGCTGGCCAAGGGGAGGTTCCTTGACATAATGAGAAGGGGAGCTTTAAGCTTCCTAGCCAAAGCCAACATACTCAATTCAATGTAGGCAATTTGAAAAGAGGTAAATTCCAAATTCATGTTCTGGGGAACCTCCCGCTGTGGCTCCGTGCGTTAAGGACCCGAAGCTGTCTCTGTGAGGAGGCAGGGTCGCTCCCTAGCTTCCCTCAGGGGCCTAAGGATCCAGGGTTGCTGCATGCTGCGGCGTAGTGTGCACATGTGGCCTGGATCCGGTGGTGCCATGGCTGGGGTACAGCTCTGGGTGAACCCCTCCCCTGGGAACTTCCATATGCCACAGGTGTGGCCACACACACATAACAAAACAAAAACAAGTCATGCCATGTTTCAAGGACAGAGTCCAATGACTCCTCCAGCCTATTTTAAATCCCGTGGCGACTCCCGCTACTTCTTGGAATGTTCCAAGACCATTTTTCATCTCCACACGGTCACATGCCCTGCTTCTGCTCAGCACAGTGTGATGGCACAGGTATAATATTTATCCTTTGCATAACTGTTAACTATACAGTTCCGTAGCCTTTTTGACTTCCACACGCTTTTCTACCCATCAACACTACCTACACCCACACCTTTGTCATCCTACCCGACATGACCCATCACAACTCACCTTCCCCTGGCCACCAGGCCTTGGTAATTCCTGCTTCTGCTATATGAACGTGCCTACACAAGTAGTATTACACGGTATCTGTCTTGCTGTGCACCAGCCTTATTTCACTCACCACAATAGCTTTTTGTAGTGTTCGGTCCACCCATACCCTAACGTATTTCGAGCTTTAACTCCACTCTGCGGCTAAAGAGTAGCTCACTCGGAGTTTCTTTGGCATTTCATTTTGCCAGTCCTCTCATTCATCACCACATTCATCAAGGCCTTTTGCATAATGCCCATCTTGGGACTCCTGGGAGAAACAGGCCAGGGAGCATTCGGGTACGGATTTCTCTGTGCTATAATGGTGAGAAATCACATTGCACATCTGTCAAAGGGCAGAGCTTATAAGAGCACCAAGTATGACTCCTAAGGCAAACTATTAGTGTTCTGCTAATTGGAATAAAGGTACCACCAGCATGTGATACACTGTCAATGGCTGGACCTGGAGCGGTGGGATTCGGGAACCGTCTGTGTCATCTGTTGGACTTCTTTGTCCACATAATCCAGGTCGAAACAATGTCTAATAATTTAAAGACACCTGGAAACACGGCTTCCCTGAGGGAGACACAGCAGCTAATGTCCAAAAGCCAGCCGTCATCGACACCCTGGCTAGAGATCATCTTCACCCTCCAACATCAACCGGCTGTTGAGATTTCAAAGTCGTTTTATTTCCACAGGTATATAAACACTACCACCTGACTAAGTATGTTTCAACTTGGACACACACGCACGCACGCACGCACGCACGCACAAAGGATACCACAAAATACTTCCGAGTTCATTCGTATACAGGGGACCCTAAAGAAAAATTATTCTTGCATGCACCGAAGGAGAAAATCTCCACGTACCTGTCCCCGACCCATTAGCGGGGTGCACTCGCTGGTGGCGCCAGGAGCATAACTTTCTGATGCAGCCAGAGGTGGATCTTTGTGACGTCTGTCGATTGTTCCTTTGGATCCGGAAGCAGCATCCTATGCAATCTATCACAACAGGGAGGACTGCTGACATCTTGCTGTCAGAAGACCGTAGGGAAATTTGTACTCATTTATTCCATTTAATCTTTTGGTCCCCTGGCTCACCAGCTGCCCAGGAGTGCTGCCTGGATCAAGGTCAGACTTAGAAGGATCATGCAGTTTAAAACAACCAACAGACAGGATTTTTGAACAACCACCTTTGTTTAACTGAGACCTTCTAGAAACACAGCAAAGTAAGAGTGATCGTGCCTGATGGTCTGGTTCAAACACATTCAGAAGAATCATGAACCTGGGGAAAGGGTTGTAGATCCCTAAGGGCCTCGATGCCCTGTTCTACGAGGTGGAAATGGTATTCTAGAAGGCTGACTTTTAGTATGATGTTATGAGGACGACTTCATGAAGTACGGGTAACATTTTAGAAAAAGGAAGGACGGGTGCCTCGTCAATGCTCCGTATGCGTTCAGCCTTGAGTGATGGCAAGAGTAAGCTAGACAGTCAGTGGTGGCTGAAAACCAAAGGGGGTAAATGGATGCCTCAAGTCGGGAAGGGTGGAAGCTTATTCCCCAGCATCTTCATGGGAACGATGCTTCGCAGCTCATGGACAGTACCTATTTTCATCTCCTCTGATACTCAGTCCTGTTGAAGGTGAGGAAGTGCAAACAGGACCCACATGAGGGGTAACCAAGTGACAGTCCAAGCGTCACAACAATGACGGGTGATGAATCTGAGGCAGGTGGACCAGACATATTAATTAAGACAACGAACCCGGAAGTTATACGCATAACTCTAGAGATAGCTCAGAGGGGTAGAAATGAGAAGAAAAACACAAGAAGGAAAAATGCAGGAGACAAAGTGAGCGAGCCCATCTGAAGGAACAGCCACTCGGGGGAGCAATGTAAACTTACCTTAGGAACAGTGATTGAGATTGCCCATTCCTAAAGCATGAGCCGTGAAGTGAGAGCGTCACACTGGCCACCACGTACAAACCTCTCAGGCCACAGAGCGACAGCCTGACCATGAGGCAAGAAGTGCACAAGCACATTACCGTGGTGACGTGTCATCGTACCACTTTCAGAGGGAAGTCAACCCCTGCACAGGATGGGTCCAACGGCTGCCGGCAGAGAGCGTGTTTCCATGGACAAGCTTGGCTTTTCAGAGGAGCCTTGTCATTTCCGAAACGGAATCTCAGGCTCCCACAGAACCCTCTGACTAAGAAAATAATTTCCTATGAGAGAGAACGACCTGTCCCCCAGGAGGAGTTGAGAGTGAACCTTGCAGGGTGAAGAGGCCAAAAAGCCAGCATGTGCAGAATTTAAGGAAGAACTACCCCTCCATTTCTACTCTTCCTGAGTCACTAGACATTTGCCAATCAAACCATTTCAAAACGTGAGATTTAAGGTTATTGTAACCAGGGTGAATGTTTTCATGTTTCATGACGACTGCTATTCTGCAGTGTCCTATTCAAGTTTGCTGCTCACAAAAATTACTATTTTTGATGCACATTGCAAGTAAGTCTCCAATTTGTCACATGCTTGTATCTTACTACAGTTACTCATACATACAACCTGAGGAAAGTGTTCTAGCTAAGAGGAACCTAATCAATTGGAAAAGACCCCCAAAGCCAGCCCTGTTTCAAGCATAGATACCCAGACACGTTCTGCTGGTCTGAAGTTTCTCCTAAATAGACACTGTCTTCTTGACTTCCTCCCAGATCATCTGCTCCCAAAAAGCCACATTGTACTGACTGTATTTATCATCTCTTCCGTAAGTCTTTGCACTTAATTACTGTTTAAACTTTCATAGAGGGTTGACTTCTATTCTAGAAAAGTATGCTAATAAATGTATTCCCACACTCTCCTAAAGAAAATCAAATACGGAATATGTAACATTACCAAAATCCTGCCGGTAAAGATGGTCACTATCAATCACACCAGTATTTTTCTCCCAGTATTCATTGTCTACAAAATGTGTGCAGGTGCCTGAATGAAATGCTGTCCGACTTCACAGTGTGGGACAGTATATCTCGGAGAGAAACAGAGAGTGATCAGCACTGACTGCTCACCCAGCTGTGCAGGAGGTTTGTGCAACCGTGCTGGACACGAGGCTACAAATGAGATGATGAGGTTTCACTCTAAGCTTTTATTTGCAGCATCCCCTGGGTGTGTGCTATGTAGGGTTATCAATTGTAAGCCCTAAAGTGAATATATACAGATGTATGTATATACATATACATATATATGTGTATATATGTATATAGGGTTATATATATGTATATGTATATATATATATGTCTATATGTATATGTATATAGGGTTGTCAATTGTAAGCCTTAAAGTGACTATATATGTGTGTGTGTATATATATGTATCTGTATATATATACATATCCCTGAATTCTCTGCTGTTTTGGCCATGTTTAAGAAATGACACCAGCACTGAGAGTTCATATTATAAGGATGGGCATGGTCTAGAGGAGCTGTGGAGCTATGTAGATGCTGCTAGGCCCAGGCATGGATGTCAAGCAGGACCCTCACCCTCTTGTTCCATGACTGATCATTCCCTGTTGAGTGATAAGTGCAGGTCGGGGGTCCAGAGCATACCCATGGGATTATGGCATGGTTCCCACTTTGGCTTTTCCACATAGGTCAGGAGCTTGGGCCATCTGACTCTGCACCATCTCCCCCTGAGCAACCGGAATATTAAGCCCACTTGGGAACAGCGGTGGCAAAGGGAGAAGGAATGAATGCAGAGCAGCTGAGCAGAGGGGGTGGTATTTGTCTTCCATGAAGTTGCCAGGCCTATTTGTGGTGGAAACAGACAATAGGTCCTGAGGAAACATATACTCACACCACATGTGCTCACATATGGACCTTGCTTCCCATGTCTCATATCTTACCACAAAGCACAATCTACAGGATAGACTTGCATCCAGGGCATGTACGACTTGGGCATCACTATGACTGGGAAAGAGCTACATGCTCTACACCCCCAATCCTCTTTTCAAAAGGAACCCTGGGTCTGGCTGCTCTCCAACCAATGCCAGCAAGGAAGACCCACCTTCTTCTTCATCCTGATTGTTCGTCACTGGAGTGATAATTTCTGTATAAGTATCATTTTCATCAGTTACCTCATCTACAAGGACCTAGAGAAAAGGAGACATGGTGAGAATCTAAGCTTCCTGTGCTCTATGAACACAAGGTTTTTCATTGTCTGTCCACACAAAACCAAATGGGAAATTGTCCCTGAGCCCATGTTCCCAAGGAATCTAAAGAGGTTGTCTGTGAGAAATGCTTCAACTTTTCCCGGAAGATCTCTCGATTTTGACCAAAAATTACAAAACCCTATTGTTATTAGGCCTATTCTCTGAGAAAATGCTCCCAACCAAAAACACATGTTGTAACAGATGCTGTCATTTTTAAAATGTCCATCTGAATCATCCATTTGGACAGACACACAATTAAGAGTCATCCAAGCCAGGAAAACTGTATATATCCACTGCTCAAAACACTGTAGACTTTTGTATTTGAATTAGTTTGAAAAGCAGGAAATGAAGCTATGTTTTTTTTTAATCAGATAAATAAACATCACTTACCATGGTGGCAGAAGGAGCGGCCACGACTGACCTGAGGCTGGACCACTCCTCCCCCAGGTCCTCAGGATCTTCTAGGAGAACACAGAATAAAGGTCATGGTTATTGTTGATGCTGGTCAGGAATTATTCAAGCAGTGATGTTGAAGGTAGTGTGTAAAAGCAAGGTGGGTGAGTAAGGATGTGGGTGACAAATAAGCATGGGCCCTCATGCTATTAGCCGACCTCTTTGGTGGACTGAGGATGGCAAAGGAGAGGTCCACTGAAAAACGGAGGAAGGGAGCCTTAAGCTTGCTAGCTAAAGCCAACCTCATCAATACAACTTAGGGAATTTGAAAAAAGGGTGAATTAAAAATTCATGCTTTGGGGAGTTCCTGCTGTGAGTGGCTCAGCAGGTGAAAGAATCCAGTGTTGTCTCTCTGAGGATGCAAGTTCAACACCAAGCCTCCCCCAGAGGGTTAAGGATACAGCTTTACTGCATGATGCAGTAAAGTGTGCAGATGTGGCTTGGATCTGGTGTTGCCATGGCTGGGGTACAGCTCTGAGTCAATCCCTAACCCAGGAACTTCCATATGCCACAGGTGTGGCCATAAAAACATAACAAAACAAAAAGAAGTCATGCTATGTTTCAAGGACAGAGTCCAATGACTCCTCCAGCCCATTTTAAATCCCATGGCGATTCCCGCTACTGCTTGAAATGTTATGAGACCATTTTATCTCCCACATATTCACATGCCTTGCTTCTGCTCAGCATCTCTTCTGCTTGATGATTTTTTACTTCCTTCAGTGTGATGACACAGATATAGTATGTACCCTTTGCATAATTTTAAAGTAAACAGTTCCATAGCATTTTTTACTCCCACACTGATTGGAACCCATCAATGCTAGCTATACCCACATCTTTGTCATCATAATCAACATGACCTCTATACACATTAGGTCACAATTCACCTTCCCCTTGCCACCAGGCCTTGGCAATTTCTACTTCTACTATATGAATTTGCCTATACAATTAGTATTACATGATATTTGTCTTGTGCACCTGCCTTACTTCTCTCACGACAATAGATTTTTGTATTATTTGGTCCACCTATACTCTAGCATATTTCAAGCTTTAACTCCACTCTGTGGCTGAAGACTATTCCATTTTGTGTTATACTTCCCATTTCATTTTTCCAGTATTCCCATTCATCATCACATTATTCACACCCTTTGGTTACTGCCCATCTTTTGACTCTTGGGAGAAATATGCCAGGGAGCATTAGGGTATAGATTTCTCTGTGGTATAATGGTGACAGGTAAAGGTGTGCATTTGTCAAACAGCAGAGCTTATAAGAGCACCAAGTATGAATCTTAAAGCAAACTACAGACTTTCCATCAATAAAAATGTATCCATATTGTCTCACTAATTGTAATAAAGGTACCAAAAGCATGTTATATGTTATCCATGGCTGAACCTGGAGTGATGGGATTCAAGAACTGTCTGTGTCATCTCTTTGACTTCTTTGTTGATATAACCCAGTTCTAAACAATGTCCAATAATTGAAAGAAATCTGGAAACATGGTTTCACTAATGGAGGCCTATCAGCTAATGTCCAAAAACCAGCTAATATCTATACCCTAGACAGAGACCATCTTCCCTCTTAAACTTCAACCAGCCATTGAGATTTCCATGTATTTTTATTTCCATAGCTATAACATGACCACTGACTAAATATCTTTCAATTTGGAATCACAGGAAAAAAAAGGGACATCACATAATATGTAATGGTTCTTCCTTATATAGAGGACACTAAAGTAAAATTATTCTTTCAAGAACTGAATGAAAAATTCTCCACAGTACATTCATCAGACTCATGTGGAGTGTGAACCATCTGTTTGTGGTGACAGCAACATAAGTTTTTCACACAGCCATAGGTAGATTTTTGTGACCTCAGAGCCCAGCTACTTCTAATCTGGAAGCAGGATCCCACAAAATGCATTACCACAGAGAGAACTGTTAACAACTTGCTGTCAGAAAATCATAGGGAAATTAGTACGCATTTATTCCATTTAATCTTTCAGTCCCCAGGCTCGCTAGCTGCCCAGGAGAGCTGCCCGGATCAGAACATAGAAAATTGAGCAGTTTAAAACAACTAATAGACAGGTTTTATGAAACAAATAACTTTAACTAAGAGGTTCTAGAAACACAGAAAAGCACAGTGATTGTGCCTAATGGTCTGGTTCAAACATATTTAGAAGAATCATGAACCTGGGAAAGGGTTGTAGATCCCTAAGTACCTCAATGCCCTGTTCTAAGATATAGAAATTATAATCTGGCCAACTTTTAGTATTATGTTATGAGGATGACTTCAGGATGTATGGGTAACAGTTTAGAAAAAGGACAGATGGGTGCTTCATCAGTGCTCAGTATGTGTTCAGCCTTGAGTGATGGCAAGAATAAGCTATACATTCAGTGGTTGTTGAAGCCAAAGAGGATAAGTGGATGCTCCAAGTCAGGAAGGGTGGAAGCTTACTCTCCAGCATCTTCATGGGACCGATGCTTCCCAGCTCATGGACAGTATCTATTTTCATCTTCTCTGATACCCAGTCCAGTTGTATGGGAGGAAGTGCAAACAGGGGCTATAACCCATAGAGTACAGTGGGGGGCACTGACATGTAGAGTGATGAAGTGACTTTCCAAGAGTCACAACAATGTTGAATAAAAGATATGTGGCAGGAATGGAGCTGGTTGCTGGAGGACAGAAATCCCTGCCCAGGGTTCTGAGATCATGTCCTGGACACCTGAGTCAGTAGCTCCCTTCAATCACAATCCCTCCTGCCCCATGGTTTCTGTAGGTTAGTTCTGATGTCCCGGAGGAATTGCCTGAGCTTAGAGAAGAGCCCACACCCTCACTCCACCTTTGATCCCATCTTTCACCTAGTGAACCACAATATAAATATTTCTTCCAAACAAAGCCCTTCTGAAGGTCTGAAGGACCTGGGGATTCTAATTGCTCTTGTTCTCCCCGAATCTTCTTCCTGTCAGCTGTCTTTGTCCAGAGGAGCTTCCCAATGACCACTTGACCCAG
The DNA here is from genome assembly GCF_054392235.1 of Sus scrofa. Lineage (NCBI taxonomy): Eukaryota > Metazoa > Chordata > Mammalia > Artiodactyla > Suidae > Sus > Sus scrofa. The sequence continues at coordinate 21,543,742 of NC_139385.1, forward strand.
AGCTCCAAACATTCAAAACCAAACTCCACATGATGGCTCTGCCAAGAACCAGCTTCCTTTCATTGGACCAACCCTGGAGGCTGAGTCAAGAGTAAGTCTGAGGTGCTCAGGGTCTCCCTGAGAGTTGATCTGAGTATCCATCTGGGCAGCCTGGACAAAGGGCTGGCTAAGGATGGGCAGGGCTCAGGTCCTCACCAAAATTCTGCTCTATCAACTCCTCATCCATCTCTAGACCCTTGTAGAGGAAATAAAGTGTCCCACATCAATTTGAAAGCCACGTCCATGCCCAAGAGGCTTGAAATGCCTCGCAGATTGCTCCTTGAGGATCTCCAGACTGACCCTCCTTCCATCACTGACCAAATGTTCACTCCACTCAGCGATCGCACTCTTCCTTCTCATCAAACACCCTGGCAACACCCAAAGAGCCCGTGATCCTGTCCAAATCAACCCATGGGAATCCTGCCAGTAAATCCCAGTTTCCTTGCTTTATAACACTCTCTGTATGTAGACCCCCCCAATGTTTGGTTTCAGATTTTGACAGCTACATTCAGAAGAGCTGAGTTGTAATCCCTGTTCCTCCTGGAATATCCATTCCTGGGGAGGCACCCTGTTTTACCTGCTTCAGTGGAAGCAGTGTGGGTGCATTCCCTTTGTCTTTTCTCTGGTTGAGTGTGTACAAAATTGGCATTAGGAAATAATATGGTTCTCTACATTCAGGGAAACATTTCAGGCTGGTGTATCAGACATAGGAATTAATACAACAAAACTGGAAGTTACACTTATAACTCTATAGATAGTTTAGACTGATAGAAAAGAGAAAAAAAATAAAAGATGAGGAAAATGAGCAAAATTAGCAAGCCCATTTGAAGGAACACACATTAGAGGATCCATGTAAACTTACCTATGGGACAGCGATTGAAAATTCCTTCTCCTAAATTCTGAAATCTAAGTCAGAGATTCACAGTTGCGGGCAGACAGCAAATGCTAAGTCCACAGAGTGAGAGTCTGACCATGAGGCAAGAAGTGCATAATCACATTACCATGGTGATGTGTCATAATAGAACTTTCAGAGGCAAGTCAACCCTGCCCAGGATGGGTCTAGGGGCAGCTACCAGAAAGTATGTTTCCAAGGACAAGTTTGGCTTTTCAGAGGAAACATTTTATTTCCAAAATTGAATCTCAGGCTCCCACATAACTCTCTGATTAAGAAAATAAATTTCTATGAGAGAGAATGACCTGTCCCACAGGAGGAGTTGAGAGTGAACCTTGCAGGGTGAAGAGGCAAAAAGCCAGCATGTGGAGAATTTAAAGAAGTCCCATTACTATTTAACTTATCATACCCCTCCATTTCTTCTCTTCCTGAGTCACTGGACATTGACAGATAAAACCATTTCAAAATGTGAGATTTAAGCTTATTATAACCAAAGTTAATGTTTTCATGTTTCATGTCAACTGCTATTCTGCAGCATCCTATCAATACACATTTTCTCCTCACAAAAACTTATAATTTTGGTGTGTATTGCAAGTAATTTTCCAATTTATCACATTTTTTTCATTTACTACAGTTACTTGTACTTATATAATGAGAAAATTCTTTTCATTTGCCAAAAAAAAATCCAGTAAATATTTTTGTAATTTATGGCTTTGAGAAAGAAAAGGAGGAAGAACACTGTGACCATTATTCATACTAAGGGTTAAATACACCTTTAAGAAAAGATTTTACTTAAAAAAAAAAAAATGAAGTTCCCGTCGTGGCGCAGTGGTTAACGAATACCACTGGGAACCATGAGTTTGCAGGTTCGGTCCCTGCCCTTGCTCAGTGGGTTAACGATCTGACGTTGCCATGAGCTGTGGTGTAGGTTGCAGACGCGGCTCAGATCCCGAGTTGCTGTGGCACTGGCATAGGCCGGTGGCTACAGCTCCAATTGGACCCCTAGCCTGGGAACCTCCATATGCTGCAGGAGCGGCCCAAGAAATAGCAAAAAGACAAAAAAAGAAAAAAAAAAAAAGCTTTTACTAATTAGGAAAATAAGCAGAGGTGTTGCAAGACAAATTTTTCTGTTAAGCAATTGTATTTCTAAAGATGCATGTCAAAGGAGACCAATCAATTTTTAGGAAGAGGATACGATGTTTCCCCCAGAAGTTATGTACAGCCAGAAATATCCCAGTCCATTCATAAAAGGTGTTGTAAAGCACATGTGGTTATTTACGTCTCAAATAAAAATCTCAGAACATTTTGGATGTGATAATGATGGGGCACCAATAATTCATCCATTTAAACAGATTAGGTTGCCAATGTGCCTCTTTATCCAATAATGAACTTGTAGGTGTTTGCTGGGAAAGAGGGCCATACTCAGTAAATGTTAGTTAACACACATTAAATGAGTTTGTGATTAAAAGAAATCTGTAAATGTCCTATTATTGATTTTAGCAGTGGAGAATTAACTGAGTTTTGATATAGATTCAAATGCCTACCTGATTTGCATTTCTTTGACCCAGAGATATTTTTTCTTTTGAAAAATCCTCCTTTCTTTGATGCAACAACTCTTTTTATACTTGGTGACTATTTATGATGATGAATAAAGGTAAAGGATGTAAAAATGATGAAATAAGGCCAACTTGGAGACTATCACTGTTACATGCATAGTATCATGAACAGTCTAACCAAATCCCACTGACTATAAATAGCATAAGCTACTACGCTTGTGGACTGCATCTTTGTGATTCCCCCATACTGTATCCTATATTGGAACACCAACCTCCAGAGGGATGGTACCAGGAGCTTGGGCCTTTGGGAGGCAATTCGTCTATGAGGGTGGAGTCCCTCTAGGAGGAATAGAGCTCTGCTCTTTCCCTCTTCTGTTGTCATGTGAGGATGCATGAGAAAAATGACCCACCCTGTGTAAATTAGAACCATGGCATCACCAGAACCTGACTTTGTTCCACCTGATCCTGAATGTTTGACTATTAGAAATATGAGACACAAATAATTACTGTGTTAGCCACTCCGTGCAGTGTATTCTGTTGTAGCAGCCCAAACTCACTAAGGCAGCCATCACTATGGATGTTGAGAGTAAGATTTCTTTTTTTATTTATCTGATAGAAAAGAGTCACAGATACTTCAAAAAAGTATTGCACTAGATAGAATTAAATTGGCAAGGAAAACTTTATCCAAAATTTTGTGATAGGAGTTCCTGTAGCAGCTCAGTGGAAACCAATCTGGCTACTATCCATTAGGATGCAGGTTCAATCCCTGGCCTCACTTAGTGGCTTAAGGATTCAACATTGCTGTGAGCAGTGGGGTAGGTCACAGAGGAAGCTTGGCTCCTCATTGCTATGGCTAAGGTTGTGGCCCACAGCTATGCCCAATACTACTCTAACCTTAGAACTTCTATAAGCCTAGGGTACAGCCCTAAAAAGACAAAAAAAAAGCAAGCCAAGTTTGCTGAAGGCCAAGATTACTGAGAGATTATTGCAAGAGTCTGAACTCAGCTCCTCTGAAACAAAGATGGGGGTGAATTTGCAAACACAGAGTGAACTAATTGAAAAATACTCCCGGTCCTTAGCCTGAAGGGTGGTCTTCTAAGTAGCACTAATGGGAGTTAGTGTCTACCTCTGCATAGAGACTGGGATAAAGGGGCCTTATCTTTCTCAATTATTACTTTGAGAAAGGAAGTCTCCCAAGTTCTTGAGCAAGACATTCCTGGGTTGTAAAACTCACATATTCTAGGGAAGAAGAAGGAATTTAAAGTTTTGTTTTCTAATATAAGTACTCCAAGAATAAAGTAATTAAATAAAAAAATACTTATCTGAAGTTTAGTTAAGCTGTGGATGGTATGGATATATCTATAATTTTAACAACAATCCACAGAAACAGAGGACAGTGTGGGCAGGGAAAATGGCAAGAAAACTCTTAGAAGATTCAAGTTGAACCTGGAATAATAGGTATGTTTAAAATAAATACATAAGTCAACAAAATATTTATAGGGTCAAATAATAGTTTTGGCCTTATGGAACATACAGTCTCTGTGACAACTACTAACCTCTGGATTTGTAGCACCAAAGCAGCCACAGATGAAACAGAGACATGTAAACAAAGGTGCAAGTGAGAGTTACCATACAGCTTCAATAAAAAATAGGTGACAGGCCAGATTCAGCCCTCAGGTCACAGTTTTCAAAATCCTAAAAGGGATTACTATGAGACTTAGATTCCCCGTTTTTTGACTCTGATATGAAAGACTAGTTTTTATGATAAATTCCTAGTTCATCCCCAAACTCTTTTGAATCTATGAACTGATTGAAGTAAAGAATTTTCATTTCAATAAGCTTTTCCTAATTTTTAGGGCTTTTTTCCACCAATGTATTAAACGGATACCTCAAGAGTCTATGGCTTAATCAACGAATATGGAACTTTTCTCTTCCAGCTAGTCAGGAGAACTAAAGAAAGAAAATCAGTTTTGTGCCATTTTGTATACACCACTGATATTCACTAAATGGAGAATAATAATTACATACACACACCTTTCGGCAAAAAAAAAAAAAGAGAAATTTAAAAATGCATACTTTTGTGAGCTTTGCCCTGCATGAAGTACCTCTTAATTGTTGGTTTTTCCCATCATGCTGGTAAAGTTGTACAGTTGTTTTCCCTTCCACTCCCCTTTCTTATTATCTGCCCACTGTCCTTTTCCTTACCTTTTATAATGTCTTTGTGGCTTTTCTTCATCTACCTTCTCCTTCTGAGAAGTTTGCAATTCACTGAATATGATCTTTAAGAGTGCTTATCACAGAACAATCCAGGCAGCAAAGTATCTTTTTCATCGGGAAACATACTCAGATTATCCTATCAAAACAGCCAAAGATGAGTGGATGGTCTGTAGGAATTTATGCCAACACTAAGAGACTGTTAAAGAAACCAAGGCATCAACAGTTTCTTTTTTTTTTTTTTTTTTTTGTTGTTGTTGTTGTTGTTATTGTTGTTGTTGTTGTTGCTATTTCTTGGGCCACTCCCACGGCATATGGAGCTTCCCAGGCTAGGGGTTGAATCGGAGCTGTAGCCACTAGCCTACGCCAGAGCCACAGCAACGCGGGATCCAAGCCGCGTCTGCAACCTACACCACAGCTCACAGCAACGCCAGATCGGTAACCCACTGAGCAAGGGCAGGGACCGAACCCGCAACCTCATGGTTCCTAGTCGGATTCGTTAACCACTACGCCACGACGGGAACTCCTCCTCTTTTCCTTTTTGCTTCTAATCACATATGATCCATGATACATCACCATACTCCTCAAAATCCATTAAAGTTCTCAATATGTTTCTATTGGAAAAGGGCCATGTTCCTAGCTGAAGAATATTAATCAATTTTCAGAGAAAGTCACCCAAAAAGTTCAGTTTTCTACTCAGAAAGTGATGCTGATTATAAAAATGCATTATGGTATCATAGAGATGGATAATAGTAATATATTGCTACAAACCTTTGACAAGACCACAGAAATAATCTGTAAAGCAAAACAAAGTAAATTATTTTGAAAAGTGACTTGTGGAACAGGATCAACTAAGCATCAATAAACTCCTCTAATGAAAGCATGAAAACCTGATAAGCTAAGAGGAATTTCCTTCCAAAAATATGATTTAGTGATATTCAAGATTTGATGAAATGACAGTAATCATAAAAATATATTTCTATTGTAAGGCTTATTAACCTTGAGAAAGAAGGGTTTTATTTATTTAATATGTAACCATTTAATATTTTTTAGTCCTTGGAAAGTTTCATGATAGAAAGCGAAAATGGAGCTTGTGATGACTGTTATCGTATTTACTAGGACTCAGGAGAAAGCAAGAGAAAACTCTTGTGGACCAAGTGCTCCTTGTTTTCTCTCAATATAGTCCTTCAGGACAGATGTTAAAACTCAGTCCTGAGGACAAGTGGCCCATGACCTAATGCCTTTTTGCTAAAAGAGTAGAGGGAAAGGTTAGAAGTCATATGCCAAGTACGACAGTAGTGAGGACATTGAGGACTGTGGGAATCACAGGGCAGAGTGAAGTATAACCAACCATGAGAGACAGAAATGAGGCCCTGCCGCAACTGATGAGAGCAAGATCCAGGCAAAGCAGGCTGCTCACCCCTGATGCCCACTGAGAAGTGGAGAAGTGCCTCCAAGGTGCTAAACATTGGTGGAAAGCCATACATCAACAGAGCTATGACTTTTAATGTATCTATGGATACCTTTCTCAAAAAGGCATTAGATCACAGGCCAAACAACACCCTTAAAGAATGTCTCTGCATTCATGGTTATAACCCATTTCCAGATAGGTAGAGGGTCTTTTCACTCACACATACACATCCTCCCCCCTCAGAAGAACTTACTGTGACCTCACATTAATGAGGTAGTCATCTCAGTCAGTACTTAAATCATCACACATACAGCTTTAACAGTAGTTTCAGCCAATCTCTGAGAGTAAAGTTTGAAGGCTTAACTAAATACAGTCCAAAAATTGTTCATATTTTTTACCTATGAACATTTTGTGTATATTTTGCATTTTTTCTTTGAAAACTTAAGGTACATATCAGCTTGGGTAACAAGATGACAATACAGTTCATTGTCAAGAAGTCTGCAAATCTGGGAGTTCTTGTCGTGGCTCAGTGGTTAACAAATCCAACTAGGAACCATGAGGTTGTGGGTTTGATCCCTGGCCTTGCTCAGTGGGTTAAGGATCTGGCCTTGTCGTGAGCTGTACGTGGGTCGCAGATGCAGCTTGGATCCCATGTTGCTGTGGCCGTGGTGTAGGCTGGCAGCTACAGCTCCAATTGGCAGCTACAGCCTGGGAATCTCCATATGCCCATGTACGGCCCTAGAAAAGATAAAAAGACAAAAAAAATATGATGAGAAAAGTAAAGAGAGCCTGCTGTTAAGCACTGAGAACTATGTCTAGTCACTTATGACAGAGCATGATAATGAGAGAAAAAAGAATGTAAGAATGTATTGCAACTGGGTCACTATGCTGTACAGTAGGAAAAAAAATTGTAGTGGGGAAAAAACAGTAAGAGAAATGTGATAAAAAATAGAATAAAAATAAAGTGTGAAAATGCTCAGCTGATTGAAATGCGAAGAGATACACATCAGTTAATCTTTCAAATGTAAAGGGAAAGACAGAAGGATAAAACAGTTCAGGCAGAGTAAACTTTATGAGCTAAGGCACAAGTTACAAGTCAAAATTTTGTAAAAAGCATTGGTGTGCATTATTGAAAGGAGAGGAATCAAGATTAAAATATACTCTGAGAAGTGCTGGGGCATTAGATCACCAGTCTGGAGAAATACAGATGGATTTGAGAGAGATTTAGTGGGAAATGATTTCTTCCCCAGGCAACACAGACTCTAGCCACACTTACTATATCCTCCCCTCACTCTGACTTCTGCATTTGGAATTTCTTTTACATCACCCATAAAATAGTTACTTCTGAGGCTTCCATAACTGCTTTATCTAATGTAGTAATTATCATCAAATTTTTATTTTTCTTCATAGCCTTACAAAGAATTTATTGTATACTGCATGTTTATTTGATTATCTCTTTGTATTTTATGTATTCTTTTGAAAGTAAGATTTAACCATGTTGCTTACTGATGGGTCCCAGCTAGAACAGCACTGCCACACATTGCTTAGAATAATGGTGTTTTAAATGCTATAATCATAGGCTGCATCTCAAAAGACATGTATTAAGCGACACTGAGGGATGGTAACTAGTCATCACCAGTGATGATAAAATACAGCTTCACAACCTACATGGCTTCACTTCACCTCATGCCTAGAAGAGCTCTTTACAGTCACCAGCAGCAGACCCAGGATTTTCTTACCTCTTGTCAACACAGCCTCATTCTAGTTCATGAGAAATTCTGATGGCCAAAGTCTATGCAAGCCATCCACTGAAGTTGCTATTAATCACTAGCATTCTCCAGGTAGAAGGTGAGTATGGAAGGAATCTGGGGGCAGTTTTGTGAGTAGGTCCTCTCTGCTCAGAGTACCAGTTGTTCCTTGGACAGAAGGCAGATGCAAGGATGACCCCAGCAACCCTTCATCACAGCCCACAGGCTAGCACATAGTCAGCTGTAGTGCCTGGCATCTTGAAAGTTATCTGAATGAAGTCCTTTGCCATTATTTCTTACATAAAATTGCTTTTGATAAGCTTTTTTAAATCCAGCACTTTTTCAGGAATGCCTCCCTCAAGTGTCAAAGGTAGCTGGCTATCATACTTAGCTCTCTTTCTTATTCCTAGCCTCTTAGGGACCTTTATTTTTATTCTTAACATTGCTGTTTCAGAGATAATTCATATTTATGCTTTGGAAGTATTAGGAGACAAGTACAGTCATACCAAAATATGGGTTTTCAAATTCTTGAGACTCTTTACTAAATGAAGAACAGATATTTTATTTTATATTTTCCAAGGAAGCTGCCTCTTTTCTTTCTTGCCTTAATCACTGTTTATGGTCAGAGCTTATGTCACAAGTTATATGCCTTAACAATCATTTGATTTTTATCAGTGCATGTGAAAAATATTTTCTTTTAGCTAAAAAACCAAACTATCATGAATATTGTGATGTTTTATCACCTTGAATATCAGCTGCCCTCAATGTGCCGAGTTTTGTTCATTTTGAATAGGGTACTTTTCTGTCATCTCCTATATAACACAGCTTGTTAAAACACTCAACAGAAATTGTGCTCTGGGGGAGATTTCTTATCCTCCAGTCTTTCAAGATCATGTGCTCCAAAGTTGCAATGGGCTTTATGATTTCTTAAAAAGTCTTATAGCACTGCCAAGCTTAATTTGATTCAAGTGAGGGCTCACTTTTTAAATGCCACGCTGTCTTATCCTCAAATTAAAATATTAGTATCTCATTGAATCTTTCAACAACAAAATATATATACATATATATATGTATATATATATAATTTCCTTTCCTAATTATTGCAAATTAAGTCATCAAGGAAATATTTTGCTAAGACAGAAAAAAAAGTTTTTAGGCTTCAATTATTCAAATATAAAATCCAACACAGTGAAATAGGTTAGGGAAAAATTAAATTGTGTTTTGCAGATTCTGACATTAAAGACATGTTTTTGTTAAGCTTTACTGCAAGAATACACTGATATGCATATTTAAACAAATTTCATTCCTTAATACTGCTCTAAATAGAATTAGTTGTAATGTTCTTAATGAATTGCTAAACTTGAAAATTTTCAGGAATACAAAGAGGAACCTAATTCTTTTCTTATAAATCTGTGCATTAATACATAGAGATAACTTTAAATACGCTCAAAAATAACACCCCCCTACATACAGTTACCAAGTATTTTTTAAACATTCTAGTGGTAAGCTATTATCTAATAGACCCTAAAATTAGACAAATATGATAAATGCCTTTAGGTTACCTGTTGTCATTAAAGATTATTGAATTAGGAGTTCCTGTCGTGGTGCAGTGGTTAACGAATCCGACGAGGAACCATGAGGTTGCGGGTTCGGTCCCTGCCCTTGCTCAGTGGGTTAACGATCCGGCGTTGCCGGGAGCTGTGGTGTAGGTTGCAGACGCGGCTTGGATCCCGCGTTGCTGTGGCTCTGGCGCGGGCTGGTGGCTACAGCTCCGATTCAACCCCTAGCCTGGGAACCTCCCATATGCCGCGGGAGCGGCCCAAGAAATAGCAAAAAAAAAAAAAAAAAAAAAAGTATTGAATTGGTTGAAAATAAAGAATATTATACAGCAAAAATGTAGCAGTCAACAATACTAGGAGAAGAATTTGCCCTGCATTTGGAAGCTCTCTTGATCAACACTTGCATCCCATGGGGTGAGGTGTAAATGTACCCATTTTAGGGGATGAAGCATGCAAATGCACGTTGTGTACTTCAGTCAGTGTCTGGAATTTCAACCTCCTCATGCAGCTTGTGATATTACTTTTACAAGTATTAATTCTCTGGCTTCAACTGAAAACTCTATTCATTGGATTCCTGTCATTAACTTCTTTACATTTTTATTAGAAAAAAAACAATTTTCTATCATTTATATGAGAGAAATACATTTGCTTCCTGAGAAGTGAAATTCTTCTGCTCTTATCCCTTGAGGATGCCTGATTCTGTTGCCACTTCAGATTTCATAGGATCAAGAACTCACAATTATGCTGGCTCTATGTTTTGTCTATGGCTCAAGTCAATGGTCTTCCAGTATTTACTTGTGATGGTCTGGTCTATGTCAGTAAACATTCTAAGCTGAACCATTATAACCCATCCCTAGCTCTTTCTTCCTCGCAGGAGGATCCTTTATCTATTTTCCACATTTTTCTTTTCTTTTTACAGCTGCATCCATGACATATGGAAGTTCCCAGTCTAGGGGCTGAATTGGAGCTCTAGATATAGCCTATGTCCCAGCCATGCATGGCAACACTGGATCTGAGCTAGGGCCTAGGCTGCAGCTTGCAGTAAGCCAGATCCTTAATCCACTGACTGAGGCAAGGGATCGAACCCACATCCCCACGGACATTATGTCGGTTTCTTAATCTGCTCAGCCACAATGGGAGCTCCCCATTTTCAACACATTTCAACCCTTCCCTTGCCCTTTTAAAACAAATCCCATCCCTCATGTTCATGGTTTCTATTCCGTATCTTCACCTTAGACAACAACTGTTCTTTCCTTTAGATTCCTCTGTGATTAACAAAGTATTCCCTTATGAACTTATCAACAACATATTGAACCCCAATTTCATATGGAAGCTCCAATTTCATATATGGGTGGCTACCATACAATGTCTTTAGATTCCTATTAGGGGACACTGTGGTTTCTTGACATTTGCAACTTTCTGCCCACCCCCTTCCCCTCCACAGACTTTCAAAGATAACTCTATTTCTGACTTTTACAAGTCATTAAGTCACTCTTTATATTTGTCTTGTATAAACAGATAAGAATGTTGCACTTCATCAAGGAAATAGGCTAGAGGGAAGAAGTAAAACACAGAAATTCACTTTAAATTTTTTTCTATTTGTACAGCATTTTAATGTAACTCATTAGAATAATGTATTTAAAAATTTCTGCAAGCAGTTGAATTCTGCCAAACCACATGTGCCTGGAAGAAGACTCCAAGTTCCAAGAGAACATGCTGCCCCTGCCACACTCTGATTTTGGATTTATGGGACCCTGAGCAGAGAATTCAGCAATGAGCTGTCTGAGCTTCTGATCTACACAGTCATGAAATAACAAATGGGAGCTGTTATAAATCACAAAGTGTGTGGAAATTTGTTCCTCAGCAATAAAAGCTACTATATCACACACATATAGAGGTACAGCAACAGAGGGAAGGGGTGGAGGGAGGGAGGAGGAGATGAGGGAGAGAGAAAGATTTAAATAGTAGGGAAAGAATTGCAATTCCTTCTGTTTCTACTCAAGGAGATTCTAGCTTAGAGTGAGCCTGTGGTAGAAGATACCACTGCTCTGCCTCCAGATGTTTTAGTATCTCTATAACTTCCACAGAATGAGTTTCGCACATTACCGAGACACTTCTTTTGATTAAGGGAAGTTAGGAAAAGCTATTTTCTATTAAATATGATTGTAAGCCCAAGTCAGTAGCATCATCTCATGGTCAAACTCAGACAAATGTATCTGTTTACACATGGGAGAAAAACAGGACTGGGTTGGATTTCTTAAGAAACCCACATTGTTAATTAAGTGAGGCAGGAGTATGGCCATGCATTCAGTTCAGATGATTTAACACACTCTCAAGATAATTTTATTTACATGTACTTATTGCTTTACAAATTCAGTGTATATCTATGTCTTTTTTATTTTTATTTTGGCCCTGCTCATGGCACACGGAATTTCTTGGGCCATGGATTGAATCCAAACTTCAACTGTAATCTATGCCACAGCTGTAGCAAAACTGGATCCTTAACCCTCTGCACCAAGCCAGGGATGGAACCCATGCCTCAGCAGCAACCTAAGCTGCTGCAGAGACAATGCCAGATCCTTAACCTGCTGTGCTACAGCAGAACTCCTATCTATGTCTTGAATTAGAGCTAACTTTACTATGGTCCCAAATCTTTTTACTGTTATGAATTCAATAGAGAAAGGTGAATTAAAATTATTTATTTTACATAATTTAAAAACTAGGAAAACATTTTGTCATTTTTTAAATGTAGAAACACTCATAAAATAAGCTTCTGTAAAGAAATGCTTTTGTAAATGAATGTATTCATCTGTCTAATCAGGATGTTATTTACAATTTGGTAATTTTTACTTATTTGTCACACAAAATGTATCAAGAAGCTTTTTTGCTAGGTCTCCACTCTTGGTTAGGTTCTGTTTTATGTGTGTATGTAGCATTGGAAACTGCTCTCTCTTAGAACTCCTTACAACATATGGAGATTATCTTAACTCTGACTCACCAAGCCATGAGCTCACTGAGGAAAGGAATCTTGCCTTGCTCAATACTGAATGTCTCACACAAATATATGCTCAATATCTATTGAACAAGCATTACTTTAAAATTCTAAAATAAAATTTATCAGAGTTTCCAGGTGGTACAGAGTGTTAAGGATCTGGCATTCTCACTGCTGTGGCTCAGGTCACTGCTATGGTGCAGGTTAGATCCCTGGCCTGGGAACTCCCACATGACACAGGTGCTGCCAAAAAGATTTTTAAAAATAAATAAAATTTATCATACCTTATTTTTTATTTAATTTCATTCATTAACTCAGATATTTTCAGTTCAGGTCATGTGGCAGTGGGGATGCAAAAAAGAATGTTATCTTAGTTCTGCAATCAAGGTGCCCACAGTCTAGTGCCATGAAGCTACACATCGAATTTAGAGCCCAACTGTAACAGCTCATTCTCGGTGACGTGTAACATCCACTGCAATGTATTCACTTCAAACTGTCTCAGGTGATTCCCTAATTATATGGTAACTTAGCAAATGATTTCAAATCTGTTAGGAAAGAGGCATAATAAAAATTAAGAAATACATTTAGTAAAAGAAAGGGTCCTGTGGCAATAATATGATGTGCTTCCTTTGATTTATAAACTGGTTAATCTTGAATGAATATCTTGGTAGCATTTCCTCTGGTTTTCCATTTTACAAATATAAGAAGTTCATCTGGAAAAATTTTGTTGATTCCTGCTGGGTTTAAAACTTCAATTAAGTGACTACCATTCTATTTCCCATGAGAGCTAGCCTAACTTCTTCAATATTTCTTCATAATTCACATATCTGAGAGCAGGAACATATTGGTTAGAATGATTTTGTGTCCCAGTAGGAGCAATTATACATTTTCTTACATGATTGGTACTGCATGCAAGTCTATTGGTGAGCAGTAACCTGTGCCTTCTAATTCCTTTAATTTCACTTATATTCCAGCTGGAAGAGGAGCCAGATTTCTCCTGGCTTCCACATACTCACTGATGGTTAGACAGTAAAGTTTTTATTTTCCCCTCTGCAGTTGCAGACTTGACAGCTCTAACACTTTTCTTTTTGTGGCATTTTCTGCCACTACCTATTATTCACCAGGAATAGATTTTCTACATTTATCATGTTTACCCAGGAAACTTCCCCATTCCTTTACTTTTGAATGTAAGTTCATTTGAATCCTTTAAAAATAGCCTAGATTTGGAACTACAAATTAAATTTCTTAAGGTAAAACGTTGCCAAGAGGCTATATTTTGGAAGCGCTGTGTTTACTATGTATGTCAAAGGTTACATACTATTGCTATGCTCCATTTATCTTGGCATCTGTTATTTTCTTAACTAAAAATGAACATGTTTTAACTTTACTGGCTGTTCTCCCTAGTAGAGTGAGGGCTGGCCTTGAGATTCTAACTTTATAAAGTGATGTGCCATTTTCATTTTTAATTTGGGTATGGTAGAGCTATAATATGTATATGTAGATTTTCAATGTATGTATCTTTTAAGAGAGTGATAGGTGTGAGGAGCATCCTATTCTTAAAAAATAAGGGTAATTAAAAAATAAGGGTAATTAAGGGTAATTAAGCTGAGGGACTGTAGTGCACTCCATTAACAGTGAAACTGTCCTCTGCCCAAACTAGTCCAGCAATGCTGCCCCCCTCCAATGCCTACAGGTAAAAGCTAACAGATTCAAGATATTACATTCCCTCAGAAGATAAATAGCAAAAGTTCAATCTGCTGAAAGTCACTTGCTTACTAAACTATATAATTGAATATATTAAACATTAAGCACATACACATATATACAATATGGACATTAAATATATATATACACACACACAAAACAAACTACTATATATAAAGAAAATAAGATACAGTGATGCAACATACAGCACAGGGAATATAGCCAATATTTTAGAATAACATTAAATGGAGTATAATCTATACAAATATTGGATTACTATGTTATACATGTGAAATTAATATTGTAAATCAACTATAAATAAAAAGATATACAAAAATATACATAATGCAAACATCATTTACCCTTGCTCCTCAATTAATTGATGAAAGAATATCAGCAGTGTCTTTGAAGCCCATTTTCATCTTTAAGTCATTGCATTTTTCTGACAGGATTTAATCTCTTTTCCTCAATATTTTATTACCCATTCTACTTTTCTTTATACCTTTAATCATGCAGTTGTATTTACTTAAGTACTATATCCCAAATACAGTGTATGGATTCATTTGTGGCTATTATTTCTTAATGTTTTGTCTTGGAGATGTGATCATGCTGTTTTATATTTATTTTATTATCATTTTTAATGGTTACACCTATGATATATGTAAGTTCCCAGTTCAGGGACTGAATCTGAGCTTCAGGTGCAGCAACTCTGGATCCTTTAATGCACTGCCCCAGGCCCAGGATCAAACCTATACCTCAGCAGTGACCTGAGCTGCTGCCATTGGATTCTTTTTTCTTTTAATGACATTTTTTTTTAATGGGGAGAAACCATTCTGAATCCAGACTTCTTTACAAATAAGCATTTTAAGGATGGAGACAGGAGGTATTTGAGTCACACAGAGTGTTCCTTGGCTCTTAAGTCAGCAGGGCAACTGGAAGTGAGTCTGTCTTTAGTTGGCAGAGTGCCATGTAGACCCCTGGGGTGCTGGTGGAAGAAGTGGAGCATGGCAGGTGGCTCCTGCAGGCACTTGAGTGTCCAGGCCACTAGAAATGGAACCGAATCTTGATTATGATGATTGTTCTGGCACTTGTTATCTCTGTAGGCACCAAGAGCCCCACCACCCAGACCGCCCCCCCCCCCCGCCCCCGGTTGCCTGCTGGCCCCTCAGGAGGGAATCAGAGGACTTGATGCTGTAGCCTGTGAGAGGCACAGGGAGAAATGTCACCTGAGAGATCAAAGGTTATCTCTGCGGGCAAGCATCATGAGAGGGGCTCGTGACCACCTTGCTGCCCAACTACCAAACCTCCAGGCCTCATCAGAAACTACATGGCCAGAGGTTCTGCAAAGCCATATCACAGGTGCCTAAGATGCCTTCTTTCCTCTGTGCTGGATGTGAGTGGTGAGCTCATGTCTAGAAAGGCGTCACACACAGACTGGCATCAATAGTCACTTATGTAAAACTGCTACTTTAGAACAGCTTTTTAGACGTGAGTCAAGAATTCGAACCAAAGAACCCAAGGTTCTCAAGGATCAAATTGAAAACCAAGAACCCAAGGTTCTTGAGGATCTCTGTCAACGGGACTATAAAGAAGACAGAGCAAGGACGTGAATAACCCCATTACCTGGACGTATGTCAGTGGTTTAAAGGCCTGCTGAGCTGAGTGGCCCTGCAGACAAGTGGAGCTGGTGGGAGAGCATCCACAGCACTGGTGGGGAGCAAGGTGTAGGCCCAAGGCCGATGAGAAAAAGGGGACAATTCACAAGCAAAACCACCTGGAAAGAGTCCGAAACCAGTCTCTGATGGATGACAGGTGGCGATTCTCAGGTAAGATGTGGCCAGGATTTGACATGGCAACGTGGGGCCCCTCGGAAGACCCAGCTACAGAATCTTTCCATCAAGCCTAAGACTGAGAACAGTGTTCTGGTGTTCTGCTCACCGGCACGGAGGAAAAGCAATCAAGGTATTTCAAGAAAATGTGTGGAACTCAAGAGAGAAACTGAGGTCCTGGGAGTGGAGGCCGTGAGCCCAGAGGTCACAGCCCGGGGATTTGAGGGTCTCCACAGAGACCCCCCCAGACTGAGGGTGTCCACGCCAGCCCCTCCGTCCCACATGAACCGACCAGGGGTTGCCTTTTTCTCCCAAAGATGCTAACTGCAACCGTGTCAGTGACTCCCGGATGCCCAATGAGACTACACACCAAAGACGAGAAGATCCCACTCCCTGGGCCACCAGAGGGGCCTCTCCCACGGGCACTGTGTCCTCGGGTGTCTGGAAGCCCAAGGCCTCAGGACAACTGTGGAGCCAGGCCGCAGGCCCCCCACAGACCCTCTCCCCACCCCGCTCCTTTGGGCTGAAAGAAACTATCTAAAATCCTATCTCCCAGGCTTGTCTGGCAGTGAGGGATGTGGCGGTACCTCAGTAGAAGGAGATGCTGGACTTGCCCCCGGGAAGGTTCAGGACTTTGTTGTGAGAGTGCGACCATGGGCCCAGCCTGGGCTCATGGCTGTCCACCAGGGGCGCGGGCTCCTGAGTGCAGGCTGCCTCCCTTGGGCCACCTTGCTCGCTGGCTCCTGCCTGGGCAGTCTGGGTGAGGCACTCGCTGAGGCCTTGAGGTCAGGGGTGGGCTCCTCCCCCTCATGCAGGAGCACGTGGTCCTTGGCCTTGTTTGGGTGTGCCAGGGGCGAGGCAGCAGTGACGGGGACCCAAAATGTCACTGGTCTTCCCGCCAGGGGGGTTCAGATGCTGTCCAGTCTGCACAGGCATTCATTTGTCAAAGATACCACTTCCTTTGCCCCCAGGGGATTGATCCTTTTAGGTACATTCTGAGGCTCTTCGGTTGGTCCAAAAATGTTAGATGCCATCCTATTGGGCCTGCTTGAAGGGACAGCTTCTTCTGGACTTCCAAACAGACTGCTTGAGTCTTCTCCCGAGGGCTTCATGGCCCTGGAGCCAGCCTGGCCACCCTCGGTCTCCGGTGCCCGGAACATGTCACCTGCCAATCCTGCCGTTGCATTCTTAACTCTCTGCACCACAGTGGGAAATCATGTACTGTTTTAAATTACTATAGTTCATTTGATTTCATTACTTTGTCATATCCCACAATGTATTCATTTTTTGTGATCTTTACAAACATTGCCAGTATAAAAATTCTTCCTTGTACATGTGTGTAAGGGTGTATTCATGGAAGTAGAATGGTTGTAACATAAGGAATATGCAGTACACTGTGTAACATCAAACTGTTTTGTAAAGTATCTGTATCAATCCATATTCCCATCAGCACTAAAGGAGAGTTTCTGTTCTTCCTCATCCTACTCATCACATAATAGTTTTCTTCCTTTACTGTATTTACTGTATTTATAAATAGATAATCTTATTTTCTAAAGTTGAACTAATTTGCATTTTTAGTATAGACACATGTGCATAACAAACTCTTGGACACTATTGCATTCAATTTGCTAATAATACTTTCTTTAGAAATTTGTTATATTGATGACTAACCTTTATTTTTCATATATTTATCTGCTATTAATATTTCATTGGAATAATACTGAGCATAAATGTCTGAATAATCTTAGCAATATGTGTTCCTTGAATAAATACTATAATTTCCTAATAAAATTAGGTGGTTTTCCTAATAAAATTAGGTGGTTTGTATTTTCTTTATATATAAAATACTATTATTTCTGGAGTTCCCATTGTGGCTCAATAGGTTATGAACCCAACTAGTATCCATGAAGATGTGGGTTTGATTCCTGACCTTGCTTACTGGGCTAAGGATTCAGCATTACCACGAGCTGTGGTATAAGTTGCAGATATGACTCAGATCCTGTGTTGCTGTGGCTGTGGCATCGGCCTAGAGCCATAGTTCTGATTCCACCCCTAGCCGGGAAACTTCCATACACTGCAGGAGTGGCTCTTAAAAAAAAAAAAAGGCAAAAGAAAACTATTTCAATTTATTTGTTATAGACTATTTAGATTTTCTATTCTGCCCTGTATAGGTATTATTATTATTATTAATATTATTAAGAAATTCAGTTATTCTAATCATTACATAATGCTGTTTGCAACATTATATTATCTCTGCAACAATTAGGCCATGGTGTTTTCTTTTTCATTCCTAACATAGCTTATTGCTCTTTACACTTTCTAATTTTTTTGCACTTTCTAATGCTTGTACATCTTATCAGTCTTTCTAAAGGATGAAATTTTGCTTACTGATTTTTTATGTTGTATTTATTATTTTCTGCTTTTATAGTTAATATTTTTCTTACATTGATTTTATTTAGTGTTTTCTGTTATTCTAACTTAAGTGCCAAACTGATTTTTTTATCTTTCTTTAAATTAAATATATATACATATATATTTACACACAGTACTACTTTAGCTTTAACGAAAATTTTAACTCTGCAGTATATTCATTACCATTCAGTCATATTATTTTCAATTTTAATTACTATTTCTTCTTTTATGTAAAGGTCACTTCCAAGAGTGAATTTACTTCCACTAGTTTTGTGTTGTGGTTGTTCCTGAGTAATGTCTTTATATTGAATATCAACTTTATATTTTTTATACTGAATATCAAAATTGCATTCTGGTCAAGAATGTGCTCTTAGGGTACTGATTCTGAGAATACAATAAGACTTAACTTATTGCCTTGTAGCTGATTAATTTTTATGACTATGGTATGTTTGCTTGAAAATGTTATACTTTCTACGTGTGTTTGGTGTCAGGTTGTATTTATATTCATTATATCAAGTTTTTGTTTAGTTTAAATCTTATATATCTTTATTAAATTTTTAACATCTTCTTAATGTCCCTGGCTTGGAATTATGATTTTTTTCTTAGCATTTCTACAGTGTCATTAACCACTGAGCCATGATGTGAATTCCTTCAACATTAATTATTGTGTTAAAAAAGATAATTCAGGGAGTTCCTGACATGGCTCAGTGGTTAATGAATCCAACTAGGTACCATGAGGTTGTGGGTTCACTCCCTGGCCTTGCTCAGTGGGTTAAGGATCCAGCATTGCCGTGAGCTGTGATGTAGACTGCAGACTTGGCTCAGATCCTGCATTGCTGTGGCTGTGGTGTAGGCCAGTGGCTACAGTTCCAATTCAACCCCTAGCATGGGAACCTCCTTCATATGCTGCGGGAATGACCCTAGAAAAGGCAAAAAGACAACAACAACAAAAAATATAATTCAGGAGTTCCTGTTCCAGCTTGGCAGGTTAAGAACCCGACATTGTTTGTAAGGATACAGGTATGATCCCTGGCCTCCTTCAGTGGGTAAAGGATCCAGTGTTACTGTGGTGTAGGTTGCAAATGTGGCTTCAATCTGGTGTTGCTGTGGCTGTGACACAGGCCAGAGCTGCAGCTCCAATATGACCCCTAGCCCAGGAGCTTCCATATGCTGCAGGTGTAGCTGTAAAAAGAAAAAATAAAAAACAAAACAAAACCTAATCCAACTGACTGAAAGATCTAACTGGCTGCATTCAGTGATTCATGAATTGAGTAGCATTCTGTCTGGCAAGCAGAAAGGAGGTCTGAGGAGCTGTACAAAACGGAAGGATTTTACAGGCAGAAGCCACACCTAAAAAGGGCATATGGAAGTCCCCTTGCTAGCTGCTGAATCAGAGCTATAGCTACCAGCCTACACCACATGAGAAAAGTTTCTAACAAAGAGCAGATTGTTTCAGGCAGGGTCACCTTCTTTTGGGGATGGTGGTTCTACTGGACAGATTACCTCAGTAGAGCTAACCAGGTAATTCCAGAATAACTGGTAAAAGATGACATTCCTGGGAGAGGCTGGAACTCATAGGTATAAAGTCTTGGTATGCTGATGTGGGGCTCATCACAACTAGCTCCATTTTGGGTCTGTTATTTCTTTTTTAAACATTTGCCACTGAAACCTTTATGGTAAGTTTCTTTCCATGAGAAGTCCATTCTTTAGAAATTCCTTTAGCGAAAGTCTGCTATTAATAAAATTTCTCAGCTCTTGCATATAAGCTCTTGCTTATATTATAAACCCATTATAATTTGACCTTAATTTTTAAAGATAATTTGTCTTAGTAGAGAATTCTAGAATGGTAGTTATATTTAAGTATTTAGAGGTCATTGTTCCATTATCATCACTTCATCAATTTTTTTTTTTTGCTCATGAGAAAATATACAAGAAGGACAAATTATTTGTCTGTCTTTTTATCATCCTTACCATCTTTTATCAGCAGACCTAAGCTATCATCATGTCTCACCTGGTTTCCTGTGATAAAATCCTAACTTGAACTCTCCCAGACCACCCTCTTCCTCAAACATGCCTTATCTATTATTACACAGAAGCTGGACTGATCCCTTTAAAGTACAAGATAAGTCACTTTTCCTTCTTAGAACCCTCCAGAGAGTTCTCTTTTCTATGCTAAGTCAAAACCAAAATCATGACCAAGGTCTGGCCCCACTTGCCTGATTCCATTAACTCTCTGATCTTATATGTCTTTTTTCTCTCTTTTGCTAACTTTGCTCCAGGCTCTTTGGCCTCTCTGCTCTTCCTTGACCAAGCTAGATACACTCTAACCTTAGTGAATTTTTACTTATTTTTCTTCTTCATGGAATAATTTTTTTCCCCCAGACATGCAATGTTTAACTCCTTCAGTGACTTTAAGATTTTCCTCAATGCTAACTTCACCTAGAGTAATGTCTTGAAAACCTCACTTGGAATTTCAAGCCTTACTCTTACCACTCTCAGTGTACCTGACCCTGGCCTAATGTTATAACTCTTATAGCCTTATAACAATATTATGTACTTATTTTTTATGCATATAATTCATTTTCTTTCTCTTTTCTATGCCATGTAAGCTCTGTGAGGGCAAATTTTATCTATTTTTGCCAGTAAGGGGCATTCAGGGTAATTTGGGGATCAGAGGCTTTTGCTCACTGCCACTGCATGTTTCAGTGACCTACAGGTCCAATGTGATGTAGACAGAGGAGGTTCTTGTGCCTGGAAATTTTCTCTTTTAGTGCTGTCACCCTCATCATCAAGTGTTTGTTTGTTTGTTTTTGGTCTTTTTGTCTTTTTAGGGACACACCTGTGGCATATGGAAGTTCCCAGGCCAGGGGTCTAATCAGAGCTGTAGCTGCCAGCTTATGCCACAGCAATGCAAGATCAGAGCTACATCTGCAACCTATATCACAGATCATGGCAATGCCAGATCCTTAACCCACTAAGCAAGGCCAGGGATTGAACTTGCATCCAAGCTGTGTCTGTGACCTACACCACAGCTCACAGCAAAGCTGGATTCTTAGCCACTGAGGGAGGCCAGGGATTGAACCCACATCCTCCTGGATACTAGTCAGGTTCGTTTCCACTGAGCCACAATGGGAACTCATTATTGACTTTTGTCACCATTAAGTGCCCTTTTCCCCGTCATCATTACTAATTGCCTTCCACTCCTACATTTTTTATGAAGAATATCCTTCAATACTTTTGTCGATGCTAACTATGGTTATTATGAACTGTAGGATTTTATTTTCCCTCATTCTGGAATGATGTTTGGGCACTGTATTCAATTCTCCACTGAGTCTCCAAGCCTCTGTCCCAGTCCCGTGTGGACGTGAAGCCCAAGGACTAAGTGGATCCAATAATTCCCAGCATAGCTGCAGAAATGCTAGCTCATGAGTCAAAGCTATAGTTTTCAGCAATTTATTGTCTTCTGAAATATGGGAATTTCCTTTTCTTTTGTAACCCCAGGCATACTTTTTAACAAACATTTTTGTTACATTTTATCTGGCATTATATATTTTTGTGAGTACTACAGCATAACCCATTCTTTCATATCACAGGCACTGAAAAGTCTTAGTACTATGACTTCATGGGACTAGATTATGCCTGTATAGTTAGAACAAGGTCACTTTGATTATACTTGAATATAAAAAGATATTCAATGATATGCCACATTAAAATTTTGATAAATTCTTTAAGAATATTTTGCTCCAAAGATATTAAATTAGGATTTAGTAGGACTTTAAAGTGATTCTAATTGCACCCCCAACCTGCCAAAAAATCCCCCATTCACCTTTGACTTTAACAAGAACACCCATGATAAAGTTAATTCACATATCGAGGCCCACACAGTGAAGGCCACCATGAGGCCCAGCCCACATTATAAATCTAAACTCAAGTCAACCTATGCTTATAGAAAACTTCACTGTCAAGGACATCTAATATTTGTCACAACCCTCCAATTCAGCATCAGCCAGCTTCCCTCACCTGAGAAAATAGGACCTTCCAGCCTTATCAGGAAATCCCCACCTCCTAGCCAATCATGCCCTGTTTCCACATTGCCTTTTGTAAGGCTCTAGGAAACTCACTCTCACCCAAAATCCCCAGGAGGAAAGTTCCATCCCCCGCTTGTGAGGCATGGTACTCCTCCCCCAACCCCCTTCCCAATCCATGGATTACTTTTCCCTTAATAAAGGACTTCAAATTCATTATTAAGTTGTTATTCTTGTCAGTTAACACATTCCCTTTGCTTTAAGAACTTAGGGGAAAAGATCACACATCAACATTTTCGATATTATCAGATATCAATGTTTGCTGAATTGGCTCAAAGACATTATTTTATATATAACTTAGTTTGCATTTCCTTGACAATATATCTTCATGAGATGAGCCCTGCTTTGCTAAATTGACTGTTCATGAGTTTTACCAGTTACTTTTATATTTTTCATCAATATGTAGAATTTATTTATCTATCTATTTATTTATTTATTGCTTTTTTTTTCAGGGCCATACCCACAGCATATGGAGGTTCCCAGACTAGAGGTCAAATTGGAGCTGTAGCCACTGGCCTACACCACAGCCACAGCCATGCCAGAACTGAGCCATGTCCGCAACCTACACCACAAGCTCACAGCAATGCTGGATCTTTAACCCACTGAGTGATGCCAGGGATCAAACCTGCAACCTCATGGTTCCCAGGTGGATTAGTTTCTGCTGCACCATGATGTGACCTCCCTGTGTCACGATAGGAACTCTGAATTTCTTCATTCTTCATTCTTTGTACTCTGTATCTCACCAAATATATTCTTTAATATTGAACAAGCCCATCTGATCCATAAAAGTAGAAAATCAATTGTTCTATGGTGAGAGTGCAGTGAGTTCTTAACTGCCCTTTTGGCTATTACTCTTTGTTTTCCACTTATAGTCAAATGACCCTATCTTGCTCCAAGTACAATTTCTTCCACACAGTCTGCTACCTGTTATCAAACGGTGAGTGGAATCACATCATCATTCAACATTTTTGCCCACTCTCTTTTAGAATGTTTGCACAATTGTCTACACACATTTTTCCATGTGTCAAATTCTCTTCATTGTTCCCCACATTTATCGAGACTTAATTGTCACATAACATTGTGTAAGTTTAAGATGTACACTGTGGTGATTTGACATACGTGAGCACTGCAAAATGATTACCATGATAAGGTTAGTTACTGCACTGATCACTACACAAGGTTACCTTTTCTTCCCCTGCCATAGTGAGGACTTGTAAGACATACTCTCTTGGCAGCTTTCAAGTAGACAATATGGTGGTGCTACCTACAGGTGGCCTTTGAAAAATGAAGTGGAACTTATATTTAGCTCTCTGTGTCCAGGATTCTCTCACATCCTGAGATTTGAACACTCATGGCCATGCAGCACTGTGGTGTTTGCTACTGAAAAATATCCATGTATAAGTAAGTGGATCTGCACAGTTCAAACCTGTGTTGTTCAAGGTCAACTGTGTAGACATCATATCATACATTAGATTCTCAAAAATTAATTCACCTTGTGACTGGCGGTTTGTATCCTTTGCCCAATAAATTGTTGTATTGATTTACCAAACACAATGTTCACTTCCTGAAAGTGATAAAGTAGCTCAAAATACATTTTACTGTCATTTTAGTAAAATGCTCATCTGATTAAATGAGTTTCTCAACCAATGCACTTACATATATATGATCTATTAATAACATATATTGGAGTTCTATGAAATAATTTTACAAGATTCGTTTGAAAAAGAAAATATAGAAATTATGAATTTTATGATATAAACATTAATTTTTCAGAATTAATAAAGATGTAAAATTTCTAAACTTTAAATACTGGAATGTATTCCTTTAAATAAAGGGTGTTATTATACATGGTGAAGCAAACAATCTTGGGTCAAACTCTAATTCTAAATGAAAAAATGATAGTTCATGCTGATAGAAATTAAGTGATATTAATCCCACTAATCTAAATTGTTCCTATCCTTTCATCCTACATCTCTTGTTTCAGCATAATAAGGAGTGATCTACAGAATTTTCTCTGTTAGTTAAGAAGCTTCTCTAAAATGTTATCCATATTTGGAAGCATAGTCCTCTCATTATTTTCCTTTGTATATATAAGTAATGGGTTATGATCATTTTTCTCAAGTGAAAAATATGTCATAGACACTGAAGACAAAATTTATAAAATCTCAAACTATTTAAGTACCAAACTTTTAAAATACAGTAAAGTTTATCTCCCCACCACCAATTTTTAGTGTTTTTACATTCAGGAAGGATGTAAATTTTCCCAGAGGTTACTAATAACTTGCAGATTCATATCTTCAACTCTGTATATAATTAGAAAGGCTTTAAGGATTTTACAAAAACCAAAACCAAAAGCCCTCCAAAACCCAAATGCCTATTTGCCTTATCTTCCCCCAACATCCTCCAGTAGTCTTCATTTTATACTTAGCACCTGGCAGGATACAGCAGTGGCGATGGAGTAGAGAGGAAAGAAGCCAGAGAATTATCATTTGTCAAAGAGTTACTGTGCAGTAGCTTTGGCCTAGTAGATCTCCTATAATAGATTTTACAAAAAAAAAAAAATCACGTCTATCTCACAGATATACCAAATGATATTTGGAAACACTAAATGACTTGCAAAAGGGCAAGTATATTTGATGTTAAGAACCATGTTGTTTCTAGTACATTATCCTGGGTTTTTCTTGGCCTTCCTTAGGCTATGTTCAAATATTCCTATTTACTCTACCACTGGATTCATCTAATGCACAGATGAAAGTAATGTGGTGGAGAGTGTCTGTAATTTAGAGAAGATCAAGATACACGCCTGGTAAAAGCATTGAAAAAAAATGTAAGCCTATGAATTTTCTTCCTTTGACCAAAGAAATTCCACGTTGTAAGAAGGTAAGCATTAGCAGCATTGTGGAGCAATGACTGAATAGGAATTTCATGACTAGGCAGTGGTGATGGGTGGTGTTGATTTTGTGATATCAGGTCCAAAGGGTGAATACATCAGGATGTTTTGTGGTTACACTATGGATCTTATGAGAAAATCCTTTGAATGTGTGCGAGCAAAAGGCTGTGATATGCTTTACTTCATACTGTCACTCAGTGTTGACTGTGTTCTGTATAGTGAGTTAAGAAACAGAGAAGTCATAGAGATCAATGGGACCTAAGTGCCTCACACATCTGGCCACATTACCTACTTAGATGATCCTGGAACATTTATTCCAGATACCATTTCTAAAAGAGCTGCTTTTGTTTTGGATTCATTATGTATTATGGTGCTTGGCAGATAATATATTAATCCCACAATCAGTTGATATTGTATTTTCCCACTGAAACAACTATTGCACTATTTTCAGAGAAAAACAAACTTTCTTCATTCACATCTGCTATCAATTACTTTTATTCTAGAGTGCAGATAAACTTTTAATTATCTCAAATATCCTAACTGAAAATAAGTCCTAGGAATTCTCTAAATAACTGGTTATAAATGGTACCTGTTATACAGAGCAGAGAAACAGTCTCATTAGTTGCTATAATTATGTTCAGAATTTTGAACCAGTGTAATTACCACAAAAAGTATAACCTTTGAACTTAAATAATTAAAGCACAGCTTTTACTGCTTAATTATGGCATAAAACAAATGTTTCTGGGTTCATAAGTAAGTAGATATCTGAAAAATTATAGTTATTTCAAACTTATTCAATAACAGCCTATGAAGACATTTCAGTAAAAAATCCTGGAATTCATTCTTTTAAAAGTTTGCATTTTCTGGGAGTTCCCATCGTGGCACAGTGGTTAACAAATCTGACCAGGAACTATGAGGTTGTGGGCTCCATCCCTGGCCTTGCTTAGTGGGTTAAGGATCCGGCATTGCCGAGAGCTGTGGTGTAGGTTGCATTTGCGGCTCAGATCCTGCATTGCTGTGGCTCTGGCATAGGCCAGTGGCTACAGCTCTGACTGGACCCCTAGCTTGGGAACCTCCATATGCTGCAGAAGCGGCCCAAGAAAATGTCAAAAAGACAAAATAAAGTCTGCATTTCTGAAGATGTTATGATTGTAATAATATTCTTAATCTCAGTATTAAAATAACCAAAACCTGTAATTAGTCTTTGAATTTGGAAATAATCTTAAAATTCTGCTACTTTGTTAAATACTTTAGAGAAAAAAAAAAAAAAAGGATGATGTTAAGTGCCTTTTAAAAGGGATCCAGTTCTGGAGTTCCTATGAGGGCTCAGTGGAAATGAACCTGACTAGTATCCATGAGAACATGGATTAGATCCCTTCTCACTCTGTTGGGTAAGGATGCAGCATTGCTGTGAGCTGCTGTGTAAGTTGCAGATGGGGCTCGGATCCCATGATGCTGTGGCTATGGTGTAAGCCAGCAGCTGTAGCTCCAATTCGACCCTTAGCCTGGCAATTACCATATGCTGTGAGTGCAGCCCCCCCCAAAAGACATAAAAAGGGACCCAATTCATTATTTAAATAATTATCATTTCATTATTTAAAAAAATTTTTGATCAGAGAAGTTTAGCATGGCATAAATCTGACACTTTTATTTCACTTTAACATTAAAGTGATACCATGAAGGAAACATTGTTAATACACTTTCACAGGTGAGGAAATTGACCCTTAGAAAGGTCAATTTCCAAGGTCACACAGATGGATTTAATGGCTAATCTAGAAATCATATATGGGCAACCTGATGTCAATATGCAAGCTCTTAATCAGGCAGTTTTTTCAGTCTCTTGAAAACAGTGCATTAACTTACAATAATAATAATAATAAAAATATGCATTTGTTAAGAACAAAAGGCATTGTGTTATAGAAAGAACATTAGACCTAGAAAGAAAAAGATAGGTTAGAAATCTGGTTCAAATATATAAAAATATATTTAAAAAAAAAGAATTCTGGTTCAGCCATTTACTGGGTCTGGAAAACAGGTTAAACCACATTAAATTCTGGATTAATCATTCCACATGTTTGTATACAAATTGTTTTGTTCTTATATCATCTGCCTCACAAGACTGAGGATAAAAATAACATTGTACTTCCTGGTCATGCTATGGGAACTTCAGTAATTATAATTAACAAAACCAGATATGGTTTCAATTAACCAGGCTCATATATCTCTAGACTACATAGATGAGCAACAAATTTCTTAGCAAAGTTACATGTTCCATCTTCAGCTCATCTGAATAGAATATTTTAATTTTTTGGCCACATTTGAGGCATGTGGAAGTTCACAGGCCAGAGATCGATCCCACACCACAGCAGTGACCCAAGTGGCTCCAGTAACAATGCTAGACCCTTAACCATCTGTGGCACTGGAGAACTCCTAGAATACTTTAATTTTCATATCATCCCTTAGCATTATTACAAAACAACC
Source organism: Sus scrofa (assembly GCF_054392235.1). Lineage (NCBI taxonomy): Eukaryota > Metazoa > Chordata > Mammalia > Artiodactyla > Suidae > Sus > Sus scrofa. The sequence goes on from NC_139385.1 coordinate 21,571,554, forward strand.
AAATACACTGTATTTTCAAAACCCACTGGATATCCAAAGCCCTCATAGTTTTCTGCTTGTCAAAAATCTTTGCCCCATTTCTACTATTTTTTTGTCAAAACCCATTCTCTTTCTGTCTTCTTCTCTGTCATTAACTTCACCTGCAGTTTTTGATAAGCCTCAAATACTGGATATGCCTTTAAATATCTGAGGAAGTACATCTCTTCTCAAGCTCTTTCTGAAATAGCTCTAAATAAAGCTATTTATGTCTACCATTGAACTATAGGACTTCAATCCTGATTTATTATTTGACCTCTAGATTTTTATCTCCAACTACTGACCCTACATACTCACTTAGGTGTTTGTATATCCATGTCAAATGTTGCACTGAAAAAGAGACATGCACCCCTATGTTCGCTGCAGCACTACTCAAAACAGCCAAGACATGGAAACAATCTAAATGTCCAACAAGGACAGATGAATGCATTAACAAGACATGGTACATATAAACAATGGAATACTACTCAGCCATAAAAAATAATGTCATTTTCAGCAACATGTATGGAGCTGGAGACTTTCATGCTAAGTGAAGTGAGTCAAGTCAAAAAAAGAAAGACAAATACCACATGATAGCACATATTTGGAATCTAATATATGGCACAAATGAACTTGTCTACAGAAAATAAACAAACTCATGGACATGGAGAACAGGCTTGTGGTTGCCAAGGGAGGGGGAGGGGCAGGAGGAGGAAGTGGGATGGACTGGAAGTTTGGGGTCAATAGATACAAACTATTGCATTTGGAATGGATAAGCTATGACATCCTGCTGTACAGCACAGGGAACTATGCTCAATCACTTGTGATAGAACATGGCAGAGGATAATGCAAAAAAAGAATATATATATATATATAAAACTGGGTCACTTTGCAGTACAGAAGAAACTGACAGACCATTATAAATCAACTATAATAAAATCATTTTTATAAATCAAAAAAGTTCCCATGACACACCATTTGTTTACCCATCCCCTTCGAATGCTCTAATTCAAGCCCCAACCTCAATTTAGAATACATGTTATCTACACATTTATTGAAGACATACATTTCAAAAGTATTCTATCTCTCATTCACTCTCTCAGGCTCCCTACCAGCCAGACTTTTGACTGTGAGACTGCATTTTATTATTTCAACAGTTTTCCCATGACTACTCCAGTCCAAGCTGCTATATGTGTACTTTCCTTTAAATAATTCAAAAGGCTCCTAATTAATTAACCTCTTTCCACTCCTGTGTCTCAATAGTCAATTTCCACCAAGCGTACAGAGTAAAACTTTCAAACTAAGTCATTTAAGCCATTCTTCTACAATAAAATAATAATTAAAGGACAAATCAAAATACAAAAACAAAAACAAACAAACAAAAACCCAAAGCAACAGTACATATTAGTATCTTCCCATAGACAAAATCCAAAGTCTTATTGTGGATTTCAATGACTCAAGAGTCTGAGGGTCCTAACTGCCTCACCATCCACATCAGCCACAAAAGGGGAGCCAACCCTTTTGCTCCACTCACAAAGGCCATGCTGTTTTTCTATTATTTAAACACTTCAATCTTATTTCCATCTCAGGTAGGCTGTATTTGCTGTTCATGATGCCTACAAAGCAGTTATCTTGAGTCTATTAGTGGGTGGTCCCTGTATGTCAGTGGGGTCTCAGTTCTACTCAGGAGTTCCTATACACCCTGAGGCATGCATTTCTCTCCCTTTCTTCCTCCCTCTCTCCTTCCCACCTCCCCTTCCCCCCTTTTTCCCCTCTTCCATACCCCCCACCCCTCATTTCCATCTGACCAAAATCTTATGTTGCTTAGTGATTTCTGAGAGGCAGAACCTGTTTCCTAATAAAGAAAACCCCAGATATTCATTTCCTCAGTTTCCTGAAGGCCACATTGATCCAATCTGAGCTAATTAGATTCACACTTTGAATCAAGTGCTCTGGCAACAACCAGGACAAGGGAAAATGCATTCTGAGAGGTGTAGCAGCAGCAACACAGGGTTTCCTAGGACTGCAGCACCAGCAGGGCCAGAGAGCACATTGTGTCCTCAGAGCCAGGAGCCACCTGGGCAGGATACTGGTGCAAAGGCTTGCCTCCACCTATGGATATGCCTGCCTAGTATCCCTCATTCCGGTGCCATTTTTCTGAGCCCAAGTTCTGCAGGCTTCTCCAGAATTCTCTGACTTCTTCAACATTATATATACCAATTTTGTGTCTAAATGAAAGGCAGCTTCAATTGCTTGTCAATACACATCTCCATGGTCATTCTCTAGTCCATTACTCAATTTTATGTTCTTCAGACAATGTATTCAAAACTAAAATCCTCTTATGTATTGATTTGTGTGTTTGGTTTTTGTGCATTTTCAACTTTTAATTCTAGGTCTGACATGGCATTAAAGACGCTCGTATACAGGAGTTCCCGTCGTGGCGCAGTGGTTAACGAATCCGACTAGGAACCATGAGGTTGCGGGTTCGGTCCCTGCCCTTGCTCAGTGGGTTAACGATCCGGCGTTGCCATGAGCTGTGGTGTAGGTTGCAGACGCGGCTCGGATCCCGAGTTGTTGTGGCTCTGGTGTAGGCCGGTGGCTACAGCTCCGATTCAACCCCTAGCCTGGGAACCTCCATATGCCTTGGGAGCGGCCCAAGAAATAGCAACAACAACAACAAGACAAAAAAAAAAAAAAAAAAAAAAAAGACGCTCGTATTTTAAATACAGAGAAGAAAGAAATGCCGTATTTTTTTTCTATATGGTTTCCTTCCTTAAAATTCTCAATAATATAAATCTTAACAACTGACTTTCTTTTTAACTTACTGGTATTACTTAGGAACATAGAACTAAGTTGTGAGCAAATGACAGTGCAAGATATTACAGCTTTAGTTTAGAGGTAAATGTTTTTTTCTAATAGATATTTGATTTTTATTTGCCACTTTTTCCTTAATTGAATTGTGTTCAGTTTTCTTGTGCACATTTTAGAAGATAGTTTAGTGTTCTTAAGTAATAAATGAAGGCATTATTTACTTATTGTATCATCTTAAGTTTCTATACTCTTCAATGTTGCCCTAAGAATGTGACCTAATGAAATTGTAGAAGGAAATCAACAAAGATAAAAGTACACAGAAATATATATATAGACCAATGATAAATTAAATTACAGATATTCACCCATACACAGTGACTGTATTTATAGTTTTGCTTTTTTTTTGAAATTGAGTTCCCACATTTTAAGTTCTACATGATGCCCTTGAACATTTTTTACTGACATTTGTTGAGTTTTTAATATTCACCTTTATTAATTTTATCCTGAACGTACACATGCAGTGTTCTAGAACACTTTATGGGAAATGCTACATGTGTTGGTTTCCCTTTGTCTGGTCCTAGTCTTAGGGACAGGATGAGAGCCAAGCCATCTTTCCTACAAAAGTAGCTGAATACCCCCAAAGGCAAACAACAAAGATAAATGATTCTTCTCTGCTTATAAAGAGGAAAGAGGAGGTGTTTCCTTCCCTTCCTAAGAGAACCTCCATGGAAACTAATGGGCCTGAATCCTATCTCCAATCTTTGGTATATGAACAAAATATTTCTGGGAGTCAGATAACCTCAGGCTTTTCTATATAGTACAACCAAGTATTGTCTCTAAATTCTGGGCTTCTTTTCTTTTGAAAGATAAATACTTAAATAATCTTCCAGTCTCCCCAGCACCTAGGAACCTTGTCCAGCCAGGCTGTAAGCATTTGGCCCTTTCAGGAAGAGAGAAAGCCTTATGTGATCCTTTGAGATCAGATCAATTAATCAGATATTGACTACAGATCTAATTCTTACAATACATCAAGAAATTTCTAGGGGAAGTGAAGTCAAACAGTCCCCGGCTTTATATCACATATATCCCCATGTCCCAGACAACTAAGGCCTTCAACAGGAACAATGAAAAATCCAGGAAAGTTTCTCTCTCCATAACATCTTTCCCACTCTCAATGTGTCATTCCATCTAAAACTTTCCTAGGTCAGTCACTTTTTAATTTCAGAGACTGTCTTGCATACACTCATGAATTAGGAGCAACCAAAAACACATGACTTTGTTCTAAAGAAATTTATAATTGGTTTAAGAGACAAGATACATGGAAATTAAAAAATAATATTACAAATAATTCAGTGTGAAAATATTGTGATAGTACATAATTAAATGTCAAACGGGGTTAGCAATATGTTATATCAGAAAGATCATGGAAATATTACCTTGTTATATCCAGAGTGGGTATTTAGAATATAAATAAATTTCTATTTATTTATTTTTTTCTCTGTCAAGATCATTACATGCAAGCATTTGATATATTTGAAAGATCATTTAATTTAAAGGGAATTCATTTTATTTCCACCTCTTTCATGCATGAGTTATACACACACCTTAGAGTTCTAAACTCTGATTCTCAACTTTCTTTAAATTGAAGAAATTATATTAGTTCATCCCAAATAATAATCTAAATCTAGCATTCAGGAAGATGAATCTGAAAGTAGTAAGTAGGACAAATTCAAAATATTCATGCAATAGTTTTGATAGATTTTACAAAATTGCTATGTGACTGCCACTGGATAACTTTAAGCAAGGGTGGGACAACTTAGAATGTTGTCATGTTCTAGTGATTCTGCTGGGGTCTTAACATTCATCTTTACTATTTAAATTAATGAAGATGGATATTGTTTTATTTTTTTTTTTTTGTCTTTTTTTGCCATTTCTTGGGCCACTCCCACAGCATACGGAGGTTCCCAGGCTAGGGGTCGAATTGGAGCTGTAGCCATCAGCCTACGCCAGAGCCACAGCAACTCGGGATCCAAGCTGCGTTTGAGACCTACACCACAGCTCACGGCAATGCCAGATCATTAACCCACTGAGCAAGGCCGGGGATCGAACCTGCAACCTCATGGTTCCTAGTCAGATTTGCCAACCACTGAGCCACGACAGGAACTCCAAAGATGGATATTCTATCCCAGCAGATATACCATTAAAGAGAATTTGAAAAACTGAAGAGGGTTTTATTTATTTCTTTCTTTATTTTTGTTGAGGCAGTATTATTTATTTTTTTTTTTATTTTTTGTCTTTTTTGTCTTTTGTTGTTGTTGCTATTTCTTGGGCCGCTCCCGCGGCATATGGAGGTTCCCAGGCTAGGGGTTGAATCGGAGCTGTAGCCACCGGCCTACGCCAGAGCCACAGCAACGCGGGATCCGAGCTGCGTCTGCAACCTACACCACAGCTCATGGCAACGCCGGATCATTAACCCACTGAGCAAGGGCAGGGACCGAACCCGCAACCTCATGGTTCCTAGTCGGATTCGTTAACCACTGCGCCACGACGGGAACTCCGCAGTATTATTTAATTTCAGTTTTCACAAGCACTCATCAGGCTGATTCCTTTCCACAAATCTACACCTTCTCACCACTCTGTGGCTGGGTTGTGTGTCATTTATATTAATGTGTAGCAATTCTGTATTGATTATAAATACAAATCTTGAGCCATTGCTATCTGTTGCAAATACACATTCCCAGCATGTATGTTAATTGATACATTTACAATGTACTTAATGGATATGGCATCCTTATAATTTTTTTTTTTTTTTGCTTTTTTAGGGCTGCACCTGTGGGACATGGACACTCCCAGGCTAGGGGTCAAATCAGAGCTGTAGCTGCCAGCCACAGCCACAGCCACAGCAATGTAGAATCTGAGCCTTGTCTGTGGCCTACACCACAGCCCACGGTGACACTGGATCCTTAACCCACTGAGCAAGGCCAGGGATCAAACCTGCATCCTCATGGATGCTCGTCAGATTCATTAACCACTGAGCCATGATGGGAATTCCATGATGTCCTTATAATTTTGACACAATCACATTTGCTTTCTTTAGGGATGGACTCTCTGCATATATGCAGCAGAGAGGGAGAAGGGGAGGGTTCAATCATTTCACATGCATATTTCATCAGCTCTCCTGTTCTCACCCCACTTATAACCAACATGTGCCTTGTTTCATTGACTTACAAGCCTCTCAAGAGGTGAACCATTAACTCTTCACCCTAAACCCTCAACAAGCCACTAAGACAAAGTGTTCTCCCATGTTCCACACCGGCTACCACACCTACTCCCTGTTTGCTCTCTTCACACTTCCTGGCTTTTACTCACATACTCCACTATTCATTTGATCATTTTCCTCCCCTTACTGCCACTGAGTGCAGGGACAAGCTATGAATGAGTGTGATCCACTCACCCCCTTTGAATGCAAAGACTGCACATTCTCTGCTAGCTCTGAAGCCCTCTTTCCAGGAAAATCCTCATTCCTTTGCACAGACAAGGGATGGCTGCCCCGCTCATTGTGAGAGTGAGTCTTTTTTTTCTTAATCACATCTTTAGTTGTATAATGATATCAATCCAATGATACAGGATTACTATCCCACAACCCAAGCACATCCCCCCACCCCCAAACCATCTCCTCCAGAGACGATAAGTTTTTCAAAGTCTGTGAGTTAGCATCTGTTCTGCAAAGAAGTTCAGTCTGTCATTTCTTCAGATTCCACATGTCATTGAAAGCATTTTATGTTGGTGTCTCATTATATGGCTGACTTCACTTAGCATGATAGTTTCTAGGTCCATCCATGTTGCTAAAAATGCTGGTATTTCATTCTTTTTAATGGCTGAGTACTATTCCATTGTGTATATGTACCCCATCTTCTTGATTCACTCCTCTGTTGATGGACATTTAGGTTGTTTCCATCTCTTGGCTATTGAAAGTAGTGCTGAAATGAACATCAGAGTACATGTGTCTTTACAAGTCATGGTTTTCTCTGGATAGATGCCCAGGAGTGGGACTGCTGGATCAAATGGGAGTTCTATGTTTAGTTTTCTGAGGAATTTCCATATTGCTTTCCATAGTGGTTGCACAATGTACAATCCCACCAACAGTGTACTGGTGTTCCTTTTTCTCCACACCCTCTCTAGCAATTATTGTTTGTAGACTTTTGGATGATGGCCATTCTGGCTGGTTTAAGTTGGTACCTCATCGTGGTTTTGATTTGCATTTCTCTAAGAATGAGTGACGAACATCTTTTCATGTGTTTTCTGGCCATCTCTCTGTCTTTTTTTGGAGAATTGCCTGTTTAGATCTTCTGCCCATTTTTTGATTTTTTTTTTTTTTGTATGGAGCTGCAGAAGGTGTTTATAAATTTTGGAGATGAATCCCTTGCCAGTCGATTCATTTGCAAAGATTTTCTCCCATTCTGTGGGTTTTCTTTTCATTTCAATTAGGGTTTCCTTTGCTGTGCAGAAACTTTGAAGTTTGATTAGATCCCATTTGTTTATTTTCGTTTTTACTGTCATTACTTGAAGAGGTGGATCTGCGAAGACGCTGCTGTCATTTATGTCAGAGACTGTTTGACCTAGGTTTTCCTCTAAGAGTTTTATAGTGTCTGGTCTTATATCTAGGTCTTTTAATCCATTTGGAGTTTATTTTTGTATATAGTGTTAGGGAGTGTTCTAATTTCATTCTTTTCTATGTGGCTGTCCAATTTTCCCAGCAACACTTATTGAACAAGCTGTCTGTTCTCTATCATATGTTCTTGCCTCCTTTGTCATAGATGAGTTGGCTGTAGGTGCGTGGGTTTAATTCTGGGCTTTCTATCCTATTCCACTGATCTACATTTCTGTCTTTGTGCCAGTACCATGTGGTTTTGATGATTGTTGCTTTGTAGTATAGTCGGAAGTCTGGGAGACTGATTCCTTCAGCTCCATATTTCTTTTTCAGGATATCTTTGGCTATTTTGGGTCTTTCGTGTTTCCAAACTTTAAACTATTTTGTTCAAGTTCTGTGAAAAATGTCCTTGGTAATTGGATAGGGATTGCATTGAATCTGTAGATTGCCTTAGGTAGTACAGTCATTTTGACAATATCGATTCTTTCAATCCAAGAGCATGGTATGTCTTTCCATCTATTTGTGTGTCATCTTTGATTTCTTTAATCGGTGGCTTATAGTTTTCAGAGTACAGGATTTTTGTCTCTTTAGGCAGGTTTACTCCTAGGTATTTTATTCTTTTGGATGTGATGGTAAACGAGATTGCTTCCCTAATTTCTCTTTCTGATCTTTTATTGTTAGTGTATAGAAATGCAACTGATTTCTTTGTGTTAATTTTGTATCCTGCAACTTTGTCATATTCATGGATGAGCTCTAACAGTTTTCTGGTAGAGTTTTTAGGATTCTCTAGGTATAGTATCATGGCATCTGCAAATAGGGATAGTTTTACTTCTTCCTTTACAATTTGGATTCCTTTTATTTCTTTTACTTCTCTGATTGCCGTGGCTAGGACTTCCAAAACTATATTGAAGAGTAGTGGTGAGAGTGGACATCCTTGTCTTGTTTCTGATCTCAGCAGGAATTCTTTCAGCTTTTCACCATTGAGAATGATGTTCGCTGTGGGTTTGTCATATGTGGCCTTTATTATGTTGAGGTAAGTTCCCATTATGCCCACTTTCTGAAGGGTTTTTATCAGAAATGGGTGTTGGATTTTTTCAAAGGCTTTTTCCGTGTCTATTGAGAGGATCATATTGTTTTTCTTCTTCAGTTTGTTAATGTGGTATATCACATTATATTATATCTGATGGATTTGCAGATATTGAAGATCCCTTGCTTCCCACTTGATCATGATGTATAATCCTTTAATGTATTGTTGGATATAGTTTGCTAGTATTTTGTTGAGGATTTCGGCATTGATGTTCATCAGTGAAATTGGCCTGTAGTTTTCTTTTTTGTGGTATCTTTGGTTTTGGTATCAGGGTGATGGTGGCCTCATAGAATGAGTTTGGGAGTATCCCTTCCTCTGTAGTTTTCTGGAATAGTTTCAGAAGGAGAGGTGTTAGGTCTTCTCTAAATGTTTGATAGAATTCACCTGTGAAGTCATGTGGTCCTGGACTTTTGTTTGTTGGAAGTTTTTTAATCACAGTTTCAAGTTCAGTTCTTGTGATTGGTCCATTCATCTTTTCTATTTCCTCTTGGTTTAGTCTTGGAAGATTGTACCTTTCTAAGAATTTGTCCATTTCTTCTAAGTTTTCCATTTTATTGGCATATAGTTGCATATAGTAATCTCTTATGATCCTTTGTATTTCTGTGATGTCCGTTGTTACTTCTCCTTTTTCATTTCTAATTTTATTGAGTCCTCTCTATATTTTGCTCAGTAAGTCTGGCTAAGCATTTATCAATTTTGTTGATCTTTTCAAAGAACCAGCTTTTTGTTTCATTGATCTTTTCTATGGTTTTGTTTCTATTTCATTGATTTCTGCTCTGATATTTAGGATTTCCTTCCTTCTGCTAAATTTAGGTCCTGTTGGTTCTTCTCTCCTGAGCTGCTTTAGAGGTAAAGTTAGCTTGTTTCTTTGAGCTTTGTCTTATTTCCTGAGGTGGGCTTGTATTGTTATAAACTTTCCTCTTGAATGGCTTTTGCTGCATCCCATAGGTTTTGGAGTGTCGTATCTTCGTTGTCATTTGCTGCTAGGTATTTTTTAATTTCCTCTTTGATTTCTTCAGTGATCCATTGGTTGTTTAGTAGCATGCTGTTGAGTCTCCATGTGTTTGTGTTTTTTGCAGATTTTTTCTTGTTTTGATTTCCAGTCATATAACATTGTGGTCAGAAAAGATGCTTGGTATGATTTCAATTTTCTCAGAGTTACTGAGGTTGGATTTGTAGCCCAGGATATGATCCATTTTACAGAACGTTCCATGTGCACTTGAGAAGAATGTGTATTCTGTTGCTTTTGGATGGAATGTCCTATAAATATCTATTAAGTCCATCTGGTTTAATGCATCATTCAGGGCCTGTGTTTCCTTATTGATTTTTTGTTTGATCTGTCCATTGTTGTAAGTGGGGTGTTAAAGTCCCCCACTATTATTGTGTTATTGTTGATTCATCCTTTTAAGGTTGTTAGCAGTTGCCTTATATATGGTGGTGAACCTATGTTTGGTGTGTAGATATTTAAAATTGTTATATCTTCTTCTTGGATTGATCCTTTGATCATTATGTAATGTCCTTCTTTGTTCCTTAAAATAGTCTTCATTTTAAAGTCTATTTTGTCTGATATGAGTATTGCTACTCCAGCTTTCTTTTGATTCCCGTTTGCATGAAATATTTTCTTCCACCCTCTCCCATTCAATTTCTGTGTGTCCCTAGAAGTGAAGTGGGCCTCTTGAAGACAGCATGTATATGGGTCTTGTTTTTGTATCCATTCAACCAGTCTGTGTCTTTTGGTTGGGGTGTTTAGTCCATTAACATTAAGGTAATTATTTATATATGTTTTATTAATATGAAACAGGTCAACCACAAATCAAAACCAAACATTACATTCACAAAAACTAAAAAGAAAGGGACACAAGCATAAAATAAAAGGAAATCATACAACCAAAAAAAGCAAGCAACAAAGGATAAACATAGAATCAACTGAAAAACAAGGTTTAAAATGGAAATAAATACATATTTATCAATAATTACCATAAAAGATAATGGACTGAATGATCCAATCAAAAGACATAGTGGTAGTTTGGATAAAAGTGCAAAAGCCTATAATATACTGTGTACTAAAAGTGCAAAAGCCTATAATATACTGTGTACAAGAGACTCACCTTAGGACAAAGGACACAAATAGATTGAAATTGAGGGAATGGGAAAAGATATTTCATGCCAATGAACAAGACAGGAAAGCAGGAGTTGCAAGACTCCTATCAGACAAAATAGACTTTAAATTAAGGCCATCAAGAAAGACAAAGAAGGACACTATTTAATGATAAAATGATCCATTCGAGAAGTGGGTATTACAATCATCAATATATATGCCCCTAATATAGGAGCACCCAGATACCTACAACAAATACTGACAGAAAAGGAGAAATTGATGGGGATACAATAATAGTAGGAGACATTAACATTCCACTCACATTAATGGACAGATCCTCTAGACAGAAAATCAGTAAGGCAACAGAGATCCTAAATGACACAATAGAAAAGTTAGACTTTCACTGACATTTTTAGGACATTCCATCCAAAAAAAGCAGAATATACATTCTTTTCAAGTGTACATGGAACATTCTCAAGGATTGACCACACACTGGTGCACAAAACTAACCTCAACAAATTTAAGAGCATACAAATTACTTCAAGTATGTTCTCTGACTACAATGGTGTGAAACTAGAAATCATCCACAGGAAAAGAAATGAGAAAAAAACTGATTATATGGAAACTAAACAACATGCTACTAAAAAAAAAACCAAAAGTCAGCAGAAGGAAGGAAATCATTAAAATCAGACAGGAAATCAATAAAATAGAGATTCAAAAAAACAGTAGAAAAAAATCAATAAAACCAAGAGCTGGTTCTTTGAAAAGGTAAACAAAATTGAGAAGCTTTTGGCCAAAACCACCAAGAAGGGGAGAGAAGAAAAAAAAATAATAAACACAAGAAATGAAAAAGGAGAAATATCAACACATAATGCAAAAATATAAAAAAAAGAGAGGACTATGAACAATTATATGCCAACAAATGTGAAAACCTAGAAGAAATAGACAACTTTCTAGAGACTTACAGCCCACCAAAACTGAATCAAGAAGAAACAGATCAACTGAATAGACAAATCACTAAAAACACTCCCTACAAACAAAAGTAGCTCCAGGACCAGATGGCTTCACAGGTGAATTATACCATAAGGACAAAGAAGAACTTCTACACAACCTTCAAACCAGACAAAGATAACACAAACAAAGAGAAAATTACAGGTTGATATCACTTGTGAACACAGGTGCAAAAATCCTCAACAAAATACTAGCAAACTGAATCCAACAATACATTAAACAGATCCTATACCATGATCAAGTGGGATTTATCCCAGGGACACCAGAATTTTTTTTCAATTTCCACAAAACAATCAGTGTGATACACTACATCAAAAAACTGAAGAGGAGTTCCCGTCATGGCGCAGTGGTTAACGAATCCGACTAGGAACCATGAGGTTGCGGGTTCGGTCCCTGCCCTTGCTCAGTGGGTTAACGATCCGGCATTGCCGAGAGCTGTGGTGGAGGACACAGACATGGCTCAGATCCCGCGTTGCTGTGGCTCTGGTGTAGGCCAGCAGCTACAGCTCCAATTCAACCCCTAGCCTGGGAACCTCCATATGCCGTGGGAGCGGCCCAAACAAATAGAAAAAAGACAAAAAAAAAAACAACTGAAGAATAAAAAGAATATGATCATCTCAATATATGCAGAAAGAGCTTTTGATAAAGTTCAATACATATTTCTTTCTTTTTTTTTTTTTTGTCTTTTGTTGTTGTTCTTGTTGTTGCTATTTCTTGGGCCGCTCCCGCGGCTTATGGAGGTTCCCAGGCTAGGGGTTGAATTGGAGCTGTAGCCACCGGCCTACGCCAGAGCCACAGCAACGCTGGATCTGAGCCGCGTCTGCAACCTACATCACAGCTCACGGCAATGCCGGATCATTAACCCACTGAGCAAGGGCAGGGACCGAACCCGCAACCTCATGGTTCCCAGTCGGATTCGTTAACCACTGCGCCACGACGGGAACTCCAAAATTACGATTAAATTTTTTTTTTAATTTAATTTTTTTTTTTTGTCTTTTTGCCATTTCTTGGGCCGCTCCCGCGGCATATGGAGGCTCCCAGGCTAGGGGTTGAATCGGAGCTGTAGCTGCCAGCCTACGCCAGAGCCACAGCAACTCGGGATTCGAGCTGCGTCTGCGACCTACACTACAGCTCAGGGCAACGCCAGATCCTTAACCCACTGAGCAAGGCCAGGGACCAAACCCGCAACCTCATGGTTCCTAGTCGGATTCGTTAAACACTGCGCCACGACGGGAACTCCTCAATACATATTTCTGATAAAAACTCTCTGCAAAGAAGCCATAGAGGGAACATATATCAACCTAATGAAGGCCTCCTTAACTTTTTGTGTCTTTCTTTAGGTCAGTACTATACTGTTTTTCTGTAATATAAATTGGCCTATCACTAATCATCAGAGAAATATAAATCAAAACCACTATGAGACATCACCTCACACCTGTTATTCTGGCTATCCTCAAAAAACCTGCAAAAGATAAATATTAATGAGAGTGTGGAGAAATTAGAATATTTGAACACTATTGGGAATGTGAAATGGTGCAGCAGCAATAGAATGTAATATAGAGGTTCCTCAGAAAAAACTTTAAAAAACCTACCCAATAACCTAGTTATTCCACTTCTAGGTACTTACTGAGAATTGAAATCAGGATAATAAAAATATATTAGTACTCTCATGTTCACTGCAGCACTATTCACAATGGCCAAGAGGTTGAAACAACCTAAAAGTCTACTGGTGGATAAATGGATAAAGAAAATGCTGTACTATACACAATAGAATATTATTCAGTCTTTAAAAAGAAGGAAATACTGTAACATGCCATGACATGAGTAAAACTTGAAGATATGTGCTAAGTAAAATAAGCCAGTCATAGAAGGGCAAATACTACATGATTCCATTTAAATGACGGCACCTAAAAGAGTCAAACTCATGAAAACAAAGAGCAGAACGGTAGTTGCCAGGGGCTGGAGGAAGGAGGGAAGTGAGGATTTGCTCATCAAAGGACATAAAGTTTCAATGAATACATTCTAGAGATTAGCTGTCTGTTTATAGCTACCAGTACTTTACAGTGCACTTAAAAAGGTGTTAAAATGGGAAATCTGGAGTTCCCGTCGTGGCGCAGTGGTTAACGAATCCAACTAGGAACCATGAGGTTGCGGGTTTGGTCCCTGCCCTTGCTCAGTGGGTGAAGGATCCGGCGTTGCCGTGAGCTGTGGTGTAGGTTGCAGACGCGGCTCGGATCCCGCGTTGCTGTGGCTCTGGCGTAGGCCGGTGGCTACAGCTCCGATTCAACCCCTAGCCTGGGAATCTCCATATGCCGCGGGAGCGGCCCAAGAAATAGCAACAACAACAACAACAACAACAACAACAACAAAAAAAAAAAAAGACAAAAAAAAAAAAAAAGGGAAATCTCATGCTGTGGTTCTTAGCACAAAAATGTAATAAAAAAAAAGAAGGTGCTCAGTAAATCCATATGGAATTAATAGAGATAAATTAGTTTGAAAATAACATTAATGAGACTAGTAGCAAAACATGAGACGGGGGACGGCAAGATGGCAGAAGAGTAGGGGAACTCGCTCACCCTCTCCCACGAACACACACACACACAAACACATCTACAGGTTAAACAACTCATATAGAACAGCAATTAATAACTGGCAGAAGAACATAAAATCCAATAACAGCAAGAATCTCATGACATAACAGGGTAAAACAAGAGAAAATAAGAGACTGAGAGAAGGAGAATCAGGGCTGGATGGGTGCTCCTAAAAGGGAACTGTGGAGGAGAAAAGGATTCCACACCCTGGAAAGTCACCTAATGGACAGAAAGATCAACCGAGTCAGAGGGATGTCCAGACACCAAGAAGAGCACAGCAGTAGGTCTGAGATCTGAAAAGCAGAGTGAGAGCTGAACAGATCATCTGAACTACTGGCACAGTCTCCAAAAACCCAAAAACTGAGAGGCTTGGGTGGTGGCTGGGCACCGAGACCTTGGCTCCAGAGGTTAGTTCCCAGAGAGGGCTGGGGTGGGCAGTGCAGAGACTGCCTGGGGGACTAGGAAGCAGTCTGTTGGGTTGGCAGTACAGAGACAGCCTGAGGGATTAGGAAGTGGAGAATCATGGGTGGAGGGAGCAATACACTAAGGGCTGGGGAGTGGAAAGCCACAACAGAGGGAAGCTGAGAGAGGAGGTGGAACCAGAGGAGAGACAAGGCACCAGTGCTGGGGAGGGCAGAGGAGGAGGGGTAGGCCACCATAGAATACTCCTTGCACCACAGAGAGCACACTTGCCCACCAGCTAGCAGAAAGCAGTGCTTCCCAGTGCATCCCCCCTCCCCCTACCCCATGCACAGGCCTGACCCGAGGCTGCCTGCCATCCCAGAGGGCTGGCCTCACCACTTGCATGAAGCCAACCACCTCAGGGGCTTTCCCTGCCCTGGCCTCCCTGCTCTACACCCCAATGGAGTAGCGCCCAGCACCACCGGCTCCCTGGAAATGTCCTGTAGCCCAGATATAATAGAGCAAGCTGTGCCTGGCCATCCAAAATCTGCTGCCATTGCGGGGTGGTCCTGCCAGTTCTAGCTGCCCTGGGGAAGTGCCCCTTTGTTTCCCAGTGGCCCAGCTAGCCACTCGGGCCTTCAGGGGGTGCTGCACTCCCATGGAACCGCTGCCCAGGATGGCCAGCACCCTGGAAGAGGCCCACAGCCCAGAAAAGCTTAGAGGAAGCTCCAGCAGGCCATGGGAAATCTGCTTCCCTTGCGGGACAGTCTTGCCAGTTCCAGCTGCCCTGGGGAAGTGTCCCTTTGTCTCCCAGCAGCCCAGTTAGCTGCTCCTGCCCTCAGGAGGTGCTACACTCCTGTTGAGCAGCTGCTCAGCACTGCCAGCCCCCTGGAAAAGTCCTGCAGCCCAGAAAAGCTAGAGAAAGCTCCACCCAGCTGCATGAAATCTGCTTCCAATGCAGGGCAGTCCTGCCAGTCCTGGCAGCCTTGGGGAAGTGCCCCTTTCTCAACCAGTAGCCCAGCTAGCCGCTCCCACCCATGGGAGGTGCTGCACTCCTGAGCAGCAGCACCCAGCACCGCTAGCCCCCTGGAAGAGCCCCACAGCCCAGAAACACAAGAGCAAGCTCTGCCTGGCTGCATAAAATTTGCTTCCAACACAGTGCGGACCTCCCAGTCCCGCCCAACCTCAGGAAGTCCTCCTTTGCTTCAGAAAGACCCTGCTAGCCCAACCCACCCTCAGGAAAAGCATGCTGCCTCAAAGAAGACCAGCCAACACTGCCAGCCCTTGGGAAACATCCCACAGCAGGTGGAGGAAATGTAGAGACATTAGTCAAAGGGTCTATACTTCCAGTTATAAGACTGACAAGTTCTGGGGATCTACATATACAGCATAGTGATCACAGGTAAAATTACTGTGTTACATACATGAAAGTTTATAAGAGAGTAGATTGTAAATGTTCTTAATACACACATACCCCTGGTAATTATATGATGGGAGGAAGGCATTAGCTAATTAGTGCTACATGGTAATCATTTTGCCATATATAAATAAGTCAACACACTGGTCATCTTAAACTTATACAATGTTATGTGTCAATTATCTCTCAACCTGGAATTTTAAAAAAGAATAACGGAGGGCTGTGGGAACTTCACAAGTAGGTGGAAAGTAATATATCTGTAAATAACTGATGATCAACAAAAATTTAAATGTGTTAAACAATAGACTTCCTTTTTCCTCCTGAGTCTTTTCAAATTACTTTTTATGGCTAAATAAAAAAAAAATACAACACTGCCTGATATTCTCCATATATGTAGAGTCAATATTTTAGACACTTATAAGAGTGGAACTATCTCATTGTGTATTGAATAATCCAATATTGTAAATCTTTATTTTGTTGTTCAAATTATTCAAACTTTCACAATTGGAGAATTTCCACATTGACTTCCTTTCAGACATGCCTCACCCATTTTTCACTTTTGAGAAATTCCCTATCTTCTACCAATGCAAGATGCTTCAGGCTTATCTCGTATTTCCCCTGATCCAGCCCTGGATTTTGCTATTTCTTCAAGTAGCTCTCATTCCCTTTATTGGAGAATGGTAATTAAAATCAAAGATCTGAGCATAAAGTAGTTTCATTGTTAGTGATGTTTTGCTTATTTTAAACCTCCTCACAGGACAGAATTAGGAAATGTGTCCATAAGTAGTAACCTACAAATAAATATACAGCTGTTTATTTTTCTATCAAGCAAGCAACACAGCCTTTAAAGCAATTTAATCACATGAATTTAATATACCTGGAGTACTTATAGGTATATTAAAGAGACAGAAAGAGAGAGAAATATTCTATCTGAAAATATTCAATTTTGAATATTATCTACTAACTTATCCCTTTATTACAAATAACTGCTATTAGTATCTTTTGTAGTACAGTTTGGCTGGAGATGAATTTTTTCAATATTGCCTGTTTAGAGTATTTTCATTTAGATGTTATTTTTGAATGATATTTTCACTGTCCTTAGTTTTCTAGATTGATAAATTTTTTTCTTAGTACTTAAAAAATGTTTTCCTATTGCCTTCTGATCTCCATTTTTTTTTTTTTTTTTTTGGCTATGCCCATGCACCTGGGCATGTGAAAGTCCCTGGGCCAGGGTTCAAACTCTTGCCACAACAGCAACCTAAGCTGCTGCAGTGACAACACAGGGTCCTTAACCAACTTCACCACAAGGGGGAACTCCTGATCTCTACTGCTTCTGATAAGAACTTTTCACCCTTTTTCTTGGTGTCTTCCTGAATGTATCTTTTTATCTGGTTGCTTTAGGAATTTTTTTTTTTTAAAGGGCTGCACCTGTGGCATATGGAGGTTCCCAGGCTAGAGGCTGAATTTGACCTGTAGCTGCTGGCTTACATGTTGCCACAGCAACATGGGATAGGAGCTGTGCAACCTACACACCACAGTTTAGGGCAATGCCAGATCCTTAACCCACTGAGCAAGGCCAGAGATGGAACCTGCATCCTCATGGATGCTAGTCAAATTCATTTCCGCTGAGCCACAAAGGGAACTCTAGAAATTATTTTCATTAATCTACTTTTGTTTGAAGTTCCCGTCGTGGTACAGTGGTTAACAAATCCGACTAGGAACCATGAGGTTGCGGGTTCGGTCCCTGGCCTTACTCAGTGGGTTAACGATCCGGAGTTGCCGAGAGCTGTGGTGTAGGTTGCAGACACGGCTTGGATCCTGCGTTGCTATGGCTCTGGTGTAGGCTGGCAGCTACAGCTCCGATTCGACCCCTAGCCTGGGAATCTCCATATGCTGCGGGAGTGGCCCAAGAAATAGCAAAAAAAAGACCAAAAAAAAAAAACTTTTTTTTTTTTGTATTTTAGTTGGAATAATTTCTATTGATTATTATTATTTTTTTTTTATCTTTTGTCTTTTGTTGTTGTTGTTGTTTCTCCCAGTTGTGTCTCTAAGATTTGATTTTCAAAGGATCCTTGAGTATTCACCTGGGGGAGGCTCAGCATGCCTTCTGAACTTCTCTCAAACTGAAGGCAATTGCTGCCTCCTCAGAGTAGACTTGATGTGCCTGGTGGACGTCTCTCCTCCTTGACAACTCTCAGAGGTTAGCACTCTTTCCTCAGGGGAGGGCTCTTTCAGCTTCCAGTCACTCTCAGGAGCTGTCTGTTGGAAGCCTGTGTAAAAAGTGGAAATTGCATGGAGATTTCTGTTGTGTCTGGGCTTCCCAGGGATTCTGGACTCTCATGCCAGAATGCCCTCAAGGTTTTACTAGTTTTATCAATTTCATCAGTGCTCTTGCATCTGTGGCAGTTCCCTTTGTTTCCTGCTGCTCTGCCAAGAATGACAGTGGCTGTCGGTCCCTCGTTCCCCAACAGAGCTGCCATTTTTTGGATTTGAGTTAGATTCTTTGCAACTAAGTTCTCAGATATTTTGATCATGTTGCTAGGGTGTAAGAACATTCTCTTGTGACTATATCCTAAGAAAAAGCAGGAGTTTTATTTTAAAATGTCAATAATTACAGCACTTCAGAAACTATACAACTTGGAATGGTTTTAATTATGAAGTTTTGATGTCAAATTTTAAATGACACACATTTTGTTCCCAATTTCTGCAAAAACACTTTATTTCAAATTTCCTCTACAATGTTCCTGAAATAATCAAAGCATTTCCTAATAACTGCTAAGTCTGGTGGTGAAAGAAAATGACTTATTACAGAACCCAAGGAGTCATAAGATCCAGACAGCTATGACTCCTCAATAAGAGAGATTCTGGCCTCCTCTATCCCCAAATAAACAACCCTGGCCATCCAAAAAGTTAATGGAACATAGGAAATGTGGGGGAAAAAAGTTTTTCAAAATATGAACTTTGGGCAGTTGCCTAAGTGAGGACTGTAGCAGAAGCTGTTCATCCTTCTCACCCTGCCTTATAAAGACATTGTGTGCTAGAGGTTGTTTGCCGATGTTTGAATTACAGAAATAATAATCACTCACAGATAAATGAAGTAAATAAAAGGACACTCAGATATTCCCTGGTAAAATGTTAAATGCATGCATGTATCTGTGGACATGCCAAGAATAAGTACAGTACATTAGGTGTGCACGGTTGTTTATTAGTGGATTTTACATGTCTTTATAAGTTGTATAGATCTTCAGTAGGAAGCCAGGGTAGAATACGGCTTGTTAATTCTCCACATCCATTCTTATCTTCTTCTAGTGTGTGCCTTTCTGAACTTAGAGATGAAAAAGTCAAAACTATTTTTTTTCTATTTCCTTGTGGCTTCATTTGGAGAAGAGATATGATCCAGGCTAAGAAGCATTTGTTTGATATGTAGAAGGAATATTTAAGAAGGGGAGCCAACCAATGCTGATTATTTCTTCCAGCGAGCAAACCAGTATTTGGATGGCCAGTTTCTAGGTCATCTGCAGTGACCCTGGATCACAGCAGTGACCATTGGTTCCTTTTCATTTAAAGACTTTATTCTTGGAGCAGTTTGAGGTTAACCACAATATTTACAGGAAGGTACAAAGATTTCTCTCTTACACTTCCTGCCCTCCCCCACACACAGTCTTCCCTATTGTCAATGTCACATCACTAGTACCATTTCATGGAGGATGAACCTACAGTGAACACATCATCATCACCCAAGGTTCATCCTTTACCTTCAGTTTCACTCTTGATGTTATACAGTGAGTTTTGATGAAATGACATATATCCAACATTATAATGTCATACAAAGTTATTTTCTTCTTTTAGTTATATTTGATTTACAATGCTGTGTCAATTTCTGCTGTACAGAGTTATTTTCAAGGTCCTAAAAGTCCTCTGTGGTCTGTCTATTCATCTCCCCCAACCCTGGCAACCACTGATCTCTCTTTTTTTAAAACTTCTATTTATTTTTTATTTATTATTTCCCCAATACATTTTTTTCCTACTGTACAGCATGGTGACCCAATTACACATACATGCATACATTCTTTTTTTCTCACATTATCATGCTCCATCTCTTTATTGTTGCCAAAGTTTTATGACCATTAATTCTAGTGCAGGAACTTGATTCTCACTCCTACAGGCCATCTGTTGATTTTTTAAGTCTTAAACTTCCCTATATTAACTCTATTTCTGCTCTTTACACCTGGAATGTTTCTTTTTTCCCACCACTCATTTATAGTGATACACTAAGGATGAGCTCAAAGAACAGAAATTAACTGGAAACAAAAATGTAAATTTCAAGTATGCAAGTATTGGGTCCCCAAATTTAGCAAATTCCTTCCCATCTAAACTTTGATGTAGTATAAGAAGAAACAATACATGAGACACCATGTCAGGAAGCTAAATGGCTATTCATTTCATGATTGCATATAACGATAAGCATGAATGGTTCTCCTCTGAATGAACTGCTGTTGTAAATACTACAATCAAAAATTCTTTCTGTACAGTACATTCAGACACAAGAAAGTACAGCAATAAAATATAATTTTTTTAAAATGTAATTTCTCTGATAAAGTATTTCCATGTTTCCTATGACAAAATACTGTAATTATAAACCCTAGATGCCTTATTTCTATCACACATGAGGTGCATTCAGGAAGCATTTTACATAATCTGAAAATCATTCTATTTCAATATGCCAAAATGCCCTCTCAGCTTTTGTAATTACAATGCTGGGAATCCAGCCTAAGAAAAAAGTTTTAAATATAAGAAAAGCTTTATGCATTTCAATATATGTCCATTTCATTTATATTAATAGGAGTGGAATGTACCCTTAAATAATCATACTTTGGTTAAGGAAGATGATGACCACTCTAAATTACATAATCATTAATATTGATTAAACTGATATTCTGGGTGTATGAGAGATTGTTATTCTACATGGAATGACAAAAGAATTACAAATTGTATGAAAGAAAAAATATCATGCAGAAAGTGTGGAAAAACATGATTTTAAGATACATTCATTTTTTTCTCATGTGAAATTGGCTAAATTATGTTAGATTTTTTTAGTAATGATTTTGTTGACATCTAAATGTCATGAGAAAAGATGTAAGACTAAACATTACTGCACATTTGTCTCCAGCTTTCATGGAGCTTATGGTGTAGTTGGAAGAACTGATGTAATTCAGGCCTTACCACAATTAATGTAACTTTGATAAACAGTCTGAGGGGTTGATATGTGCTGCAAGATTACAAACTGATTGAAGTGTACATATTCATGAATGCTACAGAAGTCTTCAGGAAAACAAAAAACAGAAGAAGCTTGAAAGCATATCAGATTGGTGACTGAAAAAATAAAAGAGCATTCTACACCTCTTTTCTAAACTATCATTCCATTATGCCACGTGTTTGATTTTTAGGTTCAATCCATAGACTGCCCACTATTAACTTCGGGATGGTACCGACCATCAATTCCATCTCTATGTGGTCCACAAGGTAGAGTGCAGGAATCTTACATTGCATTTACTCCTCTACAACAGTACTTGAGTCAACATGGTGATTAGACTTTCCAGAAATATTCTAAAAAGGATGCAAATCTTGTGAAGGCAGATATCATGTACTTTACCTTCCTCTTTGGACCAAAATAGCTTTTTTTTACACCATAAAAGATCTAGCAGAAACCCTCAGGATTTATTCACTGCAAAGGTGGTAGTAAGGAGAAGAGATTACCAGGGGACTTGAATTCTAATTTTACCACTTTACTTATTCTTTAACCTATGGAAAGTCAACATCTCAGGATTCTTGTGTATAAAATGTGAGTTATCAAACATTTAACTAGATGGGAGTCAGGATTTGGTAAGGTTTAAACCAGTAGCCAGATTAGTCTGTATTAAAGTTCAAATGTCAAACTTTTGATATGGAGTTTTCTCACAGAATATAGCTTATAAGGTACAATTTAAAATTAGGAATGTTGGAAAAAATTGAAGTAAATTATCATTTAAAGGACTCCACTGCTAAAACAGCAGTAACAGAATTTATACATATGTATACAATAGAAATAGTGATCATGGTAAAAATGATTTTATTAAGTTTTTCAGCACATAAGCTGTTATTTCTTTGTCCATACTGATTTATAAATAACAATAAAATATAAACATTAAAAAAATAGTGGATGTATTTAGTGCCAGATAAAGTTAATTGAATTTGTAGGTCATAAAAAAATCAATGACTTAGAAAAAAATATAGAAATTTTTAAAAATGTAAGTATGGGAGTTCCCGTCGTGGCGCAGTGGTTAACGAACCCGACTAGGAACCATGAGGTTGCGGGTTCGGTTGGATCCTTGCCCTTGCTCAGTGGGTTAATGATCCGGCGTTGCCGTGAGCTGTGGTGTAGGTTGCAGACGCGGCTTGGATCCAGCGTTGCTGTGGCTCTGGCGTAGGCTGGTGGCTACAGCTCCGATTCAACCCCTAGCCTGGGAACCTCCATATGCCATGAGAGCGGCCCAAGAAAATGGCAAAAAGACAAAAAAAAAAAAATGTAAGTATGAAAGAGAGGAGACATGATGCTCAAAGAAGTTCCAGAAAGACAAAATCAAGAGAAAAGGAAAAGATTTATAAGATCTGAAGAGAAACCAGAGTAATCATGCACCTCAATGTTCACTGCAACAGTATTTAGTGGCCAAGACATGGAAGCAACCCAAATGTCCATCAACGAAGAATGAAGAAGATGTGGTACATACATACAATGGAATGTTACTCACCCATTAAAAAAGAATGAAATAATGCCATTTGTAGCACCATGGATGGATCCAGAGATTATCATTACAAGGGAAGTCAGAATGAGAAAGACAAATAACATATGCTATAACTTATATGTTGAATCTAATAAAAATGATACAAAACATATTCACAAAACAACAGGCTCAAAGATTTCAAAACCAAACTTATACTTACTAAAGGGGAGACACTGTTGGGGGGAAGAAATGGAGGAATAGATTGGGAGGTTGGGATTGGCATAGACATACTATTATATATACAAAATAGATGAATAACAGGGACCTACAGCCTGGGGAAATGTATTCAATACTCTCTGATAGCCCATATGGAGAAAGAATCCAAAAGAGAATGGATATATATGTATATGAATGGCTGATTCACTTTGCTGTACATCTGAAACTAACATAACATTTTAAGTCACCTATATTCAAATAAAATTTATTTAAAACTAAAAAAAAGAGAGAGAAAAGGAGATAGGCCATATTAAAGGGCATAATGTCAAAGAATGGTCCTTATTTTAAGGAAGTCATGAGGTAGTAATAGGATAACACTGGCATCTAGATCTAAATCACAGTCTCTTTTTGAGTCATAAATCAGATGCAGACTCCAGAGCAGAGTCTAAAGGATTCGTGTATATTTACCTGTTTACATGTAATGTGAATTGTAGTGTTCTCTGTCTGCTAGTTGTCTGACATCTATAGATAATTGGATTTTTTCCCTCTCATCTTGTGTTTGATCTGTTTTTCTATAACTTTTATTTTTTATTGAAATAAAATTGATTTATAGCATTTCAAGTACATGGCAAAGTGATTCAGTTTATACACACACACGTACACACACACACACACACATACACTTTACAGATTCTTTTCCATTATAAATTATTACAAGATACTGAATAGGCTCCTTATAGAAATTTCTCACCATAGGGGCTAGGGCAGGGAAAATAACAGATGAGCTTGGGGGCATTCAGTAGTGTCACAAAGTAAAAAAGTGCTAAAAAGAAGGAGAGGTATGATAAAGGACCTAGGAACCAACCTGAAATAAGCTTCTAATGAGCAAAGCTAGAAGGATGTGAGTACCAAAACACAGCACAAAATCATTTGTTTATATACCAAAGAATAAAATAAGTAACTGTGGTAGGAGGATTGTGGCTCCTTTAATCTCTGTTGCCTGGAACACTTTATGTTACCTGGCAAAAAGAACTTTGCAGATATAATTAAGGTTATGAAACTTTAAATAAGGAGATTATCCTCAGTTCTCCAGATAGGCCCAATCTAATCACTTGAGCCCTTAACAGCAGAGAGATTTCTATCCAGCAGGGCTCGGAGAGGGAGATGCAGCACAGAGAGAGTCAGAGAAGAGATTCAAAGCATGAGGTGGCCTGCCCATCCTTTCTGGCTTGGAAAGGGACTGTGAATCTGCAAATGCTGGTGGTTTCTAGAAGCAGAGAAGGACACCTGGCTGAAATCCAGCAAGTACACTTCAGGCCCATGACTGCAGGTAAATGAATCCTACCAACAACCTGAGTGAACTTGGAAGTGACTCTAGAAAATTATTCAGCCCTGTGTATACCTGGTTTCTGCCTTGTGGGTCTTAGAACAGGGCAACTGGCTGAGCTACAGCCTGCCCAGACTCTGACACATGAGAAATGTGAGACGATAAATGCATGTTGTTGTTGAGTCACTAAATGCAATATCTTTAAAGATGCAATAGAAAGCTAATATAATAACCATGAATCCATCTCATTTAAATAAAGAACAGATCTTTCTTAGGAAACAATTTAAAGTAACAAATGAAGAAGAAATGTGAAAATAGAAAATCACCATGAGAATACCACAGTAATCACTGTAGGCAAGGCCAATGATGAATGATAAAATGTGTGAACAAATATTTAAGGATAAACAGTATATCTGCATAGCCTCAAAGTATCTCTCCCAATAGATACATTAACTTCAGTGGTGAATTTTAACACATCAAAATATTTAATTATTCTATTACCAGGATTTTGGAGTCCCTCGTGGCTCAGTTAATGAATCTGACTAGGAACCATGGGGTTGCAGGTTCGATCCCTGGCCTTGCTCAGTGGGTTGGGGATCCGGCGTTGCCGTGAGCTGTGATGTGGGTCACAGGTGTGGCTTGGATCCCGTGTTGCTGTGGCTCTGGCGTGGGCCAGCGGCCACAGCTCCAATTTGACCCCTAGCCTGGGAACCTCCATGTGCCATGGGAGTGGCCCTAGAACAGGCAAAAAAAAAAAAAAAAAAAATTATGCTATCACCAGGATATAGAGCTTAATTTCCTCTCCTTTTGAGTATGGGAAAGTAAGCATTATATTTCTATTTTTATTTAAAATAATATATGATAAATATAATAAAAGAACCACACTTCCACTAAGGCTGGACAGAACATCAAAGAAGGTCCCAGACCACAGAAACATGTATATAAAAAACAATGGGGAGTTCCCGTCGTGGCGCAGTGGTTAACGAATCCGACTAGGAACCATGAGGTTGCGGGTTCGGTCCCTGCCCTTGCTCAGTGGGTTAACGATCCGGCGTTGCCGTGAGCTGTGGTGTAGGTTGCAGACGCGGCTCGGATCCCGCGTTGCTGTGGCTCTGGCGTAGGCCGGTGGCTACAGCTCCGATTCAACCCCTAGCTTGGGAACCTCCATATGCCGCAGAAGCGGCCCAAGAGATAGCAACAACAACAACAAAAGACAAAAAGACTAAAAAAAAAAAAAAAAAAACAATGGGTTGCAGCCTGGCATTTGGTAAAATTTGGGCCAGCAATTCTCCTAGAATTTGGCATAATTTAATTGCTAAGTAAATAGATCAAAAACATATCAAAGGCATCTGAAATCACATACATTGGCAGTTGCTGGTGTAAGCAACTGAAAATTTATTGCACACCATGAATCACAATATATTAATATCAAAGAGAACTGTGGGCTGTGATGAGTTGAGATGGGCAACGAGAAAAACAGGATAATGTCAAGGTTAAGGCAGAGTTTATGAAAAACAAATGTATTAAATAACAACTTTATATGGCAGAGATTTCATAAACACATATGCACAGCTAGTTATAATACAGGATAACTAATAGCAGTAGCATGTAAGCCACAAAATTCAAAATATTCAGGCAAATAAATGAGGTTCTGCAGTCTCTTCATTCTTCTTGGCTCTGAAAAAGTTACCTCCACTTTAGGACTCAGCTTAGAGTTCTCAGTGGGATTAATCTCTCAGGTGATATTTCAGTGAACCCTGAACATAAATGACAGAAAAAAATAAACACTATTGTCTGATGGGGAGTGAAATAAACCCATAAACACCAAGAAAATAATAAAGAAAGGGACAGAAACATAATGTAAAGAAATTAGTTTCAGCCATCGGAATTGGGTTGGTTTAATCACTATATTAAAGGAAAATTAAGGCTAAATGGTCATTCTTATCCAGTCTGTTCCATCAAACATTGCAAAGGTCAAATGAAATAATATAGAAACATAAGCATGGAAACATCCCTCATTTTTTAAAATGAGGTTTCAAATATAAAATATTCTTTTTTATTAATAAAATGTCTGTATTAATAATTTATTGAACTGTGAGAAACAAATCCACTGGTTCAGTGGAGAAGTAAATTCTCAAGAGTGTATTGGGGGAATTTTGCTGGCAACTAACTAGATTCATAGTCACTTAACAACCTCTGTAAGTCAGCTGGATGCAGAAGCTCTTTCTCAGTTAAGTGCTGAGAAAGTACCTTTGAGGAGAGTTAAGATAAAAAAGTACTTCTTTAAGGCCCTGATTCATACAGTGTATGAGAGTGAACTCACACTCATGGTGGAGATAATCAGGCCAAGAAAACTGAAAAGTCAAGGCTCAAGAGAGTCTTACATATTCAAATCACCTCCTCTACAGACTGAGCTATAGTTAGATTGCTAGGTGGGAAAACAGCTGTTTTGAGGTCAGAGTTGAGATATGATTTTCCTTAATTTATTCATTTATAAAGTTTAATAGCCAGAAGTTTGAGAGAATAGTACAGTATAAAGGCAAAGGCCTATTTACCTTAAAAATATATTGATACACATTTTTTGAGCAATTCAAAATTTTTAATTTTAAAAATAACAACCTCTACAAAGGATAATGGTTCAGAATTCATTTAAAGAAAACTGGGGCATTCTTGCTGTAGCTCAGCAGTTAATGAACCCAACTAGGATCCATGAGAATGCAGGTTTGATCCCTGGCCCCATTCAGTGGCTTGAGGATATGCTATTGTTATGGGCTCCGCTGTGGGTTGCAGATGTGGCTCAGATCCTGTGTTGCTGTGCTTGTGGTGTAGGCCAGCAGTTGCAGCTCCAATTCAACCCCTAGCCTGGAAACTTCCACAGGTGCGGCCCTAAAAAAAAACAAAAACAACAAAAACTTGTATTATAGTATAGTTGACTTACAGTGTTGTGTTCCTTCCAAGTGTACAGCAAAGTGAAACAGTTATACATATATCCATTCTTTTTCAGATTCTTTTCCCAATAGTTTGTTACAGAATATTGAGATTTCCCTCTGCTATACAATAGGCCCTTGATATTTATCTATTTTATGTATAGTACTATGTAAGATTAATCCTTAACTCCTAATTTATCCTTCTGCCAACATTTCCCCTTGAAATAAATTTTAAACATTTTGAATTTCTCAAAAAATGTTTATCAATAAATAAACTCCTGTTTAATATAAAGCTGCATGAGATGTTTGTATATTTTGGAGATTAATCCCTTGTCATCTACATCTGCAAAGATTTTCTCCTATTTTCTGGGTTGCCTTTTCATTTTTTATAGTTTCCTTTGTTGTGCAAAAGCTTTTAAGTTTAATTAGGTCTCATTTTTAATTACTCTAGGAGGTGGATCCAAAAAGATATTGCTAGAGTTCCCATCATGGCTCAGCAGAAACAAATCTGACTAGTGTCCATGAGGTACGATCACTGGCCTAGCTCAGAAGGTTAAGGATCCTTCACTGTCATGAGCAGTGGTGTTGGTCGCCGATGTGGCTCAGATCCTGTGTTGTTGTAGCTGTGGTGTAGGCTGGCAGCCATAGCTCCAATTTGACCCCTAGCCTGGGAACCTCCTCCATATGCCATGAATGCAGCACCACCCCCACAAAAAAGGATATTGCTGAGATTTATGACAAAGAATGTTCTGCCTATGTTTTTATGGTATTTGTTCTAACACTTAGGTCTTTAATCCATGTTGACTTTAAGATTTTTATTTTTTCTACTGTACTTAATTCACAATGTTCTATCAATTTCTGCTGTACAGCAAAGTAACACAGTCACACATATATATCTAGATAAATAGATAGATACACATTCTTTCTTTGACATTAACCTTCATCATGTTGCATCACATGTGACTAGGTATAGTAACCTGTGCTATACAGCATGATTTCATTGCTTATCCATTCCAAAGGCAAGAGCTGACATCTACTAACCCCAAACTACCAGCCCATTCCACTCTCTCCCCTTGCCCCCTGGCAACCACAAGTCTGTTCTCCAAGCCCATGAGTTTCTTTCTTTCTGTAGATAGGTTCATTTGTGCTGTATATTAGATTACAGATACAAGTGATATCATATGGTATTTGTCTTTCTGTTTCTGATCTAATTTACTTAGTATGAGAGTCTCTAGTTCCATATCATGTTGCTGCAAATGGCATTATTTTGTTTTTTTCTATGGCTGAGGAGTATTCCTTTGTGTATATATACCACACTTCTTAATCCATTCATGGACATTTTGTTTCCATGTCTTGGCTATTGTGAATAGTGCTTCAATGAACATATTGGGTGCATGTGTATTTTTCAAGGAAAGTTTTGTTCAAGATATATGCCCAGGAGTAGAACTTCTGGGCCATATGGTAGCTCTATATTTAGTTTTTTGAGGTACCTCCATACTGTCTTCCAGAGTGGTTGTACCAATTTACATTCCCACCAACAGTGAAGGAGGGTACCATTTTCTCCACACCCTCTCTAGCATTTGTTATTTGCCAGACAAAACAGACTTTAAAATGAAGGCCATAAGAAAAGATGAAGAAGGACAATATTGAATGATAAAATGATCCATTCAAGAAGAGGATATTACTATCAAAAAAATAGAAAAAAATCAATAAAACAATGAGCTCTTTCCTTGAAAGGGTAAACAATTGATAAATCTCTGCCCAGACTCACCAAGAGGAGGAGAGAAGAAACTCAAATAAACAAAATGAAAAGTGAAAAAGGAGAAATATATATGGATACTGCAGAAATACAAAAAAAATAAGAGAATACTATGAACAATTTTATATGCCAACAAACTTGATAACCTAGAAGAAAAGGACAACTTTCTAGAGACTTACAGCCTGCCCAAATGGAATCAAGAATAGATCAAGTCAACAGACCAATCAATAGAAATGAAATTGAATATGTAATAAAAACACTCCCTACAAACAAAAGTCCAGGACCAGATGGCTTCAAAGGTGAATTCTACCAAACACACACAGAAGAACTTATACCCATCCTTCTTAAAATTTTCCAAAAGGTTGAAGAAGGAATACTCCCAAACACATTCCATGAAGCCACCATCACCCTCGCACCAAAACCAGACAAAGATACTACTAAAAAAGAAAGTTCCAGGCCAGTATCTTTAATGAATATAGACACAAAAATTCTCCACAAAATTTTAGCCAACTAAATCCAGCAACATATTAAAAAGCTCATACACCATGACCAAGAGGGGTTCATCACAGGTTCACAAGGATGGTTCAACATATGCAAATCAATCAATGTCATACATCACATTAATGAACAAAAAGTCAAAAGCCACATGATCATCTCAGTAGAAGCAGAAAAAGCATTTGACAAAATCTAACATCCATTCATGATAAAAACTCTTACTCAAGTAGGTATAGAGGGAACATATCAACATAATCAAAGCCATTGATGTCAAACCCACAGCCAATGTAACACTCAACGGAGAAAAGGTGAAAGCCTTCCCACTAAAATATGGAACAAGACAAGGATGCCCACTCTCACCACTTTCATCAGTTTATTTTTGTGAATGGTGTTAGAGAAACATTCTTTTACATGTAGCTGTCTAGTTTTCTCAGCATCACTTACTGAAGAGATTGTCTTCTCCACTGTAGATTCTTGCCTTATTTTGTTATAGATTAGTTGACCATAGGTGAGTGGGTTCATGATTGGGCTTTAGAGCCTGTTCCACTGATCTATGTTTGGTTTTGTGTCAGTTCCATACTGTATTGATAATCGTGGCTTTGTAGTATAGTCTGGAGCCAGGGAGCCTGATTCCTCAATTTCTGTTTTTCTTTTTCAAGATTGATTTGGCTACTCAGGATCCTTTGTGTTTTCACACCAACTCAAAAATTTTTGGTTTTAGTTCTATGAAAAATGCCATTGGTAATTTGATAGGAGATTTCACTGAATTTGTAGATTACCTTGGGTAGTACAGTCATTTTGACAATATGGACACTTTCAATCCAAGAGCATGGGGTACACGTTGATATGTGTGTGTCATCTTCAATTTCTTTTATCCACATTCCACACTTTTCACTACAGATCCTTTGCCTCTTTAGGTAGGTTTATTCCTAGTTATTTTAATACTTTTGATATGATAATTAATGGGATTGTGTCCTTAATTTCTCTTTCTGATGTTTTGTTACTATATATGAATGCAAGAAATTTCTGTGTATTAATTTGGTATCCTGCAACTTTACTGAATTCATCGATGAGCTCTAATAGTTTTCTGGTAGCATCATCAGGATTTTCTATGTATAGTATCATGTCATCTGCAAACAGTGTTTCACTTCTTTTCCAATTTTGATCCTTTTATTTCTTTTTTTCTGACTGCTATGGCTAGGACTCTTTTTTTTCATTTTTTTTATTACTCAAATGAATTTATCACATCTGTAGTTGTATAATGATCATAACAATCTGATTTCACAGGATTTCCATCCCACAGCCCAAGCACATCCTCCCATCCCCCAAACTGTCTCCTCTGGAGACCATAAGTTTTTCAGTGTCTGTGAGTCAGCATCTGTTCTGCAAAGAAGTTCTCTCTGTCCTTTTTTCAGATTCCACATGTCAGTGAAAGCATTTGATGTTGGTGTCTCATTGTATGGCTGACTTCACTTAGCATGATAGTTTCTAGGTCCATCCATGTTGCTAAAAATGCTGGTATTTCGTTCTTTTTGATGGCTGAGTAATATTCCATTGTGTATATGTACCACATCTTCTGGATCCACTCCTCTGTCAATGGACATTTAGGTTGTTTCCATGTTTTGGCTATTGTAAATAGTGCTGCAATGAACATTGGAGTACATGTGTCTTTGCGAGTCGTGGTTTTCTCTGGATAGATGCCCAGGAGTGGGATTGCTGGATCAAATGGTAGTTCTATGTTTAGTTTTCTGAGGAATCTCGATACTGCTTTCCACAGTGGTTGCACCAATTTACAATCCCAGGACTTTCAATATTTTATGGAATAAAAGTAGTGAGAATGGACATTCTTGTCTTATTCCTGATTTTAGTGGAAATACTTTCAGCTTTTCACCAGTGAGAATGATGTTAGCCATTGGTTTTTCTTTTTTTTTGTCTTTTTGTCTTTTTGCCTTTTCTAGGGCCACACCCATAGCATATGGAGGTTCCTAGGCTAGGGGTCTAATCAGAGCTGTAGCTGCCAAGCCTATGCCAGAGCCACAGCAACGCAGGATCCAAGCCACATCTGCAACCTACACCACAGCTCGTGGCAATGCTGAATCCTTAACCCAGTGAGCAAGGCCAGGGATCAAACCTGCAACCTCATGGTTCCTAGTTGGATTCGTTAACCACTGAGCCATGACAGAAACTCCTGGTTTTTCATATATGGCTAAAAATTAATTTCACTAATACAAATTCAAATAGCCAAATTTCTCTTTTTTTTTTACTAGTAACCATTCTATTAGTATTATATAACTTAAAATTTATAGTGTTTAATAAAGTTTATTCATTTCTTGTTTTCTTTCTCTTTTTTAGGGCTGTGCCTGTGGTATATGGAAGTTCCTGGCATTAAGAGTTGAATCAGAGCTGCAGCTGCCAGCCCACACCATAGCCACAGCAATGCCAGATCCAAGTCACATCTGTGACTTACACCACCACTCATGGTAACATCTGATCTAAACCCACTGAGTGAGGTCCGTATTGAACACCCCTCCTCATGGGCACTATGTCAGGTTCTTAACCCAGTGAACCACAAAGGGAACTCCATAAAGTTTATTTTTAATTGTTGTAGTTAAGAATAATAAAACACACAATATTTCATATATTCTTACTTATTTTAAAGTGATTTTTCTTCTAATATTTGAGAAGTATGAGCTATTCATTGGTATAAACAATTTAGTGGAAAGTATTTCCACTAAAATCAGGAATAAGACAAGAATGTCCATTCTCACTTTTATTCCATAAAATATTGAAAGTCCTAGCCTAATAAAACCTTATACTTTTCCCTTTTAAAAAATGAAGTATTAAGAACAAAAATCTTCTGTTTAGCTCTGCTGACACTCAAATTGACTCATATTAAAAGGTCACAATAGGAGTTCCCGTTGTGGCGCAGTGGTTAATGAATCCGACTAGGAACCATGAGGTTGCGGGTTTGACCCCTAGCCTTGCTCAGTGTGTTAAAGATCCAGCATTGCCATGAGCTGTGGTGTAGGTTGCAGATGCGGCTCAGATCCTGCATTGCTGTGGCTCTGGCATAGGCCAGCGGCTACAGGTCCAATTAGACCCCTAGCCTGAGAACCTCCATATGCCATGGGAGCGGCCCTAGAAATGGCAAAAAGACAATAAATAAATAAGTAAATGAATACAGAGTCACAATAAAATAATCTATATTAAATAAAAATAAAGTAATTATTATGTAGGCAAACTGCCACAATTTTTGGTTGAATGCATTTTTAGCAGTTGGAATTTACATCTTTTGAATTCTACACATGATTTGTTTGGTTAAGTGATTTTGTACATTCCTTCCAGATTTACATTTATTTATCTATTCGTGTATGGAGTTGGTTATCCAACATGAAGAGATCTGAAGACAAGAGTAAAATCAGCAGTGAAAAATGGGACCTTTGAGGAACATGGCGTGCAGCATCAATGTGTCTTTTACAAATGCCTATCTGAAGGTGAATGAAATAAGACTGCTATTGAAATCCATGCAGTAAGAGACAAGTGACTTGTGCAATAAGATAATATGGCATAAATAATGATTAGAATACTGTTTTGAGTTAGTTCTTTTTGAGTGATTACAGAAAGCAAAGGACAATGTCAGGAATTTAAATTTCCATTTCAAGTAATGATCAGAGAGTGAGAGGGCTTCTATGATTTCCCCTAAATTCTCTTTTAAAGCTCTTTTTAGACACACTACAAATATTTCAGAAAGTTAGACGCAGATTATGAGGCTGCCATTTGCTGAATGACAATTCACATCCTTTCTAGTCCTATAATTAGCAAAGTAGTGTTTGGATAGCAGTGAGACAATATGGGGGATTCTGATGAATCTATGCTCCTTGAATCCTAGTTGCCTTGAAACTCTTTTCCTGGATAAGCAATCTCTCCTTCCCATTCTGAAGTTAATGGCCCTTTAACTCTAACAATTTCACTTGGGTAGTTGCCTCGTAAACATCTTGCCTTAGAACCTACCTCTAGCATGTATCATTGCTATAAAACCTATAATTAGGTTTCAATCCAAATAGGTCTCATTGGGGGATCAATGCCAAGTACAAAGTCTGCATTGGAGTATATCATACACATCAAATATCTGGTATGATTTTAAAAAGTTATGTTGTAACCCAATACTGGATGCCAGATCAGGGAAGAAAGAACACAACACTGAATCAGGCTGAACCTGTCCAGGTGGGCTTACTTGCATACACAGATAGGGTATTCTAGATTCATGGTGTTAGCTTCATTGTGGGAAATAGTTCTAACAATTTGATTTGTAACTGGAGCATGAATTCAAATATGGCTTATATTATATGAGGTTGAAATAGCCTAACTCCATGTGATAGATAGGAAGGAATCACAGAGCTTATGGGGATAGGACACCTGATGTGTGCGCAAATTGCTCAACATCCAAAAAAAAAGAGAATTTTCCCTTGGATTTCACAGAAAACACTCTCCCCAAAAAAGGCACTGGAAAGAATGCATTGTGGTTTGAGTTGTGTGTGGAGAAAATATCTTTGAAAAGTTTGGTGGTATCTGCCCACTGGAAGCAGGGAGTAATTATGAGAGGTGCTACTATTTGAATGCCTTCCCTGATTTCAACATATTAAGTTCCTGAAGTGGCAGACCACAAGAAAAAAGTCTTAAGGTTTGGAGTCAAGGTAGGCCTGTTTACTGTAATGGAAAATAGGACTGGCTCAGTAAACCGAGTGTTTTCACCTGCAAACATTGTCATGGGCTAATTGATCATAATGAACTAAAGCCTGAAACAGATGGGGTACCTAAAAAAAATCTTACTGCAATTGCATAGGTAAAAGTCCCTAGGTCAGATGGTAAGTAACTTGAATCACTTCACTGGAGAATCATTTTCTAATCTGATCTAGTCATAGACCAAATGAATGGATGGAAAGTCAAATCTCATTGAGAAAAAACTCTGTAAACCATCACAATAACATGTCTTGACTGACCCCAATTTCTTCTTCCTTTTAAATCCTTACACTTTTTAAAAAAGGCTGCATAGGGAGTTCCCGACGTGGCGCAGTGGTTAACGAATCCGACTAGGAACCATGAGGTTGTGGGTTCGATCCCTGGCCTTGCTCCATGGGTTAAGGATCCAGCATAGCCGTGAGCTGTGGTGTAGGTTGCAGATGCGGCTCGGATCCCATATTGCTGGGGCTCTGTCATAGGCCAGTGGCTACAGCTCCAATTTGACCCCTAGCCTGGGAACCTCCATATGCCGTGGGAACAGCCCAAATAGCAAAAAGACACACACACACACACACACACACACACACACACAGGCTGCATAGATGGATTACCTGGTTATCTCACAAAATAAAATAACTACATCAAGTTTGCTATCTGTATATCCTACACAATCAATCAGTGGTATAGCATATCCCAGAAAACAGGGCAGGTTCAATGTGTTGAGCTCTTTGAAGCATTTCAACACAGATGTTGTGCCAAAAGCATCAAAAAGATTTTGCCTTCATCTCTGTCTTTTGACCATTTCAGGTAGTGTGGACAGTCAGAATGAGAGCTACTGAAAGCTGCATTTTTTTTTTGTCTTTTTTTTGTCTTTTTTTGCCATTTTCTTGGGCCACTCTCATGGCATATGGAGGTTCCCAGGCTAGGGGTCGAATCAGAGCCACAACAACGCTGGATCTGAGCCGTGTCTACAACCTACACCACAGCTCACAGCAACGCCGGAACCTTGACCCACTGAGCAAGGGCAGGGATCGAACCTGCAACCTCATGGTTCCCAGTCGGATTCGTTAACTACCACGCCACGACGGGAACTCCTACATATTTTTTTAAATACAGAGTGATGCTTCTAGTAATTCTTAGAAGAAGCCCAAGCTCTCCCCCAACACACGCTGCTTGCATTGTCACCCTATTTGCCTATGACAGGTGAAGAGGCTCAGAAGGTGTCTCCCCACAATGTACCACTTTTGCTTGAGGATTACTTGGAGCTCATGGCAATCAAGAACCTGCAGGTTGAAGATAAACCCCTGTCTCTCTCTAAGCTACCTAGATATGTTTATACTGGGGGTCTTCCCCAGGTAAGAGTCATTACCAGGGATAATTTTTATCTGAGTGGCAAACATCTCATCACCCAACATCTGTTCTTCTTATAGTCATGTGAATTTCCCTCCTCTTCTTGGAATCCCCAGGCTATTTGGTCTGTCCCTCAGCTCAGGATGCCATGCATATCTTTCCATCTTTGAAGCTCTCATGTGTGTGGGGTTCTTATACATTTGTTTTTTCTCCTGTCATCTGTCTTATGTCAATTTGATTCTTGGAACAGCCAAAAGAAACTCTGAGGGGTGGAGAATTCTCCCTCCCCTACACAGGTTTCTTTGCACCTTTCAACTCCAGCTTTCTGGCTGTCATCTCAGGGCCCTCCCTCAGTCGGTCTATTTTTTTTCCCTTAAGTGAACTTATCACAAATCACATTGGTTCAGCACTTACAGACATTCTGTGAACGTTTCCCATACTGTAAAATATACATTTTCAATATTTGGCAATATTATATATTAAAAATAGCAATTGATTTTCAGAATGTAAATGACGTGTATTACAAACATGGTTTCAATATTGGGCAACATTATAAGTTTAAAAACAGTATTTGATTTTTAGAATCAAAACATCCTATTTAAATTCATGTTCCAGTTGTATATTATTCACTGAATTTTCACTTGTGAATTGCCTTTTCATGTTCTTTGTGTATTTTTATTTTTAGCTTTCTGAGTTTTCTTATTGGCTTATAAGAAAGATGTCTGTTTCAAGTATTACAAATATAACCTGTTTTTTGTCTTTTGAAACTAATTTCTCATTTAACATATACTTGTTAGAATCCATCTCAACAAATATCTCAACTTCAATATCGTTTAAAGTATGTGATGCTATAATAACCTGCTTTCAAACTAATATAAAATATACGAATATATTTATAAAACTATTTTGCACCTGGAGTTCCTGTCGTGGTGCAGTGGTTAACGAATCCGACTAGGAACCATGAGGTTGCGGGTTCGATCCCTGGCCTTGCTCAGTGGGTTAACAATCCGGCGTTGCCGTGAGCTGTGGTGTAGGTTGCAGATGCGGCTCGGATCCCATGTTGCTGTGGCTCTGGCAAAGGCCGGTGGCTGCAGCTCCGATTCGACCCCTAGCCTGGGAACCTCCATATTCCGTGGGAGCGGCCCAAGAAATAGCTAAAAAGACAAGAAAAAAAAAAACTATTTTGCACCTATAAAATGTTTATTTTTATCCAACAGTAAATATTCATAAAGTATTGATTAACTGAGACATATTCTGACAAGAGGCAAACTATAATATGAAGATTTGGAGATACAAACATGAGATTTAAGATTTAAAATGCAATTCACTAGTTTGTTCTCTTCTAGTGTTTAAATATAACATTTTAACTTTAATATCTGACTTCGTGATTTTAATAATTATTCCTTTTAAAATGTGTGTCATATAATAAATGAAAACTAGAATGCAAATAAGTTTTAATTAAATCATAAGCAGAAATATTACTGTAATTGTTTCTTGGTTTGTGCAAATGTATGTGCATAAAATATTTATAACAAAACTCAATAACAATATGTACAGTAATTTGTAACTTTCCCTTTCCTGTTAACAATAAAAATGAAAACTTACTTCACTGTGTTAATGGTTGGATTTAGACTGAAATCCATCAAATATTTTAGCAACATAGTTAAAATGCAAATGACTTATCTTCAAGTAGATAAATTTTTCCCTGACATAACAAACTATATATTTACCTCCAAAATGTCAACTGTAAAGTGATTTCGGAACCAATAAAATAATTTGGGATAAAAGGGAAAGAAAGAATCTTCTAATATAGCTAAAAAAACTAATAGTTGTGATAATCATGTCAGGATTATATTAGAATGATGTCATAGCAAATTAAGACTTTAAAATTTATATGCATATGCTTAATTACAAAATTTAAAAAGCTCCATGTCCTTTTTAATACTATAAATTATTAAAATATATATTTCTAAATCATGGATGATTAAATTACACATCTTAATTTTAAATGGAATATAAATGTATGATTGTGTTCTGAATCACTGCTGCTTGATACTTTAAATGTCCATTTAATTTCCACTTTCATTTAATTTCTTATGAAATTATTATATCCTGCTGAGATTATAGAAATATACTCTGCAGACAAGAGGGTAATTTCCATGTGCCAAGCATCTACATCTATAACAATATCATACTGCAATCAAGAATACTATAGCACAAACTCTCCAATTAATTCAGCCTCATTCTTAATTCACATGGGCATAGCAGTAAAGGAAGGCATTACATTAGTTATGAGGGCAAAGGAATAAGTGACACTATTAGGTCTTTCACAGCCTAGTCCACTCAATTCACCATTTCATAAAACCTGAGACTCTCTGCAGACAACTACCAAGATATCCCAGGACCTCCCTTAAGATGTTACTTATTTAGTGAATTTTTCCCTTGTTTTCACACCTTAATGATCCAGAATATTAATTAGAATTTTAATATATATATATAATCTCATAAATTGCAAACGCATACCCATACAAACAAGACATACAATAAAAAGAAAGTCACTTTAAAGTATTATCATACAAAAATTACATTTGTCATTGAGGATATGGTCAGTGTTTAATAAGAAAAGTCACATACCTCCACATTTTGTTTTCCTACCTTCTCTGAGTAGCCAAGTCTTATTCTGCTTTAAGGTAGGACCCCAAAATGCAACCGTTTCCTGCTGTAAGTTCTGGAAACAGAGCTCTTGAAGAAGCAAGTGCTTTCAAAGCTATCAAAGATTCCCAGCCTTCCAAGCTTTATTTTGCTGAGTGTCAGAAATTTAGGATCATCTACAAAAAGGACAAAGTTTGAAAATAAAAAATTAGTCTTAAAGCTAAAGAAAAAATCAGAGTATTAGAACCTGGGTGACGTTATAGCCTGTGCCTTTGTCTCCTGACCCTTACTTAAGTGGAAATGGAGCTCACAGGGTCTACATATTGTGCTTGAGGTAAAATATAGTCTAGTCATTAGCAAGGTCAGGTCATCAGGCCTCCAGAGCCCATTTGTAATAGTACTTAAATACATGATTACACAACAATGCATTATAAATACATATATATATATAAACTTATATTAATTTATAAATATGAAAAAATCAGTCAATATCATTGTCTTAGGCTGTTTTTCTTTTTCTACTCCTGCTATAATTCCTGGAGATAACAAAAGGCATCCTTCATTTCTGTGAGGATTCAAAACATTGGCCCTTATAGTCAAGCATTTTGGATGCATTAAAAGCTCTTGGAATCTAAATGCTTGACTGTTTCATTTAACTGCTAAGTCAGACTAATCACATACAAAGAAAATCAGTATATGCTGATCTCTCAAAAATGTCAATTTCCCTGCTGCCTTCAATGTGGCTTTTGCCTTGGCCTTTAATAGAAATACAGAGAAAAACACTCTTTCCAAGAAGAAACTATCTGTGGCTCCCTTACAAAACTTCTCTTTACTTCAGAGGCCTCTAATACCTTAGCTCCAGTTCAAGCTAAGACATATACACTTAATTTTAACTGCCCAGGTTTATAGTTACCTCTTTCTAAAATAAGAAATGGAAGCAGCTATTTTTCCAAACTCAGCATACCTAGAATAGACACTTTCTCCAAATACATTCCATCCTGTGTTTGAAATCTCTTTGCTAATACTCAATGTTCATTCCTCATGACTGTTTTGCCTCACGAAGGTCAAGTAAAAGGAAGATAAACAGTTTTCCATTTGTGCTTCATTTTGAGTGAATCACAAGTGAATAAATACTCAGTAACAGAATATATCTTATTGGAGGATGTACCACCATGATGCCACCATGTATATGTTAGGTCAGTGTCTGTTCCTGGAGAGTCTACCAACTTTCCAGGAACACTTCAGATGTGACTACTTGATGTGCTATGGCTGTGTTTTATTTAATTGTTTTTAGAAGGTTTGCTGATATGGTTAGCATTATGAGTACATATCCAAGGCTGAAATTAATGGCTTGCAGGGATTATAAAAAGACATCTTTGTTGAAATTAGGAGTACAGGTGAACTGTTTACAATATTTAGAAATCTTCCATATCCCTGAATGACCAGACCTGAAGCATCTTGCACACCATGTAGCATGTAACATTAGGCATTAAACCCAAGGCTTGATGACTACTTTTTTCTATGACCAACCAACGGATCTAAGTATTGGTGGCCTGATATTGATCCTAAGAATAAGAGAATTCTGCCTCTAGAATACTTTTTCTCTTCTTAGAATAAATCATTATTTAGTAAGTTTTAGATCAGAGCACTTGAAAGAACACATTTTAAAACCAAGCTTCTGGAATACAATACACGTAGTGTTTTATACCAGCTTGGAAAAAAATAATGTGTGCTTAACAATATCAGCCTGGTGGCAGGATTTGGTTTTTAACTTTCATTCATTAGTATCTGAAAGTGATTGAGGAGAACTGTAACTCTAAATACAGGCTACTTCCATTATGTAGCAAACGAGTTTACACCAGAACAACCTTGAATCATTATAAGGAACATTCACTTGTCCAAAGCTTCCTGAATTATGTATTTTAGAAATATACAGAGAAGGCAGATGTGATCAAGCATGTAGCTCTGACTCTGCTTAGTCCATATAAGCCTCCCTTACATAAGTCCAGTATGTCCTTGAGGTATTTGTTTTCTATCTTCAATAGTAATAACTAAGCTAATACAATTTGCTAAGGCATCAGTGGAATCATGATTCTTCAATGGGAATCATGAGAAATGGGGCGAGCAAGGGGCCATGAAATCATATTTAATGGTTGACAGGAGCCTGATCTCTAAGTTGCTAATCTCAAGGCAGAAATCATATGTAATTGCAATCAACACCATTGATTTATCGCACATAGGTATACATAGTTAAGTATAAAATATAGGAAAATTTGGTTGAAAATACAATAAAAATAACATATAACTAGGAAATATGCATCCTATGTTTATCCAATATCATTAAAGTGTATGCACCTATTTAAATAATACAGAAAAATCACTTATTATTTCACCATAATGTATGCAAGTTATAAACACTTTAATGACATCTCTAGAAACAATGCTGATTTCAACTGGTTGCTTCAAAGACGTTTCTCTTAAATGAAGTTATTGTCTTATATTATGAACAGATTTCTAAATTCATTTCTTTTAAATATATTTTTCCCAAAACTTTTCCAAATACTTCTTTTGATTAAATTCTCAAACTTCACACATCTTAGGAGAAAAGTTTAAAGTAATTAAATAAAAGTGGAATGATTTCTGGTATTGCTTTATTTAGAATATAAGCTACTGAAAAAGAAACATAATATTCCCTATGGCTACTAACAGGCAATTAGTATTCCTTAACATTTGTAAAACTAAGTTCATAACCACTCTGCATGATAAAAAATGCATTTTAAGGCACATACTATTTTCTTATATGTTTTAGAAATCTATTATTATTTATGATACAAAACATATCAACTACTTTAATTTAGACTGAATCTGTAAAATGTTTTGAAACATAAAGATTGGAATTCACTTGTATGCACTAGAAGAAAACTAAGTCAAGTGATGATTTATTTAAGTGTGCTAAGAAAGACAAATATTAAGTCCCCCAATTAGTTCATTCTCATTACTTCATCACTTCTAATTTAAGTCTTTGCTTCTAATTAAAACAGAATTTTGGGAAGGGTAATTTTTTTTTTTTGGTCTTTTTGCCATTTCTTGGGCCACTCCCACAGCATATGGAGGTTCCCAGGCTAGGGGTCGAATTGGAGCTGTAGCCGCCGGCCTATGCCAGAGCCACAGCAATGCCAGATCAGAGCCAAGTCTGCAACTTACACCACAGCTCACAGCAATGCTGGATCCTTAACCCACTGAGACAAGGCCAGGGATTGAACCTGCAACCTCATGATTCCTAGTCGGATTTGTTAACCACTGAGCCATGATGGGAACTCCAGGGAAGGGTAATATTTTTAACCAGAGCATTTAACTCAATTTCCTAGCTAGTCCAAGCAGATGTGATAAAATATGTGAGTGAGGGTAAGTAGAAGAAACAGAAATCATATTAATCATTTTTGGAATAGCAGGAACAAGAACTAAAACAAAACACCTAATTTATTTCTAATTATTTGTTGAATTTTAAAATCTAGTTTCCAAACTATGAATATCATTGAATTATAGCAAACTCCAAACTCTTACAAAATGGAACAGTGCCTTTTTTTTTTTTTTTTTTTTTTTTGGTAAACTGGTAAAAAAAAGTTCTGAGAGCTTTGAAAGATTATTCTTTTGTTGGAATGAAAGGACTAGAAGAGGGAGGAGACCAAGTAACAAACCCATTCTGAGAAATTAGTTTCACATTAAAAAAATGTAGTGAGGCAAGTATAAAGTAAATGGGCCATGACCAAAATAGACTAATTAAAGTATAGGAGTCACTTCATGACACAGGATTCACTTATCTTTTCTGGAAGCAGCCTCCCTGACAGATTAACAGAACAACCTACTGAAGACTGAGCTAGGGTAGCACCCTTGAAATGTCACTATGCAGGGCTGGGCACTGCCATCAAGAATGCAAAATATGCACAGAGGAGTTCCTGTCGTGGCGCAGTGGTTAACGAATCCGACTAGGAACCATGAGGTTGCAGGTTCGGTCCCTGCCCTTGCTCAGTGGGTTAACGATCCGGTGTTGCCGGGAGCTGTGGTGTAGGTTGCAGACGCGGCTCGGATCCCGCGTTGCTGTGGCTCTGGCGTAGGCCGGTGGCTACAGCTCTGATTCGACCCCTAGCCTGGGAACCTCCATATGCCGCGGGAGCGGCCCAAGAAATAGCAACAACAACAACAACAACAACAAAAATATGCACAGAGCTGCCAACAGCCTATGCGTGGAGAGACTATTTAAGTAACAAAAGAAAAGATCCCATCCTTCACACAGTCATTGCTCCATTTGGGATTCTCATTTCAACATTAGGTTGTGCTGGTTTAGGAGTCCAGTTTCCTAGAAGTGAATACTTCTGACAAAAGACAGAGGACACTGCTTGGAAGTTTTAAGTACCATCTGGCTGCTTGGAGCTCCAATGATCAATAGGTAAATGCAGTTATCTTGTTAGCTGGGGCATTCATCCTGAATTGTAATATGGATCGAGGGTTTTCAATACAAAATGTTGCAAAGGTAATATGTCTGGAATCTAGGAGATTCCTGGGGCCATCACTTTGCAGGCCATGTTCAGTAATAACTGTCAATAACAATTACAGTAACCATAATCCACCAAGGCAAAACCACTCAGGCAATGCAAAGGAGCCAAGTTACTGGTTAAAAACAAGGGAATTCTATGATAGGTGGTAGAGAAACTAGATGAAAATTTTCAATTACAGACTCGGAACCAGCCTGCCTCAATAACTAAAAGCTCATGAAACTTTCTATTTGCTTTCCAGCATTCTCTGCTTTTTTCCCTTTCTCCTGTGTTGGAATTACATCACACAATAAAGAAAACATCAACACTAAGTTTTGCTTCAAGCTCTATCTTACAACGAACCCAAAGACATTCCCTTAGAACCAAGCAATAGCAACTGATTATAGGCAGTTTCATAAGCAAGCACAGAAAATGAGATCCTATTTAGTATAAATCCAGAAAGTAGCAGTCTGGGAAACAAAGATGTACATTTAACCCACTAATCGAATATCAAATATTTCATCAAATATTAAATACATTTAACTACATCAAATATTGTAGTCACGTACCTATAGTGTTGAACATCAGCATTCTTTACGTAATCAGTTTCTCATTTTAAACAGTTTTATTTCAATTCAAACATATTTGAAGACCAGATTTTTTTTTAAAGTTCAATTTCAAGCACAGAAGTTCTACAGAATAAAAAGCACATCTTCTAAGTAGCAAGCAAATCAAAGCATAATTAATACAAAAGAGACAATGGAGCCTTACAACAAATACTAAAGGAACTTCTCTAGGCAGAAAAGAAAACACAGCAACAGGAAACAAAAATTCCACAAATGACAAGGCTCACCAGTAAAGGTATATATACAGTAAAAATACAAAATCATCCATGCACAATTATACCGCCAAAATCAGACATCATGAGAAGAGGTGGGTACAAATGAAGGACAATGGAGATGAATTTACAATGAAGAGAACAACTGAAAACAATCTCATATAGACTTGTATCAAAACTTCAGAATAACTGCAAACCAAAAATCTACAATGGATACACAAACAAGGAATCTCTGGAGAAGGAATATGTCTCACAGTAAATAAGTGCATAATCCACCATGAAGGGGGTCATTTGACATCACTCTTGGAAAGCTGAGGTCTTCTTAGATCTGATTCTGATTTCCTCTCCATCAAAGAATTTATGATAATTATATTAAATAATGCAACTCTACAATTAAATAATACAGTTCTACAATTGTATCATTAATAACCATTTCTCTCCATGGTACAATGTAAGGTCTATGATGTCTTGTTTATCACATCACCTAGAATGGTGTAATGCCTATACTGAAGAATCAATAAGATGTAACAAATTGTGAGGACATATTTATATAGTTACACTGTTTTTTAATCAATTTATGCATTTTATATTTTACTTCTTTTCAGAGGGTGTATTATTTTTGTTATTCTTACCAGTTATTCTTTTTATTATGTTATATAAAGTATTTAATGGTATATAAGGCTTTCTTCTTTATAAATTTTAGTTGCATAATATACACAATTTTAATATAATGCTAATTTTTAAAGAAAAATTGAAATGTGATAATACTAAATAGTAAAGATGAAAGCCATACAAAATGGGATAAAGTGTAGAATAAATTTCCTATTTGTCTCAGCATATTTTCCATTCCACTTCTCCAGAGGGAGTCACTTAAGCTCTTTCTTAAGATCCATGATATAATAGTATGTGTGAATGTAATTGTGTTTATAAATATATGTATTTTATTCTGTAAAAACAAAACAAAAACAAAAACACAGTGCCTGCATTAAAGTGAAGATAATAAAATGGAAAAAAAAAAAGAGAGATAATGGAATCCCCTTTACAAAAGAAGCCACCTGGGATCAAAAGTGCCCTTTTAA
Source organism: Sus scrofa (assembly GCF_054392235.1). Lineage (NCBI taxonomy): Eukaryota > Metazoa > Chordata > Mammalia > Artiodactyla > Suidae > Sus > Sus scrofa. The sequence goes on from NC_139385.1 coordinate 21,616,313, forward strand.
CTGTTGCTAATGTTATAATAGAAATCATTATGCAACCTCCAAAGTTTTTTCTAAGGTTGAGAGACGTGACCTTGTATGTGTTGTATGTGTGTATGCTCTTCTTCCCTCAACTTTTTTTTTTTTTTTTTTGGTCTTTTGTCTTTTTTTGTTGTTGTTGTTGTTGCTATTTCTTGGGCCGCTCCTGCGGCATATGGAGGTTCCCAGGCTAGGGGTTGAATCGGAGCTGAAGCCACCGGCCTACGCCAGAGCCACAGCAACGCGGATCCCTACACCACAGCTCATGGCAACGCCGGATCGTTAACCCACTGAGCAAGGGCAGGGACCGAACCTGCAACCTCATGGTTCCTAGTCGGATTCGTTAACCACTTTGCCACGACCTGAACTCCTTCCCTCAACTTTTAAAAAGCTCATTTAAACTCTTTGTCCCAAAGTTCCCCAGAGATTATGTCCTGATTTAAGGGCTGATAAGAATTTTCAAGTCAAATCACCTTATTTTAACACTCTGCAAGCATCCACTGATGCCAAAAAAAATTTACAAGGTTTCAAGTACTTCTTAAATATTTAGTTTTAATACTTTTTATGACTGAGAAGTCAGGGAACAGGAGGGCAAAAGGATAAAAAGTGCATTATATAATTGTATGGATAATTTGAAATAGTATCTTCAATAAACCCCAAACTTTTATATGGATAAATCTGCCTACTCTTCCTACCTCTCCCACATACCGTATTTCACCAATTTCAATTTTTTTTTCTGATATACCCTATGTAACATTTTTCTTTTACCACTACCACTTGTAAATGCTACTCTGTCATTAAGACTTCCCACTTATTCTTTCAATCAGTACATATAAATTTAAAACCTGGTACATTAACACATTGTACTAAATGCTGGATATTCAGTGTTCCTGACATAGTAGTTTACAACCTAGGAAGAACATAAGCACATATGAAACTTGTCCTTATATCATGCTTTTGTCTTTATCTTATCTGTTTTGTTCACCACTATATTCTCAATAACTAATATACTGCCTGGAACACAACACATGCTAAAAATATCAGATTCATGAATATATAAATTAGGCATCTGCTCTTATATTTTTTCCAAATGAATAGTAGTATTTAATAAGCTTTTAAAAATGAAAGTCCAAATTTACTCACTTTACTTCCAACTTTATTATAGGTTACATATTATACTGAAATAGAGTTTTAACTGAAGAACAACCCCCCTTGGCTAAGAAGGCAGCTGCAGGCCTTTCCAGCTATGCTCTTCACTATACCACCCTTCTTGTAATAATGTAACAACTGTGTGCTCTCTGTCCAAGCCAGCAGCCCTGCTAATCAGGTACCCAGCATTGCTTATCAGTTCTGCTTCTGTAACCTTGCTTGCTCAGTTTCTTAGGGAGGAACACTGTCTGCTTGGGGATGGGGGAGTTCCGGGATGCTTACATGGGAAAATCAAGACCTTGTAGTGTATAAAAGTTACTGAGAACAAAGACCTGGTGCTCAGACTCTGGAGGTGACTCCTCTGAGCCCGCACCGGTGCTGAATAAACCTTGCTTTTTTGTATCTCTGAGTGCTGTTTGTCTCCTTCCGTTGCCACAGTTTTTGCGGTTTTCGCAACAATACATTAGTCCATTTATGCAACTGCTATTCCGTATCTTTAAATTCTTTTAGGTTTCCATAAAATAAAATATTTTTATTTTTTTAAACTATTCTTTTCTCACCTAAGTTTCTCCCTTTTGTTATGCAAAATTTAAATAATTTGTTTCTGGCTATTGTCTGGTATATATTTTTTGAAGGATACTTTTAAAATCAAACTTAACTAGTTCCAATTTTGTTTTTTTTCTAGGGCCACACCTGCTGCATATGGAGGGTCCCAGGCTAGGGGTTGGAGCTGGGGGCCTACACTACTGCCACAGCAACCTGGGATTGAGCTGCATCTGTGACCTACACCACAGCTCAGGGCAATGCAGGATCCTTGAGGCTAGGGATCAAACCCACATCCTCCTGGATACTAGTCAGGTTCATTACTGCTGAGCCACAATGGGAACTCACAAAATAAATTTGAAAAGAGGCCATGTACGCTTATAATAAAGAAGTAGCTTTTTCCCCCCCACTGTTTGGAGATTTTTCACATGCATATTTTAAGGTTTCCGTCTTCTGTTTTTCTAAATAGACATACAATTGTTTTTTAGTACCTGAGTATTCCCATTTTGTTTGTTTAACATACCCCACTAGTAGTGTTTTATGTGAAGGTCTCTGTTTTCCATGTCTTTGACTGTATGTCAGTTGCACATGGAGGTGTCTAATGGTTATAGCTGTGATGCAAACTGCACCATTTTTATTCATATAGGGATCATTCATTAGTTTGTAGATCTAACAAAATTTTGTACTATTATCACTTGTCCTTATCCCTTCTATTTGCATTGACTTGGATGGTATGAAAGTTTTTATTTTTATTTTTACATTTTCTAACTTAAAATTTTTTAAACAGATGTATCTTTTACAGATGGGTTATGTTCAGAGTAAAATTGAGAGAAAAGTACAGAGATTTCCCTTATATCTCCTGCCCCCACACATGTAGAGCCTAACCCAAAATGCTACATTTGTTACAACAGATGGACCTACACCCTACACATGGTAATCACCCAGAGTCCATAGCTCACAGGATTCATTTTAGTGTTGTAGATCCTGAGGGTTTTGGCAAACACATAATGAAATGTATCCACTATTATAGCATAAAACAGAGTAGTTTCACTGTTCTAAAACTCTGTTTTTTGTATTTTTTGACAATTTTTAAAAATAACTTTGCTATGACTTTAAGGTTTTAAAGCAATCTGAGGACCAGTCTTTATGAGTTCATGAGTTCATCTTATGTAAATAATTTTATAGAAACTGTTCTCATTTTGTTTAACAATTATTTGTTATGCTTCTTTCTAGTTTCATTTTTCCCCATCAGCTTGGTGTATTTTTCTTCCCCTTTCCCTTCTTATCCTCACTACACAGTGCAAGTAATATGGACTGTATATGCTATTATTACCTTTAGAATTTTTAGTCTTTAGCTTATAAGCTATGTATTTTAATTAATTAAACTCATAAATAAGTCAATATGTGCTGACTCTTTCAATGACTTTCCCAGTATGAGGAAACTGTCAAAGTTCTAGGAAAACAAAAATTAAAAACTAAAGTATATCTGCAATCAAACTCTTCTGAGGTTTAAGTTTCTAGTGTTGGTAATCTGACAGATTTCAATTTATTTTTTTAACCTAGATAAACTCATTATTTAACTAATATGTGGTAAAAATAAATTAATTCCACATGAACCTTAAATGGGTGTATCTGATGCATTTATCCTTAAAATCATGCCTTTTTTTTTTTTCTGTTATTTCTTGGGCCGCTCCAGCGGCATATGGAGGTTCCCAGGGTAGGGGTCCAAATGGAGCTGTAGTCTCCGGCCTATGCCAGAGCCACAGCAACGCGAGATCCGAGCTGCGTCTGCAACCTACACCACAGATCACGGCAATGCCGGATCGTTAACCCACTGAGCAAGGCCAGGGATCGAATCCGCAACCTCATGGTTCCTAGTCGGATTCGTTAACCACTGCGCCACGACGGGAACTCCAAAATCATGTCTTTAAATTATGATTAAAATAGATCAAAATAATGTTCATATATATTTAGATTGTGTGTATAAATGTGTAGGTATTCATAATCTAAATATATATATGAATGTACAGGCCATTTGGGGGTAAGCAACTGATTGTGCCAATGTCAACATCTTTCTTAGGCAAGTACACTACATTGGCCCAGGAAATGATAGAGAAAATTTTAGGTAAAAACATGAACAAAGTTGTTTCTTTATAATTTTTTTTTTTGGCTTTTTGCTATTTATTGGGCCGCTTCCGCGGCATATGGAGGTTCCCAGGCTAAGGGTCCAATCGGAGCTGTAGCCATTGGCCTACGCTAGAGCCACAGCAACTCGGGACCCGAGCCGCGTCTGCAACCTACACCACAGCTCATGGCAACGCCGGATCGTTAACCCACTGAGCAAGGGCAGGGACCGAACCCGCAACCTCATGGTTCCTAGTCGGATTCGTTAACCACTGTGCCACGATGGGAACTCCTCTTTATAATTTTCAAATACGCAAGGCAGCTTTGCTTTTGATCATATGGTTTCATTTGCTGTCTAATCAATTTCCTGGTATGGACTGAAGAAATTCCAGTTCTGCAAATTTCATATTTTTTCCCCTGGTCTCATGTTCAACAGGTTGCCTGCGATTAAAAGCTAAAAAAGCATTAAAAGAAGCCCATGTTTTTACACACTGTAGCTTAAAATAACAAGCAAAATGCTTTTTGTAAGGAAACAAATCAATTATCTAAGGAAGAGAAAGTGAAAGAGCATACCCTACAGAACTTTTAAGTATGCCTAAATAATCTTCAGAAATAAATATTTTTGAAGTTGTATTTTTACCTTTTGCCCCAGGAAGAAAACCTAGGTAAAACACATTCATACATTTCTCTAAACTATCAAGGAAAGTTTCCTGAATAAGTAAAGTAAGGTTCAATAGAAAACTACTCATTATAATAACATTCTCTATTTTTCTCTAAATCTGAACCAATTCCATGAACATGCTTACCTTTTTCCCAATTTATACTTTCCTCACTCCATGCAAAATATACACACTGTCAAAGAGTCTTTTCAAAATCTGCTTTTAATCTCATATTCTTTCTAAAATATCAAGTATATTGGAATAAACAGTGGTTGTCATTTTAAAAATCAGTATTTCACTACTGCTATGTTCATATTAAATCCAATCTTATAGCACTACACAGTCTAAATCAAAACTGCAATGTAATTTATTTTAAATGAGTATTTAAGTTCAAGTTATATTTCCAAATAGAAAATCCTTTTTTTTTTTTTTTTGTCTTTTGTCTTTTCAGGGCTGCACCCATGGCACATGGAGGTTCCCAGGCTAGGGGGTCCAATCAGAGCTACGGCTGCTAGCCTATGCCAGGGCCACAGCAATGCCAGATCCAAGCCACATCTGTGACCTACACCACAGCTCACAGCAATGACAGATCCTTAACCCACTGAGCAAGACCATGGATCAAATCCACAACCGCATGGTTCCTAGTCAGATTTGGAAACCCATTTCAAAATGAATGTGGTTTCTAGCTCAACGGGAGTTAATCACATATTAAGTTAATTGTGACAAACAATGTAAACAAAATCTAAAAACAGATTATTCTATGATAGGTGTGTATGATCTAAACCACATATTTGTGGCATGTTGAATGCACACTGGAGAAGCAGGCATTTTCCAAGTATACTCCCCTGTACCAGCTCTCACAAAAAGAAGGTGCCCCCAATGCCATATCTATGCCACCACATTTGGAAAATAAGACCTTAGATTTTTTTGGCTTTTTTTTTTTTTTTTAATAAGCTACTACCACATATCTTCTGGAAATGTGTGGATTTGTTCTAGGGGCAGCTCTCCTCTTTCTGAAGTGTGTGTTCTTATGCAGCGTCTCTTAACTAGATACAAAGCCATTGTTTTAAACACAGGAAACCATGATTAATGCTTCAAGCATCATGATGGTCTCATAATAATATATAGAATCCCCCCATGCCTATAAACCAATTCTCCCCTCCCTCCTCAGATCTTTAAACTCCCCAGAGCAAGGACATTTCCTACCCCCACAGAAAATAGTTTCCTCCTTTTTACAAGCAATAGGGCAAGAAACTGGTCAGCCACTGCCACCACCCACTTAGCTCAGTGCTGGGTTAGCAGGCGCCATCCTTACCTGGCCGCTCCACCCCACATGCTCTCTCACACCAGTCATCAATACATCCCAGTTGCTCCGGAGGTCTCTGGGTCGACCTTCTGCTGACTGCCTCCCCCGGTAATCAGGAAGCCAGTGTCCTAGGACCAGTGCGCCCAAGCCCCAGGGCCGTGCTTCTGTTCATCGCGGTCTTCCTGGAAGATCTGTGGTGGACCTGGTGATGTGCAGCGTGGGGATCCAGGATGGCACAGGCTTACCCGGCTGTGTGGTCTCTGTACTCCGAGCACACCCACAGTGTCTAGCGGAGGGGCGCAGCACATACTGCCTCCAAGCAGGGGCAGCTGCCCCTACCCCAGCGCCCACCCTCCTGCTCCACACTGCTGCCCTCATGGCCGCCGGCCCCCTGCACGCTCTAGCCTTTCACTGCTGTCCTTTTCCCTCTGTACCCCCTTCACTTGTCCCTCTTCTTCCTCCCGTCTTCTCCCTTATCTTGTATTCTCTTTTCCCCAAAGCAGACAGGAGGGGTGGAGAGTGCTTCCCTCCTCAAGAACTCTTCCTCTGCCGGGTAATGGCCGCCCGTAATGGCCGCCCGTAATGGCCGCCCGTAATGGCCGCCCGTAATGGCCGCCGTGGCTACCACAGGCCACTCCTCCTCGCTGAGCTTGAGCGCTGCTCTCAGCCTACGTGCTGTCTCGGGAGATCCCGCCTGCCAGCTTCTACGCATGTGCAGTCCCAACCCCTGCAGGGCAGAATGGGCGTTTCCCTCCCTCCCCTGAAGGCAAGACTCACCCAGCCAGCCCTTTCAGGTGTGCCCAGATTGTGCCCCAGGTCCTTCAAGCACACATTTTCTTCGCCAGTAGTTAGTTTCATCCTGTTTTCTCCTAAATTAGTTTGCATGAACTGCTTGAAAGGAGTGCAAAGAAGTAGAGTCTTGAGCACAACTTACTGATGAAAGAACATCAGTTCAGTTGATTCCGTGTAAAACTTGTAGCAGTCTGATGCCTTTATTTTTTGATTTTAGTGAAGAGTGTGTTCATACACAGCAACATACTAATTAACAGAGGAGGTCTGGGTGTTCCTTCTTTCAAAGTTTACACATTAGGAGTAAATGAAACAAATGTGCGAAAAAGGCGCACATGCGCGCCTATGCACACACACGTGTGCCTGTGCGCGCACACACGCACGCACAGAAAGAAACAAGCAAACAGCAGTTTCTGTTTTGTTTTTTTAATCAGAAAAAAAGGATCTTGCTAGCTAGGCTAGCTTTTAAATTTCAAATATAACTGAAGACAAACCAAATGCTAAAATGGGAGAAAGGAAAGAAATGGGGGAAAAGGTAGGAAGAAGGCGGAGGGAAAATAAATTTACTACATTTTAACTAGATACAAACCAGTGGAAAGATAACAAAGTTGCAAAGATGCCAAGGCTGCCTCACAGCAGGCTAAAAGCATTTTAAATAGTATGTAAGGAAAGATTGTAGGCGAACCCCACAGGAAGGACAGAGACAATCAGTAGTGGTAAGTAGGGGTCAAAGTTAGAGCACGGTATGAAATGAAACTTTTAACAATATTAAAAGAGGCAAAATGATTGTGTTCATTTTATTTGGAGCAAGACAATAAACTGCAAAGAGCAAACAAAACCTCTTTGGGAAAATAAGTAAGGCTAAGAAAAATAGAAATACACAAATTCCTTTCTGAGTCTATATGTTTCTTTTTAAGTGGAACAATTTTGAGAAGGGACTAAATGTTGATTACAGAGAATTAAGAGCATAGTAGGAAAAAGACAGTGAGAAAACATGTGGCTATTTAAATTAGTACATGCAGCGAAGCTCAGGTGAATTAAGTGCAGAACACTGACGATCATCTTAGTATATGAGCCGGCTTGTTTGGGTAACTCAGAGAGAGAGTTCCCTACTCTTCAAAGCAAACTTTCAAAGAAATAGTTTATCCCCAGTTAATAAAGGAGGACAGTAATAAATAAAAGAAAGTTAAAGGACTAAGTAAATTGCCCATTACATAGCTAGTAAGAGGATTATGAATTCAAATGTAACATATCTTTCCCATTACATAAAATTGCTATTTGCCTGTGGGAACAGGAGTGGCATGGATAATCTTTGGTAAATCCATGAACAACAAACAGACTAGGAAAGGGGGCATATAGATATTTTTTAAAAATAGATTCTATTATCTATATGGTGATTAAGTTTGAAATCATTTCCATTTCATTCTAGAGAAGAGAGTGAAATGAATTATTTGGCTGTAGTCAGAAAAGAATAGGGAACAAGTACAATGGAGTTAAAAGGTCTTACCAGGCTACCTTTATTTCTCTTTGTAAGTAGCCTTTAAACATATATAAGGCATTTTCCAATTCCAGCCAAACTTCCCTTTATCCATATGAACAAGATAAATGTAAACTGGTATTAGTATCGAACAAACTAAAAACTAACAGGCCAGAGTTGCCCCCAAATGTCCTAATTAGTAGGTTTTTCTTAGATTAAGTTATTTGATTCTGAGTTTACTGCCCTACTAGTCACAAGATTTATCAAATTATATTGAAGAGAAAATATAAAAGAGATACTGATTAGATCTGAGAAGGAACCAAATGAGGGACAGTACTAAGGTACAAGATGCCAAAATAAGAACCCAAAGAGTAACATGACTTTGGATGTGGACCTAAAGCAAAAGATGTAAACTGGAACTAAAATGTGTTCTGAAATCCTACATTTTAGCGTTTTTTACAAGGTTAAGCCTAGGATTTATTCATTTATTCTTAGGCAAGACTACTTTAGGTATGGACAAGACAGTACCTAATCACACACTTCTCTTTCTACCATGAAATAATTACAAAACCTGGACAAAATATGTAGAACTACACATTTATCAACAGCCACAGAAGGCTGCAATGTTTGGGTCAGAGGAGGCATGTGAGGAGCCCACTCAAAGGGCTATTTTCCCAGGGGCCATATCTTCAAGCAGAAGTACTGGGAATTTGAGACCAAGCAGTGAGTGTCACCAAGCAGAGGACACCAAGTGCAAGAGCCTGGAACTGCAAAGGTAACAGATTTGGGAAGGAGCAAGGGGACTCAGTTGGCAGAGTTAGGGGCCAACTGAGGAAACACCAGAAGACTCTGGAAATTCTGGGGAGATCTCTCGCTGAATTATTGTGCTGCATGGATCCAGGAGCATGATTCTGGACCCTGATAAGAGTCTAGTGTCTGAGAAACAGTAATTGGATTACAGATCCTAAAAATCTCAAAGTTATGGTAAGATCGGCCAGCAACGCAGTCCAGGCAGCGCGGTGCCACACTGCCCTCTAGTGGCAACAGGCTGGCGCTCCCAGGTGGCCGAGCCTGCGCAGGCCCCGGGGAGGCAGCCAGAGCCACGCCCCCCACCGCAGGGGGAGGAGGGCGCTTGGGAGCAGCCCCTGGCTCTGCAGGGGATATGCTTGGCCGAGCAGGAGGCTCAGAGGGCGCACCGCCAGGCTGCAGGCCTGGGATCCCGGGGAAAGCACTATCCTGACAGCGGGCACTGTCAGCATCTCGCAGGGAGCTGGGCGCTCCCTGCCTGGGGCTCCTCTAGGCTTCCAGCAGGCTGGACTCTTGCGCTGCATTGCAAGAATGGTGGATGCAGCATCTTGGCCTCCGGATCCCTGGCGGGGGAGGGAGCCTACCACCACTGCCCATTTGCCTGGCGAGCCAAGGGGCCCCAGAGGCTTGGCGCTTCTGCCTGCCAACAGGCACGCAATACCCCGGTTTAGCGACTCCAAGCCCCTGCCTTGGCGGGGCTCTGAGAAGGGAGCTGTGCCAGCAGAGGGTAGGCACACTGCCCAGCCTGCCTGGTGCCTTGTTTCCATCTCTCCAGCGCTTCTTGTTTGTAGACTTTTTGATGATGGCCACTCTGGCTGGTGTAAGGTGGTACCTCAGAGTGATTTTGATTTGCATTTCTCTAAGAATGAGTGATGCTGAACATCTTTCCATTGGTTTGTCACTTCATTCCAAAACTGCCTGCATTAATCATGTAGAATTCTGAAGCAGGATTAGTACAAGTGCTGAGGAATCTGAAAATTTTACCTTCAGGGTTTAATGAAATCAGAAGAGATTTTGATGCCTGCTGGTTTTATCTGGCTACCACTTCTGCAATAACCAAGATTTATTCAGGCCTGAAATGAAGAGACTCTAAGGTATTCAGCATCCATTATTTCATTATCAAGAATGAGTCATAATATCGATAATCTTGCAGTTCGCCTGCCCTTTTCTCTGTCCAGGGTGTCCTCAGAGAGGAGATACAAACTTATTTCTAATAGTATCCTACAACCTATAATACAAGGTTTGGATTTATATGTCAAAGATGAAAACTCACTGATAGATTTTAAATGGACCAGATATGTATATTAGGAGGACAGATGGTGACAGTGAAGGCAGAAGCACATGGATGTAACAAGAAAAGGGTGGCTGGGGCTCAAACTAAGGGAGTTGAAAATGGAAATGAAGAGGGAATGCTGAAGTGAAAGAATATTTAAAAGAAGGCATCCACACAGTGAAGTTTTTGATTCACTGCAATGGCTGAATTGTTACACAGAAAGAACATATTCTTGTCACTGTATCCACAACTTCATGTAATCCCTATGCAAAGTGCTCATTGCTAATTGAAGAAAAGATTTAACATAATCTTAGAAGAAGTTGGGCATTTCCCTCATTTAGAACATGATCATGTGATTTCACTACTTGCTTGATCTTATGCAACCTACCTACAATTCATCATAATATACTGCCAAGGTTACTCAGTATGGTATCTTCAATTTGTAATTAACAACATGAAAAAGAACACTGTGTGTTGTGTAATTTATACAAAGAAAATTAACAAAAGGACAGTATATTTAAAATACAATAGAACCTGTGACCATATATTAATTACATGAAAATGAATTCTTTACATTACAACATAAATACCTTTTACACTATCTAAATCTTATTTAGAAAACAATGACTCTGTGACAAAGCTATTCTGCCTCACTGCCCTTCATGAAGAAAATGTATTATTTGAATTTTAATAGAAGACACTTCTTTTAAACTTTATTCAGTTGGAATAAATCTTTAGGATTAATTTAACTTAACTGTTCTCCTATCATTCATAAACTACTTATGTTGAACTCATATAGTTTATGATGTCAGCAGAAACTAAATTATAACCCTTGTGTTCAGTAGGGAATCATTTTTAAAAAATAATCTGACATCAGAAAATAAAAATCTTTTTCTAATATATGATAATTGTAGTTCATTATGAAAATGGGACAAATTGCTTACACTCTCATTTTAGAAAAAAATAACAGTGTGTGTGAGCTCAACTGATTTAACAAAATAATAAATTTGGAAGGGGAAATTACTATAAACTGGCCATAAAATCTCTGGTAAAATCATAATCAACTCAAAATAGTTTATAAATATACAGTTTGACCTGTTTACTATTGTTAGAAACATGCCAAAACTTAACATACCAACATATTATTTATTATTATTTATTTGAAAAGTCATAGAGGTTTTGTCTTGTTTGTAGACATAATATTTCAAATCTTAATTGATGAGCCTAAAATTGAGCAAATTTAACTCAAACACTCACTTTTTCATTTTAAATTCAGTATTTGCACATTTCCTTCATCTCCAAGGAACAATCAACAAGTTGCCATTAAACTTGAATGAATTTACGGCCTGCTTTTGCAAATAGCCGAAGACTTTTACAGTCATATGCACTTTTGTCAGCAGGGCTATGATTTGTACTTAACTATCTCTTGGTGGCAATATATAGAACTTGATGAACAGGTAGATATGAATAACAACATCATAGATCAACACATTTTGCTGTCCAAAAAATTGCATTTCTCTTTGTGTAATATATGTTTTGATTAGAAACTAATGCCTCATATTTCTCCCAATTTTTGTTGTTGTTGTTGTTGTTATAAGGGCCTCCAATAGTATCTGATCTCAATTCATCCACAGGTTCTGAAACACACACTGCCAGTCTCACTCTTGGACAGCAATCCAGTGTTGTCTTTTGAGATCTTGGTCTTACCCACCCAACAACAGAGAGCATTGTTGGCAAATTTACCAACTATCTTGGCCATATCATTTAAAAACCAAGCTTAAGAAGTCCTGGGGAGGAGTTCCCGTCGTGGTGCAGTGGTTAACGAATCCGACTAGGAACCATGAGGTCGCGGGTTTGGTCCCTGCCCTCGCTCAGTGCGTTAACGATCTGGCATTGCCGTGAGCTGTGGTGTAGGTTGCAGACGCGGCTCGGATCACGTGTTGCTGTGGCTCTGGCGTAGGCCGGTGGCTACAGCTCCAATTCAACCCCTAGCCTGGGAACCTCCTATGCCGCAGATAGCAACAACAACAACAAAAAAGACAAAAGACAAAAAAAAAAAAAAAAGTCCTGGGGAAATTCCTTGCCTCTTTATCACAGCCTCATCCTCATGACTCTTCACAGCCAGGAATGGACTCTAAGATTTGGAAATTCTTTTTGGAGCCAATAGAAGGAAAAACCAGGAATATTCTTCTCTAAGTTCTGTCTTAAGAGGTCAGAACTATTCACCCCCTTTCACCTTTTAAAAATTATAATTCAATGTAATTACATTAAAATAAAAATGAGTTCCCACTGTGGTGCAACAGGATTGGTGGCTTCTATGGAGCACTGGGACACAGGTTCAATACCCAGTCTAGCATAGGGGGTTAAGAGTTCAGCATTGCTGCAGCTTGTGGCATAGGTCACAACGGCTGCTCCAATCTGATCCCTGGCCATATGCCACCAACTGGCCAAAAAAGAAAAAAAAAAAAAATGAATGAATGAATGAATGAATGTATTCCTTCCACTTCCCACCCTTTGCCTCTGACAACCATCAATCTGTTCTCTATATCTATGAGCTTGTTTTGTTCTGTTTTGTTTAATATATAGTCACCTTTAAGAGAAATCAAACTGTATTTGGCTTACTCTATTTGGCTTATTCCCCTTAGCATAATGTTTTCAAGTTCCATCCTTGTTATCCCAAATAACAAGATTTCAAATATATATGAATTATACATATGTATTTATATCTATATAGATATATATCCCACAATTTCTTTATCTTTTTATCACCCATTAATAAAAACTTAAGTTGTTTCTGTATTTTGGCAGTCATAAATACTGGTGTGATGAACATAGGTGTGTATATCTATTTTTAGATTAGTGTTTTTTGCTGGGTTTTTTGTTTTCCAGATCAATGCCCAAAAACTGATTTGCTAGATCCCAGGTAGTTCTATGTATATATCAAATGATTACATCAAAAAGAGTAAAATAACTGTGAATAACTTTAACCAAGGTTGTAAAAGACCTGTATCCTGAAAATAGTACATTAATAAAATAAATTGAAAATGAAACAAATAAATGAAAAGATACTCTATGCTTATGAAATGGAAGAATGAATATTGCTAAAATGTCTATATTACACAAAGTAATATAGAGATTCAATTCAATCTCTATCAAAATTAATGGCTTTTGTCACATGAATAGAACAAACCATCCTAAAATATGTATGGAAACAATCAATGGACACACTTGGGTTGCTTCAACATTTTGGCTATTGTGAATAATGCTGCCATGAATATGGGTGCACAGATAACCCTTCAAGACTCTATTTACAATAATTTTGAGTACATTACCAGAAGTGTAATTGCTATACCATACAGTAATTCCATTTTTAATTATTTTAGAAGTCACCATGATGTTTGCCAAAGTGGCTCTATAATTTCGCATTCCCACCAACAGTGCACATTCTCAAAAACACTCATTATTTCTGCTTTATAAAAACAGGAGCCATTCTATGGTATCTATCCTAAACAGTCGTTCCTTCATGAAGTATTTATCATGTCCTTCCTCAAAAACATTCTAAGTCAGTGGCGTCCAGAATAAAATTCAGATTCCTTAGAAAGACACACTAGGCTTTCTATGATCTAGTGCCTACATACCTTCTCTGCCCTTATCCACTATTTTCCTTCATGCCAGTCCCAAGGGTACTAATTGCATTCCTCAAATATGCCACCCACTTCCACCTAGGCAGTTCTTTCAACCTAGATGATCCCCCTTTCCACCATCTCTGCCCAGCTAAAACTTTCACTTTCATGGGTCAGGTACTGTTTCTTGGGCTTTTTACATTAAATGAGTTCTTACTGCTATGCATCTTTATCTCACTAGATGGTAAGCTCCTAATAGGAACTTTCTCATTCATTTCCATATCATTTGTTTAAGAAATGTATTTTGAATTATGTGCCATTCTAGGTGCTGGGATACAAAAATAAATCAGACAAATTTACAAGCCTTCAAAGGCTCACAATTTAGTGGAGGGAAACAACAGCCTCCCTCTCTGTAGTTCAAATGCAAGACAGAAGGTAACACTGTCACAAAGAGGTAGAAAAAATTGTTCTATGGAGTCCCCATTGTGGCATAGTGGAAATGACTCTAACCAGTATCCATGAGGATGTGGGTTTGATCTGTGGCCTCACTCAGTGGGTTGGGGATCTGGTGTTGCTGTGACGTGTGGTGTAGGTTGCAGATGAGGCTCAGATCCCATGTTGCTGTGGCTGTGGTGCAGGTCAGCAGCTGTAGCTCCAATTCAACCCCTAGCCTGGTAGCTTCCATATGGTGTGGGTGCAGCCCTAAAAAGAAAAAAAAAGAAAAGATTGCTCTAGCAGTCAGAGGAGAGAGAGGTCCTTTGGCCAAGGATACCTGGTGAGTACTCTTCTTGGAAGAGGTAGCATCTGAGCTCAGCCTAGACAAAGACTTAAACTGATGAAGATCGGATATAGAGGAAAGTGACCAATAAATGCCTGGAGGCAGGAAATTCAAGGTGCGCCTGATGAATCTTCACATTTAAATGCCAAGCAATGAAATACCAGAGTTTGGTTTTTTGGTATCTGGTAGTCAGTGGAAGTCACTGCAGTTTGGGGGAACAGGAGAGATAGGGTGAAGTAAGGTGGTTGAGAGGTGATGGATGAGGGTCCTGACTGGGGACCATTGTTGCAAATACACAACAGGAAGTTCAGAACATACACACCTCCAGCCACATCTGCACAGAATATACCCTTCTCTGACACACCCTACATGTCCCCTTGGCCCCTCTGAACACTCACTGCCAGCCTTTTTTTTTTTTTTTTTTTTTGGCCTTTCCCATGTTTGCAAAGTTGATGGCTTTCCTGAGTTTTGGGGCCCTCATTCATCTCAGTCTTTGACAGGCCAGGGCCTGCTGTGTATGTGTGAAAGCAGAGGTCCTCTCTCTGGGAAGAGAGTGGTTGCCCCTGGGAGACAGCTTCATGTCATCTCTCAACCCCTTCCATCACTCACATGATGGGAGTGGAAGCTAAAGACTGCACCCCAACTCCTCAAGTTCTCTTGAGTGCCATCTCTTCCGGTACCCTGATGCCTCCCCACTGTAACTCCTTTTCCCCTTCTCCAAACAGGCTCACCCTCAGGCACTAGATGCTGCCTTGGTTTCCATTTTTTGCTTGGACTGCATTCCCTCCAGAGTTCATTTCTCACATGCCCCCAAAAGTATCCCCCTCAGAAACTCTAGACTCCCTTTTCTATATACTGAATGTTTGTGTCCCCCCCCATTCATACATTGAAACATAATTCCCAATGTAATAGTCTTAGATGTAGGGCTTTAAGCAGGTGATTAGCCATGAAGATGGAGACTTCATGAATGCTGTTAGCGCTATTTATAAGAGACCCTAGAGGATGTCCCCGTGGTGGCTCAGAGATAACAAACCCAACCAGTATCCATGAGGACCCATGTTTGACCCCTGGTCTCATTCAGTGGGTTAAGGATATGGCATCGTCATGAGCTGTGGTGTTGGATGCAGATGCAGCTTGGATCCAGAGTTGCTGCGGCTGTGGCACAGGCCAGAAGCTGAAGCTCTGATTTGATGCCTAGTCTGGGAACATCCATATGCCATGGCTACGGTCTTAAAAAGACACAAAAATAAAAAAATAGAAGAGACCCTAGAGAGACTCCCTTGCCTCTTCTGCCAAAAAAAAAAAGAAAAGAAAAGAAAAAAAAGAAAAACAGTAGCCATTCTAAAAAGTATGAAATAGTATATCATTGCGGTTTTGATATGAATTTCCCTAATGATTACTGATTGTTGAATATATTTTCATGTGCTTATAGGCATTTGATTATCCTCTTTGGAGAATTGTCTGTCTTTTGTCCATCCTTGAATTGGGTTGTTTGTATTTTTGTTGTTGGATTTTAGGTGTTCTCTGTACATTTTGTATTCTAATCATTTATCAGATAGATGAATTGCAAATATTTTCTGCCATTCTGTGTGTTCGCTTTTTACTCTGTTGATGGTGTCATTTGATGCAATTATTAAGAATAATTTTTATGAATTCTATTTTTTGAATTTGTTGCCTAAAGCTTTTTGATATCTATTCAAGAATCACTGCCAAAAAAAAAGAAAAAAGAAATCACTACCAAATCCAATGCTGTTTTCATTCTTCCTTTTACAGATTTAGCTTTTACATTAAGATTCTCAAGGAGTTCCCGTCGTGGCGCAGTGGTTAACGAATCCGACTAGGAACCATGAGGTTGCGGGTTCGGTCCCTGCCCTTGCTCAGTGGGTTAACGATCCGGCATTGCCGTGAGCTGTGGTGGAGATTGCAGACGCGGCTCGGATCCCGCGTTGCTGTGGCTCTGGCGTAGGCCGGTGGCTACAGCTCCGATTCGACCCCTAGCCTGGGAACCTCCCATATGCCGTGGGAGCGGCCCAAGAAATAGCAACAACAACAACAACAACAACAAAAAAGACAAAAGACAAAAAAAAAAAAAAAGATTTTCAATTATGTTTGAATATTTTTATACATGGCATTAAGTAAAAATCCAACTATATTCCTTGCCATGTGAATATCCAACTTTTCTAGCACTATTTAAAAACTGTCCTCTCCCCATTGAATAGTCTGGCATCCTTGTCAAAAATTATTTGAATAGGAGTTCCCCTTGTGGCTCAGTGGTAATGAAATTGACTAGTATCCATGAGGATGTGGTTCAATCCCTGGTCTGAACACCCATGGAATATGGAAGTTCCCAGGGCAGGGATGGAATCTGAGCCACAGCTATGACCTATGCCACAGATGCAGAAATGCCCGATACTTAACCCTTAACCCTCTGTACCACAGCAGGAACTCCCAAGGTCTTACTTGCTTTTTACAATGTGATCCACAGGGGAAGTTCAATTGCTTTTTAATATAAGCATTTATGGCTATAAATTTCCCCTTTAGTACTGTTTTTTCTGTGTCTCATGAGTTTTGCTCTACAGATATACCTCATTTTACTATGCTTTGCTTTACTGCATTTCATAGATGTTGCATTTTTTACAAATTGAAGGCTTTTGGCAACTATGTGTTGAGCAAGTTTAATGGCATCATTTTTCCAACAGCATTCTCACTGTATGTCTCTGTGTTACATTTTGATAATTCTCACAATATTTCAAACTTTTTCCTTAGTATTATATTTGTCATGGTCATCTGTGATGGCGATCTTTAGTGTTACTATGACTTGCTGAAGGCTCAGATTATGGTTAGCACTTTTTCAGTAATGTATTTTTAATTAAAGTATATAGGGAGTTCCTGTCATAGCTCCAAGGAAATGAGTCTGACTAGTATCCATGAGGATGGGGGTTTAATCCCTGGCCTCACTCAGTGGGTTAAGGACCCAGCATTGCTACAGATTTGTAGGTCATAGCTGGAGCTCAGATTTGAGCCCTGGCCTGGGAACTTCCATATGCTGCAGGTGTGGTCAAAAAAAATTCTAATGGAAGAAGCAATTCAGCCAATTACACTTTGGAAGTGTAATTACTTCTACTGGGACACTTGTAGGATATTCTCACCACATGAAACATCCCCAGTGTCATAAGGGAAGGAAAGACTTTGGTGATCACTCAAATCTCATGCAACATTAGTAAATCCCAGGTCATCAAGATCACAGCCACAGATCTGATAATTCTGAATAATTATTTAAGAAATCACACAGCTATTACAGCACCACTTAACATATACCTCCCTATGATTAACACACTCCACAACATAAATATATATCTCTATTAATAAAAAGCAGTAAAATGACAATTTGAGAAAATTAAATGGGCCACCCTTTTATCACTACTAACTGCAATATGGACATTACTTCCTTTAAAATCAACTTTATCAGTACTGGTCTAGAAATTTTGATTAGCATATTTCAAAAGCCTTCAAAGCCCTAAACAAATATAACTGACTCAATTCCTGGAAAATAAGGATTGCAAGGCTTTATTTCGCATCAATTAAATGCAAATCAATTTTATTAAGCTAAATCCTTAGTAGGTGGGTTTCCATCCCACAAGATTTTAGTTAACAGTCAATAACCCTCATCAGCTGGTTTCTAGAGGAGAGAGACAGGCCACTCTGAATTTGCAATTCGGTGTCATTCATCACCAACTGGGCAGGGCAAAAAGAAGGCATGGCTGGTAAACTACCTCATGTGGGATCTTAACCTTGACCTAACCATTTCTCCTACATTTAGCAGGTATGTCCTCAATTAATGTTGCTATCAATTTTATCACTACAGCTATTAATATGAAATCACCAGCCTTATCTCAAATACCACTATTTTTTTAATCAGATCTACTTACAGACATATCATTACTACTATCATTCCCAGGCTTAGCAGCTGGAATTACTATATTATTAACATGTGAGAAGAAGAATGTATGCATATATGTGTGAACAGGTCACCTTGCTGTACAGCAGACAACTGAGAGAACCCTGTAAACCAGCTATAATGGAAAAAATAAAAATCATTATTAAAAAAACTATATTATGGAGTTCCCATCGTGGCGCAGTGGTTAACGAATCCGACTAGGAACCATGAGGTTGCGGGTTCAGTCCCTGCCCTTGCTCAGTGGGTTAACGATCTGGCGTTGCCATGAGCTGTGGTGTAGGTTGCAGACACGGCTTGGATCCCTCGCGTTGCTGTGGCTCTGGTGTAGGCCGGTGGCTACAGCTCCGATTGGACCCTAGCCTGGGAATCTCCATATGCCATGGGAGCGGCCCAAGAAATAGCAAAAAAAAAAAACTATATTATTAACAGACCACAATCTAAACACTACCTTCCTTCATTCACAGAATAATCAATTTTATATCAACACTAATTCTGATTCATTGGTCATCCCCAAGTTTATACTCTTTTGAGCAGGGCACACCCAGGGCATATGTAAGTTTCCAGGCTAATGGTCTAATTGGAGCTTCTCCTGCTGGTCTATGCCACAGTCACAGTAATGCTGGATCCAAGCCCTGTCTGTGACCTACACCACAGCTCATGGCAACACCGGATCCCTGACCCACTGAGCAAGGCCAGGGATCAAACCCATATCCTCATGGATACTAGTTGGATACATTTCCACCACAACAGGAACTCTGAAATTTGTATTCTTACTCTTCCAGGTTCAGAATAATTTCACATATGGTTACATATTACTCAGGGGAAAAGGAGTATTTTGAATAAACAGAAATATTTGGAGGTATAATGCGGGGAGCTGAGGAGATGCAGGGACTTGAAAAAAGGACCTTGCCTGATGGGAGAAAAACCTGAAGGCAGGTTCCTAACCAAGGAAGGGAGCTCACCTGAATGGTACAAGCCAAAGGTGGACCTCTGGTCAGGATAAAACCTGCCTGTATGGTACAAGCCAAGGGCAGGCCTCAGGTTACACAGCTCTCATTTTGATGGTGATGGGGAAGAATTGGGGCTTTCCTGGGAAAACAATTTCCATGTTTGCACTGGAGAACATGGATTGTTTCCTGGGTGACCTAGTCGTTCCTGTTGTTTTATTTGTTATTCAGTTTTTTTTCCTCAGTCTTTCCTGATTATTTACCTATTATTCTAATTTTCCATTCTTATTTTCCTGTGATTTGTGATTTAACAAAGTTACAACAATAATATAATAAGAATTTCATCCTGAAAGACTTTCCCCTATTTAAATCCAACTTAGTTAAAACATAGTGTTTATCTACTAACTAGTTATTTAGTAAACTTTAGAATTAGGATTTTTAATGAGGTTCATAGAAGTTAGAAATATATTATCCATGAAACCTAGCTGTGAGTTTTGTCCTTGGATTTTAAAAGCTTTTAAGTGATAGCTAGTTAAGTTGGTTTATATTTTCTTACACTGCCTCCCTGCCATAACAGTTTAAAGATAAGCACCAGTCTAAAAACAAGATTTGTGAATGCCAAATTCTTGTGTCTGTGACCTCTTCAAATTGTAAAGACTGGCTGGCCATGGGATGATTTGTACTGAGTCTCCTCCTTTCCACATGATGTATTGTACCTAATTGCCCTTAAATTGTACCCACTAAATTTAGTTAAGATAAAAATCTTAGAACATGATGTATAGCTGCTATACCATGTAATAGTTAACCAATGTACTTTTAACACTGTGATGTAACTGTAGTGAAAAACTGTCTATATAATCAACCACTTATGCCAATAAAATTTGAGCAGTCCAGTGCCCTGAAAGAAGGGACAAAGAGGCTGTCTCTGTATGTACATTCGTCGAAGCTGTCCATCTCCTATCGGGAAAGTGTAAACTTCCTGGCCGCCAGACCTGGCCTCCGGCAGTGTAAGAGCCATTATTTTTAGGTTTTATTGTAACAAGAAAGACCATCCTTCCCTATGATATATTCTTTTGTTTCTTTTTCAAAATTAATTAACCATTTACGCATAGAATTATTTTACAAGGCCTCCACTCTTTCCCATTGATGTATGTGCCTGTTTTTTCCAAATACTAAAAACTATTTTGGTTAATATAGGTTGGTAGTATAGTCTGAAATCATAATCTCTGATGACTCCAGCTTTTGTTCTTCTACTCAACATCACTTTTGCTATTCAGGATGTTTGTGTTTCTGTATGCATTTTAGCAGTCCGGAGTTTGATCTACCAATGGATATTAGGAGAAAGCACATTTCCCAAAGTAGGTCATGTTCCACTTCTGCTTTGGTTCCAACTAAAAGTTGGAGAACCACTGTTTGGTTTTATTTATGGAGAGATCATTGTGATCTTCACAAGAGTTATGGCCATAGAGAACATAAGTGATCCTAGGAAGCCAAAGCTGTGGGGGTTTGAGGACACTGTAAGTAAATGTGTCCTGCTCTTTCATGTTCATGTTTAAGGAAAGAACTCCATGAAGAAAGGAGTAGAGATGAGGGACTGAGGGGAGTCTTTGTTTCTCTTGCTTGGTTATTCTTGTTTCAAGAATGAAGAGAATATGTGAGTTAAAGGAGGTCAATGAGGAAGTGATGGGGAGGTTGCTATTAAAAGAGATTCAGTTAATCATCACTGAGGAAACCTTCTCAAGAGAAAACAGGAAAGAAAAAAAAGCAATTAGAGGAGGCCAAGAATTGAATTGATTTTTTCCCCCTGCCATGCCCACAGCAGGCCTAAGTTCACAGCCCAGGAATCAAACTTGAGCCACACCAGGAACCTTAGCCACAGCAGTGACAGTGCTGAGTCCTTTAACTGCTAAGCCACCAGGGAACTTCTGACTTTTCAATTTCAAGCAGAGGAGTCAAGGATTAGGAATGCAGGGATATTTCTAGATTTCATGGAATGTGCTGAATTTTTTTTTCAGACGACTGATTTTGTAATAGGGAAGAACAAATATGACTCCTTTTTAGATCTGTTCCTTTTATTTTAACCTAAATTTAACCTCCAGGCTCTGTGGCTTGTGTTTACTCATGCTCTGCACCTTCTGCAACAGAATGTTGCCCATACCTGGAAATATACAGGACTGCTTATTCTCAAGGCTCTGACCTTTAAGAGTCCATTCACATAGAGGTACAAAGTTGCAGAAGAAAGAATAACCTTTGTTTTTTTTGGAGGTTTATAGGAACATTTGACCTGACCTACACGAACAGATGCAAGAACAAAGGATTTTTCCAACAACTAACCATGGCCCTCCATCACCTTGCCTTTAAAAGTGTTTTGTTGAAATCCTTTGCAGGTTAGAGCTTTGAGGGCACAAGTCATCCATCTCCTTTCATGGGCCTAGCAATAAACTTTTATCTGCTCCAAATTCTGATGTTTCCATGTTGTTTGGCCTCATGTAGTCAGACACACAGACTTGCATTTGGTAACAGAATCAGCTGTGTAGCAGAAGGTGATCATAATGGGATGGCAGGTATCTCTGAAAGCCACTGGATTTCTGGGGACACTGTAAGTAGACCTGTTCAGTATGCTAATCTTGTACTGGGACAGATGAAGCCATACAAATGGGAGGTATTTGGAGTTCTCTGTGATTGGTCATCATGGTGAAAGTTGGAGGGACATGATAACTGAGATCCTGTTTGCATGTTGAAACATGAGGGAAAAAAGCTAGTGAAACTGAGAAAAGCATGAGTGACTATTTGGAGGGGGAGATTGGCCTGTGTCAGGAGAGAGGGCATGGGGAGTGACTGTGACTATACTGGAAGGAGAATTGTTATAAGACGAAAAGGGCCTCTGATCACTGATGTGTTAGGGGACATAGCCAGGAAACACAGAGACTTGACAACTATTTCTCCAGAAGATGGTATTTTGGAATTTGAGATTCAAAGAAAACAAGTTTAAATTCTAGCTCTGTCATTTACAACCATGTCATTTTTTTATCTGAATAATGATTTATGAACCTAGTTTATGTCACATACTGAATGGGTAAGTTACCATAAATAGCAGAATCACGTAGATTGTAAGGAATTAATATGCAAATCTCATGAGTCTCATTTAATGTGACTAGAATTTTCTTTTCTCTTTTCCAGACTTCCTGTGCAAAGAGTAGCATCACTACTCCTATTCATGTCACTTCATCATTTGTCCATGCAGTGCTATTGATTATCAATAATGATTTGGTTATACTTTATCTTTGAAAAACACTTTCATTGGGACAGTCTGAAGAAATTTCAATGTTTTTTCTTCCTTACATTTTTAGAATATTTCATGAGCCCAAGTCTCAAATTTTTCCTTGTGGAAATTTAAAAATTTGTTTCAAAACTTAGTTTGATTTTTGAATAACTGGTTCATTTCTTAGACATAGGAGTTTTGTCAAATATCTTATGTTAGGCTATGTAAGTTGGTTTTTAAAACATTGTCCATGTAATATTTTTTTTAATGGCCACACCTACAGCATATGGAAGTTCCTGGGCGAAGGATCACACCCTTGCCTCTGCAGCAACCCTAGCTGCTGCAGTCAGATTCTTAATGCACAGCACCACAGTGGGAACTCCCATGCATACAATTTTGGAGTCAAATTTTTCAACCTATTTATTTCATAGGATTCTCTTAGTATTATGTTAATAGCCACAGGCTCTGTAGAGAATGCCTTGGAATTTATACCTAATATTTGTCATTTGTCTTTCTTATACATTTTGCTAGGAGTTGATTATTATTTTAAGTGCTTCTATTCTCACAGAGTTGTATTTTGGTTTTTACTTCAGTGATGTCTGATCATACCCCTATCTGTGCCTTCATTTGAAATTCTTCATGTTTAAATGTCCTTTAATTTTTGAGAGGAAATATGACATGATTGATTGTCAGTATTTATGATGTACCTGCATACCCACTTATGGCTAGAAATACTTTTTTGAAAGTACTGATCTGTCTGGCATCCCATATCTTCCCTCCTCCTTTCAAAATTCTCTGTGTGCAGGTGATGTGTGTCCTCTAGATGATCCAACTCATGGGCCTGCAGGTGCCAGGCTTCCTGAGTCACCCAGCTAGTCCATGTCAACAACTACTACTACACCCCACCCCCCTCTGGCCCATCTGCAGT
The DNA here is from genome assembly GCF_054392235.1 of Sus scrofa. Taxonomy (NCBI): domain Eukaryota; kingdom Metazoa; phylum Chordata; class Mammalia; order Artiodactyla; family Suidae; genus Sus; species Sus scrofa. The sequence goes on from NC_139385.1 coordinate 21,639,951, forward strand.
ACATTCCAGCACTGAGCATCTCTTCCCTGTGCCTGCATCTCATGCCAATCCTTGTGTATTTGCCTCCCCTCTGCATATAGCCATGTCTTCCCTCACATGTGCCTGTTCCAGTCTGTGCAGCCCATGTAAGGAGTCATGTCTCCACCCTTCAGCCCACAGGCAATATCTCCCCTGGAGGATCCTCCTCTTTGGTGTTCCCAACCCACACATACCTTTCTGTACCTCTGTATCCCCTGATTACAGCCATGTCTTGCCTCAGGTGTGTTCCTTGCATGTGCCTGTGGCCAGTGTCCTCCCTTTGTGTGTGGAACCCTTATGACTGCAGCCTGTGTCTACTCACATGTCTTCATTCTCTGTTACTGCAGCCCATGGCACCCTCGAATATCTCCATCCCCTGTTCATGTAGCCCAGCCAGGCCTGGCTTCGCAGGTCGCCATCCCCTGTGCCTGAACCTCATGTCTGCCTCAAGAAACTCATAGGGTTTTTTTGTTTTTTGTTTTTTTTGCACCATTTTAGTAAATAAAAAGACATAATTACTGCATCATATGGGGATACTAGCCTCATCTTGGAAATCATATGCAAGATGACTTGTAAGATGGCTATAATTTTACACAGTTATAAATTCCCACCAGTAATGCATGAAATAAAGCATGATTCTGTGTTTTTGCCAACAATTAGAATTGTTGAATTCTTTCATTTGTTTGTTTGGGTTGTAGCCATTCTAATAGATGTGTAGGATATCTCATTGTTGTTTTTAATTGCTTTTCTTTAATAAGTAATTAATTCTTTTCCCATAATTCCCTGATGTTCAGCATCTTTTGGGTGCTAATTTCCCATTTCTAGGTCTTCGTTGGGGAGATATCTATTAATATATGTGCCCTTTTTTGTCATGCCCATGAAAAAGGGAATGTGAAAGTTCCCAGGACAGGGATTGAACCCACACCACAGAAGAGACCCAGATGCACTACAGGGGATCTCCTCTATGTGCCTTTTTTTAATGGGGAGTTTATTTTTTTATTGAGATTTCCATTTTTTTGGTATATTTACATGGGAGATTTCTTTTTTTTTTTTCTTTTAACAGCCACACCTGTAGCTGCAGTTCCCACCATAAACTATAGCCATAGCAACACCAGATCTGAGATGTATCTTCACCGTAAGATGCAGCTTGCAGCATTGCCAGATCCTTATTCTCCTGAACAAGGCTAGGGACCAAGCCTACATCCTCACGGATACCAGGTGGGTTTTTAACCCACTGAGCCACAATGGGAACTCCTATATGGGAGTCTCTCTTCAGATACTTGGCATGCAACAATTTTCCCCCAGTTTATAACATATCTTTCCATTCTTGAAACACAAGCTGTTGGAGAGTGGTCATTTTTGTAGTATAATAAAGTCCACATTATCACTTTTATCACATCTCACAATTTTGATAGTGTATAGTGTATATATAAACATGTCACCAAACCAAAATTCTTGTAGACTTTCTCCCATGTTTTTAATAGAATGCAAACAGCCCTGACTGCTTGCTGCTAACTGTGTGTCACTGGCCCATTGCATGTTTGATTTTTGTGAGACAGAAAACAGGCACTTGCATTGGCTGGTTGAGACACCTCTGGCAAGTCATGGAGTTCAGACACCAGGGTATTCTTTCCTAGAGCACTGGATTAGCCTAAAAGAGAGCATTGGTAGGGATTTGCTCTTTGGGACAAGGCTTGGTCATTTGGCTTTTTTCTCTGATGGGGCATTGGTTTGGATTTTCCCTCTTCTGGGGGTTCAGGGCAGTGAGACCCTGAGAGAACATTTTGCACTGCACTGGTTTGCTTGCTTGATACTTGAAAACCCAAGCTGTGAATACTTATGTATGGGTGATCAGAGCTCTGTTCCATTGGTTTAGTCCCCCAGGGTGTATTTTAAGCTTGGTTTGATTAATATACACATATCTATAGACTCATCAATATTACATAAACTAGTTTTATTACACCTAGGATTACTGAAAGTCAATTTCACATTGTTTCTGTTCTACAACTGATCAAAAGAAACATACCCTGATATGATAAAACATCTGAATAAAGTAAAAGTCAATGAGGAAAGTTTATTGGGTTATACCTGATAGGGATAGAGTAGGATAGTTACACAGGTAGTTGCAGAAGTCCAGTAGGGACCATAGATAGAGAGGAAAACCTAGAGAGCCTTGGGAGAACACTGTAAGTTAACAAAATGGCTCAAGAAAGCCACCAGAACATCCTTGGAGAAGGAAGCAGGCTTGCTTAACTCTAAAACCATGAGATATGCCTCAAGTAATTAAGTAAAAGATAAAATGAGGCCTGCATTCAAGTACAACAAGACAATGACCCTTTAAGGGAAAGATAACATTTCAAAGAATAAGCCCCTCAATATGCAGAAAACTGGGATGATTCAACTTATTTTAGCATAAGTTACCACCTTTCTGCTGATCTGAATAAGCACTAGGGCCATCCTAGTTTGAGCTCATAGGATCAAATACACTCTTACCTGATGCAAAGTCCTGGAATTTGCCACTGGTTACACAGGGAGAAGAAAACTTTGACTGAGGACCCACCACAGAAGGCAGCCAGGAAGAGCCAGCATTAGTGAGGGGCAGCACAGCCTCTGTCTAATGCACAGCTGGGAGAAAATGGTCAGGGCAAGGGAAGATGCATGGACTTGTGAGACCAGAGCCAACCTGGGGTCCTGCCCGGACTGCCGGAAATACCATCTGTGGTGTCTTGTAAAATGAGTAGCTGGCTCTGTTGCTACAGTTCTTCTTTCCTAGTCTTGAGTTTCATTTAGACAGGAAAAAGTCCTTGGCCGAGCCCCATATCCCCAGTTCTGCCTTCCACATCAGCATGAGCTCTCCAGTCCTGTGCCAGGAAAAGACAGACATTTCCTGAAAATTCCTGACTGTGGATCTGCATGAGGCTGGGCCTGGAAGAAGCAGAAGCAGGTATCGACAAACCTTTAGACTGTGACATTCCACACTGGTCACACCTGCATCCATGGACACACAACATTCCTCATGTTCTGAGAGGAGACACAGTGGCAGATTATGACCTTTCCTGGAGCTACCTTTCTATTAGCTTCCATTAGGTTAAGTTGTACTACTGGCAGCTACGTTTAAGTACTGAGTATCTACTTATTTTTTATATTTTCCTATACTATTTACTATTAAATCTTCCTAAGCATAGAGTTACTTGCCAAGCAAACACTGAAGAAGTTACTTTAAATCCAAAGACCTCCATGTACCTCCACATGCAGATTTGGAAGAAATCATAGATTCATTAAAATAAAATGAAGTCTTATTTCGATTCTCACATAATTCATTCCTTTGTTTGCATCCATATTGAACCTATTATGTAATGGGTACTGAAATAATGCAGTAAAAAACTGGTGAAAAAAAAATCTGCCCTCATGAAACTTCCAGTTCAGTGAAGAACTAGACAATTCAAAGAAAAAAGAGTACTTGGCATATGAAATGTAATGAGGACAGGGAAGGGAAATGAGACAAGGAGGTGGTATACGGGGATGTCATTGTAACTGGCTTGCTTTATAACCACGAGTTTGTTAACATTTAAAGACAACTCTAGGGTTTGATAGACTGGATCCTGTTTGAATTTGCCTATTTTGCTCTTTTGTTTGTTTTTCCAGAAATACATGACCACCCATCCATAGAATAGATGTGCTGATCTAGAAAAGGCAATGACCACACTCAAGTTCCAATGCTAGCCAAGGCACCTCATGGCTAAGAGACATGTCCTAGAAAACAGAAGAGCAGCCTAGCCCAGCATGTTGCCTGCAATTTCCTGTATTAGTTATTATATGTATCCTGGCCAAAACTTGGGGAGATGGGAGTTGGTTCTTCTGGACAGTAGTCCACCTTCTCCCCAGGTTGCCAGCTTCCTTAAAATACATCTACTTTTCCTTTACCCAACACCTCTCTCAGTTTTGCCTTCTGAAGTGACAAGCAGCTGAGACAGAGTTTGGTAGCATCATCAATGTTGCCACTGGGTGGGGACTACAAGGGAACTGGGAAGACCTCAACGACAAGCAGTCATTGGAGCAGAGACCTGAAGGGAAGCAGAGGGACCATCATGTGAATGTCAGGGGAGGACTTCAGACAGAGAGACAAGGTAATGCCAGGTCCTGGGGCAGGAGCATCCTTTCACACACAAGAAGCATCAAAGGTCCTATGAGGCTGGAACAAAGAGGCATGGCCAGCCTGTAGATTTACATCAGAAAGCTAACTAGGTGTCAGATCACAGAGAATTCATGGGTGATGTGTGCATTTTGACTTGACCTTTGCTGAGCAGAAATAAATGGGGAGAATGAGCTGAGGAATAACCTGACTGGATCTTCTGGTGCTGGGTGGACAACAGCCTACAGGGGTAAGGGCAAGAGAAGGAACATGCTTAGCAGTAGCCTGAATCATCCTGTCAAGGGTTGATAGAAGCTCTGACCAGGGAGAATAGGGAGAGGTCATATTCTGAAACTAGGGGTGGAGGTTTTGATGATGGGAAGGAGATGCAGTGGAGAGAGGGGAGACATCAAAAGAGCCCACAAATCTTCAGCTTGAACACCTGTTAAGATGGATGGAATTACTCTCACTGGAAAGGGGGAGATAAGGGAAAGCAGGTTTGTGTGAGGAGTCTAGTTTAGTTTTGTTATCTTAGATGTCCATTTGGAAATATGTGGAGAAGCTGGCTGGGAGTAAATCTGAATGGTATGGAAACATATGGAATGGATGACGATATGTAGAAGTCATGATAGACTAGATTAATGCCACAAGGCTGGATGAGGTCAAAAGAGGATGAGTTATGGAGAAAGAAAAGTGGAAAAAGTACTATGTCCCAGGTCAAATCTAATGCTAACAAAACTAGAACAAAATATGTTAAAGTTTGTTTGGAAGAACAAAAGACCCAGAATAGCCAAAGCCATCCTGAGAAAGAAATTGAAGCCTAAGGAATCAGGCACCATGGGTTCAGACTATACTACAAAGCTATTGTCATTAAAAACATGGCTGGAGTTCCCATCATGGCTTAGTGGTAAATAAACCAGAGAAGCATCAGTGAGGATGTGGGTTTGATCCTTGGCCTTGTTCAGTGGGTTAAGGATCCAGGATTGCTGTGAGCACTGGTGTAGGTTGCAGACTTGGCTTGGATCCTGCATTGCTGTGGCTGTGGCACAGCCCAGTGGCTACAGCTCCAATTAGACCCCTAGCCTGGGAACCTCCATATTCCATGGGTGTGTCCCTAAAAAGACCAAAAAAAATATGGCACTGTCACAAAGTTAGAAATACATATCAGTGAAACAGGATAATAGCCCAGAATTAAACCCATGCACCTGCAGTCAACTAGTCTATGACAAAGGAGGCAAGAATATACAATGGAAAAAAGACAGTCCCTTCCATAGTGGTGCTGGGAAAACTGGACAGCTACATGTAAGAGATTGAAATTAGAACACTTCTTTACACCATACACAAATATAAACTCGAAATGGATTAAAGATCTAAAAATAAGCACAGATAGTATAAAACTCTTAGAAGAAAACATAGGCCAAGCACTCTACAACATAAACCACAGAAATATCTTCTCAAAACCACTTCCTAGAGTAATGACAGTAAAAACAAAACTAAACAAATGGGATCTAATTAAACTTAAAAGTTTCTGCACAGCAAAGGAAACCCTACACAAAATGAAAACCCAACCCACACAATGGGAGAAAATATTTGCCAATGAATGGACTGACAAGGGAACAATCACCAAAATTTATAAACACCTGCAGCTCAATACTAAAAAAAACAAACAACCCCATCAAAAACGAGGCAGAAAATCTAAACAATTCTCCAAAGAAGACATACAGATGGTCAAAACACATGAAAAGATGTTTGACATCACTCATTATTAGAGAAATGCAAATCAAAACTTCTATGAGGTACCACCTTACAATGGCTAGAATGGCCATCATCAAAAGTCTACAAACAATACATGCTGGAGAGGGTGTGGAGCAAAGGGAACCTTATTATACTGTAGGTGGGAATGTAAATTGTTGCAGCCACTATGGAAAGCAGTATGGAGATTCCTCAGAACCCTTAATACAGAATTACCATTTGATCCAGTAATCCCAGTTCTGGGCACCTATCCAGAGAAAGCTGTGACATGAAAAACAAATGTACTCCAATGTTCATTTCAGCACTATTGACAATAGCCAAAATATGGAACCAACCTAAATGTCTGTGGACGGAAGAGTGGATAAAGGAGCTGCAGTACATATACACAATGGAATATTACTCAGCCATTAAAAGGAAAGAAACAATGGCACTTGAAGAAACATGGATGGCCCTAGAAATTATCATGCTAAGTGAAGTTAGTCAGACAGTGAGACACCAATGTCAGATGCTGTAACTAACATGTGGAATATAGAAAAAGAACACAATGAACTTCTTTGCAGAACAGATACTGACTCACAGACACTGAAAAACTTACGGCTGCCAAAGGAGACAGTCTGGGGGTAGAGGGATGGGCTGGAGGTTTGGAATGAAAATGCTATAAAATTGGTTTGTGATGATGGTTGTACAACTATAAATGTAATAAAAATAAAAAAATAATAAAAAGGGAAAGGAAAAAAAAACCCCTCATTCTAAGGAAAGCAAAAGCCACCACTGGAGTTAGCAAAAGAAAGGCCAGTGAGTGCAGAAAAATACACAGAACAATATCAAAAACAATTAATAAAACAGTAAAATGCACTAAACCAGAATGTATTTATTGGAAGCGTTTTAAAGACAGAGAGAGAGAGACAGAGAGAATGACTGTATCAAAAGAAGCCAACAGAAAAAACTGAAAATTGAGAAATCTTTTTATCATGATTGAATTGTTCTAAAATTGGACTGTGATGGAGACACATCTTTACACTTAGACACACAAAAAAGCAAAGAATTGTGGATTTAAATGGTGAATTCATGGCATTTAAATTACACCTTGGAGTTCCTGCCATGGTGCAGTCGGTTAAGATTCTGACTGCAGTGCCTCAGGTTGCTGTGGAGGCATGGTTTCAATCCCCAGCTGAGGGCAGTGTGTTAAAGAATCTGGCATTGTTGTAGCTGTGGCTGTGATTAAATCCTTGGCCCAGGAACTTCCATATGCCAAAGATTCAGCAGCCATTTAAAAAAATACACTTTTAAGAAATCTCTTTCAAAATAAAAGAGTATTTACTTAGTACATATCTACCCAGTGTTGTGCCTCCCCAGTGCTCTTTACCCAGGATAAACGAAAACAGATATTTAAAAAAAAGATGTGCATCAATATTCAAACACACTTATTCATAATACTTCACATCTGAACTAATCAAAATGCCCATTATTAAGAGAATGCATAACTATGTTGTGAATTGTTCAGCGCTAAAAACAGCATGAATTTCTTATTCAAATAACAACATGTGGCTCTTAAAAACATTACTAGGAGGGAGTTACCATCATGGCTCAGTGGTTAACAAATCCAACTAGGAACCCTGAGGTTGCAGGTTCAATCCCTGGCCTTGCTCAGTGGGTTAAGGATCCAGCACTGCCGTGAGCTATGGTGTATGTCGCAGACGTGGCTTGGATACCATGTTGCTGTGGCTCTGGAGTAGGCTGGTGGCTACAGTTCTGCTTTGACCCCTAGCCTGGGAACCTCCATATGCCACAGGAGCAGCCCTAGAAAAGGCAAAAGACCAAAAAAAAATTACTAGAATACTAGCAGAAAAAGAGACATCAAAGTGTACATTATGATTTATTCCATTTCAGGAGTTGAGCCACCACTGAACTGATGGATGTTCACAAAAATTAATACATAGGCTGCATGTAGTAAGAGTGTGTGTTTCACCTGAAATGTGATGGAGCAGTATTTTCTGTGTTAATGGATATGACATATACAGATGATACAGACTCTGAGTTTTTGGATACTGTACTGGGTTATGCATTTTAAAGATTTCTGAAGCCATCAACTTAAGATTGACAAATTTCCCTATGTTTCAGCTCTCTACTGATATGAATACAATAAGAAAGAGGTAAAGAAAAATTCCCTTGAGATAATGATGGGGAGAGTCACATTTTATTTACAAATCTCCCCTCTCTCACCCTCCCCCAACACTGAGCAGATAACTGACCAATCCAGGATGGCAGCTGCTGGTTGGGTTCCATGCAGAATATTGGGGTTTGTTGTTTCTGGTGGATCCATGTTAACTGGCAGAGTCCTGTGCTGGATAAGTGCCATGGAGGGGCTGCCATCCTCTGTGGAGCTTAGCTTTGGGCTGATCCTTGGGCAGCTGAGTGAGGTGCTGGTGTTGCTGCTGCCCAATGGCTTTGGTTCATGGTTCACTACCCAGAGCCTCCAGTGGGAGACAGTGGTGTGTTGGGCTGTCATCAGCCCCTTCTTGGTAGGTCTCTTCTTTACACTGTGACTGCTTCAGTCTGTTCAAAGTCAATTTTACCTGAGATGGAAAAAGCAGCTCGCAAAAACACTGGCTGCACATATTGAGGAGAAAGGCCAACCCACTGACAAGATCTGTGCTGCTCAAAAGGATAATGCAGAGATGGAGACATCTTTAGAGAAGGCCAAGCTAGAGACAGAGTCATTAAATATACCCAGCCTCACAGACACCTACAGAGAGATGCTGAAGTTCAACCTGATTTTGATGGAGGAACTAAGTTCTCTGGCTCAAGAATTAGATAAAGAGAGAGTCAAGCTGTCTAAACAAGAAGAGCAGGTGGTGGAAATGTTCAAAGAACTCAAATTCCTGAAGACGTCATGAGAACCATCACATTACATGAAGTCTTTCCAAACAAGCCAGGAGGCCAAGCACCAAGCCCTGATGGCTCTTTCCCCAGGAGTGGACCTGGGTATTAAAAGTCATGCTGTTCCCTCTCCACCACTCAGGCCTCCTAAGCTGCCAGGTCACATCCATCCCCTCTGATGGATCCCTACCTAAACTACACTGAGGCCAGTGGCTGTAGGGTGGCTCCACCAACTTTATCTGCTGAGCAAAGCAGTGAGTTCCTTCCCAATCATCTTCTCCCATCCAAATATATTTCAGTTCTAAAAACACACCAAGAAATGTGGGACTTTTTCTATATTCACAGAATCCTTGTGTTCACTTGCATTAGTGATGAAAAAAATGTTGTACTGAAGAGACGAATCTTTTACTCAGTTTGAAGCTTCCTTAAGCCACATTTCTCAAAACAATATTGGTAACTGTTATATATCAATATTATAAGTGGAATACATAGTCGTTTTCTGTACAAAAATTGCATTATAAATTTGAAAATAGAAGCAGCTTATCAATATACATTCTTAGTGGGCAAGAGTTATATTATCTTTCTAGATTTAAATTCCCCACAGTTGTAAGTTGGTAAAAACAGATTTCTTGCCCATGTTTGTATCATTAAAGAAGAAAAGCTTCTTGAAATAGTTAAATGGTATGCTTAGAAATAAATTATATAAAATTTGTATTCTATTATAATGATGGTTACATGTGAAAAATTAAACTTTGTAAGTCCCATGAAGTTTGCTTCTTTCTCCTGCAAGAATATTGCAGTATGTGTTTTCTGACCCAGAAGAAATCTAATTTGACAATTTGGGGGGAGCTCCACATCACTGCCTGTCATCTCTCCCTCACCATCTCCCACTCACTCCTCAGTGGAAATCCAGGGAAGTCTCAAGGTTTTTGTTTATTTTCTCACATAATGATGTCTGACCCCACAATTAGTTTCTTTATTCATAAATGGCACCGTCTCAATAGATGATGAGCACAGACTGGTTTTTCTCACAGTGGAAGGGAGGCTGCACACAACACTTTGATAACTGGAGGGAATCAAAGAAGTAAATGGCACAGGTAGCATAATGATAAGATAAATGAGAAGTTCCTGCGGTGGCTCAGCATGTTAAGAACCTGACATAGTGTCTGTGAGGATGCAGATTTGATCCTAGGCCTTGCTCGGTGGGTTAAGCATCCAGTGCTTTCACAAACTGTGGTGTAGGTCCCAGATGTGGCTGGGATCCCAAGTTGCTGTGTCTGTGGTATAGGCTGGTGGCTACATCTCTGTTTGGATCCCTAGCCTGGGCACTTCCCTCTGCCATGGGTATAGCTCTGAAAATACAGAAAAAAAAAAAAGAGATATAAAAGAAGAAAAAAATGTCCCTGGCCTCACTCAGTGTGTTAAGGATCCAGCATTGCCACAAGCTTCAACACAGGTCACAGATGCAGCTCAGATCTGGCATCGGTGTGGCTGTGGCACAAGCCACAGCTGCAGCTCCAATTCGACCCCTAGCCTGGGAACTCCCATATGTCACAGATGCAGTCATATGAAGAAAAACTAGGGGAAAAATGAAATGATAAGGTAAATGACACTGCCTCACAGCTCATAAATTGTGTTTGTGTTGGAAAAGGTTACTTAAAACTAAAAAAAAACCTATGTCTTTGTGTTGGAAGGAAAAGAAGATTCCAAGTACTAAAATTAAACAGAAAATATGGCATGTCAGGTGGTGAGTTTTACTGATTACATAAGTAGGAAAAAGGGGAAGCAGTGGACTTGACTGGTTCTTGGCAGGAGTGGTGCAGGAGCCTCTCTGAAGGGGGGAACAAGAATATGGCGGACATCTGGAGAGAAGCTTTGTGGGATGAGGGACAAAAAAGGTGATAGAGCACTGATCATGGCATGTGTGAGGACCAGCCAAAATCCAGAGGGGCCAGAATGCAGTGAAGGAATGGCAGAAATTTGGGTACAGGCCACCTTGGCTTAGAAGATGGAGGGAGGTGACACAGAAATAAAGACTTGATGTTTTTTGGTTTGCTTTTTAGGGCCACATTTGTGGCATATGGAGGTTTCCAGGCTAGGGGTCCACTTGGGGCTACAACTGCCATCCTACACCACAGCCACAGCAACATTATACCCAAGCCATGTCTGTGACATACACCATGGCTCATGGCAAAACTGGATTCTTAACCTACTGAGTAGGGCCAGGTATTGAACCTGAAACCTCATGTTTCCTAGTCGGATTCATTTCTGATGCACCACGATTGGAACTCTGAGGTTTTGTGGTTTTGTTTTTTTCCTCCATATCCATGGCGTATGGATGTTCCCAGGCCAGAGATAAAATCCTAGGTGAAGCTGCAACCTATGCTGCAGCTATAGCAATGATGGATTCTTAACCCACTACACTAGGCCAGGGATCGACCTGTGCCACCACAGAGACAACAGCACTTCCTTAAAGTGATGTGCCACAGCAGGAAGTCTGATTTTTTTTCAGGGGGGATATTTCAATTTAAATACACAATGCCTACCACTTTGGAAAAAGGATAAACCAGGTAGCAGACCATGACAATGATTGGAGGCTGAGGACAAGGATGGCTGGACCAGGGGAGCAAAGGAGATAGAGATGGAGACATGAAATCAGATCCAGACCCTGACCTAAGGCAGAGGCCATGTGACATGAGGATATCTGTGTATTTAAGAGAAGAGGGGAGTCAATATGAAGGCAAGAATTCCTCCATGAGCATCTGCATGGGCATGAAGGCAGGAGGGTGTATTTGCCAAATAGATGGGAATGAGACTGTTTGGAAGGAGACTGTACACAAGGCCTCCTGACAGCAGAGGAGAAATACCAAGTGCTCAGTGTGATACAAGGGTCTGGGGCTCATGGAGTCATCACAGCTGCAGCTAAAACTGTGAGGGGACATTGGGGAGTAAAGTGGCTTTAGCAGAGAAGCAAAGCTGGGTTGATTTCACAGGGTAAACTCCATGGGTCTGTTTGTGCTCACACGTCAACTTAGGTTTCAGTATCGGCAATAAAATAAATGGTCACAGTGGGGGTCTCCTTGAGTCTGTCCCCAGATGCTGGGGCTGGACTTGTGCAAAATCCACATCCTGGTCCCTTTCACAACATGGGGAGGTACACCTCAGGGGGTCACAGAGCCCTGGAGAAAAAGGAAGGATGTGGTCTGAACCATCACATAAGGGTCATGGTATAGGAAGTGCTGCTCTTGTCTTTGGCTCTTCAAAAACGATGCCAACCATGCTTGACCCACACACTCAGCCTGTGAATGGGTTCTGAACCCTGGGATCTGTTTCCAGGTACCCTGTTTCACTCACTACCAAGTGATCTTGGGATGTTAAAAGGTCCCACCTTGCCTCATGCTTCTGAGGGTGATTTCCTGCACTATCGCCTGAGGAACTCCTGAAACCATGAGCTCCCACTCCCCAAGGCTGAGGTTCAGCATTCTTGAGTCAGATGTCAGAGCCCATGTAGGCTGCATAAGTCCTCCAAAGCTGCCTACCAATTACTCAGAAACTGCCTCACCCAGGTGTGAGAAAAGATTTAAAAACCAAAATACGGAGTTCCCGTCGTGGCGCAGTGGTTAACGAATCCGACTAGGAACCATGAGGTTGCGGGTTCGGTCCCTGCCCTTGCTCAGTGGGTTAACGATCCGGCGTTGCCGTGAGCTGTGGTGCAGGTTGCAGTCGCGGCTCGGATCCCGCGTTGCTGTGGCTCTGGCATAGGCCAGTGGCTACAGCTTCGATTCAACCCCTAGCCTGGGAACCTCCATATGCCGCGGGAGCGGCCCAAGAAATAGCAACAACAACGACAACAACAAAAAGACAAAAGACAAAAAGACAAATAAATAAATAAATAAATAAAAACCAAAATACATGATTTGGACTCATTCAGTCCTCATGAGGACAAAACATGTTAGCATCTGCTATTACCTCATACAGAGGTAGAAACTGAGATGCAGGTAAACTCACTCACTCACTCCTAGTTGACCCATCTTGTGAGAAAAGGCCAATATTCACAGGGGGCTATGATGAAGACACTGCATGTGAATTTTAATATCATGTATCCTGTGGGAGCCAATGGACCAGGGAACAGAGGGAGATGTTGAAAGCTGTCTTGAAGGTAAAGCTGACAATGAAAGCATTAGAGGTGATGTGTGGTGGGGGTTCCTGAACATGATCCATGTATTGAGAGTGCACTGGAGGGGGAGGCCCTTTCTGAGGACCAGAAAGCCAAGTGGTTCCATTCAAACTCTCCAAGGAGAGTCAGGGGCTTTCATTCCATTCAGGTTTAGAGAGCTGCAAATGAGTGTACAAGCATGTGGCTGGAAGTTTCTTGGAGCTTGTGACCCCATACATATATACATAGTATATATACACACATCCCTAGGCAAAGACACACACACATATACATGTAGAGTTGTGCTATACCTAGGTAATAGTGCTCACTGGATACAGTATCTCCTCTATTTATTTGAAATACTTTAATAGACAGTTTATTTCATGTTTTCCTATGATCTTTTTAATTTTTCTCTTTCTTCTGTCTGCAGAAAGGAAACAGCAGCACCTAGTTTCAGAGGGTTTTACTTGTAAATTCTAGAAAACAGTGAAGGTGATCTATGAAGCAGTGTCATACAAACACAGGAGGATTCCATCTGTATTTTTACCACTGTGCAATTCTGTCACTGAGCCACAAAATTATCCCTGAAATCACAGAAAACCCTTCCATTTCCTAATTCTACGAGTACTGTGAACTGTTCACTAGATTCCAGACTTGAAGATCTCCTATCTTGCACGCTAAGAGGACCACCCTCTCTCCACATTCCTGGCTTCCATCAGGAAGTGTGTGCCCTAACCACTCATTCCAGGCCCCCCTGTCTCTTCACTGTCTCCATCCCCAGGAGATGGCCTGACCTAGCTGACCACTAAACTTGGGGTAAAATAGACCTCCTGGCTCAGCTCTGCCCTTTCTTCCTCTTGGGAACAAGCCACATATAAGAAGAATATGTCCCCTCTCAGTAATAAATGTGATGCTCTACTCTTTGATCTGCTTTACTCTTTTATTTCCCACATTCCTCTGAACCTAGGCAAGAAACTCAATGAGTGGGCCTACCTGGACCAAAACACCAACATCACCCAAGAAGAGGCACACAAAACCCAAGCTCTCAATAATTATGCAAAAGTCCTGAAATAATTAGGGCCTCTGGAAACACAGCAGAGTGATTAAGAATGCAATGCTTGAATCCTTCTCTGCCAACTTTACACCTGGGAGCAAATTTCTTACTTTCTCTGGGCCTCAGTTTCCTCATCTGTCAAGTGGGGATAACAACAATAACTTCTTGGTTTCCACTGTGGCACAGTGAGTTAAGGATCCAGCATTGACACTGTGGCATAGGTCACAGATGTGTCTCATATTCTATACCTGGTCTGTGAACTTCCATATATGCTGGAGGTACTTCAAAAATGGAATAAAAAATAGTAACTCATGATGATTAATATATGGAAACATATAGAACAATGTCAGGACATAAGCTAAGAAATTTTAACCATTACTAATATTACTGTTATTGTTATTACTGTTATTATTTATTATCACAAGATAAGATTTAAAAAGAAGTACTCATCCATGATAGGTCACATTACTATTTAAACTAGTAAGAGGTTAGACAGGTGCCTGTCTAACCTAGGTTAGATAGGTATTTTATAAGCTCATGTCTGTGGTAGGACCCCAAGAAAAATGCACTATCATGCAAAGTTGTAGGAAAATAAATCAAACGGGTACACTATGAGTGCTATCACCTGAAAAGAGAGATCTTTCCCACAATTAGAAGGGGAAATTCGGAGTTCCCGTCGTGGCGCAGTGGTTAACGAATCCGACTAGGAACCATGAGGTTGCGGGTTCGGTCCCTGCCCTTGCTCAGTGGGTTAACGATCCGGCGTTGCCGTGAGCTGTGGTGTAGGTTGCAGACGCGGCTCGGATCCCGCGTTGCTGTGGCTCTGGCGTAGGCCGGTGGCTACAGCTCCGATTTTACCCCTAGCCTGGGAACCTCCATATGCCGCGGGAGCGGCCCAAGAAATAGCAACAACAACAACAACAACAACAACAAAAAAAAAAAAAAAAAAAAAAAAGAAGGGGAAATTCCATGAGAGTGCACCATTTATCACACACATAAAAGACCCTTGTGTTTCTATTTTTGTTTTTCTTATGTCTCTGATCTTGTTGGTCACGTCAGTAATTACTCATAAGCTGCTCCCCAAAAGTGTGATGTGCGTGAGTATGTCTGAGGATGGACATACTGGGGCAAACCTGTGGTGTGGCCAAATTTTTTCTGGGTGGCAGAAGACATGTTATGCATCCTTTGCTCAGAGTTTCTATGACCTAGAGGGACTTCTTTCTCTCCCTCTCTTACATAACTTAAAAAATAGGAGGGGAAAAGCAAGCTTTGTTACTTCACTCACTAGAGTACATGCTAACTGAGAAATATGTGTACAGCTAAAATAGCAACTCTGGGTACAGCCACTATGGAGAGCAGTTTGGAGATACCTTAGAAATCTATACATAGAACTTCCATATGACCCCGCAATCCCACTCTTGGGCATCTATCCAGACAAAACTCTACTTAAAAGAGGCACGTGCACCCGCATGTTCATTGCAGCACTATTCACAATAGCCAGGACATGGAAACAACCTAAATGTCCATCAACAGAGGATTGGATTCGGAAGATGTGGTATATATACACAATGGAATACTACTCAGCCATAAAAAAGAATGACATATTGCCATTTGCAGCAACATGGGTGGAACTAGAGACTCTCACACTGAGTGAAATGAGCCAGAAAGACAAAGACAAATACCATATGATATCACTTATAACTGGAATCTAATATCCAGCACAAATGAACATCTCCTCAGAAAAGAAAATCATGGACTTGGAGAAAAGACTTGTGGCTGCCTGATGGGAGGGGGAGGGAGTGGGAGGGATCTGGAGCTTGGGCTTATCAGACACAACTTAGAATAGATTTACAAGGAGATCCTGCTGAGTAGCATTGAGAACTTTGTCTAGATACTCATGTTGCAGCAGAACAAAGGGTGGGGGGAAAAATGTAATTGTAATGTATACATGTAAGGATAACTTGATCCCCTTGCTGTACAGTGGGAAAATAAAAAAAGTAATAATAAATAAATAAATAGCAACTCTGGGAATAAAGGTAGGCTGTCAGAGACCTTTCATCTCATTGAGAATCAAAATTGATTTTATCCCTTACCTAACTGTTCAGGACCATAAGTGCCTCTTTGTCTATCACAGAGACATACAGAGGCCTGTTAATGGGCTCAGATGAACCATCAGCAATAGTTTTCAGGACACACACTATCTTTATGTTTGTTTGTTTGTTTGTTTGTTTTAGGGCCACACCTGCAACATATGGAGGTTCCCAAGCTAGGGGTCCCATCAGAGCTACAGCGGCTGGCTTACTCCTCAGCCACAGACAATGCCAGATCCAAGCCATGTTTGCAAACTACACCACAGCTCATGGCAATGCTGAATCCCTACCCCACTGAGTGAGGCCAGGGATCAAATCCTCAGCCTCACGGTTCCTAATCAGATTTGTTTCCACTGTGCCACAATGGGGATTCCAGAACACATGTTACTTTAAGGATGCAAGGCAGCAAGCACCAGGACCATAGCTCAGATGGAAGCTTGGAAAAAGGTAGCACTGAGACACCTCATTTTTAGAAAAGCACCACAGTATCTTAAATTACCTTTGGAAAAATAAGTCCACCTACGCTGGTGGGACTAGGTGCACACCACAGGTTTTAGAATTTTCATCATCTAATCTATAGAAATACGTGCTCTAAACTGGGAATTCAGCAAAATTCTGAGTGCTATCACTCCTTCCAATGACTTAACTTTCTTCTATTACTAAATTATAGGCTGTAGATTTCTCAGTTCTCGTAACACCTGTATCATTTCAAACTGATTTGTATATGTAGAAAGAAGGTCTTAATTAAAATAGCCATCCAAAATAACATAGGGAAAACTTGCCCTCATATATATCCTCAAAACAATAATATGAGGAAGAAACCTAAACTTGGATTCGGAAAATGCCATTACTACCAGACTGTTAGGACAATTTCCCCAAAGCTAAAAGCAGAGTTGTATCTACCTTCATCACAGGTATTATCAAAAATATAGGAGTTCCTTTCATGGCTCAGTGGAAACAAATCTGACTAGCACCCAGGAGAATGTAGGTTCTATCCCTGCCCTTTTTCCTCTGATTGAGGATATGTCATTGCTGTGATCTGAGGTGAAGGATACAGATGTGGCTCAGATCTGAAGTTGCTGTGGCTGTAATGTAGGCCAGCAGCTACAACTCCAATTCAACAGCTGGTCTAGGAACCTCGAAATGCCATGAGTGTGGCCCTAAAAACGACTAAAAAACCCTCTTGAATGTAGACTAAAAACCTCAACGAAGAAGAAAGACACTTCTTTCCAGTGAACCACAAATTTCTGAGGAAAGAGGATAGTCACAGAAAAAGATATACCTCCACGTGGACAAACAAAACAAGTTTAGAATAGGTTTTAAGAGCCATAACATTTACAGCTTCTCACTAGCTTATTTTTGCACAAACATATCCACTACGCATAGGAATCGTTTTTTATAATAAATTCAGAAAGAAGATATAAAATGTCACAACAACATGGGAGGGAGGGACTGGGGAATTGGAACTATCGTATGCACACTGACATATATGGAATGACTCCCCACGGAGATCTGTTGTACAGCAAAGAGAACATTATGCAGCATTCCATGATAATCTATGTAAGGAAAGAATATGAACAAGAATGGATATGTGTGTAAATATGGTGGAATAAATTTATGGGACATCAGCAATGAGCACATTCTTGTACACAAAACATACTTCAATAATACTTGAAAAAAAAGTCACACACAAAAAAGAGATCCAGGGTAAAACGGGTACATAGGTTCTACTCTAGCCAACAGCATGCTTTCTCCGTAGTACCTTCAACTAGTTACTGGCAAAAAAATAAAAATATCTGATCACCAAGAAGATGTTATATAAATTTATAAATTTGTGTCTTTGAAAAATCAAAACAAAGGAGAAAAGGGCCTGGGCCCAAGCACAGATGGGGAACGCCCACGGGACGAGAGGCCTGCCGCGCAGAGACCGAGGGAGGCGCCCGCTTACCTTGCTTGAGCGGACCCGGTCGACGCGTTGCTGCCAGCTGGGGACTAGGGACGATGGGCAAGGGCCGGCCGGCATCCTGGACCCCCGGCCGGGGCCCTGCCAGGGGTGCACCGCCAGAAGGGAGAGCGTGGCTCAACCCCTCTCTGGCTCACCCCTCCAGCTCCGGCTCCTGGGTGGGCGGACAGCAAGCCGGCCCCGTGACCCACCTCACTCCCGGGTCTGCGCAGCGGGAGGTGTGCGCCGGCTAGCACCACCTCCGGGCAACCCCGGGGGGCGGGGGGCGGGGGGCGGAGTTGGGGAGAGGGGGAGGGGCGGGGCCCCCAGCACCAACAGCCCTAAAGCAAACAATCAGCAAGGTCACACATCCCTCAACCGAAAGCCTGCCATCTTATTTACAAATTGCGTACACCACTACCCCAGGGTCTGAGCTGAAAAGGCTAGTACTGACGCAATGACATGGAAGAGAAAATCCCTGACCACCACCACCCAGAAAAGCTGTCTTCCACAAGCCACTGCATAAGGACCCCAAAGCCTCTCCTATCCCCGTACTCGATACATACGCTTCCTGTGCATTTAAGTCAAGAAATAGGCATGAAGCCCGTTGCTAACTCCACTTAACGCGTGTCTACTAAAACAATTTCATGCTCCTGGCTTGGCACAATTACTATTGCAAACACAGACACACTACCCAAAGCAATCTACTGATTCAATACAATCTCTACCCAATTACCCGTGACACTTCTCACACACCTGGAACAAGCAATCCAAAAACCTATGTGCCACCACCAAAGACCAAGACCTGCCAAAGCAATCCTGACGAACCAAAAGCAAGCAGGAGGCATCACTCTCCCAGACTGCAGGCAAAATTACAAGGCCACCGTCATCAAGACTGTGTGGCACTGGTACCAAAGCCCACAGCGAGACCAATGGAACAGACCAGAGAACCCAGAAGGAAACCCAGACACTGACGGCCAAATTCATCTTTGACAAAGGAGGCAAGAACATAGAACGGGAAGAAGTCTTTTCGGCAAGTATTTCCGGGAAGCCTGGGCAGCTGTATGCACATCAATGAAACCAGAACACGCGCTCAGACCATGCATGACCTCCAGGCAACCAGGGATGGGGAGCCAACAGCACAAGCAGAAAGCCAGCAGGACGGGTGGTGGAACCGGGGAGGGGGGTGGCCCATGACTCCCTCGGCCTTGGGCCTGCATCCCCAGCCTCAGCGCCAAAAGGACTTGGACAGCTGGTCCCCGGAACCCGGGGAAAGGGAGCTTGGTCCCTAGCACTGGCCCCTCGCCCAACCTCAACGTGTCCAACCAATATGCTGACTCTTGCCATCTGATCGTCCACCAGGTCTCATCCAAGCAGAGTCACAAGGAGGACAAGGCTCACTCACCCACCGCCGCGCAGTCACGTTACTCTCTACCCTAAAGCGCTCCACATTCCCTTCTCACACACGCACTCCACCGGGGTCAGGCCACTCCACCGCCAAAGGCCACCGATCCAGAACACACAGCTAGAACATGCCCGTGCCCTCGGTCAACAGCGCTTCCAGCCCGACAGCGCGTCCTGGGGGGTGTCGGTCTTCATCTGTGAATTTGGGGCCTGCCTCAGCAACCATCACCGAGTCAGTCCTTCACCAGAAGCATTTCACTGGTCCCTTGGGCCAAACACAGTCCATGAGGCAAAGATGAAGAAAACCATGGCCCCTTCCCTCAGGGAGCTGACCACCGACGGCCAAAGAGAAAGAAACAAAGAAACAAAGCCAGAAATGCACCATACCGTTCCAGATAGGACTAAACCCTTGAGACAGCTACAGGGATAGTGGACCCGACGTTCAGAAAAGACGGGAGTTGCTACCCTAGGGCACAACCGACGGTGCTCACCTAACGGAACGCCCGCCCCCAAAGAGCGGGCATGCATCCTCTTCACACCCTCTCCCCCCAAGGGTCTCCCACTGACCGTGGGCCTCACACTTGCCTGAATTCTTCCTGAAGGCGGACGGACGGATCCCTCCCAATCCCCTCGATGGACCGCTCTGTCTCTGGACACAGCTTAGATGTCGGCTGCCCCAGGGTTTCGTCGCGTGCCATCGTCTCTCCCCTCTCCCTCTGGCAGACAGCCTGGCCCAAGCCCTAACGCCATCCCGACCAAGATCGCAATGCACCCCATGGGAGAACCTTAGCAACGCTCACCCAAATACCACCAAACATACACAAAAACCCACCCGTTTCATACACACCTACGTACAGACACACAGACATTCGGACATAAGTAAACAAAGAGAATCCATGCGTGAAAACGTCAACCAAGTTCCAAATGCAGCCGACTTTTCACAACGTACCCTCTAGGCCCAAACTCATTAAAGGCTCCAGGGGGCAAAGCCTCGGAAAAGGAGGGAAGCAAGCAAAGCAAGCCAGACAACCCACCAACCACCAACCACCAACCTCAGATTTCCACACTCTCCCAGATCTGAGCCAACACTGGGAATGGGGTTCAACGACGCAGGGGAAACCAGCCTCTCAAGGAAACCACAGCCTGACCAGGATATCGGCTCAGGAGGAACGTGGAGACCACCTCCTTCAGGCGCCAAGATGAGGGCAGTCCGGCCGAATATTAACGGACCACGGCGAGACCAGCCAACCAGGATGCGCAGCAGAGGAGCCTCCCTCAAGGAGTCCTGCTCGGGCACCCTTGGAAAAGAGGCTTCTTCGGGCGCAAGCAGGGCCCACTCTGCCCATCCTGCAGCTAGCCCCGGGAACCCAGGGGAACTGAAGGCCGACCCCAGCCAGGTTCCGTCCAGCCCGGGCGGCCGGAGTGCCCTGGGCCACCGGGCGGGGTGCCCCCGGCCAGCAGGCCCGGCCCTGACCCAGATCAGCAGCTAGAGTGGCTCCTCTTAGCCCAGGGACCCGACAGGTCCAAACAAAATGTACAGACGGGTCCAACAGAAGCCCCAGAAGCCACCCCACCCCACCCCACGCGAGGGAAAAGGGAGCAGACAGATGAGGACACAAAAGAGGCCTGGAGGCTGACTAACCTCCACAAAGGTGACTCACCCAACCCAGGTCCAGGCGAGAGGTTCCCAGTGGGGCCCCTGAGGACAGGAGGCCAAAAGCCAGCCCCCCCCACCCCCGGGAAGCGACAGCACCGCCCGCTGCGGGACTGCCACCGCCGGGGAACAGAGAGAGATCCCCGCCAACCAGAGAAGGGAACCGAGGCTAGAGGAGGCAAGAGGAAGGCGGATCGGACAGAGGGAGAGAAGGGCCTGGGCCCAAGCACAGATGGGGAACGCCCACGGGACGAGAGGCCTGCCGCGCAGAAACCGAGAGAGGCGCCCGCTTACCTTGCTTGAGCGGACCCGGTCGACGCGTTGCTGCCAGCTGGGGCCTGGGGATGATGGGCAAGGGCCAGCCAGCATCCTGGACCCCCGGCCGGGGCCCTGCCAGGGGTGCACCGCCAGAAGGGAGAGCGTGGCTCAACCCCTCTCTGGCTCACCCCTCCAGCTCCGGCTCCTGGGTGGGCGGACAGCAAGCCGGCCCCGTGACCCACCTCACTCCCGGGCCTGCGCAGCGGGAGGTGCACAGCTGCCCCACCACCTCCAGGCAAATGGAGGGTTTGGGGGTAATGGTGGAGCCAACAGCAGGAACACAATGCCAGAAAGTAAAAACATCAACATGCTCACACATCATTCCATGGAAAGACTGCCATGTCATTTAATAAATGGATCCTCCATTATCCCAGCCTCTGAGCTGAAATGTCTAGTTTTTACTTATTCAATGACATGGAAGAGAAAATCCATAACTGTTGACCTTGACCACCATCCAGGATAGGTGCCTTCAACAAGTCACTGGATAAAGACATAAAAGCTTCTCCTGTCTCCGTCCATGACACATAGTCTTCATATGCATTTAAATCAAGAAATAGCTGCGAAACCCGTTGCTCTTTCTACTTAATGTCTATCTCCTAAAACAATGTCATGCTCCTCCCTTGGAAAAATTAATATTGTACAAATGGCCACAATGCTCAGGGCAATTTACGCATTCAATGCAATCTCTATCTCATTACCCATGACATTTTTCGCACAACTAGAACAAGCAATCCAAAACTTTCTGTGCAACCACAAAAGACCAAGGACAATTTTGATGAACAAACTGCAAGCAGGAGGCATCACTCTCTCAGACTGCAGGCAATATCACAAAGCCACAGTCATCAAGACTGTGTGGCACTGGTACCAAAACAGGCAGTGAGACCAATGGAACAGAGCAGAGAACCCAGAAGCAAACTCAGACACATATGGTCCATTGATCTTCGGCAAAGGAGGCAAGAACATAAAATGGGAAGAAGTCTTTTCGGCAAGTATTTCCGGGAAGCCTGGGCAGCTGTATGCACATCAATGAAACCAGAACACATGCTCAGACCACACATGACCTGCAGGAAACCAGGGATGGGGAGCCAATAGCACAAGCAGAGAGCCAGCAGGACAGGTGGTGGAACCGGGGTGGGGGAGGGGGGTGGCACATGACTCCCGCGGCCTTGGGCCTGCATCCCCAACCTCATCACCAAAAAGACTTGGACAGTTAGTCCCTGGAACCCGAGGAATGGGATCTTGGTTCCCAGCCCTGGTTCCTTAGCCAACCTCCTCTGTGTTCGGAGAGCAAGTTGGCCCTGTGACCTGCTTTACTTCTTGGTTCACTCAGCGGGAGGCATGTGCCTGCAAAAAGCACACCCAGCCAACAAGTTGCCTGGTCCGACCTCAAAAATGATAGCCTGCAAGAGGTGGATCCAGGTCCTAGGAATCTTGCTGCCTTGGGCCTCTCTCCTGAACCTTAGCCCCAAAACCGCTTGCTCAGCTCATCCCAGGAAATGGTCCGTAGCACTGATGCTCACCTAACCTCAACATTTGCAACACATATCAGTACTCTTGTCCCCGATCATCTATCAGGTTTCATTCAAGGGAAGCCTAGGAAGGGCAAGGCTATATCACCATCTACAGCTCAGTCATCTTACAGTACCATCACCTGCTCCACATACCCATCTAACAAACAGAGTCTACATGGGTCACTCTACTCCATGGTCAAAGCCAACCAAGGAGCCAAAGCACTTGATCAATGGTTCTAGCACTATAGCGAAAGTTGTTTTTCTGTTTTCATTTGTGAACTTGGGGCCTAAATCAGCAACCATCAGTCAGTCATTCATTCACCATAAGTGTTGTTTTACAGGTCCCTTGTGCCAAACACAGTCCACAATTCAAAGTTGAATGAAACCATGTTTCCTTCCCTCAGGAATCTGACCACTGTCTATCACAAATAACGAAACCAAGAAATGAAGTCATACATGCATAATACTGATCAAGATAGGGCTAAACCCTTGAGACAGCTACATAGATACTGCTTCCATCGTTCAAAAAAAAAAAAAGGAGTTGCTTACAGAAGGCACAACATATTTTTCGCATCTAATTAGAACTGCGGATCCAAGGAGCATGGGTTCCTTTTTTTTTTTTCATACTCTCTCTCCCCCAGGATCTACCACTCACCTTTTTCCTTCCATGGACCTCAGACTCTCCTGAATTCTTCCTGGACTGTGACTGATGGATCCCTCCCCATCCCCTTGATGGGCCTCTCTTTCCTCTCTACACAGCTTAGATATTGGCTGCCCCATTGTTTCATCAACTGTGATCATCTCTCCCCTTTCCCTCTTCCCAATGACCTGACACAAGCATTATCACCACCCCAACCAAGACTGCAATGCACCCCATTGGAAAACCTTAGGAAAGCTAACACAAATTCCACCAAACATGTATGAAAACCCACTGATTTTATACAAACATACCTACATACATACATTCAGACATAAACAAACAAATAGAATCACTGCTTTAAAATATCAAGCAAGTTCCAAAAGCAACAGAGTTTTCACAAAGTACCTTTTATGCAAAAACTTATTAAATGCTCCAACGTGCAAACACTCAGCATGCAAAGGAGCAAGCCAGACAACCAACCAACCACCAACCATCAAACTCAGATTTCCACACTCTCCCAATTTAGAATACTGGGAATGATTTTCAGTGATGTTGCGGAAAACAGCCTCCCAAAGAAACCACAGCCTGCCCAGGATATTAGCTCATGAGGAAAGTGGAGACCACCTCCTTCATTCACTGATATGCAGAGATTCCAGCAGGATATTAACTGACAATGATGAGACTAGCAAACCAGGATCCACAGCAGCAGAGGAGCTGTCACAGATTAATGCTCATGTATGCTTGAAAAGGATGCTTAGTGTGCTAGTGGGGCCCAGCCTCCCCATCCCACAGACAGCCCCAGGAAGCCAGGGGACCTGAAGCTTGCCCCCATCCAGGTTCAGACCAGCCCGGGCTGCCGGGGTGCCTCCACCCTGCCTGTCTGCAGCTACACCAGGCCTCCTGTGTCTCCACCTTAGAGCTGAAAACCCATAGCTCATGTGTTAAGCTGATGTTCCTTTCCCTTGTTTTTACATATCTGTTAGAGGATTTTGATTTATGGTTACCTTGGGTTTCATATATGTTGATGTATAACAATGTTCAGTTGTTTTAATCTGATACTCATTGAAGTTCAAATAAGTTCTAAAAGATCTACTGTTTTACTCCCTCCCCCATGTTTTCTGTTTTTGATGTCCTCTTTTCCATCTTCATATCTGTCCCCTAACTATTTGTCATAGGTGGAGTTGATATTATAATTGTTGTTTTCAAACATTCATAGCAGCTGATTTAAGTGGTGTCATTCACAGCCTTTAGTACTTTTTTTTTCTTTTTAGGGCTGCAAATACAGCATATGATTTGACACCAGAGCTGGGGGTGGAATCACAGCTGCAGCTTCTGGACCACACTACAGACACAGAAAGGCTAGATCTGAGCCACATCTGTGACCTGTGCTGCAGCTTGCCCCTATACCAGATCCTTAAGCCAGTGAGGAATTAACCCTGCAGCCTCCTGGATATGAGCTAGGTTCTTAACCTGCTGAGCCACAATGGGAACTTCCATTTTTTGCCTTTAAAGTGGGATTTTTCTGCTTGCTATCCATTCTTATTTATCTTTTGTCTTCTTTAGAGCTACACCTGTGGCTTATGGCAGTTCCCAGGTTAGGGGTCAATGGAGGTGTAGCTGCCAGCCTGCACCATATCTTGGGGCAACACAAGGTCCTTAATCCATTGAGTGAGGCCAAGGAACAAACCCATGTTCTCATGGATACAAGTCGGGTTTGGTACCAATGAGCCGCAACGGGAACTCCCATTATTTCTTGTAATCTTTTCTTTTTCACTTAAAGAAGACCTTTTAGGAGTTCCCGTCGTGGCGCAGTGGTTAACGAATCCGACTAGGAACCATGAGGTTGCGGGTTCGGTCCCTGCCCTTGCTCAGTGGGTTAACGATCCGGCGTTGCCGGGAGCTGTGGTGTAGGTTGCAGACGCAGCTCGGATCCCGCGTTGCTGTGGCTCTGGCGTAGGCCGGTGGCTACAGCTCCAATTTGACCCCTAGCCTGGGAACCTCCATATGCCGCGGGAGCGGCCCAAGAAATAGCAACAACAACAACAACAACAACAAAGAAAAAAGACAAAAAAAAAAAGAAGACCTTTTAATATTTCTTATGTCAGTTTAGGACTGATGAACAGATATGGGAGGGGTTAACATACTTGAAAAACATGGCAACCAAATATCCAAATCAAACACTACATTCACCAAAACCAAAAAGGACAGCAAATAACCCTAAAATTAGAGGAAATCATCCATGAAAGAAAGAAAAAGATAAGAAAGGAATGAAACAAAGTGAAACACAAAATCAGCTGGGATAGAAGTTTTAAAACACAATAAAGACATATTTTTCAATAATCACCTTAAACATCAATGGACTGAATGCTCCAATCAAAAGACAGAGTGGCAGACTGGATTAAAGAAAAAAAAAAAAGAGCCTACAATATGCCACCTCCAAGAGACTCAACTGAGGGCAAAGACACACATAAACTGAAAGTGAGGGAATGGAAAATGATATTTCATGTGAATGGAAAAGACAAGCAAGCAGGTCTATATAACACTCACTTTAGACAAAGCAGACTTTAAAACAAAGGCCATAAAGAAAAACAAAGTAGGACACTAATGATAAAAGGAAAATGTAAGAAGCAGATATTACAATCATCAACATATATGCCTCTAAAATAAGAGCACTCAAATACATACAATTAATACTAACAGACAGAAATAGACAAATTGATGGGAATACAATAAGGTTAGAGGAAATTTTAACACCCCACTCACATCAATGCACAGGTCTTTGGGACCGAATATCAGTAAGCCAAACAAGATCCTAAATGACACAATAAAAACATTACACTTAATGATATTTTCAGGACTTTACACCCAAACGTATACAGTACATCCAAAAATAGCAGAATATACACTCTTTTCAAGTGCATGTGGAATATTCTCATGGACTCATCACATACGGGGGCATATAACTAAAGTCAAAAATTTCAGAGTAGAGAAATTGTTTCAGGCATCTTTTCTGATCACAATGGCATGAAACTAGAAATCAACCACAGGATGATAAAAAAAAGACTACATGGAGACTAAACAATATGCTACTAAACACACACAATGGGTTGATTAGGAAATCAAAGGGAAATTTAAAAATACCTTGAGACAAATGACAGAGAAAACACAACCAGTCAAAAATCTATGGGATGCACAAAAGCTATGCTTAGAGGGAAGTTCATAACAATACAGGCCTTCCTCAAAGAAGAAGAAAATCATCTTCTACCTCCTAAAAGCATTAGAAAAAGAAGAACAAACAAAAGCTAAAGTCCTCAAAAGGAAGGAAATCATAAAGATCAGAGAGGAAATCAGGAAAATAGAGATTCAAAAAAACAACAGCAAAAATTAAGAGAACCAAGGTGGTTCTTTGAAAGGGTAAAACAAAACTGACAAAACTCTGGACAGACTCACCAGAAAGAGGCAAGAACTCAAATCAACCAAGTGAGAAATGAAAAAGAAGACATCTCAACAGATACTACAGAGACACAAAAAACCAAAAGAGAATATGAAGAACAATTATAACGCCAACAAATCTGACAACCCAGAAGAAATGGTCAACATTCGAGAGACACGAAGCCTCCAGGTCAAGAAGAAATAAAGTTGAACAGAATTATCATCAAAAATGAAATTGAATATGTAATAATAACATTCACTACAAGCAAAAGTCCAGGATGTGATGGCTTCAGGAGCAAATTGTACCAAACACACAAGAAGAAAGTTAGACCCAACCTTCTTAAATTTCTAAAAAGGTGCAAGAACAAGGAACACTCCCAAAGACATTCGATGAAGCCACCTTCACCCTCATACCAAAACAAGACAATGACATTACAAAAAAAAAGAAAATTATAGGCCAATATCTTTGATCCATCTAGATGCAAAAATTCTCAACAAAATTTTAGCCTACTGAATCCAACTACATATAAAAAAGATCATACACCATGACCACGTGGGATTCAACCCATGTTCACAAGGATGGGTAAACATACAAAATATTCAATGTCATACATCACATTTTAAAAAAAAGGAGAGTTAAAAACTACAAGAGAAGTTCAACAGCTACAGCAAAAGCATTTGGAAAAAATCCATCTTCCATTCATGATAAAAACACTCTAACCAATTTGAGTAAAGAGGGAATATGTCTTAACATAACAAAGGTATATTATCTTTATATCCAATATAATCCTCAATGGAGAAAAGCTGAAAGCCTTCCATAAAAATATGGAACCAGACAAGGATGCCCTCTCTCACCCCTTTTATTCAACCTAGTATTGGAAATCCGAGCCACGGCAAACAAACAAACCAAAATGAAAGGGAGAACAAGAGGTAAAACTGTGACTCTATGCAGATGACATGATACCATAGAGCAAAAACCCTAAGGGCTCCACACAAAAACTACTTTAACTGAATGATGGATTTAGCCAAGTTGCAGGACACAAACTATCACTCAGAAATTGGCTGCATTTCACTACACTAACAATGAAATATTAGAAAAGGAATATAAAAATACAATGCCATTTATTTATTTATTTATTTATTTATTTTTGTCTTTTTGCCTTTTCTTGAGCTGCTCCCACAGCATATGGAGGTTCCCAGGCTAGGTGGTCTAATTGGAGCTGTAGCCACTGGCCTACTCCAGAGCCACAGCAATGCAGGATCCCAGGCATGTCTGTGACCCACAGCACAGCTCACAGCAATGCCAGATCCTTAACCCACTGAGCAAGGCCAGGGAACAAATCTGCAACCTCATCATTCCTAGTCAGATTCATTAACTACTGCACCACGATGGGAACTCCTACAAAGTCTTTTAAAATCAACCCCACCAACATTGAATACCTAGGAATAAACCTGACCAAGGAGGTAAAAGACTTTTATGCTGAGAACTATTAAACGTTACTCAAGAAAATTAAAGTGGATACTTAGAAATGGAAAGATATTCCATGTGACTTGATTGGAAGAATTCATATTGTTAAAATGGCCACAGTACCCATAGCAATCTGCAGGGTTAATGCAATCCCTTGACAATTACCCATGACATCTTCCACAGAACTAGAATAAACGATCTGAAAATTTATGTGGAACTAAAAAAGACTGAGAATGGATGGAGTTCCCGTCGTGGTGCAGTGGTTAACGAATCCGACTAGGAACCATGAGGTTGCGGGTTCGGTCCCTGGCCTTGCTCAGTGGGTGAAGGATCCAGCATTGCCGTGAGCTGTGGTGTAGGTTGTAGATGTGGCTCGGATCCCGCATTGCTGTGGCTCTGGCATAGCCTGTTGGCTATGGTTCCGATTAGACCCCTAGCCTGGGAACCTCCATATGCCGCAGGATTGGCCCAAGAAATGGCAAAAAGACAAAAAAAAAAAAAAAAAAAAAGACTGAGAATGACCTACAAACAATTCTAAGGGAAAACAACATCAACAAACATCCAGATGCATAACTTTCCCAGACTTCAAACAATACTACAAGGCTACAGTAATCAAGGCAGTGTGGTACTTGCAAAAAAAAAAAAAAAAAAAGAAAGAGACATGGAGATGAATGGAACACAGTAGAGAGTCCAGAAATTAACAAAGATACCTAAGGTTAGTTCACTTTCAACAAAGGAGTCACGAATACAAAATTGGAAATAGACATTCTCTTCAGCAGGGGGTGCTGGGAAAACTGGAGAGCTAGGTGTAAATTGAGGAAACCAGAACACACCCTTGCACTGTGCACAAAAATAAACTCAAAATGGCTCAATGACTTAAAACTAAGACAAAACACTCTAAAACACCTAGAAAGGAACACAGGCAAACATTCTCTTACAAATGACCATGCAAATATTTTCTTAGGCCATTCTATCAGGGTATTAATAGAAAGAGAAACAAAAATAGATCAATGGGACCTAAGCAACCTGACAAGCATTTGCACAGCAAAGGAAACCAGGACAAAATAAAAAAGACAACCTACAGAATGGAGAAAATAGTTGCAAAGGCTGCAACTGACAAGGGCTTCATCTACAAAATATACCAACAACTCACAACCTCAAAAGCAAAACATCAAACAACCCAAGTGACAAACAGGCTGAAAAGACCTACATAGACATTTCTCCAGAGAAAACATACAGATGGGCAACTGACACAGGAAAAATTGCTCAACATCACTACTATTAGAGAAAAGCAAATAAAAAAATGACAATGAGATACCACCTCACACCAGTCAGAATGGCTACCATTTATAAAGAAGTCTACAAATCACAAATGCTGGAGAGGGTATGGATAAAAGAGAATCCTCCTACACTGTGGGTGTGAATGTAAATTGGTACAACCAGTATGGAAAATGGTATGGCTGTACTTCAGAAAACTAAATCTAGAACTATCATATGATCCAACCATCCCACTCCAGGACATATCTGGAACAAGCTTTCATTAAAAAAGATAAATGCACCAATGTGTTCACTGCAGCACTATTCACAGGAGCCAAGACATAGAAAAAACCTAAAAGTCCACTGACGCATGAAAGGATTAAGAAGTGGTAGCTATACACAGTGGAACAGTACTCAGCCACAAAAAAGAACTAAATAATGTCACTTGCAGCAACAGGGATGGAACTAGAGGCTCTCATACCATGTGAAGAAGTCAGAAAGAGAAAGACAAATACCATATGGTTTCACTTATATCTGGAATCTAACATATGGCACAAATGAACCTACCTACAGAAAAGAAACAAGCTCATGGACATACAGAAGAGACTTGTGGTTGCCAAGGAGGAGGGGGTGGGTGTGGGATGGCATGTGCCTTTGAGGTTAGTAGATGTAAACTATTGCCTTTGGAGTGGATAAGCAATGAGATCCTGTTGCATATCACAGGGAACTCTATCCAATCACTTGGAATGGAACAGGAGGGTGGATGATATGAGAGCAGAAACTGACAAAACATTGTAAATCAACTGTAATACCTTTAAAAAAAGTTACATGCACCCATAAGCTCATGGCAACTTAACTGACAATATCCAACATAAAGAGGTCAACAAAATCTTCACTGATTTGTGAATTTATTTGTGAAAGAGGTGGGGCGGGTTCAGAGAGTAGGAACAGAAAAAGAATGACAGACAAAAACAAAGCCAGAAAGAAAGACAGAGTCAGAGAGAAAGAGCACCGAGAGACAGAAAGAATGAACACAGGGAAAGGGGAGCTAGTAGAACTCCCACAATTTCCCTGTGCTTATGTATATGTTAGAACCCAGTCACCAGAGTCCATCCACTCTGGAAAGGTGAGGGTTACATGTGGATGTTTGACCTGGAAGCAAGAATGCCCCAGGAGCCACTGTGGGGGCAGCATGCCACAAAGGCTGAGAAGAGACACTTGGACTTGAACCCAAATATAACAGGTGCACCTGGAAGGTTGTGTGCCAGAGGAGTGATCTCTTAATTTTACTGAATGTCAACCCTACCATGGGGGGACTAGGAAATAGGAAGAAATGGGACTTTTCCTAGATCCTAGAGCAGACCCAGGCCTGTCTCTCTTGTATTTTGGGCTATGCCAGCCCTTTAAGTCACCTTTCCTTTGCCAAGTCTGGGCATGAGCTCCATGGCATTACCAGCCCAATGGGTTTTAAAGGCACTGTCTGTTGTTCTCGTTCTATGTACCCGATGGCTTCCATGGGAAGTAGAGGGTGGAATGACCTCCACTGTACAGAGGGAGGATGGGGAGATCCTGAAAGGAATGTAGCTGGTCCAGGCTCACATGACTGGTAATCAGGAGAAGCCAGGTCTGAAGCCAATTGCATCCTCAGAGTTGGGGCCCTGGTGGCATCCAGGCCTCCCAGAGATTTGGGGATGGGCTGTGTGGGTGTCAATGGGCTTGGACTTGGCCTGCAGTCCGGGGTGAGCAGGCAGCATCCCAGATGTGTCTTTGTGTATGTTTCTGTAAGGAGGAAGCCTGGGTAAGGAGACTCAGGCAGTGACATCACTTCCCTGGCAAAAAAGGCCAAGAGAACTTGCAACCTGGGTAACCAGTCACCCTCATTCTAGACAAGACCCCTTCACAGTTCAATTCATTGGAGAACCTCAAGGGAACATGTGCTATTGTGGCCTTGGGGAAGCCAGCAGTAACAGCTGGTTTTGATGGTTGTAGGCACTGGGTCAGGTCTCACTTGAGATTCCTACGGCCCTTTGCCTGGAGGAAACCAATGGCCCAAGAGAGCCCAAGGGTAGGAAAGTCCAGGCCTCGCCACTACTCTGATCTCAGCTAGGTAGCCCTCTCTGCCCTCCCAGTATGTGTGGAGGTGGGGGCAGGGAGGGTTTAGGAGGGGTGGGTCTGCCTCTAGGCTGATGACAGGTCAGAAGCCTCGTGGACCAGTCATGTCCAAAGCCCAGGTCAAAGCTGGATGCTTGAGGATATGGAGAGCTAGAGCAGTGCCCTTCAGGCCAAGCTTTATCTCAAGTCCTCTAGGAATATCTCTTTCTACCTGGGTGGATATCTGAACAGACACACATATGGACCTGATTTGGAAGAAGGTTGTGTGGGCAGAAGCAGCAGTGAGGATGGCCAGACGGGACTCTGATACCTCTGGGATGGACTGACTGCTGGTCTTGTGGGTGCAGATCCCCACACCAGAGCTTGGCAATGGTCTGGTTGATGGGGACACTCAATCTCTCTCTGTGAGTGATGGACTGGTGAGCCCCTCACTGAGGGCCAGTTCACACCTGAGTCTGCATCTGTCCCTGCAGGAAACGCAGAGGCAAGAGAGTATCCACAACCCCTGCAGGGGGAACTTGCACCTGCTCCTGCAGGAGATCCACAACAAGGTCAGGATCCACAGCAACAAGAAGAAACTGCAACTGATGCTGGAGGAGACCCAGAGCCTGGCCAGGATTCCCAGCTCCTGCAGGGAGAACCAGCACCTGTTCCTGCATTAGACCATCAGCCCAATGAGGACTGACCACCCCTCAAGAGAGAATGTGCTCCTGGGCTTGCACGAGACCAAGATCCAGGTCCAGAACTAATATCCCTGGTGGGTGAACCTGGAACTACTATTACTCCTGTTTCTGCACTGGTAGGAGCCACGTCAGCAGTCACTGAGCCCATGGGCCCAATGGCTCTGCAACCACTCTCACTGTCAGCTCTATTTCCACACCATCAATGCACTCCCCAACCCAATCTTTACTTCATTCTACATGGCATATTTTCTGTGTTTTTATTTATTTGATTCTTTCTTTCTTTCTTTCTGTCATGTTATTTAGGTTCTGTATATTTAAGTTCAAAATAAAACATTAGAAATAATAGTAATAATAATAAAATTTAAGTTTAAAATAATAACATTGAAGCATTTTCCATTTTAAATGGTGTCATTCAGATGCATTCCCAATGTGTGTCACCATCACCACTGTCAAGCTTCAGACTATTTCATTCCCCAAAATAAAACCAAAGCGGAGTCCCCATTCCCCCATCCCCCAGCCCCTGATAACTTCGAATCCTCTTTCTTTCTCTGCATCTTTCCCTATTCTGGCTGTTTCCTGGAATGAAACCATATAAACTCGGGCTTTCTGTCTCTGCCCACATATTTTAAGAGAGCAGAGAAGGCCTGAGCATGCCTGTGCTCCAAAATCCTCTCAAAAACGTATGTTCTAATAAGAAACAGAGCAAACACATGCAATTCCAACAAGAGGCCATGCACATGGCTAGTCTCTGTTAGAGATGCCTGACCACTCAGAGGAGGACACACACAAATGTAAACATTATGGAGACAGCATTGGTTATCATCAATCTGGCAGGTTTTTAGGTGGGTGACCACCAGCCCAGGAGACAATGTGAGGATGCAGAGCACCCCAGGAGATCTCTGAGAGGGAATCATGAACAAACAGTCCACTCTGGAAGAATGGTGTGCAAGACCCAGCAAAGTCCCAGGGGTGCACCCCCTTCCTAGCATTGTGGTTCCTTAGAGTTGATCCCACTAAAATTTGTGCTCAAATCTTTAAACATGTTTTTCATGTGAATCCTTCACAGCATGAGTTCACACAGTAGGGGATTGGAAACAACACAAATTTTTATGGGAGGGGATGGGATCCATGAATTCTGCTCCAATGGACAAATGAAGACTGTGCAGCTCACAAAGGGAGTGCTGAATCATGACCTGTCAATAGGCGATATACATTTTTTTAAAAAAATTTATATGCACCCCTATGCTCATGGCAGCTAAATTGACAACATCCAATACATGGACATTATGTGCCACAAAAGCAGCCCTAAATAGACAAAAACAAAACAAAACAAAATAAATAAAATAAAATAAAACAAAATGGGAAAAAGATACTCTCTTCAGCAAGTGGTGCTTGGAAAATTCGAGCACTGCATGTAAATCAATGAAACCAGAACACAACCTCACACCATGTACAAAAATAAACTCAAAATGGCTTAATGACTTAAACCTAAGACAAGACACTATAAAATGCCTCATAGTGAACACAGTCAAAACATTCTCTGACATCAACCATACAAATGTTTTCTTAGGTCATTCTCCCAAGGCAACAGACATAAAGACATATATAAACCAATGGACCTAATCAAATGGACAAGCTTTTGCACAGCAAAGGAAACCATAAAAAAAAGACAAGCAACAGAATGTATGGAAGTAGTTGCAAATGGGGCAACTGACAAGGGCATAATCTGCAAAATATACAAACAATTCACACAACTCAACAGCTAAAAAACCACCCAACTGAAAAACTGTTAGAAGACCTACACAGACATTTCTCCAAAGAAGACATATGGATGGCCAAGAGGCGCATGAAGAGTTTCTCACCATCACTAATGATTAGAGACATGCAAATCAAAACTACCATGAGGTACCACCTCACACCAGTCAGAATGGCTAATACTTAACAAGTCTACAAATCAAAAATGCTGGAAAGGGTGTGGAGAAAAGGGAACCCTCCTACACTTTTAGTGGGAATGTACACTGTTACAATCAATATGGAAAATGGAATGGATGTATCTCAGAAAACTAAACATAGAACTACCATATTATTGAGCAATCGCACTCCTGGGCCTATATCAGGACAAAACTTTCATTGAAAAAGATACAGGCACCCCTATATTCATTGCAGCACTATTCACAACAGCCAAGACATGGAAATAACCTAAGTGTCCATAGATAAACGAAGATGTGGTACATATGCATGATGGACTACTACTCAGCTATAGAAAAGAACAAAATAATGCCATCTGCAGCAACATGAATGCTCTCATACTAAGTGAAGGTAGTCCAAAAGAGAAAGACAAATTCCATATGATGTCACTTATATCTGGAATCTAATATATGGGACAAACGAACCCATCTACATAAAGAAACAAACTCATGGACAGGGAGGACAAACATGTGGTTGCCAAAGAGTTGGGGAGGGCATGGGAAGGACTGGGAGTTTGGGGTTAGTAGATGCATTTGGAGTGGACAAGCAAGGAGTCCCACTGTATAGCACATAGAACTATATCCAATCACTTGTGATGGAACACGATGGAGGATAATGTGAGAAAAAGAATGCATATATGTGTATTACTAGGTCACTGTGCTGTATAGCAGAAATTGACAGAACATAAGAAGTCAACTGTAATGTAAATAATTTCTTTAAAAAAAACGGATAACAAGGACCTACTGTATAGTACAGGAAAATCTACTATGTACTGTGTGATAACCTACATGGGAATAGAATCTGAAAAGGAATGGATATATGAACATGTATAACTGACCTATATTGCTGTCCATCTGAAACTAACAACTCTGTAAGTTAACTATACTCAAATAAAAATTTAAAAAAAGACACAGAGTGGCTGAATTAAAGGAAAACAAGACTTTTATATATGCTATGAGAAACTCACTTCAGGCAAGAGGATGGAAAAAGCATTCCATGTATATGAAAATGAAAAGAAAGCTGGAGGAGTTCCCATCGTGGCACAGTGGTTAATGAATCTGACCAGGAACCATGAGGTTGCAGGTTCGATCCCTGACCTTGCTCAGTGGGTTGTAGGCTACAGCTCTGATTCAACCCCTAGCCTGGGAACCTCCATATGCTGCCGGTGCGGCCCCAGAAAAGGCAAAAAAAAAAAAAAAAAAAGAAAAGAAAAGAAAAGAAAGCTGGAATAGCAATACCTATATCAGATAAAATATACTTTAAAACAATGACTCTAAGAAGAGACACAGAATGTCAACACATGATAACAGATCCAACCAAAATGAAGATATAGTTGTAAATACATAGGCAACCAACAGAGGCCCACCTCAAATCACAAGGCAAAAACAATCAAACACAAATGGAAATCATGATAGTAGCACAATAAAAGTAGGGGGCTTTAGCACCCCACTTACATCAATGGACAGATCATTCAGACAAAATCAATAAGGAAATGCTGGCCTTTAATGACACATTAGACCCCAAAATTAATAGACATATATAAATTTTTCATACAAAAGCAGGAGTACACACAATTTGATGTTGTAAGCAAGAGAACCAGGAAAGCCAAAAACCAATGTACAATGTAGTCCAAGTCTGAAGGCTGAGAACCAATTAAGCTAATGCTGTAAACCTGAGCCCAAAGACTTGAGAATCTGAGACTCTGTGGTGGATGTCCCGATCTGGTCTGAGGGTCTAAAATCCAGGAGAACCAATATCCAAGACAAGAGATGGATGACCCAGGTCATGACCAAAAGAAAATATCTTCTTCTTCACCTTTGTCTTCTATTTAGACTCTCATCAGGTTGGATGATGCCCACACGCATTGCGGAGGGCAATCTTCTTTACTTCGTCTACCGATTCAAATGCTAATCTCTACCAGAAATACCCTCACAGACACACTAAAATTCTTTTACCAACTAGTAGGGCATACCCTAGCCAGTCCAATTGACATATACAATTAAGCATAACAGAAGTCACATTTGGTTTTGCTTATTTTGACTCAAAGTATACCCTCCAAATTCCATAACTTAAGACACAGATTTGGGCAAAACAGCTTGCCACCTTAATCTTTCAAAAACACAGCCTATAGCTATAGCACAAAATTCAGCATTTCCAAATGTCCTCTAAGTTATAGGGCTGTGACTATTTATCTGTTCTTGCAATAAAAATATGAGAATTTGTTGGGCATTATAGACTCTTCCCCAGAAAATCTGAAAAGGATGTGTATATGTGATCCATATACACATACAAAGGAATGAAATTAGACTACTGTCTTATACCATATCTAAAACATTAACTCAAAATGGATTAAAGGCATGAATGCAGAACCTGAAAACATAAAATTGCTCAAAGATAGCACAGATGAGCTCCTTGACACAGGTCTTGTCAATGATGTTTTGGGTCTGCCTCCAGAAGCAAAGGCAACAAAAGCTAAGATAAGCAAGGAGAGCTACATCAAACTAAAAAGCTTCTGCAGAGCAAAGGAACTCACCAATTAAAAAGCAACCTACTGAGTGGGAAAAGAATGTTTGCAAATCCTACATCTGATAAGGAATTAGTCTCCAAAATATATAAATAACTCATCTGGCCCACACCGAAAAACTAAGGAATACAATTAAAAATGAGACAGAGTAGTTATCTAACAAACAGAATGTGTACATGGAGGTGTAACTGGGACACCATGCTGTACAGGACAAAGAAAAAAGGTATTGGGGAAGTAACTATTTAAAAAACAAATAAAATAATAACAAACAAAAAAGAAATACAGTACACAGAATAGAGAAGACGGTTGGTCTTCCAACTTAATGCAAAATTAATTTTTTTTTGTCTTTTTTTGTCTTTTGTTGTTGTTGTTGTTGTTGCTATTTTTTGGGCCGCTCCCGCGGCATATGGAGGTTCCCAGGCTAGGGGTCCAATCGGAGCTGTAGCCACCAGCCTACGCCAGAGCCACAGCAACGCGGGATCCGAGCCGCGTCTGCAACCTACACCACAACTCACGGCAACGCCGGATCGTTAACCCACTGAGCAAGGGCAGGGACCGAACCCGCAACCTCATGGTTCCTAGTCGGATTCGTTAACCACTGCGCCACGACGGGAACTCCCGCAAAATTAAATTTAAAATCCATAGTGAGGAGATGGGATTAAGATAGTGGAATAGAAAGACTGGAGCTCAACTTCTCTCCTAAAAACAACAAAATTCACAAATAAAGACTGAGCAGTCTCCATCTAAATGGACTGAAAACCATAAAAAAGATATCCTACTCCAGAAGAAAAAGAGGAGATGACATCAAGAGACAGGAGGGGCTATTTCATGATATAAACAACTCCATACTTCCTGGGTGGGAAGCCCCACAGACTGGAAACTAACTGGTTCACAGAGGCTCACCTACAGGAGTGAGAGTTCTGAGCCCCACATAAAACTCTCACCTGTGGGGATCTGGCAATGGTAGAAAGAGCTCCTGGAGGACCTTGCATTGAAGGCCAGTGGGGCTTGTGTACAGGAGCTCCACAGGACTGGGGGAAATGGAGGCCCCATTCTTAAAAGGCACACATAGATTTTCACATGCCCTGGGGGCCAGGGCAAAGCGAGGTCTCCATAGGAATCTGGGTCAAACCTGACTGCAGTTCTTGGAGGACATCTTGGGAAAACAGGGATGAATGTGGCTTGTTGTGAGGGAAGGACATTGAAGGCAAAGCTCTCAGGAATATTCAGCAGTTGCCTTTCTCTGGAGGTGGCCATTTTGGGAAAATCTTGCCGAGCTGTCAGTCAGCTCTGAGAAGCCCCAGGGCAAACAACAATCCAGGTGGTATCACAGCCCTGCCCATCAGTAAACAGGCTACCTAAAGACCCCTCAGGGACACAGCTGCCTCTAATCCCATCCAGAGACTAAGTCCCACCCACCAGAGGGATTACAATCAGCTCCACCTACCAGTGGGCAGGCATCAGCCCTCCCACCAGGAAGCCTACAGCAAGCCCCCATACTGACTTCAGCCACAAGGGGGGCAGACACCAGAAGTAAGAGAGGCTACAGCCCTATTATCTGTAAAAAGGTCACCACACCAAAAACCTATAAAAATGAAAAGACAGAGAACTATAACTCAGATGAGGGAGAAAGGAAAAACCCCAGAAAATCAGCTAAGCGATGAGGAGATTCTCAGCCTCCAAGAAAATGACTTCAGGTTGTTGATGCTGAAGATGATGCAAGACATTGGAAATAAACTGGAGGCAAAGATGGATAACTTACAGGACACACTGAGCAAAGAGATACAAGATATAAAACTTAAGATATGCAAAATACAATAAATGAAATAAAAAATTCACTAGAAGCAGCTAGCAGCAGAATAAAGGAGGCAGAAGAATGAATAAGTGAGGTGGAAAACAGATTAGTGGAAATTACGGATGCAGAACAGAAAAGAGAAAAAGACTGAAAACAAATGAAGAGAGTCTCAGAGAACTCTGGGACAATGTTAAATGCACCAACATCCATATTATAGGGGTGCCAGAAGGAGAAGAGAGAGTGAAGGGGACAGAAAAAATATTCCAAGAGATAACAGCCAAAAACTTTCCTCACATGGGAAAGGAACCACTCACTCAAATCCAGGAAGCACAATGAGTACCATATAAAATAAACCCAAGGAGGAATACACCAAGACACATATTAATCAGACTGACCAAAATTAAAGACAAAGAGAAAATCTTGAAAGCAGCTAGGGAAAAGAAACATGTAACATACAAGGGAACCCCAATAAGGTTATTGGGAGATTTTTCAGCAGAAACCCTGCAGGCCAGAAGTGAGTGGCATGATATACTTAACGTGATTAAAGAAAAAAACCTCCAACCAAGATCACTTTACCCAGCAAGACTCTCCTTCAGATTTGAAGAAGACATCAAAAACTTCACAGATAAGCAAAAGCTAAGAGAATTCAGCAACTCTAAACCAGCCTTACAACAAATACTAAAGGAACTTCTATAGGCAGAAAAGACAAGACAGCAACAGGAAACACAAATACCTCAAATGACAAGGCTCACCAGTAAAGGTATATGTACAGTAAAGATACAAAATCATCCAAGCACAATTACACCACCAAAATCAGAAATCATAAGAGGAGGAGTTCCCGTCGTGGCGCAGTGGTTAACGAATCCGACTAGGAACCATGAGGTTGCGGGTTCGATCCCTGCCCTTGCTCAGTGGGTTAACGATCCGGCGTTGCCGGGAGCTGTGGTGTAGGTTGCAGACGCGGCTCGGATCCAGCGTTGCTGTGGCTCTGGCGCGGGCTGGTGGCTACAGCTCCGATTCAACCCCTAGCCTGGGAACCTCCATATGCCGCGGGAGCGGCCCAAGAAATAGCAACAACAACAACAACAATCACAAAAAGACAAAAGACAAAAAAAAAAAAAAAATCATAAGAGGAAGGTGCAAATGCAGGATACTGGAGATGCACTTGCAATTAAGAGAACAACAACTTAAAACAATCTCATATACATATAGACTCATATCAAAACTTCAGAATACCTGCAAACCAAAAATCTACAATGAATACACAAACGAAGAAAAATCAACTCAAATACAACACTAAAGATAGTCATCAAACCAGAAGAGGAGAGAACGAGAGAAGAAGGGAAGAAAAAAGATTAACAAAAACAAATCCAAAGCAATTAATAAAAGGACAATAAGAACATACATATCAATAATTACCTTAAATGATAATGGACTAAACACCCCAACCAAAAGACATAGACTGGCTGAATGAACACCAAAACAAGACCCGTATATATGCTGTCTTCAAGAGACCCACTTCACTTCTAGGGACACGTACAAATGGAAAGTGAGAGGATGGAAGAACATACTTCATGCAAACAGGGATCCAAAGAAAGCTGGAGTAGCAATACTCATATCAGACACAATATACTTTAAAATGAAGAATATTTTAAGGGACAAAGAAGGTCATCACCTAGTTATCAAAGGATCAATCCAAGTAGATGATATAACAATTTTAAATATCTACACACTCAACATAGGTTCACCACAATATATAAGGCAACTGCTAACAAACTTAAAAGGACAAATCGACAGTAACACAATAATAGTGGGGCACTTTAACACCCCACTTAAAGCAATGGACAGATCAACCAGACAGAAAATCAATAAGTAAACACAGGCCCTGAATGATGCATTAAACCAGATGGACTTAATAGATATTTATAGGACATTCCATCCAAAAGCAACAGAATACACATTCTTCTCAAGTGCACATGGAACATTCTCTAATATCCAGGTCTATAAATCCAACTTCGGTAACATTAAGAAAATTGAAATCATATCAAGCATCTTTTCTGACCACAATGCTATACAACTCAAAATCAACAACGAGAAAAAAATCTGCAAAAAACACAAACACGTGGAGACAAAACAGCATGCTACTAAACAACCAATGGATCACTGAAGAAATCAAAGAGGAAATTTAAAAATACCTAGGGAAAAAAAAAAAAAAAAAAAAAAAAAGGGAGTTCCCGTCGTGGCGCAGTGGTTAACGAATCCGACTAGGAACCATGAGGTTGCGGGTTCGGTCCCTGCCCTTGCTCAGTGGGTTAACGATCCGGCGTTGCCGTGAGCTGTGGTGTAGGTTGCAGACGCGGCTCGGATCCCGCGTTGCTGTGGCTCTGGCGTAGGCTGGTGGCTACAGCTCCGATTAGACCCCTAGCCTGGGAACCTCCCATATGCCGCAGGAGCGGCCCAAGAAATGGCAAAAAGACAAAAAAAATAATAATAATAAAATAAAATAAATAAAATAAAAATACCTAGAAGCAAATGACAATGAAGATACGACACTCCAAAACACATGGGATGCAGCAAAAGCTGTTCTAAGAGGAAATGTTTATAGCAATACAAGACCACCTCAGGAAACAGGAAAAATCTCAAAGAAACAGACCTAATTTGCATCTAAAGCAGCTTGAGAGAAAAGAGCAGACAAGGCCTAAAGTTAGTAGAATGAAAGATATCATAAAGATCAGAGCAGAAATCAATGAAATAGAAACCAAGAAGAACATAGAAAAGATCAATGAAATGAAAAGCTGGTTCTTTGAAAAGATCAACAAAATTGATAAACCCCTAGCCAGACTTATCAGGCAAAAAAGAGAGAGGACTCATATCAATAAAATTAGAAATGAAAAAGGAGAAGTAACAACGGACATCACAGAAATACAAAGGATCATAAGGGACTATATGCAACTATAGGCCAATAAAATGGAAAAGCTAGAAGAAATGGACACATTCTTAGAAAAGTACAATCTTCCAAGACTAAACCAAGAGGAAATAGAAAAGATGAATATACCCATCACAAGAACCAAAATTGGAACTGTGATTAAAGAATTTCCAACAAACAAAAGTCCAGGACCAGATGGCTTCACAGGCGAATTCTATCAAACATTTAGAGAAGAGCTAACACCTCTCTTTCTGAAACTATTTCAAAAAATTGCAGAGGAAGGGATGCCCCCAAACTCCTTCTATGAGGCCACCATCACCCTGACACCAAAACCAGACAAAGATACCACAAAAAAAGAAAACTATACATCCATTTCACTGATGAATATTGATGAAAAAATCATCCATGAAATACTAGCAAACCGGATCGAACAATACATTAAAAGGATTGTACATCATGATCAAGTGGGATTTATCCCAGGGATGCAAGCGTTCTTCAATAGCCACAAATCCATCAGTGTGATACACCACATTAACAATCTGAAGAATAAAAACTACATGATCCTCTCAATAGACACAGAAAAAGCCTTTGACAAATTCCAACACCCATTCTGATAAAAACCCTTCAGAAAGTGGGCATAGAGGGAACCTACCTCAACATAATAAGGGCCAAATATGACAAAACCACAGTGAACATCATTCTCAATGGTGAAAAGCTGAAAGAATTCCCACTGAGATCAGGAACAAGACAAGGATGTCTGCTCTCACCACTACTCTTCAATATAGTTCTGGAAGTCCTAGCCACTGCAATCAGAGAAGTAAAATTAATAAAAGGAATCCAACTTGGAAAGGAAGAAGTAAAACCATCCCTATTTGCAGATGACACGATACTATACCTAGAGCATCCTAAAAACTCGACCAGAAAACTGTTAGAGCTCATCCATGAATTTGGCAAAGTCACAGGATACAAAATTAATACACAGAAATTGATAGCATTTCTATACACTAACAATGAAAGATCAGAAGGAGAAATTAGGGAAGCAATCTCGTTTACCATCACATCCAAAAGAATAAAATACCTAGTAGTCAACTACCTAAAGAGACAAAATACCTGTACTCTGAAAACTATAAGACACTGATGAAAGAATTCAAAGGTGACACAAACAGATGGAAAGATTCTCATGCTCATGCTCTTGGATTGGAAGAGTTATATTATCAAAATGACTATACTACCTAAGGCAATCTACAGATTCAATGCAATCCCTAATCCAATTACCAAGGACATTGTTCACAGAACTCGAACAAAATATTTTAAAGTTTGTTTGGAAGCACAAAAGACACAGACTAGCTAAAGACATCCTGAAAAAGAGAAATGGAGCTGGAGGAATCAGGCTCCCCAACTTCAGACTACACTACAAAGCAATAATCATCAAAACCATATGGTACTGGTACAAAGATGGAAATATACATCAGTGGCACAGGATAGAAAGGCCAGAATTCAACCCACGCACCTACAGCCAACTCATCTATGACAAAGGAGGCAAGAATATACAGCGGAGAAAGGACAGCTTGTTCAATAAGTGGTTCTGGGAAAACTGGACAGCCACATGGAAACAAATGAATTGGAACACTCCCTAACACCATACACAAAAATAAACTCAAAATGGGTTAAAGACCCAGATATAAGGTCAGACACTGTAAGACTCTTAGAGGAAACTAAGGCCAAACACTCTCTGACATAAATGACAGCAACATCTTCCCAGATCCACCTATCAGAGTATTGACAATAAAAAGAAAAATAAACAAATGGGACCTAATCAAACGTAAAAGTTTCTGCACAGCAAAGGAAACCCTAAACAACACAAAAAGACAATCCACAGAATGGGAGAAAATCTTTGCAAGTGAATCAACTGACAAGGGATTAATCTCCAAAATTTACAAGCAACTTCTGCAGCTCAATACCAAAAAATCAAACAACCCCATCCAAAAATGGGCAGAAGGTCTAAACAGACAGTTCTCCAAAGAAGACATACAGATGGCCAAGAAACACATGAAAAGATGTTCAACGTCACTCATTATTGGAGAGATGCAAATCAAAACCACTCTGAGGTACCACCTTACATCAGCCAGAATGGCCAGCATCAAAAAGTCTACAAACAAGAAGTGCTGGAGAGGCTATGGAGAAAAAGGAACCCTAGTACATGGTTGGTGGGATTACACATTGGTGCAACCACTGTGGAAAGCAGTTTGGAGATTCCTCAGAAAACTAAACATAGAACTCCCATTTGATCCAGCAATCCCACTCCTGGGCATCTATCCAGAGAAAACCATGACTCTCAAAAACACATGTACTCCGATGTTCATTGCAACACTATTTACAATAGCCAAAACATGGAAACAACCTAAATGTCCATTGACAGAGGAGTGGATCAAGAAGATGTGGTCCATATACACAATGTAATATTACTCAGCCATTAAAAGGAGTGAAATACCGGCATTTTTAGCAACATGGATGGACCTAGAAATTATCATTCTAAGTGAAGTCAGCCATACAATGAGACACCGATGACAAATGCTTTCACTGACATGTGGAATCTGAAAAATGGACAGACGGAACTTCTTTGCAGAACAGATGCTGACTCACAGACATTGAAAAACTTATGGTCTCCAGAGGAGAGAGTTTTTGGGGTGGGGGGGGTATGCCTGGGCTATGGGATAGAAATCCTGTGAAATTAGATTGCTATGATCATTATACCAAAAAAAAAAAAGTCACCTTGGTTTTAGGTCAAGACTGGTGGAAAGGGGAACTTTTTCACTAAGATTTCACATGCAATAATGTTACAATCTCCCCCAAATTCTTTCTAATTACTGCAGTTATCCATATGGGAAGATGGAGGGAAATGTTTAAGATGATTTTCTTATATATTAAAAAACCTTTAAAAATAAATAAATAAATAAATAAAAAGTTTCTGCAATATAAAAAAAAAGTCTATGATAGCTACTGCATATACACAATATAAACAGAACCAGTAAGATACAGATAGATACATGTATGGATATAAATATAGATACAGGTAAGGGAATTTTTAAAATGGAAGTCAACTCACAATTTTGAAGGCGGAAAAAAATCCC
Organism: Sus scrofa; assembly: GCF_054392235.1. Classification (NCBI taxonomy): domain Eukaryota; kingdom Metazoa; phylum Chordata; class Mammalia; order Artiodactyla; family Suidae; genus Sus; species Sus scrofa. The sequence goes on from NC_139385.1 coordinate 21,684,798, forward strand.
ATAATCTGCCATCTGGAAACTGAAAAATTAGAAGTGACTGTGAGTTGTGTGAGTGTGACCCCAGCAGCCACTTGGCCCCTGGCCCCACCTGGGCATGACCGTCCTCCCCACCACAGGTGTCCACCACCACCCTCGGCTCCAAGCACCACACCAAGGGACGGACACCGAGTCCCCAGCGACACGGCGGCTGCAGAGGACCCCAGGCAGGGGCTCCCCGACACCCTGCTTACCTTCTCTGAGCTTCCCATACTGGAATCTGCTACCAACATCCGCTCTGCTCCCAGGGATGTCTTCAGATCCAGTAGAGAGCAGACGGCTGGCCGTTCACTGTCCACAAGATGGCGGACTCCCAGGAGCCCCTGCGGCACCACAGAGGAGCTGAAGACCTGGATTCCGGCTGTCTCACGAGAATGCCTGTCCTCCTTGGGCTGCTGTCTTGGGGTCCTCCCATCGTGCAGAGCTGTTATGGAGACTCTCCCTGCCCGGAGGAAAATGAAGAAAAAATACATTTTGGGGGGAATAGAGGACTTCAGGTAAAATCCACGACAGTAAGATTCAGCCTACACCAGAGCCACAGCAATGCAGGATCCAAGCCATGTCTACAACCTTCACCACAGCTCATGGCAACACCGGATCGTTAACCCACTGAGCAAGGCCAAGGATCGAACCCGAAACCTCATGGTTCCTAGTCGGATGTGTTAACCACTGCGCCACAACAGGAAATCCTTTTTTTTTTTTTTGTCTCTATTTAAGTCTTTCAGCCATTTTGAGTTTATTTTTGTACATGGGGTGAGGGTGTGTTCTAATTTCACTGATTTGCATGCAGCTGTCCTGGTTTCCCAGCAATGCTTGCTGAATAGACTTTCTTTTGTGGTTCCACGTAAATTTTTGGATTGTTGGTTCTAGTTCTGTGAAAAATGTCATGGGTCATTTGATAGGGATTGCATTGAATCTGTAGATTGCTTTGGGAAGTACGGCCATTTTTACAATATTGGATTTTCCAATACATGAACATAGAATATCCCTCCATTTCTTTACATCTTCTTTAATTTGTTTGATTAAAGTTTTATAGTTCTCGGCATATTAGTCCTTTACCTCCTTGGTCAGGTGTATTCCGAGGTATTTGATTTTTTGAGGTGCAATTTTAAAAGGTATTGTACTTTTGTATTCCTTTTCTAATATTTCATTGTTGGTATACAGAAATGCAACTGATTTCTGAATGTTAATCTTATATCCTGCTACTTTGCTGAATTTATTAATCAGTTCAAGTAGTTTTTGGGTTGAGTCCTTAGGGTTTTCTATGTGTAGTATCACGTCGTCTGCATACACTTTTCTCTCTTCTTTTCCTCTTTGGATGGCTTTTATGTCTTTTGTTTGTCTAATTGCTGTGGCTAGGACTTCCAAAACTATGTTAAAGAGCAGTAGTGAGAGTGGGCATCCCTCTCTTGTTCCAGATGAGTGAGAAGGCTTTCAGTTTTTCTCCATTGAGTATTATATTTGCTGTGGGTTTGTCATAAATGGCTTTGCTTATGTTCAGGAATGTTCCCTCTATACCCACTTTGGCGAGAGTTTTGAACATGACTGGATGTTGCGCTTTGTCAAATGCTTTTTCTGCATCTATTGAGATGATCATATGGTTTTTGACTTTTCTTTTGTTAATGTGGGCAGGGTTTCCGGAGTGCAGTGGTTATCACATTCACCTCACACGACCGTGTTTTAAGCTGTGCATCCTTAAAACAGGATGTGTGCAGTCTGGGAGGGCAAGGGTTGCCCTGGGCCAAGCTGCTCCGGTGGAAGGGGGTCCAGGCAAGGGATGGTGGGGGCAAAGCCAGCTCTGTGGCCTCTCCTTGGCTTCTGTCCCTCCATCTGTAAACTCCTAGGAAGTCCCACATTTGTCCAGCCTGCTCTGGGACTTGCAGGAGAGTGAGGTCCACGATTGGTTGCCTTCACAAGGGTTCCTGGATTGGAACAAAGGGGCAAGACCTCTCCTTCAGATTTGAAGAAGACATCAAAAACTTCACAGATAAGCAAAAGCTAAGAGAATTCAGCAACTCTAAACCAGCCTTACAACAAATACTAAAGGAACTTCTATAGGCAGAAAAGACAAGACAGCAACAGGAAACACAAATACCTCAAATGACAAGGCTCACCAGTAAAGGTATATGTACAGTAAAGATACAAAATCATCCAAGCACAATTACACCACCAAAATCAGAAATCATAAGAGGAGGAGTTCCCGTCGTGGCCCAGTGGTTAACGAATCCAACTAGGAACCATGAGGTTGCGGGTTCAATCCCTGGCCTTGCTCAGTGGGTTAACGATCCGGCGTTGCCGGGAGCTATGGTGTAGGTTGCAGACGCGGCTCGGATCCTGCGTTGCTGTGGCTCTGGTGTAGGCTGAATCTGCACTCGCACAGGCCCAACCCTTCCTAGGACCTCTCCTCCACTTTTCCAAGGGATCCCATCCACCCTCTTCCTGCCTCTCAAAACGAACCCTAACTTCAACCTTTCAGCTGGGGCTCCGCTGCCATCCTCACCTCCCTCCCCCACGCTCGCGGTGGCCCTCCAAAGTCCCTGCGCGCTCCCTTCCCCTGCACGCACCCAACCCCCACGCCTGCGCTGCCCTGAAGCCGCTCCCGCCCCCCTCGGCCCTCCCCAAACACGCACCTTTCCCCCAAACACTTCCTGGGACCTTCCATCCCCTTTTCCCAAGCATCCTAGGCACCCTCTTCCCTTCTCACCAAGATAAACACCAACCTGCCTTGGACCTGCCCGCTGCAGCCCTGCTCACACCCTCAGCTCCTCCACCCATGCTCGCTGGCCGCGGTGTCCCTCAGCAGTCGCTCCCGGGGCTCCCTTCCCCGGCACGCACGCAACCCCCACGCACGCCACGGCACGCACGCAACCCCCACGCAGGCGCTCTGCACAACCGGGTCCCCGCCCCCCTCGCCCCTCTCTGCCCCCACCCACACCCCCCCCCTTCCTGGAAACTTTCCCCATCAGTTCAAAGGCATCCAACCTATCCACCCCTCTACCCCCTTCTCAAACAAACAATCAAACGAACAAACACACACAGCAAGCCAAAAACCAAAACAAAAACCACCTCACTTGAACCTGTCTGCTGGAACTCCACTGACAGCCTTACCTCAGTCCCCCCCTGCTCGCCCTGGCCCTCAGCACTCCCTTCAGCTCTCCCTTCCCCTCTGTTCAGGCACGACCCACAAGCCCCTCCCAGCTGCCCTGGCCCATTCCCACACTAACCCCTCTGGGCTCCTTTCCTGACATCCTTCCGCTCCCATGTGCTAAGGGGTCCTCATCCTCCACCCTCTTCCCCCCTCACACCAACCAACCAAAAACCAAACACCAACAACAAAAACCACCACCACCCACCACCACCACCGCAGCAGCCACCAAAACCTACCTTGAACCTATCCCCTAGAATGCCCCTCACAACCTCACCGCAGGGCCCCAGGCTCTCCGTGTCCCTCTCCATTCCCTCCGGCCTCCCTTCCCCTGCACCCACGCAACCCCCACGCTCGCTCGGGGGCCAAGGGGTGCCCGCCCGCCTCCATGCTCCCCGCACTCGCACAGGCCCAACCCTTCCTAGGACCTCTCCTCCACTTTTCCAAGGGATCCCATCCACCCTCTTCCTGCCTCTCAAAACGAACCCTAACTTCAACCTTTCAGCTGGGGCTCCGCTGCCATCCTCACCTCCCTCCCCCACGCTCGCGGTGGCCCTCCAAAGTCCCTGCGCGCTCCCTTCCGCTGCACGCACCCAACCCCCACGCCTGCGCTGCCCTGAAGCCGCTCCCGCCCCCCTCGGCCCTCCCCAAACACGCACCTTTCCCCCAAACACTTCCTGGGACCTTCCATCCCCTTTTCCCAAGCATCCTAGGCACCCTCTTCCCTTCTCACCAAGATAAACACCAACCTGCCTTGGACCTGCCCGCTGCAGCCCTGCTCACACCCTCAGCTCCTCCACCCATGCTCCCTCGCCGCGGTGTCCCTCAGCAGTCGCTCCCGGGGCTCCCTTCCCCGGCACGCACGCAACCCCCACGCACGCCACGGCACGCACGCAACCCCCACGCAGGCGCTCTGCACAACCGGGTCCCCGCCCCCCTCGCCCCTCTCTGCCCCCACCCACACCCCCCCCCCTTCCTGGAAACTTTCCCCATCAGTTCAAAGGCATCCAACCTATCCACCCCTCTACCCCCTTCTCAAACAAACAATCAAAGGAACAAACACACACAGCAAGCCAAAAACCAAAACAAAAACCACCTCACTTGAACCTGTCTGCTGGAACTCCACTGACAGCCTTACCTCAGTCCCCCCCTGCTCGCCCTGGCCCTCAGCACTCCCTTCAGCTCTCCCTTCCCCTCTGTTCAGGCACGACTCACAAGCCCCTCCCAGCTGCCCTGGCCCATTCCCACACTAACCCCTCTGGGCTCCTTTCCTGACATCCTTCCGCTCCCATGTGCTAAGGGGTCCTCATCCTCCACCCTCTTCCCCCCTCACACCAACCAACCAAAAACCAAACACCAACAACAAAAACCACAACCACCCCCCACCACCACCGCAGCAGCCACCAAAACCTACCTTGAACCTATCCCCTAGAATGCCCCTCACAACCTCACCGCAGGGCCCCAGGCTCTCCGTGTCCCTCTCCATTCCCTCCGGCCTCCCTTCCCCTGCACCCACGCAACCCCCACGCTCGCTCGGGGGCCAAGGGGTGCCCGCCCGCCTCCATGCTCCCCGCACTCGCACAGGCCCAACCCTTCCTAGGACCTCTCCTCCACTTTTCCAAGGGATCCCATCCACCCTCTTCCTGCCTCTCAAAACGAACCCTAACTTCAACCTTTCAGCTGGGGCTCCGCTGCCATCCTCACCTCCCTCCCCCACGCTCGCGGTGGCCCTCCAAAGTCCCTGCGCGCTCCCTTCCCCTGCACGCACCCAACCCCCACGCCTGCGCTGCCCTGAAGCCGCTCCCGCCCCCCTCGGCCCTCCCCAAACACGCACCTTTCCCCCAAACACTTCCTGGGACCTTCCATCCCCTTTTCCCAAGCATCCTAGGCACCCTCTTCCCTTCTCACCAAGATAAACACCAACCTGCCTTGGACCTGCCCGCTGCAGCCCTGCTCACACCCTCAGCTCCTCCACCCATGCTCGCTCGCCGCGGTGTCCCTCAACAGTCGCTCCCGGGGCTCCCTTCCCCGGCACGCACGCAACCCCCACGCACGCCACGGCACGCACGCAACCCCCACGCAGGCGCTCTGCACAACCGGGTCCCCGCCCCCCTCGCCCCTCTCTGCCCCCACCCACACCCCCCCCCCTTCCTGGAAACTTTCCCCATCAGTTCAAAGGCATCCAACCTATCCACCCCTCTACCCCCTTCTCAAACAAACAATCAAACGAACAAACACACACAGCAAGCCAAAAACCAAAACAAAAACCACCTCACTTGAACCTGTCTGCTGGAACTCCACTGACAGCCTTACCTCAGTCCCCCCCTGCTCGCCCTGGCCCTCAGCACTCCCTTCAGCTCTCCCTTCCCCTCTGTTCAGGCACGACCCACAAGCCCCTCCCAGCTGCCCTGGCCCATTCCCACACTAACCCCTCTGGGCTCCTTTCCTGACATCCTTCCGCTCCCATGTGCTAAGGGGTCCTCATCCTCCACCCTCTTCCCCCCTCACACCAACCAACCAAAAACCAAACACCACCACCACCCACCACCACCACCGCAGCAGCCACCAAAACCTACCTTGAACCTATCCCCTAGAATGCCCCTCACAACCTCACCGCAGGGCCCCAGGCTCTCCGTGTCCCTCTCCATTCCCTCCGGCCTCCCTTCCCCTGCACCCACGCAACCCCCACGCTCGCTCGGGGGCCAAGGGGTGCCCGCCCGCCTCCATGCTCCCCGCACTCGCACAGGCCCAACCCTTCCTAGGACCTCTCCTCCACTTTTCCAAGGGATCCCATCCACCCTCTTCCTGCCTCTCAAAACGAACCCTAACTTCAACCTTTCAGCTGGGGCTCCGCTGCCATCCTCACCTCCCTCCCCCACGCTCGCGGTGGCCCTCCAAAGTCCCTGCGCGCTCCCTTCCCCTGCACGCACCCAACCCCCACGCCTGCGCTGCCCTGAAGCCGCTCCCGCCCCCCTCGGCCCTCCCCAAACACGCACCTTTCCCCCAAACACTTCCTGGAACCTTCCATCCCCTTTTCCCAAGCATCCTAGGCACCCTCTTCCCTTCTCACCAAGATAAACACCAACCTGCCTTGGACCTGCCCGCTGCAGCCCTGCTCACACCCTCAGCTCCTCCACCCATGCTCGCTCGCCGCGGTGTCCCTCAGCAGTCGCTCCCGGGGCTCCCTTCCCCGGCACGCACGCAACCCCCACGCACGCCACGGCACGCACGCAACCCCCACGCAGGCGCTCTGCACAACCGGGTCCCCGCCCCCCTCGCCCCTCTCTGCCCCCACCCACACCCCCCCCCCTTCCTGGAAACTTTCCCCATCAGTTCAAAGGCATCCAACCTATCCACCCCTCTACCCCCTTCTCAAACAAACAATCAAACGAACAAACACACACAGCAAGCCAAAAACCAAAACAAAAACCACCTCACTTGAACCTGTCTGCTGGAACTCCACTGACAGCCTTACCTCAGTCCCCCCCTGCTCGCCCTGGCCCTCAGCACTCCCTTCAGCTCTCCCTTCCCCTCTGTTCAGGCACGACCCACAAGCCCCTCCCAGCTGCCCTGGCCCATTCCCACACTAACCCCTCTGGGCTCCTTTCCTGACATCCTTCCGCTCCCATGTGCTAAGAGGTCCTCATCCTCCACCCTCTTCCCCCCTCACACCAACCAACCAAAAACCAAACACCAACAACAAAAACCACCACCACCCACCACCACCACCGCAGCAGCCACCAAAACCTACCTTGAACCTATCCCCTAGAATGCCCCTCACAACCTCACCGCAGGGCCCCAGGCTCTCCGTGTCCCTCTCCATTCCCTCCGGCCTCCCTTCCCCTGCACCCACGCAACCCCCACGCTCGCTCGGGGGCCAAGGGGTGCCCGCCCGCCTCCATGCTCCCCGCACTCGCACAGGCCCAACCCTTCCTAGGACCTCTCCTCCACTTTTCCAAGGGATCCCATCCACCCTCTTCCTGCCTCTCAAAACGAACCCTAACTTCAACCTTTCAGCTGGGGCTCCGCTGCCATCCTCACCTCCCTCCCCCACGCTCGCGGTGGCCCTCCAAAGTCCCTGCGCGCTCCCTTCCCCTGCACGCACCCAACCCCCACGCCTGCGCTGCCCTGAAGCCGCTCCCGCCCCCCTCGGCCCTCCCCAAACACGCACCTTTCCCCCAAACACTTCCTGGGACCTTCCATCCCCTTTTCCCAAGCATCCTAGGCACCCTCTTCCCTTCTCACCAAGATAAACACCAACCTGCCTTGGACCTGCCCGCTGCAGCCCTGCTCACACCCTCAGCTCCTCCACCCATGCTCGCTGGCCGCGGTGTCCCTCAGCAGTCGCTCCCGGGGCTCCCTTCCCCGGCACGCACGCAACCCCCACGCACGCCACGGCACGCACGCAACCCCCACGCAGGCGCTCTGCACAACCGGGTCCCCGCCCCCCTCGCCCCTCTCTGCCCCCACCCACACCCCCCCCCCTTCCTGGAAACTTTCCCCATCAGTTCAAAGGCATCCAACCTATCCACCCCTCTACCCCCTTCTCAAACAAACAATCAAACGAACAAACACACACAGCAAGCCAAAAACCAAAACAAAAACCACCTCACTTGAACCTGTCTGCTGGAACTCCACTGACAGCCTTACCTCAGTCCCCCCCTGCTCGCCCTGGCCCTCAGCACTCCCTTCAGCTCTCCCTTCCCCTCTGTTCAGGCACGACCCACAAGCCCCTCCCAGCTGCCCTGGCCCATTCCCACACTAACCCCTCTGGGCTCCTTTCCTGACATCCTTCCGCTCCCATGTGCTAAGGGGTCCTCATCCTCCACCCTCTTCCCCCCTCACACCAACCAACCAAAAACCAAACACCACCACCACCCACCACCACCACCGCAGCAGCCACCAAAACCTACCTTGAACCTATCCCCTAGAATGCCCCTCACAACCTCACCGCAGGGCCCCAGGCTCTCCGTGTCCCTCTCCATTCCCTCCGGCCTCCCTTCCCCTGCACCCACGCAACCCCCACGCTCGCTCGGGGGCCAAGGGGTGCCCGCCCGCCTCCATGCTCCCCGCACTCGCACAGGCCCAACCCTTCCTAGGACCTCTCCTCCACTTTTCCAAGGGATCCCATCCACCCTCTTCCTGCCTCTCAAAACGAACCCTAACTTCAACCTTTCAGCTGGGGCTCCGCTGCCATCCTCACCTCCCTCCCCCACGCTCGCGGTGGCCCTCCAAAGTCCCTGCGCGCTCCCTTCCCCTGCATGCACCCAACCCCCACGCCTGCGCTGCCCTGAAGCCGCTCCCGCCCCCCTCGGCCCTCCCCAAACACGCACCTTTCCCCCAAACACTTCCTGGGACCTTCCATCCCCTTTTCCCAAGCATCCTAGGCACCCTCTTCCCTTCTCACCAAGATAAACACCAACCTGCCTTGGACCTGCCCGCTGCAGCCCTGCTCACACCCTCAGCTCCTCCACCCATGCTCACTCGCCGCGGTGTCCCTCAGCAGTCGCTCCCGGGGCTCCCTTCCCCGGCACGCACCCAACCCCCACGCACGCCACGGCACGCACGCAACCCCCACGCACGCCACGGCACGCACGCAACCCCCACGCAGGCGCTCTGCACAACCGGGTCCCCGCCCCCCTCGCCCCTCTCTGCCCCCACCCACACCCCCCCCCCTTCCTGGAAACTTTCCCCATCAGTTCAAAGGCATCCAACCTATCCACCCCTCTACCCCCTTCTCAAACAAACAATCAAACGAACAAACACACACAGCAAGCCAAAAACCAAAACAAAAACCACCTCACTTGAACCTGTCTGCTGGAACTCCACTGACAGCCTTACCTCAGTCCCCCCCTGCTCGCCCTGGCCCTCAGCACTCCCTTCAGCTCTCCCTTCCCCTCTGTTCAGGCACGACCCACAAGCCCCTCCCAGCTGCCCTGGCCCATTCCCACACTAACCCCTCTGGGCTCCTTTCCTGACATCCTTCCGCTCCCATTTGCTAAGGGGTCCTCATCCTCCACCCTCTTCCCCCCTCACACCAACCAACCAAAAACCAAACACCAACAACAACCACCACCACCACCGCAGCAGCCACCAAAACCTACCTTGAACCTATCCCCTAGAATGCCCCTCACAACCTCACCGCAGGGCCCCAGGCTCTCCGTGTCCCTCTCCATTCCCTCCGGCCTCCCTTCCCCTGCACCCACGCAACCCCCACGCTCGCTCGGGGGCCAAGGGGTGCCCGCCCGCCTCCATGCTCCCCGCACTCGCACAGGCCCAACCCTTCCTAGGACCTCTCCTCCACTTTTCCAAGGGATCCCATCCACCCTCTTCCTGCCTCTCAAAACGAACCCTAACTTCAACCTTTCAGCTGGGGCTCCGCTGCCATCCTCACCTCCCTCCCCCACGCTCGCGGTGGCCCTCCAAAGTCCCTGCGCGCTCCCTTCCCCTGCACGCACCCAACCCCCACGCCTGCGCTGCCCTGAAGCCGCTCCCGCCCCCCTCGGCCCTCCCCAAACACGCACCTTTCCCCCAAACACTTCCTGGGACCTTCCATCCCCTTTTCCCAAGCATCCTAGGCACCCTCTTCCCTTCTCACCAAGATAAACACCAACCTGCCTTGGACCTGCCCGCTGCAGCCCTGCTCACACCCTCAGCTCCTCCACCCATGCTCGCTGGCCGCGGTGTCCCTCAGCAGTCGCTCCCGGGGCTCCCTTCCCCGGCACGCACGCAACCCCCACGCACGCCACGGCACGCACGCAACCCCCACGCAGGCGCTCTGCACAACCGGGTCCCCGCCCCCCTCGCCCCTCTCTGCCCCCACCCACACCCCCCCCTTCCTGGAAACTTTCCCCATCAGTTCAAAGGCATCCAACCTATCCACCCCTCTACCCCCTTCTCAAACAAACAATCAAAGGAACAAACACACACAGCAAGCCAAAAACCAAAACAAAAACCACCTCACTTGAACCTGTCTGCTGGAACTCCACTGACAGCCTTACCTCAGTCCCCCCCTGCTCGCCCTGGCCCTCAGCACTCCCTTCAGCTCTCCCTTCCCCTCTGTTCAGGCACGACCCACAAGCCCCTCCCAGCTGCCCTGGCCCATTCCCACACTAACCCCTCTGGGCTCCTTTCCTGACATCCTTCCGCTCCCATTTGCTAAGGGGTCCTCATCCTCCACCCTCTTCCCCCCTCACACCAACCAACCAAAAACCAAACACCAACAACAAAAACCACCACCACCGCAGCAGCCACCAAAACCTACCTTGAACCTATCCCCTAGAATGCCCCTCACAACCTCACCGCAGGGCCCCAGGCTCTCCGTGTCCCTCTCCATTCCCTCCGGCCTCCCTTCCCCTGCACCCACGCAACCCCCACGCTCGCTCGGGGGCCAAGGGGTGCCCGCCCGCCTCCATGCTCCCCGCACTCGCACAGGCCCAACCCTTCCTAGGACCTCTCCTCCACTTTTCCAAGGGATCCCATCCACCCTCTTCCTGCCTCTCAAAACGAACCCTAACTTCAACCTTTCAGCTGGGGCTCCGCTGCCATCCTCACCTCCCTCCCCCACGCTCGCGGTGGCCCTCCAAAGTCCCTGCGCGCTCCCTTCCCCTGCACGCACCCAACCCCCACGCCTGCGCTGCCCTGAAGCCGCTCCCGCCCCCCTCGGCCCTCCCCAAACACGCACCTTTCCCCCAAACACTTCCTGGGACCTTCCATCCCCTTTTCCCAAGCATCCTAGGCACCCTCTTCCCTTCTCACCAAGATAAACACCAACCTGCCTTGGACCTGCCCGCTGCAGCCCTGCTCACACCCTCAGCTCCTCCACCCATGCTCGCTCGCCGCGGTGTCCCTCAGCAGTCGCTTCCGCTCCCGGGGCTCCCTTCCCCGGCACGCACGCAACCCCCACGCACGCCACGGCACGCACGCAACCCCCACGCAGGCGCTCTGCACAACCGGGTCCCCGCCCCCCTCGCCCCTCTCTGCCCCCACCCACACCCCCCCCTTCCTGGAAACTTTCCCCATCAGTTCAAAGGCATCCAACCTATCCACCCCTCTACCCCCTTCTCAAACAAACAATCAAAGGAACAAACACACACAGCAAGCCAAAAACCAAAACAAAAACCACCTCACTTGAACCTGTCTGCTGGAACTCCACTGACAGCCTTACCTCAGTCCCCCCCTGCTCGCCCTGGCCCTCAGCACTCCCTTCAGCTCTCCCTTCCCCTCTGTTCAGGCACGACCCACAAGCCCCTCCCAGCTGCCCTGGCCCATTCCCACACTAACCCCTCTGGGCTCCTTTCCTGACATCCTCCCGCTCCCATTTGCTAAGGGGTCCTCATCCTCCACCCTCTTCCCCCCTCACACCAACCAACCAAAAACCAAACACCAACAACAAAAACCACCACCACCGCAGCAGCCACCAAAACCTACCTTGAACCTATCCCCTAGAATGCCCCTCACAACCTCACCGCAGGGCCCCAGGCTCTCCGTGTCCCTCTCCATTCCCTCCGGCCTCCCTTCCCCTGCACCCACGCAACCCCCACGCTCGCTCGGGGGCCAAGGGGTGCCCGCCCGCCTCCATGCTCCCCGCACTCGCACAGGCCCAACCCTTCCTAGGACCTCTCCTCCACTTTTCCAAGGGATCCCATCCACCCTCTTCCTGCCTCTCAAAACGAACCCTAACTTCAACCTTTCAGCTGGGGCTCCGCTGCCATCCTCACCTCCCTCCCCCACGCTCGCGGTGGCCCTCCAAAGTCCCTGCGCGCTCCCTTCCCCTGCACGCACCCAACCCCCACGCCTGCGCTGCCCTGAAGCCGCTCCCGCCCCCCTCGGCCCTCCCCAAACACGCACCTTTCCCCCAAACACTTCCTGGGACCTTCCATCCCCTTTTCCCAAGCATCCTAGGCACCCTCTTCCCTTCTCACCAAGATAAACACCAACCTGCCTTGGACCTGCCCGCTGCAGCCCTGCTCACACCCTCAGCTCCTCCACCCATGCTCGCTGGCCGCGGTGTCCCTCAGCAGTCGCTCCCGGGGCTCCCTTCCCCGGCACGCACGCAACCCCCACGCACGCCACGGCACGCACGCAACCCCCACGCAGGCGCTCTGCACAACCGGGTCCCCGCCCCCCTCGCCCCTCTCTGCCCCCACCCACACCCCCCCCCTTCCTGGAAACTTTCCCCATCAGTTCAAAGGCATCCAACCTATCCACCCCTCTACCCCCTTCTCAAACAAACAATCAAACGAACAAACACACACAGCAAGCCAAAAACCAAAACAAAAACCACCTCACTTGAACCTGTCTGCTGGAACTCCACTGACAGCCTTACCTCAGTCCCCCCCTGCTCGCCCTGGCCCTCAGCACTCCCTTCAGCTCTCCCTTCCCCTCTGTTCAGGCACGACCCACAAGCCCCTCCCAGCTGCCCTGGCCCATTCCCACACTAACCCCTCTGGGCTCCTTTCCTGACATCCTTCCGCTCCCATTTGCTAAGGGGTCCTCATCCTCCACCCTCTTCCCCCCTCACACCAACCAACCAAAAACCAAACACCAACAACAAAAACCACCACCACCGCAGCAGCCACCAAAACCTACCTTGAACCTATCCCCTAGAATGCCCCTCACAACCTCACCGCAGGGCCCCAGGCTCTCCGTGTCCCTCTCCATTCCCTCCGGCCTCCCTTCCCCTGCACCCACGCAACCCCCACGCTCGCTCGGGGGCCAAGGGGTGCCCGCCCGCCTCCATGCTCCCCGCACTCGCACAGGCCCAACCCTTCCTAGGACCTCTCCTCCACTTTTCCAAGGGATCCCATCCACCCTCTTCCTGCCTCTCAAAACGAACCCTAACTTCAACCTTTCAGCTGGGGCTCCGCTGCCATCCTCACCTCCCTCCCCCACGCTCGCGGTGGCCCTCCAAAGTCCCTGCGCGCTCCCTTCCCCTGCACGCACCCAACCCCCACGCCTGCGCTGCCCTGAAGCCGCTCCCGCCCCCCTCGGCCCTCCCCAAACACGCACCTTTCCCCCAAACACTTCCTGGGACCTTCCATCCCCTTTTCCCAAGCATCCTAGGCACCCTCTTCCCTTCTCACCAAGATAAACACCAACCTGCCTTGGACCTGCCCGCTGCAGCCCTGCTCACACCCTCAGCTCCTCCACCCATGCTCGCTCGCCGCGGTGTCCCTCAGCAGTCGCTCCCGGGGCTCCCTTCCCCGGCACGCACGCAACCCCCACGCACGCCACGGCACGCACGCAACCCCCACGCAGGCGCTCTGCACAACCGGGTCCCCGCCCCCCTCGCCCCTCTCTGCCCCCACCCACACCCCCCCCTTCCTGGAAACTTTCCCCATCAGTTCAAAGGCATCCAACCTATCCACCCCTCTACCCCCTTCTCAAACAAACAATCAAAGGAACAAACACACACAGCAAGCCAAAAACCAAAACAAAAACCACCTCACTTGAACCTGTCTGCTGGAACTCCACTGACAGCCTTACCTCAGTCCCCCCCTGCTCGCCCTGGCCCTCAGCACTCCCTTCAGCTCTCCCTTCCCCTCTGTTCAGGCACGACCCACAAGCCCCTCCCAGCTGCCCTGGCCCATTCCCACACTAACCCCTCTGGGCTCCTTTCCTGACATCCTTCCGCTCCCATTTGCTAAGGGGTCCTCATCCTCCACCCTCTTCCCCCCTCACACCAACCAACCAAAAACCAAACACCAACAACAAAAACCACCACCACCGCAGCAGCCACCAAAACCTACCTTGAACCTATCCCCTAGAATGCCCCTCACAACCTCACCGCAGGGCCCCAGGCTCTCCGTGTCCCTCTCCATTCCCTCCGGCCTCCCTTCCCCTGCACCCACGCAACCCCCACGCTCGCTCGGGGGCCAAGGGGTGCCCGCCCGCCTCCATGCTCCCCGCACTCGCACAGGCCCAACCCTTCCTAGGACCTCTCCTCCACTTTTCCAAGGGATCCCATCCACCCTCTTCCTGCCTCTCAAAACGAACCCTAACTTCAACCTTTCAGCTGGGGCTCCGCTGCCATCCTCACCTCCCTCCCCCACGCTCGCGGTGGCCCTCCAAAGTCCCTGCGCGCTCCCTTCCCCTGCACGCACCCAACCCCCACGCCTGCGCTGCCCTGAAGCCGCTCCCGCCCCCCTCGGCCCTCCCCAAACACGCACCTTTCCCCCAAACACTTCCTGGGACCTTCCATCCCCTTTTCCCAAGCATCCTAGGCACCCTCTTCCCTTCTCACCAAGATAAACACCAACCTGCCTTGGACCTGCCCGCTGCAGCCCTGCTCACACCCTCAGCTCCTCCACCCATGCTCGCTCGCCGCGGTGTCCCTCAGCAGTCGCTCCCGCTCCCGGGGCTCCCTTCCCCGGCACGCACGCAACCCCCACGCACGCCACGGCACGCACGCAACCCCCACGCAGGCGCTCTGCACAACCGGGTCCCCGCCCCCCTCGCCCCTCTCTGCCCCCACCCACACCCCCCCCTTCCTGGAAACTTTCCCCATCAGTTCAAAGGCATCCAACCTATCCACCCCTCTACCCCCTTCTCAAACAAACAATCAAAGGAACAAACACACACAGCAAGCCAAAAACCAAAACAAAAACCACCTCACTTGAACCTGTCTGCTGGAACTCCACTGACAGCCTTACCTCAGTCCCCCCCTGCTCGCCCTGGCCCTCAGCACTCCCTTCAGCTCTCCCTTCCCCTCTGTTCAGGCACGACCCACAAGCCCCTCCCAGCTGCCCTGGCCCATTCCCACACTAACCCCTCTGGGCTCCTTTCCTGACATCCTCCCGCTCCCATTTGCTAAGGGGTCCTCATCCTCCACCCTCTTCCCCCCTCACACCAACCAACCAAAAACCAAACACCAACAACAAAAACCACCACCACCGCAGCAGCCACCAAAACCTACCTTGAACCTATCCCCTAGAATGCCCCTCACAACCTCACCGCAGGGCCCCAGGCTCTCCGTGTCCCTCTCCATTCCCTCCGGCCTCCCTTCCCCTGCACCCACGCAACCCCCACGCTCGCTCGGGGGCCAAGGGGTGCCCGCCCGCCTCCATGCTCCCCGCACTCGCACAGGCCCAACCCTTCCTAGGACCTCTCCTCCACTTTTCCAAGGGATCCCATCCACCCTCTTCCTGCCTCTCAAAACGAACCCTAACTTCAACCTTTCAGCTGGGGCTCCGCTGCCATCCTCACCTCCCTCCCCCACGCTCGCGGTGGCCCTCCAAAGTCCCTGCGCGCTCCCTTCCCCTGCACGCACCCAACCCCCACGCCTGCGCTGCCCTGAAGCCGCTCCCGCCCCCCTCGGCCCTCCCCAAACACGCACCTTTCCCCCAAACACTTCCTGGGACCTTCCATCCCCTTTTCCCAAGCATCCTAGGCACCCTCTTCCCTTCTCACCAAGATAAACACCAACCTGCCTTGGACCTGCCCGCTGCAGCCCTGCTCACACCCTCAGCTCCTCCACCCATGCTCGCTCGCCGCGGTGTCCCTCAGCAGTCGCTCCCGGGGCTCCCTTCCCCGGCACGCACGCAACCCCCACGCACGCCACGGCACGCACGCAACCCCCACGCAGGCGCTCTGCACAACCGGGTCCCCGCCCCCCTCGCCCCTCTCTGCCCCCACCCACACCCCCCCCCTTCCTGGAAACTTTCCCCATCAGTTCAAAGGCATCCAACCTATCCACCCCTCTACCCCCTTCTCAAACAAACAATCAAACGAACAAACACACACAGCAAGCCAAAAACCAAAACAAAAACCACCTCACTTGAACCTGTCTGCTGGAACTCCACTGACAGCCTTACCTCAGTCCCCCCCTGCTCGCCCTGGCCCTCAGCACTCCCTTCAGCTCTCCCTTCCCCTCTGTTCAGGCACGACCCACAAGCCCCTCCCAGCTGCCCTGGCCCATTCCCACACTAACCCCTCTGGGCTCCTTTCCTGACATCCTTCCGCTCCCATTTGCTAAGGGGTCCTCATCCTCCACCCTCTTCCCCCCTCACACCAACCAACCAAAAACCAAACACCAACAACAAAAACCACCACCACCGCAGCAGCCACCAAAACCTACCTTGAACCTATCCCCTAGAATGCCCCTCACAACCTCACCGCAGGGCCCCAGGCTCTCCGTGTCCCTCTCCATTCCCTCCGGCCTCCCTTCCCCTGCACCCACGCAACCCCCACGCTCGCTCGGGGGCCAAGGGGTGCCCGCCCGCCTCCATGCTCCCCGCACTCGCACAGGCCCAACCCTTCCTAGGACCTCTCCTCCACTTTTCCAAGGGATCCCATCCACCCTCTTCCTGCCTCTCAAAACGAACCCTAACTTCAACCTTTCAGCTGGGGCTCCGCTGCCATCCTCACCTCCCTCCCCCACGCTCGCGGTGGCCCTCCAAAGTCCCTGCGCGCTCCCTTCCCCTGCACGCACCCAACCCCCACGCCTGCGCTGCCCTGAAGCCGCTCCCGCCCCCCTCGGCCCTCCCCAAACACGCACCTTTCCCCCAAACACTTCCTGGGACCTTCCATCCCCTTTTCCCAAGCATCCTAGGCACCCTCTTCCCTTCTCACCAAGATAAACACCAACCTGCCTTGGACCTGCCCGCTGCAGCCCTGCTCACACCCTCAGCTCCTCCACCCATGCTCGCTCGCCGCGGTGTCCCTCAGCAGTCGCTCCCGGGGCTCCCTTCCCCGGCACGCACGCAACCCCCACGCACGCCACGGCACGCACGCAACCCCCACGCAGGCGCTCTGCACAACCGGGTCCCCGCCCCCCTCGCCCCTCTCTGCCCCCACCCACACCCCCCCCTTCCTGGAAACTTTCCCCATCAGTTCAAAGGCATCCAACCTATCCACCCCTCTACCCCCTTCTCAAACAAACAATCAAAGGAACAAACACACACAGCAAGCCAAAAACCAAAACAAAAACCACCTCACTTGAACCTGTCTGCTGGAACTCCACTGACAGCCTTACCTCAGTCCCCCCCTGCTCGCCCTGGCCCTCAGCACTCCCTTCAGCTCTCCCTTCCCCTCTGTTCAGGCACGACCCACAAGCCCCTCCCAGCTGCCCTGGCCCATTCCCACACTAACCCCTCTGGGCTCCTTTCCTGACATCCTTCCGCTCCCATTTGCTAAGGGGTCCTCATCCTCCACCCTCTTCCCCCCTCACACCAACCAACCAAAAACCAAACACCAACAACAAAAACCACCACCACCGCAGCAGCCACCAAAACCTACCTTGAACCTATCCCCTAGAATGCCCCTCACAACCTCACCGCAGGGCCCCAGGCTCTCCGTGTCCCTCTCCATTCCCTCCGGCCTCCCTTCCCCTGCACCCACGCAACCCCCACGCTCGCTCGGGGGCCAAGGGGTGCCCGCCCGCCTCCATGCTCCCCGCACTCGCACAGGCCCAACCCTTCCTAGGACCTCTCCTCCACTTTTCCAAGGGATCCCATCCACCCTCTTCCTGCCTCTCAAAACGAACCCTAACTTCAACCTTTCAGCTGGGGCTCCGCTGCCATCCTCACCTCCCTCCCCCACGCTCGCGGTGGCCCTCCAAAGTCCCTGCGCGCTCCCTTCCCCTGCACGCACCCAACCCCCACGCCTGCGCTGCCCTGAAGCCGCTCCCGCCCCCCTCGGCCCTCCCCAAACACGCACCTTTCCCCCAAACACTTCCTGGGACCTTCCATCCCCTTTTCCCAAGCATCCTAGGCACCCTCTTCCCTTCTCACCAAGATAAACACCAACCTGCCTTGGACCTGCCCGCTGCAGCCCTGCTCACACCCTCAGCTCCTCCACCCATGCTCGCTCGCCGCGGTGTCCCTCAGCAGTCGCTCCCGGGGCTCCCTTCCCCGGCACGCACGCAACCCCCACGCACGCCACGGCACGCACGCAACCCCCACGCAGGCGCTCTGCACAACCGGGTCCCCGCCCCCCTCGCCCCTCTCTGCCCCCACCCACACCCCCCCCTTCCTGGAAACTTTCCCCATCAGTTCAAAGGCATCCAACCTATCCACCCCTCTACCCCCTTCTCAAACAAACAATCAAAGGAACAAACACACACAGCAAGCCAAAAACCAAAACAAAAACCACCTCACTTGAACCTGTCTGCTGGAACTCCACTGACAGCCTTACCTCAGTCCCCCCCTGCTCGCCCTGGCCCTCAGCACTCCCTTCAGCTCTCCCTTCCCCTCTGTTCAGGCACGACCCACAAGCCCCTCCCAGCTGCCCTGGCCCATTCCCACACTAACCCCTCTGGGCTCCTTGCCTGACATCCTTCCGCTCCCATTTGCTAAGGGGTCCTCATCCTCCACCCTCTTCCCCCCTCACACCAACCAACCAAAAACCAAACACCAACAACAAAAACCACCACCACCGCAGCAGCCACCAAAACCTACCTTGAACCTATCCCCTAGAATGCCCCTCACAACCTCACCGCAGGGCCCCAGGCTCTCCGTGTCCCTCTCCATTCCCTCCGGCCTCCCTTCCCCTGCACCCACGCAACCCCCACGCTCGCTCGGGGGCCAAGGGGTGCCCGCCCGCCTCCATGCTCCCCGCACTCGCACAGGCCCAACCCTTCCTAGGACCTCTCCTCCACTTTTCCAAGGGATCCCATCCACCCTCTTCCTGCCTCTCAAAACGAACCCTAACTTCAACCTTTCAGCTGGGGCTCCGCTGCCATCCTCACCTCCCTCCCCCACGCTCGCGGTGGCCCTCCAAAGTCCCTGCGCGCTCCCTTCCCCTGCACGCACCCAACCCCCACGCCTGCGCTGCCCTGAAGCCGCTCCCGCCCCCCTCGGCCCTCCCCAAACACGCACCTTTCCCCCAAACACTTCCTGGGACCTTCCATCCCCTTTTCCCAAGCATCCTAGGCACCCTCTTCCCTTCTCACCAAGATAAACACCAACCTGCCTTGGACCTGCCCGCTGCAGCCCTGCTCACACCCTCAGCTCCTCCACCCATGCTCGCTCGCCGCGGTGTCCCTCAGCAGTCGCTCCCGGGGCTCCCTTCCCCGGCACGCACGCAACCCCCACGCACGCCACGGCACGCACGCAACCCCCACGCAGGCGCTCTGCACAACCGGGTCCCCGCCCCCCTCGCCCCTCTCTGCCCCCACCCACACCCCCCCCCTTCCTGGAAACTTTCCCCATCAGTTCAAAGGCATCCAACCTATCCACCCCTCTACCCCCTTCTCAAACAAACAATCAAACGAACAAACACACACAGCAAGCCAAAAACCAAAACAAAAACCACCTCACTTGAACCTGTCTGCTGGAACTCCACTGACAGCCTTACCTCAGTCCCCCCCTGCTCGCCCTGGCCCTCAGCACTCCCTTCAGCTCTCCCTTCCCCTCTGTTCAGGCACGACCCACAAGCCCCTCCCAGCTGCCCTGGCCCATTCCCACACTAACCCCTCTGGGCTCCTTTCCTGACATCCTTCCGCTCCCATTTGCTAAGGGGTCCTCATCCTCCACCCTCTTCCCCCCTCACACCAACCAACCAAAAACCAAACACCAACAACAAAAACCACCACCACCGCAGCAGCCACCAAAACCTACCTTGAACCTATCCCCTAGAATGCCCCTCACAACCTCACCGCAGGGCCCCAGGCTCTCCGTGTCCCTCTCCATTCCCTCCGGCCTCCCTTCCCCTGCACCCACGCAACCCCCACGCTCGCTCGGGGGCCAAGGGGTGCCCGCCCGCCTCCATGCTCCCCGCACTCGCACAGGCCCAACCCTTCCTAGGACCTCTCCTCCACTTTTCCAAGGGATCCCATCCACCCTCTTCCTGCCTCTCAAAACGAACCCTAACTTCAACCTTTCAGCTGGGGCTCCGCTGCCATCCTCACCTCCCTCCCCCACGCTCGCGGTGGCCCTCCAAAGTCCCTGCGCGCTCCCTTCCCCTGCACGCACCCAACCCCCACGCCTGCGCTGCCCTGAAGCCGCTCCCGCCCCCCTCGGCCCTCCCCAAACACGCACCTTTCCCCCAAACACTTCCTGGGACCTTCCATCCCCTTTTCCCAAGCATCCTAGGCACCCTCTTCCCTTCTCACCAAGATAAACACCAACCTGCCTTGGACCTGCCCGCTGCAGCCCTGCTCACACCCTCAGCTCCTCCACCCATGCTCGCTCGCCGCGGTGTCCCTCAGCAGTCGCTCCCGGGGCTCCCTTCCCCGGCACGCACGCAACCCCCACGCACGCCACGGCACGCACGCAACCCCCACGCAGGCGCTCTGCACAACCGGGTCCCCGCCCCCCTCGCCCCTCTCTGCCCCCACCCACACCCCCCCCTTCCTGGAAACTTTCCCCATCAGTTCAAAGGCATCCAACCTATCCACCCCTCTACCCCCTTCTCAAACAAACAATCAAAGGAACAAACACACACAGCAAGCCAAAAACCAAAACAAAAACCACCTCACTTGAACCTGTCTGCTGGAACTCCACTGACAGCCTTACCTCAGTCCCCCCCTGCTCGCCCTGGCCCTCAGCACTCCCTTCAGCTCTCCCTTCCCCTCTGTTCAGGCACGACCCACAAGCCCCTCCCAGCTGCCCTGGCCCATTCCCACACTAACCCCTCTGGGCTCCTTTCCTGACATCCTTCCGCTCCCATTTGCTAAGGGGTCCTCATCCTCCACCCTCTTCCCCCCTCACACCAACCAACCAAAAACCAAACACCAACAACAAAAACCACCACCACCGCAGCAGCCACCAAAACCTACCTTGAACCTATCCCCTAGAATGCCCCTCACAACCTCACCGCAGGGCCCCAGGCTCTCCGTGTCCCTCTCCATTCCCTCCGGCCTCCCTTCCCCTGCACCCACGCAACCCCCACGCTCGCTCGGGGGCCAAGGGGTGCCCGCCCGCCTCCATGCTCCCCGCACTCGCACAGGCCCAACCCTTCCTAGGACCTCTCCTCCACTTTTCCAAGGGATCCCATCCACCCTCTTCCTGCCTCTCAAAACGAACCCTAACTTCAACCTTTCAGCTGGGGCTCCGCTGCCATCCTCACCTCCCTCCCCCACGCTCGCGGTGGCCCTCCAAAGTCCCTGCGCGCTCCCTTCCCCTGCACGCACCCAACCCCCACGCCTGCGCTGCCCTGAAGCCGCTCCCGCCCCCCTCGGCCCTCCCCAAACACGCACCTTTCCCCCAAACACTTCCTGGGACCTTCCATCCCCTTTTCCCAAGCATCCTAGGCACCCTCTTCCCTTCTCACCAAGATAAACACCAACCTGCCTTGGACCTGCCCGCTGCAGCCCTGCTCACACCCTCAGCTCCTCCACCCATGCTCGCTCGCCGCGGTGTCCCTCAGCAGTCGCTCCCGGGGCTCCCTTCCCCGGCACGCACGCAACCCCCACGCACGCCACGGCACGCACGCAACCCCCACGCAGGCGCTCTGCACAACCGGGTCCCCGCCCCCCTCGCCCCTCTCTGCCCCCACCCACACCCCCCCCTTCCTGGAAACTTTCCCCATCAGTTCAAAGGCATCCAACCTATCCACCCCTCTACCCCCTTCTCAAACAAACAATCAAAGGAACAAACACACACAGCAAGCCAAAAACCAAAACAAAAACCACCTCACTTGAACCTGTCTGCTGGAACTCCACTGACAGCCTTACCTCAGTCCCCCCCTGCTCGCCCTGGCCCTCAGCACTCCCTTCAGCTCTCCCTTCCCCTCTGTTCAGGCACGACCCACAAGCCCCTCCCAGCTGCCCTGGCCCATTCCCACACTAACCCCTCTGGGCTCCTTGCCTGACATCCTTCCGCTCCCATTTGCTAAGGGGTCCTCATCCTCCACCCTCTTCCCCCCTCACACCAACCAACCAAAAACCAAACACCAACAACAAAAACCACCACCACCGCAGCAGCCACCA
Organism: Sus scrofa; assembly: GCF_054392235.1. Taxonomy (NCBI): domain Eukaryota; kingdom Metazoa; phylum Chordata; class Mammalia; order Artiodactyla; family Suidae; genus Sus; species Sus scrofa. Next base: position 21,706,850 of record NC_139385.1, read on the forward strand.
AAACCTACCTTGAACCTATCCCCTAGAATGCCCCTCACAACCTCACCGCAGGGCCCCAGGCTCTCCGTGTCCCTCTCCATTCCCTCCGGCCTCCCTTCCCCTGCACCCACGCAACCCCCACGCTCGCTCGGGGGCCAAGGGGTGCCCGCCCGCCTCCATGCTCCCCGCACTCGCACAGGCCCAACCCTTCCTAGGACCTCTCCTCCACTTTTCCAAGGGATCCCATCCACCCTCTTCCTGCCTCTCAAAACGAACCCTAACTTCAACCTTTCAGCTGGGGCTCCGCTGCCATCCTCACCTCCCTCCCCCACGCTCGCGGTGGCCCTCCAAAGTCCCTGCGCGCTCCCTTCCCCTGCACGCACCCAACCCCCACGCCTGCGCTGCCCTGAAGCCGCTCCCGCCCCCCTCGGCCCTCCCCAAACACGCACCTTTCCCCCAAACACTTCCTGGGACCTTCCATCCCCTTTTCCCAAGCATCCTAGGCACCCTCTTCCCTTCTCACCAAGATAAACACCAACCTGCCTTGGACCTGCCCGCTGCAGCCCTGCTCACACCCTCAGCTCCTCCACCCATGCTCCCTCGCCGCGGTGTCCCTCAGCAGTCGCTCCCGGGGCTCCCTTCCCCGGCACGCACGCAACCCCCACGCACGCCACGGCACGCACGCAACCCCCACGCAGGCGCTCTGCACAACCGGGTCCCCGCCCCCCTCGCCCCTCTCTGCCCCCACCCACACCCCCCCCCTTCCTGGAAACTTTCCCCATCAGTTCAAAGGCATCCAACCTATCCACCCCTCTACCCCCTTCTCAAACAAACAATCAAACGAACAAACACACACAGCAAGCCAAAAACCAAAACAAAAAACCACCTCACTTGAACCTGTCTGCTGGAACTCCACTGACAGCCTTACCTCAGTCCCCCCCTGCTCGCCCTGGCCCTCAGCACTCCCTTCAGCTCTCCCTTCCCCTCTGTTCAGGCACGACCCACAAGCCCCTCCCAGCTGCCCTGGCCCATTCCCACACTAACCCCTCTGGGCTCCTTTCCTGACATCCTTCCGCTCCCATTTGCTAAGGGGTCCTCATCCTCCACCCTCTTCCCCCCTCACACCAACCAACCAAAAACCAAAAACCACCACCACCCACCACCACCACCGCAGCAGCCACCAAAACCTACCTTGAACCTATCCCCTAGAATGCCCCTCACAACCTCACCGCAGGGCCCCAGGCTCTCCGTGTCCCTCTCCATTCCCTCCGGCCTCCCTTCCCCTGCACCCACGCAACCCCCACGCTCGCTCGGGGGCCAAGGGGTGCCCGCCAGCCTCCATGCTCCCCGCACTCGCACAAGCCCAACCCTTCCTAGGACCTCTCCTCCACTTTTCCAAGGGATCCCATCCACCCTCTTCCTGCCTCTCAAAACGAACCCTAACTTCAACCTTTCAGCTGGGGCTCCGCTGCCATCCTCACCTCCCTCCCCCACGCTCGCGGTGGCCCTCCAAAGTCCCTGCGCGCTCCCTTCCCCTGCACGCACCCAACCCCCACGCCTGCGCTGCCCTGAAGCCGCTCCCGCCCCCCTCGGCCCTCCCCAAACACGCACCTTTCCCCCAAACACTTCCTGGGACCTTCCATCCCCTTTTCCCAAGCATCCTAGGCACCCTCTTCCCTTCTCACCAAGATAAACACCAACCTGCCTTGGACCTGCCCGCTGCAGCCCTGCTCACACCCTCAGCTCCTCCACCCATGCTCCCTCGCCGCGGTGTCCCTCAGCAGTCGCTCCCGGGGCTCCCTTCCCCGGCACGCACGCAACCCCCACGCACGCCACGGCACGCACGCAACCCCCACGCAGGCGCTCTGCACAACCGGGTCCCCGCCCCCCTCGCCCCTCTCTGCCCCCACCCACACCCCCCCCTTCCTGGAAACTTTCCCCATCAGTTCAAAGGCATCCAACCTATCCACCCCTCTACCCCCTTCTCAAACAAACAATCAAAGGAACAAACACACACAGCAAGCCAAAAACCAAAACAAAAACCACCTCACTTGAACCTGTCTGCTGGAACTCCACTGACAGCCTTACCTCAGTCCCCCCCTGCTCGCCCTGGCCCTCAGCACTCCCTTCAGCTCTCCCTTCCCCTCTGTTCAGGCACGACCCACAAGCCCCTCCCAGCTGCCCTGGCCCATTCCCACACTAACCCCTCTGGGCTCCTTTCCTGACATCCTTCCGCTCCCATTTGCTAAGGGGTCCTCATCCTCCACCCTCTTCCCCCCTCACACCAACCAACCAAAAACCAAACACCAACAACAAACACCACCACCACCGCAGCAGCCACCAAAACCTACCTTGAACCTATCCCCTAGAATGCCCCTCACAACCTCACCGCAGGGCCCCAGGCTCTCCGTGTCCCTCTCCATTCCCTCCGGCCTCCCTTCCCCTGCACCCACGCAACCCCCACGCTCGCTCGGGGGCCAAGGGGTGCCCGCCCGCCTCCATGCTCCCCGCACTCGCACAGGCCCAACCCTTCCTAGGACCTCTCCTCCACTTTTCCAAGGGATCCCATCCACCCTCTTCCTGCCTCTCAAAACGAACCCTAACTTCAACCTTTCAGCTGGGGCTCCGCTGCCATCCTCACCTCCCTCCCCCACGCTCGCGGTGGCCCTCCAAAGTCCCTGCGCGCTCCCTTCCCCTGCACGCACCCAACCCCCACGCCTGCGCTGCCCTGAAGCCGCTCCCGCCCCCCTCGGCCCTCCCCAAACACGCACCTTTCCCCCAAACACTTCCTGGGACCTTCCATCCCCTTTTCCCAAGCATCCTAGGCACCCTCTTCCCTTCTCACCAAGATAAACACCAACCTGCCTTGGACCTGCCCGCTGCAGCCCTGCTCACACCCTCAGCTCCTCCACCCATGCTCGCTCGCCGCGGTGTCCCTCAGCAGTCGCTCCCGGGGCTCCCTTCCCCGGCACGCACGCAACCCCCACGCACGCCACGGCACGCACGCAACCCCCACGCAGGCGCTCTGCACAACCGGGTCCCCGCCCCCCTCGCCCCTCTCTGCCCCCACCCACACCCCCCCCTTCCTGGAAACTTTCCCCATCAGTTCAAAGGCATCCAACCTATCCACCCCTCTACCCCCTTCTCAAACAAACAATCAAAGGAACAAACACACACAGCAAGCCAAAAACCAAAACAAAAACCACCTCACTTGAACCTGTCTGCTGGAACTCCACTGACAGCCTTACCTCAGTCCCCCCCTGCTCGCCCTGGCCCTCAGCACTCCCTTCAGCTCTCCCTTCCCCTCTGTTCAGGCACGACCCACAAGCCCCTCCCAGCTGCCCTGGCCCATTCCCACACTAACCCCTCTGGGCTCCTTTCCTGACATCCTTCCGCTCCCATTTGCTAAGGGGTCCTCATCCTCCACCCTCTTCCCCCCTCACACCAACCAACCAAAAACCAAACACCAACAACAAAAACCACCACCACCGCAGCAGCCACCAAAACCTACCTTGAACCTATCCCCTAGAATGCCCCTCACAACCTCACCGCAGGGCCCCAGGCTCTCCGTGTCCCTCTCCATTCCCTCCGGCCTCCCTTCCCCTGCACCCACGCAACCCCCACGCTCGCTCGGGGGCCAAGGGGTGCCCGCCCGCCTCCATGCTCCCCGCACTCGCACAGGCCCAACCCTTCCTAGGACCTCTCCTCCACTTTTCCAAGGGATCCCATCCACCCTCTTCCTGCCTCTCAAAACGAACCCTAACTTCAACCTTTCAGCTGGGGCTCCGCTGCCATCCTCACCTCCCTCCCCCACGCTCGCGGTGGCCCTCCAAAGTCCCTGCGCGCTCCCTTCCCCTGCACGCACCCAACCCCCACGCCTGCGCTGCCCTGAAGCCGCTCCCGCCCCCCTCGGCCCTCCCCAAACACGCACCTTTCCCCCAAACACTTCCTGGGACCTTCCATCCCCTTTTCCCAAGCATCCTAGGCACCCTCTTCCCTTCTCACCAAGATAAACACCAACCTGCCTTGGACCTGCCCGCTGCAGCCCTGCTCACACCCTCAGCTCCTCCACCCATGCTCCCTCGCCGCGGTGTCCCTCAGCAGTCGCTCCCGGGGCTCCCTTCCCCGGCACGCACGCAACCCCCACGCACGCCACGGCACGCACGCAACCCCCACGCAGGCGCTCTGCACAACCGGGTCCCCGCCCCCCTCGCCCCTCTCTGCCCCCACCCACACCCCCCCCTTCCTGGAAACTTTCCCCATCAGTTCAAAGGCATCCAACCTATCCACCCCTCTACCCCCTTCTCAAACAAACAATCAAAGGAACAAACACACACAGCAAGCCAAAAACCAAAACAAAAACCACCTCACTTGAACCTGTCTGCTGGAACTCCACTGACAGCCTTACCTCAGTCCCCCCCTGCTCGCCCTGGCCCTCAGCACTCCCTTCAGCTCTCCCTTCCCCTCTGTTCAGGCACGACCCACAAGCCCCTCCCAGCTGCCCTGGCCCATTCCCACACTAACCCCTCTGGGCTCCTTTCCTGACATCCTTCCGCTCCCATTTGCTAAGGGGTCCTCATCCTCCACCCTCTTCCCCCCTCACACCAACCAACCAAAAACCAAACACCAACAACAAAAACCACCACCACCGCAGCAGCCACCAAAACCTACCTTGAACCTATCCCCTAGAATGCCCCTCACAACCTCACCGCAGGGCCCCAGGCTCTCCGTGTCCCTCTCCATTCCCTCCGGCCTCCCTTCCCCTGCACCCACGCAACCCCCACGCTCGCTCGGGGGCCAAGGGGTGCCCGCCCGCCTCCATGCTCCCCGCACTCGCACAGGCCCAACCCTTCCTAGGACCTCTCCTCCACTTTTCCAAGGGATCCCATCCACCCTCTTCCTGCCTCTCAAAACGAACCCTAACTTCAACCTTTCAGCTGGGGCTCCGCTGCCATCCTCACCTCCCTCCCCCACGCTCGCGGTGGCCCTCCAAAGTCCCTGCGCGCTCCCTTCCCCTGCACGCACCCAACCCCCACGCCTGCGCTGCCCTGAAGCCGCTCCCGCCCCCCTCGGCCCTCCCCAAACACGCACCTTTCCCCCAAACACTTCCTGGGACCTTCCATCCCCTTTTCCCAAGCATCCTAGGCACCCTCTTCCCTTCTCACCAAGATAAACACCAACCTGCCTTGGACCTGCCCGCTGCAGCCCTGCTCACACCCTCAGCTCCTCCACCCATGCTCGCTCGCCGCGGTGTCCCTCAGCAGTCGCTCCCGGGGCTCCCTTCCCCGGCACGCACGCAACCCCCACGCACGCCACGGCACGCACGCAACCCCCACGCAGGCGCTCTGCACAACCGGGTCCCCGCCCCCCTCGCCCCTCTCTGCCCCCACCCACACCCCCCCCTTCCTGGAAACTTTCCCCATCAGTTCAAAGGCATCCAACCTATCCACCCCTCTACCCCCTTCTCAAACAAACAATCAAAGGAACAAACACACACAGCAAGCCAAAAACCAAAACAAAAACCACCTCACTTGAACCTGTCTGCTGGAACTCCACTGACAGCCTTACCTCAGTCCCCCCCTGCTCGCCCTGGCCCTCAGCACTCCCTTCAGCTCTCCCTTCCCCTCTGTTCAGGCACGACCCACAAGCCCCTCCCAGCTGCCCTGGCCCATTCCCACACTAACCCCTCTGGGCTCCTTTCCTGACATCCTTCCGCTCCCATTTGCTAAGGGGTCCTCATCCTCCACCCTCTTCCCCCCTCACACCAACCAACCAAAAACCAAAAACCACCACCACCCACCACCACCACCGCAGCAGCCACCAAAACCTACCTTGAACCTATCCCCTAGAATGCCCCTCACAACCTCACCGCAGGGCCCCAGGCTCTCCGTGTCCCTCTCCATTCCCTCCGGCCTCCCTTCCCCTGCACCCACGCAACCCCCACGCTCGCTCGGGGGCCAAGGGGTGCCCGCCCGCCTCCATGCTCCCCGCACTCGCACAGGCCCAACCCTTCCTAGGACCTCTCCTCCACTTTTCCAAGGGATCCCATCCACCCTCTTCCTGCCTCTCAAAACGAACCCTAACTTCAACCTTTCAGCTGGGGCTCCGCTGCCATCCTCACCTCCCTCCCCCACGCTCGCGGTGGCCCTCCAAAGTCCCTGCGCGCTCCCTTCCCCTGCACGCACCCAACCCCCACGCCTGCGCTGCCCTGAAGCCGCTCCCGCCCCCCTCGGCCCTCCCCAAACACGCACCTTTCCCCCAAACACTTCCTGGGACCTTCCATCCCCTTTTCCCAAGCATCCTAGGCACCCTCTTCCCTTCTCACCAAGATAAACACCAACCTGCCTTGGACCTGCCCGCTGCAGCCCTGCTCACACCCTCAGCTCCTCCACCCATGCTCGCTCGCCGCGGTGTCCCTCAGCAGTCGCTCCCGGGGCTCCCTTCCCCGGCACGCACGCAACCCCCACGCACGCCACGGCACGCACGCAACCCCCACGCAGGCGCTCTGCACAACCGGGTCCCCGCCCCCCTCGCCCCTCTCTGCCCCCACCCACACCCCCCCCCTTCCTGGAAACTTTCCCCATCAGTTCAAAGGCATCCAACCTATCCACCCCTCTACCCCCTTCTCAAACAAACAATCAAACGAACAAACACACACAGCAAGCCAAAAACCAAAACAAAAAACCACCTCACTTGAACCTGTCTGCTGGAACTCCACTGACAGCCTTACCTCAGTCCCCCCCTGCTCGCCCTGGCCCTCAGCACTCCCTTCAGCTCTCCCTTCCCCTCTGTTCAGGCACGACCCACAAGCCCCTCCCAGCTGCCCTGGCCCATTCCCACACTAACCCCTCTGGGCTCCTTTCCTGACATCCTTCCGCTCCCATGTGCTAAGGGGTCCTCATCCTCCACCCTCTTCCCCCCTCACACCAACCAACCAAAAACCAAAAACCACCACCACCCACCACCACCACCGCAGCAGCCACCAAAACCTACCTTGAACCTATCCCCTAGAATGCCCCTCACAACCTCACCGCAGGGCCCCAGGCTCTCCGTGTCCCTCTCCATTCCCTCCGGCCTCCCTTCCCCTGCACCCACGCAACCCCCATGCTCGCTCGGGGGCCAAGGGGTGCCCGCCAGCCTCCATGCTCCCCGCACTCGCACAAGCCCAACCCTTCCTAGGACCTCTCCTCCACTTTTCCAAGGGATCCCATCCACCCTCTTCCTGCCTCTCAAAACGAACCCTAACTTCAACCTTTCAGCTGGGGCTCCGCTGCCATCCTCACCTCCCTCCCCCACGCTCGCGGTGGCCCTCCAAAGTCCCTGCGCGCTCCCTTCCCCTGCACGCACCCAACCCCCACGCCTGCGCTGCCCTGAAGCCGCTCCCGCCCCCCTCGGCCCTCCCCAAACACGCACCTTTCCCCCAAACACTTCCTGGGACCTTCCATCCCCTTTTCCCAAGCATCCTAGGCACCCTCTTCCCTTCTCACCAAGATAAACACCAACCTGCCTTGGACCTGCCCGCTGCAGCCCTGCTCACACCCTCAGCTCCTCCACCCATGCTCCCTCGCCGCGGTGTCCCTCAGCAGTCGCTCCCGGGGCTCCCTTCCCCGGCACGCACGCAACCCCCACGCACGCCACGGCACGCACGCAACCCCCACGCAGGCGCTCTGCACAACCGGGTCCCCGCCCCCCTCGCCCCTCTCTGCCCCCACCCACACCCCCCCCTTCCTGGAAACTTTCCCCATCAGTTCAAAGGCATCCAACCTATCCACCCCTCTACCCCCTTCTCAAACAAACAATCAAAGGAACAAACACACACAGCAAGCCAAAAACCAAAACAAAAACCACCTCACTTGAACCTGTCTGCTGGAACTCCACTGACAGCCTTACCTCAGTCCCCCCCTGCTCGCCCTGGCCCTCAGCACTCCCTTCAGCTCTCCCTTCCCCTCTGTTCAGGCACGACCCACAAGCCCCTCCCAGCTGCCCTGGCCCATTCCCACACTAACCCCTCTGGGCTCCTTTCCTGACATCCTTCCGCTCCCATTTGCTAAGGGGTCCTCATCCTCCACCCTCTTCCCCCCTCACACCAACCAACCAAAAACCAAAAACCACCACCACCCACCACCACCACCGCAGCAGCCACCAAAACCTACCTTGAACCTATCCCCTAGAATGCCCCTCACAACCTCACCGCAGGGCCCCAGGCTCTCCGTGTCCCTCTCCATTCCCTCCGGCCTCCCTTCCCCTGCACCCACGCAACCCCCACGCTCGCTCGGGGGCCAAGGGGTGCCCGCCCGCCTCCATGCTCCCCGCACTCGCACAGGCCCAACCCTTCCTAGGACCTCTCCTCCACTTTTCCAAGGGATCCCATCCACCCTCTTCCTGCCTCTCAAAACGAACCCTAACTTCAACCTTTCAGCTGGGGCTCCGCTGCCATCCTCACCTCCCTCCCCCACGCTCGCGGTGGCCCTCCAAAGTCCCTGCGCGCTCCCTTCCCCTGCACGCACCCAACCCCCACGCCTGCGCTGCCCTGAAGCCGCTCCCGCCCCCCTCGGCCCTCCCCAAACACGCACCTTTCCCCCAAACACTTCCTGGGACCTTCCATCCCCTTTTCCCAAGCATCCTAGGCACCCTCTTCCCTTCTCACCAAGATAAACACCAACCTGCCTTGGACCTGCCCGCTGCAGCCCTGCTCACACCCTCAGCTCCTCCACCCATGCTCGCTCGCCGCGGTGTCCCTCAGCAGTCGCTCCCGGGGCTCCCTTCCCCGGCACGCACGCAACCCCCACGCAGGCGCTCTGCACAACCGGGTCCCCGCCCCCCTCGCCCCTCTCTGCCCCCACCCACACCCCCCCCCCTTCCTGGAAACTTTCCCCATCAGTTCAAAGGCATCCAACCTATCCACCCCTCTACCCCCTTCTCAAACAAACAATCAAACGAACAAACACACACAGCAAGCCAAAAACCAAAACAAAAAACCACCTCACTTGAACCTGTCTGCTGGAACTCCACTGACAGCCTTACCTCAGTCCCCCCCTGCTCGCCCTGGCCCTCAGCACTCCCTTCAGCTCTCCCTTCCCCTCTGTTCAGGCACGACCCACAAGCCCCTCCCAGCTGCCCTGGCCCATTCCCACACTAACCCCTCTGGGCTCCTTTCCTGACATCCTTCCGCTCCCATGTGCTAAGGGGTCCTCATCCTCCACCCTCTTCCCCCCTCACACCAACCAACCAAAAACCAAAAACCACCACCACCCACCACCACCACCGCAGCAGCCACCAAAACCTACCTTGAACCTATCCCCTAGAATGCCCCTCACAACCTCACCGCAGGGCCCCAGGCTCTCCGTGTCCCTCTCCATTCCCTCCGGCCTCCCTTCCCCTGCACCCACGCAACCCCCACGCTCGCTCGGGGGCCAAGGGGTGCCCGCCCGCCTCCATGCTCCCCGCACTCGCACAGGCCCAACCCTTCCTAGGACCTCTCCTCCAATTTTCCAGGGGATCCCATCCACCCTCTTCCTGCCTCTCAAAACGAACCCTAACTTCAACCTTTCAGCTGGGGCTCCGCTGCCATCCTCACCTCCCTCCCCCACGCTCGCGGTGGCCCTCCAAAGTCCCTGCGCGCTCCCTTCCCCTGCACGCACCCAACCCCCACGCCTGCGCTGCCCTGAAGCCGCTCCCGCCCCCCTCGGCCCTCCCCAAACACGCACCTTTCCCCCAAACACTTCCTGGGACCTTCCATCCCCTTTTCCCAAGCATCCTAGGCACCCTCTTCCCTTCTCACCAAGATAAACACCAACCTGCCTTGGACCTGCCCGCTGCAGCCCTGCTCACACCCTCAGCTCCTCCACCCATGCTCGCTCGCCGCGGTGTCCCTCAGCAGTCGCTCCCGGGGCTCCCTTCCCCGGCACGCACGCAACCCCCACGCAGGCGCTCTGCACAACCGGGTCCCCGCCCCCCTCGCCCCTCTCTGCCCCCACCCACACCCCCCCCCCTTCCTGGAAACTTTCCCCATCAGTTCAAAGGCATCCAACCTATCCACCCCTCTACCCCCTTCTCAAACAAACAATCAAAGGAACAAACACACACAGCAAGCCAAAAACCAAAACAAAAACCACCTCACTTGAACCTGTCTGCTGGAACTCCACTGACAGCCTTACCTCAGTCCCCCCCTGCTCGCCCTGGCCCTCAGCACTCCCTTCAGCTCTCCCTTCCCCTCTGTTCAGGCACGACCCACAAGCCCCTCCCAGCTGCCCTGGCCCATTCCCACACTAACCCCTCTGGGCTCCTTTCCTGACATCCTTCCGCTCCCATTTGCTAAGGGGTCCTCATCCTCCACCCTCTTCCCCCCTCACACCAACCAACCAAAAACCAAAAACCACCACCACCCACCACCACCACCGCAGCAGCCACCAAAACCTACCTTGAACCTATCCCCTAGAATGCCCCTCACAACCTCACCGCAGGGCCCCAGGCTCTCCGTGTCCCTCTCCATTCCCTCCGGCCTCCCTTCCCCTGCACCCACGCAACCCCCACGCTCGCTCGGGGGCCAAGGGGTGCCCGCCCGCCTCCATGCTCCCCGCACTCGCACAGGCCCAACCCTTCCTAGGACCTCTCCTCCACTTTTCCAGGGGATCCCATCCACCCTCTTCCTGCCTCTCAAAACGAACCCTAACTTCAACCTTTCAGCTGGGGCTCCGCTGCCATCCTCACCTCCCTCCCCCACGCTCGCGGTGGCCCTCCAAAGTCCCTGCGCGCTCCCTTCCCCTGCACGCACCCAACCCCCACGCCTGCGCTGCCCTGAAGCCGCTCCCGCCCCCCTCGGCCCTCCCCAAACACGCACCTTTCCCCCAAACACTTCCTGGGACCTTCCATCCCCTTTTCCCAAGCATCCTAGGCACCCTCTTCCCTTCTCACCAAGATAAACACCAACCTGCCTTGGACCTGCCCGCTGCAGCCCTGCTCACACCCTCAGCTCCTCCACCCATGCTCGCTCGCCGCGGTGTCCCTCAGCAGTCGCTCCCGGGGCTCCCTTCCCCGGCACGCACGCAACCCCCACGCAGGCGCTCTGCACAACCGGGTCCCCGCCCCCCTCGCCCCTCTCTGCCCCCACCCACACCCCCCCCCCCCTTCCTGGAAACATTCCCCATCAGTTCAAAGGCATCCAACCTATCCACCCCTCTACCCCCTTCTCAAACAAACAATCAAACGAACAAACACACACAGCAAGCCAAAAACCAAAACAAAAACCACCTCACTTGAACCTGTCTGCTGGAACTCCACTGACAGCCTTACCTCAGTCCCCCCCTGCTCGCCCTGGCCCTCAGCACTCCCTTCAGCTCTCCCTTCCCCTCTGTTCAGGCACGACCCACAAGCCCCTCCCAGCTGCCCTGGCCCATTCCCACACTAACCCCTCTGGGCTCCTTTCCTGACATCCTTCCGCTCCCATTTGCTAAGGGGTCCTCATCCTCCACCCTCTTCCCCCCTCACACCAACCAACCAAAAACCAAAAACCACCACCACCCACCACCACCACCGCAGCAGCCACCAAAACCTACCTTGAACCTATCCCCTAGAATGCCCCTCACAACCTCACCGCAGGGCCCCAGGCTCTCCGTGTCCCTCTCCATTCCCTCCGGCCTCCCTTCCCCTGCACCCACGCAACCCCCACGCTCGCTCGGGGGCCAAGGGGTGCCCGCCCGCCTCCATGCTCCCCGCACTCGCACAGGCCCAACCCTTCCTAGGACCTCTCCTCCACTTTTCCAAGGGATCCCATCCACCCTCTTCCTGCCTCTCAAAACGAACCCTAACTTCAACCTTTCAGCTGGGGCTCCGCTGCCATCCTCACCTCCCTCCCCCACGCTCGCGGTGGCCCTCCAAAGTCCCTGCGCGCTCCCTTCCCCTGCACGCACCCAACCCCCACGCCTGCGCTGCCCTGAAGCCGCTCCTGCCCCCCTCGGCCCTCCCCAAACACGCACCTTTCCCCCAAACACTTCCTGGGACCTTCCATCCCCTTTTCCCAAGCATCCTAGGCACCCTCTTCCCTTCTCACCAAGATAAACACCAACCTGCCTTGGACCTGCCCGCTGCAGCCCTGCTCACACCCTCAGCTCCTCCACCCATGCTCGCTGGCCGCAGTGTCCCTCAGCAGTCGCTCCCGGGGCTCCCTTCCCCGGCACGCACGCAACCCCCACGCACGCCACGGCACGCACGCAACCCCCACGCAGGCGCTCTGCACAACCGGGTCCCCGCCCCCCTCGCCCCTCTCTGCCCCCACCCACACCCCCCCCCCTCCCTGGAAACTTTCCCCATCAGTTCAAAGGCATCCAACCTATCCACCCCTCTACCCCCTTCTCAAACAAACAATCAAACGAACAAACACACACAGCAAGCCAAAAACCAAAACAAAAACCACCTCACTTGAACCTGTCTGCTGGAACTCCACTGACAGCCTTACCTCAGTCCCCCCCTGCTCGCCCTGGCCCTCAGCACTCCCTTCAGCTCTCCCTTCCCCTCTGTTCAGGCAGGACCCACAAGCCCCTCCCAGCTGCCCTGGCCCATTCCCACACTAACCCCTCTGGGCTCCTTTCCTGACATCCTTCCGCTCCCATGTGCTAAGGGGTCCTCATCCTCCACCCTCTTCCCCCCTCACACCAACCAACCAAAAACCAAAAACCACCACCACCCACCACCACCACCGCAGCAGCCACCAAAACCTACCTTGAACCTATCCCCTAGAATGCCCCTCACAACCTCACCGCAGGGCCCCAGGCTCTCCGTGTCCCTCTCCATTCCCTCCGGCCTCCCTTCCCCTGCACCCACGCAACCCCCACGCTCGCTCGGGGGCCAAGGGGTGCCCGCCCGCCTCCATGCTCCCCGCACTCGCACAGGCCCAACCCTTCCTAGGACCTCTCCTCCACTTTTCCAGGGGATCCCATCCACCCTCTTCCTGCCTCTCAAAACGAACCCTAACTTCAACCTTTCAGCTGGGGCTCCGCTGCCATCCTCACCTCCCTCCCCCACGCTCGCGGTGGCCCTCCAAAGTCCCTGCGCGCTCCCTTCCCCTGCACGCACCCAACCCCCACGCCTGCGCTGCCCTGAAGCCGCTCCCGCCCCCCTCGGCCCTCCCCAAACACGCACCTTTCCCCCAAACACTTCCTGGGACCTTCCATCCCCTTTTCCCAAGCATCCTAGGCACCCTCTTCCCTTCTCACCAAGATAAACACCAACCTGCCTTGGACCTGCCCGCTGCAGCCCTGCTCACACCCTCAGCTCCTCCACCCATGCTCGCTCGCCGCGGTGTCCCTCAGCAGTCGCTCCCGGGGCTCCCTTCCCCGGCACGCACGCAACCCCCACGCAGGCGCTCTGCACAACCGGGTCCCCGCCCCCCTCGCCCCTCTCTGCCCCCACCCACACCCCCCCCCTTCCTGGAAACTTTCCCCATCAGTTCAAAGGCATCCAACCTATCCACCCCTCTACCCCCTTCTCAAACAAACAATCAAACGAACAAACACACACAGCAAGCCAAAAACCAAAACAAAAAACCACCTCACTTGAACCTGTCTGCTGGAACTCCACTGACAGCCTTACCTCAGTCCCCCCCTGCTCGCCCTGGCCCTCAGCACTCCCTTCAGCTCTCCCTTCCCCTCTGTTCAGGCAGGACCCACAAGCCCCTCCCAGCTGCCCTGGCCCATTCCCACACTAACCCCTCTGGGCTCCTTTCCTGACATCCTTCCGCTCCCATGTGCTAAGGGGTCCTCATCCTCCACCCTCTTCCCCCCTCACACCAACCAACCAAAAACCAAAAACCACCACCACCCACCACCACCACCGCAGCAGCCACCAAAACCTACCTTGAACCTATCCCCTAGAATGCCCCTCACAACCTCACCGCAGGGCCCCAGGCTCTCCGTGTCCCTCTCCATTCCCTCCGGCCTCCCTTCCCCTGCACCCACGCAACCCCCACGCTCGCTCGGGGGCCAAGGGGTGCCCGCCCGCCTCCATGCTCCCCGCACTCGCACAGGCCCAACCCTTCCTAGGACCTCTCCTCCACTTTTCCAGGGGATCCCATCCACCCTCTTCCTGCCTCTCAAAACGAACCCTAACTTCAACCTTTCAGCTGGGGCTCCGCTGCCATCCTCACCTCCCTCCCCCACGCTCGCGGTGGCCCTCCAAAGTCCCTGCGCGCTCCCTTCCCCTGCATGCACCCAACCCCCACGCCTGCGCTGCCCTGAAGCCGCTCCCGCCCCCCTCGGCCCTCCCCAAACACGCACCTTTCCCCCAAACACTTCCTGGGACCTTCCATCCCCTTTTCCCAAGCATCCTAGGCACCCTCTTCCCTTCTCACCAAGATAAACACCAACCTGCCTTGGACCTGCCCGCTGCAGCCCTGCTCACACCCTCAGCTCCTCCACCCATGCTCGCTCGCCGCGGTGTCCCTCAGCAGTCGCTCCCGGGGCTCCCTTCCCCGGCACGCACGCAACCCCCACGCAGGCGCTCTGCACAACCGGGTCCCCGCCCCCCTCGCCCCTCTCTGCCCCCACCCACACCCCCCCCCTTCCTGGAAACTTTCCCCATCAGTTCAAAGGCATCCAACCTATCCACCCCTCTACCCCCTTCTCAAACAAACAATCAAAGGAACAAACACACACAGCAAGCCAAAAACCAAAACAAAAACCACCTCACTTGAACCTGTCTGCTGGAACTCCACTGACAGCCTTACCTCAGCCCCCCCCTGCTCGCCCTGGCCCTCAGCACTCCCTTCAGCTCTCCCTTCCCCTCTGTTCAGGCACGACCCACAAGCCCCTCCCAGCTGCCCTGGCCCATTCCCACACTAACCCCTCTGGGCTCCTTTCCTGACATCCTTCCGCTCCCATGTGCTAAGGGGTCCTCATCCTCCACCCTCTTCCCCCCTCACACCAACCAACCAAAAACCAAACACCACCAACAAAAACCACCACCACCGCAGCAGCCACCAAAACCTACCTTGAACCTATCCCCTAGAATGCCCCTCACAACCTCACCGCAGGGCCCCAGGCTCTCCGTGTCCCTCTCCATTCCCTCCGGCCTCCCTTCCCCTGCACCCACGCAACCCCCACGCTCGCTCGGGGGCCAAGGGGTGCCCGCCCGCCTCCATGCTCCCCGCACTCGCACAGGCCCAACCCTTCCTAGGACCTCTCCTCCACTTTTCCAAGGGATCCCATCCACCCTCTTCCTGCCTCTCAAAACGAACCCTAACTTCAACCTTTCAGCTGGGGCTCCGCTGCCATCCTCACCTCCCTCCCCCACGCTCGCGGTGGCCCTCCAAAGTCCCTGCGCGCTCCCTTCCCCTGCACGCACCCAACCCCCACGCCTGTGCTGCCCTGAAGCCGCTCCCGCCCCCCTCGGCCCTCCCCAAACACGCACCTTTCCCCCAAACACTTCCTGGGACCTTCCATCCCCTTTTCCCAAGCATCCTAGGCACCCTCTTCCCTTCTCACCAAGATAAACACCAACCTGCCTTGGACCTGCCCGCTGCAGCCCTGCTCACACCCTCAGCTCCTCCACCCATGCTCGCTCGCCGCGGTGTCCCTCAGCAGTCGCTCCCGGGGCTCCCTTCCCCGGCACGCACGCAACCCCCACGCAGGCGCTCTGCACAACCGGGTCCCCGCCCCCCTCGCCCCTCTCTGCCCCCACCCACACCCCCCCCCTTCCTGGAAACTTTCCCCATCAGTTCAAAGGCATCCAACCTATCCACCCCTCTACCCCCTTCTCAAACAAACAATCAAACGAACAAACACACACAGCAAGCCAAAAACCAAAACAAAAACCACCTCACTTGAACCTGTCTGCTGGAACTCCACTGACAGCCTTACCTCAGTCCCCCCCTGCTCGCCCTGGCCCTCAGCACTCCCTTCAGCTCTCCCTTCCCCTCTGTTCAGGCACGACCCACAAGCCCCTCCCAGCTGCCCTGGCCCATTCCCACACTAACCCCTCTGGGCTCCTTTCCTGACATCCTTCCGCTCCCATTTGCTAAGGGGTCCTCATCCTCCACCCTCTTCCCCCCTCACACCAACCAACCAAAAACCAAACACCAACAACAACCACCACCACCACCGCAGCAGCCACCAAAACCTACCTTGAACCTATCCCCTAGAATGCCCCTCACAACCTCACCGCAGGGCCCCAGGCTCTCCGTGTCCCTCTCCATTCCCTCCGGCCTCCCTTCCCCTGCACCCACGCAACCCCCACGCTCGCTCGGGGGCCAAGGGGTGCCCGCCCGCCTCCATGCTCCCCGCACTCGCACAGGCCCAACCCTTCCTAGGACCTCTCCTCCACTTTTCCAAGGGATCCCATCCACCCTCTTCCTGCCTCTCAAAACGAACCCTAACTTCAACCTTTCAGCTGGGGCTCCGCTGCCATCCTCACCTCCCTCCCCCACGCTCGCGGTGGCCCTCCAAAGTCCCTGCGCGCTCCCTTCCCCTGCATGCACCCAACCCCCACGCCTGCGCTGCCCTGAAGCCGCTCCCGCCCCCCTCGGCCCTCCCCAAACACGCACCTTTCCCCCAAACACTTCCTGGGACCTTCCATCCCCTTTTCCCAAGCATCCTAGGCACCCTCTTCCCTTCTCACCAAGATAAACACCAACCTGCCTTGGACCTGCCCGCTGCAGCCCTGCTCACACCCTCAGCTCCTCCACCCATGCTCGCTGGCCGCGGTGTCCCTCAGCAGTCGCTCCCGGGGCTCCCTTCCCCGGCACGCACGCAACCCCCACGCACGCCACGGCACGCACGCAACCCCCACGCAGGCGCTCTGCACAACCGGGTCCCCGCCCCCCTCGCCCCTCTCTGCCCCCACCCACACCCCCCCCCTTCCTGGAAACTTTCCCCATCAGTTCAAAGGCATCCAACCTATCCACCCCTCTACCCCCTTCTCAAACAAACAATCAAACGAACAAACACACACAGCAAGCCAAAAACCAAAACAAAAACCACCTCACTTGAACCTGTCTGCTGGAACTCCACTGACAGCCTTACCTCAGTCCCCCCCTGCTCGCCCTGGCCCTCAGCACTCCCTTCAGCTCTCCCTTCCCCTCTGTTCAGGCACGACCCACAAGCCCCTCCCAGCTGCCCTGGCCCATTCCCACACTAACCCCTCTGGGCTCCTTTCCTGACATCCTTCCGCTCCCATTTGCTAAGGGGTCCTCATCCTCCACCCTCTTCCCCCCTCACACCAACCAACCAAAAACCAAACACCAACAACAACCACCACCACCACCGCAGCAGCCACCAAAACCTACCTTGAACCTATCCCCTAGAATGCCCCTCACAACCTCACCGCAGGGCCCCAGGCTCTCCGTGTCCCTCTCCATTCCCTCCGGCCTCCCTTCCCCTGCACCCACGCAACCCCCACGCTCGCTCGGGGGCCAAGGGGTGCCCGCCCGCCTCCATGCTCCCCGCACTCGCACAGGCCCAACCCTTCCTAGGACCTCTCCTCCACTTTTCCAAGGGATCCCATCCACCCTCTTCCTGCCTCTCAAAACGAACCCTAACTTCAACCTTTCAGCTGGGGCTCCGCTGCCATCCTCACCTCCCTCCCCCACGCTCGCGGTGGCCCTCCAAAGTCCCTGCGCGCTCCCTTCCCCTGCACGCACCCAACCCCCACGCCTGCGCTGCCCTGAAGCCGCTCCCGCCCCCCTCGGCCCTCCCCAAACACGCACCTTTCCCCCAAACACTTCCTGGGACCTTCCATCCCCTTTTCCCAAGCATCCTAGGCACCCTCTTCCCTTCTCACCAAGATAAACACCAACCTGCCTTGGACCTGCCCGCTGCAGCCCTGCTCACACCCTCAGCTCCTCCACCCATGCTCGCTCGCCGCGGTGTCCCTCAGCAGTCGCTCCCGGGGCTCCCTTCCCCGGCACGCACGCAACCCCCACGCAGGCGCTCTGCACAACCGGGTCCCCGCCCCCCTCGCCCCTCTCTGCCCCCACCCACACCCCCCCCCTTCCTGGAAACTTTCCCCATCAGTTCAAAGGCATCCAACCTATCCACCCCTCTACCCCCTTCTCAAACAAACAATCAAACGAACAAACACACACAGCAAGCCAAAAACCAAAACAAAAACCACCTCACTTGAACCTGTCTGCTGGAACTCCACTGACAGCCTTACCTCAGTCCCCCCCTGCTCGCCCTGGCCCTCAGCACTCCCTTCAGCTCTCCCTTCCCCTCTGTTCAGGCACGACCCACAAGCCCCTCCCAGCTGCCCTGGCCCATTCCCACACTAACCCCTCTGGGCTCCTTTCCTGACATCCTTCCGCTCCCATTTGCTAAGGGGTCCTCATCCTCCACCCTCTTCCCCCCTCACACCAACCAACCAAAAACCAAACACCAACAACAACCACCACCACCACCGCAGCAGCCACCAAAACCTACCTTGAACCTATCCCCTAGAATGCCCCTCACAACCTCACCGCAGGGCCCCAGGCTCTCCGTGTCCCTCTCCATTCCCTCCGGCCTCCCTTCCCCTGCACCCACGCAACCCCCACGCTCGCTCGGGGGCCAAGGGGTGCCCGCCCGCCTCCATGCTCCCCGCACTCGCACAGGCCCAACCCTTCCTAGGACCTCTCCTCCACTTTTCCAAGGGATCCCATCCACCCTCTTCCTGCCTCTCAAAACGAACCCTAACTTCAACCTTTCAGCTGGGGCTCCGCTGCCATCCTCACCTCCCTCCCCCACGCTCGCGGTGGCCCTCCAAAGTCCCTGCGCGCTCCCTTCCCCTGCATGCACCCAACCCCCACGCCTGCGCTGCCCTGAAGCCGCTCCCGCCCCCCTCGGCCCTCCCCAAACACGCACCTTTCCCCCAAACACTTCCTGGGACCTTCCATCCCCTTTTCCCAAGCATCCTAGGCACCCTCTTCCCTTCTCACCAAGATAAACACCAACCTGCCTTGGACCTGCCCGCTGCAGCCCTGCTCACACCCTCAGCTCCTCCACCCATGCTCGCTGGCCGCGGTGTCCCTCAGCAGTCGCTCCCGGGGCTCCCTTCCCCGGCACGCACGCAACCCCCACGCACGCCACGGCACGCACGCAACCCCCACGCAGGCGCTCTGCACAACCGGGTCCCCGCCCCCCTCGCCCCTCTCTGCCCCCACCCACACCCCCCCCCTTCCTGGAAACTTTCCCCATCAGTTCAAAGGCATCCAACCTATCCACCCCTCTACCCCCTTCTCAAACAAACAATCAAACGAACAAACACACACAGCAAGCCAAAAACCAAAACAAAAACCACCTCACTTGAACCTGTCTGCTGGAACTCCACTGACAGCCTTACCTCAGTCCCCCCCTGCTCGCCCTGGCCCTCAGCACTCCCTTCAGCTCTCCCTTCCCCTCTGTTCAGGCAGGACCCACAAGCCCCTCCCAGCTGCCCTGGCCCATTCCCACACTAACCCCTCTGGGCTCCTTTCCTGACATCCTTCCGCTCCCATTTGCTAAGGGGTCCTCATCCTCCACCCTCTTCCCCCCTCACACCAACCAACCAAAAACCAAACACCAACAACAAAAACCACCACCACCGCAGCAGCCACCAAAACCTACCTTGAACCTATCCCCTAGAATGCCCCTCACAACCTCACCGCAGGGCCCCAGGCTCTCCGTGTCCCTCTCCATTCCCTCCGGCCTCCCTTCCCCTGCACCCACGCAACCCCCACGCTCGCTCGGGGGCCAAGGGGTGCCCGCCCGCCTCCATGCTCCCCGCACTCGCACAGGCCCAACCCTTCCTAGGACCTCTCCTCCACTTTTCCAAGGGATCCCATCCACCCTCTTCCTGCCTCTCAAAACGAACCCTAACTTCAACCTTTCAGCTGGGGCTCCGCTGCCATCCTCACCTCCCTCCCCCACGCTCGCGGTGGCCCTCCAAAGTCCCTGCGCGCTCCCTTCCCCTGCACGCACCCAACCCCCACGCCTGCGCTGCCCTGAAGCCGCTCCCGCCCCCCTCGGCCCTCCCCAAACACGCACCTTTCCCCCAAACACTTCCTGGGACCTTCCATCCCCTTTTCCCAAGCATCCTAGGCACCCTCTTCCCTTCTCACCAAGATAAACACCAACCTGCCTTGGACCTGCCCGCTGCAGCCCTGCTCACACCCTCAGCTCCTCCACCCATGCTCGCTCGCCGCGGTGTCCCTCAGCAGTCGCTCCCGGGGCTCCCTTCCCCGGCACGCACGCAACCCCCACGCAGGCGCTCTGCACAACCGGGTCCCCGCCCCCCTCGCCCCTCTCTGCCCCCACCCACACCCCCCCCCTTCCTGGAAACTTTCCCCATCAGTTCAAAGGCATCCAACCTATCCACCCCTCTACCCCCTTCTCAAACAAACAATCAAACGAACAAACACACACAGCAAGCCAAAAACCAAAACAAAAACCACCTCACTTGAACCTGTCTGCTGGAACTCCACTGACAGCCTTACCTCAGTCCCCCCCTGCTCGCCCTGGCCCTCAGCACTCCCTTCAGCTCTCCCTTCCCCTCTGTTCAGGCACGACCCACAAGCCCCTCCCAGCTGCCCTGGCCCATTCCCACACTAACCCCTCTGGGCTCCTTTCCTGACATCCTTCCGCTCCCATTTGCTAAGGGGTCCTCATCCTCCACCCTCTTCCCCCCTCACACCAACCAACCAAAAACCAAAAACCACCACCACCCACCACCACCACCGCAGCAGCCACCAAAACCTACCTTGAACCTATCCCCTAGAATGCCCCTCACAACCTCACCGCAGGGCCCCAGGCTCTCCGTGTCCCTCTCCATTCCCTCCGGCCTCCCTTCCCCTGCACCCACGCAACCCCCACGCTCGCTCGGGGGCCAAGGGGTGCCCGCCCGCCTCCATGCTCCCCGCACTCGCACAGGCCCAACCCTTCCTAGGACCTCTCCTCCACTTTTCCAAGGGATCCCATCCACCCTCTTCCTGCCTCTCAAAACGAACCCTAACTTCAACCTTTCAGCTGGGGCTCCGCTGCCATCCTCACCTCCCTCCCCCACGCTCGCGGTGGCCCTCCAAAGTCCCTGCGCGCTCCCTTCCCCTGCACGCACCCAACCCCCACGCCTGCGCTGCCCTGAAGCCGCTCCCGCCCCCCTCGGCCCTCCCCAAACACGCACCTTTCCCCCAAACACTTCCTGGGACCTTCCATCCCCTTTTCCCAAGCATCCTAGGCACCCTCTTCCCTTCTCACCAAGATAAACACCAACCTGCCTTGGACCTGCCCGCTGCAGCCCTGCTCACACCCTCAGCTCCTCCACCCATGCTCGCTGGCCGCGGTGTCCCTCAGCAGTCGCTCCCGGGGCTCCCTTCCCCGGCACGCACGCAACCCCCACGCACGCCACGGCACGCACGCAACCCCCACGCAGGCGCTCTGCACAACCGGGTCCCCGCCCCCCTCGCCCCTCTCTGCCCCCACCCACACCCCCCCCCCTTCCTGGAAACTTTCCCCATCAGTTCAAAGGCATCCAACCTATCCACCCCTCTACCCCCTTCTCAAACAAACAATCAAACGAACAAACACACACAGCAAGCCAAAAACCAAAACAAAAACCACCTCACTTGAACCTGTCTGCTGGAACTCCACTGACAGCCTTACCTCAGCCCCCCCCTGCTCGCCCTGGCCCTCAGCACTCCCTTCAGCTCTCCCTTCCCCTCTGTTCAGGCACGACCCACAAGCCCCTCCCAGCTGCCCTGGCCCATTCCCACACTAACCCCTCTGGGCTCCTTTCCTGACATCCTTCCGCTCCCATGTGCTAAGGGGTCCTCATCCTCCACCCTCTTCCCCCCTCACACCAACCAACCAAAAACCAAACACCAACAACAACCACCACCACCACCGCAGCAGCCACCAAAACCTACCTTGAACCTATCCCCTAGAATGCCCCTCACAACCTCACCGCAGGGCCCCAGGCTCTCCGTGTCCCTCTCCATTCCCTCCGGCCTCCCTTCCCCTGCACCCACGCAACCCCCACGCTCGCTCGGGGGCCAAGGGGTGCCCGCCCGCCTCCATGCTCCCCGCACTCGCACAGGCCCAACCCTTCCTAGGACCTCTCCTCCACTTTTCCAGGGGATCCCATCCACCCTCTTCCTGCCTCTCAAAACGAACCCTAACTTCAACCTTTCAGCTGGGGCTCCGCTGCCATCCTCACCTCCCTCCCCCACGCTCGCGGTGGCCCTCCAAAGTCCCTGCGCGCTCCCTTCCCCTGCACGCACCCAACCCCCACGCCTGCGCTGCCCTGAAGCCGCTCCCGCCCCCCTCGGCCCTCCCCAAACACGCACCTTTCCCCCAAACACTTCCTGGGACCTTCCATCCCCTTTTCCCAAGCATCCTAGGCACCCTCTTCCCTTCTCACCAAGATAAACACCAACCTGCCTTGGACCTGCCCGCTGCAGCCCTGCTCACACCCTCAGCTCCTCCACCCATGCTCGCTCGCCGCGGTGTCCCTCAGCAGTCGCTCCCGGGGCTCCCTTCCCCGGCACGCACGCAACCCCCACGCAGGCGCTCTGCACAACCGGGTCCCCGCCCCCCTCGCCCCTCTCTGCCCCCACCCACACCCCCCCCCTTCCTGGAAACTTTCCCCATCAGTTCAAAGGCATCCAACCTATCCACCCCTCTACCCCCTTCTCAAACAAACAATCAAACGAACAAACACACACAGCAAGCCAAAAACCAAAACAAAAACCACCTCACTTGAACCTGTCTGCTGGAACTCCACTGACAGCCTTACCTCAGTCCCCCCCTGCTCGCCCTGGCCCTCAGCACTCCCTTCAGCTCTCCCTTCCCCTCTGTTCAGGCACGACCCACAAGCCCCTCCCAGCTGCCCTGGCCCATTCCCACACTAACCCCTCTGGGCTCCTTTCCTGACATCCTTCCGCTCCCATTTGCTAAGGGGTCCTCATCCTCCACCCTCTTCCCCCCTCACACCAACCAACCAAAAACCAAAAACCACCACCACCCACCACCACCACCGCAGCAGCCACCAAAACCTACCTTGAACCTATCCCCTAGAATGCCCCTCACAACCTCACCGCAGGGCCCCAGGCTCTCCGTGTCCCTCTCCATTCCCTCCGGCCTCCCTTCCCCTGCACCCACGCAACCCCCACGCTCGCTCGGGGGCCAAGGGGTGCCCGCCCGCCTCCATGCTCCCCGCACTCGCACAGGCCCAACCCTTCCTAGGACCTCTCCTCCACTTTTCCAAGGGATCCCATCCACCCTCTTCCTGCCTCTCAAAACGAACCCTAACTTCAACCTTTCAGCTGGGGCTCCGCTGCCATCCTCACCTCCCTCCCCCACGCTCGCGGTGGCCCTCCAAAGTCCCTGCGCGCTCCCTTCCCCTGCACGCACCCAACCCCCACGCCTGCGCTGCCCTGAAGCCGCTCCCGCCCCCCTCGGCCCTCCCCAAACACGCACCTTTCCCCCAAACACTTCCTGGGACCTTCCATCCCCTTTTCCCAAGCATCCTAGGCACCCTCTTCCCTTCTCACCAAGATAAACACCAACCTGCCTTGGACCTGCCCGCTGCAGCCCTGCTCACACCCTCAGCTCCTCCACCCATGCTCGCTCACCGCGGTGTCCCTCAGCAGTCGCTCCCGGGGCTCCCTTCCCCGGCACGCACGCAACCCCCACGCACGCCACGGCACGCACGCAACCCCCACGCAGGCGCTCTGCACAACCGGGTCCCCGCCCCCCTCGCCCCTCTCTGCCCCCACCCACACCCCCCCCCTTCCTGGAAACTTTCCCCATCAGTTCAAAGGCATCCAACCTATCCACCCCTCTACCCCCTTCTCAAACAAACAATCAAACGAACAAACACACACAGCAAGCCAAAAACCAAAACAAAAACCACCTCACTTGAACCTGTCTGCTGGAACTCCACTGACAGCCTTACCTCAGTCCCCCCCTGCTCGCCCTGGCCCTCAGCACTCCCTTCAGCTCTCCCTTCCCCTCTGTTCAGGCACGACCCACAAGCCCCTCCCAGCTGCCCTGGCCCATTCCCACACTAACCCCTCTGGGCTCCTTTCCTGACATCCTTCCGCTCCCATGTGCTAAGAGGTCCTCATCCTCCACCCTCTTCCCCCCTCACACCAACCAACCAAAAACCAAACACCAACAACAAAAACCACCACCACCCACCACCACCACCGCAGCAGCCACCAAAACCTACCTTGAACCTATCCCCTAGAATGCCCCTCACAACCTCACCGCAGGGCCCCAGGCTCTCCGTGTCCCTCTCCATTCCCTCCGGCCTCCCTTCCCCTGCACCCACGCAACCCCCACGCTCGCTCGGGGGCCAAGGGGTGCCCGCCCGCCTCCATGCTCCCCGCACTCGCACAGGCCCAACCCTTCCTAGGACCTCTCCTCCACTTTTCCAAGGGATCCCATCCACCCTCTTCCTGCCTCTCAAAACGAACCCTAACTTCAACCTTTCAGCTGGGGCTCCGCTGCCATCCTCACCTCCCTCCCCCACGCTCGCGGTGGCCCTCCAAAGTCCCTGCGCGCTCCCTTCCCCTGCACGCACCCAACCCCCACGCCTGCGCTGCCCTGAAGCCGCTCCCGCCCCCCTCGGCCCTCCCCAAACACGCACCTTTCCCCCAAACACTTCCTGGGACCTTCCATCCCCTTTTCCCAAGCATCCTAGGCACCCTCTTCCCTTCTCACCAAGATAAACACCAACCTGCCTTGGACCTGCCCGCTGCAGCCCTGCTCACACCCTCAGCTCCTCCACCCATGCTCGCTGGCCGCAGTGTCCCTCAGCAGTCGCTCCCGGGGCTCCCTTCCCCGGCACGCACGCAACCCCCACGCACGCCACGGCACGCACGCAACCCCCACGCAGGCGCTCTGCACAACCGGGTCCCCGCCCCCCTCGCCCCTCTCTGCCCCCACCCACACCCCCCCCCTTCCTGGAAACTTTCCCCATCAGTTCAAAGGCATCCAACCTATCCACCCCTCTACCCCCTTCTCAAACAAACAATCAAACGAACAAACACACACAGCAAGCCAAAAACCAAAACAAAAACCACCTCACTTGAACCTGTCTGCTGGAACTCCACTGACAGCCTTACCTCAGTCCCCCCCTGCTCGCCCTGGCCCTCAGCACTCCCTTCAGCTCTCCCTTCCCCTCTGTTCAGGCACGACCCACAAGCCCCTCCCAGCTGCCCTGGCCCATTCCCACACTAACCCCTCTGGGCTCCTTTCCTGACATCCTTCCGCTCCCATTTGCTAAGGGGTCCTCATCCTCCACCCTCTTCCCCCCTCACACCAACCAACCAAAAACCAAAAACCACCACCACCCACCACCACCACCGCAGCAGCCACCAAAACCTACCTTGAACCTATCCCCTAGAATGCCCCTCACAACCTCACCGCAGGGCCCCAGGCTCTCCGTGTCCCTCTCCATTCCCTCCGGCCTCCCTTCCCCTGCACCCACGCAACCCCCACGCTCGCTCGGGGGCCAAGGGGTGCCCGCCCGCCTCCATGCTCCCCGCACTCGCACAGGCCCAACCCTTCCTAGGACCTCTCCTCCACTTTTCCAAGGGATCCCATCCACCCTCTTCCTGCCTCTCAAAACGAACCCTAACTTCAACCTTTCAGCTGGGGCTCCGCTGCCATCCTCACCTCCCTCCCCCACGCTCGCGGTGGCCCTCCAAAGTCCCTGCGCGCTCCCTTCCCCTGCACGCACCCAACCCCCACGCCTGCGCTGCCCTGAAGCCGCTCCCGCCCCCCTCGGCCCTCCCCAAACACGCACCTTTCCCCCAAACACTTCCTGGGACCTTCCATCCCCTTTTCCCAAGCATCCTAGGCACCCTCTTCCCTTCTCACCAAGATAAACACCAACCTGCCTTGGACCTGCCCGCTGCAGCCCTGCTCACACCCTCAGCTCCTCCACCCATGCTCGCTGGCCGCGGTGTCCCTCAGCAGTCGCTCCCGGGGCTCCCTTCCCCGGCACGCACGCAACCCCCACGCACGCCACGGCACGCACGCAACCCCCACGCAGGCGCTCTGCACAACCGGGTCCCCGCCCCCCTCGCCCCTCTCTGCCCCCACCCACACCCCCCCCCTTCCTGGAAACTTTCCCCATCAGTTCAAAGGCATCCAACCTATCCACCCCTCTACCCCCTTCTCAAACAAACAATCAAACGAACAAACACACACAGCAAGCCAAAAACCAAAACAAAAACCACCTCACTTGAACCTGTCTGCTGGAACTCCACTGACAGCCTTACCTCAGCCCCCCCCTGCTCGCCCTGGCCCTCAGCACTCCCTTCAGCTCTCCCTTCCCCTCTGTTCAGGCACGACCCACAAGCCCCTCCCAGCTGCCCTGGCCCATTCCCACACTAACCCCTCTGGGCTCCTTTCCTGACATCCTTCCGCTCCCATGTGCTAAGGGGTCCTCATCCTCCACCCTCTTCCCCCCTCACACCAACCAACCAAAAACCAAACACCAACAACAACCACCACCACCACCGCAGCAGCCACCAAAACCTACCTTGAACCTATCCCCTAGAATGCCCCTCACAACCTCACCGCAGGGCCCCAGGCTCTCCGTGTCCCTCTCCATTCCCTCCGGCCTCCCTTCCCCTGCACCCACGCAACCCCCACGCTCGCTCGGGGGCCAAGGGGTGCCCGCCCGCCTCCATGCTCCCCGCACTCGCACAGGCCCAACCCTTCCTAGGACCTCTCCTCCACTTTTCCAAGGGATCCCATCCACCCTCTTCCTGCCTCTCAAAACGAACCCTAACTTCAACCTTTCAGCTGGGGCTCCGCTGCCATCCTCACCTCCCTCCCCCACGCTCGCGGTGGCCCTCCAAAGTCCCTGCGCGCTCCCTTCCCCTGCACGCACCCAACCCCCACGCCTGCGCTGCCCTGAAGCCGCTCCCGCCCCCCTCGGCCCTCCCCAAACACGCACCTTTCCCCCAAACACTTCCTGGGACCTTCCATCCCCTTTTCCCAAGCATCCTAGGCACCCTCTTCCCTTCTCACCAAGATAAACACCAACCTGCCTTGGACCTGCCCGCTGCAGCCCTGCTCACACCCTCAGCTCCTCCACCCATGCTCGCTGGCCGCAGTGTCCCTCAGCAGTCGCTCCCGGGGCTCCCTTCCCCGGCACGCACGCAACCCCCACGCACGCCACGGCACGCACGCAACCCCCACGCAGGCGCTCTGCACAACCGGGTCCCCGCCCCCCTCGCCCCTCTCTGCCCCCACCCACACCCCCCCCCTTCCTGGAAACTTTCCCCATCAGTTCAAAGGCATCCAACCTATCCACCCCTCTACCCCCTTCTCAAACAAACAATCAAACGAACAAACACACACAGCAAGCCAAAAACCAAAACAAAAACCACCTCACTTGAACCTGTCTGCTGGAACTCCACTGACAGCCTTACCTCAGTCCCCCCCTGCTCGCCCTGGCCCTCAGCACTCCCTTCAGCTCTCCCTTCCCCTCTGTTCAGGCACGACCCACAAGCCCCTCCCAGCTGCCCTGGCCCATTCCCACACTAACCCCTCTGGGCTCCTTTCCTGACATCCTTCCGCTCCCATTTGCTAAGGGGTCCTCATCCTCCACCCTCTTCCCCCCTCACACCAACCAACCAAAAACCAAAAACCACCACCACCCACCACCACCACCGCAGCAGCCACCAAAACCTACCTTGAACCTATCCCCTAGAATGCCCCTCACAACCTCACCGCAGGGCCCCAGGCTCTCCGTGTCCCTCTCCATTCCCTCCGGCCTCCCTTCCCCTGCACCCACGCAACCCCCACGCTCGCTCGGGGGCCAAGGGGTGCCCGCCCGCCTCCATGCTCCCCGCACTCGCACAGGCCCAACCCTTCCTAGGACCTCTCCTCCACTTTTCCAAGGGATCCCATCCACCCTCTTCCTGCCTCTCAAAACGAACCCTAACTTCAACCTTTCAGCTGGGGCTCCGCTGCCATCCTCACCTCCCTCCCCCACGCTCGCGGTGGCCCTCCAAAGTCCCTGCGCGCTCCCTTCCCCTGCACGCACCCAACCCCCACGCCTGCGCTGCCCTGAAGCCGCTCCCGCCCCCCTCGGCCCTCCCCAAACACGCACCTTTCCCCCAAACACTTCCTGGGACCTTCCATCCCCTTTTCCCAAGCATCCTAGGCACCCTCTTCCCTTCTCACCAAGATAAACACCAACCTGCCTTGGACCTGCCCGCTGCAGCCCTGCTCACACCCTCAGCTCCTCCACCCATGCTCGCTGGCCGCGGTGTCCCTCAGCAGTCGCTCCCGGGGCTCCCTTCCCCGGCACGCACGCAACCCCCACGCACGCCACGGCACGCACGCAACCCCCACGCAGGCGCTCTGCACAACCGGGTCCCCGCCCCCCTCGCCCCTCTCTGCCCCCACCCACACCCCCCCCCTTCCTGGAAACTTTCCCCATCAGTTCAAAGGCATCCAACCTATCCACCCCTCTACCCCCTTCTCAAACAAACAATCAAACGAACAAACACACACAGCAAGCCAAAAACCAAAACAAAAACCACCTCACTTGAACCTGTCTGCTGGAACTCCACTGACAGCCTTACCTCAGCCCCCCCCTGCTCGCCCTGGCCCTCAGCACTCCCTTCAGCTCTCCCTTCCCCTCTGTTCAGGCACGACCCACAAGCCCCTCCCAGCTGCCCTGGCCCATTCCCACACTAACCCCTCTGGGCTCCTTTCCTGACATCCTTCCGCTCCCATGTGCTAAGGGGTCCTCATCCTCCACCCTCTTCCCCCCTCACACCAACCAACCAAAAACCAAACACCAACAACAACCACCACCACCACCGCAGCAGCCACCAAAACCTACCTTGAACCTATCCCCTAGAATGCCCCTCACAACCTCACCGCAGGGCCCCAGGCTCTCCGTGTCCCTCTCCATTCCCTCCGGCCTCCCTTCCCCTGCACCCACGCAACCCCCACGCTCGCTCGGGGGCCAAGGGGTGCCCGCCCGCCTCCATGCTCCCCGCACTCGCACAGGCCCAACCCTTCCTAGGACCTCTCCTCCACTTTTCCAGGGGATCCCATCCACCCTCTTCCTGCCTCTCAAAACGAACCCTAACTTCAACCTTTCAGCTGGGGCTCCGCTGCCATCCTCACCTCCCTCCCCCACGCTCGCGGTGGCCCTCCAAAGTCCCTGCGCGCTCCCTTCCCCTGCACGCACCCAACCCCCACGCCTGCGCTGCCCTGAAGCCGCTCCCGCCCCCCTCGGCCCTCCCCAAACACGCACCTTTCCCCCAAACACTTCCTGGGACCTTCCATCCCCTTTTCCCAAGCATCCTAGGCACCCTCTTCCCTTCTCACCAAGATAAACACCAACCTGCCTTGGACCTGCCCGCTGCAGCCCTGCTCACACCCTCAGCTCCTCCACCCATGCTCGCTCGCCGCGGTGTCCCTCAGCAGTCGCTCCCGGGGCTCCCTTCCCCGGCACGCACGCAACCCCCACGCAGGCGCTCTGCACAACCGGGTCCCCGCCCCCCTCGCCCCTCTCTGCCCCCACCCACACCCCCCCCCCTTCCTGGAAACTTTCCCCATCAGTTCAAAGGCATCCAACCTATCCACCCCTCTACCCCCTTCTCAAACAAACAATCAAACGAACAAACACACACAGCAAGCCAAAAACCAAAACAAAAACCACCTCACTTGAACCTGTCTGCTGGAACTCCACTGACAGCCTTACCTCAGTCCCCCCCTGCTCGCCCTGGCCCTCAGCACTCCCTTCAGCTCTCCCTTCCCCTCTGTTCAGGCACGACCCACAAGCCCCTCCCAGCTGCCCTGGCCCATTCCCACACTAACCCCTCTGGGCTCCTTTCCTGACATCCTTCCGCTCCCATTTGCTAAGGGGTCCTCATCCTCCACCCTCTTCCCCCCTCACACCAACCAACCAAAAACCAAAAACCACCACCACCCACCACCACCACCGCAGCAGCCACCAAAACCTACCTTGAACCTATCCCCTAGAATGCCCCTCACAACCTCACCGCAGGGCCCCAGGCTCTCCGTGTCCCTCTCCATTCCCTCCGGCCTCCCTTCCCCTGCACCCACGCAACCCCCACGCTCGCTCGGGGGCCAAGGGGTGCCCGCCCGCCTCCATGCTCCCCGCACTCGCACAGGCCCAACCCTTCCTAGGACCTCTCCTCCACTTTTCCAAGGGATCCCATCCACCCTCTTCCTGCCTCTCAAAACGAACCCTAACTTCAACCTTTCAGCTGGGGCTCCGCTGCCATCCTCACCTCCCTCCCCCACGCTCGCGGTGGCCCTCCAAAGTCCCTGCGCGCTCCCTTCCCCTGCACGCACCCAACCCCCACGCCTGCGCTGCCCTGAAGCCGCTCCCGCCCCCCTCGGCCCTCCCCAAACACGCACCTTTCCCCCAAACACTTCCTGGGACCTTCCATCCCCTTTTCCCAAGCATCCTAGGCACCCTCTTCCCTTCTCACCAAGATAAACACCAACCTGCCTTGGACCTGCCCGCTGCAGCCCTGCTCACACCCTCAGCTCCTCCACCCATGCTCGCTCGCCGCGGTGTCCCTCAGCAGTCGCTCCCGGGGCTCCCTTCCCCGGCACGCACGCAACCCCCACGCAGGCGCTCTGCACAACCGGGTCCCCGCCCCCCTCGCCCCTCTCTGCCCCCACCCACACCCCCCCCCCTTCCTGGAAACTTTCCCCATCAGTTCAAAGGCATCCAACCTATCCACCCCTCTACCCCCTTCTCAAACAAACAATCAAACGAACAAACACACACAGCAAGCCAAAAACCAAAACAAAAACCACCTCACTTGAACCTGTCTGCTGGAACTCCACTGACAGCCTTACCTCAGTCCCCCCCTGCTCGCCCTGGCCCTCAGCACTCCCTTCAGCTCTCCCTTCCCCTCTGTTCAGGCACGACCCACAAGCCCCTCCCAGCTGCCCTGGCCCATTCCCACACTAACCCCTCTGGGCTCCTTTCCTGACATCCTTCCGCTCCCATTTGCTAAGGGGTCCTCATCCTCCACCCTCTTCCCCCCTCACACCAACCAACCAAAAACCAAAAACCACCACCACCCACCACCACCACCGCAGCAGCCACCAAAACCTACCTTGAACCTATCCCCTAGAATGCCCCTCACAACCTCACCGCAGGGCCCCAGGCTCTCCGTGTCCCTCTCCATTCCCTCCGGCCTCCCTTCCCCTGCACCCACGCAACCCCCACGCTCGCTCGGGGGCCAAGGGGTGCCCGCCCGCCTCCATGCTCCCCGCACTCGCACAGGCCCAACCCTTCCTAGGACCTCTCCTCCACTTTTCCAAGGGATCCCATCCACCCTCTTCCTGCCTCTCAAAACGAACCCTAACTTCAACCTTTCAGCTGGGGCTCCGCTGCCATCCTCACCTCCCTCCCCCACGCTCGCGGTGGCCCTCCAAAGTCCCTGCGCGCTCCCTTCCCCTGCACGCACCCAACCCCCACGCCTGCGCTGCCCTGAAGCCGCTCCCGCCCCCCTCGGCCCTCCCCAAACACGCACCTTTCCCCCAAACACTTCCTGGGACCTTCCATCCCCTTTTCCCAAGCATCCTAGGCACCCTCTTCCCTTCTCACCAAGATAAACACCAACCTGCCTTGGACCTGCCCGCTGCAGCCCTGCTCACACCCTCAGCTCCTCCACCCATGCTCGCTCGCCGCGGTGTCCCTCAGCAGTCGCTCCCGGGGCTCCCTTCCCCGGCACGCACGCAACCCCCACGCACGCCACGGCACGCACGCAACCCCCACGCAGGCGCTCTGCACAACCGGGTCCCCGCCCCCCTCGCCCCTCTCTGCCCCCACCCACACCCCCCCCTTCCTGGAAACTTTCCCCATCAGTTCAAAGGCATCCAACCTATCCACCCCTCTACCCCCTTCTCAAACAAACAATCAAAGGAACAAACACACACAGCAAGCCAAAAACCAAAACAAAAACCACCTCACTTGAACCTGTCTGCTGGAACTCCACTGACAGCCTTACCTCAGTCCCCCCCTGCTCGCCCTGGCCCTCAGCACTCCCTTCAGCTCTCCCTTCCCCTCTGTTCAGGCACGACCCACAAGCCCCTCCCAGCTGCCCTGGCCCATTCCCACACTAACCCCTCTGGGCTCCTTTCCTGACATCCTTCCGCTCCCATTTGCTAAGGGGTCCTCATCCTCCACCCTCTTCCCCCCTCACACCAACCAACCAAAAACCAAAAACCACCACCACCCACCACCACCACCGCAGCAGCCACCAAAACCTACCTTGAACCTATCCCCTAGAATGCCCCTCACAACCTCACCGCAGGGCCCCAGGCTCTCCGTGTCCCTCTCCATTCCCTCCGGCCTCCCTTCCCCTGCACCCACGCAACCCCCACGCTCGCTCGGGGGCCAAGGGGTGCCCGCCCGCCTCCATGCTCCCCGCACTCGCACAGGCCCAACCCTTCCTAGGACCTCTCCTCCACTTTTCCAAGGGATCCCATCCACCCTCTTCCTGCCTCTCAAAACGAACCCTAACTTCAACCTTTCAGCTGGGGCTCCGCTGCCATCCTCACCTCCCTCCCCCACGCTCGCGGTGGCCCTCCAAAGTCCCTGCGCGCTCCCTTCCCCTGCACGCACCCAACCCCCACGCCTGCGCTGCCCTGAAGCCGCTCCCGCCCCCCTCGGCCCTCCCCAAACACGCACCTTTCCCCCAAACACTTCCTGGGACCTTCCATCCCCTTTTCCCAAGCATCCTAGGCACCCTCTTCCCTTCTCACCAAGATAAACACCAACCTGCCTTGGACCTGCCCGCTGCAGCCCTGCTCACACCCTCAGCTCCTCCACCCATGCTCGCTGGCCGCGGTGTCCCTCAGCAGTCGCTCCCGGGGCTCCCTTCCCCGGCACGCACGCAACCCCCACGCACGCCACGGCACGCACGCAACCCCCACGCAGGCGCTCTGCACAACCGGGTCCCCGCCCCCCTCGCCCCTCTCTGCCCCCACCCACACCCCCCCCCTTCCTGGAAACTTTCCCCATCAGTTCAAAGGCATCCAACCTATCCACCCCTCTACCCCCTTCTCAAACAAACAATCAAACGAACAAACACACACAGCAAGCCAAAAACCAAAACAAAAACCACCTCACTTGAACCTGTCTGCTGGAACTCCACTGACAGCCTTACCTCAGCCCCCCCCTGCTCGCCCTGGCCCTCAGCACTCCCTTCAGCTCTCCCTTCCCCTCTGTTCAGGCACGACCCACAAGCCCCTCCCAGCTGCCCTGGCCCATTCCCACACTAACCCCTCTGGGCTCCTTTCCTGACATCCTTCCGCTCCCATTTGCTAAGGGGTCCTCATCCTCCACCCTCTTCCCCCCTCACACCAACCAACCAAAAACCAAACACCAACAACAACCACCACCACCACCGCAGCAGCCACCAAAACCTACCTTGAACCTATCCCCTAGAATGCCCCTCACAACCTCACCGCAGGGCCCCAGGCTCTCCGTGTCCCTCTCCATTCCCTCCGGCCTCCCTTCCCCTGCACCCACGCAACCCCCACGCTCGCTCGGGGGCCAAGGGGTGCCCGCCCGCCTCCATGCTCCCCGCACTCGCACAGGCCCAACCCTTCCTAGGACCTCTCCTCCACTTTTCCAGGGGATCCCATCCACCCTCTTCCTGCCTCTCAAAACGAACCCTAACTTCAACCTTTCAGCTGGGGCTCCGCTGCCATCCTCACCTCCCTCCCCCACGCTCGCGGTGGCCCTCCAAAGTCCCTGCGCGCTCCCTTCCCCTGCACGCACCCAACCCCCACGCCTGCGCTGCCCTGAAGCCGCTCCCGCCCCCCTCGGCCCTCCCCAAACACGCACCTTTCCCCCAAACACTTCCTGGGACCTTCCATCCCCTTTTCCCAAGCATCCTAGGCACCCTCTTCCCTTCTCACCAAGATAAACACCAACCTGCCTTGGACCTGCCCGCTGCAGCCCTGCTCACACCCTCAGCTCCTCCACCCATGCTCGCTCGCCGCGGTGTCCCTCAGCAGTCGCTCCCGGGGCTCCCTTCCCCGGCACGCACGCAACCCCCACGCAGGCGCTCTGCACAACCGGGTCCCCGCCCCCCTCGCCCCTCTCTGCCCCCACCCACACCCCCCCCCCTTCCTGGAAACTTTCCCCATCAGTTCAAAGGCATCCAACCTATCCACCCCTCTACCCCCTTCTCAAACAAACAATCAAACGAACAAACACACACAGCAAGCCAAAAACCAAAACAAAAACCACCTCACTTGAACCTGTCTGCTGGAACTCCACTGACAGCCTTACCTCAGTCCCCCCCTGCTCGCCCTGGCCCTCAGCACTCCCTTCAGCTCTCCCTTCCCCTCTGTTCAGGCACGACCCACAAGCCCCTCCCAGCTGCCCTGGCCCATTCCCACACTAACCCCTCTGGGCTCCTTTCCTGACATCCTTCCGCTCCCATTTGCTAAGGGGTCCTCATCCTCCACCCTCTTCCCCCCTCACACCAACCAACCAAAAACCAAACACCACCACCACCCACCACCACCACCGCAGCAGCCACCAAAACCTACCTTGAACCTATCCCCTAGAATGCCCCTCACAACCTCACCGCAGGGCCCCAGGCTCTCCGTGTCCCTCTCCATTCCCTCCGGCCTCCCTTCCCCTGCACCCACGCAACCCCCACGCTCGCTCGGGGGCCAAGGGGTGCCCGCCCGCCTCCATGCTCCCCGCACTCGCACAGGCCCAACCCTTCCTAGGACCTCTCCTCCACTTTTCCAAGGGATCCCATCCACCCTCTTCCTGCCTCTCAAAACGAACCCTAACTTCAACCTTTCAGCTGGGGCTCCGCTGCCATCCTCACCTCCCTCCCCCACGCTCGCGGTGGCCCTCCAAAGTCCCTGCGCGCTCCCTTCCCCTGCACGCACCCAACCCCCACGCCTGCGCTGCCCTGAAGCCGCTCCCGCCCCCCTCGGCCCTCCCCAAACACGCACCTTTCCCCCAAACACTTCCTGGGACCTTCCATCCCCTTTTCCCAAGCATCCTAGGCACCCTCTTCCCTTCTCACCAAGATAAACACCAACCTGCCTTGGACCTGCCCGCTGCAGCCCTGCTCACACCCTCAGCTCCTCCACCCATGCTCGCTCGCCGCGGTGTCCCTCAGCAGTCGCTCCCGGGGCTCCCTTCCCCGGCACGCACGCAACCCCCACGCACGCCACGGCACGCACGCAACCCCCACGCAGGCGCTCTGCACAACCGGGTCCCCGCCCCCCTCGCCCCTCTCTGCCCCCACCCACACCCCCCCCCCTTCCTGGAAACTTTCCCCATCAGTTCAAAGGCATCCAACCTATCCACCCCTCTACCCCCTTCTCAAACAAACAATCAAACGAACAAACACACACAGCAAGCCAAAAACCAAAACAAAAACCACCTCACTTGAACCTGTCTGCTGGAACTCCACTGACAGCCTTACCTCAGTCCCCCCCTGCTCGCCCTGGCCCTCAGCACTCCCTTCAGCTCTCCCTTCCCCTCTGTTCAGGCACGACCCACAAGCCCCTCCCAGCTGCCCTGGCCCATTCCCACACTAACCCCTCTGGGCTCCTTTCCTGACATCCTTCCGCTCCCATTTGCTAAGGGGTCCTCATCCTCCACCCTCTTCCCCCCTCACACCAACCAACCAAAAACCAAACACCACCACCACCCACCACCACCACCGCAGCAGCCACCAAAACCTACCTTGAACCTATCCCCTAGAATGCCCCTCACAACCTCACCGCAGGGCCCCAGGCTCTCCGTGTCCCTCTCCATTCCCTCCGGCCTCCCTTCCCCTGCACCCACGCAACCCCCACGCTCGCTCGGGGGCCAAGGGGTGCCCGCCCGCCTCCATGCTCCCCGCACTCGCACAGGCCCAACCCTTCCTAGGACCTCTCCTCCACTTTTCCAAGGGATCCCATCCACCCTCTTCCTGCCTCTCAAAACGAACCCTAACTTCAACCTTTCAGCTGGGGCTCCGCTGCCATCCTCACCTCCCTCCCCCACGCTCGCGGTGGCCCTCCAAAGTCCCTGCGCGCTCCCTTCCCCTGCACGCACCCAACCCCCACGCCTGCGCTGCCCTGAAGCCGCTCCCGCCCCCCTCGGCCCTCCCCAAACACGCACCTTTCCCCCAAACACTTCCTGGGACCTTCCATCCCCTTTTCCCAAGCATCCTAGGCACCCTCTTCCCTTCTCACCAAGATAAACACCAACCTGCCTTGGACCTGCCCGCTGCAGCCCTGCTCACACCCTCAGCTCCTCCACCCATGCTCGCTCGCCGCGGTGTCCCTCAGCAGTCGCTCCCGGGGCTCCCTTCCCCGGCACGCACGCAACCCCCACGCACGCCACGGCACGCACGCAACCCCCACGCAGGCGCTCTGCACAACCGGGTCCCCGCCCCCCTCGCCCCTCTCTGCCCCCACCCACACCCCCCCCCCTTCCTGGAAACTTTCCCCATCAGTTCAAAGGCATCCAACCTATCCACCCCTCTACCCCCTTCTCAAACAAACAATCAAACGAACAAACACACACAGCAAGCCAAAAACCAAAACAAAAACCACCTCACTTGAACCTGTCTGCTGGAACTCCACTGACAGCCTTACCTCAGTCCCCCCCTGCTCGCCCTGGCCCTCAGCACTCCCTTCAGCTCTCCCTTCCCCTCTGTTCAGGCACGACCCACAAGCCCCTCCCAGCTGCCCTGGCCCATTCCCACACTAACCCCTCTGGGCTCCTTTCCTGACATCCTTCCGCTCCCATTTGCTAAGGGGTCCTCATCCTCCACCCTCTTCCCCCCTCACACCAACCAACCAAAAACCAAAAACCACCACCACCCACCACCACCACCGCAGCAGCCACCAAAACCTACCTTGAACCTATCCCCTAGAATGCCCCTCACAACCTCACCGCAGGGCCCCAGGCTCTCCGTGTCCCTCTCCATTCCCTCCGGCCTCCCTTCCCCTGCACCCACGCAACCCCCACGCTCGCTCGGGGGCCAAGGGGTGCCCGCCCGCCTCCATGCTCCCCGCACTCGCACAGGCCCAACCCTTCCTAGGACCTCTCCTCCACTTTTCCAAGGGATCCCATCCACCCTCTTCCTGCCTCTCAAAACGAACCCTAACTTCAACCTTTCAGCTGGGGCTCCGCTGCCATCCTCACCTCCCTCCCCCACGCTCGCGGTGGCCCTCCAAAGTCCCTGCGCGCTCCCTTCCCCTGCACGCACCCAACCCCCACGCCTGCGCTGCCCTGAAGCCGCTCCCGCCCCCCTCGGCCCTCCCCAAACACGCACCTTTCCCCCAAACACTTCCTGGGACCTTCCATCCCCTTTTCCCAAGCATCCTAGGCACCCTCTTCCCTTCTCACCAAGATAAACACCAACCTGCCTTGGACCTGCCCGCTGCAGCCCTGCTCACACCCTCAGCTCCTCCACCCATGCTCGCTCGCCGCGGTGTCCCTCAGCAGTCGCTCCCGGGGCTCCCTTCCCCGGCACGCACGCAACCCCCACGCACGCCACGGCACGCACGCAACCCCCACGCAGGCGCTCTGCACAACCGGGTCCCCGCCCCCCTCGCCCCTCTCTGCCCCCACCCACACCCCCCCCCTTCCTGGAAACTTTCCCCATCAGTTCAAAGGCATCCAACCTATCCACCCCTCTACCCCCTTCTCAAACAAACAATCAAACGAACAAACACACACAGCAAGCCAAAAACCAAAACAAAAACCACCTCACTTGAACCTGTCTGCTGGAACTCCACTGACAGCCTTACCTCAGCCCCCCCCTGCTCGCCCTGGCCCTCAGCACTCCCTTCAGCTCTCCCTTCCCCTCTGTTCAGGCACGACCCACAAGCCCCTCCCAGCTGCCCTGGCCCATTCCCACACTAACCCCTCTGGGCTCCTTTCCTGACATCCTTCCGCTCCCATGTGCTAAGGGGTCCTCATCCTCCACCCTCTTCCCCCCTCACACCAACCAACCAAAAACCAAACACCAACAACAAAAACCACCACCACCGCAGCAGCCACCAAAACCTACCTTGAACCTATCCCCTAGAATGCCCCTCACAACCTCACCGCAGGGCCCCAGGCTCTCCGTGTCCCTCTCCATTCCCTCCGGCCTCCCTTCCCCTGCACCCACGCAACCCCCACGCTCGCTCGGGGGCCAAGGGGTGCCCGCCCGCCTCCATGCTCCCCGCACTCGCACAGGCCCAACCCTTCCTAGGACCTCTCCTCCACTTTTCCAGGGGATCCCATCCACCCTCTTCCTGCCTCTCAAAACGAACCCTAACTTCAACCTTTCAGCTGGGGCTCCGCTGCCATCCTCACCTCCCTCCCCCACGCTCGCGGTGGCCCTCCAAAGTCCCTGCGCGCTCCCTTCCCCTGCACGCACCCAACCCCCACGCCTGCGCTGCCCTGAAGCCGCTCCCGCCCCCCTCGGCCCTCCCCAAACACGCACCTTTCCCCCAAACACTTCCTGGGACCTTCCATCCCCTTTTCCCAAGCATCCTAGGCACCCTCTTCCCTTCTCACCAAGATAAACACCAACCTGCCTTGGACCTGCCCGCTGCAGCCCTGCTCACACCCTCAGCTCCTCCACCCATGCTCGCTCGCCGCGGTGTCCCTCAGCAGTCGCTCCCGGGGCTCCCTTCCCCGGCACGCACGCAACCCCCACGCAGGCGCTCTGCACAACCGGGTCCCCGCCCCCCTCGCCCCTCTCTGCCCCCACCCACACCCCCCCCCTTCCTGGAAACTTTCCCCATCAGTTCAAAGGCATCCAACCTATCCACCCCTCTACCCCCTTCTCAAACAAACAATCAAACGAACAAACACACACAGCAAGCCAAAAACCAAAACAAAAACCACCTCACTTGAACCTGTCTGCTGGAACTCCACTGACAGCCTTACCTCAGTCCCCCCCTGCTCGCCCTGGCCCTCAGCACTCCCTTCAGCTCTCCCTTCCCCTCTGTTCAGGCACGACCCACAAGCCCCTCCCAGCTGCCCTGGCCCATTCCCACACTAACCCCTCTGGGCTCCTTTCCTGACATCCTTCCGCTCCCATTTGCTAAGGGGTCCTCATCCTCCA
The DNA here is from genome assembly GCF_054392235.1 of Sus scrofa. Classification (NCBI taxonomy): domain Eukaryota; kingdom Metazoa; phylum Chordata; class Mammalia; order Artiodactyla; family Suidae; genus Sus; species Sus scrofa. The sequence continues at coordinate 21,745,893 of NC_139385.1, forward strand.
CCCTCTTCCCCCCTCACACCAACCAACCAAAAACCAAAAACCACCACCACCCACCACCACCACCGCAGCAGCCACCAAAACCTACCTTGAACCTATCCCCTAGAATGCCCCTCACAACCTCACCGCAGGGCCCCAGGCTCTCCGTGTCCCTCTCCATTCCCTCCGGCCTCCCTTCCCCTGCACCCACGCAACCCCCACGCTCGCTCGGGGGCCAAGGGGTGCCCGCCCGCCTCCATGCTCCCCGCACTCGCACAGGCCCAACCCTTCCTAGGACCTCTCCTCCACTTTTCCAAGGGATCCCATCCACCCTCTTCCTGCCTCTCAAAACGAACCCTAACTTCAACCTTTCAGCTGGGGCTCCGCTGCCATCCTCACCTCCCTCCCCCACGCTCGCGGTGGCCCTCCAAAGTCCCTGCGCGCTCCCTTCCCCTGCACGCACCCAACCCCCACGCCTGCGCTGCCCTGAAGCCGCTCCCGCCCCCCTCGGCCCTCCCCAAACACGCACCTTTCCCCCAAACACTTCCTGGGACCTTCCATCCCCTTTTCCCAAGCATCCTAGGCACCCTCTTCCCTTCTCACCAAGATAAACACCAACCTGCCTTGGACCTGCCCGCTGCAGCCCTGCTCACACCCTCAGCTCCTCCACCCATGCTCGCTCACCGCGGTGTCCCTCAGCAGTCGCTCCCGGGGCTCCCTTCCCCGGCACGCACGCAACCCCCACGCACGCCACGGCACGCACGCAACCCCCACGCAGGCGCTCTGCACAACCGGGTCCCCGCCCCCCTCGCCCCTCTCTGCCCCCACCCACACCCCCCCCCTTCCTGGAAACTTTCCCCATCAGTTCAAAGGCATCCAACCTATCCACCCCTCTACCCCCTTCTCAAACAAACAATCAAACGAACAAACACACACAGCAAGCCAAAAACCAAAACAAAAACCACCTCACTTGAACCTGTCTGCTGGAACTCCACTGACAGCCTTACCTCAGCCCCCCCCTGCTCGCCCTGGCCCTCAGCACTCCCTTCAGCTCTCCCTTCCCCTCTGTTCAGGCACGACCCACAAGCCCCTCCCAGCTGCCCTGGCCCATTCCCACACTAACCCCTCTGGGCTCCTTTCCTGACATCCTTCCGCTCCCATGTGCTAAGGGGTCCTCATCCTCCACCCTCTTCCCCCCTCACACCAACCAACCAAAAACCAAACACCAACAACAAAAACCACCACCACCGCAGCAGCCACCAAAACCTACCTTGAACCTATCCCCTAGAATGCCCCTCACAACCTCACCGCAGGGCCCCAGGCTCTCCGTGTCCCTCTCCATTCCCTCCGGCCTCCCTTCCCCTGCACCCACGCAACCCCCACGCTCGCTCGGGGGCCAAGGGGTGCCCGCCCGCCTCCATGCTCCCCGCACTCGCACAGGCCCAACCCTTCCTAGGACCTCTCCTCCACTTTTCCAAGGGATCCCATCCACCCTCTTCCTGCCTCTCAAAACGAACCCTAACTTCAACCTTTCAGCTGGGGCTCCGCTGCCATCCTCACCTCCCTCCCCCACGCTCGCGGTGGCCCTCCAAAGTCCCTGCGCGCTCCCTTCCCCTGCACGCACCCAACCCCCACGCCTGCGCTGCCCTGAAGCCGCTCCCGCCCCCCTCGGCCCTCCCCAAACACGCACCTTTCCCCCAAACACTTCCTGGGACCTTCCATCCCCTTTTCCCAAGCATCCTAGGCACCCTCTTCCCTTCTCACCAAGATAAACACCAACCTGCCTTGGACCTGCCCGCTGCAGCCCTGCTCACACCCTCAGCTCCTCCACCCATGCTCGCTCACCGCGGTGTCCCTCAGCAGTCGCTCCCGGGGCTCCCTTCCCCGGCACGCACGCAACCCCCACGCAGGCGCTCTGCACAACCGGGTCCCCGCCCCCCTCGCCCCTCTCTGCCCCCACCCACACCCCCCCCCTTCCTGGAAACTTTCCCCATCAGTTCAAAGGCATCCAACCTATCCACCCCTCTACCCCCTTCTCAAACAAACAATCAAACGAACAAACACACACAGCAAGCCAAAAACCAAAACAAAAACCACCTCACTTGAACCTGTCTGCTGGAACTCCACTGACAGCCTTACCTCAGTCCCCCCCTGCTCGCCCTGGCCCTCAGCACTCCCTTCAGCTCTCCCTTCCCCTCTGTTCAGGCACGACCCACAAGCCCCTCCCAGCTGCCCTGGCCCATTCCCACACTAACCCCTCTGGGCTCCTTTCCTGACATCCTTCCGCTCCCATGTGCTAAGGGGTCCTCATCCTCCACCCTCTTCCCCCCTCACACCAACCAACCAAAAACCAAACACCACCAACAAAAACCACCACCACCGCAGCAGCCACCAAAACCTACCTTGAACCTATCCCCTAGAATGCCCCTCACAACCTCACCGCAGGGCCCCAGGCTCTCCGTGTCCCTCTCCATTCCCTCCGGCCTCCCTTCCCCTGCACCCACGCAACCCCCACGCTCGCTCGGGGGCCAAGGGGTGCCCGCCCGCCTCCATGCTCCCCGCACTCGCACAGGCCCAACCCTTCCTAGGACCTCTCCTCCACTTTTCCAAGGGATCCCATCCACCCTCTTCCTGCCTCTCAAAACGAACCCTAACTTCAACCTTTCAGCTGGGGCTCCGCTGCCATCCTCACCTCCCTCCCCCACGCTCGCGGTGGCCCTCCAAAGTCCCTGCGCGCTCCCTTCCCCTGCACGCACCCAACCCCCACGCCTGCGCTGCCCTGAAGCCGCTCCCGCCCCCCTCGGCCCTCCCCAAACACGCACCTTTCCCCCAAACACTTCCTGGGACCTTCCATCCCCTTTTCCCAAGCATCCTAGGCACCCTCTTCCCTTCTCACCAAGATAAACACCAACCTGCCTTGGACCTGCCCGCTGCAGCCCTGCTCACACCCTCAGCTCCTCCACCCATGCTCGCTCGCCGCGGTGTCCCTCAGCAGTCGCTCCCGGGGCTCCCTTCCCCGGCACGCACGCAACCCCCACGCACGCCACGGCACGCACGCAACCCCCACGCAGGCGCTCTGCACAACCGGGTCCCCGCCCCCCTCGCCCCTCTCTGCCCCCACCCACACCCCCCCCCTTCCTGGAAACTTTCCCCATCAGTTCAAAGGCATCCAACCTATCCACCCCTCTACCCCCTTCTCAAACAAACAATCAAACGAACAAACACACACAGCAAGCCAAAAACCAAAACAAAAACCACCTCACTTGAACCTGTCTGCTGGAACTCCACTGACAGCCTTACCTCAGTCCCCCCCTGCTCGCCCTGGCCCTCAGCACTCCCTTCAGCTCTCCCTTCCCCTCTGTTCAGGCACGACCCACAAGCCCCTCCCAGCTGCCCTGGCCCATTCCCACACTAACCCCTCTGGGCTCCTTTCCTGACATCCTTCCGCTCCCATGTGCTAAGGGGTCCTCATCCTCCACCCTCTTCCCCCCTCACACCAACCAACCAAAAACCAAACACCAACAACAAAAACCACCACCACCGCAGCAGCCACCAAAACCTACCTTGAACCTATCCCCTAGAATGCCCCTCACAACCTCACCGCAGGGCCCCAGGCTCTCCGTGTCCCTCTCCATTCCCTCCGGCCTCCCTTCCCCTGCACCCACGCAACCCCCACGCTCGCTCGGGGGCCAAGGGGTGCCCGCCCGCCTCCATGCTCCCCGCACTCGCACAGGCCCAACCCTTCCTAGGACCTCTCCTCCACTTTTCCAAGGGATCCCATCCACCCTCTTCCTGCCTCTCAAAACGAACCCTAACTTCAACCTTTCAGCTGGGGCTCCGCTGCCATCCTCACCTCCCTCCCCCACGCTCGCGGTGGCCCTCCAAAGTCCCTGCGCGCTCCCTTCCCCTGCACGCACCCAACCCCCACGCCTGCGCTGCCCTGAAGCCGCTCCCGCCCCCCTCGGCCCTCCCCAAACACGCACCTTTCCCCCAAACACTTCCTGGGACCTTCCATCCCCTTTTCCCAAGCATCCTAGGCACCCTCTTCCCTTCTCACCAAGATAAACACCAACCTGCCTTGGACCTGCCCGCTGCAGCCCTGCTCACACCCTCAGCTCCTCCACCCATGCTCGCTCACCGCGGTGTCCCTCAGCAGTCGCTCCCGGGGCTCCCTTCCCCGGCACGCACGCAACCCCCACGCACGCCACGGCACGCACGCAACCCCCACGCAGGCGCTCTGCACAACCGGGTCCCCGCCCCCCTCGCCCCTCTCTGACCCCACCCACACCCCCCCCCTTCCTGGAAACTTTCCCCATCAGTTCAAAGGCATCCAACCTATCCACCCCTCTACCCCCTTCTCAAACAAACAATCAAAGGAACAAACACACACAGCAAGCCAAAAACCAAAACAAAAACCACCTCACTTGAACCTGTCTGCTGGAACTCCACTGACAGCCTTACCTCAGTCCCCCCCTGCTCGCCCTGGCCCTCAGCACTCCCTTCAGCTCTCCCTTCCCCTCTGTTCAGGCACGACCCACAAGCCCCTCCCAGCTGCCCTGGCCCATTCCCACACTAACCCCTCTGGGCTCCTTTCCTGACATCCTTCCGCTCCCATGTGCTAAGGGGTCCTCATCCTCCACCCTCTTCCCCCCTCACACCAACCAACCAAAAACCAAACACCAACAACAAAAACCACCACCACCGCAGCAGCCACCAAAACCTACCTTGAACCTATCCCCTAGAATGCCCCTCACAACCTCACCGCAGGGCCCCAGGCTCTCCGTGTCCCTCTCCATTCCCTCCGGCCTCCCTTCCCCTGCACCCACGCAACCCCCACGCTCGCTCGGGGGCCAAGGGGTGCCCGCCCGCCTCCATGCTCCCCGCACTCGCACAGGCCCAACCCTTCCTAGGACCTCTCCTCCACTTTTCCAAGGGATCCCATCCACCCTCTTCCTGCCTCTCAAAACGAACCCTAACTTCAACCTTTCAGCTGGGGCTCCGCTGCCATCCTCACCTCCCTCCCCCACGCTCGCGGTGGCCCTCCAAAGTCCCTGCGCGCTCCCTTCCCCTGCACGCACCCAACCCCCACGCCTGCGCTGCCCTGAAGCCGCTCCCGCCCCCCTCGGCCCTCCCCAAACACGCACCTTTCCCCCAAACACTTCCTGGGACCTTCCATCCCCTTTTCCCAAGCATCCTAGGCACCCTCTTCCCTTCTCACCAAGATAAACACCAACCTGCCTTGGACCTGCCCGCTGCAGCCCTGCTCACACCCTCAGCTCCTCCACCCATGCTCGCTGGCCGCAGTGTCCCTCAGCAGTCGCTCCCGGGGCTCCCTTCCCCGGCACGCACGCAACCCCCACGCACGCCACGGCACGCACGCAACCCCCACGCAGGCGCTCTGCACAACCGGGTCCCCGCCCCCCTCGCCCCTCTCTGACCCCACCCACACCCCCCCCCCTTCCTGGAAACTTTCCCCATCAGTTCAAAGGCATCCAACCTATCCACCCCTCTACCCCCTTCTCAAACAAACAATCAAACGAACAAACACACACAGCAAGCCAAAAACCAAAACAAAAACCACCTCACTTGAACCTGTCTGCTGGAACTCCACTGACAGCCTTACCTCAGTCCCCCCCTGCTCGCCCTGGCCCTCAGCACTCCCTTCAGCTCTCCCTTCCCCTCTGTTCAGGCACGACCCACAAGCCCCTCCCAGCTGCCCTGGCCCATTCCCACACTAACCCCTCTGGGCTCCTTTCCTGACATCCTTCCGCTCCCATTTGCTAAGGGGTCCTCATCCTCCACCCTCTTCCCCCCTCACACCAACCAACCAAAAACCAAAAACCACCACCACCCACCACCACCACCGCAGCAGCCACCAAAACCTACCTTGAACCTATCCCCTAGAATGCCCCTCACAACCTCACCGCAGGGCCCCAGGCTCTCCGTGTCCCTCTCCATTCCCTCCGGCCTCCCTTCCCCTGCACCCACGCAACCCCCACGCTCGCTCGGGGGCCAAGGGGTGCCCGCCCGCCTCCATGCTCCCCGCACTCGCACAGGCCCAACCCTTCCTAGGACCTCTCCTCCACTTTTCCAAGGGATCCCATCCACCCTCTTCCTGCCTCTCAAAACGAACCCTAACTTCAACCTTTCAGCTGGGGCTCCGCTGCCATCCTCACCTCCCTCCCCCACGCTCGCGGTGGCCCTCCAAAGTCCCTGCGCGCTCCCTTCCCCTGCACGCACCCAACCCCCACGCCTGCGCTGCCCTGAAGCCGCTCCCGCCCCCCTCGGCCCTCCCCAAACACGCACCTTTCCCCCAAACACTTCCTGGGACCTTCCATCCCCTTTTCCCAAGCATCCTAGGCACCCTCTTCCCTTCTCACCAAGATAAACACCAACCTGCCTTGGACCTGCCCGCTGCAGCCCTGCTCACACCCTCAGCTCCTCCACCCATGCTCGCTGGCCGCAGTGTCCCTCAGCAGTCGCTCCCGGGGCTCCCTTCCCCGGCACGCACGCAACCCCCACGCACGCCACGGCACGCACGCAACCCCCACGCAGGCGCTCTGCACAACCGGGTCCCCGCCCCCCTCGCCCCTCTCTGACCCCACCCACACCCCCCCCCCTTCCTGGAAACTTTCCCCATCAGTTCAAAGGCATCCAACCTATCCACCCCTCTACCCCCTTCTCAAACAAACAATCAAACGAACAAACACACACAGCAAGCCAAAAACCAAAACAAAAACCACCTCACTTGAACCTGTCTGCTGGAACTCCACTGACAGCCTTACCTCAGTCCCCCCCTGCTCGCCCTGGCCCTCAGCACTCCCTTCAGCTCTCCCTTCCCCTCTGTTCAGGCACGACCCACAAGCCCCTCCCAGCTGCCCTGGCCCATTCCCACACTAACCCCTCTGGGCTCCTTTCCTGACATCCTTCCGCTCCCATGTGCTAAGGGGTCCTCATCCTCCACCCTCTTCCCCCCTCACACCAACCAACCAAAAACCAAACACCAACAACAAAAACCACCACCACCGCAGCAGCCACCAAAACCTACCTTGAACCTATCCCCTAGAATGCCCCTCACAACCTCACCGCAGGGCCCCAGGCTCTCCGTGTCCCTCTCCATTCCCTCCGGCCTCCCTTCCCCTGCACCCACGCAACCCCCACGCTCGCTCGGGGGCCAAGGGGTGCCCGCCCGCCTCCATGCTCCCCGCACTCGCACAGGCCCAACCCTTCCTAGGACCTCTCCTCCACTTTTCCAAGGGATCCCATCCACCCTCTTCCTGCCTCTCAAAACGAACCCTAACTTCAACCTTTCAGCTGGGGCTCCGCTGCCATCCTCACCTCCCTCCCCCACGCTCGCGGTGGCCCTCCAAAGTCCCTGCGCGCTCCCTTCCCCTGCACGCACCCAACCCCCACGCCTGCGCTGCCCTGAAGCCGCTCCCGCCCCCCTCGGCCCTCCCCAAACACGCACCTTTCCCCCAAACACTTCCTGGGACCTTCCATCCCCTTTTCCCAAGCATCCTAGGCACCCTCTTCCCTTCTCACCAAGATAAACACCAACCTGCCTTGGACCTGCCCGCTGCAGCCCTGCTCACACCCTCAGCTCCTCCACCCATGCTCGCTCGCCGCGGTGTCCCTCAGCAGTCGCTCCCGGGGCTCCCTTCCCCGGCACGCACGCAACCCCCACGCACGCCACGGCACGCACGCAACCCCCACGCAGGCGCTCTGCACAACCGGGTCCCCGCCCCCCTCGCCCCTCTCTGACCCCACCCACACCCCCCCCCCTTCCTGGAAACTTTCCCCATCAGTTCAAAGGCATCCAACCTATCCACCCCTCTACCCCCTTCTCAAACAAACAATCAAACGAACAAACACACACAGCAAGCCAAAAACCAAAACAAAAACCACCTCACTTGAACCTGTCTGCTGGAACTCCACTGACAGCCTTACCTCAGTCCCCCCCTGCTCGCCCTGGCCCTCAGCACTCCCTTCAGCTCTCCCTTCCCCTCTGTTCAGGCACGACCCACAAGCCCCTCCCAGCTGCCCTGGCCCATTCCCACACTAACCCCTCTGGGCTCCTTTCCTGACATCCTTCCGCTCCCATGTGCTAAGGGGTCCTCATCCTCCACCCTCTTCCCCCCTCACACCAACCAACCAAAAACCAAACACCAACAACAAAAACCACCACCACCGCAGCAGCCACCAAAACCTACCTTGAACCTATCCCCTAGAATGCCCCTCACAACCTCACCGCAGGGCCCCAGGCTCTCCGTGTCCCTCTCCATTCCCTCCGGCCTCCCTTCCCCTGCACCCACGCAACCCCCACGCTCGCTCGGGGGCCAAGGGGTGCCCGCCCGCCTCCATGCTCCCCGCACTCGCACAGGCCCAACCCTTCCTAGGACCTCTCCTCCACTTTTCCAGGGGATCCCATCCACCCTCTTCCTGCCTCTCAAAACGAACCCTAACTTCAACCTTTCAGCTGGGGCTCCGCTGCCATCCTCACCTCCCTCCCCCACGCTCGCGGTGGCCCTCCAAAGTCCCTGCGCGCTCCCTTCCCCTGCACGCACCCAACCCCCACGCCTGCGCTGCCCTGAAGCCGCTCCCGCCCCCCTCGGCCCTCCCCAAACACGCACCTTTCCCCCAAACACTTCCTGGGACCTTCCATCCCCTTTTCCCAAGCATCCTAGGCACCCTCTTCCCTTCTCACCAAGATAAACACCAACCTGCCTTGGACCTGCCCGCTGCAGCCCTGCTCACACCCTCAGCTCCTCCACCCATGCTCGCTGGCCGCAGTGTCCCTCAGCAGTCGCTCCCGGGGCTCCCTTCCCCGGCACGCACGCAACCCCCACGCACGCCACGGCACGCACGCAACCCCCACGCAGGCGCTCTGCACAACCGGGTCCCCGCCCCCCTCGCCCCTCTCTGCCCCCACCCACACCCCCCCCCTTCCTGGAAACTTTCCCCATCAGTTCAAAGGCATCCAACCTATCCACCCCTCTACCCCCTTCTCAAACAAACAATCAAACGAACAAACACACACAGCAAGCCAAAAACCAAAACAAAAACCACCTCACTTGAACCTGTCTGCTGGAACTCCACTGACAGCCTTACCTCAGTCCCCCCCTGCTCGCCCTGGCCCTCAGCACTCCCTTCAGCTCTCCCTTCCCCTCTGTTCAGGCACGACCCACAAGCCCCTCCCAGCTGCCCTGGCCCATTCCCACACTAACCCCTCTGGGCTCCTTTCCTGACATCCTTCCGCTCCCATTTGCTAAGGGGTCCTCATCCTCCACCCTCTTCCCCCCTCACACCAACCAACCAAAAACCAAAAACCACCACCACACACCACCACCACCGCAGCAGCCACCAAAACCTACCTTGAACCTATCCCCTAGAATGCCCCTCACAACCTCACCGCAGGGCCCCAGGCTCTCCGTGTCCCTCTCCATTCCCTCCGGCCTCCCTTCCCCTGCACCCACGCAACCCCCACGCTCGCTCGGGGGCCAAGGGGTGCCCGCCCGCCTCCATGCTCCCCGCACTCGCACAGGCCCAACCCTTCCTAGGACCTCTCCTCCACTTTTCCAAGGGATCCCATCCACCCTCTTCCTGCCTCTCAAAACGAACCCTAACTTCAACCTTTCAGCTGGGGCTCCGCTGCCATCCTCACCTCCCTCCCCCACGCTCGCGGTGGCCCTCCAAAGTCCCTGCGCGCTCCCTTCCCCTGCACGCACCCAACCCCCACGCCTGCGCTGCCCTGAAGCCGCTCCCGCCCCCCTCGGCCCTCCCCAAACACGCACCTTTCCCCCAAACACTTCCTGGGACCTTCCATCCCCTTTTCCCAAGCATCCTAGGCACCCTCTTCCCTTCTCACCAAGATAAACACCAACCTGCCTTGGACCTGCCCGCTGCAGCCCTGCTCACACCCTCAGCTCCTCCACCCATGCTCGCTGGCCGCAGTGTCCCTCAGCAGTCGCTCCCGGGGCTCCCTTCCCCGGCACGCACGCAACCCCCACGCACGCCACGGCACGCACGCAACCCCCACGCAGGCGCTCTGCACAACCGGGTCCCCGCCCCCCTCGCCCCTCTCTGACCCCACCCACACCCCCCCCCTTCCTGGAAACTTTCCCCATCAGTTCAAAGGCATCCAACCTATCCACCCCTCTACCCCCTTCTCAAACAAACAATCAAACGAACAAACACACACAGCAAGCCAAAAACCAAAACAAAAACCACCTCACTTGAACCTGTCTGCTGGAACTCCACTGACAGCCTTACCTCAGTCCCCCCCTGCTCGCCCTGGCCCTCAGCACTCCCTTCAGCTCTCCCTTCCCCTCTGTTCAGGCACGACCCACAAGCCCCTCCCAGCTGCCCTGGCCCATTCCCACACTAACCCCTCTGGGCTCCTTTCCTGACATCCTTCCGCTCCCATTTGCTAAGGGGTCCTCATCCTCCACCCTCTTCCCCCCTCACACCAACCAACCAAAAACCAAACACCAACAACAAAAACCACCACCACCGCAGCAGCCACCAAAACCTACCTTGAACCTATCCCCTAGAATGCCCCTCACAACCTCACCGCAGGGCCCCAGGCTCTCCGTGTCCCTCTCCATTCCCTCCGGCCTCCCTTCCCCTGCACCCACGCAACCCCCACGCTCGCTCGGGGGCCAAGGGGTGCCCGCCCGCCTCCATGCTCCCCGCACTCGCACAGGCCCAACCCTTCCTAGGACCTCTCCTCCACTTTTCCAAGGGATCCCATCCACCCTCTTCCTGCCTCTCAAAACGAACCCTAACTTCAACCTTTCAGCTGGGGCTCCGCTGCCATCCTCACCTCCCTCCCCCACGCTCGCGGTGGCCCTCCAAAGTCCCTGCGCGCTCCCTTCCCCTGCACGCACCCAACCCCCACGCCTGCGCTGCCCTGAAGCCGCTCCCGCCCCCCTCGGCCCTCCCCAAACACGCACCTTTCCCCCAAACACTTCCTGGGACCTTCCATCCCCTTTTCCCAAGCATCCTAGGCACCCTCTTCCCTTCTCACCAAGATAAACACCAACCTGCCTTGGACCTGCCCGCTGCAGCCCTGCTCACACCCTCAGCTCCTCCACCCATGCTCGCTGGCCGCAGTGTCCCTCAGCAGTCGCTCCCGGGGCTCCCTTCCCCGGCACGCACGCAACCCCCACGCACGCCACGGCACGCACGCAACCCCCACGCAGGCGCTCTGCACAACCGGGTCCCCGCCCCCCTCGCCCCTCTCTGACCCCACCCACACCCCCCCCCCTTCCTGGAAACTTTCCCCATCAGTTCAAAGGCATCCAACCTATCCACCCCTCTACCCCCTTCTCAAACAAACAATCAAACGAACAAACACACACAGCAAGCCAAAAACCAAAACAAAAACCACCTCACTTGAACCTGTCTGCTGGAACTCCACTGACAGCCTTACCTCAGTCCCCCCCTGCTCGCCCTGGCCCTCAGCACTCCCTTCAGCTCTCCCTTCCCCTCTGTTCAGGCACGACCCACAAGCCCCTCCCAGCTGCCCTGGCCCATTCCCACACTAACCCCTCTGGGCTCCTTTCCTGACATCCTTCCGCTCCCATTTGCTAAGGGGTCCTCATCCTCCACCCTCTTCCCCCCTCACACCAACCAACCAAAAACCAAAAACCACCACCACCCACCACCACCACCGCAGCAGCCACCAAAACCTACCTTGAACCTATCCCCTAGAATGCCCCTCACAACCTCACCGCAGGGCCCCAGGCTCTCCGTGTCCCTCTCCATTCCCTCCGGCCTCCCTTCCCCTGCACCCACGCAACCCCCACGCTCGCTCGGGGGCCAAGGGGTGCCCGCCCGCCTCCATGCTCCCCGCACTCGCACAGGCCCAACCCTTCCTAGGACCTCTCCTCCACTTTTCCAAGGGATCCCATCCACCCTCTTCCTGCCTCTCAAAACGAACCCTAACTTCAACCTTTCAGCTGGGGCTCCGCTGCCATCCTCACCTCCCTCCCCCACGCTCGCGGTGGCCCTCCAAAGTCCCTGCGCGCTCCCTTCCCCTGCACGCACCCAACCCCCACGCCTGCGCTGCCCTGAAGCCGCTCCCGCCCCCCTCGGCCCTCCCCAAACACGCACCTTTCCCCCAAACACTTCCTGGGACCTTCCATCCCCTTTTCCCAAGCATCCTAGGCACCCTCTTCCCTTCTCACCAAGATAAACACCAACCTGCCTTGGACCTGCCCGCTGCAGCCCTGCTCACACCCTCAGCTCCTCCACCCATGCTCGCTGGCCGCGGTGTCCCTCAGCAGTCGCTCCCGGGGCTCCCTTCCCCGGCACGCACGCAACCCCCACGCACGCCACGGCACGCACGCAACCCCCACGCAGGCGCTCTGCACAACCGGGTCCCCGCCCCCCTCGCCCCTCTCTGCCCCCACCCACACCCCCCCCCTTCCTGGAAACTTTCCCCATCAGTTCAAAGGCATCCAACCTATCCACCCCTCTACCCCCTTCTCAAACAAACAATCAAACGAACAAACACACACAGCAAGCCAAAAACCAAAACAAAAACCACCTCACTTGAACCTGTCTGCTGGAACTCCACTGACAGCCTTACCTCAGTCCCCCCCTGCTCGCCCTGGCCCTCAGCACTCCCTTCAGCTCTCCCTTCCCCTCTGTTCAGGCACGACCCACAAGCCCCTCCCAGCTGCCCTGGCCCATTCCCACACTAACCCCTCTGGGCTCCTTTCCTGACATCCTTCCGCTCCCATTTGCTAAGGGGTCCTCATCCTCCACCCTCTTCCCCCCTCACACCAACCAACCAAAAACCAAAAACCACCACCACCCACCACCACCACCGCAGCAGCCACCAAAACCTACCTTGAACCTATCCCCTAGAATGCCCCTCACAACCTCACCGCAGGGCCCCAGGCTCTCCGTGTCCCTCTCCATTCCCTCCGGCCTCCCTTCCCCTGCACCCACGCAACCCCCACGCTCGCTCGGGGGCCAAGGGGTGCCCGCCCGCCTCCATGCTCCCCGCACTCGCACAGGCCCAACCCTTCCTAGGACCTCTCCTCCACTTTTCCAAGGGATCCCATCCACCCTCTTCCTGCCTCTCAAAACGAACCCTAACTTCAACCTTTCAGCTGGGGCTCCGCTGCCATCCTCACCTCCCTCCCCCACGCTCGCGGTGGCCCTCCAAAGTCCCTGCGCGCTCCCTTCCCCTGCACGCACCCAACCCCCACGCCTGCGCTGCCCTGAAGCCGCTCCCGCCCCCCTCGGCCCTCCCCAAACACGCACCTTTCCCCCAAACACTTCCTGGGACCTTCCATCCCCTTTTCCCAAGCATCCTAGGCACCCTCTTCCCTTCTCACCAAGATAAACACCAACCTGCCTTGGACCTGCCCGCTGCAGCCCTGCTCACACCCTCAGCTCCTCCACCCATGCTCGCTGGCCGCGGTGTCCCTCAGCAGTCGCTCCCGGGGCTCCCTTCCCCGGCACGCACGCAACCCCCACGCACGCCACGGCACGCACGCAACCCCCACGCAGGCGCTCTGCACAACCGGGTCCCCGCCCCCCTCGCCCCTCTCTGACCCCACCCACACCCCCCCCCCTTCCTGGAAACTTTCCCCATCAGTTCAAAGGCATCCAACCTATCCACCCCTCTACCCCCTTCTCAAACAAACAATCAAACGAACAAACACACACAGCAAGCCAAAAACCAAAACAAAAACCACCTCACTTGAACCTGTCTGCTGGAACTCCACTGACAGCCTTACCTCAGTCCCCCCCTGCTCGCCCTGGCCCTCAGCACTCCCTTCAGCTCTCCCTTCCCCTCTGTTCAGGCACGACCCACAAGCCCCTCCCAGCTGCCCTGGCCCATTCCCACACTAACCCCTCTGGGCTCCTTTCCTGACATCCTTCCGCTCCCATTTGCTAAGGGGTCCTCATCCTCCACCCTCTTCCCCCCTCACACCAACCAACCAAAAACCAAAAACCACCACCACCCACCACCACCACCGCAGCAGCCACCAAAACCTACCTTGAACCTATCCCCTAGAATGCCCCTCACAACCTCACCGCAGGGCCCCAGGCTCTCCGTGTCCCTCTCCATTCCCTCCGGCCTCCCTTCCCCTGCACCCACGCAACCCCCACGCTCGCTCGGGGGCCAAGGGGTGCCCGCCCGCCTCCATGCTCCCCGCACTCGCACAGGCCCAACCCTTCCTAGGACCTCTCCTCCACTTTTCCAAGGGATCCCATCCACCCTCTTCCTGCCTCTCAAAACGAACCCTAACTTCAACCTTTCAGCTGGGGCTCCGCTGCCATCCTCACCTCCCTCCCCCACGCTCGCGGTGGCCCTCCAAAGTCCCTGCGCGCTCCCTTCCCCTGCACGCACCCAACCCCCACGCCTGCGCTGCCCTGAAGCCGCTCCCGCCCCCCTCGGCCCTCCCCAAACACGCACCTTTCCCCCAAACACTTCCTGGGACCTTCCATCCCCTTTTCCCAAGCATCCTAGGCACCCTCTTCCCTTCTCACCAAGATAAACACCAACCTGCCTTGGACCTGCCCGCTGCAGCCCTGCTCACACCCTCAGCTCCTCCACCCATGCTCGCTGGCCGCAGTGTCCCTCAGCAGTCGCTCCCGGGGCTCCCTTCCCCGGCACGCACGCAACCCCCACGCACGCCACGGCACGCACGCAACCCCCACGCAGGCGCTCTGCACAACCGGGTCCCCGCCCCCCTCGCCCCTCTCTGACCCCACCCACACCCCCCCCCCTTCCTGGAAACTTTCCCCATCAGTTCAAAGGCATCCAACCTATCCACCCCTCTACCCCCTTCTCAAACAAACAATCAAACGAACAAACACACACAGCAAGCCAAAAACCAAAACAAAAACCACCTCACTTGAACCTGTCTGCTGGAACTCCACTGACAGCCTTACCTCAGTCCCCCCCTGCTCGCCCTGGCCCTCAGCACTCCCTTCAGCTCTCCCTTCCCCTCTGTTCAGGCACGACCCACAAGCCCCTCCCAGCTGCCCTGGCCCATTCCCACACTAACCCCTCTGGGCTCCTTTCCTGACATCCTTCCGCTCCCATTTGCTAAGGGGTCCTCATCCTCCACCCTCTTCCCCCCTCACACCAACCAACCAAAAACCAAAAACCACCACCACCCACCACCACCACCGCAGCAGCCACCAAAACCTACCTTGAACCTATCCCCTAGAATGCCCCTCACAACCTCACCGCAGGGCCCCAGGCTCTCCGTGTCCCTCTCCATTCCCTCCGGCCTCCCTTCCCCTGCACCCACGCAACCCCCACGCTCGCTCGGGGGCCAAGGGGTGCCCGCCCGCCTCCATGCTCCCCGCACTCGCACAGGCCCAACCCTTCCTAGGACCTCTCCTCCACTTTTCCAAGGGATCCCATCCACCCTCTTCCTGCCTCTCAAAACGAACCCTAACTTCAACCTTTCAGCTGGGGCTCCGCTGCCATCCTCACCTCCCTCCCCCACGCTCGCGGTGGCCCTCCAAAGTCCCTGCGCGCTCCCTTCCCCTGCACGCACCCAACCCCCACGCCTGCGCTGCCCTGAAGCCGCTCCCGCCCCCCTCGGCCCTCCCCAAACACGCACCTTTCCCCCAAACACTTCCTGGGACCTTCCATCCCCTTTTCCCAAGCATCCTAGGCACCCTCTTCCCTTCTCACCAAGATAAACACCAACCTGCCTTGGACCTGCCCGCTGCAGCCCTGCTCACACCCTCAGCTCCTCCACCCATGCTCGCTGGCCGCAGTGTCCCTCAGCAGTCGCTCCCGGGGCTCCCTTCCCCGGCACGCACGCAACCCCCACGCACGCCACGGCACGCACGCAACCCCCACGCAGGCGCTCTGCACAACCGGGTCCCCGCCCCCCTCGCCCCTCTCTGCCCCCACCCACACCCCCCCCCCTTCCTGGAAACTTTCCCCATCAGTTCAAAGGCATCCAACCTATCCACCCCTCTACCCCCTTCTCAAACAAACAATCAAACGAACAAACACACACAGCAAGCCAAAAACCAAAACAAAAACCACCTCACTTGAACCTGTCTGCTGGAACTCCACTGACAGCCTTACCTCAGTCCCCCCCTGCTCGCCCTGGCCCTCAGCACTCCCTTCAGCTCTCCCTTCCCCTCTGTTCAGGCACGACCCACAAGCCCCTCCCAGCTGCCCTGGCCCATTCCCACACTAACCCCTCTGGGCTCCTTTCCTGACATCCTTCCGCTCCCATTTGCTAAGGGGTCCTCATCCTCCACCCTCTTCCCCCCTCACACCAACCAACCAAAAACCAAAAACCACCACCACCCACCACCACCACCGCAGCAGCCACCAAAACCTACCTTGAACCTATCCCCTAGAATGCCCCTCACAACCTCACCGCAGGGCCCCAGGCTCTCCGTGTCCCTCTCCATTCCCTCCGGCCTCCCTTCCCCTGCACCCACGCAACCCCCACGCTCGCTCGGGGGCCAAGGGGTGCCCGCCCGCCTCCATGCTCCCCGCACTCGCACAGGCCCAACCCTTCCTAGGACCTCTCCTCCACTTTTCCAAGGGATCCCATCCACCCTCTTCCTGCCTCTCAAAACGAACCCTAACTTCAACCTTTCAGCTGGGGCTCCGCTGCCATCCTCACCTCCCTCCCCCACGCTCGCGGTGGCCCTCCAAAGTCCCTGCGCGCTCCCTTCCCCTGCACGCACCCAACCCCCACGCCTGCGCTGCCCTGAAGCCGCTCCCGCCCCCCTCGGCCCTCCCCAAACACGCACCTTTCCCCCAAACACTTCCTGGGACCTTCCATCCCCTTTTCCCAAGCATCCTAGGCACCCTCTTCCCTTCTCACCAAGATAAACACCAACCTGCCTTGGACCTGCCCGCTGCAGCCCTGCTCACACCCTCAGCTCCTCCACCCATGCTCGCTGGCCGCAGTGTCCCTCAGCAGTCGCTCCCGGGGCTCCCTTCCCCGGCACGCACGCAACCCCCACGCACGCCACGGCACGCACGCAACCCCCACGCAGGCGCTCTGCACAACCGGGTCCCCGCCCCCCTCGCCCCTCTCTGACCCCACCCACACCCCCCCCCCTTCCTGGAAACTTTCCCCATCAGTTCAAAGGCATCCAACCTATCCACCCCTCTACCCCCTTCTCAAACAAACAATCAAACGAACAAACACACACAGCAAGCCAAAAACCAAAACAAAAACCACCTCACTTGAACCTGTCTGCTGGAACTCCACTGACAGCCTTACCTCAGTCCCCCCCTGCTCGCCCTGGCCCTCAGCACTCCCTTCAGCTCTCCCTTCCCCTCTGTTCAGGCACGACCCACAAGCCCCTCCCAGCTGCCCTGGCCCATTCCCACACTAACCCCTCTGGGCTCCTTTCCTGACATCCTTCCGCTCCCATTTGCTAAGGGGTCCTCATCCTCCACCCTCTTCCCCCCTCACACCAACCAACCAAAAACCAAACACCAACAACAAAAACCACCACCACCGCAGCAGCCACCAAAACCTACCTTGAACCTATCCCCTAGAATGCCCCTCACAACCTCACCGCAGGGCCCCAGGCTCTCCGTGTCCCTCTCCATTCCCTCCGGCCTCCCTTCCCCTGCACCCACGCAACCCCCACGCTCGCTCGGGGGCCAAGGGGTGCCCGCCCGCCTCCATGCTCCCCGCACTCGCACAGGCCCAACCCTTCCTAGGACCTCTCCTCCACTTTTCCAAGGGATCCCATCCACCCTCTTCCTGCCTCTCAAAACGAACCCTAACTTCAACCTTTCAGCTGGGGCTCCGCTGCCATCCTCACCTCCCTCCCCCACGCTCGCGGTGGCCCTCCAAAGTCCCTGCGCGCTCCCTTCCCCTGCACGCACCCAACCCCCACGCCTGCGCTGCCCTGAAGCCGCTCCCGCCCCCCTCGGCCCTCCCCAAACACGCACCTTTCCCCCAAACACTTCCTGGGACCTTCCATCCCCTTTTCCCAAGCATCCTAGGCACCCTCTTCCCTTCTCACCAAGATAAACACCAACCTGCCTTGGACCTGCCCGCTGCAGCCCTGCTCACACCCTCAGCTCCTCCACCCATGCTCGCTGGCCGCGGTGTCCCTCAGCAGTCGCTCCCGGGGCTCCCTTCCCCGGCACGCACGCAACCCCCACGCACGCCACGGCACGCACGCAACCCCCACGCAGGCGCTCTGCACAACCGGGTCCCCGCCCCCCTCGCCCCTCTCTGCCCCCACCCACACCCCCCCCCCTTCCTGGAAACTTTCCCCATCAGTTCAAAGGCATCCAACCTATCCACCCCTCTACCCCCTTCTCAAACAAACAATCAAACGAACAAACACACACAGCAAGCCAAAAACCAAAACAAAAACCACCTCACTTGAACCTGTCTGCTGGAACTCCACTGACAGCCTTACCTCAGTCCCCCCCTGCTCGCCCTGGCCCTCAGCACTCCCTTCAGCTCTCCCTTCCCCTCTGTTCAGGCACGACCCACAAGCCCCTCCCAGCTGCCCTGGCCCATTCCCACACTAACCCCTCTGGGCTCCTTTCCTGACATCCTTCCGCTCCCATGTGCTAAGGGGTCCTCATCCTCCACCCTCTTCCCCCCTCACACCAACCAACCAAAAACCAAACACCAACAACAAAAACCACCACCACCGCAGCAGCCACCAAAACCTACCTTGAACCTATCCCCTAGAATGCCCCTCACAACCTCACCGCAGGGCCCCAGGCTCTCCGTGTCCCTCTCCATTCCCTCCGGCCTCCCTTCCCCTGCACCCACGCAACCCCCACGCTCGCTCGGGGGCCAAGGGGTGCCCGCCCGCCTCCATGCTCCCCGCACTCGCACAGGCCCAACCCTTCCTAGGACCTCTCCTCCACTTTTCCAAGGGATCCCATCCACCCTCTTCCTGCCTCTCAAAACGAACCCTAACTTCAACCTTTCAGCTGGGGCTCCGCTGCCATCCTCACCTCCCTCCCCCACGCTCGCGGTGGCCCTCCAAAGTCCCTGCGCGCTCCCTTCCCCTGCACGCACCCAACCCCCACGCCTGCGCTGCCCTGAAGCCGCTCCCGCCCCCCTCGGCCCTCCCCAAACACGCACCTTTCCCCCAAACACTTCCTGGGACCTTCCATCCCCTTTTCCCAAGCATCCTAGGCACCCTCTTCCCTTCTCACCAAGATAAACACCAACCTGCCTTGGACCTGCCCGCTGCAGCCCTGCTCACACCCTCAGCTCCTCCACCCATGCTCGCTGGCCGCAGTGTCCCTCAGCAGTCGCTCCCGGGGCTCCCTTCCCCGGCACGCACGCAACCCCCACGCACGCCACGGCACGCACGCAACCCCCACGCAGGCGCTCTGCACAACCGGGTCCCCGCCCCCCTCGCCCCTCTCTGACCCCACCCACACCCCCCCCCCTTCCTGGAAACTTTCCCCATCAGTTCAAAGGCATCCAACCTATCCACCCCTCTACCCCCTTCTCAAACAAACAATCAAACGAACAAACACACACAGCAAGCCAAAAACCAAAACAAAAACCACCTCACTTGAACCTGTCTGCTGGAACTCCACTGACAGCCTTACCTCAGTCCCCCCCTGCTCGCCCTGGCCCTCAGCACTCCCTTCAGCTCTCCCTTCCCCTCTGTTCAGGCACGACCCACAAGCCCCTCCCAGCTGCCCTGGCCCATTCCCACACTAACCCCTCTGGGCTCCTTTCCTGACATCCTTCCGCTCCCATTTGCTAAGGGGTCCTCATCCTCCACCCTCTTCCCCCCTCACACCAACCAACCAAAAACCAAACACCAACAACAAAAACCACCACCACCGCAGCAGCCACCAAAACCTACCTTGAACCTATCCCCTAGAATGCCCCTCACAACCTCACCGCAGGGCCCCAGGCTCTCCGTGTCCCTCTCCATTCCCTCCGGCCTCCCTTCCCCTGCACCCACGCAACCCCCACGCTCGCTCGGGGGCCAAGGGGTGCCCGCCCGCCTCCATGCTCCCCGCACTCGCACAGGCCCAACCCTTCCTAGGACCTCTCCTCCACTTTTCCAAGGGATCCCATCCACCCTCTTCCTGCCTCTCAAAACGAACCCTAACTTCAACCTTTCAGCTGGGGCTCCGCTGCCATCCTCACCTCCCTCCCCCACGCTCGCGGTGGCCCTCCAAAGTCCCTGCGCGCTCCCTTCCCCTGCACGCACCCAACCCCCACGCCTGCGCTGCCCTGAAGCCGCTCCCGCCCCCCTCGGCCCTCCCCAAACACGCACCTTTCCCCCAAACACTTCCTGGGACCTTCCATCCCCTTTTCCCAAGCATCCTAGGCACCCTCTTCCCTTCTCACCAAGATAAACACCAACCTGCCTTGGACCTGCCCGCTGCAGCCCTGCTCACACCCTCAGCTCCTCCACCCATGCTCGCTGGCCGCGGTGTCCCTCAGCAGTCGCTCCCGGGGCTCCCTTCCCCGGCACGCACGCAACCCCCACGCACGCCACGGCACGCACGCAACCCCCACGCAGGCGCTCTGCACAACCGGGTCCCCGCCCCCCTCGCCCCTCTCTGCCCCCACCCACACCCCCCCCCCTTCCTGGAAACTTTCCCCATCAGTTCAAAGGCATCCAACCTATCCACCCCTCTACCCCCTTCTCAAACAAACAATCAAACGAACAAACACACACAGCAAGCCAAAAACCAAAACAAAAACCACCTCACTTGAACCTGTCTGCTGGAACTCCACTGACAGCCTTACCTCAGTCCCCCCCTGCTCGCCCTGGCCCTCAGCACTCCCTTCAGCTCTCCCTTCCCCTCTGTTCAGGCACGACCCACAAGCCCCTCCCAGCTGCCCTGGCCCATTCCCACACTAACCCCTCTGGGCTCCTTTCCTGACATCCTTCCGCTCCCATGTGCTAAGGGGTCCTCATCCTCCACCCTCTTCCCCCCTCACACCAACCAACCAAAAACCAAACACCAACAACAAAAACCACCACCACCGCAGCAGCCACCAAAACCTACCTTGAACCTATCCCCTAGAATGCCCCTCACAACCTCACCGCAGGGCCCCAGGCTCTCCGTGTCCCTCTCCATTCCCTCCGGCCTCCCTTCCCCTGCACCCACGCAACCCCCACGCTCGCTCGGGGGCCAAGGGGTGCCCGCCCGCCTCCATGCTCCCCGCACTCGCACAGGCCCAACCCTTCCTAGGACCTCTCCTCCACTTTTCCAAGGGATCCCATCCACCCTCTTCCTGCCTCTCAAAACGAACCCTAACTTCAACCTTTCAGCTGGGGCTCCGCTGCCATCCTCACCTCCCTCCCCCACGCTCGCGGTGGCCCTCCAAAGTCCCTGCGCGCTCCCTTCCCCTGCACGCACCCAACCCCCACGCCTGCGCTGCCCTGAAGCCGCTCCCGCCCCCCTCGGCCCTCCCCAAACACGCACCTTTCCCCCAAACACTTCCTGGGACCTTCCATCCCCTTTTCCCAAGCATCCTAGGCACCCTCTTCCCTTCTCACCAAGATAAACACCAACCTGCCTTGGACCTGCCCGCTGCAGCCCTGCTCACACCCTCAGCTCCTCCACCCATGCTCGCTGGCCGCGGTGTCCCTCAGCAGTCGCTCCCGGGGCTCCCTTCCCCGGCACGCACGCAACCCCCACGCACGCCACGGCACGCACGCAACCCCCACGCAGGCGCTCTGCACAACCGGGTCCCCGCCCCCCTCGCCCCTCTCTGACCCCACCCACACCCCCCCCCCTTCCTGGAAACTTTCCCCATCAGTTCAAAGGCATCCAACCTATCCACCCCTCTACCCCCTTCTCAAACAAACAATCAAACGAACAAACACACACAGCAAGCCAAAAACCAAAACAAAAACCACCTCACTTGAACCTGTCTGCTGGAACTCCACTGACAGCCTTACCTCAGTCCCCCCCTGCTCGCCCTGGCCCTCAGCACTCCCTTCAGCTCTCCCTTCCCCTCTGTTCAGGCACGACCCACAAGCCCCTCCCAGCTGCCCTGGCCCATTCCCACACTAACCCCTCTGGGCTCCTTTCCTGACATCCTTCCGCTCCCATGTGCTAAGGGGTCCTCATCCTCCACCCTCTTCCCCCCTCACACCAACCAACCAAAAACCAAACACCAACAACAAAAACCACCACCACCGCAGCAGCCACCAAAACCTACCTTGAACCTATCCCCTAGAATGCCCCTCACAACCTCACCGCAGGGCCCCAGGCTCTCCGTGTCCCTCTCCATTCCCTCCGGCCTCCCTTCCCCTGCACCCACGCAACCCCCACGCTCGCTCGGGGGCCAAGGGGTGCCCGCCCGCCTCCATGCTCCCCGCACTCGCACAGGCCCAACCCTTCCTAGGACCTCTCCTCCACTTTTCCAAGGGATCCCATCCACCCTCTTCCTGCCTCTCAAAACGAACCCTAACTTCAACCTTTCAGCTGGGGCTCCGCTGCCATCCTCACCTCCCTCCCCCACGCTCGCGGTGGCCCTCCAAAGTCCCTGCGCGCTCCCTTCCCCTGCACGCACCCAACCCCCACGCCTGCGCTGCCCTGAAGCCGCTCCCGCCCCCCTCGGCCCTCCCCAAACACGCACCTTTCCCCCAAACACTTCCTGGGACCTTCCATCCCCTTTTCCCAAGCATCCTAGGCACCCTCTTCCCTTCTCACCAAGATAAACACCAACCTGCCTTGGACCTGCCCGCTGCAGCCCTGCTCACACCCTCAGCTCCTCCACCCATGCTCGCTCGCCGCGGTGTCCCTCAGCAGTCGCTCCCGGGGCTCCCTTCCCCGGCACGCACGCAACCCCCACGCACGCCACGGCACGCACGCAACCCCCACGCAGGCGCTCTGCACAACCGGGTCCCCGCCCCCCTCGCCCCTCTCTGCCCCCACCCACACCCCCCCCCTTCCTGGAAACTTTCCCCATCAGTTCAAAGGCATCCAACCTATCCACCCCTCTACCCCCTTCTCAAACAAACAATCAAACGAACAAACACACACAGCAAGCCAAAAACCAAAACAAAAACCACCTCACTTGAACCTGTCTGCTGGAACTCCACTGACAGCCTTACCTCAGTCCCCCCCTGCTCGCCCTGGCCCTCAGCACTCCCTTCAGCTCTCCCTTCCCCTCTGTTCAGGCACGACCCACAAGCCCCTCCCAGCTGCCCTGGCCCATTCCCACACTAACCCCTCTGGGCTCCTTTCCTGACATCCTTCCGCTCCCATTTGCTAAGGGGTCCTCATCCTCCACCCTCTTCCCCCCTCACACCAACCAACCAAAAACCAAAAACCACCACCACCCACCACCACCACCGCAGCAGCCACCAAAACCTACCTTGAACCTATCCCCTAGAATGCCCCTCACAACCTCACCGCAGGGCCCCAGGCTCTCCGTGTCCCTCTCCATTCCCTCCGGCCTCCCTTCCCCTGCACCCACGCAACCCCCACGCTCGCTCGGGGGCCAAGGGGTGCCCGCCCGCCTCCATGCTCCCCGCACTCGCACAGGCCCAACCCTTCCTAGGACCTCTCCTCCACTTTTCCAAGGGATCCCATCCACCCTCTTCCTGCCTCTCAAAACGAACCCTAACTTCAACCTTTCAGCTGGGGCTCCGCTGCCATCCTCACCTCCCTCCCCCATGCTCGCGGTGGCCCTCCAAAGTCCCTGCGCGCTCCCTTCCCCTGCACGCACCCAACCCCCACGCCTGCGCTGCCCTGAAGCCGCTCCCGCCCCCCTCGGCCCTCCCCAAACACGCACCTTTCCCCCAAACACTTCCTGGGACCTTCCATCCCCTTTTCCCAAGCATCCTAGGCACCCTCTTCCCTTCTCACCAAGATAAACACCAACCTGCCTTGGACCTGCCCGCTGCAGCCCTGCTCACACCCTCAGCTCCTCCACCCATGCTCGCTGGCCGCAGTGTCCCTCAGCAGTCGCTCCCGGGGCTCCCTTCCCCGGCACGCACGCAACCCCCACGCACGCCACGGCACGCACGCAACCCCCACGCAGGCGCTCTGCACAACCGGGTCCCCGCCCCCCTCGCCCCTCTCTGCCCCCACCCACACCCCCCCCCTTCCTGGAAACTTTCCCCATCAGTTCAAAGGCATCCAACCTATCCACCCCTCTACCCCCTTCTCAAACAAACAATCAAACGAACAAACACACACAGCAAGCCAAAAACCAAAACAAAAACCACCTCACTTGAACCTGTCTGCTGGAACTCCACTGACAGCCTTACCTCAGTCCCCCCCTGCTCGCCCTGGCCCTCAGCACTCCCTTCAGCTCTCCCTTCCCCTCTGTTCAGGCACGACCCACAAGCCCCTCCCAGCTGCCCTGGCCCATTCCCACACTAACCCCTCTGGGCTCCTTTCCTGACATCCTTCCGCTCCCATTTGCTAAGGGGTCCTCATCCTCCACCCTCTTCCCCCCTCACACCAACCAACCAAAAACCAAAAACCACCACCACCCACCACCACCACCGCAGCAGCCACCAAAACCTACCTTGAACCTATCCCCTAGAATGCCCCTCACAACCTCACCGCAGGGCCCCAGGCTCTCCGTGTCCCTCTCCATTCCCTCCGGCCTCCCTTCCCCTGCACCCACGCAACCCCCACGCTCGCTCGGGGGCCAAGGGGTGCCCGCCCGCCTCCATGCTCCCCGCACTCGCACAGGCCCAACCCTTCCTAGGACCTCTCCTCCACTTTTCCAAGGGATCCCATCCACCCTCTTCCTGCCTCTCAAAACGAACCCTAACTTCAACCTTTCAGCTGGGGCTCCGCTGCCATCCTCACCTCCCTCCCCCACGCTCGCGGTGGCCCTCCAAAGTCCCTGCGCGCTCCCTTCCCCTGCACGCACCCAACCCCCACGCCTGCGCTGCCCTGAAGCCGCTCCCGCCCCCCTCGGCCCTCCCCAAACACGCACCTTTCCCCCAAACACTTCCTGGGACCTTCCATCCCCTTTTCCCAAGCATCCTAGGCACCCTCTTCCCTTCTCACCAAGATAAACACCAACCTGCCTTGGACCTGCCCGCTGCAGCCCTGCTCACACCCTCAGCTCCTCCACCCATGCTCGCTGGCCGCGGTGTCCCTCAGCAGTCGCTCCCGGGGCTCCCTTCCCCGGCACGCACGCAACCCCCACGCACGCCACGGCACGCACGCAACCCCCACGCAGGCGCTCTGCACAACCGGGTCCCCGCCCCCCTCGCCCCTCTCTGCCCCCACCCACACCCCCCCCCCTTCCTGGAAACTTTCCCCATCAGTTCAAAGGCATCCAACCTATCCACCCCTCTACCCCCTTCTCAAACAAACAATCAAACGAACAAACACACACAGCAAGCCAAAAACCAAAACAAAAACCACCTCACTTGAACCTGTCTGCTGGAACTCCACTGACAGCCTTACCTCAGTCCCCCCCTGCTCGCCCTGGCCCTCAGCACTCCCTTCAGCTCTCCCTTCCCCTCTGTTCAGGCACGACCCACAAGCCCCTCCCAGCTGCCCTGGCCCATTCCCACACTAACCCCTCTGGGCTCCTTTCCTGACATCCTTCCGCTCCCATTTGCTAAGGGGTCCTCATCCTCCACCCTCTTCCCCCCTCACACCAACCAACCAAAAACCAAAAACCACCACCACCCACCACCACCACCGCAGCAGCCACCAAAACCTACCTTGAACCTATCCCCTAGAATGCCCCTCACAACCTCACCGCAGGGCCCCAGGCTCTCCGTGTCCCTCTCCATTCCCTCCGGCCTCCCTTCCCCTGCACCCACGCAACCCCCACGCTCGCTCGGGGGCCAAGGGGTGCCCGCCCGCCTCCATGCTCCCCGCACTCGCACAGGCCCAACCCTTCCTAGGACCTCTCCTCCACTTTTCCAAGGGATCCCATCCACCCTCTTCCTGCCTCTCAAAACGAACCCTAACTTCAACCTTTCAGCTGGGGCTCCGCTGCCATCCTCACCTCCCTCCCCCACGCTCGCGGTGGCCCTCCAAAGTCCCTGCGCGCTCCCTTCCCCTGCACGCACCCAACCCCCACGCCTGCGCTGCCCTGAAGCCGCTCCCGCCCCCCTCGGCCCTCCCCAAACACGCACCTTTCCCCCAAACACTTCCTGGGACCTTCCATCCCCTTTTCCCAAGCATCCTAGGCACCCTCTTCCCTTCTCACCAAGATAAACACCAACCTGCCTTGGACCTGCCCGCTGCAGCCCTGCTCACACCCTCAGCTCCTCCACCCATGCTCGCTGGCCGCAGTGTCCCTCAGCAGTCGCTCCCGGGGCTCCCTTCCCCGGCACGCACGCAACCCCCACGCACGCCACGGCACGCACGCAACCCCCACGCAGGCGCTCTGCACAACCGGGTCCCCGCCCCCCTCGCCCCTCTCTGCCCCCACCCACACCCCCCCCCCTTCCTGGAAACTTTCCCCATCAGTTCAAAGGCATCCAACCTATCCACCCCTCTACCCCCTTCTCAAACAAACAATCAAACGAACAAACACACACAGCAAGCCAAAAACCAAAACAAAAACCACCTCACTTGAACCTGTCTGCTGGAACTCCACTGACAGCCTTACCTCAGTCCCCCCCTGCTCGCCCTGGCCCTCAGCACTCCCTTCAGCTCTCCCTTCCCCTCTGTTCAGGCACGACCCACAAGCCCCTCCCAGCTGCCCTGGCCCATTCCCACACTAACCCCTCTGGGCTCCTTTCCTGACATCCTTCCGCTCCCATTTGCTAAGGGGTCCTCATCCTCCACCCTCTTCCCCCCTCACACCAACCAACCAAAAACCAAAAACCACCACCACCCACCACCACCACCGCAGCAGCCACCAAAACCTACCTTGAACCTATCCCCTAGAATGCCCCTCACAACCTCACCGCAGGGCCCCAGGCTCTCCGTGTCCCTCTCCATTCCCTCCGGCCTCCCTTCCCCTGCACCCACGCAACCCCCACGCTCGCTCGGGGGCCAAGGGGTGCCCGCCCGCCTCCATGCTCCCCGCACTCGCACAGGCCCAACCCTTCCTAGGACCTCTCCTCCACTTTTCCAAGGGATCCCATCCACCCTCTTCCTGCCTCTCAAAACGAACCCTAACTTCAACCTTTCAGCTGGGGCTCCGCTGCCATCCTCACCTCCCTCCCCCACGCTCGCGGTGGCCCTCCAAAGTCCCTGCGCGCTCCCTTCCCCTGCACGCACCCAACCCCCACGCCTGCGCTGCCCTGAAGCCGCTCCCGCCCCCCTCGGCCCTCCCCAAACACGCACCTTTCCCCCAAACACTTCCTGGGACCTTCCATCCCCTTTTCCCAAGCATCCTAGGCACCCTCTTCCCTTCTCACCAAGATAAACACCAACCTGCCTTGGACCTGCCCGCTGCAGCCCTGCTCACACCCTCAGCTCCTCCACCCATGCTCGCTGGCCGCAGTGTCCCTCAGCAGTCGCTCCCGGGGCTCCCTTCCCCGGCACGCACGCAACCCCCACGCACGCCACGGCACGCACGCAACCCCCACGCAGGCGCTCTGCACAACCGGGTCCCCGCCCCCCTCGCCCCTCTCTGACCCCACCCACACCCCCCCCCCTTCCTGGAAACTTTCCCCATCAGTTCAAAGGCATCCAACCTATCCACCCCTCTACCCCCTTCTCAAACAAACAATCAAACGAACAAACACACACAGCAAGCCAAAAACCAAAACAAAAACCACCTCACTTGAACCTGTCTGCTGGAACTCCACTGACAGCCTTACCTCAGTCCCCCCCTGCTCGCCCTGGCCCTCAGCACTCCCTTCAGCTCTCCCTTCCCCTCTGTTCAGGCACGACCCACAAGCCCCTCCCAGCTGCCCTGGCCCATTCCCACACTAACCCCTCTGGGCTCCTTTCCTGACATCCTTCCGCTCCCATTTGCTAAGGGGTCCTCATCCTCCACCCTCTTCCCCCCTCACACCAACCAACCAAAAACCAAAAACCACCACCACCCACCACCACCACCGCAGCAGCCACCAAAACCTACCTTGAACCTATCCCCTAGAATGCCCCTCACAACCTCACCGCAGGGCCCCAGGCTCTCCGTGTCCCTCTCCATTCCCTCCGGCCTCCCTTCCCCTGCACCCACGCAACCCCCACGCTCGCTCGGGGGCCAAGGGGTGCCCGCCCGCCTCCATGCTCCCCGCACTCGCACAGGCCCAACCCTTCCTAGGACCTCTCCTCCACTTTTCCAAGGGATCCCATCCACCCTCTTCCTGCCTCTCAAAACGAACCCTAACTTCAACCTTTCAGCTGGGGCTCCGCTGCCATCCTCACCTCCCTCCCCCACGCTCGCGGTGGCCCTCCAAAGTCCCTGCGCGCTCCCTTCCCCTGCACGCACCCAACCCCCACGCCTGCGCTGCCCTGAAGCCGCTCCCGCCCCCCTCGGCCCTCCCCAAACACGCACCTTTCCCCCAAACACTTCCTGGGACCTTCCATCCCCTTTTCCCAAGCATCCTAGGCACCCTCTTCCCTTCTCACCAAGATAAACACCAACCTGCCTTGGACCTGCCCGCTGCAGCCCTGCTCACACCCTCAGCTCCTCCACCCATGCTCGCTCGCCGCGGTGTCCCTCAGCAGTCGCTCCCGGGGCTCCCTTCCCCGGCACGCACGCAACCCCCACGCACGCCACGGCACGCACGCAACCCCCACGCAGGCGCTCTGCACAACCGGGTCCCCGCCCCCCTCTCCCCTCTCTGCCCCCACCCACACCCCCCCCCCTTCCTGGAAACTTTCCCCATCAGTTCAAAGGCATCCAACCTATCCACCCCTCTACCCCCTTCTCAAACAAACAATCAAACGAACAAACACACACAGCAAGCCAAAAACCAAAACAAAAACCACCTCACTTGAACCTGTCTGCTGGAACTCCACTGACAGCCTTACCTCAGTCCCCCCCTGCTCGCCCTGGCCCTCAGCACTCCCTTCAGCTCTCCCTTCCCCTCTGTTCAGGCACGACCCACAAGCCCCTCCCAGCTGCCCTGGCCCATTCCCACACTAACCCCTCTGGGCTCCTTTCCTGACATCCTTCCGCTCCCATGTGCTAAGGGGTCCTCATCCTCCACCCTCTTCCCCCCTCACACCAACCAACCAAAAACCAAACACCAACAACAAAAACCACCACCACCGCAGCAGCCACCAAAACCTACCTTGAACCTATCCCCTAGAATGCCCCTCACAACCTCACCGCAGGGCCCCAGGCTCTCCGTGTCCCTCTCCATTCCCTCCGGCCTCCCTTCCCCTGCACCCACGCAACCCCCACGCTCGCTCGGGGGCCAAGGGGTGCCCGCCCGCCTCCATGCTCCCCGCACTCGCACAGGCCCAACCCTTCCTAGGACCTCTCCTCCACTTTTCCAGGGGATCCCATCCACCCTCTTCCTGCCTCTCAAAACGAACCCTAACTTCAACCTTTCAGCTGGGGCTCCGCTGCCATCCTCACCTCCCTCCCCCACGCTCGCGGTGGCCCTCCAAAGTCCCTGCGCGCTCCCTTCCCCTGCACGCACCCAACCCCCACGCCTGCGCTGCCCTGAAGCCGCTCCCGCCCCCCTCGGCCCTCCCCAAACACGCACCTTTCCCCCAAACACTTCCTGGGACCTTCCATCCCCTTTTCCCAAGCATCCTAGGCACCCTCTTCCCTTCTCACCAAGATAAACACCAACCTGCCTTGGACCTGCCCGCTGCAGCCCTGCTCACACACTCAGCTCCTCCACCCATGCTCGCTCGCCGCGGTGTCCCTCAGCAGTCGCTCCCGGGGCTCCCTTCCCCGGCACGCACGCAACCCCCACGCAGGCGCTCTGCACAACCGGGTCCCCGCCCCCCTCGCCCCTCTCTGCCCCCACCCACACCCCCCCCCTTCCTGGAAACTTTCCCCATCAGTTCAAAGGCATCCAACCTATCCACCCCTCTACCCCCTTCTCAAACAAACAATCAAACGAACAAACACACACAGCAAGCCAAAAACCAAAACAAAAACCACCTCACTTGAACCTGTCTGCTGGAACTCCACTGACAGCCTTACCTCAGTCCCCCCCTGCTCGCCCTGGCCCTCAGCACTCCCTTCAGCTCTCCCTTCCCCTCTGTTCAGGCACGACCCACAAGCCCCTCCCAGCTGCCCTGGCCCATTCCCACACTAACCCCTCTGGGCTCCTTTCCTGACATCCTTCCGCTCCCATTTGCTAAGGGGTCCTCATCCTCCACCCTCTTCCCCCCTCACACCAACCAACCAAAAACCAAAAACCACCACCACCCACCACCACCACCGCAGCAGCCACCAAAACCTACCTTGAACCTATCCCCTAGAATGCCCCTCACAACCTCACCGCAGGGCCCCAGGCTCTCCGTGTCCCTCTCCATTCCCTCCGGCCTCCCTTCCCCTGCACCCACGCAACCCCCACGCTCGCTCGGGGGCCAAGGGGTGCCCGCCCGCCTCCATGCTCCCCGCACTCGCACAGGCCCAACCCTTCCTAGGACCTCTCCTCCACTTTTCCAAGGGATCCCATCCACCCTCTTCCTGCCTCTCAAAACGAACCCTAACTTCAACCTTTCAGCTGGGGCTCCGCTGCCATCCTCACCTCCCTCCCCCACGCTCGCGGTGGCCCTCCAAAGTCCCTGCGCGCTCCCTTCCCCTGCACGCACCCAACCCCCACGCCTGCGCTGCCCTGAAGCCGCTCCCGCCCCCCTCGGCCCTCCCCAAACACGCACCTTTCCCCCAAACACTTCCTGGGACCTTCCATCCCCTTTTCCCAAGCATCCTAGGCACCCTCTTCCCTTCTCACCAAGATAAACACCAACCTGCCTTGGACCTGCCCGCTGCAGCCCTGCTCACACCCTCAGCTCCTCCACCCATGCTCGCTGGCCGCGGTGTCCCTCAGCAGTCGCTCCCGGGGCTCCCTTCCCCGGCACGCACGCAACCCCCACGCACGCCACGGCACGCACGCAACCCCCACGCAGGCGCTCTGCACAACCGGGTCCCCGCCCCCCTCGCCCCTCTCTGCCCCCACCCACACCCCCCCCCTTCCTGGAAACTTTCCCCATCAGTTCAAAGGCATCCAACCTATCCACCCCTCTACCCCCTTCTCAAACAAACAATCAAACGAACAAACACACACAGCAAGCCAAAAACCAAAACAAAAACCACCTCACTTGAACCTGTCTGCTGGAACTCCACTGACAGCCTTACCTCAGTCCCCCCCTGCTCGCCCTGGCCCTCAGCACTCCCTTCAGCTCTCCCTTCCCCTCTGTTCAGGCACGACCCACAAGCCCCTCCCAGCTGCCCTGGCCCATTCCCACACTAACCCCTCTGGGCTCCTTTCCTGACATCCTTCCGCTCCCATGTGCTAAGGGGTCCTCATCCTCCACCCTCTTCCCCCCTCACACCAACCAACCAAAAACCAAACACCAACAACAAAAACTACCACCACCGCAGCAGCCACCAAAACCTACCTTGAAACTATCCCCTAGAATGCCCCTCACAACCTCACCGCAGGGCCCCAGGCTCTCCGTGTCCCTCTCCATTCCCTCCGGCCTCCCTTCCCCTGCACCCACGCAACCCCCACGCTCGCTCGGGGGCCAAGGGGTGCCCGCCTGCCTCCATGCTCCCCGCACTCGCACAGGCCCAACCCTTCCTAGGACCTCTCCTCCACTTTTCCAGGGGATCCCATCCACCCTCTTCCTGCCTCTCAAAACGAACCCTAACTTCAACCTTTCAGCTGGGGCTCCGCTGCCATCCTCACCTCCCTCCCCCACGCTCGCGGTGGCCCTCCAAAGTCCCTGCGCGCTCCCTTCCCCTGCACGCACCCAACCCCCACGCCTGCGCTGCCCTGAAGCCGCTCCCGCCCCCCTCGGCCCTCCCCAAACACGCACCTTTCCCCCAAACACTTCCTGGGACCTTCCATCCCCTTTTCCCAAGCATCCTAGGCACCCTCTTCCCTTCTCACCAAGATAAACACCAACCTGCCTTGGACCTGCCCGCTGCAGCCCTGCTCACACCCTCAGCTCCTCCACCCATGCTCGCTGGCCGCGGTGTCCCTCAGCAGTCGCTCCCGGGGCTCCCTTCCCCGGCACGCACGCAACCCCCACGCACGCCACGGCACGCACGCAACCCCCACGCAGGCGCTCTGCACAACCGGGTCCCCGCCCCCCTCGCCCCTCTCTGCCCCCACCCACACCCCCCCCCTTCCTGGAAACTTTCCCCATCAGTTCAAAGGCATCCAACCTATCCACCCTTCTATACCCCCTTCTCAAACAAACAATCAAACGAACAAACACACACAGCAAGCCAAAAACCAAAACAAAAACCACCTCACTTGAACCTGTCTGCTGGAACTCCACTGACAGCCTTACCTCAGTCCCCCCCTGCTCGCCCTGGCCCTCAGCACTCCCTTCAGCTCTCCCTTCCCCTCTGTTCAGGCACGACCCACAAGCCCCTCCCAGCTGCCCTGGCCCATTCCCACACTAACCCCTCTGGGCTCCTTTCCTGACATCCTTCCGCTCCCATGTGCTAAGGGGTCCTCATCCTCCACCCTCTTCCCCCCTCACACCAACCAACCAAAAACCAAACACCAACAACAAAAACCACCACCACCGCAGCAGCCACCAAAACCTACCTTGAACCTATCCCCTAGAATGCCCCTCACAACCTCACCGCAGGGCCCCAGGCTCTCCGTGTCCCTCTCCATTCCCTCCGGCCTCCCTTCCCCTGCACCCACGCAACCCCCACGCTCGCTCGGGGGCCAAGGGGTGCCCGCCCGCCTCCATGCTCCCCGCACTCGCACAGGCCCAACCCTTCCTAGGACCTCTCCTCCACTTTTCCAAGGGATCCCATCCACCCTCTTCCTGCCTCTCAAAACGAACCCTAACTTCAACCTTTCAGCTGGGGCTCCGCTGCCATCCTCACCTCCCTCCCCCACGCTCGCGGTGGCCCTCCAAAGTCCCTGCGCGCTCCCTTCCCCTGCACGCACCCAACCCCCACGCCTGCGCTGCCCTGAAGCCGCTCCCGCCCCCCTCGGCCCTCCCCAAACACGCACCTTTCCCCCAAACACTTCCTGGGACCTTCCATCCCCTTTTCCCAAGCATCCTAGGCACCCTCTTCCCTTCTCACCAAGATAAACACCAACCTGCCTTGGACCTGCCCGCTGCAGCCCTGCTCACACCCTCAGCTCCTCCACCCATGCTCGCTGGCCGCGGTGTCCCTCAGCAGTCGCTCCCGGGGCTCCCTTCCCCGGCACGCACGCAACCCCCACGCACGCCACGGCACGCACGCAACCCCCACGCAGGCGCTCTGCACAACCGGGTCCCCGCCCCCCTCGCCCCTCTCTGCCCCCACCCACACCCCCCCCCCTTCCTGGAAACTTTCCCCATCAGTTCAAAGGCATCCAACCTATCCACCCCTCTACCCCCTTCTCAAACAAACAATCAAACAAACAAACACACACAGCAAGCCAAAACCAAAACAAAAACCACCTCACTTGAACCTGTCTGCTGGAACTCCACTGACAGCCTTACCTCAGTCCCCCCCTGCTCGCCCTGGCCCTCAGCACTCCCTTCAGCTCTCCCTTCCCCTCTGTTCAGGCACGACCCACAAGCCCCTCCCAGCTGCCCTGGCCCATTCCCACACTAACCCCTCTGGGCTCCTTTCCTGACATCCTTCCGCTCCCATTTGCTAAGGGGTCCTCATCCTCCACCCTCTTCCCCCCTCACACCAACCAACCAAAAACCAAACACCAACAACAAAAACCACCACCACCGCAGCAGCCACCAAAACCTACCTTGAACCTATCCCCTAGAATGCCCCTCACAACCTCACCGCAGGGCCCCAGGCTCTCCGTGTCCCTCTCCATTCCCTCCGGCCTCCCTTCCCCTGCACCCACGCAACCCCCACGCTCGCTCGGGGGCCAAGGGGTGCCCGCCCGCCTCCATGCTCCCCGCACTCGCACAGGCCCAACCCTTCCTAGGACCTCTCCTCCACTTTTCCAAGGGATCCCATCCACCCTCTTCCTGCCTCTCAAAACGAACCCTAACTTCAACCTTTCAGCTGGGGCTCCGCTGCCATCCTCACCTCCCTCCCCCACGCTCGCGGTGGCCCTCCAAAGTCCCTGCGCGCTCCCTTCCCCTGCACGCACCCAACCCCCACGCCTGCGCTGCCCTGAAGCCGCTCCCGCCCCCCTCGGCCCTCCCCAAACACGCACCTTTCCCCCAAACACTTCCTGGGACCTTCCATCCCCTTTTCCCAAGCATCCTAGGCACCCTCTTCCCTTCTCACCAAGATAAACACCAACCTGCCTTGGACCTGCCCGCTGCAGCCCTGCTCACACCCTCAGCTCCTCCACCCATGCTCGCTGGCCGCGGTGTCCCTCAGCAGTCGCTCCCGGGGCTCCCTTCCCCGGCACGCACGCAACCCCCACGCACGCCACGGCACGCACGCAACCCCCACGCAGGCGCTCTGCACAACCGGGTCCCCGCCCCCCTCGCCCCTCTCTGCCCCCACCCACACCCCCCCCCTTCCTGGAAACTTTCCCCATCAGTTCAAAGGCATCCAACCTATCCACCCCTCTACCCCCTTCTCAAACAAACAATCAAACGAACAAACACACACAGCAAGCCAAAAACCAAAACAAAAACCACCTCACTTGAACCTGTCTGCTGGAACTCCACTGACAGCCTTACCTCAGTCCCCCCCTGCTCGCCCTGGCCCTCAGCACTCCCTTCAGCTCTCCCTTCCCCTCTGTTCAGGCACGACCCACAAGCCCCTCCCAGCTGCCCTGGCCCATTCCCACACTAACCCCTCTGGGCTCCTTTCCTGACATCCTTCCGCTCCCATGTGCTAAGGGGTCCTCATCCTCCACCCTCTTCCCCCCTCACACCAACCAACCAAAAACCAAACACCAACAACAAAAACCACCACCACCGCAGCAGCCACCAAAACCTACCTTGAAACTATCCCCTAGAATGCCCCTCACAACCTCACCGCAGGGCCCCAGGCTCTCCGTGTCCCTCTCCATTCCCTCCGGCCTCCCTTCCCCTGCACCCACGCAACCCCCACGCTCGCTCGGGGGCCAAGGGGTGCCCGCCCGCCTCCATGCTCCCCGCACTCGCACAGGCCCAACCCTTCCTAGGACCTCTCCTCCACTTTTCCAGGGGATCCCATCCACCCTCTTCCTGCCTCTCAAAACGAACCCTAACTTCAACCTTTCAGCTGGGGCTCCGCTGCCATCCTCACCTCCCTCCCCCACGCTCGCGGTGGCCCTCCAAAGTCCCTGCGCGCTCCCTTCCCCTGCACGCACCCAACCCCCACGCCTGCGCTGCCCTGAAGCCGCTCCCGCCCCCCTCGGCCCTCCCCAAACACGCACCTTTCCCCCAAACACTTCCTGGGACCTTCCATCCCCTTTTCCCAAGCATCCTAGGCACCCTCTTCCCTTCTCACCAAGATAAACACCAACCTGCCTTGGACCTGCCCGCTGCAGCCCTGCTCACACCCTCAGCTCCTCCACCCATGCTCGCTGGCCGCGGTGTCCCTCAGCAGTCGCTCCCGGGGCTCCCTTCCCCGGCACGCACGCAACCCCCACGCACGCCACGGCACGCACGCAACCCCCACGCAGGCGCTCTGCACAACCGGGTCCCCGCCCCCCTCGCCCCTCTCTGCCCCCACCCACACCCCCCCCCCTTCCTGGAAACTTTCCCCATCAGTTCAAAGGCATCCAACCTATCCACCCTTCTATACCCCCTTCTCAAACAAACAATCAAACGAACAAACACACACAGCAAGCCAAAAACCAAAACAAAAACCACCTCACTTGAACCTGTCTGCTGGAACTCCACTGACAGCCTTACCTCAGTCCCCCCCTGCTCGCCCTGGCCCTCAGCACTCCCTTCAGCTCTCCCTTCCCCTCTGTTCAGGCACGACCCACAAGCCCCTCCCAGCTGCCCTGGCCCATTCCCACACTAACCCCTCTGGGCTCCTTTCCTGACATCCTTCCGCTCCCATGTGCTAAGGGGTCCTCATCCTCCACCCTCTTCCCCCCTCACACCAACCAACCAAAAACCAAACACCAACAACAAAAACCACCACCACCGCAGCAGCCACCAAAACCTACCTTGAACCTATCCCCTAGAATGCCCCTCACAACCTCACCGCAGGGCCCCAGGCTCTCCGTGTCCCTCTCCATTCCCTCCGGCCTCCCTTCCCCTGCACCCACGCAACCCCCACGCTCGCTCGGGGGCCAAGGGGTGCCCGCCCGCCTCCATGCTCCCCGCACTCGCACAGGCCCAACCCTTCCTAGGACCTCTCCTCCACTTTTCCAAGGGATCCCATCCACCCTCTTCCTGCCTCTCAAAACGAACCCTAACTTCAACCTTTCAGCTGGGGCTCCGCTGCCATCCTCACCTCCCTCCCCCACGCTCGCGGTGGCCCTCCAAAGTCCCTGCGCGCTCCCTTCCCCTGCACGCACCCAACCCCCACGCCTGCGCTGCCCTGAAGCCGCTCCCGCCCCCCTCGGCCCTCCCCAAACACGCACCTTTCCCCCAAACACTTCCTGGGACCTTCCATCCCCTTTTCCCAAGCATCCTAGGCACCCTCTTCCCTTCTCACCAAGATAAACACCAACCTGCCTTGGACCTGCCCGCTGCAGCCCTGCTCACACCCTCAGCTCCTCCACCCATGCTCGCTGGCCGCGGTGTCCCTCAGCAGTCGCTCCCGGGGCTCCCTTCCCCGGCACGCACGCAACCCCCACGCACGCCACGGCACGCACGCAACCCCCACGCAGGCGCTCTGCACAACCGGGTCCCCGCCCCCCTCGCCCCTCTCTGCCCCCACCCACACCCCCCCCCCTTCCTGGAAACTTTCCCCATCAGTTCAAAGGCATCCAACCTATCCACCCCTCTACCCCCTTCTCAAACAAACAATCAAACAAACAAACACACACAGCAAGCCAAAACCAAAACAAAAACCACCTCACTTGAACCTGTCTGCTGGAACTCCACTGACAGCCTTACCTCAGTCCCCCCCTGCTCGCCCTGGCCCTCAGCACTCCCTTCAGCTCTCCCTTCCCCTCTGTTCAGGCACGACCCACAAGCCCCTCCCAGCTGCCCTGGCCCATTCCCACACTAACCCCTCTGGGCTCCTTTCCTGACATCCTTCCGCTCCCATGTGCTAAGGGGTCCTCATCCTCCACCCTCTTCCCCCCTCACACCAACCAACCAAAAACCAAACACCAACAACAAAAACCACCACCACCGCAGCAGCCACCAAAACCTACCTTGAACCTATCCCCTAGAATGCCCCTCACAACCTCACCGCAGGGCCCCAGGCTCTCCGTGTCCCTCTCCATTCCCTCCGGCCTCCCTTCCCCTGCACCCACGCAACCCCCACGCTCGCTCGGGGGCCAAGGGGTGCCCGCCCGCCTCCATGCTCCCCGCACTCGCACAGGCCCAACCCTTCCTAGGACCTCTCCTCCACTTTTCCAGGGGATCCCATCCACCCTCTTCCTGCCTCTCAAAACGAACCCTAACTTCAACCTTTCAGCTGGGGCTCCGCTGCCATCCTCACCTCCCTCCCCCACGCTCGCGGTGGCCCTCCAAAGTCCCTGCGCGCTCCCTTCCCCTGCACGCACCCAACCCCCACGCCTGCGCTGCCCTGAAGCCGCTCCCGCCCCCCTCGGCCCTCCCCAAACACGCACCTTTCCCCCAAACACTTCCTGGGACCTTCCATCCCCTTTTCCCAAGCATCCTAGGCACCCTCTTCCCTTCTCACCAAGATAAACACCAACCTGCCTTGGACCTGCCCGCTGCAGCCCTGCTCACACCCTCAGCTCCTCCACCCATGCTCGCTGGCCGCGGTGTCCCTCAGCAGTCGCTCCCGGGGCTCCCTTCCCCGGCACGCACGCAACCCCCACGCACGCCACGGCACGCACGCAACCCCCACGCAGGCGCTCTGCACAACCGGGTCCCCGCCCCCCTCGCCCCTCTCTGCCCCCACCCACACCCCCCCCCTTCCTGGAAACTTTCCCCATCAGTTCAAAGGCATCCAACCTATCCACCCTTCTATACCCCCTTCTCAAACAAACAATCAAACGAACAAACACACACAGCAAGCCAAAAACCAAAACAAAAACCACCTCACTTGAACCTGTCTGCTGGAACTCCACTGACAGCCTTACCTCAGTCCCCCCCTGCTCGCCCTGGCCCTCAGCACTCCCTTCAGCTCTCCCTTCCCCTCTGTTCAGGCACGACCCACAAGCCCCTCCCAGCTGCCCTGGCCCATTCCCACACTAACCCCTCTGGGCTCCTTTCCTGACATCCTTCCGCTCCCATGTGCTAAGGGGTCCTCATCCTCCACCCTCTTCCCCCCTCACACCAACCAACCAAAAACCAAACACCAACAACAACAACCACCACCACCGCAGCAGCCACCAAAACCTACCTTGAACCTATCCCCTAGAATGCCCCTCACAACCTCACCGCAGGGCCCCAGGCTCTCCGTGTCCCTCTCCATTCCCTCCGGCCTCCCTTCCCCTGCACCCACGCAACCCCCACGCTCGCTCGGGGGCCAAGGGGTGCCCGCCCGCCTCCATGCTCCCCGCACTCGCACAGGCCCAACCCTTCCTAGGACCTCTCCTCCACTTTTCCAAGGGATCCCATCCACCCTCTTCCTGCCTCTCAAAACGAACCCTAACTTCAACCTTTCAGCTGGGGCTCCGCTGCCATCCTCACCTCCCTCCCCCACGCTCGCGGTGGCCCTCCAAAGTCCCTGCGCGCTCCCTTCCCCTGCACGCACCCAACCCCCACGCCTGCGCTGCCCTGAAGCCGCTCCCGCCCCCCTCGGCCCTCCCCAAACACGCACCTTTCCCCCAAACACTTCCTGGGACCTTCCATCCCCTTTTCCCAAGCATCCTAGGCACCCTCTTCCCTTCTCACCAAGATAAACACCAACCTGCCTTGGACCTGCCCGCTGCAGCCCTGCTCACACCCTCAGCTCCTCCACCCATGCTCGCTGGCCGCGGTGTCCCTCAGCAGTCGCTCCCGGGGCTCCCTTCCCCGGCACGCACGCAACCCCCACGCACGCCACGGCACGCACGCAACCCCCACGCAGGCGCTCTGCACAACCGGGTCCCCGCCCCCCTCGCCCCTCTCTGCCCCCACCCACACCCCCCCCCTTCCTGGAAACTTTCCCCATCAGTTCAAAGGCATCCAACCTATCCACCCCTCTACCCCCTTCTCAAACAAACAATCAAACGAACAAACACACACAGCAAGCCAAAAACCAAAACAAAAACCACCTCACTTGAACCTGTCTGCTGGAACTCCACTGACAGCCTTACCTCAGTCCCCCCCTGCTCGCCCTGGCCCTCAGCACTCCCTTCAGCTCTCCCTTCCCCTCTGTTCAGGCACGACCCACAAGCCCCTCCCAGCTGCCCTGGCCCATTCCCACACTAACCCCTCTGGGCTCCTTTCCTGACATCCTTCCGCTCCCATTTGCTAAGGGGTCCTCATCCTCCACCCTCTTCCCCCCTCACACCAACCAACCAAAAACCAAAAACCACCACCACCCACCACCACCACCGCAGCAGCCACCAAAACCTACCTTGAACCTATCCCCTAGAATGCCCCTCACAACCTCACCGCAGGGCCCCAGGCTCTCCGTGTCCCTCTCCATTCCCTCCGGCCTCCCTTCCCCTGCACCCACGCAACCCCCACGCTCGCTCGGGGGCCAAGGGGTGCCCGCCCGCCTCCATGCTCCCCGCACTCGCACAGGCCCAACCCTTCCTAGGACCTCTCCTCCACTTTTCCAAGGGATCCCATCCACCCTCTTCCTGCCTCTCAAAACGAACCCTAACTTCAACCTTTCAGCTGGGGCTCCGCTGCCATCCTCACCTCCCTCCCCCACGCTCGCGGTGGCCCTCCAAAGTCCCTGCGCGCTCCCTTCCCCTGCACGCACCCAACCCCCACGCCTGCGCTGCCCTGAAGCCGCTCCCGCCCCCCTCGGCCCTCCCCAAACACGCACCTTTCCCCCAAACACTTCCTGGGACCTTCCATCCCCTTTTCCCAAGCATCCTAGGCACCCTCTTCCCTTCTCACCAAGATAAACACCAACCTGCCTTGGACCTGCCCGCTGCAGCCCTGCTCACACCCTCAGCTCCTCCACCCATGCTCGCTGGCCGCGGTGTCCCTCAGCAGTCGCTCCCGGGGCTCCCTTCCCCGGCACGCACGCAACCCCCACGCACGCCACGGCACGCACGCAACCCCCACGCAGGCGCTCTGCACAACCGGGTCCCCGCCCCCCTCGCCCCTCTCTGCCCCCACCCACACCCCCCCCCCTTCCTGGAAACTTTCCCCATCAGTTCAAAGGCATCCAACCTATCCACCCCTCTACCCCCTTCTCAAACAAACAATCAAA
The DNA here is from genome assembly GCF_054392235.1 of Sus scrofa. Lineage (NCBI taxonomy): Eukaryota > Metazoa > Chordata > Mammalia > Artiodactyla > Suidae > Sus > Sus scrofa. The sequence continues at coordinate 21,786,230 of NC_139385.1, forward strand.
CAAACAAACACACACAGCAAGCCAAAACCAAAACAAAAACCACCTCACTTGAACCTGTCTGCTGGAACTCCACTGACAGCCTTACCTCAGTCCCCCCCTGCTCGCCCTGGCCCTCAGCACTCCCTTCAGCTCTCCCTTCCCCTCTGTTCAGGCACGACCCACAAGCCCCTCCCAGCTGCCCTGGCCCATTCCCACACTAACCCCTCTGGGCTCCTTTCCTGACATCCTTCCGCTCCCATTTGCTAAGGGGTCCTCATCCTCCACCCTCTTCCCCCCTCACACCAACCAACCAAAAACCAAAAACCACCACCACCCACCACCACCACCGCAGCAGCCACCAAAACCTACCTTGAACCTATCCCCTAGAATGCCCCTCACAACCTCACCGCAGGGCCCCAGGCTCTCCGTGTCCCTCTCCATTCCCTCCGGCCTCCCTTCCCCTGCACCCACGCAACCCCCACGCTCGCTCGGGGGCCAAGGGGTGCCCGCCCGCCTCCATGCTCCCCGCACTCGCACAGGCCCAACCCTTCCTAGGACCTCTCCTCCACTTTTCCAAGGGATCCCATCCACCCTCTTCCTGCCTCTCAAAACGAACCCTAACTTCAACCTTTCAGCTGGGGCTCCGCTGCCATCCTCACCTCCCTCCCCCACGCTCGCGGTGGCCCTCCAAAGTCCCTGCGCGCTCCCTTCCCCTGCACGCACCCAACCCCCACGCCTGCGCTGCCCTGAAGCCGCTCCCGCCCCCCTCGGCCCTCCCCAAACACGCACCTTTCCCCCAAACACTTCCTGGGACCTTCCATCCCCTTTTCCCAAGCATCCTAGGCACCCTCTTCCCTTCTCACCAAGATAAACACCAACCTGCCTTGGACCTGCCCGCTGCAGCCCTGCTCACACCCTCAGCTCCTCCACCCATGCTCGCTGGCCGCGGTGTCCCTCAGCAGTCGCTCCCGGGGCTCCCTTCCCCGGCACGCACGCAACCCCCACGCACGCCACGGCACGCACGCAACCCCCACGCAGGCGCTCTGCACAACCGGGTCCCCGCCCCCCTCGCCCCTCTCTGCCCCCACCCACACCCCCCCCCTTCCTGGAAACTTTCCCCATCAGTTCAAAGGCATCCAACCTATCCACCCCTCTACCCCCTTCTCAAACAAACAATCAAACGAACAAACACACACAGCAAGCCAAAAACCAAAACAAAAACCACCTCACTTGAACCTGTCTGCTGGAACTCCACTGACAGCCTTACCTCAGTCCCCCCCTGCTCGCCCTGGCCCTCAGCACTCCCTTCAGCTCTCCCTTCCCCTCTGTTCAGGCACGACCCACAAGCCCCTCCCAGCTGCCCTGGCCCATTCCCACACTAACCCCTCTGGGCTCCTTTCCTGACATCCTTCCGCTCCCATGTGCTAAGGGGTCCTCATCCTCCACCCTCTTCCCCCCTCACACCAACCAACCAAAAACCAAACACCAACAACAAAAACCACCACCACCGCAGCAGCCACCAAAACCTACCTTGAACCTATCCCCTAGAATGCCCCTCACAACCTCACCGCAGGGCCCCAGGCTCTCCGTGTCCCTCTCCATTCCCTCCGGCCTCCCTTCCCCTGCACCCACGCAACCCCCACGCTCGCTCGGGGGCCAAGGGGTGCCCGCCCGCCTCCATGCTCCCCGCACTCGCACAGGCCCAACCCTTCCTAGGACCTCTCCTCCACTTTTCCAGGGGATCCCATCCACCCTCTTCCTGCCTCTCAAAACGAACCCTAACTTCAACCTTTCAGCTGGGGCTCCGCTGCCATCCTCACCTCCCTCCCCCACGCTCGCGGTGGCCCTCCAAAGTCCCTGCGCGCTCCCTTCCCCTGCACGCACCCAACCCCCACGCCTGCGCTGCCCTGAAGCCGCTCCCGCCCCCCTCGGCCCTCCCCAAACACGCACCTTTCCCCCAAACACTTCCTGGGACCTTCCATCCCCTTTTCCCAAGCATCCTAGGCACCCTCTTCCCTTCTCACCAAGATAAACACCAACCTGCCTTGGACCTGCCCGCTGCAGCCCTGCTCACACCCTCAGCTCCTCCACCCATGCTCGCTGGCCGCGGTGTCCCTCAGCAGTCGCTCCCGGGGCTCCCTTCCCCGGCACGCACGCAACCCCCACGCACGCCACGGCACGCACGCAACCCCCACGCAGGCGCTCTGCACAACCGGGTCCCCGCCCCCCTCGCCCCTCTCTGCCCCCACCCACACCCCCCCCCCTTCCTGGAAACTTTCCCCATCAGTTCAAAGGCATCCAACCTATCCACCCCTCTACCCCCTTCTCAAACAAACAATCAAACGAACAAACACACACAGCAAGCCAAAAACCAAAACAAAAACCACCTCACTTGAACCTGTCTGCTGGAACTCCACTGACAGCCTTACCTCAGTCCCCCCCTGCTCGCCCTGGCCCTCAGCACTCCCTTCAGCTCTCCCTTCCCCTCTGTTCAGGCACGACCCACAAGCCCCTCCCAGCTGCCCTGGCCCATTCCCACACTAACCCCTCTGGGCTCCTTTCCTGACATCCTTCCGCTCCCATGTGCTAAGGGGTCCTCATCCTCCACCCTCTTCCCCCCTCACACCAACCAACCAAAAACCAAACACCAACAACAAAAACCACCACCACCGCAGCAGCCACCAAAACCTACCTTGAAACTATCCCCTAGAATGCCCCTCACAACCTCACCGCAGGGCCCCAGGCTCTCCGTGTCCCTCTCCATTCCCTCCGGCCTCCCTTCCCCTGCACCCACGCAACCCCCACGCTCGCTCGGGGGCCAAGGGGTGCCCGCCCGCCTCCATGCTCCCCGCACTCGCACAGGCCCAACCCTTCCTAGGACCTCTCCTCCACTTTTCCAAGGGATCCCATCCACCCTCTTCCTGCCTCTCAAAACGAACCCTAACTTCAACCTTTCAGCTGGGGCTCCGCTGCCATCCTCACCTCCCTCCCCCACGCTCGCGGTGGCCCTCCAAAGTCCCTGCGCGCTCCCTTCCCCTGCACGCACCCAACCCCCACGCCTGCGCTGCCCTGAAGCCGCTCCCGCCCCCCTCGGCCCTCCCCAAACACGCACCTTTCCCCCAAACACTTCCTGGGACCTTCCATCCCCTTTTCCCAAGCATCCTAGGCACCCTCTTCCCTTCTCACCAAGATAAACACCAACCTGCCTTGGACCTGCCCGCTGCAGCCCTGCTCACACCCTCAGCTCCTCCACCCATGCTCGCTGGCCGCGGTGTCCCTCAGCAGTAGCTCCCGGGGCTCCCTTCCCCGGCACGCACGCAACCCCCACGCACGCCACGGCACGCACGCAACCCCCACGCAGGCGCTCTGCACAACCGGGTCCCCGCCCCCCTCGCCCCTCTCTGCCCCCACCCACACCCCCCCCCTTCCTGGAAACTTTCCCCATCAGTTCAAAGGCATCCAACCTATCCACCCCTCTACCCCCTTCTCAAACAAACAATCAAACGAACAAACACACACAGCAAGCCAAAAACCAAAACAAAAACCACCTCACTTGAACCTGTCTGCTGGAACTCCACTGACAGCCTTACCTCAGTCCCCCCCTGCTCGCCCTGGCCCTCAGCACTCCCTTCAGCTCTCCCTTCCCCTCTGTTCAGGCACGACCCACAAGCCCCTCCCAGCTGCCCTGGCCCATTCCCACACTAACCCCTCTGGGCTCCTTTCCTGACATCCTTCCGCTCCCATGTGCTAAGGGGTCCTCATCCTCCACCCTCTTCCCCCCTCACACCAACCAACCAAAAACCAAACACCAACAACAAAAACCACCACCACCGCAGCAGCCACCAAAACCTACCTTGAACCTATCCCCTAGAATGCCCCTCACAACCTCACCGCAGGGCCCCAGGCTCTCCGTGTCCCTCTCCATTCCCTCCGGCCTCCCTTCCCCTGCACCCACGCAACCCCCACGCTCGCTCGGGGGCCAAGGGGTGCCCGCCCGCCTCCATGCTCCCCGCACTCGCACAGGCCCAACCCTTCCTAGGACCTCTCCTCCACTTTTCCAGGGGATCCCATCCACCCTCTTCCTGCCTCTCAAAACGAACCCTAACTTCAACCTTTCAGCTGGGGCTCCGCTGCCATCCTCACCTCCCTCCCCCACGCTCGCGGTGGCCCTCCAAAGTCCCTGCGCGCTCCCTTCCCCTGCACGCACCCAACCCCCACGCCTGCGCTGCCCTGAAGCCGCTCCCGCCCCCCTCGGCCCTCCCCAAACACGCACCTTTCCCCCAAACACTTCCTGGGACCTTCCATCCCCTTTTCCCAAGCATCCTAGGCACCCTCTTCCCTTCTCACCAAGATAAACACCAACCTGCCTTGGACCTGCCCGCTGCAGCCCTGCTCACACCCTCAGCTCCTCCACCCATGCTCGCTGGCCGCGGTGTCCCTCAGCAGTCGCTCCCGGGGCTCCCTTCCCCGGCACGCACGCAACCCCCACGCACGCCACGGCACGCACGCAACCCCCACGCAGGCGCTCTGCACAACCGGGTCCCCGCCCCCCTCGCCCCTCTCTGCCCCCACCCACACCCCCCCCCTTCCTGGAAACTTTCCCCATCAGTTCAAAGGCATCCAACCTATCCACCCTTCTATACCCCCTTCTCAAACAAACAATCAAACGAACAAACACACACAGCAAGCCAAAAACCAAAACAAAAACCACCTCACTTGAACCTGTCTGCTGGAACTCCACTGACAGCCTTACCTCAGTCCCCCCCTGCTCGCCCTGGCCCTCAGCACTCCCTTCAGCTCTCCCTTCCCCTCTGTTCAGGCACGACCCACAAGCCCCTCCCAGCTGCCCTGGCCCATTCCCACACTAACCCCTCTGGGCTCCTTTCCTGACATCCTTCCGCTCCCATGTGCTAAGGGGTCCTCATCCTCCACCCTCTTCCCCCCTCACACCAACCAACCAAAAACCAAACACCAACAACAAAAACCACCACCACCGCAGCAGCCACCAAAACCTACCTTGAACCTATCCCCTAGAATGCCCCTCACAACCTCACCGCAGGGCCCCAGGCTCTCCGTGTCCCTCTCCATTCCCTCCGGCCTCCCTTCCCCTGCACCCACGCAACCCCCACGCTCGCTCGGGGGCCAAGGGGTGCCCGCCCGCCTCCATGCTCCCCGCACTCGCACAGGCCCAACCCTTCCTAGGACCTCTCCTCCACTTTTCCAAGGGATCCCATCCACCCTCTTCCTGCCTCTCAAAACGAACCCTAACTTCAACCTTTCAGCTGGGGCTCCGCTGCCATCCTCACCTCCCTCCCCCACGCTCGCGGTGGCCCTCCAAAGTCCCTGCGCGCTCCCTTCCCCTGCACGCACCCAACCCCCACGCCTGCGCTGCCCTGAAGCCGCTCCCGCCCCCCTCGGCCCTCCCCAAACACGCACCTTTCCCCCAAACACTTCCTGGGACCTTCCATCCCCTTTTCCCAAGCATCCTAGGCACCCTCTTCCCTTCTCACCAAGATAAACACCAACCTGCCTTGGACCTGCCCGCTGCAGCCCTGCTCACACCCTCAGCTCCTCCACCCATGCTCGCTGGCCGCGGTGTCCCTCAGCAGTCGCTCCCGGGGCTCCCTTCCCCGGCACGCACGCAACCCCCACGCACGCCACGGCACGCACGCAACCCCCACGCAGGCGCTCTGCACAACCGGGTCCCCGCCCCCCTCGCCCCTCTCTGCCCCCACCCACACCCCCCCCCTTCCTGGAAACTTTCCCCATCAGTTCAAAGGCATCCAACCTATCCACCCCTCTACCCCCTTCTCAAACAAACAATCAAACGAACAAACACACACAGCAAGCCAAAAACCAAAACAAAAACCACCTCACTTGAACCTGTCTGCTGGAACTCCACTGACAGCCTTACCTCAGTCCCCCCCTGCTCGCCCTGGCCCTCAGCACTCCCTTCAGCTCTCCCTTCCCCTCTGTTCAGGCACGACCCACAAGCCCCTCCCAGCTGCCCTGGCCCATTCCCACACTAACCCCTCTGGGCTCCTTTCCTGACATCCTTCCGCTCCCATGTGCTAAGGGGTCCTCATCCTCCACCCTCTTCCCCCCTCACACCAACCAACCAAAAACCAAACACCAACAACAAAAACCACCACCACCGCAGCAGCCACCAAAACCTACCTTGAACCTATCCCCTAGAATGCCCCTCACAACCTCACCGCAGGGCCCCAGGCTCTCCGTGTCCCTCTCCATTCCCTCCGGCCTCCCTTCCCCTGCACCCACGCAACCCCCACGCTCGCTCGGGGGCCAAGGGGTGCCCGCCCGCCTCCATGCTCCCCGCACTCGCACAGGCCCAACCCTTCCTAGGACCTCTCCTCCACTTTTCCAGGGGATCCCATCCACCCTCTTCCTGCCTCTCAAAACGAACCCTAACTTCAACCTTTCAGCTGGGGCTCCGCTGCCATCCTCACCTCCCTCCCCCACGCTCGCGGTGGCCCTCCAAAGTCCCTGCGCGCTCCCTTCCCCTGCACGCACCCAACCCCCACGCCTGCGCTGCCCTGAAGCCGCTCCCGCCCCCCTCGGCCCTCCCCAAACACGCACCTTTCCCCCAAACACTTCCTGGGACCTTCCATCCCCTTTTCCCAAGCATCCTAGGCACCCTCTTCCCTTCTCACCAAGATAAACACCAACCTGCCTTGGACCTGCCCGCTGCAGCCCTGCTCACACCCTCAGCTCCTCCACCCATGCTCGCTGGCCGCGGTGTCCCTCAGCAGTCGCTCCCGGGGCTCCCTTCCCCGGCACGCACGCAACCCCCACGCACGCCACGGCACGCACGCAACCCCCACGCAGGCGCTCTGCACAACCGGGTCCCCGCCCCCCTCGCCCCTCTCTGCCCCCACCCACACCCCCCCCCCTTCCTGGAAACTTTCCCCATCAGTTCAAAGGCATCCAACCTATCCACCCCTCTACCCCCTTCTCAAACAAACAATCAAACGAACAAACACACACAGCAAGCCAAAAACCAAAACAAAAACCACCTCACTTGAACCTGTCTGCTGGAACTCCACTGACAGCCTTACCTCAGTCCCCCCCTGCTCGCCCTGGCCCTCAGCACTCCCTTCAGCTCTCCCTTCCCCTCTGTTCAGGCACGACCCACAAGCCCCTCCCAGCTGCCCTGGCCCATTCCCACACTAACCCCTCTGGGCTCCTTTCCTGACATCCTTCCGCTCCCATGTGCTAAGGGGTCCTCATCCTCCACCCTCTTCCCCCCTCACACCAACCAACCAAAAACCAAACACCACCACCACCCACCACCACCACCGCAGCAGCCACCAAAACCTACCTTGAACCTATCCCCTAGAATGCCCCTCACAACCTCACCGCAGGGCCCCAGGCTCTCCGTGTCCCTCTCCATTCCCTCCGGCCTCCCTTCCCCTGCACCCACGCAACCCCCACGCTCGCTCGGGGGCCAAGGGGTGCCCGCCCGCCTCCATGCTCCCCGCACTCGCACAGGCCCAACCCTTCCTAGGACCTCTCCTCCACTTTTCCAAGGGATCCCATCCACCCTCTTCCTGCCTCTCAAAACGAACCCTAACTTCAACCTTTCAGCTGGGGCTCCGCTGCCATCCTCACCTCCCTCCCCCACGCTCGCGGTGGCCCTCCAAAGTCCCTGCGCGCTCCCTTCCCCTGCACGCACCCAACCCCCACGCCTGCGCTGCCCTGAAGCCGCTCCCGCCCCCCTCGGCCCTCCCCAAACACGCACCTTTCCCCCAAACACTTCCTGGGACCTTCCATCCCCTTTTCCCAAGCATCCTAGGCACCCTCTTCCCTTCTCACCAAGATAAACACCAACCTGCCTTGGACCTGCCCGCTGCAGCCCTGCTCACACCCTCAGCTCCTCCACCCATGCTCGCTGGCCGCGGTGTCCCTCAGCAGTCGCTCCCGGGGCTCCCTTCCCCGGCACGCACGCAACCCCCACGCACGCCACGGCACGCACGCAACCCCCACGCAGGCGCTCTGCACAACCGGGTCCCCGCCCCCCTCGCCCCTCTCTGCCCCCACCCACACCCCCCCCCTTCCTGGAAACTTTCCCCATCAGTTCAAAGGCATCCAACCTATCCACCCCTCTACCCCCTTCTCAAACAAACAATCAAACGAACAAACACACACAGCAAGCCAAAAACCAAAACAAAAAACCACCTCACTTGAACCTGTCTGCTGGAACTCCACTGACAGCCTTACCTCAGTCCCCCCCTGCTCGCCCTGGCCCTCAGCACTCCCTTCAGCTCTCCCTTCCCCTCTGTTCAGGCACGACCCACAAGCCCCTCCCAGCTGCCCTGGCCCATTCCCACACTAACCCCTCTGGGCTCCTTTCCTGACATCCTTCCGCTCCCATGTGCTAAGGGGTCCTCATCCTCCACCCTCTTCCCCCCTCACACCAACCAACCAAAAACCAAACACCAACAACAAAAACCACCACCACCGCAGCAGCCACCAAAACCTACCTTGAACCTATCCCCTAGAATGCCCCTCACAACCTCACCGCAGGGCCCCAGGCTCTCCGTGTCCCTCTCCATTCCCTCCGGCCTCCCTTCCCCTGCACCCACGCAACCCCCACGCTCGCTCGGGGGCCAAGGGGTGCCCGCCCGCCTCCATGCTCCCCGCACTCGCACAGGCCCAACCCTTCCTAGGACCTCTCCTCCACTTTTCCAGGGGATCCCATCCACCCTCTTCCTGCCTCTCAAAACGAACCCTAACTTCAACCTTTCAGCTGGGGCTCCGCTGCCATCCTCACCTCCCTCCCCCACGCTCGCGGTGGCCCTCCAAAGTCCCTGCGCGCTCCCTTCCCCTGCACGCACCCAACCCCCACGCCTGCGCTGCCCTGAAGCCGCTCCCGCCCCCCTCGGCCCTCCCCAAACACGCACCTTTCCCCCAAACACTTCCTGGGACCTTCCATCCCCTTTTCCCAAGCATCCTAGGCACCCTCTTCCCTTCTCACCAAGATAAACACCAACCTGCCTTGGACCTGCCCGCTGCAGCCCTGCTCACACCCTCAGCTCCTCCACCCATGCTCGCTGGCCGCGGTGTCCCTCAGCAGTCGCTCCCGGGGCTCCCTTCCCCGGCACGCACGCAACCCCCACGCACGCCACGGCACGCACGCAACCCCCACGCAGGCGCTCTGCACAACCGGGTCCCCGCCCCCCTCGCCCCTCTCTGCCCCCACCCACACCCCCCCCCTTCCTGGAAACTTTCCCCATCAGTTCAAAGGCATCCAACCTATCCACCCCTCTACCCCCTTCTCAAACAAACAATCAAACGAACAAACACACACAGCAAGCCAAAAACCAAAACAAAAACCACCTCACTTGAACCTGTCTGCTGGAACTCCACTGACAGCCTTACCTCAGTCCCCCCCTGCTCGCCCTGGCCCTCAGCACTCCCTTCAGCTCTCCCTTCCCCTCTGTTCAGGCACGACCCACAAGCCCCTCCCAGCTGCCCTGGCCCATTCCCACACTAACCCCTCTGGGCTCCTTTCCTGACATCCTTCCGCTCCCATGTGCTAAGGGGTCCTCATCCTCCACCCTCTTCCCCCCTCACACCAACCAACCAAAAACCAAACACCAACAACAAAAACCACCACCACCGCAGCAGCCACCAAAACCTACCTTGAACCTATCCCCTAGAATGCCCCTCACAACCTCACCGCAGGGCCCCAGGCTCTCCGTGTCCCTCTCCATTCCCTCCGGCCTCCCTTCCCCTGCACCCACGCAACCCCCACGCTCGCTCGGGGGCCAAGGGGTGCCCGCCCGCCTCCATGCTCCCCGCACTCGCACAGGCCCAACCCTTCCTAGGACCTCTCCTCCACTTTTCCAGGGGATCCCATCCACCCTCTTCCTGCCTCTCAAAACGAACCCTAACTTCAACCTTTCAGCTGGGGCTCCGCTGCCATCCTCACCTCCCTCCCCCACGCTCGCGGTGGCCCTCCAAAGTCCCTGCGCGCTCCCTTCCCCTGCACGCACCCAACCCCCACGCCTGCGCTGCCCTGAAGCCGCTCCCGCCCCCCTCGGCCCTCCCCAAACACGCACCTTTCCCCCAAACACTTCCTGGGACCTTCCATCCCCTTTTCCCAAGCATCCTAGGCACCCTCTTCCCTTCTCACCAAGATAAACACCAACCTGCCTTGGACCTGCCCGCTGCAGCCCTGCTCACACCCTCAGCTCCTCCACCCATGCTCGCTGGCCGCGGTGTCACTCAGCAGTCGCTCCCGGGGCTCCCTTCCCCGGCACGCACGCAACCCCCACGCACGCCACGGCACGCACGCAACCCCCACGCAGGCGCTCTGCACAACCGGGTCCCCGCCCCCCTCTCCCCTCTCTGCCCCCACCCACACCCCCCCCCCTTCCTGGAAACTTTCCCCATCAGTTCAAAGGCATCCAACCTATCCACCCCTCTACCCCCTTCTCAAACAAACAATCAAACGAACAAACACACACAGCAAGCCAAAAACCAAAACAAAAACCACCTCACTTGAACCTGTCTGCTGGAACTCCACTGACAGCCTTACCTCAGTCCCCCCCTGCTCGCCCTGGCCCTCAGCACTCCCTTCAGCTCTCCCTTCCCCTCTGTTCAGGCACGACCCACAAGCCCCTCCCAGCTGCCCTGGCCCATTCCCACACTAACCCCTCTGGGCTCCTTTCCTGACATCCTTCCGCTCCCATGTGCTAAGGGGTCCTCATCCTCCACCCTCTTCCCCCCTCACACCAACCAACCAAAAACCAAACACCACCAACAAAAACCACCACCACCGCAGCAGCCACCAAAACCTACCTTGAACCTATCCCCTAGAATGCCCCTCACAACCTCACCGCAGGGCCCCAGGCTCTCCGTGTCCCTCTCCATTCCCTCCGGCCTCCCTTCCCCTGCACCCACGCAACCCCCACGCTCGCTCGGGGGCCAAGGGGTGCCCGCCCGCCTCCATGCTCCCCGCACTCGCACAGGCCCAACCCTTCCTAGGACCTCTCCTCCACTTTTCCAGGGGATCCCATCCACCCTCTTCCTGCCTCTCAAAACGAACCCTAACTTCAACCTTTCAGCTGGGGCTCCGCTGCCATCCTCACCTCCCTCCCCCACGCTCGCGGTGGCCCTCCAAAGTCCCTGCGCGCTCCCTTCCCCTGCACGCACCCAACCCCCACGCCTGCGCTGCCCTGAAGCCGCTCCCGCCCCCCTCGGCCCTCCCCAAACACGCACCTTTCCCCCAAACACTTCCTGGGACCTTCCATCCCCTTTTCCCAAGCATCCTAGGCACCCTCTTCCCTTCTCACCAAGATAAACACCAACCTGCCTTGGACCTGCCCGCTGCAGCCCTGCTCACACCCTCAGCTCCTCCACCCATGCTCGCTGGCCGCGGTGTCCCTCAGCAGTCGCTCCCGGGGCTCCCTTCCCCGGCACGCACGCAACCCCCACGCACGCCACGGCACGCACGCAACCCCCACGCAGGCGCTCTGCACAACCGGGTCCCCGCCCCCCTCGCCCCTCTCTGCCCCCACCCACACCCCCCCCCTTCCTGGAAACTTTCCCCATCAGTTCAAAGGCATCCAACCTATCCACCCTTCTATACCCCCTTCTCAAACAAACAATCAAACGAACAAACACACACAGCAAGCCAAAAACCAAAACAAAAACCACCTCACTTGAACCTGTCTGCTGGAACTCCACTGACAGCCTTACCTCAGTCCCCCCCTGCTCGCCCTGGCCCTCAGCACTCCCTTCAGCTCTCCCTTCCCCTCTGTTCAGGCACGACCCACAAGCCCCTCCCAGCTGCCCTGGCCCATTCCCACACTAACCCCTCTGGGCTCCTTTCCTGACATCCTTCCGCTCCCATGTGCTAAGGGGTCCTCATCCTCCACCCTCTTCCCCCCTCACACCAACCAACCAAAAACCAAACACCAACAACAAAAACCACCACCACCGCAGCAGCCACCAAAACCTACCTTGAACCTATCCCCTAGAATGCCCCTCACAACCTCACCGCAGGGCCCCAGGCTCTCCGTGTCCCTCTCCATTCCCTCCGGCCTCCCTTCCCCTGCACCCACGCAACCCCCACGCTCGCTCGGGGGCCAAGGGGTGCCCGCCCGCCTCCATGCTCCCCGCACTCGCACAGGCCCAACCCTTCCTAGGACCTCTCCTCCACTTTTCCAGGGGATCCCATCCACCCTCTTCCTGCCTCTCAAAACGAACCCTAACTTCAACCTTTCAGCTGGGGCTCCGCTGCCATCCTCACCTCCCTCCCCCACGCTCGCGGTGGCCCTCCAAAGTCCCTGCGCGCTCCCTTCCCCTGCACGCACCCAACCCCCACGCCTGCGCTGCCCTGAAGCCGCTCCCGCCCCCCTCGGCCCTCCCCAAACACGCACCTTTCCCCCAAACACTTCCTGGGACCTTCCATCCCCTTTTCCCAAGCATCCTAGGCACCCTCTTCCCTTCTCACCAAGATAAACACCAACCTGCCTTGGACCTGCCCGCTGCAGCCCTGCTCACACCCTCAGCTCCTCCACCCATGCTCGCTGGCCGCGGTGTCCCTCAGCAGTCGCTCCCGGGGCTCCCTTCCCCGGCACGCACGCAACCCCCACGCACGCCACGGCACGCACGCAACCCCCACGCAGGCGCTCTGCACAACCGGGTCCCCGCCCCCCTCGCCCCTCTCTGCCCCCACCCACACCCCCCCCCTTCCTGGAAACTTTCCCCATCAGTTCAAAGGCATCCAACCTATCCACCCCTCTACCCCCTTCTCAAACAAACAATCAAACGAACAAACACACACAGCAAGCCAAAAACCAAAACAAAAACCACCTCACTTGAACCTGTCTGCTGGAACTCCACTGACAGCCTTACCTCAGTCCCCCCCTGCTCGCCCTGGCCCTCAGCACTCCCTTCAGCTCTCCCTTCCCCTCTGTTCAGGCACGACCCACAAGCCCCTCCCAGCTGCCCTGGCCCATTCCCACACTAACCCCTCTGGGCTCCTTTCCTGACATCCTTCCGCTCCCATGTGCTAAGGGGTCCTCATCCTCCACCCTCTTCCCCCCTCACACCAACCAACCAAAAACCAAACACCAACAACAAAAACCACCACCACCGCAGCAGCCACCAAAACCTACCTTGAACCTATCCCCTAGAATGCCCCTCACAACCTCACCGCAGGGCCCCAGGCTCTCCGTGTCCCTCTCCATTCCCTCCGGCCTCCCTTCCCCTGCACCCACGCAACCCCCACGCTCGCTCGGGGGCCAAGGGGTGCCCGCCCGCCTCCATGCTCCCCGCACTCGCACAGGCCCAACCCTTCCTAGGACCTCTCCTCCACTTTTCCAAGGGATCCCATCCACCCTCTTCCTGCCTCTCAAAACGAACCCTAACTTCAACCTTTCAGCTGGGGCTCCGCTGCCATCCTCACCTCCCTCCCCCACGCTCGCGGTGGCCCTCCAAAGTCCCTGCGCGCTCCCTTCCCCTGCACGCACCCAACCCCCACGCCTGCGCTGCCCTGAAGCCGCTCCCGCCCCCCTCGGCCCTCCCCAAACACGCACCTTTCCCCCAAACACTTCCTGGGACCTTCCATCCCCTTTTCCCAAGCATCCTAGGCACCCTCTTCCCTTCTCACCAAGATAAACACCAACCTGCCTTGGACCTGCCCGCTGCAGCCCTGCTCACACCCTCAGCTCCTCCACCCATGCTCGCTGGCCGCGGTGTCCCTCAGCAGTCGCTCCCGGGGCTCCCTTCCCCGGCACGCACGCAACCCCCACGCACGCCACGGCACGCACGCAACCCCCACGCAGGCGCTCTGCACAACCGGGTCCCCGCCCCCCTCGCCCCTCTCTGCCCCCACCCACACCCCCCCCCTTCCTGGAAACTTTCCCCATCAGTTCAAAGGCATCCAACCTATCCACCCTTCTATACCCCCTTCTCAAACAAACAATCAAACGAACAAACACACACAGCAAGCCAAAAACCAAAACAAAAACCACCTCACTTGAACCTGTCTGCTGGAACTCCACTGACAGCCTTACCTCAGTCCCCCCCTGCTCGCCCTGGCCCTCAGCACTCCCTTCAGCTCTCCCTTCCCCTCTGTTCAGGCACGACCCACAAGCCCCTCCCAGCTGCCCTGGCCCATTCCCACACTAACCCCTCTGGGCTCCTTTCCTGACATCCTTCCGCTCCCATGTGCTAAGGGGTCCTCATCCTCCACCCTCTTCCCCCCTCACACCAACCAACCAAAAACCAAACACCAACAACAAAAACCACCACCACCGCAGCAGCCACCAAAACCTACCTTGAACCTATCCCCTAGAATGCCCCTCACAACCTCACCGCAGGGCCCCAGGCTCTCCGTGTCCCTCTCCATTCCCTCCGGCCTCCCTTCCCCTGCACCCACGCAACCCCCACGCTCGCTCGGGGGCCAAGGGGTGCCCGCCCGCCTCCATGCTCCCCGCACTCGCACAGGCCCAACCCTTCCTAGGACCTCTCCTCCACTTTTCCAGGGGATCCCATCCACCCTCTTCCTGCCTCTCAAAACGAACCCTAACTTCAACCTTTCAGCTGGGGCTCCGCTGCCATCCTCACCTCCCTCCCCCACGCTCGCGGTGGCCCTCCAAAGTCCCTGCGCGCTCCCTTCCCCTGCACGCACCCAACCCCCACGCCTGCGCTGCCCTGAAGCCGCTCCCGCCCCCCTCGGCCCTCCCCAAACACGCACCTTTCCCCCAAACACTTCCTGGGACCTTCCATCCCCTTTTCCCAAGCATCCTAGGCACCCTCTTCCCTTCTCACCAAGATAAACACCAACCTGCCTTGGACCTGCCCGCTGCAGCCCTGCTCACACCCTCAGCTCCTCCACCCATGCTCGCTGGCCGCGGTGTCCCTCAGCAGTCGCTCCCGGGGCTCCCTTCCCCGGCACGCACGCAACCCCCACGCACGCCACGGCACGCACGCAACCCCCACGCAGGCGCTCTGCACAACCGGGTCCCCGCCCCCCTCGCCCCTCTCTGCCCCCACCCACACCCCCCCCCCTTCCTGGAAACTTTCCCCATCAGTTCAAAGGCATCCAACCTATCCACCCCTCTACCCCCTTCTCAAACAAACAATCAAACGAACAAACACACACAGCAAGCCAAAAACCAAAACAAAAACCACCTCACTTGAACCTGTCTGCTGGAACTCCACTGACAGCCTTACCTCAGTCCCCCCCTGCTCGCCCTGGCCCTCAGCACTCCCTTCAGCTCTCCCTTCCCCTCTGTTCAGGCACGACCCACAAGCCCCTCCCAGCTGCCCTGGCCCATTCCCACACTAACCCCTCTGGGCTCCTTTCCTGACATCCTTCCGCTCCCATGTGCTAAGGGGTCCTCATCCTCCACCCTCTTCCCCCCTCACACCAACCAACCAAAAACCAAAAACCACCACCACCCACCACCACCACCGCAGCAGCCACCAAAACCTACCTTGAACCTATCCCCTAGAATGCCCCTCACAACCTCACCGCAGGGCCCCAGGCTCTCCGTGTCCCTCTCCATTCCCTCCGGCCTCCCTTCCCCTGCACCCACGCAACCCCCACGCTCGCTCGGGGGCCAAGGGGTGCCCGCCCGCCTCCATGCTCCCCGCACTCGCACAGGCCCAACCCTTCCTAGGACCTCTCCTCCACTTTTCCAAGGGATCCCATCCACCCTCTTCCTGCCTCTCAAAACGAACCCTAACTTCAACCTTTCAGCTGGGGCTCCGCTGCCATCCTCACCTCCCTCCCCCACGCTCGCGGTGGCCCTCCAAAGTCCCTGCGCGCTCCCTTCCCCTGCACGCACCCAACCCCCACGCCTGCGCTGCCCTGAAGCCGCTCCCGCCCCCCTCGGCCCTCCCCAAACACGCACCTTTCCCCCAAACACTTCCTGGGACCTTCCATCCCCTTTTCCCAAGCATCCTAGGCACCCTCTTCCCTTCTCACCAAGATAAACACCAACCTGCCTTGGACCTGCCCGCTGCAGCCCTGCTCACACCCTCAGCTCCTCCACCCATGCTCGCTCGCCGCGGTGTCCCTCAGCAGTCGCTCCCGGGGCTCCCCTCCCCGGCACGCACGCAACCCCCACGCACGCCACGGCACGCACGCAACCCCCACGCAGGCGCTCTGCACAACCGGGTTCCCGCCCCCCTCGCCCCTCTCTGCCCCCACCCACACCCCCCCCCCCTTCCTGGAAACTTTCCCCATCAGTTCAAAGGCATCCAACCTATCCACCCTTCTATACCCCCTTCTCAAACAAACAATCAAACGAACAAACACACACAGCAAGCCAAAAACCAAAACAAAAACCACCTCACTTGAACCTGTCTGCTGGAACTCCACTGACAGCCTTACCTCAGTCCCCCCCTGCTCGCCCTGGCCCTCAGCACTCCCTTCAGCTCTCCCTTCCCCTCTGTTCAGGCACGACCCACAAGCCCCTCCCAGCTGCCCTGGCCCATTCCCACACTAACCCCTCTGGGCTCCTTTCCTGACATCCTTCCGCTCCCATGTGCTAAGGGGTCCTCATCCTCCACCCTCTTCCCCCCTCACACCAACCAACCAAAAACCAAAAACCACCACCACCCACCACCACCACCGCAGCAGCCACCAAAACCTACCTTGAACCTATCCCCTAGAATGCCCCTCACAACCTCACCGCAGGGCCCCAGGCTCTCCGTGTCCCTCTCCATTCCCTCCGGCCTCCCTTCCCCTGCACCCACGCAACCCCCACGCTCGCTCGGGGGCCAAGGGGTGCCCGCCCGCCTCCATGCTCCCCGCACTCGCACAGGCCCAACCCTTCCTAGGACCTCTCCTCCACTTTTCCAAGGGATCCCATCCACCCTCTTCCTGCCTCTCAAAACGAACCCTAACTTCAACCTTTCAGCTGGGGCTCCGCTGCCATCCTCACCTCCCTCCCCCACGCTCGCGGTGGCCCTCCAAAGTCCCTGCGCGCTCCCTTCCCCTGCACGCACCCAACCCCCACGCCTGCGCTGCCCTGAAGCCGCTCCCGCCCCCCTCGGCCCTCCCCAAACACGCACCTTTCCCCCAAACACTTCCTGGGACCTTCCATCCCCTTTTCCCAAGCATCCTAGGCACCCTCTTCCCTTCTCACCAAGATAAACACCAACCTGCCTTGGACCTGCCCGCTGCAGCCCTGCTCACACCCTCAGCTCCTCCACCCATGCTCGCTGGCCGCGGTGTCCCTCAGCAGTCGCTCCCGGGGCTCCCTTCCCCGGCACGCACGCAACCCCCACGCACGCCACGGCACGCACGCAACCCCCACGCAGGCGCTCTGCACAACCGGGTCCCCGCCCCCCTCGCCCCTCTCTGCCCCCACCCACACCCCCCCCCTTCCTGGAAACTTTCCCCATCAGTTCAAAGGCATCCAACCTATCCACCCCTCTACCCCCTTCTCAAACAAACAATCAAACGAACAAACACACACAGCAAGCCAAAAACCAAAACAAAAACCACCTCACTTGAACCTGTCTGCTGGAACTCCACTGACAGCCTTACCTCAGTCCCCCCCTGCTCGCCCTGGCCCTCAGCACTCCCTTCAGCTCTCCCTTCCCCTCTGTTCAGGCACGACCCACAAGCCCCTCCCAGCTGCCCTGGCCCATTCCCACACTAACCCCTCTGGGCTCCTTTCCTGACATCCTTCCGCTCCCATGTGCTAAGGGGTCCTCATCCTCCACCCTCTTCCCCCCTCACACCAACCAACCAAAAACCAAACACCAACAACAAAAACCACCACCACCGCAGCAGCCACCAAAACCTACCTTGAACCTATCCCCTAGAATGCCCCTCACAACCTCACCGCAGGGCCCCAGGCTCTCCGTGTCCCTCTCCATTCCCTCCGGCCTCCCTTCCCCTGCACCCACGCAACCCCCACGCTCGCTCGGGGGCCAAGGGGTGCCCGCCCGCCTCCATGCTCCCCGCACTCGCACAGGCCCAACCCTTCCTAGGACCTCTCCTCCACTTTTCCAGGGGATCCCATCCACCCTCTTCCTGCCTCTCAAAACGAACCCTAACTTCAACCTTTCAGCTGGGGCTCCGCTGCCATCCTCACCTCCCTCCCCCACGCTCGCGGTGGCCCTCCAAAGTCCCTGCGCGCTCCCTTCCCCTGCACGCACCCAACCCCCACGCCTGCGCTGCCCTGAAGCCGCTCCCGCCCCCCTCGGCCCTCCCCAAACACGCACCTTTCCCCCAAACACTTCCTGGGACCTTCCATCCCCTTTTCCCAAGCATCCTAGGCACCCTCTTCCCTTCTCACCAAGATAAACACCAACCTGCCTTGGACCTGCCCGCTGCAGCCCTGCTCACACCCTCAGCTCCTCCACCCATGCTCGCTGGCCGCGGTGTCACTCAGCAGTCGCTCCCGGGGCTCCCTTCCCCGGCACGCACGCAACCCCCACGCACGCCACGGCACGCACGCAACCCCCACGCAGGCGCTCTGCACAACCGGGTCCCCGCCCCCCTCTCCCCTCTCTGCCCCCACCCACACCCCCCCCCCTTCCTGGAAACTTTCCCCATCAGTTCAAAGGCATCCAACCTATCCACCCCTCTACCCCCTTCTCAAACAAACAATCAAACGAACAAACACACACAGCAAGCCAAAAACCAAAACAAAAACCACCTCACTTGAACCTGTCTGCTGGAACTCCACTGACAGCCTTACCTCAGTCCCCCCCTGCTCGCCCTGGCCCTCAGCACTCCCTTCAGCTCTCCCTTCCCCTCTGTTCAGGCACGACCCACAAGCCCCTCCCAGCTGCCCTGGCCCATTCCCACACTAACCCCTCTGGGCTCCTTTCCTGACATCCTTCCGCTCCCATGTGCTAAGGGGTCCTCATCCTCCACCCTCTTCCCCCCTCACACCAACCAACCAAAAACCAAACACCAACAACAAAAACCACCACCACCGCAGCAGCCACCAAAACCTACCTTGAACCTATCCCCTAGAATGCCCCTCACAACCTCACCGCAGGGCCCCAGGCTCTCCGTGTCCCTCTCCATTCCCTCCGGCCTCCCTTCCCCTGCACCCACGCAACCCCCACGCTCGCTCGGGGGCCAAGGGGTGCCCGCCCGCCTCCATGCTCCCCGCACTCGCACAGGCCCAACCCTTCCTAGGACCTCTCCTCCACTTTTCCAGGGGATCCCATCCACCCTCTTCCTGCCTCTCAAAACGAACCCTAACTTCAACCTTTCAGCTGGGGCTCCGCTGCCATCCTCACCTCCCTCCCCCACGCTCGCGGTGGCCCTCCAAAGTCCCTGCGCGCTCCCTTCCCCTGCACGCACCCAACCCCCACGCCTGCGCTGCCCTGAAGCCGCTCCCGCCCCCCTCGGCCCTCCCCAAACACGCACCTTTCCCCCAAACACTTCCTGGGACCTTCCATCCCCTTTTCCCAAGCATCCTAGGCACCCTCTTCCCTTCTCACCAAGATAAACACCAACCTGCCTTGGACCTGCCCGCTGCAGCCCTGCTCACACCCTCAGCTCCTCCACCCATGCTCGCTGGCCGCGGTGTCCCTCAGCAGTCGCTCCCGGGGCTCCCTTCCCCGGCACGCACGCAACCCCCACGCACGCCACGGCACGCACGCAACCCCCACGCAGGCGCTCTGCACAACCGGGTCCCCGCCCCCCTCGCCCCTCTCTGCCCCCACCCACACCCCCCCCCCTTCCTGGAAACTTTCCCCATCAGTTCAAAGGCATCCAACCTATCCACCCTTCTATACCCCCTTCTCAAACAAACAATCAAAGGAACAAACACACACAGCAAGCCAAAAACCAAAACAAAAACCACCTCACTTGAACCTGTCTGCTGGAACTCCACTGACAGCCTTACCTCAGTCCCCCCCTGCTCGCCCTGGCCCTCAGCACTCCCTTCAGCTCTCCCTTCCCCTCTGTTCAGGCACGACCCACAAGCCCCTCCCAGCTGCCCTGGCCCATTCCCACACTAACCCCTCTGGGCTCCTTTCCTGACATCCTTCCGCTCCCATGTGCTAAGGGGTCCTCATCCTCCACCCTCTTCCCCCCTCACACCAACCAACCAAAAACCAAACACCACCAACAAAAACCACCACCACCGCAGCAGCCACCAAAACCTACCTTGAACCTATCCCCTAGAATGCCCCTCACAACCTCACCGCAGGGCCCCAGGCTCTCCGTGTCCCTCTCCATTCCCTCCGGCCTCCCTTCCCCTGCACCCACGCAACCCCCACGCTCGCTCGGGGGCCAAGGGGTGCCCGCCCGCCTCCATGCTCCCCGCACTCGCACAGGCCCAACCCTTCCTAGGACCTCTCCTCCACTTTTCCAGGGGATCCCATCCACCCTCTTCCTGCCTCTCAAAACGAACCCTAACTTCAACCTTTCAGCTGGGGCTCCGCTGCCATCCTCACCTCCCTCCCCCACGCTCGCGGTGGCCCTCCAAAGTCCCTGCGCGCTCCCTTCCCCTGCACGCACCCAACCCCCACGCCTGCGCTGCCCTGAAGCCGCTCCCGCCCCCCTCGGCCCTCCCCAAACACGCACCTTTCCCCCAAACACTTCCTGGGACCTTCCATCCCCTTTTCCCAAGCATCCTAGGCACCCTCTTCCCTTCTCACCAAGATAAACACCAACCTGCCTTGGACCTGCCCGCTGCAGCCCTGCTCACACCCTCAGCTCCTCCACCCATGCTCGCTGGCCGCGGTGTCCCTCAGCAGTCGCTCCCGGGGCTCCCTTCCCCGGCACGCACGCAACCCCCACGCACGCCACGGCACGCACGCAACCCCCACGCAGGCGCTCTGCACAACCGGGTCCCCGCCCCCCTCGCCCCTCTCTGCCCCCACCCACACCCCCCCCCCTTCCTGGAAACTTTCCCCATCAGTTCAAAGGCATCCAACCTATCCACCCTTCTATACCCCCTTCTCAAACAAACAATCAAACGAACAAACACACACAGCAAGCCAAAAACCAAAACAAAAACCACCTCACTTGAACCTGTCTGCTGGAACTCCACTGACAGCCTTACCTCAGTCCCCCCCTGCTCGCCCTGGCCCTCAGCACTCCCTTCAGCTCTCCCTTCCCCTCTGTTCAGGCACGACCCACAAGCCCCTCCCAGCTGCCCTGGCCCATTCCCACACTAACCCCTCTGGGCTCCTTTCCTGACATCCTTCCGCTCCCATGTGCTAAGGGGTCCTCATCCTCCACCCTCTTCCCCCCTCACACCAACCAACCAAAAACCAAACACCACCAACAAAAACCACCACCACCGCAGCAGCCACCAAAACCTACCTTGAACCTATCCCCTAGAATGCCCCTCACAACCTCACCGCAGGGCCCCAGGCTCTCCGTGTCCCTCTCCATTCCCTCCGGCCTCCCTTCCCCTGCACCCACGCAACCCCCACGCTCGCTCGGGGGCCAAGGGGTGCCCGCCCGCCTCCATGCTCCCCGCACTCGCACAGGCCCAACCCTTCCTAGGACCTCTCCTCCACTTTTCCAAGGGATCCCATCCACCCTCTTCCTGCCTCTCAAAACGAACCCTAACTTCAACCTTTCAGCTGGGGCTCCGCTGCCATCCTCACCTCCCTCCCCCACGCTCGCGGTGGCCCTCCAAAGTCCCTGCGCGCTCCCTTCCCCTGCACGCACCCAACCCCCACGCCTGCGCTGCCCTGAAGCCGCTCCCGCCCCCCTCGGCCCTCCCCAAACACGCACCTTTCCCCCAAACACTTCCTGGGACCTTCCATCCCCTTTTCCCAAGCATCCTAGGCACCCTCTTCCCTTCTCACCAAGATAAACACCAACCTGCCTTGGACCTGCCCGCTGCAGCCCTGCTCACACCCTCAGCTCCTCCACCCATGCTCGCTGGCCGCGGTGTCCCTCAGCAGTCGCTCCCGGGGCTCCCTTCCCCGGCACGCACGCAACCCCCACGCACGCCACGGCACGCACGCAACCCCCACGCAGGCGCTCTGCACAACCGGGTCCCCGCCCCCCTCGCCCCTCTCTGACCCCACCCACACCCCCCCCCCTTCCTGGAAACTTTCCCCATCAGTTCAAAGGCATCCAACCTATCCACCCCTCTACCCCCTTCTCAAACAAACAATCAAACGAACAAACACACACAGCAAGCCAAAAACCAAAACAAAAAACCACCTCACTTGAACCTGTCTGCTGGAACTCCACTGACAGCCTTACCTCAGTCCCCCCCTGCTCGCCCTGGCCCTCAGCACTCCCTTCAGCTCTCCCTTCCCCTCTGTTCAGGCACGACCCACAAGCCCCTCCCAGCTGCCCTGGCCCATTCCCACACTAACCCCTCTGGGCTCCTTTCCTGACATCCTTCCGCTCCCATGTGCTAAGGGGTCCTCATCCTCCACCCTCTTCCCCCCTCACACCAACCAACCAAAAACCAAACACCAACAACAAAAACCACCACCACCGCAGCAGCCACCAAAACCTACCTTGAACCTATCCCCTAGAATGCCCCTCACAACCTCACCGCAGGGCCCCAGGCTCTCCGTGTCCCTCTCCATTCCCTCCGGCCTCCCTTCCCCTGCACCCACGCAACCCCCACGCTCGCTCGGGGGCCAAGGGGTGCCCGCCCGCCTCCATGCTCCCCGCACTCGCACAGGCCCAACCCTTCCTAGGACCTCTCCTCCACTTTTCCAAGGGATCCCATCCACCCTCTTCCTGCCTCTCAAAACGAACCCTAACTTCAACCTTTCAGCTGGGGCTCCGCTGCCATCCTCACCTCCCTCCCCCACGCTCGCGGTGGCCCTCCAAAGTCCCTGCGCGCTCCCTTCCCCTGCACGCACCCAACCCCCACGCCTGCGCTGCCCTGAAGCCGCTCCCGCCCCCCTCGGCCCTCCCCAAACACGCACCTTTCCCCCAAACACTTCCTGGGACCTTCCATCCCCTTTTCCCAAGCATCCTAGGCACCCTCTTCCCTTCTCACCAAGATAAACACCAACCTGCCTTGGACCTGCCCGCTGCAGCCCTGCTCACACCCTCAGCTCCTCCACCCATGCTCGCTGGCCGCGGTGTCCCTCAGCAGTCGCTCCCGGGGCTCCCTTCCCCGGCACGCACGCAACCCCCACGCACGCCACGGCACGCACGCAACCCCCACGCAGGCGCTCTGCACAACCGGGTCCCCGCCCCCCTCGCCCCTCTCTGCCCCCACCCACACCCCCCCCCCTTCCTGGAAACTTTCCCCATCAGTTCAAAGGCATCCAACCTATCCACCCTTCTATACCCCCTTCTCAAACAAACAATCAAACGAACAAACACACACAGCAAGCCAAAAACCAAAACAAAAACCACCTCACTTGAACCTGTCTGCTGGAACTCCACTGACAGCCTTACCTCAGTCCCCCCCTGCTCGCCCTGGCCCTCAGCACTCCCTTCAGCTCTCCCTTCCCCTCTGTTCAGGCACGACCCACAAGCCCCTCCCAGCTGCCCTGGCCCATTCCCACACTAACCCCTCTGGGCTCCTTTCCTGACATCCTTCCGCTCCCATGTGCTAAGGGGTCCTCATCCTCCACCCTCTTCCCCCCTCACACCAACCAACCAAAAACCAAACACCAACAACAAAAACCACCACCACCGCAGCAGCCACCAAAACCTACCTTGAACCTATCCCCTAGAATGCCCCTCACAACCTCACCGCAGGGCCCCAGGCTCTCCGTGTCCCTCTCCATTCCCTCCGGCCTCCCTTCCCCTGCACCCACGCAACCCCCACGCTCGCTCGGGGGCCAAGGGGTGCCCGCCCGCCTCCATGCTCCCCGCACTCGCACAGGCCCAACCCTTCCTAGGACCTCTCCTCCACTTTTCCAAGGGATCCCATCCACCCTCTTCCTGCCTCTCAAAACGAACCCTAACTTCAACCTTTCAGCTGGGGCTCCGCTGCCATCCTCACCTCCCTCCCCCACGCTCGCGGTGGCCCTCCAAAGTCCCTGCGCGCTCCCTTCCCCTGCACGCACCCAACCCCCACGCCTGCGCTGCCCTGAAGCCGCTCCCGCCCCCCTCGGCCCTCCCCAAACACGCACCTTTCCCCCAAACACTTCCTGGGACCTTCCATCCCCTTTTCCCAAGCATCCTAGGCACCCTCTTCCCTTCTCACCAAGATAAACACCAACCTGCCTTGGACCTGCCCGCTGCAGCCCTGCTCACACCCTCAGCTCCTCCACCCATGCTCGCTGGCCGCGGTGTCCCTCAGCAGTCGCTCCCGGGGCTCCCTTCCCCGGCACGCACGCAACCCCCACGCACGCCACGGCACGCACGCAACCCCCACGCAGGCGCTCTGCACAACCGGGTCCCCGCCCCCCTCGCCCCTCTCTGCCCCCACCCACACCCCCCCCCCTTCCTGGAAACTTTCCCCATCAGTTCAAAGGCATCCAACCTATCCACCCCTCTACCCCCTTCTCAAACAAACAATCAAACGAACAAACACACACAGCAAGCCAAAAACCAAAACAAAAACCACCTCACTTGAACCTGTCTGCTGGAACTCCACTGACAGCCTTACCTCAGTCCCCCCCTGCTCGCCCTGGCCCTCAGCACTCCCTTCAGCTCTCCCTTCCCCTCTGTTCAGGCACGACCCACAAGCCCCTCCCAGCTGCCCTGGCCCATTCCCACACTAACCCCTCTGGGCTCCTTTCCTGACATCCTTCCGCTCCCATGTGCTAAGGGGTCCTCATCCTCCACCCTCTTCCCCCCTCACACCAACCAACCAAAAACCAAACACCAACAACAAAAACCACCACCACCGCAGCAGCCACCAAAACCTACCTTGAACCTATCCCCTAGAATGCCCCTCACAACCTCACCGCAGGGCCCCAGGCTCTCCGTGTCCCTCTCCATTCCCTCCGGCCTCCCTTCCCCTGCACCCACGCAACCCCCACGCTCGCTCGGGGGCCAAGGGGTGCCCGCCCGCCTCCATGCTCCCCGCACTCGCACAGGCCCAACCCTTCCTAGGACCTCTCCTCCACTTTTCCAAGGGATCCCATCCACCCTCTTCCTGCCTCTCAAAACGAACCCTAACTTCAACCTTTCAGCTGGGGCTCCGCTGCCATCCTCACCTCCCTCCCCCACGCTCGCGGTGGCCCTCCAAAGTCCCTGCGCGCTCCCTTCCCCTGCACGCACCCAACCCCCACGCCTGCGCTGCCCTGAAGCCGCTCCCGCCCCCCTCGGCCCTCCCCAAACACGCACCTTTCCCCCAAACACTTCCTGGGACCTTCCATCCCCTTTTCCCAAGCATCCTAGGCACCCTCTTCCCTTCTCACCAAGATAAACACCAACCTGCCTTGGACCTGCCCGCTGCAGCCCTGCTCACACCCTCAGCTCCTCCACCCATGCTCGCTGGCCGCGGTGTCCCTCAGCAGTCGCTCCCGGGGCTCCCTTCCCCGGCACGCACGCAACCCCCACGCACGCCACGGCACGCACGCAACCCCCACGCAGGCGCTCTGCACAACCGGGTCCCCGCCCCCCTCGCCCCTCTCTGCCCCCACCCACACCCCCCCCCTTCCTGGAAACTTTCCCCATCAGTTCAAAGGCATCCAACCTATCCACCCCTCTACCCCCTTCTCAAACAAACAATCAAACGAACAAACACACACAGCAAGCCAAAAACCAAAACAAAAACCACCTCACTTGAACCTGTCTGCTGGAACTCCACTGACAGCCTTACCTCAGTCCCCCCCTGCTCGCCCTGGCCCTCAGCACTCCCTTCAGCTCTCCCTTCCCCTCTGTTCAGCCACGACCCACAAGCCCCTCCCAGCTGCCCTGGCCCATTCCCACACTAACCCCTCTGGGCTCCTTTCCTGACATCCTTCCGCTCCCATGTGCTAAGGGGTCCTCATCCTCCACCCTCTTCCCCCCTCACACCAACCAACCAAAAACCAAACACCAACAACAAAAACCACCACCACCGCAGCAGCCACCAAAACCTACCTTGAACCTATCCCCTAGAATGCCCCTCACAACCTCACCGCAGGGCCCCAGGCTCTCCGTGTCCCTCTCCATTCCCTCCGGCCTCCCTTCCCCTGCACCCACGCAACCCCCACGCTCGCTCGGGGGCCAAGGGGTGCCCGCCCGCCTCCATGCTCCCCGCACTCGCACAGGCCCAACCCTTCCTAGGACCTCTCCTCCACTTTTCCAAGGGATCCCATCCACCCTCTTCCTGCCTCTCAAAACGAACCCTAACTTCAACCTTTCAGCTGGGGCTCCGCTGCCATCCTCACCTCCCTCCCCCACGCTCGCGGTGGCCCTCCAAAGTCCCTGCGCGCTCCCTTCCCCTGCACGCACCCAACCCCCACGCCTGCGCTGCCCTGAAGCCGCTCCCGCCCCCCTCGGCCCTCCCCAAACACGCACCTTTCCCCCAAACACTTCCTGGGACCTTCCATCCCCTTTTCCCAAGCATCCTAGGCACCCTCTTCCCTTCTCACCAAGATAAACACCAACCTGCCTTGGACCTGCCCGCTGCAGCCCTGCTCACACCCTCAGCTCCTCCACCCATGCTCGCTCGCCGCGGTGTCCCTCAGCAGTCGCTCCCGGGGCTCCCTTCCCCGGCACGCACGCAACCCCCACGCACGCCACGGCACGCACGCAACCCCCACGCAGGCGCTCTGCACAACCGGGTCCCCGCCCCCCTCGCCCCTCTCTGCCCCCACCCACACCCCCCCCCCTTCCTGGAAACTTTCCCCATCAGTTCAAAGGCATCCAACCTATCCACCCTTCTATACCCCCTTCTCAAACAAACAATCAAACGAACAAACACACACAGCAAGCCAAAAACCAAAACAAAAACCACCTCACTTGAACCTGTCTGCTGGAACTCCACTGACAGCCTTACCTCAGTCCCCCCCTGCTCGCCCTGGCCCTCAGCACTCCCTTCAGCTCTCCCTTCCCCTCTGTTCAGGCACGACCCACAAGCCCCTCCCAGCTGCCCTGGCCCATTCCCACACTAACCCCTCTGGGCTCCTTTCCTGACATCCTTCCGCTCCCATGTGCTAAGGGGTCCTCATCCTCCACCCTCTTCCCCCCTCACACCAACCAACCAAAAACCAAACACCACCAACAAAAACCACCACCACCGCAGCAGCCACCAAAACCTACCTTGAACCTATCCCCTAGAATGCCCCTCACAACCTCACCGCAGGGCCCCAGGCTCTCCGTGTCCCTCTCCATTCCCTCCGGCCTCCCTTCCCCTGCACCCACGCAACCCCCACGCTCGCTCGGGGGCCAAGGGGTGCCCGCCCGCCTCCATGCTCCCCGCACTCGCACAGGCCCAACCCTTCCTAGGACCTCTCCTCCACTTTTCCAGGGGATCCCATCCACCCTCTTCCTGCCTCTCAAAACGAACCCTAACTTCAACCTTTCAGCTGGGGCTCCGCTGCCATCCTCACCTCCCTCCCCCACGCTCGCGGTGGCCCTCCAAAGTCCCTGCGCGCTCCCTTCCCCTGCACGCACCCAACCCCCACGCCTGCGCTGCCCTGAAGCCGCTCCCGCCCCCCTCGGCCCTCCCCAAACACGCACCTTTCCCCCAAACACTTCCTGGGACCTTCCATCCCCTTTTCCCAAGCATCCTAGGCACCCTCTTCCCTTCTCACCAAGATAAACACCAACCTGCCTTGGACCTGCCCGCTGCAGCCCTGCTCACACCCTCAGCTCCTCCACCCATGCTCGCTCGCCGCGGTGTCCCTCAGCAGTCGCTCCCGGGGCTCCCTTCCCCGGCACGCACGCAACCCCCACGCACGCCACGGCACGCACGCAACCCCCACGCAGGCGCTCTGCACAACCGGGTCCCCGCCCCCCTCGCCCCTCTCTGCCCCCACCCACACCCCCCCCCCTTCCTGGAAACTTTCCCCATCAGTTCAAAGGCATCCAACCTATCCACCCTTCTATACCCCCTTCTCAAACAAACAATCAAACGAACAAACACACACAGCAAGCCAAAAACCAAAACAAAAACCACCTCACTTGAACCTGTCTGCTGGAACTCCACTGACAGCCTTACCTCAGTCCCCCCCTGCTCGCCCTGGCCCTCAGCACTCCCTTCAGCTCTCCCTTCCCCTCTGTTCAGGCACGACCCACAAGCCCCTCCCAGCTGCCCTGGCCCATTCCCACACTAACCCCTCTGGGCTCCTTTCCTGACATCCTTCCGCTCCCATGTGCTAAGGGGTCCTCATCCTCCACCCTCTTCCCCCCTCACACCAACCAACCAAAAACCAAACACCACCAACAAAAACCACCACCACCGCAGCAGCCACCAAAACCTACCTTGAACCTATCCCCTAGAATGCCCCTCACAACCTCACCGCAGGGCCCCAGGCTCTCCGTGTCCCTCTCCATTCCCTCCGGCCTCCCTTCCCCTGCACCCACGCAACCCCCACGCTCGCTCGGGGGCCAAGGGGTGCCCGCCCGCCTCCATGCTCCCCGCACTCGCACAGGCCCAACCCTTCCTAGGACCTCTCCTCCACTTTTCCAGGGGATCCCATCCACCCTCTTCCTGCCTCTCAAAACGAACCCTAACTTCAACCTTTCAGCTGGGGCTCCGCTGCCATCCTCACCTCCCTCCCCCACGCTCGCGGTGGCCCTCCAAAGTCCCTGCGCGCTCCCTTCCCCTGCACGCACCCAACCCCCACGCCTGCGCTGCCCTGAAGCCGCTCCCGCCCCCCTCGGCCCTCCCCAAACACGCACCTTTCCCCCAAACACTTCCTGGGACCTTCCATCCCCTTTTCCCAAGCATCCTAGGCACCCTCTTCCCTTCTCACCAAGATAAACACCAACCTGCCTTGGACCTGCCCGCTGCAGCCCTGCTCACACCCTCAGCTCCTCCACCCATGCTCGCTCGCCGCGGTGTCCCTCAGCAGTCGCTCCCGGGGCTCCCTTCCCCGGCACGCACGCAACCCCCACGCACGCCACGGCACGCACGCAACCCCCACGCAGGCGCTCTGCACAACCGGGTCCCCGCCCCCCTCGCCCCTCTCTGCCCCCACCCACACCCCCCCCCCTTCCTGGAAACTTTCCCCATCAGTTCAAAGGCATCCAACCTATCCACCCTTCTATACCCCCTTCTCAAACAAACAATCAAACGAACAAACACACACAGCAAGCCAAAAACCAAAACAAAAACCACCTCACTTGAACCTGTCTGCTGGAACTCCACTGACAGCCTTACCTCAGTCCCCCCCTGCTCGCCCTGGCCCTCAGCACTCCCTTCAGCTCTCCCTTCCCCTCTGTTCAGGCACGACCCACAAGCCCCTCCCAGCTGCCCTGGCCCATTCCCACACTAACCCCTCTGGGCTCCTTTCCTGACATCCTTCCGCTCCCATTTGCTAAGGGGTCCTCATCCTCCACCCTCTTCCCCCCTCACACCAACCAACCAAAAACCAAAAACCACCACCACCCACCACCACCACCGCAGCAGCCACCAAAACCTACCTTGAACCTATCCCCTAGAATGCCCCTCACAACCTCACCGAAGGGCCCCAGGCTCTCCGTGTCCCTCTCCATTCCCTCCGGCCTCCCTTCCCCTGCACCCACGCAACCCCCACGCTCGCTCGGGGGGCAAGGGGTGCCCGCCCGCCTCCATGCTCCCCGCACTCGCACAGGCCCAACCCTTCCTAGGACCTCTCGTCCTCTTTTCCAAGGGATCCCATCCACCCTCTTCCTGCCTCTCAAAACGAACCCTAACTTCAACCTTTCGGCTGGGGCTCCGCTGCCATCCTCACCTCCCTCCCCCACGCTCGCTCGCGGTGCCCCTCCAAAGTCCCTGCGCGCTCCCTTCCCCTGCACGCACCCAACCCCCACGCCTGCGCTGCCCTGAAGCCGCTCCCGCCCCCCTCGGCCCTCCCCAAACACGCACCTTTCCCCCAAACACTTCCTGGGACCTTCCATCCCCTTTTCCCAAGCATCCTAGGCACCCTCTTCCCTTCTCACCAAGATAAACACCAACCTGCCTTGGACCTGCCCGCTGCAGCCCTGCTCACACCCTCAGCTCCTCCACCCATGCTCGCTCGCCGCGGTGTCCCTCAGCAGTCGCTCCCGGGGCTCCCTTCCCCGGCACGCACGCAACCCCCACGCACGCCACGGCACGCACGCAACCCCCACGCAGGCGCTCTGCACAACCGGGTCCCCGCCACCCTCGCCCCTCTCTGCCCCCACCCACACCCCCCCCCCCTTCCTGGAAACATTCCCCATCAGTTCAAAGGCATCCAACCTATCCACCCCTCTACCCCCTTCTCAAACAAACAATCAAACGAACAAACACACACAGCAAGCCAAAAACCAAAACAAAAACCACCTCACTTGAACCTGTCTGCTGGAACTCCACTGACAGCCTTACCTCAGCCCCCCCTGCTCGCCCTGGCCCTCAGCACTCCCTTCAGCTCTCCCTTCCCCTCTGTTCAGGCACGACCCACAAGCCCCTCCCAGCTGCCCTGGCCCATTCCCACACTAACCCCTCTGGGCTCCTTTCCTGACATCCTTCCGCTCCCATTTGCTAAGGGGTCCTCATCCTCCACCCTCTTCCCCCCTCACACCAACCAACCAAAAACCAAAAACCACCACCACCCACCACCACCACCGCAGCAGCCACCAAAACCTACCTTGAACCTATCCCCTAGAATGCCCCTCACAACCTCACCGCAGGGCCCCAGGCTCTCCGTGTCCCTCTCCATTCCCTCCGGCCTCCCTTCCCCTGCACCCACGCAACCCCCACGCTCGCTCGGGGGCCAAGGGGTGCCCGCCCGCCTCCATGCTCCCCGCACTCGCACAGGCCCAACCCTTCCTAGGACCTCTCCTCCACTTTTCCAAGGGATCCCATCCACCCTCTTCCTGCCTCTCAAAAGGAACCCTAACTTCAACCTTTCAGCTGGGGCTCCGCTGCCATCCTCACCTCCCTCCCCCACGCTCGCGGTGGCCCTCCAAAGTCCCTGCGCGCTCCCTTCCCCTGCACGCACCCAACCCCCACGCCTGCGCTGCCCTGAAGCCGCTCCCGCCCCCCTCGGCCCTCCCCAAACACGCACCTTTCCCCCAAACACTTCCTGGGACCTTCCATCCCCTTTTCCCAAGCATCCTAGGCACCCTCTTCCCTTCTCACCAAGATAAACACCAACCTGCCTTGGACCTGCCCGCTGCAGCCCTGCTCACACCCTCAGCTCCTCCACCCATGCTCGCTCGCCGCGGTGTCCCTCAGCAGTCGCTCCCGGGGCTCCCTTCCCCGGCACGCACGCAACCCCCACGCACGCCACGGCACAACCGGGTCCCCGCCCCCCTCGCCCCTCTCTGCCCCCACCCACACCCCCCCCCCTTCCTGGAAACTTTCCCCATCAGTTCAAAGGCATCCAACCTATCCACCCTTCTATACCCCCTTCTCAAACAAACAATCAAACGAACAAACACACACAGCAAGCCAAAAACCAAAACAAAAACCACCTCACTTGAACCTGTCTGCTGGAACTCCACTGACAGCCTTACCTCAGTCCCCCCCTGCTCGCCCTGGCCCTCAGCACTCCCTTCAGCTCTCCCTTCCCCTCTGTTCAGGCACGACCCACAAGCCCCTCCCAGCTGCCCTGGCCCATTCCCACACTAACCCCTCTGGGCTCCTTTCCTGACATCCTTCCGCTCCCATGTGCTAAGGGGTCCTCATCCTCCACCCTCTTCCCCCCTCACACCAACCAACCAAAAACCAAAAACCAACAACAAAAACCACCACCACCGCAGCAGTCACCAAAACCTACCTTGAACCTATCCCCTAGAATGCCCCTCACAACCTCACCGCAGGGCCCCAGGCTCTCCGTGTCCCTCTCCATTCCCTCCGGCCTCCCTTCCCCTGCACCCACGCAACCCCCACGCTCGCTCGGGGGCCAAGGGGTGCCCGCCCGCCTCCATGCTCCCCGCACTCGCACAGGCCCAACCCTTCCTAGGACCTCTCGTCCTCTTTTCCAAGGGATCCCATCCACCCTCTTCCTGCCTCTCAAAACGAACCCTAACTTCAACCTTTCGGCTGGGGCTCCGCTGCCATCCTCACCTCCCTCCCCCACGCTCGCTCGCGGTGCCCCTCCAAAGTCCCTGCGCGCTCCCTTCCCCTGCACGCACCCAACCCCCACGCCTGCGCTGCCCTGAAGCCGCTCCCGCCCCCCTCGGCCCTCCCCAAACACGCACCTTTCCCCCAAACACTTCCTGGGACCTTCCATCCCCTTTTCCCAAGCATCCTAGGCACCCTCTTCCCTTCTCACCAAGATAAACACCAACCTGCCTTGGACCTGCCCGCTGCAGCCCTGCTCACACCCTCAGCTCCTCCACCCATGCTCGCTGGCCGCGGTGTCCCTCAGCAGTCGCTCCCGGGGCTCCCTTCCCCGGCACGCACGCAACCCCCACGCACGCCACGGCACGCACGCAACCCCCACGCAGGCGCTCTGCACAACCGGGTCCCCGCCCCCCTCGCCCCTCTCTGCCCCCACCCACACCCCCCCCCCTTCCTGGAAACATTCCCCATCAGTTCAAAGGCATCCAACCTATCCACCCCTCTACCCCCTTCTCAAACAAACAATCAAACGAACAAACACACACAGCAAGCCAAAAACCAAAACAAAAACCACCTCACTTGAACCTGTCTGCTGGAACTCCACTGACAGCCTTACCTCAGTCCCCCCCTGCTCGCCCTGGCCCTCAGCACTCCCTTCAGCTCTCCCTTCCCCTCTGTTCAGGCACGACCCACAAGCCCCTCCCAGCTGCCCTGGCCCATTCCCACACTAACCCCTCTGGGCTCCTTTCCTGACATCCTTCCGCTCCCATTTGCTAAGGGGTCCTCATCCTCCACCCTCTTCCCCCCTCACACCAACCAACCAAAAACCAAACACCACCACCACCCACCACCACCACCGCAGCAGCCACCAAAACCTACCTTGAACCTATCCCCTAGAATGCCCCTCACAACCTCACCGCAGGGCCCCAGGCTCTCCGTGTCCCTCTCCATTCCCTCCGGCCTCCCTTCCCCTGCACCCACGCAACCCCCACGCTCGCTCGGGGGCCAAGGGGTGCCCGCCCGCCTCCATGCTCCCCGCACTCGCACAGGCCCAACCCTTCCTAGGACCTCTCCTCCACTTTTCCAGGGGATCCCATCCACCCTCTTCCTGCCTCTCAAAAGGAACCCTAACTTCAACCTTTCAGCTGGGGCTCCGCTGCCATCCTCACCTCCCTCGCTCGCGGTGGCCCTCCAAAGTCCCTGCGCGCTCCCTTCCCCTGCACGCACCCAACCCCCACGCCTGCGCTGCCCTGAAGCCGCTCCCGCCCCCCTCGGCCCTCCCCAAACACGCACCTTTCCCCCAAACACTTCCTGGGACCTTCCATCCCCTTTTCCCAAGCATCCTAGGCACCCTCTTCCCTTCTCACCAAGATAAACACCAACCTGCCTTGGACCTGCCCGCTGCAGCCCTGCTCACACCCTCAGCTCCTCCACCCATGCTCGCTCGCCGCGGTGTCCCTCAGCAGTCGCTCCCGGGGCTCCCTTCCCCGGCACGCACGCAACCCCCACGCACGCCACGGCACAACCGGGTCCCCGCCCCCCTCGCCCCTCTCTGCCCCCACCCACACCCCCCCCCCTTCCTGGAAACTTTCCCCATCAGTTCAAAGGCATCCAACCTATCCACCCTTCTATACCCCCTTCTCAAACAAACAATCAAACGAACAAACACACACAGCAAGCCAAAAACCAAAACAAAAACCACCTCACTTGAACCTGTCTGCTGGAACTCCACTGACAGCCTTACCTCAGTCCCCCCCTGCTCGCCCTGGCCCTCAGCACTCCCTTCAGCTCTCCCTTCCCCTCTGTTCAGGCACGACCCACAAGCCCCTCCCAGCTGCCCTGGCCCATTCCCACACTAACCCCTCTGGGCTCCTTTCCTGACATCCTTCCGCTCCCATGTGCTAAGGGGTCCTCATCCTCCACCCTCTTCCCCCCTCACACCAACCAACCAAAAACCAAAAACCAACAACAAAAACCACCACCACCGCAGCAGTCACCAAAACCTACCTTGAACCTATCCCCTAGAATGCCCCTCACAACCTCACCGCAGGGCCCCAGGCTCTCCGTGTCCCTCTCCATTCCCTCCGGCCTCCCTTCCCCTGCACCCACGCAACCCCCACGCTCGCTCGGGGGCCAAGGGGTGCCCGCCCGCCTCCATGCTCCCCGCACTCGCACAGGCCCAACCCTTCCTAGGACCTCTCGTCCTCTTTTCCAAGGGATCCCATCCACCCTCTTCCTGCCTCTCAAAACGAACCCTAACTTCAACCTTTCGGCTGGGGCTCCGCTGCCATCCTCACCTCCCTCCCCCACGCTCGCTCGCGGTGCCCCTCCAAAGTCCCTGCGCGCTCCCTTCCCCTGCACGCACCCAACCCCCACGCCTGCGCTGCCCTGAAGCCGCTCCCGCCCCCCTCGGCCCTCCCCAAACACGCACCTTTCCCCCAAACACTTCCTGGGACCTTCCATCCCCTTTTCCCAAGCATCCTAGGCACCCTCTTCCCTTCTCACCAAGATAAACACCAACCTGCCTTGGACCTGCCCGCTGCAGCCCTGCTCACACCCTCAGCTCCTCCACCCATGCTCGCTGGCCGCGGTGTCCCTCAGCAGTCGCTCCCGGGGCTCCCTTCCCCGGCACGCACGCAACCCCCACGCACGCCACGGCACGCACGCAACCCCCACGCAGGCGCTCTGCACAACCGGGTCCCCGCCCCCCTCGCCCCTCTCTGCCCCCACCCACACCCCCCCCCCTTCCTGGAAACATTCCCCATCAGTTCAAAGGCATCCAACCTATCCACCCCTCTACCCCCTTCTCAAACAAACAATCAAACGAACAAACACACACAGCAAGCCAAAAACCAAAACAAAAACCACCTCACTTGAACCTGTCTGCTGGAACTCCACTGACAGCCTTACCTCAGTCCCCCCCTGCTCGCCCTGGCCCTCAGCACTCCCTTCAGCTCTCCCTTCCCCTCTGTTCAGGCACGACCCACAAGCCCCTCCCAGCTGCCCTGGCCCATTCCCACACTAACCCCTCTGGGCTCCTTTCCTGACATCCTTCCGCTCCCATTTGCTAAGGGGTCCTCATCCTCCACCCTCTTCCCCCCTCACACCAACCAACCAAAAACCAAACACCACCACCACCCACCACCACCACCGCAGCAGCCACCAAAACCTACCTTGAACCTATCCCCTAGAATGCCCCTCACAACCTCACCGCAGGGCCCCAGGCTCTCCGTGTCCCTCTCCATTCCCTCCGGCCTCCCTTCCCCTGCACCCACGCAACCCCCACGCTCGCTCGGGGGCCAAGGGGTGCCCGCCCGCCTCCATGCTCCCCGCACTCGCACAGGCCCAACCCTTCCTAGGACCTCTCCTCCACTTTTCCAGGGGATCCCATCCACCCTCTTCCTGCCTCTCAAAAGGAACCCTAACTTCAACCTTTCAGCTGGGGCTCCGCTGCCATCCTCACCTCCCTCGCTCGCGGTGGCCCTCCAAAGTCCCTGCGCGCTCCCTTCCCCTGCACGCACCCAACCCCCACGCCTGCGCTGCCCTGAAGCCGCTCCCGCCCCCCTCGGCCCTCCCCAAACACGCACCTTTCCCCCAAACACTTCCTGGGACCTTCCATCCCCTTTTCCCAAGCATCCTAGGCACCCTCTTCCCTTCTCACCAAGATAAACACCAACCTGCCTTGGACCTGCCCGCTGCAGCCCTGCTCACACCCTCAGCTCCTCCACCCATGCTCGCTCGCCGCGGTGTCCCTCAGCAGTCGCTCCCGGGGCTCCCTTCCCCGGCACGCACGCAACCCCCACGCACGCCACGGCACGCACGCAACCCCCACGCAGGCGCTCTGCACAACCGGGTCCCCGCCCCCCTCGCCCCTCTCTGCCCCCACCCACACCCCCCCCCCTTCCTGGAAACTTTCCCCATCAGTTCAAAGGCATCCAACCTATCCACCCTTCTATACCCCCTTCTCAAACAAACAATCAAACGAACAAACACACACAGCAAGCCAAAAACCAAAACAAAAACCACCTCACTTGAACCTGTCTGCTGGAACTCCACTGACAGCCTTACCTCAGTCCCCCCCTGCTCGCCCTGGCCCTCAGCACTCCCTTCAGCTCTCCCTTCCCCTCTGTTCAGGCACGACCCACAAGCCCCTCCCAGCTGCCCTGGCCCATTCCCACACTAACCCCTCTGGGCTCCTTTCCTGACATCCTTCCGCTCCCATTTGCTAAGGGGTCCTCATCCTCCACCCTCTTCCCCCCTCACACCAACCAACCAAAAACCAAAAACCACCACCACCCACCACCACCACCGCAGCAGCCACCAAAACCTACCTTGAACCTATCCCCTAGAATGCCCCTCACAACCTCACCGCAGGGCCCCAGGCTCTCCGTGTCCCTCTCCATTCCCTCCGGCCTCCCTTCCCCTGCACCCACGCAACCCCCACGCTCGCTCGGGGGCCAAGGGGTGCCCGCCCGCCTCCATGCTCCCTGCACTCGCACAGGCCCAACCCTTCCTAGGACCTCTCCTCCACTTTTCCAAGGGATCCCATCCACCCTCTTCCTGCCTCTCAAAACGAACCCTAACTTCAACCTTTCAGCTGGGGCTCCGCTGCCATCCTCACCTCCCTCCCCCACGCTCGCGGTGGCCCTCCAAAGTCCCTGCGCGCTCCCTTCCCCTGCACCCACGCAACCCCCACGCTCGCTCGGGGGCAAGGGGTGCCCGCCCGCCTCCATGCTCCCCGCACTCGCACAGGCCCAACCCTTCCTAGGACCTCTCGTCCTCTTTTCCAAGGGATCCCATCCACCCTCTTCCTGCCTCTCAAAACGAACCCTAACTTCAACCTTTCGGCTGGGGCTCCGCTGCCATCCTCACCTCCCTCCCCCAAGCTCGCTCGCGGTGCCCCTCCAAAGTCCCTGCGCGCTCCCTTCCCCTGCACGCACCCAACCCCCACGCCTGCG
Organism: Sus scrofa; assembly: GCF_054392235.1. NCBI lineage: Eukaryota > Metazoa > Chordata > Mammalia > Artiodactyla > Suidae > Sus > Sus scrofa. The sequence continues at coordinate 21,823,185 of NC_139385.1, forward strand.
CTGCCCTGAAGCCGCTCCCGCCCCCCTCGGCCCTCCCCAAACACGCACCTTTCCCCCAAACACTTCCTGGGACCTTCCATCCCCTTTTCCCAAGCATCCTAGGCACCCTCTTCCCTTCTCACCAAGATAAACACCAACCTGCCTTGGACCTGCCCGCTGCAGCCCTGCTCACACCCTCAGCTCCTCCACCCATGCTCGCTCGCCGCGGTGTCCCTCAGCAGTCGCTCCCGGGGCTCCCTTCCCCGGCACGCACGCAACCCCCACGCACGCCACGGCACGCACGCAACCCCCACGCAGGCGCTCTGCACAACCGGGTCCCCGCCCCCCTCGCCCCTCTCTGCCCCCACCCACACCCCCCCCCCTTCCTGGAAACTTTCCCCATCAGTTCAAAGGCATCCAACCTATCCACCCTTCTATACCCCCTTCTCAAACAAACAATCAAACGAACAAACACACACAGCAAGCCAAAAACCAAAACAAAAACCACCTCACTTGAACCTGTCTGCTGGAACTCCACTGACAGCCTTACCTCAGTCCCCCCCTGCTCGCCCTGGCCCTCAGCACTCCCTTCAGCTCTCCCTTCCCCTCTGTTCAGGCACGACCCACAAGCCCCTCCCAGCTGCCCTGGCCCATTCCCACACTAACCCCTCTGGGCTCCTTTCCTGACATCCTTCCGCTCCCATGTGCTAAGGGGTCCTCATCCTCCACCCTCTTCCCCCCTCACACCAACCAACCAAAAACCAAAAACCAACAACAAAAACCACCACCACCGCAGCAGTCACCAAAACCTACCTTGAACCTATCCCCTAGAATGCCCCTCACAACCTCACCGCAGGGCCCCAGGCTCTCCGTGTCCCTCTCCATTCCCTCCGGCCTCCCTTCCCCTGCACCCACGCAACCCCCACGCTCGCTCGGGGGGCAAGGGGTGCCCGCCCGCCTCCATGCTCCCCGCACTCGCACAGGCCCAACCCTTCCTAGGACCTCTCGTCCTCTTTTCCAAGGGATCCCATCCACCCTCTTCCTGCCTCTCAAAACGAACCCTAACTGCAACCTTTCGGCTGGGGCTCCGCTGCCATCCTCACCTCCCTCCCCCACGCTCGCTCGCGGTGCCCCTCCAAAGTCCCTGCGCGCTCCCTTCCCCTGCACGCACCCAACCCCCACGCCTGCGCTGCCCTGAAGCCGCTCCCGCCCCCCTCGGCCCTCCCCAAACACGCACCTTTCCCCCAAACACTTCCTGGGACCTTCCATCCCCTTTTCCCAAGCATCCTAGGCACCCTCTTCCCTTCTCACCAAGATAAACACCAACCTGCCTTGGACCTGCCCTCTGCAGCCCTGCTCACACCCTCAGCTCCTCCACCCATGCTCGCTGGCCGCGGTGTCCCTCAGCAGTCGCTCCCGGGGCTCCCTTCCCCGGCACGCACGCAACCCCCACGCACGCCACGGCACGCACGCAACCCCCACGCAGGCGCTCTGCACAACCGGGTCCCCGCCCCCCTCGCCCCTCTCTGACCCCACCCACACCCCCCCCCCTTCCTGGAAACATTCCCCATCAGTTCAAAGGCATCCAACCTATCCACCCCTCTACCCCCTTCTCAAACAAACAATCAAACGAACAAACACACACAGCAAGCCATAAACCAAAACAAAAACCACCTCACTTGAACCTGTCTGCTGGAACTCCACTGACAGCCTTACCTCAGTCCCCCCCTGCTCGCCCTGGCCCTCAGCACTCCCTTCAGCTCTCCCTTCCCCTCTGTTCAGGCACGACCCACAAGCCCCTCCCAGCTGCCCTGGCCCATTCCCACACTAACCCCTCTGGGCTCCTTTCCTGACATCCTTCCGCTCCCATTTGCTAAGGGGTCCTCATCCTCCACCCTCTTCCCCCCTCACACCAACCAACCAAAAACCAAAAACCACCACCACCCACCACCACCACCGCAGCAGCCACCAAAACCTACCTTGAACCTATCCCCTAGAATGCCCCTCACAACCTCACCGCAGGGCCCCAGGCTCTCCGTGTCCCTCTCCATTCCCTCCGGCCTCCCTTCCCCTGCACCCACGCAACCCCCACGCTCGCTCGGGGGCCAAGGGGTGCCCGCCCGCCTCCATGCTCCCCGCACTCGCACAGGCCCAACCCTTCCTAGGACCTCTCCTCCACTTTTCCAAGGGATCCCATCCACCCTCTTCCTGCCTCTCAAAACGAACCCTAACTTCAACCTTTCAGCTGGGGCTCCGCTGCCATCCTCACCTCCCTCCCCCACGCTCGCGGTGGCCCTCCAAAGTCCCTGCGCGCTCCCTTCCCCTGCACGCACCCAACCCCCACGCCTGCGCTGCCCTGAAGCCGCTCCCGCCCCCCTCGGCCCTCCCCAAACACGCACCTTTCCCCCAAACACTTCCTGGGACCTTCCATCCCCTTTTCCCAAGCATCCTAGGCACCCTCTTCCCTTCTCACCAAGATAAACACCAACCTGCCTTGGACCTGCCCGCTGCAGCCCTGCTCACACCCTCAGCTCCTCCACCCATGCTCGCTGGCCGCGGTGTCCCTCAGCAGTCGCTCCCGGGGCTCCCTTCCCCGGCACGCACGCAACCCCCACGCAGGCGCTCTGCACAACCGGGTCCCCGCCCCCCTCGCCCCTCTCTGCCCCCACCCACACCCCCCCCCCTTCCTGGAAACTTTCCCCATCAGTTCAAAGGCATCCAACCTATCCACCCCTCTACCCCCTTCTCAAACAAACAATCAAACGAACAAACACACACAGCAAGCCAAAAACCAAAACAAAAACCACCTCACTTGAACCTGTCTGCTGGAACTCCACTGACAGCCTTACCTCAGTCCCCCCCTGCTCGCCCTGGCCCTCAGCACTCCCTTCAGCTCTCCCTTCCCCTCTGTTCAGGCACGACCCACAAGCCCCTCCCAGCTGCCCTGGCCCATTCCCACACTAACCCCTCTGGGCTCCTTTCCTGACATCCTTCCGCTCCCATTTGCTAAGGGGTCCTCATCCTCCACCCTCTTCCCCCCTCACACCAACCAACCAAAAACCAAAAACCACCACCACCCACCACCACCACCGCAGCAGCCACCAAAACCTACCTTGAACCTATCCCCTAGAATGCCCCTCACAACCTCACCGCAGGGCCCCAGGCTCTCCGTGTCCCTCTCCATTCCCTCCGGCCTCCCTTCCCCTGCACCCACGCAACCCCCACGCTCGCTCGGGGGCCAAGGGGTGCCCGCCCGCCTCCATGCTCCCCGCACTCGCACAGGCCCAACCCTTCCTAGGACCTCTCCTCCACTTTTCCAAGGGATCCCATCCACCCTCTTCCTGCCTCTCAAAACGAACCCTAACTTCAACCTTTCAGCTGGGGCTCCGCTGCCATCCTCACCTCCCTCCCCCACGCTCGCTCGCGGTGCCCCTCCAAAGTCCCTGCGCGCTCCCTTCCCCTGCACGCACCCAACCCCCACGCCTGCGCTGCCCTGAAGCCGCTCCCGCCCCCCTCGGCCCTCCCCAAACACGCACCTTTCCCCCAAACACTTCCTGGGACCTTCCATCCCCTTTTCCCAAGCATCCTAGGCACCCTCTTCCCTTCTCACCAAGATAAACACCAACCTGCCTTGGACCTGCCCGCTGCAGCCCTGCTCACACCCTCAGCTCCTCCACCCATGCTCGCTGGCCGCGGTGTCCCTCAGCAGTCGCTCCCGGGGCTCCCTTCCCAGGCACGCACGCAACCCCCACGCAGGCGCTCTGCACAACCGGGTCCCCGCCCCCCTCGCCCCTCTCTGCCCCCACCCACACCCCCCCCCCCTTCCTGGAAACTTTCCCCATCAGTTCAAAGGCATCCAACCTATCCACCCCTCTACCCCCTTCTCAAACAAACAATCAAACGAACAAACACACACAGCAAGCCAAAAACCAAAACAAAAACCACCTCACTTGAACCTGTCTGCTGGAACTCCACTGACAGCCTTACCTCAGTCCCCCCCTGCTCGCCCTGGCCCTCAGCACTCCCTTCAGCTCTCCCTTCCCCTCTGTTCAGGCACGACCCACAAGCCCCTCCCAGCTGCCCTGGCCCATTCCCACACTAACCCCTCTGGGCTCCTTTCCTGACATCCTTCCGCTCCCATTTGCTAAGGGGTCCTCATCCTCCACCCTCTTCCCCCCTCACACCAACCAACCAAAAACCAAAAACCACCACCACCCACCACCACCACCGCAGCAGCCACCAAAACCTACCTTGAACCTATCCCCTAGAATGCCCCTCACAACCTCACCGCAGGGCCCCAGGCTCTCCGTGTCCCTCTCCATTCCCTCCGGCCTCCCTTCCCCTGCACCCACGCAACCCCCACGCTCGCTCGGGGGCCAAGGGGTGCCCGCCCGCCTCCATGCTCCCCGCACTCGCACAGGCCCAACCCTTCCTAGGACCTCTCCTCCACTTTTCCAAGGGATCCCATCCACCCTCTTCCTGCCTCTCAAAACGAACCCTAACTTCAACCTTTCAGCTGGGGCTCCGCTGCCATCCTCACCTCCCTCCCCCACGCTCGCTCGCGGTGGCCCTCCAAAGTCCCTGCGCGCTCCCTTCCCCTGCACGCACCCAACCCCCACGCCTGCGCTGCCCTGAAGCCGCTCCCGCCCCCCTCGGCCCTCCCCAAACACGCACCTTTCCCCCAAACACTTCCTGGGACCTTCCATCCCCTTTTCCCAAGCATCCTAGGCACCCTCTTCCCTTCTCACCAAGATAAACACCAACCTGCCTTGGACCTGCCCGCTGCAGCCCTGCTCACACCCTCAGCTCCTCCACCCATGCTCGCTCGCCGCGGTGTCCCTCAGCAGTCGCTCCCGGGGCTCCCTTCCCCGGCACGCACGCAACCCCCACGCACGCCACGGCACGCACGCAACCCCCACGCAGGCGCTCTGCACAACCGGGTCCCCGCCCCCCTCGCCCCTCTCTGCCCCCACCCACACCCCCCCCCCCTTCCTGGAAACATTCCCCATCAGTTCAAAGGCATCCAACCTATCCACCCCTCTACCCCCTTCTCAAACAAACAATCAAACGAACAAACACACACAGCAAGCCAAAAACCAAAACAAAAACCACCTCACTTGAACCTGTCTGCTGGAACTCCACTGACAGCCTTACCTCAGCCCCCCCCTGCTCGCCCTGGCCCTCAGCACTCCCTTCAGCTCTCCCTTCCCCTCTGTTCAGGCACGACCCACAAGCCCCTCCCAGCTGCCCTGGCCCATTCCCACACTAACCCCTCTGGGCTCCTTTCCTGACATCCTTCCGCTCCCATTTGCTAAGGGGTCCTCATCCTCCACCCTCTTCCCCCCTCACACCAACCAACCAAAAACCAAAAACCACCACCACCCACCACCACCACCGCAGCAGCCACCAAAACCTACCTTGAACCTATCCCCTAGAATGCCCCTCACAACCTCACCGCAGGGCCCCAGGCTCTCCGTGTCCCTCTCCATTCCCTCCGGCCTCCCTTCCCCTGCACCCACGCAACCCCCACGCTCGCTCGGGGGCCAAGGGGTGCCCGCCCGCCTCCATGCTCCCCGCACTCGCACAGGCCCAACCCTTCCTAGGACCTCTCCTCCACTTTTCCAAGGGATCCCATCCACCCTCTTCCTGCCTCTCAAAAGGAACCCTAACTTCAACCTTTCAGCTGGGGCTCCGCTGCCATCCTCACCTCCCTCCCCCACGCTCGCGGTGGCCCTCCAAAGTCCCTGCGCGCTCCCTTCCCCTGCACGCACCCAACCCCCACGCCTGCGCTGCCCTGAAGCCGCTCCCGCCCCCCTCGGCCCTCCCCAAACACGCACCTTTCCCCCAAACACTTCCTGGGACCTTCCATCCCCTTTTCCCAAGCATCCTAGGCACCCTCTTCCCTTCTCACCAAGATAAACACCAACCTGCCTTGGACCTGCCCGCTGCAGCCCTGCTCACACCCTCAGCTCCTCCACCCATGCTCGCTCGCCGCGGTGTCCCTCAGCAGTCGCTCCCGGGGCTCCCTTCCCCGGCACGCACGCAACCCCCACGCACGCCACGGCACAACCGGGTCCCCGCCCCCCTCGCCCCTCTCTGCCCCCACCCACACCCCCCCCCCTTCCTGGAAACTTTCCCCATCAGTTCAAAGGCATCCAACCTATCCACCCTTCTATACCCCCTTCTCAAACAAACAATCAAACGAACAAACACACACAGCAAGCCAAAAACCAAAACAAAAACCACCTCACTTGAACCTGTCTGCTGGAACTCCACTGACAGCCTTACCTCAGTCCCCCCCTGCTCGCCCTGGCCCTCAGCACTCCCTTCAGCTCTCCCTTCCCCTCTGTTCAGGCACGACCCACAAGCCCCTCCCAGCTGCCCTGGCCCATTCCCACACTAACCCCTCTGGGCTCCTTTCCTGACATCCTTCCGCTCCCATGTGCTAAGGGGTCCTCATCCTCCACCCTCTTCCCCCCTCACACCAACCAACCAAAAACCAAAAACCAACAACAAAAACCACCACCACCGCAGCAGTCACCAAAACCTACCTTGAACCTATCCCCTAGAATGCCCCTCACAACCTCACCGCAGGGCCCCAGGCTCTCCGTGTCCCTCTCCATTCCCTCCGGCCTCCCTTCCCCTGCACCCACGCAACCCCCACGCTCGCTCGGGGGGCAAGGGGTGCCCGCCCGCCTCCATGCTCCCCGCACTCGCACAGGCCCAACCCTTCCTAGGACCTCTCGTCCTCTTTTCCAAGGGATCCCATCCACCCTCTTCCTGCCTCTCAAAACGAACCCTAACTTCAACCTTTCGGCTGGGGCTCCGCTGCCATCCTCACCTCCCTCCCCCACGCTCGCTCGCGGTGCCCCTCCAAAGTCCCTGCGCGCTCCCTTCCCCTGCACGCACCCAACCCCCACGCCTGCGCTGCCCTGAAGCCGCTCCCGCCCCCCTCGGCCCTCCCCAAACACGCACCTTTCCCCCAAACACTTCCTGGGACCTTCCATCCCCTTTTCCCAAGCATCCTAGGCACCCTCTTCCCTTCTCACCAAGATAAACACCAACCTGCCTTGGACCTGCCCGCTGCAGCCCTGCTCACACCCTCAGCTCCTCCACCCATGCTCGCTCGCCGCGGTGTCCCTCAGCAGTCGCTCCCGGGGCTCCCTTCCCCGGCACGCACGCAACCCCCACGCACGCCACGGCACGCACGCAACCCCCACGCAGGCGCTCTGCACAACCGGGTCCCCGCCCCCCTCGCCCCTCTCTGCCCCCACCCACACCCCCCCCCCCTTCCTGGAAACATTCCCCATCAGTTCAAAGGCATCCAACCTATCCACCCCTCTACCCCCTTCTCAAACAAACAATCAAACGAACAAACACACACAGCAAGCCAAAAACCAAAACAAAAACCACCTCACTTGAACCTGTCTGCTGGAACTCCACTGACAGCCTTACCTCAGTCCCCCCCTGCTCGCCCTGGCCCTCAGCACTCCCTTCAGCTCTCCCTTCCCCTCTGTTCAGGCACGACCCACAAGCCCCTCCCAGCTGCCCTGGCCCATTCCCACACTAACCCCTCTGGGCTCCTTTCCTGACATCCTTCCGCTCCCATTTGCTAAGGGGTCCTCATCCTCCACCCTCTTCCCCCCTCACACCAACCAACCAAAAACCAAAAACCACCACCACCCACCACCACCACCGCAGCAGCCACCAAAACCTACCTTGAACCTATCCCCTAGAATGCCCCTCACAACCTCACCGCAGGGCCCCAGGCTCTCCGTGTCCCTCTCCATTCCCTCCGGCCTCCCTTCCCCTGCACCCACGCAACCCCCACGCTCGCTCGGGGGCCAAGGGGTGCCCGCCCGCCTCCATGCTCCCCGCACTCGCACAGGCCCAACCCTTCCTAGGACCTCTCCTCCACTTTTCCAAGGGATCCCATCCACCCTCTTCCTGCCTCTCAAAACGAACCCTAACTTCAACCTTTCAGCTGGGGCTCCGCTGCCATCCTCACCTCCCTCCCCCACGCTCGCGGTGGCCCTCCAAAGTCCCTGCGCGCTCCCTTCCCCTGCACGCACCCAACCCCCACGCCTGCGCTGCCCTGAAGCCGCTCCCGCCCCCCTCGGCCCTCCCCAAACACGCACCTTTCCCCCAAACACTTCCTGGGACCTTCCATCCCCTTTTCCCAAGCATCCTAGGCACCCTCTTCCCTTCTCACCAAGATAAACACCAACCTGCCTTGGACCTGCCCGCTGCAGCCCTGCTCACACCCTCAGCTCCTCCACCCATGCTCGCTGGCCGCGGTGTCCCTCAGCAGTCGCTCCCGGGGCTCCCTTCCCCGGCACGCACGCAACCCCCACGCACGCCACGGCACGCACGCAACCCCCACGCAGGCGCTCTGCACAACCGGGTCCCCGCCCCCCTCGCCCCTCTCTGCCCCCACCCACACCCCCCCCCTTCCTGGAAACTTTCCCCATCAGTTCAAAGGCATCCAACCTATCCACCCCTCTACCCCCTTCTCAAACAAACAATCAAACGAACAAACACACACAGCAAGCCAAAAACCAAAACAAAAACCACCTCACTTGAACCTGTCTGCTGGAACTCCACTGACAGCCTTACCTCAGTCCCCCCCTGCTCGCCCTGGCCCTCAGCACTCCCTTCAGCTCTCCCTTCCCCTCTGTTCAGGCACGACCCACAAGCCCCTCCCAGCTGCCCTGGCCCATTCCCACACTAACCCCTCTGGGCTCCTTTCCTGACATCCTTCCGCTCCCATGTGCTAAGGGGTCCTCATCCTCCACCCTCTTCCCCCCTCACACCAACCAACCAAAAACCAAACACCACCACCACCCACCACCACCACCGCAGCAGCCACCAAAACCTACCTTGAACCTATCCCCTAGAATGCCCCTCACAACCTCACCGCAGGGCCCCAGGCTCTCCGTGTCCCTCTCCATTCCCTCCGGCCTCCCTTCCCCTGCACCCACGCAACCCCCACGCTCGCTCGGGGGCCAAGGGGTGCCCGCCCGCCTCCATGCTCCCCGCACTCGCACAGGCCCAACCCTTCCTAGGACCTCTCCTCCACTTTTCCAGGGGATCCCATCCACCCTCTTCCTGCCTCTCAAAAGGAACCCTAACTTCAACCTTTCAGCTGGGGCTCCGCTGCCATCCTCACCTCCCTCGCTCGCGGTGGCCCTCCAAAGTCCCTGCGCGCTCCCTTCCCCTGCACGCACCCAACCCCCACGCCTGCGCTGCCCTGAAGCCGCTCCCGCCCCCCTCGGCCCTCCCCAAACACGCACCTTTCCCCCAAACACTTCCTGGGACCTTCCATCCCCTTTTCCCAAGCATCCTAGGCACCCTCTTCCCTTCTCACCAAGATAAACACCAACCTGCCTTGGACCTGCCCGCTGCAGCCCTGCTCACACCCTCAGCTCCTCCACCCATGCTCGCTCGCCGCGGTGTCCCTCAGCAGTCGCTCCCGGGGCTCCCTTCCCCGGCACGCACGCAACCCCCACGCACGCCACGGCACGCACGCAACCCCCACGCAGGCGCTCTGCACAACCGGGTCCCCGCCCCCCTCGCCCCTCTCTGCCCCCACCCACACCCCCCCCCCTTCCTGGAAACTTTCCCCATCAGTTCAAAGGCATCCAACCTATCCACCCTTCTATACCCCCTTCTCAAACAAACAATCAAACGAACAAACACACACAGCAAGCCAAAAACCAAAACAAAAACCACCTCACTTGAACCTGTCTGCTGGAACTCCACTGACAGCCTTACCTCAGTCCCCCCCTGCTCGCCCTGGCCCTCAGCACTCCCTTCAGCTCTCCCTTCCCCTCTGTTCAGGCACGACCCACAAGCCCCTCCCAGCTGCCCTGGCCCATTCCCACACTAACCCCTCTGGGCTCCTTTCCTGACATCCTTCCGCTCCCATTTGCTAAGGGGTCCTCATCCTCCACCCTCTTCCCCCCTCACACCAACCAACCAAAAACCAAAAACCACCACCACCCACCACCACCACCGCAGCAGCCACCAAAACCTACCTTGAACCTATCCCCTAGAATGCCCCTCACAACCTCACCGCAGGGCCCCAGGCTCTCCGTGTCCCTCTCCATTCCCTCCGGCCTCCCTTCCCCTGCACCCACGCAACCCCCACGCTCGCTCGGGGGGCAAGGGGTGCCCGCCCGCCTCCATGCTCCCCGCACTCGCACAGGCCCAACCCTTCCTAGGACCTCTCCTCCACTTTTCCAAGGGATCCCATCCACCCTCTTCCTGCCTCTCAAAACGAACCCTAACTTCAACCTTTCAGCTGGGGCTCCGCTGCCATCCTCACCTCCCTCCCCCACGCTCGCGGTGCCCCTCCAAAGTCCCTGCGCGCTCCCTTCCCCTGCACGCACCCAACCCCCACGCCTGCGCTGCCCTGAAGCCGCTCCCGCCCCCCTCGGCCCTCCCCAAACACGCACCTTTCCCCCAAACACTTCCTGGGACCTTCCATCCCCTTTTCCCAAGCATCCTAGGCACCCTCTTCCCTTCTCACCAAGATAAACACCAACCTGCCTTGGACCTGCCCGCTGCAGCCCTGCTCACACCCTCAGCTCCTCCACCCATGCTCGCTGGCCGCGGTGTCCCTCAGCAGTCGCTCCCGGGGCTCCCTTCCCCGGCACGCACGCAACCCCCACGCAGGCGCTCTGCACAACCGGGTCCCCGCCCCCCTCGCCCCTCTCTGCCCCCACCCACACCCCCCCCCCTTCCTGGAAACTTTCCCCATCAGTTCAAAGGCATCCAACCTATCCACCCTTCTATACCCCCTTCTCAAACAAACAATCAAACGAACAAACACACACAGCAAGCCAAAAACCAAAACAAAAACCACCTCACTTGAACCTGTCTGCTGGAACTCCACTGACAGCCTTACCTCAGTCCCCCCCTGCTCGCCCTGGCCCTCAGCACTCCCTTCAGCTCTCCCTTCCCCTCTGTTCAGGCACGACCCACAAGCCCCTCCCAGCTGCCCTGGCCCATTCCCACACTAACCCCTCTGGGCTCCTTTCCTGACATCCTTCCGCTCCCATTTGCTAAGGGGTCCTCATCCTCCACCCTCTTCCCCCCTCACACCAACCAACCAAAAACCAAAAACCACCACCACCCACCACCACCACCGCAGCAGCCACCAAAACCTACCTTGAACCTATCCCCTAGAATGCCCCTCACAACCTCACCGCAGGGCCCCAGGCTCTCCGTGTCCCTCTCCATTCCCTCCGGCCTCCCTTCCCCTGCACCCACGCAACCCCCACGCTCGCTCGGGGGGCAAGGGGTGCCCGCCCGCCTCCATGCTCCCCGCACTCGCACAGGCCCAACCCTTCCTAGGACCTCTCGTCCTCTTTTCCAAGGGATCCCATCCACCCTCTTCCTGCCTCTCAAAACGAACCCTAACTTCAACCTTTCAGCTGGGGCTCCGCTGCCATCCTCACCTCCCTCCCCCACGCTCGCTCGCGGTGCCCCTCCAAAGTCCCTGCGCGCTCCCTTCCCCTGCACGCACCCAACCCCCACGCCTGCGCTGCCCTGAAGCCGCTCCCGCCCCCCTCGGCCCTCCCCAAACACGCACCTTTCCCCCAAACACTTCCTGGGACCTTCCATCCCCTTTTCCCAAGCATCCTAGGCACCCTCTTCCCTTCTCACCAAGATAAACACCAACCTGCCTTGGACCTGCCCGCTGCAGCCCTGCTCACACCCTCAGCTCCTCCACCCATGCTCGCTCGCCGCGGTGTCCCTCAGCAGTCGCTCCCGGGGCTCCCTTCCCCGGCACGCACGCAACCCCCACGCACGCCACGGCACGCACGCAACCCCCACGCAGGCGCTCTGCACAACCGGGTCCCCGCCCCCCTCGCCCCTCTCTGCCCCCACCCACACCCCCCCCCCTTCCTGGAAACATTCCCCATCAGTTCAAAGGCATCCAACCTATCCACCCCTCTACCCCCTTCTCAAACAAACAATCAAACGAACAAACACACACAGCAAGCCAAAAACCAAAACAAAAACCACCTCACTTGAACCTGTCTGCTGGAACTCCACTGACAGCCTTACCTCAGCCCCCCCCTGCTCGCCCTGGCCCTCAGCACTCCCTTCAGCTCTCCCTTCCCCTCTGTTCAGGCACGACCCACAAGCCCCTCCCAGCTGCCCTGGCCCATTCCCACACTAACCCCTCTGGGCTCCTTTCCTGACATCCTTCCGCTCCCATTTGCTAAGGGGTCCTCATCCTCCACCCTCTTCCCCCCTCACACCAACCAACCAAAAACCAAAAACCACCACCACCCACCACCACCACCGCAGCAGCCACCAAAACCTACCTTGAACCTATCCCCTAGAATGCCCCTCACAACCTCACCGCAGGGCCCCAGGCTCTCCGTGTCCCTCTCCATTCCCTCTGGCCTCCCTTCCCCTGCACCCACGCAACCCCCACGCTCGCTCGGGGGCCAAGGGGTGCCCGCCCGCCTCCATGCTCCCCGCACTCGCACAGGCCCAACCCTTCCTAGGACCTCTCCTCCACTTTTCCAAGGGATCCCATCCACCCTCTTCCTGCCTCTCAAAAGGAACCCTAACTTCAACCTTTCAGCTGGGGCTCCGCTGCCATCCTCACCTCCCTCCCCCACGCTCGCGGTGGCCCTCCAAAGTCCCTGCGCGCTCCCTTCCCCTGCACGCACCCAACCCCCACGCCTGCGCTGCCCTGAAGCCGCTCCCGCCCCCCTCGGCCCTCCCCAAACACGCACCTTTCCCCCAAACACTTCCTGGGACCTTCCATCCCCTTTTCCCAAGCATCCTAGGCACCCTCTTCCCTTCTCACCAAGATAAACACCAACCTGCCTTGGACCTGCCCGCTGCAGCCCTGCTCACACCCTCAGCTCCTCCACCCATGCTCGCTGGCCGCGGTGTCCCTCAGCAGTCGCTCCCGGGGCTCCCTTCCCCGGCACGCACGCAACCCCCACGCACGCCACGGCACAACCGGGTCCCCGCCCCCCTCGCCCCTCTCTGCCCCCACCCACACCCCCCCCCCTTCCTGGAAACTTTCCCCATCAGTTCAAAGGCATCCAACCTATCCACCCTTCTATACCCCCTTCTCAAACAAACAATCAAACGAACAAACACACACAGCAAGCCAAAAACCAAAACAAAAACCACCTCACTTGAACCTGTCTGCTGGAACTCCACTGACAGCCTTACCTCAGTCCCCCCCTGCTCGCCCTGGCCCTCAGCACTCCCTTCAGCTCTCCCTTCCCCTCTGTTCAGGCACGACCCACAAGCCCCTCCCAGCTGCCCTGGCCCATTCCCACACTAACCCCTCTGGGCTCCTTTCCTGACATCCTTCCGCTCCCATGTGCTAAGGGGTCCTCATCCTCCACCCTCTTCCCCCCTCACACCAACCAACCAAAAACCAAAAACCAACAACAAAAACCACCACCACCGCAGCAGTCACCAAAACCTACCTTGAACCTATCCCCTAGAATGCCCCTCACAACCTCACCGCAGGGCCCCAGGCTCTCCGTGTCCCTCTCCATTCCCTCCGGCCTCCCTTCCCCTGCACCCACGCAACCCCCACGCTCGCTCGGGGGGCAAGGGGTGCCCGCCCGCCTCCATGCTCCCCGCACTCGCACAGGCCCAACCCTTCCTAGGACCTCTCGTCCTCTTTTCCAAGGGATCCCATCCACCCTCTTCCTGCCTCTCAAAACGAACCCTAACTTCAACCTTTCGGCTGGGGCTCCGCTGCCATCCTCACCTCCCTCCCCCACGCTCGCTCGCGGTGCCCCTCCAAAGTCCCTGCGCGCTCCCTTCCCCTGCACGCACCCAACCCCCACGCCTGCGCTGCCCTGAAGCCGCTCCCGCCCCCCTCGGCCCTCCCCAAACACGCACCTTTCCCCCAAACACTTCCTGGGACCTTCCATCCCCTTTTCCCAAGCATCCTAGGCACCCTCTTCCCTTCTCACCAAGATAAACACCAACCTGCCTTGGACCTGCCCGCTGCAGCCCTGCTCACACCCTCAGCTCCTCCACCCATGCTCGCTGGCCGCGGTGTCCCTCAGCAGTCGCTCCCGGGGCTCCCTTCCCCGGCACGCACGCAACCCCCACGCACGCCACGGCACGCACGCAACCCCCACGCAGGCGCTCTGCACAACCGGGTCCCCGCCCCCCTCGCCCCTCTCTGCCCCCACCCACACCCCCCCCCCTTCCTGGAAACATTCCCCATCAGTTCAAAGGCATCCAACCTATCCACCCCTCTACCCCCTTCTCAAACAAACAATCAAACGAACAAACACACACAGCAAGCCAAAAACCAAAACAAAAACCACCTCACTTGAACCTGTCTGCTGGAACTCCACTGACAGCCTTACCTCAGTCCCCCCCTGCTCGCCCTGGCCCTCAGCACTCCCTTCAGCTCTCCCTTCCCCTCTGTTCAGGCACGACCCACAAGCCCCTCCCAGCTGCCCTGGCCCATTCCCACACTAACCCCTCTGGGCTCCTTTCCTGACATCCTTCCGCTCCCATTTGCTAAGGGGTCCTCATCCTCCACCCTCTTCCCCCCTCACACCAACCAACCAAAAACCAAAAACCACCACCACCCACCACCACCACCGCAGCAGCCACCAAAACCTACCTTGAACCTATCCCCTAGAATGCCCCTCACAACCTCACCGCAGGGCCCCAGGCTCTCCGTGTCCCTCTCCATTCCCTCCGGCCTCCCTTCCCCTGCACCCACGCAACCCCCACGCTCGCTCGGGGGCCAAGGGGTGCCCGCCCGCCTCCATGCTCCCCGCACTCGCACAGGCCCAACCCTTCCTAGGACCTCTCCTCCACTTTTCCAAGGGATCCCATCCACCCTCTTCCTGCCTCTCAAAACGAACCCTAACTTCAACCTTTCAGCTGGGGCTCCGCTGCCATCCTCACCTCCCTCCCCCACGCTCGCGGTGGCCCTCCAAAGTCCCTGCGCGCTCCCTTCCCCTGCACGCACCCAACCCCCACGCCTGCGCTGCCCTGAAGCCGCTCCCGCCCCCCTCGGCCCTCCCCAAACACGCACCTTTCCCCCAAACACTTCCTGGGACCTTCCATCCCCTTTTCCCAAGCATCCTAGGCACCCTCTTCCCTTCTCACCAAGATAAACACCAACCTGCCTTGGACCTGCCCGCTGCAGCCCTGCTCACACCCTCAGCTCCTCCACCCATGCTCGCTCGCCGCGGTGTCCCTCAGCAGTCGCTCCCGGGGCTCCCTTCCCCGGCACGCACGCAACCCCCACGCACGCCACGGCACGCACGCAACCCCCACGCAGGCGCTCTGCACAACCGGGTCCCCGCCCCCCTCGCCCCTCTCTGACCCCACCCACACCCCCCCCCCTTCCTGGAAACTTTCCCCATCAGTTCAAAGGCATCCAACCTATCCACCCCTCTACCCCCTTCTCAAACAAACAATCAAACGAACAAACACACACAGCAAGCCAAAAACCAAAACAAAAACCACCTCACTTGAACCTGTCTGCTGGAACTCCACTGACAGCCTTACCTCAGTCCCCCCCTGCTCGCCCTGGCCCTCAGCACTCCCTTCAGCTCTCCCTTCCCCTCTGTTCAGGCACGACCCACAAGCCCCTCCCAGCTGCCCTGGCCCATTCCCACACTAACCCCTCTGGGCTCCTTTCCTGACATCCTTCCGCTCCCATTTGCTAAGGGGTCCTCATCCTCCACCCTCTTCCCCCCTCACACCAACCAACCAAAAACCAAACACCACCACCACCCACCACCACCACCGCAGCAGCCACCAAAACCTACCTTGAACCTATCCCCTAGAATGCCCCTCACAACCTCACCGCAGGGCCCCAGGCTCTCCGTGTCCCTCTCCATTCCCTCCGGCCTCCCTTCCCCTGCACCCACGCAACCCCCACGCTCGCTCGGGGGCCAAGGGGTGCCCGCCCGCCTCCATGCTCCCCGCACTCGCACAGGCCCAACCCTTCCTAGGACCTCTCCTCCACTTTTCCAGGGGATCCCATCCACCCTCTTCCTGCCTCTCAAAAGGAACCCTAACTTCAACCTTTCAGCTGGGGCTCCGCTGCCATCCTCACCTCCCTCGCTCGCGGTGGCCCTCCAAAGTCCCTGCGCGCTCCCTTCCCCTGCACGCACCCAACCCCCACGCCTGCGCTGCCCTGAAGCCGCTCCCGCCCCCCTCGGCCCTCCCCAAACACGCACCTTTCCCCCAAACACTTCCTGGGACCTTCCATCCCCTTTTCCCAAGCATCCTAGGCACCCTCTTCCCTTCTCACCAAGATAAACACCAACCTGCCTTGGACCTGCCCGCTGCAGCCCTGCTCACACCCTCAGCTCCTCCACCCATGCTCGCTGGCCGCGGTGTCCCTCAGCAGTCGCTCCCGGGGCTCCCTTCCCCGGCACGCACGCAACCCCCACGCACGCCACGGCACGCACGCAACCCCCACGCAGGCGCTCTGCACAACCGGGTCCCCGCCCCCCTCGCCCCTCTCTGCCCCCACCCACACCCCCCCCCTTCCTGGAAACTTTCCCCATCAGTTCAAAGGCATCCAACCTATCCACCCTTCTATACCCCCTTCTCAAACAAACAATCAAACGAACAAACACACACAGCAAGCCAAAAACCAAAACAAAAACCACCTCACTTGAACCTGTCTGCTGGAACTCCACTGACAGCCTTACCTCAGTCCCCCCCTGCTCGCCCTGGCCCTCAGCACTCCCTTCAGCTCTCCCTTCCCCTCTGTTCAGGCACGACCCACAAGCCCCTCCCAGCTGCCCTGGCCCATTCCCACACTAACCCCTCTGGGCTCCTTTCCTGACATCCTTCCGCTCCCATTTGCTAAGGGGTCCTCATCCTCCACCCTCTTCCCCCCTCACACCAACCAACCAAAAACCAAAAACCACCACCACCCACCACCACCACCGCAGCAGCCACCAAAACCTACCTTGAACCTATCCCCTAGAATGCCCCTCACAACCTCACCGCAGGGCCCCAGGCTCTCCGTGTCCCTCTCCATTCCCTCCGGCCTCCCTTCCCCTGCACCCACGCAACCCCCACGCTCGCTCGGGGGCCAAGGGGTGCCCGCCCGCCTCCATGCTCCCCGCACTCGCACAGGCCCAACCCTTCCTAGGACCTCTCCTCCACTTTTCCAAGGGATCCCATCCACCCTCTTCCTGCCTCTCAAAAGGAACCCTAACTTCAACCTTTCAGCTGGGGCTCCGCTGCCATCCTCACCTCCCTCCCCCACGCTCGCGGTGGCCCTCCAAAGTCCCTGCGCGCTCCCTTCCCCTGCACGCACCCAACCCCCACGCCTGCGCTGCCCTGAAGCCGCTCCCGCCCCCCTCGGCCCTCCCCAAACACGCACCTTTCCCCCAAACACTTCCTGGGACCTTCCATCCCCTTTTCCCAAGCATCCTAGGCACCCTCTTCCCTTCTCACCAAGATAAACACCAACCTGCCTTGGACCTGCCCGCTGCAGCCCTGCTCACACCCTCAGCTCCTCCACCCATGCTCGCTCGCCGCGGTGTCCCTCAGCAGTCGCTCCCGGGGCTCCCTTCCCCGGCACGCACGCAACCCCCACGCACGCCACGGCACGCACGCAACCCCCACGCAGGCGCTCTGCACAACCGGGTCCCCGCCCCCCTCGCCCCTCTCTGCCCCCACCCACACCCCCCCCCCTTCCTGGAAACTTTCCCCATCAGTTCAAAGGCATCCAACCTATCCACCCTTCTATACCCCCTTCTCAAACAAACAATCAAACGAACAAACACACACAGCAAGCCAAAAACCAAAACAAAAACCACCTCACTTGAACCTGTCTGCTGGAACTCCACTGACAGCCTTACCTCAGTCCCCCCCTGCTCGCCCTGGCCCTCAGCACTCCCTTCAGCTCTCCCTTCCCCTCTGTTCAGGCACGACCCACAAGCCCCTCCCAGCTGCCCTGGCCCATTCCCACACTAACCCCTCTGGGCTCCTTTCCTGACATCCTTCCGCTCCCATTTGCTAAGGGGTCCTCATCCTCCACCCTCTTCCCCCCTCACACCAACCAACCAAAAACCAAAAACCACCACCACCCACCACCACCACCGCAGCAGCCACCAAAACCTACCTTGAACCTATCCCCTAGAATGCCCCTCACAACCTCACCGCAGGGCCCCAGGCTCTCCGTGTCCCTCTCCATTCCCTCCGGCCTCCCTTCCCCTGCACCCACGCAACCCCCACGCTCGCTCGGGGGCAAGGGGTGCCCGCCCGCCTCCTTGCTCCCCGCACTCGCACAGGCCCAACCCTTCCTAGGACCTCTCGTCCTCTTTTCCAAGGGATCCCATCCACCCTCTTCCTGCCTCTCAAAACGAACCCTAACTTCAACCTTTCGGCTGGGGCTCCGCTGCCATCCTCACCTCCCTCCCCCACGCTCGCTCGCGGTGCCCCTCCAAAGTCCCTGCGCGCTCCCTTCCCCTGCACGCACCCAACCCCCACGCCTGCGCTGCCCTGAAGCCGCTCCCGCCCCCCTCGGCCCTCCCCAAACACGCACCTTTCCCCCAAACACTTCCTGGGACCTTCCATCCCCTTTTCCCAAGCATCCTAGGCACCCTCTTCCCTTCTCACCAAGATAAACACCAACCTGCCTTGGACCTGCCCGCTGCAGCCCTGCTCACACCCTCAGCTCCTCCACCCATGCTCGCTCGCCGCGGTGTCCCTCAGCAGTCGCTCCCGGGGCTCCCTTCCCCGGCACGCACGCAACCCCCACGCACGCCACGGCACGCACGCAACCCCCACGCAGGCGCTCTGCACAACCGGGTCCCCGCCCCCCTCGCCCCTCTCTGCCCCCACCCACACCCCCCCCCCCTTCCTGGAAACATTCCCCATCAGTTCAAAGGCATCCAACCTATCCACCCCTCTACCCCCTTCTCAAACAAACAATCAAACGAACAAACACACACAGCAAGCCAAAAACCAAAACAAAAACCACCTCACTTGAACCTGTCTGCTGGAACTCCACTGACAGCCTTACCTCAGTCCCCCCCTGCTCGCCCTGGCCCTCAGCACTCCCTTCAGCTCTCCCTTCCCCTCTGTTCAGGCACGACCCACAAGCCCCTCCCAGCTGCCCTGGCCCATTCCCACACTAACCCCTCTGGGCTCCTTTCCTGACATCCTTCCGCTCCCATTTGCTAAGGGGTCCTCATCCTCCACCCTCTTCCCCCCTCACACCAACCAACCAAAAACCAAAAACCACCACCACCCACCACCACCACCGCAGCAGCCACCAAAACCTACCTTGAACCTATCCCCTAGAATGCCCCTCACAACCTCACCGCAGGGCCCCAGGCTCTCCGTGTCCCTCTCCATTCCCTCCGGCCTCCCTTCCCCTGCACCCACGCAACCCCCACGCTCGCTCGGGGGCCAAGGGGTGCCCGCCCGCCTCCATGCTCCCCGCACTCGCACAGGCCCAACCCTTCCTAGGACCTCTCCTCCACTTTTCCAAGGGATCCCATCCACCCTCTTCCTGCCTCTCAAAACGAACCCTAACTTCAACCTTTCAGCTGGGGCTCCGCTGCCATCCTCACCTCCCTCCCCCACGCTCGCGGTGGCCCTCCAAAGTCCCTGCGCGCTCCCTTCCCCTGCACGCACCCAACCCCCACGCCTGCGCTGCCCTGAAGCCGCTCCCGCCCCCCTCGGCCCTCCCCAAACACGCACCTTTCCCCCAAACACTTCCTGGGACCTTCCATCCCCTTTTCCCAAGCATCCTAGGCACCCTCTTCCCTTCTCACCAAGATAAACACCAACCTGCCTTGGACCTGCCCGCTGCAGCCCTGCTCACACCCTCAGCTCCTCCACCCATGCTCGCTCGCCGCGGTGTCCCTCAGCAGTCGCTCCCGGGGCTCCCTTCCCCGGCACGCACGCAACCCCCACGCACGCCACGGCACGCACGCAACCCCCACGCAGGCGCTCTGCACAACCGGGTCCCCGCCCCCCTCGCCCCTCTCTGCCCCCACCCACACCCCCCCCCCTTCCTGGAAACTTTCCCCATCAGTTCAAAGGCATCCAACCTATCCACCCTTCTATACCCCCTTCTCAAACAAACAATCAAACGAACAAACACACACAGCAAGCCAAAAACCAAAACAAAAACCACCTCACTTGAACCTGTCTGCTGGAACTCCACTGACAGCCTTACCTCAGTCCCCCCCTGCTCGCCCTGGCCCTCAGCACTCCCTTCAGCTCTCCCTTCCCCTCTGTTCAGGCACGACCCACAAGCCCCTCCCAGCTGCCCTGGCCCATTCCCACACTAACCCCTCTGGGCTCCTTTCCTGACATCCTTCCGCTCCCATGTGCTAAGGGGTCCTCATCCTCCACCCTCTTCCCCCCTCACACCAACCAACCAAAAACCAAAAACCAACAACAAAAACCACCACCACCGCAGCAGTCACCAAAACCTACCTTGAACCTATCCCCTAGAATGCCCCTCACAACCTCACCGCAGGGCCCCAGGCTCTCCGTGTCCCTCTCCATTCCCTCCGGCCTCCCTTCCCCTGCACCCACGCAACCCCCACGCTCGCTCGGGGGGCAAGGGGTGCCCGCCCGCCTCCATGCTCCCCGCACTCGCACAGGCCCAACCCTTCCTAGGACCTCTCGTCCTCTTTTCCAAGGGATCCCATCCACCCTCTTCCTGCCTCTCAAAACGAACCCTAACTTCAACCTTTCGGCTGGGGCTCCGCTGCCATCCTCACCTCCCTCCCCCACGCTCGCTCGCGGTGCCCCTCCAAAGTCCCTGCGCGCTCCCTTCCCCTGCACGCACCCAACCCCCACGCCTGCGCTGCCCTGAAGCCGCTCCCGCCCCCCTCGGCCCTCCCCAAACACGCACCTTTCCCCCAAACACTTCCTGGGACCTTCCATCCCCTTTTCCCAAGCATCCTAGGCACCCTCTTCCCTTCTCACCAAGATAAACACCAACCTGCCTTGGACCTGCCCTCTGCAGCCCTGCTCACACCCTCAGCTCCTCCACCCATGCTCGCTGGCCGCGGTGTCCCTCAGCAGTCGCTCCCGGGGCTCCCTTCCCCGGCACGCACGCAACCCCCACGCACGCCACGGCACGCACGCAACCCCCACGCAGGCGCTCTGCACAACCGGGTCCCCGCCCCCCTCGCCCCTCTCTGACCCCACCCACACCCCCCCCCCTTCCTGGAAACATTCCCCATCAGTTCAAAGGCATCCAACCTATCCACCCCTCTACCCCCTTCTCAAACAAACAATCAAACGAACAAACACACACAGCAAGCCAAAAACCAAAACAAAAACCACCTCACTTGAACCTGTCTGCTGGAACTCCACTGACAGCCTTACCTCAGTCCCCCCCTGCTCGCCCTGGCCCTCAGCACTCCCTTCAGCTCTCCCTTCCCCTCTGTTCAGGCACGACCCACAAGCCCCTCCCAGCTGCCCTGGCCCATTCCCACACTAACCCCTCTGGGCTCCTTTCCTGACATCCTTCCGCTCCCATTTGCTAAGGGGTCCTCATCCTCCACCCTCTTCCCCCCTCACACCAACCAACCAAAAACCAAAAACCACCACCACCCACCATCACCACCGCAGCAGCCACCAAAACCTACCTTGAACCTATCCCCTAGAATGCCCCTCACAACCTCACCGCAGGGCCCCAGGCTCTCCGTGTCCCTCTCCATTCCCTCCGGCCTCCCTTCCCCTGCACCCACGCAACCCCCACGCTCGCTCGGGGGGCAAGGGGTGCCCGCCCGCCTCCATGCTCCCCGCACTCGCACAGGCCCAACCCTTCCTAGGACCTCTCCTCCACTTTTCCAAGGGATCCCATCCACCCTCTTCCTGCCTCTCAAAACGAACCCTAACTTCAACCTTTCAGCTGGGGCTCCGCTGCCATCCTCACCTCCCTCCCCCACGCTCGCGGTGGCCCTCCAAAGTCCCTGCGCGCTCCCTTCCCCTGCACGCACCCAACCCCCACGCCTGCGCTGCCCTGAAGCCGCTCCCGCCCCCCTCGGCCCTCCCCAAACACGCACCTTTCCCCCAAACACTTCCTGGGACCTTCCATCCCCTTTTCCCAAGCATCCTAGGCACCCTCTTCCCTTCTCACCAAGATAAACACCAACCTGCCTTGGACCTGCCCGCTGCAGCCCTGCTCACACCCTCAGCTCCTCCACCCATGCTCGCTGGCCGCGGTGTCCCTCAGCAGTCGCTCCCGGGGCTCCCTTCCCCGGCACGCACGCAACCCCCACGCAGGCGCTCTGCACAACCGGGTCCCCGCCCCCCTCGCCCCTCTCTGCCCCCACCCACACCCCCCCCCCTTCCTGGAAACTTTCCCCATCAGTTCAAAGGCATCCAACCTATCCACCCTTCTATACCCCCTTCTCAAACAAACAATCAAACGAACAAACACACACAGCAAGCCAAAAACCAAAACAAAAACCACCTCACTTGAACCTGTCTGCTGGAACTCCACTGACAGCCTTACCTCAGTCCCCCCCTGCTCGCCCTGGCCCTCAGCACTCCCTTCAGCTCTCCCTTCCCCTCTGTTCAGGCACGACCCACAAGCCCCTCCCAGCTGCCCTGGCCCATTCCCACACTAACCCCTCTGGGCTCCTTTCCTGACATCCTTCCGCTCCCATTTGCTAAGGGGTCCTCATCCTCCACCCTCTTCCCCCCTCACACCAACCAACCAAAAACCAAAAACCACCACCACCCACCACCACCACCGCAGCAGCCACCAAAACCTACCTTGAACCTATCCCCTAGAATGCCCCTCACAACCTCACCGCAGGGCCCCAGGCTCTCCGTGTCCCTCTCCATTCCCTCCGGCCTCCCTTCCCCTGCACCCACGCAACCCCCACGCTCGCTCGGGGGCCAAGGGGTGCCCGCCCGCCTCCATGCTCCCCGCACTCGCACAGGCCCAACCCTTCCTAGGACCTCTCCTCCACTTTTCCAAGGGATCCCATCCACCCTCTTCCTGCCTCTCAAAACGAACCCTAACTTCAACCTTTCAGCTGGGGCTCCGCTGCCATCCTCACCTCCCTCCCCCACGCTCGCGGTGGCCCTCCAAAGTCCCTGCGCGCTCCCTTCCCCTGCACGCACCCAACCCCCACGCCTGCGCTGCCCTGAAGCCGCTCCCGCCCCCCTCGGCCCTCCCCAAACACGCACCTTTCCCCCAAACACTTCCTGGGACCTTCCATCCCCTTTTCCCAAGCATCCTAGGCACCCTCTTCCCTTCTCACCAAGATAAACACCAACCTGCCTTGGACCTGCCCGCTGCAGCCCTGCTCACACCCTCAGCTCCTCCACCCATGCTCGCTGGCCGCGGTGTCCCTCAGCAGTCGCTCCCGGGGCTCCCTTCCCCGGCACGCACGCAACCCCCACGCAGGCGCTCTGCACAACCGGGTCCCCGCCCCCCTCGCCCCTCTCTGCCCCCACCCACACCCCCCCCCCTTCCTGGAAACTTTCCCCATCAGTTCAAAGGCATCCAACCTATCCACCCCTCTACCCCCTTCTCAAACAAACAATCAAACGAACAAACACACACAGCAAGCCAAAAACCAAAACAAAAACCACCTCACTTGAACCTGTCTGCTGGAACTCCACTGACAGCCTTACCTCAGTCCCCCCCTGCTCGCCCTGGCCCTCAGCACTCCCTTCAGCTCTCCCTTCCCCTCTGTTCAGGCACGACCCACAAGCCCCTCCCAGCTGCCCTGGCCCATTCCCACACTAACCCCTCTGGGCTCCTTTCCTGACATCCTTCCGCTCCCATTTGCTAAGGGGTCCTCATCCTCCACCCTCTTCCCCCCTCACACCAACCAACCAAAAACCAAAAACCACCACCACCCACCACCACCACCGCAGCAGCCACCAAAACCTACCTTGAACCTATCCCCTAGAATGCCCCTCACAACCTCACCGCAGGGCCCCAGGCTCTCCGTGTCCCTCTCCATTCCCTCCGGCCTCCCTTCCCCTGCACCCACGCAACCCCCACGCTCGCTCGGGGGGCAAGGGGTGCCCGCCCGCCTCCATGCTCCCCGCACTCGCACAGGCCCAACCCTTCCTAGGACCTCTCCTCCACTTTTCCAAGGGATCCCATCCACCCTCTTCCTGCCTCTCAAAACGAACCCTAACTTCAACCTTTCAGCTGGGGCTCCGCTGCCATCCTCACCTCCCTCCCCCACGCTCGCGGTGGCCCTCCAAAGTCCCTGCGCGCTCCCTTCCCCTGCACGCACCCAACCCCCACGCCTGCGCTGCCCTGAAGCCGCTCCCGCCCCCCTCGGCCCTCCCCAAACACGCACCTTTCCCCCAAACACTTCCTGGGACCTTCCATCCCCTTTTCCCAAGCATCCTAGGCACCCTCTTCCCTTCTCACCAAGATAAACACCAACCTGCCTTGGACCTGCCCGCTGCAGCCCTGCTCACACCCTCAGCTCCTCCACCCATGCTCGCTGGCCGCGGTGTCCCTCAGCAGTCGCTCCCGGGGCTCCCTTCCCCGGCACGCACGCAACCCCCACGCAGGCGCTCTGCACAACCGGGTCCCCGCCCCCCTCGCCCCTCTCTGCCCCCACCCACACCCCCCCCCCTTCCTGGAAACTTTCCCCATCAGTTCAAAGGCATCCAACCTATCCACCCTTCTATACCCCCTTCTCAAACAAACAATCAAACGAACAAACACACACAGCAAGCCAAAAACCAAAACAAAAACCACCTCACTTGAACCTGTCTGCTGGAACTCCACTGACAGCCTTACCTCAGTCCCCCCCTGCTCGCCCTGGCCCTCAGCACTCCCTTCAGCTCTCCCTTCCCCTCTGTTCAGGCACGACCCACAAGCCCCTCCCAGCTGCCCTGGCCCATTCCCACACTAACCCCTCTGGGCTCCTTTCCTGACATCCTTCCGCTCCCATTTGCTAAGGGGTCCTCATCCTCCACCCTCTTCCCCCCTCACACCAACCAACCAAAAACCAAACACCAACAACAAAAACCACCACCACCCACCACCACCACCGCAGCAGCCACCAAAACCTACCTTGAACCTATCCCCTAGAATGCCCCTCACAACCTCACCGCAGGGCCCCAGGCTCTACATGTCCCTCTCCATTCCCTCCGGCCTCCCTTCCCCTGCACCCACGCAACCCCCACGCTCGCTCGGGGGGCAAGGGGTGCCCGCCCGCCTCCATGCTCCCCGCACTCGCACAGGCCCAACCCTTCCTAGGACCTCTCCTCCACTTTTCCAAGGGATCCCATCCACCCTCTTCCTGCCTCTCAAAACGAACCCTAACTTCAACCTTTCAGCTGGGGCTCCGCTGCCATCCTCACCTCCCTCCCCCACGCTCGCGGTGGCCCTCCAAAGTCCCTGCGCGCTCCCTTCCCCTGCACGCACCCAACCCCCACGCCTGCGCTGCCCTGAAGCCGCTCCCGCCCCCCTCGGCCCTCCCCAAACACGCACCTTTCCCCCAAACACTTCCTGGGACCTTCCATCCCCTTTTCCCAAGCATCCTAGGCACCCTCTTCCCTTCTCACCAAGATAAACACCAACCTGCCTTGGACCTGCCCGCTGCAGCCCTGCTCACACCCTCAGCTCCTCCACCCATGCTCGCTCGCCGCGGTGTCCCTCAGCAGTCGCTCCCGGGGCTCCCTTCCCCGGCACGCACGCAACCCCCACGCACGCCACGGCACGCACGCAACCCCCACGCAGGCGCTCTGCACAACCGGGTCCCCGCCCCCCTCGCCCCTCTCTGCCCCCACCCACACCCCCCCCCCTTCCTGGAAACTTTCCCCATCAGTTCAAAGGCATCCAACCTATCCACCCCTCTACCCCCTTCTCAAACAAACAATCAAACGAACAAACACACACAGCAAGCCAAAAACCAAAACAAAAACCACCTCACTTGAACCTGTCTGCTGGAACTCCACTGACAGCCTTACCTCAGTCCCCCCCTGCTCGCCCTGGCCCTCAGCACTCCCTTCAGCTCTCCCTTCCCCTCTGTTCAGGCACGACCCACAAGCCCCTCCCAGCTGCCCTGGCCCATTCCCACACTAACCCCTCTGGGCTCCTTTCCTGACATCCTTCCGCTCCCATGTGCTAAGGGGTCCTCATCCTCCACCCTCTTCCCCCCTCACACCAACCAACCAAAAACCAAAAACCAACAACAAAAACAGTGTTGGATAAATTCTGAAGAGTATCTTTCAACATATCCTGACCACTGCTTTCAAATCGAGTGCAGAGCTTTGTATGTGCATCTCGAAGTCTGACCAGGTCTACTTCTTTGGCAACAAGTATATCCATCATGCTTTCTCTTTTCAGATTGCTGTTTTCCCAAGTTTTCTCCTCTAAAACAGCTAAGATTTGTTCTCTTTCCACAGCATAGGCTTGTAACTTGGCAATGAACCTGTCCATTGTCTTGGCTGGAGGAATGAGAAGATAAGCTCCTGTGAAGACATTATACCTCCAAATCTACACCTTGCACTGGTTTTTCAGGTTTCAAGTTTTCTTCAGTAACATGTTGTTCTGATTCAAGCTGCTCATGAGTTCACTGTCAGCATCAGATCCTGCTTGCTGCTCTTTGGGTAGTTCTTTCAGTGATGTTGTCTGTGGAAGAACCTTTTCCTTGTCTCTTAGGGTATCACTCTCTTTCCTCTCGTTCCCTGATTTGAAGGTGGACTGAACATCTTCAACTTCCTTTGTTTTGGATTCAGGTACATCTTCAGGTCCCTGTTCATCTCCCTTCCTCAGCACGGCTTTTGTGACATTAGAGTTGTGGCCTGTGAGGGAGGCCATGCTACCACCCACCTGCCCTAGGGACCTGCCTAAGCTGGAGCCAAGGGTCCCAAACCAAGAGACCATCGCTGGGGGTCATAGAACTTACCTCGTCCACTCCGTGAAAAGCGTCCAGTGCAGTTGGACAATCCCACCAAGTGTTCCGGCACTTTTGCCAGTGCGTGGCTGAGAATCCAAACACAATGAGGAGTCTCTAGGCAATGAGGGTCTGGCCTGGGACTTCACAAAGGGCCTGTCTCCAGTGACCTGTTCCCCCAACCCATGCCCCCATGACTCACCCCCACGACACTTCAGCACAGAGGTTGGTCCTTTTCACCACCTGTGTGATTTTCCCAGTGCCACTGTCCTGCTCAGATTCCCTGGGCCTGAGGCCACCATCACAGCCAAGCTAAAGATGCCAACTCTGAGCGTGTGTTTGTGGAAAATACTCCTGATCTTTTTGTTTTTTGGTTTCATTTTGTTTTGTCTTTTTGCCTTTTCTAGGGCTGCTCCCACGGAATATGGAGGTTCCCAGGCTAGAGGTTGAATCGGAGCTGTAGCCACCGGCATACACCAGAGCCGCGGCAACATGGGATCCAAGCTGCATCTTCGACCTACACCACAGCTCACAGCAATGCCGGTTCCTTAACCTGCTGAGCAAGCCCAGGGATTGAATCGCAACCTTATGGTTCCTAGTCGGATTCATTAACCACTGTGCCACAATGGGAACTCCTGTTTTTTAAAATTTTTAGTTACTTTAAAAATAAGGAGTAGATTTGATTTACAACATTGTGTTAATTTCAGGTGTACAGAAAAGTGATTCTGTTTTATATATAATATATACACACAAATACAAATATTCTTTTTCAGATTATTTTCTCTTACAGGCTATTCCAAAATACTGGGTGTAGTTCCCTTTGCTTTGAAGTAGGTCCTTGTTGGTTACCTATTTTTTAGAGGGCACCGTGTACATGTTAATTAAACACCTTGCCTTTCACTTTTTTACTGAGTGCTGTCACACAGTGCTCACTGTCCTGCAGCTTATGAGCCTCACACAACAACACACATTTATTTATTTATTTTTAGTTTTTTGTCTTTTCTAGGCCCGCTCCCCGTGGCATATGGAGGTTCCCAGGCTAGGGGTCCGATTGGAGCTGCAGCCACTGGCCTAGGCCCCAGCCACATCCACTCGGGATCAGAACCGTGTCTGCGACCTAGACCACAGCTCAGGGCAATGCCAGATCCTTAACCCACTGGGCAAGGGCAGGGATCGAAGCTGCAATCTCATGGTTCCTAGTCGGATTTGTACACCACTGCACCACAACGGGAACTCCAACACACTT
Organism: Sus scrofa; assembly: GCF_054392235.1. Lineage (NCBI taxonomy): Eukaryota > Metazoa > Chordata > Mammalia > Artiodactyla > Suidae > Sus > Sus scrofa. The sequence goes on from NC_139385.1 coordinate 21,851,271, forward strand.
TTTTTTTAATCAAGTTGAAATACACATAGTGACCCACATAGTGACCTACAAAGAGTATAAATCGGTGCATGCTGACAAATGTCTGCACTTGCACCTAAGCTTGACCCTGATACAGACATTGACTGTATCCATCATCCCAAAGCTCCTTTAAGGCTGCACTTCAACCCTGCTCCCCCACTCTGCCCTACTCCAGGCTCTAGTCCCGAGGGTGCGTTTGGAGGTTCTTGGACGCCATCTATGATGTGTCCTCCTGTCTACACTCTTTGTGTCTGCTTTTTCCACCTTGTGTTTGAGATCTAGTCTGGAAAGTGAGTTAAATATCCCTGGAGCAGGAGATCGCTGAGCGAAATGACACTGAGGCCCTAGTGGACCGTGGGGGCACCAAGCAGCTGAGCCTCGGGAGGCAAGGGGACCGGACTGGGCGGCGGGGGCATCGGGAAGCCACAGGCTCCGGCCTCTGAGCCTCAGGCCTCGCTGCGCACTGCCCAGGGCCTGCGGCTCCTCCCCCGACCCGACCCGACCCGACCCAACCCGGCAGGGGCTGGCGGACGGCGCTGCTGAAAGTGACGCGGTGAGGGCGGAGCCAAGGGCCGGGAGTCGTCGTCGTCGTTGTCGTCGTCGTCGTCGTCCCAACCCGGCAGGGGCTGGCGGACGGCACTGCTGGAAGTGACGCGGCGAGGGCGGAGCCAAGGGCCGGGACAGTCATCGTCGTCGTCGTCGCCGCCGCCGCTGCCGCGAAGAAGCAGTTCCACCTGGTGAAGCAGCTGGGCAACCAGACCGTGGGCAAGCAAGTGCATCACACCGGGCCTGTGGGGGTGCGCGGGCCGGGGGCTGCAAGCGGGGGCGCGCGGGCCCGCTCCCCGGGGCCCCGGCTGCTTCAGGTCCGGCCGTCACCCGGTTCGAGGGCGGCGGGGCCCGGGGCAGGGGGGCGGTGCCACGCCGCGGCCTGGCGCGCCGCTCTGGGCCGCCCTCCCAGTCCTGGAGACCGGCTGGGCAGGCCGCACCTCCCCGCTCCCACCCCTAGGGGTCCCCGCTGCCCCGTGGAGCATCGCCTTCCCGCTACCTGCTCTCTGTTTTCTCTCCTCCTCCCGGGGATCGAGCCGGCCGGGACTGGCGCCTGGGGCTGAGACTCCGATAAGTGGTGTGTTCGAGGCTGCCCGGCTCGGGGGCGGCATGGTCAGCCTTTCCGGGTGGCCCCGCTGCCTCGAAGCCTTCACTTAACAAGCGCACGATGGCAGGAAAGAAGGGAAGAGTTGTTCAAGCCCATCGGATCTGCCTAGAGAGTTTTCAGCGCGCCCCTTTGAGGGACCGGAGAGGTGGTGCCTCTCCAAACCAGGGGCCACGGTGAACGGGACGGCTTTGGATTTGGGAGAAAAGGATTCTCCAACCGCCTAGCGCCAATTTAAAAAGAAATGATGATGATGATTGTTTTAAACAAGTCTTTCTCACTTTGAATTTGGAAGCAGATGCTTCTCCATGTTTCTATGGGACAGCTGGACTCCTTGGCAGGCATTGATTAGGAACTGACAGCAGAGACCCGAGTTTGTGGATGTTCGGGCTGTTGGAACAGGAATGGTTTGTGGTTCTGAGAGTTTCTGGAGGTGATTGTCATGTGTTATTTTATCTGGGGCAGATTTTTCAAGGTCTCACAGGGCAAGGTAGCTGTGTGGTACTGATTTCACTGTTTATTCTGTGCAGAGATAGGAAAATGGGAATTTTTCACAGCCTTGGCTTCTTGTATCAGCAGTTGAGTCAAAGGGGGAGTTTGGTTTGGCCAAAGCCCGTGGGACGCTTCTTTTTTTGTGTGTGTATGAAAATACTTTTACTTCCTCTTGAGCTTTCTAAATTTGCTCTGTACTGTTTTGTTTCCCCCAGCGTTTTGCCTAGTTCAGCTGTTTATTTTTTGAGGTTCCCCACCCTGTTAGCTTGGTGTGTTTCTAGAGTTCATCCCTGTCTGCCAGGGCCTAAATGTGCCTACTTTCTGTTATTTGTGGGGAGGTGATGGAAGTAAGGCTGAGAGGAAGGTAGACTGGGAAGAAGAGACGGCTAAGGTTTCATCCAAGGGTCTGCAATGAATTACAAGGTCCCTGCCTGTGAGTTTTCTGCCCTTCTTGGTGTTCTCAGGAACGCACATTGTGGAATCAATATTGGTGATTGTCGAGATGCATTTGTCAGAGGGTCATTTTGACCTGTTTGTTTATTGTATCAGGCAAGTGATAATTTGTTTTTTTTTTCCCTTAAAGTTCTGAGGCTTTAAAAGCTACACTCCCATTCAGGGTCTCTTTAATCCCTGCTTCCACCATAGCAGCTTCAGATTCCCTGGACCCAAGGCCACCATCACAGCCACACTGAAGGTGCCATCGCTGAGGCTGTGTTTGTGGAAAATACACCTTGCCTTTGTTTTTTTAAATTTTTATTTTATTTTTTTAGAAAAAAACAGAATGCAGTTAATTACAGTGTTGTGTTAGTTTCAGATGTATGGAAACACGATTCGGTTCTCTATAAATATTCTTTGTCAGATTATCTTTTCTTACAGGTTATTACAAAATCCTGAGTACCGTTCCCTGTGCTGTGTGGGTAGGTCCATGTTGGTTGTCTGTTTTATATAGAGTACTGTGTATATGTTAATGCAACACACATTACCTTTCACTTTTTTTTTTTTTTTGTCTTTTTGCCTTTTCTAGGGCTGCTTCCCATGGCATTTGGAGGTTCCCAGGCTAGGGGTCGAATTGGAGCTGTAGCCGTCAGCCTACACCACAGCCACAGCAACACGGGATCCAAGCCGCATCTGTGACCTACACCACAGCTCACGGCAATGCTGGATCCTTAACCCACTGAGCAAGGCCAGGGATCGAACCTGCAACCTCATGGTTCCTAGTTGGATTCGTTAACCACTATGCCATGATGGGAACTCCTGCCTTTCACTTTTTTACTAAGTGGTATCACCCAGCACATACTGTCCTGAAGCTTGTGAACCTCATGCACAATTTTTTTTCTCAGTTGAGGTAAAATGCTCGTAATGACCCTCATCCCTCTAAAGAGTACAATCTGTGCATTTTGACAAAGGTCTACACCTGCGCATAAGTGTGATCCTGACAGAGACTATGACTGTTTCCATCATCCTGAAGCTCCTTCCCTGTTCTCCACCTTGGCCCTCCTCCCCCACTGCATCCTACTCAGGTGTCTTGTCCAGTGGATGAGTTTTGGTGGTTTGGATGCCATATTGTCCCAAAGATCTGAGGCTTTAAAAGCTACAAAGCCATTCAGGGTCTCTTTGGCCCCTGCTTCCTCCATAGCAGCTTCTCTCTTTACACTTTTTTTTTTTTTTGGTCTTTTTGTATGTTTAGAGCCACATATGGAGATTCCCAGGCTAGGGGTCGAATCAGAGCTGTAGCCACCGGCCTACGCCAGAGCCACAGCAACTCGGGATCTGAGCCGCATCTGCAACCTACACCACAGCTCATGGCAACACCAGATCCTTCACCAGCTGAGCAAAGCCAGGGACCAAACCTGCAACCTCATGGTTCCTAGGTGGATTTGTTAACCACTGTGCCACGATGGGAACTCCTCTTTACACATTTACATTCCAGCCATGCTTACCTCCTTTCAGTCTCCAGAGGAGGCTATGCTTTCTTAGTCTCTACCTGGAACCCTGGGAAGCCTCTGTCATCACATCTGCCCTCGGCCACCTCCTACACATTCCTTAGGCCTCCCTGTAAAGCTCCTCTCTGCCTCTGCTCCAGCAAAGATTGGATGTCTCTTCTTGGTGCTGTCATAAGTCCATGGAGCTCCTGTTTTTCCCTAATGTAACTGCCTCTTTACTGGCCAGGTTCTCCCTGAGACTAAGCGCTCTGAGACTTTCTGCTCTTTTCTCCTTTGATCCCCACCACACGGTAGCTGCTCAACAAATATTGTTAAACTAATGCCCACCCAGTTCACCCTAGATCGCATTGGTGGTGTGGGCCCAGCTATGGGAAAGCGAGATTTGGAGAGAGTAAATGGTGTGATTCATTCTAGGACTAGAATTCTGGCCCTGACCTTTGATTCTGAAAATCTTTATGGCAAGATGCACTGGAAGCTGCAGCTATTGCAGAGCTATTCAGGGTGTGGCAATTATACTCCTGAAGTCAAAACTTTTTAACTGGGGAACTGTTGCTTTACAGGTGTTGATTTCCTGGATATATTTGTGGGTCCCCCCCCCCCACTTAAGTGCTTGTAAAGGACTAGTGAGGAAAATGGAGGCAGGAGAGAGCCTAGAATTGTTATTGGGCAGAAGCAGACTGTTGGTGGGCATTGCAATCAGGCTTCTGGGTATGGCTGGGTTAAAACAAGGGCTTGATGAGAAGTTCGGGGTTGGTAGATGCAGATGATGACATTTAGCATGGATAAGAATCTGGGCCTACTGTACAGCACACGGCACACTATCCAGTCTCTTGGGATAGACCATGATGGAAGATAGGAAGAGGAAAAGAATGTATATATGTGTGTAGGACTGGGTCATTTTTCTGTACAGCAGAAACAGACACAGCACAGTAAAGCAACTATACTTAAAGTAAAACAAAATAAAAAATTATAAAAAAAACTAAAACAGGGCGTTCCCATCGTGGCGCAGTGGTTAACGAATCTGACTAGGAACCACAAGGTTGCAGGTTCGATCCCTGGCCTTGCTCAGTGGGTTAAGGATCTGACATTGCCGCGAGCTGTGGTGTAGGTCACAGATGCGGCTCGGATCCCACGTTGCTGTGGCTGTGGTGTAGGCCAGCATCTACAGCTCTGATTTGACCCCTAGCCTGGGAACTTCCATATGCCGCGGGAGCGGCCCAAGAAGTGGCAAAAAGACCAAAAAAAAAAAAAAAAAAAGCAAAAAACAACAACAACAAAAAACACCTAAAACAGACAACACACCTGCTAATGAATGAAGTTGTCTGTGGGAATGGCTTGCCTGGAATGTGTACTCTCAGTTCCCAGAGTTCTAGGTGATGTCTTGCGATGATATATTTTCTTCCCAGAATGAGGACTGTGTGAGGAACCCCGCAGTGAGGTTCCATGGGGTGAACCTTGGAGAGAATTACTAATGGCTGGAATGAAGGAGTCCTCATGATGCAATTTGTTGACGATGGGTGGATGCGTCTGTTCCAGAAGATGGTTTGTCTACTGCAGGGTCAAGGCTTTGGGGGTGGTCCTCTGATATGGGGTCTCAGAGAATTAGATTGTCTCACCAAAGGGGCCTGTGGGACTATAGGCCCAGAGTGACTCAGTCCTTACTGTTTTCCAGAAAAACCTGATCTGGATTTTAATGAAACTTCGATGGCATTTAATGCATATGAAACAGTGTGTTATGTGGGGCTCAACAAAATTGATGAGTGGCCAGATCTGGCCTCTGGGTCACCAGTTGGCAGTTGCTTGTCTGGAGGGACTAGAGGTTAAGGACCCGAATATTATGTTTCTTTTCTTCCCTGTACCTTACCCTGATTTTACTGCATTCTCGGTTCTTTGGATTTGTTGAAGAGCTTGGACTTGCCTTTACAGGCATCTTTCAAAGACTTTATAGAATTTTTATTTTTTTAATTTTTTTTTGTCTTTTTCCCTTTTCTAGGGCCGCTTCCTGTGGCATATGGAGGTTCCCAGGCTAGGGTTTGAATCGGAGCTGTAGCCGCTGGCCTACACCACAGCCATAGCAATGTGGGATCCAAGCCACATCTGCGACCTACACCACAGCTCACAGCAATGCCAGATCCTTAATCCACTGAGCAAGGCCAGGGATCAAACCCACAACCTCATGGTTCCTAGTCGGATTCGTTAACCACTGAGCCACAATGGAAACTCCGATTTTATAGAATTAACCATTGTCATTCCTCTAATTGGTTTAGCTGTCCAAGTGCTGTACCAACCCCCTGGCTTGTTTCTCACCTCCTGGTGATGATCATTTCTATTTTATAAAGAGGGAAAAATGACTTGTCAAGTTCCCGGTCTGCCAAGTGGCCAAGGTTTGACTTGGGTCCAGGCCCAGGACTTCTGAGTATGGATCCCATGTGCTTCCGATGACAGCATCTAGGCTGCCTTTTCACCAGGGAATAATTAGTGTTGATTAAACATCTTTGGTGCTTAATATGCTGCTGGGCTCAGAGCTTTGCATACATTTTCTCAGTGCATTCTTGCAGCAACTCTGAGAGGTGATGTTGTTGGTTCCTGATTTAATGACAAGGAAGTCAGATCTCAGAAGAGGTCATCAAGCCAGTAAATGACTGAGCTGTGACTTCAGAAACCCAGGTTTCTGATTCCAAAGCAGCTATAAATCCCTGCTTCAGGTGGCATCTCTTCCATGAGAAACCTGTTGAGTCATGAGAGATGCCTTCATAAAATCCTGGAGGCCAAGTGGGGGATGTTGCTCTCATCCAATGGCTCTTACCAGGTATGGTTTTTACCCCCAGGGACATTTGGCAAATTCTGGAGACATTTTATTTTATTTTACTTTTATTAGAGTGTAGTTGATTTACAGTGTTCTGTCAATTTATGCTGTATAGCAATGTGACCCAGTCATACATATATATCTGTTCTTTTTCTCATATTATTTTCTATCATGATCTATCCCAAGAGATTGGATATAGTTCCCTGTGCTATCCAATAGGACCTCATTGCTCATCTATTCTAAATGTAGTAGTGTCCACCTACCAACCCCAAAGTCTCAGTCCATCCCTCTCCCTCCCTCCCTCCCCCTTGACAACCACAAGTCTGTTGTCTATGTCCGTGGGTCTGTTTCTGTTCTGTAGATAGGTTCATTTGTGCCCTATTTTAGAAGTGATATCAAATTGTATTTGTCTTTCTCTTTCTGACTTACTTCACCTAGTAGGAAAATCTCTGGTTCCATCCATGTTGCTGCAAATGGCATTAGGTCATTCTTTTTTATGGCTGAGTAGTATTCCATTGTGTATGTGTACTATATCATCTTAATCCAGTCATCTGTCAATGGACATTTAGGTTGTTTCCATCCCTTGGCTATTTTAAATAGTGCTGCAATGAATTGGAGGCATTTTTTTGATTGTGGTGACTTGATTGGGGGAGGGGTGCTCCTGGCATCTGTGTAGATTGAGGGCTGGAAGGCTGCTGGACATCCCAGGATGCCCTGGGAAGCCTTGCCACCCAGACTTATTGGGTCCCAACTGCAGAGACAGCCGAAGCTGAGAAACCTTGTCCCATCCTTCCAGGGTCTGACGTGCAAGTTATCAATACCAAAGCCCCACACTGTGGGCCTGCAGGCCATAGACGTGTTTTCTTTGGCTTAGTCACTATGTATGTATGTATGTATGTATTAATTATCCCTGGTTTTCACATGAAAACCTGGATTGTCAGTCTCTTCTAAAACCTTAGAAGACCTGGCCACATCTGGCGTGGAGTACAGGCAGCTGGAGCTGAGCAGTAGCTGTTCCATGGGGGCAGGGGTCATCAGCTGCCCACTTTGCCCCCAGCCCCTCCCTGGCTTCTTTTATTCTGTTACATCCTTTGCTGACCCTCCCTGAAGGTCACAGATCTCCAATGACCTTCTCCCATTCCAGCACTCACTCTCAAGGTGAGTCAAACACCTCTCTCCCCGCCCATCCCATAGCATCCTCTGGTGCCGTCTTGCCTCTCGTCCATGAGACAGCCCTTCCTAGGTTCGACATGGCTCTCTGCATCCCTCACCTGCTCTGCGGCTTCATCTTGCTCCCTCCGATTTCCTCCACACAGTCATTCTGAGAAAGGGGAGGTAGCTGTGCTTTTCTTCGCTCTGAGTGGATTCCATCCAGCCTCTGCACAGAGCAGGGGTGGAAAGGAATCTGGAATCGTCACAGTTGCTTGTGAATCTGATTTTCCGTGGCCTTGTTAGGCACTTTACATGTTGTGAAATCCAAGGTATTTAGGTCAGTGAAAACCCATTGTTCACTAAAAAAAAAAAAAAATCCCTCAAAAGATGTGGTCATATAGCATCCTTTTCACATATCCTGTCGCGTGTGTGAACAGCATGTTATTCTGATACCGAATTGCCTTTGTGCCGGCGCCTCCCAGTATGAACACAGCAACCCCCCGCTGCCCCAGGGATTCAGCACTCTGGTCGAGGGTTCTAGAGTCAGCATGTGCTCTGCCCATTCTTGTGGAGATGGTTGTGCAGATCTCATTCTATTTCTGTTTCTCAATTATAGGTGGATGCCATTGTAATTAATCAAGTAGAAACCCATTTACAAATATTATCACACTCCTGTCTGCTTTGTATGTGTCTGTATGTGTGTGTGTGTTTTCTAAAACATAGAAGGTAAAAGTCTAACAGGCCCACTGTCCTTTATCCAAAACCCCTTGGGTCAGAGGAGTTTCAGAGTTCAGAATTTTTCAGATTTTAAAGAAAACAGATTGCATGTGCTCTTACATAATAATCTCCACTAGGGTCTGGAGCAGCAGCCTGTACTCAAACTTGTTCATATTGATTTAGCAAAATAAAAGAATGTATTTCCTACTGAATAGAATCCTTCAATGTATTTATAGTTTCACTTTAGCTCAGGTCAAGTCCTGTTGCCAAACAAGTTACAAAATAACCTTTGTTCTTTAGATCTCAAAGGGATGGATCAGGGATTATGGACCTGTAATTTTACTTTACATTCTGTTGCCCATACTCCAAAAAGTCAGAAATCATGCATTTACTCTGTAAGCAAAGGTCACAGACTCAAGTGCCAGGTCAAGGACAATGAATAGGTGAAGTGGGAGAGAGGGGTCAGGCACTAGGGTACGGTGAGCACTGCAGTGCACTGGGGAAGTTCATGTTCATATAAAGAGGACACCTGCTCTCAGCCCTAGCTGCTTGTTGCCATGGTGAGCTGTGGGTACAGTGTAGTCACAGTGCCCCATTTTTTTTTTAATTTTAATTTTTTGCCTTTTTAGGGCCCCACTCGTGGCATATGAAAGTTCCTAGGCTAGGGGCCAAATCAGAGCTGCAGATGCTGGCCTGCACCACAGCCACAGCCTCAGCCACATTGGATCTGGAGCTGCATCTGCAGCCTACATCACAGCCACAGCAAAGCCAAATCTGAGCTGTATCTGTGATCTACACTGCAGCTCACAGCAACGCCAGATCCTTAACTCTCTGAACGGGGCCAGGGATGGAACCCGTGTCCTCATGGATACTAGTTGGCTTCGTTACTGCTGAGCCACAGGGGAAACTCTGACCGGTTGCCCCATTTTTAGTGGCCTTCCAGAACGCTGATTTCTTGATATTTAAATGTTGGCAACTAAAAAGAACAAGAAACGAAACCACTCTTTAGGCCAATGGAACTATCTTCAAGGTTTATCTGGTCTTGGGTTACCTTCTTTGACCTCTAGGTTAGAGACTCGTTCTTATGGTATAGAAGTCGGACAGGGATGTTTTGGTAATGAACTTCCTCAGATGGGGACTGACTATTTGTCCTGTCATTATTCATTGTACTGAATGTATATGTTATATATGTTTTGAGTGTTCACAGCATGGGGAAGTTCCCGAGCCAGGGATCAAACCCTCGCCGAGCAGCGACCGAAGCCAATGTAGTGACAAGGCCGGATCCTTGACCTGCTGTGCCGTGGGAGACCTTCTAGACATTTCACTTTAACATTGCCTTATTTTCCAGCCCTTTGGAAGTTTTCTTTTTCATCTTTGAATCTGACATGGCCATCTCTATATATACAGAATTGTTGTTGGCTCCTGGTCTCTTAGTTTCCAATCATTTTCAGTGTTCTGCATTTGTCCTCTTGTATTCTCATGCTTGGTAATTTTTTTTTTTTTTGTCTTTTTGCCATTTTCTTGGGCCGCTCCCATGGCACATGGAGGTTCCCAGGCTAGGGGTCCAATCGGAGCTGTAGCTGCCGGCCTCCGCCAGAGCCACAGCAGCACGGGATCCAAGCCGCATCTGCAACCTACACCACAGCTCGTGGCAATGCCGGATCCTCAACCCACTGAGCAAGGCCAGGGATTGAACCAGCAAACTCATGGTTCCTAGTCAGATTCGTTAATTACTGTGCCATGATGGGAACTCCCTTCATGCTTGCTAGTTTTGATGTGATAATTGTCAATGGGAGATTTCCTGCTTTTATATTATCCTTGCCTTTACCAGGGGGACTTTCTCACTTGTAATTTTCTTGTTTCTAATTGTGGGCTTTTCTTTTCTGTTTTCAAGCTGGTTGGGTCACCTATGAACTTGAAACTTTCGAGTTATTGGTCTTGGGAAAGAGAAAGTCCAAAGTTAAAATCAGAGCCTCTTTTTCAGTTAAGGAAGTGGGAGTTCCCGTCGTGGCGAAGCGGAAATGATTCCAAGTAGGAACTATGAGGTTGCGGGTTCAATCCCTGGCCTTGCTCAGTGGGTTAAGAATCTGGCCATGAGCTGTAGTGAGCTGTGGTGTGGGTTGCAGTTGCAGCTTGGAGTTAGCATTGCTATGCCTCTGGCATAGGACAGCGGCTAGAGCTCCAGTTTCACCCCTGGCTGGGAACCTGATGCTGGTGTGGCCCTAAAAAGACACCAAGACCAAAATAAATAAATAAATAAATTAAGGGAGTTAAGGCAGGTTAGGTCATAAAGCTTCTACCTTTCCAGGGCCTGAGTGACCCGAGGTAACATCTGGCCTTGTATTCAGACAGGGAAGGGTCCTTCATGTCCTTGCTTCTGAGATCATTCCTTGGGGTGCTCTCAGACCTGCGACTGCCACCATGTGGCTTGGGACTCTCAATTTCCTGCCTCTGGCCCTGGCATCTCTCACCCCTAGACTGACCGCCCTGCTCACATTGAACTTATGAACCCCATCCTCACATTGGCTTCCCTCCCCTGGATTCCCTCATCTGCGGGTCAGCGAACTTTGGCCTACAGGCCAAATCCTGCCCACTGCCTGTTTTGTCAAAAAGTTTTCTTGGAACACCGCCACTTGCTGCTGCAGCAGGTCTGAGTCGTTTTGACAGTGACTGTACAGTCCACAGAGCCTCTGGTGTTTACCATCTGTTCCCTTTGCAGAAAAGTTTGCTGGCACTCATGCCAGTGCGTGGAAGGTCACCAACCCTCCTCTTCCATGTTCACCTGTCACCTGTCAGTCCCCTCCTCTTCCATGTTCTTATATCCAGGCTTTGACCGCCGTCTGGCAGTTCTGCCCCCTGAGTCTCTCTCTTTTTTTTTTGCCATTTCTTGGGCTGCACCCGCGGCATATGGAGGTTCCCAGGCTAGGGGTCGAATCAGAGTTGTAGCTGCCGGCCTACGCCACAGCCACAGCAATGTGGGATCCAAGCCGTGTCTGTGACCTATGCCACAGCTCATGGCAACCTCGGATCCTTAACCCACTGAGCAAGGCCAGGGATCGAACTCGCAACCCCATGGTTCCTAGTCGGATTCATTAACCACTGAGCCACGATGGGAACTCCTCCTGAGTCTCTTTTGACTTGGCCTCTGTCTCTCGATGGCTATTCTTCCAATGAACTTAGTTCAAGCCTTCATTTTTTTTTTTTTTTTTCCTACCTGAACTCACAATTGTCTTCCAATGGGCTTTGGTGGCTTGAGCTGGTTGTTACCCCTTTTGAGCGACATCTAGGCCTCCCCTTACTTGTGACTTGGTCAGTCACTCTTTGAATGATTATAGCCATTCCTCTCTAAGTAATTTTTCTTTTTGGATGCATCCTCTGAAGTTGAGAGTCACTTCATTTGTAAGAAATTAATATTTGTGTAGTCAAGAGTTCCCATGGTGGCTGAGCAGGTTAAGAATCTGACTGGTGTGTGAGAGGATGTGGGTTTGACCTCTGGCCTTACTCGCTGGTAGTGTATGTAGTTTGCAGATGTGGCTTGGATCTGGCATTGCTGAGGCTGTGGCATAGGCCTTCAGTTGCAGCTCTGATTTGACCCCGAGCCCGGAAACTTCCATATACCCCAGGTGTGGCCTTAAAAAGAAAAAGAAAAAAAAAATGTAGGGAGTTCCCGTGGTGGCTCAGTGGTTAACGAATCCGACTAGGAACCATGAGGTTGCAGGTTCGATCCCTGGCCTTGCTCAGTGGGTTGAGGATCAGGACTTGCCGTGAGCTGTGGTGTAGGTCGCAGACACAGCTCAGATCTGGTGTTGCTGTGGCTGTAGTGTAGGCCAGCAGCTCAGCTCCGGTTAGACTCCTAGCCTGGGAACCTCCATATGCCATGGGTGCGGCCCTAGAAAAGGCAAAAAGACACACACACACACACAAAATGTAGTCAGTGTATTGCCAAACTCCTTCTAACATGATAGCATTATCATATAGTATAGCAGGTCATGTCACACGGCCACGCATGTTGCTGTGCATGACATGGTGGATGCCACCTCTGACCATCACCTAAGTAGCACTAGATATTGTCTTTTAAAAATCTGCTGCTGTATTTCCCTGGTGGCTGAGCTCGTTAAGGATCTGATGTTGTCACTGCTGTAGCTCTGATTACTGACATGGAGTGAGTTTGTTACTGTCCTGGGAAATTCCATGTACAATGGGAGTGGCCAAATAAATAAATAAAATTACTAATTTTTTTTCACTAAGGTTGAAATGACCATTGTTCCTGTGTTTGTAATTCCGTATATATAGTTTTCCGTTTGTGTCAGTTGTTTCTTTAATTGCCACAGAATTAACATTTAGTTGTCAATTTCATTGTTCTGTTACCAGTTCTGTTCAACAAATGTCTCTTAAGAACCTGTCAAATGCTAGGGGCTGGGTTAAAACTATAACTGATTCCCACTTGAGAGGAAAGACACACAGACAAACAGGCAATTTGAATATAGCCAGATGTGCATATTCTAGCAGATCTTAGGTGTCAGTAATGAAATATTAAAGCCATGTCCTGACTTGCATATATTTTAATATAAACAAATCAATATTCTTGTTCTTGGGTATGTTACTTAATGAAAGCAGTGATGGAATCTTGAGAGAGCATTTCTGTGACCAGGCGTAGGTTTGATACAAGTTCCGGAAGATAAAGCAGGCTCTGGAGTTCCCTTTGTGGCTCAGCAGTTAACGACCCAACTAGGATCCATGAGGATGTGGGTTCAATCCCTGGCCTCGCTCAGTGGGTTAAGGATCTGGCATTGCCATGAGCTGTGGTGTAGGTCACAGACACGGCTCAGATCCTGTGTGGCTATGGCATAGGCCAGCAGGTATTGCTTTGAATTGACCCCTAGCCTGGGAACTTCCATATGCTGAGAGTGCAGCCCTAAAATAGCACAAAAAAAAAAAAAAGGAAGATGAAGCAGGTTCTGTTAAATCTGATCCTGTGATTTATATAAAAAACCAGAGTTCCTGTCGTGGCTCAGCAGGAACGCCTATATATATTCTTTTTTAAATATTCTTTTCCATTTTGGTTTATCTTAGGACATTGAATATATTTATCTGTGCCATACAGTAGGACCTTGTTGTTTATCTCCTCCATGTATATAATGCTTACATCTGCTAACCTCAACCTCCCACTCCACCAATCTCCCAACTCCCCTCCACCATGGCAATCACAAGTCTGTTCTTTTTGCCTGTGTGTCTGTTTCCGTTTCATAGATAGGTTCATTTGTGACATATTTTAGATTCTACACATTAGTGATATCTTACGGTATTTATCTTCCTCTTTCTAATTTGCTTCATTCAGCCTGATAATCTCTAGCTGTAGCCATGTGGCTGCAAATGGCATTATTTCTTCTTTTAAGGCTGAGTAGTATTTCATTATATATATTTACCTCATCTTAATCAGTTCATCTCCAGTGGACATTTAGGGTGTTTTCATGTCTTGGCTATTGTAAGCAGTAAACATTGGAGTGTATGTATCTTTGAAGTAAATAATTTTGTCCTAATATATGCCCAGGAATGGGATTGCTGGACCATATTGTAACTCTATCCTTATTTTTCTGAGGAGGCTCCATACTGGTTTCCAAAGCTGATCTAAACTCTATCAGGTTAGATTTCTACCAACAGTGTAAGATGGTTCCCTTTTCTTGACATTTTCTCCAGCATTTGTTATTTGTATGCTTTTTAATAAGGGGTCATTCTGACCTGTGTGAGATGGTACTTCATTGGGGTTTTGATTTGCATTGTAGTTTTGATTTATACATATTGCCATGTTGAGCATTTTTTCATATACTTATGGTCATTTGCATTTATTCTTTGGCAAAATACCGGTTTATATTTCTGCCCATATTTCAGTTGGGTTGTTTGTTTTTTTGTGGGCTGAGTTGTATGAACTATTTTTATATTTTGGAAATTAAGCCCTTATCAGTGTCATCATTTGCAAATATTTTCTCCTATTTAATAGGGTTTTTTGTTTGTTTATGGTTTCCTTTCCTGTACAAAAGCTTATACATTGTTTAGGTCTCAAATATTTATTTTTATGGTGTCTCATGTCTTATGTTTAAGTCTTTAAGTCATTTTGAGTTTATTTTTGTTTATCCTGAGAGGGTGTGTTCTAATTTCATATGTGTGCAGCTTTCCAGCTTTCCCAACACCACTTGCTGAAGGGACTATCTTTTCCCCACTGTATATTCTTGTCTTCTTTGTCAAAGATTAATTGACCCATAGGAGTATGGGTTTTTGAGGGACTCTCTTTTCTGCTACATTGATCCATTTTTCTGCTTTTGTGCCAAGACCACATTGTTTTGATTACTATAGACTTGTAGTATTCTCTACATAAATAGACAATTAGTGAAGTCTGGGCAGGTTATGCTTCCTGCTTTGTTCTTTTTCTTCAGGATTGCCTTGGCATTTGTGGGTCTTTTATGATTCCGTATACATTTTAGGATTTTTTGTTCTAGTTCTGTGGAAAATGTTATGGATAAGTTTCTAGAGATCACATTAAATCTCTAGATTATTTTGGGTAGTATGCCTATTTTTACAACATCAGTTCTTCCAATCCTAGAGCATGGGTATTTTTCCATTTCTTTTAATTATCTTCAGTTTTCTTCATTAATGTTTTCTACTTCCTGGTTATATAAATTTTTCACCTCCATGATCAGGTTTATTCCTAAAGTATGTTATTTTTAGTGCAATTTTAGAAGGTTTTTTTTTTTCCACATTCTCTTTCTGATATTTCATTGTTAGTGGAAAGAAATGCAACAATTTTTTGTATGTTAATCTTGTATCCTGCCACCTTGCTGAATTGATTTTTCAGTTCTAATAGTTTTTGTGTGGAGTTTTTAGAATTTTCTATATATAGTATCATGCCATCTGCATGTAATGATAATTTTACCTCTTCCTTTCCAAGTTGAATAGTATCACTCCATCTGCATGCAATGATAATTTTACTTCTTCCTTTACAATTTGAATAACTTTTATTTCTTATTCTGTCTGATGGCTATGGCTAGGAATTCCAATATTATGTTGAATAGAAGTGGTAAGAGTGGGCATCCTTGACTCATTCCAGATTTCAGCAGGAAGGTTTTCAGCTTTTCACCATTGAGTATTATATTGGCTGTGAGTTTGTAATAGATAGCTTGTATTACAGTGAGATATGTTCCCTTCATAACCACTTTGATAAGAGTTTTTATCATGAATGGATGTCGAATTTTGTCAAATGCTTTTTGTGCATCTATTGAGATAATAATGTGATTTTTTTCTTTATGTTGTTTATCACATTGATTCACATATATTGAACTATCCTTGTGAACTTGAAATGAATCCCACTTGGTCATGGCATATGGTCTTTTTTATGTGTTGTTGGATTTGATTTGCTGACATTTTCTTAAGAATTTTTACATCTGTATTCATCAAAGATATTGGCCAGTAATTTTCTTTTTGGTAGTATCTTTGTCTGGTGTTGGTATCAGGGTGATGCTAACTTAATACGATGTCATCGGGAGTGTTCATTCCTTTTAAATTATCTGGAAGAGTTTGAGAAAGATTGTTATGTTTTTCTTTATATGTTCACCTGTGAAGTCATCTGGCCCTTGACATTTGTTTGTAGGGAGTTGTTTAATTACAGATTATTTCACTTCTAGTGATTGGTCTGCTCAAGTTATCTATTTCTTTTTGACCCAATTTTGGTGGGTTGTATGTTTCTAGAAACTTGTCCATTTCTTCTAGGTTGTTGTGTTTTTGTTTTTAAGTTGCCTGATCCAATCTACTGGAGGGACAGTAGCCCATTAGTATTGTTTCTTATGTACAGAATGGATGACACTCCCTTCTTAAGTGTCTGACACAAAGGACCACTGATTTTCTATTCATCTTGCTTAGGCTGTTTTTTTTTTTTCTAATCTCTTGCCTGCTTCAGTCATTCAAGTTAATATCCTTGCCCCCTGAAAGTGTTTGCTTCCAATATAATACCGTAATGTTCTATATATTTAGTGTAAGGAAGAATAAGGCAATTGAGAAGGAAATGTTTAAGTAAGAATGAGAAAAGAAAAGGTAAATATAAGAAAGGAAAAAAATAAAAGACAAAAGATGGAAAGGATGAAGAAAGAAAAGAAGAAAACTAAGATATAGTTATCCTTTTATTCTCACTTCAAAAAATATTTCCCCAAATGTCTATCTCTGTTTAGGCCAAAATTTTATTATCATAATTGACATGATATTCTTTCACTAGAACTTATTTTATCGTTTATTAATGGTTGTTAATAATTGTATTTGTTAAAATTTGTTGTTACTTTGTAAGGCTTTTCAAGTGTATACCGTGTGTTAGCCTGAACATCAGTGGCACAATAGGACACAAAACAAGCAGAGTATAATTGTACTAGATATTAGAAATTTGAAAACAATGCTGGAGAGAAGAAATATCTTGATAAAATAAACATACTTTATGCCATTAGTTTTTAGCTTAGATATCATGTTTTATTCTCTTCTTTATTTTTCATTTATGGACATAACCATGAACCACTGAAGGAAAAATGTATTACATGAAGGAAGCAGAAATGATAATTTAATAATTAAAGATCAGAAAATAGTGTGAAGAAAAAAGATAAATGCAATGGCTCTGTAATAAGAAAGATAAAGACAAAGTTAACTTGGGTCAAAGAATTTGGACCACACTGACCTGAGCTGCTGGAAAATTCAGAAGTATATACAGAGGCAGTGTCATAGATTTTAATAGATTCTTATTAGACATAGAGGTCAGGAAGAAAAATGAGAGGCAATTTGAGATACTTATGTACTCTGGTCTCATAATGTAAGTAAAGAAAATAATTGGTAATGCCTTTTACATGATGTAAACAAAAGTAAATAAAGGTAAAATATAACAACAGTGAAAGCTCATTTGAAAACAAAATCTTTCCATAAAGCTTTAGCTGTACATAAAGGAAGCAAACCAATTTAAAGCAAATAACTTAAGAAGTATTACCAAAGGGAAAATAACCATCTCATATTTATGCATGCAGAGAAATGAACTGAAAAACACAAGGCAAATACATTAAATTAGCATAATTTTATTTCACTATTCAAATTTATAGTTTGGAAATTGATTTTGTTTCAATTACTGAGTCCCCTATAGGTATTACACTTTGTATTTTATTTTTTTAATTAAAGTATAGTTGATTTACAATGTTGAGCCAATTTCTACTGTACAGAAAAGGGACCCAGTCATACATAATATATACATTTTTTTTCTTATGTCGTCCACCATCATGTTCTATCTCAAGAGATTGGACATAGTTCCCTGTGCTGGATGATATGGCCTCAGTCCCCAAACATTTTCAATGTAATAATTTGTATCTACTGATCTGAAATTCCCAGTCCATCCCACACCTTCCTGCCCTGTCAACCATAAGTCTGTTCTCTATGTCCGTCAATCAGTTTCTGTTTTGTAGATAGGTTCATTTATTCCATATTTTCAATTACTTATATAAGGGATATCATATGGTATTTCTTTCTCTTTCTAACTTACCTCACTTAGTACCAGAATCTCTAGTTGTATCCATAATGCTACAAATGACATTATTTCATTCTTTTTTATGGCTGAGTAGTATTCCATTATGTATATGTACAATATTTTTTTAATCCATTCATCTGTCAATGGACATTTAGGGTGTTTTCATGTCTTGGATATTGTAAATAAGGGTTCAGTGAACATCAGGGTGTATGTATATTTGAACTATAATTTTGTCTTAATGTATGTCCAGGAGTGGGATTGCTGGACCATATCTTAACTCTATCCTTAATTTTATGAGGCGCCTCCATAGTGGTTTCTATAGCGGCAATATCAATTAGATTTCCACCAGCAGTATAAGACTGTTGCCTTTTCTCAATGTTTTCTCCAGCATTTGTTATTTGTAGGCTTTTTAATGATGGACATTCTGTGAGGTGGTACTTCATTGTAGTCTTGATTTGCATTTCTCTAATAGTTCGTGGTGTTTTGTATTTCTTCATGTGCCTATTGGCCACCCTTATGTCTTCTTTGGAGAAATGTCTGTTTAGGTCTTTTGCCCATTTTTCAGTTGGGTTCTTTGTTTTTTTTTTTTTTTTTTGTGTTGAGTGTTATGAGTCGTTTGTATATTTGGCTGATTAAGCCCTTGTCAGCTGCATCAACTGCACTATTTTCTCCCACTCCCTACATTGTATTTTTGTTTTTTTGTTTGTTTATTTGTTTCATAGTTTTCTTTGCTGTGCAAAGTCTTGCAGGTTTGATTATGTCCCATTTGTTTATTGTTCTTTTTATTTCTATTCCCTTGGGGGACTGACCTAAGAAAACATTTGTGTGGTTTATGTCAGAATATTTTGCATGTGTTCTCTTCCAGGAGTTTTATGGTGTCTCGTTTTTTTGTTTAAGTCTTTAAGCAATTTTAAGTTTATTTTTGTTGATGGTATGAGAGTGTGTTCTAGTTTCATTGATCTACATGCAGCTGTCCAGTTTTTCCAATATCATTTGTCAAAGAGACTCTTTTCCCCATTTTACATCCTTGCCTCCTTTATCAAAGATTAATTAACCATAGGTGTCTGGGTTTATTGTTGGGGGTTTCTATTCAGTTCCATTGGTCTGTGTGTCTGTTTTTGTACCAGTACACTGTCTTGATTACTACAGCTTTGTAATATTGCCTGACATCGGGGAGCATTATACCTTCTGTTTATTTTTTTCCTCAAGATTGCTTTGGCAATTCTGGGTCTTTTATGGTTCCATATAAATTTTTGGATTATTTGTTTTATTTCTGTGAAGAAATATCATGGGTATTTCATTGGGATGACATATCTCTAAATTGCTTTTGATAGAATGACTATTTTAACAATATTAATTCTTCTAATACAGGAGCATGGGATATCTTTGCATTTCTTTGAATCTTCTTTAGCTTCATTGATTAGTATTTTATAGTTCTCAGCATATAAGTCTTTCACTTCCTTGGTCAGATTTATTCCTAGGTATTTAATTTTTGGGGTGCCATTTTAAAAGCTATTCTCTTTTATTTGCTCCTTTTTCATGGCTACACCTGCAGCATATGGAAGTTCCCAGGCTAGGTGTCAAATCAGAGCTGCAGCTGCTAGCCTATGCCACAGCCACAGCAACGCTGGATCCTTAACACACTGAGTGAAGCCAGGGATCGAACCTGCATCCTTATGGATACTAGTCAGGTTCTTAATCCACTGAGCTACAAAAGGAAAAACATAACAGCTTTTTTTTATATATATTCCTTTTCTAATATTCATTGTTGGTATACAGAAGTTCTACCAATTTCTGAATGTTAATTGTGTATCCTGCTACTTTGCTGAATTAGTTTATCAGTTTGAGTAGGACTCAGTGTGGAGTATTTAACAGTTTTCTATGTATGGTATCATATCATCTGCATATATTGACAGTTTTACGTCTTCTTTTCTAATTTGGGTACCTTTTATTTCTTTCATTTGTCTGAATTGCTGTGGCTAGGATTTCTAATACTATGTTGAATAAAAGTAGTGAGAGTGGGCATCCTTGTCTTGTTCCAGATTTTAGCAAGAAGGCTTTCAGCTTTTCTCCATTGAGTATTATATTGGCTGTGGGTTTGTCATTGGTAGCTTTTATTTTAGTGAAATATGTTCCCTCTATACCTAGTTTGTTAGGTTTATCATGAATGTAAGTTGAATTTTGTCAAATGTTTTTTCTGCAACTGTTGAGATGATCATGTGTTTTTTAAAGTTTCTTTTGTTAATATGGTATTACATTGATTGATTTCTGTGTGTTGACCCATCCTTGTAACCTTGGGATGAATCCCATTTGGTCGTGGTGTATTATCTTTTTTTTTTTTTTTTTTTAATGTGTTTTTGGATTCAGTTGGCTTAAATTTTGTTAAGAATTTTTGTGTTAATATTCATCAAAGCTTTTGGCCTATAATTTTCTTTTTTGGTAGAAGCTTTGTCTGGTTTTTGCTATTAGGGTGATGGTGGATTCATAGAATGTCTTTTGGAGTGTTCCTCTTTCTTCAGACTTTTAGAAAATTTTAAGAAGAATGGGTATAGATTTTTCTTCGTATGTTTGGTAGAGTTCACCTGTGAAGCTGTCTCGTCCTGGACCATTGTTTGTAGGAAGTGTTTTTTTATTACATATTCAGTTTTATTGAATATAAATATTAGCTCTTCATTTTATTGATTTTTTCTATTGATTTTTTAACCTCTATTTTATTGATTTCCTCTCTGATCTTTATGATTTCCTTCCTTCTAATGATTTTAGGCTTGTTTTGTTCTTTTTTTTCCTCTAATTCTTTTAGGTGGTAGTTTAGATTGTTTATTCAAGATTGTCGTTGTTTTTTGAGGAAGGCCTGTGTCACTATGAACTTCCCTCTAAGAACTGCTTTTGCAGCATCCCATACATTTTTGTATGATTATGATTTCATTTTCATTTGTCTCAAGGTATTTTTAAATTTCCTTTTTGATTTCCTCCTTGACCCATTGGCCTTTTAGTAGCATGTTGTTCAGTCTCCATGTAGTCAGTTTTTTTCCATTTATTTTCCTGTGGTTGATTTCTAGTTTCATGCCATTGTGGTCAGAGAAAATGTTTGAAATAATTTCTGTACTCTTAAGTTTGTTGAGTTTGGTTTGTGTTCAATCCTAGAGAATGTTCCATGTGTATTTGAAAAGAATATATATATTCTGATTTTTTTTTGGATGTAATATCCCGAAAACATTGATTAAGTCTAACTGTTCTGTTGTGTCATTTAGGATCTCTGTTGCCTTATTTATTTTCTGTCTAGAGGATCTGTTCATTGATGTGAGTGGAGTGTTAAAGTATCCTATTATTTTGTTCCCATCAAATTCTCTTTTATATCTATGAATATATTAGTTGTTTGTATTTGGGTGCTCACATATTAGGGACATATATATTCACAAATGTAATATCCTCTTCTTGAATTGATCCTTTTATCATTAATAGTGTCATTCTTTCTTTACGGCCTTTGTTTTAGCCTACTCGGCCTTATATGAGTACTGTGACTCCTGCTTTTGTATCATTTACATTCTCATGAAATGTCTTTTTCCACCCCCTTACTTTCAATTTATGCGTCTTTTGCCTTAAGGTGGGTCTCTAATGCCACACTTTGTCTTTTGTTTGGAGCATTCAATCCACTGACATTTAAGGTAATTATTATTTTTTTGGGGGGGTTCTCGCTTGTAAACTTTATTGTAACTCTTCCGCCCTTTTCGGGCACAGACAACAAAGTATACAGAAACAACAAAATATGTAATTAGCCCCCCTCCCCGCAATAAAGCAATTCACAGATACAGGATACATTCGCTTCACAATAAACCTAAGAACACTTTTAACAATTGTCCACAGCGGGGCATGCTAACTAAAGTAACCTCTTTTGAGAAACACTTAAGACAAAATTGTCAAACCAAAGCCGAGGGTTGGGGGTGAGGGGGCGGAGACAGAAGCCAGAAAAAAGCCAGCGAACTAGGGAGGGCAGCAGGGAGAGGGGGTGAGAGGGGGAAATGAGAACGAGGTGTGAGAGAGAGGGAGAGACAGAAAGAGAGAGAGGGAGACAGAAAGAATTACGGTGTGAATAGGCAGTTTCATGTTGTTGGGAGAACTTAGCAGAAATCGTACCTCTGTCATTACAAAGAAGGACGTTCAAAGGAAAAAAAAGACCATTGAACAAGGAGACTTTTTACATGGGGCGGGGGCGGTGCCTCAGCCAGGCCACAGCCACTCACCCTCGCAGGGTGAGGGAGTCCTTGCTTGAAATCCTTTTTTCTCTCCACCCCCCCCTTCCCCCTGACCCCCAAGAGAAGGGAAGGAGATCCAAGGTAGCTCACACACAAGCTATTTCAAGATACTACAACTAGCGGGAACTGGCATGGCGGGGGCGCTGCGGTGGGAGGCCAGGCACCTGCCCCCGCTCTCTTGGGTGGGGGCAGGCGACAGCAGCGCAGCCTGGGGACCCGCGGATGCAGGGCGGCCCTGGCCCTGGCAGTCTCAGCTGGAGCCTACTTCTTGTCGCCCTTCTGCGCATCACCCTCATCTGCCGCCTCTGGGGCCTATTCCAGTTTCTGTTTCTCCAGCTCCTCCTGCTCGCATTTGCTGCTGGGGAACTTATCTTTGTTCTCTTTTTTTCCACTTCATCCTCCGGTTCTGGAACCAGATTTTGATCTGTCTCTCTGTTAGTCCCAGCGCATGTGATACCTCGATCCACCGCTTACGAGTCAGATAGGGATTACACTGAAACTCCTTTTCCAGCTCCAGGGTCTGGTAGCGGCTGCAGGTCTGTAGGCCCCGCCTGTGTCTGGCGGCTGCTGGGAATCAAGGTAATTATTGATAAATATATATTTATTTATATTTATATTTATTGCCATTTAAACTTTGTTTTCCAATTGATTCTATGTTTCTCCTTTTTCCTTTCTTTCTTTTTTGGTGAATGTATTGTTTGGTTTTTTATTTCTGGTTGCCCTATTTTTCAATATGTTAACCCCTTCCTATAACTCCTTGCTTTAGCTTGATAGTCATATAGGCTCAAACAGATTCTAAACAAAAAATGGTCTAGATTTAGTTGCTCCTCTTCCCTACGTTTTATGATTTTGATGTCCTTTTTTACATCTTCATGTTTATTCTTTTCCTGTTCCTTGTGTTTATCATTGTTTTCACAAATAGTTTTTTTTTTAATCTGTATTCTGGCTTAATTAAGTGATTACTTTCCAATTATATACCTCCATCCTGTATCTTCTTACTTCTTTTCTATTTAGAGGAGACCTTTCAGTATTTTTTTTAGAATGGATTTTTAGTATTGCTGTATTCTTTTAGTTTTCATTTGTTTGAGAAATTCTTTATTTCTCCTTGTATTTTAAATGATAATTTTGCTAGGTAGAGTATACTAGGCTGCAAATTTTCCATTTTAGAAATTTGAATATATCTTGCCACTCTCTTCCGGCCTGTAGCATTCTGTAGAGAATACACCTGATAGCCTTATGGAGGTTCCCTTATAATTAACTCTTTGTTTTCCACTTGCTGCTTTTAGAATCCTTTCCTTATCTTTAACTTTTGTCATTTTATTGTAATATGTCTTGGTGTAGGTCTCTTTGGGGCCCTCTGTGCTTCCCATATCTGTATATCAGTTTCCTTTAGATTTGTAAACTTTTCAGCCATAATTTTTTAAATATATTTGCAATTCCCCCCTTTTTTTTCTTCTCCTTCTGGAATCCCTATTATGTGTAGATTGGCCTGCTTTATATATTGCTTTCATGTTTTTTTCCCTTTGAGTTTTCTGTCTGCTGTTCTGATTGGGTGGTTTCCATTTTTCTATCTTTCAAGTCACTTACTCATTCCTCTGCATTATTTATTCTGCTGTTCAATGCTTTTAACTCAGCTTTTCTCTCTACAAATATATTTTCTAATTTTTCTTGGCTCCTCTTTTTAGTTTTTATACTTTTCCTTTCGACAGTAATCTGTGTTACTATTGATATCTGTTCTTAATTCATTCAGTATGTTCATTATCTCCTTTTTGAACTCACTGTCTGTTAGACTGCAGAGGTCTGTTTCATTGTTTGTTCCTTCAGTGGAATTCTCCTTTCTTTTAACTGGAAATGGTTCCTGTACATCTTTATTTTGATTTTTTTTAATTCCATGTGTTTAGGGAAAACAGTTATCTACTGTAGTCTTGGATGGCTATTTATATGTTCAAACATCTGTGGGTAGCTTGTGAAGTCTTACTTTTTTTTTTTTGGCATGAGGGCTGATTTTTGTTTGGATGCTTGATGTCTCTTTCCTCAGTGTGTGTAGGCTGTCACCCCTTGATAGGGCGTTTGCAGGTGTATGGTTTGCATGTGCTTCCAGAGGGGTGGGACAATGGGTATCCCCTGTAAGCAATACTTTGTTGCTGGCGCCTTTGCCAGTAGTGAGGACCCATGGAGAGGTGGGTGCAATAGGCTGCTCATAATTGCAGGTCTCTTGGTAGTAGCAGTGACCCTGAGGAAGGTGGGGATAGCACCCAGAGCCTTTGGCAAAGTCAGGGCATGTGCCTTCCCAGGGGGGTGTTGGCAATGGGTGTCACTTGGTTGCAGAGTCTTTGGCATTGGTGACCCCTTAGGTAATTGGGGCCATAGGGACCTTGAGTGGTGGCAGGCCATGCCCAACTCAAGAGTTTGAGATGGCTGTGGTGGTTTGCATCCATCCCTGTAGCCTGCACAAGAGGTGCCCTTCTGTTCAAGAGTCTGTGGATGTGCAGAGAAACATGTTCCTATGGTTGTCCCACCCCTCTTCCTCTTGTCCTCCCCAACAATAGTGCCTTGCTTCTCCTATGGGCCCGGTCCTGCTCCCTCACTTGTTCAGCTGGGGTGTTCTGCTAGTGCACCTCTCCCTAGCCTCTTAGGCTATCTCCACACTGCCAACCTAGTCCTCTCCCTGGAACTGACCTTCATTTGCCTAAGTCTCGGCATCCAGCCCCGACCCAAGCGTCTCAGGCTGTGTTTCAGTAGGGTAGTGGTACAGATCCTTTGTGTATTTCTCTCTACTTCATTCTCCTCAGGCTTATGGCTGTGCTTTTCTCTGAGGCTTTGAGGTTCCCTTCTGTCCTGGCTGATCTCCCCATCAATTAGGTTGCCTTTCAGGTTATGGATTCTTTCCTTTTTCATAGGTCCCTCTCAGAAGCACTAGTTCCACCCTGACTCTGTTTTTTCTCTTCTCTCTCTATCTTTTTTTTTTCCTTTTGTTCTACCCAGTTTGCAAAGGGTTCATTGCCTGCCCTTTTTGGAGGGGTGTGATCTTCTGCCAACATTTAGTGCATGTTCTGTATGAATTGTTCTACATAAAGATATTTATTTATTTATTTATTGTTATTATATTTTTTTGGTGCTTTGTCTTTTCTAGGGCCACACCCATGGCATATGGAGGTTCCCAGGCTAGGGATCCAATCAGAGCTGTAGCCACCAGCCTACACCAGAGCCACAGCAACATGGGATCCAAGCCATGTCTGTGACCTACACCACAGCTCATGGCAATGCCCGATGTGTAACCCACTGAGCAAGGCCAGAGATCGAACCTGCAACCTCCTGGTTCCTAGTCAGATTCGCTAACCACTGAGCCACAACGGGAACTCCCTGAGGATTTTTTTTTATGTGCTTGTGGGAAAAGGTGCTCTATCTTACTCCTCAGCATCTTGATCCTGCCTCTTAGACATTGTATTTTAAATCTATGTTTGTGTTTGAATTTGAAAATTTCATTGTTTTTTATTAATATTTACCATGTTATATAATTATGACCAGATTTTGTCTTTTAAGTTTGCTGTTATTGAAAAATTGAAAAATCGCTCATAATTAATTTGGCCAAATTAGATTAAATTTAGTAGATTTACTTTTATTACTTTAGAATAAATTTGTATTGGATTGTCTTACAAAACATCAAAAATACTGTTTGAGTAAAATTTCCATCTTTTTACAAAATCACTGCATAATCTTAATAATGGTAATAAAAACAGCCATTTATTATTAAGCATTCTTCTACCCAAATCCTACTTAAAGAAAGACAACATTTTTAATTTTTATAATAAAATTTTCCTCCATTTTCACCTTATACCATAATTCCCATCAAATGAAGAATGCAAATTAAAATTTTTGCTTTCTCAGTTGGGTTTTCAGAGAAAATTAGGCTACTGACTCTGAAAAAAAAAATTCTCCCATAATGATAATCATAGAGTAACAAATATATTTTGAATTAGACCATTTACTAAACCATAATAATTCAAGCAAAGTGAAGAACTTATTTTTGTGTAACTCCTTTTTCTTCATGTTCTATAAGTGATCACACTGGCCATGAAGCTGGTGATGTTTTATGCTATTAAATTATAAATGTTCAACACTTATTTTTTCAATTTTAATTTTGTATAATGATGCTTTAGAAATAATAAATATTAATGAAATGTGGCATTTGAACATTTACTCTTAAAGATATTATTCTAAATATTATTAGTCAAACATCTTAATATTAAATAATGGAAAATATCAATTTTATATAATGTGAATGACTGTCCTATTGACCTGTAGGACCACAAGATAGCAATCAAAGATGATATAAAAACTCTGCTTAGTAATTATCTCACCTGATTTCTTTTGCTGTATCCATTTTGATTTAATATGCTATATAGCTATGACAAATTTAAAATACCCTGAAATCCAAAGTTAATTCTTAGGCTTTTATTTTTTAACATTCCTGTTTGTGTGCTTTTTAATTAGATATGTAGACTGCAGATAAGAGAAAGAATGGTTAGGTGTTTAGTTATAATTAACTCTGATAAATGAGGTTCACTAGAAAAAAATAAGTAGCTTCTATAATTGTTAGGTACCAGTGTTAGTTGGTGTTCATGACTCTAGGCCATACACAAAGTGTCTTTATCAAAGTAATGAAAGAATTTCTTCTGTAATTGCTAATAATTGTCATATTTATTCAATCCTTAATATGTGCCAGCCCCTTTGCTATTCAGCTTACAGGTTGTATTTAATCATTACAAATCCATAAGTTAGGTTCCATGGTTATGTTCATTTTACAGACAAGGAACCTGAAGCACAGAGAGCCTGACTTATTTTCTTAAGTTTTACACTTGCAAGTGAATAACTCTTAATTGGAAATCAGTAAAACTGTTGCTAAAATCCTCCTCCTTAGTCACAGTACCAGTCTGTAGTACACTGAAATAAAAGGAGGGTAAAGAAGGAAATAACTACTCAGAAATAAATCAATCAATGAAATTATGAGGATTGCATTAACTGTACATTTTTGAGGATGAATTAATCCAGTTTGAAAGTTTTGCTAAATATGAAATTATGTAGAAGCAGTGTTCTGCATTTTTCCTATAATGTTCCATCTCTCAGTGTAGGAAAAAGTAAAGCACAATATAGTCTATGAACTACATATGTAAATAGTGTAAAATTCACACGCACACAAGAAAACAAGTATAAATGTTCACTACATACTTGTAAAATGACTTTGAAAGTTCAGGCATTTCATTACTAGTTTTCCGAGAAATACTAAACAAGAGAAGAGAATTATTAATTTTTATGTCTGAGAGAGGCATTTACTTCTTCCTTTAATTATAATAATTTCTCCGTATGTAAGTATTAAACTCTGCAATTTAATGGTTCATAGTAGAATTGTAATATTGCTTTGTAGATCATCATGTTTCTCAGTAGTACATCAAATTAGTAGCTAGCTGTAAGCATTGGCTATGGTATCTCATTCAACATTATTGCTTTAAATTCTATCGAAAATTGAATGACTCCACAGTTATAACCTGAATCCAGAAATTTAACTAGAAGTTCATATGCATTGTATATAAATATCCTTTATCCACCCTTATGTTCTATCAGCTTCATGTAGTTTCATGAATCCTCTTTTGCTCCTGCTGGTGTGTGTTGACGAGATGCTACAGGTATTTTGAGTAGTTCATTTATTTCTTAATGGGGCTGAGCATGTCCACAATAAGGTATGTTGTTACTTAACCCTAGTCACTGGACTGGTAAGTAGGGAACATGTGAGCATACACTGGGTGAAGGCTTACTTTGTCCTACCGAAGGAAAGCCTTTGTATTGTCTTCAGGTAATGTGGCCCTTAATATGTAATTGTGTGTGTGGTCCACTTCTCCAGGCCCAGAGGGCTCCAAGTAATTGAAGGACTCAAGATTTTCAGAGGCATAAATCCAGAAATCCTCATTCCGTGTATGAAGGTCCTATTCCTTCCCAACCAATACCCTGACCCAGCTGTAGCAGACCTACCTCAATTGAGAGTTCAAGCTCTTGGAAATCTGCCACTCTTATAGGTTAGGAGCCTGGTATGCATATTTCTCTCTGCCCACAGCTGCAGTAGACAAGATCTTCTTTAAATGCTACTAAGGAGGCCTTCTGGCTTTCACATTTAGCTCTTAGTTGCTGGGTAATCATGCACAGTTTTTTCTTATCTTTTTTTCATATGCATTATTTACATTCAGCAATAACCATGTAATGCCACTAGAGTAGTGGTTATAGGTACACAATCTCTCCCATGTTTTTTAAAAAACTGAACACATTGTACCTAATAGCACATTCCCCTCCACTGGAATTCCATCTTACTTTAACACAGCTAAAACCCTTACAGTTGCACTTCTTCCTTGTGTCAGGTACCGTCTGTGTTCTATCAGTGATGATGGGGTCCTCACTGCCAGTGAGTTGGCAGGTGAACCAAGTCCAAAATCCCATTTAGCATCAGATTTCTCATCCCTCTGCAGGATGCATTAGGCTTGGACAGAGAGAGAAGTTGGAGTAAGTTACAGTTCCAAACAAGGCCCAAGGACCCTGCCTGGCGCGCAGGAGCTGAGAAAGCCCATTAGAATGACCTATTTTCAGAACAGAAGCTGATATCCATAGTCTTACCTCCAACTGTCAATAAGTATGGGCTTCCCAGGAGGAAGAAGTGACAGTTGATAAAATGCCTCTTTTCAGAGGAGGCATTTCCCAGTGAGAGCTGATGCTAGGGATACTCACAGGTCATGAGGAAATAAACTCTGTCTTGATGCTAGATGCAGTGGTGTGTCAAATAATCCACTTCAGAGAGAGTTAAGGGAAGTGTCTTAGAGCTTACCTCCAGTGCTCTTGTATGCAGAAGTAAGAGAAAATATTCTATGTTCAATGTCAGCACCTTAGTTTCAGAGATAACGAAGCAGTGCCTAATTGTATATGTACTCCAGCAAGTTAGGTATGGTTCAAGATCTCAACAGAGGGACTTGGAGTGAAGATGTAGATTTTAGATTTATAAATGAAATAGTTGTCATTGTGGTTATTCTCAGTGAGGAATAATCTACAGACTAACAATAGTATTGTGGTGAATACTAATATTTAATCACAGAGAAAGAAGGGCATGGAAACCCAAGTGTGAGGTCGCAAGACAGAGAAGAAAAAACCAGGATTCCCATTCCTGGGTTTACTCAAATTCCAGACGTTAGATGTTGAAATAAAAGTTATAATTCATTTTACTCAGTAGAAATGTAATGAAATTTTATGTGTTGAAATTAGAATAAATGAATTATAAAAAGATATATATGTTAATTATGTTAATTAACTTGAATCAAAAGTTCTTAAGTAGGGTATTTCAAAAAATCTTAAGCATTTTATTTTTTATAAATTTCTATAACTGACTCCTTCATCCATTGATTTATGAGAATAGTGCCTGTGTATTTTTAAAAGTTGGTACTTTTATTACATATATCTTTTAAGCCGAAAAAGAATTCCAAATGATCCAATATATAGATTGATAAATGAAGGTAGTTGAACAAAATAAATGTATCTAAAACCTTTTGTAGTTTTAAGGATTATAAGTTTTAGTTATAAGGATGCCTATGAATAAGATGTTCATTTCTATTAATGTATTTTCTTTTTGGTATCACAGTGATATGAAATAACTAAGCCAATAGGGACTAATAAAACCATTAAACCAGTAAACCTAAAAAGCAAATAGAAATACAATTACTTCTGTCATAAACTCACATCACTCCCTAGATGATACTGTTAAATTCTGGCTTAAATACATTAACCTTATATGCACAATTTCTCATGATGACCTAAAAGGCAAGAAAACATGAACAGACACTTTCATTTATTTAACATCTTAAATTGAAATCCAGTGCACAGACTATACACATCATTAAAGTAGGAACGACAGTGGCTTTTGAGGTCGGGTATTATTATTATTATTTTTTTGAATCCCTGTGTGGTTTATTTGAATTTTTTTTTTTTCTCTGTGAAACTGAGTAGAGCTGAGAAGGAATCAAAGAAAACCTCATATATTAAATTCTTATATAGATATTTTGAATTCAAAAGTAAGGGTCAACAGGAGAGGAACAGGTGGCAGGCCCTGTCCCAGAGAACAAAGCCACTGAGGCAATCCTGCAAATTAAGGAGGATGGCAAATCCATCCCTTAAAAGAAAGTTGGGGGGGGGGCGGAATATAAAATACCCAAGTTTCAAAAGCCAGACTACTTCCACATTCTTGGTTCTCTACTCCAGACTGTCCTAAGATAGAGTGTTTCAAGTTTTCAAGGTAAGTTTTTGAGGATTTGGTTTTTGCAAACATATGCAAATATGATCTTCATGGGCAGTCCTGTTTTGGCCATTAATAGAAAGCAATATGCTTGGATTAGAGGTCTGATTTCCATTCCAATGCAAAGTTTCTTCTTTCCTGGCAACAAAGCCATTTGTAGAGATCTGGAAATCATGCACTTCTTAGGTGGGAGGAGGTACCATTCTGGTTCACCTGAAAATATCCTTTCAGATTGGCTGGTGTTTTACAGTCCCCTTTCAAGACCTCGTGTGTGTTGTTGACAACGATGGGGTCAAGGTTGCTGTAGTTGGGTGGGTTTGCATAGGGGTCATAGCCTAGCTGAGCCAGCATGGGGGTGATCTGGGCCATGTCTCACATCATGTCCCCAGGGATGTGGCCAGTCTTCTTGATGAGAGCTTCCAGGTTCACAGGCTTGATGACCTGGACTGTGGATTGCTCAATCTTGAACAGGGAGACACCTCCGGGCTTGCCAATGAGGTCCTCGTAGTGCAGGACAGCATCACTCCAGGTGATGCCAAGGAAGTTGAGGATGAGCTTGAGGGAGCAACGGGGGTGCAGCACCAGCTGCTAGTAGTACACCGGCAGACACTTGTCCTTGCCCACCTCCACACACTGTGCCTACATCACCTCAATGGCCTTGTTCCACTTGGTGGGGCAGTTGTGGTAGCTGCTGAGGTCAAAGCCAGCAATGGTGACCTTGCGGGTGATCATGGAGTGCACCAAGGCCCAGCCATCTCACACCATCAGCAGGGACTTAGAGTTGGGGAACAGGCGTGACAGGCAGACAGAGGACTTGAGGGTGAATGGGTCTTTGTTGCAGAGGATGCCGGCCGGCTGGCCATGCTTGGCGATCACCTCCAGGATGAAGGCCTGCATGGTGGCCTCCAGCGCTTGGTCCGTGATGCTGGCTTCATCCAGCCGCAGCTTCTCCCCACGGGACTTGGACCAGGCCTGACGCATGGCCTGGGGGATGATGCGGGTCTCCTCACCGCAGCGCACTTCCAGGTGGGCATCCAGCATCACGTGCATCAGTGTAGTGCAGCTCAGGGGCACGCCCCCCACGAAGATGTGCGGCATAGCCTTGCCACAATGGTATTCCACATAGTCCGTGCCCATCATCACCAGGTCCTCCTGCTCCGGCCGCATAGCCTGCCAGGGGTTCTGGGGGGCCCCCAGCACTGCCTGGCACTCCAGCACCTGCTGCCCTAGCTGGATGGCCAGCACCAGGGCCAGGGCAAGGCCGGCTGCCAGCAGTGCCCTCCACACCAACAGGCGCATGCTGGGCCTGGTGTGGAGGGCAGGCTTCAGTGACAGGTGGGCGGGAGGCCCGCCGGGCTCTCATCTCCCCTGAGCACTCTCATGCTGGGACTCTAGCCCTCGTGGCTGCTTGCCAAGATGGTCCACCAGCTGAGCCCTTGTGAGAAGCGTAGAGGGAGCCCCGCCGGCCCAGCAACTCCGGGCTTGCCAGCCACCTTGGCCGGGGGAGGAGGAGGTAGCAGGTATTATTTTTATTTCATTTAGTGTTTTGTAGTAGACATTTATCACGTTCACACCTTCCCTTTCTTTTCTTTTTTTTTTTTTTTCTATAGCTTCACAGCAGCGTATGGAAGATTGGACTAGGGAGTCTAATCAGAGCTGCAGCTGCCAGTCTCCACCACAGCAGAGGCAACACTGGACCCGAAGCCGCCTCTGCAAACTGTTTCATGGCTCGTGGCAATGCCAGATCCTTAATCCACTGAGCAAGGCCAGTGATCAAACCTGCATCCTCATGGACACTATGTCATGTTCTTAACCCACGGAGCCGCAATGGAATCCACACACCTTCCTTTTTTGTTAAACTTTGGTACTCAAGTTCATGTACAAGTTTGTGCTCTTATGCATTAGCCCCATCCCCACCCATATACAAAGTTAATTGCACCACAGGTGGTACATTACTGTAAACACTCAAGTCATTGACAATCAGATTCTTAAACTTTTGATAATTTAAACTAAAAGATGGAATCTGCAGTTACATACACTTAAATTAAAAGGTCTGTTAAAGTTAGGTTTAGAGCAGTGCAAATAGTAAAGTGAGAGCAAGGCAAACACTTCAGAGAGAATGATGATAGAGGGAAATAAGATGACAGGCCCCGAAGCCCCTTGTTGCTTGAGAATGGTCTTGATTCCTGGTATTCTGATGTTCAGTTTAGTTCCTTTTGATCCTTACTCTTTTTTTTCCTTTTCTTGCTTGGATTTTATTTAAACAAATATTCATTTACATAAATACCCCCATTACTCAAAATGATTTCAGTGGTTTCTCTTCTTTGCAATAGGCATGCTGTATTTAGAGGGACTGCTAAAGTTCCTAAAAGCTAAAATATGAACAAGACGCCTCTTAAACATCTGTGGTACATTTTATATACGGAAGTTGAGAGTGGGAAGCAGGAAGTTCACTGAAGATTTTATTAGGAAACTATTTATAGCAGATGCCTAAGCAAAATGGGTAGTGACACTCATTACTGAAAGAGAGGAGAAAAGATCGTAATTTAATTAAATGTGTAAATTCTCCTTTACCATATAAAATTATATATTCATGGGTTACAGAGATTAGGACATGAACATATTTGGTGGAGGGTATTATTCTCTGTATGAGATCTTGTCCACCCCAGGGAGATAATATAGGATATAATATGTGCTAATACAGAAATTAAGCACATATATTTTGATATAAAAGAAAGCTAGAGTTCAAGCGCAATTCTGCCACTATCTAGCTATGTGATCTTAGATACATGTTAAAATCATATATTTTAATTGCAACTGAAATGACTTTTCATTCATTTTTATACTATTGCAAGGTATGTATATAACATACACAATACATAGACATAACACAAATATATATCAAGTTGGCCATAAAACTAATCGTCACAAGAGTTTTTGTCAAAATACTCAAAAGATTTTTTTGCAGACATAGACAACATTATAACTTTTAAAAATGAAAATGAAGTATAGTTGATGTACAATGTTATGTTGGTTTCAGGTGCATAGCACAGTGATTCAGTTACACATACATATATGGCTATTCCTTTTTAGGTTCGTTTACCTTATGGGTCATTATAAAATATTGAATATAATTCCCTGTGCTAAAAATAGGTCCTTTTTGGTAATTTTTTAATAGAAAGTCTAAGGAACTAGATTAGCTAAGATAGTTTTGATAAAAATTATAGGTAACAAGTAGATTTATCTGTTTTTAAGACTTGCTATGTAGCTGCAGTAGCCAAAACTCTGATAATGTGAGAGGAATAGATGCATAAAGGAATCAAATAGGAAATAGATCTTCAAAAATATGCCTGAGGAAAGACAGACATTTCAGTCTTTTCAAGAGGTGGTGGAACAGTTGAACATTTAAAGGTTTAAAAAAAATTTAAATAAATGAACCTCAACATAAGCCTCATATCTTATACAATGATTAACTCCTCATAGATCATGGAATTATATGTAAAATGTCAAACTATAAAACATACTTAGGAAAAAATAAGAACATTATGGTTAGGCAAAGAGCTCTTACACTTGCCACAAAAGCCTGATTCATAAAAGGAAATGTTGATAAATTAAACTTCCTCAAAATAATTTTTTTTCCTCTGTGAAAGATCCTGTTAAGGGAATGAATAGACAAGATACAGATCAGGACAAAATATTGGAACATAACATATACATCAAAGAGCTAATATTTAGAAGATGTAAAGCTTTCTCAAAAGTGAAAGTAAAAATTTAAACAGCATACAATTCAACTACCATATGGACAAAAACATGAAGCAGCATTTCATTGGAGACTCAGAGATGACAAGTATATGAAAAAATATTCAATATCATTACCCATTAGAGGAATGAAAATTAAAATCACAATCAGATGCCATTGCACACTTATTAGAATGGCTTAAAAAAGTGATACCACTAACTGTTGATGAATATCCGGTATCTTAATTACAGAATTAGAACAGGTTAGTGGCTATCAGGAACAAGGGAGGGAGTGCTGATAGGAAGGAAGTGGATGTGATTATGAAAAGGCAGCAGTGAGGGGCCCTAGTGGTGATGGCACAGTTCTCTCTCATTACTGTAAATGTAAAAGTCCTGATTGTAATATTATGCTACAATTTTGCAAGTAACAATTAGAGGAAACTGGATAGAAGATGCACAGGACTAGTTTCTGAATTATTTTTTTCCCACTAAATATAAATTTACAGGTATGTTAAAAAACAAAGTTCGGTTTTTAAAAAATCACCTAAAATGAAATTAATTAGCATGTTTCTTAATAATCTCCTTGGGAGAAGTCTGGATATGTTGGACAATAGAGATGTTTTTCCTCTAAAAATAGACAAATGCTTAAATATACTAATTATTATATTAAACTCACTAAGTTTCAAAGATATACCTTATTAAAATAAACAGATGTTCCTAAATGACTTTCTCATTTTATCTATGATTTATACTTCTTTGAAATCTAATTAGTAAGTTTACCTTTCCTGTAGCATAATGCTCAGGGAAATGCAAACATTATTTTTTACATTTAATAGAAATTTTAGAAAATTATTAAAATATCTAAAGTTTCTTTTTTCTGTCTTAATTGTGATGTAATTGGCATATTTTGATTATACAGCATAATGATTCAATATTTGTGTATATTGAAATCATCACTACAACAGTATAGTTAACATTTGTTTTAACATCAGTTTCTAAATATGTATTTGATGCACTAGATTAGTAAATCTTTCAAAGCTGAATTGCTAGCCTACAGTGGATTTCCCCATGCCTGCATTCCATTGTTGCTTCTGAAAACTCCAAACATTTGGTTTCTGTGATAAAATTTTTGGCAGATTCATTCACTTTAACATGCTGGATGCCTCTTGCTTTAAAATAAGTATCTTAGTCATCAGAATGGTTTGTGTTCAATGCAGCTTTCAGGAAGATAAACAACATCTCTAGATTATATCATTAAATGCTTATTCAATATAACCAAACAAAAGATGTAACAAAGGTACAAACATCAGCATAAATATAACATTAAGAAAAATGAAAAAATACACTCAAGCAGATAACAACAGGAGACCATCCAACCAAAAAAAAAAAAAAAAGAAAGGAAGAATGGAGAACCATAGAATCAACTGGAACACGACGTTCAAATGGCAATAAATAATCATCTATCAATTATCACCTTAAATGTCAATGGACTGAATGCCCCAATCAAAAGACGCAGAGTGGCTGAGTGGATAAAAAGGCAAAAACCTTCAATATGCTGCCTACAAGAAACTCACCTTAGGACAAAAGATACATATAGATTGAAAGTGAAAGGGTGGGGAAAAATATTTCACGCCAATAGACAAGACAGGAAAGCAGGAGTCACAATACTCATATCAGACAAAATAGACTTTAAAACAAAAGACATAAAGAAAGACAAAGAAGGACACTATTTAATGATTAAGGGATCCATCCAAGGAGAGGATGTTACTATCATCAACATATATGCCCCAAGTATAGGAGCACCCAGATACATACAACAAATATTAACAGACATAAAGGGAGATATTGATGAGAATACAATCATAGTAGGAGATCTTAATACCCCCCTCACATCAATGGACAGATCCTCTAGACAGAAAACCAATAAAGCAACAGAGATCCTAAAGGAAACAATAGAAAAGTTAGACTTAATTGATATCTTCAGGACACTACATCCAAAAAAAGCAGAATACACATTCTTCTCAAATGCTCATGGAACATTCTCAAGAATCGACCACATATTGGGACACAAAGCGAATCTCAATAAATTTAGGAGCATAGAAATTATCTCAAGTATCTTCTCTGACCACAATGCCATGAAATTAGAAATCAACCATGGGAAAAGCAAAGAGAAAAAACCTACTACATGGAGACTAAACAACATGCTACTAAAAAACCAATGGGTCAGTGAGGAAATCAAGAAGGAAATTAAAAACTACCTTGAAACAAATGATAATGAAGACACAACCTCTCAAAATCTATGGGATGCTGCGAAAGCAGTGCTCAGAGGGAAATTTATAGCAATACAGGCCTTTCTCAAAAAGAAGAAAGATCTCAAATGGACAACTTAACCCTCCACCTAAATGAATTAGAAAAAGAAGAACAAAAAAGTCCTAAAGTCAGCAGAAGGAAGGAAATTATAAAGATCAAAGAAGGAATCAATAAAATAGAGACTCAAAAAACAATAGAGAAAATTAATAAAACCAAGAGCTGGTTCTTTGAAAAGGTGAACAAAATTGACAACCCCCTGGCCAGACTCACTAAAAAGAGGAGAGAAAGAACCCAAATCACCAAAATTATAAATGAAAAAGGAGAAATCACAACGGATACAGCAGAAATACAAAAAACCATAAGAGAATACTATGAAGAACTATACGGCAACAAGTTTGACAATCTGGAAGAAATGGACAATTTTCTAGAGTCTTACAGTCTGCCAAAAGTGAATCAAGAGGAAACAGACCAACTGAACAGACCAATCACTAGAAATGAAATTGAAGAGGTCATAAAATGACTCCCTATAAATAAAAGTCCAGGACCAGATGGCTTCACAGGTGAATTCTATCAAACATATAAAGAGAAATTGGTGCCCATCCTCCTTAAACTCTTTCAAAAGGTTGAAGAAGAAGGAATACTCCCAAAGACATTCTGTGAGGCCACCATCACCCTCATTCCAAAACCAGGCAGAGATACCACCAAAAAAGAAAACTATCGGCCAATATCTTTGATGAATATAGATGCAAAAATTCTCAACAAAATCTTA
Source organism: Sus scrofa (assembly GCF_054392235.1). Lineage (NCBI taxonomy): Eukaryota > Metazoa > Chordata > Mammalia > Artiodactyla > Suidae > Sus > Sus scrofa. The sequence continues at coordinate 21,888,480 of NC_139385.1, forward strand.
GCCAACCGAATCCAACAACATACCAAAAAAATTATACACCATGACCAGGTTGGGTTCATCCCAGGTTCACAAGGATGGTTCAACATACGCAAATCAATCAGCATCATACACCACATTAACAAAAAAAAAGTCAAAAATCATATGATCATCTCAATAGACGCAGAAAAAGCATTTGACAAAGTTCAACATCCATTCATGATCAAGACCCTCGCCAAAGTGGGTATAGAGGGAACATTCCTGAATATAATCAAAGCCATTTATGATAAACCCACAGCAAATATAATCCTCAATGGGGAAAAATTGAAAAGCCTTCTCACTCAAATCTGGAACAAGACAGGGATGCCCACTCTCACCACTGCTCTTCAACATAGTTTTGGAAGTCCTGGCCACAGCAATTAGACAAACAAAAGAAATAAAAGGCATCCAAAGAGGAAGGGAAGAGATGAAACTGTCACTGTATGCAGATGACATGATACTATACTTAGAAAACCCTAAGGACTCAACCCCAAAACTACTTGAACTGATTAATAAAGTCAGCAAAATAGCAGGATATAAGATTAACATTCAGAAGTCAGTTGCATTTCTGTATACCAGCAATGAAACATTAGAAAAGGAATACAAAAATACGATACCTTTTAAAATTGCACCTCACAAAATCAAACACCTCGGAATACACCTGACCAAGGAGGTAAAGGACCTATATGCTGAGAACTATAAACCTTTAATCAAAGAAATCAAAGAAGATGTCAAGAAATGGAAAGATATTCCATGTTCCTGGATTGGAAAAATCAATATTGTAAAAATGGCCATACTACTCAAAGCAATCTACAGATTCAATGCAATCCCTATCAAATGCCCCATGACATTTTTCACAGAACTAGAACAAACAATCCCAAAATGTATATGGAACCACAAAACACCCAGAATTGCCAAAGCAATCCTGAGAAACAAAAACCAAGCAGGAGGCATAACTCTCCCAGACTTCAAGAAATACTACAAAGCCACAGTCATTCCAACAGTGTGGTACTGGTATAAAAACAGACAGACAGACCAATGGAACAGAATAGAGAACCCGGGAATAAACCCTGACACCTATGGTCAATGAATCTTTGACAAGGGAGGCAAGAACATCAAATGGGAAAAAGAAAGTCTATTCAGCAAGCATTGCTGGGAAACCTGGACAGCAGCATGCAAAGCAATGAAACTAGAACACACCCTCACACCATGCACAAAAATAAACTCCAAATGGCTGAAAGACTTAAGTATATGACAGGACACCATCAAACTCCTAGAAGAAAACATAGGCAAAACACTCTCTGACATCAACATCATGAATATTTTCTCAGGTCAGTCTCCCAAAGCAATACAAATTAGAGCAAAAATAAACCCATGGGACCTACTCAAACTGAAAAGCTTTTTTTTGCACAGTAAAGGAAACCAAAAAGAAAACAAAAAGACAACTTTCAGAATGGGAGAAAATAGTTTCAAATGATGCAACCGACAAGGGCTTAATCTCTAGAATATATAAACAACTTATACAACTCAACAGCAAAAAAGCCAATCAATCAATGGAAAAATGGGCAAAAGACCTGAATAGACATTTCTCCAAGGAAGATACACAAATGGCCAGCAAACACATGAAAAAATGCTCAACATCAGTGATTATAAGAGAAATGCAAATCAAAACTACCATGAGATACCACCTCACACCAGTCAGAATGGCCATCATTAATAAATCCACAAATAACAAGTGCTGGAGGGGCTGTGGAGAAAAGGAAACCCTCCTGCACTGTTGGTGGGAATGTAAACTGGTACAGCCACTATGGAGAACAGTTTGGAGATACCTTAGAAATCTATACATAGATCTTCCATATGACCCCACAATCCCACTCTTGGGCATCTATCCGGACAACAAAACTCTACTTAAAAGAGACACATGCACCCGCATGTTCATTGCAGCACTATTCACAATAGCCAGGACATGGAAACAACCCAAATGTCCATCGACAGATGATTGGATTCGGAAGAGGTGGTATATATACACAATGGAATACTCCTCAGCCATAAAAAAGGATGACATAATGCCATTTGCAGCAACATGGATGGAACTAGAGAATCTCATCCTGAGTGAAATGATCCAGAAAGACAAAGACAAATACCATATGATATCACTCATACCTGGAATCTAATATCCAGCACAAATGAACATCTCCACAGAAAAGAAAATCATGGACTTGGAGAAGAGATTTGTGGCTGCCTGATGGGAGGGGGAGGGAGTGGGAGGGATCAGGAGCTTGGGCTTATCAGACACAATTTAGAATAGATTTACAAGGAGATCCTGCTGAATAGCATTGAGAACTATGTCTAGATACTCATGTTGAAACAGAAGAAAGGGTGGGGGGAAAAATGTAATTGTAATGTATACATGTAAGGATAACCTGACCCCCTTGCTATACAGTGGGAAAAAAAAAAAAGAGACATAGGAAAAATAGAAAATACAATCACTTTGTTAAATGGAAAAAAAAAAAAAAAAAGGAAAATGTTTTAGGAGTTCCCGTCGTGGCACAGTGGTTAAGGAATCCGACTAGGAACCATGAGGTTGCGGGGTTGGTCCCTGCCCTTGCTCAGTGGGTTAAGGATCCGGCGTTGCCGTGAGCTGTGGTGTAGGTTGCAGACGCAGCTCAGATCCTGCGTTGCTGTGGCTCTGGCGTAGGCTGGTGGCTACAGCTCGGATTCGACCCCTAGCCTGGGAACCTCCATAGCCACGGGAGCGGCCCAAGAAATAGCAAAAAGACAAAAAAAAAAAAAAAAGAAAGAAAAAAAGAAAAATGTTTTAGAACTTTGCTTATAGAAGAACTTTGTAAAAATAGATGTGATGATTCTCTTGAAAATTATAGTAAGTCCAAGAGAAACTATGAAGAGGAAATGAAGTATCTTAGTTTTTGTATAATGGAACAGCATTTTCCATTATGTTTCTTATATGAAATATTTTTACTCTTGCTAGTTCCCACTATTTATTTGTCATTACCTATAATTATTTTGATAAATAAGCATTTGGCAACTCATTACACTTTCTTATTTTTCTCTGTAATTTATTAATAATGCACATGTTTATTATAGCTATGTGTTTATAGTGAATTGATGTTACTGTTATTACACGATTTTATTTATGCAAAATTACAGGATGTCAACTTTTGAGAAGTAAAATTACTGTTTCTTATTATAAAGAATAATTATTGGAGTTCCCATCGTGGCACAGTAGAAATGAATTCAACTAGGAGCCATGAGGTTGCAGATTTGATTCCTGGCCTCGTTCAGTGGGTTAAGGATCTGGCATTGCCATGAGCTGTGATATAGTTTACAGAGACGGCTCCAATCTGGCATTGCTGTGGCATAGGCTGGCAGCTACAGCTCTGATTGGACCCCTAGCCTGGGAACCTCCATATGCTGTAGGTGCAGCCCTAAAAAGACACAAAGGGGAGTTCCTGTCATGGCTCAGTGGTTAGTGAATCCAACTAGGAACCATGAGGTTGTGGGTTCAATCCCTGGCCTTGCTCAGTGGGTTAAGGATCCAGTGTTGCTGTGAGCTGTGGTGTAGGTCACAGACACAGCTCAGATCTGATGTTGCTGTGGTTCTGGTGTAGGCTGGCAGCTATAGCTCTGATTAGACACCTAGCCTGGGAACTTCCGTATGCCATGGGTGCGGCCCTAAAAAGACCAAAAAAAAAAAAAATAAGAAGAAGAATTATTAATGAACTGTTTCTATGAGCACAATTATTCAGCTAACACAAAAGCAGAGTATCAGTATTGATCTAACCCTAGATTCCAATTTTTGTGCTAGCAGCACTACTAAGAAAAAGTTCAGAACTCCCATTGTGGTACAGCAGCTCAGGTTGCTGCTGAGGTGTCAGTTTGATCCCTGGCCAGCACAGTGAGTTAAGGACCCACTTGCATTGCCACAGCAGCTGCAGCTCAGATTCAGTATGCCACAGAATTGACCAAAAATAAAACAAAAAACAAAAAAGTTTCAGCAAATATCTTAACATTTTACTGAAGTGTTCCCTGACCACACTACCTAAAGTCATAACCTATCCCTAAGAATGTTTTAACTCTTTCAAGCTATTTTCTCAGTATATATTGTCATTCCCTCACATATTATATATTTACTTTTTAAATTAATATTTTATGTCAATTTCACTCAGCAAAGCCATGTGTTCAAGACTTTAAATATCTTTAATAGATGAAGAACACATCGAAAAGTGAGCATACAAAAAATATTTCACCCTTTAAGAAATTTAATTTATTAAAGCCTAACATTTATCTGAAAAGTAAATGAACAGTACTGTGTTTGATACTGTGACCTCTACTGAGGTCATACAGAAAACTATGTGGTAGAATGATCTTCTTGACTGAGGTTCTCAACATGGGGCAGAGAAAGGGTAAGGAAGGAGGAGCACTAGTGGGTAAGAAAGCCATTCTTCCTTGCCCTCCTTGTTTCAGCTCTCCCTCCAGTGATGGGGGCAAGGGGAAGTTAATTCAAGCAGCTCCTTACTACAGGTCTTACCAGCTGTAGTACAAGAATGGGGCAGACAGGTGGGTTCATGAAGGCTGGGCAGGAAGACATGGTGGAGGGAAGGATTTGAGTAATTTGGAACTAATTATAACAATGGTCAGAAAGTATACTAGATAAGAAGATATGAAAAAGCAAGGAAAGTCTGATGAGAGTAAAGTGATGTGCACAAGTTATAAGTTTCAATCAGGTCATTTATTCATTCCTGAAAAATTTATTAGCAGCTGCTGTGATGTGCTAATACTGCTATGAGCTGATGTAGAGGAATTAGCCGTGGTCTCACAGTCATGTGAAGAAAGATCTCACAGTCCAGTAGAAGAAAGGCATTAAATCATATAATCATAAAGCAAGTTATAATTACTTAATACAATGAATGCTGGGAAGAAAAGTTCAATGGACTGAAAAGTTATGGTGTGAGAGTACAGGGGGTTGAGGGAAGGCAAGAAACATTCTAGTCAGGGACAAGAGCAAATGCAAACCTTTGGAAAGGAGAAGAGCACCTTTGATAAACTTGAGCAAAAAGAAGAAAACAGTTGTGAGAGACAGCTTTAGAGCCCGAAAAGGAAACTATTACTCAGGGCCCAGTTGGTCACTTGCAAGACTTTGGTCTCCATATTAGGAGAGTTAAGAGGCTTTAAGAGAGTTTAAAAGAGGTTTGTCCTTGAGTGTTTATGGATGGGGGGTTGTATGAAGAGATCATTCTAACTATTGTGAGGCAAATGAATGGAGCTGGAATACATTGAGAGAGACAAATGAGGGAGATCATTGAAGTTGAGAACTTTGAGATACTTGGTCAGGAAAAAAGGAGTAAAGGTAGTCACTAGGTCAAAACATGCTTCAGGGCATATACGTGGATTTATGCTCCACTTTAGCCTAATCAGATGACGTCATAACAGAACTTCATTTTTTGCTCTTTAAGTTTCTATACCTGAATGTAAACTGAGGACTAGACCTGGATTCTAGAAATCTGATAAAGACTCCACAGAGATATCTTCAGGGAACACACAGAAGATTAGAACCAACCAAGAATGGTAACAAATGAAGATGAGAATAATAGAATTTCATTCTTGGGATTAGAATTTTTTTTTATTACTTTAGGTATAATTTATAAACACCATAATATATAATTACATGATGGTTTTGGAAATGACTGTCCAAGTTTTTTATTCTAAGTAATTGATCTGGATTTTTTTTTTTGCTTAAAACTTTAAAAAAGATTAAATATATTATATATGTATCAGAAAGTATATATTTACTTTTTTACTTGATTTTTTATTTCCCCTCTCTTGTGTTAGAATATAAACTTCATATGGCAGGAAATTTTTTAAAATTTATTTTTAAACATTTGTACTGAATTATCTTGATAACCTACAGAAAATGAATTATCTCAAAAAGATTTAAATTAAAACCTTTAAAAAATGAAATGTTCAAAGGGAAAATAACAGGGTTGTAAATACTGAAAGTAGTAAATAGAATTTATTTATTTAATTTGTCTTTTTGACTTTTCTAGGGCTGCTCCACAGCATATGGAGGTTCCCAAGCTAGGGGTCCAATGAGAGCTGTAGCCACTGGCCTACGCTAGAGCCATAGCAATGTGGGATTCAAGCCATGTCTGCAACTTACACCACAGCTCATGGCAACGCTGGATCCTTAACCCGCGGAGCAAGACCAGGGATCGAACCTGCAACCCCATGGTTCCTAGTCAGATTTGTTAACCCCTGTTCCATGATGGGAACTCCAGTAAATGGAATTTAAAGGCAAAATTTATCCCAGCAAAAATCTTGAACAGAGGGCATTTTTCCTATCAAAATGCAAATTGGGAAATATGACTCATAAATATTTACAAAACTTGAATAAGCTGTTTAAATAAGAATAAATTAGAAAGATTTACAAAGGATGGCCATCATAAATGATTCCAGATCCAGACAGTTTTAGAGACAATTTCTATCCAAACTTTGAGGTTGCTATTCTCCTTACTGATACACCTCCCTGCTTCTCCTGAAAAATATCAGACATGTTTTCTCCTCTGGGTCTTCTCTCTGCTTAGAAGAGCTTCCCTTGAGCTTCATGGCTCCAACATTAACTGTCATTAAGACCTACCCAAAACACCCAGTTTAAATTGCCATCTCCACACCCATCCCACACTCCCCACTTATCCTGCTTAACTTCCTTTTTATTCCAGATGCAGCTAATTACTATATGTAGTGCTACATAACTTAACTTGCTAAATATATCCATTCCCCCTGCATGCACACAGATACACACTGTGATGAAAAGAACAAAAGAACTTTTGTCCCCTCTTCATTACTCATTTCTATTGCCTTAGGATATACTGCCCTTATTTCTTGAATAAATAAATGACATCTAGGAATAAAGCATTCACCCCTCATGCTCCCTGACCCCCATTTTTGCACTGAAAAAAGAACACTTGCCTCTTAAGATTTATTTGGGAAAAATGTTGCCTTCTTCCCCTCACTTCCTCCTCTTCCTTGAAAAGGAAAGACTCAATGGATTGGTGAGTGTGGACCAACAAGCAGGGACAGCAAGATCTCATGGACTCTCTTTCTCATTCTCTGTCTCTCAGAATTACTTGCCTTAGATCAACTCAGCACTTTATTGCTTTCAGTGCTACCAACATTAACATTAATAAATCAATTCCTATCCAACTTCTTGGGCACCAGTCATTGATTCAAAACTCAACTGAGAAAGAATTAAAATTTACTTGTGCCATTAAACCATTTTAAAGAATGGCAAAAATATTAAAAGTCTTCAACATTTACTTTATGAATTTCATGTGACTATTATACTCAAACATAAAACCATAGACTTTTATTCAAATAATCACAGGCTTTAAAAAAATCTCAAAAGATTTGAAATTCCTGAAAAAAATAAAAATGATTCAACATTATTTCACAAAGAATGATTTGCTTTGTTCAAGTTAGTTGTATTCCAACAATTGGGGGATGGCTCTGTCTTAGACTACATATTAATATAATTGAGATGTTAATAAGTTAAATAATAATGACCACATACATCTAGCAAAAAATCATTGAACAAAATGTGATAGCATTAGAGTATTATTTATTGTAAACATTTAAAATAGAACTAGAAATATATGTCACAACATACACTTATTTGAAATAAACACAGTATATGTAATAGAAAATGAATAAGTCCTTTACATCCTTGGTCAGGTGTATTCCCAGGTATTTGATTTTTTTGTGGTGCAATTTTAAAAGGTATTGTATTTTTGAATTCCTTTTCTAATATTTCATTGTTAGTATACAGAAATGCAACTGATTTCTGAACGTTAATCTTATATCCTGCTACTTTGCTGAATTTGTTGATCAGTTCAATTAGTTTTGGGGTTGAGTCCTTAGGGTTTTCTATATATAGTATCATGTCATCTGCATACAGTGATGGTTTTACCTTTTCTCATCCTATTTGGATGCCTTTTGTTTCTTTGGTTTGTCTGATTGCTGTGACTAGGACTTCCAGTACTATGTTGAATAACGGTGGTGAGAGTGGGCATCCCTGTCTTGTTCCAGATTTGAGTGAGAAGGCTTTCAGTTTTTCCCCATTGAGTATTATATTTGCTGTGGGTTTGTCATAAATGGCTTTAATTATGTTAAGGTATGTTTCCTCTATACCCACTTTGGTAAGAGTTTTTATCACGAATGGATGTTGGACTTTGTCAAATGCTTTTTCTGCATCTACTGAGATGATCATGTGGTTTTTGACTTTTCTTTGGTTAATGTGGTGTATGATGTTGATTGATTTGGGTATGTTGAACCATCCTTGTGCACCTGGAATGAATCCCACCTGGTCATGGTGTATGATCTTTTTGATATGTTAAAAATTTTGTTGAGAATTTTTGCATCTATATTCATCAAAGATATTGGCCTGTAGTTTTCTTTTTTGGTGGTATCTTTGGTTTTGGAATTAGGGTGATGATGGCATCATAGGATGTCTTTGGGAGTGTTCCTTCTTCAACCTGTTGAAAAGGTTTAAGGAGGATGGGTATAAGTTCCTCTTTGTATGTCTAGTAGAATTCACCTGTGAAGCCATCTGGTCCTGGACTTTTATTTGTAGGGAGTGATTTTTTGACATATTCAATTTCATTTATAGTGTTTGATCTATTGGCAAAACATTCTCTGACATCAATCTTATAAATATTTTCTCAGGTCAGTCTCCCAAAGCAACAGAAATAAGAGCAAAAATAAACCAGTTGGACCTAATCAAACTGACAAGCTTTTGCACAGCAAAAGAAACCAAGAAGAAACCAAAAAGATAACTTACAGAATTGGAGAAAATAATTTCAAATGATGCAACTGACAAAGGCTTAATCTCCAGGATATACAAGCAGCTTATACAACTCAACAGCAAAAAATCCAAAAACCCAATGGAAAGATGGGCAAAAGACATGAATAGACATTTTTCCAAGGAAGATGTACAGGTGGCCAACAAGCACATGAAAAATTGCTCAACATCCCGGATTATTAGAGAAATGCAAAACTATCATGAGATATCATCTTACACCAGTCAAAATGGCCATCATCAGTAAGTCCACAAATAACAAATGCTGGAGGGAGTGTGGAGAAAAAGGAACCCTCCTGCACTGTGGGTTGGAATGTAAGCAGGTACAACCACTATGGAGAACAGTATGGAGGTATCTTAGAAAACTATACACAGAACTACCATATGACTGAGCAATCCCATTCTTGGGCATATATCTTGGACAAAACTTTCCTTAAAAAAGACACATGCACCTGCATGTTCACTGAAGCACTATTCACAATAGCCAAGACATGGAAACAACCCAAATGTCCGTCAACAGATGATTGGATTAGGAAGATATATACACACACACACACACACACACACACATATATATATATATATACACACATATATATACACACACACACACACACACACACAGTGGAATACTGCTCAGCCATAAAAAAGAACAACATCATGCCATTTACAGCAACATGGATGGAACTAGAGACTCTCATCCTGAGTGAAGTAAGTCAGAAAGAGAAAGACAAATACCATATGATATCACTTAAAACTGGAATCTAATATATGGCACAAATGAACCTTTCCACAAAAAAGAAAATCATGGACTTGGAGAATAGACCTGTGGTTGCCCAGGGGAAGGGGGAGTGAGTGGGGTGGATTGGGAGCTTGGGGTTAATAGATGTGAACTATTGCTTTTGGAATGGATTATCAATGAGAGCCCACTGTATAGCACTGGGAACTATGCCTAGTCACTTATGGTGGAGAATGATAATGTGAGAAAAGAGAATGTGTACATGTATGTGTAACTGGGTCACCATGCTGTACAGTAGAAAAAAATTGTGGAATTAACAATTAAAAAATAATAATAAAATAAAGAAAATGAACAATCACTAAGGGCATTATCAATTAAGAAAATATGCATTTGTATGGATAACACATGAGGAACAATTTAAGTAAAATCAATTGATGCAGAATAAACAGTAAAATACCATAATATTAAAAATAAGCAAGGAAGATTTATAAGTATTTGTGTGGAAAATTTACAACAGTCATGTTGTCAAATGATAAAAGCCATTTTCCAAAAATACTACCTAAGGCATGATTATACTCATATATCAGCAAAACAAATTAGACTTCAAATAATTTAAATAAATTAGAATTAACTAAATATTTAAAACTTTTTTTTTGTATTTTTGAGATTTCTTGGGCTGCTCTCCCTGCATATGGATGTTTCCAGGCTAGGGGTGTAATTGGAGCTGTAGCCGCCGGCCTATGCCAGAGCCACAGCAACTCGGGATCCGAGCTGTGTCTGCGACCTAGACCACAGCTCACGGCGACACCAGATCCTTAACCCACTGAGCAAAAGGCAGGAATGGAATCCACAACCTCATGGTTCCTAGTCGGATTCATTAATCACTGCACCATGACGGACTCTCCCAACATTTAAAACATTTTTAAGTCACAAGAATTTTAGTGAAATTTGTTAGAATTGTGAGTCTTTTAGCCCAGCAATAGAATAAACAGATTTTGCTGTGTTGATGGAGTTTAATTTTGCTGTAGTATGAAGCTAGTGTCCCTAAGCAAAATTCATTCACCCAAATAGTGCATTTCCTTGTTCTACAGAATATGAAAATGCATAATGAATAACTAGTTACATAGTAATTCTTGAACAGCAGTAACCTTGGATTGATTATAGTAAATTAAAGTTACCTTCAGTTTTGTTTAAACAATATAACAATTTCCATGATTATTCCTAGGAAGTGTGCTAAGTGTGCAAAAATAGATTCAATTTTTAAATGCCCTTTATTCAGCAGTTAACATTGCAATTACTAGAGCATTTTTTCAACTATTTATAGTGAGTTTCTCTATAGCTGCCCTTAATTTTAGAATGTATTCCCATATTTAATAAACTATAATCTAAAAGTGTATGCTCTGCCGTGTGCTGCTCAGAGCCCTGATATATTTTAATGTATGTTTTCTTTCTCACCTGGAGGATGCCCTAGTTTAAGATTGACTTCTAAATTCATTTGCATTTGATGTTTAAATATTTTTCGTGAGAAAATATACTTCTTGAAATTGAATGATTGCATATGAGTTTACTTTTTTTTTTGTCTTTTCAGGGCCGCACCCATGGCATATGGAGATTCGCAAGCTAGGGGTACAATTGGAGCTGCAGCTGCTGGCCTACACCAGAAACACAGCAACGCTGTGACTGTGACCTACACCACAGCTCACGGAAATGCCGGATCCTTAACCCACTGAGCGAGGCCAGGGGTCAAACCTGCGACCTCATGGTTCCTAGTCGGATTTGTGTCCGCTGCACCACGATGGGAACTCCATGAGTTTACTTTTGAATTAAAAAATATTTTTGCACTTTTCCCAATGTAGCTCAGTGGGTCAAGGACTTGACCTTTCTCTGTGAGGGTGCGGATTTGATCCTTGGCTTTGCTCAGTAGATTAAGGATCTGGCATTGCCTCAAGCTGTGGCATAGGCTGCAGATGCAACTTGGATCAGATGTTGCTGTGGCTGTGGGATAAGCCTCAGCTGCAGCTCTGATTCAACCCCTTACTCAGGAGCTTCCTTATGCCACAGATGCTGCTGTTAAAAAGTACTACTACATTTTAATGAGAACTTATGATAATCATAGAATAAATATTTATGAATAATATATTAATCCATGATGATTTTAATATATTTTTTCTTTGTTATTTGAATTCTAAAATGATGGTATTGGAAATATGCCATGTTTCACCTAAATCAAGATATTGTGAGAAATACTTTCTAATTAGCTATGGGGTGGTGGTTACATTGTGGATGAACTAAAAGTCATGGAATATTCACTTTTTTTCTGCTTTATTGAGGTATGATTGATAAAATTGTAAATATTTAAGGTGTACAGTGTGATGGTTTTATTTAAGTATACATTGTGAAATGATTACCAGAATCCAACTAATTAACATTCATTACCTCATGCAATTACCTTTTTTTTTTTTCATTTCATTCTTCTGCCCACTCCCACTAGCAACTCTTTTTTCTCTGCATATGTGGGTCTTTTTCTATTTTGTTATGTTTGTTCATTGCTTTTTTTTAGATTTCACACATAAGTGAGATAATAATGTATTTGTCTTTCTTTGACATTTCACTTACCGTGTTACCCTCCATCCATATTGTAACAATGGAAAGATTTCATTCTCTTTATGACTAAGTGGATCATCCATTCAACTGTTCTTTTTCTTTATCCATTTATCTCTTGCTTCTGTATCTTGGCTATAGTAAATAATGCTGCAGTGTATATAAGGGTTCATGAATCTTTTCTAATCAGTGTTTTTGTCTCCTTTGGAAAAATACTCAGAAGTGCAATTGCTGGATCACATGGTGGTTCTATCTTTAATATTCTGGAGAACCCCTGACTGTGTTCTAAAGAGGCTACACCAATTTAAATTCCTACCAACAGTGCACAAGGGTTCCCTTTTCTCCACATCCAGGAAAACAATTATTTGTTGTCTTTTAGATAATCATCATTCTGAAAGGTATGAGGTGTATTTCATTGTGGTTTTGAATTGCATTTCCCAAATGAGTGATATTGAGTATCTTTTCCTGTGCTTATTGGCCATCTGTATGTCTTCTCTGGAAAAAATCTATTCAGATCCTCTGCAGATTTTTAAAGTAGGCTGCTTGTTTATTGATAGTGAGTTACATGAAATCTTTGCATATTTTGGTTATTAATCCATACCAGGTATATTGTTTCCAAATATCATCTCACATTGTGTAGACTGCCTTTTAATTTTGTTGATGGTTTCTGCCTCTATTCAAAAATTTTGGTTTTTTTTTTAAGTTTGATTATGTCCCATTTGTTTATTTTTTCTTTTGTTGCCCATACCTGAGTGAGGGACAGATAAAAAAAATATATATTAAGACAAATGTCAAATTTTACTGTCTAGGTTTTCTTCCAGAATTTTTATGATTTCAGGTCTTACACTTAAGGTTTTCATCAATTTTGAGTTTGTTTTTGTAAGTGGTATGAGAAAGTAGTACAGATTGGTTCCTTTGCATGTAGCTGTTCAGCTTTCTTAAAACCATTTATTAAGAATCTATCTTTTCCCTATTGTGTGTTTTTGCTTCCTTTTGCATAGATTAACTGACCATATAAATATCAGTTTATTTCTGGGCTCTCTATTCTATCCCATTCATCTGTGTGTCTGTTTTTGTGCCATGAACACTGTTTTGATGATTGTAGTTTTGCAGTATGCTTTGAAATTAGAGAGAATGATACCTCTAGCTTCACTCTTCTTTCTCAATATTGTTTTGGCTAGCCAAGGTCTTTTGTGTTTTCACATGAATTTTAGATTTATTCTTTCTAGTTCTATAAAAAATGACATTGCAATTCTAATAGGGATTACATTTTTCTGTAAATTGCCTTGGGTAGTGTAGTCATGGTAACAATACTAATTCTTCCAATCCATGAGCCTGGTTTATCTTTTTTTTTTTTTTTACTTATTTTAGGGATGCACCCATAGCATATGGAGGTTCTCAGGCTACAACTTCCAGCCTATGCCACAGCCACAACCATGCCAGATCCAAACTATCTGCAACCTACACCACAGCTCATGGCATGTTTATCGTTTCATTTGTTTGTGTCATCTTCAATTTATTTCATTAGGGTCTTACGGTTTTCCTAGTACAGGCCTTTTACATCAGTAGTTAAATTTATTCCAAGGTATTATTCTTTTTGATGAAATTTTAATTTAATTTTTATTGGAGTATAGTTAATTTACAATGTTAGTTTCAGGTGAACAGCAAAGTTAATTTTTTTTTTTTTTTGTCTTTTTGCTATTTCTTGGGCCGCTCCCGCGGCATATGGAGGTTCCCAGGCTAGGGGTCAGATCGGAGCTGTAGCCTCCGGCCTATGCCAGAGCCACAGCAACGCGGGATCCGAGCCGCGTCTGCAACCTACACCACAGCTCAGGGCAACGCCGGATAGTTAACCCACTGAGCAAGGCCAGGGATCGAACCCCCTACCTCATGGTTCCTACTCAGATTCAATTCCAGTGCACTATGATGGGAACTCTGATCCTTTGCACTGTTGAGTTTGTTGACCATCTTTATGTACCTTACCTTAAACTCTTTATTAAATAGTTAGCTTCTCTTTACTTCATTTACATCTTTTCTGGAGTTTTATCTTGTACCTTTGTTTGGAACATACTCCTCTGCCCTTTCATTTTGTCTAGTTCTCTGGTTTTCTTTCTATGTATTAGGTAGGTTGCTTTTGTTTCCAGTTCTTGGAGAAGTGGCCTTTATGTGGGAGACATCCTGTGGAGCCCAGTGGCACAGTCCCTTCAGGTCACCAGAGCTGTATCCCCTCCTATGTGGGCTGCATGTGCTCTGTTGTGGTGGAGCCAGTATCTGTGGAAGCACTTGTAGGTGTAGCTGGACCCTGGCCCACTTGGCTCCAGGCCCTGTCTCTTGTATAGGCTGCCATCCTTCTGCTGGGTAGGCTCTGGTCCTGGTATGTTACAGTATGTGGCTCAGGGAGGTCAAGGGCTGGTGCCAGCCCGCTGGTGAATGGGGCTAAGTCTGCACAAGTTGTGCACTCAGCCTGAGGGGAGGGGTCCTGGGACTAGTGCCAACACACCAGTGGACAGGTAAGTGCCACTTCTGATAGGCTAGAGGGAGGACTCTAAAATGACATTTGCCTTCATCAGTGTCCTTGCGTAGAACAATCTCCCCAAAGTGGCTGCTACCAGCTTCTATCTCCCCCAGGGTATTCCAGTTGCATCCTGCCTCCCCAGAAGGATGTCCAAGATAAGCAGGTGGATCTGACCCAGGCTTATTTCAAATTACTGCCTCTGCTTCTCTTAGAGATTGTGAGGTTTCACATGTGGCCTTTATTTATTTATTTGTATTTTTAGAGCTGCACCAATGGCATATGGAAATTCCCAGGCTAGGGGTCAAATAAGAGCTGTAGCTGCCAGCCTATGCCATAGCCACAGCAACACCAGACCCAAGCTGTGTCTAGGACCTACACCACAGCTCATGGCAATGCCAGATTCTTAACCCACTGAGCAAGGCCAGGGATTGAACCCTCATCCTCCACAATGGGAATTCCTCACTCCTTTACACCAGCCCCAGTGTTGTCAAAGCCAGATGTCCTGGGAGCTCATGATTCAGGGGCAGGATCTCCAAGCTGGAGAGCCCATTCTGTGACTTAGTTAGACCCCTTGCTTCTTGGGAAGGACCTCTGCAGTTGTGATTTTCCTTCCATTTGGAGGTTCCCAAGTTGTACTTAAAACCCATTTGTAGGTCTTTAGTGTATCTGTACCTCTCCTGCCTGTCTTCTTGAAATTCCTTTATTACTCCAGTTGTGGAAATCTTTTCATCTTGTCTTCAGGTTGTCCTAATCAACAGTTGCTCTGTAAATAGCTATGATTTGGGTGTGCCTCTGGAAGGAGGTGAGCTGAAAGTCTTCCTGCACTGCCATCTTGGCCACACCTTCCCTGTGGAATTTTTCACTTTAAAATGATGACTATTCTGTGAACATTGCCTCAATAAATCATGTAAAATTTTTTTCAGCCTTATATTTGTCTTTTATAGATATTCCCATAGATTTTGATTAAAAGTACACTTTAGGGAATTCATGACTTTAAAATTTGCTATTGTATCATGTGATTTATATAATTGTTTAATAGACCATATTTTCACATTATAAAATTTCCCTTTTTTGATTAGCTAGTCAAATTAAAAGTCTCAGTAATTAAGCAAAAATTAAACATCAAACAAAATTGAAGTTATTTATACTATTTTATCCATATGTTTCTATCTAAGCAACTCAAGGCAATGATTTAGGAAATGTTGTTTTTGAGAATAATTGCCACAATCCAATGACAGCAGCATATGATTAAGGTGTATTCATTTTTTGGATTAATTATAAAAACCTCACAGCAGCCCCCAAGGGTAATTATTGTCATTCTGTTTGTATATGAGTAAACTGTGGTTTAGATAATTCACCCTAATATTTTGACTTTAAAACATAAACGTTTACTTTCTATTTTCACTAGGAAATCTATATAAAGACAAGAAAGGCATTATTTTGAAAATTAACAGCCTGTAACTGTGTATTGAATCTATAAGTGTAATTAGTTGTGGGAGATTGCCAATATACCAAATGAATGTTTCTGGTTATATGGAAGTTGTGGGGAAAATGCATTAATGGGATATGATTCATATTTTGAACAAGGATAATATGAGGGGTATAATGTAAATACAATTTACATTTGTCTCCCACACTTTCTCTTTACTTATGTAGCAAGGAAATGCTCTTTCTTGTAACTCAGTAAAAACTCTGGCAAGGCCCAAGGCTTCTTTCTCAGCTTGTATGTAATAGATAGCCCTATGAACATTTCAGTCATTAAGGCCAGCTTCATTTCAGCAACTTAAATGACACTTCAATAAATTAATTAAAACTCTACCCTTCATTCAGAAAGGGTCACTTTCTTCTTTTTCTTCCAGCTAGAATCTATAATCAGTGGGATTGTTGCCCTCATGGGGGGACCGGGTTGTTGTCTTCTTTTTTCCCAGCTCACTTCTCCTCCTGCCCCCTCCAGCTAATTGGTTACTGGCACCACTGGATTTGGGGCTGAATATCCTACTTGAATGGGACAGTCTTAAAATGCCTTTCTTCTAGAAACATCAGATATTTCCAGTTGACTCTCTCATTGGTTCGTCACATGGCCCCTCTAGAAATCCTTTGATAAGATTCATTATATGAGTTGTGCATGCATTTCCTCTCCAGCAGCTTTATTCACTCTCCATTCAGACTATTTGTTGGTTTGTTTCATTAGTTTCAGTATACATTACAACAGTTCCTATTTGTGGCCTGTCATCTTTTGATAAAATTCTCCTGTTCAGAATGTACCCATAGAGAAGTTCCCATTGTAGTTCAGCAGTAATGAACTCGACTCATATCCATGAGGATGCAGGTTCGATCCCTAGCCTCGCTTAGGGGGTTAAGGATCTGGCATTGCCATGAGCTGTGGTGTAGGTTTCAGACACGGCTTGGAGCTGGCATTGCTGTGGCTGTGGCGTAGGCTAGCAGCTATAGTTCCAATTCAACCCCTAGCCTGGGAACTTCCATATGCTGTGGGTGTGGCCCTAAAAAAAGACAGAATGTATGCCTAGAGAAATATTCTTACCTTGTGTTTAACATGGGTTACCCCCAGGATGCCCACACTTTCATCAGAAGGGGCTGGAATTACTTGTCTATGCATCAGTAAATGTGTTCTATTATGTCCCATTAAGCCCATTGCCACCTTCTAGCTTTTAGACCTTTCAGGCATGTCTCACAGCAAATGTACCACAAACTTCAGGGACACATAAAGTACTCTGAGCAGTTCATTTTCCACTATTATTCCTTGGGAGGGCAGGATTTATATGGAAGGAGAACAACTGTATGCAAAAATATCTCTCCATAGATTTTTTTTTTTTGCATGATCAACCTTCTTAACAATTGTTAAGTGTAACAGTTGTCTAAATCATTCTCAGTCATCTTTAAAATTCTTATTGTGTTCTGGCATGGCCCTTAAGCATTTTAAATCTATTACATATGTTCATATTTCAGATGAAAGATTAAATATAATATCCAGCTATAAGAAATCAAGAGATTCCTGGATTCTAAACTCTTCACTCATCTTAGAGGGAGTTCCTATTGTGACTCAGTGGTAACAAACCCTACTAGTATCCATGAGGTTGTGGGTTCAGTCCCTGGCCTCACTCAGTGGACTTGACATTGCTTTGGCTGTGGCACAGCCAGGCAGCTGTAGCTCCGGTTTGAATCCCTAGCCTGGGAAATTCCATATGCCACAGGTGCAGACCTTAAAATATAAATAAATAAAAATAAATATTCACTGAGTCAAATATACATATATCTTTATATCTGTGATTGTGTGTGTGTGTGTGTGTGTGTGTGTGTGTGTGTGTGTGTGTGAAGGCTCTACAATTCACTTAACTGAATCTCACACCACAGGTACATTGGGATTGGAAGATATCCATCTTACTTAGCATCTCAGCTTCTGCTTGCAAGATTCCCTGCTTCTTTAAGAGTAAAAATATTTGAATATATGAACTCTTCCTCATTTTATGGGCAATCAATAAGGGATTTCTTGGCTAAGATATCCTCCCTCTCCTTTTTCATTAGAACACTTATTTTAGTAGGATCTTGATCTCATAGCTTACTCTAGCTCCAACTTTATTATCTGAAACTTCTATATCCACAGGGATGACTCAGGCAAACAATTATTTTTCTAACAAGTCAACTATTGACACAAATGGTTATAAAGCAGGAATTAGTAACCATAAAAAATTTCAAATCTCCAAAATTGTAGATATCTGTAGTCTACTTCATTTTTACAGTCTAGTTCCTTGAGCAACTCATTATGTTTGTCAAACTTTTTCATGACTTTGGACCAATTTAAAATATCATTTATTGTACATAGGCCTGCAGATTGTTTAGAATTTAGCCTTCATCATAAAATTTGTACTTTGTAGGCATTTTTAACCCACCTTTATTTTTACTTTTAAAGAAGTTAACCCAAGAACAAACACAACATATTTTGTCACATATTTTCTGTAGGTGTCACTCTTCATTCTTAGTGTAGGTCATGTGTAATTTCCTCAACCTGAAACTCTATTCACATTTTTTAGACCAGGTCTACTGGTAAAGTATCTCAGTTTTTCTTAATTAGGAAGCTTCTTTGTCTTGTCTTTTTGATGAATATTTGTATTAAACATACAAATTTTGCTGACAGCCAATTTTTCATTTTAGCAATTTAAGAATGTCACTTCAGTGTTTTCCAGAATCTGCTGTTTCTGATGAGTCATCAAATGTCATTTGTGTAGTTGTACATAATGTTTGTATGTCTTGTACATAACGCTTTTTCTCTAGTTTCCTTTAATACTTCCTTTTTATCACTCATTTTTAGTATTTTGCAATGATGAACCTGTATTTCATTTTTCTTTTCTGTATGATGCTTAGGATTTGTTGCATTTCTTATACATATATATTTACAGTTTAACCACATTTGTAGTAATTTTGTATCATTTCTAAAGGTTTTTTTCAGCTCTAATGTTTCTCCCTTCCCGTATTTGGAACTCCAATTAAGTGTGCACTAGATGGAAGGCAAGTCCAATAATGCTTACTTTATTAGCACCAAAAGTGTAAGCTTTCTAAATCAGCTATACCTTGATTGGACAAAAAAAGAAACTGGAGTTCTTGCTATGGTGCAGTGGGTAAAGGATCCAGCATTTCTGCTGCTCTGGCTCAGATTCAGTCCCGGCCCCAGGAACTTCCATATGCCATGAATGCAGGAAGAAAAGAAAAAAGAAAAAGAAAAAAGAAAAGAAAGGAAGAATGAAATTGACAGGAGAAATTATACTGGGAAAAAGGCTTATTCTTCTTTAGACGTTTTCCTATACTAAAACTGTCAATACATTCTATGATGCCACCATCACCCTCATTCCAAAACCAGACAGAGATACCACCAAAAAAGAAAACTATCGCCCAATATCATTGATGAATATAGATGCAAAAATTGTCAACAAAATCTTAGCCAACCGAATCCAACAACATACCAAAAAAATTATACACCATGACCAGGTAGGGTTCATCCCAGGTTCACAAGTATGGTTCAACATACGCGAATCAATCAACATCATACACCACATTAACAACAAAAAAAAAGTCAAAAATCATAAGAAAAAGCATTTGACAAAGTCCAACATCCATTCATGATCAAAACCCTCGTCAAAGTAGGTACAGAGGGAACATTCCTGAACATAATCAAAGCCATTTATGACAAACCCACAGCAAATATAATACTCAGTGGGGAAAAACTGAAAGTCTTCTCACTCAAATCTGGAACAAGGCAGGGATGCCCACTCTCACCACTGCTCTTCAACATAGTTTTGGAAGTCCTAGCCACAGCAATTAGACAAACAAAAGAAATAAAAGGCATCCATATAGGAAGGGAAGAGATGAAACTGTCACTGTATGCAGATGACATGATACTATACCTAGAAAACCCTAAGGACTCAACCCCAAAACTACTTGAAGTGATTAATAAAGTCAGCAAAATAGCAGGCTATAAGATTAACATTCAGAAGTCAGTTGCATTTCTGTATACCAGCAATGAAAAATATTAGAAAAGGAATACAAAAATACGATACCTTTTAAAATTGCACCTCACAAAATCAAACACCTCGGAATACACCTGACCAAGGAGGTAAAGGACCTATATGCTGAGAACTATAAAACTTTAATCAAAGAAATCAAAGAAGATGTAAAGAAATGCAAAGATATTCCATGTTCCTGGATTGGAAAAATCAATATTGTGAAAATGGCCATACTACCCAAAGCAATCTACAGATTCAATGCAATCCCTATCAAATGACCCATGACATTTTTCACAGAACTAGAACAAACAATCCAAAAATGTATTTGGAACAACAAAAGACCCAGAATTGCCAAAGCAATCCTGAGAAACAAAAACCAAGCAGGAGGCATAACTCTCCCAGACTTCAAGAAATACTACAAAGCCACAGTCATCCAAACAGTGTGGTACTGGTATCAAAACAGACAGACAGACCAATGGAACAGAATAGAGAACCCGGAAATAAACCCTGACACCTATGGTCAATGAATCTTTGACAAGGGAGGCAAGAACATCAAATGGGAAAAAGAAAGTCTATTCAGCAAGCATTGCTGGGAAACCTGGACAGCAGCATGCAAAGCAATGAAACTAGAACACACCCTCACACCATGCACAAAAATCAACTCCAAATGGCTGAAAGACTTAAGTATACGACAGGACACCATCAAACTCCTAGAAGAAAACATAGGCAAAACACTCTCTGACATCAACTTCATGAATATTTTCTCAGGTCAGTCTCCCAAAGCAATAGAAACTAGAGCAAAAATAAACCCATGGGACCTACTCAAACTGAAAAGCTTTTGCACAGTAAAGGAAACCAAAAAGAAAACAAAAAGACAACTTTCAGAATGGGATAAAATAGTTTCAAATGATGCAACTGACAAGGGCTTAATCTCTAGAATATATAAACAACTTATACAACCCAACAGCAAAAAAACCAATCAATCAATGGAAAAATGAGCGAAAGACCTGAATAGACATTTCTCTGAAGATACAGATGGCCAGCAAACACATGAAAAAATGCTCAACATCAGTGATTATAAGAGAAATGCAAATCAAAACTACCATGAGATACCACCTCACACCAGTCAGAATGGCCATCATTAATAAATCCACAAATTAACAACTGCTGGAGGGGCTGTGGAGAAAAGGGAACCCTCCTGCACTGCTGGTGGGAATGTAAACTGGTACAGCCACTATGGAGAACAGTTTGGAGATACCTTAGAAATCTATACATAGAACTTCCATATGACCCCACAATCCCACTCTTGGGCATCTATCCGGACAAAACTCTACTTAAAAGAGACACATGCACCTGCATGTTCATTGCAGCACTACTCACGATAGCCAAGACATGGAAACAACCCAAATGTCGATCGACAGATGATTGGATTTGGAAGAGGTGGTATATATACACAATGGAATACTACTCAGCCATAAAAAAGAATGACATAATGCCATTTGCAGCAACATGGATGGAACTAGAGAATCTCATCCTGAGTGAAATGAGCCAGAAAGACAAAGATAAATACCATATGATGTCACTTATAACTGGAATCTAATATCCAACACAAATGAACATCTCCACAGAAAAGAAAATCATGGATTTGGAGAAGAGATTTGTGGCTGTCTGCTGGGAGAGGGAGGGAGTGGGAGGGATCGGGAGCTTGGGTTTATCAGACACAACTTAGAATAGATTTACAAGGAGATCCTGCTGAGTAGCATTGAGAACTATGTCTAGATACTCATGTTGCAACAGAAGAAAGGGTGGGGGAAAAATGTAATTGTAATGTATACATGTAAGGATAACCTGACCCCCTTGCTGTACAGTGGGAAAATAAAATAAAATAAAATAAAATAAAATAAAATAAAATAAAAAGACGGCAAGCCCGAAGCAATCACCCTAAATGCTAACTGCATTAGAAAAGCCCAGTCAGTAAAGGACCAAAAACTTCCTTGGATTTTAAAGTTGAAAAATAAAATAAATAAATAAATAAATAAATAAATAAATAAAACTGTCAATAATGCTCATAATCATTCAAATGAGCAGGTTTTTTTTTTCTTTTCTTTTCTTTTTTTTTTTTTTTTTTTTTTTGGCTCATCAGTGCAACAAAGTTACTCTGACTGCTCCCACAAATCTAACATTTCTGTTTTCTATCTCTAAACTGCTACCCATCACCAGTCCTTTTTCTCAACTGCCCTTTCCTTAAATTTCAGTTAAACCCATTTGTTACCAAATCTATAAATTTTACATGTACTTAAATTACTTTTTTCACCTTTATAAAGTAAGATGTTTTCCTGTCTTTTCAAATTCTACTCCATTCATATTTATTCTCATTGTATTTTCACTCATCATTTTCATGTATTATCACTCCTTTCTGGATATTCTAGAGCAACATGCACTTGCACATTCAAATGTGCTTTAAAATCACCAACCTAATCACAGCTAAAACGCAACCCAAGAAATCAAAAAAGGAACAAACGACCTGTCTCATTTCGTTCTTTCACCATTACTAGGTTTTTCACATTCATTTTGTAGTTTCTATTCACAAGATACTTGTCTACATTAACTGTCTTCACCTTCCATGTATCCTTTTCAGTTTACTTCAGTATCATTTGCAATAGCTTTTATTTCAGTGAACTTACATGATTGATCAAGGAAGAAAATTTAGAAGAAGAGAGGAGAATATATAAATAAAAAAAAAAAACAGATTAGAACCTATCTACAGAACAGAAACAGACTCCAGAGACATGGGAAAACAGACTTTGTGGTTGCCAAGGGGGAGGGGTAAGGGGAGGAAGAGGGAGAGAGTGGGATGAACTGGAAGTTTGAGGTTAGTAAATGCAAACTGTTACATTTAGACTGGATAATAAATGAGGTTCTATTATATAGCACATGGAACTACATCCAATCTCTTGTGATAGAACATGATGGAAAATAAAAGAAGGAGAACATATAAAAAAATCGTGAGGATTATTAAAGGGAATCTTTTTTTGTTAAATGTTAAATGGATAGTTTCAAAAATTACAACATAATGCATTGAGCATCACTGCTAAAAATTAAAAACTTTAATGAACTATGTATTCCATTTATAATGTGTATATTTATATGTTTTTAAATAAATGTAGTCTTCAGTTGGAAATCAGTTCTTAAGTTATGGCCCAGGATTGATACAGATATTCAGAATTATATGATATATACACCAAACAAAAACCAGATTATGTTATTCCAAACAATTTTACATCACAACTTACTGTTCTATTAAGTTACAAGTTCTATTAAGGTGGAAAACCAAAAAGAAAAAGAGAAACCAATGAAATCTGCAAACTAGTCTATGACTTAAAATATGCATTGTAGATAAAGGATGTTGTTATAAAGATGCCTTTATAGAATTCTTAAGCCAGTTAGCTCATGGGGGCTAGAATGAGTCCTAGTTTAACCTTGAAGAGTTTTGAGTTAATCAGGCTCAAATCCAAGAAGTCATCACTAATTCTTTTCTTTCTTGTGCAACACAATCAGGAGGTCTTTTTTCAAAATCCAAAGCACCTCCAAACCTCACCACTTTTTAATATGTCCATTATTTTCTCAGGCATTAACTTCTTTTATTCTGGATTATTTCTAGAGGTTTTTTTTTCTTTGTTTCTCTTTTACCATCAACACTACATCCTCCAATTCTAAAACACAATTACAACTGCCCAGTGGCAGTCCACCATAAATATAACAAAATAATAATCCTTTCTAATTGCCTAAAAGACCATTCATGATGTGATCACTGCCTACATTCATATTACTTTTCATCCCCTCCCCTTTTCATCCAGTATTACTGTTCTCTGCCCTTTAAAGATACTCAGGCTTTTTTTTTCATTAAGCCTGTTGCCTCTGAATGAAATGGTGTCTTCCACAAAATATTTAAGAGATAACCACCTTATCATTCATATCTAAGCCCAGTGTTTTTAATAAATGTTTGATCTATAAATGATCTCATTGGCTGTACATATTCAATTTATGAATAACAATTGCTTCATTTACATTTTAGTATTCTTAATTTCTCCACTCTTCTGACAGAACTGGAGAGATTATTACAATACAGAATGGGAGTCTTTGTACCAATGATTGTAGTTACCTTTCAGAGATGTGAAATTTAAATGAGAAAACATATAAAATATGATATGATAATATGACATATTATGATAATAAACAACAATAATGGTATCTTTCTCATTAAACCATTTCTCAGCTGCTCTACAGAAGAGCAAATATTGCTGCAGTAGTTAGAATTCAGAGCAGTATCTTCACTTTCATATATAAAGTTTGAAATGTGGCCATGATAAAGGTGACTAAATATTCAGAACTATGATGGTTATCAAACAACCCACTTGATCTATGCTAATCCTTAACTAAGGGTGAAGAAAGTGTAATATGCATATATTCTTAATTAGATAAATGGGTACATTTGTAATCCTTTATGTGTAATCCTTTTATGATCCAGGCATTATTTTAAGTAAAAGAAATGACAGATACATTGTAAGTAGCATGACTATTGAAATTAATAAGTTCAAATGTTATATGTTTAAATCTCTGGAGGTATTTATAAAGTGAAACAGAATTAAAGCACAATATTTTTGCTTCATCCAATAAAATTCTGGTTGTAGGTGTACTATACAAGGACAGGAAGCCTAAAAAATACAAAAGTAGGTCAGCCTGAGATCCATTAAAATAATCTAGTTTTATTAAAGGTGCATCTCTCCAAATGTGATAGAAGTTATACTGGATAGTACACAGTATTTTGCTCTGTGAAATTGCTATGGAAACTTCCACAATAGATTATAAACTCCATGATCTTCTATTATAACTTTTATTTTGTGTGTAGAGCTTTTTTCTTCTTGCAAATTATTTAATACAGCATTATCGGGAAGTACTCACACATCCCTATAAATCTATTAAAGGAAATAAAGTAAGTTCGATTTTAGAAAAAGAAAAAGCCTTTGAACTTGATGACTGATTAAATTCTGGCCAATATTCTTTCCACTTTGAATTTTAGTGTTATGGGTTATTTTTCTTTGAAATACTGTCCTTTCTTGGAACAGCCAATGCAGATTTTCCTTGGCCAAAACATCACAAAAGCGCAATGGTTGAGAGTAAAGGAAAGCACAGATCAAGGCAGCATAAACTCACTAATAAACAATGGACTCGGGCTATGACTTTGTCATGGAGGATCATTCAATAGCAACAATATAGATACGAGCAATTTTAAAAAATTAACAAACTATGTGAATGCAGTTTAAGTAGAGGATGATTGCCCGAACCTCTTCTTTAAGTTGAAACTCAGATGAATGCAAATGTAATATTTGTATTCTATGCATGTTTTATATTCTAAATTGTAGGTATAATATAATATTTCTTAGAGTGTCAGTTGGTTTTAAAGCTATTATTGTTCTTTTTCACATTTTGAGCTTTGTCCCACTGTGTGTGTGTTTGTGTGTGTGCGTGTTTTAAATGGTATTTTTCAGGAGTTCCCATCATGGCTCAGCAGTAACGAACCTGACTAGTATCCAGGAAGATGTGGGTTCAATCCCTGGCCTCAGTTAGTGGTTTAGGGATCTGGCATCACTGTGAGCTGTGGTGTAGGTTGCAGGCACAGGACGGGATTAAGATGGCGGAGTAGAAGGACTGGAGCTCAACTTCTCTCCTAAAAACAACAAAATTCACAACTAAAGACTGAGCAATCTCCACCCAAATGGACTGGAAACCCATACCCTACTCCAGAAGAAAAAGAGGAGGCCACATCCACAGGTAGGAGGGGTGATTTCGTGATATAAACAACCCCATACCTCCCAGGTGGGAAGCTCCACAGACTGAAAGCTAACTGACTCACAGAGACTCACCTACAGGAGTGAGAGTTCTGAGCCCCACATCAAACCCTCACACGCTGGGATCTGTCACTGGGAGAAAGAGCCCCTGGAGCATCTGGCATTGAAGGCCAGCAGGGCTTGTGTGCAGGAGCTCCACAGGACTGGGGGAAACGGAGACCCCATTCTTAAAAGGTGCACACAGATTTTCACGTGCACTAGATCCCAGGGCAGAGTGAGGTCTCCACAGGAACCTAGGTTAAACCTGACTGCAGTTCTTGAAGGACATCATGGGAAAACAGGGGTGAATGTGGCTTGTTGTGAGGGAAGGACATTGGAGGCAAAGCTCTCAGGAATATTCAGCAGTTGCCTTTCTCTGGAGGTGGCCATTTTGGGAACATCTGGCCCCACCCTTCAGTCAGTGCTGAGAAGCCCCAGGGCAAACAACAATCCAGGTGGGATCATAACCCCACCCCTCAGTAAACAGGCTACCTAAAGAGCCTCAGGCACACAGCAGCCCCTAATCCCATCCAGAGACTAAGCCCCACCCACCAGAGGGATTAGAATCAGCTCCACCTACCAGTGGGCAGGCATAAGCCCCTCCCATCAGGAAGCCTACAGCAAGCCCCCCATACCGACTTCAGCCACAAGGGGGACAGACACCAGAAGTAAGAGAGGCTACAGCTCTATTATCTATAAAAAGGTCACCACACCAAAAACCTATAAAAATGAAAAGACAGAGAACTATAACTCAGATGGGGGAGAAAGGAAAAACCCCAGAAAATCAGCTAAGCAATGAGGAGATTCTCAGCCTCCAGGAAAAAGACTTTAGACTGTTGATGCTGAAGATGATGCAAGACATTGGAAATAAACTGGAGGCAAAAATGGATAACCTACAGGAAACACTGAGGAAAGGGTACAAGATATAAAACTTAAACAACGAGATGCACAATACAATAACTGAAATAAAAAACTCACTAGAAGCAGCTAACAGGAGAATACAGGGGGCAGAAGAATGAATAAGCGAGGTGGAGGACAGATTAGAAGACATTACGGATGCAGGACAGAAAAGAGAAAAAAGATTGAAAAAAAATGAAGAGAGTCTCAGAGAACTCTGGGACAATGTTAAACACACCAACATCTGTATTATAGGGGTGCCAGAAGGAGAAGAGAGAGAAAAGAAGACAGAAAAATATTCCAAGAGATAATAGCCGAAAATTTCCCTAACATGGGAAAGGAACCACT
Source organism: Sus scrofa (assembly GCF_054392235.1). NCBI lineage: Eukaryota > Metazoa > Chordata > Mammalia > Artiodactyla > Suidae > Sus > Sus scrofa. The sequence continues at coordinate 21,915,871 of NC_139385.1, forward strand.
CACTCAAATCCAGGAGGCACAATGGGTACCATATAAAATAAACCCAAGGAGGAACACACTGAGACACATAATAATCAAACTGACCAAAATTAAAGACAAAGAGAAAATCTTGAAAGCAGCTAGGGAAAAGAAACAAGTAACATACAAGGGAACCCCAATAAAGTTATCAGCAGATTTTTCAGCAGAAACTCTGCAGTCCAAAAGGGAGTGGCATGATATACTTAACATGATGAAAGGAAAAAACCTCCAACCAAGAATACTCTACCCAGCAAGGCTCTCATTCAGATTTGAAGGAGAAATAAAAACCTTCTCAGATAAGCAAAAGCTGAGAGAATTCAGCAACACTAAACCAGCCTTACAACAAATACTAAGGGAACTGCTTTAGGCAGAAAAGAAAAGATCAGCAACAGGAAACAAAAATTCCACAAATGACAAGGCTCACCAGTAAAGGTATATATACAGTAAAGATACAAAATCATCCATGCACAATTATACCATCAAAATCAGAAATCATGAGAAGAGGTGGGTACAAATGCAGGACACTGGAGATGTACTTGCAATTAAGAGACCAACAACTTAAAACAATCTCATATACATATAGACTCTTACATCAAAACTTCAGAATAACTGCAAACCAAAAATCTACAATGGATACACAAACAAGGAATCTCTGGAGAAGAAATATATCTCATAGTAAATAAGTGCATAATCCACCATGAAGGGGGTCATTTGACATCATTCTTGGAATGCTGAAGTCTTCTTAGATCTGATTCTGATTTCCTCTCCATCAAAGAACTTATGATAATTATAATTAAATAATGCCACTGTACAATTAAATAATACAGTTCTACAATTGTATTATTAATAACCATTTCTCTCCATGGTACAATGTAAAGTCTATAATGTCTTGTTTATCACATCACCTAGAATGGTGTAATGCCTTTATTGAAGAATCAATGAGATGGAACAAATTGTGAGGACATATTTATATAGTTACACTTTTTTTAACCAACTTATGCATTTTATATTTTCCTTATTTTCAGAGGGTGTATTATTTTTGTTATGCTTACCAGTTAAGTTATTCTTTTTACTATGCCATATAAAATATTTAATGGTATATAAGGCTTTCTTCTTTATAAATTTTAGTTGCATAATATAACAACTTAATATAATGCTAATTTTTAAAGAAAAATTGAAATGTAATAGATAAAACTAAGTAGTAAAGATGAAAGCCATAAAATTGGGATAAAGTATAGAATAAATTTTGTATTTGTCTCAGCATATTTTCCATTCCACTTCTCCAGTGGGAGTCACTTAATCTGTTTCTTAAGATCCATGTTATAATAATCTGTGTGAATGTAATTGTGTGTAAATGTATGTATTTTATTCTCTAAAAAAAAAAAAAAAGAAAAAGAAAAGTAGGTTGCAGGCACAGCTCAGATCCAGCATTGTTGTGGCTGTGTTGTAGGCTGGCAGCTGCAGCTCTGATTCAACCCCTAGCCTGGGAATTTTCATATACCACTGGTGTGGTCCTAAAAAGCTAAATAAATAAATTGCATTTTTCACAGAAATGAAATATTTCTGTAGGTTAATAAGTTTATGGTTGATATTATATCATCTTAAACTCTAACATGTTACTATTTTAAGATTGCATAATGTTCACTTTTCAAACTTTAATAGTTAAATTAGCAATGTAATGTCAGTAACCTGTGTTGTGTTAAATGTCTTTATGAGCCATGATATATGCAGAAAAATTCATACCTGATAGATTTTAAAAGCAATGCTTTCAATCATGGTCAATCACTATCATATTTAAACAGACCTTGTTTGCTCCAGTCAATTAAAATAACTGTCTTTTTTCACCTATGGTTATTTTCAATAGTCAGTTAAAGTTTGAATAGAAGGTAGATGTATCAGTCAGCTGACATGTTCATTGCTAGTAAATCCTGATGTCTCTATTTTCAGAAATATATACAAATAAATATCAAATTTAATATTTGATATTTCAAGATAGCATAATAATTGGGGGAATACTGACTTAATTTTCAGTTAGCTCTCATAACTATATTGGTATTCCAACTGTACTAAAATCTTCACTACCTTAGCCTGCATAGATAATTCTTGTTAAAAGGAGGCCACGTACTACATCAGATAATCTCTCTTAAACAGACTGCCATTGCTTTCATGACCTTTAAAATTTTCTTTTAGAGGAAGGACACCGAATTTGGAAAGTTGTGAATTTTTCAATATATCATTTCTTAAATAGAATTCTATGTTAGAATAAAGACATGAATTACTGTGTTTATCAAAATAGGTGCTAAGGGAGTTCCCGTCGTGGCGCAGTGGTTAACGAATCCGACTAGGAACCATGAGGTCGCGGGTTCGATCCCTGCCCTTGCTCAGTGGGTTAACGATCCGGCGTTGCCGTGAGCTGTGGTGTAGGTTGCAGACGCGGCTCGGATCCTGCGTTGCTGTGGCTCTGGTGTAGGCCGGTGGCTACAGCTCCGATTCAACCCCTAGCCTGGGAACCTCCATATGCCGCGGGAGCGGCCCAAGAAATAGCAACAACAACAACAACAACAACAAAAGACAAAAAAAAAAAAAGACAAAAGACAAAAAAAAAAAAAAAAAAAAAAAAAAAAAAAAAAAAAAAAAAAAAAAAAAAATAGGTGCTAAGTATAAACTCAGAATAAAACTTGAAACAGTATTCAAAAGAGTGCTTTATCTAATATTTTATAACTAGTAAGTGGTGGCTTTGTTGGTGGTACTTTCATTTTATTTTTTTATTGTTTTGCTTTTTAGGGCTGCACCCATGACATATGGAGGTTCCCAGGCTCAGGATCCAATTGGAGCTGCAGATGCCCACCACAGCCACAGCCATAGCAACATTAGCTCTGAGCCACATCTGTGACCTACACCACAGCTCACAGCAACACCAGATCCTTAACCCACTGTGCAAGGCCAGGGATCAAACCCACAACCTCATGGTTCCTAGCTGGATTCGCTAAACATGAGCTATGACAGGAACTCCTTAAATAAAAATTTCATTTAAAAATTTTTTGATACCAAGATAAAACATCACTGAATGATATATATATTTGCATCTTTCTTTGAAAGTCCCTGAGTTTTAACAAAAAAAAAATGTGTAATAGATGTAAACATTTATGTAGCATTGTATATGTTATAGGGACAGTTTTTAAATGAATATTGTCTCTAGATACAAGCTGGCTAGTGGGAAGACTATCACCCCCAGCTGATATTCTGGCATCACTTTTATTAACTTTTAGCAAAATCTCTGGTTGCTACCTCTGCTGAACATCAATCATTTGTCTCTTCATGGTTTATCCTTACCATCTCAGTCACTGTGTGGTAAATAGTAAATGGTCAATAAATGTTTGCTGATTGAATTAATAAATTACACTCATGTCCTTTTGCAGGCAGTAGAACTCTCACCAAGTTTCTCACACATACTACAACTAATAATAAGTAGCAAATAGTTATTGCATATGTACACTGGGGTATATGGAATGTTTGGGCCAGCAGGGACCTGCTGTCTAGCACAAGGAACTCTACCCAATATTCTTTGATCATCTATATGGGAAAAGAATCTGAAAGGGGAAAGGATGTGTGTGTATGTATAACTGAATCACTTTGTTTACAGCAGAAATTATCAGTGTTGTAAACTGACTATAGTTCAATGAAACTTAAAAATGTAAAAAATAAAATAACAGAACTCCAAACAAACAAACAAAAAACCCAAAATAGTTATCATCTAACATCATCAAACCCTCGAGAAAAGCTTTACTCACAAGTATTCACATAATTTGCTTATATTCAGTAAACAGCACTGAGAATTTTAGTGAAAGAGATTTGAGATCCTGGGCATGTACTTTCTATACATCCTTCATGCTTGGCCTTTGCCTTAGAGCAGGTGACCCTGGATTCTTTCCAGAACTGACTAAATATTGAAAAGGAAGGCCAATTGGAGCCCCTGGAATGAGGTTTGGGAAATGGAATATAGCCTCTATGTTATTAAAATGTGAGACCAAGGAGCTAAGGCTGCCATCTAGGGAGAGGAGCATGAATAGTGCTCTGAAAGCTGAGGAGGGAGTGGGGGCGGGGTGCAGGCTTCAGAGATAAAGAAGTGAAACAGTGCAGAGAAACAGAGCATCAGCCTATGTGGCCCCCTGCAGAGCAGAGACAGACATAAGGATTTTTCCCAAGAGGCCCTTCTGCTCTTTCACTCTAAAATTTTGAGAGATTTGCACATATTTTTAGGGTTATCTCCTCTTTTTAGTGTTAATGCACTTTTTTCTTCTAAACAAAACAAGCCACATTAGAAATATACATTTTTTGTACAACACATGAAAAGATATTCAGCATCACTCATTATTAGAGAAATGCAAACCAAAACCACAATGAGGTACCACCTTACACCAGCCAGAATGGCCATCATCCAAAAGTCTACAAACAGTAAGTGCTGGAGAGGGTGTGGAGAAAAAGGAACCCTATGACACTGTTGGTGGGATTGTAAATTGGTGCAACCACTGTGGAAAACAGCATGGAAATTCCTCAGAAAACTAAACATAGTACTACCATTTGATCCAACAATCCCACTCCTGGGCATCTATCTAGAGAAAACCATGACTTGCAAAGACACTTGTACTCTGATATTCATTGCAGCACTAATTTCAATAGCCAAGACATTGAAACAACCTAAATGCCCATGGACAGAGGAGTGGATCAAAAAGATGTGGTACATACACACAATGGAATATTACTCAGCCATTTAAAGGAATGAAATATCAGCATTTTTAGCAGCATGGATGGACCTAGAAATTATCATGCTAAGTGAAGTCAGCCATACAGTGAGACACCAACATCAAATGCTTTCACTGACATGTGGAATCTGAAGAAAAGACAGAATGAATTTTTTGCAGAATAGATGCTGAGTCACAGACATTGAAATACTTATGGTCTCCGGAGGAGATGGTTTGGGGGGGTGGGGGGATGTGCTTGGGTTGTGGGATGGAAATCCTGTGAAATTGGATTGTTATGATCATTATACAACTACAGATGTGATAAATTCTTTTGAGTAATAAAAAAGGTAAAAAAAAGTACAATGGGACTGTTCCCGTTGTACTTTTTTTTACCTTTTCCATTAAATTGTGTTGTTAAATTGTTTAATTTGAGGTAAGGTCTGAATACTGTAGAAATGGAGCTGTACTAAATTCTGCTGCATCAAGCTCTTTCAGTGCAGGGCTGAAAACCATGCACTTTTAAAATCACAGCACAGTTGGAATTATTTAGCACATAGCCACCTTTACTATGGCAAGAAAACAAGGTAAAGTCTCCCTGGAGGAACTTACTCTTGGAATGTGCTGCATCTAGTGTCAAAGATACTGATATCTGTGAATAAAATGTCATAAACACTAGCCTTGTCCTAATTCTTCACCTGTTCTCAAACAACCTAAATTCCTGCAACATTGGGTATTTGTGCCCCCTTCTCCAGTTCCTGCTACTTAATTCTGAAGACAGAAATAAAATTTTATAATGTACATCGTTAAGTTCTATTTAGACTCATAAGCACTTTAAATACTTAATACTGTGGGAAGGTAAAACAGTGGCTTTATATAAAATATGAAATCCTACTTGATTTAAGCAAAATATATTCTATTTTATTTGTAGTCTTCATCCTTTTAGGTGTTCCTTCAGGGAGGGCATCCCTTCAGGGAGTGCCACCCCCATTTTTGGTCCAAGACACCAGCACGTCGTGAATCTGATACTCAAAATTCAGCTAACTATACTAAGATCATGCATGAGCACATTGTTGAATTCAGGAATATATTGTTTCCATCATGACCATAAGTCTGAAGAAATTGCTTTATGGCTATGTTTCCTGATTTGATACTCTGAATTTTACACCGCTGTGCACATGTGTCTGGAAAACAATGGCATGCATTTTTCATCTCTGTTTTAAAAGTATTAGGTGTCTTGGAAACATTTGAACCCTCCCACTGAAAAATGCCATGCAAGTTATGGCCCAGGGCAGTGATGTGCTGATACAGAATTATTATGCTGAATCATACTGAGAAACAGCACCCAGCTCAGAGAAACTCAGATTTGTTCCCTTCTTTAGACTCTCACAGCCCCTGCTTTAGTGTGAGATTTCATCAATTGAAGGGTGCCATTGTACATTACTATGCTAAGCTGTTTAGAACTTTCATGCAGGGGGAAAAGCAAATTCACAGACCCAAGCTAGGTCTTTTAGTTAGGAAAGAATATGGTATTTTAAGTAAGCAGTGGCTAGATTGGTCCCTGAAGAGAATGTTACAAATGCGGTCTTTAAAAAGACCCATGGGCATCACAGAGGAGTCTTAAGTAGGAAGATATAGGCACATACATGCATTTTTAGGAAAATTTCTCTGTGTGGTCTGGACACTAGATATCAAAATTTTAGGTTAACATTTGATTATAGTAAATATTGTATAAATCAGGTTATATTAACATTGTAGTACTAATTCAGACAAATTTTACTTTCAATTATGCTTAACTTTGCAATTTAAATAAAAATCTCCTGGAGTTCCCGTCGTGGCGCAGTGGTTAACGAATCCCACTAGGAACCATGAGGTTGCGGGTTCGGTCCCTGCCCTTGCTCAGTGGGTTAATGATCCGGCGTTGCCGTGAGCTGTGGTGTAGGTTGCAGACGCGGCTCGGATCCCGTGTTGCTGTGGCTCTGGTGTAGGCCGGTGGCTACAGCTCCGATTTGACCCCTAGCCTGGGAACCTCCATATGCCGTAGGAGCGGCCCAAGAAATAGCAACAACAAAAGACAAAAAAAAAAAAAAAAAAAATCTCCTCTTTAGGTTGATTTCTGAGTCCATGTTTTCCATGCTTTTGGTTTTTCTTTCTTCCAATTATTTCAAAGGAATATTTCCATTTGTTAGAACAAAAGACACACCAACAGCTATAGCCTTTCCCAGACAGGACCTGAAAGTAGAGGTGGGCATGGTGTTTAAGAGGATCCCATTCAAATTCAGATCACCACATTCCCAGATTCTGGAGTCCTTAAGGATCTGGAGAAAGTCAAAATCATATGGAAAGATTTTTAACCTTGCCAACTTTTTTTGGACAGGTCTGTCCAAAAAATACACATACAGGAAAATATACATATATTTATTTCACCAAAGACCAAGTAGGTGCTGAGTTTTCAATATCCAAGGAAAAAATGGATCAGTGTTGCAAGTAACAGGGCTTTTCCCCTTCAATCTAATAATATCAAAGAATAGCATTCAGTAAATCTCTATTATGTATACATGGTAAGACTAAAACAAGGCCCTCTCTCCTGAGAGGTGTATATGTGGCAGTAAAAACACACAGGAAACACATATGTAGATATGTGAGGAGGTAATTCATACATTTTCCTTTATAGAAATTCTTTTTGTAGAGAAAAATGGCAGGTAGAAGGAAAGATTTTGACAGAGGTGATTTATTTTTTTTTAATTTTTTAAAATTTGATTGGAGTCTGGTTGACCTACAAAGTATTAGTTTGAGGTGTAAAGTTAATTGGTTATATATATATATGTATGTATATATGTGTGTGTGTGTGTGTGTGTGTGTGTGTGTATATATATATATATATATATATATATATATATATATACATATATTTGTATCCATTTCTTTTTACCATGTAGGTTATTACAGAATACTGAGTAGACTTCCTTGTGTTATACAGCAGATCTTTTTAGATGCCTTTGCTGTGAAAGCACTGATCATAAATGATATGAGAAGTAATGAGAAGGATTGAAGGAGTGAGTTAAGCCCACATGCAAAGAGTGATCTAGAAGAACAGTTAAAGGGGGAATCAGTAAAAAATGTTTATACAAATCATTTCCCAAGAAGGTTTAAGAAATACTAATTTGACAGCTCCAGAAAGGACCCCATTTAGTCTATCATCAGAGCTCTAGTGGCAGAATAAATGGCATAAGAAGGATTTATTTTCCTTTGAAACTGGAAAAACAACTTTATTATCATTTTCTGGAAGTTTAATAAAAGTCAAAAAGGGAAACTGAAGTGTAGTCTAATGTTTGTATTTTAAAGAAATTTTTATTGGGATAATTTTTTAAATATATCATTTGTCTTTGAATATACACAAGGAAAATGCGCTTCATTTATGGAGTACATGTCAGTCTTTTCTCTCATTTGATCTGACATTCCATGTGTATTCATTTACCTGAGTAACCGCGACAGAGTAATACAGACTGAGGGCCTTAAATTTTAGAAATCTATTTTGTCAGAGTTCTGGAAGCTAGAAGTCTATTTTGTCACTGTTCTGGAAGCTAGAAGTTCAGATCAAGCTATTTCCCAAGTTAGCCTCCTCTGAAGACTTCCTCTCTCTTTAGGTTGTAGATGGTCATGTTTTTCCAACATCTCACATGATCATTCCTCTGTGAATATCTGTGTAATAATCTCATGTGTGGACTTTGGTCACATTGGATTAGAACCCAGCCCAATGACTCTTTTTAAATTTAATCACCTTTTTAAAGACCAAACTCCAGTACAATCACATCCTAAGTTACTAGGGCTTAGGATCTCAACGTGTAAACTTGGGGAGGAGAGTACACAATTTAGCCCATAACATAATAGTGTTTTTCCTGTGATATATTTTTATCTCCAAATTTAGATTTATCTAGCTAGAAAATGGTTTCAAATTATATGACTATCAGTTTCAATATCTTCAATATTCATTTTTTAAATTATTGTACAGATATTTGTGTGTGCGATTCTTTCCCTGCCCATAAAAATCTGAGCTATTAACAGGAGTTGGAAATATCCTAACAGGAATGTAAAACATCTTTATCATGGTTTTGTGTAATCCATGTCATTTAGTCCATAATAATTGCCTTTTGGATTGTGTATGTGGATACATATGTGTGTGTATGTATACATACGTGTATAGACACTCGTAAACTGTAACAGACAGTGGAGGAGCTAAAGAAAAATACTCATATTTCATGAAATGATGCTAAGTATTGTTTTCCCAGTACTGGCATGCTCTTTGAGGTCACTTTCTCTCCCAGTAGTGCAGATGCTCTGCATAAAACAGACTTTTCTACAGTGAAAATAATTGTCTTCCACTATTCCAAGAAGAAAACAAAAATTATTTCCTTTTAACTGTCATCTATTTATACATTGATTTCCTCCACTTAGAAAAATCTACTCTCTGCTTAAAGTTCTGAAAGAAATCATAAGGGAAATCATTATCACAGACAGCAGAAATGAGAATAATTTTGTTCAAGATAGAGGTCAGTGTTAGTCACCTATCTCCATGACTGTTTCTTTTAGTCACAGATCCGTGTGCAAAACTGTCTCCTACTCTCTTTCTTTGAATGTTATTTCACCAATTCCAGGAATTGACTTTTGCTTACATTGTATTTTGTAAAGGTCAAATTATATACTTCCAAATTATGTTATCAGCAAAAACATTACCTAATAAGTTTCAAATGGTTTTAACTTCCCAAACTCAGTTTTGTCAAAACACTTATAAAATTGTTTTAGAAATCACTATTAAATACCTTTAAACTAAAGCTAGAAAAAATAATTAATGTAAGAGAATTGATGAAAGCCAGGAAAAAGACAGCTGTTAGCAGAAAAAGACATGGAGACTGTATCTGTAGGATGAAGATAAAATATGGGCAATTTTATCTCCAGGCCTGCCCCAGGCACTATCTGCCATGGTAGGGAAAAAGTTATGGCAATCAGCAAGAGAAAGTCCCCAATTCTCTTTTCTCTTTCTACTTCATATTTCTTAGATATTAAACCATGGTGATATCTGAATCCTAGAGTGACTTATTTTCAGAAACCAGAAATGCCTTTGAAGTCTCTTCTTACCAAGGGATAAATGCAGGTTCAGCAAGTTCATGCTGCAAATTTTCAAAGAAAAGAAATCCAAGTATTTCATGCTATTAAAAATCTATCACTCATTAACCTTTAACTTTTGATGTGAAACCATATGTAATTTGATTCAGTTGCAACAGAGTGTAAAACTGGAATTTTTGTATTCCTTTATAATTAAAAAAATTTCCATGTTTGGGGGAGATGGGAGAGAAGCTGAGGAAAGAAGACAGGTGTGGGGTTGAGGCAGAAGGGATATGTGTACCAAATTCAGAGTTCTGTACCTGCTGTAATACCTGCACCCTCCCCATTTCACCTCTCTGTTCAGTGACCAGAGGTTATAGGAGTATCTACAAACCCATTAATTTACAACACTAGTCCTTAAAATTTCTTCTGTACTTAATAATTTTCCCATGGTCATTATTATTTCAAGAGCTAATGATGCTGTTAAAATCATCTATAGCTTTGGAAGGACATTTTCTAAATGAAATATTCACAAACAACTATAGAATATTATAATGTTAGAACAAGCTCAGCACCTGAGGACCTGCAAATGTATACTTTTGGCTTTTTGATATTCTCTCATATCAAGTCTGCACTCCAGATCTGCAGGTTCTATAATCCACAGATTCAACCAACCACAGATTCAAAATATTTGGTACAGATTCAACCAACCGCGTAAGATTTCAAAAAGCAAACCTTAAATTTGCTGTGTACTGGATATTGTATATCTGGCCTTTACATTGTATTTACAAGTATTGATACAGCATTTACATTGTATTGGATCTATCTAGAGTTGATTTAAAATGTATGGGGTATGGCTAGGTTATATGCAAATATTACACCATTTATGTAAAGGACTTGAGCATCTACAGACTTTGGTATCCACATGGTGACCTGGAACCAATGCCCTGTGAATATCGAAGGTCGATGGTATGGAGTTGTTCTTTTCAGGCTTCATAACATTTATTCCCAAAGCTGATCTTCCCTCTTGGTGATAACAGAATCAAGCTAGGTGATTAATTGTTATGTTTAGGTAGTTGCACACCTTAAGTCAGAAAAATGGATGTGATGACTTCAGGAAATTCCTTCAGGTCTTATTGTCCTAGGAAATCAAATACATTGCAAGCAGCCAATTCTATACCAAAAATAAAAATAGCATTGTAAATATATATTTTCTATATACATTTTTTCATGAGGAACTGCTGTATTATTAGCTAAGCTGATCTAATTTTCTTTTGGCATTTTTTAAAAAAAATTGCAATCATGCATGTTTTAGAGTCACATTCTATAGGGTGAAATTGCTAATAATATTTTTTTCAAAATTAAAAGAGTCATACACTCATTTTTACACAACTGCTTACCAGCCTCAGTTTCCCCAGAGAATGATAAACAGCTATACACTTACCTGACATTGATCATGCTGTTTACACTCAGCAGATGCTTAGTTGTAAATTAAAATGCATCACCACATGTTAGGAATGTTGCTGAGACTGTGCTGCTAAAATAAAATCTAATATTTTAACACACCATAAGCTACATTTGAGTAAAATAAATGTATGCTTAAAGAAAGTAGATAATTTATCTTTTTATTTTTTCTTTATGAAAGGGGTTAAACAATTATTTTTAACTTTAAACTGTTCTGTTTATCACTTTTATTTATCTTTATAGTAGCATTCTCCTACCAAGATAAAAAATAAGGAATAATTTTGCCTTTCAACATGAGCACATTAGGAAATTAGACAACATAGCAGTTTTTTCTTTTACTGAACAAGCTCAAATGTTTTTTTTTTTTTTTTTTTTTTTTTTTTTGTTGTTGTTGTTGTTGCTGTTGTTGTTGCTATTTCTTGGGCCGCTCCCGCGGCATATGGAGGTTCCCAGGCTAGGGGTTGAATCGGAGCTGTAGCCACCGGCCTACGCCAGAGCCACAGCAACGTGGGATCTGAGCCGCGTCTGCAACCTACACCACAGCTCAAGGCAACGCCGGATCCTTAACCCACTGAGCAAGGGCAGGGACCGAACCCGCAACCTCATGGTTCCTAGTCGGATTCGTTAACCACTGCGCCACAACGGGAACTCCCCAAGCTCAAATGTTAAAGGGATTTCTCACCTGCATTCTCCAAAATGTGTGCCAACCTACTTGTAATATTTTAATTTCTGAAATGTGCCCTTTTAAAATCTATGAAATGAAAATACATTACCTATATTCATATGAAAAGGAATTTTAGAATTAATGACAATTATAAGCTAAAAAAAAAATTCTTCTCTGTAGAGTGAAGGCTGCCTTGAACCTTAATATCTGTAGCAGGTGAATGCCTGCGGCTGGGTGCTGTGGTGTAGAAGATCAGTTGGAGGAAATTTGTTTAAGCTTTTTATTTCCATCTCACTTTTGTTGTCCTTCCCTATAAGAAAAGGCAGTAATAACATCCCAGACTACTCGGTGGAGTTTCTGTGAAAATCTGTCCAGATAGACAGGAGCTCCCATGAGTTGACTCTTCCATGCAGAATTCCCCCAAATGTCAAGTCAGCATCATGGCTTAGAAAGACTGTCTCTTCCAAGTTCTTCCTGTCCCTAAGATAGTAAGGTGGAACTCTGTCCAAAGAAGTCCCTCTTGCATTTTTTTCCTCTAGTACTGTTTGCACTCACAGTTTTTATGTATTATAATGGATTTGTTCATAACACATATGTTTTTTTCCCCAGTTATTCTTGGCAGGAATGTTACCATGGATAGAGATATTTTACCATACTAGAAGCAGAATCCTGCAAGAAAATATTAAGACATAGGATATATAATTTAAAAAATCAAGAATAAATCCATAGAAGTGTCAAAATAGAGATAAGTCCTAGAAGAGGAAAAAAACAACCCAAAGAAGAAAGTAATTGAAGAAATCATCAAAATATGGGATTTTTTTTAAATTTGAAAATTGATGGAGATTTCCTGGCCATTTCTTTCTTATTGATTTCTTTTTTTTTTTTTTTTTTTTTTTTTTTGTCTTTTGTTGTTGTTGCTATTTCTTGGGCCGCTCCCGCGGCATATGGAGGTTCCCAGGCTAGGGGTCCAATCGGAGCTGTAGCCACCGGCCTACGCCAGAGCCACAGCAACTCGGGATCCGAGCCGCGTCTGCAACCTACACCACAGCTCACGGCAACGCCGGATCGTTAACCCACTGAGCAAGGGCAGGGGCCGAACCCGCAACCTCATGGCTCCTAGTCGGATTCGTTAACCACTGCGCCACGAAGGGAACTCCTCTTTCTTAATGATTTCTAATTAATGAACCTACCAGGACACTCTTGCCATCAAATCATATAGACCAACAAGGATAAGATGTTAATTTTCTGCTATTGCTGTAACAACTTGCCCCAGATTTGGTGGCTTATGTGGTGCAGATATGTTCTCTTACAGTTTGGGAAAACAGAGAGGTCCACTGTAAGTTTCACAGGGCTAAAGTCAAGTGTAAGCAAAAGTGTTTCTTTCTGGAGGCTGGTGGCAAGAATCCATTCTTGGCCCCTCCCAGTTTCTGGAGGCTTCGTTCCTTTGGCTGCATCACTCCAATCACTGCTTCCATGAGCATGCCGCCCTCTCCGTGTAGGATCCTCGGGATTACATTGGCTCACCCAGATAATCCACGGCAACCACCACATCAAAATTTCCTTAATATAATCTCAAGTGTAAAGTATTTTTTTCCTTTGAAGGTAACACATTCACTGGTTTCAGGATTTGTATATGAAGATCTCTTGGGTGGGGATGGCTGGGGAGTAGTCATCATCATTCTGCTTCCCACAGAGAACAAACATAAAACTGCTATCTTTAATTCATCACTACAAGGTAAGCTAATAAAGCCAGGCATCCAGCTCATCAAAGAAAGGACAGAATCACCCTCAGTGGACTGGTGGGGCAAAAACACAACATCTGATACTAAAGGTAGAGACAAAAAGTTGTCAGCAATTTTTTAAACACCTCAAAAAGGATAGATCCCATCCTTAGTGAAAACGTGAGTGAAATCTCTGAACAGGATCAGGGAAATGTGCAGAAATTCACTGAGGTTCTAATTTGGTTATAACTACAGCAATTTAGTAGAAACTCAACAGGACTAAAGAGTACTGTGAAGGTTCAAGTCTTTGAGGAAGAAAAAGAAATTTAGCAAATACATGCTGTCCTAAAGGCAGACTTACTCTGAAGAAAAGCTAATGGACGTAAATCTACTTGAGCAGTCAGTAACACTGGGTTAAGACAAAGGAAAGGATCTGATGGGAAAGATGGGTGGAGAAAACTGAAACAGAAAAGACTTAAGAACAAAATAAGACATCTCTCTAGAATGGAGAGACACAGCAATGGTTCTGAGAAAAGCAACCACAGTCCTTTCCACTGGGACCAAAATAAACTTACTCCTCTTATCCAGAAAAACCCATCTTTTTAAGAATGGATATAAGTGAGGATTCAGGAAAATCATAAATGCAGTTATAAGAAATAAAAAGATGAAAATAAATTCTAAAGGACAAAAAAATTACCAAAATTTTTTACCTGATACTTTAGTGGAAGGCTTAAAAGAGACAACTTATTTAGCATAAAAAACAGTGGGAGAGAAGAGGATAAATTAAGAGTTTAGGATTAAGAGATACACACTATATATAAAATGGATAAACAATAAGAGCCTACTGTATAGCACAGGAAACTCTACTCAATATCTTATAATACCTATAAGGGAAAAGATTCTGAAAAAGATTATATATGTGTATATATATATATTCAGTTATATATATATATATATATATATATAATTGAGTCACTTAGCTGTGCACCTGAATCATTGTAAATCTACTTCAATATAAAACATAAATAAATTAAAAGAACACTGTGGACAAAAAAAGTTCAATAATGTGACTAGAAATAAGTAGAATATGAAACAAGACCTAACAAAATTTAGAAAGTTTTAAAAAAAAGTAGAGTGGCATCTCATCTTCACAAAAATAACAGGAATGAATTTACACTAGTAAGGAAAAAAAGAGAAAACAGAAAAGGGAAATGGTATGTATAAAAATACTGAATGCACTAGATTATAGACTGAAAAAAATTGTATACTTTTTTTTTTTTTTTGTCTTTTTGCTATTTCTTTGGGCCGCTTCCGCGGCATATGGAGGTTCCCAGGCTAGGGGTCTAATCAGAGCTGTAGCCACCGGCCTACGCCAGAGCCACAGCAACGGAGGATCTGAGCCGCGTCTGCAACCTACACCACAGCTCACGGCAACGCCAGATCGTTAACCCACTGAGCAAGCGCAGGGACCGAACTCGCAACCTCATGGTTCCTAGCTGGATTCGTTAACCACTGCGCCACGACGGGAACTCCGTGTATACTTTTTAATAACAATTTTATAAAGTTTTTAAGCTAATTCGTTAGGTCAGAGAGGTCTCTGTTACACATTCTTCTTTGTGTTCACAAACTTTAAAAAATGTAAAATATGCAATATTCTCAACTCTCCATCCAGACTCAGGTCTGAATTTGGTCCTCAGGCAACAGTTTGCTGACCCCTGTATTAGACAAGCAAATAAGACCTTGAAGATATGATGTACATATATTTGGGTTCCTTAACAACAATAAAAGAGCAAAGAAGCAGAGACTTTACTGAAAACTATAATACCATCCATCCAGTGCTACCTCTGCCATTGCCCCCCAAAAAATTACATTTGAAAAAAAAATTGAAGGATTGTGTGCCTGGGACTTATGTCAACTAATTAACTTATATTGTCTATAAAGATAAGAAAAAAAAAAAAACACCTTATGCGTCAGCCAAAAATTCCAAGTCACCTATAAGAAAAAAATATCAGAATGCCATGAGTCTTCTCAATAGCGATTTTTATACCATACTCAGTATTTTGAGATAACTAGGAAAGAAAATGGGAGCCAAATTTCATCCCACTATATTAACTCTAAGTTTGAAGTTCCAGGAAAATAATTATGGATAGAGAGGAACTCAGATAATATTTTTTTCACTTGAGATCACCATACTGTCATTGTCATTATCATAATCCTCAGTGTCATCATCACCATCACCAGGACTGCAATTCCATGCATAATGTGAGGGTTTTTTTTTTTGCCAGATCAAAGGAGATAATTCCTAAAATACAAAATGTTTAAAACTGAAAATGTTTTAAATGTGTTACATATTGTATTCATATAACTTGAAGTCCCCTTTTTCTCAGGCTTTCTTTCACTAATTTTACTCATTATCCTGTTGCTCACTCAGTTTAGAACGGTTTCCAGAGTAGATGAATGTAAGCCCACTTGTGTCCTGTCCAACAGTATTGTCTGGCACTGTTATTAGTAGTACTTTGACTTTTAAAGAAATTTACATACGGTTGATTTACAATGTTGTGTTAGTTTCAGGTGTACAGAGAAATGATTTAATATATGTGCATACACACACACACACACACATATATATATATATATATATTCTTTTTCTGATTCCTTTTCATTATAGATTATTATAAGACCTTGACTATAGTTCCCTGTGCTATACAGTAGGTCTCTGTTGTTTACCTATTTTATATACAGTAGTGTGTATCTGTTAATCCCAAATTCCTACTTTATCCCTCCTCCCCTTTCTGTTTTTTTAACCATAAATTTGTTTCCTATGTCTGTGAGCCTGTTTCTGCTTTGTAAATAAGTTTATTTGTATCATTTTGTTATATCACATGTGCAAGTGATATCATATGATAGTTGTCTTTCTCTTCCTGATTTACTTCACTTGGTATGATAATCTCTAGGTCCAGCCATGTTGCTGCAATGGCCTTACTTTATTCTTTTCTTATGGCTGAGTAATGCTTTGATGCTGGTTGAGAAGTGCTAATATTTGCATTGGTGAAACTTTTATATTGTCACTTATGCTCGAATATGGAACAGTGGGATGATATAATTGCAAGGTGAACCAGTCCTCATAATCATATGCAAGTTTGTGTATATCACAAATAAAGTGGTCACTTAGTATCTTTGGAAGGAAATACATTTTCATTTTGTCTGTTACTGCACATTTCTAGGCTTGTCTCTGAGAAGCAGCTCTGCCACGTGACCATAACAAGTCATTTTAGCGTATTTGTTGCTTTCATCCCTTTCCTGTAACACTAGGGAGGATGAGTAAAGGAGAGGTGCTTGGGAGAGAGCTGAAATAAATAATGCAATTCAGAATTTGTAGTTGCCTTTGGCCTCACTCAACTTCCTTTGCAGACTCCTTGGATAATTTCTACTCTCCAGCATTCCTCCTGGCTTCACTGTTAGTAGACTCATGAGCGCTGTTCTCCAGTCATGTTCCACAGGAATATTTGCACCCATCACATTCCTGGTTGATGTGCTCTAGAGGTACTTGGCAACCAACCAAATTACCCCTCAATATAGTAAGAGAACAGCAGAACTTGAATGTGTTTTGAGAATCTAGATCTGAGTTGTCCAATAAAGTAGCCATTAGCCACAAGTGACTATTTAAAATTTTGTTCAAGCTGGAGTTTTCTTATAGCACAGCAGGTTAAGGATCCATTGTTGTCACTGCAGTGGCTTGGGTCACTGCTATGGACTGACCTCACTCCCTGGCTGAGGAAGTTTCATATACTGTGGGAACAGGAAAAAAAAAAGTAAGTTTATGCAAATGAACCTATTTGCCAAACAGACTCAGAGACTTTAAAAAAACTTATGGTTATCAAAGGGGACAGGTGGTGAGGGGAGCGATGGATTGGGCATTTGGGATTGGTATATGCACACTGAAGTATATGGAATGACTGGTGAATGGGGACTTCCTGTATAGAACACTCTACCCAATATTCTGTGATAATCTATATGGGAAAAGAATCTAAAAAAGAATGGATGTGAGTGTATGTTTAACCGAATCACTTTGTTGTACAGCAGAATTTATTACAACTTTGTAAATAAAGTATACTTCAATAAAATGTAAAAAATTTTTAAAAATTGATTAAATAATATTAAAATTGACTTCCACAGTCATACTAGTTACATTTTAAGTATTCAAAAGCCATTAGTGATGAGTAGCTCTCTTAGGTTTTG
Source organism: Sus scrofa (assembly GCF_054392235.1). Lineage (NCBI taxonomy): Eukaryota > Metazoa > Chordata > Mammalia > Artiodactyla > Suidae > Sus > Sus scrofa. The sequence goes on from NC_139385.1 coordinate 21,933,819, forward strand.
GACAGCACTGATATGAAACATTTCAATCACTGCAGAAATGTCTGTTGGGTGATGCCATCTAGATTCACAATAGTCTCTTTGGAAATAGGGTCATAGGGTCAACTATATTTGGAAAATGCTGTGCATTTCATGATCCCATTGGAGAGTTGGGAGGCATATTTTTAAATATGTTGTAATAATTTTAAACCCAGTATTTCCCAGATTAAATAGATAAAATAATCATTTTTTTTTCTTCCTGTCTAGATTCAGGGGGGAAAAACTGATGTTTCATGGAATGTGCTTTTAGACAATATGTTAGAGGATTTACAAAATGATTTATTACACAAACACTAGTAAGGAAACTAACTTGAATCTCATGCATGATGTGTTTACTGAATATAAAGAGGTCTAGCTTGTAAAAATAAATTTAATAACATTTTAAAGCCACATTTACCAACATATGCTGTATAGCACATAAGTAGACTAATGGAAACTCTGTACTTAGTTAAAAACTAATTAAAAAATGCAAGGCCTCTTTTTGTTTGTTTTTCATGTGGAAATCATGCAAACCTCACAGATTTTAATTTATATATAAAAGCAAAGGCTTGTTGATTATTAGAGTTACTAATGTTAGTTGGCATGCATTGATATTAACTAATAGCTGGATGTTCTGATTTAGTACTCTAAAAAAGTGGTTCATAAACAAAGGAATTTTTTTTATTTTTTATTGTATTATTTTTTTTGTCTTTTTGCCTTTTCTAGGGCTGCTCCCATGGCATATGGAGGTTCCCAGGCTAGGGGTCTAATCAGAGCTGTAGCCACCGTCCTATGCCACAGCCACAGCAACATGGGATCTGAGCCGTGTCTGCAACCTACACCACAGCTCACAGCAATGCTGGATCCTTAACCCACTGAGTGAGGCCAGGGATCGAACCTGCAACCTTGTGGTTCCTAGTCAGATTTGTTAACCACTCACCACAACAGGAACTCCCAAAAGAGTTATTTTTAAAGGCACATAACTTCTAATGTGTATGGCCATGGCAAGTATATTGAATTACCATAATTGGAGTGAATAGCAATTTGTATGAATGCAGTATCATTATTGCATGACGTTGGTCAGGGTTTTGCTTTGTTCCTCTTAAGTATTAATATTTAACACATTTATAGGGTAGCTCTTAGTGATTGATTATACTGGCTGTTTATTTGGTTGTGAAAAATTGCAAATGATTTTGACATTCTGATCAGAATTTTTTGGCCTCAGTCTTCAATAAGATCAAGTTCTTAAACCATTTTAAGTTGACTACCATTTAAAGAGTTTTCAAACACTTATCTAAAGTTATTTCACTAATGAATGATAGGGTCAGGATGCAGGGAGAGCAATTCTGAAATACAGTCTATTTTTTGCCTTATATATCTGTTCAATACTGGACTTAAGCACTAATATAATATTGTAGTGTATAAATGTTCTGTAGGAAAAAACAAAATTCAGACATTTTCAAAAACAAGGGCAAATGCGGAACCCAAGGGAACAATGAGAAATTTTATTCTGATAGAGATAAAAACATCAATCCCTCCTTGGTGAGGTTAGCATTTCTGAAGACAATGTAAGACTGAGTGTGTGCATAGAATAAGCAAAAGGCAATCCTTTTGTGCATAAACAAAGCCTGTCAGAAATTGGAAGATACTACATCATAGCTAAAATTTGCCTCTTCTGTTTGGTATGAGTCATTTTGACTAGCTAACAGTCTGCAATATAAGAAGAAATAAGATATACATGGAATATCTTTACCTCTTCCATGAGATCAGAGTTATCTAGGATAAGAACTTGCCTTCACCATATATCTTCATGTATAGAAGTGAAGATGGTGTAAAATTAAGCTAAATTAAATGTACAAGTGCAATGCAACCAAGCATAAGACTATATGTAAAAGACACATGCATGTGAAAGAAAAATCCTAAGTAACAAAATACATTATACAAGGCATTTCTCAATCTACAGCATGAAAGCAATGTGTTGCCTGATAAACTCTCAAGCAGCTCATGAAAAGAGGTATTGTCATCTTCTTTTACTTATCTTGTTTATCAATTACTTTTGTTGCATTTAAAAAAATGACTGTTATCTAAATAAAAGGGAGGCATATGCACCACAAAAATTAGGAAAAACAGAAATGACTAAAGAAAAAAATAGTATTTGTCCTTAAGTTTTTTAATTTTTTAATTTTTATTTATTTAGGTTTTTTAAATTGTTTTTTCCCCAATACAATTTTTTTTCTATTGTACAGCATGGTGACCCAGTTACACATACATGTTCACATTCTATTTTCTCACATTATCATGCTCCATCGTAAGTGACTAGACATAGTTCGCAGCACTACACAGCAGGATCTCATTGCTAATCCATTCCAAAAGCAATAGTTTGCATCTATTAAACCAAGCACCCCAACCACTCCATTCCTTCCCCCTCCCCCTTGGCAACCACAAGTCTATTCTCCAAGTCCATGATTTTCTTTTCTGTGGAAAGGTTCATTTGTACAGTTTATTAGATTCCCATGTGGCTCACAACATATATTATTTTTAAAGTTGCCAAAATCCATAAAGTTTTTTTAGGGGGGGATTTTGATTAAAATTTTGCTTATCAAATGGATGAAGTTTGAGAGAATATTTCAAGTTTTCAATAATTCTCTAATTTCACTAATCACTCATTCATCCATTCATTTATGCATGTGTCCATATATGTATCAGGGTTTAAAAGCCTGTATGTATGTGTTTGTATGTTTGTCATTTCTTCTTGAATATCTTTGGCTCTAAGTATTCAAAACAATGTTTCATTATTTTAGTTGAATGTTGATGTAAACCCTTTCACACAGTTATCTTCATTTACTTGATAAAAGTAAATAATTAGTAGGGTGGGGGCAATAAATTAGGAGGTTGGCATTATCATAGATACATAATTATGCATAAAATAGATAAACACTGAGGACCTACTGTACAGCAGGGGGAACTATATTCAATATCTTATTTTAACCTGTACTGGAAAAGAATCTGAAAAAGGATAGAAAATATAAATAAATAAATAAATAAATAAATAAATAAATATATGTATATATATATATATATATATATATATATATATATATAAACTGAATCACTTTGATGTACACCTGAAACTAACACAAGATTGTAAATTAACTATGCTTCAATTTTAAAAAAATTAAAAATAATTAAATGTGTTATATCAGCTGCTCACCTTACCCTATAATTTTTCTTGAATCTTCATCTACTCATGACTAAGTCCTACCTCACATTATTAAAGATATTTCATTTATTATATATTGATGCCTAATTTTATGTTGTTTTGATATTTGCATCTTATTTTTTTATTTTTTTAAATTTGTACTGAGGTATGGTTGATTTACAATGTTGTGATAATTTCTACTGTACGACAAAGTGATTTAGTTGTACATATACACACATCTACTCTTTTTCACATTCTTTTCCCATATAGATTATCACAGAATATTGGGTGGAGTTCTGCATGCTATGCAGCAGGTCCCATTTGACCAGTTATTCCATATACCTCAGTGTGCATATGCCAATCCCAAACCCCAAGTCCCTCCATGCATTTTTTAAAATCATATATTTCTTGTCTCTTCAAATATGCTATGAATTCTCAAACTGGTAGCCACATATTCCACCAACTTTGAATGCCTGAAGTACAAGTAAATGCTTGGTTGTCTTTTTTACAATGAATGTTTATTGAACATTTATAAAATATAAGGTACAGTAGGAATGCAAGGAGTAGATAATGCACTCTTGGATTAAAGATAGTCAATGGGTGCTTTTCAAATAATGACTCAGGTTTCTTGGATATGTTGTTGCCATAACCAACCACATTTAAAAATCTCATTTGGACAACTCAAGGCAGTAGGATCACAGGCTGTGTTTATAGTGAATGTTTTAGTGAGATTCTCGGAGCATCATTGGAGAAAACAAGTTTGTATTATAATTTTTATCTCTTTTACATGTTTGCCATTTACTGATATTTTTATTTTTGCCTGGATAAATGTTGGCCTTTTATTCCATGAGCAATTATAACAAGTTGATGCTTTTTGCTTTCTTCACTCAGTCATGCTGTAGATCAGAATGAGGTGATTGCAGCAGGTGTTTTAGAGAGGACCCCTTGCGATCCCTTCTTCCCAGACAATGTGCTTATCCTGTCTCTCATGAAGTCTACCTGGCAGAGAACAGAGTCCAGCCTCTACCCCATAGCCAGCAAGGAACCTCCGTCTAATAAACCAGAGGAACTGAATCCTGTCAACCACTTCATGAGTAAGTTTGGAAGCAAATTCAACCCTAATTGAGCCTTAACATGACTCCAGTCCCGGGCAATACCGTAATTACAACCTTGTCAACACCCTTAGCCGGAAGTCCCAAGCAAGCTGCCTTTGGATCTTGACCTGCAAAAATTGTAAGATAATAAATTTTTATTCCTATATTTTAGGATAATTTCACACTTCCATAGATACCTATGCAATGGTAGACATGGAGAGTATCATCATACACATGTATATAATAAATCATCACCATCATCTACACTAATTAGTAATGGACGTGCTTGCTTATTCCAGCAGACATAAAAAAGAACATGTTTTTAAATGTACTGCAATGCCATTATTACCATTTCTAGAAAATCCAGTGAAATTATTTCAAAAATTAAGGGAAATTTTACAGATAACATAACCCCCAATTCAAAGTGGAGTGGTACCTTGGTAAAGTCACAGATTACAAATTTTCCCTAATTAATCTTTGGCCCTTAGTTCCTTTGGCTTCTAACAAGTTTTAAGCTTATTTTAAAAACAGGTGTATAATCTCTTTCACCCTAACTCATTTGCTTTTAGCAGTCCTTGGTCGGAAACTATAGTGGTATGAAAATATTTGGTGGTGACTACCAAAGATAAAATACAAATTCCTGTTGATAGCTTATTTAAAAAGAAAAAAAATCTAGAATTTTTGTACATGTCCTACAGGCACCTCTAATGATCATCAAGCATCCTGAAATTTTGGATGCCACTAAATGTGCAACACACTTCCTGGGCTGTGGCCCTAGTTCATTGAGGACTAGAATCATTAGGCATCATGATAAGTAATTTCCTACAAGCACAATTGTCTTTTTCATTTAGTACCATATCTACCTGCCTTTAGATTCTGAAAGATTCTGCTTATCAATCTTTAACCTTCTTTTCCATGATTGGTTAAAGGACACATTTACTAGGCATGACCATTTTATTCCCAGCCTCAAGTTCTAACACAGCAGCACTTCATGAGTCCCATTAATCTAGCTATGGTTGGGGTTTATCATTTCAAATTACAGAAACATCTCTTAATTCACATGTTTTATGTAACCTACAACTCAAAAATAAAAGTGTAAACAACTCAAATATGAAAATCAAGAATTTATCATTTAGAAGTTCTGTTGTGCCTCACTGGGTTAAGAACTGGACACTGTCTTCATGAGGATGAGAGTTTGGTCCCTGGCTTCACTCAGTGAGTTAAGGATCTAGCATTGCTGCAAGCTGTGGAGTAGGTCAGTAGGTTGCAGATGTGGCTTGGATCTGGTGTTGCCATCGCTGTGGTGTAGGCCTGCAGCCGCAGATCCAATTCGGCCCCTAGCCCAGAAACTTCCGTATGACACAAGTGTGGCCCTAAAAAGAAAAAATAAAGTATAATTTATTTAATTAACTGGTGCCAAATTTAGCCTGTTCACAATTTTTGACTTCCTTTGTACTGTAGGTATTCAATAGTGCTATTATTTCCAAATTAGGTTTATAAAAATACTGTCTAAAAGATAAAATTAAGTGATTTTTCTTTCTTTTACTGTTCTTATTTGATATCCATGTAACAAACTGGGGGTGTTTATTTTACTTTTCATTATTTCAACAATAAACCTGTTCATTCTCCTAAAAGTGAAAAACATAAGAAAGATCAAGATAAAAATAGTGGCTGGAAAACATTTCATTTAAAATATGACACCTGATATCAAGCCAAAAATATTTTAATGTAATATTTATTGATATATCCATTATATTCAAAATAATTACTGTAGAGTAAGTAGACATATTAAGAAGAAAAAAATGATAAAATAAAAATTCGTAGCTAAAGATTTACATTTTATGTTACTGTCCTGAGTACTCTGATCTATCATTGAAATAAATGTATTTTGAACTGTTAATCAAGTTACCATGGATACCTTGAATTCAAACCACACCAGGGTCAAGAAAAAACTTGGTAACAAAAAAAAAGATATTTATAAAAAACAACTTTCTACATGTGACATTATCAGTTTCTGGAAGGTGATCGAAATATGAAGATAAGTTTATTCAAGTCAAGGTTTTACATGAGAGGAACTTTAAGGCACTTTAAATATAGAAGTCTTGAAAAGGAAGGGTCGTGAGAAAGAGATTAAAGTCTTAGTACATGGCCTCCCTAGGATATAAGGAAGTAGAACTAACATAGAAAATAAATAATTGAGAATGAATAGGGACAGATGGGAAGGTAATGGATCCATGGAAGTAGGGAAATATGGGGATTATGAGAGTTGAAATGACTATTGTCAGAAGCTACAATGCAAAATTAATCAGAGGTCGAGCTGTTCTAAATTATAAGATGCAGGTTCTGGTTCTGTAATAGGATTAATGGAGTGGATGTAAAAATATCACTGGATTAGAGGAATCAGGGGGCCAGTGAGTGAGCCCTTCTGTAAAAAGTCATCATATTTACTGAAGTCACTCACATCACAACTGTAACAAAGGTGGAGAACATGAACTAGAACCAGAAGAATGTGGACAGGTGCATACCTGGAAAGTATGAGCTCTAAGAGGACTGTTTTTCTAAAAATGGAAATGTCATGTGTGGGAAGGAAGTAATTTGAGGGAGAAAAATGGTGGGGCAAGACCATCTGCAACATTCTCATAGAAAACAGCACAATATGAAAGCTTAAAAAAACCGCAAAGAGCAGGTTTACTTAGCGGAGAGATCTGCCCAGGATATTTAAGAGGCAAGAAGAAAATATTCTAGCATGAAGTGACATGGAAAGGACAACGAGTTTACATGAAACAGAGATGAGGATTTTGGGGAAGGCCCAGCGGGAAAACAGAGGCTGCCTGGTTGAGTCAGGAGTATAACCACAGCTGTAATGGCTGGAGGCCCATGTGAAAACTGACACCTAATGGAATTCCTGTTTGGATAATGTAATGGATGATGGTGGAAATAATGAGATGCAATCTCTAAGTGGAACTCAGGTGTGAAAATACTTCCAAGCTGAAACAATTGAAGACAGAGACTGGTTTCAGAATTTAGATAGTATTCTAAATTAGTGCGTATTCATGGAGCCATATAGCTTGTAGTCATTAGATTAAAATCAAAATAGAATGTTAGTGTTCAGGGTGTTAGAAAGTCTCAGTAGACCATACTTCCTCCTTAAAGTATGAGAAAAAGCCAAATGAGCCTTGCAAGGTATTTAAAAAAAATTAAAAATGGATGGAACTAGAGACTCTCATCCTGAGTGAAGTAAGTCAGAAAGACAAATACCATATGCTATCACTTATATCTGGAATATAGTATAAGGCACAAAGGAACCTTTCCACAGAAAAGAAAATCATGGATTTGGAGAATAGACTTGTGGTTGCCAAGAGGGAGGGGGAGGGAATGGGGGGGACTGGGAGCTTGGGGTAAATAGATGCAGAATGTTGCCTTCAGGATGAATTAGCAGTGAAATACTGCTGTGTAGCACTGGGAACCCTGTCTAGGCACTTATGATGGAACACGTAATGTGAGAAAAAAGAATGTATACATGTAAGTGTAACTGAGTCACCATGCTGAACAGTAGAAAAAATATATATATATAAATGATAAAACAAATCAATCAGGGAGCTAAGGAAAGGAAATACAAATAAACTTCCAAAGTAACTAACCACTTTTAAGGGGGAAAATACTCTCAGTTGTTTTTTTTTGTTTTTTTTTGGCCACACCCACAGCATATAGAGGTTCCCTGGGTCAAGGATAGAATTCAAGCCACAGCTGCAGTATTACACCCTATTTCCCACAGACCTTCATCACCCACAAGGAGGTGGAGGCAGGGAAAGACCAGGGAGTTTCCCCAGGTGATGTCTGATCGCAGGACATCGGCACTGGCCAATTGAAGGTGAGGGCTGGGAACCAATGAAAGCCATTCCTGGAAACTCCTGCACCTTCCCTGCCTGCAGGAGAGCAGTCTGGAAATGGGCAGAGGGAGGAGTTGCGAAGCTGGAGCAACCCCTCCCAGTGAGAAAGGTAAGACCTGCAAGGGGTGTACCTCAGCCACCCCCTGTAGTTTACCTTCCAAAGAGTGGAGTGAGAGGCCAAGCTTTCATCTTTAGTCTAAAAGTTATTTGGTTTTCAGACATACTGAATTTTTTACCTACAGTTACATCCTTGATTTCTACACTTATTGAGTTTATTGCAGGGAAGTAAAAGAATATTGTCTGTGTGAACATGACTTCTTTTTGGTAGTGGGTTGATGATTGTGGCTTCCACAGAATAGTGATGATGATGATGTTGTAAACATTTCATCTATACTAATTACTATTAAAAACTCCATTTCTGGTTTTATTGTAAAAGTTTAACACACAATCTAAGGATGTTAATTGTGTAAGTTGAGTCTTCTGCATTTTTGTTTTCATCTGGCTCATTGATCTATTAGCTTTTGAAAATGATGTGAGAAAAATTCTAAGTGCAATTGTTGCTGAATTGGTTTGTTTTTTGGTCCTCTCCACTGAAATAAAAGCTATGTGAGCACAGAGGATTTTACCTTTCATTAACCAATGTCTTCAAAGCACCTGGAAGAGGGCCTGACGCAAAGTAAGCCTTCAGTAACTATTGATTAAATTGATGTGGTTCCACATTACATGTTTTGATTCCTGCATTTCACAGTATGTATGTTTCATGATCATTTCATATTTTGATGAGTTAACACATGTCACTTCTCAATATATATTATTAATTCATGGCTTAGAATAATATTTTGTCTGGTATTGAAATTGTAATTCCCACTTGCTATTTGTTCAAAGTGGTGAACATTCAAGGGTGGGACCCGAGAATAGTCTGTCTTGGGTGCAGGCAGTAGGGGAGTGAATTGTTTGTAGAAACTTAATACACCAGTTAAAATTCAGTCTTCTGTCAAATGTCATGATAGGCAGTTAATTATAAACAATGTCAGTGATTAAGCATACCTGCTTGCCAGGGCGCTTGTTTCCCATTGCCCCTGCTGTGAAGCCTGAACTTTCTATACATGCTTATTTTCAAAATTTCTGTATTCTGTTTTCTTTCAGGGAGAAGGATTGGCTCTTTTTTTAATGAATTAAGTACCTTGTTTACTTAAAAATCCTATGTTCATAATAATAGGGCTGGATGAATTATCAAAAGCTTAACAGACCTATTATCTAAAACACATAACAAGATACAGACTATTAACAGCAAGCCAGAAGTGTAACATCCCATTGCAGCCAATAATCTCCATCCAGCAGAAAGAATGGACTTGATCACCATGAACTCATTTTATTGTGATTAATCTTGACGTGGGTAGGATCTTTCTATGTATACTTTTGTGTTGGTTTTGCTCATATCATATTTGTGAAACATCTTAGACTCAAAGAGTTGTAATTCATTAATTTTCATTGGCATATGTGATGATAATTTATCATACTGTAGAAAGATGTATTTGTTGTTTCTGATTTGCATTTTCATTAATAATACTTCTATGAACAGTCTCATATGTGTACTTTCATATAAATTCATGCACAATTCTTTTGCATATATTATCCTGATAATCTTTTGCTACATCCTGATTCAGCTTGAGTAAATTCCTCCAAATACCTTTCCAACTGATTATCTCAATTATACTCCCACCAGTTATTTCTGACAAAGCAGTTTGCTTTACATTATTGTTGTTGCTATTCTCAATCTTTTAATATTTTCTGTGTTAGTGGTCATTTGTTAGAATTGCATGGTAGTTTTAATTTGTATTTTCTTGATGATCAATGTTGTATAAGACACTTAGGTCTGAGATAAATATTAGTTACACCTGGAGATAGTCACGTGCCTTCTATTCTTGAGTTTGAGTACTGGGTTCACCTTGTTAGTGCTTAAGTTGGGTTGGGGTTTTTTGTTACAATTACCTTCAAGATCAGAAGCTTCAACTTCCTCTGGACTTATCTACTGCTGAAGGTAAGGGCTGGTGTGTTGGAGAGTTTTACTCAAGTATCTTCGTCTACCATGACCAAAGTGTTTCTTTTTTTTTTTATTTTCTAATAAGACTAAATGTATTCAATACCCTAGTAAAAATTTTGATTATAAGTCTTTAAAACCTGTCTTCTTCACATTGTAACAATACAGTCCTTGTGAATTCTTAAGTTCAATACTCTGACAGAAGTGAGGATGGAAAGAGTGTCTTAGAATTTCATAAGATGTATGTTTATCTGTCAATATCTATTAGTGTTCTTTTCTGCCTTGGATAGGTTTCTTGTTTGCTTTGCATTTTCCCATTTCTTTCTGTGTTTGTGATTCTTCCCAATGGCCCATAGCTGTGGTTCATCAGTTTTTTTATTGCTTTCTATATTCTGTTGTGAGTATACCACAATTTATTCATTTACTCTAATGTTGATGAACAGTTGGGTTGTGTCCAATTTCTGGCCATTGTAAATGATGATGTTAAGAATATTCCTGGAGTTCCCGTCGTGGCGCAGTGGTTAACGAATCCGACTAGGAACCATGAGGTTGCGGGTTCGGTCCCTGCCCTTGCTCAGTGGGTTAACGATCCGGCGTTGCTGTGAGCTGTGGTGTGGTGGCGTTGCTGTGAGCTGTGGTGTAGGTTGCAGACGCGGCTCGGATCCCGCGTTGCTGTGGCTCTGGCGTAGGCCGGTGGCTATAGCTCCGATTCCACCCCTAGCCTGGGAACCTCCATATGCCGCGGGAGCGGCCCAAGAAATAGCAACAACAACAACGACAACAAAACAACAACAAAAAAGAAAAAAAAAAAAGAATATTCCTATGTATGTTTTCTGAGATGCACACTCCTTTTTCTAAGGCTTGCAGCTGGAAGTAGAATTGCTAAGTTGCAGGCTATGCATATATTGAACTTTAAAGATACTGCCAATGTGGTCTTCACAATTTTTGTCTGATTGGTGTGACATCCAACAGAGTATGAAAGTCATCATAGATCCACAACCTCACCAACACTGATAATCGGCAGGCTTTCATGTTAGCCAATCATTCTATGATACAGTGGTGTCATAGTGTGGGTTTGATCTGCTTTTGCCTTGTTATTAAAGAGCTTGAGTATGTTTTAATGCACTTATTGGCCATTTGGAGTTCAGCTTTTGCAAACTTTGTTCATTTGCCTTGTTATTTTATGTACTAAGTTCTTTATATGTTCTGTATAGTCAGCATTCTTCAGCTTATTTTTTATAGCTTTTAAAAGATTCTAATTTTAATGTATATACAATGTATGTCAGTGTTGCCTTTGACATTATGTTTTGTCTTAGAAATCAGTCTCTTAAAGTCATGAAGAAAATCTCTTATATTATTTTTTAAAGATTTTATGTATTTGACTTTCACATTTAGGACTTTAATCTACCTGGCATTGATTCTCTCATAATCATATGAAGTAGGGGTCCAATTTGATTTCTTTTTCTTTGTATGAATAGTCAGATTTCCTAGCACCAAGTATTACAAGTTCTGTGATTTTCCCACTGTCTGTTAGGCCACAGTGTCCATATCAAGCTTCTATGTATGTGTGAGTTTAATTCTCAAGCCTGTTCCTCTGTTCTGTTTGCCACATTGTCAGTACTTGCAGAAACATCATAATTTTTTTTTAAGAGTCACAAATGGCCAATTTACAGAATCTCTATGGCCTTTAAAGCCAAACCAAAAGGATAAGACAGGTAGGGCAGAAACAGAGAGCCATGCACACCACAGGCCTGCCTAGACCTCAAGAGTCATAGGAAGTGGCCAAGTTGACATTTCATTTGTGCCATCTCTTCCTTTTTCAAACTCTCACGTAGCCCTGAGCTAGACTGATCTAGGACACAGATGGCAGTGTTGCTGCTGGGAGAGACATGAGGAGGGGCAGGCGCACAGAAGGACTAGTGGAACTGGGACTGAAGAGCCCAGAGGATGCGCAGGGCTGGGGATGTGGGCTAGGAGGGTATAGACCAGCGGACAGGGCTTCGAGAACAGGGCTGAGGGGAGGCACCTGGAGACTGGAGTCCTGGGCCTGAAGAGGCAGAAGGATGAGTGGGATGGGGCCAAGGGACACACAGGGCTGAGGGAAAGGTGTGCACAGTGCTGAGGTGCCAGTGCTCAGGAGCATGGCCTGAGCAGGCGTGAAGGGCAACTGAGAGTAGGACTGCTGAGGAGTCCTGGGACCCTGGGTTACTGCCATGAACCCTTCCAGGGAGCGGCAGGTGGACAGACAGGAAGGGCTCCTAGAGCTTGTCTTCGAGACACCCCAGTGCCCCTAGTGCTCAGCCACCCCCACAGGACGCCTTCCAGACCACTCCCCCAGCATGCTCATCATTCCAGCCCTAAGCCAACCAACTGGACTCTGCGGCCACAGAGGACTCTTCCCCATTCACATCGGTTGCAGAGGAAAAAAGTTTAGGCTTCAGATTCTAGATGTAGATACACCTTAGCCTTCTCATCTACTAGCTGTAGAAGCCTGGATCTCAGTTTCCTTAGCTATAAAACAAGGATGCCGCCTCCCAGACCTGTCGGGAAGGTGAAGTGACCTGAGAAGCACACACAGCCCCCGTACAGAGTCAGCGGTCCGTAATTGGCTTCTTTCCCCTCGCCCCACCTCTCCCCATGCTCCTGGACTTGGGAGGGGGTGGCGGAGGGCCTTGCTGACTCACTAGGACAGGCGGCAAGAGTCAGGGCTCTGGAGCATCCGGGGTGGAACAGGGACACTCCTCCCCCCTGTCAAATCATCCTGGGCCGGGTCCCTGAGGTCTTGATGGGCACAGGGTCCCGCAGGGTCAGGGAAAGCTGGCTCTGTTAGTACCTTTCTCACCACCTTCGGAGAGGAGTGCTGGGCGGCGCTGCCCAGGGCAGGGACAGGGTGCGGGGTCTCCCCGCCGGCTGCCTGGGGCAGGCTGGCCGCGGTGTTCTTATCAAGAGGAAGAGCTGGCTTTGGGCCTTCAGGTGCTGGGGGCTCATCTGCAGCCTGCACAGGGTCCACCCGGCTCTGGGGCTGGATGGGCGCTGGCTGCCGCTCGATGTAGTTGATCTGCCCCACAATGGTTTGCTGAAGGTGCTGAGGGGGCTTGGTCTGACTCAGCTGCAGGCTGGGCTGCTGAGCCTGAAGGAGGAGCTCCAGGTCCTTCTGCATCTCCTCCAGCTCAAACTTGTGGTGCATAATGTCCACATTCTGGGCACAGGCAGGCCCAGGAGGGCCCTCCTGCTGACCGGGAGCCAGGTGCTGGGATGGAGGCAGGAAAGGGGGTGGCTGCTGCGGGGAAGGGGTGGTGGCAGGGGCGGTGGTGGTAGCTGCTGCTGTGGCTGCTGCTGAAAGTGGCTGAGCTTCAGCTCCGGGTGGTGGCCAAACTGGAGGTGGACAGAGGGTGTGTGTGAGGCAGGGTGCGCGTGGGTGCCCTGCTGAGCATCCTGGGGAGGGACGACGCACACGGGCTGGAGGGCCGGCGGCTGCCCCAGCCGCTGGGACCTGCTCTCCGGCTCAGGGGGAGGGCTCCATGTCCAGCCAGGGCTGCAGCAGCTTGGGAGAATGCGGGTGGCAGGGCAGGTCTTTGTTTTTGGGCAGCAGGGCGGAGCACTGCAGGGACCCCAGCTGCTGGGGCATCTCAGAGGACGGCCTAAAGCTGTGGGCTGGGTGCAGTCTGGGTGGGGGGACCTGGCCTTTGAGGGAGGGCGACACTGGGGGGCAATGAGAGCAGCAGACCGATGAGGAGCACAGGGCTGGAGACTGGAACTTGTAGGAGGGGTGGCTGGGAGTCTCTTGCGGAGCAACTGGGGACTGATGGCTTTGACAGAAAGATGATGGACCCTGGAAGCCTCCATAAGCAAGAAAATCTGCCTGTGACAGCTGTCTGCCGTCTGTAGTTATACAGCCAAGGGAAGCCAGCTGCTTAGTCCAGAAGTTAGGCTCCCACATGAATCTGATTCTCCAAAGGGAGCCAGGGTCTGTGTTACATTTTGCCTCCAGCAGTAGCTGCATCTGAAACACAATTGCCCCGACTGGTGATGGAGAAGGTGGCGTTCTTCTTACCAGCTCTTTGCTGAAGAGGAAGGGGACACTGGTCTTGCTGCAGAGAGCCCAGTTAATGAAATTCTGAGAAACATCATACTTTTTCTGTTCTTCAGTGGCATTTTGACTGTGGTTCAGCCATTGAATCTCCATAAAAATTTTAGAATTAGGAAATAAAAACTATTCATTATACTGATTTTAAAATAAAATGTACACAGTGTACTAACATATATCCAGCCATCCTATTAATGTCTTGCTAACTCTATGATTCATTAGTTATTATTAACATAGTTGCATTGGGTGTTTTTATGTATGCAGCCCTATAACCTGTGATTATTAACAGTTTTTATTTTTTTCAAATGCTATGTCTTTTTTTCTCATGAGATTTTGGGCTTATCTGTTGCAACACCTGGTTTCCTTAGCTAATATAAGATATGATATTTACTGGATCTAGTTAGATTTTGGAGGTCGTGAAGAATATTTGGCTGAAAATTGGCCCTAACTCATGAACTCAGTAATATAGAATAAGAGAAAATTTAGCTGCTGCCCTGGCTGTTGTTCATGCTGTTGTGTAGATGCTTTTGCTGATCCAGCAGATTCAGAGGACAGCTGCTATTTCTCTGCTGGATCAGGATTCTAATTGGAGTCTGTAGAAATCTCCAATAAGAGAAGCATATCACAGAACTCTAGTTTATGGAACAAAGCTATGCTAAGATCCATTCTTCTTGTGAGAAATATTCTTAGACTCCTCTACTTGTGCAGCAAGACCCCTTTAACATGTAGAAACGTACAAATGAACACTGTTGGATTCTGTGTCCTGGACCCATAGAAAGATCATAATGAGCAATTGACTCAGGAAATCAAATCTGTTCTGACTTAGAGTTTGTCTGGCCTCACTCACTGTCATCTGTTAGAAAAGAAATGCTATTCTATTTTACCTGCACACTCAGGCATGGGCCTGAAGGCTAGTGGAGATGAATCCCTCAAGTGGACAAACTTTGTACAGTGTATCTTGAAGAAGTGCCCGAGGTGCAAATATGCGATGACTGATGGCAATGCCTAACCACATGACAGGAAGGTAAGGACAATTAAAATAATGGTTAGTGAGATCCTTGTAAAGGATCCAGGTTTTATGTGCCTAGAAATTTCAGGGTCAAGATCAGGTGAGATGAAATGTATATTTTTTTCTGGTGTGAATGCTCACAAAAGAGTATGTATGGCAGAAGAAATTCTCAGTAATCAGAGAGACAAATTGACCCATCCTGGTCAGCTTCTTTCACTGATTATCACAACATCAGATCAATATGTTCACAAGGTAGCTGGGCTGAAGATCATTCTGGGGTCAAACAGCTTGGCCTTCACCCCACTGAGTCTAAATGGATCACTGCCATTGATGGGATGTAGTCTCAAATTTTCACAAGTCACTATTTTTACCTGTTATAACACTGTTTCCCTGGAGGATTGGGCAGTCACCCAGTGGAAGTTTATATTTAATGCCCTTCTTTGCTAAATAAACTCTCTTTTCACTTGAATCAAATTATGCTGGATATGGGTATGTCTTCTCTGACCTCAGAGAAGACACACCCATTATCAGTTGTGGATTTACTGAGTGTGTGATTCACTATTATGAGGTCATGCATAAATTGCTTTTTTTTTTGACCAACCATTCCATTTTACAGTAACATCAATAATGCAATTAATATATATGACAGAGTGGCTCTGGTCTGGGGAGTTAGTGTGTCTTAACATAGTTTTCTCTAAAACTGTTTTCATATAAATTTGAAGTGACCTTTTGAAGATTCAGTAATGGCATCTCTCTCTACAAGCTGTAAGCATATTGTCCTACAAAATGTGGTAGCATTTCTGCCTGGATACAACATACTGTTCTGGTACTGAAGATTTGTAAGTGGTCTTATCTTACAATCCACTGCAGATTTTTGTTTTCCATCACCAGGAATTTGTACTCCTCTGCTTTAAAGGTAAAATTTACCCAGAAACAAAATATTATTTCCACATAGTCCCTGTGCCACTTTGGGTCTCAATACCATTGAGTCAACAAGGAAAGAATATGCTTATCATACTTTGCAGTATGTTTAATCCTAATTATTAAGAAAAAGGAGGTAGAGAGGAATGCGTTTTGAAAGCATGGGCTCCTTAGGTTTAACTGATCAACTCCTTCATAACTTGTGATAATAGAAAAAAGCAGAAACACTAATGGCTGAAAGCACTGGGTAATAAAATTTCAGGTGCTGAGGTGCTGACTAAAGGAAAGGGCAACATGAAATATGTGGTGAGAAAAAACATTGCAAATATCAACCCATAGCCCTGTGAACTGAAATTCAGGCTTTAGTAACTGAGTATGTCTTCTTCCCTTCAAATACATCTATATTTGGAACTGTAGTTACATTTCCCTGTGATTTTCCCCTAATATGGTGGTTAGGAATGTTTTCTCTTTCCCTTATTATGGATATAAGCTTTGCTCTTTTATTCCCTAAATACTTTATATATAGTACATTTTGGATAACTGACTTATAAATTGGTTTTCTATGTACAGAAATGTAAGGCAGAATCTAGACTAAATAAGCAGAGAATAAATGTCTCTTTGAGATGGGTACCATGACTGGTGGTATGTTAGTTATTCTCTTTGGCTTTGTCTTCTGGTACTGATGGACATTTATTATGCATAGAAAGCTATGAATGGAATTTTAGTAGCCAGAGTGATGGAGTTTGATGGATATGTTGATTGACACTCATAGCCTTTCTTTTGCCTTGTATTTCTAAGATTGGGATGCTAAATATTTCATTTTTTGGGACACCCTTAAAGTTAAGAGATTTGAGTGTAAATCAGGTATCAATTTATAAGTTAGAAGTGAGGTAAATCTATACTTGTGGAGCATTATTGGCAGATAAGTTTGCTCTGACAGAAATGAATGTTAAGAGAAGCTAGAATTCATGTTTTAATGTTTAATTACCAATCTTACGTTCCAAGAAAACCATGGCTGTGGCAGCACACTTAAAAGAGGCAGAAACTGTTTCCTAAACCCTGGGATGCAGAGTAGTGTCCTGGCTTCTTGATATTAGCTATAGTGGTGTGACATTAAAGCCAAACTTTGTGCTAGTACATGTATTTATTTTATTTTATTGGTGTACAGCTGACTTACAGTGTTGTATTAGTTTCAGGTATAAAGCAAAATGATTCAGTTATACATATACATATATCCATTTTATCCCATATAGGTTATTACAGAATTAAATAGTTTTCCCTATGCTATATAGTAGGTGTTTGTTAATTATATATTTTATATATATGTGTATATGTTATACATATCCTCCCAATTTATCCCTCTGGCCACCACAGTTTCCCCCAGGGTAGCCAAAAGTTTGATTTCAAAATTTGAGTTTGTTTTATAAATATGTTGTTTTATTATTTTTATTGCACATTTAAGTGATATATTTGTCTTTGTCTGTCTGACTTACTTGACTTTAGCATGATAATTCCTAGGTCCATCCATACTGCTACAAATGCCATTATTTCATTCTTTTTATAGCTGAGTACTATTCCATCGTATATTTGTAGCGCATATTCTTTATCAATTCTTTATCCATTTATGCTTCTTCCATGTCTTGGCTATTGTAACTAGTGCAGTGAACTTATGGGTGTATATATCTTTTTGAATTATAGTTTTCTTGGGATACATGCTGAGGCGTGGGATTGCTGGGTCATGTGGTAGTTCTATTTTTAGTTTTTTTAAGGAACTTCCATTCTGTTCTTCACACTGGTTATCCCAATTTACATTCCCACCAATAGTGTAACAGAGTTCCCTTTACTCCACCCTCTCTCCAGCATTTATTGTTTATAGACTTTTTGATGATGGCCATTCTGCCTGGTGTGAGGTGATACATGACTGTAGTTTTGATTTGCATTTCTCTAGTAATTAGTGCTGTTGAGCATCTATGCATATGATTATTGGAAATTTGTCTCCCTTGGAGAAATGTTTTTTTAGATCTAACCATTTTTTGATTGGGTCATTTGGTTTTTTCCTATAAACCTGTGTGAGATGTTTGTATATTTTTTTGAGACTAATCCTTTGTCAATGGCTTCATTTGCAAATATTTTCTCCCACCTTGTAGGTTGTCTTTTTGTTTTCTTCATGGTTTCTTTGGCTATGCAAAAGCTGTTAAATTTAATTAGGTCCTATTTATTTATTTATTTATTTATTTATTTATTTTCCTTATTCTAGGAGGTGAATATGAAAAGATATTGCTGTTATTTACATCATTGAGCGTCCTGCCTATATTTTCCTCCAGGAGTTTTATGGCATCCAGCTTTATGTATTATGGTCTTTAATCCATTTTGAGATTATTTTTAGTATGGTGTACTAACTTCATTCTTTTATGTGTAGCTGTACAGGTTTCCCACCACTACTTATTGAAGAGACTGTCCTTTCTCGATTGTATATTCTTGTGTCTTTTGTCATAGATTAGTTGACCATAAGTGCCTGGGTTAATCTCTGACCTTTATATCCTCTTCCATTGATCTATATATCTGTTTTTTTGCCAGTACAATAATATTCTGACAACTATAGTTTTGTGGTATAAGTCTGAATTCAGAAAGCGTGATTCATCAGGATTGCTTTGGATACTCAGGGATTTTGTGTTTCCATACAAATTTAAATTTTTTTATTCTATTTCTGTGAAGAATGCCATTGGAAATTTGATAGGAATTACATTGAATCTGTACCTTGCCTTCAGCAATATAATCATTTTGACAATAAGGACTCTTCTAATTCAAGAGTATGGTATATCTTTTCACCTGTTTGTGTCTCTTCAATTTCTTTAATCAGTGTTTTATAGTTTTCAGAATATAGGTCTTTTTTTCCCCTCTTTTGGTAGATTTGTTCCTAGATATTTTACTGTTTTTGATTGGTTGGTAAATGGAATTATTTTCTAAATTTCTCTTTCTGATGTTTCATTGTTAGTGTTTAGAGAGACTTCTGTATGTTAATTTTTAATCCTGCAATTTTACCAAATTCATTGATGAGCTCTAATATTTTTCTGGTAGGATCTTTAGTATAGTCTATGTATAGTAACAGGTCAGCTACAATTAGTAATACTTTTACTTTTTCCTTTTCATTTAGGATTCTTCTATTTCTTTTCTTCTCTAATTGCTGTGGATAGAACTCCAAAACAATGTTAAATAAAGTGGTGAGAGCAGACATCATTGTCTTTTTCCTAATATTAGTTGAAATGCTTTCAGATTTTCACCATTGATAATGATGTTGGCTGTGAATTTGTCATTATATGGCCCATTATTATGTCAGGGTAGGTTCCCTCTATGCCCCCATTCAGAAGGGACTTTTATTGTTTCGAAAGTTTTTTCTGAAGCTATTAAGATGATCATATGATTTCTATTCCTCAATTTGTCAGTGTGGTGTATCACACTGATTTGTGGATATTGAAGAATCCTTGCATCCCCAGGATAAATCCCACCTGATCATGATGTGTGATCCTTTTAATGTATTGTTGGATTTGTTTGCTAATATTGTGTTGAGGAGTTTGTGTACATTTCATCACTGATACTGGTCTGTACTTTTCTTTTTTTGTGGTATCTTTGTCTGGTTTTGATATCAGAGTTATCATGGCCTCATAGAATGATTTTGGGAGTGTTACCTTCTCTGCAATTTTTTGGAAGAGTTTCAGAAGAATAGCTGTTAAATGTTTGATAAAATTCACCTGTGAAGCCATTGCTTCCTGGAATTTCTTTTCTTATAAGTTTCTAAATCAGAGTTTTAATTTCAGTACTTGTGATTGGCCTATTCATATTTTCTATTTTTTCCTGGTTCAGCCTTGGAAGGTTGTACCTTCATAAGAATGCATCCATTTTTTCTAAGTTGTCAATTTTATTGGTATATAGTTGTTTGTAGTAGTCTCTTTCTATCTTTTGTATTTCTTTGGTGAAAGTTGTAACTTCTTTTTCATTTCTAATTTTATTGATTTGAGCCCTCTTCCCTATTTTTGTTGATGATAGTGCCTAAAGTTTATTTTATCTTTTCAAAGAATCACCTTTTAGTTTCATTGATATTTTGTATTTTTTTCATCTCTACCTCATGTATTTCTGCTATTTATGATTTCTTTCCTTCTACTAACTTTGAGGTTTTTTTCCTCTAGTTGCTTCAGGTGTAAGATTAGTCTGTTTATCTGAGATTTTTCTCATTTCCCAAGATAAGATTGTATTGCTATAATCTTCCCTCTTAAAGTTGCTTTGGCTGCATCCCATAGATTTTGGATCTTTTGTTTTCCTTGTCATTTATCTCTTGGTATTTTTAAATTTCCTCTTTAATTTCTATACTGATCCATTGGTTGTTTAGTAGCATATTGTTTATCTTCCATGTTTTTGTGTTTGTTGATTTTTTTTCCTTGTAGTTGATTTCTAGTCTCATAACATTGTGGTCATAACAGATGTTTATTGTAATTTCAGTTCTCTCAAACTTAAGAAGGATTGATTTTTGGCCCACGATATGATCTATCCTGGGGAATGTTCCATGTGCACTTAAAAAGAAAGTATATTCTGCTTTTGGATGGAACATTCTATAGATATGAATTAAGTCTTATCTTGTCAGGTGTATTTCCTTATTGATTTTCTTTCTGGCTGATATTCTTTCTGGCTGATCTGACCATTGATATGAATGGGGGTGTTAATGTTTCCCATTATTACTGTATTTTGTTGATTTCTCCTTTTATGGAATTTAGCATTTTCCTTTTGTATTGAGGTGCTCTTATGTTGGGTACATATATATTTATAATTATTAAATCTTCTTCTTGGATTGATCCCTTGATCATTAGGTAATATCCTTCTTTGTCTCTTGTAACATGCTTTATTTTATAGTCCATATTGTCTGCTATGAATATTGCTACTCCACCTCTCCTTTGATTTCTACTTGGATGGAAGATCTTCTTCCATCCCCTCACTTTCAGTCTCTGTGTCCCTAGATCTGAAGTGGGTCTCTTGTATACAGTATAAATGTGGGTCTTATTTTTTGTATCCATTTAACTAGTCTGTGTCTTTTGGTTGGAGAATTTACTCTATTTACATTCAGTTAATTATGGATATGTATGTACTTCATGCCATTTTTAAATTGTTTTTGAGTTTGTAATTTTAGGTCTTTTTTCTTCCTTTTATCTTTTGTCCTCTTGTGATTTGATGACTGTCTTTTGTTTTGTATTTGGTTTTCTGTGTGTGTGTGTGTGTGTGTGTGTGTGTGTGTGTATCTGTTGTAGTTTTTGGGTTTGGTTCCCATTACATTTTCACATGTGTGTGTGATGTTTTTTAAAGATTTTTATTTTTTCCATTATAGTTGGTTTCTAATGTTTTGTCAATTTCTACTGTACAGCAAAGTGACCCAGTGACCCACAAACACACACAGGTACATTCTTTTTGTCACATTATCCTCCATCATGTTCCATCATAAGTTACTAGATATAGTTCCCTGTGCTATACCCATTAGATTTTGATGTAGCATACAGAATTGCTTTAGGTTGCTGACCATTTAATTTCAAATGCATTTTCTTTTTTCTTTTTGTCTTTTTTTTTTAAGGGCTGCACCCACAGCATATGGAAATTCCCAGGCTAGGTGTTGAATTAGAGCTCTCTTCTCATGATTGCTCATTTTGAAATCACATCTGTCTGTATATGATTCCTTCCTTTTAATTTTGTTTGCCTTTAGCAGTGAGCTTTCACATTTGTAATTTTCTTCTTTCTAGTTGTGTCCTTTTCTTTTCTCACTAGAAAATTCATTCAATAGTTGTTGTAAACTTGATTTGGTTCTGCTGAATTTTCTTTGATTTTCTTGTCTGGAAAGCTTTTATCTATCAAATCTGAATGAGAACCTTGCCGGGTAGAGTATTCTCGGTTGTACATTTGTCCCTTCCATCATTTTAAATATATCATGTCACTCCCTTTTGATATGCAGAATTTCTGCTGAAAAAAAATGTATTCATAAGCTTACAGGTGTTCCCTTGTATGTTATTGTTATTTGTTGCTTTTCCCTTGCTGGTTTTAAATATTTCTTCTTTGTCTCTAATTTTTGTGAGTTTGATTATTATGTATTTCAATATGTTCCTCTTTGAATTCATTCTGTATGGAACTGTCTGTGCTTTCTAGACTTGAGTGAGTGTTCCCTTTCCCATGTTAAGGAAATTTTTGGCTCTAATCTTTTGAAATACTTTCTTTTTTTTTTTTTTTAATTTTATTTTTTTATTTTCCCACTGTACAGCAAGGGGGTCAGGTTATCCTTACATGTATACATTACAATTACATTTTTCCCCCACCATTTCTTCTGTTGCAACATGAGTATCTAGACATAGTTCTCAATGCTATTCAGCAGGATCTCCTTGTAAATCTATTCTAGGTTGTGACTGATAAGCCCAAGCTCCGGATCCCTCCCACTCCCTCCCCCTCCCATCAGGCAACCACAAGTCTCTTCTCCAAGTCCATGATTTTCTTTTCTGAGGAGATGTTCATTTGTGCTGGATATTAGATTCCAGTTATAAGTGATATCATATGGTATTTGTCTTTGTCTTTCTGGCTCATTTCACTCAGGATGAGATTCTCTAGTTCCATCCATGTTGCTGCAAATGGCATGATGTCATCTTTCTTGACTCCCTTTTTCTTTCCCTCCTCCTTCTGGGACCCCTATAATATGAATGTCAGTACATTCCGTTTTGTTGGAGAGAGCTCTTAGAATATCCTCATTTCTTGTAATTCTTTTTTTTAAATATTTTTTTTATTTTCCCATTGTACAGCAAGGGGGTCAGGTTATCCTTACATGTATACATTACAATTACATTTTTCCCCCACCCTTTCTTCTGTTGCAACATGAGTATCTAGACAAAGTTCTCAATGCTACTCAGCAGGATCTCCTTGTAAATCTATTCTAAGTTGTGTCTGATAAGCCCAAGCTCCGGATCCCTCCCACTCCCTCCCCCTCCCATCAGGCAGCCACAAGTCTCTTCTCCAAGTCCATGATTTTCTTTTCTGAGGAGATGTTCATTTGTGCTGGATATTAGATTCCAGTTATAAGTGATATCATATGGTATTTGTCTTTGTCTTTCTGGCTCATTTCACTCAGTATGAGATTCTCTAGTTCCATCCATGTTGCTGCAAATGGCATGATGTCATCTTTCTTGACTCCCTTTTTCTTTCCCTCCTCCTTCTGGGACCCCTATAATATGAATGTCAGTACATTCCGTTTTGTTGGAGAGAGCTCTTAGAATATCCTCATTTCTTGTAATTCTTTTTTTTAAATATTTTTTTTATTTTCCCATTGTACAGCAAGGGGGTCAGGTTATCCTTACATGTATACATTACAATTACATTTTTCCCCCACCCTTTCTTCTGTTGCAACATGAGTATCTAGACAAAGTTCTCAATGCTACTCAGCAGGATCTCCTTGTAAATCTATTCTAAGTTGTGTCTGATAAGCCCAAGCTCCGGATCCCTCCCACTCCCTCCCCCTCCCATCAGGCAGCCACAAGTCTCTTCTCCAAGTCCATGATTTTCTTTTCTGAGGAGATGTTCATTTGTGCTGGATATTAGATTCCAGTTATAAGTGATATCATATGGTATTTGTCTTTGTCTTTCTGGCTCATTTCACTCAGTATGAGATTCTCTAGTTCCATCCATGTTGCTGCAAATGGCATTATGTCATTCTTTTTTATGGCGGAGTAGTATTCCATTGTGTATATATACCACATCTTCTGAATCCAATCATCTGTCGATGGACATTTGGGTTGTTTCCGTGTCCTGGCTATTGTGAATAGTGCTGCAATGAACATTCGGGTGCATGTGTCTCTTTTAAGTAGAGTTTTGTCCGGATAGATGCCCAAGAGTGGGATTGTGGGGTCATATGGAAGATCTATGTATAGATTTCTAAGGTATCTCCAAACTGTTCTCCATAGTGGCTGTACCAGTTGACATTCCCACCAACAGTGCAGGAGGGTTCCCTTTTCTCCACACCCCTGCAGCTCATTTCTTGTAATTCTTGATTCTTTTCCACAGCAGTGATTTCCACCACTCTTTCTAGCGCACTTATTTATTCTTCTTCCTCAGTTATTCTGCAGTTGATTCCTTCTATAATGTTTTTCATTTGTTATTGTACTATTCATCTTTGTTCTTTAAATCTTCTAGCTCTTTGTTAAACATTTCTTGTAACTTCTTGATCTGTACTTCTTTTTGGCTGAGAAGTTGTATCATTCTGGCATTACGCTGAATTCTTTTTCTGGTAGATTGTATATCGCCTTCATTTAGTTGTTTTTGTGGGTTTTTAACTTGCTTCTTGGCTAAAACATTTTTTCTGTCACCTCAATTTGTCTACCTTTCTGTTTGTGGTTGCCTTTTCACAAGCTGCAGGGTGTGTTCCTTCTGCTTCTGGTGTCTCCCCCTGGTAGGTGAAGTTGGTCCAGAGGCTTTTGGAGGCTTCTTGATGGGACACACTTGTGTCTCTCCACTGGTGTGTAGAGCCATGTCTTGTCCCTCTAATGGTCAGGGTGTTGTCAAGGAGGTGTTTAGAGGTGGCCATGAGCTCAGGACAACTTTAGAAGCCTGCCTGCATTTAATATGTTTTTGGTACAAGGGCTACTAACAAATATGGATACCTGTCACTTCTTCCCTCAGTGTATGCTGGCTGTTTTTCCCTTGACAATAGATGTGACTGACATTGTGGTGACAAGAGCCTGCACTGGCTATCAAGTTGGGCTTCCTCTCTGCTTTGTGATTGTCACTGCCCTATCAGGGGCAGTGTCTGCTCCCTAGTTATTGTAGTAGATGCCCCAGACTTGTTTCTGTGCTGTGTTTCTCCCCTGTGGTAAGAGGTAGGGATAGGTAGAATTAGAGTGCTTGCACTAGGAGAGAAGCCCCTGAGCATTCCTCTTCTGGAGTGTTCACCTGTGAGTGTGTTCTGTTGTGTCACTTTTCACTTACTGTGTGGGTTGACAAAATACACTATTGTTGCCACTGCTATGCTGGCAGTTGGACTTGGTGTATCTCAGGCATTGTTTTCACCAGGCCATTGGTACCCATCCACTGATGTCAGATCCAAGGACTGCAGTAGTAATGTCCCTGCACCTGTTATGGGAGCTATGGAGGCAGCTCAGACTGACCCTGGCCTGAACCAACCCCCACATTTATGTGTCCACAAAGCCCACAGATGCTAAAGCCAGACCTGTCTCAGCTGCAAAAGCACTTGTCCATTGGGTTGTTCTACAGTCACTGGATTTAGAAGGCTGTCAGTGGAGGTGTAAATCTGCAGTTCCTACAGCTGGGAGGAGAGATTTCAGTTTTTTTCATTAGTTACAGGACTCCTGGGGCTCAGATGCAGTTTCAGCCCCACTTGTGTGTGTGGTCAACTCACCAGAGACTGCTCTCAAGGCAGCAGAAGCACAGGAGCCTATCCAGAAGAGAGCATTGGGGGCAGTGATCAGAGGTTGGGGAAACACTCTGGAAGGAAGGGGAATAGTAGAGTCAGGGGAGAGCAAATCTTCCCAGAGAAGAAATGGGTTCTGGAGATTAGGTACATGTGCTCACTTCCAAGGAAAGGGGCAGAGTGGAGTGATAGCCACATGCATTTAACTTCTCTATTTTTTTTAAAGAATTCTGCCAACATCTAATTTATCTCTCTGCCCTGCATAGAATCTTTCTATGCAGATATTGTTTATTGCTCATGTTCTCATCATATAAAACATACACCCACATGTTTAGAAGTTGTGTATAAATTATATGTAGGATTTTTTATTTGTCCTAGTTTTTGAGAACATTTATATTAATATAACCTTTTCTACAATAGTCAGGAAAGACTAGTTTATGTACTCATTAAAAAGACAACCATGACATCTACTTCTCACCAAAATGTAGTAGCAGGGTAAGATTTACTGTCCTGTCTGAACAAATAAAACAGTAGGCAAAATATATGAAACAATGGCTCCCAAGACATTAGGCATCAAATGAAGGAGAGTAGTTTCTGAGAAATGAAAACCAAAATAAATTCTATTAATTCCCTAGCTACTGCCTGAGGACATTTCTAGGCTATTGCTTGGCTCAGGCATCAGGAACCCAAGAAGAGCAAGAGAGTATACCTTACTTAAAGAGATAAGAGATAGGAATCTAGACAGGCTATGGTGGCAAGAATTCATAGGAAAGACTATCAGAAGATTTCTTTGTGGAAAGAGAGCCCTAGACATCTTCTAAGAATCCCCTCAAGAATTCAACTAAGTACTGATGAGTGCATGCATGGGAGGAAACTACTGAAGGATATCAAGATAATTGCTGAGCCTGGTAGGGGAAATCAACCCCCAAGTCTCACAAAGGGCCAGAAATTCTGCCTGCTCTCACCAACCATATTGGCAAACCTGATCTTTCATGAAGTATCAGGTAGAATATTCAGAAGGTCTTGCCTCAGTGACAGAGAGGAATTAAGCCTGGACTAAACATTCCTCTGTCCCTGCCCAACACAGTATTAAAGATTTGAAAATGCTGAATGATTTTTAAGATGTTATGACATCAAGACAAAGCTTAGACTATTTGTGAGTGTAAAAATTATCCATCACCCAAAAAGGTAAAATTCACAGTGCCTGGTGTCTAATCATATTCACTGGCCATGCAGAGGTGCAGGAAACAAGGTCTGTAATGAAGAGAAAATACAATTCTTAGTCATTAGGGAAGAACAAATTAAAGCTACAATTAACTATCATTAGACTATTAATAAAGTAAAATATTAAAGTGACTCACCCTACCAAAAGTTGGCAAGGATATGGTGTGATAGAAATCTTAATGCACTATTGGTGAGAATGTAAAATGCAGCAAACACTAAAAATCACCTTATGAGTTTCTTCAAAATGTCAACAGATATCTACTGTCTTCTATATCAGCCATGAATTTCAAAAGAAGTTGAAATCAGTAATTATTCTGAGTGAAAAGAGCCATATAAGAAAGGTTGAACATATTGTACTATTTAATTCATCTAAATATTCTAGAAAATGTCAACTCTCTATAGTAAGAGATCCCTCTCTGGGGATGGGAGAGCATCATGGAGAAATTGTTTATAGAATATCCCTTGATTAGTGTGGTACGAAGCCTGGAATTTGTTGAATGTTATATGTTCCTATGACATCAGAATCTGGAGGGCCTCCAATAGCCTAACTACAAGTTTCTCTTCCCAAATATACCCCTGTGAATGAGATCCTCTAAGTAAACAACCCTCCAGGTAGAGTGCTTGCCTGTTTTTTCATAGCAAGTTTCAGCTCCCTAGTAACCTACAAAATTATTCAAACCAAGCATTCACATCCTCCTGCAGGAACCATAAAGAAACTCATAAGCTTCCTACAGCCCCTACGTGCTCTCTATATTCCTATTGCAAACTCCCTGGGACCCTGCATGACATGGTATCCTCCTGTCCTGGATGTGAGTTTGTGCTGTTGATCTCAAATGTCCAGTTTTCTGTGTCATGTGGTAGGCCATCCCCCAAACCCTAGATTGGAAATTCCTCTTTCACTAACAGATTGAAGAAAAGATGATCAAAACAATTTGTCCCTGGTCATACTCCTTTGTCCATTTTTATCTGTGATCTCCAGCTCCTGACTGCCTCAAGGGAGGTGTGATAGGTTTTCATGATACTGTGGACACTTCTAAAGTAGGTATCAGTGAATATGTCCCTTCTGGTACTATGAGCATCATTCTCAGTCAATTTCCTGCCGTAAGCCATCAAAGTTCCCAAAGTAGATTTAATGCTCAGATAGTCACAATATTTTTTTGTCCAAAATTGTGGGTATTTTGGTAATAAAACTCAATGTTTAATCTTACAGTACTACTTCTAGAATATTATGCCGTAATTGTTTGCTGCCTGTTTTCTCCATAGCCTGGTAGCCATGCCCATATTCATTTTATCGCATAACCTTCACACTTGCTGTGTTTTCTTATTCCCCATGGCTCTCTGTTGATTTAGATGGATGTATATATCAGACTTCAGTAAGAGAGCTACACCTCTTCTTTTAGGTATCTGAGCTAATTGAAATATAAATATTGTTTGCCTACTTTCAAGTGTTCTGAAATTTTGAGAAATCTTAATCAATGGTTTTATCAATGAGGGTAATGGATATAACCTCAATATATTTGCCACAAGGTTAATGTTTAATTAGCCTCTGTCAATTTTATACTTTATTGCTTAGGATTAATAAGTAATTACTTCCTCTGATATTATAAGTTACTAGGTTTATAGATTGTATTTCCTGTCATTTCAGGTTTCAAACTAGTTATTATTTTCCTGAACTCATTTTCTTCTTGTAACATTTTGGCAGACTCATCCAAAAAATTAACACAAACCATGAAAAACTTATTTTCTGACTTCTCCCAAAGTCTCAAGCTAATTACATAACTAATAGGTCTTTTGAGTTACTGTTGGTAGCAATTTATCAAATATTTCAGGGCTTGATTTTTTCATATTATACATGTCATATGAACATGAATATTTTATATAAGTTCATGTGAAGTCTACACATGCTATACTATAAATTTTATCATCAGTTTCCCAATGCTGCTTACCATTTTTTTATTTTCTTAGAATTAATGACTTTACAAGACATAGAAACAATCTAACTATCATTGGCAGATGAGTGGAAAAGAAGATATATTGTTTATGCACAGTAGAATATTACTTAACCATAAAAAGAAGGAAATCCTGCTATTCTGGACAACATGGATGAATATTTGAGGGCATTGCTAAGTGAGATAAGTCAGACAGAAAAAGAGAAATATTGTATGATTTCACTTATGTGGTAAATCTAGAAAGCCAAAGTCAGAAACAAAAGAGTAGATTGGCGACTTGTCAGGGGCTTGGAAATGGGAAGATACTGGTTAAAGAAAACAAACTTGCAGTTATAAGCTGAATAAGTTCTGGGGATTTAATTTAGAGCATAATAACCAAGTAACAATACTGTATACTTTTCAGCTTTATTTACATATCTTTATTATCACCACAAAAAAAGGAACAAAGTAAGGTGATGAATGTGTTTACTAACCTTATTGTGATAATTTTTTTCATAATAAATTTGTTTCTCAGATCTTTATGCCGTACAGCTTAAATTTACACAGTGGTGTTATATGTCAATTACATCTCAATAAAATGAAAAAAGAAGTAATCTCTATAAATGGATGTTGAATTTTGGACTGAGAATGTTAGCCAACACCAAGTTGGTTTGAACCTACTTGGTGGTAGAATAAGGATTTTATTTTACAACTGAAAAGACTAAGTGACATGATAGAGATATCTCATTTTAACTAGAAAGATATTTTTTGTTATTTTGTTTAAGCATGCATAGGTCCCTAGTCATTTGTCTTTTCCCATTGTATTTCTACAGTTTTTCCACTGATTCTAACAATATTCCTGACAGATAAAAAAATTCTTAGCTTTCAAGGAAACAGAGCTGCAAGGACTATGAGGTAGGAGCTATTTTGTGTGAGAAGCTTCCACATAGAAAAAGCCTCATGGTTAGCATCATCCCCCCTTCAATAGTTTTATATGTTCCACAACAGTACTTTGAAATATTTGTCTGTTTTTTCATTCCCCCCCCCCTTTTTTTTTTTTTTTTTTTTTTTGCTTTTTTGTGGCATATGGAAGTTCCCTGGCTAGGGATCAAATCAGGCCTGCAGCTGCCGGCCTATCACAGCCACAGGAATGTGGGATCTGAGCCACATCTGTGACCTCCACCTCAGCTCAAGGTGATGCTGGATCTTTAACCAATTAAATGAGACCCAGGATCAAACTCATATCCTCATGGATACTAGTTGGGCCACAATGGGAACTCCATGTTTCATTTGGACAGAGCTAATGATGGACTCCCTGCCTGTTTTGAAAAAAGGATTTTAAGAGATTTTAAGTTTAGGAGTTCTCATCTGGTGCAGTGGAAATGAATCGACTAGGAACCATGAGGTTGCAGGTTTGATCCCTGGCCTCGCTCAGTGGGTTAAGGATCTATCATTGCCATGAGATGTAGTGTAGGTCACAGACAAGGCTCAGATCTGGTGTTGGTGTTTCTGTGGCTGTGGTGTAAGCTAGTGGCTACAGCTCCCATTAGACCTCTAGCCTGGGAACATCCATATGCCACTAGTATGGCCCTAAAAGGACAAAAAAATATATTTTAAGTTTAGAATCAGAATACTGTAAAGTTCCACTTAACATGGGACACTTTTAATAACAGAACGTTCATTGGAGTATCAGAAAACAAAGTTATTTTCATGATTGCATAGATTGTTTACACCCAGACTTAAGTGTAGTATAGATTATAAATTAGAAGCTCCAAATCATATTCATTGTAGCTTGGAAGCAAAACTATACATAAAATGTTACCAAGATCAAAGTGATATTAACATTAAAGACTATCATTAGTCTTTTTTCAAAAGATCAAAGAGGAAGTGATTTCAGATGCTGAAAAGGAAACTCATTTCACTCTCTTAGGAGGTAAAATATCAGATTTTAGGTTAGAAGAAGTGGATTAATATTAAATAACATTGGAATTGGTAGAAGAGCCCCAATTTACAAAGGAACAAAATTGAATCCTACAAAAAAAGATGAAATTTGAAGTTGATGTTACAAAATTAAGAAAACCTCTATGTAAATTTAATACTTACAGCTAGTAATGATGAGACAATGCCATGAGTAATTATATTCAGTGATCGCATTTATATATTCAATTTTGTTATTCCCTTATGTTAAATTTCTACAATATATTCAAACTTAATATTAAAAGAAAATTTAAATATTTTAATAATAAAGTATATGTAAAATAATGATAATTAATAAACCATTTTATAATATCAAAATATTCCAAAGAATTATGCAATAATGGTAAGAAATTGTAAAAAAAAACCTGTAGAAGTGGAGTCTAGGTATTGTGTAATTACATATAAAATATATAACTCTTTGAAAGCTTTTGTATGTTCTAGAAGTTAATAATTACGTGAAAATTAATTTTAGCTTATTCTATAATAAAAAAGTCCTGATCATATCCAAATCATACACCCCATATTTTGACCATTTCAGAAGCAATAGAGAAGTACTGCACATTTAGTTAGTAAAAGAGAATGTATTTTACTTCATTTCTAAAATTATTGGCATACTTTGAATCATTCAACATACACAAATCAATCAACATCATACACCACATTAACAAAAGTCAAAAACCACATGGTCATCTTAATAGATGCAGGAAAAGCGTTGGACAAAATCCAACATCTGTTTATTACAAAAACTCTGCTACCAAAGTAGGTATAGGGGGAACTTAACATAATAAAAGCCATTTATGACAAACCCACAGCCAATATCAGTGGGAAAAAAGCTGAAAACCTTCCCACTAAAATTTGCAACAAGACAAGGATGCCCACTCTCAATACTTTTATTCAACATTGTACTGGAAGTCTTAGCCACAGAAATACACACATATATGTGTGTGTGTGTGTATCTTTTCCACATAGTCTATACCCAGAGATTGAATATAGTTCCCTGTGCTATACAGTAGGACCTAGTCATTTACCATATTAAATGTATATAGTTTGCATATACTAACCCTAAACTCCAAGTCCATCTCACTCCACCTTCCCCTTGGCAACCACAAGTCTTTTCTCTATGTCTGTGAGTCTGTTTCATAGGTATGTTCATTTGTGTCATATTTTAGATTTCACATAAGTGATATCATATGGAATTTGTCTTTCACTTTCTGACTTATTTCACCTAGTATGAGAATCTCTGTTGCATCCATGTTGCTGCAGATGGCATTATTTCATTCTTTTTAATGTCTGAGTAGTACTGCATTGTATATATGTACCACATATTCTTAATCCATTCATTTGTTGATGGACATTTAGGTTGTTTTCATGTCTTGGCTATTGTGAATAGTGCTGCTGTGAATCTGTTTGAATTATAGATTTGTCCAGATATATACCCAGGAGTGGAATTTATGGATCATATCGTAGTTTTATATTTAGTCTTTTAAGGAACCTCCTTACTGTTTTCCATAGTATTTTTACCAATTTACATTCCTACCAACAGTATAGGAGGGTTCCCTTTTCTCCACACCCTCTCCAGCATTTGTTGCTTGTAGACTTTTTAATGATGGCCATTTTGACTGATATGAAGTGGTACCTCATTGTATGTAGTTTTGATTGCATTTCTCTAAAAGTGAGCAGTGTTGAGCATTCTTTCATGTGTGTGGTGGACATCCATATGTCTTTTTGGAGACATCTATTTAGGTCTTCTGATTATTTTTCAATTGGGTTGTTTGGTTTCTTGTTAATGAGTTGTGTGAGCTGCTTGCATGTTTTGGAAATTAAGCCCTTGTCTTGTCACATCATTTGTAAATATTTTCTCCCATTATATAGGTTCTTTTTGTTTTGTTTATGGTTTCCTTTGCTGTGCAAAAGCTTGTAAGTTTGATTAGGTCATGTTGGCTTATTTATTTTTTATTTCTATTGCCCTGGGAGACTGACCTAAGAAAACATTTGTATGATTGATATCAGAGAATGTTTTGTCAGAAAATGTTTTGCCTATGTTCTCTTCTAGGAGTTTTATGATGTCTTGTTTATTATGTTTAAGTCTTTAAGCTATTTTGAGTTTATATTTATGCATGGTGTGAGGGTGTGTTCTAGATTCATTGATTTACATGCAGTAGTCCAGTTTTCCCAGCACTGCTTGCTGAAGAGACTTTTTTCCCCATTTTATATTCTTTCCTCCTTTGTCAAAGATTATCTGCATTTATCTCTGGGCTCTCTATTCTGCAATGTTGATCTATATGTCTGTTTTGTACCAATACCATACTGTTTTTATTACTGTAGATTTGTAGTATTGTCTTAAGTTTGAGAGAATTATGCTTCTTGTCTTTTTTCCCTTCAGGAATGCTTTGGCAATTCTGGGTCTTTTATGGTTCCATATAAATTTTGAGATTATTCAATTCTGTTTCTTTGAAAAATATCAGGGTTAGATTGATAGGGATCACATTAAATCTGTAGATTGCTTTGGGTAGTATGGACATTTTAACAATACTAATTCTTCCAATCTAAGAGGATGGGGTATCTTTCCATTTTTTAATCCTATTTAATTTCCTTGATTGTTTCATGGTTCTTTTTTCAAATTTTTTTACTGTTATTTCCCCAACACAATTTTTTTTCTACTATACAGCATGGTGACCCAGTTATACATACATGTATACATTCCTTTTTCTCCCATTATCATGCTTCACCATAAGTGACTAGACATAGTTCTCAGTGCTACACAGCAGGATCTCATTGCTAATCCATTCCAAAAGCAATAGTTTTCATCTATTAACCCCAAGCTCCCAATGCATCCCACTCACTCCATCTCCCCCTCAGCAACCACAAGTCTATTCTCCAAGTCCATAATTTTCTTTTCTGTGGAAAGATTCATTTGTGCTGTATACTAGATTCCAGATATAAGTGATATCATATGGTATTTGTCTTTCTGACTTACTTCACTTAGTATTATTTCATAGTTCTTGGTATGTAAGTCTTTTACCTCCTTTGTCAGATTTTTTTTTTAGGTTTGGGGTGTGTGTTTGTGTGTTTGCTATTAAAAAAATTTTTTTTACATTCCTTTTCTAATATTTCATTGTTAGTATACAGAAAGGCAACTGATTTCTGAATGTTCATCTTGTATCCTGCTATTTTGCTGAATTTGTTGATCAGATCCAGTAGATTTTGTGTGGAGTCCTAAGGGTTTTCTATATATAGTACCATTTCATCTACATCTAGGGACAATATTACCTCTTTCCTTTCAATGTGGTTATGTTTTACTTCTTTATCTTGTATGGTTGTTGTGGTCAGGACTTCCCATACTATGCTGAATAACATTGGTGAGAGTGTACATCCTTGTATTGTTCCAGATTTTAGTGAGAAGGCTTTCAGCTCTTCTCCATTGAGTGTTATATTGACTGTGGGTTTGTCATAAGTAGCTTTTTTATATAGAGATATTTTCCCTCCATACACACTTTGGTAAGAGTTTTTATAATGAATGGATGTGGAATTTTGTCAAATGCTTTTTCTGTATCAATCAAGATGATCATGTGGTTTTTAACTTTTGTTAATGTGGTGTATTATTTTGATTGATTTGCATATGTGGAACCACTCTTGTGAATTTGTTAAGAGAATCCCATTTGGTCTTGGTGTATGATCTTTTTTTTTGAGTTGTTAGATTTGCTTTGCTAAAATTTTGTTGAGAATTTTTGCATCTGTAGTCATCTAAGATATTGGCCCATAATTTTCTTTTTTGGTAGTATCTTTGCCTGGTTTTGCTATTATGGTTATGCTGGATTCATAGAATGATTTGGGGAATGTTCCTTCCTCTTCGATTATCACAAAGAGTCTAAGAGGGATCAGTATTATTTTTTTCTAGAATTCAACTGTGAAGCCATCTGGTCCTGGACTTTTGTTTGTAGGGAATGTTTTTGTTATCAGTCTGTTCAAATTATCTATTTCTTCTTGATTCAATTTTGGTGGGCTCTATGTTTCTGGAAAGTTGTCCATTTCTTCTAGGTTATCAAATTTGGGCCTATGATTGTTCATAATATTCTCTTTCTTTTTTTTTTTTTTTTGCAGCATCAGTTGAGATTTCTCCTTTTTTGTTTTTAGTTTTGTTTATCTGGGTTCTCTCTTCTTCTTGGTGAGTCTGGCCAGAGTTTTTCAGTTTTGTTTACCCTTTCAAATAACGAGTTCTCAGTTTTAATGATTTTTTTCTGTTGATTTTTAGCCTCTATTTTATATATTCCCCCTCTGTTCTTTATTATTCCCTTTCTTCTGCTGACTTTAGGTTTTGTTTGTTTTTCTAATTCTTGTAGGTGGTAGGTTAGGTTATTTCTTTGAGATTTTTCTCATTTTTTTGAAGAAGGTCTGTATCACTATGAACTTTCCTCTAAGAGTTGTGTGTGTGGGTGTGTATGTGTGCGCACACGTGTGTGTGTGTGTTGCATCCCACAGATTTTGTATTTTCATTGTAATTTTTGTCAAGGTTTTTTAAAATTCCTTTTTTGATTCTTTGTTGACCCATTGGTGTTTTAGTAGAATATTGTTTTGTCTCCATGTAGTCAGTTTTTTCTCATTGCTTTTCCTGTGGTTGATTTCTTGTTTAATGCCTTTATGGTCTGAGGAGATGCTTGAAATAATCTTTATACTCTCAAATTTCTTGAGGTTAGTTTTGTCCCCTATTATGTGTTCTAACCTAGAGAATGTGCCATGTGCACTTGAAAAGAATATATATTCTTCTTTTTTTGGATGTAATGTCCTGAAAATATCAATTATTCTGTTGTACTGTGTCATTTAGGATCTCTGCTGCTTTATTGATTTTCTGTTTAGAAGATCTGTCCATTGATGTGAGTAGGGTGTTAAAGTCTCCTACTATTATTGCATTCCCATCAATTTCTCCCTTTATGTCTTCAGTATTTATTTTAAGTGTTGGGGTGCTCTTATATTAGGTGCATATATGTGGTTGAGTGTAATATCCTCATCTGAATTGATCCTTTTTTTTGTCTTCTGTCCCTTTTAGGGCCACACTCATGGCATATGGAGGTTCCCGGGCTAGGAGTCAAATCAGAGCTATAGCTGCCAGCCTATGCCAGAGCCACAGCAACACCAGATCTGAGCCATGTCTGTGACCTACACCACAGATCACAGCAATGCCAGATCCTTAACCCACTGAGCAAAGCCAGGGATCAAACATGCAACCTCATGGTTCCTAGTCAGACTTGTTTCTGCTGCACCACAACAGGAACTCCTGAATTGATCCTTTTATCATTAAATAATATCCTTATTTATCTTTCTTTATGGACTTTGTTTTAAAGTCCATTTTATCTCATATGAGGATTTTGACTCCTTCTTTCTCGTCATTTACATTTGCATTGTGTGTATTTTTACATCCTCTCAAGGTATATTTTTCCTGTGCCCTAAGGTGGGTCTCTTGTAATCAGCATATAGTAGACTCTTGTTTTTGTTTTTCCTTCCTTTTTTTAATCCAGTCTGCCACTCTGTGCCTTACATTGGAGCATTCAGTCCATTGATATTCAAGGTTATTATTGATATATATGTATTTATTGACATTTAAAATCTTGTTTTCTAGTTGATTGTTTCTTCTTTATTCCTTTATTTTTAGTTTCGTGGCTTGATGATATCCTTTTATTTTATGCTTGTGTCTTCCTTCTGATTTGTGTTTACCCTATTTTTCAAGTATGTTAACCCCTTCCTATATTGCTTGCTTTAGACTAGTAGTCATATAGGTTCAAGCACATTCTAAAAAAAAAGACCCTAGATATTTTTTTTTTTTTTTTTTTTTGTCTTTTGTTGTTGTTGCTATTTCTTGGGCCGCTCCCGCGGCATATGGAGGTTCCCAGGCTAGGGGTCCAATCGGAGCTGTAGCCACTGGCCTACGCCAGAGCCACAGCAACGCAGGATCCGAGCCGCGTCTGCAACCCACACCACAGCTCACGGCAACGCTGGATCGTTAACCCACTGAGCAAGGGCAGGGACCGAACCCGCAACCTCATGGTTCCCAGTCGGATTCGTTACCACTGCGCCACGACGGGAACTCCGACCCTAGATATTCTTACTCTCCCACATATTATGATTTTAATGTCCTTTTTTATCCATGTTTATCTTTTTGCTGCCTTGTGTTTATCATTGCTTTCACAAGTATGATTTTTTTTTCTTTTTGATCTATATACTGGCTTATTTGATTACCTGCCAATTGTGATTTCTGTGTAGAGGAGACCTTTCAATATTTCTTTCAGGATAGGTTTAGTATTGTTGTATTCTTTTAGTTTGTGCTTTTCTAAGAAATTTTTAATTTCTCCTTCCATTCAAAATGGTAATCATGTTGGGTAGAGTATTATAGATTGAAGATATTTCCCTTTCAGAATTTGAATATGTCTTGCCACTTTCTTCTGGCCTGTAGAATTTCTGAAGAGAAATTGACTGATGACCTTTTGGGTTTCCCTTGTAATTTATTCTCTGTTTTTCTCTTGTTGCCTATAGGATCCTCTCGTTATTTTTTGGTATTTTAATTACATGCCTTAGGCTAGGTCTCTTCGGGACCCTCTGTGCTTCCTGTACCTGGATATCTGTTTTCTTCCTAAGATTTGGGGAATTTTCAGCCAAAATTTTCTTCAAATATATTTTTAGTTTCCTTTTGTCTTTCTTCTCCTTCTGGGATCCCTATTATATGAAGATTGGCATGCTTTATATTATCCCATATCTCTTAGATTGCTTTCATTTTTTTATTTGTCTGTCTTCTGCTGTCCTGATTGGATGATTAACATTATTCTGTCTTCCATGTCACTTATTCATTCCTCTGCATTATTCATTTTGTTATTCATTACCTTTAGCTCAGTCTTCATATTGGCAAATTAATCTTCTATTTTTTTATTGGCTCCTTTTCTTAGTTTATAGCTCCTTTTTATAGCAATCTGCATTTCTCTCAATAGCCTTTTTTTAATTCCTTCAATGTTTTCATTACCACCTTTTTAAACTAAGTGTCTGTTTGACTGAAGAGGTCTGTTTCATTGTTTGCTTCTTCAGAGGAATTCTCCTATTGTTTTAATGGGGAATAGTTTTTCTGCTTCTTCATTTTGCTTATTTTTTAATCTCTCAATTTAGGGGAAACAGTAACTACTGTAGTCTTAGAAGGCTATTTATATGTGGGAGCATCTCTGGGTCACTTTACTATTTTTGGCATGAGGGCTGCTTTTGGTTTGGATGTTTGCTCTTTCCTCAGTGTGTACAGGCTGTTATCCCCTTGATAAGGAGTGTGCAGGTAGACAGCTCCATGTGCACCCATAGGAGGTGGGGGCAATGTGCAGCACCTGTGCATGGTGCTTGGTCATGGGGCCCTTATCAGTGGCAGTGAACAATGGAGAAGTGGGTTGGCAGGTGGTGCCTTGCCACAGGGCCCTCAGAAGATGTGGTAGTGGTGGGCCAAAGGCACTCCTGGGAAGGCAGGGACAGTGGGGAGAGTTTGGTCACTGAGCCCTTTACTGTGGCATTGACCTCTGGGTTTGTGGGAGGGACAGGCAGTGCCCTATTGGGAGATCCTCCTTGGTGGTGGGTTATGCCCACCTCTGGAGACTGTGATGGTTGCAGCACCTTATGCCCGCTCTTGTAGCCTACACAAGATATCCCCCACTGCCTAAAATATATACTATATACTATATTATTTTATAGGGTAGTTATATAAA
This sequence comes from Sus scrofa, assembly GCF_054392235.1. Taxonomy (NCBI): domain Eukaryota; kingdom Metazoa; phylum Chordata; class Mammalia; order Artiodactyla; family Suidae; genus Sus; species Sus scrofa. The sequence goes on from NC_139385.1 coordinate 21,972,364, forward strand.
TAGAGATAGAGATATTTAGATACATAGGTAATTTTTTTGTCTGAATAAATAGTCCTTATTGGCAGGTTGCAAACAAATTTAAGTATCAAAAATACATTGGGAAACATGGCAGAAATTACCAGTAACTATCCTAGAATCTCATATTTACCTATTAAGCTAAAGCCTATCAAAAACACTTAAAATGGAAGTTTCTTGTATATCAATACTATCAGTCACTGAATTGAAAAGAAAAACATGCTTAAGGATCCACTGAAATGAGTATCAAGTTGAAGAAAGAGTTAAAATTAATATGAAATTAGCATGCTCTTTAATATTTCAGTAAAAATAAAATTAGTATTAAAGTTCATGAGATTTCAGAAAGCCCTTCTTTAAATCAGAACTTGCCCAATTGTAGCCTTAACTGATTAAATAGAACAGGAATTTGACATATTCTTGACCTATACTCAAATATATATATCATACTACAAAAAATATGGAGTGTTGATATTTAACAAAAACAAGGTTTATGTGTTTTTCCTAGGTATTGGAAATATGTAAAGATTAAATATCTGAAATAAGAATAGGTATTTTTTAAAATTAAAACACCATGCACAAAAATAAACTCAAAATGGATTAAAGACTTAAATATAAGACAAGGCATCATCAAATTCCTGGAAGAGAACATTGGCAAAACATTCTCTGACATCAACCTTAGGAATATTTTCTCAGGTCAGTCTCCCAAAGCAATAGAAATAAGAGCAAAAATAAACCAGTGGGACCTAATCAAACTGACAAGCTTTTGCACAGCAAAAGAAACCAAAGAGGAAACAATAAGACAACTTACAGAATGGGAGAAAATAATTTCAAATGATGCAACTGACAAGGGCTTAATCTCTAGAATATACAAGCAATTTATACAACTCAACAGCAATAAAGCCAACAACCCAATTGAAAAATTGGCAAAAGACCTGACTAGACATTTTTCCAAGGAAGATGTACAGGTGGCCAACAAGCACATGAAAAACTGCTCACCATCCCTGATTATTAGAGAAATACAAATCAAAACTACCACAAGATATCACCTCACACCAGTCAGAGTGGCCATCATCAATAAGTCCACAAATAACAGATGCTCAAGGGAGTGTGGAGAAAAGGGAACCCACCTGCACTGTTGGTGGGAATGTAAGCTTGTACAACCACTATGGAGATCAGTATGGAGATACCTTAGAAATCTATACAGAGAAGTACCATATGACCCAGCAGTCCCACCCTTGGGCATATATCTGGACAAAATTTTCCTTAAAAAAGACACATGCACTCGCATGTTCATTGCAGCTCTATTCACAATAGCCAAGACATGGAAACAATCCAAATGTCCATTGACAGATGATTTGATTAGGAAGATGTGGTATATATACACAGTGGAATACTCCTCAGCCATAAAAAAGAACAAAATAATGCCATTTACAGCAATATGGATGGAACTAGAGACTCTCATACTGAGTGAAGTATGTCAGAAAGAGAAAAATACCATATGATATCACTTATGTCTGGAATATAGTATACAGCACAAATGAAACTTTCTGCAGCAGAGAAAATCATGGACTTGGAGAATAGACTTGTGGTTGCCCAGGGGGAGGGGGAGGGAGTGGGGTGGACTGGGAACTTGGGGTTAACAGATGCAAACTGTTGCTCTTGGAATGGATTTACAATGAGATCCTGCTGTGTAGGATACTTACTATGTCTAGATACTTGCTTTGCAACATGACAATGGGAGGAAAAATTATGTATACATGGATGTGTAACTTGGTCCCTGTGCTGTATAGTGAAAAAATAAATAAATAAAAGTCACAGAAATGCCAAAAAAATTGTATTGGGGACATAACTATTAAATAAATAAATAAATAAAGTAACATAATTATAGATGTCTTGGGACCTAGAAATAATCTTATATAAACATTGCAGTTTAAAGTCATATGCCAAGTACGACAGTAGTGAGGACATTGAGGACTGTGGGAATCACAGGGCCGAGTGAAGTATAACCAACCATGAGAGACAGAAACAAGGCCTGGCCACAACTGATGAGAGCAAGATCCAGGCAAAGCAGGCTGCTCACCCCTGATGTCCACTGAGAAGTGGAGAAGTGCCTCCAAGATGCCAAACATTGGTGGCAAAGACATACATCAACATATCTATGACTTTTAATATACCTATGGATGCCTTTCTCAAAAAGGCATTAGATCACAGGCCAAACAAACAACACCCTTAAAGAATGTCTCTGCATTCGTGGTTATAACCCATTTCCAGATAGGTAGAGCATCTTTACACTCACACAGAAACACCCCCCCCCCTGCAAAAGAACTTACTGTGACCTCACATTAATGAGGTAGTCATCTCAGTCAGCACTAAAATCATATACAGCTTTAACAGTAGTTTTAGTCAATCACTGAGAGTAAAGTTTGAAGGCTTTACTATATATATAGTCCAAAAATTACACATAATTTTTTACCTATGGATATTTTGTGTATATTTTGTGTTTCTTCTTTGAAAACATAGTGTCGATATCAGCTTGGATAACAAGATGACAATACAACTCATTGTCAAGAAGTCTGCAAATCTGGGAGTTCCCGGCAAGGCTCAGTGGTTAAGAAATCTGAGTAGGAGCCATAAGGTTGCGGGTTTGATCCCTGGCCTCCCTCAGTGCGTTAAGGATCTGGCCTTTCCATGAACTGTGGTGTAGGTTGCAGACTCTGCTCAGATTCCACATTGCTGTGGCTATGGCATAGGCCAGTGGCTACAGCTCTGATTGGACCCCCACCCTGGGAACCTCCATGTCATGGGTGAGGCCCAGCAAGACAAAAGAAAAAAAAAGAGAAAAAAAAAGTCTGCAAATCACTTGGTTATAGATGAGCAAATACAATTTCCTTGGCATCAACCATACAAATTAAATATTTTTTCTTCAAAGAAGAAGAAACTGAGTCAGAATGAACACATAATTATAGGCTTATTTTCCTTGGGATTAAATCTCAGATATTCTACTGGGGAAAATCCTTCTCCCACCACACTCTAGAGCGATCTCTTTTTCTTCCTGGGACAAATAAGCATTTCTTTTCTTCCATTGCAGAAAAGTTGTAACCGAGAAGAACAAACCTGACTCTCTGTTAAATCTATTCCTTTAGCTCTCCCCTTTTAGTAGAAACTCTTTGGGACCCTGGTCCACTGGCTTCTTGGTCTGCTAGCTTTCTGAATAATGCTGCTATTTCTTTAGCCTACATTTCTGTATCACCTCTCACTTTATTGTCCTGTTGTGTGATGAGCCATTTGAGCCTGGACTTGGTAATAAAATCTGCCCTTTTATGCATTCCCACAGGTCTTGTCTCTTTTCTCTGTATTCCAGCCTTTGTCATCCCAATTGAGCCCATAACATGGAATAAGTTTTCTTTGTAATCCAAATGATTTTATTAAAATTGCTTTTATACTCTTTATATATGTTCCATTCAGTGTCACACGAAATGATTCACCCTTATAGAAAATACTACTCTAGGGATAGCAATTATAAATAATCACCAAAAGTTAACAAAAAGGAAATTTAAGAACTTTTTTCTAGATACTGCAAATGGATCAGGAGAAAATAGGCATCCTAAAATTTTTTCTGCCTTTAACAAACCTAGTATCACTAAAGAAAAAAAACCCTCATATCTGCAGCATGCGGTGAAATGCAGTAGGATGCATTATTAATTAATAATTATCTTAAGTAATATACTTTAAATATGGAGTTTCCTAAACAAATTGAAAATAGAAATTTCAGAAAATCCAACAATTCCACCTCTGGGTAGTTTTCCAAAGCATCTATGAATAAATGAATGCATGAGAAGATGTGATTGATACACACACACACACACACACACACATATATATCACAGATGGACAATTAGTCATAAAAAAGAATGCAATCTTACCATTTGTGACAAGATGGATGGACCTACAGGGTATTATGCTCAGTTAAATAAGTCAGAGAGACAAAGAGAAACACAGTGTGATGTCACCTATATGTGGAAACAAACAAAACAAGTGAACAGGGGAGTTCCCATCATGACACAGTGGTTAATGAATCCGACTAGGAGCCATGAGGTTGCGGGTTTGATCCCTGCCCTTGCTCAGTGGGTTAACAATCCCCAAGATATGGCAAAAAAAAAAGACAAAAAAAAAAAACAAGTGAACAAACCTAACAAAAACACATAATGCAGTCATAGATACAGAAAACCAAGAGGTGGTTTCCAGAGGGGATATGGGTGCACTGATGAGAGAAATAGGCCAGGGAAATTAATAAGACTTACAAAATTCTAGGTAAAACATAAATGAGTTATGAGGATGAAATGTATAGCATAGATAACCTAGTGACCTTGTAATAACATTGGCTTGTGACAGATGGTTACTATATTAACTGTGATGATCATTTTGGAAAGCACAGCAATATCAAAAAAGTATATTCTTGCATCTGGACCTCTTAGTGTTATAGGTCAATTATACTTCAATTAAAAAAAAGGATTTTCCTTGAGGCTCAGCAGGTTAAGGATGTGGCATCGTCATTGCAGCTGCTTGGGTCACTATTATAGTGCTAGCTTGATACTTGGCCCAGGAAACTCCACATGCCATAGGCATGGCCAAATAAAATTCAATAAAAAATTTTAAAAATCCCAAAAAACTCTGGGATAAGTAAGCCCAATCCAAATGCTTATCAACTTCTCCATGGATATGATGATCCTCTTGTCATGCATGATGATGTGATTAATAATAAAGACCAAACACTGTAAAAAAAAAAGAAATGCAGAAGAAAAAGTGAAAATAATCCAAGTGCCTCAGAGATCAGAATTTTAAAAACTCAGCAATTAGGGTATAGGATTCAAAAAAGAATTAAGAACATATGGAGTTCCCGTCGTGGCGCAGTGGTTAACGAATCCGACTAGGAACCACGAGGTTGCGGGTTTGGTCCCTGCCCTTGCTCAGTGGGTTAACGATCCGGCGTCCCGTAAGCTGTGGTGTAGGTTGCAGACGTGGCTCGGATCCTGCGTTGCTGTGGCCCTGACGTAGGGCGGTGGCTACAACTCCGATTCGGCCTGGGAACCTCCATATGCCGTGGGAGTGGCCCAAAAAAAAGCCAAAAAAAGCCAAAAAAAAAAAAAAAGAATTAAGAACATACTGAAAAATCATTTTGTAAATGAAGTTAAAACTAGGAGAAACAGGGTGAGAAATAAGACCTTATCAGAAATGGTGGATGAAAAGGAAGAAATTTTTAACAACTATTAAAACAAAAACAAAAACAACTCCTGGAAAATAAATCAAGCCAGACATTGTAAAATATCTGACGAATGTATTGGAATAAAAGACACTCATAAGAGATCTGAAAGATGAATGATTGATGGACCTGAAAGAGAAAAACCAATGATACAAAGCAAATTTTAAACAGCATCATGCAGATTTTTTGGAAAATTAAAAAGGTCGGTCTTGAAATTGTTTTCAAAAGAACACTGATCATTTACTTGCAATGACTAATAAGAAATGATACTGCAGTGTAAGGCTTAAAAAAATTCCTCTGGGCATCTAGAATAAAAAGGAGAACTATAAGGGAATAAAAATTAGAATTTCAGAAACATTGCTGCAGATAAATTCTCTGTGCCAGAAGGAAATAGAGAAACATATTTAAGATTCACAAGGGGATAGATGATGAATCATGAATTTTTTACCAGCCAGGCTGGGTGGGTATCAAGAGTCCTGATATCCAAGCCACCATGAAAGATCTTGGGTTTATTACCCCCTGGACCACTGGATTGAACAGGCTTCAGACAATGGACTCCCTAGGAAGACTGACATGGGGAGTTCCCATCATGGCTCAGCAGAAACGAATCTGACTAGCATCCATGAGGACGCACATTCAATCCCTGGCCTCGCTCAGTGGGTTTGAGGATCTGGCACCACGGCGAGCTGTGGTGTAGGTCCCAGAAGTGGCTTGGATCCAGCATTGCTGTGGCTGTGGCATAGGCCAACAGCTATAGTTCCGATTCCATCTCTAGCTTGGGAACCTCCAAACGCTGCTGGTGCAGCCCTCAAAAGAGCAACAACAACAACAACAACAACCACTGACATGGGACCGGTGTAAAGTATGAACTTTGGAGTTCCTTACTGAACTGAGACTTGGTGAGGGATAAGCGAGGGAGGGAGTGATCCTGGTGGACACTAGGGCACCTGCCTTCCAACAATTCATGAAGCGCTGCCTCTGCTGAGGGTGCTTTTCTATCTCTGTGTGTATTTTATTTTATAAAGCAGGATTCTAAAAGCAGCTGTATAGATAAATACAGTGTAATAATAAATTAAATTTAATAAGAAACATTTTATTTCATAAAACACAGAACATAGAGATAAATATTGAACATATAGAACATATAGAGAAAACTAAAAGATAAAACTAGGGATATAACTAATACACTAAATCTACGCAGTTAAACAACGGAGATTATACTAAGTGAGGTGCCCTAGGAGGTGAGCATTGAGTGAGGCTGCTTCTGGACTTATTTAGGTGGAGGTCCTGATGGTATGGATGTGCTGAGGCGTAGGCTGGGGGTGTTCACATCCAGGTTGTCATTGATGCCAAACTGACAATCTGTAACACAAAGAGAGGTGATCATTTAGGGAAAAAACTGATTTTTATTTATTTTTTTATTTATAAAAAAATTTTGGCTATACCCTCAGAATGCAGAGTTTCCTCAGCCAGGGATGGAACCCATGCCATACCTGTGACCAGAGACAGCAGGGACAAGCCAAAACCTTACCCCACTGAGCCACAAGGCAACTCCACAACACTGCTTTTTAAAAATGTAATAAAACAAGCTGTGTTTATGTTATTTAATGACAAAATTGGAGAAAAAACAAAAGGAACAGAAGTAACATAAATCCTGCCTGGAAACCCATCCCAAATGAGCACTGCAATGAAGTGCCACCTCATGCTGCTTTAGTGTGACTTGGACACACATAATATAGTATCTACAGAAGCTCCAGCGCAGGTTGTGAAATGGGGCCATAAGGTGACCGAGACCTCACAAGGGGGCTGCAGAGGCTGAGGGACCCCCAGGGCTCAGGCACCTCCTAGGCAAGCAGGGATCCTGCAGCTTCCCAACATGATACCAGGACCATGAAGAGTCCATAGGGATGCAGAGCAGGGACAGGTGGGTTCCCTGCTCACAGAGCAGTGGGTGTCTGGGTCTTCTTCACCCTTTTCCCAGAAGTCCTGAGACTGGGCAGGTCAGGGCCACTCCTCCATTGCCTCACATCATCTGGTGATTTCCTGGGCGGGGGGAGGCTCCCTGGTAACTTGAGGGGGTGGGGATTGGCACTGCAGGGATGGGTCCTGCAGAGGATGTCGGACCACTCCAGTGGGGCTCTTCAAAAAGAACACACTGGGAAGAGCCCCTAGTGAGCCATGCACTTGATGGCCCTACAGCACCTCCCTGACTAGCAACCTCAGGGGCTCCTGGGATGGGGATGTGTTGCTTGGGAGGTGTGCTCATGGCATCCTCTGGATGGATTAATACCCTCCTCTTTTCTCCACTTCTGTGGTCACACTCAAGAGTGGTCACACAGAGTTTTGTCTGGCTTTCTGAAAAACCAGAAGGAACTTGGGCATGCTGCGGAGAACAGGCGCATCTGTCTCCTCACCTTTGCACCCCCGGTCTGCCACATTGACACTGCCTCTTCCTAGGTGTGCTCATCATCAGCATCGGAGGCTGTCCCCCCAAATGTTTTTCTTAAACGCATGAACAGGGAGCGTTTTGGTATCTGGAAGGAAAAGTACAGTCCCTGAGACCAAATCCATCATGGTAAGTATCATAAAAGGATGGAGAGAGGAGGTGGTTAAGACTTACAAGGAAGAGTCTCTGGGTGACAAAAAGAGAGGAAAACATAAAGACGTGAAAGACGAAACAGATTACCTTATGACCCTGACAGTTGTGGTCAGAATTCTCCTTATCTGCCATGTAGTGTTCTGTGTCCAGGGGCAGCCACCAGGTTGGGGAGGCCATGGGAAAGGAAAGGGGTGATTTAGAATCAAGATGGAACCTCAGGACCATGATGCTGCAGGGAGCTCAGTCTCGGGCCCCTTTCTGTCCTCACCTCCATGGACCTCCCAGGGCCTCAGCTGGTTCACATCTACAGTGGAGAAGGTCTCTGATCCCCAAGATCCTGCTGCAGCCCTCTGCTTCCCTCAATGTGACTTGGAATAAGACCTGTGTCTTCCTGCCTCACACACAGGCTGCCTCTGTCCCCATGCACCTCAGGGCACACCCTGGCCTTCCTCCGGCACCCCAGCTTCCGACTCCCTCCTTCCTCATTTCTCTCCTCTAATTACTGCTCATTTCCTTCCTCCAATGAGGGCAGGGTGGAAGAAGGGCCATGGCTATGTTGCCTCTCTCCAGGCAGTTAGCCAATCCATGCCACCCAGGGAGTTCCTGGCATGGATGGGCCTGACCCTGTGCTGGCACCTGGGGGAGGGAAGGACAAAAACCTCCACACAACCAGGACTCCCTTATTACCTGGGGTGACCTTAGGTATCTGGCAGAAGCTTATTGCTCACAACACCACCCTGACCTTCCCAGCTGCTCAGAGAGGATAAAAGCACAATCAGAGGTGAAGGAATGTATCCAAATTCCTTGCCCCAAAATGAGGCAGCAGGCATCTACATAACACAGGGTGCCTGCCAGGATTTTGCCCTGAGACTTGGAAAGAGAAGGAGGGATGAGAGCTGGTCAGGCCTGAGGAGAGGACATGGTGTGCACATGACTGGGGTGTGGGGATCAGGGCCAGGGCTGCCTGGATGAGCGGTGGATTCTCAGGCAACCAGGGGCCCCAGGCCCTGCTGCCCTGAGCCTCTGTCCTGGGCCTGGTCAAGCCCAGGAGACGAGGTGGGTGGGTCTGTGAGAGCAAGTGTGCAGAGAAGCCCAGCCTCCCCTTCACACATTCCTCTAGACTTCCTTCTGGTGGGGAGGGTCCCCAGGCAGGTGGACATGGAGCCCTCTCTCAAACATGATGTGCGCATCAGCACATCAGCCTTGGGTGAGCTGTCCAGGCTGAGATGAGCTGAAGGAGGCTGAAGCACATCCGTGATCCCAGAGGATGTGCTCCACAAGCCATCCTGCCCTGGGAGTGCCTTCACATGAGGAAGAAAGAGCAATGGGATTCTGAAAGTGCAGACAGAGTATACTTCTCATCCACCACCAGACACTCCCTCCAAGAACTTGGGTCTCCAGTGTCAAGTGACTCTCAGAGTTTTGTGCCCCATCAGCTTATGGCTGTCATAGGTGAATTTAAAAACAAAGCCAAAATCTGCTGCAAGGGATCCCCTCCAGCTGGGAACCTGAATCCGAGCTTTCACCTTTGGCAGTGTTGCTCCTACCTGAATTTTCATCAGTGTTGCTACCAACGCTCTTCACAATCAATTCTGCAGAAACATAAACATGAGCAATGACATTATAAGAAAAGTTGCCCCACCCATTTCTCCCCTTCCCCTTCACCTAATGCTGCCTTCCAAGGCACCCCACTAGTCCTCTCCAGATTCTCACATCTCCCCTGGGCTCTGTGGAGCAACAGTCCTTCAGCAAGACATCGATCATGGTTTTAAACCTTCAAGAAAGCAAGATGCTGAGAGAAGCACCTGTCAATCTCTCACTTCCACAGGTCCATTACAGCTCTCCCCTTCAAGTTGACTAACTGGAAACTCCAACACTTACAGGCACACTTGAAATATGGCTAGTGTGATCAAGCCATTGGGTGTTATGTGTGTGTGTGTGTGTGTGTGTGTGATTATTTTAATTGCTTGAGTTAACCACAATTTGAACTAAGTTAAAAATAACCTGGCACTTCTGGCTAGTGGGTACCACAGTGGACGGAGCAGCTCTAAGAGCTTGCAAGATGAAGAAGAGGCAAATAACCACCCTCACCTCACTGTTCCTTCATTCAGGGAACCTGGACATCCAGAGGGGATCTTTCATTTGCAGGTTATCTTGGGCACTTGGACCCATGCTAGGCATTGTGAGAGTCCTTGGGGACACTCAAACAACAGTGTCAACACTCTGACCTGGGAGGAACTCCCAGCAGGGCACCCCACGTTTTGCTAGTGGTGAAGAGCTTGGCCCAGGGCACCAGTGCTGGACATAATCGGAGAGAAGGGGCAGAGGGGAGGGAGGGATGCATCACTCTTTTCATGATCCCATCCTTCTCACCCCTGAGCCTGGAAGACCCAAGGAAGGCAGTGGCACCCCTTTATGGGGTGAACAATTTGTACACTGAAAACTACAGATCATGGCTGAAAGAAATTAAAGAAGGTGCAAGTGCTTGGAACGACACACCATGTTCCTAGACTGGATGGTTTAATGTTGTCGACATTTCTCTGCTACTGAAAATGAAGTACACATAAACTGCAACCACTCACAAAACCTCATGCCATTTTTTGAGACTTGGAAAAGAAAATCCTAAAATACAAGTAGAACCCCAAAGAACCCAAAATAAAAAAATGATCTTGACAGCAAAGAATAAAAATGGAGATATCCCAATCCCCAGATTCAAAACACACTGCAAAGCCATGGCAGCAAAAAAGTCTACCCCTGGCATCTAAACAGGAAGACAGACCAATGATCCATAAGAGAAGGACCTAAAAATAAACTCACACATGTATGGCCAAAAGATCACTGCCCAGGTTCTATGATTCCCCAGTCAGAAAAGTATAGTCTCTTTAACAATCGACGGAATGAAAAGGCAATCTATAGGGTGGGAGGAAATACTTGCAGATATTGCTTCTGAATAAGGGACCCAAATCCCAAAAATATAAGAAACTAACACTCAATTAAAACAAAACACACACACACACACACACACACACACACACACACACACACACACAAAAACAAAAAACAAAAAACAGAAGACTGTGGGATAATAGCTGAGTTTAAAAATGGGTAAACACCTTGAGAAGATTATAACCCCATAGAAGCTATGACAGTGATCAAATATATGTGAAAATGTATGTTGCGCTCAACTTGGACTCTGTGGTTAAGAGATGCAAGCAATTGCTTTGGGAGCAGATAAGCAATGAGATCCCACTGGATAGGACAGGGCAAAATAACTAGTCACTTATGAAGGAAAAAATTAAAAGCACTTAAAAAAAACACTATGGAAGGGCTGATTTCCATGAAAAGTATGCTAATAAATGGATTCAAAAAACACTGCTCTTAAAGAAAATCCAATATAGAAGAATTGACAACACTGAAAGCCTACCATTAAAAACAGCCACTATCATTCACATCATGGTTGTTCTCCAAGCTTCATTTTCTACATGGTGTGCGCAGCATGTGCCCTGATTACATGTATAACCACACTAACAAGAATCTTACAACAAGAGGGGCTTACTTCATGGAGAGAAACACAGGGGGCACCGAGTCCTTCTCACCCAGATGGGCAGCGAGTTTGTACAATGGTGCCGGACACCAGGCTAAGGATGAGGGTGCACTCTGAGCTCTCACTTGCAACATCGCCTGGGTGTGTGCTACCTAGAGTGGCCAAACGTAAGAATGACGGTGACACCGTCCAATACAAGACGACGCCTCTCCGATTCCCGTCTGCTTTGGCCATGTTGAAGCAATGACAGCAGCACTGGCAGGGACCTTTTAAAATGCACAGCATCAACAGGACCTCTGGAGACCCTGGTATTCCTGGGCATAGACACTGAGCTGGGGCCCTCCCCCCTCCATGCTCCCCATGAGTGATCAAGTCCTGTCTGAGGGATAGGTGCAGGTCAGGGGTCCAGAGCAGCCCCATGGATAACCCAGGCTGGGTCCCACTTTGGCTTTTCCATGTAGGGGGTCAAGAGCTTAGGACATGTGGCTCTGCACCATCTCCACCTGAGCAACAGGAAAATTAAGCCAACTTGGGAACAGTGCTGGTGATGGGAGAATGCGTGAATGTAGACAAGATTGCCGAAGGGATGGAATTTGTTTTAGGGAAATTTGATGATTGTCTTGTCCGTGTAAATGTGAAATATCTCATGAGGAAACATACCACATGTGCTTACACAGGGACCTCGCTCCTTGTCCCTCATAACATGTAACAACCCAAGGCATCAACATGATAGACTTGTGTCCAGGGCATGGACATCTTGGGCATCACTATGAGTGGCAAAAAGCTGCATGCTCTACACCCCCAACTCTCTTTCCAAAAGGACCCCAGGATCTGGAGGCTCTGCAACCAATGCCAGCAAGGAAGCCCCACATTCAACTACACCCAGAGTGTTCGTCACTGGAGTGATGATCTCTGAATACACACCGCTGCTGTTAGTCTTCTCCTTCGTCGACTAGGGAAAAGAAAACAGTGTGAGAATCTAAGCTTTGTGGGCTCTATGGACAAAGGACATTTGACTGTATTTCTTTTCTCAGAAAACCAAATGGAAACTTCCCTTGAGTCCATGGTCCCAAAGAAAACAAAGAGGTCATCCATCTGTGAGAAAGGCTTCAAAATTTCCTGGAAGACCTCTCAAGAGTATTTTGACCAAAAATTACAAAATTCTCTTTCAAGGAGGGTAATACTCTGTGGAGAAAATGATCTGAACCACACATGCAGTTTGTAACTGATGCTTCATATTGAAAAATGTCCTTTTCAATCAGTCATTCATTGGGAAAGGCATTCAGTCAAAAATCACCCAACCCAGGAAAAAAGTAAGTCTCCACAATTTGAACAGTATAGACTTTCATGCTTGAATTTGCTTGAAAACAAGGAGGAAATGAAGCTAAGATTTTATCTCAGAAAAAAAAAAGGCACTTACTGTGGAGAAAGATGACGAGTCTTCTCCCGTGATGCTGGACTCTTCCAAAATTACTGAGAGTTTTCCTAGGAATACATAGAGTAAGGGTCACGATATTGGTGATGCTGCTCAGGAATTATTCAGGCAGCATTGTTGGGGAGTGGTGTGTGAACACAGGGAGGGAGGGGAAGGATGGGAGATTATTAAGTATGGGCCCCCGTGCTGTTGGCCGACCACTCCAGTGGGACGAGGCTGGCCAAGGGGAGGTTCCTTGACATAATGAGAAGGGGAGCTTTAAGCTTCCTAGCTAAAGCCAACACAATCAACTCAATGTAGGCCATTTGAAAAAAGGTAAATTCCAAATTCATGTTCTGCGGACCTCCCACTGTGGCTCAGTGTGTTAAGGACACAAAGCTGTCTCTGTGAGGATGCAGGTTCACTCCCTAGCTTCCTTCAGGGGCTCGAGGATCCAGGGTTGCTGCATGCTGCAGTGTAGTGTGCACATGTGGCCTGGATCCGGTGTTGCCATGTCTGGGTACAGCTCTGAGTCGATCCCTGCCCTGGGAACGTCCGTATGCCACAGGTGTGGCCGTAAACACATAGCATAACAAAACAAAAATAATTCATGCTATGTTCCAAGGACAGAGTCCAATGACTCCTCCAGCCTATTTTACATCCCAGGGCGATTCCCACTACTTCTTGAAAGGTTACAAGACCATTTCATCTCCACACATTCACATGCCCTGCTTCTGTTCAGCATCTCTTCTCCTTGATTATTTTTTTTACTTCCTTTAGCGTGATGGCACAGATATAATATTTGTCCTTCACACAATTGTTAACCATACAGTCCCGTAGCCTTTTTGACTTCCACATGCTTTAGTACCCATCAACCCTACCTACACCCACACCTTTGTCATCATGCCCGACATGACCCATCATAACTCACCTTCCCCTTGCCGCCAGGCCCTGGTAATTTCTACTTCTGTTAATAGGAATTTGCCTACACAAGCAGAATTACATGATATTTGTCTTGCTGTGCCTGCCTTATTTCACTCACCACAATAGATTTTTGTATTATCTGGTCCACCCCTACTCTAACATATTTCGAGCTTTAATGCCACTCTGTGGCTAAAGGGTAGCTCATTCGGAGTATCTTTTGCACTTCATTTTGCCAGTCATCTCATTCGTCATCACATTCATCAAAGCCTTTTGTGTACTGCCCATCTTTGGACTCCTGGGAGAAATATGCCAGGGAGCATTCGGGTATGGATTTCTCTGTGCTACAGTGGTGAGAAATCACATTGCGCATCTGTCAAAGAGCAGAGCTTATAAGAACACCAAGTATGACTCCTAAGGCAAACTATAGATGTTTCATTAATAAAAAGGTATCCACAGTGTTCCACTAATTGTAATAAAGGTACCACCAATGACTGGACCTGGAGTGCTGGGATTTAGGAACCGTCTGTGTCATTTGACCTCTTTGTCCACACAATCCAGGTCTAAACAATGTCTAATAATTGAAAGACATCTGGAAACATGGTCTCCCTGAGGGAGACTTATCAGCTAATGTCCAAAAGCCGGTTATCATCTACACCCTAGCTAGAGATCATCTTCACTCTTAACCATCAACCAGCTATTGAGATTTCAAAGTAGTTTTATTTCCACAGGTATTACACCACCACCTGACTAAGTATGTTTCAATTTGGACATACACACAGGATATCACATAATACTTCCTCGTTCATTCATATACAGGGGACATGAAAGAAAACTTATCCTTGCATGCACTTAATGAGAAAATCACGATGAGCTTGACCCACCTGTTGGGTGTAACTGCTTGCGGCGCCAGTAGAAAAAACTTCTGACACAGCCAGAGGTTGATACTTCTGCCACCTGAGGAGGGTTTCCTCCAGTTGGGAAGCAGCATGCTAGGGAATGCATCAGAACAGGGAGGACAGTTGACATCTTGCTGTCAGAAGACCATAGGGAAATTCGTACTCGTTTATTCCATTTTATCTTTTGGTCCCCTGGCTCACCAGCTGCCCAGGAGTGCTGCCTGGATCAAAGTCAGACTTAGAAGGATCATGCAGTTTAAAACAACCGAAAGACAGGAGTTTGGAACAAATGCCTTTGTTTAACTGAGACCTTCTAGAAACACAGGAAAGTAGAGTGATCATGCCTAATGGTCTGGTTCAAACACATTTAGAAGAATCATGAACCTGGGGAAAGGGTTGTAGATCCCTAAGTGCCTCGATCGATGCCCTGTTCTAAGAGGTGGAAATGGTCTTCTGGCTGACTTTTAGTACGATGTTATGAGGACGACTTCATGAAGTACGGGTAACATTTTAGAAAAAGGAAGGACGGGTGCCCCGTCAATGCTCCGTATGTGTTCATCCTTGAGTGGTGGCAAGAGTAAGCCAGACACTCAGTGGTGGTTGAAGCCAGAGAGGGTAAATGGATGCCTCAAGTCAGGAAGGGTGGAAGCTTATGCCCCAGCATCTTCATGGGATCGATGCTGTGCAGCTGATGGACAGTATCTATTTTCATCTCCTCTGATACTCAGTCCTGTTGCAGGTGAGGAAGTGCAAACAGGACCGACATGAGGAGTAACGAAGTGACAGTCCAAGGGTCACAACAATGACGAGTGATGAATCTGAGGCAGGTGGACCAGACATATTAATTAACACAACAAAGGTGGAAGTTATAACTCTATACATAACTCAGAGTGGTAGAAATGACAAGAAATATCTAAGAAGAAAAATGCATGTGAAAAAGTGAGTGAGCCCATTTGAAGGAACAGCCACCAGGGGATCAATGTAAACTCACCTTTGGCACAACAATTGAGATTGCCCATTCCTAAAGCATGAGCCGTGAAGTGAGAGCTTCACACTGGCCACCACATACGAACCTCTCAGGCCACAGAGTGACAGTCTGACCATGAGGCAAGAAGTGCATAAGCACATTACCATGGTGATGTGTCATCATACAACTCTCAGGGGGAAGTCAACCCTGCACAGGATGGGTCCAACTGCTTCTGGCAGAAAGCGTGTTTCCGTGGACAAGCTTGGCTTCTCAGAGGAACCTTTTCATTTCCAAAATTGAATCCCAGGCTCCCACATAACTCTCTGATTAAGAACATAATTTCCTATGAGAGAGAATGACCTGCCCCCCAGGAGGAGTTGAGAGCAAACCCTGCAGGGGGGAGAGCCAAAAAGCCAGCAGGTGGAGAACTTAAAGAAGTCCCATTACTGTTTCAATGATCATACCCCTCCATTTCTACTCTTCCTGAGTCACTAGACATTTGCAGATCAAACCATTTCAAAATGCGAGATTCAAGCTTATTATAACCAGGGTGAATATTTTCATCTTTCATGTCGACTGCTATTCTGCAGTGCCCTATTCAGTTTGTCTCCTCACAAAATCTAATATTTTTGATGCATAATAGAAGTAATTTTCCAATTTGTCACATGCTTGTATCTTGCTACAGTTACTTGTACATACAACCTGAGGAGAGTTTTTCATTTGCCGAAAAAGAAAAAGAAAGAAAGAAAGAAAGAAAGAAAGAAAGAAAGAAAGAAAGAAAGAAGGAAAGAAGGAAAGAAAGAAAAGAAAGAGAGATAGAAAATCAGTAATTATTTTTGTAATTTCTGGCTTTGAGAAAGGAAAGGAGGAAGAATATTACGACTTTTATTCATACTAAGGATTAAAGACGCCCTGAAGAAAAGCTTTTACTTCTTAGGAACATAAGTACGGGGCTTTTGAGACAAATGTTTCTATTAAACACTTGTGACTATGTCTGAACATGCATGTCAAAGGGCCAATCAGTTTTTTAGGAAGCGGATACAACTTTTCCCCTAGAAGTTATGGACAGCCAGAAATATCCCAGTCCATTCCCAAAATGAGCAGAATGTTTTGTAAAGCACGCACGGTAATGTGTGTCTCAAATAAAAATCTCAGAACATATTGGATGTGAGAGTGATGGTGCACCAATGATTCATCCATTTTAACAGCTTAGATGTGCGGTACAAAGTGCCTACTTATCCCAAAAGGAACTGGTAGGTGTTTGCTGGCAAAGAGGGGCACGTTCAGTTTGTGATTAAAAGAAACTTGCAAATGTCCAACTCTTGATTTCGGTAGTGGAGAATTCACTGAGTTTGGATATAGAGTCAGTTTGCCAGGTAGATTAGGCATTCCTTTGACCAAGCCACATAGTGGATTATTTATTTGTGTGTGTGTGTGGGGGGGGGAGGGAATCTTCCTCTAGTTGATTCCACAAATGTTTTTAAAAGTTGGTGACTAATAGTAATGATGCATCAAGATAAATGATGTAAAAATGATGGAACAGGGCCAACTTGGAGACCATCACTGCTACATGCATCGTATCGTGAACAGCCTAACCAAATCCCACTGCCTATAAGTAGCATAAGCTACTGTGCTTATGGCGTGCATCTTTGTGTTCCCTCCTAAGCGGAGGCTATGTTGGAACGCCAACATCCAGTGGGATGGTACCGGGAGGTGGGGCCTTTGGGAGGCAATTAGTTTATGAGGGTGCAGTCCCTCTAGGAAGAAGAGAGCTCTCCCCTTCTCCTCTTTATTCTTTTTTAGTTTTTGTCATGTGAGGACGCATGAGAAAAAGGACCCTGTGTAAATGAGAAACAAAGAAGACAAAACAAGGAGAGGCGGCAGACAAGGCGATGGAGAAGGGGCCTGGAGTGCACACGGGTAGCTGCAGAGGACCAAGGAACAGGAGGAAGGCTGCCCTCCCCAGGCTTGCAAGGAGACACCTCCCCCAGTGTTCACTCCAGGGAAGGGGACAGCCTTCCTCTTAGCCACTCAAGCAGGGGTCCAAGGAAGAACCCAAAGCATTAACTATCTAGGGACCAACCTGAGCCAGGAGCTGCAAGACCTCTACACCGAGAGCAATAAAACATGACTCAAGGAAGTTGAAGAGGAGTCAAAGAAGGGGAGAGATAGTCCATGCTCCTGGCTTGGAAAAGTGAATATCCTAAAAATGGCCATTCTACGCAAAGCAATCTACAGATTCAATGCCATCCCCACCTGGGATAGTTTTCACAGAAGTAGAACAAAACCATCCAAACATTTACACGGAACCAAAACAGGCCCGGAATGGCCAAGGCAATCCTGAGGAACAAAAACCAGGCAGGAGGCACACCTCTCCCAGACTTCGGTCAATATTACAAAGCTACAGTAAGCAAGACAGTGTGGTAAAGGTACCAAAACCGACACACAGACCATTGGAACAGAATACAGAACCCAGAAATAACCCCCAAACCGACGGTCAATTATTCTTCAACTGAGGGGGCAAGAATGTAAAATGGGGAAAAGACAGTCTGTTCAGCCAGTGGTGCTGGGAAGCTGGGCAGCCACATGAAAATCCATGAAACTGGAAAACACCCTCAAACCGTGCACAAAGAGAAACTCAAAACGGCTTAAAGACTGAAACCTAAGACAAGACACCATCAAACTCCTGGAGAAGAATGTCCGCAAAACATTCTCTGACATCAAAGCATTTCCGTAGGTCACACTGAGTGCAAGGAAAAAGAAACCAAAGCAAAACTAAACAAATGAGTCCTAATCAAGCCCATAAGCCTTTGCACAGCAAAGGAACTCATAAAAACTAACACAGCCTATGGAATGGGAGAAAATAGTTTCAAGTGATGCAACTGACAGCAGCCTAACATCTAAAACACACACACACACACACACACACACACACACACACACACACACACACACACACAAATCAAGACACTTCCAACACAACAGCAAAAACAAACAACCCATTTGAAAAATGGGCAAGATTAATCTTTGACAAGGGAGGCAAGAACATCAAATGGGAAAAAGAAAGTCTATTCAGCAAGCATTGCTGGGAAACCTGGACAGCTGCATGCAAAGCAATGAAACTAGAACACACCCTCACACCATGCACACAAATAAACTCCAAATGGCTGAAAGACTTAAATATACGACAGGACACCATCAAACTCCTAGAAGAAAACATAGGCAAAACACTCTCTGACATCAACATCATGAATATTTTCTCAGGTCAGTCTCCCAAAGCAATAGAAATTAGAGCAAAAATAAACCCATGGGACCTCATCAAACTGAAAAGCTTTTGCACAGCAATGGAAACCCAAAAGAAAACAAAAAGACAACTTACAGAATGGGAGAAAACAGTTTCAAATGATGCAACTGACAAGGGCTTAATCTCTAGAATATATAAACAACTTATACAACCCAACAGCAAAAAAACCAATCAATCAATGGAAAAATGGGCAAAAGACCTGAACAGACATTTCTCCAAAGAAGATATACAGATGGCCAACAAACACATGAAAAAATGCTCAACATCGCTGATTATAAGAGAAATGCAAATCAAAACTACCATGAGATACCACCTCACACCAGTCAGAATGGCCATCATTAATAAATCCACAAATAACAAGTGCTGGAGGGGCTGTGGAGAAAAGGGAACCCTCCTGCACTGTTGCTGGGAATGTAAACTGGTACAGCCACTATGGAGAACAGTTTGGAGATACCTTAGAAATCTATACATAGAACTTCCATATGCCCCGCATCCCACTCTTGGGCATCTATCCGGACAAAGCTCTACTTAAAAGAGACACTTGCACCCGCATGTTCATAGCAGCACTCCTCACACTAGCCAAGACATGGAAACAACCTAAATGTCCATCGACAGGTGAATGGGTTAGGAGGAGGTGGGATAGATACACAATGGGATACTCCTCAGCCATAAAAGGAAGGAATAGTGCCATTTGCACCAAAGTGGGTGGAACTAGAGACGCTCACACTAAGCAAAGTCCCTCAGAAAGAGAAACACCAATCCCATACGATAGCACTTATACCTGGACTCTAATACACAGCACAAATGATCCTTTCCACGGAATAGAAACTCAAGGACTTGGAGAAGGGACTTGTGCTTGCCAACAGGGACAGGGAGGGAGTGGGATGGACTGGGCCTCTGGGCTTAAGGGATGCAAACCATTGCATCTGGACTGGATAAGCAATGAGAGCCCACTGGATCGCACAGGGAACAATATCCAGTCACTCACGAAGGAACGTGATAGAGGATAATGGGAGAAAATGTATGCATGCCTGTGTGTATGTGCACGCGCACGCGCACGTGTGTGCACCTGTGCGTGACAGGATCACTTTCCTGCACCGTAGAAATTAACAGAAAAATTTAAACCTAGTATAATGGAAAAAATAAAAAATCATTTAAAAAGTTAAAACTTTACTGGAGGGATAATTTCTAGGAAAAGTATGCTAATGAAAGGATTCACAATACGTTGATCTTAAAATCAAAAATAGAAGACATGACAATGCTCTAATCCAACCATTAATAGCAGCCACTATCCATCCCATGACAGTTTCTCTGCAGGCTTCATTTTGTGCGTGGGCCCTGAACAAAAGGATGTCCACACTCACAAGAGCCTTACAGCAAGAGGGGCTTACTTCATGGAGAGAAACACAGAGGGAGCACGGAGTCCTTCTCACCCAGATGGGCAGCGAGTTTGTACAATGGTGCTGGACACCAGGCTAAGGATGTGGGTGCACTCTGAGCTCTCACTTGCAACATCGCCTGGGTGTGTGCTACCTAGGGTGGCCAAACGTAAGAATGACGGTGACACCGTCCAATACAAGACGACGCCTCTCCGATTCCCGTCTGCTTTGGCCGTGTTGAAGCAATGACAGCAGCACTGGCAGGGGCCTTTTAAAATGCACAGCATCAACAGGACCTCTGGAGACCCTGGTATTCCCGGGCATAGACACAGAGCAGGGGCCCTCCCCGCTCCGTGCTCCCCATGAATGATCAAATCCTGGCTGAGGGAGAGGTGCAAGGCGGGGGTCCAGAGCATCCCCATAGGGAACCCAGCCTGGGTCCCACTTTGGCTTTTCCACGTAGGAGGTCAAGAGCTTGGGCCAACGGTCTCTGCCCCATTGGGAACAGTGGCGGTGAGGGATGAGTGCATGCCTGTAGAGGTGGTATGCGGAGGTGATGGGATGTGTCTTAAGGAAAGTTGAGAGGTGTATTTTCTGTAAAAATAGGAGCGAGCTCATGAGGAAACAGATGCTTACACCACATGTGCGCACACAGGGACCTCACTCCCTGTCCCTCCTAATGTGTCACAACCCAAGGAATCAACACAAGAGACATGTGTCCAGGGCATGTACCACCAGGGCATCACTATGACCGGGAAAGAGCTGCCTGCTCAACATCCCAGACGACCCCCTTTCCAAAAGCATCCCAGGATCTGGCCACTCTCCAACCAATGCCAGCAAGGAAGACCCACCTTCTTCTTCAACTTCAACCTGATTGTTCGTCACTGGAGTCGTGATCTCCGAAGTCACACCATTATCATTAGTCGTTTCACTGGTCATCATCTAGTGCAAGAAAACAGTGTGAGAATCTCAGCTTCCTGGTCTCTATGGACACAAGAATTGTCATGGTCTTTCTGTCCATCAAAACCCAAAAGGGAAACACGCCTTGAGTCCATGGTCCCAAAGAGAACACAGAGGTCATCCTGGACAGAGGCTTCAAATCTCCGTGGAGGAATTCTTATGTGTACTTTGACCCCAAATCACCAAAATCTCTTGCAAGGAGGGCAATTCTCTGCTGATAACATTGCTCTCAGCCATACTTGCAGTTTCTAAAGGCTATTGTCATTTTTTCAATCAGTCACACATTGGGAGAGACATTCAGTCAACATGCATCCAACCCAGGAAAAATGTAGGTCTCCACTGATTTGAGCAGTGTAGACTTTCATAGTTGAAATTGGTAGACAAAAGGAGGAAATTGGAGTTCCCGTCTTGGCACAGTGGAACCAAAACTGACTAGAAAGCATGAGGTTGCAGGTTTGATCCCTGGACTCGCTCAGTGGGTTAAGGGTCTGGTGTTGCCATGCGCTGTGGTGTAGGTCACCGACTCGGCTCACATCGAGATTTGCTGTGGCTGTGGGGTACGCTGGCAGCCGTAGTTCTGATTAGACCCCTAGCCTGAGACACTCCATATGCTGAGGGTGTGGCCCTAAAAGAGAGAGAGAGAGAGAGAGAGAGAAGCAACAAGAAAAAAGAAAAATTGAGGAAATGAAGTTATGCTTTGATCTCAGATAATAAAAGGCACTTACCATGGAGCCAGTTAGAGCCTCTACTTCTCCTGTGATGCTGGGCAGCTTTGCCTGGAATTCCTCCATTTTTTCTAGGAGGACACAGATGAAGGGTCATGATATTGGTGATGCTGCTCAGGAATTATTCAGGCAGCATTGTTGGGGAGTGGTGTGTGAACACAGGGAGGGAGGGGAAGGATGGGAGATTATTAAGTATGGGCCCCCGTGCTGTTGGCCGACCACTCCAGTGGGACGAGGCTGGCCAAGGGGAGGTTCCTTGACATAATGAGAAGGGGAGCTTTAAGCTTCCTAGCTAAAGCCAACACAATCAACTCAATGTAGGCCATTTGAAAAAAGGTAAATTCCAAATTCATGTTCTGCGGACCTCCCACTGTGGCTCAGTGTGTTAAGGACACAAAGCTGTCTCTGTGAGGATGCAGGTTCACTCCCTAGCTTCCTTCAGGGGCTCGAGGATCCAGGGTTGCTGCATGCTGCAGTGTAGTGTGCACATGTGGCCTGGATCCGGTGTTGCCATGTCTGGGTACAGCTCTGAGTCAATCCCTGCCCTGGGAACGTCCGTATGCCACAGGTGTGGCCGTAAACACATAGCATAACAAAACAAAAATAATTCATGCTATGTTCCAAGGACAGAGTCCAATGACTCCTCCAGCCTATTTTACATCCCAGGGCGATTCCCACTACTTCTTGAAAGGTTACAAGACCATTTCATCTCCACACATTCACATGCCCTGCTTCTGTTCAGCATCTCTTCTCCTTGATTATTTTTTTTTACTTCCTTTAGCGTGATGGCACAGATATAATATTTGTCCTTCACACAATTGTTAACCATACAGTCCCGTAGCCTTTTTGACTTCCACATGCTTTAGTACCCATCAACCCTACCTACACCCACACCTTTGTCATCATGCCCGACATGACCCATCATAACTCACCTTCCCCTTGCCGCCAGGCCCTGGTAATTTCTACTTCTGTTAATAGGAATTTGCCTACACAAGCAGAATTACATGATATTTGTCTTGCTGTGCCTGCCTTATTTCACTCACCACAATAGATTTTTGTATTATCTGGTCCACCCCTACTCTAACATATTTCGAGCTTTAATGCCACTCTGTGGCTAAAGGGTAGCTCATTCGGAGTATCTTTTGCACTTCATTTTGCCAGTCATCTCATTCGTCATCACATTCATCAAAGCCTTTTGTGTACTGCCCATCTTTGGACTCCTGGGAGAAATATGCCAGGGAGCATTCGGGTATGGATTTCTCTGTGCTACAGTGGTGAGAAATCACATTGCGCATCTGTCAAAGAGCAGAGCTTATAAGAACACCAAGTATGACTCCTAAGGCAAACTATAGATGTTTCATTAATAAAAAGGTATCCACAGTGTTCCACTAATTGTAATAAAGGTACCACCAATGACTGGACCTGGAGTGCTGGGATTTAGGAACCGTCTGTGTCATTTGACCTCTTTGTCCACACAATCCAGGTCTAAACAATGTCTAATAATTGAAAGACATCTGGAAACATGGTCTCCCTGAGGGAGACATATCAGCTAATGTCCAAAAGCCGGTTATCATCTACACCCTAGCTAGAGATCATCTTCACTCTTAACCATCAACCAGCTATTGAGATTTCAAAGTAGTTTTATTTCCACAGGTATTACACCACCACCTGACTAAGTATGTTTCAATTTGGACATACACACAGGATATCACATAATACTTCCTCGTTCATTCATATACAGGGGACATGAAAGAAAACTTATCCTTGCATGCACTTAATGAGAAAATCTCCATGTACCTGGCCCACCTGCTGGGTGTACCCGCTTGTGGCGCCGGGAGAATAACTTTCTGATGCAACCAGGGGTTGATCTTTGTGACTTCTGTCCATTGTTTCTTTGAATCTGGAAGCAGCATCCTATGCAATCTATCAGAACAGGGAGGACAGTTGACATCTTGCTGTCAGAAGACCATAGGGAAATTCGTACTCGTTTATTCCATTTTATCTTTTGGTCCCCTGGCTCACCAGCTGCCCAGGAGTGCTGCCTGGATCAAAGTCAGACTTAGAAGGATCATGCAGTTTAAAACAACCGAAAGACAGGAGTTTGGAACAAATGCCTTTGTTTAACTGAGACCTTCTAGAAACACAGGAAAGTAGAGTGATCGTGCCTAATGGTCTGGTTCAAACACATTTAGAAGAATCATGAACCTGGGGAAAGGGTTGTAGATCCCTAAGTGCCTCGATCGATGCCCTGTTCTAAGAGGTGGAAATGGTCTTCTGGCTGACTTTTAGTACGATGTTATGAGGACGACTTCATGAAGTACGGGTAACATTTTAGAAAAAGGAAGGACGGGTGCCCCGTCAATGCTCCGTATGTGTTCATCCTTGAGTGGTGGCAAGAGTAAGCCAGACACTCAGTGGTGGTTGAAGCCAGAGAGGGTAAATGGATGCCTCAAGTCAGGAAGGGTGGAAGCTTATGCCCCAGCATCTTCATGGGATCGATGCTGTGCAGCTGATGGACAGTATCTATTTTCATCTCCTCTGATACTCAGTCCTGTTGCAGGTGAGGAAGTGCAAACAGGACCGACATGAGGAGTAACGAAGTGACAGTCCAAGGGTCACAACAATGACGAGTGATGAATCTGAGGCAGGTGGACCAGACATATTAATTAACACAACAAAGGTGGAAGTTATAACTCTATACATAACTCAGAGTGGTAGAAATGACAAGAAATATCTAAGAAGAAAAATGCATGTGAAAAAGTGAGTGAGCCCATTTGAAGGAACAGCCACCAGGGGATCAATGTAAACTCACCTTTGGCACAACAATTGAGATTGCCCATTCCTAAAGCATGAGCCGTGAAGTGAGAGCTTCACACTGGCCACCACATACGAACCTCTCAGGCCACAGAGTGACAGTCTGACCATGAGGCAAGAAGTGCATAAGCACATTACCATGGTGATGTGTCATCATACAACTCTCAGGGGGAAGTCAACCCTGCACAGGATGGGTCCAACTGCTTCTGGCAGAAAGCGTGTTTCCGTGGACAAGCTTGGCTTCTCAGAGGAACCTTTTCATTTCCAAAATTGAATCCCAGGCTCCCACATAACTCTCTGATTAAGAACATAATTTCCTATGAGAGAGAATGACCTGCCCCCCAGGAGGAGTTGAGAGCAAACCCCTGCAGGGGGGAGAGCCAAAAAGCCAGCAGGTGGAGAACTTAAAGAAGTCCCATTACTGTTTCAATGATCATACCCCTCCATTTCTACTCTTCCTGAGTCACTAGACATTTGCAGATCAAACCATTTCAAAATGCGAGATTCGAGCTTATTATAACCAGGGTGAATATTTTCATCTTTCATGTCGACTGCTATTCTGCAGTGCCCTATTCAGTTTGTCTCCTCACAAAATCTAATATTTTTGATGCATAATAGAAGTAATTTTCCAATTTGTCACATGCTTGTATCTTGCTACAGTTACTTGTACATACAACCTGAGGAGAGTTTTTTTTTTCTTTTTCTTTTGCGAAAAAAAGAAAAAGAAGGAAAGAAAGAAAGAAAGAAAGAAAGAAAGAAAGAAAGAAGAAAAGAAAGAGAGAAAGAAAATCAGTAATTATTTTTGTAATTTCTGGCTTTGAGAAAGGAAAGGAGGAAGAATATTACGACTTTTATTCATACTAAGGATTAAAGACGCCCTGAAGAAAAGCTTTTACTACTTAGGAACATAAGTACGGGGCTTTTGAGACAAATGTTTCTATTAAACACTTGTGACTATGTCTGAACATGCATGTCAAAGGGCCAATCAGTTTTTTAGGAAGCGGATACAACTTTTCCCCTAGAAGTTATGGACAGCCAGAAATATCCCAGTCCATTCCCAAAATGAGCAGAATGTTTTGTAAAGCACGCACGGTAATGTGTGTCTCAAATAAAAATCTCAGAACATATTGGATGTGAGAGTGATGGTGCACCAATGATTCATCCATTTTAACAGTTTAGATGTGCGGTACAAAGTGCCTACTTATCCCAAAAGGAACTGGTAGGTGTTTGCTGGCAAAGAGGGGCACGTTCAGTTTGTGATTAAAAGAAACTTGCAAATGTCCAACTCTTGATTTCGGTAGTGGAGAATTCACTGAGTTTGGATATAGAGTCAGTTTGCCAGGTAGATTAGGCATTCCTTTGACCAAGCCACATAGTGGATTATTTATTTGTGTGTGTGTGTGGGGGGGGGAGGGAATCTTCCTCTAGTTGATTCCACAAATGTTTTTAAAAGTTGGTGACTAATAGTAATGATGCATCAAGATAAATGATGTAAAAATGATGGAACAGGGCCAACTTGGAGACCATCACTGCTACATGCATCGTATCGTGAACAGCCTAACCAAATCCCACTGCCTATAAGTAGCATAAGCTACTGTGCTTATGGCGTGCATCTTTGTGTTCCCTCCTAAGCGGAGGCTATGTTGGAACGCCAACATCCAGTGGGATGGTACCGGGAGGTGGGGCCTTTGGGAGGCAATTAGTTTATGAGGGTGCAGTCCCTCTAGGAAGAAGAGAGCTCTCCCCTTCTCCTCTTTATTCTTTTTTAGTTTTTGTCATGTGAGGACGCATGAGAAAAAGGACCCTGTGTAAATGAGAAACAAAGAAGACAAAACAAGGAGAGGCGGCAGACAAGGCGATGGAGAAGGGGCCTGGAGTGCACACGGGTAGCTGCAGAGGACCAAGGAACAGGAGGAAGGCTGCCCTCCCCAGGCTTGCAAGGAGACACCTCCCCCAGTGTTCACTCCAGGGAAGGGGACAGCCTTCCTCTTAGCCACTCAAGCAGGGGTCCAAGGAAGAACCCAAAGCATTAACTATCTAGGGACCAACCTGAGCCAGGAGCTGCAAGACCTCTACACCGAGAGCAATAAAACATGACTCAAGGAAGTTGAAGAGGAGTCAAAGAAGGGGAGAGATAGTCCATGCTCCTGGCTTGGAAAAGTGAATATCCTAAAAATGGCCATTCTACGCAAAGCAATCTACAGATTCAATGCCATCCCCACCTGGGATAGTTTTCACAGAAGTAGAACAAAACCATCCAAACATTTACACGGAACCAAAACAGGCCCGGAATGGCCAAGGCAATCCTGAGGAACAAAAACCAGGCAGGAGGCACACCTCTCCCAGACTTCGGTCAATATTACAAAGCTACAGTAAGCAAGACAGTGTGGTAAAGGTACCAAAACCGACACACAGACCATTGGAACAGAATACAGAACCCAGAAATAACCCCCAAACCGACGGTCAATTATTCTTCAACTGAGGGGGCAAGAATGTAAAATGGGGAAAAGACAGTCTGTTCAGCCAGTGGTGCTGGGAAGCTGGGCAGCCACATGAAAATCCATGAAACTGGAAAACACCCTCAAACCGTGCACAAAGAGAAACTCAAAACGGCTTAAAGACTGAAACCTAAGACAAGACACCATCAAACTCCTGGAGGAGAATGTCCGCAAAACATTCTCTGACATCAAAGCATTTCCGTAGGTCACACTGAGTGCAAGGAAAAAGAAACCAAAGCAAAACTAAACAAATGAGTCCTAATCAAGCCCATAAGCCTTTGCACAGCAAAGGAACTCATAAAAACTAACACAGCCTATGGAATGGGAGAAAATAGTTTCAAGTGATGCAACTGACAGCAGCCTAACATCTAAAACACACACACACACACACACACACACACACACACACACACACAAATCAAGACACTTCCAACACAACAGCAAAAACAAACAACCCATTTGAAAAATGGGCAAGATTAATCTTTGACAAGGGAGGCAAGAACATCAAATGGGAAAAAGAAAGTCTATTCAGCAAGCATTGCTGGGAAACCTGGACAGCTGCATGCAAAGCAATGAAACTAGAACACACCCTCACACCATGCACACAAATAAACTCCAAATGGCTGAAAGACTTAAATATACGACAGGACACCATCAAACTCCTAGAAGAAAACATAGGCAAAACACTCTCTGACATCAACATCATGAATATTTTCTCAGGTCAGTCTCCCAAAGCAATAGAAATTAGAGCAAAAATAAACCCATGGGACCTCATCAAACTGAAAAGCTTTTGCACAGCAATGGAAACCCAAAAGAAAACAAAAAGACAACTTACAGAATGGGAGAAAACAGTTTCAAATGATGCAACTGACAAGGGCTTAATCTCTAGAATATATAAACAACTTATACAACCCAACAGCAAAAAAACCAATCAATCAATGGAAAAATGGGCAAAAGACCTGAACAGACATTTCTCCAAAGAAGATATACAGATGGCCAACAAACACATGAAAAAATGCTCAACATCGCTGATTATAAGAGAAATGCAAATCAAAACTACCATGAGATACCACCTCACACCAGTCAGAATGGCCATCATTAATAAATCCACAAATAACAAGTGCTGGAGGGGCTGTGGAGAAAAGGGAACCCTCCTGCACTGTTGCTGGGAATGTAAACTGGTACAGCCACTATGGAGAACAGTTTGGAGATACCTTAGAAATCTATACATAGAACTTCCATATGCCCCGCATCCCACTCTTGGGCATCTATCCGGACAAAGCTCTACTTAAAAGAGACACTTGCACCCGCATGTTCATAGCAGCACTCCTCACACTAGCCAAGACATGGAAACAACCTAAATGTCCATCGACAGGTGAATGGGTTAGGAGGAGGTGGGATAGATACACAATGGGATACTCCTCAGCCATAAAAGGAAGGAATAGTGCCATTTGCACCAAAGTGGGTGGAACTAGAGACGCTCACACTAAGCAAAGTCCCTCAGAAAGAGAAACACCAATCCCATACGATAGCACTTATACCTGGACTCTAATACACAGCACAAATGATCCTTTCCACGGAATAGAAACTCAAGGACTTGGAGAAGGGACTTGTGCTTGCCAACAGGGACAGGGAGGGAGTGGGATGGACTGGGCCTCTGGGCTTAAGGGATGCAAACCATTGCATCTGGACTGGATAAGCAATGAGAGCCCACTGGATCGCACAGGGAACAATATCCAGTCACTCACGAAGGAACGTGATAGAGGATAATGGGAGAAAATGTATGCATGCCTGTGTGTATGTGCACGCGCACGCGCACGTGTGTGCACCTGTGCGTGACAGGATCACTTTCCTGCACCGTAGAAATTAACAGAAAAATTTAAACCTAGTATAATGGAAAAAATAAAAAATCATTTAAAAAGTTAAAACTTTACTGGAGGGATAATTTCTAGGAAAAGTATGCTAATGAAAGGATTCACAATACGTTGATCTTAAAATCAAAAATAGAAGACATGACAATGCTCTAATCCAACCATTAATAGCAGCCACTATCCATCCCATGACAGTTTCTCTGCAGGCTTCATTTTGTGCGTGGGCCCTGAACAAAAGGATGTCCACACTCACAAGAGCCTTACAGCAAGAGGGGCTTACTTCATGGAGAGAAACACAGAGGGAGCATGGAGTCCTTCTCACTCAGATGGGCAGCGAGTTTGTACAATGGTGCTGGACACCAGGCTAAGGATGTGGGTGCACTCTGAGCTCTCACTTGCAACATCGCCTGGGTGTGTGCTACCTAGGGTGGCCAAACGTAAGAATGACGGTGACACCGTCCAATACAAGACGACGCCTCTCCGATTCCCGTCTGCTTTGGCCGTGTTGAAGCAATGACAGCAGCACTGGCAGGGGCCTTTTAAAATGCACAGCATCAACAGGACCTCTGGAGACCCTGGTATTCCCGGGCATAGACACAGAGCAGGGGCCCTCCCCGCTCCGTGCTCCCCATGAATGATCAAATCCTGGCTGAGGGAGAGGTGCAAGGAGGGGGTCCAGAGCATCCCCATAGGGAACCCAGCCTGGGTCCCACTTTGGCTTTTCCACGTAGGAGGTCAAGAGCTTGGGCCAACGGTCTCTGCCCCATTGGGAACAGTGGCGGTGAGGGATGAGTGCATGCCTGTAGAGGTGGTATGCGGAGGTGATGGGATGTGTCTTAAGGAAAGTTGAGAGGTGTATTTTCTGTAAAAATAGGAGCGAGCTCATGAGGAAACAGATGCTTACACCACATGTGCGCACACAGGGACCTCACTCCCTGTCCCTCCTAATGTGTCACAACCCAAGGAATCAACACAAGAGACATGTGTCCAGGGCATGTACCACCAGGGCATCACTATGACCGGGAAAGAGCTGCCTGCTCAACATCCCAGACGACCCCCTTTCCAAAAGCATCCCAGGATCTGGCCACTCTCCAACCAATGCCAGCAAGGAAGACCCACCTTCTTCTTCAACTTCAACCTGATTGTTCGTCACTGGAGTCGTGATCTCCGAAGTCACACCATTATCATTAGTCGTTTCACTGGTCATCATCTAGTGCAAGAAAACAGTGTGAGAATCTCAGCTTCCTGGTCTCTATGGACACAAGAATTGTCATGGTCTTTCTGTCCATCAAAACCCAAAAGGGAAACACGCCTTGAGTCCATGGTCCCAAAGAGAACACAGAGGTCATCCTGGACAGAGGCTTCAAATCTCCGTGGAGGAATTCTTATGTGTACTTTGACCCCAAATCACCAAAATCTCTTGCAAGGAGGGCAATTCTCTGCTGATAACATTGCTCTCAGCCATACTTGCAGTTTCTAAAGGCTATTGTCATTTTTTCAATCAGTCACACATTGGGAGAGACATTCAGTCAACATGCATCCAACCCAGGAAAAATGTAGGTCTCCACTGATTTGAGCAGTGTAGACTTTCATAGTTGAAATTGGTAGACAAAAGGAGGAAATTGGAGTTCCCGTCTTGGCACAGTGGAACCAAAACTGACTAGAAAGCATGAGGTTGCAGGTTTGATCCCTGGACTCGCTCAGTGGGTTAAGGGTCTGGTGTTGCCATGCGCTGTGGTGTAGGTCACCGACTCGGCTCACATCGAGATTTGCTGTGGCTGTGGGGTACGCTGGCAGCCGTAGTTCTGATTAGACCCCTAGCCTGAGACACTCCATATGCTGAGGGTGTGGCCCTAAAAGAGAGAGAGAGAGAGAGAGAGAGAGAGAGAGAGAGAGAGAGAGAGAGAGAGAGAAGCAACAAGAAAAAAGAAAAATTGAGGAAATGAAGTTATGCTTTGATCTCAGATAATAAAAGGCACTTACCATGGAGCCAGTTAGAGCCTCTACTTCTCCTGTGATGCTGGGCAGCTTTGCCTGGAATTCCTCCATTTTTTCTAGGAGGACACAGATGAAGGGTCATGATATTGGTGATGCTGCTCAGGAATTATTCAGGCAGCATTGTTGGGGAGTGGTGTGTGAACACAGGGAGGGAGGGGAAGGATGGGAGATTATTAAGTATGGGCCCCCGTGCTGTTGGCCGACCACTCCAGTGGGACGAGGCTGGCCAAGGGGAGGTTCCTTGACATAATGAGAAGGGGAGCTTTAAGCTTCCTAGCTAAAGCCAACACAATCAACTCAATGTAGGCCATTTGAAAAAAGGTAAATTCCAAATTCATGTTCTGCGGACCTCCCACTGTGGCTCAGTGTGTTAAGGACACAAAGCTGTCTCTGTGAGGATGCAGGTTCACTCCCTAGCTTCCTTCAGGGGCTCGAGGATCCAGGGTTGCTGCATGCTGCAGTGTAGTGTGCACATGTGGCCTGGATCCGGTGTTGCCATGTCTGGGTACAGCTCTGAGTCGATCCCTGCCCTGGGAACGTCCGTATGCCACAGGTGTGGCCGTAAACACATAGCATAACAAAACAAAAATAATTCATGCTATGTTCCAAGGACAGAGTCCAATGACTCCTCCAGCCTATTTTACATCCCAGGGCGATTCCCACTACTTCTTGAAAGGTTACAAGACCATTTCATCTCCACACATTCACATGCCCTGCTTCTGTTCAGCATCTCTTCTCCTTGATTATTTTTTTTACTTCCTTTAGCGTGATGGCACAGATATAATATTTGTCCTTCACACAATTGTTAACCATACAGTCCCGTAGCCTTTTTGACTTCCACATGCTTTAGTACCCATCAACCCTACCTACACCCACACCTTTGTCATCATGCCCGACATGACCCATCATAACTCACCTTCCCCTTGCCGCCAGGCCCTGGTAATTTCTACTTCTGTTAATAGGAATTTGCCTACACAAGCAGAATTACATGATATTTGTCTTGCTGTGCCTGCCTTATTTCACTCACCACAATAGATTTTTGTATTATCTGGTCCACCCCTACTCTAACATATTTCGAGCTTTAATGCCACTCTGTGGCTAAAGGGTAGCTCATTCGGAGTATCTTTTGCACTTCATTTTGCCAGTCATCTCATTCGTCATCACATTCATCAAAGCCTTTTGTGTACTGCCCATCTTTGGACTCCTGGGAGAAATATGCCAGGGAGCATTCGGGTATGGATTTCTCTGTGCTACAGTGGTGAGAAATCACATTGCGCATCTGTCAAAGAGCAGAGCTTATAAGAACACCAAGTATGACTCCTAAGGCAAACTATAGATGTTTCATTAATAAAAAGGTATCCACAGTGTTCCACTAATTGTAATAAAGGTACCACCAATGACTGGACCTGGAGTGCTGGGATTTAGGAACCGTCTGTGTCATTTGACCTCTTTGTCCACACAATCCAGGTCTAAACAATGTCTAATAATTGAAAGACATCTGGAAACATGGTCTCCCTGAGGGAGACATATCAGCTAATGTCCAAAAGCCGGTTATCATCTACACCCTAGCTAGAGATCATCTTCACTCTTAACCATCAACCAGCTATTGAGATTTCAAAGTAGTTTTATTTCCACAGGTATTACACCACCACCTGACTAAGTATATTTCAATTTGGACACACACACACACACACACACACACACACACAGGATATCACATAATACTTCCTCGTTCATTCATATACAGGGGACATGAAAGAAAACTTATCCTTGCATGCACTTAATGAGAAAATCTCCATGTACCTGGCCCACCTGCTGGGTGTACCCGCTTGTGGCGCCGGGAGAATAACTTTCTGATGCAACCAGGGGTTGATCTTTGTGACTTCTGTCCATTGTTTCTTTGAATCTGGAAGCAGCATCCTATGCAATCTATCAGAACAGGGAGGACAGTTGACATCTTGCTGTCAGAAGACCATAGGGAAATTCGTACTCGTTTATTCCATTTTATCTTTTGGTCCCCTGGCTCACCAGCTGCCCAGGAGTGCTGCCTGGATCAAAGTCAGACTTAGAAGGATCATGCAGTTTAAAACAACCGAAAGACAGGAGTTTGGAACAAATGCCTTTGTTTAACTGAGACCTTCTAGAAACACAGGAAAGTAGAGTGATCGTGCCTAATGGTCTGGTTCAAACACATTTAGAAGAATCATGAACCTGGGGAAAGGGTTGTAGATCCCTAAGTGCCTCGATCGATGCCCTGTTCTAAGAGGTGGAAATGGTCTTCTGGCTGACTTTTAGTACGATGTTATGAGGACGACTTCATGAAGTACGGGTAACATTTTAGAAAAAGGAAGGACGGGTGCCCCGTCAATGCTCCGTATGTGTTCATCCTTGAGTGGTGGCAAGAGTAAGCCAGACACTCAGTGGTGGTTGAAGCCAGAGAGGGTAAATGGATGCCTCAAGTCAGGAAGGGTGGAAGCTTATGCCCCAGCATCTTCATGGGATCGATGCTGTGCAGCTGATGGACAGTATCTATTTTCATCTCCTCTGATACTCAGTCCTGTTGCAGGTGAGGAAGTGCAAACAGGACCGACATGAGGAGTAACGAAGTGACAGTCCAAGGGTCACAACAATGACGAGTGATGAATCTGAGGCAGGTGGACCAGACATATTAATTAACACAACAAAGGTGGAAGTTATAACTCTATACATAACTCAGAGTGGTAGAAATGACAAGAAATATCTAAGAAGAAAAATGCATGTGAAAAAGTGAGTGAGCCCATTTGAAGGAACAGCCACCAGGGGATCAATGTAAACTCACCTTTGGCACAACAATTGAGATTGCCCATTCCTAAAGCATGAGCCGTGAAGTGAGAGCTTCACACTGGCCACCACATACGAACCTCTCAGGCCACAGAGTGACAGTCTGACCATGAGGCAAGAAGTGCATAAGCACATTACCATGGTGATGTGTCATCATACAACTCTCAGGGGGAAGTCAACCCTGCACAGGATGGGTCCAACTGCTTCTGGCAGAAAGCGTGTTTCCGTGGACAAGCTTGGCTTCTCAGAGGAACCTTTTCATTTCCAAAATTGAATCCCAGGCTCCCACATAACTCTCTGATTAAGAACATAATTTCCTATGAGAGAGAATGACCTGCCCCCCAGGAGGAGTTGAGAGCAAACCCCTGCAGGGGGGAGAGCCAAAAAGCCAGCAGGTGGAGAACTTAAAGAAGTCCCATTACTGTTTCAATGATCATACCCCTCCATTTCTACTCTTCCTGAGTCACTAGACATTTGCAGATCAAACCATTTCAAAATGCGAGATTCGAGCTTATTATAACCAGGGTGAATATTTTCATCTTTCATGTCGACTGCTATTCTGCAGTGCCCTATTCAGTTTGTCTCCTCACAAAATCTAATATTTTTGATGCATAATAGAAGTAATTTTCCAATTTGTCACATGCTTGTATCTTGCTACAGTTACTTGTACATACAACCTGAGGAGAGTTTTTTTTTTCTTTTTCTTTTGCCAAAAAAAGAAAAAGAAAGAAAGAAAGAAAGAAAGAAAGAAAGAAAGAAAGAAAGAAAGAAAGAAAGAAAGAAGAAAAGAAAGAGAGAAAGAAAATTAGTAATTATTTTTGTAATTTCTGGCTTTGAGAAAGGAAAGGAGGAAGAATATTACGACTTTTATTCATACTAAGGATTAAAGACGCCCTGAAGAAAAGCTTTTACTACTTAGGAACATAAGTACGGGGCTTTTGAGACAAATGTTTCTATTAAACACTTGTGACTATGTCTGAACATGCATGTCAAAGGGCCAATCAGTTTTTTAGGAAGCGGATACAACTTTTCCCCTAGAAGTTATGGACAGCCAGAAATATCCCAGTCCATTCCCAAAATGAGCAGAATGTTTTGTAAAGCACGCACGGTAATGTGTGTCTCAAATAAAAATCTCAGAACATATTGGATGTGAGAGTGATGGTGCACCAATGATTCATCCATTTTAACAGTTTAGATGTGCGGTACAAAGTGCCTACTTATCCCAAAAGGAACTGGTAGGTGTTTGCTGGCAAAGAGGGGCACGTTCAGTTTGTGATTAAAAGAAACTTGCAAATGTCCAACTCTTGATTTCGGTAGTGGAGAATTCACTGAGTTTGGATATAGAGTCAGTTTGCCAGGTAGATTAGGCATTCCTTTGACCAAGCCACATAGTGGATTATTTATTTGTGTGTGTGTGTGTGGGGGGGAGGGAATCTTCCTCTAGTTGATTCCACAAATGTTTTTAAAAGTTGGTGACTAATAGTAATGATGCATCAAGATAAATGATGTAAAAATGATGGAACAGGGCCAACTTGGAGACCATCACTGCTACATGCATCGTATCGTGAACAGCCTAACCAAATCCCACTGCCTATAAGTAGCATAAGCTACTGTGCTTATGGCGTGCATCTTTGTGTTCCCTCCTAAGCGGAGGCTATGTTGGAACGCCAACATCCAGTGGGATGGTACCGGGAGGTGGGGCCTTTGGGAGGCAATTAGTTTATGAGGGTGCAGTCCCTCTAGGAAGAAGAGAGCTCTCCCCTTCTCCTCTTTATTCTTTTTTAGTTTTTGTCATGTGAGGACGCATGAGAAAAAGGACCCTGTGTAAATGAGAAACAAAGAAGACAAAACAAGGAGAGGCGGCAGACAAGGCGATGGAGAAGGGGCCTGGAGTGCACACGGGTAGCTGCAGAGGACCAAGGAACAGGAGGAAGGCTGCCCTCCCCAGGCTTGCAAGGAGACACCTCCCCCAGTGTTCACTCCAGGGAAGGGGACAGCCTTCCTCTTAGCCACTCAAGCAGGGGTCCAAGGAAGAACCCAAAGCATTAACTATCTAGGGACCAACCTGAGCCAGGAGCTGCAAGACCTCTACACCGAGAGCAATAAAACATGACTCAAGGAAGTTGAAGAGGAGTCAAAGAAGGGGAGAGATAGTCCATGCTCCTGGCTTGGAAAAGTGAATATCCTAAAAATGGCCATTCTACGCAAAGCAATCTACAGATTCAATGCCATCCCCACCTGGGATAGTTTTCACAGAAGTAGAACAAAACCATCCAAACATTTACACGGAACCAAAACAGGCCCGGAATGGCCAAGGCAATCCTGAGGAACAAAAACCAGGCAGGAGGCACACCTCTCCCAGACTTCGGTCAATATTACAAAGCTACAGTAAGCAAGACAGTGTGGTAAAGGTACCAAAACCGACACACAGACCATTGGAACAGAATACAGAACCCAGAAATAACCCCCAAACCGACGGTCAATTATTCTTCAACTGAGGGGGCAAGAATGTAAAATGGGGAAAAGACAGTCTGTTCAGCCAGTGGTGCTGGGAAGCTGGGCAGCCACATGAAAATCCATGAAACTGGAAAACACCCTCAAACCGTGCACAAAGAGAAACTCAAAACGGCTTAAAGACTGAAACCTAAGACAAGACACCATCAAACTCCTGGAGGAGAATGTCCGCAAAACATTCTCTGACATCAAAGCATTTCCGTAGGTCACACTGAGTGCAAGGAAAAAGAAACCAAAGCAAAACTAAACAAATGAGTCCTAATCAAGCCCATAAGCCTTTGCACAGCAAAGGAACTCATAAAAACTAACACAGCCTATGGAATGGGAGAAAATAGTTTCAAGTGATGCAACTGACAGCAGCCTAACATCTAAAACACACACACACACACACACACACACACACACACACACACACACACACACACAAATCAAGACACTTCCAACACAACAGCAAAAACAAACAACCCATTTGAAAAATGGGCAAGATTAATCTTTGACAAGGGAGGCAAGAACATCAAATGGGAAAAAGAAAGTCT
Organism: Sus scrofa; assembly: GCF_054392235.1. Taxonomy (NCBI): domain Eukaryota; kingdom Metazoa; phylum Chordata; class Mammalia; order Artiodactyla; family Suidae; genus Sus; species Sus scrofa. The sequence goes on from NC_139385.1 coordinate 22,009,402, forward strand.
ATTCAGCAAGCATTGCTGGGAAACCTGGACAGCTGCATGCAAAGCAATGAAACTAGAACACACCCTCACACCATGCACACAAATAAACTCCAAATGGCTGAAAGACTTAAATATACGACAGGACACCATCAAACTCCTAGAAGAAAACATAGGCAAAACACTCTCTGACATCAACATCATGAATATTTTCTCAGGTCAGTCTCCCAAAGCAATAGAAATTAGAGCAAAAATAAACCCATGGGACCTCATCAAACTGAAAAGCTTTTGCACAGCAATGGAAACCCAAAAGAAAACAAAAAGACAACTTACAGAATGGGAGAAAACAGTTTCAAATGATGCAACTGACAAGGGCTTAATCTCTAGAATATATAAACAACTTATACAACCCAACAGCAAAAAAACCAATCAATCAATGGAAAAATGGGCAAAAGACCTGAACAGACATTTCTCCAAAGAAGATATACAGATGGCCAACAAACACATGAAAAAATGCTCAACATCGCTGATTATAAGAGAAATGCAAATCAAAACTACCATGAGATACCACCTCACACCAGTCAGAATGGCCATCATTAATAAATCCACAAATAACAAGTGCTGGAGGGGCTGTGGAGAAAAGGGAACCCTCCTGCACTGTTGCTGGGAATGTAAACTGGTACAGCCACTATGGAGAACAGTTTGGAGATACCTTAGAAATCTATACATAGAACTTCCATATGCCCCGCATCCCACTCTTGGGCATCTATCCGGACAAAGCTCTACTTAAAAGAGACACTTGCACCCGCATGTTCATAGCAGCACTCCTCACACTAGCCAAGACATGGAAACAACCTAAATGTCCATCGACAGGTGAATGGGTTAGGAGGAGGTGGGATAGATACACAATGGGATACTCCTCAGCCATAAAAGGAAGGAATAGTGCCATTTGCACCAAAGTGGGTGGAACTAGAGACGCTCACACTAAGCAAAGTCCCTCAGAAAGAGAAACACCAATCCCATACGATAGCACTTATACCTGGACTCTAATACACAGCACAAATGATCCTTTCCACGGAATAGAAACTCAAGGACTTGGAGAAGGGACTTGTGCTTGCCAACAGGGACAGGGAGGGAGTGGGATGGACTGGGCCTCTGGGCTTAAGGGATGCAAACCATTGCATCTGGACTGGATAAGCAACGAGAGCCCACTGGATCGCACAGGGAACAATATCCAGTCACTCACGAAGGAACGTGATAGAGGATAATGGGAGAAAATGTATGCATGCCTGTGTGTATGTGCACGCGCACGCGCACGTGTGTGCACCTGTGCGTGACAGGATCACTTTCCTGCACCGTAGAAATTAACAGAAAAATTTAAACCTAGTATAATGGAAAAAATAAAAAATCATTTAAAAAGTTAAAACTTTACTGGAGGGATAATTTCTAGGAAAAGTATGCTAATGAAAGGATTCACAATACGTTGATCTTAAAATCAAAAATAGAAGACATGACAATGCTCTAATCCAACCATTAATAGCAGCCACTATCCATCCCATGACAGTTTCTCTGCAGGCTTCATTTTGTGCGTGGGCCCTGAACAAAAGGATGTCCACACTCACAAGAGCCTTACAGCAAGAGGGGCTTACTTCATGGAGAGAAACACAGAGGGAGCACGGAGTCCTTCTCACCCAGATGGGCAGCGAGTTTGTACAATGGTGCTGGACACCAGGCTAAGGATGTGGGTGCACTCTGAGCTCTCACTTGCAACATCGCCTGGGTGTGTGCTACCTAGGGTGGCCAAACGTAAGAATGACGGTGACACCGTCCAATACAAGACGACGCCTCTCCGATTCCCGTCTGCTTTGGCCGTGTTGAAGCAATGACAGCAGCACTGGCAGGGGCCTTTTAAAATGCACAGCATCAACAGGACCTCTGGAGACCCTGGTATTCCCGGGCATAGACACAGAGCAGGGGCCCTCCCCGCTCCGTGCTCCCCATGAATGATCAAATCCTGGCTGAGGGAGAGGTGCAAGGCGGGGGTCCAGAGCATCCCCATAGGGAACCCAGCCTGGGTCCCACTTTGGCTTTTCCACGTAGGAGGTCAAGAGCTTGGGCCAACGGTCTCTGCCCCATTGGGAACAGTGGCGGTGAGGGATGAGTGCATGCCTGTAGAGGTGGTATGCGGAGGTGATGGGATGTGTCTTAAGGAAAGTTGAGAGGTGTATTTTCTGTAAAAATAGGAGCGAGCTCATGAGGAAACAGATGCTTACACCACATGTGCGCACACAGGGACCTCACTCCCTGTCCCTCCTAATGTGTCACAACCCAAGGAATCAACACAAGAGACATGTGTCCAGGGCATGTACCACCAGGGCATCACTATGACCGGGAAAGAGCTGCCTGCTCAACATCCCAGACGACCCCCTTTCCAAAAGCATCCCAGGATCTGGCCACTCTCCAACCAATGCCAGCAAGGAAGACCCACCTTCTTCTTCAACTTCAACCTGATTGTTCGTCACTGGAGTCGTGATCTCCGAAGTCACACCATTATCATTAGTCGTTTCACTGGTCATCATCTAGTGCAAGAAAACAGTGTGAGAATCTCAGCTTCCTGGTCTCTATGGACACAAGAATTGTCATGGTCTTTCTGTCCATCAAAACCCAAAAGGGAAACACGCCTTGAGTCCATGGTCCCAAAGAGAACACAGAGGTCATCCTGGACAGAGGCTTCAAATCTCCGTGGAGGAATTCTTATGTGTACTTTGACCCCAAATCACCAAAATCTCTTGCAAGGAGGGCAATTCTCTGCTGATAACATTGCTCTCAGCCATACTTGCAGTTTCTAAAGGCTATTGTCATTTTTTCAATCAGTCACACATTGGGAGAGACATTCAGTCAACATGCATCCAACCCAGGAAAAATGTAGGTCTCCACTGATTTGAGCAGTGTAGACTTTCATAGTTGAAATTGGTAGACAAAAGGAGGAAATTGGAGTTCCCGTCTTGGCACAGTGGAACCAAAACTGACTAGAAAGCATGAGGTTGCAGGTTTGATCCCTGGACTCGCTCAGTGGGTTAAGGGTCTGGTGTTGCCATGCGCTGTGGTGTAGGTCACCGACTCGGCTCACATCGAGATTTGCTGTGGCTGTGGGGTACGCTGGCAGCCGTAGTTCTGATTAGACCCCTAGCCTGAGACACTCCATATGCTGAGGGTGTGGCCCTAAAAGAGAGAGAGAGAGAGAGAGAGAGAGAGAGAGAGAGAGAGAGAGAGAGAGAGAGAGAGAGAGAGAGAGAGAAGCAACAAGAAAAAAGAAAAATTGAGGAAATGAAGTTATGCTTTGATCTCAGATAATAAAAGGCACTTACCATGGAGCCAGTTAGAGCCTCTACTTCTCCTGTGATGCTGGGCAGCTTTGCCTGGAATTCCTCCATTTTTTCTAGGAGGACACAGATGAAGGGTCATGATATTGGTGATGCTGCTCAGGAATTATTCAGGCAGCATTGTTGGGGAGTGGTGTGTGAACACAGGGAGGGAGGGGAAGGATGGGAGATTATTAAGTATGGGCCCCCGTGCTGTTGGCCGACCACTCCAGTGGGACGAGGCTGGCCAAGGGGAGGTTCCTTGACATAATGAGAAGGGGAGCTTTAAGCTTCCTAGCTAAAGCCAACACAATCAACTCAATGTAGGCCATTTGAAAAAAGGTAAATTCCAAATTCATGTTCTGCGGACCTCCCACTGTGGCTCAGTGTGTTAAGGACACAAAGCTGTCTCTGTGAGGATGCAGGTTCACTCCCTAGCTTCCTTCAGGGGCTCGAGGATCCAGGGTTGCTGCATGCTGCAGTGTAGTGTGCACATGTGGCCTGGATCCGGTGTTGCCATGTCTGGGTACAGCTCTGAGTCAATCCCTGCCCTGGGAACGTCCGTATGCCACAGGTGTGGCCGTAAACACATAGCATAACAAAACAAAAATAATTCATGCTATGTTCCAAGGACAGAGTCCAATGACTCCTCCAGCCTATTTTACATCCCAGGGCGATTCCCACTACTTCTTGAAAGGTTACAAGACCATTTCATCTCCACACATTCACATGCCCTGCTTCTGTTCAGCATCTCTTCTCCTTGATTATTTTTTTTACTTCCTTTAGCGTGATGGCACAGATATAATATTTGTCCTTCACACAATTGTTAACCATACAGTCCCGTAGCCTTTTTGACTTCCACATGCTTTAGTACCCATCAACCCTACCTACACCCACACCTTTGTCATCATGCCCGACATGACCCATCATAACTCACCTTCCCCTTGCCGCCAGGCCCTGGTAATTTCTACTTCTGTTAATAGGAATTTGCCTACACAAGCAGAATTACATGATATTTGTCTTGCTGTGCCTGCCTTATTTCACTCACCACAATAGATTTTTGTATTATCTGGTCCACCCCTACTCTAACATATTTCGAGCTTTAATGCCACTCTGTGGCTAAAGGGTAGCTCATTCGGAGTATCTTTTGCACTTCATTTTGCCAGTCATCTCATTCGTCATCACATTCATCAAAGCCTTTTGTGTACTGCCCATCTTTGGACTCCTGGGAGAAATATGCCAGGGAGCATTCGGGTATGGATTTCTCTGTGCTACAGTGGTGAGAAATCACATTGCGCATCTGTCAAAGAGCAGAGCTTATAAGAACACCAAGTATGACTCCTAAGGCAAACTATAGATGTTTCATTAATAAAAAGGTATCCACAGTGTTCCACTAATTGTAATAAAGGTACCACCAATGACTGGACCTGGAGTGCTGGGATTTAGGAACCGTCTGTGTCATTTGACCTCTTTGTCCACACAATCCAGGTCTAAACAATGTCTAATAATTGAAAGACATCTGGAAACATGGTCTCCCTGAGGGAGACATATCAGCTAATGTCCAAAAGCCGGTTATCATCTACACCCTAGCTAGAGATCATCTTCACTCTTAACCATCAACCAGCTATTGAGATTTCAAAGTAGTTTTATTTCCACAGGTATTACACCACCACCTGACTAAGTATATTTCAATTTGGACACACACACACACACACACACACACACACAGGATATCACATAATACTTCCTCGTTCATTCATATACAGGGGACATGAAAGAAAACTTATCCTTGCATGCACTTAATGAGAAAATCTCCATGTACCTGGCCCACCTGCTGGGTGTACCCGCTTGTGGCGCCGGGAGAATAACTTTCTGATGCAACCAGGGGTTGATCTTTGTGACTTCTGTCCATTGTTTCTTTGAATCTGGAAGCAGCATCCTATGCAATCTATCAGAACAGGGAGGACAGTTGACATCTTGCTGTCAGAAGACCATAGGGAAATTCGTACTCGTTTATTCCATTTTATCTTTTGGTCCCCTGGCTCACCAGCTGCCCAGGAGTGCTGCCTGGATCAAAGTCAGACTTAGAAGGATCATGCAGTTTAAAACAACCGAAAGACAGGAGTTTGGAACAAATGCCTTTGTTTAACTGAGACCTTCTAGAAACACAGGAAAGTAGAGTGATCGTGCCTAATGGTCTGGTTCAAACACATTTAGAAGAATCATGAACCTGGGGAAAGGGTTGTAGATCCCTAAGTGCCTCGATCGATGCCCTGTTCTAAGAGGTGGAAATGGTCTTCTGGCTGACTTTTAGTACGATGTTATGAGGACGACTTCATGAAGTACGGGTAACATTTTAGAAAAAGGAAGGACGGGTGCCCCGTCAATGCTCCGTATGTGTTCATCCTTGAGTGGTGGCAAGAGTAAGCCAGACACTCAGTGGTGGTTGAAGCCAGAGAGGGTAAATGGATGCCTCAAGTCAGGAAGGGTGGAAGCTTATGCCCCAGCATCTTCATGGGATCGATGCTGTGCAGCTGATGGACAGTATCTATTTTCATCTCCTCTGATACTCAGTCCTGTTGCAGGTGAGGAAGTGCAAACAGGACCGACATGAGGAGTAACGAAGTGACAGTCCAAGGGTCACAACAATGACGAGTGATGAATCTGAGGCAGGTGGACCAGACATATTAATTAACACAACAAAGGTGGAAGTTATAACTCTATACATAACTCAGAGTGGTAGAAATGACAAGAAATATCTAAGAAGAAAAATGCATGTGAAAAAGTGAGTGAGCCCATTTGAAGGAACAGCCACCAGGGGATCAATGTAAACTCACCTTTGGCACAACAATTGAGATTGCCCATTCCTAAAGCATGAGCCATGAAGTGAGAGCTTCACACTGGCCACCACATACGAACCTCTCAGGCCACAGAGTGACAGTCTGACCATGAGGCAAGAAGTGCATAAGCACATTACCATGGTGATGTGTCATCATACAACTCTCAGGGGGAAGTCAACCCTGCACAGGATGGGTCCAACTGCTTCTGGCAGAAAGCGTGTTTCCGTGGACAAGCTTGGCTTCTCAGAGGAACCTTTTCATTTCCAAAATTGAATCCCAGGCTCCCACATAACTCTCTGATTAAGAACATAATTTCCTATGAGAGAGAATGACCTGCCCCCCAGGAGGAGTTGAGAGCAAACCCCTGCAGGGGGGAGAGCCAAAAAGCCAGCAGGTGGAGAACTTAAAGAAGTCCCATTACTGTTTCAATGATCATACCCCTCCATTTCTACTCTTCCTGAGTCACTAGACATTTGCAGATCAAACCATTTCAAAATGCGAGATTCGAGCTTATTATAACCAGGGTGAATATTTTCATCTTTCATGTCGACTGCTATTCTGCAGTGCCCTATTCAGTTTGTCTCCTCACAAAATCTAATATTTTTGATGCATAATAGAAGTAATTTTCCAATTTGTCACATGCTTGTATCTTGCTACAGTTACTTGTACATACAACCTGAGGAGAGTTTTTCATTTGCCGAGTTTCTCACTTGCAACATCGCCTGGGTGTGTGCTTCCTAGGGTGGCCAAACGTAAGAATGACGGTGACACCGTCCAATACAAGACGACGCCTCTCCAATTCCTGTCTGCTTTGGTTGTGTTGAAGCAATGACAGCAGCACTGGCAGGGACCTTTTAAAATGCACAGCATCAACAGGACCTCTGGAGACCCTGGTATTCCCGGGCATAGACACAGAGCAGGGGCCCTCCCCGCTCCATGCTCCCCATGAATGATCAAATCCTGGCTGAGGGAGAGGTGCAAGGCGGGGGTCCAGAGCATCCCCATAGGGAACCCAGCCTGGGTCCCACTTTGGCTTTTCCACGTAGGAGGTCAAGAGCTTGGGCCAACGGTCTCTGCCCCATTGGGAACAGTGGCGGTGAGGGATGAGTGCATGCCTGTAGAGGTGGTATGCGGAGGTGATGGGATGTGTCTTAAGGAAAGTTGAGAGGTGTATTTTCTGTAAAAATAGGAGCGAGCTCATGAGGAAACAGATGCTTACACCACATGTGCGCACACAGGGACCTCACTCCCTGTCCCTCCTAATGTGTCACAACCCAAGGAATCAACACAAGAGACATGTGTCCAGGGCATGTACCACCAGGGCATCACTATGACCGGGAAAGAGCTGCCTGCTCAACATCCCAGATGACCCCCTTTCCAAAAGCATCCCAGGATCTGGCCACTCTCCAACCAATGCCAGCAAGGAAGACCCACCTTCTTCTTCTTCTTCACCCCGATTGTTCGTCACTGGAGTCGTGATCTCTGACGTCACTGCATTATTATTAGTCATACCATTGGTCATCATCTAGTGCAAGAAAACAGTGTGAGAATCTCAGCTTCCTGGTCTCTGTGGACACAAGAATTGTCATGGTCTTTCTGTCCATCAAAACCCAAAAGGGAAACACGCCTTGAGTCCATGGTCCCAAAGAGAACACAGAGGTCATCCTGGACAGAGGCTTCAAATCTCTGTGGAGGAATTCTTATGTGTACTTTGACCCCAAATCACCAAAATCTCTTGCAAGGAGGGCAATTCTCTGCAGATAATATTGCCCTCAGCCAGCTTCTTAAGGCTGCTTTCCTTTTGCTTAATGACATCTAGAAACATTCATGCCTTGAGATAGATAGTCATTCACTATGCATCTAACCAAGGATAATCCTAAGTATGCCCTCTGTTGAACTTTTCGATGTTCATATTTGAATTCTTTCAAAAAGCAGGAAATGAAAATATACTTTTCTCAAATAAGTAAAAAGTAATTACCTGATCGGAGTAGAGAGCTGCTTTTTGAGCATTGATGCTGGGCCGTTTCTCCATAGGGTCCTCGGTGTCATCTATGAGGTAGGTCAGATAAAGGCTCAGGATTTTGACACACTCACAATACTAACAGCCATTTGACATATAGACATCCCAGGTCCCTTGCAAACAAACCTCCATCAACTTATGGTAATATGGTTTATTACTGGGACTGCAGTACCTGGTCTCATGACTATACCTGTAAGTCACTTTCCAGCAATAAATTTTCTACGCTACTTCCAAGGACAAAACTGGAAACCATCTGGCGCTCCATACTAAATCAGCAAGAAAGTGCCACCTTCCTCATGTTCTAAGGTGCCCCTCCCCCCAGATGAGTGCTTCTAGCATACATACGTGTTTTGTTCACCATGAAGGCCACCTGCAATGACAAGAGGAGAAAGTGCCATGAGGATCAGACCACAAGGTCATGTATTTGCACAGGCCTTTCCTTCACTTGGTGACAGCAGAAACCCCAATGCACAACGGCAGTGGAGTCCAGAGAACCCAGCAAAGGCAGAGCAAACCCTCCTCAGGGAGAAAGGCAAGAACTTGTCCTAGAGGAAGGGATGTCCAAGGCCATGTCAGTTGGAAATGACAGAACTCTTTCCCTCGAGGAAAAAATGCTTCTGGAGAAAGAGCTCTGTCCTCTGCAGGTTGGCACAGGTGTTGTTATTGCACTGTCCTGCGGAACCAGGCATCGGGAGCTGGCAACAAACACGCTTGACAGGGAGTCCCACCCCTCAGAATCGTCCATATTGTCTGGAACGTGCATGCTCAGGTTTTCATAACTGAATGTCCATGAAGGGGAAATAAAGCAACACTGCAAGCTCAGACTAAAAACCCAACTTACCCGCGGAGCGAATGGAGGCCGTCCCACCATTGTCACCGAAGGCACATCATCCAGCGCTATCTCGGAGATATCTGCAGGCACACAGAGGAACTGTCAGGACACTGGGCGTGATGCTCAGGAATCCCGCTGGGAGTTTTTCTTGATGAGGGGGATGTGGGGAGTCAGTGAATGGATGTGCATGGCTGGTAAGTGTGGGCTGAGCTGCTGCTGGGCCAGCCCCTTTGGTGCAGGAAGGAACGCAAAGGAGAAGGGCAGGCAAGACAGGAAACCAGAGCTGTGGCTTTCTAGCAAAGGGGACCCTCATCGATGGGCAAAGACATGCAAAGGCAAGCTCTCTTGGGAGCGTAGGGACCCAGACATCTGCTAAATGGCCAGGGTCTGCTGGACTTCTTCCCAGATCATCTGCGCCACAAGAGTCACTGTTGTTTTTACTGCACTCATTGCATCTTCTGTAAGACATTGTTGTTGATTAAAACTTTAAACTGTCCTGGAGGGCTCATTTCAATTCCAGGAAAGTATGCTGGTAATTGTATTTACCAACCACTTGTCATAAAGAAAATCAAATATAGATGACGTGACTCCATGGAAACCCTACCATCAATAACAGCCACTTTCAGTCACATCCTGCTTGCTCTCCCAGTCTCCCTTTTCTACATGAGGTGTGCATGTCCCCTGAGTGAAAGGCTACCCGCACTCATAGGAGCCTTATGACGAGTGGGACAGTTTGTCACAGAGAGACACAAAGACTGAGCACTGACTCCTTCTCGCCCAGCACTGCAGAAGTTTTTGTACCATGGTGCCGGACACCAGGCTGACGATGGAGTTTCACCCTGAGCTCTTATGTGCAATAGCCCCTGGGTGTGTGCCACCTCGGGTGGGCAGTTGGAAGCCTTAACGTGACACCATCCAACACGAGAAAACATTCCCCTGATTCTGATCTGTTTTGGCCAAGTGGAAGCAAAGACACCAGCGCCGACCGCCCACCTTCTCGAGATGGGCAGGTGTTACAGGACCTCTGGAGTCCCTGCTATGCCCACGCATGGATGGGGGACAGGGACCCTCACCCCTCAGGGCTCCGTGACTGAGGATTCCCTGCTGAGGGAGAGGCACAGGTCAGGGTTCCAGAGCAACCCCATGGGGAACCCGGCCGGGGTCCCCCTTTGGCTTTTCCATGTAGGAGGTCAAGGGCTTGGGCCACCTGGCTCGGCACCCTCCCCACCTGAGCAATGGGAACATTAAGCCAACTGGGGAGCAGCAGTGGTCAAGGGAGAATGCATGAATGCAGAGAAGCTCTTCAGAGGGGGTGGGATTTGTCCTCCACGAAGCTGACGTGTCTCTTTGTGGTGGAAACAGGCAAGAGGTTCTGGGGAACCACAAGCTCACACCACACATGCTCACATGTGGACCTCACTTCCCAGGCCTCGTATCTTACCACAAAGCACCATCTACAGGATAGACTTGTGTCCAGGGCGAGTATGACTTGCCCATCACTATGACTGGGAAAGAGCTGCCTGCTCAACATCCCAGACGACCCCCTTTCCAAAAGCATCCCAGGATCTGGCCACTCTCCAACCAATGCCAGCAAGGAAGACCCACCTTCTTCTTCTTCTTCACCCCGATTGTTCGTCACTGGAGTCGTGATCTCTGACGTCACTGCATTATTATTAGTCATACCATTGGTCATCATCTAGTGCAAGAAAACAGTGTGAGAATCTCAGCTTCCTGGTCTCTGTGGACACAAGAATTGTCATGGTCTTTCTGTCCATCAAAACCCAAAAGGGAAACACGCCTTGAGTCCATGGTCCCAAAGAGAACACAGAGGTCATCCTGGACAGAGGCTTCAAATCTCTGTGGAGGAATTCTTATGTGTACTTTGACCCCAAATCACCAAAATCTCTTGCAAGGAGGGCAATTCTCTGCTGATAATATTGCCCTCAGCCAGCTTCTTAAGGCTGCTTTCCTTTTGCTTAATGACATCTAGAAACATTCATGCCTTGAGATAGATAGTCATTCACTATGCATCTAACCAAGGATAATCCTAAGTATGCCCTCTGTTGAACTTTTCGATGTTCATATTTGAATTCTTTCAAAAAGCAGGAAATGAAAATATACTTTTCTCAAATAAGTAAAAAGTAATTACCTGATCGGAGTAGAGAGCTGCTTTTTGAGCATTGATGCTGGGCCGTTTCTCCATAGGGTCCTCGGTGTCATCTATGAGGTAGGTCAGATAAAGGCTCAGGATTTTGACACACTCACAATACTAACAGCCATTTGACATATAGACATCCCAGGTCCCTTGCAAACAAACCTCCATCAACTTATGGTAATATGGTTTATTACTGGGACTGCAGTACCTGGTCTCATGACTATACCTGTAAGTCACTTTCCAGCAATAAATTTTCTACGCTACTTCCAAGGACAAAACTGGAAACCATCTGGCGCTCCATACTAAATCAGCAAGAAAGTGCCACCTTCCTCATGTTCTAAGGTGCCCCTCCCCCCAGATGAGTGCTTCTAGCATACATACGTGTTTTGTTCACCATGAAGGCCACCTGCAATGACAAGAGGAGAAAGTGCCATGAGGATCAGACCACAAGGTCATGTATTTGCACAGGCCTTTCCTTCACTTGGTGACAGCAGAAACCCCAATGCACAACGGCAGTGGAGTCCAGAGAACCCAGCAAAGGCAGAGCAAACCCTCCTCAGGGAGAAAGGCAAGAACTTGTCCTAGAGGAAGGGATGTCCAAGGCCATGTCAGTTGGAAATGACAGAACTCTTTCCCTCGAGGAAAAAATGCTTCTGGAGAAAGAGCTCTGTCCTCTGCAGGTTGGCACAGGTGTTGTTATTGCACTGTCCTGCGGAACCAGGCATCGGGAGCTGGCAACAAACACGCTTGACAGGGAGTCCCACCCCTCAGAATCGTCCATATTGTCTGGAACGTGCATGCTCAGGTTTTCATAACTGAATGTCCATGAAGGGGAAATAAAGCAACACTGCAAGCTCAGACTAAAAACCCAACTTACCCGCGGAGCGAATGGAGGCCGTCCCACCATTGTCACCGAAGGCACATCATCCAGCGCTATCTCGGAGATATCTGCAGGCACACAGAGGAACTGTCAGGACACTGGGCGTGATGCTCAGGAATCCCGCTGGGAGTTTTTCTTGATGAGGGGGATGTGGGGAGTCAGTGAATGGATGTGCATGGCTGGTAAGTGTGGGCTGAGCTGCTGCTGGGCCAGCCCCTTTGGTGCAGGAAGGAACGCAAAGGAGAAGGGCAGGCAAGACAGGAAACCAGAGCTGTGGCTTTCTAGCAAAGGGGACCCTCATCGATGGGCAAAGACATGCAAAGGCAAGCTCTCTTGGGAGCGTAGGGACCCAGACATCTGCTAAATGGCCAGGGTCTGCTGGACTTCTTCCCAGATCATCTGCGCCACAAGAGTCACTGTTGTTTTTACTGCACTCATTGCATCTTCTGTAAGACATTGTTGTTGATTAAAACTTTAAACTGTCCTGGAGGGCTCATTTCAATTCCAGGAAAGTATGCTGGTAATTGTATTTACCAACCACTTGTCATAAAGAAAATCAAATATAGATGACGTGACTCCATGGAAACCCTACCATCAATAACAGCCACTTTCAGTCACATCCTGCTTGCTCTCCCAGTCTCCCTTTTCTACATGAGGTGTGCATGTCCCCTGAGTGAAAGGCTACCCGCACTCATAGGAGCCTTATGACGAGTGGGACAGTTTGTCACAGAGAGACACAAAGACTGAGCACTGACTCCTTCTCGCCCAGCACTGCAGAAGTTTTTGTACCATGGTGCCGGACACCAGGCTGACGATGGAGTTTCACCCTGAGCTCTTATGTGCAATAGCCCCTGGGTGTGTGCCACCTCGGGTGGGCAGTTGGAAGCCTTAACGTGACACCATCCAACACGAGAAAACATTCCCCTGATTCTGATCTGTTTTGGCCAAGTGGAAGCAAAGACACCAGCGCCGACCGCCCACCTTCTCGAGATGGGCAGGTGTTACAGGACCTCTGGAGTCCCTGCTATGCCCACGCATGGATGGGGGACAGGGACCCTCACCCCTCAGGGCTCCGTGACTGAGGATTCCCTGCTGAGGGAGAGGCACAGGTCAGGGTTCCAGAGCAACCCCATGGGGAACCCGGCCGGGGTCCCCCTTTGGCTTTTCCATGTAGGAGGTCAAGGGCTTGGGCCACCTGGCTCGGCACCCTCCCCACCTGAGCAATGGGAACATTAAGCCAACTGGGGAGCAGCAGTGGTCAAGGGAGAATGCATGAATGCAGAGAAGCTCTTCAGAGGGGGTGGGATTTGTCCTCCACGAAGCTGACGTGTCTCTTTGTGGTGGAAACAGGCAAGAGGTTCTGGGGAACCACAAGCTCACACCACACATGCTCACATGTGGACCTCACTTCCCAGGCCTCGTATCTTACCACAAAGCACCATCTACAGGATAGACTTGTGTCCAGGGCGAGTATGACTTGCCCATCACTATGACTGGGAAAGAGCTGCCTGCTCAACATCCCAGACGACCCCCTTTCCAAAAGCATCCCAGGATCTGGCCACTCCCCAACCAATGCCAGCAAGGAAGACCCACCATCTTCTTCTTCACCCCAAATGTTCGTCACTGGAATGTTGACCTCTGAATCCTCCCCATCTTTGTTGGTGTCCTCCTCATTCCGCATCTAGAGAAAAGTAAACAGTGACAGCATCTAAGCCTCCTGTGCTCTACAGACTCAAGATTTTTCATTGTCTGTGTGTCGAAGACCCAAATGTAAAATTCCTTTAGTCCCAGGTCCCAAAGAAAAAACACAGGCATCATTGGAGAAAGGCTTCGATTTATCATGGAAAAACTCTTATGTGCTCTTTGATACAAAGTTACCAAATTCTCTTTCAAGGAGAGCAATTCTCTGCTACTAACCATGCTCCCAACCACACCTGCTCATTCTATCCGCTCTTGTCACTTTTTAAATGTTCTTTTGAATCAGTCATCCATTGGGGGAGACATTCAGTTAACATTCATATAACCCAGCAAAATTTTACTTATCCACTGATTTGACCTTTGTACACTTTCAGAGTTGAATTTGATTAAAAATGTTGGAAGTGAAGCTATGTTGTTTCTCAGGTAAATAAATCACACTAACGTTTGAGGAGCTGTTGGATTCTTCTTTTGGTTCAATTTTGGTCAGCTTGTCCATGGCTTCCTCAGGGTCATCTATGTGGACAAAGATTAAGGGTCAGGATTTTGACATACTAAGAATCCTACTAGCCATTTCACATACAGACACACCTAGTGCCTTTCTGACAAACCTCCATCAACTCAAGGTAATATGGATTTTTCTTGGGACTAGAGTACCTGGCCTCACGCCTTTACCTGTAAGTCACTTTCCATCAGCAAACCTGTCATTCTACTCCCAAGGACAAAAATGGAATCCATCTGGCCCTCCACACTAAAACCAGCAAGAATGCGCCACCTTTTCCATCTTCTAAGGATTCCCTCCCCAAATAACTGACTCTAGAAGACATACATTTTTCTTTCAAGAGCAGATAGAAAAAGGAAAGCAGATTGCATTAGAAAGGAACTAGAGAATATCAGGAGGAGCTCAAGAACAATTAGAAAATTCACTTGCAGAGATGCAAACTGAGTTAAAAGCATTAAAGACCAGCAGGAATAATGCAGGGGAATGAATTAGGGACTTGGAAGATAGAATAATGGAAATGACCCAATCAGGACAGCATATGGAAAACCAAATGAAACAACAGGAAAACAATATAAGAGATCTATGGGGTAAAACACAGGGTGCCAATCTACGCATAAGAGGAATTCCAGAAGAAGAGAAAGAAAAGGGGATTGAAACTATATTTGAAGAAATCATGTCTGAAAACTTTCCAAATCTAAAGGCAACAGATATCAAGAAACAGGATGCACCAAGGGCCCCAAACAAGGTGAACCCAAACAGGCCCACACCAAGACACATTACAATAAAGATAGCAAAATTAAAAGAAAAAGAGAGAATTCTAAAGGCAGCAAGAGAAACACAAAACTCGAATTATAAGGGAAAGCCCATAAGGCGATCAGATGATTTCAATTCAGAAACTCTACAGGCCAGAAGAGAGTGGCAAGATATAGTCAAAGTTCTACAAGGGAAAAATCTTCAGGCTTGATACTGTGCCCAGCAAAAATATCCTTTAAATGAGAAGGAGAAATAAGGAAATTCTCCAACAAGCAAAAGGTAGAAGAATACAGCAGTATTCTAAAAGACACACTGAAAGGGCTTCTCCAAATAAACACGAAGAAAAACAAGATGCTGGAAATCACAATTGGAATGTAATCACTTCAATAAGCCAGTACACAGATGTAAAAAGAAGAAAAAAACTATTGAAAAAGAGACGATCCACACAAGGACAAGCAAAAGGACAAACATGAAGATGTTAAAAAGGAATTCAAAATTACAAAATGCAAGCAAGGAAAGTAAGAATATATAGGCTCTTTTTTATTATAATGTGTGGGAGCCTAT
Organism: Sus scrofa; assembly: GCF_054392235.1. Taxonomy (NCBI): domain Eukaryota; kingdom Metazoa; phylum Chordata; class Mammalia; order Artiodactyla; family Suidae; genus Sus; species Sus scrofa. The sequence goes on from NC_139385.1 coordinate 22,024,981, forward strand.
CTGACTATCAGGCTCATGCTAGCAGATAGAGGAATGGGCTAACAGGCCTGAAAAATAGGGCAACTGCAATGCAAAACCAAACATTACATTCACAAAAACTAAAAAGAAAGGGACACAAGCATAAATAGAAATCATACAACCAAAAAAAGGAAAAAAGGACAAACACACACTCAACTGGAAAACAAGGTTTAAAGTGGCAATAAATGCATATGTATCAATAATTGCCTTAAATGTCCATGGACCGAATGCCCCAATCAAAAGGCAGAGAGTGCTTGATTGAATACAAAAGCAAGAGCCTACAACGTGCTAGCTACAAGAGACTCACCTTAGGACAAAGGACACATGGAAAGTGAGGGGATGGGAAAAGCTGTTTCATGCCAATGAACAAGACAGGAAAGCAGGAGTTGCAATACTCCTATCAGACAAAGCAGATGTTAAAAATGTGCCCATGTAGAAAGACAAAGGAGGACAGTGTTTAATGTTAAAATAGTGTCATTCAAGAAGAGGATATTATCATCATCAATATATATGCCCCTCATAGAGGAGCACCCATGCACACCCAAATACTAAGAGCCATAAAAGAAGAAATCAATGGGGATACACTAATAGTAGGAGACATTAACACACCACTCACATCAATGGACAGATCCTCTAGACAGAAAATCAATAAGGCAACAGAGATCCTAAATAACACAATAAAAAAGTTAGACTTCACTGACATTTTCAGTATATTACATCCAAAAAAAAAAAAAAGGCAGAATTAGATACATTCTTTTCAAGGGTACACGGAACATTCTCAAGGACTGACACATTCAGGGGCACAAAACTAACCTCAACATATTTAAGAGGATAGAAATCATTTCAAGTATCTTCTCTGACCACAATGCCATGAAACTAGCAATCAACCACAGAGAAAGAAATCAGAAAAAAACTGACTCCGTGGAGACTCAACAACATGCTACTAAAAACTCTACATGTCAATGAGGAAATCCAAAAGGTAATTAGAAAAATACCTCAGGACAACTGATACTGAAGACACAACCACTCCAATCTATGGAATGCTGCAAAAGCAGTGCTTAGAGGGAAAGGCATAGTGATAGAGGCCTTCCTCAAAAAAGAAGAAAAACCTCACATCAACAACTTTACCCACCACCTAAATGAACTAGAAAAAGAAGAACAAAACCTAAAGCCAAAAGAAGGAAGGAAATCATAAAGCCCTGAGAGGAAATCCATAAAGGAGAGATTGAAAAAAATTTCTATAGAAAACTATCACTAAAAGCAAGAACTGGTTCTTTGACAAGGTAACAAAATCGAAAAACCTCTGGCCAGACTCACCAAGGTGAGGAGAACAAAAACCCAAATAAACAAAATAAGAAAAGAAAAAGGAGAAATCTTAATGGATATTGCAGAAATACAAAAAATAAAAAGAGTGAGAGGAGACTCTGAATATTTAGATGGCAAGAAATTTGAAAACCTGGAAGAAATGGACACCCTTCTAGAGACTTACATCCCACCAAAAACTGAATCAAGAAGAAACAGAGCAACTGACCAGACCAATCACTTCAAATGAAACTGAATATGTCATAAAAACACTCCCTACAAACAAAAGTCCAGGACCAGATGGCTTCACAGCTGAATTCTACCAAACATACAAAGAAGAATTTATACCTATCCTTTGTTAAATTTTCCAAAATGGTGAAAAAGAAACAACACTCCCAAAGACATTCTGTGAAGCCACCCTCACCCTAATACCTAAACCAAAGATATTATCAAAACAGAAAATGATAGGCCAGTATCTGTGATGAACATAGATGCAAGCATCCTCAACAAAATTTTAGCCAACCGAATCCAACAACCTATAAAACAGATCATACACCACGACCAAGTGGGATTCATCCCAGGTGCACAAGGATGGTTCACCAGACACAAATCAATCAATAGCATACACCACATTAACAAAAGAAAAGTCAAAGACCACATGATCATCTCAATAGATGTAGAAAAAGCCTTTGAAAAAGTGCAACATCCATTCAGGGTAAAACCTCTTACCCAAGTGGGTACAGAGGGAACTTACCTTAACATAATCAAAGCCATTTTTGACATGCCCACAGCAAATATCATACTCCATGGAGAAAAGCTGAAAGCCAGCCTACTAAAATCTGGACCAAGACAAGGATGCCCACTCTCTTGACTTTTATTCAATATACTTATTGGAAGTCCTAGACACAGCAATCAGACAAACAAAAGGAATAAACGGTGTCCAGATTGGAAGAGAAGAGGTAAAATTTTCACGCTATGCAGATGACATGATACTAAATATCAAAAACCCTAAGGATTCCACACAAAATTTCCTTGACCTGATCAACAAATTCTGCAATGTAGCAGGGCACAAAACTAACACTCAGCAATCAGTTGCCTTTCTGTACACTAAAAATGAAGTCTCAGAAAAGGACTACAAAAATACAATACCTTTTCAAATCACCTCCGTGAAAATTAAATACCTGGGAGTAAACCTGAGCAAGGAGGCAAAAGACTCATATGGTGAGAACGATAAAACATTAATCAAGGAAAATAGAGAGGATTCAAAGAAATGGAAAGATATTCCATGCTCCAGGGTTGGATAAATGGATATGGTAAAAATGGCCATCCTACCCAAAGAAATCTACAGAGTCAATGCAATCACTATCAAATTACCCATGACATTTTTCACCACACTAAAACCAACGATCCAAACATTTATATGGACCCATAAAAGAGCCAGAATTGCCAGAGCAATCCTGAGGAACAGAAACCAAGCAGGAGACTTTGGGCAATATTCCAAAGCTATGGTAATCAAGACAGTGTGGTCCTGGTACCAAAACAGACACACAGCCCCATGGACCAGAATACACAACCTAGAAATAAACCCAGACACCTACGGTCAATTAATCTTCAACAAAGGAGGCGAGAATGTAAAAGTTCAGGTAAAAGATGGTCTTTTCAGCAAGTGGTGCTGGGAAAATGGGACAGCTGCGTGAATATCAATGAAACCCTGACACCATGCAGAAAAATAAACTCCAAAGGGCTTAAAGACTTAAATGTAAGACAAGATACCATCAAAATCCTAGAAGAGAACACAGGAAAATCAGTCTCTGACATCAACCTTACAAATGTTTTCTTACATCAGACTGTAAGGGAAAAGAATTAAAAGCAAAAATAAACCAGTGGGTCCCAATGGGTCTTAATCAAACTGACAAGCTTTGGCACAGCAATGGAAACCATTAAAAAAAAAAAAAAGACAACCTATGGAATGGGAGAAAATCGTTTTGAATGACGCAGCTGGCAAGGGCTTAACCTCTAAATTATACAAAAACACATGGACAACTCGACAGCCAAAAAACCAACAACCCATTTGAAAAATGGGTAAAAGAACTAGGAATAGACATTTACCCAAGGAAGATATCCAGATGGCCAACAGGCACATGGAAAAATGCTCAACATCACTAATTATTAGAGAAAGACAAATCAAAGGTACTATGAAGTAGCACCTCACACCGGTCAGAATGGCCATCATTTACAAGTCAACCAATAACAAATGCTGGAGAGGGTGTGGAGAAGAGAGGGCCCTCCTCCACTGTTGGTGGGAACGTAAATTGGTACAACCGCCATGGAAAACACTCTGCAGGTACCTCAGAAAACTATATACAGAACTAGCATGTGATCCAGCAATCCCATTCTTGGGCATATATCCAGACAAGACTTTCCTTGAAATAGGCACATGCACCTGTTATGTTCACCACAGCCCTATTCACACTAGCCAAGACATGGAAACAACCTGAACATCCACCAACTAATGGATGGATTCAGAAGAGGTGGCATATATACACAACAGAATATTACTCAACCATAGAAAAACAAAATAATGCCATTTTCAGCAACATGGATGGAACTAGAGACCCTCCTACTAATTGAACTAAGTCAGAAAGAGAGACAAATACCAGATGATATCACTTATAGCTGGAATCTAATATACGGCACAAATGAACCTTTCCACAGAAAAGAATCCCACGGACTTGGAGAAAAGACATGTGGTAGCGGAGGGGAAGGGGGAGGGAGTAGGATGGCCTGGGAATCTGGGGTTAAGCAATGCAAACTATTCCACTTGGAGTGGATAAGCAGTGAGATCCTGCTGTATAGCAGAGGGAACACCATATAGTCACTAACGGTGGAACATGGTGGAGGATATTGTGAGAAAAAGGATGTGTTTATGTGTGTGCCTGGGTCACTTTGCCCTACAGTAGAAATTGATAGAACACTGCAAATCAACTCTAATGGAAAAAAGAAAAATCATTTAAAAAAGTTTAAACTTCTTTTTTTAAATCAGTGGAGGGCTGATTTCCACTTTAGGGAAAAGTATGCTAATAAACGGATTCACAAACCACTGGTCTTATAGAAAATCAAATGTAGAAGATTTGGCTCTACTGAAATCCTACATTAAAAACCAGCTGCTATCAATCACATCATAGTTTTTTCTCAAAGGGTTCCTTTTCTACACAAAGTGTGCATGACCTACATTGTCTCATGGGGGCCTCAGCCCTCTCAGAATCTGTGAACTGAGGAGGAGCCATTCCCACCAAGGTCTGTGCCAATGTGACTGTAAAGTCCACCCAGAGCTGCCTGGGTTCTGTGACCACTTAGGCCACCTTATAACAATGGGCAGGTCTGTGACCTCTGGAGACCCTGGTACTGCCAGACACGGACAGGGAGCAGAGACACCCCCCCCCCACTTCTTTCCCCATGATTGATGTTTCCCTGGCTGAGGGACAGGTGAGTGTCTTGGGTCCAGAGCACCATATGGGGGCCCTCGCCTGGTTCCCATTTTGGCTTCTCCACTCAGGGGGTCGAGAGCTTGGGCCAGCTGTCTCAGTACCATCTCTGCCTGAGCATTGGGAATGGTAAGCCAACTGGGAACAGCTGTGGTGAAGCATGCAGGTGTGACAAGAGAGATGATGTGCAAAGGTGATTTTTCCTAAAGAAAGGTGGTGGGTGTACTGTCTAAGCAGGAAATACATCCTGAAGAACTACACATCACACATGTGCAGATCCACAATCACATCACCTAGGCTCACACCGAGACACCCACATGCCCAGAGACCCAGTAATGAAGTGTCTTCCAGAACCATAGTACCCGGCACTGCTCCTCACTGGGCAACAGGCACTTGCTCTACAGACCCAGCCCTCATTCCCACCAAGAACCCGGAATCTGGCGGCTCTCCCATCAAAGCCAGCAAGAAAGCCCCACCTTTTTCTCCTTCACCCTGATTGTTCATCGGTGGAGTGTCCTTCTCATAATACATGTGAATATCTGTAACAATATTCGATCTCTGTAACAAGAGAAAAAACACAAACAAGGACAGTGTGAGGATCTAAGCTTCCTGTGCTCTGGGCTCACAGGTCTTTTGTTCCCTCTTTGTCCTCAGAAAACTAACTGGGAAACTGCCCTTGAGTTGATGGTCCCCAAAGGAACCTGAGAAGACATCAGCGGGAAAGGATCTAGCATTTCCTGGAAGACTTCTCAGGTCCAATTTGAAACAGATATCATACAATTTTCCTCCTTCAAGGAGGAAAATATTCTGCTGGGGAAAGGGCCTGCTCTTAGGACAGTAGTTATTTGATGCTAACATTGGGGGAAAGATTTAATGAATCAGGTCTCTGTTGTAGTTGATTTTCCCTCAACATGCCCCAACCAAGGAAATTGTATACATCAGCTATAACGTACATGGTCTGAATTTTATAACTGCCTTTGACTGAAAAAAGAAATGAAGCTGCATTTTCATCTGAGATAAAGAAAGTGGAGCTCACCTCAATGTCAGAAAGAGCCTCTTCTTCTACCTCAAAGGTGGGCATTTCCTCCACTGTATCCTGAGGTGGGGGAGCTAGAGGGACACAGAGAAATTGTCGGGACACTGACCATGATGCTGAGGAATCACTCAGGGAGTTCTTCTTGGTGAGGATATGGGGAGGGAGTGTACAGGTGTGAGAGGATAATATGTATGGACTGAGTTGCTGCAGGTTCAGCCCCTTTAGTGGAGGAAGGAAAGCAAAGGAGGAGAGCAGGAAAGACATGAAAACAGACCTTCAGTTTTCTAGCTAAGGGGAACGTAATCAATGGGAAAAGACCCCCAAAGCAAGCTGTGTTTCAAGCATAGAGATCCAGACGCCTCCTGCTGATCTAAATTTCTGCTAAATAGACAGTCTTTGTGACTTCTTCTCAGTTCATCTGCTCCCAAAAAGCCACATTGTAGTGACTGTACTTATCATCTCTTCCATAAGTCTTTGTACTTAATTAGAGTTTAAACTTTCATGGAGGGTTGATTTCTATTCTAGGCAAAATATGCTAATAAATGTATTCCCAAACTCTTTCTCCTAAAGAAAATCAAATACTGAATATGTGACATTACCAAAATCCTGCCAGTAAAGGCGGTCACTACCAATCACATCACTATTTTTCTCCCAGTATTCATTCTCTACAAAATGTGTGCAGGTCCCCTGAATGAAAGGCCGTCCCCAGAGGGTAAAGGAGACAGCATTACTGCACGATGCAGTAAAGTGTGCAGATGTGCCTTGGATCTGGTGTTGCATGGCTGGGGTACAGCTCTGAGTCAATCCCTAGCCCAGGAACTTCCATATGCCACAGGTGTGGCTGTAAAAACATAACAAAAGTAAGTCATGCTATGTTTCAAGGACAGAGTCCAATGACTCCTCCAGACCATTTAAATCTCATGGTGATTCCCACCACTTCTTGAAATGTTACAAGACCATTTTATCTCCCACATATTCACATGCCCTGCTTCTGCTCAGCATCTCTTCTGCTTGATGATTTTTTACTTCCTTTAGTGTGATGACACAGATATAATATGTACCCTTTGCATAATTTTTAAGTATACAGTTCCATAGCATTTTTTACTTCCACACTGTTCAGGACCCATCAATGCTAGCTATACCCACATCTTTGTCATCATAATCAACATGACTTCTATACCCATTAGGTCAAAATTCACCTTCCCCTGGCCACCAGGCCTTGGTAATTTCTACTTCTGCTATATGAATTTGCCTATGCAATTAGAATTACATGATATTTGGCTTGGTGTGCCTGCCTTACTTCTCTCACCACAATAGAGTTTTGTATTATTTGGTCCACACATACTCTAGCATATTTCAAGCTTTAACTCCACACTGTGGCTGAAGACTATTCCATTTTGTGTTATACTTCCCATTTTATTTTTCCAGTCCTTCCATTCATCACACATTATTCACAGCCTTTGGGTACTGCCTACCTTTTGACTCTTGGGAGAAACATGCCAGGGAGCATTAGGGTATAGATTTCTCTGTGGTATAATGGTGACAGGTAATAGTGTGCATTTGCCAAATAGCAGAGCTTACAAGAGCACCAAGTATGAATCTTAAAGCAAACTACAGACTTCTCATTAATAAAAATGTATCCATATTGTCTCACTAATTGTAATAAAGGTACCAAAAGCATGTTAAATGTTATCATGGCTAAACCTGGAGCGATGGGATTCAGGAACCGTCTGTGTCATCTGTTTTATTTCTTTGCAGATATATCCCAGGTCTAAAAAATGTCTAATAACTTAATGAAACCTGGAAACACGATTTCCTGAGGGAGGCACATCAGCTAATGTCCAAAAACCAGCTAATATCTACACCCTAGCTAGAGGTCATATTCACTCTTAAATGTCAACCAGCTGTTGAGATTTCAATGTATTTTTATTTCCGCAGTTATAACACAACCAACTGATGAAATATGTTTCAATTTGGAAACACAGGGGGAAAAAAGGACATCACATTATATCTAACAGTTCTTTCTTATATACGGGACACTAAAGAAAAATTATTCTTTCATGAACTTAATGAGAAAATCACCACAGTACCTTCATCAGACTCACGTGGAGTATGAACAACCTGTTTGCAGTGACAGCAGCATAAGTTTTTCACACAGCCAGAGGTAGATCTTTGTGACCTCAGAGGCTGGCTACTTTTAATCTGGAAGCAGGATCCTACAAAATGTATTACCACAGAGAGAACTGTTAACAACTTGCTGTCAGAAAATAAGGAAATTAGTACTCATTTATTCCATTTAATCATTTGGTCCCCTGGCTCACCAGCTGCCCAGGAGTGCTGCCTGGATCAGAACAGACATAGAAGATGGAGCAGTTTAAAACAACTAATAGACAGGTTTTATGAACAAATACCTTTGTTTAACTGAGACCTTCTAGAAATGCAGGAAATCACAGTGATTGTGCCTAATGGTCTGGTTCAAACACATGTAGAAGAATCATGAACCTGGGGAAAGGGTTGTAGGTTCCTAGGTGCCTCAATGCCCTGTTCTAAGATGTAGAAATGGTAATCTGGTTAGCTTTTAGTATTATGTCATGAGGACGACTTCAGGCAGTATGGGTAACATTTTAGAAAATTGAAGGATGGGTGCTTCATTAATGCTCCGTATGTGTTCATCCTTGAGTGATGGCAAGAGTAAGCTAGACATTCAGTGATGGTTGAAGCCAGAGAGGGTAAATGGATGCCTCAAGTCAGGAAGGGTGGAAGCTTACTCTCCAGCATCTTCATGGGAACAATGCTTCACAGCTCATGGACAATATCTATTTTCACCTCCTCTGATACCCAGTCCAGTTGAAGGGGAGGAAGTGCAAACAGGGGCTATAACCCATAGAGTACAGTGGGGGGCACTAACATCTAGAGGGATGTAGTGACTTTCTAAGAGTCAAACACTGTTCAGTGACAGATATGTGGCAGGAATGGACCTGGTTTCCTGAGGACAGAAATCCTTGCCCAGGGTTCTGAGATCATGCCCTGGACACCTGAATCAGTAGCTCTCCTCAGTCTCAACCCCTCCTGCCCCATGGCTTCTGTGGGTGAGTTCTGATGTCCCAGAGGAATTGCCTGAGCTTAGAGAAGAGCCCACACCCTTGCCCCGCCTTTGATCCCCATCTTTCTCCCCCTGATCCACAATATAAACATTTCTTCCAAACAAAGCCCTTCTGAAGGTCTGAAAGACACAGGGATTCTAACTGCTCTTGTTCTCCCAGAATCTTCTTCCTCTCAGCTGTCTTTGTCCAGAGGAGCTTCCCAATGATCACTTGACCCAGAGCTCAGAACATTCTAAACCAAACTCCACATGATGGCTTTGCCAAGGACCAGCTTCCTTTCAATGGACCAACCCTGAGGGCTGAGGCAAGTAAGTCTTGGTTGCTCAGAGTCTCACTAATAATTGATTTGAGTACCCCTCTGAGCAGCCTGGACAAAGGGCTGCCTAAGGATGGGCAGGGCTCAAGTCCTCACCAAAATTCTGCTCTATCAACACCTCATCTGTCTCTAGATGCTTGGAGAAGAAGGCCACAGTGTCCCACATCCATTTGAAAGCCACATCCATGTTCAAGAGGCAGGCAACCCCACCCAGATTGCTCCTTGAGGATCCCCAGACTGAACCTCATTCCATCAGTGACCACATGTTCATCCCACTAAATGATCACACTGTTCCTTCTCATCAAACACCCTGGCAATATGCAAACAGCCCGTGATTCTGTCCACATCAACTCATGGGAATCCTGCCAGTAAATCCCAGTTTCCTTGCTTTATAACACTCTCTGTATTTAGACCCCCACTATTTGGTTTCAGATTTTGACAGCTACATTCAGAAGAGCTGAGCTGTAAGTCCCTGCTCCTCCTGAAACATCCATTCCTGGGGAGGCATCCAGTTTCACCTGCTTTAGTGGAAGCAGAGTGGGTAGGTTCCCTTTGTCTTTTCTCTGGTTGAGACTGACAAAATTGGCATTAGGAAATAATATGGTTCTCTACATTCAGGAAAATATTTCAGGCCTGTGGACCAGACATATTAATTAATACAACAAAACTGGAAGTTACACTTATAACTCTATAGATAGTTTAGAGTGATAGAAATGAGAAAAAAAAAGATGAAGAAAATGTTTGAGCAAAATTAGTGAGCCCATTTGAAGGAACAGACTTTAGGGGATCCATGTAAACTTACCTGTGGGACAGGAACTAAAATTTCCCATTCCTAAAGTTTGAACTATTAAGGCAGAGCTACAAAGTGGCCAGCAGATACCAAACTCTCACTACAGAGTGGCAGTCTGACCATGAGGTGCATAATCACATTACCACGGTGATGTGTCATAATAGAACTTAGTGCATAATCACATTACCATGGTGATGTGTCATAATAGAACTTTCAGAGGCAAGTAAACCCTGCCCAGGATGGGTCCAACTGCTGCTGGCAGAGAGGGTGTTTTCATGGACAAGCTTGTCTTTTCAGAGGAAACATTAATTTCCAAAACTGAATCTCAGGCTCCCACATAACTCTCTGATTAAGAAAATAATTTTCTATCAGAGAAAATGACCTGTCCCTCAGGAAGAGTTGAGAGTGAACCTTGCAGGGTGAAGAGGCAAAAAGCCAGCATGTGGAGAATTTAAAGAAGTCCCATTACTGTTTAACTTACCATACCCCTCCATTTCTGCTCTTCCTGAGTCACTGGACATTGACAGATAATACCATTTCAAAATTTGAGATTTAAGCTTATTATGACCAAAGTTAATATTTTCATGTTTCATGTCGACTGCTATTCTGTAGTGTCCTATCAATACACTTTTTCTCCTCACAAAAACATATTTTTGATGTGTACTGCAAGAAAGTTTCCAATTTGTCACATTCTTTTCATTTACTGCAGTTACTCGTACTTGCATCATTAGAAAATTTTTTCATTTGCCAAAAAAAATTTCAGTAAATATTTTTGTAGTTTCTGGCTTTGATAAATAAAACTAGGAAGAATATCATGACCATTACTCATTCTAAGGGTTAAATATGCCTTTAAGCTTCCACTAATTAGGAAAATAAACAGAGGTGTTTCAAGACAAATTTTTCTGTTAAACAATTGTATTTCTAAAGATGCATGTCAAAGTAGACCAATCAATTTTATAGGAAGAGGACATGACTTTTTCCCCAGAAGTTATGTACAGCCAGAAATATCCCAGTCCATTCATAAAAGGTGTTGTAAAGCACACGTGGTTATTTATGTCTCAAATAAAAATCTCAGAACATTTTGGATGTGATAATGATGGGGCACCAATGATTCATCCACTTAAACACATTAGGTTTACCATGTGCCTCTTTATCCAATAATGAACTTGTAGGTGTTTGCTGGGAAAGAGGGCCATACTCAGTAAATGTTAGTTAACACACATTAAATGAGTTTGTGATTAAAAGAAATCTGTAAATGTCCTATTGTTGATTTTAGAAGTGGAGAATTGACTGGGTTTTGATATAGATTCAAATGCCAACCTGATTGGCATTTCTTTGACCCGGTCATATTTTTTTCTTTTCAAAATCCCCCTATCTTTGATCCAACAACTGTTTTTATAGTTGGTGACTATTTATCATAATGAATCAAGGTAAATACATAAAAGTGATGAAATAAGGCCAACTTGGAGACTATCACTCTTACACACAGAGTATCATGAAGAGTCTAACCAAATCCCACTGACTATAAATAGTGTAAGCTACTATGCTTGTGGACTGCAAATTTGTGGTGCCCCATACTGTATCCTATATTGGAACACCAACCTCCAGAGGGATGGTACTGGGAGCTGGGGCCTTTGGGGGGCAATTAGTTTATGAGGGTGGAGTCCCTCTAGGAAGAAAAGAGCTCTACCCTTTTCCTCTTCTGTTGTCATGTGAGGATGCATGAGAAAAATGACCCACCCTGTGTAAATCAGAAACATGGCATTCCTCAGAACCTGACTTTGTTCCACCTGATCTTGAATGTTTAACTGTTAGAAATATGAGAAATAAATAACTATTGTGTAAGCCACCCCACGCAGTGTATTCTGTTGTAGCAGCCCAAACTCACTAAGGCAGCCATCACTATGGATTTTGAGAGTAAGACTTTTATTTGATAGAAAAGAGTCGCAGATGTTTCAAACAAGTATTGCACTAGATAGAATTAACTTGGCAAGGAAAACTTTATCCAAAACTTTGTGCTAGGAGTTCCTGTAGCAGCTCAGTGGAAACCAATCTGACTACTATCCATCAGGATGCAGGTTCAATCTCTGGCCTCCCTCAGTGGCTTAAGGATTCAACGTTGCTGTGAGAGGTCACAGAGGAGGCTTGGCTCCTCATTGCTATGGCTGTGGCTGTGGCCCGCAGCTGTGCCCAATTCAACCCCTAGCCTTAGAACTTCCATAGGCCTAGGGTATAGCCTAAAACAAATAAACAAACAAACAAACAAAAAATGCAAGCACAATTTGCTGATGGTCAAGATTATTAAAGATGACTGCAAGAGATTGAACTCAGCTCCTCTGAAACAAAGATGGGGGTGGATTTGCAAACACAGAGTGAACTAATTAAAAAGTACTCCCGGTCCTTAGCCTGAAGGGTGGCCTTCTAAGTAGCACTAATGGGAGTTAGTGTCTACCTCTGCACAGAGACTGGGATAAAGGGGCCTTATCTTTCTCAATTATTACTTTGAGAAAGGAAGTCTCCCAGGTTCTTGAGCAAGACATTCCTGGGTTGTAAAACTTTCACATATCCTAGGGAAGGAGAAGGAATTTAAAATTTTGTTTTCTCATATAAATGCTGCAAGAATAAGGTAATGAAGAAAGAAAAAAAAAAAACTTACCTGAAGTTTAGTTAAGCTGTGGATGGTATGGATATATCTATAATTTTAACAACAATCTACAGATACAGAGGGCAGTGTGAGCAGGGAAAATTGCAAGAAAATTCTTAGAAAGATTCAAGTTGAACCTGGAATAATAGGTATGTTTAAAATAAATACAGAAGTCAACAAAATTTTTATGGGGTCAAATAATAAATAGTCTTGGCCTTGTGGAACATACAGTCTCTGTGACAACTACTAACCTCTGGATTTGTAGCACCCAAGCAGCCAGATGAAACAGAGACATGCAAACAAAGGTGCAAGTGAGAGTTACCATACAGCTTCAACAAAAAACAGGTGACAGACCAGATGTGGCCCTCAGGTCACAGTTTTCAAAATCCTAAAAGAGATATACTATGAGACTCAGAGTGCAAGTTTTTCGACTCTGATAAGGAAGACTAGTTTTTTTGATAAATTCCTAGTTCATCCCCAAACTCTTTTGAATCTCTGAACTGACTGAAGTAAGGAATTTTCATTTCAATAAGCTTTTTCTAATTTTTAGGGCTTTTTTCCACCAGTGTATTAAACGGATACCTCAAGAGTCTATGGCTTAATCACCACTTATGGAACTTTTCGCTTCCAGCTAGTCAGGAGAAGGAAGGAAAGAAAATCAGTTTTGTGCCATTTTGTATCTACACCACTGATATTCACTAAATGGAGAGTAATAATTACATACACACACATCTTTCGGCAAAAACAAATATGAAAAATTTAAAAATGAATGCTTTTGTGTGTTTTGCCCTGCGTGAAGTATCCCTTAATTGTCCTTTTTTCCCATCACACTGGTAAAGTTGTACAGTTGTTTTCCCTTCCACTCCCCTTTCTTATAATCTGCCCACTGTCCTTTTCCTTACCTTTTGCAATGTCTTTGTGGCTTTTCTTCATCTACCTTCTCCTGCTGAGAATTTTGCAATTCACTGAATATGATCTTTAACAGTGCTTATCACAGAGCAATCCAGGCAGCGAAGTATCTTTTTCATCAGGAAACATCTTCAGATTATCCTGTCAAAACAGCCGAACCTTCACGGAAGGAGGCGTGGTGAAGATGAGTGGATGGTTTGTAGACATTTATGCCAACACTGAGAGATTGTTAAAGAAACCAAGGCATCAACAGTTTCTTCTCCTTCTTGCTTCTAATCACATATGATCCATGATACATCACCATGCTCCTCAAAGTCCATTAAGAGTTCTCAGTGTGTTTCTATTGGAAAAGGGCCATGTTCCTGGCTGAAGAATATTAATCGATTTTCAGAGAAAGTCACCCAAAAAAAAAGTTCAGTTTTCTGCTTAGAAAGTGGTGTTGATTATAAAAATGCATTATGGTACTGTAGACATGGATAATAGTAATATATTGCTACAAACCTTTGGCAAGACCACAGAAATAATCTGTAAGGCAAAACAAAGTAAATTATTTTGATAGGTGACCTGTGGAATAGGATCAACTCAGCATCAATAAACTTCTCTAATGAAAGCATGAAAACCTGATAAGCTCTGAGGAATTTCCTTCCAAAAATGTGATTTAGTGATAGGCAAGATTTGATGAAAGGACTGTAATCAAAAAACATGGTTCTATTGTAAGGTTTAACCTTGAGAAAGAAGGGTTTTATTTTATTTACTTAATATCTATTTTTCAGTCCTTGGAAAGTTTATGATAGGAAGCAAAAATGAGTCTTGTTATGACTGTTACAGTATTAGGACTCAGGAGAAAGCAAGAGAAAACCCTTGTGGACCAAGTGCTCCTTGTTTTCTCTCAATATAGTCCTTCAGGACAGATGTTAAAACTCAGCCCTGAGGACAAGTGGCCCATGACCTAATGCCTTTTTGCTAAAAGAGTAGAGGGAAAGGTTAAAAGTCATATGCCAAGTACAACAGTAGTGAAGACATTGAGGACTGTGGGAATCACAGGGCAGAGTGAAGTATAACCAACCATGAGAGACAGAAATGAGGCCCTGCCACAACTGATGAGAGCAAGATCCAGGCAAAGCAGGCTGCTCACCCCTGATGTCCACTGAGAAGTGAAGATTCTCCAAGATGCCAAACATTGGTGGAAAGACATACATCAACAGAGCCATGACCTTTCATATATCTATGGATACCTTTCTCAAAAAGGCATTAGATCACAGGCCAAACAAACAACACCCTTAAAGAATGTCTCTGCATTTGTGGTTATAACCCATTTCCAGATAGGTAGAGCATCTTTACACTCACACAGAAACACCCCCCCCTGCAAAAGAACTTACTGTGACCTCACATTAATGAGGTAGTCATCTCAGTCAGTACTAAAAAGATTTAACAGTAGTTTTAATCAATCACTGAGAGTAAAATTTGAAGGCTTTCCTAAATGCAGTCCAAAATTACTCACAATTATTTTACCTATGAATATTTTGTGTATATTTTATATTTCTTCTTTGAAAATATAATGTCCACATCAGCTTGGGTAGCAAGCTAACAATACAGTTAGTTGTCAAGAAGAGAGCAAATCACTGGTTATATCTGAGCAAATAAAATTTCCTTAACATCAACCATGCAAATTAAATATTTATTCTTCAAAGAGGAAACTGAGTCAGAGACTGAACACTGATTTAGAGTTTTATTATAATTGGGGATTAAATCTTAGATATTTTAGTGGGGAAAAGACTCTTTCCACCAAACTCTAGAGGAATCTCTCTTTCTCTTCTTTGTATGAATATTTGTTTTCTGCCTTCACAGAAAAGTTGTAAGCTGGGAGTGTCTTGACTTCTGGAAGGAAAAGAACAGTCATGCTGGCCTGCAGCCACCTGGGGCAGGAAAACACCCTGGTCAGGGAGGCACCCAGGGCAGGGGGGATTTATTGTGGCCCCTCTAGCTGGGCAGGTCCAGAGCAGCTTACTCTACTCCCATCTTCTGCTCAGGCCCCTCAGGACAGCTAAGCTGGACTCAAAGGTGCAGAGCTGGGGATGGACGCTGGCAAGATGCTAAGGAAATGGGAGGAAAGCTGCAGAGATGGTGTCCATTTTATCCCAGGACTCCCAGTGCCCACCTGAGGCCAAATCCTTCATGGTAAATATCATAAAAGGATGGAGCAAGGAGGTGGTTAAGACTTACAAGGAAGAGCCTATGGGTGACAAAAAGAGAGGAAAACAAAAAGACGTGAAAGACGAAACAGATTACCAGCTTACTGCTACTGTCCTTGTCAGAATTCTCATTATCTGCCATGTAGTGTTCTGTGTCCAGGGGCAGCCACCAGGTTGGGGAGGCCATGGGAAAGGAAAGGGGTGATTTAGAATCAAGATGGAACCTCAGGACCATGATGCTGCAGGGAGCTCAGTCTCGGGCCCCTTTCTGTCCTCACCTCCATGGACCTCCCAGGGCCTCAGCTGGTTCACATCTACAGTGGAGAAGGTCTCTGATCCCCAAGATCCTGCTGCAGCCCTCTGCTTCCCTCAATGTGACTTGGAATAAGACCTGTGTCTTCCTGCCTCACACACAGGCTGCCTCTGTCCCCATGCACCTCAGGGCACACCCTGGCCTTCCTCCGGCACCCCAGCTTCCGACTCCCTCCTTCCTCATTTCTCTCCTCTAATTACTGCTCATTTCCTTCCTCCAATGAGGGCAGGGTGGAAGAAGGGCCATGGCTATGTTGCCTCTCTCCAGGCAGTTAGCCAATCCATGCCACCCAGGGAGTTCCTGGCATGGATGGGCCTGATCCTGTGCTGGCACCTGGGGGAGGGAAGGACAAAAACCTCCACACAACCAGGACTCCCTTATTACCTGGGGTGACCTTAGGTATCTGGCAGAAGCTTATTGCTCACAACACCACCCTGACTTTCCCGGCTCCTCAGAGAGGATAAAAGCACAATCAGAGGTGAAGGAATGTATCCAAATTCCTTGCCCCAAAATGAGGCAGCAGGCATCTACATAACACAGGGTGCCTGCCAGGATTTTGCCCTGAGACTTGGAAAGAGAAGGAGGGATGAGAGCTGGTCAGGCCTGAGGAGAGGACATGGTGTGCACATGACTGGGGTGTGGGGATCAGGGCCAGGGCTGCCTGGATGAGCGGTGGATTCTCAGGCAACCAGGGGCCCCAGGCCCTGCTGCCCTGAGCCTCTGTCCTGGGCCTGGTCAAGCCCAGGAGACAAGGTGGGTGGGTCTGTGAGAGCAAGTGTGCAGAGAAGCCCAGCCTCCCCTTCACACATTCCTCTAGACTTCCTTCTGGTGGGGAGGGTCCCCAGGCAGGTGGACATGGAGCCCTCTCTCAAACATGATGTGCACATCAGCACATCAGCCTTGGGTGAGCTGTCCAGGCTGAGATGAGCTGAAGGAGGCTGAAGCACATCCGTGATCCCAGAGGATGTGCTCCACAAGCCATCCTGCCCTGGGAGTGCCTTCACATGAGGAAGAAAGAGCAATGGGATCCTGAAAGTGCAGACAGAGTATACTTCTCATCCACCACCAGACACTCCCTCCAAGAACTTGGGTCTCCAGTGTCAAGTGACTCTCAGAGTTTTGTGCCCCATCAGCTTATGGCTGTCATAGGTGAATTTAAAAACAAAGCCAACAGAAATGAAAGCAAAAATAAACCAATGGGATCTAACAAAACAGACAAGCTTTTGCACAGCAAAGGAACCCAAAAAGAAAGCAAAAATCGGCATACAGAATGGGAGAAAATAGTTTCAAATGATGCAACTGACAAGGGCTTAATCTCCACAATATACAAATGACTTATACAACTCAACAACAAATCATCCAACAGTCCAATGTAAAAATGGACAAAAGACTAATATATATATATATATATATATATATATATATATATATATATATATATATATCCAAGGAAGATATACAAATGTCCAAGCACATGAAAAAAATGCTCAACATTCCTGATTATTAGAGAAATGCAAATCAAAACTACCGCAAGATAATACCTCACACCAGTTAGAATGGCCATCATTAAGAAGTCCATAAATAGTAAATGCTGGTGGGAGTGTGGAGAAAAGGGAACCCTCCTGCACTGTTGGTGGGAATGGAAGCTCGTACAACCATTGTGGAGAACAATATGGTGGTACCTTTGAAATATATACATAGAACTACCATATGACCCCACAATCCCACTCTTGGGCATACATCTGACAAAACTTTCCTTAAAAAAGACATGCACCCGCATGTTCATTGCAGCTCTATTCGCAATAGCCAAGACATAGAAACAACCCAAATGTCTGTCGAAGATGATTAGATTAGGAAGATGTGGTATATATACACAATGGAATACTACTCAGCCATAGGAAAGAATGAAATAATGCCATTTGCAGCAACATGGATGGAACTACAGACTCTCATACTGAGTGAAGTCGGAAAGACAAAGACAAATACCATATGATATCACTTATATCTGGTATCTAATATACAGTACAAATGAACCTTTCCACAGAAAAGAAAATCATGGACATGGAGAATAGCCTTGCAGTTGCAAAGGGAGAGGGGGAGGGAGTAGGATGGATTGGGAGCTTGGGCTTAATAGACACAAACCATTGCCTTTGGAATGGATTAGCAATGAGATCCTGTTGTGTAGCACTGAGAACTGTGTCTAGTCACTTATGCTGGAACATGATAATGGGAGAAAAAAGAATGTATACATGTGTGTGTAATTGGGTCACCATGCTGTACCGTAAGGGGAAAAATTGTATTGGGGAAAAAATTATATTGGGGAAATAATAAAAAATTTGAAGGAAACATAAAAAATAAAAATAAAAACAAAGCCAAAATCCATTGTAAGCAATCCCCCTCCACCTGGGAATGTGAATTGGAACTTTCACCCTTGATAGTGAAGAGAGAAAGAAAGAGGAGGTGTTGTGGGAAAGAAAATGTTTGAATGACAAAGCAGCAAGAGATGTCTCTCAACACAAGTACAATCAAAGGACAGGGGCTAATTCCTTCATTACATCATAAATATATGAAAAAACAAATCAGAATTCTATGCACATTTCCTTCTCCTGCCTGATTTCAAATTCACCTTTCTTAGTTTCAAGGGTTCCATGACCTCCTCTCTCATTAGATCCTTCCTGAGTGCTATTCCTACCTGCATCTTCGCTGTTGCTGTTGCCAACGCTCTCCACAATCAATTCTGCAGAAACATAAACATGAGCAATGACATTATAAGAAAAGTTGCCCCACCCATTTCTCCCCTTCCCCTTCACCTAATGCTGCCTTCCAAGGCACCCCACTAGTCCTCTCCAGATTCTCACATCTCCCCTGGGCTCTGTGGAGCAACAGTCCTTCAGCAAGACATCGATCATGGTTTTAAACCTTCAAGAAAGCAAGATGCTGAGAGAAGCACCTGTCAATCTCTCACTTCCACAGGTCCATTACAGCTCTCCCCTTCAAGTTGACTAACTGGAAACTCCAACACTTACAGGCACACTTGAAATATGGCTAGTGTGATCAAGCCATTGGGTGTTATGTGTGTGTGTGTGTGTGTGTGTGTGTGATTATTTTAATTGCTTGAGTTAACCACAATTTGAACTAAGTTAAAAATAACCTGGCACTTCTGGCTAGTGGGTACCACAGTGGACGGAGCAGCTCTAAGAGCTTGCAAGATGAAGAAGAGGCAAACAACCACCCTCACCTCACTGTTCCTTCATTCAGGGAACCTGGACATCCAGAGGGGATCTTTCATTTGCAGGTTATCTTGGGCACTTGGACCCATGCTAGGCATTGTGAGAGTCCTTGGGGACACTCAAACAACAGTGTCAACACTCTGACCTGGGAGGAACTCCCAGCAGGGCACCCCACGTTTTGCTAGTGGTGAAGAGCTTGGCCCAGGGCACCAGTGCTGGACATAATCGGAGAGAAGGGGCAGAGGGGAGGGAGGGATGCATCACTCTTTTCATGATCCCATCCTTCTCACCCCTGAGCCTGGAAGACCCAAGGAAGGCAGTGGCACCCCTTTATGGGGTGAACAATTTGTACACTGAAAACTACAGATCATGGCTGAAAGAAATTAAAGAAGGTGCAAGTGCTTGGAACGACACACCATGTTCCTAGACTGGATGGTTTAATGTTGTCGACATTTCTCTGCTACTGAAAATGAAGTACACATAAACTGCAACCACTCACAAAACCTCATGCCATTTTTTGAGACTTGGAAAAGAAAATCCTAAAATACAAGTAGAACCCCAAAGAACCCAAAATAAAAAAATGATCTTGACAGCAAAGAATAAAAATGGAGATATCCCAATCCCCAGATTCAAAACACACTGCAAAGCCATGGCAGCAAAAAAGTCTACCCCTGGCATCTAAACAGGAAGACAGACCAATGATCCATAAGAGAAGGACCTAAAAATAAACTCACACATGTATGGCCAAAAGATCACTGCCCAGGTTCTATGATTCCCCAGTCAGAAAAGTATAGTCTCTTTAACAATTGACGGAATGAAAAGGCAATCTATAGGGTGGGAGGAAATACTTGCAGATATTGCTTCTGAATAAGGGACCCAAATCCAAAATATATGAGACTACCACACTGCAATTAAAAAAACAAAATCAAAACTAAACAAAACCAAACCAAAAAAAAAAAAAAAAGAAAACAAAAAAGGCTTTGGGCGAATAGCTGAGTTAAAAATGGGCAAACATCTTGAGTAAATATTTCCACACACACAAGACTTGAAAGTGATCCATATATATGTGAAAATGCATGTTTTGATCAACATTAGGTAGCAGTAGAATGCAAATCAAACTACAAGGAGATACCCCACTCACACCTGTTAGGATGTATGTTGTAAAATGAAAATTAATTGATGTAGGCAAAGATGTGGACACCTGGAACTTCTGCACCTTGTTGGTAAGAATGGAAAATGGTATAGCCATTATGGGAAACAGTATGCAGGACCTCCAAAAAATTAATAATAAAACTAGCAAAAATGCATCAATCACACTTTGGATTCATATCCAAAGGAGATAAAATGGGTATGTGCAAGACAGACCTGCCATCTCCTGTTCATTGCAGCATTATACAGTATAGCTAAGCAGGAAAACTGTCCTAGTGTCTCTGACCATACAAATTAATCACAAAAATATGGTACACACACACGTATGTACAGTGTCATGTTATGCATCCTTTAAAAAAGAAGGAAATCCTGCAATTTGTGGCTACCCAAATGAACCTGGAGGACATCAGCAAGAGTGAAAAAGACCAATCACAGGAGGACAAATACTGAACAATCTCCTTTCAATTAGATATCTAAAGGACAACTCACAGAAGCAGAAAATACAGGTGATTCCAAGAGCTGGGAGGATGGTAAGTGGGGAGTGTTCCTTCAATGGCTCTAGGGTTTAATGTGCAAGGTGAAAAAGCAGTAGAGACAGGCTGTACAACCATGTGCTGCATAGTATTAATAGTACTGGACTGGACACTTCTGATCTTGTTAAGAGGTGGGATCCTATGGCATGCGTATTTTAACTACAATAATAAAATACAAAGTGGGAGAAAGGGGAGAAAGAAGAACAAAACAAGGAGGGGGGTGGTTGGAGGGAAGGAGAAAGGACCTGGAGTGCACATGGATAGCTGCAGAGGACCAAGGAACAGGAGGAAGACTGCTCTCCACAGGCTTGCAAGGAGACACCTCCCCCAGTGTTTGCTCTAGGGAAGGGGATGGCCTTCCTCTTAGCCACTCAAGCAGGGGTCCAAGGAAGACCTGAAGGGTGCACACAGGTGTATTCCACTCATTCCTACTATTTAAGTCAAACACCTTGGATCCCACATGGCTTGGGTGCCCCTTCTCTGGCTTCCATCCACTTCCTAAAGCATCTCCCTCAAGGTGCACTGTCCTCACACCTGGAGTCCACCAGGTGGGCCTCTGGGTTCTTAGAGCTTCTCTGTGGGGAGCAACCACTTCACCATGTAACCAACACCAGGGTTCCCTTCAGCACCATCTGAAAACCATGATGTAGACATGGAGAGTTTCAAGGACACGATGGTCTCATAGAGAGTTTCTGGTACAAACGCTGTAAATCAAGTCATTCTCATTTTCTCTTCATTAGAGAAAATACTGATAGATAGAAGGCAACTGAATTCTATGACAGTATGTATTTCTTAAAGGAGTCACAGTCCAAAAATATTATTAGGTATATGTTTCTTTGTTTTCTATTTAATTGACATTACTCTCTTGACTTGTTTCTCTGCAAAGCTTTCAGAAAGCACCAAAAACCTGTTGCATCTGTCAGTTTCAACAGCAACCTGAGTGGAGATATTCCTGTCACACTGCTGAGTATTTCTGTGCCTCCTTGCACAGCCTCCCCTTCAACCCCTGGGAAATGAGCAAGAGCCCACCCTGAGCTCAGTCACTGGAGTAGATCTCATGGTTCTGTTGTCACTGTACACAGCATTTCTTGCCCAGTACAGAGAAACCAGGGCCAGTATAAGGGATGGAAGACAGATTTTCCATAGCAGAAGGAAGTTTGTAATCATAGCACAGGATCTGAAGGTGACTACTCACACTCAGAGAAGAAACCTGGAGTGAATTTCTTCCATCTGTTCCTGGGGGTTCCTATTTTCAGATTCCTCCAGAACTGGGCATGGCACATGGATACAAGGAAAGGGCTCCTCGAGGAAGGGGAACTTTGCCCAGCAAAAGATGCTTAATAACGGAGTGGAGTGGGAATTCAGACTCTGAGACTTGACTAGGAAACTGTTTGTTGAGGTGAGCAGCAAGAGTGATGTATCACAGCGATCAATATTGCAATGAGGCCTCCTCTGAGGAGGTAAGATTTATTATTAAATGAAGTTAGTATGGACCACATAAAAGGGATTGGGAAAAGAGTATTGTTCACAAGGAAGAAATCTGATATTTCCTCTGGGTGCTGAAGGCAATGTTTTTCTAGGTGAAGTGAGGTGCACTTGATATAAAATGAATGAAAACAATAAAAGTTTATACACTGGTTAATTTTTACATGTGTATATTTTCATGATGAAATAGGTACAGGGATAAATTTTGGGGTATTGGAACAAGGAACAATGATATTTTGAGGTACATATATATAGAGAAACTTAATGAAAAAACATTCAAACAACACACACACAAAAAGTCAAAATAAAAAAAAGAGCTCCCTTACACAACACTATTCCCTTGCACACAAACCTCCATTGACTAATGGTAACACGGCTTGTTCCTGGGGCTACAGTACCTGGCCTTGTGACTTTACCTGTAAGTCACTTTCCATCAGCAAACCTGCAACTCTAAGTCCAAGGACAAAACTGGAAACAATCTGGCCCTCCACACTAAAGCCAGTAAGAATGTATCTGGAATCTAATATGAGGCACAGATGAACCTTTCTACAGAAAAGAAAACCATGGACTTGGAGAAGAGGCTTGTGGTTGCTGAGGGGGAGGGGGAGGGGCTGGGGTGGTTGGGGAGCTTGGGGTTAATAGATACAAACTCACGCTTTCAGAATGGATGGGCAGTGAGAGCCTGCTGTGTAGCACTGGGAGCTATGTCCAGTCACTTATGATAGAGCATGATAATGTGTGAAAATAGAATGTGTACATGTATGTGTAACTGGGTCACCATTCCATACAGTAGGAAAAAAAAACCTGCACTGGGGAAACAACAATTAAAAATAAATAAACCCAGCAAGACTGTGCCACCTTCCTCATGTTCTAAGGTGCCCCTTCCCCCAGATGAGTGCTTCTAGCATACATACGTGTTTTGTTCACCATGAAGGCCACCTGCAATGACAAGAGGAGAAAGTGCCACGAGGATCAGACCACAAGGTCATGTATTTGCACAGGCCTTTCCTTCACTTGGTGACAGCAGAAACCCCAATGCACAACGGCAGTGGAGTCCAGAGAACCCAGCAAAGGCAGAGCAAACCCTCCTCAGGGAGAAAGGCAAGAACTTGTCCTAGAGGAAGGGATGTCCAAGGCCATGTCAGTTGGAAATGACAGAACTCTTTCCCTCGAGGAAAAAATGCTTCTGGAGAAAGAGCTCTGTCCTCTGCAGGTTGGCACAGGTGTTGTTACTGCACTGTCCTGCGGAACCAGGCATCGGGAGCTGGCAACAAACACGCTTGACAGGGAGTCCCACCCCTCAGAATCGTCCATATTGTCTGGAACGTGCATGCTCAGGTTTTCATAACTGAATGTCCATGAAGGGGAAATAAAGCAACACTGCAAGCTCAGACTAAAAACCCAACTTACCCGCGGAGCGAATGGAGGCCGTCCCACCATTGTCACCGAAGGCACATCATCCAGCGCTATCTCGGAGATATCTGCAGGCACACAGAGGAACTGTCAGGACACTGGGCGTGATGCTCAGGAATCCCGCTGGGAGTTTTTCTTGATGAGGGGGATGTGGGGAGTCAGTGAATGGATGTGCATGGCTGGTAAGTGTGGGCTGAGCTGCTGCTGGGCCAGCCCCTTTGGTGCAGGAAGGAACGCAAAGGAGAAGGGCAGGCAAGACAGGAAACCAGAGCTGTGGCTTTCTAGCAAAGGGGACCCTCATCGATGGGCAAAGACATGCAAAGGCAAGCTCTCTTGGGAGCGTAGGGACCCAGACATCTCCTGCCCATCTGAAATGTCTGCTAAACGGCCAGGGTCTGCTGGACTTCTTCCCAGATCATCTGTGCCACAAGAGTCACAGATGCAGCTACTGCACTCCTCGTGTTTTCTCTAAGACTTTGTTTTTGATCAAATGTTTAAACTATCCTGGAGGGCTGACTTCAATCCTGTGAAAGGCATGCTACTGAGTGAATTTACCAACCACTTGTCGTAAAGAAAATCAAATATAGATGATGTGACTCTATGGAAATCCTACCATGAAAAACAGCCACTTTCAGTCACATCCTGCTTGCTCTCCCAGTCTCCCTTTTCTACATGAGGTGTGCATGTCCCCTGAGTGAAAGGCTACCCGCACTCATAGGAGCCTTATGACGAATGGGACAGTTTGTCACAGAGAGACACAGACTGAGCACTGACTCCTTCTCGCCCAGCACTGCAGAAGTTTTTGTACCATGGTGCCGGACACCAGGCTGACGATGGAGTTTCACCCTGAGCTCTTATGTGCAATAGCCCCTGGGTGTGTGCCACCTCGGGTGGGCAGTTGGAAGCCTTAACGTGACACCATCCAACACGAGAAAACATTCCCCTGATTCTGATCTGTTTTGGCCAAGTGGAAGCAAAGACACCAGCGCCGACCGCCCACCTTCTCGAGATGGGCAGGTGTTACAGGACCTCTGGAGTCCCTGCTATGCCCACGCATGGATGGGGGACAGGGACCCTCACCCCTCAGGGCTCCGTGACTGAGGATTCCCTGCTGAGGGAGAGGCACAGGTCAGGGTTCCAGAGCAACCCCATGGGGAACCCGGCCGGGGTCCCCCTTTGGCTTTTCCATGTAGGAGGTCAAGGGCTTGGGCCACCTGGCTCGGCACCCTCCCCACCTGAGCAATGGGAACATTAAGCCAACTGGGGAGCAGCAGTGGTCAAGGGAGAATGCATGAATGCAGAGAAGCTCTTCAGAGGGGGTGGGATTTGTCCTCCACGAAGCTGACGTGTCTCTTTGTGGTGGAAACAGGCAAGAGGTTCTGGGGAACCACAAGCTCACACCACACATGCTCACATGTGGACCTCACTTCCCAGGCCTCGTATCTTACCACAAAGCACCATCTACAGGATAGACTTGTGTCCAGGGCGAGTATGACTTGCCCATCACTATGACTGGGAAAGAGCGGCATGCCCTACACCCGCAGCCCTCTTTCCAAAAGGAACCCCAGCTCTGGTGGCTCTCCAATCAATGCCAGCAAGGAAGACCCACCTTGTTCTTCTTCACCCTGATGGTTTGTCACAGGAGTGTTGACCTCTGAATTCACCCCATCATTTTTAGGGTCCTCCTCATCCAGCATCTAGAGAAAAGTAGATTCTTAGTGTGAACATCTAACTTTCTTGTGGGCTGAGGAAAGTGGAGACAACCTACTTCATGAACTGATGTGCAGAGACACAAGCAGACTGTGAACTGACAACAAGGAGACCAGAACAACAGCCTCCAGGGCAGAAGAGGATCCATGGAGGATTCCTGCTCAGGCACATTTGAAAAGGAGGCTTCAGGCACTTGTGGGGCCCAGTCTGCCCATCCCACTGATAGCCCTGGGAACCCAGGGTACATGAAGGTCACCCCCAGCCAGGTTTGGTCCATCCCAGGCTGCTGGAGTGCCCTGGGCCACCCTGTGGTGGGGCTTCCTGCCAAGCAGGCACTGCCCTGACCCGGGGCAGCAGCCAGGGAAGCTCTGCTGAGCCCAGGGACCCAGGGGACCTGAAATGGCCAAACACATCTTCCCATCGGTCCAACTGAAGCACCCACAGCCCCACGGGGAAAAGGGAGCAAACACATGAGGGCCCAAGAGAGGCCAGGAGGCTGACTAACCTCCACAAAGGGACCTCACCCGACCCAGGTCCAGGCGGGAGGCACCAGCGGGGCCCCTGAGGACAGGAGGCCAAAAGCCAGGCCTAGGGGAGAGGTGACAGCTCCACCAGCTGTGCGCCTGCCACCCTGTGTGATCTGAGAGAGATCCCCGCCAGCCAGAGGAGGGACCTTAGGCTAGAGGAGGCAACAGGAAGGCAGAGGGGACAGAAGGAGAGAAGAGAGTGGGCCCAAGCACAACAGGGTAATGCCCTCGGGAAGAGAGGCCTGCCGCACACAGAGACCAAGGGAGGTGCCCACTTACCTTGCTTGACCTGAGCCAGTCCATGACACCTTGCTGCCAGCTGGGGCCTGGGGAAGATGGGCAAGGGCCAGTCAGCATCCTGGACCCCCGGGCAGGGCCCTGCCCAGGGTGCACCTCCAGAAGGGAGAGTGTGGCTTGACCCCTCTCTGGCTCACACCTCGGGCTCCAGCTCCTGGGCAGGCAGACAGTGAGCAAGTCCTGTGACCCGCCTCACTTCCAGCTTCACTCAGCGGGAGGTGTGCGCACCCATGTGCATGCTCCCAATCCTGCAAGCAGCACCTCTAGGCAACTTGGGGGCAGGGCCAACAGCACAAAAGGAAAGCCTGCAGGGGGTGGAACCAGGGCCCAGGACTTGGGCCTGTATCCTGAACCTCAGCACCAAAACCACTTGGACAGCTTGTCCCTGGAAATGGTCCCTAGCATTTCCAACACATATTTGCACTCTGGCCCTCTGATCATCTAGCAGGTTTCACCCAAGTAAAGTCTAGGAAGGGCAAGGCTGAGTCACCTACAGTGGTACAGTCAGTCACCTTACAGTCCCATCAAGCACTCCACATACCCAGCGAACAAAAGGAGTCTACATGGGTTACTCTACTCCACAGTCAAAGCCAACCAAGGAACCAATGCAGTTGATCAATGGTTCTAGCCCTAAAGCGTAAGTTGTTTTTTTCTGTTTTCGTTTGTGAACTTGGGGCCTAAATCAGTCATTCATTCATTCACCCTAAGTGTTGTTTTACAGATCTCTTGTGCCAAACACAGTCCACAATTCAAAGATGAATGAAACCGTGTTTCCTTCCCTCAGGAATCTGACCACTGTCTACCACAAATAACGAAACCATGAAATAAAGTCATACATGCATGATACTGCTCAAGATAGGACTAAACCCTTGAGACAGCTACATAGATACTGCTCATAGTTAAGAAAAAAAGGAGTTGCTTACAGAAGGCACAACATTTTTTTTTCACATCTAACAGAACTGCCAATCCAAGGAGTGTGGGTTCCTTTTTTTTTTTTTTTTCCATGCTCTCTCTCCCCCAGGATCTCCCACTCACCGTTTTCCTTCCATGGACCTCAGACTCTCCTGAATTCTTCCTGGAATGTGACTGACAGATCCCTCCCAATCCTCCTGATGGGCCTCTCTTTCCTCTCTACACAGCTTAGATATTGGCTGCCCCATTGTTTCATCAACTGTGATCATCTCTCACCTTTCCCTCTTTCCAATAACCTGACACAAGCACTAACACCATCCCAACCAAGATTGCAATGAACCCTATTGGAAAACCTTAGGAAAGCTAACACAAATTCCACCAAACACATACAAAAACCCACTGATTTCATACATACATACCTACCTACATACATTCAGACATAAATAAACAAATAGAACCAATGCTTTAAAATATCAAGCAAGCTCCAAAAGCAACAGACGTTTCACAAAGTACCTTCTCCACAAAAACTTATTAAACACTCCAATGTGCAAACACTTAGAAAGCAAAGGAGCAAGCCAGACAACCAACCAACCACCAACCATCAAACTCAGATTTCCACACTCTCCCAATTTAGAACACTGGGAATGATTTTCAATGACATTGGGGAAAACAGCCTCCCAAAGAAACCACAGCCTGCCCAGGATATCAGCTCATGAGGAAAGTGGAGACCACTTCCTTCATTCGTTGATATGCAGAGAGTCCAGCAGAATATTAACTGACAATGATGAGACTAGCAAACCAGGATCCACAGCAGAAGAGGATCTGTCATGGATTAATGCTCATGCATGTTTGAAAAAGATGCTTTGTGTGCTAGTGGGGCCAGCCTGCCCATACCACAGGCTAGTGGGGCCCAGCCTGTCCATTCCACAGCCAGGGGACCTGAAGG
This sequence comes from Sus scrofa, assembly GCF_054392235.1. Classification (NCBI taxonomy): domain Eukaryota; kingdom Metazoa; phylum Chordata; class Mammalia; order Artiodactyla; family Suidae; genus Sus; species Sus scrofa. The sequence goes on from NC_139385.1 coordinate 22,053,292, forward strand.
TTGCCCCCAGACAGGTTCAGACCAGCCCAGGCTGCCAGGGTGCCCTGTGCCTCCACCCTGCCTGTCTGCAGCCACACCGGCCTCCTGTGTCTCCATCTTTGAGCTGAAAACGCATAGCTCATGTGTTAAGATGATGTTCCTTTCCTTTGTTTTTACATATCTGTTATAGGATTTTGATTTATGGTTACCTTGGGTTTCATATATGTTGATCTATAACAATGTCCAGTTGTTTTTTTATTTTTTCATTTTTTATTACTCAAATGAATTTATCAATCTGTAGTTGTATAATGATCATAACAATCTGATTTCACAGGATTTCCACCCCACAGCCCAAGCACATCCCCCTACCCCCTAAACTGTATCCTCTGGAGACCATAAGTTTTTCAATGTCTGTGAGTCAGCATCTGTTCTGCAAAGAAGTTTAGTCTGTCCTTTTTTCAGATTCCACATGTCAGTGAAAGCATCTGATGTTGGTCTCATTGTATGGGTGACTTCACTTAGCATGATAGTTTCTAGGTCCATCCATGTTGCTAAAAGTGCTGGTATTTCATTCTTTTTAATGGCTGAGTACTATTCCATTGTGTATATGTACATCTTCTGGATCCATTCCTCTGTCAATGGACATTTAGGTTGTTTCCATGTCTTGGCTATTGAAAAGAGTGCAGCAATGAACATCGGGGTCCATGTGTCTTTGAGAGTCATGGTTTTCTCTGGATAGATGCCCAGGAGTGGGATTGCTGGATCAAATGGTAGTTCTATGTTTAGTTTTCTGAGGAATCTCCATACTGCTTTCCACAGTGGTTGCACCAATGTACAATCCCACCAACAGTGTACTGGTGTTCCTTTTTCTCCACCCCCTCTCCAGCACTTCTTGTTTGTAGACTTTTGGATGATGACCATTCTGCTGGTGCAAGGTGGTACCTCATTGTGGTTTTGATTTGCAACTCTCTAATAATGACTGACATTGAACATCTTTTCATGTGTTTCTTGGGCATCTGTATGTCTTCTTTGGAGAATTGTCTGTTTAGATCTTCTGCCCATTTTTTGAAAGGCTTGTTTTTTTTTGGTATGGAGCTGCGGAAGTTGTTTATAAATTTTGGAGATGAATCCCTTGTCAGTCGATTCACTTGCAAAGATGTTCTCCCATTCTGTGGGTTGTCTTTTTGTGTTGTTTAGGGTTTCCTTTGCTGTGCAGAAACTTTGAAGTTTGATTAGCTCCCATTTGCTTATTTTTCTTTTTATTGTCAATACTCTAAGAGGTGGATCTGAGAAGATGTTGCTGCCATTTATGTCAGAGAGTGTTTGGCGTATGTTTTCCTCTAGGAGTTTGATAGTGTCTGGTCTTATATCTAGGTCTTTAAACCATTTGGAGTTTATTTTTGTGTATGGTGTTAGGGAGTGTTCTCATTTCATTCTTTTCCATGTGGCTGTCCAGTTTTCCCAGCACCACTTATTGAACAAGCTGTCCTTTCTCCATTGTGTAGTTTTGCCTCCTTTGTCATAGATTAGTTGGCTATAGGGTTTAATTCTGGGCTTTCTATCCTGTCCCACTTATCTATATGTCTGTCTTTGTGCCAGTATCATGCAATTTTGATGATTGTTGCTTTGTGTGTATAGTCTGAAGTTGGGGGAGCCTGATTCCTCCAGCTCCATGTTTCTTTTTGAGGATGTCTTTGGCTAGTCTGGGTCTTTTGTGCTTCCAAACAAACTTTAAAATATTTTGTTTGAGTTCTGTGAAAAATGTCCTTGGTAATTGGTTAGGGATTGCATTGAATCTGTAGATTACCTTAGGTAGTATAGTCATTTTGATAATATGAACTCTTGCAATCCACGAGCATGGTATATCTTTCCATCTCTTTGTGTCATCTTTGATTTCTTTCATCAGTGGCTTATAGTTTTCAGAGTATAGGTCTTTTGTTTCTTTAGGTAGGTTACTCCTAGGTATTTTATTCTTTTGGTTGTGATGGTAAATGGGATTGCTTCCCTAATTTCCTTTTCTGCTTTTTCATTGTTAGTATATAGAAACACTGTCGATTTCTGTGTATTGATTTTGTATCCTGCAACTTTGCCGAATTTGTGGATGAGCTGTAACAGTTTTCTGGTAGAGTCTTTAGGATTCTCTAGGTATACTATCATGTCATCTGCAAATAGCGATAGTTTTACTTCTTCCTTTCCAAGTTGGATTCCTTTTATTTCTTTTACTTTTCTGATTGCTGTGGCTAGGACTTCCAAAACTATGTTGAAGTGTAGTGGTGAGTGCAGACATCCTTGTCTTGTTCCTGATCTCAGTGAGAATTCTTTCAGCTTTTCCCAATGGAGAATGATGTTAGCTGTGGGTTTGTCATATACGGATTTCATTATGTTGAGGTAGGCTTCTGCCATGCCCACCTTCTGAAGGGTTTTTATCAGAAATGGGTGTTGGATTGTGTCAAAGGCTTTTTCCATGTCTATTGAGAGGATCATATGGTTTTTATTCTTCAGTTTGTTAATGTGGTGTATCACATTGATGGATTTGTGGCTATTGAAGAACCCTTGCATCCCTGGGATAAATCCCACTTGACCATGATGTACAATTCTTTTAATGTATTGTTGGATGTCGCTTGTTAGTATTTTGTGGAGGATTTCTGCATTGATGTTCATTAGTGAAATTGGCCTGTAGTTTTCTTTTTTTGTGGTATCTTTGTCTGGTTTTGGTGTCAGGGTGATGGTGGCCTCATAGAATGAGTTTGGGAGTATCCCTTCCTCTGATATTTTTTGAAATATTTTCAGAAGGAGAGGTGTTAGCTCTTCTATAAATGTTTGATGGAATTTGCCTGTGAAGCCATCTGGTCCTGGACTTTTGTTTGTTGGAAGTTTTTCATCAGAGTTCCAATTTTGGTTCTTGTGATGGGTCTATTCATCTTTTCTATTTCCTCTTGGTTTAGTCTTGGAAGATTGTGCTTTTCTAATAATTTGTCCATTTCATCTAGGTTTTCCATTTTATTGGAGTATAGATGCATATAGTAGTCCGTTATGATCCTTTGTATTTCTGTGATGTCCGTTGTTACTTCTCCTTTTTCATTTCTAATTTTATTGATTTGAGTCCTCTCTCTTTTTTTCTTGATAAGTCTGGCTAGGGGTTTATCAATTTTGTTGATCTTTTCAAAGAACCAGCTTTTCATTTCATTTTTTTCCCTATGGTTTTCCTTGTTTCTATTGAATTGATTTCTGCTCTGATCTTTATGATTTCTTTCCTTCTACTAACTTTAGGTCTTGTCTGTTCTTCTCTCTTGAGCTGCTTTAGATGTAAAGTTAGCTTGTTTATTTTGGTTTTTTCTTGTTTCCTGAGGTGGGCTTTGTATTGCTCTAAAGTTTCCTTTTAGAACGGCTTTTGCTGCATCCCATAGGTTTTGGAGTGTCATATCTTCGTTGTCATTTGCTGCTAGGTATTTTTTAATTTCCTCTTTGATTTCTTCAGTGATCCATTGGTTGTTTAGTAGCATGTTGTTGAGTCTCCACGTGTTTGTGTTTTTTGCAGATTTTTTCTTGTTGTTGATTTCCAGTCATATAGTGTCGTGGTCAGAAAAGATGCTTGATATGATTTCAGTTTTCTTAAAGTTACTGAGGTTGGATTTGTAGCCCAGGATATGATCCATCTTAGAGAATGTTCCAAGTGCACTTGAGAAGAATGTGTATTCTGTTGCTTTTGGATGGAATGTCCTATAAATGTCTATTAAGTCCATCTGGTTTAATGCATCATTCAGGGCCTGTGTTTCCTTATTGATTTTCTGTCTGGTTGATCTGTCCATTGCTGTAAGTGGGGTGTTAAAGTCCCCCACTATGATTGTGTTATTGTCGATTTCTCCTTTTAAGGTTGTTAGCAGTTGCCTTATATATGGTGGTGAACCTGTGTTGGGTGTGTAGATATTTAAAATTGTTATATCATCTTCTTGGATTGATCTTTGATCATTATGTAATGTCCTTCTTTGTCCCTTAAAATAGTCTTCATTTTAAAGTCTATTTTGTCAGATATGAGTATTGCTACTCCAGCTTTCTTTTGATTCCCGTTTGCATGAAATATTTTCTTCCACCCTCTCCCATTCAATTTGTATGTGTCCCTAGAAGTGAAGTGGGCCTCTTGAAGACAGCATGTATATGGGTCTTGTTTTTGTATCCATTCAGCCAGTCTATGTCTTTTGGCTGGGGCGTTCAAACCATTCACATTTAAGGTAATTATTGATATGTATGTTCTTATTGCCATTTTATTAATTACTTTGGATTTGTTTTTGCTGCTCTTTTCCCTTTCCTTCTTCTCTTGTTCTTTTCTGTCTAGAGAAGTTCCTTTAGTATTTGTTGTAAGGCTGGTTTAGTGTTGCTGAATTCTCTCAGCTTTTTTTTATCTGTGAAGGATTTGATTTCTCCTTCAAATGTGAATAAGAGCCTTGCTGGGTAGAGTAATCTTGGTTGGAGGTTTTTTCCTTTCATCACGTTGAGTATATCATGCCACTCCCTTCTGGCCTGCAGAGTTTCTGTTGAAAAATCTGCCGATAGCCTTATCGGGGTTCCCTTGTATGTTACTTGTTTCTTTTCCCTAGCTGCTTTCAAGATTTTCTCTGAAAAAAAAAAAAAAAAAAAAAAAAAAAAGGAGTTCCTGTCGTGGTGCAGTGGTTAACGAATCTGACTAGGAACCATGAGGTTGTGGGTTCAGTCCCTGCCCTTCCTCAGCGGGTTAACGATCCGGCATTGCCGTGAGATGTGGTGTAGGTTGCAGACGTGGCTAGGATCCCACGTTGCTGTGACTCTGGCATAGGCTGGTGGCTACAGCTCCGATTCGACCCCTAGCCTGGGAACTCCATATGCCGTGGGAGCAGCCCAAGAAATAGCAAAAAGACAAAAAAAATTTTTTCTCTTTGTCTTTAATTTTGGTCAGTTTGATTAGTATGTGTCTTGGGGTGTTCCTCCTTGGGTTTATTTTATATGGTACTTGTTGTGCTTCCTGGATTTGAGTGAGTGATTCCTTCCCCATGTTAGGGAAGTTTTTGGCTATTATCTCTTGGAATATATCTTTCTGTCTCCTTCTCTCTCTCTTCTCCTTCTGGCACCCCTATGATATGGATGTTGGTGTGTTTCATGTTGTCCCAGAGTTCTCTGAGACTCTCTTCATTTGTATTCAATCTTTTTTCTCTTTTCTGTTCTGCATCTGTAATTCCTACTAATCTGTCCTCCACCTCGCTTATTCGTTCTTCTGCCTCCTGTGTTCTGCTGCTAGCTGCTTCTAGTGAATTTTTTCTTTCAGTTATTGTATTGTGCATCTCTTCTGGTTTAAGTTCGATATCTTGTATCTCTTTGATCGACATTTCCTGTAAGTTATCCATTTTTGCCTCCAGTTTATTTCCAACATCTTGCATCATCTTCAGCATCAACAGCCTAAAGACTTTTTTTGGAGGCTGAGAATCTCCTCATGGCTTAGCTGTTTTTCTGGGGTTTTTCCTTTCTCCCTCATCTGAGTTAGAGTCCTCTGTCTTTTCATTTTTATAGGTTTTTGGTGTGGTGACCTTCTTACAGATAATAGAGTTGTAGCCTCTCTCACTTCTGATGTCTGCCCCACTGTGGCTGAAGTCAGTATGGGAGTTTGGTGTAGGCTTCCTGATGGGAGGGGCTGACGCCTGCCCCTTGGTAGGAGGAGCTGATTCTAATCCCTCTGGTGGGTGGGGCTTAGTCTCTGGATGGGATTAGAGGCAGCTGTGTGCCTGAGGGCTCTTTAGGTAGCCTGTTTACTGAGGGGCGGGGCTGTGATCCCACCTGAGTTGTTGTTTGCCCTGGGGCTTCTCAGCAGCAGGCTGACAGATGGGGCCAGATTTTTCCACAATGGCCACCTCCAGAGAAAGGCACTGCTGCTGAATATTCCTGAAAGCTTTGCTTTCAATGTCCTTCCCTCACAACAAGCCACGTTCACCCCTGTTTTCCCAGGATGTCCACTAAGAACTGCGGTTAGGTTTGACCCAGATTCCCTTGGAGACTTTGCTTTGCCCTGGGACTCAGTGCACGTGAAAGTCTGTGTGTGTCTTTTAAGAATGGGGCCTCCATTTACCCCAGTCCCATGGAGCCCTTGAGCACAAGCCCCACTGGCCGTCAATGCCAGATGCTCCGGGGCTCTTTCTCCCTGTGCCAGATCCCCACACGTGAGAGTTTGATGTGGGGCTCAGAACTCTCACTCCTGTAGGTGAGTCTCTATGGACCAGTTAGTTTCCCGTCTGTGGAGCTTCCCGCCCAGGAGGTATGGAGTTGTTTATATCGTGAAATCGCCCCTCCTACCTCTTGATGTGGCTTCCTCTTTTTCTTCTGGAGTAGGGCATCTTTTTTAAGGTTTCTGGTCCATTTTGGTGAAGAGTGCTCAGTCATTAGTTGTGAATTTTGTTGCTTTTAGGAGAGAAGTTGTGCTCCAGTCCTTCTATTCTGCCATCTCAATCCTGTTCCTGTTTTCATAATTATCTTCTGTAACTATCATAGATTATAGAAAATGATTATTTCTATTTGAGGTGACCCAAGTAACAATGTTAATAGTTAATAGAAAGTCTTTATGGATTTACCTCTCTGTGTTTGGTGGGAAGTGTGTATTATATAAGATGTGAAACAGGTTTTCTTGGCTAAATTCATCTGCATTTACAACTTAGGTGCTTTTGTCAAACTCATCTTTCTACCTATATACAATGTGGATGATCTTTGTAAGTAGTTTTAGTATATATTAACAGCAATAAGTGAAAGATGAAACCAAAGTTTACTAATGTCACAATGCAATTTAATTTATACATGTGGAAATATTTGAAATATTTTATTTTAAGTGTATTTTAAATATTTTGTTTTAAATATGTATAACAACATTTTTCTAAGAAACATGTAGGGGATAAACTACAATGTATTAGACCATCAAGAGAAACAAATAAAATAGTTATTTATTGTACACAGGAATATTTTCTTACATTTATTTCTTGAAAATTATTTTATTGTGTATAACAGACATTAATTCTATGGAGGAAGCTTGAAGTTATAAATGAATCATATTAGAGTCAACAATAATTATCTTCCTAATATTAAGAAGGCATTTTAAATATTGATGAACTTAAAAATCTGTGTGTCAAATTCATGTTTCATTTTATTAAAATTATTTACACCATAGAAAGGAAATGGTATTGGTGTAGCATGCCAAGAGAGAAAGCTGTATTGGTGGAGATAAGGCTCACATATAAAGGGAAAAAACAGGTTAGATTCCTTTGAACACTTGTTCCTCTTTGGTGTCAAATTGATACTTGAAGGTACATTTCACCAAACTGATTAATGTGTTGAAAAACCAAAAGTAAAGTGCCAGAGAAGTTCTAATTATGTCAAGATTAAAAATAATAGCTTAGGGAGTTCCCGTCGTGGCGCAGTGGTTCACGAATCCGACTAGGAACCATGAGGTTGCAGGTTCGGTCCCTGCCCTTGATCAGTGGGTTAAGGATCTGGTGTTGCCATGAGCTGTGGTGTAGGTTGCAGACACGGCTCGGATCCCGCATTGCTGTGGCTTTGGTGCAGTTATTTATTGTACACAGGAATATGTTCTTACATCGGTGGCTACAGCTCCGATTCGACCCCTAGCCTGGGAACCTCCATATGCCAAGGGAGCGGCCCAAGAAATAGCAAAAAGACAAAAAAAAAAAAATAGCTTAAAAAAATCATCTGAGCGGATGCCAGTTTCAAAATGTCACCTTCAGTATGGCATGGTGGATAAAAAGGAGTGAAGAGTGGCATGGGCCAATGACTTCACAAGTAGGAAAATAACTTGAAATAAATACAAATTTATTTTTCTGATAAGGGAATTGTCATTGTTCACGGGTTAAATACATACCATTATTCTTCCAATTTCAGTGTATTTCTATTCTGATTTTTGATGTTTTGATTAAGTTTTCCAATTTAATACATAAAATATATATATTCTAAAGACAGGTATAATTACATTCATTACCTCTGTGTTTGTGTTAGGTAGGGTGGGATGGGGAAGTAGACCCAGGTGATTTGAAACAGGCCATTTATCATTACCGAAAACAAGAGGCATGTGATCAAACAATAAAGCCACACCTGGACACAAAAGGTGTGGTCTTTGGAGCTTCCCTATATAAATGAGGCATGCTCTTCAGAGAGCACTTCCCTATAACCTGTTCCCCATGCAGATGAGCATCTGCCCCAAACCAATAGGAAGGTCAAAACATGCCTCCAGACAGAGATCAAATGACACTCAGCCCTTACACACATTGCAGGGGGGCTGGGACAGGAAAAATTAGTGGGCATGGGATGGGAGAATTGGGGTCCCCAAACACATGTGCTGTATGAGGATATAAGGAAAGACCCAGTTGCAGCCAGAGCCAGTCCCCACCTGAGGATGGCCCCCTCTCTCTGAGGATGTAAATAAAATTTTCTCTGCACTGCTACAAATTTGGCTCTTGATTGTGATCAAGACTGTGATCTCCAAGGCAACCAGCAAGAGTGTTTATTGAGTGTTTATTTCACTCAGGAAACAGACCAGAAAGACTCATTAAAAGCACCCAAACAAGAGCTGCAACTTTCACCCTAAGGCACTGTTGGTTTGAGGGGATTTCTTTTGACCCAGAACTACTCCCATCCCAAACCGAAGGCTCCTGCCTAGAGAGCCTGCCCACCTCTCTATTCTGCACCAGGGACCACTGGCTCTATCCTGGAGCCACTGTAGCACTTCGCTTTCAGAAGAGTTCCCCATCCACACGCCTCCAAATTTTTGCTGCATGTGGCCAAGAATTGAGAGAAATAATGCAGAGGGATACAACATTCTTTTAAAACATATTTCAGGGTATTTATGGAAGTCTTCATAAGCATTGACTTGCATCAATTAAATGATGTAGATAGAGGTTGTCTAGAGGGACTGATAGCTTGGTGATTTTTATTTATTCAAATAGAGAAGGTAATCATAGCCAATATAATTTATACATCCCAAGGATTCCACATATATGTGTTCTATAGAAGGTATAATCTATTATTTATTCACTTTGTGTTTTTATTATCTATCTTCCAGTTGTAAAGATTATATTTAATATATACATTAAACCTTGGATGCAAAAATCATCCACTGCACAATAATTTTACATATTTGCCAAAGTAAAAGTTTGGGTGGCTTATGAGGAGAGTTTATTAGTTACTTAGAACAGCTTCTTAGAGAAAATGAGGGCATCACTCACATTTTGATTCCCAACTCTTAACTGTATTTTATATTTACACAGCTGTGCACGTAAAACTCATGCAAAAGTGTAAATAAAATAAGTAAAAAGTAAACAGGGATGTCAGATATAACAATATCAGTTTGATGTCTATTTTACAGATATTCTGATATATATTCTAGCTCATCTCATTGTAACTACATTTATAAATAAAAATACATATTCTCAAGTAGTGTATCAAGGTTTACAAAACTGTTCATTGCAAAGGAAAGACACTGCCCGTTTTTTGACTGATTTGTAATAACCTATCTGGGAGAAAAAGAATGGATATATGCATATGTGTGATTGATTCACTTTGCTGTACATCTGAAGCTAATACAACATTGCAGATCAGCTATTTCTAATAAGTTTTAAAAAAGGAGAGACATTCTGTCTTAGCTAGCGATATACTTTTAGATTTTTGTTCATCTTAGCTACCTGATGTCATCGTTGAACTTATTTCTATAAAACTTTTTCTATCTTAACATGATTCCAATATACAGTCTATCTCATCATGAGATTATTTAATTATTTTCTTATTCAACAAACATGTATTTATGCCTCAGAGATCCTTGATCTTATCCCAGACAGCGCCAAGTTGAGTAAAGGCTTGAGGGTGAGGAAGGTACAGAGCAGACATCATCTACCTAAGACTAAGCCAGACTGAAATCAGAATGAACTGAACTCAGGGTGGAGACACTGGGGTTGGTCAGCAGAGCTCAGCCAGGGCACATAAATAGAGTAATGAGAAAGTCCAAAGACTCTAGATAGTTCAAAGTGTTCAGTCAAGAGCTAGATGAATTAATACAAATGTTAATTAAAACCAGGAGTTGAAAAATGAGGTTACATAGGTGGAGTAAAGCACAGTGGAGTATGGAAGAGGAGTATGCACAGTGGCCAAAATAAAATCCTGCTGGAGAATTTAATTTTTTGGGGTGTGTGTGTGGTGCTGCGTCCATGGCATGTAGAAGTCATGTACTGGGGATCAAACCAGTGCCACAGCAGTTACCCCAGCCAGTGTAGTGACAATGCCAGATCCTTAACCCACTGCACCACAAGGGAAGTCCCCCTGCTGGAGGGTTGAGTGCTTTACTGTTAAGTATTCTTTTATTTCTTTTGTTGTTGTTGTTGTTGCTATTTCTTGGGCCGCTCCCGCGGCATATGGAGGTTCCCAGGCTAGGGGTCCAATCAGAGCTGTAGCCACCTGCCTACGCCAGAGCCACAGCAACGCGGGTTCCGAGCCGCGTCTGCAACCTACACCACAGCTCACGGCAACACCGGCTCGTTAACCCACTGAGCAAGGGCAGGGACCGAACCCGCAACCTCATGGTTCCTAGTCGGATTCGTTAACCACTGCGCCACGACGGGAACTCCCTATTTCTGATTAATACACATGGGTGTTCTTAGTGGGCAAGCATCAAATACTTGTTAATGATGAATATCTTATGCTCTTCCTTTCAGTGCTTGTTCTCCTTTCTCATAGGTAGACTTTAGCTAAGAAGGGCATTAACCATGTTATTAAATGAGAAAATTTTCTAGCATGGAAAATGTTCTCAGGAAATTGCTACATATTTTTAGAAAGTCAGAATGGAAAGTCAGAGTTATTTCAAAAGGAAAAGTTGGTCATATTCATGAAAGCATATCTTGTGTACATGTTTGCCTCCATATAATTTTGGTAGGCAACATGCATTTGCTAGTGGACCCTTGCATGTGAGGCAGCCAAAAAATAGCAGTTCATTGCCACCTCCTCAAATAATTGTCAGTAGTCTGATGCAAACTCCACTCAGAGAAGTGAAGATATATCAAAGTCTGTATCATGTGTCTCACTTGCTAGCATCCCACTGAAAGGAAAGTAGAATGAATAATTTATACACAGTTGGATTAAATATATCTGGGTATCAAGAAACATATTAATGAGGAAATTAATGATTTCATAAATGATTACTTTTTTTGGTCTTTTTTGCCATTTCAAGGGCTGCTCCTGCAGCATATGGAGGTTCCCAAGCTAGGGGTCTCATCAGAGCTGTAGCCACCGACCTACATCAGAGACACAGCAATGCCAGGTCTGAGCTGTGTCTGTGACTTACATCACAGCTCACAGCAACACTGAATCCTTAACCCACTGAGTGAGGCCAGGGATCGAACCCACAACCTCATGGTTCCTAGTCAGATTCGTTAACCACTGCGCCACAATGGGAACTCCGTAAGTGATTACTTTTGCTAGACACCTTTTAAAGCATTTAACACAAATATATATATGCACACACATATTCATATATGTGTCTCCCTTTCACATTTAATGTTCGTAACAACTTTGTAGAATAGGTGATTTTATTATCTCTGTTTTAAAGATGAGTACAATGAAGTACAGAGAAATCATGTTTCCTGCCCAGAGGCAAATGGTTAATCAGTGGCAGAGTTGTGTTTTTAAGCATTGTTTAGCTCCATAAACCTGCTCTCAACCATGACTGTATGTTTCCTTTTCCTTAGATATACATAAATCCATAGATGGAGATACAAACATGGATGATGAAGCTGACAATATAAAGCATAAATGTACATTCAGAACAGATACATTGTGTCCGCTTTCCTCACTACATTATCTAGAGCAGTCAAGAGAAGATGTCTCAGGAGGAGACACAAATGGAGCCTCAAAAAACTCTGTAAAAAGTGTGAGGGCTGAGGTGGAGGAAAGAAATAAAGATACTTTAAAACCTGTGGAATAGAAATTACTTGCATTTTATGACAAAAAATAATCATGAGAATTTTCCTGTCACTTTAAAAAAGATCTAAAATCTAAAATATTTATGATGAAAAATCTCCCTTTGTAGACTGGATAATGTGAATAATCTTATAATTTTCTTAACTGCATAATTACTATTTTATATGTGCCAGGAGAGTGAGCAACACGTTTATTTATTCACCACTGTATATTTACTAGCAGTTTTCCTGACAGGAAATACTGAATTAAATGAACTCAATTAATTATATTTTAAGGAAAACCAAATACCCAGCTTACCCACTTTTCATTTTTGAGGAAGGCAGATGCCCTAATCATGGCAGTTCAACAAAGCTGTTAGTATTGGCTTAGGCTGATCCTTAGTCGTACTTACAAATAATCTTGGAGCTTGACAAATAAGCTAATAAAATAATTGCTTATTGATTGATTTGTTATATAAATAAAAATTAGAGCCCAAAATTAAAAAATATTTGATAAATTAAGACTTTGGTGTATCATATTTTGTTATAACAAATGGGGAACACCACAAAAGTCAGCTGTAATGAAATAGAGATTTTAATACATAATCTAAATGTAAAAGAATGTATTCTGTCAGTGAACTTCTATGAAAACCGAGAGAAGTTAAAGCAATATAGTTTTGCATTTTTAATTTAAATATAATAATAACATATTTATATATATAAAATACTATACATTTCAACCATTCCCATTACAATTTCTAATTTTTTGCTAGGTTTAAAATACTGATGAGAAAAGAAAAAAAACTATCAGAGAAGCAAATAAAGGAACGTGTGTTATGCAGCTAAAAACACAAAGGAGGAGTTCGCGTGGTGGCGCAGTGGTTAACGAATCCGACTAGGAACCATGAGGTTGCGGGTTTGGTCCCTGCCCTTGCTCAGTTAACGATCGGGTTAACAATCCGGCATTGCCGTGAGCTGTGGTGTAGGTTGCAGACGCGGCTCGGATCCCGTGTTGCTGTGGCTCTGGCGTAGGCCGGTGGCTACAGCTCCGATTCGACCCTTAGCCTGGGAACTCCCATATGCCGTGGGAGTGGCACAAAGAAATAGCAAAAAGACAAAAAAAAAAAAAAGTAAATTTGAAATGAATTGCTAAAACATTTCAAAATCCTCTTTCATATTTTATTATTGATAGTTCAACCTGCTAAAATGAATTGCTCTATGTACATGATATATGAGTAGTTCAATCACATATTTTCTCCTGATGAGATCTAAGGCACACAAAGGTAGCTTCTGCCTTAGAACTTCCAGAAGGCTGCTTTGTGAGGATTTTACCCCTGCTTCACAAGCTTATTCCAGCTTCACTGCCTGCCCCCCCCATCATTCTCCCATTAGCCACACATCTGGCACGCTCTCCTCCTTTGTTCTGACTGGGTTCCTTTGACTGCTTCATTTGGGCATGAAATCAGGGTAGTCCTGTAGACATCAGCCATGAAGCTCATGTCTCATCCCAACCAGGGCTGATCAGGTAAAATCAGTGCAAAGGAGAGCACCTACTGGAGCCATAGGACAGGAGTGCAATTTGTCTTTCTTATTCCTTCATATTTAAATGGAGAACATGCCCTCACCCAGAATCCATACAGTGTGTTACATCTTCAAATTAATACTTGAGAGGAAAATCTTTTTTGGAAGAAGTTTTCACAAAACTAATCCAAAAGCATCTCAAAAACCAAATTATCTTAGTTTGCCCCAAGCAGCCACCTCTCATATTCTTTTTTATTTTATTTCATTGGAGTGTAGTCAACTTACAAAGTTGTGTTAGTTTCAGGTGTACTGCAAAGTAAATCAGTTATATATACATATAGCCATTCCTTTTCATGTTCTTTTCCCATGTAGGTTATTACACAGTATTGAGCAGATGTCTCTGTGCTATACACTAGGTCCTTGTTACTTATCAAGTAATACACAGTTGAATTCATGAGAGACTTGCATAAGAGGAAGACCAAGGCAGAAACCCAGCACACCACCATTTAGGAGATGGTGGGGAAGAGGAATCAGAGAAGGAAGCCAAACAGAGAACTTTCTAGAGAAACAGGAAGAACAGGAATGTATGTGTCAGAGACACCAAAGGAGAAAAGAACTTGGAGGAGAAGGATGTGGTCAAAGGATGACACTCAGGCAAGAACTGAAGTAAAGTTTCCATGGGAGTTGAAGTAAGGGCTCAGAGCTGTTTGCATGCACTGGAGGCAGAGGCCATGGCAGTGGGCAGAGCCAGAGCTGGGGACCAAGCCTGAGTGAGATAACACTTGAGGGAATTTTCTAGGAGCTTCTGCACAAGGGAAGGAGGGGCTGGAAAGGGCAGGGAAGGGTTGTAATCCAGGAAGGATGGCTGTTGCTCTGTTGTAACTGAACACAATTGCGTGTGTACGTAAAGTGGGGGCGAGAAGCCATCACACTGGGAGAGACTGAAGGTCTTGAGAAGGCGATGTCTTTGATGAGGTCTTTGAGAAACTGGGAAGTCAAGTCAGGCCTGGTGGAGACTAAGTGTCAAGGACAAGGGACCGTCCAGGCTTTGGGTGCTGACCTCGTGGGAATGAAGGCAAAGGGACTGCCTCTTTGGGAAGGAAGTCAGGATGGACAGAAAGAGAGAAGGGGAGTGAGAGGAGCAGGGGAGAGGGAAGAGGAGTGAACCCCACTCTTGCCAATCACAGAAATCCTTCTTCCACAAGGAGCTGCAGATGAAGGCATGATGGAAGGGCTGGAAATATCTCCCCATATGACTTTCCCCTGGGGTATGCAGAAGAAATCCCCTCCCCTTCCCTGGAAATATGCTCTGGGCAGTTTCCCAAGCCCTCAGCCCCACTAAGGCCACAGGTGGAGTCTCATAGAGAAGTGTGATGCAGGTTATTTCTCAAGACCTGTCAGGGCTTGACAGCAGAAGGTAGAGGCTTTGGAGGGGTCTGCAGCCCCATTCACTTGAACAGGTGTAGAGAGGTTATCTCCAATTTTGACTGATGGACCTGAGATCAAACCCAGTGGGCTCTAACAAGATCCCAAGATCATGGCTTTTCTGTTGTAGTTCAGTAGGTTAAGAACCCTACAGAGGGTCTTTGGGGATATGGGGTCGATCCCTGGCCTCACTCAGTGGGTTAAGGATCCGACATTGCTGCATACTGTGGCATAAATCTCTGAGGCAGCTGGAATCATATGCTGTGCCTGTGGCCTAGGCTGGCCGCTGCAGCTCCCATTCAACCCCTGGCCCAGGAACTTCCCTATTCTGCAGGTGCAGCCTTAATGAGACAAAAGATTCCAAGATCAATACTCATAAGCCAGCCGTCCACAGACTATGCATAAGACCTGGTCATTAAATTATTTCTCATCCTAATCACACCAAACAGTTGTGATTCCCAGCACATTTTTGCAAAGGATTTGATGTTGTGTGGGACAGACTGCTGTCAGGAGAAACGTATTCCAGGTGGGGAGCTCCCCTGTGTTTCACCCAGGGCAGCCTTTCGTGATGTTCTCTGGCACATAGCTGCATCCTTAGGCTGGGGCCCTCTTCCCTCTAACCTCTGTCCTGGACTAATGGATCCCTTCCCAGCAGCAAATCATTCCTGGAGCCTGTATTCTGTCTCTTCTTCTCAGGATTTGCTCTGTGGGTATAATTGGCTGTATTCAGCTCCCTTCTGTCCACAACACCGTAGATCATACAGGCAGAGATGGATCCCCAGTGAACCAGAACAGTCTTATGGCTTCAGGAAGGCATTAACATATGCATATTTTATTTCAACATCCTTGGGGTAGGGGGCAGCCAAGGCTTGTGTCTTCTCAAACAGTCCTCCTGGCTAAATAGTCAATGGCTAAATAACACAGTGTCTAGGTTACATCTGGAAGAAAAAAATCAAAGACCACTTACAGAAGCAAACAAGGCTGAAATCTTCCCTTTCTGTGACCCCTTTCTTCGAGGGATGGATGACATCTGTGCTTCTGTTGCAGAAGAAGAACTCAATTAAAATAGTTCCTGCACATTGCGGCTGGAATCACTTTTGAATATTCCCATCCTATAAACACATCATATGGTAATATTAATGTGGAACCTGCTCACTTTATTGCCTCAATCCCTTCACAGTTCATTTATTAACCAGATGCCCAGCATCCATCCCCTTTACCACGTGTGCATGATCACGCAGGATGCATTATCCATCCCGTCCAAAGTTCCTGGTTGAGGTTTTCCCTATCAAGTGTTTCCTTATGGTTCACAGCATATGGACGGTTTAGTCTGTCATTAATCCTCAGTGGACCATTTGTGTCCTTGATAATAATAACAGCATTAATGGATGTGTTCCCATTTCAGGATATATCATTATCTTGAGCTAATTTAATTAAACAGAACCACAGCATTGTCTCTTGGCTTCCTGTTGTCCATCACGGTCTTCTCCCACACCCCCAAAGAATGTGTTCCTGAGCCGGTGAGGCTTTTTTTTTTTTTTTTACCTTTGAGAAGCATAGAGGGTCCTTGGGTGAGAGGTCAAGGAGGGCATGATTGGTAATGAGAAGGGGTTGACAAGAGGGAGACAGGAAAAGACCACAAAAAGGACCAAAGTTGGCTCTTGTCAAGAGTTTGTAAAGAAGATAAAGTTATACTGAGGCATCTACCATCTAGCATCAACTCTCAGTATTTTGCTATTCTGGTTTTATCTAATTCCCTCCCCCATCTTTTTCCTTGAGTAAAGAAAATCCTAGCTTGGGGTTATCAGACACAACTTAGAATAGATTTACAAGGAGATCCTGCTGCATAGTATTGAGAACTATGTCTAGATACTCATATTGCAACAGAACAAAGGGTGGGGGAAAAAGTATACACAAACTCCTAGAAGAAAACATAGGCAAAACACTCTCTGACATCAACATCATGAATATTTTCTCAGGTCAGTCTCCCAAAGCAATAGAAATTAGAGCAAAAATAAACCCATGGGACCTCATCAAACTGAAAAGCTTTTGCACAGCAAAGGAAACCCAAAAGAAAACAAAAAGACAACTTACAGAATGGGAGAAAATAGTTTCAAATGATGCAACTGATAAGGGCTTAATCTCTAGAATATATAAACAACTTATACAACTCAACAGCAAAAAAACCAATCAATCAATGGAAAAATGGGCAAAAGACCTGAATAGACATTTCTCCAAAGAAGATATACAGATGGCCAACAAACACATGAAAAAATGCTCAACATCGCTGATTATAAGAGAAATGCAAATCAAAACTACCATGAGATACCACCTCACACCAGTCAGAATGGCCATCATTAATAAATCCACAAATAACAAGTGCTGGAGGGGCTGTGGAGAAAAGGGAACCCTCCTGCACTGTTGGTGGGAATGTAAACTGGTACAGCCACTATGGAGAACAGTTTGGAGATACCTTAGAAATCTATACATAGAACTTCCATATGACCCTGCAATCCCACTCTTGGGCATCTATCCGGACAAAGCTCTACTTAAAAGAGACACATGCAGCCGCATGTTCATTGCAGCCCTATTCACAATAGCCAGGACATGGAAACAATCCAAATGTCCATCGACAGAGGATTGGATTCGGAAGATGTGGTATATATACACGATGGAATACTACTCAGCCATAAAAAAGGATGACATCATGCCATTTGCAGCAACATGGATGGAACTAGAGAATCTCATACTGAGTGAAATGAGCCAGAAAGACAAAGACAAATACCATATGACATCACTTATAACTGGAATCTAATATCCAGCACAAATGAACATCTCCTCAGAAAAGAAAATCAATCATGGACTTGGAGAAGAGACTTGTGGTTGCCTGATGGGAGGGGGAGGGAGTGGGAGGGATCGGGAGCTTGGGCTTATCAGTCACAACGTAGAATAGATTTACAAGGAGATCCCGCTGAATAGCATTGAGAACTATGTCTAGATACTCATGTTGCAACAGAAGAAATGGTGGGGGAAAAACTGTAATTGTAATGTATACATGTAAGGATAACCTGACCCCCTTGCTGTACAGTGGGAAAATAAAATTAAAAAAAATAAAATTTAAAAAAAAAATAAAATAAAATAAAAAAAAAAAAAAAAAAAAAAAAAAAAAAAAAAAGTATACATGTAAGTATAACTTGATCCCCTTTCTGTACAGTGGGAAAAAAATAAAAATAAATAAAGACATAATTATACAGTCACCTCAAAAAAAAAAAAAAAGAAAAGAAAAGAAAAGAAAATCCTAAACACCCCATCGAGATATCTATATGGGGAACTAGAGTCAATATCCTGGGATAAACCTTCATGGAAAAGAATATGAGAAAGAATATATATAATTCTGACTCACTTTGCTATATAGCAGGAATTAACATTGTAAATCAACTATACTTTAATAAAATTTTGAAAAATCTTTTTTTTTTTAAAAAAAGAGAAGTTCCCATTGTGGCGTGGCAGAAACAAATGCGACTAGGAACCATGAGGTTATGAGTTCCATCCCTGGCCTTGCTCCGTGGGTTAAGGATCCTACATCACAGTGAGCTATGGTGTAGGTCACAGACATGGCTCGGATCTGGTGTTACTGTGGCTCTGGTGTAGGCCGGGCAGCAACAGCTCCAATTAGACCCCTAGCCTGGGAACCTCCATATGACCCGAAAAGACAAAAAAAAAAAAAAAAAAAGTGTTCCATGGTCTTATAAAATGAGTACAGAAAGTCAAGTCACAACACTGCCACCAGCCAGTTTTTTGACCTTGAAAAATTTTACTTTTTTTTGTTTTAATGTCCTCATCTATAAAAGAGCTATAAGAGTAGACTTCTTACACAGTGCTTTAGAAGAAGTGATAAAATAACATGTGTCCCCATCCCGTGGTTGGTACTCTATTCATACCAGCTCTTTCTCTTTCTTCCTGTTTTTCAACCTGAATTTCTGCAGTGGCTGCTGTTAATATATACTGCAGGTGTGTCCTGCTCTAACAAAAGGTGTGTTTCTAAATGAAGGGTGTAAACTAGGTTGGAGAAATGAGTCATATTTTAAATGTGGTGCAGACTTCACTTTTTCAAGTTCTGTGCTGCATTCTTCTGTAGAGCAAAAATCACCCACCCATCCCCTCTACCCAGAGCAAGTATGCCTAGAGCATAGATGGCTGGACAAGAGCTGTTCTGTACCAGAGCTACAGACCTCCTCTTCTCTGTGGTCCCTGAAATAACCATAAGGTCACTTGTAGGAGTTACTGAGAGTTTACTCTGCCTATTGTGCCAGGGATCCTCGCATCCTCTGTGAAACAGAAGCCATATTATCTCCTCTTACAGATGAGGAAACTGAGACACGAAAAGGTCATATAACACGTTCAAGGTCACATAGGGAGCAGCAAGCCCACGTTTAAATACAGACAGTCTGGCTCTCTGGATTCACACCAGGAGAGGGGTTCACTCTAGTGGAAACCAAAATGAAGTGCTTAAAAACTCTACCCTCCCTGATCAAGGCTTCCTAGATTATATCTCAACATTTCCTTTCACTGCAGTTGCAGTCAGAATGGGGCTATGGCTGAAATCTGCCACCTGGCCCCTTATCCTGTCAGAGAAGTGAGATGGGTGGCATTCTGGATTTCATCATAAAAGTGTTTGATTCCTCAGCATTCCCACTATGGCATCACAGGATTGGTGGGGCATGGGGAGCAGTGGAATGCATGTTTGATCCCCAGCCCCGCACAGTGGGTTAAAGATCCAGCATTGCCACAGCTACAGCTTAGATCACCACCTTGGCTTGGATCTCAGCCCTGGCCAGAAATCCATATGCCTCAGGGCAGTCAAAAAAGGAGGAAAAAAAATAACATACTGTTTAATTCCTGAAGGTCTTCCTACAGACGCACTGAGAAGAGCACCTGAGAGCAGCCGACATCTAAGTGAGCACAGAGTTTCACAAATCCCATTGATGGGGTCTTCAGGAACACACAGGCCCTAAATCTTGTGGATAAGATAAAATGCACCAGATTTTTTTTGCAGGAAACAGAACCATTTTTTTTTTAAAGAATCATCAAAAAGAGGAGAGTAGGAAGTTCCCACCATGGCTCAGTGGTAATGAACCCAGCTAGTATCCAAGAGGACGCTGGTGCAATCCCTGGCCTCACTCAGTGGGTTAAGGATCCTGCATTGCTGTGAGCTGCAGTATAGGTCATAGACAAGGCCTAGATCCTGCATTGCTGTGGTTGTGGGGTAGGCCGCCAGCTGCAGCTCCAATTCATTTGACCACTAGCCTGGGAATTTCCATATGCTGCAGGGGGAGTCCTTAAAAAGCCCCCCCCCCCCAAAAAAAAGAGAGAGAAGAGTAGAAGTGGTCAGAAGCATTTTCCAAGGTTTGGTGTATGGCTTATATTTGAGTCATGCTCTTCCAACCCTGTCTTTGCTGCTGGTGTTTCCCCAGGAGAAAAACAAATAAAGCTGGGACTGAGAGGCTGCTGGGGCTGAGAGGAAGTCTTCTTTCCAGGGGCTCAATTTGAGGGACAGTTTTAATGACATTCCTACCATCTAGGCATTGTGGGTGTTTTAACTTCCTTGGAGACCAGGAAGCTGAAAGTTGATTGAGAACTGGCTGACTTTGCACCATTTCTTGGGGCCTCTTAATCACAAAAGCAGGTTCTCCAAGCACTTCTAGTGCTGTGCAACCTGGTAAATCTTTGAAGCTCCCTGGGCCCCATAACGCCCTGGGGCCTGTTCTTATCTCACACTCTTGGAAAATGATGGCATGTCCTTTGTAGTAGACAGTTAGGACAAGTACTCAGGGTGACAGGAAAAAGAGAGAGACTTCTGCTGTTTGGATGGATCCTGGCATAAATAACTTCCTAAAGCTAAGGGTCATCTACTTTGGGGGATGGATTAAATTTGTAGTAACATTGGGGTGTACCTGAAAAGATGAATTTCTAAGAGCAATTTGCTGATAAGATAGGTTAAACTTGGAATCAAGTTCTTATCTATTTTCACATGGGACATGAACAAATATATTCAACTATTAACACTGACCTCTCAAGGTTTCCATGATGGTTAAAAGAAATGAGAACATAACAACCAGTGTTCTCACAACACTGGAAGTGAGAGTGTTTTTATTTTTTATTGTTTATTGTCTTTTTTTTTTTTTTTTTTTTTTTGGCCACGCTTGCTTTTTTAACAACACCAGATCCTTAACCCACTGCACCACAAGGGAACTCCAAGGGTGTTTTTTAAATTTGGCACCCAGGCACCTCTTTTTCCCAGTCTGTTGAAATGATCCTGCAGGAGGTTGCACAGAAGAGATAATGAATAATCCGAGTCCCAGCTTCTGTTATTGAGCCTGAGATGTTCTTGCTGCCATAGCGCTTTAGATAGGAGTAACCTCCTCCAGTTTTCAGCTCAGACCCTACAGGAAACACCACCAAGAGGTGCAGAGAATTTTCTGCCTCAAGGGTTGAGTTTTGACCCATAGGAGGCAGATAAGTTCTTGATCTTCCTCCCCTACCAGAGACACAGGAATTTGCAAGGCTTTCCAGAAGGGCTGCCAGAGACCAAGCCATCAGCTGCCCTTGTCACAAAGCCAAAGCCAGTTCAGCAACACCTCCCCTTAGGTTTGCTCTTCCTCCTTCACTGCCTCAGTTCCTTCCATCCTCAGGGGTGCTTCCCTTGAAATGCACTCCCTTATAAAGTGCTATGTCAATCCTTAGTAGCCCCCAGGGTCCAGGGAACCCAGGCTGAGACAAAGGATAAAACTTACACAGACATTGTTAATTACCAACTAGGTTCTGGTCTATTCTAGTTGCTGGGGAGAAATTGATATTCTTTGAAACATTGTCTTGGCTTTGTGTTCATGGAGTTTCCCCATCTAAGTAGATGTAACTACAAATGGTGAGGCGGGCCCTAAAGAGGAAGAACTCACCTCTCTAGACCGTGTGATAAAGGAGCTCGATGCAGCCAAGGTCAGGGACGGCAGCCCTGGGAGTTGTGGGTGAGCAGGAGTTAAGCAGGTGCAGGCTGACAGGGAGCAAAGAAGGGCAGGGGTGTGTGTGTGTGCATGTGTGTGTGTGTGTGTGTGTGCGCACATGCATGTGAGGAAAGGAAGAGTGATGTGGCAGACTTGTTTACACAGGTTCTGTGGCTGAGCACTCAAGGGATGTCACCCAGAAAGCCATTTCAAAAGGATAAATGCCGGGGCCCTGCCATCAGCCTACTAAATCAGACACTTGAGTGGCACCTGGCAAAATGCTTAAGTCTCTTCCTTTTGCACTGTAGCCAGGTTTGGAAACCACTGAATGAGACACGCAGGGCCTGCCCTGAATAAAGTGGTTTTGTTCATGGCTCTGTCCTCTTCCTGCTGCCCGAGGTCACTGCCTTTTTTTGTGATTCCTCTCTAATATCTTCCCTTTCACAATCCCAGTCCATCCTGCATGGGTGCACCAGCACACACATGCACACACACACATGCTCTCACACACACCCCCCCCCCACACACACACTCCTGCTATCCATTTCTTTGCTTGTCCCAGAAGCTCTCAGCCATACTTCTCTCTGGGCCCATCTCCACAGCCGTGTCCCATGCAGAGGGACTGCCTTGACCTCTTTTCCAGCAAAACTGACCTGACCCACTCTGTAAGGCCTCGGAACCCTGCTATCTGCTAATGGAGAAAGTTTTCTCTGGCTGCACATCCATCAGCAAACACGCTTCCAGATAATCATAACACTACCAGCTCACATCAGGATATGACCCTGTCTGGTATCAGAGCTTTAAAAGATATTTTCAGCCTTGTATGTTTGTTAGTATTCCTCACAGAACTACCAGTGCGGTGCCATCCACACTAAAGGGATGACCCGTCATCACTGACCAGTTATGTAGCAAACTCGCCACTCTGCCCAGGGAATGCACTGCCATCTTGCAGAAGGGGCTTTAGCATTTTTAGGAAAGCAAAGGAAGGCTTGACATTGGGTTCACCTTAAGGCAAGTCTCCCTGTCTCCACTCCACCAAGCCTTGATGGGGTGGAGACAGGGAGACGGGTAATTTGGCAAGAGAAAACAATTGGCACAGCCTCGTATGGGAGACAGGATCTTAGAGGGGTTAAGATCTCGTGTCTGGGCTTTTGAGTGAGAGCCTTGAGTTCAAGGCCCAGTGCTCCTCCATGGTATGGACCGTGTGGTCTGGGCTCAGCTGTGTAACCTCTCTGACTCCAGCTTCCTCGACTGAAGCTTGAGTTATGGGTGACCATTCATAAAGCAGATGGAGAGATTAAATGAGATAATACATTGAAACCACTTAACAAAGTTCCCAGCACATCGTAAGCCCACTCCTTTACTACTCTTATAATGCCCCAGAAGCAACCGTCTTCCCTTCTGTGAGACAGGCCTTAGCGACTGGAAGATGGAAAATGAGGATGAAATGGTTCTGTTGGAGGGAGAGGGGAGAGGAGGAGGAAGAAACAGGGAGCAAAGGGGGGAGAGGGACAAGCTCTCAGTGTAACTTAGTTTACCCTCATGACTGATTAATAGTTGGCTAGGTCCAGATTGGAAATCTAGGTTGAAACATGTTTTTCCTCAAGATATTGAAGTCACTGTTGGCCTGTGGCGATGTTGCTGGGAAACCCAAAGCCAGTCTAAATCTTTTCCCTTACACACAATCTGTATTTTTTCCTGCATTGATTTGTTTGCTCTTTTTTGAAAAATTTAGATATAATTGACTTATAACCTTAGGAGTTTCAGGCATGCCACATAATTGTTTGATCTTTGTGTATATTGTGAGATGATGACCGCAATAACTCTCAGGAACGTCCGTTGCCACATAGAAATTTTTGTTCCTTGTGATGAGAACTTTGGAGAGCCACTCTCCTAGAATCTTTCAAATATACAATCCAGTGTCATTAACTATAAGGGCCATGCTGACGCTGTACTTTACAGCCCCAGGACTTTGTTTTAGGATTGCAAGTTTGTAGCTTTGGACCCCTGACACCCATTTGCCCCACCCTCCACCCCTGGAAGCCCTCTATCTGTTCTCTGTCTCTATGAATTTGTTTCTATATAAGGGAGATCATACTCTATTTTCTTTCTTGGACTTATTTCACTTAGCATCATGCTGTCACATACAGTAGGCTTGCCATCTTTTTATGGCTGAATACTATTCCATTATATATATTGGAAATTATATATATATAACTGTTTATATATATATAAACAGTTTCTTTATCCATTCACCTATTTATGGGTACTTAGGTTGCTTCCATGTCTTGGCTAGCGTGAATAATGCTGCAGTAAACATGGGGGTACCTCTATTTTTCTGTAAGTGTTTTCCTTCAGGTAAATACCCAAAAGTGAATTGCCAGATCAAAAAGTAGTACTGGTTGTCATTCTTTTTGAGAAACCTCTATACTGATTTCCATAGTGGCTGCACCAATTTGTTTTCCCACCAGCCGTGCCTAAGGGTTCCCCTTTCCCCACATCCTAACCAACACTTTTTATTTTTTGTCTTTTTGTTAATAGCCATTAGCAGGTGTAAGAGGATCTTCTTTTTAACCTTAACCTGCTGAAATTTTGCAAGTGTGTATCTATTTTGGGGCCCATTTGGTCCTCATTGAGCCCTTCCAATCTGAAAAATCAGTCTTTAGCTCTGTGAACTTTTTTCTAGTGTAGCTTTCATAATTGTCTCCCTCAATTTCTTGTATTATTTATTCCTTTTTTTTTTTTTAGTGCTTAGAGCTTTGGGGTCAATTTCTTAGGTTACCTATACCTTCTCAAATTTTCTTTTCTTCTCCCTAATTCTAGATTCTAGGTATTTCTTTAACTTATCTTCCCACCCTCCTACTGATTTTCTTTTCTTTCATTAAATCTCCAGTTGTATTACTTGGGGCAATACTACCTACTGCTGTAATAAATAAACCCCAATGTCGGGAACAGCATGAGGAATACAGTCAATAATATTGCATTAACTTTGCATGGTGACTGAGGATGACCAGACATATTTGCAGAGATCACTGCACAACGCATATAAATGTCTAATCACTATATCGTGCACCTGAAATGAATATAATATGGTACAACAATTATCGTTTAATTAAAATAAACAAACAAATAAATGAATGAACCCCCCAAATTTCAGTACCTTCCCGCATTAAACATTTGCTTCATTCATGTAACTCTTTAAATACAGGTGTCTCTGTTCATCATGTTGCTACTCCCCTAAGGAAGATTCAAGGTGGGAAAAGGATCTGACAAAGAATGGATATGTGTGTGTTACAATGGAATCACTTTACTCTACAGCAGAAATTAACAACATTGCAAATCAACTATACTTCAATAAAACTTGAAGAAAAGTAAAATTTTTAAAAATACATTTTAAGGGGAGTTCCTGTCATGGCGCAGTGGTTAACAAATCCGACTAGGAACCTTGAGGTTGTGGGTTCGATCCCTGGTCTTGCTCAGTGGGTTAAGAATCCGGCATTGCCATGAGCTGTGGTGTAGGTTGCAGATGCGGCTCAGATCCTGCATTGCTGTGGCTGTGGTGTAGGCCGGCAGCTACAACTCTGATTCGACCTCTAGCCTGGGAACCTCCATATTCAGCAGGAACAGCCCTAGAAGAGGCAAAAAGACAAAAATAAATAAATAAATTAATTAAAAAAATATATTTAAAGGCAATTCCTTTTCTGGCTCAGCAATAACAAACCCAACTAGTATCCATGAGGATGCAGGTTCAATCCCTGCCCTTGCTCAGTGGGTTAAGGATCCAGCATTGCCATGAGCTGTGGTGTAGGTCACAGACACAGCTCAGATCCGGCATTGCTGTGGCTGTGGTGTAGGCTGGCAGCTCCAGCTCTGATTTGACCCCTATCCTGGCAACTTCCATATGCCACAGGTGTGGCCCTAAAAAGCAAAATAAACACATTTTTAAAAAATAGTGAAGGATCCTGACTCCTTCCTTAGCCGGGCTCATCCATCACCCACCCAGCCTCACAGTCCTTTGTATACAGGCAGAAGAAGGGGCAAAAGCAAGAAAAACTTATTGTCAACAGCCTTGACATGGAAATGTCACACAGGCACTTCCGCTCTCATTCTGTGGGTGAAATAGTGATTTGGTCTCGCCTAGACGCAATCTGGAGGGAACTAGAAAGTGTAGTTTCTGGTTAAACAACTGCTTCTCACAATAGCTACATATTTTGGAAGGAGTTTGTGCTTAGCTAATGATGCTTGGAAGCCTTGCTTCTCATATTTTTTCACTTCCATGAGATCACTATCTCCTAACCGTTCCTTTCACAGAGCTCAACTTTGCTCTTTGTTCAGTCTTTCCTCTGGGATCAGCTCTTCTTTATTATCCAGGCTATTCTCACTCACGCTCTTGTTTCCTGGTCTGGCAATCCCTGGTTTGTTTAATGCTTTTGTTTTTATGACCACACTCACAGCAAAGGGAAGTTCTCACACCAGGGACTGAAGCCGAGCCACAGCTGCAATTTATGCCACAGCGGCAGCAGTGGAGCATCCCTTATAACCCCTTGTGCAGGGCTGGAGATGGAACCCTGGCCTCAGCAGTGACCCAAGCCACTGCAGGAGGATTCTTAACCCAGGACCCCACAGCAGAAAATCCTCTGTTTCTTTTTTACATGAAAGAATTGAGGAGAAAGCTGATTACTCTGAGGAGATGGAGGCGATTTCATTTACTGCATATTTGCAGATATGGTTCTTTCGACAGGACTCTTTCTTGATGAGAAAGCTGACAGCTTTGTTCATGGGTCAGCTTTTCCACCAGCATTTTCACTCTAAACTCTGTGAATCAGAAAAGTAGAGTCAGAAGCCCTTAGGCTGCAAACTCCACAGGTCCAGAATAAGAAAATCTCTACTCTGGGCTGCCACTCTCATTCAAGAGTTCCTTGGGGAGTTCCCACTGTGCTGTAGCAGAAATGAATCCGACTAGTATCCATGAGGATGCAGGTTTGATCCCTGGCCTCGCTCAGTGGGTTGAGGATCCAGCATTACCATGAGCTGTGGTGTAGGTGACAGATGCAGCTCAGATCCCAAGTTTCTGTGGCTGTGGTGTAGGCTGGCAGCTGTAAATCTGATTGGATACCTAGCCTGGGAATTTCTATATACTGCAGATAAGGCCCTAAAACCAAAAAAAAAAAAAAAAAAAAAAAAAAAAGGAAAGAAAAAGAAAAACAAACCAACCAACCAAAAAACAACAACAAAACATTCCTTGGGGAGTTTCCATTGTGGCTCAGCAGGTTAAGGACCTAACGTTGTCTCTGTGAGGATACGGGTATGATCCCTGGCCCCACTCAGTGGATTAAGAATCCAGCATTGCTGTAAGCTGCAGTGTAGGTCACAGATGTGGCTCAGGTCCAGTGTTGCCATGGCTGTGGCAAAGGCCACAGCTGCAGCTCTGCTATGACCCCAAGCCTGGGAACTTCCAGATGCCACAGGTGCAGCCATAGAAAGAAAAAAAAAGAGGGCCTTGGCGACCACGGAAAGTTCACTCTTAGAGAAGAACACTGGCTATTTCCCTAGAAAGTAAATACGAGTTTACCTGTCAGTCTGTGCCTAGGAAAGGCAAGGAGAGAGTGAATGCTGCTGGCATAGGATTCTACAAATCCATCTTGGGTGAATCTTCCTATTAGCAGTGAGTCCCTGCTTCTGCTCTCCTTACTCACCCACAGCAAACAGCATGCGTGTCTGGAAACAGCACAGCATGCGTGTCCGGGTTCTAACTGCCAGGCCCATCTCACCTGCACTGCAGCCTCATCCAGCCAATGACCCAACCCCCCCACTGTTTCATCGGTTAACCTGCTTCCCACCATCCCCTCTAATGAGCTGAAATCACTCAGCTGCTGAGCCTACCAGCTGACACTACCTTGCTTTTGCTATTAGGTGTTCATTTCTTTGTATACTTCCAAGCTGGAATTTTGATGAGATCTGACAAGGGAAAAAGTCTTAGCTTGCCATCTTAAGCAAATGTCCTTTGGCAAAAATGCACCAAGTTTTAATGAAAAAGGAGCACTATAAAAAAATTAAAACTAGCAGCGGTCAGGACACTAAAAGAATTTGGGAGGGGGAGGGAGTGGGAGGGATCGGGAGCTTGGGCTTATCAGACACAACTTAGAAGAGATTTACAAGGAGATCCTGCTGAGTAGCATTGAGAACTTTGTCTAGATACTCATGTTGCAACAGAAGAAAGGGTGGGGGAAAAATGTAATTGTAATGTATACATGTAAGGATAACCTGACCCCCTTGCTGTACAGTGGGAAAAAAAAAATTTGGTCAGCTTTTAGAGAAAATTCTCTCTCAATTTACATGGCCTGGCTCTCTGTGTTTATGTAGTCATTCATTTTTTTCAATATATTGAGACTTACCCTCTACCACAGGCCAGGCTGGGTACCAGGGCAAAACCCAAATTGACATGGTCTTTGTGTCTCTCTCTTCACAAAACAGAGACTTTATGGGTGGAATTAGCATTTGAACTTCAAAGGTGAATTTATTTTTCACTCTTGAAGGAAGTTCAGGACACTCTGGGAGCAGGTGGACAAGACACGGAGTAACCTGAGACATGAAGTGGAACTAGCCAAGGCAAGGCAGGGGGTAGAGTCAGAGAGGTCTCCCAGTAAGGGACACACCATGTCAGCCTCGCAGAAGTGGCTCCCACCTGCACATACCAAAAGCCTCCTGTATGACTGTGGACTGCACCGGAATATCCTCCCATGCATCAGGTGTGGCAAACGCCTCAACTCAGGCATCCCCCACTCTTGGAAGAGCCAATAGGGACTCTCCCCCAAATCTGGGTCTTTCCCTCCATGTGTTCCTTACAGCTTATATGTGCCACACTTACAGCCCTGGGCATCCTCTGGAAAACCTTTGGTCCCCTTCCTGTATCTCCCACCCTTCTAAACTCCCTGAAGCCAGGGGTTGTGTTTTAGTCACATTACCTGCCCAGGTGACGGGCAAGTGTTAGGTACACAATCAATATGTGTTGAGTGCTGAATGCGAAATGAAGTGGCAGAATGGTGACGCTATATTGATTGCCCTCGGTTGTACACAAGTTTGATGTGACTTGGTTTCAAAGACTGGGAGCTGAATGAAGAATTTAAGTATTCACAGCTATAGGAACTTGGGCGGAGCATGTATGAAACATAAAGCTACAGAGAATATCCCTAAAACACCCACAAAACTGCTGCTGCCTGCAATGATAACCCTGAGATAACAAATTAGCAGGAATCAGGCAAGTCTTTCTTAGGGTACCTATGATGGTGAGAGCTTCACCTCACCTGCTTACTTCACCCCTGCAGGTTAAGTGGACATCTGAGAAGAAATAAATTCCCCCTGGATGTTGTAGAAGTCCTGTTCCAATGATGTAAATTTGCTTTAGATGGGACCAGGGAGGCAGGAGAATGAGAATTGGGATTGCTTCAATCAATGGAGACTAAATTACAGGTTCTTCTCCCCGCATAGCAGTGAGTTTATATCATTTTGTTCATAGAAATAGCTTTTGCTACAATGAGTATACTTGAGGTTTTGATGGAGCATGTCAGATGGAGCCTTGGCATAAATGAAGCAAGATATGAGATCCACTGCAGGGGAATACGGGGTAAGAGCCCAGTACATAACATGCAAAGCACTAAAGAAAGATTGCATATTTGCAGGAAGTGTGAGAACATTGCCTCCTGGGTATTTAAGAGCACACCAAGTACAGCCAGGGCAGTAAACAACTGAGCTCAAAAAGTAACACAGAATGAAAGGGCAACAAAGTGAACAGGGTTGTAACTTTAAATGACTTAATGGACACCAGGAGACCCTACTCTGCTGTAGCCATATTTGCTTTGTAATCACTGCTTACTCCTTTAGTATCCAAACCTGTATCTTGGACAGAAAAAAGGCTGAGAGCCTTTAGCAAGCCAGATTCAATGATCCCTAGTCTAATATTTGCACTGTGGTGCTAATTTTTAATTTGGGTGAATAAAAAGCATCTTTTTTCTTTTCTTTCTTGCCTTTTTATCTTTCTCCTTCTTCTTCTTTTTTTTTTTTTGGCCACACCTGCAGCTTGTGGAAGTTCCTGAGCCAGGGTCCCAACCCACGACAGTGACAATGCTGGATCCTTAAGCCAATGTGCCACAAGGGAACTCTGATAAAACGCACCTTTAAATTTTGAACCCTTTCTTTAATCACTGACACTGAATAATTATTAAACTTCCACAATTGAAAATAATCCCTATTGTTAGGGAGACCTTATATCCCAGTTTGTTTGGGACACTTCCACTTTACATCTGATGCCCCAGATCCTGCACAGTTTAACATGTATCCTAGATTTTTCATTTTTTTAACAAAGCATTAAGATAAACTAAGATGAGTTTGGTAATTCTGTGCCTCTAGTTTCTGCCAGGATCTTGTCTAATAGGTAGTTAGCAGGTAGTAGTTAGTATAGTATGCATGCAGTTCTGTAAGTAGTTAGTATGTAGTGTATGGAGTTCTAATTAACATATGACTAATGATAACCCAATTGACTTTTCCTTCTGCTTTCACTGAGACATACGCTACTGATACTTTCTTTCCAAGGACAGCATGAAGTCACTGATAAAAGGAAGCAGGTTCAGATTAGGTACCAGGGGCAGTTAGCTTGTCTGGCTATGAGGGAAAAGCTTTCAGTGTTGCTGCCCCTGCTGGCCAGTCAGTATACCTGCAGCCAGTGGTGCTATGACCAGGACCATGGCCAATGCCCTGGTCTGCAAGGTGCATGACGACATCAGGAATGATAAGTTTGAAATAAGTGAAACATGTGCAGTAAATACAGACTTGACTGTCCTGCCATAGATCACAGAGAAAATACTCTGAATGCATTTGTTCAGTGGTACTTATTATTTATTGTATGATATAAACCTATAAGTACGTATTTTTGTTTTGTAAGGTTTAGTTTTATTTTGTCCTTTTCAAAGCAATGATCTCAAAAGAGTGAACGTTTAATGAAATATTAAATACTAAATTTCCATTTCTTAAGAAACGTGGTGATAAAAATGTCAATTGCACAACATTTTGGTTTATAGTTATCGTTTACCTGACCTCGCCAAAAGACACAAATATTCTGAAGAAGCATCAGCATCTACTTTATTTTATTTTATTTTGTCTTTTTAGGGCTGCACCCATGGCAGATGGAGGTTCCCAGGCTAGGGGTCGAATCGGAGCTGTAGCTGCCGGCCTATGCCAGAGCCACAGCAACTCAGGATCCAAGCCAGGTCTTCGACCTACACCACAACTCATGGCAACACCAGATCCTTAACCCACTGAGCGAGGCCAGGGATCGAACCTGAGTCTTCATGGAAGCTAGTCGGGTTCGTTAACCACTGAGCCACAACAGGAAGTCCGGCATCTCCTTTAAATGTTAGTGATTATTTTAAAAAGACTTTTCCCCAAAGAAGTCAATTTAGCAAGTTCAGCTGCAGAAGGTTCATTTATAACACTATAATGCATGACTTTTCATTGGGATCAGATGAGTATTTGTCTAAATTAATTCCACTCTCGATTCCAAGCCTCTCCTGCATAAGAGTAAAAGTGAAATGATAGTTATTAAAAGTATTGGCTCCATTAGCCATCGAACTTCACTAAGAGATAATGTCAGTTTTACTTTAGTGTCATGAGATCCTTCAAAGAGAAAAATCAGTTAATTCTAATAATGTCTTTTAAATCTAATTCATGACATCAAAGTAAAACTCTCCAAAGTTCATTCTGTTTTGGTAAAATATCTTAACATCAAAGTAAATGCTATCAAAAATCTAGATTAAAAAGTCCAACCTTGAAGATAAAGTTACTTGTATTGACAGTGCTAGTATGACACAAATTTTGATGAAGCCCAATATGGTGGTAAACAAACAAACAAACACATGTTCTAACTAAATTAAGAACCCGTGGAGCAGGTTTGGAAGAAGAGTTCTGGTTGGAGTTGGCTGTAGTGCACGTATGATTCATGAAAGTGTCCAAGCAAGCTTTGATAGTGGTCTTGTCAAAACAGAAGCTGTATTTAAAATCAGCCAAAGTATAAACTTTTGCAACAAAATTCGTGTTGACTTTATTAAAGAATGTTTCCATTATGGAAGTGCATTCTTTTGCTCTTCACTGTCTGTCTCCATCAGATTTTAGAAATGTTTTAATTTTAAAGAACTGCTTTGTAGATCCATCCAAGCAACTGACAATAGTATTGAACCTTATCCTAAAGCAGGCCTCTCAATGGAGGCTGCATTTTGTTTGAAAAGAGTTGTAAATCTTTAATCAGATGTTCAACTGAGGGCACACCAAGTAACTTAAGCTTTTGAAATGTACAGCAAATTATAATTATTGAAAGAAAATCTTGGAACCAGAAAGATGATGAATTGTAACCACATAAAAGCAACAGAAGAAATGGATAAACTAAATGGTAAGAGATGAAAAGCATAAAATATTAAACTTTGTAATTCTATAATTATACTTGGGAATATCTTTACCTTTGGGGAAAATCTTCTAATGGGGATCCCTTAGATTTTTCTGAATAAATATATTGCAGATAACGTCTTTTTTCCCCCTTTCTTTTTATGGCCACACCCACAGGATATGGAAGTTCCCAGGCCTAGGACTGAATATGAGCCACAGCTGCAGCAATGCTGGGTCCTTTAACCAACTGTGCTGGGCCAGGAATCGAACCCACACCTCTGAAGCAACCTGAGCCGCTGCAGTTACATTCTCAACTCCTACATCATGGAAGGAACTCCCAGATAACTTCTTGATAGGTTTTGTTTTGTAAAATTAGTTTTGAAGCAATGGAGGCACAAGGACAGTCCATGCAAAAATATTTAGCATAGAGTATTCATATATTTATGTATTAAAAAACAGAATTAAGGATATCTTGCATACAGCAGCATTTACTCAGAGCTTACCAGATATACACCTCAATACCTGAGGCATTTTCTCAACTAAAAATAATATAGTCTACAAAAAGAAGTTATAAACAATTAAAAATTTATCAACCATGAAATACAGCTTTGAAGGATACTGCAATCAGTTTTATGAAAAAATTACCAATAAGCCATAATTCAAAAGTTTGTTCTTCAGAAAAATACCTGTCAGAGTATTAGACACTGATACAACCAAGAAGAAGGGAGATATGTAAAGACATACCGAGAATAATTATTTGCTTATGTTATTTCTACCATTTATATAGTCACTCTAAAGAAATTTTATTTTGCTTTAATGTATAATGCATGTTACTCTTATTTTTAGAAATTCTTATCTTTGAACATAATTGTCAAGTAGCATTCATATCCATCCATCCAATAAATCCATTTATGACATAATAAATAGACACCTCCAAAAGTTATATAAAATTAATTACCTAGTGTTTCCTTTCACCCATCTGATTATATAATTACTTCAGGGATAAGTCTTGTTTCCCAGGGACCAAGTGGTAAGAAATTTAGAAAAGAAGAGAGACACAATGAAATCACAGACACATATGCATTTTAAGCCAGAAAAAAACTAAAGAGATGACCCAATTCAGTCCCATCAAGTCCCAGTAGAAAATGTAATTTTATGGAAAATTTCAGTCTTCACTCCAGGAGTAAGTGCCTACTTTATAAAATGCATATTTTGTCACCATGAAGATCTTGGTAAAAATGAATTTTTTTTGTGTCTTTTTGCCTATTCTAGGGCTGCTCCCACAGCATATGGAGGTTCCTAGGCTAGGGGTCTAATCGGAGCTGTAGCCGCTGGCCTACACCACAGCTACAGCAACACGGGATCCGAGCCACGTCTGTGACCTACACCACAGCTCATGGCAATGCTGGATCCTTAACCCACTGAGCAAGGCCAGGGATTGAACCCCCAACCTCATGGTTCCTGGTCGGATTCGTTAACCACTGCATCATGACAGGAACTCCAGATCTTGTAAAAATGAATTTAAAAAAATAGTCATTTGTAGACTATATAAATATTTTAAGTACCCCTAAATATGGTCTTTGAATAAAATTGATTGTAAAAATTGGAATCCATCAGCATGTAAAACTTTCATGAAAAGTCTACCTTTTCTGTAGGTGGACAAGGACACATCAGTAAGATGACAGTCATGGGATTGGCTCAAGTGGGAAGGAAATCTTGATTGGGAGCTTAGAATTGATACCAAAAAGCCACATTTAAGATTTATATTAAATTCAGAAGTAACAGCTATTTTCTTTTCTTTTCAGGCCACCCCATGGCACATAGAGTTCCTGGGCCAGGGATCAGAACCAAGCAACGCCAGGTCCTTAACCCACTGTGCCCAGCCAGGGATGGAACCTGTAAGCTGCATCTCAGCATTCCAGAGATGTCTTGGATCTCATTGTGCCACAGCTGGACCTCCAGAAATAATGGCTTTTTAAACATGTTTGTGAAATTTAGCAGTGGCTGTAAAAGTAATGGAATTAGTATTTTCAACTCCTTTTAATGTGTTACCTCGAACAGTGAGATTGTTTTATTAAACAGAACTTTTAAAAACATGTTGTCTTTAGGGTTTTCTTTTCATTGGCACACACCCTCAACTGTTCATTTAAGAGGACTGCCCTCTCTGCAAACAGGTAGGTTTTTGAGGCTGCGTTTGATTGTGTGTTAATAAAGCATCAGGAAAAAATCAGCATTTCTAAGAGCCAAGGGAGGATCTGAAAGTAGATTCTCCTCTTTCCTGAACATAGTCGAACTACTTGACTGTTTTCTCTGACATACCTTGGAGTCAGGAGGAGTGCTCTGTGGATATCGAAGCTTTGAGACCTTTGGAAAACAACTGTCTTCTCACAGCCATTAAGCTCATCTACAAGGATATCTCTTGGTAAGGAAAAAAAATATTAAGAGTCCACTGTGTACCAAATAATTTGAATACCTGATTTTACCAATTTCTATTGACAATATTCAACTTAAGGATGAGGACATTTTTAGCTTAGGGAGGCTGAGTAGCTAGCCCAGATTCTGATATCTAGTAAGTGATGGAGTCAGGAGGCATGTGATACAACTTTTTTTTCTTTTTCTTTTTCTTTTTTTTTTTTTTTTTTTTTTGTCTTTTTGCCTTTTCTAGGGCCGCTCCCAAGGCAGATGGAAGTTCCCAGGCTAGGGGTCGAATTGGAGCTGCAGCTGCTGGCCTACACCAGAGCCACAGCAATGCCACATCCGAGCTGAGTCTGTGACCTACACCACAGCTCACAGCAACACTGGATCCTTAACCCATTGAGTGAGGACAGGGATCAAACCCACAACCTCATGGTTCCTAGTCGGATTCATTAACCACTGAGCCATGATGGGAACTCCAATACACCCTTTTTTATTTTACTACCCATCCTTCTACCTACTGTCTTTCACACCTTCCCATCACTTCAGTCTCAACTAGAAGGACAGTGGGGTGCAGTGGAAAAGGAGGAAAGGAGCCCACATATTTGACAGCCTTCGTGTCAACAGCCTACGTTCACTGGACATTAAGCTGAGGGTAAAGCCATATCTGTGTTATTTACCCCTGTATACTAAGCACCTCATTCCATACATGTGGCATATAGAGCCCAAGGATATTTCAAAGGAATCAATCATTTTTGTTAAATGCTGAATTCATGAGTGGAAGTTTAGTTGGTGAGGAGAATGAAAAGAAAGACTGAGAGTGGACATTTTGACCCTGTTGACTCGTAGTTAAATGAATGTTTCCACTGTTTTTAGCACTGGTTTATGTTGACTTCATCCACTCATTCCACGTCTATTTATTTGCCGAGTCCTAGGCATGAGGGTGTAACAGTGAGCAATGGCCCTGTCCTCTTGGAGGTGACATTCTGATGGTCAAGTAATTTCACAATCAATTTTGAGTCCTCAGAGCTGCCCCCTGACATGGATGAGGTGGGTGTTAGCTGTAACCTGCTGGCTCTCTAAAATACTGCAAAAAATGTCTAACCCAGGCCATTTAATTCAACAAAGTGCATCAATGACAGAAATAACATAACCATCTGAACATGCTTTTTATTCCAGATTTCCTTCTGTTCTCAACATTATGTGATAATTTGGGATCATTTTATCCATCAATTTTCCTACCAGCAAAACATACACACTCCCCATCATCCTAACCCGTTCCCTTCCACACCCCCACAGTAGTGCTCAGGGCAGATCGGCCCTACTGCGGTCTTTCATGGACTCATCATGTGCTGAACAACCAGACCTTAGTTTCTATTATTTCCGATCTTGCCAATAATCTCCATAAGCAGTTATTTCTATCCTGGATTTACAGATGAGAAAACTGCAATTCAAGAGATGATTTAGCCCAAGATCACAGCTATGTTCAGGTGTAGATATATACCTGTCTTGGTCCTGCCAGTGCTTCTCTATGTCATGACTTGAACAGAGCTTTCCTGACTCATTTCCCTTCCACCTTTAACCCGTTCTCCACACTCACCAAAGTTATATTTCTAAACACAGGTTGGATCATATAGCTACCTCACAAAGAATGAATGGCTTGCTCCTGCTTTTAAGAGAAAATGTGCAAACCTCAGCATAGAATAAAGGGTCCCTCTTGACTGTGCAGAGACTCCTTTGCCAGATTCTCCCGGGCACTGATTCCCAGGGCACAGCAGGCTGCTCATGCACACACGTCACCTCCACCCCATTCTTTTTCTCTCTCTAGTAAAACCCTTCCCCACCTATTCATCCTTTCAAACAAACCTACCTCAGAGAGTTTCTCCTTTGGGAAGCCTTTCCTCACTTTTCCAGAGTTATTTCCTCTTCCAGGGATCCACAGCACCATTATTTCTATCAGAAAGTCATTTGTCACATGGGTTTGTTTATTTGTGATCACTTTTGTTTCCTTGTCTTTCTTCCTCCAATCCCCACCCCCAACTATGCTATGGGGTCCTTGAGGTCAGAGCCAAGTTGTCATTCATCTGTATCCCTGGAGCATAGCCCTGGACCTGCATCACACAGGAAGGTTTGAAAAATTCTAAAGGAACAATAAGTGACTGCCCTCTCCTTCTGGGTTCTTCCCTCCTGAGCTCAAACCCAACAAAGCAGGAAGAGAAACACAGCTGAAGCATGGCCAGAAGGGCTCCCTGCAAAGTGCTCCAAGGTAGCAGCTATGGCCAGCCTTGCAACATTACCCAGCAGAAGTGTAATTTACAGATTGTCTGGATGTGACTGGATAATGCAATAATTGATGAACTGATTGTCTAATGTAAAATAGTCTGGCTATGAATAAGACACTCTCGGAGATGAAAGGAAAATGAGTGTCGACAGAACCAGGTGTGTAAACGCAAGCAGGGTATTAAGCACATTCTTTTTATTCGTAAAGAGCTGAAATGAGAAGAGCTCTTTCCACCCCCCAGCATCTCTCTCTCTCTCTTCTCACTAACAAACTTTGAGCAATCTGGAGGAAAAGTGTGAGATTGCTCTCACAGATAAATAATAACCAAAAAAAAATTATAATGTTGATGTGATTATACCTCACTGACTCAAGGAAATTAAAGATAGATTCTTTGTTATTAGTTTACTGATCCGGGGCATCCGACTCCTCCTAACTGCTCAATATATCAAGCTAGTCAATCATTCTTGTCATTATCTTTAATGTCTTATTAGAAGGCTTCATTCACCCGGTTTTTATCTGTTTCATTGGAAGCAGTTTTAATCTCATTTCAGCAGCTCTGATAAGCCTGTTAGTTTGCACAAATTGGTTTTGGTGACAATGCAATAATGTGCGATTTCCAAATGGAAAAGAGAAATTTCTTCAGGTCCTAAAAAGCAGGTGGAGTAAGCAAAGGAGCTGTGAAGCGGTGGAGGCGGTGGACTTACTTTCCTAAAGGAGACCTGAAGAGGGGAGAAAACAGAGTGAGGAGAAGGGGAGAAAATGAGACAGGAAACTCAGATGAATTGTTGCAAGCGCCCCCACCCCTTCCCCCGGCCCCGCCCAGCACCACCACTCAGGAGCGCCAGCCGCGATGGCTGCATCCGACCACTAGAGGGCCTACTTGAGTCAACGATGGCCCAGGGCCGCGGTGGAAGACTGAAGCTTAGTAGCAGCGCTTTGCCCCCAGACCTGCCCCCCCCCTCCCCGCTGAGATTCCACTCTGAGTCTGTTCCCAGTCCAACCACAGGTCTTCCCTGGAAGCCCTTCTTGGAGTTCCCTTCCCGCTCTGGGGTTCTTCATAGCAGCCTTTCGTTGTGCCATCTATCCAGCTAGGGGAGCAAAATTCCTCACACCCCCAACCCCTCTCCACCCCCGCTCCACACCCCGACCCCCGGCCTTAGACTGGCCTGACTCTGGGCTGCTTAGAATAAAGGAGACAATAAGCCCGTCAGGCTCAGTGACTCAAAATTGCATTAAGTGTAGATGTTGAAGTAAATACAGTTTCCACAGATTTCAAGTCACCTTCTGGGAGAGGAAAATCAATAACTTGCTGATCTGCGCAGTAAAGCTGGGAATGGATATCTGATTTAAGAAGGCAGCGTGGGAGTTCCCGTCGTGGCGCAGTGGTTAACGAATCCGACTAGGAACCATGAGGTTGCAGGTTCTGTCCCTGCCCTTGCTCAGTGGGTTAACGATCCGGCGTTGCCGTGAGCCGCAAGCCGCGGTGCGGTGTAGGTTGCAGCGGATGGGATCCCACTTGCTGTGCCTCTGGCATAGGCAGGTGGCTACAGCTCCGAGCAAGCCGCGGTGCGGTGTAGGTTGCAGCGGATCGGATCCCACTTGCTGTGCCTCTGGCGTAGGCAGGTGGCTACAGCTCCGATTATACCCCCAGCCTGGGAATCTCCATATGCGTGGGAGCGCCCCCCCCCCCCCAAAAAAAGAAGGCAGCGTATTGAATTTCCTGACTCCTGCTTCTCAGGTCCTGGCAGTAAAGCCAGGAAATGAGGTTTAGTCTATTATGGTCATGTCCCCTTTCTGGGAGTGATGTCTGGAAAGATTTAAAACCAAAATCAACTCTCCAAATGGACTAAACTCTATCTGATTTATACTTCACACAGACACACACGAAAATAATCATTTCGAGAGGAATGTGTCTCATAATAGGCTTCGAAATCACTTGTTTTGGAGGCAAATACCAGCCAAATACAAACAGTCAATTATCTGGTGGTGTATGGGGTGGGAGAGTGCTAATTATATTCCAAAATTCCAAACTGCCAAACACTTTGCAGTTCCATTTTCAGCCCTTCTGCTCTTCAAGGAACGTTTGGTGCATGTTTGTCTGATTCGTTCTCACAACTCCAAATGTTGATATAAAGTCTGCTTATGAAATTCTGGGGCTTTTTTTTTTTTTTTTTTTTTTAAGAAACTCAGGAGGCTGCATTTCCCTCAAACCTAAGAAAAGGGTGAACCCTCTCTGTTTTAAAATCTGCAACTCTCTATTGGACATTGCAGGTAGCCTCAGCTAAGAAATTCTCGCAATCCTTCTATATCCCTTGTTCTGATTTTCCTGCTTTAAAAGCATATCCAGCTTGTAACTACTCCAGGGAGCAAAGAATTGAGGATGAAGTTTAATGCCTTGCTTCTGATCCGAGCCTCCAAGGCAGAAACAGAATCCCAAGACCACAGAGCAAAGAAACTGATTTCCTACAACTGCTTTCCAATGACATTCTTGAGAGCTGAGCTCACACTCTCCAATGAGTCACCACTGAGCGATTGTTGCAAGTTTGGTTTTTTGTTTGTTTGTTTGTTTGTTTGTTTGTTTTTGTCTTTTTGCCTTTTCTAGAGCCTCACCTGTGGCATATGGAGGTTCCCAGGCTCAGGTTCTAATCGGAGCTGTAGGCCCCGGCCTACGCCAGAGCTACAGCAACTCGGGATCCAAGCCGCATCTGCCACCTATACCACAGCTCACTGTGATGCTGGATCCTTAACCCACTGAACAAGGCCAGGGATGGAACCCGCAACCTCATGGTTCCTACTCGGATTTGTTAACCACTGAGCCACAACGGGAACTCCTGTTGTAAGTTTTAATGTCTAGAACCCACCAAACCAGCTAGGTGTACATTTCTATCCTGTGTCAAGTTGTTCCTTCATATGGGGGTGATGGCACAGGCCACCTGGATGCTTGCCTAGGGCCATGTGAAAAAAGTTTCCATAACTACCCAACCCCAATGCGGGCATAGAACTTGTTCTCCTGGCCTTTAGAAGCCAGGCTTGGCCAAGACAATCCAGGACCTAACACCACTATGAGGTCACCAAAGAGAGTCATGGCACCTGGGGTCAGGGCTGCCAGTTCAGGAAGTTCCCATGGAGATTTAACTTATTTGTGTGTGTCTTTATTCTTCCTCTAAACTATGCCATTGAAGTCTTTGGAACAAAATGCACTTCCCACCTGTGAGGTCCCCCAACAGCTAGTAGGCACCATCTGTATTTGGATGCGTTGCCCTGTGGCAGAGCCAAGCCTGCTTGAGGTGGGCAGAAGGACAGCACACACAGCTAGAGAGTAAGGGCTTCATTCCTCTCCTTTTTCATGTTCTCACTCTGATAAACAGAAAACCACATGTGGGAGCACACATGGGCCTGTCAGGTGCCATGTTCCCAGGAGTCAGGTCTGTTAATAGCCTGATCCAAGTGAGCAAGGGCTCTCAGAAAACAGGAGCCCAGAAAAGCAGACATGTGGCAAATGGTCCATCTGCCATGCCTAGAAATCCAAATGTTACAGACCTGGTGTCAGGAGCGCAGATGCCACTGCTGACTGGGGTTCCTGCCAAACTTCTTCAAAACTTTCCCTGGTGCAGCTGACTCCTATTTAAAATTTTCTCCCTCCTTCTCCCCATTGAGATAATGTCAGGTTTCTCTGAGCTGTGCGGAGAAGGAGAATACAAATAAAAGTGAGCTGTTTCCCAGGCTCCACAGCCTGTGCCAGGGCAGTCAAAGAACAGTGTTTCTGTGTCTTTGTCTGTGATCATGAACCCCTCTTGGATTCTAGCTGGTGTCTGCTGACTCGGCTCCTCCACTGACAGCTAGTGTGGAAGCCACAGGGCAGATCCGCAGGAAGAGCTTCCCATTACCTCTGCTGCTGTTGTCCTCGAGAATTCCCTGGGGTTGCCTGGAGCTGGTGACATCTGGTGAAGCCGATGTTTTTGTTGTTTCCCTCTTTCATGGCCACCCCCTCATCTAAGAATTTGGGTTTATTGCAGGGTCTGGGTTCTAGAGGATAGATGTCAGGATTTCCTCTCCCCCCTCCCCCCCTCTTTGCTGCACTGTCCTTGCTTTAGACTTCAACTGTCTTTCTCTAGGACGTGCTCCTTTCTCAGCATATCCTTGGTATCTCCAACAGGTAGACACCAGGGGACAGTGTGAGGCTTCTCCAGGTGCCCAGTTTTAGTATAAAACAGCCTAGGCTCCACCGGGGACCTCCCCCAGCCCCTGAATGCAGACACAGATGGACCCCACACCTACACATCCCAGGGCTCAAGATACTGAGGAGTGTTTCTTCTCTTTCCATTGGATAATATCTATGTTAATATTTGGGAAGATGTATGTAACCCATATACAACCGGGACCAATTCACAGCCCACTCTACACCTAAAGTCACATTCAAAAAAAACTCCATCTCTTCAGCTTTTGAGAGAATTTTAATATTCATCAGTCACTCTGAAAAATGCCAAAGGAACCCAATTCACAGCTCCCAGTAAAAACATCTTAAAATGATCTTTCCCCATTTGTCTGATTCTCAGTCTCTCTTGCATATCCCAGTGGATCTGAATCTTTTTCCCCAAAGAGTCCTGCAGGAACTTGTCTGTGTGACTTCTTGCCTTTCCTCCTTCTCCCCTTATTCTCCCATCTCTACTCTTTCATTCCCCCCATGAGTAAATCTCAGTCCTTTTATATGCACCCCCCACACTGCCACATCCTTGCAACTCTTTTCTGCCTCTCAACACATGTCATTGGCATTCTGCATCACTGAAGTCCAAGAACTGAGAATCAGAGAGATGCAGCCATCTGCCCCTCAGGGTGGAATTCTTTACAGAGAATGGAGGCTGGAGACCTGAGGATGCCACACCGACTCAAAGAGTTTGGGGCGGGAAGGGTCACTGCAACTCTCACATTAATGCTTTTTGTCTCCAAAACACAAAGATCAAGGTTGAACTTAAATCACATACCTCTCTCCACAGGTTCTAACCAACTGAGAAATAGGCCCTCTAGGCACAGGGAGATCCAGATATCAGTTTACCTGTTGGTGACACCGGATTACCAAACCTTAGACCTGTGGTCAAAACCAGGCTCCTGTGGTCAAAACCAGCTGTCATCGCCCTTAGCTCCTAGGACTTTGATGAGGGAGGTGGGGCCTGAAAGCAGCCCTCACCCACTGGCCTCCTAAAGGAGCCTCACCTGTCACATGCCTTCCTGAGCCCAGAGGGCCCAAGAGACAGAAAACCATCTAGACCTTCCAGAGGGGCCCAGGGTCACCAGGGGACAGAGGTGAGGGTGCATGTTGGTGGTGAGAAGATCTGGAAGGGGTTGAGCCATGCCTGCCTTCTGCCCTTTAGCCAGTCCCGCCAATCAAACACGTGACTCTACTGTCATCACCCAATGGAAAAATCCCTTCCCAATACCTTTAAAAGTTCCACAGAAGCCCACTCCATGCTCATCCACAGCATAAAGTTAGAAAGGGGAGAAAATTACCTGCAACAATGAATAAGCCAGAGTTTCTGCCTACAACGGGCTCATAATTTTATTGTCTTTTCTTATGAAAAAGACTTTTTTGTGACTTTTGGCACAAAGTGTTGGAAAGAAAAATAGAGGAGGGAAGAGTCTGAAAACAGAGTACTAACTCTGATTCTGCCCCCGCCATGTTCTGGTTTTCATGTTGGGCTTTGCCCCCAGAATCGTCTCATGTTCCCAGCAGACCCTCCATCCCTGTGCCCAACCAGACCTTCAATGGTCCAAGCTCTCATTTGTCAGGAAAAGAAGATGCCACCTTCAGAGCAGTTTTATTAAAAAACAAACAACTATACTCTGAGGACCAAGTGTACTGGAGAGGCTGGAAAGTGCAAAGGAGCTAAGGAATACCCCCTGGAGCGCTGACTGCCTCTGTTCAAATCTTGGCCCCATCACTCAGCAGCTGTGTGGCATCTGGCAAGTTATTTAACTTCTCAAATTTAACCTCTCAAACACTGTGGGAGTTCCCAGACTAAGGATTGAACCCCTGCCACAGCAAAGCCACAACCAGCTAGATCACCAGGGAACTCCAATTTCTTCATCTCTAAAATAGGGGATACTCACATTGTACATTGATTGGAGAATTAAATGACTTAGTGTATGTAAAACACTGAGAGGACTATCCAGCACATAGGAAAACCATGAAAGGCCTGTCAGCATTACGGTTTAGTAAATTCCAGCACAGAAACCAACAGAACATTATAAGCTCATCACAACCATTTTATGACCCTTTCTAATAACATGGGCTTTATCGTGCTTAATTGCTAAATTTGAAAGTTAACATGAAAATGTGTATGTGCCGTTGTGAACCATGTTGAAAAATAACAGAGCATAGAATGAATTTCAACAAAATGCAAGTTGACTATCTTCAGTAGTCAGACTCGGAAAGATTTTAATTATTCTTTGTGTTTCTATGCAAGAATTTTCTATAGTAGCATGTACTTGTTTTAGAGAAAAATGTTTATTTGGATTTTTAAAATACTTCTGCTGTCAGGGGCAGATGTAGTGAGCAAAGCATCTCTAACAAAATCTTGCTTTTCCAGTCAGGAGATGGCAAACATAAGACAGACAATATATTCTACTTTTGATGGAAGAAAAACATTCCTTTGTCAGCAATAAATTATTCCTATCCCACCCCACAAAAGTTATAAACATGTCTCTCCTTGGTAGGTGTTTCTCCTGAGGCTGCATTCCACCACTCCAAGGCAGCTGTCAAGGT
The DNA here is from genome assembly GCF_054392235.1 of Sus scrofa. Lineage (NCBI taxonomy): Eukaryota > Metazoa > Chordata > Mammalia > Artiodactyla > Suidae > Sus > Sus scrofa. The sequence continues at coordinate 22,097,068 of NC_139385.1, forward strand.
GTGTTCTTCCTTTGAAGGTCCATCCATCCTGAAGACAGTTGTTGCTTAAAGCAAGAAGCCTTGTCAGCCCCGCCTGCCCCCATCACTCAATCCACCATGTCATATTTACCAAAGTATTAAGTTTTGGATGACAGAATGTGCTAAAGGCCAAAGATGACAGCTAAGCCCACTTGTCTATTGCTGTTCCATTACCCCCCTCGAGGTACAGTGCATTCCTTGAATAAGAAAACTGAATAATCCTAGCCCCATGTTGAAGCCTCAGCTTCCAGCTCTGTGACTCTCTAGAACACTCCTGGGATGGAAACTTCCACCTTGATGATCCTCTTTGAGGTTTCTTGCCAGTTTCAGGGAGGGTGACATTTTTTCCAGTATTGATGTGTTTCGATAGCCAGAAGAGCTCATCTGCTAAGTGTGTTCCTGGAGGCAAACTGTGAGCTTCAGCATCCAACCCAGGAGAAAAGGAACTCCCTGGACACGTGTGAAGCCCTCAGGAATGGCACTGTTGTGAACTCAGACACACGGTGGCTCGGAGCCCAGCCCTGGAGAAGATGGCTCAGTGGCAGGCCCTTTGCACACAAGCTCTGCCTTGTCTTGCCCTTCTTGCTCCCCCATTTCTTGCTTTTTTTATACTCCCTCTGGACTCATCAGAGTCATAGAATATTATAGCTGGGAAAGTGTTGAGTCCTGCCCAATATCACACAGCCAGTGAGAAAGTAGTAGTCTTGTCAGAAGTCAGCCTCTGTCCCCTGGTGCCACACAGAAACACAGAGACAGAGTTTTGGGTGAAGGAGAAAAAATTTGTTTTATTGCTTTGTCAGGCAAAGGAGGGTCACAGCAGGCTAATGCCCCAAAGGCTGTGCCCTCCTTTGGGAGAGATTAGGGAGTGGGTTTATAGTTTGGGAGGAGAAAATAGGGCCACAGATAAGGATCAGGGTAGAGGCAAATTTTCATTCTTCAGAGCTGGTGTTGAGTGGCCCCAGGACTGGTTCTGGGGGTCCTCCTCTCTGGTTTTCTTTTCTGAGGGGTTTTAGTTCGAAGAACTCAAAGATATTGTCATGGATATTCCTTGAGGAGGAGCCAGGACCCTTCCCCAAGGCTGCACTCTAGTTTCTCCAGGGCCCCTCCCTGGTCTCTGCATCCCCTCCCCTCCCTGATTAGCAACTGTTTGAACTGTTAGCAACTTTGGAACTCAGGGAAGGTCCAGGAGCCTGAAGCTTCCTCCTGAGTCTACTGGGCCAGACAGAGACAGAACAAAATAATCACAGAGGTGCAGAAAAGAGTCCATTTGACTTTATCTCAAAGACATTTTCTGACCACCTGCCCTGGGATGCCAGGTGCTGTGGGAAGGCAGAAACAAAAAATAAACAACAAGGGGGTTCCCGTCGTGGCAAATGAATCCAACTAGTGTCCATGAGGATGTGGGTTCCATCCCTGGCCTTGCTCAGTGGGTTAAGGATCTAGCGTTGCCATGAGCTATGGTGTAGGTTGCAGATGTGGCTGGCATCTGGCATTGCTGTGGCTGTGGGTAGGCCTGCAGCTGTAGCTCTGATTAGACCTCTAGTCTGGGAACTTCCATATGCTGTGGGTGCATCCCTGAAAAGAAAAATCAAACAAACAAAAATAACAACAGCAGCACCAACAATAACAACAACAACAAAAACCAGGGACACTACTCTCATGTGACTTAAACATAACAGGGAAAAATGGAAGAATGAAGTAAGCAGCTTTTTTGGTTGTTGTTTTGGGTTTTTTTTTTTTTTTGAAATAAATGTTGAAAATTGATAAACATTTTTAACAGTCTTTTTTTTTTTTTTTTTTTTTTTTTTTTTTTTTTTTTTTTTAAAGGCCTGGACGCAATACAAACATCAAACTGTGGTGAGACAGACCCTTGACCTTCCCAGCGACCTCCCCTTCCCCAATACCAACCCTCAAGATCAAGACCCTCAGGTGAGGCTGTAATGAGCAAAAGGCAGAGGAAGTGCATTGATCTTGGTTGATAATCTCAGTGTTTGCAAGGATGCTAGGAGGAAGCTGGTGTGTTTTTTTTGGTTGTTATTTGGGGTAGAAACAACATATTACATGATATAATGCTTTATTTACAGTTTATAAAACACTTTTACCTTGACTAATTTGAAAATATTTGCTGCATCTTTTCAAAAGACCTGGAAGTATTTTCTTTTTTTTTAATATATTTTTTTTAATTTTCCCACTGTACAGCAAGGGGATCAAGTTATCCTTACATGTATACATTACAATTACATTTTATCCCAATTACATTTCTTCCCAATTACATTTTACCCTTTGTTCTGTTGCAACATGAGTATCTAGACAAAGTTCTCAATATTACTCAGCAGGATCTCCTTGTAAATCTATTCTAAGTTGTGTCTGATAACAGCAAAGGAAACCAAAAAGAAAGCAAAAAGACAACTTTCAGAATGGGAGAAAATAGTTTCAAATGATGCAACTGAAAAGGGCTTAATCTCTAGAATATATAAACAAGTTATACAACCCAACAGCAAAAAAGCCAATCAATCAATGGAAAAATGGGCAAAAGACCTGAATAGACATTTCTCCAAAGAAGATATACAGATGGCCAGCAAACACATGAAAAAATGCTCAACATCGCTGATTATAAGAGAAATGCAAATCAAAACTACCATGAGATACCACCTCACACCAGTCAGAATGGCCATCATTAATAAATCCACAAATAACAAGTGCTGGAGGGGCTGTGGAGAAAAGGGAACCCTCCTGCACTGCTGGTGGGAATGGAAACTGGTACAGCCACTATGGAGAACAGTTTGGAGATACCTTAGAAATCTATACATAGAACTTCCATATGCCCCGCATCCCACTCTTGGGCATCTATCCAGACAAAACTCTACTTAAAAGAGACACATGCACCCGCATGTTCATTGCAGCACTCTTCACAATAGCCAGGACATGGAAACAACCCAAATGTCCATTGACAGAGGATTGGATTCAGAAGATGTGGCATATATACATGATGGAATACTACTGAGCCATCAAAAAGAATGACATCATGCCATTTGCAGCAACATGGATGAAACTAGAGACTCTCATCCTGAGTGAAATGAGCCAGAAAGACAAAGACAAATACCATATGATATCACTTATAGCTGGAATCTAATATCCAGCACAAATGAACATCTCCTCAGAAAAGAAAATCATGGACTTGGAGAAAAGACTTGTGGCTGCCTGAGGGGAGGGAAGCTGGTGTTAATAGCACTGGGAGAGGTTCGGTCTTTTACCTTGGAAGTCCCAAATCTCACTTGCTGCAAATACAGGATGTGAAACCTACTTTGGCCCCAAAGCTAATGAATGTGCTGCCACTGCACAGCCCTCCCCACCTCTCCCACTGCCTCCCTTCCCTAGACTCATCTCCCAGCAAAGCCCCTACCCATGGGTCCCATTTGGTGAGTAATTATGAAGATTTCTGAATGATGCCAGCCCCTCCTCCAAGCCTGGCCTGGCTGTGCACCATCCCAGAACAAACACACATTTGATCTACGAGGCTACTTTCCTGCCATGAAAGGATGTGTCTTCCAAGTGACCTCTTCCTTGGTAGGTGGAGAAAAAGTATGATAAAAAGCAAAAGCCGTGTCCTTTTAAGATAATTCATATATTGGCCAATAGTTGTGATAAAGAAGCTAGAAATCTAGCCCAGGCTACAAACAACTCCACATTAAAGGCATCTGTGTTTAATAAAACTAATAAATCAAAAGCTGTTAGGTGGCACCTCCTGGCTATGTTTTAGGGCTATAATTGGTGCACGTGGATAATACAAGAATAAAAGGCACTGAGTCAGCAGAGAGACCACTACCCTCTGATGGGCCCCTGCTGAGTATTTTTAGAATTTTCTCCATTATTTCTTTGGGGAGTTTATCAGAAGGAGAGTCCCTTTCCTAGAAAAGTACCCTGCTACCAATCCACACCCACAAATGGGGAGTATGCCCTTTTTTTAGGGATCTAGAAGCACAATGAAAAAGCCTGAGAGGAAGGTAAAGGAAAGGTAGGAGGGGGGGGATGAAGTATATTGATTTGTTGGGCCTCTCTGAGGTGAATTCATGTGTATTTTCTGGTTTAATCCTCACAACTACCCCCATCAGATGCGACATCCCTTTATCAGGTGAGAACACATATGTCAGTGAATTGATTGGTCTGAGGGCAGAGCTGGTTGCCTCCCAGGGCAGTTAAAGAAGCAGCTGAAGATGCTTGGAGTATCCCACCTTGAGAAGACAGGTGAAGAGAGCAGCTCTTACCTACTTTAGGTCTAAGACTGTGCTTGAAGAATGGAAATGCTTTGGAGAGGACCAGAAGAGAACAAAGGATGCAGGTTTAGGGACAGGAGGAGTCAGTTGGTAACAGTTGTCTCTGAGGGCTCTTGGACCAAAAGGAAGTGGTAGGAATTCCTGGCCTGGGGAAGTACCTGCCAGACAGCTTGTGCCAAGACGTTGTAGGAAGAACATTTGACAAGTTCCCTGCCCAGGCGCTGGTACATGCAAAAGCGTGACTTTGAGCGAGTAACAACCTCTCTGATCTTCAGTTTGCTTTGGATAATGGAGATAGTAATGAGTAATTTGGGATATTTGGGGAAAGCAAATGATGTATATAAAAAGCTTGGTTAAAAAAAAAAAAAAGCTTGGTAGGAGTTACCTGGTGGCTCAGCAGGTTAGGGACCTAGCATTATCCCTGCTGTGACACCAGTTCAATCCCTGGCCCTGAAACTTCCACATGCCACGGGCATGGCCAAAAAATAAATAAATAAAATGCTCGGTAAACACTAAAGTGCTATCAAGTATGAGGACTGTTTGACTCCATCTTTCTGGAACTTTTAATGTATAACACAGCCCCAAGACAGACGGATGGACAAAATAACTTCCTACAGCTCTTTGTGACCAGAAGTAGATTATTCAGAGCTTCGGAGTCAAGCCACTTCTAGGGATCATTAGCTTTATAGTTCTCAGAACCGAGACAGAGACCACTTATCCTCCCCCTCCCTGGGGAAATGTTTCAGTGACATATTTGGCTCTGTCTCTGTTGCAGTGTGGGAGCTAGGGAACCAGTCAAGGTCAGCCTCCTTCGCTAGGAGGGAAGATAATTTCGATGCAGAGTTAGAGGGTCATGATACTGATGATTTGGGGCTAGAAGCAGTTGGTCCCTGCTTCAGAGGCTATTTAATGCCATGAGACTTCAGACCCCATTTTATTTATTTATTATTTATTTTTTATCTATTTATCTACTTTTTATTTACTTTGCTGGTGGGAATGCAAAACAGGACAGTCGCTTTAATTTTTGTTTGTTCTAGTAGCTTTTTAAAAAAAAGTTTTATTGAAGTGTAGTTGATTTACATGATTGTGACAATTCCTGCTGTACAGCAAAGTGATTCAGTTACACGTGTGCACAATCCATTCTCTTTCAGATTCTCTGCCCACATAGATGATCACAGAATATTGGGTAGAATTCTCTGTGCTGTACAGCAGCTCCCCATCAGCCAACTATCCATAAACCTCAGTATGTACATGCCAATCCCAAAGCCCTAGTCCTTCCCCCCAACCCAGGCCCCATTTTAGAGGGCAACTAACAAAAACAGAGAGTGATGGTAGCTTTAATTATTACAGCAGATTGATTAGTCAGGGACAGATGGCTCTTAAGGTCTATTCCCTAGCTTTTCACTAACTTACTAGATACAACCTAAGTTCACCTCTTAATCAATATTGTGAATAGTTATCTTTCATTAAAAAAGAGATGCCATTCAATTTAACAAGAAGTGGTATACAATGTCAGTTTCATTCCTCACATGACATCTTTCTAGGATATGGAGAAACATAAGCTAAAAAACTTGGGAGTTCCCATTGTGGCGCAGTGGTTATCACATCTGACTAAGAACCATGAGGTTGCAGGTTGAGTCCCTGGCCTTGCTCAGTGGGTTAAGGTTCCAGCATTGCCATGAGCTGTGGTGTAGATCCCAGACATGGCTCAGGTCCCACATTGCTGTGGCTCTGGCATAGGCCAGTGGCTACAGCTCCGATTCGACCCCTAGCCTGGGAACCTCTATGTGCCATGGGAGCGGCCCTAGGAAAGGCAAAAAGACAACAACAACAACAACAACAAACTTGAAGAACTGTACAGATGTAGATGAATATAAAAATAGAAATTGATACAGCATATACTCCTTAGCATGATACCTTCATACTTAGCCTGATAAATTAGAGTGGCAAAGGAGCATGAGATCTTATCTGCCATTTGTTTTAACAGTGAGCAACTCCAAGTACTTCATAACTACGTCCCTGTTCTCTCAAAATTCACATCTAAGCAACTTCTGATTTTTTTTTATCTTGTAAAGGTATGCCATTTAATATTTTTTAAAATACATATTCATAGCCTTTGGTTTTTTTTGTTTTTTTTTTTATTTTCCCACTGTACAGCAAGGGGGTCAGGTTATCCTTACATGTATACATTACAATTACAGTTTTTCCCCCACCCTTTCTTCTGTTGCAACATGAGTATCTAGACATAGTTCTCAATGCTATTCAGCAGGATCTCCTTGTAAATCTATTCTAAGTTGTGTCTGATAAGCCCAAGCTCCCGATCCCTCCCACTCCCTCCCCCTCCCTTCAGGCAACCACAAGTCTCTTCTCCAAGTCCATGATTTTCTTTTCTGAGGAGATGTTCATTTGTGCTGGATATTAGATTCCAGTTATAAGTAATATCATATGGTATTTGTCTTTGTCTTTCTGGCTCATTTCACTCAGGATGAGAGTCTCTAGTTTCATCCATGTTGCTGCAAATGGCATTATGTCATTCTTTTTTATGGCTGAGTAGTATTCCATTGTGTATATATACCACCTCTTCCAAATCCAATCATCTGTTGATGGACATTTGGATTGTTTCCATGTCCTGGCTATTGTGAAGAGTGCTGCAATGAACATGTGGGTGCATGTGTCTCTTTTAAGTAGAGATTTGTCCGGATAGATGCCCAAGAGTGGGATTGTGGGGTCATATGGAAGTTCTATGTATAGATTTCTAAGGTATCTCCAAACTGTTCTCCATAGTGGCTGTACCAGTTTACATTCCCACCAACAGTGCAGGAGGGTTCCCTTTTCTCCACAGCCCCTCCAGCACTTGCCATTTGTGGATTTATTAATGATGGCCATTCTGACTGGTGTGAGGTGGTATCTCATGGTAGTTTTGATTTGCATTTCTCTTATAATCAGCGATGTTGAGCATTTTTTCATGTGTTTGTTGGCCATTTGTATATCTTCTTTGGAGAAATGTCTATTCAGGTCTTTTGCCCATTTTTTCCATTGATTGATTGGCTTTTTTGCTGTTGGGTTGTATAAGTTGCTTATATATTCTAGAGATTAAGCCCTTGTCAGTTGCATCATTTGAAACTATTTTCTCCCATTCTGTAAGTTGTCTTTTTGTTTTCTTTTGGGTTTCCTTTGCTGTGCAAAAGCTTTTCAGTTTGATGAGGTCCCATGGGTTTATTTTTGCTCTAATTTCTATTGCTTTGGGAGAGTGACCTGAGAAAATATTCATGATGTTGATGTCAGAGAGTGTTTTGCCTATGTTTTCTTCTAGGAGTTTGATGGTGTCCTGTCGTATATTTAAGTCTTTCAGCCATTTGGAGTTTATTTTTGTGCATGGTGTGAGGGTGTGTTCTAGTTTCATTGCTTTGCATGCAGCTGTCCAGGTTTCCCAGCAATGCTTGCTGAATAGACTTTCCTTTTCCCATTTTATGTTCTTGCCTCCCTTGTCAAAGATTCATTGACCATAGGTGTCAGGGTTTATTTCTGGATTCTCTATTCTGTTCCATTGGTCTGTGTGTCTGTTTTGATACCAGTACCACACTGTTTTGATGACTGTGGCTTTGTAGTATTTCTTGAAGTCTGGGAGAGTTATGCCTCCTGCTTGGTTTTTGTTTCTCAGGATTGCTTTGGCGATTCTGGGTCTTTTGTGGTTCCATATAAATGTTTGGATTGTTTGTTCTAGTTCTGTGAAAAATGTCATGGGTAATTTGATAGGGATTGCATTGAATCGTAGATTGCTTTGGGTAGTATGGCCATTCTCAGAATATTGATTTTCCCAATCCAGGAACATGGAATATCTTTCCATTTCTTTACACCTTCTTTTTATTTCAAATTCAGAAACATACCAAAGTTCAGATAAGGTAAAATGCTAATTAAAGCATAAAGTTATAACAGAGACACTATTTTAAGTCACTCAACTCATTAAAAATTAGAAATTTAGGTGTTTTCCACGTATTAACTTTAGGAAGAGGGTGGGAAATTATATAAAGGATCTAATAAAATGACCAACTCACAAGATTCTCAGTGGTCTGGCCCCAGATCAGCAACTGAAGTCAACCATTGTTTTAGTGTTAATCCTGAATATTAGCTCTGCATACAAATTGCCTTTTAGTCAGGTTATTACAGGAATCAAGGAGAAATTTCTTCTCTTAATAAAGATAAGTTAACACATACATGTTATATGTTTACACATCTGAGCAGCGATGTGAAACTTTTAGATAAATGGTAGTATTACCTTCACATTATACAAGTGGCAACTGAGACCATGAGAGCTTAGATAATTTACATAAAGATACACTGAACTGAACTAAGAGTTAAATACAGATTAATTTTTATAAGAACCTTTACAAGGAGATATATGTGTGTGTGTTATAAAGTTCAACTATATCAGGAGAGGTTTATCCTACATATTTCATTATGCAGAAATGTCTTATATTTATCTAACCGGCCTCATTGAATATTTCAGTGTGATTTTTGGTTGCAGAGAGCAACAGATTATGACATCATTTTCTTTATTACTATGTTTTAAAATTTGTTCATGTTTCAAATGTTTAAACATTTTTGTTTTATTTTTAAAACACTTTATAGTTTTAAAATATTATCTTTTCCAAAATATGTTCTTTTCCTTCACAAATTGGGAAAATCAAATGGTCTGCTACCTCAGTAGATTCTTTTTTGTATTCAAAAAGAAAAGGGAAGACAACACAAAACTGGCTGCAAATTTCTCTCCAAATGGGCTAAGTCTAGACTTAAAAGAGTTCCTTAATCTGTGGTATTTTATTTTTGTTTTTCTCTCTCTAGTGAAATCAAAGGCCTGGCCTGCCTTTGTGAGAGAGGAGTGATGAGCTGGTAAACAGTTATTGAAGGTACAGAATTATAATTTGGCTTGAAAATTCATGATTTTCAATACACCAGTATAATTATGGCAGGAATTAAAAGGCAGATTGAGTCTTACATACTTGAAATAGTAATAATCAGAGCTGCTATATATATATTTTTTTCTTTAGACGCTAAATAAAATGCTTCTTAGCTGCTTAAAGTGCCATTTTGGGAAAAAAATTATCCTTGTAACTGAACTCAGTTGATAAAATATATTCATTACTCATTGAACAGTTTTATTGAACAGCTACAGTGCAACAGATACTATATCTGGGCCTGAATGGATAATGATGAACTAATATTGATGTGGTCTCTACCCCTATGGAGGATATAGTCATGTGAAAGAGAAAGAAATAACTGGCATGATTGTAAAATACAACATTGGAGAGCCCTGTGAAATTGAGTTGCTTGGGTCTGCAGTAGGACAGAGCGTGGCACATAAATAATACTGAAAAGAGGCCCTTAAGACTGGAGGAAATTAAAAAGGCATTGGTTAGGGTGGGGTTGTGGGTAGGTGCTACAACAGGAGACTACAGAGATTTTTCGAGACCATCTCTTTGAAGGATTAAAGCAATTTTATTGTTCCTTATCTTCAAAATGGCAAATTAAATAAAAATCAAGTATAGAAAGTCTGTCAGTGGGAGACTGGTATGATTCATTTTGATCTTCAAAATATCACTTGAATGTGAAGAGCCAATGGGAAGATTTCCATTGCCAGGAGATTGGCAGGCCAGGGAATCTGTCCAAAACTGCTGAACATCAAAAGGATGCAAAAACTTTGCTCAAGACCCCTTTAAAATCACAGAGAGGTTTTTTCCAACTTCACTCTAAGTACAGGAAGATGGAATTTCATGGCCAAGTAAGGTTCTACTTTAGCTATTCCTGGTCTAATGAGAAAATGAAAACTACTGGTGTCTAAAGGATGTGTTTGCTACAAGTCAAGACACAATTCGCAGAGCTAAGGAGTGTGGTTTGCATTCAGCTAGGCACGGAGGAAAATACGGGTTGTATGGGGATGCCTGACTCACTGCTTGTGCCAGGGCAGTCTGAGGAATGTATACTGAATATTAATTAAAACTGAACAAAATGATATAATCAGAAAATAGCATTAATCTGAATGTTCTTTATTTCCCTTTTTGTCACTATTTAATATATGCTTTCCCATGCTTAAAAGTTCCTTTGATGTCTGTTGAGAAAGTTCTTACATGTATATGAAAATTTTTCAAAAGATTTCATCTATCAATAGATAGACATTAATAGGTAAAATTTGGAGAATATTATTTTGGTTGAATTATTTTCTGCAGGGGGAAGGAGTCTGGTTTTTTTTTGTGGCTTGGTAGGGCTTTGCTCCAAGCTATAGCAAAACTTCCTTGAAAACAGGGTCAACATTTTTAAAAGAAGAAACTAGGTTAAAATCCACCTTTATCAATCCAAATGAATGTGTAAATTATAAAAACGAAGTCAAGGTAATATGCAAAGCAATGCAAAAAAAAAAAAAAAAAAGCCACCAAAATACTCTTAGGAAAGTGCAAGTTTCATAACATTCATTATAAATGAGTCACCATTATGATTATTTCCTAGACAATAATTTTCCATAATATAATGACAAAACTAAATATACATAGTGAAAAATATTAGATAATAAACGTATGACACATGAATTCATTGAAATAGTATCTTTTTTTTCCTAAAGTGATTTTCTCTAATTTGAATTCACAGTAAATTGAGTATCTGTCAAAACAGTACAAAACTCAAATCTTAGGCTAAGAGCCACAGCCTAGTTTTTTAAACCTATGCAAAATGAATCAAATATATTCATGAATGAATCACTGCAATAGACTGAGTAGAAAATTAGATTCAACCAGTTTTAAAATCAATTTTCTACTCTCACCATAAAATGAGTTCAGAGGTCTTCAATCATCTCTTCTTTGGAATAGTCTATATCTGACAGTAATTATATTTTCTTTCTTCAAAAAAGTATAAGGTAGGCAGAACTTTCTATAACAACATTTTAGATAAGAGCTTTTATGGCATGAAATTTTCAATTTCTTTAGCCATTATTTGTATATTAAAGTTTTTTTATTCTTCTTTGGCGAAATTTAGCCATTTCTGTAGAAATTAATTTTTAAGTAGGTTTTAAAAACCTTATTGGTGTTTACTTATAATTCACTTTAAGTGCATTATTGGTAACATTTCTGAACTTTCATAATTTTGACACACCACATTCTGTTTATTGGAAGTCTCTACATTTTTCTAACTAGGTTCTATGAGAGTCCTGTTATTACTATTATTATTCTGGATTATTTTCTAAGAAACAGCTCTTGTCTTTGTTAATTTTTGACATTGTTTGATAGTTGGTTCTTTGTTTTATCAATCCTTTCCTAATCTCTATTTTTATTTTCTTCTTTTGAGAGGAAGGGCAGTGGCATTAATCTGATTGTGTTTGGTTAATTTCCTTAATAGCACAGCATGAATGCTTTCACTTTGTACTGTTTTTCTTAGACGTATTTAAATATTTTTTTTTAATTTCAATGAGTATTGCATTACTGTGTTGAAGGTTTGTTGTTACTCCTATTATTATACTTTATTATTCAACATCACCCTGATTTCCACTTTAGCCCAAGGGTTATACACAGAAAGATTTATGAATTTATAAATATTTTTCTATTTCTCCTCAGTGATTTTTAAGCATTTTAGGCTTCATTCAGAGAATATGGTCCGTAAATGTTGATTTTTTTTCAGATTTTTAGGGCTTTATTGTAGTTTACTACATAAATTAAATATTCTGTTCCCTAGAATAACATATTCTCTATTAGGCCTGGACTAATGTTTGTGTTATTTAGATTATTTAAAAAATTCGTGGCATTGCTTTTCTGTCTTTTATAATATAATTCTGATTATTTACAATCTTTTCTGTATATATTTTTCCAGATCATGCCTTACTTGTTTTGGATTTATACTTTAGTTTAATTATGTTTCTTATTCTCATTTTTTATTTTACAAATATATATTCTTTTTCCTTATTTTTTCAAATTTGATTATGATTTTTACATTAAAATTATCTAGGCTTTCTTTTACTTTGTATTTTTTAAAATTTTGTTTTGCATTTTTATTTTCAACATCACTGCATAATTTAAATACAAGTGCTTAACTTCAAACAATACACTGGTAAATCTTTTTTGTTCTAATTCAATCTAAGGGGATTTGTTTTTTGATTGGTGGTTTTAAAACTGTGATTTTAGGAGTTCCCGTCGTGGCGCAGTGGTTAATGAATCCGACTAGGAACCATGAGGTTGCGGGTTCGATCCCTGCCCTTGCTCAGTGGGTTAACGATCCGGCGTTGCCGTGAGCTGTGGTGTAGGTTGCAGACGCGGCTCGGATCCCGCGTTGCTGTGGCTCTGGCGTAGGCCGGTGGCTACAGCTCTGATTCAACCCCTAGCCTGGGAACCTCCATATGCCGTGGGAGCGGCCCAAGAAATAGCAACAACAACAACAACAACAACAACAACAACAACAACAACAAAAACCTGTGATTTTAGTCACATATTTATTATTCAGTAATCTCAGGCCTAGAATTAATGGGCTGATTTTATATTTGTTTATCATAATTCTTAATTTGTATGAATCTCAATTCGTATGTATTGTATTTTTCTTTTGAGTATTGTCAGATCTTCTAGATTCCAAGTTTTTTCCGTTTCCTCAAAATTTGAGAAACAATATGTTATCAATGTTAAATTACCAATAGTCATATTATCACAGACCAAAAAAAAATACTATGCTATGATCTAATCAAATTTAGTCTTCTAATTTAAATACTTGTTGAAACAAATATAATCTTTTAATCTTTCAAGTTTGATCTTTCCTTTGTGCTTAGAATGTGGTATTCCTTAGAGTTTTACTATTAAAAATTCTGACATCAATATCAAGGAAAGATTGTATTCATAATATAATTTATTGTGCTTCTTCAGTGCTTAGATATTTGATCTCTAGAGCTGGTCTCTAGATTTAGACTAGATCCAAAGTGCACTCATGGATTTTCTAATATGTCACTGGGAATAATGATAATATTGTAGAATTATTTTATTAGGTTACTTAATCACTTAAAACTAACGTGTCTCAGAACATTTTTACACCCAAATACATTTTAGCTTTATTATTAAAATATTAAAAAGCTCTTGGATAATTGTGAATAACATATTAAGTATCCTCACTATTAATTTATTGTTTAATATTCTATTGGTCAGGCCGCCTATGAACACTTTTTATGATTTTTATTTTTTCTATTATAGTTAATTTACAGTGATCTGTCAATTCCTACTGTACAGCAAAGTGACTCAGTCATACATATATATATATATATATTTTCTTTTTCTCATATTATCCTCCATCATGTTCCATGTCTATACAGTAGGATCTCATTGCTTATCCACTCCAAATGCAATAGTTTGCATATATCAACCCCAAACTCCCAGTCCCACTCCCTCCCCTACCCCCTTGGCAACCACAAGTGTTTTCTCCAAGTCCATGATTTTCTTTTCTGTGGAAAGTTTCATTTGTGTCATATATTAGATTGCAGATATAAGTGGTATAATATGGGATTTGTATTTCTCTTTCTGACTTACTTCAATTATTATGGGAGTCTCTAATTTTATCCACTTTGCTGCAAATGGCATTATTTTATTCTGTTTTATGGCTGAGTAGTATTCATGCATATATACCATATCTTCTTAATCCATTCATGTGTCAATGGACATTTTGGTTGTTTCCATGTCTTGGCTATTGTGAATAGTGCTGCAATGAACATATGGGTGCATCTATCTTTTCCAGTGAAAGTTTTGTCCAGATGTATGCCCAGGGGTTGGATTGCTGGGTCATATGGTAGTGCTATATTCAGTTTCCTGAGGTACCTCCATACTGTTTTCCATAGTGGTTGCACCAATTTACATTCCCCACCAACAGTGTAGGAGGGTACCCTTTTCTCCATACCCTCTCCAGCATTTGTTATCTGTGGATTTATTAATTATGGCCATTCTGACTGGTGTGAGGTGCTACTTCATAGTACCTTTGATTTGCCTTTCTCTAATAATTAGTGATGTTGAGCATTTTTTCATGTGCTTTTTGGCCATCTGTTTATATTCTTTGGAGATGTCTATTCAGGAATCAATACAAGACAAAGCTAGAAGTTCAATACACTGGGAATAAGAAAGTATATTTAATATTGTTAAAGCTACTTTTCCAACTGAAATAAAAAAACATTGAATTATGCTTTCTATCATATAAAAATTAATTTCAAATAGTCTAATAGACTAATCAATTAAAATGCTATAAAATTAGATTATAGGCATGTCAAAATTAGAAGGGCTTTGTAAAAAATAAACAAAACATAGCAGATATAAAGTAATCCACCGACACACACTTCTAAGAAATACCATACAATATGGAGATATGTGAAACATACATGGCAAGATGCCACATAGATAGGGAAAAATAATCGTTGCAAATATATCAAGGCTAAAGGGTCACTGTATATAAGAAAATGCAGTTAAAATCAACACAGAAAGATTAATAATCAGAGAAAAAATATACAATGTATATCGATAGTCAATTCAAAGAAATGAAAAAAAATATACACTTTAAAAGAACCTAAACTTAACTAACAGTCAGAGAAATGTAAGTAATCTATCATTATAAATTTATATCTATTGGGTAGCCAAAAAATTAAGAAACTATAATAATTATTGCAAGTAAGATATTAGGAGAAATGATTGTGTCTTGTATTACAAGTGGCCAAATGAACATAGTCTTTTAGATAATTAAACTGTCAATCTCAATCTCTCTTTCCCTCATTGATCCTGGCAATGGCAATATTATGTTAATATAGAAATATTATTACTGAATAATCAAAAGATAAGTGTGCATATATATATAGACTCATTTTTCTTGATATTATTAAAGAATTGAAACTAAGTGCATATGGTGTTTTAAGCAAGGTAGACCATCTGCTAAAAGTTTTTTTAAAAGAATATAAAAGATTGGAAATTATGAAGAATATGTGCTCTATGAAAACAGTATTGAATTATAAATCTATTATTAGATGAATGGAAAATAATTATTTTTAAAAGAAAGCATTCACTTTGAAATAACAAAGACAAACTCAAAGGAAATTGAAAATATTTTGATAATATAATTTTAAAAAACATATCAAATACTGTGAAATAACGAAAAGCAGTGGTTACCAAAAGTTTATATTAGAAGAAAAAGAAAAGGTCTAAAATCAGAGATCTAAGCTTCTGCATTAAGAAGACAGAAAACAGAAATGAAACCCAAATCAGTATAAAGAAGGAAATAATCAGAGATATTTCACTTAGTATAGTATCCTCTAGACATATCCCTGTTATAGCATATTTCAGAATTCCCTACCTTTTCTTTAGGCTAGTATTCCATTATATGTAAATACCACATTTTTCCTATCTATTCATCTGTCATTGGACATAGGGCTGCTTCCATATTTTAGCTAATATAGACCAGTGTGCTATGGACATGTGTGTACATATATCTCTTTAAGACCTGTTTTAACCATCTTGATATATATAGCCTGAAATGGAATTGCTGCATCATATGGTATTTCTATTTTTAATTTTTTGAAGAATCACCTTACTGTGTTTGGCAGCAGCTGTGATAGTTCATATATGAGGCATTCTATCTGGTGCTTACTAAAGGTTTAATAAATTCCATTTTTAAGTAAGACCTTTGTCTTCAGTAAAATGCTCAGGGCACCTATATTTGATTTGTCTGTACCAAAGTTTGTTTGTTTGTTTGTTTGTTTGTTTTAGTTACACACAGTCTAATTCTTCCTCTTTTTTCAGGTGACTATAGTCATCTTTATCTAGCAGTTTCTAATTGAATAATAGGTGTATTATTTTTAATAATATTTAGATTTTCATTTTAAAATGCCCAAGAATGGATGATCGATTACCTTTGCCTTTATACCGATAGAGTAATTTTACCATCTGGTTGAAACAGTGTAGGCATTTTCCTGTAGACTTATTTTCATGTACTGACTTGTCTCTGCAACCTTGCTGAATTTATTTATTAGTTTTAACATTTGGGTGTGCGTGGAATCTTTAGAGTTTTCTGCATATAAGATAATATCATCTGCAAAGAGATGACTTTATTTCTTCCTTTCCAATTTGGATGACTTTTATTTTTTTTCTTGCTTAATTGCTTTGTCTAGGACTTCTAGTGCTCTGCTCAATAAAAGTGGCCAAAGCAGGCATCCTTATCTTGTTCTTGATCTTTGAGGAAAAGCTTTTAACTTTTGAACATTAAGTATGATGTTTGCTATGGGTTCCTCACATATGGCTTCTGTTAGGTTGAATAGTTTACTTCCTAGTTTGTTGAATGTTTTTTATTATGAAAGGATGTTGAATTTCTTCCCTTTTTTTCTTCTGTTGAGATGATCATTCTGCATTCTTCTAATGTGGTGTATTAAAGTGACTGATTTTCATATGCTAAACCAACCTTATATCCCAGGAATGAATCCTACCTGTCATGGTCTATAACTTTTTTAGTATGCTGTTGACTTCAGTTTGTTAATAATTTGTTGACGATTTTTGCACCTGTATTCACAAGGAATATTGGTCTGTAATTTTCTTTTCTTGCAGTGGTTTTGTTTGACTTTGATATCAGGCCTCCTAGAATGAGTTAGACATGTTCCCTCTTTTTCAAACTCTGAAAAAGTTTGAGAAGAATTGGCATTAGTTTATTTTGTATATTTGGTAGAATTCACTATTGATGCCATTATAGATGGATGGTAAGTAAAGAGACAGAGGAATTGAACAATAAACCAAGTAGATCCAACAGACTTATACAGAACGCTACCCAACAGCATGGAATACATATTCTTCCCAAGTGCACATGTCATATTTTTCAGGATAGACCATGTGGTAAGCAAAAAATTACATCTGAATAGATTTGAAAAGATAGATATCATCCAAAGTATCTTCTCCAGCTACAAATAGGAAGAAGTTAGAAATTAATTACTGAGAGAAAACTGGAAAATTTATAAGTTTGTGGAAATTAACACAATCTTTAAAAAATAATGAATCAAAGAAGAAATTACAACAGAAATTAGAAAATGATTAAAAATAAATGAAAACAACACAACATACCATACCTTATGCGATATAGCAAAAGCAGTAATAACTGGGGAATGTCAAGTTATAAAGGCTCACATTAAAAGACAAGAAAGATCTCAAGTCAGCCATCTAACTTAATTCTTTAAGAAACTTGACAAAGAAGAATAAATTTAAAAAAACCAAAGCTAACAGAAGGAAGGAAAAATTAATATAAAAGCAGGCATAAAAGATTTTTCAGAAAGTTTATGAAAGGCATAAGGCATAATCAGTAAATGTATATGGGAAGTTGTGTTTCATTTGTTAAATTGCCTTTATCCAATGTTTGATCATTTTTACACATATTGGGAAAATAAATCATATATAGTATTTGCTAGATACTAGTGTGGAATATTTTAAACCTCATGCAAATATTTCAATGTTGAATATGAGAAAAAATTCTCAGCTGGATGATCTGTAGAGTGATTTGGATATATATTTCCCATTTACTCATGAATTAAAGCATTCACACTTAGAAATTTTGAGTATAAGATACCCGTTGTTTTAGTTTTGCCAGAATACTAGCAGAACCTTAACCAATACATCTTTCAGTAAATAGAAAGATGTAGATCTTTTGATGATGAATAAATATGGCTTCATATTTTCCAAATTGTAAAATAATGTGATAAATGAAATTTACTGATATATAGTCTAGCATAGAGCTCAGGCTATCCATTATTAACTGGTGAAAATACTTATTATGGCAGCATTTTCTCTGGAATATACATCAATTGTTAATGAATTAAGTAAATGATATTTTAATTTTATGATATGTAAAATTTGTTTTAAAAATCTTTATGCCTTCCACAATCCAATAAAATGTGTGAAATTGATGAACACTGCATATAAATACATATGTCTTTATATACATATATATTTTTTTCTTTGATCTGAATGTACTGAGTAAAATGTTTATAAACATGATCTCAGTGGGCCACTGATGGGTCAGGTTATAATCTTACTTTGCATCAGCTTGAAAATAGTCTTAATATTTCTCAGAATCTTGCCTAAAGAATGCAATATATATCTAAATTTTCTGCTATGTGACCTGGTTTCACTGTTGTCATGGTATCTCAGCCTTCACATCAGGCCACAGGGATTCAGTCTCAGCCTTAAACACAAAACCATCTTCATAGTTAACATTAGACACAGGACACTTTTACATTTTTCTAACTCCAACTTTGACACTTACTAATATGGAGGCCATACCAAGTAGACGTTAATAGCCAAAGGTACCAAAATGTGTATTTCTCAGAAAACCTAGAACAGAAATCTGAATAAACTTCAAAACTGCTCCTTAATGAAAGTCCTCAATTCCCAGGCTTTAGGCCAGAGACGCCCGTGCAAGAAGTCTGGTTTGAGTTCTTTAAATGCTACTATAAAGTCCATGTTTTATGGCTTATTTTAACTATATCAAATAGCAGCTAAATTATTATCTTACCATTTATTTTTCTATCTAAAAGAGTCTCTTTCTCTCATTTTTAAATCAGTTAGGACCTCCTTCTTGACACATCCTTTTTTATTTGTTGACTTGTTTCAGAAAGCACATCATTTGCCCTAGAGAATTTTCCACATTATTGATTTTTCACTTGGTGTGTGGTTTTTTTAATGTATATGTATTATTTGTTTCTCCATCTCCCAAATTCCTGTAAATAAACATTGGGTCTAGAGGATTGATTACACTGAGATTCAAATTTTTTGACAAGAAAATTTATAGATTGATGCCTTGGGTTTTATATTGAAAAACAGAAAGAGTTGATAAATAAGCACAATCAACCTTAGTTATCATGAAATGAGGAGATTTTATTTTACAAATTGTATGAAATTATGTTTTAATGTATTTTTTTTTTGTCTTTTTGTCTTTTTAGGGCTACACCCACAGCATATGGAGGTTCCCAGGCTAGGAGCTGGATCACAGTTGCAGCTGCCAGCCTACACCACGGCCACAGCAACATAAAATTCGAGCTGCATCTGTGACCTACCTCACAGCTCACAGTAATACCAGATTCTTAACCTACTGAGCAAGGCCAGGGATTAAACCTGCATCATCATGGATATTAGTCAAGTTCATTTCCACTGAGCCACAACAGGAACTCCATAAAACAGCTTTTTAATAGCTATTTAAATATAAAAGAAACTACTAAAGTAGAGGTATTTTGGTTTGGATTTTTTTTTTTTTTTATAATCTAATGGCTCTTACTGATAGAAATTACTTTGGTTCAGAGTTCCCTTCATGGCGCAGTGGTTAACAAATCTGACTAGGAACCATGAGGTTGTGGGTTTTGTCCCTGGCCTTGCTCAGTGGGTTAAGAATCCGGCATCACCATGAGCTGTGGTGTAGGTCACAGATGCAGCTGGGATCCTGCATTGCTGTGGCTCTGCTGGAGGCCACCAGCTACATCTCTGATTTGACCCCTAGCCTGGAAACCTCCATATGCTGTGGGTGCAGCCCAATAAATGTCAAAAAGACAAAAAAAAAGAAAGAAATTACTTTGGTTCATAAAGTACATATTTAACAGTATAATTTGCATTGAATAAACCAATCCATTATAATTGAAATTAAACATTTCTGTTTTTCTTTAGTAGATATCATATTGGGTTTTTTTTGTTCATTGTTTCAGTTCTCTTGTTAATCATCTATGCTATATATCATTCTATTAAAGGGAAACTAAATATAATTACTGATGAAAATCTTATGGTTTACTTTAAGAAATAGATACATTAAGTTTCTTGAGAATAATATAAACAATAAAAGCAAAAGTACTTTGTTACTGAATATTAGATGTGAAATTTTGGAACACCAAGTGATTTATATGTAAAAACTTTCCTGTTTAACAACATTTTAAAATCAGATATGTGCATTTATAAGGAAAAATATAATCTGTAAATAAAGTATTATGAAAGGAAATTTGCAAGCATACAGAAAAATAAGCCACACTGATTATTAACTTCAAAAAAGGCATTTCATTTTATTGTCTGCAATATTCATTCAAACTTTTTTAAAAATCTTAAATGCATATTAGTTGGTTAATTTATATGTGTATTTATCTCCACATGACATACTTATCAATTTAACATTATATTGCTTTCTCAGTACATTTTAAATATACTATACAGGAAGGACTATCATTTTCCCAATAATTGTAGGTGTTTTAATGATATATTAAACTTTAATTTCTGATAACTCTTGATTTTATGCATCAAAATAAGTAACAGCTACAAATTTATTTTATTTTATTTTTTATTTCCCCAGCACATTTCTTTTCCTACTGTACATCATGGTGACTCAGTTACACATACATGTATACATTCTTTTTTCTCACATTGTCATGCTCCATCATAAGTGACTAGACATAGTCCCCAATGCTACTAGACATAGTCCCCAAAGGCAATAGTTTGCATCTAATAACCCCAAGCTCCCTATCCATCCCACTGCCTCCCCCTCCCCCTTGGCAGCCATAAGTCTATTCTCCAAGTCCATGATTTTCTTTTCTGTGGAAATGTTTATTTGCGCCATTAATAAGCCCACAAATAACAATTGCTGGGGGGATGTGGAGAAAAGGGAACCCTCCTGCACTGTTGGTAGGAATGGAAGCTGGTAAAACTACTATGGAGAACAGTATAGAGGTACCTTAGAAAACTAAACATAGAACTACAATATGACCCATCAACCCCATTCTTGGACATATATCCGGACAAAAATTCCTTAAAAAATACATATGTACCCGCATGATCATTGCAGCGCTATTCACAACAGTCAAGACATGGAAACAACCCAAATGTCCATCAACAGATGATTGGATTAGGAAGATGTTGTATATATACACAATGGAATACTACTCAGCCATAAAAAAGAACAAAATAATTTCAGTTGCACCAACATGGATGAACTAGAGACTCTCAAACTGAATGAAGTAAGTCAGAAAGAGAAAGACAAATACTATATGGTACAGCTGCAAATTTATTTGCAAATTTATTTGCCCTGTCTCTTCATTACCCAGAGTTTATTAATTTTCATATGGATGTTTTAGGGGAAACCCACTACAACAAATCCAAATCAGAAATAATGATTTCTACTGTTTCTCAAGTATAAAATGCTATATATTGGAACAAATAACAAAACTAATTATTTCCACCTTACAAATATTTCTCTAAACCATTTACTTCTCTTCACATTTACTAACACCAGCTTATCCAGTTCTTCTAACTCTTATTCATTCTCCACACTGAGCCAGAGGAAACTTTTTTTAAAATTAAAGTGTACTTGATTTAGGAGTTACCATCGTGGCTCAGTGGAAATGAATCTGACTGGTATGCATGAGGACACAGGTTTGATCTCTGGCCCCATTCAGTGGTTTAAGGATCCAGAGTTGCTGTAAGCTCTGGTGCAGGCTTGGATCTGGCATTGCTGTAGCTGTGGCATAGGCTGGCAGCTATAGCTTCGATTTGACCCCTAGCCTGGGAAGAACCATATGTCCCAGTGTAGCATTAAAAAAGACAAAAATAATATACAGTTGATTTACAGTGTTTCTTCAGTTTCTGTTCTAGAGCAAAGTGACCCCAATCACACCCAGTTCCCTGTGCTGTATAGTAGGGCCCCATTGCCCATCCATTCCAAATATAACAGTTTGCATCCCAAACCCTGAACTGTTTCTCCATCCCACTTGCTCCCTGCTCACCCCAGAACCACAAGCCTAGCTGTGATCTGTTTCTGTTGTGTAGATAGAATCATCTGTGCCATATTTTAGATTCCATAAATAAGTTTTATCTTATGGTATTTGTCTTTTTCTTTCTGGCTTACTTCACTTATGAGAATCTCTAGTTCCATCTATGTTGCTGCAATAATTCTTGTTATACCTGGTTTCACATTCAATGTCACTGAAGATTTTCTTTCCCACAAACAAGGGTCAGTCTCACTATTATATGCCCCAATAACACCTATATATTAGTATTATCCTTAATATTTGTATGATTTTCTTACAGCTTTCTTCTCTTAGGACTGAAAGTTCAAGCATCCAGGGATTATATCTCTCATTCATTACTAAATATCTCAGAATTCATCATGGTTTCTATAATACAGTAGGTCCTTTTTTTTCATTTTTTAGAATTTTATTGTAGTTGATTTACAAAGTTGTGTTAATTTCTTCTACGTAGAAAAGTGACTCAGTTAAACATATACACATATCCATTTTTTTCAAGTTCTTTACTCATATAGGTTATCAAAGAATATTGAGTAGATTTATACAGGTCTGCATTGACCATCCACTCCATTTACAACAATGTGCATATTCCAATCCCAGACTCCCAGTATATCCCTCAATCTCACCTTGCAGCTTTGATAACCATAAGTTTGTTTTCAAAGCCTGTAAGTCTGTTTCTATTTTGTAAATTCATTTCTATCATTTTTTAGATTCCACATATAAGTGATAATATGATTTGCATCTTTCTCTGACTTATTTCACTTAGTATGATAATTTCTAATTCCTTTCACACTATTGTAAATGGCACAATTTCATTCTTTTTATGGCTGAGTAATATTCCATTGTATATATGTACCACAACTTCTTGATCCATTCCTCTGTCAATGGAACTTTAGGTTGCTTCCATTGTAAAAAGATCTGCAGTGATCACTGGGGTGGGTACATTGTCTTTCTGAATTATGGTTTTCTCTGGATAGATGCCCAGGAGTTGGTCTGCTGTATACTGTGGTAGTTCTATATTTAGTTTTTGATGAACATCAATACTGTTTTCCATAGTGGTTGTAACAATTTATTTTCCACCAACAGTATAAGAAGATTCCCTTTTCTCTGAACCCTCTCCAGCATTTATTGTTTGTAGACTTTTTGATGATGGCCATTCTGATCTGTGTGAGATGATACCTCATTATAGTTTTGTTTTGCATTTCTCTAATAAGGAATGATGTTAAGCATCTTTTCATGTATTTTGGCCATCTGGATATCTTCTCTGAAGAAATGTCTATTTATACATTCTGCCCAGTCTTTGCAAATATTTTCTCCTGTTCTATAGGTTGTCTTTTAATTTTGTTAATGGTTTCCTTTGCTATGCAAAAGATTTTAAGTTTCATTAGGCCCCATTTGTTTATTTTTGTTTTATTTTCATTACTATAGGTGGTGGATCAAAAAGATATTGTGATTTTTGTCAAAGACTTTCTGTGTATGTTTTACTCTAAGAGTTTTATAGTGTCTGGTCTTATATTTAGGCCTTTAATCTATTTTGAGTTTATTTTTATGTATGGTTTTAGAGAATGTGCTAATTTAATTCTTTTATATGTGGCTGTCCAGTTTTCCAAGTACCACTTATTGAAGAGACTATTTTTACTCCACCATATGTTTTTACATCCTTTGTTGTAGATGAATTGACCAAGGGTGTGTGGTTTTATTTCTGGGCTTTCTATCCTGTTCCATTCATCTATGTGTCTGTTTTTGTGCTGTACCATACTGTTTTGAATAGTCTTTAGAAAAATCCAAATCTTTGTAGAATAGTCTAAATTCAGGAAGCCTGATTTCTCAAGTTCCATTTTTTTCTTTTTCAATATGGCTTTGGCTATTCAAGTTTTTTGTGTTTCCATAAAAATTTCAAAACTTCTTCTTACTAGTTCTGTGAAAAATGCCATTGGTTAACTGATAGGAAATGCCTTAAATCTGTAGATTTTGACAGTATTATTCTTCCACTCCAATGACACAATATATCTTTCCATCTCTTTGTGTCATCTTTGATTTCTTTCATCAGCCTCTTAGAGTTTTCAGACTACAGGTCTTTTAACACCTTAGGTTGGTGTCTTCCCAGATATTTTACTATTTTTGATGTAATTGTAAATGGGATTGTTTCCATAATTTTTCTTTTTAATCTTTCATTGTTAGTGAATAGGAATGTGTGTATTTCTATGTATTAATTTTGTATTCTGCAACTTCACCATATTTGCTGATAAGATCTAGTCATTTTCTGGTAGCATCTTTAGAATTTACCATGTGTAATATCATATTATCTGCAAACAGTGACGCCTTTACTTTTTTTCCAATGTGGATTCCTTTTATTTCTTTTTCTGTTTACTATGGCCAGTACTTCCAGAACTATGTTGAATAAAAGTGGTGAAAATGAACATCCTTGTCATGTTCCTAATATTAGCAGGAAAGTATTCAGCTTTTCACCGTTTTTAATGATGTTTGCTGTGGGTTTGTCATATATGGCCTTTATTATGTTGAGGTAGGTTCCCTCTGTGCCCACTTTATAGAGAGTTTTTATCAAAAATGGATGTTGAATTTTGTCAAAAGTTTTTTCTGCATGTATTGAGATGATCATATAGTTTTTATTCTTCAATTTGTTAATGCGATGTATCACATTGATTGATTTGTGGGTATTGAAAAACCCTTGCATCCTTAGGATGAATACCACTTGATAATGATATATAATCCTTCCAATATGGATTTGGATTGCTAGTATTTTGTGAAGGATTAATGCATCCATGTTTAGCAGTGATTTTGGCCTATAATTTTCTTTTTTTTTTCTTTTTTTAATTACTCAATGAATTTATTACATTTATAGTTATACAATGATCATCACAATCCAATTTTATAGGATTTCCAACCCACAACCCCAGCATATCCCCCAACCCCCTGAACTGTCTCCTTTGGAAACCATAAGTTTTTCAAAGTCTGTGAGTCAGTATCTGTTCTGCAAAGAAGTTCATTATGTGCTTTTTTCACATTCCACATGTCAATGAAAGCATTTGATGTTGGTGTCTCATTGTATGGCTGACTACACTTAATATCATAATTTCTAGGTCCATACATGTTGCTAAAAATGCTGGTATTTCATTCCTTTTAATGGCTGAGAAATATTCCATTGTGTATATGTACCACATCTTCTTGATCCACTCCTCTGTCGATGGACATTTAGGTTGTTTCCATGTCTTGGCTATTGCAAATAGTGCTGCAATGAACATCATAGTATATGTGCCTTTGTGAGTCATGGTTTTCTCTGGATATATGCCCAGGAATATGATTACTGGGTCAAATGGTAGTTCTATCTTTAGTCTTCTGAGGAATCTTCATACTGTTTTCCACAATGGTTGCACCAGATTACAATCCCAACAACAGTGTACCAGGGGTCTTCTCCACACCCTCCCCAGAACTTATTGCTTGTAGACTTTTGGATGATGGCCAGTCTGGCTGGTGTAAGGTGGTACCTCACAGTGGTTTTGATTTGCGTTTCTCTAATGGTGAGTGATGTAGAACATGTTTTCATGTGCTTTTGGCCATCTGTATGTCTTCTTTGGAGAATTGTCTGTTTAGATCTTCTGCCCATTTTTTGATGGGGTTGTTTGTTTTTTTGGTATGGAGCTGCAGAAGGTGTTTATAAATTTTGGAGCTGAATCCCTTGTCAGTCAATTCATTTGCAAAGGTTTTCTCCCATTCTGTGGGTTGCCTTTTCATATTGTTTAGGGTTTCCTTTGCTGTGCAGAAACTTTTAAGTTTAATTAGGTCCCATTTGTTTTAGTTTGTTTCTTTATTTGTTTTTACTATCATTACTCTAAGAGGTGGATCTGAAAAGATGTTGCTGTCACTTTTGTCAGAGAGTGTTTGGGTGATGTTTTCCTCTAAGAGTTTTATAGTGTTTGGTCTTATATCTAGGTCTTTAATCCATTGTGTTAGGGAGTGTTCTAATTTCATTCGTTTCCATGTGGCTGTCCACTTTTCCCAGCAACACTTAGTGAACAGGCTGTCTTTTCTCCATTGTATATCCATGCCTCTTTTGTCATATATGAGTTGGCTGTAGGTGTGTGTGTTTAATTCTGGGCTTTCTATCCTGTTCCACTGAGCTATATGTCTGTCTTTGTGCCAGTACCATGCGCTTTTGATGATTGTTGCTTTGTAGTATAGTCTGAAGTCCGGAAGCCTGATTCCTCTAGCTCCATTTTTCTTTTTCAGGATGTCTTTGACTATTCTGGGTCTTCTGTGCTTCCAAACAAACTTTAAAACATTTTGTTTGAATTCTGTGAAAATTGTCCTTGGTAATTTCATAGGGATTGCATTGAATCTGTAGATTGCCTTAGGTAGTATAGTCATTTTGATAGTATTAACTCTTCCAATCCACAGGCATGGTATATCTTTCCATTGATTTGTGTCATCTTTGATTTCTTTCATCAGTGTCTTATAGTTTTCAGAGTACAGGTCTTTTGTCTCTTTAGGTAGGTTTACTCCTAGGTATTTTATTTTATTTTATTTTATTTGATGCTATGGTAAATTGGATTGCTTCCCTAATTTCTTTTTCTGCTCTTTCATTGTTAGTGTAGAAATGCCATCAATTTCTGTGTATATTAATTTTGTATCCTGTGACTTTGCCAAATTCATGGATGAGCTCTAACAGTTTTCTGGTAGAGTCTTTAGGATTCTCTAGGTATAGTATCATGTCATCCGCAAATAGTAATAGTTTGACATCTTCCTTTCCAATTCGGATTCCTTTTATTTCTTTTACTTCTCTGATGGCTGTGGCTTGGACTTCCAAAAATATGTTTTGGAGTAGTGGCAAGAGTGGACATCCTTGTCTTGTTCCTGACCTCAGCGGGAATTCTTTCAGCTTTTCACCATTGAGAGTGGTGTTCACTGTGGGTTTGTCATATATGGCCTTTATCATGTTGAGGTAGGTTCCTGCCATGCCCACTTTCTGAAGGGTTTTTATCAGAAATGGGTGATGGATATTGTCAAAGGGTTTTTCTGTATCTATTGAGAGGGTCATATGGTTTTTATTCAGCTCGTTAATGTGGTGAATCACACTGATGGATTTGCAGGTATTGAAGAACCCTTGCATCCTTGGGATAAATCCCACTTGGTCATGATGTACAATCTTTTTAATGTATTGGATGCAGTTTCCTCGTATTTTGTTGAGGATTTTTGCATTGATATTCTCAATGAAATTGGCCTGTAGTTTTATTTTTTGTGGTATCTTTGTCTGGTTTTGGTATCAGGGTGATGGTGGCCTCATAGAATGCGTTTGGGAGTATCCTTTCTTCTGCAATTGAAATAGTTTCAGAAGGGTAGGTGTTAGCTCCTCTCTAAATGTTTGATAGGATTCGCCTGTGAAGCCATCTGGTCCTGTACTCTTGTTTGTTGGAAGTTTTTTAATCACAGTTTCAATTTCAGTTCTTGTGTTTGGTCCATTCATCTTTTCTCTTTCCTCTTGGTTTAGTCTTGGAAGATTGTACTTTTCTAAGAATTTGTCCGTTTCTTCTAGGTTTTCTGTTTTATTGGCGTATAGTTGCATATAGTAGACTTATGTTCCTTTGTATTTCTGTGATGTCTGTTGTTACTTCTCCTTTTTCATTACTAATTTTATTGATGAGTCCTCTCTCTTTTTTTTCTTGATAAGTCTGGCTAAGGGTTTATCAATGTTGTTGATCTTTTCAAAGAAACAGCTTTTCATTTCATTGATCTTTCTATGGATTTCTTTGTTTCTATTTCATTTTTTTTTGCTCAGATCTTTATGATTTCTTTCCTTCTACTAACTTTAGGTGGTGTCTGTTCTTCCCTCTCTAGCTGCATTGGATGTAAAGTTAGCTTGTTTCTTTGAGCTTTTTCTTGTTTCCTGAGGTGGGCTTTGTATTGCTCTAAACTTTCCTCTTAGAACAGCTTTTGCTGTATCCCATAGGTTTTGGAGTGTCGTATCTTTGTTGTCATTTGCTTCTTGGTATTTTTTAATTTCCTCTTTCAATTTATTCAGCCATCCATTGGTTTTTTAGTAGCATGTTGTTTAGTCTCCACATGTTTGTGTTTTTTTGCAGGTTTTTTCTTGTTAATTTCCAGTCATATAGTGTTGTGGTCGGAAAAGATGCTTGATATGATTTCAATTTTCTTAAAGTTACTGAGATTGGATTTGTGGCCCAGGATGTGATCCATCTTAGAGAATGTTCCATGTGCACTTGAGAAGAATGTGTATTCTATTGCTTTTGGATGGAATGTCCTATAAATATCTATTAAGTCCATCTGGTTTAATGCTTCATTCAGGGCCTGTGTTTCCTTATTGATTTTCTATCTGGATGATCTGTGCATTGCTGTAAGTGGGGTGTTAAAGTCCCCCACTATGATTGTGTTATTGTCAATTTGTCCTTTTAAGGTTGTTAGCAGTTGCCTTATATATGGTGGTGAACCTGTGTTGGGTGAATATATATTTAAAAATTGTTATATCTTCTTCTTGGATTGATCCTTTGATCTTATGTAGTGACCTTCTTTGTCCCTTAAAATATTCTTCATTTTAACATCTATTTTGTCTGATGTGAGTATTGCTACTCCAGCTTTCTTTTGATCCCTGTTTGCATGAAATATTTTCTTCCATCCTCTCCCTTTCAATTTGTATGTGTTCCTAGAAGTGAAGTGGGTCTCTTGAAGGCAGCATATATATGGGTCTTGATTTTGTACCTATTCAGCCAGTCCATGTCTTTTGGTTGGGGAGTTTAGTTTATTAACACTTAAGGTAATTATTGATATGTATGTTCTTATTGCCATTTGATTAATTGCTTTGGATTTGTTTTTGTTGCTCTTTTTTCTTTCATTCTTCTCTTGTTCTCTCCTCTTCTGGTTTGAGGACTATGTTTAGTGTTGTATTTGAGTTGATTTTTCTTATTTGTGTATTAGTTATAGATTTTTTTCAGTTATTCTGAAGTTTTGATATAAGATTCTGTATATACACGAGATTGTTTTAAGATGTTGTTCTCTTAATTGCAAGTGTATCTCCAGTGTCCTGCATTTATACCCACCTCTTCTCATGATTTCTGATTTTGGTGGCATAATTGTGCATGGATGATTTCATATCTTTACTGTATATATACCTTTACTGGTGAGCCTTGTCATTTGCGATATTTTTGTTTCTGTTTGTGGCCTTTTATTTTCTGCCTAGAGAAGTTCCTTTAGTATTTGTTGAAAGGCTGGTTTAGTGTTGCTGAATTCTCTCAGCTTCTGCTTATCTGTGAAGGTTTTGATTTCACCTTCAAATATGAGTGAGAGCCTTGCTGAGTAAAGTAATCTTGGTTGGAGGTTTTTTCCTTTCATCATGTTAAGTATATCAAGCCACTCCCTTCTGGCCTGCAGAGTCAGGAAAAAATCATTTTAAATCTACCATTCCATTCCCTTCTAACCTGCAAAGTCTGGAAAAAATCAGTTGATAAATTTATAGGGCTACCCTTGTTGATCTTCCCTTGTTGCTTTTAATCTTTTTTAAAATTTTGTTCAATTTGATTAATGTTGTCTCAGTATCTTCCTCCTTGGGTTTGTCTGATACTTGACTCTCAGCACCTCATGGGTCTGGGATATCTTTTTCCTTTCCCATGTTGTGGAAAGTTTTGGCTCTAATCATTTCAAATATTTTCTCAGGACTTTTGTCTCTTTCTTCTCCTTCTGGAAACACTGTAATGTATTTGTTGGTGAGTTTTCTTTTGTCCCAGTGGTCTCTTATACTGTCCTCATTCATTTTTCATCTCTTTCTTTTGTTATGTGGAAGTGACTTTCACCAATCTGCCTTCCATCTTGCTTATTCATTATTCTGCCTCATGGATTCTGATTTTGATTCTTTTTAGTGCATTTCTCATTTCAGTTACTGTATTTTTCACCTCTCTATTTTATTCTTAAAATCTTCTAGCTCTTTGTTAAACATTTCTTGAAATTTCTCTTTCTGCGCCTCCATTTTTTCCATAGGACTTTGGATCATCTTCACTATAATACTGTAGACTATTTTTCTGGTACATTGCTTAACTCCACTTTTATCTCCACTTGTCTCTTTGACTCTTCTAGCATAGTAGTTTTAAAATAGTCATTTGGTGAATGAATCTGTGATTGGGTAAGAAACAAATATATGATGAAGTAGATATGAAATAGGATAGATTTAATCTACTTTAATGTTTTGATTAGGATTGAAGAACTGATTTGTGATTCTCACAAGACTAACAGATTCATTAGTTTTTGTGCCAGTGAGACTTAAATAATTGTAGAAATATAACATTTAAGGATTTCTTCATTTAGTAGCAGGTTCTGTGGCAGGATAAACAGGTAAGAAAGGTTGAGACATTATGAAAAAGCCAACCTTAATTCTGCTCTCTTGGTTTTGTTTAGGATTTCCTGCATTTATGACATCAAAGATACTGGTATGCACTTCTTCTTAAATGGATCCTTATTTGACTTTAGTATCAGGGTAATTTTAAACCAAATTTCATAGCACATTGAAATGATCATACACCATGATCAAGTGATATTTATCCTTGGGATGTAAGGATGGTTCAATCTAGCAAATCAATCAATGTTACACCACATTAATAAAAAGGAGGATAAAAATCAAATGGCCATATCATGATGCAGAAAAAGCATTTGTTAAAATTTCTATTCATTTCTTGATAAAAACTCTCAACAGATTAGGTATAGAAGGAATGTAGCTTATTAAAATAATTACCATATATGACAAACACACATCTAACATCACCACTTGATGATAAAACTGAAAGGTTTTCCTCTAAGATCAGAAACAATATTAAAATGTCCACTCTTGACATTTCTATTCAACATAGTAATAAAATTCTTAGCCAAAACATTAGGTAGGAAAAAGAAACAGTGCATCTAAATCAAAAAGAAAGGGATAGGAGTTCCCATCATGGCACAGTGGTTAACGAATCTGACTAGGAACCATGAGGTTGTGGGTTTGATCCCTGGCCTTGCTCAGTGGGTTAAGGATCTGGCATTGCCATGAGCTGTGGTGTGGGTCACAGATGCAGCTCGGATCCTGCATTTTTCTGGCTCTGGTGTAGGGCAGTGGCTACAGCTCTGATTTAACCCCTAGCCTGGGAACCTCCATATGCTGCAGGAAGCAGCCCTAGAAAAGACAAAAAAAAAAAAAGGGGATAATACTGTTACTTTTTGCAGATGACCTGATCTTATACAGAGAAAACTCTAAAGAGCACCAAAAATTGTTAGAAAAAATAAACAGGCATATTAAATTTGCAGGATACCCAACAGCATATGCCTCAGAGGCATTTATAAGCACTAACAATAAGCTATCTGAAAAAAAAAAAAACTTAATGATTCCATTTATAATAGCTTCAAAAAATACTTAGGAATAAGTTTAAACAAGGAGGTGAAAGATATGTACACCAAAATCTGTAAACATTCATAAGAAAAAGAAGATGCAAATAAAATGAAAAAAGATTTCCTATGTTCATTTATTGAATAGTTAATACCGATAAAATGCCCATACTACCAAAAGTGATCTCTAGATTCAATGTAATTGCTATCAAAATTCCAATGACTTTTTTACAGAAATGGAACAAAAATCCTAAAATTTGTATGGAACCAAAAAAGAGAAAGACCTCAAAAAGCTAAAGTAATCCTGAGAAACAGCAAAACTAAAGGTCTCATGTTTTCTGATTTCAAGTTATAGTATAAAACTATAAGTAAAAAACAGACACATAGACCAATGGAACAGAATGAAGAATTGAGCAATAATCTATGTGTTTATAGTCAATTAATTTATACCAAGGAGCTAAAAATATACAATAGAAAAGGAAGAAATAGTGTTGGAAAAACTGGATTGTCACATGCAAAATAATGAAACTAGATCTCCTATTTTACACCATACACAAAAATCAACTCTGATGTAAAAAAAACTTCTAACATAAGACCTGAAAATGTAAAACTCCTAGAAGAATACAAAGAGATAAAACTCCTTGCCATTGGTCTTGACAATAGTATTTTGTATTTGACGCCAAAAGTAGAACAACCAAATCAAAAATAAACAAATGGAATTACATCAAAATAAAAAGTTTCTGGAGTTCCCGTCGTGGCACAGTGGTTAACGAATCCGACTAGGAACCATGGGGTTGCGGGTTCGGTCCCTGCCCTTGCTCAGTGGGTTAACGATCCGGCGTTGCCAAGAGCTGTGGTGTAGGTTGCAGACGCGGCTCGGATCCCGCATTGCTGTGGCTCTGGCGTAGGCCGGTGGCTACAGCTCTGATTCGACCCCTAGCCTGGGAATCTCCATGTGCCGCGGGATCGGCCCAAGAAATAGCAACAACAACAACAACAAAAGACTAAAAGACAAAAAAATAAATAAATAAATAAATAAAAATAAAAAGTTTCTGTACAAAATCATGAATAAAATTAAAAGGTAAACTATGGAATGAGAACAAAAATATTGGCAAACCACACATCCCAAAAGGGGTTTATATCCAAAATACACAGGGAGCTCAAACAACTCAAATAAAAAAAAAATAGACGAATTACTGAATGGATAAAAGAGCTGAATGGACTTTTTCCAAAGACGTAAAAATGGCCAACATGAAAAAGTACTCAATATCAAAAATTATTGAGGAAATGGCACATCAAAAACAAAATAAGATACTGTCTCACTTGTGTTAGGATGGCTACTATCAAAAACACAAAATGTAAGAAGTACTGGGTACAATGTAGAGAAAAGAGAACTCTTTAGCAATACTGGTGGGAATGTAAATTGGTAGAACCATTTTAGAAAACAGAACGGATGGTCCTCAAAAAATTAAAAACATATCTACCATTAAAGTTCCCTTGTAGTGCAGTAGGTTAAGGATCTGGTGTTATCACTTCAGTGTCTTGGGTCACTGCTGTGGTGCAGGTTCAATCTGAGGCCCAGGGACTTCCACATGCTATGAGTATAGCCTAAATAAATAAATAAATAAATAAAAGCTATCATATGATCCAGCATCTCTACTTTTGGGCACATGTGTAAGAGAATATAGTTACTCTTTGAGAGATTATTGCACTCATGTTTATAGCAGCATATGAAAACAATCAGAATATCTATCAGAAGATCAATAGATATCTACTTGTTTAAAAATCCAGCAGTCAATCTTCAGTCTTCATCTTGTTCAATCTTTGATTTTGACAAAGTTGATTCCACATTCTTGATACATTTTCATTCCTTGACTTCCTGGCACTCTAGTGACCACATTAGCCAGGCTTCCTCAATGTTCTTGTGGAGTTCCCATAGCATCAAACACTTTCTATCATCATCATTGTGTTTACAACACCTTAAAAATAATTCCTTTAAAAACCATTTATGTTTATGGTTCTTAAATTCATTTCTCAATGCCTTAAAAGTCAGAAATAACTCCCTAGTCCAGTCCTCCATGAGGGTATATAATGGAGATATTGCAACATAAATGTCAAATATGTAGTTCTTAATTTAAATGTGTATGCACATTCCCATTCTGGTTCTAAGTCTCCAGTTTTTTCCAAATTAGTAATTGGAGTTGTTATTTGCATAGACACTCAGATAAAAAAAATTCACCTTAAATATCTATCTACATACCTTCCTATTCGTCTATCCTATCTATATATATTTATCTGAATATATATTTTATATAACTATACATACATGTATTATGTAAATACATATATAAATGTGCATATACATACATTTGTCATATTTTTTCTTCTATACCACACACACAATTCATTAACCTATCTCTGAATGTGTATTAGAAATAGTGCTCACTCACCTTCATTGCTACCAGAGTATAATAGATAATGTGGTTGAAATGTAGCTTCTTGTTACCTTGATTCAAATCCCAGTTCTAATACATACTAGCCTGGTTAGGAATGTAATTCAGCCACTTAACTTTCAAATCTGAAACATGGGAACAATAATGACTCTGCTAAGTCAGTTACTTCTTACTGAAGTTAATTCCCATGTGTTCTCCTACTTTCCATTCTTGTCCTTCCTACCTGCCATGTCTACTCTCTAAGCCACAAGATATAATTCTTTAAAACATAGATCTTGTTATCATTCTGGTAAAATGCTCTCCCCACTAAAATCAGATGTAGAATGAAATCTGAGGGGCATACTGTGGCATGTAAGAATTTATGTAATCAGAATGCTGTCTATTTCTTTTGCTTTCCCTTTTTCCTTCTGCACTTAAAACCACATGTCCAGTATGCCTTAGCTATCCCAAGCAAAACCCCACC
Source organism: Sus scrofa (assembly GCF_054392235.1). Classification (NCBI taxonomy): domain Eukaryota; kingdom Metazoa; phylum Chordata; class Mammalia; order Artiodactyla; family Suidae; genus Sus; species Sus scrofa. The sequence continues at coordinate 22,131,448 of NC_139385.1, forward strand.
AGAGGCTGCATACTTACTATTCTTCATGACTGGACACTTTTTGGTCCCTTGTTTCATTTGGGACAATCTTTGAATAGAATATCCTCTGTGAGGCCTACACTTATCTCCAGAGCCCTCAACCTGATTTACTTATATTCAGTAGCATTTTTCACTAAATAACACATGTGTTTTTTGTTTGTTGTTTATCTATCTGTCATAAATACTGAGAGCAAAGACCTTTGTTTTTCTTTGATGTATATCTTTTTTTTTTTTTTTTGCTTTTTAGGGCCACACCCACCACATATGGAGCTGTAGCTGCTGGCCTATACCACAGCCACAGCAATGCAGCATCTGAGCCACATCTGAGATGTACACCACAGCTCACAATACTGGATCCCCCACTGAGTGAGGCCAGGGATTGAACCCACATCCTCGTGGATACTCATTGGATTTCTTTTTGCTGCACCACAATGTGAACTCCCTTCTTTGATGTATTTCTATTACTAGAACAATAACAAGTGTGCAGTTCCATTGATTAAATAAACTAATGTTAACCTATAGTTTAGAATTCTCAAAGAGGGAAGTGGGTATGCCTGCCTCTTACAGTTTACTCAGTTTACTCAGAACAGAATAATATTTGCATGATCTGTGAGTGTCAAGAAACTTTATACAAAACTCTTCTGTTAGAAGACTTTAATAATGAATCATGCAATTTTATGATATGTGTATATGCATGTACATATTATGTATTAACATCTATGTTGTATTATACAGAAGCTCTCTTTCTACTGCTTTTTTCTCTTGACTTTTATCTCAACTAAAGTGGCAGGGAGTGTGAATATTCATTATTTGTTTCAAGATTATTTTAAACAAGAGAGAAATGTCAGCTGAATGGTGAATTTAGAATTCAGTGCCTCAACTCAAAAGCCATCAAAGTATGTTATTTTACTGCATAAAACTTTAGTTTTTTTTTTTTTTTTTTTTTTGGTACTATCTGAATTTAGATGCCACAATAGAAGAATTGAAAAAGACATTCTAAAATTAAGGAATTGGGCTTGTTTTCATGGGGACATTTTGGCATTGAATTTTGCAAAAGAAAAAGACTAAGCATTTCAGATTCTAATACTTCACTGTTTATTTGTTTTTTTTAAATGTTCAAGAGTCTTGAACAATTTAAATGATTGAGAGCTCAACAGTTGAAATGCCTGGCAAACTGATTTTTACTTGAAAATGTAAAGAAAAAAATAGTTTCTCGTTCATTTTTAGGTACTTTGAAAGAAAGTTAATGCTGGAATTTCCATGTATTTTTGGTAGATTTTATATATAATATTTACATTTTATTCTATTTTTTGCTATTTATATTTATGAACAGTACCTTTTAGAAGTTTATGATTATTTTTGGTTTTTACAATTTACAAGGAGAAAATATAAGCAGTAATTGGCTCAGCATCACATAAAATCACCTTTGCTGAAATAATTTTTATTGAAAAAAGGTCACTTTATCATTTTTCCTTTGAAATTAAGTTTTATTTTACATAAAACAAAGGAAGAGAAACAATTATCATGATCCCTTTATTTCTGTGGCGTTAATTGTAATGGGTCCTTTTTGATCTCTACTTTATTTACAACCACTCTTTATTCTTTTTTTTTATTTCCCTAATACATTTTTTTCCCTACTGTATAGCATGGTGATCCAGTTACACATACATGTACACATTCTTTTTTCTCATATTATCATGCTCCATCATAAGTGACTAGACATGGCTCCCAGTGCTACACAGCAGCATCTCATTGCTAATCCATTCCAAAGGCAATAGTCTGCATCTATTAACCCCAAGTTCCCAATTCATCCCACCCCCCTAACCCCTTAGCAACTACAAGTCAATTCTCCAAGTCCATGAGTTTCTCTTCTGTGGAAAGGTTCATTTGTGCCACATATTACATTCCAGATGTAAGTGAAATTATATGGTATTTGTTTTTCTCTTTCTGACATACTTCACTCAGTATGAGAGTCTCTAGTTCCATCTGTGTTGCTGCAAATGGCATTATTTTGTTCTTTTTTTATGGCTGAGTAGTATTGCATCATGTATATATACCACATCTTCCTAATCCAACCATCTGTTGATGGACCACCTCTCTTTATTCTTAAAGTTCTGTCAAATTTATTAAAAAAACTCATTGATTTTTTGTTTTACTTGTTCTCTATTTTTTATTTAATTATTATTTCCATCCTTTTGCTGACTTTGAATTTAATTTGTTCTTTTTTTTCTAATTTACTGATAGGTAAAACTAGGGTTCTTTGAGAGCTTTTTAATGTAGGTATTTATTGAGATAAGCTTCCCTCTTAGGACTGCTTTTGCTGCATGCCGTATGTTTTGGTATATTGCGCTTTATTTTTATTTGTCTCAAGTTAGTTTCTGTTTTTCTTCTTGATTTCTTCTTATACCACTGTTTTTTGTTTGTTTGTTTTTGTTTGTTTTTTTCCAGAATGTATTTTTTGGTCTCCACATATTTTTGAATTTCTTATTTTTCCTTCTTGTTTATCAATAATTATTGACCTCCAGTTTCATACCATGGTATTTGGGAAACATACTTGATATGATTTCTATATGAAAGATTGTATATAAATTTGTATAACCTAGAAAAATGAATACATTTCTAGAAACATACAACATACTTAGAATGAACAATGAAGAAACAGAAATTTTGAACAAACCAATGAATAAGGAGATTTGATCAATAATTAAAAACCTCCCTACAAAGTAAAGCCTAGGAACACATGGCTTCTCTGGTAAATGTTATGAAACATATAAAGGAGAGTACATACCAGTCCTTCTCAAATGCTTCCAAATTTTTGAAGAAAAGGGAAATTTTCAACTTATTTTATGAGGCCAGCATTACCTGGATACTAAAATCAGAAAAGGACGCTGCAAGAAAAGACAATTACAGGCCAATATCCCTTATGAAACTTGTCACAAAAATCCTCACACATATATAGTCAATGGACCTTCAACAAAAGTGCCCAAAATACAGAATGGTAAGAGAAAACTCTTCAACAAATGGTACTTGAAAAACTGGATATACATATGCAAAAGACTGAAATTAGACCTCTCTCTTACACCATATACAAAGATCACCTTGGAATGGATTAAGAACTTAAATGAACCTAAAACTGTAAAACTCCTAGAAGAAAACAGAGAGAAATAGGTTCTTGACATTGGTTTTGGCAGTGGTTTCTTGGATATAACACCAAAACCCAGACAAAAATACGACAGTTGACTACATTAAACTAAAAAGCTTCTGCCCAGCACAGAAAAAATAAATTCAGAAGAGTGAAAGGTAGCCTATAGAATGGGAGAATATTTGCAAACCATTTATCTGAGAAGGAGATTATATCAAAAATGCGTTAAGAAACATATACAACTCAAAAACAACCTAAAAAGAAAAGCAAAAATGAATAACTTGATTAAAAATGGGCAAGGTACTTGAACAGATAAATTGTTAACAATTATATTAAAGAGTGCTCAAATAAATTCTGGAGATCTATATAATAGCTATAGTTAAGGACATGGTATTACACACTAAAAATTTTGTTAGAAAGTAGATCTCATGTTAGGCATTCTAACCATACACACATATAATAAAAAGGACACAAAGTCTTATTTGGGAGTAATGAATATGTTATTATCTTCGTGGTGATAGTATTATGGATGTAAGCATATGCCCAAACTCGTCAGATGGTACATATTAAACATTTACACAGGTTTTGAGAATCAATTATTCCTCAGTAAAACCATGAAAAAATGAAGTATGATCTGTGAACAACATGAGCATTTGCCTTATAGCTTAGATTTTTATTGAAAAGTTAGAGTCTATAAAATACAGAAATACTCTTAGAATGTCTTAATTGAAATTCTACTTTAAAATAATCCAAAGAAATACTTTGTTATCAGAGATGAGATGAAACTGCCTTTTCCTATCTAATGTTTAATGATAATTTTATTGCACACACACTTCCATTTTGTTCCTCTGCCCAGGTTAGTCACTAGGTAGTTCAGAAATAAAACCTTGCCCATCATTCTATCCAGGAAGTATTCCAAATACTCCTAATAAAGGAGTATGAGATAAGATTTTGATGTCATTTTCTTCTGATGATATCTCAAAAAAAGATCAGATTTTGAAGATGTTCTCTTCAATGGACTGAGCTAGAAATGAAATGCTGTGAAGTCTGCAGGGAAAGAATCATTTATAACTTCTCTAAAATGACTTTGAACACAAAGTTGCCTGAAACTCAGAAGTGAAATGAAGGATTCATGTTGTTATTTAATTGCAAAATCACATTTTTAGTGTATTATACACAGTTAGTGGGATATGATAAAAAGTAAGTTATATTTTAGGCTGAAATATCCCATTTCAGGCAGCAAAGTCTAGTTAGGAACTAGAAGCTAATAATAAGAGTATCTCCTAATTTTCATTAATTTTTCCCCTAGGATTATCAACTAACTTTACTAATAATTAGAAAAATAATAAAATACTTTTTAGTAATATTGCTAATCATTCAAAAGTATTAAATATTCCATTTTTTTACCACTTAATAATTTAAAGGATACATTTATTTCTAGTTTTTATAATGTCAGATTCTAATTGTGGCTATTCATCTTAAAACTCAAAAAATAAATTATACATTATATTCTCTAATATTGTTATCTTTTATTGAAAAACATTTTGATGCTGTACTAAAAATAAAAGTAATTTTAAAATTTATTTAATATACATTGTATTCTAATAGACATGAATTAGAATCAGAGAGCTTTTAATATACATAATAAATAAGATTAAAGGCCATGGGGAAAATATACCATTGATCTATACATATATACTATATATGTGTATATAATTATATATATTTAATATTGAGGCAAATATCTTGCCATGTGATAATTTTAAAAATTATTTAGATTATGACTGTAAAACTCCTTAGTCTTAGACTTTTATAGATAGCTTCAGAATTACCTGAAACATGCTTTAATTCATTCTAAAGTTATCAAAGGAGAAAGAAAAAGGCAATGTGTGAGACTGATTTTAAAAATCAATTCACGGGAAAAAACAAAAATGTGTTTTCTCTGTATCTCTCTTTGACTAATCCATTTATTAGTCTATAACAAAAGTGACAGAATACTTTTATCTTTATAAGACAATTATTTATAATTTGAAGTATGTTATATATAAAATTTAAAGAAAGATGTAGATATATACCACTTAATATCTTTTAAACAATCTTAAAATTTATATGGAATCATGAAAGTTCCAGACTAGCCAAAACGATCTTAAGAAGAGCAAACATGAAGTCATCACACTTCCTAAGTGCAAAATGTATTACAAAAATACAGTAATGAAAACACTGTTGTGCTGGTATAAAAACAGACATATAAACTAAAGGAATAGAATGCAGATTCCTGAAATAAACTCATGCATATATGGTCAACTGATCTTTGACAGGAGCGCCAGGAATACACAATAGGACCGTTTCTTCAACAATGGTGCTAGGACAACTGGATATTCAAATGCAGGACAGTGAAATTGGAACCCTGTCTTACACTATGCACAAAGGTCACCTCAAAAGAGATTAAGGCCTTACACATGAGAGAGCTGTAAAACTTCTAGGAGAAAACATAGCAGAACTGATTCTTGACATTGGTCGTGGTAATGGATTCTTGGATATGACACCAAAACCACAGGTAAAGAAAGCTCAAAGAGACAAGTGGACTACATAAAACTGAAAAAACATCTACATGGCAAAGGAAACAATCTAAAGAGTGAAAAGATAATCTATGGACTGGGAAAAATATTTGCAAGGCATTTGTGTAATAAGGAGTTAATACAATATTATTTAAGAAATATCCATAACTTAAAATATTTTTTAAAAGATTTAAAAATGGACAAAGGAGTTGAACAGACATTTCTCCAAAGACATATCAATTCCCAATAGGCATATGAAAAGGTGTACAACCTCACTACTCATAAAGAAAATGCAAATAAAAATACAGTGAAATGGGGTTCCCCTGTGGCTCAGTGGGTTAAGAACCTGACTGCAGCAGCTCGGGTTTCTGTGGAGGTGAGGGTTTCATCCCCTGACCCAGCACAGTGGGTTAAAGGATGCAGCTTTGCCACAGCTGTGGGATAGATGGTGACTGTGGCTCCAATTCAGTCCCTGGCCCAGGAACTTCTATATACTGCGGGTGCATCCATAAAAAGAAAAAACAAAAACAAAAAAGCACAGTGAAATAGTATCACCTATCTGTAAGAATGACTACTGCTAGAAAGTCAGATGTGACAATGGTTGATAAGGATGTGAAGGAATAGGAACCCTGGGAACCTTCGTACACTGGAAATGTAACATATGTAGCTACTCTGGAATATGGTATGGAGGTTCTTCGAAAAATTAAAAATAAGGAGCTCCTGTTGTGGTGCGGTGGAAACAAATCTGACTAGTATCCATGAGGATGCAGGTTCCATCCCTGGCCTCACTAAGTGGGTCAGGGTTCCAGCTTTGCTGTGAGCTGTGCTGTAGGTTACAGATGTGGTTTGGATCCTGCCTTGCTATGGCGGTGGTGCAGGCTGTCAGATGTGGCTCTGATTTGATCCCTAGCCTGGGAACTTCCATATGCCACAGGTACAGTCCTAAAAAGCAAAAATAAAAAAAAATAAAATAAATACATAAAATTACCATTTGATCCAACAGTTCATTTATAGAATTATAGAGTATATATCCAAAATAATTGAATTCAATATCTCAAAGAAATATCTGCATTCCCATGTTCATGGCAGCACTATCTACAATAGCTAAAGTATAGAAACAACCCATGTCCATCAAGAGATAGATAAAAAATTATATGTATTTATGCAATATATATAATTTTCAATTATATGTAATTGAATGTATATATACTTGAATATTTTCCTTTAGGAAAGAATAAAATCCTGCCATTTGCAAAAACATGGATGAACCTGGAGCACATTGTGCTAAGTAAAATAAGTCAGTCTAAGAAGGAGAAATAAAGAGAGATCTAAAACAATCGAATTCTTGAAAGACAGGAATAGAATGGTAGTTGACAGGGGCTGAGGTGTGGGAGAAATAAGAAGCTATCACAGATTGCTGCATAGGTCTAAATTCATCAAATTGTACATGTTAAATGTATGTGGTTCACTTATTATATCAGTTGTACCTCAGTAAAACTTCCACAATATAAAGGTTATATATGTTATAATCATAGCATGTCATAGATACATGCTAGATAGAAATTTAAGTCAGACTAATTGACACACAAGTTTACTCTCCATTTCAATACACTAGGGACATTTTAGCACTATCAAATTGATGAGTAAGGTTTTAAATGTCAATTCCCCTAGTTCCTATCTCCAAGGCCCTGAGTGTGTAACTGAAACTCTCAAAGTTTCACTTTTTCATCTGTCAAATGAAAGATTAATAATACCTTCCTCAAAAAAGTGCTATTTAAGAGAAATGAGATACAGTACATAAGAACCCAAGACCATGTCTTGGCTATTGTGAATACTCAAGCAAGAATTTCTATGGTTGCTAATTAGAAATGGAATTTGTGCATCTTACAACTTAAAGGATAAAATAAAGTTGTTTCCTAAAGCGCTTGTACCATTTTAGGATATTACGAGTTTTGTATAAGATTTTTTTAAAAATCTATATTCTCATCAAAACTTGCTATTATCTCCTTTCTACAATGGAATACTACTTAGCCATAAAAAATGAAATAATGCCATTTGCAGCACCTGGATGAAATGAGAGACTCTCATACTGAGTGAGCTAAGTCAGACAACAAATACCATTTGATGTCACTTATATCTGGAAGCTAATATATGGCACAAATGAACCTTTCCACAGAGAAGAAAACATGGCCCTTAAGAATAGACCTGTGGTTGCCAAGGGGGAGGAGGAGGGAGTGGGTTGGATTGGGAGCTTGGAGTTAATAAATGCAAACTATTGCCTTTGGAATGGATCAGCAATGAGATCCTGTGGGGAACTATGTCTAGTCACTTATGATGGAGAATGATAATGTGAGAAAATAGAATGTGTACATATATGTGTAACTGGGTCACCAAGCTATAGAAAAAAATTGTACTGGGGAAATAACAACTAAAATTTTTAAAAATTGATTTTAAATAAAAAAATAAAAAATAATTAAAAAAAGAACCCAGGAAATTTTCCTAGCCTAAAGTTAGTATTTAATAAATGTTAACTACTATTTTATATTAAAAAAAAGAGTTCCTGTCATGGTGCAGCAGAAATGAATCTAACTAGGAACCACAAGGTTGTGGGTTCGATCCTTGGCCTCATTCAGTGGGTTAAGGATCTGGCACTGCTGTGAGCTGTGGTGTTGGTCACAGATGCGGCTCAGATCTGGCATGGCTATGGCTATGGCTGTGGCATAGGCCAGCAGTTACAGCTCCAATTAGACCCCTAGCCTGAGAACCTCCATATGCTGTGAGTGCAGCCCTCAAATGACAAAAAGACCAAAAAAAAAAAAAAAAAAAAACCCAAAACCAAAAACCCTTGATCTACCCTGTGTCTTCTTGTTCACTTTTCATTCCAGCAGTCAGCTGGATTCTGGTAAACATTAGATATTCAATAATTATTTATGGACATGTGAAAAAAAAAACGAATTATGTAGGTCATCTTATACCTATTTTTGAGAAATGGCATTTCAAAATAATCAGTATGTGATGGAAAGAAAGAATATTGTAACCTAAAATAGCATCTCATTTTGAAGGTCCACAGATAAAGTAAGTGATATTTTTAAGGAAGAAAAAAAATCTTACTGAATGTAGTAGACTGCAACGTGATGTCATTGTTTTGGTTATAAAGTTATTTTGGGCTGTGTTTTTGAAGTCAAGCAATTTCTGAATCTTTTTCACATTTATTACACCATTCAGTGCTCTGTATGTTCAAGTCAACTCTGTGAGATGATACTAACATTATCCTGATTTTACAGCAAAGGGAAACTGATGAGATTAAGATATTCTGCTAAGGACACTCAGCTGATACGTCATTTTGAATGTCGAATGTTTGACTGTTCTATGCATATGTATGTGAGTGTTTGTATATATGTCTGTGTATAGAGCAATTGCAGTTTGATTGTGTGTATGGAAATTAATCATATACATTTGAAAAACTAGATTATTTTAAGTTTATAATTTAAATTTGTGAATAATATTTTACTTCCCTTGTGATTTAATTAATATTTCATGCAACAAGTTAAAATATTAAACCCCTCTAAACATATTCCATTTACAAATTTGGCTAATTAAATTATACTAATATTTTATTTTATAGTTCTGCACGTGGCATGATAATCTTCAGCACTCTCAATATGTTGTAGAATACTATTGGTTTTTACCAAGCAAACTATTTCTAAGCTTTTAAAGAAATCTTATAATAAGGCAAAATAATAAATGTAGTAAATTAAGTTCTCTTAAACATTCTAGTAGCATTTACAAACCTTAGCAAATATGTTTATGCTATGTGACTTAACCCCACACTCTGAACAGCTCAAATTTCCTCTTTTAAATTAAAATCATGCCTAATGTTCTGAGTTCTCTCATAGTTCATATTCTCTTAAAGATTAGTCTTCAATAATGAACACAGTAAGTATACAGCAATAAAACAACTTCTTTTTAGGCTGGAAACACATTAATGCTGTGGGTTAAAATACTTCATCATCTTATTTCTCCAGTGTCTGCAGTTATAAAGTCATTCACCCAACTTGTGAGGCACTTTTACCTTACTGTTCTAAGCTTATTGGGTCAAGAAATCATAGGCAAGATCAGGAGTTCCCGTCGTGGCGCAGTGGTTAACAAATCGGACTAGGAACCATGAGGTTGCGGGTTCGGTCCCTGCCCTGGATCAGTGGGTTAACGAGCCGGCGTTGCCCTGAGCTGTGGTGCACCTGTGGTGTAGGTTGCAGACGCGGCTCGGATCCCGCGTTGCTGTGGCTCTGGCATAGGCCAGTGGCTACTGCTCCGATTGGACCCCTAGCTTGGGAACCTCCATATGCCGCGGGAGCGGCCCAAAGAAATAGCAAAAAAAAAAAAATCATAGGCAAGATCAGATTAGTCATATGTTAAAGACTGAAAATTGGGGTCAATGCAACACAAACAGTTACACTGATTTATCTGAATGACTAGGAACCAATGGAGCCATTACTTACTGCCAAGACTCTGTTCTGTCTGCAAAGTCAACAAAGACTTGGAGAAAACACAATTTATTTAGGATTAATTTCCCAATCAAGTGCAACATACCCTAAATAATTTTTTTTTTTTTGGTCTTTTTGCTATTTCTTGGGCCGCTCCCGCGGCATATGGAGGTTCCCAGGCTAGGGGTTGAATCAGAGCTGTAGCCGCCAGCCTACGCCAGAGCCACAGCAACGCAGGATCCGAGCCGCGTCTGCAACCAACACGGCAGCTCACGGCAGCGCCGGATCGTTAACCCACTGAGCAAGGGCAGGGACCGAACCCGCAACCTCATGGTTCCTAGTCGGATTCGTTAACCACTGCGCCACGACGGGAACTCCCCCTAAATAATTTTTTAATTCCAAATCACACTACTTCTGTAACTTTTCCTAATTAATACCTAATTTACATAGTTGGAATTTTTTTTTTTTTTTTTTTTTTTTTTTTTTGGCTGTACTCATGGCCCTTGGAAGTTCCCAGGCTAGGGGTTGAATCTCAGCTGTAGCTGCTGGCCTACATGACAGCCACAGCAACCCAGGATCTAAGCCATGTCTGTGACCTACACCACAGCTCACAGAAGCATCGAATCCTTAACCCACTAAGCGAGGCCTGGATTAAACCAGCATCCTTGTGGATCCTAGCCAGGTTTGTTAGCTGTTGAGCCATGAAGCGCACTCCTGGATAGATGGAATTTTGCACAGCACTCCAGGTCCACACCCACATAAACACACACACACACACACACACATCGTACATGATTTTCTGCATAATTAAAGTTAACCACCTTTTATAATCACTTATGTTGTAATAATTGTATCAGTCTTTTGTGTATATTATCTGTACTATATTATCTGTCTCATTTGCAGTGTTTATATTTATAAAAGTTCTAATACCTATAGAGATACACATTAAGCAGAATCCCAGATAACAAGATTAGAAAAATAATTAGGAAATGCTATTACCTATTGAAAGAACTATGTTGACATGATTCAGATCAACACCCTTGTATACAACTCTAGAAAATGTATCAATATGATGATACGTGATCTTTATTTCAAAGCATGCTCCTACATATCTGTTGTTTACACAAATTCTTCTCATACTCCAGAGATGGCATTCCATCTTTTCTTCAGGAAGCTTTCTTCTATTCCAAAATTGGGATGTGTATTCTTCCAGGGGCCTTTCTGTGGCCCATCACAGTGACCCACTCTCTTCATTGTTGTGTCTTCTTAGCTTGCTTCTGCTGATACACTATAGACTACTTGAGAGTGGAGTTAGTTATTGGCCATCACTTTATCTGCAGAAGTCAATATAGGAGTTCCCATCATGGCTCAGCAGAAATGAATCTGACTAGCCTCCATGAGGACACAGGTTCCATGTCTGGGTTAAGGAGATGGCATCTCTGTGAGCTGTGGTGTAGCTTGGGTCTGACACTGTGGCTGTGGCATAGGCCAGTGGCTACAGCTCAGATTTGGCCCCTAGCCTGGAAATCTCCATGTGCCACAGGTATGGCCCTTAAAAAAATAAAAAGAAAAGACAAAAGACAAAGTAATATAAAAGTCAATATAAATACTGAAATATAACAGATAAATATAAATCCTGAAATATAATACCTAGTCAAAATTATTTGTTAATTGAGAAAATTATATGTAACTGGCACAATTATTTGTTAATTAAGAAAATTATATGTACTTGAGTTACATATCTCACCTCAAATAATTGTCAAATATTCTATGAGAACCTCAGAAATCTACTAATAGTGGAAAATGGATAACTTTTGATAATGAATGAGGTTTCTTAATACACTTCAAAACACTTTCTCACTCCAGTAGTGAGTTACATGGATTATGACAATAAATCAGCTAATACCTATTCATGTTTCAGACCGATGCAATAATACGCTCATTAGCCTCGCTGAAACTTCTGACACCACAGTCTTTAGAATGTGCTACAGGAACTCTTAAGGTTAATGGAGGGAATATAGATAGTGTTTTAAAAATAAATGTCCACATCTGAAATTTCCCTATGGTCTCTTTACTAAAATTGATCTGCCTGAGAACTGATCTCTGTGTCTCTAGGTTCTCTAGATCTCTGTGTCTCTAGGTCACATCCTCTTCCCTGAAAAAAGAAATCCATCCTCCTACCTAAAAAAGAAATCCATCCTCTTGCTGTCCTGGATTTTATTCTGATGTGTGGTTCCTGGGTGTGAAACCACCTAGGATGAAAAATATAGTGTCAGTTAGAATGATGGGTTCTTGCAGAAGCCCATTTATGATTTATTATATCATAGAACATGTGTGCTTTTTTCACACATATTTTTTGTTGAGTTAATGAGGCTTTAGGAAGCAAAGTATTTGGCACTTGTTGAGATATTTAAAATTCAAAGATACTGTAGAGAAGTTGGTGACAGTGATTTTCCTCTTCTGTCTTTCAACAGTTTTTAAACAATGCATTACTCCCCAGGTAGAGACTTTAAGATCAGATCAAAGAAAATATCAAAAGATAAAAATGATTAAGCAATTTAAAAATGTCTAAGAGTAAGCAATGAAACTTTCTCAGAACTCAGCATTAGGAAGGAAGAATGAGTATCTGGAAAGGAAAGCCATGCAAAAAAAAAAGAAAGCTGAATTTATTTATGTTGCCAAATCTTTCAAATGTCCCTGGAGTGCTTCCCTGTATGGTCAACATTTTCAGGATACACTGAAAGAAAAAAATGTGATTTCTTTTAGATAAGTTATTCATCATTCCATGAAATAGGTAATATATAATTTTATTAAAATGTCATAAAATATTTATTCCAATTATGGTCATTTTAATTTTTCTCATAATATATTTTCTATTTACTATGACCATTTCATTTGATTTTACCAGTATGTGTTTTCTTTTTCCTTAAATACAAGTTAAATTATACTGAAAACTAAAAAAAGTATTTATTTCTTATTTTATTCATGTTTTTTAATTATACTTAGATCTCAAAATCAAATAGCTGCATATCCACCCACACATATAAGTTGGAAATAATACTTTCTTTTATCATACATATCACTTTATAAATAACAATCTTAACAACATATTAGACTACTTTATTTCAGTATAGATGATGAGAAACTTGTCATCTTATTTCATAGTTTATTATAAACAGACAAATTAATTATATTGTCATCTTATTTCATAGTTTATTATAAACAGACAAATTAATTATATTGTCATCTTATTTCATAGTTTATTATAAACAGACAAATTAATTATATTGTCATCTTATTTCATAGTTTATTATAAACAGACAAATTAATTATATTGTCATCTTATTTCATAGTTTATTATAAACAGACAAATTAATTATATTGTCATCTTATTTCATAGTTTATTATAAACAGACTAATTATATTGACTGTAAATGATGTTGGTCATAACTTAAAAATTGAATTTCTTAATTTATATCTATAGTTTTTAAAATATTTCTTAAGTGTACATCAATATTTATTTGAAGTGAAAAATGAAATATTTTCTAGAGAACTGAATTTGATTTGGCTAAGTGATTTGACAATAATGACTGCATTTGCTAAATTATTTTAAAATGTCAATAAAGTGAAAATATATAAAATTTTAAGGTTTTGACAACCATATAATCATATGAGCGATTTAAAGAAGAAAAATTTCGTTTGACTATTGTAATAGCAAATATGTAATGATATTATAATTTTTATTTTCCCCAAATTTTAAATATGATAAAATAATATCTCTATACATGAAAGGGTAATAGATAAAATTATGTCTTATAACCTGATAAAGGCATTTGTAAAATTTTTGAAAATTTGAAGAGTTAACAGGAATCTAATGACAGAGAAACAAATCCTATTATGTACCAGATGTTTCCTGATTCTTTGATTTTAACAAAATTGATAAGGGGCTTAGCCTAGTTATTAGTTGATCATTGATTATACTTTGTGATGATAGACTATTCTATAAATTTTGGCTTAACACTTGAAATGAGTTAGAATAATAATGTGTTATAAACATATTAAAATTCCTTCCATTTCCATCTACTATTTTAGGTGGCCAAGGTTCCTTAGAAGCTATACCTATGAAAACAAAACACTAATTCTAACAAAAGCAATAATCCTTAGGGATATAAAAACTACTTGAAACAAAACAAAATATCTCCATTCATCTCAATAAGAAATATATTTCTAAAGGAATTTTTTGATTTTGAAATTTCTAATCAGTATTTTAATATGATTAGCTTACACTAAAAATAATTGCAACAAGAGGGAAGAAAATAAAGTCTTTGCAGCCACCATGTATGTTGGTGATAGATATGACCATGCTCAATAAAATACTTTAAAGCTAGAAGTATAAAATATTAAGATAAAAACTAAAGTCTTAAATGAAAGGTCAGTACAATTGCATAGAACAAAGCAATCATGTAAGATATCTGGCTATTCAAGAAGACTTGTTCTTGTATATCTTAAATAAGTGATGTGGGCATCAAGTTGCTAGGTTATTTTAATTCACTAGGAGAGTCATATGGGGATTATATTTGATTTGATTTTTTATTTATTTATTTTTTTGGAAACATAAGTCTTTTTATGATAGGTCTCAGTTACCACAATCCAGGTTTAGCTGCATAATAACAAATATTGCATCCTTCTGCAGAAGTCCATGGTGTTGCATCTCATCCTTAAGTCTTTGTGATCTTCTGTATCAACCAGTCAGATTATGCTCTTAATAGAAGCTAGATTCCCTATCCTGAGCAAGCTCATTTCTTATCGGGAGGTATGTACATCCCTTAATCCTGGCCAGGGCTGCTTTGGTCCTGTGTCTTCAAATTCCTTTCTGCGCGAAGGCTTTCCTCTTATCTCCAGATAGCCATCGTCTCTAGTCAGGGTGATTATATTTTAAATGTCAACATCTGAATAGATTGAGACTAGATTGAGAGGTAATGAGCATATGTGGTAGATCCTTAAAGGTCACAATCAGCTGATGTGACACCTATTGCTTCAAGAATAAATATTCATGATTCATTTGATCTATCTAGTATACAAAGTGCCTTTGTGTAAACTTTCCAGATAATCAATGAAGAAACAGCAATTAAGGAACACTGAATTTTTATGTTTTGGATTCCCGCCAAAGCTGCTCTTAAGCTGAAATATCTTTTAAACAAATATTTATTGAGTGCCTAATATATATATATCTACTTACCAGGAGGGCACTGTAAATGCAAATATAAATAAAAACAGATGACTTTAGAAAATGTGTTTTTTTGGGGAAAAGTACTTATGCGTGAGGTAAAGGATTGGGGACAGATTATAAATCATATAACCATGTAACCACAATTGGCCCAATTTTTTTTTTTTTTTTTTATGGCCACACCTGTGACATAGAAGTTCCTGGGCCAGGGAGCAAATCTGTGGTGCCACAGAGACCTTAACCCACTTCACCCCAGTGGGAATGCCACAATTGGCCTAATTTAAACATGAGTGTGCATTCAAAGAAAAGTCATTCCCAAACCCCAAGAATAACTGAAATTGTGTTATATATTTCTGTTTCCCAGCAGAAGAATCAGTAGGAAAAAAGTGTCTCTTCCTGCCCTATCTCACACTGATATGTATTGGTGCCTTGTGCTAACTCTAAAATTCTGTAATTTACGTAATAATTGTTACACCAGATAATCAATGGTGACAGAACATAAGGTTTAGTCTATATGTCTAAACAACTTGCTGCTTAAAAACTTGAAGAGCTCATGAACTGGTAAACTTGGGAGTTCAAAAAAAGACAAAGTTGATTACACTTGAGCTGAGTGCAAAGAATGAACAGATGAAGTAAGAGTAGGATTTAAGTATTTCCAGATAAGAAGAAAAGCTGACAAAGGAAAGTATGTGTATGACATTGTGCAGTGTTCCAAGAAAGAAAGCAAGTCAGTGTTAGTAACGGCAAAGTGAAAGTTAGGGTGTAGAAGGAAATGCAATTCAAAAGGCACCAAGATACCCAGGCATCAGTTCTCTTTTCCACTCATCTGACCCTTCTAGATGTTATGTTGCTGCCAATATAAAGATACCAATAAAACAGAAAACAGGCAGGAGTTGTTAGAGTGAATTATACCATTTGGATTTGAGCTGTCATGGCCCTTGCCCATTCCATTATCACTCACTAGGATGGCTGCAATAGACTTCTATTTGGTTTTCCTCTTCTCTCTTTCTCACCTTTCCCTTTCCTCATTCCTCACCAATAAGGTTTCACGTAGTAGTCAGGGTTGTTGTCTTTATTTATATTAGATCATACCTGTCCATGGTTAAAAACTTTGAAAAATTTCTCAATTAACTTATTCTACGTGTTATATGCCAATCTTTTAACATATCCTATAAGTAGAATAATTGTATAAAATTTGCTTGTGTAAAAGTTGCTGGGCGTGAACATTAGGGAACATTAATCATTACACCAAAACAACAGCCAGGGCCTCATTTGGGATATGCTAGAATGCATTGTCTCTGTATAAAATGGACCATGAGATCTGCCTGCTGACTATGTAGTCAACCTCATCACATTTCAGTCCATGGAGAACTTACCTTTCCAATTTATCTGCAATGGCTTCCTACAGGTTCAATACAAAATAGTGTTATAATTGCTATTCTCTTTGCTCCACTATCCTATTTAAAATTGCCCCTGCTTTCTCAGTTGCTAGCTACCACATGGCATTTTTATTTTTGCGTATTATTTTTACTCTTACTTTTGTTATAAATTTGTTTAATTTCATGTTGTCTCATTTCACAAGAATGAGGCTATTTAAAAGAATGTACTTTTTCTGAGGTTCATTGCTCTGTCACCAGTGCCTAGAAAAATGTCCAGTATAATCAAGGCATTTAAAATTTGTTCAGGAGTTCCAGTCCTGGCTCAGCAGAAACAAATCAGACTAGTATCCATGAGAACACAGGTTCGATCCCTGGCCTCTCTCAGTGGGTTAAGGGTCCGGCATTGCTGTGAGCTGCGGTGTAGGTCACAGATGCAGCTCAGATCCTGCATTGCTATGGCTGTGGTGTAGGTCAGCAGTTGTAGCTCCAATTAGACCCCTAGCCTTGAAACCTCTGTACGCCACAGGTGTGGCCCTAAAAAGACAAAAAGAACAAAGAAAAACTGTTGAATACATGAATGTGTCAATTCATACAACATTTCACAAAACACTGCAGTAGAATAACCAAGATCTCACCATATCGAAGCAGTAATTGATGTCAGAGATTTAAAAAAAGAGATAAATATTAAAAATATTGTAGCAGTAAAAAGAAAAAAAAAAAGCCAGATTTTAGATTGTCATGCTGTGGATAGCCCATTGCTTTTAAAATGGGTAATATTGACATTTTGGTGGGATAATTCTTGGTTTATTATTGTCTAGTGTATTGCAGGATTTGGGGATATCTGACTTTGGTCTGATAAAAACCAGTGATACTTCTGTCTTTGTGACAATAAAATGTGTTCTCACACATTTTAAGTACACCTTAGATAGGTGACAAGGTTGAAAATTATTGAGGAAGCTTAATGGCCTTCTGATTTACACATGAAGATAAGGCAGAAGCCGGTGAAAAACACTAAGAATGCTGGAGGCATAGCAACAAATATTCCATGAGATTGCAAATAATTAAGAATAACTAGTCTTATATATGCCTCAAATGTGCAAGCATTTTTTTTAAAGTAGGTCCTAGACTAAGCTAGAAATACAATTTTGAATATTGCCCATGTAACAACATGTGTGAGCATACTACCTTTTCCAGTAAAAACAGAGAGGGGAAAGGGGCAGTGGGCTAAGGATAGAAATGAAAGGGTCAGTGACATTCAGGGAGCAGGACAGTAAAGTTCACAGAAAAGACCAAGAAGAAACAGTCATTCCTCTAATAATCAGGGATGTTGAGCATTTTGTCATGTGCTTATTGGCCATCTGTATCTCTTCTTTGAAGAAATATCTATTTAGGTCTTTTGACTGTTTTTCAATTGAGTTGTTGATTTTTTTGCTGTTGAGTTATAGAAGTTGTTAGTATATTTTAGAGATTAAGCTCTTGTCAGTTGCATTATTTGAAAGTATTTTCTCTCATTCTGTAGGTTGTCTTTTGTTTTGTTTTTTTATGGCTTCCTTTGCTGTGCAAAAGCTTGTCAGTTAGATTAGGTCCCATGGGTTTATTTTTGCTCTTATTTCTGTTGCCTTGAGAGACTGACCCAAGAAAACATTTGTAAGGTTGTTGTCAGAGAATGTTTTGCCTAACTTCTCTTCCAGGGGTTTGATGGTGTCTTATGTTTAAGTCTTTAAACCATTTTGAGTTTATTCTTGTGCATGGTGTGAGGGTGTGTGCCAGTTTATGGATTTGCATGTGGCTGTCCAGTTTTCCCAGCATCACTTGCTGAAAACTGTCTTTTTCCCATTTGATATTCTTGCCTCCTTTGTCACAGATTAATTGACTGTAGGAGTCTGAGTTTATTTCTGTGTTCTCTATTCTGTTCCATTGGTCTGTATGTGTGTTGTGGTACCAGGACCACACTGTCTTGATGACTGTAGCTTTGTAATATTGCCTGAAATCTTGGAGAGTTATGCCTCCTGCTTGGTTTTTGTTCCTCAGGATTTCTTTGGCAATTCTGGGTCTTTTATGGTTCCATATAAATTTTTGGATTGTTTATTCTAGTTCTACAAAAAATGTCATGGGTAACTGGATAGGGATTGCATTGAATTTGTAGATTGCTTTGGGTAGTATGGGCCATTTTTATGATATTAATTCTTCCAAGCCAGAAGTATGGAATATTGTTCCATTTCATTGAATCCTCTTTCATTTCCTTGATTAATGTTTTATAGTTCTCAGCATACACCTCCTCGGTCAGGTTTATTCCTAGGTATTTAATTTTTGGGGGGTGCAATTTAAAAGGTATTGTATTTTTATATTCCTTTCCTAATATTTCATTGTTAGTATATAGAAATGCAACCCATTTCTGTATATTAATCTTGTATCCTGCTACTTTGCTGAATTCCTTGATAAGTTTGAGTAGTTTTTGTGTGGAGTCCTTAGGGTTTTCTGTATATAAAATATCATGTCATCTGCAGAGAGTGACAGTTTTACCTCTTATTTTCAATTTGGATACCTTTCATTTCTTTTGTTTGTCTGATTGCTGTGGCTAGGACTTCCAATACAATGTTGAATAAAAGTGGTGAGAGTGGGCATGCTTGTCGTGTTACAGATTTTAGCAGGAAGTCTCTCAGCTTTTTTCCATTGAGTATTATACTTGCTGTGGGTTTGTCATAAATGGCCATCATTAACAAGTCCACAAATAACAAATGCTGGAGAGGGTGTGGAGAAAAGGGTACCCTCCCACACTGCTGGTGGTAATATAAATAGGGTACCCACTATGGATAAGAGTATGGAGGTACCTCAGAAAACTAAATATAGAACTATGATATGACCCAACAGTCCCATTCTTGGGCATATAACCAGACAAAACTTTTGATGAAAAAGAGACATGCACCCATATGTTTGGGGCAGCATTATTCACAATAGCCAAGACATGGAAACAACCTAAATGTTCATTGACAGATGAATAGATTAAGAAGATGTGGTATATATACACAATGCAATACTACTCAGCCATAAGAAAGAACAAAATAGTGCCATTTGCAGCAACATGGATGGACCTAGAGACTCTCATACTAAGTGAAGTTAAGTCAGAAAGAGAAAGACAAATACCATATGATGTCGGGAGCCATAAGGCTGCTCCAGTAAAGAAAGCAAAGCCACAGTCGGCACCTGCATGAGGCTTGTCTGGTTAGCAGAGCTACAGACAAGCTGAAGAAAGAAGAAGGATTGCAGAGCAATCCCTTGAAAGACATCGGCTCCAGGAAAATAAAAATGATATCCCCTAAAAAATATGTTAATCTATTTTTCTGTGTTTATCCTTCTTTTTCTATCTTTGATTCACAGCTTTCTTACAGCTAAAGATTTGCCCTGGGTATGTAAAACACTTGAACCAAAACAGAGTGAAGTTATTTAAACAATGTAATGGAAAAAGCCTTTGTTTTGGAGTAACAATTTATGGCACCTATTTTGTGAAAGTATACAGGGGAAACTTATGATTTCAGTCCCTTTACTTCAAAAGAAGTTTGGGGCTGGGAAAAATGTTGTTTGGCCTATAAATTGCTGTTTTCTATAATAGATATATTTTTTGTCAAATAACAGTGTCACCTGTAACTTTCATCCCTTGTGGAGGCATTTGTTAATTTTGGGGTATAATACTCCTTTCTATTGAAACTGGTGGTTTGGAACTGACGTAAATCAGCACAATAGGTTAAATGCTTAGCTTGCTGGCGCCAAATAAATCGTAGTTTTAAGAATGTCATGAGCCCAAGGCTTTCATGCGTTTTTGTTAATTACATACGCCTTTAGTTAAAGAATGTTAGGTATCATAGTTTATTACTTATTAAAGCTTTGTTCTTAATAAAGAATAGCTACTGTTGTTGACCTTTTAAGAAAAATACAGTGTGAAACTTTAAGTTTGTAATCTTGAAGGAAAATCTAAAGTTGAAAGGAACATGTTTTAACGAACCATTTTTTTGTATCTCAGGTGGAGGGAACAGAAAGGGCTTTAAATCAAATGTTAATGTCAAATCTTACACGAAACCTGATTGTGATATGGTATAAAAACTGATGCTTTTCATTTAATAAATTGGGTCATCTGCAGCATGCAGCTGAGGAGTTGGCTCCAATTCTTTCCACGCCGTTTGTAGCCCATCCTCTCCTTCGGCAGTCCCTGGCTGCTGGGGCTGGACCTCAGCAATATGATATCATCTGTATGCAGAATCTAATATATGGCAGAAATGAAACTTTCCACAGAAAAGAAACTCATGCACTTGGAGAACAGACTTGTTGTTGCTAGGTGGAGGGGGAGGGAGCGGGATGGACTGGGAGTCTGGGGATAATAGATGCAAACTATTGCTTCTGGAGTGGATAAACAATGATATCCTGCTGTATAGCACAGGAAACTATATCCAGTCACTTGTGATGAAACATGATGGAGGATAATTTGAGAAAAAGAGTATATATATGAATGACTGGATCACTTTGCTGTATAGTAGAAATTGACAGAACACTGTAAACCAACTAAAATGGAAAAACATCATAAATAAAATAACAAAAAAAGTCAAACTTGGAAAATTATGAGATTAATCACTGGGAAACCAAGTTTCTTTACAATAGGAGCTTATTTAAATACTCTTCTGAATTAGTTTTGAATTAGAAAATAATGGAAGCAAGATTTTTTTGCATCTTCAATGCTTTCCTTTATTAATCTTAACATTAAATTGTGATAAGAACTTAATGTCATATAATTAAATAGTCAAATAGATAAATCATGTTTGAATAAATTCAAGTTATATAATTTGATTTCCTAAGTGGAAATTCAATGTGAAAATATTTAAATAACATTAAAAAATAAACTAATAAGGTTATGATGTATAAAGTATTCAAAATATTGTTATCTAAAAGTGATCAGTTTAGCATAATTCATAGAATATTATTTTAAATCTGAGTATTATTTTATTTCTATACAGATTTCTTGAAATAACATGACCACAGAATATTTGTATTATGCTTCTGAAAAGGAAAATCTTTTCTTGATATGCTATTTTGAACAGAGAAAATAGAGACTTTAATATGAAAAAGTACAGGAGTTCCTGTCATGGTGCAGTGGCTAACAAATCCGACTTGGAGCCATGGGGTCGTGGGTTTGACCCTTGGCCCTGCTCAGTGGGTTAAGGATCCAGCATTGGCATTAGCTGTGGTGTAGGTCACAGACTCGGCTTGGATCCTGCGTTACTGTGGCTCTGGCATAGGCCAGTGACTACAGGTCCAATTAGACCCCTAGCCCGGGAACCTCCATATGCCATGGGAGCAGCTCAAGAAAAGGCAAAAAAAGACAAAAAAAATATGATAAAGTACAGTAAAATAGTAGTTTCAACTCTCAATCACACAACTTTGAGCAAAATCCCTTACCATTTATGTTTAGGCCTCATATTGCCAGAGCACTTAATGATCAGCCTTTACTTCTGGATTTTTCAACCCACTAAGCATAAAGATAAAATGATTTTGATATTGAAACCCAAATTCTGGAGTCACAAATCAGCTGAGTCAATAGTGTTTCTAATATTCTCTCTCTTTTGAGCTATCTTATTTATACATCAATGTATTTATTAATTCAATAAACATTTGTTATTAATAATATCTAAAATTGACACTGTGAAGGCCTTGATTTTAAAATGATAAACAAGCAAACATACCCCCCCCCCTTGTACTTACTTTCTAGGAGTCAGAGTCTACAGGAAAGTAAATAGGCAATTTTAATTTTCAATGTAGGATCTAAGAAGGTATTTCAAATGTGTGAGGGCAATAACAATGACAATCATATGTTTATGGCAAAGTCTAGGACTCTCTAGGCTTTTCTAATCCCTACACATATTATCATTCTGAAAATAGATGACAGAGAAATTTGGGACCATATTTCAGATACATTTTTATTTTCTTTTTAGGACTGCACCTGCATATGGAAATTCCAAGGCTAGAGTTCAAATGGGAACTGCAGTTGCCAGCCTACACCACAGCTCAGGGCCGTGCCAGATTCTTAACCTACTGAGCAAGGCAAGGGATTGAACCTGCATCCTCAGGGATACTAATTGGGTTCTTAACCCACTGAGCCATGACAAGAATTCCCAGATACAAAATTTTTAACAAGTTAGTTTTCTTAGTACACAGCTCATCCATCTACAAATAAAGATAATAACACCTCTACCATAAAGTTTTGATGTATGTTAAATTAGGCATCACCTGTAATGCAGAGTGTCTAAAATGTATGTGTGTGTCCTCGTAATCTCAATATATTATTGATATTATTATATATTTAGTGAGTTCCCAGGGTAAGCCAAGAGGGAGAGACTGAATAGCAAAAAAGATGTAAAAAGGAGAAAAAGGGAACAAAATGTGACCCTCTTTTGACCCTGAATGGTTATCAGTCCTCATAAGGCACAGAAGAGGACTTTAAAGAGAGAGAATATATTAACAAAATAATTTAAAATGTAAAGTTATTTTTAGTGAGGTACAGTACTTAAACTTCTCACACGTCCCCAACATCTTCACACATCTATCACAATTTTCAGTGCTTTGTTTTATATATATGAACATAGAAATGTATATGTGTGTATAGTGTGTGTATATATGTGTATGTATATATATATACACACACACTACACACGCACACACACTATATATATATAAAACACCTGGGGTTACACAGAAACTGGTGCCGGTACTTATCAATCATGAAAATGTTGATTTCCCTCTCTAGAAACACGCATTAACCTTGATCTTGGGCCCCATATTTTTCTTGTACATTGGTTATGTTAAACCAAGAGCATATAGATTTCAAGCTCAAAGGCGGGACTCAATTTGATTATATACTCATGTAATAAAATCACCCCCTCAAAAAGAGAAATAATCCTTCAAAATGTAGACATGTTTTCTGTAGCATTGTAGTATAGTCTGAAGTAGAGAGTATGATTCCTCCAGCTCTGTTCTTCTTTCTCAAGATTGTTTCAGCTATTTGGAGTCCTTCGTGTTTACACAAATTTAAAAGTTAGTTCTAGATCTGTGAAAAATACCAGTGGTACTTTAATAGGAAATGGATTGAATCTGTACATTGCCTTGAATAGTATGGTCATTTTATCAGAATTAATTCCTCCAATCCAAGAACATGGTGTATTTTTCCATCTGTCTGTGTTGTTTTCAATTTATTTAATTAGCATCATAATGTTTTCCAAGTACAGGTCCAACCTTCTTAGGTACGTTTATTTCTAGATATTATTTTTGATGTGATGGTAAATGGGGTTATTTCCTTAATTTCTCTTTCTGATTGTTGTTGCTGTATAGAAATTCAAAAGATTTCTATATATTAGTTTTCCATCCTTCAAGTTTACCAAATTCACTGATGAGCTCTACATTTCTAGCAGTGTCTTTATGCTTTTCTAGGTATAACATCCTAACACCCGCAAAGAGTGACAGTTTTACTCCTTACTTTCCTTTATTTTTCTTTTTGGATTTCTGTGGATAGGACTTCCAAAACTATGTGGAATAAAAGTGGTGATAGTGGGCATCCATGTCTTCTTCCTGATCTTAGAGGAAATGCTTTAAGCTTTTCACCATTGAGTACAGTGTTAGCTGTCAGTTTTTCATAGGATGGTCTTTGTTATGTTTAAATATGCTCCCTCTATGCCCACTTCCTGGAGAATTTTTATCATAAATGGTTGTTGATTTTTATCAAAATATTTTTCTAAATCTATTGAGATGATCATACTGACTTTGTTCTTCAATTTGTTTTATGGTATATCTCATTGATTGATTTATGGATATTGAAAAATCCTTGCATCCCACCTGATCTTGGTATATGATCCTTTAAATGTATTATTGGATTCTATTTGATAACATTTTGTTGAGGATTTTTGTATCCCTGTTCATCAGTGATATTGGCCTATAATTTTCTTTTTGTGTGTGATATCTTAGTCGTGTTTTGGTATCAGGGTAATGGTAGCCCCACTGAATAGGTCTGGAGGGATTCCTTCCAATTTGCAATTTTTTGGAATATTTGAGAAGGAGAGGTGCTAACTCTTCACTAAATGTTTGGTAGAATTCACCTGTGAAGACAATATGGGGTTATAGGAAGTCCTGTGTGTGAAATTTTTGAAAATTGTAAAGCACTATAGAATTTAAAGAATCTCTCATTCAATAAAAATTACACATTTATAATTGTAAGATGTGAAAAGTATTTTGATGTCTTAAGCTGCTTTATCATTGACGTGTTAAAAAAATACAAGGCCAAATCATTACGGAAACAGAGTATTTTGCTTTAAAAACACTTAGTCTTTTAAAAACAGTAAATATAAAATAGAATAAAAATGTTAATATGGAAATGAACTTTTGCCAATATCTGCTCACTCATGTCATAAATAATACTTATGACTGCTGTGTTCTAAGCAAAGTGTTAATGATAAACATTGCAGTGATACAGAATTTGGAGTGTCAATAACATGTATAGGTCAACTTTTTATTGCTAATTGGATATATTGATAAAGATTATAGAAGAGAAATGTGGGGCTAAATTTAAGAATTTGCAGAAGTTTAATGTTGATTACAGATTCAGATGTGGGAAAATTGCTTAGGAGGAGTAGTTGAGATACTTTTATCCCACCATTTAATATTTTTTCATAATTTAAGAAATTCCAAAGTATAATATAAGTGAAAATTATTAGTTTCTCAGCTTCCAATGCATTGCCCTAGGGCATAGACTGTGACAAGTGTCCATTATGAGGAAGCTACAGATTGACTCTCTTCCATTCCACCTTTATTCTAGGGTGCTTTTCTTTTTTCCAAATTGTGTTTTTTTCCCAAACTGTTGAAGCTAGAGTTTAGGGATAAAAAACATTCCAGAACTGTATGCACTCTTGATTTCTGGCAGTTAGAAGTGGAAGAAAGTGTTGTCTTCCCACTTCTGTAGGCTGTTTTTCTGTTGACTCTAAGGAAGCTTCTCTATTTAACAACTTCTAGTCATTAAGAAGGAAAAATGGAAGGACAGAAAGTAAATATTTCTTCCTAGAGGCATTGAAATGGAGCAGCAAGCATCACTTCTCACATCTCATAGGCCAGAACTTAGCCACCCATTTTCACAGGTTTTCCAGGACAAAGCTGTGTTGAGCTTGTCATGAGCCAAATAGATCACAGGGGATGGTATTATTGCAGAAAGAGTCAATAGATACTTGTGAACTATCAGCAGATGCATTAGCAGCAGATTTTTTTTTCCTGATAATCCAATAATACCAGAAACATGGATGCTGGAATACAGCCCAGCAGTGGGTCTGTTAATGGTTGCTGTGACCTTTAGTTTCCATCCCAAAATTGACAGTAGTGCAAAGCACAGTTTCTACTGTTTGGTGGGAA
Source organism: Sus scrofa (assembly GCF_054392235.1). NCBI lineage: Eukaryota > Metazoa > Chordata > Mammalia > Artiodactyla > Suidae > Sus > Sus scrofa. The sequence continues at coordinate 22,157,688 of NC_139385.1, forward strand.
TGGCTGTAGTTTATTACCAGACTAGTTCTATGTGGTGGTTAGGGCATTGCTCCTGGCTGCTTTGCCTCAGGCCTTCATTGCCAACTCTCTCTGTGAAATACACAATATCCCCTTTTTTTTTTTGAAACTTGAAAGGTTTTATTTCTTAACTACAGATAAGAGGTGGGATATCTGGCACCCAAACAGCCTGAGCACGTCCTCACCGGGGCTGGAGGTGGCAGGAGGGCCGGTGAGGAGAGAAGGCTTTGAGCTTTGGGGTCAGCTTCCAGGGTGAGAGGCACCTGCCCCCTGTGCCCTCACTGGCCCTTCTTGTGGGTGTTCTTGATGATGGCATTTTTGAACAGCATGACCAGGGGCATCTGGCTCTTCTTGGAGGTCATGAAGCCGCAGTAGCACTTGTCCTTGGAAGGGTTGCCCCAGTGGAAGTGCTCCATCTTATAGGGCCCTTCGTCCCTCTTCTCAGCTGCCTCAGCCTCGGCCACCAGCCCATACTCCAGCTTGGCCCAGGTTGCTATGCCCACAGCCGAGGCCTCAGGGTCCTGTGCTGGCTCAGGCAGTGCCCAGACCAGCTCCCTCTTGAACTTGCAGGGGAAGGCCTTGGCCAACTCGTCCTCAGCACCGTTGGGGTACACCTTCACCGGGCGCCACTTCTTGCCCACAGGCTTGCCCCAGCAGAAGTGCTCCATGGGAGTGCTTCTTCACCCACTGCCACCTCCTTCTCCTCACACTTCTGGCCCATGCCACCATCACTGCTGCTGCCATTCCGGCAGCCAAAGCAGTCCCAGCCCACAATAGCATTTTAATGAACTCATTATCTGCTTAAAGCAGCTGGATCCAGCCCTTCTCATGACTTAAGAATTCTGACTGTCAAAATTATGCAGATAGATGGCAAGAGATCCAATAACAGAATCTAGAGGAATACAGCATTTTATCCCCTAAGGAACATTAGGTATAAGGAATAGAAATCCACTCTATTGTGCAATCTTTGAGCTTGTTGAATGGGATCTCTGAGAAAGACAATGAATAGCACCCTACAAAGCATTTTCATGTGATTACTATGGATTACTATGGATTAACATATTTATAAGTAGAAAGTGTTCACAAAATTCGAGAAGATATTTTTAAAAGTTACTCTTTTTTAAAAAATGGGGGCGTGGATCCCAAAACATCAATAACTTTAGTTTTCATTAGAAAAATGGGGAAAAATTGGGGAAAGCAGTATTTTCCCCCAACAGATATGGAAATAGTGTGGCCAGAAACAGATTAAGAGTTATAATAAAAGAACAAACTTCTTTTCCTTACACAATACAGAGAGAAAGCTATAAACAAAAGAATGGGATTTGAGAAAAAGTTGCATGCAAAATGCAAAAGAAAAATCTGATAAGACATTCTTAAAATCTGTAAAACTTTCTTAAAATCCATTCATATGTGTTTTGTTTTTGTTTTTGTTTTTTTTTTTAGGGCCACAACTGTGGCATAAGGAGGTTTCCAGGCTAGGAGTCCAATCAGAGCTGTAGCTGCTGGCCTATGCCAGAGCCACAGCAATGCCAAATCTGAGCCGCATCTGAGACCTACACTACTGCTCATGGCAATTCCAGATCCTTAACCCACTGGTCCAGGCCAGGGATCCAACCCATAATTCCTAGTCAGATTAGTTTCCACTGTGCCTCAATGAAAACTCCCCATTCATACATTCTTGATATGATAAAATTTTTTAACGTCTGTTTCATACTCAAAAGGAATTTAAATGACCACAGTGATCAAGGATGAAAAATCAGAACTAAGGAGATGAAGCATTAGGAATAAAATAACTAATCAAATCAATGCAACACCAAGCAAACCATTGGCTTAAAATATTCACAACAAATTAAAAGAAAAAAATAGAATTGTATAAAAGTATGAGGTACAAAGAATGAGGTTTACTTAACATCTCTGAAATAGATATTAAAAGGAAATTAAATATTCTGTCTATTTAACATACAAATGTGTTAAAATATTAAACATATCAATATTGACTTTAACCTTATAAATAAAATTCATATGAAATAACTTTCATTCATCTCTACTTTCTCTTAATTTTTTTCTGGAGATTGCTGGTAGCTTAGTGGGTTAAGTATCCAGTGTTGCTGCTGCTATGACACAAGTTTGATCCTGGCCCAGGAACTTCCATATGCCATGGGTGTGGTCAAAAAATAAATTAAAAAAAAGGATTTTTTGTGATTTTTCAATATTACATTTGGATTGAGAGGGAGAAAGAAACATCAGCCATAAATTAATGCAGTGAATAATGAGAAGTGAAATGTCCTCATTTGGAAAAGGGATAGAATATAAAAGACATCAAGATCTAGTTTAAAACCTTTCTGAACACCTGAATAGGTCTTTTTCATTTCCCTGATTGCAAATTTAAAAACCGTCTCTCTCAGACCTCTTTCTGATTGAAGTACCCAGAATTGGAGCCAGAATCACTTAATCAGTTGTATAGACAAGGCTTGAAAATTGAGAGGAGGAGTTCCTGTTGTGGTTCAGAGGGTTAAGAACCTGATATAGTGTTTGTGAGGATGCAGATTTGATCCCTGGCCTCTCTCAGTGGGTTAAGGATCCAGCTTTGCCACAAGCAGATGTGGCTCAGATCCAGTGTTGTGCCTGTGATACAGGCCTGTAGCTGCAGCTCCAATTTGACCCCTAACCTGGGAACCTCCTTATGCTGTAGGTGCAGCCATAAAAAGAAAAAAGAAAATTAAGAGAGGAAATATAAACAGAGAGGTGTCAGACTGTTTTTATTAGTATTCTAGAATTCATTCTCTGGCACAGTAGCTGTTCAGAAGCAGGTTGGAACTGAGGCAATGTTTTCCTAAAAAAGCTTGATATCATTCTGCTGTCTTTTTAGCAGGAAGAGCTTTAGTTTTCATAACCCCCAAGGCTTCTGTGAAATATCTTATACCTTTACATATAAGAGTAACGTATAAGAGTAATAATCCTTTTCTGCTTAATTTAGCTAGGCTGGTTCTTCTTGTATGTAACTATAATTCTTGACTTATAGAGGGTTAAAATTTGAAGAAAATTTAATGTATATCTTTTGAGAAAAAACTATCTTTTAAAAAGCAGCTAAAAGTTTTACTTTCAATGACATCTGATTTTTCAATTTTATATTCTATATTTGTCCTTTCTACATTCTTTTTTAGAAATCCCAGCCTCTACCAAAGTTGCAAACAATCTGTTTTATTCTAGCATATTTTTTGTGCCATTTAAGTCTATGGATCATCTCAGTTTTTTTTGTTGTTTTTTTTTTTAATGGTGTGAAATTGGGGTCAAATTTCTCATTCTCTTTTCTGTATGAATAGTAATTTGTTTCCATTTCCTTTGTTGGTGATATTTTCCTTTTCCCACAGAACTGCTTTAGTGCTCTTATCAAAAATCTTCCAGTCTGATATGTAAAAAGCCCAGAAATCATAACCCCTATCCGTACAACCACAACAAAAAAGCTGAACAGAAAATAAACAATTCTTATGCCCAGTAGAGAATTGAGATCTCTGTGCAAATTGCTACACTGAAAAAACTTAAACATACAGGCAGATACAGAAAATCTCAGCTTATCAAGAGCAGAACCCAGAATCAAACAACTACAACTAGAGCCAATGTCAGAAGGAACACTTTAAACTGTAATTGATGAAGTGCTGAAAGCTCAGTGTAGACTAGTTTAAGAGTTAAAAACTCTGAACAGGGGAGTTCCTGTCGTGGTGCAGTGGTTAACAAATCCGATTAAGAACCATGAGGCTGAGGGTTCGATCCCTGGCCTTGCTCAGTGGGTTAATGGCCCGGCGTTGCCTTGAGCTTTGGTGAAGGTTGCAGACATGGCTCGGATCCTGAGTTGCTGTGGCTCTGACATAGGCCGGTGGCTACAGCTCTGATTGGACCCCTAGCCTGGGAACCTCCATATGCTGTGGGAGTGGCCCAAGAAATGGCAAAAAGACAAAAACAAAAAACAAAAAACTCTGAATGGGGAGTTCCTGTTGTGGCTCAGTGATTTAAGAACGACATGTAGGGACCATAAGGATGCAGATTTGATCTCTGGCCTCACTCAGTTAAGGATCTGGTGTTGCCACAAGCTGCAGTGTAGGCCATGGCTGTGGTGCAGCCCACAGCAGTAGCTCCAATTCAACCCCTGGCCGGGGAACTTCCATGTGCTGCAGGTGCAGCTGTAAGAAAAGAAAAAAAAAAATGACTCTGATGGGGTCCAGTCTTATGGGACCACCACATTTTAATGAGCCCTATCAGGTTCTCATTGTGAGGATAATAGAAAAGTCCTTTTATGCTACCTAGAAAGGGAAAATTAATCATTCTTTCCAGTTTTACTGAGAAATAATTGACATATATCACTATTCATGTTTAAGGCATAAACTGTAGTGGTTTTATTTACATATATTGTGAAATGATTATCCCAAGAGGTTCACCCACCATCCATCTTCTCATATTGATACAAATAAACAAACAAAAAATTCTCCTTGCAATGAGAACACTTTAGGATTGTGTGCATTTCCCTCCTGTAATTGTTGGTTTCTGCAATTTTACAACTATGATTTCCTGACTGGTACCAAGCTTCCTTGTTGTTTCATGAGCTGTCAGGCATGATCTTCATATGTTCTATTTTGCATGTGACAGTCCTTCGTGGCCCAGACAATAGAAATAACCCATTTGAAGTCGGAGGCCTACTACACTGCACATTTGTTGGTAAAACATGGTTCATAGCTATATGATCTAAATTGTGTTAAGAAAACCAGCTGAAATTTATTAATCATTTACTATGTAACAAGGCATTATTCTAAAGCCTTAGTCTATATTGAATCTGAGTTCTCATTAAGATTTTAAAATGGTAATCCTATTAATTTTCATTTCATAGGTTAAATAACCAGACACAGAGAGGCTAAGTAAGTTCACAATTATCACATGACTGATTAGTGGAAAAGTCAGGCTTTAAAACTACAGTTTAGATGGAAATGCTATAAACTTTGGTTGTGATGATTATTGTACAACTATAAATGTAATAAAATTCATTGAGTAATTAAAAAGAAAAAAACCCTGTAATTTATCTTCAGTGTCCACAGTTTTAACCAATATTCACCATGGCTTTTATACACCATTTGCCTTTTATTCTGAAATCTCAAGATGTGTGTCTTGATGTTAGTTGCACTTACATATGTATTATTTGTTGTATTTTCACCAAAAACTTCATGTCTTAGAAAGAGGGACGTCTTCACATTTCGACTCAGTCTACCAAGCCTAAAAGTAAGAGGAAATAGTTTTTACCTAATAGAGAAAATAAAACAAAAAGATAAAGAAAAAATCAGCAACTCAGATTCAAATTATGAATATATTAAAAATAACAATTTTATAGATAAATTAGAGATTTTTTAAAGTCTACACACATATACTGATATGTTTCTAATATATATACTAATCAAAGTACTTGACAAATGGATTTTTTAAAACTTTCATAACAAAAATTTTGCTTAAAGTTATCTGTAATATATAATAAAATCATGACAAAATAATTGATTAGGTTATCAACAATTTATAGCCAGTGAGATTTTAAACATTGTAAAATGAGATATATCACACAAAATATGGGTAAGGGGAATACTAATACATTAGCTAGTGGAAATAAAAATTGTTACTGTATCTGATAAATAAATAATCAGTAATTTATATCTTGGAAAAATATTCCATACACCTAAAAATCACAAATAACTGTGGCTGATTCTACTTATTAACTTGTTCAGTTTCCTCCTGAACAATTTCTAACATGTGGAAACTTGCATCCTTTGATATTTGAGATTAAGTCTGTGTTTTAAGATGTTAGTTGGATGTCATTTGCCCAGGCGTTGATTTGCAAATGAAGTACTCAGAGAGATCATTCAAGAAGGCATCAACTGGAGTTCCCGTTGTGGCTCAGTGGTTAACAAATCCGACTAGGAACCATGAGGTTTTGGGTTTGATCCCTGGCCTTGCTCAGTGGGTTAAGGCTCTGGCATTGCTGTGAGCTGTGGTGTAGGTTGCAGACGCGGCTCAGATCCCGCGTTGCTGTGGCTCTGGCATAGGCCAGCGGCTACAGCTCCGATTCAACCCCTAGCCTGGGAACCTCCATATGCCGCGGGAGCGGCACTAGAAAAGGCAAAAAGACAAAAAAAAAAGAAAAAAGAAAAAGAAAAAAAAGAAGGCATCAACTTTGCTGGTATTGATTCTGGCAAAGTCAGTGTAGTGCTGATGTCTGAAGTTTTAACGAAAACTTCCTAACTCGGGATTTCAGATTGCAGCAGTGGCAATAGCTTACTAGAGAGCACAGTTCTGTTTTATTTTGTGTGGTGTTTTTTCTGGAGACTTAGACTACTGAAATTTCAACCCTCTGAATGATCCTGGAAGAGATTATATATGTGTGTTTCACAAACACATACACGTTTTTATGCATAAACTCACAGACCACTCACATACCTACACATACATTTCTTTCATTATATCCTCATATGCAATCTATCAAGACTGTGGTGTGTTTTCTGTAATTCAGAACATTACTATACTGGTAATGTTAATATAGTAATTAAGATAATAAATATTTAGGGAATAGGAATCAGTATTAATTTCCAACCTGTTAGTTTTGCTGGAAATTAGGATTTAGTTGCAGTAAAGAGACTTGGTATATTATAGCATTCAGTGGTCAGTCAATGGGCTGCTTATACAATCAGCTCTACATCTGGAATGATACGTCTGTTGAAGCAAGGCTTGGGTAGACTGAGAGACTGGAAACAGAGTAGCATGAGGCTGGGATCATAAAAATATGTAAGAATTGTAAGGTTGGCTGCCTGCTTCTTGTACCATGGCGAACTAATAGGTTTATGTTTTAAAATTTTTAAGGCACTGGAAAAACACAGTTTCTATCATTTACTTTAAAAAAGCTCTTATGTCAAAGGCTAAGGGCTTACACAACTGAAATTAACAAGCAGTTGTGAATTTTGTGGGTTGGAGAATTAAAACACAGGTTTAAATGATAACATCACAAGTCTTTGCGCATTCATTTGCTTCAGACTTAGAAATCTGATTGGAAAAGAACAGGAAATCCAGATCTGGAGTGGTGACATCTGCAGAGAAAGAAATGTCTTGTTAAAAAACAAAACAAAACACTATTCCTGTCACTTATTAAAAATGACAAGGCAGGAGTTCCCGTCGTGGCGCAGTGGTTGACGAATCCGACTAGGAACCATGAGGTTGCGGGTTCAATCCCTGCCCTTGCTCAGTGGGTTAATGATCCGGCATTGCCGTGAGCTGTGGTGTAGGTCGTAGACGCGGCTCAGATCCCGCATTGCTGTGGCTCTGGCGTAGGCTGGTGTCAACAGCTCCAATTAGACTCCTAGCCTGGGAACCTCCATATGCCGCAGGAGCGGCCCAACAAATGGCAAAAGACAAAAAAAAAAAAAAAAAAAATGACAAGGCAGACTTTAGGAGGTTTAACACAATGGGTGATCACAGTACAGGAGAAAGATGGGGCTCAACTCCAAATTCAAGGAAGAAAAATTGAAATTTATAGCCTGGGGTAGTATGCAAGTCACAACTGCAGCACATCCATCTAAAAAAATGGTAAATATACAATAAACAACTCAAATGACAGGAAAACTAGAGCATGTAAACCATGATTACAGCAGCCAGCCTGAAACTCAATGTTGGAACACAAGTGCAATCCATTGATAACATAATCTCTTATCCACAAGGATAATCACTGTAAGTGTGGGGCCTTGACGCATAAGTAGAAATAAATATCTTCTGTGAAGAGGAAGAATCTCTTCTGAGCCAAATACTTCTAACCCTCTCAGTGCAGTGGATTGAGGCCTAATTCCACAGAAACATAGTGAAGAAATTTCAAACAAAGGCAATTATACATATTATGCTATACAATTTGAGGGGTTGATCAAAATTCACCTGTATTTTATAGTTTTGTATCCACAGTGAGGTATAATTAGCATCATGAAGAGGTGGCTGATTGCATACACTTAATTAAATATACATTCACTTCTGACCATTTTATAAGTTTAATTGATTCACCCTTGTCTCTGATTCACAAGTCCCTGAAAAACTTGTTAAAAATTACAAAAGATTTTTTATAAACAAAATAGTTATATGTAAATGACTATTTTATCAAAAAATGTATCCCACTGAGAGGCCTCAGTCTACTGCACCATGAATGATTATATTCCTCATTCACAAAATACTGCAGTAAAAGTATACTTTGTATGTAATAAAAAATCAAGTTGCATTTTTGAATGATAAGATATTCAAGTTTAGTAGTTTGTACTTCAAACACTACATAAAACTTCCTTAGGAAATAATTTATATGCTATGTCATATAAAATAATGCAGGTTCCCTAGAGTCAAAAGTACTACTAGTTAGGAGAGAGACAAATTGAAATAGAAATTTAAAAATTATGTTCTGCTTTAATTTGGGTATTTTTTAATGTTATATTTTTCATAGAAGAATAACTTCATGAATATAAATAAGTAAAATCAAATAGCACACTTTTTTGGATTTATTTTAATATGTTCATTGAATCTGTAAACATGTCAAGGTGTTAGAAATTGCAGTGCAGTACTTCTGGAGGTTTATCTTGGGTAGTATGTTAATGTATTAAAATTTTTAACTAATTAGAACTAAATTCAGGCAAATAACAAAATATGAGATATGACACATTATGAAAACAGTTTCTTTGATCTATCCAGTTACATTTTTTTTTTAATTTTTTTTTTTATTTTCCCACTGTACAGCAAGGGGGTCAGGTTATCCTTACATGTATACATTGCAGTTACAGTTTTTTCCCCCACCCTTTCTTCTGTTTCAACATGAGTATCTAGACATAGTTCTCAATGCTATTCAGCAGGATCTCCTTGTAAATCTATTCTAGGTTGTGTCTGATAAGCCCAAGCTCCCGATCCCTCCCACTCCCTCCCCCTCCCATCAGGCAACAACAGGTCTCTTCTCCAAGTCCATGATTTTCTTTTCTGAGGAGATGTTCATTTGTGCTGGATATTAGATTCCAGTTATAAGTGATATCATATGGTATTTGTCTTTGTCTTTCTGGCTCATTTCACTCAGGATGAGATTCTCTAGTTCCATCCATGTTGCTGCAAATGGCATTATGTCATCCTTTTTTATGGCTGAGTCATCTGTCAATGGACATTTGGGTTGTTTCCACATCCTGGCTATTGTGAATAGTGCTGCAATGAACATGCAGGTGCATGTGTCTCTTTTAAGTAGAGCTTTGTCTGGATAGACGCCCAAGAGTGGGATTGCAGGGTCATATGGAAGTTCTATGTATAGATTTCTAAGGTATCTCCAAACTGTTCTCCACAGTGACTGTACCAGTTTCCATTCCCACCAGCAGTGCAGGAGGGTTCCCTTTTCTCCACAGCCCCTCCAGCACTTGTTATTTGTGGATTTATTAATGATGGCCATTCTGACTGGTGTGAGGTGGTATCTCATGGTAGTTTTGATTTGCATTTCTCTTATAATCAGTGATGTTGAGCATTTTTTCATGTGTTTGTTGGCCATCTGTATATCTTCTTTGGAGAAATGTCTATTCAGGTCTTTTGCCCATTTTTCCATTGATTGATTGGTTTTTTGCTGTTGGGTTGTATAAGTTGCTTATATATTCTAGAGATCCAGTTGCATTTTTATATCCTCATTAATTTAATTTTTTTTCAAAAAATTACCCATGTTCTCAAGCATCTCTAATTCTTAGCAATACCCACATAGTATATTCACACAATTTACCTCATTAACTGACTGAATATTTCTCATTTTTAATACAATTAGAAGAGGTCTCATTTTAAAAAATATTTTAAATTGCTCATTCCTTCTCCTTTGTTCTTTAGAAACTTTTGTAAGTACAATAGAGCATTGTTAACTACAGACAATATACTGTACAATACACTGCCAGTATTTATCTTACTAACTTTAAGTTTATACATTTTGAGTGCCTTCACCCATTTCCTTTACCTCCTACCACCTCCCCCTGGCAAATGCCACTTTGTTCTCTGTTTCTATTTGTTTAGATTGCACATATAAGTGAGATCACTCACTATTTGTCTTAGACTTATTTCACTCGGCGTAGTGCCCCCAAAGTCCATTAATATTGTCACAAATAGCAGGATATTTTTTATGGCCACAAAATATCCCATTGTCTAGCCACTGGATATATACTTTCATATGTACCATTTTTACCTTTTTTTCAGTTACCTTTTTAGACTCTATTTAATTTATAATTTTTATAGTTCCTATTCCTACTAACTTTAACCTTAATTTGTTCTTATTTTTCTGAATCCTCAAGGTGTAGGCTGAGATCTTATTTCTTACTGTAGGCATTTATGACTATGAACTTCCCTCTCAAAACTGCTTTTACTGCATTACTGCATCTCATAAATTTTAGAGTATTGTCTATATTGAACTCTCTCATGATATATATATTTTTTTACTTTTCTTTTGAGAAAGATATATAAGATTTTTTTTTACTTCTCTTTTGACTTATTTATTATCTAATGGTTGCCTGGTATCATGTTCTTTATTCTCCACATATTTGTGAATTTTTCAGGTCTTTTTTGTAATTCATTTCTAGGTTCATACGATTATGCTCTAAAAATATGCTCAATGTGATTTCAATTTTATTTTACCAAGACTATTTTATGGTCCAACTTATGATCTACCTTGGAGAATGTTCCATATGCACTTGAGAGAAATGTGTATTCTCCTGCTGTTATAGTGCACATTCTGTAATTATCTGGTAAGTCCATCAGGTATAATATGTACTTTAAGTTCAACATTTCCTTATTGATTTTCTATGTAGGTGTCTATCCATTGTTGAAAGCTAGACATTCAACTACCCTACTACTATCTGTATTGCTCTTGGAAAAGAAGGAGGTATGAGACTTTGTTTTCCAAAAAAAAAAAAAAAAAAAATGTCCATTCTTTTGCTGGGTTCCTGTGGTAAAACTTTAACCCTTGTGATTTTTCAAGTGATAGGAGTGTCTTCATTTCCATGCTGGTTTCCTCCTGACTTATGCTAGTGACTTTGTGGTGGCCACTAGATAGTAGTTAGATGGGGACTTACTGTGCTGGAAAAACAAACCATGTACTTGTAGTATTGGGCTTCTAAACCAGATAATATCAGCCAATATTCAGGAATAGCAAGGGTAGAGGGGTGCTGTAAATTGAACTGCACGTCCAATAGTTCAATCAACCACACTAATATGCCAGGCAGATGATACATTCTGATTACAAGGGAGAAGGACACAGACGCTCTGCTTCCTAGAACCTCCTAGACTTGCTTGTTGTGTCCATTCATTTCATTGGTCATGATTTGTATTTTTTAATATAAAACTATAAGTAAGTATAGATCTTATTTGTCCTGTCATTCTAGTGAATTATCAAACCTGAAGGTGTATACAGTTTCTGAATTTGTATTTAGTTGGTGAGAAGTGCCTGTGGCCTAGAGTTCCCAAACTTGGTGGCTGTCATCTGTAGTAGTCTCTGTTGGAAATGTGCCCTTAAACCTGTGGAATCTGTACTAAATCTGGGTGGTTAACATTGGAATTCCATTAAGCAATTGCAGCTTTATAATCTATCATCAAACATAAAATAATGGAGTCAGACCCTTATTACACATATGAATATCCAGATGACCCATTGTTTATTGAAAAGATGGTCATTGCCATATGACACTGCAGTGTGACTTTTGCCATAATTTAGGTCATTTTCTGTGTGCCTTCATCTATTCTTATATCAAAAATCACCTAATTACCAAAGCTTCATAATAAATCTTGATACCTGATAGTCCAAGTTACCACTTTCCTTGTTGTTTTTTTTTATTTTTCTTAGGTAGGTCAGTTGTATTTATATATGTTTGAGGATTGGCTATCAATATTAGCAAAGAATAAGATATGGATTTGGGGTTGTGTTGAATGTATAGAATAGTTTGGTGAAATTTTTTATGTTACATTACAAATCCCTCCTTCAGTGAGTATGGTATAATCTTAATTTATTAGTTTTATTTTTTCAATATTTTTCTACTTTAGTATAGATATTTTACACATACATATTCATCCTAAAATTCATCCTAATATTTGCTACAAGTAATGTTATCAGTGATGTAATTTTCAAATTCCACATTTTATTGGTTTAATTTTGATATTGATGTGATTTCACTGTGCTCTGTAAAACAGGCTAAATAGTTTCAGTATTTGAAATCTGTTGTGACTTATGATTCACTGTTATGTTCTTTTAGGGTGAAATTTTACAGGTACACATAATGTTCTCCTTTTCACAGTAACACAGCAATTTAAAACTCTTATGATTAAATCACTTCTATTCTATTAATGAGATTTTTTTCTACCAAGGGTCAGTCTGAATGCTTAAATATTAGTGAGATTGTTTAATAATAATTTTAAATTATTGCTAGTTTTTCCCATTTTTATTTCAACATTATGCATTTATTTTTTGTTTTATAATAAATGTTCACATATTTCATAACTATCCATTAATATATATGTGTGCTATTGCAATATGATATGTACATATTGATACAAATATATATTATACTTAATTATATGTAATATTCATTGCACTCCTTCTCTTGTTTCTTTCCATCAGCATAGCTTCGAAAAATATACTCTAAATATGTTGTGAAATTCATTATTCCACTGACTGCTACCATGAGATTTACGTTCTGCTTGAATTTTTCAGTTGGATTCTTTTCTTGAGCATTTTCTCTTGATGGGATAAATTGATGTTTTATTTTCTGAATTTTTTTATCCAAAAATGCATCCTTTTCTAAAAAAAAAAAAAATATTATGTTAAAGCTTTTGGGTCCGTGGTCTTTTTTCTCAGAGGTTTGCAGATGCTCTTCCCCACTCTTCCAGGACCAGTTGAGAAGGTAAGGACACTGGAAGGACAACTTTTCATTATTTGTGAGTCTTATGTCATCATTCTCTCTGGAAACTATAGATTACTTAAGCTTAGAAATTGTATGAAACCAACCCTCATACAAATAGCCTTCCTATCATTTCTTCCTATAATTAAATTCTTTTAATCTGAGATATAAAGTTTTTATTTTTTTCTCTTAATTTTACTTCAACTATTACTTGTATGCACTAGCTCAACAAAATAATTTAACTTACAATCATAAATTCAAAGTGCAACTTGGTCAGATCTTACCTTTTTGTCAAGTTTTCTCCAAATATTGTTTTGTTTCATTTTAAGCAAAAATAACTTACATGTAAAAAGGATTTTTATATATTTCTCCACAACCTATTTTCCTTCCTATTTCTCTAGAGGTAAAACCTATAATAAATTTGGAAATTTGGAAATCCTTAAACAGTTGAGAGATTGAAAAGTTTATTTCTTGTGATAAAATGTTAAATAAGCGATACCTACTTCTGCAACTTTGTTTTTATATTCAACATTTTGTTTTACCATTTTTGACACACCAGTATTCATTTATAGATTTGAATTGCTTTAATAGTCTAATATGTTATATATATGCATATATGTCTAGTATTTTATAAACATCTGAAAATGACACAAAATGTATATAAAAGTATAAATATGTGTATATATTCAGATATATACATATGCTTAGTTATATATATATATATATAGTATTCATTTTTGTTTTAATCTTCATTTAAGATACTTCAAATACAGCTCTAATAAATAATCCTATTCAGAAAAGTTTATCTCCTTAATAAAATCTTTATCTTCTTACACATAATTTTGTAAAATATTTCCCTGTGAAAGCATTGCTAAATCTTGAGGAATATGCACAAAGTTTAAAATGTATACTGCATAGCTTATATAATTTATGTCTTCTTTGAGAAATCTTTATTAAAGTAAATCTATAAATATATTTCCATGTATTTTACATAATCATGTAACACTTTCATGTATTTCAATATCATTACTTGAGATATAGTAAGAATTAACAAATTTTCCATACATTATTCCTTATTATCTGGAATTCATATATGTGTATATTGGTTAGAATACACATTTCAAAGCACCATTTAATATTTCAGTGTTGTCCAAACCCCATCATAAGTAAAGATTGACACTGAGCCTTTCAGTTGCTAGTTAGAGTGACACTGGCTTCCATAGACCCACGGACACCAATTTTAAATGCAGCTTGCCAATTGCATGGATATTTCTGCACCAAGCACTCAGACCAAGGAATATATTCTCCTAATATTTTTCTTAGACTGAAAATAATATTAAGATGATGAAAAAGTACAGTCCAGTGAACACAGATGCAATCCTGATGCTCCTGCCAAAAAAAACCCAATACTAATAATGAATTAATTAATGACTTCTACAGTCAGATTTTGGGTATGTTCCAGGTATACTTGAAATGTTTTTCTGTGTGTATTGTATTTTCAATGTGTTTATTAAATAGAGCCTATTAATTGCAGTCCTTTCTCAGGCTTGGCTGGTAATGATCTGTTAGCTACCAAAATAGTAAATTACTGAATAGTTTTCTTATAGTGCCCGTACATATAAGATTTAACTTGTTTTCATTTTTCTCTACATATTCGAATGTATGAAATTACATTCATCTATCAAAAATTGTTTGCTTTGTTTTGTTTTTCTTTTTTGGCCACCCCATGGCATATGGAATTCCCAGGCCAGGGATCAGATCTGAGGCAGAGTTGGGACCTATGATACAGTGTGAGATACCAGATCCTTTAACCCTGTTCCTGGAGGTGACTGAACTTGTGTCCTGGTGCTGCAGAGATGCTGCCAATCCTACTGTTCCACAGTGGGAACTCCAAAAGTTAATTGTTATCTCCTCTTGATTTTTAAAATATTTTATGATTATGCAGTATCCCTTTTTATCAACTATTATTTTCCTTAAGGTCTCTTTTTTCTGATATAAATATCGTTATTCCTATTTTCTTCATATGTATATCTCCCCAGTATATATTTTAGCTTTTTATTTATTTTTAAAAATATTTTCTTGTTAAAAGCTGACAATGGAAATCTACTTTTAGCCAGGATGTAGAAATAGACTCTAGGTTTACCCTCTAGTGTGAAGCAACTAAAAGGCAAGATGAAACATAAAAATGATCCTTGCAAGTGGGGAAACAAGCAAATTGAAACCTATGTCCCAGTACTGCCTGGAGAGAGCATTGAGGACACAGTAGAGGAAAAGGGAACTCTGATGGGGCATGACACCTCTGTGAATAGAGAAGAGGATTTGGGAAGAATGAGAAGAGCAAGGTGGCTAGAGTTTTCAGGGAAAACAGCCAAGGAGAAGAGAGCTATGCTGAGTAAGATCTTTGGAAATTTGCAAAACATACCCATGAATTCAAAAGCCTCAGAACAGCTTTTTTATTATTCAGTCTTCAGAGGCAGTCAGGCTGTTCTATAGTGCTAAGTAATAGAGGCTTTACTGCTTGATATGCAGGACTAAGAAGAGTAACTCTTATATCTTACCAACTTGAAAAGAAAGCACTGGGGATAGTCCGAGATGGCAGAGTTGAAAGACTCTGTGCCCACCTCCTCCTGAGAGCACACCAAAACCATAAATACTTGCAGAAAAACCATCAAAACTACCAGAAAATGTCCTATACAACTAAAGTCATAAAGAAGAAACCAAAATGAGACTGATAGAAGGGGTAGGCTCATGATAAAACCAAGTCCCATATTCTAAGGCTGGCACCCACAAACTGGAGAATAATTATAGTCCAGAGGTTCTCCCATAGGAGTGAGTGTTCTGAACCCTATGTCTGGCTTGCTAGCTTGGGGGTCCTTCACTGGGAAGATAAGTATCCAGAGCATTTGGCTTTGAAAACCAGCAGGCTTAATTTTGGGAACCACAAAGGACTGTGGGAAATAGAGACTTTACTTTTAAAGGGTGCATACAAAATCTCACATGCAGCAGGGCACAGGGCAAAAGTATCATCTGATGGGAGCCTGGGCCATACTTACCTGCTGGTCATGGAGGGTCCCCCAGAGAGGAGGGAGGCAACTGCTCACCCTGGGGACACAGACATATCAAGCATGTTCTCTGACATCAACACTGTGAGATTAGAAATCAATTCCAAAACAAAAAAAAAACAAACAAAACCAACCAATCTTACACTTAAGGTAACTAAAGAAAGAAGAAACAAAATCCAAAGTTAGTAGAATGAAAGAAATGATAATGATCCAAGCAGAAATTAATAGAGACTGAAAAAAAAAATAAAAAGATCAATGAAACCAAAAGCTTATTCTTTAAGATAAGCAAAATTGATAAATCTTCAGACAGACTCAACAAGAAAAAAGGGCCCAAAATAAAATCATAAATGAAAAAGGAGAAGTTAAAACTGCTATCACAGAAATTTAAAGGATCATATAAGACTATTGCAAAAACTATACACCAATGAACAACCTAGAAGAAATGGAAAAATTCCTAGAAAGGCACAGTCTTCCAAGACTGAACCAGGAAGATACACAGTATGAACATACCAAATAACAGTATTGAAATTGAAACAGTAATTTAAAAACTCCCAATGAAAAAATGTCCAGGAAGAGATGAATTCACAGGTGAATTCTACCAAACATTTAGTGAAGAGTTAAAATCTATTCCCTCAAACTATTCCCCCAAAATTGCAGAGGAGGAAACATATTTCAATTCATTCTCTGAGGCCAGCATCACCCTGATACAAAACCAGATTCAAACACACACAATTATAGGCAAATATCATTGATGAACATGGATGCAAAAATCCTGAAAAAATGTTAGAAGATTGAATCCAACAATACATTTAATGTATTACATACCATGATCAAGTGGGATTTATCCTGGGGAATGCAAGAATTTGTACAGTATCCACAAATCAATGTGTTACACCACATTAACAATCTAAAGAATAAAGACCAAATGATCATCTCAATAGATGCAGAAAAACCTTTGATAAAATTCAATGTCCATGTATAATAAAAACTATCCAGAAAAAAACTCCAAACAGTGGGCTTATAGAGAACATATTTCAATATAATAAAGACCATATAAGAAAAACCACAGCTGACACCATATTCAATGGTAAAAAGCTGAAAGCATGTCCTCTAGGATCAGTAGCAAAACAAGCATGTCCATTATCACTACCTGTTTTCAACATATTTTTGGGAAGTCCTAGCCATAGCAATCAGAGAAGAAAAGCAAATAAAATTGAATTGGAAAGAAAGAGGTAAAACTGTCACTGTGTGCAGATGACATGATACTATACATAGACAATCCTAAGAACACTACCAGGAAACTAGTAGAATTAATTGATGGATTCAGTAAAGTTTCAGGATACAAAATTAATGTATAGAAACCCATTTCATTTCTGTATATTAATTTTGTATAGAACCAACTGTAACCACCAGTTATCAGAAACAAATTAAGGAAACAAGCCCATTTATTATTATATGCAAAAAGAATAAAATACCTAGAAATAAACCTACCTAAGGAAGTAGGAATTGCCATTGTGGTTTAGTGGAAATGAATCTGATTAGCATCCATGAGGATGTAGGTTTTATCCTTGGCCTCGCTCAGTGGGTTAATGATCCAGCGCTGCCATGAGCTATGGTGCAGGTCAAAGGTGCAGCTCGTATCTGGCATTGCTGTGGCTGTGGGTTAGGCCAGCAACTGCAGCTCCGATTCAACCCATAGCCTGGGAACCTCCATATGCATGCCTCAGATGCAGCCCTAAAAAGACAAAAATCAAAAAAAAAAAAAAAAAGAAAAGAAAAGAAAAGAACCAACCTACCTACCTAAGGAAGTAAAAGACGGGTGCCTGAAAAACTCTAAGACACTATGAAAGAAATTGAAGATGGCACAAACAGATGGAAAGATATACTGTGTTCTTAGATTGGAAGAATTAATATTGTTAAAATGACCATACCTCCCAAGGCAATCCAGAGATTCAAGAGAACCCCAATGGCATTTTTTCACAGAACTAGAACAAAATATTTTAAATTTCTATGGAAATGCAAAAGTCCCTGAATAGCCAAAACAATCTTGAAAAGTAGCAGAGAGCTGGATGAATTATGCTTCCTGACTTCAGACTATACTACAATGCTATAGTAGTCAGAACAGTATATAGTACTGGCACATACTGGCATAAAACAGACACATAGATCAATGGACAGCATAGTAAGCTGAGAAATAAACTCAAACAATTATGGTCAATTAATCTATGACAAAAGTGGCAAGAATACACAGTGGAGAAAATACAGTCTTCAGCAAATGGTGCTGAGAAAACAAAATGGCTATCTGTAAAATACAGTCTTCCATAAGTGGTGCTCAGAAAACTAAATAGCTATGTGTAAAATACAGTCTTCTGTAAGTGGTGCTCAGAAAACTAAATGGCTATGTGTAAAATAATGAAATTAGCACATTCTCTAACACCATATACAAAAATTAACTCAAAATGGATTAAAGACCTAAATTGAAGACTGGATACTATAAATCTCCTAGGAAGAAAATATAGGGAGAACACTCCTTAACATAAATCTAAAAATCTTTTTGGTTCCATCTCCTAAAGCAAAGGGAAAAAAAAGGAAAAATAAACAAATGAGAATAATTTAAATTATGTTTTTGAACAGTAAACTATCAACAAAATGAAAAGACAAAGGATTAATATACATCATATAAATCAGCTCATATAACTCAATATTAAAGAAAAATCAACCAGATTAAAAAATAGGCAGAGGAACTGAATAGACATTTTCCCAAAGAGGAAATGTTGATGGCCAACAGGAACATGAAAAGATGCTCAATATTGCTAATCATCTTGGAAATGCAAATCAAAACCACAATGAGATTTCATCTCACATCTTTCATAATGGCTATCATCAAAAAAGAGCACAAATAACAAATGCTGGCAAGAATGTGGAAAAAAGGAAGCCCTGTATATTATTGCTGGGAATGTAAATCAGTGCAGCCACTATGGAAACAGTAGGGAGGTTTATCAAAAAATTAAAACTAGAGCTACCATACTACCCAGTAATTCCTGGGTAGATGTACCAAAAAAAAAAAAAAAACAGTAATTTGAAAACATACATGCACCCCAATATTTGTAGAATCATTTTTTCTTTTTACAATTGCCAAGATATAGAATCAACGTAAGTGTTCAACAGATGAATGGATAAGGAAGGTATAGTATATATACACAATGCAATACTACTCAGCTCTAAAAAAGAATGACATTTTGCCATTTGCAGTAACATGAAAGGATTTGGGGGGTATTATGCTGAGTGAAATAAGTCAGACAAAGACAAATGCTGTATGATATCGCTTATGTGTGGAATTGAAAAGATACACTAAACTGGTGAATAAAAAAAAAAAGAAGCAGACACAGAGATATAGAAAACAAACTAGTGGTTACTAGTGGAGAGAAGGAAGGTGCAATACAGAGGTAGAGGGAATAAAGCTATTATGTAATCATGTGAATTCATGTATGTGAAAGTTGAAAATTGTAAAGTGCTATAGAATTTAAAGAATCTTTTATTAACAAAATAAAATAAGTATTTCTACTTCCAGAAAAAAAAGTATTGATAAAATCATTTAACATTACTTATATTCACCCTTTTAAAGGGCAAGGTTAGCTCTACAGCCTGTGTCAGTACTAACTACACAAAAAGGGTTTAATTGACTCATGCCATAATGTAAAATATTGTAAAAAGGTAAGTCAAATTAAATAATTACAGAAATCTTTTATGTAGAGCTATGTTTAAATAGCATAAATGAGGTTTTCAAAAAAAGACCATGAATCATTATTACATGAAGTATTCCTCTAAGTAGGAGATATTCATTAGAAGATAAGTTTTCACTCAGCTAACTGGTTGTTTTATGACCCAAGCAATAAATTCAAATCATCTCTTCAAATCAATTAAATATAATTTGTGCACTGGTGAATGCATGCATTTCTGATGGACTTGCTTAATTTATCAGGAAGTTTTGTTTTGTTTTGTTTTGTTTTTTTGTCTTTTGTCTTTTTGCCTTTTGTTGTTGTTGTTGTTGCTATTTCTTGGGCCGCTCCCGCGGCATATGGAGGTTCCCAGGCTAGGGGTTGAATCAGAGCTGTAGCCACCGGCCTACACCGGAGCCACAGCAACGCGGGATCCAAGCCGCGTCTGCAACCTACACCACAGCTCACGGCAACGCCTGATCGTTAACCCACTGAGCAAGGGCAGGGACCGAACCCGCAACCTCATGGTTCCTAGTCGGATTCGTTAACCACTGCGCCACGATGGGAACTCCGGATTTGCTTAATTTAAAAGAGCATGCAATCCCATAAAGATCATGGGATAGATAAAATATCATTGTTTTTGAGGTGGAAAGAACTGACATATATATACCCTTTAACAGAACCTGAAAAATAATTACAAGATTCTGAATCCGATAGAATCATAAAGCTCTCGGAGTTCCTGTCTTAGTGCAGTGGTTAATGAATCCGACTAGGAACCATGAGGTTGTGGGTTCGTTCCCTGGCCTTGCTCAGTGGGTTAAGGATCCGGTGTTGCCCTGAGCTGTGGTGTGGGTCACAGACGCAGCTAGGATGCCACATTGCTGTGGCTCTGGCCTAGGCAAGTGGCTACAGCTCCGATTAAACCCCTAGCCTGGGAACTTCCATATGCGGGGGGGGGGGGGGGGGGAGAAAGCAGCTCAAGAAAAGGCAAAATGACAAAAAGAAAGAAGGAAGGAAGGAAGAAAGAGAGACGGAGAGAGAGAGAAAGGAAGGAAGGAAGGAAAGAGAAAGAGAGAAAGAAAGAAAAAGACAGAAAGAAAAAGAGAGAGAGAGAAAGAAAGAAAGAGAGAGAGAAAGAAAGAAGGAAAGAAAGAAAGAATCATAAAGCTCTCTAGCTGTTCAGGAACTCACTCCATACCAACCCATCCCCACCCCCTCTCCCCATTTGGATGTGATGAAAGAGCATTTTGGAAGAATATTTAACTAAGTGGAATCACATCAGGAAGCACTTCAAAGTGCTTTTTAATGTTCAAATGCAAATGTGCTTTAATAACCTTTCTTTTACTGTGCCCAGTATCAGAATGCTTTCCTAACATTTCCTTCCCCCTTAGCCCAGGCTGGTTAATCATTTGATCTCTTTGAATAACCTCTGATCCTAAAAGCAAACTTGCAAAGAATACAAGTCATTGGTGCAAGTTCGACCTTGGTAAAATTATTATAAATAACTACTGTTTTCAAAATTCCTTCATCTAAATGTCATTTTCTCTTTTAACATATCAATTTTCCTTTTATTACTCATGCTATTCCTCACTTCCTTGTGTCTTTTGCAACCCTTCAATAGCTGTCTGCAAAGGTTGCCTACCTCAGAAAATGTTACATTTGTGAGAAGAGAGATCTTTTAGATCATCTGTACTCAAATTCTTACTTCATTGTATACTAGTGGGGTTACCTGGAGCTAGTCCCTTTCTAAATTTCAACTATGTGCAAAGTTAGAATTAAAATTGATGTGACACAAAATACTTGGGATCAACTGATAATGCATATTGATTTTTCCTTTATATAAAATATGCTATAAATTCATATATTACATATAAGGCCATGGCACTTTTTCACTGAAGCCACTAATGATTCCTTTTTGCTTTATTTTGTTTTACATCCTATGAATAGCCCAGTTTGGAATACATATAGCTCACATGGCTTAAAAGTTTTCCATTTTATATTAAATTGACCTACTGCACACAAGGAGGACAAGTTAGGTTATATATTACAAGCAGAATATAAGCAAACTTAGAGTTAAATGGATAACTAAAGCATTATTATTTCAAGAATTGTCAGCAGATCCTAAGGAGTCTTCTTAATAAGAAAAGTCTCAAAATATTCATCTTTTCTGTTCTTAATAGAAAATGAAGTACAAAATCATTGATTTTCATACTTGTAATGACTAAGATATACTCCCTGTAATCAAGTAATTAAACTAAAATTTGAGATTCATAAAATAACAACTTATCCATAATGCCCTAGTAATGGCTATTCAATAATCTAATATTTTACATGATAAACAATGGCTGGCTAAACTTCTACTATATGGCACACAAGTTCCACTTTTGGAAGGAGAGATTTCTTTTTGGTTATTCATGGTATTATGGTTATGACATGCTTATGGTCTACAATTGTGGACATTCTGCTTGATTTTAAAAATATTTATTTTAAAAACATTTGTATTTATTTATATTGAAGTATGGTTGACCTAGTATTAGTTTCAGATGTACAATGTAATGATTCAATATTTCTATAAATTATTCTCTATATAATATTATAAAATATTGGCAATACTCCCTGTCTTGCTTTATATTAGTTATTTTCTTTCATTATCCTTATACTTTGTTGCAGATGTTTAGTTAACCCTAGATGTTACAGTGCTATTTGTAGCAATATTGACTTGTAATAAGACCAAAAACATGCTTTTAATATGAATAAATAAGTGTGATACATGCAAAAATATCAACCACTGAGTTTTTTTTTCCAGTGGAAAATATGAATACATGGTATAGTTGAGCCAAAGGGGATAACCAAATGGAGCAGTGTAAAACTGAGTATTTCAGAAAAAAAATGCAATCTCAAAATTTACAAGACGTAAAGGAAGAAGCATATCAGCTAAGATTCCTTCGTGGTGGGAAGTGGAGATAATTTAAAGGGAAAAATTATGTTTACTGAAGGAGTGGTTTATAGAACCAAAACAAATCCTAGCAGCCTGGCAGAGCTTTTCTAAGAACCCAGGGATCAATCACCATCAGAAAACTCTTCTGGGTATGACTTAAGGAATTACTTAGCTATAAATTTTTTGTTATGTCATATCTAATAATTTTAAGTCTACTTAGCTGAAATTCATCTCCAGTAAATAATAAACACATGATAGAAAACTTATATTATCCATCTGCATATCACAAATATGCATTGTATGCATACTACTTAGCCTTTTTCATCTTCCTAATATAGAATCTATATTGCTTTTTGTTAGAAATCTACCTTGTTATTTAAAATACTATGTTTAAATACAGTAAAATGTTAAGGTTAAACTCCAAAATTTTTTAAATTATATAAAAATACAATGGTCCTTGAAACTGTAACTTAAAGTTGTAAGGCTCCCTATTTAAAGATGGTCCATTCTAAATTTTTAGGGCACCTTTCTGGTGATAGTTCTTTTTATGGTGTACTTGGAAATGAAGAAGATGACTTGATATATATTATGTCTCTAGGTTGTGAATCATTTTTATAGAGAAAAATAGTTTATTTTCAACATTTTAGAAGAGGATATTAGGAAAAAAAGTTGGCGGTGGCTGCTTTGAGGGGATGGTATTTTCTTTTATAGAGCACTGTAAAGGCCTGAGGCAAGTACTTTAATTAACACCAATTCCATCTATCATTTGAGTTCCCCCAAACTCAATTATCCACTTGAATAGTTCCAAACATCCAGAATAAACCTTTGAACAACACAGTGAAATTATCAAAAGTGAGAAAAGCAGATTCATGCCTTCCTATTTTCAGTATGGTCATTTATTTTGTTATCAAAGCCTTTGGACAAACATTAAATGCATTTTTTACTTATGTGGGGTACATATTATGTTTATAATCCAGAAATATACTTTACTGTATAGATTATTAGCTTGTATTTATGTGGATGTTTTTAATCTTTGAATAAACTTTATTTAGAATAATTCTTATTTCAGAACTAATTGTTAGACAAGAATGAAATTAATCACATTACTATAAGTGATTTTCACTAATACTGATTTCATTAGTAGTTTTGCCATTGTATAAAGAGTATAAATATTGATAATAAATTTATTCATAATACTGTGATTTATAAGTGTCTTTAAGAGAAAAAGACTTAGATATCAGAGCTTTACTTTGATCCTACTTCTAATACCTTTAAAATGGACACTGCTTAAACTGTCTAAGCTTGGTTTCTTCACTTAAAAAAAAAATGCCTGGATAAAGTCATTAAATGAATTTATGTCCATAGACGGTTTAGCATAGTATCTTATACACAGCAAATTTAAAAATTTTCTTAAACTAGAATAAAATGTATTTCTATCTAGACATGCAAAAGTGATTTAAAGCCTTGTTTTTCATTTTGTCAACACAAGAATTCTTCTAAAGCCCTGGTTCACTGAACCCATACTTTTGTTTATGTATTAGGGTTGTTTCACATTGATGTAAAAGGCTTAATTGCTTCACTTTATATTTGCCTAAATGTCTGAAAGATAAAATACAATGTAAACATTTTGTACATAAAATGTGCAATTCTGAACTCAAGTTGGGAAGTGATAATCTCCTAACTTTTATAAATTTGGGTTTTCAAATTCTAGATTATTTTATGTGAAATATAACCATATTCAATTATTTTTGTACCAAAGTAAATTTACATTAAAAAAAAATTAACTATGTACAGCAACACAAATCCAGGCCCATGAAAGACGGTTTATTTAGGTCTTCTGCCCATTTTGTGATTGGGTTGTTTTGTTGTTGACGTTGAGTTGTTTGAGGCTTTTTGTATATTTTGGAGATTATTTTGGAGATCTTGTCTGTTGTATCATTGGTAAAGATTTTCTCCCATTCTGTGGGTTGTCCTTTCATTTTTTTAAAATAGTTTCCTTTGCTGTGGAACAGCTTTTGAGTTTAATTATGTCCCACTGGTTTATTTATTTATTTTTTTCTTTTTTTCCCCACTTTTTTTTAAGTTCTGCAACTGCAGTATATGGAAGTTCCCAGGCTAGGGGTTGAATCAGAGCTTCAGCTGCTGGCCTGTGGCTACAGCCACAGCAACAGAAGATCCAAGGTGAATTTGCAGCCCATGCTGCAGCTCATGGCAACACTGAATCCTTAACTCACTGAGCGAGGCCAGGGATTGATCCTGCATCCTCATGGATACTAGTAGGATTTTGTTACTGCTGATCCACAGTGGGAACTCCTGGTTTATTTTTTGTCTTTATTGTCATTATTCTAGGAAGTGGGTCAAATGAGATGTTGCTGTGATTTATGTCAAAGAGCATTCTGCCTTTGTTTTCCTCTAGGAGTTTCATAGTATCTGATCTTACTAGACATTTCTCTACAGAAGACATATGGATGGCCAACAGGCATGTGAAAAAAAAATTTCAACATCTCTAGTTATTAGAGAAGTCCAAATCATAACTACAAGGAGGCACCACCTCACACCAGTGAGAATGGCTATCACTAATAAGTCTACAAATAACAAGTGCTAGAAGGGGTGTGGAGAAAAGGGAGCCCTCCTCCACTGTTGGTAGCAATGTAAGTTGGTACAACCACTATGGAAAACAATATGAAGATTACTCAGAAAACTAAATAGAGAATTACATATGATTCAGAAATCCCACTCCTAGGCATATATTCAGACAAACTTTCATTGAAAAAGATACATGCACCCTTATTTGCAATAGCCAAGACATGCAAACAACCTAAAGGTCCACCAACAGATGAATGGATTAGGAAGATGTGGTACATAAATACAGTGAAACACTACTCAGCCATGAAAAGGACAAATGATACCATTTGCAGCAACACGGATACAACTAGAAATTATCATACTGAGTGAAGTAAATCAGGAAGAGAAAGACAAATACCATATGATATGACTTATATGTGGAATCTAAAATATGGCACATATGATCCTATATATGAAAGTAAAATAGACCATGGACAGGG
This sequence comes from Sus scrofa, assembly GCF_054392235.1. Taxonomy (NCBI): domain Eukaryota; kingdom Metazoa; phylum Chordata; class Mammalia; order Artiodactyla; family Suidae; genus Sus; species Sus scrofa. The sequence continues at coordinate 22,183,434 of NC_139385.1, forward strand.
AGAACAGACCTGTGATTGCCAGGGGGCAGGGTACAGTTTGGGGTTGAGAGATGGAAATGATTACATATAGAATGGATAAACAGTGGGGCCCTACTGTACAGCACAGGAAACTATACCTAATCTCTTGACATAGAACATGATGGAAGATGGTATGAAAAAAGGAATGTGTATATATATATGTGTGTGTGTGTGTGTGTTTGTGTGTGTGTATATATATATATGCCTGGCTCACTATGCTATATACCATAAATTGACAAAACATTGTAATCAACTATACTATAGTTTTTAAAAAAGGAGGGTTTATTATTGTTTGGCATCCTTAGAGACTTTAAAGACAAATACTTCTTCTTACCTACTTTAGGAAATTGAGGAGGGAATAGGAATAATGTTTTTCTTTATTTGGATTATTAGTCCTTCATTTATCCCTCCCTTTCTTTCTCTTTCCCCCTTGTCCCTTCATGCCTCACTTCTTAACATGGTGGTGGTCTTTTATGAGCAGTCATTCAGCCTTTATGATTTCCTCTTATCCATAAATCAAGGTTACTTAAAAAGACAAATGACAACAAAAACTTATATAACATCAGGTGTACAAAAAACTAAGATGCCATCCAATCAGAAGACACATAAAATTGTAGAATTGCATATATTTAACTCCTGAAAGTTTGAACAACTGCAGAGTTAACACCTTTCTATAATTAGTGGGTCATTCCTGACCAATCAATTGACCAAATGATAAAATATTAGATGGCAGCACCTATCAACCAGCAATACTATATAGGAGAGAACAGGTAGGCAGCAGAGGGCCAAGATGTCAAGGAAGAGGAAATAGAAAGAATGGACATCGGTGTCCACAACACATCAGGTGATTTCTTCAAATATTTGGTGAGAAGGAGGCTGGACTGGGGTGCAACTTATACATTATGTCATTTTATGTTATGATTAAGACAGGAAATGCTATTCCACTGTAACATGCATGCACTGTATTTTTGGAAATACTATGCCAATTTCCTTTGAGGAATTATTCATTCTCAATTATTATCTATATTCTTGGGAAAATTGATTTTCTCCCTGAGTTCAGGATTAATCAACCAAACTCAGGCTGGACAAAGTTAAAAATCACATCTTTTTAGCTATGAGAACAGACTGAGAAAGGGAATATTTTTATTTGATTTTTTTAGAAGGAGAAACATAGACACACCCCATGTTTTCTGCCAGGTACATCAAATGAAGGCTGATGTCATACTAGGAGTCTTAGACTGAAGACAGTAGAAAACCATTTCTACAGTTGAGAAGAAAGATGAGCCATATATTATTGTTTAATCTTTGGAATTAAACCACCCTCAATGCAAGACTTCCACTAATTTTTAAAATTTAATTCAATTCAATATATTTCCTTATACATTTCAAAAAGTTTCAGCTGTCTGTTCAAAACACAGGAGTCCTAAGTGACACATATATGAAATTGTAAACACATATACATACAAATAAGAAATTTGGGAGATTTTCCAAATTTAACAAATTTAAATTTTTCAATAACATTAAATTAACTGCTAATGTAATATAAACTATAAAATTTGCAAGAGAGCCACTAACTTAAAAAAATAACATTAACATGCAGAAATATGTAGTATTTCTTTCCACTAACCATGAAATACCAGAAAGAGAAAGTAAAATTTTTAAAACTCCCATTTAAAATTGTGTCAAAGAATAATTAGGAAGAAACATGACCAAGTAGGTAAGAGACTTATAGGCTGAGAACTATGAAACCTTGATAAAGGAAACTGAAGATGATTCAAAGAAATGGAAAGCTATCCCATGCTCATGGATGGGGAAGAATTAATATTGTTAAAATGGCCATACTACCCAAAGCAATCTACAGGTTTAATGTGATCCATATCAAACTACCTATTATGCCCATGGCATGCAGAATCTCTTTCTGGAACAGGAATCCATCCCATGCCACAGCAGTGGCCCAAGCCACAGCAGTGACAATGCCATATTCTTAATTCATTAGGGCACCTTGGAACTCCACCTACAACATTTTTATTAGAACTAGAATATTAATAAAAAATTATTCATAATCATGAAAAAACAAAATTGCCAAAGCAATCCTGATTCCTGGTATAACCCATCCAGACATCAGAGAATACTACAAAGCTACACCAATAAAAAAAAATTATGATACTGGCACAAAAACAGACGCAAAAATCATTAGAACAGAATGGAGAGTCCAGAAATAAACCCTCAGACTTACAGTCAATTTTTTGACAAAGGGGGCAAGAATGGAAAAAAGTCTCTTTAGCAAGTGGTGCTGGGAAACTTGGACAGCTGAATGTAAATCGATGAAGTTAGAATACTCCCTCATACCATACATAAAAATAACCTCAAAATGGCTTAAAGACTTAAGTATAAGAAGACATAAAACTCCTAGAAGACAATGTAGGCAAAGCATTCTCTAACACAGCAGTATTTTCTTAGATCAGTCTCCCAAAGCAAAATAAATAGGAGCAAAAATAAAAATAAATAAATATAGAGAGAGAGACAGACATAAGATTTTTCATAGCAAAGGAAACCTGAACAAAGCAAAATGATAACCTACAGGCTGGGAGAAAATATTTTCAAAGGATGTGATGGACAAGGGCTTAATTTCCAAAATATACAAACAGCTCATACAACTCAATCTAAAAAAAAACCACACAAACAAACCAAGAAGTAGGCAGAAAACTTAAATAGACGTTCTTTCAAAAAAGACACACAGATGGCCAACCAGCATGTGAAAAGATTTTCCATATCACTTATATCAGAGAAACACAAATCAAAACCACAGTGAAGTATCACCCCATATCTGGTCAGAATATGTCATCAAAAAGTCTACAAGTAATGAATATTGGAGAAGATATGAAAAAAAAGAACCCTCATACACCATTGCTTTGACCATAAATTGGGGGTAGTCACTATGGATAACAGCATGGAGGTTCCTTTAAAAAAACTAAAAATAAGAGTTACCATATGATCCAGCCATCTCACTTCTAGGCATATACCCTGAAAAGAGGAAAACTCTAATTTTAAAAGATAGGTGCACCTCAATATTCATAGCATCACTATAGCCAAGACATGGAAGCAACCTAAGTATCCATCAACAGATCAGCAGAAAAAGATTTGATTTACATATACAGTGGAATATTACTCAGACATAAAAAAGAATGCAATATTGCCATTTGAGGCAACATGGATGGTTGTAAAGTTAATCAATGAACTGAAATAAGTCAGACAGAGAAAGACAAATATATGATTTCAATTGTGAAATCTAAAAGATACAAATGAACCTACAAAACAGAAACATATGCGCACATATAACACAAATTTATGGTTACCAAAGGGGAAAAGATGGGAGGAGGAATAAACTAGGAGTTTGGGAATAACAGATACATGCTATTAATATAAAATAAACACTAAGAACCTACTGTTTGGCATATGAAACTATATTAAATATCTTGTGATAATCTAAAATGGAAAAATCTGAAAAAGAATATAGATAGGTAGAGGTGAATCACTTTGCTGTGCACCTGAAACTAACACAACATTGTAAATTAACTATACTTCAATCCAAAAAAAGAATATTTCTCATCTTCAGCATGAGTGTCATAAAGATCAGATGGAACTATATAAATACCTACAGAAAATAAAAAAAATTCTAGGAAATATTAAATAATTCTGTTGCACAGCTTTTCTGCTAATACTAAATAACAATGTGTCTTATTCATTATACTACCTGACCAAGACACCATTCATTTAGACTTAGATTTTCAGCTTTCATCCTAAAAATAGCCCTAACTGATGTAATCAGTTGCCCTACATTTTTAACTTGCTGGTATAATGTTAATGCTCACAGTTATCAGTTTAGGTGAAATCTAACAAGTTAAGTCAATATTAAATTTTCCCATTAAAGTCAGCAACAGACATACAAAGTTCTTGATTTCAAAATGTGATATAAATGTACTGTTAATTCTGTTCAGATCATTTTCCCTATCAAACAGAACTTGTCACAAAATAATTGATAGAAATTGTATACCTGCATTATACTTTGGGGAAGAAAGCATGAATCATATTGTACTCTATTGATTTCTCTCTCATGAATACCTCCCAAATACTTCACTAGACTCGGTAAGAATCTCCTGTTGGAGATTTCCATGTAAAAAGTAGAACAGTTATTGCTGTTTAACTTCAACATTTCATTAAAAATAGAATTTTAAAATAGTTACAATCACTTTAAAAATAATTTAAAATGTTACTCCTAATATACTTAATGGAGGGAAACAATTTTACAAAAATCGTCTTATGTTTTATTATACAATAAGACACCATTATCATAAAGTCTTGACAAAATATAGGTATTTGGAAAATTATGTCCATATGGCAAGACGGTGGTGACTCCTGGCACATAATATCACTCACTTTGCATAACTAAGCAGCTACCCAAATGTGCAAATATAATTCGCCACACACCTCATCTGTGAAAGGGTGTCTTTAAAATGAATCTGGTTCATGGAGAATGTCCAGGTCATTAATTTCGGGGGGCCATTAGAGTGCCATTTAAAAGACATTTCTTCTTTCTGACATAATTTTCCAAATCATACTCTAGTGGCTTGTCTTGGATATTCATTTACTTGCAGACACAGGGAGAGATAGGAAAAAAAATTTTAAAAAGAAAAGAGGAGGAAGCAGGCAGGCGGATAACGTTTTAACACATTTCTTTCAAATATATAACATCTGCTTGGTTTATTCCCAGTTTTCTCTAATAAATCTATATTAATTTTATTTTATAAATATCTAAACCTTTTTTGTAAATAGACTAATAAATAACTGTAAAATGTTTGGGGATAGTTTTCTGAATCACTGTAATTACAACAGAATGTCTTTTGAAACATAGGCTTCAGATATACATAAAAGATTATTTCCTGTCTCTCCCTATGTCTATATCCATCCATCCATCATTCTATTTATCTTTCTATCTGCATGTGAAACAAAATCAATTCACTAGGGTCTTTGTATTTTTTAATTAGCTAAAAATCAAGATAATAAGCATATGCCAAATTATGAGAACATGCATATCCTTAATATGTGTAGAAAGCTTTATTGAAGTGAAATATCTCTTTGTCAGAGATTTCCAAAATCTTAGCTATTTAAAAATAAGGTAATTTAAAAATATTATTCACTTGTTGATACTGATTTCTCTAAATATAAAAAAATGAAGTACAGCCATTTCAAAACTTTTAGAAAAATGCACATTATATGTTAAATATTTTATAAACTTTTCATATAGGCAAATAAGAATTCAATTATTTTGACTTATAAAATGGAAATCTTAATGTATATATATATACATGATATATGTAATGAATGTTATATATATATTATACACACATTATATGTTTATAGGTGTATATGTATACCTATATATGCATATATGTATATTATATGATATATATCACATACCTTAATGTGTATATATTTTAAATTTTTGTTTTTATTTTTACAATATATCTGATGTTCCAACTGAAGTTATTACTACACTTTTCTATTGAGAAACATACAGGAGACATAGGACAGAATCTTCAACAGATGTTCACTATTATATAGATAAATGTCTAGGTAGCAGAAATGAGAAGGATGGATTGTTAGTTCACATTATCTACTATGTTAACATTACCTAGCTATTTTTATTTATTTGTTTATTGCTTTTTAGGGCCGCACCTGTGGCATATGGTAGTTCCCAGGCTAGGGGTTGAATCTGAGCTGCAGCTGCTGGCCAATGCCACACCCACAGCAATGCCAGATCTGAGCCATGTCCACCACCTACACCACAGCTCATGGCAACACTAGATCCTTAACCCACTGAGTGAAGCCAGGAATAGAACCCATGTCCTCATGGATACTAGTCAGGTTCATAACCCACTGAGCCACAATGGGAATTCTAAAAAAAATTCCCTATATAGTTCAAACTCCATATAATTGTTTGAACCTATATAAAATGAATCTACCTTTTGATAACTATTTGGAAGGAATACTATCATCTTGCTTTTGATGATATAGTATAGTTGGTCAGTGTTTAGCTATTTAAACAATATTTCCCAAGATTTTTGTTTGCTTTTTTGAGATATAGCTGATATATAAAAAATTTCAGGTTTAAAGTGTACAGTGTATTGATTTGATACATTTATATATTACAGTATAATTTCCATCATAGCATTAGCTAAGAACTCTATCACCTCACATAGTTATTTCTTTTTTGTGGGGAGAACATTGTCTCTTAGCAATTTTGAAGTATATAATAATGTATTGTTGACTAAATATGGTACTGTGTGTTAACTCAAATCATGTTCTAACTACAAGTTTGTGCCCTTTGAACATCTCCCCAAATTCCCCAACCCTTAAGGCCCTGATAACCACTATGCTACTTTTTCTTTTCATGATTTGGCTTTTTCGATTCCATATGTCAGTGATTATCATATGGTATTTGTCTATGCCTGACTTATAAATCTCACTTATATAATGCCATCAAGGTTGTCACAAATGATAGGATTTCTTTCTCATGCCAAATAATACTGAATATAAAATATATTTTTGTCCATTCATCTGTGGACAAAAGACTTAGGCTGTTTCTACATCTGGCTATTATGAATTATGCCACAATAAACATGAGAATGCATATATCTTTTCAATATCCTATTTTAATTTCCTTTGATATATATCCAGAAGTAGGAATGATAGAAGTGGGGTCTTATGATAGTGCTATTTTTATTTTTTAAAGAAACCTCCATACTGTTCTGTAGTGCCTATACTAATTTATAGTCTCGCCAACAGTGAACAAGTTTCCCTTTCTCCACATCTTTGCCAACATTGTTATCTCTTCTTGGTGATAGTTATTCTAACATGTGTAAGGTGATATCTAATTATGGTTTTAATTTGCATTTTAAATATGATTAGTGATGTTTATCTTTCTCATACCTGTGTGCAAAATGTATGTCTTCTTTGGAAAACTCTTCAGATGCATTGTTCCTTATTTTTTCTGACTGGTTTCCTGCTATTGAGCTGTATGAATTCTTTATATGTTTTAGATACTATTTCCTTATAAAATATATGGTTTGAAAATTTATCCCACTCCATGGGTTGCATTTTCATTTTATTTATTGTCTTTTTGCTGTTAAAGTATAGTTGATTTACAATGTTATATTAGTTTCAGGTGTGCAACATAGCGACAATATTTTTACAGATATTCCAAAATTATTACAAAATAATGGCTATAGTTCCTTGTGCTAGACAATATTTCTTTGTTACTCATTTATACTACACATAGTAGTTTGTGTCTCTTAATTCCTCTTTCACTCTCTTTCCCTTCTCTTTCCTCACAGATCAACACCAGTTTTCTATATCTGTGAGCATGTTTTTGTTATATACATTTATTTATTTTTTAGGGTCCACATATAAGTGATAATACAGAATACTGTCTTTGTATTAGTTACTTCACTATGCATAATTCTCTCTAGGTCCATCCATGTTGTTGAAAATAACAGAATCTCATTCTATTTTTATGTCTGAGTGCTATCTTATTGTACATGTGTGTATCTATAGCTAGCTATTATTTATCTTGTATAGCTAAATTCCTCTTCCCTCTCAAGTAAACAACCTGATATTCCATCTAAAGTCATTAGAAAAAGAAAAAAAAAAGCCCAAAATTAGCAGGAGGAAGAAAATAATAAAGAGCAGAATGGAAATAAATAAAATAGAAGCCAAAACAAAAACAGTAGAGAAGATTTTGTGGTGGCATAGTGGGTTAAGAATCTGAAGATGGTATGAGAAGAAGAATGTATGTATGTATTTGACTGAGTCATGACACTGTACAGCAGCAAGTGACACAACAAAGTAAAATGAAAAGTAAAAAAGTGTGTGTAACATAAATTTTTCCATCTTAAAAAAAAACCCACACAAACAGACACAAAAAGAGTCTATAGTGGCTTGCTCTCTGGGGAGGTGCAAGTTGGATCCTGGCCTGGCTCAGTGGGTTAAAGGATCTGGCATTGCTGCAGCTGCAGCACAGGTCACAGCTATGGCTTGGATTCAGTCTCTGGTGCTGGATCTTCCATATGCTGTGGGTTAAGCCATGAAAAAAAAGGTAGAAATGATCAGTGAAACAAAGAGCTAATTCCTTGAAAAGATAAACCAAAGTAATAAGTCTTCCATCAGGGTGAAAAAGAAGAAAAGAGTGAGGACTGAAATAGTTAAAATAACAAATGAAAGCAGAGAATTAACAACTAATACCACAGAGATACAAAAGAATCATAAGTGAATACTATGGACAATTAGATTCCAACAAATTGAACAACCTACAAGAGACAGACAAATTTCTAGAAACACATAACCTTCCAGGACTAAGTTAAGAAGAAATAGACAATCTGAACAGACCAATCACTAGTAAAGAATTTGAATTTATAATAAAAATTCCCTCAGCAAACAGAAGTCCACAGGGGATGGTTCACAGTGGAATTCTACAAACATTTAAAGAGCTAATACTTATCCTTTCTAAAAAATTGAAGAGCATGGAATATCCCCAAATTCATTCTATGAGGCCATCAGTACCTTGATATCAAAACCCCAAAGACACTTCCCCCAAAAAAATTATAGGCCAATATTTCTGATGAATATAGATGAAAAAATTCTCAAAAAAATAGCAAAACAAATTCAACAATACATAAGGATCATATACCATGATTAGGATTTATTCAGTGATGCAAGCAAGGATCATTAAATATTCACAAATTTTCAATGTGGTATATACCACATTAAACAAAACTAACGATACAATTATATGATCACCTCATTTGACACAGAAAAAGCATTTAACAAAATTCAATAGCCAATCATGATAAAAATCCTTATCACAATTGATATAGAGGGGTCATATCTCAACATAGACATTTCTGACGAACACAGCTAACATTATAATCAGATGTGAAAGGTAAAACATTTCTTCTAAAATCAGGAATACAAGGATGCCTCCTCTCACCATTTTTATTTAGTATAGTATTGGAAGTCCTAGACACAACAATCAGAAAAAAGGAAGTAACAGGAATCCAAATTGAAAGGGAAGAGGTAAACTTTCACTATTTGCAAATGACATGATATTATATACAGAGAATTCTAAAACATCACTGAAAAACTATTAGAATAAATGAATTCAGTAAAGTTGTAGGATACAAAGTTAATATTCAGAAATCCATTGCTTTTCTAAACACTATTAGAAAAAGAAAGCAAGAATAAATGATAACCCTATTTACGATCACATTTAAAAGAATAAAATACCTAGGAATAAACAAAGGGAGTGAAAGTCACTTACTGTGAAAACTATAAAACATTAATAAGGGAATGTGAAAATGATACAAAGAAATGGAAAGATATCCAATCCTTGGATTGGAAGATTTTTTAAAATGTGCATATTACCCAAAGCAATCTATGGATTTAATGTAATTACTATCAAAATACCCATGAGATTTTTCACAGTATTAGAAAAAAATAATTCTAAAATGTATACAGAACCCCTAAAGACCCTGAACTGCCAAAACAATCTTGAGGAAAAATAACAAAGCTAAAGGTATCATGCTCCTTGACTTCAAAATAATGCTACAGTAATCAAAACATTATGATATTCTTTGCTGTCCAAAACATTTTTTAAAATTTTATTTATGTGTGGTTGATTTACAATGTTGTATTAATTTCTGCTGTATGGCAAAGCAATTCAATTACACACACACACACACATATATATATATAAAATTTTCATATTGTTTTCCATTATGATTTATCACAGAATATTAAATATATAGTTTCCTGTGTTATACAGTAGGTAGGACCTTGTTGCCAACAATTTTAGATTGACATGAAATTCCTACTTACTGATTTTTGCTTTTTATGTATACGTTTTGGTGTCATATCCAAAATATCAGTGCTAAAACCAATGTTGAGGAGATTTCTCCCTGTAATTTTTTTCTGGGACATTTATGGTTCCATTGCTTGTATAAATCTTTAATCTATTTTAAGTTACTTTTCATGAATGATGGGAGACAGGGGCCCAATTTAATTTTTCTGCTTGTGGATATCCAGTTTTCCCAGCATTTATAGAAAAGACGATCCTTTCCCAAATGAGTATCTTCACTGCCTTTTCAAATATTAATTGACTTCACATTATCAGCTTGTATTTTTGAGCTCTCTATTCTTTTCCATGGGTCTAGCTAGTTCCAAACTGCTTTGATTGTTTTAGCTGTTTTGAATACTATAGTAGTATAATTCAAAGTTAAGGAAGTTAAGGAAGTTCTTCTTTCTCAAGATTTCTCAGAGTATCCAGGATCTTTTGTGGCTCCATACAAGTTATAGGATTATTTTCTCTATTTCTGTGAAAATTGTCATTGGAATTTTGATAGAGTTTGCATTGACGCTATAGATGGCTTTAAGTAGTATGGATATTTTAACATATTTCTTATAAGCCATATATACTGGTTAAATTTTCATGTATTTCCTTGTTAATTTCTTTCATCACACTTTTCAAGTTTTCATTGTTCAGATCTTTTACTTGCTCAATAAATTTATTCCTCAGTATTTTATTGTTTTGATGCTACTGTGAACAGGAGTTTTAAGATTATTTTTCAGATGATTCATTATTAATCGATATAAACTAATTTTTATATATTAAATTTGTATTCTGCAACTTTACTGAATATATTTATTAGTTTTAAAAGTTTTGGTGGAGACTATAGGTCTCTCTATACATAATATTATGTCATCTACAAATAAAGGCAGTATTAACTGCTTCTTATTCTTACAATCCCATTCAAAAATTGAACTTTTCACTTTTCTTTTATATCAGATTTTCAACTAATATTTAACTTGTATTAAGTCTTCCAAGTAAGAATATGGGTGTGTTAACTTACCACTAACTAGATTACTCATTTTCATACAGATTGATGCTTTGTGGTCAGGCATTATTAACAGATGCAAACAATTGGTAACAGTAGTGGGATTATATAATACAACTCGTAAAATGCAAGTGATTACTCCTGGTCAATTCATCTGAGAAGGGAAAGAGAGGAAACTGTCCATCTGGCATCAATAAAGCTATGTAGAATTTTGCACATATAATCAGGAAAAAAGATCGAGCGATAAAAAGAATTAGTGATGACCAGATCAAAAGTTCTAGTAAAAATAACTGTTTTGATTCCAACAAATTATACTCCATCATATTTTTATTTAATAAAGAATGGATTCTCAAACTAAATGAGTATTGTTTGAACTAATGAACAGAGAGGCAGGTAAAAGTAAGAAGTCACGTAAACAAATTTACAAGGTTTTGAGCTTTTTAGAAGTAGGATAATAAAGAATACAAAATTGCGAATTTTGTAATTGGCGACTTAGAATATTAGTTTACAGGAAATTTGGAATATGTCCATGCTTCTTTCTTCATGTCTACCAAAATAAAAAGTATGCCAAGGGGACAGGGAGGGAGTGGGATGGAGAGGGAGTCTGGAGTTAATAGATGCAAACTATTGCATTTGGAGTGGATGAGCAATGAGATCCTACTGTATAGCACAGGGAATTATATCTAGTCACTTACGATGGAATATGATAGGGGATAATGTGAGAAGAAGAAACTACGTATATATGTGTGACTGGGTCACTTTGCTGTACAGTGGAAATTGACAGAACACTACAAACCAACTATAATGGAAAAAATTTAAAAAATAAAAGTTTTTGTGATATTAAAATGTATTCATTTTAACCCCAATTTTACACATCATATTCTACATTTTAAAGTACTACCTAATAAGTTTAATGTAGCATGTCTCATTTTCTCATATATTTCTAAGTTCAAATTTTTTTTGCTATCCTTTGTGATCCCAACGCAACTTATTTTTTCTACTTCATACAGAAACAATTCAAAAATATTTAAGTATAAATGATTTGTGTTTGCATGTGCTAGAAAGGTTCAATGTTCCAGTTGCCATTCAATCTGTCACTTTTGTTGTTTTTGTTTTGCTTTCGGGATTTGTTTTTGTTATTCTTTTATGACAGCCTCAGTTTTTATGTCACCTGATGCATATGTATGGCAGACTATGAGATGGCAATTTCATTTAAAATGTTAGTCATATCACATTTCAATCCTACCAAGATATTATTAGTAACAATTTTTAAAGATTTTTTTTATTTAGAAAATCTAACTTTTTGGTTTCTGCCATGAGCAACAATGAAATAACACTGTTAAAAATTATATGCACCTTGAAGCTATAATAAATATGCAGGTTTATTCTGTCTTGCAGCAACTCTAAATATGCAAGTTTAACTTCTTGGCAACTTGTTACAGCTTAAAGTTTGTTTTTGAAATTCATGAAATCTTCCTTTTTAGTTACTCTAATGTCTACAATACTGACTATATAGATACACACATACATAGAATTATAATCAGTTTCTAAGATATCCTCAATTTACTGTCCGGATAGTTTTCTAAGGTAGCATCAATTTACTGCCTGGACAGTTTCATTTACATTTTATTTTACTTAATAAACATTTTTATAGTAATGACATAAACTATATAAAACTATGTTCAATACTTATTTTCTATCTTATATAATACTCTGTAAAAAATTCAAATAAATATTTGATTTATATGAACTTTCCCAAAAAGGTAACTTGAGACCTGTGCTAGGGGAAGAGCGAGTGCGTGTGTGCGCGAGTTCGTGCGTGCGTGCGCATGCACGCATCGTGGCAGGGTACTGGAGGGAGGGAGAAAGCCCTGTGTTAAAATGGAGCGTTGAGAATTGTTTTCCTATGTAAAGTTTATTATTAAATATAATAGAAATCATTTTCTCTTAGATCAATATGGATTTTACGTTTTAAAACATCAAGCAATGTAGCTTAGAAGAGGTTGTTGTTTTTCCATGTGGAAAATGTATTAAATGTATTAAGCACAGCACTAAGCTGATTCCAGAGCTTATTTTAAACAGCTAAGCCTACAGAGTTAACCAGCTGAAGATGATTTTAATAACATAAAAGCAGATAATCTTTGAATAATCCATTATAGCTCACTTTTATGTTTCCTTTTCAGTTTTTTCTGCTGTAGCATATGGGCAAATAAATGATCTTATTTCCTCATTTCTTCCTTCTTTTTTTTATTCTTTTTTCTCTTTCTTCCCTTTCTCCTTAATTATGAATTTGAAATTGCCTCTTATTTTTTAAGGTTATGATAACATTTTTAACCAAGATTCTGACTCTGTTTTGAGTTTCTATTGATTTTAGGATTAAACTGTGTTAAAACTTACAGGGAAATTAGAATTTATTTAGTCCTGATGCCATTTTTCTAAATTTTTATAAATGTGGAAAAAGTTGCAGTTGTATTTGAACCTTCTAGCTAATGGCAGTTGAGAATTAGGACTCTGGTTTCCTGATATTGTCCTCATTTTATTATTTTTGTTTTATTTGTTTAAACAAAAATCTCCTGCTGAGAATATTATTCTTTATATTCTTAATAATTTAAAATGCTACTACTGTCAACAGTTATAAATTAGTACAAATTATGGTGCCTGCTGAAACAAAAGAAATTTTAAAAAACCTAAGTATATAGGAATGCCTTGAAAATATCTTAAAGCAAGACACAAAATTCTGAGGTACTACACAAACATGAAAATTTTGTAAATAACAGGTCAAACATGATTAGCTTCAGTATTTTCCTCTTATTATTCTGTTTCTTGGTAATATATATTATGAATATACTACACACATATATATGTACACATATATACATATACTTCATTAATAAATTACCAAGATACATGTCTGTGAGCATGTGTGTATATATATGTATACATACACACATATGCATGCATATACATATACAATATATAAATACACTATATTGCCTTTCATAGGCATAATGCCTCAATGAACACAAACCAGTGTCATCCTCCTATGTATGAAAGTCAGCCAATCAGTAAAGTATATACTCCAATAAGCACATCTTAGAATTCCAAATAATGCCAACTTTTACCTTTAAAAGTCTACTACTCACTGATCTACATGCTTACCAAAAACTATAAAAATAAGCAGCCTGCACTGGTTGGAATACTGCTATTGAGATGTATATAATTAACTTTATACAGCAACAACATGACATGATATTAATTATAAATTCAACTTCATCTTTTTAGCTATCAAGCTATGATCTTAGCATCTTATTGACAATTTTGGAAGTGGTATTGAAATTATGCAAAGACTCTCAAGTTGGGATCTTTGAAAGGACTCATAAGACATAATCAAAAAAGACTTTTATATGAAGGCAAAGGATAGAGTACTGCAAGATAAATGAAGTGGAGGAATGCATTAATGGTACTACGAATAGCCAACAAGCAAGATCCCTAGGGTACTCATTGATGTATGAACTGTCCTACATTTCCAAATTAAATCCATGTATTTGTGTGTAGAATTTTGGTTTTTGGAAGAGACCAAAGCAGAAATTTGCAACACAGTTTTCGTGCCCTTTTGGTTATGCAACCAAACCAGAATATCTAGCCAGCTAGGTCAGTTGAACACCATCATATGAAAAATTGTCTTTGGGAGGAGAGGAGATCAAGATGGCAGAGTTTGAGTTTGGTTTTAGGTTGTACTGTGTGGTGAATAATTTGATTGGTTATTAACATAATGTAATCATGCCCAGGTTTTTGTATTAAGTAATTTGTTTTTTTGGTTTTCAGCTGTAATATTTGGTAAATAACTAGACAGGTTTTTATATAAGGTCATTAGACATTTTGTTTTAGCAACATAAAATCTAATAGATATTTTGGCATTAACTTGCTTATCCTTTTGCCACATGCTTTGTTATTGCTATCACTTAACTATATTAGGGTTGGTAAATTTTATTGTAAAAGGCCATATGATAAATACTTTAGTTTTTTGGCTATATATAATAATCTCTAGTGCACATTCTTCTTTTGTAATTATTATAACATTTATAAACAATAACAGTTTCCACTGCTCATAAGCCATATGACCTGTTAGAATCATTGGCCATAGTTTTTTAACTACAGTATGTATAAAGACATTTTTCACATATTTTTTGTACTTGATTCTTTTCATTTCAGCTGAATTTAGGAGAGACTTGTCTACAGGAAAATCAGGAGATAGAGACTCAAGAAATCTCCAATCCCAAATGATTTTGAGAAATCAACATTGGACATCTGCTAGACTGATGACCAGTTTGAAAAACTTTGACTAGCA
The DNA here is from genome assembly GCF_054392235.1 of Sus scrofa. Lineage (NCBI taxonomy): Eukaryota > Metazoa > Chordata > Mammalia > Artiodactyla > Suidae > Sus > Sus scrofa. The sequence continues at coordinate 22,198,749 of NC_139385.1, forward strand.
AATTATGCCCCATCCCCTGCAACACCTTTAGAAGCACACTTCCTGTATCATTAATTTGCAAAATGAAAAAATCCTCATCAAAAGCAAATTATAATATGAAGTAGCCAATTTTGGGGCAAGACCAATGAAACTACATTAATCTGTTTGTCATGAATATTTTTCTTTTTTACTGCCCCACAACATATGGAGTTCTGGGGCCAGGGATTAGATCCTAGCCACAGTTGTGACCTAAGCCACAGCTATGGCAATGCCAGATCTTTAACCTACTTTGCTGGCCCAGGGATCAACCCCATCTCCCAACACTCCCAAGACACTACTGATTTCATTGTGCCATAGTAGGAACTCCTGTGTGTCATATATATTTAAAAATGATCAGTTTGGTCATAACTTTCCTTTATGCTGATTCAAGTTTACATACTCTTCAATTAGTCCTATCTTGTTCATTTCACCAATAATAACTTCAAAGTCTAGTATTTGACAGAGGAAATCAACACCATAAATATAAATCCAGTTCTCTTAAGCTATTAATAGTATGACCAATTTAAAAAGTGAAATAAACATATCACATACATGAATCTTGCGAAAAATACATTTTTGTAAGCTATTAATATATTAATAAAAATCTTTGCACTAGAATTATCAAGATATAAGAATATTATCTGCCACAAAAACACCCAGGGAATTATTTCCACAGCTCCAGCAAAATTGATTACAACTTTTGTGAGACTCTTGAATTCCTTTTTTGTAGTATAAATTGGACTCAGTGTCAATCTAAGACTAAGACAAATTGTTTTGTGGTGCTACTAAAGAATATAACTCCCAAATAGTCAGGGGAATGTGTGTTCTTACAAAACTCCAAAGGGTTTCATAAAAACGCTTTCTAGAGAAATAAATAGTAACACAGACACCAAAGATGTTCATTCGGTAAGAGTTAGAAAACTTTAGATATTCATCAAAAATGTGTCCCCCATTGTGCGTGAGGTGTTGAACAGTAATATCCAAATCCTATGTGTATAATGATCCAATCTAGTATCCCTATTTCAACTATAGATTAAAAATAGGCTTATATTGTTAGGGGGTGCAGTACCTATCATTGTTCTAACTGTGACATAGTTCTAACTAGCTAACATATATCTAACAATGATCGTGAATCATTGGAACATATCTATTAGGAGAAATTTATGCCATGTGTATTAATTGCTATAATTTTATTTTTTTCATAGTTATTTATTATTTGTATAACAATTATATTTTATAAATAAACTATTTCAATATCAAAAATGTGAGTAATGGTATTTACTCAATTTTCTTAACCAGATAGTCCATATTCATTTAGATTTTGAAAATAGGATAAGGTTTTAATATGAGTTAATTTTAAGACCATGGTATCTAATATTAGAAAAGGTTTGCACATTCATTAATATGTTTATTATACCTATTTGCACATATAAGCCTGACTTTAGTGTTTGAAAATAAAGAGTATAAAAATTAATAATACTTTTTGCTCTTCTTTTTAATAGGAAGATAGTCATTTTCTTATTTCATGTATGTAATGCTATAAAAAATTCTAAATTTAAAACCTAAGTGTACTACAATATGATCTTTTTTTTTTTTTTTTTTTTTTTTTTTTGCCTTTTTGCCTTTTCTAGGGCTGCACCAACAGCATATGGAGGTCAAATGGGAGCTGTAGATGCCAAGCCTAAGCCAGAGCTACAGCAATGCAGGATCCAAGCTGCATCTGCAACCTACACCACAGCTCATGGCAACGCTGGATCCTTAACCCACTGAGCAAGGCCAGGGATCGAATCTGCAACCTCGTGGTTCTTAGATTCATTAACCACTGAGCCATGATGGGAACTCCTACAATATGATCTTAATCTTAGAATTTTTAATATCATTTGGAAGTTTAAATTTTATAACTTAGAGATATTTTATAAAATTAAACACATTTTTCAATTTTAACTTATGCACTTCATAATTATTTAGAACATTAAGTTTTTATATTCTATGCATTATGTTTTAATTGTTATGTTGAATGGCAATATATTTTTAAAATTTGAGAATTATAATTATATTATATAAAATAATTGTAAATGGGAACTCATGCTTAAGGAATATTCCATTAAGTTTATCACTGTTGAGGAAGTAAATGTACATGAGGCATGACATAAGCTTTCCTTTATGGCTTTCTATCTCAGGTGGAATTAATAGCATTCTAATACCAAGGATCTTAAACTCACTCACAGACGCACATCTTTAAAGAGATTAAAAAAATCCCTATTGTTCTCAAGAGTCACACTGGAAATGTTCACAGTGATATTTTCCAAAATATGCCTCATTTAATAGGTTACAGGACTCTGCCTTTAAAAATGCTTATCGGGCTGGATTTCAGAAATGTGAGACACAGAGATCAGTAAACATTCTCTATGGTGAAACAACCATTTAGTTGGTAGTAAGACAAAAGATATTAACTACTTAAAGTTTGTGGAAACTTTCCTAAGAGTATACAGTATGTGGAGAAATAGTTATTCAAGGAAATATAATAACTGTCATGAAGAGTAGTAAGTGTCTGTGGCATTTGAGCCATGAACTGTTTCCCATTATGGCTCCCAGCTCAGTGTGGTGGAAGCTCTACTCTGGGTGGACATGACCAAGATGAGGTTCCCACTTACCCAGCTCCCAATCTAGGGTGATATTTTTATCCCACAAGGAGCAGGATGTCAACATTCTCACACTTTCCTTAGCGCTTGAGTTTTAGAAGTTATAATTCAGGCAGCTGTGGAAGAAAGGACAACACTTCCCTTTCACAAGAAAAGTAGATATAGAAAATTTTATTAAAGTTGTAATAGTTACACAGACTGAATTAATAATTTACATGTAAAAACCCCAGGTCCAGATGACTTCACAGGTGAATTCTATCTTTTAAAACAGAATTAGAGAGTTCCCCTTGTGGCTCAGCAATATGAACCCGATTAGTATCCATGAGGACATGGGTTTTATCCCTGGCCTTACTCAGTGGGTTAAGGATCTGGCGTTGCCATGAACTGTGATGTAGGCTGCAGATGAAGCTTGGATCTGGCATTGCTGTGGAACAGGCCAGCAGCTCTAGCTCCATTTCTACCCCTAGCCTGGGAACTTCCATATGCTGTGGGTGCAGCCCTAAAAAGACAAAACAAAAAAACAAAAACAGAATTAATACCAATTCTTCCCAAATCCTCCCAAAAAACACAATAGGAATAAACACTCCCTAACTCATTCTATGAGGCCCATGATGCTCCAATACCACAACCAGAAAAAAGACACATGCAAGGAGGATGATAGTCCAGTATTTCTTATGGATACAGAAACGCTAACACCCACAGCATTATACTAGCAATTGTAATCCATTAACATTCCACAAAAAATTATATATCATGACCAGGTAGGATTTACACCAGATATGAAAGTTGTTTAAACATCAGAAAATCAATTCACTTACTACACTATATTAGTAGAATAGAGTAAAAAATCCCATGGCATTTGCAAAATCCAAAAAGTATTCATGAAAAGACAAAAAGCATTCAAGACATTAGAAATAGGAACTTTGCTGGTGGCCCCATGGGTTATGGAGCTGGCATTGTCACTGCTGTGGCTCAGATTTGACCCCTGGCCTGGAAACTTCTGCATGCCATTGGTTCAGGAGGGAAAATAACAAACAAACAAACCGCTAGAAATACCATCACCATCTAGTATCATCATTAATGGTGAAGGAATGTTTCTTAAGATTAGGAACAATCCATGGATTTCTACTCTCTACTTACATTCAGCATTCACTGCAGAATTTAGCCAAAGTAAGCAGACACACAGAAAGATATGAGACACTCAGAATATCAAAGAAAAAAATTTGCTACTTATTTGTGACCTAAAACTTAAAGACTCTTAAAAGAAAATTTAGGGTATATCTTTGTCATCATAAATTTTGGGTTAGGCTATGGTTCCTTAGATATGACACCAATAATACAAGTAATAAAAAGTAACAAAGAGAATAAAACAGATAAATCAGGCTACATATTTAAAATTTGTGCTGCAAATGATAACATCAATAACATGAAAATGCATCCCACAGAATGGTAGGAAAAAAGTGTGCAATTAATACATCTAATAAGAGATTGGTATCTGGAATATATAAGAGCTACTTATAATTCAAAGATACAAAGACAAATTTTAAAGTTACAAAATGGTCAAAATATATACTGATCATTTCTCCAAATAAAACTTATGTAGGACTAAAGACTTTGAAAATATACTCAACATCATTAGTCATTTGGGAAATACAAATAAAAACAAAGAGCTACCACTTCATACCCACTAGGATATCTACAATCAAAAAATGAGATAATAACAAATATTGACTAGAATGTGGAGTATTTGTAACCCTCATATATTGCTGGTGGTAATATAAAATGGTATGATCATTTGTAAACCAACTTGATGTTCCTTAAATAAATAATTTGGTTTAGCAATTCAAAACCTGAACATGCATTATTTCTGAGTTTTTTTTTTTTTCTGTCTTTTTGCTATTTCTTTGGGCTGCTCCTGCGGCATATGGAGGTTCCCACGCTAGGGGTCGAATCAGAGCTGTAGCCACCGGCCTACGCCAGAGCCACAGCAACGTGGGATCTGAGCCACGTCTGCAACCTACACCACAGCTCACGGCAACGCCAGATCATTAACCCACTGAGCAAGGGCAGGGACCGAACCCGCAACCTCATGGTTCCTAGTCGGATTCGTTAACCACTGTGCCACGACGGGAACTCCTGCATTATTTCTTTTACAAGTGGAAACTCTCCAAATGTCTATCAAGAGATGAATGGATAAATAAACTGTCCATACAATAAAATGTTATCAAGTATAGATACATGCTACAGCATGAATAAATGTTGCAAACATTATGAGGGAAATTAGTCTCAGAAGATAACTAGTAAATGATTTTGTTTATATGAATAGTCTAAAATATGTAAATCTATAGAGATAGAATATAGATTAGTGGTCGTCTAGGTTAGTGGGCATATTAGTGATGGAGAGAAAAATGGAAATTACTATTAGTGGTTATCAAGTTTCTGGAGTGATACAATGTTCTATTATTGGATTGAGGTGACAGTTGCACAACACTGAATTAGCTAAAAACCATTGAATGTAAATTCTAATTGGGTGGAATGTATGGTATATAACTTACATTTCAATAAAACTGCTAACATGTTTGAAAATAATTTGATTTTCCACGTTTTATTACCACATGTAGGGTTTTTTTGGTATTTTACTAAATTCCACTGGTGTACTTTGGCCTAAGTCAACTGTAAAAGTCAGAATTAGTTAATGGAATAAATCTATAATACAGCATAAAGTTTCTTTGTTCTAGTCAGATTATAGTATTAATAATTTATATTTATTTGAATGAAATTCATTTTCTGTAGTATTTCACATCTTCACCTGGCAACTGCAATGTTTATATAAGATTATTTCTAGGTCCCAAGACATCTGTAATTATGTTACTTTATCTATTTATTTATTTATTTAATTAATAGTTATGTCCCCAATACAATTTTTTTGGCATTTCTGTGACTTTTATTTATTTATTTTTTCACTATACAGCACAGGGACCAAGTTACACATGCATGTATACATAATTTTTCCTCCCATTGTCATGTTGCAAAGCAAGTATCTAGACATAGTAAGTATCCTACACAGCAGGATCTCATTGTAAATCCATTCCAAGAGCAACAGTTTGCATCTGTTAACCCCAAGTTCCCAGTCCACCCCACTCCCTCCCCCTCCCCCTGGGCAACCACAAGTCTATTCTCCAAGTACATGATTTTCTCTGCTGCATAAAGTTTCATTTGTGCTGTATACTATATTCCAGACATAAGTGATATCATATGGTATTTTTCTCTTTCTGACATACTTCACTCAGTATGAGAGTCTCTAGTTCCATCCATATTGCCGTAAATGGCATTATTTTGTTCTTTTTTATGGCTGAGGAGTATTCCACTGTGTATATATACCACATCTTCCTAATCAAAGCATCTGTCAATGGACATTTGGGTTGTTTCCATGTCTTGGCTATTGTGAATAGAGCTGCAATGAACATGCGAGTGCATGTGTCTTTTTTAAGGAAAATTTTGTCCAGATATATGCCCAAGGGTGGGACTGCTGAGTCATATGGTACTTCTCTGTATAGATTTCTAAGGTATCTCCATACTGATCTCCATAGTGGTTGTACAAGCTTACATTCCCACCAACAGTGCAGGTGGGTTCCCTTTTCTCCACACTCCCTCCAGCACTTGTTATTTGTGGATTTATTAATGATGGCCATTCTGACTGGTGTGAGGTGGTATCTCATGGTAGTTTTGATTTGCATTTCTCTTATAATCAGCGATGTTGAGCATTTTTTCATGTGTTTGTTGGCCACCTGTACATCTTCCTTGGAAAAATGTCTAGTCAGGTTTTTTGCCAATTTTTCAATTGGGTTGTTGGCTTTATTGCTGTTGAGTTGTATAAATTGCTTGTATATTCTAGAGATTAAGCCCTTGTCAGTTGCATCATTTGAAATTATTTTCTCCCATTCTGTAAGTTGTCTTTTTGTTTCCTCTTTGGTTTCTTTTGCTGTGCAAAAGCTTGTCAGTTTGATTAGGTCCCACTGGTTTATTTTTGCTCTTATTTCTATTGCTTTGGGAGACTGACCTGAGAAAATATTCCTAAGGTTGATGTCAGAGAATGTTTTGCCAATGTTCTCTTCCAGGAATTTGATGATGCCTTGTCTTATATTTAAGTCTTTAATCCATTTTGAGTTTATTTTTGTGCATGGTGTTTTAATTTTAAAAAATACCTATTCTTATTTCAGATATTTAATCTTTACATATTTCCAATACCTAGGAAAAACACATAAACCTTGTTTTTGTTAAATATCAACACTCCATATTTTTTGTAGTATGATATATATATTTGAGTATAGATCAAGAATATGTCAAATTCCTGTTCTATTTAATCAATTAAGGCTACAATTGGGCAAGTTCTGATTTAAAGAAAGGCTTTCTGAAATCTCATGAACTTTAATACTAATTTTATTTTTACTCAAATATTAAAGAGCATGCTAATTTCATATTAATTTTAACTCTTTCTTCAACTTGATACTCATTTCAGTGGATCCTTAAGCATGTTTTTCTTTTCAATTCAGTGACTGATAGTATTGAAATACAAGAAACTTCCATTTTAAGTGTTTTTGATAGGCTTTAGCTTAATAGGTAAATATGAGATTCTAGGATAGTTACTGGTAACTTCTGCCATGTTTCCCAATGTATTTTTGATACTTAAATTTGTTTGCAATCTGCCAATAAGGACTATTTATTCAGACAAAAAAATTACCTATGTATCTAAATATCTCTATCTCTATTTATATAACTACCCTATAAAATAATATAGTATATAGTATATAGTATATATTTTAGGCAGTGGGGGATATCTTGTGTAGGCTACAAGAGCGGGCATAAGGTGCTGCAACCATCACAGTCTCCAGAGGTGGGCATAACCCACCACCAAGGAGGATCTCCCAATAGGGCACTGCCTGTCCCTCCCACAAACCCAGAGGTCAATGCCACAGTAAAGGGCTCAGTGACCAAACTCTGCCCACTGTCCCTGCCTTTCCAGGAGTGCCCTTGGCCCACCACTACCACATCTTCTGAGGGCCCTGTGGCAAGGCACCACCTGCCAACCCACTTCTCCATTGTTCACTGCCACTGATAAGGGCCCCATGACCAAGCACCATGCACAGGTGCTGCACATTGCCCCCACCTCCTATGGGTGCAACATGGAGCTGTCTACCTGCACACTCCTTATCAAGGGGATAACAGCCTGTACACACTGAGGAAAGAGCAAACATCCAAACCAAAAGCAGCCCTCATGCCAAAAATAGTAAAGTGACCCAGAGATGCTCCCACATATAAATAGCCTTCTAAGACTACAGTAGTTACTGTTTCCCCTAAATTGAGAGATTAAAAAAATAAGCAAAATGAAGAAGCAGAAAAACTATTCCCCATTAAAACAATAGGAGAATTCCTCTGAAGAAGCAAACAATGAAACAGACCTCTTCAGTCAAACAGACACTTAGTTTAAAAAGGTGGTAATGAAAACATTGAAGGAATTTAAAAAAGGCTATTGAGAGAAATGCAGATTGCTATAAAAAGGAGCTATAAACTAAGAAAAGGAGCCAATAAAAAAATAGAAGATTAATTTGCCAATATGAAGACTGAGCTAAAGGTAATGAATAACAAAATGAATAATGCAGAGGAATGAATAAGTGACATGGAAGATAGAATAATGTTAATCACCCAATCAGGACAGCAGAAGACAGACAAATAAAAAAATGAAAGCAATCTGAGAGATATGGGATAATATAAAGCATGCCAATCTTCATATAATAGGGATCCCAGAAGGAGAAGAAAGACAAAAGGAAACTAAAAATATATTTGAAGAAAATTTTGGCTGAAAATTCTCCAAATCTTAGGAAGAAAACAGATATCCAGGTACAGGAAGCACAGAGGGTCCCAAAGAGACCAAGCCTAAGGCATGTAATTAAAATACCAAAAAATAATGAGAGGATCCTATAAGCAACAAAAGAAAAACAAAGAATAAATTACAAGGGAAACCCAAAAGGTTATCAGTCAATTTCTCTTCAGAAATTCTACAGGCCAGAAGGAAGTGGCAAGACATATTCAAATTCTGAAAGGGAAATATCTTCAATCTATAATACTCTACCCAACATGATTACCATTTTGAATGGAAGGAGAAATTAAAAATTTCTTAGAAAAGCACAAACTAAAAGAATACAACAATACTAAACCTATCCTGAAAGAAATATTGAAAGGTCTCCTCTACACAGAAATCACAATTGGCAGGTAATCAAATAAGCCAGTATATAGATCAAAAAGAAAAAAAAATCATACTTGTGAAAGCAATGATAAACACAAGGCAGCAAAAAGATAAACATGGATAAAAAAGGACATTAAAATCGTAATATGTGGGAGAGTAAGAATATCTAGGGTCTTTTTTTTTTTAGAATGTGCTTGAACCTATATGACTACTAGTCTAAAGCAAGCAATATAGGAAGGGGTTAACATACTTGAAAAATAGGGTAAACACAAATCAGAAAGAAGACACAAGCATAAAATAAAAGGATATCATCAAGCCACAAAACTAAAAATAAAGGAATAAAGAAGAAACAATCAACTGGAAAACAAGATTTTAAATGTCAATAAATACATATGTATCAATAATAACCTTGAATATCAATGGACTGAATGCTCCAATGTAAGGCACAGAATGGCAGACTGGATTAAAAAAAGGAAGGAAAAACAAAAAACAAGAGTCTACTATATGCTGATTACAAGAGACCCACCTTAGGGCACAGGAAAAATATACCTTGAGAGGATGTAAAAATACATACAATGCAAATGTAAATGACAAGAAAGAAGGAGTCAAAATCCTCATATGAGATAAAATGGACTTTAAAACAAAGTCCATAAAGAAAGATAAATAAGGATATTATTTAATGATAAAAGGATCAATTCAGGAGTTCCTGTTGTGGTGCAGTGGAAACAAGTCTGACTAGGAACCACGAGGTTGCATGTTTGATCCCTGGCTTTGCTCAGTGGGTTAAGGATCTGGCATTGCTGTGATCTGTGGTGTAGGTCACAGACATGGCTCAGATCTGGTGTTGCTGTGGCTCTGGCATAGGCTGGCAGCTATAGCTCTGATTTGACTCCTAGCCCGGGAACCTCCATATGCCATGAGTGTGGCCCTAAAAGGGACAGAAGACAAAAAAAAAGGATCAATTCAGATGAGGATATTACACTCAACCACATATATGCACCTAATATAAGAGCACCCCAACACTTAATATAAATACTGAAGACATAAAGGGAGAAATTGATGGGAATGCAATAATAGTAGGAGACTTTAACACCCTACTCACATCAATGGACAGATCTTCTAAACAGAAAATCAATAAAGCAGCAGAGATCCTAAATGACACAGTACAACAGAATAATTGATATTTTCAGGACATTACATCCAAAAAAAGCAGAATATATATTCTTTTCAAGTGCACATGGCACATTCTCTAGGTTAGAACACATAATAGGGCACAAAACTAACCTCAAGAAATTTGAGAGTATAAAGATTATTTCAAGCATCTCCTCAGACCATAAAGGCATTAAACAAGAAATCAACCACAGGAAAAGCAGTGAGAAAAAACTGACTACATGGAGACTAAACAATATTCTACTAAAACACCAATGGGTCAACAAAGAATCAAAAAAGGAATTTTAAAAAACCTTGACAAAAATTACAATGAAAATACAAAATCTGTGGGATGCAACACACACACACGTGTGCGCGCACACACACACACACACACACACAACTCTTAGAGGAAAGTTCATAGTGATACAGACCTTCTTCAAAAAAATGAGAAAAATCTCAAAGAAATAACCTAACCTACCACCTACAAGAATTAGAAAAACAAACAATACCTAAAGTCAGCAGAAGAAAGGGAATAATAAAGAACAGAGGGGGAATATATAAAATAGAGGCTAAAAATCAACAGAAAAAAATCATTAAAACTGAGAACTCGTTATTTGAAAGGGTAAACAAAACTGAAAAACTCTGGCCAGACTCACCAAGAAGAAGAGAGAACCCAGATAAACAAAACTAAAAACAAAAAAGGAGACATCTCAACTGATGCTGCAAAAAAAAAAAAAAAGAGAGAATATTATGAACAATTATAGGCCCAAATTTGATAACCTAGAAGAAATGGACAACTTTCTAGAAACATAGAGCCCACCAAAATTGAATCAAGAAGAAATAGATAATTTGAACAGACTGATAATAAAAACATTCCCTACAAACAAAAGTCCAGGACCAGATGGCTTCACAGTTGAATTCTAGAAAAAAATAATACTGATCCCTTTTAGACTCTTTGTGATAATCGAAGAGGAAGGAACATTCCCCAAATCATTCTATGAATCCAGCATAACCATAATAGCAAAACCAGGCAAAGATACTACCAAAAAAGAAAATTATGGGCCAATATCTTAGATGACTACAGATGCAAAAATTCTCAACAAAATTTTAGCAAAGCAAATCTAACAACTCAAAAAAAAAAGATCATACACCAAGACCAAATGGGATTCTCTTAACAAATTCACAAGAGTGGTTCCACATATGCAAATCAATCAAAATAATACACCACATTAACAAAAGTTAAAAACCACATGATCATCTTGATTGATACAGAAAAAGCATTTGACAAAATTCCACATCCATTCATTATAAAAATTCTTACCAAAGTGTGTATGGAGGGAAAATATCTCTATATAAAAAAGCTACTTATGACAAACCCACAGTCAATATAACATTCAATGGAGAAGAGCTGAAAGCCTTCTCACTAAAATCTGGAACAATACAAAGATGTACACTCTCACCAATTTTATTCAGCATAGTATGGGAAGTCCTGACCACAGCAACCATACAAGATAAAGAAGTAAAACATAACCACATTGAAAGGAAAGAGGTAATATTGTCCCTAGATGTAGATGAAATGATACTATATATAGAAAACCCTTAGGACTCCACACAAAATCTACTGGATCTGATCAACAAATTCAGCAAAATAGCAGGATACAAGATGAACATTCAGAAATCAGTTGCCTTTCTGTATACTAACAATGAAATATTAGAAATGGAATGTAAAAAAAAATTTTTAATTGCAAACACACAAACACACACCCCAAACCTAAAAAAAAATCTGACAAAGGAGGTAAAAGACTTACATACCAAGAACTATGAAATAATACTAAGTGAAGTAAGTCAGAAAGACAAATACCATATGATATCACTTATATCTGGAATCTAGTATACAGCACAAATGAATCTTTCCACAGAAAAGAAAATTATGGACTTGGAGAATAGACTTGTGGTTGCTGAGGGGGAGATGGAGTGAGTGGGATGCATTGGGAGCTTGGGGTTAATAGATGAAAACTATTGCTTTTGGAATGGATTAGCAATGAGATCCTGCTGTGAAGCACTGAGAACTATGTCTAGTCACTTATGGTGGAGCATGATAATGGGAGAAAAAGGAATGTATACATGTATGTATAACTGGGTCACCATGCTGTACAGTAGAAAAAAAAATTGTATTGGGGAAATAACAGTAAAAAAATTTGAAAAAAGAACCATGAAACAATCAAGGAAATTAAATAGGATTAAAAAATGGAAAGATACCCCATCCTCTTAGATTGGAAGAATTAGTATTGTTAAAATGTCCATACTACCCAAAGCAATCTACAGATTTAATGTGATCCCTATCAATCTAACCCTGATATTTTTCAAAGAAATAGAATTGAATAATCTCAAAATTTATATGGAACCATAAAAGACCCAGAATTGCCAAAGCAATCCTGAAGGGAAAAAAGACAAGAAGCATAATTCTCTCAAACTTAAGACAATACTACAAATCTACAGTAATAAAAACAGTATGGTATTGGTACAAAACAGACATATAGATCAACGTTGCAGAATAGAGAGCCCAGAGATAAATGCAGATAATCTTTGACAAAGGAGGCAAGAATATAAAATGGGAAAAAAAGTCTCTTCAGCAAGCAGTGCTGGGAAAACTGGACTACTGCATGTAAATCAATGAATCTAGAACACACCCTCACACCATGCATAAATATAAACTCAAAATAGCTTAAAGACTTAAACATAATAAACAAGACACCATAAAACTCCTAGAAGAGAACATAGGCAAAACATTTTCTGACAAAACATTCTCTGATAGCAATCATACAAATGTTTTCTTAGTCAGTCTCCCAGGGCAATAGAAATAAAAAATAAATAAACCAACATGACCTAATCAAACTTACAAGCTTTTGCACAGCAAAGGAAACCATAAACAAAACAAAAAGAACCTATATAATGGGAGAAAATATTTACAAATGATGTGACAAGACAAGGGCTTAATTTCCAAAACATGCAAGCAGCTCACACAACTCATTAACAAGAAACCAAACAACCCAATTGAAAAATAATCAGAAGACCTAAATAGATGTCTCCAAAAAGACATATGGATGTCCACCACACACATGAAAGAATGCTCAACACTGCTCATTTTTAGAGAAATGCAATCAAAACTACATACAATGAGGTACCACTTCACATCAGTCAAAATGGCCATCATTAAAAAGTCTATAAGCAACAAATGCTGGAGAGGGTGTGGAGAAAAGGGAACCCTCCTATACTGTTGGTAGGAATGTAAATTGGTAAAAATACTATGGAAAACAGTAAGGAGGTTCCTTAAAAGACTAAATATAAAACTACGATATGATCCATAAATTCCACTCCTGGGTATATATCTGGACAAATCTATAATTCAAACAGATTCACAGCAGCACTATTCACAATAGCCAAGACATGAAAACAACCTAAATGTCCATCAACAAATGAATGGATTAAGAATATGTGGTACATATATACAATGCAGTACTACTCAGACATTAAAAAGAATGAAATAATGCCATCTGCAGCAACATGGATGCAACAGAGATTCTCATACTAGGTGAAATAAGTCAGAAAGTGAAAGACAAATTCCATATGATATCACTTATGTGAAATCTAAAATATGACACAAATGAACATACCTATGAAACGGACTCACAGACATAGAGAAAAGACTTGTGGTTGCCAAGGGGAAGGTGGAGTGAGATGGACTTGGAGTTTAGGGTTAGTATATGCAAACTATATACATTTAAAATGGTAAATGACTAGGTCCTACTGTATAGCACAGGGAACTATATTCAATCTCTGGGTATAGACTATGTGGAAAAGATACACACACACACACACACATATATGTGTGTATTTCTGTGGCTAAGACTTCCAATACAATGTTGAATAAAAGTATTGAGAGTGGGCATCCTTGTCTTGTTGCAAATTTTAGTGGGAAGGTTTTCAGCTTTTTTCCCACTGACTATTATATTGGCTGTGGGTTTGTCATAAATGGCTTTTATTATGTTAAGGTAAGTTCCCCCTATACCTACTTTGGTAGCAGAGTTTTTGTAATAAACAGATGTTGGATTTTGTCCAACGCTTTTCCTGCATCTATTAAGATGACCATGTGGTTTTTGACTTTTGTTAATGTGGTGTATGATGTTGATTGATTTGTGTGGTGTATGATGTTGATAGATTTGTGTATGTTGAATGATTCAAAGTATGCCAATAATTTTAGAAATGAAGTAAAATACATTCTCTTTTACTAACTAAATGTGCAGTACTTCTCTATTGCTTCTGAAATGGTCAAAATATGGGGTGTATGATTTGGATATGATCAGGACTTTTTTATTATAGAATAAGCTAAAATTAATTTTCACGTAATTATTAACTTCTAGAACATACAAAAGCTTTCAAAGAGTTATATATTTTATATGTAATTACACAATATCTAGACTCCACTTCTACAGGTTTTTTTTTTTACAGTTTCTTACCATTATTGCATAATTCTTTGGAATATTTTGATATTATAAAATGGTTTATTAATTATCATTATTTTACATATACTTTATTAATAAAATATTTAAATTTTCTTTTAATATTAAGTTTGAATATATTGTAGAAATTTAACATAAGGGAATAACAAAATTGAATATATAAATGCAATCATTGAATATAATTACTCATGGCATTGTCTCATCATTACTAGCTGTAAGTATTAAATTTACATAGAGATTTTCTTAATTTTGTAACATCAACTTCAAATTTCATCTTTTTTTGTAGGACTCAATTTTGTTGAGGCTCTTCTCAAAATTGGGGCTCTTCTACCAATTTCAATGTTATTTAATATTAATTCAATTCTTCTAACCTAAAATCTGATATTTTACCTCCTAAGAGTGTGAAATGAGTTTCCTTTTCAGCATCTGAAATCACTTCCTCTTTGATCTTTTGAAAAAAGACTAATGATAGTCTTTAATGTTAATATCACTTTGATCTTGGTAACATTTTATGTATAGTTTTGCTTCCAAGCTACAATGAATATGATTTGGAGCTTCTAATTTATAATCTATACTACACTTAAGTCTGGGTGTAAACAATCTATGCAATCATGAAAATAACTTTGTTTTCTGATACTCCAATGAACGTTCTGTTATTAAAAGTGTCCCATGTTAAGTGGAACTTTACAGTATTCTGATTCTAAACTTAAAATTTTTTTTTGTCCTTTTAGGGCCATACTAGTGGCATATGGATGTTCCCAGGCTAGAGGTCTAATGGGAGCTGTAGCCACTAGCCTACACCACAGCCACAGCAACACCAACACCAGATCTGAGCCTTGTCTGTGACCTACACTACATCCCATGGCAATGATAGATCCTTAACCCACTGAGCGAGGCCAGGGATCAAACCCGCAACCTCATAGCTCCTAGTCGATTCATTTCCACTGCACCAGATGAGAACTCCTAAACTTAAAATCTCTTAAAATCCTTTTTTCAAAACAGGCAGGGAGTCCATCATTAGCTCTGTCCAAATGAAACATGGAGTTCCCATTGTGGCCCAACTAGTATCCATGAAGATATGAGTTTGATCCTGGGTCTCATTTAATTGGTTAAAGATCCAGCATCACCTTGAGCTGAGGTGGAGGTCACAGATGTGGCTCAGATCCCACATTCCTGTGGCTGTGATGTAGGCCGGCAGCTGCAGGCCTGATTTGATCCCTAGCCTGGGAACTTCCATATGCCACAAAAAAGCAAAAAAAAAAGGGGGGGGAATGAAAAAACAGACAAATATTTCAAAGTACTGTTGTGGAACATATAAAACTATTGAAGGGGGGATGATGCTAACCATGATGCTTTTTCTATGTGGAAGCTTCTCACACAAAATAGCTCCTACCTCATAGTCCTTGCAGCTCTGTTTCCTTGAAAGCTAAGAATTTTTTTATCTGTCAGGAATATTGTTAGAATCAGTGGAAAAACTGTAGAAATACAATGGGAAAAGACAAATGACTAGGGACCTATGCATGCTTAAACAAAATAACAAAAAATATCTTTCTAGTTAAAATGAGATATCTCTATCATGTCACTTAGTCTTTTCAGTTGTAAAATAAAGTCCTTATTCTACCACCAAGTAGGTTCAAACCACATAGTTGTTGGCTAACATTCTCAGTCCAAAATTCAACATCCATTTATAGAGATTACTTCTTTTTTCATTTTATTGAGATGTAATTGACATATAACACCACTGTGTAAATTTAAGCTGTACGGCATAAAGATCTGAGAAACAAATTTATTATGAAAAAAATTATCACAATAAGGTTAGTAAACACATTCATCACCTTACTTTGTTCCTTTTTTTGTGGTGATAATAAAAATATGTAAATAAAGCTGAAAAGTATACAGTATTGTTACTTGGTTATTATGCTCTAAATTAAATCCCCAGAACTTTTTCAGCTTATAACTGCAAGTTTGTTTTCTTTAACCAGTATCTTC
This sequence comes from Sus scrofa, assembly GCF_054392235.1. Classification (NCBI taxonomy): domain Eukaryota; kingdom Metazoa; phylum Chordata; class Mammalia; order Artiodactyla; family Suidae; genus Sus; species Sus scrofa. The sequence goes on from NC_139385.1 coordinate 22,215,314, forward strand.
CCATTTCCCAGCCCCTGACAAGTCACCAATCTACTCTTTTGTTTCTGACTTTGGCTTTCTAGATTTACCACATAAGTGAAATCATACAATATTTCTCTTTTTCTGTCTGACTTATCTCACTTAGCAATGCCCTCAAATATTCATCCATGTTGTCCAGAATAGCAGGATTTCCTTCTTTTTATGGTTAAGAAATATTCTACTGTGCATAAATAATATATCTTCTTTTCCACTCATCTGCCAATGATAGTTAGATTGTTTCTATGTCTTGTAAAGTCATTAATTCTAAGAAAATAAAAAAATGGTAAGCAGCATTGGGAAACTGATGATAAAATTTATATTATAGCATGTGTAGACTTCACATGAACTTATATAAAATATTCATGTTCATATGACATGTATAATATGAAAAAATCAAGCCCTGAAATATTTGATAAATTGCTACCAACAGTAACTCAAAAGACCTATTAGTTATGTAATTAGCTTGAGACTTTGGGAGAAGTCAGAAAATAAGTTTTTCATGGTTTGTGTTAATTTTTTGGATGAGTTTGCCAAAATATTACAAGAAGAAAATGAGTTCAGGAAAATAATAACTAGTTTGAACCTGAAATGACAGGAAATACAATCTATAAACCTAGTAACTTATAATATCAGAGGAAGTAATTACTTATTAATCCTAAGCAATAAAGTATAAAATTGACAGAGGCTAATTAAACATTAGCCTTGTGGCAAATATATTGAGGTTATATCCATTACCCTCATTGATAAAACCATTGATTAAGATTTCTCAAAATTTCAGAACACTTGAAAGTAGGCAAACCATATTTATATTTCAATTAGCTCAGATACCTAAAAGAAGAGGTGTAGCTCTCTTACTGAAGCCTGATATATACATCCATCTAAATCAACAGAGAGCCATGGGGAATAAGAAAACACAGCAAGTGTGAAGGTTATGCGATAAAATGAATATGGGCATGGCTACCAGGCTATGGAGAAAACAGGCAGCAAACAATTACGGCATAATATTCTAGAAGTAGTACTGTAAGATTAAACATTGAGTTTTATTACCAAAATACCCACAATTTTGGACTAAAAAATATTGTGACTATCTGAGCATTAAATCTACTTTGGGAGCTTTGATGGCTTATGGCAGGAAATTGACTGAGAATGATGCTCATAGTACCAGAAGGGACATATTCACTGATACCTACTTTAGAAGTGTCCACAATATCATGAAAACCTATCACACCTCCCTTGAGGCAGTCAGGAGCTGGAGATCACAGATAAAAATGGACAAAGGAGTATGACCAGGGACAAATTGTTTTGATCATCTTTTCTTCAATCTGTTAGTGAAAGAGGAATTTCCAATCTAGGGTTTGGGGGATGGCACATGACACAGAAAACTGGACATTTGAGATCAACAGCACAAACTCACATCCAGGACAGGAGGATACCATGTCATGCAGGGTCCCAGGGAGTTTGCACTTAGGAATACAGAGAGCACGTAGGGGCTGTAGGAAGCTTATGAGTTTCTTTATGGTTCCTGCAGGAGGATGTGAATGCTTGGTTTGAATAATTTTGTAGGTTACTAGGGAGCTGAAACTTGCTATGAAAAAACAGGCAAGCACTCTACCTGGAGGGTTGTTTACTTAGAGGATCTCATTCACAGGGGTATATTTGGGAAGAGAAACTTGTAGTTAGGCTATTGGAGGCCCTCCAGATTCTGATGTCATAGGAACATATAACATTCAACAAATTCCAGGCTTCGTACCACACTAATCAAGGGATATTCTATAAACAATTTCTCCATGATGCTCTCCCATCCCCAGAGAGGGATCTCTTACTATAGAGAGTTGACATTTTCTAGAATATTTAGATGAATTAAATAGTACAATATGTTCAACCTTTCTTATATGGCTCTTTTCACTCAGAATAATTACTGATTTCAACTTCTTTTGAAATTCATGGCTGATATAGAAGACAGTAGATATCTGTTGACATTTTGAAGAAACTCATAAGGTGATTTTTAGTGTTTGCTGCATTTTACATTCTCACCAATAGTGCATTAAGATTTCTATCACACCATATCCTTGCCAACTTTTGGTAGGGTGAGTCACTTTAATATTTTACTTTATTAATAGTCTAATGATAGTTAATTGTAGCTTTAATTTGTTCTTCCCTAATGACTAAGAATTGTATTTTCTCTTCATTACAGACCTTGTTTCCTGCACCTCTGCATGGCCAGTGAATATGATTAGACACCAGGCACTGTGAATTTTACCTTTTTGGGTGATGGATAATTTTTACACTCACAAATAGTCTAAGCTTTGTCTTGATGTCATAACATCTTAAAAATCATTCAGCATTTTCAAATCTTTAATACTGTGTTGGGCAGGGACAGAGGAATGTTTAGTCCAGGCTTAATTCCTCTCTGTCACTGAGGCAAGACCTTCTGAATATTCTACCTGATACTTCATGAAAGATCAGGTTTGCCAATATGGTTGGTGAGAGCAGGCAGAATTTCTGGCCCTTTGTGAGACTTGGGGGTTGATTTCCCCTACCAGGCTCAGCAATTATCTTGATATCCTTCAGTAGTTTCCTCCCATGCATGCACTCATCAGTACTTAGTTGAATTCTTGAGGGGATTCTTAGAAGATGTCTAGGGCTCTCTTTCCACAAAGAAATCTTCTGATAGTCTTTCCTATGAATTCTTGCCACCATAGCCTGTCTAGATTCCTATCTCTTATCTCTTTAAGTAAGGTATACTCTCTTGCTCTTCTTGGGTTCCTGATGCCTGAGCCTAAGCAATAGCCTAGAAATGTCCTCAGGCAGTAGCTAGGGAATTAATAGAATTTATTTTGGTTTTCATTTCTCAGAAACTACTCTCCTTCATTTGATGCCTAATGTCTTGGGAGCCATTGTTTCATATATTTTGCCTACTGTTTTATTTGTTCAGACAGGACAGTAAATCTTACCCTGCTACTACATTTTGGTGAGAAGTAGATGTCATGGTTGTCTTTTTAATGAGTACATAAACTAGTCTTTCCTGACTATTGTAGAAAAGGTTATATTAATATAAATGTTCTCAAAAACTAGGACAAATAAAAAATCCTACATATAATTTATACACAACTTCTAAACATGTGGGTGTATGTTTTATACGATGAGAACATGAGCAATAAACAATATCTGCATAGAAAGATTCTATGCAGGGCAGAGAGATAAATTAGATGTTGGCAGAATTCTTAAAAAAAAATAGAGAAGTTAAATGCATGTGGCTATCACTCCACTCTGCCCCTTTCCTTGGAAGTGAGCACATGTACCTAATCTCCAGAACCCATTTCTTCTCTGGGAAGATTTGCTCTCCCCTGACTCTGCTATTCCCCTTCCTTCCAGAGTGTTTCCCCAACCTCTGATCACTGCCCCCAATGCTCTCTTCTGGATAGGCTCCTGTGCTTCTTCTGCCTTGAGAGCAGTCTCTGGTGAGTTGACCACACACACAAGTGGGGCTGAAACTGCATCTGAGCCCCAGGAGTCCTGTGACTAATGAAAAAAACTGAAATCTCTCCTCCCAGCTGTAGGAACTGCAGATTTACACCTCCACTGACAGCCTTCTAAATCCAGTGACTGTAGAACAACCCAACTGACAAGTGCTTTTGCAGCTGAGACAGGTCTGGCTTTAGCATCTGTGGGCTTTGTGGACACACAAATGAGGGGGTTGGTTCAGGCCAGGGTCAGTCTGAGCTGCCTCCATAGCTCCCATAACAGGTGCAGGGACATTACTACTGCAGTCCTTAGATCTGACATCAGTGGATGGGTGCCAATGGCCTGGTGAAAACAATGCCTGAGATACACCAAGTCCAACTGCCAGCATAGCAGTGGCAACAATAGTGTATTTTGTCAACCCACACAGTAAGTGAAAAGTAACACAACAGAACACACTCACAGGTGAACACTCCAGAAGAGGAATGCTCAGGGGCTTCTCTCCTAGTGCAAGCACTCTAATTCTACCTATCCCTACCTCTTACCACAGAGGAGAAACACAGCACAGAAACAAGTCTGGGGCATCTACTACAATAACTAGGGAGCAGACACTGCCCCTGATAGGGCAGTGACAATCACAAAGCAGAGAGGAAGCCCAACTTGATAGCCAGTGCAGGCTCTTGTCACCACAATGTCAGTCACATCTATTGTCAAGGGAAAAACAGCCAGCATACACTGAGGGAAGAAGTGACAGGTATCCATATTTGTTAGTAGCCCTTGTACCAAAAACATATTAAATGCAGGCAGGCTTCTAAAGTTGTCCTGAGCTCATGGCCACCTCTAAACACCTCCTTGACAACACCCTGACCATTAGAGGGACAAGACATGGCTCTACACACCAGTGGAGAGACACAAGTGCGTCCCATCAAGAAGCCTCCAAAAGCCTCTGGACCAACTTCACCCACCAGGGGGAGACACCAGAAGCAGAAGGAACACACCCTGCAGCTTGTGAAAAGGCAACCACAAACAGAAAGGTAGACAAATTGAGGTGACAGAAAAAATGTTTTAGCCAAGAAACAAGTTAAAAACCCACAAAAACAACTAAATGAAGGCGATATACAATCTACCAGAAAAAGAATTCAGCGTAATGCCAGAATGATACAACTTCTCAGCCAAAAAGAAGTACAGATCAAGAAGTTACAAGAAATGTTTAACAAAGAGCTAGAAGATTTAAAGAACAAAGATGAATAGTACAATAACAAATGAAAAACATTATAGAAGGAATCAACTGCAGAATAACTGAGGAAGAAGAATAAATAAGTGCGCTAGAAAGAGTGGTGGAAATCACTGCTGTGGAAAAGAATCAAGAATTACAAGAAATGAGCTGGAGGGGGTGTGGAGAAGAGGGAACCCTCCTGCACTGTTGCTGGGAATGTAAACTGGTACAGCCACTATGGAGAATAGTTTGGACATACCTTAGAAATCTATACATAGAACTTCCATATGACCCTGCAATCCCACTCTTGGGCATCTATCCACACAAAACTCTACTTAAAAGAGACACATGCACCCGCATGTTCACTGCAGCACTATTCACAATAGCCAGGACATGGAAACAACCTAAATGTCCATCAACAGAGGATTGGATTCGGAAGAGGTGGTATATATACACAATGGAATACTACTCAGCCATAAAAAAGGATGACATAATGCCATTTGCAGCAACATGGATGGAACTAGAGAATCTCATCCTGAGTGAAATGAGCCAGAAAGACAAAGACAAATACCATATGATATCACTTATAACTGGAATCTAATATCCAGCACAAATGAACATCTCCTCAGAAAAGAAAATCATGGACTTGGAGAAGAGACTTGTGGCTGCCTGATGGGAGGGGGAGGGAGTGGGAGGGATCGGGAGCTTGGGCTTATCAGACACAACTTAGAATAGATTTACGAGATCCTGCTGAATAGCATTGAGAACTATGTCTAGATACTCATGTTGCAACAGAACAAAGGCTGGGGGAAAAAATGTAATTGTAATGTATACATGTAAGGATAACCTGACCCCCTTGCTGTACAGTGGGAAAATAAAAAAATATATATATTAAAAAAAAGGAATTACAAGAAATGAGGATATTCTAAGAGCTCTCTCCAACAAAACGGAATGTACTGACATTCATATTATAGGGGTCCCAGTAGGAGGAGGGAAAGAAAAAGGGAGTCAAGAAAGTATTTCAAAAGATTAGAGCCAAAAATTTCCTTAACATGGGAAAGGGAACACTCACTCAAGTCTAGAAAGCGCAGACAGTTCCATACAGAATGAATTCAAAGAGGAACATACTGAAATACATAATAATCAAACTCACAAAAATTAGAGACAAAGAAAAAATATTTAAAACCAGCAAGGGAAAAGCAACAAATAACAATAACATACAAGGGAACACCTGTAAGCTTATGAATACATTTTTTTTTCAGCAGAAATTCTGCATATCAAAAGAGAGTGGCATGATATATTTAAAATGATGGAAGGGACAAATGTACAACCGAGAATACTCTACCCAGCAAGGTTCTCATTCAGATTTGATAGATAAAAGCTTTCCAGACAAGAAAATCAAAGAAAATTCAGCAGAACCAAATCAGGTTTACAACAACTATTGAATGAATTTTCTAGTGAGAAAAGAAAAGGACACAACTAGAAAGAAGAAAATTACAAATGTGAAAGCTCACTGCTAAAGGCAAACAAAATTAAAAGGAAGGAATCATATACAGACAGATGTGATTTCAAAATGAGCAATCATGAGAAGAGAGCTCTAATTCAACACCTAGCCTGGGACTTTCCATATGCTATGGGTGCAGTCCTTAAAAAAAAAAAAGACAAAAAGAAAAAAGAAAATACATTTGAAATTAAATGGTCAGCAACCTAAAGCAATTCTGTATGCTACATCAAAACCTAATGGGTATAGCACAGGGAACTATATCTAGTAACTTATGATGGAACATGATGGAGGATAATGTGACAAAAGAATGTACCTGTGTGTGTTTGTGGGTCACTGGGTCACTTTGCTGTACAGTAGAAATTGACAAAACATTAGAAACCAACTATAATGGAAAAAATAAAAATCTTTAAAAAACATCACACACACATGTGAAAATGTAATGGGAACCAAACCCAAAAACTACAGCAGATACACACACACACACACACACTCACACACACACACACACACACACACACAGAAAACCAAATACAAAACAAAAGACAGTCATCACATCACAAGAGGACAAAAGATAAAAGGAAGAAAAAAGACCTAAAATTACAAACTCAAAAACAATTTAAAAATGGCATGAAGTACATACATATCCATAATTAACTGAATGTAAATAGATTAAATTCTCCAACCAAAAGACACAGACTAGTTAAATGGATACAAAAAATAAGACCCACATTTATACTGTATACAAGAGACCCACTTCAGATCTAGGGACACAGAGACTGAAAGTGAGGGGATGGAAGAAGATCTTCCATCCAAGTAGAAATCAAAGGAGAGGTGGAGTAGCAATGTTCATAGCAGACAATATAGACTATAAAATAAAGAATGTTACAAGAGACAAAGAAGGATGTTACCTAATGATCAAGGGATCAATCCAAGAAGAAGATTTAACAATTATAAATATATATGTACCCAACATAAGAGCACCTCAATACAAAAGGAAAATGCTAAATTCCATAAAAGGAGAAATCAACAAAATACAGTAATAATGGGAAACACTAACACCCCCATTTATATCAATGGTCAGATCAGCCAGAAAGAATATCAGCCAGAAAAAAAATCAATAAGGAAACACACCTGACAAGATAAGACTTAATTCATATCTATAGAATGTTCCATCCAAAAGCAGAATATACTTTCTTTTTAAGTGCACATGGAACATTCCCCAGGATAGATCATATCGTGGGCCAAAAATCAATCCTTCTTAAGTTTGAGAGAACTGAAATTACAATAAGCATCTTTTATGACCACAATGTTATGAGACTAGAAATCAACTACAAGGGAAAAAAATCAACAAACACAAACACATGGAAGATAAACAATATGCTACTAAACAACCAATGGATCAGTATAGAAATTAAAGAGGAAATTTAAAAATACCAAGAGATAAATGACAAGGAAAACAAAAGATCCAAAATCTATGGGATGCAGCCAAAGCAACTTTAAGAGGGAAGGTTATAGCAATACAATCTTATCTTAGGAAATGAGAAAAATCTCAGATAAACAGACTAATCTTACACCTCAAGCAACTAGAGAAAAAAAAAAACCTCAAAGTTAGTAGAAGGAAAGAAATCATAAATAGCAGAAATACATGAGGCAGAGATGAAAAAAAATACAAAATATCAATGAAACTAAAAGGTGATTCTTTGAAAAGATAAAATAAACTTTAGGCACTATCATCAACAAAAATAGGGAAGAGGGCTCAAATCAATAAAATTAGAAATGAAAAAGAAGTTACAACTTTCACCAAAGAAATACAAAAGATAGAAAGAGACTACTACAAACAACTATATACCAATAAAATTGACAACTTAGAAAAAATGGATGCATTCTTATGAAGGTACAACCTTCCAAGGCTGAACCAGGAAAAAATAGAAAATATGAATAGGCCAATCACAAGTACTGAAATTAAAACTCTGATTTAGATACTTATACGAAAAGAAATTCCAGGAAGCAATGGCTTCACAGGTGAATTTTATCAAACATTTAACAGCTATTCTTCTGAAACTCTTCCAAAAAATTGCAGAGGAGGTAACACTCCCAAAATCATTCTATGAGGCCATGATAACTCTGATATCAAAACCAGACAAAGATACCACAAAAAAAGAAAAGTACAGACCAGTATCAGTGATGAAATGTACACAAACTCCTCAACACAATATTAGCAAACAAATCCAACAATACATTAAAAGGATCATACATCATGATCAGGTGGGATTTATCCTGGGGATGCAAGGATTCTTCAATATCCACAAATCAGTGTGATACACCACACTGACAAATTGAGGAATAGAAATCATATGATCATCTTAATAGCTTCAGAAAAAACTTTTGAAACAATAAAAGTCCCTTCTGAATGGGGGCATACAGGGAACCTACCCTGACATAATAATGGGCCATATAATGACAAATTCACAGCCAACATCATTATCAATGGTGAAAATCTGAAAGCATTTCAACTAATATTAGGAAAAAGACAATGATGTCTGCTCTCACCACTTTATTTAACATTGTTTTGGAGTTCTATCCACAGCAATTAGAGAAGAAAAGAGATAGAATAATCCTAAATGAAAAGGAAAAAGTAAAAGTATTACTAATTGTAGCTGACCTGTTACTATACATAGACTATACTAAAGATCCTACCAGAAAAATATTAGAGCTCATCAATGAATTTGGTAAAATTGCAGGATTAAAAAATTAACATACAGAAGTCTCTCTAAACACTAACAATGAAACATCAGAAAGAGAAATTTAGAAAATAATTCCATTTACCAACCAATCAAAAACAGTAAAATATCTAGGAACAAATCTACCAAAAGAGGGGAAAAAAAGACCTATATTCTGAAAACTATAAAACACTGATGAAAGAAATTGAAGAGACACAAACAGATGAAAAGATATACCATACTCTTGAATTAGAAGAGTCCTTACTGTCAAAATGATTATATTGCTGAAGGCAAGGTACAGATTCAATGTAATTCCTATCAAATTTCCAATGGCATTCTTCACAGAAATAGAATAAAAAAATTTTAATTTGTATGGAAACACAAAATCCCTGAATATCCAAAGCAATCCTGATGAATCACGCTTTCTGAATTCAGACTTATACCACAAAACTATAGTTGTCAGAATATTATTGTACTGGCAAAAAAACAGATATATAGATCAATGGAAGAGGATATAAAGGTCAGAGATTAACCCAGGCACTTATGGTCAACTAATCTATGACAAAAGAGACAAGAATATACAATCGAGAAAAGACAGTCTCTTCAATAAGTAGCGGTGGGAAACCTGTACAGCTACACATAAAAGAATGAAGTTAGTACACCATACTAAAAATAATCTCAAAATGGATTAAAGACCATAATACATAAAGCTGGATACCATAAAACTCCTGGAGGAAAATATAGGCAGGACGCTCAATGATGTAAATAACAGCAATATCTTTTCATATTCACCTCCTAGAATAAGGAAAATAAATAAATAAATAAATAAAACCTAGTTAAATTTAACAGCTTTTGCATAGCCAAAGAAACCATAAAGAAAACAAAAAGACAACCTACAAGGTGGGAGAAAATATTTACAAATGAAGCCATTGACAAAGGATTAGTCTCAAAAAAATATACAAACATCTCACACAGGTTTATAGGAAAAAACTAAATGACCCAATCAAAAAAATGGTTAGATCTAAAAAAACACTTCTCCAAGGGAGACAAATTGCCAATAATCATATGCATAGATGCTCAACAGCACTAATTACTAGAGAAACGCAAATCAAAACTACAGTCATGTATCACCTCACACGAGGCAGAATGGCCATCATCCAAAAGTCTATAAACAATAAATGCTGAGAGAGAGTGGAGTAAAGGGAACTCTGTTACACTGTTGGTGGGAATGTAAATTGGAACAACCAGTGTGAAGAACAGAATGGAAGTTCCTTAAAAAAACTAAAAATAGAACTACCATATGACCCAGCAATCCCACGCCTCAGCATGTATCCCAAGAAAACCATAATTCAAAAAGATATATACACCCATAAGTTCACTGCACTAGTTACAATAGCCAAGACATGGAAGAAACATAAATGGATAAAGAATTGATAAAGAATATGCGCTACATATATATGATGGAAGAGTACTCAGCTATAAAAAGAATGAAATAATGGTATTTGCAGTAATATGGATGGACCTAGGAATTATCATGCTAAAGTCAAGTAAGTCAGACAGACAAAGACAAATATATCACTTAAATGTGGAATAAAAATAATAAAACAACATATTTATAAAACAAACTCAAATTTTGAAATCAAACTTTTGGCTACCCTGGGGGAAACTGTGGTGGCCAGAGGGATAAATTGGGAGGATATGTATAACATATACACACATATATATAAAATATATAATTAACAAACACCTACTATATAGCATATGGAAAGCTATTTAATTCTGTAATAACCTATATGAGGTAAAATGGATATATGTATATGTATAACTGAATCATTTTGCTTTATACCTGAAACTAATACAACACTGTAAGTCAGCTGTACACCAATAAAATAAAATAAATACATGTACTAGCACAAAGCTTGGCTTTAATGTCACACCACTACAGCTAATATCAAGAAGCCAGGACACTACTCTGTATCCCAGGGTTTAGGAAACAGTTTCTGCCTCTTTTAAGTGTGCTGCCACAGCCATGGTTTTCTTGGAACATAAGATTGGTAATTAAACATTAAAACATGAATTCTAGCTTCTCTTAACATTCATTTCTGTCAGAGCAAACTTATCTGCCAATAATGCTCCACAAGTATAGATTTACCTCACTTCTAACTTATAAATTGATACCTGATTTACACTCAAATCTCTTAACTTTAAGGGTGTCCCAAAAAATGAAATATTTAGCATCCCAATCTTAGAAATACAAGGCAAAAGAAAGGCTGTGAGTGTCAATCAACATATCCATCAAACTCCATCACTCTGGCTACTAAAATTCCATTCATAGCTTTCTATGCATAATAAATGTCCATCAGTACCAGAAGACAAAGACAAAGAGGACAACTAACATACCACCAGTCATGGTACCCATCTCAAAGAGACATTTATTCTCTGCTTATTTAGTCTAGATTCTGCCTTACATTTCTGTACATAGAAAACCAATTTATAAGTCAGTTATCCAAAATGTACTATATATAAAGTATTTAGGGAATAAAAGAGCAAAGCTTATATCCATAATAAAGGAAAGAGAAAACATTCCTAACCACCATATTAGGGGAAAATCACATGGAAATGTAACTACAGGTCCAAATATAGATGTATTTGAAGGGAAGAAGACATACTCAGTTACTAAAGCCTGAATTTCAGTTCACAGGGCTATGGGTTGATATTTGCAATGTTTTTTCTCACCACATATTTCATGTTGCCCTTTCCTTTAGTCAGCACCTCAGCACCTGAAATTTTATTACCCAGTGCTTTCAGCCATTAGTGTTTCTGCTTTTTTCTATTATCACAAGTTATGAAGGAGTTGATCAGTTAAACCTAAGGAGCCCATGCTTTCAAAACGCATTCCTCTCTACCTCCTTTTTCTTAATAATTAGGATTAAACATACTGCAAAGTATGATAAGCATATTCTTTCCTTGTTGATTCAATGGTATTGAGACCCAAAGTGGCACAGGGACTATGTGGAAATAATATTTTGTTTCTGGGTAAATTTTACCTTTAAAGCAGAGGAGTACAAATTCCTGGTGATGGAAAACAAAAATCTGCAGTGGATTGTAAGATAAGACCACTTACAAATCTTCAGTACCAGAACAGTATGTTGTATCCAGGCAGAAATGCAACCACATTTTGTAGGACAATATGCTTACAGCTTGTAGAGATGCCATTACTGAATCTTCAAAAGGTCACTTCAAATTTATATGAAAACAGTTTTAGAGAAAACTATGTTAAGACACACTAACTCCCCAGACCAGAGCCACTCTGTCATACATATTAATTGCATTATTGATGTTACTGTAAAATGGAATGGTTGGTCAAAAAAAAAAGCAATTTATGCATGACCTCATAATAGTGAATCATACACTCAGTAAATCCACAACTGATAATGGGTGTGTCTTCTCTGAGGTCAGAGAAGACATACCCATATCCAGCATAATTTGATTCAAGTGAAAAGAGAGTTTATTTAGCAAAGAAGGGCATTAAATATAAACTTCCACTGGGTGACTGCCCAATCCTCCAGGGAAACAGTGTTATAACAGGTAAAAATAGTGACTTGTGAAAATTTGAGACTACATCCCATCAATGGCAGTGATCCATTTAGACTCAGTGGGGTGAAGGCCAAGCTGTTTGACCCCAGAATGATCTTCAGCCCAGCTGCCTTGTGAACATATTGATCTGATGTTGTGATAATCAGTGAAAGAAGCTGACCAGGATGGGTCAATTTGTCTCTCTGATTACTGAGAATTTCTTCTGCCATACATACTCTTTTGTGAGCATTCACACCAGAAAAAAATATACATTTCATCTCACCTGATCTTGACTCTGAAATTTCTAGGCACATAAAACCTGGATCCTTTTACAAGGATCTCACTAACCATTATTTTAATTGTCCTTACCTTCCTGTCATGTGGTTAGGCATTGCCATCAGTCATCGCATATTTGCACCTCGGGGACTTCTTCAAGATACACTGTACAAAGTTTGTCCACTTGAGGGATTCATCTCCACTAGCCTTCAGGCCCATGCCTGAGTGTGCAGGTAAAATAGAATAGCATTTCTTTTCTAACAGATGACAGTGAGTGAGGCCAGACAAACTCTAAGTCAGAACAGATTTGATTTCCTGAGTCAATTGCTCATTATGATCTTTCTATGGGTCCAGGACACAGAATCCAACACTGTTCATTTGTACGTTTCTACATGTTAAAGGGGTCTTGCTGCACAAGTAGAGGAGTCTAAGAATATTTCTCACAAGAAGAATGGATCTTAGCATAGCTTTGTTCCATAAACTAGAGTTCTGTGATATGCTTCTCTTATTGGAGATTTCTACAGACTCCAATTAGAATCCTGATCCAGCAGAGAAATAGCAGTTGTCCTCTGAATCTGCTGGATCGGCAAAAGCATCTACACAACAGCATGAACAACAGCCAGGGCAGCAGCTAAATTTTCTCTTATCTATATTACTGAGTTCATGAGTTAGGGCCAATTTTCAGCCAAATATTCTTCACGACCTCCAAAATCTAACTAGATCCAGTAAATATCATATCTTATATTAGCTAAGGAAGCCAGGTGTTGCAACAGATAAGCCCAAAATCTCATGAGAAAAAAAGACATAGCATTTGAAAAAAATTAAAACTGTTAATAATCACAGGTTATAGGGCTGCATACATAAAAACACCCAATGCAACTATGTTAATAATAACTAATGAATCATAGAGTTAGCAAGACATTAATAGGATGGCTGGATATATGTTAGTACACTGTGTACATTTTATTTTAAAATCAGTATAATGAATAGTTTTTATTTCCTAATTCTAAAATTTTTATGGAGATTCAATGGCTGAACCACAGTCAAAATGCCACTGAAGAAGAACAGAAAAAGTATGATGTTTCTCAGAATTTCATTAACTGGGCTCTCTGCAGCAAGACCAGTGTCCCCTTCCTCTTCAGCAAAGAGCTGGTAAGAGGAACGCCACCTTCTCCATCACCAGTCGGGTCAGTTGTGTTTCAGATGCAGCTGCTGCTGGAGACAAAATGTAACACAGACCCTGGCTCCCTTTGGAGAATCAGATTCACGTGGGAGCCTAACTTCTGGACTAAGCAGCTGGCTTCCCTTGGCTGTATAACTACAGACGGCAGACAGCTGTCACAGGCAGATTCTCTTGCTTATGGAGGCTTCCAGGGTCCATCATCTTTCTGTCAAAGCCATCAGTCCCCAGTTGCTCTGCAAGAGACTCCCAGCCACCCCTCCTACAAGTTCCAGTCTCCAGCCCTGTGCTCCTCATCGGTCTGCTGCTCTCATTGCCCCCCAGTGTCGCCCTCCCTCAAAGGCCAGGTCCCCCCACCCAGACTGCACCCAGCCCACAGCTTTAGGCCGCCCTCTGAGATGCCCCAGCAGCTGGGGTCCCTGCAGTGCTCCGCCCTGCTGCCCAAAAACAAAGACCTGCCCTGCCACCCGCATTCTCCCAAGCTGCTGCAGCCCTGGCTGGACATGGAGCCCTCCTGCTGAGCCGGAGAGCAGGTCCCAGCGGCTGGGGCAGCCGCCGGCCCTCCAGCCCGTGTGCGTCGTCCCTCCCCAGGATGCTCAGTAGGGCACCCACGCGCACCCTGCCTCACACACACCCTCTGTCCACCTCCAGTTTGGCCACCACCCGGAGCTGAAGCTCAGCCACTTTCAGCAGCAGCCACAGCAGCAGCTACCACCGCCGCCCCTGCCACCACCCCTTCCCCGCAGCAGCCACCCCCTTTCCTGCCTCCATCCCAGCACCTGGCTCCCGGTCAGCAGGAGGGCCCTCCTGGGCCTGCCTGTGCCCAGAATGTGGACATTATGCCGGACAAGTTTGAGCTGGAGGAGATGCAGAAGGACCTGGAGCTCCTCCTTCAGGCTCAGCAGCCCAGCCTGCAGCTGAGTCAGACCAAGCCCCCTCAGCACCTTCAGCAAACCATTGTGGGGCAGATCAACTACATCGAGCGGCAGCCAGCGCCCATCCAGCCCCAGAGCCGGGTGGACCCTGTGCAGGCTGCAGATGAGCCCCCAGCACTTGAAGGCCCAAAGCCAGCCCTTCCTCTTGATAAGAACACCACGGCCAGCCTGCCCCAGGCAGCCGGCGGGGAGACCCCGCACCTTGTCCCTGCCCTGGGCAGCGCCGCCCAGCACTCCTCTCCGAAGGTGGTGAGAAAGGTACTAACAGAGCCAGCTTTCCCTGACCCTGCGGGACCCTGTGCCCATCAAGACCTCAGGGACCCGGCCCAGGATGATTTGACAGGGGGGAGGAGTGTCCCTGTTCCACCCCGGATGCTCCAGAGCCCTGACTCTTGCCGCCTGTCCTAGTGAGTCAGCAAGGCCCTCCGCCACCCCCTCCCAAGTCCAGGAGCATGGGGAGAGGTGGGGCGAGGGGAAAGAAGCCAATTACGGACCGCTGACTCTGTACGGGGACTGTGTGTGCTTCTCAGGCGAGGTCACTTCACCTTCCTGACAGGTCTGGGAGGTGGCATCCTTGTTTTATAGCTAAGGAAACTGAGATCCAGGCTTCTACAGCTAGTAGATGAGAAGGCTAAGGTGTATCTACATCTAGAATCTGAAGCCTAAACTTTTTTCCTCTGCAACCGATGCGAATGGGGAAGAGTCCTCTGTGGCCGCACAGTCCAGTTGGTTGGCTTAGGACTGGAATGATGAGCATGCTGGGGGAGTGGTCTGGAAGGCGTCCTGTGGGGGTGGCTGAGCACTAGGGGCACTGGGGTGTCTCGAAGACAAGCTCTAGGAGCCCTTCCTGTCTGTCCACCTGCCGCTCCCTGGAAGGGTTCATGGCAGTAACCCAGGGTCCCAGGACTCCTCAGCAGCCCTACTCTCAGTTGCCCTTCACGCCTGCTCAGGCCATGCTCCTGAGCACTGGCACCTCAGCACTGTGCACACCTTTCCCTCAGCCCTGTGTGTCCCTTGGCTCCATCCCACTCGTCCTTCTGCCTCTTCAGGCCCAGGACTCCAGTCTCCAGGTGCCTCCCCTCAGCCCTGTTCTCGAAGCCCTGTCCGCTGGTCTATACCCTCCTAGCCCACATCCCCAGCCCTGCGCATCCTCTGGGCTCTTCAGCCCCAGTTCCACTAGTCCTTCTGTGCACCTGCCCCTCCTCATGTCTCTCCCAGCAGCAACACTGCCATCTGTGTCCTAGATCAGTCTAGCTCAGGGCTACGTGAGAGTTTGAAAAAGGAAGAGATGGCACAAGTGAAATGTCAACTTGGCCACTTCCTATGACTCTTGAGGTCTAGGCAGGCCTGTGGTGTGCATGGCTCTCTGTTTCTGCCCTACCTGGCTTATCCTTTTGGAAATGGTTTGGCTTTAAAGGCCATAGAGATTCTGTAAATTGGCCATTTGTGACTCTTAAAAAAAAAATTATGATGTTTCTGCAAGTACTGACAATGTGGCAAACAGAACAGAGGAACAGGCTTGAGAATTAAACTCACACATACATAGAAGCTTGATATGGACACTGTGGCCTAACAGACAGTGGGAAAATCACAGACTTGTAATACTTGGTGCTAGGAAATCTGACTATCCATACAAAGAAAAAGAAATCAAATTGGACCCCTACTTTATATGATTATGAGAGAATCAATGCCAGGTAGATTAAAGTCCTAAATGTGAAAGTCAAATACATAAAATCTTTAAAAAATAATATGAGATTTTCTTCATGACTTTAAGAGACTGATTTCTAAGACAAAACATAATGTCAAAGGCAACACTGACATAGCGTATATATATTAAAATTAGAATCTTTTAAAAGCTATAAAAAATAAGCTGAAGAATGCTGACTATACAGAACATATAAAGAACTTAGTACATAAAATAACAAGGCAAATGAACAAAGTTTGCAAAAGCTGAACTCCAAATGGCCAATAAGTGCATTAAAACATACTCAAGCTCTTTAATAACAAGGCAAAAGCAGATCAAACCCACACTATGACACCACTGTATCATAGAATGATTGGCTAACATGAAAGCCTGCCAATTATCAGTGTTGGTGAGGTTGTGGATCTATGATGACTTTCATACTCTGCTGGATGTCAGACCAATCAGACAAAAATTGTGAAGACCACATTGGCAGTATCTTTAAAGTTCAATATATGCATAGCCTGCAACTTAGCAATTCTACTTCCAGCTGCAAGCCTTAGAAAAAGGAGTGTGCATCTCAGAAAACATACATAGGAATATTCTTAACATCATCATTTACAATGGCCAGAAATTGGACACAACCCAATTGTTCATCAACATTAGAGTAAATGAATAAATTGTGGTATACTCACAACAGAATATAGAAAGCAATAAAAAAACTGATGAACCACAGCTATGGGCCATTGGGAAGAATCACAAACACAGAAAGAAATGGGAAAATGCAAAGCAAACAAGAAACCTATCCAAGGCAGAAAAGAACACTAATAGATATTGACAGATAAACATACATCTTATGAAATTCTAAGACACTCTTTCCATCCTCACTTCTGTCAGAGTATTGAACTTAAGAATGCACAAGGACTGTATTGTTACAATGTGAAGAAGACAGGTTTTAAAGACTTATAATCAAAACTTTTACTAGGGTATTGAATACATTTAGTCTTATTAGAAAATAAAAAAAAAAACTTTGGTCATGGTAGACGAAGATACTTGAGTAAAACTCTCCAACACACCAGCCCTTACCTTCAGCAGTAGATAAGTCCAGAGGAAGTTGAAGCTTCTGATCTTGAAGGTAATTGTAACAAAAAACCCCAACCCAACTTAAGCACTAACAAGGTGAACCCAGTACTCAAACTCAAGAATAGAAGGCACGTGACTATCTCCAGGTGTAACTAATATTTATCTCAGACCTAAGTGTCTTATACAACATTGATCATCAAGAAAATACAAATTAAAACTACCATGCAATTCTAACAAATGACCACTAACACAGAAAATATTAAAAGATTGAGAATAGCAACAACAATAATGTAAAGCAAACTGCTTTGTCAGAAATAACTGGTGGGAGTATAATTGAGATAATCAGTTGGAAAGGTATTTGGAGGAATTTACTCAAGCTGAATCAGGATGTAGCAAAAGATTATCAGGATAATATATGCAAAAGAATTGTGCATGAATTTATATGAAAGTACACATATGAGACTGTTCATAGAAGTATTATTAATGAAAATGCAAATCAGAAACAACAAATACATCTTTCTACAGTATGATAAATGTATTATCATCACATATGCCAATGAAAATTAATGAATTACAACTCTTTGCATCAAAGATGTTTCACAAATATGATATGAGCAAAACCAACACAAAAGTATACATAGTAAGATCCTACCCACGTCAAGATTAATCACAATAAAATGAGTTCATGGTGATCAAGTCCATTCTTTCTGCTGGATGGAGATTATTGGCTGCAATGGGATGTTACACTTCTGGCTTGCTGTTAATAGTCTGTATCTTGTTATGTGTTTTAGATAATAGGTCTATTAAGCTTTTGACAATTCATCCAGCCCTATTATTATGAACATAGGATTTTTAAGTAAACAAGGTACTTAATTCATTAAAAAAAAGAGCCAATCCTTCTCCCTGAAAGAAAACAGAATACAGAAATTTTGAAAATAAGCATGTATAGAAAGTTCAGGCTTCACAGCAGGGGCAATGGGAAACAAGCGCCCTGACAAGCAGATATGCTTAATCACTGACATTGTTTATAATCAACTGCTTATCATGACATTTGACAGAAGACTGAATTTTAACTGGTGTATTAAGTTTTTACAAACAATTCACTCCCCTACTGCCTGCACCCAAGACAGACTATTCTCGGGTCCCACCCCTGAATGTTCACCACTTTGAACAAATAGCAAGTGGGAATTACAATTTCAATACCAGACAAAATATTATTCTAAGCCATGAATTAATAATATATGTTGAGAAGTGACATGTGTTAACTTATCAAAGTATGAAATGATCATGAAACATACATACTGTGAAATGCAGGAATCAAAACATGTAATATGGAACCACATCAATTTAATCAATAGTTACTGAAGGCTTACTTTGCGTCAGGCCCTCTTCCAGGTGCTTTGAAGACATTGGTTAATGAAAGGTAAAATCCTCTGTGCTCACATAGCTTTTATTTCAGTGGAGAGGACCAAAAAACAAACCAATTCAGCAACAATTGCACTTAGAATTTTTCTCACATCATTTTCAAAAGCTAATAGATCAATGAGCCAGATGAAAACAAAAATGCAGAAGACTCAACTTACACAATTAACATCCTTAGACTGTGTGTTAAACTTTTACAATAAAACCAGAAATGGAGTTTTTAATAGTAATTAGTATAGATGAAATGTTTACAACATCATCATCATCACTATTCTATGGAAGCCACAATCATCAACCCACTACCAAAAAGAAGTCATGTTCACACAGACAATATGCTTTTACTTCCCTGCAATAAACTCAATAAGTGTAGAAATCAAGGATGTAACTGTAGGTAAAAAATTGAGTATGTCTGAAAACCAAATAACTTTTAGACTAAAGATGAAAGCTTGGCCTCTCACTCCACTCTTTGGAAGGTAAACTACAGGGGGTGGCTGAGGTACACCCCTTGCAGGTCTTACCTTTCTCACTGGGAGGGGTTGCTCCAGCTTCCCAACTCCTCCCTCTGCCCATTTCCAGACTGCTCTCCTGCAAGCAGGGAAGGTGCAGGAGTTTCCAGGAATGGCTTTCATTGGTTCCCAGCCCTCACCTTCAATTGGCCAGTGCCGATGTCCTGCGATCAGACATCACCTGGGGAAACTCCCTGGTCTTTCCCTGCCTCCACCTCCTTGTGGGCGATGAAGGTCTGTGGGAAATAGGGTGTAATACTGCAGCTGTGGCTTGAATTCTATCCCTGACCCAGGGAACCTCTATATGCTGTGGGTGTGGCCAAGAAAAAAAAAAAAAAAACTGAGAGTATTTTCCCCCTTAAAAGTGGTTAGTTACTTTGGAAGTTTATTTGTATTTCCTTTCCTTAGCTCCCTGATTGATTTGTTTTATCATTTATATATATATATTTTTTTCTACTGTTCAGCATGGTGACTCAGTTACACTTACATGTATACATTCTTTTTTCTCACATTACGTGTTCCATCATAAGTGCCTAGACAGGGTTCCCAGTGCTACACAGCAGTATTTCACTGCTAATTCATCCTGAAGGCAACATTCTGCATCTATTTACCCCAAGCTCCCAGTCCCCCCCATTCCCTCCCCCTCCCTCTTGGCAACCACAAGTCTATTCTCCAAATCCATGATTTTCTTTTCTGTGGAAAGGTTCCTTTGTGCCTTATACTATATTCCAGATATAAGTGATAGCATATGGTATTTGTCTTTCTGACTTACTTCACTCAGGATGAGAGTCTCTAGTTCCATCCATTTTTAATTTTTTTTTAAATACCTTGCAAGGCTCATTTGGCTTTTTCTCATACTTTAAGGAGGAAGTATGGTCTACTGAGACTTTCTAACACCCTGAACACTGACATTCTATTTTGATTTTAATCTAATGACTACAAGCTATATGAATACGCACTAATTTAGAATATTATCTAAATTCTGAAACCAGTCTCTGTCTTTAATTGTTTCAGCTTGGAAGTATTTTCACACCTGAGTTCCACTTAGAGATTGCATCTCATTATTTCCACCATCATCCATTACATTATCCAAGCAGGGATTCCATTAGGTGTCAGTTTTCACATGGGCCTCCAGCCATTACAGCTGTGGTTATACTCCTGACTCAACCAGGCAGCCTCTGTTTTCCCGCTGAGCCTTCCCCAAAATCCTCATCTCTGTTTCATGTAAACTCATTGTCCTTTCCATGTCACTTCATGCTAGAATATTTTCTTCTTGCCTCTTAAATATCCTAGGCAGATCTCTCCACTAAGTAAACCTGCTCTTTGCAGTTTTTTTAAGCTTTCTTATTGTGCTGTTTTCTATGAGAATGTTGCAGATGGTCTTGCCCCACCATTTTTCTCCCTCAAATTACTTCCTTCCCACACATGACATTTCCATTTTTAGAAAAACAGTCCTCTTAGAGCTCATACTTTCCAGGTATGCACCTGTCCACATTCTTCTGGTTCTAGTTCATGTTCTCCACCTTTGTTACAGTTGTGATGTGAGTGACTTCAGTAAATATGATGACTTTTTACAGAAGGATTCACTCACTGGCCCCCTGATTCCTCTAATCCAGTGATATTTTTACGTCCACTCCATTAATCCCATTACAGAACCAGAATCTGCATCTTATAATTTAGAACAGCTCGACCTCTGATTAATTTTGCATTGTAGCTTCTGACAGTAGTCATTTCAGCTCTCATAATCCCCATATTTCCCTACTTCCATGGACCCATTACCTTCCCATCTGTCCCTATTCATTCTCAATTATTTATTTTCTATGTTAGTTCTCCTTCCTTATATCCTAGGGAGGCCATGTAATAAGACTTTAATCTCTTTCTCAAGACCCTTCTTTTTCAAGACTTCTATATTTAAAGTGCCTTAAAGTTCCTCTCATGTAAAACCTTGACTTGAATAAACTTATCTTCATATTTCGATCACCTTCCAGAAACTGATAATGTCACACATAGAAAGTTGTTTTTTATAAATATCTTTTTTTGTTGTTACCAAGTTTTTTCTTGACCCTGGTGTGGTTTGAATTCAATGTATCCATAGTAACTTGATTAACAGTTCAAAATACATTAATTTCAATGATAGATCAGAGTACTCAGTACAGTAACATAAAATGTAAATCTTTAGCTACAAAGTTTTATTTTATCATTTTTTTCTTCTTAATATGTCTACTTACTCTACAGTAATTATTTTGAATATAATGGATATATCAAGAAATATTACATTAAAATATTTTTGGCTTGATATCAGGTGTCATATTTTAAATGAAATGTTTTCCAGCCACTATTTTTATCTTGATCTTTCTTACGTTTTTCACTTTTAGGAGAATGAACAGGTTTATTCTTGAAATAATGAAAAGTAAAATAAACACCCCCAGTTTGTTACATGGATATCAAATAAGAACAGTAAAAGAAAGAAAAATCACTTAATTTTATCTTTTAGACAGTATTTTTATAAACCTAATTTGGAAATAATAGCACTATTGAATACCTACAGTACAAAGGAAGTCAAAAATTGTGAACAGGCTAAATTTGGCACCAGTTAATTAAATAAATTATACTTCTTTTTTTTTTCTTTTTAGGGCCACACTTGTGTCATATGGAAGTTTCTGGGCTAGGGGCCGAATTGGATCTGCGGCTGCAGGCCTACACCACAGTGATGGCAACACCAGATCCAAGCCACATCTGCAACCTACTGACCTACTCCACAGCTTGCAGCAATGCTAGATCCTTAACTCACTGAGTGAAGCCAGGGACGAAACTCTCATCCTCATGAAGACAGTGTCCAGTTCTTAACCCAGTGAGGCACAACAGAACTTCTAAATGATAAATTCTTGATTTTCATATTTGAGTTGTTTACACTTTTATTTCTGAGTTGTAGGTTACATAAAACATGTGAATTAAGAGATGTTTCTGTAATTTGAAATGATAAACCCCAACCATAGCTAGATTAATGGGACTCATGAAGTGCTGCTGTGTTAGAACTTGAGGCTGGGAATAAAATGGTCATGCCTAGTAAATGTATCCTTTAACCAATCATGGAAAAGAAGGTTAAAGATTGATAAGCAGAATCTTTCAGAATCTAAAGGCAGGTAGATATGGTACTAAATGAAAAAGACGATTGTGCTTGTAGGAAATTACTTATCATGATGCCTAATGATTCTAGTCCTCAATGAACTAGGGCCACAGCCCAGGAAGTGTGTTGCACATTAGTGGCATCCAAAATTTCAGGATGCTTGATGATCATTAGAGGTGCCTGTGGACATGTACAAAAATTCTAGATTTTTTTTTCTTTTTAAATAACCTATCAACAGGAATTTGTATTTTATCTTTGGTAGTCACCACCAAATATTTTCATACCACTGTAGTTTCCGACCAAGGACTGCTAAAAGCAAATGAATTAGGGTGAAAGAGATTATACACCTGTTTTTAAAATAAGCTTAAAACTTGTTAGAAGCCAAAGGAACTAAGGGCCAAAGATTAATTAGGGAAAATTTGTAATCTGTGACTTTACCAAGGTACCACTCCACTTTGAATTGGGGGTTATGTTATCTGTAAAATTTCCCTTAACTTTTGAAATAATTTTACTGGATTTTCTGGAAATGGTAATAATGGCATTGCAGTACATTTAAAAACATGTTCTTTTTTATGTCTGCTGGAATAAGCAAGCACGTCCATTACTATTTAGTGTAGATGATGGTGATGATTTATTATATACATGTGTATGATGATACTCTCCATGTCTACCATTGCATAGGTATCTATGGAAGTGTGAAATTATCCTAAAATATAGGAATAAAAATTTATTATCTTACAATTTTTGCAGGTCAAGATCCAAAGGCAGCTTGCTTGGGACTTCCGGCTAAGGGTGTTGACAAGGTTGCAATTACGGTATTGCCCGGGACTGGAGTCATGTTAAGGCTCAATTAGGGTTGAATTTGCTTCCAAACTTACTCATGAAGTGGTTGACAGGATTCAGCTCCTCTGATTTATTAGACTGAGGTTCCTTGCTGGCTATGGGGTAATGGCTGGACTCTGTTCTCTGCCAGGTAGACTTCATGAGAGACAGGATAAGCACATTGTCTGGGAAGAAGGGATCGCAAGGGGTCCTCTCTAAAACACCTGCTGCAATCACCTCATTCTGATCTACCGCATGACTGAGTGAAGAAAGCAAAAAGCATCAACTTGTTATAATTGCTCATGGAATAAAAGGCCAACATTTATCCAGGCAAAAATAAAAATATCGGTAAATGGCAAACATGTAAAAGAGATAAAAATTATAATATAAACTTGTTTTCTCCAATGATGCTCCGAGAATCTCACTAAAACATTCACTATAAACACAGCCTGTGATCCTACTGCCTTGAGTTGTCCAAATGAGATTTTTAAATGTGGTTGATTATGGCAACAACATATCCAAGAAACCTGTGTCATTATTTGAAAAGCACCCATTGACTATCTTTAATCCAAGAGTGCATTATCTACTCCTTGCATTCCTACTGTACCTTATATTTTATAAATGTTCAATAAACATTCATTGTAAAAAAGACAACCAAGCATTTACTTGTACTTCAGGCATTCAAAGTGGTGGAATATGTGGCTACCAGTTTGAGAATTCATAGCATATTTGAAGAGACAAGAAATATATGATTTAAAAAAATGCATGGAGGGACTTGGGGTTTGGGATTGGCATATGCACACTGAGGTATATGGAATAACTGGTCAAATGGGACCTGCTGCATAGCATGCAGAACTCCACCCAATATTCTGTGATAATCTATATGGGAAAAGAATGTGAAAAAGAGTAGATGTGTGTATATGTACAACTAAATCACTTTGTCGTACAGTAGAAATTATCACAACATTGTAAATCAACCATACCTCAGTACAAATTTAAAAAAATTAAAAAAATAAGATGCAAATATCAAAACAACATAAAAGTAGGCATCAATATATAATAAATTAAATATCTTTAATAATGTGAGATAGGACTTAGTCATGAGTAGATGAAGATTCAAGAAAAGTTATAGGGTAAGGTGAGCAGCTGATATAACTCATTTAATTATTTTTAATTTTTTTAAAATTGAAGCATAGTTAATTTACAATCTTGTGTTAGTTTCAGGTGTACATCAAAGTGATTCAGTTTATATATATATATATATATATATATATATATATATATATATATATATTTATTTATACTTTCTATCCTTTTTCAGATTCTTTTCCAGTACAGGTTAAAATAAGATATTGAATATAGTTCCCCCTGCTGTACAGTAGGTCCTCAGTGTTTATCTATTTTATGCATAATTATGTATCTATGATAATGCCAACCTCCTAATTTATTGCCCCCACCCTACTAATTATTTACTTTTATCAAGTAAATGAAGATAACTGTGTGAAAGGGTTTACATCAACATTCAACTAAAATAATGAAACATTGTTTTGAATACTTAGAGCCAAAGATATTCAAGAAGAAATGACAAACATACAAACACATACATACGGGCTTTTAAACCCTGATACATATATGGACACATGCATAAATGAATGGATGAATGAGTGATTAGTGAAATTAGAGAATTATTGAAAACTTGAAATATTCTCTCAAACTTCATCCATTTGATAAGCAAAATTTTAATAAAAATCCCCCCCTAAAAAAACTTTATGGATTTTGGCAACTTTAAAAATAACCTATGTTGTGAGCCACATGGGAATCTAATAAACTGTACAAATGAACCTTTCCACAGAAAAGAAAATCATGGACTTGGAGAATAGACTTGTGGTTGCCAAGGGGGAGGGGGAAGGAATGGAGTGGTTGGGGTGCTTGGTTTAATAGATGCAAACTATTGCTTTTGGAATGGATTAGCAATGAGATCCTGCTGTGTAGTGCTGCGAACTATGTCTAGTCACTTACGATGGAGCATGATAATGTGAGAAAATAGAATGTGAACATGTATGTGTAACTGGGTCACCATGCTGTACAATAGAAAAAAAATTGTATTGGGGAAAAAACAATTTAAAAAACCTAAATAAATAAAAATAAAAAAATTAAAAAACTTAAGGACAAATACTATTTTTTTCTTTAGTCATTTCTGTTTTTCCTAATTTTTGTGGTGCATATGCCTCCCTTTTATTTAGATAAGTCATTTTTTTAAATGCAACAAAAGTAATTGATAAACAAGATAAGTAAAAGAAGATGACAATACCTCTTTTCATGAACTGCTTGAGAGTTTATCAGGCAACACATTGCTTTCATGCTGTAGATTGAGAAATGCCTTGTATAATGTATTTTGTTACTTAGGATTTTTCTTTCACATGCATGTGTCTTTTACATATAGTCTTATGCTTGGTTGCATTGCACTTGTACATTTAATTTAGCTTAATTTTACACCATCTTCACTTCTATACATGAAGATATATGGTGAAGGCAAGTTCTTATCCTAGATAACTCTGATCTCATGGAAGAGGTAAAGATATTCCATATAATATCTTATTTCTTCTTATATTGCAGACTGTTAGCTAGTCAAAATGACTCAAGAGGCAAACTTTAGCTATGATGTAGTATCTTCCAATTTCTGACAGGCTTCGTTTATGCACAAAAGGATTGCCTTTTGCTTATTCCATGCACACACTCAGTCTTACTTTGTCTTCAGAAATGCTAACCTCACCAAGGAGGGATTGATGTTTTTATCTCTATCAGAATAAAATTTCTCATTGTTCCCTTGGGTTCTGCATTTGCCCTTGTTTTTGAAAATGTCTGAATTTTGTTTTTTCCTACAGAACATTTATATACTACAATATTATATTAGTGCTTAAGTCCAGTATTGAACAGATATAAAGCAAAAAATAGACTGTATTTCAGAATTGCTCTCCCTGCATCCTGACCCTATCATTCGTTAGTGAAATAACTTTAGATAAGTGTTTGAAAACTCTTTAAATGGCAGTCAACTTAAAATGGTTTAAGAACTTGATCTTATTGAAGAACTGAGGCCAAAAAATTCTGATCAGAATGTCAAAATCATTTGCAATTTTTCACAACCAAATAAACAGCCAGTATAATCAAT
The DNA here is from genome assembly GCF_054392235.1 of Sus scrofa. Lineage (NCBI taxonomy): Eukaryota > Metazoa > Chordata > Mammalia > Artiodactyla > Suidae > Sus > Sus scrofa. The sequence continues at coordinate 22,242,011 of NC_139385.1, forward strand.
CACTAAGAGCTACCCTATAAATGTGTTAAATATTAATGCTTAAGAGGAACAAAGCAAAACCCCGACCAACTTCATGCAATAATGATACTGCATTCATACAAATTGCTATTCACTCCAATTATGGTAATTCAATATACTTGCCATGGCCATACACATTAGAAGTTATGTGCCTTTAAAAATAATTCTTTTGGGAGTTCCTGTTGTGGTGAGTGGTTAACAAATCTGACTAGGAACCACAAGGTTGCGGGTTCGATCCCTGGCCTCACTCAGTGGGTTAAGGATCCAGCATTGCTGTGAGCTGTGGTGTAGGTTGCAGACACGGCTCAGATCCCATGTTGCTGTGGCTGTGGCATAGGATGGTGGCTACAGCTCTGATTAGACCCCTAGCCTGGGAACCTCCATATGCCATGGGAGCGGCCCTAGAAAAGGCAAAAAGACAAAGAAATTAATAAAATAAAAAATTTAAAAAATTCCTTTGTTTATGAACCACTTTTTTAGAGTACTAAATCAGAACATCCAGCTATTAGTTAATATCAATGCATGCCAACTAACATTAGTAACTCTAATAATCAACAAGCCTTTGCTTTTATATATAAATTAAAATCTGTGAGGTTTGCATGATTTCCACATGAAAAACAAACAAAAAGAGGCCTTGCATTTTTTAATTAGTTTTTAACTAAGTACAGAGTTTCCATTAGTCTGCTTATGTGCTATACAGCATATGTTGGTAAATGTAGCTTTAAAAAGTTATTAAATTTATTTTTACAAGCTAGACCTCTTTATATGCAGTAAACACATCATGCATGAGATTCAAGTTAGTTTCCTTACTAGTGTTTGTGTAATAAATCATTTTGTAAATCCTCTAACATATTCTCTAAAAGCACATTCCATGAAACATCAGTTTTTCCCCCCTGAATCTAGACAGGAAGGAAAAAAATGATTATTTTATCTATTTAATCTGGGAAATACTGGGTTTAAAATTATTACAACATATTTAAAAATATGCCTCCCAACTCTCCAATAGGATCATGAAATGCACAGCATTTTCCAAATATAGTTGACCCTATGACCCTATTTCCAAAGAGACTATTGTGAATCTAGATGGCATCATCCAACAGACATTTCTGCAGTGATTGAAATGTTTCATATCAGTGCTATCCAAAACCTAAGAGCAGCTACTCATCACTAATGGCTTTTGAATACTTAAAATGTAACTAGTGTGACTGTGGAAGTCAATTTTAATATTATTTAATCAAATTTTTTTAATTTTTAATTTTTTACATTTTATTGAAGTATTTACAAAGTTGTAATAAATTCTGCTGTACAACAAAGTGATTCGGTTAAACATACACTCACATCCATTCTTTTTAAGATTCTTTTCCCATATAGATTATCACAGAATATTGGGTAGAGTGTTCTATACAGGAAGTCCCCATTCACCAGTCATTCCATATACTTCAGTGTGCATATACCAATCCCAAATGCCCAATCCATCGTTCCCCTCACCACCTGTCCCCTTTGATAACCATAAGTTTTTTTAAAGTCTCTGAGTCTCTTCTGCAAATAGGTTCATTTGCATAAACTTACTTTTTTTTTTCCTGTTCCCACAGTATATGAAACTTCCTCAGCCAGGGAGTGAGGTCAGTCCATAGCAGTGACCCAAGCCACTGCAGTGACAACAATGGATCCTTAACCTGCTGTGCTATAAGGAAACTCCAGCTTGAACAAAATTTTAAATAGTCACTTGTGGCTAATGGCTACTTTATTGGACAACTCAGATCTAGATTCTCAAAACACATTCAAGTTCTGCTGTTCTCTTACTATATTGAGGGGTAATTTGGTTGGTTGCCAAGTACCTCTAGAGCACATCAACCAGGAATGTGATGGGTGCAAATATTCCTGTGGAACATGACTGGAGAACAGCGCTCATGAGTCTACTAACAGTGAAGCCAGGAGGAATGCTGGAGAGTAGAAATTATCCAAGGAGTCTGCAAAGGAAGTTGAGTGAGGCCAAAGGCAACTACAAATTCTGAATTGCATTATTTATTTCAGCTCTCTCCCAAGCACCTCTCCTTTACTCATCCTCCCTAGTGTTACAGGAAAGGGATGAAAGCAACAAATACGCTAAAATGACTTGTTATGGTCACGTGGCAGAGCTGCTTCTCAGAGACAAGCCTAGAAATGTGCAGTAACAGACAAAATGAAAATGTATTTCCTTCCAAAGATACTAAGTGACCACTTTATTTGTGATATACACAAACTTGCATATGATTATGAGGACTGGTTCACCTTGCAATTATATCATCCCACTGTTCCATATTTGAGCATAAGTGACAATATAAACGTTTCACCAATGCAAATATTAGCACTTCTCAACCAGCATCAAAGCATTACTCAGCCATAAGAAAAGAATAAAGTAAGGCCATGGCATCAACATGGCTGGACCTAGAGATTATCATACCAAGTGAAGTAAATCAGGAAGAGAAAGACAACTATCATATGATATCACTTGCACATGTGATATAACAAAATGATACAAATAAACTTATTTACAAAGCAGAAACAGGCTCACAGACATAGGAAACAAATTTATGGTTACCAAAACAGAAAGGGGAGGAGGGATAAAGTAGGAATTTGGGATTAACAGATACACACTACTGTATATAAAATAGGTAAACAACAGAGACCTACTGTATAGCACAGGGAACTATAGTCAAGGTCTTATAATAATCTATAATGAAAAGGAATCAGAAAAAGAATATATATATATATATATATATGTGTGTGTGTGTGTGTGTGTGTGTGTGTGTGTGTATGCACATATATTAAATCATTTCTCTGTACACCTGAAACACAACATTGTAAATCAACCGTACGTAAATTTCTTAAAAAGTCAAAGTACTACTAATAACAGTGCCAGACAATACTGTTGGACAGGACACAAGTGGGCTTACATTCATCTACTCTGGAAACCGTTCTAAACTGAGTGAGCAACAGGATAATGAGTAAAATTAGTGAAAGAAAGCCTGAGAAAAAGGGGACTTCAAGATATATGAATACAATATGTAACACATTTAAAACATTTTCAATTTTAAACATTTTGTATTTTAGGAATTATCTCCTTTGATCTGGAAAAAAAAAACTCGCATTATGCATGGAATTGCAGTCCTGGTGATGGTGATGATGACACTGAGGATTATGATAATGACAATGACAGTATGGTGATCTCAAGTGAAAAAAATATTATCTGAGTTCCTCTCTATCCATAATTATTTTCCTGGAACTTCAAACTTAGAGTTAATATAGTGGGATGAAATTTGGCTCCCATTTTCTTTCCTAGTTATCTCAAAATACTGAGTATGGTATAAAAATTGCTATTGAGAAGACTCATGGCATTCTGATATTTTTTTCTTATAGGTGACTTGGAATTTTTGGCTGACGCATAAGGTGTTTTTTTTTTTCTTATCTTTATAGACAATATAAGTTAATTAGTTGACATAAGTCCCAGGCACACAATCTTTCAATTTTTTTTTCAAATGTAATTTTTTTGGGGGGAATGGCAGAGGTAGCACTGGATGGATGGTATTATAGTTTTCAGTAAAGTCTCTGTTTCTTTGCTCTTTTATTGTTGTTAAGGAACCCAAATATATGTATATCATATCTTCGAGGTCTTATTTGCTTGTCTAATACAGGGGTCAGCAAACTGTTGCCTGAGGACCAAATTCAGACCTGAGTCTGGATGGAGAGTTGAGAATATTTCATATTTTACACTTTTTAAAGTTTGTGAACTCAAAGAAGAATGTGTAACAGAGACCTCTCTGACCTATGAAATCTAACGTATTAGCTTAAAAACTTTATAAAACTGTTATTAAAAAGTATACAATTTTTTTCAGTCTATAATCTAGTGCATTCAATATTTTTAACATACCATTTCCCTTTTCTGTTTTCTCTTTTTTTCCTTACTAGTGTAAATTCATTCCTGTTATTTCTGTGAAGATGAGATGCCACTCTACTTTTTTTTAAAACTTTCTAAATTTTGTTAGATCTTGTTTCATATCCTACTTATTTCTAGTCACATTATTGAACTTTTTTTGTCCACACTGTTCTTTTAATTTATTTATGTTTTATATTGAAGTAGATTTACAATGATTCAGGTGCACAGCTAAGTGACTCAATTATATATATATATATATATATATATAACTGAATATATATATATACACATATATAATCTTTTTCAGAATCTTTTCCCTTATAGGTATTATAAGATATTGAGTAGAGTTTCCTGTGCTATACAGTAGGCTCTAAATGTTTATCCATTTTATATATAGTGTGTATCTCTTAATCCTAAACTCTTAATTTATCCTCTTCTCTCCCACTGTTTTTTATGTTAAATAAGTTGTCTCTTTTAAGCCTTCCACTAAAGTATCAGGTAAAAAATTTTGGTAATTTTTTTGTCCTTTAGAACTTATTTTCATCTTTTTATTTCTTATAACTGCATTTATGATTTTACTGAATCCTCACTTATATCCATTCTTAAAAAGATGGGTTTTTCTGGATAAGAGGAGTAAGTTTATTTTGGTCCCAGTGGAAAGGACTGTGGTTGCTTTTCTCTGAACCATTGCTGTGTCTCTCCATTCTAGAGAGATGTCTTATTTTGTTCTCAAGTCTTTTCTGGTTCAGTTTTCTCCACCCATCTTTCCCATCAGATCCTTTCCTTTGTCTTAACCCAGTGTTACTGACTGCTCAAGTAGATTTACATCCATTAGCTTTTCTTCAGAGTAAGTCTGCCTTTAGGAGAGCATGTATTTGCTAAATTTCTTTTTCTTCCTCAAAGACTTGAACCTTCACAGTACTCTTTAGTCCTGTTGAGTTTCTACTAAATTGCTGTAGTTATAACCAAATTAGAACCTCAGTGAATTTCTGCACATTTCCCTGATCCTGTTCAGAGATTTCACTCACGTTTTCACTAAGGATGGGATCTATCCTTTTTGAGGTGTTTAAAAAATTGCTGACAACTTTTTGTCTCTACCTTTAGTATCAGATGTTGTGTTTTTGCCCCACCAGTCCACTGAGGGTGATTCTGTCCTTTCTTTGATGAGCTGGATGCCTGGCTTTATTAGCTTACCTTGTAGTGATGAATTAAAGATAGCAGTTTTATGTTTGTTCTCTGTGGGAAGCAGAATGATGATGACTACTCCCCAGCCATCCCCACCCAAGAGATCTTCACATACAAATCCTGAAACCAGCGAATGTGTTACCTTCAAAGGAAAAAAATACTTTACACTTGAGATTATATTAAGGAAATTTTGATGTGGTGGTTGCCGTGGATTATCTGGGTGAGCCAATGTAATCCCGAGGATCCTACACGGAGAGGGCGGCATGCTCATGGAAGCAGTGATTGGAGTGATGCAGCCAAAGGAACGAAGCCTCCAGAAACTGGGAGGGGCCAAGAATGGATTCTTGCCACCAGCCTCCAGAAAGAAACACTTTTGCTTACACTTGACTTTAGCCCTGTGAAACTTATAGTGGACCTCTGTTTTCCCAAACTGTAAGAGAACATATCTGCACCACATAAGCCACCAAATCTGGGGCAAGTTGTTACAGCAATAGCAGAAAATTAACATCTTATCCTTGTTGGTCTATATGATTTGATGGCAAGAGTGTCCTGGTAGGTTCATTAATTAGAAATCATTAAGAAAGAGGAGTTCCCGTCGTGGCGCAGTGGTTAACGAATCCGACTAGGAACCATGAGGTTTCAGGTTCGGTCCCTGCCCTTGCTCAGTGGGTTAACGATCCGGCGTTGCCATGAGCTGTGGTGTAGGTTGCAGACGCGGCTCGGATCCCGCGTTGCTGTGGCTCTGGCGTAGGCCGGTGGCTACAGCTCCGATTCAACCCTTGGCCTGGGAACCTCCATATGCCGCGGGAGCGGCCCAAGAAATAACAACAACAACAACAAAAGACAAAAAAAAAAAAAAAAAAAAGAAATCAATAAGAAAGAAATGGCCAGGAAATCTCCATCAATTTTAAAATTAAAAAAAAATCCCATATTTTGATGATTTCTTCAATTACTTTCTTCTTTGGGTTGTTTTTTCCTCTTCTAGGACTTATCTCTATTTTGACACTTCTATGGATTTATTCTTGATTTTTTAAATTGTATATCCTATGTCTTAATATTTTCTTGCAGGATTCTGCTTCTAGTATGGTAGAATATCTCTATCCATGGTAACATTCCTGCCAAGAATAACTGGGAAAAAAAACATATGTGTTATGAACAAATCCATTATAATACATAAAAACTGTGAGTGCAAACAGTACTAGAGGAAAAAAATGCAAGAGGGACTTCTTTGGACAGAGTTCCACCTTAATATCTTAGGGACAGGAAGAACTTGGAAGAGACAGTCTTTCTAAGCCATGATGCTGACTTGACATTTGGGGGAATTCTGCATGGAAGAGTCAACTCATGGGAGCTCCTGTCTATCTGGACAGATTTTCACAGAAACTCCACCGAGTAGTCTGGGATGTTATTACTGCCTTTTCTTATAGGGAAGGACAACAAAAGTGAGATGGAAATAAAAAGCTTAAACAAATTTCCTCCAACTGATCTTCTACACCACAGCACCCAGCCGCAGGCACTCACCTGCTACAGATATTAAGTTTCAAGGCAGCCTTCACCCTACAGAGAAGAATTTTTTTTTAGCTTATAATTGTCATTAATTCTAAAATTCCTTTTCATATGAATATAGATAATGTATTTTCATTTCATAGATTTTAAAAGGGCACATTTCAGAAATTAAAATATTACAAGTAGGTTGGCACACATTTTGGAAAATGCAGGTGAGAAATCCCTTTAATATTTGAGCTTGTTCAGTAAAAGAAAAAACTGCTATGTTGTCTAATTTCCTAATGTGCTCATGTTGAAAGGCAAAATTATTCCTTATTTTTTATCTTGGTAGGAGAATGCTACTATAAAGATAAATAAAAGTGATAAACAGAACAGTTTAAAGTTAAAAATAATTGTTTAACCCCTTTCATAAAGAAAAAATAAAAAGATAAATTATCTACTTTCTTTAAGCATACATTTATTTTACTCAAATGTAGCTTATGGTGTGTTAAAATATTAGATTTTATTTTAGCAGCACAGTCTCAGCAACATTCCTAACATGTGCTGATGCATTTTAATTTACAACTAAGCATCTGCTGTGTGTAAACAGCATGATCAATGTCAGGTAAGTGTATAGCTGTTTATCATTCTCTGGGGAAACTGAGGCTGGTAAGCAGTTGTGTAAAAATGAGTGTATGACTCTTTTAATTTTGAAAAAATATTATTAGCAATTTCACCCTATAGAATGTGACTCTAAAACATGCATGATTGCAATTTTTTTTAAAAATGCCAAAAGAAAATTAGATCAGCTTAGCTAATAATACAGCAGTTCCTCATGAAAAAATGTATATAGAAAATATATATTTACAATGCTATTTTTATTTTTGGTATAGAATTGGCTGCTTGCGATGTATTTGATTTCCTAGGACAATAAGACCTGAAGGAATTTCCTGAGGTCATCACATCCATTTTTCTGACTTAAGGTGTGCAACTACCTAAACATAACAATTAATCACCTAGCTTGATTCTGTTATCACCAAGAGGGAAGATCAGCTTTGGGAATAAATGTTATGAAGCCTGAAAAGAACAGCTCCATACCATCGACCTTTGATATTCACAGGGCATTGGTTCCAGGTCACCATGTGGATACCAAAGTCTGTAGATGCTCAAGTCCTTTACATAAATGGTGTAATATTTGCATATAACCTAGCCATACCCCATACATTTTAAATCAACTCTAGATAGATTCCTTATAATATCCAATACAATGTAAATGCTGTATCAATACTTGTAAATACAATGTAAAGGCCAGATATACAATATCCAGTACACAGCAAATTTAAGGTTTGCTTTTTGAAATCTTACTCAGTTGGTTGAATCTGTACCAAATATTTTGAATCTGTGGTTGGTTGAATCTGTAGATTATAGAACCTGCAGATCTGGAGTGCAGACTTGATATGAGAGAATATCAAAAAGCCAAAAGTATACATTTGCAGGTCCTCAGGTGCTGAGCTTGTTCTAACATTATAGTATTCTAGATTTGTTTGTGAATATTTCATTTAGAAAATGTCCTTCTAAAGCTATAGATGATTTTAACAGCATCATTAGCTCTTGAAATAATAATGACCATGGGAAAATTATTAAGTACAGAAGAAATTTTAAGGACTAGTGTTGTAAATTAATGGGTTTGTAGATACTCCTATAACCTCTGGTCACTGAACAGAGAGGTGAAATGGGGAGGGTGCAGGTATTACAGCAGGTACAGAACTCTGAATTTGGTACACATATCCCTTCTGCCTCAACCCCACACCTGTCTTCTTTCCTCAGCTTCTCTCCCATCTCCCCCAAACATGGAAATTTTTTTAATTATAAAGGAATGCAAAAATTCCAGTTTTACACTCTGTTGCAACTGAATCAAATTACATATGGTTTCACATCAAAAGTTAAAGGTTAATGAGTGATAGATTTTTAATAGCATGAAATACTTGGATTTCTTTTCTTTGAAAATTTGCAGCATGAATTTGCTGAACCTGCATTTATCCCTTGGTAAGAAGAGACTTCAAAGGCATTTCTGGTTTCTGAAAATAAGTCACTCTAGGATTCAGATATCACCATGGTTTAATATCTAAGAAATATGAAGTAGAAAGAGAAAAGAGAATTGGGGACTTTCTCTTGCTGATTGCCATAACTTTTTCCCTACCATGGCAGATAGTGCCTGGGGCAGGCCTGGAGATAAAATTGCCCATATTTTATCTTCATCCTACAGATACAGTCTCCATGTCTTTTTCTGCTAACAGCTGTCTTTTTCCTGGCTTTCATTAATTCTCTTACATTAATTATTTTTTCTAGCTTTAGTTTAAAGGTATTTAATAGTGATTTCTAAAACAATTTTATAAGTGTTTTGACAAAACTGAGTTTGGGAAGTTAAGACCATTTGAAACTTTTATTAGGTAATGTTTTTGCTGATAACATAATTTGGAAGCATATAATTTGACCTTTACAAAATACAATGTAAGCAAAAGTCAATTCCTGGAATTGGTGAAATAACATTCAAAGAAAGAGAGTAGGAGACAGTTTTGCACAGGGATCTGTGACTAAAAGAAACAGTCATGGAGATAGGTGACTAACACTGACCCCTATCTTGAACAAAATTATTCTCATTTCTGCTATCTGTGATAATGATTTCCCTTATGATTTCTTTCAGAACTTTAAGCAGAGAGTAGATTTTCTAAGTGGAGGAAATCAATGTATAAATAGATGACAGTTAAAAGGAAATAATTTTTGTTTTCTTCTTGGAATAGTGGAAGACAATTATTTTCACTGTAGAAAAGTCTGTTTTATGCAGAGCATCTGCACTACTGGGAGAGAAAGTGACCTCAAAGAGCATGCCAGTACTGGGAAAACAATACTTAGCATTGTTTCATGAAATATGAGTATTTTTCTTTAGCTCCTCCACTGTCTATTACAGTTTACGAGTGTCTATACACATATGTATACATACATACACATATGTATCCACATACACAATCCAAAAGGCAATTATTATGGACTAAAAGACATGGATTACACAAAACCATGATAAAGATGTTTTACATTCCTGTTAGGATATTTCCAACTCCTGTTAATAGCTCAGATTTTTATGGGCAGGGAAAGAATTGCACACACAAATATCTGTACAATAATTTAAAAATGAATATTGAAGATATTGAAATTGATAGTCATGTAATTTGAAACCATTTTCTAGCTAGATAAATCTAAATTTGGAGATAAAAATATATCACAGGAAAAACACTATTATGTTATGGGCTAAATTGTGTACTCTCCTCCCCAAGTTTACACGTTGAGATCCTAAGCCCTAGTAACTTAGGATGTGATTGTACTGGAGTTTGGTCTTTAAAAAGGTGATTAAATTTAAAAAGAGTCATTGGGCTGGGTCCTAATCCAATGTGACCAAAGTCCACATATGAGATTATTACACAGATATTCACAGAGGAAAGATCATGTGAGATGTTGGAAAAACATGACCATCTACAACCTAAAGAGAGAGGAAGTCTTCAGAGGAGGCTAACTTGGGGAATAGCTTGATCTGAACTTCTAGCTTCCAGAACAGTGACAAAATAGACTTCTAGCTTCCAGAACTCTGACAAAATAGATTTCTATGATTTAAGGCCCTCAGTCTGTATTACTCTGTTGCGGTTACTCAGGTACATGAATACACATGGAATGTCAGATCAAATGAGAGAAAAGACTGACATGTACTCCATAAATGAAGTGCATTTTCCTTGTGTATATTCAAAGACAAATGATATATTTAAAAAATTATCCCAATAAAAATTTCTTTAAAATACAAACATTACTACACTTCAGTTTCCCTTTTTGACTTTTATTAAACTATCCAGAAAATGATAATAAATTTGTTTTTCCAGTTTCAAAGGAAAATAAATCCTTCTTATGCCATTTATTCTGCCACTAGAGCTCTGATGATAGACTAAATGTGGTCCTTTCTAGAGCTGTCAAATTAGTATTTCTTAAACCTTCGGGGGAAATGATTTGTATAAACATTTTTTACTGATTCCCCCTTTAACTGTTCTTCTAGATCACTCTTTGCATGTGGGCTTAACTCACTCCTTCAATCCTTCTCATTACTTCTCATATCATTTCTGATCAGTGCTTTCATAGCAAAGGCATCTAAAAAGATCTGCTGTATAACACAAGGAAGTCTACTCAGTATTCTGTAATAACCTACATGGTAAAAAGAAATGGATACAAATATATATATATATATATATACATACATACATATATATATATAACCAATTAACTTTACACCTCAAACTAATACTTTATAGGTCAACCAGATGCCAATCAACTTGTAAAAAATTTTTGAAAATAAATCACCTCTGTCAAAATCTTTCCTTCTACCTGCCATTTTTCTCTATAAAAAGAATTTCTATAAAGGAAAATGTATGAATTACCTCCTCACATATCTATATGTGTTTCCTGTGTTTTTTTACTGCCACATATACACCTCTCAGGAGAGAGGACCTTGTTTTATTCTTACCATGTATACATAATAGAGATTTACTGAATGCTATTCTTTGATATTATTAGATTGAAAGGGAAAAGCCCTGTTACTTGCAACACTGATCCATTTCTCCTTGGACATTGAAAACTCAGCACCTTGGTGAAATAAACATATGTATATTTTCCTGTATGTGTATTTTTTGGACAGACCTGTCCAAAAAAAGTTGGCAAGGTTAAAAATCTCTCCATATGATTTTGACTTTCTCCAGATCCTTAAGGACTCCAGAATCTGGGAATGTGGTGATCTGAATTTGAATGGGATCCTCTCAAACACCATGCCCACCTCTACTTTCAGGTCCTGTCTGGGAAAGGCTATAGCTGTTGGTGTGTCTTTTGTTCTAACAAATGGAAATATTCCTTTGAAATAATTGGAAGAAAGAAAAACCAAAAGCATGGAAAACATGGACTCAGAAATCAACCTAAAGAGGAGATTTTTTGTGTGTGTGTCTTTTTGTCGTTGTTGCTATTTCTTGGGCCGCTCCCGCGGCATATGGAGGTTCCCAGGCTAGGGGTCAAATCGGAGCTGTAGCCACCGGCCTACGCCAGAGCCACAGCAACTCGGGATCCGAGCCGCGTCTGCAACCTACACCACAGCTCACGGCAACGCCGGATCGTTAACCCACTGAGCAAGGGCAGGGGCCGAACCCGCAACCTCATGGCTCCTAGTCGAATTCGTTAACCACTGCGCCACGAAGGGAACTCCAGGATATTTTTATTTAAATTGCAAAGTTAAGCATAATTGAAAGTAAAATTTGTCTGAATTAGTACTACAATGTTAATATAACCTGATTTATACAATATTTACTATAATCAAATGTTAACCTAAAATTTTGATATCTAGTGTCCAGACCACACAGAGAAATTTTCCTAAAAATGCATGTGTGTGCCTATACCTTCCTACTTAAGACTCCTCTGTGATGCCCATGGGTCTTTTTAAAGACCGCATTTGTAACATTCTCTTCAGGGACCAATCTAGCCACTGCTTACTTAAAATACCATATTCTTTCCTAACTAAAAGACCTAGCTTGGGTCTGTGAATTTGCTTTTCCCCCTGCATGAAAGTTCTAAACAGCTTAGCATAGTAATGTACAATGGCACCCTTCAATTGATGAAATCTCACACTAAAGCAGGGGCTGTGAGAGTCTAAAGAAGGGAACAAATCTGAGTTTCTCTGAGCTGGGTGCTGTTTCTCAGTATGATTCAGCATAGTAATTCTGTATCAGCACATCACTGCCCTGGGCCATAACTTGCATGGCATTTTTCAGTGGGAGGGTTCAAATGTTTCCAAGACACCTAATACTTTTAAAACAGAGATGAAAAATGCATGCCATTGTTTTCCAGACACATGTGCACAGCAGTGTAAAATTCAGAGTATCAAATCAGGAAACATAGCCATAAAGCAATTTCTTCAGACTTATGGTCATGATGGAAACAATATATTCCTGAATTCAACAATGTGCTCATGCATGATCTTAGTATAGTTAGCTGAATTTTGAGTATCAGAGTCATGACCTGCTGGTGTCTTGGACCAAAAATGTGGGTGACACTCCCTGAAGGGATGCCCTCCCTGAAGGAACACCTAAAAGGATGAAGACTACAAATAAAATAGAATATATTTTGCTTAAATCAAGTAGGAGTTCATATTTTATATAAAGCCACTGTTTTACCTTCCCACAGTATTAAGTATTTAAAGTGCTTATGAGTCTAAATAGAACTTAACGATGTACATTATAAAATTTTATTTCTGTCTTCAGACTTAAGTAGCAGGAACTGGAGAAGGGGGCACAAATACCCAATGTTGCAGGAATTTAGGTTGTTTACTGAGAACAGGTGAAGAATTAGGACAAGGCTAGTGTTTATGACATTTTATTCACAGATATCAGTATCTTTGACACTAGATGCAGCACATTCCAAGAGTAAGTTCCTCCAGGGAGACTTTACCTTGTTTTCTTGCCAAAGTAAAGGTGGCTATGCGCTAAATAATTCCAACTGTGCTGTGATTTTAAAAGTGCATGGTTTTCAGCCCTGCACTGAAAGAGCTTGATGCAGCAGAATTTAGTACAGCTCCATTTCTACAGTATTCAGACCTTACCTCAAATTAAACAATTTAACAACACAATTTAATGGAAAAGGTAAAAAAAAGTACAACGGGAACAGTCCCATTGTACTTTTTTTTACCTTTTTTATTACTCAAAAGAATTTATCACATCTGTAGTTGTATAATGATCATAACAATCCAATTTCACAGGATTTCCATCCCACAACCCAAGCACATCCCCCCACCCCCCCAAACCATCTCCTCCGAGACCATAAGTATTTCAATGTCTCAGCATCTATTCTGCAAAAAATTCATTCTGTCTTTTCTTCAGATTCCACATGTCAGTGAAAGCATTTGATGTTGGTGTCTCACTGTATGGCTGACTTCACTTAGCATGATAATTTCTAGGTCCATCCATGCTGCTAAAAATGCTGATATTTCATTCCTTTAAATGGCTGAGTAATATTCCATTGTGTATATGTACCACATCTTTTTGATCCACTCCTCTGTCCATGGGCATTTAGGTTGTTTCAATGTCTTGGCTATTGAAATTAGTGCAGCAATGAATATCAGAGTACAAGTGTCTTTGCAAGTCATGGTTTTCTCTAGATAGATGCCCAGGAGTGGGATTGCTGGATCAAATGGTAGTACTATGTTTAGTTTTCTGAGGAATTTCCATGCTGTTTTCCACAGTGGTTGCACCAATTTACATTCCCACCAACAGTGTCATAGGGTTCCTTTTTCTCCACACCCTCTCCAGCACTTACTGTTTGTAGACTTTTGGATGATGGCCATTCTGGCTGGTGTAAGGTGGTACCTCATTGTGGTTTTGGTTTGCATTTCTCTAATAATGAGTGATGTTGAACATCTTTTCATGTGTTGTACAAAAAGTGTATATTTCTAATGTGGCTTGTTTTGTTTAGAAGAAAAAAATGCATTAACACTAAAAAGAGGAGATAACCCTAAAAATATGTGCAAATCTCTCAAAATTTTAGAGTGAAAGAGCAGAAGGGCCTCTTGGGAAAAATCCTTATGTCTGTCTCTGCTCTGCAGGGGGCCACATAGGCTGATGCTCTGTTTCTCTGCACTGTTTCACTTCTTTATCTCTGAAGCCTGCACCCACCCCCACTCCCTCCTCAGCTTTCAGAGCACTATCCATGCTCCTCTCCCTAGATGGCAGCCTTAGCTCCTTGGTCTCACATTTTAATAACATAGAGGCTATATTCCATTTCCCAAACCTCATTCCAGGGGCTCCAATTGGCCTTCCTTTTCAATATCTAGTCAGTTCTGGAAAGAATCCAGGGTCACCTGCTCTAAGGCAAAGGCCAAGCATGAAGGATGTATAGAAAGTACATGCCCAGGATCTCAAATCTCTTTCACTAAAATTCTCAGTGCTGTTTACTGAATATAAGCAAATTATGTGAATACTTGTGAGTAAAGCTTTTCTCGAGGGTTTGATGATGTTAGATGATAACTATTTTGGGTTTTTTGTTTGTTTGTTTGGAGTTCTGTTATTTTATTTTTTACATTTTTAAGTTTCATTGAACTATAGTCAATTTACAACACTGATAATTTCTGCTGTAAACAAAGTGATTCAGTTATACATACACACACATCCTTTCCCCTTTCAGATTCTTTTCCCATATAGATGATCAAAGAATATTGGGTAGAGTTCCTTGTGCTAGACAGCAGGTCCCTGCTGGCCCAAACATTCCATATACCCCAGTGTACATATGCAATAACTATTTGCTACTTATTATTAGTTGCAGTATGTGTGAGAAACTTGGTGAGAGTTCTACTGCCTGCAAAAGGACATGAGTGTAATTTATTAATTCAATCAGCAAACATTTATTGACCATTTACTATTTACCACACAGTGACTGAGATGGTAAGAATAAACCATGAAGAGACAAATGACTGATGTTCAGCAGAGGTAGCAACCAGAGATTTTGCTAAAAGTTAATAAAGGTGATGCCAGAATATCAGCTGGGGGTGATAGTCTTCCCACTAGCCAGCTTGTATCTAGAGACAATATTCATTTAAAAACTGTCCCTATAACATATGCAATGCTACATAAATGTTTACATCTATTACACATTCTTTTTTTTTGTTGTTGTTAAAACTCATGGACTTTCAAAGAAAGATGCAAATATATATATCATTCAGTGATGTTTTATCTTGGTATCAAAAAATTTTTAAATAAAATTTTTATTTAAGGAGTTCCTGTCATAGCTCATGTTTAGCGAATCCAACTAGGAACCATGAGGTTGTGGGTTTGATCCCTGGCCTTGCACAGTGGGTTAAGGATCTGGTGTTGCTGTGAGCTGTGGTGTAGGTCACAGATGTGGCTCAGAGCTCATGTTGCTATGGCTGTGGCTGTGGTGGGCATCTGCAGCTCCAATTGGATCCTGAGCCTGGGAACCTCCATATGTCATGGGTGCAGCCCTAAAAAGCAAAACAATAAAAAAATAAAATGAAAGTACCACCAAAAAAGCCACCACTTACTAGTTATAAAATATTAGATAAAGCACTCTTTTGAATACTGTTTCAAATTTTATTCTGAGTTTATACTTAGCACCTATTTTGATAAACACAGTAATTCATGTCTTTATTCTAACATAGAATTCTATTTAAGAAATGATATGTTGAAAAATTCACAACTTTCCAAATTCGGTGTCCTTCCTCTAAAAGAAAATTTTAAAGGTCATGAAAGCAATGGCAGTCTGTTTAAGAGAGATTATCTGATGTAGTACGTGGCCTCCTTTTAACAAGAATTATCTATGCAGGCTAAGGTAGTGAAGATTTTAGTACAGTTGGAATACCAATATAGTTATGAGAGCTAACTGAAAATTAAGTCAGTATTCCCCCAATTATTATGCTATCTTGAAATATCAAATATTAAATTTGATATTTATTTGTATATATTTCTGAAAATAGAGACATCAGGATTTACTAGCAATGAACATGTCAGCTGACTGATACATCTACCTTCTATTCAAACTTTAACTGACTATTGAAAATAACCATAGGTGAAAAAAGACAGTTATTTTAATTGACTGGAGCAAACAAGGTCTGTTTAAATATGATAATGATTGACCATGATTGAAAGCATTGCTTTTAAAATCTATCAGGTATGAATTTTTCTGCATATATCATGGCTCATAAAGACATTTAACACAACACAGGTTACTGACATTACATTGCTAATTTAACTATTAAAGTTTGAAAAGTGAACATTATGCAATCTTAAAATAGTAACATGTTAGAGTTTAAGATGATATAATATCAACCATAAACTTATTAACCTACAGAAATATTTCATTTCTGTGAAAAATGCAATTTATTTATTTAGCTTTTTAGGACCACACCAGTGGTATATGAAAATTCCCAGGCTAGGGGTTGAATCAGAGCTGCAGCTGCCAGCCTACAACACAGCAACACAGCCACAACAATGCTGGATCTGAGCTGTGCCTGCATCCTACTTTTCTTTTCTTTTTTCTTTTTTTTTTTTAGAGAATAAAATACATACATTTACACACATTATTATAACATGGATCTTAAGAAACAGATTAAGTGACTCCCACTGGAGAAGTGGAATGGAAAATATGCTGAGACAAATAGAAAATTTATTCTATACTTTATCCCAATTTTATGGCTTTCATCTTTACTACTTAGTTTTATCTATTACATTTCAATTTTTCTTTAAAAATTAGCATTATATTAAGTTGTTATATTATGCAACTAAAATTTATAAAGAAGAAAGCCTTATATACCATTAAATATTTTATATAGCATAGTAAAAAGAATAACTTAACTGGTAAGCATAACAAAAATAATACACCCTCTGAAAATAAGTAAAATATAAAATGCATAAGTTGGTTAAAAAAAAGTGTAACTATATAAATATGTCCTCACAATTTGTTCCATCTCATTGATTCTTCAATAAACGCATTACACCATTCTAGGTGATGTGATAAACAAGACATTATAGACTTTACATTGTACCATGGAGAGAAATGGTTATTAATAATACAATTGTAGAACTGTATTATTTAATTGTACAGTGGCATTATTTAATTATAATTATCATAAGTTCTTTGATGGAGAGGAAATCAGGATCAGATCTAAGAAGACTTCAGCATTCCAAGAATGATGTCAAATGACCCCCTTCATGGTGGATTATGCACTTATTTACTATGAGATATATTTCTTCTCCAGAGATTCCTTGTTTGTGCATCAATTGTAGATTTTTGGTTTGCAGTTATTCTGAAGTTTTGATGTAAGAGTCTATATGTATATGAGATTGTTTTAAGTTGTTGGTCTCTTAATTGCAAGTACATCTCCAGTGTCCTGCATTTGTACCCACCTCTTCTCATGATTTCTGATTTTGATGGTATAATTGTGCATGGATGATTTCGTATCTTTACTGTATATATACCTTTACTGGTGAGCCTTGTCATTTGTGGAATTTTTGTTTCCTGTTGCTGATCTTTTCTTTTCTGCCTAAAGCAGTTCCCTTAGTATTTGTCGTAAGGCTGATTTAGTGTTGCTGAATTCTCTCAGCTTTTGCTTATCTGAGAAGGTTTTTATTTCTCCTTCAAATCTGAATGAGAGCCTTGCTGGGTATAGTATTCTTGGCTGGAGGTTTTTTCCTTTCATCACGTTAAGTATATCATGCCACTCCCTTCTGGACTGCAGAGTTTCTGCTGAAAAATCTGCCAATAACTTTATTGGGGTTCCCTTGTATGTTACTTGTTTCTTTTCCCTAGCTGCTTTCAAGATTTTCTCTTTGTCTTTAATTTTGGTCAGTTTGATTATTATGTGTCTCGGTGTGTTCCTCCTTGGGTTTATTTTATATGGTACCCGTTGTGCCTCCTGGATTTGAGTGAGTGGTTCCTTTCCCATGTGAGGGAAATTTTCGGCTATTATCTCTTGGAATATTTTTTCTGTCTTCTTTTCTCTCTCTTCTCCTTCTGGCACCCCTATAATACAGATGTTGGTGTGTTTAACATTGTCCCAGAGTTCTCTGAGACTCTCTTCATTTTTTTTCAATCTTTTTTCTCTTTTCTGTTCTGCATCCGTAATTTCTTCTAATCTGTCCTCCACCTCGCTTATTCATTCTTCTGCCTCCTGTATTCCCCTGTTAGCTGCTTCTAGTGAGTTTTTTATTTCAGTTATTGTATTGTGCATCTCTTGTTGTTTAAGTTTTATATCTTGTATCCCTTTCCTCAGTGTTTCCTGTAGGTTATCCATTTTTGCCTCCAGTTTATTTCCAATGTCTTGCATCATCTTCAGCATCAACAGTCTAAGGTCTTTTTCCTGGAGGCTGAGAATCTCCTCATTGCTTAGCTGATTTTCTGGGGTTTTTCCTTTCTCCCCCATCTGAGTTATAGTTCTCCGTCTTTTCATTTTTATAGGTTTTTGGTGTGGTGACCTTTTTATAGATAATAGAGCTGTAGCCTCTCTTACTTCTGGTGTCTGTCCCCCTTGTGGCTGAAGTCGGTATGGGGGGCTTGCTGTAGGCTTCCTGATGGGAGGGGCTTATGCCTGCCCACTGGTAGGTGGAGCTGATTCTAATCCCTCTGGTGGGTGGGACTTAGTCTCTGGATGGGATTAGGGGCTGCTGTGTGCCTGAGGCTCTTTAGGTAGCCTGTTTACTGAGGGGTGGGGTTGTGATCCCACCTGAATTGTTGTTTGCCCTGGGGCTTCTCAGCACTGACTGAAGGGTGGGGCCAGATGTTCCCAAAATGGCCACCTCCAGAGAAAGGCAACTGCTGAATATTCCTGAGAGCTTTGCCTTCAATGTCCTTCCCTCACAACAAGCCACATTCACCCCTGTTTTCCCATGATGTCCTTCAAGAACTGCAGTCAGGTTTGACCTAGGCTCCTGTGGAGACCTCACTCTGCCCTGGGACCTAGTGCACGTGAAAATCTGTGTGCACCTTTTAAGAATGGGGTCTCCGTTTCCCCCAGTCCTGTGGAGCTCCTGCACACAAGCCCTGCTGGCCTTCAATGCCAGATGCTCCAGGGGCTCTTTCTCCCAGTGACAGATCCCAGCGTGTGAGGGTTTGATGTGGGGCTCAGAACTCTCACTCCTGTAGGTGAGTCTCTGTGAGTCAGTTAGTTTTCAGTCTGTGGAGCTTCCCACCTGGGAGGTATGGAGTTGTTTATATCACGAAATCACCCCTCCTACCTGTGGATGTGGCCTCCTCTTTTTCTTCTGGAGTAGGGTATGGGTTTCCAGTCCATTTGGGTGGAGATTGCTCAGTCTTTAGTTGTGAATTTTGTTGTTTTTAGGAGAGAAGTTGAGCTCCAGTCCTTCTACTCCGCCATCTTAATCCCGTCCTGTGCCTGCAACCTACACCACAGCTCACAGCGATGCCAGATCCCTAAACCACTAACTGAGGCCAGGGATTGAACCCACATCTTCCTGGATACTAGTCAGGTTCGTTACTGCTGAGCCATGATGGGAACTCCTGAAAAATACCATTTAAAACGCACACACACACAAACACACACACAGTGGGACAAAGCTCAAAATGTGAAAAAGAACAATAATAGCTTTAAAACCAACTGACACTCTAAGAAATATTATATTATACCTGCAATTTAGAATATAAAACATGCATAGAATACAAATATTACATTTGCATTCATCTGAGTTTCAACTTAAAGAAGAGGTTCGGGCAATCATCCTCTACTTAAACCGCATTCACATAGTTTGTTAATTTTTTAAAATTGCTCGTATCTATATTGTTGCTATTGAATGATCCTCCATGACAAAGTCATAGCCCGGGTCCATTGTTTATTAGTGGGTTTATGCTGCCTTGTTCTGTGCTTTCCTTTTCTCTCAACCATTGCGCTTTTGTGATGTTTTGGCCAAGGAAAATCCGCATTGGCTGTTCCAAGAAAGGACAGTATTTCAAAGAAAAATAACCCATAACACTAAAATTCAAAGTGGAAAGAATATTGGCCAGAATTTAGTCAGTCATCAAGTTCAAAGGCTTTTTCTTTTTCTAAAATCCAACTTACTTTATTTCCTTTAATAGATTTATACAGATATGTGAGTACTTCCCGATAATGCTGTATTAAATAATTTGCAAGAAGAAAAAAGCTCTACACACAAAATAAAAGTTATAATAGAAGATCATGGAGTTTATAATCTATTGTGGAAGTTTCCATAGCAATTTCACAGAGCAAAATACTGTGTGCTATCCAGTATAACTTCTATCACATTTGGAGAGATGCACCTTTAATAAAACTAGATTATTTTAATGGATCTCAGGCTGACCTACTTTTGTATTTTTCAGGCTTCCTGTCCTTGTATAGTACACCTACAACCAGAATTTTATTGGATGAAGCAAAAATATTGTTCTTTAATTCTGTTTCACTTTATAAATACCTCCAGAGATTTAAATATATAACATTTGAACTTATTAATTTCAGTAGTCATGCTACTTACAATGTATCTGTCATTTCTTTTACTTAAAATAGTGCCTGGATCATAAAAGGATTACACATAAAGGATTACAAATGTACCCATTTATCTAATTAAGAATATATGCATATTATGCTTTCTTCACCTTTAGTTAAGGATTAGCATAGATCAAGTGGGTTGTTTGATAACCATCATAGTTCTGAATATTTAGTCACCTTTATCATGGCCACATTTCAAACTTTATATATGAAAGTGAAGACACTGCTCTGAATTCTAACTACTGCAGCAATATTTGCTCTTCTGTAGAGCAGCTGAGAAATGGTTTAATGAGAAAGATACCATTATTGTTGTTTATTATCATAATATCATGTCATATTATCACATCATATTTTATATGTTTTCTCATTTAAATTTCACATCTCTGAAAGGTAACTACAATCATTGGTACAAAGACTCCCATTCTGTATTGTAATAATCTCTCCAGTTCTGTCAGAAGAGTGGAGAAATTAAGAATACTAAAATGTATATGAAGCAATTGTTATTCATAAATTGAATATGTACAGCCAATGAGATCATTTATAGATCAAACATTTATTAAAAACACTGGGCTTAGATATGAATGATAAGGTGGTTATCTCTTAAATATTTTGTGGAAGACACCATTTCATTCAGAGGCAACAGGCTTAATGAAAAAAAAAGCCTGAGTATCTTTAAAGGGCAGAGAACAGTAATACTGGATGAAAAGGGGAGAGGATGAAAAGTAATATGAATGTAGGCAGTGATCACATCATGAATGGTCTTTTAGGCAATTAGAAAGGATTATTATTTTGTTATATTTATGGTGGACTGCCACTGGGCAGTTGTAATTGTGTTTTAGAATTGGAGGATGTAGTGGTGATGGTAAAAGAGAAACAAAGGAAAAAAAAACCTCTAGAAATAATCCAGAATAAAAGAAGTTAATGTCTGAGAAAATAATGGACATATTAAAAAGTGGTGAGGTTTGGAGGTGCTTTGGATTTTGAAAAAAGACCTCCTGATTGGGTTGCACAAGAAAGAAAAGAATTAGTGATGACTTCTTGGATTTGAGCCTGATTAACTCAAAACTCTTCAAGGTTAAACTAGGACTCATTCTAGCCCCCATGAGCTAACTGGCTTAAGAATTCTATAAAGGCATCTTTATAACAACATCTTTTATCTACAATGCATATTTTAAGTCATAGACTAGTTTGCAGATTTCATTGGTTTCTCTTTTTCTTTTTGGTTTTCCAACTTAATAGAACTTGTAACTTAATAGAACAGTAAGTTGTGATGTAAGATTGTTTGGAATAACATAATCTGGTTTTTGTTTGGTGTATATATCATATAATTCTGAATATCTGTATCAATCCTGGGCCATAACTTAAGAACTGATTTCCAACTGAAGACTACATTTATTTAAAAACATATAAATATACACAGTATAAATGGAATACATAGTTCATTAAAGTTTTTAATTTTTAGCAGTGATGCTCAATGCATTATGTTGTAATTTTTGAAACTATCCATTTAACATTTAACAAAAAAAGATTCCCTTTAATAATCCTCATGATTTTTTTATATGTTCTCCTTTTATTTTCCATCATGTTCTATCACAAGAGATTGGATATAGTTCCATGTGCTATATAATAGAACCTCATTTATT
Organism: Sus scrofa; assembly: GCF_054392235.1. Taxonomy (NCBI): domain Eukaryota; kingdom Metazoa; phylum Chordata; class Mammalia; order Artiodactyla; family Suidae; genus Sus; species Sus scrofa. The sequence continues at coordinate 22,264,356 of NC_139385.1, forward strand.
ATCCAGTCTAAATGCAACAGTTTGCATTTACTAACCTCAAACTTCCAGTTCATCCCACTCTCTCTCCCTCTTCCTCCCCTTACCCCTCCCCCTTGGCAACCACAAAGTCTGTTTTCCCATGTCTCTGGAGTCTGTTTCTGTTCTGTAGATAGGTCCTAATCTGTTTTTTTTTTATTTATATATTCTCCTCTCTTCTTCTAAATTTTCTTCCTTGATCAATCATGTAAGTTCACTGAAATAAAAGCTATTGCAAATGATACTGAAGTAAACTGAAAAGGATACATGGAAGGTGAAGACAGTTAATGTAGACAAGTATCTTGTGAATAGCAACTACAAAATGAATGTGAAAAACCTAGTAATGGTGAAAGAATGAAATGAGACAGGTCATTTGTTCCTTTTTTGATTTCTTGGGTTGTGTTTTAGCTGTGATTAGGTTGGTGATTTTAAAGCACATTTGAATGTGCAAGTGCATATTGCTCTAGAATATCCAGAAAGGAGTGATAATAAATGAAAATGATGAGTGAAAATAAAATGAGAATAAATATGAATGGAGTAGAATTTGAAAAGACAGGAAAACATCTTGCTTTATAAAGGTGAAAAAAGTAATTTAAGTACATGTAAAATTTATAGATTTGGTAACAAATGGGTTTAACTGAAATTTAAGGAAAGGGCAGTTGAGAAAAAGGACTGGTGATGGGTAGCAGTTTAGAGAGAGAAAACAGAAATGTTAGACTTGTGGGAGCAGTCAGAGTAACTTTGTTGCACTGATGAGCCAAAAAAAAAAAAAAAAAAAAAAAAAAAGAAAAGAAAAGAAAAAAAACCTGCTCATTTGAATGATTATGAGCATTATTGACAGTTTTATTTATTTATTTATTTATTTATTTTATTTTTCAACTTTAAAATCCAAGGAAGTTTTTGGTCCTTTACTGACTGGGCTTTTCTAATGCAGTTAGCATTTAGGGTGATTGCTTTGGGCTTGCCGTCTTTTTATTTTATTTTATTTTATTTTCCCACTGTACAGCAAGGGGATCAAGTTATCCTTACATGTATACATTACAATTACATTTTTCCCCCCAGCCTTTGTTCTGTTGCAACATGAGTATCTACACATAGATCTCAATGCTACTCAGCAGGATCTCCTTGTAAAACATTCTAAATTGTGTCTGATAAACCCAAGCTCCCGATCCCTCCCACTCCCTCCCTCTCCCAGCAGGCAGCCACAAATCTCTTCTCCAAGTCCATGATTTTCTTTTCTGTGGAGATGTTCATTTGTGTTGGATATTAGATTCCAGTTATAAGTGACATCATATGGTATTTGTCTTTGTCTTTCTGGCTCATTTCACTCAGTATGAGATTCTCTACTTCCATCCATGTTGCTGCAAATGGCATTATGTCATTCTTTTTTTATGGCTGAGTAGTATTCCATTGTGTATATATACCACCTCTTCCGAATCCAATCATCTGTCGATGGACATTTGGGTTGTTTCCATGTCTTGGCTATTGTGAGTAGTGCTGCAATGAACATGCGGGTGCACGTGTCTCTTTTAAGTAGAGATTTGTCCGGATAGATGCCCAAGAGTGGGATTGTGGGGTCATATGGAAGATCTATGTATAGATTTCTAAGGTATCTCCAAACTGTTCTCCATAGTGGCTGTACCAGTTTACATTCCCACCAGCAGTGCAGGAGGGTTCCCTTTTCTCCACAGCCCCTCCAGCACTTGTTATTTGTGGATTTATTAATGATGGCCATTCTGACTGGTGTGAGGTGGTATCTCATGGTAGTTTTGATTTGCATTTCTCTTATAATCAGTGATGTTGAGCATTTTTTCATGTGTTTGCTGCCCATCTGTATATCTTCCTTGGAGAAATGTCTATTCAGGTCTTTTGCTCATTTTTCCATTGATTGATCGACTTTTTTGCTGTTGGGTTGTATAAGTTGCTTATATATTCTAGAGATTAAGCCCTTGTCGGTTGCATCATTTGAAACTATTTTCTCCCATTCTGAAAGTTGTCTTTTTGTTTTCTTTTTGGTTTCCTTTACTGTGCAAAAAAAAGCTTTTCAGTTTGAGTAGGTCCCATGGGTTTATTTTTGCTCTAATTTGTATTGCTTTGGGAGACTGACCTGAGAAAATATTCATGATGTTGATGTCAGAGAGTGTTTTGCCTATGTTTTCTTCTAGGAGTTTGATGGTGTCCTGTCATATACTTAAGTCTTTCAGCCATTTGGAGTTTATTTTTGTGCATGGTGTGAGGGTGTGTTCTAGTTTCATTGCTTTGCATGCAGCTGTCCAGGTTTCCCAGCAATGCTTGCTGAATAGACTTTCTTTTTCCCATTTTATGTTCTTGCCTCCCTTGTCAAAGATTCATTGACCATAGGTGTCAGGGTTTATTCCCGGGTTCTCTCTTCTGTTCCATTGGTCGGTCTGTCTGTTTTGATACCAGTACCACACTGTTTGGATGACTGTGGCTTTGTAGTATTTCTTGAAGTCTGGGAGAGTTATGCCTCCTGCTTGGTTTTTGTTTCTCAGGATTGCTTTGGCAATTCTGGGTCTTTTGTGGTTCCATATACATTTTGGGATTGTTTGTTCTAGTTCTGTGAAAGATGTCATGGGTCATTTGATAGGGATTGCATTGAATCTGTAGATTGCTTTGGGTAGTATGGCCATTTTTACAATATTGATTTTTCCAATCCAGGAACATGGAATATCTTTCCATTTCTTGACATCTTCTTTGATTTATTTGATTAAAGGTTTATAGTTCTCAGCATATAGGTCCTTTACCTCCTTGGTCAGGTGTATTCCGAGGTATTTGATTTTGTGAGGTGCAATTTTAAAAGGTATCATATTTTTGTATTCCTTTTCTAATATTTTTCATTGCTGGTATACAGAAATGCAACTGACTTCTGAATGTTAATCTTATATCCTGCTACTTTGCTGAATTTATTAATCAGTTCAAGTAGTTTTGGGGTTGAGTCCTTAGGGTTTTCTATGTATAGTATCATGTCATCTGCATACAGTGAGAGTTTCATCTCTTCCCTTCCTATATGGATGCCTTTTATTTCTTTTGTTTGTCTAATCACTGTGGCTAGGACTTCCAAAACTATGTTGAAGAGCAGTGGTGAGAGTGGGCATCCCTGCCTTGTTGCAGATTTGAGTGAGAAGACTTTCAGTTTTTCCCCACTGAGTATTATATTTGCTGTGGGTTTATCATAAATGGCTTTGATTATGTTCAGGAATGTTCCCTCTATACCCACTTTGGTGAGGGTCTTGATCATGAATGGATGTTGGACTTTGTCAAATGCTTTTTCTTATGATTTTTGACTTTTTATTTTTTTTGTTAATGTGGTTCATGATGTTGATTGATTCGCGTATGTTGAACCATCCTTGTGAACCTGGGATGAACCCTACCTGGTCATGGTGTATAATTTTTTTGATATGTTGTTGGATTTGGTTGGCTAAGATTTTGTTGAGAATTTTTGCATCTATATTCATCAATGATATTGGGCGATAGTTTTCTTTTTTGGTGGTATCTCTGTCTGGTTTTGGAATGAGGGTGATGGTGGCATCATAGAATGTATTGACAGTTTTAGTATAGGAAAACGTCTGAAGAAGAATAAGCCTTTTTCCCAGTATAATTTCTCCTGTCAATTTCATTCTTCCTTTCTTTTCTTTTTTCTTTTTCTTTTTTCTTTTCTTCCTGCATTCATGGCATATGGAAGTTCCTGGGGCCAGGACTGAATCTGAGCCAGAGCAGCAGAAATGCTGGATCCTTTACCCACTGCACCATAGCAAGAACTCCAGTTTCTTTTTTTGTCCAATCAAGGTATAGCTGATTTAGAAAGCTTACACTTTTGGTGCTAATAAAGTAAGCATTATTGGACTTGCCTTCCATCTAGTGCACACTTAATTGGAGTTCCAAATACGAGAAGGGAGAAACATTAGAGCTGAAAAAACTCTTTAGAAATGATACAAAATTACTACAAATGTGGTTAAACTGTAAATATATATGTATAAGAAATGCAACAAATCCTAAGCATCATACAGAAAAGAAAAATGAAATACAGGTTCATCATTGCAAAATACTAAAAATGAGTGATAAAAAGGAAGTATTAAAGGAAACTTTAATTTTAGTTTTAAAGTATTAAAGAAAAAGCGTTATGTACAAGACATACAAACATTATGTACAACTACACAAATGACATTTGATGACTCATCAGAAACAGCAGATTCTGGAAAACACTGAAGTGACATTCTTAAATTGCTAAAATGAAAAACTGGCTGTCAGCACAATTTGTATGTTTAATACAAATATTCATCAAAAAGACAAGACAAAGAAGCTTCCTAATTAAGAAAAACTGAGATACTTTACCAGTAGACCTGGTCTAAAAAATGTGAATAGAGTTTCAGGTTGAGGAAATTACACATGACCTACACTAAGAATGAAGAGTGACACCTACAGAAAATATGTGACAAAATATGTTGTGTTTGTTCTTGGGTTAACTTCTTTAAAAGTAAAAATAAAGGTGGGTTAAAAATGCCTACAAAGTACAAATTTTATGATGAAGGCTAAATTCTAAACAATCTGCAGGCCTATATACAATAAATGATATTTTAAATTGGTCCAAAGTCATGAAAAAGTTTGACAAACATAATGAGTTGCTCAAGGAACTAGACTGTAAAAATGAAGTAGACTACAGATATCTACAATTTTGGAGATTTGAAATTTTTTATGGTTACTAATTCCTACTTTATAACCATTTGTGTCAATAGTTGACTTGTTAGAAAAATAATTGTTGTTTGCCTGAGTCATCCCTGTGGATATAGAAGTTTCAGATAATAAAGTTGGAGCTAGAGTAAGCTATGAGATCAAGATCCTACTAAAATAAGTGTTCTAATGAAAAAGGAGAGGGAGGATATCTTAGCCAAGAAATCCCTTATTGATTGCCCATAAAATGAGAAAGAGTTCATATATTCAAATATTTTTACTCTTAAAGAAGCAGAGAATATTGCAAGCAGAAGCTGAGATGCTAAGTAAGATGGATATCTTCCAATCCCAATGTACCTGTGGTGTGAGATTCAGTTAAGTGAATTGTAGAGCCTTCACACACACATACACACACACACACACACACACACACAATCACAGATATAAACATATATGTATATTTGACTCAGTGAATATTTATTTTTATTTATTTATATTTTAAGGTCTGCACCTGTGGCATATGGAATTTCGCAGGCTAGGGATTCAAACCGGAGCTACAGCTGCCTGGCTGTGCCACAGCCACAGCAACGTCAAGTCCACTGAGTGAGGCCAGGGACTGAACCACAACCTCATGGATACTAGTAGGGTTTGTTACCACTGAGTCACAATAGGAACTCCCTCTAAGATGAGTGAAGAGTTTAGAATCCAGGAATCTCTTGATTTCTTATAGCTGGATATTATATTTAATCTTTCATCTGAAATATCAACATATGTAATAGATTTAAAATGCTTAAGGGCCATGCCAGAACACAATAAGAATTTTAAAGATGACTGAGAATGATTTAGACAACTGTTACACTTAACAATTGTTAAGAAGGTTGATCATGCAAAAAAAAATACCTATGGAGAGATATTTTTGCATACAGTTGTTCTCCTTCCATATAAATCCTGCCCTCCCAAGGAATAATAGTGGAAAATGAACTGCTCAGAGTACTTTATGTGTCCCTGAAGTTTGTGGCACATTTAAGAGGCCATGAGACATGCCTGAAAGGTCTAAAAGCTAGAAGGTGGCAATGGGCTTAATGGGACATAATAGAACACATTTACTGATGCATAGACAAGTAATTCCAGCCCCTTCTGATCAAAGTGTGGGCATCCTGGGAGTAACCCATGTTCAACACAAGGTAAGAATATTTCTCTATGGATACATTCTATCTTTTTTTAGGGCCACACCCACAGCATATGGAAGTTCCCAGGCTAGGGGTGGAATTGGAACTATAGCTGCTAGCCTACGCCACAGCCACAGCAATGCCAGCTCCAAGCCGTGTCTGAAACCTACACCACAGCTCATGGCAATGCCAGATCCTTAACCCCCTAAGCGAGGCTAGGGATTGAACCTGCATCCTCATGGATATGAGTTGAGTTCATTACTGCTGAACTACAATGGGAACGTCTCTATGGGTACATTCTGAACAGGAGAATTTTATCAAAAGATGACAGGCCACCAATAGGAACTGTTGTAATGTATACTGAAACTAATGAAACAAACCAACAAATAGTCTGAATGGAGAGTGAATAAAGCTGCTGGAGAGGAAATGCATGCACAACTCATATAATGAATCTTGTCAAAGGATTTCTAGAGGGGCCATGTGACGAACCAATGAGAGAGTCAACTGGAAATATCTGATGTTTCTAGAAGAAATGCATTTTAAGACTGTCCCATTCAAGTAGGATATTCAGCCCCAAATCCAGTGGTGCCAGTAACCAGTTAGCTGGAGGGGGCAGGAGGAGAAGTGAGCTGGGAAAAGAGAAGAAGACAACAACCCGGTCCCCCCATGAGGGCAACAATCCCACTGATTATAGATTCTAGCTGAAAGAAAAGGAGAAAGTGACCCTTTCTGAATGAAGGGTAGAGTTTTAATTAATTTATTGAAGTGTCATTTAAGTTGCTGAAATGAAGCTGGCCTTAATGACTGAAATTTTCATAGGGCTATCTATTACATACAAGCTGAGAAAAAAGCCTTGGGCCTTGCCAGAGTTTTCACTGAGTTACAAGAAAGAGCATTTCCTTGCTACATAAGTAAAGAGAAAGTGTGGGAGAGAAATGTAAATTGTATTTACATTATACCCCCCATATTATCCTTGTTCAAAATATGAATCATATCCCATTAATGCATTTTCCCCACAACTTCCATATAACCAGAAACATTCATTTGGTATATTGGCAATCTCCCACAACTAATTACACTTATAGATTCAATACACAGTTACAGGCTGTTAATTTTCAAAATAATGCCTTTCTTGTCTTTATATAGATTTCCTAGTGAAAATAGAAAGTAAACGTTTAGGTTTCAAAGTCAAAATATTAGGGTGAATTATCTAAACCACAGTTTACTCATATACAAACAGAATGACAATAATTACCCTTGAGGGCTGCTGTGAGGTTTTTATAATTAATCCAAAAAAATGAATACACCTTAATCATTTAATTTATGCTGCTGTCATTGGATTGTGGCAATTATTCTCAAAAACAACATTTCCTAAATCATTGCCTTGAGTTGCTTAGATAGAAACATATGGATAAAATAGTATAAATAACTTCAATTTTATTTGATGTTTAACTTTTGCTTAATTACTGAGACTTTTAATTTGACTAGCTAATCAAAAAAGGGAAATTTTAGAATGTGAAAATATGGTCTATTAAATAATTATATAAATCACATGATACGATAGCAAATTTTAAAGTCATGAATTCCCTAAAGTGTACTTTTAATCAAAATCTATGGGAATATCTATAAAAGACAAATATAAGGCTGAAAAAAATTTTACATGATTTATTGAGGCAATGTTCACAGAATAGTCATCATTTTAAAGTGAAAAATTCCACAGGGAAGGTGTGGCCAAGATGGCAGTGCAGGAAGACTTTCAGCTCACCTCCTTCCAGAGGCACACCCAAATCACAGCTATTTACAGAGCAACTGTTGATTAGGACAATCTGAAGACAAGATGAAAAGATTTCCACAACTGGAGTAATAAAGGAATTTCAAGAAGACAGGCAGGAGAGGTACAGATACACTAAAGACCTACAAATGGGTTTTAAGTACAACTTGGGAACCTCCGAATGGAAGGAAAATCACAACTGCAGAGGTCCTTCCCAAGAAGCAAGGGGTCTAACTAAGTCACAGAATGGGCTCTCCAGCTTGGAGATCCTGCCCCTGAATCATGAGCTCCCAGGACATCTGGCTTTGACAACACTGGGGCTCATGTAAAGGAGTGAGGAATTCCCATTGTGGACACAGAATGGGCTCTCCAGCTTGGAGATCCTGCCCCTGAATCATGAGCTCCCAGGACATCTGGCTTTGACAACACTGGGGCTCATGTAAAGGAGTGAGGAATTCCCATTGTGGAGGATGAGGGTTCAATCCCTGGCCTTGCTCAGTGGGTTAAGAATCTGGCATTGCCATGAGCTGTGGTGTAGGTCCCAGACACAGCTTGGGTCTGGTGTTGCTGTGGCTATGGCATAGGCTGGAAGCTACAGCTCTTATTTGACCCCCAGCCTGGGAATTTCCATATGCCATTGGTGCAGCTCTAAAAATACAAATAAATAAATAAAGGACACATGTGAAACCTCACAATCTCTAAGAGAAGCAGAGGCAGTAATTTGAAATAAGCCTGGGTCAGATCCACCTGCTTATCTTGGACATCCTTCTGGGGAGGCAGGATGCAACTGGAATACCCTGGGGGAGATAGATGCTGGTAGCAGCCACTTTGGGGAGATTGTTCTACCGCAAGGACACTGATGAAGGCAAATGTCATTTTAGAGTCCTCCCTCTAGCCTATCAGAAGTGGCACTTACCTGTCCACTGGTGTGTTGGCACAAGTCCCAGGACCCCTCCCCTCAGGCTGAGTGCACAGCTTGTGCAGACTTAGCCCCATTCACCAGTGGGCTGGCACCAGCCCTTGACCTCCCTGAGCCACATACTGTAACATACCAGGACCAGAGCCTACCCAGCAGAAGGATGGCAGCCTATACAAGAGACAGGGCCTGGAGCCAAGTGGGCCAGGGTCCAGCTACACCTACAAGTGCTCCCACAGATACTGGCTCCACCACAACAGAGCACATGCAGCCCACATAGGAGGGGATACAGCTCTGGTGACCTGAAGGGACTGTGCCACTGGGCTCCACAGGATGTCTCCCACATAAAGGCCACTTCTCCAAGAACTGGAAACATAAGCAACCTACCTAATACATAGAAAGAAAACCAGAGAACTAGACAAAATGAAAGGGCAGAGGAGTATGTTCCAAACAAAGGTACAAGATAAAACTCCAAAAAAGATGTAAATGAAGTAAAGAGAAGCTAACTATTTAATAAAGAGTTTAAGGTAAGGTACATAAAGATGGTCAACAAACTCAACAGTGCAAAGGATCAGAGTTCCCATCATAGTGCACTGGAATTGAATCTGACTAGGAACCATGAGGTAGGGGGTTCGATCCCTGGCCTTGCTCAGTGGGTTAAGGATCTGGCACTGCTGTGAGCTGTGGTGTAGGTCACAGACATGGCTCAGATCTGGTGTTGCTGTGGCTGTGGTGTAGGCTGGAAGCTGTAGTTTCAATTAGACCCCTAGCCTGGGAACCTCCATATGCCATGGGTGTGGCCCTGAAAAAGACAAAAAGACCAAAAAAAAAAAAAAAAGAAAAGAAAAAAAAAGAATGCAAAGGATGATCATAGTGAAAATATTAAGAGAGGAAATATGAAGAAGATGCAAACAGAGCTGAAGAATACAATCACAAAACTAAGACATACACTAGAAGAAATCAACAGTAGATTAGATAATACAGAGAAATGGATCTAAACTGGAAGACAGAGTCGTGGAAATCACCCAGGCTGAACAGATTAAAGGAAGAAAAAAATGATAAGAAAAAAGAAGACCTCTGGTACTATCCAAGAAATTAATGAAACAATCCCATTTAAAATTACATCAAAAATTAACTTTGCTGTTCACCTGAAACTAACATTGTAAATTAACTATACTCCAATAAAAATTAAATTAAAATTTCATCAAAAAGAATAATACCTTGGAATAAATTTAACTACTGATGTAAAAGGCCTGTACTAGGAAAACTGTAAGACACTAATGAAATAAATTGATGACACAAACAAATGAAACGATAAACATGCCATGAGCTGTGGTGTAGGTTGCAGATGCAGTTTGGATCTGGCATGGTTGTGGCTGTGGCATAGGCTGGAAGCTGTAGCCTGAGAACCTCCATATGCTATGGGTGCAGCCCTAAAAAAAGTAAAAAAAAAAAAAAAAAGATAAACCAGGCTCATGGATTGGAAGAATTAGTATTGTTACCATGACTACACTACCCAAGGCAATTTACAGAAAAATGTAATCCCTATTAGAATTGCAATGTCATTTTTTATAGAACTAGAAAGAATAAATCTAAAATTCATGTGAAAACACAAAAGACCTTGGCTAGCCAAAACAATATTGAGAAAGAAGAGTGAAGCTAGAGGTATCATTCTCTCTAATTTCAAAGCATACTGCAAAACTACAATCATAAAAACAGTGTTCATGGCACAAAAACAGACACACAGATGAATGGGATAGAATAGAGAGCCCAGAAATAAATTGATATTTATATGGTCAGTTAATCTATGCAAAAGGAAGCAAAAACACACAATAGGGAAAAGATAGATTTTTAATAAATGGTTTTAAGAAAGCTGAACAGCTACATGCAAAGGAACCAATCTGTACTACTTTCTCATACCACTTACAAAAACAAACTCAAAATTGATGAAAACCTTAAGTGTAAGACCTGAAATCATAAAAATTCTGGAAGAAAACCTAGACAGTACAATTTGACATTTGTCTTAATATATATATTTTTTTATCTGTCCCTCACTCAGGTATGGGCAACAAAAGCAAAAATAAACAAATGGGACATAATCAAACTTAAAAAAAAAACCAAAATTTTTGAATAGAGGCAGAAACCATCAACAAAATTAAAAGGCAGTCCACACAATGGGTGACGATATTTGGAAACAATATACCTGGTATGGATTAATAACCAAAATATGCAAAGATTTCATGTAACTCACTATCAATAAACAAGCAGCCTACTTTAAAAATCTGCAGAGGATCTGAATAGATTTTTTCCAAAGAAGACATACAGATGGCCAATAAACACAGGAAAAGATACTCATTATCACTCATTTGGGAAATGCAATTCAAAACCACAATGAAATACACCTCATACCTTTCAGAATGATGATTATCTAAAAGACAACAAATAATTATTTTCCTGGATGTGGAGAAAAGGGAACCCTTGTGCACTATTGGTAGGAATTTAAATTGGTGTAGCCTCTTTAGAACACAGTCAGGGGTTCTCCAGAATATTAAAGATAGAACCACCATGTGATCCAGCAATTGCACTTCTGAGTATTTTTCCAAAGGAGACAAAAACACTGATTAGAAAAGATTCATGAACCCTTATATACACTGCAGCATTATTTACTATAGCCAAGATACAGAAGCAAGAGATAAATGGATAAAGAAAAAGAACAGTTGAATGGATGATCCACTTAGTCATAAAGAGAATGAAATCTTTCCATTGTTACAATATGGATGGAGGGTAACACAGTAAGTGAAATGTCAAAGAAAGACAAATACATTATTATCTCACTTATGTGTGAAATCTAAAAAAAAGCAATGAACAAACATAACAAAATAGAAAAAGACCCACATATGCAGAGAAAAAAGAGTTGCTAGTGGGAGTGGGCAGAAGAATGAAATGAAAAAAAAAAGGTAATTGCATGAGGTAATGAATGTTAATTAGTTGGATTCTGGTAATCATTTCACAATGTATATTTAAATAAAACCATCACACTGTACACCTTAAATATTTACAATTTTATCAATCATACCTCAATAAAGCAGAAAAAAAGTGAATATTCCATGACTTTTAGTTCATCCACAATGTAACCACCACCCCATAGCTAATTAGAAAGTATTTCTTACAATATCTTGATTTAGGTGAAACATGGCATATTTCCAATACCATCACTTTAGAATTCAAATAACAAAGAAAAAATATATTAAAATCATCATGGATTAATAATATTATTCATAAATATTTATTCTATGATTATCATAAGTTCTCATTAATATGTAGTAGTACTTTTTAACAGCAGCACCTGTGGCATAAGGAAGCTCCTGAGTAAGGGGTTGAATCAGAGCTGCAGCTGAGGCTTATCCCACAGCCACAGCAACATCTGATCCAAGTTGCATCTGCAGCCTATGCCACAGCTTGAGGCAATGCCAGATCCTTAATCCACTGAGCAAAGCCAGGGATCAAATCCGCACCCTCACAGAGAAAGGTCAAGTCCTTGACCCACTGAGCTACACTGGGAAAAGTGCAAAAATATTTTTTAATTCAAAAGTAAACTCATGGAGTTCCCATCGTGGTGCAGCGGACACAAATCCGACTAGGAACCATGAGGTCGCAGGTTTGACCCCTGGCCTCGCTCAGTGGGTTAAGGATCCGGCATTTCCGTGAGCTGTGGTGTAGGTCACAGTCACAGCGTTGCTGTGTTTCTGGTGTAGGCCAGCAGCTGCAGCTCCTACCCCTAGCTTGCGAATCTCCATATGCCATGGGTGCGGCCCTGAAAAGCAAAAAAAAAAAGTAAACTCATATGCAATCATTCAATTTCAAGAAGTATATTTTCTCACGAAAAATATTTAAACATCAAATGAAAATGAATTTAGAAGTCAATCTTAAACTAGGGCATCCTCCAGGTGAGAAAGAAAACATACATTAAAATATATCAGGGCTCTGAGCAGCACACGGCAGAGCATACACTTTTAGATTATAGTTTATTAAATATGGGAATACATTCTAAAATTAAGGACAGCTATAGAGAAACTCACTATAAATAGTTGAAAAAATGCTCTAGTAATTGCAATGTTAACTGCTGAATAAAGGGCATTTAAAAATTGAATCTATTTTTGCACACTTATCGCACTTCCTAGGAATAATCATGGAAATTGTTATATTGTTTAAACAAAACTGAAGATAACTTTAATTTACTATAATCAATCCAAGATTACTGCTGTTCAAGAATTACTATGTAACTGGTTATTCATTATGCATTTTCATATTCTGTAGAACAAGGAAATGCACTATTTGGGTGAATGAATTTTGCTTAGGGACACTAGCTTCATACTGCAGCAAAACTAAACTCCATCAACACAGCAAAATCTGTTTATTCTATTGCTGGGCTAAAAGACTCACAATTCTAACAAATTTCACTAAAATTCTTGTGACTTAAAAATGTTTTAAATGTTGGGAGAGTCCGTCGTGGTGCAGTGGTTAATGAATCCGACTAGGAACCATGAGGTTGTGGGTTCCATTCCTGCCTTTTGCTCAGTGGGTTAAGGATCTGGTGTTGCCGTGAGCTGTGGTCTAGGTCGCAGACACGGCTCAGATCCCGAGTTGCTGTGGCTCTGGCATAGGCCAGCGGCTACAGCTCCAATTACACCCCTAGCCTGGAAACCTCCATATGCAGGGAGAGCAGCCCAAGAAATCTCAAAAAGACAAAAAAAAAAAATGTTTTAAATATTTAGTTAATTCTAATTTATTTAAATTATTTGAAGTCCAATTTGTTTTGCTGATATATGAGTATAATCATGCCTTAGGTAGTATTTTTGGAAAATGGCTTTTATCATTTGACAACATGACTGTTGTAAATTTTCCACACAAATACTTATAAATCTTCCTTGCTTATTTTTAATATTATGGTATTTTACTGTTTATTCTGCATCAATTGATTTTGCTTAAATTGTTCCTCATGTGTTATCCATACAAATGCATATTTTCTTAATTGATAATGCCCTTAGTGATTGTTCATTTTCTTTATTTTATTATTATTTTTTAATTGTTAATTCCACAATTTTTTTCTACTGTACAGCATGGTGACCCAGTTACACATACATGTACACATTCTATTTTCTCACATTATCATTCTCCACCATAAGTGACTAGGCATAGTTCCCAGTGCTATACAGTGGGCTCTCATTGATAATCCATTCCAAAAGCAATAGTTCGCATCTATTAACCCCAAGCTCCCAATCCACCCCACTCACTCCCCCTTCCCCTGGGCAACAACAGGTCTATTCTCCAAGTCCATGATTTTCTTTTTTGTGGAAAGGTTCATTTGTGCCATATATTAGATTCCAGTTTTAAGTGATATCATATGGTATTTGTCTTTCTCTTTCTGACTTACTTCACTCAGGATGAGAGTCTCTAGTTCCATCCTGTTGCTGTAAATGGCATGATGTTGTTCTTTTTTATGGCTGAGCAGTATTCCACTGTGTGTGTGTGTGTGTGTGTGTGTGTGTGTGTATCTTCCTAATCCAATCATCTGTTGATGGACATTTGGGTTGTTTCCATGTCTTGGCTATTGTGAATAGTGCTTCAGTGAACATGCAGGTGCATGTGTCTTTTTTAAGGAAAGTTTTGTCCAAGATATATGCCCAAGAATGGGATTGCTCGGTCATATGGTAGTTCTGTGTATAGTTTTCTAAGATACCTCCATACTGTTCTCCATAGTGGTTGTACCTGCTTACATTCCAACCCACAGTGCAGGAGGGTTCCCTTTTCTCCACACTCCCTCCAGCATTTGTTATTTGTAGACTTATTGATGATGGCCATTTTGACTGGTGTAAGATGGCATCTCATGGTAGTTTTGCATTTCTCTAATAATCCAGGATGTTGAGCAATTTTTCATGTGCTTGTTGGCCACCTGTACATCTTCCTTGGAAAAATGTCTATTCATGTCTTTTGCCCATCTTTCCACTGGGTTTTCGGATTTTTTGCTGTTGAGTTGTATAAGTTGCTTGTATATCCTGGAGATTAAGCCTTTGACGGTTGCATCATTTGAAATTATTTTCTCCAATTCTGTAAGTTATCTTTTTGGTTTCTTCTTGGTTTCTTTTGCTGTGCAAAAGCTTGTCAGTTTGATTAGGTCCAACTGGTTTATTTTTGCTCTTATTTCTGTTGCTTTGGGAGACTGACCTGAGAAAATATTTATAAGATTGATGTCAGAGAATGTTTTGCCAACAGATCAAACACTATAAATGAAATTGAATATGTCAAAAAATCACTCCCTACAAATAAAAGTCCAGGACCAGATGGCTTCCCAGGTGAATTCTACTAGACATACAAAGAGGAACTTATACCCATCCTCCTTAAACCTTTTCAACAGGTTGAAGAAGGAATACTCCCAAAGACATTCTATGATGCCATCATCACCCTAATTCCAAAACCAAAGATACCACCAAAAAAGAAAACTACAGGCCAATATCTTTGATGAATATAGACGCAAAAATTCTCAACAAAATTTTAGCCAACCGAATCCAACAACATATCAAAAAGATCATACACCACAACCAGGTGGAATTCATTCCAGGTGCACAAGGATGGTTCAACATACCCAAATCAATCAACATCATACACCACATTAACCAAAGAAAAGTCAAAAACCACATGATCATCTCAGTAGATGCAGAAAAAGCATTTGACAAAGTCCAACATCCATTCGTGATAAAAACTCTTACCAAAGTGGGTATAGAGGGAACATACCTTAACATAATTAAAGCCATTTATGACAAACCCACAGCAAATATAATACTCAATGGGGAAAAGCTGAAAGCCTTCTCACTCAAATCTGGAACAAGACAGGGATGCCCACTCTCACCACCGTTATTCAACATAGTACTGGAAGTCCTAGTCACAGCAATCAGACAAACCAAAGAAACAAAAGGCATCCAAATAGGATGAGAAAAGGTAAAACCATCACTGTATGCAGATGACATGATACTATATATAGAAAACCCTAAGGACTCAACCCCAAAACTAATTGAACTGATCAACAAATTCAGCAAAGTAGCAGGATATAAGATTAACGTTCAGAAATCAGTTGCATTTCTGTATACTAACAATGAAATATTAGAAAAGGAATTCAAAAATACAATACCTTTTAAAATTGCACCACAAAAAAATCAAACACCTGGGAATACACCTGACCAAGGATGTAAAGGACTTATTCATTTTCTATTACATATACTGTGTTGATTTCAAATAAGTTTATGTTGTGACATATATTTCTAGTTCTATTTTAAATGTTTACAATAAATAATATTCTAATGCTATCACATTTTGTTCAATGATTTTTTGCTAGATGTATGTGGTCATTATTATTTAACTTATTAACATCTCAATTATATTAATATGTAGTCTAAGACAGAGCCATCCCCCAATTGTTGGAATACAACTAACTTGAACAAAGCAAATCATTCTTTGTGAAATAATGTTGAATCATTTTTTTTTTTTAGGAATTTCAAATCTTTGAGATTTTTTTAAAGCCTGTGATTATTTGAATTAAAGTCTATGGTTTTATGTTTGAGTATAATAGTCACATGAAATTCATAAAGTAAATGTTGAAGACTTTTAATATTTTTGCCATTCTTTAAAATGGTTTAATGGCACAAGTAAATTTTAATTCTTTCTCAATTGAGTTTTGAATCAATGACTGGTGCCCAAGAAGTTGGATAGGAATTGATTTATTAATGTTAATGTTGGTAGCACTGAAAGCAATAAAGTGCTGAGTTGATCTAAGGCAAGTAATTCTGAGAGACAGAGAATGAGAAAGAGAGTCCATGAGATCTTGCTGTCCCTGCTTGTTGGTCCACACTCACCAATCCATTGAGTCTTTCCTTTTCAAGGAAGAGGAGGAAGTGAGGGGAAGAAGGCAACATTTTTCCCAAATAAATCTTAAGAGGCAAGTGTTCTTTTTTCAGTGCAAAAATGGGGGTCAGGGAGCATGAGGGGTGAATGCTTTATTCCTAGATGTCATTTATTTATTCAAGAAATAAGGGCAGTATATCCTAAGGCAATAGAAATGAGTAATGAAGAGGGGACAAAAGTTCTTTTGTTCTTTTCATCACTGTGTGTATCTGTGTGCATGCAGGGGGAATGGATATATTTAGCAAGTTAAGTTATGTAGCACTACATATAGTAATTAGCTGCATCTGGAATAAAAAGGAAGTTAAGCAGGGTAAGTGGGGAGTGTGGGATGGGTGTGGAAATGGCAATTTAAACTGGGTGTTTTGGGTAGGTCTTAATGACAGTTAATGTTGGAGCCATGAAGCTCAAGGGAAGCTCTTCTAAGCAGACAGAAGACCCAGAGGAGAAAACATGTCTGATATTTTTCAGGAGAAGCAGGGAGGTGTATCAGTAAGGAGAATAGCAACCTCAAAGTTTGGATAGAAATTGTCTCTAAAACTGTCTGGATCCGGAATCATTTATGATGGCCATCCTTTGTAAATCTTTCCAATTTATTTTTATTTAAACAGCTTATTCAAGTTTTGTAAATATTTATGAGTCATATTTCCCAATTTGCATTTTGATAGAAAAAATGCCCTCTGTTCAAGATTTTTGCTGGGATAAATTTTGCCTTTAAATTGCATTTACTGGAGTTCCCATCATGGCACAGGGGTTAACAAATCTGACTAGGAACCATGGGGTTGCAGGTTCGATCCCTGGCCTTGCTCAGCGGGTTAAGGATCCAGCGTTGCCATGAGCTGTGGTGTAAGTTGCAGACATAGCTTGGATCCCACATTGCTGTGGCTCTGGCGTAGGCCAGTGGCTACAGCTCTCATTGGACCCCTAGCTTGGGAACCTCCATATGCTGTGGAGCGGCCCTAGAAAAGTCAAAAAGACAAATTAAATAAATAAATTCTATTTACTACTTTCAGTATTTACAACCCTGTTATTTTCCCTTTGAACATTTCATTTTTTTAAAGGTTTTAATTTAAATCTTTTTGAGATAATTCATTTTCTGTAGGTTATCAAGATAATTCAGTACAAATGTTTAAAAATAAATTTAAAAAAATTTCCTGCCATATGAAGTTTATATTCTAACACAAGAGAGGGGAAATAAAAAATCAAGTAAAAAAGTAAATATATACTTTCTGATACATATATAATATATTTAATCTTTTTTAAAGTTTTAAGCAAAAAAAAAAAATCCAGATCAATTACTTAGAATAAAAAACTTGGACAGTCATTTCCAAAACCATCATGTAATTATATATTATGGTGTTTATAAATTATACCTAAAGTAATAAAAAAAATTCTAATCCCAAGAATGAAATTCTATTATTCTCATCTTCATTTGTTACCATTCTTGGTTGGTTCTAATCTTCTGGGTGTTCCCTGAAGATATCTCTGTGGAGTCTTTATCAGATTTCTAGAATCCAGGTCTAGTCCTCAGTTTACATTCAGGTATAGAAACTTAAAGAGCAAAAAATGAAATTCTGTTATGATGTCATCGGATTAGGCTAAAGTGGAGCATAAATCCACGTATATGCCCTGAAGCATGTTTTGACCTAGTGACTACCTTTTCTCCTTTTTTCCTGACCAAGTATCTCAAAGTTCTCAACTTCAATGATCTCCCTCATTTGTCTCTCTCAATGTATTCCAGCTCCATCCAACCATTTGCCTCACAATAGTTAGAATGATCTCTTCATACAACCCCCCATCCATAAACACTCAAGGACAAACCTCTTTTAAACTCTCTTAAAGCCTCTTAACTTTCCTAATATGGAGACCAAAGTCTTGCAAGTGACCAACTGGGCCCTGAGTAATAGTTTCCTTTTCGGGCTCTAAAGCTGTCTCTCACAACTGTTTTCTTCTTTTTGCTCAAGTTTATCAAAGGTGCTCTTCTCCTTTCCAAAGGTTTGCATTTGCTCTTGCCCCTGACTAGAATGTTTCTTGCCTTCCCTCAACCCCCTGTACTCTCACACCATAACTTTTCAGTCCATTGAACTTTTCTTCCTAGCATTCATTGTATTAAGTAATTATAACTTGCTTTATGATTATATGATTTAATGCCTTTCTTCTACTGGACTGTGAGATCTTTCTTCACATGACTGTGAGACCATGGCTAATTCCTCTACATCAGCTCATAGCAGTATTAGCACATCACAGCAGCTGCTAATAAATTTTTCAGGAATGAATAAATGACCTGATTGAAACTTATAACTTGTGCACATCACTTTACTCTCATCAGACTTTCCTTGCTTTTTCATATCTTCTTATCTAGTAGACTTTCTGACCATTGTTATAATTAGTTCCAAATTACTCAAATCCTTCCCTCCACCATGTCTTCCTGCCCAGCCTTCATGAACCCACCTGTCTGCCCCATTCTTGTACTACAGCTGGTAAGACCTGTAGTAAGGAGCTGCTTGAATTAACTTCCCCTTGCCCCCATCACTGGAGGGAGAGCTGAAACAAGGAGGGCAAGGAAGAATGGCTTTCTTACCCACTAGTGCTCCTCCTTCCTTACCCTTTCTCTGCCCCATGTTGAGAACCTCAGTCAAGAAGATCATTCTACCACATAGTTTTCTGTATGACCTCAGTAGAGGTCACAGTATCAAACACAGTACTGTTCATTTACTTTTCAGATAAATGTTAGGCTTTAATAAATTAAATTTCTTAAAGGGTGAAATATTTTTTGTATGCTCACTTTTCGATGTGTTCTTCATCTATTAAAGATATTTAAAGTCTTGAACACATGGCTTTGCTGAGTGAAATTGACATAAAATATTAATTTAAAAAGTAAATATATAATATGTGAGGGAATGACAATATATACTGAGAAAATAGCTTGAAAGAGTTAAAACATTCTTAGGGATAGGTTATGACTTTAGGTAGTGTGGTCAGGGAACACTTCAGTAAAATGTTAAGATATTTGCTGAAACTTTTTTGTTTTTTGTTTTATTTTTGGTCAATTCTGTGGCATACTGAATCTGAGCTGCAGCTGCTGTGGCAATGCAAGTGGGTCCTTAACTCACTGTGCTGGCCAGGGATCAAACTGACACCTCAGCAGCAACCTGAGCTGCTGTACCACAATGGGAGTTCTGAACTTTTTCTTAGTAGTGCTGCTAGCACAAAAATTGGAATCTAGGGTTAGATCAATACTGATACTCTGCTTTTGTGTTAGCTGAATTATTGTGCTGATAGAAACAGTTCATTAATAATTCTTCTTATTTTTTTTTTTTTTGGTCTTTTTAGGGCCGCACCCATGGCATACGGAGGTTCCCAGGCTAGGTGTCTAATCAGAGCTATAGCTGCCAGCCTACACCAGAACCACAGCAACATCAGATCTGAGCTGTGTCTGTGACCTACACCACAGCTCACAGCAACACTGGATCCTTAACCCACTGAGCAAGGCCAGGGATTGAACCCACAACCTCATGGTTCCTAGTTGGATTCACTAACCACTGAGCCATGACAGGAACTCCCCTTTGTGTCTTTTTAGGGCTGCACCTACAGCATATGGAGGTTCCCAGGCTAGGGGTCCAATCAGAGCTGTAGCTGCCAGCCTATGCCACAGCAATGCCAGATTGGAGCCGTCTCTGTAAACTATATCACAGCTCATGGCAATGCCAGATCCTTAACCCACTGAACGAGGCCAGGAATCAAATCTGCAACCTCATGGCTCCTAGTTGAATTCATTTCTACTGTGCCACGATGGGAACTCCAATAATTATTCTTTATAATAAGAAACAGTAATTTTACTTCTCAAAAGTTGACATCCTGTAATTTTGCATAAATAAAATCGTGTAATAACAGTAACATCAATTCACTATAAACACATAGCTATAATAAACATGTGCATTATTAATAAATTACAGAGAAAAATAAGAAAGTGTAATGAGTTGCCAAATGCTTATTTATCAAAATAATTATAGGAAATGACAAATAAATAGTGGGAACTAGCAAGAGTAAAAATATTTCATATAAGAAACATAATGGAAAATGCTGTTCCATTATACAAAAACTAAGATACTTCATTTCCTCTTCATAGTTTCTCTTGGACTTACTATAATTTTCAAGAGAATCATCACATCTATTTTTACAAAGTTCTTCTATAAGCAAAGTTCTAAAACATTTTTCTTTTTTTCTTTCTTTTTTTTTTTTTGTCTTTTTGCTATTTCTTGGGCCGCTCCCGTGGCTATGGAGGTTCCCAGGCTAGGGGTCGAATCCGAGCTGTAGCCACCAGCCTACGCCAGAGCCACAGCAACGCAGGATCTGAGCTGCGTCTGCAACCTACACCACAGCTCACGGCAACGCCGGATCCTTAACCCACTGAGCAAGGGCAGGGACCAACCCCGCAACCTCATGGTTCCTAGTCGGATTCCTTAACCACTGTGCCACGACGGGAACTCCTAAAACATTTTTCTTTTTTTTTTTTTTTCCATTTAACAAAGTGATTGTATTTTCTATTTTTCCTATGTCTCTTTTTTTTTTTTCCCACTGTATAGCAAGGGGGTCAGGTTATCCTTACATGTATACATTACAATTACATTTTTCCCCCCACCCTTTCTTCTGTTTCAACATGAGTATCTAGACATAGTTCTCAATGCTATTCAGCAGGATCTCCTTGTAAATCTATTCTAAATTGTGTCTGATAAGCCCAAGCTCCTGATCCCTCCCACTCCCTCCCCCTCCCATCAGGCAACCACAAGTCTCTTCTCCAAGTCCATGATTTTCTTTTCTGTGGAGATGTTCATTTGTGCTGGATATTAGATTCCAGGTATGAGTGATATCATATGGTATTTGTCTTTGTCTTTCTGGATCATTTCACTCAGGATGAGATTCTCTAGTTCCATCCATGTTGCTGCAAATGGCATTATGTCATTCTTTTTTATATGGCTGAGTAGTATTCCATTGTGTATATATACCACCTCTTCCGAATCCAATCATCTGTCGATGGACATTTGGATTGTTTCCATGTCCTGGCTATTGTGAATAGTGCTGCAATGAACATGCGGGTGCATGTGTCTCTTTTAAGTAGAGTTTTGTTGTCCGGATAGATGCCCAAGAGTGGGATTGTGGGGTCATATGGAAGATCTATGTATAGATTTCTAAGGTATCTCCAAACTGTTCTCCATAGTGGTTGTACCAGTTTACATTCCCACCAGCAGTGCAGGAGGGTTCCCTTTTCTCCACAGCCCCTCCAGCACTTGTTATTTGTGGATTTATTAATGATGGCCATTCTGACTGGTGTGAGGTGGTATCTCATAGTAGTTTTGATTTGCATTTCTCTTATAATCAGTGATGTTGAGCATTTTTTCATGTGTTTCCTGGCCATCTGTGTATCTTCCTTGGAGAAATGTCTATTCAGGTCTTTTGCCCATTTTTCCATTGATTGATTGGCTTTTTTGCTGTTGAGTTGTATAAGTTGCTTATATATTCTAGAGATTAAGCCCTTGTCGGTTGCATCATTTGAAACTATTTTATCCCATTCTGAAAGTTGTCTTTTTGTTTTCTTTTTGGTTTCCTTTACTGTGCAAAAGCTTTTCAGTTTGATGAGGTCCCATGGGTTTATTTTTGCTCTAGTTTCTATTGCTTTGGGAGACTGACCTGAGAAAATATTCATGAAGTTGATGTCAGAGAGTGTTTTGCCTATGTTTTCTTCTAGGAGTTTGATGGTGTCCTGTCATATACTTAAGTCTTTCAGCCATTTGGAGTTTATTTTTGTGCATGGTGTGAGGGTGTGTTCTAGTTTCATTGCTTTGCATGCAGCTGTCCAGGTTTCCCAGCAATGCTTGCTGAATAGACTTTCTTTTTCCCATTTGATGTTCTTGCCTCCCTTGTCAAAGATTCATTGACCATAGGTGTCAGGGTTTATTTCTGGATTCTCTATTCTGTTCCATTGGTCTGTCTGTCTGTTTTTATACCAGTACCACACTGTTTGAATGACTGTGGCTTTGTAGTATTTCTTGAAGTCTGGGAGAGTTATGCCTCCTGCTTGGTTTTTGTTTCTCAGGATTGCTTTGGCAATTCTGGGTGTTTTGTGGTTCCATATACATTTTGGGATTGTTTGTTCTAGTTCTGTGAAAAATGTCATGGGGCATTTGATAGGGATTGCATTGAATCTGTAGATTGCTTTGAGTAGTATGGCCATTTTTACAATATTGATTTTTCCAATCCAGGATCATGGAATATCTTTCCATTTCTTTACACCTTCTTTGATTTCTTTGATTAAAGGTTTATAGTTCTCAGCATATAGGTCCTTTACCTCCTTGGTCAGGTGTATTCCGAGGTGTTTGATTTTGTGAGGTGCAATTTTAAAAGGTATCGTATTTTTGTATTCCTTTTCTAATGTTTCATTGCTGGTATACAGAAATGCAACTGACTTCTGAATGTTAATCTTATATCCTGCTATTTTGCTGAATTTATTAATCAGTTCAAGTAGTTTTGGGGTTGAGTCCTTAGGGTTTTCTAAGTATAGTATCATGTCATCTGCATACAGTGACAGTTTCATCTCTTCCCTTCCTCTTTGGATGCCTTTTATTTCTTTTGTTTGTCTAATTGCTGTGGCCAGGACTTCCAAAACTATGTTGAAGAGCAGTGGTGAGAGTGGGCATCCCTGTCTTGTTCCAGATTTGAGTGAGAAGGCTTTCAATTTTTCCCCATTGAGGATTATATTTGCTGTGGGTTTATCATAAATGGCTTTGATTATATTCAGGAATGTTCCCTCTATACCCACTTTGGCGAGGGTCTTGATCATGAATGGATGTTGAACTTTGTCAAATGCTTTTTCTGCGTCTATTGAGATGATCATATGATTTTTGACTTTTTTTTTGTTAATGTGGTGTATGATGCTGATTGATTCGCGTATGTTGAACCATCCTTGTGAACCTGGGATGAACCCAACCTGGTCATGGTGTATAATTTTTTTGGTATGTTGTTGGATTCGGTTGGCTAAGATTTTGTTGAGAAGTTTTGCATCTATATTCATCAAAGATATTGGCCAATAGTTTTCTTTTTTGGTGGTATCTCTGCCTGGTTTTGGAATGAGGGTGATGCTGGCCTCACAGAATGTCTTTGGGAGTATTCCTTCTTCTTCAACCTTTTGAAAGAGTTTAAGGAGGATGGGCACCAATTTCTCTTTATATGTTTGATAGAATTCACCTGTGAAGCCATCTGGTCCTGGACTTTTATTTATAGGGAGTCATTTTATGACCTCTTCAATTTCATTTCTAGTGATTGGTCTGTTCAGTTGGTCTGTTTCCGCTTGATTCAGTTTTGGCAGACTGTAAGACTCTAGAAAATTGTCCATTTCTTCCAGATTGTCAAACTTGTTGCCGTATAGTTCTTCATAGTATTCTCTTATGGTTTTTTGTATTTCTGCTGTATCCGTTGTGATTTCTCCTTTTTCATTTATAATTTGGTTATTTTGGTTCTTTCTCTCCTCTTTTTAGTGAGTCTGGCCAGGGGGTTGTCAATTTTGTTCACCTTTTCAAAGAACCAGCTCTTGGTTTTATTAATTTTCTCTATTGTTTTTTGAGTCTCTATTTTATTGATTCCTTCTTTGATCTTTATAATTTCCTTCCTTCTGCTGACTTTAGGACTTTTTTGTTCTTCTTTTTCTAATTCATTTAGGTGGAGGGTTAAGTTGTCCATTTGAGATCTTTCTTCTTTTTGAGAAAGGCCTGTATTGCTATAAATTTCCCTCTGAGCACTGCTTTCGCAGCATCCCATAGATTTTGAGAGGTTGTGTCTTCATTATCATTTGTTTCAAGGTAGTTTTTAATTTCCTTCTTGATTTCCTCACTGACCCATTGGTTTTTTAGTAGCATGTTGTTTATTCTCCATGTAGTAGGTTTTTTCTCTTTGCTTTTCCCATGGTTGATTTCTAATTTCATGGCATTGTGGTCAGAGAAGATACTTGAGATAATTTCTATGCTCCTAAATTTATTGAGATTCGCTTTGTGTCCCAATATGTGGTCGATTCTTGAGAATGTTCCATGAGCATTTGAGAAGAATGTGTATTCTGCTTTTTTGGGATGTAGTGTCCTGAAGATATCAATTAAGTCTAACTTTTCTATTGTTTCCTTTAGGATCTCTGTTGCTTTATTGGTTTTCTGTCTAGAGGATCTGTCCATTGATGTGAGGGGGTATTAAGATCTCCTACTATGATTGTATTCTCATCAATATCTCCCTTTATGTCTGTTAATATTTGTTGTATGTATCTGGGTGCTCCTATACTTGGGGCATATATGTTGATGATAGTAACATCCTCTCCTTGGATGGATCCCTTAATCATTAAATAGTGTCCTTCTTTGTCTTTCTTTATGTCTTTTGTTTTAAAGTCTATTTTGTCTGATATGAGTATTGCGACTCCTGCTTTCCTGTCTTGTCTATTGGCGTGAAATATTTTTCCCCACCCTTTCACTTTCAATCTATATGTATCTTTTGTCCTAAGGTGAGTTTCTTGTAGGCAGCATATTGAAGGTTTTTGCCTTTTTATCCACTCAGCCACTCTGCGTCTTTTGATTGGGGCATTCAGTCCATTGACATTTAAGGTGATAATTGATAGATGATTATTTATTGCCATTTGAACGTCGTGTTCCAGTTGATTCTATGGTTCTCCATTCTTCCTTTCTTTTTTTTTTTTTTTTGGTTGGATGGTCTCCTGTTGTTATCTGCTTGAGTGTATTTTTTCATTTTTCTTAATGTTATATTTATGCTGATGTTTGTACCTTTGTTACATCTTTTGTTTGGTTATATTGAATAAGCATTTAATGATATAATCTAGAGATGTTGTTTATCTTCCTGAAAGCTGCATTGAACACAAACCATTCTGATGACTAAGATACTTATTTTAAAGCAAGAGGCATCCAGCATGTTAAAGTGAATGAATCTGCCAAAAATTTTATCACAGAAACCAAATGTTTGGAGTTTTCAGAAGCAACAATGGAATGCAGGCATGGGGAAATCCACTGTAGGCTAGCAATTCAGCTTTGAAAGATTTACTAATCTAGTGCATCAAATACATATTTAGAAACTGATGTTAAAACAAATGTTAACTATACTGTTGTAGTGATGATTTCAATATACACAAATATTGAATCATTATGCTGTATAATCAAAATATGCCAATTACATCACAATTAAGACAGAAAAAAGAAACTTTAGATATTTTAATAATTTTCTAAAATTTCTATTAAATGTAAAAAATAATGTTTGCATTTCCCTGAGCATTATGCTACAGGAAAGGTAAACTTACTAATTAGATTTCAAAGAAGTATAAATCATAGATAAAATGAGAAAGTCATTTAGGAACATCTGTTTATTTTAATAAGATATATCTTTGAAACTTAGTGAGTTTAATATAATAATTAGTATATTTAAGCATTTGTCTATTTTTAGAGGAAAAACATCTCTATTGTCCAACATATCCAGACTTCTCCCAAGGAGATTATTAAGAAACATGCTAATTAATTTCATTTTCGGTGATTTTTTAAAAACCGAACTTTGTTTTTTAACATACCTGTAAATTTATATTTAGTGGGAAAAAATAATTCAGAAACTAGTCCTGTGCATCTTCTATCCAGTTTCCTCTAATTGTTACTTGCAAAATTGTAGCATAATATTACAATCAGGACTTTTACATTTACAGTAATGAGAGAGAACTGTGCCATCACCACTAGGGCCCCTCACTGCTGCCTTTTCATAATCACATCCACTTCCTTCCTATCAGCACTCCCTCCCTTGTTCCTGATAGCCACTAACCTGTTCTAATTCTGTAATTAAGATACCGGATATTCATCAACAGTTAGTGGTATCACTTTTTTAAGCCATTCTAATAAGTGTGCAATGGCATCTGATTGTGATTTTAATTTTCATTCCTCTAATGGGTAATGATATTGAATGTTTTTTCATATACTTCTCATCTCTGAGTCTCCAATGAAATGCTGCTTCATGTTTTTGTCCATATGGTAGTTGAATTGTATGCTGTTTAAATTTTTACTTTCACTTTTGAGAAAGCTTTACATCTTCTAAATACTAGCTCTTCGATGTATATGTTATGTTCCAATATTTTGTCCTGATCTGTATCTTGTCTATTCATTCCCTTAACAGGATCTTTCACAGAGGAAAAAAAAATTATTTTGAGGAAGTTTAATTTATCAACATTTTCTTTTATGAATCAGGCTTTTGTGGCAAGTGTAAGAGCTCTTTGCCTAACCATAATGTTCTTATTTTTTCCTAAGTATGTTTTATAGTTTGACATTTTACATATAATTCCATGATCTATGAGGAGTTAATCATTGTATAAGATATGAGGCTTATGTTGAGGTTCATTTATTTAAATTTTTTTTAAACCTTTAAATGTTCAACTGTTCCACCACCTCTTGAAAAGACTGAAATGTCTGTCTTTCCTCAGGCATATTTTTGAAGATCTATTTCCTATTTGATTCCTTTATGCATCTATTCCTCTCACATTATCAGAGTTTTGGCTACTGCAGCTACATAGCAAGTCTTAAAAACAGATAAATCTACTTGTTACCTATAATTTTTATCAAAACTATCTTAGCTAATCTAGTTCCTTAGACTTTCTATTAAAAAATTACCAAAAAGGACCTATTTTTAGCACAGGGAATTATATTCAATATTTTATAATGACCCATAAGGTAAAAGAACCTAAAAAGGAATAGCCATATATGTATGTGTAACTGAATCACTGTGCTATGCACCTGAAACCAACATAACATTGTACATCAACTATACTTCATTTTCATTTTTAAAAGTTATAATGTTGTCTATGTCTGCAAAAAAATCTTTTGAGTATTTTGACAAAAATTCTTGTGACGATTAGTTTTATGGCCAACTTGATATATATTTGTGTTATGTCTATGTATTGTGTATGTTATATACATACCTTGCAATAGTATAAAAATGAATGAAAAGTCATTTCAGTTGCAATTAAAATATATGATTTTAACATGTATCTAAGATCACATAGCTAGATAGTGGCAGAATTGCGCTTGAACTCTAGCTTTCTTTTATATCAAAATATATGTGCTTAATTTCTGTATTAGCACATATTATATCCTATATTATCTCCCTGGGGTGGACAAGATCTCATACAGAGAATAATACCCTCCACCAAATATGTTCATGTCCTAATCTCTGTAACCCATGAATATATAATTTTATATGGTAAAGGAGAATTTACACATTTAATTAAATTAAGATCTTTTCTCCTCTCTTTCAGTAATGAGTGTCACTACCCATTTTGCTTAGGCATCTGCTATAAATAGTTTCCTAATAAAATCTTCAGTGAACTTCCTGCTTCCCACTCTCAACTTCCGTATATAAAATGTACCACAGATGTTTAAGAGGCGTTTTGTTCATATTTTAGCTTTTAGGAACTTTAGCAGTCCCTCTAAATACAGCATGCCTATTGCAAAGAAGAGAAACCACTGAAATCATTTTGAGTAATGGGGGTATTTATGTAAATGAATATTTGTTTAAATAAAATCCAAGCAAGAAAAGGAAAAAAAAGAGTAAGGATCAAAAGGAACTAAACTGAACATCAGAATACCAGGAATCAAGACCATTCTCAAGCAACAAGGGGCTTCGGGGCCTGTCATCTTATTTCCCTCTATCATCATTCTCTCTGAAGTGTTTGCCTTGCTCTCACTTTACTATTTGCACTGCTCTAAACCTAACTTTAACAGACCTTTTAATTTAAGTGTATGTAACTGCAGATTCCATCTTTTAGTTTAAATTATCAAAAGTTTAAGAATCTGATTGTCAATGACTTGAGTGTTTACAGTAATGTACCACCTGTGGTGCAATTAACTTTGTATATGGGTGGGGATGGGGCTAATGCATAAGAGCACAAACTTGTACATGAACTTGAGTACCAAAGTTTAACAAAAAAGGAAGGTGTGTGGATTCCATTGCGGCTCCGTGGGTTAAGAACATGACATAGTGTCCATGAGGATGCAGGTTTGATCACTGGCCTTGCTCAGTGGATTGAGGATCTGGCATTGCCACGAGCCATGAAACAGTTTGCAGAGGCGGCTTCGGGTCCAGTGTTGCCTCTGCTGTGGTGGAGACTGGCAGCTGCAGCTCTGATTAGACTCCCTAGTCCAATCTTCCATACGCTGCTGTGAAGCTATAGAAAAAAAAAAAAAGAAAAGAAAAGAAAGGGAAGGTGTGAACCTGATAAATGTCTACTACAAAACACTAAATGAAATAAAAATAATACCTGCTACCTCCTCCTCCCCCGGCCAAGGTGGCTGGCAAGCCCGGAGTTGCTGGGCCGGCGGGGCTCCCTCTACGCTTCTCGCAAGGGCTCAGCTGGTGAACCATCTTGGCAAGCAGCCACGAGGGCTAGAGTCCCAGCATGAGAGTGCTCAGGGGAGATGAGAGCCCGGCGGGCCTCCCGCCCACCTGTCACTGAAGCCTGCCCTCCACACCAGGCCCAGCATGCGCCTGTTGGTGTGGAGGGCACTGCTGGCAGCCGGCCTTGCCCTGGCCCTGGTGCTGGCCATCCAGCTAGGGCAGCAGGTGCTGGAGTGCCAGGCAGTGCTGGGGGCCCCCCAGAACCCCTGGCAGGCTATGCGGCCGGAGCAGGAGGACCTGGTGATGATGGGCACGGACTATGTGGAATACCATTGTGGCAAGGCTATGCCGCACATCTTCGTGGGGGGCGTGCCCCTGAGCTGCACTACACTGATGCACGTGATGCTGGATGCCCACCTGGAAGTGCGCTGCGGTGAGGAGACCCGCATCATCCCCCAGGCCATGCGTCAGGCCTGGTCCAAGTCCCGTGGGGAGAAGCTGCGGCTGGATGAAGCCAGCATCACGGACCAAGCGCTGGAGGCCACCATGCAGGCCTTCATCCTGGAGGTGATCGCCAAGCATGGCCAGCCGGCCGGCATCCTCTGCAACAAAGTCCCATTCACCCTCAAGTCCTCTGTCTGCCTGTCACGCCTGTTCCCCAACTCTAAGTCCCTGCTGATGGTGTGAGATGGCTGGGCCTTGGTGCACTCCATGATCACCCGCAAGGTCACCATTGCTGGCTTTGACCTCAGCAGCTACCACAACTGCCCCACCAAGTGGAACAAGGCCATTGAGGTGATGTAGGCACAGTGTGTGGAGGTGGGCAAGGACAAGTGTCTGCCGGTGTACTACTAGCAGCTGGTGCTGCACCCCCGTTGCTCCCTCAAGCTCATCCTCAACTTCCTTGGCATCACCTGGAGTGATGCTGTCCTGCACTACGAGGACCTCATTGGCAAGCCCGGAGGTGTCTCCCTGTTCAAGATTGAGCAATCCACAGTCCAGGTCATCAAGCCTGTGAACCTGGAAGCTCTCATCAAGAAGACTGGCCACATCCCTGGGGACATGATGTGAGACATGGCCCAGATCACCCCCATGCTGGCTCGGCTAGGCTATGACCCCTATGCAAACCCACCCAACTACAGCAACCTTGACCCCATCGTTGTCAACAACACACACGAGGTCTTGAAAGGGGACTGTAAAACACCAGCCAATCTGAAAGGATATTTTCAGGTGAACCAGAATGGTACCTCCTCCCACCTAAGAAGTGCATGATTTCCAGATCTCTACAAATGGCTTTGTTGCCAGGAAAGAAGAAACTTTGCATTGGAGTGGAAATCAGACCTCTAATCCAAGCATATTGCTTTCTATTAATGGCCAAAACAGGACTGCCCATGAAGATCATATTTGCATATGTTTGCAAAAACCAAATCCTCAAAAACTTACCTTGAAAACTTGAAACACTCTATCTTAGGACAGTCTGGAGTAGAGAACCAAGAGTGTGGAAGTAGTCTGGCTTTTGAAACTTGGGTATTTTATATTCCGCCCCCCCCCCAACTTTCTTTTAAGGGATGGATTTGCCATCCTTCTTAATTTGCAGGATTGCCTCAGTGGCTTTGTTTTCTGGGACAGGGCCTGCCACCTGTTCCTCTCCTGTTGACCCTTACTTTTGAATTCAAAATATCTATATAAGAATTTAATATATGAGGTTTTCTTCGATTCCTTCTCAGCTCTACTCAGTTTCACAGAGAAAAAAAAAATTCAAATAAACCAAACAGGGATTCAAAAAAATAATAATAATAATACCCGACCTCAAAAGCCACTGTCGTTCCTACTTTAATGATGTGTATAGTCTGTGCACTGGATTTCAATTTAAGATGTTAAATAAATGAAAGTGTCTGTTCATGTTTTCTTGCCTTTTAGGTCATCATGAGAAATTGTGCATATAAGGTTAATGTATTTAAGCCAGAATTTAACAGTATCATCTAGGGAGTGATGTGAGTTTATGACAGAAGTAATTGTATTTCTATTTGCTTTTTAGGTTTACTGGTTTAATGGTTTTATTAGTCCCTATTGGCTTAGTTATTTCATATCACTGTGATACCAAAAAGAAAATACATTAATAGAAATGAACATCTTATTCATAGGCATCCTTATAACTAAAACTTATAATCCTTAAAACTACAAAAGGTTTTAGATACATTTATTTTGTTCAACTACCTTCATTTATCAATCTATATATTGGATCATTTGGAATTCTTTTTCGGCTTAAAAGATATATGTAATAAAAGTACCAACTTTTAAAAATACACAGGCACTATTCTCATAAATCAATGGATGAAGGAGTCAGTTATAGAAATTTATAAAAAATAAAATGCTTAAGATTTTTTGAAATACCCTACTTAAGAACTTTTGATTCAAGTTAATTAACATAATTAACATATATATCTTTTTATAATTCATTTATTCTAATTTCAACACATAAAATTTCATTACATTTCTACTGAGTAAAATGAATTATAACTTTTATTTCAACATCTAACGTCTGGAATTTGAGTAAACCCAGGAATGGGAATCCTGGTTTTTTCTTCTCTGTCTTGCGACCTCACACTTGGGTTTCCATGCCCTTCTTTCTCTGTGATTAAATATTAGTATTCACCACAATACTATTGTTAGTCTGTAGATTATTCCTCACTGAGAATAACCACAATGACAACTATTTCATTTATAAATCTAAAATCTACATCTTCACTCCAAGTCCCTCTGTTGAGATCTTGAACCATACCTAACTTGCTGGAGTACATATACAATTAGGCACTGCTTCGTTATCTCTGAAACTAAGGTGCTGACATTGAACATAGAATATTTTCTCTTACTTCTGCATACAAGAGCACTGGAGGTAAGCTCTAAGACACTTCCCTTAACTCTCTCTGAAGTGGATTATTTGACACACCACTGCATCTAGCATCAAGACAGAGTTTATTTCGTCATGACCTGTGAGTATCCCTAGCATCAGCTCTCACTGGGAAATGCCTCCTCTGAAAAGAGGCATTTTATCAACTGTCACTTCTTCCTCCTGGGAAGCCCATACTTACTGACAGTTGGAGGTAAGACTATGGATATCAGCTTCTGTTCTGAAAATAGGTCATTCTAATGGGCTTTCTCAGCTCCTGCGCGCCAGGCAGGGTCCTTGGCCCTTGTTTGGAACTGTAACTTACTCCAACTTCTCTCTCTGTCCAAGCCTAATGCATCCTGCAGAGGGATGAGAAATCTGATGCTAAATGGGATTTTGGACTTGGTTCACCTGCCAACTCACTGGCAGTGAGGACCCCATCATCACTGATAGAACACAGACGGTACCTGACACAAGGAAGAAGTGCAACTGTAAGGGTTTTAGCTGTGTTAAAGTAAGATGGAATTCCAGTGGAGGGGAATGTGCTATTAGGTACAATGTGTTCAGTTTTTTAAAAAACATGGGAGAGATTGTGTACCTATAACCACTACTCTAGTGGCATTACATGGTTATTGCTGAATGTAAATAATGCATATGAAAAAAAGATAAGAAAAAACTGTGCATGATTACCCAGCAACTAAGAGCTAAATGTGAAAGCCAGAAGGCCTCCTTAGTAGCATTTAAAGAAGATCTTGTCTACTGCAGCTGTGGGCAGAGAGAAATATGCATACCAGGCTCCTAACCTATAAGAGTGGCAGATTTCCAAGAGCTTGAACTCTCAATTGAGGTAGGTCTGCTACAGCTGGGTCAGGGTATTGGTTGGGAAGGAATAGGACCTTCATACACGGAATGAGGATTTCTGGATTTATGCCTCTGAAAATCTTCAGTCCTTCAATTACTTGGAGCCCTCTGGGCCTGAAGAAGTGGACCACACACACAATTACATATTAAGGGCCACATTACCTGAAGACAATACAAAGGCTTTCCTTTGGTAGGACAAAGTAAGCCTTCACCCAGTGGATGCTCACATGTTCCCTACTTACCAGTCCAGTGACTAGGGTTAAGTAACAACATACTTTATTGTGGACATGCTCAGCCCCATTAAGAAATAAATAAACTACTCAAAATACCTGCAGCATCTTGTCAACACACACCAGCAGGAGCAAAAGAGGATTCATGAAACTACATGAAGCTGGTAGAACATAAGGGTGGATAAAGGATATTTATATACAATGCATATGAACTTCTAGTTAAATTTCTGGATTCAGGTTATAACTGTGGAGTCATTCAATTTTCGATAGAATTTAAAGCAATAATGTTGAATGAGATACCATAGCCAATGCTTATAGCTAGCTACTAATTTGATGTACTACTGAGAAACATGATGATCTACAACGCAATATTAAAATTCTACTATGAACCATTAAATTGCAGAGTTTAATACTTACATACGGAGAAATTATTATAATTAAAGGAAGAAGTAAATGCCTCTCTCAGACATAAAAATTGATAATTCTCTTCTCTTGTTTAGTATTTCTCGGAAAACTAGTAATGAAATGCCTGAACTTTCAAAGTCATTTTACAAGTATGTAGTGAACATTTATACTTGTTTTCTTGTGTGCGTGTGAATTTTACACTATTTACATATGTAGTTCATAGACTATATTGTGCTTTACTTTTTCCTACACTGAGAGATGGAACATTATAGGAAAAATGCAGAACACTGCTTCTACATAATTTCATATTTAGCAAAACTTTCAAACTGGATTAATTCATCCTCAAAAATGTACAGTTAATGCAATCCTCATAATTTCATTGATTGATTTATTTCTGAGTAGTTATTTCCTTCTTTACCCTCCTTTTATTTCAGTGTACTACAGACTGGTACTGTGACTAAGGAGGAGGATTTTAGCAACAGTTTTACTGATTTCCAATTAAGAGTTATTCACTTGCAAGTGTAAAACTTAAGAAAATAAGTCAGGCTCTCTGTGCTTCAGGTTCCTTGTCTGTAAAATGA
The DNA here is from genome assembly GCF_054392235.1 of Sus scrofa. Taxonomy (NCBI): domain Eukaryota; kingdom Metazoa; phylum Chordata; class Mammalia; order Artiodactyla; family Suidae; genus Sus; species Sus scrofa. The sequence continues at coordinate 22,298,244 of NC_139385.1, forward strand.
ACATAACCATGGAACCTAACTTATGGATTTGTAATGATTAAATAAAACCTGTAAGCTGAATAGCAAAGGGGCTGGCACATATTAAGGATTGAATAAATATGACAATTATTAGCAATTACAGAAGAAATTCTTTCATTACTTTGATAAAGACACTTTGTGTATGGCCTAGAGTCATGAACACCAACTAACACTGGTACCTAACAATTATAGAAGCTACTTATTTTTTTCTAGTGAACCTCATTTATCAGAGTTAATTATAACTAAACACCTAACCATTCTTTCTCTTATCTGCAGTCTACATATCTAATTAAAAAGCACACAAACAGGAATGTTAAAAAATAAAAGCCTAAGAATTAACTTTGGATTTCAGGGTATTTTAAATTTGTCATAGCTATATAGCATATTAAATCAAAATGGATATAGCAAAAGAAATCAAGTGAGATAATTACTAAGCAGAGTTTTTATATCATCTTTGATTGCTATCTTGTGGTCCTACAGGTCAATAGGACAGTCATTCACATTATATAAAATTGATATTTTCCATTATTTAATATTAAGATGTTTGAGTAATAATATTTAGAATAATATCTTTAAGAGTAAATGTTCAAATGCCACATTTCATTAATATTTATTATTTCTAAAGCATCACTGTACAAAATTAAAATTGAAAAAATAAGTGTTGAACATTTATAATTTAATAGCATAAAACATCACCAGCTTCGTGGCCAGTGTGATCACTTATAGAACATGAAGAAAAAGGAGTTACACAAAAATAAGTTCTTCACTTTGCTTGAATTATTATGGTTTAGTAAATGGTCTAATTCAAAATATATTTGTTACTCTATGATTATCATTATGGGAGAATTTTTTTTTTCAGAGTCAGTAGCCTAATTTTCTCTGAAAACCCAACTGAGAAAGCAAAAATTTTAATTTGCATTCTTCATTTGATGGGAATTATGGTATAAGGTGAAAATGGAGGAAAATTTTATTATAAAAATTAAAAATGTTGTCTTTCTTTAAGTAGGATTTGGGTAGAAGAATGCTTAATAATAAATGGCTGTTTTTATTACCATTATTAAGATTATGCAGTGATTTTGTAAAAAGATGGAAATTCTACTCAAACAGTATTTTTGATGTTTTGTAAGACAATCCAATACAAATTTATTCTAAAGTAATAAAAGTAAATCTACTAAATTTAATCTAATTTGGCCAAATTAATTATGAGCGATTTTTCAATTTTTCAATAACAGCAAACTTAAAAGACAAAATCTGGTCATAATTATATAACATGGTAAATATTAATAAAAAACAATGAAATTTTCAAATTCAAACACAAACATAGATTTAAAGTACAATGTCTAAGAGGCAGGATCAAGATGCTGAGGAGTAAGATAGAGCACCTTTTCCCACAAGCACATAAAAAAAAATCCTCAGGGAGTTCCCGTTGTGGCTCAGTGGTTAGCGAATCTGACTAGGAACCAGGAGGTTGCAGGTTCGATCTCTGGCCTTGCTCAGTGGGTTACAGATCGGGCATTGCCATGAGCTGTGGTGTAGGTCACAGACATGGCTTGGATCCCATGTTGCTGTGGCTCTGGTGTAGGCTGGTGGCTACAGCTCTGATTGGATCCCTAGCCTGGGAACCTCCATATGCCATGGGTGTGGCCCTAGAAAAGACAAAGCACCAAAAAAATATAATAACAATAAATAAATAAATAAATATCTTTATGTAGAACAATTCATACAGAACATGCACTAAATGTTGGCAGAAGATCACACCCCTCCAAAAAGGGCAGGCAATGAACCCTTTGCAAACTGGGTAGAACAAAAGGAAAAAAAAAAGATAGAGAGAGAAGAGAAAAAACAGAGTCAGGGTGGAACTAGTGCTTCTGAGAGGGACCTATGAAAAAGGAAAGAATCCATAACCTGAAAGGCAACCTAATTGATGGGGAGATCAGCCAGGACAGAAGGGAACCTCAAAGCCTCAGAGAAAAGCACAGCCATAAGCCTGAGGAGAATGAAGTAGAGAGAAATACACAAAGGATCTGTACCACTACCCTACTGAAACACAGCCTGAGACGCTTGGGTCGGGGCTGGATGCCGAGACTTAGGCAAATGAAGGTCAGTTCCAGGGAGAGGACTAGGTTGGCAGTGTGGAGACAGCCTAAGAGGCTAGGGAGAGGTGCACTAGCAGAACACCCCAGCTGAACAAGTGAGGGAGCAGGACCGGGCCCATAGGAGAAGCAAGGCACTATTGTTGGGGAGGACAAGAGGAAGAGGGGTGGGACAACCATAGGAACATGTTTCTCTGCACATCCACAGACTCTTGAACAGAAGGGCACCTCTTGTGCAGGCTACAGGGATGGATGCAAACCACCACAGCCATCTCAAACTCTTGAGTTGGGCATGGCCTGCCACCACTCAAGGTCCCTATGGCCCCAATTACCTAAGGGGTCACCAATGCAAAAGACTCTGCAACCAAGTGACACCCATTGCCACCACCCCCCTGGGAAGGCACATGCCCTGACTTTGCCAAAGGCTCTGGGTGCTATCCCCACCTTCCTCAGGGTCACTGCTACTACCAAGAGACCTGCAATTATGAGCAGCCTATTGCACCCACCTCTCCATGGGTCCTCACTACTGGCAAAGGCGCCAGCAACAAAGTATTGCTTACAGGGGATACCCATTGTCCCACCCCTCTGGAAGCACATGCAAACCATACACCTGCAAACGCCCTATCAAGGGGTGACAGCCTACACACACTGAGGAAAGAGACATCAAGCATCCAAACAAAAATCAGCCCTCATGCCAAAAAAAAAAAAAGTAAGACTTCACAAGGTACCCACAGATGTTTGAACATATAAATAGCCATCCAAGACTACAGTAGATAACTGTTTTCCCTAAACACATGGAATTAAAAAAAATCAAAATAAAGATGTACAGGAACCATTTCCAGTTAAAAGAAAGGAGAATTCCACTGAAGGAACAAACAATGAAACAGACCTCTGCAGTCTAACAGACAGTGAGTTCAAAAAGGAGATAATGAACATACTGAATGAATTAAGAACAGATATCAATAGTAACACAGATTACTGTCGAAAGGAAAAGTATAAAAACTAAAAAGAGGAGCCAAGAAAAATTAGAAAATATATTTGTAGAGAGAAAAGCTGAGTTAAAGGCATTGAACAGCAGAATAAATAATGCAGAGGAATGAGTAAGTGACTTGAAAGATAGAAAAATGGAAACCACCCAATCAGAACAGCAGACAGAAAACTCAAAGGGAAAAAAACATGAAAGCAATATATAAAGCAGGCCAATCTACACATAATAGGGATTCCAGAAGGAGAAGAAAAAAAAGGGGGGAATTGCAAATATATTTAAAAAATTATGGCTGAAAAGTTTACAAATCTAAAGGAAACTGATATACAGATATGGGAAGCACAGAGGGCCCCAAAGAGACCTACACCAAGACATATTACAATAAAATGACAAAAGTTAAAGATAAGGAAAGGATTCTAAAAGCAGCAAGTGGAAAACAAAGAGTTAATTATAAGGGAACCTCCATAAGGCTATCAGGTGTATTCTCTACAGAATGCTACAGGCCGGAAGAGAGTGGCAAGATATATTCAAATTTCTAAAATGGAAAATTTGCAGCCTAGTATACTCTACCTAGCAAAATTATCATTTAAAATACAAGGAGAAATAAAGAATTTCTCAAACAAATGAAAACTAAAAGAATACAGCAATACTAAAAATCCATTCTAAAAAAAATACTGAAAGGTCTCCTCTAAATAGAAAAGAAGTAAGAAGATACAGGATGGAGGTATATAATTGGAAAGTAATCACTTAATTAAGCCAGAATACAGATTAAAAAAAAAACTATTTGTGAAAACAATGATAAACACAAGGAACAGGAAAAGAATAAACATGAAGATGTAAAAAAGGACATCAAAATCATAAAACGTAGGGAAGAGGAGCAACTAAATCTAGACCATTTTTTGTTTAGAATCTGTTTGAGCCTATATGACTATCAAGCTAAAGCAAGGAGTTATAGGAAGGGGTTAACATATTGAAAAATAGGGCAACCAGAAATAAAAAACCAAACAATACATTCACCAAAAAAGAAAGAAAGGAAAAAGGAGAAACATAGAATCAATTGGAAAACAAAGTTTAAATGGCAATAAATATAAATATAAATAAATATATATTTATCAATAATTACCTTGATTCCCAGCAGCCGCCAGACACAGGCGGGGCCTACAGACCTGCAGCCGCTACCAGACCCTGGAGCTGGAAAAGGAGTTTCAATGTAATCCCTATCTGACTCATAAGCGGTGGATCGAGGTATCACATGCGCTGGGACTAACAGAGAGACAGATCAAAATCTGGTTCCAGAACCGGAGGATGAAGTGGAAAAAAAGAGAACAAAGATAAGTTCCCCAGCAGCAAATGCGAGCAGGAGGAGCTGGAGAAACAGAAACTGGAATAGGCCCCAGAGGCGGCAGATGAGGGTGATGCGCAGAAGGGCGACAAGAAGTAGGCTCCAGCTGAGACTGCCAGGGCCAGGGCCGCCCTGCATCCGCGGGTCCCCAGACTTCGCTGCTGTCGCCTGCCCCCACCCAAGAGAGCGGGGGCAGGTGCCTGGCCTCCCACCGCAGCGCCCCCGCCATGCCAGTTCCCGCTAGTTGTAGTATCTTGAAATAGCTTGTGTGTGAGCTACCTTGGATCTCCTTCCCTTCTCTTGGGGGTCAGGGGGAAGGGGGGGTGGAGAGAAAAAAGGATTTTAAGCAAGGACTCCCTCACCCTGCGAGGGTGAGTGGCTGTGGCCTGGCTGAGGCACCGCCCCCGCCCCATGTAAAAAGTCTCCTTGTTCAATGGTCTTTTTTTTCCTTTGAACGTCCTTCTTTGTAATGACAGAGGTACGATTTCTGCTAAGTTCTCCCAACAACATGAAACTGCCTATTCACACCGTAATTCTTTCTGTCTCCCTCTCTCTCTCTTTCTGTCTCTCCCTCTCTCTCACACCTCGTTCTCATTTCCCCCTCTCACCCCCTCTCCCTGCTGCCCTCCCTAGTTCGCTGGCTTTTTTCTGGCTTCTGTCTCCGCCCCCTCACCCCCAACCCTCGGCTTTGGTTTGACAATTTTGTCTTAAGTGTTTCTCAAAAGAGGTTACTTTAGTTAGCATGCGCCGCTGTGGACAATTGTTAAAAGTGTTCTTAGCTTTATTGTGAAGCGAATGTATCCTGTATCTGTGAATTGCTTTATTGCGGGGAGGGGGGCTAATTACATATTTTGTTGTTCCTGTATACTTTGTTGTCTGTGCCCGAAAAGGGCGGAAGAGTTACAATAAAGTTTACAAGCGAGAACCCACCCAAAAAAATAAAAGTGGACTGAATGCTCCAAACAAAAGACAAAGTGTGGCATTAGAGACCCACCTTAAGGCAAAAGACGCATAAATTGAAAGTAAGGGGGTGGAAAAAGACATTTCATGAGAATGTAAATGATACAAAAGCAGGAGTCACAGTACTCATATAAGGCCAAGTAGGCTAAAACAAAGGCCGTAAAGAAAGAATGACACTATTAATGATAAAAGGATCAATTCAAGAAGAGGATATTACATTTGTGAATATATATGTCCCTAATATGTGAGCACCCAAATACAAACAACTAATATATTCATAGATATAAAAGAGAATTTGATGGGAACAAAATAATAGGATACTTTAACACTCCACTCACATCAATGAACAGATCCTCTAGACAGAAAATAAATAAGGCAACAGAGATCCTAAATGACACAACAGAACAGTTAGACTTAATCAATGTTTTCGGGATATTACATCCAAAAAAAAATCAGAATATATATATTCTTTTCAAATACACATGGAACATTCTCTAGGATTGAACACAAACCAAACTCAACAAACTTAAGAGTACAGAAATTATTTCAAACATTTTCTCTGACCACAATGGCATGAAACTAGAAATCAACCACAGGAAAATAAATGGAAAAAAACTGACTACATGGAGACTGAACAACATGCTACTAAAAGGCCAATGGGTCAAGGAGGAAATCAAAAAGGAAATTTAAAAATACCTTGAGACAAATGAAAATGAAATCATAATCATACAAAAATGTATGGGATGCTGCAAAAGCAGTTCTTAGAGGGAAGTTCATAGTGACACAGGCCTTCCTCAAAAAACAAGGACAATCTTGAATAAACAATCTAAACTACCACCTGAAAGAATTAGAGAAAAAAAAAGAACAAAACAAGCCTAAAATCATTAGAAGGAAGGAAATCATAAAGATCAGAGAGGAAATCAATAAAATAGAGGTTAAAAAATCAATAGAAAAAATCAATAAAATGAAGAGCTAATATTTATATTCAATAAAACTGAATATGTAATAAAAAAACACTTCCTACAAACAATGGTCCAGGACGAGACAGCTTCACAGGTGAACTCTACCAAACATACAAAGAAAAATCTATACCCATTCTTCTTAAAATTTTCTAAAAGTCTGAAGAAAGAGGAACACTCCAAAAGACATTCTATGAATCCACCATCACCCTAATAGCAAAAACCAGACAAAGCTTCTACCAAAAAAGAAAATTATAGGCCAAAAGCTTTGATGAATATTAACACAAAAATTCTTAACAAAATTTAAGCCAACTGAATCCAAAAACACATTAAAAAAAAAAAAGATAATACACCACGACCAAATGGGATTCATCCCAAGGTTACAAGGATGGGTCAACACACAGAAATCAATCAATGTAATACCATATTAACAAAAGAAACTTTAAAAAACACATGATCATCTCAACAGTTGCAGAAAAAGCATTTGACAAAATTCAACTTACATTCATGATAAACCTAACAAACTAGGTATAGAGGGAACATATTTCACTAAAATAAAAGCTACCAATGACAAACCCACAGCCAATATAATACTCAATGGAGAAAAGCTGAAAGCCTTCTTGCTAAAATCTGGAACAAGACAAGGATGCCCACTCTCACTACTTTTATTCAACATAGTATTAGAAATCCTAGCCACAGCAATTCAGACAAATGAAAGAAATAAAAGGTACCCAAATTAGAAAAGAAGACGTAAAACTGTCAATATATGCAGATGATATGATACCATACATAGAAAACTGTTAAATACTCCACACTGAGTCCTACTCAAACTGATAAACTAATTCAGCAAAGTAGCAGGATACACAATTAACATTCAGAAATTGGTAGAACTTCTGTATACCAACAATGAATATTAGAAAAGGAATATATATAAAAAAAAGCTGTTATGTTTTTCCTTTTGTAGCTCAGTGGATTAAGAACCTGACTAGTATCCATAAGGATGCAGGTTCGATCCCTGGCTTCACTCAGTGTGTTAAGGATCCAGCATTGCTGTGGCTGTGGCATAGGCTAGCAGCTGCAGCTCTGATTTGACACCTAGCCTGGGAACTTCCATATGCTGCAGGTGTAGCCATGAAAAAGGAGCAAATAAAAGAGAATAGCTTTTAAAATGGCACCCCAAAAATTAAATACCTAGGAATAAATCTGACCAAGGAAGTGAAAGACTTATATGCTGAGAACTATAAAATACTAATCAAGGAAGTTAAAGAAGATTCAAAGAAATGCAAAGATATCCCATGCTCCTGTATTAGAAGAATTAATATTGTTAAAATAGTCATTCTATCAAAAGCAATTTAGAGATATAATGTCATCCCAATGAAATACCCATGCTATTTCTTCACAGAAATAAAACAAATAATCCAAAAATTTATATGGAACCATAAAAGACCCAGAATTGCCAAAGCAATCTTGAGGAAAAAAATAAACAGAAGGTATAATGCTCCCCGATGTCAGACAATATTACAAAGCTGTAGTAATCAAGACAGTGTACTGGTACAAAAACAGACACACAGACCAATGGAACTGAATAGAAACCCCCAACAATAAACCCAGACACCTATGGTTAATTAATCTTTGATAAAGGAGGCAAGGATGTAAAATGGGGAAAAGAGTCTCTTTGACAAATGATATTGGAAAAACTGGACAGCTGCATGTAGATCAATGAAACTAGAACACACTCTCATACCATCAACAAAAATAAACTTAAAATTGCTTAAAGACTTAAACAAAAAAACAAGACACCATAAAACTCCTGGAAGAGAACACATGCAAAATATTCTGACATAAACCACACAAATGTTTTCTTAGGTCAGTCCCCCAAGGGAATAGAAATAAAAAGAACAATAAACAAATGGGACATAATCAAACCTGCAAGACTTTGCACAGCAAAGAAAACTATGAAACAAATAAACAAACAAAAAAACAAAAATACAATGTAGGGAGTGGGAGAAAATAGTGCAGTTGATGCAGCTGAAAAGGGCTTAATCAGCCAAATATACAAACGACTCATAACACTCAACACAAAAAAAAAAAAAAAACAAAACAAAGAACCCAACTGAAAAATGGGCAAAAGACCTAAACAGACATTTCTCCAAAGAAGACATAAGGGTGGCCAATAGGCACATGAAGAAATACAAAACACCACGAACTATTAGAGAAATGCAAATCAAGACTACAATGAAGTACCACCTCACAGAATGTCCATCATTAAAAAGCCTACAAATAACAAATGCTGGAGAAAACATTGAGAAAAGGCAACAGTCTTATACTGCTGGTGGAAATCTAATTGATATTGCCGCTATAGAAACCACTATGGAGGCGCCTCATAAAATTAAGGATAGAGTTAAGATATGGTCCAGCAATCCCACTCCTGGACATACATTAAGACAAAATTATAGTTCAAATATACATACACCCTGATGTTCACTGAACCCTTATTTACAATATCCAAGACATGAAAACACCCTAAATGTCCATTGACAGATGAATGGATTAAAAAAATATTGTACATATACATAATGGAATACTACTCAGCCATAAAAAAGAATGAAATAATGTCATTTGTAGCATTATGGATACAACTAGAGATTCTGGTACTAAGTGAGGTAAGTTAGAAAGAGAAAGAAATACCATATGATATCCCTTATATAAGTAATTGAAAATATGGAATAAATGAACCTATCTACAAAACAGAAACTGATTGACGGACATAGAGAACAGACTTATGGTTGACAGGGCAGGAAGGTGTGGGATGGACTGGGAATTTCAGATCAGTAGATACAAATTATTACATTGAAAATGTTTGGGGACTGAGGCCATATCATCCAGCACAGGGAACTATGTCCAATCTCTTGAGATAGAACATGATGGTGGATGACATAAGAAAAAAAATGTATATATTATGTATGACTGGGCCCCTTTTCTGTACAGTAGAAATTGGCTCAACATTGTAAATCAACTATACTTTAATTGAAAAAATAAAATACAAAGTGTAATACCTATAGGGGACTCAGTAATTGAAACAAAATCAATTTCCAAACTATAAATTTGAATAGTGAAATAAAATTATGCTAATTTAATGTATTTGCCTTGTGTTTTTCAGTTCATTTCTCTGCATGCATAAATATGAGATGGTTATTTTCCCTTTGGTAATACTTCTTAAGTTATTTGCTTTAAATTGGTTTGCTTCCTTTATGTACAGCTAAAGCTTTATGGAAAGATTTTGTTTTCAAATGAGCTTTCACTGTTGTTATATTTTACCTTTATTTACTTTTGTTTACATCATGTAAAAGGCATTACCAATTATTTTCTTTACTTACATTATGAGACCAGAGTACATAAGTATCTCAAATTGCCTCTCATTTTTCTTCCTGACCTCTATGTCTAATAAGAATCTATTAAAATCTATGACACTGCCTCTGTATATACTTCTGAATTTTCCAGCAGCTCATGTCAGTGTGGTCCAAATTCTTTGACCCAAGTTAACTTTGTCTTTATCTTTCTTATTACAGAGCCATTGCATTTATCTTTTTTCTTCACACTATTTTCTGATCTTTAATTATTAAATTATCATTTCTGCTTCCTTCATGTAATACATTTTTCCTTCAGTGGTTCATGGTTATGTCCATAAATGAAAAATAAAGAAGAGAATAAAACATGATATCTAAGCTAAAAACTAATGGCATAAAGTATGTTTATTTTATCAAGATATTTCTTCTCTCCAGCATTGTTTTCAAATTTCTAATATCTAGTACAATTATACTCTGCTTGTTTTGTGTCCTATTGTGCCACTGATGTTCAGGCTAACACACGGTATACACTTGAAAAGCCTTACAAAGTAACAACAAATTTTAACAAATACAATTATTAACAACCATTAATAAACGATAAAATAAGTTCTAGTGAAAGAATATCATGTCAGTTATGATAATAAAATTTTGGCCTAAACAGAGATAGACATTTGGGGAAATATTTTTTGAAGTGAGAATAAAAGGATAACTATATCTTAGTTTTCTTCCTTTCTTTCTTCATCCTTTCCATCTTTTGTCTTTTATTTTTTTCCTTTCTTATATTTACCTTTTCTTTTCTCATTCTTACTTAAACATTTCCTTCTCAATTGCCTTATTCTTCCTTACACTAAATATATAGAATATTACGGTATTATATTGGAAGCAAACACTTTCAGGGGGCAAGGATATTAACTTGAATGACTGAAGCAGGCAAGAGATTAGAAAAAAAAAAAACAGCCTAAGCAAGATGAATAGAAAATCAGTGGTCCTTTGTGTCAGACACTTAAGAAGGGAGTGTCATCCATTCTGTACATAAGAAACAATACTAATGGGCTACTGTCCCTCCAGTAGATTGGATCAGGCAACTTAAAAACAAAAACACAACAACCTAGAAGAAATGGACAAGTTTCTAGAAACATACAACCCACCAAAATTGGGTCAAAAAGAAATAGATAACTTGAGCAGACCAATCACTAGAAGTGAAATAATCTGTAATTAAACAACTCCCTACAAACAAATGTCAAGGGCCAGATGACTTCACAGGTGAACATATAAAGAAAAACATAACAATCTTTCTCAAACTCTTCCAGATAATTTAAAAGGAATGAACACTCCCGATGACATCGTATTAAGTTAGCATCACCCTGATACCAACACCAGACAAAGATACTACCAAAAAGAAAATTACTGGCCAATACAGTAATTTTGAATGATGAATACAGATGTAAAAATTCTTAAGAAAATGTCAGCAAATCAAATCCAACAACACATAAAAAAGACCATATGCCATGACCAAGTGGGATTCATTTCAAGTTCACAAGGATAGTTCAATATATGTGAATCAATGTGATAAACAACATAAAGAAAAAAATCACATTATCATCTCAATAGATGCACAAAAAGCATTTGACAAAATTCGACATCCATTCATGATAAAAACTCTTATCAAAGTGGTTATGAAGGGAACATATCTCACTGTAATACAAGCTATCTATTACAAACTCACAGCCAATATAATACTCAATGGTGAAAAGCTGAAAACCTTCCTGCTGAAATCTGGAATGAGTCAAGGATGCCCACTCTTACCACTTCTATTCAACATAATATTGGAATTCCTAGCCATAGCCATCAGACAGAATAAGAAATAAAAGTTATTCAAATTGTAAAGGAAGAAGTAAAATTATCATTGCATGCAGATGGAGTGATACTATTCAACTTGGAAAGGAAGAGGTAAAATTATCATTACATGCAGATGGCATGATACTATATATAGAAAATTCTAAAAACTCCACACAAAAACTATTAGAACTGAAAAATCAATTCAGCAAGGTGGCAGGATACAAGATTAACATACAAAAAATTGTTGCATTTCTTTCCACTAACAATGAAATATCAGAAAGAGAATGTGGAAAAAAAAAACCTTCTAAAATTGCACTAAAAATAACATACTTTAGGAATAAACCTGATCATGGAGGTGAAAAATTTATATAACCAGGAAGTAGAAAACATTAATGAAGAAAACTGAAGATAATTAAAAGAAATGGAAAAATACCCATGCTCTAGGATTGGAAGAACTGATGTTGTAAAAATAGGCATACTACCCAAAATAATCTAGAGATTTAATGTGATCTCTAGAAACTTATCCATAACATTTTCCACAGAACTAGAACAAAAAATCCTAAAATGTATACGGAATCATAAAAGACCCACAAATGCCAAGGCAATCCTGAAGAAAAAGAACAAAGCAGGAAGCATAACCTGCCCAGACTTCACTAATTGTCTATTTATGTAGAGAATACTACAAGTCTATAGTAATCAAAACAATGTGGTCTTGGCACAAAAGCAGAAAAATGGATCAATGTAGCAGAAAAGAGAGTCCCTCAAAAACCCATACTCCTATGGGTCAATTAATCTTTGACAAAGAAGACAAGAATATACAGTGGGGAAAAGATAGTCCCTTCAGCAAGTGGTGTTGGGAAAGCTGGAAAGCTGCACACATATGAAATTAGAACACACCCTCTCAGGATAAACAAAAATAAACTCAAAATGACTTAAAGACTTAAACATAAGACATGAGACACCATAAAAATAAATATTTGAGACCTAAACAATGTATAAGCTTTTGTACAGGAAAGGAAACCATAAACAAACAAAAAACCCTATTAAATAGGAGAAAATATTTGCAAATGATGACACTGATAAGGGCTTAATTTCCAAAATATAAAAATAGTTCATACAACTCAGCCCACAAAAAAACAAACAACCCAACTGAAATATGGGCAGAAATATAAACTGGTATTTTGCCAAAGAATAAATGCAAATGACCATAAGTATATGAAAAATGCTCAACATGGCAATATGTATAAATCAAAACTACAATGCAAATCAAAACCCCAATGAAGTACCATCTCACACAGGTCAGAATGACCCCTTATTAAAAAGCATACAAATAACAAATGCTGGAGAAAATGTCAAGAAAAGGGAACCATCTTACACTGTTGGTAGAAATCTAACCTGATAGAGTTTAGATCAGCTTTGGAAACCAGTATGGAGCCTCCTCAGAAAAATAAGGATAGAGTTACAATATGGTCCAGCAATCCCATTCCTGGGCATATATTAGGACAAAATTATTTACTTCAAAGATACATACACTCCAATGTTTACTGCTTACAATAGCCAAGACATGAAAACACCCTAAATGTCCACTGGAGATGAACTGATTAAGATGAGGTAAATATATATAATGAAATACTACTCAGCCTTAAAAGAAGAAATAATGCCATTTGCAGCCACATGGCTACAGCTAGAGATTATCAGGCTGAATGAAGCAAATTAGAAAGAGGAAGATAAATACCGTAAGATATCACTAATGTGTAGAATCTAAAATATGTCACAAATGAACCTATCTATGAAACGGAAACAGACACACAGGCAAAAAGAACAGACTTGTGATTGCCATGGTGGAGGGGAGTTGGGAGATTGGTGGAGTGGGAGGTTGAGGTTAGCAGATGTAAGCATTATATACATGGAGGAGATAAACAACAAGGTCCTACTGTATGGCACAGATAAATATATTCAATGTCCTAAGATAAACCAAAATGGAAAAGAATATTTAAAAAAGAATATATATAGGCGTTCCTGCTGAGCCACGACAGGAACTCTGGTTTTTTATATAAATCACAGGATCAGATTTAACAGAACCTGCTTCATCTTCCTTTTTTTTTTTTTTTTTTGTGCTATTTTAGGGCTGCACTCTCAGCATATGGAAGTTCCCAGGCTAGGGGTCAATTCAAAGCAATACCTGCTGGCCTATGCCATAGCCACACAGGATCTGAGCCATGTCTGTGACCTACACCACAGCTCATGGCAATGCCAGATCCTTAACCCACTGAGCGAGGCCAGGGATTGAACCCACATCCTCATGGATCCTAGTTGGGTCGTTAACTGCTGAGCCACAAAGGGAACTCCAGAGCCTGCTTTATCTTCCGGAACTTGTATCAAACCTACGCCTGGTCACAGAAATGCTCTCTCAAGATTCCATCACTGCTTTCATTAAGTAACATACCCAAGAACAAGAATATTGATTTGTTTATATTAAAATATATGCAAGTCAGGACATGGCTTTAATATTTCATTACTGACACCTAAGATCTGCTAGAATATGCACATCTGGCTATATTCAAATTGCCTGTTTGTCTGTGTGTCTTTCCTCTCAAGTGGGAATCAGTTATAGTTTTAACCCAGCCCCTAGCATTTGACAGGTTCTTAAGAGACATTTGTTGAACAGAACTGGTAACAGAACAATGAAATTGACAACTAAATGTTAATTCTGTGGCAATTAAAGAAACAACTGACACAAACGGAAAACTATATATACGGAATTACAAACACAGGAACAATGGTCATTTCAACCTTAGTGAAAAAAAATTAGTAATTTTATTTATTTATTTGGCCACTCCCATTGTACATGGAATTTCCCAGGACAGTAACAAACTCACTCCAGGACAGTAACAAACTCACTCCATGTCAGTAATCAGAGCTACAGCAGTGACAACATCAGATCCTTAACGAGCTCAGCCACCAGGGAAATACAGCAGCAGATTTTTAAAAGACAATATCTAGTGCTACTTAGGTGATGGTCAGAGGTGGCATCCACCATGTCATGCACAGCAACATGCGTGGCCGTGTGACATGACCTGCTATACTATATGATAATGCTATCATGTTAGAAGGAGTTTGGCAATACACTGACTACATTTTGTGTGTGTGTGTGTGTCTTTTTGCCTTTTCTAGGGCCGCACCCATGGCATATGGAGGTTCCCAGGCTAGGAGTCTAACCGGAGCTGAGCTGCTGGCCTACACTACAGCCACAGCAACACCAGATCTGAGCTGTGTCTGCGACCTACACCACAGCTCACGGCAAGTCCTGATCCTCAACCCACTGAGCAAGGCCAGGGATCGAACCTGCAACCTCATGGTTCCTAGTCGGATTCGTTAACCACTGAGCCACCATGGGAACTCCCCACATTTTTTTTTTCTTTTTCTTTTTAAGGCCACACCTGGGGTATATGGAAGTTTCCGGGCTCGGGGTCAAATCAGAGCTGCAACTGAAGGCCTATGCCACAGCCTCAGCAATGCCAGATCCAAGCCACATCTGCAAACTACATACACTACCAGCGAGTAAGGCCAGAGGTCAAACCCACATCCTCTCACACACCAGTCAGATTCTTAACCTGCTCAGCCACCATGGGAACTCTTGACTACACAAATATTAATTTCTTACAAATGAAGTGACTCTCAACTTCAGAGGATGCATCCAAAAAGAAAAATTACTTAGAGAGGAATGGCTATAATCATTCAAAGAGTGACTGACCAAGTCACAAGTAAGGGGAGGCCTAGATGTCGCTCAAAAGGGGTAACAACCAGCTCAAGCCACCAAAGCCCATTGGAAGACAATTGTGAGTTCAGGTAGGAAAAAAAAAAAAAAAATGAAGGCTTGAACTAAGTTCATTGGAAGAATAGCCATCGAGAGACAGAGGCCAAGTCAAAAGAGACTCAGGAGGAGTTCCCATCGTGGCTCAGTGGTTAATGAATCCGACTAGGAACCATGGGGTTGCGAGTTCGATCCCTGGCCTTGCTCAGTGGGTTAAGGATCCGAGGTTGCCATGAGCTGTGGCATAGGTCACAGACACGGCTTGGATCCCACATTGCTGTGGCTGTGGCGTAGGCCGGCAGCTACAACTCTGATTCGACCCCTAGCCTGGGAACCTCCATATGCCGCGGGTGCAGCCCAAGAAATGGCAAAAAAAAAAGAGAGAGACTCAGGGGGCAGAACTGCCAGACGGCGGTCAAAGCCTGGATATAAGAACATGGAAGAGGAGGGGACTGACAGGTGACAGGTGAACATGGAAGAGGAGGGTTGGTGACCTTCCACGCACTGGCATGAGTGCCAGCAAACTTTTCTGCAAAGGGAACAGATGGTAAACACCAGAGGCTCTGTGGACTGTACAGTCACTGTCAAAACGACTCAGACCTGCTGCAGCAGCAAGTGGCGGTGTTCCAAGAAAACTTTTTGACAAAACAGGCAGTGGGCAGGATTTGGCCTGTAGGCCAAAGTTCGCTGACCCGCAGATGAGGGAATCCAGGGGAGGGAAGCCAATGTGAGGATGGGGTTCATAAGTTCAATGTGAGCAGGGCGGTCAGTCTAGGGGTGAGAGATGCCAGGGCCAGAGGCAGGAAATTGAGAGTCCCAAGCCACATGGTGGCAGTCGCAGGTCTGAGAGCACCCCAAGGAATGATCTCAGAAGCAAGGACATGAAGGACCCTTCCCTGTCTGAATACAAGGCCAGATGTTACCTCGGGTCACTCAGGCCCTGGAAAGGTAGAAGCTTTATGACCTAACCTGCCTTAACTCCCTTAATTTATTTATTTATTTTTTTTGGTCTTGGTGTCTTTTTAGGGCCACACCAGCATCAGGTTCCCAGCCAGGGGTGAAACTGGAGCTCTAGCCGCTGTCCTATGCCAGAGGCATAGCAATGCTAAATCCAAGCTGCAACTGCAACCCACACCACAGCTCACTACAGCTCATGGCCAGATTCTTAACCCACTGAGCAAGGCCAGGGATTGAACCCGCAACCTCATAGTTCCTACTTGGAATCATTTCCGCTTCGCCACGACGGGAACTCCCACTTCCTTAACTGAAAAAGAGGCTCTGATTTTAACTTTGGACTTTCTCTTTCCCAAGACCAATAACTCGAAAGTTTCAAGTTCATAGGTGACCCAACCAGCTTGAAAACAGAAAAGAAAAGCCCACAATTAGAAACAAGAAAATTACAAGTGAGAAAGTCCCCCTGGTAAAGGCAAGGATAATATAAAAGCAGGAAATCTCCCATTGACAATTATCACATCAAAACTAGCAAGCATGAAGGGAGTTCCCATCATGGCACAGTAATTAACGAATCTGACTAGGAACCATGAGTTTGCTGGTTCAATCCCTGGCCTTGCTCAGTGGGTTGAGGATCCGGCATTGCCACGAGCTGTGGTGTAGGTTGCAGATGCGGCTTGGATCCCGTGCTGCTGTGGCTCTGGCGGAGGCCGGCAGCTACAGCTCCGATTGGACCCCTAGCCTGGGAACCTCCATGTGCCATGGGAGCGGCCCAAGAAAATGGCAAAAAGACAAAAAAAAAAAAATTACCGAGCATGAGAATACAAGAGGACAAATGCAGAACACTGAAAATGATTGGAAACTAAGAGACCAGGAGCCAACAACAATTCTGTATATATAGAGATGGCCATGTCAGATTCAAAGATGAAAAAGAAAACTTCCAAAGGGCTGGAAAATAAGGCAATGTTAAAGTGAAATGTCTAGAAGGTCTCCCACGGCACAGCAGGTCAAGGATCCGGCCTTGTCACTACATTGGCTTCGGTCGCTGCTCGGCGAGGGTTTGATCCCTGGCTCGGGAACTTCCCCATGCTGTGAACACTCAAAACATATATAACATATACATTCAGTACAATGAATAATGACAGGACAAATAGTCAGTCCCCATCTGAGGAAGTTCATTACCAAAACATCCCTGTCCGACTTCTATACCATAAGAACGAGTCTCTAACCTAGAGGTCAAAGAAGGTAACCCAAGACCAGATAAACCTTGAAGATAGTTCCATTGGCCTAAAGAGTGGTTTCGTTTCTTGTTCTTTTTAGTTGCCAACATTTAAATATCAAGAAATCAGCGTTCTGGAAGGCCACTAAAAATGGGGCAACCGGTCAGAGTTTCCCCTGTGGCTCAGCAGTAACGAAGCCAACTAGTATCCATGAGGACACGGGTTCCATCCCTGGCCCCGTTCAGAGAGTTAAGGATCTGGCGTTGCTGTGAGCTGCAGTGTAGATCACAGATACAGCTCAGATTTGGCTTTGCTGTGGCTGTGATGTAGGCTGCAGATGCAGCTCCAGATCCAATGTGGCTGAGGCTGTGGCTGTGGTGCAGGCCAGCATCTGCAGCTCTGATTTGGCCCCTAGCCTAGGAACTTTCATATGCCACGAGTGGGGCCCTAAAAAGACAAAAAATTAAAATTAAAAAAAAAATGGGGCACTGTGACTACACTGTACCCACAGCTCACCATGGCAACAAGCAGCTAGGGCTGAGAGCAGGTGTCCTCTTTATATGAACATGAACTTCCCCAGTGCACTGCAGTGCTCACCGTACCCTAGTGCCTGACCCCTCTCTCCCACTTCACCTATTCATTGTCCTTGACCTGGCACTTGAGTCTGTGACCTTTGCTTACAGAGTAAATGCATGATTTCTGACTTTTTGGAGTATGGGCAACAGAATGTAAAGTAAAATTACAGGTCCATAATCCCTGATCCATCCCTTTGAGATCTAAAGAACAAAGGTTATTTTGTAACTTGTTTGGCAACAGGACTTGACCTGAGCTAAAGTGAAACTATAAATACATTGAAGGATTCTATTCAGTAGGAAATACATTCTTTTATTTTGCTAAATCAATATGAACAAGTTTGAGTACAGGCTGCTGCTCCAGACCCTAGTGGAGATTATTATGTAAGAGCACATGCAATCTGTTTTCTTTAAAATCTGAAAAATTCTGAACTCTGAAACTCCTCTGACCCAAGGGGTTTTGGATAAAGGACAGTGGGCCTGTTAGACTTTTACCTTCTATGTTTTAGAAAACACACACACACATACAGACACATACAAAGCAGACAGGAGTGTGATAATATTTGTAAATGGGTTTCTACTTGATTAATTACAATGGCATCCACCTATAATTGAGAAACAGAAATAGAATGAGATCTGCACAACCATCTCCACAAGAATGGGCAGAGCACATGCTGACTCTAGACCCCTCGACCAGAGTGCTGAATCCCTGGGGCAGCGGGGGGTTGCTGTGTTCATACTGGGAGGCGCCGGCACAAAGGCAATTCGGTATCAGAATAACATGCTGTTCACACACGCGACAGGATATGTGAAAAGGATGCTATATGACCACATCTTTTGAGGGATTTTTTTTTTTTTTTAGTGAACAATGGGTTTTCACTGACCTAAATACCTTGGATTTCACAACATGTAAAGCGCCTAACAAGGCCACGGAAAATCAGATTCACAAGCAACTGTGACGATTCCAGATTCCTTTCCACCCCTGCTCTGTGCAGAGGCTGGATGGAATCCACTCAGAGCGAAGAAAAGCACAGCTACCTCCCCTTTCTCAGAATGACTGTGTGGAGGAAATCGGAGGGAGCAAGATGAAGCCGCAGAGCAGGTGAGGGATGCAGAGAGCCATGTCGAACCTAGGAAGGGCCGTCTCATGGATGAGAGGCAAGAGGGCACCAGAGGATGCTATGGGATGGGCGGGGAGAGAGGTGTTTGACTCACCTTGAGAGTGAGTGCTGGAATGGGAGAAGGTCATTGGAGATCTGTGACCTTCAGGGAGGGTCAGCAAAGGATGTAACAGAATAAAAGAAGCCAGGGAGGGGTTAGGGGCAAAGTGGGCAGCTGATGACCCCTGCCCCCATGGAACAGCTACTGCTCAGCTCCAGCTGCCTGTACTCCACGCCAGATGTGGCCAGGTCTTCTACGGTTTTAGAAGAGACTGGCAATCCAGGTTTTCATGTGAAAACCAGGGATAATTAATACATACATACATACATACATACATAGTGACTAAGCCAAAGAAAACACGTCTATGGCCTGTAGGCCCAAAATGTAGGGCTTTGGTATTGATAACTTGCACGTCAGACTCTGGAAGGATGGGACAAGGTTTCTCAGCCTTGGCTGTCTCTGCAATTGGGACCCAATAAGTCTGGGTGGCAAGGCTTCCCAGGGCATCCTGGGATGTCCAGCAGCCTCCCAGCCCTCAATCTACACAGATGCCAGGAGCACCCCTCCCCCAATCAAGTCACCGCAATCAAAAAAATGCCTCCAATTCATTGCAGCACTATTTAAAATAGCCAAGGGATGGAAACAACCTAAATGTCCATCGACAGATGACTGGATTAAGATGATATAGTACACATACACAATGGAATACTACTCAGCCATAAAAAAGAACGACCTAATGCCATTTGCAGCAACATGGATGGAACCAGAGATTCTCCTACTAGGTGAAGTAAGTCAGAAAGAGAAAGACAAATACAATTTGATATCATTTCTAAAATAGGGCACAAATGAACCTATCTACAGAACAGAAACAGACCCACGGACATAGACAACAGACTTGTGGTTGTCAAGGGGGAGGGAGGGAGGGAGTGCGATGGACTGAGACTTTGGGGTTGGTAGGTGGACACTACTACATTTAGAATAGATGAGCAATGAGGTCCTATTGGATAGCACAGGGAACTATATCCAATCTCTTGGGATAGATCATGATAGAAAATAATATGAGAAAAAGAACAGATATATATGTATGACTGGGTCACATTGCTATACAGCATAAATTGACAGAACACTGTAAATCAACTATACTCTAATAAAAGTAAAATAAAATAAAATGTCTCCAGAATTTGCCAAATGTCCCTGGGGGTAAAAACCATACCTGGTAAGAGCCATTGGACGAGAGCAACATCCCCCACTTGGCCTCCAGGATTTTATGAAGGCATCTCTCATGACTCAACAGGTTTCTCATGGAAGAGATGCCACCTGAAGCAGGGATTTATAGCTGCTTTGGAATCAGAAACCTGGGTTTCTGAAGTCACAGCTCAGTCATTTACTGGCTTGATGACCTCTTCTGAGGTCTGACTTCCTTGTCATTAAATCAGGAACCAACAACATCACCTCTCAGAGTTGCTGCAAGAATGCACTGAGAAAATGTATGCAAAGCTCTGAGCCCAGCAGCATATTAAGCACCAAAGATGTTTAATCAACACTAATTATTCCCTGGTGAAAAGGCAGCCTAGATGCTGTCATCGGAAGCACATGGGATCCATACTCAGAAGTCCTGGGCCTGGACCCAAGTCAAACCTTGGCCACTTGGCAGACCGGGAACTTGACAAGTCATTTTTCCCTCTTTATAAAATAGAAATGATCATCACCAGGAGGTGAGAAACAAGCCAGGGGGTTGGTACAGCACTTGGACAGCTAAACCAATTAGAGGAATGACAATGGTTAATTCTATAAAATCGGAGTTTCCATTGTGGCTCAGTGGTTAACGAATCCGACTAGGAACCATGAGGTTGTGGGTTTGATCCCTGGCCTTGCTCAGTGGATTAAGGATCTGGCATTGCTGTGAGCTGTGGTGTAGGTCGCAGATGTGGCTTGGATCCCACATTGCTATGGCTGTGGTGTAGGCCAGCGGCTACAGCTCCGATTCAAACCCTAGCCTGGGAACCTCCATATGCCACAGGAAGCGGCCCTAGAAAAGGGAAAAAGACAAAAAAAAATTAAAAAAATAAAAATTCTATAAAATCTTTGAAAGATGCCTGTAAAGGCAAGTCCAAGCTCTTCAACAAATCCAAAGAACTGAGAATGCAGTAAAATCAGGGTAAGGTACAGGGAAGAAAAGAAACATAATACTCGGGTCCTTAACCTCTAGTCCCTCCAGACAAGCAACTGCCAACTGGTGACCCAGAGGCCAGATCTGGCCACTCATCAATTTTGTTGAGCCCCACATAACACACTGTTTCATATGCATTAAATGCCATCGAAGTTTCATTAAAATCCAGACCAGGTTTTTCTGGAAAACAGTAAGGACTGAGTCACTCTGGGCCTACAGTCCCACAGGCCCCTTTGGTGAGACAATCTAATTCTCTGAGACCCCATATCAGAGGACCACCCCCAAAGCCTTGACCCTGCAGTAGACAAACCATCTTCTGGAACAGACGCATCCACCCATCATCAACAAATTGCATCATGAGGACTCCTTCATTCCAGCCATTAGTAATTCTCTCCAAGGTTCACCCCATGGAACCTCACTGCGGGGTTCCTCACACAGTCCTCATTCTGGGAAGAAAATATATCATCGCAAGACATCACCTAGAACTCTGGGAACTGAGAGTACACATTCCAGGCAAGCCATTCCCACAGACAACTTCATTCATTAGCAGGTGTGTTGTCTGTTTTAGGTGTTTTTTGTTGTTGTTGTTTTTTGCTTTTTTTTTTTTTTTTTTGGTCTTTTTGCCACTTCTTGGGCCGCTCCCGCGGCATATGGAAGTTCCCAGGCTAGGGGTCAAATCAGAGCTGTAGATGCCGGCCTACACCACAGCCACAGCAACGTGGGATCCGAGCCGCATCTGTGACCTACACCACAGCTCGCAGCAATGTCAGATCCTTAACCCACTGAGCAAGGCCAGGGATCGAACCTGCAACCTTGTGGTTCCTAGTCAGATTCGTTAACCACTGCGCCACGATGGGAACGCCCTGTTTTAGTTTTTTTTATAATTTTTTATTTTGTTTTACTTTAAGTATAGTTGCTTTACTGTGCTGTGTCTGTTTCTGCTGTACAGAAAAATGACCCAGTCCTACACACATATATACATTCTTTTCCTCTTCCTATCTTCCATCATGGTCTATCCCAAGAGACTGGATAGTGTGCCGTGTGCTGTACAGTAGGCCCAGATTCTTATCCATGCTAAATGTCATCATCTGCATCTACCAACCCCGAACTTCTCATCAAGCCTTTGTTTTAACCCAGCCATACCCAGAAGCCTGATTGCAACGCCCACCAACAGTCTGCTTCTGCCCAATAACAATTCTAGGCTCTCTCCTGCCTCCATTTTCCTCACTAGTCCTTTACAAGCACTTAAGTGGGGGGGGGGAACCCACAAATATATCCAGGAAATCAACACCTGTAAATCAACAGTTCCCCAGTTAAAAAGTTTTGACTTCAGGAGTATAATTGCCACACCCTCAATAGCTCTGTAATAGCTGCAACTTCCAGTGCATCTTGCCATAAAGATTTTCAGAATCAAAGGTCAGGGCCAGAATTCTAGTCCTAGAATGAATCACACCATTTACTCTCTCCAAATCTCGCTTTCCCATAGCTGGGCCCACAACACCAGTGCGATCTAGTGTGAACTGGGTGGGCATTAGTTTAACAATATTTGTTGAGCAGCTACCGTGTGGTGGGAATCAAAGGAGAAAAGAGCAGAAAGTCTCAGAGCGCTTAGTCTCAGGGAGAACCTGGCCAGTAAAGAGGCAGTTACATTAGGGAAAAACAGGAGCTCCATGGACTTATGACAGCACCAAGAAGAGACATCCAATCTTTGCTGGAGCAGAGGCAGAGAGGAGCTTTACAGGGAGGCCTAAGGAATGTGTAGGAGGTGGCCGAGGGCAGATGTGATGACAGAGGCTTCCCAGGGTTCCAGGTAGAGACTAAGAAAGCATAGCCTCCTCTGGAGACTGAAAGGAGGTGAGCATGGCTGGAATGTAAATGTGTAAAGAGGAGTTCCCATCGTGGCACAGTGGTTAACAAATCCACCTAGGAACCATGAGGTTGCAGGTTTGGTCCCTGGCTTTGCTCAGCTGGTGAAGGATCTGGTGTTGCCATGAGCTGTGGTGTAGGTTGCAGATGCGGCTCAGATCCCGAGTTGCTGTGGCTCTGGCGTAGGCCGGTGGCTACAGCTCTGATTCGACCCCTAGCCTGGGAATCTCCATATGTGGCTCTAAACATACAAAAAGACCAAAAAAAAAAAGTGTAAAGAGAGAAGCTGCTATGGAGGAAGCAGGGGCCAAAGAGACCCTGAATGGCTTTGTAGCTTTTAAAGCCTCAGATCTTTGGGACAATATGGCATCCAAACCACCAAAACTCATCCACTGGACAAGACACCTGAGTAGGATGCAGTGGGGGAGGAGGGCCAAGGTGGAGAACAGGGAAGGAGCTTCAGGATGATGGAAACAGTCATAGTCTCTGTCAGGATCACACTTATGCGCAGGTGTAGACCTTTGTCAAAACGCACAGATTGTACTCTTTAGAGGGATGAGGGTCATTACGAGCATTTTACCTCAACTGAGAAAAAAAATTGTGCATGAGGTTCACAAGCTTCAGGACAGTATGTGCTGGGTGATACCACTTAGTAAAAAAGTGAAAGGCAGGAGTTCCCATCATGGCATAGTGGTTAACGAATCCAACTAGGAACCATGAGGTTGCAGGTTCGATCCCTGGCCTTGCTCAGTGGGTTAAGGATCCAGCATTGCCGTGAGCTGTGGTGTAGGTCACAGATGCGGCTTGGATCCCGTGTTGCTGTGGCTGTGGTGTAGGCTGACGGCTACAGCTCCAATTCGACCCCTAGCCTGGGAACCTCCAAATGCCATGGGAAGCAGTCCTAGAAAAGGCAAAAAGACAAAAAAAAAAAGTGAAAGGTAATGTGTGTTGCATTAACATATACACAGTACCCTATATAAAACAGACAACCAACATGGACCTACCCACACAGCACAGGGAACGGTACTCAGGATTTTGTAATAACCTGTAAGAAAAGACAATCTGACAAAGAATATTTATAGAGAACCGAATCGTGTTTCTATACATCTGAAACTAACACAACACTGTAATTAACTGCATTCTGTTTTTTTCTAAAAAAATAAAATAAAAATTTAAAAAAACAAAGGCAAGGTGTATTTTCCACAAACACAGCCTCAGAGATGGCACCTTCAGTGTGGCTGTGATGGTGGCCTTGGGTCCAGGGAATCTGAAGCTGCTATGGTGGAAGCAGGGATTAAAGAGACCCTGAATGGGAGTGTAGCTTTTAAAGCCTCAGAACTTTAAGGGAAAAAAAAAACAAATTATCACTTGCCTGATACAATATACAAACAGGTCAAAATGACCCTCTGACAAATGCATCTCGACAATCACCAATATTGATTCCACAATGTGCGTTCCTGAGAACACCAAGAAGGGCAGAAAACTCACAGGCAGGGACCTTGTAATTCATTGCAGACCCTTGGATGAAACCTTAGCCGTCTCTTCTTCCCAGTCTACCTTCCTCTCAGCCTTACTTCCATCACCTCCCCACAAATAACAGAAAGTAGGCACATTTAGGCCCTGGCAGACAGGGATGAACTCTAGAAACACACCGAGCTAACAGGGTGGGGAACCTCAAAAAATAAACAGCTGAACTAAGCAAAACGCTGGGGGAAACAAAACAGTACAGAGCAAATTTAGAAAGCTCAAGAGGAAGTAAAAGTATTTTCATACACACACAAAAAAAGAAGCGTCCCACGGGCTTTGGCCAAACCAAACTCCCCCTTTGACTCAACTGCTGATACAAGAAGCCAAGGCTGTGAAAAATTCCCATTTTCCTATCTCTGCACAGAATAAACAGTGAAATCAGTACCACACAGCTACCTTGCCCTGTGAGACCTTGAAAAATCTGCCCCAGATAAAATAACACATGACAATCACCTCCAGAAACTCTCAGAACCACAAACCATTCCTGTTCCAACAGCCCGAACATCCACAAACTCGGGTCTCTGCTGTCAGTTCCTAATCAATGCCTGCCAAGGAGTCCAGCTGTCCCATAGAAACATGGAGAAGCATCTGCTTCCAAATTCAAAGTGAGAAAGACTTGTTTAAAACAATCATCATCATCATTTCTTTTTAAATTGGCGCTAGGCGGTTGGAGAATCCTTTTCTCCCAAATCCAAAGCCGTCCCGTTCACCGTGGCCCCTGGTTTGGAGAGGCACCACCTCTCCGGTCCCCTCAAAGGGGCGCGCTGAAAACTCTCTAGGCAGATCCGATGGGCTTGAACAACTCTTCCCTTCTTTCCTGCCATCGTGCGCTTGTTAAGTGAAGGCTTCGAGGCAGCGGGGCCACCCGGAAAGGCTGACCATGCCGCTCCCGAGCCGGGCAGCCTCGGACACACCACTTATCGGAGTCTCAGCCCCAGGCGCCAGTCCCGGCCGGCTCGATCCCCGGGAGGAGGAGAGAAAACAGAGAGCAGGCAGCGGGAAGGCGATGCTCCACGGGGCAGCGGGGACCCCTAGGGGTGGGAGCGGGGAGGTGCGGCCTGCCCAGCCGGTCTCCAGGACTGGGCGGGCGGCCCAGAGTGGCGCGCCAGGCCGCGGCGTGGCACCGCCCCCCTGCCCCGGGCCCCGCCGCCCTCGAAGCGGGTGACGGCCGGACCTGAAGCAGCCGGGGCCCCGGGGAGTGGGCCCGCGCACCCCCGCTTGCAGCCCCCGGCCCGCGCACCCCCACAGGCCCGGTGTGGTGCACTTGCCTGCCCACGGTCTGGTTGCCCAGCTGCTTCACGAGGTTGAACTGCTTCTTCGCGGCAGCGGCGGCGGCGGCGACGGCGGCGACGACGACGACGACGACGACTGTCCCGGCCCTTGGCTCCGCCCTCGCCGCGTCACTTCCAGCAGCGCCGTCCGCCAGCCCCTGCCGGGTTGGGTCGGGTCGGGTCGGGTCGGGTCGGGGGAGGAGCCGCAGGCCCTGGGCAGTGCGCAGCGAGGCCTGAGGCTCAGAGGCCCGAGCCTGTGGGCTTCCCGATGCCCCCGCCGCCCAGTCCGGTCCCCTTGCCTCGCGAGGCTCAGCTGCTTGGTGCCCCCACGGTCCACTAGGGCCTCGGTGTCATTTCGCTCAGCGATCTCCTGCTCCAGGGATATTTAACTCACTTTCCAGACTAGATCTCAAAACACAAGGTGGAAAAAGCAGACACAAAGAGTGTAGACAGGAGGACACATCATAGATGGCGTCCAAGAACCTCCAAAACGCACCCTCGGGACTAGAGCCTGGAGTAGGGCAGAGTGGGGAGCAGGGTTGACGTGCAGCGTTAAAGGAGCTTTGGGATGATGGATACAGTCAATGTCTGTATCAGGGTCAAGCTTAGGTGCAAGTGCAGACATTTGTCAGCATGCACCGATTTATACTCTTTGTAGGTCACTATGTGGGTCACTATGTGTATTTCAACTTGATTAAAAAAAAAAGTGTGTTGGAGTTCCCGTTGTGGTGCAGTGGTGTACAAATCCGACTAGGAACCATGAGATTGCAGCTTCGATCCCTGCCCTTGCCCAGTGGGTTAAGGATCTGGCATTGCCCTGAGCTGTGGTCTAGGTCGCAGACACGGTTCTGATCCTGAGTGGATGTGGCTGGGGCCTAGGCCAGTGGCTGCAGCTCCAATCGGACCCCTAGCCTGGGAACCTCCATATGCCACGGGGAGCGGGCCTAGAAAAGACAAAAAACTAAAAATAAATAAATAAATGTGTGTTGTTGTGTGAGGCTCATAAGCTGCAGGACAGTGAGCACTGTGTGATAGCACTCAGTAAAAAAGTGAAAGGCAAGGTGTTTAATTAACATGTAAACGGTGCCCTCTAAAAAATAGGTAACCAACAAGGACCTACTTCAAAGCAAAGGGAACTACACCCAGTATTTTGTAATAGCCTGTAAGAGAAAATAATCTGAAAAAGAATATTTGTATTTGTGTGTATATATTATATATAAAACAGAATCACTTTTATGTACACCTGAAATTAACACAATGTTGTAAATCAAATCTACTCCATATTTTTAAAGTAACTAAAAATTTTAAAAAACAGGAGTTCCCATTGTGGCACAGTGGTTAATGAATCTGACTAGGAACCATGAGGTTGCAATTCAATCCCTGGCCTTGCTCAGCAGGTTAAGGAACTGGCATTGCTGTGAACTGTGGTGTAGGTCGAAGATGCGGCTTGGATCCCATGTTGCCGCGGCTCTGGTGTATGCCGGTGGCTACAGCTCCGATTCAACCTCTAGCCTGGGAACCTCCATATTCCGTGGGAGCAGCCCTAGAAAAGGCAAAAAGACAAAACAAAATGAAACCAAAAAACAAAAAGATCAGGAGTATTTTCCACAAACACACGCTCAGAGTTGGCACCTTTAGCTTGGCTGTGATGGTGGCCTCAGGCCCAGGGAATCTGAGCAGGACAGTGGCACTGGGAAAATCACACAGGTGGTGAAAAGGACTAACCTCTGTGCTGAAGTGTCGTGGGGGTGAGTCATGGGGGCATGGGTTGGGGGAACAGGTCACTGGAGACAGGCCCTTTGTGAAGTCCCAGGCCAGACCCTCATTGCCTAGAGACTCATTGTGTTTGGATTCTCAGCCACGCACTGGCAAAAGTGCCGGAACACTTCGTGGGATTGTCCAACTGCACTAGACGCTTTTCACGGAGTGGACGAGGTAAGTTCTATGACCCCCAGCGATGGTCTCTTGGTTTGGGACCCTTGGCTCCAGCTTAGGCAGGTCCCTAGGGCAGGTGGGTGGTAGCATGGCCTCCCTCACAGGCCACAACTCTAATGTCACAAAAGCCGTGCTGAGGAAGGGAGATGAACAGGGACCTGAAGATGTACCTGAATCCAAAACAAAGGAAGTTGAAGATGTTCAGTCCACCTTCAAATCAGGGAACGAGAGGAAAGAGAGTGATACCCTAAGAGACAAGGAAAAGGTTCTTCCACAGACAACATCACTGAAAGAACTACCCAAAGAGCAGCAAGCAGGATCTGATGCTGACAGTGAACTCATGAGCAGCTTGAATCAGAACAACATGTTACTGAAGAAAACTTGAAACCTGAAAAACCAGTGCAAGGTGTAGATTTGGAGGTATAATGTCTTCACAGGAGCTTATCTTCTCATTCCTCCAGCCAAGACAATGGACAGGTTCATTGCCAAGTTACAAGCCTATGCTGTGGAAAGAGAACAAATCTTAGCTGTTTTAGAGGAGAAAACTTGGGAAAACAGCAATCTGAAAAGAGAAAGCATGATGGATATACTTGTTGCCAAAGAAGTAGACCTGGTCAGACTTCAAGATGCACATACAAAGCTCTGCACTCGATTTGAAAGCAGTGGTCAGGATATGTTGAAAGATACTCTTCAGAATTTATCCCACACTGTTTGAGACAAAGACATTGAAATTGATGCTTTAGGCGTTCCTGCCGTGGCTCAGTGGTTAATGAATCAGACTAGGAACCATGAGGTTACAGGTTCGATCCCTGGCATTGCTCAGTGGGTTAAGGATCCGGCGTTGCTGTGAGCTGTGGTGTAGGTCACAGATGCAGCTCGGAACCAGAGTTGCTGTGGCTCTGGTGTAGGCTGGCAGCTTCAGCTCCGATTAGACCCCTAGCCTGGGAACCTCCATATGCTAAGGGACTGGCCCTAGAAAAGACAAAAAGACAAAAAAAAAAGAAAGGAAGAAAGAAAAGAAAAAAGACATTGCTGCTTTAAATTAGAAAGGTCAGACTTTACTGACAATCCTGCAAACCTCCAGGGATGGGGATGAGGTGAAGGGTGTTGCTACGAATGAGTCTGAGGAATTTCTGCAGGAACGGGATCTGTTCCAACAACAAGTGAGGATAATGCAAGAGTGGAAAGAGCACGTGATGACCTCAGTGCAGAATATACAGCGGGAGTCAACCCATCTCCAGAGAGAGCCACAACAACTTCAGGTACAGATTTTAATTCACAAGGATAAGAATTATAAACAACAAGCCAAGTACACACATCTGATCCACAGTTGTGAAGGGAACAAAATCAAACTCAAAACCTTGGGGAAGCAAGTAGCACAACTTCAGCTCAGCCTAGAGCAGCTCTGCGATTCTAAAGATCTTTTTGTAGGGATATTTGACCTTATCGTACCACAACCCACCACCCACTCACTTGCAAGTCAGCAGACTCTCTTAAGGACGTTAAGACATTAAATCTGATGTATTGACTGAGTCTTCTCAATTGCTCAAAAAAGACACAGGAGACTTAAGAAAAGTAATGGAGGAAAAAGATGCCATGATTAGAACCCTCCAGGGAGATAATCAGAGATTGTCTGATTCCATCGCAGCCAGCACCAACCTCAAAAGGAAACGAGGAGGACAAACAGATTCAGAAAAGCAGCAGCTATGAAAAAAACAAGACGAATTACAAGGCTAGCGGTCCAATCAGAGCTGCAGCTGCCAGCCTATGCTACAGTCACAGCAACACAGGATCCAAGCCGCATCTGCGACCTACACCACAGGTCACGGCAACACCAGATGTTTAACCCACTGAGCAAGGCCAGGGAGTGAACCCAGAACCTCATGGTTCCTGGCCAGATTCGTTTCCGTTGTGCTACAACGGGAACTCTGACGAACTCTTTTCTTTGACAATTTCACAAGTGAAGTGAGTGAAAATGAACTTTTGAGGCAGGTGGTAATCAACCTCAGGGAAAAAGTAGTCCATTTTGAAGCAGATGTGT
Source organism: Sus scrofa (assembly GCF_054392235.1). NCBI lineage: Eukaryota > Metazoa > Chordata > Mammalia > Artiodactyla > Suidae > Sus > Sus scrofa. The sequence goes on from NC_139385.1 coordinate 22,328,315, forward strand.
ATAAACTAAAAGAAGCAAAGGAAAAAGTAATGGAAACATCTAGGGAAAAATCAGTCCTTGCAAGAGACAGATATGAGGGTCTCCATGTTGTGGAGAGAGAAAGAATGACAGAATGTGAGAATCAAGGAGAAGGCTCTCGCTTTGGAGCATCTGCCGAAAGAGGAAAAGCTAGGCAAACAGAGGAATTAAGCCAGTTCTGAAATGCCCTGCTGTCCACACAAGGAGAAGAGACATTTGATTCAAAAAGAGAGAAATGAAGCCATGTTGCTATTGAAATGGAAACAAATGGAAAACTGTGCCCCCCCAGAGCCAGGTTCAACATTTACATGAAAAAGAACTACAGTTAAAGAAAGAATCAGAGAGGTTGAGTCATCAGGCTTTCCAATCTGAAGACGCCTCTATTTATTTATTTATTTATTTTTGATCTTTTTGCCATTTCTGGGGCTGCTCCCTCGGCATATGGAAGTTCCCAGGCTAGGGGTCTAATCCTAGATGTAGCTGCCGGCCTATGCCACAGCCACAGCAATGTGGGATCCAAGCCACATCTGCGACCTACACCACAGCTCACGGCAACGCTGGATCCTTAACCCACTGAGCAAGGCCAGGCATCAAACCCGCAACCTCATGGTTCCTAGCCAGATTTGTTAACCACTGAGCCACAATGGGAACTCCTGAAGGATTCTTTAAACTCAAAGCTTTGGTTGCAGATGATAGAACAGCTAAACTAGGCATGGAAGTCACCACCTTGGAGGACAAGCTCCTTCTGTCCTCCAGGGCCATGGAAAATGCCAGCCATCAAGTGAGCCTGCAGATAGAGTCATTGAAGAAACAACTGCATATCATCAGTAAGCAGAGAGAGGACATCTGGCTACCGCTTTCTCTGTCACTAGGACAAGAAAAGCAATATTCACAAGCACTAGCTAACATGAAGCTGGTCCTCATGACAAAGGCAGACCACCTTGAAGGCAAACTAGTATCAGCTCACAAACTTCAGGAGGAAGCAAATGCAGTCTTGGGTGTGAAGGAAGAACAAATTAAAGATTTGAAGAAGCAAACTGAGTTCCAACAGGAAGTGCTGAATGATGTACAAGAGACACTGATGAATTTAATAGGCAACGCAGAAGGAAAAGTAGATAAAAGGCTGATGAGGAATTTCTTCATGGGCTATTTTTTTTTTTTTTTTTGTCTTTCTGCCTTTTCTAGGGCCGTGGGTGCAACATATGGAGGTTCCCAGGCCAGGGGTCGGAGCTATAGCCGCGGCCTATGCCACAGCCACAGCCATGCCAGATCCGAGCCGCATCTGTGACCACACACCACAGCTCACACGGCAATGCCAGATCCTCAACCCACTGAGCAAGGCCAGGGATCAAACCCACAACCTCATGGTTCCTAGTCGGATTTTGTTAACCACTGTGCCACAACAGGAACTCCCCTTCATGGGCTATTTTCAAACACCCAAACACCAGTGCCCTGAAGTGTTCCAGATAATAGGAAGCACTCTGGGCGTCAAAAGGGAAGCCATGGAGATGCTTTGGAATGAAGAGCAAGGCGGTGATCCCAGATGGATGACTAGGTGGCTGGGATCCAATAGTGTCCCCAATACACCTCTGGAACCAAATCAGCCATCAGCGATACCCAAGAATTCTTCCTCAGAACTTTTCATTAAATATCTAGAAACAGCATCTCCCCACACTTTTCCACCACCCAAACCCTCTGCTCCTGATATGAAACTTTCAGATGCACCAGGAAGGAAAAAACTAGCTCAGAACACCCGACCCCATCTTCAAACTACCCTCGGATCCACACCCAAAAAACCAGAGGTGAAAGTTGGCTCTCTGTCTCTCTGGTTAACTCTCCAGGACCTGAGCCTGGTAGGTCTGGGCATCTTCTTTTAAAACATCTTACTGATGTTTTGCCCACAGACACACCTTTGCTGCTGCCTCCTGGCATTATGCTGGCACTGGGCTGAAAGACCTTTCCCAAGCAACAGATGGTTCCCTAGCCAGAGAAAAAGACAGCCCTTCAAAGAATGACAACATGGCCTTTTAGTAAAAGCCATGCTTTTTTTTTTTTTCAATTTTACTCTGCTTAATAAACATATTAATATTTTTAGGACGTGTGTTTTAAGGATGTCAATATAATCACCCACCTTGAAACAGTGGTTAATTCTTATGAGAAAGGGTATTGGTGGGGTTAGTGGCTGTGAGCAAAGGTACTTCAAATAGTGTTCGTAATGCTTTTATTTATTTATTTATTTTATTATTATTATTATTTTGGCTGCACCTGTGGCATGTGGAAGTTCCCAGTCCAGAGATATGACTTGTGCTACAGCAGTGACCCGAGCTAGAGCAGTGATGATGCTTGATCCCTAACCTCTTGAGCCACCAGGGAACTCCATGCCTTCATTTTTTTTTTTACAAGAGCTAAGTATTTATGTATGCCTTAGCTAATTAAAATGTTAACTTGTGTTAATGATCAAAATGATAAAATACAAAAGTGCACACTCCTTGTACAAGAAAAAGGTGAACAACGCAAAAGTACAGGATGGATCCTGGACTTTTTCAAAGACCTCATTCCATTTATTTATTTATCTATCTATTTTTTTGTCTCAACTTTTGTCATTTGTCTTTTGAGGGCCACACCGCAGCATATGGAGGTTCCCAGGCTAGGGGTCCAATTGGATCTGTAGCCGCCAGCCTGTGCTAGAGCCACAGTAATGCCCGATCCAAGCTGGGTCTGTGACATACACCACAGCTCACAGCAATGCTGGATCCTTAACCCGCTGAGCAAGGCCAGGGATCGGACCTGCAATGTTATGGTTCCTAGTTGGATTTGTTTCTGCTGCACCATGACCGGAACTCCCCCATTTACTTATTTTCTAGCCTGCTTTTTTTTAGCCGGTCTCATTCCCTAGGCATAAGAGCCAGCCCACAGCTCTCCTAGCCAATGATTCTCATTTGCCTCCTTCAGGGACACTCTTCTCTCTACCTTTCACTGCTAAGCTTCTGAAAAGAATACTTTACTGCTTGTCTCCAGCTCATGTCTCACTGACTTATGAAAGCTCCCCAAAATCTTTTCTCAGTAATGTCTAGGGCATTTTCTAATGCTTCAGAAATTAGTCTTTTAAGGAGTTCCCATTGTGGCTCAGTGGTTAACGAATCTGACTAGAAACCATGAGGTTGTGGGTTCAGTCCCTGGACTTGCTCAGTGGGTTAAGGATCTGGTATTGCCATGAGCTGTGTTGTAGGTCACAGACGTGGCTCAGATCCCATGTTGCTGTGGCTGTGGCACAGGCTGGCAGCTGTAGTTCCGATTGGACCCCTAGCCTGGGAAACTCCATATGCCGTAGGAGCGGCACTAGAAAAAGGCAAAAAGACAAAAAAAAAATTAGTCTTTTAATTAAAGTCTCCATAGCATCTGGTCAGTGTTTTTCACATCTTCATTCTTTAGAATTCTCTCCATCATCTTTCTTCTGGATTCCCTTCCAAACATAAGAGCCTTCTTTCTCAGCTTTCTCTGTGATTTCTTCGGACCACTTCCTAATGGGTATGTTCTCTCAGGTACCATGGTCCGCTAACTGTCTGTTCACTGGCCCTGTGGTCTCAGCGGGAAACTCACCCCCTTCCCATGATTTGACGTTCACCTGAATGCCACTGACTTCTGAATCCCTACCTCCCACTTCATCCTTCTCCTGACTCCACACTGATTTATCACACTGTCTGCTGGGCAAGTTTATCGGGATGTGCGTAGACTTCTGAAAATCAACATGTCCAAATCTGAGCTCGGTATCTTCCCTTAGAACTTTCTTGAGAAAACGTGCTTGTCATCCCCACCCAGACCACTCTCCAGCCACATGTGCCTTCTTACAAATTCAAACAGACTCTTAGGCAAATAGCTTCCAGGCTAATCTTGGCGGGATCATGCCTTCCAAAAAGTGCAGATCAGAAATGTTCAGCCTGCCTCCAATTCACATCTCGGGGCAGGGGGCAGGGGTGGGGGGGTGGATTTACACCCAAAATTTATAGGGAGGGCGAAACACTAACCAGATGAGCAACACAGCAGGAATTAGTCACATATATCTATAGCCACAGGGAGAAGGACATGATGACACCATGCAGGGCCAAAGACAGGTTGCCCTTGGGCCCAGTGTGAACAAGCAGAGACTGGAAGGGGCAGATTTTGGAGTCCAAGAGGGTGGAGAATGTGGAGGTGACTCTAGGTCCCGGGAGGAGGGTGCAGTTGGCTTGTTTGAATCATTTCCCAGGCTGGGAGGGAATGGGAGGTGGCTACCTGTGGATAAATTTTGCCTGGTTGTGGGGTAAGGAGGGGAGTTGGACTAGGGGCCCTTACCTGTGAGAGCAGAAGGGAGGGAGTTTGCAATTAGGCCATTTGAAGCCCTCTGATTTTACCAGATGGCCAGGCCATACTTACTATTGAATCTTGATTTCCGGGCTTATAACCCAATGGACTCTTTGATAACTTGACATCAATTTAAACATGGGTGATGATGGAGACTTTTAGGCAGGAGTGAAGTCCTTTGCTAGGAGGTGAAGTTGGCACTGGACTGAGAGGGAAAGGTGGTCTGCAACAACATACATTGTATGAAACCTAATTGAAGTTCACTCAGTTGATTCCAATGGGTCTGGACGAGGGGTGACATCCTCTAGCTCCTGGCCATTGACTGATGAGGTGGGAGGCCATTCCCACTTACAGGTGGGATATTCCAGAGGGCCCAGGTTCAGCTCCATCCTCTAGCAAGGAGGCCTTAACTACCATATCAAGCTTGTGGGATGTGGCTTCCAGGACTAAAGGAATCCTGGGCAGCTGGGTATTCAAAACTCAAGGTCTGTGAGAGGCTCTATATCCAGCAAAGCCAATGCATGGCTGGCTAGCAATTCCTGCTCTGATGGTATGTGATGCAGGGCCAAGGAGGGCAGCTTCTTGCATCAGAAGCCCACCGACAGCTTATGGACATCACAGGTGGTCCAGAGACCCCAGGAAGCAGGAAAGGAAGCTGCTAAAATCTCTTCACGGAAGCAGTCTCTGAAGGCACTAAGGGGAGCCCCTGTTGATTTCAATTTAGACAGATTCTAGAGCCTTTTGTTGGAGTGGGCCCACCCAAGGTGGGCTACTTTAAAAGTAACAGCATAGGAGTTTCTCCTTGTGGCTCAGTGGGCTATGAAGCTGACATGGTCTCTCTGAGGATGCTGGTTCAATCCCTGGCTTCATTCTGTGGGTTAAGTTTCCAGTGTTGCCACAAGCTGTGGCATAGGTCACAGATGCAGCTAGGAACTGGTGTTGCTGTGGCCTGCAGTGTCATTCTGATTCAACCCCTATCCTGGGAATGTTGATATCCTGTAAGAGCAGCTGCAAATGAAATAAAATTTAAAAATAAAATAAAAATGAAAGTAACAGCATAAATGGGCTTAGGTAAAATTTGTCAGTGAGGCATATACTTCCTCTAGAACCCAAAAAGGACTAAAACACGTTGGGTGCATGTGTCATTAACAGGTGTGTAAAACAAATATCACCAAAGGAGGATGTCATCAAGGTACTGTTGTACCTGTACTGCTGATATGGAGAAAGGAAGATGCAGTTAGGATCCTGTCTGCAAAGATTGCATGTGATAGCAGAGCTGTTTAGGTACCTGTGGGTGACAAGGTAAAAATGTACTGGGCCCCTTTGGGGATGGAGGCAAACTGGATGAGGGGATGTTGAAGCAGGCATGAATGGAATCTATTAGCCAAATCACTGCAAAATGTTTACCATATTTAAATTTAGTCAGATCCCATGTATTTTAAGGGTATCCAGGATTAGTTTTAATCAGGAATGCTAAGACAGAAAGATACCAATATGACTGCCTGGAGAAAAAAGCTTTTTTACACCCCCAGATCCTGAGAAACAAGAGGCAGAGCACACCAGGGAGGGCCACATGGGGAAGCACCAGGGACTCAGGAGGCAGAGGGAGGAGTAAGGGGCAGGGGTGGGCAAGAGGCTTTCTTGTGGTTTCCATGGGAAGAAATGGGTGAGGTTGTCTAAGCAGGCTTAGGATGGGCTAGTTTGAATATTTCAGTGGGCTCTGGGACATAGTGGTGTCCCTAGCTGATTGGTGCCCAGCTCTGGGGTGATTGCTTATGGCAGAGCGATGGCGGCCCGGATTGTAAGAGCCCCGTAGAGGAGGTAGTTGGGGATGTGAGCTCTGGATTTGTACACTCACAGGTGGATTATTTACAACCTTTAGGAATTAGCTGACCCTGGCAGGTATAGTTCCTCTAAGAGGAGCAAGGACTCTGGTGTCAAAGCATTAAATACAGAAAAGAGAAACTATAGTTATTACAGTAGGTAAAATCATAAATTGATACCAGGGATTAAGTCCATGAAGGTTTGCCAAAAGTTGCACTTTGGTAGATGTTAAAATTAGTCCAGAACCCACGTTACAGAAGCCCCAAAGCCATCATCAGCTCCCATTATCTTTTTGCCATATCATTTGTTTTCATAAATTTTGGATTGCCAATTGGGTTAAATTGTGAGATTTTGTTTAATGAAAATCGCTGTTCCCTCTGCCTGTATGTAGATTTCTTTTTCCTTTTCATTTTCATTCATTTTCAGGGGTAGGTTGTTATCTGAGATCCTTAGGGGTGGGAGCTGTCTTTTTACCTTGCTCACATTTATCAGTATTTTTTCCTACAGAGTCACAGATCAGCATGATCAAGATTTGGGTCTCTGTCACAGCAATGGTTTTATGGTTTAGAGACCCAAGACTTAAGTCAGGTTTGAATTAACACCTCCACTGTGACACAGGGTGTCATGTATGTTGGTCCCCACAACCCTGATGATCAGGATTTTGACCACAGGGCAGCAGGGACCCAGTGGAAGAGCACAGGGCACAGAGCCCCAAAGTTGATGGATCCAAACCATCTTCTGCTACAGCCCTACCTCTTCCCTGATGTAGGCTGCTTCCCCCACCCCCTTCTCTCTGTACTAATTCCCTCAGGACATTTTTTTTTGGTCTTTTCTAGGGCCGCACCCATGGCATATGGAGGTTCCCAGACTAGGAGTCTAATCAGAGCTATAGCTGCGGGCCTACACCACAGCCACAGCAATGCAGAATCCAGGCTGCGTCTGTGACCTACACCATAGCTCATGGCAACGCCGGATCCTTAACCCACTGAGCAAGGCCAGGGATCAAACCTGCAACCTCATGGTTCCTAGTTGGATTTGTTAACCACTGTGCCATAGTGGGAACTCCTCCCTCAGGACATTTTTGATTTCTAACGGTAAAGTCATGGGTCTTTTTTCTTCTCCATCCAATCACATATGGTGCAGAGCTTCCAGGATTGTTATGGGGAAAGAGAGCTATGTGGTGGGCCCCTTAGAGGACTGTTTTCTTCCTCCAAGGAATGTAGTCATGATCCCCAGTTTAAAAAAAAAAAAGGAGTTCCTATTTTAGCTCAGTGGGTTAAGGACCTGATGTTGTCTCTGTGAGGATGTCAGTTTCATTCCTGGCCTCACTCAGTGGGCTAAGAATCTCACATTGCCATATTCATATGCATAGGTCACAGATGCAGCTCAGATCTGGTGTTTCTGTGTCCATGGCTGTGGTGTAAGCCTCAGCTGAACCTCTGATGTGACCCCTGATCCAGAAACTTCCATATGCTGCAGGTGTGGCAAACACACACACACACACACAAGTGTTGGAGTCTACATCCAGGAAGATCATTTTTGTCTATGGCCTGGGTGGGGACCTTAAGCCCCCAGTGACAAGATCAGTCCTTTGGCATGCTGGTAAGTAACAACAGGAAGCAAAGCCTGCCTGTATTGGTTAGGTAGGGGTTTTGCCCTGAGAGAGAAGTTGACTATCAACACCTTGCCCCCCACTTTGGTTTTTCATCACTTCTTGGGCCATAGACTGTCATGGATGTGCACTTGGAAACACTTAGGGGTCAGGAGAGCACATGACAGCATCAAAGGACACAGCAGCCCAGGACCTGGGCAAGGTCACTAACTTGCCTGCACAGTAGTGACTCAGGAGGCAACCAGGGAGCCATTCTTCAATCTTCCTGGGGTTGTGGCCTCCTGCCTTTGTATGAACAACACAAGGGGTCACTTCTAGGACATGCTGCGGGTACTTTTCTACAAGAGCCTCTATGGCTGCAACAAGCAGCCAGTGATGGAAATCAGGCTAGACAGTGACCAAAGTGCTCAGTCCATACCCAGGAAGTGGAACTCAAGCACCCACCAGTTAGGACATTGGGTTGTCACTGTCAGGTCGGAGCCTTGGAAACCACCCATTAGACACAAGGCACACCGATGGCATCTCAATTTGGCATATAGTGAATTGATAGTAGTTTCTGGATTTCCCTGGTGGAGGGGGTGGCTTAAGAAGCCAGCATTGTCGCATAAGGCTCAGGTTGCTGCTGTAACACCTGATTGATCCATGGCCCAGGAACTTCCCCATGCCAAAGACATGGCCAAACAAACACACAAACAAACAAAAAGCACAATAGCTTTTGCCTAGTTGGCCAGAATATGACATTAGGGTAGGAAGAAACGGCAACATCCATTTGAGATAACAGAACATGAGCTAAAGCCCAAGCTGGCCAACAAATGGCACATACATCCCAGATAGTACCTGCTACCTTGAAAACTAGTTAACTAGCAAAGTACTGGGTAGTTAAAGCTGACCAGGTGTTCTCAATTGAGGTTAGGCATCCTGTTTGTGATGCCAATTGCTTTCCTCATCTCTCCATCTCTCCTTCAATCTATCAGAGAGAGATTCCCACCCAGACTTAAGGGGTTGGCTGAACACAGGACACTCAACACCAAAAGATGTGATGGACAGCAGTTTACAAGCCACATTGACTCACAGCCCAGGGCAGGACACTACACAGCATGCAGGGCTATGTGGGGTGTGGGGTGTATTGAGAAACAGAGTGAACAAGTGGGGGCTGGGGACGCAGACTTTGTAATAACAAGAGGGTGGGGATGAGCCCTGGTTTCCGAAGGAGGGTGTGATGGGCTTGTTTCAATAATTCAGTGGGCCGATAGGGCACTGGAGCCTGCTACCTGGGAATAAGTAGCACTGTGTCTGGTTGCTATGGTAAGAAGAATTGTATGGCAGGGGAACTTACCTGTGGGAGAAGAGGAAGTGAGGAATTGCAGGTGGGGCATTGCAGATGCTCTCACTTTTACTAGATGTCAAGACAGTTCTCAATCTCTCCCCACCCCCATATATATATACACAATAAATATATTGGTTTTTCTGGGGCTGAACCCATGCCATATGCAAGTTCCCAGGCTAGGGGTCAAATCAGAGCTACAGCTGCCTGGCTACAACACAGCCACAACAACATGGGATCCAATTTGAGTCTGTAATCTACACCAGAGTTCACAGCAATGCTGGATCTTTAATCCACTGAGCAAGGATAGGAATCAAACCTCCATGCTCATGGATGCTAACTGGATTCTTTTCCACTGCAGCACAACAGGAACTCCCCAGCTCTTGATATTGAATCTGAATTTCAGGCCTTATAAGAATTTATTAAAAAGTAATTCTTCCTTGAACTAGTGAGTTCTGTAATACACAATAAACACAAAAATCAATTTCAATTGGGTTTTTTTGGTTTTTTTTTTTTTTTTTTTTTTTGCTGTTGAGTTGTAGAAGTTCATTGCAGCACTATTCACAAGACATGGAAACAACCTAAATTTCCATTGACAGATGATTGGATTGAGAAGATGGGGTATATATACACAATGGAATACTACTAAGCCATAAAAAAGAACGAAATAATGCCATTTGCAGCAACATGGACAGAACTAGAGACTCATACAAAGTGAAGTAAGTCATAAAGAGAAAGCCAAATACCATATGATATCACTTATATCTGGGATCTAATATAAGGCACAAATGAACCTTCCCACAGAAAAGAAAACCATGGACATGGAGAATAGATGTGGGGAGGGGGAGTTCTGTAATACACAATAAACACAAAAATCAATTTCAATTGGGTTTTTTTGGGGAGGGGGAGGGAGTGGGATGGATTGGGAATTTGGGGTTAATAGATGAAAACTGTTGCCTTTGGAATGGGTAAGCAATGAGATCCTGCTGTGTAGCATTGGGAACTCTGTCTAGTCACTTATGATAGAGCATGATAATGTGAGAAAAAAGAATATATACATGTATGTGTAACTGGGTCAGATTGCTGTACAGTAGAAAATTGACAGAACACTGCAAATCAGCTATAATGGCAAAAATAAAAATCATTATAAAAAATCAATTTTATTTGTAGGTTCCAGCAATGACACCAAAATTTAAAATACATATATAGGAGTTCCCATCGTGGCATGGTGGAAACGTATCCAACGAGGAACCATGAGGTTGCAGGTTTGATCCCTGGCCTTGCTCAGTGCATTAAGGATCTGGCATTGCACTGAGCTGTGGTATAGGTTGCAGATGTGGCTCGGATCTGGCATTGCTGTGGGTCTGGCATAGGCCTGTGGCTATAGCTCACATTACATCCTTAGCCTGGGAACCTCCATATGCCGTGGGTGTGGCCCTGAAAAAGACAAAAAATAAAAATAAAATAAAATACATTTGCAACCACTAATGAAAATAAAACATTTAAGTACGAATCTAACAAAACATGTCCAGGACTTGTATGCTGAAAACTCTACAACAATGATAAAAGAAATCAAAGATCTATATAAATGGGGAGTTATACCATGTTCATGAATTGGAAGACTAAACATTGTAAAGATGTCAGTTCTCCCCAAATTCATAGATTTATTCCAACTCCTGTCAAAACCCAGTAGGACTTTTTTTTGATACAGACAAGACTATTCTAAAATTTATGTGGAAAGATAAGGGAACTAGGGTAGCTAAAATTTTTTTAAAAAATAAAGTGGGAGCAATCTACCCAGTTTCAAAACTTATTAAATAACCCAGATTGTGTGGTATGTGCAGTGGGACAGACATAGATCAATAAACAGGGAACCCAGAAACAATCCCACACAAATTTATTCCACTGATTTCTGACAAATGTTCAGAAGCAATTCAAAGGAGGAAAGATGGCCTTTTCAAAAGGCTATTGCTATGGAAAGCTTGTGAGGAAATCTCAGGCCAAAAACTTGGAAAACTGGGCCAGCAAAGAAGGAAGATAGTGGTGTGAGTGACCAGGTGATGAGGGGAGGGGAGGGAGAAGGTGCACTCAGCTCAGGATGAAAGCTGAAAATCCTGGATAACATGTTATTGCATCTTTCTGAATTCAGCTGCTTCTGACTGGTCAGCATCACAGGCTCTGGTGATTTTCCCATCAGCTCCCACACTGCAAACTCAGGTCACCCCTAACTGAGCATACAGTGCTCCAGACTCCATTAGCATTGCCAATAGCATCATTCTCAGGTTGTATGAGGTAGGAAGATGGCTCTCAGTAGCTCCAGTAGTACAGGTACCTCCTGGGTTCAAGTCTGCCAGGAAAGAGAGCTCTTCTAGACTTGGAAGATCCCATTCAACTTCTGGGATTCATTCTTTTTTTTTTCTTTTCCTTTTATGGCCACACCTGGGGCATATGAAAGTTCCTAGGCTAGGAGTCAAACTGCAATTGTGGCTGCAGGCCCATGCCACAGCCATAGCAACACCGGAACTGAGCTGCATATGCAACCTAAGATGTAGCTTGCGGCAACACTGGATCCTTAACTCACTGAGTGAGTCCAGGGATGGAACCTATATCCTCATGGAGACTAGTGGATGTCTTAACCCACAGAACCACAACAGGAAATCCCTGGTGTTAATTCTGATAGGACCAACCTGGTAACCCCTCCCTCCCAAAACACACACTCCTGAAATATAGCTAGGGCGACATTCTGAGTGGTAGGCCAGGCCTGGGCAAGTTTCCACCACTACTGTCAGGTGTGGAGCCTTACCACATCCAGGTGGACTAAAGGAGGAGTTGGATTCTTCATGATAAACTCTGGCCATTGTGATAGGAGAAAGGAATAGCAAATAGTCAAAGCAGCAAATGTCCACTCTAGCCTCGCAAAGAGGAAGTTTCATGGTTAAAGTCCAGGTATTTGCTCCCAATATTAATCAATGTTCAACAGGAATTTTAAACTATAGTTTCTCTTTTCTTGACTTTATCATAGGATGCAGATTAGTTGTCAGTGCCTTTTCTCTGGCTGGGACATTGTTCGTGGCTACCCCGAGGGTAGTCTCATATTTGGAGGCATTATGCAGCTTGAGATGGCTCAGGTTTCCATTTTCAGTCTCCATTCCTACATCATTAAGTTCTAGCCCCTTGACTAGGAGCCTAAATGAAATGAGCTGGCCCTGCCTGCAGGAAGGTTTTGGGGTGACCTCTCAGTGAAAAACTGACCAAAGTTCCCTGAATCATGTTTTTCTGAACCAAAGGCCCAGCAAACAACAGCTTGGCTCATCAAACACCAGAAGTGTATCATCTGACTCCTCCACTCTCAGGCTCACCATCCATATCTATGGGATTGACACCTTATACTCCTTGCTGCTGACCCCCTCTTTTGGCTCCCTGACACCCAGGGAATGTGTCCACTGCCAACTTGGGAGGCTATGCTTTTTCAGTGGTTTGCATTACCTTCTTGGCAAATGACCACTCAAAGAAGTGGTGTTATTTCATCTCATCGCCACTCCCCCTGGCAAAACTCCCTAACCTCAACCTTCCCCCCTGATTTCTACTTTGAGTATCAATGAACTCTTGCTCCTCCATTGACTACTAAGCCAGTATTTGATACCTGAACTTGCTGCAATATATCTGTCCTGGGTTTTTGTTGTTGTTTCCTTATTTTGCTTGTGTGTGAGACCTTTGGTTCTTAAAGTTTAAGTACCTCCATTCCCTGCTCCTGACAGATGATGAAATGGAGTATGCAAACCATTTAGGAATTTTATTTAGAAATTATTTTATAAGTCTACAGCAAAGTCTATGTGATGACCCTCTTGAATATGCATAATAGTGAAATAAACACATGTGAACCTACCTCAGCTTGAGAAATTATTGGTGTACTTCTTCCCCATTCTCTTTTCTCTAGTATTCTATACTCTCCACTCCCACAATGTCACAAATAGCTTAATTTCAGGTTTTCTGCATCATTCCTTTAATTATTAATTATTTTACCCTTTATGTGTGTTTTTCTAAATAACATTACTTTTGCTTGGATTTTTTCCCCTCATTTCTTTACTATCCTGTATGTTATTTTACCATATATATTTATTTTTCCAAATAACATTAGTTCTCTTTCAATTTAAGTTTACAAAAAAAAAATGTTCTCTCTCTTCTTTCACTCAATATTGTATTTTTGAAATTCAGCCTCTGATGTTACATAGTTTCCCATGGTATATGTTTTCCACACATTTCTTCCTTCACAACATTTTAAAGGCGATTTTGTGTGCTAAGCTCTTGGCCTAGATCCTGCCCCAGCGCTTAAATATTTGTTCAATTGCTGAATGAGACTGAGCTCCAACTGACTATAACACTGACACTTGCTTTTCCCGCTAGATGCTCTGCCCTTTGCCCCATTGCTAAGGATCCTGCCAGCATTTCTGCCCTGAGTTAATTACAGTTATAAAATTTCATGACAAGCCATGAGAAAACCAGAGGCCTCCCAAAGCGCCCAGGACTACAATTCCCGGAAAGCTTTGCAGGCGCTCAATTGCGTCAATTTCAGTTTACTTTGCCCTCTCCAAGAACTTCCGGTTTCTGTAGGCGGGGCCAAAAGAGTTTTCCAATGGGCACCTCCGTGGGCTGAGGGGGCGGGGAAATTGTCCTTGGAGCCTAGTTGGGGAGGTGTGGGTTAGCTGGAAGGTTGCTGGAGCAGCTACCAGTGGTCGTAGTCTGTGAGTGGCGCTAGCTGAACCGGTTGTATCCCTGCTCCTCTCGCCTCCCCTCTCCCGGGCTCGCTTCTTATCCCCGGCATCTCTTGACCCTGCTTCCTTGTCCCCGGTGGGCGCAGCACCCAGCAACCTCCACGCCCATGGCCACTATCCCGTGGAGGCCCCCTTCACCACCTGTTCTTCTTCCCCTACCAAGGCAGCTGGGCCCTTGCAAAGATGCTTCTCTGTGCAAAGGGTACCTGCCTGACGCAGGGCTAGGAGCCCACGTCCCCGGCGGGCTGGGGCCTAGGTGGAAGGCGGGCCTGTGTCTCAGGAATGCCCTTTTAAGCCCAAAGTTACCCGTGAATTCGTGGGACATCGTGAATCCCTGCTTGGTGTAGGGAGTAATTTACTTAAGTCTTAATTAATCTAACTTTTGCTGTGTGCCTGGCACAATACAAGCCTGGGGATACTGTGACTGAGATACAGCATGGAACCAGGTAGACATGGGACTTGGCCTTTTCAGAGCCAAGGTCTTGCTGGAAACACAGGTGAAGCAAGTAAGAACTTAGGGTATTGATTGGTTTGATTAGGAGAAGTGCAGTTTTATTTTTTTTTATTTTTTTTATTTTTTGGTCATTTTAGGGCCTCACCCACAGCAAATGGAGGTTCCCAGGCTAGGGGTACAGTCTGAGCTGTAGCTGCCAACCTACACCACAGCCACAGCAACCCGGGCTCCCAGCTGAGTCTGCAACCTACACCACAGCTAATTGCAACTCTGGATCCTCAACCTACTGAGCGAGGCCAGGGATCGAACCTGCATCCTCCTGGATATTAGTCAGATTCATTTCTGCTTAGCCATGATGGGAACTCCAGGTTCTTTCTCTTATATACAGTACATTCCACTGGGACTTGTCATGATCCCCATTGTGCTCCTGAAACCCAGGCTTGTTTAATTGGGAAAATTTCCTGTCTAGGGCCTCATCATATTTGCGTGCAGAGCCTGTATTCTGCAGTTACAGTGTTTTGCCTTTGCTAGGTGAGTCTGCACTTTGAGGAGGGTAGTGGGGGCCACGTGGGCCATGTTATGACTACAGGTGTGTGTCATGTACCTGAAAGCATGAAAAAGAAAGTGTGAGGCTTGAGTGTACTTTACTCATTCAGTCGTTGAACAACAGTTAAGAGCTTACTTTGTGCTTGTCCCTTTGTTTTGGCCCATTGGTGGGGTTTTGCTGATTGAGAGCAAAAAAAAAAAAAAAAAAAAAAAAAAAAAAAATGATGAACTGGATTGAGGTGGTGTCTGAACTCACCTCCAGTTGGAAAAGACAGGAAGTAAAGAATTACCCGGGAAGTAACATAGTTACAATTTTGCATTGAGTGCTGAGAAATGCAGCCAGGCCATTAGAGTTTGTAATTTCAATGCTGTTTGAGCTGAGAATAGAAGACTTGAAAAGAAGACAAGAAGGGAGGGAGCAAAGAAAGGAAGGAAGGGGAGTTCCCGTTGTGGCTCAGTGATTGACAAATCCGACTAGGAACCATGAGGTTGCGGGTTTGATCCCTCGCCTTGCTCAGTGGGTGAAGGATCCGGCATTGTCGTGAGCTGTGGTGTAGGTCGCAAATGTGGCTCGGATCCTGTGTCGCTGTGCCTGTGGTGTAGGCCAGCAGCTAAAGCTCTGATTAGATCCTTAGCCTGGGAACCTCCATATGCCATGGGTGCAGCCCTGAAAAAGACAAAAAAAAAATAATAAAATAAAATACATTTACAAGCACTAGTGAAAATAAAACAGTTAAGCATAAATCTAACAAAACGTGTCCAGGATGCTGCTATGAACCCATGGGTACATGTGTCTTTTTGAAGTACAGTTTTGTTTGGATATGTGCTCAGTAGTGGCATTGCTGGATCATAGAGTAGGTCTATATTGGGTTTTCTGAGGACTCTCTGTAATGTTTTCCATAGTGGTGGTACCAATTTACATTTCTCCAGTGTGGGAGGGTTCCCTTTATGCCAAATCCTTTCAGTATTTGTTATTTGTCTTACTAATGATGTCTATTAATTATTAATGATGGCCATTCTGACTGGTGTGAATGTATTTCTAAATCAGGAGTGAGACTGAGCATTTTTGTCTGCTGACACTCATTGTTTTTTCACTGTTGTTGTTTGATTTTTTTTTTTTTTGGCCACTTGCAGCATGTGGAAGTGAGCCAAGGATCCAACATGAGCCACAACAGTGACAAGGTTGAATCTTTAATCTGCTATGCCACCAGGGAACTCCAGGGTCTGAAAACTTTTGACTCACAAAGTTGCTTAGTTGTGAGTTGATTCAAACCTCCTGTAGTGTGCTCTGTGGGCTAAGAATAGCTTTGTAGCAGGGATATGGGAATTTTTAAAATTCTGTTTGAGCAGCTGTGCTCCAGCAAGAAAGAAAAGGAAGGGATACCAGCAAGAGGCGTGTGTGTGAGTCTGCCCCCTTTCATCAGGAAAGCAGGAGTTTTCTGGGGAGCCCCATGCTGAAGACTTCTGTGAACATTTTAGGCAGAGTTAGGACACATGGCCCCACTCCCAGGTGCAGCTCAACGTGGGGAGGTAAGACTTTCTACTAGCACAGATGGATGACTCAGACAAAATCGGGATCCTCTTAGGAAGAGGAGGGAGTGAGAACTGGAAAGGGTCCTGGGAGGCTTTGCTACATCCCTCACCTTTTTTTTGCCCTCTAGAATTTCCTTAGGTGTTCTTAGAAAAGAGAGGGAGAGGGATGGGTGGGAGGGAGAGAGAAGGTAATGATTTATACAGAATAAAAATGTTCTCTCTTTTTTTTTGTCTTTTTAGGGCTGCACCCACAGCATATGGCGGTTCCCAGGCTAGGGGTCAAATCGGAGCTGTAGCCGGTGTCCTACACTACAGCCACAGCAACGCCAGATCCAAGCCATGACTTCGACCTACGTGACAGCTCACAGGAATGCTGGATCCTCAACCCACTGATTGAGGCCAGGGATTGAACCCACAACCTCATGATTCCTAGTCAGATTTGTTTCCACTGTGCCATGACAGGAACTCCAAAAGTGTTCAGTTTGGTGAGTGTTGACAGTTGAATATACTTCGGTGTCACTACCCAACACAAGACATAAAATATGTCTAAACTGCAGAAGATTCCCTCGTACCTCTAGTTAGTCTCCTTACCCCCACCTATCAAAGGTTTTCTGATCCCCACCACCACAGATTAGATTTTCCTGTCCTCTGATGTCACATACACGGAATCATACCATATGCATTCCTTTTGTGTCTTCTTGACTCAACATGTTCTCTGAGATTCATCCATGTTGGGCAAGTTTTCAAAGATCCACCAAGTTGACATCAGTTAAAGAGGTAACTTCAGATTTTCATCCATAGTAACAATTGCAATAAGGACAAGAATCCAGCATGAAATAAACTCAACTCCAGTTTGTACAGAGGATGTCTTAAAGGGAGAATGACAGAGGAAGGAGGTGGGCAAGCAGGGGTCCAGTAGAGTCAGAGAAGAATTACAGAAAATGGGAAAGAGGGGGTTGGTCCATGTGAAACCATCTGGATTTGCTAACTGGGAAAGAGGGTGTTGTCTGGAATAAGCAGTAAATTCTTGGAGTTGCTTGGAGTTTTCTGAAGCAAGCACACTAAGGGAGCTGAGAATCATCCTGGGGATGTGGCCTTGAATTGTGAGAAACTACGCTAGTGTTTGCTCAGGTCTTTATATTACAAGCCAGGTTTGAGGTCTAGTTGAGGAGCAGCTCAGAGGAGCCTCTCCTAGAGGTTGGTCAAGGAGAGAATCTTGGTTGGTATAAAATAGTTTGCTGCTTTTTGTGTTGTGTGACTATACCACAAGTTGTTCTTTTCACCTGATGATGCACATTTGAGTTGTATCTACTCTTTGGCCATTGGCTGCAATGAACATTCTTCTATCAGTCTTACATTTCTCTTGGATAAATATCTAGGAGTGGGGAATGGCTTAGTCATAGGGAGGGTATGTATTTAACTGGCAGACTCATCTCCAAAGTGGTTTATCAGTTTACACTTCCCAGTAGCAATGTATCAAAATTCCAGCTGCTCCATATCCTTGTTAAACATTCAGTATTGTCAATGGATGTGAAATGGCATCTCATTCTGGTCCTAAATGGAATTTCCTGGTGACAAATGCATACTTCTTATGTGCTTATTCCTATGTCTTCTTTTGTGAATTTGTCTGTTCAAGTTCTTTGCTCATTTTTGCTGCCAGTGATAAGGTTGGTTTCAACTTCTTAGAGTTCATTATATATTCTGGCTAGGAATCCTTTGGTTAGATAGATGTTTTGTAAATAGATGTACATGTATAGGAAAATGAAAATTTAAAATATCATTTACAATAGCATTAAAAAAGCTAGCTATCTATGGAGTTCCCATTGTGGCACAGGGGAAACAAATATGACTAGTATCCATGAGGATGCAGGTTCTATCCCAGGCCCCGCTCAGTGGGTTAAAGATCTGGCATTGCCATGAGCTGTGGTGAAGGTTGCAGATGTGGCTTGGATTCCTTGTTACTGTGATGTGGTATAGGCAGGTAAGTATAGCTCTGATTTGACTCTTTGTCTGGGCACTTCCATATGCCTTGGGTGTGGCCTTAAAAAGCAAAAATAAATAAATAAACAACAAACCCACCAACCAGTGATCTAAGTCCTAGACAAGATCCTAGACATCTTTTTTTGGAAGAAATTCATAAATTGATTCTAAAATGTGTGTGAAAACACAAAGGTTCTAGAATAGCCAAAACAAACAAACAAACAAAAACACAACTTCAAAACAAAAGGGAAGTCAGGGAACTTAAACACTGCTTAAACTAAGTGTAAAGCTACAGTTAAGCTACAGTGATCAAAACTATTTGGCCTTAATGTAAAGGTAGGAAAATAGGATCAGTGAAACAGAAGTGAAACTACACCAGTGCTGTCAGTTGATTTCTGCCCAGAGGGCCGCGTTAGTTTTCCTTTTCCCAATAAGAAAAAGGAAAGTCTCTTGAACCAATGCTTCTGGATCAGCTAGATATTCAAGTGGAAACAGAATGAGCTGTGACCTCATTCCATAAACACTAAATTGGGATGGATCATAAACCTTAAATGTAAAAATGAAAAAAGAAGTTCCCGTCATGGCACAGTGGAAACAAATCCGACTAGCATCCATGAGGATGTGGGTTCAATCCCTGGCCTCGCTCGTTGGGTCAGGGATGTGGCATTGCCATGAGCCGTGATGTAGGTTGCAGGTGTGTCTCAGATCTGGCATTGCTCTGGTTGTGGTGTGGGCCAGCAGCTGTATCTCCGATTCCATCCCTAGCCTGGGAATCTCCATATGCTGCAAGCGAGGCCCTAAAAAGCTAAATAAATAAATAAATAAATAAGAGCTACAAGCATAAAGCTTCTGTAAGAAAAGACAGAGGCAGTCCTGGGGTAGGTAAATATTTTGTATTTACCCAAAAAGCTCTAACTACAAAAGAAAAAGATAAATTAAGAAAATGAACAGCTAAGCTGCAGACTAAGAGTAAATAATTCAGATTACATGTTCTTAAATGTTTTAGTTTTCCCAAAAGAACATTTCATTCAGGTCTATGGCATGCTGTTAAAATGCTTTAATTTTATTAATTAAGAATAATTTGTGGGAGTTCCCATCGTGGCGCAGTGGTTAACGAATCCGACTAGGAACCATGAGGTTGCGGGTTCGGTCCCTGCCCTTGCTCAGTGGGTTAACGATCCGGCGTTGCCGTGAGCTGTGGTGTAGGTTGCAGACGCGGCTCGGATCCCGTGTTGCTGTGGCTCTGGTGTAGGCCGGTGGCTACAGCTCCGATTCAACCCCTAGCCTGGGAATCTCCATATGCCATGGGAGTGGCCCAAGAAATAGCAACAACAACAACAAAAGACAAAAAGACAAAAAAAAAAAAAAAAAAAAAAAAAGAATAATTTGTGGAGTTTTTTTGTTATTAAAAAGTGAGATATAGGACATTGTATCAAGGGGACAGTGCTTTCTCCTACTTGTTTGGACTGGATTCTCCTACTTATTTCACTCTGTGAATGTTGGTTCCTTTTCTGTTTACACTTTTCCGCTATTCCATGACTGCTTACAATGGAGTTCCCATGGTGGCTCAGTGGTAATGAACCTGACTAGTATCCATGAGGACGCAGGTTTGATCTGGCCTCGCTGACTGGGTTATGGATCTGGAGTTACCACAAACTATGGTGTAGGTCACAGATGTGGCTTGAATCCTAGCATGGCTGTGGCTATGGGGTAGGATGGCAGCTGCAGCTCAGATTCAACCTGTAGTGTGGGAACTTCCATATGCTGTAGGTGTGGCCCTAAAAAGACAAACATAAAAATTTTTAAAAAGCTGCTTACCAGAGGGATGGTGGTTTGTAGACCGTATTACACCTTGTAAAGTAAGAGATGTTAGATGAAGTAGTCTCCTTTGGGAGGAAACTAGCTTCAATGATTGATCCCTCAAGGTCTGTGGCTCTCCTTAGGAGAGCAGCAGGGAGATTTCACGAACTCCCAGGAAGGGAAGCAAATCCACACTCGGTTTAGGTACAGAGTCTATTGCCCTTAAGACTTTACTTCCCATCTTCCATTTACAAACCGAGAATAAGACCAAAACTGGAGTTCCCATCGTGGCTCAGTGGTTAATGAGTCCAACTAGGAACCATGAGGTTGTGGGCTCGATCCCTGCCCTTGTGCACTGGGTTAAGGATCCGGTGTTGCCGTGAGCTGTGGTGTAGGTCGCAGATGCAGCTCGGATCCCACATTGCTGTGACTCTGGCATAGGCTGGCAGCTACAGCCCCGATTAGACTCCTAGCCTGGGAACCTCCATATGCTGTGGGAGCAGCCCAAGAAATGGCAAAAAGACCAAAAAAAAAAAAAAAAGAATAATACCAATAGGAGACAGAAACCAAAAAATGAAACTAAAAGTTGTAAAAGAACAATACAATTAAAAATTAGAGGAGTATCTTAAAAACCATGGGTAGTATGCATTTAAAGTCCCAAACTTGAAACTTAGCACTGAGCATATTCAGTTGAATTTTGCAATTGCATACATATATATATGGATATACACATAGATACATAGATACATATATATGTATCCATCTGGAAGCACTTAAGCAATCCATACCTACATGTGCACCACAGATACACACCCTTTAAGCACCTGAAGTGTTTGGGAAGGAGTCTAAATCCAGGTGGGTAAGGTTTATGAAGCAGTCAAATTAATTTCCCTAAAACTTCCACAGCTTGCAGGAACTACCTTCGGGTTTTTAACAGGGCTCTGTGTGTTCCTGTTTGTCCAGCCTTTGGAGTAACACGTGGCACACAGTAAGCATGCAGCAGGGGTCCAGGATAAGTGAAATCACCCAGTCCCAGCCTTGGCCCTCAGGGTCTGGGCCCCTTCCTATTCCCCGAATCCTCAGATGAAGAAAGGCTTGTTGGAGGGCTTTTCACAGCTTCATAGGAATTTCCCAGTGTTACAGCTGACACTCCAGCAAATAGGACAGAATCAGTCACTGTCTCTTTAATGTACAGGTGTTTGGGCCAGAGGAGTGTTTCCCATGGGAGGAAAGTGAGAAGGTTGTTGGTGGTCCCCAGAGAGATGCTTTAAATGTTCATGGTTAGGTGTTTGGTACAGTGTGTGTTTGAAAACATCAGGTAGCTCCTCAGCCCTAAGAGCTAAGAAAACTGAGTTGACTTAAAGACCCATCCCATTCAACAGGTGGTATGTGAGTGTCAGGAACAGATGAAAGCAGCAGTGGACTGAATGAAGATTCAGTCTCTTCAGATCTTTCCAAATCTGAAATGTTTGAGTCTTTGTTTCTGGGTTTGAAACACAAAATCAAGATATTCAAATGGAAGGGCTGGTCTCTGGGTTTGGGGAACAGAGGACGGTTGTGGAAAAGGCAGAAGAATTAGGTGCACAGGATCGTGGTGTGGCGATAACCACTAGTGATATTTTGGTATCTACTCTGCATGGTTGATACACATGTACACGTCCTTTTGAACAACTTGGCACCATTCTGTCCATATGATCTGTGGTCTGTTTTGTTGACTGATAATTCCAGGTTCAGTCTTCTTGTAAAAAACTTTTTTTGTGTGTTCATTCTTGGGTTATTGCCAAAGGACAAAATCCCAGAAGTGGGCCTGTTTCGCTTGTTTATTGTGTCCTCACGTTATGCTGTCTTTTAATCCCTGTTGCCACAGTTCCCTGCAGCTTGACTGTGCCCCTTGACCGTGTGATGGTGGTGCTCCAGGGCCTCCTTCCCCTGTCCTCTCCAAAGCCAAGTGCAATTAAAATAGAGTTTTAGTGCTGATTTGAAGGGAGCCATACTGCCTTCTGTGTTGGCTTTCATTTTCATTTTGCCTTTTTTTTTTTTTTTTTTTTTGTCATTGACACAGCTGACCTTGTATGTTCATTGTTCATTTGTTTCTTCTTCTGTGAATGGCCCACTTTTGTCCTTTGTCTTTTTTTTTCTTCTGGGATATTAGGGTTTTATTTGTACTTATTCATTTATGAATTCTTTATATTGTAAGGACATGAGCACTTTGTGACCTGATACAGATATTTTTCCTTGTTTAATATTTGCCTCTTATGGCTGTGTATGAAAGCCAAACTTGTTCCTGTTATGAAGACAATACAACTTTTTTTAAGTTAGGCTGCACCCACAGCATGTGGACGTTTCCAGGCCAGGGATCAAACCCGCGCCATAGCACCACCTGAGCCACGGCAGTGATGACACCAGATTCTTCTCTTGAGGTCACTGTGCCACAAGAGAACTACTAATTTTTTTAAACTGAAGTTGCTTTACAATTGTGTTAGGTTCAGTGTATAACCAAGTGATTTAGTGGTACATATATATGTTTATATATGACATTCTGTGACACATGTTCTTGCATTTTAACATCTCTCAAATCACACGTGACTTTCTCTTTTTTTTCTTTTTAGGGCAACACCTGTGGCAATTGAAGTTCCTGGGTAGGGGTTAATCGGGGCTGCAGGTGCCGGCCTACACCACAGCCATGGCAACAGTGGATCTGAGTCACATCTGTGACCTACACCATAGTTTGCAGCAATGCTGGATCCTTAATCCAGTGAGTGAGACCAGGGATTGAATCCACATTCTCAGAGACACTATGCCCCTCACTTAACCCTGAGCCCCAACAGGAACTCCAGATGTGACTTACTCACGACCTGTCCTGCAGTCACTGTCAAGGTGTTAGAGCTGTCATCGCCTGTGCAAGTGGACACAATGGCTATTCCTGGTGGCATGGCAGGGCTGGACCGCTGTGACCACAGCCCTTGGTGCTTTATTCCACATACCATTTAAGGGCCATTTGAAGAGAGTGTAAATCCTGATGGCTTTTGAAAGTCATCCATTGGTCCCCTTTGAGATCAAGGAGCCAGTAGCAAAACTTCCAGAGTGAGGGTCAACTGCTTGGAAGAAACCCTCAGTGCAGGTGGAGAGAGCTCCAGAGACATGCATCCACAACAATGCCCCCCCCCCCACAGCCTGAAGGGCTGTACTGTGTGGAAAGGCACAGACACTCCAAAAAGGGAGGTTCAGCCAACATATTTCACACAGCTTTGCCTCTTCTATTTGCTCCAGGGAGAGAGATGGTGACACTCGGTCTCAATAAAGGAGCTTTTTTAGTAACCACAAAATTAAAATTCTAAACAATAAGAAAAATGTTAGCTAGCAGGCAGGGTTTTCTATTCCTTTTTTTTCTGTCTTACAGTTGATAGTGTCTTAGATATGATGAAATATACAGCCTATGTATCATGAACCCCTTGTCATTCTCAGTTGTTCTAGTTCATATTTTAGATAATTGGTTAGTATTCATTGAGTGGATGCCCTGGAATTTGCTCAGCTCAGTCTAGTTAATTGTCCTGATTCATGGTGCTCACTGCCCTTCAGAACCCCAGCAGCCGTGCCCAGCAGCACCCTCTTCCTACCTCTTCCCAACAGTGTGTTGCCCGTCTTTTCTCTTGACCACTCTCCTGGAAACCTCTGGCAGTCCCTGGATTGGAGGACTGGGAAGAGACATGTGTTGGAACCGTTAGGATGTAGGAGTCATGGGAACTAGTGATCAGGTGGTCCTTGTGTTATGTCCATGCATCACCCCAACTGATGGGGGTCCTTGTGTTATGTCTGCACTACCCACCTCTTTGTTGTCACCCATCATTGACCATGTCTGGTGTGCTGTGGGGATCCATGCCAGGCTCCATGTGACCTGAGTCTGCTTCTGTCTCCAACCTCCTCTCCAGTTTCTCCTGTTTTCTTCCTCTTCTCCAGCCCCCCTCCCTCCTTCCTGCTATGCTGAGCCTCTTCATCCATCCATTTCCAACCCTGAGCATTTCTCTCTGCAGTTCCTTCTGTCTGGAATGCCTTTTGCACAGCTGACTCTACCACATTCTATAGGACTCACCTCACCCATGCCCTTTTCAGCGAGGTTCCCTTTCACCTCTCAAATAGGTTCTCCATCTGCTGCACAGGTCTATAGGTCATTTGTCATCATCCCTATCTTCATCTCTGTCCCTTCTGTTTTGTTTACCAGTGTAGCCCAGAGCGCAGCACTTTGCAGACAATATTGCTTGATGGGGTCAATAGCATTAAATCTGCTGATAGATAATGCAGAGTTGGGAGGAGTAGAAACCGCTCCTTATTACCCAAGATGGCACTAATAAATCCAGCAAGGAGGACTTAGAGGGAGGCAAATTGGTGAGCTTTTCAGCAGTTTGTGGTTCTTAGCAGTGGGGCGAGGGCTTTCTTTGTAGGGAGTAGTCAACAGTGGCTTCATGTTGTTGAAAGGACTCTTGCCCTGGATATTGGGGTTGACTAAGGTCCTTTTGTATTTTTTTATTTTTAAGGCCACACCTGCAGAATATGTAAGTTTCCAGGTTAGGAGTCTAATCAGAGCTACAACTGCTGGCCTACACCACAGCCACAGAAATATGGAAGCTGAGCTGTGTCTGCGATCCACATCACCGCTCACGGCAATGCTGGATCCTTAACCCACGAGTGAGGCCACATCCTCATGGATCCTAGTTGGATTTGTTTCTGTTGCACCACAACAGGAACTCCTAAGGTCCCTTTTTGATGCCTGTTCTCATCACTAGTCTGCTCTTCTTGCTTCAGCTGCAGATACGGCTTTTACCACTAGATGGCAGGAGGTGATTCCTTTGAAATCAAGCATCCCTCTTACCGCCACCTACAGTGAGACCTCATTTTTCATGGCACTTACACCCCCAACATACCTTTGAAACAGAAGCTCTACAGAACATCCTCCCCCTTACACTGTGTAATGCTGTTTTCTATTTTAATCACTTTGTCTTCTAAAATGTAGATTTGCAAAGTATGACATTGGTTTTATGATATGAATGGGCCCCAGGCTGTTCAAAAAGCACTATTGCAGACAAGGGGGCAAGTTTGCTCTGTGAAACTGTGGGTCTGCTGTTCTCTGTTCTCCTGAGACAGTCTGGGCTTATAGCAGATTGTGTCCCTTAGTGAGTACGTTGTGTGTTGCTGTGTTGAGTTGCCGCCTTGAGTAGCCAAACATTCCTGCTTCCTCATGGGTGTCTATGGATGTGCAAACATGGACACAAGAGCCCTGGGCCAGGGGGGTGGGGATTGCAGTCAAGGCAGCTGTAAGCCTTGCTGGTGGATATAAAGAAAAGAAAGACATAATATGTGCTTCTGGGAGCTTAGAACCTAACTGGGTGACATCAAATGTGCCCCCCTACCCCCCCCCAAAAAAACCACACATATATTAAGTTTCAGCTTACTTATCCAGCAACATGGAAGTGGGTGTGTTATTCAGGATATCACTTAGGGTGATTTAAGCTGTAACAGAAGACTGACTTGATTTGGCTTAAGTGGTAAAGACCTCTGTTATCTCACTGTTACCTCATATTCATAGTGGGGTAGAGAAGGCTCCAGCCCAAGGGGGTGTGACATGGCCTTAGGGATCCAGGTTCCTTCTGTGATGTCTCATTTGTCCTCAGGCTGGTTCTACACACAGTTACACGAGACTTTCCGTGGTCATCCGGGCTTCAGCTCCCAGGCTTGGAACACTCCAGCCTCAACTCCTGGGAGTGTAGACTAGGATAGAAAGAGTTTAGGCTCCCGTAGCATTTCCCAAGTTGTAGCTGTTTTGTGTCTTTGTCCCCAGTTTCCCCACTGTGACCTGCTTAAGGGACATGAAATGACAGGTGCTTAAGAGTCAGGAGAAATACTTTGGTAATTATTAGTTATGTTTACCAAATATTTCTGAATCTCTCCCCCCCTGGACACAACACTCTTGGTTGAGCAAAGTTATCTGACCTACTCTGGCCAGTGAATTTGCCGAGTGAATAAATGGTTGCAAGGTCTTCTGAATGATGTATGAGGTGAGGTTATTTGATGTTTAGGGTCCTGGGAAAGGAATTTGTGATATGAGGGAAGAAAGAGGTATTTTCTGAGCAAGGTTCATCGAGGCAAAGTGCCCCTTCCATGAAAAAGTTTTCCTGTCGTAAGCAAGGAAGGGGAATAGCACAGGGCCTCAGAGTCCTTTGTGGAAGTTATTTATTTCTTTTTGGTTGTTTTATGGTCCCACCCAGGAATCAAATTGGAGCCTCAGGCACTGGCCTGCATCACAGCCACGGCAAAGTCACATCTGAGCCACATCTGAGATGTACCCTGTAGCTCATGGCAACACCAGACGGTTTACCTTCTGAGGGAGGCCATGGATCGAACTCCATCCTCATGGACAGTGGTTGGGTTCTTAACCTACTGAGCCATTAGAACTCCATGTTTGATAATTATATGGAGCTGAAATGTTTAAAAAAAATCTCAAGACTTTCTTTTGTAAAAAATGTTATGGCAGTTTACCTTTTAGAGGAGAGGATGCACAGGCCACATCTGGCCCGCCACCTATTTTTGTAAATGAAGTTTTATTGGAACACAGCCACTCCCACTTATTTACACCTTATCTATGGCTGCTTTAGCCCTCAGCCCACAGGGCTGAGAGCTTTGACAGAGACCACTTGGTCTGCAAAGGCTAAAATGCTTTACTTTCTGGTTCTTTCCAGAACATCTGCTAAGCCCTGTCTTAGAGCTTTATATCTCTGTAAAAGGGCAGGGAAAGTCCTTTCCATAGGTCCTGTTGCCTCATGCCACTTCCCCCTGGGGTGGCCCCCTAGCCACACCAGCAGAGACTTAGCTGTGACTCACAAGCTTTCAGGGACCACAGCCATGAGAGCTCATTCCATCTGATCTCAGGGGCCCTAGACTGACGGTCTAAGACACCTATCTCCAGGCAGCAGGCAAAAATGGGGCAAAGAATAAAGGGTGAGTGAAACTCTCTGAGGGGCCTCAGTTCTCAGTGTCTTTTTTTTTTTTTTTTTTTTTTTTGTCGTTGTTGCTATTTCTTGGGCCACTCCCGCCGCATATGGAGGTTCCCAGGCTAGGGGTTGAATCGGAGCTGTAGCCACCGGCCTACGCCAGAGCCACAGCAACGCGGGATCCAAGCCGCATCTGCAACCTACTTCACAGCTCACGGCAACAACGGATCGCCAACCCACTGAGCAAGGGCAGGGACCGAACCCGCAACCTCATGGTTCCTAGTCGGATTCATTAACCACTGCGCCACGACGGGAACTCCCCAGTGTCTCTTGAATAACCTTTCTGGGCAGCCAATGATCAGGTGTGGAGGGAATGCAGTCTCAGTTTGGACGCATGTGAAGCCAGGGACCATGTTGTGTCTTTGTCTCAGGGCCACCCTTGATGGTGGCTGCTTTTGGCTGCCCCCTGGTGGCTGTGCTCGGCCTCAGCTGTCTTCCCTGCCTTATGTGCCCTGCCAGCTACTTGGCAGTGGAGAGTCAGAAGGGCCAGAGAGTATCATGGAATCAAACATTGAAGCATTGCTGCCACAGTCTTTTTCCCCTTTCTCAAGGCTGACAAAGAGGACGTCTGCTTCTGAACAGCTCCAGGTGTGCCTTTTGGAAGCTTCCTTCCCCAGGGATCCCTCACTCAGAGCTCTGATGAGGAGCAAGTGTGTGAGGGCTCAGGCAGACTCCTCAGTCAGAAGTCCTCTCTGGGATGTAGGATGCTGTGCTGTCCTTCTCATGGTCCTTGGGGTCTCCTGAAGTTTTAGACTGTTCCTAAGGCTCCATCCCTTGTTTGCTTTTTTTTTTTTTTTTTGTCTTTTTGCCATTTCTTGGGCCGCTCCTGTGACATATAGAAGTTCCCAGGCTATATGGAGTCGAATCAGAGCTGTAGCCACTGGCCTGCACCACAGCCACAGCAACACGGGATCCAAGCCACATCTGCAACAACACCACAGCTCACAGCAACACTGGATCCTTAACCCACCGAGCAAGGCCAGGGATCAAACCCACAACCTCATGGTTCCTAGTTGGATTCGTTAACCACTGAGCCACAATGGGAACTCTGGCTCCATCCCTTGGTGAGTGAAATCTCTTGAAAGGTGTTGTAGACTTTCTTAGGTTGGTAGGGTTGTGGATTGCTGGGCATCTTGCTAAGTGTTAGAGCTGTGAGGAGCTGCTGCAGGCAGAAAGGGGTGTTGTCATAGTCTTCACAGCTGGTGATGGAGCTGAGGAGGAGAGGATGCATTCGAAGACAGGCAGTGGGGCTGAGCAATTTTTTAAAACTTGAAATATATTTGTGATATAACTTTTTATTGAAATTTAATTGATTTGCAGCATAGTTTAGTTTCAGGTGTAAGCACAGTGATTAGTTATTTGTGGGTGTGTGTGTATGCGTATGTATATATCTATATATAGATTTTTCTTTATAGGTTATTACAAAATATGCTATATAGTTCCTTGTGCTATACAGCAGGTCTTCAGTTTTAGATTCCACATAGAAGCGATATCGTATGATTTGACATAGTGTATTAGTTTCAGGTGCATTACACTGGGATCTGACATGTGCATACATTCAGGGCTGAGTGACTGGATAGAGAGATGGGAGAATTCTGTCATGACTAGCAGGTGCCTAGATGTGGGCGTGGCCAATGACTAAACTAGGAAAAGCAGAAGGGGGAAGCAGGGCTGTGTCTATGTGTGTGTGTGTATGTGTGTGTGTGTGTTTCACACTTGTTTAAACTGCAATCATGGTAGAAAATCACTGTGCATCCCTATCCAGGAGCTACATCTATGCACCCGTGTCTGTAAATGGTAGAGGCATACACATGATGCTTGCTAAGGGCAGGCCCTAGTCTGCATGTCCCTACCATATTTCCTCATTAATCCTCACAACCCCATGCGGTGTCACTACTTTCTCTCCCTTTCAAATGAGGAAATTCTGGCCCAGGGAATTCGTGACTTTCCCAAGGCCTCACAGCAAACAAGTGGTGGAGCTGGGATTCGAACCCTATCTCCCCAGGCCCAGAGTGCCTGCTTTCTAACACCCCACTGTTCACCATCATGGGAAAAATCAGTGCATCACAAAATAATACTTATCCTCATTCCATGGGATGCTTTCTATTTGCTATTTCTATTTTATCCCCAACTGCTGGTCACAATCACACCACATTGATTTCTTTTCTTTTCTTTTTTTTTTTTGTCTTTTTTTGGGCCACTTCCGCAGCATATGGAGGTTCCCAGGCTAGGGGTCGAATCGGAGCTGTAGCCACTGGCCTACGCCAGAGCCACAGCAACTCGGGATCCAAGCCGCGTCTGCAACCTACACCACAGCTCACAGCAACGCCGGATCCTTAACCCACTGGGCAAGGCCAGGGATCGAACCCACAACCTCATGATTCCTAGTCAGATATGTTAACCACTGAGCCACGATGGGAACTCCCCATCATTTCTTTCTTTATGTCTTCTCAGCTCAAACTTTATCCACTGAATTACAAACTTGAAGAGCTTGCTGTTTTTCTCAACACTCGCCACAAAATTGTAATTATGTTACCTCCTGGGTAATTACTTGCTTCCTGTTTTCCAACTGGAGTGAGTTCAGACACCACCTCAAACTTGCTCATTATGGGTTTTCCATCACAAAACACCACCAACTCACTAAAAGGAAGGGCCTGGAACAAATTATACTCTTAATTGTTGTTGAATGACTGAATGAATGGAGTGCACTCAAGCTTCACGCTTTCTTTTTCATGCTTTCAGGTCCATGACACACACCTCCGCTCACCACGCACCCCCTGCACCCCGCCCCCAGCCTTCACTACACTCCTGATTGCTGATTGTAGACTCCCTCAGCAAAGCCAAGAGCTCTGAAGAATACAGGCTCTGCACGCAAACATGTGGTCCTGGACAGATCATTTCCCCCCTTAACTAGCCTGAGTTTCAGCAGCAGGAGGGGATCAGGACAAGTCCCAGAGGAGTGTAACTTATAAAACAGAAAGCACCTGCGCTTCTCCTCCTAACACATCAAGGCTGCAGTTACTACTTGTTTCAAATATGTTTCCAGACCAAGTCCACGTCTACCTTGTTCAGTGCCTTAGCTCTGTCAAACATCCCCAGGCTTGTACTGTGCCAGGCACACAACAAAAGTTAGATATTATTAGTTAAGTAAATGAGTCCCTGCTCCGAGCAGGGGCTCACAGATGTTCCACAAGTTAACGGGTGCCTTTTGGCGTAAAAGCGCACTCCCCAGACACAGGCCCGCCTCTCACCTAGACCCCAGCACCCAGGGGAAGCCGACCCCTAACCCCGCGCCGGGCAGGTACCGCTTGCACAGAGAAGCATTTTCCCAAGTACCTCACACGCCCTCGTCGTCCGCGTCCGGAGGGGAGGAAGAACCGGTGGTGAAAGACGGCCTCCTCAGGCTAGTGGCCATGGGCGTGGAGCCTGCAGAGGGCTGCGTCCACCGGGGACGTGGAAAAGTGGAAGCTGGGTGAAGGAGCGAGGCCCGGAGAAGGTACGCAAGAGGAGCACCGACGCAACCAGCTCAGCAGCCGCGGCTCAGTGACACCGTCCAAGGCAGCTACCCGGCTCCTTGGACAATTTCCCCGCCCCCTTAGCCCGCAGAGAGGCCGATTGGAGAACGTCTATGGCCCCGCCCACACAACCCGGAAGTTCTTGCGGTGAGGGGGAGGGAGGGACCCGAAATTGACGCCAGGGGGCACCACGTAAGCCTTTCTGGGAATTGTAGTCCTAGCGCTTTGGGAAGCCACCAGGTTTCTCATTGCAGGTTATGAACTTTTAGAACTGTAATTAACTCAGGGTGGAAAAACTGGCAGGATCCTCAGCGTTGGGGCGAAGGGCAGAGAAGCCAGCCAGACAAACAAGGGCAGTGATAGAGTCAGTAGGAGCTGTCTCATTCAGCAATTGAATGTATATTTACTGAGTGCTGACTCTGCGGCAGGAACTGGGGGAAGAGCTTTGCACACAAAGTCATCTTTGAAATGTTGTGAAGAAAGGCATGTGTGGAAAAGGAATACCGTGAAAACTATGTAGCAGTGAAAATAAGCCAATTAGAGCTACCACTTCAAAGCGTCAGTAGTTGAATTTCAAATCATAATACTCAGTGAAAAAAGAGATAACATTTTTGCAAAGTTCAATCAAAGCAGAAATAGTGTTATTTAGAAAAACACATATAGATGGTAAAACAATATACGGAATAGTAAAGGACCAAGGGGGAAATAAGAAATTAGGCTATGTGTGCCATTTAGGGAGTGGAGAAGGTAGGACACTGGAGGGAATGAGAATGGGGAAGGTGTACATAGACACTTCAATAATTTCTCAAGTTGAGGTGAGTTCCTATGTGTCTCTTTCACTATTATGCATTTTCAAGATGTTCATCATATAGACTTTATATTAGACTCACTATAAAGAATCTTCTAAATAAAATTCTTAAATCTGTTTGCATACTCCATTTCATTATGTCAGAAGCAGGGAATGGATGTACTCAAAGTTTAAGAACCAAGGGTTACACACACAGGGAGAATAAAGAAACAACAAAAACCCAGTACACATATCTTGGGGCAAGATCAGGTGTCAAATGTTGGCTTAGTATTCAATGGAGGAACAAGAGCTCATTGATACCCAAAGTAGAGATGACAGTGGGGAAGGCTGAGGTTAGGGAGTTTTGCCAGGGGGAGTGGGGAGTGGCGATGAGATGAAATAACACTTCTTCGAGTGTTCCTCAGCCAAGAGGGTATTGCAAACCCCTGAACCAGCATAGTCTCCCAGCTTGGCAGTGTACACATTCCATGGGTGTCAATGAGCCCAAAGGGTAGATCAATAGCAAGGAGTATAAGGCGTCAATCTCACAGGTCTGGATGGTGAGGCTGAGAGTCTATAGGGTGGAGGCAGATGTATTGATACGCTTCTGGTATTTGATGAGCAAAATTGTTGTTTGCTGGGCCTTTGATACCAAAGAACTGGTGACTCAGAGAACTTTGGTCAGTTTTTCACTGAGGGGTCACCCCAAAGCCTTCCTGCAGGCAGGGCCAGCTCATTGCATTTAGGCTCCTGGACAAGGGGCTGGAATATTATGATAAAGCAATGGAGTCTAGAAATGGCAGTTTTATCAATCTCAAGATGTATAATGCCTCCAAATATGAGACTATCCTTGGGGTAGCCATGAACAATGTCCCAGCCAGAGAAAGTTATTGACAATAATTAATCTGCATCCTCTAATGAAGTCAAGAAAAGAGAAACTAGAGTTTAAAGTTCCTATTAAACATTGATTAAAATTCAGAGCAAATAGTTGGGCTTCAATCATGAAACTTCTCCCTTGAGAGGCTAGAGTGGACATTTGCTGCTTTGACTATTCAGTATTTCTTTGCCCTATTGCAGTGGCCAAAGCTCGTCAAGAAGAATCATAATCTTTTAGTCCATGTGGATGAAGGAAGGCTCCATGCCTGACACTAGGTGTGGAAACCTGTCCAGGCCTGGCCAATCACACATGAAATCATCCTAGCTACACTTCAGGAGTGTGTGTGATGGGAGTGAGGGGTTACTGAGAATCCCAGGAGTTGAATGGAAGTTGCCAGGTCTAGAAGCACTCTCTTTTCTGGCAGATTTGAACCCAGGAGGTACCTGCACTACTGGAGCTACTGAGAGCCAACTTATCTCACTAGCCTGAGAACAATGCTATTGGCAATGCTAGTGGAGTCTGGAGCACTGTATGCTCAGTTAGGGGTGACCTGAGTTTGCAGTGTGGGAGCTGATGGGAAAATCACCAGAGCCTGTGATGCTGACCAGTCAGAAGCAGCTGAATTCAGAAAGATGCAATAACATGTTATCCAGGATTTTCAGCTTTCATCCTGAGCTGAGTGCACCTTCTCCCTCCCCTCCCCTCATCACCTGGTCACTCACACCACTATCTTCCTTCTTTGCTGGCCCAGTTTTCCAAGTTTTTGGCCTGAGATTTCCTCACAAGCTTTGTATAGCAATAGTCTGTGAAAAGACTATCTTTCCTCCTCTGAATTGCTTTTGCACCTTTGCAAAAATCAGTCGAGCCAATCTGTGTGGCACGGTTTCTGAGTTCCCTGTTCGTTGATCTATACGTCTCTCCTTCTGCAAGTACAATGGAGTCCTGCTTACTACAGGGAAAGAATAAGTTGGGAAACTGGGTAGACTTATTTCTGCCACTTTTTTTACATTTTTCAGAATTGAGCTACTCTAGTTCCCTTATATTTCCATAGAAATTGTAGAATCATCTTGTCTATAGCCACCAAAAAACCAAAAAAGTCTTACTGGGTTTTGGAGCTCCCCCTATGGCCAAACTTTTTTTTGAAAAGTGCTGAGACTTGGGTTCGATACCGGGCCTGGAATTGCCACAGCTGTGGATTAGGTTGTGCCTGGCACTTGAAACTGATCCTTGGTCTGAAACTCCATTTGCTGCAGGGCAGCCAAGAAAGAAAAAAGAAAATCATACTGGGTTTTGAGAAAATTTGAATTAAATCTATCAATTTGGGGAGAATTGACATCTTTATGATATTTAGCCTCCCAATTCGAGAACATTGTATATCCCCCATTTACGGAGATTTTTGTTTTATCACTGTGGTCAAGTTTTCACTATACAAGTCCTAGACATCTTTTGTTAGATTTACACGAGTTCTTTCTGTTCACTGGTGATTGTAACTTTATGTTAAATTTTGGTGTCCATGTGTTCATTGCTAATACCTAGAAATACAAGTGATTTTTGTGCTTACATTGTATCCTCTGACATTACTCAATTCAATTATTACTTCTGGGAAGGATTATTTTTTAATAACTTCTTATACTATGAGGCCTGAAGTTAAGTTTCAATATTGAGAGCTGTCTTGAAAACTAGTAAAACTGAGCGGGCCTCCAATGGCCCACCTGCAATTCCCCACTCCCCCTTCTCCCATAGGTAAGTCCCCTTGCCATTCGATTGTTATCATAGCAACCAGTTCCCAATCAGCCCATTGAATTATTCAAAAATCCTATCACACCTTTCTGCGGGAAACAGGGCTTCTCACCACTGTCTTGTTATTACAAAGTCTGCATCCCAACCCCCATTTGTTCACTCTGGTCCTAAATACAAACCCCCACACCCTACATAGCCTGGCATGCTGTGCAGTGTCCTTCCATGGGCTATGAGTCAATGTGACTCGTAAGCTGCTGTCCATCCCATCTTTTGGTGTTGAGGGTCCTGTGTTCAGCCAACCCCACAACTCTATGTGGGATCCTCTTTCTGATAGATTGAAGGAGAGATGAGGAAAGCAATGGGCATCACAAACAGGATGCCCTGACCTCAATTGAGGACACCTGGTCAGCTTTAACTACCTGCTCTTTTGCTAGTTAACCAGTTTGTAAGGCAGGCATTACTATCTGGGATGTCAGTGCCATTTGCTGGCCAGCTTGGGCTTTAGCTCATGTTCTGTTGTCTCCAATGGCTGTTGGCCATCTGTTCCCACCCTGATGGCTCATTCTTGCCAATTAGGCAAAAGCTATTGTTTTGTTTTGTTTGGCCAGGCCTGCAGCACATGGAAATTCCCATGCCCGGGATGGAACCCCCACCACAGCAGTGACCAAAGCCACTGCAGTGACAATGACTGATTCTTTTTTTTTTTTTTTGACAATGACTGATTCTTAATCCACTTAACCTCCTGGGAACTCCAGAAGTTTTTGTCAATTGACTTTGTCCTGAAGCAAGGTGACATCAGTGTGCCTTGTGTCCAAGAGGTCATCTCCCAAGGTTCCTGCTTGAGACCAGTGACAACCCAAAGTCCTAAATCGTGGGTGCTTGAGTTCCATTTCCTGGGTGTAAGGCTAGCACTTTGGTAACAGTGTCTATCCTAGCACAATCCTGGATGTAATATATGTGTGTGTATATATATCTATATGTGTATGTATGTATGTATGTGTGTGTGTATATATATATATATATATATATATATATTCTTTTTCTCATACTCTCTTCCATCATGATCCATTCCAAGAGATTAGATATAATTCCCTGTGATGTAAAGTAGGACCTTATTGATCATCCATTCTAAATGTAACCGTTTCCACCTACCAATCCCAAATTCCCCATCCATCCCTCTTCCTCCCTCGTCCCCCATGGCAACCACAAGTCTTTCCCCTATGTCCATGAGTCTGTTTTGTAGATAGCTTCATTTGTGCCCTCTTTTAGATTCCACATATGTGATATCATATGGTATTTGTCTTTCTCTTCCTGATTTACTTCACTTAGAATGAGAATCTCTAGTTGCATCCATGTTGCTGTGAATGGTATTTTTTTAATGGCCCGGTAGTATTCCATCATATATATGCAGGACATCTTAATCTGTCAATGGATATTTAGGCTGTTTTCATGTCTTGTCTATTTTAAATAGGGCTGCAAGAATTGGAGGTTTTTTTTTTATTGTGGTGACTTGGTTGGGGGAGGGGTGCTACTGACATCTGTGTAAATTGAAGTTAGAGAGGCTGCTGGACATCCCATGATGCACCTGACAGCCTCACCACCAGACATGTCTGTTCTCAAATGCAGAGACAGCTGAGGCTGAGAAACCCTTTTCCATCCTTCCAGGGTCCAGATGTTTGAGTTACCAAAACCGCAGCCCTGGAGTTCCCATTATGGCTCATTGATAACAAATCCCATCAGTGTCTGTGAGGACATGGGTTCAATCCATGACCTCACTCAGTGGGTTACAGATCCAGCATTGCTATAAGCTGTGGTACAGTTTGCAGATGTGGCTCAGATCTGGTGTTGGTGTGGCCATGGTGAGGCCAGCAGCTGCAGCTCCAATTCAACCCCCAGCCTGGGAACTTTCATATGCCACAGGTATGGCCCTAAAAAAAAAGCAACAAATACAAAAACAAAAAACCACAGACCAACACTGTGCCTGAGGGCCACAGAGGTGTTCTCTTTGGCCTAGTCAGTATTTATTTGTTTTCTTCAATCACTGGTTTTTAATATGGATGGTAAACTCTGCAGTCAACTGGGGAGTCCATGTTCATGTAAAGAGGATACTTGCTCTCAGCCCCAGCAGCTTGTTGCCATGGTGAGGTGTGGGTACACTGTAGTCCTGTTCCCTCCCCTCCTTTTTTTTTTTTTTTTTTGCTTTTTATGGCCACACTTGCAGCATATTGATGTTCCAAGGGTAGGGGTTGAATGCTGCTACAGCTGCTGGCTTCAGCCACAGAAAATCACAGATCCAAGACTCATGTGTGACCTACCATGCAACTCATGACAACACAGGATCCTTAACCCACTGAGCAAGGCCGGAAATCAAACCCACATCCTCATGGATACTAGTTGGGTTCTTAACCCACTGAGCCACAATGGGAACTCCTGGGACTATATTTTAGAACCACTGGTACAGACAAAATGAGACTGGCAATAAAGTTAGGTGATGGACACACGGAAGTTCATCCTTCCAGTCATATTATTTTTACATAGACAAGAATTAGTTTCCAAGTTAAATTTTCTATTTAGAAAATTATTAAAAATGATTAAAGGAGTTC
The DNA here is from genome assembly GCF_054392235.1 of Sus scrofa. NCBI lineage: Eukaryota > Metazoa > Chordata > Mammalia > Artiodactyla > Suidae > Sus > Sus scrofa. The sequence continues at coordinate 22,365,084 of NC_139385.1, forward strand.
TCATTGTGGCTCAGTGGGTTAAGAATGCAACACAGTATCCATGAGGCTGGGGGTATTTAGGTGCAGCCCTAAAAAGACAAAAAACAAAAACAAAGATTGAGAGAAGAGTTAATGTCTATACTTCTGAAATTATTCCAAAAAATTGCAGAGGAAGGAACACTCCCAAACTCATTCTGTGAGGCCACCATCACCTTGATAACAAAACCAGACAAAGATACCACAAAAAAAGAATATTACAGGTCAATATCACTGATGATACACAGATGCAAAAACCCTCAATAAAATACTAGCGAACCAAATCCAACAACGCATTAAAAGGATCGTATGCCATGATCAAGTGGGATTCATCCCACTAATGCAAGGATTGTTCAATATCCAAAAATCAATCAGAAGGATACACCACATTAAACAAACTGAAGAATAAAAAAACATATGATTCTCTCAACAGATGCAGAAAAAGCTTTGGACACAATCCAACACCCACTTATGATAAAGCCCTCCAGAAAGTTGGCATAGAGGGACGCTACCTCAACATAATAAAGGCCATATATGACAAACCCACAGCTAAAACCATTCTCAATGGTGAAAAGCTGAACGAATTCCCACCAAGATCAAGAAAAAGACAAAGATGTATGCTCTCACCATTTCTATTCAACATGGTTTTGGAAGTCCTAGCCACAGCAATAAGAATAGAAAAGGAAATAAGAGGAATATAAATTGGAAAGGAAGAAGTAAAACTGTCACTGTTTGCAGATGACAGGGGACTATACCTACAAAATCCTAAAGATGCTACCAGAAAACTGATAGAGCTGTTCAATGAATTTGGTCAAGTTGCAGGATAGAAAATTAATATACAGAAATTGACTGCATTTCTATATTACCAATGAAAGATCAGAAAGAGAAATTAGACAGAATGGAAGGAGGGGAAGCACTTGGAACTTTGGTGATATAATTTTAAAAAAGAGAAAGAAATCAGGCAAACAATCTCATTTATCCTCTCATCAAAAAGAATAAAATACCCAGGAATAAAACTACCTAATGAGAAAAAAGACCTGAACTCTGAAAACTGTAAGACACTGATGAAAGAAATCAAAGATGATATAAACAGATGGAAAGATATACCATGGTCTTGGATTGGATGAATCAATATTGTCAAAATGACTACACTACACAAGGCAATCTACAGATTCAGTGCAATCCTTATCAAATTGCCAATGGCAGTTTTCACAGAACTAAAACAAAATATTTTAAAGTTTGTTTGGAAACACAAAGGACCCAGAATAGCCTAAGCAATACTAGGAAAGAAAAATAGAGTTGGAGGTATCAGGCTCCCTGTCTTCAGACTATATCACAAAGCTACAGTCATAAAAATAGTATGGTACTGGTGCAGAAACAGAAATACAGATCAGAGGGGCAGGATAGAAAGTGCAGAATTAAGCCCACATACCTATGTTCAACTGATCTATGACAAAGGAGGCAAGAATGCACAATGAAGAAAAGATAGCTCCTTCAATAAGTGGTTCTAGGCAAACTGGACAGCTACATGTAAAAGAATGAAATTGAAACATTCTCTAACACCATACACAAAAATAAACTCAAAATGGATTAAAGACCTAAATATAAGACCAGCTACTATAAAGCTCTTAGAGGAAAACATAGTCCAAACACTCTCCAACATAAACTACAGCAATATCCTCTTAGATTCACCTCCTAGAATAATGACAATAAAAACAAAAATAACAAATGGAATCTAATTCAAAATAAAAGTTTTTGAAGAAAAAAAAAACAAAAGAAAAAGAAAACCCCCAGAATGGGAGAAAATATTTACTAATGAAGTAAATAACAAGGGATTAATCACTAAAATATATAAACACCACCTGCAGCTCAATATCAAGAAAACAAACAACCCCACCAAAAAATACTCAGAAGATCTAAACAGACAATTCTCCAAAGACACACAGATGGTCAAAAAAACACATGAAAAGATGTTCAGCATCACTCATTATCAGAGAAAGGCAAATCAAAACTACTGTGAGGTACCACCTTACACCAGTCAAAATGGCCATCATCAAAAAGTCTACAAACAATAAATGCTGCAAGGTGAAGGAGAAAAGGGAACCCTCTTACACTGTTGGTGGGAATGTAAATTGGTTCAACCATTATGGAAAACAGTATGGAGATTCCTCAAGAAACCAAAAATAGAATTACCATATGATGCAGCAGTCCCATTCCTAAGCATCTATCTGAAGAAAACCATGACTCAAAAAATACATGTACCTCAATGTTCAGTGTAGCACTATATACAATAGCTAAGACATGGAAACAACCTCAGTGTCCATCAACATAAGATGTGGTACATATATGCGATGGAGTATTACTCAGACATAAAAAAGAATGAAATAATGGCAATGTAGCAAAAGGATGCAGAAATTATCATGCTAAGTGAAGTTAGACAGTGAGACATAAACATCATATGCTATAACTTATACATGGAATCTAAAAAAAAAGGATACAATGAACTTATTTGCTGAATAGAAATGGATTCACACACTTTGACAAACTTATGGTTACCAAAGGAGACAGGTTGCCATGGGTGAGAGAAGGGGGATATACTGAGGGTTTGGGATGGAAATGTTCTAAAAATTAGATTGTGATGATGGTTGTACAAATGTAAGTATAATAAAATTCACTGAAGTAAAAAAAAATAAAGGAACATCAGTAGGGAGTAGATTAAATAAAAAGGAACTTCCATGAGAAAAGTAATATAACGCCATCAGAAATATCAAACTCACCTAATATATGCTGACATGAAAGATAGCCATGATTTAGCAGGAAGTGAAAAGAGCAAGTCACAAAACAGCATGTATAAATTGTTCACACTGTTAAAATTACATATAAACCTATATTTATGTATAGAAGTATAGATTCATTCAAGAAATAAATGTTAGACTACGGTATACTTATTCAAGGTGTATATACATTCATTCAACAACAATTTGTTGAACTGTTTATGTGCCAGGCTTTGGATTATATTCATGTGTGTATTTTATTATGTGATATTTGCCTTTCCCTGGGTATACTGTTCATCTGTAGTGGAAAATACTCTGAATACTGGTATCATTGGTGGGGATTATGGAAGGTCTTTATCATCTCCTTCATGTATTTCTACATTGATAGATCAACGTCCAGTCCTAGCAAAACTGTAGTGTATTCATTGCAGATAATCATTCTGACACAGGTTAACCAAATATATTCAAAATTATGGTAGCAAAACTGTGGTGAAAGCAAATACATCAGCAAATGGCAAAGCCTGAAGAGGTTCTACTTACAATTTGTATGAGAGAAACAAAGGAAGGGGAGCTATTCTTTTCTGTGGACACTTTATTGGGCATATGATCACGAGGAGGATGACCGAAGCCCTGTGGTTGTGCAAAAAAGGAGGCTTATTTAACTTCCTATGATGTTTGCTATATTATCTCTGTCAACCATTTAAGAAGGCTATCATATCTAAGCACACTTTCTTTTCTTCCTTTCGGCTGCCCCGCAGCATATGGAGTTCCAGGGCTGGGGATCAGATGTGAGCCTCAGTTGTGAACTACACTGCAGCGATAGCAACACCAGATTTTGAACCCCACGTGCCAGGCTGGGGATCAAACCTGTGTCCCAGAGATGCAAGGAAACTGCCAGTCCACTGTGGCAATCTCATTGAAGCACAGCAGAAACTCCTCTGAGCATGTTTTCTGACCCAAATTATTAATAAATCTTTTGAATTTATCTGTTGGACACAGACGGAAAACAATGGAAGGTTCTAGCAGAGGTTTGCATAATTTGAAAGGCTTAGAATGAGGAAAGTGTGGTGAAAACATTCATAACCAAAATCTGAGGGGAAATTTTGACTGCAAGGACCAGGGAAGTGACATGTACCAAGGAGGTGACATCAACCAGGAAACAGGTCAGGTGTAAGACCAGAGTGAGTGGCAGGGACAGAACTGGGGAAGGCATGACCCCTCTAAATGAGGCAGCCACTGCTCTATTAAGAGCATGTAGGAGCCAAAGCTGATATTCCAAGCAAAACTGGAAATCAAGACTTTTGTGTGTGCAACTAGAGATTATCCTACCAAGTGAAGTAAGTCAGAAAGAAAAGGATAAATACCAATACCATATGCTATCACTTACATGTGGAATCTAAAATATGCACGAATGAACCATCTACAGAACAGAAACAGACTCACAGACATAGAGAACAGACTTGGGGCTGTCGAGGGGGAGGGAGTGGGATGGACTGAGAGTTTGGGAACTTAGTAGATAAAAACTATTATATTTAAAATGGATAAATAGGAGTTCCCATCATGGCTCAACAGTTAGGAACCTGACTGGGATCCTGAGGATGCAGGTTCAATCTCTGGCCTCACTCAGTGTGTTAAGGATCCAGCATTGCAGGGAGCTACAGTGTAGGTTGCAGATGTGGCTCAGATCCTGTGCTGCTATGGTTCTGGTGTAGGTGAGTAGCTACAGCTCCGTTTGGACGCCTAGCCTCGGAACCTCTATATGCCACGGGTATAGCCCTAAAAGACAAAAAGACCAAAAATAAATAAATATGATAAAATGTATAAACATAAGGGCTTACTGCAGAGCACAGGGAACTCTACCCAATATCCTGGGGTAGACCATGATGGAAATACATATATATATATTTGTATGACTGAGTCACTTTGCTGAACAGCGGAAATTGGCACAACATTGTAAATCAAGTTATACACTTTAATTTTTAAAAAAAGACTTTCATGAAAAACCTGTTTTTGAAAGGTTAGCAACTAAAATTCTTTTTACAAAATTTTAGGATTGGAGTTCTCACTGTGGTGTGGTGGGTTAATGATCCAGCCTATCTCTGTGGAGGCACTGGTTTGATACAGTATTGCTACAGCTGTGGCATAGGTTGCGGCTGCAGCTTAGATTCCATCCATATGCAGCCAATGTGGCTGAAAAAGAAAAAAAAAAGGATTTAGGATTGGAGATCTATGCATGTCTAAGAAGAGTCATACCAAAAACTTTTTTTAAAATTCCTTCATAGTAACTGCTGTAGAAGTGAAAATACATTAGCACAAAGATACACTGCATTTGTGCAAACACACACATCATCTTGGTGAAAAAGAGCAAAAATTGTTATATAGCCCATGTTGTATTACTGAGGTTAAGGATACTTGACCATTTGAAGTGTGACCTCTGAATGTAAGTCTAAAATGGGTTTTGACAGGAGAGGTTTCAATCTATGGGAAATTGAGGAAAAGAAGAAAAGTGAGTCAAGTAACTCCTTTACTGCAAGAATGCAGACAGCCACCTCAGTCACAGTACGTGGATATCGGTACTGTTCAAAGAAACAGCCACTCTGCAGGGGCTTCTGTTTAGTTATATTTGACTCTGGGCACACATAGCAAAAGTCCAGTGGATAAAAATCTCAGGTTAGGTTAGCTAAACTTTACCCTGAGAATCTGAAATCAAATCACAAGTTGATCATGAAATACTTACTTAGAAATAGCTACAGACAGGCCAGTAAGAACACTCCAAATGTTCCAGTGGTTTTCAGGCCATTGCTAGTGTGCTGCCTGTTCTCAAAGAAAACTTTTATGATGGCTTTCTTTTTCATAGAGACACTAAAGAAAATTGACTCTTACTGAGCCCTAAAGTTTTGTAACATTTTTGTGAAAACTTCCCTAATCAAGAAAGTGTGAAAAATCAGAAATTAGAGAGCCAAGTTCAGTATTCCAACAACCTTACACAAAAGCCAATGCATTTTTCATCCCAGGAAATGTTCCCTGGTCTTAAATGCAGAGCCTACTCGCTCTGTTTTCTCTGTTCTAACACGCTGAGTCACACATTGTAGTTCACAGAGCATCAGTGTTGCTATCTAGCATCTACAAAGCGTATCTGATAAATGATACGATTTTATATTTGGAAAAAGTAAAATGCTTGTTTTCATAAGAAAAAACTAGAAAAAACAAAGGTTGAAAATCATCTCAAGTTTGTGAGAATTAACATCTCTAAAAGGACAAGCTGAAACTTTAAGCTTATTTAAATTTTTATGAAGTATAATATTTAGGACTTTATTGACATGACATATAAAAAGGAGGGAGGGACTGTAGTTCAAAGCTATTGGGAAACCTTAACCTTGGTCTTGAGGTCAGGGTTCATATCTCAGCTCCACCCCCTTTCCAGCCAGGTGCCCTGAAGCAAATTACACTTCTTTGAGCCTCAGATTTCTCACCTGTAAAAAGGGGCTAATTATAGCACTTAATCCAGGATTTGGATCTGAGGGCTGAGTGAGACAATGCAAGTGAGGCATCTCCCACAGGACTAGGCAAAGGAAAGCTCTCAGAAAAGTTTAGCAAACTCATCATGTACAGCTTGGCACAGTCCTTGAAGGCTGCACTCAGAATGCAACTCCACCCCCCAACCCTGCCCAGTATCTCATATGTAATAACTGATTAACTTCAGCCCCCTACTGATTCATTCAAAAAACATTTACCACACATCTGTTCTAGGCCAGACATCTTTCTTTACCCTAGGGATAAAGAAGTAAGCAAAATACATAAAAATTCAGGTTACTAAAAAATGTTCTTTTTTTTTTCTTTTTAGAGCCATATCCATGGCATAGGGAAGTTCCCAGGCTAGAGGCTGAATCTGAGCTGTATTTGTCAGCCTAAACCACAGCCACAGCCATGCAGGATCTGAGCCGCATTAGCAAACTACACCACAGCTAATGGCAATGCCAGATCCCTGACCCACCAAGCAAGGCCAGGGATCGAATCCGCATCCTCATCAACACTAGTCAGATTCATTTCTGCTGCACCACAATAGGAACTCCCAGGGCATTTTTTTTTAATGTTCAGAAAATTACATTCATGGATAGAAAGGGCACAGGAGAGGGTCTATTTCATTTTAAAGATTGCAGGACACACTGCAATGAGGGTCCAGGGCCAAGAAGAGAGGGAGGAGGGCAGGAAAGGAAAGCAGTGCCTACAGTGAGGTCTCCTGCATTCAGCCCTGCCATCTGCCAGGAGCTGGTTCTGATGCCACTAGGCTCTGGCTTCCAGCCAAAGCTGCACTTACTTGATGCTGTGCAGCTTCCTTGTGACTCTCACTGCAAAGTCTACTTCCCAATTTCTAGTTGGTAGGAGAGCTGCATCCTGAGAAAGCACATATAGCAATCCTTCTACAATTATTTATACTCACACCTTCAGCCATCATCTTCATGGACCAAGGACTAGGGCTCCATGAGCAATGGGGGGACTTAAGGATTTTAAATCAGGGGAATGATGTGTTTCGAGATATACTTTCTAGGTGTTCCCATTGTGGCTTAGCGGTAGAGAATCTGACTAGGATTCATGAGGATGCGGGTTTGAATCAGTGGTTAAGGATCCAGGATTGCCATGAGCTGTGGTGTAGGTCACAGATGTGGCTCGGATCCTGCATTTCTGTGGCTGTGGTGTGGGCCAGAAGCTACAACTCTGATTCAACCCCTAGCCTGGGAACTTCCATAGGCTGTGGGTGCAGCCCTAAAAAGACAATAAATAAATAAATAAATAAATAAATAAGAGATAGAGAAAAAGAAATGTTCATTCCAAATCACTCTGGTCTCAGCAAAAAGAATGGATGGAGGGGGAAAGGAGGTTATTGGAGTCATCCAGCTAAGAAGTCATGAGGAGCCTGAATCGGATGAGTGGCCAGGAAGGGAGGGGCTAAAAGCTGGTTTGGAAACAGGACATCACAGGATTTCCTCAAAAGCAGCTTGAGACCTATTAGAGTCAAGAACTCCATGGAGTTCCCGTCGTGGCACAGTGGTTAACGAATCCGACTAGGAACCATGAGGTTTCAGGTTCAATCCCTGCCCTTGCTCAGTTGGTTAACAATCCGGTTGCCCTGAGCTGCGGTGTAGGGTGCAGACATGGCTCGAATCACGCGTTGCTGTGGCTCTGGCGTAGGCTGGTGGCTACAGCTCCGTGTTCGACCCACATGCCACAAGAGCGGTCCAAGAAATGGCAAAAAGACCAAAAAAAAAAAAAAAGGAAATCCACATGGTGGATTGTGACAAGCAGTTGGGGATAACAGAGAAATGGCACATATCTGAAGGCATCCAGGGGATGAGGTATAAGTATTATTTTGTGATGCATGAGTTTTTTTCCAGGATGGTGGAGAACAGAGGGGCCATAAAGAGCAGGCATGCTGGGCCTGGGGAGACAGGGTTCAAATCCTAGTTCTACCACTTGTTTGCTGTGAGGCCTTGAGAAAGTCATGAACTCCCTGGGCCAGAGTTTCCTCATTTGAAAAGGAGAGAAAGTGGTGACACCTCATGGGGTTGTGAGGATTAATGAGGAAATACAGGAGGGACACACAGACTAGGGCCTGCCCTCAGTAAGCATCATGCGCATGCCTCTACCATCCACAGACACGGGTACACAGACCCAGGTCCTGGCTAGAAATGCACAGTAATACTCTACTGTGCCTGCAGTTTACAAAAGTGTGAAACACACACACACACACACACACGGCCCTGCTTCCCCCTTCTGCTTTTCCTAGGTTAGTCATTGGCCATGACTACATCTAGGCACCTGCTAGTCATGACAGAATTCTCCCATCTCCTCACTGTCCAATCAGTCACTCAGCCCTGAATGTATGCAAATGTCAGATCCCTGTGTAATATACCTGAAACTAACACACTATGTCAAATTACATGATGTCACTTCTATGTGAAATCTAAAAAACAAAAGCTACAAATGGACTTAAGTACAAGACAGAAATAGACCCACAGACATAGCAGAAACACCTATGGTTACCAAGGGGGAAAGGGGATGGGGAGGGATAAATCAGGAGTTTGGGATTAGCAGATACCCTCCACTATGTATAAAACAGATAACCAACAGGGACCTACTTCATAGCCCAGGGAACTATACTGAACAATCTATACTAAGGTATAAGGGCAAAAACACTTAAAATATATACATAAATACACAGACACACAAAGACACAAATAACTGAATCAGTGTGCTATACACCTGAAACTAACACAACACTGCAAATCAATTATATTTCAATAAAAAGTTATTCCACATATATATTTCAATTTTAAAAAATTTGCTCAGCCCCATTGCCTGTTCTCAAACACATCCTCTCCTCCTCTGCTCCATCACCAGTTGTGGAGACAAAACAACACCCCTTTCTACTCACAGCAGCTCCTCACACCTCTAACACTTAGCAAGAAACCAAGTGCTCCACAACCTGGCCAACCTGCTAAGAAATTCTACAACACTTTCAAAAGCTTTCACTCACAGGGGATGGAGCCTTAAGAAAAACCTAAAATTCGGAGTTCCCGTCGTGGCGCAGTGGTTAACGAATCCGACTAGGAACCATGAGGTTGCAGGTTCAGTCCCTGCCCTTGCTCAGTGGGTTAACAATGATCCGGCATTGCCGTGAGCTGTGGTGTAGGTTGCAGATGCGGCTTGGATCCCGCATTGCTGTGGCTCTGGCGTAAGCTGGTGGCTGCAGCTCCGATTAGGCCCCTAGCCTGGGAACCTCCATATGCCGCAGGAACGGCCCAAAGAAATAGCAAAAAGACCAAAAAAAAAAAAAAAAAAGAAAGAAAGAAAAAGAAAAAAGAAAAACCTAAAATTCCAGGAGACCCCAAGGACCATTAGAAGGACAGCACAGCATCCTACATCCCAGAGAGGACTTCTGACTGTTTGAGGAGCCTGCCTGAGCCCTCGCACACTTGCTCCTCATCAGAGCTCTGAGTGAGGGATCCCTGGGGAAGGAAGCTTCCAAAAGGCACACCTGGAGCTGTTCAGAAGCAGACATCCTCTTTGTCAGCCTTGAGAAAGGGGCAAAAAGACTGTGGCAAGGGATGCCTCAACATTTGATTCCACAGTTCTCTCTGGACCTTCTGACTCTCCACTCCCAGGTAGCTGGCGGGGCACCTGAGGCAGGGAAGGGAGCCAAGGCTGAGCACAGCCACAAGGGGGTGGCCACGAACAGCCACCAGGAATGGTGGCCCTGAGACAAAGACAACATGGTCACCAGCTGCACAGGTGCCCAAACAGATACTGCGTCCCGTGGGCAGTGGATCCTCTGGCCACACGGAAAAGTTATTCAAGAGACACTGAAAGGAGTTCCTGTCGTGGCTCAGTGGTTAATGAATCCGACTAGGAACCATGAGGTTGCGGGTTCGATCCCTGGCCTTGCTCAGTGGGTTAAGGATCTAGTGTTGCCATGAGCTGTGGTGTAGCTTGCAGATGCAGATTGGATCCCGCATTGCTGTAGCTCTGGCATAGGCTGGTGGCTGCAGCTCCAATTCAGCCCCTAGCCTGGGAACCTTCATATGCTGTGGGAGCAACCCAAGAAAATGGTAAAAAGACAAAAAAAAAAAAAAAAGACAGACTCAAGGCCTCTTAAAGAGTTTCACTCATTCTTTATTCTTTGCCCCATTCTTGCCCATTGCCTGGAGGTGGGTGTCTTAGACCATCAGTCTTGGGCCCCTGGGATCAAATGGAATGAGCTCTCAAGGCCATGGTCCCTGAAAGCCTGTGACTCTCAGCTAAGCCTCTCCAGGTGCGGCTGGGGGGACTCCCCAGGGGGAAGGGGCATGAGACCGCAAAACCGATGGACAGGACTTTCCCTGCCCTTGTACAGAATAGAAAACTCTAAGACAGGGCTTAGCAGACGTTCTGGAAAGAACCAGAAAGTACGCATTTTAGCTATGTAAGCTAGGGGCTCTCTGTCGAAGCTTCTCAGCCTTGCAGTCCGAGTGCCAAAGCAACCACAGATAAGGTGTAAATAAATGGGAGTAGCTAAATTCCAAGAAAACTTTATTTACAAAAAGAGGTGGTGGGCTGGATTTGTCCTGTACAACTTCTCTAAAAGGTAAACAACCCCAATTTTTTTAAAAAAGAGACAATTTAGGCATTCCTATCATGGCTCAGCAGTAACAACCCCAACTAGTATCTACCAGGATGCAGGATAGATCCCTGACCTTGCTCAGTGGGTTAAGGATCTGGTGTGGCTGTGAGCTGTTATGTAGGTGGCAGAGGTGCCTTGGATCCTGCATTGCTGTGGCTGTGGCTATGGCTGGCAGCTGCAGCTCCAATTCAACCGCTAGCTTGGGAACTTCCATATCTGTGGGTGCAGCCCTAAAAAGATAAAAAGTAAAAAAAAAATAAAAATAAAAAAGTAGATGTTAGAAACTCTATTTTCAAACATGGAGTTCTCACTGTGGCTCAGCAGGTTAAGAACCCCAGTAGTATCCATGAGGATGTGGGTTTGATCCATGGCCTCACTCAGGAGGTAAAGGATCCGGCATTGCTGTGAGCAGTGGTGTAGGTCACAGAGGTGGCTCAGATCTGGCTTTGCTGTGGCTGTGGTGTAGGCGGGCAATTGCACCTCCAACTCAATTCCTAGGTACAGCCCTGAAAAGACAAAAAATATACATACCAGAAAATCCAAAAAACTGCCACATAGGACTTGAAGGCTCTAAGCTATTCCCCCTCCTTGCCTCTGACAGACAGCCTTCTTCTTGGAAGGAGCACCTTGGCTCGATGTATCTCACTCAGACTATACCTCTTTGTTCCCTCATATCACTAATTCCTTTTCCAGCACCCTAATCATCAAATAACCTCACCTCATACATCATTAAGAAGACCGGCAAACATTTAGTCACTCAGCAGACTCACTGGCTGAAGCTGGTCACATAACTTTGCTCAACCAAGAGTGTTATGTCCAGAGGAAGGGAGAGCCAGGAATATCTGCAAACATCACTCATAACTACCAAAGGATTTCTCCTGACTCTTAAGCTGAAGGGTCCCCTGACCCTGGGAGCTGAAGCCCAGATGACCACTGAAAGTCTCCGGCAGCCATGACTGGAACCAGCCTGAGGACAGATGAGAAGTCAGAGAAGGAACCTGGATCCCTAAAGCCACGTCACACCCCCATGGGCCAGAGCTTTCTCTACCTCACTACGAATATGCGTGAGGTAATAGAGAGATAACAGAGGTCTTTACAAGTTAAGCCAAATTGAGTCAGGCTTCTGTTAGTTGCAACTTAAAGCATCCTAAGTGATATCCTGGATAACACACCCACTTCCATATTGCTGGGCAACATGGAACTATTACTTAACTGCAGTTACCTGAAGTTAGCTGAAACTTAAGATGTGTTTGCAGAGGGGTGGAGGTGTGGGTTTGATGTCAGCCAGTTAGGTTGTAAACACCCAGAAGCATATATCACATCTTTCCTTTTCTTCATATCCACCGAAAAGGCTTACTGCTGCCTTGACTGCAAGGGGTTCTGAATTCAGTACAAACACGCCCCCTGCGCCAGTCTCTCACATCCATGTTTGCACATCCATAGACACCCACGAGGAAGCAGGAATGTCCAGTTACTCAAGGCAGCAACTCAACACAGCAACACACAACGTGCACACTAAGGGACATGATTTGCTATACGCCCAGACTGTCCCAGGAGAACAGAGAACAGCAGACCCACAGTTTTACAGAGCAAACTTGCTCCCTTGTCTGCAATAGTGCTTTTCAAACAATGGGCTGGGACCCATTCCTAGCATAAAACCAATGTCATAGTTTGCAAATTTGCACTTCAGAAAGCCAGGGAAAGAGAGAAAACAGCATCATCATTACACATTGTAAGAGGGAAGACGTTTTGCGAAGCTTCTGTTTCAAGTGTATGTTGGGGGTATAAGTGCCATGAAAAATGTGGTCTCACTATAGGTGGCAGTGTGAGGGACACTGATTTCAAAGGAACCATTTCCTGCCATCTAGTGGTAAAAGCCATATCTGCAGCTGAAACATTAAGGGTAGACTAGTGATGAGAACAAGCATCAATCCCACCTCCAGAGTAAGGATCCTTTGGATAATATGGAGCCACTGTTGACTACTCCCCACAGAGAAGGGCCTCACCCCACTGCTGAGAACTAGGAACTGCTGAAGAGCCCACCAATTTGCCTCCAAGTCCTCTTTGCTGGATATAGTAGTGCCCTCTTGGGTAACAAGTGGCAGTTTCTTTTTTTTTTTTTGCTTTTCTCCATTTTTTTTTTTTTTTTTTTTTTTTTTTTGCTTTTTAGGGCCACACTCCCAGCATACGGAAATTCCCAGGCTAGGGGTTGAATTGTAGCTACAGCTACCAGCCTACACCACAGCAACAGCAATGTGGGATCTGAGCCACATCTGCAACCTACACCACAGCTCACAGCAATACCAGATACTTAACCCACTGAACAAGGCCAGGGATCAAACCCAGATCCTCATGGATCCTAGTTGGGTTCATTAACCCCTAAGCCATGAAGAGAACTCCCAACAAGTAGCAGTTTCTACTTCTCCGATTTCTGCATCATCAGTCAACTTATGGCTTTTGATTCAGTCAAGCTGTATTTATGGAGTGTCTGCAAAGCACTAGGCACTGGGTGGCAGTGGTGAATTAAACAGAGAAGGGACAGAGCTGAAGACAGAGATGATGACAAATGAGGGATAGACCTGTGTGGCAGGTGGAGAACCTACTTTAGAGGTAAAACGGAACCTCACTGAAAAGGGCATGGCTGAGGTAAGTCCTAGACAATATGGGAGGGTTAGCTGTGCAAAAGGCATTCCAGACAGCAGGAACTGCAGAGAGAAATGCTCAGGGGTATGAATGGGTGAAGAGTGTCACCACAGTAGGAAGGAGGGAGGGGGGCTGGAGAAGAGGAAGAAAACAAGAGACACTGGAGAGGAGGTTGGAGACAGAAGCAGACTCAGGTCACACAAAGCCTGGCATGGATCCCCACAGCACACTGGACGTGGTCAGTGATGTGTGACAATAGAGAGATGGGGAGACACAGACATAACACAAGGACCACCTGATCACTAGTTCCCATGACTCCTGCATCCTAATGTTTCCAACACATATCTCCTCCCAGTCCTCCAATCCAGGGACTGCCAGGGGTTTCCAGGAGAGTGGTCAAGAGAAAAGATGGGCAACACACTGTTGGAAGAGATAGGAGAGTGCACTACTGGCCACGGCTGCTGGGGTTCTGAAGGGAGGTGAGCACCGTGATTCAGGACAACTGACTGGACTGAGCTGAGCAAATTCCAGGGCATCCATGCAATGAATACTAACCAATTATCTAAAATATGAACTAGAACAACTGGGAATGACAAGGAGCTCAGGAAACTATGTCCTTATATCTAAAAACCATCATCCACTCTGAGATGGATAAAAGATATTTTAAAAAACCTGCCAATTAGCTAACATTTTTCTTATTGCTCAGAATGTTAATTTTGGGGTTACTAAAAAAGCTCCTTTATTGAGACAGAGTGTCATCATCTCTCTGATACAAATGTAAAAAGGCAAAGGTGAGTGACATATGTTGGCTGAGGCTTCACTTGCAGGATGTCTGTGCCTTTCCACACAATATAGACTTTTGTGCCATGGGGGACTTTGTTGAGGATGCGTCTTCAGAGTTCTCTATACCCACTCTGAGGGTTTCTTCCAAGCAGCTAACCCTCACTCTGGAAGTTTTGGTGCTGGCTCCTTCTTTATCTCCTCAGAAGGGATCAATGAATGACTTTCAAGAGCAAGTAGGATTTACTCTTTCTTCAAATGGCCCTCAAATAGTATGTGGAGTAAAGCACCAGGGGCCATGGTCCCAGCTGTCCAGCCCCGCCATGCCACCAGGAATACCCATCATGTCCACGTGCACAGGTGATGACAGCTCTAAGGCAGCTTGGCAGTGACTACAGGACACATCGAGAGTCAGTCACATCTGATTTCAGAAAATTTCAAATGCACATACACGTATCACAAAATGTCATATATAAACATATATATATGCACAACCGAATCACTTTGTTGATCACCTGAATGAACTCTTTTTTTTTTTTCATCTTTTCTAGGGCCGCACCTGTGGCATATGGAGGTTCCCAGGCTAGGGGTCCAATTGGAGCCGCCAGCCTATGCCAGAGTCACAACGATGCCAGATATGAGCTGCATCTGCAAACTACACCACAGCTCACAGCAATGCCAGATCCTTCACCCACTGAGCGAGGCGAGGGATCGAACCCACAACCTCATGGTTCCTAGTTGGATTTGTTAACCACTGAGCCATGATGGGAACTCCTGAAATGAACACAATTGTAAATCAACTACAGTTCAATTAAAAAAATAGTATTGTCTAGGGTTCTCTTGTGGTGCATCAGGTTAAGGATCAAGTGTGGTTGCTGCTGTGGCATGAGTTTGATCCCTGGCCTGGGAACTTCCACATGCCATGAGCAGGGCCAAAAAAAATTGTATTGTCTTCATAACAAAAACAGTAGGTTTAGATTTCCCACAAAAATGAGAAGCAAACATTAAACAAGGAAAAATATCTCTCTTTCCTAATATTCTTACAATATAAAGGACTGAAAATTTAATAGGGAAAAAACTATTATCATATCCCAGAAGAAAAAGAATAGACAAAGGACAAAAATGGAAAATTCACAAAAGAAGAAACAACTGACCAATGAACATACAAAAAGGTCAGCTGGATCAGTGACAAAGAAAAAAGAAAAGCAGGAGTTCCCGTCGTGGCGCAGTGGTTAACAAATCCACCTAGGAACCATGAGGTTGCAGGTTCGATCCCTGCCCTTGCTCAGTGGGTTAACGATCTGGCGTTGCCGTGAGCTGTGGTGTAGGTTGCAGACACGGCTCGGATCCCGCATTGCTGTGGCTCTGGCGTAGGCCGGTGGCTACAGCTCCAATTCAACCCCTAGCCTGGGAACCTCCATATGCCATGGGAGCGGCCCAAGAAATAGCAACAATAACAACAACAACAACAACAAAAAAAGACAAAAGACAAAAAAAAAAAAAAGAAAAAAGAAAAGCAAAATGAAGGTATTTTGGGGGTTTGGAGGAGTTGTTTGGAATGGGTGGGCAATGGGATCCTACTTTACAGCACAGGGAAATGTGTGTGATTGGGTCACTTTGCTGTATAACAAAACCTGAGAGTCATTGTAAATCAAATATCCTTTAATAATAATACAAATAAAAATAAATCTAAAAGATAAAAGGAAAATGAAAGCAAAACCAGAAAGCAGTAGTTCTCCCTTCAAATCAGCAATAAAAATCTGTGTTAACTGAACTTGGCTTTGGAGAGGACAGGGGAAGAAGACCCTGGGGCACCACCATCAAATTCTCAAGGGGCACCATCAAATTCTTGAGCTGCAGGGAACTGTGGCAATTGCAATAAAAAGCCAGCATAACATAAGGCCACAATGACCAAACAGGCCCACTTCTAGGATTTTATCCTTTGGCAATAACTGAGCATGAACATGCAAAAATTTTTTTACAAGAAGACTGAATTTGTAGTTATCAGGTCAACAAAACGGGCTACAAGATTATATGGACGGGATGGTGCCGAGTTTGTTCGAGTGGACGTATCCATCCATATCAACCGCCTAGAGTAGATACCAAAATGTGACTAGTGGTTATCACTGCACCATGATCCTGTGCACCTAATTCTGCTGCCTTTTCCACAATCATCCTCTGTTCCCCAAACCCAGAGACCAGCGCTTCCATTTGAATGTCTTGATTTCATGTTTCAAACCCAGAATCAAAGACTCAAAAATCTCAGATTTGGAAAGATCTGAAAGAGGCACTCAATCTTCCTTCAGTCCAGTGCTGCTTTCAACTGTTCCTGACACATATCGCCTGTTCTATGGGATGGGTCTTTAAGTCAACTCAATTTTCTTAGTACTCAGGGCTGAGGAGCTACCTGGTATTTTCAAACACATACTGTAACAAATACCTAAGTATTAATATTTAAACGTAAAAGTTTCTGCACAGAAAAGGACCGCCCTAAACAAAACAGAAAGACAACCCATAGAATGGGAGAAAATGTTTGCAAACTAAGTGACTGACAAGGGATTCATCTCCAAAATTTATAAACACCTCCTGTAGCTCAATACCAAAAAAAACCCAAACAACCCCATCAAAAAATGGTTAGAAGATCTAAACAGACAATTCTCCAAAGAATACATGTGAATGGCCAAGAAACATATGACAAGATGTTCAACATCACTCATTATTAGAGAAATGAAAATCAAAATCACTATGAGGTACCACCTTACACTGGCCAGAATGGCCATCATCCAAAAGTCTACAAATAATAAATGCTGGAGGAGATGTGGAGAAAATGGAACACTATTACACTGTTGGTGGGAATGTAAATTGGTGCAACCATTGTGGAAAACAGTATGGAGATTCCTCAGAAAGCTAAAAATAGAATTATCATTTGATCCAGCAATCCCACTCCTTGGCATCTATCCAGAGAAGACTATGACTCAAAAAGATACATGTACTCCAGTGTTCATTGCAGCACTATTTTCAATAGCCAAGACATGGAAACAACCTCAATGTTCATTGATAGAAGAGTGGATCAAGAAGATGTGGCATATACACAATGGAATATTACTTAGCCATTAAAAAGGGAGGAAATAATGGCATTTGCAGCAACATGGATGGATCTAGAAATTATCATGCTAAGTGAAGTTAGTGAGACAGTGAGAGTCCAACATCATATGCTATTACTTACATGTGGAATTTTAAAAAAGGACACAATGAACTTCTTTGCCAAACAGATACTGAATCACAGACTTTGAAAAAATTATCACTTCCAAATGAGACAGGTGGGGGGTGGGGGATGCACCAGAGGTTTGGGACGGAAATGCTATAAAATTGGGTTTGTGATGATCGTTGTATAACTATAAATATAATAAAATGGAGTAATAAAGAAATTTAAAGCATCTCTCTGGGGACTGCCTACAATCTTCTCACATTCCTCCAGTGGGAAACACTCATCTGGCCCAACCACCTGTTCATTAGAGAGACATTGACTTATTCTCTCCCATTTGCAGGAATGTCAACTGTAACACTGGGAAATTCTTGTGAAGCTGTGATATACCCTCCAACAAGCATTTCTTCATCTGAGGATATAGGGAATGGGAAGCGGCCCTCCCAGACCCTGAGGATCAAGGCTGGCACTGGTTGATTTCACTTCTCCTGGACCCCCGCTGCGTGCTTACTGTGTGCCCAGCGTTATTCCAAATGCTGGACAAATAGGAACACATGGAGCCCTAGCAACAAACCGAGGGTAGTTCCCCCAAGCTGTGGAACATTTAGGGAAATTAATTTGATTGCTTCATAAACCTACTTACCCACCTGGATTTAGACTCCTCCCTAAACACTGCAGGTGCTTAAATGGTATGTTTCTGTGGTGCACATGTCTGTATGTATTGTTTAACTGCTTATAGATGGATACATGTGTGAATGTGTACAGATGGGTGCATATACATTTGTCTGTATATGTGTATATCCATATATATCTGCAATTACAAAAATCAAAATCAACTGAATAGTCTCAGTGCTAAGTTTCAAGTTTGGATTTTAACTGCATACTCCCCCTGGTCTTTAAGACACTCCTGTAATTTTTACTTTTATTGTTGTCCTTTTACAGCTTTTAGTTTGTTTTTTGGTTTTTTTTTTTTTTTTTGGTTTCTATTTCCTGTTGGTCTTATTCTTGGTTTGTAAATGGAAGACAGGAAGCAAAGTCTTGAGGGCAATAGACTCTGTACCTAAACCGAGTGTGGATTTGCTTCCCTTACTGGGAGTTTCTGAAAGCTTTTTTTCCTAAGGAGATTCACAAGATCTTGAGTGCTTGATCATCTAAAAACTGGGCCTGAATAACTAAGAAGACTCAAAGCCAGTTTCCTCCTAAAGAAGACCACAGGAATTGCTTCTTGGCTTCATCTCACATTTATTACTTTACAAGGAGCAACATGATCTACAAACTACCATTTGTAATGTAAACAGTCCTTTTCTTTTCTTTTCTCTTTTTTTTTGGTGTTTTTAGGGCCCCACTTGTGGCATTTGGAAGTCCCCAGGCAAGGGGTCAAATAGGAGCTGCAGCTGCTGGTCTCCACCACAGCCACAGCCACAGCCACAGCAGATCTGAGCCAAGTCCCTAACCTACACCACAGCTCAAGGCAACACTGGATCCTTACCCCACTGAGCAAGGCCAGGAATTGAACCCACATCTTCATAGACACCAGCTGGGTTCATTACCACTGAACCACCATAGGAACTACACTGTAAGAAGTCATTGACTAGTAGGCAAAGTGTAAACAAAAAGGAACCGACATTCATGGAGAGCAAAGTAAATAGGAGAATCCAGTCCAAACACACAGGAGAAAGCACTGTCCCTTTGATACAATGTCCTGTATCTCCCTCTTTAACAACAAAAACAAAAACCTCCACAAATGTGATTGGTAAAATTAACAGAAAGCATTTTAACAGGACACCATGGACCTGAATGATGCTAATGGTCTTTTGGAAAAACAAAAATATTTTCAGACATGTAATCTGAATATTTTCTCCCAGGCTGCAGCTTGCCTGTTCATTCTCTTAGTTTATCTCTTTCTCTTGTAGTTCATGCTTTTCATGTAAACAAAAATATTTACCTATCCCCAGATAGCCCCTATATTTTCTTACAGAAGTTTATGGTTTTAGCTTTTATATTTAGGTTTATGATCCATACCAAGTGAGTGTGTGTTTACAGAATGAGGTCAAAGCTCATTCTGTTTCCACTTGAATATCTAGATGATCCAGAAGCATTGGTTCAAGAGACTTTCCTTTTCCTCATTGGGAAAAGGAAAACTGACTTGGCCCTCTGGGCAGAAATAAACTGACAGCACTGGTGAAGGTTCATTTCTATTTTATTGATCTATTTTCCTACCTTTACACCAAGGCCAAATTGTTTTGATCACTGTAGCTTAACTGTAGCTTTACACTTAGTTTAAGCAGTGTAAGTTCCCCAACTTTCCATTTCTTTTGAAGATTTTTTTTTTTTTGGCTATTCTAGAACCTTTGTGTTCCATACACATTTTAGAATCAATTTGTTAATTTCTTCAAAAAAAAAATGAGGGTTTTGTCTGGGATTTAGACAGCTGGTTGGTTTGTTTGCTTTTTAAGGCCACATCCAAGGCACATGGAAGCTCAAAGGCTAGGCATCAAATCAGAGCTGTAACTGCTGGCCTACACCACAGCCACAAAAATGTGGGATCCAAGCCAAGTCAGTGACCTACACCATAGCTCATGGCAATGCCAGATCCTTAACCAACTGAGTGGGGCCAAGATCAAATATGCATCTGAGTGGGGCCAAGATCAAATATGCATCTTCATGGATACTAGTTCAGGTTTTTTTTTGTTTTGTTTTTTTTTTTTTTTTGTCTTTTGTCTTTTTTGTTGTTGTTGTTGTTATTGTTGCTATTTCTTGGGCCGCTCCTGCGGCATATGGAGGTTCCCAGGCTAGGGGTTGAATCGGAGCTGTAGCCACCGGCCTACGCCAGAGCCACAGCAACGCGGGATCCGAGCCACGTCTGCAACCTACACCACAGCTCACGGCAACGCCAGATCGTTAACCCACTGAGCAAGGGCAGGGATCGAACCCGCAACCTCATGGTTCCTAGTCGGATTCGTTAACCACTGCGCCACGACGGGAACTCCTTTTTTTTTTTGTCTCTAGTTCGGTTTCTTAACCACTGGGCCATGATGGGAATTGGACAGCTGGTTTTTTAATGCTATTGTAAATAGTATTTAAAATTTTCCTTTTCCAACACATGCACATCTATTTACTGCACATACATATGACAAAGGATTCCTATCCAGAATAACTCTAATAAGTTGAAACCAACATTATCAGCAGCAGCAAAAATGGACAAAGGACTTCTTGAACAGACAGTTCACAAAAGGAGAGGCAGAAATGGCCAATAAGCACATAAGAAGTGTCATTTAAGACCATAATGAGATGTTATTTCATATGCACTGACAATACCAAATGTTTACCAAGGATATAGAGCCACTGGAGTTTTGATACATTGCTAGTGGAAAGTGTAAATGGATAAACCACTGTGGAAATTCATCTGGCAGATAAATATATACCCACCCTATGACTAAGCAGTTCCACTCACAGATACTTATCCAAGAGAAATTTAAGACTGATAGAAGAATGTTCTTTGCAGCCTGTTCACAATGGCAAGACACTAGATACAACTCACAAATGCATCATCAGGTGAAGAGATGAACAAATCTTACTGTTATATTCAAAGGACAACACAAAAAGGAGCAAATGATTTACATTGACCAAGATTCTCTCCTTGACCAGCCTCTCATCTGCCTCCTCTGAGCTGCTCCTTGACTAGATCTCAACCTGGGCTTGTAATATAAAGGCCTGAGCAAACACAAACACAGTTTCTAACAGCTTGAGGCCAGTTGAGCTAAGGGGAACTAGGATGACTCTAGTTTCCCTTAACGAGCTTGCTTGAAAAAACTCCAGGCTGCCAAAAGAATTTACTATTTGCTCCAGACAACACCCTGTCTCCCAGTTAGCAGATCTAGATGGTTGCACATACACCAA
This sequence comes from Sus scrofa, assembly GCF_054392235.1. Classification (NCBI taxonomy): domain Eukaryota; kingdom Metazoa; phylum Chordata; class Mammalia; order Artiodactyla; family Suidae; genus Sus; species Sus scrofa. The sequence goes on from NC_139385.1 coordinate 22,386,559, forward strand.
CCCCCTCTTCCCCAGGTTCTGTGATTTTTCTTTGACTCTACTGGATCCCTGCTTCCCCTCTCCTTCCTCCCTTGTTCTCCCTTTAAAATACTCTTTATATACATCGGAGCTGAGTTTAGTTCATGCTGGATTCTTGTCCTTATTGCAATAGTTACTACTGATTAAAATCTAACCTTACTACTTTAACTAGTATCCAGCTTTGCTTATCCTTGACAATGGGTATTTTGTCTTTGACAACGTTTAAAACATGGATGAATCTCAAAGAACATGTTGAGTGAAAGAGACACAAAAAGAATGCATGCTGCATGATTCCATTTGTATTATACTCGAGAAGAGGCAAATCTAATCTATGGTAGTCAGAATCAGAAAATGTTTGCTAAGTGAGGATAAGGAGACTAACTAGAGATAAAAGGGAATTTTCTGGGGTATAGAAATTTGTTTTTTGTCTTTTTGCCTTTTCTAGGACCACTTCCTGTGGCATATGGAGGTTCCCAGGCTAGGGGTCTCATCGGAGCTTAGCCACATCCTACACCAGAGCCACAGCAACACGGGATCTGAGCTGCATTTGTGACCTACACCACAGCTCATGGCAATGCCGGATCCTTAACCCATTGAGCAAGGCCAGGGATCGAACTCGCAACCTCATGGTTCCTAGTCAGATTCATTAACCACTGAGCCACGACGGAAACTCCTAGAAATATTTTACATCTTGTTTTCGGTAATGATACACAAATATATTCAACTGTCAACACTCATCAAACTGAACACTTTTATTCTGTAGAAATTATCTCCCCCTCTCCCCCTCCCACCTCCCCCCGCCAATTCTCTTCTTGTTTAAGAATACCTGAGCAGGAGTTCCTGTTGTGGGTCAGCAGGTTAAGAACTCGACATTGGGGAGTTCCTGTTGTGACTCAGTGGTAGTGAACCTGACTAGGATCCATGAGGATGGGAGGTCAATCTCTGACCTTGCTCAGTGGGTTAAGGATGTGGCGTTGCAGTGAGCTGCAGTGTAGGTCACAGATATGGCTTAGATCTGGCTTTGCTGTGGCTGTGGTGCAGGTCAGCAGCTATAGCTCTGATTCACCCCTAGTCTGGGAAGTTCCACCTGCCCCAGGTGTGACCCTCAAAAGATCTAAAAAGAATAAAAGGAAAAGGAAAAAGAACTTGATGTTGTTTCTGTGAGGATGTGTGTTTAAACCCTGACCTTGCTCAGTGGATTAAGGATCTGATGTTGCCACAAGCCTTAGCATGGGAGGCAGAGACATCTTGGATCCAGTATTGCTAAGGGGGTGACACAGGCCTTAGCTGCAACTGATCCCAGCCCTAGCATGGGAACTTCCAGGTGCCACAGGTATGGCCTTAAAAAAAAAAAAAAAAAAAAAACCTGAGGAAATTCTCAAGAAGAAAACAAAGACAGGGATGTAGCAAATCCTCCCAGGTCCCCTTCCAGTTCCCAGTCCCTCCTCTTCCTAAGAGGACCCCGATTTTGTCTGAGGCATCCACTTGCACTAGCAGAAAGTCTTACCTCCCCACATTGCACTGCACCCAGGAGTGGGGCCGTGTGTCCTAACTCTGACTAAAGAGCAGTTCACAGAAGTCTTCAGGGTAAGGCTCCCCAGAAAGCTCCTGCTTTCCTGATGAAAAGGGGCAGACTCACACACACACACACACACACACACACACACACACACACACACACACACACACCTCTTGCTAGCATCCCTTCCTTTTCTTTCCTCCTGGAGCACAGTGTGAGCAGCTGTGCTCCAGGGAACGCAGACTAAAACAATTCTGACATCCCTGCTACAAATCTAGTCTTAACCTGCAAAGCAAGCTTTTGGAGCTTTGAATCAATTCAAAACTGAGCAACTTTGAGATCAAAAAAAGTTTTCAAACACTGGAGTTCCCTGGTGGCACAGCAAGTTAAGGACTCAGCATTGTCACTGCTGTGGCTCCCGTTTCATCCCTGGACCAGGAACTTGATCATGCCATGAGTGTGCCCCTACCCCAAGGGGGAAAAAAAACAATGAGTGTGAGCAGACAAAAAATACTCAGTCTCATTCCTGATTTAGAAAAACAAATTATCTTCCACCTCACACCAGTCAGAATAGCCATCATTGACTGGGTCACTTTGCTGTACAGCAGAATTTGATAGAACATTGTAAATCAACTACAATAAGAAAAATTTTAGGAGTTCCCGTGGTGGCACAGTGGTTAACGAATCCTACTAGGAACCATGAGGTTGCGGGTTCAGTCCCTGTGCTTGCTCAGTGGGTTAATGATCTGGCATTGCCGTGAGCTGTGGTGTAGGTTGCAGACCCGGCTCGGATCCAGCGTTGCTGTGGCTCTGGCGTAGGCTGGCGGCTACAGCTCCAATTCAACCCCTAGCCTGGGAATCTCCATATGCCACGTGAGTGGCCCAAGAAATAGCAAAAAGACAAAAAAAAATTTTTTTTTAAAAGAATGGCCATCATTAATAAGTCTTCAAATAACAAATGCTGGGAAAAGTGTGGAGAAAAGGGAACCCTCCTACACCGTTGGAGAGAATGTAAATTGGTACAACCACTGGCGTGGTTCTTCAGAAAGCTAAATATAGAACTACCATGTGATCCAGCAATGCCCCTCATGGGCATATATCTAGACAAAACTTCCACTCAAAAAGATTCATGCACCCCTATGTTCACTGTAGCCCTATTCACAATAGCTGACACATGGAAACAACTGAAATGTCCATCAAGATGAATGAAGACGACGTGGTACATATACACAATAGCATACTACTTAGCCATAAAAAAGAACAAAATAATGCCATCTGCAGCAACATGGATGCAACTAGAAATTATCACACTAAGTGAAGTCAGAAAGAGAAAGACAAACACAATATATTTCACTCATATGTAGAATATAAAATATGGCACAAATAATCCTACCTATAAAACAGAAACTTTGTGGTTGCCAAGGGGAAGGGGGGAGGGAGTGGGATGGACTGGGAGTTTGGAGTTAGTAGATGCAAACTAGCACACTTAAAATGAAGAAGCAATGAGGTCCTGCTGTATAGCACAGGGAACTCCAGCCAGTCACTTGGGATAGACCATGATGGAAGATAGTACCAGAAAGGCAATGTATTTACATATGACCTGGTCATTGGACTGTATGGTGGAAATTGGCACAATATTGTAAATCAACTATACTTTAACCTACCAGTTGATAAACAATCTTAGAAACTAAGAATAACTCCTGATTCGTGTCTCTGTTCACCATGATGAACAGAGAACATAAAATGATTTTAACCTCCTTTGAGGATCATTTTGCAGAAATGTCTCCACAGAACTCCATCTCATTGGAAAATTCCAACAGGTGTGCAAAGATCTCACTGTAGCACCGTTTTTTTTTGTTTGTTTGTTTTTTTGTTTTGTCCTCTTGCCATTTCTTGGGCCACTCCCGTGGCATATGGAGGTTCCCAGGCTAGGGGTCCAATCAGAGCTGTATCTGCCAGCCTACGCCAGAGCCACAGCAAGGTGGGATCCAAGCCGCATCTGCAACCCACACCACAGCTCACAGCAACGCCGGATCATTAACCCACTGGGCAAGGGCAGGGATCGAACCCAAAACCTCATGGTTCCTAGTCGGATTCATTAACCACTGTGCCACGACAGGAACTCCCTGCAGCACCGTTTTAAGAGCAAAATCATAACCACCTAAATGTTGACCCAAGAGAACAGGCAGATAAAGGAAACCACACTGCAGAATACTGCCCAGCCAGTGAGAAGAAGGAGGCAGATCTGGGCTGAAGTTACATGGACAATACGTTCATAGTATGCTCTCCAGTGGGGAAAATTACAGTTGAACTTTGAACAACACAGGGGTGTGAAAAAAATCCATGATTTATTTGACTTTTTCTTTTTTTTAGGAGAGTACCTATAGCATATGAAGTTCCCAGGCTTGGGGTCAAATTGGGGCTGCAGCTGCAAGCCCCAGCCCCAGCCACACCATATCCTGACCCACTAAGTGAGAGAAAGGCCCTTGGGAGGGAACTGCCTGCAGAAAGGCCCCAAGGGAGGTGGGACCAGGGCACATGTGAGGTGCTGAGCATCCTGCAGAAAAGGGAAGATGGGCTAAAGTGAGACTGGAGAAGCAGGATGGAGCAGTCAGGGCAGGCAAACCATGTCAGAACTTCACTCTTTAATGGCAACAAGAAGTCATTCAACTAGGGGAGGACAGAGTCCCATGTGCCTTTGGCAAGCTCTGTCTTCATTTTATTTTATTTTTTTTTTTTTTTGTCTTTTGTCTTTTTGTTGTTGTTGTTGCTGTTGTTGCTATTTCTTGGGCCGCTCCCGCGGCATATGGAGGTTCCCAGGCTAGGGGTTGAATCAGAGCTGTAGCCACCGGCCTACGCCAGAGCCACAGCAACGCGGGATCCGAGCCACGTCTGCAACCTACACCACAGCTCACGGCAACGCCGGATCGTTAACCCACTGAGCAAGGGCAGGGACCGAACCCGCAACCTCATGGTTCCTAGTCGGATTCGTTAACCACTGCGCCACGACGGGAACTCCGGCAAGCTCTGTCTTCAGTGTGAGAATTGGATTTGGGAATGTAAGCATGATTGGGGAGCTCAGGGAGCAGACTGGTGCCTTGGCTCAGACCACAGCCTGGTCTGAGACAGCAGCAGCCAAGGCAGAGGAAAGGAGGCAGATTCCAGAAAGATTTCACAGATTAAAATCAAAGGTCTGTGTGATTGAACACACAGGGGGTAAGTGAAAGAGCAGTTCCATGAGGACTCCTGCCTTTTTTACTTGTGAACTGCTGGACAATGGCACCAGCCACTGAGGCTGGGGGGGGGCAGGGTGTTGGGAAGATGAAAATTCAGAAAGATGATCTTGAGTGTGGTTTTGGAAAGAATGCACTTGGTATCATTCTGAGACATCCCAATGGAGATTTCCAACTGGTGTGATCATATCAGGAAAGGTGGGGTGTGCCATACAACTGAGTGGATATGATTATCATTTCCATTCTAAAGATCAGGAAACTGAGGCACAGAGTAGATTAGTAACTCTCCTAAGTGTACACAGCTAGCAAATGACAGGGATGGGACCATCATACAGTCTGGCTCCACAGTCCATGTTCTTTTTTTTTTTTTTTTTTTGTCATTTTGCCATTTTCTTGGGCCGCTCCCACAGCATATGGAGGTTCACAGGCTAGGGGTCAAATTGGAGCTGTACCCACCGGCCTATGCCAGAGCCACAGCAATGCAGGATTCGAGCTGCATCTGTGACCTCACCACAGCCCACGGCAATGTGGGATCCTTAACCCACTGAGCAAGGTCAGGGATCGAACCTATAACCTCATGGTTCCTAGTCAGATTTGTTAACCATTGAGCCATGACAGGTACTCCCAGAGTCCATGTTCTGAATCACTATGCTGTCTCCAAGAATCCTTAAAAAGTGCAGCCTTAACTCAAACCTTTTCTCTCCACCTCATGGCTCCAGCTTCAAAGGCATTCACTCAGTTCCTCTAATGACCCGTAGTCCTTCCTTGCTCTGCCAGACACCCTCCTACATCCCTGTTTCCTTCTTTCTTTCCTTCCGTCCCTCCCTTTCTTTTCTTCTTTTTGAGTCTTCTATTCTCAGCTCAAACATCAACTAACTTACAAACTCTAATGGAATAGGGCATTCCTCAGCAGTCAACACAAAATTGTAATTTTGTTATTTCCTCAGTAACTCTTTACTTCCTGTCTTTTCCAAATGGAGATGAGTTCAGACACCACCTCAGTCTTATTCATCATTTGTTCTCAGTCAGCAAAAATCCACTAACTGGCCAAAATGAAGGACCAGACTCAAAGGAAGCCCTTACCTCTTGCTGAATGACTGAATAAGTGGAGTTACACTCAAGCCTCATGCTTTCTTTTTCATGCTTTCTGGTATATGCCATACACCTGTGCTCACAACAGCCCCCACGTAGTCCCCACTAGCTTCTCAAAGTGCAGACTTGCATAGCACAGGCAAAATACCCTAACTCTGGAGAACATAGGCTGTGCACAAAAATATTAAGAGGATCTGGATAGGTAATTTCCCCCCCCCTTAACAAGCCTGCATTTTGGCCGCACAAGTCCCAGTGGAATGTAACTAATAAAAAGATAAGAACCTGCACTTCTCCTAACCCCTCAAGACTAGGTATTACTTGCTTCATGTGTGTTTCCAGCAAGACTTTGGCTCTGAACACACCACTGGTGTCAGTGCCTTATCTCAGTCACTGTATCCCCAGGCTTGTACTGTGTGCCAGGCACACAGCAAGTTAGCCAATGAAGAGTTAAGTAAATAAGTCTCTGCTCTGAGCAGAGACTCACAGATGTCCCATGAGTTATCGGGTACCCTTCGGCGTGAAAGTGCACCTTTTGAGACACAGGCCCGCCTCCCACCTAGGCCCGGGCCCCAGCCCCTACGCTGACCCGCGGTGAAGTGGGCCCCTAACCCAACACCAAGCAGGTACCACTTGCACATAGAAGCATCTTTGAAAGTGCAGCACACGTCCTTGTCGTCTTCATTGGTAGCTGAGGAAGAACAGGTGGTGAAAGAGGGCCTCCTCAGGCTAGTGGCCATGGGTGTGGAGGTTGCGAGGTGCTGCGTCTGGGGGGGACATGGAAGAGGCATCGATGGATGCCAGATGAAGAGAGCCCGGGAGAAAGTAGGCAAGAGAGGGCTGCACCCGGCTCAGCTAGCACGGCTTAGAGACGTGTACGGGTCGTTTCCCTAGCAACCTTCTGGCTAATTGCCGCCTCAGCTGGGAGGCTCCTTGGCCAATTTTCCCGCCCCCTCAGCCCGCGGATGTGTCCATTGGAGAATTCCTTTGGCCCCGCCCACACACCGCGGGAAGTGAAAGTAAACTGAAATTGAAGCAAAACAGTACCACAAGGCTTTGTGGGAATCGTTATTCTAGGCCCTTTGGGAGGCCTGCTCGTTTCTCATTGCAGGTCAGGAAATTTTTAACTGTAATTAACTCAGGGTGGAAGAGCTGGCAGGATTCGCAGCACTGGGGCAACGGGCAGAGAAGACAGCCAGATAAACAAGTGTCAGTGCTACAGTCAGTTGTGGCTCAGTCTCATTCAGCCATCAAACAAATATTTATGGAGGGCTGGCTCTATGGCAGGAACTAGGCAAAGAGCTTTGCACACTAAACCGCCTTTGAAATGTTGGGAAGGGAAAAAAAGTGTGTAAAACAGATACTATGGAAAATTATGTAGCAGTGAAAATGAGTGAAGGAGAGCTAGCAGTTACAAGCATGAGCAGCTGAATTTCAAAAATATGATACTCTAGAAGTTACATTGTGCTTCAGCGAAAAGAGCCTGATTAGTATCCTTGAGAATATAGGTTCCATCCCTGCCCTCACTCAGTGGGTTAAGGATCTGGCATTGCCCTGGGCTGTGGTGTAGGTCGCAGATATGTCTTGGATCCAACCTTGCTGTGGCTGTGGTGTAAGCCAGCAGCTGCAGCTCGGATTGACCCTCTAGCCTGGCAACTTCCATATGCCACAGGTGTAGCTCTAAAAAGCAAATCATCACCATCGCCACTGAAAGAAGAGAGATAACATGTTTTTAATGTTAAAGAAAAAACTTGAGTCAATATGAAGGAAAGATATGGGGTGAGTTCTCATGCCAGGAGTTCTTGTGAACCCTGACGTTGTATGCCTTAATGAGATCAGGGAGTGCAAAGACAAGGAATTGATTTTGTGTGTTTGGTTACTTTGTATTATCTTCAGGTTGAAGGAAGTTTAATTTTAGCATGCTCTGAGAGCAGACAAACTATATGTAGCCAAAGGGATTTTCCATTTGTCAAAAGCATGCCAAAAGCATTTGGGAATTTGAGATTAGCAGATGTAAGCTATTGCGTATAGGTTGGATAAACAACAAGGGCCTACTGCAGAGCACAGGGAACTATATTCAATATCTGTTTTTTTTTTTTTTTTTGCTTTTTTAGGGCCACACCCACAGCATATGGAAGTTCCCAGGCTAGGGGTCTAATCAGAGCTATAGCTGCCAACCTATGCCACAACTACAGCAACACTGGATCCAAGCCATTGTCTGTGACCTACACCACAGCTCATGGAAATGCCAGATCCTGAACCCATTGAGCAAAGCCAGGGATTGAACCTGTGTCCTCTTGGTTATTAGTCAGATTTGTTTCCACTGAGCCATAATGGGAACTCCATACCTTTAATATCTTGTGATAAGCTGTCATGAAGAATATGTATGTATGGATATATCTATACATATGTATAACTGAATCGCTGTGCTGTACAGCAGAAATTAATACAACATTGTAAGTCAGTTATACTTCAATAAAATAAAATTTTACAAAAAGCATGCCCAGCTCTTTGCAGAAGGCACAAATACAGAGCTAAAAACTAGTCAGCTAATAAATTTCTTTTAAAGTCAGATTGCCAGTGTTGATGAAAGCTCCACAACTTCTGAGAGTCCTGGAAGATTTTTTTGCTTTTTTTCAATTAATTTGTAGCCTCATTTTTCATTTTGACTAATTTATTTTTTTGTTTTCATATTTTATTACAAGGTTTTGACTAAGTTTGGGGAATATACAACTGCATAAAATTTATTTTCTGCCTACAAGAAGCCTATAGTTAAGAAGATGAAAATAGCCTTTAATACCTGATACTTCCATATGTTCTTCAGCTGTGTGTTAGATCAGGCTTGTTTGGGATGGTATAGATATGTATACCTAGCAATATAATAAGTTATACAGATAAACCCATTTTATAAATAGAGTAATATGGGCAATAATGTAGATTTCAGTAGAATTATAAAAGGATGAGTAAAATTTTGTGTTAGAGAGTGCCTTATGCCTAGAAGGAGGTAATGCTTCTGAGTATGTGAAGGGGTTATCCGAAGAGAAAAGGGAAAATATAGCAGACTGTGTTTCTGATATCCATTTTCCATTTCTTGTTTACAAAACTGCAATTATATTCCAATCAAAGGCACATGTTTCATAACCTCTTTTGCAAATGGAATTGCTAATTATAACTAAAAGGGCAGATGCTGGATGGATGCTTTTGATCTCGAAGTGGACTCATCTGGGCTAGAGATTGTCCTTGTATCTTCCCTCCTTATGACTTCCTCCTTTTTTATTCTTTCTTTTTTATTTTCAGGCCACACCTGAGGCTTCTGGAAGTTCCCAGGCTAGAAGTCAAACTGGAGCTGCTGCTGGCCTACATCACAGCCACAGCAATATGGAATCTGAGCTGCATCTGCAACCCATTGCACAGCTTGTGGCAATGCTGGATACTTAACCCACTGAGCAAGGCCAGGAATCAAAAAGGCATCCTCCAGGATACTAGTCAGGCTCTTAACCCACTGAGCCAAAAATGGGAACTAATTCCTCTTTTTTCTTGCCTCTAGTACATACATTATATCAGGAACTCCAGCAGCCACTGTAGACCATGAGGAGATCTTGATGAAAGTTACAGATTTCTGGTGAAGTAGAAAGCTACAGAAAACATACCTCCTTGATGACTGAGATGTCACCATACTTCCAAGATTCTTTTTATGGATGAGATAAATAGGACTCTATTATGACTAATGGTGAGATTAATTTCAGATTTTATGTTATAAAAATTTTCATCCAAAAAGCACCAATACACAGATAACAGAGTGAGTTCAGGTAAGAGTCAAGAAACTGAACTGACTAGAGTTTCATAAAGTAAAACACCACTACTGACCCTGACAAGTATTGAGATATCTTCTCCCCTATATGATTACAGTTTTTACCCTCACCTATACAATTGTAACTCTTCATTTAAGATGGCTTTGGGCTTGTTGAGTACATAACCTTCAAATGTATCTCTCTGTAATTGATGTCTCCAACAATCAAGCCAACTTTTACTAGGAGAACAACCAAAAATTGTAGATAATTTAAAAAAAATCAGACATTAAACGGTTGTCAATCAGCCTGGTTTCAGGGACCAACATTGCAAAGAAGAGGAAAGCACATTTGCATGAGCTTTGTGATTCACTACTTTTCCTTTAGAGACATATATCTCTGTGAGCTAACTGGCTGACCTGCAAGCTGGATCTGGGCAATCAACTTACTGGCTGAGGTCAGTTTGCAACTTCTAGCTTCCTCAGGTGAAATTGAAACTGTATCCCTTACACTGAGAGCAAGGAGAGACTGAAAAAGGAGGCAGCCAACTCCAGATATGTAGGTAGCTGGTTTAATGAGCAAGGAAATTTATAGACAAGTGGCTGCAAGATGAGATTTCCACCAGAATCTTCAAAGTTTATACAGAGTCCTTAATGGGGTACAGTGACATATTCAGTCCAGATGGTCTCAACAACACCTTATTTTCTTAGGATTTCATCCTTAAAACAGCTCTGGCTATGGGAATGGTGGGTGGAAGGTGCATTGTAATGACAGGGGAGAAACTGAGGAGCCTCTGATTGCCCAGATCCAGCTTGCAGGTCAACCAGAGGTCAAGTCTTCTCAATGATCTCTAACAGCTGAATATCCAAGATGAAAACAGGAACTAAAAGTTTAGTTAGCAGAGCACCCTTTCAGCAATCTCTGATGAGAAAACCAAAATTGAATTTCAGGGCTGGCCAAATATAAGGGACCTGGTAAGCATCCCAGGCATTTAGTTGGAGCCTCTGTAGGGCTAAACCCTAGAAATAATAGCAAACTGGAACTTGTGCAACTCTCTCCAGGGTTAAAACTGAGTGTCAAATCACTTCATGCTTGATTCGATTAAGGGCATCTAAGTCTAGACTAACTGCTCACTTTTTTGAGAAATTAAAGAATATTTAAATTAATAATGGGATATGTCGTGTTCATTTGATTGCAAAATTCAGTATTATAAAGTGTCAGTTCTGCCCTAAATGGATCTGTAGATTGAATATGATATTTTTTTTTGTCTTTTTGCCATTTCTTGGGCTGCTCTCATGGCATATGGAGGTTCCCAGGCTAGGGCTTGAATCAGAGCTGTAGCCACCAGCCTACACCACAGCCACAGCAATGTGGGATCTGAGCTGCATGTGCAACCTATACCACAGCTCACAATAAAGCTGGATCCTTAACTCAGTGAGCAAGGCCAGGAATCAAACCTGCAACCTCATGGTTCCTAGTCAGATTCATTAACCACTGCACCATGACAGGAACTCCTGAATGTGATTCTAAGCAACAATCCAGTGGGTTTTTAGTGGAGAGTGATCACTAGCTATACAAGCATTATGGAATGGTAAAAAAGTAATAGTTTTTAGCCAAGACTGTTTTAACAAAGAGCAAAATTGAGCTACTAGAGATACAGTGATGAGAAAAGCATTGAGGTCCCTGCCACTGTAGGCCTCACAATCCCAAAGTAGTATGGGAATAGCAGAATAAGAGTATAAGTTTTGTTTTTGTTTTCAAGAGAAAACAGGATATAGGGGAAACTCAACCTACCTTAGGGGGCCTTCCTGAGAATGTGGTCTTTAAACTGAGCCCTTGAGGATGAAGAGTGGTTATCTAGGAGAACAGGAGAGGTAAGAAATTCCTAGGAGAGGGAAAATTTGGAGAGAATTCCCTGAGAAAGAGAGAGGGCTTCTAAAATGCAGTGGGAGGGGCAGGGATTGGGGACTGACATGGGGATTGGAAAGGGATGCATATGGATAGGGAAGCGGGCACTAAAACTTGGGAGGCCTTATAAAGCTTACAGAGGAGCTTGGACTTTATGCTAAAGGGTTCTCCTCACCCATGGAATACAGAGATAGAATTTGAATTATCAAAAGACTTCAAACTGTTATTCTATCTTCAGTGGGGATGGTCATATACAGAAGTTGGGAGATAAATACAATACAAATACTATGAGGATCTTCCAACAAAAGTTCAGGAGATAAATACAATTGCTTAGAATAAGGTAGAAGAGGCAGAGAAGAGTGGATGCAATTAAGACTAATAAATGCTAGTACATAGTTATTAACATTGGGAGAGAGAAGTATTGATTTATGGACCTTGAAATACTAGGGCAGAAGGAAGAAAGAATAAAAAGGGAAGAAGGAGAGGAAAGCAGGAGGAATGGAGGGCAGGAGGGAAGGAAAATCAGAATCCCAGAAGGTCTTGGAGGTGTGCCAGCATCAAGAAACTCCAAACCAAATGAAATATTTACAGAAACTGAAACAGTAATAGAAAGTCTTGTTACAAGTCAAAATACAGTCTTCACACTGTTTAGATAAGGCTATGGTCATTTTAGCACAATCTACATGGTTAATAGCTCTGGAAGCATCAGCCAATATATTTAATGATACATGATTAAGTCTTAATTATAAGCATTCATAATTGAACAGTTAGTCAAGAATAATGTATAGATGGCTTTTTAATTGGTTTTATGATATTTTTACAAGGACATTCAATTTCTAAATTATACATTTCTGACTTTGGTGGTGGTTGTAATTATTTTGTGTTCCTGGGTACAGGGTCTCTAGAGTTCACAAAATCCAAAAGTTGTAAAAGATGTCAGGAAGCAAATTCATGAGTTAAAATTATACCACAGATAGTCCAAAGTCAATGAAACACATGTTCAAAAATAAATTTATATATTATAAAACAATTACAAGCAAGAAGTCATTTGATTCATAATAAAGACCATAAAGTTTCACTTCATCTCATTTTAATTAAGAACTGTTAGTATCATCAGAATAATTTTATTTGTAGGCAGAAATCATCACTGTGTGATCTTAGAGGGGATGGAAAAATAAATATGAATCCAATTTCTGGTGTCTATTAATTTTTGTCACATTTAACAAGACATTCATGCCTATTCTAGCATGCCTTTACCCCTACAAAATGGTTTCATCCAGGGAACAAACAGAAATAAAATTATCTAATGAATCAAAATATTACATATAAATATTATGCACAACATGGTCATACTTTCCCTAGATGTGACATTGCCTCAACTCCCAAATTAAAAGATCAATTTTTTTGCTTTAAAACTGTTCTCAATCTTGATATTTCTCATGAACATTCTGATTTTTTAATCTCAATAGATTTATCAATTTATGAAATTTGTGGAGAATGAATCTAATGACAATTAGTGATTTATTTAAAGTGTAAGGTGATGAGTCAAGGACTATAGGACTGTTATGTAACAGGCTAGAAATCTGTCACTAGGTGACATGAAACAGTCAATAGGAAAAAGGTTTGGAAATGGAGAGGAGGAGGGAAAATCAGTTCCACAGGGCAATGTCAACTTCATCATCATTAAATCTGAGACAGTTGGAGTTCCTGTTGGGTCATCCCATGACTCTGCCAACATAGTCACTCTGTTAGCTGTTGCAGTGTCCTAGAGCAGAGGTCCAGCTGTCATCTCCATTTTCCAAATTCTACTAGAGAAACCCATCATTCACAGCTCCTTACCAAGGCATTTATGACAAATAGGTAGAAGGTGACCAACTAGGAAGAGAATAAGCTCAAACTTCAGTTTTTCCTGGTATTAGCCACTCCTCTAAGTGCTTGGGGCTATTTTAGCATACATAAATGTATGATATTTTCTCCTGAAGAAAACTCAGCAAATCATGTAAGCTATAGGTTGCACAAAACCAGAGTCCAGCATGCATACAGGATAAATTCACAACATGTTTGAGTTGGAAAGGACTTTAAAGGTCATATATCTCTTATAGGAATACCTCTGCCAACATTCTTTAAAAATCGCTAAAGGAGAGAAATTACCACCTCTGTTTGGATTTTGTTCTGCCACTTGTCCAGTTTGCCCATCTCCAAAAGGGCAATAATATGAATTTACTGAAAAGGCAGTGGTTAGAATAAATAAAAATTCATAGCATATCACCTAACCTTAAAGATGGGGTTCCAAAGTGATTGATGCTATTATTGTCCTATATTGGAATGTTTCCAGAGATTAGAATCTCTTCACTTCTTTAAGACAAACTCCTAGCTTTATAAAACTAAAGCTAGGAGTTCCCGTAGTGGCTCAGTGGTTAACAAATCTGACTAGGAACCATGAGGTTGTGGGTTTGATCCCTGGCCTTGCTCAGTAGGTTAAGGATCTGGCATTGCCATGAGCTGTGGTGTAGGTTGCAGATGCGGCTCGAATCAGGCATTGCTGTGGCTCTGGCATAGGCTGGCAGCTACAGCCCTGATTAGACCCCTAGCCTGGGAACCTCCACATGCCTCCAGAGTAGCCCAAGAAATGTCAAAAAAACCCAACCAAACAAAACAAGCAAACAAACAAACAAACAAAAACAAAACTAAAGCTAAGTCTTCCTTATCGTGAGCTGGAGCCCATATCCCCATAACTTCCTCTAGAACTACATAATTTGTTTACCCTTGCTTCAAAAGTTTAAAAAAGCCATTCAGGTCTTCAAAGTCTTCTAAGAAGAGCTACATTCTTTAATAATTATTTTTGTCCTTTGTATTTTTAGGGCCACATCCAAGGCATATGGAATTTCCCAGGCTAAGGGTCAAATGTGAGCTGTACCTGCTGGGATACACCACATCAATGCAGGATCCAAGCTGCATCTGCAGCCTACACTACAGCTCACAGGAATGCTGGATCCTTAACCCACTGAGCAAGGCCAAGGATTGAACCTGTGTCCTCATGGATCCTAGTCAGATTCATTTCTGCTGAGCCATGATGGGAACTCCCATTCTTTAACTATTAATTGACATGTCTTGAAATCCAAAATGTAGCCTATTGCCATGCATTTAACAAAGTTCAATGCCTATTTTAAAGTAAGTGACTAAGGAGATGAATGAAAACATAAAATGAATCTCATTCCTTTCCTTCTTCTCTCTTCTTAAAATCTGGTAGACTTTGAAAAATCAAAACTATTCCTTCCAGAGTGTTAAGTAATGATCACCTCATGCACTCAACTTACTACTTTTATTCTCTTAGCACAAAGAAAATTGTACAAGTTTTTTTTTTTTTTAACAAATTCAACCCAAGCTTTTGTTAATGAACTTTAGACCAGCCAAGTAAGCCCACTCTTGAGAGCAGGAACTAGGGATTACTCAAGTTTGCATTTTCTGTTTGTGTTGGACCTAGTGCTTTGCATCTGATAGATACTCAACATAGAATTTTTAAAATGTGAAATATGACACATATGGAAATGTGCACACACTGTAAGTGCTGTTTGATAAATTTTTACACAGGTATTTACTTTGGTAACCACCATTCGGATCAAGATAGAGCATTATCTTCACCCCACAACTTTTTTCTTTTCTTTTCACTGTAAATACTTCCATCCAATCAAGTAAAAATGACCGGAAATTAATTTATTCTGTTCTTGGCTGTTTTGATTGTTAATCAAATTAAAATAAATGTGGGAGTTCATTTCTGGATTATCTGTATTTTTTGTTTTTTTAAATTCTAATTCTAAAGACAATTTTTAGAGTACTTTTAAGTTAACTAAATTGAGAGGAATATACAAAGATTTCCCATTCCCACCTGTCTGCACACATGCCCGGCTTTGTCCGTTATCAATGTCCCTCACCAGAATGGTACATTTGATACAATTGATAAGCCTGACTTCACAAATCACAATCACTCAAAATCCATAGTTTACATAACAGTGCACTCTCAGTGCTGTATACTCTACAAACTTACAATTAAATATATTTATCATTTTGTTATCAGAGGGATTTCACTGCATTGAAAAGCCTCTGTGCTCCATCTATTCATTCTTCCCTCCCTTTCAATCCTTGGCAACCACTGATCTTTCGACTGCCTCCATAGTTTTCCTTTCATGTCTCGTAGAGGTGGAATCATACCATATATAGACTCTTCAGATTGGTATCTTTCACTTAGTAATATTTATTTAAGGTTCTTCCATGTCTTTTCGTGGCTTGATAGCCCATTACATTTTAGTGCTGCATAGTATTACATTGTCTGGATGTATCCATTTATTAGTTCATTTGCCTACTCAATGACATGTCCGTTGCTTCCAAGTCTTGGCCACACTCCTGTTCAGGTTTTTGTTTGGATGTATGTTCCCAGTCCTTTGGATGTATACTAAGGAATGCATTTTTTGGATCATATGGTGAGAGTAAATTTTGTTGTATCGGAAGTTACCAATATGTCTTCCAAAGTGGCTGTAACATTTTGCATTCTTTCTGGTGATGAATGAGAGTTCCTTTGCTCCACATCCTCCTCAGCATTTGGTGTTCCAGTTTTGGGCCATTCTAATAGGTGTGTAATGGTATCTCACAGTTGTTTTAATTTGCATTTTCTGGTGACTTGTCATGTGGAGCATCTTTTCATGTGCTTATTTGCATCTGCACATTCTCTTTAGTGAGGTGTTTGCTAAGATCTTTGGCCTGTGTTTTAATAGGACTGTTTGTTTTCTTATTGAATTTTAAGAGTTCTTGCTATATTTTGAATAATGGTTCTTTGTCAGATGTGTCTTTTGCAAATATTTTCTCTCAGTCTGTGGCTTCTCTTCTCATTTCTGGGACATTACCTTTCACAGAGTAGAAGATTTGAATTTTAATGAAATCCATTTTACCAATTATTTCTTTCATGAATCATACCTTTGGTGTTATACCTAAAAACTCATTGCCATACTCAAAGGCACTGAGGTTTTATCCTATGTTATCTTCTTGGAGTTTTATAGTTTTGCATATTATATTTAGTCTATGGTCCATTTAAAGTTAATGTTTATGAAGAGTGTCTGGTCTGTGTCTTGATTCAATTTTTTGCATATGGATGGACATGCAGTTATTCCAGCAGCATTTGTTGAAAAGACTACCTCTTCTCCATCTTACTGCCTTTGTGCCTTGTCAAAGATTAGTTAGCTATATTTTTTGACATCTCTCCTTTGGCTTTCTATTCTGTGCCATTTCCTATTTTTCTATCTTTTGAAACTACCACACTATCTTGATTACATAGCTTTATAATAAGTCTTGAATTTGCATAGTGTCAATTTATTCTTTTCCTTCAGCATTGCATTGGCTATTCTGTGTCCACTATCTTTTCATATGAAATATATATGTATATGTATTTATGTCTATTTTCTTTTCCTTCTGCCAATACCACATTGTCCTGATAGTAATTTGAAAATATGGTAGCAAGTCTCAAGTCCTATTTTTAAATTATTCAATATTGTTTTAGTTACTCTAGTCTGCATATATTTACATAAACCTTTTAGAATCATCTTGTTAATTAATACATACAGATAGTATAGTGATTTTGACTGGGATTACCCTAGAACCATAGACCTATTTGAAGAGAATCAACACCTCAAAGTGTTCAGTATGTGTGGGGTAGAATTTCTCCATTGTTTTATTTTCACCTTTATATGTTCATACATGTAAAGTATGTTTCTTGTAAACCACAAAGAGTTGGGTATTTTTTAATCCATTCTGAAAACATTCATCTTTTTAAAGGCCATTTATATTTGATTAATTAATTACACAGCTGTGTTTTAAATTTCCCATCTTGCTATTGTTTTCCATGTGTTGCATTTGTTCTTTATCAATTCTTCCTTTCCTGCTTTCTATCACATCAATCAAGTATGACTTACTATTCACTTTTAACTTCTCTATTACCTTCTTTTTTCTACATGCAGGTATGATTCTTCTACTGGTTACACTAAAAAAAGAATCAACCTTAATACTCTACTTTAAATCATTACCAAGTGCAGGAATAGTAAGGTGGAATTGAATTTTTCCACCTTAATATTATTGTTATATATGTTTGATTTCAGTATATGTTTTAGACCACATCAGATATTCCCACTTGTTATTTTAAACAGTAATGATCCTTCTATATTCTTACATACTTATCTTTTCTGGAGCTCTTTATTTTTGGTTACACTTCTGTGATTCAATCCAGGAACACTTTCCTTCACCTCGAAGAATATCCTTCAGTAGATCTTGTAGTTTATGGTCAGCTGACAATGAATTCTCTTAGCTTTTTTTCTGAGTGTATCTTTCCTCACCCTCAATTTTAGGTTATTTTCAATGGGCACAGAATTCTAGTTTTGACAAGTTTTTTGTTTGTTTGTTTATTTTTTAGTATCTTGACTATGTCTCTCTATTATCTTCTGGCTTCCATGATTTTTCTTTTAAAGCCAGTATTCAGTCTTAGTATTCCCCCAAAGATGAATTTTTTTGGTCTTTTTGCCTTTTCTAGGGCTGCTCCCGTGGCATATGGAGGTTCCCAGGCTAGGGGTCTAATCGGGGCTGTAGCTGCCAGCCTATGCCAGAGCCACAGCAATGCGTGATTCGAGCCGCATCTGCAACCTACACCACAGCTCATGGCAACACCAGATCCTTAACCTACTGAGCAAGGCCAGGGATCAAACCCACAACCTCATGGTTCCTAGTCGGATTCATTAACCACTGCGTCACAATGGGAACTCCAAGATGAAATTTTTTTATGGCTGGTCTTAATATTTTATTTTTCATCTTTGGTTTTCAATGATTGGAACCTTATGGACCTCACTGAAATTTTCTTTGCTTATGGTTCATTCATATTCTTGAATGTCTGTGTTGACACTTTTCATCAGATATGGATAGTTCTCAGGTATTATTTCTCCAAATATTGCTTCTGAACCTCTCTCTTCTCTGCAGATATTCTCTAGGGACTTGTATCAGTCCTGTCTTCTGTTTTGTCCACATGCCTTTTAAATCCTTCTAATTCTTGATTTAGAAGTCCAAAAATCTCATGTAATTCTTTCTGATAATATGTATAATCTGCTGAAATTTTCTATCTTCATATTCATTTATCCTATTTCTAGGGCAGTTTAATATGTTATTTATGGTTATTCAAAAAATTTTGACTATTAATTCCAAAATCTAGGTCATTTTTTGATCTCTGTTAAAGGTACTGTTATTTATTTTTTGTCATCAACTATCTTCTCCTTTCCATGTATAATAAGTTTTTTTTTTTTTTTGTCTTTTGTCTTTTTGTTGTTGTTGTTGCTATTTCTTGGGCCGCTCCCGCGGCATATGGAGGTTCCCAGGCTAGGGGTTGAATCGGAGCTGTAGCCACCGGCCTACGCCAGAGCCACAGCAACGCGGGATCCGAGCCGCGTCTGCGACCTACACCACAGCTCACGGCAACGCCGGATCATTAACCCACTGAGCAAGGGCAGGGACCGAACCCGCAACCTCATGGTTCCTAGTCGGATTCGTTAACCACTGCGCCACGACGGGAACTCCTACATTGCAGTTTTGATTTAGACTGTCTCTGTAGTGCTATAAGATTGGATTTAATATGAACATAGCAGTAGTGAAATACTAATTTTTAAAATGACAACCAGTGTTTATTCCAATATACTTGATATTTTAGAAAGAATATGAGATTAAAAGCAGATTTTGAAAAGAATCTTTGACAGTGTGTATCTTTTGCATGGAGTGAGAAAAGTATAAATTGGGAAAAAGGTAAACATGTTCATGGAATTGGTTCAGATTTAGAGAAAAATAGAGAATGTTATAATAATGAGTAGTTTTCTATTAAACCTATATTTAAACTTATTCAGTAAACTTTCCTTGATAGTTTAGAGAAATGTATGAATGTATTTTACCTAGTTTTACTTCCTGGGGCAAAAGGTAAAAATATAACTTCAAAAATATTATTTATCTCTGAAGATTATTTAGGCATACTTAAAAGTTCTTCAGGGTATGCACTTTCACTTTCTCCTACTTAGATAACTGATTTGTTTCCTTACAAAAAGGATTTTGCTTGTTATTTTCAGCTACAGTGTGTAAAAACATGGACTTCTTTTAATGCTCTTTTAGCTTTTAATTGCAGGCAACTTGTTGAACACGAGACCAGGGGGAAAAATATGAAATTTGCAGAACTGGAACATCTTGAATCCATACCAGGAAATTGATTAGACAGAAAATGAAACCATATGATCAAAAGCAAAGCTGCCTTGTGTATTTGAAAATTATAAATAAACAACTTTGTTCATGTTTTTACCTAAAATTTTCTCTTGTCATTTCCTGAGCCAATGTGGTGTACTTGCCTAGGAAAGATGTTGACATTGGCAAAATCAGTTGCTTACCCCTAAATGGCCTGTACATTCATATATATATTTAGATTATGAATACCTACACATTTATACACACAATCTAAATATATATGAACATTATTTTGATCTATTTTAATCATAATTTAAAGACATGATTTTGAGGATAAATGCATCGGATACACCCATTTAAGGTGCATGTGGAATTAATTTACTTTTACCACATATTAGTTAAATAGGTTAAAAATGAATTGAAATCTGTAAGATTACCAACACTAGACACTTAAACCTAAGAAGAGTTTGATTGCAGATATACTTAATTTTTAATTTTTGTCAAAGTAATGTATATACAAGATTAAAAACAAAATTCCAGAAGAGCCTAAACTGAGACCAAAAGCTTGTGTCTCCCATCCTAAGTTTATACACAAGTATCTACTTTCAATATCTTTTTTATGTTCTGATGAATTTACTCATAGTATCTACTTTCAGTATCTTTTTTATGTTCTGATGAATTTACTCATATTTTTGATATACATTTTGTGATAATCCTCAACTATTTAAAAATAAAGAAATGCAAAATCTAATGCTTAGCTTTTTTTTTTTGTACAAGTTTCTTTAGTAGTAGTCTTGGGGATAAATAAACAAGGATATCCAAGTCATTCTACCCATCTATCTACCTATCTATTTATTTATTTGTGAGTATAGAAACTATATTATCTGTTGTTTACCTAGAACTTTGACAGTTTCCTCACACTGGGAAAG
The DNA here is from genome assembly GCF_054392235.1 of Sus scrofa. Taxonomy (NCBI): domain Eukaryota; kingdom Metazoa; phylum Chordata; class Mammalia; order Artiodactyla; family Suidae; genus Sus; species Sus scrofa. Next base: position 22,407,290 of record NC_139385.1, read on the forward strand.
TCATTGAAAGAGGCAGCACATATTGATTTATTTATGAGTTTAATTAATTAAAACACATAGCTTATAAGCTAAAGACTAAAAATTCTAAAGATAATATCATATACAGTCCATATTACTTGCACTGTGTAGTGAGGATAAGAAGGGAAAGGGGAAGAAAAATACACCAAGCTCATGGAGGAAAATGAAACTAGAAAGAAGCATAACAAATAATTGTTAAATAAAATGAGAACATTTTCTGTAAAATTATTTACATAAGATGAACTCATGAACTCAAAGACTGGTTCTCAGATTGCTTTAAAACCTTAAAGTCACAGCAAAGTTATTTTTAAAAATTGTCAAAAAATACAAAAAACAGAATAGAGTTTTAGAACAGTGAAACTACTCTGTTTTATGCTATAATGGTGGATACATTTCATTATGTGTTTGCCAAAACCCTCAGAATCTACAACACTAAGAATGAATCCTGTTAGCTATGGACTCTGGGTGATTATGATGTGTGGGGTGTAGGTGCATCTGTTGTAACAAATGTAGCATCTGGAGGGGAATGTTGATTTGGGGGTAGGCATGTGTGGGGGCAGGAGATATAAGGGAAATCTCTGTACCTTTCTCTCAATTTTACTCTGAACATAACCCATTTGTAAAAGATACATCTGTTTAAAAAACTTTAAGTTAAAAATATAAAAGTAAAAATAAAAACTTGCATACCATCCAAGTCAATGCAAATAGAAGGGATAAGGACAAGTGATGATAATAGTACCAAATTTTGTTAGATCTACAAACTAATGAATGATCCCTATATGAATAAAAATGGTGCAGTTTGCATTACAGCTATAACCGTTAGACACCTCCATGTGCAACTGACATAGAGTCAAAGACATGGAAAACAGAGACCTTCACATAAAACACTACTAGTGGGGTATGTTAAACAAACAAAATGGGAATACTCAGGTACTAAAAAATAATTGTATGTCCATTTAGAAAGACAGAAGACAGAAACCTTAAAATACGCATGTGAAAAATCTCCAAACGGGGGGAAAAAAAGCTACTTCTTTATTATAAGCATACATGGCCTCTTTTCAAATTTATTTTGTGAGTTCCCATTGTGGCTCAGCAGTAATGAACCCGACTAGTATCCAGGAGGATGCGGGTTTGATCCCTAGCCTCAAGGATCCTGCATTGCCCTGAGCTGTGGTGTAGGTCATAGATGCGGCTCAATCCCAGGTTCCTGTGACTGTAGTGTAGGCCACCAGCTACAGCACTGATCCAACCCCTAGCCTGGGACCCTCCATATGCAGCAGGTGTGGCCCTAGAAGAAAAACAAAATTGGAAATAGTAAGTTGGGTTTTAAAAGTATCCTTCAAAAAATATATACCAGACAATAGCCAGAAACAAATTATTTAAATTTTGCATAATAAAAGGGAGAAACTTATATGAGGTGAGAAAAGAATAATTAAAAAAATAAAAATATTTTAAATTATTTTATAGAAACCTAAAAGAATTTAAAGATATGGAATAGCAGTTGCATAAATGGACTAATGTATAATATGTAACCTATAATAAAGTTGGAAGTAAAGTGAGTAAATTTGGACTTTCATCTATAAAAGCTTATTAAATACAGCTGTTCATTTGGGAAAAATATAAGAGCAAATGCCTAATTTATATATTCATGCATCTGATAGATATTTTTAGCATGTATTGTGTTCCAGGCAGTATAATACTTATTGAGAATATAGTGGTGAACAAAACAGATAAAGACAAAAGCATGATATAAGGACAAGTTTAATAAGTGCTTATGTTCTTCCTAGGTAGTAAACTACTATGTCAGGAACACTGAATATCCAGCATTTAGTAGAATGTGTTACTGTACTAGGTTTTAAATTTATATGTACTGGTTGAGAGAGTAAGTGGGAGTAGCATTTACAAGTGATAGTGGTAAAAGAAAAATGTTACATAGGGTTTATCAGAGAAAAATTTTGAAATTGGTGAAATATGGTATGTGGGAGAGGTAGGAAGAGTAGGCAGATTTATCCATATAAAAGTTTGGGGTTTATTGAAGATACTATTTCAAATTATCCATACAATTATATAATGCACTTTTTATCCTTTTGCCCTCCTGACTTCTCAGTCATGAAAAAGTATTAAAACTGAATATTTAAGAAGTACTTGAAACCTTGTAAATTTTTTTTGGCAAGAGTGGATGCTTGCGGAGTGTTAAAATAAGGTGATTTGACTTGAAAATTCTTATCAGCCCTTAAATCAGGACATAATCTCTGGGGAACTTTGGGACAAAGAGTTTAAATGAGCTTTTAAAAAGTTGAGGGAAGAAGAGCATACACATATACAACACATACAAGGTCACTTCTCTCAACCTTAGAAAAATCTTTGGAGGTTGCATAATGATGTCTATTATAACATGAACAACAGTTAAAAGGGTACTTTTAAGCCCAGGTGGCTTCTTTTGTAAAGGGGATTCCACTGTCTCTTTTATATTAATTATGCTTCGATTTGCTTGCTACTTAGAAGATGTGCTTTTTATTCTGTAGAACTTATGTGCTTGAAATTGAACTTAAAAAAAATCTGGTCTTCAAATATGTTTGAATTGAAATAAAACTGTTTAAAATGAGAAACTGATTACATAAAGAATGCTGATGTTCAAGACTACAGTTATGTTACTACAATATTTGATTAGTGTAGGTAAATGTATTTGATATTTGATCAAGTATTTGATATTTGATTAGTGTGGTTAAATTAAGTCTTTGTTTCCCAGACTGCTACTTACTGGATTTATACTAAATAGGATCTCATTTTCTGTGCTTGCTTATGAAACTGCCTATAATCTGTTAATATTGCTTAGTTCTAAGGGAATGTCTTTGGGTTCGTTGTAAGATAGAGCTTGAAGCAAAACTTAAAAGAGTTGATGTTTTCTTTATTGTGTGATGTAATTCCAACACAGGAGAAAGGGAAAAAGGAAGTAGAGAATGCTGGAAAGCAAATAGAAAGTTTCATGAGCTTTTAGTTATTGAGGCAGTCTGGTTCCGAGTCTGTAATTGAAAATTTTCATCTAGTTTCTCTACCACCTATCATAGAATTCCCTTGTTTTTAACCAGTAACTTGGCTCCTTTGCATTGCCTGAGTGGTTTTGCCTTGGTGGATTATGGTTACTGTAATTGTTATTGACAGTTATTACAGAACATGGCCTGCAAAGTGATGGCCCCAAGAATCTCCTAGATTCCAGACATATTACCTTTGCAACATTTTGTATGTAAAACCCTTGATCCATATTGCAATTCAGGATGAATGTCCCAGCTAATAAGATAACTCCATTTACCTATTGATCATTGGAGCTCCAAGCAGCCAGATGGTGCTTAAAACTTCCAAGCAGTGTCCTCTGTCTCTTGTCAGAAATATTCACTTCTAGGAAACTGGACTCCTAAACCAGCACAACCTAATGTTGAAATGAGAATCCCAAATGGAGCAATGACTGTGTGAAGGACGGGTTCTTTTCTTCTGATACTAGGTCTCTCCACACATAAGCTGTTGGCAGCTATGTGCATATTTTGCATTCTTGATGGCAGTGCACCAGCCCTGAGTAGTGCCATTTCAAGGGTGCTACCCTAGCTTAGTCTTCAGTAGGTTGTTCTGTTAATCTGTCAGGGAGGCCGCTTCCAGAAAAGATAAGCAAATCCTGTGTCATGAAGTGACTCCTATACTTTAATTAGCCTAAAATATTTTGGTCATGGCCCATTTACTTTATACTTGCCTCACTACATTTTTTTAATGCAAAACTAATTCTCAGAATGGGCTTGTTACTTGGTCTCCTCCCTCTTCTAGTCCTTTCATCCCAAAAAAAAAAGAATAATTTTTCAAAGCTCTCAGAACTTTTTTAAGTTTATTTTACCAAAAAAAAAAAAAAAAAGGTACTGTTCCATTTTGTAAGAATTTGGAGTTTGCTATGAATCAATGATATTCATAGTTTGGAAACTAGATTTTAAAATTCAGCAAATAATTGTTTTTATCTACCCTAGAAATAAATTAGTTATTTTGTTTTAGTTCATGTTCTTCCTATTCCAAAAATGATTAATATGATTTCTGTTTCTTCTGCTTACCCTCACTCACATATTTGATCACATCTGCTTGGACTAGCTAGGAAATTGGGTTTAATACTCTGGTTAAAAATACTATGCTTCCCAATATTTTATTTTAATTAGAATCAAAGCCTTAAATTAGAAGTGATGAAGTAATGAGAATGAACTAATTGGGGGACTTCATATTTGTCTTTCTTAGCACATTTAAATAAATCATCACTTGATGTAGTTTTCTTCTAATGCATACAAGCGGATTCCAATCTTTATGTTTCAAAACATTTTACAGATTCAGTCTAAATTAAAGTAGCTGATATGTTTCATATCATAAATAACTAATAGATTTCTAAAACAGATAAGAAAATAGTATGTGCCCTAAAATGCATTTTCTTATCTATTATGCAAAGTAGTTATGAACTTAGTTTTATAAATGTTAAGGAATACTAATTGCATATTAGTAGCCATAGGGAATATTATGTTTCTTTTTCAGTAGCTTATATTCTAAATAAAGCAATGCCAGAAATCATTCCACTTTTATTTAATTACTTTAAGCTTTTCTCCTAAGATGTGTGAAGTTTGAGAATTTAATCAAAAGAAGTATTTGGAAAAGTTCTGGGAAAAATATATTCATAAGAAATGAATTTAGAAATCTGTTGATAAGACAATAACTCTTAATTTAAGATAAACATCTTTGAAGCAACCAGTTGAAGCCAGCATTGTTTCTAGAGATGTCATTTAAAGTGTTTATAACTTGCATACATTATGGTGAAATAATAAATGATTTTTCTGTATTATTTAAGTAGGTGCATATACTTTAATGATATTGGAATAAACATAGGATACATATTTCCTAGTTGTATGTTATTTTTATTGTTTTTCAACCAAATTTTCCTATATTTTATACTTGGAAGTAATTGTGCATGGCTCTTAGGAAAAAGGAAACATTGTACTGAAGATTACAACAAAAAATATAATCACACAAATGTTATAATACAAATTCTTATAAGTTACAGAAAAATGAGACTAAAGGAAAGCTCAGAAGTGCTAGTTGTAAACTATACTTTATTGAAGCGTTGTTTTCCTTATGGAAGGGAATCAGTTTACCTCTGTTCTGGGGTGATGCATCTGGGGCTAAGAGGATTTATGGTGAATCCACATGACTAATAGAGACTTAGATAAAACCACATTGACAAGAACATCCTAACTATGTGCGGTAAATCAATGCTATTGATTGCAGTTACACCTGATTTCCGCCTTGAGATTAGCAGCTTAGAGATCAGGCTCCTGTCAACCATTAAATATGATTTCATGGCCCCTTGCTTGCCCCATTTCTCATGATTCCCATTGAAGAATCATCATTCCACTGATGCCTTAGCAAATTGTATTAGCTTAGTTATTACTAGTGAAGATAGAAAACAAATACCTCAAGGACATACTGGACTTATGTAATGGAGGCCTACATGGACTAAGCAGAATCAGAGCTACATGCTTGATCACATCTGCCTTCTCTGTATATTTCTAAAATACATAATTCAGGAAGCTTGGGACAAGTGAACTTTCCTGATATGATTCCAGGTTGTTCTATTGTAAACTCCTTTAATACATAATGGAAGTAGCCTGTGTTTAGAGTTATAATTCTCAATCACTTTCAAATACTAATGAATGAAAGTTAAAAACCAAATCCTGCCACCAGGCGGATGTTGTTAAGCACATGTTATTTTTTTAGCAAGCTGATATGAAACACTGCATGTACTGTATTCCAGAAGCTTGGTTTTAAAATTTGTTCTTTCAAGTGCTCTGATCTAAAACTTACTAAATAATGATTCCTTCTAAGAAGACTAAAAGTATTCTAGAGACAGAGTTCTCTTATTCTTAGGATCAATATCAGGCCACCAATACTTAGATCCGTTGGTTGGTCATAGAAAAAAGTAGTCATCAAGCCTTGGGTTTAATGCCTAATGTTACATGCTACATGGTGTGCAAGATGCTTCAGGTCTGGTCATTCAGGGATATGGAAGATTTCTAAATATTGTAAACAATTCACCTGTACTTCTAATTTCAACAAAGATGTCTTGTTTTTATAACCCCTACAAGCCACTGATTTCAGCCTTGGATATGTACTCATAATGCTAACCATATTAGCAAACCTTCTAAAAACAATTAAATAAAACACAGCCATAGCACATCAAGTAGTCACATCTGAAGTGTTCCTAGAAAGTTGGTAGACTCTCCAGGAACAGACACTGACCTAACACATACATGGTGGCATCATGGTGGTACATCCTCCAATAAGATATATTCTGTTACTGAATATTTATTCACTCGTGATTCACTCAGAATGAAGCACAAATGGAAAACTGTTTATCTTCCTTTTACTTGACCTACGTGAGGCAAAACAGTCATGAGGAGTGAATGTTGAGTATTAGCAAAGAGATGTCAAACACAGGATGGAATGTATTTGGAGAAAGTGTCTATTCTAGGTAACTGAGTTTGGAAAATAGCTGCTTCCATTTCTTATTTTAGAAAGAGGTAACTATAAAGCTGGGCAGTTAAAATTAAGCGTGTGTGACTTAGCTAGAACTGGAGCTAAAGTATTAGAGGCCTCTGAAGTAAAGAGAAGTTTTGTAAGGGAGCCACAGACAGTTTCTTCTTGGAAAGTGTTTTTCTCTGTATCTCTATTAAAGGCCAAGGCAAAAGCCACATTGAAGGAAGCAGGGAAATTGATATTTTTGAGAGATCGGCATATACTGATTTTCTTTGTATGTGATTAGTCCGACTTAGCAGTTAAATGAAACAGTCAAGCATTTAGATTCCAAGAGCTTTTAATGAATCCAAAATGCATGACTATAAGGGCCAATGTTTTGAATCCTCACAGAAATGAAGGATGCCTTTTGTTATCTCCAGGAGTTATAGCAGGAGTAGAAAAAGAAAAACAGCCTCACTAAGACAATGATATTGATTGATTTCTTCATATTTATAAATTAATATAAATGTATATATACATATGTATTTATAATGCATTGTATATGTAAACATGTATTTAAGTAATATTACGAATGGGCTCTGGAGTCCTGATGACCTGACCTTGCTAATGACTAGACTGTATATTTTACCTCAAGCACAATATGTAGACCCTGTGAGCTCCATTTCCACTTAAGTAAGGGTCAGGAGACAAAGGCACAGGCTATAAGGTCACCCAGGTTCTAATACTCTGACTTTTTTTATATTTAAGACTAAATTTAATTTTAAAACTTTGTCCTTTTTGTAGATGATCCTCAACTGCTGACACTCAGCAAAATAAAACTTGGAAGGCTGGGAATCCTTGATAGCTTTGAAAGCACTTGCTTCTTCAAGAGCTCTGTTTCCAGAACTTACAGCAGGAAATGGTTGCATTTTGGGGTCCTGCCTTAAAGCAGGATAAGACTTGGCTACTCAGAGAAGGTAGGAAAACAAAATATGGAGGTATGTGGCTTTTCTTATTAAACACTGATCATATCCTCAATGACAAATGTAATTTTTGTATGATAATACTTTAAAGTGACTTTCTTTTTAATGACTACATTGTATGTCTTGTTTGTATGGGTATGCATTTATAATTTATGAGATTATATATATTAAAATCTGCATTAATATTCTGGATCATTAAGGTGTAAAAAGAAAGGAAAAATTCACTAAACAAGTAACATCTTAAGGAAGGTCCTGGGATGTCTTGGTAGTTGTCTGCAGAGAGTCTCAGGTTTTATGAAATGGTGAGTTGAATGGACTAGGCTGTGAAAGATCTAATAGTGTCACTTATTCCTTTGCCCCCTGTAGCTAATGTAATTTCAGCCCTTCCTCTACTGCTATGTCCATGTGAATTAAGAATGAGGCTGAAATAATTGGAGAGTTTGTGCTATAGTATTCTTGATCACAATATGATACGTTGTAGATGCTTGGCACATTGAAATTACCCTCTTGTCCACAGAGTATATTTCTACAATCTCAGCAGGATATAATAATTTCATAAGAAATTAAAGAAGGTGGAAATTAAAAGGACATTTAAAGTATCAAGCAACTGTGATTCAGAACACAATCATACCTTTATATTCCATTTAAAATTATGACATGTAATTTAACCATCCATGATTTATAAATATATATTTTAATAATTTATAGTATTAAAAAGGACATAGAGCTTTTTAAATTTTGTAATTAAGCATATACGTATAAATTTTATTTATTTATTTATTTGTTTTTGTCTTTTTTGCCATTTCTAGGGCCACTTCTGCGGCATATGGAGATTCCCAGGCTAGGGGTCTAATCGGAGCTGTAGCCACCGGCCTACGCCAGAGCCACAACAGCGCAGGATCCGAGCCACATCTGCAACCTACACCACAGCTCACGGCAACGCTGGATCGTTAACCCACTGAGCAAGGGCAGGGATCGAACCTGCAACCTCATGGTTCCTAGTTGGATTCGTTAACCACTGCGCCATAACGGGAACTCCAATCCTAACAATTTTTAAAAGAAATTTATTCCCATTGTCTTTATCTCCTCCCTACCCAGGATAGATTTTATGTTCAATATGATAATCACTCCCTTGAATACACAGTTTTCTTGTGTCATACCTCATATTCTAAACAACTTTCTAAAAACAATGTAAAATAGGTCATAAACCTAATATTCCTGACTTAAAATACTAAAAATATTATGATTAACTATTAGAGGAAATTATAATGACTTTTATTTTGGCAAGTGTTCCTTAATACTTCATACAAAGCATAAAGTATGAAATAAAATTAACAAATTGTATATAATGAAAATGTTACAAATGCTTGCTCTTCATAAACTCTGACAGAAAAAGAAAGAAGTTTTAGATTGGGAAGAAATATTTATAAATCTTATATCTGAAAAAGTCTTTGTATCCAGCATGTATAAAGAACTCTTATAGGGAGTTCCCATCATGGCTCAGTGGTTAATGAATCCGACTAAGAACCATGAGCTTGTGGATTCAATCCCTGGCCTTGCTCAGTGGGTTAAGGATCAGGCATTGCCCTGAGCTGTGGTGCAGGTTGCAGACGTGGCTCGGATCCAATGTTGCTGTGGCTCTGGCTTAGGCCAGATGTTAGAGCTCTGATTCGACCCCTAGCCTGGGAACCTCTACATGCCACAGGTGTGACCGTAGAAAAGATAAAAAGACCAAAAAAAAAAAAAAAAAAAAAGAACTCTTAGAACTTAATAATGAGAGTAGAAACAATGCATACAAAAATGAATGAAAGATTTGACTCAAAAACATCTATTTACAGTTTTGCTTGAATTGGAACTTGACAAAGTACTTTCATTGTATTTCTCCCTTTTTAATAATGATTTGTACTTTACAGTATAAACAAACATTTTAAAAATTATTTTAAAGGTAACAATTCAGTGGCATTTAGTACATTTTTGTACAACCACCACTTCTATCTACTTCCAAAACATTTTAATCACCCCAAAGTAAAACTCCAGACCTATTAAACAGTTATTCCCCTCCACCCAGAACCTAGCAACCACCAATATAATTTCTCTAAAGAGTTACTCATTCTAGACACTGTGTGTAAATGGAGTCATACAGCATGTAACCATTGTGTCTATCTCCTACCCTTAGCTTAGTGATTTCCAGATTCATCTCCATTGTAGCATGTATTGATACTCTATTTTCTTTAATGGCTAAATATATGAATAGTACAATAATAACATTGCAAATGCCCCCCCCAAATAAATGAAATATTTGAAGACATACTTTACCAAAGAAGATATATGCATGACAAATAAAGAAATAGAAAAATGAGCAGTGTCTTTAGGGAAATGTAAATTACATTCTTAATATAATAGGACAAAACACCCACTAGTTGGTAAAACTAAGAAGACTGACCATACATTTTGAATGTTTTATTTATATTTATTATTGTGACTATAGTATGATGAAAGAGAAGCAGGTTTTGGGGGATCAGTGGTATATTTTTGTTTTGTTTTGTTTTTTATATTAGGAAAAGAAGGAACTAAAGATAATGTCAGTAATTGGTAAGCAAAAGTCTCATCCTAAGAATAAGTGGGTTTACTTATTTTCTGAAAATGTGGATAAAGAATATATAAGAAATAAACTTCAATAGTAATGAAATTTTTGACTTATGGATGCTACCCTTTATCCTAGATATTCTCATGAGAGTAACATAATCAGTCAGTTCTTTTAGATCCTTAATTTAATGGTTAAGGGGTATTACAACAAAAAAGACACACAGTCCAGAAAAGGAGCAAATTCATATTATCATTTCTGCCTCAAAGTTATAGACATTGAATTCATACTGTTTCCCAGTGTCAAAGCCAAAGCTTTTCAGTAGCATATCACTTGCTAGAATTGATTTAGGGAATGGGTAGGCAAAAAAGAAAATCACCAGCAAGAAATATTGATACAAGCTTTTAAATAAATTCAGGTGTATCATTGGCAGCAATAATTTGCTTAAATCTTGGCAAGGGCTAAGTAATATGCAGTAGTCCAAACTACATTTACTCCCATAATTTTTGTCAAAGAATAAGTCATCTTTAAAGGAAAAAAAATAACTTATGATTAGAATTAAGAATATTTTGAATAGAGTAGGATATTCATAATTTGAAGGAAAAGAATAAAAGTCCACTGATCCAAGGAATCATCACAGTGTGTCTATGTTACAGGTGCTTTATGCTTTTTTAAAGAAGAAAGCCAATAATGTTCCTTTTTTGTTTAGATGCTAACATCAGAAATCCATTTATTATTGAGCTTTGTCACATGATCTTTAGGGATTAAACTTCAGGGATGCTGAGAACAATCTCCATAGAGATGTGTTACATCTCTTAATGCTTGACTGAGCACAAAAGGCTGAGGAAGAACTCTAGGGGGGAACTTCCCTCTCACTGTGTACTTAAAAACCATTTTTGCTCCCTGGATTTGGCACTCAAGCAGGCCATGCTAACAGAGCAATGTAATTAACCTTTCCTATAAATTAAATGTGCAAATATATGTAACAGTTGCTTAGAATAATTTTCTAACAGTTGCAGAAAGGGGTAGGAAAGTAATTTTCTACTAAAGACTAGGTGGTAGGTGGTTTGAAGATTAATTACAAATATACTTTTCTTTTTTAGCAAGTTCCTGTTTTCAGGAGAAAGAGAATGACTCTGTGTGTGTGAACTGTTTTATTCCTTTATTGCATTTCAAAAAGCATGCATTCCTCTCAAGAAAATGAGATTGATATTTGCATTTATTTTTTAGGAAACATTCATTTGTTTCTTAATTATTTTTCCCACTGTACAGCATGGGGACTGAGTTACACTTACATCTATAAATTTTTTTCCTCCCTTTGCTCTCTTGTGATATAAGTATCTAGACATAGTCCTTAAAGCTATACAGCAGGATCTCATTGTAAATCCATTCCAAGAGCAATAGTTTGCATCTGATAACCACACGCTCCTGATCCCTCCCACTCCCTCCCTCTACACCTGGGGAGCCACAAGTCTATTCTCCAAGTCCATGATTTTCTTTTCTGTGGAAAAGTTCATTTGTGCTATATATTAGATTCCAGTTATAAGTGATATCATATAGTATTTGTCGTTGTCTTTCTGACTTATTTCACTCATTGTGAGAGTCTCTAGTTCTTGCAGCATCCATGTTGCTGCAAATGGCATTATGTAATTCTTTTTTATGGCTGAGTAGTATTCCATTGTGTATATATACCACCTCTTCCGAATCCAATCATCTGTTGAGGGACATTTGGGTTGTTTCCATGTCTTGGCTATTGTGAATAGTGCTACAATGAACATGTGGGTGCATGTGTCTTTTTTAAGGAAAGGTTTGTCCAGATATATGCCCAAGAGTGGGATTCTGGGGTTATATGGTAGTTCTATGTATAGATTTCTAACGTATCTCCAAACTTTTCTCCATAGTGGCTGTATCAGCTTACATTCCCACCAACAGTGAAGGAGGGTTCCCTTTTCTCCACAGCCCCTCCAGCACTTGTTATTTGTGGATTTATTAATGATGGCCATTCTGACTGGTGTGAGGTGGTATCTCATGGTAGTTTTGATTTGTATTTCTCTTATGATCAGCAATGTTGAGCATTTTCTCATGTGTTTCCTGGCCATCTGTCTATCTTCCTTCGAGAACAGTCTATTCAGGTCTTTGCTCATTTTTCCATTGACTGATTGGCTTTTTTGCTGTTGGGTTGTATAAATTGCTTGTATATTCTAGAGATTAAGCCCTCGTCGGTTGCACCATTTGAAACTATTTTCTCCCATTCTGAAAGTTGTCTTTTTGTTTTCTTTTGGGTTTCCTTTGCTGTGCAAAACTTGTCAGTTTGATTATGTCCCATGGGTTTATTTTTGCTCTTATTTCTATTGCCTTGGGAGACTGACCTGAGAAAATAATCATGAGGTTGATGTCAGAGTGTTTTGCCTATGTTATCTTCTAGGAGTTTGATGGTGTCCTGTCGTATATTTAAGTCTTTCAGCCATTTGGAGTTTATTTTTGTGCATGGTGTGAGGGTGTGTTCTAGTTTCATTGCTTTGCATGCAGCTGTTCAGGTTTCCCAGCAATGCTTGCTGAATAGACTTTCTTTTTGCCATATTATGCTCTTTTGTCAAAGGATAATTGACCATAAGTGTTGAGGTTTATTTCTGGGTTCTCTATTCTGTTCCATTGGTCTGTCTGGCTGTTTTGACACCAGTACCACACTGTTTTGATTACTATGGCTTTGTGATATTGCTTGAAGTCTGGGAGGGTTGTGCCTCCTGCTTGGTTTTCGTATCTCAGAATTGCTTTGGCAATTCTTGGTCTTTTGTTGTTCCACATAAATTTTTGGATTGTTCTGGTTCTGTGAAAAATGCCATGGGTCATTTGATAGGGATTGCAATGAATCTGTAGATTGCTTTGGGTAGTATGGCCATTTTTACAATATTGATTTTTCCAATCCATGAGCATGGAATATCTTTCCATTTCTTTACATCTTCTTTAATTTCTTTGGTTACAGTTTTATAGTTCTCGGCATATAAGTCCTTTACCTCCTTGGTCAGGTGTATTCCAAGGTATTTGATTTTTTGAGGTGCAATTTTAAAAGGTGTTGTATATTTGTATTCCTTTTCTAATATTTCATTGCTGGTGTACAGGAATGCAACTGACTTCTGAATGTTAATCTTATATCCTGCTACTTTGCTGAATTTACTAATCAGTTCAAGTAGTTTTTGGGTTGAGTCCTTAGGATTTTCTATGTATAGTATCATGTCGTCTGCATACAGTGACAGTTTTCTCTCTTCTCTTCCTGTATGGATGCCTTTTAGTTCTTTTGTGTGTCTAATTGCTGTGGCTAGGACTTCCAAAACTATGTTGAAGAGCAGTGGTGAGAGTGGGCATCCCTGTCTTGTTCCAGATTTGAGTGAGAAGGCTTTCAGTTTTTCCCCATTGAGTATTATATTTGCTGTGGGTTTATCATAAATGGCTTTGATTATGTTCAGGAATGTTCCCTCTATACCCACTTTGGTGAGAGTTTTGATCATGAATGGATGTTGGACTTTGTCAAATGCTTTTTCTGCATCTGTTGAGATGATTATATGGTTTTTGACTTTTCTTTTGTTAATGTGGTGTATGACGTTTATTGACTTGCATATGTTGAACCATCCTTGTGAACCTGGGATGAACCCCACCTGGTCATTGTGTATGATCTTTTTGATATGTTGTTGGATTCGGCTGGTTAAAATTTTGTTGAGAATTTTTGCATTTATATTCATCAAAGATATTGGCTAATAGTTTTCTTTTTTGTCTGGTTTTGAAATGAGGGTGATGGTGGCATCATAGAATGTCTTTGGGATTATTCCTTCTTCTTCAACCTTTTGAAAAAGTTTAAGGAGAATGGGCACCAGATCCTCTTTGTATGTTTGATATAATTCACCTGTGAAGCCCTCTGGTCTTGGACTTTTATTTGTAGGGAGTGTTTTTATGATATATTCAATTTTATTTCTAGTGATCAGTCTGTTAAGTTGTTGTGTTTCTTCTTGATTTAGTTTTGGCAGGCTGTAAGATTCTAGAAAGTTGTCCATTTCTTCCAGATTGTCAAACTTGTCGCCATATAGTTGTTCATAGTATTCTCATTTTTTTTTTATTTCTTCAGTATCTGTTGTGATTTCTCCTTTTTCATTTCTAGTTTTGTTTATTTGGGTTCTTTCTCTCCTCTTCTTAGTGAGTCTAGCCAGGGGTTTGTCAATTTTGTTTACCTTTTCAAAGAACCAGCTCTCGGTTTTATTAACTTTATTGTTTTTTGAATCTCTATTTTATTTATTTCCTCTTTGATCTTTATAATTTCCTTCCTTCTGCTGACTTTAGGTCTTTTTTGTTCTTTTTCTAATTCGTTTAGGTGGAGGGTTAAGTTGTCAATTTGGAATCTTTCTTCTTTTTTGAGAAAGGCCTGTATTGCTATAAATTTCCATCTGAGCACTGCTTTCGCAGCATCCCATAGATTTTGAAAGGTTGTGCCTTCATTATCATTTGTCTCAAGGTATTTTTAAATTTCCTTCTTGATTTCTTCATTGACCCATTGGTTTTTTAGTGGCATGTTGTTTAGTCTCCATGTAGTAGGTTTTTTTCTCATTTCTTCTCCTGTAGTTGATTTCTAGTTTCACGCCATCGTGGTCAGAGAAGACACTTGAAATAATTTCTATGTTCCTAAATTTGTTGAGGTTAGCTTTGTGTCCCAGTATGTGATCAATTGTTTAGAATGTTCCATGTGCACTTGAGAAGAATGTGTATTCTGATTTTTTTTTTGGATGTCAATTAAGTCTAACTTTTCTACTGTTTCCTTTAGGATCTCTGTTGCTTTATTGGTTTTCTGTCTAGAGGATCTTTCCATTGATGTGAGTGGGGTGTTAAAGTCTCCTACCATGATTGTATTCCCATCAATATCTCCCTTTATGTTTGTGAATATTTGTTGTATGTATCTGGGTGCTCCTATATTTGGGGCATATATATTGAGGATAGTAATATCCTCTTCTTGAATGGATCCCTTAATCATTAAACAGTGTCCTTCTTTGTCTTTATGTCTTTTGTTGTAAAGTCTATTTTGTCTGATATGAGTATTGAAACTTCTGCTTTTCTGTCATGTCTTTTGGTATGAAATGTTTTTCCCACCCCTTCACTTTCAATCTATATGTGTCCTTTGTCCTAAGTTGAGTTTATTGTAGGCAGAAGATTGAAGGTTTTTGCTTTTTGATCCACTCAACCACTCTCTGTCTTTTCATTGGAGCATTCAGCCCATTGACATTTAAGGTGATAATTGATAGATGATTATTTATTGCCATTTTAAACCTCATTTTCCAGTTAATTCTATGATTCTCCATTCTTCCTTTCTTTTTTTGGTTGGATGGTCTCCAATTATTTTTTGCTTGAGTGTTTTTCTTTTCATTTTTTGGTGAATGCAATGTTTGGTTTTGATTTGTGGTTGCCCTCTTTTTTAAGTATGTTAACCCCTTCCTATAATTGTGTGTTTTAGCCTGATAGTCCTGTATATTTGAACACTTTATTACCACACTAAAATTAAAAAGAGGAAAAGAAAAAGA
This sequence comes from Sus scrofa, assembly GCF_054392235.1. NCBI lineage: Eukaryota > Metazoa > Chordata > Mammalia > Artiodactyla > Suidae > Sus > Sus scrofa. The sequence continues at coordinate 22,422,961 of NC_139385.1, forward strand.
AAAAAAATTTAAAAAGAGTCTATTTCCTTACTTCCCTTGCCCACATTTTATGATTTCAATGTCTCTTTTTTTCTTTTTTAGTTTTATTTAGTTTTAAACATGTTCATTATTAGATCTGAATGCTGGCTTATTTGAGTTACTGCTCTCTGATTGTGGTTTCCTCAATCCTAGTTCTTCCTCTTTTTTTTTTCTTTTCTTTTTGGTTTAGAGAAGCCCTTTCAATATTTCTTTTAGCCTGAGGTTTTTATTGCTGCATTCTTTTAGCTTGTGTTTGTTGGAAAAAAATTATTTCCTCTTCTATTTTAAATGATATAATTGCTGGATAGAGTATTCTAGGTTGCATATTTTTTCCTTTCAGTGCTTTTTTTTTTTTTCTTTGTCTTTTTGCCATTTTCTTGGGCCGCTCTCGCAGCATATGGAGGTTCCCAGGCTAGGGGTCTAATCGGAGCTGTAGCCACCAGCCTACGCCAGAGCCACAGCAACGTGGGATCCGAGCCGCGTCTGCAACCTACACCACAGCTCACGGCAATGCCGGATCATTAACCCACTGAGCAAGGGCAGGGACCGAACCTGCAACCTCATGGTTCCTAGTCGGGTTCGTTAACCACTGCGCCACGACGGGAACTCCCTTTCAGTGCTTTAAATATCTCTTGCTATTTCCTCCTGGCCTGTAGAGTTTCTATAGAGAAATCAGCTGATAACCTTATGGGGGTTCCCTTATAGGTAACATTTTGTTTTTCTTTCTTTCTTTTTTTTTTTTTTTTTTTTTTGTCTTTTTGCTATTTCTTTGGGCCGTTCCTGTGGCATATGGAGGTTCCCAGGCTAGGGGTTGAATCAGAGCTGTAGCCACTGGCCTATGCCAGAGCCACAGCAATGCGGGATCCGAGCCGCATCTGCCACCTACACCACAGCTCATGGCAATGCCGGATCGTTAACCCACTGAGCAAGGGCAGGGACCGAACCCGCAACCTCATGGTTCCTAGTCGAATTCATTAACCACTGCACCACGACGGGAACTCCAACATTTTGTTTCTCTCTTGCTGCATTTAGGATCCTCTCTTTATCACTAACTTTTGCCATTTTTATTATAATGTGTCTTGGTGTGAGTCTATTTGGGTTCAGCTTGTTTGGGGCCCTCTGTGCTTCCTGTATCTTGAACTCAGTATCCTTTAGATTTGGGAAGTTTCCAGTGATAATTTCTTCAAATATATTTTCCATCCCCTTATTTTTTTTTTTACTCCTTCTGGAATTCCTATTATGCGTAGATTGGCCTGCTTTATATTATCCCATAAGTCTCTTATATTGCTTTCCTGTTTTTTGATTTGGTTTTCTGTCTGCTGACCTGGTTGGGTGATTTCCATTATTCTATCTTCCACATGACTAATTCATTCTTCTGCATTGTTCATTCTGGTTTTCACTGCCCTTAGCTCAGTTTGTATCTCTGCAGATGAATTTTCTAGTTTTCCTTGGCTCCTCCTTATATTTTCTAGTTCCTTTCTGAGGAAAGTCTGCATTACAGTTCATATCTTCTCTAAATTCCTTCAGTATTTTCACTATTTCCCTTTTGAACTCAAAGTGTGTCAGACCACAGAAGTCTGTTTCTTTGTTGACTACTTTAGGTGAGTTCTCCTGTTGGTTTAACTGGGAGTGTTTTCTCAGCTTCTTCGTCTTGCTTGTTATTTTTTTGGTGGAGGTGTACTCCCCATGGCTGGGAAGGGTTTGCCCTGGCACTGCTGTGGAATGTTTCCTGAGGGCTGGTGGTGGTGGATGGTCTTCTTTGAGGCAGCATGGCTTTTCCTGAGGTTGGGTGGGGCTAGAAGGGTCTCTCTGAAGCAGGGAGGACTTCCTGAGGGAAGGCAGGACTGGGAGGTCTGCACCGTGATGGAAGCAGATTTTGTGCAACTGGGCAGAGCTGGCTCTGATGTTTCTGGGCCGTGGGGCTCTTCCATGGGGCTGGTGGTGCTGGGCATGGCTCTGTTGGTATACAGCACCTCCCAAGAGTGGGAGCAGCTAGCTTGGCTGCTGAGAAACAAAGGGGCACTTCCCCAGGGCAGCCAGAACTGGCAGGAATGCCCTGCAATGGAAGCAGATTTCCCATGGCCTGCCAGAAGTTGCTCTAGCTTTTTGGTGTATGGGACTCTTCCAGGGTGCTGGTGGTGCTGGGAAGCTTCTCCATGGGAGTGCAGCACCTGCTGAGGGCAGGAGCATCTAGCTGGGCCTCTGGGAAACAAAGGGGCACTTCCCCAGGCCAGCTGGAACTGGCAAGACTGCCTTGCAATGGAAGCAGAATTCCCGTGGCCTGCCAGAGCTTGCTCTAGCTTTTCTGGGCTGCGGGACTCTTCCAGGGTGCTGGTGGTGCTGGGCAGCTGTTCCATGGGAGTGCATCACCTCCTGAGGGTGGGAGTGGCTAGCTGGGCTGCTGAGAAACAAAGGGGCACTTCCCCAGGGCAGGCAGAACTGGCAGGACTGCCCCACAATGACAGCACATTTTGTATGGCCAGGTAGAGCTTACTGTATCGTTTCTGGGCTGTGGGACATTTCCAGGGGGTGGTGGTGCTGGGCACTGCTCTGCAGGGGTGTAGCCCTTCCAGAGGGCAGGCAGGCCAGGGCAGGGAAAGCCCCTGAGGTGGTCAGATTCCTGCAAGTGGTGAGGCCAGCCCTCTGGTATGGCAGGCAGCCTCAGGTCAGGCCCGTGCATGGGCTCGGGGGAGAGGGGATGCACTGGGAAACACTGCTTGCTGCTGGCTGGCAGGCAAGTGCACTTGCTGTGTCACAAGAAGTATTCTATGGTGGCCCACCCCTCCTCCTCTGCCCTCCCCAACACTGGTGCCTTGTCTGTCCTGCGGGTCCAGCTCTTCTCTCAGTTTCCCTCTGTTGTGGCTTTCCACTCCCCAACCCTTTGCATATTGCTCTCTCCACCTGTGACACTCTGCTTCCTAATCCCTCAGGCTGTCTCTGTACCGCCAACCCAACTAACTGCTTCTTAGTCTCCCAGGCAGTGTCCACATCACCCACTGCAGCCCTTTTCCAGGAACTAACCTCCAGAGCCAAGGTCTTGGTGCCTAGCCCCCACCCAAGTGCCTCAGTTTTTGGTGACTGTGCCAGTAGTTCAGATGATCTGTTTGGCTCTCACTCTTCTTTTCAGATCTCAGACCTACCACTGCGCTCTTCTCAGCATTTGGAGATCCCTCCCTCTTGGTTGATCTTTCCGTCAATTAGGTGACTTTCCAGGGTGTGGGATCCCTTTCTCCTCCATGGTTCCCTTTTGGGAGCTCCCATCCAGCCCCGATTCCCCTTCTCTCACTCTCCTCTCTTCTCTGTCTTACCCAGTTATGCCATGAGATTCTTGCCATTATTGGAGTTTAAGTTCTTCTTCTTCTTCTTCTTTTTTTTTTTGTCTTTTTGCCTTTTCTAGGGCCTCTCCCAAGGCATATGGAGATTCCCAGGCTAGGGGTCTAATTGGAGCCGTAGCCACTGGCCTATGCCAGAGCCACAGCAACGCAGGATCTGAGCCGCATCTGCAACCTACACCACAGCTCACGGCAATGCCAGATCCTTAACCCACTGAACAAGGCCAGGGATCAAACCTGCAACCTCATGGTTTCTAGTCAGATTCGTTAACCACTGCACCACACTGGGAACTCCTGGAGTTTAAGTTCTTCTGGGAGTGATTAATTGCTGTTCTGTGCAAGCCGTTTAACATGTAGGTGTGTTCTTTTTGCTGTTGTGTTTGTGGGAGAGGGTTAGCGTGTCCCCCTACTCTTCTGCCGTCTTACCTTCCCCCCTGTCATGTTTTAATGATAGTCTCATTAATGTTATTTTCAAAGTAATTTATCTCTATTAATTCCATATGGATTTACCAAGCATCTTCTTTTTTTATTACGTTTTTGTGCTAAACCACAGCATGAGATTTCGCATTTTAAGTGCATTGTAAAGTACTGGTAGCTATAAACACAGTGGTGTAGACAGCTAATCTCTAGAATGTATTCATTGAAACTCTATGTCCTTTGATGAGCAAATCCTCACTTCCCTCCTTCCTCCAGCCCCTGGCAACTACTATTCTGCTCTTTGCTTTCATGAGTTTGACTATTTTAGGTGCCCTCATTTAAGTGGAATTATGTAGTTTTTGCCCTTCTGTGACTGGCTTATTTTACTTAGCACATGTCTTTAAGTTTTACTCATGTCATAGCATATTACAATATTTCCTTCTTTTTAAAGACTGAATAATATTCTATTGTGTATAAGTATAGCATTTTCTTTATCCATTTATCCACCAGTAGATTTTTAGGTTGTTTCAACCTCTTGGCCATTGTGAACATGAGAGTGGTAATATATTTTTGATATCCTGATTTCAGTTCTCAATAAGTACCTAGAAGTGGAATGATTATATTATTGGTAGGTTTTTTAAAGTTTTTCTGAGGAACCTAGAAAAATTTTCTATTACTGCTGCACCATTTCACATTCCCACCAGTAGTGTTCAGATATTCTAATTTCTCCACATTTTCATTAGTATTTATCTTTTGTGGTTTTTTCGAGAATAGCCAGGATAACAGGTGTGAGGTGATGTCTCATTTAGGTTTTGATTTATATTTCTCTGATGATTAGTGATAGGCCAATTTATACTACAGAACAACAGTATAGTACTGACCTAAAAAAAGATGAAAACTTAAGGTGGCCTTCATTAGGTTGATATATGTTCCCTCTATGCCCTCTTTGCAGAGAGTTTTTATCAGAAATAGGTATTAAATTTTATCAAAAGCTCTTTCTGCATATATTGAGATGATCATATTTTTTTATTCTTCAGTTTTTTTGATATAGTGTATCACACTGATTAATTTGTGGAAATTGAAAAAAATACTGGTGTCCTGGGCTAAATCCCACTTGATCATGGTATAGGATCTGTTTAATGTATTGTTGGATTCAGTTTGCTAGTGTTTTGTTGAGGATTTTTGCACCTGTGTTCACAAGTGATAGCGACCTGTAATTTTCTCTTTATTTGTGGTGATCTTTGTCTGGTTTGAAGGATGTGTAGAAGTTCTTATTTGTACTTATGGTATAATTCGCCTATGAAGCCATCTGGTCCTAGAGCTACTTTTGTTTGTAGGGAGTGTTTTTATTGGATTTCTTTTTTTTTTTTTTTGTCTTATTTTTTTTGCCATTTCTTGGGTAGCTCCCGCGGCATATGGAGGTTCCCAGGCTAGGGGTCGAATTGGAGCTGCAGCCACCGGCCTACACCAGGGCCACAGCAACGCTGGCTCCGAGCCACGTCTGCAACCTACACCACAGCTCATGGCAACGACGGATCGTTAACCCACTGAGCAAGGGCAGGGATCGAACCCGCAACCTCATGGTTCCTAGTCGGATTCGTTAACCACTGTGCCACGACGGGAACTCCTGGATTTCATTTCTAGTGATTGGTCTACTCAGTTGATCTCTAGAAAGTTGTCCATTTCTTCTAGGTTTTCACATTTGTTGGCAATATAATTATTCATAGTCTTCTTTTTTTTTAATATTTTCCCAAGCATCCTAGGCACCCTCTTCCCTTCGCACAAAGATAAACACAAACCTGCCTTGGACCTGCCCGCTGCAGCCCTGCTCACACCCTCAGCTCCTCCACCCATGCTCGCTCGCCGCGGTGTCCCTCAGCAGTCGCTCCCGGGGCTCCCTTCCCCGGCACGCACGCAACCCCCACGCAGGCGCTCTGCACAACCGGATCCCCGCCCCCCTCGCCCCTCTCTGCCCCCACCCACACCCCCCCCCTCCTGGAAACTTTCCCCATCAGTTCAAAGGCATCCAACCTATCCACCCCTCTACCCCCTTCTCAAACAAACAATCAAACGAACAAACACACACAGCAAGCCAAAAACCAAAACAAAAACCACCTCACTTGAACCTGTCTGCTGGAACTCCACTCACAGCCTTACCTCAGTCCCCCCCCTGCTCGCCCTGGCCCACCGGCACTCCCTTCAGCTCTCCCTTCCCCTCTGTTCAGGCACGACCCACAAGCCCCTCCCAGCTGCCCTGGCCCATTCCCACACTAACCCCTCTGGGCTCCTTTCCTGACATCCTTCCGCTCCCATGTGCTAAGGGGTCCTCATCCTCCACCCTCTTCCCCCCTCACAACAACCAACCAAAAACCAAAAACCAACAACAAAAACCACCACCACCCACCACCACCACCGCAGCAGCCACCAAAACCTACCTTGAACCTATCCCCTAGAATGCCCCTCACAACCTCACCGCAGGGCCCCAGGCTCTCCGTGTCCCTCTCCATTCCCTCCGGCCTCCCTTCCCCTGCACCCACGCAACCCCCACGCTCGCTCGGGGGGCAAGGGGTGCCCGCCCGCCTCCATGCTCCCCGCACTCGCACAGGCCCAACCCTTCCTAGGACCTCTCCTCCACTTTTCCAAGGGATCCCATCCACCCTCTTCCTGCCTCTCAAAACTCACCCTAACTTCAACCTTTCAGCTGGGGCTCCGCTGCCATCCTCACCTCCCTCCCCCACGCTCGCGGTGGCCCTCCAAAGTCCCTGCGCGCTCCCTTCCCCTGCACGCACCCAACCCCCACGCCTGCGCTGCCCTGAAGCCGCTCCCGCCCCCCTCGGCCCTCCCCAAACACGCACCTTTCCCCCAAACACTTCCTGGGACCTTCCATCCCCTTTTCCCAAGCATCCTAGGCACCCTCTTCCCTTCTCACAAAGACAAACACAAACCTGCCTTGGACCTGCCCACTGCAGCCCTGCTCACACCCTCAGCTCCTCCACCCATGCTCGCTCGCCGCGGTGTCCCTCAGCAGTCGCTCCCGGGGCTCCCTTCCCCGGCACGCACGCAACCCCCACGCAGGCGCTCTGCACAACCGGATCCACGCCCCCCTCGCCCCTGTCTGCCCCCACCCACACCCCCCCTTCCTGGAAACTTTCCCCTGGAAACTTTTTGGCTTGCTGTGTGTGTTTGTTCGTTTGATTGTTTGTTTGAGAAGGGGGTAGAGGGGTGGATAGGTTGGATGCCTTTGAAGGGATGGGGAAAGTTTCCAGGAAGGGGGGGGGTGTGGGTGGGGGCAGAGAGGGGCGAGGGGGGCGGGGACCCGGTTGTGCAGAGCGCCTGCGTGGGGGTTGCGTGCGTGCCGTGGCGTGCGTGGGGGTTGCGTGCGTGCCGGGGAAGGGAGCCCCGGGAGCGACTGCTGAGGGACACCGCGGCGAGCGAGCGAGCATGGGTGGAGGAGCTGAGGGTGTGAGCAGGGCTGCAGCGGGCAGGTCCAAGGCAGGTTGGTGTTTATCTTGGTGAGAAGGGAAGAGGGTGCCTAGGATGCTTGGGAAAAGGGGATGGAAGGTCCCAGGAAGTGTTTGGGGGAAAGGTGCGTGTTTGGGGAGGGCCGAGGGGGGCGGGAGCGGCTTCAGGGCAGCGCAGGCGTGGGGGTTGGGTGCGTGCAGGGGAAGGGAGCGCGCAGGGACTTCGGAGGGCCACCGCGAGCCTGGGGGAGGGAGGTGAGGATGGCAGCGGAGCCCCAGCTGAAAGGTTGAAGTTAGGGTGAGTTTTGAGAGGCAGGAAGAGGGTGGATGGGATCCCTTGGAAAAGTGGAGGAGAGGTCCTAGGAAGGGTTGGGCCTGTGCGAGTGCGGGGAGCATGGAGGCGGGCGGGCACCCCTTGCCCCCCGAGCGTGCGTGGGGGTTGCGTGGGTGCAGGGGAAGGGAGGCCGGAGGGAATGGAGAGGGACACGGAGAGCCTGGGGCCCTGCGGTGAGGTTGTGAGGGGCATTCTAGGGGATAGGTTCAAGGTAGGTTTTGGTGGCTGCTGCGGTGGTGGTGGTGGTTTTTGTTGTTGGTTTTTGGTTTTTGGTTGGTTGGTGTGAGGGGGGAAGAGGGTGGAGGATGAGGACCCCTTAGCACATGGGAGCGGAAGGATGTCAGGAAAGGAGCCCAGAGGGGTTAGTGTGGGAATGGGCCAGGGCAGCTGGGAGGGGCTTGTGGGTCGTGGCTGAACAGAGGGGAAGGGAGAGCTGAAGGGAGTGCTGAGGGCCAGGGCGAGCAGGGGGGGGACTGAGGTAAGGCTGTGAGTGGAGTTCCAGCAGACAGGTTCAAGTGAGGTGGTTTTTGTTTTGGTTTTGGGCTTGCTGTGTGTGTCTGTTCGTTTGATTGTTTGTTTGAGAAGGGGGTAGAGGGGTGGATAGGTTGGATGCCTTTGAACTGATGGGGAAAGTTTCCAGGAGGGGGGGGGGTGTGGGTGGGGGCAGAGAGGGGCGAGGGGGGCGGGGATCCGGTTGTGCAGAGCGCCTGCGTGGGGGTTGCGTGCGTGCCGTGGCGTGCGTGGGGGTTGCGTGCGTGCCGGGGAAGGGTGCCCCGGGAGCGACTGCTGAGGGACACCGCGGCGAGCGAGCATGGGTGGAGGAGCTGAGGGTGTGAGCAGGGCTGCAGCGGGCAGGTCCAAGGCAGGTTGGTGTTTATCTTGGTGAGAAGGGAAGAGGGTGCCTAGGATGCTTGGGAAAAGGGGATGGAAGCTCCCAGGAAGTGTTTGGGGGAAAGGTGCTTGTTTGGGGAGGGCCGAGGGGGGCGGGAGCGGCTTCAGGGCAGCGCAGGCGTGGGGGTTGGGTGCGTGCAGGGGAAGGGAGCGCGCAGGGACTTCGGAGGGCCACCGCGAGCCTGGGGGAGGGAGGTGAGGATGGCAGCGGAGCCCCAGCTGAAAGGTTGAAGTTAGGGTGAGTTTTGAGAGGCAGGAAGAGGGTGGATGGGATCCCTTGGAAAAGTGGAGGAGAGGTCCTAGGAAGGGTTGGGCCTGTGCGAGTGCGGGGAGCATGGAGGCGGGCGGGCACCCCTTGCCCCCCGAGCGTGCGTGGGGGTTGCGTGGGTGCAGGGGAAGGGAGGCCGGAGGGAATGGAGAGGGACACGGAGAGCCTGGGGCCCTGCGGTGAGGTTGTGAGGGGCATTCTAGGGGATAGGTTCAAGGTAGGTTTTGGTGGCTGCTGCGGTGGTGGTGGTGGTTTTTGTTGTTGGTTTTTGGTTTTTGGTTGGTTGGTGTGAGGGGGGAAGAGGGTGGAGGATGAGGACCCCTTAGCACATGGGAGCGGAAGGATGTCAGGAAAGGAGCCCAGAGGGGTTAGTGTGGGAATGGGCCAGGGCAGCTGGGAGGGGCTTGTGGGTCGTGGCTGAACAGAGGGGAAGGGAGAGCTGAAGGGAGTGCTGAGGGCCAGGGCGAGCAGGGGGGGGACTGAGGTAAGGCTGTGAGTGGAGTTCCAGCAGACAGGTTCAAGTGAGGTGGTTTTTGTTTTGGTTTTGGGCTTGCTGTGTGTGTCTGTTCGTTTGATTGTTTGTTTGAGAAGGGGGTAGAGGGGTGGATAGGTTGGATGCCTTTGAACGGATGGGGAAAGTTTCCAGGAGGGGGGGGGTGTGGGTGGGGGCAGAGAGGGGCGAGGGGGGCGGGGATCCGGTTGTGCAGAGCGCCTGCGTGGGGGTTGCGTGCGTGCCGTGGCGTGCGTGGGGGTTGCGTGCGTGCCGGGGAAGGGTGCCCCGGGAGCGACTGCTGAGGGACACCGCGGCGAGCGAGCATGGGTGGAGGAGCTGAGGGTGTGAGCAGGGCTGCAGCGGGCAGGTCCAAGGCAGGTTGGTGTTTATCTTGGTGAGAAGGGAAGAGGGTGCCTAGGATGCTTGGGAAAAGGGGATGGAAGCTCCCAGGAAGTGTTTGGGGGAAAGGTGCTTGTTTGGGGAGGGCCGAGGGGGGCGGGAGCGGCTTCAGGGCAGCGCAGGCGTGGGGGTTGGGTGCGTGCAGGGGAAGGGAGCGCGCAGGGACTTCGGAGGGCCACCGCGAGCCTGGGGGAGGGAGGTGAGGATGGCAGCGGAGCCCCAGCTGAAAGGTTGAAGTTAGGGTGAGTTTTGAGAGGCAGGAAGAGGGTGGATGGGATCCCTTGGAAAAGTGGAGGAGAGGTCCTAGGAAGGGTTGGGCCTGTGCGAGTGCGGGGAGCATGGAGGCGGGCGGGCACCCCTTGCCCCCCGAGCGTGCGTGGGGGTTGCGTGGGTGCAGGGGAAGGGAGGCCGGAGGGAATGGAGAGGGACACGGAGAGCCTGGGGCCCTGCGGTGAGGTTGTGAGGGGCATTCTAGGGGATAGGTTCAAGGTAGGTTTTGGTGGCTGCTGCGGTGGTGGTGGTGGTTTTTGTTGTTGGTTTTTGGTTTTTGGTTGGTTGGTGTGAGGGGGGAAGAGGGTGGAGGATGAGGACCCCTTAGCACATGGGAGCGGAAGGATGTCAGGAAAGGAGCCCAGAGGGGTTAGTGTGGGAATGGGCCAGGGCAGCTGGGAGGGGCTTGTGGGTCGTGGCTGAACAGAGGGGAAGGGAGAGCTGAAGGGAGTGCTGAGGGCCAGGGCGAGCAGGGGGGGGACTGAGGTAAGGCTGTGAGTGGAGTTCCAGCAGACAGGTTCAAGTGAGGTGGTTTTTGTTTTGGTTTTGGGCTTGCTGTGTGTGTCTGTTCGTTTGATTGTTTGTTTGAGAAGGGGGTAGAGGGGTGGATAGGTTGGATGCCTTTGAACGGATGGGGAAAGTTTCCAGGAGGGGGGGGGGTGTGGGTGGGGGCAGAGAGGGGCGAGGGGGGCGGGGATCCGGTTGTGCAGAGCGCCTGCGTGGGGGTTGCGTGCGTGCCGTGGCGTGCGTGGGGGTTGCGTGCGTGCCGGGGAAGGGAGCCCCGGGAGCGACTGCTGAGGGACACCGCGGCGAGCGAGCGAGCATGGGTGGAGGAGCTGAGGGTGTGAGCAGGGCTGCAGCGGGCAGGTCCAAGGCAGGTTGGTGTTTATCTTGGTGAGAAGGGAAGAGGGTGCCTAGGATGCTTGGGAAAAGGGGATGGAAGGTCCCAGGAAGTGTTTGGGGGAAAGGTGCGTGTTTGGGGAGGGCCGAGGGGGGCGGGAGCGGCTTCAGGGCAGCGCAGGCGTGGGGGTTGGGTGCGTGCAGGGGAAGGGAGCGCGCAGGGACTTCGGAGGGCCACCGCGAGCCTGGGGGAGGGAGGTGAGGATGGCAGCGGAGCCCCAGCTGAAAGGTTGAAGTTAGGGTGAGTTTTGAGAGGCAGGAAGAGGGTGGATGGGATCCCTTGGAAAAGTGGAGGAGAGGTCCTAGGAAGGGTTGGGCCTGTGCGAGTGCGGGGAGCATGGAGGCGGGCGGGCACCCCTTGCCCCCCGAGCGTGCGTGGGGGTTGCGTGGGTGCAGGGGAAGGGAGGCCGGAGGGAATGGAGAGGGACACGGAGAGCCTGGGGCCCTGCGGTGAGGTTGTGAGGGGCATTCTAGGGGATAGGTTCAAGGTAGGTTTTGGTGGCTGCTGCGGTGGTGGTGGTGGTTTTTGTTGTTGGTTTTTGGTTTTTGGTTGGTTGGTGTGAGGGGGGAAGAGGGTGGAGGATGAGGACCCCTTAGCACATGGGAGCGGAAGGATGTCAGGAAAGGAGCCCAGAGGGGTTAGTGTGGGAATGGGCCAGGGCAGCTGGGAGGGGCTTGTGGGTCGTGGCTGAACAGAGGGGAAGGGAGAGCTGAAGGGAGTGCTGAGGGCCAGGGCGAGCAGGGGGGGGACTGAGGTAAGGCTGTGAGTGGAGTTCCAGCAGACAGGTTCAAGTGAGGTGGTTTTGGTTTTGGTTTTGGGCTTGCTGTGTGTGTCTGTTCGTTTGATTGTTTGTTTGAGAAGGGGGTAGAGGGGTGGATAGGTTGGATGCCTTTGAACGGATGGGGAAAGTTTCCAGGAGGGGGGGGGGTGTGGGTGGGGGCAGAGAGGGGCGAGGGGGGCGGGGATCCGGTTGTGCAGAGCGCCTGCGTGGGGGTTGCGTGCGTGCCGTGGCGTGCGTGGGGGTTGCGTGCGTGCCGGGGAAGGGAGCCCCGGGAGCGACTGCTGAGGGACACCGCGGCGAGCGAGCGAGCATGGGTGGAGGAGCTGAGGGTGTGAGCAGGGCTGCAGCGGGCAGGTCCAAGGCAGGTTTGTGTTTATCTTGGTGAGAAGGGAAGAGGGTGCCTAGGATGCTTGGGAAAAGGGGATGGAAGGTCCCAGGAAGTGTTTGGGGGAAAGGTGCGTGTTTGGGGAGGGCCGAGGGGGGCGGGAGCGGCTTCAGGGCAGCGCAGGCGTGGGGGTTGGGTGCGTGCAGGGGAAGGGAGCACGCAGGGACTTCGGAGGGCCACCGCGAGCCTGGGGGAGGGAGGTGAGGATGGCAGCGGAGCCCCAGCTGAAAGGTTGAAGTTAGGGTGAGTTTTGAGAGGCAGGAAGAGGGTGGATGGGATCCCTTGGAAAAGTGGAGGAGAGGTCCTAGGAAGGGTTGGGCCTGTGCGAGTGCGGGGAGCATGGAGGCGGGCGGGCACCCCTTGCCCCCCGAGCGTGCGTGGGGGTTGCGTGGGTGCAGGGGAAGGGAGGCCGGAGGGAATGGAGAGGGACACGGAGAGCCTGGGGCCCTGCGGTGAGGTTGTGAGGGGCATTCTAGGGGATAGGTTCAAGGTAGGTTTTGGTGGCTGCTGCGGTGGTGGTGGTGGTTTTTGTTGTTGGTTTTTGGTTTTTGGTTGGTTGGTGTGAGGGGGGAAGAGGGTGGAGGATGAGGACCCCTTAGCACATGGGAGCGGAAGGATGTCAGGAAAGGAGCCCAGAGGGGTTAGTGTGGGAATGGGCCAGGGCAGCTGGGAGGGGCTTGTGGGTCGTGGCTGAACAGAGGGGAAGGGAGAGCTGAAGGGAGTGCTGAGGGCCAGGGCGAGCAGGGGGGGGACTGAGGTAAGGCTGTGAGTGGAGTTCCAGCAGACAGGTTCAAGTGAGGTGGTTTTTGTTTTGGTTTTGGGCTTGCTGTGTGTGTCTGTTCGTTTGATTGTTTGTTTGAGAAGGGGGTAGAGGGGTGGATAGGTTGGATGCCTTTGAACTGATGGGGAAAGTTTCCAGGAGGGGGGGGGGTGTGGGTGGGGGCAGAGAGGGGCGAGGGGGGCGGGGATCCGGTTGTGCAGAGCGCCTGCGTGGGGGTTGCGTGCGTGCCGTGGCGTGCGTGGGGGTTGCGTGCGTGCCGGGGAAGGGAGCCCCGGGAGCGACTGCTGAGGGACACCGCGGCGAGCGAGCGAGCATGGGTGGAGGAGCTGAGGGTGTGAGCAGGGCTGCAGCGGGCAGGTCCAAGGCAGGTTTGTGTTTATCTTGGTGAGAAGGGAAGAGGGTGCCTAGGATGCTTGGGAAAAGGGGATGGAAGGTCCCAGGAAGTGTTTGGGGGAAAGGTGCGTGTTTGGGGAGGGCCGAGGGGGGCTGGAGCGGCTTCAGGGCAGCGCAGGCGTGGGGGTTGGGTGCGTGCAGGGGAAGGGAGCGCGCAGGGACTTCGGAGGGCCACCGCGAGCCTGGGGGAGGGAGGTGAGGATGGCAGCGGAGCCCCAGCTGAAAGGTTGAAGTTAGGGTGAGTTTTGAGAGGCAGGAAGAGGGTGGATGGGATCCCTTGGAAAAGTGGAGGAGAGGTCCTAGGAAGGGTTGGGCCTGTGCGAGTGCGGGGAGCATGGAGGCGGGCGGGCACCCCTTGCCCCCCGAGCGTGCGTGGGGGTTGCGTGGGTGCAGGGGAAGGGAGGCCGGAGGGAATGGAGAGGGACACGGAGAGCCTGGGGCCCTGCGGTGAGGTTGTGAGGGGCATTCTAGGGGATAGGTTCAAGGTAGGTTTTGGTGGCTGCTGCGGTGGTGGTGGTGGTTTTTGTTGTTGGTTTTTGGTTTTTGGTTGGTTGGTGTGAGGGGGGAAGAGGGTGGAGGATGAGGACCCCTTAGCACATGGGAGCGGAAGGATGTCAGGAAAGGAGCCCAGAGGGGTTAGTGTGGGAATGGGCCAGGGCAGCTGGGAGGGGCTTGTGGGTCGTGGCTGAACAGAGGGGAAGGGAGAGCTGAAGGGAGTGCTGAGGGCCAGGGCGAGCAGGGGGGGGACTGAGGTAAGGCTGTGAGTGGAGTTCCAGCAGACAGGTTCAAGTGAGGTGGTTTTTGTTTTGGTTTTGGGCTTGCTGTGTGTGTCTGTTCGTTTGATTGTTTGTTTGAGAAGGGGGTAGAGGGGTGGATAGGTTGGATGCCTTTGAACGGATGGGGAAAGTTTCCAGGAGGGGGGGGGGTGTGGGTGGGGGCAGAGAGGGGCGAGGGGGGCGGGGATCCGGTTGTGCAGAGCGCCTGCGTGGGGGTTGCGTGCGTGCCGTGGCGTGCGTGGGGGTTGCGTGCGTGCCGGGGAAGGGAGCCCCGGGAGCGACTGCTGAGGGACACCGCGGCGAGCGAGCGAGCATGGGTGGAGGAGCTGAGGGTGTGAGCAGGGCTGCAGCGGGCAGGTCCAAGGCAGGTTTGTGTTTATCTTGGTGAGAAGGGAAGAGGGTGCCTAGGATGCTTGGGAAAAGGGGATGGAAGGTCCCAGGAAGTGTTTGGGGGAAAGGTGCGTGTTTGGGGAGGGCCGAGGGGGGCGGGAGCGGCTTCAGGGCAGCGCAGGCGTGGGGGTTGGGTGCGTGCAGGGGAAGGGAGCGCGCAGGGACTTCGGAGGGCCACCGCGAGCCTGGGGGAGGGAGGTGAGGATGGCAGCGGAGCCCCAGCTGAAAGGTTGAAGTTAGGGTGAGTTTTGAGAGGCAGGAAGAGGGTGGATGGGATCCCTTGGAAAAGTGGAGGAGAGGTCCTAGGAAGGGTTGGGCCTGTGCGAGTGCGGGGAGCATGGAGGCGGGCGGGCACCCCTTGCCCCCCGAGCGTGCGTGGGGGTTGCGTGGGTGCAGGGGAAGGGAGGCCGGAGGGAATGGAGAGGGACACGGAGAGCCTGGGGCCCTGCGGTGAGGTTGTGAGGGGCATTCTAGGGGATAGGTTCAAGGTAGGTTTTGGTGGCTGCTGCGGTGGTGGTGGTGGTTTTTGTTGTTGGTTTTTGGTTTTTGGTTGGTTGGTGTGAGGGGGGAAGAGGGTGGAGGATGAGGACCCCTTAGCACATGGGAGCGGAAGGATGTCAGGAAAGGAGCCCAGAGGGGTTAGTGTGGGAATGGGCCAGGGCAGCTGGGAGGGGCTTGTGGGTCGTGGCTGAACAGAGGGGAAGGGAGAGCTGAAGGGAGTGCTGAGGGCCAGGGCGAGCAGGGGGGGGACTGAGGTAAGGCTGTGAGTGGAGTTCCAGCAGACAGGTTCAAGTGAGGTGGTTTTTGTTTTGGTTTTGGGCTTGCTGTGTGTGTCTGTTCGTTTGATTGTTTGTTTGAGAAGGGGGTAGAGGGGTGGATAGGTTGGATGCCTTTGAACGGATGGGGAAAGTTTCCAGGAGGGGGGGGGGTGTGGGTGGGGGCAGAGAGGGGCGAGGGGGGCGGGGATCCGGTTGTGCAGAGCGCCTGCGTGGGGGTTGCGTGCGTGCCGTGGCGTGCGTGGGGGTTGCGTGCGTGCCGGGGAAGGGAGCCCCGGGAGCGACTGCTGAGGGACACCGCGGCGAGCGAGCGAGCATGGGTGGAGGAGCTGAGGGTGTGAGCAGGGCTGCAGCGGGCAGGTCCAAGGCAGGTTGGTGTTTATCTTGGTGAGAAGGGAAGAGGGTGCCTAGGATGCTTGGGAAAAGGGGATGGAAGGTCCCAGGAAGTGTTTGGGGGAAAGGTGCGTGTTTGGGGAGGGCCGAGGGGGGCGGGAGCGGCTTCAGGGCAGCGCAGGCGTGGGGGTTGGGTGCGTGCAGGGGAAGGGAGCGCGCAGGGACTTCGGAGGGCCACCGCGAGCCTGGGGGAGGGAGGTGAGGATGGCAGCGGAGCCCCAGCTGAAAGGTTGAAGTTAGGGTGAGTTTTGAGAGGCAGGAAGAGGGTGGATGGGATCCCTTGGAAAAGTGGAGGAGAGGTCCTAGGAAGGGTTGGGCCTGTGCGAGTGCGGGGAGCATGGAGGCGGGCGGGCACCCCTTGCCCCCCGAGCGTGCGTGGGGGTTGCGTGGGTGCAGGGGAAGGGAGGCCGGAGGGAATGGAGAGGGACACGGAGAGCCTGGGGCCCTGCGGTGAGGTTGTGAGGGGCATTCTAGGGGATAGGTTCAAGGTAGGTTTTGGTGGCTGCTGCGGTGGTGGTGGTGGTTTTTGTTGTTGGTTTTTGGTTTTTGGTTGGTTGGTGTGAGGGGGGAAGAGGGTGGAGGATGAGGACCCCTTAGCACATGGGAGCGGAAGGATGTCAGGAAAGGAGCCCAGAGGGGTTAGTGTGGGAATGGGCCAGGGCAGCTGGGAGGGGCTTGTGGGTCGTGGCTGAACAGAGGGGAAGGGAGAGCTGAAGGGAGTGCTGAGGGCCAGGGCGAGCAGGGGGGGGACTGAGGTAAGGCTGTGAGTGGAGTTCCAGCAGACAGGTTCAAGTGAGGTGGTTTTGGTTTTGGTTTTGGGCTTGCTGTGTGTGTCTGTTCGTTTGATTGTTTGTTTGAGAAGGGGGTAGAGGGGTGGATAGGTTGGATGCCTTTGAACGGATGGGGAAAGTTTCCAGGAGGGGGGGGGGTGTGGGTGGGGGCAGAGAGGGGCGAGGGGGGCGGGGATCCGGTTGTGCAGAGCGCCTGCGTGGGGGTTGCGTGCGTGCCGTGGCGTGCGTGGGGGTTGCGTGCGTGCCGGGGAAGGGAGCCCCGGGAGCGACTGCTGAGGGACACCGCGGCGAGCGAGCGAGCATGGGTGGAGGAGCTGAGGGTGTGAGCAGGGCTGCAGCGGGCAGGTCCAAGGCAGGTTTGTGTTTATCTTGGTGAGAAGGGAAGAGGGTGCCTAGGATGCTTGGGAAAAGGGGATGGAAGGTCCCAGGAAGTGTTTGGGGGAAAGGTGCGTGTTTGGGGAGGGCCGAGGGGGGCGGGAGCGGCTTCAGGGCAGCGCAGGCGTGGGGGTTGGGTGCGTGCAGGGGAAGGGAGCGCGCAGGGACTTCGGAGGGCCACCGCGAGCCTGGGGGAGGGAGGTGAGGATGGCAGCGGAGCCCCAGCTGAAAGGTTGAAGTTAGGGTGAGTTTTGAGAGGCAGGAAGAGGGTGGATGGGATCCCTTGGAAAAGTGGAGGAGAGGTCCTAGGAAGGGTTGGGCCTGTGCGAGTGCGGGGAGCATGGAGGCGGGCGGGCACCCCTTGCCCCCCGAGCGTGCGTGGGGGTTGCGTGGGTGCAGGGGAAGGGAGGCCGGAGGGAATGGAGAGGGACACGGAGAGCCTGGGGCCCTGCGGTGAGGTTGTGAGGGGCATTCTAGGGGATAGGTTCAAGGTAGGTTTTGGTGGCTGCTGCGGTGGTGGTGGTGGTTTTTGTTGTTGGTTTTTGGTTTTTGGTTGGTTGGTGTGAGGGGGGAAGAGGGTGGAGGATGAGGACCCCTTAGCACATGGGAGCGGAAGGATGTCAGGAAAGGAGCCCAGAGGGGTTAGTGTGGGAATGGGCCAGGGCAGCTGGGAGGGGCTTGTGGGTCGTGGCTGAACAGAGGGGAAGGGAGAGCTGAAGGGAGTGCTGAGGGCCAGGGCGAGCAGGGGGGGGACTGAGGTAAGGCTGTGAGTGGAGTTCCAGCAGACAGGTTCAAGTGAGGTGGTTTTTGTTTTGGTTTTGGGCTTGCTGTGTGTGTCTGTTCGTTTGATTGTTTGTTTGAGAAGGGGGTAGAGGGGTGGATAGGTTGGATGCCTTTGAACGGATGGGGAAAGTTTCCAGGAGGGGGGGGGGTGTGGGTGGGGGCAGAGAGGGGCGAGGGGGGCGGGGATCCGGTTGTGCAGAGCGCCTGCGTGGGGGTTGCGTGCGTGCCGTGGCGTGCGTGGGGGTTGCGTGCGTGCCGGGGAAGGGTGCCCCGGGAGCGACTGCTGAGGGACACCGCGGCGAGCGAGCATGGGTGGAGGAGCTGAGGGTGTGAGCAGGGCTGCAGCGGGCAGGTCCAAGGCAGGTTGGTGTTTATCTTGGTGAGAAGGGAAGAGGGTGCCTAGGATGCTTGGGAAAAGGGGATGGAAGCTCCCAGGAAGTGTTTGGGGGAAAGGTGCTTGTTTGGGGAGGGCCGAGGGGGGCGGGAGCGGCTTCAGGGCAGCGCAGGCGTGGGGGTTGGGTGCGTGCAGGGGAAGGGAGCGCGCAGGGACTTCGGAGGGCCACCGCGAGCCTGGGGGAGGGAGGTGAGGATGGCAGCGGAGCCCCAGCTGAAAGGTTGAAGTTAGGGTGAGTTTTGAGAGGCAGGAAGAGGGTGGATGGGATCCCTTGGAAAAGTGGAGGAGAGGTCCTAGGAAGGGTTGGGCCTGTGCGAGTGCGGGGAGCATGGAGGCGGGCGGGCACCCCTTGCCCCCCGAGCGTGCGTGGGGGTTGCGTGGGTGCAGGGGAAGGGAGGCCGGAGGGAATGGAGAGGGACACGGAGAGCCTGGGGCCCTGCGGTGAGGTTGTGAGGGGCATTCTAGGGGATAGGTTCAAGGTAGGTTTTGGTGGCTGCTGCGGTGGTGGTGGTGGTTTTTGTTGTTGGTTTTTGGTTTTTGGTTGGTTGGTGTGAGGGGGGAAGAGGGTGGAGGATGAGGACCCCTTAGCACATGGGAGCGGAAGGATGTCAGGAAAGGAGCCCAGAGGGGTTAGTGTGGGAATGGGCCAGGGCAGCTGGGAGGGGCTTGTGGGTCGTGGCTGAACAGAGGGGAAGGGAGAGCTGAAGGGAGTGCTGAGGGCCAGGGCGAGCAGGGGGGGGACTGAGGTAAGGCTGTGAGTGGAGTTCCAGCAGACAGGTTCAAGTGAGGTGGTTTTTGTTTTGGTTTTGGGCTTGCTGTGTGTGTCTGTTCGTTTGATTGTTTGTTTGAGAAGGGGGTAGAGGGGTGGATAGGTTGGATGCCTTTGAACGGATGGGGAAAGTTTCCAGGAGGGGGGGGGGTGTGGGTGGGGGCAGAGAGGGGCGAGGGGGGCGGGGATCCGGTTGTGCAGAGCGCCTGCGTGGGGGTTGCGTGCGTGCCGTGGCGTGCGTGGGGGTTGCGTGCGTGCCGGGGAAGGGAGCCCCGGGAGCGACTGCTGAGGGACACCGCGGCGAGCGAGCGAGCATGGGTGGAGGAGCTGAGGGTGTGAGCAGGGCTGCAGCGGGCAGGTCCAAGGCAGGTTTGTGTTTATCTTGGTGAGAAGGGAAGAGGGTGCCTAGGATGCTTGGGAAAAGGGGATGGAAGGTCCCAGGAAGTGTTTGGGGGAAAGGTGCGTGTTTGGGGAGGGCCGAGGGGGGCGGGAGCGGCTTCAGGGCAGCGCAGGCGTGGGGGTTGGGTGCGTGCAGGGGAAGGGAGCGCGCAGGGACTTCGGAGGGCCACCGCGAGCCTGGGGGAGGGAGGTGAGGATGGCAGCGGAGCCCCAGCTGAAAGGTTGAAGTTAGGGTGAGTTTTGAGAGGCAGGAAGAGGGTGGATGGGATCCCTTGGAAAAGTGGAGGAGAGGTCCTAGGAAGGGTTGGGCCTGTGCGAGTGCGGGGAGCATGGAGGCGGGCGGGCACCCCTTGCCCCCCGAGCGTGCGTGGGGGTTGCGTGGGTGCAGGGGAAGGGAGGCCGGAGGGAATGGAGAGGGACACGGAGAGCCTGGGGCCCTGCGGTGAGGTTGTGAGGGGCATTCTAGGGGATAGGTTCAAGGTAGGTTTTGGTGGCTGCTGCGGTGGTGGTGGTGGTTTTTGTTGTTGGTTTTTGGTTTTTGGTTGGTTGGTGTGAGGGGGGAAGAGGGTGGAGGATGAGGACCCCTTAGCACATGGGAGCGGAAGGATGTCAGGAAAGGAGCCCAGAGGGGTTAGTGTGGGAATGGGCCAGGGCAGCTGGGAGGGGCTTGTGGGTCGTGGCTGAACAGAGGGGAAGGGAGAGCTGAAGGGAGTGCTGAGGGCCAGGGCGAGCAGGGGGGGGACTGAGGTAAGGCTGTGAGTGGAGTTCCAGCAGACAGGTTCAAGTGAGGTGGTTTTTGTTTTGGTTTTGGGCTTGCTGTGTGTGTCTGTTCGTTTGATTGTTTGTTTGAGAAGGGGGTAGAGGGGTGGATAGGTTGGATGCCTTTGAACGGATGGGGAAAGTTTCCAGGAGGGGGGGGGGTGTGGGTGGGGGCAGAGAGGGGCGAGGGGGGCGGGGATCCGGTTGTGCAGAGCGCCTGCGTGGGGGTTGCGTGCGTGCCGTGGCGTGCGTGGGGGTTGCGTGCGTGCCGGGGAAGGGAGCCCCGGGAGCGACTGCTGAGGGACACCGCGGCGAGCGAGCGAGCATGGGTGGAGGAGCTGAGGGTGTGAGCAGGGCTGCAGCGGGCAGGTCCAAGGCAGGTTGGTGTTTATCTTGGTGAGAAGGGAAGAGGGTGCCTAGGATGCTTGGGAAAAGGGGATGGAAGGTCCCAGGAAGTGTTTGGGGGAAAGGTGCGTGTTTGGGGAGGGCCGAGGGGGGCGGGAGCGGCTTCAGGGCAGCGCAGGCGTGGGGGTTGGGTGCGTGCAGGGGAAGGGAGCGCGCAGGGACTTCGGAGGGCCACCGCGAGCCTGGGGGAGGGAGGTGAGGATGGCAGCGGAGCCCCAGCTGAAAGGTTGAAGTTAGGGTGAGTTTTGAGAGGCAGGAAGAGGGTGGATGGGATCCCTTGGAAAAGTGGAGGAGAGGTCCTAGGAAGGGTTGGGCCTGTGCGAGTGCGGGGAGCATGGAGGCGGGCGGGCACCCCTTGCCCCCCGAGCGTGCGTGGGGGTTGCGTGGGTGCAGGGGAAGGGAGGCCGGAGGGAATGGAGAGGGACACGGAGAGCCTGGGGCCCTGCGGTGAGGTTGTGAGGGGCATTCTAGGGGATAGGTTCAAGGTAGGTTTTGGTGGCTGCTGCGGTGGTGGTGGTGGTTTTTGTTGTTGGTTTTTGGTTTTTGGTTGGTTGGTGTGAGGGGGGAAGAGGGTGGAGGATGAGGACCCCTTAGCACATGGGAGCGGAAGGATGTCAGGAAAGGAGCCCAGAGGGGTTAGTGTGGGAATGGGCCAGGGCAGCTGGGAGGGGCTTGTGGGTCGTGGCTGAACAGAGGGGAAGGGAGAGCTGAAGGGAGTGCTGAGGGCCAGGGCGAGCAGGGGGGGGACTGAGGTAAGGCTGTGAGTGGAGTTCCAGCAGACAGGTTCAAGTGAGGTGGTTTTGGTTTTGGTTTTGGGCTTGCTGTGTGTGTCTGTTCGTTTGATTGTTTGTTTGAGAAGGGGGTAGAGGGGTGGATAGGTTGGATGCCTTTGAACGGATGGGGAAAGTTTCCAGGAGGGGGGGGGGTGTGGGTGGGGGCAGAGAGGGGCGAGGGGGGCGGGGATCCGGTTGTGCAGAGCGCCTGCGTGGGGGTTGCGTGCGTGCCGTGGCGTGCGTGGGGGTTGCGTGCGTGCCGGGGAAGGGAGCCCCGGGAGCGACTGCTGAGGGACACCGCGGCGAGCGAGCGAGCATGGGTGGAGGAGCTGAGGGTGTGAGCAGGGCTGCAGCGGGCAGGTCCAAGGCAGGTTTGTGTTTATCTTGGTGAGAAGGGAAGAGGGTGCCTAGGATGCTTGGGAAAAGGGGATGGAAGGTCCCAGGAAGTGTTTGGGGGAAAGGTGCGTGTTTGGGGAGGGCCGAGGGGGGCGGGAGCGGCTTCAGGGCAGCGCAGGCGTGGGGGTTGGGTGCGTGCAGGGGAAGGGAGCACGCAGGGACTTCGGAGGGCCACCGCGAGCCTGGGGGAGGGAGGTGAGGATGGCAGCGGAGCCCCAGCTGAAAGGTTGAAGTTAGGGTGAGTTTTGAGAGGCAGGAAGAGGGTGGATGGGATCCCTTGGAAAAGTGGAGGAGAGGTCCTAGGAAGGGTTGGGCCTGTGCGAGTGCGGGGAGCATGGAGGCGGGCGGGCACCCCTTGCCCCCCGAGCGTGCGTGGGGGTTGCGTGGGTGCAGGGGAAGGGAGGCCGGAGGGAATGGAGAGGGACACGGAGAGCCTGGGGCCCTGCGGTGAGGTTGTGAGGGGCATTCTAGGGGATAGGTTCAAGGTAGGTTTTGGTGGCTGCTGCGGTGGTGGTGGTGGTTTTTGTTGTTGGTTTTTGGTTTTTGGTTGGTTGGTGTGAGGGGGGAAGAGGGTGGAGGATGAGGACCCCTTAGCACATGGGAGCGGAAGGATGTCAGGAAAGGAGCCCAGAGGGGTTAGTGTGGGAATGGGCCAGGGCAGCTGGGAGGGGCTTGTGGGTCGTGGCTGAACAGAGGGGAAGGGAGAGCTGAAGGGAGTGCTGAGGGCCAGGGCGAGCAGGGGGGGGACTGAGGTAAGGCTGTGAGTGGAGTTCCAGCAGACAGGTTCAAGTGAGGTGGTTTTTGTTTTGGTTTTGGGCTTGCTGTGTGTGTCTGTTCGTTTGATTGTTTGTTTGAGAAGGGGGTAGAGGGGTGGATAGGTTGGATGCCTTTGAACTGATGGGGAAAGTTTCCAGGAGGGGGGGGGGTGTGGGTGGGGGCAGAGAGGGGCGAGGGGGGCGGGGATCCGGTTGTGCAGAGCGCCTGCGTGGGGGTTGCGTGCGTGCCGTGGCGTGCGTGGGGGTTGCGTGCGTGCCGGGGAAGGGTGCCCCGGGAGCGACTGCTGAGGGACACCGCGGCGAGCGAGCATGGGTGGAGGAGCTGAGGGTGTGAGCAGGGCTGCAGCGGGCAGGTCCAAGGCAGGTTGGTGTTTATCTTGGTGAGAAGGGAAGAGGGTGCCTAGGATGCTTGGGAAAAGGGGATGGAAGCTCCCAGGAAGTGTTTGGGGGAAAGGTGCTTGTTTGGGGAGGGCCGAGGGGGGCGGGAGCGGCTTCAGGGCAGCGCAGGCGTGGGGGTTGGGTGCGTGCAGGGGAAGGGAGCGCGCAGGGACTTCGGAGGGCCACCGCGAGCCTGGGGGAGGGAGGTGAGGATGGCAGCGGAGCCCCAGCTGAAAGGTTGAAGTTAGGGTGAGTTTTGAGAGGCAGGAAGAGGGTGGATGGGATCCCTTGGAAAAGTGGAGGAGAGGTCCTAGGAAGGGTTGGGCCTGTGCGAGTGCGGGGAGCATGGAGGCGGGCGGGCACCCCTTGCCCCCCGAGCGTGCGTGGGGGTTGCGTGGGTGCAGGGGAAGGGAGGCCGGAGGGAATGGAGAGGGACACGGAGAGCCTGGGGCCCTGCGGTGAGGTTGTGAGGGGCATTCTAGGGGATAGGTTCAAGGTAGGTTTTGGTGGCTGCTGCGGTGGTGGTGGTGGTTTTTGTTGTTGGTTTTTGGTTTTTGGTTGGTTGGTGTGAGGGGGGAAGAGGGTGGAGGATGAGGACCCCTTAGCACATGGGAGCGGAAGGATGTCAGGAAAGGAGCCCAGAGGGGTTAGTGTGGGAATGGGCCAGGGCAGCTGGGAGGGGCTTGTGGGTCGTGGCTGAACAGAGGGGAAGGGAGAGCTGAAGGGAGTGCTGAGGGCCAGGGCGAGCAGGGGGGGGACTGAGGTAAGGCTGTGAGTGGAGTTCCAGCAGACAGGTTCAAGTGAGGTGGTTTTTGTTTTGGTTTTGGGCTTGCTGTGTGTGTCTGTTCGTTTGATTGTTTGTTTGAGAAGGGGGTAGAGGGGTGGATAGGTTGGATGCCTTTGAACGGATGGGGAAAGTTTCCAGGAGGGGGGGGGTGTGGGTGGGGGCAGAGAGGGGCGAGGGGGGCGGGGATCCGGTTGTGCAGAGCGCCTGCGTGGGGGTTGCGTGCGTGCCGTGGCGTGCGTGGGGGTTGCGTGCGTGCCGGGGAAGGGTGCCCCGGGAGCGACTGCTGAGGGACACCGCGGCGAGCGAGCATGGGTGGAGGAGCTGAGGGTGTGAGCAGGGCTGCAGCGGGCAGGTCCAAGGCAGGTTGGTGTTTATCTTGGTGAGAAAGGAAGAGGGTGCCTAGGATGCTTGGGAAAAGGGGATGGAAGCTCCCAGGAAGTGTTTGGGGGAAAGGTGCTTGTTTGGGGAGGGCCGAGGGGGGCGGGAGCGGCTTCAGGGCAGCGCAGGCGTGGGGGTTGGGTGCGTGCAGGGGAAGGGAGCGCGCAGGGACTTCGGAGGGCCACCGCGAGCCTGGGGGAGGGAGGTGAGGATGGCAGCGGAGCCCCAGCTGAAAGGTTGAAGTTAGGGTGAGTTTTGAGAGGCAGGAAGAGGGTGGATGGGATCCCTTGGAAAAGTGGAGGAGAGGTCCTAGGAAGGGTTGGGCCTGTGCGAGTGCGGGGAGCATGGAGGCGGGCGGGCACCCCTTGCCCCCCGAGCGTGCGTGGGGGTTGCGTGGGTGCAGGGGAAGGGAGGCCGGAGGGAATGGAGAGGGACACGGAGAGCCTGGGGCCCTGCGGTGAGGTTGTGAGGGGCATTCTAGGGGATAGGTTCAAGGTAGGTTTTGGTGGCTGCTGCGGTGGTGGTGGTGGTTTTTGTTGTTGGTTTTTGGTTTTTGGTTGGTTGGTGTGAGGGGGGAAGAGGGTGGAGGATGAGGACCCCTTAGCACATGGGAGCGGAAGGATGTCAGGAAAGGAGCCCAGAGGGGTTAGTGTGGGAATGGGCCAGGGCAGCTGGGAGGGGCTTGTGGGTCGTGGCTGAACAGAGGGGAAGGGAGAGCTGAAGGGAGTGCTGAGGGCCAGGGCGAGCAGGGGGGGGACTGAGGTAAGGCTGTGAGTGGAGTTCCAGCAGACAGGTTCAAGTGAGGTGGTTTTTGTTTTGGTTTTGGGCTTGCTGTGTGTGTCTGTTCGTTTGATTGTTTGTTTGAGAAGGGGGTAGAGGGGTGGATAGGTTGGATGCCTTTGAACGGATGGGGAAAGTTTCCAGGAGGGGGGGGGGTGTGGGTGGGGGCAGAGAGGGGCGAGGGGGGCGGGGATCCGGTTGTGCAGAGCGCCTGCGTGGGGGTTGCGTGCGTGCCGTGGCGTGCGTGGGGGTTGCGTGCGTGCCGGGGAAGGGAGCCCCGGGAGCGACTGCTGAGGGACACCGCGGCGAGCGAGCGAGCATGGGTGGAGGAGCTGAGGGTGTGAGCAGGGCTGCAGCGGGCAGGTCCAAGGCAGGTTGGTGTTTATCTTGGTGAGAAGGGAAGAGGGTGCCTAGGATGCTTGGGAAAAGGGGATGGAAGGTCCCAGGAAGTGTTTGGGGGAAAGGTGCGTGTTTGGGGAGGGCCGAGGGGGGCGGGAGCGGCTTCAGGGCAGCGCAGGCGTGGGGGTTGGGTGCGTGCAGGGGAAGGGAGCGCGCAGGGACTTCGGAGGGCCACCGCGAGCCTGGGGGAGGGAGGTGAGGATGGCAGCGGAGCCCCAGCTGAAAGGTTGAAGTTAGGGTGAGTTTTGAGAGGCAGGAAGAGGGTGGATGGGATCCCTTGGAAAAGTGGAGGAGAGGTCCTAGGAAGGGTTGGGCCTGTGCGAGTGCGGGGAGCATGGAGGCGGGCGGGCACCCCTTGCCCCCCGAGCGTGCGTGGGGGTTGCGTGGGTGCAGGGGAAGGGAGGCCGGAGGGAATGGAGAGGGACACGGAGAGCCTGGGGCCCTGCGGTGAGGTTGTGAGGGGCATTCTAGGGGATAGGTTCAAGGTAGGTTTTGGTGGCTGCTGCGGTGGTGGTGGTGGTTTTTGTTGTTGGTTTTTGGTTTTTGGTTGGTTGGTGTGAGGGGGGAAGAGGGTGGAGGATGAGGACCCCTTAGCACATGGGAGCGGAAGGATGTCAGGAAAGGAGCCCAGAGGGGTTAGTGTGGGAATGGGCCAGGGCAGCTGGGAGGGGCTTGTGGGTCATGGCTGAACAGAGGGGAAGGGAGAGCTGAAGGGAGTGCTGAGGGCCAGGGCGAGCAGGGGGGGGACTGAGGTAAGGCTGTGAGTGGAGTTCCAGCAGACAGGTTCAAGTGAGGTGGTTTTGGTTTTGGTTTTGGGCTTGCTGTGTGTGTCTGTTCGTTTGATTGTTTGTTTGAGAAGGGGGTAGAGGGGTGGATAGGTTGGATGCCTTTGAACGGATGGGGAAAGTTTCCAGGAGGGGGGGGGGTGTGGGTGGGGGCAGAGAGGGGCGAGGGGGGCGGGGATCCGGTTGTGCAGAGCGCCTGCGTGGGGGTTGCGTGCGTGCCGTGGCGTGCGTGGGGGTTGCGTGCGTGCCGGGGAAGGGAGCCCCGGGAGCGACTGCTGAGGGACACCGCGGCGAGCGAGCGAGCATGGGTGGAGGAGCTGAGGGTGTGAGCAGGGCTGCAGCGGGCAGGTCCAAGGCAGGTTGGTGTTTATCTTGGTGAGAAGGGAAGAGGGTGCCTAGGATGCTTGGGAAAAGGGGATGGAAGGTCCCAGGAAGTGTTTGGGGGAAAGGTGCGTGTTTGGGGAGGGCCGAGGGGGGCGGGAGCGGCTTCAGGGCAGCGCAGGCGTGGGGGTTGGGTGCGTGCAGGGGAAGGGAGCGCGCAGGGACTTCGGAGGGCCACCGCGAGCCTGGGGGAGGGAGGTGAGGATGGCAGCGGAGCCCCAGCTGAAAGGTTGAAGTTAGGGTGAGTTTTGAGAGGCAGGAAGAGGGTGGATGGGATCCCTTGGAAAAGTGGAGGAGAGGTCCTAGGAAGGGTTGGGCCTGTGCGAGTGCGGGGAGCATGGAGGCGGGCGGGCACCCCTTGCCCCCCGAGCGTGCGTGGGGGTTGCGTGGGTGCAGGGGAAGGGAGGCCGGAGGGAATGGAGAGGGACACGGAGAGCCTGGGGCCCTGCGGTGAGGTTGTGAGGGGCATTCTAGGGGATAGGTTCAAGGTAGGTTTTGGTGGCTGCTGCGGTGGTGGTGGTGGTTTTTGTTGTTGGTTTTTGGTTTTTGGTTGGTTGGTGTGAGGGGGGAAGAGGGTGGAGGATGAGGACCCCTTAGCACATGGGAGCGGAAGGATGTCAGGAAAGGAGCCCAGAGGGGTTAGTGTGGGAATGGGCCAGGGCAGCTGGGAGGGGCTTGTGGGTCGTGGCTGAACAGAGGGGAAGGGAGAGCTGAAGGGAGTGCTGAGGGCCAGGGCGAGCAGGGGGGGGACTGAGGTAAGGCTGTGAGTGGAGTTCCAGCAGACAGGTTCAAGTGAGGTGGTTTTGGTTTTGGTTTTGGGCTTGCTGTGTGTGTCTGTTCGTTTGATTGTTTGTTTGAGAAGGGGGTAGAGGGGTGGATAGGTTGGATGCCTTTGAACGGATGGGGAAAGTTTCCAGGAGGGGGGGGGGTGTGGGTGGGGGCAGAGAGGGGCGAGGGGGGCGGGGATCCGGTTGTGCAGAGCGCCTGCGTGGGGGTTGCGTGCGTGCCGTGGCGTGCGTGGGGGTTGCGTGCGTGCCGGGGAAGGGAGCCCCGGGAGCGACTGCTGAGGGACACCGCGGCGAGCGAGCGAGCATGGGTGGAGGAGCTGAGGGTGTGAGCAGGGCTGCAGCGGGCAGGTCCAAGGCAGGTTTGTGTTTATCTTGGTGAGAAGGGAAGAGGGTGCCTAGGATGCTTGGGAAAAGGGGATGGAAGGTCCCAGGAAGTGTTTGGGGGAAAGGTGCGTGTTTGGGGAGGGCCGAGGGGGGCTGGAGCGGCTTCAGGGCAGCGCAGGCGTGGGGGTTGGGTGCGTGCAGGGGAAGGGAGCGCGCAGGGACTTCGGAGGGCCACCGCGAGCCTGGGGGAGGGAGGTGAGGATGGCAGCGGAGCCCCAGCTGAAAGGTTGAAGTTAGGGTGAGTTTTGAGAGGCAGGAAGAGGGTGGATGGGATCCCTTGGAAAAGTGGAGGAGAGGTCCTAGGAAGGGTTGGGCCTGTGCGAGTGCGGGGAGCATGGAGGCGGGCGGGCACCCCTTGCCCCCCGAGCGTGCGTGGGGGTTGCGTGGGTGCAGGGGAAGGGAGGCCGGAGGGAATGGAGAGGGACACGGAGAGCCTGGGGCCCTGCGGTGAGGTTGTGAGGGGCATTCTAGGGGATAGGTTCAAGGTAGGTTTTGGTGGCTGCTGCGGTGGTGGTGGTGGTTTTTGTTGTTGGTTTTTGGTTTTTGGTTGGTTGGTGTGAGGGGGGAAGAGGGTGGAGGATGAGGACCCCTTAGCACATGGGAGCGGAAGGATGTCAGGAAAGGAGCCCAGAGGGGTTAGTGTGGGAATGGGCCAGGGCAGCTGGGAGGGGCTTGTGGGTCATGGCTGAACAGAGGGGAAGGGAGAGCTGAAGGGAGTGCTGAGGGCCAGGGCGAGCAGGGGGGGGACTGAGGTAAGGCTGTGAGTGGAGTTCCAGCAGACAGGTTCAAGTGAGGTGGTTTTGGTTTTGGTTTTGGGCTTGCTGTGTGTGTCTGTTCGTTTGATTGTTTGTTTGAGAAGGGGGTAGAGGGGTGGATAGGTTGGATGCCTTTGAACGGATGGGGAAAGTTTCCAGGAGGGGGGGGGGTGTGGGTGGGGGCAGAGAGGGGCGAGGGGGGCGGGGATCCGGTTGTGCAGAGCGCCTGCGTGGGGGTTGCGTGCGTGCCGTGGCGTGCGTGGGGGTTGCGTGCGTGCCGGGGAAGGGAGCCCCGGGAGCGACTGCTGAGGGACACCGCGGCGAGCGAGCGAGCATGGGTGGAGGAGCTGAGGGTGTGAGCAGGGCTGCAGCGGGCAGGTCCAAGGCAGGTTGGTGTTTATCTTGGTGAGAAGGGAAGAGGGTGCCTAGGATGCTTGGGAAAAGGGGATGGAAGGTCCCAGGAAGTGTTTGGGGGAAAGGTGCGTGTTTGGGGAGGGCCGAGGGGGGCGGGAGCGGCTTCAGGGCAGCGCAGGCGTGGGGGTTGGGTGCGTGCAGGGGAAGGGAGCGCGCAGGGACTTCGGAGGGCCACCGCGAGCCTGGGGGAGGGAGGTGAGGATGGCAGCGGAGCCCCAGCTGAAAGGTTGAAGTTAGGGTGAGTTTTGAGAGGCAGGAAGAGGGTGGATGGGATCCCTTGGAAAAGTGGAGGAGAGGTCCTAGGAAGGGTTGGGCCTGTGCGAGTGCGGGGAGCATGGAGGCGGGCGGGCACCCCTTGCCCCCCGAGCGTGCGTGGGGGTTGCGTGGGTGCAGGGGAAGGGAGGCCGGAGGGAATGGAGAGGGACACGGAGAGCCTGGGGCCCTGCGGTGAGGTTGTGAGGGGCATTCTAGGGGATAGGTTCAAGGTAGGTTTTGGTGGCTGCTGCGGTGGTGGTGGTGGTTTTTGTTGTTGGTTTTTGGTTTTTGGTTGGTTGGTGTGAGGGGGGAAGAGGGTGGAGGATGAGGACCCCTTAGCACATGGGAGCGGAAGGATGTCAGGAAAGGAGCCCAGAGGGGTTAGTGTGGGAATGGGCCAGGGCAGCTGGGAGGGGCTTGTGGGTCGTGGCTGAACAGAGGGGAAGGGAGAGCTGAAGGGAGTGCTGAGGGCCAGGGCGAGCAGGGGGGGGACTGAGGTAAGGCTGTGAGTGGAGTTCCAGCAGACAGGTTCAAGTGAGGTGGTTTTGGTTTTGGTTTTGGGCTTGCTGTGTGTGTCTGTTCGTTTGATTGTTTGTTTGAGAAGGGGGTAGAGGGGTGGATAGGTTGGATGCCTTTGAACGGATGGGGAAAGTTTCCAGGAGGGGGGGGGGTGTGGGTGGGGGCAGAGAGGGGCGAGGGGGGCGGGGATCCGGTTGTGCAGAGCGCCTGCGTGGGGGTTGCGTGCGTGCCGTGGCGTGCGTGGGGGTTGCGTGCGTGCCGGGGAAGGGAGCCCCGGGAGCGACTGCTGAGGGACACCGCGGCGAGCGAGCGAGCATGGGTGGAGGAGCTGAGGGTGTGAGCAGGGCTGCAGCGGGCAGGTCCAAGGCAGGTTTGTGTTTATCTTGGTGAGAAGGGAAGAGGGTGCCTAGGATGCTTGGGAAAAGGGGATGGAAGGTCCCAGGAAGTGTTTGGGGGAAAGGTGCGTGTTTGGGGAGGGCCGAGGGGGGCGGGAGCGGCTTCAGGGCAGCGCAGGCGTGGGGGTTGGGTGCGTGCAGGGGAAGGGAGCGCGCAGGGACTTCGGAGGGCCACCGCGAGCCTGGGGGAGGGAGGTGAGGATGGCAGCGGAGCCCCAGCTGAAAGGTTGAAGTTAGGGTGAGTTTTGAGAGGCAGGAAGAGGGTGGATGGGATCCCTTGGAAAAGTGGAGGAGAGGTCCTAGGAAGGGTTGGGCCTGTGCGAGTGCGGGGAGCATGGAGGCGGGCGGGCACCCCTTGCCCCCCGAGCGTGCGTGGGGGTTGCGTGGGTGCAGGGGAAGGGAGGCCGGAGGGAATGGAGAGGGACACGGAGAGCCTGGGGCCCTGCGGTGAGGTTGTGAGGGGCATTCTAGGGGATAGGTTCAAGGTAGGTTTTGGTGGCTGCTGCGGTGGTGGTGGTGGTTTTTGTTGTTGGTTTTTGGTTTTTGGTTGGTTGGTGTGAGGGGGGAAGAGGGTGGAGGATGAGGACCCCTTAGCACATGGGAGCGGAAGGATGTCAGGAAAGGAGCCCAGAGGGGTTAGTGTGGGAATGGGCCAGGGCAGCTGGGAGGGGCTTGTGGGTCGTGGCTGAACAGAGGGGAAGGGAGAGCTGAAGGGAGTGCTGAGGGCCAGGGCGAGCAGGGGGGGGACTGAGGTAAGGCTGTGAGTGGAGTTCCAGCAGACAGGTTCAAGTGAGGTGGTTTTTGTTTTGGTTTTGGGCTTGCTGTGTGTGTCTGTTCGTTTGATTGTTTGTTTGAGAAGGGGGTAGAGGGGTGGATAGGTTGGATGCCTTTGAACGGATGGGGAAAGTTTCCAGGAGGGGGGGGGGTGTGGGTGGGGGCAGAGAGGGGCGAGGGGGGCGGGGATCCGGTTGTGCAGAGCGCCTGCGTGGGGGTTGCGTGCGTGCCGTGGCGTGCGTGGGGGTTGCGTGCGTGCCGGGGAAGGGAGCCCCGGGAGCGACTGCTGAGGGACACCGCGGCGAGCGAGCGAGCATGGGTGGAGGAGCTGAGGGTGTGAGCAGGGCTGCAGCGGGCAGGTCCAAGGCAGGTTTGTGTTTATCTTGGTGAGAAGGGAAGAGGGTGCCTAGGATGCTTGGGAAAAGGGGATGGAAGGTCCCAGGAAGTGTTTGGGGGAAAGGTGCGTGTTTGGGGAGGGCCGAGGGGGGCTGGAGCGGCTTCAGGGCAGCGCAGGCGTGGGGGTTGGGTGCGTGCAGGGGAAGGGAGCGCGCAGGGACTTCGGAGGGCCACCGCGAGCCTGGGGGAGGGAGGTGAGGATGGCAGCGGAGCCCCAGCTGAAAGGTTGAAGTTAGGGTGAGTTTTGAGAGGCAGGAAGAGGGTGGATGGGATCCCTTGGAAAAGTGGAGGAGAGGTCCTAGGAAGGGTTGGGCCTGTGCGAGTGCGGGGAGCATGGAGGCGGGCGGGCACCCCTTGCCCCCCGAGCGTGCGTGGGGGTTGCGTGGGTGCAGGGGAAGGGAGGCCGGAGGGAATGGAGAGGGACACGGAGAGCCTGGGGCCCTGCGGTGAGGTTGTGAGGGGCATTCTAGGGGATAGGTTCAAGGTAGGTTTTGGTGGCTGCTGCGGTGGTGGTGGTGGTTTTTGTTGTTGGTTTTTGGTTTTTGGTTGGTTGGTGTGAGGGGGGAAGAGGGTGGAGGATGAGGACCCCTTAGCACATGGGAGCGGAAGGATGTCAGGAAAGGAGCCCAGAGGGGTTAGTGTGGGAATGGGCCAGGGCAGCTGGGAGGGGCTTGTGGGTCGTGGCTGAACAGAGGGGAAGGGAGAGCTGAAGGGAGTGCTGAGGGCCAGGGCGAGCAGGGGGGGGACTGAGGTAAGGCTGTGAGTGGAGTTCCAGCAGACAGGTTCAAGTGAGGTGGTTTTTGTTTTGGTTTTGGGCTTGCTGTGTGTGTCTGTTCGTTTGATTGTTTGTTTGAGAAGGGGGTAGAGGGGTGGATAGGTTGGATGCCTTTGAACGGATGGGGAAAGTTTCCAGGAGGGGGGGGGGTGTGGGTGGGGGCAGAGAGGGGCGAGGGGGGCGGGGATCCGGTTGTGCAGAGCGCCTGCGTGGGGGTTGCGTGCGTGCCGTGGCGTGCGTGGGGGTTGCGTGCGTGCCGGGGAAGGGAGCCCCGGGAGCGACTGCTGAGGGACACCGCGGCGAGCGAGCGAGCATGGGTGGAGGAGCTGAGGGTGTGAGCAGGGCTGCAGCGGGCAGGTCCAAGGCAGGTTTGTGTTTATCTTGGTGAGAAGGGAAGAGGGTGCCTAGGATGCTTGGGAAAAGGGGATGGAAGGTCCCAGGAAGTGTTTGGGGGAAAGGTGCGTGTTTGGGGAGGGCCGAGGGGGGCTGGAGCGGCTTCAGGGCAGCGCAGGCGTGGGGGTTGGGTGCGTGCAGGGGAAGGGAGCGCGCAGGGACTTCGGAGGGCCACCGCGAGCCTGGGGGAGGGAGGTGAGGATGGCAGCGGAGCCCCAGCTGAAAGGTTGAAGTTAGGGTGAGTTTTGAGAGGCAGGAAGAGGGTGGATGGGATCCCTTGGAAAAGTGGAGGAGAGGTCCTAGGAAGGGTTGGGCCTGTGCGAGTGCGGGGAGCATGGAGGCGGGCGGGCACCCCTTGCCCCCCGAGCGTGCGTGGGGGTTGCGTGGGTGCAGGGGAAGGGAGGCCGGAGGGAATGGAGAGGGACACGGAGAGCCTGGGGCCCTGCGGTGAGGTTGTGAGGGGCATTCTAGGGGATAGGTTCAAGGTAGGTTTTGGTGGCTGCTGCGGTGGTGGTGGTGGTTTTTGTTGTTGGTTTTTGGTTTTTGGTTGGTTGGTGTGAGGGGGGAAGAGGGTGGAGGATGAGGACCCCTTAGCACATGGGAGCGGAAGGATGTCAGGAAAGGAGCCCAGAGGGGTTAGTGTGGGAATGGGCCAGGGCAGCTGGGAGGGGCTTGTGGGTCGTGGCTGAACAGAGGGGAAGGGAGAGCTGAAGGGAGTGCTGAGGGCCAGGGCGAGCAGGGGGGGGACTGAGGTAAGGCTGTGAGTGGAGTTCCAGCAGACAGGTTCAAGTGAGGTGGTTTTTGTTTTGGTTTTGGGCTTGCTGTGTGTGT
Organism: Sus scrofa; assembly: GCF_054392235.1. Classification (NCBI taxonomy): domain Eukaryota; kingdom Metazoa; phylum Chordata; class Mammalia; order Artiodactyla; family Suidae; genus Sus; species Sus scrofa. The sequence goes on from NC_139385.1 coordinate 22,455,607, forward strand.
CTGTTCGTTTGATTGTTTGTTTGAGAAGGGGGTAGAGGGGTGGATAGGTTGGATGCCTTTGAACGGATGGGGAAAGTTTCCAGGAGGGGGGGGGGTGTGGGTGGGGGCAGAGAGGGGCGAGGGGGGCGGGGATCCGGTTGTGCAGAGCGCCTGCGTGGGGGTTGCGTGCGTGCCGTGGCGTGCGTGGGGGTTGCGTGCGTGCCGGGGAAGGGAGCCCCGGGAGCGACTGCTGAGGGACACCGCGGCGAGCGAGCGAGCATGGGTGGAGGAGCTGAGGGTGTGAGCAGGGCTGCAGCGGGCAGGTCCAAGGCAGGTTGGTGTTTATCTTGGTGAGAAGGGAAGAGGGTGCCTAGGATGCTTGGGAAAAGGGGATGGAAGGTCCCAGGAAGTGTTTGGGGGAAAGGTGCGTGTTTGGGGAGGGCCGAGGGGGGCGGGAGCGGCTTCAGGGCAGCGCAGGCGTGGGGGTTGGGTGCGTGCAGGGGAAGGGAGCGCGCAGGGACTTCGGAGGGCCACCGCGAGCCTGGGGGAGGGAGGTGAGGATGGCAGCGGAGCCCCAGCTGAAAGGTTGAAGTTAGGGTGAGTTTTGAGAGGCAGGAAGAGGGTGGATGGGATCCCTTGGAAAAGTGGAGGAGAGGTCCTAGGAAGGGTTGGGCCTGTGCGAGTGCGGGGAGCATGGAGGCGGGCGGGCACCCCTTGCCCCCCGAGCGTGCGTGGGGGTTGCGTGGGTGCAGGGGAAGGGAGGCCGGAGGGAATGGAGAGGGACACGGAGAGCCTGGGGCCCTGCGGTGAGGTTGTGAGGGGCATTCTAGGGGATAGGTTCAAGGTAGGTTTTGGTGGCTGCTGCGGTGGTGGTGGTGGTTTTTGTTGTTGGTTTTTGGTTTTTGGTTGGTTGGTGTGAGGGGGGAAGAGGGTGGAGGATGAGGACCCCTTAGCACATGGGAGCGGAAGGATGTCAGGAAAGGAGCCCAGAGGGGTTAGTGTGGGAATGGGCCAGGGCAGCTGGGAGGGGCTTGTGGGTCGTGGCTGAACAGAGGGGAAGGGAGAGCTGAAGGGAGTGCTGAGGGCCAGGGCGAGCAGGGGGGGGACTGAGGTAAGGCTGTGAGTGGAGTTCCAGCAGACAGGTTCAAGTGAGGTGGTTTTGGTTTTGGTTTTGGGCTTGCTGTGTGTGTCTGTTCGTTTGATTGTTTGTTTGAGAAGGGGGTAGAGGGGTGGATAGGTTGGATGCCTTTGAACGGATGGGGAAAGTTTCCAGGAGGGGGGGGGGTGTGGGTGGGGGCAGAGAGGGGCGAGGGGGGCGGGGATCCGGTTGTGCAGAGCGCCTGCGTGGGGGTTGCGTGCGTGCCGTGGCGTGCGTGGGGGTTGCGTGCGTGCCGGGGAAGGGAGCCCCGGGAGCGACTGCTGAGGGACACCGCGGCGAGCGAGCGAGCATGGGTGGAGGAGCTGAGGGTGTGAGCAGGGCTGCAGCGGGCAGGTCCAAGGCAGGTTTGTGTTTATCTTGGTGAGAAGGGAAGAGGGTGCCTAGGATGCTTGGGAAAAGGGGATGGAAGGTCCCAGGAAGTGTTTGGGGGAAAGGTGCGTGTTTGGGGAGGGCCGAGGGGGGCGGGAGCGGCTTCAGGGCAGCGCAGGCGTGGGGGTTGGGTGCGTGCAGGGGAAGGGAGCACGCAGGGACTTCGGAGGGCCACCGCGAGCCTGGGGGAGGGAGGTGAGGATGGCAGCGGAGCCCCAGCTGAAAGGTTGAAGTTAGGGTGAGTTTTGAGAGGCAGGAAGAGGGTGGATGGGATCCCTTGGAAAAGTGGAGGAGAGGTCCTAGGAAGGGTTGGGCCTGTGCGAGTGCGGGGAGCATGGAGGCGGGCGGGCACCCCTTGCCCCCCGAGCGTGCGTGGGGGTTGCGTGGGTGCAGGGGAAGGGAGGCCGGAGGGAATGGAGAGGGACACGGAGAGCCTGGGGCCCTGCGGTGAGGTTGTGAGGGGCATTCTAGGGGATAGGTTCAAGGTAGGTTTTGGTGGCTGCTGCGGTGGTGGTGGTGGTTTTTGTTGTTGGTTTTTGGTTTTTGGTTGGTTGGTGTGAGGGGGGAAGAGGGTGGAGGATGAGGACCCCTTAGCACATGGGAGCGGAAGGATGTCAGGAAAGGAGCCCAGAGGGGTTAGTGTGGGAATGGGCCAGGGCAGCTGGGAGGGGCTTGTGGGTCGTGGCTGAACAGAGGGGAAGGGAGAGCTGAAGGGAGTGCTGAGGGCCAGGGCGAGCAGGGGGGGGACTGAGGTAAGGCTGTGAGTGGAGTTCCAGCAGACAGGTTCAAGTGAGGTGGTTTTTGTTTTGGTTTTGGGCTTGCTGTGTGTGTCTGTTCGTTTGATTGTTTGTTTGAGAAGGGGGTAGAGGGGTGGATAGGTTGGATGCCTTTGAACGGATGGGGAAAGTTTCCAGGAGGGGGGGGGGTGTGGGTGGGGGCAGAGAGGGGCGAGGGGGGCGGGGATCCGGTTGTGCAGAGCGCCTGCGTGGGGGTTGCGTGCGTGCCGTGGCGTGCGTGGGGGTTGCGTGCGTGCCGGGGAAGGGAGCCCCGGGAGCGACTGCTGAGGGACACCGCGGCGAGCGAGCGAGCATGGGTGGAGGAGCTGAGGGTGTGAGCAGGGCTGCAGCGGGCAGGTCCAAGGCAGGTTTGTGTTTATCTTGGTGAGAAGGGAAGAGGGTGCCTAGGATGCTTGGGAAAAGGGGATGGAAGGTCCCAGGAAGTGTTTGGGGGAAAGGTGCGTGTTTGGGGAGGGCCGAGGGGGGCGGGAGCGGCTTCAGGGCAGCGCAGGCGTGGGGGTTGGGTGCGTGCAGGGGAAGGGAGCACGCAGGGACTTCGGAGGGCCACCGCGAGCCTGGGGGAGGGAGGTGAGGATGGCAGCGGAGCCCCAGCTGAAAGGTTGAAGTTAGGGTGAGTTTTGAGAGGCAGGAAGAGGGTGGATGGGATCCCTTGGAAAAGTGGAGGAGAGGTCCTAGGAAGGGTTGGGCCTGTGCGAGTGCGGGGAGCATGGAGGCGGGCGGGCACCCCTTGCCCCCCGAGCGTGCGTGGGGGTTGCGTGGGTGCAGGGGAAGGGAGGCCGGAGGGAATGGAGAGGGACACGGAGAGCCTGGGGCCCTGCGGTGAGGTTGTGAGGGGCATTCTAGGGGATAGGTTCAAGGTAGGTTTTGGTGGCTGCTGCGGTGGTGGTGGTGGTTTTTGTTGTTGGTTTTTGGTTTTTGGTTGGTTGGTGTGAGGGGGGAAGAGGGTGGAGGATGAGGACCCCTTAGCACATGGGAGCGGAAGGATGTCAGGAAAGGAGCCCAGAGGGGTTAGTGTGGGAATGGGCCAGGGCAGCTGGGAGGGGCTTGTGGGTCGTGGCTGAACAGAGGGGAAGGGAGAGCTGAAGGGAGTGCTGAGGGCCAGGGCGAGCAGGGGGGGGACTGAGGTAAGGCTGTGAGTGGAGTTCCAGCAGACAGGTTCAAGTGAGGTGGTTTTTGTTTTGGTTTTGGGCTTGCTGTGTGTGTCTGTTCGTTTGATTGTTTGTTTGAGAAGGGGGTAGAGGGGTGGATAGGTTGGATGCCTTTGAACTGATGGGGAAAGTTTCCAGGAGGGGGGGGGGTGTGGGTGGGGGCAGAGAGGGGCGAGGGGGGCGGGGATCCGGTTGTGCAGAGCGCCTGCGTGGGGGTTGCGTGCGTGCCGTGGCGTGCGTGGGGGTTGCGTGCGTGCCGGGGAAGGGTGCCCCGGGAGCGACTGCTGAGGGACACCGCGGCGAGCGAGCATGGGTGGAGGAGCTGAGGGTGTGAGCAGGGCTGCAGCGGGCAGGTCCAAGGCAGGTTGGTGTTTATCTTGGTGAGAAGGGAAGAGGGTGCCTAGGATGCTTGGGAAAAGGGGATGGAAGCTCCCAGGAAGTGTTTGGGGGAAAGGTGCTTGTTTGGGGAGGGCCGAGGGGGGCGGGAGCGGCTTCAGGGCAGCGCAGGCGTGGGGGTTGGGTGCGTGCAGGGGAAGGGAGCGCGCAGGGACTTCGGAGGGCCACCGCGAGCCTGGGGGAGGGAGGTGAGGATGGCAGCGGAGCCCCAGCTGAAAGGTTGAAGTTAGGGTGAGTTTTGAGAGGCAGGAAGAGGGTGGATGGGATCCCTTGGAAAAGTGGAGGAGAGGTCCTAGGAAGGGTTGGGCCTGTGCGAGTGCGGGGAGCATGGAGGCGGGCGGGCACCCCTTGCCCCCCGAGCGTGCGTGGGGGTTGCGTGGGTGCAGGGGAAGGGAGGCCGGAGGGAATGGAGAGGGACACGGAGAGCCTGGGGCCCTGCGGTGAGGTTGTGAGGGGCATTCTAGGGGATAGGTTCAAGGTAGGTTTTGGTGGCTGCTGCGGTGGTGGTGGTGGTTTTTGTTGTTGGTTTTTGGTTTTTGGTTGGTTGGTGTGAGGGGGGAAGAGGGTGGAGGATGAGGACCCCTTAGCACATGGGAGCGGAAGGATGTCAGGAAAGGAGCCCAGAGGGGTTAGTGTGGGAATGGGCCAGGGCAGCTGGGAGGGGCTTGTGGGTCGTGGCTGAACAGAGGGGAAGGGAGAGCTGAAGGGAGTGCTGAGGGCCAGGGCGAGCAGGGGGGGGACTGAGGTAAGGCTGTGAGTGGAGTTCCAGCAGACAGGTTCAAGTGAGGTGGTTTTTGTTTTGGTTTTGGGCTTGCTGTGTGTGTCTGTTCGTTTGATTGTTTGTTTGAGAAGGGGGTAGAGGGGTGGATAGGTTGGATGCCTTTGAACGGATGGGGAAAGTTTCCAGGAGGGGGGGGGTGTGGGTGGGGGCAGAGAGGGGCGAGGGGGGCGGGGATCCGGTTGTGCAGAGCGCCTGCGTGGGGGTTGCGTGCGTGCCGTGGCGTGCGTGGGGGTTGCGTGCGTGCCGGGGAAGGGTGCCCCGGGAGCGACTGCTGAGGGACACCGCGGCGAGCGAGCATGGGTGGAGGAGCTGAGGGTGTGAGCAGGGCTGCAGCGGGCAGGTCCAAGGCAGGTTGGTGTTTATCTTGGTGAGAAAGGAAGAGGGTGCCTAGGATGCTTGGGAAAAGGGGATGGAAGCTCCCAGGAAGTGTTTGGGGGAAAGGTGCTTGTTTGGGGAGGGCCGAGGGGGGCGGGAGCGGCTTCAGGGCAGCGCAGGCGTGGGGGTTGGGTGCGTGCAGGGGAAGGGAGCGCGCAGGGACTTCGGAGGGCCACCGCGAGCCTGGGGGAGGGAGGTGAGGATGGCAGCGGAGCCCCAGCTGAAAGGTTGAAGTTAGGGTGAGTTTTGAGAGGCAGGAAGAGGGTGGATGGGATCCCTTGGAAAAGTGGAGGAGAGGTCCTAGGAAGGGTTGGGCCTGTGCGAGTGCGGGGAGCATGGAGGCGGGCGGGCACCCCTTGCCCCCCGAGCGTGCGTGGGGGTTGCGTGGGTGCAGGGGAAGGGAGGCCGGAGGGAATGGAGAGGGACACGGAGAGCCTGGGGCCCTGCGGTGAGGTTGTGAGGGGCATTCTAGGGGATAGGTTCAAGGTAGGTTTTGGTGGCTGCTGCGGTGGTGGTGGTGGTTTTTGTTGTTGGTTTTTGGTTTTTGGTTGGTTGGTGTGAGGGGGGAAGAGGGTGGAGGATGAGGACCCCTTAGCACATGGGAGCGGAAGGATGTCAGGAAAGGAGCCCAGAGGGGTTAGTGTGGGAATGGGCCAGGGCAGCTGGGAGGGGCTTGTGGGTCGTGGCTGAACAGAGGGGAAGGGAGAGCTGAAGGGAGTGCTGAGGGCCAGGGCGAGCAGGGGGGGGACTGAGGTAAGGCTGTGAGTGGAGTTCCAGCAGACAGGTTCAAGTGAGGTGGTTTTTGTTTTGGTTTTGGGCTTGCTGTGTGTGTCTGTTCGTTTGATTGTTTGTTTGAGAAGGGGGTAGAGGGGTGGATAGGTTGGATGCCTTTGAACGGATGGGGAAAGTTTCCAGGAGGGGGGGGGGTGTGGGTGGGGGCAGAGAGGGGCGAGGGGGGCGGGGATCCGGTTGTGCAGAGCGCCTGCGTGGGGGTTGCGTGCGTGCCGTGGCGTGCGTGGGGGTTGCGTGCGTGCCGGGGAAGGGAGCCCCGGGAGCGACTGCTGAGGGACACCGCGGCGAGCGAGCGAGCATGGGTGGAGGAGCTGAGGGTGTGAGCAGGGCTGCAGCGGGCAGGTCCAAGGCAGGTTGGTGTTTATCTTGGTGAGAAGGGAAGAGGGTGCCTAGGATGCTTGGGAAAAGGGGATGGAAGGTCCCAGGAAGTGTTTGGGGGAAAGGTGCGTGTTTGGGGAGGGCCGAGGGGGGCGGGAGCGGCTTCAGGGCAGCGCAGGCGTGGGGGTTGGGTGCGTGCAGGGGAAGGGAGCGCGCAGGGACTTCGGAGGGCCACCGCGAGCCTGGGGGAGGGAGGTGAGGATGGCAGCGGAGCCCCAGCTGAAAGGTTGAAGTTAGGGTGAGTTTTGAGAGGCAGGAAGAGGGTGGATGGGATCCCTTGGAAAAGTGGAGGAGAGGTCCTAGGAAGGGTTGGGCCTGTGCGAGTGCGGGGAGCATGGAGGCGGGCGGGCACCCCTTGCCCCCCGAGCGTGCGTGGGGGTTGCGTGGGTGCAGGGGAAGGGAGGCCGGAGGGAATGGAGAGGGACACGGAGAGCCTGGGGCCCTGCGGTGAGGTTGTGAGGGGCATTCTAGGGGATAGGTTCAAGGTAGGTTTTGGTGGCTGCTGCGGTGGTGGTGGTGGTTTTTGTTGTTGGTTTTTGGTTTTTGGTTGGTTGGTGTGAGGGGGGAAGAGGGTGGAGGATGAGGACCCCTTAGCACATGGGAGCGGAAGGATGTCAGGAAAGGAGCCCAGAGGGGTTAGTGTGGGAATGGGCCAGGGCAGCTGGGAGGGGCTTGTGGGTCATGGCTGAACAGAGGGGAAGGGAGAGCTGAAGGGAGTGCTGAGGGCCAGGGCGAGCAGGGGGGGGACTGAGGTAAGGCTGTGAGTGGAGTTCCAGCAGACAGGTTCAAGTGAGGTGGTTTTGGTTTTGGTTTTGGGCTTGCTGTGTGTGTCTGTTCGTTTGATTGTTTGTTTGAGAAGGGGGTAGAGGGGTGGATAGGTTGGATGCCTTTGAACGGATGGGGAAAGTTTCCAGGAGGGGGGGGGGTGTGGGTGGGGGCAGAGAGGGGCGAGGGGGGCGGGGATCCGGTTGTGCAGAGCGCCTGCGTGGGGGTTGCGTGCGTGCCGTGGCGTGCGTGGGGGTTGCGTGCGTGCCGGGGAAGGGAGCCCCGGGAGCGACTGCTGAGGGACACCGCGGCGAGCGAGCGAGCATGGGTGGAGGAGCTGAGGGTGTGAGCAGGGCTGCAGCGGGCAGGTCCAAGGCAGGTTTGTGTTTATCTTGGTGAGAAGGGAAGAGGGTGCCTAGGATGCTTGGGAAAAGGGGATGGAAGGTCCCAGGAAGTGTTTGGGGGAAAGGTGCGTGTTTGGGGAGGGCCGAGGGGGGCGGGAGCGGCTTCAGGGCAGCGCAGGCGTGGGGGTTGGGTGCGTGCAGGGGAAGGGAGCACGCAGGGACTTCGGAGGGCCACCGCGAGCCTGGGGGAGGGAGGTGAGGATGGCAGCGGAGCCCCAGCTGAAAGGTTGAAGTTAGGGTGAGTTTTGAGAGGCAGGAAGAGGGTGGATGGGATCCCTTGGAAAAGTGGAGGAGAGGTCCTAGGAAGGGTTGGGCCTGTGCGAGTGCGGGGAGCATGGAGGCGGGCGGGCACCCCTTGCCCCCCGAGCGTGCGTGGGGGTTGCGTGGGTGCAGGGGAAGGGAGGCCGGAGGGAATGGAGAGGGACACGGAGAGCCTGGGGCCCTGCGGTGAGGTTGTGAGGGGCATTCTAGGGGATAGGTTCAAGGTAGGTTTTGGTGGCTGCTGCGGTGGTGGTGGTGGTTTTTGTTGTTGGTTTTTGGTTTTTGGTTGGTTGGTGTGAGGGGGGAAGAGGGTGGAGGATGAGGACCCCTTAGCACATGGGAGCGGAAGGATGTCAGGAAAGGAGCCCAGAGGGGTTAGTGTGGGAATGGGCCAGGGCAGCTGGGAGGGGCTTGTGGGTCGTGGCTGAACAGAGGGGAAGGGAGAGCTGAAGGGAGTGCTGAGGGCCAGGGCGAGCAGGGGGGGGACTGAGGTAAGGCTGTGAGTGGAGTTCCAGCAGACAGGTTCAAGTGAGGTGGTTTTGGTTTTGGTTTTGGGCTTGCTGTGTGTGTCTGTTCGTTTGATTGTTTGTTTGAGAAGGGGGTAGAGGGGTGGATAGGTTGGATGCCTTTGAACGGATGGGGAAAGTTTCCAGGAGGGGGGGGGGTGTGGGTGGGGGCAGAGAGGGGCGAGGGGGGCGGGGATCCGGTTGTGCAGAGCGCCTGCGTGGGGGTTGCGTGCGTGCCGTGGCGTGCGTGGGGGTTGCGTGCGTGCCGGGGAAGGGAGCCCCGGGAGCGACTGCTGAGGGACACCGCGGCGAGCGAGCGAGCATGGGTGGAGGAGCTGAGGGTGTGAGCAGGGCTGCAGCGGGCAGGTCCAAGGCAGGTTTGTGTTTATCTTGGTGAGAAGGGAAGAGGGTGCCTAGGATGCTTGGGAAAAGGGGATGGAAGGTCCCAGGAAGTGTTTGGGGGAAAGGTGCGTGTTTGGGGAGGGCCGAGGGGGGCGGGAGCGGCTTCAGGGCAGCGCAGGCGTGGGGGTTGGGTGCGTGCAGGGGAAGGGAGCGCGCAGGGACTTCGGAGGGCCACCGCGAGCCTGGGGGAGGGAGGTGAGGATGGCAGCGGAGCCCCAGCTGAAAGGTTGAAGTTAGGGTGAGTTTTGAGAGGCAGGAAGAGGGTGGATGGGATCCCTTGGAAAAGTGGAGGAGAGGTCCTAGGAAGGGTTGGGCCTGTGCGAGTGCGGGGAGCATGGAGGCGGGCGGGCACCCCTTGCCCCCCGAGCGTGCGTGGGGGTTGCGTGGGTGCAGGGGAAGGGAGGCCGGAGGGAATGGAGAGGGACACGGAGAGCCTGGGGCCCTGCGGTGAGGTTGTGAGGGGCATTCTAGGGGATAGGTTCAAGGTAGGTTTTGGTGGCTGCTGCGGTGGTGGTGGTGGTTTTTGTTGTTGGTTTTTGGTTTTTGGTTGGTTGGTGTGAGGGGGGAAGAGGGTGGAGGATGAGGACCCCTTAGCACATGGGAGCGGAAGGATGTCAGGAAAGGAGCCCAGAGGGGTTAGTGTGGGAATGGGCCAGGGCAGCTGGGAGGGGCTTGTGGGTCGTGGCTGAACAGAGGGGAAGGGAGAGCTGAAGGGAGTGCTGAGGGCCAGGGCGAGCAGGGGGGGGACTGAGGTAAGGCTGTGAGTGGAGTTCCAGCAGACAGGTTCAAGTGAGGTGGTTTTTGTTTTGGTTTTGGGCTTGCTGTGTGTGTCTGTTCGTTTGATTGTTTGTTTGAGAAGGGGGTAGAGGGGTGGATAGGTTGGATGCCTTTGAACGGATGGGGAAAGTTTCCAGGAGGGGGGGGGGTGTGGGTGGGGGCAGAGAGGGGCGAGGGGGGCGGGGATCCGGTTGTGCAGAGCGCCTGCGTGGGGGTTGCGTGCGTGCCGTGGCGTGCGTGGGGGTTGCGTGCGTGCCGGGGAAGGGAGCCCCGGGAGCGACTGCTGAGGGACACCGCGGCGAGCGAGCGAGCATGGGTGGAGGAGCTGAGGGTGTGAGCAGGGCTGCAGCGGGCAGGTCCAAGGCAGGTTTGTGTTTATCTTGGTGAGAAGGGAAGAGGGTGCCTAGGATGCTTGGGAAAAGGGGATGGAAGGTCCCAGGAAGTGTTTGGGGGAAAGGTGCGTGTTTGGGGAGGGCCGAGGGGGGCTGGAGCGGCTTCAGGGCAGCGCAGGCGTGGGGGTTGGGTGCGTGCAGGGGAAGGGAGCGCGCAGGGACTTCGGAGGGCCACCGCGAGCCTGGGGGAGGGAGGTGAGGATGGCAGCGGAGCCCCAGCTGAAAGGTTGAAGTTAGGGTGAGTTTTGAGAGGCAGGAAGAGGGTGGATGGGATCCCTTGGAAAAGTGGAGGAGAGGTCCTAGGAAGGGTTGGGCCTGTGCGAGTGCGGGGAGCATGGAGGCGGGCGGGCACCCCTTGCCCCCCGAGCGTGCGTGGGGGTTGCGTGGGTGCAGGGGAAGGGAGGCCGGAGGGAATGGAGAGGGACACGGAGAGCCTGGGGCCCTGCGGTGAGGTTGTGAGGGGCATTCTAGGGGATAGGTTCAAGGTAGGTTTTGGTGGCTGCTGCGGTGGTGGTGGTGGTTTTTGTTGTTGGTTTTTGGTTTTTGGTTGGTTGGTGTGAGGGGGGAAGAGGGTGGAGGATGAGGACCCCTTAGCACATGGGAGCGGAAGGATGTCAGGAAAGGAGCCCAGAGGGGTTAGTGTGGGAATGGGCCAGGGCAGCTGGGAGGGGCTTGTGGGTCGTGGCTGAACAGAGGGGAAGGGAGAGCTGAAGGGAGTGCTGAGGGCCAGGGCGAGCAGGGGGGGGACTGAGGTAAGGCTGTGAGTGGAGTTCCAGCAGACAGGTTCAAGTGAGGTGGTTTTTGTTTTGGTTTTGGGCTTGCTGTGTGTGTCTGTTCGTTTGATTGTTTGTTTGAGAAGGGGGTAGAGGGGTGGATAGGTTGGATGCCTTTGAACGGATGGGGAAAGTTTCCAGGAGGGGGGGGGGTGTGGGTGGGGGCAGAGAGGGGCGAGGGGGGCGGGGATCCGGTTGTGCAGAGCGCCTGCGTGGGGGTTGCGTGCGTGCCGTGGCGTGCGTGGGGGTTGCGTGCGTGCCGGGGAAGGGAGCCCCGGGAGCGACTGCTGAGGGACACCGCGGCGAGCGAGCGAGCATGGGTGGAGGAGCTGAGGGTGTGAGCAGGGCTGCAGCGGGCAGGTCCAAGGCAGGTTTGTGTTTATCTTGGTGAGAAGGGAAGAGGGTGCCTAGGATGCTTGGGAAAAGGGGATGGAAGGTCCCAGGAAGTGTTTGGGGGAAAGGTGCGTGTTTGGGGAGGGCCGAGGGGGGCTGGAGCGGCTTCAGGGCAGCGCAGGCGTGGGGGTTGGGTGCGTGCAGGGGAAGGGAGCGCGCAGGGACTTCGGAGGGCCACCGCGAGCCTGGGGGAGGGAGGTGAGGATGGCAGCGGAGCCCCAGCTGAAAGGTTGAAGTTAGGGTGAGTTTTGAGAGGCAGGAAGAGGGTGGATGGGATCCCTTGGAAAAGTGGAGGAGAGGTCCTAGGAAGGGTTGGGCCTGTGCGAGTGCGGGGAGCATGGAGGCGGGCGGGCACCCCTTGCCCCCCGAGCGTGCGTGGGGGTTGCGTGGGTGCAGGGGAAGGGAGGCCGGAGGGAATGGAGAGGGACACGGAGAGCCTGGGGCCCTGCGGTGAGGTTGTGAGGGGCATTCTAGGGGATAGGTTCAAGGTAGGTTTTGGTGGCTGCTGCGGTGGTGGTGGTGGTTTTTGTTGTTGGTTTTTGGTTTTTGGTTGGTTGGTGTGAGGGGGGAAGAGGGTGGAGGATGAGGACCCCTTAGCACATGGGAGCGGAAGGATGTCAGGAAAGGAGCCCAGAGGGGTTAGTGTGGGAATGGGCCAGGGCAGCTGGGAGGGGCTTGTGGGTCGTGGCTGAACAGAGGGGAAGGGAGAGCTGAAGGGAGTGCTGAGGGCCAGGGCGAGCAGGGGGGGGACTGAGGTAAGGCTGTGAGTGGAGTTCCAGCAGACAGGTTCAAGTGAGGTGGTTTTTGTTTTGGTTTTGGGCTTGCTGTGTGTGTCTGTTCGTTTGATTGTTTGTTTGAGAAGGGGGTAGAGGGGTGGATAGGTTGGATGCCTTTGAACGGATGGGGAAAGTTTCCAGGAGGGGGGGGGGTGTGGGTGGGGGCAGAGAGGGGCGAGGGGGGCGGGGATCCGGTTGTGCAGAGCGCCTGCGTGGGGGTTGCGTGCGTGCCGTGGCGTGCGTGGGGGTTGCGTGCGTGCCGGGGAAGGGAGCCCCGGGAGCGACTGCTGAGGGACACCGCGGCGAGCGAGCGAGCATGGGTGGAGGAGCTGAGGGTGTGAGCAGGGCTGCAGCGGGCAGGTCCAAGGCAGGTTGGTGTTTATCTTGGTGAGAAGGGAAGAGGGTGCCTAGGATGCTTGGGAAAAGGGGATGGAAGGTCCCAGGAAGTGTTTGGGGGAAAGGTGCGTGTTTGGGGAGGGCCGAGGGGGGCGGGAGCGGCTTCAGGGCAGCGCAGGCGTGGGGGTTGGGTGCGTGCAGGGGAAGGGAGCGCGCAGGGACTTCGGAGGGCCACCGCGAGCCTGGGGGAGGGAGGTGAGGATGGCAGCGGAGCCCCAGCTGAAAGGTTGAAGTTAGGGTGAGTTTTGAGAGGCAGGAAGAGGGTGGATGGGATCCCTTGGAAAAGTGGAGGAGAGGTCCTAGGAAGGGTTGGGCCTGTGCGAGTGCGGGGAGCATGGAGGCGGGCGGGCACCCCTTGCCCCCCGAGCGTGCGTGGGGGTTGCGTGGGTGCAGGGGAAGGGAGGCCGGAGGGAATGGAGAGGGACACGGAGAGCCTGGGGCCCTGCGGTGAGGTTGTGAGGGGCATTCTAGGGGATAGGTTCAAGGTAGGTTTTGGTGGCTGCTGCGGTGGTGGTGGTGGTTTTTGTTGTTGGTTTTTGGTTTTTGGTTGGTTGGTGTGAGGGGGGAAGAGGGTGGAGGATGAGGACCCCTTAGCACATGGGAGCGGAAGGATGTCAGGAAAGGAGCCCAGAGGGGTTAGTGTGGGAATGGGCCAGGGCAGCTGGGAGGGGCTTGTGGGTCGTGGCTGAACAGAGGGGAAGGGAGAGCTGAAGGGAGTGCTGAGGGCCAGGGCGAGCAGGGGGGGGACTGAGGTAAGGCTGTGAGTGGAGTTCCAGCAGACAGGTTCAAGTGAGGTGGTTTTGGTTTTGGTTTTGGGCTTGCTGTGTGTGTCTGTTCGTTTGATTGTTTGTTTGAGAAGGGGGTAGAGGGGTGGATAGGTTGGATGCCTTTGAACGGATGGGGAAAGTTTCCAGGAGGGGGGGGGGTGTGGGTGGGGGCAGAGAGGGGCGAGGGGGGCGGGGATCCGGTTGTGCAGAGCGCCTGCGTGGGGGTTGCGTGCGTGCCGTGGCGTGCGTGGGGGTTGCGTGCGTGCCGGGGAAGGGAGCCCCGGGAGCGACTGCTGAGGGACACCGCGGCGAGCGAGCGAGCATGGGTGGAGGAGCTGAGGGTGTGAGCAGGGCTGCAGCGGGCAGGTCCAAGGCAGGTTTGTGTTTATCTTGGTGAGAAGGGAAGAGGGTGCCTAGGATGCTTGGGAAAAGGGGATGGAAGGTCCCAGGAAGTGTTTGGGGGAAAGGTGCGTGTTTGGGGAGGGCCGAGGGGGGCGGGAGCGGCTTCAGGGCAGCGCAGGCGTGGGGGTTGGGTGCGTGCAGGGGAAGGGAGCACGCAGGGACTTCGGAGGGCCACCGCGAGCCTGGGGGAGGGAGGTGAGGATGGCAGCGGAGCCCCAGCTGAAAGGTTGAAGTTAGGGTGAGTTTTGAGAGGCAGGAAGAGGGTGGATGGGATCCCTTGGAAAAGTGGAGGAGAGGTCCTAGGAAGGGTTGGGCCTGTGCGAGTGCGGGGAGCATGGAGGCGGGCGGGCACCCCTTGCCCCCCGAGCGTGCGTGGGGGTTGCGTGGGTGCAGGGGAAGGGAGGCCGGAGGGAATGGAGAGGGACACGGAGAGCCTGGGGCCCTGCGGTGAGGTTGTGAGGGGCATTCTAGGGGATAGGTTCAAGGTAGGTTTTGGTGGCTGCTGCGGTGGTGGTGGTGGTTTTTGTTGTTGGTTTTTGGTTTTTGGTTGGTTGGTGTGAGGGGGGAAGAGGGTGGAGGATGAGGACCCCTTAGCACATGGGAGCGGAAGGATGTCAGGAAAGGAGCCCAGAGGGGTTAGTGTGGGAATGGGCCAGGGCAGCTGGGAGGGGCTTGTGGGTCGTGGCTGAACAGAGGGGAAGGGAGAGCTGAAGGGAGTGCTGAGGGCCAGGGCGAGCAGGGGGGGGACTGAGGTAAGGCTGTGAGTGGAGTTCCAGCAGACAGGTTCAAGTGAGGTGGTTTTTGTTTTGGTTTTGGGCTTGCTGTGTGTGTCTGTTCGTTTGATTGTTTGTTTGAGAAGGGGGTAGAGGGGTGGATAGGTTGGATGCCTTTGAACGGATGGGGAAAGTTTCCAGGAGGGGGGGGGGTGTGGGTGGGGGCAGAGAGGGGCGAGGGGGGCGGGGATCCGGTTGTGCAGAGCGCCTGCGTGGGGGTTGCGTGCGTGCCGTGGCGTGCGTGGGGGTTGCGTGCGTGCCGGGGAAGGGAGCCCCGGGAGCGACTGCTGAGGGACACCGCGGCGAGCGAGCGAGCATGGGTGGAGGAGCTGAGGGTGTGAGCAGGGCTGCAGCGGGCAGGTCCAAGGCAGGTTTGTGTTTATCTTGGTGAGAAGGGAAGAGGGTGCCTAGGATGCTTGGGAAAAGGGGATGGAAGGTCCCAGGAAGTGTTTGGGGGAAAGGTGCGTGTTTGGGGAGGGCCGAGGGGGGCTGGAGCGGCTTCAGGGCAGCGCAGGCGTGGGGGTTGGGTGCGTGCAGGGGAAGGGAGCGCGCAGGGACTTCGGAGGGCCACCGCGAGCCTGGGGGAGGGAGGTGAGGATGGCAGCGGAGCCCCAGCTGAAAGGTTGAAGTTAGGGTGAGTTTTGAGAGGCAGGAAGAGGGTGGATGGGATCCCTTGGAAAAGTGGAGGAGAGGTCCTAGGAAGGGTTGGGCCTGTGCGAGTGCGGGGAGCATGGAGGCGGGCGGGCACCCCTTGCCCCCCGAGCGTGCGTGGGGGTTGCGTGGGTGCAGGGGAAGGGAGGCCGGAGGGAATGGAGAGGGACACGGAGAGCCTGGGGCCCTGCGGTGAGGTTGTGAGGGGCATTCTAGGGGATAGGTTCAAGGTAGGTTTTGGTGGCTGCTGCGGTGGTGGTGGTGGTTTTTGTTGTTGGTTTTTGGTTTTTGGTTGGTTGGTGTGAGGGGGGAAGAGGGTGGAGGATGAGGACCCCTTAGCACATGGGAGCGGAAGGATGTCAGGAAAGGAGCCCAGAGGGGTTAGTGTGGGAATGGGCCAGGGCAGCTGGGAGGGGCTTGTGGGTCGTGGCTGAACAGAGGGGAAGGGAGAGCTGAAGGGAGTGCTGAGGGCCAGGGCGAGCAGGGGGGGGACTGAGGTAAGGCTGTGAGTGGAGTTCCAGCAGACAGGTTCAAGTGAGGTGGTTTTTGTTTTGGTTTTGGGCTTGCTGTGTGTGTCTGTTCGTTTGATTGTTTGTTTGAGAAGGGGGTAGAGGGGTGGATAGGTTGGATGCCTTTGAACGGATGGGGAAAGTTTCCAGGAGGGGGGGGGGTGTGGGTGGGGGCAGAGAGGGGCGAGGGGGGCGGGGATCCGGTTGTGCAGAGCGCCTGCGTGGGGGTTGCGTGCGTGCCGTGGCGTGCGTGGGGGTTGCGTGCGTGCCGGGGAAGGGAGCCCCGGGAGCGACTGCTGAGGGACACCGCGGCGAGCGAGCGAGCATGGGTGGAGGAGCTGAGGGTGTGAGCAGGGCTGCAGCGGGCAGGTCCAAGGCAGGTTTGTGTTTATCTTGGTGAGAAGGGACGAGGGTGCCTAGGATGCTTGGGAAAAGGGGATGGAAGGTCCCAGGAAGTGTTTGGGGGAAAGGTGCGTGTTTGGGGAGGGCCGAGGGGGGCGGGAGCGGCTTCAGGGCAGCGCAGGCGTGGGGGTTGGGTGCGTGCAGGGGAAGGGAGCACGCAGGGACTTCGGAGGTCCACCGCGAGCCTGGGGGAGGGAGGTGAGGATGGCAGCGGAGCCCCAGCTGAAAGGTTGAAGTTAGGGTGAGTTTTGAGAGGCAGGAAGAGGGTGGATGGGATCCCTTGGAAAAGTGGAGGAGAGGTCCTAGGAAGGGTTGGGCCTGTGCGAGTGCGGGGAGCATGGAGGCGGGCGGGCACCCCTTGCCCCCCGAGCGTGCGTGGGGGTTGCGTGGGTGCAGGGGAAGGGAGGCCGGAGGGAATGGAGAGGGACACGGAGAGCCTGGGGCCCTGCGGTGAGGTTGTGAGGGGCATTCTAGGGGATAGGTTCAAGGTAGGTTTTGGTGGCTGCTGCGGTGGTGGTGGTGGTTTTTGTTGTTGGTTTTTGGTTTTTGGTTGGTTGGTGTGAGGGGGGAAGAGGGTGGAGGATGAGGACCCCTTAGCACATGGGAGCGGAAGGATGTCAGGAAAGGAGCCCAGAGGGGTTAGTGTGGGAATGGGCCAGGGCAGCTGGGAGGGGCTTGTGGGTCGTGGCTGAACAGAGGGGAAGGGAGAGCTGAAGGGAGTGCTGAGGGCCAGGGCGAGCAGGGGGGGGACTGAGGTAAGGCTGTGAGTGGAGTTCCAGCAGACAGGTTCAAGTGAGGTGGTTTTTGTTTTGGTTTTGGGCTTGCTGTGTGTGTCTGTTCCTTTGATTGTTTGTTTGAGAAGGGGGTAGAGGGGTGGATAGGTTGGATGCCTTTGAACGGATGGGGAAAGTTTCCAGGAGGGGGGGGGGTGTGGGTGGGGGCAGAGAGGGGCGAGGGGGGCGGGGATCCGGTTGTGCAGAGCGCCTGCGTGGGGGTTGCGTGCGTGCCGTGGCGTGCGTGGGGGTTGCGTGCGTGCCGGGGAAGGGAGCCCTGGGAGCGACTGCTGAGGGACACCGCGGCGAGCGAGCATGGGTGGAGGAGCTGAGGGTGTGAGCAGGGCTGCAGCGGGCAGGTCCAAGGCAGGTTGGTGTTTATCTTGGTGAGAAGGGAAGAGGGTGCCTAGGATGCTTGGGAAAAGGGGATGGAAGGTCCCAGGAAGTGTTTGGGGGAAAGGTGCGTGTTTGGGGAGGGCCGAGGGGGGCGGGAGCGGCTTCAGGGCAGCGCAGGCGTGGGGGTTGGGTGCGTGCAGGGGAAGGGAGCGCGCAGGGACTTCGGAGGGCCACCGCGAGCCTGGGGGAGGGAGGTGAGGATGGCAGCGGAGCCCCAGCTGAAAGGTTGAAGTTAGGGTGAGTTTTGAGAGGCAGGAAGAGGGTGGATGGGATCCCTTGGAAAAGTGGAGGAGAGGTCCTAGGAAGGGTTGGGCCTGTGCGAGTGCGGGGAGCATGGAGGCGGGCGGGCACCCCTTGCCCCCCGAGCGTGCGTGGGGGTTGCGTGGGTGCAGGGGAAGGGAGGCCGGAGGGAATGGAGAGGGACACGGAGAGCCTGGGGCCCTGCGGTGAGGTTGTGAGGGGCATTCTAGGGGATAGGTTCAAGGTAGGTTTTGGTGGCTGCTGCGGTGGTGGTGGTGGTTTTTGTTGTTGGTTTTTGGTTTTTGGTTGGTTGGTGTGAGGGGGGAAGAGGGTGGAGGATGAGGACCCCTTAGCACATGGGAGCGGAAGGATGTCAGGAAAGGAGCCCAGAGGGGTTAGTGTGGGAATGGGCCAGGGCAGCTGGGAGGGGCTTGTGGGTCGTGGCTGAACAGAGGGGAAGGGAGAGCTGAAGGGAGTGCTGAGGGCCAGGGCGAGCAGGGGGGGGACTGAGGTAAGGCTGTGAGTGGAGTTCCAGCAGACAGGTTCAAGTGAGGTGGTTTTTGTTTTGGTTTTGGGCTTGCTGTGTGTGTCTGTTCCTTTGATTGTTTGTTTGAGAAGGGGGTAGAGGGGTGGATAGGTTGGATGCCTTTGAACGGATGGGGAAAGTTTCCAGGAGGGGGGGGGGTGTGGGTGGGGGCAGAGAGG
Source organism: Sus scrofa (assembly GCF_054392235.1). NCBI lineage: Eukaryota > Metazoa > Chordata > Mammalia > Artiodactyla > Suidae > Sus > Sus scrofa. The sequence goes on from NC_139385.1 coordinate 22,473,244, forward strand.
GGCGAGGGGGGCGGGGATCCGGTTGTGCAGAGCGCCTGCGTGGGGGTTGCGTGCGTGCCGTGGCGTGCGTGGGGGTTGCGTGCGTGCCGGGGAAGGGAGCCCCGGGAGCGACTGCTGAGGGACACCGCGGCGAGCGAGCGAGCATGGGTGGAGGAGCTGAGGGTGTGAGCAGGGCTGCAGCGGGCAGGTCCAAGGCAGGTTGGTGTTTATCTTGGTGAGAAGGGAAGAGGGTGCCTAGGATGCTTGGGAAAAGGGGATGGAAGGTCCCAGGAAGTGTTTGGGGGAAAGGTGCGTGTTTGGGGAGGGCCGAGGGGGGCGGGAGCGGCTTCAGGGCAGCGCAGGCGTGGGGGTTGGGTGCGTGCAGGGGAAGGGAGCGCGCAGGGACTTCGGAGGGCCACCGCGAGCGTGGGGGAGGGAGGTGAGGATGGCAGCGGAGCCCCAGCTGAAAGGTTGAAGTTAGGGTGAGTTTTGAGAGGCAGGAAGAGGGTGGATGGGATCCCTTGGAAAAGTGGAGGAGAGGTCCTAGGAAGGGTTGGGCCTGTGCGAGTGCGGGGAGCATGGAGGCGGGCGGGCACCCCTTGCCCCCCGAGCGTGCGTGGGGGTTGCGTGGGTGCAGGGGAAGGGAGGCCGGAGGGAATGGAGAGGGACACGGAGAGCCTGGGGCCCTGCGGTGAGGTTGTGAGGGGCATTCTAGGGGATAGGTTCAAGGTAGGTTTTGGTGGCTGCTGCGGTGGTGGTGGTGGTTTTTGTTGTTGGTTTTTGGTTTTTGGTTGGTTGGTGTGAGGGGGGAAGAGGGTGGAGGATGAGGACCCCTTAGCACATGGGAGCGGAAGGATGTCAGGAAAGGAGCCCAGAGGGGTTAGTGTGGGAATGGGCCAGGGCAGCTGGGAGGGGCTTGTGGGTCGTGGCTGAACAGAGGGGAAGGGAGAGCTGAAGGGAGTGCTGAGGGCCAGGGCGAGCAGGGGGGGGACTGAGGTAAGGCTGTGAGTGGAGTTCCAGCAGACAGGTTCAAGTGAGGTGGTTTTTGTTTTGGTTTTGGGCTTGCTGTGTGTGTCTGTTCGTTTGATTGTTTGTTTGAGAAGGGGGTAGAGGGGTGGATAGGTTGGATGCCTTTGAACGGATGGGGAAAGTTTCCAGGAGGGGGGGGGGTGTGGGTGGGGGCAGAGAGGGGCGAGGGGGGCGGGGATCCGGTTGTGCAGAGCGCCTGCGTGGGGGTTGCGTGCGTGCCGGGGAAGGGAGCCCCGGGAGCGACTGCTGAGGGACACCGCGGCGAGCGAGCGAGCATGGGTGGAGGAGCTGAGGGTGTGAGCAGGGCTGCAGCGGGCAGGTCCAAGGCAGGTTGGTGTTTATCTTGGTGAGAAGGGAAGAGGGTGCCTAGGATGCTTGGGAAAAGGGGATGGAAGGTCCCAGGAAGTGTTTGGGGGAAAGGTGCGTGTTTGGGGAGGGCCGAGGGGGGCGGGAGCGGCTTCAGGGCAGCGCAGGCGTGGGGGTTGGGTGCGTGCAGGGGAAGGGAGCGCGCAGGGACTTTGGAGGGCCACCGCTAGCCTGGGGGAGGGAGGTGAGGATGGCAGCGGAGCCCCAGCTGAAAGGTTGAAGTTAGGGTGAGTTTTGAGAGGCAGGAAGAGGGTGGATGGGATCCCTTGGAAAAGTGGAGGAGAGGTCCTAGGAAGGGTTGGGCCTGTGCGAGTGCGGGGAGCATGGAGGCGGGCGGGCACCCCTTGCCCCCCTGAGCGTGCGTGGGGGTTGCGTGGGTGCAGGGGAAGGGAGGCCGGAGGGAATGGAGAGGGACACGGAGAGCCTGGGGCCCTGCGGTGAGGTTGTGAGGGGCATTCTAGGGGATAGGTTCAAGGTAGGTTTTGGTGGCTGCTGCGGTGGTGGTGGTGGTTTTTGTTGTTGGTTTTTGGTTTTTGGTTGGTTGGTGTGAGGGGGGAAGAGGGTGGAGGATGAGGACCCCTTAGCACATGGGAGCGGAAGGATGTCAGGAAAGGAGCCCAGAGGGGTTAGTGTGGGAATGGGCCAGGGCAGCTGGGAGGGGCTTGTGGGTCGTGGCTGAACAGAGGGGAAGGGAGAGCTGAAGGGAGTGCTGAGGGCCAGGGCGAGCAGGGGGGGGACTGAGGTAAGGCTGTGAGTGGAGTTCCAGCAGACAGGTTCAAGTGAGGTGGTTTTTGTTTTGGTTTTGGGCTTGCTGTGTGTGTCTGTTCGTTTGATTGTTTGTTTGAGAAGGGGGTAGAGGGGTGGATAGGTTGGATGCCTTTGAACTGATGGGGAAAGTTTCCAGGAGGGGGGGGGGTGTGGGTGGGGGCAGAGAGGGGCGAGGGGGGCGGGGATCCGGTTGTGCAGAGCGCCTGCGTGGGGGTTGCGTGCGTGCCGTGGCGTGCGTGGGGGTTGCGTGCGTGCCGGGGAAGGGAGCCCCGGGAGCGACTGCTGAGGGACACCGCGGCGAGCGAGCATGGGTGGAGGAGCTGAGGGTGTGAGCAGGGCTGCAGCGGGCAGGTCCAAGGCAGGTTGGTGTTTATCTTGGTGAGAAGGGAAGAGGGTGCCTAGGATGCTTGGGAAAAGGGGATGGAAGGTCCCAGGAAGTGTTTGGGGGAAAGGTGCGTGTTTGGGGAGGGCCGAGGGGGGCGGGAGCGGCTTCAGGGCAGCGCAGGCGTGGGGGTTGGGTGCGTGCAGGGGAAGGGAGCGCGCAGGGACTTCGGAGGGCCACCGCGAGCCTGGGGGAGGGAGGTGAGGATGGCAGCGGAGCCCCAGCTGAAAGGTTGAAGTTAGGGTGAGTTTTGAGAGGCAGGAAGAGGGTGGATGGGATCCCTTGGAAAAGTGGAGGAGAGGTCCTAGGAAGGGTTGGGCCTGTGCGAGTGCGGGGAGCATGGAGGCGGGCGGGCACCCCTTGCCCCCCGAGCGTGCGTGGGGGTTGCGTGGGTGCAGGGGAAGGGAGGCCGGAGGGAATGGAGAGGGACACGGAGAGCCTGGGGCCCTGCGGTGAGGTTGTGAGGGGCATTCTAGGGGATAGGTTCAAGGTAGGTTTTGGTGGCTGCTGCGGTGGTGGTGGTGGTTTTTGTTGTTGGTTTTTGGTTTTTGGTTGGTTGGTGTGAGGGGGGAAGAGGGTGGAGGATGAGGACCCCTTAGCACATGGGAGCGGAAGGATGTCAGGAAAGGAGCCCAGAGGGGTTAGTGTGGGAATGGGCCAGGGCAGCTGGGAGGGGCTTGTGGGTCGTGGCTGAACAGAGGGGAAGGGAGAGCTGAAGGGAGTGCTGAGGGCCAGGGCGAGCAGGGGGGGGACTGAGGTAAGGCTGTGAGTGGAGTTCCAGCAGACAGGTTCAAGTGAGGTGGTTTTTGTTTTGGTTTTGGGCTTGCTGTGTGTGTCTGTTCGTTTGATTGTTTGTTTGAGAAGGGGGTAGAGGGGTGGATAGGTTGGATGCCTTTGAACGGATGGGGAAAGTTTCCAGGAGGGGGGGGGGTGTGGGTGGGGGCAGAGAGGGGCGAGGGGGGCGGGGATCCGGTTGTGCAGAGCGCCTGCGTGGGGGTTGCGTGCGTGCCGTGGCGTGCGTGGGGGTTGCGTGCGTGCCGGGGAAGGGAGCCCCGGGAGCGACTGCTGAGGGACACCGCGGCGAGCGAGCGAGCATGGGTGGAGGAGCTGAGGGTGTGAGCAGGGCTGCAGCGGGCAGGTCCAAGGCAGGTTGGTGTTTATCTTGGTGAGAAGGGAAGAGGGTGCCTAGGATGCTTGGGAAAAGGGGATGGAAGGTCCCAGGAAGTGTTTGGGGGAAAGGTGCGTGTTTGGGGAGGGCCGAGGGGGGCGGGAGCGGCTTCAGGGCAGCGCAGGCGTGGGGGTTGGGTGCGTGCAGGGGAAGGGAGCGCGCAGGGACTTCGGAGGGCCACCGCGAGCGTGGGGGAGGGAGGTGAGGATGGCAGCGGAGCCCCAGCTGAAAGGTTGAAGTTAGGGTGAGTTTTGAGAGGCAGGAAGAGGGTGGATGGGATCCCTTGGAAAAGTGGAGGAGAGGTCCTAGGAAGGGTTGGGCCTGTGCGAGTGCGGGGAGCATGGAGGCGGGCGGGCACCCCTTGCCCCCCGAGCGTGCGTGGGGGTTGCGTGGGTGCAGGGGAAGGGAGGCCGGAGGGAATGGAGAGGGACACGGAGAGCCTGGGGCCCTGCGGTGAGGTTGTGAGGGGCATTCTAGGGGATAGGTTCAAGGTAGGTTTTGGTGGCTGCTGCGGTGGTGGTGGTGGTTTTTGTTGTTGGTTTTTGGTTTTTGGTTGGTTGGTGTGAGGGGGGAAGAGGGTGGAGGATGAGGACCCCTTAGCACATGGGAGCGGAAGGATGTCAGGAAAGGAGCCCAGAGGGGTTAGTGTGGGAATGGGCCAGGGCAGCTGGGAGGGGCTTGTGGGTCGTGCCTGAACAGAGGGGAAGGGAGAGCTGAAGGGAGTGCTGAGGGCCAGGGCGAGCAGGGGGGGGACTGAGGTAAGGCTGTGAGTGGAGTTCCAGCAGACAGGTTCAAGTGAGGTGGTTTTTGTTTTGGTTTTGGGCTTGCTGTGTGTGTCTGTTCGTTTGATTGTTTGTTTGAGAAGGGGGTAGAGGGGTGGATAGGTTGGATGCCTTTGAACGGATGGGGAAAGTTTCCAGGAGGGGGGGGGGTGTGGGTGGGGGCAGAGAGGGGCGAGGGGGGCGGGGATCCGGTTGTGCAGAGCGCCTGCGTGGGGGTTGCGTGCGTGCCGTGGCGTGCGTGGGGGTTGCGTGCGTGCCGGGGAAGGGAGCCCCGGGAGCGACTGCTGAGGGACACCGCGGCGAGCGAGCATGGGTGGAGGAGCTGAGGGTGTGAGCAGGGCTGCAGCGGGCAGGTCCAAGGCAGGTTGGTGTTTATCTTGGTGAGAAGGGAAGAGGGTGCCTAGGATGCTTGGGAAAAGGGGATGGAAGGTCCCAGGAAGTGTTTGGGGGAAAGGTGCGTGTTTGGGGAGGGCCGAGGGGGGCGGGAGCGGCTTCAGGGCAGCGCAGGCGTGGGGGTTGGGTGCGTGCAGGGGAAGGGAGCGCGCAGGGACTTCGGAGGGCCACCGCGAGCGTGGGGGAGGGAGGTGAGGATGGCAGCGGAGCCCCAGCTGAAAGGTTGAAGTTAGGGTGAGTTTTGAGAGGCAGGAAGAGGGTGGATGGGATCCCTTGGAAAAGTGGAGGAGAGGTCCTAGGAAGGGTTGGGCCTGTGCGAGTGCGGGGAGCATGGAGGCGGGCGGGCACCCCTTGCCCCCCGAGCGTGCGTGGGGGTTGCGTGGGTGCAGGGGAAGGGAGGCCGGAGGGAATGGAGAGGGACACGGAGAGCCTGGGGCCCTGCGGTGAGGTTGTGAGGGGCATTCTAGGGGATAGGTTCAAGGTAGGTTTTGGTGGCTGCTGCGGTGGTGGTGGTGGTTTTTGTTGTTGGTTTTTGGTTTTTGGTTGGTTGGTGTGAGGGGGGAAGAGGGTGGAGGATGAGGACCCCTTAGCACATGGGAGCTGAAGGATGTCAGGAAAGGAGCCCAGAGGGGTTAGTGTGGGAATGGGCCAGGGCAGCTGGGAGGGGCTTGTGGGTCGTGGCTGAACAGAGGGGAAGGGAGAGCTGAAGGGAGTGCTGAGGGCCAGGGCGAGCAGGGGGGGGACTGAGGTAAGGCTGTGAGTGGAGTTCCAGCAGACAGGTTCAAGTGAGGTGGTTTTTGTTTTGGTTTTGGGCTTGCTGTGTGTGTCTGTTCGTTTGATTGTTTGTTTGAGAAGGGGGTAGAGGGGTGGATAGGTTGGATGCCTTTGAACTGATGGGGAAAGTTTCCAGGAGGGGGGGGGTGTGGGTGGGGGCAGAGAGGGGCGAGGGGGGCGGGGATCCGGTTGTGCAGAGCGCCTGCGTGGGGGTTGCGTGCGTGCCGTGGCGTGCGTGGGGGTTGCGTGCGTGCCGGGGAAGGGAGCCCCGGGAGCGACTGCTGAGGGACACCGCGGCGAGCGAGCGAGCATGGGTGGAGGAGCTGAGGGTGTGAGCAGGGCTGCAGCGGGCAGGTCCAAGGCAGGTTTGTGTTTATCTTGGTGAGAAGGGAAGAGGGTGCCTAGGATGCTTGGGAAAAGGGGATGGAAGGTCCCAGGAAGTGTTTGGGGGAAAGGTGCGTGTTTGGGGAGGGCCGAGGGGGGCGGGAGCGGCTTCAGGGCAGCGCAGGCGTGGGGGTTGGGTGCGTGCAGGGGAAGGGAGCGCGCAGGGACTTCGGAGGGCCACCGCGAGCCTGGGGGAGGGAGGTGAGGATGGCAGCGGAGCCCCAGCTGAAAGGTTGAAGTTAGGGTGAGTTTTGAGAGGCAGGAAGAGGGTGGATGGGATCCCTTGGAAAAGTGGAGGAGAGGTCCTAGGAAGGGTTGGGCCTGTGCGAGTGCGGGGAGCATGGAGGCGGGCGGGCACCCCTTGCCCCCCGAGCGTGCGTGGGGGTTGCGTGGGTGCAGGGGAAGGGAGGCCGGAGGGAATGGAGAGGGACACGGAGAGCCTGGGGCCCTGCGGTGAGGTTGTGAGGGGCATTCTAGGGGATAGGTTCAAGGTAGGTTTTGGTGGCTGCTGCGGTGGTGGTGGTGGTTTTTGTTGTTGGTTTTTGGTTTTTGGTTGGTTGGTGTGAGGGGGGAAGAGGGTGGAGGATGAGGACCCCTTAGCACATGGGAGCGGAAGGATGTCAGGAAAGGAGCCCAGAGGGGTTAGTGTGGGAATGGGCCAGGGCAGCTGGGAGGGGCTTGTGGGTCGTGCCTGAACAGAGGGGAAGGGAGAGCTGAAGGGAGTGCTGAGGGCCAGGGCGAGCAGGGGGGGGACTGAGGTAAGGCTGTGAGTGGAGTTCCAGCAGACAGGTTCAAGTGAGGTGGTTTTTGTTTTGGTTTTGGGCTTGCTGTGTGTGTCTGTTCGTTTGATTGTTTGTTTGAGAAGGGGGTAGAGGGGTGGATAGGTTGGATGCCTTTGAACGGATGGGGAAAGTTTCCAGGAGGGGGGGGGGTGTGGGTGGGGGCAGAGAGGGGCGAGGGGGGCGGGGATCCGGTTGTGCAGAGCGCCTGCGTGGGGGTTGCGTGCGTGCCGTGGCGTGCGTGGGGGTTGCGTGCGTGCCGGGGAAGGGAGCCCCGGGAGCGACTGCTGAGGGACACCGCGGCGAGCGAGCATGGGTGGAGGAGCTGAGGGTGTGAGCAGGGCTGCAGCGGGCAGGTCCAAGGCAGGTTGGTGTTTATCTTGGTGAGAAGGGAAGAGGGTGCCTAGGATGCTTGGGAAAAGGGGATGGAAGGTCCCAGGAAGTGTTTGGGGGAAAGGTGCGTGTTTGGGGAGGGCCGAGGGGGGCGGGAGCGGCTTCAGGGCAGCGCAGGCGTGGGGGTTGGGTGCGTGCAGGGGAAGGGAGCGCGCAGGGACTTCGGAGGGCCACCGCGAGCGTGGGGGAGGGAGGTGAGGATGGCAGCGGAGCCCCAGCTGAAAGGTTGAAGTTAGGGTGAGTTTTGAGAGGCAGGAAGAGGGTGGATGGGATCCCTTGGAAAAGTGGAGGAGAGGTCCTAGGAAGGGTTGGGCCTGTGCGAGTGCGGGGAGCATGGAGGCGGGCGGGCACCCCTTGCCCCCCGAGCGTGCGTGGGGGTTGCGTGGGTGCAGGGGAAGGGAGGCCGGAGGGAATGGAGAGGGACACGGAGAGCCTGGGGCCCTGCGGTGAGGTTGTGAGGGGCATTCTAGGGGATAGGTTCAAGGTAGGTTTTGGTGGCTGCTGCGGTGGTGGTGGTGGTTTTTGTTGTTGGTTTTTGGTTTTTGGTTGGTTGGTGTGAGGGGGGAAGAGGGTGGAGGATGAGGACCCCTTAGCACATGGGAGCTGAAGGATGTCAGGAAAGGAGCCCAGAGGGGTTAGTGTGGGAATGGGCCAGGGCAGCTGGGAGGGGCTTGTGGGTCGTGGCTGAACAGAGGGGAAGGGAGAGCTGAAGGGAGTGCTGAGGGCCAGGGCGAGCAGGGGGGGGACTGAGGTAAGGCTGTGAGTGGAGTTCCAGCAGACAGGTTCAAGTGAGGTGGTTTTTGTTTTGGTTTTGGGCTTGCTGTGTGTGTCTGTTCGTTTGATTGTTTGTTTGAGAAGGGGGTAGAGGGGTGGATAGGTTGGATGCCTTTGAACTGATGGGGAAAGTTTCCAGGAGGGGGGGGGTGTGGGTGGGGGCAGAGAGGGGCGAGGGGGGCGGGGATCCGGTTGTGCAGAGCGCCTGCGTGGGGGTTGCGTGCGTGCCGTGGCGTGCGTGGGGGTTGCGTGCGTGCCGGGGAAGGGAGCCCCGGGAGCGACTGCTGAGGGACACCGCGGCGAGCGAGCGAGCATGGGTGGAGGAGCTGAGGGTGTGAGCAGGGCTGCAGCGGGCAGGTCCAAGGCAGGTTTGTGTTTATCTTGGTGAGAAGGGAAGAGGGTGCCTAGGATGCTTGGGAAAAGGGGATGGAAGGTCCCAGGAAGTGTTTGGGGGAAAGGTGCGTGTTTGGGGAGGGCCGAGGGGGGCGGGAGCGGCTTCAGGGCAGCGCAGGCGTGGGGGTTGGGTGCGTGCAGGGGAAGGGAGCGCGCAGGGACTTCGGAGGGCCACCGCGAGCCTGGGGGAGGGAGGTGAGGATGGCAGCGGAGCCCCAGCTGAAAGGTTGAAGTTAGGGTGAGTTTTGAGAGGCAGGAAGAGGGTGGATGGGATCCCTTGGAAAAGTGGAGGAGAGGTCCTAGGAAGGGTTGGGCCTGTGCGAGTGCGGGGAGCATGGAGGCGGGCGGGCACCCCTTGCCCCCCTGAGCGTGCGTGGGGGTTGCGTGGGTGCAGGGGAAGGGAGGCCGGAGGGAATGGAGAGGGACACGGAGAGCCTGGGGCCCTGCGGTGAGGTTGTGAGGGGCATTCTAGGGGATAGGTTCAAGGTAGGTTTTGGTGGCTGCTGCGGTGGTGGTGGTGGTTTTTGTTGTTGGTTTTTGGTTTTTGGTTGGTTGGTGTGAGGGGGGAAGAGGGTGGAGGATGAGGACCCCTTAGCACATGGGAGCGGAAGGATGTCAGGAAAGGAGCCCAGAGGGGTTAGTGTGGGAATGGGCCAGGGCAGCTGGGAGGGGCTTGTGGGTCGTGCCTGAACAGAGGGGAAGGGAGAGCTGAAGGGAGTGCTGAGGGCCAGGGCGAGCAGGGGGGGGACTGAGGTAAGGCTGTGAGTGGAGTTCCAGCAGACAGGTTCAAGTGAGGTGGTTTTTGTTTTGGTTTTGGGCTTGCTGTGTGTGTCTGTTCCTTTGATTGTTTGTTTGAGAAGGGGGTAGAGGGGTGGATAGGTTGGATGCCTTTGAACGGATGGGGAAAGTTTCCAGGAGGGGGGGGGGGTGTGGGTGGGGGCAGAGAGGGGCGAGGGGGGCGGGGATCCGGTTGTGCAGAGCGCCTGCGTGGGGGTTGCGTGCGTGCCGTGGCGTGCGTGGGGGTTGCGTGCGTGCCGGGGAAGGGAGCCCCGGGAGCGACTGCTGAGGGACACCGCGGCGAGCGAGCGAGCATGGGTGGAGGAGCTGAGGGTGTGAGCAGGGCTGCAGCGGGCAGGTCCAAGGCAGGTTGGTGTTTATCTTGGTGAGAAGGGAAGAGGGTGCCTAGGATGCTTGGGAAAAGGGGATGGAAGGTCCCAGGAAGTGTTTGGGGGAAAGGTGCGTGTTTGGGGAGGGCCGAGGGGGGCGGGAGCGGCTTCAGGGCAGCGCAGGCGTGGGGGTTGGGTGCGTGCAGGGGAAGGGAGCGCGCAGGGACTTCGGAGGGCCACCGCGAGCGTGGGGGAGGGAGGTGAGGATGGCAGCGGAGCCCCAGCTGAAAGGTTGAAGTTAGGGTGAGTTTTGAGAGGCAGGAAGAGGGTGGATGGGATCCCTTGGAAAAGTGGAGGAGAGGTCCTAGGAAGGGTTGGGCCTGTGCGAGTGCGGGGAGCATGGAGGCGGGCGGGCACCCCTTGCCCCCCTGAGCGTGCGTGGGGGTTGCGTGGGTGCAGGGGAAGGGAGGCCGGAGGGAATGGAGAGGGACACGGAGAGCCTGGGGCCCTGCGGTGAGGTTGTGAGGGGCATTCTAGGGGATAGGTTCAAGGTAGGTTTTGGTGGCTGCTGCGGTGGTGGTGGTGGTTTTTGTTGTTGGTTTTTGGTTTTTGGTTGGTTGGTGTGAGGGGGGAAGAGGGTGGAGGATGAGGACCCCTTAGCACATGGGAGCGGAAGGATGTCAGGAAAGGAGCCCAGAGGGGTTAGTGTGGGAATGGGCCAGGGCAGCTGGGAGGGGCTTGTGGGTCGTGGCTGAACAGAGGGGAAGGGAGAGCTGAAGGGAGTGCTGAGGGCCAGGGCGAGCAGGGGGGGGACTGAGGTAAGGCTGTGAGTGGAGTTCCAGCAGACAGGTTCAAGTGAGGTGGTTTTTGTTTTGGTTTTGGGCTTGCTGTGTGTGTCTGTTCCTTTGATTGTTTGTTTGAGAAGGGGGTAGAGGGGTGGATAGGTTGGATGCCTTTGAACGGATGGGGAAAGTTTCCAGGAGGGGGGGGGGTGTGGGTGGGGGCAGAGAGGGGCGAGGGGGGCGGGGATCCGGTTGTGCAGAGCGCCTGCGTGGGGGTTGCGTGCGTGCCGTGGCGTGCGTGGGGGTTGCGTGCGTGCCGGGGAAGGGAGCCCCGGGAGCGACTGCTGAGGGACACCGCGGCGAGCGAGCGAGCATGGGTGGAGGAGCTGAGGGTGTGAGCAGGGCTGCAGCGGGCAGGTCCAAGGCAGGTTTGTGTTTATCTTGGTGAGAAGGGAAGAGGGTGCCTAGGATGCTTGGGAAAAGGGGATGGAAGGTCCCAGGAAGTGTTTGGGGGAAAGGTGCGTGTTTGGGGAGGGCCGAGGGGGGCGGGAGCGGCTTCAGGGCAGCGCAGGCGTGGGGGTTGGGTGCGTGCAGGGGAAGGGAGCGCGCAGGGACTTCGGAGGGCCACCGCGAGCCTGGGGGAGGGAGGTGAGGATGGCAGCGGAGCCCCAGCTGAAAGGTTGAAGTTAGGGTGAGTTTTGAGAGGCAGGAAGAGGGTGGATGGGATCCCTTGGAAAAGTGGAGGAGAGGTCCTAGGAAGGGTTGGGCCTGTGCGAGTGCGGGGAGCATGGAGGCGGGCGGGCACCCCTTGCCCCCCTGAGCGTGCGTGGGGGTTGCGTGGGTGCAGGGGAAGGGAGGCCGGAGGGAATGGAGAGGGACACGGAGAGCCTGGGGCCCTGCGGTGAGGTTGTGAGGGGCATTCTAGGGGATAGGTTCAAGGTAGGTTTTGGTGGCTGCTGCGGTGGTGGTGGTGGTTTTTGTTGTTGGTTTTTGGTTTTTGGTTGGTTGGTGTGAGGGGGGAAGAGGGTGGAGGATGAGGACCCCTTAGCACATGGGAGCGGAAGGATGTCAGGAAAGGAGCCCAGAGGGGTTAGTGTGGGAATGGGCCAGGGCAGCTGGGAGGGGCTTGTGGGTCGTGGCTGAACAGAGGGGAAGGGAGAGCTGAAGGGAGTGCTGAGGGCCAGGGCGAGCAGGGGGGGGACTGAGGTAAGGCTGTGAGTGGAGTTCCAGCAGACAGGTTCAAGTGAGGTGGTTTTTGTTTTGGTTTTGGGCTTGCTGTGTGTGTCTGTTCGTTTGATTGTTTGTTTGAGAAGGGGGTAGAGGGGTGGATAGGTTGGATGCCTTTGAACGGATGGGGAAAGTTTCCAGGAGGGGGGGGGTGTGGGTGGGGGCAGAGAGGGGCGAGGGGGGCGGGGATCCGGTTGTGCAGAGCGCCTGCGTGGGGGTTGCGTGCGTGCCGTGGCGTGCGTGGGGGTTGCGTGCGTGCCGGGGAAGGGAGCCCCGGGAGCGACTGCTGAGGGACACCGCGGCGAGCGAGCATGGGTGGAGGAGCTGAGGGTGTGAGCAGGGCTGCAGCGGGCAGGTCCAAGGCAGGTTGGTGTTTATCTTGGTGAGAAGGGAAGAGGGTGCCTAGGATGCTTGGGAAAAGGGGATGGAAGCTCCCAGGAAGTGTTTGGGGGAAAGGTGCGTGTTTGGGGAGGGCCGAGGGGGGCGGGAGCGGCTTCAGGGCAGCGCAGGCGTGGGGGTTGGGTGCGTGCAGGGGAAGGGAGCGCGCAGGGACTTCGGAGGGCCACCGCGAGCCTGGGGGAGGGAGGTGAGGATGGCAGCGGAGCCCCAGCTGAAAGGTTGAAGTTAGGGTGAGTTTTGAGAGGCAGGAAGAGGGTGGATGGGATCCCTTGGAAAAGTGGAGGAGAGGTCCTAGGAAGGGTTGGGCCTGTGCGAGTGCGGGGAGCATGGAGGCGGGCGGGCACCCCTTGCCCCCCGAGCGTGCGTGGGGGTTGCGTGGGTGCAGGGGAAGGGAGGCCGGAGGGAATGGAGAGGGACACGGAGAGCCTGGGGCCCTGCGGTGAGGTTGTGAGGGGCATTCTAGGGGATAGGTTCAAGGTAGGTTTTGGTGGCTGCTGCGGTGGTGGTGGTGGTTTTTGTTGTTGGTTTTTGGTTTTTGGTTGGTTGGTGTGAGGGGGGAAGAGGGTGGAGGATGAGGACCCCTTAGCACATGGGAGCGGAAGGATGTCAGGAAAGGAGCCCAGAGGGGTTAGTGTGGGAATGGGCCAGGGCAGCTGGGAGGGGCTTGTGGGTCGTGGCTGAACAGAGGGGAAGGGAGAGCTGAAGGGAGTGCTGAGGGCCAGGGCGAGCAGGGGGGGGACTGAGGTAAGGCTGTGAGTGGAGTTCCAGCAGACAGGTTCAAGTGAGGTGGTTTTTGTTTTGGTTTTGGGCTTGCTGTGTGTGTCTGTTCGTTTGATTGTTTGTTTGAGAAGGGGGTAGAGGGGTGGATAGGTTGGATGCCTTTGAACGGATGGGGAAAGTTTCCAGGAGGGGGGGGGGTGTGGGTGGGGGCAGAGAGGGGCGAGGGGGGCGGGGATCCGGTTGTGCAGAGCGCCTGCGTGGGGGTTGCGTGCGTGCCGTGGCGTGCGTGGGGGTTGCGTGCGTGCCGGGGAAGGGAGCCCCGGGAGCGACTGCTGAGGGACACCGCGGCGAGCGAGCATGGGTGGAGGAGCTGAGGGTGTGAGCAGGGCTGCAGCGGGCAGGTCCAAGGCAGGTTGGTGTTTATCTTGGTGAGAAGGGAAGAGGGTGCCTAGGATGCTTGGGAAAAGGGGATGGAAGGTCCCAGGAAGTGTTTGGGGGAAAGGTGCGTGTTTGGGGAGGGCCGAGGGGGGCGGGAGCGGCTTCAGGGCAGCGCAGGCGTGGGGGTTGGGTGCGTGCAGGGGAAGGGAGCGCGCAGGGACTTCGGAGGGCCACCGCGAGCCTGGGGGAGGGAGGTGAGGATGGCAGCGGAGCCCCAGCTGAAAGGTTGAAGTTAGGGTGAGTTTTGAGAGGCAGGAAGAGGGTGGATGGGATCCCTTGGAAAAGTGGAGGAGAGGTCCTAGGAAGGGTTGGGCCTGTGCGAGTGCGGGGAGCATGGAGGCGGGCGGGCACCCCTTGCCCCCCTGAGCGTGCGTGGGGGTTGCGTGGGTGCAGGGGAAGGGAGGCCGGAGGGAATGGAGAGGGACACGGAGAGCCTGGGGCCCTGCGGTGAGGTTGTGAGGGGCATTCTAGGGGATAGGTTCAAGGTAGGTTTTGGTGGTTGCTGCGGTGGTGGTGGTGGTTTTTGTTGTTGGTTTTTGGTTTTTGGTTGGTTGGTGTGAGGGGGGAAGAGGGTGGAGGATGAGGACCCCTTAGCACATGGGAGCGGAAGGATGTCAGGAAAGGAGCCCAGAGGGGTTAGTGTGGGAATGGGCCAGGGCAGCTGGGAGGGGCTTGTGGGTCGTGGCTGAACAGAGGGGAAGGGAGAGCTGAAGGGAGTGCTGAGGGCCAGGGCGAGCAGGGGGGGGACTGAGGTAAGGCTGTGAGTGGAGTTCCAGCAGACAGGTTCAAGTGAGGTGGTTTTTGTTTTGGTTTTGGGCTTGCTGTGTGTGTCTGTTCGTTTGATTGTTTGTTTGAGAAGGGGGTAGAGGGGTGGATAGGTTGGATGCCTTTGAACGGATGGGGAAAGTTTCCAGGAGGGGGGGGGTGTGGGTGGGGGCAGAGAGGGGCGAGGGGGGCGGGGATCCGGTTGTGCAGAGCGCCTGCGTGGGGGTTGCGTGCGTGCCGTGGCGTGCGTGGGGGTTGCGTGCGTGCCGGGGAAGGGAGCCCCGGGAGCGACTGCTGAGGGACACCGCGGCGAGCGAGCGAGCATGGGTGGAGGAGCTGAGGGTGTGAGCAGGGCTGCAGCGGGCAGGTCCAAGGCAGGTTGGTGTTTATCTTGGTGAGAAGGGAAGAGGGTGCCTAGGATGCTTGGGAAAAGGGGATGGAAGGTCCCAGGAAGTGTTTGGGGGAAAGGTGCGTGTTTGGGGAGGGCCGAGGGGGGCGGGAGCGGCTTCAGGGCAGCGCAGGCGTGGGGGTTGGGTGCGTGCAGGGGAAGGGAGCGCGCAGGGACTTCGGAGGGCCACCGCGAGCGTGGGGGAGGGAGGTGAGGATGGCAGCGGAGCCCCAGCTGAAAGGTTGAAGTTAGGGTGAGTTTTGAGAGGCAGGAAGAGGGTGGATGGGATCCCTTGGAAAAGTGGAGGAGAGGTCCTAGGAAGGGTTGGGCCTGTGCGAGTGCGGGGAGCATGGAGGCGGGCGGGCACCCCTTGCCCCCCGAGCGTGCGTGGGGGTTGCGTGGGTGCAGGGGAAGGGAGGCCGGAGGGAATGGAGAGGGACACGGAGAGCCTGGGGCCCTGCGGTGAGGTTGTGAGGGGCATTCTAGGGGATAGGTTCAAGGTAGGTTTTGGTGGCTGCTGCGGTGGTGGTGGTGGTTTTTGTTGTTGGTTTTTGGTTTTTGGTTGGTTGGTGTGAGGGGGGAAGAGGGTGGAGGATGAGGACCCCTTAGCACATGGGAGCGGAAGGATGTCAGGAAAGGAGCCCAGAGGGGTTAGTGTGGGAATGGGCCAGGGCAGCTGGGAGGGGCTTGTGGGTCGTGCCTGAACAGAGGGGAAGGGAGAGCTGAAGGGAGTGCTGAGGGCCAGGGCGAGCAGGGGGGGGACTGAGGTAAGGCTGTGAGTGGAGTTCCAGCAGACAGGTTCAAGTGAGGTGGTTTTTGTTTTGGTTTTGGGCTTGCTGTGTGTGTCTGTTCGTTTGATTGTTTGTTTGAGAAGGGGGTAGAGGGGTGGATAGGTTGGATGCCTTTGAACGGATGGGGAAAGTTTCCAGGAGGGGGGGGGGTGTGGGTGGGGGCAGAGAGGGGCGAGGGGGGCGGGGATCCGGTTGTGCAGAGCGCCTGCGTGGGGGTTGCGTGCGTGCCGTGGCGTGCGTGGGGGTTGCGTGCGTGCCGGGGAAGGGAGCCCCGGGAGCGACTGCTGAGGGACACCGCGGCGAGCGAGCATGGGTGGAGGAGCTGAGGGTGTGAGCAGGGCTGCAGCGGGCAGGTCCAAGGCAGGTTGGTGTTTATCTTGGTGAGAAGGGAAGAGGGTGCCTAGGATGCTTGGGAAAAGGGGATGGAAGCTCCCAGGAAGTGTTTGGGGGAAAGGTGCGTGTTTGGGGAGGGCCGAGGGGGGCGGGAGCGGCTTCAGGGCAGCGCAGGCGTGGGGGTTGGGTGCGTGCAGGGGAAGGGAGCGCGCAGGGACTTCGGAGGGCCACCGCGAGCCTGGGGGAGGGAGGTGAGGATGGCAGCGGAGCCCCAGCTGAAAGGTTGAAGTTAGGGTGAGTTTTGAGAGGCAGGAAGAGGGTGGATGGGATCCCTTGGAAAAGTGGAGGAGAGGTCCTAGGAAGGGTTGGGCCTGTGCGAGTGCGGGGAGCATGGAGGCGGGCGGGCACCCCTTGCCCCCCGAGCGTGCGTGGGGGTTGCGTGGGTGCAGGGGAAGGGAGGCCGGAGGGAATGGAGAGGGACACGGAGAGCCTGGGGCCCTGCGGTGAGGTTGTGAGGGGCATTCTAGGGGATAGGTTCAAGGTAGGTTTTGGTGGCTGCTGCGGTGGTGGTGGTGGTTTTTGTTGTTGGTTTTTGGTTTTTGGTTGGTTGGTGTGAGGGGGGAAGAGGGTGGAGGATGAGGACCCCTTAGCACATGGGAGCGGAAGGATGTCAGGAAAGGAGCCCAGAGGGGTTAGTGTGGGAATGGGCCAGGGCAGCTGGGAGGGGCTTGTGGGTCGTGGCTGAACAGAGGGGAAGGGAGAGCTGAAGGGAGTGCTGAGGGCCAGGGCGAGCAGGGGGGGGACTGAGGTAAGGCTGTGAGTGGAGTTCCAGCAGACAGGTTCAAGTGAGGTGGTTTTTGTTTTGGTTTTGGGCTTGCTGTGTGTGTCTGTTCGTTTGATTGTTTGTTTGAGAAGGGGGTAGAGGGGTGGATAGGTTGGATGCCTTTGAACGGATGGGGAAAGTTTCCAGGAGGGGGGGGGGTGTGGGTGGGGGCAGAGAGGGGCGAGGGGGGCGGGGATCCGGTTGTGCAGAGCGCCTGCGTGGGGGTTGCGTGCGTGCCGTGGCGTGCGTGGGGGTTGCGTGCGTGCCGGGGAAGGGAGCCCCGGGAGCGACTGCTGAGGGACACCGCGGCGAGCGAGCATGGGTGGAGGAGCTGAGGGTGTGAGCAGGGCTGCAGCGGGCAGGTCCAAGGCAGGTTGGTGTTTATCTTGGTGAGAAGGGAAGAGGGTGCCTAGGATGCTTGGGAAAAGGGGATGGAAGGTCCCAGGAAGTGTTTGGGGGAAAGGTGCGTGTTTGGGGAGGGCCGAGGGGGGCGGGAGCGGCTTCAGGGCAGCGCAGGCGTGGGGGTTGGGTGCGTGCAGGGGAAGGGAGCGCGCAGGGACTTCGGAGGGCCACCGCGAGCGTGGGGGAGGGAGGTGAGGATGGCAGCGGAGCCCCAGCTGAAAGGTTGAAGTTAGGGTGAGTTTTGAGAGGCAGGAAGAGGGTGGATGGGATCCCTTGGAAAAGTGGAGGAGAGGTCCTAGGAAGGGTTGGGCCTGTGCGAGTGCGGGGAGCATGGAGGCGGGCGGGCACCCCTTGCCCCCCGAGCGTGCGTGGGGGTTGCGTGGGTGCAGGGGAAGGGAGGCCGGAGGGAATGGAGAGGGACACGGAGAGCCTGGGGCCCTGCGGTGAGGTTGTGAGGGGCATTCTAGGGGATAGGTTCAAGGTAGGTTTTGGTGGCTGCTGCGGTGGTGGTGGTGGTTTTTGTTGTTGGTTTTTGGTTTTTGGTTGGTTGGTGTGAGGGGGGAAGAGGGTGGAGGATGAGGACCCCTTAGCACATGGGAGCGGAAGGATGTCAGGAAAGGAGCCCAGAGGGGTTAGTGTGGGAATGGGCCAGGGCAGCTGGGAGGGGCTTGTGGGTCGTGCCTGAACAGAGGGGAAGGGAGAGCTGAAGGGAGTGCTGAGGGCCAGGGCGAGCAGGGGGGGGACTGAGGTAAGGCTGTGAGTGGAGTTCCAGCAGACAGGTTCAAGTGAGGTGGTTTTTGTTTTGGTTTTGGGCTTGCTGTGTGTGTCTGTTCGTTTGATTGTTTGTTTGAGAAGGGGGTAGAGGGGTGGATAGGTTGGATGCCTTTGAACGGATGGGGAAAGTTTCCAGGAGGGGGGGGGGTGTGGGTGGGGGCAGAGAGGGGCGAGGGGGGCGGGGATCCGGTTGTGCAGAGCGCCTGCGTGGGGGTTGCGTGCGTGCCGTGGCGTGCGTGGGGGTTGCGTGCGTGCCGGGGAAGGGAGCCCCGGGAGCGACTGCTGAGGGACACCGCGGCGAGCGAGCATGGGTGGAGGAGCTGAGGGTGTGAGCAGGGCTGCAGCGGGCAGGTCCAAGGCAGGTTGGTGTTTATCTTGGTGAGAAGGGAAGAGGGTGCCTAGGATGCTTGGGAAAAGGGGATGGAAGGTCCCAGGAAGTGTTTGGGGGAAAGGTGCGTGTTTGGGGAGGGCCGAGGGGGGCGGGAGCGGCTTCAGGGCAGCGCAGGCGTGGGGGTTGGGTGCGTGCAGGGGAAGGGAGCGCGCAGGGACTTCGGAGGGCCACCGCGAGCGTGGGGGAGGGAGGTGAGGATGGCAGCGGAGCCCCAGCTGAAAGGTTGAAGTTAGGGTGAGTTTTGAGAGGCAGGAAGAGGGTGGATGGGATCCCTTGGAAAAGTGGAGGAGAGGTCCTAGGAAGGGTTGGGCCTGTGCGAGTGCGGGGAGCATGGAGGCGGGCGGGCACCCCTTGCCCCCCGAGCGTGCGTGGGGGTTGCGTGGGTGCAGGGGAAGGGAGGCCGGAGGGAATGGAGAGGGACACGGAGAGCCTGGGGCCCTGCGGTGAGGTTGTGAGGGGCATTCTAGGGGATAGGTTCAAGGTAGGTTTTGGTGGCTGCTGCGGTGGTGGTGGTGGTTTTTGTTGTTGGTTTTTGGTTTTTGGTTGGTTGGTGTGAGGGGGGAAGAGGGTGGAGGATGAGGACCCCTTAGCACATGGGAGCTGAAGGATGTCAGGAAAGGAGCCCAGAGGGGTTAGTGTGGGAATGGGCCAGGGCAGCTGGGAGGGGCTTGTGGGTCGTGGCTGAACAGAGGGGAAGGGAGAGCTGAAGGGAGTGCTGAGGGCCAGGGCGAGCAGGGGGGGGACTGAGGTAAGGCTGTGAGTGGAGTTCCAGCAGACAGGTTCAAGTGAGGTGGTTTTTGTTTTGGTTTTGGGCTTGCTGTGTGTGTCTGTTCGTTTGATTGTTTGTTTGAGAAGGGGGTAGAGGGGTGGATAGGTTGGATGCCTTTGAACGGATGGGGAAAGTTTCCAGGAGGGGGGGGGTGTGGGTGGGGGCAGAGAGGGGCGAGGGGGGCGGGGATCCGGTTGTGCAGAGCGCCTGCGTGGGGGTTGCGTGCGTGCCGTGGCGTGCGTGGGGGTTGCGTGCGTGCCGGGGAAGGGAGCCCCGGGAGCGACTGCTGAGGGACACCGCGGCGAGCGAGCGAGCATGGGTGGAGGAGCTGAGGGTGTGAGCAGGGCTGCAGCGGGCAGGTCCAAGGCAGGTTTGTGTTTATCTTGGTGAGAAGGGAAGAGGGTGCCTAGGATGCTTGGGAAAAGGGGATGGAAGGTCCCAGGAAGTGTTTGGGGGAAAGGTGCGTGTTTGGGGAGGGCCGAGGGGGGCGGGAGCGGCTTCAGGGCAGCGCAGGCGTGGGGGTTGGGTGCGTGCAGGGGAAGGGAGCGCGCAGGGACTTCGGAGGGCCACCGCGAGCCTGGGGGAGGGAGGTGAGGATGGCAGCGGAGCCCCAGCTGAAAGGTTGAAGTTAGGGTGAGTTTTGAGAGGCAGGAAGAGGGTGGATGGGATCCCTTGGAAAAGTGGAGGAGAGGTCCTAGGAAGGGTTGGGCCTGTGCGAGTGCGGGGAGCATGGAGGCGGGCGGGCACCCCTTGCCCCCCTGAGCGTGCGTGGGGGTTGCGTGGGTGCAGGGGAAGGGAGGCCGGAGGGAATGGAGAGGGACACGGAGAGCCTGGGGCCCTGCGGTGAGGTTGTGAGGGGCATTCTAGGGGATAGGTTCAAGGTAGGTTTTGGTGGCTGCTGCGGTGGTGGTGGTGGTTTTTGTTGTTGGTTTTTGGTTTTTGGTTGGTTGGTGTGAGGGGGGAAGAGGGTGGAGGATGAGGACCCCTTAGCACATGGGAGCGGAAGGATGTCAGGAAAGGAGCCCAGAGGGGTTAGTGTGGGAATGGGCCAGGGCAGCTGGGAGGGGCTTGTGGGTCGTGGCTGAACAGAGGGGAAGGGAGAGCTGAAGGGAGTGCTGAGGGCCAGGGCGAGCAGGGGGGGGACTGAGGTAAGGCTGTGAGTGGAGTTCCAGCAGACAGGTTCAAGTGAGGTGGTTTTTGTTTTGGTTTTGGGCTTGCTGTGTGTGTCTGTTCGTTTGATTGTTTGTTTGAGAAGGGGGTAGAGGGGTGGATAGGTTGGATGCCTTTGAACGGATGGGGAAAGTTTCCAGGAGGGGGGGGGGGTGTGGGTGGGGGCAGAGAGGGGCGAGGGGGGCGGGGATCCGGTTGTGCAGAGCGCCTGCGTGGGGGTTGCGTGCGTGCCGTGGCGTGCGTGGGGGTTGCGTGCGTGCCGGGGAAGGGAGCCCCGGGAGCGACTGCTGAGGGACACCGCGGCGAGCGAGCATGGGTGGAGGAGCTGAGGGTGTGAGCAGGGCTGCAGCGGGCAGGTCCAAGGCAGGTTGGTGTTTATCTTGGTGAGAAGGGAAGAGGGTGCCTAGGATGCTTGGGAAAAGGGGATGGAAGGTCCCAGGAAGTGTTTGGGGGAAAGGTGCGTGTTTGGGGAGGGCCGAGGGGGGCGGGAGCGGCTTCAGGGCAGCGCAGGCGTGGGGGTTGGGTGCGTGCAGGGGAAGGGAGCGCGCAGGGACTTCGGAGGGCCACCGCGAGCCTGGGGGAGGGAGGTGAGGATGGCAGCGGAGCCCCAGCTGAAAGGTTGAAGTTAGGGTGAGTTTTGAGAGGCAGGAAGAGGGTGGATGGGATCCCTTGGAAAAGTGGAGGAGAGGTCCTAGGAAGGGTTGGGCCTGTGCGAGTGCGGGGAGCATGGAGGCGGGCGGGCACCCCTTGCCCCCCTGAGCGTGCGTGGGGGTTGCGTGGGTGCAGGGGAAGGGAGGCCGGAGGGAATGGAGAGGGACACGGAGAGCCTGGGGCCCTGCGGTGAGGTTGTGAGGGGCATTCTAGGGGATAGGTTCAAGGTAGGTTTTGGTGGCTGCTGCGGTGGTGGTGGTGGTTTTTGTTGTTGGTTTTTGGTTTTTGGTTGGTTGGTGTGAGGGGGGAAGAGGGTGGAGGATGAGGACCCCTTAGCACATGGGAGCGGAAGGATGTCAGGAAAGGAGCCCAGAGGGGTTAGTGTGGGAATGGGCCAGGGCAGCTGGGAGGGGCTTGTGGGTCGTGGCTGAACAGAGGGGAAGGGAGAGCTGAAGGGAGTGCTGAGGGCCAGGGCGAGCAGGGGGGGGACTGAGGTAAGGCTGTGAGTGGAGTTCCAGCAGACAGGTTCAAGTGAGGTGGTTTTTGTTTTGGTTTTGGGCTTGCTGTGTGTGTCTGTTCCTTTGATTGTTTGTTTGAGAAGGGGGTAGAGGGGTGGATAGGTTGGATGCCTTTGAACGGATGGGGAAAGTTTCCAGGAGGGGGGGGGGTGTGGGTGGGGGCAGAGAGGGGCGAGGGGGGCGGGGATCCGGTTGTGCAGAGCGCCTGCGTGGGGGTTGCGTGCGTGCCGTGGCGTGCGTGGGGGTTGCGTGCGTGCCGGGGAAGGGAGCCCCGGGAGCGACTGCTGAGGGACACCGCGGCGAGCGAGCGAGCATGGGTGGAGGAGCTGAGGGTGTGAGCAGGGCTGCAGCGGGCAGGTCCAAGGCAGGTTTGTGTTTATCTTGGTGAGAAGGGAAGAGGGTGCCTAGGATGCTTGGGAAAAGGGGATGGAAGGTCCCAGGAAGTGTTTGGGGGAAAGGTGCGTGTTTGGGGAGGGCCGAGGGGGGCGGGAGCGGCTTCAGGGCAGCGCAGGCGTGGGGGTTGGGTGCGTGCAGGGGAAGGGAGCGCGCAGGGACTTCGGAGGGCCACCGCGAGCCTGGGGGAGGGAGGTGAGGATGGCAGCGGAGCCCCAGCTGAAAGGTTGAAGTTAGGGTGAGTTTTGAGAGGCAGGAAGAGGGTGGATGGGATCCCTTGGAAAAGTGGAGGAGAGGTCCTAGGAAGGGTTGGGCCTGTGCGAGTGCGGGGAGCATGGAGGCGGGCGGGCACCCCTTGCCCCCCTGAGCGTGCGTGGGGGTTGCGTGGGTGCAGGGGAAGGGAGGCCGGAGGGAATGGAGAGGGACACGGAGAGCCTGGGGCCCTGCGGTGAGGTTGTGAGGGGCATTCTAGGGGATAGGTTCAAGGTAGGTTTTGGTGGCTGCTGCGGTGGTGGTGGTGGTTTTTGTTGTTGGTTTTTGGTTTTTGGTTGGTTGGTGTGAGGGGGGAAGAGGGTGGAGGATGAGGACCCCTTAGCACATGGGAGCGGAAGGATGTCAGGAAAGGAGCCCAGAGGGGTTAGTGTGGGAATGGGCCAGGGCAGCTGGGAGGGGCTTGTGGGTCGTGGCTGAACAGAGGGGAAGGGAGAGCTGAAGGGAGTGCTGAGGGCCAGGGCGAGCAGGGGGGGGACTGAGGTAAGGCTGTGAGTGGAGTTCCAGCAGACAGGTTCAAGTGAGGTGGTTTTGGTTTTGGTTTTGGGCTTGCTGTGTGTGTCTGTTCGTTTGATTGTTTGTTTGAGAAGGGGGTAGAGGGGTGGATAGGTTGGATGCCTTTGAACGGATGGGGAAAGTTTCCAGGAGGGGGGGGGGTGTGGGTGGGGGCAGAGAGGGGCGAGGGGGGCGGGGATCCGGTTGTGCAGAGCGCCTGCGTGGGGGTTGCGTGCGTGCCGTGGCGTGCGTGGGGGTTGCGTGCGTGCCGGGGAAGGGAGCCCCGGGAGCGACTGCTGAGGGACACCGCGGCGAGCGAGCGAGCATGGGTGGAGGAGCTGAGGGTGTGAGCAGGGCTGCAGCGGGCAGGTCCAAGGCAGGTTTGTGTTTATCTTGGTGAGAAGGGAAGAGGGTGCCTAGGATGCTTGGGAAAAGGGGATGGAAGGTCCCAGGAAGTGTTTGGGGGAAAGGTGCGTGTTTGGGGAGGGCCGAGGGGGGCGGGAGCGGCTTCAGGGCAGCGCAGGCGTGGGGGTTGGGTGCGTGCAGGGGAAGGGAGCGCGCAGGGACTTCGGAGGGCCACCGCGAGCCTGGGGGAGGGAGGTGAGGATGGCAGCGGAGCCCCAGCTGAAAGGTTGAAGTTAGGGTGAGTTTTGAGAGGCAGGAAGAGGGTGGATGGGATCCCTTGGAAAAGTGGAGGAGAGGTCCTAGGAAGGGTTGGGCCTGTGCGAGTGCGGGGAGCATGGAGGCGGGCGGGCACCCCTTGCCCCCCTGAGCGTGCGTGGGGGTTGCGTGGGTGCAGGGGAAGGGAGGCCGGAGGGAATGGAGAGGGACACGGAGAGCCTGGGGCCCTGCGGTGAGGTTGTGAGGGGCATTCTAGGGGATAGGTTCAAGGTAGGTTTTGGTGGCTGCTGCGGTGGTGGTGGTGGTTTTTGTTGTTGGTTTTTGGTTTTTGGTTGGTTGGTGTGAGGGGGGAAGAGGGTGGAGGATGAGGACCCCTTAGCACATGGGAGCGGAAGGATGTCAGGAAAGGAGCCCAGAGGGGTTAGTGTGGGAATGGGCCAGGGCAGCTGGGAGGGGCTTGTGGGTCGTGGCTGAACAGAGGGGAAGGGAGAGCTGAAGGGAGTGCTGAGGGCCAGGGCGAGCAGGGGGGGGACTGAGGTAAGGCTGTGAGTGGAGTTCCAGCAGACAGGTTCAAGTGAGGTGGTTTTTGTTTTGGTTTTGGGCTTGCTGTGTGTGTCTGTTCCTTTGATTGTTTGTTTGAGAAGGGGGTAGAGGGGTGGATAGGTTGGATGCCTTTGAACGGATGGGGAAAGTTTCCAGGAGGGGGGGGGGTGTGGGTGGGGGCAGAGAGGGGCGAGGGGGGCGGGGATCCGGTTGTGCAGAGCGCCTGCGTGGGGGTTGCGTGCGTGCCGTGGCGTGCGTGGGGGTTGCGTGCGTGCCGGGGAAGGGAGCCCCGGGAGCGACTGCTGAGGGACACCGCGGCGAGCGAGCGAGCATGGGTGGAGGAGCTGAGGGTGTGAGCAGGGCTGCAGCGGGCAGGTCCAAGGCAGGTTTGTGTTTATCTTGGTGAGAAGGGAAGAGGGTGCCTAGGATGCTTGGGAAAAGGGGATGGAAGGTCCCAGGAAGTGTTTGGGGGAAAGGTGCGTGTTTGGGGAGGGCCGAGGGGGGCGGGAGCGGCTTCAGGGCAGCGCAGGCGTGGGGGTTGGGTGCGTGCAGGGGAAGGGAGCGCGCAGGGACTTCGGAGGGCCACCGCGAGCCTGGGGGAGGGAGGTGAGGATGGCAGCGGAGCCCCAGCTGAAAGGTTGAAGTTAGGGTGAGTTTTGAGAGGCAGGAAGAGGGTGGATGGGATCCCTTGGAAAAGTGGAGGAGAGGTCCTAGGAAGGGTTGGGCCTGTGCGAGTGCGGGGAGCATGGAGGCGGGCGGGCACCCCTTGCCCCCCTGAGCGTGCGTGGGGGTTGCGTGGGTGCAGGGGAAGGGAGGCCGGAGGGAATGGAGAGGGACACGGAGAGCCTGGGGCCCTGCGGTGAGGTTGTGAGGGGCATTCTAGGGGATAGGTTCAAGGTAGGTTTTGGTGGCTGCTGCGGTGGTGGTGGTGGTTTTTGTTGTTGGTTTTTGGTTTTTGGTTGGTTGGTGTGAGGGGGGAAGAGGGTGGAGGATGAGGACCCCTTAGCACATGGGAGCGGAAGGATGTCAGGAAAGGAGCCCAGAGGGGTTAGTGTGGGAATGGGCCAGGGCAGCTGGGAGGGGCTTGTGGGTCGTGGCTGAACAGAGGGGAAGGGAGAGCTGAAGGGAGTGCTGAGGGCCAGGGCGAGCAGGGGGGGGACTGAGGTAAGGCTGTGAGTGGAGTTCCAGCAGACAGGTTCAAGTGAGGTGGTTTTTGTTTTGGTTTTGGGCTTGCTGTGTGTGTCTGTTCGTTTGATTGTTTGTTTGAGAAGGGGGTAGAGGGGTGGATAGGTTGGATGCCTTTGAACGGATGGGGAAAGTTTCCAGGAGGGGGGGGGTGTGGGTGGGGGCAGAGAGGGGCGAGGGGGGCGGGGATCCGGTTGTGCAGAGCGCCTGCGTGGGGGTTGCGTGCGTGCCGTGGCGTGCGTGGGGGTTGCGTGCGTGCCGGGGAAGGGAGCCCCGGGAGCGACTGCTGAGGGACACCGCGGCGAGCGAGCATGGGTGGAGGAGCTGAGGGTGTGAGCAGGGCTGCAGCGGGCAGGTCCAAGGCAGGTTGGTGTTTATCTTGGTGAGAAGGGAAGAGGGTGCCTAGGATGCTTGGGAAAAGGGGATGGAAGCTCCCAGGAAGTGTTTGGGGGAAAGGTGCGTGTTTGGGGAGGGCCGAGGGGGGCGGGAGCGGCTTCAGGGCAGCGCAGGCGTGGGGGTTGGGTGCGTGCAGGGGAAGGGAGCGCGCAGGGACTTCGGAGGGCCACCGCGAGCCTGGGGGAGGGAGGTGAGGATGGCAGCGGAGCCCCAGCTGAAAGGTTGAAGTTAGGGTGAGTTTTGAGAGGCAGGAAGAGGGTGGATGGGATCCCTTGGAAAAGTGGAGGAGAGGTCCTAGGAAGGGTTGGGCCTGTGCGAGTGCGGGGAGCATGGAGGCGGGCGGGCACCCCTTGCCCCCCGAGCGTGCGTGGGGGTTGCGTGGGTGCAGGGGAAGGGAGGCCGGAGGGAATGGAGAGGGACACGGAGAGCCTGGGGCCCTGCGGTGAGGTTGTGAGGGGCATTCTAGGGGATAGGTTCAAGGTAGGTTTTGGTGGCTGCTGCGGTGGTGGTGGTGGTTTTTGTTGTTGGTTTTTGGTTTTTGGTTGGTTGGTGTGAGGGGGGAAGAGGGTGGAGGATGAGGACCCCTTAGCACATGGGAGCGGAAGGATGTCAGGAAAGGAGCCCAGAGGGGTTAGTGTGGGAATGGGCCAGGGCAGCTGGGAGGGGCTTGTGGGTCGTGGCTGAACAGAGGGGAAGGGAGAGCTGAAGGGAGTGCTGAGGGCCAGGGCGAGCAGGGGGGGGACTGAGGTAAGGCTGTGAGTGGAGTTCCAGCAGACAGGTTCAAGTGAGGTGGTTTTTGTTTTGGTTTTGGGCTTGCTGTGTGTGTCTGTTCGTTTGATTGTTTGTTTGAGAAGGGGGTAGAGGGGTGGATAGGTTGGATGCCTTTGAACGGATGGGGAAAGTTTCCAGGAGGGGGGGGGGTGTGGGTGGGGGCAGAGAGGGGCGAGGGGGGCGGGGATCCGGTTGTGCAGAGCGCCTGCGTGGGGGTTGCGTGCGTGCCGTGGCGTGCGTGGGGGTTGCGTGCGTGCCGGGGAAGGGAGCCCCGGGAGCGACTGCTGAGGGACACCGCGGCGAGCGAGCATGGGTGGAGGAGCTGAGGGTGTGAGCAGGGCTGCAGCGGGCAGGTCCAAGGCAGGTTGGTGTTTATCTTGGTGAGAAGGGAAGAGGGTGCCTAGGATGCTTGGGAAAAGGGGATGGAAGGTCCCAGGAAGTGTTTGGGGGAAAGGTGCGTGTTTGGGGAGGGCCGAGGGGGGCGGGAGCGGCTTCAGGGCAGCGCAGGCGTGGGGGTTGGGTGCGTGCAGGGGAAGGGAGCGCGCAGGGACTTCGGAGGGCCACCGCGAGCCTGGGGGAGGGAGGTGAGGATGGCAGCGGAGCCCCAGCTGAAAGGTTGAAGTTAGGGTGAGTTTTGAGAGGCAGGAAGAGGGTGGATGGGATCCCTTGGAAAAGTGGAGGAGAGGTCCTAGGAAGGGTTGGGCCTGTGCGAGTGCGGGGAGCATGGAGGCGGGCGGGCACCCCTTGCCCCCCTGAGCGTGCGTGGGGGTTGCGTGGGTGCAGGGGAAGGGAGGCCGGAGGGAATGGAGAGGGACACGGAGAGCCTGGGGCCCTGCGGTGAGGTTGTGAGGGGCATTCTAGGGGATAGGTTCAAGGTAGGTTTTGGTGGTTGCTGCGGTGGTGGTGGTGGTTTTTGTTGTTGGTTTTTGGTTTTTGGTTGGTTGGTGTGAGGGGGGAAGAGGGTGGAGGATGAGGACCCCTTAGCACATGGGAGCGGAAGGATGTCAGGAAAGGAGCCCAGAGGGGTTAGTGTGGGAATGGGCCAGGGCAGCTGGGAGGGGCTTGTGGGTCGTGGCTGAACAGAGGGGAAGGGAGAGCTGAAGGGAGTGCTGAGGGCCAGGGCGAGCAGGGGGGGGACTGAGGTAAGGCTGTGAGTGGAGTTCCAGCAGACAGGTTCAAGTGAGGTGGTTTTTGTTTTGGTTTTGGGCTTGCTGTGTGTGTCTGTTCGTTTGATTGTTTGTTTGAGAAGGGGGTAGAGGGGTGGATAGGTTGGATGCCTTTGAACGGATGGTTAAAGTTTCCAGGAGGGGGGGGGTGTGGGTGGGGGCAGAGAGGGGCGAGGGGGGCGGGGATCCGGTTGTGCAGAGCGCCTGCGTGGGGGTTGCGTGCGTGCCGGGGAAGGGAGCCCCGGGAGCGACTGCTGAGGGACACCGCGGCGAGCGAGCGAGCATGGGTGGAGGAGCTGAGGGTGTGAGCAGGGCTGCAGCGGGCAGGTCCAAGGCAGGTTGGTGTTTATCTTGGTGAGAAGGGAAGAGGGTGCCTAGGATGCTTGGGAAAAGGGGATGGAAGGTCCCAGGAAGTGTTTGGGGGAAAGGTGCGTGTTTGGGGAGGGCCGAGGGGGGCGGGAGCGGCTTCAGGGCAGCGCAGGCGTGGGGGTTGGGTGCGTGCAGGGGAAGGGAGCGCGCAGGGACTTCGGAGGGCCACCGCGAGCCTGGGGGAGGGAGGTGAGGATGGCAGCGGAGCCCCAGCTGAAAGGTTGAAGTTAGGGTGAGTTTTGAGAGGCAGGAAGAGGGTGGCTGGGATCCCTTGGAAAAGTGGAGGAGAGGTCCTAGGAAGGGTTGGGCCTGTGCGAGTGCGGGGAGCATGGAGGCGGGCGGGCACCCCTTGCCCCCCTGAGCGTGCGTGGGGGTTGCGTGGGTGCAGGGGAAGGGAGGCCGGAGGGAATGGAGAGGGACACGGAGAGCCTGGGGCCCTGCGGTGAGGTTGTGAGGGGCATTCTAGGGGATAGGTTCAAGGTAGGTTTTGGTGGCTGCTGCGGTGGTGGTGGTGGTTTTTGTTGTTGGTTTTTGGTTTTTGGTTGGTTGGTGTGAGGGGGGAAGAGGGTGGAGGATGAGGACCCCTTAGCACATGGGAGCGGAAGGATGTCAGGAAAGGAGCCCAGAGGGGTTAGTGTGGGAATGGGCCAGGGCAGCTGGGAGGGGCTTGTGGGTCGTGGCTGAACAGAGGGGAAGGGAGAGCTGAAGGGAGTGCTGAGGGCCAGGGCGAGCAGGGGGGGGACTGAGGTAAGGCTGTGAGTGGAGTTCCAGCAGACAGGTTCAAGTGAGGTGGTTTTTGTTTTGGTTTTGGGCTTGCTGTGTGTGTCTGTTCGTTTGATTGTTTGTTTGAGAAGGGGGTAGAGGGGTGGATAGGTTGGATGCCTTTGAACTGATGGGGAAAGTTTCCAGGAGGGGGGGGGTGTGGGTGGGGGCAGAGAGGGGCGAGGGGGGCGGGGATCCGGTTGTGCAGAGCGCCTGCGTGGGGGTTGCGTGCGTGCCGTGGCGTGCGTGGGGGTTGCGTGCGTGCCGGGGAAGGGAGCCCCGGGAGCGACTGCTGAGGGACACCGCGGCGAGCGAGCATGGGTGGAGGAGCTGAGGGTGTGAGCAGGGCTGCAGCGGGCAGGTCCAAGGCAGGTTTGTGTTTATCTTGGTGAGAAGGGAAGAGGGTGCCTAGGATGCTTGGGAAAAGGGGATGGAAGGTCCCAGGAAGTGTTTGGGGGAAAGGTGCGTGTTTGGGGAGGGCCGAGGGGGGCGGGAGCGGCTTCAGGGCAGCGCAGGCGTGGGGGTTGGGTGCGTGCAGGGGAAGGGAGCGCGCAGGGACTTCGGAGGGCCACCGCGAGCCTGGGGGAGGGAGGTGAGGATGGCAGCGGAGCCCCAGCTGAAAGGTTGAAGTTAGGGTGAGTTTTGAGAGGCAGGAAGAGGGTGGCTGGGATCCCTTGGAAAAGTGGAGGAGAGGTCCTAGGAAGGGTTGGGCCTGTGCGAGTGCGGGGAGCATGGAGGCGGGCGGGCACCCCTAGCCCCACTGAGCGTGCGTGGGGGTTGCGTGGGTGCAGGGGAAGGGAGGCCGGAGGGAATGGAGAGGGACACGGAGAGCCTGGGGCCCTGCGGTGAGGTTGTGAGGGGCATTCTAGGGGATAGGTTCAAGGTAGGTTTTGGTGGCTGCTGCGGTGGTGGTGGTGGTTTTTGTTGTTGGTTTTTGGTTTTTGGTTGGTTGGTGTGAGGGGGGAAGAGGGTGGAGGATGAGGACCCCTTAGCACATGGGAGCGGAAGGATGTCAGGAAAGGAGCCCAGAGGGGTTAGTGTGGGAATGGGCCAGGGCAGCTGGGAGGGGCTTGTGGGTCGTGGCTGAACAGAGGGGAAGGGAGAGCTGAAGGGAGTGCTGAGGGCCAGGGCGAGCAGGGGGGGGACTGAGGTAAGGCTGTGAGTGGAGTTCCAGCAGACAGGTTCAAGTGAGGTGGTTTTTGTTTTGGTTTTGGGCTTGCTGTGTGTGTCTGTTCGTTTGATTGTTTGTTTGAGAAGGGGGTAGAGGGGTGGATAGGTTGGATGCCTTTGAACGGATGGGGAAAGTTTCCAGGAGGGGGGGGGGTGTGGGTGGGGGCAGAGAGGGGCGAGGGGGGCGGGGATCCGGTTGTGCAGAGCGCCTGCGTGGGGGTTGCGTGCGTGCCGTGGCGTGCGTGGGGGTTGCGTGCGTGCCGGGGAAGGGAGCCCCGGGAGCGACTGCTGAGGGACACCGCGGCGAGCGAGCGAGCATGGGTGGAGGAGCTGAGGGTGTGAGCAGGGCTGCAGCGGGCAGGTCCAAGGCAGGTTTGTGTTTATCTTGGTGAGAAGGGAAGAGGGTGCCTAGGATGCTTGGGAAAAGGGGATGGAAGGTCCCAGGAAGTGTTTGGGGGAAAGGTGCGTGTTTGGGGAGGGCCGAGGGGGGCGGGAGCGGCTTCAGGGCAGCGCAGGCGTGGGGGTTGGGTGCGTGCAGGGGAAGGGAGCGCGCAGGGACTTCGGAGGGCCACCGCGAGCGTGGGGGAGGGAGGTGAGGATGGCAGCGGAGCCCCAGCTGAAAGGTTGAAGTTAGGGTGAGTTTTGAGAGGCAGGAAGAGGGTGGATGGGATCCCTTGGAAAAGTGGAGGAGAGGTCCTAGGAAGGGTTGGGCCTGTGCGAGTGCGGGGAGCATGGAGGCGGGCGGGCACCCCTTGCCCCCCGAGCGTGCGTGGGGGTTGCGTGGGTGCAGGGGAAGGGAGGCCGGAGGGAATGGAGAGGGACACGGAGAGCCTGGGGCCCTGCGGTGAGGTTGTGAGGGGCATTCTAGGGGATAGGTTCAAGGTAGGTTTTGGTGGCTGCTGCGGTGGTGGTGGTGGTTTTTGTTGTTGGTTTTTGGTTTTTGGTTGGTTGGTGTGAGGGGGGAAGAGGGTGGAGGATGAGGACCCCTTAGCACATGGGAGCGGAAGGATGTCAGGAAAGGAGCCCAGAGGGGTTAGTGTGGGAATGGGCCAGGGCAGCTGGGAGGGGCTTGTGGGTCGTGGCTGAACAGAGGGGAAGGGAGAGCTGAAGGGAGTGCTGAGGGCCAGGGCGAGCAGGGGGGGGACTGAGGTAAGGCTGTGAGTGGAGTTCCAGCAGACAGGTTCAAGTGAGGTGGTTTTTGTTTTGGTTTTGGGCTTGCTGTGTGTGTCTGTTCGTTTGATTGTTTGTTTGAGAAGGGGGTAGAGGGGTGGATAGGTTGGATGCCTTTGAACTGATGGGGAAAGTTTCCAGGAGGGGGGGGGGGTGTGGGTGGGGGCAGAGAGGGGCGAGGGGGGCGGGGATCCGGTTGTGCAGAGCGCCTGCGTGGGGGTTGCGTGCGTGCCGTGGCGTGCGTGGGGGTTGCGTGCGTGCCGGGGAAGGGAGCCCCGGGAGCGACTGCTGAGGGACACCGCGGCGAGCGAGCGAGCATGGGTGGAGGAGCTGAGGGTGTGAGCAGGGCTGCAGCGGGCAGGTCCAAGGCAGGTTTGTGTTTATCTTGGTGAGAAGGGAAGAGGGTGCCTAGGATGCTTGGGAAAAGGGGATGGAAGGTCCCAGGAAGTGTTTGGGGGAAAGGTGCGTGTTTGGGGAGGGCCGAGGGGGGCGGGAGCGGCTTCAGGGCAGCGCAGGCGTGGGGGTTGGGTGCGTGCAGGGGAAGGGAGCGCGCAGGGACTTCGGAGGGCCACCGCGAGCGTGGGGGAGGGAGGTGAGGATGGCAGCGGAGCCCCAGCTGAAAGGTTGAAGTTAGGGTGAGTTTTGAGAGGCAGGAAGAGGGTGGATGGGATCCCTTGGAAAAGTGGAGGAGAGGTCCTAGGAAGGGTTGGGCCTGTGGGAGTGCAGATTCAGCCTACACCAGAGCCACAGCAATGCAGGATCCGAGCCGCGTCTGCAACCTACACCACAGCTCATGGCAACACCGGATCGTTAACCCACTGAGCAAGGCCGGGGATCGAACCCGCAACCTCATGGTTCCTAGTCGGATTCGTTAACCACTGCGCCACGACGGGAACTCCTCCTCTTATGATTTATGATTTTGGTGGTATAATTGTGCTTGGATGATTTTGTATCTTTACTGTACATATACCTTTACTGGTGAGCCTTGTCATTTGAGGTATTTGTGTTTCCTGTTGCTGTCTTGTCTTTTCTGCCTATAGAAGTTCCTTTAGTATTTGTTGTAAGGCTGGTTTAGAGTTGCTGAATTCTCTTAGCTTTTGCTTATCTGTGAAGTTTTTGATGTCTTCTTCAAATCTGAAGGAGAGGTCTTGCCCCTTTGTTCCAATCCAGGAACCCTTGTGAAGGCAACCAATCGTGGACCTCACTCTCCTGCAAGTCCCAGAGCAGGCTGGACAAATGTGGGACTTCCTAGGAGTTTACAGATGGAGGGACAGAAGCCAAGGGGAGGCCACAGAGCTGGCTTTGCCCCCACCATCCCTTGCCTGGACCCCCTTCCACCCGAGCAGCTTGGCCCAGGGCAACCCTTGCCCTCCCAGACTGCACACATCCTGTTTTAAGGATGCACAGCTTAAAACACGGTCGTGTGAGGTGAATGTGATAACCACTGCACTCCGGAAACCCTGCCCACATTAACAAAAGAAAAGTCAAAAACCATATGATCATCTCAATAGATGCAGAAAAAGCATTTGACAAAGCGCAACATCCAGTCATGTTCAAAACTCTCGCCGAAGTGGGTATAGAGGGAACATTCCTGAACATAAGCAAAGCCATTTATGACAAACCCACAGCAAATATAATACTCAATGGAGAAAAACTGAAAGCCTTCTCACTCATCTGGAACAAGAGAGGGATGCCCACTCTCACTACTGCTCTTTAACAGAGTTTTGGAAGTCCTAGCCACAGCAATTAGACAAACAAAAGACATAAAAGCCATCCAAAGAGGAAAAGAAGAGAGAAAAGTGTATGCAGACGACGTGATACTACACATAGAAAACCCTAAGGACTCAACCCAAAAGCTACTTGAACTGATTAATAAATTCAGCAAAGTAGCAGGATATAAGATTAACATTCAGAAATCAGTTGCATTTCTGTATACCAACAATGAAATATTAGAAAAGGAATACAAAAGTACAATACCTTTTAAAATTGCACCTCAAAAAATCAAATACCTCGGAATACATCTGACCAAGGAGGTAAAGGACTAATATGCCGAGAACTATAAAACTTTAATCAAACAAATTAAAGAAGATGTAAAGAAATGGAGGGATATTCTATGTTCATGTATTGGAAAATCCAATATTGTAAAAATGGCCGTACTTCCCAAAGCAATCTACAGATTCAATGCAATCCCTATCAAATGACCCATGACATTTTTCACAGAACTAGAACCAACAATCCAAAAATTTACGTGGAACCACAAAAGAAAGTCTATTCAGCAAGCATTGCTGGGAAACCAGGACAGCTGCATGCAAATCAGTGAAATTAGAACACACCCTCACACCATGTACAAAAATAAACTCAAAATGGCTGAAAGACTTAAATAGAGACAAAAAAAAAAAAAAAAGGATTTCCTGTTGTGGCGCAGTGGTTAACACATCCGACTAGGAACCATGAGGTTTCGGGTTTGATCCTT
Organism: Sus scrofa; assembly: GCF_054392235.1. Lineage (NCBI taxonomy): Eukaryota > Metazoa > Chordata > Mammalia > Artiodactyla > Suidae > Sus > Sus scrofa. The sequence goes on from NC_139385.1 coordinate 22,505,839, forward strand.
GGCCTTGCTCAGTGGGTTAACGATCCGGTGTTGCCATGAGCTGTGGTGAAGGTTGTAGACATGGCTTGGATCCTGCATTGCTGTGGCTCTGGTGTAGGCTGAATCTTACTGTCGTGGATTTTACCTGAAGTCCTCTATTCCCCCCAAAATGTATTTTTTCTTCATTTTCCTCCGGGCGGGAGAGTCTCCATAACAGCTCTGCACGAGGGGAGGACCCCAAGACAGCAGCCCAAGGAGGACAGGCATTCTCGTGAGACAGCCGGAATCCAGGTCTTCAGCTCCTCTGTGGTGCCGCAGGGGCTCCTGGGAGTCCGCCATCTTGTGGACAGTGAACGGCCAGCCGTCTGCTCTCTACTGGATCTGAAGACATCCCTGGGAGCAGAGCGGATGTTGGTAGCAGATTCCAGTATGGGAAGCTCAGAGAAGGTAAGCAGGGTGTCGGGGAGCCCCTGCCTGGGGTCCTCTGCAGCCGCCGTGTCGCTGGGGACTCGGTGTCCGTCCCTTGGTGTGGTGCTTGGAGCCGAGGGTGGTGGTGGACACCTGTGGTGGGGAGGACGGTCATGCCCAGGTGGGGCCAGGGGCCAAGTGGCTGCTGGGGTCACACTCACACAACTCACAGTCACTTCTAATTTTTCAGTTTCCAGATGGCAGATTATGGGATTTTTTTCCGCCTTCAAAATTGTGAGTTGACTTCCATTTTAAAAATTCCCTTACCTGTATCTATATTTATATCCATACATGTATCTCTCTGTATCTTACTGGTTCTGTTTATATTGTGTATATGCAGTAGCTATCATAGACTTTTTTTTTATATTGCAGAAACTTTTTATTTATTTATTTATTTATTTTTAAAGGTTTTTTAATATATAAGAAAATCATCTTAAACATTTCCCCCCATCTTCCCATATGGATAACTGCAGTAATTAGAAAGAATTTGGGGGAGATTGTAACATTATTGCATGTGAAATCTTAGTGAAAAAGTTCCCCTTTCCACCAGTCTTGACCTAAAACCAAGGTGACTTTTTTTTTTGGTATAATGATCATAGCAATCTAATTTCACAGGATTTCTATCCCATAGCCCAAGCATACCCCCCCCACCCCAAAAACTCTCTCCTCTGGAGACCATAAGTTTTTCAATGTCTGTGAGTCAGCATCTGTTCTGCAAAGAAGTTCCGTCTGTCCATTTTTCAGATTCCACATGTCAGTGAAAGCATTTGTCATCGGTGTCTCATTGTATGGCTGACTTCACTTAGAATGATAATTTCTAGGTCCATCCATGTTGCTAAAAATGCCAGTATTTCACTCCTTTTAATGGCTGAGTAATATTACATTGTGTATATGGACCACATCTTCTTGATCCACTCCTCTGTCAATGGACATTTAGGTTGTTTCCATGTTTTGGCTATTGTAAATAGTGTTGCAATGAACACCGGAGTACATGTGTTTTTGAGAGTCATGGTTTTCTCTGGATAGATGCCCAGGAGTGGGATTGCTGGATCAAATGGGAGTTCTATGTTTAGTTTTCTGAGGAATCTCCAAACTGCTTTCCACAGTGGTTGCACCAATGTGTAATCCCACCAACCATGTACTAGGGTTCCTTTTTCTCCATAGCCTCTCCAGCACTTCTTGTTTGTAGACTTTTTGATGCTGGCCATTCTGGCTGATGTAAGGTGGTACCTCAGAGTGGTTTTGATTTGCATCTCTCCAATAATGAGTGACGTTGAACATCTTTTCATGTGTTTCTTGGCCATCTGTATGTCTTCTTTGGAGAACTGTCTGTTTAGACCTTCTGCCCATTTTTGGATGGGGTTGTTTGATTTTTTGGTATTGAGCTGCAGAAGTTGCTTGTAAATTTTGGAGATTAATCCCTTGTCAGTTTATTCACTTGCAAAGATTTTCTCCCATTCTGTGGATTGTCTTTTTGTGTTGTTTAGGGTTTCCTTTGCTGTGCAGAAACTTTTACGTTTGATTAGGTCCCATTTGTTTATTTTTCTTTTTATTGTCAATATTCTGATAGGTGGATCTGGGAAGATGTTGCTGTCATTTATGTCAGAGAGTGTTTGGCCTTAGTTTCCTCTAAGAGTCTTACAGTGTCTGACCTTATATCTGGGTCTTTAACCCATTTTGAGTTTATTTTTGTGTATGGTGTTAGGGAGTGTTCCAATTCATTTGTTTCCATGTGGCTGTCCAGTTTTCCCAGAACCACTTATTGAACAAGCTGTCCTTTCTCCGCTGTATATTCTTGCCTCCTTTGTCATAGATGAGTTGGCTGTAGGTGCGTGGGTTGAATTCTGGCCTTTCTATCCTGTGCCACTGATGTATATTTCCATCTTTGTACCAGTACCATATGGTTTTGATGATTATTGCTTTGTAGTGTAGTCTGAAGTTGGGGAGCCTGATTCCTCCAGCTCCATTTCTCTTTTTCAGGATGTCTTTAGCTAGTCTGGGTCTTTTGTGCTTCCAAACAAACTTTAAAATATTTTGTTCGAGTTCTGTGAACAATGTCCTTGGTAATTGGATTAGGGATTGCATTGAATCTGTAGATTGCCTTAGGTAGTATAGTCATTTTGATAATATAACTCTTCCAATCCAAGAGCATGAGCATGAGAATCTTTCCATCTGTTTGTGTCACCTTTGAATTCTTTCATCAGTGTCTTATAGTTTTCAGAGTACAGGTATTTTGTCTCTTTAGGTAGTTGACTACTAGGTATTTTATTCTTTTGGATGTGATGGTAAACGAGATTGCTTCCCTAATTTCTCCTTCTGATCTTTCATTGTTAGTGTATAGAAATGCTATCAATTTCTGTGTATTAATTTTGTATCCTGTGACTTTGCAAAATTCATGGATGAGCTCTAACAGTTTTCTGGTCGAGTTTTTAGGATGCTCTAGGTATAGTATCGTGTCATCTGCAAATAGGGATGGTTTTACTTCTTCCTTTCCAAGTTGGATTCCTTTTATTAATTTTACTTCTCTGATTGCAGTGGCTAGGACTTCCAGAACTATATTGAAGAGTAGTGGTGAGAGCAGACATCCTTGTCTTGTTCCTGATCTCAGTGGGAATTCTTTCAGCTTTTCACCATTGAGAATGATGTTCACTGTGGTTTTGTCATATTTGGCCCTTATTATGTTGAGGTAGGTTCCCTCTATGCCCACTTTCTGAAGGGTTTTTATCAGAATGGGTGTTGGAATTTGTCAAAGGCTTTTTCTGTGTCTATTGAGAGGATCATGTAGTTTTTATTCTTCAGATTGTTAATGTGGTGTATCACACTGATGGATTTGTGGCTATTGAAGAACGCTTGCATCCCTGGGATAAATCCCACTTGATCATGATGTACAATCCTTTTAATGTATTGTTCGATCCGGTTTGCTAGTATTTCATGGATGATTTTTTCATCAATATTCATCAGTGAAATGGATGTATAGTTTTCTTTTTTTGTGGTATCTTTGTCAGGTTTTGGTGTCAGGGTGATGGTGGCCTCATAGAATGAGTTTGGGGGCATCCCTTCCTCTGCAGTTTTTTGAAATAGTTTCAGAAAGAGAGGTGTTAGCTCTTCTCTAAATGTTTGATAGAATTCGCCTGTGAAGCCATCTGGTCCTGGACTTTTGTTTGTTGGAAATTCTTTAATCACAGTTCCAATTTTGGTTCTTGTGATGGGTATATTCATCTTTTCTATTTCCTCTTGGTTTAGTCTTGGAAGATTGTGCTTTTCTAAGAATGTGTCCATTTCTTCTAGCTTTTCCATTTTATTGGCCTATAGTTGCATATAGTCCCTTATGATCCTTTGTATTTCTGTGATGTCCATTGTTACTTCTCCTTTTTCATTTCTAATTTTATTGATATGAGTCCTCTCTCTTTTTTGCCTGATAAGTCTGGCTAGGGGTTTATCAATTTTGTTGATCTTTTCAAAGAACCAGCTTTTCATTTCATTGATCTTTTCTATGTTCTTCTTGGTTTCTATTTCATTGATTTCTGCTCTGATCTTTATGATATCTTTCATTCTACTAACTTTAGGCCTTGTCTGCTCTTTTCTCTCAAGCTGCTTTAGATGCAAATTAGGTCTGTTTATTTGAGATTTTTCCTGTTTCCTGAGGTGGTCTTGTATTGCTATAAACATTTCCTCTTAGAACAGCTTTTGCTGCATCCCATATGTTTTGGAGTGTCGTATCTTCATTGTCATTTGCTTCTAGGTATTTTTATTTTATTTATTTTATTTTATTATTATTATTTTTTTTGTCTTTTTGCCATTTCTTGGGCCGCTCCTGCGGCATATGGGAGGTTCCCAGGCTAGGGGTCTAATCGGAGCTGTAGCCGCCAGCCTACGCCAGAGCCACAGCAACGCGGGATCCGAGCCGCGTCTGCAACCTACACCACAGCTCACGGCAACGCCGGATCGTTAACCCACTGAGCAAGGGCAGGGACCGAACCTGCAACCTCATGGTTCCTAGTCGGATTCGTTAACCACTGCGCCACGACGGGAACTCCTCCTCTTATGATTTCTGATTTTGGTGGTATAATTGTGCTTGGATGATTTTGTATCTTTACTGTACATATACCTTTACTGGTGAGCCTTGTCATTTGAGGTATTTGTGTTTCCTGTTGCTGTCTTGTCTTTTCTGCCTATAGAAGTTCCTTTAGTATTTGTTGTAAGGCTGGTTTAGAGTTGCTGAATTCTCTTAGCTTTTGCTTATCTGTGAAGTTTTTGATGTCTTCTTCAAATCTGAAGGAGAGTCTTGCTGGGTAAAGTGATCTTGGTTGGAGGTTTTTTTCTTTAATCACGTTAAGTATATCATGCCACTCACTTCTGGCCTGCAGGGTTTCTGCTGAAAAATCTCCCAATAACCTTATTGGGGTTCCCTTGTATGTTACATGTTTCTTTTCCCTAGCTGCTTTCAAGATTTTCTCTTTGTCTTTAATTTTGGTCAGTCTGATTAATATGTGTCTTGGTGTATTCCTCCTTGGGTTTATTTTATATGGTACTCATTGTGCTTCCTGGATTTGAGTGAGTGTTTCCTTTCCCATGTGAGGAAAGTTTTTGGCTGTTATGTCTTGGAATATTTTTTCTGTCCCCTTCACTCTCTCTTCTCCTTCTGGCACCCCTATAATATGGATGTTGGTGCATTTAACATTGTCCCAGAGTTCTCTGAGACTCTCTTCATTTGTTTTCAGTCTTTTTCTCTTTTCTGTTCTGCATCCGTAATTTCCACTAATCTGTTTTCCACCTCACTTATTCATTCTTCTGCCTCCTTTATTCTGCTGCTAGCTGCTTCTAGTGAATTTTTTATTTCATTTATTGTATTTTGCATATCTTAAGTTTTATATCTTGTATCTCTTTGCTCTGTGTGTCCTGTAAGTTATCCATCTTTGCCTCCAGTTTATTTCCAATGTCTTGCATCATCTTCAGCATCAACAACCTGAAGTCATTTTCTTGGAGGCTGAGAATCTCCTCATCGCTTAGCTGATTTTCTGGGGTTTTTCCTTTCTCCCCCATCTGAGTTATAGTTCTCTGTCTTTTCATTTTTATAGGTTTTTGGTGTGGTGACCTTTTTACAGATAATAGGGCTGTAGCCTCTCTTACTTCTGGTGTCTGCCCCCCTTGTGGCTGAAGTCAGTATGGGGGCTTTCTGTAGGCTTCCTGGTGGGAGGGCTGATGCCTGCCCACTGGTAGGTGGAGCTGATTGTAATCCCTCTGGTGGGTGGGACTTAGTCTCTGGATGGGATTAGAGGCAGCTGTGTCCCTGAGGGGTCTTTAGGTAGCCTGTTTACTGATGGGCAGGGCTGTGATACCACCTGGATTGTTGTTTGCCCTGGGGCTTCTCAGAGCTGACTGACAGCTCAGCAAGATTTTCCCAAAATGGCCACCTCCAGAGAAAGGCAACTGCTGAATATTCCTGAGAGCTTTGCCTTCAATGTCCTTCCCTCACAACAAGCCACATTCATCCCTGTTTTCCCAAGATGTCCTCCAAGAACTGCAGTCAGGTTTGACCCAGATTCCTATGGAGACCTCGCTTTGCCCTGGCCCCCAGGGCATGTGGAAATCTATGTGTGCCTTTTAAGAATGGGGCCTCCATTTCCCCCAGTCCTGTGGAGCTCCTGTACACAAGCCCCACTGGCCTTCAATGCAAGGTCCTCCAGGAGCTCTTTCTACCATTGCCAGATCCCCACAGGTGAGAGTTTTATGTGGGGCTCAGAACTCTCACTCCTGTAGGTGAGCCTCTGTGAACCAGTTAGTTTCCAGTCTGTGGGGCTTCCCACCCAGGAAGTATGGAGTTGTTTATATCATGAAATAGCCCCTCCTATCTCTTGATGTCATCTCCTCTTTTTCTTCTGGAGTAGGATATCTTTTTTATGGTTTTCAGTCCATTTAGATGGAGACTGCTCAGTCTTTATTTGTGAATTTTGTTGTTTTTAGGAGAGAAGTTGAGCTCCAGTCTTTCTATTCCACTATCTTAATCCCATCTCCTCACTATGGATTTTAAATTTAATTTTGCGGGAGTTCCCGTCGTGGCGCAGTGGTTAACGAATCCGACTAGGAACCATGAGGTTGCGGGTTCGGTCCCTGCCCTTGCTCAGTGGGTTAACGATCCGGCGTTGCCATGAGCTGTGGTGTAGGTTGCAGACGCGGCTCGGATCCCGCGTTGCTGTGGCTCTGGCGTAGGCCGGTGGCTACAGCTCCAATTGGACCCCTAGCCTGGGAACCTCCATATGCCGCGGGAGCGGCCCAAAAAATAGCAACAACAACAACAAAAGACAAAAAAAGACAAAAAAAAAAATTAATTTTGCATTAAGTTGGAAGACCAACCGTCTTCTCTATTCTGTGTACTGTATTTCTTTTTTGTTTGTTATTATTTTATTTGTTTTTTAAATAGTTACTTCTCCAATACCTTTTTTCTTTGTCCTGTACAGCATGGTGTCCCAGTTACACCTCCATGTACACATTCTGTTTGTTAGATAACTACTCTGTCTCATTTTTTTTTTTTTTTTTTTTTTTTTTTTTTTTTTTTGTCTTTTGTTGTTGTTGCTATCTCTTGGGCCGCTTCCGAGGCATATGGAGGTTCCCACGCTAGGGGTTGAATCGGAGCTGTAGCCACCGGCCTACGCCAGAGCCACAGCAACGCAAGATCCGAGCCGCGTCTGCAACCTACACCACAGCTCACGGCAACGCCGGATCGTTAACCCACTGAGCAAGGGCAGGGACTGAACCCGCAACCTCATGGTTCCTAGTCGGATTCGTTAACCACTGCGCCACGATGGGAACTCCTGTCTCATTTTTAATTGTATTCCTTAGTTTTTCGGTGTGGGCCAGATGAGTTATTTATATATTTTGGAGATTAATTCCTTATCAGATGTAGGATTTGCAAACATTCTTTTCCCACTCAGTAGGTTGCTTTTTAATTGGTGAGTTCCTTTGCTCTGCAGAAGCTTTTTAGTTTGATGTAGCTCTCCTTGCTTATCTTAGCTTTTGTTGCCTTTGCTTCTGGAGGCAGACCCAAAACATCATTGACAAGACCTGTGTCAAGGAGCTCATCTGTGCTATCTTTGAGCAATTTTATGTTTTCAGGTTCTGCATTCATGCCTTTAATCCATTTTGAGTTAATGTTTTAGATATGGTGTAAGACAGTAGTCTAATTTCATTCCTTTGTATGTGTATATGGATCACATATACACATCCTTTTCAGATTTTCTGGGGAAGAGTCTATAATGCCCAACAAATTCTCATATTTTTATTGCAAGAACAGATAAATAGTCACAGCCCTATAACTTAGAGGACATTTGGAAATGCTGCATTTTGTGCTATAGCTATAGGCTGTGTTTTTGAAAGATTAAGGTGGCAAGCTGTTTTGCCCAAATCTGTGTCTTAAGTTATGGAATTTGGAGGGTATACTTTGAGTCAAAATAAGCAAAACCAAATGTGACTTCTGTTATGCTTAATTGTATATGTCAATTGGACTGGCTAGGGTATGCCCTACTAGTTGGTAAAAGAATTTTAGTGTGTCTGTGAGGGTATTTCTGGTAGAGATTAGCATTTGAATCAGTAGACGAAGTAAAGAAGATTGCCCTCCGCAATGCGTGTGGGCATCATCCAACCTGATGAGAGTCTAAATAGAAGACAAAGGTGAAGAAGAAGATATTTTCTTTTGGTCATGACCTGGGTCATCCATCTCTTGTCTTGGATATTGGTGCTCCTGGATTTTAGACCCTCAGACCAGATCGGGACATCCACCACAGAGTCTCAGATTCTCAAGTCTTTGGGCTCAGGTTTACAGCATTAGCTTAATTGGTTCTCAGCCTTCAGACTTGGACTACATTGTACATTGGTTTTTGGCTTTCCTGGTTCTCTTGCTTACAACATCAAATTGTGTGTACTCCTGCTTTTGTATGAAAAATTTATATATGTCTATTAATTTTGGGGTCTAATGTGTCATTAAAGGCCAGCATTTCCTTATTGATTTTGTCTGAATGATCTGTTCATTGATGTAAGTGGGGTGCTAAAGCCCCCTACTTTTATTGTGCTACTATCATGATTTCCATTTGTGTTTGATTGTTTTTGCCTTGTGATTTGAGGTGGGCCTCTGTTGGTTGCCTATGTATTTACAACTATATCTTCATTTTGGTTGGATCTGTTATCATGTGTTGACATTCTGTGTCTCTTCTTAGAGTCATTGTTTTAAAGTATATTTTATCTGATATAGGTATTGCTATTCCAGCTTTCTTTTCTTTTCTTTTCTTTTCTTTTTTTTTTTTTTTGCCTTTTCTGGGGCCGCACCGGCAGCATATGGAGGTTCCCAGGCTAGGGGTTGAATCAGAGCTGTAGCCTACAACCCACTGAGCAAGGTCAGGGATCGAACCTGCAACCTCATGGTTCCTGGTCAGATTCATTAACCACTGTGCCACGATGGGAACTCCTCCAGCTTTCTTTTCATTTTCATATACATGGAATGCTTTTTCCATCCTCTTGCCTGAAGTGAGTTTCTCATAGACAGCATATATAAAAGTCTTGTTTTCCTTTAATTCAGCCACTCTGTGTCTTTTTTTAAATTTTTATTTGAGTATAGTTAACTTACAGAGTTGTTAGTTTCAGATGGACAGCAATATAGGTCAGTTATACATGTTCATATATCCATTCCTTTTCAGATTCTATTCCCATGTAGGTTATCACACAGTACATAGTAGATTTTCCTGTACTATACAGTAGGTCCTTGTTATCCGTTTTTTTTAAAGAAATTATTTACATTACAGTTGACTTCTTATGTTCTGTCAATTTCTGCTATACAGCACAGTGACCTAGTAATACACATATATGCATTCTTTTTCTCACATTATCCTCCATCGTGTTCCATCACAAGTGATTGGATATAGTTCTATGTGCTATACAGTGGGACTCATTGCTTGTCCACTCCAAATGCATCTACTAACCCCAAACTCCCAGTCCTTCCCATGCCCTCCCCAACTCTTTGGCAACCACATGTTTGTCCTCCCTGTCCATGAGTTTGTTTCTTTATGTAGATGGGTTCGTTTGTCCCATATATTAGATTCCAGATATAAGTGACATCATATGGAATTTGTCTTTCTCTTTTGGACTACCTTCACTTAGTATGAGAGCATTCATGTTGCTGCAGATGGCATTATTTTGTTCTTTTCTATAGCTGAGTAGTAGTCCATCATGCATATGTACCACATCTTCGTTTATCTATGGACACTTAGGTTATTTCCATGTCTTGGCTGTTGTGAATAGTGCTGCAATGAATATAGGGGTGCCTGTATCTTTTTCAATGAAAGTTTTGTCCTGATATAGGCCCAGGAGTGCGATTGCTCAATAATATGGTAGTTCTATGTTTAGTTTTCTGAGATACATCCATTCCATTTTCCATATTGATTGTAACAGTGTACATTCCCACTAAAAGTGTAGGAGGGTTCCCTTTTCTCCACACCCTTTCCAGCATTTTTGATTTGTAGACTTGTTAAGTATTAGCCATTCTGACTGGTGTGAGGTGGTACCTCATGGTAGTTTTGATTTGCATGTCTCTAATCATTAGTGATGGTGAGAAACTCTTCATGCGCCTCTTGGCCATCCATATGTCTTCTTTGGAGAAATGTCTGTGTAGGTCTTCTAACAGTTTTTCAGTTGGGTGGTTTTTTAGCTGTTGAGTTGTGTGAATTGTTTGTATATTTTGCAGATTATGCCCTTGTCAGTTGCCCCATTTGCAACTACTTCCATACATTCTGTTGCTTGTCTTTTTTTTATGGTTTCCTTTGCTGTGCAAAAGCTTGTCCATTTGATTAGGTCCATTGGTTTATATATGTCTTTATGTCTGTTGCCTTGGGAGAATGACCTAAGAAAACATTTGTATGGTTGATGTCAGAGAATGTTTTGACTGTGTTCACTATGAGGCATTTTATAGTGTCTTGTCTTAGGTTTAAGTCATTAAGCCATTTTGAGTTTATTTTTGTACATGGTGTGAGGTGGTGTTCTGGTTTCATTGATTTACATGCAGTGCTCGAATTTTCCAAGCACCACTTGCTGAAGAGAGTATCTTTTTCCCATTTTGTTTTATTTTATTTTATTTATTTTGTTTTGTTTTGTTTTTGTCTATTTAGGGCTGCTTTTGTGGCACATAATGTCCATGTATTGGATGTTGTCAATTTAGCTGCCATGAGCATAGGGGTGCATATAAATTTTTTTAAAAAAATGTATATCGCCTATTGACAGGTCATGATTCAGCACTCCCTTTGTGAGCTGCACAGTCTTCATTTGTCCATTGGAGCAGAATTCATGGATCCCATCCCCTCCCATAAAAATTTGTGTTGTTTCCAATCCCCTACTGTGTGAACTCATGCTGTGAAGGATTCACATGAAAAACATGTTTAAAGATTTGAGCACAAATTTTAGTGGGATCAACTCTAAGGAACCACAATGCTAGGAAGGGGGTGCACCCCTGGGACTTTGCTGGGTCTTGCACACCATTCTTCCAGAGTGGACTGTTTGTTCATGATTCCCTCTCAGAGATCTCCTGGGGTGCTCTGCATCCTCACATTGTCTCCTGGGCTGGTGGTCACCCACCTAAAAACCTGCCAGATTGATGATAACCAATGCTGTCTCCGTAATGTTTACATTTGTATGTGTCCTCCTCTGAGTGGTCAGGCATCTCTAACAGAGACTAGCCATGTGCATGGCCTCTTGTTGGAATTGCATGTGTTTGCTCTGTTTCTTATTAGAACATATGTTTTTGAGAGGATTTTGGAGCACAGGCATGCTCAGGCCTTCTCTGCTCTCTTAAAATATGTGGGCAGAGACAGAAAGCCCGAGTTTATATGGTTTCATTCCAGGAAACAGCCAGAATAGGGAAAGATGCAGAGAAAGAAAGAGGATTCGAAGTTTTCAGGGGCTGGGGGATGGGGGAATGGGGACTCCGCTTTGGTTTTATTTTGGGGAATGAAATAGTCTGAAGCTTGACAGTGGTGATGGTGACACACATTGGGAATGCATCTGAGTGACACCATTTAAAATGGAAAATGCTTCAATGTTATTATTTTAAACTTAAATTTTATTATTATTACTATTATTTCTAATGTTTTATTTTGAACTTAAATATACAGAACCTAAATAACGTGACAGAAAGAAAGAAAGAAAGAATCAAATAAATAAAAACACAGAAAATATGCCATGTAGAATGAAGTAAAGATTGGGTTGGGGAGTGCATTGATGGTGTGGAAATAGAGCTGACAGTGAGAGTGGTTGCAGAGCCATTGGGCCCATGGGCTCAGTGACTGCTGACGTGGCTCCTACCAGTGCAGAAACAGGAGTAATAGTAGTTCCAGGTTCACCCACCAGGGATATTAGTTCTGGACCTGGATCTTGGTCTCGTGCAAGCCCAGGAGCACATTCTCTCTTGAGGGGTGGTCAGTCCTCATTGGGCTGATGGTCTAATGCAGGAACAGGTGCTGGTTCTCCCTGCAGGAGCTGGGAATCCTGGCCAGGCTCTGGGTCTCCTCCAGCATCAGTTGCAGTTTCTTCTTGTTGCTGTGGATCCTGACCTTGTTGTGGATCTCCTGCAGGAGCAGGTGCAAGTTCCCCCTGCAGGGGTTGTGGATACTCTCTTGCCTCTGCGTTTCCTGCAGGGACAGATGCAGACTCAGGTGTGAACTGGCCCTCAGTGAGGGGCTCACCAGTCCATCACTCACAGAGAGAGATTGAGTGTCCCCATCAACCAGACCATTGCCAAGCTCTGGTGTGGGGATCTGCACCCACAAGACCAGCAGTCAGTCCATCCCAGAGGTATCAGAGTCCCGTCTGGCCATCCTCACTGCTGCTTCTGCCCACACAACCTTCTTCCAAATCAGGTCCATATGTGTGTCTGTTCAGATATCCACCCAGGTAGAAAGAGATATTCCTAGAGGACTTGAGATAAAGCTTGGCCTGAAGGGCACTGCTCTAGCTCTCCATATCCTCAAGCATCCAGCTTTGACCTGGGCTTTGGACATGACTGGTCCACGAGGCTTCTGACCTGTCATCAGCCTAGAGGCAGACCCACCCCTCCTAAACCCTCCCTGCCCCCACCTCCACACATACTGGGAGGGCAGAGAGGGCTACATAGCTGAGATCAGAGTAGTGGCGAGGCCTGGACTTTCCTACCCTTGGGCTCTCTTGGGCCATTGGTTTCCTCCAGGCAAAGGGCCGTAGGAATCTCAAGTGAGACCTGACCCAGTGCCTACAACCATCAAAACCAGCTGTTACTGCTGGCTTCCCCAAGGCCACAATAGCACATGTTCCCTTGAGGTTCTCCAATGAATTGAACTGTGAAGGGGTCTTGTCTAGAATGAGGGTGACTGGTTACCCAGGTTGCAAGTTCTCTTGGCCTTTTTTGCCAGGGAAGTGATGTCACTGCCTGAGTCTCCTTACCCAGGCTTCCTCCTTACAGAAACATACACAAAGACACATCTGGGATGCTGCCTGCTCACCCCGGACTGCAGGCCAAGTCCAAGCCCATTGACACCCACACAGCCCATCCCCAAATCTCTGGGAGGCCTGGATGCCACCAGGGCCCCAACTCTGAGGATGCAATTGGCTTCAGACCTGGCTTCTCCTGATTACCAGTCATGTGAGCCTGGACCAGCTACATTCCTTTCAGGATCTCCCCATCCTCCCTCTGTACAGTGGAGGTCATTCCACCCTCTACTTCCCATGGAAGCCATCGGGTACATAGAACGAGAACAACAGACAGTGCCTTTAAAACCCATTGGGCTGGTAATGCCATGGAGCTCATGCCCAGACTTGGCAAAGGAAAGGTGACTTAAAGGGCTGGCATAGCCCAAAATACAAGAGAGACAGGCCTGGGTCTGCTCTAGGATCTAGGAAAAGTCCCATTTCTTCCTATTTCCTAGTCCCCCCATGGTAGGGTTGACATTCAGTAAAATTAAGAGATCACTCCTCTGGCACACAACCTTCCAGGTGCACCTGTTATATTTGGGTTCAAGTCCAAGTGTCTCTTCTCAGCCTTTGTGGCATGCTGCCCCCACAGTGGCTCCTGGGGCATTCTTGCTTCCAGGTCAAACATCCACATGTAACCCTCACCTTTCCAGAGTGGATGGACTCTGGTGACTGGGTTCTAACATATACATAAGCACAGGGAAATTGTGGGAGTTCTACTAGCTCCCCTTTCCCTGTGTTCATTCTTTCTGTCTCTCGGTGCTCTTTCTCTCTGACTCTGTCTTTTTTTCTGGCTTTGTTTTTGTCTGTCATTCTTTTTCTGTTCCTACTCTCTGAACCCGCCCCACCTCTTTCACAAATAAATTCACAAATCAGTGAAGATTTTGTTGACCTCTTTATGTTGGATATTGTCAGTTAAGTTGCCATGAGCTTATGGGTGCATGTAACTTTTTTTAAAGGTATTATAGTTGATTTACAATGTTTTGTCAGTTTCTGCTCTCATATCATCCACCCTCCTGTTCCATTCCAAGTGATTGGATAGAGTTCCCTGTGATATGCAACAGGATCTCATTGCTTATCCACTCCAAAGGCAATAGTTTACATCTACTAACCTCAAAGGCACATGCCATCCCACACCCACCCCCTCCTCCTTGGCAACCGCAAGTCTCTTCTATATGTCCATGAGCTTGTTTCTTTTCTGTAGGTAGGTTCATTTGTGCCATATGTTAGATTCCAGATATAAGTGAAACCATATGGTATTTGTCTTTCTCTTTCTGACTTCTTCACATGGTATGAGAGCCTCTAGTTCCATCCCTGTTGCTGCAAGTGACATTATTTAGTTCTTTTTTGTGGCTGAGTACTGTTCCACTGTGTATAGCTACCACTTCTTAATCCTTTCATGCGTCAGTGGACTTTTAGGTTGTTTCTATGTCTTGGCTCCTGTGAATAGTGCTGCAGTGAACACATTGGTGCATTTATCTTTTTTAATGAAAGCTTGTTCCAGATATGTCCTGGAGTGGGATGGTTGGATCATATGATAGTTCTAGATTTAGTTTTCTGAAGTACATCCATACCATTTTCCATACTGGTTGTACCAATTTACATTCACACCCACAGTGTAGGAGGATTCTCTTTTATCCATACCCTCTCCAGCATTTGTGATTTGTAGACTTCTTTATAAATGGTAGCCATTCTGACTGGTGTGAGGTGGTATCTCATTGTCATTTTTTTATTTGCTTTTCTCTAATAGTGGTGATGTTGAGCAATTTTTCCTGTGTCAGTTGCCCATCTGTATGTTTTCTCTGGAGAAATGTCTATGTAGGTCTTTTCAGCCTGTTTGTCACTTGGGTTGTTTGATGTTTTGCTTTTGAGGTTGTGAGTTGTTGGTATATTTTGTAGATGAAGCCCTTGTCAGTTGCAGCCTTTGCAACTATTTTCTCCCATTCTGTAGGTTGTCTTTTTTATTTTGTCCTGGTTTCCTTTGCTGTGCAAATGCTTGTCAGGTTGCTTAGGTCCCATTGATCTATTTTTGTTTCTCTTTCTATTAATACCCTGATAGAATGGCCTAAGAAAATATTTGCATGGTCATTTGTAAGAGAATGTTTGCCTGTGTTCCTTTCTAGGTGTTTTAGAGTGTTTTGTCTTAGTTTTAAGTCATTGAGCCATTTTGAGTTTATTTTTGTGCACAGTGCAAGGGTGTGTTCTGGTTTCCTCAATTTACACCTAGCTCTCCAGTTTTCCCAGCACCCCCTGCTGAAGAGAATGTCTATTTCCAATTTTGTATTCGTGACTCCTTTGTTGAAAGTGAACTAACCTTAGGTATCTTTGTTAATTTCTGGACTCTCTACTGTGTTCCATTCATCTCCATGTCTTTCTTTTTTTTTTTTTTTTTTTTTTTTTTTTTTTTTTTTTTTTTGCAAGTACCACACTGACTTGATTACTGTAGCCTTGTAGTATTGTTTGAAGTCTGGGAAAGTTATGCATCTGGATGTTTGTTGATGTTGTTTTCCCTTAGAATTGTTTGTAGGTCATTCTCAGTCTTTTTTTTTTTTTTTTTTTTTTGTCTTTTTGCCATTTCTTGGGCCAATCCTGCGGCATATGGAGGTTCCCAGGCTAGGGGTCTAATCGGAACCATAGCCAACAGGCTATGCCAGAGCCACAGCAATACGGGATCCGAGCCACATCTACAACCTACACCACAGCTCACGGCAATGCTGGATCCTTCACCCACTGAGCAAGGCCAGGGACCGAACCCGCAACCTCATGGTTCCTAGTCGGATTTGTTAACCACTGCACCACGACGGGAACTCCATCCATTCTCAGTCTTTTTTAGTTCCACATAAATTTTCAGATCGTTTATTCTAGTTCTGTGGAAGATGTCATGGGTAATTGTCAAGGGATTGCATTAACCCTGCAGATTGCTATGGGTACTGTGGCCATTTTAACAATATGAATTCTTCCAATCAAGTCACATGGAATATCTTTCCATTTCTAAGTATCCACTTTAATTTTCTTGAGTAACGTTTAATAGTTCTCAGCATAAAAGTCTTTTACCTCCTTGGTCAGGTTTATTCCTAGGTATTCAATGTTGGTGGGGTTGATTTTAAAAGACTTTGTAGGAGTTCCCATCATGGTGCAGTAGTTAATGAATCTGACTAGGAATGATGAGGTTGCAGATTTGTTCCCTGGCCTTGCTCAGTGGGTTAAGGATCTGGCATTGCTGTGAGCTGTGCTGTGGGTCACAGACATGCCTGGGATCCTGCATTGCTGTGGCTCTGGAGTAGGCCAGTGGCTACAGCTCCAATTAGACCACCTAGCCTGGGAACCTCCATATGCTGTGGGAGCAGCTCAAGAAAAGGCAAAAAGACAAAAATAAATAAATAAATAAATAAATAAATAAATAAATGGCATTGTATTTTTATATTCCTTTTCTAATATTTCATTGTTAGTGTAGTGAAATGCAGCCAATTTCTGAGTGATAGTTTGTGTCCTGCAACTTGGCTAAATCCATCATTCAGTTAAAGTAGTTTTTGTGTGGAGCCCTTAGGGTTTTTGCTCTATGGTATCATGTCATCTGCATAGAGTCACAGTTTTACCTCTTGTTCTCCCTTTCATTTTGGTTTGTTTGTTTGCCGTGGCTCGGATTTCCAATACTAGGTTGAATAAAAGGGGTGAGAGAGGGCATCCTTGTCTGGTTCCATATTTTTATGGAAGGCTTTCAGCTTTTCTCCATTGAGGATTATATTGGATATAAAGATAATATACCTTTGTTATGTTAAGACATATTCCCTCTTTACTCAAATTGGTTAGAGTGTTTTTATCATGAATGGAAGATGGATTTTTTCCAAATGCTTTTGCTGTAGCTGTTGAACTTCTCTTGTAGTTTTTAACTCTCCTTTTTTTTAAAATGTGATGTATGACATTGAATATTTTGTATGTTTACCCATCCTTGTGAACATGGGTTGAATCCCACGTGGTCATGGTGTATGATCTTTTTTATATGTAGTTGGATTCAGTAGGCTAAAATTTTGTTGAGAATTTTTGCATCTAGATGGATCAAAGATATTGGCCTATAATTTTCTTTTTTTTTGTAATGTCATTGTCTTGTTTTGGTATGAGGGTGAAGGTGGCTTCATCGAATGTCTTTGGGAGTGTTCCTTGTTCTTGCACCTTTTTAGAAATTTAAGAAGGTTGGGTCTAACTTTCTTCTTGTGTGTTTGGTACAATTTGCTCCTGAAGCCATCACATCCTGGACTTTTGCTTGTAGTGAATGTTATTATTACATATTCAATTTCATTTTTGATGATAATTCTGTTCAACTTTATTTCTTCTTGACCTGGAGGCTTCGTGTCTCTCGAATGTTGACCATTTCTTCTGGGTTGTCAGATTTGTTGGCGTTATAATTGTTCTTCATATTCTCTTTTGGTTTTTTGTGTCTCTGTAGTATCTGTTGAGATGTCTTCTTTTTCATTTCTCACTTGGTTGATTTGAGTTCTTGCCTCTTTCTGGTGAGTCTGTCCAGAGTTTTGTCAGTTTTGTTTTACCCTTTCAAAGAACCACCTTGGTTCTCTTAATTTTTGCTGTTGTTTTTTTGAATCTCTATTTTCCTGATTTCCTCTCTGATCTTTATGATTTCCTTCCTTTTGAGGACTTTAGCTTTTGTTTGTTCTTCTTTTTCTAATGCTTTTAGGAGGTAGAAGATGATTTTCTTCTTCTTTGAGGAAGGCCTGTATTGTTATGAACTTCCCTCTAAGCATAGCTTTTGTGCATCCCATAGATTTTTGACTGGTTGTGTTTTCTCTGTCATTTGTCTCAAGGTATTTTTAAATTTCCCTTTGATTTCCTAATCAACCCATTGTGTGTGTTTAGTAGCATATTGTTTAGTCTCCATGTAGTCTTTTTTTTATCATCCTGTGGTTGATTTCTAGTTTCATGCCATTGTGATCAGAAAAGATGCCTGAAACAATTTCTCTACTCTGAAATTTTTGACTTTAGTTATATGCCCCCGTATGTGATGAGTCCATGAGAATATTCCACATGCACTTGAAAAGAGTGTATATTCTGCTATTTTTGGATGTACTGTATACGTTTGGGTGTAAAGTCCTGAAAATATCATTAAGTGTAATGTTTTTATTGTGTCATTTAGGATCTTGTTTGGCTTACTGATATTCGGTCCCAAAGACCTGTGCATTGATGTGAGTGGGGTGTTAAAATTTCCTCTAACCTTATTGTATTCCCATCAATTTGTCTATTTCTGTCTGTTAGTATTAATTGTATGTATTTGAGTGCTCTTATTTTAGAGGCATATATATTGATGATTGTAATATCTGCTTCTTACATTTTCCTTTTATCATTAGTGTCCTACTTTGTTGTTCTTTATGGCCTTTGTTTTAAAGTCTGCTTTGTCTAAAGTGAGTGTTACATAGACCTGCTTGCTTGTCTTTTCCATTCACATGAAATATCATTTTCCATTCCCTCACTTTCAGTTTATGTGTGTCTTTGCCCTCAGTTGAGTCTCTTGGAGGTGGCATATTGTAGGCTCTTTTTTTTTTTTTTCTTTAATCCAGTCTGCCACTCTGTCTTTTGATTGGAGCATTCAGTCCATTGATGTTTAAGGTGATTATTGAAAAATATGTCTTTATTGTGTTTTAAAACTTCTATCCCAGCTGATTTTGTGTTTCACTTTGTTTCATTCCTTTCTTATCTTTTTCTTTCTTTCATGGATGATTTCCTCTAATTTTAGGGTTATTTGCTCTCCTTTTTGGTTTTGGTGAATGTAGTGTTTGATTTGGATATTTGGTTGCCATGTTTTTCAAGTATGTTAACCCCTCCCATATCTGTTCATCAGTCCTAAACTGACATAAGAAATATTAAAAGGTCTTCTTTTTTTTTTTGTCTTTTTTCTTTGTTGTTGTTGTTGTTGTTGTTGCTATTTCTTGGGCCGCTCCCGCGGCATATGGAGGTTCCCAGGCTAGGGGTCAAATTGGAGCTGTAGCCACCGGCCTACGCCAGAGCCACAGCAACGCGGGATCCGAGCTGCGTCTGCAACCTACACCACAGCTCACGGCAACGCCGGATCGTTAACCCACTGAGCAAGGGCAGGGACCGAACCCGCAACCTCATGGTTCCTAGTCGGATTCGTTAACCACTGCGCCACGACGGGAACTCCTAAAAGGTCTTCTTTAAGTGAAAAAGAAAAGATTACAAGAAATAATGGGAGTTCCCGTTGCGGCTCATTGGTACCAAACCCGACTTGTATCCATGAGAACATGGGTTTGTTCCTTGGCCTCACTCAATGGATTAAGGACCTTGTGTTGCCCCAAGATATGGTGCAGGCTGGCAGCTACACCTCAATTGACCCCTAACCTGGGAACTGCCATAAGCCACAGGTGTAGCTCTAAAGAAGACAAAAGATAAATAAGAATGGATAGCAAGCAGAAAAATCCCACTTTAAAGGCAAAAAATGGAAGTTCCCATTGTGGCTCAGCAGGTTAAGAACCTAGCTCATATCCAGGAGGCTGCAGGGTTAATTCCTCACTGGCTTAAGGATCTGGTATAGGGGCAAGCTGCAGCACAGGTCACAGATGTGGCTCAGATCTAGCCTTTCTGTGTCTGTAGTGTGGTCCAGAAGCTGCAGCTGTGATTCCACCCCCAGCTCTGGTGTCAAATCATATGCTGTATTTGCAGCCCTAAAAAGAAAAAAAAAGTACTAAAGGCTGTGAATGACACCACTTAAATCAGCTGCTATGAATGTTTGAAAACAACAATTATAATATCAACTCCACCTATGACAAATAGTTAGGGGACAGATATGAAGATGGAAAAGAGGACATCAAAAACAGAAAACATGGGGGAGGGAGTAAAACAGTAGATCTTTTAGAACTTATTTGAACTTCAATGAGTATCAGATTAAAACAACTGAACATTGTTATACATCAACATATATGAAACCCAAGGTAACCATAAATCAAAATCCTCTAACAGATATGTAAAAACAAGGGAAAGGAACATCAGCTTAACACATGAGCTATGGGTTTTCAGCTCTAAGGTGGAGACACAGGAGGCCTGGTGTAGCTGCAGACAGGCAGGGTGGAGGCACCCCGGCAGCCCGGGCTGGTCTGAACCTGGATGGGGGCAAGCTTCAGGTCCCCTGGCTTCCTGGGGCTGTCTGTGGGATGGGGAGGCTGGGCCCCACTAGCACACTAAGCATCCTTTTCAAGCATACATGAGCATTAATCTGTGACAGCTCCTCTGCTGCTGTGGATCCTGGTTTGCTAGTCTCATCATTGTCAGTTAATATCCTGCTGGAATCTCTGCATATCAGTGAATGAAGGAGGTGGTCTCCACTTTCCTCATGAGCTAATATCCTGGGCAGGCTGTGGTTTCTTTGGGAGGCTGTTTTCCGCAACATCACTGAAAATCATTCCCAGTATTCTAAATTGGGAGAGTGTGGAAATCTGAGTTTGATGGTTGGTGGTTGGTTGGTTGTCTGGCTTGCTCCTTTGCATGCTGAGTGTTTGCACGTTGGAGCATTTAATAAGTTTTTGCATAAAAGGTACTTTGTGAAAACTCTGTTGCTTTTGGAACTTGCTTGATATTTTAAAGCAGTGATTCTATTTGTTTATTTATGTCTGAATGTATGTATGTAGGTATGTTTGTATAAAATCAGTGGGTTTTCATACATGTTTGGTGGAATTTGTGTTAGCTTTCCTAAGGTTTTCCAATGGGGTGCATTGCAGTCTTGGTTGGGGTGGTGATAGTGCTTGTGTCAGGTCATTGGGAAGAGGGAAAGGGGAGAGATGATCACAGTTGATGAAACAATGGGGCAGCCAATATCTAAGCTGTGTAGAGAGGAAAGAGAGGCCCATCAAGGGGATGGGGAGGGATCCATCAGTCACAGTCCAGGAAGAATTCAGGAGAGTCTGAGGTCCATGGAAGGAAAAAGGTGAGTGGTAGATCCTGGGGGAGAGAGAGTATGAAAAAAAAAAAGGAACCCATGCTCCTTGGATCCGCAGTTCTAATTAGATGCGAAAAATATGTTGTGCCTTCTGTAAGCAACTCCTTTTTTTTTTTTGAACGATGGAAGCAGTATCTATGTAGCTGTCTCAAGGGTTTAGCCCTATCTTGATCAGTATTATGCATGTATGACTTCATTTCTTGGTTTCGTTATTTGTGATAGACAGTGGTCAGATTCCTGAGGGAAGGAAACATGGTTTCATTCAACTTTGAATTGTGGACTGTGTTTGGCACAAGGGACCTGTAAAACAACACTTATGGTGAATGAATGACTGACTGATGGTTGCTGATTTAGGCCCCAAGTTCACAAATGAAAACAGAAAAACAACTTTCGCTATAGTGCTAGAACCATTGATCAAGTGCTTTGGCTCCTTGGTTGGCTTTGACCATGGAGTAGAGTGACCCATGTAGACTCTGTTTGTTAGATGGGTATGTGGAGCAGGTGATGGTACTGTAAGATGACTGAGCTGTAGATGGTGATATAGCCTTGCCCTTCCTAGGCTTCCCTTGAATGAAACCTGGTAGATGATCAGGGGACAAGAGTACTGATATGTGTTGCAAATGTTGAGGTTAGGTGAGCATCAGTGCTACGGACCATTTCCTGGGATGAGCTGAGCAAGCGGTTTTGGGGCTAAGGTTCAGGAGAGAGGCCCAAGGCAGCAAGATTCCTAGGACCTGGATCCACCTCTTGCAGGCTATCATTTTTGAGGTCAGACCAGGCAACTTGTTGGCTGGGTGTGCTTTTTGCAGGCACATGCCTCCCGCTGAGTGAACCAAGAAGTAAAGCAGGTCACAGGGCCAACTTGCTCTCCGAACACAGAGGAGGTTGGCTAAGGAACCAGGGCTGGGAACCAAGATCCCATTCCTCGGGTTCCAGGGACTAACTGTCCAAGTCTTTTTGGTGATGAGGTTGGGGATGCAGGCCCAAGGCCGCGGGAGTCATGTGCCACCCCCCTCCCCCACCCCGGTTCCACCACCTGTCCTGCTGGCTCTCTGCTTGTGCTATTGGCTCCCCATCCCTGGTTTCCTGCAGGTCATGTGTGGTCTGAGCATGTGTTCTGGTTTCATTGATGTGCATACAGCTGCCCAGGCTTCCCGGAAATACTTGCCGAAAAGACTTCTTCCCATTTTATGTTCTTGCCTCCTTTGCCGAAGATCAATGGACCATATGTGTCTGAGTTTGCTTCTGGGTTCTCTGCTCTGTTCCATTGGTCTCACCGCCTGTTTTGGTACCAGTGCCACACAGTCTTGATGACTGTGGCTTTGTGATATTGCCTGCAGTCTGAGAGAGTGATGCCTCCTGCTTGCAGTTTGTTCATCAAAATTGTCCTTGGTCTTTTGTGGTTGCACAGAAAGTTTTGGATTGCTTGTTCTAGTTGTGCGAAAAATGTCATGGGTAATGAGATAGAGATTGCATTGAATGCGTAAATTGCCCTGAGCATTGTGGCCATTTGTACAATATTAATTTTTCCAAGGGAGGAGCATGACATTGTTTTAGGAGATAGACATTAAGTAGAAAGAGCAACGGGTTTCGCAGCTATTTCTTGATTTAAATGCATATGAAGACTATGTGTCATGGACGGAGACAGGAGAAGCTTTTATGTCTTTATCCAGTGACTTGTTGAAGGCACCTATCCTGGATGGTGGTCAAGGTCAACAGTTATGGATTTTCTCTTCCATGTCATTGAATAAGTAATAACTAGACATTTCAGCTCAGAGGCTGGGATAATGGAGGATCCATTTATTAAATGACATGGCAGTCTTTCCATGGAATGATGTGTGAGCATGTTGATGTTTTTACTTTCTGGCATTGTGTTCCTGCTGTTGGCTCCACCATTACCCCCAAACCCTCCATTTGCCTGGAGGTGGTGGGGCAGCTGTGCACCTCCCGCTGCGCAGACCCGGGAGTGAGGTGGGTCACGGGGCCGGCTTGCTGTCCGCCCACCCAGGAGCCGGAGCTGGAGGGGTGAGCCAGAGAGGGGTTGAGCCACGCTCTCCCTTCTGGCGGTGCACCCCTGGCAGGGCCCCGGCCGGGGGTCCAGGATGCTGGCTGGCCCTTGCCCATCATCCCCAGGCCCCAGCTGGCAGCAACGCGTCGACCGGGTCCGCTCAAGCAAGGTAAGCGGGCGCCTCTCTCGGTTTCTGCGCGGCAGGCCTCTCGTCCCGTGGGCGTTCCCCATCTGTGCTTGGGCCCAGGCCCTTCTCTCCCTCTGTCCGATCCGCCTTCCTCTTGCCTCCTCTAGCCTCGGTTCCCTTCTCTGGTTGGCGGGGATCTCTCTCTGTTCCCCGGCGGTGGCAGTCCCGCAGCGGGCGGTGCTGTCGCTTCCCGGGGGTGGGGGTGGGGCTGGCTTTTGGCCTCCTGTCCTCAGGGGCCCCACTGGGAACCTCTCGCCTGGACCTGGGTTGGGTGAGTCACCTTTGTGGAGGTTAGTCAGCCTCCAGGCCTCTTTTGTGTCCTCATCTGTCTGCTCCCTTTTCCCTCGCGTGGGGTGGGGTGGGGTGGCTTCTGGGGCTTCTGTTGGACCCGTCTGTACATTTTGTTTGGACCTGTCGGGTCCCTGGGCTAAGAGGAGCCACTCTAGCTGCTGATCTGGGTCAGAGCCGGGCCTGCTGGCCGGGGGCACCCCGCCCGGTGGCCCAGGGCACTCCGGCCGCCCGGGCTGGATGGAACCTGGCTGGGGTCGGCCTTCAGTTCCCCTGGGTTCCCGGGGCTAGCTGCAGGATGGGCAGAGTGGGCCCTGCTTGCGCCCGAAGAAGCCTCTTTTCCAAGGGTGCCCGAGCAGGACTCCTTGAGGGAGGCTCCTCTGCTGCGCATCCTGGTTGGCTGGTCTCGCCGTGGTCCGTTAATATTCGGCCGGACTGCCCTCATCTTGGCGCCTGAAGGAGGTGGTCTCCACGTTCCTCCTGAGCCGATATCCTGGTCAGGCTGTGGTTTCCTTGAGAGGCTGGTTTCCCCTGCGTCGTTGAACCCCATTCCCAGTGTTGGCTCAGATCTGGGAGAGTGTGGAAATCTGAGGTTGGTGGTTGGTGGTTGGTGGGTTGTCTGGCTTGCTTTGCTTGCTTCCCTCCTTTTCCGAGGCTTTGCCCCCTGGAGCCTTTAATGAGTTTGGGCCTAGAGGGTACGTTGTGAAAAGTCGGCTGCATTTGGAACTTGGTTGACGTTTTCACGCATGGATTCTCTTTGTTTACTTATGTCCGAATGTCTGTGTGTCTGTATGTAGGTGTGTATGAAACGGGTGGGTTTTTGTGTATGTTTGGTGGTATTTGGGTGAGCGTTGCTAAGGTTCTCCCATGGGGTGCATTGCGATCTTGGTCGGGATGGCGTTAGGGCTTGGGCCAGGCTGTCTGCCAGAGGGAGAGGGGAGAGACGATGGCACGCGACGAAACCCTGGGGCAGCCGACATCTAAGCTGTGTCCAGAGACAGAGCGGTCCATCGAGGGGATTGGGAGGGATCCGTCCGTCCGCCTTCAGGAAGAATTCAGGCAAGTGTGAGGCCCACGGTCAGTGGGAGACCCTTGGGGGGAGAGGGTGTGAAGAGGATGCATGCCCGCTCTTTGGGGGCGGGCGTTCCGTTAGGTGAGCACCGTCGGTTGTGCCCTAGGGTAGCAACTCCCGTCTTTTCTGAACATCGGGTCCACTATCCCTGTAGCTGTCTCAAGGGTTTAGTCCTATCTGGAACGGTATGGTGCATTTCTGGCTTTGTTTCTTTGTTTCTTTCTCTTTGGCCGTCGGTGGTCAGCTCCCTGAGGGAAGGGGCCATGGTTTTCTTCATCTTTGCCTCATGGACTGTGTTTGGCCCAAGGGACCAGTGAAATGCTTCTGGTGAAGGACTGACTCGGTGATGGTTGCTGAGGCAGGCCCCAAATTCACAGATGAAGACCGACACCCCCCAGGACGCGCTGTCGGGCTGGAAGCGCTGTTGACCGAGGGCACGGGCATGTTCTAGCTGTGTGTTCTGGATCGGTGGCCTTTGGCGGTGGAGTGGCCTGACCCCGG
The DNA here is from genome assembly GCF_054392235.1 of Sus scrofa. Lineage (NCBI taxonomy): Eukaryota > Metazoa > Chordata > Mammalia > Artiodactyla > Suidae > Sus > Sus scrofa. Next base: position 22,530,779 of record NC_139385.1, read on the forward strand.
TGGAGTGCGTGTGTGAGAAGGGAATGTGGAGCGCTTTAGGGTAGAGAGTAACGTGACTGCGCGGCGGTGGGTGAGTGAGCCTTGTCCTCCTTGTGACTCTGCTTGGACGAGACCTGGTGGACGATCAGATGGCAAGAGTCAGCATATTGGTTGGACACGTTGAGGTTGGGTGAGGGGCCAGTGCTAGGGACCAAGCTCCCTTTCCCCGGGTTCCGGGGACCAGCTGTCCAAGTCCTTTTGGCGCTGAGGCTGGGGATGCAGGCCCAAGGCCGAGGGAGTCATGGGCCACCCCCCTCCCCGGTTCCACCACCCGTCCTGCTGGCTTTCTGCTTGTGCTGTTGGCTCCCCATCCCTGGTTGCCTGGAGGTCATGCATGATCTGAGCGCGTGTTCTGGTTTCATTGATGTGCATACAGCTGCCCAGGCTTCCCGGAAGTACTTGCCGAAAAGACTTCTTCCCGTTCTATGTTCTTGCCTCCTTTGTCAAAGATGAATTTGGCCGTCAGTGTCTGGGTTTCCTTCTGGGTTCTCTGGTCTGTTCCATTGGTCTCGCTGTGGGCTTTGGTACCAGTGCCACACAGTCTTGATGACGGTGGCCTTGTAATTTTGCCTGCAGTCTGGGAGAGTGATGCCTCCTGCTTGCTTTTGGTTCGTCAGGATTGCTTTGGCAGGTCTTGGTCTTTGGTGGTGGCACATAGGTTTTTGGATTGCTTGTTCCAGGTGTGTGAGAAGTGTCACGGGTAATTGGGTAGAGATTGTATTGAATCAGTAGATTGCTTTGGGTAGTGTGGCTGTGTTTGCAATAGTAATTGTGCCAAGCCAGGAGCATGAAATTGTTTTAGTAGACACACGTTAAGTGGAGTTAGCAACGGGCTTCATGCCTATTTCTTGACTTAAATGCACAGGAAGCGTATGTGTCGTGTACGGGGATAGGAGAGGCTTTGGGGTCCTTAGGCAGTGGCTTGTGGAAGACAGCTTTTCTGGGTGGTGGTGGTCAGGGATTTTCTCTTCCATGTCATTGCGTCAGTACTAGCCTTTTCAGCTCAGACCCTGGGGTAGTGGTGTACGCAATTTGTAAATAAGATGGCAGGCTTTCGGTTGAGGGATGTGTGACCTTGCTGATTGTTTGCTTTAGGGCTGTTGGTGCTGGGGGCCCCGCCCCTCCCCCTCTCCCCAACTCCGCCCCCCGCCCCCCGCCCCCCGGGGTTGCCCGGAGGTGGTGCTAGCCGGCGCACACCTCCCGCTGCGCAGACCCGGGAGTGAGGTGGGTCACGGGGCCGGCTTGCTGTCCGCCCACCCAGGAGCCGGAGCTGGAGGGGTGAGCCAGAGAGGGGTTGAGCCACGCTCTCCCTTCTGGCGGTGCACCCCTGGCAGGGCCCCGGCCGGGGGTCCAGGATGCCGGCCGGCCCTTGCCCATCGTCCCTAGTCCCCAGCTGGCAGCAACGCGTCGACCGGGTCCGCTCAAGCAAGGTAAGCGGGCGCCTCTCTCGGTCTCTGCGCGGCAGGCCTCTCGTCCCGTGGGCGTTCCCCATCTGTGCTTGGGCCCAGGCCCTTTTCTCCTTTGTTTTGATTTTTCAAAGACACAAATTTATAAATTTATATAACATCTTCTTGGTGATCAGATATTTTTATTTTTTTGCCAGTAACTAGTTGAAGGTACTACGGAGAAAGCATGCTGTTGGCTAGAGTAGAACCTATGTACCCGTTTTACCCTGGATCTCTTTTTTGTGTGTGACTTTTTTTTCAAGTATTATTGAAGTATGTTTTGTGTACAAGAATGTGCTCATTGCTGATGTCCCATAAATTTATTCCACCATATTTACACACATATCCATTCTTGTTCATATTCTTTCCTTACATAGATTATCATGGAATGCTGCATAATGTTCTCTTTGCTGTACAACAGATCTCCGTGGGGAGTCATTCCATATATGTCAGTGTGCATACGATAGTTCCAATTCCCCAGTCCCTCCCTCCCATGTTGTTGTGACATTTTGTATCTTCTTTCTGAATTTATTATAAAAAATGATTCCTATGCGTAGTGGATATGTTTGTGCAAAAATAAGCTAGTGAGAAGCTGTAAATGTTATGGCTCTTAAAACCTATTCTAAACTTGTTTTGTTTGTCCACGTGGAGGTATATCTTTTTCTGTGACTATCCTCTTTCCTCAGAAATTTGTGGTTCACTGGAAAGAAGTGTCTTTCTTCTTCGTTGAGGTTTTTAGTCTACATTCAAGAGGGTTTTTTAGTCGTTTTTAGGGCCACACTCATGGCATTTCGAGGTTCCTAGACCAGCTGTTGAATTGGAGTTGTAGCTGCTGGCCTACATTACAGCCACAGCAACTTCAGATCTGAGCCACATCTGTATCCTTCACCTCAGATCACAGCAATGACATATCCTCAATCAGAGGAAAAAGGGCAGGGATAGAACCTACATTCTCCTGGGTGCTAGTCAGATTTGTTTCCACTGAGCCATGAAAGGAACTCCTATATTTTTGATAATACCTGTGATGAAGGTAGATACAACTCTGCTTTTAGCTTTGGGGCAATTGTCCTAACAGTCTGGTAGTAATGGCATTTTCCAAATCCAAGTTTAGGTTTCTTCCTCATATTATTGTTTTGAGGATATATATGAGGGCAAGTTTTCCCTATGTTATTTTGGATGGCTATTTTAATTAAGACCTTCTTTCTACATATACAAATCAGTTTGAAATGATACAGGTGTTACGAGAACTGAGAAATCTACAGCCTATAATTTAGTAATAGAAGAAAGTTAAGTCATTGGAAGGAGTGATAGCACTCAGAATTTTGCTGAATTCCCAGTTTAGAGCACGTATTTCTATAGATTAGATGATGAAAATTCTAAAACCTGTGGTGTGCACCTAGTCCCACCAGCGTAGGTGGACTTATTTTTCCAAAGGTAATTTAAGATACTGTGGTGCTTTTCTAAAAATGAGGTGTCTCAGTGCTACCTTTTTCCAAGCTTCCATCTGAGCTATGGTCCTGGTGCTTGCTGCCTTGCATCCTTAAAGTAACATGTGTTCTGGAATCCCCATTGTGGCACAGTGGAAACAAATCTGATTAGGAACCGTGAGGCTGAGGATTTGATCCCTGGCCTCACTCAGTGGGGTAGGGATTCAGCATTGCCATGAGCTGTGGTGTAGTTTGCAAACATGGCTTGGATCTGGCATTGTCTGTGGCTGAGGAGTAAGCCAGCCGCTGTAGCTCTGATGGGACCCCTAGCTTGGGAACCTCCATATGTTGCAGGTGTGGCCCTAAAACAAACAAACAAACATAAAGATAGTGTGTGTCCTGAAAACTATTGCTGATGGTTCATCTGAGCCCATTAACAGGCCTCTGTATGTCTCTGTGATAGACAAAGAGGCACTTATGGTCCTGAACAGTTAGGTAAGGGATAAAATCAATTTTGATTCTCAATGAGATGAAAGGTCTCTGACAGCCTACCTTTATTCCCAGAGTTGCTATTTATTTATTTATTATTACTTTTTTTATTTTCCCACTGTACAGCAAGGGGATCAAGTTATCCTTACATGTATACATTACAATTACATTTTTCCCCCCACCCTTTGTTCTGCTGCAACATGAGTATCTAGACAAAGTTCTCAATGCTACTCAGCAGGATCTCCTTGTAAATCTATTCTAAGTTGTGTCTGATAAGCCCAAGCTCCAGATCCCTCCCACTCCCTCCCCCTCCCATCAGGCAGCCACAAGTCTTTTCTCCAAGTCCATGATTTTCTTTTCTGAGGAGATGTTCATTTGTGCTGGATATTAGATTCCAGTTATAAGTGATATCATATGGTATTTGTCTTTGTCTTTCTGGCTCATTTCACTCAGTGTGAGAGTCTCTAGTTCCACCCATGTTGCTGCAAATGGCAATATGTCATTCTTTTTTATGGCTGAGTAGTATTCCATTGTGTATATATACCACATCTTCCGAATCCAATCCTCTGTTGATGGACATTTAGGTTGTTTCCATGTCCTGGCTATTGTGAATAGTGCTGCAATGAACATGCGGGTGCACGTGCCTCTTTTAAGTAGAGTTTTGTCTGGATAGATGCCCAAGAGTGGGATTGCGGGGTCATATGGAAGTTCTATGTATAGATTTCTAAGGTATCTCCAAACTGCTCTCCATAGTGGCTGTACCCAGAGTTGCTATTTTAGCTGTACACATATTTCTCAGTTAGCATGTACTCTAGTGAGTGAAGTAACAAAGCTTGCTTTTCCCCTCCTATTTTTTAAGTTATGTAAGAGAGGGAGAGAAAGAAGTCCCTCTAGGTCATAGAAACTCTGAGCAAAGGATGCATAACATGTCTTCTGCCACCCAGAAAAAATTTGGCCACACCACAGGTTTGCCCCAGTATGTCCATCCTCAGACATACTCACGCACATCACACTTTTGGGGAGCAGCTTATGAGTAATTACTGACGTGACCAACAAGATCAGAGACATAAGAAAAACAAAAATAGAAACACAAGGGTCTTTTATGTGTGTGATAAATGGTGCACTCTCATGGAATTTCCCCTTCTTTTTTTTTTTTTTTTTTTTTTTGTTGTTGTTGTTGTTGTTGTTGCTATTTCTTGGGCCGCTCCCGCGGCATATGGAGGTTCCCAGGCTAGGGGTAAAATCGGAGCTGTAGCCACCGGCCTACGCCAGAGCCACAGCAACGCGGGATCCGAGCCGCGTCTGCAACCTACACCACAGCTCACGGCAACGCCGGATCGTTAACCCACTGAGCAAGGGCAGGGACCGAACCCGCAACCTCATGGTTCCTAGTCGGATTCGTTAACCACTGCGCCACGACGGGAACTCCGAATTTCCCCTTCTAATTGTGGGAAAGATCTCTCTTTTCAGGTGATAGCACTCATAGTGTACCCGTTTGATTTATTTTCCTACAACTTTGCATGATAGTGCATTTTTCTTGGGGTCCTACCACAGACATGAGCTTATAAAATACCTATCTAACCTAGGTTAGACAGGCACCTGTCTAACCTCTTACTAGTTTAAATAGTAATGTGACCTATCATGGATGAGTACTTCTTTTTAAATCTTATCTTGTGATAATAAATAATAACAGTAATAACAATAACAGTAATATTAGTAATGGTTAAAATTTCTTAGCTTATGTCCTGACATTGTTCTATATGTTTCCATATATTAATCATCATGAGTTACTATTTTTTATTCCATTTTTGAAGTACCTCCAGCATATATGGAAGTTCACAGACCAGGTATAGAATATGAGACACATCTGTGACCTATGCCACAGTGTCAATGCTGGATCCTTAACTCACTGTGCCACAGTGGAAACCAAGAAGTTATTGTTGTTATCCCCACTTGACAGATGAGGAAACTGAGGCCCAGAGAAAGTAAGAAATTTGCTCCCAGGTGTAAAGTTGGCAGAGAAGGATTCAAGCATTGCATTCTTAATCACTCTGCTGTGTTTCCAGAGGCCCTAATTATTTCAGGACTTTTGCATAATTATTGAGAGCTTGGGTTTTGTGTGCCTCTTCTTGGGTGATGTTGGTGTTTTGGTCCAGGTAGGCCCACTCATTGAGTTTCTTGCCTAGGTTCAGAGGAATGTGGGAAATAAAAGAGTAAAGCAGATCAAAGAGTAGAGCATCACATTTATTACTGAGAGGGGACATATTCTTCTTATATGTGGCTTGTTCCCAAGAGGAAGAAAGGGCAGAGCTGAGCCAGGAGGTCTATTTTACCCCAAGTTTAGTGGTCAGCTAGGTCAGGCCATCTCCTGGGGATGGAGACAGTGAAGAGACAGGGGGGCCTGGAATGAGTGGTTAGGGCACACACTTCCTGATGGAAGCCAGGAATGTGGAGAGAGGGTGGTCCTCTTAGCGTGCAAGATAGGAGATCTTCAAGTCTGGAATCTAGTGAACAGTTCACAGTACTCGTAGAATTAGGAAATGGAAGGGTTTTCTGTGATTTCAGGGATAATTTTGTGGCTCAGTGACAGAATTGCACAGTGGTAAAAATACAGATGGAATCCTCCTGTGTTTGTATGACACTGCTTCATAGATCACCTTCACTGTTTTCTAGAATTTACAAGTAAAACCCTCTGAAACTAGGTGCTGCTGTTTCCTTTCTGCAGACAGAAGAAAGAGAAAAATTAAAAAGATCATAGGAAAACATGAAATAAACTGTCTATTAAAGTATTTCAGATAAATAGAGGAGATACTGTATCCAGTGAGCACTATTACCTAGGTATAGCACAACTCTACATGTATATGTGTGTGTGTCTCTGCCTAGGGATGTGTGTATATATACTATGTATATATGTATGGGGTCACAAGCTCCAAGAAACTTCCAGCCACATGCTTGTACACTCATTTGCAGCTCTCTAAACCTGAATGGAATGAAAGCCCCTGACTCTCCTTGGAGAGTTTGAATGGAACCACTTGGCTTTCTGGTCCTCAGAAAGGGCCTCCCCCTCCAGTGCACTCTCAATACATGGATCATGTTCAGGAACCCCCACCACACATCACCTCTAATGCTTTCATTGTCAGCTTTACCTTCAAGACAGCTTTCAACATCTCCCTCTGTTCCCTGGTCCATTGGCTCCCACAGGATACATGATATTAGAATTCACATGCAGTGTCTTCATCATAGCCCCCTGTGAATATTGGCCTTTTCTCACAAGATGGGTCAACTAGGAGTGAGTGAGTGAGTTTACCTGCATCTCAGTTTCTACCTCTGTATGAGGTAATAGCAGATGCTAACATGTTTTGTCCTCATGAGGACTGAATGAGTCCAAATCATGTATTTTGGTTTTTATTTATTTATTTATTTATTTATTTATTTATTTATTTGTCTTTTTGTCTTTTGTCTTTTTGTTGTTGTTGTTGTTGTTGCTATTTCTTGGGCCGCTCCCGCGGCATATGGAGGTTCCCAGGCTAGGGGTTGAATCGGAGCTGTAGCCACTGGCCTATGCCAGAGCCACAGCAACGCGGGATCCGAGCCGCGACTGCAACCTGCACCACAGCTCACGGCAACGCCGGATCGTTAACCCACTGAGCAAGGGCAGGGACCGAACCCGCAACCTCATGGTTCCTAGTCGGATTCGTTAACCACTGCGCCACGACGGGAACTCCGTATTTTGGTTTTTAAATCTTTTCTCACACCTGGGTGAGGCAGTTTCTGAGTAATTGGTAGGCAGCTTTGGAGGACTTATGCAGCCTACATGGGCTCTGACATCTGACTCAAGAATGCTGAACCTCAGCCTTGGGGAGTGGGAGCTCATGGTTTCAGGAGTTCCTCAGGCGATAGTGCAGGAAATCACCCTCAGAAGCATGAGGCAAGGTGGGACCTTTTAACATCCCAAGATCACTTGGTAGTGAGTGAAACAGGGTACCTGGAAACAGATCCCAGGGTTCAGAACCCATTCACAGGCTGAGTGTGTGGGTCAAGCATGGTTGGCATCGTTTTTGAAGAGCCAAAGACAAGAGCAGCACTTCCTATACCATGACCCTTATGTGATGGTTCAGACCACATCCTTCCTTTTTCTCCAGGGCTCTGTGACCCCCTGAGGTGTACCTCCCCATGTTGTGAAAGGGACCAGGATGTGGATTTTGCACAAGTCCAGCCCCAGCATCTGGGGACAGACTCAAGGAGACCCCCCACTGTGACCATTTATTTTATTGCCGATACTGAAACCTAAGTTGACGTGTGAGCACAAACAGACCCATGGAGTTTACCCTGTGAAATCAACCCAGCTTTGCTTCTCTGCTAAAGCCACTTTACTCCCCAATGTCCCCTCACAGTTTTAGCTGCAGCTGTGATGACTCCATGAGCCCCAGACCCTTGTATCACACTGAGCACTTGGTATTTCTCCTCTGCTGTCAGGAGGCCTTGTGTACAGTCTCCTTCCAAACAGTCTCATTCCCATCTATTTGGCAAATACACCCTCCTGCCTTCATGCCCATGCAGATGCTCATGGAGGAATTCTTGCCTTCATATTGACTCCCCTCTTCTCTTAAATACACAGATATCCTCATGTCACATGGCCTCTGCCTTAGGTCAGGGTCTGGATCTGATTTCATGTCTCCATCTCTATCTCCTTTGCTCCCCTGGTCCAGCCATCCTTGTCCTCAGCCTCCAATCATTGTCATGGTCTGCCACCTGGTTTATCCTTTTTCCAAAGTGGTAGGCATTGTGTATTTAAATTGAAATATCCCCCCTGAAAAAAAATCAGACTTCCTGCTGTGGCACATCACTTTAAGGAAGTGCTGTTGTCTCTGTGGTGGCACAGGTCGATCCCTGGCCTAGTGTAGTGGGTTAAGAATCCATCATTGCTATAGCTGCAGCATAGGTTGCAGCTTCACCTAGGATTTTATCTCTGGCCTGGGAACATCCATACGCCATGGATATGGAGGAAAAAAACAAAACCACAAAACCTCAGAGTTCCAATCGTGGTGCATCAGAAATGAATCCGACTAGGAAACATGAGGTTTCAGGTTCAATACCTGGCCCTACTCAGTAGGTTAAGAATCCAGTTTTGCCATGAGCCATGGTGTATGTCACAGACATGGCTTGGGTATAATGTTGCTGTGGCTGTGGTGTAGGATGGCAGTTGTAGCCCCAAGTGGACCCCTAGCCTGGAAACCTCCATATGCCACAAATGTGGCCCTAAAAAGCAAACCAAAAAACATCAAGTCTTTATTTCTGTGTCACCTCCCTCCATCTTCTAAGCCAAGGTGGCCTGTACCCAAATTTCTGCCATTCCTTCACTGCATTCTGGCCCCTCTGGATTTTGGCTGGTCCTCACACATGCCATGATCAGTGCTCTATCACCTTTTTTGTCCCTCATCCCACAAAGCTTCTCTCCAGATATCCGCCATATTCTTGTTCCCCCCTTCAGAGAGGCTCCTGCACCACTCCTGCCAAGAACCAGTCAAGTCCACTGCTTCCCCTTTTTCCTACTTATGTAATCAGTAAAACTCACCACCTGACATGCCATATTTTCTGTTTAATTTTAGTACTTGGAATCTTCTTTTCCTTCCAACACAAAGACATAGGTTTTTTTTTTAGTTTTAAGTAACCTTTTCCAACACAAACACAATTTATGAGCTGTGAGGCAGTGTCATTTACCTTATCATTTCATTTTTCCCCTAGTTTTTCTTCATATGACTGCATCTGTGACATACGGGAGTTCCCAGGCTAGGGGTCGAATTGGAGCTGCAGCTGTGGCTTGTGCCACAGCCACACCGATGCCAGATCTGAGCTGCATCTGTGACCTGTGTTGAAGCTTGTGGCAATGCTGGATCCTTAACACACTGAGTGAGGCCAGGGACATTTTTTTCTTCTTTTATATCTCTCTCTTTTTTTTTTCTCTCTCTGTATTTTTAGAGCTATACCCATGGCAGAGGGAAGTGCCCAGGCTAGGGATCCAATCAGAGATGTAGCCACCAGCCTATACCACAGACACAGCAACTTGGGATCCCAGCCACATCTGGGACCTACACCACAGTTTGTGAAAGCACTGGATGCTTAACCCACCGAGCAAGGCCTAGGATCAAATCTGCATCCTCACAGACACTATGTCAGGTTCTTAACATGCTGAGCCACCGCAGGAACTTCTCATTTATCTTATCATTATGCTACCTGTGCCATTTACTTCTTTGATTCCCTCCAGTTATCAAAGTGTTGTGTGCAGCCTCCCTTCCACTGTGAGAAAAACCAGTCTGTGCTCATCATCTATTGAGACGGTGCCATTTATGAATAAAGAAACTAATTGTGGGGTCAGACATCATTATGTGAGAAAATAAACAAAAACCTTGAGACTTCCCTGGATTTCCACTGAGGAGTGAGTGGGAGATGGTGAGGGAGAGATGACAGGCAGTGATGTGGAGCTCCCCCCAAATTGTCAAATTAGATTTCTTCTGGGTCAGAAAACACATACTGCAATATTCTTGCAGGAGAAAGAAGCAAACTTCATGGGACTTACAAAGTTTAATTTTTCACATGTAACCATCATTATAATAGAATACAAATTTTATATAATTTATTTCTAAGCATACCATTTAACTATTTCAAGAAGCTTTTCTTCTTTAATGATACAAACATGGGCAAGAAATCTGTTTTTACCAACTTACAACTGTGGGGAATTTAAATCTAGAAAGATAATATAACTCTTGCCCACTAAGAATGTATATTGATAAGCTGCTTCTATTTTCAAATTTATAATGCAATTTTTGTACAGAAAATGACTATGTATTCCACTTATAATATTGATATATAATAGTTACCAATATTGTTTTGAGAAATGTGGCTTAAGGAAGCTTCAAACTGAGTAAAAGATTCGTCTCTTCAGTACAACATTTTTTTCATCACTAATGCAAGTGAACACAAGGATTCTGTGAATATAGAAAAAGTCCCACATTTCTTGGTGTGTTTTTAGAACTGAAATATATTTGGATGGGAGAAGATGATTGGGAAGGAACTCACTGCTTTGCTCAGCAGATAAAGTTGGTGGAGCCACCCTACAGCCACTGGCCTCAGTGTAGTTTAGGTAGGGATCCATCAGAGGGGATGGATGTGACCTGGCAGCTTAGGAGGCCTGAGTGGTGGAGAGGGAACAGCATGACTTTTAATACCCAGGTCCACTCCTGGGGAAAGAGCCATCAGGGCTTGGTGCTTGGCCTCCTGGCTTGTTTGGAAAGACTTCATGTAATGTGATGGTTCTCATGACGTCTTCAGGAATTTGAGTTCTTTGAACATTTCCACCACCTGCTCTTCTTGTTTAGACAGCTTGACTCTCTCTTTATCTAATTCTTGAGCCAGAGAACTTAGTTCCTCCATCAAAATCAGGTTGAACTTCAGCATCTCTCTGTAGGTGTCTGTGAGGCTGGGTATATTTAATGACTCTGTCTCTAGCTTGGCCTTCTCTAAAGATGTCTCCATCTCTGCATTATCCTTTTGAGCAGCACAGATCTTGTCAGTGGGTTGGCCTTTCTCCTCAATATGTGCAGCCAGTGTTTTTGCGAGCTGCTTTTTCCATCTCAGGTAAAATTGACTTTGAACAGACTGAAGCAGTCACAGTGTAAAGAAGAGACCTACCAAGAAGGGGCTGATGACAGCCCAACACACCACTGTCTCCCACTGGAGGCTCTGGGTAGTGAACCATGAACCAAAGCCATTGGGCAGCAGCAACACCAGCACCTCACTCAGCTGCCCAAGGATCAGCCCAAAGCTAAGCTCCACAGAGGATGGCAGCCCCTCCATGGCACTTATCCAGCACAGGACTCTGCCAGTTAACATGGATCCACCAGAAACAACAAACCCCAATATTCTGCATGGAACCCAACCAGCAGCTGCCATCCTGGATTGGTCAGTTATCTGCTCAGTGTTGGGGGAGGGTGAGAGAGGGGAGATTTGTAAATAAAATGTGACTCTCCCCATCATTATCTCAAGGGAATTTTTCTTTACCTCTTTCTTATTGTATTCATATCAGTAGAGAGCTGAAACATAGGGAAATTTGTCAATCTTAAGTTGATGGCTTCAGAAATCTTTAAAATGCATAACCCAGTACAGTATCCAAAAACTCAGAGTCTGTATCATCTGTATATGTCATATCCATTAACACAGAAAATACTGCTCCATCACATTTCAGGTGAAACACACACTCTTACTACATGCAGCCTATGTATTAATTTTTGTGAACATCCATCAGTTCAGTGGTGGCTCAACTCCTGAAATGGAATAAATCATAATGTACACTTTGATGTCTCTTTTTCTGCTAGTATTCTAGTAATTTTTTTTTTGGTCTTTTGCCTTTTCTAGGGCTGCTCCTGTGGCATATGGAGGTTCCCAGGCTAGGGGTCAAAGCAGAACTGTAGCCACCAGCCTACTCCAGAGCCACAGCAACATGGTATCCAAGCCACGTCTGCGACATACACCATAGCTCACGGCAGTGCTGGATCCTTAACCCACTGAGCAAGGCCAGGGATTGAACCTGCAACCTCAGGGTTCCTAGTTGGATTTGTTAACCACTGAGCCATGATGGTAACTCCCTCCTAGTAATGTTTTTAAGAGCCACATGTTGTTATTTGAATAAGAAATTCATGCTGTTTTTAGCGCTGAACAATTCACAACATATTTATGCATTCTCTTAATAATGGGCATTTTGATTAGTTCAGATGTGAAGTATTATGAATAAGTGTGTTTGAATATTGATGCACATCTTTTTTTTAAATATCTGTTTTCGTTTATCCTGGGTAAAGAGCACTGGGGAGGCACAACACTGGGTAGATATGTACTAAGTAAATACTCTTTTATTTTGAAAGAGATTTCTTAAAAGTGTATTTTTTTAAATGGCTGCTGAATCTTTGGCATATGGAAGTTCCTGGGCCAAGGATTTAATCACAGCCACAGCTACAACAATGCCAGATTCTTTAACACACTGCCCTCAGCTGGGGATTGAAACCATGCCTCCACAGCAACCTGAGGCACTGCAGTCAGAATCTTAACCGACTGCACCATGGCAGGAACTCCAAGGTGTAATTTAAATGCCATGAATTCACCATTTAAATCCACAATTCTTTGCTTTTTTGTGTGTCTAAGTGTAAAGATGTGTCTCCATCACAGTCCAATTTTAGAACAATTCAATCATGATAAAAAGATTTCTCAATTTTCAGTTTTTTCTGTTGGCTTCTTTTGATACAGTCATTCTCTCTGTCTCTCTCTCTCTGTCTTTAAAACGCTTCCAATAAATACATTCTGGTTTAGTGCATTTTACTGTTTTATTAATTGTTTTTGATATTGTTCTGTGTATTTTTCTGCACTCACTGGCCTTTCTTTTGCTAACTCCAGTGGTGGCTTTTGCTTTCCTTAGAATGAGGGTTTTTTTTTTCCTTTCCCTTTTTATTGTTTTTTTATTTTTATTACATTTATAGTTGTACAACCATCATCACAAACCAATTTTATAGCATTTTCATTCCAAACCTCCAGCCCATCCCTCTACCCCCAGACTGTCTCCTTTGGCAGCCGTAAGTTTTTCAGTGTCTGTGAGTCAGTATCTGTTCTGCAAAGAAGTTCATTGTGTTCTTTTTCTATATTCCACATGTTAGTTACAGCATCTGACATTGGTGTCTCACTGTCTGACTAACTTCACTTAGCATGATAATTTCTAGGGCCATCCATGTTTCTTCAAGTGCCATTGTTTCTTTCCTTTTAATGGCTGAGTAATATTCCATTGTGTATATGTACTGCAGCTCCTTTATCCACTCTTCCGTCCACAGACATTTAGGTTGGTTCCATATTTTGGCTATTGTCAATAGTGCTGAAATGAACATTGGAGTACATTTGTTTTTCATGTCACAGCTTTCTCTGGATAGGTGCCCAGAACTGGGATTACTGGATCAAATGGTAATTCTGTATTAAGGGTTCTGAGGAATCTCCATACTGCTTTCCATAGTGGCTGCAACAATTTACATTCCCACCTACAGTATAATAAGGTTCCCTTTGCTCCACACCCTCTCCAGCATGTATTGTTTGTAGACTTTTGATGATGGCCATTCTAGCCATTGTAAGGTGGTACCTCATAGAAGTTTTGATTTGCATTTCTCTAATAATGAGTGATGTCAAACATCTTTTCATGTGTTTTGACCATCTGTATGTCTTCTTTGGAGAATTGTTTAGATTTTCTGCCTCGTTTTTGATGGGGTTGTTTGTTTTTTTAGTATTGAGCTGCAGGTGTTTATAAATTTTGGTGATTGTTCCCTTGTCAGTCCATTCATTGGCAAATATTTTCTCCCATTGTGTGGGTTGGGTTTTCATTTTGTGTAGGGTTTCCTTTGCTGTGCAGAAACTTTTAAGTTTAATTAGATCCCATTTGTTTAGTTTTGTTTTTACTGTCATTACTCTAGGAAGTGGTTTTGAGAAGATATTTCTGTGGTTTATGTTGTAGAGTGCTTGGCCTATGTTTTCTTCTAAGAGTTTTATACTATCTGTGCTTATTTTTAGATCTTTAATCCATTTCGAGTTTATATTTGTGTATGGTGTAAAGAAGTGTTCTAATTTCAATCTCTTACATGTAGCTGTCCAGTTTTCCCAGCACCACTATGGAAGGGACTGTCTTTTTTCCATTGTATATTCTTGCCTCCTTTGTCATAGACTAGTTGACTGCAGGTGCATGGGTTTAATTCTGGGCTATTATCCTGTTTCACTGATATGTATTTCTAACTTTGTGACAGTGCCATATTTTTTTTGGTCTTTTTAGGGACACACCCATGGAATATGGAGGTTCCCAGGCTAGGGGTCTAATTGGAGCTGTAGCCACTGGGCTGTGCCACAGCCACAGCAATGCAGGATCCAAGCCAAGTCTGCAACCTACACCAGTGCTCACAGCAATCCTGGATCCTTAACCCACTGAACAAGGCCAAGGATCAAACCCACATCCTCACTGATGCTTCTCTGGTTTATTTACCACTAAGCCATGATGGGAACTCCAGCCATGTTTTTAATGACAATAGCTTTGTAGTATAGTCTGAACCCATGGTGCCTGATTCCTTAGGCTTCAATTTCTTTCTCAGGATGGCTTTGGCTATTCTGGGTCTTTTGTTCTTCCAAACAAACTTTAACATATTTTGTTCTAGTTTTGTTAGCATTAGATTTGACCTGGGACATAGTACTTTTTCCACTTTTCTTTCTCCATAACTCATCCTCTTTTGACCTCATCCAGCCTTGTGGCATTAATCTAGTCTATCATGACTTCTACATATCGTCATCCATTCCATATGTTTCCATACCATTCAGATTTACTCCCAGCCAGCTTCTCCACATATTTCCAAATGGACATCTAAGATAACAAAACTAAACTAGACTCCTCACACAAACCTGCTTTCCCTTATCTCCCCCTTTCCAGTGAGAGTAATTCCATCCATCTTAACAGGTGTTCAAGCTGAAGATTTGTGGGCTCTTTTGATGTCTCCCCTCTCTCCACTGCATCTCCTTCCCATCATCAAAACCTCCACCCCTAGTTTCAGAATATGACCTCTCCCTATTCTCCCTGGTCAGAGCTTCTATCAACCCTTGACAGGATGATTCAGGCTGCTGCTAAGCATGTTCCTTCTCTTGCCTTTACCCCTGTAGGCTGTTGTCCACCCAGCACCAGAGGATCCAGTCAGGTTATTCCTCAGCTCATTCTCCCCATTTATTTCTGCTCAGCAAAGGTCAAGTCAAAATGCACACATCACCCATGAATTCTCTGTGATCTGACACCTAGTTAGCTTTCTGATGTAAATCTACAGGCTGGCCATGCCTCTTTGTTCCAGCCTCATAGGACCTTTGATGCTTCTTGTGTGTGAAAGGATGCTCCTGCCCCAGGACCTGGCATTACCTTGTCTCTCTGTCTGAAGTCCTCCCCTGACATTCACATGATGGTCCCTCTGCTTCCCTTCAGGTCTCTGCTCCAATGACTGCTTGTCATTGAGGTCTTCCCAGTTCCCTTGTAGTCCCCACCCAGTGGCAACATTGATGATGCTACCAAACTCTGTCTCAGCTGCTTGTCACTTCAGAAGGCAAAACTGAGAGAGGTGTTGGGTAAAGGAAAAGTAGATGTATTTTAAGGAAGCTGGCAACCTGGGGAGAAGGTGGACTACTGTCCAGAAGAACCAACTCCCATCTCCCCAAGTTTTGGCCAGGATACATATAATAACTAATACAGGAAATTGCAGGCAACATGCTGGGCTAGGCTGATCTTCTGTTTTCTAGGACATGTCTCTTAGCCATGAGGTGCCTTGGCTAGCATTGGAACTTGAGTGTGGTCATTGCCTTTTCTAGATCAGCACATCTATTCTATGGATGGGTGGTCATGTATTTCTGGAAAAACAAACAAAAGAGCAAAACAGGCAAATTCAAACAGGATCCAGTCTATCAAACCCTAGAGTTGTCTTTAAATGTTAACAAACTCGTGGTTATAAAGCAAGCCAGTTACAATGACATCCCCGTATACCACCTCCTTGTCTCATTTCCCTTCCCTGTCCTCATTACATTTCATATGCCAAGTACTCTTTTTTCTTTGAATTGTCTAGTTCTTCACTGAACTGGAAGTTTCATGAGGGCAGATTTTTTTTTCACCAGTTTTTTACTGCATTATTTCAGTACCCATTACATAATAGGTTCAATATGGATGCAAACAAAGGAATGAATTATGTGAGAATCGAAATAAGACTTCATTTTATTTTAATGAATCTATGATTTCTTCCAAATCTGCATGTGGAGGTACATGGAGGTCTTTGGATTTAAAGTAACTTCTTCAGTGTTTGCTTGGCAAGTAACTCTATGCTTAGGAAGATTTAATAGTAAATAGTATAGGAAAATATAAAAAAGAAGTAGATACTCAGTACTTAAACGTAGCTGCCAGTAGTACAACTTAACCTAATGGAAGCTAATAGAAAGGTAGCTCCAGGAAAGGTCATAATCTGCCACTGTGTCTCCTCTCAGAACATGAGGAATGTTGTGTGTCCATGGATGCAGGTGTGACCAGTGTGGAATGTCACAGTCTAAAGGTTTGTCGATACCTGCTTCTGCTTCTTCCAGGCCCAGCCTCATGCAGATCCACAGTCAGGAATTTTCAGGAAATGTCTGTCTTTTCCTGGCACAGGACTGGAGAGCTCATGCTGATGTGGAAGGCAGAACTGGGGATATGGGGCTCGGCCAAGGACTTTTTCCTGTCTAAATGAAACTCAAGACTAGGAAAGAAGAACTGTAGCAACAGAGCCAGCTACTCATTTTACAAGACACCACAGATGGTATTTCTGGCAGTCCGGGCAGGACCCCAGGTTGGCTCTGGTCTCACAAGTCCATGCATCTTCCCTTGCCCTGACCATTTTCTCCCAGCTGTGCATTAGACAGAGGCTGTGCTGCCCCTCACTAATGCTGGCTCTTCCTGGCTGCCTTCTGTGGTGGGTCCTCAGTCAAAGTTTTCTTCTCCCTGTGTAACCAGTGGCAAATTCCAGGACTTTGCATCAGGTAAGAGTGTATTTGATCCTATGAGCTCAAACTAGGATGGCCCTAGTGCTTATTCAGATCAGCAGAAAGGTGGTAACTTATGCTAAAATAAGTTGAATCATCCCAGTTTTCTGCATATTGAGGGGCTTATTCTTTGAAATGTTATCTTTCCCTTAAAGGGTCATTGTCTTGTTGTACTTGAATGCAGGCCTCATTTTATCTTTTACTTAATTACTTGAGGCATATCTCATGGTTTTAGAGTTAAGCAAGCCTGCTTCCTTCTCCAAGGATGTTCTGGTGGCTTTCTTGAGCCATTTTGTTAACTTACAGTGTTCTCCCAAGGCTCTCTAGGTTTTCCTCTCTATCTATGGTCCCTACTGGACTTCTGCAACTACCTGTGTAACTATCCTACTCTATCCCTATCAGGTATAACCCAATAAACTTTCCTCATTGACTTTTACTTTATTCAGATGTTTTATCATATCAGGGTATGTTTCTTTTGATCAGTTGTAGAACAGAAACAATGTGAAATTGACTTTCAGTAATCCTAGGTGTAATAAAACTAGTTTATGTAATATTGATGAGTCTATAGATATGTGTATATTAATCAAACCAAGCTTAAAATACACCCTGGGGGACTAAACCAATGGAACAGAGCTCTGATCACCCATACATAAGTATTCACAGCTTGGGTTTTCAAGTATCAAGCAAGCAAACCAGTGCAGTGCAAAATGTTCTCTCAGGGTCTCACTGCCCTGAACCCCCAGAAGAGGGAAAATCCAAACCAATGCCCCATCAGAGAAAAAAGCCAAATGATCAAGCCTTGTCCCAAAGAGCAAATCCCTACCAATGCTCTCTTTTAGGCTAATCCAGTGCTCTAGGAAAGAATACCCTGGTGTCTGAACTCCATGACTTGCCAGAGGTGTCTCAACCAGCCAATGCAAGTGCCTGTTTTCTGTCTCACAAAAATCAAACATGCAATGGGCCAGTGACACACAGTTAGCAGCAAGCACTCAGGGCTGTTTGCATTCTATTAAAAACATGGGAGAAAGTCTACAAGAATTTTGGTTTGGTGACATGTTTATATATACACTATACACTATCAAAATTGTGAGATGTGATAAAAGTGATAATGTGGACTTTATTATACTACAAAAATGACCACTCTCCAACAGCTTGTGTTTCAAGAATGGAAAGATATGTTATAAACTGGGGGAAAATTGTTGCATGCCAAGTATCTGAAGAGAGACTCCCATATAGGAGTTCCCATTGTGGCTCAGTGGGTTAAAAACCCACCTGGTATCCGTGAGGATGTAGGCTTGGTCCCTAGCCTTGTTCAGGAGAATAAGGATCTGGCAATGCTGCAAGCTGCATCTTACGGTGAAGATACATCTCAGATCTGGTGTTGCTATGGCTATAGTTTATGGTGGGAACTGCAGCTACAGGTGTGGCTGTTAAAAGAAAAAAAAAAAGAAATCTCCCATGTAAATATACCAAAAAAATGGAAATCTCAATAAAAAAATAAACTCCCCATTAAAAAAAGGCACATAGAGGAGATCCCCTGTAGTGCATCTGGGTCTCTTCTGTGGTGTGGGTTCAATCCCTGTCCTGGGAACTTTCACATTCCCTTTTTCATGGGCATGACAAAAAAGGGCACATATATTAATAGATATCTCCCCAACGAAGACCTAGAAATGGGAAATTAGCACCCAAAAGATGCTGAACATCAGGGAATTATGGGAAAAGAATTAATTACTTATTAAAGAAAAGCAATTAAAAACAACAATGAGATATCCTACACATCTATTAGAATGGCTACAACCCAAACAAACAAATGAAAGAATTCAACAATTCTAATTGTTGGCAAAAACACAGAATCATGCTTTATTTCATGCATTACTGGTGGGAATTTATAACTGTGTAAAATTATAGCCATCTTACAAGTCATCTTGCATATGATTTCCAAGATGAGGCTAGTATCCCCATATGATGCAGTAATTATGTCTTTTTATTTACTAAAATGGTGCAAAAAAAACAAAAAACAAAAAAACCCTATGAGTTTCTTGAGGCAGACATGAGGTTCAGGCACAGGGGATGGCGACCTGCGAAGCCAGGCCTGGCTGGGCTACATGAACAGGGGATGGAGATATTCGAGGGTGCCATGGGCTGCAGTAACAGAGAATGAAGACATGTGAGTAGACACAGGCTGCAGTCATAAGGGTTCCACACACAAAGGGATGACACTGGCCACAGGCACATGCAAGGAACACACCTGAGGCAAGGCATGGCTGTAATCAGGGGATACAGAGGTACAGAAAGGTATGTGTGGGTTGGGAACACCAAAGAGGAGGATCCTCCAGGGGAGATATTGCCTGTGGGCTGAAGGGTGGAGACATGACTCCTTACATGGGCTGCACAGACTGGAACAGGCACATGTGAGGGAAGACATGGCTATATGCAGAGGGGAGGCAAATACACAAGGATTGGCATGAGATGCAGGCACAGGGAAGAGATGCTCAGTGCTGGAATGTACTGCAGATGGGCCAGAGGGGGGTGGGGTGTAGTAGTAGTTGTTGACATGGACTAGCTGGGTGACTCAGGAAGCCTGGCACCTGCAGGCCCATGAGTTGGATCATCTAGAGGACACACATCACCTGCACACAGAGAATTTTGAAAGGAGGAGGGAAGATATGGGATACCAGACAGATCAGTACTTTCAAAAAAGTATTTCTAGCCATAAGTGGGTATGCAGGTACATCATAAATACTGACAATCAATCATGTCATATTTCCTCTCAAAAATTAAAGGACATTTAAACATGAAGAATTTCAAATGAAGGCACAGATAGGGGTATGATCAGACATCACTGAAGTAAAAACCAAAATACAACTCTGTGAGAATAGAAGCACTTAAAATAATAATCAACTCCTAGCAAAATGTATAAGAAAGACATATGACAAATATTAGGTATAAATTCCAAGGCATTCTCTACAGAGCCTGTGGCTATTAACATAATACTAAGAGAATCCTATGAAATAAATAGGTTGAAAAATTTGACTCCAAAGTTGTATGCATGGGAGTTCCTACTGTGGTGCTGTGCATTAAGAATCTGACTGCAGCAGCTAGGGTTGCTGCAGAGGCAAGGGTGTGATCCTTGGCCCAGGAACTTCCATATGCTGTAGGTGTGGCCATTAAAAAAATATTACATGGACAATGTTTTAAAAACCAACTTACATAGCCTAACATAAGATATTTGACAAAACTCCTATGTCTAAGAAATGAACCAGTTATTCAAAAATCAAACTAAGTTTTGAAACAAATTTTTAAATTTCCACAAGGAAAAATTTGAGACTTGGGCTCATGAAATATTCTAAAAATGTAAGAAAGAAAAAACATTGAAATTTCTTCAGACTGTCCCAATGAAAGTGTTTTTCAAAGATAAAGTATAACCAAATCATTATTGATAATCAATAGCACTGCATGGACAAATGATGAAGTGACATGAATAGGAGTAGTGATGCTACTCTTTGCACAGGAAGTCTGGAAAAGAGAAAAGAAAATTCTAGTCACATTAAATGAGACTCATGAGATTTGCATATTAATTCCTTACAATCTACGTGATTCTGCTATTTATGGTAACTTACCCATTCAGTATGTGACATAAACTAGGTTCATAAATCATTATTCAGATAAAAAAATGACATGGTTGTAAATGACAGAGCTAGAATTTAAACTTGTTTTCTTTGAATCTCAAATTCCAAAATACCATCTTCTGGAGAAATAGTTGTCAAGTCTCTGTGTTTCCTGGCTATGTCCCCTAACACATCAGTGATCAGAGGCCCTTTTCCTCTTACAACCATTCTCCTTCCAGTATAGTCACAGTCACTCCCCATGCCCTCTCTCCTGACACAGGCCAATCTCCCCCTCCAAATAGTCACTCATGCTTTTCTCAGTTTCACTAGCTTTTTTCCCTCATGTTTCAACATGCAAACAGGATCTCAGTTATCATGTCCCTCCAACTTTCACCATGATGACCAATCACAGAGAACTCCAAATACCTCCCATTTGTATGGCTTCATCTGTCCCAGTACAAGATTAGCATACTGAACAGGTCTACTTACAGTGTCCCCAGAAATCCAGTGGCTTTCAGAGATACCTGCCGTCCCATTATGATCACCTTCTGCTACACAGCTGATTCTGTTACCAAATGCAAGTCTGTGTGTCTGACTACATGAGGCCAAACAACATGGAAACATCAGAATTTGGAGCAGATAAAAGTTTATTGCTAGGCCCATGAAAGGAGATGGATGACTTGTGCCCTCAAAGCTCTAACCTGCAAAGGATTTCAACAAAACACTTTTAAAGGCAAGGTGAGGGAGGGCCATGGTTAGTTGTTGGAAAAATCCTTTGTTCTTGCATCTGTTCGTGTAGGTCAGGTCAAATGTTCCTATAAACCTCCAAAAAAAACAAAGGTTATTCTTTCTTCTGCAACTTTGTACCTCTATGTGAATGGACTCTTAAAGGTCAGAGCCTTGAGAATAAGCAGTCCTGTATATTTCCAGGTATGGGCAACATTCTGTTGCAGAAGGTGCAGAGCATGAGTAAACACAAGCCACAGAGCCTGGAGGTTAAATTTAGGTTAAAATAAAAGGAACAGATCTAAAATGGAGTCATATTTGTTCTTCCCTATTACAAAATCAGTCATCTGAAAAAAAAATTCAGCACATTCCATGAAATCTAGAAATATCCCTGCATTCCTAATCCTTGACTCCTCTGCTTGAAATTGAAAAGTCAGAAGTTCCCTGGTGGCTTAGCAGTTAAAGGACTCAGCACTGTCACTGCTGTGGCTAAGGTTCCTGGTGTGGCTCAAGTTTGATTCCTGGGCTGTGAACTTAGGCCTGCTGTGGGCATGGCAGGGGGAAAAAATCAATTCAATTCTTGGCCTCCTCTAATTGCTTTTTTTTCTTTCCTGTTTTCTCTTGAGAAGGTTTCCTCAGTGATGATTAACTGAATCTCTTTTAATAGCAACCTCCCCATCACTTCCTCATTGACCTCCTTTAACTCACATATTCTCTTCATTCTTGAAACAAGAATAACCAAGCAAGAGAAACAAAGACTCCCCTCAGTCCCTCATCTCTACTCCTTTCTTCATGGAGTTCTTTCCTTAAACATGAACATGAAAGAGCAGGACACATTTACTTACAGTGTCCTCAAACCCCCACAGCTTTGGCTTCCTAGGATCACTTATGTTCTCTATGGCCATAACTCTTGTGAAGATCACAATGATCTCTCCATAAATAAAACCAAACAGTGGTTCTCCAACTTTTAGTTGGAACCAAAGCAGAAGTGGAACATGACCTACTTTGGGAAATGTGCTTTCTCCTAATATCCATTGGTAGATCAAACTCCTGACTGCTAAAATGCATACAGAAACACAAACATCCTGAATAGCAAAAGTGATGTTGAGTAGAAGAACAAAAGCTGGAGTCATCAGAGATTATGATTTCAGACTATACTACCAACCTATATTAACCAAAATAGTTTTTAGTATTTGGAAAAAACAGGCACATACATCAATGGGAAAGAGTGGAGGCCTTGTAAAATAATTCTATGCGTAAATGGTTAATTAATTTTGAAAAAGAAACAAAGAATATATCATAGGGAAGGATGGTCTTTCTTGTTACAATAAAACCTAAAAATAATGGCTCTTACACTGCCGGAGGCCAGGTCTGGCGGCCAGGAAGTTTACACTTTCCCGATAGGAGATGGACAGCTTCGACGAATGTACATACAGAGACAGCCTCTTTGTCCCTTCTTTCAGGGCACTGGACTGCTCAAATTTTATTGGCATAAGTGGTTGATTATATAGACAGTTTTTCACTACAGTTACATCACAGTGTTAAAAGTACATTGGTTAACTATTACATGGTATAGCAGCTATACATCATGTTCTAAGATTTTTATCTTAACTAAATTTAGTGGGTACAATTTAAGGGCAATTAGGTACAATACATCATGTGGAAAGGAGGAGACTCAGTACAAATCATCCCATGGCCAGCCAGTCTTTACAATTTGAAGAGGTCACAGACACAAGAATTTGGCATTCACAAATCTTGTTTTTAGACTGGTGCTTATCTTTAAACTGTTATGGCAGGGAGGCAGTGTAAGAAAATATAAACCAACTTAACTAGCTATCACTTAAAAGCTTTTAAAATCCAAGGACAAAACTCACAGCTAGGTTTCATGGATAATATATTTCTAACTTCTATGAACCTCATTAAAAATCCTAATTCTAAAGTTTACTAAATAACTAGTTAGTAGATAAACACTATGTTTTAACTAAGTTGGATTTAAATAGGGGAAAGTCTTTCAGGATGAAATTCTTATTATATTATTGTTGTAACTTTGTTAAATCACAAATCACAGGAAAATAAGAATGGAAAATTAGAATAATAGGTAAATAATCAGGAAAGACTGAGGAAAAAAAACTGAATAACAAATAAAACAACAGGAACGACTAGGTCACCCAGGAAACAATCCATGTTCTCCAGTGCAAACATGGAAATTGTTTTCCCAGGAAAGCCCCAATTCTTCCCCATCACCATCAAAATGAGAGCTGTGTAACCTGAGGCCTGCCCTTGGCTTGTACCATACAGGCAGGTTTTATCCTGACCAGAGGTCCACCTTTGGCTTGTACCATTCAGGTGAGCTCCCTTCCTTGGTTAGGAACCTGCCTTCAGGTTTTTCTCCCATCAGGCAAGGTCCTTTTTTCAAGTCCCTGCATCTCCTCAGCTCCCCGCATTATACCTCCAAATATTTCTGTTTATTCAAAATACTCCTTTTCCCCTGAGTAATATGTAACCATATGTGAAATTATTCTGAACCTGGAAGAGTAAGAATACAAATTTCAGAGTTCCTGTTGTGGTGGAAATGTATCCAACTAGTATCCATGAGGATATGGGTTTGATCCCTGGCCTTGCTCAGTGGGTCAGGGATCCGGTGTTGCCATGAGCTGTGGTGTAGGTCACAGACAGGGCTTGGATCCAGCATTACTGTGACTGTGGCATAGACCAGCAGGAGAAGCTCCAATTAGACCATTAGCCTGGGAATTTACATATGCCCTGGGTGTGCCCTGCTCAAAAGAGTATAAACTTGGGGATGACCAATGAATCAGAATTAGTGTTGATATAAAATTGATTATTCTGTGAATGAAGGAAGGTAGTGTTTAGATTGTGGTCTGTTAATAATATAGTGTTTTTTTTTTTTTTTTTTTTTTTGCTATTTCTTGGGCCGCTCCCATGGCATATGGAGATTCCCAGGCTAGGGGTCCAATCGGAGCTGTAGCCACCGGCCTACACCAGAGCCGCAGCACCGCGCGGGATCCAAGCCGTGTCTGCAACCTACACCACAGCTCATGGCAACGCCAGATCGTTAACCCACTGAGCAAGGGCAGGGACCGAACCCGCAACCTCATGGTTCCTAGTCGGATTCGTTAACCACTGCGCCACGATGGGAACTCCATAATATAGTTTTTTTAATAATGATTTTTATTTTTTCCATTATAGCTGGTTTACAGGGTTCTCTCAGTTGTCTGCTGTACAGCAAGGTGACCTGTTCACACATATATGCATACATTCTTCTTCTCACATGTTAATAATATAGTAATTCCAGCTGCTAAGCCTGGGAATGATAGTAGTAATGATATGTCTGTAAGTAGATCTGATTAAAAAAATAGTGGTATTTGAGATAAGGCTGGTGATTTCATATTAATAGCTGTAGTGATAAAATTGATAGCAACATTAATTGAGGACATACCTGCTAAATGTAGGAGAAATGGTTAGGTCAAGGTTAAGATCCCACATGAGGTAGTTTACCAGCCATGCCTTCTTTTTGCCCTGCCCAGTTGGTGATGAATGACACCGAATTGCAAATTCAGAGTGGCCTGTCTCTCTCCTCTAGAAACCAGCTGATGAGGGTTATTGACTGTTAACTAAAATCTTGTGGGATGGAAACCCACCTACTAAGGATTTAGCTTAATAAAATTGATTTGCATTTAATTGATGCGAAATAAAGCCTTGCAATCCTTATTTTCCAGGAATTGAGTCAGTTATATTTGTTTAGGGCTTTGAAGGCTTTTGAAATATGCTAATCAAAATTTCTAGACCAGTACTGATAAAGTTGATTTTAAAGGAAGTAATGTCCATATTGCAGTTAGTAGTGATAAAAGGGTGGCCCATTTAATTTTCTCAAATTGTCATTTTACTGCCTTTTATTAATAGAGATATATATTTATGTTGTGGAGTGTGTTAATCGTAGGGAGGTATATGTTAAGTGGTGCTGTAATAGCTGTGTGATTTCTTAAATAATTATTCAGAATTATCAGATCTGTGGCTGTGATCTTGATGACCTGGGATTTACTAATGTTGCATGAGATTTGAGTGATCACCAAAGTCTTTCCTTCCCTTATGACACTGGGGATGTTTCATGTGGTGAGAATATCCTACAAGTGTCCCAGTAGAAGTAATTACACTTCCAAAGTGTAATTGGCTGAATTGCTTCTTCCATTAGAATTTTTTTTGACCACACCTGCAGCATATGGAAGTTCCCAGGCCAGGGCTCAAATCTGAGCTCCAGCTATGACCTACAAATCTGTAGCAATGCTGGGTCCTTAACCCACTGAGTGAGGCCAGGGATTAAACCCCCATCCTCATGGATACTAGTCAGACTCATTTCCTTGGAGCTATGACAGGAACTCCCTATATACTTTAATTAAAAATACATTACTGAAAAAGTGCTAACCATAATCTGAGCCTTCAGCAAGTCATAGTAACACTAAAGATCGCCATCACAGATGACCATGACAAATATAATACTAAGGAAAAAGTTTGAAATATTGTGAGAATTATCAAAATGTAACACAGAGACATACAGTGAGAATGCTGTTGGAAAAATGATGCCATTAAACTTGCTCAACACATAGTTGCCAAAAGCCTTCAATTTGTAAAAAATGCAACATCTATGAAATGCAGTAAAGCAAAGCATAGTAAAATGAGGTATATCTGTAGAGCAAAACTCATGAGACACAGAAAAAACAGTACTAAAGGGGAAATTTATAGCCATAAATGCTTATATTAAAAAGCAATTGAACTTCCCCTGTGGATCACATTGTAAAAAGCAAGTAAGACCTTGGGAGTTCCTGCTGTGGTACAGAGGGTTAAGGGTTAAGTATCGGGCATTTCTGCATCTGTGGCATAGGTCATAGCTGTGGCTCAGATTCCATCCCTGCCCTGGGAACTTCCATATTCCATGGGTGTTCAGACCAGGGATTGAACCCACATCCTCATGGATACTAGTCAATTTCATTACCACTGAGCCACAAGGGGAACTCCTATTCAAATAATTTTTGACAAGGATGCCAGACTATTCAATGGGGAGAGGACAGTTTTTAAATAGTGCTAGAAAAGTTGGATATTCACATGGCAAGGAATATAGTTGGATTTTTACTTAATGCCATGTATAAAAATATTCAAACATAATTGAAAATCTTTTTTTTTTTTTTTTTTGTCTTTTGTCTTTTTTGTTGTTGTTGTTGTTGTTGTTGCTATTTCTTGGGCCGCTCCCGCGGCATATGGGAGGTTCCCAGGCTAGGGGTCGAATCGGAGCTGTAGCCACCGGCCTACGCCAGAGCCACAGCAACGCGGGATCCGAGCCGCGTCTGCAATCTCCACCACAGCTCACGGCAACGCCGGATCGTTAACCCACTGAGCAAGGGCAGGGACCGAACCCGCAACCTCATGGTTCCTAGTCGGATTCGTTAACCACTGCGCCACGACGGGAACTCCTTGAAAATCTTAATGTAAGAGCTAAATCTGTAAAAGGAAGAATGAAAACAGCATTGGATTTGGCAGTGATTTCTTTTTTCTTTTTTTTTGGCAGTGATTCTTGAATAGATATCAAAAAGCTTTAGGCAACAAATTCAAAAAATAGAATTCATAAAAATTATTCTTAATAATTGCATCAAATGACACCATCAACAGAGTAAAAAGCGAACACACAGAATGGCAGAAAATATTTGCAATTCATCTATCTGATAAATGATTAGAATACAAAATGTACAGAGAACACCTAAAATCCAACAACAAAAATACAAACAACCCAATTCAAGGATGGACAAAAGACAGACAATTCTCCAAAGAGGATAATCAAATGCCTATAAGCACATGAAAATATATTCAACAATCAGTAATCATTAGGGAAATTCCTATCAAAACCGCAATGATATACTATTTCATACTTTTTAGAATGGCTACTGTTTTTCTTTTTTTTCTTTTCTTTTCTTTTTTTTTGGCCGAAGAGGCAAGGGAGTCTCTCTAGGGTCTCTTCTATTTTTTTATTTTTGTGTCTTTTTAAGACCGTAGCCATGGCATATGGATGTTCCCAGACTAGGCATCAAATCAGAGCTTCAGCTTCTGGCCTGTGCCACAGCCGCAGCAACTCTGGATCCAAGCTGCATCTGCATCCAACACCACAGCTCATGACGATGCCATATCCTTAACCCACTGAATGAGACCAGGGGTCAAACATGGGTCCTCATGGATACTGGTTGGGTTTGTTATCTCTGAGCCACCACGGGGACATCCTCTAGGGTCTCTTATAATAGCGCTAACAGCATTCATGAAGTCTCCATCTTCATGGCTAATCACCTGCTTAAAGCCCTACATCTAAGACTATTACATTGGGAATTATGTTTCAATGTATGAATGGGGGGGGACACAAACATTCAGTATATAGAAAAGGGAGTCTAGAGTTTCTGAGGGGGATACTTTTGGGGGCATGTGAGAAATGAACTCTGGAGGGAATGCAGTCCAAGCAAAAAATGGAAACCAAGGTAGCATCTAGTGCCTGAGGGTGAGCCAGTTTGGAGAAGGGGAAAAGGAGTTACAGTGGGGAGGCATCAGGGTACCGGAAGAGATGGCACTCAAGAGAACTTGAGGAGTTGGGGTGCAGTCTTTAGCTTCCACTCCCATCATGTGAGTGATGGAAGGGGTTGAGAGATGACATGAAGCTGTCTCCCAGGGGCAATCACTCTCTTCCCAGAGAGAGGACCTCTGCTTTCACACATACACAGCAGGCCCTGGCCTGTCAAAGACAGAGATGAATGAGGGCCCCAAAACTCAGGAAAGCCATCAACTTTGCAAACATGGGAAAGGCAAAAAAAAAAAAAAAAAAAAAAGGCTGGCAGTGAGTGTTCAGAGGGGCCAAGGGGACATGTAGGGTGTGTCAGAGAAGGGTATATTCTGTGCAGATGTGGCTGGAGGTGTGTATGTTCTGAACTTCCTGTTGTGTATTTGCAACAATGGTCCCCAGTCAGGACCCTCATCCATCACCTCTCAACCACCTTACTTCACCCTATCTCTCCTGTTCCCCCAAACTGCAGTGACTTCCACTGACTACCAGATACCAAAAAACCAAACTCTGGTATTTCATTGCTTGGCATTTAAATGTGAAGATTCATCAGGCACACCTTGAATTTCCTGCCTCCAGGCATTTATTGGTCACTTTCCTCTATATCCGATCTTCATCAGTTTAAGTCTTTGTCTAGGCTGAGCTCAGATGCTACCTCTTCCAAGAAGAGTACTCACCAGGTATCCTTGGCCAAAGGACCTCTCTCTCCTCTGACTGCTAGAGCAATGTTTTCTTTTTTTTCTTTTTAGGGCTGCACCCACACCATATGGAAGCTACCAAGCTAGGGGTTGAATTGGAGCTACAGCTGCTGACCTGCACCACAGCCACAGCAACATGGGATCTGAGCCTCATCTGCAACCTACACCACAAGTCACAGCAACACCAGATCCCCAACCCACTGAGTGAGGCCACAGATCAAACCCACATCCTCATGGATACTGGTTAGAGTCATTTCCACTATGCCACAATGGGAACTCCATAGAACAATTTTTTCTACCTCTTTGTGACAGTGTTACCTTCTGTCTTGCATTTGAACTACAGAGAGGGAGGCTGTTGTTTCCCTCCACTAAATTGTGAGCCTTTGAAGGCTTGTAAATTTGTCTGATTTATTTTTGTATCCCAGCACCTATAATGGCACATAATTCAAAATACATTTCTTAAACAAATGATATGGAAATGAATGAGAAAGTTCCTATTAGGAGCTTACAATCTAGTGAGATAAAGATGCATAGCAGTAAGAACTCATTTAATGTAAAAAGCCCAAGAAACAGTACCTGACCCATGAAAGTGAAAGTTTTAGTTGGGCAGAGATGGTGGAAAGGGGGATCATTTAGGTTGAAAAAACTGCCTAGGTGGAAGTGGGTGGCATATTTGAGGAATGCGATTAGTACCCTTGGGACTGGCATGAAGGAAAATAGTGGATAAGGGCAGAGAAGGTATGTAGGCACTAGATCATAGAAAGCCTAGTGTGTCTTTCTAAGGAATCTGAATTTTATTCTGGACGCCACTGACTTAGAATGTTTTTGAGGAAGGACATGATAAATACTTCATGAAGGAACGACTGTTTAGGATAGATACCATAGAATGGCTCCTGTTTTTATAAAGCAGAAATAATGAGTGTTTTTGAGAATGTGCACTGTTGGTGGGAATGCGAAATTATAGAGCCACTTTGGCAAACATCATGGTGACTTCTAAAATAATTAAAAATGGAATTACTGTATGGTACAGCAATTCCACTTCTGGTAATGTACTCAAAATTATTGTAAATAGAGTCTTGAAGGGTTATCTGTGCACCCATATTCATGGCAGCATTATTCACAATAGCCAAAATGTTGAAGCAACCCAAGTGTGTCCATTGATTGTTTCCATACATATTTTAGGATGGTTTGTTCTATTCATGTGACAAAAGCCATTAATTTTGATAGAGATTGAATTGAATCTCTATATTACTTTGTGTAATATAGACATTTTAGCAATATTCATTCTTCCATTTCATAAGCATAGAGTATCTTTTCATTTATTTGTTTCATTTTCAATTTATTTTATTAATGTACTATTTTCAGGATACAGGTCTTTTACAACCTTGGTTAAAGTTATTCACAGTTATTTTACTCTTTTTGATGTAATCATTTGATATATACATAGAACTACCTGGGATCTAGCAAATCAGTTTTTGGGCATTGATCTGGAAAACAAAAAACCCAGCAAAAAACACTAATCTAAAAATAGATATACACACCTATGTTCATCACACCAGTATTTATGACTGCCAAAATACAGAAACAACTTAAGTTTTTATTAATGGGTGATAAAAAGATAAAGAAATTGTGGGATATATATCTATATAGATATAAATACATATGTATAATTCATATATATTTGAAATCTTGTTATTTGGGATAACAAGGATGGAACTTGAAAACATTATGCTAAGGGGAATAAGCCAAATAGAGTAAGCCAAATACAGTTTGATTTCTCTTAAAGGTGACTATATATTAAACAAAACAGAACAAAACAAGCTCATAGATATAGAGAACAGATTGATGGTTGTCAGAGGCAAAGGGTGGGAAGTGGAAGGAATACATTCATTCATTCATTCATTCATTTTTTTTTTCTTTTTTGGCCAGTTGGTGGCATATGGCCAGGGATCAGATTGGAGCAGCCGTTGTGACCTATGCCACAAGCTGCAGCAATGCTGAACTCTTAACCCCCTATGCTGGACTGGGTATTGAACCTGTGTCCCAGTGCTCCATAGAAGCCACCAATCCTGTTGCACCACAGTGGGAACTCATTTTTATTTTAATGTAATTATATTGAATTATAATTTTTAAAAGGTGAAAGGGGGTGAATAGTTCTGACCTCTTAAGACAGAACTTAGAGAAGAATATTCCTGGTTTTTCCTTCTATTAGCTCCAAAAAGAATTTCCAAATCTTAGAGTCCATTCCTGGCTGTGAAGAGTCATGAGGATGAGGCTGTGATAAAGAGGCAAGGAATTTCCCCAGGACTTTTTTTTTTTTTGTCTTTTGTCTTTTTTGTTGTTGTTGTTGTTGCTATCTGCGGCATAGGAGGTTCCCAGGCTAGAGGTTGAATTGGAGCTGTAGCCACCGGCCTACGCCAGAGCCACAGCAACACGTGATCCGAGCCGCGTCTGCAACCTACACCACAGCTCACGGCAACGCCAGATCGTTAACGCACTGAGCGAGGGCAGGGACCGAACCCGCAACCTCATGGTTCCTAGTCGGATTCGTTAACCACTGCGCCACAACGGGAACTCCTCCCCAGGACTTCTTAAGCTTGGTTTTTAAATGATATGGCCAAGATAGTTGGTAAATTTGCCAACAATGCTCTCTGTTGTTGGGTGGGTAAGACCAAGATCTCAAAAGACAACACTGGATTGCTGTCCAAGAGTGAGACTGGCAGTGTGTGTTTCAGAACCTGTGGATGAATTGAGATCAGGTACTATTGGAGGCCCTTATAACAACAACAACAACAACAAAAATTGGGAGAAATATGAGGCATTAGTTTCTAATCAAAACATATATTACACAAAGAGAAATGCAATTTTTTGGACAGCAAAATGTGTTGATCTATGATGTTGTTATTCATATCTACCTGTTCATCAAGTTCTATATATTGCCACCAAGAGATAGTTAAGTACAAATCATAGCCCTGCTGACAAAAGTGCATATGACTGTAAAAGTCTTCGGCTATTTGCAAAAGCAGGCTGTAAATTCATTCAAGTTTAATGGCAACTTGTTGATTGTTCCTTGGAGATGAAGGAAATGTGCAAATACTGAATTTAAAATGAAAAAGTGAGTGTTTGAGTTAAATTTGCTCAATTTTAGGCTCATCAATTAAGATTTGAAATATTATGTCTACAAACAAGACAAAACCTCTATGACTTTTCAAATAAATAATAATAAATAATATGTTGGTATGTTAAGTTTTGGCATGTTTCTAACAATAGTAAACAGGTCAAACTGTATATTTATAAACTATTTTGAGTTGATTATGATTTTACCAGAGATTTTATGGCCAGTTTATAGTAATTGCCCCTTTCAAACTTATTATTTTGTTAAATCAGTTGAGCTCACACACACTGTTATTTTTTTCTAAAATGAGAGTGTAAGCAATTTGTCCCATTTTCATAATGAACTACAATTATCATATATTAGAAAAAGATTTTTATTTTCTGATGTCAGATTATTTTTTAAAAATGATTCCCTACTGAACACAAGGGTTATAATTTAGTTTCTGCTGACATCATAAACTATTTGAGTTCAACATAAGTAGTTTATGAATGATAGGAGAACAGTTAAGTTAAATTAATCCTAAAGATTTATTCCAACTGAATAAAGTTTAAAAGAAGTGTCTTCTATTAAAATTCAAATAATACATTTTCTTCATGAAGGGCATTGAGGCAGAATAGCTTTGTCACAGAGTCATTATTTTCTAAATAAGATATAGATAGTGTAAAAGGTATTTATGTTATAATGTAAAGAATTCATTTTCATGTAATTAATATGGTCACAGATTCTATTGTATTTTAAATATACTGTCCTTTTGTTAATTTTCTTTGTATAAATTACACAACACACAGTGTTCTTTTTCATGTTGTTAATTACAAATTGAAGATACCATACTGAGTAACCTTGGCAGTATATTATGATGAATTGTAGGTAGGTTGCATAAGATCAAGCAAGTAGTGAAATCACATGATCATGTTCTAAATGAGGGAAATGCCCAACTTCTTCAAAGGTCATGTTAAATCTATTCTTCAATTAGCAATGAGCACTTTGCATAGGGATTACATGAAGTTGTGGATACAGTGACAAGAATATGTTCTTTCTGTGTTAACAATTCAGCCATTGCAGTGAATCAAAAACTTCACTGTGTGGATGCCTTCTTTTAAATATTCTTTCACTTCAGCATTCCCTCTTCATTTCCATTTTCAACTCCCTTAGTTTGAGCCCCAGCCACCCTTTTCTTGTTACATCCATGTGCTTCTGCCTTCACTGTCACCATCTGTCCTCCTAATATACATATCTGGTCAATTTAAAATCTATCAGTGAGTTTTCATCTTTGACATATAAATCCAAACCTTGTATTATAGGTTGTAGGATACTATTAGAAATAAGTTTGTATCTCCTCTCTGAGGACACCCTGGACAGAGAAAAGGGCAGGCGAACTGCAAGATTATCGATATTATGACTCATTCTTGATAATGAAATAATGGATGCTGAATACCTTAGAGTCTCTTCATTTCAGGCCTGAATAAATCTTGGTTATTGCAGAAGTGGTAGCCAGATAAAACCAGCAGGCATCAAAATCTCTTCTGATTTCATTAAACCCTGAAGGTAAAATTTTCAGATTCCTCAGCACTTGCACTAATCCTGCTTCAGAATTCTACATGATTAATGCAGGCAGTTTTGGAATGAAGTGACAAACCAATGGAAAGATGTTCAGCATCACTCATTCTTAGAGAAATGCAAATCAAAATCACTCTGAGGTACCACCTTACACCAGCCAGAATGGCCATCATCAAAAAGTCTACAAACAAGAAGCGCTGGAGAGATGGAAACAAGGCACCAGGCAGGCTGGGCAGTGTGCCTACCCTCTGCTGGCACAGCTCCCTTCTCAGAGCCCCGCCAAGGCAGGGGCTTGGAGTCGCTAAACCGGGGTATTGCTTGCCTGTTGGCAGGCAGAAGCGCCAAGCCTCTGGGGCCCCTTGGCTCGCCAGGCAAATGGGCAGTGGTGGTAGGCTCCCTCCCCCGCCAGGGATCCGGAGGCCAAGATGCTGCATCCACCATTCTTGCAATGCAGCGCAAGAGTCCAGCCTGCTGGAAGCCTAGAGGAGCCCCAGGCAGGGAGCGCCTAGCTCCCTGTGAGATGCTGACAGCGCCCGCTGTCAGGATAGTGCTTTCCCCGGGATCCCAGGCCTGCAGCCTGGCCTTGCGCCCTCTGAGCCTCCTGCTCGGCCAAGCATATCCCCTGCAGAGCCAGGGGCTGCTCCCAAGCGCCCTCATCCCCCTGCGATGGGGGGCGTGGCTCTGGCTGCCTCCCCGGGGCCTGTGCAGGCTCGGCCACCTGGGAGCGCCAGCCCATTGCCACTAGAGGGCAGTGTGGCACCGCGCTGCCTGGACTGCGTTGCTGGCCGATCTTACCATAACTTTGAGATTTTTAGGATCTGTAATCCAATTACTGTTTCTCAGACACTAGACTCTTATCAGGGTCCAGAATCATGCTCCTGGATCCATGCAGCACAATAATTCAGCGAGAGATCTCCCCAGAATTTCCAGAGTCTTCTGGTGTTTCCTCAGTTGGCCCCTAACTCTGCCAACTGAGTCCCCTTGCTCCTTCCCAAATCTGTTACCTTTGCAGCTCCAGGCTCTTGCACTTGGTGTCCTCTGCTTGGTGACACTCACTGCTTGGTCTCAAATTCCCAGTACTTCTGCTTGAAAATATGGCCCCTGGGAAAATAGCCCTTTGAGTGGGCTCCTCACATGCCTCCTCTGACCCAAACATTGCAGCCTTCTGTGGCTGTTGATAAATGTGTAGTTCTACATATTTTGTCCAGGTTTTGTAATTATTTCATGGTAGAAAGAGAAGTGTGTGATTAGGTACTGTCTTGTCCATACCTAAAGTAGTCTTGCCTAAGAATAAATGAATAAATCCTAGGCGTAACCTTGTAAAAAACGCTAAAATGTAGGATTTCAGAACACATATTAGTTCTAGTTTACATCTTTTGCTTTAGGTCCACATCCAAAGTCATGTTACTCTTTGGGTTCTTATTTTGGCATCTTGTACCTTAGTACTGTCCCTCATTTGGTTCCTTCTCAGATCTAATCAGTATCTCTTTTATATTTTCTCTTCAATATAATCTGATAAATCTTGTGACTAGTAGGGCAGTAAACTCAGAATCAAATAACTTAATCTAAGAAAAACCTACTAATTAGGACATTTGGGGGCAACTCTGGCCTGTTAGTTTTTAGTTTGTTCGATACTAATACCAGTTTACATTTATCTTGTTCATATGGATAAAGGGAAGTTTGGCTGGAATTGGAAAATGCCTTATATATGTTTAAAGGCTACTTACAAAGAGAAATAAAGGTAGCCTGGTAAGACCTTTTAAC
Source organism: Sus scrofa (assembly GCF_054392235.1). Taxonomy (NCBI): domain Eukaryota; kingdom Metazoa; phylum Chordata; class Mammalia; order Artiodactyla; family Suidae; genus Sus; species Sus scrofa. Next base: position 22,565,859 of record NC_139385.1, read on the forward strand.
TCCATTGTACTTGTTCCCTATTCTTTTCTGACTACAGCCAAATAATTCATTTCACTCTCTTCTCTAGAATGAAATGGAAATGATTTCAAACTTAATCACCATATAGATAATAGAATCTATTTTTAAAAAATATCTATATGCCCCCTTTCCTAGTCTGTTTGTTGTTCATGGATTTACCAAAGATTATCCATGCCACTCCTGTTCCCACAGGCAAATAGCAATTTTATGTAATGGGAAAGATATGTTACATTTGAATTCATAATCCTCTTACTAGCTATGTAATGGGCAATTTACTTAGTCCTTTAACTTTCTTTTATTTATTACTGTCCCCCTTTATTAACTGGGGATAAAATATTTCTTTGAAAGTTTGCTTTGAAGAGTAGGGAACTCTCTCTCTGAGTTACCCAAACAAGCCGGCTCATATACTAAGATGATCGTCAGTGTTCTGCACTTAATTCACCTGAGCTTCGCTGCATGTACTAATTTAAATAGCCACATGTTTTCTCACTGTCTTTTTCCTACTATGCTCTTAATTCTCTGTAATCAACATTTAGTCCCTTCTCAAAATTGTTCCACTTAAAAAGAAACATATAGACTCAGAAAGGAATTTGTGTATTTCTATTTTTCTTAGCCTTACTTATTTTCCCAAAGAGGTTTTGTTTGCTCTTTGCAGTTTATTGTCTTGCTCCAAATAAAATGAACACAATCATTTTGCCTCTTTTAATATTGTTAAAAGTTTCATTTCATACCGTGCTCTAACTTTGCCCCCCTCCTTACCACTACTGATTGTCTCTGTCCTTCCTGTGGGGTTCGCCTACAATCTTTCCTTACATACTATTTAAAATGCTTTTAGCCTGCTGTGAGGCAGCCTTGGCATCTTTGCAACTTTGTTATCTTTCCACTGGTTTGTATCTAGTTAAAATGTAGTAAATTTATTTTCCCTCCGCCTTCTTCCTACCTTTTCCCCCATTTCTTTCCTTTCTCCCATTTTAGCATTTGGTTTGTCTTCAGTTATATTTGAAATTTAAAAGCTAGCCTAGCTAGCAAGATCCTTTTTTTCTGATTAAAAAAACAAAACAGAAACTGCTGTTTGCTTGTTTCTTTCTGTGCGTGCGTGTGTGCGCGCACAGGCACACGTGTGTGTGCATAGGCGCGCATGTGCGCCTTTTTCGCACATTTGTTTCATTTACTCCTAATGTGTAAACTTTGAAAGAAGGAACACCCAGACCTCCTCTGTTAATTAGTATGTTGCTGTGTATGAACACACTCTTCACTAAAATCAAAAAATAAAGGCATCAGACTGCTACAAGTTTTACACGGAATCAACTGAACTGATGTTCTTTCATCAGTAAGTTGTGCTCAAGACTCTACTTCTTTGCACTCCTTTCAAGCAGTTCATGCAAACTAATTTAGGAGAAAACAGGATGAAACTAACTACTGGCGAAGAAAATGTGTGCTTGAAGGACCTGGGGCACAATCTGGGCACACCTGAAAGGGCTGGCTGGGTGAGTCTTGCCTTCAGGGGAGGGAGGGAAACGCCCATTCTGCCCTGCAGGGGTTGGGACTGCGCATGCGTAGAAGCTGGCAGGCGGGATCTCCCGAGACAGCACGTAGGCTGAGAGCAGCGCTCAAGCTCAGCGAGGAGGAGTGGCCTGTGGTAGCCACGGCGGCCATTACGGGCGGCCATTACGGGCGGCCATTACGGGCGGCCATTACGGGCGGCCATTACGGGCGGCCATTACGGGCGGCCATTACGGGCGGCCATTACCCGGCAGAGGAAGAGTTCTTGAGGAGGGAAGCACTCTCCACCCCTCCTGTCTGCTTTGGGGAAAAGAGAATACAAGATAAGGGAGAAGACGGGAGGAAGAAGAGGGACAAGTGAAGGGGGTACAGAGGGAAAAGGACAGCAGTGAAAGGCTAGAGCGTGCAGGGGGCCGGCGGCCATGAGAGCAGCAGTGTGGAGCAGGAGGGTGGGCGCTGGGGTAGGGGCAGCTGCCCCTGCTTGGAGGCAGTATGTGCTGCGCCCCTCCGCTAGACACTGTGGGTGTGCTCGGAGTACAGAGACCACACAGCCGGGTAAGCCTGTGCCATCCTGGATCCCCACGCTGCACATCACCAGGTCCACCACAGATCTTCCAGGAAGACCGCGATGAACAGAAGCACGGCCCTGGGGCTTGGGCGCACTGGTCCTAGGACACTGGCTTCCTGATTACCGGGGGAGGCAGTCAGCAGAAGGTCAACCCAGAGACCTCCGGAGCAACTGGGATGTATAGATGATTGGTGTGAGAGAGCACGTGGGGTGGAGCGGCCAGGTAAGGATGGCGCCTGCTAACCCAGCACTGAGCTAAGTGGGTGGTGGCAGTGGCTGACCAGTTTCTTGCCCTATTGCTTGTAAAAAGGAGGAAACTATTTTCTGTGGGGGTAGGAAATGTCCTTGCTCTGGGGAGTTTAAAGATCTGAGGAGGGAGGGGAGAATTGGTTTATAGGCATGGGGGGATTCTATATATTATTATGAGACCATCATGATGCTTGAAGCATTAATCATGGTTTCCTGTGTTTAAAACAATGGCTTTGTATCTAGTTAAGAGACGCTGCATAAGAACACACACTTCAGAAAGAGGAGAGCTGCCCCTAGAACAAATCCACACATTTCCAGAAGATATGTGGTAGTAGCTTATTAAAAAAAAAAAAAAAAAGCCAAAAAAATCTAAGGTCTTATTTTCCAAATGGGGTGGCATAGATATGGCATTGGGGGCACCTTCTTTTTGTGAGAGCTGGTACAGGGGAGTATACTTGGAAAATGCCTGCTTCTCCAGTGTGCATTCAACATGCCACAAATATGTGGTTTAGATCATACACACCTATCATAGAATAATCTGTTTTTAGATTTTGTTTACATTGTTTGTCACAATTAACTTAATATGTGATTAACTCCCGTTGAGCTAGAAACCACATTCATTTTGAAATGGGTTTCCAAATCTGACTAGGAACCATGCGGTTGTGGATTTGATCCATGGTCTTGCTCAGTGGGTTAAGGATCTGTCATTGCTGTGAGCTGTGGTGTAGGTCACAGATGTGGCTTGGATCTGGCATTGCTGTGGCCCTGGCATAGGCTAGCAGCCGTAGCTCTGATTGGACCCCCTAGCCTGGGAACCTCCATGTGCCATGGGTGCAGCCCTGAAAAGACAAAAGACAAAAAAAAAAAAAAAGGATTTTCTATTTGGAAATATAACTTGAACTTAAATACTCATTTAAAATAAATTACATTGCAGTTTTGATTTAGACTGTGTAGTGCTATAAGATTGGATTTAATATGAACATAGCAGTAGTGAAATACTGATTTTTAAAATGACAACCACTGTTTATTCCAATATACTTGATATTTTAGAAAGAATATGAGATTAAAAGCAGATTTTGAAAAGACTCTTTGACAGTGTGTATATTTTGCATGGAGTGAGGAAAGTATAAATTGGGAAAAAGGTAAGCATGTTCATGGAATTGGTTCAGATTTAGAGAAAAATAGAGAATGTTATTATAATGAGTAGTTTTCTATTGAACCTTACTTTACTTATTCAGGAAACTTTCCTTGATAGTTTAGAGAAATGTATGAATGTGTTTTACCTAGGTTTTCTTCCTGGGGCAAAAGGTAAAAATACAACTTCAAAAATATTTATTTCTGAAGATTATTTAGGCATACTTAAAAGTTCTGTAGGGTATGCTCTTTCACTTTCTCTTCCTTAGATAATTGATTTGTTTCCTTACAAAAAGCATTTTGCTTGTTATTTTAAGCTACAGTGTGTAAAAACATGGGCTTCTTTTAATGCTTTTTTAGCTTTTAATTGCAGGCAACCTGTTGAACATGAGACCAGGGGAAAAAATATGAAATTTGCAGAACTGGAATTTCTTCAGTCCATACCAGGAAATTGATTAGACAGCAAATGAAACCATATGATCAAAAGCAAAGCTGCCTTGCGTATTTGAAAATTATAAAGAGGAGTTCCCATCGTGGCACAGTGGTTAACGAATCCGACTAGGAACCATGAGGTTGCGGGTTCGGTCCCTGCCCTTGCTCAGTGGGTTAACGATCCGGCGTTGCCATGAGCTGTGGTGTAGGTTGCAGACGCGGCTCGGGTCCCGAGTTGCTGTGGCTCTAGCGTAGGCCAATGGCTACAGCTCCGATTGGACCCTTAGCCTGGGAACCTCCATATGCCGCGGAAGCGGCCCAATAAATAGCAAAAAGCCAAAAAAAAAAAAATTATAAAGAAACAACTTTGTTCATGTTTTCACCTAAAATTTTCTCTATCATTTCCTGGGCCAATGTAGTGTACTTGCCTAAGAAAGATGTTGACATTGGCACAATCAGTTGCTTACCCCCAAATGGCCTGTACATTCATATATATATTTAGATTATGAATACCTACACATTTATACAATCTAAATATATATGAACATTATTTTGATCTATTTTAATCATAATTTAAAGACATGATTTTGGAGTTCCCGTCGTGGCGCAGTGGTTAACGAATCCGACTAGGAACCATGAGGTTGCGGATTCGATCCCTGGCCTTGCTCAGTGGGTTAACGATCCGGCATTGCCGTGATCTGTGGTGTAGGTTGCAGACGCAGCTCGGATCTCGCGTTGCTGTGGCTCTGGCATAGGCCGGAGACTACAGCTCCATTTGGACCCCTACCCTGGGAACCTCCATATGCCGCTGGAGCGGCCCAAGAAATAACAGAAAAAAAAAAAAGGCATGATTTTAAGGATAAATGCATCAGATACACCCATTTAAGGTTCATGTGGAATTAATTTATTTTTACCACATATTAGTTAAATAATGAGTTTATCTAGGTTAAAAAAATAAATTGAAATCTGTCAGATTACCAACACTAGAAACTTAAACCTCAGAAGAGTTTGATTGCAGATATACTTTAGTTTTTAATTTTTGTTTTCCTAGAACTTTGACAGTTTCCTCATACTGGGAAAGTCATTGAAAGAGTCAGCACATATTGACTTATTTATGAGTTTAATTAATTAAAATACATAGCTTATAAGCTAAAGACTAAAAATTCTAAAGGTAATAATAGCATATACAGTCCATATTACTTGCACTGTGTAGTGAGGATAAGAAGGGAAAGGGGAAGAAAAATACACCAAGCTGATGGGGAAAAATGAAACTAGAAAGAAGCATAACAAATAATTGTTAAACAAAATGAGAACAGTTTCTATAAAATTATTTACATAAGATGAACTCATGAACTCATAAAGACTGGTCCTCAGATTGCTTTAAAACCTTAAAGTCATAGCAAAGTTATTTTTAAAAATTGTCAAAAAATACAAAAAACAGACAGAGTTTTAGAACAGTGAAACTACTCTGTTTTATGCTATAATGGTGGATTCATTTCATTATGTGTTTGCCAAAACCCTCAGGATCTACAACACTAAAATGAATCCTGTGAGCTATGGACTCTGGGTGATTACCATGTGTAGGGTGTAGGTCCATCTGTTGTAACAAATGTAGCATTTTGGGTTAGGCTCTACATGTGTGGGGGCAGGAGATATAAGGGAAATCTCTGTACTTTTCTCTCAATTTTACTCTGAACATAACCCATCTGTAAAAGATACATCTGTTTAAAAAATTTTAAGTTAGAAAATGTAAAAATAAAAATAAAAACTTTCATACCATCCAAGTCAATGCAAATAGAAGGGATAAGGACAAGTGATAATAGTACAAAATTTTGTTAGATCTACAAACTAATGAATGATCCCTATATGAATAAAAATGGTGCAGTTTGCATCACAGCTATAACCATTAGACACCTCCATGTGCAACTGACATACAGTCAAAGACATGGAAAACAGAGACCTTCACATAAAACACTACTAGTGGGGTATGTTAAACAAACAAAATGGGAATACTCAGGTACTAAAAAACAATTGTATGTCTATTTAGAAAAACAGAAGACAGAAACCTTAAAATATGCATGTGAAAAATCTCCAAACAGTGGGGGGAAAAAAGCTACTTCTTTATTATAAGCGTACATGGCCTCTTTTCAAATTTATTTTGTGAGTTCCCATTGTGGCTCAGCAGTAATGAACCTGACTAGTATCCAGGAGGATGTGGGTTTGATCCCTAGCCTCAAGGATCCTGCATTGCCCTGAGCTGTGGTGTAGGTCACAGATGCAGCTCAATCCCAGGTTGCTGTGGCAGTAGTGTAGGCCCCCAGCTCCAACCCCTAGCCTGGGACCCTCCATATGCAGCAGGTGTGGCCCTAGAAAAAAAACAAAATTGGAACTAGTTAAGTTTGATTTTAAAAGTATCCTTCAAAAAATATATACCAGACAATAGCCAGAAACAAATTATTTAAATTTTGCATAACAAAAGGGAGAAACTTAGGTGAGAAAAGAATAGTTTAAAAAAATAAAAATATTTTATTTTATGGAAACCTAAAAGAATTTAAAGATACGGAATAGCAGTTGCATAAATGGACTAATGTATTGTTGCGAAAACCGCAAAAACTGTGGCAACGGAAGGAGACAAACAGCACTCAGAGATACAAAAAAGCAAGGTTTATTCAGCACCGGTGCGGGCTCAGAGGAGTCACCTCCAGAGTCTGAGCACCAGGTCTTTGTTCTCAGTAACTTTTATACACTACAAGGTCTTGATTTTCCCATGTAAGCATCCCGGAACTCCCCCATCCCCAAGCAGACAGTGTTCCTCCCTAAGAAACTGAGCAAGCAAGGTTACAGAAGCAGAACTGATAAGCAATGCTGGGTACCTGATTAGCAGGGCTGCTGGCTTGGACAGAGAGCACACAGTTGTTACATTATTACAAGAAGGGTGGTATAGTGAAGAGCATAGCTGGAAAGGCCTGCAGCTGCCTTCTTAGCCAAGGGGGGTTGTTCTTCAGTTAAAACTCTATTTCAGTATAATATGTAACCTATAATAAAGTTGGAAGTAAAGTGAGTAAATTTGGACTTTCATTTTTAAAAGCTTATTAAATACTACTATTCATTTGGAAAAAATATAAGAGCAGATGCCTAATTTATATATTCATGAATCTGATATTTTTAGCATGTGTTGTGTTCCAGGCAGTATATTAGTTATTGAGAATATAGTGGTGGACAAAACAGATAAGATAAAGACAAAAGCATGATATAAGGACAAGTTTCATATGTGCTTATGTTCTTCCTAGGTTGTAAACTACTATGTCAGGAACACTGAATATCCAGCATTTAGTACAATGTGTTAATGTACCAGGTTTTAAATTTATATGTACTGATTGAAAGAATAAGTGGGAAGTCTTAATGACAGAGTAGCATTTACAAGTGGTAGTGGTAAAAGAAAAATGTTACATAGGGTATATCAGAAAAAAAAATTGAAATTGGTGAAATACGGTATGTGGGAGAGGTAGGAAGAGTAGGCAGATTTATCCATATAAAAGTTTGGGGTTTATTGAAGATACTATTTCAAATTATCCATACAATTATATAATGCACTTTTTATCCTTTTGCCCTCCTGTTCCCTGACTTCTCAGTCATAAAAAGTATTAAAACTAAATATTTAAGAAGTACTTGAAACCTTGTAAATTTTTTTTGGCATCAGTGGATGCTTGCAGAGTGTTAAAATAAGGTGATTTGACTTGAAAATTCTTATCAGCCCTTAAATCAGGACATAATCTCTGGGGAACTTTGGGACAAAGAGTTTAAATGAGCTTTTAAAAAGTTGAGGGAAGGAGTTCAGGTCGTGGCAAAGTGGTTAACGAATCCGACTAGGAACCATGAGGTTGCAGGTTCGGTCCCTGCCCTTGCTCAGTGGGTTAACGATCTGGCGTTGCCATGAGCTGTGGTGTAGGGATCCGCGTTGCTGTGGCTCTGGCATAGGCCGGTGGCTTCAGCTCCGATTCAACCCCTAGCCTGGGAACCTCCATATGCCGCAGGAGCGGCCCAAGAAATAGCAACAACAACAACAACAAAAAAAGACAAAAGACCAAAAAAAAAAAAAAAAAGTTGAGGGAAGAAGAGCATACACACATACAACACATACAAGGTCACGTCTCTCAACCTTAGAAAAAACTTTGGAGGTTGCATAATGATTTCTATTATAACATTAGCAACAGTTAAAAGGGCACTTTTGATCCCAGGTGGCTTCTTTTGTAAAGGGGATTCCATTATCTCTCTTTTTTTTTTTCCATTTTATTATCTTCACTTTAATGCAGGCACTGTGTTTTTGTTTTTGTTTTGTTTTTACAGAATAAAATACATATATTTATAAACACAATTACATTCACACATACTATTATATCATGGATCTTAAGAAAGAGCTTAAGTGACTCCCTCTGGAGAAGTGGAATGGAAAATATGCTGAGACAAATAGGAAATTTATTCTACACTTTATCCCATTTTGTATGGCTTTCATCTTTACTATTTAGTATTATCACATTTCAATTTTTCTTTAAAAATTAGCATTATATTAAAATTGTGTATATTATGCAACTAAAATTTATAAAGAAGAAAGCCTTATATACCATTAAATACTTTATATAACATAATAAAAAGAATAACTGGTAAGAATAACAAAAATAATACACCCTCTGAAAAGAAGTAAAATATAAAATGCATAAATTGATTAAAAAACAGTGTAACTATATAAATATGTCCTCACAATTTGTTACATCTTATTGATTCTTCAGTATAGGCATTACACCATTCTAGGTGATGTGATAAACAAGACATCATAGACCTTACATTGTACCATGGAGAGAAATGGTTATTAATGATACAATTGTAGAACTGTATTATTTAATTGTAGAGTTGCATTATTTAATATAATTATCATAAATTCTTTGATGGAGAGGAAATCAGAATCAGATCTAAGAAGACCTCAGCTTTCCAAGAGTGATGTCAAATGACCCCCTTCATGGTGGATTATGCACTTATTTACTGTGAGACATATTCCTTCTCCAGAGATTCCTTGTTTGTGTATCCATTGTAGATTTTTGGTTTGCAGTTATTCTGAAGTTTTGATACAAGTCTATATGAGATTGTTTTCAGTTGTTCTCTTCATTGTAAATTCATCTCCATTGTCCTTCATTTGTACCCACCTCTTCTCATGATGTCTGATTTTGGCGGTATAATTGTGCATGGATGATTTTGTATTTTTACTGTATATATACCTTTACTGGTGAGCCTTGTCATTTGTGGAATTTTTGTTTCCTGTTGCTGTGTTTTCTTTTCTGCCTAGAGAAGTTCCTTTAGTATTTGTTGTAAGGCTCCATTGTCTCTTTTGTATTAATTATGCTTTGATTTGCTTGCTACTTAGAAGATGTGCTTTTTATTCTGTAGAACTTCTGTGCTTGAAATTGAACTTTAAAAAAAAATCTGGTCTTCAAATATGTTTGAATTGAAATAAAACTGTTTAAAATGAGAAACTGATTACGTAAAGAATGCTGATGTTCAACACTATAGGTACGTGACTACAATATTTGATGTAGTTAAATGTATTTAATATTTGATGAAATATTTGATATTCGATTAGTGGGTTAAATGTACATCTTTGTTTCCCAGACTGCTACTTTCTGGATTTATACTAAATAGGATCTCATTTTCTGTGCTTGCTTATGAAACTGCCTATAATCAGTTGCTATTGCTTGGTTCTAAGGGAATGTCTTTGGGTTCGTTGTAAGATAGAGCTTGAAGCAAAACTTAGTGTTGATGTTTTCTTTATTGTGTGATGTAATTCCAACACAGGAGAAAGGGAAAAAAGCAGAGAATGCTGGAAAGCAAATAGAAAGTTTCATGAGCTTTTAGTTATTGAGGCAGGCTGGTTCCGAGTCTGTAATTGAAAATTTTCATCTAGTTTCTCTACCACCTATCATAGAATTCCCTTGTTTTTAACCAGTAACTTGGCTCCTTTGCATTGCCTGAGTGGTTTTGCCTTGGTGGATTATGGTTACTGTAATTGTTATTGACAGTTATTACTGAACATGGCCTGCAAAGTGATGGCCCCAGGAATCTCCTAGATTCCAGACATATTACCTTTGCAACATTTTGTATTGAAAACCCTCGATCCATATTACAATTCAGGATGAATGCCCCAGCTAACAAGATAACTGCATTTACCTATTGATCATTGGAGCTCCAAGCAGCCAGATGGTACTTAAAACTTCCAAGCAGTGTCCTCTGTCTTTTGTCAGAAGTATTCACTTCTAGGAAACTGGACTCCTAAACCAGCACAACCTAATGTTGAAATGAGAATCCCAAATGGAGCAATGACTGTGTGAAGGATGGGATCTTTTCTTTTGTTACTTAAATAGTCTCTCCACGCATAGGCTGTTGGCAGCTCTGTGCATATTTTTGTTGTTGTTGTTGTTGTTGTTGCTATTTCTTGGGCCGCTCCCGCGGCATATGGAGGTTCCCAGGCTAGGGGTCGAATCAGAGCTGTAGCCACCGGCCTACGCCAGAGCCACAGCAACGCGGGATCCGAGCCGCGTCTGCAACCTACACCACAGCTCCCGGCAACACCGGATCGTTAACCCACTGAGCAAGGGCAGGGACCGAACCTGCAACCTCATGGTTCCTAGTCGGATTCGTTAACCACTGCGCCACGACAGGAACTCCTCTGTGCATATTTTGCATTCTTGATGGCAGTGCCCAGCCCTGCATAGTGACATTTCAAGGGTGCTACCCTAGCTCAGTCTTCAGTAGGTTGTTCTGTTAATCTGTCAGGGAGGCTGCTTCCAGAAAAGATAAGTGAATCCTGTGTCATGAAGTGACTCCTATACTTTAATTAGTCTATTTTGGTCATGGCCCATTTACTTTATACTTGCCTCACTACATTTTTTTAATGTGAAACTAATTTCTCAGAATGGGTTTGTTACTTGGTCTCCTCCCTCTTCTAGTCCTTTCATTCCAACAAAAGAATAATCTTTCAAAGCTCTCAGAACTTTTTTTTACCAGTTTACCAAAAAAAAAAAAAAAAAAAAAAAAAAAAGGCACTGTTCCATTTTGTAAGAGTTTGGAGTTTGCTATAATTCAATGATATTCATAGTTTGGAAACTAGATTTTAAAATTCAACAAATAATTAGAAATAAATTAGGTGTTTTGTTTTAGTTCTTGTTCCTGCTATTCCAAAAATGATTAATATGATTTCTGTTTCTTCTACTTACCCTCACTCACATATTTTATCACATCTGCTTGGACTAGCTAGGAAATTGAGTTAAATGCTCTGGTTAAAAATATTACCCTTCCCTGGAGTTCCCATCATGGCTCAGTGGTTAACAAATCCGACTAGGAATCATGAGGTTGCAGGTTCAATCCCTGGCCTTGTCTCAGTGGGTTAAGGATCCAGCATTGCTGTGAGCTGTGGTGTAAGTTGCAGACTTGGCTCTGATCTGGCATTGCTGTGGCTCTGGCATAGGCCGGCGGCTACAGCTCCAATTCGACCCCTAGCCTGGGAACCTCCATATGCTGTGGGAGTGGCCCAAGAAATGGCAAAAAGACCAAAAAAAAAAAATTACCCTTCCCAAAATTCTGTTTTAATTAGAAGCAAAGACTTAAATTAGAAGTGATGAAGTAATGAGAATGAACTAATTGGGGGACTTAATATTTGTCTTTCTTAGCACACTTAAATAAATCATCACTTGACTTAGTTTTCTTCTAGTGCATACAAGTGAATTCCAATCTTTATGTTTCAAAACATTTTACAGATTCAGTCTAAATTAAAGTAGTTGATATGTTTTGTATCATAAATAATAATAGATTTCTAAAACATATAAGAAAATAGTATGTGCCTTAAAATGCATTTTTTATCATGCAGAGTGGTTATGAACTTAGTTTTACAAATGTTAAGGAATACTAATTGCCTGTTAGTAGCCATAGGGAATATTATGTTTCTTTTTCAGTAGCTTATATTCTAAATAAAGCAATACCAGAAATCATTCCACTTTTATTTAATTACTTTAAACTTTTCTCCTAAGATGTGTGAAGTTTGAGAATTTAATCAAAAGAAGTATTTGGAAAAGTTTTGGGAAAAATATATTTAAAAGAAATGAATTTAGAAATCTGTTCATAATATAAGACAATAACTTCATTTAAGAGAAACGTCTTTGAAGCAACCAGTTGAAATCAGCATTGTTTCTAGAGATGTCATTAAAGTGTTTATAACTTGCATACATTATGGTGAAATAATAAGTGATTTTTCTGTATTATTTAAATAGGTGCATACACTTTAATGATATTGGATAAACATAGGATGCATATTTCCTAGTTATATGTTATTTTTATTGTATTTTCAACCAAATTTTCCTATATTTTATACTTAACTATGTATACCTATGTGCGATAAATCAATGGTGTTGATTGCAATTACATATGATTTCTGCCTTGAGATTAGCAACTTAGAGATCAGGCTCCTGTCAACCATTAAATATGATTTCATGGCCCCTTGCTCGCCCCATTTCTCATGATTCCCATTGAAGAATCATGATTCCACTGATGCCTTAGCAAATTGTATTAGCTTAGTTATTACTATTGAAGATAGAAAACAAATACCTCAAGGACATACTGGACTTATGTAAGGGAGGCTTATATGGACTAAGCAGAGTCAGAGCTACATGCTTGATCACATCTGCCTTCTCTGTATATTTCTAAAATACATAATTCAGGAAGCTTTGGACAAGTGAATGTTCCTTATAATGATTCAAGGTTGTTCTGGTGTAAACTCGTTTGCTACATAATGGAAGTAGCCTGTATTTAGAGTTACAGTTCTCCTCAATCACTTTCAGATACTAATGAATGAAAGTTAAAAACCAAATCCTGCCACCAGGCTGATATTGTTAAGCACACATTATTTTTTTCCAAGCTGGTATAAAACACTACGTGTATTGTATTCCAGAAGCTTGGTTTTAAAATGTGTTCTTTCAAGTGCTCTGATCTAAAACTTACTAAATAATGATTTATTCTAAGAAGAGAAAAAGTATTCTAGAGGCAGAATTCTCTTATTCTTAGGATCAATATCAGGCCACCAATACTTAGATCCGTTGGTTGGTCATAGAAAAAAGTAGTCATCAAGCCTTGGGTTTAATGCCTAATGTTACATGCTACATGGTGTGCAAGATGCTTCAGGTCTGGTCATTCAGGGATATGGAAGATTTCTAAATATTGTAAACAGTTCACCTGTACTCCTAATTTCAACAAAGATGTCTTTTTATAATCCCTGCAAGCCATTAATTTCAGCCTTGGATATGTACTCATAATGCTAACCATATCAGCAAACCTTCTAAAAACAATTAAATAAAACACAGCCACAGCACATCAAGTAGTCACATCTGAAGTGTTCCTGGAAAGTTGGTAGACTCTCCAGGAACAGACACTGACCTAACATATACATGGTGGCATCATGGTGGTACATCCTCCAATAAGATATATTCTGTTACTGAGTATTTATTCACTTGTGATTCACTCAAAATGAAGCACAAATGGAAAACTGTTTATCTTCCTTTTACTTGACCTTCGTGAGGCAAAACAGTCATGAGGAATGAACATTGAGTATTAGCAAAGAGATTTCAAACACAGGATGGAATGTATTTGGAGAAAGTGTCTATTCTAGGTATGCTGAGTTTGGAAAAATAGCTGCTTCCATTTCTTATTTTAGAAAGAGGTAACTATAAACCTGGGCAGTTAAAATTAAGTGTATATGTCTTAGCTTGAACTGGAGCTAAGGTATTAGAGGCCTCTGAAGTAAAGAGAAGTTTTGTAAGGGAGCCACAGATAGTTTCTTCTTGGAAAGAGTGTTTTTCTCTGTATTTCTATTAAAGGCCAAGGCAAAAGCCACATTGAAGGCAGCAGGGAAATTGACATTTTTGAGAGATCAGCATATACTGATTTTCTTTGTATGTGATTAGTCTGACTTAGCAGTTAAATGAAACAGTCAAGCATTTAGATTCCAAGAGCTTTTAATGCATCCAAAATGCTTGACTATAAGGGCCAATGTTTTGAATCCTCACAGAAATGAAGGATGCCTTTTGTTATCTCCAGGAATTATAGCAGGAGTAGAAAAAGAAAAACAGCCTAAGACAATGATATTGACTGATTTTTTCATATTTATAAATTAATATAAGTTTATATATATATATATGTATTTATAATGCATTGTTGTGTAATCATGTATTTAAGTACTATTACAAATGGGCTCTGGAGGCCTGATGACCTGACCTTGCTAATGACTAGACTATATTTTACCTCAAGCACAATATGTAGACCCTGTGAGCTCCATTTCCACTTAAGTAAGGGTCAGGAGACAAAGGCACAGGCTATAACGTCACCCAGGTTCTAATACTCTGATTTTTTTCTTTAGCTTTAAGACTAATTTTTTATTTTCAAACTTTGTCCTTTTTGTAGATGATCCTAAATTTCTGACACTCAGCAAAATAAAGCTTGGAAGGCTGGGAATCTTTGATAGCTTTGAAAGCACTTGCTTCTTCAAGAGCTCTGTTTCCAGAACTTACAGCAGGAAACGGTTGCATTTTGGGGTCCTACCTTAAAGCAGAATAAGACTTGGCTACTCAGAGAAGGTAGGAAAACAAAATGTGGAGGTATGTGACTTTTCTTATTAAACACTGACCATATCCTCAATGACAAATGTAATTTTTGTATGATAATACTTTAAAGTGACTTTCTTTTTATTGTATGTCTTGTTTGTATGGGTATGCATTTGCAATTTATGAGATTATATATATATATTAAAATTCTAATTAATATTCTGGATCATTAAGGTGTGAAAACAAGGGAAAAATTCACTAAATAAGTAACATCTTAAGGGAGGTCCTGGGATATCTTGGTAGTTGTCTGCAGAGAGTCTCAGGTTTTATGAAATGGTGAATTGAGTGGACTAGGCTGTGAAAGACCTAATAGTGTCACTTATTCCTTTGCCCTCATAACTAATGTAATGCCTTCCTTTACTGCTATGCCCATGTGAATTAAGAATGAGGCTGAATTAATTGGAGAGTTTGTGCTATAGTATTCTTGATTGCAGTATGATATTGTTATAGATGTAGATGCTTGGCACATGGAAATTACCCTCTTGTCTGCAGAGTATATTTCTATAATCTCAGCAGGATATAATAATTTCATAAGAAATTAAATGAAAGTGGAAATTAAATGGACATTTAAAGTATCAAGCAGCAGTGATTCAGAACACAATCATACATTTATATTCCATTTAAAATTAAGATGTGTAATTTAATCATCCATGATTTAGAAATATATATTTTAATAATTTATAGTATTAAAAAGGACATGGAGCTTTTTAAATTTTGTAATTAAGCATATGCATATAAATTTTAAAGTCTTAATTTGCTATGACATCATTCTAATATAATCCTGACATGATTATCACAACTATTAGTTTTTTTAGCTATATTAGAAGATTCTTTCTTTCCCTTTTATCCCAAATTATTTTATTGGTTCCGAAATCACTTTACAGTTGACATTTTGGAGGTAAATATATAGTTTGTTATGTCAGGGAAAAATTTATCTACTTGAAGATAAGTCATTTGCATTTTAACTATGTTGCTAAAATATTTGATGGATTTCAGTCTAAATCCAACCATTAACACAGTGAAATAAGTTTTCATTTTTATTGTTAACAGGAAAGGGAAAGTTACAAATTACTGTACATATTGTTATTGAGTTTTGTTATAAATATTTTATGCACATACATTTGCACAAACCAAGAAACAATTACAGTAATATTTCTGCTTATGATTTAATTAAAACTTATTTGCATTCTAGTTTTCATTTATTATATGACACACATTTTAAAAGGAATAATTATTAAAATCACGAAGTCAGATATTAAAGTTAAAATGTTATATTTAAACACTAGAAGAGAACAAACTAGTGAATTGCATTTTAAATCTTAAATCTCATGTTTGTATCTCCAAATCTTCATATTATAGTTTGCCTCTTGTCAGAATATGTCTCAGTTAATCAATACTTTATGAATATTTACTGTTGGATAAAAATAAACATTTTATAGGTGCAAAATAGTTTTTTTTTTTCTTGTCTTTTTAGCTATTTCTTGGGCCGCTCCCACAGCATATGGAGGTTCCCAGGCTAGGGGTCGAATCGGAGCTGCAGCCACCGGCCTTTGCCAGAGCCACAGCAACATGGGATCCGAGCCGCATCTGCAACCTACACCACAGCTCACGGCAACGCCGGATTGTTAACCCACTGAGCAAGGCCAGGGATCGAACCCGCAACCTCATGGTTCCTAGTCGGATTCGTTAACCACTGCACCACGACAGGAACTCCAGGTGCAAAATAGTTTTATAAATATATTCGTATATTTTATATTAGTTTGAAAGCAGGTTATTATAGCATCACATACTTTAAACGATATTGAAGTTGAGATATTTGTTGAGATGGATTCTAACAAGTATATGTTAAATGAGAAATTAGTTTCAAAAGACAAAAAACAGGTTATATTTGTAATACTTGAAACAGACATCTTTCTTATAAGCCAATAAGAAAACTCAGAAAGCTAAAAATAAAAATACACAAAGAACATGAAAAGGCAATTCACAAGTGAAAATTCAGTGAATAATATACAACTGGAACATGAATTTAAATAGGATGTTTTGATTCTAAAAATCAAATACTGTTTTTAAACTTATAATGTTGCCCAATATTGAAACCATGTTTGTAATACACGTCATTTACATTCTGAAAATCAATTGCTATTTTTAATATATAATATTGCCAAATATTGAAAATGTATATTTTACAGTATGG
The DNA here is from genome assembly GCF_054392235.1 of Sus scrofa. Taxonomy (NCBI): domain Eukaryota; kingdom Metazoa; phylum Chordata; class Mammalia; order Artiodactyla; family Suidae; genus Sus; species Sus scrofa. The sequence continues at coordinate 22,582,651 of NC_139385.1, forward strand.
GAAACGTTCACAGAATGTCTATAAGTGCTGAACCAATGTGATTTGTGATAAGTTCACTTAAGGGAAAAAAAATAGACCGACTGAGGGAGGGCCCTGAGATGACACAGCCAGAAAGCTGGAGTTGAAAGGTGCAAAGAAACCTGTGTAGGGGAGGGAGAATTCTCCACCCCTCAGAGTTTCTTTTGGCTGTTCCAAGAATCAAATTGACATAAGACAGATGACAGGAGAAAAAACAAATGTATAAGAACCCCACACACATGAGAGCTTCAAAGATGGAAAGATATGCATGGCATCCTGAGCTGAGGGACAGACCAAATAGCCTGGGGATTCCAAGAAGAGGAGGGAAATTCACATGACTATAAGAAGAACAGATGTTGGGTGATGAGATGTTTGCCACTCAGATAAAAATTATCCCTGGTAATGACTCTTACCTGGGGAAGACCCCCAGTATAAACATATCTAGGTAGCTTAGAGAGAGACAGGGGTTTATCTTCAACCTGCAGGTTCTTGATTGCCATGAGCTCCAAGTAATCCTCAAGCAAAAGTGGTACATTGTGGGGAGACACCTTCTGAGCCTCTTCACCTGTCATAGGCAAATAGGGTGACAATGCAAGCAGCGTGTGTTGGGGGAGAGCTTGGGCTTCTTCTAAGAATTACTAGAAGCATCACTCTGTATTTAAAAAAATATGTAGGAGTTCCCGTTGTGGCGTGGTAGTTAATGAATCCGACTGGGAACCATGAGGTTGCAGGTTCGATCCCTGCCCTTGCTCAGTGGGTTAATGATCCAGCGTTGCTGTGAGCTGTGGTGTAGGTTGTAGACACGGCTCAGATCCAGCGTTGTTGTGGCTCTGGCATAGGCTGGTGGCTACAGCTCTGATTCGACCCCTAGCCTGGGAACCTCCATATGCCATGAGAGTGGCCCAAGAAAATGGCAAAAAAAGACAAAAAAAAGACAAAAAAAAATGCAGCTTTCAGTAGCTCTCATTCTGACTGTCCACACTACCTGAAATGGTCAAAAGACAGAGATGAAGGCAAAATCTTTTTGATGCTTTTGGCACAACATTTGTGTTGAAATGCTTCAAAGAGCTCAACACATTGAACCTGCCCTGTTTTCTGGGATATGCTATACCACTGATTGATTGTGTAGGATACACAGATAGCAAACTTGATGTAGTTATTTTATTTTGTGAGATAACCAGGTAATCCATCTATGTAGCCTGGGTGTGTGTGTGTGTGTGTGTGTGTGTGTCTTTTTGCTATTTGGGCTGTTCCCACGGCATATGGAGGTTCCCAGGCTAGGGGGTCAAGTCGGAGCTGTAGCCACTGGCCTATGACAGAGCCCCAGCAATATGGGATCCGAGCCGCATCTGCAACCTACACCACAGCTCACGGCTATGCTGGATCCTTAACCCACGGAGCAAGGCCAGGGATCGAACCCACAACCACATGGTTCCTAGTCGGATTCGTTAACCACTGCGCCACGACGGGAACTCCCTATGCAGCCTTTTTTAAAAAGTGTAAGGATTTAAAAGGAAGAAGAAATTGGGGTCAGTCATGACATGTTATTGTGATGGTTTACAGAGTTTTTTCTCAATGAGATTTGACTTTCCATCCATTCATTTGGTCTATGACTAGATCAGATTAGAAAATGATTCTCCAGTGAAGTGATTCAAGTTACTTACCATCTGACCTAGGGACTTTTACCTATGCAATTGCAGTAAGATTTTTTTTTAGGTACCCCATCTGTTTCAGGCTTTAGTTCATTATGATCAATTAGCCCATGACAATGTTTGCAGGTGAAAACACTCGGTTTACTGAGCCAGTCCTATTTTCCATTACAGTAAACAGGCCTACCTTGACTCCAAACCTTAAGACTTTTTTCTTGTGGTCTGCCACTTCAGGAACTTAATATGTTGAAATCAGGGAAGGCATTCAAATAGTAGCACCTCTCATAATTACTCCCTGCTTCCAGTGGGCAGATACCACCAAACTTTTCAAAGATATTTTCTCCACACACTACTCAAACCACAATGCATTCTTTCCAGTGCCTTTTTTGGGGAGAGTGTTTTCTGTGAAATCCAAGGGAAAATTCTCTTTTTTTTTGGATGTTGAGCAATTTGCGCACACATCAGGTGTCCTATCCCCATAAGCTCTGTGATTCCTTCCTATCTATCACATGGAGTTAGGCTATTTCAACCTCATATAATATAAGCCATATTTGAATTCATGCTCCAGTTACAAATCAAATTGTTAGAACTATTTCCCACAATGAAGCTAACACCATGAATCTAGAATACCCTATCTGTGTATGCAAGTAAGCCCACCTGGACAGGTTCAGCCTGATTCAGTGTTGTGTTCTTTCTTCCCTGATCTGGCATCCAGTATTGGGTTACAACATAACTTTTTAAAATCATACCAGATATTTGATGTGTATGATATACTCCAATGCAGACTTTGTACTTGGCATTGATCCCCCAATGAGACCTATTTGGATTGAAACCTAATTATAGGTTTTATAGCAATGATACATGCTAGAGGTAGGTTCTAAGGCAAGATGTTTACGAGGCAACTACCCAAGTGAAATTGTTAGAGTTAAAGGGCCATTAACTTCAGAATGGGAAGGAGAGATTGCTTATCCAGGAAAAGAGTTTCAAGGCAACTAGGATTCAAGGAGCATAGATTCATCAGAATCCCCCATATTGTCTCACTGCTATCCAAACACTACTTTGCTAATTATAGGACTAGAAAGGATGTGAATTGTCATTCAGCAAATGGCAGCCTCATAATCTGCGTCTAACTTTCTGAAATATTTGTAGTGTGTCTAAAAAGAGCTTTAAAAGAGAATTTAGGGGAAATCATAGAAGCCCTCTCACTCTCTGATCATTACTTGAAATGGAAATTTAAATTCCTGACATTGTCCTTTGCTTTCTGTAATCACTCAAAAAGAACTAACTCAAAACAGTATTCTAATCATTATTTATGCCATATTATCTTATTGCACAAGTCACTTGTCTCTTACTGCATGGATTTCAATAGCAGTCTTATTTCATTCACCTTCAGATAGGCATTTGTAAAAGACACTTATTGATGCTGCACGCCATGTTCCTCAAAGGTCCCATTTTTCACTGCTGATTTTACTCTTGTCTTCAGATCTCTTCATGTTGGATAACCAACTCCATACACGAATAGATAAATAAATGTAAATCTGGAAGAATGTACAAAATCACTTAACCAAACAAATCATGTGTAGAATTCAAAAGATGTAAATTCCAACTGCTAAAAATGCATTCAACCAAAAATTGTGGCAGTTTGCCTACATAATAATTACTTTATTTTTATTTAATATAGATTATTTTATTGTGACTCTGTATTCATTTACTTATTTATTTACTGTCTTTTTGCCATTTCTAGGGCCGCTCCCATGGCATATGGAGGTTCTCAGGCTAGGGGTCTAATTGGACCTGTAGCCGCTGGCCTATGCCAGAGCCACAGCAATGCAGGATCTGAGCCGCATCTGCAACCTACACCACAGCTCATGGCAATGCTGGATCTTTAACACACTGAGCAAGGCTAGGGGTCAAACCCGCAACCTCATGGTTCCTAGTCGGATTCATTAACCACTGCGCCACAACGGGAACTCCTATTGTGACCTTTTAATATGAGTCAATTTGAGTGTCAGCAGAGCTAAACAGAAGATTTTTGTTCTTAATACTTCATTTTTTAAAAGGGAAAAGTATAAGGTTTTATTAGGCTAGGACTTTCAATATTTGATGGAATAAAAGTGAGAATGGACATTCTTGTCTTATTCCTGATTTTAGTGGAAATACTTTCCACTAAATTGTTTATACCAATGAATAGCTCATACTTCTCAAATATTAGAAGAAAAATCACTTTAAAATAAGTAAGAATATATGAAATATTGTGTGTTTTATTATTCTTAACTACAACAATTAAAAATAAACTTTATGGAGTTCCCTTTGTGGTTCACTGGGTTAAGAACCTGACATAGTGCCCATGAGGAGGGGTGTTCAATACGGACCTCACTCAGTGGGTTTAGATCAGATGTTACCATGAGTGGTGGTGTAAGTCACAGATGTGACTTGGATCTGGCATTGCTGTGGCTATGGTGTGGGCTGGCAGCTGCAGCTCTGATTCAACTCTTAATGCCAGGAACTTCCATATACCACAGGCACAGCCCTAAAAAAGAGAAAGAAAACAAGAAATGAATAAACTTTATTAAACACTATAAATTTTAAGTTATATAATACTAATAGAATGGTTACTAGTAAAAAAAAAAGAGAAATTTGGCTATTTGAATTTGTATTAGTGAAATTAATTTTTAGCCATATATGAAAAACCAGGAGTTTCTGTCATGGCTCAGTGGTTAACGAATCCAACTAGGAACCATGAGGTTGCAGGTTTGATCCCTGGCCTTGCTCACTGGGTTAAGGATTCAGCATTGCCACGAGCTGTGGTGTAGGTTGCAGATGTGGCTTGGATCCTGCGTTGCTGTGGCTCTGGCATAGGCTTGGCAGCTACAGCTCTGATTAGACCCCTAGCCTAGGAACCTCCATATGCTATGGGTGTGGCCCTAGAAAAGGCAAAAAGACAAAAAGACAAAAAAAAAGAAAAACCAATGGCTAACATCATTCTCACTGGTGAAAAGCTGAAAGTATTTCCACTAAAATCAGGAATAAGACAAGAATGTCCATTCTCACTACTTTTATTCCATAAAATATTGAAAGTCCTGGGATTGTAAATTGGTGCAACCACTGTGGAAAGCAGTATCGAGATTCCTCAGAAAACTAAACATAGAACTACCATTTGATCCAGCAATCCCACTCCTGGGCATCTATCCAGAGAAAACCACGACTCGCAAAGACACATGTACTCCAGTGTTCATTGCAGCACTATTTACAATAGCCAAAACATGGAAACAACCTAAATGTCCATTGACAGAGGAGTGGATCCAGAAGATGTGGTACATATACACAATGGAATATTACTCAGCCATCAAAAAGAACGAAATACCAGCATTTTTAGCAACATGGATGGACCTAGAAACTATCATGCTAAGTGAAGTCAGCCATACAATGAGACACCAACATCAAATGCTTTCACTGACATGTGGAATCTGAAAAAAGGACAGAGAGAACTTCTTTGCAGAACAGATGCTGACTCACAGACACTGAAAAACTTATGGTCTCCAGAGGAGACAGTTTGGGGGATGGGAGGATGTGCTTGGGCTGTGGGATGGAAATCCTGTGAAATCAGATTGTTATGATCATTATACAACTACAGATGTGATAAATTCATTTGAGTAATAAAAAAAATGAAAAAAAAGAGAGTCCTAGCCATAGCAGTCAGAAAAAAAGAAATAAAAGGATCAAAATTGGAAAAGAAGTGAAACACTGTTTGCAGATGACATGATACTATACATAGAAAATCCTGATGATGCTACCAGAAAACTATTAGAGCTCATCGATGAATTCAGTAAAGTTGCAGGATACCAAATTAATACACAGAAATTTCTTGCATTCATATATAGTAACAAAACATCAGAAAGAGAAATTAAGGACACAATCCCATTAATTATCATATCAAAAGTATTAAAATAACTAGGAATAAACCTACCTAAAGAGGCAAAGGATCTGTAGTGAAAAGTGTGGAATGTGGATAAAAGAAATTGAAGATGACACACACATATCAACGTGTACCCCATGCTCTTGGATTGAAAGTGTCCATATTGTCAAAATGACTGTACTACCCAAGGTAATCTACAAATTCAGTGAAATCTCCTATCAAATTACCAATGGCATTTTTCATAGAACTAAAACCAAAAGTTTTTGAGTTGGTGTGAAAACACAAAGGATCCTGAGTAGCCAAATCAATCTTGAAAAAGAAAAACAGAAATTGAGGAATCAGGCTCCCTGGCTCCAGACTATACTACAAAGCCACGATTATCAATACAGTATGGAACTGACACAAAACCAAACATAGATCAGTGGAACAGGCTCTAAAGCCCAATCATGAACCCACTCACCTATGGTCAACTAATCTATAACAAAATAAGGCAAGAATCTACAGTGGAGAAGACAATCTCTTCAGTAAGTGATGCTGGGAAAACTAGACAGCTACATGTAAAAGAATGTTTCTCTAACACCATTCACAAAAATAAACTGATGAAAGTGGTGAGAGTGGGCATCCTTGTCTTGTTCCATATTTTAGTGGGAAGGCTTTCACCTTTTCTCCGTTGAGTGTTACATTGGCTGTGGGTTTGACATCAATGGCTTTGATTATGTTGATATGTTCCCTCTATACCTACTTGAGTAAGAGTTTTTATCATGAATGGATGTTAGATTTTGTCAAATGCTTTTTCTGCTTCTACTGAGATGATCATGTGGCTTTTGACTTTTTGTTCATTAATGTGATGTATGACATTGATTGATTTGCATATGTTGAACCATCCTTGTGAACCTGTGATGAACCCCTCTTGGTCATGGTGTATGAGCTTTTTAATATGTTGCTGGATTTAGTTGGCTAAAATTTTGTGGAGAATTTTTGTGTCTATATTCATTAAAGATACTGGCCTGGAACTTTCTTTTTTAGTAGTATCTTTGTCTGGTTTTGGTGCGAGGGTGATGGTGGCTTCATGGAATGTGTTTGGGAGTATTCCTTCTTCAACCTTTTGGAAAATTTTAAGAAGGATGGGTATAAGTTCTTCTGTGTGTGTTTGGTAGAATTCACCTTTGAAGCCATCTGGTCCTGGACTTTTGTTTGTAGGGAGTGTTTTTATTACATATTCAATTTCATTTCTATTGATTGGTCTGTTGACTTGATCTATTCTTGATTCCATTTGGGCAGGCTGTAAGTCTCTAGAAAGTTGTCCTTTTCTTCTAGGTTATCAAGTTTGTTGGCATATAAAATTGTTCATAGTATTCTCTTATTTTTTTTGTATTTCTGCAGTATCCATATATATTTCTCCTTTTTCACTTTTCATTTTGTTTATTTGAGTTTCTTCTCTCCTCCTCTTGGTGAGTCTGGGCAGAGATTTATCAATTGTTTACCCTTTCAAGGAAAGAGCTCATTGTTTTATTGATTTTTTTCTATTTTTTTGATAGTAATATCCTCTTCTTGAATGGATCATTTTATCATTCAATATTGTCCTTCTTCATCTTTTCTTATGGCCTTCATTTTAAAGTCTGTTTTGTCTGGCAAATAACAAATGCTAGAGAGGGTGTGGAGAAAATGGTACCCTCCTTCACTGTTGGTGGGAATGTAAATTGGTACAACCACTCTGGAAGACAGTATGGAGGTACCTCAAAAAACTAAATATAGAGCTACCATATGGCCCAGAAGTTCTACTCCTGGGCATATATCTTGAACAAAACTTTCCTTGAAAAATACACATGCACCCAATATGTTCATTGAAGCACTATTCACAATAGCCAAGACATGGAAACAAAATGTCCATGAATGGATTAAGAAGTGTGGTATATATACACAAAGGAATACTCCTCAGCCATAGAAAAAAACAAAATAATGCCATTTGCAGCAACATGATATGGAACTAGAGACTCTCATACTAAGTAAATTAGATCAGAAACAGAAAGACAAATACCATATGATATCACTTGTATCTGTAATCTAATATACAGCACAAATGAACCTATCTACAGAAAGAAAGAAACTCATGGGCTTGGAGAACAGACTTGTGGTTGCCAGGGGGCAAGGGGAGGGAGTGGAATGGGCTGGTAGTTTGGGGTTAGTAGATGTCAGCTCTTGCCTTTGGAATGGATAAGCAATGAAATCATGCTGTATAGCACAGGTTACTATACCTAGTCACATGTGATGCAACATGATGAAGGTTAATGTCAAAGAAAGAATGTGTATCTATCTATTTATCTAGATATATATGTGTGACTGTGTTACTTTGCTGTACAGCAGAAATTGATAGAACATTGTGAATTAAGTACAGTAGAAAAAATAAAACTCTTAAAGTCAACATGGATTAAAGACCTAAGTGTTAGAACAAATACCATAAAAACATAGGCAGAACATTCTTTGTCATAAATCTCAGCAATATCCTTTTTTGGGGGGGTGGTGCTGCATTCATGGCATATGGAGGAGGTTCCCAGGCTAGGGGTCAAATTGGAGCTATGGCTGCCAGCCTACACCACAGCTACAACAACACAGGATCTGAGCCACATCGGCGACCAACACCACTGCTCATGACAGTGAAGGATCCTTAACCTTCTGAGCTAGGCCAGTGATCGTACCTCATGGACACTAGTCAGATTTGTTTCTGCTGAGCCATGATGGGAACTCTAGCAGTATCTTTTTGGATCCACCTCCTAGAGTAATTAAAAATGAGACCTAATTAAACTTAAAAGCTTTTGCACAACAAAGGAAACTATAAAAAATGAAAAGGCAACCCAGAAAATAGGAGAAAATCTTTGCAGATGTAGATGACAAGGGATTAATCTCCAAAATATACAAACATCTCATGCAGCTTTATATTAAACAGGAGTTTATTTATTGATAAACATTTTTTGAGAAATTCAAAATGTTTAAAATTTATTTCAAGGGGAAATGTTGGCAGAAGGATAAATTAGGAGTTAAGGATTAATCTTACATAGTACTATACATAAAATAGATAAATATCAAGGGCCTATTGTATAGCAGAGGGAAATCTCAATATTCTGTAACAAACTATTGGGAAAAGAATCTGAAAAAGAATGGATATATGTATAACTGTTTCACTTTGCTGTACACTTGGAAGGAACACAACACTGTAAGTCAACTATACTATAATACAAGTTTTTGTTGTTTTTGTTTTTTTTTAGGGCCGCACCTGTGGAAGTTTCCAGGCTAGGGGTTGAATTGGAGCTGCAACTGCTGGCCTACACCACAACCACAGCAACACAGGATCTGAGCCACATCTGCAACCCACAGCGGAGCCCATAACAATAGCATATCCTCAAGCCACTGAATGGGGCCAGGGATCAAACCTGCATTCTCATGGATCCTAGTTGGGTTCATTAACTGCTGAGCTACAGCAAGAATGCCCCAGTTTTCTTTAAATGAATTCTGAACCATTATCCTTTGTAGAGGTTGTTATTTTTAAAATTAAAAATTTTGAATTGCTCAAAAAATGTGTATCAATATATTTTTAAGGTAAATAGGCCTTTGCCTTTATACTGTACTATTCTCTCAAACTTCTGGCTATTAAACTTTATAAATGAATAAATTAAGGAAAATCATATCTCAACTCTGACCTCAAAACAGCTGTTTTCCCACCTAGCAATCTAACTATAGCTCAGTCTGTAGAGGAGGTGATTTGAATATGTAAGACTCTCTTGAGCCTTGACTTTTCAGTTTTCTTGGCCTGATTATCTCCACCATGAGTGTGAGTTCACTCTCATACACTGTATGAATCAGGGCCTTAAAGAAGTACTTTTTTATCTTAACTCTCCTCAAAGGTACTTTCTCAGCACTTAACTGAGAAAGAGCTTCTGCATCCAGCTGACTTACAGAGGTTGTTAAGTGACTATGAATCTAGTTAGTTGCCAGCAAAATTCCCCCAATACACTCTTGAGAATTTACTTCTCCACTGAACCAGTGGATTTGTTTCTCACAGTTCAATAAATTATTAATACAGACATTTTATTAATAAAAAAGAATATTTTATATTTGAAACCTCATTTTAAAAAATGAGGGATGTTTCCATGCTTATGTTTCTATATTATTTCATTTGACCTTTGCAATGTTTGATGGAACAGACTGGATAAGAATGACCATTTAGCCTTAATTTTCCTTTAATATAGTGATTAAACCAACCCAATTCCGATGGCTGAAGCTAATTTCTTTACATTATGTTTCTGTCCCTTTCTTTATTATTTTCTTGGTGTTTATGGGTTTATTTCACTCCCCATCAGACAATAGTGTTTATTTTTTTCTGTCATTTATGTTCAGGGTTCACTGAAATATCACCTGAGAGATTAATCCCACTGAGAACTCTAAGCTGAGTCCTAAAGTGGAGGTAACTTTTTCAGAGCCAAGAAAAATGAAGAGACTGCAGAACCTCATTTATTTGCCTGAATATTTTGAATTTTGTGGCTTACATGCTACTGCTATTAGTTATCCTGTATTATAACTAGCTGTGCATATGTGTTTATGAAATCTCTGCCATATAAAGTTGTTATTTAATACATTTGTTTTTCATAAACTCTGCCTTAACCTTGACATTATCCTGTTTTTCTCGTTGCCCATCTCAACTCATCACAGCCCACAGTTCTCTTTGATATTAATATATTGTGATTCATGGTGTGCAATAAATTTTCAGTTGCTTACACCAGCAACTGCCAATGTATGTGATTTCAGATGCCTTTGATATGTTTTTGATCTATTTACTTAGCAATTAAATTATGCCAAATTCTAGGAGAATTGCTGGCCCAAATTTTACCAAATGCCAGGCTGCAACCCATTGTTTTTTTTTTTTTTTTTAGTCTTTTTGTCTTTTGTTGTTGTTGTTGCTATCTCTTGGGCCGCTTCTGCGGCATATGGAGGTTCCCAAGCTAGGGGTTGAATCGGAGCTGTAGCCACCGGCCTACGCCAGAGCCACAGCAACGCGGGATCCGAGCCGCGTCTGCAACCTACACCACAGCTCATGGCAACGCCGGATCGTTAACCCACTGAGCAAGGGCAGGGACCGAACCCGCAACCTCATGGTTCCTAGTCGGATTCGTTAACCACTGCGCCACGACGGGAACTCCCCATTGTTTTTTATATACATGTTTCTGTGGTCTGGGACCTTCTTTGATGTTCTGTCCAGCCTTAGTGGAAGTGTGGTTCTTTTATTATATTTATCATATATTATTTTAAATAAAAATAGAAATATAATGCTTACTTTCCCATACTCAAAAGGAGAGGAAATTAAGCTCTATATCCTGGTGATAGCATAATTTTTTTTTTTTTTTTTTTTTTTGCCTGTTCTAGGGCCACTCCCATGGCACATGGAGGTTCCCAGGCTAGGGGTCAAATTGGAGCTGTGGCCGCTGGCCCACGCCAGAGCCACAGCAACACGGGATCCAAGCCACACCTGTGACCCACATCACAGCTCACGGCAACGCCGGATCCCCAACCCACTGAGCAAGGCCAGGGATCGAACCTGCAACCCCATGGTTCCTAGTCAGATTCATTAACTGAGCCACGACGGGACTCCAAAATCCTGGTAATAGAATAATTAAATATTTTGATGTGTTAAAATTCACCACTGAAGTTAATGTATCTATTGGGAGAGATACTTTGAGGCTATGCAGATATACTGTTTATCCTTAAATATTTGTTCACACATTTTATCATTCATCATTGGCCTTGCCTACAGTGATTACTGTGGTATTCTCATGGTGATTTTCTATTTTCACATTTCTTCTTCATTTGTTACTTTAAATTGTTTCCTATGAAAGATCTGTTCTTTATTTAAATGAGATGGATTCATGGTTATTATATTAGCTTTCTATTGCATCTTTAAAGATATTGCATTTAGTGACTCAACAACAACATGCATTTATCGTCTCACATTTCTCATGTGTCAGAGTCTGGGCAGGCTGTAGCTCAGCCAGTTGCCCTGTTCTAAGACCCACAAGGCAGAAACCAGGTATACACAGGGCTGAATAATTTTGTAGAGTCACTTCCAAGTTCACTCAGGTTGTTGGTAGGATTCATTTACCTGCAGTCATGGGCCTGAAGTGTACTTGCTGGATTTCAGCCAGGTGTCCTTCTCTGCTTCTAGAAACCACCAGCATTTGCAGATTCACAGTCCCTTTCCAAGCCAGAAAGGATGGGCAGGCCACCTCATGCTTTGAATCTCTTCTCTGACTCTCTCTGTGCTGCATCTCTCTCTCCGAGCCCTGCTGGATAGAAATCTCTCTGCTGTTAAGGGCTCAAGTGATTAGATTGGGCCTATCTGGAGAACTGAGGATAATCTCCTTATTTAAAGTTTCATAACCTTAATTATATCTGCAAAGTTCTTTTTGCCAGGTAACATAAAGTGTTCCAGGCAACAGAGATTAAAGGAGCCACAATCCTCCTACCACAGTTACTTATTTTATTCTTTGGTATATAAACAAATGATTTTGTGCTGTGTTTTGGTACTCACATCCTTCTAGCTTTGCTCATTAGAAGCTTATTTCAGGTTGGTTCCTAGGTCCTTTATCATACCTCTCCTCCTTTTTAGCACTTTTTTACTTTGTGACACTACTGAATGCCCCCAAGCTCATCTGTTATTTTCCCTGCCCTAGCCCCTATGGTGAGAAATTTCTATAAGGAGCCTATTCAGTATCTTGTAATAATTTATAATGGAAAAGAATCTGTAAAGTGTATGTGTGTGTGTGTGTGTGTGTGTACGTGTGTGTGTATAAACTGAATCACTTTGCCATGTACTTGAAATGCTATAAATCAATTTTATTTCAATAAAAAATAAAAGTTATAGAAAAACAGATCAAACACAAGATGAGAGGGAAAAAATCCAATTATCTATAGATGTCAGACAACTAGCAGACAGAGAACACTACAATTCACATTACATGTAAACAGGTAAATATACACGAATCCTTTAGACTCTGCTCTGGAGTCTGCATCTGATTTATGACTCAAAAAGAGACTGTGATTTAGATCTAGATGCCAGTGTTATCCTATTACTACCTCATGACTTCCTTAAAATAAGGACCATTCTTTGACATTATGCCCTTTAATATGGCCTATCTCCTTTTCTCTCTCTTTTTTTTAGTTTTAAATAAATTTTATTTGAATATAGGTGACTTAAAATGTTATGTTAGTTTCAGATGTACAGCAAAGTGAATCAGCCATTCATATACATATATATCCATTCTCTTTTGGATTCTTTCTCCATATGGGCTATCAGAGAGTATTGAATACATTTCCCCAGGCTGTAGGTCCCTGTTATTCATCTATTTTGTATATATAATAGTATGTCTATGCCAATCCCAACCTCCCAATCTATTCCTCCATTTCTTCCCCCCAACAGTGTCTCCCCTTTAGTAAGTATAAGTTTGGTTTTGAAATCTTTGAGCCTGTTGTTTTGTGAATATGTTTTGTATCATTTTTATTAGATTCAACATATAAGTTATAGCATATGTTATTTGTCTTTCTCATTCTGACTTCACTTGTAATGATAATCTCTGGATCCATCCATGGTGCTACAAATGGCATTATTTCATTCTTTTTTAATGGGTGAGTAACATTCCATTGTATGTATGTACCACATCTTCTTCATTCTTCGTTGATGGACATTTGGGTTGCTTCCATGTCTTGGCCACTAAATACTGTTGCAGTGAACATTGAGGTGCATGATTACTCTGGTTTCTCTTCAGATCTTATAAATCTTTTCCTTTTCTCTTGATTTTGTCTTTCTGGAACTTCTTTGAGCATCATGTCTCCTCTCTTTCATACTTACATTTTTTTTTTGGTCTTTTTGCCATTTTCTTGGGCCGCTCTCATGGCATATGGAGGTTCCCAGGCTAGGGGTTGAATCGGAGCTGTAGCCACCAGCCTACGCCAGAGCCACAGCAACGCTGGATCCAAGCCGCGTCTGCAACCTACACCACAGCTCATGGCAACGCCGGATCATTAACCCACTGAGCAAGGGCAAGGATCCAACCGAACCCGCAACCTCATGGTTCCTAGTCGGGTTCGTTAACCACTGCGCCACGACGGGAACTCCCATACTTACATTTTTAAAAATTTCTATATTTTTTTCTAAGTCATTGATTTTTTTATGACCTACAAATTCAATTAACTTTATCTGGCACTAAATACATCCACTATTTTTTTAATGTTTATATTTTATTGTTATTTATAAATCAGTGTGGACAAAGAAATAACAGCTTATGTGCTGAAAAACTTAATAAAATCATTTTTACCATGATCACTATTTCTATTGTATACATATGTATAAATTCTGTTACTGCTGTTTTAGCAGTGGAGTCCTTTAAATGATAATTTACTTCAATTTTTTCCAACATTCCTAATTTTAAATTGTACCTTATAAGCTATATTCTGTGAGAAAACTCCATATCAAAAGTTTGACATTTGAACTTTAATACAGACTAATCTGGCTACTGGTTTAAACCTTACCAAATCCTGACTCCCATCTAGTTAAATGTTTGATAACTCACATTTTATACACAAGAATCCTGAGATGTTGACTTTCCATAGGTTAAAGAATAAGTAAAGTGGTAAAATTAGAATTCAAGTCCCCTGGTAATCTCTTCTCCTTACTACCACCTTTGCAGTGAATAAATCCTGAGGGTTTCTGCTAGATCTTTTATGGTGTAAAAAAAAGCTATTTTGGTCCAAAGAGGAAGGTAAAGTACATGATATCTGCCTTCACAAGATTTGCATCCTTTTTAGAATATTTCTGGAAAGTCTAATCACCATGTTGACTCAAGTACTGTTGTAGAGGAGTAAATGCAATGTAAGATTCCTGCACTCTACCTTGTGGACCACATAGAGATGGAATTGATGGTCGGTACCATCCCGAAGTTAATAGTGGGCAGTCTATGGATTGAACCTAAAAATCAAACACGTGGCATAATGGAATGATAGTTTAGAAAAGAGGTGTAGAATGCTCTTTTATTTTTTCAGTCACCAATCTGATATGCTTTCAAGCTTCTTCTGTTTTTTGTTTTCCTGAAGACTTCTGTAGCATTCATGAATATGTACACTTCAATCAGTTTGTAATCTTGCAGCACATATCAACCCCTCAGACTGTTTATCAAAGTTACATTAATTGTGGTAAGGCCTGAATTACATCAGTTCTTCCAACTACACCATAAGCTCCATGAAAGCTGGAGACAAATGTGCAGTAATGTTTAGTCTTACATCTTTTCTCATGACATTTAGATGTCAACAAAATCATTACTAAAAAAATCTAACATAATTTAGCCAATTTCACATGAGAAAAAAATGAATGTATCTTAAAATCATGTTTTTCCACACTTTCTGCATGATATTTTTTCTTTCATACAATTTGTAATTCTTTTGTCATTCCATGTAGAATAACAATCTCTCATACACCCAGAATATCAGTTTAATCAATATTAATGATTATGTAATTTAGAGTGGTCATCATCTTCCTTAACCAAAGTATGATTATTTAAGGGTAAATTCCACTCCTATTAATATAAATGAAATGGACATATATTGAAATGCATAAAGCTTTTCTTATATTTAAAACTTTTTTCTTAGGCTGGATTCCCAGCATTGTAATTACAAAAGCTGAGAGGGCATTTTGGCATATTGAAATAGAATGATTTTCAGATTATGTAAAATGCTTCCTGAATGCACCTCATGTGTGATAGAAATAAGGCATCTAGGGTTTATAATTACAGTATTTTGTCATAGGAAACATGGAAATACTTTATCAGAGAAATTACATTTTAAAAAAATTATATTTTATTGCTGTACTTTCTTGTGTCTGAATGTACTGTACAGAAAGAATTTTTGATTGTAGTATTTACAACAGCAGTTCATTCAGAGGAGAACCATTCATGCTTATCGTTATATGCAATCATGAAATGAATAGCCATTTAGCTTCCTGACATGGTGTCTCATGTATTGTTTCTTCTTATACTACATCAAAGTTTAGATGGGAAGGAATTTGCTAAATTTGGGGACCCAATACTTGCATACTTGAAATTTACATTTTTGTTTCCAGTTAATTTCTGTTCTTTGAGCTCATCCTTAGTGTATCACTATAAATGAGTGGTGGGAAAAAAGAAACATTCCAGGTGTAAAGAGCAGAAATAGAGTTAATATAGGGAAGTTTAAGACTTAAAAAATCAACAGATGGCCTGTAGGAGTGAGAATCAAGTTCCTGCACTAGAATTAATGGTCATAAAACTTTGGCAACAATAAAGAGATGGAGCATGATAATGTGAGAAAAAAAGAATGTATGCATGTATGTGTAATTGGGTCACCATGCTGTACAGTAGGAAAAAAATGTATTGGGGAAATAATAAATAAAAAATAAATAGAAGTTTTAAAAAAAGAGAGATCAGTGGTTGCCAGGGTTGGGGGAGATGAATAGACAGACCACAGAGGACTTTTAGGACCTTGAAAATAACTCTGTACAGCAGAAATTGACACAGCATTGTAAATCAAATATAACTAAAAGAAGAAAATAACTTTGTATGACATTATAATGTTGGATATATGTCATTTCATCAAAACTCACTGTATAACATCAAGAGTGAAACTGAAGGTAAAGGATGAACCTTGGGTGATGATGATGTGTTCACTGTAGGTTCATCCTCCATGAAATGGTACTAGTGATGTGACATTGACAATAGGGAAGACTGTGTGTGGGGGAGGGCAGGAAGTGTAAGAGAGAAATCTTTGTACCTTCCTGTAAATATTGTGGTTAACCTCAAACTGCTCCAAGAATAAAGTCTTTAAATGAAAAGGAACCAATGGTCACTGCTGTGATCCAGGGTCACTGCAGATGACCTAGAAACTGGCCATCCAAATACTGGTTTGCTCGCTGGAAGAAATAATCAGCATTGGTTGGCTCCCCTTCTTAAATATTCCTTCTACATATCAAACAAATGCTTCTTAGCCTGGATCATATCTCTTCTCCAAATGAAGCCACAAGGAAATAGAAAAAAAATAGTTTTGACTTTTTCATCTCTAAGTTCAGAAAGGCACACACTAGAAGAAGATAAGAATGGATGTGGAGAATTAACAAGCCGTATTCTACCCTGGCTTCCTACTGAAGATCTATACAACTTATAAAGACATGTAAAATCCACTAATAAACAACCGTGCACACCTAATGTACTGTACTTATTCTTGGCATGTCCACAGATACATGCATGCATTTAACATCTTACCAGGGAATATCTGAGTGTCCTTTTATTTACTTCATTTATCTGTGAGTGATTATTATTTCTGTAATTC
The DNA here is from genome assembly GCF_054392235.1 of Sus scrofa. Classification (NCBI taxonomy): domain Eukaryota; kingdom Metazoa; phylum Chordata; class Mammalia; order Artiodactyla; family Suidae; genus Sus; species Sus scrofa. The sequence continues at coordinate 22,599,631 of NC_139385.1, forward strand.
AAACATCGGCAAACAACCTCTAGCACACAATGTCTTTATAAGGCAGGGTGAGAAGGATGAACAGCTTCTGCTACAGTCCTCACTTAGGCAACTGCCCAAAGTTCATATTTTGAAAAACTTTTTTCCCCCACATTTCCTATGTTCCATTAACTTTTTGGATGGCCAGGGTTGTTTATTTGGGGATAGAGGAGGCCAGAATCTCTCTTATTGAGGAGTCATAGCTGTCTGGATCTTATGACTCCTTGGGTTCTGTAATAAGTCATTTTCTTTCACCACCAGACTTAGCAGTTATTAGGAAATGCTTTGATTATTTCAGGAACATTGTAGAGGAAATTTGAAATAAAGTGTTTTTGCAGAAATTGGGAACAAAATGTGTGTCATTTAAAATTTGACATCAAAACTTCATAATTAAAACCATTCCAAGTTGTATAGTTTCTGAAGTGCTGTAATTATTGACATTTTAAAATAAAACTCCTGCTTTTTCTTAGGATATAGTCACAAGAGAATGTTCTTACACCCTAGCAACATGATCAAAATATCTGAGAACTTAGTTGCAAAGAATCTAACTCAAATCCAAAAAATGGCAGCTCTGTTGGGGAACGAGGGACCGACAGTCACTGTCATTCTTGGCAGAGCAGCAGGAAACAAAGGGAACTGCCACAGATGCAAGAGCACTGATGAAATTGATAAAACTAGTAAAACCTTGAGGGCATTCTGGCATGAGAGTCCAGAATCCCTGGGAAGCCCAGACACAACAGAAATCTCCATGCAATTTCCACTTTTTACACAGGCTTCCAACAGACAGCTCCTGAGAGTGACTGGAAGCTGAAAGAGCCCTCCCCTGAGGAAAGAGTGCTAACCTCTGAGAGTTGTCAAGGAGGAGAGACGTCCACCAGGCACATCAAGTCTACTCTGAGGAGGCAGCAATTGCCTTCAGTTTGAGAGAAGTTCAGAAGGCATGCTGAGCCTCCCCCAGGTGAATACTCAAGGATCCTTTGAAAATCAAATCTTAGAGACACAACTGGGAGAAACAACAACAACAACAAAAGACAAAAGATAAAAAAAAAATAATAATAATCAATAGAAATTATTCCAACTAAAATACAAAAAAAAAAAAGTTTTTTTTTTTTGGTCTTTTTTTTGCTATTTCTTGGGCCACTCCCGCAGCATATGGAGATTCCCAGGCTAGGGGTCGAATCGGAGCTGTAGCTGCCAGCCTACACCAGAGCCATAGCAACGCAGGATCCAAGCCGTGTCTGCAACCTACACCACAGTTCTCGGCAACTCCGGATCGTTAACCCACTGAGTAAGGCCAGGGACCGAACCCGCAACCTCATGGTTCCTAGTCGGATTTGTTAACCACTGTACCACGACGGGAACTTCAAACAAAAGTAGATTAATGAAAATAATTTCTAGAGTTCCCTTTGTGGCTCAGCGGAAATGAATTTGACTAGCATCCATGAGGATGCAGGTTCCATCTCTGGCCTTGCTCAGTGGGTTAAGGATCTGGCATTGCCCTAAACTGTGGTGTGTAGGTTGCACAGCTCCTATCCCATGTTGCTGTGGCAACATGTAGGCCAGCAGCTACAGGTCAAATTCAGCCTCTAGCCTGGGAACCTCCATATGCCACAGGTGCAGCCCTTTAAAAAAAAAAAATTCCTAAAGCAACCAGATAAAAAGATACATTCAGGAAGACACCAAGAAAAAGGGTGAAAAGTTCTTATCAGAAGCAGTAGAGATCAGGAGTTCCCCCTTGTGGTGAAGTTGGTTAAGGACCCTGTGTTGTCACTGCAGCAGCTTAGGTTGCTGTTGTGGCAAGAGTTTGAACCCTGGCCCAGGGACTTTCACATGCCCAGGTGCATGGGCATAGCCAAAAAAAAAAAAAAAATGGAGATCAGAAGGCAATAGGAAAACATTTTTTAAGTACTAAGAAAAAAATTTATCAATCTAGAAAACTAAGGACAGTGAAAATATCATTCAAAAATAACATCTAAATGAAAATACTCTAAACAGGCAATATTGAAAAAATTCATCTCCAGCCAAACTGTACTACAAAAGATACTAATAGCAGTTATTTGTAATAAAGGGATAAGTTAGTAGATAATATTCAAAATTGAATATTTTCAGATAGAATATTTCTCTCTCTTTCTGTCTCTTTAATATACCTATAAGTACTCCAGGTATATTAAATTCATGTGATTAAATTGCTTTAAAGGCTGTGTTGCTTGCTTGATAGAAAAATAAACAGCTGTATATTTATTTGTAGGTTACTACTTATGGACACATTTCCTAATTCTGTCCTGTGAGGAGGTTTAAAATAAGCAAAACATCACTAACAATGAAACTGCTTTATGCTCAGATCTTTGATTTTAATTACCATTCTCCAATAAAGGGAATGAGAGCTACTTGAAGAAATAGCAAAATCCAGGGCTGGATCAGGGGAAATACGAGATAAGCCTGAAGCATCTTGCATTGGTAGAAGATAGGGAATTTCTCAAAAGTGAAAAATGGGTGAGGCATGTCTGAAAGGAAGTCAATGTGGAAATTCTCCAATTGTGAAAGTTTGAATAATTTGAACAACAAAATAAAGATTTACAATATTGGATTATTCAATACACAATGAGATAGTTCCACTCTTATAAGTGTCTAAAATATTGACTCTACATATATGGAGAATATCAGGTAGTGTTGTATTTTTTTTTATTTAGCCATAAAAAGTAATTTGAAAAGACTCAGGAGGAAAAAGGAAGTCTATTGTTTAACACATTTAAATTTTTGTTGATCATCAGTTATTTACAGATATATTACTTTCCACCTACTTGTGAAGTTCCCACAGCCCTCCGTTATTCTTTTTTAAAATTCCAGGTTGAGAGATAATTGACACATAACATTGTATAAGTTTAAGATGACCAGTGTGTTGACTTATTTATATATGGCAAAATGATTACCATGTAGCACTAATTAGCTAATGCCTTCCTCCCATCATATAATTACCAGGGGTATGTGTGTATTAAGAACATTTACAATCTACTCTCTTATAAACTTTCATGTATGTAACACAGTAATTTTACCTGTGATCACTATGCTGTATATGTAGATCCCCAGAACTTGTCAGTCTTATAACTGGAAGTATAGACCCTTTGACTAATGTCTCTACATTTCCTCCACCTGCTGTGGGATGTTTCCCAAGGGCTGGCAGTGTTGGCTGGTCTTCTTTGAGGCAGCATGCTTTTCCTGAGGGTGGGTTGGGCTAGCAGGGTCTTTCTGAAGCAAAGGAGGACTTCCTGAGGTTGGGCGGGACTGGGAGGTCCGCACTGTGTTGGAAGCAAATTTTATGCAGCCAGGCAGAGCTTGCTCTTGTGTTTCTGGGCTGTGGGGCTCTTCCAGGGGGCTAGCGGTGCTGGGTGCTGCTGCTCAGGAGTGCAGCACCTCCCATGGGTGGGAGCGGCTAGCTGGGCTACTGGTTGAGAAAGGGGCACTTCCCCAAGGCTGCCAGGACTGGCAGGACTGCCCTGCATTGGAAGCAGATTTCATGCAGCTGGGTGGAGCTTTCTCTAGCTTTTCTGGGCTGCAGGACTTTTCCAGGGGGCTGGCAGTGCTGAGCAGCTGCTCAACAGGAGTGTAGCACCTCCTGAGGGCAGGAGCAGCTAACTGGGCTGCTGGGAGACAAAGGGACACTTCCCCAGGGCAGCTGGAACTGGCAAGACTGTCCCGCAAGGGAAGCAGATTTCCCATGGCCTGCTGGAGCTTCCTCTAAGCTTTTCTGGGCTGTGGGCCTCTTCCAGGGTGCTGGCCATCCTGGGCAGCGGTTCCATGGGAGTGCAGCACCCCCTGAAGGCCCGAGTGGCTAGCTGGGCCACTGGGAAACAAAGGGGCACTTCCCCAGGGCAGCCAGAACTGGCAGGACCACCCCGCAATGGCAGCAGATTTTGGATGGCCAGGCACAGCTTGCTCTATTATATCTGGGCTACAGGACATTTCCAGGGGGCCGGTGGTGCTGGGCGCTACTCCATTGGGGTGTAGAGCAGGGAGGCCAGGGCAGGGAAAGCTCCTGAGGTGGTTGGCTTCATGCAAGTGGTGAGGCCAGCCCTCTGGGATGGCAGGCAGCCTCGGGTCAGGCCTGTGCATGGGGTAGGGGGAGGGGGGATGCACTGGGAAGCACTGCTTTCTGCTAGCTGGTGGGCAAGTGTGCTCTCTGTGGTGCAAGGAGTATTCTATGGTGGCCTACCCCTCCTCCTCTGCCCTCCCCAACACTGGTGCCTTGTCTCTCCTCTGGTTCCACCTCTTCTCTCAGCTTCCCTCTGTTGTGGCTTTCCACTCCCCAGCCCTTAGTGTATTGCTCCCTCCACCCATGATTCTCCACTTCCTAATCCCTCAGGCTGTCTCTGTACTGCCAACCCAACAGACTGCTTCCTAGTCCCCCAGGCAGTCTCTGCACTGCCCACCCCAGCCCTCTCTGGGAACTAACCTCTGGAGCCAAGGTCTCGGTGCCCAGCCACCACCCAAGCCTCTCAGTTTTTGGGTTTTTGGAGACTGTGCCAGTAGTTCAGATGATCTGTTCAGCTCTCACTCTGCTTTTCAGATCTCAGACCTACTGCTGTGCTCTTCTTGGTGTCTGGACATCCCTCTGACTCGGTTGATCTTTCTGTCCATTAGGTGACTTTCCAGGGTGTGGAATCCTTTTCTCCTCCACAGTTCCCTTTTAGGAGCACCCATCCAGCCCTGATTCTCCTTCTCTCAGTCTCTTATTTTCTCTTGTTTTACCCTGTTATGTCATGAGATTCTTGCTGTTATTGGATTTTATGTTCTTCTGCCAGTTATTAATTGCTGTTCTATGTGAGTTGTTTAACCTGTAGATGTGTTTGTGTGTGTGTGTGTGTTCGTGGGAGAGGGTGAGCGAGTTCCCCTACTCTTCTGCCATCTTGCCGTCCCCCGTCTCATGTTTTGCTACTAGTCTCATTAATGTTATTTTCAAACTAATTTATCTCTATTAATTCCATATGGATTTACTGAGCACCTTCTTTTTTTTTATTACATTTTTGTGCTAAGAACCACAGCATGAGATTTCCCTTTTTTTTTTTTGTCTTTTTTTTTTGTTGTTGTTGTTGTTGTTGTTGTTGTTGCTATTTCTTGGGCCGCTCCCGCGGCATATGGAGATTCCCAGGCTAGGGGTTGAATCGGAGCTGTAGCCACCGGCCTACGCCAGAGCCACAGCAACGCGGGATCCGAGCCGCGTCTGCAACCTACACCACAGCTCACGGCAACGCCGGATCCTTCACCCACTGAGCAAGGGCAGGGACCGAACCCGCAACCTCATGGTTCCTAGTTGGATTCGTTAACCACTGCGCCACGACGGGAACTCCAGATTTCCCATTTTAACACCTTTTTAAGTGCACTGTAAAGTACTGGTAGCTATAAACAGACAGCTAATCTCTAGAATGTATTCATTGAAACTTTATGTCCTTTGATGAGCAAATCCTCACTTCCCTCCTTCCTCCAGCCCCTGGCAACTACCATTCTGCTCTTTGTTTTCATGAGTTTGACTCTTTTAGGTGCCGTCATTTAAATGGAATCATGTAGTATTTGCCCTTCTATGACTGGCTTATTTTACTTAGCACATATCTTCAAGTTTTACTCATGTCATGGCATGTTACAGTATTTCCTTCTTTTTAAAGACTGAATAATATTCTATTGTGTATAGTACAGCATTTTCTTTATCCATTTATCCACCAGTAGACTTTTAGGTTGTTTCAACCTCTTGGCCATTGTGAATAGTGCTGCAGTGAACATGAGAGTACTAATATATTTTTATTATCCTGATTTCAATTCTCAGTAAGTACCTAGAAGTGGAATAACTAGGTTATTGGGTAGGTTTTTTAAAGTTTTTTCTGAGGAACCTCTATATTACATTCTATTGCTGCTGCACCATTTCACATTCCCAATAGTGTTCAAATATTCTAATTTCTCCACACTCTCATTAATATTTATCTTTTGCAGGTTTTTTGAGGATAGCCAGAATAACAGGTGTGAGGTGATGTCTCATAGTGGTTTTGATTTATATTTCTCTGATGATTAGTGATAGGCCAATTTATATTACAGAAAAACAGTATAGTACTGACCTAAAGAAAGACACAAAAAGTTAAGGAGGCCTTCATTAGGTTGATATATGTTCCCTCTATGGCTTCTTTGCAGAGAGTTTTTATCAGAAATATGTATTGAGGAGTTCCCGTCGTGGCGCAGTGTTTAACGAATCCGACTAGGAACCATGAGGTTGCGGGTTTGGTCCCTGGCCTTGCTCAGTGGGTTAAGGATCTGGCGTTGCCCTGAGCTGTAGTGTAGGTCGCAGACGCAGCTCGAATTCCGAGTTGCTGTGGCTCTGGCGTAGGCTGGCAGCTACAGCTCCGATTCGACCCCTAGCCTGGGAGCCTCCATATGCCGCGGGAGCGGCCCAAGAAATGGCAAAAAGACAAAAAAAAAAATTAAATTAAAAAAAAAATTTAATCGTAATTTTGGAGTTCCCGTCGTGGCGCAGTGGTTAACGAATCCGACTGGGAACCATGAGGTTGCGGGTTCGGTCCCTGCCCTTGCTCAGTGGGTTAACGATCCGGCATTGCCGTGAGCTGTGATGTAGGTTGCAGACGCGGCTCAGATCCAGCGTTGCTGTGGCTCTGGCGTAGGCCGGTGGCTACAGCTCCAATTCAACCCCTAGCCTGGGAACCTCCATAAGCCGCGGGAGCGGCCCAAGAAATAGCAACAACAGCAACAACAACAAAAGACAAAAAAAAAAAAAAAGAAAGAAATATGTATTGAACTTTATCAAAAGCTCTTTCTGCATATATTGAGATGATCATATTCTTTTTATTCATCAGTTTTTTTTTTTTTTTTCTTGTCTTTTTTCTATTTGTTTGGGCCGCTCCCACGGCATATGGAGGTTCCCAGGCTAGGGGTTGAATCGGAGCTGTAGCTGCTGGCCTACACCAGAGCCACAGCAACGCGGGATCCGAGCCATGTCTGTGTCCTCCACCACAGCTCTCGGCAATGCCGGATCGTTAACCCACTGAGCAAGGGCAGGGACCGAACCCGCAACCTCATGGTTCCTAGTCGGATTCGTTAACCACTGCGCCATGACGGGAACTCCTCTTCAGTTTTTTGATGTAGTGTATCACACTGATTGTTTTGTGGAAATTGAAAAAAAATTCTGGTGTCCCTGGGATAAATCCCACTTGATCATGGTATAGGATCTGTTTAATGTATTGTTGGATTCAGTTTGCTAGTATTTTGTTGAGGATTTTTGCACCTGTGTTCACAAGTGATATCAACCTGTAATTTTCTCTTTGTTTGTGTTATCTTTGTCTGGTTTGAAGGTTGTGTAGAAGTTCTTCTTTGTCCTTATGGTATAATTCACCTGTGAAGCCATCTGGTCCTGGAGCTACTTTTGTTTGTAGGGAGTGTTTTTAGTGATTTGTCTATTCAGTTGATCTGTTTCTTCTTGATTCAGTTTTGGTGGGCTGTAAGTCTCTAGAAAGTTGTCTATTTCTTCTAGGTTTTCACATTTGTTGGCATATAATTGTTCATAGTCCTCTCTTTTTTTTATATTTTTGCATTATGTGTTGATATTTCTCCTTTTTCATTTCTTGTGTTTATTATTTTTTTTTCTTCTCTCCCCTTCTTGGTGGTTTTGGCCAAAAGCTTCTCAATTTTGTTTACCTTTTCAAAGAACCAGCTCTTGGTTTTATTGATTTTTTTCTACTGTTTTTTTGAATCTCTATTTTATTGATTTCCTGTCTGATTTTAATGAATTTCCTTCCTTCTGCTGACTTTTGGGTTTTTTTTTAGTAGCATGTTGTTTAGTTTCCATATAATCAGTTTTTTTCTCATTTCTTTTCCTGTGGATGATTTCTAGTTTCACACCATTGTAGTCAGAGAACATACTTGAAGTAATTTGTATGCTCTTAAATTTGTTGAGGTTAGTTTTGTGCACCAGTGTGTGGTCAATCCTTGAGAATGTTCCATGTACACTTGAAAAGAATGTATATTCTGCTTTTTTTGGATGGAATGTCCTAAAAATGTCAGTGAAAGTCTAACTTTTCTATTGTGTCATTTAGGATCTCTGTTGCCTTACTGATTTTCTGTCTAGAGGATCTGTCCATTAATGTGAGTGGAATGTTAATGTCTCCTACTATTATTGTATCCCCATCAATTTCTCCTTTTCTGTCAGTATTTGTTGTAGGTATCTGGGTGCTCCTATATTAGGGGCATATATATTGATGATTGTAATACCCACTTCTCGAATGGATCATTTTATCATTAAATAGTGTCCTTCTTTGTCTTTCTTGATGGCCTTAATTTAAAGTCTATTTTGTCTGATAGGAGTCTTGCAACTCCTGCTTTCCTGTCTTGTTCATTGGCATGAAATATCTTTTCCCATTCCCTCAATTTCAATCTATTTGTGTCCTTTGTCCTAAGGTGAGTCTCTTGTACACAGTATATTATAGGCTTTTGCACTTTTAGTACACAGTATATTATAGGCTTTTGCACTTTTATCCAAACTACCACTATGTCTTTTGATTGGATCATTCAGTCCATTATCTTTTATGGTAATTATTGATAAATATGTATTTATTTCCATTTTAAACCTTGTTTTTCAGTTGATTCTATGTTTATCCTTTGTTGCTTGCTTTTTTTGGTTGTATGATTTCCTTTTATTTTATGCTTGTGTCCCTTTCTTTTTAGTTTTTGTGAATGTAATGTTTGGTTTTGATTTGTGGTTGACCTGTTTCATATTAATAAAACATATATAAATAATTACCTTAATGTTAATGGACTAAACACCCCAACCAAAAGACACAGACTGGTTGAATGGATACAAAAACAAGACCCATATACATGCTGTCTTCAAGAGGCCCACTTCACTTCTAGGGACACACAGAAATTGAATGGGAGAGGGTGGAAGAAAATATTTCATGCAAACGGGAATCAAAAGAAAGCTGGAGTAGCAATACTCATATCAGACAAAATAGACTTTAAAATGAAGACTATTTTAAGGAACAAAGAAGGACATTACATAATGATCAAAGGATCAATCCAAGAAGAAGATATAACAATTTTAAATATCTACACACCAAACATAGGTTCACCACCATATATAAGGCAACTGCTAACAACCTTAAAAGGATGAATCAACAATAACACAATAATAGTGGGGGACTTTAACACCCCACTTACAACAATGGACAGATCAAACAAAAAATCAATAAGGAAACACAGGCCCTGAATGATGCATTAAACCAGATGGACTTAATAGATATTTATAGGACATTCCATCCAAAAGCAACAGAATACACATTCTTCTCAAGTGCACATGGAACGTTCTGTAAAATGGATCATATCCTGGGCTACAAATCCAACCTCAGTAACTCTGAGAAAATTGAAATCATACCAAGCATCTTTTCTGACCACAATGTTATATGACTGGAAATCAAAACAAGAAAAAATCTGCAAAAAACACAAACACATGGAGACTCAACAGCATGCTACTAAACAACCAATGGATCACTGAAGAAATCAAAGAGGAAATTAAAAAATACCTAGCAGCAAATGACAACGAAGATACGACACTCCAAAACCTATGGGATGCAGCAAAAGCCATTCAAGAGGAAAGTTTATAACAATACAAGCCCACCTCAGGAAATAAGACAAAGCTCAAAGAAACAAGCTAACTTTACCTCTAAAGCAGCTCAGGAGAGAAGAACCAACAGGACCTAAATTTAGCAGAAGGAAGGAAATCCTAAATATCAGAGCAGAAATCAATGAAATAGAAACAAAACCATAGAAAAGATCAATGAAACAAAAAGCTGGTTCTTTGAAAAGATCAACAAAATTGATAAATGCTTAGCCAGACTTACTGAGCAAAATATAGAGAGGACTCAATAAAATTAGAAATGAAAAAGGAGAAGTAACAACGGACATCACAGAAATACAAAGGATCATAAGAGATTACTATATGCAACTATATGCCAATAAAATGGAAAACTTAGAAGAAATGGACAAATTCTTAGAAAGGTACAATCTTCCAAGACTAAACCAAGAGGAAATAGAAAAGATGAATGGACCAATCACAAGAACTGAACTTGAAACTGTGATTAAAAAACTTCCAACAAACAAAAGTCCAGGACCACATGACTTCACAGGTGAATTCTATCAAACATTTAGAGAAGACCTAACACCTCTCCTTCTGAAACTATTCCAGAAAACTACAGAGGAAGGGATACTCCCAAACTCATTCTATGAGGCCACCATCACCCTGATACCAAAACCAAAGATACCACAAAAAAGAAAACTACAGGCCAATTTCACTGATGAACATCGATGCCGAAATCCTCAACAAAATACTAGCAAACTATATCCAACAATACATTAAAGGATTATACATCATGATCAAGTGGGAAGCAAGGGATCTTCAATATCTGCAAATCCATCAGATATAATATAATGTGATATACCACATTAACAAACTGAAGAAGAAAAACAATATGATCCTCTCAATAGACACGGAAAAAGCCTTTGAAAAAATCCAACACCCATTTCTGATAAAAACCCTTCAGAAAGTGGGCATAATGGGAACTTACCTCAACATAATAAAGGCCACATATGACAAACCCACAGCGAACATCATTCTCAATGGTGAAAAGCTGAAAGAATTCCTGCTGAGATCAGAAACAAGACAAGGATGTCCACTCTCACCACTACTCTTCAATATAGTTTTGGAAGTCCTAGCCACGGCAATCAGAGAAGTAAAAGAAATAAAAGGAATCCAAATTGTAAAGGAAGAAGTAAAACTATCCCTATTTGCAGATGCCATGATACTATACCTAGAGAATCCTAAAAACTCTACCAGAAAACTGTTAGAGCTCATCCATGAATATGACAAAGTTGCAGGATACAAAATTAACACAAAGAAATCAGTTGCATTTCTATACACTAACAATAAAAGATCAGAAAGAGAAATTAGGGAAGCAATCTCGTTTACCATCACATCCAAAAGAATAAAATACCTAGGAGTAAACCTGCCTAAAGAGACAAAAATCCTGTACTCTGAAAACTATAAGCCACCGATTAAAGAAATCAAAGATGACACACAAATAGATGGAAAGACATACCATGCTCTTGGATTGAAAGAATCGATATTGTCAAAATGACTGTACTACCTAAGGCAATCTACAGATTCAATGCAATCCCTATCCAATTACCAAGGACATTTTTCACAGAACTTGAACAAAATAGTTTAAAGTTTGGAAACACGAAAGACCCAAAATAGCCAAAGATATCCTGAAAAAGAAATATGGAGCTGAAGGAATCAGTCTCCCAGACTTCCGACTATACTACAAAGCAACAATCATCAAAACCACATGGTACTGGCACAAAGACAGAAATGTAGATCAGTGGAATAGGATAGAAAGCCCAGAATTAAACCCACGCACCTACAGCCAACTCATCTATGACAAAGGAGGCAAGAACATATGATAGAGAACAGACAGCTTGTTCAATAAGTGTTGCTGGGAAAATTGGACAGCCACATAGAAAAGAATGAAATTAGAACACTCCCTAACACTATATACAAAAATAAACTCCAAATGGATTAAAAGACCTAGATATAAGACCAGACACTATAAAACTCTTAGGGGAAAACCTAGGTCAAACAGTCTCTGACATAAATGACAGCAGCGTCTTCGCAGATCCACCTCTTCAAGTAATGACAGTAAAAACGAAAATAAACAAATGGGATCTAATCAAACTTCAAAGTTTCTGCACAGCAAAGGAAACCCTAATTGAAATGAAAAGAAAACCCACAGAATGGGAGAAAATCTTTGCAAATGAATCGACTGGCAAGGGATTCATCTCCAAAATTTATAAACACCTTCTGCAGCTCCATACAAAAAAAAAAAAAAAATCAAAAAATGGGCAGAAGATCTAAACAGGCAATTCTCCAAAAAAAGACAGAGAGATGGCCAGAAAACACATGAAAAGATGTTCGTCACTCATTCTTAGAGAAATGCAAATCAAAACCACGATGAGGTACCAACTTAAACCAGCCAGAATGGCCATCATCCAAAAGTCTACAAACAATAATTGCTAGAGAGGGTGTGGAGAAAAAGGAACACCAGTACACTGTTGGTGGGATTGTACATTGTGCAACCACTATGGAAAGCAATATGGAAATTCCTCAGAAAACTAAACATAGAACTCCCATTTGATCCAGCAGTCCCACTCCTGGGCATCTATCCAGAGAAAACCATGACTTGTAAAGACACATGTACTCTGATGTTCATTTCAGCACTACTTTCAATAGCCAAGAGATGGAAACAACCTAAATGTCCATCAACAGAGGAGTGAATCAAGAAGATGGGGTACATATACACAATGGAATAGTACTCAGCCATTAAAAAGAATGAAATACCAGCATTTTTAGCAACATGGATGGACCTAGAAACTATCATGCTAAGTGAAGTCAGCCATATAATGAGACACCAACATAAAATGCTTTCAATGACATGTGGAATCTGAAGAAATGACAGACTGAACTTCTTTGCAGAACAGATGCTAACTCACAGACTTTGAAAAACTTATCGTCTCTGGAGGAGATGGTTTGGGGGTGGGGGGATGTGCTTGGGTTGTGGGATAGTAATCCTGTATCATTGGATTGATATCATTATACAACTAAAGATGTGATTAAGAAAAAAAAGACTCACTCTCACAATGAGCGGGGCAGCCATCCCTTGTCTGTGCAAAGGAATGAGGATTTTCCTGGAAAGAGGGCTTCAGAGCTAGCAGAGAATGTGCAGTCTTTGCATTCAAAGGGGGTGAGTGGATCACACTCATTCATAGCTTGTCCCTGCACTCAGTGGCAGTAAGGGGAGGAAAATGATCAAATGAATAGTGGAGTATGTGAGTAAAAGCCAGGAAGTGTGAAGAGAGCAAACAGGGAGTAGGTGTGGTAGCCGGTGTGGAACATGGGAGAACACTTTGTCTTAGTGGCTTGTTGAGGGTTTAGGGTGAAGAGTTAATGGTTCACCTCTTGAGAGGCTTGTAAGTCAATGAAACAAGGCACATGTTGGTTATAAGTGGGGTGAGAACAGGAGAGCTGATGAAATATGCATGTGAAATGATTGAACCCTCCCCTTCTCCCTCTCTGCTGCATATATGCAGAGAGTCCATCCCTAAAGAAAGCAAATGTGATTGTGTCAAAATTATAAGGACATCATGGAATTCCCATCATGGCTCAGTGGTTAATGAATCTGACGAGCATCCATGAGGATGCAGGTTTGATCCCTGGCCTTGCTCAGTGGGTTAAGGATCCAGTGTCACCGTGGGCTGTGGTGTAGGCCACAGACAAGGCTCAGATTCTACATTGCTGTGGCTGTGGCTGTGGCTGGCAGCTACAGCTCTGATTTGACCCCTAGCCTGGGAGTGTCCATGTCCCACAGGTGCAGCCCTAAAAAAGCAAAAAAAAAAAAAAAATTATAAGGATGCCATATCCATTAAGTACATTGTAAATGTATCAATTAACATACATGCTGGGAATGTGTATTTGCAACAGATAGCAATGGCTCAAGATTTGTATTTATAATCAATACAGAATTGCTACACATTAATATAAATGACACACAACCCAGCCACAGAGTGGTGAGAAGGTGTAGATTTGTGGAAAGGAATCAGCCTGATGAGTGCTTGTGAAAACTGAAATTAAATAATACTGCGGAGTTCCCGTCGTGGCGCAGTGGTTAACGAATCCGACTAGGAACCATGAGGTTGCGGGTTCGGTCCCTGCCCTTGCTCAGTGGGTTAATGATCCGGCGTTGCCATGAGCTGTGGTGTAGGTTGCAGACGCAGCTCGGATCCCGCGTTGCTGTGGCTCTGGCATAGGCCGGTGGCTACAGCTCCGATTCAACCCCTAGCCTGGGAACCTCCATATGCCGCGGGAGCGGCCCAAGAAATAGCAACAACAACAAAAGACAAAAAAGACAAAAAATAAAAAAAAAATAAATAATACTGCCTCAACAAAAATAAAGAAAGAAATAAATAAAACCCTCTTCAGTTTTTCAAATTCTCTTTAATGGTATATCTGCTGGGATAGAATATCCATCTTTGGAGTTCCTGTCGTGGCTCAGTGGTTGGCAAATCTGACTAGGAACCATGAGGTTGCAGGTTCGATCCCCGGCCTTGCTCAGTGGGTTAATGATCTGGCATTGCCGTGAGCTGTGGTGTAGGTCTCAAACGCAGCTTGGATCCCGAGTTGCTGTGGCTCTGGCGTAGGCTGATGGCTACAGCTCCGATTCGACCCCTAGCCTGGGAACCTCCGTATGCTGTGGGAGTGGCCCAAGAAATGGCAAAAAAAGACAAAAAAAAAAAAAATAAAACAATATCCATCTTCATTAATTTAAATAGTAAAGATGAATGTTAAGACCCCAGCAGAATCACTAGAACATGACAACATTCTAAGTTGTCCCACCCTTGCTTAAAGTTATCCAGTGGCAGTCACATAGCAATTTTGTAAAATCTATCAAAACTATTGCATAAATATTTTGAATTTGTCCTACTTACTACTTTCAGATTCATCTTCCTGAATGCTAGATTTAGATTATTATTTGGGATGAACTAATATAATTTCTTCAATTTAAAGAAAGTTGAGAATCAGAGTTTAGAACTCTAAGGTGTGTGTATAACTCATGCATGAAAGAGGTGGAAATAAAATGAATTCCCTTTAAATTAAATGATCTTTCAAATATATCAAATGCTTGCATGTAATGATCTTGACAGAGAAAAAAATAAATAAATAAATAGAAATTTATTTATATTCTAAATACCCACTCTGGATATAACAAGGTAATATTTCCATGATCTTTCTGATATAACATATTGCTAACCCCGTTTGACATTTAATTATGTACTATCACAATATTTTCACACTGAATTATTTGTAATATTATTTTTTAATTTCCATGTATCTTGTCTCTTAAACCAATTATAAATTTCTTTAGAACAAAGTCATGTGTTTTTGGTTGCTCCTAATTCATGAGTGTATGCAAGACAGTCTCTGAAATTAAAAAGTGACTGACCTAGGAAAGTTTTAGATGGAATGACACATTGAGAGTGGGAAAGATGTTATGGAGAGAGAAACTTTCCTGGATTTTTCATTGTTCCTGTTGAAGGCCTTAGTTGTCTGGGACATGGGGATATATGTGATATAAAGCCGGGGACTGTTTGACTTCACTTCCCCTAGAAATTTCTTGATATATTGTAAGAATTAGATCTGTAGTCAATATCTGATTAATTGATCTGATCTCAAAGGATCACATAAGGCTTTCTCTCTTCCTGAAAGGGCCAAATGCTTACAGCCTGGCTGGACAAGGTTCCTAGGTGCTGGGGAGACTGGAAGATTATTTAAGTATTTATCTTTCAAAAGAAAAGAAGCCCAGAATTTAGAGACAATACTTCGTTGTACTATATAGAAAAGCCTGAGGTTATCTGACTCCCAGAAATATTTTGTTCATATACCAAAGATTGGAGATAGGATTCAGGCCCATTAGTTTCCATGGAGGTTCTCTTAGGAAGGGAAGGAAACACCTCCTCTTTCCTCTTTATAAGCAGAGAAGAATCATTTATCTTTGTTGTTTGCCTTTGGGGGTATTCAGCTACTTTTGTAGGAAAGATGGCTTGGCTCTCATCCTGTCCCTAAGACTAGGACCAGACAAAGGGAAACCAACACATGTAGCATTTCCCATAAAGTGTTCTAGAACACTGCATGTGTACGTTCAGGATAAAATTAATAAAGGTGAATATTAAAAACTCAACAAATGTCAGTAAAAAATGTTCAAGGGCATCATGTAGAACTTAAAATGTGGGAACTCAATTTCAAAAAAAAAGCAAAACTATAAATACAGTCACTGTGTATGGGTGAATATCTGTAATTTAATTTATCATTGGTCTATATATATATTTCTGTGTACTTTTATCTTTGTTGATTTCCTTCTACAATTTCATTAGGTCACATTCTTAGGGCAACATTGAAGAGTATAGAAACTTAAGATGATACAATAAGTAAATAATGCCTTCATTTATTACTTAAGAACACTAAACTATCTTCTAAAATGTGCACAAGAAAACTGAACACAATTCAATTAAGGAAAAAGTGGCAAATAAAAATCAAATATCTATTAGAAAAAAACATTTACCTCTAAACTAAAGCTGTAATATCTTGCACTGTCATTTGCTCACAACTTAGTTCTATGTTCCTAAGTAATACCAGTAAGTTAAAAAGAAAGTCAATTGTTAAGATTTATATTATTGAGAATTTTAAGGAAGGAAACCATATAGAAAAAAAATACGGCATTTCTTTCTTCTCTGTATTTAAAATACGAGCGTCTTTTTTTTTTTTGTCTTGTTGTTGTTGTTGCTATTTCTTGGGCCGCTCCCAAGGCATATGGAGGTTCCCAGGCTAGGGGTTGAATCGGAGCTGTAGCCACCGGCCTACACCAGAGCCACAGCAACTCGGGATCCGAGCCGCGTCTGCAACCTACACCACAGCTCATGGCAACGCCGGATCGTTAACCCACTGAGCAAGGGCAGGGACCGAACCCGCAACCTCATGGTTCCTAGTCGGATTCGTTAACCACTGCGCCACGACGGGAACTCCTGTATACGAGCGTCTTTAATGCCATGTCAGACCTAGAATTAAAAGTTGAAAATGCACAAAAACCAAACACACAAATCAATACATAAGAGGATTTTAGTTTTGAATACATTGTCTGAAGAACATAAAATTGAGTAATGGACTAGAGAATGACCATGGAGATGTGTATTGACAAGCAATTGAAGCTGCCTTTCATTTAGACACAAAATTGGTATATATAATGTTGAAGAAGTCAGAGAATTCTGGAGAAGCCTGCAGAACTTGGGCTCAGAAAAATGGCACCGGAATGAGGGATACTAGGCAGGCATATCCATAGGTGGAGGCAAGCCTTTGCACCAGTATCCTGCCCAGGTGGCTCCTGGCTCTGAGGACACAATGTGCTCTCTGGCCCTGCTGGTGCTGCAGTCCTAGGAAACCCTGTGTTGCTGCTGCTACACCTCTCAGAATGCATTTTCCCTTGTCCTGGTTGTTGCCAGAGCACTTGATTCAAAGTGTGAATCTAATTAGCTCAGATTGGATCAATGTGGCCTTCAGGAAACTGAGGAAATGAATATCTGGGGTTTTCTTTATTAGGAAACAGGTTCTGCCTCTCAGAAATCACTAAGCAACATAAGATTTTGGTCAGATGGAAATGAGGGGTGGGGGGTATGGAAGAGGGGAAAAAGGGGGGAAGGGGAGGTGGGAAGGAGAGAGGGAGGAAGAAAGGGAGAGAAATGCATGCCTCAGGGTGTATAGGAACTCCTGAGTAGAACTGAGACCCCACTGACATACAGGGACCACCCACTAATAGACTCAAGATAACTGCTTTGTAGGCATCATGAACAGCAAATACAGCCTACCTGAGATGGAAATAAGATTGAAGTGTTTAAATAATAGAAAAACAGCATGGCCTTTGTGAGTGGAGCAAAAGGGTTGGCTCCCCTTTTGTGGCTGATGTGGATGGTGAGGCAGTTAGGACCCTCAGACTCTTGAGTCATTGAAATCCACAATAAGACTTTGGATTTTGTCTATGGGAAGATACTAATATGTACTGTTGCTTTGGGTTTTTGTTTGTTTGTTTTTGTTTTTGTATTTTGATTTGTCCTTTAATTATTATTTTATTGTAGAAGAATGGCTTAAATGACTTAGTTTGAAAGTTTTACTCTGTACGCTTGGTGGAAATTGACTATTGAGACACAGGAGTGGAAAGAGGTTAATTAATTAGGAGCCTTTTGAATTATTTAAAGGAAAGTACACATATAGCAGCTTGGACTGGAGTAGTCATGGGAAAACTGTTGAAATAATAAAATGCAGTCTCACAGTCAAAAGTCTGGCTGGTAGGGAGCCTGAGAGAGTGAATGAGAGATAGAATACTTTTGAAATGTATGTCTTCAATAAATGTGTAGATAACATGTATTCTAAATTGAGGTTGGGGCTTGAATTAGAGCATTCGAAGGGGATGGGTAAACAAATGGTGTGTCATGGGAACTTTTTTGATTTATAAAAATGATTTTATTATAGTTGATTTATAATGGTCTGTCAGTTTCTTCTGTACTGCAAAGTGACCCAGTTTTATATATATATATATATATTCTTTTTTTGCATTATCCTCTGCCATGTTCTATCACAAGTGATTGAGCATAGTTCCCTGTGCTGTACAGCAGGATGTCATAGCTTATCCATTCCAAATGCAATAGTTTGTATCTATTGACCCCAAACTTCCAGTCCATCCCACTTCCTCCTCCTGCCCCTCCCCCTCCCTTGGCAACCACAAGCCTGTTCTCCATGTCCATGAGTTTGTTTATTTTCTGTAGACAAGTTCATTTGTGCCATATATTAGATTCCAAATATGTGCTATCATGTGGTATTTGTCTTTCTTTTTTTGACTTGACTCACTTCACTTAGCATGAAAGTCTCCAGCTCCATACATGTTGCTGAAAATGACATTATTTTTTATGGCTGAGTAGTATTCCATTGTTTATATGTACCATGTCTTGTTAATGCATTCATCTGTCCTTGTTGGACATTTAGATTGTTTCCATGTCTTGGCTGTTTTGAGTAGTGCTGCAGCGAACATAGGGGTGCATGTCTCTTTTTCAGTGCAACATTTGACATGGATATACAAACACCTAAGTGAGTATGTAGGGTCAGTAGTTGGAGATAAAAATCTAGAGGTCAAATAATAAATCAGGATTGAAGTCCTATAGTTCAATGGTAGACATAAATAGCTTTATTTAGAGCTATTTCAGAAAGAGCTTGAGAAGAGATGTACTTCCTCAGATATTTAAAGGCATATCCAGTATTTGAGGCTTATCAAAAACTGCAGGTGAAGTTAATGACAGAGAAGAAGACAGAAAGAGAATGGGTTTTGACAAAAAAATAGTAGAAATGGGGCAAAGATTTTTGACAAGCAGAAAACTATGAGGGCTTTGGATATCCAGTGGGTTTTGAAAATACAGTGTATTTGGTTGTTTTGTAATAATGCTAAGGGATGATATGAAAATTAAAGTATTCTAGGAGTTCTCCAGTGCCACAGATGGTTAAGGGTCTAGCGTTGTTACTGGAGCCACTTGGGTCACTGCTGTGGTGTGGGATCGATCTCTGGCCTGTGAACTTCCACATGCCTCAAATGTGGCCAAAAAATTAAAATATTCTATTCAGATGAGCTGAAGATGGAACATGTAACTTTGCTAAGAAATTTGTTGCTCATCTATGTAGTCTAGAGATATATGAGCCTGGTTAATTGAAACCATATCTGGTTTTGTTAATTATAATTACTGAAGTTCCCATAGCATGACCAGGAAGTACAATGTTATTTTTATCCTCAGTCTTGTGAGGCAGATGATATAAGAACAAAACAATTTGTATACAAACATGTGGAATGATTAATCCAGAATTTAATGTGGTTTAACCTGTTTTCCAGACCCAGTAAATGGCTGAACCAGAATTCTTTTTTTTTAAATATATTTTTATATATTTGAACCAGATTTCTAACCTATCTTTTTCTTTCTAGGTCTAATGTTCTTTCTATAACACAATGCCTTTTGTTCTTAACAAATGCATATTTTTATTATTATTATTATTGTAAGTTAATGCACTGTTTTCAAGAGACTGAAAAAACTGCCTGATTAAGAGCTTGCATATTGACATCAGGTTGCCCATATATGATTTCTAGATTAGCCATTAAATCCATCTGTGTGACCTTGGAAATTGACCTTTCTAAGGGTCAATTTCCTCACCTGTGAAAGTGTATTAACAATGTTTCCTTCATGGTATCACTTTAATGTTAAAGTGAAATAAAAGTGTCAGATTTATGCCATGCTAAACTTCTCTGATCAAAAATTTTTTAAAATAATGAAATGATAATTATTTAAATAATGAATTGGGTCCCTTTTTATGTCTTTTGGGGGGGGCTGCACTCACAGCATATGGTAATTGCCAGGCTAAGGGTCGAATTGGAGCTACAGCTGCTGGCTTACACCATAGCCACAGCATCATGGGATCCGAGCCCCATCTGCAACTTACACAGCAGCTCACAGCAATGCTGCATCCTTACCCAACAGAGTGAGAAGGGATCTAATCCATGTTCTCATGGATACTAGTCAGGTTCATTTCCACTGAGCCCTCATAGGAACTCCAGAACTGGATCCCTTTTAAAAGGCACTTAACATCATCTTTTTTTTTTTTTTTTCTCTAAAGTATTTAACAAAGTAGCAGAATTTTAAGATTATTTCCAAATTCAAAGACTAATTACAGGTTTTGGTTATTTTAATACTGAGATTAAGAATATTATTACAATCATAACATCTTCAGAAATGCAGACTTTATTTTGTCTTTTTGACATTTTCTTGGGCCGCTTCTGCAGCATATGGAGGTTCCCAAGCTAGGGGTCCAGTCAGAGCTGTAGCCACTGGCCTATGCCAGAGCCACAGCAATGCAGGATCTGAGCCGCAAATGCAACCTACACCACAGCTCTCGGCAATGCCGGATCCTTAACCCACTAAGCAAGGCCAGGGATGGAGCCCACAACCTCATAGTTCCTGGTCAGATTTGTTAACCACTGTGCCACGATGGGAACTCCCAGAAAATGCAAACTTTTAAAAGAATGAATTCCAGGATTTTTTACTGAAATGTCTTCATAGGCTGTTATTGAATAAGTTTGAAATAACTATAATTTTTCAGATATCTACTTACTTATGAACCCAGAAACATTTGTTTTATGCCATAATTAAGCAGTAAAAGCTGTGCTTTAATTATTTAAGTTCAAAGGTTATACTTTTTGTGGTAATTACACTGGTTCAAAATTCTGAACATAATTATAGCAACTAATGAGACTGTTTCTCTGCTCTGTATAACAGGTACCATTTATAACCAGTTATTTAGAGAATTCCTAGGACTTATTTTCAGTTAGGATATTTGAGATAATTAAAAGTTTATCTGCACTCTAGAATAAAAGTAATTGATAGCAGATGTGAATGAAGAAAGTTTGTTTTTCTCTGAAAATAGTGCAATAGTTGTTTCAGTGGGAAAATACAATATCAACTGATTGTGGGATTAATATATTATCTGCCAAGCACCATAATACATAATGAATCCAAAACAAAAGCAGCTCTTTTAGAAATGGTATCTGGAATAAATGTTCCAGGATCATCTAAGTAGGTAATGTGGCCAGATGTGTGAGGCACTTAGGTCCCATTGATCTCTATGACTTCTCTGTTTCTTAACTCACTATACAGAACACAGTCAACACTGAGTGACAGTATGAAGTAAAGCATATCACAGCCTTTTGCTCGCACACATTCAAAGGATTTTCTCATAAGATCCATAGTGTAACCACAAAACATCCTGATGTATTCACCCTTTGGACCTGATATCACAAAATCAACACCACCCATCACCACTGCCTAGTCATGAAATTCCTATTCAGTCATTGCTCCACAATGCTGCTAATGCTTACCTTCTTACAACGTGGAATTTCTTTGGTCAAAGGAAGAAAATTCATAGGCTTACATTTTTTTTCAATGCTTTTACCAGGCGTGTATCTTGATCTTCTCTAAATTACAGACACTCTCCACCACATTACTTTCATCTGTGCATTAGATGAATCCAGTGGTAGAGTAAATAGGAATATTTGAACATAGCCTAAGGAAGGCCAAGAAAAACCCAGGATAATGTACTAGAAACAACATGGTTCTTAACATCAAATATACTTGCCCTTTTGCAAGTCATTTAGTGTTTCCAAATATCATTTGGTATATCTGTGAGATAGACGTGATTTTTTTTTTTTTTGTAAAATCTAATATAGGAGATCTACTAGGCCAAAGCTACTGCACAGTAACTCTTTGACAAATGATAATTCTCTGGCTTCTTTCCTCTCTACTCCATCGCCACTGCTGTATCCTGCCAGGTGCTAAGTATAAAATGAAGACTACTGGAGGATGTTGGGGGAAGATAAGGCAAATAGGCATTTGGGTTTTGGAGGGCTTTTGGTTTTGGTTTTTGTAAAATCCTTAAAGCCTTTCTAATTATATACAGAGTTGAAGATATGAATCTGCAAGTTATTAGTAACCTCTGGGAAAATTTACATCCTTCCTGAATGTAAAAACACTAAAAATTGGTGGTGGGGAGATAAACTTTACTGTATTTTAAAAGTTTGGTACTTAAATAGTTTGAGATTTTATAAATTTTGTCTTCAGTGTCTATGACATATTTTTCACTTGAGAAAAATGATCATAACCCATTACTTATATATACAAAGGAAAATAATGAGAGGACTATGCTTCCAAATATGGATAACATTTTAGAGAAGCTTCTTAACTAACAGAGAAAATTCTGTAGATCACTCCTTATTATGCTGAAACAAGAGATGTAGGATGAAAGGATAGGAACAATTTAGATTAGTGGGATTAATATCACTTAATTTCTATCAGCATGAGCTATCATTTTTTCATTTAGAATTAGAGTTTGACCCAAGATTGTTTGCTTCACCATGTATAATAACACCCTTTATTTAAAGGAATACATTCCAGTATTTAAAGTTTAGAAATTTTACATCTTTATTAATTCTGAAAAATTAATGTTTATATCCTAAAATTCATAATTTCTATATTTTCTTTTTCAAACGAATCTTGTAAAATTATTTCATAGAACTCCAATATATGTTATTAATAGATCATATATATGTAAGTGCATTGGTTGAGAAACTCATTTAATCAGATGAGCATTTTACTAAAATGACAGTAAAATGTATTTTGAGCTACTTTATCACTTTCAGGAAGTGAACATTGTGTTTGGTAAATCAATACAACAATTTATTGGGCAAAGGATACAAACCGCCAGTCACAAGGTGAATTAATTTTTGAGAATCTAATGTATGATATGATGTCTACACAGTTGACCTTGAACAACACAGGTTTGAACTGTGCAGATCCACTTACTTATACATGGATATTTTTCAGTAGCAAACACCACAGTGCTGCATGGCCATGAGTGTTCAAATCTCAGGATGTGAGAGAATCCTGGACACAGAGAGCTAAATATAAGTTCCACTTCATTTTTCAAAGGCCACCTGTAGGTAGCACCACCATATTGTCTACTTGAAAGCTGCCAAGAGAGTATGTCTTACAAGTCCTCACTATGGCAGGGGAAGAAAAGGTAACCTTGTGTAGTGATCAGTGCAGTAACTAACCTTATCATGGTAATCATTTTGCAGTGCTCACGTATGTCAAATCACCACAGTGTACATCTTAAACTTACACAATGTTATGTGACAATTAAGTCTCGATAAATGTGGGGAACAATGAAGAGAATTTGACACATGGAAAAATGTGTGTAGACAATTGTGCAAACATTCTAAAAGAGAGTGGGCAAAAATGTTGAATGATGATGTGATTCCACTCACCGTTTGATAACAGGTAGCAGACTGTGTGGAAGAAATTGTACTTGGAGCAAGATAGGGTCATTTGACTATAAGTGGAAAACAAAGAGTAATAGCCAAAAGGGCAGTTAAGAACTCACTGCACTCTCACCATAGAACAATTGATTTTCTACTTTTATGGATCAGATGGGCTTGTTCAATATTAAAGAATATATTTGGTGAGATACAGAGTACAAAGAATGAAGAATGAAGAAATTCAGAGTTCCTATCATGACACAGGGAGGTCACATCATGGTGCAGCAGAAACTAATCCACCTGGGAACCATGAGGTTGCAGGTTTGATCCCTGGCATCACTCAGTGGGTTAAAGATCCAGCATTGCTGTGAGCTTGTGGTGTAGGTTGCAGACATGGCTCAGTTCTGGCATGGCTGTGGCTGTGGTGTAGGCCAGTGGCTACAGCTCCAATTTGACCTCTAGTCTGGGAACCTCCATATGCTGTGGGTATGGCCCTGAAAAAAAAAGCAATAAATAAATAAATAGATAGATAAATAAATAAGTTCTACATATTGATGAAAAATATAAAAGTAACTGGTAAAACTCATGAACAGTCAATTTATCAAAGCAGGGCTCATCTCATGAAGATATATTGTCAAGGAAATGCAAACTAAGTTATATATAAAATAATGTCTTTGAGCCAATTCAGCAAACATTGATATCTGATAATATCAAAAATGTTGATGTGTGATCTTTTCCCCTAAGTTCTTAAAGCAAAGGGAATGTGTTAACTGACAAGAATAACAACTTAATAATGAATTTGAAGTCCTTTATTAAGGGAAAAGTAATCCATGGATTGGGAAGGGGGTTGGGGGAGGAGTACCATGCCTCACAAGCGGGGGATGGAACTTTCCTCCTGGGGATTTTGGGTGAGAGTGAGTTTCCTAGAGCCTTACAAAAGGCAATGTGGAAACAGGGCATGATTGGCTAGGAGGTGGGGATTTCCTGCTAAGGCTAGAAGGTCCTATTTTCTCAGGTGAGGGAAGCTAGCTGATGCTGAGTTGGAGGGTTGTGACAAGTATTAGATGTCCTTGACAGTGAAGTTTTCTATAAGCATAGGTTGACCTGAGTTTAGATTTGTAATGTGGGCTGGGCCTCATGGTGGCCTTCACTGTGTGGGCCTCGATATGTGAATTAACTTTATCATGGGTGTTCTTGTTAAAGTCAAAGGTGAATGGGGGATTTTTTGGCAGGTTGGAGGTGCAATTAGAAGCACTTTAAAGTCCTACTAAATCCTAATTTAATATCTTTGGAGCAAAATATTCTTAAAGAATTTATCAAAATTTTAATGTGGCATATCATTGAATATCTTTTTATATTCAAGTATAATCAAAGTGACCTTGTTCTAACTATACAGGCATAATCTAGTCCCATGAAGTCATAGTACTAAGACTTTTCAGTGCCTGTGATATGAAAGAATGGGTTATGCTGTAGTACTCACAAAAATATATAATGCCAGATAAAATGTAACAAAAATGTTTGTTAAAAAGTATGCCTGGGGTTACAAAAGAAAAGGAAATTCCCATATTTCAGAAGACAATAAATTGCTGAAAACTGTAGCTTTGACTCATGAGCTAGCATTTCTGCAGCTATGCTGGGGATTATTGGATCCACTTAGTCCTTGGGCTTCACGTCCACACGGGACTGGGACAGAGGCTTGGAGACTCAGTGGAGAATTGAATACAGTGCCCAAACATCATTCCAGAATGAGGGAAAATAAAATCCTACAGTTCATAATAACCATAGTTAGCATCGACAAAAGTATTGAAGGATATTCTTCATAAAAAATGTAGGAGTGGAAGGCAATTAGTAATGATGACGGGGGAAAGGGCACTTAATGGTGACAAAAGTCAATAATGAGTTCCCATTGTGGCTCAGTGGAAACGAACCTGACTAGTATCCAGGAGGATGTGGGTTCAATCCCTGGCCTCCCTCAGTGGCTAAGAATCCAGCTTTGCTGTGAGCTGTGGTGTAGGTCACAGACACAGCTTGGATGCAAGTTCAATCCCTGGCCTTGCTTAGTGGGTTAAGGATCTGGCATTGCCATGAGCTGTGATATAGGTTGCAGATGTAGCTCTGATCTTGCATTGCTGTGGCATAGGCTGGCAGCTACAGCTCTGATTAGACCCCTGGCCTGGGAACTTCCATATGCCACAGGTGTGTCCCTAAAAAGACAAAAAGACCAAAAACAAACAAACAAACACTTGATGATGAGGGTGACAGCACTAAAAGAGAAAATTTCCAGGCACAAGAACCTCCTCTGTCTACATCACATTGGACCTGTAGGTCACTGAAACATGCAGTGGCAGTGAGCAAAAGCCTCTGATCCCCAAATTACCCTGAATGCCCCTTACTGGCAAAAATAGATAAAATTTGCCCTCACAGAGCTTACATGGCATAGAAAAGAGAAAGAAAATGAATTATATGCATAAAAAATAAGTACATAATATTGTTATAAGGCTATAAGAGTTATAACATTAGGCCAGGGTCAGGTACACTGAGAGTGGTAAGAGTAAGGCTTGAAATTCCAAGTGAGGTTTTCAAGACATTACTCTAGGTGAAGTTAGCATTGAGGAAAATCTTAAAGTCACTGAAGGAGTTAAACATTGCATGTCTGGGGGAAAAAATTATTCCATGAAGAAGAAAAGTAAGTAAAAATGCACTAAGATTAGAGTGTATCTAGTTTGGTCAAGGAAGAGCAGAGAGGCCAAAGAGCCTGGAGCAAAGTTAGCAAAAGAGAGAAAAAAGACATATAAGATCAGAGAGTTAATGGAATCAGGCAAGTGGGGCCAGACCTTGGTCATGATTTTGGTTTTGACTTAGCATAGAAAAGAGAACTCTCTGGAGGGTTCTAAGAAGGAAAAGTGACTTATCTTGTACTTTAAAGGGATCAGTCCAGCTTCTGTGTAATAATAGATAAGGCATGTTTGAGGAAGAGGGTGGTCTGGGAGAGTTCAAGTTAGGATTTTATCACAGGAAACCAGGTGAGACATGATGATAGCTTAGGTCTGCTGATAAAAGATGGTAAGGATGATAAAAAGACAGACAAATAATTTGTCCTTCTTGTATATTTTCTCATGAGCAAAAAAAAAAAATTGATGAAGTGATGATAATGGAACAATGACCTCTAAATACTTAAATATAACTACCATTCTAGAATTCTCTACTAAGACAAATTATCTTTAAAAATTAAGGTCAAATTATAATGGGTTTATAATATAAGCAAGAGCTTATATGCAAGAGCTGAGAAATTTTATTAATAGCAGACTTTCGCTAAAGGAATTTCTAAAGAATGGACTTCGCATGGAAAGAAACTTACCATAAAGGTTTCAGTGGCAAATGTTTAAAAAAGAAATAACAGACCCAAAATGGAGCTAGTTGTGATGAGCCCCACATCAGCATACCAAGACTTAATACCTATGAGTTCCAGCCTCTCCCAGGAATGTCATCTTTTACCAGTTATTCTGGAATTACCTGGTTAGCTCTACTGAGGTAATCTGTCCAGTAGAACCACCATCCCCAAAAGAAGGTGACCCTGCCTGAAACAATCTGCTCTTTGTTAGAAACTTTTCTCATGTGGTGTAGGCTGGTAGCTATAGCTCTGATTCAGCAGCTAGCAAGGGGACTTCCATATGCCCTTTTTAGGTGTGGCTTCTGCCTGTAAAATCCTTCCGTTTTGTACAGCTCCTCAGACCTCCTTTCTGCTTGCCAGACAGAATGCTACTCAATTCATGAATCACTGAATGCAGCCAGTTAGATCTTTCAGTCAGTTGGATTAGGTTTTGTTTTGTTTTTTATTTTTTCTTTTTACAGCTACACCTGCAGCATATGGAAGCTCCTGGGCTAGGGGTCATATTGGAGCTGCAGCTCTGGCCTGTGTCACAGCCACAGCAACACCAGATTGAAGCCACATTTGCAACCTACACCACAGTAACACTGGATCCTTTACCCACTGAAGGAGGCCAGGGATCATACCTGTATCCTTACAAACAATGTCGGGTTCTTAACCTGCCAAGCTGGAACAGGAACTCCTGAATTATATTTTTTGTTGTTGTTGTCTTTTTGCCTTTTCTAGGGTCATTCCCGCAGCATATGAAGGAGGTTCCCATGCTAGGGGTTGAATTGGAACTGTAGCCACTGGCCTACACCACAGCCACAGCAATGCAGGATCTGAGCCAAGTCTGCAATCTACATCACAGCTCACAGCAATGCTGGATCCTTAACCCACTGAGCAAGGCCAGGGAGTGAACCCACAACCTCATGGTACCTAGTTGGATTCATTAACCACTGAGCCATGTCAGGAACTCCCTGAATTATCTTTTTTAACACAATAATTAATGTTGAAGGAATTCACATCATGGCTCAGTGGTTAATGACACTGTAGAAATGCTAAGAAAAAAATCATAATTCCAAGCCAGGGACATTAAGAAGATGTTAAAAATTTAATAAAGATATATAAGATTTAAACTAAACAAAAACTTGATATAATGAATATAAATACAACCTGACACCAAACACACGTAGAAAGTATAACATTTTCAAGCAAACATACCATAGTCATAAAAATTAATCAGCTACAAGGCAATAAGTTAAGTCTTATTGTATTCTCAGAATCAGTACCCTAAGAGCACATTCTTGACCAGAATGCAATTTTGATATTCAGTATAAAAAATATAAAGTTGATATTCAATATAAAGACATTACTCAGGAACAACCACAACACAAAACTAGTGGAAGTAAATTCACTCTTGTAAGTGACCTTTACATAAAAGAAGAAATAGTAATTAAAATTGAAAATAATATGACTGAATGGTAATGAATATACTGCAGAGTTAAAATTTTCGTTAAAGCTAAAGTAGTACTGTGTGTAAATATATATGTATATATATTTAATTTAAAGAAAGATAAAAAAATCAGTTTGGCACTTAAGTTAGAATAACAGAAAACACTAAATAAAATCAATGTAAGAAAAATATTAACTATAAAAGCAGAAAATAATAAATACAACATAAAAAATCAGTAAGCAAAATTTCATCCTTTAGAAAGACTGATAAGATGTACAAGCATTAGAAAGTGCAAAAAAATTAGAAAGTGTAAAGAGCAATAAGCTATGTTAGGAATGAAAAAGAAAACACCATGGCCTAATTGTTGCAGAGATAATATAATGTTGCAAACAGCATTATGTAATGATTAGAATAACTGAATTTCTTAATAATATTAATAATAATAATAATACCTATACAGGGCAGAATAGAAAATCTAAATAGTCTATAACAAATAAATTGAAATAGTTTTCTTTTGCCTTTTTTTTTTTTTAAGAGCCACTCCTGCAGTGTATGGAAGTTTCCAGGCTAGGGGTGGAATCAGAACTATGGCTCTAGGCCGATGCCACAGCCACAGCAACACAGGATCTGAGTCATATCTGCAACTTATACCACAGCTCGTGGTAATGCTGAATCCTTAGCCCAGTAAGCAAGGTCAGGAATCAAACCCACATCTTCATGGATACTAGTTGGGTTCATAACCTATTGAGCCACAATGGGAACTCCAGAAATAATAGTATTTTATATATAAAGAAAATACAAACCACCTAATTTTATTAGGAAAACCACCTAATTTTATTAGGAAATTATAGTATTTATTCAAGGAACACATATTGCTAAGATTATTCAGACATTTATGCTCAGTATTATTCCAATGAAATATTAATAGCAGATAAATATATGAAAAATAAAGGTTAGTCATCAATATAACAAATTTCTAAACAAAGTATTATTAGCAAATTGAATGCAATAGTGTCCAAGAGTTAGTTATGCACATGTGTCTATACTAAAAATGCAAATTAGTTCAACTTTAGAAAATAAGATTATCTATTTATAAATACAGTAAATACAGTAAAGGAAGAAAACTATTATGTGATGAGTAGGATGAGGAAGAACAGAAACTCTCCTTTAGTGCTGATGGGAATATGGATTGATACAGATACTTTACAAAACAGTTTGATGTTACACAGTGTACTGCATATTCCTTATGTTACAACCATTCTACTTCCATGAATACACCCTTACACACATGTACAAGGAAGAATTTTTATACTGGCAATGTTTGTAAAGATCACAAAAAATGAATACATTGTGGGATATGACAAAGTAATGAAATCAAATGAACTATAGTAATTTAAAACAGTACATGATTTCCCACTGTGGTGCAGAGAGTTAAGAATGCAACGGCAGGATTGGCAGGTGACATGTTCCGGGCACCGGAGACCGAGGGTGGCCAGGCTGGCTCCAGGGCCATGAAGCCCTCGGGAGAAGACTCAAGCAGTCTGTTTGGAAGTCCAGAAGAAGCTGTCCCTTCAAGCAGGCCCAATAGGATGGCATCTAACATTTTTGGACCAACCGAAGAGCCTCAGAATGTACCTAAAAGGATCAATCCCCTGGGGGCAAAGGAAGTGGTATCTTTGACAAATGAATGCCTGTGCAGACTGGACAGCATCTGAACCCCCCTGGCGGGAAGACCAGTGACATTTTGGGTCCCCGTCACTGCTGCCTCGCCCCTGGCACACCCAAACAAGGCCAAGGACCACGTGCTCCTGCATGAGGGGGAGGAGCCCACCCCTGACCTCAAGGCCTCAGCGAGTGCCTCACCCAGACTGCCCAGGCAGGAGCCAGCAAGCAAGGTGGCCCAAGGGAGGCAGCCTGCACTCAGGAGCCCGCGCCCCTGGTGGACAGCCATGAGCCCAGGCTGGGCCCATGGTCGCACTCTCACAACAAAGTCCTGAACCTGCCCGGGGGCAAGTCCAGCATCTCCTTCTACTGAGGTACCGCCACATCCCTCACTGCCAGACAAGCCTGGGAGATAGGATTTTAGATAGTTTCTTTCAGCCCAAAGGAGCGGGGTGGGGAGAGGGTCTGTGGGGGGCCTGCGGCCTGGCTCCACAGTTGTCCTGAGGCCTTGGGCTTCCAGACACCCGAGGACACAGTGCCCGTGGGAGAGGCCCCTCTGGTGGCCCAGGGAGTGGGATCTTCTCGTCTTTGGTGTGTAGTCTCATTGGGCATCCGGGAGTCACTGACACGGTTGCAGTTAGCATCTTTGGGAGAAAAAGGCAACCCCTGGTCGGTTCATGTGGGACGGAGGGGCTGGCGTGGACACCCTCAGTCTGGGGGGGTCTCTGTGGAGACCCTCAAATCCCCGGGCTGTGACCTCTGGGCTCACGGCCTCCACTCCCAGGACCTCAGTTTCTCTCTTGAGTTCCACACATTTTCTTAAAATACCTTGATTGCTTTTCCTCCGTGCCGGTGAGCAGAACACCAGAACACTGTTCTCAGTCTTAGGCTTGATGGAAAGATTCTGTAGCTGGGTCTTCCGAGGGGCCCCACGTTGCCAGGTCAAATCCTGGCCCCATCTTACCTGAGAATCGCCACCTGTCATCCATCAGAGACTGGTTTCGGACTCTTTCCAGGTGGTTTTGCTTGTGAATTGTCCCCTTTTTCTCATCGGCCTTGGGCCTACACCTTGCTCCCCACCAGTGCTGTGGATGCTCTCCCACCAGCTCCACTTCTTGTCTGCAGGGCCACTCAGCTCAGCAGGCCTTTAAACCACTGACATACGTCCAGGTAATGGGGTTATTCACGTCCTTGCTCTGTCTTCTTTATAGTCCCGTTGACAGAGATCCTCAAGAACCTTGGGTTCTTGGTTTTCAATTTGATCCTTGAGAACCTTGGGTTCTTTGGTTCGAATTCTTGACTCACGTCTAAAAAGCTGTTCTAAAGTAGCAGCTTTACATAAGTGACTATTGATGCCAGTCTGTGTGTGACGCCTTTCTAGACATGAGCTCACCACTCACATCCAGCACAGAGGAAAGAAGGCATCTTAGGCACCTGTGATATGGCTTTGCAGAACCTCTGGCCATGTAGTTTCTGATGAGGCCTGGAGGTTTGGTAGTTGGGCAGCAAGGTGGTCACGAGCCCCTCTCATGATGCTTGCCCGCAGAGATAACCTTTGATCTCTCAGGTGACATTTCTCCCTGTGCCTCTCACAGGCTACAGCATCAAGTCCTCTGATTCCCTCCTGAGGGGCCAGCAGGCAACCGGGGGCGGGGGGGGGGGCGGTCTGGGTGGTGGGGCTCTTGGTGCCTACAGAGATAACAAGTGCCAGAACAATCATCATAATCAAGATTCGGTTCCATTTCTAGTGGCCTGGACACTCAAGTGCCTGCAGGAGCCACCTGCCATGCTCCACTTCTTCCACCAGCACCCCAGGGGTCTACATGGCACTCTGCCAACTAAAGACAGACTCACTTCCAGTTGCCCTGCTGACTTAAGAGCCAAGGAACACTCTGTGTGACTCAAATACCTCCTGTCTCCATCCTTAAAATGCTTATTTGTAAAGAAGTCTGGATTCAGAATGGTTTCTCCCCATTAAAAAAAAATGTCATTAAAAGAAAAAAGAATCCAATGGCAGCAGCTCAGGTCACTGCTGAGGTATAGGTTTGA
The DNA here is from genome assembly GCF_054392235.1 of Sus scrofa. Lineage (NCBI taxonomy): Eukaryota > Metazoa > Chordata > Mammalia > Artiodactyla > Suidae > Sus > Sus scrofa. The sequence goes on from NC_139385.1 coordinate 22,631,726, forward strand.
TCCTGGGCCTGGGGCAGTGCATTAAAGGATCCAGAGTTGCTGCACCTGAAGCTCAGATTCAGTCCCTGAACTGGGAACTTACATATATCATAGGTGTAACCATTAAAAATGATAATAAAATAAATATAAAACAGCATGATCACATCTCCAAGACAAAACATTAAGAAATAATAGCCACAAATGAATCCATACACTGTATTTGGGATATAGTACTTAAGTAAATACAACTGCATGATTAAAGGTATAAAGAAAAGTAGAATGGGTAATAAAATATTGAGGAAAAGAGATTAAATCCTGTCAGAAAAATGCAATGACTTAAAGATGAAAATGGGCTTCAAAGACACTGCTGATATTTTTTCATCAATTAATTGAGGAGCAAGGGTAAATGATGTTTGCATTATGTATATTTTTGTATATCTTTTTATTTATAGTTGATTTACAATATTAATTTCACATGTATAACATAGTAATCCAATATTTGTATAGATTATACTCCATTTAATGTTATTCTAAAATATTGGCTATATTCCCTGTGCTGTATGTTGCATCACTGTATCTTATTTTCTTTATATATAGTAGTTTGTTTTGTGTGTGTGTATATATATGTTTAATGTCCATATTGTATATATGTGTATGTGCTTAATGTTTAATATATTCAATTATATAGTTTAGTAAGCAAGTGACTTTCAGCAGATTGAACTTTTGCTATTTATCTTCTGAGGGAATGTAATATCTTGAATCTGTTAGCTTTTACCTGTAGGCATTGGAGGGGGGCAGCATTGCTGGACTAGTTTGGGCAGAGGACAGTTTCACTGTTAATGGAGTGCACTACAGTCCCTCAGCTTAATTACCCTTAATTACCCTTATTTTTTAATTACCCTTATTTTTTAAGAATAGGATGCTCCTCACACCTATCACTCTCTTAAAAGATACATACATTGAAAATCTACATATACATATTATAGCTCTACCATACCCAAATTAAAAATGAAAATGGCACATCACTTTATAAAGTTAGAATCTCAAGGCCAGCCCTCACTCTACTAGGGAGAACAGCCAGTAAAGTTAAAACATGTTCATTTTTAGTTAAGAAAATAACAGATGCCAAGATAAATGGAGCATAGCAATAGTATGTAACCTTTGACATACATAGTAAACACAGCGCTTCCAAAATATAGCCTCTTGGCAACGTTTTACCTTAAGAAATTTAATTTGTAGTTCCAAATCTAGGCTATTTTTAAAGGATTCAAATGAACTTACATTCAAAAGTAAAGGAATGGGGAAGTTTCCTGGGTAAACATGATAAATGTAGAAAATCTATTCCTGGTGAATAATAGGTAGTGGCAGAAAATGCCACAAAAAGAAAAGTGTTAGAGCTGTCAAGTCTGCAACTGCAGAGGGGAAAATAAAAACTTCTTTACTGTCTAACCATCAGTGAGTATGTGGAAGCCAGGAGAAATCTGGCTCCTCTTCCAGCTGGAATATAAGTGAAATTAAAGGAATTAGAAGGCACAGGTTACTGCTCACCAATAGACTTGCATGCAGTACCAATCATGTAAGAAAATGTATAATTGCTCCTACTGGGACACAAAATCATTCTAACCAATATGTTCCTGCTCTCAGATATGTGAATTATGAAGAAATATTGAAGAAGTTAGGCTAGCTCTCATGGGAAATAGAATGGTAGTCACTTAATTGAAGTTTTAAACCCAGCAGGAATCAACAAAATTTTTCCAGATGAACTTCTTATATTTGTAAAATGGAAAACCAGAGGAAATGCTACCAAGATATTCATTCAAGATTAACCAGTTTATAAATCAAAGGAAGCACATCATATTATTGCCACAGGACCCTTTCTTTTACTAAATGTATTTCTTAATTTTTATTATGCCTCTTTCCTAACAGATTTGAAATCATTTGCTAAGTTACCATATAATTAGGGAATCACCTGAGACAGTTTGAAATGAATACATTGCAGTGGATGTTACACGTCACCGAGAATGAGCTGTTACAGTTGGGCTCTAAATTCGATGTGTAGCTTCATGGCACTAGACTGTGGGCACCTTGATTGCAGAACTAAGATAACATTCTTTTTTGCATCCCCACTGCCACATGACCTGAACTGAAAATATCTGAGTTAATGAATGAAATTAAATAAAAAATAAGGTATGATAAATTTTATTTATTTTTAAAAATCTTTTTGGCAGCACCTGTGTCATGTGGGAGTTCCCAGGCCAGGGATCTAACCTGCACCATAGCAGTGACCTGAGCCACAGCAGTGAGAATGCCAGATCCTTAACACTCTGTACCACCTGGAAACTCTGATAAATTTTATTTTAGAATTTTAAAGTAATGCTTGTTCAATAGATATTGAGCATATATTTGTGTGAGACATTCAGTATTGAGCAAGGCAAGATTCCTTTCCTCAGTGAGCTCATGGCTTGGTGAGTCAGAGTTAAGATAATCTCCATACGTTGTAAGGAGTTCTAAGAGAGAGCAGTTTCCAATGCTACATACACACATAAAACAGAACCTAACCAAGAGTGGAGACCTAGCAAAAAAGCTTCTTGATACATTTTGTGTGACAAATAAGTAAAAATTACCAAATTGTAAATAACATCCTGATTAGACAGATGAATACATTCATTTACAAAAGCATTTCTTTACAGAAGCTTATTTTATGAGTGTTTCTACATTTAAAAAATGACAAAATGTTTTCCTAGTTTTTAAATTATGTAAAATAAATAATTTTAATTCACCTTTCTCTATTGAATTCATAACAGTAAAAAGATTTGGGACCATAGTAAAGTTAGCTCTAATTCAAGACATAGATAGGAGTTCTGCTGTAGCACAGCAGGTTAAGGATCTGGCATTGTCTCTGCAGCAGCTTAGGTTGCTGCTGAGGCATGGGTTCCATCCCTGGCTTGGTGCAGAGGGTTAAGGATCCAGTTTTGCTACAGCTGTGGCATAGATTACAGTTGAAGTTTGGATTCAATCCATGGCCCAAGAAATTCCGTGTGCCATGAGCAGGGCCAAAATAAAAATAAAAAAGACATAGATATACACTGAATTTGTAAAGCAATAAGTACATGTAAATAAAATTATCTTGAGAGTGTGTTAAATCATCTGAACTGAATGCATGGCCATACTCCTGCCTCACTTAATTAACAATGTGGGTTTCTTAAGAAATCCAACCCAGTCCTGTTTTTCTCCCATGTGTAAACAGATACATTTGTCTGAGTTTGACCATGAGATGATGCTACTGACTTGGGCTTACAATCATATTTAATAGAAAATAGCTTTTCCTAACTTTCCTTAATCAAAAGAAGTGTCTCGGTAATGTGCGAAACTCATTCTGTGAAAGTTATAGAGATACTAAAACATCTGGAGGCAGAGCAGTGGTATCTTCTACCACAGGCTCACTCTAAGCTAGAATCTCCTTGAGTAGAAACAGAAGGAATTGCAATTCTTTCCCTACTATTTAAATCTTTCTCTCTCCCTCATCTCCTCCTCCCTCCCTCCACCCCTTCCCTCTGTTGCTGTACCTCTATATGTGTGTGATATAGTAGCTTTTATTGCTGAGGAACAAATTTCCACACACTTTGTGATTTATAACAGCTCCCATTTGTTATTTCATGGCTGTGTAGATCAGAAGCTCAGACAGCTCATTGCTGAATTCTCTGCTCAGGGTCCCATAAATCCAAAATCAGAGTGTGGCAGGGGCAGCATGTTCTCTTGGAACTTGGAGTCTTCTTCCAGGCACATGTGGTTTGGCAGAATTCAACTGCTTGCAGAAATTTTTAAATACATTATTCTAATGAGTTACATTAAAATGCTGTACAAATAGAAAAAAATTTAAAGTGAATTTCTGTGTTTTACTTCTTCCCTCTAGCCTATTTCCTTGATGAAGTGCAACATTCTTATCTGTTTATACAAGACAAATATAAAGAGTGACTTAATGACTTGTAAAAGTCAGAAATAGAGTTATCTTTGAAAGTCTGTGGAGGGGGAGGGGGTGGGCAGAAAGTTGCAAATGTCAAGAAACCACAGTGTCCCCTAATAGGAATCTAAAGACATTGTATGGTAGCCACCCATATATGAAATTGGAGCTTCCATATGAAATTGGGGTTCAATATGTTGTTGATAAGTTCATAAGGGAATACTTTGTTAATCACAGAGGAATCTAAAGGAAAGAACAGTTGTTGTCTAAGGTGAAGATACGGAATAGAAACCATGAACATGAGGGATGGGATTTGTTTTAAAAGGGCAAGGGAAGGGTTGAAATGTGTTGAAAATGGGGAGCTCCCATTGTGGCTGAGCAGATTAAGAAACCGACATAATGTCCGTGGGGATGTGGGTTCGATCCCTTGCCTCAGTCAGTGGATTAAGGATCTGGCTTACTGCAAGCTGCAGCCTAGGCCCTAGCTCAGATCCAGTGTTGCCATGCATGGCTGGGACATAGGCTATATCTAGAGCTCCAATTCAGCCCCTAGACTGGGAACTTCCATATGTCATGGATGCAGCTGTAAAAAGAAAAGAAAAATGTGGAAAATAGATAAAGGATCCTCCTGCGAGGAAGAAAGAGCTAGGGATGGGTTATAATGGTTCAGCTTAGAATGTTTACTGACATAGACCAGACCATCACAAGTAAATACTGGAAGACCATTGACTTGAGCCATAGACAAAACATAGAGCCAGCATAATTGTGAGTTCTTGATCCTATGAAATCTGAAGTGGCAACAGAATCAGGCATCCTCAAGGGATAAGAGCAGAAGAATTTCACTTCTCAGGAAGCAAATGTATTTCTCTCATATAAATGATAGAAAATTGGTTTTTTTCTAATAAAAATGTAAAGAAGTTAATGACAGGAATCCAATGAGTAGAGTTTTCAGTTGAAGCCAGAGAATTAATACTTGTAAAAGTAATATCACAAGCTGCATGAGGAGGTTGAAATTCCAGACACTGACTGAAGTACACAACGTGCATTTGCATGCTTCATCCCCTAAAATGGGTACATTTACACCTCACCCCATGGGATGCAAGTGTTGATCAAGAGAGCTTCCAAATGCAGGGCAAATTCTTATCCTAGTATTGTTGACTGCTACATTTTTGCTGTATAATATTCTTTATTTTCAACCAATTCAATAATTTTTTTTTTTTTTTTTTTTTTGCTATTTCTTGGGCCGCTCCCGCGGCATATGGGAGGTTCCCAGGCTAGGGGTTGAATCGGAGCTGTAGCCACCAGCCCGCGCCAGAGCCACAGCAACGCGGGATCCAAGCCGCGTCTGCAACCTACACCACAGCTCCCGGCAACGCCGGATCGTTAACCCACTGAGCAAGGGCAGGGACCGAACCCGCAACCTCATGGTTCCTAGTCGGATTCGTTAACCACTGCACCACGACAGGAACTCCTAATTCAATAATCTTTAATGACAACAGGTAACCTAAAGGCATTTATCATATTTGTCTAATTTTAGGGTCTATTAGATAATAGCTTACCACTAGAATGTTTAAAAAATACTTGGTAACTGTATGTAGGGGGGTGTTATTTTTGAGCGTATTTAAAGTTATCTCTATGTATTAATGCACAGATTTATAAGAAAAGAATTAGGTTCCTCTTTGTATTCCTGAAAATTTTCAAGTTTAGCAATTCATTAAGAACATTACAACTAATTCTATTTAGAGCAGTATTAAGGAATGAAATTTGTTTAAATATGCATATCAGTGTATTCTTGCAGTAAAGCTTAACAAAAACATGTCTTTAATGTCAGAATCTGCAAAACACAATTTAATTTTTCCCTAACCTATTTCACTGTGTTGGATTTTATATTTGAATAATTGAAGCCTAAAAACTTTTTTTTCTGTCTTAGCAAAATATTTCCTTGATGACTTAATTTGCAATAATTAGGAAAGGAAATTATATATATATACATATATATATATGTATATATATTTTGTTGTTGAAAGATTCAATGAGATAGTAATATTTTAATTTGAGGATAAGACAGCGTGGCATTTAAAAAGTGAGCCCTCACTTGAATCAAATTAAGCTTGGCAGTGCTATAAGACTTTTTAAGAAATCATAAAGCCCATTGCAACTTTGGAGCACATGATCTTGAAAGACTGGAGGATAAGAAATCTCCCCCAGAGCACAATTTCTGTTGAGTGTTTTAACAAGCTGTGTTATATAGGAGATGACAGAAAAGTACCCTATTCAAAATGAACAAAACTCGGCACATTGAGGGCAGCTGATATTCAAGGTGATAAAACATCACAATATTCATGATAGTTTGGTTTTTTAGCTAAAAGAAAATATTTTTCACATGCACTGATAAAAATCAAATGATTGTTAAGGCATATAACTTGTGACATAAGCTCTGACCATAAACAGTGATTAAGGCAAGAAAGAAAAGAGGCAGCTTCCTTGGAAAATATAAAATAAAATATCTGTTCTTCATTTAGTAAAGAGTCTCAAGAATTTGAAAACCCATATTTTGGTATGACTGTACTTGTCTCCTAATACTTCCAAAGCATAAATATGAATTATCTCTGAAACAGCAATGTTAAGAATAAAAATAAAGGTCCCTAAGAGGCTAGGAATAAGAAAGAGAGCTAAGTATGATAGCCAGCTACCTTTGACACTTGAGGGAGGCATTCCTGAAAAAGTGCTGGATTTAAAAAAGCTTATCAAAAGCAATTTTATGTAAGAAATAATGGCAAAGGACTTCATTCAGATAACTTTCAAGATGCCAGGCACTACAGCTGACTATGTGCTAGCCTGTGGGCTGTGATGAAGGGTTGCTGGGGTCATCCTTGCATCTGCCTTCTGTCCAAAGAACAACTGGTACTCTGAGCAGAGAGGACCTACTCACAAAACTGCCCCCAGATTCCTTCCATACTCACCTTCTACCTGGAGAATGCTAGTGATTAATAGCAACTTCAGTGGATGGCTTGCATAGACTTTGGCCATCAGAATTTCTCATGAACTAGAATGAGGCTGTGTTGACAAGAGGTAAGAAAATCCTGGGTCTGCTGCTGGTGACTGTAAAGAGCTCTTCTAGGCATGAGGTGAAGTGAAGCCATGTAGGTTGTGAAGCTGTATTTTATCATCACTGGTGATGACTAGTTACCATCCCTCAGTGTCGCTTAATACATGTCTTTTGAGATGCAGCCTATGATTATAGCATTTAAAACACCATTATTCTAAGCAATGTGTGGCAGTGCTATTCTAGCTGGGACCCATCAGTAAGCAACATGGTTAAATCTTACTTTCAAAAGAATACATAAAATACAAAGAGATAATCAAATAAACATGCAGTATACAATAAATTCTTTGTAAGGCTATAAAGAAAAATAAAAATTTGATGATAATTACTACATTAGATAAAGCAGTTATGGAAGCCTCAGAAGTAACTATTTTATGGGTGATGTAAAAGAAATTCCAAATGCAGAAGTCAGAGTGAGGGGAGGATATAGGAAGTGTGGCTAGAGTCTGTGTTGCCTGGGGAAGAAATCATTTCCCACTAAATCTCTCTCAAATCCATCTGTATTTCTCCAGACTGGTGATCTAATGCCCCAGCACTTCTCAGAGTATATTTTAATCTTGATTCCTCTCCTTTCAATAATGCACACCAATGCTTTTTACAAAATTTTGACTTGTAACTTGTGCCTTAGCTCATAAAGTTTACTCTGCCTGAACTGTTTTATCCTTCTGTCTTTCCCTTTACATTTGAAAGATTAACTGATGTGCATCTCTTCGCATTTCAATCAGCTGAGCATTTTCACACTTTATTTTTATTCTATTTTTTATCACATTTCTCTTACTGTTTTTTCCCCACTACAATTTTTTTTCCTACTGTACAGCATAGTGACCCAGTTGCAATACATTCTTACATTCTTTTTTCTCTCATTATCATGCTCTGTCATAAGTGACTAGACATAGTTCTCAGTGCTTAACAGCAGGCTCTCTTTACTTTTCTCATCATATTTTTTTTGTCTTTTTATCTTTTCTAGGGCCGTACATGGGCATATGGAGATTCCCAGGCTGTAGCTGCCAATTGGAGCTGTAGCTGCCAGCCTACACCACGGCCACAGCAACATGGGATCCAAGCTGCATCTGCGACCCACGTACAGCTCACGACAAGGCCAGATCCTTAACCCACTGAGCAAGGCCAGGGATCAAACCCACAACCTCATGGTTCCTAGTTGGATTTGTTAACCACTGAGCCACGACAAGAACTCCCAGATTTGCAGACTTCTTGACAATGAACTGTATTGTCATCTTGTTACCCAAGCTGATATGTACCTTAAGTTTTCAAAGAAAAAATGCAAAATATACACAAAATGTTCATAGGTAAAAAAAAATTATGAACAATTTTTGGACTGTATTTAGTTAAGCCTTCAAACTTTACTCTCAGAGATTGGCTGAAACTACTGTTAAAGCTGTATGTGTGATGATTTAAGTACTGACTGAGATGACTACCTCATTAATGTGAGGTCACAGTAAGTTCTTCTGAGGGGGGAGGATGTGTATGTGTGAGTGAAAAGACCCTCTACCTATCTGGAAATGGGTTATAACCATGAATGCAGAGACATTCTTTAAGGGTGTTGTTTGGCCTGTGATCTAATGCCTTTTTGAGAAAGGTATCCATAGATATATTAAAAGTCATAGCTCTGTTGATGTATGGCTTTCCACCAATGTTTAGCACCTTGGAGGCACTTCTCCACTTCTCAGTGGGCATCAGGGGTGAGCAGCCTGCTTTGCCTGGATCTTGCTCTCATCAGTTGTGGCAGGGCCTCATTTCTGTCTCTCATGGTTGGTTATACTTCACTCTGCCCTGTGATTCCCACAGTCCTCAGTGTCCTCACTACTGTCGTACTTGGCATATGACTTCTAACCTTTCCCTCTACTCTTTTAGCAAAAAGGCATTAGGTCATGGGCCACTTGTCCTCAGGACTGAGTTTTAACATCTGTCCTGAAGGACTATATTGAGAGAAAACAAGGAGCACTTGGTCCACAAGAGTTTTTTTCTCTTGCTTTCTCCTGAGTCCTAGTAAATACGATAACAGTCATCACAAGCTCCATTTTCGCTTTCTATCATGAAACTTTCCAAGGACTAAAAAATATTAAATGGTTACATATTAAATAAATAAAACCCTTCTTTCTCAAGGTTAATAAGCCTTACAATAGATATATTTTTATGATTACTGTCATTTCATCAAATCTTGAATATCACTAAATCATATTTTTGGAAGGAAATTCCTCTTAGCTTATCAGGTTTTCATGCTTTCATTAGAGGAGTTTATTGATGCTTAGTTGATCCTGTTCCACAAGTCACTTTTCAAAATAATTTACTTTGTTTTGCTTTACAGATTATTTCTGTGGTCTTGTCAAAGGTTTGTAGCAATATATTACTATTATCCATCTCTATGATACCATAATGCATTTTTATAATCAGCATCACTTTCTGAGTAGAAAACTGAACTTTTTGGGTGACTTTCTCTGAAAATTGATTAATATTCTTCAGCTAGGAACATGGCCCTTTTCCAATAGAAACATATTGAGAACTTTAATGGATTTTGAGGAGTATGGTGATGTATCATGGATCATATGTGATTAGAAGCAAAAAGGAAAAGAGGAGGAGTTCCCGTCGTGGCGTAGTGGTTAACGAATCCGACTAGGAACCATGAGGTTGCGGGTTCGGTCCCTGCCCTTGCTCAGTGGGTTACCGATCTGGCGTTGCTGTGAGCTGTGGTGTAGGTTGCAGACGCGGCTTGGATCCCGCGTTGCTGTGGCTCTGGCGTAGGCTAGTGGCTACAGCTCCGATTCAACCCCTAGCCTGGGAAGCTCCATATGCCGCGGGAGTGGCCCAAGAAATAGCAACAACAACAACAACAAAAAAAAAAAAAAAAAAAAAAAGGAAAAGAAACTGTTGATGCCTTGGTTTCTTTAACAGTCTCTTAGTGTTGGCATAAATTCCTACAGACCATCCACTCATCTTTGGCTGTTTTGATAGGATAATCTGAGTATGTTTCCTGATGAAAAAGATACTTTGCTGCCTGGATTGTTCTGTGATAAGCACTCTTAAAGATCATATTCAGTGAATTGCAAACTTCTCAGAAGGAGAAGGTAGATGAAGAAAAGCCACAAAGACATTATAAAAGGTAAGGAAAAGGACAGTGGGCAGATAATAAGAAAGGGGAGTGGAAGGGAAAACAACTGTACAACTTTACCAGCATGATGGGAAAAACCAACAATTAAGAGGTACTTCATGCAGGGCAAAGCTCACAAAAGTATGCATTTTTAAATTTCTCTTTTTTTTTTTTGCCGAAAGGTGTGTGTATGTAATTATTATTCTCCATTTAGTGAATATCAGTGGTGTATACAAAATGGCACAAAACTGATTTTCTTTCTTTAGTTCTCCTGACTAGCTGGAAGAGAAAAGTTCCGTATTCGTTGATTAAGCCATAGACTCTTGAGGTATCCGTTTAATACATTGGTGGAAAAAAGCCCTAAAAATTAGGAAAAGCTTATTGAAATGAAAATTCTTTACTTCAATCAGTTCATAGATTCAAAAGAGTTTGGGGATGAACTAGGAATTTATCATAAAAACTAGTCTTTCATATCAGAGTCAAAAAACTGGGAATCTAAGTCTCATAGTAATCCCTTTTAGGATTTTGAAAACTGTGACCTGAGGGCTGAATCTGGCCTGTCACCTATTTTTTATTGAAGCTGTATGGTAACTCTCACTTGCACCTTTGTTTACATGTCTCTGTTTCATCTGTGGCTGCTTTGGTGCTACAAATCCAGAGGTTAGTAGTTGTCACAGAGACTGTATGTTCCATAAGGCCAAAACTATTATTTGACCCTATAAATATTTTGTTGACTTATGTATTTATTTTAAACATACCTATTATTCCAGGTTCAACTTGAATCTTCTAAGAGTTTTCTTGCCATTTTCCCTGCCCACACTGTCCTCTGTTTCTGTGGATTGTTGTTAAAATTATAGATATATCCATACCATCCACAGCTTAACTAAACTTCAGATAAGTATTTTTTTATTTAATTACTTTATTCTTGGAGTACTTATATTAGAAAACAAAACTTTAAATTCCTTCTTCTTCCCTAGAATATGTGAGTTTTACAACCCAGGAATGTCTTGCTCAAGAACTTGGGAGACTTCCTTTCTCAAAGTAATAATTGAGAAAGATAAGGCCCCTTTATCCCAGTCTCTATGCAGAGGTAGACACTAACTCCCATTAGTGCTACTTAGAAGACCACCCTTCAGGCTAAGGACCGGGAGTATTTTTCAATTAGTTCACTCTGTGTTTGCAAATTCACCCCCATCTTTGTTTCAGAGGAGCTGAGTTCAGACTCTTGCAATAATCTCTCAGTAATCTTGGCCTTCAGCAAACTTGGCTTGCTTTTTTTTTTGTCTTTTTAGGGCTGTACCCTAGGCTTATAGAAGTTCTAAGGTTAGAGTAGTATTGGGCATAGCTGTGGGCCACAACCTTAGCCATAGCAATGAGGAGCCAAGCTTCCTCTGTGACCTACCCCACTGCTCACAGCAATGTTGAATCCTTAAGCCACTAAGTGAGGCCAGGGATTGAACCTGCATCCTAATGGATAGTAGCCAGATTGGTTTCCACTGAGCTGCTACAGGAACTCCTATCACAAAATTTTGGATAAAGTTTTCCTTGCCAATTTAATTCTATCTAGTGCAATACTTTTTTGAAGTATCTGTGACTCTTTTCTATCAGATAAATAAAAAAAGAAATCTTACTCTCAACATCCATAGTGATGGCTGCCTTAGTGAGTTTGGGCTGCTACAACAGAATACACTGCACGGAGTGGCTAACACAGTAATTATTTGTGTCTCATATTTCTAATAGTCAAACATTCAGGATCAGGTGGAACAAAGTCAGGTTCTGGTGATGCCATGGTTCTAATTTACACAGGGTGGGTCATTTTTCTCATGCATCCTCACATGACAACAGAAGAGGGAAAGAGCAGAGCTCTATTCGTCCTAGAGGGACTCCACCCTCATAGACTAATTGCCTCCCAAAGGCCCAAGCTCCTGGTACCATCCCTCTGGAGGTTGGTGTTCCAATATAGGATACAGTATGGGGGAATCACAAAGATGCAGTCCACAAGCGTAGTAGCTTACGCTATTTATAGTCAGTGGGATTTGGTTAGACTGTTCATGATACTATGCATGTAACAGTGATAGTCTCCAAGTTGGCCTTATTTCATCATTTTTACATCCTTTACCTTTATTCATCATCATAAATAGTCACCAAGTATAAAAAGAGTTGTTGCATCAAAGAAAGGAGGATTTTTCAAAAGAAAAAATATCTCTGGGTCAAAGAAATGCAAATCAGGTAGGCATTTGAATCTATATCAAAACTCAGTTAATTCTCCACTGCTAAAATCAATAATAGGACATTTACAGATTTCTTTTAATCACAAACTCATTTAATGTGTGTTAACTAACATTTACTGAGTATGGCCCTCTTTCCCAGCAAACACCTACAAGTTCATTATTGGATAAAGAGGCACATTGGCAACCTAATCTGTTTAAATGGATGAATTATTGGTGCCCCATCATTATCACATCCAAAATGTTCTGAGATTTTTATTTGAGACGTAAATAACCACATGTGCTTTACAACACCTTTTATGAATGGACTGGGATATTTCTGGCTGTACATAACTTCTGGGGGAAACATCGTATCCTCTTCCTAAAAATTGATTGGTCTCCTTTGACATGCATCTTTAGAAATACAATTGCTTAACAGAAAAATTTGTCTTGCAACACCTCTGCTTATTTTCCTAATTAGTAAAAGCTTTTTTTTTTTTTTTCTTTTTTTGTCTTTTTGCTATTTCTTGGGCCGCTCCTGCGGCATATGGAGGTTCCCAGGCTAGGGGTCCAATTGGAGCTGTAGCCACCGGCCAATGCCAGTGCCACAGCAACTCGGGATCTGAGCCGCGTCTGCAACCTACACCACAGCTCATGGCAACGTCAGATCGTTAACCCACTGAGCAAGGGCAGGGACCGAACCTGCAAACTCATGGTTCCCAGTGGTATTCGTTAACCACTGCGCCACGACGGGAACTTCATTTTTTTTTTTTTTAAGTAAAATCTTTTCTTAAAGGTGTATTTAACCCTTAGTATGAATAATGGTCACAGTGTTCTTCCTCCTTTTCTTTCTCAAAGCCATAAATTACAAAAATATTTACTGGATTTTTTTTTTGGCAAATGAAAAGAATTTTCTCATTATATAAGTACAAGTAACTGTAGTAAATGAAAAAAATGTGATAAATTGGAAAATTACTTGCAATACACACCAAAATTATAAGTTTTTGTGAGGAGAAAATGTGTATTGATAGGATGCTGCAGAATAGCAGTTGAGATGAAACATGAAAACATTAACTTTGGTTATAATAAGCTTAAATCTCACATTTTGAAATGGTTTTATCTGTCAATGTCCAGTGACTCAGGAAGAGAAGAAATGGAGGGGTATGATAAGTTAAATAGTAATGGGACTTCTTTAAATTCTCCACATGCTGGCTTTTTGCCTCTTCACCCTGCAAGGTTCACTCTCAACTCCTCCTGTGGGACAGGTCATTCTCTCTCATAGAAATTTATTTTCTTAATCAGAGAGTTATGTGGGAGCCTGAGATTCAATTTTGGAAATAAAATGTTTCCTCTGAAAAGCCAAACTTGTCCTTGGAAACATACTTTCTGGTAGCTGCCCCTAGACCCATCCTGGGCAGGGTTGACTTGCCTCTGAAAGTTCTATTATGACACATCACCATGGTAATGTGATTATGCACTTCGTGCCTCATGGTCAGACTCTCACTCTGTGGACTTAGCATTTGCTGTCTGCCCGCAACTGTGAATCTCTGACTTAGATTTCAGAATTTAGGAGAAGGAATTTTCAATCGCTGTCCCATAGGTAAGTTTACATGGATCCTCTAATGTGTGTTCCTTCAAATGGGCTTGCTAATTTTGCTCATTTTCCTCATCTTTTATTTTTTTTCTCTTTTCTATCAGTCTAAACTATCTATAGAGTTATAAGTGTAACTTCCAGTTTTGTTGTATTAATTCCTATGTCTGATACACCAGCCTGAAATGTTTCCCTGAATGTAGAGAACCATATTATTTCCTAATGCCAATTTTGTACACACTCAACCAGAGAAAAGACAAAGGGAATGCACCCACACTGCTTCCACTGAAGCAGGTAAAACAGGGTGCCTCCCCAGGAATGGATATTCCAGGAGGAACAGGGATTACAACTCAGCTCTTCTGAATGTAGCTGTCAAAATCTGAAACCAAACAGTGGGGGGGTCTACATACAGAGAGTGTTATAAAGCAAGGAAACTGGGATTTACTGGCAGGATTCCCATGGGTTGATTTGGACAGGATCACGGGCTCTTTGGGTGTTGCCAGGGTGTTTGATGAGAAGGAAGAGTGCAATTGCTGAGTGGAGTGAACATTTGGTCAGTGATGGAAGGAGGGTCAGTCTGGAGATCCTCAAGGAGCAATCTGCGAGGCATTTCAAGCCTCTTGGGCATGGACGTGGCTTTCAAATTGATGTGGGACACTTTATTTCCTCTACAAGGGTCTAGAGATGGATGAGGAGTTGATAGAGCAGAATTTTGGTGAGGACCTGAGCCCTGCCCATCCTTAGCCAGCCCTTTGTCCAGGCTGCCCAGATGGATACTCAGATCAACTCTCAGGGAGACCCTGAGCACCTCAGACTTACTCTTGACTCAGCCTCCAGGGTTGGTCCAATGAAAGGAAGCTGGTTCTTGGCAGAGCCATCATGTGGAGTTTGGTTTTGAATGTTTGGAGCTCTGGGTCAAGTGGTCATTGGGAAGCTCCTCTGGACAAAGACAGCTGACAGGAAGAAGATTCGGGGAGAACAAGAGCAATTAGAATCCCCAGGTCCTTCAGACCTTCAGAAGGGCTTTGTTTGGAAGAAATATTTATATTGTGGTTCACTAGGTGAAAGATGGGATCAAAGGTGGAGTGAGGGTGTGGGCTCTTCTCTAAGCTCAGGCAATTCCTCCGGGACATCAGAACTAACCTACAGAAACCATGGGGCAGGAGGGATTGTGATTGAAGGGAGCTACTGATTCAGGTGTCCAGGACATGATCTCAGAACCCTGGGCAGGGATTTCTGTCCTCCAGCAACCAGCTCCATTCCTGCCACATATCTTTTATTCAACATTGTTGTGACTCTTGGAAAGTCACTTCATCACTCTACATGTCAGTGCCCCCCACTGTACTCTATGGGTTATAGCCCCTGTTTGCACTTCCTCCCATACAACTGGACTGGGTATCAGAGAAGATGAAAATAGATACTGTCCATGAGCTGGGAAGCATCGGTCCCATGAAGATGCTGGAGAGTAAGCTTCCACCCTTCCTGACTTGGAGCATCCACTTATCCTCTTTGGCTTCAACAACCACTGAATGTATAGCTTATTCTTGCCATCACTCAAGGCTGAACACATACTGAGCACTGATGAAGCACCCATCTGTCCTTTTTCTAAACTGTTACCCATACATCCTGAAGTCATCCTCATAACATAATACTAAAAGTTGGCCAGATTATAATTTCTATATCTTAGAACAGGGCATTGAGGTACTTAGGGATCTACAACCCTTTCCCAGGTTCATGATTCTTCTAAATATGTTTGAACCAGACCATTAGGCACAATCACTGTGCTTTTCTGTGTTTCTAGAACCTCTTAGTTAAAGTTATTTGTTTCATAAAACCTGTCTATTAGTTGTTTTAAACTGCTCAATTTTCTATGTTCTGATCCGGGCAGCTCTCCTGGGCAGCTAGCGAGCCTGGGGACTGAAAGATTAAATGGAATAAATGCGTACTAATTTCCCTATGATTTTCTGACAGCAAGTTGTTAACAGTTCTCTCTGTGGTAATGCATTTTGTGGGATCCTGCTTCCAGATTAGAAGTAGCTGGGCTCTGAGGTCACAAAAATCTACCTATGGCTGTGTGAAAAACTTATGTTGCTGTCACCACAAACAGATGGTTCACACTCCACATGAGTCTGATGAATGTACTGTGGAGAATTTTTCATTCAGTTCTTGAAAGAATAATTTTACTTTAGTGTCCTCTATATAAGGAAGAACCATTACATATTATGTGATGTCCCTTTTTTTTCCTGTGATTCCAAATTGAAAGATATTTAGTCAGTGGTCATGTTATAGCTATGGAAATAAAAATACATGGAAATCTCAATGGCTGGTTGAAGTTTAAGAGGGAAGATGGTCTCTGTCTAGGGTATAGATATTAGCTGGTTTTTGGACATTAGCTGATAGGCCTCCATTAGTGAAACCATGTTTCCAGATTTCTTTCAATTATTGGACATTGTTTAGAACTGGGTTATATCAACAAAGAAGTCAAAGAGATGACACAGACAGTTCTTGAATCCCATCACTCCAGGTTCAGCCATGGATAACATATAACATGCTTTTGGTACCTTTATTACAATTAGTGAGACAATATGGATACATTTTTATTGATGGAAAGTCTGTAGTTTGCTTTAAGATTCATACTTGGTGCTCTTATAAGCTCTGCTGTTTGACAAATGCACACCTTTACCTGTCACCATTATACCACAGAGAAATCTATACCCTAATGCTCCCTGGCATATTTCTCCCAAGAGTCAAAAGATGGGCAGTAACCAAAGGGTGTGAATAATGTGATGATGAATGGGAATACTGGAAAAATGAAATGGGAAGTATAACACAAAATGGAATAGTCTTCAGCCACAGAGTGGAGTTAAAGCTTGAAATATGCTAGAGTATAGGTGGACCATATAATACAAAAATCTATTGTCGTGAGAGAAGTAAGGCAGGTGCACAAGACAAATATCATGTAATACTAATTGTATAGGCAAATTCATATAGTAGAAGTAGAAATTGCCAAGGCCTGGTGGCAAGGGGAAGGTGAATTGTGACCTAATGTGTATAGAGGTCATGTTGATTATGATGACAAAGATGTGGGTATAGCTAGCATTGATGGGTTCCAATCAGTGTGGGAGTAAAAAATGCTATGGAACTGTTTACTTTAAAATTATGCAAAGGGTACATACTATATCTGTGTCATCACACTGAAGGAAGTAAAAAATCATCAAGCAGAAGAGATGCTGAGCAGAAGCAAGGCATGTGAATATGTGGGAGATAAAATGGTCTCATAACATTTCAAGCAGTAGCAGGAATCGCCATGGGATTTAAAATGGGCTGGAGGAGTCATTGGACTCTGTCCTTGAAACATAGCATGACTTCTTTTTGTTTTGTTATGTTTTTATGGCCACACCTGTGGCATATGGAAGTTCCTGGGCTAGGGATTGACTCAGAGCTGTACCCCAGCCATGGCAACACCAGATCCAAGCCACATCTGCACACTTTACTGCATCATGCAGTAAAGCTGTATCCTTAACCCTCTGGGGGAGGCTTGGTGTTGAACTTGCATCCTCAGAGAGACAACACTGGATTCTTTCACCTGCTGAGCCACTCACAGCAGGAACTCCCCAAAGCATGAATTTTTAATTCACCCTTTTTTCAAATTCCCTAAGTTGTATTGATGAGGTTGGCTTTAGCTAGCAAGCTTAAGGCTCCCTTCCTCCGTTTTTCAGTGGACCTCTCCTTTGCCATCCTCAGTCCACCAAAGAGGTCGGCTAATAGCATGAGAGCCCATGCTTATTTGTCACCCACATCCTTACTCACCCACCTTGCTTTTACACACTACCTTCAACATCACTGCTTGAATAATTCCTGACCAGCATCAACAATAACCATGACCTTTATTCTGTGTTCTCCTAGAAGATCCTGAGGACCTGGGGGAGGAGTGGTCCAGCCTCAGGTCAGTCGTGGCCGCTCCTTCTGCCACCATGGTAAGTGATGTTTATTTATCTGATTAAAAAAAAACATAGCTTCATTTCCTGCTTTTCAAACTAATTCAAATACAAAAGTCTACAGTGTTTTGAGCAGTGGATATATACAGTTTTCCTGGCTTGGATGACTCTTAATTGTGTGTCTGTCCAAATGGATGATTCAGATGGACATTTTAAAAATGACAGCATCTGTTACAACATGTGTTTTTGGTTGGGAGCATTTTCTCAGAGAATAGGCCTAATAACAATAGGGTTTTGTAATTTTTGGTCAAAATCGAGAGATCTTCCGGGAAAAGTTGAAGCATTTCTCACAGACAACCTCTTTAGATTCCTTGGGAACATGGGCTCAGGGACAATTTCCCATTTGGTTTTGTGTGGACAGACAATGAAAAACCTTGTGTTCATAGAGCACAGGAAGCTTAGATTCTCACCATGTCTTCTTTTCTCTAGGTCCTTGTAGATGAGGTAACTGATGAAAATGATACTTATACAGAAATTATCACTCCAGTGACGAACAATCAGGATGAAGAAGAAGGTGGGTCTTCCTTGCTGGCATTGGTTGGAGAGCAGCCAGACCCAGGGTTCCTTTTGAAAAGAGGATTGGGGGTGTAGAGCATGTAGCTCTTTCCCAGTCATAGTGATGCCCAAGTCGTACATGCCCTGGATGCAAGTCTATCCTGTAGATTGTGCTTTGTGGTAAGATATGAGACATGGGAAGCAAGGTCCATATGTGAGCACATGTGGTGTGAGTATATGTTTCCTCAGGACCTATTGTCTGTTTCCACCACAAATAGGCCTGGCAACTTCATGGAAGACAAATACCACCCCCTCTGCTCAGCTGCTCTGCATTCATTCCTTCTCCCTTTGCCACCGCTGTTCCCAAGTGGGCTTAATATTCCGGTTGCTCAGGGGGAGATGGTGCAGAGTCAGATGGCCCAAGCTCCTGACCTATGTGGAAAAGCCAAAGTGGGAACCATGCCATAATCCCATGGGTATGCTCTGGACCCCCGACCTGCACTTATCACTCAACAGGGAATGATCAGTCATGGAACAAGAGGGTGAGGGTCCTGCTTGACATCCATGCCTGGGCCTAGCAGCATCTACATAGCTCCACAGCTCCTCTAGACCATGCCCATCCTTATAATATGAACTCTCAGTGCTGGTGTCATTTCTTAAACATGGCCAAAACAGCAGAGAATTCAGGGATATGTATATATATACAGATACATATATATACACACACACATATATAGTCACTTTAAGGCTTACAATTGACAACCCTATATACATATACATATAGACATATATATATACATATACATATATATAACCCTATATACATATATACACATATATATGTATATGTATATACATACATCTGTATATATTCACTTTAGGGCTTACAATTGATAACCCTACATAGCACACACCCAGGGGATGCTGCAAATAAAAGCTTAGAGTGAAACCTCATCATCTCATTTGTAGCCTCGTGTCCAGCACGGTTGCACAAACCTCCTGCACAGCTGGGTGAGCAGTCAGTGCTGATCACTCTCTGTTTCTCTCTGAGATATACTGTCCCACACTGTGAAGTCGGACAGCATTTCATTCAGGCACCTGCACACATTTTGTAGACAATGAATACTGGGAGAAAAATAGTGGTGTGATTGATAGTGACCATCTTTACCGGCAGGATTTTGGTAATGTTACATATTCCGTATTTGATTTTCTTTAGGAGAGTGTGGGAATACATTTATTAGCATACTTTTCCTAGAATAGAAGTCAACCCTCTATGAAAGTTTAAACAGTAATTAAGTGCAAAGACTTACGGAAGAGATGATAAATACAGTCAGTACAATGTGGCTTTTTGGGAGCAGATGATCTGGGAGGAAGTCAAGAAGACAGTGTCTATTTAGCAGAAACTTCAGACCAGCAGAACGTGTCTGGGTATCTATGCTTGAAACAGGGCTGGCTTTGGGGGTCTTTTCCCATTGATTAGGTTCCTCTTAGCTAGAACACTTTCCTCAGGTTGTATGTACGAGTAACTGTAGTAAGATACAAGCATGTGACAAATTGGAGACTTACTTGCAATGTGCATCAAAAATAGTAATTTTTGTGAGCAGCAAACTTGAATAGGACACTGCAGAATAGCAGTCGTCATGAAACATGAAAACATTCACCCTGGTTACAATAACCTTAAATCTCACGTTTTGAAATGGTTTGATTGGCAAATGTCTAGTGACTCAGGAAGAGTAGAAATGGAGGGGTAGTTCTTCCTTAAATTCTGCACATGCTGGCTTTTTGGCCTCTTCACCCTGCAAGGTTCACTCTCAACTCCTCCTGGGGGACAGGTCGTTCTCTCTCATAGGAAATTATTTTCTTAGTCAGAGGGTTCTGTGGGAGCCTGAGATTCCGTTTCGGAAATGACAAGGCTCCTCTGAAAAGCCAAGCTTGTCCATGGAAACACGCTCTCTGCCGGCAGCCGTTGGACCCATCCTGTGCAGGGGTTGACTTCCCTCTGAAAGTGGTACGATGACACGTCACCACGGTAATGTGCTTGTGCACTTCTTGCCTCATGGTCAGGCTGTCGCTCTGTGGCCTGAGAGGTTTGTACGTGGTGGCCAGTGTGACGCTCTCACTTCACGGCTCATGCTTTAGGAATGGGCAATCTCAATCACTGTTCCTAAGGTAAGTTTACATTGCTCCCCCGAGTGGCTGTTCCTTCAGATGGGCTCGCTCACTTTGTCTCCTGCATTTTTCCTTCTTGTGTTTTTCTTCTCATTTCTACCCCTCTGAGCTATCTCTAGAGTTATGCGTATAACTTCCGGGTTCGTTGTCTTAATTAATATGTCTGGTCCACCTGCCTCAGATTCATCACCCGTCATTGTTGTGACGCTTGGACTGTCACTTGGTTACCCCTCATGTGGGTCCTGTTTGCACTTCCTCACCTTCAACAGGACTGAGTATCAGAGGAGATGAAAATAGGTACTGTCCATGAGCTGCGAAGCATCGTTCCCATGAAGATGCTGGGGAATAAGCTTCCACCCTTCCCGACTTGAGGCATCCATTTACCCCCTTTGGTTTTCAGCCACCACTGACTGTCTAGCTTACTCTTGCCATCACTCAAGGCTGAACGCATACGGAGCATTGACGAGGCACCCGTCCTTCCTTTTTCTAAAATGTTACCCGTACTTCATGAAGTCGTCCTCATAACATCATACTAAAAGTCAGCCTTCTAGAATACCATTTCCACCTCGTAGAACAGGGCATCGAGGCCCTTAGGGATCTACAACCCTTTCCCCAGGTTCATGATTCTTCTGAATGTGTTTGAACCAGACCATCAGGCACGATCACTCTTCCTTTGCTGTGTTTCTAGAAGGTCTCAGTTAAACAAAGGTGGTTGTTCAAAAATCCTGTCTGTTGGTTGTTTTAAACTGCATGATCCTTCTAAGTCTGACCTTGATCCAGGCAGCACTCCCGGGCAGCTGGTGAGCCAGGGGACCAAAAGATTAAATGGAATAAATGAGTACAAATTTCCCTACGGTCTTCTGACAGCAAGATGTCAGCAGTCCTCCCTGTTGTGATAGATTGCATAGGATGCTGCTTCCGGATCCAAAGGAACAATCGACAGATGTCACAAAGATCCACCTCTGGCTGCATCAGAAAATTATGCTCCTGGCGCCACCAGCGAGTGCACCCCGCTAATGGGTCGGGGACAGGTACGTGGAGATTTTCTCCTTCGGTGCATGCAAGAATAATTTTTCTTTAGGGTCCCCTGTATACGAATGAACTCGGAAGTATTTTGTGGTATCCTTTGTGCGTGCGTGTGTGTCCAAGTTGAAACATACTTAGTCAGGTGGTAGTGTTTATATACCTGTGGAAATAAAACGACTTTGAAATCTCAACAGCCGGTTGATGTTGGAGGGTGAAGATGATCTCTAGCCAGGGTGTCGATGACGGCTGGCTTTTGGACATTAGCTGCTGTGTCTCCCTCAGGGAAGCCGTGTTTCCAGGTGTCTTTAAATTATTAGACATTGTTTCGACCTGGATTATGTGGACAAAGAAGTCCAACAGATGACACAGACGGTTCCCGAATCCCACCGCTCCAGGTCCAGCCATTGACAGTGTATCACATGCTGGTGGTACCTTTATTCCAATTAGCAGAACACTAATAGTTTGCCTTAGGAGTCATACTTGGTGCTCTTATAAGCTCTGCCCTTTGACAGATGTGCAATGTGATTTCTCACCATTATAGCACAGAGAAATCCGTACCCGAATGCTCCCTGGCCTGTTTCTCCCAGGAGTCCCAAGATGGGCATTATGCAAAAGGCCTTGATGAATGTGGTGATGAATGAGAGGACTGGCAAAATGAAATGCCAAAGAAACTCCGAGTGAGCTACTCTTTAGCCGCAGAGTGGAGTTAAAGCTCGAAATACGTTAGGGTATGGGTGGACCGAACACTACAAAAAGCTATTGTGGTGAGTGAAATAAGGCAGGTGCACAGCAAGACAGATACCGTGTAATACTACTTGTGTAGGCACGTTCATATAGCAGAAGCAGGAATTACCAAGGCCTGGTGGCCAGGGGAAGGTGAGTTGTGATGGGTCATGTCGGGTAGGATGACAAAGGTGTGGGTGTAGGTAGTGTTGATGGGTAGAAAAGCGTGTGGAAGTCAGAAAGGCTACGGAACTGTATAGTTAACAGTTATGCAAAGGATAAATATTATACCTGTGCCATCACACTGTGCTGAGCAGAAGCAGGGCATGTGACCGTGTGGAGATGAAAAATGGTCTTGGAACATTCCAAGAAGTAGCGGGAGTCGCCACGGGATTTAAAATAGGCTGGAGGAGTCATTGGACTCTGTCCTTGAAACATGGCATGACTTGTTTTTGTTTTGTTATGTGTGTGTGGCCACACCTGTGGCATATGGAAGTTCCCAGGGGAGGGGTTCACCCAGAGCTGTACCCCAGCCATGGCACCACCGGATCCAGGCCACATGTGCACACTACGCCGCAGCATGCAGCAACCCTGGATCCTTAGGCCCCTGAGGGAAGCTAGGGAGCGACCCTGCCTCCTCACAGAGACAGCTTCGGGTCCTTAACGCACGGAGCCACAGCGGGAGGTTCCCCAGAACATGAATTTGGAATTTACCTCTTTTCAAATTGCCTACATTGAATTGAGTATGTTGGCTTTGGCTAGGAAGCTTAAAGCTCCCCTTCTCATGATGTCAAGGAACCTCCCCTTGGCCAGCCTCATCCCACCAGAGTGGTCAGCCAACAGCATGTGTGCCCATGCTTCAAAATCACCCTCATCCTTACTCTCCCTCCCTGGGTTCACACACCACTCCCCAACAATGCTGCCTGAATAGTTCCTGAGCAGCGTCACCAATATCATGACCCTTCCATCTGTGTCCTCCTAGAAGAAACCCCGGGCTCCCATGAAAGGCTGCCCAGCACCGCAGGAGGAATAGAGGCTCCAAGTGGCTGCACAGTAAGTGCCTTGTCTTATCTGAGATAAAAGCATAACTTCATTTCCTCAATTTTTCTTTTATCCTCTCTCTCTCTCTCTGTCTCTCTCTGTCTCTCTCTGTCTCTCTCTGTCTCCCTCTCTCTCTCTGGTTTTGGTTTTGGTTTTGGTTTTTAATGGCTGCACCTGCTGCACATGGAGTTTCCCAGGCTAGGGGTCTAATCAGAACTACAGCTGCCGGCATATACCACAGCCACAGCAAGTCACGATGTGAGCCGAGTCGGTGACCTACAGCACAGCGCATGGCAACACCAGATCCTTAACCCACTGAGCGAGTCCAGGGATCAAACCTGCAGCCTCATGCTTTCTAGTCAGTTTTGGTTCCGCCGTGCCACAACGGGAACTCCAATTTCCTCCTTTTGTCTGTCAGTTTCAACTATGCAAGTCTACACTGTTCAAATCAGTGGAGACCTACATTTTTCCTGGGTTGGACGAGTGTTGACGGAATGTCTCTCCCAATGCATGACTGATTGAAAAATTGACAGCAGCCTCTAGAAACTGGAAGTGCGGCTGAGAGCAATGTTACCAGCAGAGAATTGCCCTCCTTGCAAGAGAATTTGGTGGGTTTGGGTCAAAGTACACATAAGAATTCCTACAGGAAGATTTGAAGCCTTTGTCCAGGATGACCTCTGTGTTTTCTTTGGGACCGTGGACTCGAGGAGTGTTTCCCTTTTGGGTTTTGCTGGGCAGAAAGACCATGAAAATTCTCATGTCCATAGAGACCAGGAAGCTTAGATTCTCACACTGTTTTCTTGCACTAGATGCCGGCCGATGACGCAACTAATAATAATGGCATGGCTTTGGAGCGCCCCACTCCAGTGACAAACAATCGGGGTGAAGAAGAAGAAGGTGGGTCTTCCTTGCGGGCATTGGTTGGAGAGCAGCCAGATCCTGGGTTCCTTTTGGAAAGGGGGTAGTCTGGGATGTGGAGCAGGCAGCTCTTTCCCAGTCATAGTGATGCCCTGGTGGCACCTGCCCTGGACACAAGTCTCTTGTGTTGACTCCTTGGGTTGTGACACATTCCGAGGGACAGGGAGTGAGGTCCATGTGTGAGCACATGTGGTGTAAGTATCTGTTTCCTCATGAGCTCTCTCCTATTTATACAGAAAATACACCGCTCAACGTTCCTTAAGAAACATCCCATCACCTCTGCGTACCACCCCTATAGGCATGCATTCGCCCCTCACCACTGCTGTCCCCACGTTGGCTTAATTTTCCCGTTGCTCAGGTGGAGATGGTGCAGAGAGAGTTGGCCCAAGCTCTTGACCTCCTACATGGGAAAGCCAAAGTGGGACCCAGGCTGGGTTCCCTATGGGGACGCTCTGGACCCCTGACCTGCACCTCTCCCTCAGCCAGGACTTGGTCGTTCGTGGGGAGCACGGAGCGGGGAGGGTCCCTGCTCCGTGTCTATGCCCGGGAATTCCAGGGTCTCCAGAGGGCCTGTCGATGCTGTGCATTTTAAAAGGTCCCTGTCAGTGCTGCGGTCATTGCTTCAACATGGCCAAAGCAGATGGGAATCGGCGAGGCGTATGCTTGTATTGGACAGTGTCACTGTCATTCTCACACTTGACCACCCTAGGTAGCACACACCCAGGCGACCTTGCAAGTAAGAGCTCACAGTTCACCCTCATCCTTAGCCTGGTGTGCGGCACCATTGTACAAACTCGCTGCCCATCTGGGTGAGAAGGACTCCGTGCTCCCTCTGTGTTTCTCTCCATGAAGTAAGTCCCTCTTGTTGTAAGGCTCTTGGGAGGGCAGACATCCTTTTTGCTCAAGGCCCATGCACCAAATGAAGCCTGCAGAAAAACTGTCATGTGATGGATAGTGGTTGGATTTCAGTATTGTCATGTGTTCTATTTTTGGTTTTTAAGATCAACGTTTTGGGTTTAAGATCCCTTCATTAGCATACTTTTCCTAGAATTACCCCTCCAGGAAAGTTCTAAGTTTTCTTAAATGATTTTAATTTTTTCCTTTACACTCGGTTTAAATTTTTCTGTTAATTTCTGCTGTGCAGGAAAGTGATCCTGTCGCACACGCGTGCACACACGCACACAGACACACCCATATACATGCTTACATTTTCTCCCACTATCCTCTATCACGTTCCTTCGTGAGTGGCTGGATATTGTATCCCTGTGCGATCCAGTGGGCTCTCATCGCATAGCCAGTCCAGATGCAATTGTTTGCATCCCTAAAGCCCAGAGTCCCAGTGCATCCCACTTCCTCCCTGACCCCACTGGCAAGCACAAGTCTCTTCTGCAAGTCCTTGAGTTTCTGTTCCGTGGAAAGGATCATTTGTGCTGTGTTTTAGAGTCCAGATATAAGTGACATCATGTGGGGTTGGTGTTTCTCTTTCTGAGGGACTTTGCTTAGGATGAGCGCCTCTAGTTCCATCCACTCTGCTGCAAATGGCACTAATTCCTTCCTTTCACGGCTGAGGAGTACCGCATTGTGTATATATCCCACCTCTTGTTAACCCATTCATCTGTCGGTGGACGTTTAGGTGGTTTCCACGTCTTGGCTAGCGTGAGGAGTGCCGCACTGGACACTCGGCGCTGTCGTCAACGTCCATGGGTGCCTGTATCTTGTTCAAGGCAAGTCTTGTCCCCACATACGCCCAAGAGTGGGATTTCTGGGCCACATGCTAGTTCTATATTTAGTTTTCCGAGGTCCCTGCATGGTGCTTTCCATAGCGGCTGTGCCAAGTTACATTCCTACCAACAGGGTGGGAGGGTACCCTCTTCTGCACACCCTCTCCAGCATTTGTAATTTCTAGCCTTACTAATGATGGCCCTTCTGACAGGTGCGAGGTGGTACTTCTTAGCAGCTTGGATTTGCCTTGTTCTAATCATTCATGGTGTTGAGCATGTTTTCGTGTGCCTGTTGGCCATCTGTCTATCTTCCTTGGGTGACTGTCTATTCAGTTCTCTTGCCCATTTTTCAAGTGGGTCGTTGTTTGTGTTTGCTGTTGATGGTGTCTTGTCTTAGGTTTAAGTCTTTAAGCCGTTTTGAGTTTCTTTTTGTGCACGGTTTGAGGGTGTTGTTTTCCAGTTTCCTGGATTTTCATGTGGCTGTCCAGCTTCCCAGCACCACGCGCTGAACAGACTGTCTTTTCCCCCCTTGACATTCTTGCCCCCTTTGTTGAAGAATAATTGACCGTCGGTTTGGGGTTTATTTCTGGGTTCTGTCTTCTGTTCCAGTGGTCTGTGTGTCGGTTTTGGTACCTTTGCCACACTGTCTTGCTTACCGTAGCTTTGTAATATTGACCGAAGTCTGGGAGAGGTGTGCCTCCTGCTTGGTTTTTGCTCCTCAGGATTGCCTTGGCCATTCCGGGCCTGTTTAGGTTCCGTGTAAATGTTTGGACGGTTTTGTTCTAGTTCTGCGAAAACGATCACGGATAGGGATGGCATTGCATCTGTAGATTGCTTTGCGTAGAACGGCCATTTTTAGGATATTCATTTTTTCCAAGCCAGGAGCGTGGCCTATGTCTGCCCTTCTTTGACTCCTCCTTAATTTCCTTGAGTCATGTTTTATTGCTCTCGGCGCAGAGGTCTTGCAGCTCCTGGCTCAGGTTGGTCCCCAGATGTTTAATGCTTTGGGTTCTTCCTTGGACCCCTGCTTGAGTGGCTAAGAGGAAGGCCATCCCCTCCCCTGGAGTGAACACTGGGGGAGGTGTCTCCTTGCAAGCCTGGGGAGAGCAGCCTTCCTCCTGTTCCTTGGCCCTCTGCAGCTACCCGTGTGCACTCCAGGGCCTTTGCCCATCCCCTTGTCTACCGCCTCTCCTTGTTTTGTCTTCCTTCTTTCGCGTTTACACAGGGTCATTTTTCTCATGCATCCTCCTCACCTGACAAAAAATAAAAAAGAACAAAGAGGAAAAGGGGAGAGCTCTAGTCCACCTAGAGGGACTCCACACTCATAAACCAATTGCCTCCCAAAGGCCCCACCTCCCGGTACCATCCCACTGGAAGTTGGGGTTCCAACATAGGATGCAATTAGGAGGGAACACAGAGGTGCACTCCATAAGCATGGTGGCTAATGCTCTTTATAGGCAGCAGGATTTGGCTAGGCTGTTCATGATACAATGCATGTAGCGGTGATATTCTCCAAGTTGGCCCTGTCCCATCATTTTTACATCATTTATCTTGATGCATTAGTATCGATAGTCACCAGCTTTTCAAAACATTTGTAGTATCTGACTAGAGGAAGATCGCCCCCCCACCCCACCCCCAAACAAAACAAATCCACCATAGGGCTTGGCCAAAGGAATGCCTAATCTACATGGCAAGTTGAATCTATATCCGAACTCAGTTAATTCTCCACTACTGAAATCAATAATTGGACATTGACAAGTTTCTTTTAGTTGCAAATTGAATGTGCCCCTCTTTGCCAGCAAACACCTACCAGTTCCTTCTTGGATAAATAGGCACGTCGTAAGTCTAATCTGTTTAAATGGATGAATCGTTGGTGCACCATCACTATCCCATCCAAAATGTTCTGAGATTTTTACTTGAGACATAAATTACCATGTGTGCTTTACAAAACATTCTGCTCCTTTTATGACTGGACTGGGACACTTCTGGCCGTACGTAACTTCTAGGGGAAAAGTTGTATCCTCCTCCTGAAAAACCGATTGCCCCCTTTGACATGCATGTCTAGAAATAGTCACAATGGTTTAATAGAAAAATTTGTCTTGAAACCCCTGTGCTCACGTTCCTAAGTAGGAGGAACTTTTCTTAAGGGCGCCGTTAATCCTTGGTGTGAATAATGGTCACAATATTCTTCCTCCTTTTCTTTCTCAAAGCCAGAAATTACAGAAATAATTACTGATTTTCTTTTTTTCTTTTTCTTTCTTCCTTTTTTTTTTTTTTCTTTTTGGCAAAAGAAGAAAACTTTCCTCAGGTTGTATGTACGAGTAACTGTAGTAAGATACAAGCATGTGACAAATTGGAGACTTACTTGCAATGTGCATCAAAAATAGTAATTTTTGTGAGCAGCAAACTTGAATAGGACACTGCAGAATAGCAGTCGTCATGAAACATGAAAACATTCACCCTGGTTACAATAACCTTAAATCTCACGTTTTGAAATGGTTTGATTGGCAAATGTCTAGTGACTCAGGAAGAGTAGAAATGGAGGGGTAGTTCTTCCTTAAATTCTGCACATGCTGGCTTTTTGGCCTCTTCACCCTGCAAGGTTCACTCTCAACTCCTCCTGGGGGACAGGTCGTTCTCTCTCATAGGAAATTATTTTCTTAGTCAGAGGGTTCTGTGGGAGCCTGAGATTCCGTTTCGGAAATGACAAGGCTCCTCTGAAAAGCCAAGCTTGTCCATGGAAACACGCTCTCTGCCGGCAGCCGTTGGACCCATCCTGTGCAGGGGTTGACTTCCCTCTGAAAGTGGTACGATGACACGTCACCACGGTAATGTGCTTGTGCACTTCTTGCCTCATGGTCAGGCTGTCGCTCTGTGGCCTGAGAGGTTTGTACGTGGTGGCCAGTGTGACGCTCTCACTTCACGGCTCATGCTTTAGGAATGGGCAATCTCAATCACTGTTCCTAAGGTAAGTTTACATTGCTCCCCCGAGTGGCTGTTCCTTCAGATGGGCTCGCTCACTTTGTCTCCTGCATTTTTCCTTCTTGTGTTTTTCTTCTCATTTCTACCCCTCTGAGCTATCTCTAGAGTTATGCGTATAACTTCCGGGTTCGTTGTCTTAATTAATATGTCTGGTCCACCTGCCTCAGATTCATCACCCGTCATTGTTGTGACGCTTGGACTGTCACTTGGTTACCCCTCATGTGGGTCCTGTTTGCACTTCCTCACCTTCAACAGGACTGAGTATCAGAGGAGATGAAAATAGGTACTGTCCATGAGCTGCGAAGCATCGTTCCCATGAAGATGCTGGGGAATAAGCTTCCACCCTTCCCGACTTGAGGCATCCATTTACCCCCTTTGGTTTTCAGCCACCACTGACTGTCTAGCTTACTCTTGCCATCACTCAAGGCTGAACGCATACGGAGCATTGACGAGGCACCCGTCCTTCCTTTTTCTAAAATGTTACCCGTACTTCATGAAGTCGTCCTCATAACATCATACTAAAAGTCAGCCTTCTAGAATACCATTTCCACCTCGTAGAACAGGGCATCGAGGCCCTTAGGGATCTACAACCCTTTCCCCAGGTTCATGATTCTTCTGAATGTGTTTGAACCAGACCATCAGGCACGATCACTCTTCCTTTGCTGTGTTTCTGGAAGGTCTCAGTTAAACAAAGGTGGTTGTTCAAAAATCCTGTCTGTTGGTTGTTTTAAACTGCATGATCCTTCTAAGTCTGACCTTGATCCAGGCAGCACTCCCGGGCAGCTGGTGAGCCAGGGGACCAAAAGATTAAGTGGAATAAATGAGTACAAATTTCCCTACGGTCTTCTGACAGCAAGATGTCAGCAGTCCTCCCTGTTGTGATAGATTGCATAGGATGCTGCTTCCGGATCCAAAGGAACAATCGACAGATGTCACAAAGATCCACCTCTGGCTGCATCAGAAAATTATGCTCCTGGCGCCACCAGCGAGTGCACCCCGCTAATGGGTCGGGGACAGGTACGTGGAGATTTTCTCCTTCGGTGCATGCAAGAATAATTTTTCTTTAGGGTCCCCTGTATACGAATGAACTCGGAAGTATTTTGTGGTATCCTTTGTGCGTGCGTGCGTGCGTGCGTGCGTGCGTGCGTGTCCAAGTTGAAACATACTTAGTCAGGTGGTAGTGTTTATATACCTGTGGAAATAAAACGACTTTGAAATCTCAACAGCCGGTTGATGTTGGAGGGTGAAGATGATCTCTAGCCAGGGTGTCGATGACGGCTGGCTTTTGGACATTAGCTGCTGTGTCTCCCTCAGGGAAGCCGTGTTTCCAGGTGTCTTTAAATTATTAGACATTGTTTCGACCTGGATTATGTGGACAAAGAAGTCCAACAGATGACACAGACGGTTCCCGAATCCCACCGCGCTCCAGGTCCAGCCATTGACAGTGTATCACATGCTGGTGGTACCTTTATTCCAATTAGCAGAACACTAATAGTTTGCCTTAGGAGTCATACTTGGTGCTCTTATAAGCTCTGCCCTTTGACAGATGTGCAATGTGATTTCTCACCATTATAGCACAGAGAAATCCGTACCCGAATGCTCCCTGGCCTGTTTCTCCCAGGAGTCCCAAGATGGGCATTATGCAAAAGGCCTTGATGAATGTGGTGATGAATGAGAGGACTGGCAAAATGAAATGCCAAAGAAACTCCGAGTGAGCTACTCTTTAGCCGCAGAGTGGAGTTAAAGCTCGAAATACGTTAGGGTATGGGTGGACCGAACACTACAAAAAGCTATTGTGGTGAGTGAAATAAGGCAGGTGCACAGCAAGACAGATACCGTGTAATACTACTTGTGTAGGCACGTTCATATAGCAGAAGCAGGAATTACCAAGGCCTGGTGGCCAGGGGAAGGTGAGTTGTGATGGGTCATGTCGGGTAGGATGACAAAGGTGTGGGTGTAGGTAGTGTTGATGGGTAGAAAAGCGTGTGGAAGTCAGAAAGGCTACGGAACTGTATAGTTAACAGTTATGCAAAGGATAAATATTATACCTGTGCCATCACACTGTGCTGAGCAGAAGCAGGGCATGTGACCGTGTGGAGATGAAAAATGGTCTTGGAACATTCCAAGAAGTAGCGGGAGTCGCCACGGGATTTAAAATAGGCTGGAGGAGTCATTGGACTCTGTCCTTGAAACATGGCATGACTTGTTTTTGTTTTGTTATGTGTGTGTGGCCACACCTGTGGCATATGGAAGTTCCCAGGGGAGGGGTTCACCCAGAGCTGTACCCCAGCCATGGCACCACCGGATCCAGGCCACATGTGCACACTACGCCGCAGCATGCAGCAACCCTGGATCCTTAGGCCCCTGAGGGAAGCTAGGGAGCGACCCTGCCTCCTCACAGAGACAGCTTCGGGTCCTTAACGCACGGAGCCACAGCGGGAGGTTCCCCAGAACATGAATTTGGAATTTACCTCTTTTCAAATTGCCTACATTGAATTGAGTATGTTGGCTTTGGCTAGGAAGCTTAAAGCTCCCCTTCTCATGATGTCAAGGAACCTCCCCTTGGCCAGCCTCATCCCACCAGAGTGGTCAGCCAACAGCATGTGTGCCCATGCTTCAAAATCACCCTCATCCTTACTCTCCCTCCCTGGGTTCACACACCACTCCCCAACAATGCTGCCTGAATAGTTCCTGAGCAGCGTCACCAATATCATGACCCTTCCATCTGTGTCCTCCTAGAAGAAACCCCGGGCTCCCATGAAAGGCTGCCCAGCACCGCAGGAGGAATAGAGGCTCCAAGTGGCTGCACAGTAAGTGCCTTGTCTTATCTGAGATAAAAGCATAACTTCATTTCCTCAATTTTTCTTTTATCCTCTCTCTCTCTCTCTGTCTCTCTCTGTCTCTCTCTGTCTCCCTCTCTCTCTCTGGTTTTGGTTTTGGTTTTGGTTTTTAATGGCTGCACCTGCTGCACATGGAGTTTCCCAGGCTAGGGGTCTAATCAGAACTACAGCTGCCGGCATATACCACAGCCACAGCAAGTCACGATGTGAGCCGAGTCGGTGACCTACAGCACAGCGCATGGCAACACCAGATCCTTAACCCACTGAGCGAGTCCAGGGATCAAACCTGCAGCCTCATGCTTTCTAGTCAGTTTTGGTTCCGCCGTGCCACAACGGGAACTCCAATTTCCTCCTTTTGTCTGTCAGTTTCAACTATGCAAGTCTACACTGTTCAAATCAGTGGAGACCTACATTTTTCCTGGGTTGGACGAGTGTTGACGGAATGTCTCTCCCAATGCATGACTGATTGAAAAATTGACAGCAGCCTCTAGAAACTGGAAGTGCGGCTGAGAGCAATGTTACCAGCAGAGAATTGCCCTCCTTGCAAGAGAATTTGGTGGGTTTGGGTCAAAGTACACATAAGAATTCCTACAGGAAGATTTGAAGCCTTTGTCCAGGATGACCTCTGTGTTTTCTTTGGGACCGTGGACTCGAGGAGTGTTTCCCTTTTGGGTTTTGCTGGGCAGAAAGACCATGAAAATTCTCATGTCCATAGAGACCAGGAAGCTTAGATTCTCACACTGTTTTCTTGCACTAGATGCCGGCCGATGACGCAACTAATAATAATGGCATGGCTTTGGAGCGCCCCACTCCAGTGACAAACAATCGGGGTGAAGAAGAAGAAGGTGGGTCTTCCTTGCGGGCATTGGTTGGAGAGCAGCCAGATCCTGGGTTCCTTTTGGAAAGGGGGTAGTCTGGGATGTGGAGCAGGCAGCTCTTTCCCAGTCATAGTGATGCCCTGGTGGCACCTGCCCTGGACACAAGTCTCTTGTGTTGATTCCTTGGGTTGTGACACATTCCGAGGGACAGGGAGTGAGGTCCATGTGTGAGCACATGTGGTGTAAGTATCTGTTTCCTCATGAGCTCTCTCCTATTTATACAGAAAATACACCGCTCAACGTTCCTTAAGAAACATCCCATCACCTCTGCGTACCACCCCTATAGGCATGCATTCGCCCCTCACCACTGCTGTCCCCACGTTGGCTTAATTTTCCCGTTGCTCAGGTGGAGATGGTGCAGAGAGAGTTGGCCCAAGCTCTTGACCTCCTACATGGGAAAGCCAAAGTGGGACCCAGGCTGGGTTCCCTATGGGGACGCTCTGGACCCCTGACCTGCACCTCTCCCTCAGCCAGGACTTGGTCGTTCGTGGGGAGCACGGAGCGGGGAGGGTCCCTGCTCCGTGTCTATGCCCGGGAATTCCAGGGTCTCCAGAGGGCCTGTCGATGCTGTGCATTTTAAAAGGTCCCTGTCAGTGCTGCGGTCATTGCTTCAACATGGCCAAAGCAGATGGGAATCGGCGAGGCGTATGCTTGTATTGGACAGTGTCACTGTCATTCTCACACTTGACCACCCTAGGTAGCACACACCCAGGCGACCTTGCAAGTAAGAGCTCACAGTTCACCCTCATCCTTAGCCTGGTGTGCGGCACCATTGTACAAACTCGCTGCCCATCTGGGTGAGAAGGACTCCGTGCTCCCTCTGTGTTTCTCTCCATGAAGTAAGTCCCTCTTGTTGTAAGGCTCTTGGGAGGGCAGACATCCTTTTTGCTCAAGGCCCATGCACCAAATGAAGCCTGCAGAAAAACTGTCATGTGATGGATAGTGGTTGGATTTCAGTATTGTCATGTGTTCTATTTTTGGTTTTTAAGATCAACGTTTTGGGTTTAAGATCCCTTCATTAGCATACTTTTCCTAGAATTACCCCTCCAGGAAAGTTCTAAGTTTTCTTAAATGATTTTAATTTTTTCCTTTACACTCGGTTTAAATTTTTCTGTTAATTTCTGCTGTGCAGGAAAGTGATCCTGTCGCACACGCGTGCACACACGCACACAGACACACCCATATACATGCTTACATTTTCTCCCACTATCCTCTATCACGTTCCTTCGTGAGTGGCTGGATATTGTATCCCTGTGCGATCCAGTGGGCTCTCATCGCATAGCCAGTCCAGATGCAATTGTTTGCATCCCTAAAGCCCAGAGTCCCAGTGCATCCCACTTCCTCCCTGACCCCACTGGCAAGCACAAGTCTCTTCTGCAAGTCCTTGAGTTTCTGTTCCGTGGAAAGGATCATTTGTGCTGTGTTTTAGAGTCCAGATATAAGTGACATCATGTGGGGTTGGTGTTTCTCTTTCTGAGGGACTTTGCTTAGGATGAGCGCCTCTAGTTCCATCCACTCTGCTGCAAATGGCACTAATTCCTTCCTTTCACGGCTGAGGAGTACCGCATTGTGTATATATCCCACCTCTTGTTAACCCATTCATCTGTCGGTGGACGTTTAGGTGGTTTCCACGTCTTGGCTAGCGTGAGGAGTGCCGCACTGGACACTCGGCGCTGTCGTCAACGTCCATGGGTGCCTGTATCTTGTTCAAGGCAAGTCTTGTCCCCACATACGCCCAAGAGTGGGATTTCTGGGCCACATGCTAGTTCTATATTTAGTTTTCCGAGGTCCCTGCATGGTGCTTTCCATAGCGGCTGTGCCAAGTTACATTCCTACCAACAGGGTGGGAGGGTACCCTCTTCTGCACACCCTCTCCAGCATTTGTAATTTCTAGCCTTACTAATGATGGCCCTTCTGACAGGTGCGAGGTGGTACTTCTTAGCAGCTTGGATTTGCCTTGTTCTAATCATTCATGGTGTTGAGCATGTTTTCGTGTGCCTGTTGGCCATCTGTCTATCTTCCTTGGGTGACTGTCTATTCAGTTCTCTTGCCCATTTTTCAAGTGGGTCGTTGTTTGTGTTTGCTGTTGATGGTGTCTTGTCTTAGGTTTAAGTCTTTAAGCCGTTTTGAGTTTCTTTTTGTGCACGGTTTGAGGGTGTTGTTTTCCAGTTTCCTGGATTTTCATGTGGCTGTCCAGCTTCCCAGCACCACGCGCTGAACAGACTGTCTTTTCCCCCCTTGACATTCTTGCCCCCTTTGTTGAAGAATAATTGACCGTCGGTTTGGGGTTTATTTCTGGGTTCTGTCTTCTGTTCCAGTGGTCTGTGTGTCGGTTTTGGTACCTTTGCCACACTGTCTTGCTTACCGTAGCTTTGTAATATTGACCGAAGTCTGGGAGAGGTGTGCCTCCTGCTTGGTTTTTGCTCCTCAGGATTGCCTTGGCCATTCCGGGCCTGTTTAGGTTCCGTGTAAATGTTTGGACGGTTTTGTTCTAGTTCTGCGAAAACGATCACGGATAGGGATGGCATTGCATCTGTAGATTGCTTTGCGTAGAACGGCCATTTTTAGGATATTCATTTTTTCCAAGCCAGGAGCGTGGCCTATGTCTGCCCTTCTTTGACTCCTCCTTAATTTCCTTGAGTCATGTTTTATTGCTCTCGGCGCAGAGGTCTTGCAGCTCCTGGCTCAGGTTGGTCCCCAGATGTTTAATGCTTTGGGTTCTTCCTTGGACCCCTGCTTGAGTGGCTAAGAGGAAGGCCATCCCCTCCCCTGGAGTGAACACTGGGGGAGGTGTCTCCTTGCAAGCCTGGGGAGAGCAGCCTTCCTCCTGTTCCTTGGCCCTCTGCAGCTACCCGTGTGCACTCCAGGGCCTTTGCCCATCCCCTTGTCTACCGCCTCTCCTTGTTTTGTCTTCCTTCTTTCGCGTTTACACAGGGTCATTTTTCTCATGCATCCTCCTCACCTGACAAAAAATAAAAAAGAACAAAGAGGAAAAGGGGAGAGCTCTAGTCCACCTAGAGGGACTCCACACTCATAAACCAATTGCCTCCCAAAGGCCCCACCTCCCGGTACCATCCCACTGGAAGTTGGGGTTCCAACATAGGATGCAATTAGGAGGGAACACAGAGGTGCACTCCATAAGCATGGTGGCTAATGCTCTTTATAGGCAGCAGGATTTGGCTAGGCTGTTCATGATACAATGCATGTAGCGGTGATATTCTCCAAGTTGGCCCTGTCCCATCATTTTTACATCATTTATCTTGATGCATTAGTATCGATAGTCACCAGCTTTTCAAAACATTTGTAGTATCTGACTAGAGGAAGATCGCCCCCCCACCCCACCCCCAAACAAAACAAATCCACCATAGGGCTTGGCCAAAGGAATGCCTAATCTACATGGCAAGTTGAATCTACATCCGAACTCAGTTAATTCTCCACTACTGAAATCAATAATTGGACATTGACAAGTTTCTTTTAGTTGCAAATTGAATGTGCCCCTCTTTGCCAGCAAACACCTACCAGTTCCTTCTTGGATAAATAGGCACGTCGTAAGTCTAATCTGTTTAAATGGATGAATCGTTGGTGCACCATCACTATCCCATCCAAAATGTTCTGAGATTTTTACTTGAGACATAAATTACCATGTGTGCTTTACAAAACATTCTGCTCCTTTTATGACTGGACTGGGACACTTCTGGCCGTACGTAACTTCTAGGGGAAAAGTTGTATCCTCCTCCTGAAAAACCGATTGCCCCCTTTGACATGCATGTCTAGAAATAGTCACAATGGTTTAATAGAAAAATTTGTCTTGAAACCCCTGTGCTCACGTTCCTAAGTAGGAGGAACTTTTCTTAAGGGCGCCGTTAATCCTTGGTGTGAATAATGGTCACAATATTCTTCCTCCTTTTCTTTCTCAAAGCCAGAAATTACAGAAATAATTACTGATTTTCTTTTTTTCTTTTTCTTTCTTCCTTTTTTTTTTTTTTCTTTTTGGCAAAAGAAGAAAACTTTCCTCAGGTTGTATGTACGAGTAACTGTAGTAAGATACAAGCATGTGACAAATTGGAGACTTACTTGCAATGTGCATCAAAAATAGTAATTTTTGTGAGCAGCAAACTTGAATAGGACACTGCAGAATAGCAGTCGTCATGAAACATGAAAACATTCACCCTGGTTACAATAACCTTAAATCTCACGTTTTGAAATGGTTTGATTGGCAAATGTCTAGTGACTCAGGAAGAGTAGAAATGGAGGGGTAGTTCTTCCTTAAATTCTGCACATGCTGGCTTTTTGGCCTCTTCACCCTGCAAGGTTCACTCTCAACTCCTCCTGGGGGACAGGTCGTTCTCTCTCATAGAAAATTATTTTCTTAGTCAGAGGGTTCTGTGGGAGCCTGAGATTCCGTTTCGGAAATGACAAGGCTCCTCTGAAAAGCCAAGCTTGTCCATGGAAACACGCTCTCTGCCGGCAGCCGTTGGACCCATCCTGTGCAGGGGTTGACTTCCCTCTGAAAGTGGTACGATGACACGTCACCACGGTAATGTGCTTGTGCACTTCTTGCCTCATGGTCAGGCTGTCGCTCTGTGGCCTGAGAGGTTTGTACGTGGTGGCCAGTGTGACGCTCTCACTTCACGGCTCATGCTTTAGGAATGGGCAATCTCAATCACTGTTCC
Organism: Sus scrofa; assembly: GCF_054392235.1. Classification (NCBI taxonomy): domain Eukaryota; kingdom Metazoa; phylum Chordata; class Mammalia; order Artiodactyla; family Suidae; genus Sus; species Sus scrofa. The sequence continues at coordinate 22,669,140 of NC_139385.1, forward strand.
TAAGGTAAGTTTACATTGCTCCCCCGAGTGGCTGTTCCTTCAGATGGGCTCGCTCACTTTGTCTCCTGCATTTTTCCTTCTTGTGTTTTTCTTCTCATTTCTACCCCTCTGAGCTATCTCTAGAGTTATGCGTATAACTTCCGGGTTCGTTGTCTTAATTAATATGTCTGGTCCACCTGCCTCAGATTCATCACCCGTCATTGTTGTGACGCTTGGACTGTCACTTGGTTACCCCTCATGTGGGTCCTGTTTGCACTTCCTCACCTTCAACAGGACTGAGTATCAGAGGAGATGAAAATAGGTACTGTCCATGAGCTGCGAAGCATCGTTCCCATGAAGATGCTGGGGAATAAGCTTCCACCCTTCCCGACTTGAGGCATCCATTTACCCCCTTTGGTTTTCAGCCACCACTGACTGTCTAGCTTACTCTTGCCATCACTCAAGGCTGAACGCATACGGAGCATTGACGAGGCACCCGTCCTTCCTTTTTCTAAAATGTTACCCGTACTTCATGAAGTCGTCCTCATAACATCATACTAAAAGTCAGCCTTCTAGAATACCATTTCCACCTCGTAGAACAGGGCATCGAGGCCCTTAGGGATCTACAACCCTTTCCCCAGGTTCATGATTCTTCTGAATGTGTTTGAACCAGACCATCAGGCACGATCACTCTTCCTTTGCTGTGTTTCTAGAAGGTCTCAGTTAAACAAAGGTGGTTGTTCAAAAATCCTGTCTGTTGGTTGTTTTAAACTGCATGATCCTTCTAAGTCTGACCTTGATCCAGGCAGCACTCCCGGGCAGCTGGTGAGCCAGGGGACCAAAAGATTAAGTGGAATAAATGAGTACAAATTTCCCTACGGTCTTCTGACAGCAAGATGTCAGCAGTCCTCCCTGTTGTGATAGATTGCATAGGATGCTGCTTCCGGATCCAAAGGAACAATCGACAGACGTCACAAAGATCCACCTCTGGCTGCATCAGAAAGTTATGCTCCTGGCGCCACCAGCGAGTGCACCCCGCTAATGGGTCGGGGACAGGTACATGGAGATTTTCTCCTTCGGTGCATGCAAGAATAATTTTTCTTTAGGGTCCCCTGTATACGAATGAACTCGGAAGTATTTTGTGGTATCCTTTGTGCGTGCGTGCGTGCGTGCGTGCGTGTCCAAGTTGAAACATACTTAGTCAGGTGGTAGTGTTTATATACCTGTGGAAATAAAACGACTTTGAAATCTCAACAGCCGGTTGATGTTGGAGGGTGAAGATGATCTCTAGCCAGGGTGTCGATGACGGCTGGCTTTTGGACATTAGCTGCTGTGTCTCCCTCAGGGAAGCCGTGTTTCCAGGTGTCTTTAAATTATTAGACATTGTTTCGACCTGGATTATGTGGACAAAGAAGTCCAACAGATGACACAGACGGTTCCCGAATCCCACCGCGCTCCAGGTCCAGCCATTGACAGTGTATCACATGCTGGTGGTACCTTTATTCCAATTAGCAGAACACTAATAGTTTGCCTTAGGAGTCATACTTGGTGCTCTTATAAGCTCTGCCCTTTGACAGATGTGCAATGTGATTTCTCACCATTATAGCACAGAGAAATCCGTACCCGAATGCTCCCTGGCCTGTTTCTCCCAGGAGTCCCAAGATGGGCATTATGCAAAAGGCCTTGATGAATGTGGTGATGAATGAGAGGACTGGCAAAATGAAATGCCAAAGAAACTCCGAGTGAGCTACTCTTTAGCCGCAGAGTGGAGTTAAAGCTCGAAATACGTTAGGGTATGGGTGGACCGAACACTACAAAAAGCTATTGTGGTGAGTGAAATAAGGCAGGTGCACAGCAAGACAGATACCGTGTAATACTACTTGTGTAGGCACGTTCATATAGCAGAAGCAGGAATTACCAAGGCCTGGTGGCCAGGGGAAGGTGAGTTGTGATGGGTCATGTCGGGTAGGATGACAAAGGTGTGGGTGTAGGTAGTGTTGATGGGTAGAAAAGCGTGTGGAAGTCAGAAAGGCTACGGAACTGTATAGTTAACAGTTATGCAAAGGATAAATATTATACCTGTGCCATCACACTGTGCTGAGCAGAAGCAGGGCATGTGACCGTGTGGAGATGAAAAATGGTCTTGGAACATTCCAAGAAGTAGCGGGAGTCGCCACGGGATTTAAAATAGGCTGGAGGAGTCATTGGACTCTGTCCTTGAAACATGGCATGACTTGTTTTTGTTTTGTTATGTGTGTGTGGCCACACCTGTGGCATATGGAAGTTCCCAGGGGAGGGGTTCACCCAGAGCTGTACCCCAGCCATGGCACCACCGGATCCAGGCCACATGTGCACACTACGCCGCAGCATGCAGCAACCCTGGATCCTTAGGCCCCTGAGGGAAGCTAGGGAGCGACCCTGCCTCCTCACAGAGACAGCTTCGGGTCCTTAACGCACGGAGCCACAGCGGGAGGTTCCCCAGAACATGAATTTGGAATTTACCTCTTTTCAAATTGCCTACATTGAATTGAGTATGTTGGCTTTGGCTAGGAAGCTTAAAGCTCCCCTTCTCATGATGTCAAGGAACCTCCCCTTGGCCAGCCTCATCCCACCAGAGTGGTCAGCCAACAGCATGTGTGCCCATGCTTCAAAATCACCCTCATCCTTACTCTCCCTCCCTGGGTTCACACACCACTCCCCAACAATGCTGCCTGAATAGTTCCTGAGCAGCGTCACCAATATCATGACCCTTCCATCTGTGTCCTCCTAGAAGAAACCCCGGGCTCCCATGAAAGGCTGCCCAGCACCGCAGGAGGAATAGAGGCTCCAAGTGGCTGCACAGTAAGTGCCTTGTCTTATCTGAGATAAAAGCATAACTTCATTTCCTCAATTTTTCTTTTATCCTCTCTCTCTCTCTCTGTCTCTCTCTGTCTCTCTCTGTCTCCCTCTCTCTCTCTGGTTTTGGTTTTGGTTTTGGTTTTTAATGGCTGCACCTGCTGCACATGGAGTTTCCCAGGCTAGGGGTCTAATCAGAACTACAGCTGCCGGCATATACCACAGCCACAGCAAGTCACGATGTGAGCCGAGTCGGTGACCTACAGCACAGCGCATGGCAACACCAGATCCTTAACCCACTGAGCGAGTCCAGGGATCAAACCTGCAGCCTCATGCTTTCTAGTCAGTTTTGGTTCCGCCGTGCCACAACGGGAGCTCCAATTTCCTCCTTTTGTCTGTCAGTTTCAACTATGCAAGTCTACACTGTTCAAATCAGTGGAGACCTACATTTTTCCTGGGTTGGACGAGTGTTGACGGAATGTCTCTCCCAATGCATGACTGATTGAAAAATTGACAGCAGCCTCTAGAAACTGGAAGTGCGGCTGAGAGCAATGTTACCAGCAGAGAATTGCCCTCCTTGCAAGAGAATTTGGTGGGTTTGGGTCAAAGTACACATAAGAATTCCTACAGGAAGATTTGAAGCCTTTGTCCAGGATGACCTCTGTGTTTTCTTTGGGACCGTGGACTCGAGGAGTGTTTCCCTTTTGGGTTTTGCTGGGCAGAAAGACCATGAAAATTCTCATGTCCATAGAGACCAGGAAGCTTAGATTCTCACACTGTTTTCTTGCACTAGATGCCGGCCGATGACGCAACTAATAATAATGGCATGGCTTTGGAGCGCCCCACTCCAGTGACAAACAATCGGGGTGAAGAAGAAGAAGGTGGGTCTTCCTTGCGGGCATTGGTTGGAGAGCAGCCAGATCCTGGGTTCCTTTTGGAAAGGGGGTAGTCTGGGATGTGGAGCAGGCAGCTCTTTCCCAGTCATAGTGATGCCCTGGTGGCACCTGCCCTGGACACAAGTCTCTTGTGTTGATTCCTTGGGTTGTGACACATTCCGAGGGACAGGGAGTGAGGTCCATGTGTGAGCACATGTGGTGTAAGTATCTGTTTCCTCATGAGCTCTCTCCTATTTATACAGAAAATACACCGCTCAACGTTCCTTAAGAAACATCCCATCACCTCTGCGTACCACCCCTATAGGCATGCATTCGCCCCTCACCACTGCTGTCCCCACGTTGGCTTAATTTTCCCGTTGCTCAGGTGGAGATGGTGCAGAGAGAGTTGGCCCAAGCTCTTGACCTCCTACATGGGAAAGCCAAAGTGGGACCCAGGCTGGGTTCCCTATGGGGACGCTCTGGACCCCTGACCTGCACCTCTCCCTCAGCCAGGACTTGGTCGTTCGTGGGGAGCACGGAGCGGGGAGGGTCCCTGCTCCGTGTCTATGCCCGGGAATTCCAGGGTCTCCAGAGGGCCTGTCGATGCTGTGCATTTTAAAAGGTCCCTGTCAGTGCTGCGGTCATTGCTTCAACATGGCCAAAGCAGATGGGAATCGGCGAGGCGTATGCTTGTATTGGACAGTGTCACTGTCATTCTCACACTTGACCACCCTAGGTAGCACACACCCAGGCGACCTTGCAAGTAAGAGCTCACAGTTCACCCTCATCCTTAGCCTGGTGTGCGGCACCATTGTACAAACTCGCTGCCCATCTGGGTGAGAAGGACTCCGTGCTCCCTCTGTGTTTCTCTCCATGAAGTAAGTCCCTCTTGTTGTAAGGCTCTTGGGAGGGCAGACATCCTTTTTGCTCAAGGCCCATGCACCAAATGAAGCCTGCAGAAAAACTGTCATGTGATGGATAGTGGTTGGATTTCAGTATTGTCATGTGTTCTATTTTTGGTTTTTAAGATCAACGTTTTGGGTTTAAGATCCCTTCATTAGCATACTTTTCCTAGAATTACCCCTCCAGGAAAGTTCTAAGTTTTCTTAAATGATTTTAATTTTTTCCTTTACACTCGGTTTAAATTTTTCTGTTAATTTCTGCTGTGCAGGAAAGTGATCCTGTCGCACACGCGTGCACACACGCACACAGACACACCCATATACATGCTTACATTTTCTCCCACTATCCTCTATCACGTTCCTTCGTGAGTGGCTGGATATTGTATCCCTGTGCGATCCAGTGGGCTCTCATCGCATAGCCAGTCCAGATGCAATTGTTTGCATCCCTAAAGCCCAGAGTCCCAGTGCATCCCACTTCCTCCCTGACCCCACTGGCAAGCACAAGTCTCTTCTGCAAGTCCTTGAGTTTCTGTTCCGTGGAAAGGATCATTTGTGCTGTGTTTTAGAGTCCAGATATAAGTGACATCATGTGGGGTTGGTGTTTCTCTTTCTGAGGGACTTTGCTTAGGATGAGCGCCTCTAGTTCCATCCACTCTGCTGCAAATGGCACTAATTCCTTCCTTTCACGGCTGAGGAGTACCGCATTGTGTATATATCCCACCTCTTGTTAACCCATTCATCTGTCGGTGGACGTTTAGGTGGTTTCCACGTCTTGGCTAGCGTGAGGAGTGCCGCACTGGACACTCGGCGCTGTCGTCAACGTCCATGGGTGCCTGTATCTTGTTCAAGGCAAGTCTTGTCCCCACATACGCCCAAGAGTGGGATTTCTGGGCCACATGCTAGTTCTATATTTAGTTTTCCGAGGTCCCTGCATGGTGCTTTCCATAGCGGCTGTGCCAAGTTACATTCCTACCAACAGGGTGGGAGGGTACCCTCTTCTGCACACCCTCTCCAGCATTTGTAATTTCTAGCCTTACTAATGATGGCCCTTCTGACAGGTGCGAGGTGGTACTTCTTAGCAGCTTGGATTTGCCTTGTTCTAATCATTCATGGTGTTGAGCATGTTTTCGTGTGCCTGTTGGCCATCTGTCTATCTTCCTTGGGTGACTGTCTATTCAGTTCTCTTGCCCATTTTTCAAGTGGGTCGTTGTTTGTGTTTGCTGTTGATGGTGTCTTGTCTTAGGTTTAAGTCTTTAAGCCGTTTTGAGTTTCTTTTTGTGCACGGTTTGAGGGTGTTGTTTTCCAGTTTCCTGGATTTTCATGTGGCTGTCCAGCTTCCCAGCACCACGCGCTGAACAGACTGTCTTTTCCCCCCTTGACATTCTTGCCCCCTTTGTTGAAGAATAATTGACCGTCGGTTTGGGGTTTATTTCTGGGTTCTGTCTTCTGTTCCAGTGGTCTGTGTGTCGGTTTTGGTACCTTTGCCACACTGTCTTGCTTACCGTAGCTTTGTAATATTGACCGAAGTCTGGGAGAGGTGTGCCTCCTGCTTGGTTTTTGCTCCTCAGGATTGCCTTGGCCATTCCGGGCCTGTTTAGGTTCCGTGTAAATGTTTGGACGGTTTTGTTCTAGTTCTGCGAAAACGATCACGGATAGGGATGCCATTGCATCTGTAGATTGCTTTGCGTAGAACGGCCATTTTTAGGATATTCATTTTTTCCAAGCCAGGAGCGTGGCTTCTTTGACTCCTCCTTAATTTCCTTGAGTCATGTTTTATTGCTCTCGGCGCAGAGGTCTTGCAGCTCCTGGCTCAGGTTGGTCCCCAGATGTTTAATGCTTTGGGTTCTTCCTTGGACCCCTGCTTGAGTGGCTAAGAGGAAGGCCATCCCCTCCCCTGGAGTGAACACTGGGGGAGGTGTCTCCTTGCAAGCCTGGGGAGAGCAGCCTTCCTCCTGTTCCTTGGCCCTCTGCAGCTACCCGTGTGCACTCCAGGGCCTTTGCCCATCCCCTTGTCTACCGCCTCTCCTTGTTTTGTCTTCCTTCTTTCGCGTTTACACAGGGTCATTTTTCTCATGCATCCTCCTCACCTGACAAAAAATAAAAAAGAACAAAGAGGAAAAGGGGAGAGCTCTAGTCCACCTAGAGGGACTCCACACTCATAAACCAATTGCCTCCCAAAGGCCCCACCTCCCGGTACCATCCCACTGGAAGTTGGGGTTCCAACATAGGATGCAATTAGGAGGGAACACAGAGGTGCACTCCATAAGCATGGTGGCTAATGCTCTTTATAGGCAGCAGGATTTGGCTAGGCTGTTCATGATACAATGCATGTAGCGGTGATATTCTCCAAGTTGGCCCTGTCCCATCATTTTTACATCATTTATCTTGATGCATTAGTATCGATAGTCACCAGCTTTTCAAAACATTTGTAGTATCTGACTAGAGGAAGATCGCCCCCCCACCCCACCCCCAAACAAAACAAATCCACCATAGGGCTTGGCCAAAGGAATGCCTAATCTACATGGCAAGTTGAATCTACATCCGAACTCAGTTAATTCTCCACTACTGAAATCAATAATTGGACATTGACAAGTTTCTTTTAGTTGCAAATTGAATGTGCCCCTCTTTGCCAGCAAACACCTACCAGTTCCTTCTTGGATAAATAGGCACGTCGTAAGTCTAATCTGTTTAAATGGATGAATCGTTGGTGCACCATCACTATCCCATCCAAAATGTTCTGAGATTTTTACTTGAGACATAAATTACCATGTGTGCTTTACAAAACATTCTGCTCCTTTTATGACTGGACTGGGACACTTCTGGCCGTACGTAACTTCTAGGGGAAAAGTTGTATCCTCCTCCTGAAAAACCGATTGCCCCCTTTGACATGCATGTCTAGAAATAGTCACAATGGTTTAATAGAAAAATTTGTCTTGAAACCCCTGTGCTCACGTTCCTAAGTAGGAGGAACTTTTCTTAAGGGCGCCGTTAATCCTTGGTGTGAATAATGGTCACAATATTCTTCCTCCTTTTCTTTCTCAAAGCCAGAAATTACAGAAATAATTACTGATTTTCTTTTTTTCTTTTTCTTTCTTCCTTTTTTTTTTTTTTCTTTTTGGCAAAAGAAGAAAACTTTCCTCAGGTTGTATGTACGAGTAACTGTAGTAAGATACAAGCATGTGACAAATTGGAGACTTACTTGCAATGTGCATCAAAAATAGTAATTTTTGTGAGCAGCAAACTTGAATAGGACACTGCAGAATAGCAGTCGTCATGAAACATGAAAACATTCACCCTGGTTACAATAACCTTAAATCTCACGTTTTGAAATGGTTTGATTGGCAAATGTCTAGTGACTCAGGAAGAGTAGAAATGGAGGGGTAGTTCTTCCTTAAATTCTGCACATGCTGGCTTTTTGGCCTCTTCACCCTGCAAGGTTCACTCTCAACTCCTCCTGGGGGACAGGTCGTTCTCTCTCATAGGAAATTATTTTCTTAGTCAGAGGGTTCTGTGGGAGCCTGAGATTCCGTTTCGGAAATGACAAGGCTCCTCTGAAAAGCCAAGCTTGTCCATGGAAACACGCTCTCTGCCGGCAGCCGTTGGACCCATCCTGTGCAGGGGTTGACTTCCCTCTGAAAGTGGTACGATGACACGTCACCACGGTAATGTGCTTGTGCACTTCTTGCCTCATGGTCAGGCTGTCGCTCTGTGGCCTGAGAGGTTTGTACGTGGTGGCCAGTGTGACGCTCTCACTTCACGGCTCATGCTTTAGGAATGGGCAATCTCAATCACTGTTCCTAAGGTAAGTTTACATTGCTCCCCCGAGTGGCTGTTCCTTCAGATGGGCTCGCTCACTTTGTCTCCTGCATTTTTCCTTCTTGTGTTTTTCTTCTCATTTCTACCCCTCTGAGCTATCTCTAGAGTTATGCGTATAACTTCCGGGTTCGTTGTCTTAATTAATATGTCTGGTCCACCTGCCTCAGATTCATCACCCGTCATTGTTGTGACGCTTGGACTGTCACTTGGTTACCCCTCATGTGGGTCCTGTTTGCACTTCCTCACCTTCAACAGGACTGAGTATCAGAGGAGATGAAAATAGGTACTGTCCATGAGCTGCGAAGCATCGTTCCCATGAAGATGCTGGGGAATAAGCTTCCACCCTTCCCGACTTGAGGCATCCATTTACCCCCTTTGGTTTTCAGCCACCACTGACTGTCTAGCTTACTCTTGCCATCACTCAAGGCTGAACGCATACGGAGCATTGACGAGGCACCCGTCCTTCCTTTTTCTAAAATGTTACCCGTACTTCATGAAGTCGTCCTCATAACATCATACTAAAAGTCAGCCTTCTAGAATACCATTTCCACCTCGTAGAACAGGGCATCGAGGCCCTTAGGGATCTACAACCCTTTCCCCAGGTTCATGATTCTTCTGAATGTGTTTGAACCAGACCATCAGGCACGATCACTCTTCCTTTGCTGTGTTTCTAGAAGGTCTCAGTTAAACAAAGGTGGTTGTTCAAAAATCCTGTCTGTTGGTTGTTTTAAACTGCATGATCCTTCTAAGTCTGACCTTGATCCAGGCAGCACTCCCGGGCAGCTGGTGAGCCAGGGGACCAAAAGATTAAGTGGAATAAATGAGTACAAATTTCCCTACGGTCTTCTGACAGCAAGATGTCAGCAGTCCTCCCTGTTGTGATAGATTGCATAGGATGCTGCTTCCGGATCCAAAGGAACAATCGACAGACGTCACAAAGATCCACCTCTGGCTGCATCAGAAAGTTATGCTCCTGGCGCCACCAGCGAGTGCACCCCGCTAATGGGTCGGGGACAGGTACGTGGAGATTTTCTCCTTCGGTGCATGCAAGAATAATTTTTCTTTAGGGTCCCCTGTATACGAATGAACTCGGAAGTATTTTGTGGTATCCTTTGTGCGTGCATGCGTGTGTGCGTGCGTGCGTGTGTGTCCAAGTTGAAACATACTTAGTCAGGTGGTAGTGTTTATATACCTGTGGAAATAAAACGACTTTGAAATCTCAACAGCCGGTTGATGTTGGAGGGTGAAGATGATCTCTAGCCAGGGTGTCGATGACGGCTGGCTTTTGGACATTAGCTGCTGTGTCTCCCTCAGGGAAGCCGTGTTTCCAGGTGTCTTTAAATTATTAGACATTGTTTCGACCTGGATTATGTGGACAAAGAAGTCCAACAGATGACACAGACGGTTCCCGAATCCCACCACTCCAGGTCCAGCCATTGACAGTGTATCACATGCTGGTGGTACCTTTATTCCAATTAGCAGAACACTAATAGTTTGCCTTAGGAGTCATACTTGGTGCTCTTATAAGCTCTGCCCTTTGACAGATGTGCAATGTGATTTCTCACCATTATAGCACAGAGAAATCCGTACCCGAATGCTCCCTGGCCTGTTTCTCCCAGGAGTCCCAAGATGGGCATCATGCAAAAGGCCTTGATGAATGTGGTGATGAATGAGAGGACTGGCAAAATGAAATGCCAAAGAAACTCCGAGTGAGCTACTCTTTAGCCGCAGAGTGGAGTTAAAGCTCGAAATACGTTAGGGTATGGGTGGACCGAACACTACAAAAAGCTATTGTGGTGAGTGAAATAAGGCAGGTGCACAGCAAGACAGATACCGTGTAATACTACTTGTGTAGGCACGTTCATATAGCAGAAGCAGGAATTACCAAGGCCTGGTGGCCAGGGGAAGGTGAGTTGTGATGGGTCATGTCGGGTAGGATGACAAAGGTGTGGGTGTAGGTAGTGTTGATGGGTAGAAAAGCGTGTGGAAGTCAGAAAGGCTACGGAACTGTATAGTTAACAGTTATGCAAAGGATAAATATTATACCTGTGCCATCACACTGTGCTGAGCAGAAGCAGGGCATGTGACCGTGTGGAGATGAAAAATGGTCTTGGAACATTCCAAGAAGTAGCGGGAGTCGCCACGGGATTTAAAATAGGCTGGAGGAGTCATTGGACTCTGTCCTTGAAACATGGCATGACTTGTTTTTGTTTTGTTATGTGTGTGTGGCCACACCTGTGGCATATGGAAGTTCCCAGGGGAGGGGTTCACCCAGAGCTGTACCCCAGCCATGGCACCACCGGATCCAGGCCACATGTGCACACTACGCCGCAGCATGCAGCAACCCTGGATCCTTAGGCCCCTGAGGGAAGCTAGGGAGCGACCCTGCCTCCTCACAGAGACAGCTTCGGGTCCTTAACGCACGGAGCCACAGCGGGAGGTTCCCCAGAACATGAATTTGGAATTTACCTCTTTTCAAATTGCCTACATTGAATTGAGTATGTTGGCTTTGGCTAGGAAGCTTAAAGCTCCCCTTCTCATGATGTCAAGGAACCTCCCCTTGGCCAGCCTCATCCCACCAGAGTGGTCAGCCAACAGCATGTGTGCCCATGCTTCAAAATCACCCTCATCCTTACTCTCCCTCCCTGGGTTCACACACCACTCCCCAACAATGCTGCCTGAATAGTTCCTGAGCAGCGTCACCAATATCATGACCCTTCCATCTGTGTCCTCCTAGAAGAAACCCCGGGCTCCCATGAAAGGCTGCCCAGCACCGCAGGAGGAATAGAGGCTCCAAGTGGCTGCACAGTAAGTGCCTTGTCTTATCTGAGATAAAAGCATAACTTCATTTCCTCAATTTTTCTTTTATCCTCTCTCTCTCTCTCTGTCTCTCTCTGTCTCTCTCTGTCTCCCTCTCTCTCTCTGGTTTTGGTTTTGGTTTTGGTTTTTAATGGCTGCACCTGCTGCACATGGAGTTTCCCAGGCTAGGGGTCTAATCAGAACTACAGCTGCCGGCATATACCACAGCCACAGCAAGTCACGATGTGAGCCGAGTCGGTGACCTACAGCACAGCGCATGGCAACACCAGATCCTTAACCCACTGAGCGAGTCCAGGGATCAAACCTGCAGCCTCATGCTTTCTAGTCAGTTTTGGTTCCGCCGTGCCACAACGGGAGCTCCAATTTCCTCCTTTTGTCTGTCAGTTTCAACTATGCAAGTCTACACTGTTCAAATCAGTGGAGACCTACATTTTTCCTGGGTTGGACGAGTGTTGACGGAATGTCTCTCCCAATGCATGACTGATTGAAAAATTGACAGCAGCCTCTAGAAACTGGAAGTGCGGCTGAGAGCAATGTTACCAGCAGAGAATTGCCCTCCTTGCAAGAGAATTTGGTGGGTTTGGGTCAAAGTACACATAAGAATTCCTACAGGAAGATTTGAAGCCTTTGTCCAGGATGACCTCTGTGTTTTCTTTGGGACCGTGGACTCGAGGAGTGTTTCCCTTTTGGGTTTTGCTGGGCAGAAAGACCATGAAAATTCTCATGTCCATAGAGACCAGGAAGCTTAGATTCTCACACTGTTTTCTTGCACTAGATGCCGGCCGATGACGCAACTAATAATAATGGCATGGCTTTGGAGCGCCCCACTCCAGTGACAAACAATCGGGGTGAAGAAGAAGAAGGTGGGTCTTCCTTGCGGGCATTGGTTGGAGAGCAGCCAGATCCTGGGTTCCTTTTGGAAAGGGGGTAGTCTGGGATGTGGAGCAGGCAGCTCTTTCCCAGTCATAGTGATGCCCTGGTGGCACCTGCCCTGGACACAAGTCTCTTGTGTTGATTCCTTGGGTTGTGACACATTCCGAGGGACAGGGAGTGAGGTCCATGTGTGAGCACATGTGGTGTAAGTATCTGTTTCCTCATGAGCTCTCTCCTATTTATACAGAAAATACACCGCTCAACGTTCCTTAAGAAACATCCCATCACCTCTGCGTACCACCCCTATAGGCATGCATTCGCCCCTCACCACTGCTGTCCCCACGTTGGCTTAATTTTCCCGTTGCTCAGGTGGAGATGGTGCAGAGAGAGTTGGCCCAAGCTCTTGACCTCCTACATGGGAAAGCCAAAGTGGGACCCAGGCTGGGTTCCCTATGGGGACGCTCTGGACCCCTGACCTGCACCTCTCCCTCAGCCAGGACTTGGTCGTTCGTGGGGAGCACGGAGCGGGGAGGGTCCCTGCTCCGTGTCTATGCCCGGGAATTCCAGGGTCTCCAGAGGGCCTGTCGATGCTGTGCATTTTAAAAGGTCCCTGTCAGTGCTGCGGTCATTGCTTCAACATGGCCAAAGCAGATGGGAATCGGCGAGGCGTATGCTTGTATTGGACAGTGTCACTGTCATTCTCACACTTGACCACCCTAGGTAGCACACACCCAGGCGACCTTGCAAGTAAGAGCTCACAGTTCACCCTCATCCTTAGCCTGGTGTGCGGCACCATTGTACAAACTCGCTGCCCATCTGGGTGAGAAGGACTCCGTGCTCCCTCTGTGTTTCTCTCCATGAAGTAAGTCCCTCTTGTTGTAAGGCTCTTGGGAGGGCAGACATCCTTTTTGCTCAAGGCCCATGCACCAAATGAAGCCTGCAGAAAAACTGTCATGTGATGGATAGTGGTTGGATTTCAGTATTGTCATGTGTTCTATTTTTGGTTTTTAAGATCAACGTTTTGGGTTTAAGATCCCTTCATTAGCATACTTTTCCTAGAATTACCCCTCCAGGAAAGTTCTAAGTTTTCTTAAATGATTTTAATTTTTTCCTTTACACTCGGTTTAAATTTTTCTGTTAATTTCTGCTGTGCAGGAAAGTGATCCTGTCGCACACGCGTGCACACACGCACACAGACACACCCATATACATGCTTACATTTTCTCCCACTATCCTCTATCACGTTCCTTCGTGAGTGGCTGGATATTGTATCCCTGTGCGATCCAGTGGGCTCTCATCGCATAGCCAGTCCAGATGCAATTGTTTGCATCCCTAAAGCCCAGAGTCCCAGTGCATCCCACTTCCTCCCTGACCCCACTGGCAAGCACAAGTCTCTTCTGCAAGTCCTTGAGTTTCTGTTCCGTGGAAAGGATCATTTGTGCTGTGTTTTAGAGTCCAGATATAAGTGACATCATGTGGGGTTGGTGTTTCTCTTTCTGAGGGACTTTGCTTAGGATGAGCGCCTCTAGTTCCATCCACTCTGCTGCAAATGGCACTAATTCCTTCCTTTCACGGCTGAGGAGTACCGCATTGTGTATATATCCCACCTCTTGTTAACCCATTCATCTGTCGGTGGACGTTTAGGTGGTTTCCACGTCTTGGCTAGCGTGAGGAGTGCCGCACTGGACACTCGGCGCTGTCGTCAACGTCCATGGGTGCCTGTATCTTGTTCAAGGCAAGTCTTGTCCCCACATACGCCCAAGAGTGGGATTTCTGGGCCACATGCTAGTTCTATATTTAGTTTTCCGAGGTCCCTGCATGGTGCTTTCCATAGCGGCTGTGCCAAGTTACATTCCTACCAACAGGGTGGGAGGGTACCCTCTTCTGCACACCCTCTCCAGCATTTGTAATTTCTAGCCTTACTAATGATGGCCCTTCTGACAGGTGCGAGGTGGTACTTCTTAGCAGCTTGGATTTGCCTTGTTCTAATCATTCATGGTGTTGAGCATGTTTTCGTGTGCCTGTTGGCCATCTGTCTATCTTCCTTGGGTGACTGTCTATTCAGTTCTCTTGCCCATTTTTCAAGTGGGTCGTTGTTTGTGTTTGCTGTTGATGGTGTCTTGTCTTAGGTTTAAGTCTTTAAGCCGTTTTGAGTTTCTTTTTGTGCACGGTTTGAGGGTGTTGTTTTCCAGTTTCCTGGATTTTCATGTGGCTGTCCAGCTTCCCAGCACCACGCGCTGAACAGACTGTCTTTTCCCCCCTTGACATTCTTGCCCCCTTTGTTGAAGAATAATTGACCGTCGGTTTGGGGTTTATTTCTGGGTTCTGTCTTCTGTTCCAGTGGTCTGTGTGTCGGTTTTGGTACCTTTGCCACACTGTCTTGCTTACCGTAGCTTTGTAATATTGACCGAAGTCTGGGAGAGGTGTGCCTCCTGCTTGGTTTTTGCTCCTCAGGATTGCCTTGGCCATTCCGGGCCTGTTTAGGTTCCGTGTAAATGTTTGGACGGTTTTGTTCTAGTTCTGCGAAAACGATCACGGATAGGGATGCCATTGCATCTGTAGATTGCTTTGCGTAGAACGGCCATTTTTAGGATATTCATTTTTTCCAAGCCAGGAGCGTGGCCTATGTCTGCCCTTCTTTGACTCCTCCTTAATTTCCTTGAGTCATGTTTTATTGCTCTCGGCGCAGAGGTCTTGCAGCTCCTGGCTCAGGTTGGCCCCCAGATGTTTAATGCTTTGGGTTCTTCCTTGGACCCCTGCTTGAGTGGCTAAGAGGAAGGCCATCCCCTCCCCTGGAGTGAACACTGGGGGAGGTGTCTCCTTGCAAGCCTGGGGAGAGCAGCCTTCCTCCTGTTCCTTGGCCCTCTGCAGCTACCCGTGTGCACTCCAGGGCCTTTGCCCATCCCCTTGTCTACCGCCTCTCCTTGTTTTGTCTTCCTTCTTTCGCGTTTACACAGGGTCATTTTTCTCATGCATCCTCCTCACCTGACAAAAAATAAAAAAGAACAAAGAGGAAAAGGGGAGAGCTCTAGTCCACCTAGAGGGACTCCACACTCATAAACCAATTGCCTCCCAAAGGCCCCACCTCCCGGTACCATCCCACTGGAAGTTGGGGTTCCAACATAGGATGCAATTAGGAGGGAACACAGAGGTGCACTCCATAAGCATGGTGGCTAATGCTCTTTATAGGCAGCAGGATTTGGCTAGGCTGTTCATGATACAATGCATGTAGCGGTGATATTCTCCAAGTTGGCCCTGTCCCATCATTTTTACATCATTTATCTTGATGCATTAGTATCGATAGTCACCAGCTTTTCAAAACATTTGTAGTATCTGACTAGAGGAAGATCGCCCCCCCACCCCACCCCCAAACAAAACAAATCCACCATAGGGCTTGGCCAAAGGAATGCCTGATCTACATGGCAAGTTGAATCTATATCCGAACTCAGTTAATTCTCCACTACTGAAATCAATAATTGGACATTGACAAGTTTCTTTTAGTTGCAAATTGAATGTGCCCCTCTTTGCCAGCAAACACCTACCAGTTCCTTCTTGGATAAATAGGCACGTCGTAAGTCTAATCTGTTTAAATGGATGAATCGTTGGTGCACCATCACTATCCCATCCAAAATGTTCTGAGATTTTTACTTGAGACATAAATTACCATGTGTGCTTTACAAAACATTCTGCTCCTTTTATGACTGGACTGGGACACTTCTGGCCGTACGTAACTTCTAGGGGAAAAGTTGTATCCTCCTCCTGAAAAACCGATTGCCCCCTTTGACATGCATGTCTAGAAATAGTCACAATGGTTTAATAGAAAAATTTGTCTTGAAACCCCTGTGCTCACGTTCCTAAGTAGGAGGAACTTTTCTTAAGGGCGCCGTTAATCCTTGGTGTGAATAATGGTCACAATATTCTTCCTCCTTTTCTTTCTCAAAGCCAGAAATTACAGAAATAATTACTGATTTTTTTTTCTTTTTCTTTCTTCCTTTTTTTTTTTTTTCTTTTTGGCAAAAGAAGAAAACTTTCCTCAGGTTGTATGTACGAGTAACTGTAGTAAGATACAAGCATGTGACAAATTGGAGACTTACTTGCAATGTGCATCAAAAATAGTAATTTTTGTGAGCAGCAAACTTGAATAGGACACTGCAGAATAGCAGTCGTCATGAAACATGAAAACATTCACCCTGGTTACAATAACCTTAAATCTCACGTTTTGAAATGGTTTGATTGGCAAATGTCTAGTGACTCAGGAAGAGTAGAAATGGAGGGGTAGTTCTTCCTTAAATTCTGCACATGCTGGCTTTTTGGCCTCTTCACCCTGCAAGGTTCACTCTCAACTCCTCCTGGGGGACAGGTCGTTCTCTCTCATAGGAAATTATTTTCTTAGTCAGAGGGTTCTGTGGGAGCCTGAGATTCCGTTTCGGAAATGACAAGGCTCCTCTGAAAAGCCAAGCTTGTCCATGGAAACACGCTCTCTGCCGGCAGCCGTTGGACCCATCCTGTGTAGGGGTTGACTTCCCTCTGAAAGTGGTACGATGACACGTCACCACGGTAATGTGCTTGTGCACTTCTTGCCTCATGGTCAGGCTGTCGCTCTGTGGCCTGAGAGGTTTGTACGTGGTGGCCAGTGTGACGCTCTCACTTCACGGCTCATGCTTTAGGAATGGGCAATCTCAATCACTGTTCCTAAGGTAAGTTTACATTGCTCCCCCGAGTGGCTGTTCCTTCAGATGGGCTCGCTCACTTTGTCTCCTGCATTTTTCCTTCTTGTGTTTTTCTTCTCATTTCTACCCCTCTGAGCTATCTCTAGAGTTATGCGTATAACTTCCGGGTTCGTTGTCTTAATTAATATGTCTGGTCCACCTGCCTCAGATTCATCACCCGTCATTGTTGTGACGCTTGGACTGTCACTTGGTTACCCCTCATGTGGGTCCTGTTTGCACTTCCTCACCTTCAACAGGACTGAGTATCAGAGGAGATGAAAATAGGTACTGTCCATGAGCTGCGAAGCATCGTTCCCATGAAGATGCTGGGGAATAAGCTTCCACCCTTCCCGACTTGAGGCATCCATTTACCCCCTTTGGTTTTCAGCCACCACTGACTGTCTAGCTTACTCTTGCCATCACTCAAGGCTGAACGCATACGGAGCATTGACGAGGCACCCGTCCTTCCTTTTTCTAAAATGTTACCCGTACTTCATGAAGTCGTCCTCATAACATCATACTAAAAGTCAGCCTTCTAGAATACCATTTCCACCTCGTAGAACAGGGCATCGAGGCCCTTAGGGATCTACAACCCTTTCCCCAGGTTCATGATTCTTCTGAATGTGTTTGAACCAGACCATCAGGCACGATCACTCTTACTTGGCTCTGTTTCTAGAAGGTCTCAGTTAAACAAAGGTGGTTGTTCAAAAATCCTGTCTGTTGGTTGTTTTAAACTGCATGATCCTTCTAAGTCTGACCTTGATCCAGGCAGCACTCCTGGGCAGCTGGTGAGCCAGGGGACCAAAAGATTAAATGGAATAAATGAGTACAAATTTCCCTACGGTCTTCTGACAGCAAGATGTCAGCAGTCCTCCCTGTTGTGATAGATTGCATAGGATGCTGCTTCCGGATCCAAAGGAACAATCGACAGATGTCACAAAGATCCACCTCTGGCTGCATCAGAAAATTATGCTCCTGGCTCCACCAGCGAATGCAACGGGCTAATGGGTCGGGGACAGGTACGTGGAGATTTTCTCCTTCGGTGCATGCAAGAATAATTTTTCTTTAGGGTCCCCTGTATACGAATGAACTCGGAAGTATTTTGTGGTATCCTTTGTGCGTGCATGCGTGTGTGCGTGCGTGCGTGTGTGTCCAAGTTGAAACATACTTAGTCAGGTGGTAGTGTTTATATACCTGTGGAAATAAAACGACTTTGAAATCTCAACAGCCGGTTGATGTTGGAGGGTGAAGATGATCTCTAGCCAGGGTGTCGATGACGGCTGGCTTTTGGACATTAGCTGCTGTGTCTCCCTCAGGGAAGCCGTGTTTCCAGGTGTCTTTAAATTATTAGACATTGTTTCGACCTGGATTATGTGGACAAAGAAGTCCAACAGATGACACAGACGGTTCCCGAATCCCACCGCTCCAGGTCCAGCCATTGACAGTGTATCACATGCTGGTGGTACCTTTATTCCAATTAGCAGAACACTAATAGTTTGCCTTAGGAGTCATACTTGGTGCTCTTATAAGCTCTGCCCTTTGACAGATGTGCAATGTGATTTCTCACCATTATAGCACAGAGAAATCCGTACCCGAATGCTCCCTGGCCTGTTTCTCCCAGGAGTCCCAAGATGGGCATCATGCAAAAGGCCTTGTTGAATGTGGTGATGAATGAGAGGACTGGCAAAATGAAATGCCAAAGAAACTCCGAGTGAGCTACTCTTTAGCCGCAGAGTGGAGTTAAAGCTCGAAATACGTTAGGGTATGGGTGGACCGAACACTACAAAAAGCTATTGTGGTGAGTGAAATAAGGCAGGTGCACAGCAAGACAGATACCGTGTAATACTACTTGTGTAGGCACGTTCATATAGCAGAAGCAGGAATTACCAAGGCCTGGTGGCCAGGGGAAGGTGAGTTGTGATGGGTCATGTCGGGTAGGATGACAAAGGTGTGGGTGTAGGTAGTGTTGATGGGTAGAAAAGCGTGTGGAAGTCAAAAAGGCTACGGAACTGTATAGTTAACAGTTATGCAAAGGATAAATATTATACCTGTGCCATCACACTGTGCTGAGCAGAAGCAGGGCATGTGACCGTGTGGAGATGAAAAATGGTCTTGGAACATTCCAAGAAGTAGCGGGAGTCGCCACGGGATTTAAAATAGGCTGGAGGAGTCATTGGACTCTGTCCTTGAAACATGGCATGACTTGTTTTTGTTTTGTTATGTGTGTGTGGCCACACCTGTGGCATATGGAAGTTCCCAGGGGAGGGGTTCACCCAGAGCTGTACCCCAGCCATGGCACCACCGGATCCAGGCCACATGTGCACACTACGCCGCAGCATGCAGCAACCCTGGATCCTTAGGCCCCTGAGGGAAGCTAGGGAGCGACCCTGCCTCCTCACAGAGACAGCTTCGGGTCCTTAACGCACGGAGCCACAGCGGGAGGTTCCCCAGAACATGAATTTGGAATTTACCTCTTTTCAAATTGCCTACATTGAATTGAGTATGTTGGCTTTGGCTAGGAAGCTTAAAGCTCCCCTTCTCATGATGTCAAGGAACCTCCCCTTGGCCAGCCTCATCCCACCAGAGTGGTCAGCCAACAGCATGTGTGCCCATGCTTCAAAATCACCCTCATCCTTACTCTCCCTCCCTGGGTTCACACACCACTCCCCAACAATGCTGCCTGAATAGTTCCTGAGCAGCGTCACCAATATCATGACTCATACTCTATGTTCTCCCAGTTCACCCTCGGCATATTTTGGTGAAGGAGTACAGCAGCTCAGAAGATATTCCATCTGACCCCTCAGTAAGTGCCTTTTATTATTTGAGATAAAAGCATAGCTTCATTTTCTCCTTGTTTTCAATCAAATTCAAATGTGAAAATCTATACAGTTGAAAGTATGGAGACATACTTTTTTCCTGGGTTGGATGACTGAATGCCTTTCCCAGTGATTGACTGTAAAAGCTATTTTCAGTACAACAGCATCTGTTGCACACTGCATGTGTGGTTGGGAGCATTTTTTCTGCAGAGTATTACCCTCCTTGAAAGAGAATTTTTTAGTGTTCGGTCAAAATAGACTTAGGTCTTCCAGGAAATTTTGAAGCATTTCTCACAAATGACATCTCTGTTTTCTTTGGGACCATGGACTCAAGAAAAGCTTCATTTAGCTTTCTGAGAAAAGAAATAGTATGAAATATTCTTTGTTCATAGAGCCCATGAAGCTTAGATTCTCACACTGTTTTCTTTTCTCCAGCTCATGTTGTACGAGTGGCCTTACAGAAGCGGTGTGTATTCAGAGATCATCTCTCCAGTGACAAACAATCTTGGTGCAGTAGAATGTGGGGCTTCCTTGCTGACATTGGTTGCAGAGCCTCCATATCCTGGGTTCCTTTTGGAAGGAGACTTGGGGGTTTAGAGCATACAGCTCTTCGCCACTCATAGTTTTGCCCAAGATGTCCATGCCCTGGACACAAGTATATCATGTTGATGCCTTGGGTTTTTACATGTTATGAGGGACAGGGAGTGAGGTCCATGTGCGAGCACATGTGGTGTTTTCCTCATGAGATATTTCATATTTACATGGACATGACAACCATTGAATTTCCCCAACACAATTTCCATCCCTTCTGCACAACTTCTCTACATTCATGCATTCTCCCTTCACCACCACTGTTCCCAGTTTGGCTTAAGTTTCCCCTTGCTCAGCTGGAGATGGTGCAGAGACAGTTGGCCCAAGCTCTTGACCTCCTACATGGAAAATCTAAATGGGGACCCCAGGCCAGGTTATCCATGGGAGTGCCTGGACCCCTGACCTGCACCTCTCTCTCAGCCAGGATTTTGTCAGTCATGGAGCACTGACGGGGAAGGGTCCCTGCTCCATGTCTATGCCTGGTAATACCAGGGTCTCCAGAGGTCCTGTAGATGCTATGCATCTTATAAGGTCCCTGTCAGTGCTGACATCATCGCTTCAACATGGCCAAAGCAGATGGGAATCGGCGAGGCGTATTCTTGTATTGGACAGTGTCACTGTCATTCTTACATTTGGCCACCCTAGGTAGCACACACCCAGGCGATCTTGCAAGTAAGAGCTCAGAGTTCACCCTCATCCTGGTGTCCGGCACCACTGTACAAACTTGCTGCCCACCTGGGTGAGAAGGACTCTGTGTTCCCTCTGTGTTTCTCTCCATGAAATAAGTCCCTCATGTTGTAAGACTCTTGTTAGTGTGGCTGTACATTTAATCAGGGCACATGCTGCACACACCGTGTAGAAAATGAAGCCTGGAGAACAACCATGATATGAATGATAGTGGCTGTTTTTAATGGTAGGATTTCAGTATTGTAAGTTCTTCTATATTGGGTTTTCTTTAAGAGCAGTGTTTTGTGAATCCATTTATTAGCATGCTTTTCCTGGAAATCAGCCTTCCAGTAAAGTTGTAATTTTTTTAGTGCTTTTTGTCTTTTCCTTCATAAGTGACCACATATCGTGCCCTGTGCTATCCAGTGGGATCTCATTGCTTATCCACTCCCAAAGCAGTTGCTTGCACCTCTTAACCACAGAGTCCCAGTTGAGCGCAACATACATTTTCACATATATTTGATCACCATCATAGCTTCTATGGGGTCATATCTTCTCAAGGTGTTTACCCATTTTTAAACTCAGCTATTTGCCCACAGTCTTTGTTTTTCATTTTTTTGGTTTGTGTGTGTGCATGTGTATTTGTTTTGTTTTAATTGAGTGTTAGTTTCTTATATTTTTTGGATATGGGTCCCTTATCCAGAAGCAATATTTGCAAGTATTTCCTCCCATCCTATACATTGCCTTTTCATTCTGTTGATTGTTGAAGAGACTATACTTTTTTGACTGGGGAATCTTAGAACCTGGGCAGTGATCATTTGGCCATACATATATGAGTTTATTTTTAGGTCCTTCTCTTATGGATCATTGGTCTGTCTTCCTGTTTAGATGCCAGGGGTAGATGTTTTTGCTGCTGTGGCTTGGCAGTGTGTTTTGAATCTGGGAATTGAGACGTCTCCATTGTTGTTCTTTGCTGTCAAGATCATCTTTTTATTCTTTGGGGCTCTACATGTATTTTAGGATTTTCTTTTCCAAGTCTCAAAAAATGGCATGAGGTTTTCTGAGTTGTTGCAGTATAATGTGTACATCATTTTCAGTAGCAGAGAAATGTCGACAACATTAAACCGTCCAGTCTATGAACATGGTGTGTCGTTCCAAGCACTTGCACCTTCTTTAATTTCTTTCAGCCATGATCTGTAGTTTTCAGTGTACAAATTGTTCACCCCGTAAGGGGGTGCCACTGCCTTCCTTGGGTCTTCCAGGCTCAGGGGTGAGAAGGATGGGATCATGAAAAGAGTGATGCATCCCTCCCTCCCCTCTGCCCATTCTCTCTGGTTTTGTCCAGCACCGGTGCCCTGGGCCATGCTCCTCACTACTGGCAAAAAGTGGGGTGCCCTGCTGGGAATTCCTCCCAGGTCAGAGTGTTGTTGACACTGCTGTTAGAGTGTCCCCAAGGACTCTCACAATGCCTAGCATGGGTCCAAGTGCCCAAGATAACCTGCAAATGAAAGATCCCCTCTGGTCGTCCAAATTCTCTGAATGAACAGTGAGGTGAGGGTGGTTGGTTGTCTCTTCTTCATCTTGCAAGCTCTTAGAGCCACTCTGTCCACTGTGGTACCCACTAGCCAGAAGTGCCTGCTTATATTTAACTTAGTTCAAATTGTGGTTAACTCAAGCAATTAAAAAGAAGCATGCTCACACACACACAACACCCAATGGTTTGATCACACTAGCCATATTTCAAGTGTGCCCATAAGTGTTGGAGTTTCTAGTGGGTCAGCTTGAAAGGGAGAGCTGTAATGGACCTGTGGAAGTGAGAGGTTGACAGATGCTTCTCTCAGCATCTCTTTCTTGAAGGTTTGAAACTGTGATCGATGTCTTACTGAAGGACTGTTGCTCCACAGAGCCCAGGGGAGATGTGAGCACCTGGAGAGAGGACTAGTGGGATGCCTTGGAAGGCAGCATTAGCTGAAGGGGAAGGGGAGAAATGGGTGGGGCAACTTTCCTTATAACATTATTGCTCATGTTTATGATTCTGCAGAATTTATTGCGGAGAGCGTTGGCAGCATCACTAACGAAGATGAAGGTAGGAACAACACTGCCAAGGGTGAAAGCTTGGATTCAGGTTCCCAGCTGGAGGGGATCCCTTACAGCAGATTTTGGCTTTGTTTTTAAATTTGCCTATGAAAACCATAAGCTGACAGGGCACAACAAAACTCTGCG
The DNA here is from genome assembly GCF_054392235.1 of Sus scrofa. Classification (NCBI taxonomy): domain Eukaryota; kingdom Metazoa; phylum Chordata; class Mammalia; order Artiodactyla; family Suidae; genus Sus; species Sus scrofa. The sequence goes on from NC_139385.1 coordinate 22,692,245, forward strand.
AGTCGCTTGACACTGGAGACCCAAGTTCTTGGAGCAAGTGTCTGGTGGTGGATGAGAAGTATACTCTGTCTGCACTTTCAGGATCCCATTGCTCTTTCTTCCTCACGTAAAAGCACTCCCAGGGTAGGATGGCTTATAGAGCACGTCTCTGGGATCACGGATGTGCTCCAGCCTCCTTCAGCTCATCTCAGCCTGGACAGCTCACCCAAGGCTGATGTGCTGATGCACACATCATGTTTGAGGGAGGGCTCCATGTCCACCTGCCTGGGGACCCTCCCCACCAGAAGGAAGTCTAGAGGAATGTGTGAAGGGGAGGCTGGGCTTCTCTGCACACTTGCTCCCACAGACCCATCCACCTGGTCTCCTGGGCTTGACCAGGCCCAGGACAGAGGCTCAGGGCAGCAGGGCCTGGGACCCCTGGTTCCCTGAGAATCCACCGCTCATCCAGGCAGCCTTGGCCCTGCTCCCCACACCCCAGTCATGTGCACACCATGTCCTCTCCTCAGGCCTGACCAGCTCTCATCCCTCCTTGTCCTTCCAAGTCTAAGGGCAAATCCTGGTAGGCACCCTATGTTTATGTAGATGCCTGTTGGCTCATTTTGGGGCAAGGAATTTGGATACATTCCTTCACCTCTGATTGTGCTTTTATCCTCTCTGAGGAGCTGGGAAAGTCAGGGTGGTGTTGTGAGCAATAAGCTTCTGCCAGATACCTCAGGTCACCCCAGGTGCCAGCACAGGATCAGGCCCATGCCAGGAACTCCCTGGGTGGCATCGATTGGTTAAGAGAAACATTGACTGCCTGGAGAGTGGCAAGATTGCCATGGCCCTTCTTCCACCCTGCCCTCATTGGAGGAAGGAAATGAGCAGTAATCAGAGGAGAGAAATGAGGAAGGAGGGAGTCGGAAGCAGGGGTTCTGGAGGAAAGCGAGGGCATGCTCCGAGGTTCATGGGGACAGAGGCAGCCTGTGTGTGAGGCAGGAAGACACAGGTCTTATTCCAAGTCACATTGAGGGAAGCAGAGGGCTGCAGCAGGATCTTGGGGATCAGAGACCTTCTCCACTGTAGATGTGAACCAGCTGAGGCCCTGGGAGGTCCATGGAGGTGAGGACAGAAAGGGGCCCGAGACTGAGCTCCCTGCAGCATCATGGTCCTGAGGTTCCATCTTGATTCTAAATCACCCCTTTCCTTTCCCATGGCCTCCCCAACCTGGTGGCTGCCCCTGGACACAGAATGTTACATGGCAGATAACGAGAATTCTGACAAGGAAAGCAGAATTAAGCGGGTAATCTATTTCCTCTTTCACATCTTTTCATTTTCCTCTCTTTGTGTCACCCGTAGACTCTTCCTTGTAAGTCTTAACCACCTCCTTGCTCCATCCTTTTATGATATTTACCATGATGGATTTGGTCTCAGAGACTGTACTTTTCCTCCCAGAAGCGGAAACGCTCCCTGTTCCTGCGTTTAAGAAAAGCATTTGGGGGGACAGCCTCCGATGCCGATGATGAGCACACCTAGGAAGAGGCAGTGTCGATGTGGCAGACCGGGGGTGCAAAGGTGAGGAGACAGATGCGCCTGTTCTCCACAGCATGCCCAACTTCCTTTTGGTTTTTCAGAAAGCCAGACAAAACTCTGTGTGGCCGCCCTTGTGTGTGACCACGAAGTGGAGAAAAGAGGAGGGTATTAATCCATCCAGAGGATGCCATGAGCACACCTCCCAAGCAACACATCCCCATCCCAGGAGCCCCTGAGGTTGCTAGTCAGAGGGGCGCTGTAGGGCCATCAAGTGCATGACTCACTAGGGGCTCTTCCCAGTGTGTTCTTTTTTTTTTTTTTTTTTTTTTTTTTGCTATTTCTTGGGCCGCTCCTGCGGCATATGGAGGTTCCCAGGCTAGGGGTCTAATCGGAGCCGTAGCCACCAGCCTACGCCAGAGCCACAGCAACGCAAGATCTGAGCCACGTCTGCAACCTACACCACAGCTCACGGCAACGCCAGATCGTTAACCCACTGAGCAAGGGCAGGGACTGAACCTGCAACCTCATGGTTCCTAGTCAGATTCGTTAACCACTGCGCCACGGCGGGAACTCCCCAGTGTGTTCTTTTTGAAGAGCCCCACTGGAGTGGTCCGACATCCTCTGCAGGACCCATCCCTGCAGTGCCAATCCCCACCCCCTCAAGTTACCAGGGAGCCTCCCCCCCCAGGGAATCACCAGGTGATGTGAGGCAATGGAGGAGTGGCCCTGACCTGCCCAGTCTCAGGACTTCTGGGAAAAGGGTGAAGAAGACCCAGACACCCACTGCTCTGTGAGCAGGGAACTCACCTGTCCCTGCTCTGCATCCCTATGGACTCTTCATGGTCCTGGTATCATGTTGGGAAGCTGCAGGATCCCTGCTTGCCTAGGAGGTGCCTGAGCCCTGGGGGTCCCTCAGCCTCTGCAGCCCCCTTGTAAGGTCTCGGTCACCTTATGGCCCCATTTCACAACCTGCGCTGGAGCTTCTGTAGATACTATATTATGTGTGTCCAAGTCACACTAAAGCAGCATGAGGTGGCACTTCATTGCAGTGCTCATTTGGGATGGGTTTCCAGGCAGGATTTATGTTACTTCTGTTCCTTTTGTTTTTTCTCCAATTTTGTCATTAAATAACATAAACACAGCTTGTTTTATTACATTTTTAAAAAGCAGTGTTGTGGAGTTGCCTTGTGGCTCAGTGGGGTAAGGTTTTGGCTTGTCCCTGCTGTCTCTGGTCACAGGTATGGCATGGGTTCCATCCCTGGCTGAGGAAACTCTGCATTCTGAGGGTATAGCCAAAATTTTTTTATAAATAAAAAAATAAATAAAAATCAGTTTTTTCCCTAAATGATCACCTCTCTTTGTGTTACAGATTGTCAGTTTGGCATCAATGACAACCTGGATGTGAACACCCCCAGCCTACGCCTCAGCACATCCATACCATCAGGACCTCCACCTAAATAAGTCCAGAAGCAGCCTCACTCAATGCTCACCTCCTAGGGCACCTCACTTAGTATAATCTCCGTTGTTTAACTGCATAGATTTAGTGTATTAGTTATATCCCTAGTTTTATCTTTTAGTTTTCTCTATATGTTCTATATGTTCAATATTTATCTCTATGTTCTGTCTTTTATGAAATAAAATGTTTCTTATTAAATTTAATTTATTATTACACTGTATTTATCTATACAGCTGCTTTTAGAATCCTGCTTTATAAAATAAAATACACACAGAGATAGAAAAGCACCCTCAGCAGAGGCAGCGCTTCATGAATTGTTGGAAGGCAGGTGCCCTAGTGTCCACCAGGATCACTCCCTCCCTCGCTTATCCCTCACCAAGTCTCAGTTCAGTAAGGAACTCCAAAGTTCATACTTTACACCGGTCCCATGTCAGTGGTTGTTGTTGTTGTTCTTTTGAGGGCTGCACCAGCAGCGTTTGGAGGTTCCCAAGCTAGGGATGGAATCGGAACTATAGCTGTTGGCCTATGCCACAGCCACAGCAATGCTGGATCCAAGCCACTTCTGGGACCTACACCACAGCTCGCTGTGGTGCCAGATCCTCAAACCCACTGAGCGAGGCCAGGGATTGAATGTGCGTCCTCATGGATGCTAGTCAGATTCGTTTCTGCTGAGCCATGATGGGAACTCCCCATGTCAGTCTTCCTAGGGAGTCCATTGTCTGAAGCCTGTTCAATCCAGTGGTCCAGGGGGTAATAAACCCAAGATCTTTCATGGTGGCTTGGATATCAGGACTCTTGATACCCACCCAGCCTGGCTGGTAAAAAATTCATGATTCATCATCTATCCCCTTGTGAATCTTAAATATGTTTCTCTATTTCCTTCTGGCACAGAGAATTTATCTGCAGCAATGTTTCTGAAATTCTAATTTTTATTCCCTTATAGTTCTCCTTTTTATTCTAGATGCCCAGAGGAATTTTTTTAAGCCTTACACTGCAGTATCATTTCTTATTAGTCATTGCAAGTAAATGATCAGTGTTCTTTTGAAAACAATTTCAAGACCGACCTTTTTAATTTTCCAAAAAATCTGCATGATGCTGTTTAAAATTTGCTTTGTATCATTGGTTTTTCTCTTTCAGGTCCATCAATCATTCATCTTTCAGATCTCTTATGAGTGTCTTTTATTCCAATACATTCGTCAGATATTTTACAATGTCTGGCTTGATTTATTTTCCAGGAGTTGTTTTTGTTTTTGTTTTAATAGTTGTTAAAAATTTCTTCCTTTTCATCCACCATTTCTGATAAGGTCTTATTTCTCACCCTGTTTCTCCTAGTTTTAACTTCATTTACAAAATGATTTTTCAGTATGTTCTTAATTCTTTTTTTTTTTTTTTTGGCTTTTTTTGGCTTTTTTTTGGGCCGCTCCCACGGCATATGGAGGTTCCCAGGCTAGGGGTCGAATCGGAGTTGTAGCCACCGCCCTACGTCAGGGCCACAGCAACGCAGGATCCGAGCCACGTCTGCAACCTACACCACAGCTTACGGGACGCCGGATCGTTAACCCACTGAGCAAGGGCAGGGACCGAACCCGCAACCTCGTGGTTCCTAGTCGGATTCGTTAACCACTGCGCCACGACGGGAACTCCATATGTTCTTAATTCTTTTTTGAATCCTATACCCTAATTGCTGAGTTTTTAAAATTCTGATCTCTGAGGCACTTGGATTATTTTCACTTTTTCTTCTGCATTTCTTTTTTTTTACAGTGTTTGGTCTTTATTATTAATCACATCATCATGCATGACAAGAGGATCATCATATCCATGGAGAAGTTGATAAGCATTTGGATTGGGCTTACTTATCCCAGAGTTTTTTGGGATTTTTAAAATTGTTTATTGAATTTTATTTGGCCATGCCTATGGCATGTGGAGTTTCCTGGGCCAAGTATCAAGCTAGCACTATAATAGTGACCCAAGCAGCTGCAATGATGATGCCACATCCTTAACCTGCTGAGCCTCAAGGAAAATCCTTTTTTTTAATTGAAGTATAATTGACCTATAACACTAAGAGGTCCAGATGCAAGAATATACTTTTTTGATATTGCTGTGCTTTCCAAAATGATCATCACAGTTAATATAGTAACCATCTGTCACAAGCCAATGTTATTACAAGGTCACTAGGTTATCTATGCTATACATTTCATCCTCATAACTCATTTATGTTTTACCTAGAATTTTGTAAGTCTTATTAATTTCCCTGGCCTATTTCTCTCATCAGTGCACCCATATCCCCTCTGGAAACCACCTCTTGGTTTTCTGTATCTATGACTGCATTATGTGTTTTTGTTAGGTTTGTTCACTTGGTTTTTTTTGTTTTTTGTCTTTTTTTTTGCCATATCTTGGGGATTGTTAACCCACTGAGCAAGGGCAGGGATCAAACCCGCAACCTCATGGCTCCTAGTCGGATTCATTAACCACTGTGTCATGATGGGAACTCCCCTGTTCACTTGTTTTGTTTGTTTCTACATATAGGTGACATCACACTGTGTTTGTCTTTGTCTCTCTGACTTATTTAACTGAGCATAATACCCTGTAGGTCCATCCATCTTGTCACAAATGGTAAGATTGCATTCTTTTTTATGACTAATTGTCCATCTGTGACATATATGTGTGTGTGTGTGTGTGTGTGTGTGTGTGTGTGTGTGTGTGTGTGTGTGTATCAATCACATCTTCTCATGCATTCATTTATTCATAGATGCTTTGGAAAACTACCCAGAGGTGGAATTGTTGGATTTTCTGAAATTTCTATTTTCAATTTGTTTAGGAAACTCCATATTTAAAGTATATTACTTAAGATAATTATTAATTAATAATGCATCCTACTGCATTTCACCGCATGCTGCAGATATGAGGGTTTTTTTTCTTTAGTGATACTAGGTTTGTTAAAGGCAGAAAAAATTTTAGGATGCCTATTTTCTCCTGATCCATTTGCAGTATCTAGAAAAAAGTTCTTAAATTTCCTTTTTGTTAACTTTTGGTGATTATTTATAATTGCTATCCCTAGAGTAGTATTTTCTATAAGGGTGAATCATTTCGTGTGACACTGAATGGAACATATATAAAGAGTATAAAAGCAATTTTAATAAAATCATTTGGATTACAAAGAAAACTTATTCCATGTTATGGGCTCAATTGGGATGACAAAGGCTGGAATACAGAGAAAAGAGACAAGACCTGTGGGAATGCATAAAAGGGCAGATTTTATTACCAAGTTCAGGCTCAAATGGCTCATCACACAACAGGACAATAAAGTGAGAGGTGATACAGAAATGTAGGCTAAAGAAATAGCAGCATTATTCAGAAAGCTAGCAGACCAAGAAGCCAGTGGACCAGGGTCCCAAAGAGTTTCTACTAAAAGGGGAGAGCTAAAGGAATAGATTTAACAGAGAGTCAGGTTTGTTCTTCTCGGTTACAACTTTTCTGCAGTGGAAGAAAAGAAATGCTTATTTGTCCCAGGAAGAAAAAGAGATCGCTCTAGAGTGTGGTGGGAGAAGGATTTTCCCCAGTAGAATATCTGAGATTTAATCCCAAGGAAAATAAGCCTATAATTATGTGTTCATTCTGACTCAGTTTCTTCTTCTTTGAAGAAAAAATATTTAATTTGTATGGTTGATGCCAAGGAAATTGTATTTGCTCATCTATAACCAAGTGATTTGCAGACTTTTTTCTCTCTTTTTTTCTTTTGTCTTGCTGGGCCTCACCCATGACATGGAGGTTCCCAGGGTGGGGGTCCAATCAGAGCTGTAGCCACTGGCCTATGCCATAGCCACAGCAATGTGGAATCTGAGCAGAGTCTGCAACCTACACCACAGTTCATGGAAAGGCCAGATCCTTAACGCACTGAGGGAGGCCAGGGATCAAACCCGCAACCTTATGGCTCCTAGTCAGATTTGTTAACCACTGAGCCTTGCCGGGAACTCCCAGATTTGCAGACTTCTTGACAATGAGCTGTATTGTCATCTTGTTATCCAAGCTGATATGGACACTATGTTTTCAAAGAAGAAACACAAAATATACACAAAATATCCATAGGTAAAAAATTATGTGTAATTTTTGGACTATATATATAGTAAAGCCTTCAAACTTTACTCTCAGTGATTGACTAAAACTACTGTTAAAGCTGTATATGATTTTAGTGCTGACTGAGATGACTACCTCATTAATGTGAGGTCACAGTAAGTTCTTTAGCGGGGGGGGGGGGTGTTTCTGTGTGAGTGTAAAGATGCTCTACCTATCTGGAAATGGGTTATAACCACGAATGCAGAGACATTCTTTAAGGGTGTTGTTTGTTTGGCCTGTGATCTAATGCCTTTTTGAGAAAGGCATCCATAGGTATATTAAAAGTCATAGATATGTTGATGTATGTCTTTGCCACCAATGTTTGGCATCTTGGAGGCACTTCTCCACTTCTCAGTGGACATCAGGGGTGAGCAGCCTGCTTTGCCTGGATCTTGCTCTCATCAGTTGTGGCCGGGCCTTGTTTCTGTCTCTCATGGTTGGTTATACTTCACTCGGCCCTGTGATTCCCACAGTCCTCAATGTCCTCACTACTGTCGTACTTGGCATATGACTTTTAACCTTTCCCTCTACTCTTTTAGCAAAAAGGCATTAGGTCATGGGCCACTTGTCCTCAGGGCTGAGTTTTAACATCTGTCCTGAAGGACTATATTGAGAGAAAACAAGGAGCACTTGGTCCACAAGAGTTTTCTCTTGCTTTCTCCTGAGTCCTAGTATATACTGTAATAGTCATCACAAGCCCCATTTTTGCTTTCTATCATGAAACTTTCCAAGGACTAAAAAACAGATATTAAAGAAAATAAAGCTCTTCTTTCTCAAGGTTAAATGTTACAATAGAAATATATTTTTATGATTACTGTCATTTCATCAAATCTGGAATATCACTAAATCATATTTTTGGAAAGAAATTCCTCATAGCTTACCAGGTTTTCATGCTTTCATTAGAGGAGTTTGTTTTATTTTATTTTATTTTGTCTTTTCTAGGGCTGCTTCCCATGGAATATAATGGTTCCCAGGCTAGGGGTTGAATTGGAGCTGTAGACACCAGTGTGCACCAAAGCCACAGCAACATGGGATCTGAGCTGCATCTGCAACCTACATCACAGCTCATGGCAACACCGGATCCCCAACCCACTGAGCAAGGCCAGGGATCGAACCCACAACCTTGTGGTCACTAGATGGATTTGTTAACCACTGCACCACGATGGGAACTCCTAGAGGAGTTTATTGATGCTGAGTTGATCCTGTTTCACAGGTCACCTTTCAAAATAATTTACTTTGTTTTGCCTTACAGATTATTTCTGTGGTCTTGCCAAAGGTTTGTAGCAATATATTACTATTATCCATGTCTACAGTACCATAATGCATTTTTATAATCAACACCACTTTCTAAGCAGAAAACTGAACTTTTTGGGTGACTTTCTCTGAAAATCGATTAATATTCTTCAGCCAGGAACATGGCCCTTTTCCAATAGAAACACACTGAGAACTCTTAATGGACTTTGAGGAGCATGGTGATGTATCATGGATCATATGTGATTAGAAGCAAGAAGGAGAAGAAACTGTTGATGCCTTGGTTTCTTTAACAATCTCTCAGTGTTGGCATAAATGTCTACAAACCATCCACTCATCTTCACCACGCCTCCTTCCGTGAAGGTTCGGCTGTTTTGACAGGATAATCTGAAGATGTTTCCTGATGAAAAAGATACTTCGCTGCCTGGATTGCTCTGTGATAAGCACTGTTAAAGATCATATTCAGTGAATTGCAAAATTCTCAGCAGGAGAAGGTAGATGAAGAAAAGCCACAAAGACATTGCAAAAGGTAAGGAAAAGGACAGTGGGCAGATTATAAGAAAGGGGAGTGGAAGGGAAAACAACTGTACAACTTTACCAGTGTGATGGGAAAAAAGGACAATTAAGGGATACTTCACGCAGGGCAAAACACACAAAAGCATTCATTTTTAAATTTCTCATATTTGTTTTTGCCGAAAGATGTGTGTGTATGTAATTATTACTCTCCATTTAGTGAATATCAGTGGTGTAGATACAAAATGGCACAAAACTGATTTTCTTTCCTTCCTTCTCCTGACTAGCTGGAAGCGAAAAGTTCCATAAGTGGTGATTAAGCCATAGACTCTTGAGGTATCCGTTTAATACACTGGTGGAAAAAAGCCCTAAAAATTAGAAAAAGCTTATTGAAATGAAAATTCCTTACTTCAGTCAGTTCAGAGATTCAAAAGAGTTTGGGGATGAACTAGGAATTTATCAAAAAAACTAGTCTTTCTTATCAGAGTCGAAAAACTCGCACTCTGAGTCTCATAGTATATCTCTTTTAGGATTTTGAAAACTGTGACCTGAGGGCCACATCTGGTCTGTCACCTGTTTTTTGTTGAAGCTGTATGGTAACTCTCACTTGCACCTTTGTTTGCATGTCTCTGTTTCATCTGGCTGCTTGGGTGCTACAAATCCAGAGGTTAGTAGTTGTCACAGAGACTGTATGTTCCACAAGGCCAAGACTATTTATTATTTGACCCCATAAAAATTTTGTTGACTTCTGTATTTATTTTAAACATACCTATTATTCCAGGTTCAACTTGAATCTTTCTAAGAATTTTCTTGCAATTTTCCCTGCTCACACTGCCCTCTGTATCTGTAGATTGTTGTTAAAATTATAGATATATCCATACCATCCACAGCTTAACTAAACTTCAGGTAAGTTTTTTTTTTTCTTTCTTCATTACCTTATTCTTGCAGCATTTATATGAGAAAACAAAATTTTAAATTCCTTCTCCTTCCCTAGGATATGTGAAAGTTTTACAACCCAGGAATGTCTTGCTCAAGAACCTGGGAGACTTCCTTTCTCAAAGTAATAATTGAGAAAGATAAGGCCCCTTTATCCCAGTCTCTGTGCAGAGGTAGACACTAACTCCCATTAGTGCTACTTAGAAGGCCACCCTTCAGGCTAAGGACCGGGAGTACTTTTTAATTAGTTCACTCTGTGTTTGCAAATCCACCCCCATCTTTGTTTCAGAGGAGCTGAGTTCAATCTCTTGCAGTCATCTTTAATAATCTTGACCTTCAGCAAATTGTGCTTGCATTTTTTGTTTGTTTGTTTGTTTATTTGTTTTAGGCTATACCCTAGGCCTATGGAAGTTCTAAGGCTAGGGGTTGAATTGGGCACAGCTGCGGGCCACAGCCACAGCCATAGCAATGAGGAGCCAAGCCTCCTCTGTGACCTCTCACAGCAACGTTGAATCCTTAAGCCACTGAGGGAGGCCAGAGATTGAACCTGCATCCTGATGGATAGTAGTCAGATTGGTTTCCACTGAGCTGCTACAGGAACTCCTAGCACAAAGTTTTGGATAAAGTTTTCCTTGCCAAGTTAATTCTATCTAGTGCAATACTTGTTTGAAACATCTGTGACTCTTTTCTATCAAATAAAAGTCTTACTCTCAAAATCCATAGTGATGGCTGCCTTAGTGAGCTTGGACTGCTACAACAGAATACACTGCATGGGGTGGCTTACACAATAGTTATTTATTTCTCATATTTCTAACAGTTAAACATTCAAGATCAGGTGGAACAAAGTCAGGTTCTGAGGAATGCCATGTTTCTGATTTACACAGGGTGGGTCATTTTTCTCATGCATCCTCACATGACAACAGAAGAGGAAAAGGGTAGAGCTCTTTTCTTCCTAGAGGGACTCCACCCTCATAAACTAATTGCCCCCCAAAGGCCCCAGCTCCCAGTACCATCCCTCTGGAGGTTGGTGTTCCAATATAGGATACAGTATGGGGCATCACAAATTTGCAGTCCACAAGCATAGTAGCTTACACTATTTAGAGTCAGTGGGATTTGGTTAGACTCTTCATGATACTCTGTGTGTAAGAGTGATAGTCTCCAAGTTGGCCTTATTTCATCACTTTTATGTATTTACCTTGATTCATTATGATAAATAGTCACCAACTATAAAAACAGTTGTTGGATCAAAGATAGGAGGGTTTTCAAAAGAAAAAAATATGACCGGGTCAAAGAAATGCCAATCAGGTTGGCATTTGAATCTATATCAAAACCCGGTCAATTCTCCACTTCTAAAATCAACAATAGCACATTTACAGATTTCTTTTAATCACAAACTCATTTAATGTGTGTTAACTAACATTTACTGAGTATGGCCCTCTTTCCCAGCAAACACCTACAAGTTCATTATTGGATAAAGAGGCACATGGTAAACCTAATGTGTTTAAGTGGATGAATCATTAGTGCCCCATCATTATCACATCCAAAATGTTCTGAGGTTTTTATTTGAGACATAAATAACCACGTGTGCTTTACAACACCTTTTATGAATGGACTGGGATATTTCTGGCTGTACATAACTTCTGGGGAAAAAGTCCTTTCCTTTTCCTGAAAAGGGATGGTGGGGCCGCTTACGCAGCGCTGGAAGTAAGGACAGGGGTTTCCTGCGGATCCCAGGCCTGCAGCCTGGCCTTGCACCATCCGAGCACCACGCTTGGCCAAACATTCCCCCTGCAGAGGCAGGGGCTGCTCCCAAGTGTTCGCATCCCCCTGCGATGGGTGGCGGGGGCTCTGGCCACCTCCCTGTGGGGCCTGTGTAAGCTGGGCCAGCTTGGCCATGCAAACCGCTGCCACTAGAGGGCAGTGCGGCACCATGCTGACTGGACTCAGGCTGCCAGCTGATCTTTGGGAGGGGTGCTTGGGCAGGGCACCCAGCGCTAGAGCACCACGTTCCTAGCGCGATGGGCCCTGGCATTGTGCCACAGTGTCTTTTCCACGGCGATGGTGGTTGGCTCCGTGGAGGGGCCTGCTGGCACCATCACCAAGGAGACTGGAAGGGTGAGGGGGTGGGCGCTCTCCAGCGGGGATTCTGGGTCCCAGAGGACCCCTCGGCGACATCACTGGCCACATTCCCTGTGGGGCCAAGCTGCGGGGGAGCCTGGCAGGAACAAGTAGGGTGGGGGGCGATGGCACGTGCCACTCCATGGTTGCTGGACATCCCCAAAGCACCCCCACCCCCTCCAGACCTAGAAATGATCATGCTAAGTGAAGTCAAACATGCAATGAGACATCATCAAATGGATTCACTGACATGTGGAATCCAAAAAAGGACAGGAGGAGACAGTTTTGGGGGGTGGCGGGATGTGCCTGGGTTGTGGGATGGAAATCCTGGTGACATTAGCTTGTGATGATCATTATACAACTACAGATGTGATATATTCATTCGATAATTTTTAAAAAATGAAAAGAAAATTAACACACCAAGTAAGAAAAGCCAAAAGATTATATCAATAAATGTAGGAAATGCCTCTGACGAAATGCAACATCAACTGAGAGTAGAAGGAAATTTCCCTAACCTAATAAAGAACATGTATTTAAAAAACTACAGCGAAGATAAAAAAAAAAAAAAATCACCTCCCTCAAGTAGGTAGGTGGTGTACCCCGCCTCACCCTCATTCATGTGGTGTGTCCACAGCTGCAGGACCCATGCACCTGGCTGGATACTTATCAGGCTGGGACTTCCCGGGTCACTGAGCCTCTGGCCCTGGGGGCGGGCATTGCCTCCAACAGCATGCCAGACCTGACCGCTCAGTATGCCTGCACCCTGGCCTGAGACAGGCTTGGCAGCGACAGCCACAGTGTTGGGGAGGCTGTCCCCAAGGCCACCTCCAGCACGAGCTCTAACAGGAAGGTGCCAGCTGCATGCCTCTGGGTCTCTAAGATGCTCAGGCATGCTGAGCGGCCAGACAGAGTGAGGAGAATGGGACGAGGAGCTCTGGGGGTGGCTACAACCAAAAAGCACACCCAAAGGATCTTTGCCGCTGCAGCCTCTGCTGCCTCTGAACACAGGTTCTAGAAACAGTGCAAACTGCAGGCTTGGCAGCATGCCTACCAACTGCTTTGCACAGTTCCCCACTGCGTCCCAGGTGGCCAACCTGGTGGCCTTCCAACGACCAGAGAGGGGGACTGCCTTGGGTCCTCAGAACCATGGGGGACCATGGAGGCCATGAAGCAGGGAAAGTAACGTACCCAACCCCACGGAGAAGGACCTTGCCTATGGGGGCCAGTGGCCAGGGCCCCAGGTCCAGGGCGAGGGGGGCTGGGTGAGCAACAGGCCCCACCAGCTGGCCCTCCCTGCCTCCATCTGGAGTCAAAAGACCAGTGTCCATGGAATCCCGCAGAGCTGAGCCCGGGAAGCTGGTGCCATGCCCCTTGGCCCCAGGCTTCACCACAGGGGTGGTGGCTGGGCTTAGGAATTCGGCACCAGCAGCAGCACACAGCACCACAAGCAGGGGGGTATAGGCAGTGGCCAGAGCATGACAGGCCTGAGACCCAAGCACACAAAAGCACGAGAGGCAAGAATCGGCCGGCTCTGTCCCCGTCACAGAAGGCCGCCATGGATGTGGCGGCAGTAGAACATGAGCCAGGTGGTCTACTGGAGCGAGTGACTTGGGCAACGCAGAAATTCTCAGGGGAAAGAAAAAGACAAATACCATAGGAGATAACGTAATGGTGAACTCTAAGAAGGATCGGATGGTGCTGTCTACAAACCCACCCACCAATGAGCCAAGAACACCACAGGAGGAGACACAGATGGGGGACAAGGAGCCAAAACTTGGGATTGAGGGTGGGAGAGGGGGGGGGGGAAAGGGTCCGCCCTGGGATGAATGGGGATGGACCTTGGGCTACTTTGCGGATGAAAACTGTTTGGTGGGGAATGGATAGGTCAAGAGAGTAGCAAGAACAACACACGAGCCGGTCAATATGAGCACCAAGACAATTGAAAGAAACATTGGACAAAAATCTGATTCAGTCGAAGTAAATATATTAAAATTGGTATATATAAAAGAAGGGAATGGAATGATACAGAAGAGGGACCTGGTGTATAGAATAGGAAATGGAAATGAATATACTGTGATTAAATATATGGGAAGAGAATGTGAAGAAAAATGGATGTGTGTCTCTGTGTCAACGAATCCCTTTGCAGCCCCGCAGACATGATCAGAACCTTGGAAATCACCTATACTGCCATCAGACTTAGAGACATTGAAAATGTGTAAGGAGGGGAAAAAAAAAAAAAAAAAAAAAAAGACTCGACCTCAAACGCAAAGCCAACGAAGCCACTTCCTTTGTGACCACAGGAGGATGGATGGGGGGGAGGGGAGAAAAGGCCCAGCGCCTCCCCTGTGGGCTCCCAACCCTGTTGAGAAAGAGACTCTCCCCTCCCAGACCTGAGCGGAGCGTCTCGAGCGTGGGGTGCCACAGTCCGCTCCCCCATCCCGCCAGCCTTTGCAAACCACGACCACCAAAGCATCCTCTGCACGGGGTTTGTCCAAGGTCTGGTACAGGGGACCCCGAGGTCGTCTTGGGGATCTTGGCTGCTGGGGCAAAGGGCGGGGGGGGGGTCTCGTGCAGGCGTGGTGTGGGGGGAGAGCCCAGGTGCGCAGGAGGCCCTGCAGGGGGAGCGGGCCTGGCGGGGAGGGCAGGAGGCTCGCGGCGGCGGCGGCGGCGGCGTGGGGCCGCGGGGCACGCTGCGGCGGCGTCGCTGAGGGAAGTTGGAGGCTTTGAGGCCAGAGGGAGCATGGCGAGGCCCGAGGGTGTGGGTGAGGGGTGAGGGTTGCGGGGGGTGAGGAGGAGCGAGGGTGCGGGGTGCGGGAGGTGTGTTGGGGAGAGCGAGGCAGGCCCCGACAGCGGGCGAGCAAGGCCAAGGCGAGGCAGAAGGGCGAGGGCCAGGCCCAGGAGCGCCCACCACGCGGCCGCCCCTGCGGCCGGTGGAAGTTCCGAGGCCGGGGGTCGAGCCGCCGCCGCTGCGGCCGGCGGTGCCAAAAGCAAGAGCGCAGAGGGAAGGGGTGAGCTGCAGAGGCAGCATGCGCGCCCGCCTGCCCAGAGGCCCTCAAATGGAGCCGGGCGGCCGACGTCACCGGGGCCTGCGGCGAGAGGGGGCGCGCGCGCCCCCTGGTGGGCTGCCGGGGAATGGGCGCGCCGCGCGCTGCTGGGGACAGTGCCTTGGGGCCGCGCGCTGGGATGCCCCCGCCCTGCCCTGGGGCCTGGCCGGCCTGGCCCTTGGCCCCCGCGGCTCCCCCAGCTCCAGGGCCTCCGCTGACTGCCCTGCCTCTCCTGTGCAGGGGCACTCCTGCCCGAGAGGGACGGCGACCCCCAGCTGCCCTGCCTGCCTACCTGCCTGCCTCGTCCCCGCTCGTGCTCAGCCCAGGGCGGACGCGCCTGGCCAGCCCTGCGCCGGGGCCTCCTCGGGGGTGGCAGGGAGGAAGGCTGGGGCCCGGCTGCAGGGGCATTGGGCCGGAGGCTGGAGACCAGAACCACGGGGGATTGGGGGGGGGCGCGGCCTCGGGTCGGGGCCCGTTGGGGGTCTGGTGCGGGAGCCCCAGCGAGAGCCCAATGGCCCTGGTCCCCTGCCGCCCACCCGGGGTCTCGAGGGTCGGTCGGGCCGACGGGGCCGGGAGCCTGCCGGACGCTGCTGCTCGGTCCACAGGGGATGCCCAGGACGGTCCCCCTCGCGATCCATGCCAGCCCAGCAGCCCCGGAGGGGCAAAGAAGGCCCCCCACCCGGGGGAGCGCCCCGTGCTTGCGAGCAGGAGGGCCCCGGGGAAGCCGAGGCGCTCCAAGCAGGAGGCGGCCTGAGGCCAGGGAAGGGGGCAGGGTGCCCTCAGGTCCCTGGGCTGCTGCTGGCAGGGGCTCCTGGGGGAAAGCCCGACCAAGGGCTTGGCTCGGCCCCGGAGGCCAAGGGGCAGACGAGGGGAGGTTACAGAGGCAGGCAGGGGCAGGCGACCCCCCACTCCAACCCCACTCCCCTCCAACCCCGCTGGAGCGCCCAGGCAGATCGGATGTTGCTCCCTCAAAACCCACCCACACACCCACCAGCCAACACACCCACAGCCACCAGAAATAGGTGGTGGGGAAGGAGCGCGGGCTGGGGCTGGGGCTGGTGTTGGGTCTTTGGCCACGACCCTCTCTCTTCCCCCATGTTTCTGGTCCGTCAAGCAAACATGCAGGCAGGGCACCTGGGGGTCGCCCTTACTCTCGTCTAGGAGTGCCCCTGCACAGGGGAAGCAGGGCATTTAGCGGAGGCAGGGGAGGCCCTGGAGCTGGGGGAGCCGCGGGTGCCAAGGGCTAGGCCGGCCAGACCCCACGGCAGGGCGTGGGCTTCCCAGCGCGCGGCCCCAAGGCACTGTCCCCAGCAGCGCGCGGCGCGCCCATTCCCCGGCAGCCCACCAGGGGGCGCGCGCGCCCCCTCTCGCCGCAGGCCCCGGTGACGTCGGCCGCCCGGCTCCATTTGAGGGCCTCTGTGTAGGCGGGCGCGCACGCTGCCCTTGTGGCTCACCCCCTCCCGCCGCAGTCTTGCTGTTGGCGCCGTCTGCGGCTGCTCGACCCCCGGCCTCGGAACTTCCACCGGCCGCAGGGGCGGCCGCTTTTTGGGCGCTCCCGGGCCCGGCCCTCGCCCTTCTGCCTCGCCTTGGCCTTGCTCGCCCGCTGTCGGGGCCTGCCTCGCTCTCCCCAACACACCTCCCGCACCCCGCACCCTCGCTCCTCCTCACCCGCCCCCCCCCCCCCCCGCAACCCTCACCCACACCCTCGGGCCTCGCCATGCTCTCTCTGGCCTCAAAGCCACAGATCGACAACTACCTCCACCTTCCCTCAGCGCCGCCACCGCAGCCGGCCCCCCGTCCCCAAGCCGCCGCCGCCGCCGCCGCCGCCGCCGCCGCCGCCGCCGCCGCCGCCGCCGCCGCCGCCGCCGCCGCCGCGAGCCTCCTGCCCTCCCCGCCAGGCCCGCTCCCTCTGCAGGGCGTCCTGCGCACCTGGGCTCTCCCCCCCACACCACGCCTGCACGAGACCCCACCCCCCCCTTTGCCACAGCATCCAACATCCCCAAGACGACCTCAGGGCCCCCTCTACCCGATCTTGGACAAACCCCGCGCGAAGGATGGCTTTGGTGGTCGTGGTTTACAAAGTTTGGTGGGGTGAGGATCGGACTGTGGCACCCCACGCTCGTGACGCTCTGCTGAGGTCTGGGTGGGGGAGAGTCTCTTTCTCCACAGGGTTGGGAGCCCACAGGGGAGGCGCTGGGCTTACCCCCCTCAGCCTCCTGTTGTGGTCACAAAGGAAGTGGCTTCGTTGGCTTTGCGTTTGAGGTCGAGTCTTTCCCCCCCGCCACATTTTTAATGTCTCTAAGTCTGATGGCAGTATAGGTGATTTTTCAATGTTCTGATTATTTCTGTGGGGCTACAATGGGATTCAGTTACACAGAGACACATCCTTATTTCTTCACATTCTCTTTCCAATATATTTAATCACAGTATATTGATTACCATTTCCTATTCTATACACCACGACCCTCTTCTGTACCATTCCATTCCCTTCGTTTTTATATACCAAGTTTAATATGTTTTTTTTCCGACTGAATCAGATTTTATGTCCAATGTTTCTTTCAATTGTCTTTGTGGTCAAATTGACCCGCTCACGGGTTGTTCTGGCTGCTCTCGTGGCCTATCCATTCCCCACCAAACAGTTTTCATCCGCAAAGTAGCCCAAAGGTCCATCCCCATTCATCCCAGGGCGGACCTTTTCCTCTCCCCCCTCCCCCATCCCCAATCCCAAGTTTTGGCTCCTTGTCCACCCTCTGTGTCTGGTTCTGTGGTGTTCTTGGCTCATTGGTGGGTGGGTTTGTAGACAGCACCATCCGATCCTTCTTAGAGTTCACCATTACGTTATCTCCTATGGTATTTGTCTTTTTCTTTCCCCTGAGAATTTCTGCGTTGCCCAAGTCACTCGCTCCAGTAGACCACCTGGCTCATGTTCTACTGCCGCCACATCCATGGCGGCCTTCTGTGACGGGGACAGAGCCGGCCGATTCTTGCCTCTCGTGCTTTTGTGTGCTTGGGTCTCAGGCCTGTCATGCTCTGGCCACTGCCTATACCCCCCTGCTTGTGGTGCTGTGTGCTGCTGCTGGTGCCGAATTCCTAAGCCCAGCCACCACCCCTGTGGTGAAGCCTGGGGCCAAGGGGCATGGCACCAGCTTCCCGGGCTCAGCTCTGCGGGATTCCATGGACACTGGTCTTTTGACTCCAGATGGAGGCAGGGAGGGCCAGCTGGTGGGGCCTGTTGCTCACCCAGCCCCCCTCGCCCTGGACCTGGGGCCCTGGCCACTGGCCCCCATAGGCAAGGTCCTTCTCCGTGGGGTTGGGTACGTTACTTTCCCTGCTTCATGGCCTCCATGGTCCCCCATGGTTCTGAGGACCCAAGGCAGTCCCCCTCTCTGGTCGTTGGAAGGCCACCAGGTTGGCCACCTGGGACGCAGTGGGGAACTGTGCAAAGCAGTTGGTAGGCATGCTGCCAAGCCTGCAGTTTGCACTGTTTCTAGAACCTGTGTTCAGAGGCAGCAGAGGCTGCAGCGGCAAAGATCCTTTGGGTGTGCTTTTTGGTTGTAGCCACCCCCAGAGCTCCTCGTCCCATTCTCCTCACTCTGTCTGGCCGCTCAGCATGCCTGAGCATCTTAGAGACCCAGAGGCATGCAGCTGGCACCTTCCTGTTAGAGCTCGTGCTGGAGGTGGCCTTGGGGACAGCCTCCCCAACACTGTGGCTGTCGCTGCCAAGCCTGTCTCAGGCCAGGGTGCAGGCATACTGAGCGGTCAGGTCTGGCATGCTGTTGGAGGCAATGCCCGCCCCCAGGGCCAGAGGCTCAGTGACCCGGGAAGTCCCAGCCTGATAAGTATCCAGCCAGGTGCATGGGTCCTGCAGCTGTGGACACACCACATGAATGAGGGTGAGGCGGGGTACACCACCTACCTACTTGAGGGAGGTGATTTTTTTTTTTTTTTATCTTCGCTGTAGTTTTTTAAATACATGTTCTTTATTAGGTTAGGGAAATTTCCTTCTACTCTCAGTTGATGCTGCATTTCGTCAGAGGCATTTCCTACATTTATTGATATAATCTTTTGGCTTTTCTTACTTGGTGTGTTAATTTTCTTTTCATTTTTTAAAAATTATCGAATGAATATATCACATCTGTAGTTGTATAATGATCATCACAAGCTAATGTCACCAGGATTTCCATCCCACAACCCAGGCACATCCCGCCACCCCCCAAAACTGTCTCCTCCTGTCCTTTTTTGGATTCCACATGTCAGTGAATCCATTTGATGATGTCTCATTGCATGTTTGACTTCACTTAGCATGATCATTTCTAGGTCTGGAGGGGGTGGGGGTGCTTTGGGGATGTCCAGCAACCATGGAGTGGCACGTGCCATCGCCCCCCACCCTACTTGTTCCTGCCAGGCTCCCCCGCAGCTTGGCCCCACAGGGAATGTGGCCAGTGATGTCGCCGAGGGGTCCTCTGGGACCCAGAATCCCCGCTGGAGAGCGCCCACCCCCTCACCCTTCCAGTCTCCTTGGTGATGGTGCCAGCAGGCCCCTCCACGGAGCCAACCACCATCGCCGTGGAAAAGACACTGTGGCACAATGCCAGGGCCCATCGCGCTAGGAACGTGGTGCTCTAGCGCTGGGTGCCCTGCCCAAGCACCCCTCCCAAAGATCAGCTGGCAGCCTGAGTCCAGTCAGCATGGTGCCGCACTGCCCTCTAGTGGCAGCGGTTTGCATGGCCAAGCTGGCCCAGCTTACACAGGCCCCACAGGGAGGTGGCCAGAGCCCCCGCCACCCATCGCAGGGGGATGCGAACACTTGGGAGCAGCCCCTGCCTCTGCAGGGGGAATGTTTGGCCAAGCGTGGTGCTCGGATGGTGCAAGGCCAGGCTGCAGGCCTGGGATCCGCAGGAAACCCCTGTCCTTACTTCCAGCGCTGCGTAAGCGGCCCCACCATCCCTTTTCAGGAAAAGGAAAGGACTTTTTCCCCAGAAGTTATGTACAGCCAGAAATATCCCAGTCCATTCATAAAAGGTGTTGTAAAGCACACGTGGTTATTTATGTCTCAAATAAAAACCTCAGAACATTTTGGATGTGATAATGATGGGGCACTAATGATTCATCCACTTAAACACATTAGGTTTACCATGTGCCTCTTTATCCAATAATGAACTTGTAGGTGTTTGCTGGGAAAGAGGGCCATACTCAGTAAATGTTAGTTAACACACATTAAATGAGTTTGTGATTAAAAGAAATCTGTAAATGTGCTATTGTTGATTTTAGAAGTGGAGAATTGACCGGGTTTTGATATAGATTCAAATGCCAACCTGATTGGCATTTCTTTGACCCGGTCATATTTTTTTCTTTTGAAAACCCTCCTATCTTTGATCCAACAACTGTTTTTATAGTTGGTGACTATTTATCATAATGAATCAAGGTAAATACATAAAAGTGATGAAATAAGGCCAACTTGGAGACTATCACTCTTACACACAGAGTATCATGAAGAGTCTAACCAAATCCCACTGACTCTAAATAGTGTAAGCTACTATGCTTGTGGACTGCAAATTTGTGATGCCCCATACTGTATCCTATATTGGAACACCAACCTCCAGAGGGATGGTACTGGGAGCTGGGGCCTTTGGGGGGCAATTAGTTTATGAGGGTGGAGTCCCTCTAGGAAGAAAAGAGCTCTACCCTTTTCCTCTTCTGTTGTCATGTGAGGATGCATGAGAAAAATGACCCACCCTGTGTAAATCAGAAACATGGCATTCCTCAGAACCTGACTTTGTTCCACCTGATCTTGAATGTTTAACTGTTAGAAATATGAGAAATAAATAACTATTGTGTAAGCCACCCCATGCAGTGTATTCTGTTGTAGCAGTCCAAGCTCACTAAGGCAGCCATCACTATGGATTTTGAGAGTAAGACTTTTATTTGATAGAAAAGAGTCACAGATGTTTCAAACAAGTATTGCACTAGATAGAATTAACTTGGCAAGGAAAACTTTATCCAAAACTTTGTGATAGGAGTTCCTGTAGCAGCTCAGTGGAAACCAATCTGACTACTATCCATCAGGATGCAGGTTCAATCTCTGGCCTCCCTCAGTGGCTTAAGGATTCAACGTTGCTGTGAGAGGTCACAGAGGAGGCTTGGCTCCTCATTGCTATGGCTGTGGCTGTGGCCCGCAGCTGTGCCCAATTCAACCCCTAGCCTTAGAACTTCCATAGGCCTAGGGTATAGCCTAAAACAAATAAACAAACAAACAAACAAAAAATGCAAGCACAATTTGCTGAAGGTCAAGATTATTAAAGATGACTGCAAGAGATTGAACTCAGCTCCTCTGAAACAAAGATGGGGGTGGATTTGCAAACACAGAGTGAACTAATTAAAAAGTACTCCCGGTCCTTAGCCTGAAGGGTGGCCTTCTAAGTAGCACTAATGGGAGTTAGTGTCTACCTCTGCACAGAGACTGGGATAAAGGGGCCTTATCTTTCTCAATTATTACTTTGAGAAAGGAAGTCTCCCAGGTTCTTGAGCAAGACATTCCTGGGTTGTAAAACTTTCACATATCCTAGGGAAGGAGAAGGAATTTAAAATTTTGTTTTCTCATATAAATGCTGCAAGAATAAGGTAATGAAGAAAGAAAAAAAAAAACTTACCTGAAGTTTAGTTAAGCTGTGGATGGTATGGATATATCTATAATTTTAACAACAATCTACAGATACAGAGGGCAGTGTGAGCAGGGAAAATTGCAAGAAAATTCTTAGAAAGATTCAAGTTGAACCTGGAATAATAGGTATGTTTAAAATAAATACAGAAGTCAACAAAATTTTTATGGGGTCAAATAATAAATAGTCTTGGCCTTGTGGAACATACAGTCTCTGTGACAACTACTAACCTCTGGATTTGTAGCACCCAAGCAGCCAGATGAAACAGAGACATGCAAACAAAGGTGCAAGTGAGAGTTACCATACAGCTTCAACAAAAAACAGGTGACAGACCAGATGTGGCCCTCAGGTCACAGTTTTCAAAATCCTAAAAGAGATATACTATGAGACTCAGAGTGCGAGTTTTTCGACTCTGATAAGAAAGACTAGTTTTTTTGATAAATTCCTAGTTCATCCCCAAACTCTTTTGAATCTCTGAACTGACTGAAGTAAGGAATTTTCATTTCAATAAGCTTTTTCTAATTTTTAGGGCTTTTTTCCACCAGTGTATTAAACGGATACCTCAAGAGTCTATGGCTTAATCACCACTTATGGAACTTTTCGCTTCCAGCTAGTCAGGAGAAGGAAGGAAAGAAAATCAGTTTTGTGCCATTTTGTATCTACACCACTGATATTCACTAAATGGAGAGTAATAATTACATACACACACATCTTTCGGCAAAAACAAATATGAGAAATTTAAAAATGAATGCTTTTGTGTGTTTTGCCCTGCGTGAAGTATCCCTTAATTGTCCTTTTTTCCCATCACACTGGTAAAGTTGTACAGTTGTTTTCCCTTCCACTCCCCTTTCTTATAATCTGCCCACTGTCCTTTTCCTTACCTTTTGCAATGTCTTTGTGGCTTTTCTTCATCTACCTTCTCCTGCTGAGAATTTTGCAATTCACTGAATATGATCTTTAACAGTGCTTATCACAGAGCAATCCAGGCAGCGAAGTATCTTTTTCATCAGGAAACATCTTCAGATTATCCTGTCAAAACAGCCGAACCTTCACGGAAGGAGGCGTGGTGAAGATGAGTGGATGGTTTGTAGACATTTATGCCAACACTGAGAGATTGTTAAAGAAACCAAGGCATCAACAGTTTCTTCTCCTTCTTGCTTCTAATCACATATGATCCATGATACATCACCATGCTCCTCAAAGTCCATTAAGAGTTCTCAGTGTGTTTCTATTGGAAAAGGGCCATGTTCCTGGCTGAAGAATATTAATCGATTTTCAGAGAAAGTCACCCAAAAAGTTCAGTTTTCTGCTTAGAAAGTGGTGTTGATTATAAAAATGCATTATGGTACTGTAGACATGGATAATAGTAATATATTGCTACAAACCTTTGGCAAGACCACAGAAATAATCTGTAAGGCAAAACAAAGTAAATTATTTTGAAAGGTGACCTGTGAAACAGGATCAACTCAGCATCAATAAACTCCTCTAGGAGTTCCCATCGTGGTGCAGTGGTTAACAAATCCATCTAGTGACCACAAGGTTGTGGGTTCGATCCCTGGCCTTGCTCAGTGGGTTGGGGATCCGGTGTTGCCATGAGCTGTGATGTAGGTTGCAGATGCAGCTCAGATCCCATGTTGCTGTGGCTTTGGTGCACACTGGTGTCTACAGCTCCAATTCAACCCCTAGCCTGGGAACCATTATATTCCATGGGAAGCAGCCCTAGAAAAGACAAAATAAAATAAAATAAAACAAACTCCTCTAATGAAAGCATGAAAACCTGGTAAGCTATGAGGAATTTCTTTCCAAAAATATGATTTAGTGATATTCCAGATTTGATGAAATGACAGTAATCATAAAAATATATTTCTATTGTAACATTTAACCTTGAGAAAGAAGAGCTTTATTTTCTTTAATATCTGTTTTTTAGTCCTTGGAAAGTTTCATGATAGAAAGCAAAAATGGGGCTTGTGATGACTATTACAGTATATACTAGGACTCAGGAGAAAGCAAGAGAAAACTCTTGTGGACCAAGTGCTCCTTGTTTTCTCTCAATATAGTCCTTCAGGACAGATGTTAAAACTCAGCCCTGAGGACAAGTGGCCCATGACCTAATGCCTTTTTGCTAAAAGAGTAGAGGGAAAGGTTAAAAGTCATATGCCAAGTACGACAGTAGTGAGGACATTGAGGACTGTGGGAATCACAGGGCCGAGTGAAGTATAACCAACCATGAGAGACAGAAACAAGGCCCGGCCACAACTGATGAGAGCAAGATCCAGGCAAAGCAGGCTGCTCACCCCTGATGTCCACTGAGAAGTGGAGAAGTGCCTCCAAGATGCCAAACATTGGTGGCAAAGACATACATCAACATATCTATGACTTTTAATATACCTATGGATGCCTTTCTCAAAAAGGCATTAGATCACAGGCCAAACAAACAACACCCTTAAAGAATGTCTCTGCATTCGTGGTTATAACCCATTTCCAGATAGGTAGAGCATCTTTACACTCACACAGAAACACCCCCCCCCCCCCCGCTAAAGAACTTACTGTGACCTCACATTAATGAGGTAGTCATCTCAGTCAGCACTAAAATCATATACAGCTTTAACAGTAGTTTTAGTCAATCACTGAGAGTAAAGTTTGAAGGCTTTACTATATATATAGTCCAAAAATTACACATAATTTTTTACCTATGGATATTTTGTGTATATTTTGTGTTTCTTCTTTGAAAACATAGTGTCCATATCAGCTTGGATAACAAGATGACAATACAGCTCATTGTCAAGAAGTCTGCAAATCTGGGAGTTCCCGGCAAGGCTCAGTGGTTAACAAATCTGACTAGGAGCCATAAGGTTGCGGGTTTGATCCCTGGCCTCCCTCAGTGCGTTAAGGATCTGGCCTTTCCATGAACTGTGGTGTAGGTTGCAGACTCTGCTCAGATTCCACATTGCTGTGGCTATGGCATAGGCCAGTGGCTACAGCTCTGATTGGACCCCCACCCTGGGAACCTCCATGTCATGGGTGAGGCCCAGCAAGACAAAAGAAAAAAAAAGAGAAAAAAGTCTGCAAATCACTTGGTTATAGATGAGCAAATACAATTTCCTTGGCATCAACCATACAAATTAAATATTTTTTCTTCAAAGAAGAAGAAACTGAGTCAGAATGAACACATAATTATAGGCTTATTTTCCTTGGGATTAAATCTCAGATATTCTACTGGGGAAAATCCTTCTCCCACCACACTCTAGAGCGATCTCTTTTTCTTCCTGGGACAAATAAGCATTTCTTTTCTTCCACTGCAGAAAAGTTGTAACCGAGAAGAACAAACCTGACTCTCTGTTAAATCTATTCCTTTAGCTCTCCCCTTTTAGTAGAAACTCTTTGGGACCCTGGTCCACTGGCTTCTTGGTCTGCTAGCTTTCTGAATAATGCTGCTATTTCTTTAGCCTACATTTCTGTATCACCTCTCACTTTATTGTCCTGTTGTGTGATGAGCCATTTGAGCCTGAACTTGGTAATAAAATCTGCCCTTTTATGCATTCCCACAGGTCTTGTCTCTTTTCTCTGTATTCCAGCCTTTGTCATCCCAATTGAGCCCATAACATGGAATAAGTTTTCTTTGTAATCCAAATGATTTTATTAAAATTGCTTTTATACTCTTTATATATGTTCCATTCAGTGTCACACGAAATGATTCACCCTTATAGAAAATACTACTCTAGGGATAGCAATTATAAATAATCACCAAAAGTTAACAAAAAGGAAATTTAAGAACTTTTTTCTAGATACTGCAAATGGATCAGGAGAAAATAGGCATCCTAAAATTTTTTCTGCCTTTAACAAACCTAGTATCACTAAAGAAAAAAAACCCTCATATCTGCAGCATGCGGTGAAATGCAGTAGGATGCATTATTAATTAATAATTATCTTAAGTAATATACTTTAAATATGGAGTTTCCTAAACAAATTGAAAATAGAAATTTCAGAAAATCCAACAATTCCACCTCTGGGTAGTTTTCCAAAGCATCTATGAATAAATGAATGCATGAGAAGATGTGATTGATACACACACACACACACACACACACACACACACACACACACACACACATATATGTCACAGATGGACAATTAGTCATAAAAAAGAATGCAATCTTACCATTTGTGACAAGATGGATGGACCTACAGGGTATTATGCTCAGTTAAATAAGTCAGAGAGACAAAGACAAACACAGTGTGATGTCACCTATATGTAGAAACAAACAAAACAAGTGAACAGGGGAGTTCCCATCATGACACAGTGGTTAATGAATCCGACTAGGAGCCATGAGGTTGCGGGTTTGATCCCTGCCCTTGCTCAGTGGGTTAACAATCCCCAAGATATGGCAAAAAAAAAGACAAAAAACAAAAAAAACCAAGTGAACAAACCTAACAAAAACACATAATGCAGTCATAGATACAGAAAACCAAGAGGTGGTTTCCAGAGGGGATATGGGTGCACTGATGAGAGAAATAGGCCAGGGAAATTAATAAGACTTACAAAATTCTAGGTAAAACATAAATGAGTTATGAGGATGAAATGTATAGCATAGATAACCTAGTGACCTTGTAATAACATTGGCTTGTGACAGATGGTTACTATATTAACTGTGATGATCATTTTGGAAAGCACAGCAATATCAAAAAAGTATATTCTTGCATCTGGACCTCTTAGTGTTATAGGTCAATTATACTTCAATTAAAAAAAAGGATTTTCCTTGAGGCTCAGCAGGTTAAGGATGTGGCATCATCATTGCAGCTGCTTGGGTCACTATTATAGTGCTAGCTTGATACTTGGCCCAGGAAACTCCACATGCCATAGGCATGGCCAAATAAAATTCAATAAACAATTTTAAAAATCCCAAAAAACTCTGGGATAAGTAAGCCCAATCCAAATGCTTATCAACTTCTCCATGGATATGATGATCCTCTTGTCATGCATGATGATGTGATTAATAATAAAGACCAAACACTGTAAAAAAAAAGAAATGCAGAAGAAAAAGTGAAAATAATCCAAGTGCCTCAGAGATCAGAATTTTAAAAACTCAGCAATTAGGGTATAGGATTCAAAAAAGAATTAAGAACATATGGAGTTCCCGTCGTGGCGCAGTGGTTAACGAATCCGACTAGGAACCACGAGGTTGCGGGTTCGGTCCCTGCCCTTGCTCAGTGGGTTAACGATCCGGCGTCCCGTAAGCTGTGGTGTAGGTTGCAGACGTGGCTCGGATCCTGCGTTGCTGTGGCCCTGACGTAGGGCGGTGGCTACAACTCCGATTCGACCCCTAGCCTGGGAACCTCCATATGCCGTGGGAGCGGCCCAAAAAAAAGCCAAAAAAAGCCAAAAAAAAAAAAAAAGAATTAAGAACATACTGAAAAATCATTTTGTAAATGAAGTTAAAACTAGGAGAAACAGGGTGAGAAATAAGACCTTATCAGAAATGGTGGATGAAAAGGAAGAAATTTTTAACAACTATTAAAACAAAAACAAAAACAACTCCTGGAAAATAAATCAAGCCAGACATTGTAAAATATCTGACGAATGTATTGGAATAAAAGACACTCATAAGAGATCTGAAAGATGAATGATTGATGGACCTGAAAGAGAAAAACCAATGATACAAAGCAAATTTTAAACAGCATCATGCAGATTTTTTGGAAAATTAAAAAGGTCGGTCTTGAAATTGTTTTCAAAAGAACACTGATCATTTACTTGCAATGACTAATAAGAAATGATACTGCAGTGTAAGGCTTAAAAAAATTCCTCTGGGCATCTAGAATAAAAAGGAGAACTATAAGGGAATAAAAATTAGAATTTCAGAAACATTGCTGCAGATAAATTCTCTGTGCCAGAAGGAAATAGAGAAACATATTTAAGATTCACAAGGGGATAGATGATGAATCATGAATTTTTTACCAGCCAGGCTGGGTGGGTATCAAGAGTCCTGATATCCAAGCCACCATGAAAGATCTTGGGTTTATTACCCCCTGGACCACTGGATTGAACAGGCTTCAGACAATGGACTCCCTAGGAAGACTGACATGGGGAGTTCCCATCATGGCTCAGCAGAAACGAATCTGACTAGCATCCATGAGGACGCACATTCAATCCCTGGCCTCGCTCAGTGGGTTTGAGGATCTGGCACCACAGCGAGCTGTGGTGTAGGTCCCAGAAGTGGCTTGGATCCAGCATTGCTGTGGCTGTGGCATAGGCCAACAGCTATAGTTCCGATTCCATCCCTAGCTTGGGAACCTCCAAACGCTGCTGGTGCAGCCCTCAAAAGAACAACAACAACAACCACTGACATGGGACCGGTGTAAAGTATGAACTTTGGAGTTCCTTACTGAACTGAGACTTGGTGAGGGATAAGCGAGGGAGGGAGTGATCCTGGTGGACACTAGGGCACCTGCCTTCCAACAATTCATGAAGCGCTGCCTCTGCTGAGGGTGCTTTTCTATCTCTGTGTGTATTTTATTTTATAAAGCAGGATTCTAAAAGCAGCTGTATAGATAAATACAGTGTAATAATAAATTAAATTTAATAAGAAACATTTTATTTCATAAAAGACAGAACATAGAGATAAATATTGAACATATAGAACATATAGAGAAAACTAAAAGATAAAACTAGGGATATAACTAATACACTAAATCTATGCAGTTAAACAACGGAGATTATACTAAGTGAGGTGCCCTAGGAGGTGAGCATTGAGTGAGGCTGCTTCTGGACTTATTTAGGTGGAGGTCCTGATGGTATGGATGTGCTGAGGCGTAGGCTGGGGGTGTTCACATCCAGGTTGTCATTGATGCCAAACTGACAATCTGTAACACAAAGAGAGGTGATCATTTAGGGAAAAAACTGATTTTTATTTATTTTTTTATTTATAAAAAAATTTTGGCTATACCCTCAGAATGCAGAGTTTCCTCAGCCAGGGATGGAACCCATGCCATACCTGTGACCAGAGACAGCAGGGACAAGCCAAAACCTTACCCCACTGAGCCACAAGGCAACTCCACAACACTGCTTTTTAAAAATGTAATAAAACAAGCTGTGTTTATGTTATTTAATGACAAAATTGGAGAAAAAACAAAAGGAACAGAAGTAACATAAATCCTGCCTGGAAACCCATCCCAAATGAGCACTGCAATGAAGTGCCACCTCATGCTGCTTTAGTGTGACTTGGACACACATAATATAGTATCTACAGAAGCTCCAGCGCAGGTTGTGAAATGGGGCCATAACGTAACCGAGACCTTACAAGGGGGCTGCAGAGGCTGAGGGACCCCCAGGGCTCAGGCACCTCCTAGGCAAGCAGGGATCCTGCAGCTTCCCAACATGATACCAGGACCATGAAGAGTCCATAGGGATGCAGAGAAGGGACAGGTGAGTTCCCTGCTCACAGAGCAGTGGGTGTCTGGGTCTTCTTCACCCTTTTCCCAGAAGTCCTGAGACTGGGCAGGTCAGGGCCACTCCTCCATTGCCTCACATCACCTGGTGATTCCCTGGGGGGGGAGGCTCCCTGGTAACTTGAGGGGGTGGGGATTGGCACTGCAGGGATGGGTCCTGCAGAGGATGTCGGACCACTCCAGTGGGGCTCTTCAAAAAGAACACACTGGGGAGTTCCCGCCGTGGCGCAGTGGTTAACGAATCTGACTAGGAACCATGAGGTTGCAGGTTCAGTCCCTGCCCTTGCTCAGTGGGTTAACGATCTGGCGTTGCCGTGAGCTGTGGTGTAGGTTGCAGACGTGGCTCAGATCTTGCGTTGCTGTGGCTCTGGCGTAGGCTGGTGGCTACGGCTCCGATTAGACCCCTAGCCTGGGAACCTCCACATGCCGCAGGAGCGGCCCAAGAAATAGCAAAAAAAAAAAAAAAAAAAAAAAAGAACACACTGGGAAGAGCCCCTAGTGAGTCATGCACTTGATGGCCCTACAGCACCTCCCTGACTAGCAACCTCAGGGGCTCCTGGGATGGGGATGTGTTGCTTGGGAGGTGTGCTCATGGCATCCTCTGGATGGATTAATACCCTCCTCTTTTCTCCACTTCGTGGTCACACACAAGGGCGGCCACACAGAGTTTTGTCTGGCTTTCTGAAAAACCAAAAGGAAGTTGGGCATGCTGTGGAGAACAGGCGCATCTGTCTCCTCACCTTTGCACCCCCGGTCTGCCACATCGACACTGCCTCTTCCTAGGTGTGCTCATCATCGGCATCGGAGGCTGTCCCCCCAAATGCTTTTCTTAAACGCAGGAACAGGGAGCGTTTCCGCTTCTGGGAGGAAAAGTACAGTCTCTGAGACCAAATCCATCATGGTAAATATCATAAAAGGATGGAGCAAGGAGGTGGTTAAGACTTACAAGGAAGAGTCTACGGGTGACACAAAGAGAGGAAAACAAAAAGACGTGAAAGACGAAACAGATTACCCGCTTAATTCTGCTTTCCTTGTCAGAATTCTCGTTATCTGCCATGTAACATTCTGTGTCCAGGGGCAGCCACCAGGTTGGGGAGGCCATGGGAAAGGAAAGGGGTGATTTAGAATCAAGATGGAACCTCAGGACCATGATGCTGCAGGGAGCTCAGTCTCGGGCCCCTTTCTGTCCTCACCTCCATGGACCTCCCAGGGCCTCAGCTGGTTCACATCTACAGTGGAGAAGGTCTCTGATCCCCAAGATCCTGCTGCAGCCCTCTGCTTCCCTCAATGTGACTTGGAATAAGACCTGTGTCTTCCTGCCTCACACACAGGCTGCCTCTGTCCCCATGAACCTCGGAGCATGCCCTCGCTTTCCTCCAGAACCCCTGCTTCCGACTCCCTCCTTCCTCATTTCTCTCCTCTGATTACTGCTCATTTCCTTCCTCCAATGAGGGCAGGGTGGAAGAAGGGCCATGGCAATCTTGCCACTCTCCAGGCAGTCAATGTTTCTCTTAACCAATCGATGCCACCCAGGGAGTTCCTGGCATGGGCCTGATCCTGTGCTGGCACCTGGGGTGACCTGAGGTATCTGGCAGAAGCTTATTGCTCACAACACCACCCTGACTTTCCCAGCTCCTCAGAGAGGATAAAAGCACAATCAGAGGTGAAGGAATGTATCCAAATTCCTTGCCCCAAAATGAGCCAACAGGCATCTACATAAACATAGGGTGCCTACCAGGATTTGCCCTTAGACTTGGAAGGACAAGGAGGGATGAGAGCTGGTCAGGCCTGAGGAGAGGACATGGTGTGCACATGACTGGGGTGTGGGGAGCAGGGCCAAGGCTGCCTGGATGAGCGGTGGATTCTCAGGGAACCAGGGGTCCCAGGCCCTGCTGCCCTGAGCCTCTGTCCTGGGCCTGGTCAAGCCCAGGAGACCAGGTGGATGGGTCTGTGGGAGCAAGTGTGCAGAGAAGCCCAGCCTCCCCTTCACACATTCCTCTAGACTTCCTTCTGGTGGGGAGGGTCCCCAGGCAGGTGGACATGGAGCCCTCCCTCAAACATGATGTGTGCATCAGCACATCAGCCTTGGGTGAGCTGTCCAGGCTGAGATGAGCTGAAGGAGGCTGGAGCACATCCGTGATCCCAGAGACGTGCTCTATAAGCCATCCTACCCTGGGAGTGCTTTTACGTGAGGAAGAAAGAGCAATGGGATCCTGAAAGTGCAGACAGAGTATACTTCTCATCCACCACCAGACACTTGCTCCAAGAACTTGGGTCTCCAGTGTCAAGCGACTCGCAGAGTTTTGTTGTGCCCTGTCAGCTTATGGTTTTCATAGGCAAATTTAAAAACAAAGCCAAAATCTGCTGTAAGGGATCCCCTCCAGCTGGGAACCTGAATCCAAGCTTTCACCCTTGGCAGTGTTGTTCCTACCTTCATCTTCGTTAGTGATGCTGCCAACGCTCTCCGCAATAAATTCTGCAGAATCATAAACATGAGCAATAATGTTATAAGGAAAGTTGCCCCACCCATTTCTCCCCTTCCCCTTCAGCTAATGCTGCCTTCCAAGGCATCCCACTAGTCCTCTCTCCAGGTGCTCACATCTCCCCTGGGCTCTGTGGAGCAACAGTCCTTCAGTAAGACATCGATCACAGTTTCAAACCTTCAAGAAAGAGATGCTGAGAGAAGCATCTGTCAACCTCTCACTTCCACAGGTCCATTACAGCTCTCCCTTTCAAGCTGACCCACTAGAAACTCCAACACTTATGGGCACACTTGAAATATGGCTAGTGTGATCAAACCATTGGGTGTTGTGTGTGTGTGAGCATGCTTCTTTTTAATTGCTTGAGTTAACCACAATTTGAACTAAGTTAAATATAAGCAGGCACTTCTGGCTAGTGGGTACCACAGTGGACAGAGTGGCTCTAAGAGCTTGCAAGATGAAGAAGAGACAACCAACCACCCTCACCTCACTGTTCATTCAGAGAATTTGGACGACCAGAGGGGATCTTTCATTTGCAGGTTATCTTGGGCACTTGGACCCATGCTAGGCATTGTGAGAGTCCTTGGGGACACTCTAACAGCAGTGTCAACAACACTCTGACCTGGGAGGAATTCCCAGCAGGGCACCCCACTTTTTGCCAGTAGTGAGGAGCATGGCCCAGGGCACCGGTGCTGGACAAAACCAGAGAGAATGGGCAGAGGGGAGGGAGGGATGCATCACTCTTTTCATGATCCCATCCTTCTCACCCCTGAGCCTGGAAGACCCAAGGAAGGCAGTGGCACCCCCTTACGGGGTGAACAATTTGTACACTGAAAACTACAGATCATGGCTGAAAGAAATTAAAGAAGGTGCAAGTGCTTGGAACGACACACCATGTTCATAGACTGGACGGTTTAATGTTGTCGACATTTCTCTGCTACTGAAAATGATGTACACATTATACTGCAACAACTCAGAAAACCTCATGCCATTTTTTGAGACTTGGAAAAGAAAATCCTAAAATACATGTAGAGCCCCAAAGAATAAAAAGATGATCTTGACAGCAAAGAACAACAATGGAGACGTCTCAATTCCCAGATTCAAAACACACTGCCAAGCCACAGCAGCAAAAACATCTACCCCTGGCATCTAAACAGGAAGACAGACCAATGATCCATAAGAGAAGGACCTAAAAATAAACTCATATATGTATGGCCAAATGATCACTGCCCAGGTTCTAAGATTCCCCAGTCAAAAAAGTATAGTCTCTTCAACAATCAACAGAATGAAAAGGCAATGTATAGGATGGGAGGAAATACTTGCAAATATTGCTTCTGGATAAGGGACCCATATCCAAAAAATATAAGAAACTAACACTCAATTAAAACAAAACAAATACACATGCACACACACAAACCAAAAAAATGAAAAACAAAGACTGTGGGCAAATAGCTGAGTTTAAAAATGGGTAAACACCTTGAGAAGATATGACCCCATAGAAGCTATGATGGTGATCAAATATATGTGAAAATGTATGTTGCGCTCAACTGGGACTCTGTGGTTAAGAGGTGCAAGCAACTGCTTTGGGAGTGGATAAGCAATGAGATCCCACTGGATAGCACAGGGCACGATATGTGGTCACTTATGAAGGAAAAGACAAAAAGCACTAAAAAAATTACAACTTTACTGGAAGGCTGATTTCCAGGAAAAGCATGCTAATAAATGGATTCACAAAACACTGCTCTTAAAGAAAACCCAATATAGAAGAACTTACAATACTGAAATCCTACCATTAAAAACAGCCACTATCATTCATATCATGGTTGTTCTCCAGGCTTCATTTTCTACACGGTGTGTGCAGCATGTGCCCTGATTAAATGTACAGCCACACTAACAAGAGTCTTACAACATGAGGGACTTATTTCATGGAGAGAAACACAGAGGGAACACAGAGTCCTTCTCACCCAGGTGGGCAGCAAGTTTGTACAGTGGTGCCGGACACCAGGATGAGGGTGAACTCTGAGCTCTTACTTGCAAGATCGCCTGGGTGTGTGCTACCTAGGGTGGCCAAATGTAAGAATGACAGTGACACTGTCCAATACAAGAATACGCCTCGCCGATTCCCATCTGCTTTGGCCATGTTGAAGCGATGATGTCAGCACTGACAGGGACCTTATAAGATGCATAGCATCTACAGGACCTCTGGAGACCCTGGTATTACCAGGCATAGACATGGAGCAGGGACCCTTCCCCGTCAGTGCTCCATGACTGACAAAATCCTGGCTGAGAGAGAGGTGCAGGTCAGGGGTCCAGGCACTCCCATGGATAACCTGGCCTGGGGTCCCCATTTAGATTTTCCATGTAGGAGGTCAAGAGCTTGGGCCAACTGTCTCTGCACCATCTCCAGCTGAGCAAGGGGAAACTTAAGCCAAACTGGGAACAGTGGTGGTGAAGGGAGAATGCATGAATGTAGAGAAGTTGTGCAGAAGGGATGGAAATTGTGTTGGGGAAATTCAATGGTTGTCATGTCCATGTAAATATGAAATATCTCATGAGGAAAACACCACATGTGCTCGCACATGGACCTCACTCCCTGTCCCTCATAACATGTAAAAACCCAAGGCATCAACATGATATACTTGTGTCCAGGGCATGGACATCTTGGGCAAAACTATGAGTGGCGAAGAGCTGTATGCTCTAAACCCCCAAGTCTCCTTCCAAAAGGAACCCAGGATATGGAGGCTCTGCAACCAATGTCAGCAAGGAAGCCCCACATTCTACTGCACCAAGATTGTTTGTCACTGGAGAGATGATCTCTGAATACACACCGCTTCTGTAAGGCCACTCGTACAACATGAGCTGGAGAAAAGAAAACAGTGTGAGAATCTAAGCTTCATGGGCTCTATGAACAAAGAATATTTCATACTATTTCTTTTCTCAGAAAGCTAAATGAAGCTTTTCTTGAGTCCATGGTCCCAAAGAAAACAGAGATGTCATTTGTGAGAAATGCTTCAAAATTTCCTGGAAGACCTAAGTCTATTTTGACCGAACACTAAAAAATTCTCTTTCAAGGAGGGTAATACTCTGCAGAAAAAATGCTCCCAACCACACATGCAGTGTGCAACAGATGCTGTTGTACTGAAAATAGCTTTTACAGTCAATCACTGGGAAAGGCATTCAGTCATCCAACCCAGGAAAAAAGTATGTCTCCATACTTTCAACTGTATAGATTTTCACATTTGAATTTGATTGAAAACAAGGAGAAAATGAAGCTATGCTTTTATCTCAAATAATAAAAGGCACTTACTGAGGGGTCAGATGGAATATCTTCTGAGCTGCTGTACTCCTTCACCAAAATATGCCGAGGGTGAACTGGGAGAACATAGAGTATGAGTCATGATATTGGTGACGCTGCTCAGGAACTATTCAGGCAGCATTGTTGGGGAGTGGTGTGTGAACCCAGGGAGGGAGAGTAAGGATGAGGGTGATTTTGAAGCATGGGCACACATGCTGTTGGCTGACCACTCTGGTGGGATGAGGCTGGCCAAGGGGAGGTTCCTTGACATCATGAGAAGGGGAGCTTTAAGCTTCCTAGCCAAAGCCAACATACTCAATTCAATGTAGGCAATTTGAAAAGAGGTAAATTCCAAATTCATGTTCTGGGGAACCTCCCGCTGTGGCTCCGTGCGTTAAGGACCCGAAGCTGTCTCTGTGAGGAGGCAGGGTCGCTCCCTAGCTTCCCTCAGGGGCCTAAGGATCCAGGGTTGCTGCATGCTGCGGCGTAGTGTGCACATGTGGCCTGGATCCGGTGGTGCCATGGCTGGGGTACAGCTCTGGGTGAACCCCTCCCCTGGGAACTTCCATATGCCACAGGTGTGGCCACACACACATAACAAAACAAAAACAAGTCATGCCATGTTTCAAGGACAGAGTCCAATGACTCCTCCAGCCTATTTTAAATCCCGTGGCGACTCCCGCTACTTCTTGGAATGTTCCAAGACCATTTTTCATCTCCACACGGTCACATGCCCTGCTTCTGCTCAGCACAGTGTGATGGCACAGGTATAATATTTATCCTTTGCATAACTGTTAACTATACAGTTCCGTAGCCTTTTTGACTTCCACACGCTTTTCTACCCATCAACACTACCTACACCCACACCTTTGTCATCCTACCCGACATGACCCATCACAACTCACCTTCCCCTGGCCACCAGGCCTTGGTAATTCCTGCTTCTGCTATATGAACGTGCCTACACAAGTAGTATTACACGGTATCTGTCTTGCTGTGCACCTGCCTTATTTCACTCACCACAATAGCTTTTTGTAGTGTTCGGTCCACCCATACCCTAACGTATTTCGAGCTTTAACTCCACTCTGCGGCTAAAGAGTAGCTCACTCGGAGTTTCTTTGGCATTTCATTTTGCCAGTCCTCTCATTCATCACCACATTCAACAAGGCCTTTTGCATGATGCCCATCTTGGGACTCCTGGGAGAAACAGGCCAGGGAGCATTCGGGTACGGATTTCTCTGTGCTATAATGGTGAGAAATCACATTGCACATCTGTCAAAGGGCAGAGCTTATAAGAGCACCAAGTATGACTCCTAAGGCAAACTATTAGTGTTCTGCTAATTGGAATAAAGGTACCACCAGCATGTGATACACTGTCAATGGCTGGACCTGGAGCGGTGGGATTCGGGAACCGTCTGTGTCATCTGTTGGACTTCTTTGTCCACATAATCCAGGTCGAAACAATGTCTAATAATTTAAAGACACCTGGAAACACGGCTTCCCTGAGGGAGACACAGCAGCTAATGTCCAAAAGCCAGCCGTCATCGACACCCTGGCTAGAGATCATCTTCACCCTCCAACATCAACCGGCTGTTGAGATTTCAAAGTCGTTTTATTTCCACAGGTATATAAACACTACCACCTGACTAAGTATGTTTCAACTTGGACACACACGCACGCACGCACACACGCATGCACGCACAAAGGATACCACAAAATACTTCCGAGTTCATTCGTATACAGGGGACCCTAAAGAAAAATTATTCTTGCATGCACCGAAGGAGAAAATCTCCACGTACCTGTCCCCGACCCATTAGCCCGTTGCATTCGCTGGTGGAGCCAGGAGCATAATTTTCTGATGCAGCCAGAGGTGGATCTTTGTGACATCTGTCGATTGTTCCTTTGGATCCGGAAGCAGCATCCTATGCAATCTATCACAACAGGGAGGACTGCTGACATCTTGCTGTCAGAAGACCGTAGGGAAATTTGTACTCATTTATTCCATTTAATCTTTTGGTCCCCTGGCTCACCAGCTGCCCAGGAGTGCTGCCTGGATCAAGGTCAGACTTAGAAGGATCATGCAGTTTAAAACAACCAACAGACAGGATTTTTGAACAACCACCTTTGTTTAACTGAGACCTTCTAGAAACAGAGCCAAGTAAGAGTGATCGTGCCTGATGGTCTGGTTCAAACACATTCAGAAGAATCATGAACCTGGGGAAAGGGTTGTAGATCCCTAAGGGCCTCGATGCCCTGTTCTACGAGGTGGAAATGGTATTCTAGAAGGCTGACTTTTAGTATGATGTTATGAGGACGACTTCATGAAGTACGGGTAACATTTTAGAAAAAGGAAGGACGGGTGCCTCGTCAATGCTCCGTATGCGTTCAGCCTTGAGTGATGGCAAGAGTAAGCTAGACAGTCAGTGGTGGCTGAAAACCAAAGGGGGTAAATGGATGCCTCAAGTCGGGAAGGGTGGAAGCTTATTCCCCAGCATCTTCATGGGAACGATGCTTCGCAGCTCATGGACAGTACCTATTTTCATCTCCTCTGATACTCAGTCCTGTTGAAGGTGAGGAAGTGCAAACAGGACCCACATGAGGGGTAACCAAGTGACAGTCCAAGCGTCACAACAATGACGGGTGATGAATCTGAGGCAGGTGGACCAGACATATTAATTAAGACAACGAACCCGGAAGTTATACGCATAACTCTAGAGATAGCTCAGAGGGGTAGAAATGAGAAGAAAAACACAAGAAGGAAAAATGCAGGAGACAAAGTGAGCGAGCCCATCTGAAGGAACAGCCACTCGGGGGAGCAATGTAAACTTACCTTAGGAACAGTGATTGAGATTGCCCATTCCTAAAGCATGAGCCGTGAAGTGAGAGCGTCACACTGGCCACCACGTACAAACCTCTCAGGCCACAGAGCGACAGCCTGACCATGAGGCAAGAAGTGCACAAGCACATTACCGTGGTGACGTGTCATCGTACCACTTTCAGAGGGAAGTCAACCCCTGCACAGGATGGGTCCAACGGCTGCCGGCAGAGAGCGTGTTTCCATGGACAAGCTTGGCTTTTCAGAGGAGCCTTGTCATTTCCGAAACGGAATCTCAGGCTCCCACAGAACCCTCTGACTAAGAAAATAATTTCCTATGAGAGAGAACGACCTGTCCCCCAGGAGGAGTTGAGAGTGAACCTTGCAGGGTGAAGAGGCCAAAAAGCCAGCATGTGCAGAATTTAAGGAAGAACTACCCCTCCATTTCTACTCTTCCTGAGTCACTAGACATTTGCCAATCAAACCATTTCAAAACGTGAGATTTAAGGTTATTGTAACCAGGGTGAATGTTTTCATGTTTCATGACGACTGCTATTCTGCAGTGTCCTATTCAAGTTTGCTGCTCACAAAAATTACTATTTTTGATGCACATTGCAAGTAAGTCTCCAATTTGTCACATGCTTGTATCTTACTACAGTTACTCGTACATACAACCTGAGGAAAGTTTTCTTCTTTTGCCAAAAAGAAAAAAAAAAAAAAGGAAGAAAGAAAAAGAAAAAAAGAAAATCAGTAATTATTTCTGTAATTTCTGGCTTTGAGAAAGAAAAGGAGGAAGAATATTGTGACCATTATTCACACCAAGGATTAACGGCGCCCTTAAGAAAAGTTCCTCCTACTTAGGAACGTGAGCACAGGGGTTTCAAGACAAATTTTTCTATTAAACCATTGTGACTATTTCTAGACATGCATGTCAAAGGGGGCAATCGGTTTTTCAGGAGGAGGATACAACTTTTCCCCTAGAAGTTACGTACGGCCAGAAGTGTCCCAGTCCAGTCATAAAAGGAGCAGAATGTTTTGTAAAGCACACATGGTAATTTATGTCTCAAGTAAAAATCTCAGAACATTTTGGATGGGATAGTGATGGTGCACCAACGATTCATCCATTTAAACAGATTAGACTTACGACGTGCCTATTTATCCAAGAAGGAACTGGTAGGTGTTTGCTG
This sequence comes from Sus scrofa, assembly GCF_054392235.1. NCBI lineage: Eukaryota > Metazoa > Chordata > Mammalia > Artiodactyla > Suidae > Sus > Sus scrofa. Next base: position 22,731,064 of record NC_139385.1, read on the forward strand.
GCAAAGAGGGGCACATTCAATTTGCAACTAAAAGAAACTTGTCAATGTCCAATTATTGATTTCAGTAGTGGAGAATTAACTGAGTTCGGATATAGATTCAACTTGCCATGTAGATCAGGCATTCCTTTGGCCAAGCCCTATGGTGGATTTGTTTTGTTTGGGGGTGGGGTGGGGGGGCGATCTTCCTCTAGTCAGATACTACAAATGTTTTGAAAAGCTGGTGACTATCGATACTAATGCATCAAGATAAATGATGTAAAAATGATGGGACAGGGCCAACTTGGAGAATATCACCGCTACATGCATTGTATCATGAACAGCCTAGCCAAATCCTGCTGCCTATAAAGAGCATTAGCCACCATGCTTATGGAGTGCACCTCTGTGTTCCCTCCTAATTGCATCCTATGTTGGAACCCCAACTTCCAGTGGGATGGTACCGGGAGGTGGGGCCTTTGGGAGGCAATTGGTTTATGAGTGTGGAGTCCCTCTAGGTGGACTAGAGCTCTCCCCTTTTCCTCTTTGTTCTTTTTTATTTTTTGTCAGGTGAGGAGGATGCATGAGAAAAATGACCCTGTGTAAACGCGAAAGAAGGAAGACAAAACAAGGAGAGGCGGTAGACAAGGGGATGGGCAAAGGCCCTGGAGTGCACACGGGTAGCTGCAGAGGGCCAAGGAACAGGAGGAAGGCTGCTCTCCCCAGGCTTGCAAGGAGACACCTCCCCCAGTGTTCACTCCAGGGGAGGGGATGGCCTTCCTCTTAGCCACTCAAGCAGGGGTCCAAGGAAGAACCCAAAGCATTAAACATCTGGGGACCAACCTGAGCCAGGAGCTGCAAGACCTCTGCGCCGAGAGCAATAAAACATGACTCAAGGAAATTAAGGAGGAGTCAAAGAAGGGCAGACATAGGCCACGCTCCTGGCTTGGAAAAAATGAATATCCTAAAAATGGCCGTTCTACGCAAAGCAATCTACAGATGCAATGGCATCCCTATCCGTGATCGTTTTCGCAGAACTAGAACAAAACCGTCCAAACATTTACACGGAACCTAAACAGGCCCGGAATGGCCAAGGCAATCCTGAGGAGCAAAAACCAAGCAGGAGGCACACCTCTCCCAGACTTCGGTCAATATTACAAAGCTACGGTAAGCAAGACAGTGTGGCAAAGGTACCAAAACCGACACACAGACCACTGGAACAGAAGACAGAACCCAGAAATAAACCCCAAACCGACGGTCAATTATTCTTCAACAAAGGGGGCAAGAATGTCAAGGGGGGAAAAGACAGTCTGTTCAGCGCGTGGTGCTGGGAAGCTGGACAGCCACATGAAAATCCAGGAAACTGGAAAACAACACCCTCAAACCGTGCACAAAAAGAAACTCAAAACGGCTTAAAGACTTAAACCTAAGACAAGACACCATCAACAGCAAACACAAACAACGACCCACTTGAAAAATGGGCAAGAGAACTGAATAGACAGTCACCCAAGGAAGATAGACAGATGGCCAACAGGCACACGAAAACATGCTCAACACCATGAATGATTAGAACAAGGCAAATCCAAGCTGCTAAGAAGTACCACCTCGCACCTGTCAGAAGGGCCATCATTAGTAAGGCTAGAAATTACAAATGCTGGAGAGGGTGTGCAGAAGAGGGTACCCTCCCACCCTGTTGGTAGGAATGTAACTTGGCACAGCCGCTATGGAAAGCACCATGCAGGGACCTCGGAAAACTAAATATAGAACTAGCATGTGGCCCAGAAATCCCACTCTTGGGCGTATGTGGGGACAAGACTTGCCTTGAACAAGATACAGGCACCCATGGACGTTGACGACAGCGCCGAGTGTCCAGTGCGGCACTCCTCACGCTAGCCAAGACGTGGAAACCACCTAAACGTCCACCGACAGATGAATGGGTTAACAAGAGGTGGGATATATACACAATGCGGTACTCCTCAGCCGTGAAAGGAAGGAATTAGTGCCATTTGCAGCAGAGTGGATGGAACTAGAGGCGCTCATCCTAAGCAAAGTCCCTCAGAAAGAGAAACACCAACCCCACATGATGTCACTTATATCTGGACTCTAAAACACAGCACAAATGATCCTTTCCACGGAACAGAAACTCAAGGACTTGCAGAAGAGACTTGTGCTTGCCAGTGGGGTCAGGGAGGAAGTGGGATGCACTGGGACTCTGGGCTTTAGGGATGCAAACAATTGCATCTGGACTGGCTATGCGATGAGAGCCCACTGGATCGCACAGGGATACAATATCCAGCCACTCACGAAGGAACGTGATAGAGGATAGTGGGAGAAAATGTAAGCATGTATATGGGTGTGTCTGTGTGCGTGTGTGCACGCGTGTGCGACAGGATCACTTTCCTGCACAGCAGAAATTAACAGAAAAATTTAAACCGAGTGTAAAGGAAAAAATTAAAATCATTTAAGAAAACTTAGAACTTTCCTGGAGGGGTAATTCTAGGAAAAGTATGCTAATGAAGGGATCTTAAACCCAAAACGTTGATCTTAAAAACCAAAAATAGAACACATGACAATACTGAAATCCAACCACTATCCATCACATGACAGTTTTTCTGCAGGCTTCATTTGGTGCATGGGCCTTGAGCAAAAAGGATGTCTGCCCTCCCAAGAGCCTTACAACAAGAGGGACTTACTTCATGGAGAGAAACACAGAGGGAGCACGGAGTCCTTCTCACCCAGATGGGCAGCGAGTTTGTACAATGGTGCCGCACACCAGGCTAAGGATGAGGGTGAACTGTGAGCTCTTACTTGCAAGGTCGCCTGGGTGTGTGCTACCTAGGGTGGTCAAGTGTGAGAATGACAGTGACACTGTCCAATACAAGCATACGCCTCGCCGATTCCCATCTGCTTTGGCCATGTTGAAGCAATGACCGCAGCACTGACAGGGACCTTTTAAAATGCACAGCATCGACAGGCCCTCTGGAGACCCTGGAATTCCCGGGCATAGACACGGAGCAGGGACCCTCCCCGCTCCGTGCTCCCCACGAACGACCAAGTCCTGGCTGAGGGAGAGGTGCAGGTCAGGGGTCCAGAGCGTCCCCATAGGGAACCCAGCCTGGGTCCCACTTTGGCTTTCCCATGTAGGAGGTCAAGAGCTTGGGCCAACTCTCTCTGCACCATCTCCACCTGAGCAACGGGAAAATTAAGCCAACGTGGGGACAGCAGTGGTGAGGGGCGAATGCATGCCTATAGGGGTGGTACGCAGAGGTGATGGGATGTTTCTTAAGGAACGTTGAGCGGTGTATTTTCTGTATAAATAGGAGAGAGCTCATGAGGAAACAGATACTTACACCACATGTGCTCACACATGGACCTCACTCCCTGTCCCTCGGAATGTGTCACAACCCAAGGAATCAACACAAGAGACTTGTGTCCAGGGCAGGTGCCACCAGGGCATCACTATGACTGGGAAAGAGCTGCCTGCTCCACATCCCAGACTACCCCCTTTCCAAAAGGAACCCAGGATCTGGCTGCTCTCCAACCAATGCCCGCAAGGAAGACCCACCTTCTTCTTCTTCACCCCGATTGTTTGTCACTGGAGTGGGGCGCTCCAAAGCCATGCCATTATTATTAGTTGCGTCATCGGCCGGCATCTAGTGCAAGAAAACAGTGTGAGAATCTAAGCTTCCTGGTCTCTATGGACATGAGAATTTTCATGGTCTTTCTGCCCAGCAAAACCCAAAAGGGAAACACTCCTCGAGTCCACGGTCCCAAAGAAAACACAGAGGTCATCCTGGACAAAGGCTTCAAATCTTCCTGTAGGAATTCTTATGTGTACTTTGACCCAAACCCACCAAATTCTCTTGCAAGGAGGGCAATTCTCTGCTGGTAACATTGCTCTCAGCCGCACTTCCAGTTTCTAGAGGCTGCTGTCAATTTTTCAATCAGTCATGCATTGGGAGAGACATTCCGTCAACACTCGTCCAACCCAGGAAAAATGTAGGTCTCCACTGATTTGAACAGTGTAGACTTGCATAGTTGAAACTGACAGACAAAAGGAGGAAATTGGAGTTCCCGTTGTGGCACGGCGGAACCAAAACTGACTAGAAAGCATGAGGCTGCAGGTTTGATCCCTGGACTCGCTCAGTGGGTTAAGGATCTGGTGTTGCCATGCGCTGTGCTGTAGGTCACCGACTCGGCTCACATCGTGACTTGCTGTGGCTGTGGTATATGCCGGCAGCTGTAGTTCTGATTAGACCCCTAGCCTGGGAAACTCCATGTGCAGCAGGTGCAGCCATTAAAAACCAAAACCAAAACCAAAACCAGAGAGAGAGAGGGAGACAGAGAGAGACAGAGAGAGACAGAGAGAGAGAGAGAGAGAGAGGATAAAAGAAAAATTGAGGAAATGAAGTTATGCTTTTATCTCAGATAAGACAAGGCACTTACTGTGCAGCCACTTGGAGCCTCTATTCCTCCTGCGGTGCTGGGCAGCCTTTCATGGGAGCCCGGGGTTTCTTCTAGGAGGACACAGATGGAAGGGTCATGATATTGGTGACGCTGCTCAGGAACTATTCAGGCAGCATTGTTGGGGAGTGGTGTGTGAACCCAGGGAGGGAGAGTAAGGATGAGGGTGATTTTGAAGCATGGGCACACATGCTGTTGGCTGACCACTCTGGTGGGATGAGGCTGGCCAAGGGGAGGTTCCTTGACATCATGAGAAGGGGAGCTTTAAGCTTCCTAGCCAAAGCCAACATACTCAATTCAATGTAGGCAATTTGAAAAGAGGTAAATTCCAAATTCATGTTCTGGGGAACCTCCCGCTGTGGCTCCGTGCGTTAAGGACCCGAAGCTGTCTCTGTGAGGAGGCAGGGTCGCTCCCTAGCTTCCCTCAGGGGCCTAAGGATCCAGGGTTGCTGCATGCTGTGGCGTAGTGTGCACATGTGGCCTGGATCCGGTGGTGCCATGGCTGGGGTACAGCTCTGGGTGAACCCCTCCCCTGGGAACTTCCATATGCCACAGGTGTGGCCACACACACATAACAAAACAAAAACAAGTCATGCCATGTTTCAAGGACAGAGTCCAATGACTCCTCCAGCCTATTTTAAATCCCGTGGCGACTCCCGCTACTTCTTGGAATGTTCCAAGACCATTTTTCATCTCCACACGGTCACATGCCCTGCTTCTGCTCAGCACAGTGTGATGGCACAGGTATAATATTTATCCTTTGCATAACTGTTAACTATACAGTTCCGTAGCCTTTTTGACTTCCACACGCTTTTCTACCCATCAACACTACCTACACCCACACCTTTGTCATCCTACCCGACATGACCCATCACAACTCACCTTCCCCTGGCCACCAGGCCTTGGTAATTCCTGCTTCTGCTATATGAACGTGCCTACACAAGTAGTATTACACGGTATCTGTCTTGCTGTGCACCTGCCTTATTTCACTCACCACAATAGCTTTTTGTAGTGTTCGGTCCACCCATACCCTAACGTATTTCGAGCTTTAACTCCACTCTGCGGCTAAAGAGTAGCTCACTCGGAGTTTCTTTGGCATTTCATTTTGCCAGTCCTCTCATTCATCACCACATTCAACAAGGCCTTTTGCATGATGCCCATCTTGGGACTCCTGGGAGAAACAGGCCAGGGAGCATTCGGGTACGGATTTCTCTGTGCTATAATGGTGAGAAATCACATTGCACATCTGTCAAAGGGCAGAGCTTATAAGAGCACCAAGTATGACTCCTAAGGCAAACTATTAGTGTTCTGCTAATTGGAATAAAGGTACCACCAGCATGTGATACACTGTCAATGGCTGGACCTGGAGCGGTGGGATTCGGGAACCGTCTGTGTCATCTGTTGGACTTCTTTGTCCACATAATCCAGGTCGAAACAATGTCTAATAATTTAAAGACACCTGGAAACACGGCTTCCCTGAGGGAGACACAGCAGCTAATGTCCAAAAGCCAGCCGTCATCGACACCCTGGCTAGAGATCATCTTCACCCTCCAACATCAACCGGCTGTTGAGATTTCAAAGTCGTTTTATTTCCACAGGTATATAAACACTACCACCTGACTAAGTATGTTTCAACTTGGACACACACGCACGCACGCACACACGCATGCACGCACAAAGGATACCACAAAATACTTCCGAGTTCATTCGTATACAGGGGACCCTAAAGAAAAATTATTCTTGCATGCACCGAAGGAGAAAATCTCCATGTACCTGTCCCCGACCCATTAGCGGGGTGCACTCGCTGGTGGCGCCAGGAGCATAACTTTCTGATGCAGCCAGAGGTGGATCTTTGTGACATCTGTCGATTGTTCCTTTGGATCCGGAAGCAGCATCCTATGCAATCTATCACAACAGGGAGGACTGCTGACATCTTGCTGTCAGAAGACCGTAGGGAAATTTGTACTCATTTATTCCATTTAATCTTTTGGTCCCCTGGCTCACCAGCTGCCCAGGAGTGCTGCCTGGATCAAGGTCAGACTTAGAAGGATCATGCAGTTTAAAACAACCAACAGACAGGATTTTTGAACAACCACCTTTGTTTAACTGAGACCTTCTAGAAACAGAGCCAAGTAAGAGTGATCGTGCCTGATGGTCTGGTTCAAACACATTCAGAAGAATCATGAACCTGGGGAAAGGGTTGTAGATCCCTAAGGGCCTCGATGCCCTGTTCTACGAGGTGGAAATGGTATTCTAGAAGGCTGACTTTTAGTATGATGTTATGAGGACGACTTCATGAAGTACGGGTAACATTTTAGAAAAAGGAAGGACGGGTGCCTCGTCAATGCTCCGTATGCGTTCAGCCTTGAGTGATGGCAAGAGTAAGCTAGACAGTCAGTGGTGGCTGAAAACCAAAGGGGGTAAATGGATGCCTCAAGTCGGGAAGGGTGGAAGCTTATTCCCCAGCATCTTCATGGGAACGATGCTTCGCAGCTCATGGACAGTACCTATTTTCATCTCCTCTGATACTCAGTCCTGTTGAAGGTGAGGAAGTGCAAACAGGACCCACATGAGGGGTAACCAAGTGACAGTCCAAGCGTCACAACAATGACGGGTGATGAATCTGAGGCAGGTGGACCAGACATATTAATTAAGACAACGAACCCGGAAGTTATACGCATAACTCTAGAGATAGCTCAGAGGGGTAGAAATGAGAAGAAAAACACAAGAAGGAAAAATGCAGGAGACAAAGTGAGCGAGCCCATCTGAAGGAACAGCCACTCGGGGGAGCAATGTAAACTTACCTTAGGAACAGTGATTGAGATTGCCCATTCCTAAAGCATGAGCCGTGAAGTGAGAGCGTCACACTGGCCACCACGTACAAACCTCTCAGGCCACAGAGCGACAGCCTGACCATGAGGCAAGAAGTGCACAAGCACATTACCGTGGTGACGTGTCATCGTACCACTTTCAGAGGGAAGTCAACCCCTGCACAGGATGGGTCCAACGGCTGCTGGCAGAGAGCGTGTTTCCATGGACAAGCTTGGCTTTTCAGAGGAGCCTTGTCATTTCCGAAACGGAATCTCAGGCTCCCACAGAACCCTCTGACTAAGAAAATAATTTCCTATGAGAGAGAACGACCTGTCCCCCAGGAGGAGTTGAGAGTGAACCTTGCAGGGTGAAGAGGCCAAAAAGCCAGCATGTGCAGAATTTAAGGAAGAACTACCCCTCCATTTCTACTCTTCCTGAGTCACTAGACATTTGCCAATCAAACCATTTCAAAACGTGAGATTTAAGGTTATTGTAACCAGGGTGAATGTTTTCATGTTTCATGACGACTGCTATTCTGCAGTGTCCTATTCAAGTTTGCTGCTCACAAAAATTACTATTTTTGATGCACATTGCAAGTAAGTCTCCAATTTGTCACATGCTTGTATCTTACTACAGTTACTCGTACATACAACCTGAGGAAAGTTTTCTTCTTTTGCCAAAAAGAAAAAAAAAAAAAGGAAGAAAGAAAAAGAAAAAAAGAAAATCAGTAATTATTTCTGTAATTTCTGGCTTTGAGAAAGAAAAGGAGGAAGAATATTGTGACCATTATTCACACCAAGGATTAACGGCGCCCTTAAGAAAAGTTCCTCCTACTTAGGAACGTGAGCACAGGGGTTTCAAGACAAATTTTTCTATTAAACCATTGTGACTATTTCTAGACATGCATGTCAAAGGGGGCAATCGGTTTTTCAGGAGGAGGATACAACTTTTCCCCTAGAAGTTACGTACGGCCAGAAGTGTCCCAGTCCAGTCATAAAAGGAGCAGAATGTTTTGTAAAGCACACATGGTAATTTATGTCTCAAGTAAAAATCTCAGAACATTTTGGATGGGATAGTGATGGTGCACCAACGATTCATCCATTTAAACAGATTAGACTTACGACGTGCCTATTTATCCAAGAAGGAACTGGTAGGTGTTTGCTGGCAAAGAGGGGCACATTCAATTTGCAACTAAAAGAAACTTGTCAATGTCCAATTATTGATTTCAGTAGTGGAGAATTAACTGAGTTCGGATATAGATTCAACTTGCCATGTAGATCAGGCATTCCTTTGGCCAAGCCCTATGGTGGATTTGTTTTGTTTGGGGGTGGGGTGGGGGGGCGATCTTCCTCTAGTCAGATACTACAAATGTTTTGAAAAGCTGGTGACTATCGATACTAATGCATCAAGATAAATGATGTAAAAATGATGGGACAGGGCCAACTTGGAGAATATCACCGCTACATGCATTGTATCATGAACAGCCTAGCCAAATCCTGCTGCCTATAAAGAGCATTAGCCACCATGCTTATGGAGTGCACCTCTGTGTTCCCTCCTAATTGCATCCTATGTTGGAACCCCAACTTCCAGTGGGATGGTACCGGGAGGTGGGGCCTTTGGGAGGCAATTGGTTTATGAGTGTGGAGTCCCTCTAGGTGGACTAGAGCTCTCCCCTTTTCCTCTTTGTTCTTTTTTATTTTTTGTCAGGTGAGGAGGATGCATGAGAAAAATGACCCTGTGTAAACGCGAAAGAAGGAAGACAAAACAAGGAGAGGCGGTAGACAAGGGGATGGGCAAAGGCCCTGGAGTGCACACGGGTAGCTGCAGAGGGCCAAGGAACAGGAGGAAGGCTGCTCTCCCCAGGCTTGCAAGGAGACACCTCCCCCAGTGTTCACTCCAGGGGAGGGGATGGCCTTCCTCTTAGCCACTCAAGCAGGGGTCCAAGGAAGAACCCAAAGCATTAAACATCTGGGGACCAACCTGAGCCAGGAGCTGCAAGACCTCTGCGCCGAGAGCAATAAAACATGACTCAAGGAAATTAAGGAGGAGTCAAAGAAGGGCAGACATAGGCCACGCTCCTGGCTTGGAAAAAATGAATATCCTAAAAATGGCCGTTCTACGCAAAGCAATCTACAGATGCAATGCCATCCCTATCCGTGATCGTTTTCACAGAACTAGAACAAAACCGTCCAAACATTTACACGGAACCTAAACAGGCCCGGAATGGCCAAGGCAATCCTGAGGAGCAAAAACCAAGCAGGAGGCACACCTCTCCCAGACTTCGGTCAATATTACAAAGCTACGGTAAGCAAGACAGTGTGGCAAAGGTACCAAAACCGACACACAGACCACTGGAACAGAAGACAGAACCCAGAAATAAACCCCAAACCGACGGTCAATTATTCTTCAACAAAGGGGGCAAGAATGTCAAGGGGGGAAAAGACAGTCTGTTCAGCGCGTGGTGCTGGGAAGCTGGACAGCCACATGAAAATCCAGGAAACTGGAAAACAACACCCTCAAACCGTGCACAAAAAGAAACTCAAAACGGCTTAAAGACTTAAACCTAAGACAAGACACCATCAACAGCAAACACAAACAACGACCCACTTGAAAAATGGGCAAGAGAACTGAATAGACAGTCACCCAAGGAAGATAGACAGATGGCCAACAGGCACACGAAAACATGCTCAACACCATGAATGATTAGAACAAGGCAAATCCAAGCTGCTAAGAAGTACCACCTCGCACCTGTCAGAAGGGCCATCATTAGTAAGGCTAGAAATTACAAATGCTGGAGAGGGTGTGCAGAAGAGGGTACCCTCCCACCCTGTTGGTAGGAATGTAACTTGGCACAGCCGCTATGGAAAGCACCATGCAGGGACCTCGGAAAACTAAATATAGAACTAGCATGTGGCCCAGAAATCCCACTCTTGGGCGCATGTGGGGACAAGACTTGCCTTGAACAAGATACAGGCACCCATGGACGTTGACGACAGCGCCGAGTGTCCAGTGCGGCACTCCTCACGCTAGCCAAGACGTGGAAACCACCTAAACGTCCACCGACAGATGAATGGGTTAACAAGAGGTGGGATATATACACAATGCGGTACTCCTCAGCCGTGAAAGGAAGGAATTAGTGCCATTTGCAGCAGAGTGGATGGAACTAGAGGCGCTCATCCTAAGCAAAGTCCCTCAGAAAGAGAAACACCAACCCCACATGATGTCACTTATATCTGGACTCTAAAACACAGCACAAATGATCCTTTCCACGGAACAGAAACTCAAGGACTTGCAGAAGAGACTTGTGCTTGCCAGTGGGGTCAGGGAGGAAGTGGGATGCACTGGGACTCTGGGCTTTAGGGATGCAAACAATTGCATCTGGACTGGCTATGCGATGAGAGCCCACTGGATCGCACAGGGATACAATATCCAGCCACTCACGAAGGAACGTGATAGAGGATAGTGGGAGAAAATGTAAGCATGTATATGGGTGTGTCTGTGTGCGTGTGTGCACGCGTGTGCGACAGGATCACTTTCCTGCACAGCAGAAATTAACAGAAAAATTTAAACCGAGTGTAAAGGAAAAAATTAAAATCATTTAAGAAAACTTAGAACTTTCCTGGAGGGGTAATTCTAGGAAAAGTATGCTAATGAAGGGATCTTAAACCCAAAACGTTGATCTTAAAAACCAAAAATAGAACACATGACAATACTGAAATCCAACCACTATCCATCACATGACAGTTTTTCTGCAGGCTTCATTTGGTGCATGGGCCTTGAGCAAAAAGGATGTCTGCCCTCCCAAGAGCCTTACAACAAGAGGGACTTACTTCATGGAGAGAAACACAGAGGGAGCACGGAGTCCTTCTCACCCAGATGGGCAGCGAGTTTGTACAATGGTGCCGCACACCAGGCTAAGGATGAGGGTGAACTGTGAGCTCTTACTTGCAAGGTCGCCTGGGTGTGTGCTACCTAGGGTGGTCAAGTGTGAGAATGACAGTGACACTGTCCAATACAAGCATACGCCTCGCCGATTCCCATCTGCTTTGGCCATGTTGAAGCAATGACCGCAGCACTGACAGGGACCTTTTAAAATGCACAGCATCGACAGGCCCTCTGGAGACCCTGGAATTCCCGGGCATAGACACGGAGCAGGGACCCTCCCCGCTCCGTGCTCCCCACGAACGACCAAGTCCTGGCTGAGGGAGAGGTGCAGGTCAGGGGTCCAGAGCGTCCCCATAGGGAACCCAGCCTGGGTCCCACTTTGGCTTTCCCATGTAGGAGGTCAAGAGCTTGGGCCAACTCTCTCTGCACCATCTCCACCTGAGCAACGGGAAAATTAAGCCAACGTGGGGACAGCAGTGGTGAGGGGCGAATGCATGCCTATAGGGGTGGTACGCAGAGGTGATGGGATGTTTCTTAAGGAACGTTGAGCGGTGTATTTTCTGTATAAATAGGAGAGAGCTCATGAGGAAACAGATACTTACACCACATGTGCTCACACATGGACCTCACTCCCTGTCCCTCGGAATGTGTCACAACCCAAGGAATCAACACAAGAGACTTGTGTCCAGGGCAGGTGCCACCAGGGCATCACTATGACTGGGAAAGAGCTGCCTGCTCCACATCCCAGACTACCCCCTTTCCAAAAGGAACCCAGGATCTGGCTGCTCTCCAACCAATGCCCGCAAGGAAGACCCACCTTCTTCTTCTTCACCCCGATTGTTTGTCACTGGAGTGGGGCGCTCCAAAGCCATGCCATTATTATTAGTTGCGTCATCGGCCGGCATCTAGTGCAAGAAAACAGTGTGAGAATCTAAGCTTCCTGGTCTCTATGGACATGAGAATTTTCATGGTCTTTCTGCCCAGCAAAACCCAAAAGGGAAACACTCCTCGAGTCCACGGTCCCAAAGAAAACACAGAGGTCATCCTGGACAAAGGCTTCAAATCTTCCTGTAGGAATTCTTATGTGTACTTTGACCAAAACCCACCAAATTCTCTTGCAAGGAGGGCAATTCTCTGCTGGTAACATTGCTCTCAGCCGCACTTCCAGTTTCTAGAGGCTGCTGTCAATTTTTCAATCAGTCATGCATTGGGAGAGACATTCTGTCAACACTCGTCCAACCCAGGAAAAATGTAGGTCTCCACTGATTTGAACAGTGTAGATTTGCATAGTTGAAACTGACAGACAAAAGGAGGAAATTGGAGCTCCCGTTGTGGCATGGCGGAACCAAAACTGACTAGAAAGCATGAGGCTGCAGGTTTGATCCCTGGACTCGCTCAGTGGGTTAAGGATCTGGTGTTGCCATGCGCTGTGCTGTAGGTCACCGACTCGGCTCACATCGTGACTTGCTGTGGCTGTGGTATATGCCGGCAGCTGTAGTTCTGATTAGACCCCTAGCCTGGGAAACTCCATGTGCAGCAGGTGCAGCCATTAAAAACCAAAACCAAAACCAAAACCAGAGAGAGAGAGGGAGACAGAGAGAGACAGAGAGAGACAGAGAGAGACAGAGAGAGAGAGAGAGGATAAAAGAAAAATTGAGGAAATGAAGTTATGCTTTTATCTCAGATAAGACAAGGCACTTACTGTGCAGCCACTTGGAGCCTCTATTCCTCCTGCGGTGCTGGGCAGCCTTTCATGGGAGCCCGGGGTTTCTTCTAGGAGGACACAGATGGAAGGGTCATGATATTGGTGACGCTGCTCAGGAACTATTCAGGCAGCATTGTTGGGGAGTGGTGTGTGAACCCAGGGAGGGAGAGTAAGGATGAGGGTGATTTTGAAGCATGGGCACACATGCTGTTGGCTGACCACTCTGGTGGGATGAGGCTGGCCAAGGGGAGGTTCCTTGACATCATGAGAAGGGGAGCTTTAAGCTTCCTAGCCAAAGCCAACATACTCAATTCAATGTAGGCAATTTGAAAAGAGGTAAATTCCAAATTCATGTTCTGGGGAACCTCCCGCTGTGGCTCCGTGCGTTAAGGACCCGAAGCTGTCTCTGTGAGGAGGCAGGGTCGCTCCCTAGCTTCCCTCAGGGGCCTAAGGATCCAGGGTTGCTGCATGCTGTGGCGTAGTGTGCACATGTGGCCTGGATCCGGTGGTGCCATGGCTGGGGTACAGCTCTGGGTGAACCCCTCCCCTGGGAACTTCCATATGCCACAGGTGTGGCCACACACACATAACAAAACAAAAACAAGTCATGCCATGTTTCAAGGACAGAGTCCAATGACTCCTCCAGCCTATTTTAAATCCCGTGGCGACTCCCGCTACTTCTTGGAATGTTCCAAGACCATTTTTCATCTCCACACGGTCACATGCCCTGCTTCTGCTCAGCACAGTGTGATGGCACAGGTATAATATTTATCCTTTGCATAACTGTTAACTATACAGTTCCGTAGCCTTTTTGACTTCCACACGCTTTTCTACCCATCAACACTACCTACACCCACACCTTTGTCATCCTACCCGACATGACCCATCACAACTCACCTTCCCCTGGCCACCAGGCCTTGGTAATTCCTGCTTCTGCTATATGAACGTGCCTACACAAGTAGTATTACACGGTATCTGTCTTGCTGTGCACCTGCCTTATTTCACTCACCACAATAGCTTTTTGTAGTGTTCGGTCCACCCATACCCTAACGTATTTCGAGCTTTAACTCCACTCTGCGGCTAAAGAGTAGCTCACTCGGAGTTTCTTTGGCATTTCATTTTGCCAGTCCTCTCATTCATCACCACATTCATCAAGGCCTTTTGCATGATGCCCATCTTGGGACTCCTGGGAGAAACAGGCCAGGGAGCATTCGGGTACGGATTTCTCTGTGCTATAATGGTGAGAAATCACATTGCACATCTGTCAAAGGGCAGAGCTTATAAGAGCACCAAGTATGACTCCTAAGGCAAACTATTAGTGTTCTGCTAATTGGAATAAAGGTACCACCAGCATGTGATACACTGTCAATGGCTGGACCTGGAGCGGTGGGATTCGGGAACCGTCTGTGTCATCTGTTGGACTTCTTTGTCCACATAATCCAGGTCGAAACAATGTCTAATAATTTAAAGACACCTGGAAACACGGCTTCCCTGAGGGAGACACAGCAGCTAATGTCCAAAAGCCAGCCGTCATCGACACCCTGGCTAGAGATCATCTTCACCCTCCAACATCAACCGGCTGTTGAGATTTCAAAGTCGTTTTATTTCCACAGGTATATAAACACTACCACCTGACTAAGTATGTTTCAACTTGGACACACACGCACGCACGCACGCACGCATGCACGCACAAAGGATACCACAAAATACTTCCGAGTTCATTCGTATACAGGGGACCCTAAAGAAAAATTATTCTTGCATGCACCGAAGGAGAAAATCTCCACGTACCTGTCCCCGACCCATTAGCGGGGTGCACTCGCTGGTGGCGCCAGGAGCATAACTTTCTGATGCAGCCAGAGGTGGATCGTTGTGACGTCTGTCGATTGTTCCTTTGGATCCGGAAGCAGCATCCTATGCAATCTATCACAACAGGGAGGACTGCTGACATCTTGCTGTCAGAAGACCGTAGGGAAATTTGTACTCATTTATTCCATTTAATCTTTTGGTCCCCTGGCTCACCAGCTGCCCAGGAGTGCTGCCTGGATCAAGGTCAGACTTAGAAGGATCATGCAGCTTAAAACAACCAACAGACAGGATTTTTGAACAACCACCTTTGTTTAACTGAGACCTTCTAGAAACACAGCAAAGTAAGAGTGATCGTGCCTGATGGTCTGGTTCAAACACATTCAGAAGAATCATGAACCTGGGGAAAGGGTTGTAGATCCCTAAGGGCCTCGATGCCCTGTTCTACGAGGTGGAAATGGTATTCTAGAAGGCTGACTTTTAGTATGATGTTATGAGGACGACTTCATGAAGTACGGGTAACATTTTAGAAAAAGGAAGGACGGGTGCCTCGTCAATGCTCCGTATGCGTTCAGCCTTGAGTGATGGCAAGAGTAAGCTAGACAGTCAGTGGTGGCTGAAAACCAAAGGGGGTAAATGGATGCCTCAAGTCGGGAAGGGTGGAAGCTTATTCCCCAGCATCTTCATGGGAACGATGCTTCGCAGCTCATGGACAGTACCTATTTTCATCTCCTCTGATACTCAGTCCTGTTGAAGGTGAGGAAGTGCAAACAGGACCCACATGAGGGGTAACCAAGTGACAGTCCAAGCGTCACAACAATGACGGGTGATGAATCTGAGGCAGGTGGACCAGACATATTAATTAAGACAACGAACCCGGAAGTTATACGCATAACTCTAGAGATAGCTCAGAGGGGTAGAAATGAGAAGAAAAACACAAGAAGGAAAAATGCAGGAGACAAAGTGAGCGAGCCCATCTGAAGGAACAGCCACTCGGGGGAGCAATGTAAACTTACCTTAGGAACAGTGATTGAGATTGCCCATTCCTAAAGCATGAGCCGTGAAGTGAGAGCGTCACACTGGCCACCACGTACAAACCTCTCAGGCCACAGAGCGACAGCCTGACCATGAGGCAAGAAGTGCACAAGCACATTACCGTGGTGACGTGTCATCGTACCACTTTCAGAGGGAAGTCAACCCCTGCACAGGATGGGTCCAACGGCTGCCGGCAGAGAGCGTGTTTCCATGGACAAGCTTGGCTTTTCAGAGGAGCCTTGTCATTTCCGAAACGGAATCTCAGGCTCCCACAGAACCCTCTGACTAAGAAAATAATTTCCTATGAGAGAGAACGACCTGTCCCCCAGGAGGAGTTGAGAGTGAACCTTGCAGGGTGAAGAGGCCAAAAAGCCAGCATGTGCAGAATTTAAGGAAGAACTACCCCTCCATTTCTACTCTTCCTGAGTCACTAGACATTTGCCAATCAAACCATTTCAAAACGTGAGATTTAAGGTTATTGTAACCAGGGTGAATGTTTTCATGTTTCATGACGACTGCTATTCTGCAGTGTCCTATTCAAGTTTGCTGCTCACAAAAATTACTATTTTTGATGCACATTGCAAGTAAGTCTCCAATTTGTCACATGCTTGTATCTTACTACAGTTACTCGTACATACAACCTGAGGAAAGTTTTCTTCTTTTGCCAAAAAGAAAAAAAAAAAAAGGAAGAAAGAAAAAGAAAAAAAGAAAATCAGTAATTATTTCTGTAATTTCTGGCTTTGAGAAAGAAAAGGAGGAAGAATATTGTGACCATTATTCACACCAAGGATTAACGGCGCCCTTAAGAAAAGTTCCTCCTACTTAGGAACGTGAGCACAGGGGTTTCAAGACAAATTTTTCTATTAAACCATTGTGACTATTTCTAGACATGCATGTCAAAGGGGGCAATCGGTTTTTCAGGAGGAGGATACAACTTTTCCCCTAGAAGTTACGTACGGCCAGAAGTGTCCCAGTCCAGTCATAAAAGGAGCAGAATGTTTTGTAAAGCACACATGGTAATTTATGTCTCAAGTAAAAATCTCAGAACATTTTGGATGGGATAGTGATGGTGCACCAACGATTCATCCATTTAAACAGATTAGACTTACGACGTGCCTATTTATCCAAGAAGGAACTGGTAGGTGTTTGCTGGCAAAGAGGGGCACATTCAATTTGCAACTAAAAGAAACTTGTCAATGTCCAATTATTGATTTCAGTAGTGGAGAATTAACTGAGTTCGGATATAGATTCAACTTGCCATGTAGATCAGGCATTCCTTTGGCCAAGCCCTATGGTGGATTTGTTTTGTTTGGGGGTGGGGTGGGGGGGCGATCTTCCTCTAGTCAGATACTACAAATGTTTTGAAAAGCTGGTGACTATCGATACTAATGCATCAAGATAAATGATGTAAAAATGATGGGACAGGGCCAACTTGGAGAATATCACCGCTACATGCATTGTATCATGAACAGCCTAGCCAAATCCTGCTGCCTATAAAGAGCATTAGCCACCATGCTTATGGAGTGCACCTCTGTGTTCCCTCCTAATTGCATCCTATGTTGGAACCCCAACTTCCAGTGGGATGGTACCGGGAGGTGGGGCCTTTGGGAGGCAATTGGTTTATGAGTGTGGAGTCCCTCTAGGTGGACTAGAGCTCTCCCCTTTTCCTCTTTGTTCTTTTTTATTTTTTGTCAGGTGAGGAGGATGCATGAGAAAAATGACCCTGTGTAAACGCGAAAGAAGGAAGACAAAACAAGGAGAGGCGGTAGACAAGGGGATGGGCAAAGGCCCTGGAGTGCACACGGGTAGCTGCAGAGGGCCAAGGAACAGGAGGAAGGCTGCTCTCCCCAGGCTTGCAAGGAGACACCTCCCCCAGTGTTCACTCCAGGGGAGGGGATGGCCTTCCTCTTAGCCACTCAAGCAGGGGTCCAAGGAAGAACCCAAAGCATTAAACATCTGGGGACCAACCTGAGCCAGGAGCTGCAAGACCTCTGCGCCGAGAGCAATAAAACATGACTCAAGGAAATTAAGGAGGAGTCAAAGAAGGGCAGACATAGGCCACGCTCCTGGCTTGGAAAAAATGAATATCCTAAAAATGGCCGTTCTACGCAAAGCAATCTACAGATGCAATGCCATCCCTATCCGTGATCGTTTTCGCAGAACTAGAACAAAACCGTCCAAACATTTACACGGAACCTAAACAGGCCCGGAATGGCCAAGGCAATCCTGAGGAGCAAAAACCAAGCAGGAGGCACACCTCTCCCAGACTTCGGTCAATATTACAAAGCTACGGTAAGCAAGACAGTGTGGCAAAGGTACCAAAACCGACACACAGACCACTGGAACAGAAGACAGAACCCAGAAATAAACCCCAAACCGACGGTCAATTATTCTTCAACAAAGGGGGCAAGAATGTCAAGGGGGGAAAAGACAGTCTGTTCAGCGCGTGGTGCTGGGAAGCTGGACAGCCACATGAAAATCCAGGAAACTGGAAAACAACACCCTCAAACCGTGCACAAAAAGAAACTCAAAACGGCTTAAAGACTTAAACCTAAGACAAGACACCATCAACAGCAAACACAAACAACGACCCACTTGAAAAATGGGCAAGAGAACTGAATAGACAGTCACCCAAGGAAGATAGACAGATGGCCAACAGGCACACGAAAACATGCTCAACACCATGAATGATTAGAACAAGGCAAATCCAAGCTGCTAAGAAGTACCACCTCGCACCTGTCAGAAGGGCCATCATTAGTAAGGCTAGAAATTACAAATGCTGGAGAGGGTGTGCAGAAGAGGGTACCCTCCCACCCTGTTGGTAGGAATGTAACTTGGCACAGCCGCTATGGAAAGCACCATGCAGGGACCTCGGAAAACTAAATATAGAACTAGCATGTGGCCCAGAAATCCCACTCTTGGGCGCATGTGGGGACAAGACTTGCCTTGAACAAGATACAGGCACCCATGGACGTTGACGACAGCGCCGAGTGTCCAGTGCGGCACTCCTCACGCTAGCCAAGACGTGGAAACCACCTAAACGTCCACCGACAGATGAATGGGTTAACAAGAGGTGGGATATATACACAATGCGGTACTCCTCAGCCGTGAAAGGAAGGAATTAGTGCCATTTGCAGCAGAGTGGATGGAACTAGAGGCGCTCATCCTAAGCAAAGTCCCTCAGAAAGAGAAACACCAACCCCACATGATGTCACTTATATCTGGACTCTAAAACACAGCACAAATGATCCTTTCCACGGAACAGAAACTCAAGGACTTGCAGAAGAGACTTGTGCTTGCCAGTGGGGTCAGGGAGGAAGTGGGATGCACTGGGACTCTGGGCTTTAGGGATGCAAACAATTGCATCTGGACTGGCTATGCGATGAGAGCCCACTGGATCGCACAGGGATACAATATCCAGCCACTCACGAAGGAACGTGATAGAGGATAGTGGGAGAAAATGTAAGCATGTATATGGGTGTGTCTGTGTGCGTGTGTGCACGCGTGTGCGACAGGATCACTTTCCTGCACAGCAGAAATTAACAGAAAAATTTAAACCGAGTGTAAAGGAAAAAATTAAAATCATTTAAGAAAACTTAGAACTTTCCTGGAGGGGTAATTCTAGGAAAAGTATGCTAATGAAGGGATCTTAAACCCAAAACGTTGATCTTAAAAACCAAAAATAGAACACATGACAATACTGAAATCCAACCACTATCCATCACATGACAGTTTTTCTGCAGGCTTCATTTGGTGCATGGGCCTTGAGCAAAAAGGATGTCTGCCCTCCCAAGAGCCTTACAACAAGAGGGACTTACTTCATGGAGAGAAACACAGAGGGAGCACGGAGTCCTTCTCACCCAGATGGGCAGCGAGTTTGTACAATGGTGCCGCACACCAGGCTAAGGATGAGGGTGAACTGTGAGCTCTTACTTGCAAGGTCGCCTGGGTGTGTGCTACCTAGGGTGGTCAAGTGTGAGAATGACAGTGACACTGTCCAATACAAGCATACGCCTCGCCGATTCCCATCTGCTTTGGCCATGTTGAAGCAATGACCGCAGCACTGACAGGGACCTTTTAAAATGCACAGCATCGACAGGCCCTCTGGAGACCCTGGAATTCCCGGGCATAGACACGGAGCAGGGACCCTCCCCGCTTCGTGCTCCCCACGAACGACCAAGTCCTGGCTGAGGGAGAGGTGCAGGTCAGGGGTCCAGAGCGTCCCCATAGGGAACCCAGCCTGGGTCCCACTTTGGCTTTCCCATGTAGGAGGTCAAGAGCTTGGGCCAACTCTCTCTGCACCATCTCCACCTGAGCAACGGGAAAATTAAGCCAACGTGGGGACAGCAGTGGTGAGGGGCGAATGCATGCCTATAGGGGTGGTACGCAGAGGTGATGGGATGTTTCTTAAGGAACGTTGAGCGGTGTATTTTCTGTATAAATAGGAGAGAGCTCATGAGGAAACAGATACTTACACCACATGTGCTCACACATGGACCTCACTCCCTGTCCCTCGGAATGTGTCACAACCCAAGGAATCAACACAAGAGACTTGTGTCCAGGGCAGGTGCCACCAGGGCATCACTATGACTGGGAAAGAGCTGCCTGCTCCACATCCCAGACTACCCCCTTTCCAAAAGGAACCCAGGATCTGGCTGCTCTCCAACCAATGCCCGCAAGGAAGACCCACCTTCTTCTTCTTCACCCCGATTGTTTGTCACTGGAGTGGGGCGCTCCAAAGCCATGCCATTATTATTAGTTGCGTCATCGGCCGGCATCTAGTGCAAGAAAACAGTGTGAGAATCTAAGCTTCCTGGTCTCTATGGACATGAGAATTTTCATGGTCTTTCTGCCCAGCAAAACCCAAAAGGGAAACACTCCTCGAGTCCACGGTCCCAAAGAAAACACAGAGGTCATCCTGGACAAAGGCTTCAAATCTTCCTGTAGGAATTCTTATGTGTACTTTGACCCAAACCCACCAAATTCTCTTGCAAGGAGGGCAATTCTCTGCTGGTAACATTGCTCTCAGCCGCACTTCCAGTTTCTAGAGGCTGCTGTCAATTTTTCAATCAGTCATGCATTGGGAGAGACATTCTGTCAACACTCGTCCAACCCAGGAAAAATGTAGGTCTCCACTGATTTGAACAGTGTAGACTTGCATAGTTGAAACTGACAGACAAAAGGAGGAAATTGGAGTTCCCGTTGTGGCACGGCGGAACCAAAACTGACTAGAAAGCATGAGGCTGCAGGTTTGATCCCTGGACTCGCTCAGTGGGTTAAGGATCTGGTGTTGCCATGCGCTGTGCTGTAGGTCACCGACTCGGCTCACATCGTGACTTGCTGTGGCTGTGGTATATGCCGGCAGCTGTAGTTCTGATTAGACCCCTAGCCTGGGAAACTCCATGTGCAGCAGGTGCAGCCATTAAAAACCAAAACCAAAACCAAAACCAGAGAGAGAGAGGGAGACAGAGAGAGACAGAGAGAGACAGAGAGAGAGAGAGAGAGAGAGAGAGGATAAAAGAAAAATTGAGGAAATGAAGTTATGCTTTTATCTCAGATAAGACAAGGCACTTACTGTGCAGCCACTTGGAGCCTCTATTCCTCCTGCGGTGCTGGGCAGCCTTTCATGGGAGCCCGGGGTTTCTTCTAGGAGGACACAGATGGAAGGGTCATGATATTGGTGACGCTGCTCAGGAACTATTCAGGCAGCATTGTTGGGGAGTGGTGTGTGAACCCAGGGAGGGAGAGTAAGGATGAGGGTGATTTTGAAGCATGGGCACACATGCTGTTGGCTGACCACTCTGGTGGGATGAGGCTGGCCAAGGGGAGGTTCCTTGACATCATGAGAAGGGGAGCTTTAAGCTTCCTAGCCAAAGCCAACATACTCAATTCAATGTAGGCAATTTGAAAAGAGGTAAATTCCAAATTCATGTTCTGGGGAACCTCCCGCTGTGGCTCCGTGCGTTAAGGACCCGAAGCTGTCTCTGTGAGGAGGCAGGGTCGCTCCCTAGCTTCCCTCAGGGGCCTAAGGATCCAGGGTTGCTGCATGCTGTGGCGTAGTGTGCACATGTGGCCTGGATCCGGTGGTGCCATGGCTGGGGTACAGCTCTGGGTGAACCCCTCCCCTGGGAACTTCCATATGCCACAGGTGTGGCCACACACACATAACAAAACAAAAACAAGTCATGCCATGTTTCAAGGACAGAGTCCAATGACTCCTCCAGCCTATTTTAAATCCCGTGGCGACTCCCGCTACTTCTTGGAATGTTCCAAGACCATTTTTCATCTCCACACGGTCACATGCCCTGCTTCTGCTCAGCACAGTGTGATGGCACAGGTATAATATTTATCCTTTGCATAACTGTTAACTATACAGTTCCGTAGCCTTTTTGACTTCCACACGCTTTTCTACCCATCAACACTACCTACACCCACACCTTTGTCATCCTACCCGACATGACCCATCACAACTCACCTTCCCCTGGCCACCAGGCCTTGGTAATTCCTGCTTCTGCTATATGAACGTGCCTACACAAGTAGTATTACACGGTATCTGTCTTGCTGTGCACCTGCCTTATTTCACTCACCACAATAGCTTTTTGTAGTGTTCGGTCCACCCATACCCTAACGTATTTCGAGCTTTAACTCCACTCTGCGGCTAAAGAGTAGCTCACTCGGAGTTTCTTTGGCATTTCATTTTGCCAGTCCTCTCATTCATCACCACATTCATCAAGGCCTTTTGCATGATGCCCATCTTGGGACTCCTGGGAGAAACAGGCCAGGGAGCATTCGGGTACGGATTTCTCTGTGCTATAATGGTGAGAAATCACATTGCACATCTGTCAAAGGGCAGAGCTTATAAGAGCACCAAGTATGACTCCTAAGGCAAACTATTAGTGTTCTGCTAATTGGAATAAAGGTACCACCAGCATGTGATACACTGTCAATGGCTGGACCTGGAGCGGTGGGATTCGGGAACCGTCTGTGTCATCTGTTGGACTTCTTTGTCCACATAATCCAGGTCGAAACAATGTCTAATAATTTAAAGACACCTGGAAACACGGCTTCCCTGAGGGAGACACAGCAGCTAATGTCCAAAAGCCAGCCGTCATCGACACCCTGGCTAGAGATCATCTTCACCCTCCAACATCAACCGGCTGTTGAGATTTCAAAGTCGTTTTATTTCCACAGGTATATAAACACTACCACCTGACTAAGTATGTTTCAACTTGGACACACACGCACGCACGCACGCACGCATGCACGCACAAAGGATACCACAAAATACTTCCGAGTTCATTCGTATACAGGGGACCCTAAAGAAAAATTATTCTTGCATGCACCGAAGGAGAAAATCTCCACGTACCTGTCCCCGACCCATTAGCGGGGTGCACTCGCTGGTGGCGCCAGGAGCATAACTTTCTGATGCAGCCAGAGGTGGATCGTTGTGACGTCTGTCGATTGTTCCTTTGGATCCGGAAGCAGCATCCTATGCAATCTATCACAACAGGGAGGACTGCTGACATCTTGCTGTCAGAAGACCGTAGGGAAATTTGTACTCATTTATTCCATTTAATCTTTTGGTCCCCTGGCTCACCAGCTGCCCAGGAGTGCTGCCTGGATCAAGGTCAGACTTAGAAGGATCATGCAGCTTAAAACAACCAACAGACAGGATTTTTGAACAACCACCTTTGTTTAACTGAGACCTTCTAGAAACACAGCAAAGTAAGAGTGATCGTGCCTGATGGTCTGGTTCAAACACATTCAGAAGAATCATGAACCTGGGGAAAGGGTTGTAGATCCCTAAGGGCCTCGATGCCCTGTTCTACGAGGTGGAAATGGTATTCTAGAAGGCTGACTTTTAGTATGATGTTATGAGGACGACTTCATGAAGTACGGGTAACATTTTAGAAAAAGGAAGGACGGGTGCCTCGTCAATGCTCCGTATGCGTTCAGCCTTGAGTGATGGCAAGAGTAAGCTAGACAGTCAGTGGTGGCTGAAAACCAAAGGGGGTAAATGGATGCCTCAAGTCGGGAAGGGTGGAAGCTTATTCCCCAGCATCTTCATGGGAACGATGCTTCGCAGCTCATGGACAGTACCTATTTTCATCTCCTCTGATACTCAGTCCTGTTGAAGGTGAGGAAGTGCAAACAGGACCCACATGAGGGGTAACCAAGTGACAGTCCAAGCGTCACAACAATGACGGGTGATGAATCTGAGGCAGGTGGACCAGACATATTAATTAAGACAACGAACCCGGAAGTTATACGCATAACTCTAGAGATAGCTCAGAGGGGTAGAAATGAGAAGAAAAACACAAGAAGGAAAAATGCAGGAGACAAAGTGAGCGAGCCCATCTGAAGGAACAGCCACTCGGGGGAGCAATGTAAACTTACCTTAGGAACAGTGATTGAGATTGCCCATTCCTAAAGCATGAGCCGTGAAGTGAGAGCGTCACACTGGCCACCACGTACAAACCTCTCAGGCCACAGAGCGACAGCCTGACCATGAGGCAAGAAGTGCACAAGCACATTACCGTGGTGACGTGTCATCGTACCACTTTCAGAGGGAAGTCAACCCCTGCACAGGATGGGTCCAACGGCTGCCGGCAGAGAGCGTGTTTCCATGGACAAGCTTGGCTTTTCAGAGGAGCCTTGTCATTTCCGAAACGGAATCTCAGGCTCCCACAGAACCCTCTGACTAAGAAAATAATTTCCTATGAGAGAGAACGACCTGTCCCCCAGGAGGAGTTGAGAGTGAACCTTGCAGGGTGAAGAGGCCAAAAAGCCAGCATGTGCAGAATTTAAGGAAGAACTACCCCTCCATTTCTACTCTTCCTGAGTCACTAGACATTTGCCAATCAAACCATTTCAAAACGTGAGATTTAAGGTTATTGTAACCAGGGTGAATGTTTTCATGTTTCATGACGACTGCTATTCTGCAGTGTCCTATTCAAGTTTGCTGCTCACAAAAATTACTATTTTTGATGCACATTGCAAGTAAGTCTCCAATTTGTCACATGCTTGTATCTTACTACAGTTACTCGTACATACAACCTGAGGAAAGTTTTCTTCTTTTGCCAAAAAGAAAAAAAAAAAAAAGGAAGAAAGAAAAAGAAAAAGAGAAAATCAGTAATTATTTCTGTAATTTCTGGCTTTGAGAAAGAAAAGGAGGAAGAATATTGTGACCATTATTCACACCAAGGATTAACGGCGCCCTTAAGAAAAGTTCCTCCTACTTAGGAACGTGAGCACAGGGGTTTCAAGACAAATTTTTCTATTAAACCATTGTGACTATTTCTAGACATGCATGTCAAAGGGGGCAATCGGTTTTTCAGGAGGAGGATACAACTTTTCCCCTAGAAGTTACGTACGGCCAGAAGTGTCCCAGTCCAGTCATAAAAGGAGCAGAATGTTTTGTAAAGCACACATGGTAATTTATGTCTCAAGTAAAAATCTCAGAACATTTTGGATGGGATAGTGATGGTGCACCAACGATTCATCCATTTAAACAGATTAGACTTACGACGTGCCTATTTATCCAAGAAGGAACTGGTAGGTGTTTGCTGGCAAAGAGGGGCACATTCAATTTGCAACTAAAAGAAACTTGTCAATGTCCAATTATTGATTTCAGTAGTGGAGAATTAACTGAGTTCGGATGTAGATTCAACTTGCCATGTAGATTAGGCATTCCTTTGGCCAAGCCCTATGGTGGATTTGTTTTGTTTGGGGGTGGGGTGGGGGGGCGATCTTCCTCTAGTCAGATACTACAAATGTTTTGAAAAGCTGGTGACTATCGATACTAATGCATCAAGATAAATGATGTAAAAATGATGGGACAGGGCCAACTTGGAGAATATCACCGCTACATGCATTGTATCATGAACAGCCTAGCCAAATCCTGCTGCCTATAAAGAGCATTAGCCACCATGCTTATGGAGTGCACCTCTGTGTTCCCTCCTAATTGCATCCTATGTTGGAACCCCAACTTCCAGTGGGATGGTACCGGGAGGTGGGGCCTTTGGGAGGCAATTGGTTTATGAGTGTGGAGTCCCTCTAGGTGGACTAGAGCTCTCCCCTTTTCCTCTTTGTTCTTTTTTATTTTTTGTCAGGTGAGGAGGATGCATGAGAAAAATGACCCTGTGTAAACGCGAAAGAAGGAAGACAAAACAAGGAGAGGCGGTAGACAAGGGGATGGGCAAAGGCCCTGGAGTGCACACGGGTAGCTGCAGAGGGCCAAGGAACAGGAGGAAGGCTGCTCTCCCCAGGCTTGCAAGGAGACACCTCCCCCAGTGTTCACTCCAGGGGAGGGGATGGCCTTCCTCTTAGCCACTCAAGCAGGGGTCCAAGGAAGAACCCAAAGCATTAAACACCTGGGGACCAACCTGAGCCAGGAGCTGCAAGACCTCTGCGCCGAGAGCAATAAAACATGACTCAAGGAAATTAAGGAGGAGTCAAAGAAGGGCAGACATAGGCCACGCTCCTGGCTTGGAAAAAATGAATATCCTAAAAATGGCCGTTCTACGCAAAGCAATCTACAGATGCAATGGCATCCCTATCCGTGATCGTTTTCGCAGAACTAGAACAAAACCGTCCAAACATTTACACGGAACCTAAACAGGCCCGGAATGGCCAAGGCAATCCTGAGGAGCAAAAACCAAGCAGGAGGCACACCTCTCCCAGACTTCGGTCAATATTACAAAGCTACGGTAAGCAAGACAGTGTGGCAAAGGTACCAAAACCGACACACAGACCACTGGAACAGAAGACAGAACCCAGAAATAAACCCCAAACCGACGGTCAATTATTCTTCAACAAAGGGGGCAAGAATGTCAAGGGGGGAAAAGACAGTCTGTTCAGCGCGTGGTGCTGGGAAGCTGGACAGCCACATGAAAATCCAGGAAACTGGAAAACAACACCCTCAAACCGTGCACAAAAAGAAACTCAAAACGGCTTAAAGACTTAAACCTAAGACAAGACACCATCAACAGCAAACACAAACAACGACCCACTTGAAAAATGGGCAAGAGAACTGAATAGACAGTCACCCAAGGAAGATAGACAGATGGCCAACAGGCACACGAAAACATGCTCAACACCATGAATGATTAGAACAAGGCAAATCCAAGCTGCTAAGAAGTACCACCTCGCACCTGTCAGAAGGGCCATCATTAGTAAGGCTAGAAATTACAAATGCTGGAGAGGGTGTGCAGAAGAGGGTACCCTCCCACCCTGTTGGTAGGAATGTAACTTGGCACAGCCGCTATGGAAAGCACCATGCAGGGACCTCGGAAAACTAAATATAGAACTAGCATGTGGCCCAGAAATCCCACTCTTGGGCGCATGTGGGGACAAGACTTGCCTTGAACAAGATACAGGCACCCATGGACGTTGACGACAGCGCCGAGTGTCCAGTGCGGCACTCCTCACGCTAGCCAAGACGTGGAAACCACCTAAACGTCCACCGACAGATGAATGGGTTAACAAGAGGTGGGATATATACACAATGCGGTACTCCTCAGCCGTGAAAGGAAGGAATTAGTGCCATTTGCAGCAGAGTGGATGGAACTAGAGGCGCTCATCCTAAGCAAAGTCCCTCAGAAAGAGAAACACCAACCCCACATGATGTCACTTATATCTGGACTCTAAAACACAGCACAAATGATCCTTTCCACGGAACAGAAACTCAAGGACTTGCAGAAGAGACTTGTGCTTGCCAGTGGGGTCAGGGAGGAAGTGGGATGCACTGGGACTCTGGGCTTTAGGGATGCAAACAATTGCATCTGGACTGGCTATGCGATGAGAGCCCACTGGATCGCACAGGGATACAATATCCAGCCACTCACGAAGGAACGTGATAGAGGATAGTGGGAGAAAATGTAAGCATGTATATGGGTGTGTCTGTGTGCGTGTGTGCACGCGTGTGCGACAGGATCACTTTCCTGCACAGCAGAAATTAACAGAAAAATTTAAACCGAGTGTAAAGGAAAAAATTAAAATCATTTAAGAAAACTTAGAACTTTCCTGGAGGGGTAATTCTAGGAAAAGTATGCTAATGAAGGGATCTTAAACCCAAAACGTTGATCTTAAAAACCAAAAATAGAACACATGACAATACTGAAATCCAACCACTATCCATCACATGACAGTTTTTCTGCAGGCTTCATTTGGTGCATGGGCCTTGAGCAAAAAGGATGTCTGCCCTCCCAAGAGCCTTACAACAAGAGGGACTTACTTCATGGAGAGAAACACAGAGGGAGCACGGAGTCCTTCTCACCCAGATGGGCAGCGAGTTTGTACAATGGTGCCGCACACCAGGCTAAGGATGAGGGTGAACTGTGAGCTCTTACTTGCAAGGTCGCCTGGGTGTGTGCTACCTAGGGTGGTCAAGTGTGAGAATGACAGTGACACTGTCCAATACAAGCATACGCCTCGCCGATTCCCATCTGCTTTGGCCATGTTGAAGCAATGACCGCAGCACTGACAGGGACCTTTTAAAATGCACAGCATCGACAGGCCCTCTGGAGACCCTGGAATTCCCGGGCATAGACACGGAGCAGGGACCCTCCCCGCTCCGTGCTCCCCACGAACGACCAAGTCCTGGCTGGGGGAGAGGTGCAGGTCAGGGGTCCAGAGCGTCCCCATAGGGAACCCAGCCTGGGTCCCACTTTGGCTTTCCCATGTAGGAGGTCAAGAGCTTGGGCCAACTCTCTCTGCACCATCTCCACCTGAGCAACGGGAAAATTAAGCCAACGTGGGGACAGCAGTGGTGAGGGGCGAATGCATGCCTATAGGGGTGGTACGCAGAGGTGATGGGATGTTTCTTAAGGAACGTTGAGCGGTGTATTTTCTGTATAAATAGGAGAGAGCTCATGAGGAAACAGATACTTACACCACATGTGCTCACACATGGACCTCACTCCCTGTCCCTCGGAATGTGTCACAACCCAAGGAATCAACACAAGAGACTTGTGTCCAGGGCAGGTGCCACCAGGGCATCACTATGACTGGGAAAGAGCTGCCTGCTCCACATCCCAGACTACCCCCTTTCCAAAAGGAACCCAGGATCTGGCTGCTCTCCAACCAATGCCCGCAAGGAAGACCCACCTTCTTCTTCTTCACCCCGATTGTTTGTCACTGGAGTGGGGCGCTCCAAAGCCATGCCATTATTATTAGTTGCGTCATCGGCCGGCATCTAGTGCAAGAAAACAGTGTGAGAATCTAAGCTTCCTGGTCTCTATGGACATGAGAATTTTCATGGTCTTTCTGCCCAGCAAAACCCAAAAGGGAAACACTCCTCGAGTCCACGGTCCCAAAGAAAACACAGAGGTCATCCTGGACAAAGGCTTCAAATCTTCCTGTAGGAATTCTTATGTGTACTTTGACCCAAACCCACCAAATTCTCTTGCAAGGAGGGCAATTCTCTGCTGGTAACATTGCTCTCAGCCGCACTTCCAGTTTCTAGAGGCTGCTGTCAATTTTTCAATCAGTCATGCATTGGGAGAGACATTCTGTCAACACTCGTCCAACCCAGGAAAAATGTAGGTCTCCACTGATTTGAACAGTGTAGACTTGCATAGTTGAAACTGACAGACAAAAGGAGGAAATTGGAGTTCCCGTTGTGGCACGGCGGAACCAAAACTGACTAGAAAGCATGAGGCTGCAGGTTTGATCCCTGGACTCGCTCAGTGGGTTAAGGATCTGGTGTTGCCATGCGCTGTGCTGTAGGTCACCGACTCGGCTCACATCGTGACTTGCTGTGGCTGTGGTATATGCCGGCAGCTGTAGTTCTGATTAGACCCCTAGCCTGGGAAACTCCATGTGCAGCAGGTGCAGCCATTAAAAACCAAAACCAAAACCAAAACCAGAGAGAGAGAGGGAGACAGAGAGAGACAGAGAGAGACAGAGAGAGAGAGAGAGAGAGAGAGAGGATAAAAGAAAAATTGAGGAAATGAAGTTATGCTTTTATCTCAGATAAGACAAGGCACTTACTGTGCAGCCACTTGGAGCCTCTATTCCTCCTGCGGTGCTGGGCAGCCTTTCATGGGAGCCCGGGGTTTCTTCTAGGAGGACACAGATGGAAGGGTCATGATATTGGTGACGCTGCTCAGGAACTATTCAGGCAGCATTGTTGGGGAGTGGTGTGTGAACCCAGGGAGGGAGAGTAAGGATGAGGGTGATTTTGAAGCATGGGCACACATGCTGTTGGCTGACCACTCTGGTGGGATGAGGCTGGCCAAGGGGAGGTTCCTTGACATCATGAGAAGGGGAGCTTTAAGCTTCCTAGCCAAAGCCAACATACTCAATTCAATGTAGGCAATTTGAAAAGAGGTAAATTCCAAATTCATGTTCTGGGGAACCTCCCGCTGTGGCTCCGTGCGTTAAGGACCCGAAGCTGTCTCTGTGAGGAGGCAGGGTCGCTCCCTAGCTTCCCTCAGGGGCCTAAGGATCCAGGGTTGCTGCATGCTGTGGCGTAGTGTGCACATGTGGCCTGGATCCGGTGGTGCCATGGCTGGGGTACAGCTCTGGGTGAACCCCTCCCCTGGGAACTTCCATATGCCACAGGTGTGGCCACACACACATAACAAAACAAAAACAAGTCATGCCATGTTTCAAGGACAGAGTCCAATGACTCCTCCAGCCTATTTTAAATCCCGTGGCGACTCCCGCTACTTCTTGGAATGTTCCAAGACCATTTTTCATCTCCACACGGTCACATGCCCTGCTTCTGCTCAGCACAGTGTGATGGCACAGGTATAATATTTATCCTTTGCATAACTGTTAACTATACAGTTCCGTAGCCTTTTTGACTTCCACACGCTTTTCTACCCATCAACACTACCTACACCCACACCTTTGTCATCCTACCCGACATGACCCATCACAACTCACCTTCCCCTGGCCACCAGGCCTTGGTAATTCCTGCTTCTGCTATATGAACGTGCCTACACAAGTAGTATTACACGGTATCTGTCTTGCTGTGCACCTGCCTTATTTCACTCACCACAATAGCTTTTTGTAGTGTTCGGTCCACCCATACCCTAACGTATTTCGAGCTTTAACTCCACTCTGCGGCTAAAGAGTAGCTCACTCGGAGTTTCTTTGGCATTTCATTTTGCCAGTCCTCTCATTCATCACCACATTCATCAAGGCCTTTTGCATGATGCCCATCTTGGGACTCCTGGGAGAAACAGGCCAGGGAGCATTCGGGTACGGATTTCTCTGTGCTATAATGGTGAGAAATCACATTGCACATCTGTCAAAGGGCAGAGCTTATAAGAGCACCAAGTATGACTCCTAAGGCAAACTATTAGTGTTCTGCTAATTGGAATAAAGGTACCACCAGCATGTGATACACTGTCAATGGCTGGACCTGGAGCGGTGGGATTCGGGAACCGTCTGTGTCATCTGTTGGACTTCTTTGTCCACATAATCCAGGTCGAAACAATGTCTAATAATTTAAAGACACCTGGAAACACGGCTTCCCTGAGGGAGACACAGCAGCTAATGTCCAAAAGCCAGCCGTCATCGACACCCTGGCTAGAGATCATCTTCACCCTCCAACATCAACCGGCTGTTGAGATTTCAAAGTCGTTTTATTTCCACAGGTATATAAACACTACCACCTGACTAAGTATGTTTCAACTTGGACACACACGCACGCACGCACGCACGCATGCACGCACAAAGGATACCACAAAATACTTCCGAGTTCATTCGTATACAGGGGACCCTAAAGAAAAATTATTCTTGCATGCACCGAAGGAGAAAATCTCCACGTACCTGTCCCCGACCCATTAGCGGGGTGCACTCGCTGGTGGCGCCAGGAGCATAACTTTCTGATGCAGCCAGAGGTGGATCGTTGTGACGTCTGTCGATTGTTCCTTTGGATCCGGAAGCAGCATCCTATGCAATCTATCACAACAGGGAGGACTGCTGACATCTTGCTGTCAGAAGACCGTAGGGAAATTTGTACTCATTTATTCCATTTAATCTTTTGGTCCCCTGGCTCACCAGCTGCCCAGGAGTGCTGCCTGGATCAAGGTCAGACTTAGAAGGATCATGCAGCTTAAAACAACCAACAGACAGGATTTTTGAACAACCACCTTTGTTTAACTGAGACCTTCTAGAAACACAGCAAAGTAAGAGTGATCGTGCCTGATGGTCTGGTTCAAACACATTCAGAAGAATCATGAACCTGGGGAAAGGGTTGTAGATCCCTAAGGGCCTCGATGCCCTGTTCTACGAGGTGGAAATGGTATTCTAGAAGGCTGACTTTTAGTATGATGTTATGAGGACGACTTCATGAAGTACGGGTAACATTTTAGAAAAAGGAAGGACGGGTGCCTCGTCAATGCTCCGTATGCGTTCAGCCTTGAGTGATGGCAAGAGTAAGCTAGACAGTCAGTGGTGGCTGAAAACCAAAGGGGGTAAATGGATGCCTCAAGTCGGGAAGGGTGGAAGCTTATTCCCCAGCATCTTCATGGGAACGATGCTTCGCAGCTCATGGACAGTACCTATTTTCATCTCCTCTGATACTCAGTCCTGTTGAAGGTGAGGAAGTGCAAACAGGACCCACATGAGGGGTAACCAAGTGACAGTCCAAGCGTCACAACAATGACGGGTGATGAATCTGAGGCAGGTGGACCAGACATATTAATTAAGACAACGAACCCGGAAGTTATACGCATAACTCTAGAGATAGCTCAGAGGGGTAGAAATGAGAAGAAAAACACAAGAAGGAAAAATGCAGGAGACAAAGTGAGCGAGCCCATCTGAAGGAACAGCCACTCGGGGGAGCAATGTAAACTTACCTTAGGAACAGTGATTGAGATTGCCCATTCCTAAAGCATGAGCCGTGAAGTGAGAGCGTCACACTGGCCACCACGTACAAACCTCTCAGGCCACAGAGCGACAGCCTGACCATGAGGCAAGAAGTGCACAAGCACATTACCGTGGTGACGTGTCATCGTACCACTTTCAGAGGGAAGTCAACCCCTGCACAGGATGGGTCCAACGGCTGCCGGCAGAGAGCGTGTTTCCATGGACAAGCTTGGCTTTTCAGAGGAGCCTTGTCATTTCCGAAACGGAATCTCAGGCTCCCACAGAACCCTCTGACTAAGAAAATAATTTCCTATGAGAGAGAACGACCTGTCCCCCAGGAGGAGTTGAGAGTGAACCTTGCAGGGTGAAGAGGCCAAAAAGCCAGCATGTGCAGAATTTAAGGAAGAACTACCCCTCCATTTCTACTCTTCCTGAGTCACTAGACATTTGCCAATCAAACCATTTCAAAACGTGAGATTTAAGGTTATTGTAACCAGGGTGAATGTTTTCATGTTTCATGACGACTGCTATTCTGCAGTGTCCTATTCAAGTTTGCTGCTCACAAAAATTACTATTTTTGATGCACATTGCAAGTAAGTCTCCAATTTGTCACATGCTTGTATCTTACTACAGTTACTCGTACATACAACCTGAGGAAAGTGTTCTAGCTAAGAGGAACCTAATCAATGGGAAAAGACCCCCAAAGCCAGCCCTGTTTCAAGCATAGATACCCAGACACGTTCTGCTGGTCTGAAGTTTCTGCTAAATAGACACTGTCTTCTTGACTTCCTCCCAGATCATCTGCTCCCAAAAAGCCACATTGTACTGACTGTATTTATCATCTCTTCCGTAAGTCTTTGCACTTAATTACTGTTTAAACTTTCATAGAGGGTTGACTTCTATTCTAGGAAAAGTATGCTAATAAATGTATTCCCACACTCTCCTAAAGAAAATCAAATACGGAATATGTAACATTACCAAAATCCTGCCGGTAAAGATGGTCACTATCAATCACACCACTATTTTTCTCCCAGTATTCATTGTCTACAAAATGTGTGCAGGTGCCTGAATGAAATGCTGTCCGACTTCACAGTGTGGGACAGTATATCTCGGAGAGAAACAGAGAGTGATCAGCACTGACTGCTCACCCAGCTGTGCAGGAGGTTTGTGCAACCGTGCTGGACACGAGGCTACAAATGAGATGATGAGGTTTCACTCTAAGCTTTTATTTGCAGCATCCCCTGGGTGTGTGCTATGTAGGGTTATCAATTGTAAGCCCTAAAGTGAATATATACAGATGTATGTATATACATATACATATATATGTGTATATATGTATATAGGGTTATATATATGTATATGTATATATATATGTCTATATGTATATGTATATAGGGTTGTCAATTGTAAGCCTTAAAGTGACTATATATGTGTGTGTGTATATATATGTATCTGTATATATATACATATCCCTGAATTCTCTGCTGTTTTGGCCATGTTTAAGAAATGACACCAGCACTGAGAGTTCATATTATAAGGATGGGCATGGTCTAGAGGAGCTGTGGAGCTATGTAGATGCTGCTAGGCCCAGGCATGGATGTCAAGCAGGACCCTCACCCTCTTGTTCCATGACTGATCATTCCCTGTTGAGTGATAAATGCAGGTCGGGGGTCCAGAGCATACCCATGGGATTATGGCATGGTTCCCACTTTGGCTTTTCCACATAGGTCAGGAGCTTGGGCCATCTGACTCTGCACCATCTCCCCCTGAGCAACCGGAATATTAAGCCCACTTGGGAACAGCGGTGGCAAAGGGAGAAGGAATGAATGCAGAGCAGCTGAGCAGAGGGGGTGGTATTTGTCTTCCATGAAGTTGCCAGGCCTATTTGTGGTGGAAACAGACAATAGGTCCTGAGGAAACATATACTCACACCACATGTGCTCACATATGGACCTTGCTTCCCATGTCTCATATCTTACCACAAAGCACAATCTACAGGATAGACTTGCATCCAGGGCATGTACGACTTGGGCATCACTATGACTGGGAAAGAGCTACATGCTCTACACCCCCAATCCTCTTTTCAAAAGGAACCCTGGGTCTGGCTGCTCTCCAACCAATGCCAGCAAGGAAGACCCACCTTCTTCTTCATCCTGATTGTTCGTCACTGGAGTGATAATTTCTGTATAAGTATCATTTTCATCAGTTACCTCATCTACAAGGACCTAGAGAAAAGGAGACATGGTGAGAATCTAAGCTTCCTGTGCTCTATCAACACAAGGTTTTTCATTGTCTGTCCACACAAAACCAAATGGGAAATTGTCCCTGAGCCCATGTTCCCAAGGAATCTAAAGAGGTTGTCTGTGAGAAATGCTTCAACTTTTCCCGGAAGATCTCTCGATTTTGACCAAAAATTACAAAACCCTATTGTTATTAGGCCTATTCTCTGAGAAAATGCTCCCAACCAAAAACACATGTTGTAACAGATGCTGTCATTTTTAAAATGTCCATCTGAATCATCCATTTGGACAGACACACAATTAAGAGTCATCCAAGCCAGGAAAACTGTATATATCCACTGCTCAAAACACTGTAGACTTTTGTATTTGAATTAGTTTGAAAAGCAGGAAATGAAGCTATGTTTTTTTTTTAATCAGATAAATAAACATCACTTACCATGGTGGCAGAAGGAGCGGCCACGACTGACCTGAGGCTGGACCACTCCTCCCCCAGGTCCTCAGGATCTTCTAGGAGGACACAGAATAAAGGTCATGGTTATTGTTGATGCTGGTCAGGAATTATTCAAGCAGTGATGTTGAAGGTAGTGTGTAAAAGCAAGGTGGGTGAGTAAGGATGTGGGTGACAAATAAGCATGGGCCCTCATGCTATTAGCCGACCTCTTTGGTGGACTGAGGATGGCAAAGGAGAGGTCCACTGAAAAACGGAGGAAGGGAGCCTTAAGCTTGCTAGCTAAAGCCAACCTCATCAATACAACTTAGGGAATTTGAAAAAAGGGTGAATTAAAAATTCATGCTTTGGGGAGTTCCTGCTGTGAGTGGCTCAGCAGGTGAAAGAATCCAGTGTTGTCTCTCTGAGGATGCAAGTTCAACACCAAGCCTCCCCCAGAGGGTTAAGGATACAGCTTTACTGCATGATGCAGTAAAGTGTGCAGATGTGGCTTGGATCTGGTGTTGCCATGGCTGGGGTACAGCTCTGAGTCAATCCCTAGCCCAGGAACTTCCATATGCCACAGGTGTGGCCATAAAAACATAACAAAACAAAAAGAAGTCATGCTATGTTTCAAGGACAGAGTCCAATGACTCCTCCAGCCCATTTTAAATCCCATGGCGATTCCTGCTACTGCTTGAAATGTTATGAGACCATTTTATCTCCCACATATTCACATGCCTTGCTTCTGCTCAGCATCTCTTCTGCTTGATGATTTTTTACTTCCTTCAGTGTGATGACACAGATATAGTATGTACCCTTTGCATAATTTTAAAGTAAACAGTTCCATAGCATTTTTTACTCCCACACTGATTGGAACCCATCAATGCTAGCTATACCCACATCTTTGTCATCATAATCAACATGACCTCTATACACATTAGGTCACAATTCACCTTCCCCTTGCCACCAGGCCTTGGCAATTTCTACTTCTACTATATGAATTTGCCTATACAATTAGTATTACATGATATTTGTCTTGTGCACCTGCCTTACTTCTCTCACGACAATAGATTTTTGTATTATTTGGTCCACCTATACTCTAGCATATTTCAAGCTTTAACTCCACTCTGTGGCTGAAGACTATTCCATTTTGTGTTATACTTCCCATTTCATTTTTCCAGTATTCCCATTCATCATCACATTATTCACACCCTTTGGTTACTGCCCATCTTTTGACTCTTGGGAGAAATATGCCAGGGAGCATTAGGGTATAGATTTCTCTGTGGTATAATGGTGACAGGTAAAGGTGTGCATTTGTCAAACAGCAGAGCTTATAAGAGCACCAAGTATGAATCTTAAAGCAAACTACAGACTTTCCATCAATAAAAATGTATCCACATTGTCTCACTAATTGTAATAAAGGTACCAAAAGCATGTTATATGTTATCCATGGCTGAACCTGGAGTGATGGGATTCAAGAACTGTCTGTGTCATCTCTTTGACTTCTTTGTTGATATAACCCAGTTCTAAACAATGTCCAATAATTGAAAGAAATCTGGAAACATGGTTTCACTAATGGAGGCCTATCAGCTAATGTCCAAAAACCAGCTAATATCTATACCCTAGACAGAGACCATCTTCCCTCTTAAACTTCAACCAGCCATTGAGATTTCCATGTATTTTTATTTCCATAGCTATAACATGACCACTGACTAAATATCTTTCAATTTGGAATCACAGGAAAAAAAAGGGACATCACATAATATGTAATGGTTCTTCCTTATATAGAGGACACTAAAGTAAAATTATTCTTTCAAGAACTGAATGAAAAATTCTCCACAGTACATTCATCAGACTCATGTGGAGTGTGAACCATCTGTTTGTGGTGACAGCAACATAAGTTTTTCACACAGCCATAGGTAGATTTTTGTGACCTCAGAGCCCAGCTACTTCTAATCTGGAAGCAGGATCCCACAAAATGCATTACCACAGAGAGAACTGTTAACAACTTGCTGTCAGAAAATCATAGGGAAATTAGTACGCATTTATTCCATTTAATCTTTCAGTCCCCAGGCTCGCTAGCTGCCCAGGAGAGCTGCCCGGATCAGAACATAGAAAATTGAGCAGTTTAAAACAACTAATAGACAGGTTTTATGAAACAAATAACTTTAACTAAGAGGTTCTAGAAACACAGAAAAGCACAGTGATTGTGCCTAATGGTCTGGTTCAAACATATTTAGAAGAATCATGAACCTGGGAAAGGGTTGTAGATCCCTAAGTACCTCAATGCCCTGTTCTAAGATATAGAAATTATAATCTGGCCAACTTTTAGTATTATGTTATGAGGATGACTTCAGGATGTATGGGTAACAGTTTAGAAAAAGGACAGATGGGTGCTTCATCAGTGCTCAGTATGTGTTCAGCCTTGAGTGATGGCAAGAATAAGCTATACATTCAGTGGTTGTTGAAGCCAAAGAGGATAAGTGGATGCTCCAAGTCAGGAAGGGTGGAAGCTTACTCTCCAGCATCTTCATGGGACCGATGCTTCCCAGCTCATGGACAGTATCTATTTTCATCTTCTCTGATACCCAGTCCAGTTGTATGGGAGGAAGTGCAAACAGGGGCTATAACCCATAGAGTACAGTGGGGGGCACTGACATGTAGAGTGATGAAGTGACTTTCCAAGAGTCACAACAATGTTGAATAAAAGATATGTGGCAGGAATGGAGCTGGTTGCTGGAGGACAGAAATCCCTGCCCAGGGTTCTGAGATCATGTCCTGGACACCTGAATCAGTAGCTCCCTTCAATCACAATCCCTCCTGCCCCATGGTTTCTGTAGGTTAGTTCTGATGTCCCGGAGGAATTGCCTGAGCTTAGAGAAGAGCCCACACCCTCACTCCACCTTTGATTCCATCTTTCACCTAGTGAACCACAATATAAATATTTCTTCCAAACAAAGCCCTTCTGAAGGTCTGAAGGACCTGGGGATTCTAATTGCTCTTGTTCTCCCCGAATCTTCTTCCTGTCAGCTGTCTTTGTCCAGAGGAGCTTCCCAATGACCACTTGACCCAGAGCTCCAAACATTCAAAACCAAACTCCACATGATGGCTCTGCCAAGAACCAGCTTCCTTTCATTGGACCAACCCTGGAGGCTGAGTCAAGAGTAAGTCTGAGGTGCTCAGGGTCTCCCTGAGAGTTGATCTGAGTATCCATCTGGGCAGCCTGGACAAAGGGCTGGCTAAGGATGGGCAGGGCTCAGGTCCTCACCAAAATTCTGCTCTATCAACTCCTCATCCATCTCTAGACCCTTGTAGAGGAAATAAAGTGTCCCACATCAATTTGAAAGCCACGTCCATGCCCAAGAGGCTTGAAATGCCTCGCAGATTGCTCCTTGAGGATCTCCAGACTGACCCTCCTTCCATCACTGACCAAATGTTCACTCCACTCAGCGATCGCACTCTTCCTTCTCATCAAACACCCTGGCAACACCCAAAGAGCCCGTGATCCTGTCCAAATCAACCCATGGGAATCCTGCCAGTAAATCCCAGTTTCCTTGCTTTATAACACTCTCTGTATGTAGACCCCCCCAATGTTTGGTTTCAGATTTTGACAGCTACATTCAGAAGAGCTGAGTTGTAATCCCTGTTCCTCCTGGAATATCCATTCCTGGGGAGGCACCCTGTTTTACCTGCTTCAGTGGAAGCAGTGTGGGTGCATTCCCTTTGTCTTTTCTCTGGTTGAGTGTGTACAAAATTGGCATTAGGAAATAATATGGTTCTCTACATTCAGGGAAACATTTCAGGCTGGTGTATCAGACATAGGAATTAATACAACAAAACTGGAAGTTACACTTATAACTCTATAGATAGTTTAGACTGATAGAAAAGAGAAAAAAAATAAAAGATGAGGAAAATGAGCAAAATTAGCAAGCCCATTTGAAGGAACACACATTAGAGGATCCATGTAAACTTACCTATGGGACAGCGATTGAAAATTCCTTCTCCTAAATTCTGAAATCTAAGTCAGAGATTCACAGTTGCGGGCAGACAGCAAATGCTAAGTCCACAGAGTGAGAGTCTGACCATGAGGCACGAAGTGCATAATCACATTACCATGGTGATGTGTCATAATAGAACTTTCAGAGGCAAGTCAACCCTGCCCAGGATGGGTCTAGGGGCAGCTACCAGAAAGTATGTTTCCAAGGACAAGTTTGGCTTTTCAGAGGAAACATTTTATTTCCAAAATTGAATCTCAGGCTCCCACATAACTCTCTGATTAAGAAAATAAATTTCTATGAGAGAGAATGACCTGTCCCACAGGAGGAGTTGAGAGTGAACCTTGCAGGGTGAAGAGGCAAAAAGCCAGCATGTGGAGAATTTAAAGAAGTCCCATTACTATTTAACTTATCATACCCCTCCATTTCTTCTCTTCCTGAGTCACTGGACATTGACAGATAAAACCATTTCAAAATGTGAGATTTAAGCTTATTATAACCAAAGTTAATGTTTTCATGTTTCATCTCAACTGCTATTCTGCAGCATCCTATCAATACACATTTTCTCCTCACAAAAACTTATAATTTTGGTGTGTATTGCAAGTAATTTTCCAATTTATCACATTTTTTTCATTTACTACAGTTACTTGTACTTATATAATGAGAAAATTCTTTTCATTTGCCAAAAAAAAATCCAGTAAATATTTTTGTAATTTATGGCTTTGAGAAAGAAAAGGAGGAAGAACACTGTGACCATTATTCATACTAAGGGTTAAATACACCTTTAAGAAAAGATTTTACTTAAAAAAAAAAAAAATGAAGTTCCCGTCGTGGCGCAGTGGTTAACGAATACCACTGGGAACCATGAGTTTGCAGGTTCGGTCCCTGCCCTTGCTCAGTGGGTTAACGATCTGACGTTGCCATGAGCTGTGGTGTAGGTTGCAGACGCGGCTCAGATCCCGAGTTGCTGTGGCACTGGCATAGGCCGGTGGCTACAGCTCCAATTGGACCCCTAGCCTGGGAACCTCCATATGCCGCAGGAGCGGCCCAAGAAATAGCAAAAAGACAAAAAAAGAAAAAAAAAAAAAAGCTTTTACTAATTAGGAAAATAAGCAGAGGTGTTGCAAGACAAATTTTTCTGTTAAGCAATTGTATTTCTAAAGATGCATGTCAAAGGAGACCAATCAATTTTTAGGAAGAGGATACGATGTTTCCCCCAGAAGTTATGTACAGCCAGAAATATCCCAGTCCATTCATAAAAGGTGTTGTAAAGCACATGTGGTTATTTACGTCTCAAATAAAAATCTCAGAACATTTTGGATGTGATAATGATGGGGCACCAATAATTCATCCATTTAAACAGATTAGGTTGCCAATGTGCCTCTTTATCCAATAATGAACTTGTAGGTGTTTGCTGGGAAAGAGGGCCATACTCAGTAAATGTTAGTTAACACACATTAAATGAGTTTGTGATTAAAAGAAATCTGTAAATGTCCTATTATTGATTTTAGCAGTGGAGAATTAACTGAGTTTTGATATAGATTCAAATGCCTACCTGATTTGCATTTCTTTGACCCAGAGATATTTTTTCTTTTGAAAAATCCTCCTTTCTTTGATGCAACAACTCTTTTTATACTTGGTGACTATTTATGATGATGAATAAAGGTAAAGGATGTAAAAATGATGAAATAAGGCCAACTTGGAGACTAT
Source organism: Sus scrofa (assembly GCF_054392235.1). Classification (NCBI taxonomy): domain Eukaryota; kingdom Metazoa; phylum Chordata; class Mammalia; order Artiodactyla; family Suidae; genus Sus; species Sus scrofa. The sequence continues at coordinate 22,771,939 of NC_139385.1, forward strand.
CACTGTTACATGCATAGTATCATGAACAGTCTAACCAAATCCCACTGACTATAAATAGCGTAAGCTACTACGCTTGTGGACTGCATCTTTGTGATTCCCCCATACTGTATCCTATATTGGAACACCAACCTCCAGAGGGATGGTACCAGGAGCTTGGGCCTTTGGGAGGCAATTAGTCTATGAGGGTGGAGTCCCTCTAGGAGGAATAGAGCTCTGCTCTTTCCCTCTTCTGTTGTCATGTGAGGATGCATGAGAAAAATGACCCACCCTGTGTAAATTAGAACCATGGCATCACCAGAACCTGACTTTGTTCCACCTGATCCTGAATGTTTGACTATTAGAAATATGAGACACAAATAATTACTGTGTTAGCCACTCCGTGCAGTGTATTCTGTTGTAGCAGCCCAAACTCACTAAGGCAGCCATCACTATGGATGTTGAGAGTAAGATTTCTTTTTTTATTTATCTGATACAAAAGAGTCACAGATACTTCAAAAAAGTATTGCACTAGATAGAATTAAATTGGCAAGGAAAACTTTATCCAAAATTTTGTGATAGGAGTTCCTGTAGCAGCTCAGTGGAAACCAATCTGGCTACTATCCATTAGGATGCAGGTTCAATCCCTGGCCTCACTTAGTGGCTTAAGGATTCAACATTGCTGTGAGCAGTGGGGTAGGTCACAGAGGAAGCTTGGCTCCTCATTGCTATGGCTAAGGTTGTGGCCCACAGCTATGCCCAATACTACTCTAACCTTAGAACTTCTATAAGCCTAGGGTACAGCCCTAAAAAGACAAAAAAAAAAAGCAAGCCAAGTTTGCTGAAGGCCAAGATTACTGAGAGATTATTGCAAGAGTCTGAACTCAGCTCCTCTGAAACAAAGATGGGGGTGAATTTGCAAACACAGAGTGAACTAATTGAAAAATACTCCCAGTCCTTAGCCTGAAGGGTGGTCTTCTAAGTAGCACTAATGGGAGTTAGTGTCTACCTCTGCATAGAGACTGGGATAAAGGGGCCTTATCTTTCTCAATTATTACTTTGAGAAAGGAAGTCTCCCAAGTTCTTGAGCAAGACATTCCTGGGTTGTAAAACTCACATATTCTAGGGAAGAAGAAGGAATTTAAAGTTTTGTTTTCTAATATAAGTACTCCAAGAATAAAGTAATTAAATAAAAAAATACTTATCTGAAGTTTAGTTAAGCTGTGGATGGTATGGATATATCTATAATTTTAACAACAATCCACAGAAACAGAGGACAGTGTGGGCAGGGAAAATGGCAAGAAAACTCTTAGAAGATTCAAGTTGAACCTGGAATAATAGGTATGTTTAAAATAAATACATAAGTCAACAAAATATTTATAGGGTCAAATAATAGTTTTGGCCTTATGGAACATACAGTCTCTGTGACAACTACTAACCTCTGGATTTGTAGCACCAAAGCAGCCACAGATGAAACAGAGACATGTAAACAAAGGTGCAAGTGAGAGTTACCATACAGCTTCAATAAAAAATAGGTGACAGGCCAGATTCAGCCCTCAGGTCACAGTTTTCAAAATCCTAAAAGGGATTACTATGAGACTTAGATTCCCAGTTTTTTGACTCTGATATGAAAGACTAGTTTTTATGATAAATTCCTAGTTCATCCCCAAACTCTTTTGAATCTATGAACTGATTGAAGTAAAGAATTTTCATTTCAATAAGCTTTTCCTAATTTTTAGGGCTTTTTTCCACCAATGTATTAAACGGATACCTCAAGAGTCTATGGCTTAATCAACGAATACGGAACTTTTCTCTTCCAGCTAGTCAGGAGAACTAAAGAAAGAAAATCAGTTTTGTGCCATTTTGTATACACCACTGATATTCACTAAATGGAGAATAATAATTACATACACACACCTTTCGGCAAAAAAAAAAAAGAGAAATTTAAAAATGCATACTTTTGTGAGCTTTGCCCTGCATGAAGTACCTCTTAATTGTTGGTTTTTCCCATCATGCTGGTAAAGTTGTACAGTTGTTTTCCCTTCCACTCCCCTTTCTTATTATCTGCCCACTGTCCTTTTCCTTACCTTTTATAATGTCTTTGTGGCTTTTCTTCATCTACCTTCTCCTTCTGAGAAGTTTGCAATTCACTGAATATGATCTTTAAGAGTGCTTATCACAGAACAATCCAGGCAGCAAAGTATCTTTTTCATCAGGAAACATACTCAGATTATCCTATCAAAACAGCCAAAGATGAGTGGATGGTCTGTAGGAATTTATGCCAACACTAAGAGACTGTTAAAGAAACCAAGGCATCAACAGTTTCTTTTCCTTTTTTTTTTTTTTTTTTTTTTTGTTGTTGTTGTTGTTGCTATTTCTTGGGCCACTCCCGCGGCATATGGAGCTTCCCAGGCTAGGGGTTGAATCGGAGCTGTAGCCACTAGCCTACGCCAGAGCCACAGCAACGCGGGATCCAAGCCGCGTCTGCAACCTACACCACAGCTCACAGCAACGCCAGATCGGTAACCCACTGAGCAAGGGCAGGGACCGAACCCGCAACCTCATGGTTCCTAGTCGGATTCGTTAACCACTACGCCACGACGGGAACTCCTCCTCTTTTCCTTTTTGCTTCTAATCACATATGATCCATGATACATCACCATACTCCTCAAAATCCATTAAAGTTCTCAATATGTTTCTATTGGAAAAGGGCCATGTTCCTAGCTGAAGAATATTAATCAATTTTCAGAGAAAGTCACCCAAAAAGTTCAGTTTTCTACTCAGAAAGTGATGCTGATTATAAAAATGCATTATGGTATCATAGAGATGGATAATAGTAATATATTGCTACAAACCTTTGACAAGACCACAGAAATAATCTGTAAAGCAAAACAAAGTAAATTATTTTGAAAAGTGACTTGTGGAACAGGATCAACTAAGCATCAATAAACTCCTCTAATGAAAGCATGAAAACCTGATAAGCTAAGAGGAATTTCCTTCCAAAAATATGATTTAGTGATATTCAAGATTTGATGAAATGACAGTAATCATAAAAATATATCTATTGTAAGGCTTATTAACCTTGAGAAAGAAGGGTTTTATTTATTTAATATGTAACCATTTAATATTTTTTAGTCCTTGGAAAGTTTCATGATAGAAAGCGAAAATGGAGCTTGTGATGACTGTTATCGTATTTACTAGGACTCAGGAGAAAGCAAGAGAAAAAAACTCTTGTGGACCAAGTGCTCCTTGTTTTCTCTCAATATAGTCCTTCAGGACAGATGTTAAAACTCAGTCCTGAGGACAAGTGGCCCATGACCTAATGCCTTTTTGCTAAAAGAGTAGAGGGAAAGGTTAGAAGTCATATGCCAAGTACGACAGTAGTGAGGACACTGAGGACTGTGGGAATCACAGGGCAGAGTGAAGTATAACCAACCATGAGAGACAGAAATGAGGCCCTGCCACAACTGATGAGAGCAAGATCCAGGCAAAGCAGGCTGCTCACCCCTGATGCCCACTGAGAAGTGGAGAAGTGCCTCCAAGGTGCTAAACATTGGTGGAAAGCCATACATCAACAGAGCTATGACTTTTAATATATCTATGGATACCTTTCTCAAAAAGGCATTAGATCACAGGCCAAACAACACCCTTAAAGAATGTCTCTGCATTCATGGTTATAACCCATTTCCAGATAGGTAGAGGGTCTTTTCACTCACACATACACATCCTCCCCCCTCAGAAGAACTTACTGTGACCTCACATTAATGAGGTAGTCATCTCAGTCAGTACTTAAATCATCACACATACAGCTTTAACAGTAGTTTCAGCCAATCTCTGAGAGTAAAGTTTGAAGGCTTAACTAAATACAGTCCAAAAATTGTTCATAATTTTTTTTTACCTATGAACATTTTGTGTATATTTTGCATTTTTTCTTTGAAAACTTAAGGTACATATCAGCTTGGGTAACAAGATGACAATACAGTTCATTGTCAAGAAGTCTGCAAATCTGGGAGTTCTTGTCGTGGCTCAGTGGTTAACAAATCCAACTAGGAACCATGAGGTTGTGGGTTTGATCCCTGGCCTTGCTCAGTGGGTTAAGGATCTGGCCTTGTCGTGAGCTGTACGTGGGTCGCAGATGCAGCTTGGATCCCATGTTGCTGTGGCTGTGGTGTAGGCTGGCAGCTACAGCTCCAATTGGCAGCTACAGCCTGGGAATCTCCATATGCCCATGTACGGCCCTAGAAAAGATAAAAAGACAAAAAAAATATGATGAGAAAAGTAAAGAGAGCCTGCTGTTAAGCACTGAGAACTATGTCTAGTCACTTATGACAGAGCATGATAATGAGAGAAAAAAGAATGTAAGAATGTATTGCAACTGGGTCACTATGCTGTACAGTAGGAAAAAAAATTGTAGTGGGGAAAAAACAGTAAGAGAAATGTGATAAAAAATAGAATAAAAATAAAGTGTGAAAATGCTCAGCTGATTGAAATGCGAAGAGATACACATCAGTTAATCTTTCAAATGTAAAGGGAAAGACAGAAGGATAAAACAGTTCAGGCAGAGTAAACTTTATGAGCTAAGGCACAAGTTACAAGTCAAAATTTTGTAAAAAGCATTGGTGTGCATTATTGAAAGGAGAGGAATCAAGATTAAAATATACTCTGAGAAGTGCTGGGGCATTAGATCACCAGTCTGGAGAAATACAGATGGATTTGAGAGAGATTTAGTGGGAAATGATTTCTTCCCCAGGCAACACAGACTCTAGCCACACTTACTATATCCTCCCCTCACTCTGACTTCTGCATTTGGAATTTCTTTTACATCACCCATAAAATAGTTACTTCTGAGGCTTCCATAACTGCTTTATCTAATGTAGTAATTATCATCAAATTTTTATTTTTCTTTATAGCCTTACAAAGAATTTATTGTATACTGCATGTTTATTTGATTATCTCTTTGTATTTTATGTATTCTTTTGAAAGTAAGATTTAACCATGTTGCTTACTGATGGGTCCCAGCTAGAATAGCACTGCCACACATTGCTTAGAATAATGGTGTTTTAAATGCTATAATCATAGGCTGCATCTCAAAAGACATGTATTAAGCGACACTGAGGGATGGTAACTAGTCATCACCAGTGATGATAAAATACAGCTTCACAACCTACATGGCTTCACTTCACCTCATGCCTAGAAGAGCTCTTTACAGTCACCAGCAGCAGACCCAGGATTTTCTTACCTCTTGTCAACACAGCCTCATTCTAGTTCATGAGAAATTCTGATGGCCAAAGTCTATGCAAGCCATCCACTGAAGTTGCTATTAATCACTAGCATTCTCCAGGTAGAAGGTGAGTATGGAAGGAATCTGGGGGCAGTTTTGTGAGTAGGTCCTCTCTGCTCAGAGTACCAGTTGTTCCTTGGACAGAAGGCAGATGCAAGGATGACCCCAGCAACCCTTCATCACAGCCCACAGGCTAGCACATAGTCAGCTGTAGTGCCTGGCATCTTGAAAGTTATCTGAATGAAGTCCTTTGCCATTATTTCTTACATAAAATTGCTTTTGATAAGCTTTTTTAAATCCAGCACTTTTTCAGGAATGCCTCCCTCAAGTGTCAAAGGTAGCTGGCTATCATACTTAGCTCTCTTTCTTATTCCTAGCCTCTTAGGGACCTTTATTTTTATTCTTAACATTGCTGTTTCAGAGATAATTCATATTTATGCTTTGGAAGTATTAGGAGACAAGTACAGTCATACCAAAATATGGGTTTTCAAATTCTTGAGACTCTTTACTAAATGAAGAACAGATATTTTATTTTATATTTTCCAAGGAAGCTGCCTCTTTTCTTTCTTGCCTTAATCACTGTTTATGGTCAGAGCTTATGTCACAAGTTATATGCCTTAACAATCATTTGATTTTTATCAGTGCATGTGAAAAATATTTTCTTTTAGCTAAAAAACCAAACTATCATGAATATTGTGATGTTTTATCACCTTGAATATCAGCTGCCCTCAATGTGCCGAGTTTTGTTCATTTTGAATAGGGTACTTTTCTGTCATCTCCTATATAACACAGCTTGTTAAAACACTCAACAGAAATTGTGCTCTGGGGGAGATTTCTTATCCTCCAGTCTTTCAAGATCATGTGCTCCAAAGTTGCAATGGGCTTTATGATTTCTTAAAAAGTCTTATAGCACTGCCAAGCTTAATTTGATTCAAGTGAGGGCTCACTTTTTAAATGCCACGCTGTCTTATCCTCAAATTAAAATATTACTATCTCATTGAATCTTTCAACAACAAAATATATATACATATATATATATGTATATATATATAATTTCCTTTCCTAATTATTGCAAATTAAGTCATCAAGGAAATATTTTGCTAAGACAGAAAAAAAAGTTTTTAGGCTTCAATTATTCAAATATAAAATCCAACACAGTGAAATAGGTTAGGGAAAAATTAAATTGTGTTTTGCAGATTCTGACATTAAAGACATGTTTTTGTTAAGCTTTACTGCAAGAATACACTGATATGCATATTTAAACAAATTTCATTCCTTAATACTGCTCTAAATAGAATTAGTTGTAATGTTCTTAATGAATTGCTAAACTTGAAAATTTTCAGGAATACAAAGAGGAACCTAATTCTTTTCTTATAAATCTGTGCATTAATACATAGAGATAACTTTAAATACGCTCAAAAATAACACCCCCCTACATACAGTTACCAAGTATTTTTTAAACATTCTAGTGGTAAGCTATTATCTAATAGACCCTAAAATTAGACAAATATGATAAATGCCTTTAGGTTACCTGTTGTCATTAAAGATTATTGAATTAGGAGTTCCTGTCGTGGTGCAGTGGTTAACGAATCCGACTAGGAACCATGAGGTTGCGGGTTCGGTCCCTGCCCTTGCTCCGTGGGTTAAGGATCCAGCATAGCCGTGAGCTGTGGTGTAGGTTGCAGATGCGGCTCGGATCCCATATTGCTGGGGCTCTGTCATAGGCCAGTGGCTACAGCTCCGACTTGACCCCCTAGCCTGGGAACCTCCATATGCCGTGGGAACAGCCCAAATAGCAAAAAGACACACACACACACACACACACACACACACCCAGGCTACATAGATGGATTACCTGGTTATCTCACAAAATAAAATAACTACATCAAGTTTGCTATCTGTATATCCTACACAATCAATCAGTGGTATAGCATATCCCAGAAAACAGGGCAGGTTCAATGTGTTGAGCTCTTTGAAGCATTTCAACACAAATGTTGTGCCAAAAGCATCAAAAAGATTTTGCCTTCATCTCTGTCTTTTGACCATTTCAGGTAGTGTGGACAGTCAGAATGAGAGCTACTGAAAGCTGCATTTTTTTTTGTCTTTTTTTTGTCTTTTTTTGCCATTTTCTTGGGCCACTCTCATGGCATATGGAGGTTCCCAGGCTAGGGGTCGAATCAGAGCTGTAGCCACCAGCCTATGCCAGAGCCACAACAACGCTGGATCTGAGCCGTGTCTACAACCTACACCACAGCTCACAGCAACGCTGGATCATTAACCCACTGAGCAAGGGCAGGGATCGAACCTGCAACCTCATGGTTCCCAGTCGGATTCATTAACTACCACGCCACAACGGGAACTCCTACATATTTTTTTAAATACAGAGTGATGCTTCTAGTAATTCTTAGAAGAAGCCCAAGCTCTCCCCCAACACACGCTGCTTGCATTGTCACCCTATTTGCCTATGACAGGTGAAGAGGCTCAGAAGGTGTCTCCCCACAATGTACCACTTTTGCTTGAGGATTACTTGGAGCTCATGGCAATCAAGAACCTGCAGGTTGAAGATAAACCCCTGTCTCTCTCTAAGCTACCTAGATATGTTTATACTGGGGGTCTTCCCCAGGTAAGAGTCATTACCAGGGATAATTTTTATCTGAGTGGCAAACATCTCATCACCCAACATCTGTTCTTCTTATAGTCATGTGAATTTCCCTCCTCTTCTTGGAATCCCCAGGCTATTTGGTCTGTCCCTCAGCTCAGGATGCCATGCATATCTTTCCATCTTTGAAGCTCTCATGTGTGTGGGGTTCTTATACATTTGTTTTTTCTCCTGTCATCTGTCTTATGTCAATTTGATTCTTGGAACAGCCAAAAGAAACTCTGAGGGGTGGAGAATTCTCCCTCCCCTACACAGGTTTCTTTGCACCTTTCAACTCCAGCTTTCTGGCTGTGTCATCTCAGGGCCCTCCCTCAGTCGGTCTATTTTTTTTCCCTTAAGTGAACTTATCACAAATCACATTGGTTCAGCACTTATAGACATTCTGTGAACGTTTCCCATACTGTAAAATATACATTTTCAATATTTGGCAATATTATATATTAAAAATAGCAATTGATTTTCAGAATGTAAATGACGTGTATTACAAACATGGTTTCAATATTGGGCAACATTATAAGTTTAAAAACAGTATTTGATTTTTAGAATCAAAACATCCTATTTAAATTCATGTTCCAGTTGTATATTATTCACTGAATTTTCACTTGTGAATTGCCTTTTCATGTTCTTTGTGTATTTTTATTTTTAGCTTTCTGAGTTTTCTTATTGGCTTATAAGAAAGATGTCTGTTTCAAGTATTACAAATATAACCTGTTTTTTGTCTTTTGAAACTAATTTCTCATTTAACATATACTTGTTAGAATCCATCTCAACAAATATCTCAACTTCAATATCGTTTAAAGTATGTGATGCTATAATAACCTGCTTTCAAACTAATATAAAATATACGAATATATTTATAAAACTATTTTGCACCTGGAGTTCCTGTCGTGGTGCAGTGGTTAACGAATCCGACTAGGAACCATGAGGTTGCGGGTTCGATCCCTGGCCTTGCTCAGTGGGTTAACAATCCGGCGTTGCCGTGAGCTGTGGTGTAGGTTGCAGATGCGGCTCGGATCCCATGTTGCTGTGGCTCTGGCAAAGGCCGGTGGCTGCAGCTCCGATTCGACCCCTAGCCTGGGAACCTCCATATGCTGTGGGAGCGGCCCAAGAAATAGCTAAAAAGACAAGAAAAAAAAAACTATTTTGCACCTATAAAATGTTTATTTTTATCCAACAGTAAATATTCATAAAGTATTGATTAACTGAGACATATTCTGACAAGAGGCAAACTATAATATGAAGATTTGGAGATACAAACATGAGATTTAAGATTTAAAATGCAATTCACTAGTTTGTTCTCTTCTAGTGTTTAAATATAACATTTTAACTTTAATATCTGACTTCGTGATTTTAATAATTATTCCTTTTAAAATGTGTGTCATATAATAAATGAAAACTAGAATGCAAATAAGTTTTAATTAAATCATAAGCAGAACTATTACTGTAATTGTTTCTTGGTTTGTGCAAATGTATGTGCATAAAATATTTATAACAAAACTCAATAACAATATGTACAGTAATTTGTAACTTTCCCTTTCCTGTTAACAATAAAAATGAAAACTTATTTCACTGTGTTAATGGTTGGATTTAGACTGAAATCCATCAAATATTTTAGCAACATAGTTAAAATGCAAATGACTTATCTTCAAGTAGATAAATTTTTCCCTGACATAACAAACTATATATTTACCTCCAAAATGTCAACTGTAAAGTGATTTCGGAACCAATAAAATAATTTGGGATAAAAGGGAAAGAAAGAATCTTCTAATATAGCTAAAAAAACTAATAGTTGTGATAATCATGTCAGGATTATATTAGAATGATGTCATAGCAAATTAAGACTTTAAAATTTATATGCATATGCTTAATTACAAAATTTAAAAAGCTCCATGTCCTTTTTAATACTATAAATTATTAAAATATATATTTCTAAATCATGGATGATTAAATTACACATCTTAATTTTAAATGGAATATAAATGTATGATTGTGTTCTGAATCACTGCTGCTTGATACTTTAAATGTCCATTTAATTTCCACTTTCATTTAATTTCTTATGAAATTATTATATCCTGCTGAGATTATAGAAATATACTCTGCAGACAAGAGGGTAATTTCCATGTGCCAAGCATCTACATCTATAACAATATCATACTGCAATCAAGAATACTATAGCACAAACTCTCCAATTAATTCAGCCTCATTCTTAATTCACATGGGCATAGCAGTAAAGGAAGGCATTACATTAGTTATGAGGGCAAAGGAATAAGTGACACTATTAGGTCTTTCACAGCCTAGTCCACTCAATTCACCATTTCATAAAACCTGAGACTCTCTGCAGACAACTACCAAGATATCCCAGGACCTCCCTTAAGATGTTACTTATTTAGTGAATTTTTCCCTTGTTTTCACACCTTAATGATCCAGAATATTAATTAGAATTTTAATATATATATATAATCTCATAAATTGCAAACGCATACCCATACAAACAAGACATACAATAAAAAGAAAGTCACTTTAAAGTATTATCATACAAAAATTACATTTGTCATTGAGGATATGGTCAGTGTTTAATAAGAAAAGTCACATACCTCCACATTTTGTTTTCCTACCTTCTCTGAGTAGCCAAGTCTTATTCTGCTTTAAGGTAGGACCCCAAAATGCAACCGTTTCCTGCTGTAAGTTCTGGAAACAGAGCTCTTGAAGAAGCAAGTGCTTTCAAAGCTATCAAAGATTCCCAGCCTTCCAAGCTTTATTTTGCTGAGTGTCAGAAATTTAGGATCATCTACAAAAAGGACAAAGTTTGAAAATAAAAAATTAGTCTTAAAGCTAAAGAAAAAATCAGAGTATTAGAACCTGGGTGACGTTATAGCCTGTGCCTTTGTCTCCTGACCCTTACTTAAGTGGAAATGGAGCTCACAGGGTCTACATATTGTGCTTGAGGTAAAATATAGTCTAGTCATTAGCAAGGTCAGGTCATCAGGCCTCCAGAGCCCATTTGTAATAGTACTTAAATACATGATTACACAACAATGCATTATAAATACATATATATATATATAAACTTATATTAATTTATAAATATGAAAAAATCAGTCAATATCATTGTCTTAGGCTGTTTTTCTTTTTCTACTCCTGCTATAATTCCTGGAGATAACAAAAGGCATCCTTCATTTCTGTGAGGATTCAAAACATTGGCCCTTATAGTCAAGCATTTTGGATGCATTAAAAGCTCTTGGAATCTAAATGCTTGACTGTTTCATTTAACTGCTAAGTCAGACTAATCACATACAAAGAAAATCAGTATATGCTGATCTCTCAAAAATGTCAATTTCCCTGCTGCCTTCAATGTGGCTTTTGCCTTGGCCTTTAATAGAAATACAGAGAAAAACACTCTTTCCAAGAAGAAACTATCTGTGGCTCCCTTACAAAACTTCTCTTTACTTCAGAGGCCTCTAATACCTTAGCTCCAGTTCAAGCTAAGACATATACACTTAATTTTAACTGCCCAGGTTTATAGTTACCTCTTTCTAAAATAAGAAATGGAAGCAGCTATTTTTCCAAACTCAGCATACCTAGAATAGACACTTTCTCCAAATACATTCCATCCTGTGTTTGAAATCTCTTTGCTAATACTCAATGTTCATTCCTCATGACTGTTTTGCCTCACGAAGGTCAAGTAAAAGGAAGATAAACAGTTTTCCATTTGTGCTTCATTTTGAGTGAATCACAAGTGAATAAATACTCAGTAACCGAATATATCTTATTGGAGGATGTACCACCATGATGCCACCATGTATATGTTAGGTCAGTGTCTGTTCCTGGAGAGTCTACCAACTTTCCAGGAACACTTCAGATGTGACTACTTGATGTGCTATGGCTGTGTTTTATTTAATTGTTTTTAGAAGGTTTGCTGATATGGTTAGCATTATGAGTACATATCCAAGGCTGAAATTAATGGCTTGCAGGGATTATAAAAAGACATCTTTGTTGAAATTAGGAGTACAGGTGAACTGTTTACAATATTTAGAAATCTTCCATATCCCTGAATGACCAGACCTGAAGCATCTTGCACACCATGTAGCATGTAACATTAGGCATTAAACCCAAGGCTTGATGACTACTTTTTTCTATGACCAACCAACGGATCTAAGTATTGGTGGCCTGATATTGATCCTAAGAATAAGAGAATTCTGCCTCTAGAATACTTTTTCTCTTCTTAGAATAAATCATTATTTAGTAAGTTTTAGATCAGAGCACTTGAAAGAACACATTTTAAAACCAAGCTTCTGGAATACAATACACGTAGTGTTTTATACCAGCTTGGAAAAAAATAATGTGTGCTTAACAATATCAGCCTGGTGGCAGGATTTGGTTTTTAACTTTCATTCATTAGTATCTGAAAGTGATTGAGGAGAACTGTAACTCTAAATACAGGCTACTTCCATTATGTAGCAAACGAGTTTACACCAGAACAACCTTGAATCATTATAAGGAACATTCACTTGTCCAAAGCTTCCTGAATTATGTATTTTAGAAATATACAGAGAAGGCAGATGTGATCAAGCATGTAGCTCTGACTCTGCTTAGTCCATATAAGCCTCCCTTACATAAGTCCAGTATGTCCTTGAGGTATTTGTTTTCTATCTTCAATAGTAATAACTAAGCTAATACAATTTGCTAAGGCATCAGTGGAATCATGATTCTTCAATGGGAATCATGAGAAATGGGGCGAGCAAGGGGCCATGAAATCATATTTAATGGTTGACAGGAGCCTGATCTCTAAGTTGCTAATCTCAAGGCAGAAATCATATGTAATTGCAATCAACACCATTGATTTATCGCACATAGGTATACATAGTTAAGTATAAAATATAGGAAAATTTGGTTGAAAATACAATAAAAATAACATATAACTAGGAAATATGCATCCTATGTTTATCCAATATCATTAAAGTGTATGCACCTATTTAAATAATACAGAAAAATCACTTATTATTTCACCATAATGTATGCAAGTTATAAACACTTTAATGACATCTCTAGAAACAATGCTGATTTCAACTGGTTGCTTCAAAGACGTTTCTCTTAAATGAAGTTATTGTCTTATATTATGAACAGATTTCTAAATTCATTTCTTTTAAATATATTTTTCCCAAAACTTTTCCAAATACTTCTTTTGATTAAATTCTCAAACTTCACACATCTTAGGAGAAAAGTTTAAAGTAATTAAATAAAAGTGGAATGATTTCTGGTATTGCTTTATTTAGAATATAAGCTACTGAAAAAGAAACATAATATTCCCTATGGCTACTAACAGGCAATTAGTATTCCTTAACATTTGTAAAACTAAGTTCATAACCACTCTGCATGATAAAAAATGCATTTTAAGGCACATACTATTTTCTTATATGTTTTAGAAATCTATTATTATTTATGATACAAAACATATCAACTACTTTAATTTAGACTGAATCTGTAAAATGTTTTGAAACATAAAGATTGGAATTCACTTGTATGCACTAGAAGAAAACTAAGTCAAGTGATGATTTATTTAAGTGTGCTAAGAAAGACAAATATTAAGTCCCCCAATTAGTTCATTCTCATTACTTCATCACTTCTAATTTAAGTCTTTGCTTCTAATTAAAACAGAATTTTGGGAAGGGTAATTTTTTTTTTTTGGTCTTTTTGCCATTTCTTGGGCCACTCCCACAGCATATGGAGGTTCCCAGGCTAGGGGTCGAATTGGAGCTGTAGCCGCCGGCCTATGCCAGAGCCACAGCAATGCCAGATCAGAGCCAAGTCTGCAACTTACACCACAGCTCACAGCAATGCTGGATCCTTAACCCACTGAGACAAGGCCAGGGATTGAACCTGCAACCTCATGATTCCTAGTCGGATTTGTTAACCACTGAGCCATGATGGGAACTCCAGGGAAGGGTAATATTTTTAACCAGAGCATTTAACTCAATTTCCTAGCTAGTCCAAGCAGATGTGATAAAATATGTGAGTGAGGGTAAGTAGAAGAAACAGAAATCATATTAATCATTTTTGGAATAGCAGGAACAAGAACTAAAACAAAACACCTAATTTATTTCTAATTATTTGTTGAATTTTAAAATCTAGTTTCCAAACTATGAATATCATTGAATTATAGCAAACTCCAAACTCTTACAAAATGGAACAGTGCCTTTTTTTTTTTTTTTTTTTTTTTTTTTGGTAAACTGGTAAAAAAAAGTTCTGAGAGCTTTGAAAGATTATTCTTTTGTTGGAATGAAAGGACTAGAAGAGGGAGGAGACCAAGTAACAAACCCATTCTGAGAAATTAGTTTCACATTAAAAAAATGTAGTGAGGCAAGTATAAAGTAAATGGGCCATGACCAAAATAGACTAATTAAAGTATAGGAGTCACTTCATGACACAGGATTCACTTATCTTTTCTGGAAGCAGCCTCCCTGACAGATTAACAGAACAACCTACTGAAGACTGAGCTAGGGTAGCACCCTTGAAATGTCACTATGCAGGGCTGGGCACTGCCCTCAAGAATGCAAAATATGCACAGAGGAGTTCCTGTCGTGGCGCAGTGGTTAACGAATCCGACTAGGAACCATGAGGTTGCAGGTTCGGTCCCTGCCCTTGCTCAGTGGGTTAACGATCCGGTGTTGCCGGGAGCTGTGGTGTAGGTTGCAGACGCGGCTCGGATCCCGCGTTGCTGTGGCTCTGGCGTAGGCCGGTGGCTACAGCTCTGATTCGACCCCTAGCCTGGGAACCTCCATATGCCGCGGGAGCGGCCCAAGAAATAGCAACAACAACAACAACAACAACAAAAATATGCACAGAGCTGCCAACAGCCTATGCGTGGAGAGACTATTTAAGTAACAAAAGAAAAGATCCCATCCTTCACACAGTCATTGCTCCATTTGGGATTCTCATTTCAACATTAGGTTGTGCTGGTTTAGGAGTCCAGTTTCCTAGAAGTGAATACTTCTGACAAAAGACAGAGGACACTGCTTGGAAGTTTTAAGTACCATCTGGCTGCTTGGAGCTCCAATGATCAATAGGTAAATGCAGTTATCTTGTTAGCTGGGGCATTCATCCTGAATTGTAATATGGATCGAGGGTTTTCAATACAAAATGTTGCAAAGGTAATATGTCTGGAATCTAGGAGATTCCTGGGGCCATCACTTTGCAGGCCATGTTCAGTAATAACTGTCAATAACAATTACAGTAACCATAATCCACCAAGGCAAAACCACTCAGGCAATGCAAAGGAGCCAAGTTACTGGTTAAAAACAAGGGAATTCTATGATAGGTGGTAGAGAAACTAGATGAAAATTTTCAATTACAGACTCGGAACCAGCCTGCCTCAATAACTAAAAGCTCATGAAACTTTCTATTTGCTTTCCAGCATTCTCTGCTTTTTTCCCTTTCTCCTGTGTTGGAATTACATCACACAATAAAGAAAACATCAACACTAAGTTTTGCTTCAAGCTCTATCTTACAACGAACCCAAAGACATTCCCTTAGAACCAAGCAATAGCAACTGATTATAGGCAGTTTCATAAGCAAGCACAGAAAATGAGATCCTATTTAGTATAAATCCAGAAAGTAGCAGTCTGGGAAACAAAGATGTACATTTAACCCACTAATCGAATATCAAATGTTTCATCAAATATTAAATACATTTAACTACATCAAATATTGTAGTCACGTACCTATAGTGTTGAACATCAGCATTCTTTACGTAATCAGTTTCTCATTTTAAACAGTTTTATTTCAATTCAAACATATTTGAAGACCAGATTTTTTTTTAAAGTTCAATTTCAAGCACAGAAGTTCTACAGAATAAAAAGCACATCTTCTAAGTAGCAAGCAAATCAAAGCATAATTAATACAAAAGAGACAATGGAGCCTTACAACAAATACTAAAGGAACTTCTCTAGGCAGAAAAGAAAACACAGCAACAGGAAACAAAAATTCCACAAATGACAAGGCTCACCAGTAAAGGTATATATGCAGTAAAAATACAAAATCATCCATGCACAATTATACCGCCAAAATCAGACATCATGAGAAGAGGTGGGTACAAATGAAGGACAATGGAGATGAATTTACAATGAAGAGAACAACTGAAAACAATCTCATATAGACTTGTATCAAAACTTCAGAATAACTGCAAACCAAAAATCTACAATGGATACACAAACAAGGAATCTCTGGAGAAGAAATATGTCTCACAGTAAATAAGTGCATAATCCACCATGAAGGGGGTCATTTGACATCACTCTTGGAAAGCTGAGGTCTTCTTAGATCTGATTCTGATTTCCTCTCCATCAAAGAATTTATGATAATTATATTAAATAATGCAACTCTACAATTAAATAATACAGTTCTACAATTGTATCATTAATAACCATTTCTCTCCATGGTACAATGTAAGGTCTATGATGTCTTGTTTATCACATCACCTAGAATGGTGTAATGCCTATACTGAAGAATCAATAAGATGTAACAAATTGTGAGGACATATTTATATAGTTACACTGTTTTTTAATCAATTTATGCATTTTATATTTTACTTCTTTTCAGAGGGTGTATTATTTTTGTTATTCTTACCAGTTATTCTTTTTATTATGTTATATAAAGTATTTAATGGTATATAAGGCTTTCTTCTTTATAAATTTTAGTTGCATAATATACACAATTTTAATATAATGCTAATTTTTAAAGAAAAATTGAAATGTGATAATACTAAATAGTAAAGATGAAAGCCATACAAAATGGGATAAAGTGTAGAATAAATTTCCTATTTGTCTCAGCATATTTTCCATTCCACTTCTCCAGAGGGAGTCACTTAAGCTCTTTCTTAAGATCCATGATATAATAGTAGGTGTGAATGTAATTGTGTTTATAAATATATGTATTTTATTCTGTAAAAACAAAACAAAAACAAAAACACAGTGCCTGCATTAAAGTGAAGATAATAAAATGGAAAAAAAAAAAGAGAGATAATGGAATCCCCTTTACAAAAGAAGCCACCTGGGATCAAAAGTGCCCTTTTAACTGTTGCTAATGTTATAATAGAAATCATTATGCAACCTCCAAAGTTTTTTCTAAGGTTGAGAGACGTGACCTTGTATGTGTTGTATGTGTGTATGCTCTTCTTCCCTCAACTTTTTTTTTTTTTTTTGGTCTTTTGTCTTTTTTTGTTGTTGTTGTTGTTGCTATTTCTTGGGCTGCTCCTGCGGCATATGGAGGTTCCCAGGCTAGGGGTTGAATCGGAGCTGAAGCCACCGGCCTATGCCAGAGCCACAGCAACGCGGATCCCTACACCACAGCTCATGGCAACGCCGGATCGTTAACCCACTGAGCAAGGGCAGGGACCGAACCTGCAACCTCATGGTTCCTAGTCAGATTCGTTAACCACTTTGCCACGACCTGAACTCCTTCCCTCAACTTTTTAAAAGCTCATTTAAACTCTTTGTCCCAAAGTTCCCCAGAGATTATGTCCTGATTTAAGGGCTGATAAGAATTTTCAAGTCAAATCACCTTATTTTAACACTCTGCAAGCATCCACTGATGCCAAAAAAAATTTACAAGGTTTCAAGTACTTCTTAAATATTTAGTTTTAATACTTTTTATGACTGAGAAGTCAGGGAACAGGAGGGCAAAAGGATAAAAAGTGCATTATATAATTGTATGGATAATTTGAAATAGTATCTTCAATAAACCCCAAACTTTTATATGGATAAATCTGCCTACTCTTCCTACCTCTCCCACATACCGTATTTCACCAATTTCAATTTTTTTTTCTGATATACCCTATGTAACATTTTTCTTTTACCACTACCACTTGTAAATGCTACTCTGTCATTAAGACTTCCCACTTATTCTTTCAATCAGTACATATAAATTTAAAACCTGGTACATTAACACATTGTACTAAATGCTGGATATTCAGTGTTCCTGACATAGTAGTTTACAACCTAGGAAGAACATAAGCACATATGAAACTTGTCCTTATATCATGCTTTTGTCTTTATCTTATCTGTTTTGTTCACCACTATATTCTCAATAACTAATATACTGCCTGGAACACAACACATGCTAAAAATATCAGATTCATGAATATATAAATTAGGCATCTGCTCTTATATTTTTTCCAAATGAATAGTAGTATTTAATAAGCTTTTAAAAATGAAAGTCCAAATTTACTCACTTTACTTCCAACTTTATTATAGGTTACATATTATACTGAAATAGAGTTTTAACTGAAGAACAACCCCCCTTGGCTAAGAAGGCAGCTGCAGGCCTTTCCAGCTATGCTCTTCACTATACCACCCTTCTTGTAATAATGTAACAACTGTGTGCTCTCTGTCCAAGCCAGCAGCCCTGCTAATCAGGTACCCAGCATTGCTTATCAGTTCTGCTTCTGTAACCTTGCTTGCTCAGTTTCTTAGGGAGGAACACTGTCTGCTTGGGGATGGGGGAGTTCCGGGATGCTTACATGGGAAAATCAAGACCTTGTAGTGTATAAAAGTTACTGAGAACAAAGACCTGGTGCTCAGACTCTGGAGGTGACTCCTCTGAGCCCGCACCGGTGCTGAATAAACCTTGCTTTTTTGTATCTCTGAGTGCTGTTTGTCTCCTTCCGTTGCCACAGTTTTTGCGGTTTTCGCAACAATACATTAGTCCATTTATGCAACTGCTATTCCGTATCTTTAAATTCTTTTAGGTTTCCATAAAATAAAATATTTTTATTTTTTTAAACTATTCTTTTCTCACCTAAGTTTCTCCCTTTTGTTATGCAAAATTTAAATAATTTGTTTCTGGCTATTGTCTGGTATATATTTTTTGAAGGATACTTTTAAAATCAAACTTAACTAGTTCCAATTTTGTTTTTTTTCTAGGGCCACACCTGCTGCATATGGAGGGTCCCAGGCTAGGGGTTGCAGCTGGGGGCCTACACTACTGCCACAGCAACCTGGGATTGAGCTGCATCTGTGACCTACACCACAGCTCAGGGCAATGCAGGATCCTTGAGGCTAGGGATCAAACCCACATCCTCCTGGATACTAGTCAGGTTCATTACTGCTGAGCCACAATGGGAACTCACAAAATAAATTTGAAAAGAGGCCATGTACGCTTATAATAAAGAAGTAGCTTTTTTCCCCCCACTGTTTGGAGATTTTTCACATGCATATTTTAAGGTTTCTGTCTTCTGTTTTTCTAAATAGACATACAATTGTTTTTTAGTACCTGAGTATTCCCATTTTGTTTGTTTAACATACCCCACTAGTAGTGTTTTATGTGAAGGTCTCTGTTTTCCATGTCTTTGACTGTATGTCAGTTGCACATGGAGGTGTCTAATGGTTATAGCTGTGATGCAAACTGCACCATTTTTATTCATATAGGGATCATTCATTAGTTTGTAGATCTAACAAAATTTTGTACTATTATCACTTGTCCTTATCCCTTCTATTTGCATTGACTTGGATGGTATGAAAGTTTTTATTTTTATTTTTACATTTTCTAACTTAAAATTTTTTAAACAGATGTATCTTTTACAGATGGGTTATGTTCAGAGTAAAATTGAGAGAAAAGTACAGAGATTTCCCTTATATCTCCTGCCCCCACACATGTAGAGCCTAACCCAAAATGCTACATTTGTTACAACAGATGGACCTACACCCTACACATGGTAATCACCCAGAGTCCATAGCTCACAGGATTCATTTTAGTGTTGTAGATCCTGAGGGTTTTGGCAAACACATAATGAAATGTATCCACCATTATAGCATAAAACAGAGTAGTTTCACTGTTCTAAAACTCTGTCTGTTTTTTGTATTTTTTGACAATTTTTAAAAATAACTTTGCTATGACTTTAAGGTTTTAAAGCAATCTGAGGACCAGTCTTTATGAGTTCATGAGTTCATCTTATGTAAATAATTTTATAGAAACTGTTCTCATTTTGTTTAACAATTATTTGTTATGCTTCTTTCTAGTTTCATTTTTCCCCATCAGCTTGGTGTATTTTTCTTCCCCTTTCCCTTCTTATCCTCACTACACAGTGCAAGTAATATGGACTGTATATGCTATTATTACCTTTAGAATTTTTAGTCTTTAGCTTATAAGCTATGTATTTTAATTAATTAAACTCATAAATAAGTCAATATGTGCTGACTCTTTCAATGACTTTCCCAGTATGAGGAAACTGTCAAAGTTCTAGGAAAACAAAAATTAAAAACTAAAGTATATCTGCAATCAAACTCTTCTGAGGTTTAAGTTTCTAGTGTTGGTAATCTGACAGATTTCAATTTATTTTTTTAACCTAGATAAACTCATTATTTAACTAATATGTGGTAAAAATAAATTAATTCCACATGAACCTTAAATGGGTGTATCTGATGCATTTATCCTTAAAATCATGCCTTTTTTTTTTTCTGTTATTTCTTGGGCCGCTCCAGCGGCATATGGAGGTTCCCAGGGTAGGGGTCCAAAGGGAGCTGTAGTCTCCGGCCTATGCCAGAGCCACAGCAACGCGAGATCCGAGCTGCGTCTGCAACCTACACCACAGATCACGGCAATGCCGGATCGTTAACCCACTGAGCAAGGCCAGGGATCGAATCCGCAACCTCATGGTTCCTAGTCGGATTCGTTAACCACTGCGCCACGACGGGAACTCCAAAATCATGTCTTTAAATTATGATTAAAATAGATCAAAATAATGTTCATATATATTTAGATTGTATAAATGTGTAGGTATTCATAATCTAAATATATATATGAATGTACAGGCCATTTGGGGGTAAGCAACTGATTGTGCCAATGTCAACATCTTTCTTAGGCAAGTACACTACATTGGCCCAGGAAATGATAGAGAAAATTTTAGGTGAAAACATGAACAAAGTTGTTTCTTTATAATTTTTTTTTTTTGGCTTTTTGCTATTTATTGGGCCGCTTCCGCGGCATATGGAGGTTCCCAGGCTAAGGGTCCAATCGGAGCTGTAGCCATTGGCCTACGCTAGAGCCACAGCAACTCGGGACCCGAGCCGCGTCTGCAACCTACACCACAGCTCATGGCAACGCCGGATCGTTAACCCACTGAGCAAGGGCAGGGACCGAACCCGCAACCTCATGGTTCCTAGTCGGATTCGTTAACCACTGTGCCACGATGGGAACTCCTCTTTATAATTTTCAAATACGCAAGGCAGCTTTGCTTTTGATCATATGGTTTCATTTGCTGTCTAATCAATTTCCTGGTATGGACTGAAGAAATTCCAGTTCTGCAAATTTCATATTTTTTCCCCTGGTCTCATGTTCAACAGGTTGCCTGCAATTAAAAGCTAAAAAAGCATTAAAAGAAGCCCATGTTTTTACACACTGTAGCTTAAAATAACAAGCAAAATGCTTTTTGTAAGGAAACAAATCAATTATCTAAGGAAGAGAAAGTGAAAGAGCATACCCTACAGAACTTTTAAGTATGCCTAAATAATCTTCAGAAATAAATATTTTTGAAGTTGTATTTTTACCTTTTGCCCCAGGAAGAAAACCTAGGTAAAACACATTCATACATTTCTCTAAACTATCAAGGAAAGTTTCCTGAATAAGTAAAGTAAGGTTCAATAGAAAACTACTCATTATAATAACATTCTCTATTTTTCTCTAAATCTGAACCAATTCCATGAACATGCTTACCTTTTTCCCAATTTATACTTTCCTCACTCCATGCAAAATATACACACTGTCAAAGAGTCTTTTCTAAATCTGCTTTTAATCTCATATTCTTTCTAAAATATCAAGTATATTGGAATAAACAGTGGTTGTCATTTTAAAAATCAGTATTTCACTACTGCTATGTTCATATTAAATCCAATCTTATAGCACTACACAGTCTAAATCAAAACTGCAATGTAATTTATTTTAAATGAGTATTTAAGTTCAAGTTATATTTCCAAATAGAAAATCCT
Organism: Sus scrofa; assembly: GCF_054392235.1. Taxonomy (NCBI): domain Eukaryota; kingdom Metazoa; phylum Chordata; class Mammalia; order Artiodactyla; family Suidae; genus Sus; species Sus scrofa. The sequence continues at coordinate 22,793,828 of NC_139385.1, forward strand.
TTTTTTTTTTTTTTTGTCTTTTGTCTTTTCAGGGCTGCACCCATGGCACATGGAGGTTCCCAGGCTAGGGGGTCCAATCAGAGCTACGGCTGCTAGCCTATGCCAGGGCCACAGCAATGCCAGATCCAAGCCACATCTGTGACCTACACCACAGCTCACAGCAATGACAGATCCTTAACCCACTGAGCAAGACCATGGATCAAATCCACAACCGCATGGTTCCTAGTCAGATTTGGAAACCCATTTCAAAATGAATGTGGTTTCTAGCTCAACGGGAGTTAATCACATATTAAGTTAATTGTGACAAACAATGTAAACAAAATCTAAAAACAGATTATTCTATGATAGGTGTGTATGATCTAAACCACATATTTGTGGCATGTTGAATGCACACTGGAGAAGCAGGCATTTTCCAAGTATACTCCCCTGTACCAGCTCTCACAAAAAGAAGGTGCCCCCAATGCCATATCTATGCCACCACATTTGGAAAATAAGACCTTAGATTTTTTTGGCTTTTTTTTTTTTTTAATAAGCTACTACCACATATCTTCTGGAAATGTGTGGATTTGTTCTAGGGGCAGCTCTCCTCTTTCTGAAGTGTGTGTTCTTATGCAGCGTCTCTTAACTAGATACAAAGCCATTGTTTTAAACAAAGGAAACCATGATTAATGCTTCAAGCATCATGATGGTCTCATAATAATATATAGAATCCCCCCATGCCTATAAACCAATTCTCCCCTCCCTCCTCAGATCTTTAAACTCCCCAGAGCAAGGACATTTCCTACCCCCACAGAAAATAGTTTCCTCCTTTTTACAAGCAATAGGGCAAGAAACTGGTCAGCCACTGCCACCACCCACTTAGCTCAGTGCTGGGTTAGCAGGCGCCATCCTTACCTGGCCGCTCCACCCCACATGCTCTCTCACACCAGTCATCAATACATCCCAGTTGCTCCGGAGGTCTCTGGGTCGACCTTCTGCTGACTGCCTCCCCCGGTAATCAGGAAGCCAGTGTCCTAGGACCAGTGCGCCCAAGCCCCAGGGCCGTGCTTCTGTTCATCGCGGTCTTCCTGGAAGATCTGTGGTGGACCTGGTGATGTGCAGCGTGGGGATCCAGGATGGCACAGGCTTACCCGGCTGTGTGGTCTCTGTACTCCGAGCACACCCACAGTGTCTAGCGGAGGGGCGCAGCACATACTGCCTCCAAGCAGGGGCAGCTGCCCCTACCCCAGCGCCCACCCTCCTGCTCCACACTGCTGCCCTCATGGCCGCCGGCCCCCTGCACGCTCTAGCCTTTCACTGCTGTCCTTTTCCCTCTGTACCCCCTTCACTTGTCCCTCTTCTTCCTCCCGTCTTCTCCCTTATCTTGTATTCTCTTTTCCCCAAAGCAGACAGGAGGGGTGGAGAGTGCTTCCCTCCTCAAGAACTCTTCCTCTGCCGGGTAATGGCCGCCCGTAATGGCCGCCCGTAATGGCCGCCCGTAATGGCCGCCCGTAATGGCCGCCCGTAATGGCCGCCCGTAATGGCCGCCCGTAATGGCCGCCGTGGCTACCACAGGCCACTCCTCCTCGCTGAGCTTGAGCGCTGCTCTCAGCCTACGTGCTGTCTCGGGAGATCCCGCCTGCCAGCTTCTACGCATGTGCAGTCCCAACCCCTGCAGGGCAGAATGGGCGTTTCCCTCCCTCCCCTGAAGGCAAGACTCACCCAGCCAGCCCTTTCAGGTGTGCCCAGATTGTGCCCCAGGTCCTTCAAGCACACATTTTCTTCGCCAGTAGTTAGTTTCATCCTGTTTTCTCCTAAATTAGTTTGCATGAACTGCTTGAAAGGAGTGCAAAGAAGTAGAGTCTTGAGCACAACTTACTGATGAAAGAACATCAGTTCAGTTGATTCCGTGTAAAACTTGTAGCAGTCTGATGCCTTTATTTTTTGATTTTAGTGAAGAGTGTGTTCATACACAGCAACATACTAATTAACAGAGGAGGTCATACACAGCAACATACTAATTAACAGAGGAGGTCTGGGTGTTCCTTCTTTCAAAGTTTACACATTAGGAGTAAATGAAACAAATGTGCGAAAAAGGCGCACATGCGCGCCTATGCACACACACGTGTGCCTGTGCGCGCACACACGCACGCACAGAAAGAAACAAGCAAACAGCAGTTTCTGTTTTGTTTTTTTAATCAGAAAAAAAGGATCTTGCTAGCTAGGCTAGCTTTTAAATTTCAAATGTAACTGAAGACAAACCAAATGCTAAAATGGGAGAAAGGAAAGAAATGGGGGAAAAGGTAGGAAGAAGGCGGAGGGAAAATAAATTTACTACATTTTAACTAGATACAAACCAGTGGAAAGATAACAAAGTTGCAAAGATGCCAAGGCTGCCTCACAGCAGGCTAAAAGCATTTTAAATAGTATGTAAGGAAAGATTGTAGGCGAACCCCACAGGAAGGACAGAGACAATCAGTAGTGGTAAGGAGGGGGGCAAAGTTAGAGCACGGTATGAAATGAAACTTTTAACAATATTAAAAGAGGCAAAATGATTGTGTTCATTTTATTTGGAGCAAGACAATAAACTGCAAAGAGCAAACAAAACCTCTTTGGGAAAATAAGTAAGGCTAAGAAAAATAGAAATACACAAATTCCTTTCTGAGTCTATATGTTTCTTTTTAAGTGGAACAATTTTGAGAAGGGACTAAATGTTGATTACAGAGAATTAAGAGCATAGTAGGAAAAAGACAGTGAGAAAACATGTGGCTATTTAAATTAGTACATGCAGCGAAGCTCAGGTGAATTAAGTGCAGAACACTGACGATCATCTTAGTATATGAGCCGGCTTGTTTGGGTAACTCAGAGAGAGAGTTCCCTACTCTTCAAAGCAAACTTTCAAAGAAATATTTTATCCCCAGTTAATAAAGGGGGACAGTAATAAATACAAGAAAGTTAAAGGACTAAGTAAATTGCCCATTACATAGCTAGTAAGAGGATTATGAATTCAAATGTAACATATCTTTCCCATTACATAAAATTGCTATTTGCCTGTGGGAACAGGAGTGGCATGGATAATCTTTGGTAAATCCATGAACAACAAACAGACTAGGAAAGGGGGCATATAGATATTTTTTAAAAATAGATTCTATTATCTATATGGTGATTAAGTTTGAAATCATTTCCATTTCATTCTAGAGAAGAGAGTGAAATGAATTATTTGGCTGTAGTCAGAAAAGAATAGAGAACAAGTACAATGGAGTTAAAAGGTCTTACCAGGCTACCTTTATTTCTCTAAGTAGCCTTTAAACATATATAAGGCATTTTCCAATTCCAGCCAAACTTCCCTTTATCCATATGAACAAGATAAATGTAAACTGGTATTAGTATCGAACAAACTAAAAACTAACAGGCCAGAGTTGCCCCCAAATGTCCTAATTAGTAGGTTTTTCTTAGATTAAGTTATTTGATTCTGAGTTTACTGCCCTACTAGTCACAAGATTTATCAAATTATATTGAAGAGAAAATATAAAAGAGATACTGATTAGATCTGAGAAGGAACCAAATGAGGGACAGTACTAAGGTACAAGATGCCAAAATAAGAACCCAAAGAGTAACATGACTTTGGATGTGGACCTAAAGCAAAAGATGTAAACTAGAACTAATATGTGTTCTGAAATCCTACATTTTAGCGTTTTTTACAAGGTTACGCCTAGGATTTATTCATTTATTCTTAGGCAAGACTACTTTAGGTATGGACAAGACAGTACCTAATCACACACTTCTCTTTCTACCATGAAATAATTACAAAACCTGGACAAAATATGTAGAACTACACATTTATCAACAGCCACAGAAGGCTGCAATGTTTGGGTCAGAGGAGGCATGTGAGGAGCCCACTCAAAGGGCTATTTTCCCAGGGGCCATATTTTCAAGCAGAAGTACTGGGAATTTGAGACCAAGCAGTGAGTGTCACCAAGCAGAGGACACCAAGTGCAAGAGCCTGGAGCTGCAAAGGTAACAGATTTGGGAAGGAGCAAGGGGACTCAGTTGGCAGAGTTAGGGGCCAACTGAGGAAACACCAGAAGACTCTGGAAATTCTGGGGAGATCTCTCGCTGAATTATTGTGCTGCATGGATCCAGGAGCATGATTCTGGACCCTGATAAGAGTCTAGTGTCTGAGAAACAGTAATTGGATTACAGATCCTAAAAATCTCAAAGTTATGGTAAGATCGGCCAGCAACGCAGTCCAGGCAGCGCGGTGCCACACTGCCCTCTAGTGGCAATGGGCTGGCGCTCCCAGGTGGCCGAGCCTGCGCAGGCCCCGGGGAGGCAGCCAGAGCCACGCCCCCCATCGCAGGGGGATGAGGGCGCTTGGGAGCAGCCCCTGGCTCTGCAGGGGATATGCTTGGCCGAGCAGGAGGCTCAGAGGGCGCAAGGCCAGGCTGCAGGCCTGGGATCCCGGGGAAAGCACTATCCTGACAGCGGGCGCTGTCAGCATCTCACAGGGAGCTAGGCGCTCCCTGCCTGGGGCTCCTCTAGGCTTCCAGCAGGCTGGACTCTTGCGCTGCATTGCAAGAATGGTGGATGCAGCATCTTGGCCTCCGGATCCCTGGCGGGGGAGGGAGCCTACCACCACTGCCCATTTGCCTGGCGAGCCAAGGGGCCCCAGAGGCTTGGCGCTTCTGCCTGCCAACAGGCACGCAATACCCCGGTTTAGCGACTCCAAGCCCCTGCCTTGGCGGGGCTCTGAGAAGGGAGCTGTGCCAGCAGAGGGTAGGCACACTGCCCAGCCTGCCTGGTGCCTTGTTTCCATCTCTCCAGCGCTTCTTGTTTGTAGACTTTTTGATGATGGCCATTCTGGCTGGTGTAAGGTGGTACCTCAGAGTGATTTTGATTTGCATTTCTCTAAGAATGAGTGATGCTGAACATCTTTCCATTGGTTTGTCACTTCATTCCAAAACTGCCTGCATTAATCATGTAGAATTCTGAAGCAGGATTAGTGCAAGTGCTGAGGAATCTGAAAATTTTACCTTCAGGGTTTAATGAAATCAGAAGAGATTTTGATGCCTGCTGGTTTTATCTGGCTACCACTTCTGCAATAACCAAGATTTATTCAGGCCTGAAATGAAGAGACTCTAAGGTATTCAGCATCCATTATTTCATTATCAAGAATGAGTCATAATATCGATAATCTTGCAGTTCGCCTGCCCTTTTCTCTGTCCAGGGTGTCCTCAGAGAGGAGATACAAACTTATTTCTAATAGTATCCTACAACCTATAATACAAGGTTTGGATTTATATGTCAAAGATGAAAACTCACTGATAGATTTTAAATGGACCAGATATGTATATTAGGAGGACAGATGGTGACAGTGAAGGCAGAAGCACATGGATGTAACAAGAAAAGGGTGGCTGGGGCTCAAACTAAGGGAGTTGAAAATGGAAATGAAGAGGGAATGCTGAAGTGAAAGAATATTTAAAAGAAGGCATCCACACAGTGAAGTTTTTGATTCACTGCAATGGCTGAATTGTTAACACAGAAAGAACATATTCTTGTCACTGTATCCACAACTTCATGTAATCCCTATGCAAAGTGCTCATTGCTAATTGAAGAATAGATTTAACATGACCTTTGAAGAAGTTGGGCATTTCCCTCATTTAGAACATGATCATGTGATTTCACTACTTGCTTGATCTTATGCAACCTACCTACAATTCATCATAATATACTGCCAAGGTTACTCAGTATGGTATCTTCAATTTGTAATTAACAACATGAAAAAGAACACTGTGTGTTGTGTAATTTATACAAAGAAAATTAACAAAAGGACAGTATATTTAAACTACAATAGAATCTGTGACCATATATTAATTACATGAAAATGAATTCTTTACATTATAACATAAATACCTTTTACACTATCTATATCTTATTTAGAAAATAATGACTCTGTGACAAAGCTATTCTGCCTCAATGCCCTTCATGAAGAAAATGTATTATTTGAATTTTAATAGAAGACACTTCTTTTAAACTTTATTCAGTTGGAATAAATCTTTAGGATTAATTTAACTTAACTGTTCTCCTATCATTCATAAACTACTTATGTTGAACTCAAATAGTTTATGATGTCAGCAGAAACTAAATTATAACCCTTGTGTTCAGTAGGGAATCATTTTTAAAAAATAATCTGACATCAGAAAATAAAAATCTTTTTCTAATATATGATAATTGTAGTTCATTATGAAAATGGGACAAATTGCTTACACTCTCATTTTAGAAAAAAATAACAGTGTGTGTGAGCTCAACTGATTTAACAAAATAATAAGTTTGAAAGGGGCAATTACTATAAACTGGCCATAAAATCTCTGGTAAAATCATAATCAACTCAAAATAGTTTATAAATATACAGTTTGACCTGTTTACTATTGTTAGAAACATGCCAAAACTTAACATACCAACATATTATTTATTATTATTTATTTGAAAAGTCATAGAGGTTTTGTCTTGTTTGTAGACATAATATTTCAAATCTTAATTGATGAGCCTAAAATTGAGCAAATTTAACTCAAACACTCACTTTTTCATTTTAAATTCAGTATTTGCACATTTCCTTCATCTCCAAGGAACAATCAACAAGTTGCCATTAAACTTGAATGAATTTACAGCCTGCTTTTGCAAACAGCCAGACTTTTAGAGTCATATGCACTTTTGTCAGCAGGGCTATGATTTGTACTTAACTATCTCTTGGTGGCAATATATAGAACTTGATGAACAGGTAGATATGAATAACAACATCATAGATCAACACATTTTGCTGTCCAAAAAATTGCATTTCTCTTTGTGTAATATATGTTTTGATTAGAAACTAATGCCTCATATTTCTCCCAATTTTTGTTGTTGTTGTTGTTGTTATAAGGGCCTCCAATAGTATCTGATCTCAATTCATCCACAGGTTCTGAAACACACACTGCCAGTCTCACTCTTGGACAGCAATCCAGTGTTGTCTTTTGAGATCTTGGTCTTACCCACCCAACAACAGAGAGCATTGTTGGCAAATTTACCAACTATCTTGGCCATATCATTTAAAAACCAAGCTTAAGAAGTCCTGGGGAGGAGTTCCCGTTGTGGCGCAGTGGTTAACGAATCCGACTAGGAACCATGAGGTTGCGGGTTCGGTCCCTGCCCTCGCTCAGTGTGTTAACGATCTGGCGTTGCCGTGAGCTGTGGTGTAGGTTGCAGACGCGGCTCGGATCACGTGTTGCTGTGGCTCTGGCGTAGGCCGGTGGCTACAGCTCCAATTCAACCTCTAGCCTGGGAACCTCCTATGCCGCAGATAGCAACAACAACAACAACAAAAAAGACAAAAGACAAAAAAAAAAAAAGTCCTGGGGAAATTCCTTGCCTCTTTATCACAGCCTCATCCTCATGACTCTTCACAGCCAGGAATGGACTCTAAGATTTGGAAATTCTTTTTGGAGCCAATAGAAGGAAAAACCAGGAATATTCTTCTCTAAGTTCTGTCTTAAGAGGTCAGAACTATTCACCCCCTTTCACCTTTTAAAAATTATAATTCAATATAATTACATTAAGATAAAAATGAGTTCCCACTGTGGTGCAACAGGATTGGTGGCTTCTATGGAGCACTGGGACACAGGTTCAATACCCAGTCCAGCATAGGGGGTTAAGAGTTCAGCATTGCTGCAGCTTGTGGCATAGGTCACAACGGCTGCTCCAATCTGATCCCTGGCCATATGCCACCAACTGGCCAAAAAAGAAAAAAAAAATGAATGAATGAATGAATGAATGTATTCCTTCCACTTCCCACCCTTTGCCTCTGACAACCATCAATCTGTTCTCTATATCTATGAGCTTGTTTTGTTCTGTTTTGTTTAATATATAGTCACCTTTAAGAGAAATCAAACTGTATTTGGCTTACTCTATTTGGCTTATTCCCCTTAGCATAATGTTTTCAAGTTCCATCCTTGTTATCCCAAATAACAAGATTTCAAATATATATGAATTATACATATGTATTTATATCTATATAGATATATATCCCACAATTTCTTTATCTTTTTATCACCCATTAATAAAAACTTAAGTTGTTTCTGTATTTTGGCAGTCATAAATACTGGTGTGATGAACATAGGTGTGTATATCTATTTTTAGATTAGTGTTTTTTGCTGGGTTTTTTGTTTTCCAGATCAATGCCCAAAAACTGATTTGCTAGATCCCAGGTAGTTCTATGTATATATCAAATGATTACATCAAAAAGAGTAAAATAACTGTGAATAACTTTAACCAAGGTTGTAAAAGACCTGTATCCTGAAAATAGTACATTAATAAAATAAATTGAAAATGAAACAAATAAATGAAAAGATACTCTATGCTTATGAAATGGAAGAATGAATATTGCTAAAATGTCTATATTACACAAAGTAATATAGAGATTCAATTCAATCTCTATCAAAATTAATGGCTTTTGTCACATGAATAGAACAAACCATCCTAAAATATGTATGGAAACAATCAATGGACACACTTGGGTTGCTTCAACATTTTGGCTATTGTGAATAATGCTGCCATGAATATGGGTGCACAGATAACCCTTCAAGACTCTATTTACAATAATTTTGAGTACATTACCAGAAGTGTAATTGCTATACCATACAGTAATTCCATTTTTAATTATTTTAGAAGTCACCATGATGTTTGCCAAAGTGGCTCTGTAATTTCGCATTCCCACCAACAGTGCACATTCTCAAAAACACTCATTATTTCTGCTTTATAAAAACAGGAGCCATTCTATGGTATCTATCCTAAACAGTCGTTCCTTCATGAAGTATTTATCATGTCCTTCCTCAAAAACATTCTAAGTCAGTGGCGTCCAGAATAAAATTCAGATTCCTTAGAAAGACACACTAGGCTTTCTATGATCTAGTGCCTACATACCTTCTCTGCCCTTATCCACTATTTTCCTTCATGCCAGTCCCAAGGGTACTAATCGCATTCCTCAAATATGCCACCCACTTCCACCTAGGCAGTTTTTTCAACCTAAATGATCCCCCTTTCCACCATCTCTGCCCAACTAAAACTTTCACTTTCATGGGTCAGGTACTGTTTCTTGGGCTTTTTACATTAAATGAGTTCTTACTGCTATGCATCTTTATCTCACTAGATTGTAAGCTCCTAATAGGAACTTTCTCATTCATTTCCATATCATTTGTTTAAGAAATGTATTTTGAATTATGTGCCATTATAGGTGCTGGGATACAAAAATAAATCAGACAAATTTACAAGCCTTCAAAGGCTCACAATTTAGTGGAGGGAAACAACAGCCTCCCTCTCTGTAGTTCAAATGCAAGACAGAAGGTAACACTGTCACAAAGAGGTAGAAAAAATTGTTCTATGGAGTTCCCATTGTGGCATAGTGGAAATGACTCTAACCAGTATCCATGAGGATGTGGGTTTGATCTGTGGCCTCACTCAGTGGGTTGGGGATCTGGTGTTGCTGTGACTTGTGGTGTAGGTTGCAGATGAGGCTCAGATCCCATGTTGCTGTGGCTGTGGTGCAGGTCAGCAGCTGTAGCTCCAATTCAACCCCTAGCCTGGTAGCTTCCATATGGTGTGGGTGCAGCCCTAAAAAGAAAAAAAAGAAAACATTGCTCTAGCAGTCAGAGGAGAGAGAGGTCCTTTGGCCAAGGATACCTGGTGAGTACTCTTCTTGGAAGAGGTAGCATCTGAGCTCAGCCTAGACAAAGACTTAAAACTGATGAAGATCGGATATAGAGGAAAGTGACCAATAAATGCCTGGAGGCAGGAAATTCAAGGTGTGCCTGATGAATCTTCACATTTAAATGCCAAGCAATGAAATACCAGAGTTTGGTTTTTTGGTATCTGGTAGTCAGTGGAAGTCACTGCAGTTTGGGGGAACAGGAGAGATAGGGTGAAGTAAGGTGGTTGAGAGGTGATGGATGAGGGTCCTGACTGGGGACCATTGTTGCAAATACACAACAGGAAGTTCAGAACATACACACCTCCAGCCACATCTGCACAGAATATACCCTTCTCTGACACACCCTACATGTCCCCTTGGCCCCTCTGAACACTCACTGCCAGCCTTTTTTTTTTTTTTTTTTTTTTTTGCCTTTCCCATGTTTGCAAAGTTGATGGCTTTCCTGAGTTTTGGGGCCCTCATTCATCTCTGTCTTTGACAGGCCAGGGCCTGCTGTGTATGTGTGAAAGCAGAGGTCCTCTCTCTGGGAAGAGAGTGGTTGCCCCTGGGAGACAGCTTCATGTCATCTCTCAACCCCTTCCATCACTCACATGATGGGAGTGGAAGCTAAAGACTGCACCCCAACTCCTCAAGTTCTCTTGAGTGCCATCTCTTCCGGTACCCTGATGCCTCCCCACTGTAACTCCTTTTCCCCTTCTCCAAACTGGCTCACCCTCAGGCACTAGATGCTACCTTGGTTTCCATTTTTTGCTTGGACTGCATTCCCTCCAGAGTTCATTTCTCACATGCCCCCAAAAGTATCCCCCTCAGAAACTCTAGACTCCCTTTTCTATATACTGAATGTTTGTGTCCCCCCCCATTCATACATTGAAACATAATTCCCAATGTAATAGTCTTAGATGTAGGGCTTTAAGCAGGTGATTAGCCATGAAGATGGAGACTTCATGAATGCTGTTAGTGCTATTATAAGAGACCCTAGAGGATGTCCCCGTGGTGGCTCAGAGATAACAAACCCAACCAGTATCCATGAGGACCCATGTTTGACCCCTGGTCTCATTCAGTGGGTTAAGGATATGGCATCGTCATGAGCTGTGGTGTTGGATGCAGATGCAGCTTGGATCCAGAGTTGCTGCGGCTGTGGCACAGGCCAGAAGCTGAAGCTCTGATTTGATGCCTAGTCTGGGAACATCCATATGCCATGCCTACGGTCTTAAAAAGACACAAAAATAAAAAAATAGAAGAGACCCTAGAGAGATCCCTTGCCTCTTCTGCCAAAAAAAAAGAAAAGAAAAGAAAAAAAAGAAAAACAGTAGCCATTCTAAAAAGTATGAAATAGTATATCATTGCGGTTTTGATATGAATTTCCCTAATGATTACTGATTGTTGAATATATTTTCATGTGCTTATAGGCATTTGATTATCCTCTTTGGAGAATTGTCTGTCTTTTGTCCATCCTTGAATTGGGTTGTTTGTATTTTTGTTGTTGGATTTTAGGTGTTCTCTGTACATTTTGTATTCTAATCATTTATCAGATAGATGAATTGCAAATATTTTCTGCCATTCTGTGTGTTCGCTTTTTACTCTGTTGATGGTGTCATTTGATGCAATTATTAAGAATAATTTTTATGAATTCTATTTTTTGAATTTGTTGCCTAAAGCTTTTTGATATCTATTCAAGAAATACTGCCAAAAAAAAGAAAAAAGAAATCACTGCCAAATCCAATGCTGTTTTCATTCTTCCTTTTACAGATTTAGCTTTTACATTAAGATTTTCAAGGAGTTCCCGTCGTGGCGCAGTGGTTAACGAATCCGACTAGGAACCATGAGGTTGCGGGTTCGGTCCCTGCCCTTGCTCAGTGGGTTAACGATCCGGCGTTGCCGTGAGCTGTGGTGGAGATTGCAGACGCGGCTCGGATCCCGCGTTGCTGTGGCTCTGGCGTAGGCCGGTGGCTACAGCTCCGATTCGACCCCTAGCCTGGGAACCTCCCATATGCCGCGGGAGCGGCCCAAGAAATAGCAACAACAACAACAACAACAACAAAAAAGACAAAAGACAAAAAAAAAAAAAAAAAGATTTTCAATTATGTTTGAATATTTTTATACATGGCATTAAGTAAAAATCCAACTATATTCCTTGCCATGTGAATATCCAACTTTTCTAGCACTATTTAAAAACTGTCCTCTCCCCATTGAATAGTCTGGCATCCTTGTCAAAAATTATTTGAATAGGAGTTCCCCTTGTGGCTCAGTGGTAATGAAATTGACTAGTATCCATGAGGTTGTGGGTTCAATCCCTGGTCTGAACACCCATGGAATATGGAAGTTCCCAGGGCAGGGATGGAATCTGAGCCACAGCTATGACCTATGCCACAGATGCAGAAATGCCCGATACTTAACCCTTAACCCTCTGTACCACAGCAGGAACTCCCAAGGTCTTACTTGCTTTTTACAATGTGATCCACAGGGGAAGTTCAATTGCTTTTTAATATAAGCATTTATGGCTATAAATTTCCCCTTTAGTACTGTTTTTTCTGTGTCTCATGAGTTTTGCTCTACAGATATACCTCATTTTACTATGCTTTGCTTTACTGCATTTCATAGATGTTGCATTTTTTACAAATTGAAGGCTTTTGGCAACTAACTATGTGTTGAGCAAGTTTAATGGCATCATTTTTCCAACAGCATTCTCACTGTATGTCTCTGTGTTACATTTTGATAATTCTCACAATATTTCAAACTTTTTCCTTAGTATTATATTTGTCATGGTCATCTGTGATGGCGATCTTTAGTGTTACTATGACTTGCTGAAGGCTCAGATTATGGTTAGCACTTTTTCAGTAATGTATTTTTAATTAAAGTATATAGGGAGTTCCTGTCATAGCTCCAAGGAAATGAGTCTGACTAGTATCCATGAGGATGGGGGTTTAATCCCTGGCCTCACTCAGTGGGTTAAGGACCCAGCATTGCTACAGATTTGTAGGTCATAGCTGGAGCTCAGATTTGATCCCTGGCCTGGGAACTTCCATATGCTGCAGGTGTGGTCAAAAAAAATTCTAATGGAAGAAGCAATTCAGCCAATTACACTTTGGAAGTGTAATTACTTCTACTGGGACACTTGTAGGATATTCTCACCACATGAAACATCCCCAGTGTCATAAGGGAAGGAAAGACTTTGGTGATCACTCAAATCTCATGCAACATTAGTAAATCCCAGGTCATCAAGATCACAGCCACAGATCTGATAATTCTGAATAATTATTTAAGAAATCACACAGCTATTACAGCACCACTTAACATATACCTCCCTATGATTAACACACTCCACAACATAAATATATATCTCTATTAATAAAAAGCAGTAAAATGACAATTTGAGAAAATTAAATGGGCCACCCTTTTATCACTACTAACTGCAATATGGACATTACTTCCTTTAAAATCAACTTTATCAGTACTGGTCTAGAAATTTTGATTAGCATATTTCAAAAGCCTTCAAAGCCCTAAACAAATATAACTGACTCAATTCCTGGAAAATAAGGATTGCAAGGCTTTATTTCGCATCAATTAAATGCAAATCAATTTTATTAAGCTAAATCCTTAGTAGGTGGGTTTCCATCCCACAAGATTTTAGTTAACAGTCAATAACCCTCATCAGCTGGTTTCTAGAGGAGAGAGACAGGCCACTCTGAATTTGCAATTCGGTGTCATTCATCACCAACTGGGCAGGGCAAAAAGAAGGCATGGCTGGTAAACTACCTCATGTGGGATCTTAACCTTGACCTAACCATTTCTCCTACATTTAGCAGGTATGTCCTCAATTAATGTTGCTATCAATTTTATCACTACAGCTATTAATATGAAATCACCAGCCTTATCTCAAATACCACTATTTTTTTAATCAGATCTACTTACAGACATATCATTACTACTATCATTCCCAGGCTTAGCAGCTGGAATTACTATATTATTAACATGTGAGAAGAAGAATGTATGCATATATGTGTGAACAGGTCACCTTGCTGTACAGCAGACAACTGAGAGAACCCTGTAAACCAGCTATAATGGAAAAAATAAAAATCATTATTAAAAAAACTATATTATGGAGTTCCCATCGTGGCGCAGTGGTTAACGAATCCGACTAGGAACCATGAGGTTGCGGGTTCGGTCCCTGCCCTTGCTCAGTGGGTTAACGATCTGGCGTTGCCATGAGCTGTGGTGTAGGTTGCAGACACGGCTTGGATCCCCGCGCCCCCCCGCGCGTTGCTGCGGCTCTGGTGTAGGCCGGTGGCTACAGCTCCGATTGGACCCCTAGCCTGGGAATCTCCATATGCCATGGGAGCGGCCCAAGAAATAAAAAAAAAAAAAAAAAAAAAAACTATATTATTAACAGACCACAATCTAAACACTACCTTCCTTCATTCACAGAATAATCAATTTTATATCAACACTAATTCTGATTCATTGGTCATCCCCAAGTTTATACTCTTTTGAGCAGGGCACACCCAGGGCATATGTAAGTTTCCAGGCTAATGGTCTAATTGGAGCTTCTCCTGCTGGTCTATGCCACAGTCACAGTAATGCTGGATCCAAGCCCTGTCTGTGACCTACACCACAGCTCATGGCAACACCAGATCCCTTACCCACTGAGCAAGGCCAGGGATCAAACCCATATCCTCATGGATACTAGTTGGATACATTTCCACCACAACAGGAACTCTGAAATTTGTATTCTTACTCTTCCAGGTTCAGAATAATTTCACATATGGTTCCATATTACTCAGGGGAAAAGGAGTATTTTGAATAAACAGAAACATTTGGAGGTATAATGCGGGGAGCTGAGGAGATGCAGGGACTTGAAAAAAGGACCTTGCCTGATGGGAGAAAAACCTGAAGGCAGGTTCCTAACCAAGGAAGGGAGCTCACCTGAATGGTACAAGCCAAAGGTGGACCTCTGGTCAGGATAAAACCTGCCTGTATGGTACAAGCCAAGGGCAGGCCTCAGGTTACACAGCTCTCATTTTGATGGTGATGGGGAAGAATTGGGGCTTTCCTGGGAAAACAATTTCCATGTTTGCACTGGAGAACATGGATTGTTTCCTGGGTGACCTAGTCGTTCCTGTTGTTTTATTTGTTATTCAGTTTTTTTTCCTCAGTCTTTCCTGATTATTTACCTATTATTCTAATTTTCCATTCTTATTTTCCTGTGATTTGTGATTTAACAAAGTTACAACAATAATATAATAAGAATTTCATCCTGAAAGACTTTCCCCTATTTAAATCCAACTTAGTTAAAACATAGTGTTTATCTACTAACTAGTTATTTGGTAAACTTTAGAATTAGGATTTTTAATGAGGTTCATAGAAGTTAGAAATATATTATCCATGAAACCTAGCTGTGAGTTTTGTCCTTGGATTTTAAAAGCTTTTAAGTGATAGCTAGTTAAGTTGGTTTATATTTTCTTACACTGCCTCCCTGCCATAACAGTTTAAAGATAAGCACCAGTCTAAAAACAAGATTTGTGAATGCCAAATTCTTGTGTCTGTGACCTCTTCAAATTGTAAAGACTGGCTGGCCATGGGATGATTTGTACTGAGTCTCCTCCTTTCCACATGATGTATTGTACCTAATTGCCCTTAAATTGTACCCACTAAATTTAGTTAAGATAAAAATCTTAGAACATGATGTATAGCTGCTATACCATGTAATAGTTAACCAATGTACTTTTAACACTGTGATGTAACTGTAGTGAAAAACTGTCTATATAATCAACCACTTATGCCAATAAAATTTGAGCAGTCCAGTGCCCTGAAAGAAGGGACAAAGAGGCTGTCTCTGTATGTACATTCGTCGAAGCTGTCCATCTCCTATCGGGAAAGTGTAAACTTCCTGGCCGCCAGACCTGGCCTCCGGCAGTGTAAGAGCCATTATTTTTAGGTTTTATTGTAAGAAGAAAGACCATCCTTCCCTATGATATATTCTTTGTTTCTTTTTCAAAATTAATTAACCATTTACGCATAGAATTATTTTACAAGGCCTCCACTCTTTCCCATTGATGTATGTGCCTGTTTTTTCCAAATACTAAAAACTATTTTGGTTAATATAGGTTGGTAGTATAGTCTGAAATCATAATCTCTGATGACTCCAGCTTTTGTTCTTCTACTCAACATCACTTTTGCTATTCAGGATGTTTGTGTTTCTGTATGCATTTTAGCAGTCCGGAGTTTGATCTACCAATGGATATTAGGAGAAAGCACATTTCCCAAAGTAGGTCATGTTCCACTTCTGCTTTGGTTCCAACTAAAAGTTGGAGAACCACTGTTTGGTTTTATTTATGGAGAGATCATTGTGATCTTCACAAGAGTTATGGCCATAGAGAACATAAGTGATCCTAGGAAGCCAAAGCTGTGGGGGTTTGAGGACACTGTAAGTAAATGTGTCCTGCTCTTTCATGTTCATGTTTAAGGAAAGAACTCCATGAAGAAAGGAGTAGAGATGAGGGACTGAGGGGAGTCTTTGTTTCTCTTGCTTGGTTATTCTTGTTTCAAGAATGAAGAGAATATGTGAGTTAAAGGAGGTCAATGAGGAAGTGATGGGGAGGTTGCTATTAAAAGAGATTCAGTTAATCATCACTGAGGAAACCTTCTCAAGAGAAAACAGGAAAGAAAAAAAAGCAATTAGAGGAGGCCAAGAATTGAATTGATTTTTTTCCCCCTGCCATGCCCACAGCAGGCCTAAGTTCACAGCCCAGGAATCAAACTTGAGCCACACCAGGAACCTTAGCCACAGCAGTGACAGTGCTGAGTCCTTTAACTGCTAAGCCACCAGGGAACTTCTGACTTTTCAATTTCAAGCAGAGGAGTCAAGGATTAGGAATGCAGGGATATTTCTAGATTTCATGGAATGTGCTGAATTTTTTTTTCAGATGACTGATTTTGTAATAGGGAAGAACAAATATGACTCCTTTTTAGATCTGTTCCTTTTATTTTAACCTAAATTTAACCTCCAGGCTCTGTGGCTTGTGTTTACTCATGCTCTGCACCTTCTGCAACAGAATGTTGCCCGTACCTGGAAATATACAGGACTGCTTATTCTCAAGGCTCTGACCTTTAAGAGTCCATTCACATAGAGGTACAAAGTTGCAGAAGAAAGAATAACCTTTGTTTTTTTTGGAGGTTTATAGGAACATTTGACCTGACCTACAGGAACAGATGCAAGAACAAAGGATTTTTCCAACAACTAACCATGGCCCTCCATCACCTTGCCTTTAAAAGTGTTTTGTTGAAATCCTTTGCAGGTTAGAGCTTTGAGGGCACAAGTCATCCATCTCCTTTCATGGGCCTAGCAATAAACTTTTATCTGCTCCAAATTCTGATGTTTCCATGTTGTTTGGCCTCATGTAGTCAGACACACAGACTTGCATTTGGTAACAGAATCAGCTGTGTAGCAGAAGGTGATCATAATGGGATGGCAGGTATCTCTGAAAGCCACTGGATTTCTGGGGACACTGTAAGTAGACCTGTTCAGTATGCTAATCTTGTATTGGGACAGATGAAGCCATACAAATGGGAGGTATTTGGAGTTCTCTGTGATTGGTCATCATGGTGAAAGTTGGAGGGACATGATAACTGAGATCCTGTTTGCATGTTGAAACATGAGGGAAAAAAGCTAGTGAAACTGAGAAAAGCATGAGTGACTATTTGGAGGGGGAGATTGGCCTGTGTCAGGAGAGAGGGCATGGGGAGTGACTGTGACTATACTGGAAGGAGAATGGTTATAAGAGGAAAAGGGCCTCTGATCACTGATGTGTTAGGGGACATAGCCAGGAAACACAGAGACTTGACAACTATTTCTCCAGAAGATGGTATTTTGGAATTTGAGATTCAAAGAAAACAAGTTTAAATTCTAGCTCTGTCATTTACAACCATGTCATTTTTTTATCTGAATAATGATTTATGAACCTAGTTTATGTCACATACTGAATGGGTAAGTTACCATAAATAGCAGAATCACGTAGATTGTAAGGAATTAATATGCAAATCTCATGAGTCTCATTTAATGTGACTAGAATTTTCTTTTCTCTTTTCCAGACTTCCTGTGCAAAGAGTAGCATCACTACTCCTATTCATGTCACTTCATCATTTGTCCATGCAGTGCTATTGATTATCAATAATGATTTGGTTATACTTTATCTTTGAAAAACACTTTCATTGGGACAGTCTGAAGAAATTTCAATGTTTTTTCTTTCTTACATTTTTAGAATATTTCATGAGCCCAAGTCTCAAATTTTTCCTTGTGGAAATTTAAAAATTTGTTTCAAAACTTAGTTTGATTTTTGAATAACTGGTTCATTTCTTACACATAGGAGTTTTGTCAAATATCTTATGTTAGGCTATGTAAGTTGGTTTTTAAAACATTGTCCATGTAATATTTTTTTAATGGCCACACCTACAGCATATGGAAGTTCCTGGGCCAAGGATCACACCCTTGCCTCTGCAGCAACCCTAGCTGCTGCAGTCAGATTCTTAATGCACAGCACCACAGTAGGAACTCCCATGCATACAACTTTGGAGTCAAATTTTTCAACCTATTTATTTCATAGGATTCTCTTAGTATTATGTTAATAGCCACAGGCTCTGTAGAGAATGCCTTGGAATTTATACCTAATATTTGTCATTTGTCTTTCTTATACATTTTGCTAGGAGTTGATTATTATTTTAAGTGCTTCTATTCTCACAGAGTTGTATTTTGGTTTTTACTTCAGTGATGTCTGATCATACCCCTATCTGTGCCTTCATTTGAAATTCTTCATGTTTAAATGTCCTTTAATTTTTGAGAGGAAATATGACATGATTGATTGTCAGTATTTATGATGTACCTGCATACCCACTTATGGCTAGAAATACTTTTTTGAAAGTACTGATCTGTCTGGTATCCCATATCTTCCCTCCTCCTTTCAAAATTCTCTGTGTGCAGGTGATGTGTGTCCTCTAGATGATCCAACTCATGGGCCTGCAGGTGCCAGGCTTCCTGAGTCACCCAGCTAGTCCATGTCAACAACTACTACTACACCCCACCCCCCTCTGGCCCATCTGCAGTACATTCCAGCACTGAGCATCTCTTCCCTGTGCCTGCATCTCATGCCAATCCTTGTGTATTTGCCTCCCCTCTGCATATAGCCATGTCTTCCCTCACATGTGCCTGTTCCAGTCTGTGCAGCCCATGTAAGGAGTCATGTCTCCACCCTTCAGCCCACAGGCAATATCTCCCCTGGAGGATCCTCCTCTTTGGTGTTCCCAACCCACACATACCTTTCTGTACCTCTGTATCCCCTGATTACAGCCATGTCTTGCCTCAGGTGTGTTCCTTGCATGTGCCTGTGGCCAGTGTCCTCCCTTTGTGTGTGGAACCCTTATGACTGCAGCCTGTGTCTACTCACATGTCTTCATTCTCTGTTACTGCAGCCCATGGCACCCTCGAATATCTCCATCCCCTGTTCATGTAGCCCAGCCAGGCCTGGCTTCGCAGGTCGCCATCCCCTGTGCCTGAACCTCATGTCTGCCTCAAGAAACTCATAGGGTTTTTTTGTTTTTTGTTTTTTTTGCACCATTTTAGTAAATAAAAAGACATAATTACTGCATCATATGGGGATACTAGCCTCATCTTGGAAATCATATGCAAGATGACTTGTAAGATGGCTATAATTTTACACAGTTATAAATTCCCACCAGTAATGCATGAAATAAAGCATGATTCTGTGTTTTTGCCAACAATTAGAATTGTTGAATTCTTTCATTTGTTTGTTTGGGTTGTAGCCATTCTAATAGATGTGTAGGATATCTCATTGTTGTTTTTAATTGCTTTTCTTTAATAAGTAATTAATTCTTTTCCCATAATTCCCTGATGTTCAGCATCTTTTGGGTGCTAATTTCCCATTTCTAGGTCTTCGTTGGGGAGATATCTATTAATATATGTGCCCTTTTTTGTCATGCCCATGAAAAAGGGAATGTGAAAGTTCCCAGGACAGGGATTGAACCCACACCACAGAAGAGACCCAGATGCACTACAGGGGATCTCCTCTATGTGCCTTTTTTTAATGGGGAGTTTATTTTTTTATTGAGATTTCCATTTTTTGGTATATTTACATGGGAGATTTCTTTTTTTTTTTTCTTTTAACAGCCACACCTGTAGCTGCAGTTCCCACCATAAACTATAGCCATAGCAACACCAGATCTGAGATGTATCTTCACCGTAAGATGCAGCTTGCAGCATTGCCAGATCCTTATTCTCCTGAACAAGGCTAGGGACCAAGCCTACATCCTCACGGATACCAGGTGGGTTTTTAACCCACTGAGCCACAATGGGAACTCCTATATGGGAGTCTCTCTTCAGATACTTGGCATGCAACAATTTTCCCCCAGTTTATAACATATCTTTCCATTCTTGAAACACAAGCTGTTGGAGAGTGGTCATTTTTGTAGTATAATAAAGTCCACATTATCACTTTTATCACATCTCACAATTTTGATAGTGTATAGTGTATATATAAACATGTCACCAAACCAAAATTCTTGTAGACTTTCTCCCATGTTTTTAATAGAATGCAAACAGCCCTGAGTGCTTGCTGCTAACTGTGTGTCACTGGCCCATTGCATGTTTGATTTTTGTGAGACAGAAAACAGGCACTTGCATTGGCTGGTTGAGACACCTCTGGCAAGTCATGGAGTTCAGACACCAGGGTATTCTTTCCTAGAGCACTGGATTAGCCTAAAAGAGAGCATTGGTAGGGATTTGCTCTTTGGGACAAGGCTTGATCATTTGGCTTTTTTCTCTGATGGGGCATTGGTTTGGATTTTCCCTCTTCTGGGGGTTCAGGGCAGTGAGACCCTGAGAGAACATTTTGCACTGCACTGGTTTGCTTGCTTGATACTTGAAAACCCAAGCTGTGAATACTTATGTATGGGTGATCAGAGCTCTGTTCCATTGGTTTAGTCCCCCAGGGTGTATTTTAAGCTTGGTTTGATTAATATACACATATCTATAGACTCATCAATATTACATAAACTAGTTTTATTACACCTAGGATTACTGAAAGTCAATTTCACATTGTTTCTGTTCTACAACTGATCAAAAGAAACATACCCTGATATGATAAAACATCTGAATAAAGTAAAAGTCAATGAGGAAAGTTTATTGGGTTATACCTGATAGGGATAGAGTAGGATAGTTACACAGGTAGTTGCAGAAGTCCAGTAGGGACCATAGATAGAGAGGAAAACCTAGAGAGCCTTGGGAGAACACTGTAAGTTAACAAAATGGCTCAAGAAAGCCACCAGAACATCCTTGGAGAAGGAAGCAGGCTTGCTTAACTCTAAAACCATGAGATATGCCTCAAGTAATTAAGTAAAAGATAAAATGAGGCCTGCATTCAAGTACAACAAGACAATGACCCTTTAAGGGAAAGATAACATTTCAAAGAATAAGCCCCTCAATATGCAGAAAACTGGGATGATTCAACTTATTTTAGCATAAGTTACCACCTTTCTGCTGATCTGAATAAGCACTAGGGCCATCCTAGTTTGAGCTCATAGGATCAAATACACTCTTACCTGATGCAAAGTCCTGGAATTTGCCACTGGTTACACAGGGAGAAGAAAACTTTGACTGAGGACCCACCACAGAAGGCAGCCAGGAAGAGCCAGCATTAGTGAGGGGCAGCACAGCCTCTGTCTAATGCACAGCTGGGAGAAAATGGTCAGGGCAAGGGAAGATGCATGGACTTGTGAGACCAGAGCCAACCTGGGGTCCTGCCCGGACTGCCAGAAATACCATCTGTGGTGTCTTGTAAAATGAGTAGCTGGCTCTGTTGCTACAGTTCTTCTTTCCTAGTCTTGAGTTTCATTTAGACAGGAAAAAGTCCTTGGCCGAGCCCCATATCCCCAGTTCTGCCTTCCACATCAGCATGAGCTCTCCAGTCCTGTGCCAGGAGAAGACAGACATTTCCTGAAAATTCCTGACTGTGGATCTGCATGAGGCTGGGCCTGGAAGAAGCAGAAGCAGGTATCGACAAACCTTTAGACTGTGACATTCCACACTGGTCACACCTGCATCCATGGACACACAACATTCCTCATGTTCTGAGAGGAGACACAGTGGCAGATTATGACCTTTCCTGGAGCTACCTTTCTATTAGCTTCCATTAGGTTAAGTTGTACTACTGGCAGCTACGTTTAAGTACTGAGTATCTACTTATTTTTTATATTTTCCTATACTATTTACTATTAAATCTTCCTAAGCATAGAGTTACTTGCCAAGCAAACACTGAAGAAGTTACTTTAAATCCAAAGACCTCCATGTACCTCCACATGCAGATTTGGAAGAAATCATAGATTCATTAAAATAAAATGAAGTCTTATTTCGATTCTCACATAATTCATTCCTTTGTTTGCATCCATATTGAACCTATTATGTAATGGGTACTGAAATAATGCAGTAAAAAACTGGTGAAAAAAAAATCTGCCCTCATGAAACTTCCAGTTCAGTGAAGAACTAGACAATTCAAAGAAAAAAGAGTACTTGGCATATGAAATGTAATGAGGACAGGGAAGGGAAATGAGACAAGGAGGTGGTATACGGGGATGTCATTGTAACTGGCTTGCTTTATAACCACGAGTTTGTTAACATTTAAAGACAACTCTAGGGTTTGATAGACTGGATCCTGTTTGAATTTGCCTGTTTTGCTCTTTTGTTTGTTTTTCCAGAAATACATGACCACCCATCCATAGAATAGATGTGCTGATCTAGAAAAGGCAATGACCACACTCAAGTTCCAATGCTAGCCAAGGCACCTCATGGCTAAGAGACATGTCCTAGAAAACAGAAGAGCAGCCTAGCCCAGCATGTTGCCTGCAATTTCCTGTATTAGTTATTATATGTATCCTGGCCAAAACTTGGGGAGATGGGAGTTGGTTCTTCTGGACAGTAGTCCACCTTCTCCCCAGGTTGCCAGCTTCCTTAAAATACATCTACTTTTCCTTTACCCAACACCTCTCTCAGTTTTGCCTTCTGAAGTGACAAGCAGCTGAGACAGAGTTTGGTAGCATCATCAATGTTGCCACTGGGTGGGGACTACAAGGGAACTGGGAAGACCTCAATGACAAGCAGTCATTGGAGCAGAGACCTGAAGGGAAGCAGAGGGACCATCATGTGAATGTCAGGGGAGGACTTCAGACAGAGAGACAAGGTAATGCCAGGTCCTGGGGCAGGAGCATCCTTTCACACACAAGAAGCATCAAAGGTCCTATGAGGCTGGAACAAAGAGGCATGGCCAGCCTGTAGATTTACATCAGAAAGCTAACTAGGTGTCAGATCACAGAGAATTCATGGGTGATGTGTGCATTTTGACTTGACCTTTGCTGAGCAGAAATAAATGGGGAGAATGAGCTGAGGAATAACCTGACTGGATCTTCTGGTGCTGGGTGGACAACAGCCTACAGGGGTAAGGGCAAGAGAAGGAAAATGCTTAGCAGTAGCCTGAATCATCCTGTCAAGGGTTGATAGAAGCTCTGACCAGGGAGAATAGGGAGAGGTCATATTCTGAAACTAGGGGTGGAGGTTTTGATGATGGGAAGGAGATGCAGTGGAGAGAGGGGAGACATCAAAAGAGCCCACAAATCTTCAGCTTGAACACCTGTTAAGATGGATGGAATTACTCTCACTGGAAAGGGGGAGATAAGGGAAAGCAGGTTTGTGTGAGGAGTCTAGTTTAGTTTTGTTATCTTAGATGTCCATTTGGAAATATGTGGAGAAGCTGGCTGGGAGTAAATCTGAATGGTATGGAAACATATGGAATGGATGACGATATGTAGAAGTCATGATAGACTAGATTAATGCCACAAGGCTGGATGAGGTCAAAAGAGGATGAGTTATGGAGAAAGAAAAGTGGAAAAAGTACTATGTCCCAGGTCAAATCTAATGCTAACAAAACTAGAACAAAATATGTTAAAGTTTGTTTGGAAGAACAAAAGACCCAGAATAGCCAAAGCCATCCTGAGAAAGAAATTGAAGCCTAAGGAATCAGGCACCATGGGTTCAGACTATACTACAAAGCTATTGTCATTAAAAACATGGCTGGAGTTCCCATCATGGCTTAGTGGTAAATAAACCAGAGAAGCATCAGTGAGGATGTGGGTTTGATCCTTGGCCTTGTTCAGTGGGTTAAGGATCCAGGATTGCTGTGAGCACTGGTGTAGGTTGCAGACTTGGCTTGGATCCTGCATTGCTGTGGCTGTGGCACAGCCCAGTGGCTACAGCTCCAATTAGACCCCTAGCCTGGGAACCTCCATATTCCATGGGTGTGTCCCTAAAAAGACCAAAAAAAATATGGCACTGTCACAAAGTTAGAAATACATATCAGTGAAACAGGATAATAGCCCAGAATTAAACCCATGCACCTGCAGTCAACTAGTCTATGACAAAGGAGGCAAGAATATACAATGGAAAAAAGACAGTCCCTTCCATAGTGGTGCTGGGAAAACTGGACAGCTACATGTAAGAGATTGAAATTAGAACACTTCTTTACACCATACACAAATATAAACTCGAAATGGATTAAAGATCTAAAAATAAGCACAGATAGTATAAAACTCTTAGAAGAAAACATAGGCCAAGCACTCTACAACATAAACCACAGAAATATCTTCTCAAAACCACTTCCTAGAGTAATGACAGTAAAAACAAAACTAAACAAATGGGATCTAATTAAACTTAAAAGTTTCTGCACAGCAAAGGAAACCCTACACAAAATGAAAACCCAACCCACACAATGGGAGAAAATATTTGCCAATGAATGGACTGACAAGGGAACAATCACCAAAATTTATAAACACCTGCAGCTCAATACTAAAAAAACAAACAACCCCATCAAAAACGAGGCAGAAAATCTAAACAATTATCCAAAGAAGACATACAGATGGTCAAAACACATGAAAAGATGTTTGACATCACTCATTATTAGAGAAATGCAAATCAAAACTTCTATGAGGTACCACCTTACAATGGCTAGAATGGCCATCATCAAAAGTCTACAAACAATACATGCTGGAGAGGGTGTGGAGCAAAGGGAACCTTATTATACTGTAGGTGGGAATGTAAATTGTTGCAGGCACTATGGAAAGCAGTATGGAGATTCCTCAGAACCCTTAATACAGAATTACCATTTGATCCAGTAATCCCAGTTCTGGGCACCTATCCAGAGAAAGCTGTGACATGAAAAACAAATGTACTCCAATGTTCATTTCAGCACTATTGACAATAGCCAAAATATGGAACCAACCTAAATGTCTGTGGACGGAAGAGTGGATAAAGGAGCTGCAGTACATATACACAATGGAATATTACTCAGCCATTAAAAGGAAAGAAACAATGGCACTTGAAGAAACATGGATGGCCCTAGAAATTATCATGCTAAGTGAAGTTAGTCAGACAGTGAGACACCAATGTCAGATGCTGTAACTAACATGTGGAATATAGAAAAAGAACACAATGAACTTCTTTGCAGAACAGATACTGACTCACAGACACTGAAAAACTTACGGCTGCCAAAGGAGACAGTCTGGGGGTAGAGGGATGGGCTGGAGGTTTGGAATGAAAATGCTATAAAATTGGTTTGTGATGATGGTTGTACAACTATAAATGTAATAAAAATAAAAAAATAATAAAAAGGGAAAGGAAAAAAAAACCCCTCATTCTAAGGAAAGCAAAAGCCACCACTGGAGTTAGCAAAAGAAAGGCCAGTGAGTGCAGAAAAATACACAGAACAATATCAAAAACAATTAATAAAACAGTAAAATGCACTAAACCAGAATGTATTTATTGGAAGCGTTTTAAAGACAGAGAGAGAGAGAGACAGAGAGAATGACTGTATCAAAAGAAGCCAACAGAAAAAACTGAAAATTGAGAAATCTTTTTATCATGATTGAATTGTTCTAAAATTGGACTGTGATGGAGACACATCTTTACACTTAGACACACAAAAAAGCAAAGAATTGTGGATTTAAATGGTGAATTCATGGCATTTAAATTACACCTTGGAGTTCCTGCCATGGTGCAGTCGGTTAAGATTCTGACTGCAGTGCCTCAGGTTGCTGTGGAGGCATGGTTTCAATCCCCAGCTGAGGGCAGTGTGTTAAAGAATCTGGCATTGTTGTAGCTGTGGCTGTGATTAAATCCTTGGCCCAGGAACTTCCATATGCCAAAGATTCAGCAGCCATTTAAAAAAATACACTTTTAAGAAATCTCTTTCAAAATAAAAGAGTATTTACTTAGTACATATCTACCCAGTGTTGTGCCTCCCCAGTGCTCTTTACCCAGGATAAACGAAAACAGATATTTAAAAAAAAGATGTGCATCAATATTCAAACACACTTATTCATAATACTTCACATCTGAACTAATCAAAATGCCCATTATTAAGAGAATGCATAAATATGTTGTGAATTGTTCAGCGCTAAAAACAGCATGAATTTCTTATTCAAATAACAACATGTGGCTCTTAAAAACATTACTAGGAGGGAGTTACCATCATGGCTCAGTGGTTAACAAATCCAACTAGGAACCCTGAGGTTGCAGGTTCAATCCCTGGCCTTGCTCAGTGGGTTAAGGATCCAGCACTGCCGTGAGCTATGGTGTATGTCGCAGACGTGGCTTGGATACCATGTTGCTGTGGCTCTGGAGTAGGCTGGTGGCTACAGTTCTGCTTTGACCCCTAGCCTGGGAACCTCCATATGCCACAGGAGCAGCCCTAGAAAAGGCAAAAGACCAAAAAAAAAATTACTAGAATACTAGCAGAAAAAGAGACATCAAAGTGTACATTATGATTTATTCCATTTCAGGAGTTGAGCCACCACTGAACTGATGGATGTTCACAAAAATTAATACATAGGCTGCATGTAGTAAGAGTGTGTGTTTCACCTGAAATGTGATGGAGCAGTATTTTCTGTGTTAATGGATATGACATATACAGATGATACAGACTCTGAGTTTTTGGATACTGTACTGGGTTATGCATTTTAAAGATTTCTGAAGCCATCAACTTAAGATTGACAAATTTCCCTATGTTTCAGCTCTCTACTGATATGAATACAATAAGAAAGAGGTAAAGAAAAATTCCCTTGAGATAATGATGGGGAGAGTCACATTTTATTTACAAATCTCCCCTCTCTCACCCTCCCCCAACACTGAGCAGATAACTGACCAATCCAGGATGGCAGCTGCTGGTTGGGTTCCATGCAGAATATTGGGGTTTGTTGTTTCTGGTGGATCCATGTTAACTGGCAGAGTCCTGTGCTGGATAAGTGCCATGGAGGGGCTGCCATCCTCTGTGGAGCTTAGCTTTGGGCTGATCCTTGGGCAGCTGAGTGAGGTGCTGGTGTTGCTGCTGCCCAATGGCTTTGGTTCATGGTTCACTACCCAGAGCCTCCAGTGGGAGACAGTGGTGTGTTGGGCTGTCATCAGCCCCTTCTTGGTAGGTCTCTTCTTTACACTGTGACTGCTTCAGTCTGTTCAAAGTCAATTTTACCTGAGATGGAAAAAGCAGCTCGCAAAAACACTGGCTGCACATATTGAGGAGAAAGGCCAACCCACTGACAAGATCTGTGCTGCTCAAAAGGATAATGCAGAGATGGAGACATCTTTAGAGAAGGCCAAGCTAGAGACAGAGTCATTAAATATACCCAGCCTCACAGACACCTACAGAGAGATGCTGAAGTTCAACCTGATTTTGATGGAGGAACTAAGTTCTCTGGCTCAAGAATTAGATAAAGAGAGAGTCAAGCTGTCTAAACAAGAAGAGCAGGTGGTGGAAATGTTCAAAGAACTCAAATTCCTGAAGACGTCATGAGAACCATCACATTACATGAAGTCTTTCCAAACAAGCCAGGAGGCCAAGCACCAAGCCCTGATGGCTCTTTCCCCAGGAGTGGACCTGGGTATTAAAAGTCATGCTGTTCCCTCTCCACCACTCAGGCCTCCTAAGCTGCCAGGTCACATCCATCCCCTCTGATGGATCCCTACCTAAACTACACTGAGGCCAGTGGCTGTAGGGTGGCTCCACCAACTTTATCTGCTGAGCAAAGCAGTGAGTTCCTTCCCAATCATCTTCTCCCATCCAAATATATTTCAGTTCTAAAAACACACCAAGAAATGTGGGACTTTTTCTATATTCACAGAATCCTTGTGTTCACTTGCATTAGTGATGAAAAAAATGTTGTACTGAAGAGACGAATCTTTTACTCAGTTTGAAGCTTCCTTAAGCCACATTTCTCAAAACAATATTGGTAACTGTTATATATCAATATTATAAGTGGAATACATAGTCATTTTCTGTACAAAAATTGCATTATAAATTTGAAAATAGAAGCAGCTTATCAATATACATTCTTAGTGGGCAAGAGTTATATTATCTTTCTAGATTTAAATTCCCCACAGTTGTAAGTTGGTAAAAACAGATTTCTTGCCCATGTTTGTATCATTAAAGAAGAAAAGCTTCTTGAAATAGTTAAATGGTATGCTTAGAAATAAATTATATAAAATTTGTATTCTATTATAATGATGGTTACATGTGAAAAATTAAACTTTGTAAGTCCCATGAAGTTTGCTTCTTTCTCCTGCAAGAATATTGCAGTATGTGTTTTCTGACCCAGAAGAAATCTAATTTGACAATTTGGGGGGAGCTCCACATCACTGCCTGTCATCTCTCCCTCACCATCTCCCACTCACTCCTCAGTGGAAATCCAGGGAAGTCTCAAGGTTTTTGTTTATTTTCTCACATAATGATGTCTGACCCCACAATTAGTTTCTTTATTCATAAATGGCACCGTCTCAATAGATGATGAGCACAGACTGGTTTTTCTCACAGTGGAAGGGAGGCTGCACACAACACTTTGATAACTGGAGGGAATCAAAGAAGTAAATGGCACAGGTAGCATAATGATAAGATAAATGAGAAGTTCCTGCGGTGGCTCAGCATGTTAAGAACCTGACATAGTGTCTGTGAGGATGCAGATTTGATCCTAGGCCTTGCTCGGTGGGTTAAGCATCCAGTGCTTTCACAAACTGTGGTGTAGGTCCCAGATGTGGCTGGGATCCCAAGTTGCTGTGTCTGTGGTATAGGCTGGTGGCTACATCTCTGATTGGATCCCTAGCCTGGGCACTTCCCTCTGCCATGGGTATAGCTCTGAAAATACAGAAAAAAAAAAAGAGATATAAAAGAAGAAAAAAATGTCCCTGGCCTCACTCAGTGTGTTAAGGATCCAGCATTGCCACAAGCTTCAACACAGGTCACAGATGCAGCTCAGATCTGGCATCGGTGTGGCTGTGGCACAAGCCACAGCTGCAGCTCCAATTCGACCCCTAGCCTGGGAACTCCCATATGTCACAGATGCAGTCATATGAAGAAAAACTAGGGGAAAAATGAAATGATAAGGTAAATGACACTGCCTCACAGCTCATAAATTGTGTTTGTGTTGGAAAAGGTTACTTAAAACTAAAAAAAAAACCTATGTCTTTGTGTTGGAAGGAAAAGAAGATTCCAAGTACTAAAATTAAACAGAAAATATGGCATGTCAGGTGGTGAGTTTTACTGATTACATAAGTAGGAAAAAGGGGAAGCAGTGGACTTGACTGGTTCTTGGCAGGAGTGGTGCAGGAGCCTCTCTGAAGGGGGGAACAAGAATATGGCGGACATCTGGAGAGAAGCTTTGTGGGATGAGGGACAAAAAAGGTGATAGAGCACTGATCATGGCATGTGTGAGGACCAGCCAAAATCCAGAGGGGCCAGAACGCAGTGAAGGAATGGCAGAAATTTGGGTACAGGCCACCTTGGCTTAGAAGATGGAGGGAGGTGACACAGAAATAAAGACTTGATGTTTTTTGGTTTGCTTTTTAGGGCCACATTTGTGGCATATGGAGGTTTCCAGGCTAGGGGTCCACTTGGGGCTACAACTGCCATCCTACACCACAGCCACAGCAACATTATACCCAAGCCATGTCTGTGACATACACCATGGCTCATGGCAAAACTGGATTCTTAACCTACTGAGTAGGGCCAGGTATTGAACCTGAAACCTCATGTTTCCTAGTCGGATTCATTTCTGATGCACCACGATTGGAACTCTGAGGTTTTGTGGTTTTGTTTTTTTCCTCCATATCCATGGCGTATGGATGTTCCCAGGCCAGAGATAAAATCCTAGGTGAAGCTGCAACCTATGCTGCAGCTATAGCAATGATGGATTCTTAACCCACTACACTAGGCCAGGGATCGACCTGTGCCACCACAGAGACAACAGCACTTCCTTAAAGTGATGTGCCACAGCAGGAAGTCTGATTTTTTTTCAGGGGGGATATTTCAATTTAAATACACAATGCCTACCACTTTGGAAAAAGGATAAACCAGGTGGCAGACCATGACAATGATTGGAGGCTGAGGACAAGGATGGCTGGACCAGGGGAGCAAAGGAGATAGAGATGGAGACATGAAATCAGATCCAGACCCTGACCTAAGGCAGAGGCCATGTGACATGAGGATATCTGTGTATTTAAGAGAAGAGGGGAGTCAATATGAAGGCAAGAATTCCTCTATGAGCATCTGCATGGGCATGAAGGCAGGAGGGTGTATTTGCCAAATAGATGGGAATGAGACTGTTTGGAAGGAGACTGTACACAAGGCCTCCTGACAGCAGAGGAGAAATACCAAGTGCTCAGTGTGATACAAGGGTCTGGGGCTCATGGAGTCATCACAGCTGCAGCTAAAACTGTGAGGGGACATTGGGGAGTAAAGTGGCTTTAGCAGAGAAGCAAAGCTGGGTTGATTTCACAGGGTAAACTCCATGGGTCTGTTTGTGCTCACACGTCAACTTAGGTTTCAGTATCGGCAATAAAATAAATGGTCACAGTGGGGGTCTCCTTGAGTCTGTCCCCAGATGCTGGGGCTGGACTTGTGCAAAATCCACATCCTGGTCCCTTTCACAACATGGGGAGGTACACCTCAGGGGGTCACAGAGCCCTGGAGAAAAAGGAAGGATGTGGTCTGAACCATCACATAAGGGTCATGGTATAGGAAGTGCTGCTCTTGTCTTTGGCTCTTCAAAAACGATGCCAACCATGCTTGACCCACACACTCAGCCTGTGAATGGGTTCTGAACCCTGGGATCTGTTTCCAGGTACCCTGTTTCACTCACTACCAAGTGATCTTGGGATGTTAAAAGGTCCCACCTTGCCTCATGCTTCTGAGGGTGATTTCCTGCACTATCGCCTGAGGAACTCCTGAAACCATGAGCTCCCACTCCCCAAGGCTGAGGTTCAGCATTCTTGAGTCAGATGTCAGAGCCCATGTAGGCTGCATAAGTCCTCCAAAGCTGCCTACCAATTACTCAGAAACTGCCTCACCCAGGTGTGAGAAAAGATTTAAAAACCAAAATACGGAGTTCCCGTCGTGGCGCAGTGGTTAACGAATCCGACTAGGAACCATGAGGTTGCGGGTTCGGTCCCTGCCCTTGCTCAGTGGGTTAACGATCCGGCGTTGCCGTGAGCTGTGGTGCAGGTTGCAGTCGCGGCTCGGATCCCGCGTTGCTGTGGCTCTGGCATAGGCCAGTGGCTACAGCTTCGATTCAACCCCTAGCCTGGGAACCTCCATATGCCGCGGGAGCGGCCCAAGAAATAGCAACAACAACGACAACAACAAAAAGACAAAAGACAAAAAGACAAATAAATAAATAAATAAATAAAAACCAAAATACATGATTTGGACTCATTCAGTCCTCATGAGGACAAAACATGTTAGCATCTGCTATTACCTCATACAGAGGTAGAAACTGAGATGCAGGTAAACTCACTCACTCACTCCTAGTTGACCCATCTTGTGAGAAAAGGCCAATATTCACAGGGGGCTATGATGAAGACACTGCATGTGAATTTTAATATCATGTATCCTGTGGGAGCCAATGGACCAGGGAACAGAGGGAGATGTTGAAAGCTGTCTTGAAGGTAAAGCTGACAATGAAAGCATTAGAGGTGATGTGTGGTGGGGGTTCCTGAACATGATCCATGTATTGAGAGTGCACTGGAGGGGGAGGCCCTTTCTGAGGACCAGAAAGCCAAGTGGTTCCATTCAAACTCTCCAAGGAGAGTCAGGGGCTTTCATTCCATTCAGGTTTAGAGAGCTGCAAATGAGTGTACAAGCATGTGGCTGGAAGTTTCTTGGAGCTTGTGACCCCATACATATATACATAGTATATATACACACATCCCTAGGCAAAGACACACACACATATACATGTAGAGTTGTGCTATACCTAGGTAATAGTGCTCACTGGATACAGTATCTCCTCTATTTATTTGAAATACTTTAATAGACAGTTTATTTCATGTTTTCCTATGATCTTTTTAATTTTTCTCTTTCTTCTGTCTGCAGAAAGGAAACAGCAGCACCTAGTTTCAGAGGGTTTTACTTGTAAATTCTAGAAAACAGTGAAGGTGATCTATGAAGCAGTGTCATACAAACACAGGAGGATTCCATCTGTATTTTTACCACTGTGCAATTCTGTCACTGAGCCACAAAATTATCCCTGAAATCACAGAAAACCCTTCCAT
Source organism: Sus scrofa (assembly GCF_054392235.1). NCBI lineage: Eukaryota > Metazoa > Chordata > Mammalia > Artiodactyla > Suidae > Sus > Sus scrofa. Next base: position 22,826,191 of record NC_139385.1, read on the forward strand.
TTCCTAATTCTACGAGTAATGTGAACTGTTCACTAGATTCCAGACTTGAAGATCTCCTATCTTGCACGCTAAGAGGACCACCCTCTCTCCACATTCCTGGCTTCCATCAGGAAGTGTGTGCCCTAACCACTCATTCCAGGCCCCCCTGTCTCTTCACTGTCTCCATCCCCAGGAGATGGCCTGACCTAGCTGACCACTAAACTTGGGGTAAAATAGACCTCCTGGCTCAGCTCTGCCCTTTCTTCCTCTTGGGAACAAGCCACATATAAGAAGAATATGTCCCCTCTCAGTAATAAATGTGATGCTCTACTCTTTGATCTGCTTTACTCTTTTATTTCCCACATTCCTCTGAACCTAGGCAAGAAACTCAATGAGTGGGCCTACCTGGACCAAAACACCAACATCACCCAAGAAGAGGCACACAAAACCCAAGCTCTCAATAATTATGCAAAAGTCCTGAAATAATTAGGGCCTCTGGAAACACAGCAGAGTGATTAAGAATGCAATGCTTGAATCCTTCTCTGCCAACTTTACACCTGGGAGCAAATTTCTTACTTTCTCTGGGCCTCAGTTTCCTCATCTGTCAAGTGGGGATAACAACAATAACTTCTTGGTTTCCACTGTGGCACAGTGAGTTAAGGATCCAGCATTGACACTGTGGCATAGGTCACAGATGTGTCTCATATTCTATACCTGGTCTGTGAACTTCCATATATGCTGGAGGTACTTCAAAAATGGAATAAAAAATAGTAACTCATGATGATTAATATATGGAAACATATAGAACAATGTCAGGACATAAGCTAAGAAATTTTAACCATTACTAATATTACTGTTATTGTTATTACTGTTATTATTTATTATCACAAGATAAGATTTAAAAAGAAGTACTCATCCATGATAGGTCACATTACTATTTAAACTAGTAAGAGGTTAGACAGGTGCCTGTCTAACCTAGGTTAGATAGGTATTTTATAAGCTCATGTCTGTGGTAGGACCCCAAGAAAAATGCACTATCATGCAAAGTTGTAGGAAAATAAATCAAACGGGTACACTATGAGTGCTATCACCTGAAAAGAGAGATCTTTCCCACAATTAGAAGGGGAAATTCGGAGTTCCCGTCGTGGCGCAGTGGTTAACGAATCCGACTAGGAACCATGAGGTTGCGGGTTCGGTCCCTGCCCTTGCTCAGTGGGTTAACGATCCGGCGTTGCCGTGAGCTGTGGTGTAGGTTGCAGACGCGGCTCGGATCCCGCGTTGCTGTGGCTCTGGCGTAGGCCGGTGGCTACAGCTCCAATTTGACCCCTAGCCTGGGAACCTCCATATGCCGCGGGAGCGGCCCAAGAAATAGCAACAACAACAACAACAACAACAAAAAAAAAAAAAAAAAAAAAAAGAAGGGGAAATTCCATGAGAGTGCACCATTTATCACACACATAAAAGACCCTTGTGTTTCTATTTTTGTTTTTCTTATGTCTCTGATCTTGTTGGTCACGTCAGTAATTACTCATAAGCTGCTCCCCAAAAGTGTGATGTGCGTGAGTATGTCTGAGGATGGACATACTGGGGCAAACCTGTGGTGTGGCCAAATTTTTTCTGGGTGGCAGAAGACATGTTATGCATCCTTTGCTCAGAGTTTCTATGACCTAGAGGGACTTCTTTCTCTCCCTCTCTTACATAACTTAAAAAATAGGAGGGGAAAAGCAAGCTTTGTTACTTCACTCACTAGAGTACATGCTAACTGAGAAATATGTGTACAGCTAAAATAGCAACTCTGGGTACAGCCACTATGGAGAGCAGTTTGGAGATACCTTAGAAATCTATACATAGAACTTCCATATGACCCCGCAATCCCACTCTTGGGCATCTATCCAGACAAAACTCTACTTAAAAGAGGCACGTGCACCCGCATGTTCATTGCAGCACTATTCACAATAGCCAGGACATGGAAACAACCTAAATGTCCATCAACAGAGGATTGGATTCGGAAGATGTGGTATATATACACAATGGAATACTACTCAGCCATAAAAAAGAATGACATATTGCCATTTGCAGCAACATGGGTGGAACTAGAGACTCTCACACTGAGTGAAATGAGCCAGAAAGACAAAGACAAATACCATATGATATCACTTATAACTGGAATCTAATATCCAGCACAAATGAACATCTCCTCAGAAAAGAAAATCATGGACTTGGAGAAAAGACTTGTGGCTGCCTGATGGGAGGGGGAGGGAGTGGGAGGGATCTGGAGCTTGGGCTTATCAGACACAACTTAGAATAGATTTACAAGGAGATCCTGCTGAGTAGCATTGAGAACTTTGTCTAGATACTCATGTTGCAGCAGAACAAAGGGTGGGGGGAAAAATGTAATTGTAATGTATACATGTAAGGATAACTTGATCCCCTTGCTGTACAGTGGGAAAATAAAAAAAGTAATAATAAATAAATAAATAGCAACTCTGGGAATAAAGGTAGGCTGTCAGAGACCTTTCATCTCATTGAGAATCAAAATTGATTTTATCCCTTACCTAACTGTTCAGGACCATAAGTGCCTCTTTGTCTATCACAGAGACATACAGAGGCCTGTTAATGGGCTCAGATGAACCATCAGCAATAGTTTTCAGGACACACACTATCTTTTTTGTTTGTTTGTTTGTTTGTTTTAGGGCCACACCTGCAACATATGGAGGTTCCCAAGCTAGGGGTCCCATCAGAGCTACAGCGGCTGGCTTACTCCTCAGCCACAGACAATGCCAGATCCAAGCCATGTTTGCAAACTACACCACAGCTCATGGCAATGCTGAATCCCTACCCCACTGAGTGAGGCCAGGGATCAAATCCTCAGCCTCACGGTTCCTAATCAGATTTGTTTCCACTGTGCCACAATGGGGATTCCAGAACACATGTTATTTTAAGGATGCAAGGCAGCAAGCACCAGGACCATAGCTCAGATGGAAGCTTGGAAAAAGGTAGCACTGAGACACCTCATTTTTAGAAAAGCACCACAGTATCTTAAATTACCTTTGGAAAAATAAGTCCACCTACGCTGGTGGGACTAGGTGCACACCACAGGTTTTAGAATTTTCATCATCTAATCTATAGAAATACGTGCTCTAAACTGGGAATTCAGCAAAATTCTGAGTGCTATCACTCCTTCCAATGACTTAACTTTCTTCTATTACTAAATTATAGGCTGTAGATTTCTCAGTTCTCGTAACACCTGTATCATTTCAAACTGATTTGTATATGTAGAAAGAAGGTCTTAATTAAAATAGCCATCCAAAATAACATAGGGAAAACTTGCCCTCATATATATCCTCAAAACAATAATATGAGGAAGAAACCTAAACTTGGATTTGGAAAATGCCATTACTACCAGACTGTTAGGACAATTTCCCCAAAGCTAAAAGCAGAGTTGTATCTACCTTCATCACAGGTATTATCAAAAATATAGGAGTTCCTTTCATGGCTCAGTGGAAACAAATCTGACTAGCACCCAGGAGAATGTAGGTTCTATCCCTGCCCTTTTTCCTCTGATTGAGGATATGTCATTGCTGTGATCTGAGGTGAAGGATACAGATGTGGCTCAGATCTGAAGTTGCTGTGGCTGTAATGTAGGCCAGCAGCTACAACTCCAATTCAACAGCTGGTCTAGGAACCTCGAAATGCCATGAGTGTGGCCCTAAAAACGACTAAAAAACCCTCTTGAATGTAGACTAAAAACCTCAACGAAGAAGAAAGACACTTCTTTCCAGTGAACCACAAATATCTGAGGAAAGAGGATAGTCACAGAAAAAGATATACCTCCACGTGGACAAACAAAACAAGTTTAGAATAGGTTTTAAGAGCCATAACATTTACAGCTTCTCACTAGCTTATTTTTGCACAAACATATCCACTACGCATAGGAATCGTTTTTTATAATAAATTCAGAAAGAAGATATAAAATGTCACAACAACATGGGAGGGAGGGACTGGGGAATTGGAACTATCGTATGCACACTGACATATATGGAATGACTCCCCACGGAGATCTGTTGTACAGCAAAGAGAACATTATGCAGCATTCCATGATAATCTATGTAAGGAAAGAATATGAACAAGAATGGATATGTGTGTAAATATGGTGGAATAAATTTATGGGACATCAGCAATGAGCACATTCTTGTACACAAAACATACTTCAATAATACTTGAAAAAAAAGTCACACACAAAAAAGAGATCCAGGGTAAAACGGGTACATAGGTTCTACTCTAGCCAACAGCATGCTTTCTCCGTAGTACCTTCAACTAGTTACTGGCAAAAAAATAAAAATATCTGATCACCAAGAAGATGTTATATAAATTTATAAATTTGTGTCTTTGAAAAATCAAAACAAAGGAGAAAAGGGCCTGGGCCCAAGCACAGATGGGGAACGCCCACGGGACGAGAGGCCTGCCGCGCAGAGACCGAGGGAGGCGCCCGCTTACCTTGCTTGAGCGGACCCGGTCGACGCGTTGCTGCCAGCTGGGGCCTAGGGACGATGGGCAAGGGCCGGCCGGCATCCTGGACCCCCGGCCGGGGCCCTGCCAGGGGTGCACCGCCAGAAGGGAGAGCGTGGCTCAACCCCTCTCTGGCTCACCCCTCCAGCTCCGGCTCCTGGGTGGGCGGACAGCAAGCCGGCCCCGTGACCCACCTCACTCCCGGGTCTGCGCAGCGGGAGGTGTGCGCCGGCTAGCACCACCTCCGGGCAACCCCGGGGGGCGGGGGGCGGGGGGCGGAGTTGGGGAGAGGGGGAGGGGCGGGGCCCCCAGCACCAACAGCCCTAAAGCAAACAATCAGCAAGGTCACACATCCCTCAACCGAAAGCCTGCCATCTTATTTACAAATTGCGTACACCACTACCCCAGGGTCTGAGCTGAAAAGGCTAGTACTGACGCAATGACATGGAAGAGAAAATCCCTGACCACCACCACCCAGAAAAGCTGTCTTCCACAAGCCACTGCCTAAGGACCCCAAAGCCTCTCCTATCCCCGTACACGACACATACGCTTCCTGTGCATTTAAGTCAAGAAATAGGCATGAAGCCCGTTGCTAACTCCACTTAACGCGTGTCTACTAAAACAATTTCATGCTCCTGGCTTGGCACAATTACTATTGCAAACACAGCCACACTACCCAAAGCAATCTACTGATTCAATACAATCTCTACCCAATTACCCATGACACTTCTCACACACCTGGAACAAGCAATCCAAAAACCTATGTGCCACCACCAAAGACCAAGACCTGCCAAAGCAATCCTGACGAACCAAAAGCAAGCAGGAGGCATCACTCTCCCAGACTGCAGGCAAAATTACAAGGCCACCGTCATCAAGACTGTGTGGCACTGGTACCAAAGCCCACAGCGAGACCAATGGAACAGACCAGAGAACCCAGAAGGAAACCCAGACACTGACGGCCAAATTCATCTTTGACAAAGGAGGCAAGAACATAGAACGGGAAGAAGTCTTTTCGGCAAGTATTTCCGGGAAGCCTGGGCAGCTGTATGCACATCAATGAAACCAGAACACGCGCTCAGACCATGCATGACCTCCAGGCAACCAGGGATGGGGAGCCAACAGCACAAGCAGAAAGCCAGCAGGACGGGTGGTGGAACCGGGGAGGGGGGTGGCCCATGACTCCCTCGGCCTTGGGCCTGCATCCCCAGCCTCAGCGCCAAAAGGACTTGGACAGCTGGTCCCCGGAACCCGGGGAAAGGGAGCTTGGTCCCTAGCACTGGCCCCTCACCCAACCTCAACGTGTCCAACCAATATGCTGACTCTTGCCATCTGATCGTCCACCAGGTCTCGTCCAAGCAGAGTCACAAGGAGGACAAGGCTCACTCACCCACCGCCGCGCAGTCACGTTACTCTCTACCCTAAAGCGCTCCACATTCCCTTCTCACACACGCACTCCACCGGGGTCAGGCCACTCCACCGCCAAAGGCCACCGATCCAGAACACACAGCTAGAACATGCCCGTGCCCTCGGTCAACAGCGCTTCCAGCCCGACAGCGCGTCCTGGGGGGTGTCGGTCTTCATCTGTGAATTTGGGGCCTGCCTCAGCAACCATCACCGAGTCAGTCCTTCACCAGAAGCATTTCACTGGTCCCTTGGGCCAAACACAGTCCATGAGGCAAAGATGAAGAAAACCATGGCCCCTTCCCTCAGGGAGCTGACCACCGACGGCCAAAGAGAAAGAAACAAAGAAACAAAGCCAGAAATGCACCATACCGTTCCAGATAGGACTAAACCCTTGAGACAGCTACAGGGATAGTGGACCCGATGTTCAGAAAAGACGGGAGTTGCTACCCTAGGGCACAACCGACGGTGCTCACCTAACGGAACGCCCGCCCCCAAAGAGCGGGCATGCATCCTCTTCACACCCTCTCCCCCCAAGGGTCTCCCACTGACCGTGGGCCTCACACTTGCCTGAATTCTTCCTGAAGGCGGACGGACGGATCCCTCCCAATCCCCTCGATGGACCGCTCTGTCTCTGGACACAGCTTAGATGTCGGCTGCCCCAGGGTTTCGTCGCGTGCCATCGTCTCTCCCCTCTCCCTCTGGCAGACAGCCTGGCCCAAGCCCTAACGCCATCCCGACCAAGATCGCAATGCACCCCATGGGAGAACCTTAGCAACGCTCACCCAAATACCACCAAACATACACAAAAACCCACCCGTTTCATACACACCTACGTACAGACACACAGACATTCGGACATAAGTAAACAAAGAGAATCCATGCGTGAAAACGTCAACCAAGTTCCAAATGCAGCCGACTTTTCACAACGTACCCTCTAGGCCCAAACTCATTAAAGGCTCCAGGGGGCAAAGCCTCGGAAAAGGAGGGAAGCAAGCAAAGCAAGCCAGACAACCCACCAACCACCAACCACCAACCTCAGATTTCCACACTCTCCCAGATCTGAGCCAACACTGGGAATGGGGTTCAACGACGCAGGGGAAACCAGCCTCTCAAGGAAACCACAGCCTGACCAGGATATCGGCTCAGGAGGAACGTGGAGACCACCTCCTTCAGGCGCCAAGATGAGGGCAGTCCGGCCGAATATTAACGGACCACGGCGAGACCAGCCAACCAGGATGCGCAGCAGAGGAGCCTCCCTCAAGGAGTCCTGCTCGGGCACCCTTGGAAAAGAGGCTTCTTCGGGCGCAAGCAGGGCCCACTCTGCCCATCCTGCAGCTAGCCCCGGGAACCCAGGGGAACTGAAGGCCGACCCCAGCCAGGTTCCATCCAGCCCGGGCGGCCGGAGTGCCCTGGGCCACCGGGTGGGGTGCCCCCGGCCAGCAGGCCCGGCCCTGACCCAGATAAGCAGCTAGAGTGGCTCCTCTTAGCCCAGGGACCCGACAGGTCCAAACAAAATGTACAGACGGGTCCAACAGAAGCCCCAGAAGCCACCCCACCCCACCCCACGCGAGGGAAAAGGGAGCAGACAGATGAGGACACAAAAGAGGCCTGGAGGCTGACTAACCTCCACAAAGGTGACTCACCCAACCCAGGTCCAGGCGAGAGGTTCCCAGTGGGGCCCCTGAGGACAGGAGGCCAAAAGCCAGCCCCCCCCACCCCCGGGAAGCGACAGCACCGCCCGCTGCGGGACTGCCACCGCCGGGGAACAGAGAGAGATCCCCGCCAACCAGAGAAGGGAACCGAGGCTAGAGGAGGCAAGAGGAAGGCAGATCGGACAGAGGGAGAGAAGGGCCTGGGCCCAAGCACAGATGGGGAACGCCCACGGGACGAGAGGCCTGCCGCGCAGAAACCGAGAGAGGCGCCCGCTTACCTTGCTTGAGCGGACCCGGTCGACGCGTTGCTGCCAGCTGGGGCCTGGGGATGATGGGCAAGGGCCAGCCAGCATCCTGGACCCCCGGCCGGGGCCCTGCCAGGGGTGCACCGCCAGAAGGGAGAGCGTGGCTCAACCCCTCTCTGGCTCACCCCTCCAGCTCCGGCTCCTGGGTGGGCGGACAGCAAGCTGGCCCCGTGACCCACCTCACTCCCGGGTCTGCGCAGCGGGAGGTGCACAGCTGCCCCACCACCTCCAGGCAAATGGAGGGTTTGGGGGTAATGGTGGAGCCAACAGCAGGAACACAATGCCAGAAAGTAAAAACATCAACATGCTCACACATCATTCCATGGAAAGACTGCCATGTCATTTAATAAATGGATCCTCCATTATCCCAGCCTCTGAGCTGAAATGTCTAGTTATTACTTATTCAATGACATGGAAGAGAAAATCCATAACTGTTGACCTTGACCACCATCCAGGATAGGTGCCTTCAACAAGTCACTGGATAAAGACATAAAAGCTTCTCCTGTCTCCGTCCATGACACATAGTCTTCATATGCATTTAAATCAAGAAATAGCTGCGAAACCCGTTGCTCTTTCTACTTAATGTCTATCTCCTAAAACAATGTCATGCTCCTCCCTTGGAAAAATTAATATTGTACAAATGGCCACAATGCTCAGGGCAATTTACGCATTCAATGCAATCTCTATCTCATTACCCATGACATTTTTCGCACAACTAGAACAAGCAATCCAAAACTTTCTGTGCAACCACAAAAGACCAAGGACAATTTTGATGAACAAACTGCAAGCAGGAGGCATCACTCTCTCAGACTGCAGGCAATATCACAAAGCCACAGTCATCAAGACTGTGTGGCACTGGTACCAAAACAGGCGGTGAGACCAATGGAACAGAGCAGAGAACCCAGAAGCAAACTCAGACACATATGGTCCATTGATCTTCGGCAAAGGAGGCAAGAACATAAAATGGGAAGAAGTCTTTTCGGCAAGTATTTCCGGGAAGCCTGGGCAGCTGTATGCACATCAATGAAACCAGAACACATGCTCAGACCACACATGACCTGCAGGAAACCAGGGATGGGGAGCCAATAGCACAAGCAGAGAGCCAGCAGGACAGGTGGTGGAACCGGGGTGGGGGAGGGGGGTGGCACATGACTCCCGCGGCCTTGGGCCTGCATCCCCAACCTCATCACCAAAAAGACTTGGACAGTTAGTCCCTGGAACCCGAGGAATGGGATCTTGGTTCCCAGCCCTGGTTCCTTAGCCAACCTCCTCTGTGTTCGGAGAGCAAGTTGGCCCTGTGACCTGCTTTACTTCTTGGTTCACTCAGCGGGAGGCATGTGCCTGCAAAAAGCACACCCAGCCAACAAGTTGCCTGGTCCGACCTCAAAAATGATAGCCTGCAAGAGGTGGATCCAGGTCCTAGGAATCTTGCTGCCTTGGGCCTCTCTCCTGAACTTTAGCACCAAAACCGCTTGCTCAGCTCATCCCAGGAAATGGTCCGTAGCACTGATGCTCACCTAACCTCAACATTTGCAACACATATCAGTACTCTTGTCCCCGATCATCTATCAGGTTTCATTCAAGGGAAGCCTAGGAAGGGCAAGGCTATATCACCATCTACAGCTCAGTCATCTTACAGTACCATCACCTGCTCCACATACCCATCTAACAAACAGAGTCTACATGGGTCACTCTACTCCATGGTCAAAGCCAACCAAGGAGCCAAAGCACTTGATCAATGGTTCTAGCACTATAGCGAAAGTTGTTTTTCTGTTTTCATTTGTGAACTTGGGGCCTAAATCAGCAACCATCAGTCAGTCATTCATTCACCATAAGTGTTGTTTTACAGGTCCCTTGTGCCAAACACAGTCCACAATTCAAAGTTGAATGAAACCATGTTTCCTTCCCTCAGGAATCTGACCACTGTCTATCACAAATAACGAAACCAAGAAATGAAGTCATACATGCATAATACTGATCAAGATAGGGCTAAACCCTTGAGACAGCTACATAGATACTGCTTCCATCGTTCAAAAAAAAAAAAAAGGAGTTGCTTACAGAAGGCACAACATATTTTTCGCATCTAATTAGAACTGCGGATCCAAGGAGCATGGGTTCCTTTTTTTTTTTTCATACTCTCTCTCCCCCAGGATCTACCACTCACCTTTTTCCTTCCATGGACCTCAGACTCTCCTGAATTCTTCCTGGACTGTGACTGATGGATCCCTCCCCATCCCCTTGATGGGCCTCTCTTTCCTCTCTACACAGCTTAGATATTGGCTGCCCCATTGTTTCATCAACTGTGATCATCTCTCCCCTTTCCCTCTTCCCAATGACCTGACACAAGCATTATCACCACCCCAACCAAGACTGCAATGCACCCCATTGGAAAACCTTAGGAAAGCTAACACAAATTCCACCAAACATGTATGAAAACCCACTGATTTTATACAAACATACCTACATACATACATTCAGACATAAATAAACAAATAGAATCACTGCTTTAAAATATCAAGCAAGTTCCAAAAGCAACAGAGTTTTCACAAAGTACCTTTTATGCAAAAACTTATTAAATGCTCCAACGTGCAAACACTCAGCATGCAAAGGAGCAAGCCAGACAACCAACCAACCACCAACCATCAAACTCAGATTTCCACACTCTCCCAATTTAGAATACTGGGAATGATTTTCAGTGATGTTGCGGAAAACAGCCTCCCAAAGAAACCACAGCCTGCCCAGGATATTAACTCATGAGGAAAGTGGAGACCACCTCCTTCATTCACTGATATGCAGAGATTCCAGCAGGATATTAACTGACAATGATGAGACTAGCAAACCAGGATCCACAGCAGCAGAGGAGCTGTCACAGATTAATGCTCATGTATGCTTGAAAAGGATGCTTAGTGTGCTAGTGGGGCCCAGCCTCCCCATCCCACAGACAGCCCCAGGAAGCCAGGGGACCTGAAGCTTGCCCCCATCCAGGTTCAGACCAGCCCGGGCTGCCGGGGTGCCTCCACCCTGCCTGTCTGCAGCTACACCAGGCCTCCTGTGTCTCCACCTTAGAGCTGAAAACCCATAGCTCATGTGTTAAGCTGATGTTCCTTTCCCTTGTTTTTACATATCTGTTAGAGGATTTTGATTTATGGTTACCTTGGGTTTCATATATGTTGATGTATAACAATGTTCAGTTGTTTTAATCTGATACTCATTGAAGTTCAAATAAGTTCTAAAAGATCTACTGTTTTACTCCCTCCCCCATGTTTTCTGTTTTTGATGTCCTCTTTTCCATCTTCATATCTGTCCCCTAACTATTTGTCATAGGTGGAGTTGATATTATAATTGTTGTTTTCAAACATTCATAGCAGCTGATTTAAGTGGTGTCATTCACAGCCTTTAGTACTTTTTTTTTCTTTTTAGGGCTGCAAATACAGCATATGATTTGACACCAGAGCTGGGGGTGGAATCACAGCTGCAGCTTCTGGACCACACTACAGACACAGAAAGGCTAGATCTGAGCCACATCTGTGACCTGTGCTGCAGCTTGCCCCTATACCAGATCCTTAAGCCAGTGAGGAATTAACCCTGCAGCCTCCTGGATATGAGCTAGGTTCTTAACCTGCTGAGCCACAATGGGAACTTCCATTTTTTGCCTTTAAAGTGGGATTTTTCTGCTTGCTATCCATTCTTATTTATCTTTTGTCTTCTTTAGAGCTACACCTGTGGCTTATGGCAGTTCCCAGGTTAGGGGTCAATGGAGGTGTAGCTGCCAGCCTGCACCATATCTTGGGGCAACACAAGGTCCTTAATCCATTGAGTGAGGCCAAGGAACAAACCCATGTTCTCATGGATACAAGTCGGGTTTGGTACCAATGAGCCGCAACGGGAACTCCCATTATTTCTTGTAATCTTTTCTTTTTCACTTAAAGAAGACCTTTTAGGAGTTCCCGTCGTGGCGCAGTGGTTAACGAATCCGACTAGGAACCATGAGGTTGCGGGTTCGGTCCCTGCCCTTGCTCAGTGGGTTAACGATCCGGCGTTGCCGTGAGCTGTGGTGTAGGTTGCAGACGCGGCTCGGATCCCGCGTTGCTGTGGCTCTGGCGTAGGCCGGTGGCTACAGCTCCAATTTGACCCCTAGCCTGGGAACCTCCATATGCCGCGGGAGCGGCCCAAGAAATAGCAACAACAACAACAACAACAACAAAGAAAAAAGACAAAAAAAAAAGAAGACCTTTTAATATTTCTTATGTCAGTTTAGGACTGATGAACAGATATGGGAGGGGTTAACATACTTGAAAAACATGGCAACCAAATATCCAAATCAAACACTACATTCACCAAAACCAAAAAGGAGAGCAAATAACCCTAAAATTAGAGGAAATCATCCATGAAAGAAAGAAAAAGATAAGAAAGGAATGAAACAAAGTGAAACACAAAATCAGCTGGGATAGAAGTTTTAAAACACAATAAAGACATATTTTTCAATAATCACCTTAAACATCAATGGACTGAATGCTCCAATCAAAAGACAGAGTGGCAGACTGGATTAAAGAAAAAAAAAAAGAGCCTACAATATGCCACCTCCAAGAGACTCAACTGAGGGCAAAGACACACATAAACTGAAAGTGAGGGAATGGAAAATGATATTTCATGTGAATGGAAAAGACAAGCAAGCAGGTCTATGTAACACTCACTTTAGACAAAGCAGACTTTAAAACAAAGGCCATAAAGAAAAACAAAGTAGGACACTAATGATAAAAGGAAAATGTAAGAAGCAGATATTACAATCATCAATATATATGCCTCTAAAATAAGAGCACTCAAATACATACAATTAATACTAACAGACAGAAATAGACAAATTGATGGGAATACAATAAGGTTAGAGGAAATTTTAACACCCCACTCACATCAATGCACAGGTCTTTGGGACCGAATATCAGTAAGCCAAACAAGATCCTAAATGACACAATAAAAACATTACACTTAATGATATTTTCAGGACTTTACACCCAAACGTATACAGTACATCCAAAAATAGCAGAATATACACTCTTTTCAAGTGCATGTGGAATATTCTCATGGACTCATCACATACGGGGGCATATAACTAAAGTCAAAAATTTCAGAGTAGAGAAATTGTTTCAGGCATCTTTTCTGATCACAATGGCATGAAACTAGAAATCAACCACAGGATGATAAAAAAAAGACTACATGGAGACTAAACAATATGCTACTAAACACACACAATGGGTTGATTAGGAAATCAAAGGGAAATTTAAAAATACCTTGAGACAAATGACAGAGAAAACACAACCAGTCAAAAATCTATGGGATGCACAAAAGCTATGCTTAGAGGGAAGTTCATAACAATACAGGCCTTCCTCAAAGAAGAAGAAAATCATCTTCTACCTCCTAAAAGCATTAGAAAAAGAAGAACAAACAAAAGCTAAAGTCCTCAAAAGGAAGGAAATCATAAAGATCAGAGAGGAAATCAGGAAAATAGAGATTCAAAAAAACAACAGCAAAAATTAAGAGAACCAAGGTGGTTCTTTGAAAGGGTAAAACAAAACTGACAAAACTCTGGACAGACTCACCAGAAAGAGGCAAGAACTCAAATCAACCAAGTGAGAAATGAAAAAGAAGACATCTCAACAGATACTACAGAGACACAAAAAACCAAAAGAGAATATGAAGAACAATTATAACGCCAACAAATCTGACAACCCAGAAGAAATGGTCAACATTCGAGAGACACGAAGCCTCCAGGTCAAGAAGAAATAAAGTTGAACAGAATTATCATCAAAAATGAAATTGAATATGTAATAATAACATTCACTACAAGCAAAAGTCCAGGATGTGATGGCTTCAGGAGCAAATTGTACCAAACACACAAGAAGAAAGTTAGACCCAACCTTCTTAAATTTCTAAAAAGGTGCAAGAACAAGGAACACTCCCAAAGACATTCGATGAAGCCACCTTCACCCTCATACCAAAACAAGACAATGACATTACAAAAAAAAAGAAAATTATAGGCCAATATCTTTGATCCATCTAGATGCAAAAATTCTCAACAAAATTTTAGCCTACTGAATCCAACTACATATAAAAAAGATCATACACCATGACCACGTGGGATTCAACCCATGTTCACAAGGATGGGTAAACATACAAAATATTCAATGTCATACATCACATTTTAAAAAAAAGGAGAGTTAAAAACTACAAGAGAAGTTCAACAGCTACAGCAAAAGCATTTGGAAAAAATCCATCTTCCATTCATGATAAAAACACTCTAACCAATTTGAGTAAAGAGGGAATATGTCTTAACATAACAAAGGTATATTATCTTTATATCCAATATAATCCTCAATGGAGAAAAGGTGAAAGCCTTCCATAAAAATATGGAACCAGACAAGGATGCCCTCTCTCACCCCTTTTATTCAACCTAGTATTGGAAATCCGAGCCACGGCAAACAAACAAACCAAAATGAAAGGGAGAACAAGAGGTAAAACTGTGACTCTATGCAGATGACATGATACCATAGAGCAAAAACCCTAAGGGCTCCACACAAAAACTACTTTAACTGAATGATGGATTTAGCCAAGTTGCAGGACACAAACTATCACTCAGAAATTGGCTGCATTTCACTACACTAACAATGAAATATTAGAAAAGGAATATAAAAATACAATGCCATTTATTTATTTATTTATTTATTTATTTTTGTCTTTTTGCCTTTTCTTGAGCTGCTCCCACAGCATATGGAGGTTCCCAGGCTAGGTGGTCTAATTGGAGCTGTAGCCACTGGCCTACTCCAGAGCCACAGCAATGCAGGATCCCAGGCATGTCTGTGACCCACAGCACAGCTCACAGCAATGCCAGATCCTTAACCCACTGAGCAAGGCCAGGGAACAAATCTGCAACCTCATCATTCCTAGTCAGATTCATTAACTACTGCACCACGATGGGAACTCCTACAAAGTCTTTTAAAATCAACCCCACCAACATTGAATACCTAGGAATAAACCTGACCAAGGAGGTAAAAGACTTTTATGCTGAGAACTATTAAACGTTACTCAAGAAAATTAAAGTGGATACTTAGAAATGGAAAGATATTCCATGTGACTTGATTGGAAGAATTCATATTGTTAAAATGGCCACAGTACCCATAGCAATCTGCAGGGTTAATGCAATCCCTTGACAATTACCCATGACATCTTCCACAGAACTAGAATAAACGATCTGAAAATTTATGTGGAACTAAAAAAGACTGAGAATGGATGGAGTTCCCGTCGTGGTGCAGTGGTTAACAAATCCGACTAGTAACCATGAGGTTGCGGGTTCGGTCCCTGGCCTTGCTCAGTGGGTGAAGGATCCAGCATTGCCGTGAGCTGTGGTGTAGGTTGTAGATGTGGCTCGGATCCCGCATTGCTGTGGCTCTGGCATAGCCTGTTGGCTATGGTTCCGATTAGACCCCTAGCCTGGGAACCTCCATATGCCGCAGGATTGGCCCAAGAAATGGCAAAAAGACAAAAAAAAAAAAAAAAAGACTGAGAATGACCTACAAACAATTCTAAGGGAAAACAACATCAACAAACATCCAGATGCATAACTTTCCCAGACTTCAAACAATACTACAAGGCTACAGTAATCAAGGCAGTGTGGTACTTGCAAAAAAAAAAAAAAAAAAAAAAAAAAGAAAGACATGGAGATGAATGGAACACAGTAGAGAGTCCAGAAATTAACAAAGATACCTAAGGTTAGTTCACTTTCAACAAAGG
This sequence comes from Sus scrofa, assembly GCF_054392235.1. Lineage (NCBI taxonomy): Eukaryota > Metazoa > Chordata > Mammalia > Artiodactyla > Suidae > Sus > Sus scrofa. Next base: position 22,841,825 of record NC_139385.1, read on the forward strand.
AGTCACGAATACAAAATTGGAAATAGACATTCTCTTCAGCAGGGGGTGCTGGGAAAACTGGAGAGCTAGGTGTAAATTGAGGAAACCAGAACACACCCTTGCACTGTGCACAAAAATAAACTCAAAATGGCTCAATGACTTAAAACTAAGACAAAACACTCTAAAACACCTAGAAAGGAACACAGGCAAACATTCTCTTACAAATGACCATGCAAATATTTTCTTAGGCCATTCTATCAGGGTATTAATAGAAAGAGAAACAAAAATAGATCAATGGGACCTAAGCAACCTGACAAGCATTTGCACAGCAAAGGAAACCAGGACAAAATAAAAAAGACAACCTACAGAATGGGAGAAAATAGTTGCAAAGGCTGCAACTGACAAGGGCTTCATCTACAAAATATACCAACAACTCACAACCTCAAAAGCAAAACATCAAACAACCCAAGTGACAAACAGGCTGAAAAGACCTACATAGACATTTCTCCAGAGAAAACATACAGATGGGCAACTGACACAGGAAAAATTGCTCAACATCACTACTATTAGAGCAAAGCAAATAAAAAAATGACAATGAGATACCACCTCACACCAGTCAGAATGGCTACCATTTATAAAGAAGTCTACAAATCACAAATGCTGGAGAGGGTATGGATAAAAGAGAATCCTCCTACACTGTGGGTGTGAATGTAAATTGGTACAACCAGTATGGAAAATGGTATGGATGTACTTCAGAAAACTAAATCTAGAACTATCATATGATCCAACCATCCCACTCCAGGACATATCTGGAACAAGCTTTCATTAAAAAAGATAAATGCACCAATGTGTTCACTGCAGCACTATTCACAGGAGCCAAGACATAGAAACAACCTAAAAGTCCACTGACGCATGAAAGGATTAAGAAGTGGTAGCTATACACAGTGGAACAGTACTCAGCCACAAAAAAGAACTAAATAATGTCACTTGCAGCAACAGGGATGGAACTAGAGGCTCTCATACCATGTGAAGAAGTCAGAAAGAGAAAGACAAATACCATATGGTTTCACTTATATCTGGAATCTAACATATGGCACAAATGAACCTACCTACAGAAAAGAAACAAGCTCATGGACATACAGAAGAGACTTGTGGTTGCCAAGGAGGGGGGGGTGGGTGTGGGATGGCATGTGCCTTTGAGGTTAGTAGATGTAAACTATTGCCTTTGGAGTGGATAAGCAATGAGATCCTGTTGCATATCACAGGGAACTCTATCCAATCACTTGGAATGGAACAGGAGGGTGGATGATATGAGAGCAGAAACTGACAAAACATTGTAAATCAACTATAATACCTTTAAAAAAAGTTACATGCACCCATAAGCTCATGGCAACTTAACTGACAATATCCAACATAAAGAGGTCAACAAAATCTTCACTGATTTGTGAATTTATTTGTGAAAGAGGTGGGGCGGGTTCAGAGAGTAGGAACAGAAAAAGAATGACAGACAAAAACAAAGCCAGAAAAAAAGACAGAGTCAGAGAGAAAGAGCACCGAGAGACAGAAAGAATGAACACAGGGAAAGGGGAGCTAGTAGAACTCCCACAATTTCCCTGTGCTTATGTATATGTTAGAACCCAGTCACCAGAGTCCATCCACTCTGGAAAGGTGAGGGTTACATGTGGATGTTTGACCTGGAAGCAAGAATGCCCCAGGAGCCACTGTGGGGGCAGCATGCCACAAAGGCTGAGAAGAGACACTTGGACTTGAACCCAAATATAACAGGTGCACCTGGAAGGTTGTGTGCCAGAGGAGTGATCTCTTAATTTTACTGAATGTCAACCCTACCATGGGGGGACTAGGAAATAGGAAGAAATGGGACTTTTCCTAGATCCTAGAGCAGACCCAGGCCTGTCTCTCTTGTATTTTGGGCTATGCCAGCCCTTTAAGTCACCTTTCCTTTGCCAAGTCTGGGCATGAGCTCCATGGCATTACCAGCCCAATGGGTTTTAAAGGCACTGTCTGTTGTTCTCGTTCTATGTACCCGATGGCTTCCATGGGAAGTAGAGGGTGGAATGACCTCCACTGTACAGAGGGAGGATGGGGAGATCCTGAAAGGAATGTAGCTGGTCCAGGCTCACATGACTGGTAATCAGGAGAAGCCAGGTCTGAAGCCAATTGCATCCTCAGAGTTGGGGCCCTGGTGGCATCCAGGCCTCCCAGAGATTTGGGGATGGGCTGTGTGGGTGTCAATGGGCTTGGACTTGGCCTGCAGTCCGGGGTGAGCAGGCAGCATCCCAGATGTGTCTTTGTGTATGTTTCTGTAAGGAGGAAGCCTGGGTAAGGAGACTCAGGCAGTGACATCACTTCCCTGGCAAAAAAGGCCAAGAGAACTTGCAACCTGGGTAACCAGTCACCCTCATTCTAGACAAGACCCCTTCACAGTTCAATTCATTGGAGAACCTCAAGGGAACATGTGCTATTGTGGCCTTGGGGAAGCCAGCAGTAACAGCTGGTTTTGATGGTTGTAGGCACTGGGTCAGGTCTCACTTGAGATTCCTACGGCCCTTTGCCTGGAGGAAACCAATGGCCCAAGAGAGCCCAAGGGTAGGAAAGTCCAGGCCTCGCCACTACTCTGATCTCAGCTATGTAGCCCTCTCTGCCCTCCCAGTATGTGTGGAGGTGGGGGCAGGGAGGGTTTAGGAGGGGTGGGTCTGCCTCTAGGCTGATGACAGGTCAGAAGCCTCGTGGACCAGTCATGTCCAAAGCCCAGGTCAAAGCTGGATGCTTGAGGATATGGAGAGCTAGAGCAGTGCCCTTCAGGCCAAGCTTTATCTCAAGTCCTCTAGGAATATCTCTTTCTACCTGGGTGGATATCTGAACAGACACACATATGGACCTGATTTGGAAGAAGGTTGTGTGGGCAGAAGCAGCAGTGAGGATGGCCAGACGGGACTCTGATACCTCTGGGATGGACTGACTGCTGGTCTTGTGGGTGCAGATCCCCACACCAGAGCTTGGCAATGGTCTGGTTGATGGGGACACTCAATCTCTCTCTGTGAGTGATGGACTGGTGAGCCCCTCACTGAGGGCCAGTTCACACCTGAGTCTGCATCTGTCCCTGCAGGAAACGCAGAGGCAAGAGAGTATCCACAACCCCTGCAGGGGGAACTTGCACCTGCTCCTGCAGGAGATCCACAACAAGGTCAGGATCCACAGCAACAAGAAGAAACTGCAACTGATGCTGGAGGAGACCCAGAGCCTGGCCAGGATTCCCAGCTCCTGCAGGGAGAACCAGCACCTGTTCCTGCATTAGACCATCAGCCCAATGAGGACTGACCACCCCTCAAGAGAGAATGTGCTCCTGGGCTTGCACGAGACCAAGATCCAGGTCCAGAACTAATATCCCTGGTGGGTGAACCTGGAACTACTATTACTCCTGTTTCTGCACTGGTAGGAGCCACGTCAGCAGTCACTGAGCCCATGGGCCCAATGGCTCTGCAACCACTCTCACTGTCAGCTCTATTTCCACACCATCAATGCACTCCCCAACCCAATCTTTACTTCATTCTACATGGCATATTTTCTGTGTTTTTATTTATTTGATTCTTTCTTTCTTTCTTTCTGTCATGTTATTTAGGTTCTGTATATTTAAGTTCAAAATAAAACATTAGAAATAATAGTAATAATAATAAAATTTAAGTTTAAAATAATAACATTGAAGCATTTTCCATTTTAAATGGTGTCATTCAGATGCATTCCCAATGTGTGTCACCATCACCACTGTCAAGCTTCAGACTATTTCATTCCCCAAAATAAAACCAAAGCGGAGTCCCCATTCCCCCATCCCCCAGCCCCTGAAAACTTCGAATCCTCTTTCTTTCTCTGCATCTTTCCCTATTCTGGCTGTTTCCTGGAATGAAACCATATAAACTCGGGCTTTCTGTCTCTGCCCACATATTTTAAGAGAGCAGAGAAGGCCTGAGCATGCCTGTGCTCCAAAATCCTCTCAAAAACATATGTTCTAATAAGAAACAGAGCAAACACATGCAATTCCAACAAGAGGCCATGCACATGGCTAGTCTCTGTTAGAGATGCCTGACCACTCAGAGGAGGACACACACAAATGTAAACATTATGGAGACAGCATTGGTTATCATCAATCTGGCAGGTTTTTAGGTGGGTGACCACCAGCCCAGGAGACAATGTGAGGATGCAGAGCACCCCAGGAGATCTCTGAGAGGGAATCATGAACAAACAGTCCACTCTGGAAGAATGGTGTGCAAGACCCAGCAAAGTCCCAGGGGTGCACCCCCTTCCTAGCATTGTGGTTCCTTAGAGTTGATCCCACTAAAATTTGTGCTCAAATCTTTAAACATGTTTTTCATGTGAATCCTTCACAGCATGAGTTCACACAGTAGGGGATTGGAAACAACACAAATTTTTATGGGAGGGGATGGGATCCATGAATTCTGCTCCAATGGACAAATGAAGACTGTGCAGCTCACAAAGGGAGTGCTGAATCATGACCTGTCAATAGGCGATATACATTTTTTTAAAAAAATTTATATGCACCCCTATGCTCATGGCAGCTAAATTGACAACATCCAATACATGGACATTATGTGCCACAAAAGCAGCCCTAAATAGACAAAAACAAAACAAAACAAAATAAATAAAATAAAATAAAACAAAATGGGAAAAAGATACTCTCTTCAGCAAGTGGTGCTTGGAAAATTCGAGCACTGCATGTAAATCAATGAAACCAGAACACCACCTCACACCATGTACAAAAATAAACTCAAAATGGCTTAATGACTTAAACCTAAGACAAGACACTATAAAATGCCTCATAGTGAACACAGTCAAAACATTCTCTGACATCAACCATACAAATGTTTTCTTAGGTCATTCTCCCAAGGCAACAGACATAAAGACATATATAAACCAATGGACCTAATCAAATGGACAAGCTTTTGCACAGCAAAGGAAACCATAAAAAAAAGACAAGCAACAGAATGTATGGAAGTAGTTGCAAATGGGGCAACTGACAAGGGCATAATCTGCAAAATATACAAACAATTCACACAACTCAACAGCTAAAAAACCACCCAACTGAAAAACTGTTAGAAGACCTACACAGACATTTCTCCAAAGAAGACATATGGATGGCCAAGAGGCGCATGAAGAGTTTCTCACCATCACTAATGATTAGAGACATGCAAATCAAAACTACCATGAGGTACCACCTCACACCAGTCAGAATGGCTAATACTTAACAAGTCTACAAATCAAAAATGCTGGAAAGGGTGTGGAGAAAAGGGAACCCTCCTACACTTTTAGTGGGAATGTACACTGTTACGATCAATATGGAAAATGGAATGGATGTATCTCAGAAAACTAAACATAGAACTACCATATTATTGAGCAATCGCACTCCTGGGCCTATATCAGGACAAAACTTTCATTGAAAAAGATACAGGCACCCCTATATTCATTGCAGCACTATTCACAACAGCCAAGACATGGAAATAACCTAAGTGTCCATAGATAAACGAAGATGTGGTACATATGCATGATGGACTACTACTCAGCTATAGAAAAGAACAAAATAATGCCATCTGCAGCAACATGAATGCTCTCATACTAAGTGAAGGTAGTCCAAAAGAGAAAGACAAATTCCATATGATGTCACTTATATCTGGAATCTAATATATGGGACAAACGAACCCATCTACATAAAGAAACAAACTCATGGACAGGGAGGACAAACATGTGGTTGCCAAAGAGTTGGGGAGGGCATGGGAAGGACTGGGAGTTTGGGGTTAGTAGATGCATTTGGAGTGGACAAGCAATGAGTCCCACTGTATAGCACATAGAACTATATCCAATCACTTGTGATGGAACACGATGGAGGATAATGTGAGAAAAAGAATGCATATATGTGTATTACTAGGTCACTGTGCTGTATAGCAGAAATTGACAGAACATAAGAAGTCAACTGTAATGTAAATAATTTCTTTAAAAAAAACGGATAACAAGGACCTACTGTATAGTACAGGAAAATCTACTATGTACTGTGTGATAACCTACATGGGAATAGAATCTGAAAAGGAATGGATATATGAACATGTATAACTGACCTATATTGCTGTCCATCTGAAACTAACAACTCTGTAAGTTAACTATACTCAAATAAAAATTTAAAAAAAGACACAGAGTGGCTGAATTAAAGGAAAACAAGACTTTTATATATGCTGTCTATGAGAAACTCACTTCAGGCAAGAGGATGGAAAAAGCATTCCATGTATATGAAAATGAAAAGAAAGCTGGAGGAGTTCCCATCGTGGCACAGTGGTTAATGAATCTGACCAGGAACCATGAGGTTGCAGGTTCGATCCCTGACCTTGCTCAGTGGGTTGTAGGCTACAGCTCTGATTCAACCCCTAGCCTGGGAACCTCCATATGCTGCCGGTGCGGCCCCAGAAAAGGCAAAAAAAAAAAAAAAAGAAAAGAAAAGAAAAGAAAAGAAAGCTGGAATAGCAATACCTATATCAGATAAAATATACTTTAAAACAATGACTCTAAGAAGAGACACAGAATGTCAACACATGATAACAGATCCAACCAAAATGAAGATATAGTTGTAAATACATAGGCAACCAACAGAGGCCCACCTCAAATCACAAGGCAAAAACAATCAAACACAAATGGAAATCATGATAGTAGCACAATAAAAGTAGGGGGCTTTAGCACCCCACTTACATCAATGGACAGATCATTCAGACAAAATCAATAAGGAAATGCTGGCCTTTAATGACACATTAGACCCCAAAATTAATAGACATATATAAATTTTTCATACAAAAGCAGGAGTACACACAATTTGATGTTGTAAGCAAGAGAACCAGGAAAGCCAAAAACCAATGTACAATGTAGTCCAAGTCTGAAGGCTGAGAACCAATTAAGCTAATGCTGTAAACCTGAGCCCAAAGACTTGAGAATCTGAGACTCTGTGGTGGATGTCCCGATCTGGTCTGAGGGTCTAAAATCCAGGAGCACCAATATCCAAGACAAGAGATGGATGACCCAGGTCATGACCAAAAGAAAATATCTTCTTCTTCACCTTTGTCTTCTATTTAGACTCTCATCAGGTTGGATGATGCCCACACGCATTGCGGAGGGCAATCTTCTTTACTTCGTCTACTGATTCAAATGCTAATCTCTACCAGAAATACCCTCACAGACACACTAAAATTCTTTTACCAACTAGTAGGGCATACATACCCTAGCCAGTCCAATTGACATATACAATTAAGCATAACAGAAGTCACATTTGGTTTTGCTTATTTTGACTCAAAGTATACCCTCCAAATTCCATAACTTAAGACACAGATTTGGGCAAAACAGCTTGCCACCTTAATCTTTCAAAAACACAGCCTATAGCTATAGCACAAAATTCAGCATTTCCAAATGTCCTCTAAGTTATAGGGCTGTGACTATTTATCTGTTCTTGCAATAAAAATATGAGAATTTGTTGGGCATTATAGACTCTTCCCCAGAAAATCTGAAAAGGATGTGTATATGTGATCCATATACACATACAAAGGAATGAAATTAGACTACTGTCTTACACCATATCTAAAACATTAACTCAAAATGGATTAAAGGCATGAATGCAGAACCTGAAAACATAAAATTGCTCAAAGATAGCACAGATGAGCTCCTTGACACAGGTCTTGTCAATGATGTTTTGGGTCTGCCTCCAGAAGCAAAGGCAACAAAAGCTAAGATAAGCAAGGAGAGCTACATCAAACTAAAAAGCTTCTGCAGAGCAAAGGAACTCACCAATTAAAAAGCAACCTACTGAGTGGGAAAAGAATGTTTGCAAATCCTACATCTGATAAGGAATTAATCTCCAAAATATATAAATAACTCATCTGGCCCACACCGAAAAACTAAGGAATACAATTAAAAATGAGACAGAGTAGTTATCTAACAAACAGAATGTGTACATGGAGGTGTAACTGGGACACCATGCTGTACAGGACAAAGAAAAAAGGTATTGGAGAAGTAACTATTTAAAAAACAAATAAAATAATAACAAACAAAAAAGAAATACAGTACACAGAATAGAGAAGACGGTTGGTCTTCCAACTTAATGCAAAATTAATTTTTTTTTGTCTTTTTTTGTCTTTTGTTGTTGTTGTTGTTGTTGCTATTTTTTGGGCCGCTCCCGCGGCATATGGAGGTTCCCAGGCTAGGGGTCCAATTGGAGCTGTAGCCACCGGCCTACGCCAGAGCCACAGCAACGCGGGATCCGAGCCGCGTCTGCAACCTACACCACAGCTCATGGCAACGCCGGATCGTTAACCCACTGAGCAAGGGCAGGGACCGAACCCGCAACCTCATGGTTCCTAGTCGGATTCGTTAACCACTGCGCCACGACGGGAACTCCCGCAAAATTAAATTTAAAATCCATAGTGAGGAGATGGGATTAAGATAGTGGAATAGAAAGACTGGAGCTCAACTTCTCTCCTAAAAACAACAAAATTCACAAATAAAGACTGAGCAGTCTCCATCTAAATGGACTGAAAACCATAAAAAAGATATCCTACTCCAGAAGAAAAAGAGGAGATGACATCAAGAGATAGGAGGGGCTATTTCATGATATAAACAACTCCATACTTCCTGGGTGGGAAGCCCCACAGACTGGAAACTAACTGGTTCACAGAGGCTCACCTACAGGAGTGAGAGTTCTGAGCCCCACATAAAACTCTCACCTGTGGGGATCTGGCAATGGTAGAAAGAGCTCCTGGAGGACCTTGCATTGAAGGCCAGTGGGGCTTGTGTACAGGAGCTCCACAGGACTGGGGGAAATGGAGGCCCCATTCTTAAAAGGCACACATAGATTTTCACATGCCCTGGGGGCCAGGGCAAAGCGAGGTCTCCATAGGAATCTGGGTCAAACCTGACTGCAGTTCTTGGAGGACATCTTGGGAAAACAGGGATGAATGTGGCTTGTTGTGAGGGAAGGACATTGAAGGCAAAGCTCTCAGGAATATTCAGCAGTTGCCTTTCTCTGGAGGTGGCCATTTTGGGAAAATCTTGCTGAGCTGTCAGTCAGCTCTGAGAAGCCCCAGGGCAAACAACAATCCAGGTGGTATCACAGCCCTGCCCATCAGTAAACAGGCTACCTAAAGACCCCTCAGGGACACAGCTGCCTCTAATCCCATCCAGAGACTAAGTCCCACCCACCAGAGGGATTACAATCAGCTCCACCTACCAGTGGGCAGGCATCAGCCCTCCCACCAGGAAGCCTACAGAAAGCCCCCATACTGACTTCAGCCACAAGGGGGGCAGACACCAGAAGTAAGAGAGGCTACAGCCCTATTATCTGTAAAAAGGTCACCACACCAAAAACCTATAAAAATGAAAAGACAGAGAACTATAACTCAGATGGGGGAGAAAGGAAAAACCCCAGAAAATCAGCTAAGCGATGAGGAGATTCTCAGCCTCCAAGAAAATGACTTCAGGTTGTTGATGCTGAAGATGATGCAAGACATTGGAAATAAACTGGAGGCAAAGATGGATAACTTACAGGACACACAGAGCAAAGAGATACAAGATATAAAACTTAAGATATGCAAAATACAATAAATGAAATAAAAAATTCACTAGAAGCAGCTAGCAGCAGAATAAAGGAGGCAGAAGAATGAATAAGTGAGGTGGAAAACAGATTAGTGGAAATTACGGATGCAGAACAGAAAAGAGAAAAAGACTGAAAACAAATGAAGAGAGTCTCAGAGAACTCTGGGACAATGTTAAATGCACCAACATCCATATTATAGGGGTGCCAGAAGGAGAAGAGAGAGTGAAGGGGACAGAAAAAATATTCCAAGACATAACAGCCAAAAACTTTCCTCACATGGGAAAGGAAACACTCACTCAAATCCAGGAAGCACAATGAGTACCATATAAAATAAACCCAAGGAGGAATACACCAAGACACATATTAATCAGACTGACCAAAATTAAAGACAAAGAGAAAATCTTGAAAGCAGCTAGGGAAAAGAAACATGTAACATACAAGGGAACCCCAATAAGGTTATTGGGAGATTTTTCAGCAGAAACCCTGCAGGCCAGAAGTGAGTGGCATGATATACTTAACGTGATTAAAGAAAAAAACCTCCAACCAAGATCACTTTACCCAGCAAGACTCTCCTTCAGATTTGAAGAAGACATCAAAAACTTCACAGATAAGCAAAAGCTAAGAGAATTCAGCAACTCTAAACCAGCCTTACAACAAATACTAAAGGAACTTCTATAGGCAGAAAAGACAAGACAGCAACAGGAAACACAAATACCTCAAATGACAAGGCTCACCAGTAAAGGTATATGTACAGTAAAGATACAAAATCATCCAAGCACAATTATACCACCAAAATCAGAAATCATAAGAGGAGGAGTTCCCGTCGTGGCGCAGTGGTTAACGAATCCGACTAGGAACCATGAGGTTGCAGGTTCGGTCCCTGCCCTTGCTCAGTGGGTTAACGATCCGGCGTTGCCGTGAGCTGTGGTGTAGGTTGCAGACGCGGCTCGGATCCCGCGTTGCTGTGGCTCTGGCGTAGGCTGGCGGCTACAGCTCCGATTAGACCCCTAGCCTGGGAACCTCCCATATGCCGCAGGAGCGGCCCAAGAAATGGCAAAAAGACAAAAAAAATAATAATAATAAAATAAAATAAATAAAATAAAAATACCTAGAAGCAAATGACAATGAAGATACGACACTCCAAAACATATGGGATGCAGCAAAAGCTGTTCTAAGAGGAAATGTTTATAGCAATACAAGACCACCTCAGGAAACAGGAAAAATCTCAAATAAACAGACCTAATTTGCATCTAAAGCAGCTTGAGAGAAAAGAGCAGACAAGGCCTAAAGTTAGTAGAATGAAAGATATCATAAAGATCAGAGCAGAAATCAATGAAATAGAAACCAAGAAGAACATAGAAAAGATCAATGAAATGAAAAGCTGGTTCTTTGAAAAGATCAACAAAATTGATAAACCCCTAGCCAGACTTATCAGGCAAAAAAGAGAGAGGACTCATATCAATAAAATTAGAAATGAAAAAGGAGAAGTAACAATGGACATCACAGAAATACAAAGGATCATAAGGGACTATATGCAACTATAGGCCAATAAAATGGAAAAGCTAGAAGAAATGGACACATTCTTAGAAAAGTACAATCTTCCAAGACTAAACCAAGAGGAAATAGAAAAGATGAATATACCCATCACAAGAACCAAAATTGGAACTGTGATTAAAGAATTTCCAACAAACAAAAGTCCAGGACCAGATGGCTTCACAGGCGAATTCTATCAAACATTTAGAGAAGAGCTAACACCTCTCTTTCTGAAACTATTTCAAAAAACTGCAGAGGAAGGGATGCCCCCAAACTCATTCTATGAGGCCACCATCACCCTGACACCAAAACCTGACAAAGATACCACAAAAAAAGAAAACTATACATCCATTTCACTGATGAATATTGATGAAAAAATCATCCATGAAATACTAGCAAACCGGATCGAACAATACATTAAAAGGATTGTACATCATGATCAAGTGGGATTTATCCCAGGGATGCAAGCGTTCTTCAATAGCCACAAATCCATCAGTGTGATACACCACATTAACAATCTGAAGAATAAAAACTACATGATCCTCTCAATAGACACAGAAAAAGCCTTTGACAAATTCCAACACCCATTCTGATAAAAACCCTTCAGAAAGTGGGCATAGAGGGAACCTACCTCAACATAATAAGGGCCAAATATGACAAAACCACAGTGAACATCATTCTCAATGGTGAAAAGCTGAAAGAATTCCCACTGAGATCAGGAACAAGACAAGGATGTCTGCTCTCACCACTACTCTTCAATATAGTTCTGGAAGTCCTAGCCACTGCAATCAGAGAAGTAAAATTAATAAAAGGAATCCAACTTGGAAAGGAAGAAGTAAAACCATCCCTATTTGCAGATGACACGATACTATACCTAGAGCATCCTAAAAACTCGACCAGAAAACTGTTAGAGCTCATCCATGAATTTTGCAAAGTCACAGGATACAAAATTAATACACAGAAATTGATAGCATTTCTATACACTAACAATGAAAGATCAGAAGGAGAAATTAGGGAAGCAATCTCGTTTACCATCACATCCAAAAGAATAAAATACCTAGTAGTCAACTACCTAAAGAGACAAAATACCTGTACTCTGAAAACTATAAGACACTGATGAAAGAATTCAAAGGTGACACAAACAGATGGAAAGATTCTCATGCTCATGCTCTTGGATTGGAAGAGTTATATTATCAAAATGACTATACTACCTAAGGCAATCTACAGATTCAATGCAATCCCTAATCCAATTACCAAGGACATTGTTCACAGAACTCGAACAAAATATTTTAAAGTTTGTTTGGAAGCACAAAAGACCCAGACTAGCTAAAGACATCCTGAAAAAGAGAAATGGAGCTGGAGGAATCAGGCTCCCCAACTTCAGACTACACTACAAAGCAATAATCATCAAAACCATATGGTACTGGTACAAAGATGGAAATATACATCAGTGGCACAGGATAGAAAGGCCAGAATTCAACCCACGCACCTACAGCCAACTCATCTATGACAAAGGAGGCAAGAATATACAGCGGAGAAAGGACAGCTTGTTCAATAAGTGGTTCTGGGAAAACTGGACAGCCACATGGAAACAAATGAATTGGAACACTCCCTAACACCATACACAAAAATAAACTCAAAATGGGTTAAAGACCCAGATATAAGGTCAGACACTGTAAGACTCTTAGAGGAAACTAAGGCCAAACACACTCTGACATAAATGACAGCAACATCTTCCCAGATCCACCTATCAGAATATTGACAATAAAAAGAAAAATAAACAAATGGGACCTAATCAAACGTAAAAGTTTCTGCACAGCAAAGGAAACCCTAAACAACACAAAAAGACAATCCACAGAATGGGAGAAAATCTTTGCAAGTGAATCAACTGACAAGGGATTCATCTCCAAAATTTACAAGCAACTTCTGCAGCTCAATACCAAAAAATCAAACAACCCCATCCAAAAATGGGCAGAAGGTCTAAACAGACAGTTCTCCAAAGAAGACATACAGATGGCCAAGAAACACATGAAAAGATGTTCAACGTCACTCATTATTGGAGAGATGCAAATCAAAACCACTCTGAGGTACCACCTTACATCAGCCAGAATGGCCAGCATCAAAAAGTCTACAAACAAGAAGTGCTGGAGAGGCTATGGAGAAAAAGGAACCCTAGTACATGGTTGGTGGGATTACACATTGGTGCAACCACTGTGGAAAGCAGTTTGGAGATTCCTCAGAAAACTAAACATAGAACTCCCATTTGATCCAGCAATCCCACTCCTGGGCATCTATCCAGAGAAAACCATGACTCTCAAAAACACATGTACTCCGGTGTTCATTGCAACACTATTTACAATAGCCAAAACATGGAAACAACCTAAATGTCCATTGACAGAGGAGTGGATCAAGAAGATGTGGTCCATATACACAATGTAATATTACTCAGCCATTAAAAGGAGTGAAATACTGGCATTTTTAGCAACATGGATGGACCTAGAAATTATCATTCTAAGTGAAGTCAGCCATACAATGAGACACCGATGACAAATGCTTTCACTGACATGTGGAATCTGAAAAATGGACAGACGGAACTTCTTTGCAGAACAGATGCTGACTCACAGACATTGAAAAACTTATGGTCTCCAGAGGAGAGAGTTTTTGGGGTGGGGGGGGTATGCTTGGGCTATGGGATAGAAATCCTGTGAAATTAGATTGCTATGATCATTATACCAAAAAAAAAAGTCACCTTGGTTTTAGGTCAAGACTGGTGGAAAGGGGAACTTTTTCACTAAGATTTCACATGCAATAATGTTACAATCTCCCCCAAATTCTTTCTAATTACTGCAGTTATCCATATGGGAAGATGGGGGGAAATGTTTAAGATGATTTTCTTATATATTAAAAAACCTTTAAAAATAAATAAATAAATAAATAAAAAGTTTCTGCAATATAAAAAAAAAGTCTATGATAGCTACTGCATATACACAATATAAACAGAACCAGTAAGATACAGAGAGATACATGTATGGATATAAATATAGATACAGGTAAGGGAATTTTTAAAATGGAAGTCAACTCACAATTTTGAAGGCGGAAAAAAATCCCATAATCTGCCATCTGGAAACTGAAAAATTAGAAGTGACTGTGAGTTGTGTGAGTGTGACCCCAGCAGCCACTTGGCCCCTGGCCCCACCTGGGCATGACCGTCCTCCCCACCACAGGTGTCCACCACCACCCTCGGCTCCAAGCACCACACCAAGGGACGGACACCGAGTCCCCAGCGACACGGCGGCTGCAGAGGACCCCAGGCAGGGGCTCCCCGACACCCTGCTTACCTTCTCTGAGCTTCCCATACTGGAATCTGCTACCAACATCCGCTCTGCTCCCAGGGATGTCTTCAGATCCAGTAGAGAGCAGACGGCTGGCCGTTCACTGTCCACAAGATGGCGGACTCCCAGGAGCCCCTGCGGCACCACAGAGGAGCTGAAGACCTGGATTCCGGCTGTCTCACGAGAATGCCTGTCCTCCTTGGGCTGCTGTCTTGGGGTCCTCCCCTCGTGCAGAGCTGTTATGGAGACTCTCCCGCCCGGAGGAAAATGAAGAAAAAATACATTTTGGGGGGAATAGAGGACTTCAGGTAAAATCCACGACAGTAAGATTCAGCCTACACCAGAGCCACAGCAATGCAGGATCCAAGCCATGTCTACAACCTTCACCACAGCTCATGGCAACACCGGATCGTTAACCCACTGAGCAAGGCCAAGGATCAAACCCGAAACCTCATGGTTCCTAGTGGGATGTGTTAACCACTGCGCCACAACAGGAAATCCTTTTTTTTTTTTTTTGTCTCTATTTAAGTCTTTCAGCCATTTTGAGTTTATTTTTGTACATGGTGTGAGGGTGTGTTCTAATTTCACTGATTTGCATGCAGCTGTCCTGGTTTCCCAGCAATGCTTGCTGAATAGACTTTCTTTTGTGGTTCCACGTAAATTTTTGGATTGTTGGTTCTAGTTCTGTGAAAAATGTCATGGGTCATTTGATAGGGATTGCATTGAATCTGTAGATTGCTTTGGGAAGTACGGCCATTTTTACAATATTGGATTTTCCAATACATGAACATAGAATATCCCTCCATTTCTTTACATCTTCTTTAATTTGTTTGATTAAAGTTTTATAGTTCTCGGCATATTAGTCCTTTACCTCCTTGGTCAGATGTATTCCGAGGTATTTGATTTTTTGAGGTGCAATTTTAAAAGGTATTGTACTTTTGTATTCCTTTTCTAATATTTCATTGTTGGTATACAGAAATGCAACTGATTTCTGAATGTTAATCTTATATCCTGCTACTTTGCTGAATTTACTAATCAGTTCAAGTAGTTTTTGGGTTGAGTCCTTAGGGTTTTCTATGTGTAGTATCACGTCGTCTGCATACACTTTTCTCTCTTCTTTTCCTCTTTGGATGGCTTTTATGTCTTTTGTTTGTCTAATTGCTGTGGCTAGGACTTCCAAAACTCTGTTAAAGAGCAGTAGTGAGAGTGGGCATCCCTCTCTTGTTCCAGATGAGTGAGAAGGCTTTCAGTTTTTCTCCATTGAGTATTATATTTGCTGTGGGTTTGTCATAAATGGCTTTGCTTATGTTCAGGAATGTTCTCTCTATACCCACTTCGGCGAGAGTTTTGAACATGACTGGATGTTGCGCTTTGTCAAATGCTTTTTCTGCATCTATTGAGATGATCATATGGTTTTTGACTTTTCTTTTGTTAATGTGGGCAGGGTTTCCGGAGTGCAGTGGTTATCACATTCACCTCACACGACCGTGTTTTAAGCTGTGCATCCTTAAAACAGGATGTGTGCAGTCTGGGAGGGCAAGGGTTGCCCTGGGCCAAGCTGCTCGGGTGGAAGGGGGTCCAGGCAAGGGATGGTGGGGGCAAAGCCAGCTCTGTGGCCTCTCCTTGGCTTCTGTCCCTCCATCTGTAAACTCCTAGGAAGTCCCACATTTGTCCAGCCTGCTCTGGGACTTGCAGGAGAGTGAGGTACACAATTGGTTGCCTTCACAAGGGTTCCTGGATTGGAACAAAGGGGCAAGACCTCTCCTTCAGATTTGAAGAAGACATCAAAAACTTCACAGATAAGCAAAAGCTAAGAGAATTCAGCAACTCTAAACCAGCCTTACAACAAATACTAAAGGAACTTCTATAGGCAGAAAAGACAAGACAGCAACAGGAAACACAAATACCTCAAATGACAAGGCTCACCAGTAAAGGTATATGTACAGTAAAGATACAAAATCATCCAAGCACAATTATACCACCAAAATCATAAATCATAAGAGGAGGAGTTCCCGTCGTGGCGCAGTGGTTAACGAATCCGACTAGGAACCATGAGGTTGCGGGTTCGATCCCCGGCCTTGCTCAGTGGGTTAACGATCCGGTGTTGCCATGAGCTGTGGTGTAGGTTGCAGACGCGGCTCGGATCCTGCATTGCTGTGGCTCTGGTGTAGGCTGAATCTGCACTCCCACAGGCCCAACCCTTCCTAGGACCTCTCCTCCACTTTTCCAAGGGATCCCATCCACCCTCTTCCTGCCTCTCAAAACTCACCCTAACTTCAACCTTTCAGCTGGGGCTCCGCTGCCATCCTCACCTCCCTCCCCCAGGCTCGCGGTGGCCCTCCGAAGTCCCTGCGCGCTCCCTTCCCCTGCACGCACCCAACCCCCACGCCTGCGCTGCCCTGAAGCCGCTCCCGCCCCCCTCGGCCCTCCCCAAACACGCACCTTTCCCCCAAACACTTCCTGGGACCTTCCATCCCCTTTTCCCAAGCATCCTAGGCACCCTCTTCCCTTCTCACCAAGATAAACACAAACCTGCCTTGGACCTGCCCGCTGCAGCCCTGCTCACACCCTCAGCTCCTCCACCCATGCTCGCTCGCCGCGGTGTCCCTCAGCAGTCGCTCCCGGGGCTCCCTTCCCCGGCACGCACGCAACCCCCACGCACGCCACGGCACGCACGCAACCCCCACGCAGGCGCTCTGCACAACCGGATCCCCGCCCCCCTCGCCCCTCTCTGCCCCCACCCACACCCCCCCCCGGAAACTTTCCCCATCAGTTCAAAGGCATCCAACCTATCCACCCCTCTACGCCCTTCTCAAACAAACAATCAAACGAACAGACACACACAGCAAGCCCAAAACCAAAACAAAAACCACCTCACTTGAACCTGTCTGCTGGAACTCCACTCACAGCCTTACCTCAGTCCCCCCCCTGCTCGCCCTGGCCCTCAGCACTCCCTTCAGCTCTCCCTTCCCCTCTGTTCAGCCACGACCCACAAGCCCCTCCCAGCTGCCCTGGCCCATTCCCACACTAACCCCTCTGGGCTCCTTTCCTGACATCCTTCCGCTCCCATGTGCTAAGGGGTCCTCATCCTCCACCCTCTTCCCCCCTCACACCAACCAACCAAAACCCAAAAACCAACAACAAAAACCACCACCACCACCGCAGCAGCCACCAAAACCTACCTTGAACCTATCCCCTAGAATGCCCCTCACAACCTCACCGCAGGGCCCCAGGCTCTCCGTGTCCCTCTCCATTCCCTCCGGCCTCCCTTCCCCTGCACCCACGCAACCCCCACGCACGCTCGGGGGGCAAGGGGTGCCCGCCCGCCTCCATGCTCCCCGCACTCGCACAGGCCCAACCCTTCCTAGGACCTCTCCTCCACTTTTCCAAGGGATCCCATCCACCCTCTTCCTGCCTCTCAAAACTCACCCTAACTTCAACCTTTCAGCTGGGGCTCCGCTGCCATCCTCACCTCCCTCCCCCACGCTCGCGGTGGCCCTCCGAAGTCCCTGCGCGCTCCCTTCCCCTGCACGCACCCAACCCCCACGCCTGCGCTGCCCTGAAGCCGCTCCCGCCCCCCTCGGCCCTCCCCAAACACGCACCTTTCCCCCAAACACTTCCTGGGACCTTCCATCCCCTTTTCCCAAGCATCCTAGGCACCCTCTTCCCTTCTCACCAAGATAAACACAAACCTGCCTTGGACCTGCCCGCTGCAGCCCTGCTCACACCCTCAGCTCCTCCACCCATGCTCGCTCGCCGCGGTGTCCCTCAGCAGTCGCTCCCAGGGCTCCCTTCCCCGGCACGCACGCAACCCCCACGCACGCCACGGCACGCACGCAACCCCCACGCAGGCGCTCTGCACAACCGGATCCCCGCCCCCCTCGCCCCTCTCTGCCCCCACCCACACCCCCCCCCTCCTGGAAACTTTCCCCATCAGTTCAAAGGCATCCAACCTATCCACCCCTCTACCCCCTTCTCAAACAAACAATCAAACGAACAGACACACACAGCAAGCCCAAAACAAAAACCACCTCACTTGAACCTGTCTGCTGGAACTCCACTGACAGCCTTACCTCAGTCCCCCCCTGCTCGCCCTGGCCCTCAGCACTCCCTTCAGCTCTCCCTTCCCCTCTGTTCAGGCACGACCCACAAGCCCCTCCCAGCTGCCCTGGCCCATTCCCACACTAACCCCTCTGGGCTCCTTTCCTGACATCCTTCCGCTCCCATGTGCTAAGGGGTCCTCATCCTCCACCCTCTTCCCCCCTCACACCAACCAACCCAAAACCAAACACCAACAACAAAAACCACCACCACCGCAGCAGCCACCAAAACCTACCTTGAACCTATCCCCTAGAATGCCCCTCACAACCTCACAGTAGGGCCCCAGGCTCTCCGTGTCCCTCTCCATTCCCTCCGGCCTCCCTTCCCCTGCACCCACGCAACCCCCACGCACGCTCGGGGGGCAAGGGGTGCCCGCCCGCCTCCATGCTCCCCGCACTCGCACAGGCCCAACCCTTCCTAGGACCTCTCCTCCACTTTTCCAAGGGATCCCATCCACCCTCTTCCTGCCTCTCAAAACTCACCCTAACTTCAACCTTTCAGCTGGGGCTCCGCTGCCATCCTCACCTCCCTCCCCCACGCTCGCGGTGGCCCTCCGAAGTCCCTGCGCGCTCGCTTCCCCTGCACGCACCCAACCCCCACGCCTGCGCTGCCCTGAAGCCGCTCCCGCCCCCCTCGGCCCTCCCCAAACACGCACCTTTCCCCCAAACACTTCCTGGGACCTTCCATCCCCTTTTCCCAAGCATCCTAGGCACCCTCTTCCCTTCTCACCAAGATAAACACAAACCTGCCTTGGACCTGCCCGCTGCAGCCCTGCTCACACCCTCAGCTCCTCCACCCATGCTCGCTCGCCGCGGTGTCCCTCAGCAGTCGCTCCCGGGGCTCCCTTCCCCTGCACGCACGCAACCCCCACGCACGCCACGGCACGCACGCAACCCCCACGCCTGCGCTGCCCTGAAGCCGCTCCCGCCCCCCTCGGCCCTCCCCAAACACGCACCTTTCCCCCAAACACTTCCTGGGACCTTCCATCCCCTTTTCCCAAGCATCCTAGGCACCCTCTTCCCTTCTCACCAAGATAAACACAAACCTGCCTTGGACCTGCCCGCTGCAGCCCTGCTCACACCCTCAGCTCCTCCACCCATGCTCGCTCGCCGCGGTGTCCCTCAGCAGTCGCTCCCAGGGCTCCCTTCCCCGGCACGCACGCAACCCCCACGCACGCCACGGCACGCACGCAACCCCCACGCAGGCGCTCTGCACAACCGGATCCCCGCCCCCCTCGCCCCTCTCTGCCCCCACCCACACCCCCCCCCTCCTGGAAACTTTCCCCATCAGTTCAAAGGCATCCAACCTATCCACCCCTCTACCCCCTTCTCAAACAAACAATCAAACGAACAGACACACACAGCAAGCCCAAAACAAAAACCACCTCACTTGAACCTGTCTGCTGGAACTCCACTCACAGCCTTACCTCAGTCCCCCCCCTGCTCGCCCTGGCCCTCAGCACTCCCTTCAGCTCTCCCTTCCCCTCTGTTCAGCCACGACCCACAAGCCCCTCCCAGCTGCCCTGGCCCATTCCCACACTAACCCCTCTGGGCTCCTTTCCTGACATCCTTCCGCTCCCATGTGCTAAGGGGTCCTCATCCTCCACCCTCTTCCCCCCTCACACCAACCAACCAAAACCCAAAAACCAACAACAAAAACCACCACCACCACCGCAGCAGCCACCAAAACCTACCTTGAACCTATCCCCTAGAATGCCCCTCACAACCTCACCGCAGGGCCCCAGGCTCTCCGTGTCCCTCTCCATTCCCTCCGGCCTCCCTTCCCCTGCACCCACGCAACCCCCACGCACGCTCGGGGGGCAAGGGGTGCCCGCCCGCCTCCATGCTCCCCGCACTCGCACAGGCCCAACCCTTCCTAGGACCTCTCCTCCACTTTTCCAAGGGATCCCATCCACCCTCTTCCTGCCTCTCAAAACTCACCCTAACTTCAACCTTTCAGCTGGGGCTCCGCTGCCATCCTCACCTCCCTCCCCCACGCTCGCGGTGGCCCTCCGAAGTCCCTGCGCGCTCCCTTCCCCTGCACGCACCCAACCCCCACGCCTGCGCTGCCCTGAAGCCGCTCCCGCCCCCCTCGGCCCTCCCCAAACACGCACCTTTCCCCCAAACACTTCCTGGGACCTTCCATCCCCTTTTCCCAAGCATCCTAGGCACCCTCTTCCCTTCTCACCAAGATAAACACAAACCTGCCTTGGACCTGCCCGCTGCAGCCCTGCTCACACCCTCAGCTCCTCCACCCATGCTCGCTCGCCGCGGTGTCCCTCAGCAGTCGCTCCCGGGGCTCCCTTCCCCGGCACGCACGCAACCCCCACGCACGCCACGGCACGCACGCAACCCCCACGCCTGCGCTGCCCTGAAGCCGCTCCCGCCCCCCTCGGCCCTCCCCAAACACGCACCTTTCCCCCAAACACTTCCTGGGACCTTCCATCCCCTTTTCCCAAGCATCCTAGGCACCCTCTTCCCTTCTCACCAAGATAAACACAAACCTGCCTTGGACCTGCCCGCTGCAGCCCTGCTCACACCCTCAGCTCCTCCACCCATGCTCGCTCGCCGCGGTGTCCCTCAGCAGTCGCTCCCGGGGCTCCCTTCCCCGGCACGCACGCAACCCCCACGCACGCCACGGCACGCACGCAACCCCCACGCAGGCGCTCTGCACAACCGGATCCCCGCCCCCCTCGCCCCTCTCTGCCCCCACCCACACCCCCCCCCCTCCTGGAAACTTTCCCCATCAGTTCAAAGGCATCCAACCTATCCACCCCTCTACCCCCTTCTCAAACAAACAATCAAACGAACAGACACACACAGCAAGCCCAAAACCAAAACCAAAACCACCTCACTTGAACCTGTCTGCTGGAACTCCACTCACAGCCTTACCTCAGTCCCCCCCCTGCTCGCCCTGGCCCTCAGCACTCCCTTCAGCTCTCCCTTCCCCTCTGTTCAGCCACGACCCACAAGCCCCTCCCAGCTGCCCTGGCCCATTCCCACACTAACCCCTCTGGGCTCCTTTCCTGACATCCTTCCGCTCCCATGTGCTAAGGGGTCCTCATCCTCCACCCTCTTCCCCCCTCACACCAACCAACCAAAACCCAAAAACCAACAACAAAAACCACCACCACCACCGCAGCAGACACCAAAACCTACCTTGAACCTATCCCCTAGAATGCCCCTCACAACCTCACCGCAGGGCCCCAGGCTCTCCGTGTCCCTCTCCATTCCCTCCGGCCTCCCTTCCCCTGCACCCACGCAACCCCCACGCACGCTCGGGGGGCAAGGGGTGCCCGCCCGCCTCCATGCTCCCCGCACTCGCACAGGCCCAACCCTTCCTAGGACCTCTCCTCCACTTTTCCAAGGGATCCCATCCACCCTCTTCCTGCCTCTCAAAACTCACCCTAACTTCAACCTTTCAGCTGGGGCTCCGCTGCCATCCTCACCTCCCTCCCCCACGCTCGCGGTGGCCCTCCGAAGTCCCTGCGCGCTCCCTTCCCCTGCACGCACCCAACCCCCACGCCTGCGCTGCCCTGAAGCCGCTCCCGCCCCCCTCGGCCCTCCCCAAACACGCACCTTTCCCCCAAACACTTCCTGGGACCTTCCATCCCCTTTTCCCAAGCATCCTAGGCACCCTCTTCCCTTCTCACCAAGATAAACACAAACCTGCCTTGGACCTGCCCGCTGCAGCCCTGCTCACACCCTCAGCTCCTCCACCCATGCTCGCTCGCCGCGGTGTCCCTCAGCAGTCGCTCCCGGGGCTCCCTTCCCCGGCACGCACGCAACCCCCACGCACGCCACGGCACGCACGCAACCCCCACGCCTGCGCTGCCCTGAAGCCGCTCCCGCCCCCCTCGGCCCTCCCCAAACACGCATCTTTCCCCCAAACACTTCCTGGGACCTTCCATCCCCTTTTCCCAAGCATCCTAGGCACCCTCTTCCCTTCTCACCAAGATAAACACAAACCTGCCTTGGACCTGCCCGCTGCAGCCCTGCTCACACCCTCAGCTCCTCCACCCATGCTCGCTCGCCGCGGTGTCCCTCAGCAGTCGCTCCCGGGGCTCCCTTCCCCGGCACGCACGCAACCCCCACGCACGCCACGGCACGCACGCAACCCCCACGCAGGCGCTCTGCACAACCGGATCCCCGCCCCCCTCGCCCCTCTCTGCCCCCACCCACACCCCCCCCCCTCCTGGAAACTTTCCCCATCAGTTCAAAGGCATCCAACCTATCCACCCCTCTACCCCCTTCTCAAACAAACAATCAAACGAACAGACACACACAGCAAGCCCAAAACCAAAACCAAAACCACCTCACTTGAACCTGTCTGCTGGAACTCCACTCACAGCCTTACCTCAGTCCCCCCCCTGCTCGCCCTGGCCCTCAGCACTCCCTTCAGCTCTCCCTTCCCCTCTGTTCAGCCACGACCCACAAGCCCCTCCCAGCTGCCCTGGCCCATTCCCACACTAACCCCTCTGGGCTCCTTTCCTGACATCCTTCCGCTCCCATGTGCTAAGGGGTCCTCATCCTCCACCCTCTTCCCCCCTCACACCAACCAACCAAAACCCAAAAACCAACAACAAAAACCACCACCACCACCGCAGCAGACACCAAAACCTACCTTGAACCTATCCCCTAGAATGCCCCTCACAACCTCACCGCAGGGCCCCAGGCTCTCCGTGTCCCTCTCCATTCCCTCCGGCCTCCCTTCCCCTGCACCCACGCAACCCCCACGCACGCTCGGGGGGCAAGGGGTGCCCGCCCGCCTCCATGCTCCCCGCACTCGCACAGGCCCAACCCTTCCTAGGACCTCTCCTCCACTTTTCCAAGGGATCCCATCCACCCTCTTCCTGCCTCT
Organism: Sus scrofa; assembly: GCF_054392235.1. Lineage (NCBI taxonomy): Eukaryota > Metazoa > Chordata > Mammalia > Artiodactyla > Suidae > Sus > Sus scrofa. The sequence continues at coordinate 22,865,282 of NC_139385.1, forward strand.
CAAAACTCACCCTAACTTCAACCTTTCAGCTGGGACTCCGCTGCCATCCTCACCTCCCTCCCCCACGCTCGCGGTGGCCCTCCGAAGTCCCTGCGCGCTCCCTTCCCCTGCACGCACCCAACCCCCACGCCTGCGCTGCCCTGAAGCCGCTCCCGCCCCCCTCGGCCCTCCCCAAACACGCACCTTTCCCCCAAACACTTCCTGGGACCTTCCATCCCCTTTTCCCAAGCATCCTAGGCACCCTCTTCCCTTCTCACCAAGATAAACACAAACCTGCCTTGGACCTGCCCGCTGCAGCCCTGCTCACACCCTCAGCTCCTCCACCCATGCTCGCTCGCCGCGGTGTCCCTCAGCAGTCGCTCCCGGGGCTCCCTTCCCCGGCACGCACGCAACCCCCACGCACGCCACGGCACGCACGCAACCCCCACGCAGGCGCTCTGCACAACCGGATCCCCGCCCCCCTCGCCCCTCTCTGCCCCCACCCACACCCCCCCCCCTCCTGGAAACTTTCCCCATCAGTTCAAAGGCATCCAACCTATCCACCCCTCTACCCCCTTCTCAAACAAACAATCAAACGAACAGACACACACAGCAAGCCCAAAACCAAAACAAAAACCACCTCACTTGAACCTGTCTGCTGGAACTCCACTCACAGCCTTACCTCAGTCCCCCCCCTGCTCGCCCTGGCCCTCAGCACTCCCTTCAGCTCTCCCTTCCCCTCTGTTCAGCCACGACCCACAAGCCCCTCCCAGCTGCCCTGGCCCATTCCCACACTAACCCCTCTGGGCTCCTTTCCTGACATCCTTCCGCTCCCATGTGCTAAGGGGTCCTCATCCTCCACCCTCTTCCCCCCTCACACCAACCAACCAAAACCCAAAAACCAACAACAAAAACCACCACCACCACCGCAGCAGACACCAAAACCTACCTTGAACCTATCCCCTAGAATGCCCCTCACAACCTCACCGCAGGGCCCCAGGCTCTCCGTGTCCCTCTCCATTCCCTCCGGCCTCCCTTCCCCTGCACCCACGCAACCCCCACGCACGCTCGGGGGGCAAGGGGTGCCCGCCCGCCTCCATGCTCCCCGCACTCGCACAGGCCCAACCCTTCCTAGGACCTCTCCTCCACTTTTCCAAGGGATCCCATCCACCCTCTTCCTGCCTCTCAAAACTCACCCTAACTTCAACCTTTCAGCTGGGGCTCCGCTGCCATCCTCACCTCCCTCCCCCACGCTCGCGGTGGCCCTCCGAAGTCCCTGCGCGCTCCCTTCCCCTGCACGCACCCAACCCCCACGCCTGCGCTGCCCTGAAGCCGCTCCCGCCCCCCTCGGCCCTCCCCAAACACGCACCTTTCCCCCAAACACTTCCTGGGACCTTCCATCCCCTTTTCCCAAGCATCCTAGGCACCCTCTTCCCTTCTCACCAAGATAAACACAAACCTGCCTTGGACCTGCCCGCTGCAGCCCTGCTCACACCCTCAGCTCCTCCACCCATGCTCGCTCGCCGCGGTGTCCCTCAGCAGTCGCTCCCGGGGCTCCCTTCCCCGGCACGCACGCAACCCCCACGCACGCCACGGCACGCACGCAACCCCCACGCAGGCGCTCTGCACAACCGGATCCCCGCCCCCCTCGCCCCTCTCTGCCCCCACCCACACCCCCCCCCCTCCTGGAAACTTTCCCCATCAGTTCAAAGGCATCCAACCTATCCACCCCTCTACCCCCTTCTCAAACAAACAATCAAAGGAACAGACACACACAGCAAGCCCAAAACCAAAACAAAAACCACCTCACTTGAACCTGTCTGCTGGAACTCCACTCACAGCCTTACCTCAGTCCCCCCCCTGCTCGCCCTGGCCCTCAGCACTCCCTTCAGCTCTCCCTTCCCCTCTGTTCAGCCACGACCCACAAGCCCCTCCCAGCTGCCCTGGCCCATTCCCACACTAACCCCTCTGGGCTCCTTTCCTGACATCCTTCCGCTCCCATGTGCTAAGGGGTCCTCATCCTCCACCCTCTTCCCCCCTCACACCAACCAACCAAAACCCAAAAACCAACAACAAAAACCACCACCACCACCGCAGCAGCCACCAAAACCTACCTTGAACCTATCCCCTAGAATGCCCCTCACAACCTCACCGCAGGGCCCCAGGCTCTCCGTGTCCCTCTCCATTCCCTCCGGCCTCCCTTCCCCTGCACCCACGCAACCCCCACGCACGCTCGGGGGGCAAGGGGTGCCCGCCCGCCTCCATGCTCCCCGCACTCGCACAGGCCCAACCCTTCCTAGGACCTCTCCTCCACTTTTCCAAGGGATCCCATCCACCCTCTTCCTGCCTCTCAAAACTCACCCTAACTTCAACCTTTCAGCTGGGGCTCCGCTGCCATCCTCACCTCCCTCCCCCACGCTCGCGGTGGCCCTCCGAAGTCCCTGCGCGCTCCCTTCCCCTGCACGCACCCAACCCCCACGCCTGCGCTGCCCTGAAGCCGCTCCCGCCCCCCTCGGCCCTCCCCAAACACGCACCTTTCCCCCAAACACTTCCTGGGACCTTCCATCCCCTTTTCCCAAGCATCCTAGGCACCCTCTTCCCTTCTCACCAAGATAAACACAAACCTGCCTTGGACCTGCCCGCTGCAGCCCTGCTCACACCCTCAGCTCCTCCACCCATGCTCGCTCGCCGCGGTGTCCCTCAGCAGTCGCTCCCGGGGCTCCCTTCCCCGGCACGCACGCAACCCCCACGCACGCCACGGCACGCACGCAACCCCCACGCCTGCGCTGCCCTGAAGCCGCTCCCGCCCCCCTCGGCCCTCCCCAAACACGCACCTTTCCCCCAAACACTTCCTGGGACCTTCCATCCCCTTTTCCCAAGCATCCTAGGCACCCTCTTCCCTTCTCACCAAGATAAACACAAACCTGCCTTGGACCTGCCCGCTGCAGCCCTGCTCACACCCTCAGCTCCTCCACCCATGCTCGCTCGCCGCGGTGTCCCTCAGCAGTCGCTCCCGGGGCTCCCTTCCCCGGCACGCACGCAACCCCCACGCACGCCACGGCACGCACGCAACCCCCACGCAGGCGCTCTGCACAACCGGATCCCCGCCCCCCTCGCCCCTCTCTGCCCCCACCCACACCCCCCCCCCTCCTGGAAACTTTCCCCATCAGTTCAAAGGCATCCAACCTATCCACCCCTCTACCCCCTTCTCAAACAAACAATCAAACGAACAGACACACACAGCAAGCCCAAAACCAAAACAAAAACCACCTCACTTGAACCTGTCTGCTGGAACTCCACTCACAGCCTTACCTCAGTCCCCCCCCTGCTCGCCCTGGCCCTCAGCACTCCCTTCAGCTCTCCCTTCCCCTCTGTTCAGCCACGACCCACAAGCCCCTCCCAGCTGCCCTGGCCCATTCCCACACTAACCCCTCTGGGCTCCTTTCCTGACATCCTTCCGCTCCCATGTGCTAAGGGGTCCTCATCCTCCACCCTCTTCCCCCCTCACACCAACCAACCAAAACCCAAAAACCAACAACAAAAACCACCACCACCACCGCAGCAGCCACCAAAACCTACCTTGAACCTATCCCCTAGAATGCCCCTCACAACCTCACCGCAGGGCCCCAGGCTCTCCGTGTCCCTCTCCATTCCCTCCGGCCTCCCTTCCCCTGCACCCACGCAACCCCCACGCACGCTCGGGGGGCAAGGGGTGCCCGCCCGCCTCCATGCTCCCCGCACTCGCACAGGCCCAACCCTTCCTAGGACCCCTCCTCCACTTTTCCAAGGGATCCCATCCACCCTCTTCCTGCCTCTCAAAACTCACCCTAACTTCAACCTTTCAGCTGGGGCTCCGCTGCCATCCTCACCTCCCTCCCCCACGCTCGCGGTGGCCCTCCGAAGTCCCTGCGCGCTCCCTTCCCCTGCACGCACCCAACCCCCACGCCTGCGCTGCCCTGAAGCCGCTCCCGCCCCCCTCGGCCCTCCCCAAACACGCACCTTTCCCCCAAACACTTCCTGGGACCTTCCATCCCCTTTTCCCAAGCATCCTAGGCACCCTCTTCCCTTCTCACCAAGATAAACACAAACCTGCCTTGGACCTGCCCGCTGCAGCCCTGCTCACACCCTCAGCTCCTCCACCCATGCTCGCTCGCCGCGGTGTCCCTCAGCAGTCGCTCCCGGGGCTCCCTTCCCCGGCACGCACGCAACCCCCACGCACGCCACGGCACGCACGCAACCCCCACGCAGGCGCTCTGCACAACCGGATCCCCGCCCCCCTCGCCCCTCTCTGCCCCCACCCACACCCCCCCCCCTCCTGGAAACTTTCCCCATCAGTTCAAAGGCATCCAACCTATCCACCCCTCTACCCCCTTCTCAAACAAACAATCAAACGAACAGACACACACAGCAAGCCCAAAACCAAAACCAAAACCACCTCACTTGAACCTGTCTGCTGGAACTCCACTCACAGCCTTACCTCAGTCCCCCCCCTGCTCGCCCTGGCCCTCAGCACTCCCTTCAGCTCTCCCTTCCCCTCTGTTCAGCCACGACCCACAAGCCCCTCCCAGCTGCCCTGGCCCATTCCCACACTAACCCCTCTGGGCTCCTTTCCTGACATCCTTCCGCTCCCATGTGCTAAGGGGTCCTCATCCTCCACCCTCTTCCCCCCTCACACCAACCAACCAAAAACCAAAAACCAACAACAAAAACCACCACCACCACCGCAGCAGCCACCAAAACCTACCTTGAACCTATCCCCTAGAATGCCCCTCACAACCTCACCGCAGGGCCCCAGGCTCTCCGTGTCCCTCTCCATTCCCTCCGGCCTCCCTTCCCCTGCACCCACGCAACCCCCACGCACGCTCGGGGGGCAAGGGGTGCCCGCCCGCCTCCATGCTCCCCGCACTCGCACAGGCCCAACCCTTCCTAGGACCTCTCCTCCACTTTTCCAAGGGATCCCATCCACCCTCTTCCTGCCTCTCAAAACTCACCCTAACTTCAACCTTTCAGCTGGGGCTCCGCTGCCATCCTCACCTCCCTCCCCCACGCTCGCGGTGGCCCTCCGAAGTCCCTGCGCGCTCCCTTCCCCTGCACGCACCCAACCCCCACGCCTGCGCTGCCCTGAAGCCGCTCCCGCCCCCCTCGGCCCTCCCCAAACACGCACCTTTCCCCCAAACACTTCCTGGGACCTTCCATCCCCTTTTCCCAAGCATCCTAGGCACCCTCTTCCCTTCTCACCAAGATAAACACAAACCTGCCTTGGACCTGCCCGCTGCAGCCCTGCTCACACCCTCAGCTCCTCCACCCATGCTCGCTCGCCGCGGTGTCCCTCAGCAGTCGCTCCCGGGGCTCCCTTCCCCGGCACGCACGCAACCCCCACGCACGCCACGGCACGCACGCAACCCCCACGCAGGCGCTCTGCACAACCGGATCCCCGCCCCCCTCGCCCCTCTCTGCCCCCACCCACACCCCCCCCCCTCCTGGAAACTTTCCCCATCAGTTCAAAGGCATCCAACCTATCCACCCCTCTACCCCCTTCTCAAACAAACAATCAAACGAACAGACACACACAGCAAGCCCAAAACCAAAACAAAAACCACCTCACTTGAACCTGTCTGCTGGAACTCCACTCACAGCCTTACCTCAGTCCCCCCCCTGCTCGCCCTGGCCCTCAGCACTCCCTTCAGCTCTCCCTTCCCCTCTGTTCAGCCACGACCCACAAGCCCCTCCCAGCTGCCCTGGCCCATTCCCACACTAACCCCTCTGGGCTCCTTTCCTGACATCCTTCCGCTCCCATGTGCTAAGGGGTCCTCATCCTCCACCCTCTTCCCCCCTCACACCAACCAACCAAAACCCAAAAACCAACAACAAAAACCACCACCACCACCGCAGCAGCCACCAAAACCTACCTTGAACCTATCCCCTAGAATGCCCCTCACAACCTCACCGCAGGGCCCCAGGCTCTCCGTGTCCCTCTCCATTCCCTCCGGCCTCCCTTCCCCTGCACCCACGCAACCCCCACGCACGCTCGGGGGGCAAGGGGTGCCCGCCCGCCTCCATGCTCCCCGCACTCGCACAGGCCCAACCCTTCCTAGGACCCCTCCTCCACTTTTCCAAGGGATCCCATCCACCCTCTTCCTGCCTCTCAAAACTCACCCTAACTTCAACCTTTCAGCTGGGGCTCCGCTGCCATCCTCACCTCCCTCCCCCACGCTCGCGGTGGCCCTCCGAAGTCCCTGCGCGCTCCCTTCCCCTGCACGCACCCAACCCCCACGCCTGCGCTGCCCTGAAGCCGCTCCCGCCCCCCTCGGCCCTCCCCAAACACGCACCTTTCCCCCAAACACTTCCTGGGACCTTCCATCCCCTTTTCCCAAGCATCCTAGGCACCCTCTTCCCTTCTCACCAAGATAAACACAAACCTGCCTTGGACCTGCCCGCTGCAGCCCTGCTCACACCCTCAGCTCCTCCACCCATGCTCGCTCGCCGCGGTGTCCCTCAGCAGTCGCTCCCGGGGCTCCCTTCCCCGGCACGCACGCAACCCCCACGCACGCCACGGCACGCACGCAACCCCCACGCCTGCGCTGCCCTGAAGCCGCTCCCGCCCCCCTCGGCCCTCCCCAAACACGCACCTTTCCCCCAAACACTTCCTGGGACCTTCCATCCCCTTTTCCCAAGCATCCTAGGCACCCTCTTCCCTTCTCACCAAGATAAACACAAACCTGCCTTGGACCTGCCCGCTGCAGCCCTGCTCACACCCTCAGCTCCTCCACCCATGCTCGCTCGCCGCGGTGTCCCTCAGCAGTCGCTCCCGGGGCTCCCTTCCCCGGCACGCACGCAACCCCCACGCACGCCACGGCACGCACGCAACCCCCACGCAGGCGCTCTGCACAACCGGATCCCCGCCCCCCTCGCCCCTCTCTGCCCCCACCCACACCCCCCCCCCTCCTGGAAACTTTCCCCATCAGTTCAAAGGCATCCAACCTATCCACCCCTCTACCCCCTTCTCAAACAAACAATCAAACGAACAGACACACACAGCAAGCCCAAAACCAAAACCAAAACCACCTCACTTGAACCTGTCTGCTGGAACTCCACTCACAGCCTTACCTCAGTCCCCCCCCTGCTCGCCCTGGCCCTCAGCACTCCCTTCAGCTCTCCCTTCCCCTCTGTTCAGCCACGACCCACAAGCCCCTCCCAGCTGCCCTGGCCCATTCCCACACTAACCCCTCTGGGCTCCTTTCCTGACATCCTTCCGCTCCCATGTGCTAAGGGGTCCTCATCCTCCACCCTCTTCCCCCCTCACACCAACCAACCAAAACCCAAAAACCAACAACAAAAACCACCACCACCACCGCAGCAGACACCAAAACCTACCTTGAACCTATCCCCTAGAATGCCCCTCACAACCTCACCGCAGGGCCCCAGGCTCTCCGTGTCCCTCTCCATTCCCTCCGGCCTCCCTTCCCCTGCACCCACGCAACCCCCACGCACGCTCGGGGGGCAAGGGGTGCCCGCCCGCCTCCATGCTCCCCGCACTCGCACAGGCCCAACCCTTCCTAGGACCTCTCCTCCACTTTTCCAAGGGATCCCATCCACCCTCTTCCTGCCTCTCAAAACTCACCCTAACTTCAACCTTTCAGCTGGGGCTCCGCTGCCATCCTCACCTCCCTCCCCCACGCTCGCGGTGGCCCTCCGAAGTCCCTGCGCGCTCCCTTCCCCTGCACGCACCCAACCCCCACGCCTGCGCTGCCCTGAAGCCGCTCCCGCCCCCCTCGGCCCTCCCCAAACACGCACCTTTCCCCCAAACACTTCCTGGGACCTTCCATCCCCTTTTCCCAAGCATCCTAGGCACCCTCTTCCCTTCTCACCAAGATAAACACAAACCTGCCTTGGACCTGCCCGCTGCAGCCCTGCTCACACCCTCAGCTCCTCCACCCATGCTCGCTCGCCGCGGTGTCCCTCAGCAGTCGCTCCCGGGGCTCCCTTCCCCGGCACGCACGCAACCCCCACGCACGCCACGGCACGCACGCAACCCCCACGCCTGCGCTGCCCTGAAGCCGCTCCCGCCCCCCTCGGCCCTCCCCAAACACGCACCTTTCCCCCAAACACTTCCTGGGACCTTCCATCCCCTTTTCCCAAGCATCCTAGGCACCCTCTTCCCTTCTCACCAAGATAAACACAAACCTGCCTTGGACCTGCCCGCTGCAGCCCTGCTCACACCCTCAGCTCCTCCACCCATGCTCGCTCGCCGCGGTGTCCCTCAGCAGTCGCTCCCGGGGCTCCCTTCCCCGGCACGCACGCAACCCCCACGCACGCCACGGCACGCACGCAACCCCCACGCAGGCGCTCTGCACAACCGGATCCCCGCCCCCCTCGCCCCTCTCTGCCCCCACCCACACCCCCCCCCTCCTGGAAACTTTCCCCATCAGTTCAAAGGCATCCAACCTATCCACCCCTCTACCCCCTTCTCAAACAAACAATCAAACGAACAGACACACACAGCAAGCCCAAAACCAAAACCAAAACCACCTCACTTGAACCTGTCTGCTGGAACTCCACTCACAGCCTTACCTCAGTCCCCCCCCTGCTCGCCCTGGCCCTCAGCACTCCCTTCAGCTCTCCCTTCCCCTCTGTTCAGCCACGACCCACAAGCCCCTCCCAGCTGCCCTGGCCCATTCCCACACTAACCCCTCTGGGCTCCTTTCCTGACATCCTTCCGCTCCCATGTGCTAAGGGGTCCTCATCCTCCACCCTCTTCCCCCCTCACACCAACCAACCAAAACCCAAAAACCAACAACAAAAACCACCACCACCACCGCAGCAGCCACCAAAACCTACCTTGAACCTATCCCCTAGAATGCCCCTCACAACCTCACCGCAGGGCCCCAGGCTCTCCGTGTCCCTCTCCATTCCCTCCGGCCTCCCTTCCCCTGCACCCACGCAACCCCCACGCACGCTCGGGGGGCAAGGGGTGCCCGCCCGCCTCCATGCTCCCCGCACTCGCACAGGCCCAACCCTTCCTAGGACCTCTCCTCCACTTTTCCAAGGGATCCCATCCACCCTCTTCCTGCCTCTCAAAACTCACCCTAACTTCAACCTTTCAGCTGGGGCTCCGCTGCCATCCTCACCTCCCTCCCCCACGCTCGCGGTGGCCCTCCGAAGTCCCTGCGCGCTCCCTTCCCCTGCACGCACCCAACCCCCACGCCTGCGCTGCCCTGAAGCCGCTCCCGCCCCCCTCGGCCCTCCCCAAACACGCACCTTTCCCCCAAACACTTCCTGGGACCTTCCATCCCCTTTTCCCAAGCATCCTAGGCACCCTCTTCCCTTCTCACCAAGATAAACACAAACCTGCCTTGGACCTGCCCGCTGCAGCCCTGCTCACACCCTCAGCTCCTCCACCCATGCTCGCTCGCCGCGGTGTCCCTCAGCAGTCGCTCCCGGGGCTCCCTTCCCCGGCACGCACGCAACCCCCACGCACGCCACGGCACGCACGCAACCCCCACGCCTGCGCTGCCCTGAAGCCGCTCCCGCCCCCCTCGGCCCTCCCCAAACACGCACCTTTCCCCCAAACACTTCCTGGGACCTTCCATCCCCTTTTCCCAAGCATCCTAGGCACCCTCTTCCCTTCTCACCAAGATAAACACAAACCTGCCTTGGACCTGCCCGCTGCAGCCCTGCTCACACCCTCAGCTCCTCCACCCATGCTCGCTCGCCGCGGTGTCCCTCAGCAGTCGCTCCCGGGGCTCCCTTCCCCGGCACGCACGCAACCCCCACGCACGCCACGGCACGCACGCAACCCCCACGCAGGCGCTCTGCACAACCGGATCCCCGCCCCCCTCGCCCCTCTCTGCCCCCACCCACACCCCCCCCCCTCCTGGAAACTTTCCCCATCAGTTCAAAGGCATCCAACCTATCCACCCCTCTACCCCCTTCTCAAACAAACAATCAAACGAACAGACACACACAGCAAGCCCAAAACCAAAACAAAAACCACCTCACTTGAACCTGTCTGCTGGAACTCCACTCACAGCCTTACCTCAGTCCCCCCCCTGCTCGCCCTGGCCCTCAGCACTCCCTTCAGCTCTCCCTTCCCCTCTGTTCAGCCACGACCCACAAGCCCCTCCCAGCTGCCCTGGCCCATTCCCACACTAACCCCTCTGGGCTCCTTTCCTGACATCCTTCCGCTCCCATGTGCTAAGGGGTCCTCATCCTCCACCCTCTTCCCCCCTCACACCAACCAACCCAAAACCAAAAACCAACAACAAAAACCACCACCACCGCAGCAGCCACCAAAACCTACCTTGAACCTATCCCCTAGAATGCCCCTCACAACCTCACCGCAGGGCCCCAGGCTCTCCGTGTCCCTCTCCATTCCCTCCGGCCTCCCTTCCCCTGCACCCACGCAACCCCCACGCACGCTCGGGGGGCAAGGGGTGCCCGCCCGCCTCCATGCTCCCCGCACTCGCACAGGCCCAACCCTTCCTAGGACCCCTCCTCCACTTTTCCAAGGGATCCCATCCACCCTCTTCCTGCCTCTCAAAACTCACCCTAACTTCAACCTTTCAGCTGGGGCTCCGCTGCCATCCTCACCTCCCTCCCCCACGCTCGCGGTGGCCCTCCGAAGTCCCTGCGCGCTCCCTTCCCCTGCACGCACCCAACCCCCACGCCTGCGCTGCCCTGAAGCCGCTCCCGCCCCCCTCGGCCCTCCCCAAACACGCACCTTTCCCCCAAACACTTCCTGGGACCTTCCATCCCCTTTTCCCAAGCATCCTAGGCACCCTCTTCCCTTCTCACCAAGATAAACACAAACCTGCCTTGGACCTGCCCGCTGCAGCCCTGCTCACACCCTCAGCTCCTCCACCCATGCTCGCTCGCCGCGGTGTCCCTCAGCAGTCGCTCCCGGGGCTCCCTTCCCCGGCACGCACGCAACCCCCACGCACGCCACGGCACGCACGCAACCCCCACGCCTGCGCTGCCCTGAAGCCGCTCCCGCCCCCCTCGGCCCTCCCCAAACACGCACCTTTCCCCCAAACACTTCCTGGGACCTTCCATCCCCTTTTCCCAAGCATCCTAGGCACCCTCTTCCCTTCTCACCAAGATAAACACAAACCTGCCTTGGACCTGCCCGCTGCAGCCCTGCTCACACCCTCAGCTCCTCCACCCATGCTCGCTCGCCGCGGTGTCCCTCAGCAGTCGCTCCCAGGGCTCCCTTCCCCGGCACGCACGCAACCCCCACGCACGCCACGGCACGCACGCAACCCCCACGCAGGCGCTCTGCACAACCGGATCCCCGCCCCCCTCGCCCCTCTCTGCCCCCACCCACACCCCCCCCCTCCTGGAAACTTTCCCCATCAGTTCAAAGGCATCCAACCTATCTACCCCTCTACCCCCTTCTCAAACAAACAATCAAATGAACAGACACACACAGCAAGCCCAAAACCAAAACAAAAACCACCTCACTTGAACCTGTCTGCTGGAACTCCACTCACAGCCTTACCTCAGTCCCCCCCCTGCTCGCCCTGGCCCTCAGCACTCCCTTCAGCTCTCCCTTCCCCTCTGTTCAGCCACGACCCACAAGCCCCTCCCAGCTGCCCTGGCCCATTCCCACACTAACCCCTCTGGGCTCCTTTCCTGACATCCTTCCGCTCCCATGTGCTAAGGGGTCCTCATCCTCCACCCTCTTCCCCCCTCACACCAACCAACCAAAACCCAAAAACCAACAACAAAAACCACCACCACCACCGCAGCAGCCACCAAAACCTACCTTGAACCTATCCCCTAGAATGCCCCTCACAACCTCACCGCAGGGCCCCAGGCTCTCCGTGTCCCTCTCCATTCCCTCCGGCCTCCCTTCCCCTGCACCCACGCAACCCCCACGCACGCTCGGGGGGCAAGGGGTGCCCGCCCGCCTCCATGCTCCCCGCACTCGCACAGGCCCAACCCTTCCTAGGACCTCTCCTCCACTTTTCCAAGGGATCCCATCCACCCTCTTCCTGCCTCTCAAAACTCACCCTAACTTCAACCTTTCAGCTGGGGCTCCGCTGCCATCCTCACCTCCCTCCCCCACGCTCGCGGTGGCCCTCCGAAGTCCCTGCGCGCTCCCTTCCCCTGCACGCACCCAACCCCCACGCCTGCGCTGCCCTGAAGCCGCTCCCGCCCCCCTCGGCCCTCCCCAAACACGCACCTTTCCCCCAAACACTTCCTGGGACCTTCCATCCCCTTTTCCCAAGCATCCTAGGCACCCTCTTCCCTTCTCACCAAGATAAACACAAACCTGCCTTGGACCTGCCCGCTGCAGCCCTGCTCACACCCTCAGCTCCTCCACCCATGCTCGCTCGCCGCGGTGTCCCTCAGCAGTCGCTCCCGGGGCTCCCTTCCCCGGCACGCACGCAACCCCCACGCACGCCACGGCACGCACGCAACCCCCACGCCTGCGCTGCCCTGAAGCCGCTCCCGCCCCCCTCGGCCCTCCCCAAACACGCACCTTTCCCCCAAACACTTCCTGGGACCTTCCATCCCCTTTTCCCAAGCATCCTAGGCACCCTCTTCCCTTCTCACCAAGATAAACACAAACCTGCCTTGGACCTGCCCGCTGCAGCCCTGCTCACACCCTCAGCTCCTCCACCCATGCTCGCTCGCCGCGGTGTCCCTCAGCAGTCGCTCCCGGGGCTCCCTTCCCCGGCACGCACGCAACCCCCACGCACGCCACGGCACGCACGCAACCCCCACGCAGGCGCTCTGCACAACCGGATCCCCGCCCCCCTCGCCCCTCTCTGCCCCCACCCACACCCCCCCCCCTCCTGGAAACTTTCCCCATCAGTTCAAAGGCATCCAACCTATCTACCCCTCTACCCCCTTCTCAAACAAACAATCAAATGAACAGACACACACAGCAAGCCCAAAACCAAAACAAAAACCACCTCACTTGAACCTGTCTGCTGGAACTCCACTCACAGCCTTACCTCAGTCCCCCCCCTGCTCGCCCTGGCCCTCAGCACTCCCTTCAGCTCTCCCTTCCCCTCTGTTCAGCCACGACCCACAAGCCCCTCCCAGCTGCCCTGGCCCATTCCCACACTAACCCCTCTGGGCTCCTTTCCTGACATCCTTCCGCTCCCATGTGCTAAGGGGTCCTCATCCTCCACCCTCTTCCCCCCTCACACCAACCAACCAAAACCCAAAAACCAACAACAAAAACCACCACCACCACCGCAGCAGCCACCAAAACCTACCTTGAACCTATCCCCTAGAATGCCCCTCACAACCTCACCGCAGGGCCCCAGGCTCTCCGTGTCCCTCTCCATTCCCTCCGGCCTCCCTTCCCCTGCACCCACGCAACCCCCACGCACGCTCGGGGGGCAAGGGGTGCCCGCCCGCCTCCATGCTCCCCGCACTCGCACAGGCCCAACCCTTCCTAGGACCTCTCCTCCACTTTTCCAAGGGATCCCATCCACCCTCTTCCTGCCTCTCAAAACTCACCCTAACTTCAACCTTTCAGCTGGGGCTCCGCTGCCATCCTCACCTCCCTCCCCCACGCTCGCGGTGGCCCTCCGAAGTCCCTGCGCGCTCCCTTCCCCTGCACGCACCCAACCCCCACGCCTGCGCTGCCCTGAAGCCGCTCCCGCCCCCCTCGGCCCTCCCCAAACACGCACCTTTCCCCCAAACACTTCCTGGGACCTTCCATCCCCTTTTCCCAAGCATCCTAGGCACCCTCTTCCCTTCTCACCAAGATAAACACAAACCTGCCTTGGACCTGCCCGCTGCAGCCCTGCTCACACCCTCAGCTCCTCCACCCATGCTCGCTCGCCGCGGTGTCCCTCAGCAGTCGCTCCCGGGGCTCCCTTCCCCGGCACGCACGCAACCCCCACGCACGCCACGGCACGCACGCAACCCCCACGCCTGCGCTGCCCTGAAGCCGCTCCCGCCCCCCTCGGCCCTCCCCAAACACGCACCTTTCCCCCAAACACTTCCTGGGACCTTCCATCCCCTTTTCCCAAGCATCCTAGGCACCCTCTTCCCTTCTCACCAAGATAAACACAAACCTGCCTTGGACCTGCCCGCTGCAGCCCTGCTCACACCCTCAGCTCCTCCACCCATGCTCGCTCGCCGCGGTGTCCCTCAGCAGTCGCTCCCGGGCTCCCTTCCCCGGCACGCACGCAACCCCCACGCACGCCACGGCACGCACGCAACCCCCACGCCTGCGCTGCCCTGAAGCCGCTCCCGCCCCCCTCGGCCCTCCCCAAACACGCACCTTTCCCCCAAACACTTCCTGGGACCTTCCATCCCCTTTTCCCAAGCATCCTAGGCACCCTCTTCCCTTCTCACCAAGATAAACACAAACCTGCCTTGGACCTGCCCGCTGCAGCCCTGCTCACACCCTCAGCTCCTCCACCCATGCTCGCTCGCCGCGGTGTCCCTCAGCAGTCGCTCCCGGGGCTCCCTTCCCCGGCACGCACGCAACCCCCACGCACGCCACGGCACGCACGCAACCCCCACGCAGGCGCTCTGCACAACCGGATCCCCGCCCCCCTCGCCCCTCTCTGCCCCCACCCACACCCCCCCCCTCCTGGAAACTTTCCCCATCAGTTCAAAGGCCTCCAACCTATCCACCCCTCTACCCCCTTCTCAAACAAACAATCAAAGGAACAGACACACACAGCAAGCCCAAAACCAAAACAAAAACCACCTCACTTGAACCTGTCTGCTGGAACTCCACTCACAGCCTTACCTCAGTCCCCCCCTGCTCGCCCTGGCCCTCAGCACTCCCTTCAGCTCTCCCTTCCCCTCTGTTCAGCCACGACCCACAAGCCCCTCCCAGCTGCCCTGGCCCATTCCCACACTAACCCCTCTGGGCTCCTTTCCTGACATCCTTCCGCTCCCATGTGCTAAGGGGTCCTCATCCTCCACCCTCTTCCCCCCTCACACCAACCAACCCAAAACCAAAAACCAACAACAAAAACCACCACCACCGCAGCAGCCACCAAAACCTACCTTGAACCTATCCCCTAGAATGCCCCTCACAACCTCACCGCAGGGCCCCAGGCTCTCCGTGTCCCTCTCCATTCCCTCCGGCCTCCCTTCCCCTGCACCCACGCAACCCCCACGCACGCTCGGGGGGCAAGGGGTGCCCGCCCGCCTCCATGCTCCCCGCACTCGCACAGGCCCAACCCTTCCTAGGACCTCTCCTCCACTTTTCCAAGGGATCCCATCCACCCTCTTCCTGCCTCTCAAAACTCACCCTAACTTCAACCTTTCAGCTGGGGCTCCGCTGCCATCCTCACCTCCCTCCCCCACGCTCGCGGTGGCCCTCCGAAGTCCCTGCGCGCTCCCTTCCCCTGCACGCACCCAACCCCCACGCCTGCGCTGCCCTGAAGCCGCTCCCGCCCCCCTCGGCCCTCCCCAAACACGCACCTTTCCCCCAAACACTTCCTGGGACCTTCCATCCCCTTTTCCCAAGCATCCTAGGCACCCTCTTCCCTTCTCACCAAGATAAACACAAACCTGCCTTGGACCTGCCCGCTGCAGCCCTGCTCACACCCTCAGCTCCTCCACCCATGCTCGCTCGCCGCGGTGTCCCTCAGCAGTCGCTCCCGGGGCTCCCTTCCCCGGCACGCACGCAACCCCCACGCACGCCACGGCACGCACGCAACCCCCACGCAGGCGCTCTGCACAACCGGATCCCCGCCCCCCTCGCCCCTCTCTGCCCCCACCCACACCCCCCCCCCTCCTGGAAACTTTCCCCATCAGTTCAAAGGCATCCAACCTATCCACCCCTCTACCCCCTTCTCAAACAAACAATCAAACGAACAGACACACACAGCAAGCCCAAAACCAAAACAAAAACCACCTCACTTGAACCTGTCTGCTGGAACTCCACTCACAGCCTTACCTCAGTCCCCCCCCTGCTCGCCCTGGCCCTCAGCACTCCCTTCAGCTCTCCCTTCCCCTCTGTTCAGCCACGACCCACAAGCCCCTCCCAGCTGCCCTGGCCCATTCCCACACTAACCCCTCTGGGCTCCTTTCCTGACATCCTTCCGCTCCCATGTGCTAAGGGGTCCTCATCCTCCACCCTCTTCCCCCCTCACACCAACCAACCAAAACCCAAAAACCAACAACAAAAACCACCACCACCACCGCAGCAGCCACCAAAACCTACCTTGAACCTATCCCCTAGAATGCCCCTCACAACCTCACCGCAGGGCCCCAGGCTCTCCGTGTCCCTCTCCATTCCCTCCGGCCTCCCTTCCCCTGCACCCACGCAACCCCCACGCACGCTCGGGGGGCAAGGGGTGCCCGCCCGCCTCCATGCTCCCCGCACTCGCACAGGCCCAACCCTTCCTAGGACCTCTCCTCCACTTTTCCAAGGGATCCCATCCACCCTCTTCCTGCCTCTCAAAACTCACCCTAACTTCAACCTTTCAGCTGGGACTCCGCTGCCATCCTCACCTCCCTCCCCCACGCTCGCGGTGGCCCTCCGAAGTCCCTGCGCGCTCCCTTCCCCTGCACGCACCCAACCCCCACGCCTGCGCTGCCCTGAAGCCGCTCCCGCCCCCCTCGGCCCTCCCCAAACACGCACCTTTCCCCCAAACACTTCCTGGGACCTTCCATCCCCTTTTCCCAAGCATCCTAGGCACCCTCTTCCCTTCTCACCAAGATAAACACAAACCTGCCTTGGACCTGCCCGCTGCAGCCCTGCTCACACCCTCAGCTCCTCCACCCATGCTCGCTCGCCGCGGTGTCCCTCAGCAGTCGCTCCCAGGGCTCCCTTCCCCGGCACGCACGCAACCCCCACGCACGCCACGGCACGCACGCAACCCCCACGCAGGCGCTCTGCACAACCGGATCCCCGCCCCCCTCGCCCCTCTCTGCCCCCACCCACACCCCCCCCCCTCCTGGAAACTTTCCCCATCAGTTCAAAGGCATCCAACCTATCCACCCCTCTACCCCCTTCTCAAACAAACAATCAAACGAACAGACACACACAGCAAGCCCAAAACCAAAACCAAAACCACCTCACTTGAACCTGTCTGCTGGAACTCCACTCACAGCCTTACCTCAGTCCCCCCCCTGCTCGCCCTGGCCCTCAGCACTCCCTTCAGCTCTCCCTTCCCCTCTGTTCAGCCACGACCCACAAGCCCCTCCCAGCTGCCCTGGCCCATTCCCACACTAACCCCTCTGGGCTCCTTTCCTGACATCCTTCCGCTCCCATGTGCTAAGGGGTCCTCATCCTCCACCCTCTTCCCCCCTCACACCAACCAACCAAAACCCAAAAACCAACAACAAAAACCACCACCACCACCGCAGCAGCCACCAAAACCTACCTTGAACCTATCCCCTAGAATGCCCCTCACAACCTCACCGCAGGGCCCCAGGCTCTCCGTGTCCCTCTCCATTCCCTCCGGCCTCCCTTCCCCTGCACCCACGCAACCCCCACGCACGCTCGGGGGGCAAGGGGTGCCCGCCCGCCTCCATGCTCCCCGCACTCGCACAGGCCCAACCCTTCCTAGGACCTCTCCTCCACTTTTCCAAGGGATCCCATCCACCCTCTTCCTGCCTCTCAAAACTCACCCTAACTTCAACCTTTCAGCTGGGGCTCGCTGCCATCCTCACCTCCCTCCCCCACGCTCGCGGTGGCCCTCCGAAGTCCCTGCGCGCTCCCTTCCCCTGCACGCACCCAACCCCCACGCCTGCGCTGCCCTGAAGCCGCTCCCGCCCCCCTCGGCCCTCCCCAAACACGCACCTTTCCCCCAAACACTTCCTGGGACCTTCCATCCCCTTTTCCCAAGCATCCTAGGCACCCTCTTCCCTTCTCACCAAGATAAACACAAACCTGCCTTGGACCTGCCCGCTGCAGCCCTGCTCACACCCTCAGCTCCTCCACCCATGCTCGCTCGCCGCGGTGTCCCTCAGCAGTCGCTCCCGGGGCTCCCTTCCCCGGCACGCACGCAACCCCCACGCACGCCACGGCACGCACGCAACCCCCACGCAGGCGCTCTGCACAACCGGATCCCCGCCCCCCTCGCCCCTCTCTGCCCCCACCCACACCCCCCCCCCTCCTGGAAACTTTCCCCATCAGTTCAAAGGCATCCAACCTATCCACCCCTCTACCCCCTTCTCAAACAAACAATCAAACGAACAGACACACACAGCAAGCCCAAAACCAAAACAAAAACCACCTCACTTGAACCTGTCTGCTGGAACTCCACTCACAGCCTTACCTCAGTCCCCCCCTGCTCGCCCTGGCCCTCAGCACTCCCTTCAGCTCTCCCTTCCCCTCTGTTCAGCCACGACCCACAAGCCCCTCCCAGCTGCCCTGGCCCATTCCCACACTAACCCCTCTGGGCTCCTTTCCTGACATCCTTCCGCTCCCATGTGCTAAGGGGTCCTCATCCTCCACCCTCTTCCCCCCTCACACCAACCAACCCAAAACCAAAAACCAACAACAAAAACCACCACCACCGCAGCAGCCACCAAAACCTACCTTGAACCTATCCCCTAGAATGCCCCTCACAACCTCACCGCAGGGCCCCAGGCTCTCCGTGTCCCTCTCCATTCCCTCCGGCCTCCCTTCCCCTGCACCCACGCAACCCCCACGCACGCTCGGGGGGCAAGGGGTGCCCGCCCGCCTCCATGCTCCCCGCACTCGCACAGGCCCAACCCTTCCTAGGACCTCTCCTCCACTTTTCCAAGGGATCCCATCCACCCTCTTCCTGCCTCTCAAAACTCACCCTAACTTCAACCTTTCAGCTGGGGCTCCGCTGCCATCCTCACCTCCCTCCCCCAGGCTCGCGGTGGCCCTCCGAAGTCCCTGCGCGCTCCCTTCCCCTGCACGCACCCAACCCCCACGCCTGCGCTGCCCTGAAGCCGCTCCCGCCCCCCTCGGCCCTCCCCAAACACGCACCTTTCCCCCAAACACTTCCTGGGACCTTCCATCCCCTTTTCCCAAGCATCCTAGGCACCCTCTTCCCTTCTCACCAAGATAAACACAAACCTGCCTTGGACCTGCCCGCTGCAGCCCTGCTCACACCCTCAGCTCCTCCACCCATGCTCGCTCGCCGCGGTGTCCCTCAGCAGTCGCTCCCGGGGCTCCCTTCCCCGGCACGCACGCAACCCCCACGCACGCCACGGCACGCACGCAACCCCCACGCAGGCGCTCTGCACAACCGGATCCCCGCCCCCCTCGCCCCTCTCTGCCCCCACCCACACCCCCCCCCCTCCTGGAAACTTTCCCCATCAGTTCAAAGGCATCCAACCTATCCACCCCTCTACCCCCTTCTCAAACAAACAATCAAACGAACAGACACACACAGCAAGCCCAAAACCAAAACAAAAACCACCTCACTTGAACCTGTCTGCTGGAACTCCACTCACAGCCTTACCTCAGTCCCCCCCCTGCTCGCCCTGGCCCTCAGCACTCCCTTCAGCTCTCCCTTCCCCTCTGTTCAGCCACGACCCACAAGCCCCTCCCAGCTGCCCTGGCCCATTCCCACACTAACCCCTCTGGGCTCCTTTCCTGACATCCTTCCGCTCCCATGTGCTAAGGGGTCCTCATCCTCCACCCTCTTCCCCCCTCACACCAACCAACCAAAACCCAAAAACCAACAACAAAAACCACCACCACCACCGCAGCAGCCACCAAAACCTACCTTGAACCTATCCCCTAGAATGCCCCTCACAACCTCACCGCAGGGCCCCAGGCTCTCCGTGTCCCTCTCCATTCCCTCCGGCCTCCCTTCCCCTGCACCCACGCAACCCCCACGCACGCTCGGGGGGCAAGGGGTGCCCGCCCGCCTCCATGCTCCCCGCACTCGCACAGGCCCAACCCTTCCTAGGACCTCTCCTCCACTTTTCCAAGGGATCCCATCCACCCTCTTCCTGCCTCTCAAAACTCACCCTAACTTCAACCTTTCAGCTGGGACTCCGCTGCCATCCTCACCTCCCTCCCCCACGCTCGCGGTGGCCCTCCGAAGTCCCTGCGCGCTCCCTTCCCCTGCACGCACCCAACCCCCACGCCTGCGCTGCCCTGAAGCCGCTCCCGCCCCCCTCGGCCCTCCCCAAACACGCACCTTTCCCCCAAACACTTCCTGGGACCTTCCATCCCCTTTTCCCAAGCATCCTAGGCACCCTCTTCCCTTCTCACCAAGATAAACACAAACCTGCCTTGGACCTGCCCGCTGCAGCCCTGCTCACACCCTCAGCTCCTCCACCCATGCTCGCTCGCCGCGGTGTCCCTCAGCAGTCGCTCCCGGGGCTCCCTTCCCCGGCACGCACGCAACCCCCACGCACGCCACGGCACGCACGCAACCCCCACGCCTGCGCTGCCCTGAAGCCGCTCCCGCCCCCCTCGGCCCTCCCCAAACACGCACCTTTCCCCCAAACACTTCCTGGGACCTTCCATCCCCTTTTCCCAAGCATCCTAGGCACCCTCTTCCCTTCTCACCAAGATAAACACAAACCTGCCTTGGACCTGCCCGCTGCAGCCCTGCTCACACCCTCAGCTCCTCCACCCATGCTCGCTCGCCGCGGTGTCCCTCAGCAGTCGCTCCCAGGGCTCCCTTCCCCGGCACGCACGCAACCCCCACGCACGCCACGGCACGCACGCAACCCCCACGCAGGCGCTCTGCACAACCGGATCCCCGCCCCCCTCGCCCCTCTCTGCCCCCACCCACACCCCCCCCCCTCCTGGAAACTTTCCCCATCAGTTCAAAGGCATCCAACCTATCCACCCCTCTACCCCCTTCTCAAACAAACAATCAAACGAACAGACACACACAGCAAGCCCAAAACCAAAACAAAAACCACCTCACTTGAACCTGTCTGCTGGAACTCCACTCACAGCCTTACCTCAGTCCCCCCCCTGCTCGCCCTGGCCCTCAGCACTCCCTTCAGCTCTCCCTTCCCCTCTGTTCAGCCACGACCCACAAGCCCCTCCCAGCTGCCCTGGCCCATTCCCACACTAACCCCTCTGGGCTCCTTTCCTGACATCCTTCCGCTCCCATGTGCTAAGGGGTCCTCATCCTCCACCCTCTTCCCCCCTCACACCAACCAACCAAAACCCAAAAACCAACAACAAAAACCACCACCACCACCGCAGCAGCCACCAAAACCTACCTTGAACCTATCCCCTAGAATGCCCCTCACAACCTCACCGCAGGGCCCCAGGCTCTCCGTGTCCCTCTCCATTCCCTCCGGCCTCCCTTCCCCTGCACCCACGCAACCCCCACGCACGCTCGGGGGGCAAGGGGTGCCCGCCCGCCTCCATGCTCCCCGCACTCGCACAGGCCCAACCCTTCCTAGGACCTCTCCTCCACTTTTCCAAGGGATCCCATCCACCCTCTTCCTGCCTCTCAAAACTCACCCTAACTTCAACCTTTCAGCTGGGGCTCCGCTGCCATCCTCACCTCCCTCCCCCACGCTCGCGGTGGCCCTCCGAAGTCCCTGCGCGCTCCCTTCCCCTGCACGCACCCAACCCCCACGCCTGCGCTGCCCTGAAGCCGCTCCCGCCCCCCTCGGCCCTCCCCAAACACGCACCTTTCCCCCAAACACTTCCTGGGACCTTCCATCCCCTTTTCCCAAGCATCCTAGGCACCCTCTTCCCTTCTCACCAAGATAAACACAAACCTGCCTTGGACCTGCCCGCTGCAGCCCTGCTCACACCCTCAGCTCCTCCACCCATGCTCGCTCGCCGCGGTGTCCCTCAGCAGTCGCTCCCGGGGCTCCCTTCCCCGGCACGCACGCAACCCCCACGCACGCCACGGCACGCACGCAACCCCCACGCAGGCGCTCTGCACAACCGGATCCCCGCCCCCCTCGCCCCTCTCTGCCCCCACCCACACCCCCCCCCCCTCCTGGAAACTTTCCCCATCAGTTCAAAGGCATCCAACCTATCCACCCCTCTACCCCCTTCTCAAACAAACAATCAAACGAACAGACACACACAGCAAGCCCAAAACCAAAACAAAAACCACCTCACTTGAACCTGTCTGCTGGAACTCCACTCACAGCCTTACCTCAGTCCCCCCCCTGCTCGCCCTGGCCCTCAGCACTCCCTTCAGCTCTCCCTTCCCCTCTGTTCAGCCACGACCCACAAGCCCCTCCCAGCTGCCCTGGCCCATTCCCACACTAACCCCTCTGGGCTCCTTTCCTGACATCCTTCCGCTCCCATGTGCTAAGGGGTCCTCATCCTCCACCCTCTTCCCCCCTCACACCAACCAACCCAAAACCAAAAACCAACAACAAAAACCACCACCACCGCAGCAGCCACCAAAACCTACCTTGAACCTATCCCCTAGAATGCCCCTCACAACCTCACCGCAGGGCCCCAGGCTCTCCGTGTCCCTCTCCATTCCCTCCGGCCTCCCTTCCCCTGCACCCACGCAACCCCCACGCACGCTCGGGGGGCAAGGGGTGCCCGCCCGCCTCCATGCTCCCCGCACTCGCACAGGCCCAACCCTTCCTAGGACCTCTCCTCCACTTTTCCAAGGGATCCCATCCACCCTCTTCCTGCCTCTCAAAACTCACCCTAACTTCAACCTTTCAGCTGGGGCTCCGCTGCCATCCTCACCTCCCTCCCCCACGCTCGCGGTGGCCCTCCGAAGTCCCTGCGCGCTCCCTTCCCCTGCACGCACCCAACCCCCACGCCTGCGCTGCCCTGAAGCCGCTCCCGCCCCCCTCGGCCCTCCCCAAACACGCACCTTTCCCCCAAACACTTCCTGGGACCTTCCATCCCCTTTTCCCAAGCATCCTAGGCACCCTCTTCCCTTCTCACCAAGATAAACACAAACCTGCCTTGGACCTGCCCGCTGCAGCCCTGCTCACACCCTCAGCTCCTCCACCCATGCTCGCTCGCCGCGGTGTCCCTCAGCAGTCGCTCCCGGGGCTCCCTTCCCCGGCACGCACGCAACCCCCACGCACGCCACGGCACGCACGCAACCCCCACGCAGGCGCTCTGCACAACCGGATCCCCGCCCCCCTCGCCCCTCTCTGCCCCCACCCACACCCCCCCCCCTCCTGGAAACTTTCCCCATCAGTTCAAAGGCATCCAACCTATCCACCCCTCTACCCCCTTCTCAAACAAACAATCAAACGAACAGACACACACAGCAAGCCCAAAACCAAAACAAAAACCACCTCACTTGAACCTGTCTGCTGGAACTCCACTCACAGCCTTACCTCAGTCCCCCCCCTGCTCGCCCTGGCCCTCAGCACTCCCTTCAGCTCTCCCTTCCCCTCTGTTCAGCCACGACCCACAAGCCCCTCCCAGCTGCCCTGGCCCATTCCCACACTAACCCCTCTGGGCTCCTTTCCTGACATCCTTCCGCTCCCATGTGCTAAGGGGTCCTCATCCTCCACCCTCTTCCCCCCTCACACCAACCAACCAAAACCCAAAAACCAACAACAAAAACCACCACCACCACCGCAGCAGCCACCAAAACCTACCTTGAACCTATCCCCTAGAATGCCCCTCACAACCTCACCGCAGGGCCCCAGGCTCTCCGTGTCCCTCTCCATTCCCTCCGGCCTCCCTTCCCCTGCACCCACGCAACCCCCACGCACGCTCGGGGGGCAAGGGGTGCCCGCCCGCCTCCATGCTCCCCGCACTCGCACAGGCCCAACCCTTCCTAGGACCTCTCCTCCACTTTTCCAAGGGATCCCATCCACCCTCTTCCTGCCTCTCAAAACTCACCCTAACTTCAACCTTTCAGCTGGGACTCCGCTGCCATCCTCACCTCCCTCCCCCACGCTCGCGGTGGCCCTCCGAAGTCCCTGCGCGCTCCCTTCCCCTGCACGCACCCAACCCCCACGCCTGCGCTGCCCTGAAGCCGCTCCCGCCCCCCTCGGCCCTCCCCAAACACGCACCTTTCCCCCAAACACTTCCTGGGACCTTCCATCCCCTTTTCCCAAGCATCCTAGGCACCCTCTTCCCTTCTCACCAAGATAAACACAAACCTGCCTTGGACCTGCCCGCTGCAGCCCTGCTCACACCCTCAGCTCCTCCACCCATGCTCGCTCGCCGCGGTGTCCCTCAGCAGTCGCTCCCGGGGCTCCCTTCCCCGGCACGCACGCAACCCCCACGCACGCCACGGCACGCACGCAACCCCCACGCCGGCGCTGCCCTGAAGCCGCTCCCGCCCCCCTCGGCCCTCCCCAAACACGCACCTTTCCCCCAAACACTTCCTGGGACCTTCCATCCCCTTTTCCCAAGCATCCTAGGCACCCTCTTCCCTTCTCACCAAGATAAACACAAACCTGCCTTGGACCTGCCCGCTGCAGCCCTGCTCACACCCTCAGCTCCTCCACCCATGCTCGCTCGCCGCGGTGTCCCTCAGCAGTCGCTCCCGGGGCTCCCTTCCCCGGCACGCACGCAACCCCCACGCACGCCACGGCACGCACGCAACCCCCACGCCGGCGCTGCCCTGAAGCCGCTCCCGCCCCCCTCGGCCCTCCCCAAACACGCACCTTTCCCCCAAACACTTCCTGGGACCTTCCATCCCCTTTTCCCAAGCATCCTAGGCACCCTCTTCCCTTCTCACCAAGATAAACACAAACCTGCCTTGGACCTGCCCGCTGCAGCCCTGCTCACACCCTCAGCTCCTCCACCCATGCTCGCTCGCCGCGGTGTCCCTCAGCAGTCGCTCCCGGGGCTCCCTTCCCCGGCACGCACGCAACCCCCACGCACGCCACGGCACGCACGCAACCCCCACGCAGGCGCTCTGCACAACCGGATCCCCGCCCCCCTCGCCCCTCTCTGCCCCCACCCACACCCCCCCCCCTCCTGGAAACTTTCCCCATCAGTTCAAAGGCATCCAACCTATCCACCCCTCTACCCCCTTCTCAAACAAACAATCAAACGAACAGACACACACAGCAAGCCCAAAACCAAAACAAAAACCACCTCACTTGAACCTGTCTGCTGGAACTCCACTCACAGCCTTACCTCAGTCCCCCCCTGCTCGCCCTGGCCCTCAGCACTCCCTTCAGCTCTCCCTTCCCCTCTGTTCAGGCACGACCCACAAGCCCCTCCCAGCTGCCCTGGCCCATTCCCACACTAACCCCTCTGGGCTCCTTTCCTGACATCCTTCCGCTCCCATGTGCTAAGGGGTCCTCATCCTCCACCCTCTTCCCCCCTCACACCAACCAACCCAAAACCAAAAACCAACAACAAAAACCACCACCACCGCAGCAGCCACCAAAACCTACCTTGAACCTATCCCCTAGAATGCCCCTCACAACCTCACCGCAGGGCCCCAGGCTCTCCGTGTCCCTCTCCATTCCCTCCGGCCTCCCTTCCCCTGCACCCACGCAACCCCCACGCTCGCTCGGGGGGCAAGGGGTGCCCGCCCGCCTCCATGCTCCCCGCACTCGCACAGGCCCAACCCTTCCTAGGACCTCTCCTCCACTTTTCCAAGGGATCCCATCCACCCTCTTCCTGCCTCTCAAAACTCACCCTAACTTCAACCTTTCAGCTGGGGCTCCGCTGCCATCCTCACCTCCCTCCCCCACGCTCGCGGTGGCCCTCCGAAGTCCCTGCGCGCTCCCTTCCCCTGCACGCACCCAACCCCCACGCCTGCGCTGCCCTGAAGCCGCTCCCGCCCCCCTCGGCCCTCCCCAAACACGCACCTTTCCCCCAAACACTTCCTGGGACCTTCCATCCCCTTTTCCCAAGCATCCTAGGCACCCTCTTCCCTTCTCACCAAGATAAACACAAACCTGCCTTGGACCTGCCCGCTGCAGCCCTGCTCACACCCTCAGCTCCTCCACCCATGCTCGCTCGCCGCGGTGTCCCTCAGCAGTCGCTCCCGGGGCTCCCTTCCCCGGCACGCACGCAACCCCCACGCACGCCACGGCACGCACGCAACCCCCACGCAGGCGCTCTGCACAACCGGATCCCCGCCCCCCTCGCCCCTCTCTGCCCCCACCCACACCCCCCCCCCTCCTGGAAACTTTCCCCATCAGTTCAAAGGCATCCAACCTATCCACCCCTCTACCCCCTTCTCAAACAAACAATCAAACGAACAGACACACACAGCAAGCCCAAAACCAAAACAAAAACCACCTCACTTGAACCTGTCTGCTGGAACTCCACTCACAGCCTTACCTCAGTCCCCCCCCTGCTCGCCCTGGCCCTCAGCACTCCCTTCAGCTCTCCCTTCCCCTCTGTTCAGCCACGACCCACAAGCCCCTCCCAGCTGCCCTGGCCCATTCCCACACTAACCCCTCTGGGCTCCTTTCCTGACATCCTTCCGCTCCCATGTGCTAAGGGGTCCTCATCCTCCACCCTCTTCCCCCCTCACACCAACCAACCAAAACCCAAAAACCAACAACAAAAACCACCACCACCACCGCAGCAGCCACCAAAACCTACCTTGAACCTATCCCCTAGAATGCCCCTCACAACCTCACCGCAGGGCCCCAGGCTCTCCGTGTCCCTCTCCATTCCCTCCGGCCTCCCTTCCCCTGCACCCACGCAACCCCCACGCACGCTCGGGGGGCAAGGGGTGCCCGCCCGCCTCCATGCTCCCCGCACTCGCACAGGCCCAACCCTTCCTAGGACCTCTCCTCCACTTTTCCAAGGGATCCCATCCACCCTCTTCCTGCCTCTCAAAACTCACCCTAACTTCAACCTTTCAGCTGGGGCTCCGCTGCCATCCTCACCTCCCTCCCCCAGGCTCGCGGTGGCCCTCCGAAGTCCCTGCGCGCTCCCTTCCCCTGCACGCACCCAACCCCCACGCCTGCGCTGCCCTGAAGCCGCTCCCGCCCCCCTCGGCCCTCCCCAAACACGCACCTTTCCCCCAAACACTTCCTGGGACCTTCCATCCCCTTTTCCCAAGCATCCTAGGCACCCTCTTCCCTTCTCACCAAGATAAACACAAACCTGCCTTGGACCTGCCCGCTGCAGCCCTGCTCACACCCTCAGCTCCTCCACCCATGCTCGCTCGCCGCGGTGTCCCTCAGCAGTCGCTCCCGGGGCTCCCTTCCCCGGCACGCACGCAACCCCCACGCACGCCACGGCACGCACGCAACCCCCACGCCTGCGCTGCCCTGAAGCCGCTCCCGCCCCCCTCGGCCCTCCCCAAACACGCACCTTTCCCCCAAACACTTCCTGGGACCTTCCATCCCCTTTTCCCAAGCATCCTAGGCACCCTCTTCCCTTCTCACCAAGATAAACACAAACCTGCCTTGGACCTGCCCGCTGCAGCCCTGCTCACACCCTCAGCTCCTCCACCCATGCTCGCTCGCCGCGGTGTCCCTCAGCAGTCGCTCCCGGGGCTCCCTTCCCCGGCACGCACGCAACCCCCACGCACGCCACGGCACGCACGCAACCCCCACGCAGGCGCTCTGCACAACCGGATCCCCGCCCCCCTCGCCCCTCTCTGCCCCCACCCACACCCCCCCCCCTCCTGGAAACTTTCCCCATCAGTTCAAAGGCATCCAACCTATCCACCCCTCTACCCCCTTCTCAAACAAACAATCAAACGAACAGACACACACAGCAAGCCCAAAACCAAAACAAAAACCACCTCACTTGAACCTGTCTGCTGGAACTCCACTGACAGCCTTACCTCAGTCCCCCCCTGCTCGCCCTGGCCCTCAGCACTCCCTTCAGCTCTCCCTTCCCCTCTGTTCAGCCACGACCCACAAGCCCCTCCCAGCTGCCCTGGCCCATTCCCACACTAACCCCTCTGGGCTCCTTTCCTGACATCCTTCCGCTCCCATGTGCTAAGGGGTCCTCATCCTCCACCCTCTTCCCCCCTCACACCAACCAACCCAAAACCAAAAACCAACAACAAAAACCACCACCACCGCAGCAGCCACCAAAACCTACCTTGAACCTATCCCCTAGAATGCCCCTCACAACCTCACCGCAGGGCCCCAGGCTCTCCGTGTCCCTCTCCATTCCCTCCGGCCTCCCTTCCCCTGCACCCACGCAACCCCCACGCTCGCTCGGGGGGCAAGGGGTGCCCGCCCGCCTCCATGCTCCCCGCACTCGCACAGGCCCAACCCTTCCTAGGACCCCTCCTCCACTTTTCCAAGGGATCCCATCCACCCTCTTCCTGCCTCTCAAAACTCACCCTAACTTCAACCTTTCAGCTGGGGCTCCGCTGCCATCCTCACCTCCCTCCCCCAGGCTCGCGGTGGCCCTCCGAAGTCCCTGCGCGCTCCCTTCCCCTGCACGCACCCAACCCCCACGCCTGCGCTGCCCTGAAGCCGCTCCCGCCCCCCTCGGCCCTCCCCAAACACGCACCTTTCCCCCAAACACTTCCTGGGACCTTCCATCCCCTTTTCCCAAGCATCCTAGGCACCCTCTTCCCTTCTCACCAAGATAAACACAAACCTGCCTTGGACCTGCCCGCTGCAGCCCTGCTCACACCCTCAGCTCCTCCACCCATGCTCGCTCGCCGCGGTGTCCCTCAGCAGTCGCTCCCGGGGCTCCCTTCCCCGGCACGCACGCAACCCCCACGCACGCCACGGCACGCACGCAACCCCCACGCCTGCGCTGCCCTGAAGCCGCTCCCGCCCCCCTCGGCCCTCCCCAAACACGCACCTTTCCCCCAAACACTTCCTGGGACCTTCCATCCCCTTTTCCCAAGCATCCTAGGCACCCTCTTCCCTTCTCACCAAGATAAACACAAACCTGCCTTGGACCTGCCCGCTGCAGCCCTGCTCACACCCTCAGCTCCTCCACCCATGCTCGCTCGCCGCGGTGTCCCTCAGCAGTCGCTCCCGGGGCTCCCTTCCCCGGCACGCACGCAACCCCCACGCACGCCACGGCACGCACGCAACCCCCACGCAGGCGCTCTGCACAACCGGATCCCCGCCCCCCTCGCCCCTCTCTGCCCCCACCCACACCCCCCCCCCTCCTGGAAACTTTCCCCATCAGTTCAAAGGCATCCAACCTATCCACCCCTCTACCCCCTTCTCAAACAAACAATCAAACGAACAGACACACACAGCAAGCCCAAAACCAAAACAAAAACCACCTCACTTGAACCTGTCTGCTGGAACTCCACTCACAGCCTTACCTCAGTCCCCCCCCTGCTCGCCCTGGCCCTCAGCACTCCCTTCAGCTCTCCCTTCCCCTCTGTTCAGCCACGACCCACAAGCCCCTCCCAGCTGCCCTGGCCCATTCCCACACTAACCCCTCTGGGCTCCTTTCCTGACATCCTTCCGCTCCCATGTGCTAAGGGGTCCTCATCCTCCACCCTCTTCCCCCCTCACACCAACCAACCAAAACCCAAAAACCAACAACAAAAACCACCACCACCACCGCAGCAGCCACCAAAACCTACCTTGAACCTATCCCCTAGAATGCCCCTCACAACCTCACCGCAGGGCCCCAGGCTCTCCGTGTCCCTCTCCATTCCCTCCGGCCTCCCTTCCCCTGCACCCACGCAACCCCCACGCTCGCTCGGGGGGCAAGGGGTGCCCGCCCGCCTCCATGCTCCCCGCACTCGCACAGGCCCAACCCTTCCTAGGACCCCTCCTCCACTTTTCCAAGGGATCCCATCCACCCTCTTCCTGCCTCTCAAAACTCACCCTAACTTCAACCTTTCAGCTGGGGCTCCGCTGCCATCCTCACCTCCCTCCCCCAGGCTCGCGGTGGCCCTCCGAAGTCCCTGCGCGCTCCCTTCCCCTGCACGCACCCAACCCCCACGCCTGCGCTGCCCTGAAGCCGCTCCCGCCCCCCTCGGCCCTCCCCAAACACGCACCTTTCCCCCAAACACTTCCTGGGACCTTCCATCCCCTTTTCCCAAGCATCCTAGGCACCCTCTTCCCTTCTCACCAAGATAAACACAAACCTGCCTTGGACCTGCCCGCTGCAGCCCTGCTCACACCCTCAGCTCCTCCACCCATGCTCGCTCGCCGCGGTGTCCCTCAGCAGTCGCTCCCGGGGCTCCCTTCCCCGGCACGCACGCAACCCCCACGCACGCCACGGCACGCACGCAACCCCCACGCAGGCGCTCTGCACAACCGGATCCCCGCCCCCCTCGCCCCTCTCTGCCCCCACCCACACCCCCCCCCCTCCTGGAAACTTTCCCCATCAGTTCAAAGGCATCCAACCTATCCACCCCTCTACCCCCTTCTCAAACAAACAATCAAACGAACAGACACACACAGCAAGCCCAAAACCAAAACAAAAACCACCTCACTTGAACCTGTCTGCTGGAACTCCACTCACAGCCTTACCTCAGTCCCCCCCCTGCTCGCCCTGGCCCTCAGCACTCCCTTCAGCTCTCCCTTCCCCTCTGTTCAGCCACGACCCACAAGCCCCTCCCAGCTGCCCTGGCCCATTCCCACACTAACCCCTCTGGGCTCCTTTCCTGACATCCTTCCGCTCCCATGTGCTAAGGGGTCCTCATCCTCCACCCTCTTCCCCCCTCACACCAACCAACCAAAACCCAAAAACCAACAACAAAAACCACCACCACCACCGCAGCAGCCACCAAAACCTACCTTGAACCTATCCCCTAGAATGCCCCTCACAACCTCACCGCAGGGCCCCAGGCTCTCCGTGTCCCTCTCCATTCCCTCCGGCCTCCCTTCCCCTGCACCCACGCAACCCCCACGCACGCTCGGGGGGCAAGGGGTGCCCGCCCGCCTCCATGCTCCCCGCACTCGCACAGGCCCAACCCTTCCTAGGACCTCTCCTCCACTTTTCCAAGGGATCCCATCCACCCTCTTCCTGCCTCTCAAAACTCACCCTAACTTCAACCTTTCAGCTGGGGCTCCGCTGCCATCCTCACCTCCCTCCCCCAGGCTCGCGGTGGCCCTCCGAAGTCCCTGCGCGCTCCCTTCCCCTGCACGCACCCAACCCCCACGCCTGCGCTGCCCTGAAGCCGCTCCCGCCCCCCTCGGCCCTCCCCAAACACGCACCTTTCCCCCAAACACTTCCTGGGACCTTCCATCCCCTTTTCCCAAGCATCCTAGGCACCCTCTTCCCTTCTCACCAAGATAAACACAAACCTGCCTTGGACCTGCCCGCTGCAGCCCTGCTCACACCCTCAGCTCCTCCACCCATGCTCGCTCGCCGCGGTGTCCCTCAGCAGTCGCTCCCGGGGCTCCCTTCCCCGGCACGCACGCAACCCCCACGCACGCCACGGCACGCACGCAACCCCCACGCCGGCGCTGCCCTGAAGCCGCTCCCGCCCCCCTCGGCCCTCCCCAAACACGCACCTTTCCCCCAAACACTTCCTGGGACCTTCCATCCCCTTTTCCCAAGCATCCTAGGCACCCTCTTCCCTTCTCACCAAGATAAACACCAACCTGCCTTGGACCTGCCCGCTGCAGCCCTGCTCACACCCTCAGCTCCTCCACCCATGCTCGCTCGCCGCGGTGTCCCTCAGCAGTCGCTCCCGGGGCTCCCTTCCCCGGCACGCACGCAACCCCCACGCACGCCACGGCACGCACGCAACCCCCACGCCGGCGCTGCCCTGAAGCCGCTCCCGCCCCCCTCGGCCCTCCCCAAACACGCACCTTTCCCCCAAACACTTCCTGGGACCTTCCATCCCCTTTTCCCAAGCATCCTAGGCACCCTCTTCCCTTCTCACCAAGATAAACACAAACCTGCCTTGGACCTGCCCGCTGCAGCCCTGCTCACACCCTCAGCTCCTCCACCCATGCTCGCTCGCCGCGGTGTCCCTCAGCAGTCGCTCCCGGGGCTCCCTTCCCCGGCACGCACGCAACCCCCACGCACGCCACGGCACGCACGCAACCCCCACGCAGGCGCTCTGCACAACCGGATCCCCGCCCCCCTCGCCCCTCTCTGCCCCCACCCACACCCCCCCCCCTCCTGGAAACTTTCCCCATCAGTTCAAAGGCATCCAACCTATCCACCCCTCTACCCCCTTCTCAAACAAACAATCAAACGAACAGACACACACAGCAAGCCCAAAACCAAAACAAAAACCACCTCACTTGAACCTGTCTGCTGGAACTCCACTGACAGCCTTACCTCAGTCCCCCCCTGCTCGCCCTGGCCCTCAGCACTCCCTTCAGCTCTCCCTTCCCCTCTGTTCAGGCACGACCCACAAGCCCCTCCCAGCTGCCCTGGCCCATTCCCACACTAACCCCTCTGGGCTCCTTTCCTGACATCCTTCCGCTCCCATGTGCTAAGGGGTCCTCATCCTCCACCCTCTTCCCCCCTCACACCAACCAACCCAAAACCAAAAACCAACAACAAAAACCACCACCACCGCAGCAGCCACCAAAACCTACCTTGAACCTATCCCCTAGAATGCCCCTCACAACCTCACCGCAGGGCCCCAGGCTCTCCGTGTCCCTCTCCATTCCCTCCGGCCTCCCTTCCCCTGCACCCACGCAACCCCCACGCTCGCTCGGGGGGCAAGGGGTGCCCGCCCGCCTCCATGCTCCCCGCACTCGCACAGGCCCAACCCTTCCTAGGACCCCTCCTCCACTTTTCCAAGGGATCCCATCCACCCTCTTCCTGCCTCTCAAAACTCACCCTAACTTCAACCTTTCAGCTGGGGCTCCGCTGCCATCCTCACCTCCCTCCCCCAGGCTCGCGGTGGCCCTCCGAAGTCCCTGCGCGCTCCCTTCCCCTGCACGCACCCAACCCCCACGCCTGCGCTGCCCTGAAGCCGCTCCCGCCCCCCTCGGCCCTCCCCAAACACGCACCTTTCCCCCAAACACTTCCTGGGACCTTCCATCCCCTTTTCCCAAGCATCCTAGGCACCCTCTTCCCTTCTCACCAAGATAAACACAAACCTGCCTTGGACCTGCCCGCTGCAGCCCTGCTCACACCCTCAGCTCCTCCACCCATGCTCGCTCGCCGCGGTGTCCCTCAGCAGTCGCTCCCGGGGCTCCCTTCCCCGGCACGCACGCAACCCCCACGCACGCCACGGCACGCACGCAACCCCCACGCAGGCGCTCTGCACAACCGGATCCCCGCCCCCCTCGCCCCTCTCTGCCCCCACCCACACCCCCCCCCCTCCTGGAAACTTTCCCCATCAGTTCAAAGGCATCCAACCTATCCACCCCTCTACCCCCTTCTCAAACAAACAATCAAACGAACAGACACACACAGCAAGCCCAAAACCAAAACAAAAACCACCTCACTTGAACCTGTCTGCTGGAACTCCACTCACAGCCTTACCTCAGTCCCCCCCCTGCTCGCCCTGGCCCTCAGCACTCCCTTCAGCTCTCCCTTCCCCTCTGTTCAGCCACGACCCACAAGCCCCTCCCAGCTGCCCTGGCCCATTCCCACACTAACCCCTCTGGGCTCCTTTCCTGACATCCTTCCGCTCCCATGTGCTAAGGGGTCCTCATCCTCCACCCTCTTCCCCCCTCACACCAACCAACCAAAACCCAAAAACCAACAACAAAAACCACCACCACCACCGCAGCAGCCACCAAAACCTACCTTGAACCTATCCCCTAGAATGCCCCTCACAACCTCACCGCAGGGCCCCAGGCTCTCCGTGTCCCTCTCCATTCCCTCCGGCCTCCCTTCCCCTGCACCCACGCAACCCCCACGCACGCTCGGGGGGCAAGGGGTGCCCGCCCGCCTCCATGCTCCCCGCACTCGCACAGGCCCAACCCTTCCTAGGACCTCTCCTCCACTTTTCCAAGGGATCCCATCCACCCTCTTCCTGCCTCTCAAAACTCACCCTAACTTCAACCTTTCAGCTGGGGCTCCGCTGCCATCCTCACCTCCCTCCCCCAGGCTCGCGGTGGCCCTCCGAAGTCCCTGCGCGCTCCCTTCCCCTGCACGCACCCAACCCCCACGCCTGCGCTGCCCTGAAGCCGCTCCCGCCCCCCTCGGCCCTCCCCAAACACGCACCTTTCCCCCAAACACTTCCTGGGACCTTCCATCCCCTTTTCCCAAGCATCCTAGGCACCCTCTTCCCTTCTCACCAAGATAAACACAAACCTGCCTTGGACCTGCCCGCTGCAGCCCTGCTCACACCCTCAGCTCCTCCACCCATGCTCGCTCGCCGCGGTGTCCCTCAGCAGTCGCTCCCGGGGCTCCCTTCCCCGGCACGCACGCAACCCCCACGCACGCCACGGCACGCACGCAACCCCCACGCCGGCGCTGCCCTGAAGCCGCTCCCGCCCCCCTCGGCCCTCCCCAAACACGCACCTTTCCCCCAAACACTTCCTGGGACCTTCCATCCCCTTTTCCCAAGCATCCTAGGCACCCTCTTCCCTTCTCACCAAGATAAACACAAACCTGCCTTGGACCTGCCCGCTGCAGCCCTGCTCACACCCTCAGCTCCTCCACCCATGCTCGCTCGCCGCGGTGTCCCTCAGCAGTCGCTCCCAGGGCTCCCTTCCCCGGCACGCACGCAACCCCCACGCACGCCACGGCACGCACGCAACCCCCACGCAGGCGCTCTGCACAACCGGATCCCCGCCCCCCTCGCCCCTCTCTGCCCCCACCCACACCCCCCCCCCTCCTGGAAACTTTCCCCATCAGTTCAAAGGCATCCAACCTATCCACCCCTCTACCCCCTTCTCAAACAAACAATCAAACGAACAGACACACACAGCAAGCCCAAAACCAAAACAAAAACCACCTCACTTGAACCTGTCTGCTGGAACTCCACTGACAGCCTTACCTCAGTCCCCCCCTGCTCGCCCTGGCCCTCAGCACTCCCTTCAGCTCTCCCTTCCCCTCTGTTCAGCCACGACCCACAAGCCCCTCCCAGCTGCCCTGGCCCATTCCCACACTAACCCCTCTGGGCTCCTTTCCTGACATCCTTCCGCTCCCATGTGCTAAGGGGTCCTCATCCTCCACCCTCTTCCCCCCTCACACCAACCAACCCAAAACCAAAAACCAACAACAAAAACCACCACCACCACCGCAGCAGCCACCAAAACCTACCTTGAACCTATCCCCTAGAATGCCCCTCACAACCTCACCGCAGGGCCCCAGGCTCTCCGTGTCCCTCTCCATTCCCTCCGGCCTCCCTTCCCCTGCACCCACGCAACCCCCACGCTCGCTCGGGGGGCAAGGGGTGCCCGCCCGCCTCCATGCTCCCCGCACTCGCACAGGCCCAACCCTTCCTAGGACCCCTCCTCCACTTTTCCAAGGGATCCCATCCACCCTCTTCCTGCCTCTCAAAACTCACCCTAACTTCAACCTTTCAGCTGGGGCTCCGCTGCCATCCTCACCTCCCTCCCCCAGGCTCGCGGTGGCCCTCCGAAGTCCCTGCGCGCTCCCTTCCCCTGCACGCACCCAACCCCCACGCCTGCGCTGCCCTGAAGCCGCTCCCGCCCCCCTCGGCCCTCCCCAAACACGCACCTTTCCCCCAAACACTTCCTGGGACCTTCCATCCCCTTTTCCCAAGCATCCTAGGCACCCTCTTCCCTTCTCACCAAGATAAACACAAACCTGCCTTGGACCTGCCCGCTGCAGCCCTGCTCACACCCTCAGCTCCTCCACCCATGCTCGCTCGCCGCGGTGTCCCTCAGCAGTCGCTCCCGGGGCTCCCTTCCCCGGCACGCACGCAACCCCCACGCACGCCACGGCACGCACGCAACCCCCACGCCTGCGCTGCCCTGAAGCCGCTCCCGCCCCCCTCGGCCCTCCCCAAACACGCACCTTTCCCCCAAACACTTCCTGGGACCTTCCATCCCCTTTTCCCAAGCATCCTAGGCACCCTCTTCCCTTCTCACCAAGATAAACACAAACCTGCCTTGGACCTGCCCGCTGCAGCCCTGCTCACACCCTCAGCTCCTCCACCCATGCTCGCTCGCCGCGGTGTCCCTCAGCAGTCGCTCCCGGGGCTCCCTTCCCCGGCACGCACGCAACCCCCACGCACGCCACGGCACGCACGCAACCCCCACGCAGGCGCTCTGCACAACCGGATCCCCGCCCCCCTCGCCCCTCTCTGCCCCCACCCACACCCCCCCCCCTCCTGGAAACTTTCCCCATCAGTTCAAAGGCATCCAACCTATCCACCCCTCTACCCCCTTCTCAAACAAACAATCAAACGAACAGACACACACAGCAAGCCCAAAACCAAAACAAAAACCACCTCACTTGAACCTGTCTGCTGGAACTCCACTCACAGCCTTACCTCAGTCCCCCCCCTGCTCGCCCTGGCCCTCAGCACTCCCTTCAGCTCTCCCTTCCCCTCTGTTCAGCCACGACCCACAAGCCCCTCCCAGCTGCCCTGGCCCATTCCCACACTAACCCCTCTGGGCTCCTTTCCTGACATCCTTCCGCTCCCATGTGCTAAGGGGTCCTCATCCTCCACCCTCTTCCCCCCTCACACCAACCAACCAAAACCCAAAAACCAACAACAAAAACCACCACCACCACCGCAGCAGCCACCAAAACCTACCTTGAACCTATCCCCTAGAATGCCCCTCACAACCTCACCGCAGGGCCCCAGGCTCTCCGTGTCCCTCTCCATTCCCTCCGGCCTCCCTTCCCCTGCACCCACGCAACCCCCACGCACGCTCGGGGGGCAAGGGGTGCCCGCCCGCCTCCATGCTCCCCGCACTCGCACAGGCCCAACCCTTCCTAGGACCTCTCCTCCACTTTTCCAAGGGATCCCATCCACCCTCTTCCTGCCTCTCAAAACTCACCCTAACTTCAACCTTTCAGCTGGGGCTCCGCTGCCATCCTCACCTCCCTCCCCCAGGCTCGCGGTGGCCCTCCGAAGTCCCTGCGCGCTCCCTTCCCCTGCACGCACCCAACCCCCACGCCTGCGCTGCCCTGAAGCCGCTCCCGCCCCCCTCGGCCCTCCCCAAACACGCACCTTTCCCCCAAACACTTCCTGGGACCTTCCATCCCCTTTTCCCAAGCATCCTAGGCACCCTCTTCCCTTCTCACCAAGATAAACACCAACCTGCCTTGGACCTGCCCGCTGCAGCCCTGCTCACACCCTCAGCTCCTCCACCCATGCTCGCTCGCCGCGGTGTCCCTCAGCAGTCGCTCCCGGGGCTCCCTTCCCCGGCACGCACGCAACCCCCACGCACGCCACGGCACGCACGCAACCCCCACGCCTGCGCTGCCCTGAAGCCGCTCCCGCCCCCCTCGGCCCTCCCCAAACACGCACCTTTCCCCCAAACACTTCCTGGGACCTTCCATCCCCTTTTCCCAAGCATCCTAGGCACCCTCTTCCCTTCTCACCAAGATAAACACAAACCTGCCTTGGACCTGCCCGCTGCAGCCCTGCTCACACCCTCAGCTCCTCCACCCATGCTCGCTCGCCGCGGTGTCCCTCAGCAGTCGCTCCCGGGGCTCCCTTCCCCGGCACGCACGCAACCCCCACGCACGCCACGGCACGCACGCAACCCCCACGCAGGCGCTCTGCACAACCGGATCCCCGCCCCCCTCGCCCCTCTCTGCCCCCACCCACACCCCCCCCCCTCCTGGAAACTTTCCCCATCAGTTCAAAGGCATCCAACCTATCCACCCCTCTACCCCCTTCTCAAACAAACAATCAAACGAACAGACACACACAGCAAGCCCAAAACCAAAACAAAAACCACCTCACTTGAACCTGTCTGCTGGACCTCCACTCACAGCCTTACCTCAGTCCCCCCCTGCTCGCCCTGGCCCTCAGCACTCCCTTCAGCTCTCCCTTCCCCTCTGTTCAGGCACGACCCACAAGCCCCTCCCAGCTGCCCTGGCCCATTCCCACACTAACCCCTCTGGGCTCCTTTCCTGACATCCTTCCGCTCCCATGTGCTAAGGGGTCCTCATCCTCCACCCTCTTCCCCCCTCACACCAACCAACCAAAACCCAAAAACCAACAACAAAAACCACCACCACCACCGCAGCAGCCACCAAAACCTACCTTGAACCTATCCCCTAGAATGCCCCTCACAACCTCACCGCAGGGCCCCAGGCTCTCCGTGTCCCTCTCCATTCCCTCCGGCCTCCCTTCCCCTGCACCCACGCAACCCCCACGCACGCTCGGGGGGCAAGGGGTGCCCGCCCGCCTCCATGCTCCCCGCACTCGCACAGGCCCAACCCTTCCTAGGACCTCTCCTCCACTTTTCCAAGGGATCCCATCCACCCTCTTCCTGCCTCTCAAAACTCACCCTAACTTCAACCTTTCAGCTGGGGCTCCGCTGCCATCCTCACCTCCCTCCCCCAGGCTCGCGGTGGCCCTCCGAAGTCCCTGCGCGCTCCCTTCCCCTGCACGCACCCAACCCCCACGCCTGCGCTGCCCTGAAGCCGCTCCCGCCCCCCTCGGCCCTCCCCAAACACGCACCTTTCCCCCAAACACTTCCTGGGACCTTCCATCCCCTTTTCCCAAGCATCCTAGGCACCCTCTTCCCTTCTCACCAAGATAAACACAAACCTGCCTTGGACCTGCCCGCTGCAGCCCTGCTCACACCCTCAGCTCCTCCACCCATGCTCGCTCGCCGCGGTGTCCCTCAGCAGTCGCTCCCGGGGCTCCCTTCCCCGGCACGCACGCAACCCCCACGCACGCCACGGCACGCACGCAACCCCCACGCCGGCGCTGCCCTGAAGCCGCTCCCGCCCCCCTCGGCCCTCCCCAAACACGCACCTTTCCCCCAAACACTTCCTGGGACCTTCCATCCCCTTTTCCCAAGCATCCTAGGCACCCTCTTCCCTTCTCACCAAGATAAACACAAACCTGCCTTGGACCTGCCCGCTGCAGCCCTGCTCACACCCTCAGCTCCTCCACCCATGCTCGCTCGCCGCGGTGTCCCTCAGCAGTCGCTCCCGGGGCTCCCTTCCCCGGCACGCACGCAACCCCCACGCACGCCACGGCACGCACGCAACCCCCACGCAGGCGCTCTGCACAACCGGATCCCCGCCCCCCTCGCCCCTCTCTGCCCCCACCCACACCCCCCCCCCTCCTGGAAACTTTCCCCATCAGTTCAAAGGCATCCAACCTATCCACCCCTCTACCCCCTTCTCAAACAAACAATCAAACGAACAGACACACACAGCAAGCCCAAAACCAAAACAAAAACCACCTCACTTGAACCTGTCTGCTGGAACTCCACTGACAGCCTTACCTCAGTCCCCCCCTGCTCGCCCTGGCCCTCAGCACTCCCTTCAGCTCTCCCTTCCCCTCTGTTCAGCCACGACCCACAAGCCCCTCCCAGCTGCCCTGGCCCATTCCCACACTAACCCCTCTGGGCTCCTTTCCTGACATCCTTCCGCTCCCATGTGCTAAGGGGTCCTCATCCTCCACCCTCTTCCCCCCTCACACCAACCAACCCAAAACCAAAAACCAACAACAAAAACCACCACCACCGCAGCAGCCACCAAAACCTACCTTGAACCTATCCCCTAGAATGCCCCTCACAACCTCACCGCAGGGCCCCAGGCTCTCCGTGTCCCTCTCCATTCCCTCCGGCCTCCCTTCCCCTGCACCCACGCAACCCCCACGCTCGCTCGGGGGGCAAGGGGTGCCCGCCCGCCTCCATGCTCCCCGCACTCGCACAGGCCCAACCCTTCCTAGGACCCCTCCTCCACTTTTCCAAGGGATCCCATCCACCCTCTTCCTGCCTCTCAAAACTCACCCTAACTTCAACCTTTCAGCTGGGGCTCCGCTGCCATCCTCACCTCCCTCCCCCAGGCTCGCGGTGGCCCTCCGAAGTCCCTGCGCGCTCCCTTCCCCTGCACGCACCCAACCCCCACGCCTGCGCTGCCCTGAAGCCGCTCCCGCCCCCCTCGGCCCTCCCCAAACACGCACCTTTCCCCCAAACACTTCCTGGGACCTTCCATCCCCTTTTCCCAAGCATCCTAGGCACCCTCTTCCCTTCTCACCAAGATAAACACAAACCTGCCTTGGACCTGCCCGCTGCAGCCCTGCTCACACCCTCAGCTCCTCCACCCATGCTCGCTCGCCGCGGTGTCCCTCAGCAGTCGCTCCCGGGGCTCCCTTCCCCGGCACGCACGCAACCCCCACGCACGCCACGGCACGCACGCAACCCCCACGCCTGCGCTGCCCTGAAGCCGCTCCCGCCCCCCTCGGCCCTCCCCAAACACGCACCTTTCCCCCAAACACTTCCTGGGACCTTCCATCCCCTTTTCCCAAGCATCCTAGGCACCCTCTTCCCTTCTCACCAAGATAAACACAAACCTGCCTTGGACCTGCCCGCTGCAGCCCTGCTCACACCCTCAGCTCCTCCACCCATGCTCGCTCGCCGCGGTGTCCCTCAGCAGTCGCTCCCGGGGCTCCCTTCCCCGGCACGCACGCAACCCCCACGCACGCCACGGCACGCACGCAACCCCCACGCAGGCGCTCTGCACAACCGGATCCCCGCCCCCCTCGCCCCTCTCTGCCCCCACCCACACCCCCCCCCCTCCTGGAAACTTTCCCCATCAGTTCAAAGGCATCCAACCTATCCACCCCTCTACCCCCTTCTCAAACAAACAATCAAACGAACAGACACACACAGCAAGCCCAAAACCAAAACAAAAACCACCTCACTTGAACCTGTCTGCTGGAACTCCACTCACAGCCTTACCTCAGTCCCCCCCCTGCTCGCCCTGGCCCTCAGCACTCCCTTCAGCTCTCCCTTCCCCTCTGTTCAGCCACGACCCACAAGCCCCTCCCAGCTGCCCTGGCCCATTCCCACACTAACCCCTCTGGGCTCCTTTCCTGACATCCTTCCGCTCCCATGTGCTAAGGGGTCCTCATCCTCCACCCTCTTCCCCCCTCACACCAACCAACCAAAACCCAAAAACCAACAACAAAAACCACCACCACCACCGCAGCAGCCACCAAAACCTACCTTGAACCTATCCCCTAGAATGCCCCTCACAACCTCACCGCAGGGCCCCAGGCTCTCCGTGTCCCTCTCCATTCCCTCCGGCCTCCCTTCCCCTGCACCCACGCAACCCCCACGCACGCTCGGGGGGCAAGGGGTGCCCGCCCGCCTCCATGCTCCCCGCACTCGCACAGGCCCAACCCTTCCTAGGACCTCTCCTCCACTTTTCCAAGGGATCCCATCCACCCTCTTCCTGCCTCTCAAAACTCACCCTAACTTCAACCTTTCAGCTGGGGCTCCGCTGCCATCCTCACCTCCCTCCCCCAGGCTCGCGGTGGCCCTCCGAAGTCCCTGCGCGCTCCCTTCCCCTGCACGCACCCAACCCCCACGCCTGCGCTGCCCTGAAGCCGCTCCCGCCCCCCTCGGCCCTCCCCAAACACGCACCTTTCCCCCAAACACTTCCTGGGACCTTCCATCCCCTTTTCCCAAGCATCCTAGGCACCCTCTTCCCTTCTCACCAAGATAAACACCAACCTGCCTTGGACCTGCCCGCTGCAGCCCTGCTCACACCCTCAGCTCCTCCACCCATGCTCGCTCGCCGCGGTGTCCCTCAGCAGTCGCTCCCGGGGCTCCCTTCCCCGGCACGCACGCAACCCCCACGCACGCCACGGCACGCACGCAACCCCCACGCCGGCGCTGCCCTGAAGCCGCTCCCGCCCCCCTCGGCCCTCCCCAAACACGCACCTTTCCCCCAAACACTTCCTGGGACCTTCCATCCCCTTTTCCCAAGCATCCTAGGCACCCTCTTCCCTTCTCACCAAGATAAACACAAACCTGCCTTGGACCTGCCCGCTGCAGCCCTGCTCACACCCTCAGCTCCTCCACCCATGCTCGCTCGCCGCGGTGTCCCTCAGCAGTCGCTCCCGGGGCTCCCTTCCCCGGCACGCACGCAACCCCCACGCACGCCACGGCACGCACGCAACCCCCACGCAGGCGCTCTGCACAACCGGATCCCCGCCCCCCTCGCCCCTCTCTGCCCCCACCCACACCCCCCCCCCTCCTGGAAACTTTCCCCATCAGTTCAAAGGCATCCAACCTATCCACCCCTCTACCCCCTTCTCAAACAAACAATCAAACGAACAGACACACACAGCAAGCCCAAAACCAAAACAAAAACCACCTCACTTGAACCTGTCTGCTGGACCTCCACTCACAGCCTTACCTCAGTCCCCCCCTGCTCGCCCTGGCCCTCAGCACTCCCTTCAGCTCTCCCTTCCCCTCTGTTCAGGCACGACCCACAAGCCCCTCCCAGCTGCCCTGGCCCATTCCCACACTAACCCCTCTGGGCTCCTTTCCTGACATCCTTCCGCTCCCATGTGCTAAGGGGTCCTCATCCTCCACCCTCTTCCCCCCTCACACCAACCAACCCAAAACCAAAAACCAACAACAAAAACCACCACCACCGCAGCAGCCACCAAAACCTACCTTGAACCTATCCCCTAGAATGCCCCTCACAACCTCACCGCAGGGCCCCAGGCTCTCCGTGTCCCTCTCCATTCCCTCCGGCCTCCCTTCCCCTGCACCCACGCAACCCCCACGCTCGCTCGGGGGGCAAGGGGTGCCCGCCCGCCTCCATGCTCCCCGCACTCGCACAGGCCCAACCCTTCCTAGGACCCCTCCTCCACTTTTCCAAGGGATCCCATCCACCCTCTTCCTGCCTCTCAAAACTCACCCTAACTTCAACCTTTCAGCTGGGGCTCCGCTGCCATCCTCACCTCCCTCCCCCAGGCTCGCGGTGGCCCTCCGAAGTCCCTGCGCGCTCCCTTCCCCTGCACGCACCCAACCCCCACGCCTGCGCTGCCCTGAAGCCGCTCCCGCCCCCCTCGGCCCTCCCCAAACACGCACCTTTCCCCCAAACACTTCCTGGGACCTTCCATCCCCTTTTCCCAAGCATCCTAGGCACCCTCTTCCCTTCTCACCAAGATAAACACAAACCTGCCTTGGACCTGCCCGCTGCAGCCCTGCTCACACCCTCAGCTCCTCCACCCATGCTCGCTCGCCGCGGTGTCCCTCAGCAGTCGCTCCCGGGGCTCCCTTCCCCGGCACGCACGCAACCCCCACGCACGCCACGGCACGCACGCAACCCCCACGCAGGCGCTCTGCACAACCGGATCCCCGCCCCCCTCGCCCCTCTCTGCCCCCACCCACACCCCCCCCCCTCCTGGAAACTTTCCCCATCAGTTCAAAGGCATCCAACCTATCCACCCCTCTACCCCCTTCTCAAACAAACAATCAAACGAACAGACACACACAGCAAGCCCAAAACCAAAACAAAAACCACCTCACTTGAACCTGTCTGCTGGAACTCCACTCACAGCCTTACCTCAGTCCCCCCCCTGCTCGCCCTGGCCCTCAGCACTCCCTTCAGCTCTCCCTTCCCCTCTGTTCAGCCACGACCCACAAGCCCCTCCCAGCTGCCCTGGCCCATTCCCAC
Source organism: Sus scrofa (assembly GCF_054392235.1). Taxonomy (NCBI): domain Eukaryota; kingdom Metazoa; phylum Chordata; class Mammalia; order Artiodactyla; family Suidae; genus Sus; species Sus scrofa. The sequence continues at coordinate 22,908,429 of NC_139385.1, forward strand.
ACTAACCCCTCTGGGCTCCTTTCCTGACATCCTTCCGCTCCCATGTGCTAAGGGGTCCTCATCCTCCACCCTCTTCCCCCCTCACACCAACCAACCAAAACCCAAAAACCAACAACAAAAACCACCACCACCACCGCAGCAGCCACCAAAACCTACCTTGAACCTATCCCCTAGAATGCCCCTCACAACCTCACCGCAGGGCCCCAGGCTCTCCGTGTCCCTCTCCATTCCCTCCGGCCTCCCTTCCCCTGCACCCACGCAACCCCCACGCACGCTCGGGGGGCAAGGGGTGCCCGCCCGCCTCCATGCTCCCCGCACTCGCACAGGCCCAACCCTTCCTAGGACCTCTCCTCCACTTTTCCAAGGGATCCCATCCACCCTCTTCCTGCCTCTCAAAACTCACCCTAACTTCAACCTTTCAGCTGGGGCTCCGCTGCCATCCTCACCTCCCTCCCCCAGGCTCGCGGTGGCCCTCCGAAGTCCCTGCGCGCTCCCTTCCCCTGCACGCACCCAACCCCCACGCCTGCGCTGCCCTGAAGCCGCTCCCGCCCCCCTCGGCCCTCCCCAAACACGCACCTTTCCCCCAAACACTTCCTGGGACCTTCCATCCCCTTTTCCCAAGCATCCTAGGCACCCTCTTCCCTTCTCACCAAGATAAACACCAACCTGCCTTGGACCTGCCCGCTGCAGCCCTGCTCACACCCTCAGCTCCTCCACCCATGCTCGCTCGCCGCGGTGTCCCTCAGCAGTCGCTCCCGGGGCTCCCTTCCCCGGCACGCACGCAACCCCCACGCACGCCACGGCACGCACGCAACCCCCACGCCGGCGCTGCCCTGAAGCCGCTCCCGCCCCCCTCGGCCCTCCCCAAACACGCACCTTTCCCCCAAACACTTCCTGGGACCTTCCATCCCCTTTTCCCAAGCATCCTAGGCACCCTCTTCCCTTCTCACCAAGATAAACACAAACCTGCCTTGGACCTGCCCGCTGCAGCCCTGCTCACACCCTCAGCTCCTCCACCCATGCTCGCTCGCCGCGGTGTCCCTCAGCAGTCGCTCCCGGGGCTCCCTTCCCCGGCACGCACGCAACCCCCACGCACGCCACGGCACGCACGCAACCCCCACGCAGGCGCTCTGCACAACCGGATCCCCGCCCCCCTCGCCCCTCTCTGCCCCCACCCACACCCCCCCCCCTCCTGGAAACTTTCCCCATCAGTTCAAAGGCATCCAACCTATCCACCCCTCTACCCCCTTCTCAAACAAACAATCAAACGAACAGACACACACAGCAAGCCCAAAACCAAAACAAAAACCACCTCACTTGAACCTGTCTGCTGGAACTCCACTCACAGCCTTACCTCAGTCCCCCCCTGCTCGCCCTGGCCCTCAGCACTCCCTTCAGCTCTCCCTTCCCCTCTGTTCAGGCACGACCCACAAGCCCCTCCCAGCTGCCCTGGCCCATTCCCACACTAACCCCTCTGGGCTCCTTTCCTGACATCCTTCCGCTCCCATGTGCTAAGGGGTCCTCATCCTCCACCCTCTTCCCCCCTCACACCAACCAACCCAAAACCAAAAACCAACAACAAAAACCACCACCACCGCAGCAGCCACCAAAACCTACCTTGAACCTATCCCCTAGAATGCCCCTCACAACCTCACCGCAGGGCCCCAGGCTCTCCGTGTCCCTCTCCATTCCCTCCGGCCTCCCTTCCCCTGCACCCACGCAACCCCCACGCTCGCTCGGGGGGCAAGGGGTGCCCGCCCGCCTCCATGCTCCCCGCACTCGCACAGGCCCAACCCTTCCTAGGACCCCTCCTCCACTTTTCCAAGGGATCCCATCCACCCTCTTCCTGCCTCTCAAAACTCACCCTAACTTCAACCTTTCAGCTGGGGCTCCGCTGCCATCCTCACCTCCCTCCCCCAGGCTCGCGGTGGCCCTCCGAAGTCCCTGCGCGCTCCCTTCCCCTGCACGCACCCAACCCCCACGCCTGCGCTGCCCTGAAGCCGCTCCCGCCCCCCTCGGCCCTCCCCAAACACGCACCTTTCCCCCAAACACTTCCTGGGACCTTCCATCCCCTTTTCCCAAGCATCCTAGGCACCCTCTTCCCTTCTCACCAAGATAAACACAAACCTGCCTTGGACCTGCCCGCTGCAGCCCTGCTCACACCCTCAGCTCCTCCACCCATGCTCGCTCGCCGCGGTGTCCCTCAGCAGTCGCTCCCGGGGCTCCCTTCCCCGGCACGCACGCAACCCCCACGCACGCCACGGCACGCACGCAACCCCCACGCAGGCGCTCTGCACAACCGGATCCCCGCCCCCCTCGCCCCTCTCTGCCCCCACCCACACCCCCCCCCCTCCTGGAAACTTTCCCCATCAGTTCAAAGGCATCCAACCTATCCACCCCTCTACCCCCTTCTCAAACAAACAATCAAACGAACAGACACACACAGCAAGCCCAAAACCAAAACAAAAACCACCTCACTTGAACCTGTCTGCTGGAACTCCACTCACAGCCTTACCTCAGTCCCCCCCCTGCTCGCCCTGGCCCTCAGCACTCCCTTCAGCTCTCCCTTCCCCTCTGTTCAGCCACGACCCACAAGCCCCTCCCAGCTGCCCTGGCCCATTCCCACACTAACCCCTCTGGGCTCCTTTCCTGACATCCTTCCGCTCCCATGTGCTAAGGGGTCCTCATCCTCCACCCTCTTCCCCCCTCACACCAACCAACCAAAACCCAAAAACCAACAACAAAAACCACCACCACCACCGCAGCAGCCACCAAAACCTACCTTGAACCTATCCCCTAGAATGCCCCTCACAACCTCACCGCAGGGCCCCAGGCTCTCCGTGTCCCTCTCCATTCCCTCCGGCCTCCCTTCCCCTGCACCCACGCAACCCCCACGCACGCTCGGGGGGCAAGGGGTGCCCGCCCGCCTCCATGCTCCCCGCACTCGCACAGGCCCAACCCTTCCTAGGACCTCTCCTCCACTTTTCCAAGGGATCCCATCCACCCTCTTCCTGCCTCTCAAAACTCACCCTAACTTCAACCTTTCAGCTGGGGCTCCGCTGCCATCCTCACCTCCCTCCCCCAGGCTCGCGGTGGCCCTCCGAAGTCCCTGCGCGCTCCCTTCCCCTGCACGCACCCAACCCCCACGCCTGCGCTGCCCTGAAGCCGCTCCCGCCCCCCTCGGCCCTCCCCAAACACGCACCTTTCCCCCAAACACTTCCTGGGACCTTCCATCCCCTTTTCCCAAGCATCCTAGGCACCCTCTTCCCTTCTCACCAAGATAAACACAAACCTGCCTTGGACCTGCCCGCTGCAGCCCTGCTCACACCCTCAGCTCCTCCACCCATGCTCGCTCGCCGCGGTGTCCCTCAGCAGTCGCTCCCGGGGCTCCCTTCCCCGGCACGCACGCAACCCCCACGCACGCCACGGCACGCACGCAACCCCCACGCCGGCGCTGCCCTGAAGCCGCTCCCGCCCCCCTCGGCCCTCCCCAAACACGCACCTTTCCCCCAAACACTTCCTGGGACCTTCCATCCCCTTTTCCCAAGCATCCTAGGCACCCTCTTCCCTTCTCACCAAGATAAACACAAACCTGCCTTGGACCTGCCCGCTGCAGCCCTGCTCACACCCTCAGCTCCTCCACCCATGCTCGCTCGCCGCGGTGTCCCTCAGCAGTCGCTCCCGGGGCTCCCTTCCCCGGCACGCACGCAACCCCCACGCACGCCACGGCACGCACGCAACCCCCACGCAGGCGCTCTGCACAACCGGATCCCCGCCCCCCTCGCCCCTCTCTGCCCCCACCCACACCCCCCCCCCTCCTGGAAACTTTCCCCATCAGTTCAAAGGCATCCAACCTATCCACCCCTCTACCCCCTTCTCAAACAAACAATCAAACGAACAGACACACACAGCAAGCCCAAAACCAAAACAAAAACCACCTCACTTGAACCTGTCTGCTGGAACTCCACTCACAGCCTTACCTCAGTCCCCCCCTGCTCGCCCTGGCCCTCAGCACTCCCTTCAGCTCTCCCTTCCCCTCTGTTCAGCCACGACCCACAAGCCCCTCCCAGCTGCCCTGGCCCATTCCCACACTAACCCCTCTGGGCTCCTTTCCTGACATCCTTCCGCTCCCATGTGCTAAGGGGTCCTCATCCTCCACCCTCTTCCCCCCTCACACCAACCAACCCAAAACCAAAAACCAACAACAAAAACCACCACCACCGCAGCAGCCACCAAAACCTACCTTGAACCTATCCCCTAGAATGCCCCTCACAACCTCACCGCAGGGCCCCAGGCTCTCCGTGTCCCTCTCCATTCCCTCCGGCCTCCCTTCCCCTGCACCCACGCAACCCCCACGCTCGCTCGGGGGGCAAGGGGTGCCCGCCCGCCTCCATGCTCCCCGCACTCGCACAGGCCCAACCCTTCCTAGGACCCCTCCTCCACTTTTCCAAGGGATCCCATCCACCCTCTTCCTGCCTCTCAAAACTCACCCTAACTTCAACCTTTCAGCTGGGGCTCCGCTGCCATCCTCACCTCCCTCCCCCAGGCTCGCGGTGGCCCTCCGAAGTCCCTGCGCGCTCCCTTCCCCTGCACGCACCCAACCCCCACGCCTGCGCTGCCCTGAAGCCGCTCCCGCCCCCCTCGGCCCTCCCCAAACACGCACCTTTCCCCCAAACACTTCCTGGGACCTTCCATCCCCTTTTCCCAAGCATCCTAGGCACCCTCTTCCCTTCTCACCAAGATAAACACAAACCTGCCTTGGACCTGCCCGCTGCAGCCCTGCTCACACCCTCAGCTCCTCCACCCATGCTCGCTCGCCGCGGTGTCCCTCAGCAGTCGCTCCCGGGGCTCCCTTCCCCGGCACGCACGCAACCCCCACGCACGCCACGGCACGCACGCAACCCCCACGCCTGCGCTGCCCTGAAGCCGCTCCCGCCCCCCTCGGCCCTCCCCAAACACGCACCTTTCCCCCAAACACTTCCTGGGACCTTCCATCCCCTTTTCCCAAGCATCCTAGGCACCCTCTTCCCTTCTCACCAAGATAAACACAAACCTGCCTTGGACCTGCCCGCTGCAGCCCTGCTCACACCCTCAGCTCCTCCACCCATGCTCGCTCGCCGCGGTGTCCCTCAGCAGTCGCTCCCGGGGCTCCCTTCCCCGGCACGCACGCAACCCCCACGCACGCCACGGCACGCACGCAACCCCCACGCAGGCGCTCTGCACAACCGGATCCCCGCCCCCCTCGCCCCTCTCTGCCCCCACCCACACCCCCCCCCCTCCTGGAAACTTTCCCCATCAGTTCAAAGGCATCCAACCTATTCACCCCTCTACCCCCTTCTCAAACAAACAATCAAAGGAACAGACACACACAGCAAGCCCAAAACCAAAACAAAAACCACCTCACTTGAACCTGTCTGCTGGAACTCCACTCACAGCCTTACCTCAGTCCCCCCCCTGCTCGCCCTGGCCCTCAGCACTCCCTTCAGCTCTCCCTTCCCCTCTGTTCAGCCACGACCCACAAGCCCCTCCCAGCTGCCCTGGCCCATTCCCACACTAACCCCTCTGGGCTCCTTTCCTGACATCCTTCCGCTCCCATGTGCTAAGGGGTCCTCATCCTCCACCCTCTTCCCCCCTCACACCAACCAACCAAAACCCAAAAACCAACAACAAAAACCACCACCACCGCAGCAGCCACCAAAACCTACCTTGAACCTATCCCCTAGAATGCCCCTCACAACCTCACCGCAGGGCCCCAGGCTCTCCGTGTCCCTCTCCATTCCCTCCGGCCTCCCTTCCCCTGCACCCACGCAACCCCCACGCACGCTCGGGGGGCAAGGGGTGCCCGCCCGCCTCCATGCTCCCCGCACTCGCACAGGCCCAACCCTTCCTAGGACCTCTCCTCCACTTTTCCAAGGGATCCCATCCACCCTCTTCCTGCCTCTCAAAACTCACCCTAACTTCAACCTTTCAGCTGGGGCTCCGCTGCCATCCTCACCTCCCTCCCCCACGCTCGCGGTGGCCCTCCGAAGTCCCTGCGCGCTCCCTTCCCCTGCACGCACCCAACCCCCACGCCTGCGCTGCCCTGAAGCCGCTCCCGCCCCCCTCGGCCCTCCCCAAACACGCACCTTTCCCCCAAACACTTCCTGGGACCTTCCATCCCCTTTTCCCAAGCATCCTAGGCACCCTCTTCCCTTCTCACCAAGATAAACACAAACCTGCCTTGGACCTGCCCGCTGCAGCCCTGCTCACACCCTCAGCTCCTCCACCCATGCTCGCTCGCCGCGGTGTCCCTCAGCAGTCGCTCCCGGGGCTCCCTTCCCCGGCACGCACGCAACCCCCACGCACGCCACGGCACGCACGCAACCCCCACGCCGGCGCTGCCCTGAAGCCGCTCCCGCCCCCCTCGGCCCTCCCCAAACACGCACCTTTCCCCCAAACACTTCCTGGGACCTTCCATCCCCTTTTCCCAAGCATCCTAGGCACCCTCTTCCCTTCTCACCAAGATAAACACAAACCTGCCTTGGACCTGCCCGCTGCAGCCCTGCTCACACCCTCAGCTCCTCCACCCATGCTCGCTCGCCGCGGTGTCCCTCAGCAGTCGCTCCCGGGGCTCCCTTCCCCGGCACGCACGCAACCCCCACGCACGCCACGGCACGCACGCAACCCCCACGCAGGCGCTCTGCACAACCGGATCCCCGCCCCCCTCGCCCCTCTCTGCCCCCACCCACACCCCCCCCTTCCTGGAAACTTTCCCCATTAGTTCAAAGGCATCCAACCTATCCACCCCTCTACCCCCTTCTCAAACAAACAATCAAACGAACAGACACACACAGCAAGCCCAAAACCAAAACAAAAACCACCTCACTTGAACCTGTCTGCTGGACCTCCACTCACAGCCTTACCTCAGTCCCCCCCTGCTCGCCCTGGCCCTCAGCACTCCCTTCAGCTCTCCCTTCCCCTCTGTTCAGCCACGACCCACAAGCCCCTCCCAGCTGCCCTGGCCCATTCCCACACTAACCCCTCTGGGCTCCTTTCCTGACATCCTTCCGCTCCCATGTGCTAAGGGGTCCTCATCCTCCACCCTCTTCCCCCCTCACACCAACCAACCCAAAACCAAAAACCAACAACAAAAACCACCACCACCGCAGCAGCCACCAAAACCTACCTTGAACCTATCCCCTAGAATGCCCCTCACAACCTCACCGCAGGGCCCCAGGCTCTCCGTGTCCCTCTCCATTCCCTCCGGCCTCCCTTCCCCTGCACCCACGCAACCCCCACGCTCGCTCGGGGGGCAAGGGGTGCCCGCCCGCCTCCATGCTCCCCGCACTCGCACAGGCCCAACCCTTCCTAGGACCTCTCCTCCACTTTTCCAAGGGATCCCATCCACCCTCTTCCTGCCTCTCAAAACTCACCCTAACTTCAACCTTTCAGCTGGGGCTCCGCTGCCATCCTCACCTCGCTCCCCCACGCTCGCGGGGGCCCTCCAAAGTCCCTGCGCCCTCCCTTCCCCTGCACGCACCCAACCCCCACGCCTGCGCTGCCCTGAAGCCGCTCCCGCCCCCCTCGGCCCTCCCCAAACACGCACCTTTCCCCCAAACACTTCCTGGGACCTTCCATCCCCTTTTCCCAAGCATCCTAGGCACCCTCTTCCCTTCTCACCAAGATAAACACCAACCTGCCTTGGACCTGCCCGCTGCAGCCCTGCTCACACCCTCAGCTCCTCCACCCATGCTCGCTCGCCGCGGTGTCCCTCAGCAGTCGCTCCCGGGGCTCCCTTCCCCGGCACGCACGCAACCCCCACGCACGCCACGGCACGCACGCAACCCCCACGCAGGCGCTCTGCACAACCGGGTCCCCGCCCCCCTCGCCCCTCTCTGCCCCCACCCACACCCCCCCCCTTCCTGGAAACTTTCCCCATCCCTTCAAAGGCATCCAACCTATCCACCCCTCTACCCCCTTCTCAAACAAACAATCAAACGAACAAACACACACAGCAAGCCAAAAAGTTTCCAGGGGAAAGTTTCCAGAAAGGGGGGGTGTGGGTGGGGGCAGACAGGGGCGAGGGGGGCGTGGATCCGGTTGTGCAGAGCGCCTGCGTGGGGGTTGCGTGCGTGCCGGGGAAGGGAGCCCCGGGAGCGACTGCTGAGGGACACCGCGGCGAGCGAGCATGGGTGGAGGAGCTGAGGGTGTGAGCAGGGCTGCAGTGGGCAGGTCCAAGGCAGGTTTGTGTTTGTCTTTGTGAGAAGGGAAGAGGGTGCCTAGGATGCTTGGGAAAAGGGGATGGAAGGTCCCAGGAAGTGTTTGGGGGAAAGGTGCGTGTTTGGGGAGGGCCGAGGGGGGCGGGAGCGGCTTCAGGGCAGCGCAGGCGTGGGGGTTGGGTGCGTGCAGGGGAAGGGAGCGCGCAGGGACTTTGGAGGGCCACCGCGAGCGTGGGGGAGGGAGGTGAGGATGGCAGCGGAGCCCCAGCTGAAAGGTTGAAGTTAGGGTTAGTTTTGAGAGGCAGGAAGAGGGTGGATGGGATCCCTTGGAAAAGTGGAGGAGAGGTCCTAGGAAGGGTTGGGCCTGTGCGAGTGCGGGGAGCATGGAGGCGGGCGGGCACCCCTTGCCCCCCGAGCGAGCGTGGGGGTTGCGTGGGTGCAGGGGAAGGGAGGCCGGAGGGAATGGAGAGGGACACGGAGAGCCTGGGGCCCTGCGGTGAGGTTGTGAGGGGCATTCTAGGGGATAGGTTCAAGGTAGGTTTTGGTGGCTGCTGCGGTGGTGGTGGTGGGTGGTGGTGGTTTTTGTTGTTGGTTTTTGGTTTTTGGTTGGTTGTTGTGAGGGGGGAAGAGGGTGGAGGATGAGGACCCCTTAGCACATGGGAGCGGAAGGATGTCAGGAAAGGAGCCCAGAGGGGTTAGTGTGGGAATGGGCCAGGGCAGCTGGGAGGGGCTTGTGGGTCGTGCCTGAACAGAGGGGAAGGGAGAGCTGAAGGGAGTGCTGAGGGCCAGGGCGAGCAGGGGGGGACTGAGGTAAGGCTGTGAGTGGAGTTCCAGCAGACAGGTTCAAGTGAGGTGGTTTTTGTTTTGGTTTTTGGCTTGCTGTGTGTGTTTGTTCGTTTGATTGTTTGTTTGAGAAGGGGGTAGAGGGGTGGATAGGTTGGATGCCTTTGAACTGATGGGGAAAGTTTCCAGGAGGGGGGGGGTGTGGGTGGGGGCAGAGAGGGGCGAGGGGGGCGGGGATCCGGTTGTGCAGAGCGCCTGCGTGGGGGTTGCGTGCGTGCCGGGGAAGGGAGCCCCGGGAGCGACTGCTGAGGGACACCGCGGCGAGCGAGCATGGGTGGAGGAGCTGAGGGTGTGAGCAGGGCTGCAGCGGGCAGGTCCAAGGCAGGTTTGTGTTTATCTTTGTGCGAAGGGAAGAGGGTGCCTAGGATGCTTGGGAAAATATTAAAAAAAAAGAAGACTATGAATAATTATATTGCCAACAAATGTGAAAACCTAGAAGAAATGGACAACTTTCTAGAGATCAACTGAGTAGACCAATCACTAGAAATGAAATCCAGGAGTTCCCGTCGTGGCACAGTGGTTAACGAATCCGACTAGGAACCATGAGGTTGCGGGTTCGATCCCTGCCCTTGCTCAGTGGGTTAACGATCCGTCGTTGCCATGAGCTGTGGTGTAGGTTGCAGACGTGGCTCGGATCCAGCGTTGCTGTGGCCCTGGTGTAGGCCGGTGGCTGCAGCTCCAATTCGACCCCTAGCCTGGGAACCTCCATATGCCGCGGGAGCTACCCAAGAAATGGCAAAAAAAATAAGACAAAAAAAAAAAAAAAGAAATCCAATAAAAACACTCCCTACAAACAAAAGTAGCTCTAGGACCAGATGGCTTCATAGGCGAATTATACCATAAGTACAAATAAGAACTTCTACACATCCTTCAAACCAGACAAAGATCACCACAAATAAAGAGAAAATTACAGGTCGCTATCACTTGTGAACACAGGTGCAAAAATCCTCAACAAAACACTAGCAAACTGAATCCAACAATACATTAAACAGATCCTATACCATGATCAAGTGGGATTTAGCCCAGGACACCAGTATTTTTTTCAATTTCCACAAATTAATCAGTGTGATACACTATATCAAAAAAACTGAAGAATAAAAAAATATGATCATCTCAATATATGCAGAAAGAGCTTTTGATAAAATTTAATACCTATTTCTGATAAAAACTCTCTGCAAAGAGGGCATAGAGGGAACATATATCAACCTAATGAAGGCCACCTTAAGTTTTCATCTTTTTTTAGGTCAGTACTATACTGTTGTTCTGTAGTATAAATTGGCCTATCACTAATCATCAGAGAAATATAAATCAAAACCTAAATGAGACATCACCTCACACCTGTTATCCTGGCTATTCTCGAAAAAACCACAAAAGATAAATACTAATGAAAATGTGGAGAAATTAGAATATCTGAACACTACTGGTGGGAATGTGAAATGGTGCAGCAGTAATAGAAAATTTTTCTAGGTTCCTCAGAAAAACTTTAAAAAACCTACCAATAATATAATCATTCCACTTCTAGGTACTTATTGAGAACTGAAATCAGGATATCAAAAATATATTACCACTCTCATGTTCACAATGGCCAAGAGGTTGAAACAACCTAAAAATCTACTGGTGGATAAATGGATAAAGAAAATGCTATACTTATACACAATAGAATATTATTCAGTCTTTAAAAAGAAGGAAATATTGTAATATGCTATGACATGAGTAAAACTTAAAGACATGTGCTAAGTAAAATAAGCCAGTCACAGAAGGGCAAAAACTACATAATTCCACTTAAATGAGGGCACCTAAAATAGTCAAACTCATGAAAGCAAAGAGCAGAATAGTAGTTGCCAGGGGCTGGAGGAAGGAGGGAAGTGAGGATTTGCTCATCAAAGGACATAGAGTTTCAATGAATACATTCTAGAGATTAGCTGTCTACACCACTGTGTTTATAGCTACCAGTACTTTACAATGCACTTAAAATGCGAAATCTCATGCTGTGGTTTAGCACAAAAACGTAATAAAAAAAGAAGATGCTTGGTAAATCCATATGGAATTAATAGAGATAAATTACTTTGAAAATAACATTAATGAGACTATCATTAAAACATGACAGGGGGGAAGGTAAGACGGCAGAAGAGTAGGGGGACACGCTAACCCTCTCCCACAAACACAACAGCAAAAAGAACACACCTACATGTTAAACGGCTTGCACAGAACAGCAATTAATCACTCCCAGAAGAACTTAAACTCCAGGAGTTCCCAGTGTGGTGCAGTGGTTAACGAATCTGACTAGAAACCATGAGGTTGCAGGTTTGATCCCTGGCCTTGTTCAGTGGGTTAAGGATCTGGCATTGCCGTGAGCTGTGGTGTAGGTTGCAGATGCGGCTCAGATCCTGCGTTGCTGTGGCTCTGGCATAGGCCAGTGGCTACGGCTCCAATTAGACCCCTAGCCTGGGAATCTCCATATGCCTTGGGAGAGGCCCTAGAAAAGGCAAAAAGACAAAAAAAAAAAGAAGAAGAAGAAGAAGAACTTAAACTCCAATAATGGCAAGAATCTCATGGCATAACTGGGTAAGACAGAGAAGAGAGGAGAGTGAGAGAAGGGGAATCGGGGCTGGATGGGAGCTCCCAAAAGGGAACCATGGAGGAGAAAGGGATCCCACACCCTGGAAAGTCACCTAATTGACGGAAAGATCAACCAAGAGGGAGGGATCTCCAAATGCTGAGAAGAGCGCAGTGGTAGGTCTGAGATCTGAAAAGAAGAGTGAGAGCCAAACAGATCATCTGAACTACTGGCACAGTCACCAAAAACTGAGGCACTTGGGTGGGGGCTAGGCACCAAGACCTTGGCTCTGGAGGTTAGTTCCTGGAAAAGGGCTGCAGTGGGTGATGTGGACACTGCCTGGGAGACTAAGAAGCAGTTAGTTGGGTTGGCGGTACAGAGACAGCCTGAGGGATTAGGAAGCAGAGTGTCACAGGTGGAGAGAGCAATATGCAAAGGGTTGGGGAGTGGAAAGCCACAACAGAGGGAAACTGAGAGAAGAGCTGGACCCGCAGGACAGACAAGGCACCAGTGTTGGGGAGGGCAGAGGAGGAGGGGTGGGCCACCATAGAATACTTCTTGTGACACAGCAAGTGCACTTGCCTGCCAGCCAGCAGCAAGCAGTGTTTCCCAGTGCATCCCCTCTCCCCCGAGCCCATGCACGGGCCTGACCTGAGGCTGCCTGCCATACCAGAGGGCTGGCCTCACCACTTGCAGGAATCTGACCACCTCAGGGGCTTTCCCTGCCCTGGCCTGCCTGCCCTCTGGAAGGGCTACACCCCTGCAGAGCAGTGCCCAGCACCACCACCCCCTGGAAATGTCCCACAGCCCAGAAACGATACAGTAAGCTCTACCTGGCCATACAAAATGTGCTGTCATTGTGGGGCAGTCCTGCCAGTTCTGCCTGCCCTGGGGAAGTGCCCCTTTGTTTCTCAGCAGCCCAGCTAGCCACTCCCACCCTCAGGAGGTGATGCACTCCCATGGAACAGCTGCCCAGCACCACCAGCACCCTGGAAGAGTCCCGCAGCCCAGAAAAGCTAGAGCAAGCTCTGGCAGGCCACGGGAATTCTGCTTCCATTGCAAGGCAGTCTTGCCAGTTCCAGCTGGCCTGGGGAAGTGCCCCTTTGTTTCCCAGAGGCCCAGCTAGATGCTCCTGCCCTCAGCAGGTGCTGCACTCCCATGGAGAAGCTTCCCAGCACCACCAGCACCCTGGAAGAGTCCCATACACCAAAAAGCTAGAGCAACTTCTGGCAGGCCATGGGAAATCTGCTTCCATTGCAGGGCATTCCTGCCAGTTCTGGCTGCCCTGGGGAAGTGCCCCTTTGTTTCTCAGCAGCCAAGCTAGCTGCTCCCACTCTTGGGAGGTGCTGTATACCAACAGAGCCATGCCCAGCACCACCAGCCCCATGGAAGAGCCCCACGGCCCAGAAACATCAGAGCCAGCTCTGCCCAGTTGCACAAAATCTGCTTCCATCACGGTGCAGACCTCCCAGTCCTGCCTTCCCTCAGGAAGTCCTCCCTGCTTCAGAGAGACCCTTCTAGCCCCACCCAACCTCAGGAAAAGCCATGCTGCCTCAAAGAAGACCATCCACCACCACCAGCCCTCAGGAAACATTCCACAGCAGTGCCAGGGCAAACCCTTCCCAGCCATGGGGAGTACACCTCCACCAAAAAAATAACAAGCAAGACGAAGAAGCTGAGAAAACACTCCCAGTTAAACCAACAGGAGAACTCACCTAAAGTAGTCAACAAAGAAACAGACTTCTGTGGTCTGACACACTTTGAGTTCAAAAGGGAAATAGTGAAAATACTGAAGGAATTTAGAGAAGATATGAACTGTAATGCAGACTTTCCTCAGAAAGGAACTAGAAAATATAAGGAGGAGCCAAGGAAAACTAGAAAATTCATCTGCAGAGATACAAACTGAGCTAAGGGCAGTGAAAACCAGAATGAACAATGCAGAAGAATGAATTAGTCATGTGGAAGATAGAATAATGGAAATCACCCAACCAGGTCAGCAGACAGAAAACCAAATCAAAAAACAGGAAAGCAATATAAGAGACTTATGGGATAATATAAAGCAGGCCAATCTATGCATAATAGGAATTCCAGAAGGAGTAAAAAAAAAAATAAGGGGATGGAAAATATATTTGAAGAAATTATCACTGGAAACTTCCCAAATCTAAAGGATACTGAGTTCAAGATACAGGAAGCACAGAGGGCCCCAAACAAGCTGAACCCAAATAGACTCACACCAAGACACATTATAATAAAAATGGCAAAAGTTAGTGATAAAGAGAGGATCCTAAATGCAGCAAGAGAGAAACAAAATGTTGGAGTTCCCGTCGTGGTGCAGTGGTTAATGAATTCGACTAGGAACCATGAGGTTGCGGGTTCGGTCCCTGCCCTTGCTCAGTGGGTTAACGATCCGGCATTGCCATGAGCTGTGGTGTAGGTGGCAGATGCGGCTCGGATCCCGCATTGCTGTGGCTCTGGCATAGGCCAGTGGCTACAGCTCTGATTCAACCCCTAGCCTGGGAACCTCCATATGCCACAGGAACGGCCCAAAGAAATAGCAAAAAGACAAAAAAAAAAAAAAAAAAAAAGAAAGAAAGAAAAACAAAATGTTACCTATAAGGGAACCCCCATAAGGTTATCAGCTGATTTCTCTATAGAAACTCTACAGGCCAGGAGGAAATAGCAAGAGATATTTAAAGCACTGAAAGGGAGTTCCCGTCGTGGCGCAGTGGTTAACGAACCCGACTAGGAACCATGAGGTTGCAGGTTCGGTCCCTGCCCTTGCTCAGTGGGTTAATGATCCGGCATTGCCGTGAGCTGTGGTGTAGGTTGCAGACGCGGCTCGGATCCCACGTTGCTGTGGCTCTGGCGTAGGCTGGTGGCTACAGCTCCGATTAGACCCCTAGCCTGGGAACCTCCATATGCTGCGAGAGCGGCCCAAGAAAATGGCAAAAAGACAAAGAAAAAAAAAAAAAGCACTGAAAGGAAAAAATATGCAACCTAGAATACTCTATCCAGCAATTATATCATTTAAAATAGAAGAGGAAATAATTTTTTTCCAACAAACACAAGCTAAAAGAATGCAGCAATAAAAACCTCAGGCTAAAAGAAATATTGAAAGGGCTTCTCTAAACCAAAAAGAAAAGAAAAAAAAAAGAGGAAGAACTAGGATTGAGGAAACCACAATCAGAGAGCAGTAACTCAAATAAGCCAGCATTCAGATCTAATAATGAACATGTTTAAAACTAAATAAAACTAAAAAAGAAAAAAAGAGACATTGAAATCATAAAATGTGGGCAAGGGAAGTAAGGAAATAGACTCTTTTTAAATTTTTTTTCTTTTTCTTTTCCTCTTTTTAATTTTAGTGTGGTAATAAAGTGTTCAAATATACAGGACTATCAGGCTAAAACACACAATTATAGGAAGGGGTTAACATACTTAAAAAAGAGGGCAACCACAAATCAAAACCAAACATTGCATTCACCAAAAAATGAAAAGAAAAACACTCAAGCAAAAAATAATTGGAGACCATCCAACCAAAAAAAGAAAGGAAGAATGGAGAATCATAGAATTAACTGGAAAATGAGGTTTAAAATGGCAATAAATAATCATCTATCAATTATCACCTTAAATGTCAATGGGCTGAATGCTCCAATGAAAAGACAGAGAGTGGTTGAGTGGATCAAAAAGCAAAAACCTTCAATCTTCTGCCTACAATAAACTCAACTTAGGACAAAGGACACATATAGATTGAAAGTGAAGGGGTGGGAAAAACATTTCATACCAAAAGACATGACAGAAAAGCAGAAGTTTCAATACTCATATCAGACAAAATAGACTTTACAACAAAAGACATAAAGACAAAGAAGGACACTGTTTAATGATTAAGGGATCCATTCAAGAAGAGGATATTACTATCCTCAATATATATGCCCCAAATATAGGAGCACCCAGATACATACAACAAATATTCACAAACATAAAGGGAGATATTGATGGGAATACAATCATGGTAGGAGACTTTAACACCCCACTCACATCAATGGAAAGATCCTCTAGACAGAAAACCAATAAAGCAACAGAGATCCTAAAGGAAACAGTAGAAAAGTTAGACTTAATTGACATCCAAAAAAAAAATCAGAATACACATTCTTCTCAAGTGCACATGGAACATTCTAAACAATTGATCACATACTGGGACACAAAGCTAACCTCAACAAATTTAGGAACATAGAAATTATTTCAAGTGTCTTCTCTGACCACGATGGCGTGAAACTAGAAATCAACTACAGGAGAAGAAATGAGAAAAAAACCTACTACATGGAGACTAAACAACATGCCACTAAAAAACCAATGGGTCAATGAAGAAATCAAGAAGGAAATTTAAAAATACCTTGAGACAAATGATAATGAAGGCACAACCTTTCAAAATCTATGGGATGCTGCGAAAGCAGTGCTCAGATGGAAATTTATAGCAATACAGGCCTTTCTCAAAAAAGAAGAAAGATTCCAAATTGACAACTTAACCCTCCACCTAAACGAATTAGAAAAAGAACAAAAAAGACCTAAAGTCAGCAGAAGGAAGGAAATTATAAAGATCAAAGAGGAAATAAATAAAATAGAGATTCAAAAAACAATAAAGTTAATAAAACCGAGAGCTGGTTCTTTGAAAAGGTAAACAAAATTGACAAACCCCTGGCTAGACTCACTAAGAAGAGGAGAGAAAGAACCCAAATAAACAAAACTAGAAATGAAAAAGGAGAAATCACAACAGATACTGAAGAAATAAAAAAAAAATGAGAATACTATGAACAACTATATGGCGACAAGTTTGACAATCTGGAAGAAATGGACAACTTTCTAGAATCTTACAGCCTGCCAAAACTAAATCAAGAAGAAACACAACAACTTAACAGACTGATCACTAGAAATAAAATTGAATATATCATAAAAACACTCCCTACAAATAAAAGTCCAAGACCAGAGGGCTTCACAGGTGAATTATATCAAACATACAAAGAGGATCTGGTGCCCATTCTCCTTAAACTTTTTCAAAAGGTTGAAGAAGAAGGAATAATCCCAAAGACATTCTATGATGCCACCATCACCCTCATTTCAAAACCAGACAAAAAAGAAAACTATTAGCCAATATCTTTGATGAATATAAATGCAAAAATTCTCAACAAAATTTTAACCAGCCGAATCCAACAACATATCAAAAAGATCATACACAATGACCAGGTGGGGTTCATCCCAGGTTCACAAGGATGGTTCAACATACGCAAGTCAATAAACGTCATACACCACATTAACAAAAGAAAAGTCAAAAACCATATAATCATCTCAACAGATGCAGAAAAAGCATTTGACAAAGTCCAACATCCATTCATGATCAAAACTCTCACCAAAGTGGGTATAGAGGGAACATTCCTGAACATAATCAAAGCCATTTATGATAAACCCACAGCAAATATAATACTCAATGGGGAAAAACTGAAAGCCTTCTCACTCAAATCTGGAACAAGACAGGGATGCCCACTCTCACCACTGCTCTTCAACATAGTTTTGGAAGTCCTAGCCACAGCAATTAGACACACAAAAGAACTAAAAGGCATCCATACAGGAAGAGAAGAGAGAAAACTGTCACTGTATGCAGACGACATGATACTATACATAGAAAATCCTAAGGACTCAACCCAAAAACTACTTGAACTGATTAGTAAATTCAGCAAAGTAGCAGGATATAAGATTAACATTCAGAAGTCAGTTGCATTCCTGTACACCAGCAATGAAATATTAGAAAAGGAATACAAATATACAACACCTTTTAAAATTGCACCTCAAAAAATCAAATACCTTGGAATACACCTGACCAAGGAGGTAAAGGACTTATATGCCGAGAACTATAAAACTGTAACCAAAGAAATTAAAGAAGATGTAAAGAAATGGAAAGATATTCCATGCTCATGGATTGGAAAAATCAATATTGTAAAAATGGCCATACTACCCAAAGCAATCTACAGATTCATTGCAATCCCTATCAAATGACCCATGGCATTTTTCACAGAACCAGAACAATCCAAAAATTTATGTGGAACAACAAAAGACCAAGAATTGCCAAAGCAATTCTGAGATACGAAAACCAAGCAGGAGGCACAACCCTCCCAGACTTCAAGCAATATCACAAAGCCATAGTAATCAAAACAGTGTGGTACTGGTGTCAAAACAGCCAGACAGACCAATGGAACAGAATAGAGAACCCAGAAATAAACCTCAACACCTATGGTCAATTATCCTTTGACAAAAGAGCATAATATGGCAAAAAGAAAGTCTATTCAGCAAGCATTGCTGGGAAACCTGAATAGCTGCATGCAAAGCAATGAAACTAGAACACACCCTCACACCATGCACAAAAATAAACTCCAAATGGCTGAAAGACTTAAATATACGACAGGACACCATCAAACTCCTAGAAGATAACATAGGCAAAACACTCTGACATCAACCTCATGATTATTTTCTCAGGTCAGTCTCCCAAGGCAATAGAAATAAGAGCAAAAATAAACCCATGGGACATAATCAAACTGACAAGTTTTGCACAGCAAAGGAAACCCAAAAGAAAACAAAAAGACAACTTTCAGAATGGGAGAAAATAGTTTCAAATGGTGCAACCGACGAGGGCTTAATCTCTAGAATATACAAGCAATTTATACAACCCAACAGCAAAAAAGCCAATCAGTCAATGGAAAAATGAGCAAAGACCTGAATAGACTGTTCTCGAAGGAAGATAGACAGATGGCCAGGAAACACATGAGAAAATGCTCAACATTGCTGATCATAAGAGAAATACAAATCAAAACTACCATGAGATACCACCTCACACCAGTCAGAATGGCCATCATTAATAAATCCACAAATAACAAGTGCTGGAGGGGCTGTGGAGAAAAGGGAACCCTCCTTCACTGTTGGTGGGAATGTAAGCTGATACAGCCACTATGGAGAAAAGTTTGGAGATACGTTAGAAATCTATACATAGAACTACCATATAACCCCAGAATCCCACTCTTGGGCATATATCTGGACAAACCTTTCCTTAAAAAAGACACATGCACCCACATGTTCATTGTAGCACTATTCACAATAGCCAAGACATGGAAACAACCCAAATGTCCCTCAACAGATGATTGGATTCGGAAGAGGTGGTATATATACACAATGGAATACTACTCAGCCATAAAAAAGAATTACATAATGCCATTTGCAGCAACATGGATGCTGCAAGAACTAGAGACTCTCACAATGAGTGAAATAAGTCAGAAAGACAACGACAAATACTATATGATATCACTTATAACTGGAATCTAATATATAGCACAAATGAACTTTTCCACAGAAAAGAAAATCATGGACTTGGAGAATAGACTTGTGGCTCCCCAGGTGTAGAGGGAGGGAGTGGGAGGGATCAGGAGCGTGTGGTTATCAGATGCAAACTATTGCTCTTGGAATGGATTTACAATGAGATCCTGCTGTATAGCTTTAAGGACTATGTCTAGATACTTATATCACAAGAGAGCAAAGGGAGGAAAAAAATTTATAGATGTAAGTGTAACTCAGTCCCCATGCTGTACAGTGGGAAAAATAATTAAGAAACAAATGAATGTTTCCTAAAAAATAAATGCAAATATCAATCTCATTTTCTTGAGAGGAATGCATGCTTTTTGAAATGCAATAAAGGAATAAAACAGTTCACACACACAGAGTCATTCTCTTTCTCCTGAAAACAGGAACTTGCTAAAAAAGAAAAGTATATTTGTAATTAATCTTCAAACCACCTACCACCTAGTCTTTAGTAGAAAATTACTTTCCTACCCCTTTCTGCAACTGTTAGAAAATTATTCTAAGCAACTGTTACATATATTTGCACATTTAATTTATAGGAAAGGTTAATTACATTGCTCTGTTAGCATGGCCTGCTTGAGTGCCAAATCCAGGGAGCAAAAATGGTTTTTAAGTACACAGTGAGAGGGAAGTTCCCCCCTAGAGTTCTTCCTCAGCCTTTTGTGCTCAGTCAAGCATTAAGAGATGTAACACATCTCTATGGAGATTGTTCTCAGCATCCCTGAAGTTTAATCCCTAAAGATCATGTGACAAAGCTCAATAATAAATGGATTTCTGATGTTAGCATCTAAACAAAAAAGGAACATTATTGGCTTTCTTCTTTAAAAAAGCATAAAGCACCTGTAACATAGACACACTGTGATGATTCCTTGGATCAGTGGACTTTTATTCTTTTCCTTCAAATTATGAATATCCTACTCTATTCAAAATATTCTTAATTCTAATCATAAGTTATTTTTTTTCCTTTAAAGATGACTTATTCTTTGACAAAAATTATGGGAGTAAATGTAGTTTGGACTACTGCATATTACTTAGCCCTTGCCAAGATTTAAGCAAATTATTGCTGCCAATGATACACCTGAATTTATTTAAAAGCTTGTATCAATATTTCTTGCTGGTGATTTTCTTTTTTGCCTACCCATTCCCTAAATCAATTCTAGCAAGTGATATGCTACTGAAAAGCTTTGGCTTTGACACTGGGAAACAGTATGAATTCAATGTCTATAACTTTGAGGCAGAAATGATAATATGAATTTGCTCCTTTTCTGGACTGTGTGTCTTTTTTGTTGTAATACCCCTTAACCATTAAATTAAGGATCTAAAAGAACTGACTGATTATGTTACTCTCATGAGAATATCTAGGATAAAGGGTAGCATCCATAAGTCAAAAATTTCATTACTATTGAAGTTTATTTCTTATATATTCTTTATCCACATTTTCAGAAAATAAGTAAACCCACTTATTCTTAGGATGAGACTTTTGCTTACCAATTACTGACATTATCTTTAGTTCCTTCTTTTCCTAATATAAAAAACAAAACAAAACAAAAATATACCACTGATCCCCCAAAACCTGCTTCTCTTTCATCATACTATAGTCACAATAATAAATATAAATAAAACATTCAAAATGTATGGTCAGTCTTCTTAGTTTTACCAACTAGTGGGTGTTTTGTCCTATTATATTAAGAATGTAATTTACATTTCCCTAAAGACACTGCTCATTTTTCTATTTCTTTATTTGTCATGCATATATCTTCTTTGGTAAAGTATGTCTTCAAATATTTCATTTATTTGGGGGGGGCATTTGCAATGTTATTATTGTACTATTCATATATTTAGCCATTAAAGAAAATAGAGTATCAATACATGCTACAATGGAGATGAATCTGGAAATCACTAAGCTAAGGGTAGGAGATAGACACAATGGTTACATGCTGTATGACTCCATTTACACACAGTGTCTAGAATGAGTAACTCTTTAGAGAAATTATATTGGTGGTTGCTAGGTTCTGGGTGGAGGGGAATAACTGTTTAATAGGTCTGGAGTTTTACTTTGGGGTGATTAAAATGTTTTGGAAGTAGATAGAAGTGGTGGTTGTACAAAAATGTACTAAATGCCACTGAATTGTTACCTTTAAAATAATTTTTAAAATGTTTGTTTATACTGTAAAGTACAAATCATTATTAAAAAGGGAGAAATACAATGAAAGTACTTTGTCAAGTTCCAATTCAAGCAAAACTGTAAATAGATGTTTTTGAGTCAAATCTTTCATTCATTTTTGTATGCATTGTTTCTACTCTCATTATTAAGTTCTAAGAGTTCTTTTTTTTTTTTTTTTTTTTGGTCTTTTTATCTTTTCTACGGTCACACCTGTGGCATGTAGAGGTTCCCAGGCTAGGGGTCGAATCAGAGCTCTAACATCTGGCCTAAGCCAGAGCCACAGCAACATTGGATCCGAGCCACGTCTGCAACCTGCACCACAGCTCAGGGCAATGCCTGATCCTTAACCCACTGAGCAAGGCCAGGGATTGAATCCACAAGCTCATGGTTCTTAGTCGGATTCATTAACCACTGAGCCATGATGGGAACTCCCTATAAGAGTTCTTTATACATGCTGGATACAAAGACTTTTTCAGATATAAGATTTATAAATATTTCTTCCCAATCTAAAACTTCTTTCTTTTTCTGTCAGAGTTTATGAAGAGCAAGCATTTGTAACATTTTCATTATATACAATTTGTTAATTTTATTTCATACTTTATGCTTTGTATGAAGTATTAAGGAACACTTGCCAAAATAAAAGTCATTATAATTTCCTCTAATAGTTAATCATAATATTTTTAGTATTTTAAGTCAGGAATATTAGGTTTATGACCTATTTTACATTGTTTTTAGAAAGTTGTTTAGAATATGAGGTATGACACAAGAAAACTGTGTATTCAAGGGAGTGATTATCATATTGAACATAAAATCTATCCTGGGTAGGGAGGAGATAAAGACAATGGGAATAAATTTCTTTTAAAAATTGTTAGGATTGGAGTTCCCGTTATGGCGCAGTGGTTAACGAATCCAACTAGGAACCATGAGGTTGCAGGTTCGATCCCTGCCCTTGCTCAGTGGGTTAACGATCCAGCGTTGCCGTGAGCTGTGGTGTAGGTTGCAGATGTGGCTCGGATCCTGCGCTGTTGTGGCTCTGGCGTAGGCCGGTGGCTACAGCTCCGATTAGACCCCTAGCCTGGGAATCTCCATATGCCGCAGAAGTGGCCCTAGAAATGGCAAAAAAGACAAAAACAAATAAATAAATAAATAAAATTTATACGTATATGCTTAATTACAAAATTTAAAAAGCTCTATGTCCTTTTTAATACTATAAATTATTAAAATATATATTTATAAATCATGGATGGTTAAATTACATGTCATAATTTTAAATGGAATATAAAGGTATGATTGTGTTCTGAATCACAGTTGCTTGATACTTTAAATGTCCTTTTAATTTCCACCTTCTTTAATTTCTTATGAAATTATTATATCCTGCTGAGATTGTAGAAATATACTCTGTGGACAAGAGGGTAATTTCAATGTGCCAAGCATCTACAACGTATCATATTGTGATCAAGAATACTATAGCACAAACTCTCCAATTATTTCAGCCTCATTCTTAATTCACATGGACATAGCAGTAGAGGAAGGGCTGAAATTACATTAGCTACAGGGGGCAAAGGAATAAGTGACACTATTAGATCTTTCACAGCCTAGTCCATTCAACTCACCATTTCATAAAACCTGAGACTCTCTGCAGACAACTACCAAGACATCCCAGGACCTTCCTTAAGATGTTACTTGTTTAGTGAATTTTTCCTTTCTTTTTACACCTTAATGATCCAGAATATTAATGCAGATTTTAATATATATAATCTCATAAATTATAAATGCATACCCATACAAACAAGACATACAATGTAGTCATTAAAAAGAAAGTCACTTTAAAGTATTATCATACAAAAATTACATTTGTCATTGAGGATATGATCAGTGTTTAATAAGAAAAGCCACATACCTCCATATTTTGTTTTCCTACCTTCTCTGAGTAGCCAAGTCTTATCCTGCTTTAAGGCAGGACCCCAAAATGCAACCATTTCCTGCTGTAAGTTCTGGAAACAGAGCTCTTGAAGAAGCAAGTGCTTTCAAAGCTATCAAGGATTCCCAGCCTTCCAAGTTTTATTTTGCTGAGTGTCAGCAGTTGAGGATCATCTACAAAAAGGACAAAGTTTTAAAATTAAATTTAGTCTTAAATATAAAAAAAGTCAGAGTATTAGAACCTGGGTGACCTTATAGCCTGTGCCTTTGTCTCCTGACCCTTACTTAAGTGGAAATGGAGCTCACAGGGTCTACATATTGTGCTTGAGGTAAAATATACAGTCTAGTCATTAGCAAGGTCAGGTCATCAGGACTCCAGAGCCCATTCGTAATATTACTTAAATACATGTTTACATATACAATGCATTATAAATACATATGTATATATACATTTATATTAATTTATAAATATGAAGAAATCAATCAATATCATTGTCTTAGTGAGGCTGTTTTTCTTTTTCTACTCCTGCTATAACTCCTGGAGATAACAAAAGGCATCCTTCATTTCTGTGAGGATTCAAAACATTGGCCCTTATAGTCATGCATTTTGGATTCATTAAAAGCTCTTGGAATCTAAATGCTTGACTGTTTCATTTAACTGCTAAGTCGGACTAATCACATACAAAGAAAATCAGTATATGCCGATCTCTCAAAAATATCAATTTCCCTGCTTCCTTCAATGTGGCTTTTGCCTTGGCCTTTAATAGAGATACAGAGAAAAACACTTTCCAAGAAGAAACTGTCTGTGGCTCCCTTACAAAACTTCTCTTTACTTCAGAGGCCTCTAATACTTTAGCTCCAGTTCTAGCTAAGTCACACACGCTTAATTTTAACTGCCCAGCTTTATAGTTACCTCTTTCTAAAATAAGAAATGGAAGCAGCTATTTTCCAAACTCAGTTACCTAGAATAGACACTTTCTCCAAATACATTCCATCCTGTGTTTGACATCTCTTTGCTAATACTCAACATTCACTCCTCATGACTGTTTTGCCTCACGTAGGTCAAGTAAAAGGAAGATAAACAGTTTTCCATTTGTGCTTCATTCTGAGTGAATCACGAGTGAATAAATATTCAGTAACAGAATATATCTTATTGGAGGATGTACCACCATGATGCCACCATGTATGTGTTAGGTCAGTGTCTGTTCCTGGAGAGTCTACCAACTTTCTAGGAACACTTCAGATGTGACTACTTGATGTGCTATGGCTGTGTTTTATTTAATTGTTTTTAGAAGGTTTGCTAATATGGTTAGCATTATGAGTACATATCCAAGGCTGAAATCAGTGGCTTGTAGGGGTTATAAAAACAAGACATCTTTGTTGAAATTAGAAGTACAGGTGAATTGTTTACAATATTTAGAAATCTTCCATATCCCTGAATGACCAGACCTGAAGCATCTTGCACACCATGTAGCATGTAACATTAGGCATTAAACCCAAGGCTTGATGACTACTTTTTTCTATGACCAACCAACGGATCTAAGTATTGGTGGCCTGATATTGATCCTAAGAATAAGAGAACTCTGTCTCTAGAATACTTTTAGTCTTCTTAGAAGGAATCATTATTTAGTAAGTTTTAGATCAGAGCACTTGAAAGAACAAATTTTAAAACCAAGCTTCTGGAATACAGTACATGCAGTGTTTCATATCAGCTTGCTAAAAAAATAACATGTGCTTAACAACATCCGCCTGGTGGCAGGATTTGGTTTTTAACTTTCATTCATTAGTATTTGAAAGTGATTGAGAACTATAACTCTAAACACAGGCTACTTCCATTATGTATTAAAGGAGTTTACAATAGAACAACCTGGAATCATATCAGGAAAGTTCACTTGTCCCAAGCTTCCTGAATTATGTATTTTAGAAATATACAGAGAAGGCAGATGTGATCAAGCATGTAGCTCTGATTCTGCTTAGTCCATGTAGGCCTCCATTACATAAGTCCAGTATGTCCTTGAGGTATTTGTTTTCTATCTTCACTAGTAATAACTAAGCTAATACAATTTGCTAAGGCATCAGTGGAATGATGATTCTTCAATGGGAATCATGAGAAATGGGGCAAGCAAGGGGCCATGAAATCATATTTAATGGTTGACAGGAGCCTGATCTCTAAGCTGCTAATCTCAAGGCGGAAATCAGGTGTAACTGCAATCAATAGCATTGATTTACCGCACATAGTTAGGATGTTCTTGTCAATGTGGTTTTATCTAAGTCTCTATTAGTCATGTGGATTCACCATAAATCCTCTTAGCCCCAGATGCATCACCCCAGAACAGAGGTAAACTGATTCCCTTCCATAAGGAAAACAACGCTTCAATAAAGTATAGTTTACAACTAGCACTTCTGAGCTTTCCTTTAGTCTCATTTTTCTGTAACTTATAAGAATTTGTATTATAACATTTGTGTGATTATATTTTTTGTTGTAATCTTCAGTACAATGTTTCCTTTTTCCTAAGAGCCATGCACAATTACTTCCAAGTATAAAATATAGGAAAATTTGGTTGAAAAACAATAAAAATAACATACAACTAGGAAATATGTATCCTATGTTTATTCCAATATCATTAAAGTATATGCACCTACTTAAATAATACAGAAAAATCATTTATTATTTCACCATAATGTATGCAAGTTATAAACACTTTAAATGACATCTCTAGAAACAATGCTGGCTTCAACTGGTTGCTTCAAAGATGTTTATCTTAAATTAAGAGTTATTGTCTTATCAACAGATTTCTAAATTCATTTCTTATGAATATATTTTTCCCAGAACTTTTCCAAATACTTCTTTTGATTAAATTCTCAAACTTCACACATCTTAGGAGAAAAGCTTAAAGTAATTAAATAAAAGTGGAATGATTTCTGGCATTGCTTTATTTAGAATATAAGCTACTGAAAAAGAAACATAATATTCCCTATGGCTACTAATATGCAATTAGTATTCCTTAACATTTATAAAACTAAGTTCATAACTACTTTGCATAATAGATAAGAAAATGCATTTTAGGGCACATACTATTTTCTTATCTGTTTTAGAAATCTATTAGTTATTTATGATATGAAACATATCAGCTACTTTAATTTAGACTGAATCTGTAAAATGTTTTGAAACATAAAGATTGGAATCCGCTTGTATGCATTAGAAGAAAACTACATCAAGTGATGATTTATTTAAATGTGCTAAGAAAGACAAATATGAAGTCCCCCAATTAGTTCATTCTCATTACTTCATCACTTCTAATTTAAGGCTTTGATTCTAATTAAAATAAAATATTGGGAAGCATAGTATTTTTAACCAGAGTATTAAACCCAATTTCCTAGCTAGTCCAAGCAGATGTGATCAAATATGTGAGTGAGGGTAAGCAGAAGAAACAGAAATCATATTAATCATTTTTGGAATAGGAAGAACATGAACTAAAACAAAATAACTAATTTATTTCTAGGGTAGATAAAAACAATTATTTGCTGAATTTTAAAATCTAGTTTCCAAACTATGAATATCATTGATTCATAGCAAACTCCAAATTCTTACAAAATGGAACAGTACCTTTTTTTTTTTTTTTTTTGGTAAAATAAACTTAAAAAAGTTCTGAGAGCTTTGAAAAATTATTCTTTTTTTTTTGGGATGAAAGGACTAGAAGAGGGAGGAGACCAAGTAACAAGCCCATTCTGAGAATTAGTTTTGCATTAAAAAAATGTAGTGAGGCAAGTATAAAGTAAATGGGCCATGACCAAAATATTTTAGGCTAATTAAAGTATAGGAGTCACTTCATGACACAGGATTTGCTTATCTTTTCTGGAAGCGGCCTCCCTGACAGATTAACAGAACAACCTACTGAAGACTAAGCTAGGGTAGCACCCTTGAAATGGCACTACTCAGGGCTGGTGCACTGCCATCAAGAATGCAAAATATGCACATAGCTGCCAACAGCTTATGTGTGGAGAGACCTAGTATCAGAAGAAAAGAACCCGTCCTTCACACAGTCATTGCTCCATTTGGGATTCTCATTTCAACATTAGGTTGTGCTGGTTTAGGAGTCCAGTTTCCTAGAAGTGAATATTTCTGACAAGAGACAGAGGACACTGCTTGGAAGTTTTAAGCACCATCTGGCTGCTTGGAGCTCCAATGATCAATAGGTAAATGGAGTTATCTTATTAGCTGGGACATTCATCCTGAATTGCAATATGGATCAAGGGTTTTACATACAAAATGTTGCAAAGGTAATATGTCTGGAATCTAGGAGATTCTTGGGGCCATCACTTTGCAGGCCATGTTCTGTAATAACTGTCAATAACAATTACAGTAACCATAATCCACCAAGGCAAAACCACTCAGGCAATGCAAAGGAGCCAAGTTACTGGTTAAAAACAAGGGGATTCTATGATAGGTGGTAGAGAAACTAGATGAAAATTTTCAATTACAGACTCGGAACCAGACTGCCTCAATAACTAAAAGCTCATGAAACTTTCTATTTGCTTTCCAGCATTCTCTACTTCCTTTTTCCCTTTCTCCTGTGTTGGAATTACATCACACAATAAAGAAAACATCAACTCTTTTAAGTTTTGCTTCAAGCTCTATCTTACAACGAACCCAAAGACATTCCCTTAGAACTAAGCAATATTAACAGATTATAGGCAGTTTCATAAGCAAGCACAGAAAATGAGATCCTATTTAGTATAAATCCAGTAAGTAGCAGTCTGGGAAACAAAGACTTAATTTAACCACACTAATCAAATATCAAATACTTGATCAAATATCAAATACATTTACCTACACTAATCAAATATTGTAGTAACATAACTGTAGTCTTGAACATCAGCATTCTTTATGTAATCAGTTTCTCATTTTAAACAGTTTTATTTCAATTCAAACATATTTGAAGACCAGATTTTTTTTAAGTTCAATTTCAAGCACATAAGTTCTACAGAATAAAAAGCACATCTTCTAAGTAGCAAGCAAATCGAAGCATAATTAATATAAAAGAGACAGTGGAATCCCCTTTACAAAAGAAGCCACCTGGGCTTAAAAGTACCCTTTTAACTGTTGTTCATGTTATAATAGACATCATTATGCAACCTCCAAAGATTTTTCTAAGGTTGAGAGAAGTGACCTTGTATGTGTTGTATATGTGTATGCTCTTCTTCCCTCAACTTTTTAAAAGCTCATTTAAACTCTTTGTCCCAAAGTTCCCCAGAGATTATGTCCTGATTTAAGGGCTGATAAGAATTTTCAAGTCAAATCACCTTATTTTAACACTCCGCAAGCATCCACTCTTGCCAAAAAAAATTTACAAGGTTTCAAGTACTTCTTAAATATTCAGTTTTAATACTTTTTCATGACTGAGAAGTCAGGAGGGCAAAAGGATAAAAAGTGCATTATATAATTGTATGGATAATTTGAAATAGTATCTTCAATAAACCCCAAACTTTTATATGGATAAATCTGCCTACTCTTCCTACCTCTCCCACATACCATATTTCACCAATTTCAAAATTTTTCTCTGATAAACCCTATGTAACATTTTTCTTTTATCACTATCACTTGTAAATGCTACTCCCACTTACTCTCTCAACCAGTACATATAAATTTAAAACCTAGTACAGTAACACATTCTACTAAATGCTGGATATTCAGTGTTCCTGACATAGTAGTTTACTACCTAGGAAGAACATAAGCACTTATTAAACTTGTCCTTATATCATGCTTTTGTCTTTATCTGTTTTGTTCACCACTATATTCTCAATAAGTATTATACTGCCTGGAACACAATACATGCTAAAAATATCTATCAGATGCATGAATATATAAATTAGGCATTTGCTCTTATATTTTTCCCAAATGAACAGCTGTATTTAATAAGCTTTTATAGATGAAAGTCCAAATTTACTCACTTTACTTCCAACTTTATTATAGGTTACATATTATACATTAGTCCATTTATGCAACTGCTATTCCATATCTTTAAATTCTTTTAGGTTTCTATAAAATAATTTAAAATATTTTTATTTTTTTAATTATTCTTTTCTCACCTCATATAAGTTTCTCCCTTTTATTATGCAAAATTTAAATAATTTGTTTCTGGCTATTGTCTGGTATATATTTTTTGAAGGATACTTTTAAAACCCAACTTACTATTTCCAATTTTGTTTTTCTTCTAGGGCCACACCTGCTGCATATGGAGGGTCCCAGGCTAGGGGTTGGATCAGTGCTGTAGCTGGTGGCCTACACTACAGTCACAGGAACCTGGGATTGAGCCGCATCTATGACCTACACCACAGCTCAGGGCAATGCAGGATCCTTGAGGCTAGGGATCAAACCCGCATCCTCCTGGATACTAGTCGGGTTCATTACTGCTGAGCCACAATGGGAACTCACAAAATAAATTTGAAAAGAGGCCATGTATGCTTATAATAAAGAAGTAGCTTTTTTTCCCCCCGTTTGGAGATTTTTCACATGCGTATTTTAAGGTTTCTGTCTTCTGTCTTTCTAAATGGACATACAATTATTTTTTAGTACCTGAGTATTCCCATTTTGTTTGTTTAACATACCCCACTAGTAGTGTTTTATGTGAAGGTCTCTGTTTTCCATGTCTTTGACTCTATGTCAGTTGCACATGGAGGTGTCTAACGGTTATAGCTGTAATGCAAACTGCACCATTTTTATTCATATAGGGATCATTCATTAGTTTGTAGATCTAACAAAATTTGGTACTATTATCATCACTTGTCCTTATCCCTTCTATTTGCATTGACTTGGATGGTATGCAAGTTTTTATTTTTACTTTTATATTTTTAACTTAAAGTTTTTTAAACAGATGTATCTTTTACAAATGGGTTATGTTCAGAGTAAAATTGAGAGAAAGGTACAGAGATTTCCCTTATATCTCCTGTCCCCACACATGCCTACCCCCAAATCAACATTCCCCTCCAGATGCTACATTTGTTACAACAGATGCACCTACACCCCACACATCATAATCACCCAGAGTCCATAGCTAACAGGATTCATTCTTAGTGTTGTAGATTCTGAGGGTTTTGGCAAACACATAATGAAATGTATCCACCATTATAGCATAAAACAGAGTAGTTTCACTGTTCTAAAACTCTATTCTGTTTTTTGTATTTTTTGACAATTTTTAAAAATAACTTTGCTGTGACTTTAAGGTTTTAAAGCAATCTGAGAACCAGTCTTTGAGTTCATGAGTTCATCTTATGTAAATAATTTTACAGAAAATGTTCTCATTTTATTTAACAATTATTTGTTATGCTTCTTTCTAGTTTCATTTTTCTCCATGAGCTTGGTGTATTTTTCTTCCCCTTTCCCTTCTTATCCTCACTACACAGTGCAAGTAATATGGACTGTATATGATATTATCTTTAGAATTTTTAGTCTTTAGCTTATAAGCTATGTGTTTTAATTAATTAAACTCATAAATAAATCAATATGTGCTGCCTCTTTCAATGACTTTCCCAGTGTGAGGAAACTGTCAAAGTTCTAGGTAAACAACAGATAATATAGTTTCTATACTCACAAATAAATAAATAGATAGGTAGATAGATGGGTAGAATGACTTGGATATCCTTGTTTATTTATCCCCAAGACTACTACTAAAGAAACTTGTACAAAAAAAAAAAGCTAAGCATTAGATTTTGCATTTCTTTATTTTTAAATAGTTGAGGATTATCACAAAATGTATATCAAAAATATGAGTAAATTCATCAGAACATAAAAAAGATACTGAAAGTAGATACTATGAGTAAATTCATCAGAACATAAAAAAGATATTGAAAGTAGATACTTGTGTATAAACTTAGGATGGGAGACACAAGCTTTTGGTCTCAGTTTAGGCTCTTCTGGAATTTTGTTTTTAATCTTGTATATACATTACTTTGACAAAAATTAAAAATTAAGTATATCTGCAATCAAACTCTTCTTAGGTTTAAGTGTCTAGTGTTGGTAATCTTACAGATTTCAATTCATTTTTAACCTATTTAACTAATATGTGGTAAAAGTAAATTAATTCCACATGCACCTTAAATGGGTGTATCCGATGCATTTATCCTCAAAATCATGTCTTTAAATTATGATTAAAATAGATCAAAATAATGTTCATATATATTTAGATTGTGTGTATAAATGTGTAGGTATTCATAATCTAAATATATATATGAATGTACAGGCCATTTAGGGGTAAGCAACTGATTTTGCCAATGTCAACATCTTTCCTAGGCAAGTACACCACATTGGCTCAGGAAATGACAAGAGAAAATTTTAGGTAAAAACATGAACAAAGTTGTTTATTTATAATTTTCAAATACACAAGGCAGCTTTGCTTTTGATCATATGGTTTCATTTTCTGTCTAATCAATTTCCTGGTATGGATTCAAGATGTTCCAGTTCTGCAAATTTCATATTTTTCCCCCTGGTCTCGTGTTCAACAAGTTGCCTGCAATTAAAAGCTAAAAGAGCATTAAAAGAAGTCCATGTTTTTACACACTGTAGCTGAAAATAACAAGCAAAATCCTTTTTGTAAGGAAACAAATCAGTTATCTAAGTAGGAGAAAGTGAAAGTGCATACCCTGAAGAACTTTTAAGTATGCCTAAATAATCTTCAGAGATAAATAATATTTTTGAAGTTATATTTTTACCTTTTGCCCCAGGAAGTAAAACTAGGTAAAATACATTCATACATTTCTCTAAACTATCAAGGAAAGTTTACTGAATAAGTTTAAATATAGGTTTAATAGAAAACTACTCATTATTATAACATTCTCTATTTTTCTCTAAATCTGAACCAATTCCATGAACATGTTTACCTTTTTCCCAATTTATACTTTTCTCACTCCATGCAAAAGATACACACTGTCAAAGATTCTTTTCAAAATCTGCTTTTAATCTCATATTCTTTCTAAAATATCAAGTATATTGGAATAAACACTGGTTGTCATTTTAAAAATTAGTATTTCACTACTGCTATGTTCATATTAAATCCAATCTTATAGCACTACAGAGACAGTCTAAATCAAAACTGCAATGTAGGAGTTCCCGTCGTGGCGCAGTGGTTAACGAATCCGACTAGGAACCATGAGGTTGCGGGTTCGGTCCCTGCCCTTGCTCAGTGGGTTAATGATCCGGCGTTGCCGTGAGCTGTGGTGTAGGTCGCAGACGCGGCTCGGATCCCGCGTTGCTGTGGCTCTGGCGTAGGCCGGTGGCTACAGCTCCGATTCAACCCCTAGCCTGGGAACCTCCATATGCCGCGGGAGCGGCCCAAGAAATAGCAACAACAACAACAAAAAGACAAAAGACAAAAAAAAAAAAAAACTTATTATACATGGAAAGGAGAAGATAGTTGATGACAAAAAATAAATAACAGTACCTTTAACAGAGATCAAAAAATGACCTAGATTTTGGAATTAATAGTCAAAATTTTTTGAATAACCATAAATAACATATTAAACTGCCCTAGAAATAGGATAAATGAATATGAAGATAGAAAATTTCAGCAGATTATACATATTATCAGAAAGAATTACATGAGATTTTTGGACTTCTAAATCAAGAATTAGAAGGATTTAAAAGGCATGTGGACAAAACAGAAGACAGGACTGATACAAGTCCCTAGAGAATATCTGCAGAGAAGAGAGAGGTTCAGAAGCAATATTTGGAGAAATAATACCTGAGAACTATCCATATCTGATGAAAAGTGTCAACACAGACATTCAAGAATATGAATGAACCATAAGCAAAGAAAATTTCAGTGAGGTCCATAAGGTTCCAATCATTGAAAACCAAAGATGAAAAATAAAATATTAAGACCAGCCATAAAAAAATTTCATCTTGGAGTTCCCATTGTGACGCAGTGGTTAATGAATCCGACTAGGAACCATGAGGTTGTGGGTTTGATCCCTGGCCTTGCTCAGTAGGTTAAGGATCTGGTGTTGCCATGAGCTGTGGTGTAGGTTGCAGATGCGGCTCGAATCACGCATTGCTGTGGCTCTGGCATAGGCTGGCAGCTACAGCCCCGATTAGACCCCTAGCCTGGGAACCTCCATATGCCACGGGAGCAGCCCTAGAAAAGGCAAAAAGACCAAAAAAATTCATCTTTGGGGGAATACTAAGACTGAATACTGGCTTTAAAAGAAAAATCATGGAAGCCAGAAGATAATAGAGAGACATAGTCAAGATACTAAAAAATAAACAAACAAACAAAAAACTTGTCAAAACTAGAATTCTGTGCCCATTGAAAATAACCTAAAATTGAGGGTGAGGAAAGATACACTCAGAAAAAAAGCTAAGAGAATTCATTGTCAGCTGACCATAAACTACAAGATCTACTGAAGGATATTCTTCGAGGTGAAGGAAAGTGTTCCTGGATTGAATCACAGAAGTGTAACCAAAAATAAAGAGCTCCAGAAAAGATAAGTATGTAAGAATATAGAAGGATCATTACTGTTTAAAATAACAAGTGGGAATATCTGATGTGGTCTAAAACATATACTGAAATCAAACATATATAACAATAATATTAAGGTGGAAAAATTCAATTCCACCTTACTATTCCTGCACTTGGTAATGATTTAAAGTAGAGTATTAAGGTTGATTCTTTTTTTAGTGTAACCAGTAGAAGAATCATACCTGCATGTAGAAAAAAGAAGGTAATAGAGAAGTTAAAAGTGAATAGTAAGTCATACTTGATTGATGTGATAGAAAGCAGGAAAGGAAGAATTGATAAAGAACAAATGCAACACATGGAAAACAATAGCAAGATGGGAAATTTAAAACACAGCTGTGTAATTAATTAATCAAATATAAATGGCCTTTAAAAAGATGAATGTTTTCAGAATGGATTAAAAAATACCCAACTCTTTGTGGTTTACAAGAAACATACTTTACATGTATGAACATATAAAGGTGAAAATAAAACAATGGAGAAATTCTACCCCACACATACTGAACACTTTGAGGTGTTGATTCTCTTCAAATAGGTCTATGGTTCTAGGGTAATCCCAGTCAAAATCACTATACTATCTGTATGTATTAATTAACAAGATGATTCTAAAAGGTTTATGTAAATATATGCAGACTAGAGTAACTAAAACAATATTGAATAATTTAAAAATAGGACTTGAGACTTGCTACCATATTTTCAAATTACTATCAGGACAATGTGGTATTGGCAGAAGGAAAAGAAAATAGACATAAATACATATACATATATATTTCATATGAAAAGATAGTGGACACAGAATAGCCAATGCAATGCTGAAGGAAAAGAATAAATTGACACTATGCAAATTCAAGACTTATTATAAAGCTATGTAATCAAGATAGTGTGGTAGTTTCAAAAGATAGAAAAATAGGAAATGGCACAGAATAGAAAGCCAAAGGAGAGATGTCAAAAAATATAGCTAACTAATCTTTGACAAGGCACAAAGGCAGTAAGATGGAGAAGAGGTAGTCTTTTCAACAAATGCTGCTGGAATAACTGCATGTCCATCCATATGCAAAAAATTGAATCAAGACACAGACCAGACACTCTTCATAAACATTAACTTTAAATGGACCATAGACTAAATATAATATGCAAAACTATAAAACTCCAAGAAGATAACATAGGATAAAACCTCAGTGCCTTTGAGTATGGCAATGAGTTTTTAGGTATAACACCAAAGGTATGATTCATGAAAGAAATAATTGGTAAAATGGATTTCATTAAAATTCAAATCTTCTACTCTGTGAAAGGTAATGTCCCAGAAATGAGAAGAGAAGCCACAGACTGAGAGAAAATATTTGCAAAAGACACATCTGACAAAGAACCATTATTCAAAATATAGCAAGAACTCTTAAAATTCAATAAGAAAACAAACAGTCCTATTAAAACACAGGCCAAAGATCTTAGCAAACACCTCACTAAAGAGAATGTGCAGATGCAAATAAGCACATGAAAAGATGCTCCACATGACAAGTCACCAGAAAATGCAAATTAAAACAACTGTGAGATACCATTACACACCTATTAGAATGGCCCAAAACTGGAACACCAAATGCTGAGGAGGATGTGGAGCAAAGGAACTCTCATTCATCACCAGAAAGAATGCAAAATGTTACAGCCACTTTGGAAGACATATTGGTAACTTCCGATACAACAAAATTTACTCTCACCATATGATCCAAAAAATGCATTCCTTAGTATACATCCAAAGGACTGGGAACATACATCCAAACAAAAACCTGAACAGGAGTGTGGCCAAGACTTGGAAGCAACGGACATGTCATTGAGTAGGCAAATGAACTAATAAATGGATACATCCAGACAATGTAATACTATGCAGCACTAAAATGTAATGGGCTATCAAGCCACGAAAAGACATGGAAGAACCTTAAATAAATATTACTAAGTGAAAGATACCAATCTGAAGAGTCTATATATGGTATGATTCCACCTCTACGAGACATGAAAGGAAAACTATGGAGGCAGTCGAAAGATCAGTGGTTGCCAAGGATTGAAAGGGAGGGAAGAATGAATAGATGGAGCACAGAGGCTTTTCAATGCAGTGAAATCCCTCTGATAACAAAATGATAAATATATTTAATTGTAAGTTTGTAGAGTATACAGCACTGAGAGTGCACTGTTATGTAAACTATGGATTTTGAGTGATTGTGATTTGTGAAGTCAGGCTTATCAATTGTATCAAATGTACCATTCTGGTGAGGGACATTGATAACGGACAAAGCCGGGCATGTGTGCAGACAGGTGGGAATGGGAAATCTTTGTATATTCCTCTCAATTTAGTTAACTTAAAAGTACTCTAAAAATTGTCTTTAGAATTAGAATTTAAAAAAACAAAAAATACAGATAATCCAGAAATGAACTCCCACATTTATTTTAATTTGATTAACAATCAAAACAGCCAAGAACAGAATAAATTAATTTCCGGTCATTTTTACTTGATTGGATGGAAGTATTTACAGTGAAAAGAAAAGAAAAAAGTTGTGGGGTGAAGATAATGCTCTATCTTGATCCGAATGGTGGTTACCAAAGTAAATACCTGTGTAAAAATTTATCAAACAGCACTTACAGTGTGTGCACATTTCCATATGTGTCATATTTCACATTTTAAAAATTCTATGTTGAGTATCTATCAGATGCAAAGCACTAGGTCCAACACAAACAGAAAATGCAAACTTGAGTAATCCCTAGTTCCTGCTCTCAAGAGTGGGCTTACTTGGCTGGTCTAAAGTTCATTAACAAAAGCTTGGGTTGAATTTGTTAAAAAAAAAAAAAACTTGTACAATTTTCTTTGTGCTAAGAGAATAAAAGTAGTAAGTTGAGTGCATGAGGTGATCATTACTTAACACTCTGGAAGGAATAGTTTTGATTTTTCAAAGTCTACCAGATTTTAAGAAGAGAGAAGAAGGAAAGGAATGAGATTCATTTTATGTTTTCATTCATCTCCTTAGTCACTTACTTTAAAATAGGCATTGAACTTTGTTAAATGCATGGCAATAGGCTACATTTTGGATTTCAAGACATGTCAATTAATAGTTAAAGAATGGGAGTTCCCATCATGGCTCAGCAGAAATGAATCTGACTAGGATCCATGAGGACACAGGTTCAATCCTTGGCCTTGCTCAGTGGGTTAAGGATCCAGCATTCCTGTGAGCTGTAGTGTAGGCTGCAGATGCAGCTTGGATCCTGCATTGATGTGGTGTATCCCAGCAGGTACAGCTCACATTTGACCCTTAGCCTGGGAAATTCCATATGCCTTGGATGTGGCCCTAAAAATACAAAGGACAAAAATAATTATTAAAGAATGTAGCTCTTCTTAGAAGACTTTGAAGACCTGAATGGCTTTTTTAAACTTTTGAAGCAAGGGTAAACAAATTATGTAGTTCTAGAGGAAGTTATGGGGATATGGGCTCCAGCTCACGATAAGGAAGACTTAGCTTTAGTTTTGTTTTTGTTTGTTTGTTTGTTTGCTTGTTTTGTTTGGTTGGGTTTTTTTGACATTTCTTGGGCTACTCTGGAGGCATGTGGAGGTTCCCAGGCTAGGGGTCTAATCAGGGCTGTAGCTGCCAGCCTATGCCAGAGCCACAGCAATGCCTGATTCGAGCCGCATCTGCAACCTACACCACAGCTCATGGCAATGCCAGATCCTTAACCTACTGAGCAAGGCCAGGGATCAAACCCACAACCTCATGGTTCCTAGTCAGATTTGTTAACCACTGAGCCACTACGGGAACTCCTAGCTTTAGTTTTATAAAGCTAGGAGTTTGTCTTAAAGAAGTGAAGAGATTCTAATCTCTGGAAACATTCCAATATAGGACAATAATAGCATCAATCACTTTGGAACCCCATCTTTAAGGTTAGGTGATATGCTATGAATTTTTATTTATTCTAACCACTGCCTTTTCAGTAAATTCATATTATTGCCCTTTTGGAGATGGGCAAACTGGACAAGTGGCAGAACAAAATCCAAACAGAGGTGGTAATTTCTCTCCTTTAGCGATTTTTAAAGAATGTTGGCAGAGGTATTCCTATAAGAGATATATGACCTTTAAAGTCCTTTCCAACTCAAACATGTTGTGAATTTATCCTGTATGCATGCTGGACTCTGGTTTTGTGCAACCTATAGCTTACATGATTTGCTGAGTTTTCTTCAGGAGAAAATATCATACATTTATGTATGCTAAAATAGCCCCAAGCACTTAGAGGAGTGGCTAATACCAGGAAAAACTGAAGTTTGAGCTTATTCTCTTCCTAGTTGGTCACCTTCTACCTATTTGTCATAAATGCCTTGGTAAGGAGCTGTGAATGATGGGTTTCTCTAGTAGAATTTGGAAAATGGAGATGACAGCTGGACCTCTGCTCTAGGACACTGCAACAGCTAACAGAGTGACTATGTTGGCAGAGTCATGGGATGACCCAACAGGAACTCCAACTGTCTCAGATTTAATGATGATGAAGTTGACATTGCCCTGTGGAACTGATTTTCCCTCCTCCTCTCCATTTCCAAACCTTTTTCCTATTGACTGTTTCATGTCACCTAGTGACAGATTTCTAGCCTGTTACATAACAGTCCTATAGTCCTTGACTCATCACCTTACACTTTAAATAAATCACTAATTGTCATTAGATTCATTCTCCACAAATTTCATAAATTGATAAATCTATTGAGATTAAAAAATCAGAATGTTCATGAGAAATATCAAGATTGAGAACAGTTTTAAAGCAAAAAAATTGATCTTTTAATTTGGGAGTTGAGGCAATGTCACATCTAGGGAAAGTATGACCATGTTGTGCATAATATTTATATGTAATATTTTGATTCATTAGATAATTTTATTTCTGTTTGTTCCCTGGATGAAACCATTTTGTAGGGGTAAAGGCATGCTAGAATAGGCATGAATGTCTTGTTAAATGTGACAAAAATTAATAGACACCAGAAATTGGATTCATATTTATTTTTCCATCCCCTCTAAGATCACACAGTGATGATTTCTGCCTACAAATAAAATTATTCTGATGATACTAACAGTTCTTAATTAAAATGAGATGAAGTGAAACTTTATGGTCTTTATTATGAATCAAATGACTTCTTGCTTGTAATTGTTTTATAATATATAAATTTATTTTTGAACATGTGTTTCATTGACTTTGGACTATCTGTGGTATAATTTTAACTCATGAATTTGCTTCCTGACATCTTTTACAACTTTTGGATTTTGTGAACTCTAGAGACCCTGTACCCAGGAACACAAAATAATTACAACCACCACCAAAGTCAGAAATGTATAATTTAGAAATTGAATGTCCTTGTAAAAATATCATAAAACCAATTAAAAAGCCATCTATACATTATTCTTGACTAACTGTTCAATTATGAATGCTTATAATTAAGACTTAATCATGTATCATTAAATATATTGGCTGATGCTTCCAGAGCTATTAACCATGTAGATTGTGCTAAAATGACCATAGCCTTATCTAAACAGTGTGAAGACTGTATTTTGACTTGTAACAAGACTTTCTATTACTGTTTCAGTTTCTGTAAATATTTCATTTGGTTTGGAGTTTCTTGATGCTGGCACACCTCCAAGACCTTCTGGGATTCTGATTTTCCTTCCCTCCTGCCCTCCATTCCTCCTGCTTTCCTCTCCTTCTTCCCTTTTTATTCTTTCTTCCTTCTGCCCTAGTATTTCAAGGTCCATAAATCAATACTTCTCTCTCCCAATGTTAATAACTATGTACTAGCATTTATTAGTCTTAATTGCATCCACTCTTCTCTGCCTCTTCTACCTTATTCTAAGCAATTGTATTTATCTCCTGAACTTTTGTTGGAAGATCCTCATAGTATTTGTATTGTATTTATCTCCCAACTTCTGTATATGACCATCCCCACTGAAGATAGAATAACAGTTTGAAGTCTTTTGATAATTCAAATTCTATCTCTGTATTCCATGGGTGAGGAGAACCCTTTAGCATAAAGTCCAAGCTCCTCTGTAAGCTTTATAAGGCCTCCCAAGTTTTAGTGCCCGCTTCCCTATCCATATGCATCCCTTTCCAATCCCCATGTCAGTCCCCAATCCCTGCCCCTCCCACTGCATTTTAGAAGCCCTCTCTCTTTCTCAGGGAATTCTCTCCAAATTTTCCCTCTCCTAGGAATTTCTTACCTCTCCTGTTCTCCTAGATAACCACTCTTCATCCTCAAGGGCTCAGTTTAAAGACCACATTCTCAGGAAGGCCCCCTAAGGTAGGTTGAGTTTCCCCTATATCCTGTTTTCTCTTGAAAACAAAAACAAAACTTATACTCTTATTCTGCTATTCCCATACTACTTTGGGATTGTGAGGCCTACAGTGGCAGGGACCTCAATGCTTTTCTCATCACTGTATCTCTAGTAGCTCAATTTTGCTCTTTGTTAAAACAGTCTTGGCTAAAAACTATTACTTTTTTACCATTCCATAATGCTTGTATAGCTAGTGATCACTCTCCACTAAAAACCCACTGGATTGTTGCTTAGAATCACATTCAGGAGTTCCTGTCATGGTGCAGTGGTTAATGAATCTGACTAGGAACCATGAGGTTGCAGGTTTGATTCCTGGCCTTGCTCACTGAGTTAAGGATCCAGCTTTATTGTGAGCTGTGGTATAGGTTGCACATGCAGCTCAGATCCCACATTGCTGTGGCTGTGGTGTAGGCTGGTGGCTACAGCTCTGATTCAAGCCCTAGCCTGGGAACCTCCATATGCCATGAGAGCAGCCCAAGAAATGGCAAAAAGACAAAAAAAATATCATATTCAATCTACAGATCCATTTAGGGCAGAACTGACACTTTATAATACTGAATTTTGCAATCAAATGAACACGACATATCCCATTATTAATTTAAATATTCTTTAATTTCTCAAAAAAGTGAGCAGTTAGTCTAGACTTAGATGCCCTTAATCGAATCAAGCATGAAGTGATTTGACACTCAGTTTTAACCCTGGAGAGAGTTGCACAAGTTCCAGTTTGCTATTATTTCTAGGGTTTAGCCCTACAGAGGCTCCAACTAAATGCCTGGGATGCTTACCAGGTCCCTTATATTTGGCCAGCCCTGAAATTCAATTTTGGTTTTCTCATCAGAGATTGCTGAAAGGGTGCTCTGCTAACTAAACTTTTAGTTCCTGTTTTCATCTTGGATATTCAGCTGTTAGAGATCATTGAGAAGACTTGACCTCTGGTTGACCTGCAAGCTGGATCTGGGCAATCAGAGGCTCCTCAGTTTCTCCCCTGTCATTACAATGCACCTTCCACCCACCATTCCCATAGCCAGAGCTGTTTTAAGGATGAAATCCTAAGAAAATAAGGTGTTGTTGAGACCATCTGGACTGAATATGTCACTGTACCCCATTAAGGACTCTGTATAAACTTTGAAGATTCTGGTGGAAATCTCATCTTGCAGCCACTTGTCTATAAATTTCCTTGCTCATTAAACCAGCTACCTACATATCTGGAGTTGGCTGCCTCCTTTTTCAGTCTCTCCTTGCTCTCAGTGTAAGGGATACAGTTTCAATTTCACCTGAGGAAGCTAGAAGTTGCAAACTGACCTCAGCCAGTAAGTTGATTGCCCAGATCCAGCTTGCAGGTCAGCCAGTTAGCTCACAGAGATATATGTCTCTAAAGGAAAAGTAGTGAATCACAAAGCTCATGCAAATGTGCTTTCCTCTTCTTTGCAATGTTGGTCCCTGAAACCAGGCTGATTGACAACCGTTTAATGTCTGATTTTTTTTAAATTATCTACAATTTTTGGTTGTTCTCCTAGTAAAAGTTGGCTTGATTGTTGGAGACATCAATTACAGAGAGATACATTTGAAGGTTATGTACTCAACAAGCCCAAAGCCATCTTAAATGAAGAGTTACAATTGTATAGGTGAGGGTAAAAACTGTAATCATATAGGGGAGAAGATATCTCAATACTTGTCAGGGTCAGTAGTGGTGTTTTACTTTATGAAACTCTAGTCAGTTCAGTTTCTTGACTCTTACCTGAACTCACTCTGTTATCTGTGTATTGGTGCTTTTTGGATGAAAATTTTTATAACATAAAATCTGAAATTAATCTCACCATTAGTCATAATAGAGTCCTATTTATCTCATCCATAAAAAGAATCTTGGAAGTATGGTGACATCTCAGTCATCAAGGAGGTATGTTTTCTGTAGCTTTCTACTTCACCAGAAATCTGTAACTTTCATCAAGATCTCCTCATGGTCTACAGTGGCTGCTGGAGTTCCTGATATAATGTATGTACTAGAGGCAAGAAAAAAGAGGAATTAGTTCCCATTTTTGGCTCAGTGGGTTAAGAGCCTGACTAGTATCCTGGAGGATGCCTTTTTGATTCCTGGCCTTGCTCAGTGGGTTAAGTATCCAGCATTGCCACAAGCTGTGCAATGGGTTGCAGATGCAGCTCAGATTCCATATTGCTGTGGCTGTGATGTAGGCCAGCAGCAGCTCCAGTTTGACTTCTAGCCTGGGAACTTCCAGAAGCCTCAGGTGTGGCCTGAAAATAAAAAAGAAAGAATAAAAAAGGAGGAAGTCATAAGGAGGGAAGATACAAGGACAATCTCTAGCCCAGATGAGTCCACTTCGAGATCAAAAGCATCCATCCAGCATCTGCCCTTTTAGTTATAATTAGCAATTCCATTTGCAAAAGAGGTTATGAAACATGTGCCTTTGATTGGAATATAATTGCAGTTTTGTAAACAAGAAATGGAAAATGGATATCAGAAACACAGTCTGCTATATTTTCCCTTTTCTCTTCGGATAACCCCTTCACATACTCAGAAGCATTACCTCCTTCTAGGCATAAGGCACTCTCTAACACAAAATTTTACTCATCCTTTTATAATTCTACTGAAATCTACATTATTGCCCATATTACTCTATTTATAAAATGGGTTTATCTGTATAACTTATTATATTGCTAGGTATACATATCTATACCATCCCAAACAAGCCTGATCTAACACACAGCTGAAGAACATATGGAAGTATCAGGTATTAAAGGCTATTTTCATCTTCTTAACTATAGGCTTCTTGTAGGCAGAAAATAAATTTTATGCAGTTGTATATTCCCCAAACTTAGTCAAAACCTTGTAATAAAATATGAAAACAAAAAAATAAATTAGTCAAAATGAAAAATGAGGCTACAAATTAATTGAAAAAAAGCAAAAAAATCTTCCAGGACTCTCAGAAGTTGTGGAGCTTTCATCAACACTGGCAATCTGACTTTAAAAGAAATTTATTAGCTGACTAGTTTTTAGCTCTGTATTTGTGCCTTCTGCAAAGAGCTGGGCATGCTTTTTGTAAAATTTTATTTTATTGAAGTATAACTGACTTACAATGTTGTATTAATTTCTGCTGTACAGCACAGCGATTCAGTTATACATATGTATAGATATATCCATACATACATATTCTTCATGACAGCTTATCACAAGATATTAAAGGTATGGAGTTCCCATTATGGCTCAGTGGAAACAAATCTGACTAATAACCAAGAGGACACAGGTTCAATCCCTGGCTTTGCTCAATGGGTTCAGGATCTGGCATTTCCATGAGCTGTGGTGTAGGTCACAGACAATGGCTTGGATCCAGTGTTGCTGTAGTTGTGGCATAGGTTGGCAGCTATAGCTCTGATTAGACCCCTAGCCTGGGAACTTCCATATGCTGTGGGTGTGGCCCTAAAAAAGCAAAAAAAAAAAAAAAACAGATATTGAATATAGTTCCCTGTGCTCTGCAGTAGGCCCTTGTTGTTTATCCAACCTATACGCAATAGCTTACATCTGCTAATCTCAAATTCCCAAATGC
Organism: Sus scrofa; assembly: GCF_054392235.1. Classification (NCBI taxonomy): domain Eukaryota; kingdom Metazoa; phylum Chordata; class Mammalia; order Artiodactyla; family Suidae; genus Sus; species Sus scrofa. Next base: position 22,951,915 of record NC_139385.1, read on the forward strand.
TTTTGGCATGCTTTTGACAAATGGAAAATCCCTTTGGCTACATATAGTTTGTCTGCTCTCAGAGCATGCTAAAATTAAACTTCCTTCAACCTGAAGATAATACAAAGTAACCAAACACACAAAATCAATTCCTTGTCTTTGCACTCCCTGATCTCATTAAGGCATACAACGTCAGGGTTCACAAGAACTCCTGGCATGAGAACTCACCCCATATCTTTCCTTCATATTGACTCAAGTTTTTTCTTTAACATTAAAAACATGTTATCTCTCTTCTTTCAGTGGCGATGGTGATGATTTGCTTTTTAGAGCTACACCTGTGGCATATGGAAGTTGCCAGGCTAGAGGGTCAATCCGAGCTGCAGCTGCTGGCTTACACCACAGCCACAGCAAGGTTGGATCCAAGACATATCTGCGACCTACACCACAGCCCAGGGCAATGCCAGATCCTTAACCCACTGAGTGAGGGCAGGGATGGAACCTATATTCTCAAGGATACTAATCAGGCTCTTTTCGCTGAAGCACAATGTAACTTCTAGAGTATCATATTTTTGAAATTCAGCTGCTCATGCTTGTAACTGCTAGCTCTCCTTCACTCATTTTCACTGCTACATAATTTTCCATAGTATCTGTTTTACACACTTTTTTTTCCTTCCCAACATTTCAAAGGCGGTTTAGTGTGCAAAGCTCTTTGCCTAGTTCCTGCCATAGAGCCAGCCCTCCATAAATATTTGTTTGATGGCTGAATGAGACTGAGCCACAACTGACTGTAGCACTGACACTTGTTTATCTGGCTGTCTTCTCTGCCCGTTGCCCCAGTGCTGCGAATCCTGCCAGCTCTTCCACCCTGAGTTAATTACAGTTAAAAATTTCCTGACCTGCAATGAGAAACGAGCAGGCCTCCCAAAGGGCCTAGAATAACGATTCCCACAAAGCCTTGTGGTACTGTTTTGCTTCAATTTCAGTTTACTTTCACTTCCCGCGGTGTGTGGGCGGGGCCAAAGGAATTCTCCAATGGACACATCCGCGGGCTGAGGGGGCGGGAAAATTGGCCAAGGAGCCTCCCAGCTGAGGCGGCAATTAGCCAGAAGGTTGCTAGGGAAACGACCCGTACACGTCTCTAAGCCGTGCTAGCTGAGCCGGGTGCAGCCCTCTCTTGCCTACTTTCTCCCGGGCTCTCTTCATCTGGCATCCATCGATGCCTCTTCCATGTCCCCCCCAGACGCAGCACCTCGCAACCTCCACACCCATGGCCACTAGCCTGAGGAGGCCCTCTTTCACCACCTGTTCTTCCTCAGCTACCAATGAAGACGACAAGGACGTGTGCTGCACTTTCAAAGATGCTTCTATGTGCAAGTGGTACCTGCTTGGTGTTGGGTTAGGGGCCCACTTCACCGCGGGTCAGCGTAGGGGCTGGGGCCCGGGCCTAGGTGGGAGGCGGGCCTGTGTCTCAAAAGGTGCACTTTCACGCCAAAGGGTACCCGATAACTCATGGGACATCTGTGAGTCTCTGCTCAGAGCAGAGACTTATTTACTTAACTCTTCATTGGCTAACTTGCTGTGTGCCTGGCACACAGTACAAGCCTGGGGATACAGTGACTGAGATAAGGCACTGACACCAGTGGTGTGTTCAGAGCCAAAGTCTTGCTGGAAACACACATGAAGCAAGTAATACCTAGTCTTGAGGGGTTAGGAGAAGTGCAGGTTCTTATCTTTTTATTAGTTACATTCCACTGGGACTTGTGCGGCCAAAATGCAGGCTTGTTAAGGGGGGGGGAAATTACCTATCCAGATCCTCTTAATATTTTTGTGCACAGCCTATGTTCTCCAGAGTTAGGGTATTTTGCCTGTGCTATGCAAGTCTGCACTTTGAGAAGCTAGTGGGGACTACGTGGGGGCTGTTGTGAGCACAGGTGTATGGCATATACCAGAAAGCATGAAAAAGAAAGCATGAGGCTTGAGTGTAACTCCACTTATTCAGTCATTCAGCAAGAGGTAAGGGCTTCCTTTGAGTCTGGTCCTTCATTTTGGCCAGTTAGTGGATTTTTGCTGACTGAGAACAAATGATGAATAAGACTGAGGTGGTGTCTGAACTCATCTCCATTTGGAAAAGACAGGAAGTAAAGAGTTACTGAGGAAATAACAAAATTACAATTTTGTGTTGACTGCTGAGGAATGCCCTATTCCATTAGAGTTTGTAAGTTAGTTGATGTTTGAGCTGAGAATAGAAGACTCAAAAAGAAGAAAAGAAAGGGAGGGACGGAAGGAAAGAAAGAAGGAAACAGGGATGTAGGAGGGTGTCTGGCAGAGCAAGGAAGGACTACGGGTCATTAGAGGAACTGAGTGAATGCCTTTGAAGCTGGAGCCATGAGGTGGAGAGAAAAGGTTTGAGTTAAGGCTGCACTTTTTAAGGATTCTTGGAGACAGCATAGTGATTCAGAACATGGACTCTGGGAGTACCTGTCATGGCTCAATGGTTAACAAATCTGACTAGGAACCATGAGGTTATAGGTTCGATCCCTGACCTTGCTCAGTGGGTTAAGGATCCCACATTGCCGTGGGCTGTGGTGAGGTCACAGATGCAGCTCGAATCCTGCATTGCTGTGGCTCTGGCATAGGCCGGTGGGTACAGCTCCAATTTGACCCCTAGCCTGTGAACCTCCATATGCTGTGGGAGCGGCCCAAGAAAATGGCAAAATGACAAAAAAAAAAAAAAAAAGAACATGGACTGTGGAGCCAGACTGTATGATGGTCCCATCCCTGTCATTTGCTAGCTGTGTACACTTAGGAGAGTTACTAATCTACTCTGTGCCTCAGTTTCCTGATCTTTAGAATGGAAATGATAATCATATCCACTCAGTTGTATGGCACACCCCACCTTTCCTGATATGATCACACCAGTTGGAAATCTCCATTGGGATGTCTCAGAATGATACCAAGTGCATTCTTTCCAAAACCACACTCAAGATCATCTTTCTGAATTTTCATCTTCCCAACACCCTGCCCCCCCCCAGCCTCAGTGGCTGGTGCCATTGTCCAGCAGTTCACAAGTAAAAAAGGCAGGAGTCCTCATGGAACTGCTCTTTCACTTACCCCCTGTGTGTTCAATCACACAGACCTTTGATTTTAATCTGTGAAATCTTTCTGGAATCTGCCTCCTTTCCTCTGCCTTGGCTGCTGCTGTCTCAGACCAGGCTGTGGTCTGAGCCAAGGCACCAGTCTGCTCCCTGAGCTCCCCAATCATGCTTACATTCCCAAATCCAATTCTCACACTGAAGACAGAGCTTGCCGGAGTTCCCGTCGTGGCGCAGTGGTTAACGAATCCGACTAGGAACCATGAGGTTGCGGGTTCGGTCCCTGCCCTTGCTCAGTGGGTTAACGATCCGGCGTTGCCGTGAGCTGTGGTGTAGGTTGCAGACGTGGCTCGGATCCCGCGTTGCTGTGGCTCTGGCGTAGGCCGGTGGCTACAGCTCTGATTCAACCCCTAGCCTGGGAACCTCCATATGCCGCGGGAGCGGCCCAAGAAATAGCAACAACAGCAACAACAACAACAAAAAGACAAAAGACAAAAAAAAAAAAAAATAAAATAAAATGAAGACAGAGCTTGCCAAAGGCACATGGGACTCTGTCCTCCCCTAGTTGAATGACTTCTTGTTGCCATTAAAGAGTGAAGTTCTGACATGGTTTGCCTGCCCTGACTGCTCCATCCTGCTTCTCCAGTCTCACTTTAGCCCATCTTCCCTTTTCTGCAGGATGCTCAGCACCTCACATGTGCCCTGGTCCCACCTCCCTTGGGGCCTTTCTGCAGGCAGTTCCCTCCCAAGGGCCTTTCTCTCACTTAGTGGGTCAGGATATGGTGTGGCTGGGGCTGGGGCTTGCAGCTGCAGCCCCAATTTGACCCCAAGCCTGGGAACTTCATATGCTATAGGTACTCTCCTAAAAAAAAGAAAAAGTCAAATAAATCATGGATTTTTTTCACACCCCTGTGTTGTTCAAAGTTCAACTGTAATTTTCCCCACTGGAGAGCATACTATGAACGTATTGTCCATGTAACTTCAGCCCAGATCTGCCTCCTTCTTCTCACTGGCTGGGCAGTATTCTGCAGTGTGGTTTCCTTTATCTGCCTGTTCTCTTGGGTCAACATTTAGGTGGTTATGATTTTGCTCTTAAAACGGTGCTGCAGGGAGTTCCTGTCGTGGCACAGTGGTTAATGAATCCGACTAGGAACCATGAGGTTTTGGGTTCGATCCCTGCCCTTGCCCAGTGGGTTAATGATCCGGCGTTGCTGTGAGCTGTGGTGTGGGTTGCAGATGCGGCTTGGATCCCACCTTGCTGTGGCTCTGGCGTAGGCTGGCAGATACAGCTCTGATTGGACCCCTAGCCTGGGAACCTCCATATGCCACGGGAGTGGCCCAAGAAATGGCAAGAGGACAAAACAAAAAAACAAACAAACAAAAAAAAACGGTGCTACAGTGAGATCTTTGCACACCTGTTGGAATTTTCCAATGAGATGGAGTTCTGTGGAGACATTTCTGCAAAATGATCCTCAAAGGAGGTTAAAATCATTTTATGTTCTCTGTTCATCATGGTGAACAGAGACACGAATCAGGAGTTATTCTTAGTTTCTAAGATTGTTTATCAACTGGTAGGTTAAAGTATAGTTGATTTACAATATTGTGCCAATTTCCACCATACAGTCCAATGACCAGGTCATATGTAAATACATTGCCTTTCTGGTACTATCTTCCATCATGGTCTATCCCAAGTGACTGGCTGGAGTTCCCTGTGCTATACAGCAGGACCTCATTGCTTCTTCATTTTAAGTGTGCTAGTTTGCATCTACTAACTCCAAACTCCCAGTCCATCCCACTCCCTCCCCCCTTCCCCTTGGCAACCACAAAGTTTCTGTTTTATAGGTAGGATTATTTGTGCCATATTTTATATTCTACATATGAGTGAAATATATTGTGTTTGTCTTTCTCTTTCTGACTTCACTTAGTGTGATAATTTCTAGTTGCATCCATGTTGCTGCAGATGGCATTATTTTGTTCTTTTTTATGGCTAAGTAGTATGCTATTGTGTATATGTACCACGTCGTCTTCATTCATCTTGATGGACATTTCAGTTGTTTCCATGTGTCAGCTATTGTGAATAGGGCTACAGTGAACATAGGGGTGCATGAATCTTTTTGAGTGGAAGTTTTGTCTAGATATATGCCCATGAGGGGCATTGCTGGATCACATGGTAGTTCTATATTTAGCTTTCTGAAGAACCACGCCAGTGGTTGTACCAATTTACATTCTCTCCAACGGTGTAGGAGGGTTCCCTTTTCTCCACACTTTTCCCAGCATTTGTTATTTGAAGACTTATTAATGATGGCCATTCTTTTAAAAAAAAATTTTTTTTTGTCTTTTTGCTATTTCTTGGGCCACTCACGTGGCATATGGAGATTCCCAGGCTAGGGGTTGAATTGGAGCTGTAGCCGCCAGCCTACGCCAGAGCCACAGCAACGCTGGATCCGAGCCGGGTCTGCAACCTACACCACAGCTCACGGCAATGCCAGATCATTAACCCACTGAGCAAGCACAGGGACTGAACCCGCAACCTCATGGTTCCTAGTAGGATTCGTTAACCACTGTGCCACCACGGGAACTCCTAAAATTTTTCTTATTGTAGTTGATTTACAATGTTCTATCAAATTCTGCTGTACAGCAAAGTGACCCAGTCAATGATGGCTATTCTGACTGGTGTGAGGTGGAAGATAATTTGTTTTTCTAAATCAGGAATGAGACTGAGTATTTTTTGTCTGCTCACACTCATTGTTTTTTTTCCCCCTTGGGGTAGGGGCACACTCATGGCATGATCAAGTTCCTGGTCCAGGGATGAAACGGGAGCCACAGCAGTGACAATGCTGAGTCCTTAACTTGCTGTGCCACCAGGGAACTCCAGTGTTTGAAAACTTTTTTTGATCTCAAAGTTGCTCAGTTTTGAATTGATTCAAAGCTCCAAAAGCTTGCTTTGCAGGTTAAGACTAGATTTGTAGCAGGGATGTCAGAATTGTTTTAGTCTGCGTTCCCTGGAGCACAGCTGCTCACACTGTGCTCCAGGAGGAAAGAAAAGGAAGGGATGCTAGCAAGAGGTGTGTGTGTGTGTGTGTGTGTGTGTGTGTGTGTGTGTGTGTGTGTGTGTGTGTGTGTGTGTGTGTGAGTCTGCCCCTTTTCATCAGGAAAGCAGGAGCTTTCTGGGGAGCCTTACCCTGAAGACTTCTGTGAACTGCTCTTTAGTCAGAGTTAGGACACACGGCCCCACTCCTGGGTGCAGTGCAATGTGGGGAGGTAAGACTTTCTGCTAGTGCAAGTGGATGCCTCAGACAAAATCGGGGTCCTCTTAGGAAGAGGAGGGACTGGGAACTGGAAGGGGACCTGGGAGGATTTGCTACATCCCTGTCTTTGTTTTCTTCTTGAGAATTTCCTCAGGTTTTTTTTTTTTTTTTTTTTTTAAGGCCATACCTGTGGCACCTGGAAGTTCCCATGCTAGGGCTGGGATCAGTTGCAGCTAAGGCCTGTGTCACCCCCTTAGCAATACTGGATCCAAGATGTCTCTGCCTCCCATGCTAAGGCTTGTGGCAACATCAGATCCTTAATCCACTGAGCAAGGTCAGGGTTTAAACACACATCCTCACAGAAACAACATCAAGTTCTTTTTCCTTTTCCTTTTATTCTTTTTAGATCTTTTGAGGGTCACACCTGGGGCAGGTGGAACTTCCCAGACTAGGGGTGAATCAGAGCTATAGCTGCTGACCTGCACCACAGCCACAGCAAAGCCAGATCTAAGCCATATCTGTGACCTACACTGCAGCTCACTGCAACGCCACATCCTTAACCCACTGAGCAAGGTCAGAGATTGACCTCCCATCCTCATGGATCCTAGTCAGGTTCACTACCACTGAGTCACAACAGGAACTCCCCAATGTCGAGTTCTTAACCTGCTGACCCACAACAGGAACTCCTGCTCAGGTATTCTTAAACAAGAAGAGAATTGGCGGGGGGAGGTGGGAGGGGGAGAGGGGGAGATAATTTCTACAGAATAAAAGTGTTCAGTTTGATGAGTGTTGACAGTTGAATATATTTGTGTATCATTACCGAAAACAAGATGTAAAATATTTCTAGGAGTTTCCGTCGTGGCTCAGTGGTTAATGAATCTGACTAGGAACCATGAGGTTGCGAGTTCGATCCCTGGCCTTGCTCAATGGGTTAAGGATCCGGCATTGCCATGAGCTGTGGTGTAGGTCACAAATGCAGCTCAGATCCCGTGTTGCTGTGGCTCTGGTGTAGGATGTGGCTAAGCTCCGATGAGACCCCTAGCCTGGGAACCTCCATATGCCACAGGAAGTGGTCCTAGAAAAGGCAAAAAGACAAAAAACAAATTTCTATACCCCAGAAAATTCCCTTTTATCTCTAGTTAGTCTCCTTATCCTCACTTAGCAAACATTTTCTGATTCTGACTACCATAGATTAGATTTGCCTCTTCTCGAGTATAATACAAATGGAATCATGCAGCATGCATTCTTTTTGTGTCTCTTTCACTCAACATGTTCTTTGAGATTCATCCATGTTTTAAACGTTGTCAAAGACAAAATACCCATTGTCAAGGATAAGCAAAGCTGGATACTAGTTAAAGTAGTAAGGTTAGATTTTAATCAGTAGTAACTATTGCAATAAGGACAAGAATCCAGCATGAACTAAACTCAGCTCCGATGTATATAAAGAGTATTTTAAAGGGAGAACAAGGGAGGAAGGAGAGGGGAAGCAGGGATCCAGTAGAGTCAAAGAAAAATCACAGAACCTGGGGAAGAGGGGGTTGGTGTATGTGCAACCATCTAGATCTGCTAACTGGGAGACAGGGTGTTGTCTGGAGCAAATAGTAAATTCTTTTGGCAGCCTGGAGTTTTTTCAAGCAAGCTCGTTAAGGGAAACTAGAGTCATCCTAGTTCCCCTTAGCTCAACTGGCCTCAAGCTGTTAGAAACTGTGTTTGTGTTTGCTCAGGCCTTTATATTACAAGCCCAGGTTGAGATCTAGTCAAGGAGCAGCTCAGAGGAGGCAGATGAGAGGCTGGTCAAGGAGAGAATCTTGGTCAATGTAAATCATTTGCTCCTTTTTGTGTTGTCCTTTGAATATAACAGTAAGATTTGTTCATCTCTTCACCTGATGATGCATTTGTGAGTTGTATCTAGTGTCTTGCCATTGTGAACAGGCTGCAAAGAACATTCTTCTATCAGTCTTAAATTTCTCTTGGATAAGTATCTGTGAGTGGAACTGCTTAGTCATAGGGTGGGTATATATTTATCTGCCAGATGAATTTCCACAGTGGTTTATCCATTTACACTTTCCACTAGCAATGTATCAAAACTCCAGTGGCTCTATATCCTTGGTAAACATTTGGTATTGTCAGTGCATATGAAATAACATCTCATTATGGTCTTAAATGACACTTCTTATGTGCTTATTGGCCATTTCTGCCTCTCCTTTTGTGAACTGTCTGTTCAAGAAGTCCTTTGTCCATTTTTGCTGCTGCTGATAATGTTGGTTTCAACTTATTAGAGTTATTCTGGATAGGAATCCTTTGTCATATGTATGTGCAGTAAATAGATGTGCATGTGTTGGAAAAGGAAAATTTTAAATACTATTTACAATAGCATTAAAAAACCAGCTGTCCAATTCCCATCATGGCCCAGTGGTTAAGAAACCGAACTAGAGACAAAAAAAAAAAGGAGTTCCCGTCGTGGCGCAGTGGTTAACGAATCCGACTAGGAACCATGAGGTTGCGGGTTCGATCCCTGCCCTTGCTCAGTGGGTTAACGATCTGGCGTTGCCGTGAGCTGTGGTGTAGGTTGCAGACGTGGCTCGGATCCCGCGTTGCTGTGGCTCTGGCGTAGGCCGGTGGCTACAGCTCCGATTCAACCCCTAGCCTGGGAACCTCCATATGCCGCAGGAGCGGCCCAAGAAATAGCAACAATAACAACAACAACAACAAAAAAGACAAAAGACAAAAAAAAAAAAAAAAACAAAACAAAAAAAAACCCGAACTAGTATCCATGAAGATGCATATTTGATCTTGGCCCCACTCAGATGCATATTTGATCTTGGCCCCACTCAGTTGGTTAAGGATCTGGCATTGCCATGAGCTATGGTGTAGGTCACTGACTTGGCTTGGATCCCACATTTTTGTGGCTGTGGTGTAGGCCAGCAGTTACAGCTCTGATTTGATGCCTAGCCTTTGAGCTTCCATGTGCCTTGGATGTGGCCTTAAAAAGCAAACAAACCAACCAGCTGTCTAAATCCCAGACAAAACCCTCATTTTTTTTTTGAAGAAATTAACAAATTGATTCTAAAATGTGTATGGAACACAAAGGTTCTAGAATAGCCAAAAAAAAAAAAATCTTCAAAAGAAATGGAAAGTTGGGGAACTTACACTGCTTAAACTAAGTGTAAAGCTACAGTTAAGCTACAGTGATCAAAACAATTTGGCCTTGGTGTAAAGGTAGGAAAATAGATCAATAAAATAGAAATGAACCTTCACCAGTGCTGTCAGTTTATTTCTGCCCAGAGGGCCAAGTCAGTTTTCCTTTTCCCAATGAGGAAAAGGAAAGTCTCTTGAACCAATGCTTCTGGATCATCTAGATATTCAAGTGGAAACAGAATGAGCTTTGACCTCATTCTGTAAACACACACTCACTTGGTATGGATCATAAACCTAAATATAAAAGCTAAAACCATAAACTTCTGTAAGAAAATATAGGGGCTATCTGGGGATAGGTAAATATTTTTGTTTACATGAAAAGCATGAACTACAAGAGAAAGAGATAAACTAAGAGAATGAACAGGCAAGCTGCAGCCTGGGAGAAAATATTCAGATTACATGTCTGAAAATATTTTTGTTTTTCCAAAAGACCATTAGCATCATTCAGGTCCATGGTGTCCTGTTAAAATGCTTTCTGTTAATTTTACCAATCACATTTGTGGAGGTTTTTGTTTTTGTTGTTAAAGAGGGAGATACAGGACATTGTATCAAAGGGACAGTGCTTTCTCCTGTGTGTTTGGACTGGATTCTCCTATTTACTTTGCTCTCCATGAATGTCGGTTCCTTTTTGTTTACACTTTGCCTACTAGTCAATGACTTCTTACAGTGTAGTTCCTATGGTGGTTCAGTGGTAATGAACCCAGCTGGTGTCTATGAAGATGTGGGTTCAATTCCTGGCCTTGCTCAGTGGGGTAAGGATCCAGTGTTGCCTTGAGCTGTGGTGTAGGTTAGGGACTTGGCTCAGATCTGCTGTGGCTGTGGCTGTGGCTGTGGTGGAGACCAGCAGCTGCAGCTCCTATTTGACCCCTTGCCTGGGGACTTCCAAATGCCACAAGTGGGGCCCTAAAAACACCAAAAAAAAAGAGAAAAGAAAAGAAAAGGACTGTTTACATTACAAATGGTAGTTTGTAGATCATGTTGCTCCTTGTAAAGTAATAAATGTGAGATGAAGCCAAGAAGCAATTCCTGTGGTCTTCTTTAGGAGGAAACTGGCTTTGAGTCTTCTTAGTTATTCAGGCCCAGTTTTTAGATGATCAAGCACTCAAGATCTTGTGAATCTCCTTAGGAAAAAAAGCTTTCAGAAACTCCCAGTAAGGGAAGCAAATCCACACTCGGTTTAGGTACAGAGTCTATTGCCCTCAAGACTTTGCTTCCTGTCTTCCATTTACAAACCAAGAATAAGACCAACAGGAAATAGAAACCAAAAAAAAAAAAAAACCAAAAAACAAACTAAAAGCTGTAAAAGGACAACAATAAAAGTAAAAATTACAGGAGTGTCTTAAAGACCAGGGGGAGTATGCAGTTAAAATCCAAACTTGAAACTTAGCACTGAGACTATTCAGTTGATTTTGATTTTTGTAATTGCAGATATATATGGATATACACATATACAGACAAATGTATATGCACCCATCTGTACACATTCACACATGTATCCATCTATAAGCAGTTAAACAATACATACAGACATGTGCACCACAGAAACATACCATTTAAGCACCTGCAGTGTTTAGGGAGGAGTCTAAATCCAGGTGGGTAAGTAGGTTTATGAAGCAATCAAATTAATTTCCCTAAATGTTCCACAGCTTGGGGGAACTACCCTCGGTTTGTTGCTAGGGCTCCATGTGTTCCTATTTGTCCAGCATTTGGAATAACGCTGGGCACACAGTAAGCACGCAGCGGGGGTCCAGGAGAAGTGAAATCAACCAGTGCCAGCCTTGATCCTCAGGGTCTGGGAGGGCCGCTTCCCATTCCCTATATCCTCAGATGAAGAAATGCTTGTTGGAGGGTATATCACAGCTTCACAAGAATTTCCCAGTGTTACAGTTGACACTCCTGCAAATGGGAGAGAATAAGTCAATGTCTCTCTAATGAACAGGTGGTTGGGCCAGATGAGTGTTTCCCACTGGAGGAATGTGAGAAGATTGTAGGCAGTCCCCAGAGAGATGCTTTAAATTTCTTTATTACTCCATTTTATTATATTTATAGTTATACAACGATCATCACAAACCCAATTTTATAGCATTTCCGTCCCAAACCTCTGGTGCATCCCCCACCCCCCACCTGTCTCATTTGGAAGTGATAATTTTTTCAAAGTCTGTGATTCAGTATCTGTTTGGCAAAGAAGTTCATTGTGTCCTTTTTTAAAATTCCACATGTAAGTAATAGCATATGATGTTGGACTCTCACTGTCTCACTAACTTCACTTAGCATGATAATTTCTAGATCCATCCATGTTGCTGCAAATGCCATTATTTCCTCCCTTTTTAATGGCTAAGTAATATTCCATTGTGTATATGCCACATCTTCTTGATCCACTCTTCTATCAATGAACATTGAGGTTGTTTCCATGTCTTGGCTATTGAAAATAGTGCTGCAATGAACACTGGAGTACATGTATCTTTTTGAGTCATAGTCTTCTCTGGATAGATGCCAAGGAGTGGGATTGCTGGATCAAATGATAATTCTATTTTTAGCTTTCTGAGGAATCTCCATACTGTTTTCCACAATGGTTGCACCAATTTACATTCCCACCAACAGTGTAATAGTGTTCCATTTTCTCCACATCTCCTCCAGCATTTATTATTTGTAGACTTTTGGATGATGGCCATTCTGGCCAGTGTAAGGTGGTACCTCATAGTGATTTTGATTTTCATTTCTCTAATAATGAGTGATGTTGAACATCTTGTCATATGTTTCTTGGCCATTCACATGTATTCTTTGGAGAATTGTCTGTTTAGATCTTCTAACCATTTTTTGATGGGGTTGTTTGGGTTTTTTTTGGTATTGAGCTACAGGAGGTGTTTATAAATTTTGGAGATGAATCCCTTGTCAGTCACTTAGTTTGCAAACATTTTCTCCCATTCTATGGGTTGTCTTTCTGTTTTGTTTAGGGCGGTCCTTTTCTGTGCAGAAACTTTTACGTTTAAATATTAATACTTAGGTATTTGTTACAGTATGTGTTTGAAAATACCAGGTAGCTCCTCAGCCCTGAGTACTAAGAAAATTGAGTTGACTTAAAGACCCATCCCATAGAACAGGCGATATGTGTCAGGAACAGTTGAAAGCAGCACTGGACTGAAGGAAGATTGAGTGCCTCTTTCAGATCTTTCCAAATCTGAGATTTTTGAGTCTTTGATTCTGGGTTTGAAACATGAAATCAAGACATTCAAATGGAAGCGCTGGTCTCTGGGTTTGGGGAACAGAGGATGATTGTGGAAAAGGCAGCAGAATTAGGTGCACAGGATCATGGTGCAGTGATAACCACTAGTCACATTTTGGTATCTACTCTAGGCGGTTGATATGGATGGATACGTCCACTCGAACAAACTCGGCACCATCCCGTCCATATAATCTTGTAGCCCGTTTTGTTGACCTGATAACTACAAATTCAGTCTTCTTGTAAAAAAATTTTTGCATGTTCATGCTCAGTTATTGCCAAAGGATAAAATCCTAGAAGTGGGCCTGTTTGGTCATTGTGGCCTTATGTTATGCTGGCTTTTTATTGCAATTGCCACAGTTCCCTGCAGCTCAAGAATTTGATGGTGCCCCTTGAGAATTTGATGGTGGTGCCCCAGGGTCTTCTTCCCCTGTCCTCTCCAAAGCCAAGTTCAGTTAACACAGATTTTTATTGCTGATTTGAAGGGAGAACTACTGCTTTCTGGTTTTGCTTTCATTTTCCTTTTATCTTTTAGATTTATTTTTATTTGTATTATTATTAAAGGATATTTGATTTACAATGACTCTCAGGTTTTGTTATACAGCAAAGTGACCCAATCACACACATTTCCCTGTGCTGTAAAGTAGGATCCCATTGCCCACCCATTCCAAACAACTCCTCCAAACCCCCAAAATACCTTCATTTTGCTTTTCTTTTTTCTTTTTTTTTTTTTTGTCTTTTGTCTTTTTTTGTTGTTGTTGTTGTTGTTATTGTTGCTATTTCTTGGGCCGCTCCCATGGCATATGGAGGTTCCCAGGCTAGGGGTTGAATTGGAGCTGTAGCCACCGGCCTACGCCAGAGCCACAGCAATGCGGGATCCGAGCCGTGTCTGCAACCTACACCACAGCTCACGGCAACGCCAGATCGTTAACCCACTGAGCAAGGGCAGGGATCGAACCTGCAACCTCATGGTTCCTAGGTGGATTTGTTAACCACTGCGCCACGACGGGAACTCCTGCTTTTCTTTTTTCTTTGTCACTGATCCAGCTGACCTTTTTGTATGTTCATTGGTCAGTTGTTTCTTCTTTTGTGAATTTTCCATTTTTGTCCTTTGTCTATTCTTTTTCTTCTGGGATATGATAATAGTTTTTTCCCTATTAAATTTTCAGTCCTTTATATTGTAAGAATATTAGGAAAGAGAGATATTTTTCCTTGTTTAATGTTTGCTTCTCATTTTTGTGGGAAATCTAAACCTACTGTTTTTGTTATGAAGACAATACAATTTTTTTTGGCCCTGCTCATGGCATGTGGAAGTTCCCAGGCCAGGGATCAAACTCATGCCACAGCAGCAACCACACTTGATCCTTAACCTGATGCACCACAAGAGAACCCTAGACAATACTATTTTTTTAATTGAACTGTAGTTGATTTACAATTGTGTTCATTTCAGGAGTTCCCATCATGGCTCAGTGGTTAACAAATCCAACTAGGAACCATGAGGTTGTGGGTTCGATCCCTCGCCTCGCTCAGTGGGTGAAGGATCTGGCATTGCTGTGAGCTGTGGTGTAGTTTGCAGATGCAGCTCATATCTGGCATCGTTGTGACTCTGGCATAGGCTGGCGGCTCCAATTGGACCCCTAGCCTGGGAACCTCCATATGCCACAGGTGCGGCCCTAGAAAAGATGAAAAAAAAAAAAGAGTTCATTCAGGTGATCAACAAAGTGATTCGGTTGTGCATATATATATGTTTATATATGACATTTTGTGATACGTGTATGTGCATTTGAAATTTTCTGAAATCAGATGTGACTGACTCTCGATGTGTCCTGTAGTCACTGCCAAGCTGCCTTAGAGCTGTCATCACCTGTGCACGTGGACATGATGGGTATTCCTGGTGGCATGGCGGGGCTGGACAGCTGGGACCATGGCCCCTGGTGCTTTACTCCACATACTATTTGAGGGCCATTTGAAGAAAGAGTAAATCCTACTTGCTCTTGAAAGTCATTCATTGATCCCTTCTGAGGAGATAAAGAAGGAGCCAGCACCAAAACTTCCAGAGTGAGGGTTAGCTGCTTGGAAGAAACCCTCAGAGTGGGTATAGAGAACTCTGAAGACGCATCCTCAACAAAGTCCCCCATGGCACAAAAGTCTATATTGTGTGGAAAGGCACAGACATCCTGCAAGTGAAGCCTCAGCCAACATATGTCACTCACCTTTGCCTTTTTACATTTGTATCAGAGAGATGATGACACTCTGTCTCAATAAAGGAGCTTTTTTAGTAACCCCAAAATTAACATTCTGAGCAATAAGAAAAATGTTAGCTAATTGGCAGGTTTTTTAAAATATCTTTTATCCATCTCAGAGTGGATGATGGTTTTTAGATATAAGGACATAGTTTCCTGAGCTCCTTGTCATTCCCAGTTGTTCTAGTTCATATTTTAGATAATTGGTTAGTATTCATTGCATGGATGCCCTGGAATTTGCTCAGCTCAGTCCAGTCAGTTGTCCTGAATCACGGTGCTCACCTCCCTTCAGAACCCCAGCAGCCGTGGCCAGTAGTGCACTCTCCTATCTCTTCCAACAGTGTGTTGCCCATCTTTTCTCTTGACCACTCTCCTGGAAACCCCTGGCAGTCCCTGGATTGGAGGACTGGGAGGAGATATGTGTTGGAAACATTAGGATGCAGGAGTCATGGGAACTAGTGATCAGGTGGTCCTTGTGTTATGTCTGTGTCTCCCCATCTCTCTATTGTCACACATCACTGACCACGTCCAGTGTGCTGTGGGGATCCATGCCAGGCTTTGTGTGACCTGAGTCTGCTTCTGTCTCCAACCTCCTCTCCAGTGTCTCTTGTTTTCTTCCTCTTCTCCAGCCCCCCTCCCTCCTTCCTACTGTGGTGACACTCTTCACCCATTCATACCCCTGAGCATTTCTCTCTGCAGTTCCTGCTGTCTGGAATGCCTTTTGCACAGCTAACCCTCCCATATTGTCTAGGACTTACCTCAGCCATGCCCTTTTCAGTGAGGTTCCGTTTTACCTCTAAAGTAGGTTCTCCACCTGCCACACAGGTCTATCCCTCATTTGTCATCATCTCTGTCTTCAGCTCTGTCCCTTCTCTGTTTAATTCACCACTGCCACCCAGTGCCTAGTGCTTTGCAGACACTCCATAAATACAGCTTGACTGAATCAAAAGCCATAAGTTGACTGATGATGCAGAAATCGGAGAAGTAGAAACTGCTACTTGTTGGGAGTTCTCTTCATGGCTTAGGGGTTAATGAACCCAACTAGGATCCATGAGGATCTGGGTTTGATCCCTGGCCTTGTTCAGTGGGTTAAGTATCTGGTATTGCTGTGAGCTGTGGTGTAGGTTGCAGATGTGGCTCAGATCCCACATTGCTGTTGCTGTGGTGTAGGCTGGTAGCTGTAGCTACAATTCAACCCCTAGCCTGGGAATTTCCGTATGCTGGGAGTGTGGCCCTAAAAAGCAAAAAAAAAAAAAAAAAAAAAAAAAAAAATGGAGAAAAGCAAAAAAAAAAAAAGAAACTGCCACTTGTTACCCAAGAGGGCACTACTATATCCAGCAAAGAGGACTTGGAGGCAAATTGGTGGGCTCTTCAGCAGTTCCTAGTTCTCAGCAGTGGGGTGAGGCCCTTCTCTGTGGGGAGTAGTCAACAGTGGCTCCATATTATCCAAAGGATCCTTACTCTGGAGGTGGGATTGATGCTTGTTCTCATCACTAGTCTACCCTTAATGTTTCAGCTGCAGATATGGCTTTTACCACTAGATGGCAGGAAATGGTTCCTTTGAAATCAGTGTCCCTCACACTGCCACCTATAGTGAGACCACATTTTTCATGGCACTTATACCCCCAACATACACTTGAAACAGAAGCTTCGCAAAACGTCTTCCCTCTTACAATGTGTAATGATGATGCTGTTTTCTCTCTTTCCCTGGCTTTCTGAAGTGCAAATTTGCAAACTATGACATTGGTTTTATGCTAGGAATGGGTCCCAGCCCATTGTTTGAAAAGCACTATTGCAGACAAGGGAGCAAGTTTGCTCTGTAAAACTGTGGGTCTGCTGTTCTCTGTTCTCCTGGGACAGTCTGGGCGTATAGCAAATCATGTCCCTTAGTGTGCACGTTGTGTGTTGCTGTGTTGAGTTGCTGCCTTGAGTAACTGGACATTCCTGCTTCCTCGTGGGTGTCTATGGATGTGCAAACATGGATGTGAGAGACTGGCGCAGGGGGCGTGTTTGTACTGAATTCAGAACCCCTTGCAGTCAAGGCAGCAGTAAGCCTTTTCGGTGGATATGAAGAAAAGGAAAGATGTGATATATGCTTCTGGGTGTTTACAACCTAACTGGCTGACATCAAACCCACACCTCCACCCCTCTGCAAACACATCTTAAGTTTCAGCTAACTTCAGGTAACTGCAGTTAAGTAATAGTTCCATGTTGCCCAGCAATATGGAAGTGGGTGTGTTATCCAGGATATCACTTAGGATGCTTTAAGTTGCAACTAACAGAAGCCTGACTCAATTTGGCTTAACTTGTAAAGACCTCTGTTATCTCTCTATTACCTCACGCATATTCGTAGTGAGGTAGAGAAAGCTCTGGCCCATGGGGGTGTGACGTGGCTTTAGGGATCCAGGTTCCTTCTCTGACTTCTCATCTGTCCTCAGGCTGGTTCCAGTCATGGCTGCCGGAGACTTTCAGTGGTCATCTGGGCTTCAGCTCCCAGGGTCAGGGGACCCTTCAGCTTAAGAGTCAGGAGAAATCCTTTGGTAGTTATGAGTGATGTTTGCAGATATTCCTGGCTCTCCCTTCCTCTGGACATAACACTCTTGGTTGAGCAAAGTTATGTGACCAGCTTCAGCCAGTGAGTCTGCTGAGTGACTAAATGTTTGCCGGTCTTCTTAATGATGTATGAGGTGAGGTTATTTGATGATTAGGGTGCTGGAAAAGGAATTAGTGATATGAGGGAACAAAGAGGTATAGTCTGAGTGAGATACATCGAGCCAAGGTGCTCCTTCCAAGAAGAAGGCTGTCTGTCAGAGGCAAGGAGGGGGAATAGCTTAGAGCCTTCAAGTCCTATGTGGCAGTTTTTTGGATTTTCTGGTATGTATATTTTTTGTCTTTTCAGGGCTGTACCTAGGAATTGAGTTGGAGGTGCAATTGCCCGCCTACACCACAGCCACAGCAAAGCCAGATCTGAGCCACCTCTGTGACCTACACCACTGCTCACAGCAATGCCGGATCCTTTACCTCCTGAGTGAGGCCATGGATCAAACCCACATCCTCATGGATACTACTGGGGTTCTTAACCTGCTGAGCCACAGTGAGAACTCCATGTTTGAAAATAGAGTTTCTAACATCTACTTTTTTATTTTTATTTTTTTTTTACTTTTTATCTTTTTAGGGCTGCACCCACAGATATGGAAGTTCCCAAGCTAGCGGTTGAATTGGAGCTGCAGCTGCCAGCCATAGCCACAGCCACAGCAATGCAGGATCCAAGGCACCTCTGCCACCTACATAACAGCTCACAGCCACACCAGATCCTTAACCCACTGAGCAAGGTCAGGGATCTATCCTGCATCCTGGTAGATACTAGTTGGGGTTGTTACTGCTGAGCCATGATAGGAATGCCTAAATTGTCTCTTTTTTAAAAAAATTGGGGTTGTTTACCTTTTAGAGAAGTTGTACAGGACAAATCCAGCCCACCACCTCTTTTTGTAAATAAAGTTTTCTTGGAATTTAGCTACTCCCATTTATTTACACCTTATCTGTGGTTGCTTTGGCACTCGGACTGCAAGGCTGAGAAGCTTCGACAGAGAGCCCCTAGCTTACATAGCTAAAATGCGTACTTTCTGGTTCTTTCCAGAACGTCTGCTAAGCCCTGTCTTAGAGTTTTCTATTCTGTACAAGGGCAGGGAAAGTCCTGTCCATCGGTTTTGCGGTCTCATGCCCCTTCCCCCTGGGGAGTCCCCCCAGCCGCACCTGGAGAGGCTTAGCTGAGAGTCACAGGCTTTCAGGGACCATGGCCTTGAGAGCTCATTCCATTTGATCCCAGGGGCCCAAGACTGATGGTCTAAGACACCCACCTCCAGGCAATGGGCAAGAATGGGGCAAAGAATAAAGAATGAGTGAAACTCTTTAAGAGGCCTTGAGTCTGTCTTTTTTTTTTTTTTTGTCTTTTTACCATTTTCTTGGGTTGCTCCCACAGCATATGAAGGTTCCCAGGCTAGGGGCTGAATTGGAGCTGCAGCCACCAGCCTATGCCAGAGCTACAGCAATGCGGGATCCAATCTGCATCTGCAAGCTACACCACAGCTCATGGCAACACTAGATCCTTAACCCACTGAGCAAGGCCAGGGATCGAACCCGCAACCTCATGGTTCCTAGTCGGATTCATTAACCACTGAGCCACGACAGGAACTCCTTTCAGTGTCTCTTGAATAACTTTTCCGTGTGGCCAGAGGATCCACTGCCCACGGGACGCAGTATCTGTTTGGGCACCTGTGCAGCTGGTGACCATGTTGTCTTTGTCTCAGGGCCACCATTCCTGGTGGCTGTTCGTGGCCACCCCCTTGTGGCTGTGCTCAGCCTTGGCTCCCTTCCCTGCCTCAGGTGCCCCGCCAGCTACCTGGGAGTGGAGAGTCAGAAGGTCCAGAGAGAACTGTGGAATCAAATGTTGAGGCATCCCTTGCCACAGTCTTTTTGCCCCTTTCTCAAGGCTGACAAAGAGGATGTCTGCTTCTGAACAGCTCCAGGTGTGCCTTTTGGAAGCTTCCTTCCCCAGGGATCCCTCACTCAGAGCTCTGATGAGGAGCAAGTGTGCGAGGGCTCAGGCAGGCTCCTCAAACAGTCAGAAGTCCTCTCTGGGATGTAGGATGCTGTGCTGTCCTTCTAATGGTCCTTGGGGTCTCCTGGAATTTTAGGTTTTTCTTTTTTCTTTTTCTTTCTTTCTTTTTTTTTTTTTTTTTTTTTGGTCTTTTTGCTATTTCTTTGGGCCGTTCCTGCGGCATATGGAGGTTCCCAGGCTAGGGGCCTAATCGGAGCTGCAGCCACCAGCTTACGCCAGAGCCACAGCAACGCGGGATCCAAGCCGCATCTGCAACCTACACCACAGCTCACGGCAATGCCGGATCATTGTTAACCCACTGAGCAAGGGCAGGGACTGAACCTGCAACCTCATGGTTCCTAGTCGGATTCGTTAACCACTGCGCCACGACGGGAACTCCGAATTTTAGGTTTTTCTTAAGGCTCCATCCCCTGTGAGTGAAAGCTTTTGAAAGTGTTGTAGAATTTCTTAGCAGGTTGGCCAGGTTGTGGAGCACTTGGTTTCTTGCTAAGTGTTAGAGGTGTGAGGAGCTGCTGTGAGTAGAAAGGGGTGTTGTTTTGTCTCCACAACTGGTGATGGAGCAGAGGAGGAGAGGATGTGTTTGAGAACAGGCAATGGGGCTGAGCAAATTTTTTAAAATTGAAATATATATGTGGAATAACTTTTTATTGAAATATAATTGATTTGCAGTGTTGTGTTAGTTTCAGGTGTATAGCACACTGATTCAGTTATTTGTGTCTTTGTGTGTCTGTGTATTTATGTATATATTTTAAGTGTTTTTGCCCTTATACCTTAGTATAGATTGTTCAGTATAGTTCCCTGGGCTATGAAGTAGGTCCCTGTTGGTTATCTGTTTTATACATAGTGGAGGGTATCTGCTAATCCCAAACTCCTGATTTATCCCTCCCCATCCCCTTTCCCCCTTGGTAACCATAGGTGTTTCTGCTATGTCTGTGGGTCTATTTCTGTCTTGTACTTAAGTCCATTTGTAGCTTTTGTTTTTTAGATTTCACATAGAAGTGACATCATGTAATTTGACATAGTGTGTTAGTTTCAGGTATATTACACAGGGATCTGACATTTGCATACATTCAGGGCTGAGTGACTGATTGGACAGTGAGGAGATGGGAGAATTCTGTCATGACTAGCAGGTGCCTAGATGTAGTCATGGCCAATGACTAACCTAGGAAAAGCAGAAGGGGGAAGCAGGGCCGTGTGTGTGTGTGTGTGTGTGTTTCACACTTTTGTAAACTGCAGGCACAGTAGAGTATTACTGTGCATTTCTAGCCAGGACCTGGGTCTGTGTACCCGTGTCTGTGGATGGTAGAGGCATGCGCATGATGCTTACTGAGGGCAGGCCCTAGTCTGTGTGTCCCTCCTGTATTTCCTCATTAATCCTCACAACCCCATGAGGTGTCACCACTTTCTCTCCTTTTCAAATGAGGAAACTCTGGCCCAGGGAGTTCATGACTTTCTCAAGGCCTCACAGCAAACAAGTGGTAGAACTAGGATTTGAACCCTGTCTCCCCAGGCCCAGCATGCCTGCTCTTTATGGCCCCTCTGTTCTCCACCATCCTGGAAAAAAACTCATGCATCACAAAATAATACTTATACCTCATCCCCTGGATGCCTTCAGATATGTGCCATTTCTCTGTTATCCCCAACTGCTTGTCACAATCCACCATGTGGATTTCCTTTTTTTTTTTTTTTTGGTCTTTTTGCCATTTCTTGGACCGCTCTTGTGGCATGTGGGTCGAACACGGAGCTGTAGCCACCAGCCTACGCCAGAGCCACAGCAACGCGTGATTCGAGCCATGTCTGCACCCTACACCACAGCTCAGGGCAACCGGATTGTTAACCAACTGAGCAAGGGCAGGGATTGAACCTGAAACCTCATGGTTCCTAGTCGGATTCGTTAACCACTGTGCCACGACGGGAACTCCATGGAGTTCTTGACTCTAATAGGTCTCAAGCTGCTTTTGAGGAAATCCTGTGATGTCCTGTTTCCAAACCAGCTTTTAGCCCCTCCCTTCCTGGCCACTCATCCGATTCAGGCTCCTCATGACTTCTTAGCTGGATGACTCCAATAACCTCCTTTCCCCCTCCATCCATTCTTTTTGCTGAGACCAGAGTGATTTGGAATGAACATTTCTTTTTCTCTATCTCTTATTTATTTATTTATTTATTTATTTATTGTCTTTTTAGGGCTGCACCCACAGCCTATGGAAGTTCCCAGGCTAGGGGTTGAATCAGAGTTGTAGCTTCTGGCCCACACCACAGCCACAGAAATGCAGGATCCGAGCCACATCTGTGACCTACACCACAGCTCATGGCAATCCTGGATCCTTAACCACTGATTCAAACCCGCATCCTCATGAATCCTAGTCAGATTCTCTACCGCTAAGCCACAATGGGAACACCTAGAAAGTATATCTCGAAACACATCATTCCCCTGATTTAAAATCCTTAAGTCCCCCCATTGCTCATGGAGCCCTAGTCCTTGGTCCATGAAGATGATGGCTGAAGGTGTGAGTATAAATAATTGTAGAAGGATTGCTATATGTGCTTTCTCAGGATGCAGCTCTCCTACCAACTAGAAATTGGGAAGTAGACTTTGCAGTGAGAGTCACAAGGAAGCTGCACAGCATCAAGTAAGTGCAGCTTTGGCTGGAAGCCAGAGCCTAGTGGCATCAGAACCAGCTCCTGGCAGATGGCAGGGCTGAATGCAGGAGACCTCACTGTAGGCACTGCTTTCCTTTCCTGCCCTCCTCCCTCTCTTCTTGGCCCTGGACCCTCATTGCAGTGTGTCCTGCAATCTTTAAAATGAAATAGACCCTCTCCTGTGCCCTTTCTATCCATGAATGTAATTTTCTGAACATTAAAAAAAAATGCCCTGGGAGTTCCTATTGTGGTGCAGCAGAAATGAATCTGACTAGTGTTGATGAGGATGCGGATTCGATCCCTGGCCTTGCTTGGTGGGTCAGGGATCTGGCATTGCCATTAGCTGTGGTGTAGTTTGCTAATGCGGCTCAGATCCTGCATGGCTGTGGCTGTGGTTTAGGCTGACAAATACAGCTCAGATTCAGCCTCTAGCCTGGGAACTTCCCTATGCCATGGATATGGCTCTAAAAAGAAAAAAAAAAGAACATTTTTTAGTAACCTGAATTTTTATGTATTTTGCTTACTTCTTTATCCCTAGGGTAAAGAAAGATGTCTGGCCTAGAACAGATGTGTGGTAAATGTTTTTTGAATGAATCAGTAGGGGGCTGAAGTTAATCAGTTATTACATATGAGATACTGGGCAGGGTTGGGGGGTGGAGTTGCATTCTGAGTGCAGCCTTCAAGGACTGTGCCAAGCTGTACATGATGAGTTTGCTAAACTTTTCTGAGAGCTTTCCTTTGCCTAGTCCTGTGGGAGATGCCTCACTTGCATTGTCTCACTCAGCCCTCAGATCCAAATCCTGGATTAAGTGCTATAATTAGCCCCTTTTTACAGGTGAGAAATCTGAGGCTCAAAGAAGTGTAATTTGCTTCAGGGCACCTGGCTGGAAAGGGGGTGGAGCTGAGATATGAACCCTGACCTCAAGACCAAGGTTAAGGTTTCCCAATAGCTTTGAACTACAGTCCCTCCCTCCTTTTTATATGTCATGTCAATAAAGTCCTAAATATTATACTTCATAAAAATTTAAATAAGCTTAAAGTTTCAGCTTGTCCTTTTAGAGATGTTAATTCTCACAAACTTGAGATGATTTTCAACCTTTGTTTTTTCTAGTTTTTTCTTATGAAAACAAGCATTTTACTTTTTCCAAATATAAAATCGTATCATTTATCAGATACGCTTTGTAGATGCTAGATAGCAACACTGATGCTCTGTGAACTACAATGTGTGACTCAGCGTGTTAGAACAGAGAAAACAGAGCGAGTAGGCTCTGCATTTAAGACCAGGGAACATTTCCTGGGATGAAAAATGCATTGGCTTTTGTGTAAGGTTGTTGGAATACTGAACTTGGCTCTCTAATTTCTGATTTTTCACACTTTCTTGATTAGGGAAGTTTTCACAAAAATGTTACAAAACTTTAGGGCTCAGTAAGAGTCAATTTTCTTTAGTGTCTCTATGAAAAAGAAAGCCATCATAAAAGTTTTCTTTGAGAACAGGCAGCACACTAGCAATGGCCTGAAAACCACTGGAACATTTGGAGTGTTCTTACTGGCCTGTCTGTAGCTATTTCTAAGTAAGTATTTCATGATCAACTTGTGATTTGATTTCAGATTCTCAGGGTAAAGTTTAGCTAACCTAACCTGAGATTTTTATCCACTGGACTTTTGCTATGTGTGCCCAGAGTCAAATATAACTAAACAGAAGCCCCTGCAGAGTGGCTGTTTCTTTGAACAGTACCGATATCCACGTACTGTGACTGAGGTGGCTGTCTGCATTCTTGCAGTAAAGGAGTTACTTGACTCACTTTTCTTCTTTTCCTCAATTTCCCATAGATTGAAACCTCTCCTGTCAAAACCCATTTTAGACTTACATTCAGAGGTCACACTTCAAATGGTCAAGTATCCTTAACCTCAGTAATACAACATGGGCTATATAACAATTTTTGCTCTTTTTCACCAAGATGATGTGTGTGTTTGCACAAATGCAGTGTATCTTTGTGCTAATGTATTTTCACTTCTACAGCAGTTACTATGAAGGAATTTTAAAAAAAGTTTTTGGTATGACTCTTCTTAGACATGCATAGATCTCCAATCCTAAATCCTTTTTTTTTTCTTTTTCAGCCACATTGGCTGCATATGGATGGAATCTAAGCTGCAGCCGCAACCTATGCCACAGCTGTAGCAATACTGTATCAAACCAGTGCCTCCACAGAGATAGGCTGGATCATTAACCCACCACACCACAGTGAGAACTCCAATCCTAAAATTTTGTAAAAAGAATTTTAGTTGCTAACCTTTCAAAAACAGGTTTTTCATGAAAGTCTTTTTTTAAAAATTAAAGTGTATAACTTGATTTACAATGTTGTGCCAATTTCCGCTGTTCAGCAAAGTGACTCAGTCATACAAATATATATATATGTATTTCCATCATGGTCTACCCCAGGATATTGGATAGAGTTCCCTGTGCTCTGCAGTAAGCCCTTATGTTTATACATTTTATCATATTTATTTATTTTTGGTCTTTTTGTCTTTTAGGGCTATACCCGTGGCATATAGAGGTTCCGAGGCTAGGCGTCCAAACGGAGCTGTAGCTACTCACCTACACCAGAACCATAGCAGCACAGGATCTGAGCCACATCTGCAACCTACACTGTAGCTCCCTGCAATGCTGGATCCTTAACACACTGAGTGAGGCCAGAGATTGAACCTGCATCCTCAGGATCCCAGTCAGGTTCCTAACTGTTGAGCCATGATGGGAACTCCTATTTATCCATTTTAAATATAATAGTTTTTATCTACTAAGTTCCCAAACTCTCAGTCCATCCCACTCCCTCCCCCTCGACAGCCCCAAGTCTGTTCTCTATGTCTGTGAGTCTGTTTCTGTTCTGTAGATGGTTCATTCGTGCATATTTTAGATTCCACATGTAAGTGATAGCATATGGTATTGGTATTTATCCTTTTCTTTCTGACTTACTTCACTTGGTAGGATAATCTCTAGTTGCACACACAAAAGTCTTGATTTCCAGTTTTGCTTGGAATATCAGCTTTGGCTCCTACATGCTCTTAATAGAGCAGTGGCTGCCTCATTTAGAGGGGTCATGCCTTCCCCAGTTCTGTCCCTGCCACTCACTCTGGTCTTACACCTGACCTGTTTCCTGGTTGATGTCACCTCCTTGGTACATGTCACTTCCCTGGTCCTTGCAGTCAAAATTTCCCCTCAGATTTTGGTTATGAATGTTTTCACCACACTTTCCTCATTCTAAGCCTTTCAAATTATGCAAACCTCTGCTAGAACCTTCCATTGTTTTCCGTCTGTGTCCAACAGATAAATTCAAAAGATTTATTAATAATTTGGGTCAGAAAACATGCTCAGAGGAGTTTCTGCTGTGCTTCAATGAGATTGCCACAGTGGACTGGCAGTTTCCTTGCATCTCTGGGACACAGGTTTGATCCCCAGCCTGGCACGTGGGGTTCAAAATCTGGTGTTGCTATCGCTGCAGTGTAGTTCACAACTGAGGCTCACATCTGATCCCCAGCCCTGGAACTCCATATGCTGCGGGGCAGCCGAAAGGAAGAAAAGAAAGTGTGCTTAGATATGATAGCCTTCTTAAATGGTTGACAGAGATAATATAGCAAACATCATAGGAAGTTAAATAAGCCTCCTTTTTTGCACAACCACAGGGCTTCGGTCATCCTCCTCGTGATCATATGCCCAATAAAGTGTCCACAGAAAAGAATAGCTCCCCTTCCTTTGTTTCTCTCATACAAATTGTAAGTAGAACCTCTTCAGGCTTTGCCATTTGCTGATGTATTTGCTTTCACCACAGTTTTGCTACCATAATTTTGAATATATTTGGTTAACCTGTGTCAGAATGATTATCTGCAATGAATACACTACAGTTTTGCTAGGACTGGACGTTGATCTATCAATGTAGAAATACATGAAGGAGATGATAAAGACCTTCCATAATCCCCACCAATGATACCAGTATTCAGAGTATTTTCCACTACAGATGAACAGTATACCCAGGGAAAGGCAAATATCACATAATAAAATACACACATGAATATAATCCAAAGCCTGGCACATAAACAGTTCAACAAATTGTTGTTGAATGAATGTATATACACCTTGAATAAGTATACCGTAGTCTAACATTTATTTCTTGAATGAATCTATACTTCTATACATAAATATAGGTTTATATGTAATTTTAACAGTGTGAACAATTTATACATGCTGTTTTGTGACTTGCTCTTTTCACTTCCTGCTAAATCATGGCTATCTTTCATGTCAGCATATATTAGGTGAGTTTGATATTTCTGATGGCGTTATATTACTTTTCTCATGGAAGTTCCTTTTTATTTAATCTACTCCCTACTGATGTTCCTTTATTTTTTTTTACTTCAGTGAATTTTATTATACTTACATTTGTACAACCATCATCACAATCTAATTTTTAGAACATTTCCATCCCAAACCCTCAGTATATCCCCCTTCTCTCACCCATGGCAACCTGTCTCCTTTGGTAACCATAAGTTTGTCAAAGTGTGTGAATCCATTTCTATTCAGCAAATAAGTTCATTGTATCCTTTTTTTTTTAGATTCCATGTATAAGTTATAGCATATGATGTTTATGTCTCACTGTCTAACTTCACTTAGCATGATAATTTCTGCATCCTTTTGCTACATTGCCATTATTTCATTCTTTTTTATGTCTGAGTAATACTCCATCGCATATATGTACCACATCTTATGTTGATGGACACTGAGGTTGTTTCCATGTCTTAGCTATTGTATATAGTGCTACACTGAACATTGAGGTACATGTATTTTTTGAGTCATGGTTTTCTTCAGATAGATGCTTAGGAATGGGACTGCTGCATCATATGGTAATTCTATTTTTGGTTTCTTGAGGAATCTCCATACTGTTTTCCATAATGGTTGAACCAATTTACATTCCCAC
The DNA here is from genome assembly GCF_054392235.1 of Sus scrofa. Classification (NCBI taxonomy): domain Eukaryota; kingdom Metazoa; phylum Chordata; class Mammalia; order Artiodactyla; family Suidae; genus Sus; species Sus scrofa. Next base: position 22,979,117 of record NC_139385.1, read on the forward strand.
CAACAGTGTAAGAGGGTTCCCTTTTCTCCTTCACCTTGCAGCATTTATTGTTTGTAGACTTTTTGATGATGGCCATTTTGACTGGTGTAAGGTGGTACCTCACAGTAGTTTTGATTTGCCTTTCTCTGATAATGAGTGATGCTGAACATCTTTTCATGTGTTTTTTTGACCATCTGTGTGTCTTTGGAGAATTGTCTGTTTAGATCTTCTGAGTATTTTTTGGTGGGGTTGTTTGTTTTCTTGATATTGAGCTGCAGGTGGTGTTTATATATTTTAGTGATTAATCCCTTGTTATTTACTTCATTAGTAAATATTTTCTCCCATTCTGGGGGTTTTCTTTTTCTTTTGTTTTTTTTTTCTTCAAAAACTTTTATGTTGAATTAGATTCCATTTGTTATTTTTGTTTTTATTGTCATTATTCTAGGAGGTGAATCTAAGAGGATATTGCTGTAGTTTATGTTGGAGAGTGTTTGGACTATGTTTTCCTCTAAGAGCTTTATAGTAGCTGGTCTTATATTTAGGTCTTTAATCCATTTTGAGTTTATTTTTGTGTATGGTGTTAGAGAATGTTTCAATTTCATTCTTTTACATGTAGCTGTCCAGTTTGCCTAGAACCACTTATTGAAGGAGCTATCTTTTCTTCATTGTGCATTCTTGCCTCCTTTGTCATAGATCAGTTGAACATAGGTATGTGGGCTTAATTCTGCACTTTCTATCCTGCCCCTCTGATCTGTATTTCTGTTTCTGCACCAGTACCATACTATTTTTATGACTGTAGCTTTGTGATATAGTCTGAAGACAGGGAGCCTGATACCTCCAACTCTATTTTTCTTTCCTAGTATTGCTTAGGCTATTCTGGGTCCTTTGTGTTTCCAAACAAACTTTAAAATATTTTGTTTTAGTTCTGTGAAAACTGCCATTGGCAATTTGATAAGGATTGCACTGAATCTGTAGATTGCCTTGTGTAGTGTAGTCATTTTGACAATATTGATTCATCCAATCCAAGACCATGGTATATCTTTCCATCTGTTTATATCATCTTTGATTTCTTTCATCAGTGTCTTACAGTTTTCAGAGTTCAGGTCTTTTTTCTCATTAGGTAGTTTTATTCCTGGGTATTTTATTCTTTTTGATGAGAGGATAAATGAGATTGTTTGCCTGATTTCTTTCTCTTTTTTAAAATTATATCACCAAAGTTCCAAGTGCTTCCCCTCCTTCCATTCTGTCTAATTTCTCTTTCTGATCTTTCATTGGTAATATAGAAATGCAGTCAATTTCTGTATATTAATTTTCTATCCTGCAACTTGACCAAATTCATTGAACAGCTCTATCAGTTTTCTGGTAGCATCTTTAGGATTTTGTAGGTATAGTCCCCTGTCATCTGCAAACAGTGACAGTTTTACTTCTTCCTTTCCAATTTATATTCCTCTTATTTCCTTTTCTATTCTTATTGCTGTGGCTAGGACTTCCAAAACCATGTTGAATAGAAATGGTGAGAGCATACATCTTTGTCTTTTTCTTGATCTTGGTGGGAATTCGTTCAGCTTTTCACCATTGAGAATGGTTTTAGCTGTGGGTTTGTCATATATGGCCTTTATTATGTTGAGGTAGCGTCCCTCTATGCCAACTTTCTGGAGGGCTTTATCATAAGTGGGTGTTGGATTGTGTCCAAAGCTTTTTCTGCATCTGTTGAGAGAATCATATGTTTTTTTATTCTTCAGTTTGTTTAATGTGGTGTATCCTTCTGATTGATTTTTGGATATTGAACAATCCTTGCATTAGTGGGATGAATCCCACTTGATCATGGCATACGATCCTTTTAATGCGTTGTTGGATTTGGTTCGCTAGTATTTTATTGAGGGTTTTTGCATCTGTGTATCATCAGTGATATTGACCTGTAATATTCTTTTTTTGTGGTATCTTTGTCTGGTTTTGTTATCAAGGTGATGGTGGCCTCACAGAATGAGTTTGGGAGTGTTCCTTCCTCTGCAATTTTTTGGAATAATTTCAGAAGTATAGACATTAACTCTTCTCTCAATCTTTGTTTTTGTTTTTTGTCTTTTTAGGGCTGCACCTAAATACCCCCAGCCTCATGGATACTGTGTTGCATTCTTAACCCACTGAGCCACAATGAGAACTCCTTTAATCATTTTTAATAATTTTCTAAATAGAAAATTTAACTTGGAAACTAATTCTTGTCTATGTAAAAATAATATGACTGGAAGGATGAACTTCCGTGTGTCCATCACCTAACTTTATTGCCAGTCTCATTTTGTCTGTACCAGTGGTTCTAAAATATAGTCCCAGGAGTTCCCATTGTGGCTCAGTGGGTTAAGAACCCAACTAGTATCCATGAGGATGTGGGTTTGATTTCCGGCCTTGCTCAGTGGGTTAAGGATCCTGTGTTGTCATGAGTTGCATGGTAGGTCACACATGAGTCTTGGATCTGTGATTTTCTGTGGCTGAAGCCAGCAGCTGTAGCAGCATTCAACCCCTACCCTTGGAACATCAATATGCTGCAAGTGTGGCCATAAAAAGCAAAAAAAAAAAAAAAAAAGGAGGGGAGGGAACAGGACTACAGTGTACCCACACCTCACCATGGCAACAAGCTGCTGGGGCTGAGAGCAAGTATCCTCTTTACATGAACATGGACTCCCCAGTTGACTGCAGAGTTTACCATCCATATTAAAAACCAGTGATTGAAGAAAACAAATAAATACTGACTAGGCCAAAGAGAACACCTCTGTGGCCCTCAGGCACAGTGTTGGTCTGTGGTTTTTTGTTTTTGTATTTGTTGCTTTTTTTTTAGGGCCATACCTGTGGCATATGAAAGTTCCCAGGCTGGGGGTTGAATTGGAGCTGCAGCTGCTGGCCTCACCATGGCCACACCAACACCAGATCTGAGCCACATCTGCAAACTGTACCACAGCTTATAGCAATGCTGGATCTGTAACCCACTGAGTGAGGTCATGGATTGAACCCATGTCCTCACAGACACTGATGGGATTTGTTATCAATGAGCCATAATGGGAACTCCAGGGCTGCGGTTTTGGTAACTCAAACATCTGGACCCTGGAAGGATGGAAAAGGGTTTCTCAGCCTCAGCTGTCTCTGCATTTGAGAACAGACATGTCTGGTGGTGAGGCTGTCAGGTGCATCATGGGATGTCCAGCAGCCTCTCTAACTTCAATTTACACAGATGTCAGTAGCACCCCTCCCCCAACCAAGTCACCACAATAAAAAAAAAACCTCCAATTCTTGCAGCCCTATTTAAAATAGACAAGACATGAAAACAGCCTAAATATCCATTGACAGATTAAGATGTCCTGCATATATATGATGGAATACTACCGGGCCATTAAAAAAATACCATTCACAGCAACATGGATGCAACTAGAGATTCTCATTCTAAGTGAAGTAAATCAGGAAGAGAAAGACAAATACCATATGATATCACATATGTGGAATCTAAAAGAGGGCACAAATGAAGCTATCTACAAAACAGACTCATGGACATAGGGGAAAGACTTGTGGTTGCCATGGGGGACGAGGGAGGAAGAGGGATGGATGGGGAATTTGGGATTGGTAGGTGGAAACGGTTACATTTAGAATGGATGATCAATAAGGTCCTACTTTACATCACAGGGAATTATATCTAATCTCTTGGAATGGATCATGATGGAAGAGAGTATGAGAAAAAGAATATATATATATATATATATATATATATATACACACACACATACATACATACATACACATATAGATATATATACACACACATATATTACATCCAGGATTGTGCTAGGATAGACACTGTTACCAAAGTGCTAGCCTTACACCCAGGAAATGGAACTCAAGCACCCACGATTTAGGACTTTGGGTTGTCACTGGTCTCAAGCAGGAACCTTGGGAGATGACCTCTTGGACACAAGGCACACTGATGTCACCTTGCTTCAGGACAAAGTCAATTGACAAAAACTTCTGGAGTTCCCAGGAGGTTAAGTGGATTAAGAATCAGTCATTGTCAAAAAAAAAAAAAAAGAATCAGTCATTGTCACTGCAGTGGCTTTGGTCACTGCTGTGGTGGGGGTTCCATCCCGGGCATGGGAATTTCCATGTGCTGCAGGCCTGGCCAAACAAAACAAAACAATAGCTTTTGCCTAATTGGCAAGAATGAGCCATCAGGGTGGGAACAGATGGCCAACAGCCATTGGAGACAACAGAACATGAGCTAAAGCCCAAGCTGGCCAGCAAATGGCACTGACATCCCAGATAGTAATGCCTGCCTTACAAACTGGTTAACTAGCAAAAGAGCAGGTAGTTAAAGCTGACCAGGTGTCCTCAATTGAGGTCAGGGCATCCTGTTTGTGATGCCCATTGCTTTCCTCATCTCTCCTTCAATCTATCAGAAAGAGGATCCCACATAGAGTTGTGGGGTTGGCTGAACACAGGACCCTCAACACCAAAAGATGGGATGGACAGCAGCTTACGAGTCACATTGACTCATAGCCCATGGAAGGACACTGCACAGCATGCCAGGCTATGTAGGGTGTGGGGGTTTGTATTTAGGACCAGAGTGAACAAATGGGGGTTGGGATGCAGACTTTGTAATAACAAGACAGTGGTGAGAAGCCCTGTTTCCCGCAGAAAGGTGTGATAGGATTTTTGAATAATTCAATGGGCTGATTGGGAACTGGTTGCTATGATAACAATCGAATGGCAAGGGGACTTACCTATGGGAGAAGGGGGAGTGGGGAATTGCAGGTGGGCCATTGGAGGCCCGCTCAGTTTTACTAGTTTTCAAGACAGCTCTCAATATTGAAACTTAACTTCAGGCCTCATAGTATAAGAAGTTATTAAAAAATAATCCTTCCCAGAAGTAATAATTGAATTGAGTAATGTCAGAGGATACAATGTAAGCACAAAAATCACTTGTATTTCTAGGTATTAGCAATGAACACATGGACACCAAAATTTAACATAAAGTTACAATCACCAGTGAACAGAAAGAACTCGTGTAAATCTAACAAAAGATGTCTAGGACTTGTATAGTGAAAACTTGACCACAGTGATAAAACAAAAATCTCCGTAAATGGGGGATATACAATGTTCTCGAATTGGGAGGCTAAATATCATAAAGATGTCAATTCTCCCCAAATTGATAGATTTAATTCAAATTTTCTCAAAACCCAGTATGATTTTCTTTTTTCTTTCTTGGCTGCCCTGCAGCAAATGGAGTTTCAGACCAAGGATCAGTTTCAAGTGCCAGGCACAACCTAATCCACAGCTGTGGCAATTCCAGGCCCGGTATCGAACCCAAGTCTCAGCACTTTTCAAAAAAAAGTTTGGCCATAGGGGGAGCTCCAAAACCCAGTAAGACTTTTTTGGTTTTTTGGTGGCTATAGACAAGATGATTCTACAATTTCTATGGAAATATAAGGGAACTAGAGTAGCTCAATTCTGAAAAATGTAAAAAAAGTGGCAGAAATAAGTCTACCCAGTTTCCCAACTTATTCTTTCCCTGTAGTAAGCAGGACTCCATTGTACTTGCAGAAGGAGAGACGTATAGATCAACGAACAGGGAACTCAGAAACCGTGCCACACAGATTGGCTCGACTGATTTTTGCAAAGGTGCAAAAGCAATTCAGAGGAGGAAAGATAGTCTTTTCACAGACTATTGCTATACAAAGCTTGTGAGGAAATCTCAGGCCAAAAACTTGGAAAACTGGGCCAGCAAAGAAGGAAGATAGTGGTGTGAGTGACCAGGTGATGAGGGGAGGGGAGGGAGAAGGTGCACTCAGCTCAGGATGAAAGCTGAAAATCCTGGATAACATGTTATTGCATCTTTCTGAATTCAGCTGCTTCTGACTGGTCAGCATCACAGGCTCTGGTGATTTTCCCATCAGCTCCCACACTGCAAACTCAGGTCACCCCTAACTGAGCATACAGTGCTCCAGACTCCACTAGCATTGCCAATAGCATTGTTCTCAGGCTAGTGAGATAAGTTGGCTCTCAGTAGCTCCAGTAGTGCAGGTACCTCCTGGGTTCAAATCTGCCAGAAAAGAGAGTGCTTCTAGACCTGGCAACTTCCATTCAACTCCTGGGATTCTCAGTAACCCCTCACTCCCATCACACACACTCCTGAAGTGTAGCTAGGATGATTTCATGTGTGATTGGCCAGGCCTGGACAGGTTTCCACACCTAGTGTCAGGCATGGAGCCTTCCTTCATCCACATGGACTAAAAGATTATGATTCTTCTTGACGAGCTTTGGCCACTGCAATAGGGCAAAGAAATACTGAATAGTCAAAGCAGCAAATGTCCACTCTAGCCTCTCAAGGGAGAAGTTTCATGATTGAAGCCCAACTATTTGCTCTGAATTTTAATCAATGTTTAATAGGAACTTTAAACTCTAGTTTCTCTTTTCTTGACTTCATTAGAGGATGCAGATTAATTATTGTCAATAACTTTCTCTGGCTGGGACATTGTTCATGGCTACCCCAAGGATAGTCTCATATTTGGAGGCATTATACATCTTGAGATTGATAAAACTGCCATTTCTAGACTCCATTGCTTTATCATAATATTCCAGCCCCTTGTCCAGGAGCCTAAATGCAATGAGCTGGCCCTGCCTGCAGGAAGGCTTTGGGGTGACCCCTCAGTGAAAAACTGACCAAAGTTCTCTGAGTCACCAGTTCTTTGGTATCAAAGGCCCAGCAAACAACAATTTTGCTCATCAAATACCAGAAGCGTATCAATACATCTGCCTCCACCCTATAGACTCTCAGCCTCACCATCCAGACCTGTGAGATTGACGCCTTATACTCCTTGCTATTGATCTACCCTTTGGGCTCATTGACACCCATGGAATGTGTACACTGCCAAGCTGGGAGACTATGCTGGTTCAGGGGTTTGCAATACCCTCTTGGCTGAGGAACACTCGAAGAAGTGTTATTTCATCTCATCGCCACTCCCCACTCCCCCTGGCAAAACTCCCTAACCTCAGCCTTCCCCACTGTCATCTCTACTTTGGGTATCAATGAGCTCTTGTTCCTCCATTGAATACTAAGCCAACATTTGACACCTGATCTTGCCCCAAGATATGTGTACTGGGTTTTTGTTGTTTCTTTATTCTCCCTGTGTGTGTAACCCTTGGTTCTTAAACTTTGAGTACATCCATTCCCTGCTTCTGACATAATGAAATGGAGTATGCAAACAGATTTAAGAATTTTATTTAGAAGATTCTTTATAGTGAGTCTAATATAAAGTCTATATGATGAACATCTTGAAAATGCATAATAGTGAAAGAGACACATAGGAACTCACCTCAACTTGAGAAATTATTGAAGTGTCTATGTACACCTTCCCCATTCTCATTCCCTCCAGTGTCCTACCTTCTCCACTCCCTAAATGGCACACATAGCCTAATTTCTTATTTCCCCCTTGGTCCTTTACTATTCCGTATATTGTTTTACCATCTATATGTGTTTTTCTAAATAACACTATTTCTGCTTTGATTGAACTTTGCAAAAATGTTATCTCTTTTTTCACTGAGTATTATGATTTGAAATTCAACTACTGACGCTTTGAAGTGGTAGCTCTAATTGGCTTATTTTCACTGCTACATAGTTTTCACGGTATTCCTTTTCCACACATGCCTTTCTTCACAACATTTCAAAGATGACTTTGTGTGCAAAGCTCTTCCCCCAGTTCCTGCCGCAGAGTCAGCACTCAGTAAATATACATTCAATTGCTGAATGAGACAGCTCCTACTGACTCTATCACTGCCCTTGTTTGTCTGGCTGGCTTCTCTGCCCTTCGCCCCAACGCTGAGGATCCTGCCAGTTTTTCCACCCTGAGTTAATTACAGTTCTAAAAGTTCATAACCTGCAATGAGAAACCTGGTGGCTTCCCAAAGCGCTAGGACTACAATTCCCAGAAAGGCTTACGTGGTGCCCCCTGGCGTCAATTTCGGGTCCCTCCCTCCCCCTCACCGCAAGAACTTCCGGGTTGTGTGGGCGGGGCCATAGACGTTCTCCAATCGGCCTCTCTGCGGGCTAAGGGGGCGGGGAAATTGTCCAAGGAGCCGGGTAGCTGCCTTGGACGGTGTCACTGAGCCGCGGCTGCTGAGCTGGTTGCGTCGGTGCTCCTCTTGCGTACCTTCTCCGGGCCTCGCTCCTTCACCCAGCTTCCACTTTTCCACGTCCCCGGTGGACGCAGCCCTCTGCAGGCTCCACGCCCATGGCCACTAGCCTGAGGAGGCCGTCTTTCACCACCGGTTCTTCCTCCCCTCCGGACGCGGACGACGAGGGCGTGTGAGGTACTTGGGAAAATGCTTCTCTGTGCAAGCGGTACCTGCCCGGCGCGGGGTTAGGGGTCGGCTTCCCCTGGGTGCTGGGGTCTAGGTGAGAGGCGGGCCTGTGTCTGGGGAGTGCGCTTTTACGCCAAAAGGCACCCGTTAACTTGTGGAACATCTGTGAGCCCCTGCTCGGAGCAGGGACTCATTTACTTAACTAATAATATCTAACTTTTGTTGTGTGCCTGGCACAGTACAAGCCTGGGGATGTTTGACAGAGCTAAGGCACTGAACAAGGTAGACGTGGACTTGGTCTGGAAACATATTTGAAACAAGTAGTAACTGCAGCCTTGATGTGTTAGGAGGAGAAGCGCAGGTGCTTTCTGTTTTATAAGTTACACTCCTCTGGGACTTGTCCTGATCCCCTCCTGCTGCTGAAACTCAGGCTAGTTAAGGGGGGAAATGATCTGTCCAGGACCACATGTTTGCGTGCAGAGCCTGTATTCTTCAGAGCTCTTGGCTTTGCTGAGGGAGTCTACAATCAGCAATCAGGAGTGTAGTGAAGGCTGGGGGCGGGGTGCAGGGGGTGCGTGGTGAGCGGAGGTGTGTGTCATGGACCTGAAAGCATGAAAAAGAAAGCGTGAAGCTTGAGTGCACTCCATTCATTCAGTCATTCAACAACAATTAAGAGTATAATTTGTTCCAGGCCCTTCCTTTTAGTGAGTTGGTGGTGTTTTGTGATGGAAAACCCATAATGAGCAAGTTTGAGGTGGTGTCTGAACTCACTCCAGTTGGAAAACAGGAAGCAAGTAATTACCCAGGAGGTAACATAATTACAATTTTGTGGCGAGTGTTGAGAAAAACAGCAAGCTCTTCAAGTTTGTAATTCAGTGGATAAAGTTTGAGCTGAGAAGACATAAAGAAAGAAATGATGGGGAGTTCCCATCGTGGCTCAGTGGTTAACGTATCTGACTAGGAATCATGAGGTTGTGGGTTCGATCCCTGGCCTTGCCCAGTGGGTTAAGGATCCGGCGTTGCTGTGAGCTGTGGTGTAGGTTGCAGACGCGGCTTGGATCCCGAGTTGCTGTGGCTCTGGCGTAGGCCAGTGGCTACAGCTCCGATTCGACCCCTAGCCTGGGAACCTCCATATGCTGCGGAAGTGGCCCAAAAAAAGACAAAAAAAAAAAAGAAAAGAAAAGAAATCAATGTGGTGTGATTGTGACCAGCAGTTGGGGATAAAATAGAAATAGCAAATAGAAAGCATCCCATGGAATGAGGATAAGTATTATTTTGTGATGCACTGATTTTTCCCATGATGGTGAACAGTGGGGTGTTAGAAAGCAGGCACTCTGGGCCTGGGGAGATAGGGTTCGAATCCCAGCTCCACCACTTGTTTGCTGTGAGGCCTTGGGAAAGTCACGAATTCCCTGGGCCAGAATTTCCTCATTTGAAAGGGAGAGAAAGTAGTGACACCGCATGGGGTTGTGAGGATTAATGAGGAAATATGGTAGGGACATGCAGACTAGGGCCTGCCCTTAGCAAGCATCATGTGTATGCCTCTACCATTTACAGACACGGGTGCATAGATGTAGCTCCTGGATAGGGATGCACAGTGATTTTCTACCATGATTGCAGTTTAAACAAGTGTGAAACACACACACACACATACACACACACACATAGACACAGCCCTGCTTCCCCCTTCTGCTTTTCCTAGTTTAGTCATTGGCCACGCCCACATCTAGGCACCTGCTAGTCATGACAGAATTCTCCCATCTCTCTATCCAGTCACTCAGCCCTGAATGTATGCACATGTCAGATCCCAGTGTAATGCACCTGAAACTAATACACTATGTCAAATCATACGATATCGCTTCTATGTGGAATCTAAAACTGAAGACCTGCTGTATAGCACAAGGAACTATATAGCATATTTTGTAATAACCTATAAAGAAAAATCTATATATAGATATATACATACGCATACACACACACCCACAAATAACTAATCACTGTGCTTACACCTGAAACTAAACTATGCTGCAAATCAATTAAATTTCAATAAAAAGTTATATCACAAATATATTTCAAGTTTTAAAAAATTGCTCAGCCCCACTGCCTGTCTTCGAATGCATCCTCTCCTCCTCAGCTCCATCACCAGCTGTGAAGACTATGACAACACCCCTTTCTGCCTGCAGCAGCTCCTCACAGCTCTAACACTTAGCAAGATGCCCAGCAATCCACAACCCTACCAACCTAAGAAAGTCTACAACACCTTTCAAGAGATTTCACTCACCAAGGGATGGAGCCAGAGTTCCCATTGTGGCTCAGTGGTTAACGAATCCAACTAGGAACCATGAGGTTGTGGGTTTGATCCCTGGCCTTGCTCGGTGGGTTAAGGATCCAGCGTTGCTGTGAGCTGTGGTGTTGTTGCAGATGTGGCTTGGATCCCGTGTTGCTGTGGCTGTGGTGCAGGCCAGTGGCTACAGCTCTGATTCGACTCCATATAGCCTGGGAACTTCTATATGTCACAGGAGCGGCCCAAGAAATGGCAAAAAGACAAAAAAAAAAAAAAAAAGCAAACAAGGGATGGAGCCTTAGGAACAGTCTAAAACTTCAGGAGACCCCAAGGACCATGAGAAGGACAGCACAGCATCCTACATCCCAGAGAGGACTTCTGACTGAGGAGTCTGCCTGAGCCCTCACACACTTGCTCCTCATCAGAGCTCTGAGTGAGGGATCCCTGGGGAAGGAAGCTTCCAAAAGGCACACCTGGAGCTGTTCAGAAGCAGACGTCCTCTTTGTCAGCCTTGAGAAAGGGGAAAAAGACTGTGGCAGCAATGCTTCAATGTTTGATTCCATGATACTCTCTGGCCCTTCTGACTCTCCACTGCCAAGTAGCTGGCAGGGCACATAAGGCAGGGAAGACAGCTGAGGCCGAGCACAGCCACCAGGGGGCAGCCAAAAGCAGCCACCATCAAGGGTGGCCCTGAGACAAAGACACAACATGGTCCCTGGCTTCACATGCGTCCAAACTGAGACTGCATTCCCTCCACACCTGATCATTGGCTGCCCAGAAAGGTTATTCAAGAGACACTGGGGAGTTCCCGTCGTGGCGCAGTGGTTAATGAATCCGACTAGGAACCATGAGGTTGCGGGTTCGGTCCCTGCCCTTGCTCAGTGGGTTGGCGATCCGTTGTTGCCGTGAGCTGTGAAGTAGGTTGCAGATGCGGCTTGGATCCCGCGTTGCTGTGGCTCTGGCGTAGGCCGGTGGCTACAGCTCCGATTCAACCCCTAGCCTGGGAACCTCCATATGCGGCGGGAGTGGCCCAAGAAATAGCAACAACGACAAAAAAAAAAAAAAAAAAAAAAAGACACTGAGAACTGAGGCCCCTCAGAGAGTTTCACTCACCCTTTATTCTTTGCCCCATTTTTGCCTGCTGCCTGGAGATAGGTGTCTTAGACCGTCAGTCTAGGGCCCCTGAGATCAGATGGAATGAGCTCTCATGGCTGTGGTCCCTGAAAGCTTGTGACTCACAGCTAAGTCTCTGCTGGTGTGGCTAGGGGGCCACCCCAGGGGGAAGTGGCATGAGGCAACAGGACCTATGGAAAGGACTTTCCCTGCCCTTTTACAGAGATATAAAGCTCTAAGACAGGGCTTAGCAGATGTTCTGGAAAGAACCAGAAAGTAAAGCATTTTAGCCTTTGCAGACCAAGTGGTCTCTGTCAAAGCTCTCAGCCCTGTGGGCTGAGGGCTAAAGCAGCCATAGATAAGGTGTAAATAAGTGGGAGTGGCTGTGTTCCAATAAAACTTCATTTACAAAAATAGGTGGCGGGCCAGATGTGGCCTGTGCATCCTCTCCTCTAAAAGGTAAACTGCCATAACATTTTTTACAAAAGAAAGTCTTGAGATTTTTTTTAAACATTTCAGCTCCATATAATTATCAAACATGGAGTTCTAATGGCTCAGTAGGTTAAGAACCCAACCACTGTCCATGAGGATGGAGTTCGATCCATGGCCTCCCTCAGAAGGTAAACCGTCTGGTGTTGCCATGAGCTACAGGGTACATCTCAGATGTGGCTCAGATGTGACTTTGCCGTGGCTGTGATGCAGGCCAGTGCCTGAGGCTCCAATTTGATTCCTGGGTGGGACCATAAAACAACCAAAAAGAAATAAATAACTTCCACAAAGGACTCTGAGGCCCTGTGCTATTCCCCTTCCTTGCTTACGACAGGAAAACTTTTTCATGGAAGGGGCACTTTGCCTCGATGAACCTTGCTCAGAAAATACCTCTTTCTTCCCTCATATCACAAATTCCTTTCCCAGGACCCTAAACATCAAATAACCTCACCTCATACATCATTCAGAAGACCTTGCAACCATTTATTCACTCGGCAAATTCACTGGCCAGAGTAGGTCAGATAACTTTGCTCAACCAAGAGTGTTGTGTCCAGGGGGGGAGAGATTCAGAAATATTTGGTAAACATAACTAATAATTACCAAAGTATTTCTCCTGACTCTTAAGCACCTGTCATTTCATGTCCCTTAAGCAGGTCACAGTGGGGAAACTGGGGACAAAGACACAAAACAGCTACAACTTGGGAAATGCTACGGGAGCCTAAACTCTTTCTATCCTAGTCTACACTCCCAGGAGTTGAGGCTGGAGTGTTCCAAGCCTGGGAGCTGAAGCCCGGATGACCACGGAAAGTCTCGTGTAACTGTGTGTAGAACCAGCCTGAGGACAAATGAGACATCACAGAAGGAACCTGGATCCCTAAGGCCATGTCACACCCCCTTGGGCTGGAGCCTTCTCTACCCCACTATGAATATGAGGTAACAGTGAGATAACAGAGGTCTTTACCACTTAAGCCAAATCAAGTCAGTCTTCTGTTACAGCTTAAATCACCCTAAGTGATATCCTGAATAACACACCCACTTCCATGTTGCTGGATAAGTAAGCTGAAACTTAATATATGTGTGGTTTTTTTGGGGGGGGGTAGGGGGGCACATTTGATGTCACCCAGTTAGGTTCTAAGCTCCCAGAAGCACATATTATGTCTTTCTTTTCTTTATATCCACCAGCAAGGCTTACAGCTGCCTTGACTGCAATCCCCACCCCCCTGGCCCAGGGCTCTTGTGTCCATGTTTGCACATCCATAGACACCCATGAGGAAGCAGGAATGTTTGGCTACTCAAGGCGGCAACTCAACACAGCAACACACAACGTACTCACTAAGGGACACAATCTGCTATAAGCCCAGACTGTCTCAGGAGAACAGAGAACAGCAGACCCACAGTTTCACAGAGCAAACTTGCCCCCTTGTCTGCAATAGTGCTTTTTGAACAGCCTGGGGCCCATTCATATCATAAAACCAATGTCATACTTTGCAAATCTACATTTTAGAAGACAAAGTGATTAAAATAGAAAACAGCATTACACAGTGTAAGGGGGAGGATGTTCTGTAGAGCTTCTGTTTCAAAGGTATGTTGGGGGTGTAAGTGCCATGAAAAATGAGGTCTCACTGTAGGTGGCGGTAAGAGGGATGCTTGATTTCAAAGGAATCACCTCCTGCCATCTAGTGGTAAAAGCCGTATCTGCAGCTGAAGCAAGAAGAGCAGACTAGTGATGAGAACAGGCATCAAAAAGGGACCTTAGGAGTTCCTGTTGTGGTGCAACAGAAACAAATCCAACTAGGATCCATGAGGATGTGGCCTCACTCGTGGGTTAAGGATCCAGCATTGCCGTGAGCTGTGATGTGGATCGCAGACACAGCTCAGCTTCCATATTTCTGTGGCTGTGGTGTAGGCCAGCAGTTGTAGCTCTGATTAGACTCCTAACCTGGAAACTTACATATTCTGCAGGTGTGGCCTTAAAAATAAAAAAATACAAAAGGACCTTAGTCAACCCCAATATCCAGGGCAAGAGTCCTTTCAACAACATGAAGCCACTGTTGACTACTCCCTACAAAGAAAGCCCTCGCCCCACTGCTAAGAACCACAAACTGCTGAAAAGCTCACCAATTTGCCTCCCTCTAAGTCCTCCTTGCTGGATTTATTAGTGCCATCTTGGGTAATAAGGAGCGGTTTCTACTCCTCCCAACTCTGCATTATCTATCAGCAGATTTAATGCTATTGACCCCATCAAGCAATATTGTCTGCAAAGTGCTGCGCTCTGGGCTACACTGGTAAACAAAACAGAAGGGACAGAGATGAAGATAGGGATGATGACAAATGACCTATAGACCTGTGCAGCAGATGGAGAACCTATTTGAGAGGTGAAAGGGAACCTCGCTGAAAAGGGCATGGGTGAGGTGAGTCCTATAGAATGTGGTAGAGTCAGCTGTGCAAAAGGCATTCCAGACAGAAGGAACTGCAGAGAGAAATGCTCAGGGTTGGAAATGGATGGATGAAGAGGCTCAGCATAGCAGGAAGGAGGGAGGGGGGCTGGAGAAGAGGAAGAAAACAGGAGAAACTGGAGAGGAGGTTGGAGACAGAAGCAGACTCAGGTCACATGGAGCCTGGCATGGATCCCCACAGCACACCAGACATGGTCAATGATGGGTGACAACAAAGAGGTGGGTAGTGCAGACATAACACAAGGACCCCCATCAGTTGGGGTGATGCATGGACATAACACAAGGACCACCTGATCACTAGTTCCCATGACTCCTACATCCTAACGGTTCCAACACATGTCTCTTCCCAGTCCTCCAATCCAGGGACTGCCAGAGGTTTCCAGGAGAGTGGTCAAGAGAAAAGACGGGCAACACACTGTTGGGAAGAGGTAGGAAGAGGGTGCTGCTGGGCACGGCTGCTGGGGTTCTGAAGGGCAGTGAGCACCATGAATCAGGACAATTAACTAGACTGAGCTGAGCAAATTCCAGGGCATCCACTCAATGAATACTAACCAATTATCTAAAATATGAACTAGAACAACTGAGAATGACAAGGGGTTCATGATACATAGGCTGTATATTTCATCATATCTAAGACACTATCAACTGTAAGACAGAAAAAAAAGGAATAGAAAACCCTGCCTGCTAGCTAACATTTTTCTTATTGTTTAGAATTTTAATTTTGTGGTTACTAAAAAAGCTCCTTTATTGAGACCGAGTGTCACCATCTCTCTCCCTGGAGCAAATAGAAGAGGCAAAGCTGTGTGAAATATGTTGGCTGAACCTCCCTTTTTGGAGTGTCTGTGCCTTTCCACACAGTACAGCCCTTCAGGCTGTGGGGGGGGGGGCATTGTTGTGGATGCATGTCTCTGGAGCTCTCTCCACCTGCACTGAGGGTTTCTTCCAAGCAGTTGACCCTCACTCTGGAAGTTTTGCTACTGGCTCCTTGATCTCAAAGGGGACCAATGGATGACTTTCAAAAGCCATCAGGATTTACACTCTCTTCAAATGGCCCTTAAATGGTATGTGGAATAAAGCACCAAGGGCTGTGGTCACAGCGGTCCAGCCCTGCCATGCCACCAGGAATAGCCATTGTGTCCACTTGCACAGGCGATGACAGCTCTAACACCTTGACAGTGACTGCAGGACAGGTCGTGAGTAAGTCACATCTGGAGTTCCTGTTGGGGCTCAGGGTTAAGTGAGGGGCATAGTGTCTCTGAGAATGTGGATTCAATCCCTGGTCTCACTCACTGGATTAAGGATCCAGCATTGCTGCAAACTATGGTGTAGGTCACAGATGTGACTCAGATCCACTGTTGCCATGGCTGTGGTGTAGGCCGGCACCTGCAGCCCCGATTAACCCCTACCCAGGAACTTCAATTGCCACAGGTGTTGCCCTAAAAAGAAAAAAAAGAGAAAGTCACGTGTGATTTGAGAGATGTTAAAATGCAAGAACATGTGTCACAGAATGTCATATATAAACATATATATGTACCACTAAATCACTTGGTTATACACTGAACCTAACACAATTGTAAAGCAACTTCAGTTTAAAAAAATTAGTAGTTCTCTTGTGGCACAGTGACCTCAAGAGAAGAATCTGGTGTCATCACTGCCGTGGCTCAGGTGGTGCTATGGCGCGGGTTTGATCCCTGGCCTGGAAACGTCCACATGCTGTGGGTGCAGCCTAACTTAAAAAAAGTTGTATTGTCTTCATAACAGGAACAAGTTTGGCTTTCATACACAGCCATAAGAGGCAAATATTAAACAAGGAAAAATATCTGTATCAGGTCACAAAGTGCTCATGTCCTTACAATATAAAGAATTCATAAATGAATAAGTACAAATAAAACCCTAATATCCCAGAAGAAAAAAAAAGACAAAGGACAAAAGTGGGCCATTCACAGAAGAAGAAACAAATGAACAATGAACATACAAGGTCAGCTGTGTCAATGACAAAAAAAAAAAAAAAAAAAAAGGCAAAATGAAAATGAAAGCCAACACAGAAGGCAGTATGGCTCCCTTCAAATCAGCACTAAAACTCTATTTTAATTGCACTTGGCTTTGGAGAGGACAGGGGAAGGAGGCCCTGGAGCACCACCATCACACGGTCAAGGGGCACAGTCAAGCTGCAGGGAACTGTGGCAACAGGGATTAAAAGACAGCATAACGTGAGGACACAATAAACAAGCGAAACAGGCCCACTTCTGGGATTTTGTCCTTTGGCAATAACCCAAGAATGAACACACAAAAAAAGTTTTTTACAAGAAGACTGAACCTGGAATTATCAGTCAACAAAACAGACCACAGATCATATGGACAGAATGGTGCCAAGTTGTTCAAAAGGACGTGTACATGTGTATCAACCATGCAGAGTAGATACCAAAATATCACTAGTGGTTATCGCCACACCACGATCCTGTGCACCTAATTCTTCTGCCTTTTCCACAACCGTCCTCTGTTCCCCAAACCCAGAGACCAGCCCTTCCATTTGAATATCTTGATTTTGTGTTTCAAACCCAGAAACAAAGACTCAAACATTTCAGATTTGGAAAGATCTGAAGAGACTGAATCTTCATTCAGTCCACTGCTGCTTTCATCTGTTCCTGACACTCACATACCACCTGTTGAATGGGATGGGTCTTTAAGTCAACTCAGTTTTCTTAGCTCTTAGGGCTGAGGAGCTACCTGATGTTTTCAAACACACACTGTACCAAACACCTAACCATGAACATTTAAAGCATCTCTCTGGGGACCACCAACAACCTTCTCACTTTCCTCCCATGGGAAACACTCCTCTGGCCCAAACACCTGTACATTAAAGAGACAGTGACTGATTCTGTCCTATTTGCTGGAGTGTCAGCTGTAACACTGGGAAATTCCTATGAAGCTGTGAAAAGCCCTCCAACAAGCCTTTCTTCATCTGAGGATTCGGGGAATAGGAAGGGGCCCAGACCCTGAGGGCCAAGGCTGGGACTGGGTGATTTCACTTATCCTGGACCCCTGCTGCATGCTTACTGTGTGCCACGTGTTACTCCAAAGGCTGGACAAACAGGAACACACAGAGCCCTGTTAAAAACCCGAAGGTAGTTCCTGCAAGCTGTGGAAGTTTTAGGGAAATTAATTTGACTGCTTCATAAACCTTACCCACCTGGATTTAGACTCCTTCCCAAACACTTCAGGTGCTTAAAGGGTGTGTATCTGTGGTGCACATGTAGGTATGGATTGCTTAAGTGCTTCCAGATGGATACATATATATGTATCTATGTATCTATGTGTATATCCATATATATATGTATGCAATTGCAAAATTCAACTGAATATGCTCAGTGCTAAGTTTCAAGTTTGGGACTTTAAATGCATACTACCCATGGTTTTTAAGATACTCCTCTAATTTTTAATTGTATTGTTCTTTTACAACTTTTAGTTTCATTTTTTGGTTTCTGTCTCCTATTGGTATTATTCTTTTTTTTTTTTTTTTTGGTCTTTTTGCCATTTCTTGGGCTGCTCCCACAGCATATGGAGGTTCCCAGGCTAGGAGTCTAATCGGGGCTGTAGCTGCCAGCCTATGCCAGAGTCACAGCAATGTGGGATCCGAGCTGCATCTGCGACCTACACCACAGCTCACGGCAACACCGGATCCTTAACCCAGTGCACAAGGGCAGGGATCGAGCCCACAACCTCATGGTTCCTAGTTGGACTCATTAACCACTGAGCCACGATGGGAACTCCAGTTTTGGTCTTATTCTCGGTTTGTAAATGGAAGATGGGAAGTAAAGTCTTAAGGGCAATAGACTCTGTACCTAAACCGAGTGTGGATTTGCTTCCCTTCCTGGGAGTTCGTGAAATCTCCCTGCTGCTCTCCTAAGGAGAGCCACAGACCTTGAGGGATCAATCATTGAAGCTAGTTTCCTCCCAAAGGAGACTACTTCATCTAACATCTCTTACTTTACAAGGTGTAATACGGTCTACAAACCACCATCCCTCTGGTAAGCAGCTTTTTAAAAATTTTTATGTTTGTCTTTTTAGGGCCACACCTACAGCATATGGAAGTTCCCACACTACAGGTTGAATCTGAGCTGCAGCTGCCATCCTACCCCATAGCCACAGCCATGCTAGGATTCAAGCCACATCTGTGACCTACACCATAGTTTGTGGTAACTCCAGATCCATAACCCAGTCAGCGAGGCCAGATCAAACCTGCGTCCTCATGGATACTAGTCAGGTTCATTACCACTGAGCCACCATGGGAACTCCATTGTAAGCAGTCATGGAATAGCGGAAAAGTGTAAACAGAAAAGGAACCAACATTCACAGAGTGAAATAAGTAGGAGAATCCAGTCCAAACAAGTAGGAGAAAGCACTGTCCCCTTGATACAATGTCCTATATCTCACTTTTTAATAACAAAAAAACTCCACAAATTATTCTTTTTTTTTTTTTTTTTTTTTTTTTGTCTTTTTGTCTTTTGTTGTTGTTGTTGCTATTTCTTGGGCCACTCCCATGGCATATGGAGATTCCCAGGCTAGGGGTTGAATCGGAGCTGTAGCCACCGGCCTACACCAGAGCCACAGCAACACGGGATCCGAGCCGCGTCTGCAACCTACACCACAGCTCACGGCAACGCCGGATCGTTAACCCACTGAGCAAGGGCAGGGACCGAACCCGCAACCTCATGGTTCCTAGTCGGATTCGTTAACCACTGCGCCACGATGGGAACTCCCACAAATTATTCTTAATTAATAAAATTAAAGCATTTTAACAGCATGCCATAGACCTGAATGAAATGTTCTTTTGGGAAAACTAAAACATTTAAGAACATGTAATCTGAATTATTTACTCTTAGTCTGCAGCTTAGCTGTTCATTTTCTTAATTTATCTTTTTCTTTTGTAGTTAGAGCTTTTTGGGTAAATACAAAATATTTACCTACCCCAGGACTGCCTCTGTCTTTTCTTACAGAAGCTTTATGCTTGTAGCTCTTATTTATTTATTTATTTATTTAGCTTTTTAGGGCCTCGCTTGCAGCATATGGAGATTCCCAGGCTAGGGATGGAATCGGAGATACAGCTGCTGGCCCACACCACAACCAGGGCAATGCCAGATCTGAGACACACCTGCAACCTACATCACGGCTCATGGCAATGCCACATCCCTGACCCAACGAGCGAGGCCAGGGATTGAACCCACATCCTCATGGATGCTAGTCGGATTTGTTTCCACTGTGCCATGACGGGAACTTCTTTTTTCATTTTTACATTTAAGGTTTATGATCCATCCCAATTTAGTGTTTATGGAATGAGGTCACAGCTCATTCTGTTTCCACTTGAATATCTAGCTGATCCAGAAGCATTGGTTCAAGAGACTTTCCTTTTTCTTATTGGGAAAAGGAAAACTAACGCGGCCCTCTGGGCAGAAATCAACTGACAGCACTGGTGTAGTTTCACTTCTGTTTCACTGATCCTATTTTCCTACCTTTACATTAAGGCCAAATAGTTTTGATCACTGTAGCTTAACTGTAGCTTTACACTTAGTTTAAGCAGTGTTTAAGTTCCCTGACTTCCCTTTTGTTTTGAAGTTGTGTTTTTGTTTGTTTGTTTGTTTTGGCTATTCTAGAACCTTTGTGTTTTCACACACATTTTAGAATCAATTTATGAATTTCTTCCAAAAAAAGATGTCTAGGATCTTGTCTAGGACTTAGATCACTGGTTGGTGGGTTTGTTGTTTATTTATTTATTTTTGCTTTTTAAGGCCACACCCAAGGCATATGGAAGTGCCCAGACAAAGAGTCAAATCAGAGCTATACTTACCTGCCTATACCACATCACAGTAACAAGGAATCCAAGCCACATCTGCAACCTTCACCACAGCTCATGGCAATGCCAGATCTTTAACCCACTGAGCGGGGCCTGGGATAGAACCTGCATCCTCATGGATACTAGTCATATTTGTTTCCCCTGTGCCACAATGGGAACTCCATAGATAGCTAGCTTTTTTAATGCTATTGTAAATGATATTTTAAATTTTCATTTTCCTATACATGTACATCTATTTACAAAACATCTATCTAACCAAAGGATTCCTAGCCAGAATATATAATGAACTCTAAGAAGTTGAAACCAACCTTATCACTGGCAGCAAAAATGAGCAAAGAACTTGAACAGACAAATTCACAAAAGAAGACATAGGAATAAGCACATAAGAAGTATGCATTTGTCACCAGGAAATTCCATTTAGGACCAGAATGAGATGCCATTTCACATCCATTGACAATACTGAATGTTTAACAAGGATATGGAGCAGCTGGAATTTTGATACATTGCTACTGGGAAGTGTAAACTGATAAACCACTTTGGAGATGAGTCTGCCAGTTAAATACATACCCTCCCTATGACTAAGCCATTCCCCACTCCTAGATATTTATCCAAGAGAAATGTAAGACTGATAGAAGAATGTTCATTGCAGCCAATGGCCAAAGAGTAGATACAACTCAAATGTGCATCATCAGGTGAAAAGAACAACTTGTGGTATAGTCACACAACACAAAAAGCAGCAAACTATTTTATACCAACCAAGATTCTCTCCTTGACCAACCTCTAGGAGAGGCTCCTCTGAGCTGCTCCTCAACTAGACCTCAAACCTGGCTTGTAATATAAAGACCTGAGCAAACACTAGCGTAGTTTCTCACAATTCAAGGCCACATCCCCAGGATGATTCTCAGCTCCCTTAGTGTGCTTGCTTCAGAAAACTCCAAGCAACTCCAAGAATTTACTGCTTATTCCAGACAACACCCTCTTTCCCAGTTAGCAAATCCAGATGGTTTCACATGGACCAACCCCCTCTTTCCCATTTTCTGTAATTCTTCTCTGACTCTACTGGACCCCTGCTTGCCCACCTCCTTCCTCTGTCATTCTCCCTTTAAGACATCCTCTGTACAAACTGGAGTTGAGTTTATTTCATGCTGGATTCTTGTCCTTATTGCAATTGTTACTATGGATGAAAATCTGAAGTTACCTCTTTAACTGATGTCAACTTGGTGGATCTTTGAAAACTTGCCCAACATGGATGAATCTCAGAGAACATGTTGAGTCAAGAAGACACAAAAGGAATGCATATGGTATGATTCCGTGTATGTGACATCAGAGGACAGGAAAATCTAATCTGTGGTGGTGGGGATCAGAAAACCTTTGATAGGTGGGGGTAAGGAGACTAACTAGAGGTACGAGGGAATCTTCTGCAGTTTAGACATATTTTATGTCTTGTGTTGGGTAGTGACACCGAAGTATATTCAACTGTCAACACTCACCAAACTGAACACTTTTGGAGTTCCTGTCATGGCACAGTGGAAACAAATCTGACTAGGAATCATGAGGTTGTGGGTTCAATCCCTGGCCTCAATCAGTGGGTTGAGGATCCAGCATTCCTGTGAGCTGTCACGTAGGTCGAAGTCATGGCTTGGATCTGGCGTTGCTGTGGCTGTAGTGTAGGACACCGGCTACAGCTCCGATTTGACCCCTAGCCTGGGAACCGCCATATGCTGTGGGTGCAGCCCTAAAAAGACAAAAAAAAAGAGAGAACATTTTTATTCTGTATAAATCATTACCTTCTCTCTCCCTCCCACCCATCCCTCTCCCTCTCTTTTCTAAGAACACCTAAGGAAATTCTAGAGGGCAAAAAAAAGGTGAGGGATGTAGCAAAGCCTCCCAGGACCCTTTCCAGTTCTCACTCCCTCCTCTTCCTAAGAGGATCCCGATTTTGTCTGAGTCATCCATCTGTGCTAGTAGAAAGTCTTACCTCCCCACGTTGAGCTGCACCTGGGAGTGGGGCCATGTGTCCTAACTCTGCCTAAAATGTTCACAGAAGTCTTCAGTATGGGGCTCCCCAGAAAACTCCTGCTTTCCTGATGAAAGGGGGCAGACTCACACACACGCCTCTTGCTGGTATCCCTTCCTTTTCTTTCTTGCTGGAGCACAGCTGCTCAAACAGAATTTTAAAAATTCCCATATCCCTGCTACAAAGCTATTCTTAGCCCACAGAGCACACTACAGGAGGTTTGAATCAACTCACAACTAAGCAACTTTGTGAGTCAAAAGTTTTCAGACCCTGGAGTTCCCTGGTGGCATAGCAGATTAAAGATTCAACCTTGTCACTGTTGTGGCTCATGTTGGATCCTTGGCTCACTTCCACATGCTGCAAGTGGCCAAAAAAAAAAAAAAATCAAACAACAACAGTGAAAAAACAATGAGTGTCAGCAGACAAAAATGCTCAGTCTCACTCCTGATTTAGAAATACATTCACACCAGTCAGAATGGCCATCATTAATAATTAATAGACATCATTAGTAAGACAAATAACAAATACTGAAAGGATTTGGCATAAAGGGAACCCTCCCACACTGGAGAAATGTAAATTGGTACCACCACTATGGAAAACATTACAGAGAGTCCTCAGAAAACCCAATATAGACCTACTCTATGATCCAGCAATGCCACTACTGAGCACATATCCAAACAAAACTGTACTTCAAAAAGACACATGTACCCATGGGTTCATAGCAGCATCCTGGACACGTTTTGTTAGATTTATGCTTAACTGTTTTATTTTCACTAGTGCTTGTAAATGTATTTTATTTTATTATTTTTTTTTTGTCTTTTTCAGGGCTGCACCCATGGCATATGGAGGTTCCCAGGCTAAGGATCTAATCAGAGCTTTAGCTGCTGGCCTACACCACAGGCACAGCGACACAGGATCCGAGCCACATTTGCGACCTACACCACAGCTCACGACAATGCCGGATCCTTCACCCACTGAGCAAGGCGAGGGATCAAACCCGCAACCTCATGGTTCCTAGTCGGATTTGTCAATCACTGAGCCACAACGGGAACTCCCCTTCCTTCCTTTCTTTGCTCCCTCCCTTCTTGTCTTCTTTTCAAGTCTTCTATTCTCAGCTCAAACAGCATTGAAATTACAAACTCTAATGGCCTGGCTGCATTTCTCAGCACTCAATGCAAAATTGTAACTATGTTACTTCCCGGGTAATTCTTTACTTCCTGTCTTTTCCAACTGGAGGTGAGTTCAGACACCACCTCAATCCAGTTCATCATTTTTTTTTTTTTTTTTTTTTTTTTTTGCTCTCAATCAGCAAAACCCCACCAATGGGCCAAAACAAAGGGACAAGCACAAAGTAAGCTCTTAACTGTTGTTCAACGACTGAATGAGTAAAGTACACTCAAGCCTCACACTTTCTTTTTCATGCTTTCAGGTACATGACACACACCTGTAGTCATAACATGGCCCACGTGGCCCCCACTACCCTCCTCAAAGTGCAGACTCACCTAGCAAAGGCAAAACACTGTAACTGCAGAATACAGGCTCTGCACGCAAATATGATGAGGCCCTAGACAGGAAATTTTCCCAATTAAACAAGCCTGGGTTTCAGGAGCACAATGGGGATCATGACAAGTCCCAGTGGAATGTACTGTATATAAGAGAAAGAACCTGGAGTTCCCATCATGGCTAAGCAGAAATGAATCTGACTAATATCCAGGAGGATGCAGGTTCCATCCCTGGCCTCGCTCAGTAGGTTGAGGATCCAGAGTTGCAATTAGCTGTGGTGTAGGTTGCAGACTCAGCTGGGAGCCCGGGTTGCTGTGGCTGTGGTGTAGGTTGGCAGCTACAGCTCAGACTGTACCCCTAGCCTGGGAACCTCCATTTGCTGTGGGTGAGGCCCTAAAATGACCAAAAAATAAAAAAAATAAAAAAAAATAAAACTGCACTTCTCCTAATCAAACCAATCAATACCCTAAGTTCTTACTTGCTTCACCTGTGTTTCCAGCAAGACCTTGGCTCTGAAAAGGCCAAGTCCCATGTCTACCTGGTTCCATGCTGTATCTCAGTCACAGTATCCCCAGGCTTGTATTGTGCCAGGCACACAGCAAAAGTTAGATTAATTAAGACTTAAGTAAATTACTCCCTACACCAAGCAGGGATTCACGATGTCCCACGAATTCACGGGTAACTTTGGGCTTAAAAGGGCATTCCTGAGACACAGGCCCGCCTTCCACCTAGGCCCCAGCCCGCCGGGGACGTGGGCTCCTAGCCCTGCGTCAGGCAGGTACCCTTTGCACAGAGAAGCATCTTTGCAAGGGCCCAGCTGCCTTGGTAGGGGAAGAAGAACAGGTGGTGAAGGGGGCCTCCACGGGATAGTGGCCATGGGCGTGGAGGTTGCTGGGTGCTGCGCCCACCGGGGACAAGGAAGCAGGGTCAAGAGATGCCGGGGATAAGAAGCGAGCCCGGGAGAGGGGAGGCGAGAGGAGCAGGGATACAACCGGTTCAGCTAGCGCCACTCACAGACTACGACCACTGGTAGCTGCTCCAGCAACCTTCCAGCTAACCCACACCTCCCCAACTAGGCTCCAAGGACAATTTCCCCGCCCCCTCAGCCCACGGAGGTGCCCATTGGAAAACTCTTTTGGCCCCGCCTACAGAAACCGGAAGTTCTTGGAGAGGGCAAAGTAAACTGAAATTGACGCAATTGAGCGCCTGCAAAGCTTTCCGGGAATTGTAGTCCTGGGCGCTTTGGGAGGCCTCTGGTTTTCTCATGGCTTGTCATGAAATTTTATAACTGTAATTAACTCAGGGCAGAAATGCTGGCAGGATCCTTAGCAATGGGGCAAAGGGCAGAGCATCTAGCGGGAAAAGCAAGTGTCAGTGTTATAGTCAGTTGGAGCTCAGTCTCATTCAGCAATTGAACAAATATTTAAGCGCTGGGGCAGGATCTAGGCCAAGAGCTTAGCACACAAAATCGCCTTTAAAATGTTGTGAAGGAAGAAATGTGTGGAAAACATATACCATGGGAAACTATGTAACATCAGAGGCTGAATTTCAAAAATACAATATTGAGTGAAAGAAGAGAGAGAACATTTTTTTTTTGTAAACTTAAATTGAAAGAGAACTAATGTTATTTGGAAAAATAAATATATATGGTAAAATAACATACAGGATAGTAAAGAAATGAGGGGAAAAAATCCAAGCAAAAGTAATGTTATTTAGAAAAACACACATAAAGGGTAAAATAATTAATAATTAAAGGAATGATGCAGAAAACCTGAAATTAAGCTATTTGTGACATTGTGGGAGTGGAGAGTATAGAATACTAGAGAAAAGAGAATGGGGAAGAAGTACACCAATAATTTCTCAAGCTGAGGTAGGTTCACATGTGTTTATTTCACTATTATGCATATTCAAGAGGGTCATCACATAGACTTTGCTGTAGACTTATAAAATAATTTCTAAATAAAATTCCTAAATGGTTTGCATACTCCATTTCATCATCTGTCAGGAGCAGGGAATGGAGGTACTTAAACTTTAAGAACCAAAGGTCTCACACACAAGCAAAATAAGGAAACAACAACAAAAACCCAGGACAGATATATTGCAGCAAGTTCAGGTATCAAATACTGGCTTAGTAGTCAATGGAGGAGCAAGAGTTCATTGATACTCAAAGTAGAAATCAGGGGGGAAGGTTGAGGTTAGGGAGTTTTGCCAGGGGGAGTGGCGATGAGATGAAATAACACCACTTCTTTGAGTGGTCATTTGCCAAGAAGGTAATGCAAACCACTGAAAAAGCATAGCCTCCCAAGTTGGCAGTGGACACATTCCCTGGGTGTCAGGGAGCCAAAAGAGGGGGTCAGCAGCAAGGAGTATAAGGTGTCAATCCCATAGATATGGATGGTGAGCCTGAGAGTGGAGGAGTCAGATGATACACTTCTGGTGTTTGATGAGCCAAGCTGTTGTTTGCTGGGCCTTTGGTTCAGAAAAACATGATTCAGGGAACTTTGGTCAGTTTTTCACTGAGAGGTCACCCCAAAACCTTCCTGCAGGCAGGGCCAGCTCATTTCATTTAGGCTCCTAGTCAAGGGGCTAGAACTTAATGATGTAGGAATGGAGACTGAAAATGGAAACCTGAGCCATCTCAAGCTGCATAATGCCTCCAAATATGAGACTACCCTCGGGGTAGCCACGAACAATGTCCCAGCCAGAGAAAAGGCACTGACAACTAATCTGCATCCTATGATAAAGTCAAGAAAAGAGAAACTATAGTTTAAAATTCCTGTTGAACATTGATTAATATTGGGAGCAAATACCTGGACTTTAACCATGAAACTTCCTCTTTGCGAGGCTAGAGTGGACATTTGCTGCTTTGACTATTTGCTATTCCTTTCTCCTATCACAATGGCCAGAGTTTATCATGAAGAATCCAACTCCTCCTTTAGTCCACCTGGATGTGGTAAGGCTCCACACCTGACAGTAGTGGTGGAAACTTGCCCAGGCCTGGCCTACCACTCAGAATGTCGCCCTAGCTATATTTCAGGAGTGTGTGTTTTGGGAGGGAGGGGTTACCAGGTTGGTCCTATCAGAATTAACACCAGGGATTTCCTGTTGTGGTTCTGTGGGTTAAGACATCCACTAGTCTCCATGAGGATATAGGTTCCATCCCTGGACTCACTCAGTGAGTTAAGGATCCAGTGTTGCCGCAAGCTACATCTTAGGTTGCATATGCAGCTCAGTTCCGGTGTTGCTATGGCTGTGGCATGGGCCTGCAGCCACAATTGCAGTTTGACTCCTAGCCTAGGAACTTTCATATGCCCCAGGTGTGGCCATAAAAGGAAAAGAAAAAAAAAAGAATGAATCCCAGAAGTTGAATGGGATCTTCCAAGTCTAGAAGAGCTCTCTTTCCTGGCAGACTTGAACCCAGGAGGTACCTGTACTACTGGAGCTACTGAGAGCCATCTTCCTACCTCATACAACCTGAGAATGATGCTATTGGCAATGCTAATGGAGTCTGGAGCACTGTATGCTCAGTTAGGGGTGACCTGAGTTTGCAGTGTGGGAGCTGATGGGAAAATCACCAGAGCCTGTGATGCTGACCAGTCAGAAGCAGCTGAATTCAGAAAGATGCAATAACATGTTATCCAGGATTTTCAGCTTTCATCCTGAGCTGAGTGCACCTTCTCCCTCCCCTCCCCTCATCACCTGGTCACTCACACCACTATCTTCCTTCTTTGCTGGCCCAGTTTTCCAAGTTTTTGGCCTGAGATTTCCTCACAAGCTTTCCATAGCAATAGCCTTTTGAAAAGGCCATCTTTCCTCCTTTGAATTGCTTCTGAACATTTGTCAGAAATCAGTGGAATAAATTTGTGTGGGATTGTTTCTGGGTTCCCTGTTTATTGATCTATGTCTGTCCCACTGCACATACCACACAATCTGGGTTATTTAATAAGTTTTGAAACTGGGTAGATTGCTCCCACTTTATTTTTTAAAAAAATTTTAGCTACCCTAGTTCCCTTATCTTTCCACATAAATTTTAGAATAGTCTTGTCTGTATCAAAAAAAAGTCCTACTGGGTTTTGACAGGAGTTGGAATAAATCTATGAATTTGGGGAGAACTGACATCTTTACAATGTTTAGTCTTCCAATTCATGAACATGGTATAACTCCCCATTTATATAGATCTTTGATTTCTTTTATCATTGTTGTAGAGTTTTCAGCATACAAGTCCTGGACATGTTTTGTTAGATTCGTACTTAAATGTTTTATTTTCATTAGTGGTTGCAAATGTATTTTATTTTATTTTTATTTTTTGTCTTTTTCAGGGCCACACCCACGGCATATGGAGGTTCCCAGGCTAAGGATGTAATGTGAGCTATAGCCACAGGCCTATGCCAGACCCACAGCAATGCCAGATCCGAGCCACATCTGCAACCTATACCACAGCTCAGTGCAATGCCAGATCCTTAATGCACTGAGCAAGGCCAGGGATCAAACCTGCAACCTCATGGTTCCTCGTTGGATACGTTTCCACCATGCCACGATGGGAACTCCTATATATGTATTTTAAATTTTGGTGTCATTGCTGGAACCTACAAATAAAATTGATTTTTTATAATGATTTTTATTTTTGCCATTATAGCTGATTTGCAGTGTTCTGTCAATTTTCTACTGTACAGCAATCTGACCCAGTTACACATACATGTATATATTCTTTTTTCTCACATTATCATGCTCTATCATAAGTGACTAGACAGAGTTCCCAATGCTACACAGCAGGATCTCATTGCTTACCCATTCCAAAGGCAACAGTTTTCATCTATTAACCCCAAATTCCCAATCCATCCCACTCCCTCCCCCTCCCCAAAAAAACCCAATTGAAATTGATTTTTGTGTTTATTGTGTATTACAGAACTCCCCCTCCCCACATCTATTCTCCATGTCCATGGTTTTCTTTTCTGTGGGAAGGTTCATTTGTGCCTTATATTAGATCCCAGATATAAGTGATATCATATGGTATTTGGCTTTCTCTTTATGACTTACTTCACTTTGTATGAGTCTCTAGTTCTGTCCATGTTGCTGCAAATGGCATTATTTCGTTCTTTTTTATGGCTTAGTAGTATTCCATTGTGTATATATACCCCATCTTCTCAATCCAATCATCTGTCAATGGAAATTTAGGTTGTTTCCATGTCTTGTGAATAGTGCTGCAATGAACTTCTACAACTCAACAGCAAAAAAAAAAAAAAAAAAAAAAAAACCAAAAAAACCCAATTGAAATTGATTTTTGTGTTTATTGTGTATTACAGAACTCACTAGTTCAAGGAAGAATTACTTTTTAATAAATTCTTATAAGGCCTGAAATTCAGATTCAATATCAAGAGCTGGGGAGTTCCTGTTGTGCTGCAGTGGAAAAGAATCCAGTTAGCATCCATGAGCATGGAGGTTTGATTCCTATCCTTGCTCAGTGGATTAAAGATCCAGCATTGCTGTGAACTCTGGTGTAGATTACAGACTCAAATTGGATCCCATGTTGTTGTGGCTGTGTTGTAGCCAGGCAGCTGTAGCTCTGATTTGACCCCTAGCCTGGGAACTTGCATATGGCATGGGTTCAGCCCCAGAAAAACCAATATATTTATTGTGTATATATATATGGGGGTGGGGAGAGATTGAGAACTGTCTTGACATCTAGTAAAAGTGAGAGCATCTGCAATGCCCCACCTGCAATTCCTCACTTCCTCTTCTCCCACAGGTAAGTTCCCCTGCCATACAATTCTTCTTACCATAGCAACCAGACACAGTGCTACTTATTCCCAGGTAGCAGGCTCCAGTGCCCTATCGGCCCACTGAATTATTGAAACAAGCCCATCACACCCTCCTTCGGAAACCAGGGCTCATCCCCACCCTCTTGTTATTACAAAGTCTGCGTCCCCAGCCCCCACTTGTTCACTCTGTTTCTCAATACACCCCACACCCCACATAGCCCTGCATGCTGTGTAGTGTCCTGCCCTGGGCTGTGAGTCAATGTGGCTTGTAAACTGCTGTCCATCACATCTTTTGGTGTTGAGTGTCCTGTGTTCAGCCAACCCCTTAAGTCTGGGTGGGAATCTCTCTCTGATAGATTGAAGGAGAGATGGAGAGATGAGGAAAGCAATTGGCATCACAAACAGGATGCCTAACCTCAATTGAGAACACCTGGTCAGCTTTAACTACCCAGTACTTTGCTAGTTAACTAGTTTTCAAGGTAGCAGGTACTATCTGGGATGTATGTGCCATTTGTTGGCCAGCTTGGGCTTTAGCTCATGTTCTGTTATCTCAAATGGATGTTGCCGTTTCTTCCTACCCTAATGTCATATTCTGGCCAACTAGGCAAAAGCTATTGTGCTTTTTGTTTGTTTGTGTGTTTGTTTGGCCATGTCTTTGGCATGGGGAAGTTCCTGGGCCATGGATCAATCAGGTGTTACAGCAGCAACCTGAGCCTTATGCGACAATGCTGGCTTCTTAAGCCACCCCCTCCACCAGGGAAATCCAGAAACTACTATCAATTCACTATATGCCAAATTGAGATGCCATCGGTGTGCCTTGTGTCTAATGGGTGGTTTCCAAGGCTCCGACCTGACAGTGACAACCCAATGTCCTAACTGGTGGGTGCTTGAGTTCCACTTCCTGGGTATGGACTGAGCACTTTGGTCACTGTCTAGCCTGATTTCCATCACTGGCTGCTTGTTGCAGCCATAGAGGCTCTTGTAGAAAAGTACCCGCAGCATGTCCTAGAAGTGACCCCTTGTGTTGTTCATACAAAGGCAGGAGGCCACAACCCCAGGAAGATTGAAGAATGGCTCCCTGGTTGCCTCCTGAGTCACTACTGTGCAGGCAAGTTAGTGACCTTGCCCAGGTCCTGGGCTGCTGCGTCCTTTGATGCTGTCATGTGCTCTCCTGACCCCTAAGTGTTTCCAAGTGCACATCCATGACAGTCTATGGCCCAAGAAGTGATGAAAAACCAAAGTGGGGGGCAAGGTGTTGATAGTCAACTTCTCTCTCAGGGCAAAACCCCTACCTAACCAATACAGGCAGGCTTTGCTTCCTGTTGTTACTTACCAGCATGCCAAAGGACTGATCTTGTCACTGGGGGCTTAAGGTCCCCACCCAGGCCATAGACAAAAATGATCTTCCTGGATGTAGACTCCAACACTTGTGTGTGTGTGTGTGTGTTTGCCACACCTGCAGCATATGGAAGTTTCTGGATCAGGGGTCACATCAGAGGTTCAGCTGAGGCTTACACCACAGCCATGGACACAGAAACACCAGATCTGAGCTGCATCTGTGACCTATGCATATGAATATGGCAATGTGAGATTCTTAGCCCACTGAGTGAGGCCAGGAATGAAACTGACATCCTCACAGAGACAACATCAGGTCCTTAACCCACTGAGCTAAAATAGGAACTCCTTTTTTTTTTTTAAACTGGGGATCATGACTACATTCCTTGGAGGAAGAAAACAGTCCTCTAAGGGGCCCACCACATAGCTCTCTTTCCCCATAACAATCCTGGAAGCTCTGCACCATATGTGATTGGATGGAGAAGAAAAAAGACCCATGACTTTACCGTTAGAAATCAAAAATGTCCTGAGGGAGGAGTTCCCACTATGGCACAGTGGTTAACAAATCCAACTAGGAACCATGAGGTTGCAGGTTTGATCCCTGGCCTTGCTCAGTGGGTTAAGGATCCGGCGTTGCCATGAGCTATGGTGTAGGTCACAGACGCAGCCTGGATTCTGCATTGCTGTGGCTGTGGTGTAGGCCCGCAGCTATAGCTCTGATTAGACTCCTAGTCTGGGAACCTCCATATGCCATGGGTGCGGCCCTAGAAAAGACCAAAAAAAAATGTCCTGAGGGAATTAGTACAGAGAGAAGGGGGTGGGGGAAGCAGCCTACATCAGGGAAGAGGTAGGGCTGTAGCAGAAGATGGTTTGGATCCATCAACTTTGGGGCTCTGTGCCCTGTGCTCTTCCACTGGGTCCCTGCTGCCCTGTGGTCAAAATCCTGATCATCAGGGTTGTGGGGACCAACATACATGACACCCTGTGTCACAGTGGAGGTGTTAATTCAAACCTGACTTAAGTCTTGGGTCTCTAAACCATAAAACCATTGCTGTGACAGAGACCCAAATCTTGATCATGCTGATCTGTGACTCTGTAGGAAAAAATACTGATAAATGTGAGCAAGGTAAAAAGACAGCTCCCACCCCTAAGGATCTCAGATAACAACCTACCCCTGAAAATGAATGAAAATGAAAAGGAAAAAGAAATCTACATACAGGCAGAGGGAACAGCGATTTTCATTAAACAAAATCTCACAATTTAACCCAATTGGCAATCCAAAATTTATGAAAACAAATGATATGGCAAAAAGATAATGGGAGCTGATGATGGCTTTGGGGCTTCTGTAACGTGGGTTCTGGACTAATTTTAACATCTACCAAAGTGCAACTTTTGGCAAACCTTCATGGACTTAATCCCTGGTATCAATTTATGATTTTACCTACTGTAATAACTATAGTTTCTCTTTTCTGTATTTAATGCTTTGACACCAGAGTCCTTGCTCCTCTTAGAGGAACTATACCTGCCAGGGTCAGCTAATTCCTAAAGGTTGTAAATAATCCACCTGTGAGTGTACAAATCCAGAGCTCACATCCCCAACTACCTCCTCTACGGGGCTCTTACAATCCGGGCCGCCATCGCTCTGCCATAAGCAATCACCCCAGAGCTGGGCACCAATCAGCTAGGGACACCACTATGTCCCAGAGCCCACTGAAATATTCAAACTAGCCCATCCTAAGCCTGCTTAGACAACCTCACCCATTTCTTCCCATGGAAACCACAAGAAAGCCTCTTGCCCACCCCTGCCCCTTACTCCTCCCTCTGCCTCCTGAGTCCCTGGTGCTTCCCCATGTGGCCCTCCCTGGTGTGCTCTGCCTCTTGTTTCTCAGGATCTGGGGGTGTAAAAAAGCTTTTTTCTCCAGGCAGTCATATTGGTATCTTTCTGTCTTAGCATTCCTGATTAAAACTAATCCTGGATACCCTTAAAATACATGGGATCTGACTAAATTTAAATATGGTAAACATTTTGCAGTGATTTGGCTAATAGATTCCATTCATGCCTGCTTCAACATCCCCTCATCCAGTTTGCCTCCATCCCCAAAGGGGCCCAGTACATTTTTACCTTGTCACCCACAGGTACCTAAACAGCTCTGCTATCACATGCAATCTTTGCAGACAGGATCCTAACTGCATCTTCCTTTCTCCATATCAGCAGTACAGGTACAACAGTACCTTGATGACATCCTCCTTTGGTGATATTTGTTTTACACACCTGTTAATGACACATGCACCCAACGTGTTTTAGTCCTTTTTGGGTTCTAGAGGAAGTATATGCCTCACTGACAAATTTTACCTAAGCCCATTTATGCTGTTACTTTCATTTTTATTTTATTTTTAAATTTTATTTCATTTGCAGCTGCTCTTACAGGATATCAACATTCCCAGGATAGGGGTTGAATCAGAATGACACTGCAGGCCACAGCAACACCAGTTCCTAGCTGCATCTGTGACCTATGCCACAGCTTGTGGCAACACTGGAAACTTAACCCACAGAATGAAGCCAGGGATTGAACCAGCATCCTCAGAGAGACCATGTCAGCTTCATAGCCCACTGAGCCACAAGGAGAAACTCCTATGCTGTTACTTTTAAAGTAGCCCACCTTGGGTGGGCCCACTCCAACAAAAGGCTCTAGAATCTGTCTAAATTGAAATCAACAGGGGCTCCCCTTAGTGCCTTCAGAGACTGCTTCCGTGAAGAGATTTTAGCAGCTTCCTTTCCTGCTTCCTGGGGTCTCTGGACCACCTGTGATGTCCATAAGCTGTCGGTGGGCTTCTGATGCAAGAAGCTGCCCTCCTTGGCCCTGCATCACATACCATCAGAGCAGGAATTGCTAGCCAGCCATGCATTGGCTTTGCTGGATATAGAGCCTCTCACAGACCTTGAGTTTTGAATACCCAGCTGCCCAGGATTCCTTTAGTCCTGGAAGCCACATCCCACAAGCTTGATATGGTAGTTAAGGCCTCCTTGCTAGAGGATGGAGCTGAACCTGGGCCCTCTGGAATATCCCACCTGTAAGTGGGAATGGCCTCCCACCTCATCAGTCAATGGCCAGGAGCTAGAGGATGTCACCCCTCGTCCAGACCCATTGGAATCAACTGAGTGAACTTCAATTAGGTTTCATACAATGTATGTTGTTGCAGACCACCTTTCCCTCTCAGTCCAGTGCCAACTTCACCTCCTAGCAAAGGACTTCACTCCTGCCTAAAAGTCTCCATCATCACCCATGTTTAAATTGATGTCAAGTTATCAAAGAGTCCATTGGGTTATAAGCCCGGAAATCAAGATTCAATAGTAAGTATGGCCTGGCCATCTGGTAAAATCAGAGGGCTTCAAATGGCCTAATTGCAAACTCCCTCCCTTCTGCTCTCACAGGTAAGGGCCCCTAGTCCAACTCCCCTCCTTACCCCACAACCAGGCAAAATTTATCCACAGGTAGCCACCTCCCATTCCCTCCCAGCCTGGGAAATGATTCAAACAAGCCAACTGCACCCTCCTCCCGGGACCTAGAGTCACCTCCACATTCTCCACCCTCTTGGACTCCAAAATCTGCCCCTTCCAGTCTCTGCTTGTTCACACTGGGCCCAAGGGCAACCTCTCTTTGGCCCTGCATGGTGTCATCATGTCCTCCCTGTGGCTATAGATATATGTGACTAATACCTGCTGTGTTGCTCATCTGTTTAGTGTTTGGCCCTCCCTATAAATTTTGGGTGTAAATCCACCCCCCACCCCCGCCCCCTGCCCCGAGATGTGAATTGGAGGCAGGCTGAACATTTCTGATCTGCACTTTTTGGAAGGCATGATCCCGCCAAGATTAGCCTGGAAGCTATTTGCCTAAGAGTCTGTTTGAATTTGTAAGAAGGCACATGTGGCTGGAGAGTGGTCTGGGTGGGGATGACAAGCACGTTTTCTCAAGAAAGTTCTAAGGGAAGATACCGAGCTCAGATTTGGACATGTTGATTTTCAGAAGTCTACGCACATCCCGATAAACTTGCCCAGCAGACAGTGTGATAAATCAGTGTGGAGTCAGGAGAAGGATGAAGTGGGAGGTAGGGATTCAGAAGTCAGTGGCATTCAGGTGAACGTCAAATCATGGGAAGGGGGTGAGTTTCCCGCTGAGACCACAGGGCCAGTGAACAGACAGTTAGCGGACCATGGTACCTGAGAGAACATACCCATTAGGAAGTGGTCCGAAGAAATCACAGAGAAAGCTGAGAAAGAAGGCTCTTATGTTTGGAAGGGAATCCAGAAGAAAGATGATGGAGAGAATTCT
This sequence comes from Sus scrofa, assembly GCF_054392235.1. NCBI lineage: Eukaryota > Metazoa > Chordata > Mammalia > Artiodactyla > Suidae > Sus > Sus scrofa. The sequence continues at coordinate 23,014,568 of NC_139385.1, forward strand.
AAAGAATGAAGATGTGAAAAACACTGACCAGATGCTATGGAGACTTTAATTAAAAGACTAATTTTTTTTTTGTCTTTTTGCCTTTTTCTAGTGCCGCTCCTACGGCATATGGAGTTTCCCAGGCTAGGGGTCCAATCGGAACTACAGCTGCCAGCCTGTGCCACAGCCACAGCAACATGGGATCTGAGCCACGTCTGTGACCTACAACACAGCTCATGGCAATACCAGATCCTTAACCCACTGAGCAAGTCCAGGGACTGAACCCACAACCTCATGGTTTCTAGTCAGATTCGTTAACCACTGAGCCACAATGGGAACTCCTTAAAAGACTAATTTCTGAAGCATTAGAAAATGCCCTAGACATTACTGAGAAAAGATTTTGGGGAGCTTTCATAAGTCAGTGAGACATGAGCTGGAGACAAGCAGTAAAGTATTCTTTTCAGAAGCTTAGCAGTGAAAGGTAGAGAGAAGAGTGTCCCTGAAGGAGGCAAATGAGAATCATTGGCTAGGAGAGCTGTGGGCTGGCTCTTATGCCTAGGGAATGAGACCGGCTAAAAAAAAGCAGGCTAGAAAATAAGTAAATGGGGGAGTTCCGGTCATGGTGCAGCAGAAACAAATCCAACTAGGAACCATAACATTGCAGGTCCGATCCCTGGCCTTGCTCAGCGGGTTAAGGATCCAGCATTGCTGTGAGCTGTGGTGTATGTCACAGACCCAGCTTGGATCGGGCATTACTGTGGCTCTAGCACAGGCTGGCGGCTACAGATCCAATTGGACCCCTAGCCTGGGAACCTCCATATGCTGCGGTGTGGCCCTCAAAAGACAAATGACAAAAGTTGAGACAAAAAAATAGATAGATAAATAAATAAATGGAATGAGGTCTTTGAAAAAGTCCAGGATCCATCCTGTACTTTTGCGTTGTTCACCTTTTTCTTGTACAAGGAGTGTGCACTTTTGTATTTTATCATTTTGATCATTAACACAAGTTAACATTTTAATTAGCTAAGGCATACATAAATACTTAGCTCTTGTAAAAAAAAAAATGAAGGCATGGAGTTCCCTGGTGGCTCAAGAGGTTAGGGATCAAGCATCATCACTGCTCTAGCTCGGGTCACTGCTGTAGCACAAGTCATATCTCTGGACTGGGAACTTCCACATGCCACAGGTGCAGCCAAAATAATAATAATAATAAAATAAATAAATAAATAAAAGCATTACGAACACTATTTGAAGTACCTTTGCTCACAGCCACTAACCCCACCAATACCCTTTCTCATAAGAATTAACCACTGTTTCAAGGTGGGTGATTATATTGACATCCTTAAAACACACGTCCTAAAAATATTAATATGTTTATTAAGCAGAGTAAAATTGAAAAAAAAAAAAGCATGGCTTTTACTAAAAGGCCATGTTGTCATTCTTTGAAGGGCTGTCTTTTTCTCTGGCTAGGGAACCATCTGTTGCTTGGGAAAGGTCTTTCAGCCCAGTGCCAGCATAATGCCAGGAGGCAGCAGCAAAGGTGTGTCTGTGGGCAAAACATCAGTAAGATGTTTTAAAAGAAGATGCCCAGACCTACCAGGCTCAGGTCCTGGAGAGTTAACCAGAGAGACAGAGAGCCAACTTTCACCTCTGGTTTTTTGGGTGTGGATCCGAGGGTAGTTTGAAGATGGGGTCGGGTGTTCTGAGCTAGTTTTTTCCTTCCTGGTGCATCTGAAAGTTTCATATCAGGAGCAGAGGGTTTGGGTGGTGGAAAAGTGTGGGGAGATGCTGTTTCTAGATATTTAATGAAAAGTTCTGAGGAAGAATTCTTGGGTATCGCTGATGGCTGATTTGGTTCCAGAGGTGTATTGGGGACACTATTGGATCCCAGCCACCTAGTCATCCATCTGGGATCACCGCCTTGCTCTTCATTCCAAAGCATCTCCATGGCTTCCCTTTTGACGCCCAGAGTGCTTCCTATTATCTGGAACACTTCAGGGCACTGGTGTTTGGGTGTTTGAAAATAGCCCATGAAGGGGAGTTCCTGTTGTGGCACAGTGGTTAACAAAATCCGACTAGGAACCATGAGGTTGTGGGTTTGATCCCTGGCCTTGCTCAGTGGGTTGAGGATCTGGCATTGCCGTGTGAGCTGTGGTGTGTGGTCACAGATGCGGCTCGGATCTGGCATGGCTGTGGCTGTGGCATAGGCCGCGGCTATAGCTCCGACCCCTGGCCTGGGAACCTCCATATGTTGCACCCACGGCCCTAGAAAAGGCAGAAAGACAAAAAAAAAAAAAAAAAAATAGCCCATGAAGAAATTCCTCATCAGCCTTTTATCTACTTTTCCTTCTGCGTTGCCTATTAAATTCATCAGTGTCTCTTGTACATCATTCAGCACTTCCTGTTGGAACTCAGTTTGCTTCTTCAAATCTTTAATTTGTTCTTCCTTCACACCCAAGACTGCATTTGCTTCCTCCTGAAGTTTGTGAGCTGATACTAGTTTGCCTTCAAGGTGGTCTGCCTTTGTCATGAGGACCAGCTTCATGTTAGCTAGTGCTTGTGAATATTGCTTTTCTTGTCCTAGTGACAGAGAAAGCGGTAGCCAGATGTCCTCTCTCTGCTTACTGATGATATGCAGTTGTTTCTTCAATGACTCTATCTGCAGGCTCACTTGATGGCTGGCATTTTCCATGGCCCTGGAGGACAGAAGGAGCTTGTCCTCCAAGGTGGTGACTTCCATGCCTAGTTTAGCTGTTCTATCATCTGCAACCAAAGCTTTGAGTTTAAAGAATCCTTCAGGAGTTCCCATTGTGGCTCAGTGGTTAACAAATCTGGCTAGGAACCATGAGGTTGCGGGTTTGATGCCTGGCCTTGCTCAGTGGGTTAAGGATCCAGCGTTGCCGTGAGCTGTGGTGTAGGTCGCAGATGTGGCTTGGATCCCACATTGCTGTGGCTGTGGCATAGGCCGGCAGCTACATCTAGGATTAGACCCCTAGCCTGGGAACTTCCATATGCCGAGGGAGCAGCCCCAGAAATGGCAAAAAGATCAAAAATAAATAAATAAATAAATAGAGGCGTCTTCAGATTGGAAAGCCTGATGACTCAACCTCTCTGATTCTTTCTTTAACTGTAGTTCTTTTTCATGTAAATGTTGAACCTGGCTCTGGGGGGGCACAGTTTTCCATTTGTTTCCATTTCAATAGCAACATGGCTTCATTTCTCTCTTTTTGAATCAAATGTCTCTTCTCCTTGTGTGGACAGCAGGGCATTTCAGAACTGGCTTAATTCCTCTGTTTGCCTAGCTTTTCCTCTTTCGGCAGATGCTCCAAAGCGAGAGCCTTCTCCTTGATTCTCACATTCTGTCATTCTTTCTCTCTCCACAACATGGAGACCCTCATATCTGTCTCTTGCAAGGACTGATTTTTCCCTAGATGTTTCCATTACTTTTTCCTTTGCTTCTTTTAGTTTATACACATCTGCTTCAAAATGGACTACTTTTTCCCTGAGGTTGATTACCACCTGCCTCAAAAGTTCATTTTCACTCACTTCACTTGTGAAATTGTCAAAGAAAAGAGTTCGTCAGAGTTCCCGTTGTAGCACAACGGAAACGAATCTGGCCAGGAACCATGAGGTTCTGGGTTCACTCCCTGGCCTTGCTCAGTGGGTTAAACATCTGGTGTTGCCGTGACCTGTGGTGTAGGTCGCAGATGCGGCTTGGATCCTGTGTTGCTGTGACTGTAGCATAGGCTGGCAGCTGCAGCTCTGATTGGACCGCTAGCCTTGTAATTCGTCTTGTTTTTTTCATAGCTGCTGCTTTTCTGAATCTGTTTGTCCTCCTCGTTTCCTTTTGAGGTTGGTGCTGGCTGCGATGGAATCAGACAATCTCTGATTATCTCCCTGGAGGGTTCTAATCATGGCATCTTTTTCCTCCATTACTTTTCTTAAGTCTCCTGTGTCTTTTTTGAGCAATTGAGAAGACTCAGTCAATACATCAGATTTAATGTCTTAACGTCCTTAAGAGAGTCTGCTGACTTGCAAGTGAGTGGGTGGTGGGTTGTGGTACGATAAGGTCAAATATCCCTACAAAAAGATCTTTAGAATCGCAGAGCTGCTCTAGGCTGAGCTGAAGTTGTGCTACTTGCTTCCCCAAGGTTTTGAGTTTGATTTTGTTCCCTTCACAACTGTGGATCAGATGTGTGTACTTGGCTTGTTGTTTATAATTCTTATCCTTGTGAATTAAAATCTGTACCTGAAGTTGTTGTGGCTCTCTCTGGAGATGGGTTGACTCCCGCTGTATATTCTGCACTGAGGTCATCACGTGCTCTTTCCACTCTTGCATTATCCTCACTTGTTGTTGGAACAGATCCCGTTCCTGCAGAAATTCCTCAGACTCATTCGTAGCAACACCCTTCACCTCATCCCCATCCCTGGAGGTTTGCAGGATTGTCAGTAAAGTCTGACCTTTCTAATTTAAAGCAGCAATGTCTTTTTTCTTTTCTTTCTTCCTTTCTTTTTTTTTTGTCTTTTTGTCTTTTCTAGGGCCAGTCCCTTAGCATATGGAGGTTCCCAGGCTAGGGGTCTAATCGGAGCTGAAGCTGCCAGCCTACACCAGAGCCACAGCAACTCTGGTTCCGAGCTGCATCTGTGACCTACACCACAGCTCACAGCAACGCCGGATCCTTAACCCACTGAGCAATGCCAGGGATCGAACCTGTAACCTCATGGTTCCTAGTCTGATTCATTAACCACTGAGCCACGGCAGGAACGCCTAAAGCATCAATTTCAATGTCTTTGTCTCAAACAGTGTGGGATAAATTCTGAAGAGTATCTTTCAACATATCCTGACCACTGCTTTCAAATCGAGTGCAGAGCTTTGTATGTGCATCTTGAAGTCTGACCAGGTCTACTTCTTTGGCAACAAGTATATCCATCATGCTTTCTCTTTTCAGATTGCTGTTTTCCCAAGTTTTCTCCTCTAAAACAGCTAAGATTTGTTCTCTTTCCACAGCATAGGCTTGTAACTTGGCAATGAACCTGTCCATTGTCTTGGCTGGAGGAATGAGAAGATAAGCTCCTGTGAAGACATTATACCTCCAAATCTACACCTTGCACTGGTTTTTCAGGTTTCAAGTTTTCTTCAGTAACATGTTGTTCTGATTCAAGCTGCTCATGAGTTCACTGTCAGCATCAGATCCTGCTTGCTGCTCTTTGGGTAGTTCTTTCAGTGATGTTGTCTGTGGAAGAACCTTTTCCTTGTCTCTTAGGGTATCACTCTCTTTCCTCTCGTTCCCTGATTTGAAGGTGGACTGAACATCTTCAACTTCCTTTGTTTTGGATTCAGGTACATCTTCAGGTCCCTGTTCATCTCCCTTCCTCAGCACGGCTTTTGTGACATTAGAGTTGTGGCCTGTGAGGGAGGCCATGCTACCACCCACCTGCCCTAGGGACCTGCCTAAGCTGGAGCCAAGGGTCCCAAACCAAGAGACCATCGCTGGGGGTCATAGAACTTACCTCGTCCACTCCGTGAAAAGCGTCCAGTGCAGTTGGACAATCCCACGAAGTGTTCCGGCACTTTTGCCAGTGCGTGGCTGAGAATCCAAACACAATGAGTCTCTAGGCAATGAGGGTCTGGCCTGGGACTTCACAAAGGGCCTGTCTCCAGTGACCTGTTCCCCCAACCCATGCCCCCATGACTCACCCCCACGACACTTCAGCACAGAGGTTAGTCCTTTTCACCACCTGTGTGATTTTCCCAGTGCCACTGTCCTGCTCAGATTCCCTGGGCCTGAGGCCACCATCACAGCCAAGCTAAAGGTGCCAACTCTGAGCGTGTGTTTGTGGAAAATACTCCTGATCTTTTTGTTTTTTGGTTTCATTTTGTTTTGTCTTTTTGCCTTTTCTAGGGCTGCTCCCACGGAATATGGAGGTTCCCAGGCTAGAGGTTGAATCGGAGCTGTAGCCACCGGCATACACCAGAGCCGCGGCAACATGGGATCCAAGCCGCATCTTCGACCTACACCACAGTTCACAGCAATGCCAGTTCCTTAACCTGCTGAGCAAGGCCAGGGATTGAATTGCAACCTCATGGTTCCTAGTCAGATTCATTAACCACTGTGCCACAATGGGAACTCCTGTTTTTTAAAATTTTTAGTTACTTTAAAAATATGGAGTAGATTTGATTTACAACATTGTGTTAATTTCAGGTGTACATAAAAGTGATTCTGTTTTATATATAATATATACACACAAATACAAATATTCTTTTTCAGATTATTTTCTCTTACAGGCTATTACAAAATACTGGGTGTAGTTCCCTTTGCTTTGAAGTAGGTCCTTGTTGGTTACCTATTTTTTAGAGGGCACCGTTTACATGTTAATTAAACACCTTGCCTTTCACTTTTTTACTGAGTGCTATCACACAGTGCTCACTGTCCTGCAGCTTATGAGCCTCACACAACAACACACATTTATTTATTTATTTTTAGTTTTTTGTCTTTTCTAGGCCCGCTCCCCGTGGCATATGGAGGTTCCCAGGCTAGGGGTCCGATTGGAGCTGCAGCCACTGGCCTAGGCCCCAGCCACATCCACTCAGGATCAGAACCGTGTCTGCGACCTAGACCACAGCTCAGGGCAATGCCAGATCCTTAACCCACTGGGCAAGGGCAGGGATCGAAGCTGCAATCTCATGGTTCCTAGTCGGATTTGTACACCACTGCACCACAACGGGAACTCCAACACACTTTTTTTTTTAATCAAGTTGAAATACACATAGTGACCCACATAGTGACCTACAAAGAGTATAAATCGGTGCATGCTGACAAATGTCTGCACTTGCACCTAAGCTTGACCCTGATACAGACATTGACTGTATCCATCATCCCAAAGCTCCTTTAACGCTGCACGTCAACCCTGCTCCCCACTCTGCCCTACTCCAGGCTCTAGTCCCGAGGGTGCGTTTTGGAGGTTCTTGGACGCCATCTATGATGTGTCCTCCTGTCTACACTCTTTGTGTCTGCTTTTTCCACCTTGTGTTTTGAGATCTAGTCTGGAAAGTGAGTTAAATATCCCTGGAGCAGGAGATCGCTGAGCGAAATGACACCGAGGCCCTAGTGGACCGTGGGGGCACCAAGCAGCTGAGCCTCGCGAGGCAAGGGGACCGGACTGGGCGGCGGGGGCATCGGGAAGCCCACAGGCTCGGGCCTCTGAGCCTCAGGCCTCGCTGCGCACTGCCCAGGGCCTGCGGCTCCTCCCCCGACCCGACCCGACCCGACCCGACCCAACCCGGCAGGGGCTGGCGGACGGCGCTGCTGGAAGTGACGCGGCGAGGGCGGAGCCAAGGGCCGGGACAGTCGTCGTCGTCGTCGTCGTCGCCGCCGTCGCCGCCGCCGCCGCTGCCGCGAAGAAGCAGTTCAACCTCGTGAAGCAGCTGGGCAACCAGACCGTGGGCAGGCAAGTGCACCACACCGGGCCTGTGGGGGTGCGCGGGCCGGGGGCTGCAAGCGGGGGTGCGCGGGCCCACTCCCCGGGGCCCCGGCTGCTTCAGGTCCGGCCGTCACCCGCTTCGAGGGCGGCGGGGCCCGGGGCAGGGGGGCGGTGCCACGCCGCGGCCTGGCGCGCCACTCTGGGCCGCCCTCCCAGTCCTGGAGACCGGCTGGGCAGGCCGCACCTCCCCGCTCCCACCCCTAGGGGTCCCCGCTGCCCCGTGGAGCATCGCCTTCCCGCTGCCTGCTCTCTGTTTTCTCTCCTCCTCCCGGGGATCGAGCCGGCCGGGACTGGCGCCTGGGGCTGAGACTCCGATAAGTGGTGTGTCCGAGGCTGCCCGGCTCGGGAGCGGCATGGTCAGCCTTTCCGGGTGGCCCCGCTGCCTCGAAGCCTTCACTTAACAAGCGCACGATGGCAGGAAAGAAGGGAAGAGTTGTTCAAGCCCATCGGATCTGCCTAGAGAGTTTTCAGCGCGCCCCTTTGAGGGGACCGGAGAGGTGGTGCCTCTCCAAACCAGGGGCCACGGTGAACGGGACGGCTTTGGATTTGGGAGAAAAGGATTCTCCAACCGCCTAGCGCCAATTTAAAAAGAAATGATGATGATGATTGTTTTAAACAAGTCTTTCTCACTTTGAATTTGGAAGCAGATGCTTCTCCATGTTTCTATGGGACAGCTGGACTCCTTGGCAGGCATTGATTAGGAACTGACAGCAGAGACCCGAGTTTGTGGATGTTCGGGCTGTTGGAACAGGAATGGTTTGTGGTTCTGAGAGTTTCTGGAGGTGATTGTCATGTGTTATTTTATCTGGGGCAGATTTTTCAAGGTCTCACAGGGCAAGGTAGCTGTGTGGTACTGATTTCACTGTTTATTCTGTGCAGAGATAGGAAAATGGGAATTTTTCACAGCCTTGGCTTCTTGTATCAGCAGTTGAGTCAAAGGGGGAGTTTGGTTTGGCCAAAGCCCGTGGGACGCTTCTTTTTTTGTGTGTGTATGAAAATACTTTTACTTCCTCTTGAGCTTTCTAAATTTGCTCTGTACTGTTTTGTTTCCCCCAGCGTTTTGCTTAGTTCAGCTGTTTATTTTTTGAGGTTCCCCACCCTGTTAGCTCGGTGTGTTTCTAGAGTTCATCCCTGTCTGCCAGGGCCTAAATGTGCCTACTTTCTGTTATTTGTGGGGAGGTGATGGAAGTAAGGCTGAGAGGAAGGTAGACTGGGAAGAAGAGACGGCTAAGGTTTCATCCAAGGGTCTGCAATGAATTACAAGGTCCCTGCCTGTGAGTTTTCTGCCCTTCTTGGTGTTCTCAGGAACGCACATTGTGGAATCAATATTGGTGATTGTCGAGATGCATTTGTCAGAGGGTCATTTTGACCTGTTTGTATATTGTATCAGGCAAGTGATAATTTGTTTTTTTTTTCCCTTAAAGTTCTGAGGCTTTAAAAGCTACACTCCCATTCAGGGTCTCTTTAATCCCTGCTTCCACCATAGCAGCTTCAGATTCCCTGGACCCAAGGCCACCATCACAGCCACACTGAAGGTGCCATCTCTGAGGCTGTGTTTGTGGAAAATACACCTTGCCTTTGTTTTTTTAAATTTTTATTTTATTTTTTTAGAAAAAAACAGAATGCAGTTAATTACAGTGTTGTGTTAGTTTCAGATGTATAGAAACACGATTCGGTTCTCTATAAATATTCTTTGTCAGATTGTCTTTTCTTACAGGTTATTACAAAATCCTGAGTACCGTTCCCTGTGCTGTGTGGGTAGGTCCATGTTGGTTGTCTGTTTTATATAGGGTACTGTGTATATGTTAATGCAACACACATTACCTTTCACTTTTTTTTTTTGTCTTTTTGCCTTTTCTAGGACTGCTTCCCATGGCATTTGGAGGTTCCCAGGCTAGGGGTCGAATTGGAGCTGTAGCCGTCAGCCTACACCACAGCCACAGCAACACGGGATCCAAGCCGCATCTGTGACCTACACCACAGCTCACGGCAATGCTGGATCCTTAACCCACTGAGCAAGGCCAGGGATCGAACCTGCAACCTCATGGTTCCTAGTTGGATTCGTTAACCACTATGCCATGATGGGAACTCCTGCCTTTCACTTTTTTACTAAGTGGTATCACCCAGCACATACTGTCCTGAAGCTTGTGAACCTCATGCACAATTTTTTTTCTCAGTTGAGGTAAAATGCTCGTAATGACCCTCATCCCTCTAAAGAGTACAATCTGTGCGTTTTGACAAAGGTCTACACCTGCGCATAAGTGTGATCCTGACAGAGACTATGACTGTTTCCATCATCCTGAAGCTCCTTCCCTGTTCTCCACCTTGGCCCTCCTCCCCCACTGCATCCTACTCAGGTGTCTTGTCCAGTGGATGAGTTTTGGTGGTTTGGATGCCATATTGTCCCAAAGATCTGAGGCTTTAAAAGCTACAAAGCCATTCAGGGTCTCTTTGGCCCCTGCTTCCTCCATAGCAGCTTCTCTCTTTACACTTTTTTTTTTTTGGTCTTTTTGTATGTTTAGAGCCACATATGGAGATTCCCAGGCTAGGGGTCGAATCAGAGCTGTAGCCACCGGCCTACGCCAGAGCCACAGCAACTCGGGATCTGAGCCGCATCTGCAACCTACACCACAGCTCATGGCAACACCAGATCCTTCACCAGCTGAGCAAAGCCAGGGACCAAACCTGCAACCTCATGGTTCCTAGGTGGATTTGTTAACCACTGTGCCACGATGGGAACTCCTCTTTACACATTTACATTCCAGCCATGCTCACCTCCTTTCAGTCTCCAGAGGAGGCTATGCTTTCTTAGTCTCTACCTGGAACCCTGGGAAGCCTCTGTCATCACATCTGCCCTCGGCCACCTCCTACACATTCCTTAGGCCTCCCTGTAAAGCTCCTCTCTGCCTCTGCTCCAGCAAAGATTGGATGTCTCTTCTTGGTGCTGTCATAAGTCCATGGAGCTCCTGTTTTTCCCTAATGTAACTGCCTCTTTACTGGCCAGGTTCTCCCTGAGACTAAGCGCTCTGAGACTTTCTGCTCTTTTCTCCTTTGATTCCCACCACACGGTAGCTGCTCAACAAATATTGTTAAACTAATGCCCACCCAGTTCACACTAGATCGCACTGGTGTTGTGGGCCCAGCTATGGGAAAGCGAGATTTGGAGAGAGTAAATGGTGTGATTCATTCTAGGACTAGAATTCTGGCCCTGACCTTTGATTCTGAAAATCTTTATGGCAAGATGCACTGGAAGTTGCAGCTATTACAGAGCTATTGAGGGTGTGGCAATTATACTCCTGAAGTCAAAACTTTTTAACTGGGGAACTGTTGATTTACAGGTGTTGATTTCCTGGATATATTTGTGGGTTCCCCCCCCCCCACTTAAGTGCTTGTAAAGGACTAGTGAGGAAAATGGAGGCAGGAGAGAGCCTAGAATTGTTATTGGGCAGAAGCAGACTGTTGGTGGGCGTTGCAATCAGGCTTCTGGGTATGGCTGGGTTAAAACAAAGGCTTGATGAGAAGTTCGGGGTTGGTAGATGCAGATGATGACATTTAGCATGGATAAGAATCTGGGCCTACTGTACAGCACACGGCACACTATCCAGTCTCTTGGGATAGACCATGATGGAAGATAGGAAGAGGAAAAGAATGTATATATGTGTGTAGGACTGGGTCATTTTTCTGTACAGCAGAAACAGACACAGCACAGTAAAGCAACTATACTTAAAGTAAAACAAAATAAAAAATTATAAAAAAAACTAAAACAGGGCGTTCCCATCGTGGCGCAGTGGTTAACGAATCTGACTAGGAACCACAAGGTTGCAGGTTCGATCCCTGGCCTTGCTCAGTGGGTTAAGGATCTGACATTGCTGCGAGCTGTGGTGTAGGTCACAGATGCGGCTCGGATCCCACGTTGCTGTGGCTGTGGTGTAGGCCGGCATCTACAGCTCTGATTTGACCCCTAGCCTGGGAACTTCCATATGCCGCGGGAGCGGCCCAAGAAGTGGCAAAAAGACCAAAAAAAAAAAAAAAAAGCAAAAAACAACAACAACAAAAAACACCTAAAACAGACAACACACCTGCTAATGAATGAAGTTGTCTGTGGGAATGGCTTGCCTGGAATGTGTACTCTCAGTTCCCAGAGTTCTAGGTGATGTCTTGCGATGATATATTTTCTTCCCAGAATGAGGACTGTGTGAGGAACCCCGCAGTGAGGTTCCATGGGGTGAACCTTGGAGAGAATTACTAATGGCTGGAATGAAGGAGTCCTCATGATGCAATTTGTTGATGATGGGTGGATGCGTCTGTTCCAGAAGATGGTTTGTCTACTGCAGGGTCAAGGCTTTGGGGGTGGTCCTCTGATATGGGGTCTCAGAGAATTAGATTGTCTCACCAAAGGGGCCTGTGGGACTGTAGGCCCAGAGTGACTCAGTCCTTACTGTTTTCCAGAAAAACCTGGTCTGGATTTTAATGAAACTTCGATGGCATTTAATGCATATGAAACAGTGTGTTATGTGGGGCTCAACAAAATTGATGAGTGGCCAGATCTGGCCTCTGGGTCACCAGTTGGCAGTTGCTTGTCTGGAGGGACTAGAGGTTAAGGACCCGAGTATTATGTTTCTTTTCTTCCCTGTACCTTACCCTGATTTTACTGCATTCTCAGTTCTTTGGATTTGTTGAAGAGCTTGGACTTGCCTTTACAGGCATCTTTCAAAGATTTTATAGAATTTTTATTTTTTTAAATTTTTTTTGTCTTTTTCCCTTTTCTAGGGCCGCTTCCTGTGGCATATGGAGGTTCCCAGGCTAGGGTTTGAATCGGAGCTGTAGCCGCTGGCCTACACCACAGCCATAGCAATGTGGGATCCAAGCCACATCTGCGACCTACACCACAGCTCACAGCAATGCCAGATCCTTAATCCACTGAGCAAAGCCAGGGATCAAACCCACAACCTCATGGTTCCTAGTCGGATTCGTTAACCACTGAGCCACAATGGGAACTCCGATTTTATAGAATTAACCATTGTCATTCCTCTAATTGGTTTAGCTGTCCAAGTGCTGTACCAACCCCCTGGCTTGTTTCTCACCTCCTGGTGATGATCATTTCTATTTTATAAAGAGGGAAAAATGACTTGTCAAGTTCCCGGTCTGCCAAGTGGCCAAGGTTTGACTTGGGTCCAGGCCCAGGACTTCTGAGTATGGATCCCATGTGCTTCCGATGACAGCATCTAGGCTGCCTTTTCACCAGGGAATAATTAGTGTTGATTAAACATCTTTGGTGCTTAATATGCTGCTGGGCTCAGAGCTTTGCATACATTTTCTCAGTGCATTCTTGCAGCAACTCTGAGAGGTGATGTTGTTGGTTCCTGATTTAATGACAAGGAAGTCAGACCTCAGAAGAGGTCATCAAGCCAGTAAATGACTGAGCTGTGACTTCAGAAACCCAGGTTTCTGATTCCAAAGCAGCTATAAATCCCTGCTTCAGGTGGCATCTCTTCCATGAGAAACCTGTTGAGTCATGAGAGATGCCTTCATAAAATCCTGGAGGCCAAGTGGGGGATGTTGCTCTCGTCCAATGGCTCTTACCAGGTATGGTTTTTACCCCCAGGGACATTTGGCAAATTCTGGAGACATTTTATTTTATTTTACTTTTATTAGAGTATAGTTGATTTACAGTGTTCTGTCAATTTATGCTGTATAGCAATGTGACCCAGTCATACATATATATCTGTTCTTTTTCTCATATTATTTTCTATCATGATCTATCCCAAGAGATTGGATATAGTTCCCTGTGCTATCCAATAGGACCTCATTGCTCATCTATTCTAAATGTAGTAGTGTCCACCTACCAACCCCAAAGTCTCAGTCCATCGCACTCCCTCCCTCCCTCCCCCTTGACAACCACAAGTCTGTTGTCTATGTCCGTGGGTCTGTTTCTGTTCTGTAGATAGGTTCATTTGTGCCCTATTTTAGAAATGATATCAAATTGTATTTGTCTTTCTCTTTCTGACTTACTTCACCTAGTAGGAGAATCTCTGGTTCCATCCATGTTGCTGCAAATGGCATTAGGTCGTTCTTTTTTATGGCTGAGTAGTATTCCATTGTGTATGTGTACTATATCATCTTAATCCAGTCATCTGTCGATGGACATTTAGGTTGTTTCCATCCCTTGGCTATTTTAAATAGTGCTGCAATGAATTGGAGGCATTTTTTTGATTGCGGTGACTTGATTGGGGGAGGGGTGCTCCTGGCATCTGTGTAGATTGAGGGCTGGGAGGCTGCTGGACATCCCAGGATGCCCTGGGAAGCCTTGCCACCCAGACTTATTGGGTCCCAATTGCAGAGACAGCCAAGGCTGAGAAACCTTGTCCCATCCTTCCAGAGTCTGACGTGCAAGTTATCAATACCAAAGCCCTACATTTTGGGCCTACAGGCCATAGACGTGTTTTCTTTGGCTTAGTCACTATGTATGTATGTATGTATGTATGTATTAATTATCCCTGGTTTTCACATGAAAACCTGGATTGCCAGTCTCTTCTAAAACCGTAGAAGACCTGGCCACATCTGGCGTGGAGTACAGGCAGCTGGAGCTGAGCAGTAGCTGTTCCATGGGGGCAGGGGTCATCAGCTGCCCACTTTGCCCCTAACCCCTCCCTGGCTTCTTTTATTCTGTTACATCCTTTGCTGACCCTCCCTGAAGGTCACAGATCTCCAATGACCTTCTCCCATTCCAGCACTCACTCTCAAGGTGAGTCAAACACCTCTCTCCCCGCCCATCCCATAGCATCCTCTGGTGCCCTCTTGCCTCTCATCCATGAGACGGCCCTTCCTAGGTTCGACATGGCTCTCTGCATCCCTCACCTGCTCTGCGGCTTCATCTTGCTCCCTCCGATTTCCTCCACACAGTCATTCTGAGAAAGGGGAGGTAGCTGTGCTTTTCTTCGCTCTGAGTGGATTCCATCCAGCCTCTGCACAGAGCAGGGGTGGAAAGGAATCTGGAATCGTCACAGTTGCTTGTGAATCTGATTTTCCGTGGCCTTGTTAGGCGCTTTACATGTTGTGAAATCCAAGGTATTTAGGTCAGTGAAAACCCATTGTTCACTAAAAAAAAAAAAAAATCCCTCAAAAGATGTGGTCATATAGCATCCTTTTCACATATCCTGTCGCGTGTGTGAACAGCATGTTATTCTGATACCGAATTGCCTTTGTGCCGGCGCCTCCCAGTATGAACACAGCAACCCCCCGCTGCCCCAGGGATTCAGCACTCTGGTCGAGGGTTCTAGAGTCAGCATGTGCTCTGCCCATTCTTGTGGAGATGGTTGTGCAGATCTCATTCTATTTCTGTTTCTCAATTATAGGTGGATGCCATTGTAATTAATCAAGTAGAAACCCATTTACAAATATTATCACACTCCTGTCTGCTTTGTATGTGTCTGTATGTGTGTGTGTGTTTTCTAAAACATAGAAGGTAAAAGTCTAACAGGCCCACTGTCCTTTATCCAAAACCCCTTGGGTCAGAGGAGTTTCAGAGTTCAGAATTTTTCAGATTTTAAAGAAAACAGATTGCATGTGCTCTTACATAATAATCTCCACTAGGGTCTGGAGCAGCAGCCTGTACTCAAACTTGTTCATATTGATTTAGCAAAATAAAAGAATGTATTTCCTACTGAATAGAATCCTTCAATGTATTTATAGTTTCACTTTAGCTCAGGTCAAGTCCTGTTGCCAAACAAGTTACAAAATAACCTTTGTTCTTTAGATCTCAAAGGGATGGATCAGGGATTATGGACCTGTAATTTTACTTTACATTCTGTTGCCCATACTCCAAAAAGTCAGAAATCATGCATTTACTCTGTAAGCAAAGGTCACAGACTCAAGTGCCAGGTCAAGGACAATGAATAGGTGAAGTGGGAGAGAGGGGTCAGGCACTAGGGTACGGTGAGCACTGCAGTGCACTGGGGAAGTTCATGTTCATATAAAGAGGACACCTGCTCTCAGCCCTAGCTGCTTGTTGCCATGGTGAGCTGTGGGTACAGTGTAGTCACAGTGCCCCATTTTTTTTTTAATTTTAATTTTTTGCCTTTTTAGGGCCCCACTCGTGGCATATGAAAGTTCCTAGGCTAGGGGCCAAATCAGAGCTGCAGATGCTGGCCTGCACCACAGCCACAGCCTCAGCCACATTGGATCTGGAGCTGCATCTGCAGCCTACATCACAGCCACAGCAAAGCCAAATCTGAGCTGTATCTGTGATCTACACTGCAGCTCACAGCAACGCCAGATCCTTAACTCTCTGAACGGGGCCAGGGATGGAACCTGTGTCCTCATGGATACTAGTTGGCTTCGTTACTGCTGAGCCACAGGGGAAACTCTGACCGGTTGCCCCATTTTTAGTGGCCTTCCAGAACGCTGATTTCTTGATATTTAAATGTTGGCAACTAAAAAGAACAAGAAACGAAACCACTCTTTAGGCCAATGGAACTATCTTCAAGGTTTATCTGGTCTTGGGTTACCTTCTTTGACCTCTAGGTTAGAGACTCGTTCTTATGGTATAGAAGTCGGACAGGGATGTTTTGGTAATGAACTTCCTCAGATGGGGACTGACTATTTGTCCTGTCATTATTCATTGTACTGAATGTATATGTTATATATGTTTTGAGTGTTCACAGCATGGGGAAGTTCCCGAGCCAGGGATCAAACCCTCGCCGAGCAGCGACCGAAGCCAATGTAGTGACAAGGCCGGATCCTTGACCTGCTGTGCCGTGGGAGACCTTCTAGACATTTCACTTTAACATTGCCTTATTTTCCAGCCCTTTGGAAGTTTTCTTTTTCATCTTTGAATCTGACATGGCCATCTCTATATATACAGAATTGTTGTTGGCTCCTGGTCTCTTAGTTTCCAATCATTTTCAGTGTTCTGCATTTGTCCTCTTGTATTCTCATGCTTGGTAATTTTTTTTTTTTTTTGTCTTTTTGCCATTTTCTTGGGCCGCTCCCATGGCACATGGAGGTTCCCAGGCTAGGGGTCCAATCGGAGCTGTAGCTGCCGGCCTCCGCCAGAGCCACAGCAGCACGGGATCCAAGCCGCATCTGCAACCTACACCACAGCTCGTGGCAATGCCGGATCCTCAACCCACTGAGCAAGGCCAGGGATTGAACCAGCAAACTCATGGTTCCTAGTCAGATTCGTTAATTACTGTGCCATGACGGGAACTCCCTTCATGCTTGCTAGTTTTGATGTGATAATTGTCAATGGGAGATTTCCTGCTTTTATATTATCCTTGCCTTTACCAGGGGGACTTTCTCACTTGTAATTTTCTTGTTTCTAATTGTGGGCTTTTCTTTTCTGTTTTCAAGCTGGTTGGGTCACCTATGAACTTGAAACTTTCGAGTTATTGGTCTTGGGAAAGAGAAAGTCCAAAGTTAAAATCAGAGCCTCTTTTTCAGTTAAGGAAGTGGGAGTTCCCGTCGTGGCGAAGCGGAAATGATTCCAAGTAGGAACTATGAGGTTGCGGGTTCAATCCCTGGCCTTGCTCAGTGGGTTAAGAATCTGGCCATGAGCTGTAGTGAGCTGTGGTGTGGGTTGCAGTTGCAGCTTGGATTTAGCATTGCTATGCCTCTGGCATAGGACAGCGGCTAGAGCTCCAGTTTCACCCCTGGCTGGGAACCTGATGCTGGTGTGGCCCTAAAAAGACACCAAGACCAAAAAAAATAAATAAATAAATTAAGGGAGTTAAGGCAGGTTAGGTCATAAAGCTTCTACCTTTCCAGGGCCTGAGTGACCCGAGGTAACATCTGGCCTTGTATTCAGACAGGGAAGGGTCCTTCATGTCCTTGCTTCTGAGATCATTCCTTGGGGTGCTCTCAGACCTGCGACTGCCACCATGTGGCTTGGGACTCTCAATTTCCTGCCTCTGGCCCTGGCATCTCTCACCCCTAGACTGACCGCCCTGCTCACATTGAACTTATGAACCCCATCCTCACATTGGCTTCCCTCCCCTGGATTCCCTCATCTGCGGGTCAGCGAACTTTGGCCTACAGGCCAAATCCTGCCCACTGCCTGTTTTGTCAAAAAGTTTTCTTGGAACACCGCCACTTGCTGCTGCAGCAGGTCTGAGTCGTTTTGACAGTGACTGTACAGTCCACAGAGCCTCTGGTGTTTACCATCTGTTCCCTTTGCAGAAAAGTTTGCTGGCACTCATGCCAGTGCGTGGAAGGTCACCAACCCTCCTCTTCCATGTTCACCTGTCACCTGTCAGTCCCCTCCTCTTCCATGTTCTTATATCCAGGCTTTGACCGCCGTCTGGCAGTTCTGCCCCCTGAGTCTCTCTCTTTTTTTTTTGCCATTTCTTGGGCTGCACCCGCGGCATATGGAGGTTCCCAGGCTAGGGGTCGAATCAGAGTTGTAGCTGCCGGCCTACGCCACAGCCACAGCAATGTGGGATCCAAGCCGTGTCTGTGACCTATGCCACAGCTCATGGCAACCTCGGATCCTTAACCCACTGAGCAAGGCCAGGGATCGAACTCGCAACCCCATGGTTCCTAGTCGGATTCATTAACCACTGAGCCACGATGGGAACTCCTCCTGAGTCTCTTTTGACTTGGCCTCTGTCTCTCGATGGCTATTCTTCCAATGAACTTAGTTCAAGCCTTCATTTTTTTTTTTTTTTTCCTACCTGAACTCACAATTGTCTTCCAATGGGCTTTGGTGGCTTGAGCTGGTTGTTACCCCTTTTGAGCGACATCTAGGCCTCCCCTTACTTGTGACTTGGTCAGTCACTCTTTGAATGATTATAGCCATTCCTCTCTAAGTAATTTTTCTTTTTGGATGCATCCTCTGAAGTTGAGAGTCACTTCATTTGTAAGAAATTAATATTTGTGTAGTCAAGAGTTCCCATGGTGGCTGAGCAGGTTAAGAATCTGACTGGTGTGTGAGAGGATGTGGGTTTGACCTCTGGCCTTACTCGCTGGTAGTGTATGTAGTTTGCAGATGTGGCTTGGATCTGGCATTGCTGAGGCTGTGGCATAGGCCTTCAGTTGCAGCTCTGATTTGACCCCGAGCCCGGAAACTTCCATATACCCCAGGTGTGGCCTTAAAAAGAAAAAGAAAAAAAAAATGTGGGGAGTTCCCATGGTGGCTCAGTGGTTAACGAATCCGACTAGGAACCATGAGGTTGCAGGTTCGATCCCTGGCCTTGCTCAGTGGGTTGAGGATCAGGACTTGCCGTGAGCTGTGGTGTAGGTCGCAGACACAGCTCAGATCTGGTGTTGCTGTGGCTGTAGTGTAGGCCAGCAGCTCAGCTCCGGTTAGACTCCTAGCCTGGGAACCTCCATATGCCATGGGTGCGGCCCTAGAAAAGGCAAAAAGACACACACACACACACAAAATGTAGTCAGTGTATTGCCAAACTCCTTCTAACATGATAGCATTATCATATAGTATAGCAGGTCATGTCACACGGCCACGCATGTTGCTGTGCATGACATGGTGGATGCCACCTCTGACCATCACCTAAGTAGCACTAGATATTGTCTTTTAAAAATCTGCTGCTGTATTTCCCTGGTGGCTGAGCTCGTTAAGGATCTGATGTTGTCACTGCTGTAGCTCTGATTACTGACATGGAGTGAGTTTGTTACTGTCCTGGAGTGAGTTTGTTACTGTCCTGGGAAATTCCATGTACAATGGGAGTGGCCAAATAAATAAATAAAATTACTAATTTTTTTTCACTAAGGTTGAAATGACCATTGTTCCTGTGTTTGTAATTCCGTATATATAGTTTTCCGTTTGTGTCAGTTGTTTCTTTAATTGCCACAGAATTAACATTTAGTTGTCAATTTCATTGTTCTGTTACCAGTTCTGTTCAACAAATGTCTCTTAAGAACCTGTCAAATGCTAGGGGCTGGGTTAAAACTATAACTGATTCCCACTTGAGAGGAAAGACACACAGACAAACAGGCAATTTGAATATAGCCAGATGTGCATATTCTAGCAGATCTTAGGTGTCAGTAATGAAATATTAAAGCCATGTCCTGACTTGCATATATTTTAATATAAACAAATCAATATTCTTGTTCTTGGGTATGTTACTTAATGAAAGCAGTGATGGAATCTTGAGAGAGCATTTCTGTGACCAGGCGTAGGTTTGATACAAGTTCCGGAAGATAAAGCAGGCTCTGGAGTTCCCTTTGTGGCTCAGCAGTTAACGACCCAACTAGGATCCATGAGGATGTGGGTTCAATCCCTGGCCTCGCTCAGTGGGTTAAGGATCTGGCATTGCCATGAGCTGTGGTGTAGGTCACAGACATGGCTCAGATCCTGTGTGGCTATGGCATAGGCCAGCAGGTATTGCTTTGAATTGACCCCTAGCCTGGGAACTTCCATATGCTGAGAGTGCAGCCCTAAAATAGCACAAAAAAAAAAAAAAAAAAGGAAGATGAAGCAGGTTCTGTTAAATCTGATCCTGTGATTTATATAAAAAACCAGAGTTCCTGTCGTGGCTCAGCAGGAACGCCTATATATATTCTTTTTTAAATATTCTTTTCCATTTTGGTTTATCTTAGGACATTGAATATATTTATCTGTGCCATACAGTAGGACCTTGTTGTTTATCTCCTCCATGTATATAATGCTTACATCTGCTAACCTCAACCTCCCACTCCACCAATCTCCCAACTCCCCTCCACCATGGCAATCACAAGTCTGTTCTTTTTGCCTGTGTGTCTGTTTCCGTTTCATAGATAGGTTCATTTGTGACATATTTTAGATTCTACACATTAGTGATATCTTACGGTATTTATCTTCCTCTTTCTAATTTGCTTCATTCAGCCTGATAATCTCTAGCTGTAGCCATGTGGCTGCAAATGGCATTATTTCTTCTTTTAAGGCTGAGTAGTATTTCATTATATATATTTACCTCATCTTAATCAGTTCATCTCCAGTGGACATTTAGGGTGTTTTCATGTCTTGGCTATTGTAAGCAGTAAACATTGGAGTGTATGTATCTTTGAAGTAAATAATTTTGTCCTAATATATGCCCAGGAATGGGATTGCTGGACCATATTGTAACTCTATCCTTATTTTTCTGAGGAGGCTCCATACTGGTTTCCAAAGCTGATCTAAACTCTATCAGGTTAGATTTCTACCAACAGTGTAAGATGGTTCCCTTTTCTTGACATTTTCTCCAGCATTTGTTATTTGTATGCTTTTTAATAAGGGGTCATTCTGACCTGTGTGAGATGGTACTTCATTGGGGTTTTGATTTGCATTGTAGTTTTGATTTATACATATTGCCATGTTGAGCATTTTTCATATACTTATGGTCATTTGCATTTATTCTTTGGCAAAATACCAGTTTATATTTCTGCCCATATTTCAGTTGGGTTGTTTGTTTTTTTGTGGGCTGAGTTGTATGAACTATTTTTATATTTTGGAAATTAAGCCCTTATCAGTGTCATCATTTGCAAATATTTTCTCCTATTTAATAGGGTTTTTTGTTTGTTTATGGTTTCCTTTCCTGTACAAAAGCTTATACATTGTTTAGGTCTCAAATATTTATTTTTATGGTGTCTCATGTCTTATGTTTAAGTCTTTAAGTCATTTTGAGTTTATTTTTGTTTATCCTGAGAGGGTGTGTTCTAATTTCATATGTGTGCAGCTTTCCAGCTTTCCCAACACCACTTGCTGAAGGGACTATCTTTTCCCCACTGTATATTCTTGTCTTCTTTGTCAAAGATTAATTGACCCATAGGAGTATGGGTTTTTGAGGGACTCTCTTTTCTGCTACATTGATCCATTTTTCTGCTTTTGTGCCAAGACCACATTGTTTTGATTACTATAGACTTGTAGTATTCTCTACATAAATAGACAATTAGTGAAGTCTGGGCAGGTTATGCTTCCTGCTTTGTTCTTTTTCTTCAGGATTGCCTTGGCATTTGTGGGTCTTTTATGATTCCGTATACATTTTAGGATTTTTTGTTCTAGTTCTGTGGAAAATGTTATGGATAAGTTTCTAGAGATCACATTAAATCTCTAGATTATTTTGGGTAGTATGCCTATTTTTACAACATCAGTTCTTCCAATCCTAGAGCATGGGTATTTTTCCATTTCTTTTAATTATCTTCAGTTTTCTTCATTAATGTTTTCTACTTCCTGGTTATATAAATTTTTCACCTCCATGATCAGGTTTATTCCTAAAGTATGTTATTTTTAGTGCAATTTTAGAAGGTTTTTTTTTTCCACATTCTCTTTCTGATATTTCATTGTTAGTGGAAAGAAATGCAACAATTTTTTGTATGTTAATCTTGTATCCTGCCACCTTGCTGAATTGATTTTTCAGTTCTAATAGTTTTTGTGTGGAGTTTTTAGAATTTTCTATATATAGTATCATGCCATCTGCATGTAATGATAATTTTACCTCTTCCTTTCCAAGTTGAATAGTATCACTCCATCTGCATGCAATGATAATTTTACTTCTTCCTTTACAATTTGAATAACTTTTATTTCTTATTCTGTCTGATGGCTATGGCTAGGAATTCCAATATTATGTTGAATAGAAGTGGTAAGAGTGGGCATCCTTGACTCATTCCAGATTTCAGCAGGAAGGTTTTCAGCTTTTCACCATTGAGTATTATATTGGCTGTGAGTTTGTAATAGATAGCTTGTATTACAGTGAGATATGTTCCCTTCATAACCACTTTGATAAGAGTTTTTATCATGAATGGATGTCGAATTTTGTCAAATGCTTTTTGTGCATCTATTGAGATGATAATGTGATTTTTTTCTTTATGTTGTTTATCACATTGATTCACATATATTGAACTATCCTTGTGAACTTGAAATGAATCCCACTTGGTCATGGCATATGGTCTTTTTTATGTGTTGTTGGATTTGATTTGCTGACATTTTCTTAAGAATTTTTACATCTGTATTCATCATTCAAAATTACTGTATTGGCCAGTAATTTTCTTTTTGGTAGTATCTTTGTCTGGTGTTGGTATCAGGGTGATGCTAACTTAATACGATGTCATCGGGAGTGTTCATTCCTTTTAAATTATCTGGAAGAGTTTGAGAAAGATTGTTATGTTTTTCTTTATATGTTCACCTGTGAAGTCATCTGGCCCTTGACATTTGTTTGTAGGGAGTTGTTTAATTACAGATTATTTCACTTCTAGTGATTGGTCTGCTCAAGTTATCTATTTCTTTTTGACCCAATTTTGGTGGGTTGTATGTTTCTAGAAACTTGTCCATTTCTTCTAGGTTGTTGTGTTTTTGTTTTTAAGTTGCCTGATCCAATCTACTGGAGGGACAGTAGCCCATTAGTATTGTTTCTTATGTACAGAATGGATGACACTCCCTTCTTAAGTGTCTGACACAAAGGACCACTGATTTTCTATTCATCTTGCTTAGGCTGTTTTTTTTTTTTCTAATCTCTTGCCTGCTTCAGTCATTCAAGTTAATATCCTTGCCCCCTGAAAGTGTTTGCTTCCAATATAATACCGTAATATTCTATATATTTAGTGTAAGGAAGAATAAGGCAATTGAGAAGGAAATGTTTAAGTAAGAATGAGAAAAGAAAAGGTAAATATAAGAAAGGAAAAAAATAAAAGACAAAAGATGGAAAGGATGAAGAAAGAAAGGAAGAAAACTAAGATATAGTTATCCTTTTATTCTCACTTCAAAAAATATTTCCCCAAATGTCTATCTCTGTTTAGGCCAAAATTTTATTATCATAACTGACATGATATTCTTTCACTAGAACTTATTTTATCGTTTATTAATGGTTGTTAATAATTGTATTTGTTAAAATTTGTTGTTACTTTGTAAGGCTTTTCAAGTGTATACCGTGTGTTAGCCTGAACATCAGTGGCACAATAGGACACAAAACAAGCAGAGTATAATTGTACTAGATATTAGAAATTTGAAAACAATGCTGGAGAGAAGAAATATCTTGATAAAATAAACATACTTTATGCCATTAGTTTTTAGCTTAGATATCATGTTTTATTCTCTTCTTTATTTTTCATTTATGGACATAACCATGAACCACTGAAGGAAAAATGTATTACATGAAGGAAGCAGAAATGATAATTTAATAATTAAAGATCAGAAAATAGTGTGAAGAAAAAAGATAAATGCAATGGCTCTGTAATAAGAAAGATAAAGACAAAGTTAACTTGGGTCAAAGAATTTGGACCACACTGACATGAGCTGCTGGAAAATTCAGAAGTATATACAGAGGCAGTGTCATAGATTTTAATAGATTCTTATTAGACATAGAGGTCAGGAAGAAAAATGAGAGGCAATTTGAGATACTTATGTACTCTGGTCTCATAATGTAAGTAAAGAAAATAATTGGTAATGCCTTTTACATGATGTAAACAAAAGTAAATAAAGGTAAAATATAACAACAGTGAAAGCTCATTTGAAAACAAAATCTTTCCATAAAGCTTTAGCTGTACATAAAGGAAGCAAACCAATTTAAAGCAAATAACTTAAGAAGTATTACCAAAGGGAAAATAACCATCTCATATTTATGCATGCAGAGAAATGAACTGAAAAACACAAGGCAAATACATTAAATTAGCATAATTTTATTTCACTATTCAAATTTATAGTTTGGAAATTGATTTTGTTTCAATTACTGAGTCCCCTATAGGTATTACACTTTGTATTTTATTTTTTCAATTAAAGTATAGTTGATTTACAATGTTGAGCCAATTTCTACTGTACAGAAAAGGGGCCCAGTCATACATAATATATACATTTTTTTTCTTATGTCATCCACCATCATGTTCTATCTCAAGAGATTGGACATAGTTCCCTGTGCTGGATGATATGGCCTCAGTCCCCAAACATTTTCAATGTAATAATTTGTATCTACTGATCTGAAATTCCCAGTCCATCCCACACCTTCCTGCCCTGTCAACCATAAGTCTGTTCTCTATGTCCGTCAATCAGTTTCTGTTTTGTAGATAGGTTCATTTATTCCATATTTTCAATTACTTATATAAGGGATATCATATGGTATTTCTTTCTCTTTCTAACTTACCTCACTTAGTACCAGAATCTCTAGTTGTATCCATAATGCTACAAATGACATTATTTCATTCTTTTTTATGGCTGAGTAGTATTCCATTATGTATATGTACAATATTTTTTTAATCCATTCATCTGTCAATGGACATTTAGGGTGTTTTCATGTCTTGGATATTGTAAATAAGGGTTCAGTGAACATCAGGGTGTATGTATATTTGAACTATAATTTTGTCTTAATGTATGTCCAGGAGTGGGATTGCTGGACCATATCTTAACTCTATCCTTAATTTTATGAGGCGCCTCCATAGTGGTTTCTATAGCGGCAATATCAATTAGATTTCCACCAGCAGTATAAGACTGTTGCCTTTTCTCAATGTTTTCTCCAGCATTTGTTATTTGTAGGCTTTTTAATGATGGACATTCTGTGAGGTGGTACTTCATTGTAGTCTTGATTTGCATTTCTCTAATAGTTCGTGGTGTTTTGTATTTCTTCATGTGCCTATTGGCCACCCTTATGTCTTCTTTGGAGAAATGTCTGTTTAGGTCTTTTGCCCATTTTTCAGTTGGGTTCTTTGTTTTGTTTTTTTTTTTTTTTTGTGTTGAGTGTTATGAGTCGTTTGTATATTTGGCTGATTAAGCCCTTTTCAGCTGCATCAACTGCACTATTTTCTCCCACTCCCTACATTGTATTTTTGTTTTTTTGTTTGTTTATTTGTTTCATAGTTTTCTTTGCTGTGCAAAGTCTTGCAGGTTTGATTATGTCCCATTTGTTTATTGTTCTTTTTATTTCTATTCCCTTGGGGGACTGACCTAAGAAAACATTTGTGTGGTTTATGTCAGAATATTTTGCATGTGTTCTCTTCCAGGAGTTTTATGGTGTCTTGTTTTTTTGTTTAAGTCTTTAAGCAATTTTAAGTTTATTTTTGTTGATGGTATGAGAGTGTGTTCTAGTTTCATTGATCTACATGCAGCTGTCCAGTTTTTCCAATATCATTTGTCAAAGAGACTCTTTTCCCCATTTTACATCCTTGCCTCCTTTATCAAAGATTAATTAACCATAGGTGTCTGGGTTTATTGTTGGGGGTTTCTATTCAGTTCCATTGGTCTGTGTGTCTGTTTTTGTACCAGTACACTGTCTTGATTACTACAGCTTTGTAATATTGTCTGACATCGGGGAGCATTATACCTTCTGTTTATTTTTTTCCTCAAGATTGCTTTGGCAATTCTGGGTCTTTTATGGTTCCATATAAATTTTTGGATTATTTGTTTTATTTCTGTGAAGAAATAGCATGGGTATTTCATTGGGATGACATTATATCTCTAAATTGCTTTTGATAGAATGACTATTTTAACAATATTAATTCTTCTAATACAGGAGCATGGGATATCTTTGCATTTCTTTGAATCTTCTTTAACTTCCTTGATTAGTATTTTATAGTTCTCAGCATATAAGTCTTTCACTTCCTTGGTCAGATTTATTCCTAGGTATTTAATTTTTGGGGTGCCATTTTAAAAGCTATTCTCTTTTATTTGCTCCTTTTTCATGGCTACACCTGCAGCATATGGAAGTTCCCAGGCTAGGTGTCAAATCAGAGCTGCAGCTGCTAGCCTATGCCACAGCCACAGCAATGCTGGATCCTTAACACACTGAGTGAAGCCAGGGATCGAACCTGCATCCTTATGGATACTAGTCAGGTTCTTAATCCACTGAGCTACAAAAGGAAAAACATAACAGCTTTTTTTTATATATATTCCTTTTCTAATATTCATTGTTGGTATACAGAAGTTCTACCAATTTCTGAATGTTAATTGTGTATCCTGCTACTTTGCTGAATTAGTTTATCAGTTTGAGTAGGACTCAGTGTGGAGTATTTAACAGTTTTCTATGTATGGTATCATATCATCTGCATATATTGACAGTTTTACGTCTTCTTTTCTAATTTGGGTACCTTTTATTTCTTTCATTTGTCTGAATTGCTGTGGCTAGGATTTCTAATACTATGTTGAATAAAAGTAGTGAGAGTGGGCATCCTTGTCTTGTTCCAGATTTTAGCAAGAAGGCTTTCAGCTTTTCTCCATTGAGTATTATATTGGCTGTGGGTTTGTCATTGGTAGCTTTTATTTTAGTGAAATATGTTCCCTCTATACCTAGTTTGTTAGGTTTATCATGAATGTAAGTTGAATTTTGTCAAATGCTTTTTCTGCAACTGTTGAGATGATCATGTGTTTTTTAAAGTTTCTTTTGTTAATATGGTATTACATTGATTGATTTCTGTGTGTTGACCCATCCTTGTAACCTTGGGATGAATCCCATTTGGTCGTGGTGTATTATCTTTTTTTTTTTTAATGTGTTTTTGGATTCAGTTGGCTTAAATTTTGTTAAGAATTTTTGTGTTAATATTCATCAAAGCTTTTGGCCTATAATTTTCTTTTTTGGTAGAAGCTTTGTCTGGTTTTTGCTATTAGGGTGATGGTGGATTCATAGAATGTCTTTTGGAGTGTTCCTCTTTCTTCAGACTTTTAGAAAATTTTAAGAAGAATGGGTATAGATTTTTCTTTGTATGTTTGGTAGAGTTCACCTGTGAAGCTGTCTCGTCCTGGACCATTGTTTGTAGGAAGTGTTTTTTTATTACATATTCAGTTTTATTGAATATAAATATTAGCTCTTCATTTTATTGATTTTTTCTATTGATTTTTTAACCTCTATTTTATTGATTTCCTCTCTGATCTTTATGATTTCCTTCCTTCTAATGATTTTAGGCTTGTTTTGTTCTTTTTTTTTCTCTAATTCTTTCAGGTGGTAGTTTAGATTGTTTATTCAAGATTGTCCTTGTTTTTTGAGGAAGGCCTGTGTCACTATGAACTTCCCTCTAAGAACTGCTTTTGCAGCATCCCATACATTTTTGTATGATTATGATTTCATTTTCATTTGTCTCAAGGTATTTTTAAATTTCCTTTTTGATTTCCTCCTTGACCCATTGGCCTTTTAGTAGCATGTTGTTCAGTCTCCATGTAGTCAGTTTTTTTCCATTTATTTTCCTGTGGTTGATTTCTAGTTTCATGCCATTGTGGTCAGAGAAAATGTTTGAAATAATTTCTGTACTCTTAAGTTTGTTGAGTTTGGTTTGTGTTCAATCCTAGAGAATGTTCCATGTGTATTTGAAAAGAATATATATATTCTGATTTTTTTTTGGATGTAATATCCCGAAAACATTGATTAAGTCTAACTGTTCTGTTGTGTCATTTAGGATCTCTGTTGCCTTATTTATTTTCTGTCTAGAGGATCTGTTCATTGATGTGAGTGGAGTGTTAAAGTATCCTATTATTTTGTTCCCATCAAATTCTCTTTTATATCTATGAATATATTAGTTGTTTGTATTTGGGTGCTCACATATTAGGGACATATATATTCACAAATGTAATATCCTCTTCTTGAATTGATCCTTTTATCATTAATAGTGTCATTCTTTCTTTACGGCCTTTGTTTTAGCCTACTTGGCCTTATATGAGTACTGTGACTCCTGCTTTTGTATCATTTACATTCTCATGAAATGTCTTTTTCCACCCCCTTACTTTCAATTTATGCGTCTTTTGCCTTAAGGTGGGTCTCTAATGCCACACTTTGTCTTTTGTTTGGAGCATTCAGTCCACTTTTATTTTTTTGGGTGGGTTCTCGCTTGTAAACTTTATTGTAACTCTTCCGCCCTTTTCGGGCACAGACAACAAAGTATACAGGAACAACAAAATATGTAATTAGCCCCCCTCCCCGCAATAAAGCAATTCACAGATACAGGATACATTCGCTTCACAATAAAGCTAAGAACACTTTTAACAATTGTCCACAGCGGCGCATGCTAACTAAAGTAACCTCTTTTGAGAAACACTTAAGACAAAATTGTCAAACCAAAGCCGAGGGTTGGGGGTGAGGGGGCGGAGACAGAAGCCAGAAAAAAGCCAGCGAACTAGGGAGGGCAGCAGGGAGAGGGGGTGAGAGGGGGAAATGAGAACGAGGTGTGAGAGAGAGGGAGAGACAGAAAGAGAGAGAGAGGGAGACAGAAAGAATTACGGTGTGAATAGGCAGTTTCATGTTGTTGGGAGAACTTAGCAGAAATCGTACCTCTGTCATTACAAAGAAGGACGTTCAAAGGAAAAAAAAGACCATTGAACAAGGAGACTTTTTACATGGGGCGGGGGCGGTGCCTCAGCCAGGCCACAGCCACTCACCCTCGCAGGGTGAGGGAGTCCTTGCTTAAAATCCTTTTTTCTCTCCACCCCCCCTTCCCCCTGACCCCCAAGAGAAGGGAAGGAGATCCAAGGTAGCTCACACACAAGCTATTTCAAGATACTACAACTAGCGGGAACTGGCATGGCGGGGGCGCTGCGGTGGGAGGCCAGGCACCTGCCCCCGCTCTCTTGGGTGGGGGCAGGCGACAGCAGCGAAGTCTGGGGACCCGCGGATGCAGGGCGGCCCTGGCCCTGGCAGTCTCAGCTGGAGCCTACTTCTTGTCGCCCTTCTGCGCATCACCCTCATCTGCCGCCTCTGGGGCCTATTCCAGTTTCTGTTTCTCCAGCTCCTCCTGCTCGCATTTGCTGCTGGGGAACTTATCTTTGTTCTCTTTTTTTCCACTTCATCCTCCGGTTCTGGAACCAGATTTTGATCTGTCTCTCTGTTAGTCCCAGCGCATGTGATACCTCGATCCACCGCTTATGAGTCAGATAGGGATTACATTGAAACTCCTTTTCCAGCTCCAGGGTCTGGTAGCGGCTGCAGGTCTGTAGGCCCCGCCTGTGTCTGGCGGCTGCTGGGAATCAAGGTAATTATTGATAAATATATATTTATTTATATTTATATTTATTGCCATTTAAACTTTGTTTTCCAATTGATTCTATGTTTCTCCTTTTTCCTTTCTTTCTTTTTTGGTGAATGTATTGTTTGGTTTTTTATTTCTGGTTGCCCTATTTTTCAATATGTTAACCCCTTCCTATAACTCCTTGCTTTAGCTTGATAGTCATATAGGCTCAAACAGATTCTAAACAAAAAATGGTCTAGATTTAGTTGCTCCTCTTCCCTACGTTTTATGATTTTGATGTCCTTTTTTACATCTTCATGTTTATTCTTTTCCTGTTCCTTGTGTTTATCATTGTTTTCACAAATAGTTTTTTTTTTAATCTGTATTCTGGCTTAATTAAGTGATTACTTTCCAATTATATACCTCCATCCTGTATCTTCTTACTTCTTTTCTATTTAGAGGAGACCTTTCAGTATTTTTTTTAGAATGGATTTTTAGTATTGCTGTATTCTTTTAGTTTTCATTTGTTTGAGAAATTCTTTATTTCTCCTTGTATTTTAAATGATAATTTTGCTAGGTAGAGTATACTAGGCTGCAAATTTTCCATTTTAGAAATTTGAATATATCTTGCCACTCTCTTCCGGCCTGTAGCATTCTGTAGAGAATACACCTGATAGCCTTATGGAGGTTCCCTTATAATTAACTCTTTGTTTTCCACTTGCTGCTTTTAGAATCCTTTCCTTATCTTTAACTTTTGTCATTTTATTGTAATATGTCTTGGTGTAGGTCTCTTTGGGGCCCTCTGTGCTTCCCATATCTGTATATCAGTTTCCTTTAGATTTGTAAACTTTTCAGCCATAATTTTTTAAATATATTTGCAATTCCCCCCTTTTTTTTCTTCTCCTTCTGGAATCCCTATTATGTGTAGATTGGCCTGCTTTATATATTGCTTTCATGTTTTTTTCCCTTTGAGTTTTCTGTCTGCTGTTCTGATTGGGTGGTTTCCATTTTTCTATCTTTCAAGTCACTTACTCATTCCTCTGCATTATTTATTCTGCTGTTCAATGCCTTTAACTCAGCTTTTCTCTCTACAAATATATTTTCTAATTTTTCTTGGCTCCTCTTTTTAGTTTTTATACTTTTCCTTTCGACAGTAATCTGTGTTACTATTGATATCTGTTCTTAATTCATTCAGTATGTTCATTATCTCCTTTTTGAACTCACTGTCTGTTAGACTGCAGAGGTCTGTTTCATTGTTTGTTCCTTCAGTGGAATTCTCCTTTCTTTTAACTGGAAATGGTTCCTGTACATCTTTATTTTGATTTTTTTTAATTCCATGTGTTTAGGGAAAACAGTTATCTACTGTAGTCTTGGATGGCTATTTATATGTTCAAACATCTGTGGGTACCTTGTGAAGTCTTACTTTTTTTTTTTTTGGCATGAGGGCTGATTTTTGTTTGGATGCTTGATGTCTCTTTCCTCAGTGTGTGTAGGCTGTCACCCCTTGATAGGGCGTTTGCAGGTGTATGGTTTGCATGTGCTTCCAGAGGGGTGGGACAATGGGTATCCCCTGTAAGCAATACTTTGTTGCTGGCGCCTTTGCCAGTAGTGAGGACCCATGGAGAGGTGGGTGCAATAGGCTGCTCATAATTGCAGGTCTCTTGGTAGTAGCAGTGACCCTGAGGAAGGTGGGGATAGCACCCAGAGCCTTTGGCAAAGTCAGGGCATGTGCCTTCCCAGGGGGGTGGTGGCAATGGGTGTCACTTGGTTGCAGAGTCTTTTGCATTGGTGACCCCTTAGGTAATTGGGGCCATAGGGACCTTGAGTGGTGGCAGGCCATGCCCAACTCAAGAGTTTGAGATGGCTGTGGTGGTTTGCATCCATCCCTGTAGCCTGCACAAGAGGTGCCCTTCTGTTCAAGAGTCTGTGGATGTGCAGAGAAACATGTTCCTATGGTTGTCCCACCCCTCTTCCTCTTGTCCTCCCCAACAATAGTGCCTTGCTTCTCCTATGGGCCCGGTCCTGCTCCCTCACTTGTTCAGCTGGGGTGTTCTGCTAGTGCACCTCTCCCTAGCCTCTTAGGCTGTCTCCACACTGCCAACCTAGTCCTCTCCCTGGAACTGACCTTCATTTGCCTAAGTCTCGGCATCCAGCCCCGACCCAAGCGTCTCAGGCTGTGTTTCAGTAGGGTAGTGGTACAGATCCTTTGTGTATTTCTCTCTACTTCATTCTCCTCAGGCTTATGGCTGTGCTTTTCTCTGAGGCTTTGAGGTTCCCTTCTGTCCTGGCTGATCTCCCCATCAATTAGGTTGCCTTTCAGGTTATGGATTCTTTCCTTTTTCATAGGTCCCTCTCAGAAGCACTAGTTCCACCCTGACTCTGTTTTTTCTCTTCTCTCTCTATCTTTTTTTTTTCCTTTTGTTCTACCCAGTTTGCAAAGGGTTCATTGCCTGCCCTTTTTGGAGGGGTGTGATCTTCTGCCAACATTTAGTGCATGTTCTGTATGAATTGTTCTACATAAAGATATTTATTTATTTATTTATTGTTATTATATTTTTTTGGTGCTTTGTCTTTTCTAGGGCCACACCCATGGCATATGGAGGTTCCCAGGCTAGGGATCCAATCAGAGCTGTAGCCACCAGCCTACACCAGAGCCACAGCAACATGGGATCCAAGCCATGTCTGTGACCTACACCACAGCTCATGGCAATGCCCGATCTGTAACCCACTGAGCAAGGCCAGAGATCGAACCTGCAACCTCCTGGTTCCTAGTCAGATTCGCTAACCACTGAGCCACAACGGGAACTCCCTGAGGATTTTTTTTTATGTGCTTGTGGGAAAAGGTGCTCTATCTTACTCCTCAGCATCTTGATCCTGCCTCTTAGACATTGTACTTTAAATCTATGTTTGTGTTTGAATTTGAAAATTTCATTGTTTTTTATTAATATTTACCATGTTATATAATTATGACCAGATTTTGTCTTTTAAGTTTGCTGTTATTGAAAAATTGAAAAATCGCTCATAATTAATTTGGCCAAATTAGATTAAATTTAGTAGATTTACTTTTATTACTTTAGAATAAATTTGTATTGGATTGTCTTACAAAACATCAAAAATACTGTTTGAGTAGAATTTCCATCTTTTTACAAAATCACTGCATAATCTTAATAATGGTAATAAAAACAGCCATTTATTATTAAGCATTCTTCTACCCAAATCCTACTTAAAGAAAGACAACATTTTTAATTTTTATAATAAAATTTTCCTCCATTTTCACCTTATACCATAATTCCCATCAAATGAAGAATGCAAATTAAAATTTTTGCTTTCTCAGTTGGGTTTTCAGAGAAAATTAGGCTACTGACTCTGAAAAAAAAAATTCTCCCATAATGATAATCATAGAGTAACAAATATATTTTGAATTAGACCATTTACTAAACCATAATAATTCAAGCAAAGTGAAGAACTTATTTTTGTGTAACTCCTTTTTCTTCATGTTCTATAAGTGATCACACTGGCCACGAAGCTGGTGATGTTTTATGCTATTAAATTATAAATGTTCAACACTTATTTTTTCAATTTTAATTTTGTACAGTGATGCTTTAGAAATAATAAATATTAATGAAATGTGGCATTTGAACATTTACTCTTAAAGATATTATTCTAAATATTATTACTCAAACATCTTAATATTAAATAATGGAAAATATCAATTTTATATAATGTGAATGACTGTCCTATTGACCTGTAGGACCACAAGATAGCAATCAAAGATGATATAAAAACTCTGCTTAGTAATTATCTCACTTGATTTCTTTTGCTATATCCATTTTGATTTAATATGCTATATAGCTATGACAAATTTAAAATACCCTGAAATCCAAAGTTAATTCTTAGGCTTTTATTTTTTAACATTCCTGTTTGTGTGCTTTTTAATTAGATATGTAGACTGCAGATAAGAGAAAGAATGGTTAGGTGTTTAGTTATAATTAACTCTGATAAATGAGGTTCACTAGAAAAAAATAAGTAGCTTCTATAATTGTTAGGTACCAGTGTTAGTTGGTGTTCATGACTCTAGGCCATACACAAAGTGTCTTTATCAAAGTAATGAAAGAATTTCTTCTGTAATTGCTAATAATTGTCATATTTATTCAATCCTTAATATGTGCCAGCCCCTTTGCTATTCAGCTTACAGGTTTTATTTAATCATTACAAATCCATAAGTTAGGTTCCATGGTTATGTTCATTTTACAGACAAGGAACCTGAAGCACAGAGAGCCTGACTTATTTTCTTAAGTTTTACACTTGCAAGTGAATAACTCTTAATTGGAAATCAGTAAAACTGTTGCTAAAATCCTCCTCCTTAGTCACAGTACCAGTCTGTAGTACACTGAAATAAAAGGAGGGTAAAGAAGGAAATAACTACTCAGAAATAAATCAATCAATGAAATTATGAGGATTGCATTAACTGTACATTTTTGAGGATGAATTAATCCAGTTTGAAAGTTTTGCTAAATATGAAATTATGTAGAAGCAGTGTTCTGCATTTTTCCTATAATGTTCCATCTCTCAGTGTAGGAAAAAGTAAAGCACAATATAGTCTATGAACTACATATGTAAATAGTGTAAAATTCACACGCACACAAGAAAACAAGTATAAATGTTCACTACATACTTGTAAAATGACTTTGAAAGTTCAGGCATTTCATTACTAGTTTTCCGAGAAATACTAAACAAGAGAAGAGAATTATCAATTTTTATGTCTGAGAGAGGCATTTACTTCTTCCTTTAATTATAATAATTTCTCCGTATGTAAGTATTAAACTCTGCAATTTAATGGTTCATAGTAGAATTTTAATATTGCGTTGTAGATCATCATGTTTCTCAGTAGTACATCAAATTAGTAGCTAGCTATAAGCATTGGCTATGGTATCTCATTCAACATTATTGCTTTAAATTCTATCGAAAATTGAATGACTCCACAGTTATAACCTGAATCCAGAAATTTAACTAGAAGTTCATATGCATTGTATATAAATATCCTTTATCCACCCTTATGTTCTACCAGCTTCATGTAGTTTCATGAATCCTCTTTTGCTCCTGCTGGTGTGTGTTGACAAGATGCTGCAGGTATTTTGAGTAGTTTATTTATTTCTTAATGGGGCTGAGCATGTCCACAATAAGGTATGTTGTTACTTAACCCTAGTCACTGGACTGGTAAGTAGGGAACATGTGAGCATCCACTGGGTGAAGGCTTACTTTGTCCTACCAAAGGAAAGCCTTTGTATTGTCTTCAGGTAATGTGGCCCTTAATATGTAATTGTGTGTGTGGTCCACTTCTTCAGGCCCAGAGGGCTCCAAGTAATTGAAGGACTCAAGATTTTCAGAGGCATAAATCCAGAAATCCTCATTCCGTGTATGAAGGTCCTATTCCTTCCCAACCAATACCCTGACCCAGCTGTAGCAGACCTACCTCAATTGAGAGTTCAAGCTCTTGGAAATCTGCCACTCTTATAGGTTAGGAGCCTGGTATGCATATTTCTCTCTGCCCACAGCTGCAGTAGACAAGATCTTCTTTAAATGCTACTAAGGAGGCCTTCTGGCTTTCACATTTAGCTCTTAGTTGCTGGGTAATCATGCACAGTTTTTTCTTATCTTTTTTTCATATGCATTATTTACATTCAGCAATAACCATGTAATGCCACTAGAGTAGTGGTTATAGGTACACAATCTCTCCCATGTTTTTTAAAAAACTGAACACATTGTACCTAATAGCACATTCCCCTCCACTGGAATTCCATCTTACTTTAACACAGCTAAAACCCTTACAGTTGCACTTCTTCCTTGTGTCAGGTACCGTCTGTGTTCTATCAGTGATGATGGGGTCCTCACTGCCAGTGAGTTGGCAGGTGAACCAAGTCCAAAATCCCATTTAGCATCAGATTTCTCATCCCTCTGCAGGATGCATTAGGCTTGGACAGAGAGAGAAGTTGGAGTAAGTTACAGTTCCAAACAAGGGCCAAGGACCCTGCCTGGCGCGCAGGAGCTGAGAAAGCCCATTAGAATGACCTATTTTCAGAACAGAAGCTGATATCCATAGTCTTACCTCCAACTGTCAGTAAGTATGGGCTTCCCAGGAGGAAGAAGTGACAGTTGATAAAATGCCTCTTTTCAGAGGAGGCATTTCCCAGTGAGAGCTGATGCTAGGGATACTCACAGGTCATGAGGAAATAAACTCTGTCTTGATGCTAGATGCAGTGGTGTGTCAAATAATCCACTTCAGAGAGAGTTAAGGGAAGTGTCTTAGAGCTTACCTCCAGTGCTCTTGTATGCAGAAGTAAGAGAAAATATTCTATGTTCAATGTCAGCACCTTAGTTTCAGAGATAACGAAGCAGTGCCTAATTGTATATGTACTCCAGCAAGTTAGGTATGGTTCAAGATCTCAACAGAGGGACTTGGAGTGAAGATGTAGATTTTAGATTTATAAATGAAATAGTTGTCATTGTGGTTATTCTCAGTGAGGAATAATCTACAGACTAACAATAGTATTGTGGTGAATACTAATATTTAATCACAGAGAAAGAAGGGCATGGAAACCCAA
The DNA here is from genome assembly GCF_054392235.1 of Sus scrofa. NCBI lineage: Eukaryota > Metazoa > Chordata > Mammalia > Artiodactyla > Suidae > Sus > Sus scrofa. The sequence continues at coordinate 23,050,450 of NC_139385.1, forward strand.
GTGTGAGGTCGCAAGACAGAGAAGAAAAAACCAGGATTCCCATTCCTGGGTTTACTCAAATTCCAGACGTTAGATGTTGAAATAAAAGTTATAATTCATTTTACTCAGTAGAAATGTAATGAAATTTTATGTGTTGAAATTAGAATAAATGAATTATAAAAAGATATATATGTTAATTATGTTAATTAACTTGAATCAAAAGTTCTTAAGTAGGGTATTTCAAAAAATCTTAAGCATTTTATTTTTTATAAATTTCTATAACTGACTCCTTCATCCATTGATTTATGAGAATAGTGCCTGTGTATTTTTAAAAGTTGGTACTTTTATTACATATATATTTTAAGCCGAAAAAGAATTCCAAATGATCCAATATATAGATTGATAAATGAAGGTAGTTGAACAAAATAAATGTATCTAAAACCTTTTGTAGTTTTAAGGATTATAAGTTTTAGTTATAAGGATGCCTATGAATAAGATGTTCATTTCTATTAATGTATTTTCTTTTTGGTATCACAGTGATATGAAATAACTAAGCCAATAGGGACTAATAAAACCATTAAACCAGTAAACCTAAAAAGCAAATAGAAATACAATTACTTCTGTCATAAACTCACATCACTCCCTAGATGATACTGTTAAATTCTGGCTTAAATACATTAACCTTATATGCACAATTTCTCATGATGACCTAAAAGGCAAGAAAACATGAACAGACACTTTCATTTATTTAACATCTTAAATTGAAATCCAGTGCACAGACTATACACATCATTAAAGTAGGAACGACAGTGGCTTTTGAGGTCGGGTATTATTATTATTATTTTTTTGAATCCCTGTTTGGTTTATTTGAATTTTTTTTTTCTCTGTGAAACTGAGTAGAGCTGAGAAGGAATCAAAGAAAACCTCATATATTAAATTCTTATATAGATATTTTGAATTCAAAAGTAAGGGTCAACAGGAGAGGAACAGGTGGCAGGCCCTGTCCCAGAAAACAAAGCCACTGAGGCAATCCTGCAAATTAAGAAGGATGGCAAATCCATCCCTTAAAAGAAAGTTGGGGGGGGGGCGGAATATAAAATACCCAAGTTTCAAAAGCCAGACTACTTCCACACTCTTGGTTCTCTACTCCAGACTGTCCTAAGATAGAGTGTTTCAAGTTTTCAAGGTAAGTTTTTGAGGATTTGGTTTTTGCAAACATATGCAAATATGATCTTCATGGGCAGTCCTGTTTTGGCCATTAATAGAAAGCAATATGCTTGGATTAGAGGTCTGATTTCCACTCCAATGCAAAGTTTCTTCTTTCCTGGCAACAAAGCCATTTGTAGAGATCTGGAAATCATGCACTTCTTAGGTGGGAGGAGGTACCATTCTGGTTCACCTGAAAATATCCTTTCAGATTGGCTGGTGTTTTACAGTCCCCTTTCAAGACCTCGTGTGTGTTGTTGACAACGATGGGGTCAAGGTTGCTGTAGTTGGGTGGGTTTGCATAGGGGTCATAGCCTAGCCGAGCCAGCATGGGGGTGATCTGGGCCATGTCTCACATCATGTCCCCAGGGATGTGGCCAGTCTTCTTGATGAGAGCTTCCAGGTTCACAGGCTTGATGACCTGGACTGTGGATTGCTCAATCTTGAACAGGGAGACACCTCCGGGCTTGCCAATGAGGTCCTCGTAGTGCAGGACAGCATCACTCCAGGTGATGCCAAGGAAGTTGAGGATGAGCTTGAGGGAGCAACGGGGGTGCAGCACCAGCTGCTAGTAGTACACCGGCAGACACTTGTCCTTGCCCACCTCCACACACTGTGCCTACATCACCTCAATGGCCTTGTTCCACTTGGTGGGGCAGTTGTGGTAGCTGCTGAGGTCAAAGCCAGCAATGGTGACCTTGCGGGTGATCATGGAGTGCACCAAGGCCCAGCCATCTCACACCATCAGCAGGGACTTAGAGTTGGGGAACAGGCGTGACAGGCAGACAGAGGACTTGAGGGTGAATGGGACTTTGTTGCAGAGGATGCCGGCCGGCTGGCCATGCTTGGCGATCACCTCCAGGATGAAGGCCTGCATGGTGGCCTCCAGCGCTTGGTCCGTGATGCTGGCTTCATCCAGCCGCAGCTTCTCCCCACGGGACTTGGACCAGGCCTGACGCATGGCCTGGGGGATGATGCGGGTCTCCTCACCGCAGCGCACTTCCAGGTGGGCATCCAGCATCACGTGCATCAGTGTAGTGCAGCTCAGGGGCACGCCCCCCACGAAGATGTGCGGCATAGCCTTGCCACAATGGTATTCCACATAGTCCGTGCCCATCATCACCAGGTCCTCCTGCTCCGGCCGCATAGCCTGCCAGGGGTTCTGGGGGGCCCCCAGCACTGCCTGGCACTCCAGCACCTGCTGCCCTAGCTGGATGGCCAGCACCAGGGCCAGGGCAAGGCCGGCTGCCAGCAGTGCCCTCCACACCAACAGGCGCATGCTGGGCCTGGTGTGGAGGGCAGGCTTCAGTGACAGGTGGGCGGGAGGCCCGCCGGGCTCTCATCTCCCCTGAGCACTCTCATGCTGGGACTCTAGCCCTCGTGGCTGCTTGCCAAGATGGTCCACCAGCTGAGCCCTTGTGAGAAGCGTAGAGGGAGCCCCGCCGGCCCAGCAACTCCGGGCTTGCCAGCCACCTTGGCCGGGGGAGGAGGAGGTAGCAGGTATTATTTTTATTTCATTTAGTGTTTTGTAGTAGACATTTATCAGGTTCACACCTTCCCTTTCTTTTCTTTTCTTTTTTTTTTTTTCTATAGCTTCACAGCAGCGTATGGAAGATTGGACTAGGGAGTCTAATCAGAGCTGCAGCTGCCAGTCTCCACCACAGCAGAGGCAACACTGGACCCGAAGCCGCCTCTGCAAACTGTTTCATGGCTCGTGGCAATGCCAGATCCTCAATCCACTGAGCAAGGCCAGTGATCAAACCTGCATCCTCATGGACACTATGTCATGTTCTTAACCCACGGAGCCGCAATGGAATCCACACACCTTCCTTTTTTGTTAAACTTTGGTACTCAAGTTCATGTACAAGTTTGTGCTCTTATGCATTAGCCCCATCCCCACCCATATACAAAGTTAATTGCACCACAGGTGGTACATTACTGTAAACACTCAAGTCATTGACAATCAGATTCTTAAACTTTTGATAATTTAAACTAAAAGATGGAATCTGCAGTTACATACACTTAAATTAAAAGGTCTGTTAAAGTTAGGTTTAGAGCAGTGCAAATAGTAAAGTGAGAGCAAGGCAAACACTTCAGAGAGAATGATGATAGAGGGAAATAAGATGACAGGCCCCGAAGCCCCTTGTTGCTTGAGAATGGTCTTGATTCCTGGTATTCTGATGTTCAGTTTAGTTCCTTTTGATCCTTACTCTTTTTTTTCCTTTTCTTGCTTGGATTTTATTTAAACAAATATTCATTTACATAAATACCCCCATTACTCAAAATGATTTCAGTGGTTTCTCTTCTTTGCAATAGGCATGCTGTATTTAGAGGGACTGCTAAAGTTCCTAAAAGCTAAAATATGAACAAAACGCCTCTTAAACATCTGTGGTACATTTTATATACGGAAGTTGAGAGTGGGAAGCAGGAAGTTCACTGAAGATTTTATTAGGAAACTATTTATAGCAGATGCCTAAGCAAAATGGGTAGTGACACTCATTACTGAAAGAGAGGAGAAAAGATCTTAATTTAATTAAATGTGTAAATTCTCCTTTACCATATAAAATTATATATTCATGGGTTACAGAGATTAGGACATGAACATATTTGGTGGAGGGTATTATTCTCTGTATGAGATCTTGTCCACCCCAGGGAGATAATATAGGATATAATATGTGCTAATACAGAAATTAAGCACATATATTTTGATATAAAAGAAAGCTAGAGTTCAAGCGCAATTCTGCCACTATCTAGCTATGTGATCTTAGATACATGTTAAAATCATATATTTTAATTGCAACTGAAATGACTTTTCATTCATTTTTATACTATTGCAAGGTATGTATATAACATACACAATACATAGACATAACACAAATATATATCAAGTTGGCCATAAAACTAATCGTCACAAGAATTTTTGTCAAAATACTCAAAAGATTTTTTTGCAGACATAGACAACATTATAACTTTTAAAAATGAAAATGAAGTATAGTTGATGTACAATGTTATGTTGGTTTCAGGTGCATAGCACAGTGATTCAGTTACACATACATATATGGCTATTCCTTTTTAGGTTCTTTTACCTTATGGGTCATTATAAAATATTGAATATAATTCCCTGTGCTAAAAATAGGTCCTTTTTGGTAATTTTTTAATAGAAAGTCTAAGGAACTAGATTAGCTAAGATAGTTTTGATAAAAATTATAGGTAACAAGTAGATTTATCTGTTTTTAAGACTTGCTATGTAGCTGCAGTAGCCAAAACTCTGATAATGTGAGAGGAATAGATGCATAAAGGAATCAAATAGGAAATAGATCTTCAAAAATATGCCTGAGGAAAGACAGACATTTCAGTCTTTTCAAGAGGTGGTGGAACAGTTGAACATTTAAAGGTTTAAAAAAAATTTAAATAAATGAACCTCAACATAAGCCTCATATCTTATACAATGATTAACTCCTCATAGATCATGGAATTATATGTAAAATGTCAAACTATAAAACATACTTAGGAAAAAATAAGAACATTATGGTTAGGCAAAGAGCTCTTACACTTGCCACAAAAGCCTGATTCATAAAAGAAAATGTTGATAAATTAAACTTCCTCAAAATAATTTTTTTTCCTCTGTGAAAGATCCTGTTAAGGGAATGAATAGACAAGATACAGATCAGGACAAAATATTGGAACATAACATATACATCGAAGAGCTAGTATTTAGAAGATGTAAAGCTTTCTCAAAAGTGAAAGTAAAAATTTAAACAGCATACAATTCAACTACCATATGGACAAAAACATGAAGCAGCATTTCATTGGAGACTCAGAGATGAGAAGTATATGAAAAAACATTCAATATCATTAACCATTAGAGGAATGAAAATTAAAATCACAATCAGATGCCATTGCACACTTATTAGAATGGCTTAAAAAAGTGATACCACTAACTGTTGATGAATATCCGGTATCTTAATTACAGAATTAGAACAGGTTAGTGGCTATCAGGAACAAGGGAGGGAGTGCTGATAGGAAGGAAGTGGATGTGATTATGAAAAGGCAGCAGTGAGGGGCCCTAGTGGTGATGGCACAGTTCTCTCTCATTACTGTAAATGTAAAAGTCCTGATTGTAATATTATGCTACAATTTTGCAAGTAACAATTAGAGGAAACTGGATAGAAGATGCACAGGACTAGTTTCTGAATTATTTTTTCCCACTAAATATAAATTTACAGGTATGTTAAAAAACAAAGTTCGGTTTTTAAAAAATCACCGAAAATGAAATTAATTAGCATGTTTCTTAATAATCTCCTTGGGAGAAGTCTGGATATGTTGGACAATAGAGATGTTTTTCCTCTAAAAATAGACAAATGCTTAAATATACTAATTATTATATTAAACTCACTAAGTTTCAAAGATATATCTTATTAAAATAAACAGATGTTCCTAAATGACTTTCTCATTTTATCTATGATTTATACTTCTTTGAAATCTAATTAGTAAGTTTACCTTTCCTGTAGCATAATGCTCAGGGAAATGCAAACATTATTTTTTACATTTAATAGAAATTTTAGAAAATTATTAAAATATCTAAAGTTTCTTTTTTCTGTCTTAATTGTGATGTAATTGGCATATTTTGATTATACAGCATAATGATTCAATATTTGTGTATATTGAAATCATCACTACAACAGTATAGTTAACATTTGTTTTAACATCAGTTTCTAAATATGTATTTGATGCACTAGATTAGTAAATCTTTCAAAGCTGAATTGCTAGCCTACAGTGGATTTCCCCATGCCTGCATTCCATTGTTGCTTCTGAAAACTCCAAACATTTGGTTTCTGTGATAAAATTTTTGGCAGATTCATTCACTTTAACATGCTGGATGCCTCTTGCTTTAAAATAAGTATCTTAGTCATCAGAATGGTTTGTGTTCAATGCAGCTTTCAGGAAGATAAACAACATCTCTAGATTATATCATTAAATGCTTACTCAATATAACCAAACAAAAGATGTAACAAAGGTACAAACATCAGCATAAATATAACATTAAGAAAAATGAAAAAATACACTCAAGCAGATAACAACAGGAGACCATCCAACAAAAAAAAAAAAAAAAAAAAGAAAGGAAGAATGGAGAACCATAGAATCAACTGGAACACAACGTTCAAATGGCAATAAATAATCATCTATCAATTATCACCTTAAATGTCAATGGACTGAATGCCCCAATCAAAAGACGCAGAGTGGCTGAGTGGATAAAAAGGCAAAAACCTTCAATATGCTGCCTACAAGAAACTCACCTTAGGACAAAAGATACATATAGATTGAAAGTGAAAGGGTGGGGAAAAATATTTCACGCCAATAGACAAGACAGGAAAGCAGGAGTCGCAATACTCATATCAGACAAAATAGACTTTAAAACAAAAGACATAAAGAAAGACAAAGAAGGACACTATTTAATGATTAAGGGATCCATCCAAGGAGAGGATGTTACTATCATCAACATATATGCCCCAAGTATAGGAGCACCCAGATACATACAACAAATATTAACAGACATAAAGGGAGATATTGATGAGAATACAATCATAGTAGGAGATCTTAATACCCCCTCACATCAATGGACAGATCCTCTAGACAGAAAACCAATAAAGCAACAGAGATCCTAAAGGAAACAATAGAAAAGTTAGACTTAATTGATATCTTCAGGACACTACATCCCAAAAAAGCAGAATACACATTCTTCTCAAATGCTCATGGAACATTCTCAAGAATCGACCACATATTGGGACACAAAGCGAATCTCAATAAATTTAGGAGCATAGAAATTATCTCAAGTATCTTCTCTGACCACAATGCCATGAAATTAGAAATCAACCATGGGAAAAGCAAAGAGAAAAAACCTACTACATGGAGAATAAACAACATGCTACTAAAAAACCAATGGGTCAGTGAGGAAATCAAGAAGGAAATTAAAAACTACCTTGAAACAAATGATAATGAAGACACAACCTCTCAAAATCTATGGGATGCTGCGAAAGCAGTGCTCAGAGGGAAATTTATAGCAATACAGGCCTTTCTCAAAAAGAAGAAAGATCTCAAATGGACAACTTAACCCTCCACCTAAATGAATTAGAAAAAGAAGAACAAAAAAGTCCTAAAGTCAGCAGAAGGAAGGAAATTATAAAGATCAAAGAAGGAATCAATAAAATAGAGACTCAAAAAACAATAGAGAAAATTAATAAAACCAAGAGCTGGTTCTTTGAAAAGGTGAACAAAATTGACAACCCCCTGGCCAGACTCACTAAAAAGAGGAGAGAAAGAACCAAAATAACCAAATTATAAATGAAAAAGGAGAAATCACAACGGATACAGCAGAAATACAAAAAACCATAAGAGAATACTATGAAGAACTATACGGCAACAAGTTTGACAATCTGGAAGAAATGGACAATTTTCTAGAGTCTTACAGTCTGCCAAAACTGAATCAAGCGGAAACAGACCAACTGAACAGACCAATCACTAGAAATGAAATTGAAGAGGTCATAAAATGACTCCCTATAAATAAAAGTCCAGGACCAGATGGCTTCACAGGTGAATTCTATCAAACATATAAAGAGAAATTGGTGCCCATCCTCCTTAAACTCTTTCAAAAGGTTGAAGAAGAAGGAATACTCCCAAAGACATTCTGTGAGGCCAGCATCACCCTCATTCCAAAACCAGGCAGAGATACCACCAAAAAAGAAAACTATTGGCCAATATCTTTGATGAATATAGATGCAAAACTTCTCAACAAAATCTTAGCCAACCGAATCCAACAACATACCAAAAAAATTATACACCATGACCAGGTTGGGTTCATCCCAGGTTCACAAGGATGGTTCAACATACGCGAATCAATCAGCATCATACACCACATTAACAAAAAAAAAGTCAAAAATCATATGATCATCTCAATAGACGCAGAAAAAGCATTTGACAAAGTTCAACATCCATTCATGATCAAGACCCTCGCCAAAGTGGGTATAGAGGGAACATTCCTGAATATAATCAAAGCCATTTATGATAAACCCACAGCAAATATAATCCTCAATGGGGAAAAATTGAAAGCCTTCTCACTCAAATCTGGAACAAGACAGGGATGCCCACTCTCACCACTGCTCTTCAACATAGTTTTGGAAGTCCTGGCCACAGCAATTAGACAAACAAAAGAAATAAAAGGCATCCAAAGAGGAAGGGAAGAGATGAAACTGTCACTGTATGCAGATGACATGATACTATACTTAGAAAACCCTAAGGACTCAACCCCAAAACTACTTGAACTGATTAATAAATTCAGCAAAATAGCAGGATATAAGATTAACATTCAGAAGTCAGTTGCATTTCTGTATACCAGCAATGAAACATTAGAAAAGGAATACAAAAATACGATACCTTTTAAAATTGCACCTCACAAAATCAAACACCTCGGAATACACCTGACCAAGGAGGTAAAGGACCTATATGCTGAGAACTATAAACCTTTAATCAAAGAAATCAAAGAAGGTGTAAAGAAATGGAAAGATATTCCATGATCCTGGATTGGAAAAATCAATATTGTAAAAATGGCCATACTACTCAAAGCAATCTACAGATTCAATGCAATCCCTATCAAATGCCCCATGACATTTTTCACAGAACTAGAACAAACAATCCCAAAATGTATATGGAACCACAAAACACCCAGAATTGCCAAAGCAATCCTGAGAAACAAAAACCAAGCAGGAGGCATAACTCTCCCAGACTTCAAGAAATACTACAAAGCCACAGTCATTCAAACAGTGTGGTACTGGTATAAAAACAGACAGACAGACCAATGGAACAGAATAGAGAATCCAGAAATAAACCCTGACACCTATGGTCAATGAATCTTTGACAAGGGAGGCAAGAACATCAAATGGGAAAAAGAAAGTCTATTCAGCAAGCATTGCTGGGAAACCTGGACAGCTGCATGCAAAGCAATGAAACTAGAACACACCCTCACACCATGCACAAAAATAAACTCCAAATGGCTGAAAGACTTAAGTATATGACAGGACACCATCAAACTCCTAGAAGAAAACATAGGCAAAACACTCTCTGACATCAACTTCATGAATATTTTCTCAGGTCAGTCTCCCAAAGCAATAGAAACTAGAGCAAAAATAAACCCATGGGACCTCATCAAACTGAAAAGCTTTTGCACAGTAAAGGAAACCAAAAAGAAAACAAAAAGACAACTTTCAGAATGGGATAAAATAGTTTCAAATGATGCAACCGACAAGGGCTTAATCTCTAGAATATATAAGCAACTTATACAACTCAACAGCAAAAAAGCCAATCAATCAATGGAAAAATGGGCAAAAGACCTGAATAGACATTTCTCCAAGGAAGATACACAGATGGCCAGGAAACACATGAAAAAATGCTCAACATCACTGATTATAAGAGAAATGCAAATCAAAACTACTATGAGATACCACCTCACACCAGTCAGAATGGCCATCATTAATAAATCCACAAATAACAAGTGCTGGAGGGGCTGTGGAGAAAAGGGAACCCTCCTGCACTGCTGGTGGGAATGTAAACTGGTACAACCACTATGGAGAACAGTTTGGAGATACCTTAGAAATCTATACATAGATCTTCCATATGACCCCACAATCCCACTCTTGGGCATCTATCCGGACAACAAAACTCTACTTAAAAGAGACACATGCACCCGCATGTTCATTGCAGCACTATTCACAATAGCCAGGACATGGAAACAATCCAAATGTCCATCGACAGATGATTGGATTCGGAAGAGGTGGTATATATACACAATGGAATACTACTCAGCCATATAAAAAAGAATGACATAATGCCATTTGCAGCAACATGGATGGAACTAGAGAATCTCATCCTGAGTGAAATGATCCAGAAAGACAAAGACAAATACCATATGATATCACTCATACCTGGAATCTAATATCCAGCACAAATGAACATCTCCACAGAAAAGAAAATCATGGACTTGGAGAAGAGACTTGTGGTTGCCTGATGGGAGGGGGAGGGAGTGGGAGGGATCAGGAGCTTGGGCTTATCAGACACAATTTAGAATAGATTTACAAGGAGATCCTGCTGAATAGCATTGAGAACTATGTCTAGATACTCATGTTGAAACAGAAGAAAGGGTGGGGGGAAAAATGTAATTGTAATGTATACATGTAAGGATAACCTGACCCCCTTGCTATACAGTGGGAAAAAAAAAAAAGAGACATAGGAAAAATAGAAAATACAATCACTTTGTTAAATGGAAAAAAAAAAAAAAAGAAAAATGTTTTAGGAGTTCCCGTCGTGGCACAGTGGTTAAGGAATCCGACTAGGAACCATGAGGTTGCGGGGTTGGTCCCTGCCCTTGCTCAGTGGGTTAAGGATCCGGCGTTGCCGTGAGCTGTGGTGTAGGTTGCAGACGCAGCTCAGATCCTGCGTTGCTGTGGCTCTGGCGTAGGCTGGTGGCTACAGCTCGGATTCGACCCCTAGCCTGGGAACCTCCATAGCCACGGGAGCGGCCCAAGAAATAGCAAAAAGACAAAAAAAAAAAAAGAAAGAAAAAAAGAAAAATGTTTTAGAACTTTGCTTATAGAAGAACTTTGTAAAAATAGATGTGATGATTCTCTTGAAAATTATAGTAAGTCCAAGAGAAACTATGAAGAGGAAATGAAGTATCTTAGTTTTTGTATAATGGAACAGCATTTTCCATTATGTTTCTTATATGAAATATTTTTACTCTTGCTAGTTCCCAGTATTTATTTGTCATTACCTATAATTATTTTGATAAATAAGCATTTGGCAACTCATTACACTTTCTTATTTTTCTCTGTAATTTATTAATAATGCACATGTTTATTATAGCTATGTGTTTATAGTGAATTGATGTTACTGTTATTACACGATTTTATTTATGCAAAATTACAGGATGTCAACTTTTGAGAAGTAAAATTACTGTTTCTTATTATAAAGAATAATTATTGGAGTTCCCATCGTGGCACAGTAGAAATGAATTCAACTAGGAGCCATGAGGTTGCAGATTTGATTCCTGGCCTCGTTCAGTGGGTTAAGGATCTGGCATTGCCATGAGCTGTGATATAGTTTACAGAGACGGCTCCAATCTGGCATTGCTGTGGCATAGGCTGGCAGCTACAGCTCTGATTGGACCCCTAGCCTGGGAACCTCCATATGCTGTAGGTGCAGCCCTAAAAAGACACAAAGGGGAGTTCCTGTCATGGCTCAGTGGTTAGTGAATCCAACTAGGAACCATGAGGTTGTGGGTTCAATCCCTGGCCTTGCTCAGTGGGTTAAGGATCCAGTGTTGCTGTGAGCTGTGGTGTAGGTCACAGACACAGCTCAGATCTGATGTTGCTGTGGTTCTGGTGTAGGCTGGCAGCTATAGCTCTGATTAGACACCTAGCCTGGGAACCTCCGTATGCCATGGGTGCGGCCCTAAAAAGACCAAAAAAAAAAAAATAAGAAGAATTATTAATGAACTGTTTCTATCAGCACAATAATTCAGCTAACACAAAAGCAGAGTATCAGTATTGATCTAACCCTAGATTCCAATTTTTGTGCTAGCAGCACTACTAAGAAAAAGTTCAGAACTCCCATTGTGGTACAGCAGCTCAGGTTGCTGCTGAGGTGTCAGTTTGATCCCTGACCAGCACAGTGAGTTAAGGACCCACTTGCATTGCCACAGCAGCTGCAGCTCAGATTCAGTATGCCACAGAATTGACCAAAAATAAAACAAAAAACAAAAAAGTTTCAGCAAATATCTTAACATTTTACTGAAGTGTTCCCTGACCACACTACCTAAAGTCATAACCTATCCCTAAGAATGTTTTAACTCTTTCAAGCTATTTTCTCAGTATATATTGTCATTCCCTCACATATTATATATTTACTTTTTAAATTAATATTTTATGTCAATTTCACTCAGCAAAGCCATGTGTTCAAGACTTTAAATATCTTTAATAGATGAAGAACACATCGAAAAGTGAGCATACAAAAAATATTTCACCCTTTAAGAAATTTAATTTATTAAAGCCTAACATTTATCTGAAAAGTAAATGAACAGTACTGTGTTTGATACTGTGACCTCTACTGAGGTCATACAGAAAACTATGTGGTAGAATGATCTTCTTGACTGAGGTTCTCAACATGGGGCAGAGAAAGGGTAAGGAAGGAGGAGCACTAGTGGGTAAGAAAGCCATTCTTCCTTGCCCTCCTTGTTTCAGCTCTCCCTCCAGTGATGGGGGCAAGGGGAAGTTAATTCAAGCAGCTCCTTACTACAGGTCTTACCAGCTGTAGTACAAGAATGGGGCAGACAGGTGGGTTCATGAAGGCTGGGCAGGAAGACATGGTGGAGGGAAGGATTTGAGTAATTTGGAACTAATTATAACAATGGTCAGAAAGTCTACTAGATAAGAAGATATGAAAAAGCAAGGAAAGTCTGATGAGAGTAAAGTGATGTGCACAAGTTATAAGTTTCAATCAGGTCATTTATTCATTCCTGAAAAATTTATTAGCAGCTGCTGTGATGTGCTAATACTGCTATGAGCTGATGTAGAGGAATTAGCCATGGTCTCACAGTCATGTGAAGAAAGATCTCACAGTCCAGTAGAAGAAAGGCATTAAATCATATAATCATAAAGCAAGTTATAATTACTTAATACAATGAATGCTAGGAAGAAAAGTTCAATGGACTGAAAAGTTATGGTGTGAGAGTACAGGGGGTTGAGGGAAGGCAAGAAACATTCTAGTCAGGGGCAAGAGCAAATGCAAACCTTTGGAAAGGAGAAGAGCACCTTTGATAAACTTGAGCAAAAAGAAGAAAACAGTTGTGAGAGACAGCTTTAGAGCCCGAAAAGGAAACTATTACTCAGGGCCCAGTTGGTCACTTGCAAGACTTTGGTCTCCATATTAGGAAAGTTAAGAGGCTTTAAGAGAGTTTAAAAGAGGTTTGTCCTTGAGTGTTTATGGATGGGGGGTTGTATGAAGAGATCATTCTAACTATTGTGAGGCAAATGGTTGGATGGAGCTGGAATACATTGAGAGAGACAAATGAGGGAGATCATTGAAGTTGAGAACTTTGAGATACTTGGTCAGGAAAAAAGGAGAAAAGGTAGTCACTAGGTCAAAACATGCTTCAGGGCATATACGTGGATTTATGCTCCACTTTAGCCTAATCCGATGACATCATAACAGAATTTCATTTTTTGCTCTTTAAGTTTCTATACCTGAATGTAAACTGAGGACTAGACCTGGATTCTAGAAATCTGATAAAGACTCCACAGAGATATCTTCAGGGAACACCCAGAAGATTAGAACCAACCAAGAATGGTAACAAATGAAGATGAGAATAATAGAATTTCATTCTTGGGATTAGAATTTTTTTTTATTACTTTAGGTATAATTTATAAACACCATAATATATAATTACATGATGGTTTTGGAAATGACTGTCCAAGTTTTTTATTCTAAGTAATTGATCTGGATTTTTTTTTTTTGCTTAAAACTTTAAAAAAGATTAAATATATTATATATGTATCAGAAAGTATATATTTACTTTTTTACTTGATTTTTTATTTCCCCTCTCTTGTGTTAGAATATAAACTTCATATGGCAGGAAATTTTTTTAAATTTATTTTTAAACATTTGTACTGAATTATCTTGATAACCTACAGAAAATGAATTATCTCAAAAAGATTTAAATTAAAACCTTTAAAAAAATGAAATGTTCAAAGGGAAAATAACAGGGTTGTAAATACTGAAAGTAGTAAATAGAATTTATTTATTTAATTTGTCTTTTTGACTTTTCTAGGGCCGCTCCACAGCATATGGAGGTTCCCAAGCTAGGGGTCCAATGAGAGCTGTAGCCACTGGCCTACGCCAGAGCCACAGCAATGTGGGATCCAAGCTATGTCTGCAACTTACACCACAGCTCATGGCAACGCTGGATCCTTAACCCGCTGAGCAAGGCCAGGGATCGAACCTGCAACCCCATGGTTCCTAGTCAGATTTGTTAACCCCTGTGCCATGATGGGAACTCCAGTAAATGCAATTTAAAGGCAAAATTTATCCCAGCAAAAATCTTGAACAGAGGGCATTTTTTCTATCAAAATGCAAATTGGGAAATATGACTCATAAATATTTACAAAACTTGAATAAGCTGTTTAAATAAAAATAAATTGGAAAGATTTACAAAGGATGGCCATCATAAATGATTCCGGATCCAGACAGTTTTAGAGACAATTTCTATCCAAACTTTGAGGTTGCTATTCTCCTTACTGATACACCTCCCTGCTTCTCCTGAAAAATATCAGACATGTTTTCTCCTCTGGGTCTTCTGTCTGCTTAGAAGAGCTTCCCTTGAGCTTCATGGCTCCAACATTAACTGTCATTAAGACCTACCCAAAACACCCAGTTTAAATTGCCATTTCCACACCCATCCCACACTCCCCACTTACCCTGCTTAACTTCCTTTTTATTCCAGATGCAGCTAATTACTATATGTAGTGCTACATAACTTAACTTGCTAAATATATCCATTCCCCCTGCATGCACACAGATACACACAGTGATGAAAAGAACAAAAGAACTTTTGTCCCCTCTTCATTACTCATTTCTATTGCCTTAGGATATACTGCCCTTATTTCTTGAATAAATAAATGACATCTAGGAATAAAGCATTCACCCCTCATGCTCCCTGACCCCCATTTTTGCACTGAAAAAAGAACACTTGCCTCTTAAGATTTATTTGGGAAAAATGTTGCCTTCTTCCCCTCACTTCCTCCTCTTCCTTGAAAAGGAAAGACTCAATGGATTGGTGAGTGTGGACCAACAAGCAGGGACAGCAAGATCTCATGGACTCTCTTTCTCATTCTCTGTCTCTCAGAATTACTTGCCTTAGATCAACTCAGCACTTTATTGCTTTCAGTGCTACCAACATTAACATTAATAAATCAATTCCTATCCAACTTCTTGGGCACCAGTCATTGATTCAAAACTCAATTGAGAAAGAATTAAAATTTACTTGTGCCATTAAACCATTTTAAAGAATGGCAAAAATATTAAAAGTCTTCAACATTTACTTTATGAATTTCATGTGACTATTATACTCAAACATAAAACCATAGACTTTAATTCAAATAATCACAGGCTTTAAAAAAATCTCAAAGATTTGAAATTCCTGAAAAAAAAAATGATTCAACATTATTTCACAAAGAATGATTTGCTTTGTTCAAGTTAGTTGTATTCCAACAATTGGGGGATGGCTCTGTCTTAGACTACATATTAATATAATTGAGATGTTAATAAGTTAAATAATAATGACCACATACATCTAGCAAAAAATCATTGAACAAAATGTGATAGCATTAGAATATTATTTATTGTAAACATTTAAAATAGAACTAGAAATATATGTCACAACATAAACTTATTTGAAATCAACACAGTATATGTAATAGAAAATGAATAAGTCCTTTACATCCTTGGTCAGGTGTATTCCCAGGTGTTTGATTTTTTTGTGGTGCAATTTTAAAAGGTATTGTATTTTTGAATTCCTTTTCTAATATTTCATTGTTAGTATACAGAAATGCAACTGATTTCTGAACGTTAATCTTATATCCTGCTACTTTGCTGAATTTGTTGATCAGTTCAATTAGTTTTGGGGTTGAGTCCTTAGGGTTTTCTATATATAGTATCATGTCATCTGCATACAGTGATGGTTTTACCTTTTCTCATCCTATTTGGATGCCTTTTGTTTCTTTGGTTTGTCTGATTGCTGTGACTAGGACTTCCAGTACTATGTTGAATAACGGTGGTGAGAGTGGGCATCCCTGTCTTGTTCCAGATTTGAGTGAGAAGGCTTTCAGCTTTTCCCCATTGAGTATTATATTTGCTGTGGGTTTGTCATAAATGGCTTTAATTATGTTAAGGTATGTTCCCTCTATACCCACTTTGGTAAGAGTTTTTATCACGAATGGATGTTGGACTTTGTCAAATGCTTTTTCTGCATCTACTGAGATGATCATGTGGTTTTTGACTTTTCTTTGGTTAATGTGGTGTATGATGTTGATTGATTTGGGTATGTTGAACCATCCTTGTGCACCTGGAATGAATTCCACCTGGTTGTGGTGTATGATCTTTTTGATATGTTGTTGGATTCGGTTGGCTAAAATTTTGTTGAGAATTTTTGCGTCTATATTCATCAAAGATATTGGCCTGTAGTTTTCTTTTTTGGTGGTATCTTTGGTTTTGGAATTAGGGTGATGATGGCATCATAGAATGTCTTTGGGAGTATTCCTTCTTCAACCTGTTGAAAAGGTTTAAGGAGGATGGGTATAAGTTCCTCTTTGTATGTCTAGTAGAATTCACCTGGGAAGCCATCTGGTCCTGGACTTTTATTTGTAGGGAGTGATTTTTTGACATATTCAATTTCATTTATAGTGTTTGATCTGTTGGCAAAACATTCTCTGACATCAATCTTATAAATATTTTCTCAGGTCAGTCTCCCAAAGCAACAGAAATAAGAGCAAAAATAAACCAGTTGGACCTAATCAAACTGACAAGCTTTTGCACAGCAAAAGAAACCAAGAAGAAACCAAAAAGATAACTTACAGAATTGGAGAAAATAATTTCAAATGATGCAACCGTCAAAGGCTTAATCTCCAGGATATACAAGCAACTTATACAACTCAACAGCAAAAAATCCGAAAACCCAGTGGAAAGATGGGCAAAAGACATGAATAGACATTTTTCCAAGGAAGATGTACAGGTGGCCAACAAGCACATGAAAAATTGCTCAACATCCTGGATTATTAGAGAAATGCAAAACTACCATGAGATGCCATCTTACACCAGTCAAAATGGCCATCATCAATAAGTCTACAAATAACAAATGCTGGAGGGAGTGTGGAGAAAAGGGAACCCTCCTGCACTGTGGGTTGGAATGTAAGCAGGTACAACCACTATGGAGAACAGTATGGAGGTATCTTAGAAAACTATACACAGAACTACCATATGACCGAGCAATCCCATTCTTGGGCATATATCTTGGACAAAACTTTCCTTAAAAAAGACACATGCACCTGCATGTTCACTGAAGCACTATTCACAATAGCCAAGACATGGAAACAACCCAAATGTCCATCAACAGATGATTGGATTAGGAAGATACACACACACACACACACACACACACACACACACACACACACACACACACACACACAGTGGAATACTGCTCAGCCATAAAAAAGAACAACATCATGCCATTTACAGCAACAGGATGGAACTAGAGACTCTCATCCTGAGTGAAGTAAGTCAGAAAGAGAAAGACAAATACCATATGATATCACTTAAAACTGGAATCTAATATATGGCACAAATGAACCTTTCCACAAAAAAGAAAATCATGGACTTGGAGAATAGACCTGTTGTTGCCCAGGGGAAGGGGGAGTGAGTGGGGTGGATTGGGAGCTTGGGGTTAATAGATGCGAACTATTGCTTTTGGAATGGATTATCAATGAGAGCCCACTGTATAGCACTGGGAACTATGCCTAGTCACTTATGGTGGAGAATGATAATGTGAGAAAATAGAATGTGTACATGTATGTGTAACTGGGTCACCATGCTGTACAGTAGAAAAAAATTGTGGAATTAACAATTAAAAAATAATAATAAAATAAAGAAAATGAACAATCACTAAGGGCATTATCAATTAAGAAAATATGCATTTGTATGGATAACACATGAGGAACAATTTAAGCAAAATCAATTGATGCAGAATAAACAGTAAAATACCATAATATTAAAAATAAGCAAGGAAGATTTATAAGTATTTGTGTGGAAAATTTACAACAGTCATGTTGTCAAATGATAAAAGCCATTTTCCAAAAATACTACCTAAGGCATGATTATACTCATATATCAGCAAAACAAATTGGACTTCAAATAATTTAAATAAATTAGAATTAACTAAATATTTAAAACATTTTTTTTTTTTGTCTTTTTGAGATTTCTTGGGCTGCTCTCCCTGCATATGGAGGTTTCCAGGCTAGGGGTGTAATTGGAGCTATAGCCGCCGGCCTATGCCAGAGCCACAGCAACTCGGGATCTGAGCCGTGTCTGCGACCTAGACCACAGCTCACGGCAACACCAGATCCTTAACCCACTGAGCAAAAGGCAGGAATGGAACCCACAACCTCATGGTTCCTAGTCGGATTCATTAACCACTGCACCACGACGGACTCTCCCAACATTTAAAACATTTTTAAGTCACAAGAATTTTAGTGAAATTTGTTAGAATTGTGAGTCTTTTAGCCCAGCAATAGAATAAACAGATTTTGCTGTGTTGATGGAGTTTAGTTTTGCTGCAGTATGAAGCTAGTGTCCCTAAGCAAAATTCATTCACCCAAATAGTGCATTTCCTTGTTCTACAGAATATGAAAATGCATAATGAATAACCAGTTACATAGTAATTCTTGAACAGCAGTAATCTTGGATTGATTATAGTAAATTAAAGTTATCTTCAGTTTTGTTTAAACAATATAACAATTTCCATGATTATTCCTAGGAAGTGCGATAAGTGTGCAAAAATAGATTCAATTTTTAAATGCCCTTTATTCAGCAGTTAACATTGCAATTACTAGAGCATTTTTTCAACTATTTATAGTGAGTTTCTCTATAGCTGTCCTTAATTTTAGAATGTATTCCCATATTTAATAAACTATAATCTAAAAGTGTATGCTCTGCCGTGTGCTGCTCAGAGCCCTGATATATTTTAATGTATGTTTTCTTTCTCACCTGGAGGATGCCCTAGTTTAAGATTGACTTCTAAATTCATTTTCATTTGATGTTTAAATATTTTTCGTGAGAAAATATACTTCTTGAAATTGAATGATTGCATATGAGTTTACTTTTTTTTTTTGCTTTTCAGGGCCGCACCCATGGCATATGGAGATTCGCAAGCTAGGGGTAGGAGCTGCAGCTGCTGGCCTACACCAGAAACACAGCAACGCTGTGACTGTGACCTACACCACAGCTCACGGAAATGCCGGATCCTTAACCCACTGAGCGAGGCCAGGGGTCAAACCTGCGACCTCATGGTTCCTAGTCGGATTTGTGTCCGCTGCACCACGATGGGAACTCCATGAGTTTACTTTTGAATTAAAAAATATTTTTGCACTTTTCCCAGTGTAGCTCAGTGGGTCAAGGACTTGACCTTTCTCTGTGAGGGTGCGGATTTGATCCCTGGCTTTGCTCAGTGGATTAAGGATCTGGCATTGCCTCAAGCTGTGGCATAGGCTGCAGATGCAACTTGGATCAGATGTTGCTGTGGCTGTGGGATAAGCCTCAGCTGCAGCTCTGATTCAACCCCTTACTCAGGAGCTTCCTTATGCCACAGGTGCTGCTGTTAAAAAGTACTACTACATATTAATGAGAACTTATGATAATCATAGAATAAATATTTATGAATAATATTATTAATCCATGATGATTTTAATATATTTTTTCTTTGTTATTTGAATTCTAAAGTGATGGTATTGGAAATATGCCATGTTTCACCTAAATCAAGATATTGTGAGAAATACTTTCTAATTAGCTATGGGGTGGTGGTTACATTGTGGATGAACTAAAAGTCATGGAATATTCACTTTTTTTCTGCTTTATTGAGGTATGATTGATAAAATTGTAAATATTTAAGGTGTACAGTGTGATGGTTTTATTTAAATATACATTGTGAAATGATTACCAGAATCCAACTAATTAACATTCATTACCTCATGCAATTACCTTTTTTTTTTCATTTCATTCTTCTGCCCACTCCCACTAGCAACTCTTTTTTCTCTGCATATGTGGGTCTTTTTCTATTTTGTTATGTTTGTTCATTGCTTTTTTTTAGATTTCACACATAAGTGAGATAATAATGTATTTGTCTTTCTTTGACATTTCACTTACTGTGTTACCCTCCATCCATATTGTAACAATGGAAAGATTTCATTCTCTTTATGACTAAGTGGATCATCCATTCAACTGTTCTTTTTCTTTATCCATTTATCTCTTGCTTCTGTATCTTGGCTATAGTAAATAATGCTGCAGTGTATATAAGGGTTCATGAATCTTTTCTAATCAGTGTTTTTGTCTCCTTTGGAAAAATACTCAGAAGTGCAATTGCTGGATCACATGGTGGTTCTATCTTTAATATTCTGGAGAACCCCTGACTGTGTTCTAAAGAGGCTACACCAATTTAAATTCCTACCAATAGTGCACAAGGGTTCCCTTTTCTCCACATCCAGGAAAATAATTATTTGTTGTCTTTTAGATAATCATCATTCTGAAAGGTATGAGGTGTATTTCATTGTGGTTTTGAATTGCATTTCCCAAATGAGTGATAATGAGTATCTTTTCCTGTGCTTATTGGCCATCTGTATGTCTTCTTTGGAAAAAATCTATTCAGATCCTCTGCAGATTTTTAAAGTAGGCTGCTTGTTTATTGATAGTGAGTTACATGAAATCTTTGCATATTTTGGTTATTAATCCATACCAGGTATATTGTTTCCAAATATCGTCACCCATTGTGTGGACTGCCTTTTAATTTTGTTGATGGTTTCTGCCTCTATTCAAAAATTTTGGTTTTTTTTTTAAGTTTGATTATGTCCCATTTGTTTATTTTTGCTTTTGTTGCCCATACCTGAGTGAGGGACAGATAAAAAAATATATATATTAAGACAAATGTCAAATTGTACTGTCTAGGTTTTCTTCCAGAATTTTTATGATTTCAGGTCTTACACTTAAGGTTTTCATCAATTTTGAGTTTGTTTTTGTAAGTGGTATGAGAAAGTAGTACAGATTGGTTCCTTTGCATGTAGCTGTTCAGCTTTCTTAAAACCATTTATTAAAAATCTATCTTTTCCCTATTGTGTGTTTTTGCTTCCTTTTGCATAGATTAACTGACCATATAAATATCAATTTATTTCTGGGCTCTCTATTCTATCCCATTCATCTGTGTGTCTGTTTTTGTGCCATGAACACTGTTTTTATGATTGTAGTTTTGCAGTATGCTTTGAAATTAGAGAGAATGATACCTCTAGCTTCACTCTTCTTTCTCAATATTGTTTTGGCTAGCCAAGGTCTTTTGTGTTTTCACATGAATTTTAGATTTATTCTTTCTAGTTCTATAAAAAATGACATTGCAATTCTAATAGGGATTACATTTTTCTGTAAATTGCCTTGGGTAGTGTAGTCATGGTAACAATACTAATTCTTCCAATCCATGAGCCTGGTTTATCTTTTTTTTTTTTTTTTTACTTTTTTTAGGGCTGCACCCATAGCATATGGAGGTTCTCAGGCTACAGCTTCCAGCCTATGCCACAGCCACAACCATGCCAGATCCAAACTGCATCTGCAACCTACACCACAGCTCATGGCATGTTTATCGTTTCATTTGTTTGTGTCATCAATTTATTTCATTAGTGTCTTACAGTTTTCCTAGTACAGGCCTTTTACATCAGTAGTTAAATTTATTCCAAGGTATTATTCTTTTTGATGAAATTTTAATTTAATTTTTATTGGAGTATAGTTAATTTACAATGTTAGTTTCAGGTGAACAGCAAAGTTAATTTTTGATGTAATTTTAAATGGGATTGTTTCATTAATTTCTTGGATAGTACCAGAGGTCTTCTTTTTTCTTATCATTTTTTTCTTCCTTTAATCTGTTCAGCCTGGGTGATTTCCACGACTCTGTCTTCCAGTTTAGATCCATTTCTCTGTATTATCTAATCTACTGTTGATTTCTTCTAGTGTATGTCTTAGTTTTGTGATTGTATTCTTCAGCTCTGTTTGCATCTTCTTCATATTTCCTCTCTTAATATTTTCACTATGATCATCCTTTGCATTCTTTTTTTTTCTTTTCTTTTTTTTTTTTTTTTTTGGTCTTTTTGTCTTTTTCAGGGCCACACCCATGGCATATGGAGGTTCCCAGGCTAGGGGTCTAATTGAAACTACAGCTTCCAGCCTACACCACAGCCACAGCAACACCAGATCTGAGCCATGTCTGTGACCTACACCACAGCTCACAGCAGTGCCAGATCCTTAACCCACTGAGCAAGGCCAGGGATCGAACCCCCTACCTCATGGTTCCTAGTCAGATTCAATTCCAGTGCACTATGATGGGAACTCTGATCCTTTGCACTGTTGAGTTTGTTGACCATCTTTATGTACCTTACCTTAAACTCTTTATTAAATAGTTAGCTTCTCTTTACTTCATTTACATCTTTTTTGGAGTTTTATCTTGTACCTTTGTTTGGAACATACTCCTCTGCCCTTTCATTTTGTCTAGTTCTCTGGTTTTCTTTCTATGTATTAGGTAGGTTGCTTATGTTTCCAGTTCTTGGAGAAGTGGCCTTTATGTGGGAGACATCCTGTGGAGCCCAGTGGCACAGTCCCTTCAGGTCACCAGAGCTGTATCCCCTCCTATGTGGGCTGCATGTGCTCTGTTGTGGTGGAGCCAGTATCTGTGGGAGCACTTGTAGGTGTAGCTGGACCCTGGCCCACTTGGCTCCAGGCCCTGTCTCTTGTATAGGCTGCCATCCTTCTGCTGGGTAGGCTCTGGTCCTGGTATGTTACAGTATGTGGCTCAGGGAGGTCAAGGGCTGGTGCCAGCCCACTGGTGAATGGGGCTAAGTCTGCACAAGCTGTGCACTCAGCCTGAGGGGAGGGGTCCTGGGACTTGTGCCAACACACCAGTGGACAGGTAAGTGCCACTTCTGATAGGCTAGAGGGAGGACTCTAAAATGACATTTGCCTTCATCAGTGTCCTTGCGGTAGAACAATCTCCCCAAAGTGGCTGCTACCAGCATCTATCTCCCCCAGGGTATTCCAGTTGCATCCTGCCTCCCCAGAAGGATGTCCAAGATAAGCAGGTGGATCTGACCCAGGCTTATTTCAAATTACTGCCTCTGCTTCTCTTAGAGATTGTGAGGTTTCACATGTGTCCTTTATTTATTTATTTGTATTTTTAGAGCTGCACCAATGGCATATGGAAATTCCCAGGCTGGGGGTCAAATAAGAGCTGTAGCTTCCAGCCTATGCCATAGCCACAGCAACACCAGACCCAAGCTGTGTCTGGGACCTACACCACAGCTCATGACAATGCCAGATTCTTAACCCACTGAGCAAGGCCAGGGATTGAACCCTCATCCTCCACAATGGGAATTCCTCACTCCTTTACATGAGCCCCAGTGTTGTCAAAGCCAGATGTCCTGGGAGCTCATGATTCAGGGGCAGGATCTCCAAGCTGGAGAGCCCATTCTGTGTCCACAATGGGAATTCCTCACTCCTTTACATGAGCCCCAGTGTTGTCAAAGCCAGATGTCCTGGGAGCTCATGATTCAGGGGCAGGATCTCCAAGCTGGAGAGCCCATTCTGTGACTTAGTTAGACCCCTTGCTTCTTGGGAAGGACCTCTGCAGTTGTGATTTTCCTTCCATTCGGAGGTTCCCAAGTTGTACTTAAAACCCATTTGTAGGTCTTTAGTGTATCTGTACCTCTCCTGCCTGTCTTCTTGAAATTCCTTTATTACTCCAGTTGTGGAAATCTTTTCATCTTGTCTTCAGATTGTCCTAATCAACAGTTGCTCTGTAAATAGCTGTGATTTGGGTGTGCCTCTGGAAGGAGGTGAGCTGAAAGTCTTCCTGCACTGCCATCTTGGCCACACCTTCCCTGTGGAATTTTTCACTTTAAAATGATGACTATTCTGTGAACATTGCCTCAATAAATCATGTAAAATTTTTTTCAGCCTTATATTTGTCTTTTATAGATATTCCCATAGATTTTGATTAAAAGTACACTTTAGGGAATTCATGACTTTAAAATTTGCTATCGTATCATGTGATTTATATAATTATTTAATAGACCATATTTTCACATTCTAAAATTTCCCTTTTTTGATTAGCTAGTCAAATTAAAAGTCTCAGTAATTAAGCAAAAGTTAAACATCAAATAAAATTGAAGTTATTTATACTATTTTATCCATATGTTTCTATCTAAGCAACTCAAGGCAATGATTTAGGAAATGTTGTTTTTGAGAATAATTGCCACAATCCAATGACAGCAGCATAAATTAAATGATTAAGGTGTATTCATTTTTTTGGATTAATTATAAAAACCTCACAGCAGCCCTCAAGGGTAATTATTGTCATTCTGTTTGTATATGAGTAAACTGTGGTTTAGATAATTCACCCTAATATTTTGACTTTGAAACCTAAACGTTTACTTTCTATTTTCACTAGGAAATCTATATAAAGACAAGAAAGGCATTATTTTGAAAATTAACAGCCTGTAACTGTGTATTGAATCTATAAGTGTAATTAGTTGTGGGAGATTGCCAATATACCAAATGAATGTTTCTGGTTATATGGAAGTTGTGGGGAAAATGCATTAATGGGATATGATTCATATTTTGAACAAGGATAATATGGGGGGTATAATGTAAATACAATTTACATTTCTCTCCCACACTTTCTCTTTACTTATGTAGCAAGGAAATGCTCTTTCTTGTAACTCAGTAAAAACTCTGGCAAGGCCCAAGGCTTTTTTCTCAGCTTGTATGTAATAGATAGCCCTATGAAAATTTCAGTCATTAAGGCCAGCTTCATTTCAGCAACTTAAATGACACTTCAATAAATTAATTAAAACTCTACCCTTCATTCAGAAAGGGTCACTTTCTCCTTTTCTTTCAGCTAGAATCTATAATCAGTGGGATTGTTGCCCTCATGGGGGGACCGGGTTGTTGTCTTCTTCTCTTTTCCCAGCTCACTTCTCCTCCTGCCCCCTCCAGCTAACTGGTTACTGGCACCACTGGATTTGGGGCTGAATATCCTACTTGAATGGGACAGTCTTAAAATGCATTTCTTCTAGAAACATCAGATATTTCCAGTTGACTCTCTCATTGGTTCGTCACATGGCCCCTCTAGAAATCCTTTGACAAGATTCATTATATGAGTTGTGCATGCATTTCCTCTCCAGCAGCTTTATTCACTCTCCATTCAGACTATTTGTTGGTTTGTTTCATTAGTTTCAGTATACATTACAACAGTTCCTATTGGTGGCCTGTCATCTTTTGATAAAATTCTCCTGTTCAGAATGTACCCATAGAGACGTTCCCATTGTAGTTCAGCAGTAATGAACTCAACTCATATCCATGAGGATGCAGGTTCAATCCCTAGCCTCGCTTAGGGGGTTAAGGATCTGGCATTGCCATGAGCTGTGGTGTAGGTTTCAGACACGGCTTGGAGCTGGCATTGCTGTGGCTGTGGCGTAGGCTAGCAGCTATAGTTCCAATTCCACCCCTAGCCTGGGAACTTCCATATGCTGTGGGTGTGGCCCTAAAAAAAGATAGAATGTATCCATAGAGAAATATTCTTACCTTGTGTTGAACATGGGTTACTCCCAGGATGCCCACACTTTGATCAGAAGGGGCTGGAATTACTTGTCTATGCATCAGTAAATGTGTTCTATTATGTCCCATTAAGCCCATTGCCACCTTCTAGCTTTTAGACCTTTCAGGCATGTCTCATGGCCTCTTAAATGTGCCACAAACTTCAGGGACACATAAAGTACTCTGAGCAGTTCATTTTCCACTATTATTCCTTGGGAGGGCAGGATTTATATGGAAGGAGAACAACTGTATGCAAAAATATCTCTCCATAGGTATTTTTTTTTGCATGATCAACCTTCTTAACAATTGTTAAGTGTAACAGTTGTCTAAATCATTCTCAGTCATCTTTAAAATTCTTATTGTGTTCTGGCATGGCCCTTAAGCATTTTAAATCTATTACATATGTTGATATTTCAGATGAAAGATTAAATATAATATCCAGCTATAAGAAATCAAGAGATTCCTGGATTCTAAACTCTTCACTCATCTTAGAGGGAGTTCCTATTGTGACTCAGTGGTAACAAACCCTACTAGTATCCATGAGGTTGTGGTTCAGTCCCTGGCCTCACTCAGTGGACTTGACGTTGCTGTGGCTGTGGCACAGCCAGGCAGCTGTAGCTCCGGTTTGAATCCCTAGCCTGCGAAATTCCATATGCCACAGGTGCAGACCTTAAAATATAAATAAATAAAAATAAATATTCACTGAGTCAAATATACTTATATGTTTATATCTGTGATTGTGTGTGTGTGTGTGTGTGTGTGTGTATGTGTGTGTGAAGGCTCTACAATTCACTTAACTGAATCTCACACCACAGGTACATTGGGATTGGAAGATATCCATCTTACTTAGCATCTCAGCTTCTGCTTGCAATATTCTCTGCTTCTTTAAGAGTAAAAATATTTGAATATATGAACTCTTTCTCATTTTATGGGCAATCAATAAGGGATTTCTTGGCTAAGATATCCTCCCTCTCCTTTTTCATTAGAACACTTATTTTAGTAGGATCTTGATCTCATAGCTTACTCTAGCTCCAACTTTATTATCTGAAACTTCTATATCCACAGGGATGACTCAGGCAAACAACAATTATTTTTCTAACAAGTCAACTATTGACACAAATGGTTATAAAGTAGGAATTAGTAACCATAAAAAATTTCAAATCTCCAAAATTGTAGATATCTGTAGTCTACTTCATTTTTACAGTCTAGTTCCTTGAGCAACTCATTATGTTTGTCAAACTTTTTCATGACTTTGGACCAATTTAAAATATCATTTATTGTATATAGGCCTGCAGATTGTTTAGAATTTAGCCTTCATCATAAAATTTGTACTTTGTAGGCATTTTTAACCCACCTTTATTTTTACTTTTAAAGAAGTTAACCCAAGAACAAACACAACATATTTTGTCACATATTTTCTGTAGGTGTCACTCTTCATTCTTAGTGTAGGTCATGTGTAATTTCCTCAACCTGAAACTCTATTCACATTTTTTAGACCAGGTCTACTGGTAAAGTATCTCAGTTTTTCTTAATTAGGAAGCTTCTTTGTCTTGTCTTTTTGATGAATATTTGTATTAAACATACAAATTGTGCTGACAGCCAGTTTTTCATTTTAGCAATTTAAGAATGTCACTTCAGTGTTTTCCAGAATCTGCTGTTTCTGATGAGTCATCAAATGTCATTTGTGTAGTTGTACATAATGTTTGTATGTCTTGTACATAACGCTTTTTCTTTAATACTTTAAAACTAAAATTAAAGTTTCCTTTAATACTTCCTTTTTATCACTCATTTTTAGTATTTTGCAATGATGAACCTGTATTTCATTTTTCTTTTCTGTATGATGCTTAGGATTTGTTGCATTTCTTATACATATATATTTACAGTTTAACCACATTTGTAGTAATTTTGTATCATTTCTAAAGAGTTTTTTCAGCTCTAATGTTTCTCCCTTCTCGTATTTGGAACTCCAATTAAGTGTGCACTAGATGGAAGGCAAGTCCAATAATGCTTACTTTATTAGCACCAAAAGTGTAAGCTTTCTAAATCAGCTATACCTTGATTGGACAAAAAAAGAAACTGGAGTTCTTGCTATGGTGCAGTGGGTAAAGGATCCAGCATTTCTGCTGCTCTGGCTCAGATTCAGTCCTGGCCCCAGGAACTTCCATATGCCATGAATGCAGGAAGAAAAGAAAAAAGAAAAGAAAGGAAGAATGAAATTGACAGGAGAAATTATACTGGGAAAAAGGCTTATTCTTCTTCAGACGTTTTCCTATACTAAAACTGTCAATACATTCTATGATGCCACCATCACCCTCATTCCAAAACCAGACAGAGATACCACCAAAAAAGAAAACTATCGCCCAATATCATTGATGAATATAGATGCAAAAATTCTCAACAAAATCTTAGCCAACCAAATCCAACAACATATCAAAAAAATTATACACCATGACCAGGTAGGGTTCATCCCAGGTTCACAAGGATGGTTCAACATACGCGAATCAATCAACATCATGAACCACATTAACAAAAAAAATAAAAAGTCAAAAATCATAAGAAAAAGCATTTGACAAAGTCCAACATCCATTCATGATCAAGACCCTCACCAAAGTGGGTATAGAGGGAACATTCCTGAACATAATCAAAGCCATTTATGATAAACCCACAGCAAATATAATACTCAATGGGGAAAAACTGAAAGTCTTCTCACTCAAATCTGCAACAAGGCAGGGATGCCCACTCTCACCACTGCTCTTCAACATAGTTTTGGAAGTCCTAGCCACAGTGATTAGACAAACAAAAGAAATAAAAGGCATCCATATAGGAAGGGAAGAGATGAAACTCTCACTGTATGCAGATGACATGATACTATACATAGAAAACCCTAAGGACTCAACCCCAAAACTACTTGAACTGATTAATAAATTCAGCAAAGTAGCAGGATATAAGATTAACATTAAGAAGTCAGTTGCATTTCTGTATACCAGCAATGAAAAATATTAGAAAAGGAATACAAAAATATGATACCTTTTAAAATTGCACCTCACAAAATCAAATACCTCGGAATACACCTGACCAAGGAGGTAAAGGACCTATATGCTGAGAACTATAAACCTTTAATCAAATAAATCAAAGAAGATGTCAAGAAATGGAAAGATATTCCATGTTCCTGGATTGGAAAAATCAATATTGTAAAAATGGCCATACTACCCAAAGCAATCTACAGATTCAATGCAATCCCTATCAAATGACCCATGACATCTTTCACAGAACTAGAACAAACAATCCCAAAATGTATATGGAACCACAAAAGACCCAGAATTGCCAAAGCAATCCTGAGAAACAAAAACCAAGCAGGAGGCATAACTCTCCCAGACTTCAAGAAATACTACAAAGCCACAGTCATCCAAACAGTGTGGTACTGGTATCAAAACAGACAGACCGACCAATGGAACAGAAGAGAGAACCCGGGAATAAACCCTGACACCTATGGTCAATGAATCTTTGACAAGGGAGGCAAGAACATAAAATGGGAAAAAGAAAGTCTATTCAGCAAGCATTGCTGGGAAACCTGGACAGCTGCATGCAAAGCAATGAAACTAGAACACACCCTCACACCATGCACAAAAATAAACTCCAAATGGCTGAAAGACTTAAGTATATGACAGGACACCATCAAACTCCTAGAAGAAAACATAGGCAAAACACTCTCTGACATCAACATCATGAATATTTTCTCAGGTCAGTCTCCCAAAGCAATACAAATTAGAGCAAAAATAAACCCATGGGACCTACTCAAACTGAAAAGCTTTTTTTTGCACAGTAAAGGAAACCAAAAAGAAAACAAAAAGACAACTTTCAGAATGGGAGAAAATAGTTTCAAATGATGCAACCGACAAGGGCTTAATCTCTAGAATATATAAGCAACTTATACAACCCAACAGCAAAAAAGTCGATCAATCAATGGAAAAATGAGCAAAAGACCTGAATAGACATTTCTCCAAGGAAGATATACAGATGGGCAGCAAACACATGAAAAAATGCTCAACATCACTGATTATAAGAGAAATGCAAATCAAAACTACCATGAGATACCACCTCACACCAGTCAGAATGGCCATCATTAATAAATCCACAAATAACAAGTGCTGGAGGGGCTGTGGAGAAAAGGGAACCCTCCTGCACTGCTGGTGGGAATGTAAACTGGTACAGCCACTATGGAGAACAGTTTGGAGATACCTTAGAAATCTATACATAGATCTTCCATATGACCCCACAATCCCACTCTTGGGCATCTATCCGGACAAATCTCTACTTAAAAGAGACACGTGCACCCGCATGTTCATTGCAGCACTATTCACAATAGCCAAGACATGGAAACAACCCAAATGTCCATCAACAGAGGATTGAATTCGGAAGATGTGGTATATATACACAATGGAATACTACTCAGCCATAAAAAAAGAATGACATAATGCCATTTGCAGCAACATGGATGGAAGTAGAGAATCTCATACTGAGTGAAATGAGCCAGAAAGACAAAGACAAATACCATATGATGTCACTTATAACTGGAATCTAATATCCAACACAAATGAACATCTCCACAGAAAAGAAAATCATGGACTTGGAGAAGAGATTTGTGGCTGCCTGCTGGGAGAGGGAGGGAGTGGGAGGGATCGGGAGCTTGGGTTTATCAGACACAATTTAGAATGTTTTACAAGGAGATCCTGCTGAGTAGCATTGAGATCTATGTGTAGATACTCATGTTGCAACAGAACAAAGGCTGGGGGGAAAAATGTAATTGTAATGTATACATGTAAGGATAACTTGATCCCCTTGCTGTACAGTGGGAAAATAAAATAAAATAAAATAAAAAGACGGCAAGCCCAAAGCAATCACCCTAAATGCTAACTGCATTAGAAAAGCCCAGTCAGTAAAGGACCAAAAACTTCCTTGGATTTTAAAGTTGAAAAATAAAATAAAATAAATAAATAAATAAATAAAACTGTCAATAATGCTCATAATCATTCAAATGAGCAGGTTTTTTTTCTTTTCTTTTCTTTTTTTTTTTTTTTTTTTTTTTTTGGCTCATCAGTGCAACAAAGTTACTCTGACTGCTCCCACAAGTCTAACATTTCTGTTTTCTCTCTCTAAACTGCTACCCATCACCAGTCCTTTTTCTCAACTGCCCTTTCCTTAAATTTCAGTTAAACCCATTTGTTACCAAATCTATAAATTTTACATGTACTTAAATTACTTTTTTCACCTTTATAAAGCAAGATGTTTTCCTGTCTTTTCAAATTCTACTCCATTCATATTTATTCTCATTTTATTTTCACTCATCATTTTCATTTATTATCACTCCTTTCTGGATATTCTAGAGCAATATGCACTTGCACATTCAAATGTGCTTTAAAATCACCAACCTAATCACAGCTAAAACACAACCCAAGAAATCAAAAAAGGAACAAATGACCTGTCTCATTTCATTCTTTCACCATTACTAGGTTTTTCACATTCATTTTGTAGTTGCTATTCACAAGATACTTGTCTACATTAACTGTCTTCACCTTCCATGTATCCTTTTCAGTTTACTTCAGTATCATTTGCAATAGCTTTTATTTCAGTGAACTTACATGATTGATCAAGGAAGAAAATTTAGAAGAAGAGAGGAGAATATATAAATAAAAAAAAAAAACAGATTAGGACCTATCTACAGAACAGAAACAGACTCCAGAGACATGGGAAAACAGACTTTGTGGTTGCCAAGGGGGAGGGGTAAGGGGAGGAAGAGGGAGAGAGAGTGGGATGAACTGGAAGTTTGAGGTTAGTAAATGCAAACTGTTGCATTTAGACTGGATAATAAATGAGGTTCTATTATATAGCACATGGAACTATATCCAATCTCTTGTGATAGAACATGATGGAAAATAAAAGGAGAACATATAAAAAAATCATGAGGATTATTAAAGGGAATCTTTTTTTGTTAAATGTTAAATGGATAGTTTCAAAAATTACAACATAATGCATTGAGCATCACTGCTAAAAATTAAAAACTTTAATGAACTATGTATTCCATTTATACTGTGTATATTTATATGTTTTTAAATAAATGTAGTCTTCAGTTGGAAATCAGTTCTTAAGTTATGGCCCAGGATTGATACAGATATTCAGAATTATATGATATATACACCAAACAAAAACCAGATTATGTTATTCCAAACAATCTTACATCACAACTTACTGTTCTATTAAGTTACAAGTTCTATTAAGTTGGAAAACCAAAAAGAAAAAGAGAAACCAATGAAATCTGCAAACTAGTCTATGACTTAAAATATGCATTGTAGATAAAAGATGTTGTTATAAAGATGCCTTTATAGAATTCTTAAGCCAGTTAGCTCATGGGGGCTAGAATGAGTCCTAGTTTAACCTTGAAGAGTTTTGAGTTAATCAGGCTCAAATCCAAGAAGTCATCACTAATTCTTTTCTTTCTTGTGCAACCCAATCAGGAGGTCTTTTTTCAAAATCCAAAGCACCTCCAAACCTCACCACTTTTTAATATGTCCATTATTTTCTCAGACATTAACTTCTTTTATTCTGGATTATTTCTAGAGGTTTTTTTTTCCTTTGTTTCTCTTTTACCATCACCACTACATCCTCCAATTCTAAAACACAATTACAACTGCCCAGTGGCAGTCCACCATAAATATAACAAAATAATAATCCTTTCTAATTGCCTAAAAGACCATTCATGATGTGATCACTGCCTACATTCATATTACTTTTCATCCTCTCCCCTTTTCATCCAGTATTACTGTTCTCTGCCCTTTAAAGATACTCAGGCTTTTTTTTTCATTAAGCCTGTTGCCTCTGAATGAAATGGTGTCTTCCACAAAATATTTAAGAGATAACCACCTTATCATTCATATCTAAGCCCAGTGTTTTTAATAAATGTTTGATCTATAAATGATCTCATTGGCTGTACATATTCAATTTATGAATAACAATTGCTTCATATACATTTTAGTATTCTTAATTTCTCCACTCTTCTGACAGAACTGGAGAGATTATTACAATACAGAATGGGAGTCTTTGTACCAATGATTGTAGTTACCTTTCAGAGATGTGAAATTTAAATGAGAAAACATATAAAATATGATATGATAATATGACATGATATTATGATAATAAACAACAATAATGGTATCTTTCTCATTAAACCATTTCTCAGCTGCTCTACAGAAGAGCAAATATTGCTGCAGTAGTTAGAATTCAGAGCAGTGTCTTCACTTTCATATATAAAGTTTGAAATGTGGCCATGATAAAGGTGACTAAATATTCAGAACTATGATGGTTATCAAACAACCCACTTGATCTATGCTAATCCTTAACTAAAGGTGAAGAAAGCATAATATGCATATATTCTTAATTAGATAAATGGGTACATTTGTAATCCTTTATGTGTAATCCTTTTATGATCCAGGCACTATTTTAAGTAAAAGAAATGACAGATACATTGTAAGTAGCATGACTACTGAAATTAATAAGTTCAAATGTTATATATTTAAATCTCTGGAGGTATTTATAAAGTGAAACAGAATTAAAGAACAATATTTTTGCTTCATCCAATAAAATTCTGGTTGTAGGTGTACTATACAAGGACAGGAAGCCTGAAAAATACAAAAGTAGGTCAGCCTGAGATCCATTAAAATAATCTAGTTTTATTAAAGGTGCATCTCTCCAAATGTGATAGAAGTTATACTGGATAGCACACAGTATTTTGCTCTGTGAAATTGCTATGGAAACTTCCACAATAGATTATAAACTCCATGATCTTCTATTATAACTTTTATTTTGTGTGTAGAGCTTTTTTCTTCTTGCAAATTATTTAATACAGCATTATCGGGAAGTACTCACATATCTGTATAAATCTATTAAAGGAAATAAAGTAAGTTGGATTTTAGAAAAAGAAAAAGCCTTTGAACTTGATGACTGACTAAATTCTGGCCAATATTCTTTCCACTTTGAATTTTAGTGTTATGGGTTATTTTTCTTTGAAATACTGTCCTTTCTTGGAACAGCCAATGCGGATTTTCCTTGGCCAAAACATCACAAAAGCGCAATGGTTGAGAGAAAAGGAAAGCACAGAACAAGGCAGCATAAACCCACTAATAAACAATGGACCCGGGCTATGACTTTGTCATGGAGGATCATTCAATAGCAACAATATAGATACGAGCAATTTTAAAAAATTAACAAACTATGTGAATGCAGTTTAAGTAGAGGATGATTGCCCGAACCTCTTCTTTAAGTTGAAACTCAGATGAATGCAAATGTAATATTTGTATTCTATGCATGTTTTATATTCTAAATTGCAGGTATAATATAATATTTCTTAGAGTGTCAGTTGGTTTTAAAGCTATTATTGTTCTTTTTCACATTTTGAGCTTTGTCCCACTGTGTGTGTGTTTGTGTGTGTGTGCGTTTTAAATGGTATTTTTCAGGAGTTCCCATCATGGCTCAGCAGTAACGAACCTGACTAGTATCCAGGAAGATGTGGGTTCAATCCCTGGCCTCAGTTAGTGGTTTAGGGATCTGGCATCGCTGTGAGCTGTGGTGTAGGTTGCAGGCACAGGACGGGATTAAGATGGCGGAGTAGAAGGACTGGAGCTCAACTTCTCTCCTAAAAACAACAAAATTCACAACTAAAGACTGAGCAATCTCCACCCAAATGGACTGGAAACCCATACCCTACTCCAGAAGAAAAAGAGGAGGCCGCATCCACAGGTAGGAGGGGTGATTTCGTGATATAAACAACTCCATATCTCCCAGGTGGGAAGCTCCACAGACTGAAAACTAACTGACTCACAGAGACTCACCTACAGGAGTGAGAGTTCTGAGCCCCACATCAAACCCTCACACGCTGGGATCTGTCACTGGGAGAAAGAGCCCCTGGAGCATCTGACATTGAAGGCCAGCAGGGCTTGTGTGCAGGAGCTCCACAGGACTGGGGGAAACGGAGACCCCATTCTTAAAAGGTGCACACAGATTTTCACGTGCACTAGGTCCCAGGGCAGAGTGAGGTCTCCACAGGAGCCTAGGTCAAACCTGACTGCAGTTCTTGAAGGACATCATGGGAAAACAGGGGTGAATGTGGCTTGTTGTGAGGGAAGGACATTGAAGGCAAAGCTCTCAGGAATATTCAGCAGTTGCCTTTCTCTGGAGGTGGCCATTTTGGGAACATCTGGCCCCACCCTTCAGTCAGTGCTGAGAAGCCCCAGGGCAAACAACAATTCAGGTGGGATCACAACCCCACCCCTCAGTAAACAGGCTACCTAAAGAGCCTCAGGCACACAGCAGCCCCTAATCCCATCCAGAGACTAAGTCCCACCCACCAGAGGGATTAGAATCAGCTCCACCTACCAGTGGGCAGGCATAAGCCCCTCCCATCAGGAAGCCTACAGCAAGCCCCCCATACCGACTTCAGCCACAAGGGGGACAGACACCAGAAGTAAGAGAGGCTACAGCTCTATTATCTATAAAAAGGTCACCACACCAAAAACCTATAAAAATGAAAAGACGGAGAACTATAACTCAGATGGGGGAGAAAGGAAAAACCCCAGAAAATCAGCTAAGCAATGAGGAGATTCTCAGCCTCCAGGAAAAAGACCTTAGACTGTTGATGCTGAAGATGATGCAAGACATTGGAAATAAACTGGAGGCAAAAATGGATAACCTACAGGAAACACTGAGGAAAGGGATACAAGATATAAAACTTAAACAACAAGAGATGCACAATACAATAACTGAAATAAAAAACTCACTAGAAGCAGCTAACAGGGGAATACAGGAGGCAGAAGAATGAATAAGCGAGGTGGAGGACAGATTAGAAGAAATTACGGATGCAGAACAGAAAAGAGAAAAAAGATTGAAAAAAAATGAAGAGAGTCTCAGAGAACTCTGGGACAATGTTAAACACACCAACATCTGTATTATAGGGGTGCCAGAAGGAGAAGAGAGAGAAAAGAAGACAGAAAAAATATTCCAAGAGATAATAGCCGAAAATTTCCCTCACATGGGAAAGGAACCACTCACTCAAATCCAGGAGGCACAACGGGTACCATATAAAATAAACCCAAGGAGGAACACACCGAGACACATAATAATCAAACTGACCAAAATTAAAGACAAAGAGAAAATCTTGAAAGCAGCTAGGGAAAAGAAACAAGTAACATACAAGGGAACCCCAATAAAGTTATTGGCAGATTTTTCAGCAGAAACTCTGCAGTCCAGAAGGGAGTGGCATGATATACTTAACGTGATGAAAGGAAAAAACCTCCAGCCAAGAATACTATACCCAGCAAGGCTCTCATTCAGATTTGAAGGAGAAATAAAAACCTTCTCAGATAAGCAAAAGCTGAGAGAATTCAGCAACACTAAATCAGCCTTACGACAAATACTAAGGGAACTGCTTTAGGCAGAAAAGAAAAGATCAGCAACAGGAAACAAAAATTCCACAAATGACAAGGCTCACCAGTAAAGGTATATATACAGTAAAGATACGAAATCATCCATGCACAATTATACCATCAAAATCAGAAATCATGAGAAGAGGTGGGTACAAATGCAGGACACTGGAGATGTACTTGCAATTAAGAGACCAACAACTTAAAACAATCTCATATACATATAGACTCTTACATCAAAACTTCAGAATAACTGCAAACCAAAAATCTACAATTGATGCACAAACAAGGAATCTCTGGAGAAGAAATATATCTCATAGTAAATAAGTGCATAATCCACCATGAAGGGGGTCATTTGACATCATTCTTGGAATGCTGAAGTCTTCTTAGATCTGATCCTGATTTCCTCTCCATCAAAGAACTTATGATAATTATAATTAAATAATGCCACTGTACAATTAAATAATACAGTTCTACAATTGTATTATTAATAACCATTTCTCTCCATGGTACAATGTAAAGTCTATAATGTCTTGTTTATCACATCACCTAGAATGGTGTAATGCGTTTATTGAAGAATCAATGAGATGGAACAAATTGTGAGGACATATTTATATAGTTACACTTTTTTTTAACCAACTTATGCATTTTATATTTTACTTATTTTCAGAGGGTGTATTATTTTTGTTATGCTTACCAGTTAAGTTATTCTTTTTACTATGCTATATAAAATATTTAATGGTATATAAGGCTTTCTTCTTTATAAATTTTAGTTGCATAATATAACAACTTAATATAATGCTAATTTTTAAAGAAAAATTGAAATGTAATAGATAAAACTAAGTAGTAAAGATGAAAGCCATAAAATTGGGATAAAGTATAGAATAAATTTTCTATTTGTCTCAGCATATTTTCCATTCCACTTCTCCAGTGGGAGTCACTTAATCTGTTTCTTAAGATCCATGTTATAATAATGTGTGTAAATGTATGTATTTTATTCTCTAAAAAAAAAAAAGAAAAAAGAAAAGAAAAGTAGGATGCAGGCACAGCTCAGATCCAGCATTGTTGTGGCTGTGTTGCTGTGTTGTAGGCTGGCAGCTGCAGCTCTGATTCAACCCCTAGCCTGGGAATTTTCATATACCACTGGTGTGGTCCTAAAAAGCTAAATAAATAAATTGCATTTTTCACAGAAATGAAATATTTCTGTAGGTTAATAAGTTTATGGTTGATATTATATCATCTTAAACTCTAACATGTTACT
Organism: Sus scrofa; assembly: GCF_054392235.1. Classification (NCBI taxonomy): domain Eukaryota; kingdom Metazoa; phylum Chordata; class Mammalia; order Artiodactyla; family Suidae; genus Sus; species Sus scrofa. Next base: position 23,087,860 of record NC_139385.1, read on the forward strand.
ATTTTAAGATTGCATAATGTTCACTTTTCAAACTTTAATAGTTAAATTAGCAATGTAATGTCAGTAACCTGTGTTGTGTTAAATGTCTTTATGAGCCATGATATATGCAGAAAAATTCATACCTGATAGATTTTAAAAGCAATGCTTTCAATCATGGTCAATCATTATCATATTTAAACAGACCTTGTTTGCTCCAGTCAATTAAAATAACTGTCTTTTTTCACCTATGGTTATTTTCAATAGTCAGTTAAAGTTTGAATAGAAGGTAGATGTATCAGTCAGCTGACATGTTCATTGCTAGTAAATCCTGATGTCTCTATTTTCAGAAATATATACAAATAAATATCAAATTTAATATTTGATATTTCAAGATAGCATAATAATTGGGGGAATACTGACTTAATTTTCAGTTAGCTCTCATAACTATATTGGTATTCCAACTGTACTAAAATCTTCACTACCTTAGCCTGCATAGATAATTCTTGTTAAAAGGAGGCCACGTACTACATCAGATAATCTCTCTTAAACAGACTGCCATTGCTTTCATGACCTTTAAAATTTTCTTTTAGAGGAAGGACACCGAATTTGGAAAGTTGTGAATTTTTCAACATATCATTTCTTAAATAGAATTCTATGTTAGAATAAAGACATGAATTACTGTGTTTATCAAAATAGGTGCTAAGTATAAACTCAGAATAAAATTTGAAACAGTATTCAAAAGAGTGCTTTATCTAATATTTTATAACTAGTAAGTGGTGGCTTTGTTGGTGGTACTTTCATTTTATTTTTTTATTGTTTTGCTTTTTAGGGCTGCACCCATGACATATGGAGGTTCCCAGGCTCAGGATCCAATTGGAGCTGCAGATGCCCACCACAGCCACAGCCATAGCAACATGAGCTCTGAGCCACATCTGTGACCTACACCACAGCTCACAGCAACACCAGATCCTTAACCCACTGTGCAAGGCCAGGGATCAAACCCACAACCTCATGGTTCCTAGTTGGATTCGCTAAACATGAGCTATGACAGGAACTCCTTAAATAAAAATTTTATTTAAAAATTTTTTGATACCAAGATAAAACATCACTGAATGATATATATATTTGCATCTTTCTTTGAAAGTCCATGAGTTTTAACAACAACAAAAAAAAAGAATGTGTAATAGATGTAAACATTTATGTAGCATTGCATATGTTATAGGGACAGTTTTTAAATGAATATTGTCTCTAGATACAAGCTGGCTAGTGGGAAGACTATCACCCCCAGCTGATATTCTGGCATCACCTTTATTAACTTTTAGCAAAATCTCTGGTTGCTACCTCTGCTGAACATCAATCATTTGTCTCTTCATGGTTTATTCTTACCATCTCAGTCACTGTGTGGTAAATAGTAAATGGTCAATAAATGTTTGCTGATTGAATTAATAAATTACACTCATGTCCTTTTGCAGGCAGTAGAACTCTCACCAAGTTTCTCACACATACTGCAACTAATAATAAGTAGCAAATAGTTATTGCATATGTACACTGGAGTATATGGAATGTTTGGGCCAGCAGGGACCTGCTGTCTAGCACAAGGAACTCTACCCAATATTCTTTGATCATCTATATGGGAAAAGAATCTGAAAGGGGAAAGGATGTGTGTGTATGTATAACTGAATCACTTTGTTTACAGCAGAAATTATCAGTGTTGTAAATTGACTATAGTTCAATGAAACTTAAAAATGTAAAAAATAAAATAACAGAACTCCAAACAAACAAACAAAAAACCCAAAATAGTTATCATCTAACATCATCAAACCCTCGAGAAAAGCTTTACTCACAAGTATTCACATAATTTGCTTATATTCAGTAAACAGCACTGAGAATTTTAGTGAAAGAGATTTGAGATCCTGGGCATGTACTTTCTATACATCCTTCATGCTTGGCCTTTGCCTTAGAGCAGGTGACCCTGGATTCTTTCCAGAACTGACTAGATATTGAAAAGGAAGGCCAATTGGAGCCCCTGGAATGAGGTTTGGGAAATGGAATATAGCCTCTATGTTATTAAAATGTGAGACCAAGGAGCTAAGGCTGCCATCTAGGGAGAGGAGCATGGATAGTGCTCTGAAAGCTGAGGAGGGAGTGGGGGTGGGTGCAGGCTTCAGAGATAAAGAAGTGAAACAGTGCAGAGAAACAGAGCATCAGCCTATGTGGCCCCCTGCAGAGCAGAGACAGACATAAGGATTTTTCCCAAGAGGCCCTTCTGCTCTTTCACTCTAAAATTTTGAGAGATTTGCACATATTTTTAGGGTTATCTCCTCTTTTTAGTGTTAATGCATTTTTTTCTTCTAAACAAAACAAGCCACATTAGAAATATACACTTTTTGTACAACACATGAAAAGATGTTCAACATCACTCATTATTAGAGAAATGCAAACCAAAACCACAATGAGGTACCACCTTACACCAGCCAGAATGGCCATCATCCAAAAGTCTACAAACAGTAAGTGCTGGAGAGGGTGTGGAGAAAAAGGAACCCTATGACACTGTTGGTGGGAATGTAAATTGGTGCAACCACTGTGGAAAACAGCATGGAAATTCCTCAGAAAACTAAACATAGTACTACCATTTGATCCAGCAATCCCACTCCTGGGCATCTATCGAGAGAAAACCATGACTTGCAAAAACACTTGTACTCTGATATTCATTGCTGCACTAATTTCAATAGCCAAGACATTGAAACAACCTAAATGCCCATGGACAGAGGAGTGGATCAAAAAGATGTGGTACATATACACAATGGAATATTACTCAGCCATTTAAAGGAATGAAATATCAGCATTTTTAGCAGCATGGATGGACCTAGAAATTATCATGCTAAGTGAAGTCAGCCATACAGTGAGACACCAACATCAAATGCTTTCACTGACATGTGGAATCTGAAGAAAAGACAGAATGAATTTTTTGCAGAATAGATGCTGAGACATTGAAATACTTATGGTCTCTGGAGGAGATGGTTTGGGGGGGTGGGGGGATGTGCTTGGGTTGTGGGATGGAAATCCTGTGAAATTGGATTGTTATGATCATTATACAACTACAGATGTGATAAATTCTTTTGAGTAATAAAAAAGGTAAAAAAAAGTACAATGGGACTGTTCCCGTTGTACTTTTTTTTACCTTTTCCATTAAATTGTGTTGTTAAATTGTTTAATTTGAGGTAAGGTCTGAATACTGTAGAAATGGAGCTGTACTAAATTCTGCTGCATCAAGCTCTTTCAGTGCAGGGCTGAAAACCATGCACTTTTAAAATCACAGCACAGTTGGAATTATTTAGCGCATAGCCACCTTTACTTTGGCAAGAAAACAAGGTAAAGTCTCCCTGGAGGAACTTACTCTTGGAATGTGCTGCATCTAGTGTCAAAGATACTGATATCTGTGAATAAAATGTCATAAACACTAGCCTTGTCCTAATTCTTCACCTGTTCTCAGTAAACAACCTAAATTCCTGCAACATTGGGTATTTGTGCCCCCTTCTCCAGTTCCTGCTACTTAAGTCTGAAGACAGAAATAAAATTTTATAATGTACATCGTTAAGTTCTATTTAGACTCATAAGCACTTTAAATACTTAATACTGTGGGAAGGTAAAACAGTGGCTTTATATAAAATATGAACTCCTACTTGATTTAAGCAAAATATATTCTATTTTATTTGTAGTCTTCATCCTTTTAGGTGTTCCTTCAGGGAGGGCATCCCTTCAGGGAGTGTCACCCACATTTTTGGTCCAAGACACCAGCAGGTCATGACTCTGATACTCAAAATTCAGCTAACTATACTAAGATCATGCATGAGCACATTGTTGAATTCAGGAATATATTGTTTCCATCATGACCATAAGTCTGAAGAAATTGCTTTATGGCTATGTTTCCTGATTTGATACTCTGAATTTTACACTGCTGTGCACATGTGTCTGGAAAACAATGGCATGCATTTTTCATCTCTGTTTTAAAAGTATTAGGTGTCTTGGAAACATTTGAACCCTCCCACTGAAAAATGCCATGCAAGTTATGGCCCAGGGCAGTGATGTGCTGATACAGAATTACTATGCTGAATCATACTGAGAAACAGCACCCAGCTCAGAGAAACTCAGATTTGTTCCCTTCTTTAGACTCTCACAGCCCCTGCTTTAGTGTGAGATTTCATCAATTGAAGGGTGCCATTGTACATTACTATGCTAAGCTGTTTAGAACTTTCATGCAGGGGGAAAAGCAAATTCACAGACCCAAGCTAGGTCTTTTAGTTAGGAAAGAATATGGTATTTTAAGTAAGCAGTGGCTAGATTGGTCCCTGAAGAGAATGTTACAAATGCGGTCTTTAAAAAGACCCATGGGCATCACAGAGGAGTCTTAAGTAGGAAGGTATAGGCACACACATGCATTTTTAGGAAAATTTCTCTGTGTGGTCTGGACACTAGATATCAAAATTTTAGGTTAACATTTGATTATAGTAAATATTGTATAAATCAGGTTATATTAACATTGTAGTACTAATTCAGACAAATTTTACTTTCAATTATGCTTAACTTTGCAATTTAAATAAAAATATCCTGGAGTTCCCTTCGTGGCGCAGTGGTTAACGAATTCGACTAGGAGCCATGAGGTTGCGGGTTCGGCCCCTGCCCTTGCTCAGTGGGTTAACGATCCGGCGTTGCCGTGAGCTGTGGTGTAGGTTGCAGACGCGGCTCGGATCCCGAGTTGCTGTGGCTCTGGCGTAGGCCGGTGGCTACAGCTCCGATTTGACCCCTAGCCTGGGAACCTCCATATGCCGCGGGAGCGGCCCAAGAAATAGCAACAACGACAAAAAGACACACACACAAAAAATCTCCTCTTTAGGTTGATTTCTGAGTCCATGTTTTCCATGCTTTTGGTTTTTCTTTCTTCCAATTATTTCAAAGGAATATTTCCATTTGTTAGAACAAAAGACACACCAACAGCTATAGCCTTTCCCAGACAGGACCTGAAAGTAGAGGTGGGCATGGTGTTTGAGAGGATCCCATTCAAATTCAGATCACCACATTCCCAGATTCTGGAGTCCTTAAGGATCTGGAGAAAGTCAAAATCATATGGAGAGATTTTTAACCTTGCCAACTTTTTTTGGACAGGTCTGTCCAAAAAATACACATACAGGAAAATATACATATGTTTATTTCACCAAGGTGCTGAGTTTTCAATGTCCAAGGAGAAATGGATCAGTGTTGCAAGTAACAGGGCTTTTCCCTTTCAATCTAATAATATCAAAGAATAGCATTCAGTAAATCTCTATTATGTATACATGGTAAGAATAAAACAAGGTCCTCTCTCCTGAGAGGTGTATATGTGGCAGTAAAAAAACACAGGAAACACATATAGATATGTGAGGAGGTAATTCATACATTTTCCTTTATAGAAATTCTTTTTATAGAGAAAAATGGCAGGTAGAAGGAAAGATTTTGACAGAGGTGATTTATTTTCAAAAATTTTTTACAAGTTGATTGGCATCTGGTTGACCTATAAAGTATTAGTTTGAGGTGTAAAGTTAATTGGTTATATATATATATGTATGTATGTATATATATATATATATATATTTGTATCCATTTCTTTTTACCATGTAGGTTATTACAGAATACTGAGTAGACTTCCTTGTGTTATACAGCAGATCTTTTTAGATGCCTTTGCTATGAAAGCACTGATCAGAAATGATATGAGAAGTAATGAGAAGGATTGAAGGAGTGAGTTAAGCCCACATGCAAAGAGTGATCTAGAAGAACAGTTAAAGGGGGAATCAGTAAAAAATGTTTATACAAATCATTTCCCCCGAAGGTTTAAGAAATACTAATTTGACAGCTCTAGAAAGGACCACATTTAGTCTATCATCAGAGCTCTAGTGGCAGAATAAATGGCATAAGAAGGATTTATTTTCCTTTGAAACTGGAAAAACAAATTTATTATCATTTTCTGGATAGTTTAATAAAAGTCAAAAAGGGAAACTGAAGTGTAGTAATGTTTGTATTTTAAAGAAATTTTTATTGGGATAATTTTTTAAATATATCATTTGTCTTTGAATATACACAAGGAAAATGCACTTCATTTATGGAGTACATGTCAGTCTTTTCTCTCATTTGATCTGACATTCCATGTGTATTCATGTACCTGAGTAACCGCAACAGAGTAATACAGACTGAGGGCCTTAAATCATAGAAATCTATTTTGTCAGAGTTCTGGAAGCTAGAAGTCTATTTTGTCACTGTTCTGGAAGCTAGAAGTTCAGATCAAGCTATTCCCCAAGTTAGCCTCCTCTGAAGACTTCCTCTCTCTTTAGGTTGTAGATGGTCATGTTTTTCCAATATCTCACATGATCTTTCCTCTGTGAATATCTGTGTAATAATCTCATATGTGGACTTTGGTCACATTGGATTAGGACCCAGCCCAATGACTCTTTTTAAATTTAATCACCTTTTTAAAGACCAAACTCCAGTACAATCACATCCTAAGTTACTAGGGCTTAGGATCTCAACGTGTAAACTTGGGGAGGAGAGTACACAATTTAGCCCATAACATAATAGTGTTTTTCCTGTGATATATTTTTATCTCCAAATTTAGATTTATCTAGCTAGAAAATGGTTTCAAATTACATGACTATCAATTTCAATATCTTCAATATTCATTTTTTAAATTATTGTACAGATATTTGTGTGTGCAATTCTTTCCCTGCCCATAAAAATCTGAGCTATTAACAGGAGTTGGAAATATCCTAACAGGAATGTAAAACATCTTTATCATGGTTTTGTGTAATCCATGTCTTTTAGTCCATAATAATTGCCTTTTGGATTGTGTATGTGGATACATATGTGTATGTATGTATACATATGTGTATAGACACTCGTAAACTGTAATAGACAGTGGAGGAGCTAAAGAAAAATACTCATATTTCATGAAACAATGCTAAGTATTGTTTTCCCAGTACTGGCATGCTCTTTGAGGTCACTTTCTCTCCCAGTAGTGCAGATGCTCTGCATAAAACAGACTTTTCTACAGTGAAAATAATTGTCTTCCACTATTCCAAGAAGAAAACAAAAATTATTTCCTTTTAACTGTCATCTATTTATACATTGATTTCCTCCACTTAGAAAATCTACTCTCTGCTTAAAGTTCTGAAAGAAATCATAAGGGAAATCATTATCACAGATAGCAGAAATGAGAATAATTTTGTTCAAGATAGGGGTCAGTGTTAGTCACCTATCTCCATGACTGTTTCTTTTAGTCACAGATCCCTGTGCAAAACTGTCTCCTACTCTCTTTCTTTGAATGTTATTTCACCAATTCCAGGAATTGACTTTTGCTTACATTGTATTTTGTAAAGGTCAAATTATATGCTTCCAAATTATGTTATCAGCAAAAACATTACCTAATAAAAGTTTCAAATGGTCTTAACTTCCCAAACTCAGTTTTGTCAAAACACTTATAAAATTGTTTTAGAAATCACTATTAAATACCTTTAAACTAAAGCTAGAAAAAATAATTAATGTAAGAGAATTAATGAAAGCCAGGAAAAAGACAGCTGTTAGCAGAAAAAGACATGGAGACTGTATCTGTAGGATGAAGATAAAATATGGGCAATTTTATCTCCAGGCCTGCCCCAGGCACTATCTGCCATGGTAGGGAAAAAGTTATGGCAATCAGCAAGAGAAAGTCCCCAATTCTCTTTTCTCTTTCTACTTCATATTTCTTAGATATTAAACCATGGTGATATCTGAATCCTAGAGTGACTTATTTTCAGAAACCAGAAATGCCTTTGAAGTCTCTTCTTACCAAGGGATAAATGCAGGTTCAGCAAATTCATGCTGCAAATTTTCAAAGAAAAGAAATCCAAGTATTTCATGCTATTAAAAATCTATCACTCATTAACCTTTAACTTTTGATGTGAAACCATATGTAATTTGATTCAGTTGCAACAGAGTGTAAAACTGGAATTTTTGCATTCCTTTATAATTAAAAAAATTTCCATGTTTGGGGGAGATGGGAGAGAAGCTGAGGAAAGAAGACAGGTGTGGGGTTGAGGCAGAAGGGATATGTGTACCAAATTCAGAGTTCTGTACCTGCTGTAATACCTGCACCCTCCCCATTTCACCTCTCTGTTCAGTGACCAGAGGTTATAGGAGTATCTACAAACCCATTAATTTACAACACTAGTCCTTAAAATTTCTTCTGTACTTAATAATTTTCCCATGGTCATTATTATTTCAAGAGCTAATGATGCTGTTAAAATCATCTATAGCTTTAGAAGGACATTTTCTAAATGAAATATTCACAAACAAATCTAGAATACTATAATGTTAGAACAAGCTCAGCACCTGAGGACCTGCAAATGTATACTTTTGGCTTTTTGATATTCTCTCATATCAAGTCTGCACTCCAGATCTGCAGGTTCTATAATCTACAGATTCAACCAACCACAGATTCAAAATATTTGGTACAGATTCAACCAACTGAGTAAGATTTCAAAAAGCAAACCTTAAATTTGCTGTGTACTGGATATTGTATATCTGGCCTTTACATTGTATTTACAAGTATTGATACAGCATTTACATTGTATTGGATATTATAAGGAATCTATCTAGAGTTGATTTAAAATGTATGGGGTATGGCTAGGTTATATGCAAATATTACACCATTTATGTAAAGGACTTGAGCATCTACAGACTTTGGTATCCACATGGTGACCTGGAACCAATGCCCTGTGAATATCAAAGGTCGATGGTATGGAGCTGTTCTTTTCAGGCTTCATAACATTTATTCCCAAAGCTGATCTTCCCTCTTGGTGATAACAGAATCAAGCTAGGTGATTAATTGTTATGTTTAGGTAGTTGCACACCTTAAGTCAGAAAAATGGATGTGATGACCTCAGGAAATTCCTTCAGGTCTTATTGTCCTAGGAAATCAAATACATCGCAAGCAGCCAATTCTATACCAAAAATAAAAATAGCATTGTAAATATATATTTTCTATATACATTTTTTCATGAGGAACTGCTGTATTATTAGCTAAGCTGATCTAATTTTCTTTTGGCATTTTTAAAAAAAATTGCAATCATGCATGTTTTAGAGTCACATTCTATAGGGTGAAATTGCTAATAATATTTTTTCAAAATTAAAAGAGTCATACACTCATTTTTACACAACTGCTTACCAGCCTCAGTTTCCCCAGAGAATGATAAACAGCTATACACTTACCTGACATTGATCATGCTGTTTACACACAGCAGATGCTTAGTTGTAAATTAAAATGCATCAGCACATGTTAGGAATGTTGCTGAGACTGTGCTGCTAAAATAAAATCTAATATTTTAACACACCATAAGCTACATTTGAGTAAAATAAATGTATGCTTAAAGAAAGTAGATAATTTATCTTTTTATTTTTTCTTTATGAAAGGGGTTAAACAATTATTTTTAACTTTAAACTGTTCTGTTTATCACTTTTATTTATCTTTATAGTAGCATTCTCCTACCAAGATAAAAAATAAGGAATAATTTTGCCTTTCAACATGAGCACATTAGGAAATTAGACAACATAGCAGTTTTTTCTTTTACTGAACAAGCTCAAATGTTAAAGGGATTTCTCACCTGCATTTTCCAAAATGTGTGCCAACCTACTTGTAATATTTTAATTTCTGAAATGTGCCCTTTTAAAATCTATGAAATGAAAATACATTATCTATATTCATATGAAAAGGAATTTTAGAATTAATGACAATTATAAGCTAAAAAAAAATTCTTCTCTGTAGGGTGAAGGCTGCCTTGAAACTTAATATCTGTAGCAGGTGAGTGCCTGCGGCTGGGTGCTGTGGTGTAGAAGATCAGTTGGAGGAAATTTGTTTAAGCTTTTTATTTCCATCTCACTTTTGTTGTCCTTCCCTATAAGAAAAGGCAGTAATAACATCCCAGACTACTCGGTGGAGTTTCTGTGAAAATCTGTCCAGATAGACAGGAGCTCCCATGAGTTGACTCTTCCATGCAGAATTCCCCCAAATGTCAAGTCAGCATCATGGCTTAGAAAGACTGTCTCTTCCAAGTTCTTCCTGTCCCTAAGATATTAAGGTGGAACTCTGTCCAAAGAAGTCCCTCTTGCATTTTTTTCCTCTAGTACTGTTTGCACTCACAGTTTTTATGTATTATAATGGATTTGTTCATAACACATATGTTTTTTTTCCCAGTTATTCTTGGCAGGAATGTTACCATGGATAGAGATATTCTACCATACTAGAAGCAGAATCCTGCAAGAAAATATTAAGACATAGGATATACAATTTAAAAAATCAAGAATAAATCCATAGAAGTGTCAAAATAGAGATAAGTCCTAGAAGAGGAAAAAACAACCCAAAGAAGAAAGTAATTGAAGAAATCATCAAAATATGGGATTTTTTTTTAATTTTAAAATTGATGGAGATTTCCTGGCCATTTCTTTCTTATTGATTTCTTTTTTTTTTTTTTTTTTGTCTTTTGTTGTTGTTGTTGTTATTTCTTGGGCCGCTCCCGCGGCATATGGAGGTTCCCAGGCCAAGGGTTGAATCGGAGCTGTAGCCACCGGCCTACGCCAGAGCCACAGCAACGCGGGATCCGAGCCGCGTCTGCAACCTACACCACAGCTCATGGCAACGCCGGATCGTTAACCCACTGAGCAAGGGCAGGGACCGAACATGAAACCTCATGGTTCCTAGTCGGATTCGTTAACCACTGCGCCACGACGGGAACTCCTCTTTCTTAATGATTTCTAATTAATGAACCTACCAGGACACTCTTGCCATCAAATCATATAGACCAACAAGGATAAGATGTTAATTTTCTGCTATTGCTGTAACAACTTGCCCCAGATTTGGTGGCTTATGTGGTGCAGATATGTTCTCTTACAGTTTGGGAAAACAGAGGTCCACTATAAGTTTCACAGGGCTAAAGTCAAGTGTAAGCAAAAGTGTTTCTTTCTGGAGGATGGTGGCAAGAATCCATTCTTGGCCCCTCCCAGTTTCTGGAGGCTTCGTTCCTTTGGCTGCATCACTCCAATCACTGCTTCCATGAGCATGCCGCCCTCTCCGTGTAGGATCCTCGGGATTACATTGGCTCACCCAGATAATCCACGGCAACCACCACATCAAAATTTCCTTAATATAATCTCAAGTGTAAAGTATTTTTTTCCTTTGAAGGTAACACATTCGCTGGTTTCAGGATTTGTATGTGAAGATCTCTTGGGTGGGGATGGCTGGGGAGTAGTCATCATCATTCTGCTTCCCACAGAGAACAAACATAAAACTGCTATCTTTAATTCATCACTACAAGGTAAGCTAATAAAGCCAGGCATCCAGCTCATCAAAGAAAGGACAGAATCACCCTCAGTGGACTGGTGGGGCAAAAACACAACATCTGATACTAAAGGTAGAGACAAAAAGTTGTCAGCAATTTTTTAAACACCTCAAAAAGGATAGATCCCATCCTTAGTGAAAACGTGAGTGAAATCTCTGAACAGGATCAGGGAAATGTGCAGAAATTCACTGAGGTTCTAATTTGGTTATAACTACAGCAATTTAGTAGAAACTCAACAGGACTAAAGAGTACTGTGAAGGTTCAAGTCTTTGAGGAAGAAAAAGAAATTTAGCAAATACATGCTCTCCTAAAGGCAGACTTACTCTGAAGAAAAGCTAATGGATGTAAATCTACTTGAGCAGTCAGTAACACTGGGTTAAGACAAAGGAAAGGATCTGATGGGAAAGATGGGTGGAGAAAACTGAACCAGAAAAGACTTGAGAACAAAATAAGACATCTCTCTAGAATGGAGAGACACAGCAATGGTTCAGAGAAAAGCAACCACAGTCCTTTCCACTGGGACCAAAATAAACTTACTCCTCTTATCCAGAAAAACCCATCTTTTTAAGAATGGATATAAGTGAGGATTCAGTAAAATCATAAATGCAGTTATAAGAAATAAAAAGATGAAAATAAGTTCTAAAGGACAAAAAAATTACCAAAATTTTTTACCTGATACTTTAGTGGAAGGCTTAAAAGAGACAACTTATTTAGCATAAAAAACAGTGGGAGAGAAGAGGATAAATTAAGAGTTTAGGATTAAGAGATACACACTATATATAAAATGGATAAACATTTAGAGCCTACTGTATAGCACAGGAAACTCTACTCAATATCTTATAATACCTATAAGGGAAAAGATTCTGAAAAAGATTATATATGTGTATATATATATATTCAGTTATATATATATATATATATATATATATATATATATATATAATTGAGTCACTTAGCTGTGCACCTGAATCATTGTAAATCTACTTCAATATAAAACATAAATAAATTAAAAGAACACTGTGGACAAAAAAAGTTCAATAATGTGACTAGAAATAAGTAGGATATGAAACAAGATCTAACAAAATTTAGAAAGTTTTAAAAAAAAGTAGAGTGGCATCTCATCTTCACAGAAATAACAGGAATGAATTTACACTAGTAAGGAAAAAAAGAGAAAACAGAAAAGGGAAATGGTATGTTAAAAATATTGAATGCACTAGATTATAGACTGAAAAAAATTGTATACTTTTTAATAACAGTTTTATAAAGTTTTTAAGCTAATACGTTAGATTTCATAGGTCAGAGAGGTCTCTGTTACACATTCTTCTTTGAGTTCACAAACTTTAAAAAGTGTAAAATATGAAATATTCTCAACTCTCCATCCAGACTCAGGTCTGAATTTGGTCCTCAGGCAACAGTTTGCTGACCCCTGTATTAGACAAGCAAATAAGACCTCGAAGATATGATATACATATATTTGGGTTCCTTAACAACAATAAAAGAGCAAAGAAACAGAGACTTTACTGAAAACTATAATACCATCCATCCAGTGCTACCTCTGCCATTCCCCCCAAAAAAATTACATTTGAAAAAAAAATTGAAAGATTGTGTGCCTGGGACTTATGTCAACTAATTAACTTATATTGTCTATAAAGATAAGAAAAAAAAAACACCTTATGCGTCAGCCAAAAATTCCAAGTCACCTATAAGAAAAAAATATCAGAATGCCATGAGTCTTCTCAATAGCAATTTTTATACCATACTCAGTATTTTGAGATAACTAGGAAAGAAAATGGGAGCCAAATTTCATCCCACTATATTAACTCTAAGTTTGAAGTTCCAGGAAAATAATTATGGATAGAGAGGAACTCAGATAATATTTTTTTCACTTGAGATCACCATACTGTCATTGTCATTATCATAATCCTCAGTGTCATCATCACCATCACCAGGACTGCAATTCCATGCATAATGCGAGTTTTTTTTTTCCAGATCAAAGGAGATAATTCCTAAAATACAAAATGTTTAAAATTGAAAATGTTTTAAATGTGTTACATATTGTATTCATATATCTTGAAGTCCCCTTTTTCTCAGGCTTTCTTTCACTAATTTTACTCATTATCCTGTTGCTCACTCAGTTTAGAACGGTTTCCAGAGTAGATGAATGTAAGCCCACTTGTGTCCTGTCCAACAGTATTGTCTGGCACTGTTATTAGTAGTACTTTGACTTTTTAAGAAATTTACGTACGGTTGATTTACAATGTTGTGTTTCAGGTGTACAGAGAAATGATTTAATATATGTGCATACACACACACACACACACACACACACACACATATATATATATATATATATATATTCTTTTTCTGATTCCTTTTCATTATAGATTATTATAAGACCTTGACTATAGTTCCCTGTGCTATACAGTAGGTCTCTGTTGTTTACCTATTTTATATACAGTAGTGTGTATCTGTTAATCCCAAATTCCTACTTTATCCCTCCTCCCCTTTCTGTTTTGGTAACCATAAATTTGTTTCCTATGTCTGTGAGCCTGTTTCTGCTTTGTAAATAAGTTTATTTGTATCATTTTGTTATATCACATGTGCAAGTGATATCATATGATAGTTGTCTTTCTCTTCCTGATTTACTTCACTTGGTATGATAATCTCTAGGTCCAGCCATGTTGATGCCATGGCCTTACTTTATTCTTTTCTTATGGCTGAGTAATGCTTTGATGCTGGTTGAGAAGTGCTAATATTTGCATTGGTGAAACGTTTATATTGTCACTTATGCTCAAATATGGAACAGTGGGATGATATAATTGCAAGGTGAACCAGTCCTCATAATCATATGCAAGTTTGTGTATATCACAAATAAAGTGGTCACTTAGTATCTTTGGAAGGAAATACATTTTCATTTTGTCTGTTACTGCACATTTCTAGGCTTGTCTCTGAGAAGCAGCTCTGCCACATGACCATAACAAGTCATTTTAGCGTATTTGTTGCTTTCATCCCTTTCCTGTAACACTAGGGAGGATGAGTAAAGGAGAGGTGCTTGGGAGAGAGCTGAAATAAATAATGCAATTCAGAATTTGTAGTTGCCTTTGGCCTCACTCAACTTCCTTTGCAGACTCCTTGGATAATTTCTACTCTCCAGCATTCCTCCTGGCTTCACTGTTAGTAGACTCATGAGCGCTGTTCTCCAGTCATGTTCCACAGGAATATTTGCACCCATCACATTCCTGGTTGATGTGCTCTAGAGGTACTTGGCAACCAACCAAATTACCCCTCAATATAGTAAGAGAACAGCAGAACTTGAATGTGTTTTGAGAATCTAGATCTGAGTTGTCCAATAAAGTAGCCATTAGCCACAAGTGACTATTTAAAATTTTGTTCAAGCTGGAGTTTTCTTATAGCACAGCAGGTTAAGGATCCATTGTTGTCACTGCAGTGGCTTGGGTCACTGCTATGGACTGACCTCACTCCCTGGCTGAGGAAGTTTCATATACTGTGGGAACAGGAAAAAAAAAAAAGTAAGTTTATGCAAATGAACCTATTTGCAGAAGAGACTCAGAGACTTTAAAAAAACTTATGGTTATCAAAGGGGACAGGTGGTGAGGGGAACGATGGATTGGGCATTTGGGATTGGTATATGCACACTGAAGTATATGGAATGACTGGTGAATGGGGACTTCCTGTATAGAACACTCTACCCAATATTCTGTGATAATCTATATGGGAAAAGAATCTTAAAAAGAATGGATGTGAGTGTATGTTTAACCGAATCACTTTGTTGTACAGCAGAATTTATTACAACTTTGTAAATACTTCAATAAAATGTAAAAAATTAAAAATTAAAAAAATTTGATTAAATAATATTAAAATTGACTTCCACAGTCACACTAGTTACATTTTAAGTATTCAAAAGCCATTAGTGATGAGTAGCTGCTCTTAGGTTTTGGATAGCACTGATATGAAACATTTCAATCACTGCAGAAATGTCTGTTGGATGATGCCATCTAGATTCACAATAGTCTCTTTGGAAATAGGGTCATAGGGTCAACTATATTTGGAAAATGCTGTGCATTTCATGATCCTATTGGAGAGTTGGGAGGCATATTTTTAAATATGTTGTAATAATTTTAAACCCAGTATTTCCCAGATTAAATAGATAAAATAATCATTTTTTTCCTTCCTGTCTAGATTCAGGGGGGAAAAACTGATGTTTCATGGAATGTGCTTTTAGAGAATATGTTAGAGGATTTACAAAATGATTTATTACACAAACACTAGTAAGGAAACTAACTTGAATCTCATGCATGATGTGTTTACTGCATATAAAGAGGTCTAGCTTGTAAAAATAAATTTAATAACTTTTTAAAGCTACATTTACCAACATATGCTGTATAGCACATAAGCAGACTAATGGAAACTCTGTACTTAGTTAAAAACTAATTAAAAAATGCAAGGCCTCTTTTTGTTTGTTTTTCATGTGGAAATCATGCAAACCTCACAGATTTTAATTTATATATAAAAGCAAAGGCTTGTTGATTATTAGAGTTACTAATGTTAGTTGGCATGCATTGATATTAACTAATAGCTGGATGTTCTGATTTAGTACTCTAAAAAAGTGGTTCATAAACAAAGGAATTTTTTAAATTTTTTATTTTATTAATTTCTTTGTCTTTTTGCCTTTTCTAGGGCCGCTCCCATGGCATATGGAGGTTCCCAGGCTAGGGGTCTAATCAGAGCTGTAGCCACCATCCTATGCCACAGCCACAGCAACATGGGATCTGAGCCGTGTCTGCAACCTACACCACAGCTCACAGCAATGCTGGATCCTTAACCCACTGAGTGAGGCCAGGGATCGAACCCGCAACCTTGTGGTTCCTAGTCAGATTTGTTAACCACTCACCACAACAGGAACTCCCAAAAGAATTATTTTTAAAGGCACATAACTTCTAATGTGTATGGCCATGGCAAGTATATTGAATTACCATAATTGGAGTGAATAGCAATTTGTATGAATGCAGTATCATTATTGCATGAAGTTGGTCGGGGTTTTGCTTTGTTCCTCTTAAGCATTAATATTTAACACATTTATAGGGTAGCTCTTAGTGATTGATTATACTGGCTGTTTATTTGGTTGTGAAAAATTGCAAATGATTTTGACATTCTGATCAGAATTTTTTGGCCTCAGTTCTTCAATAAGATCAAGTTCTTAAACCATTTTAAGTTGACTGCCATTTAAAGAGTTTTCAAACACTTATCTAAAGTTATTTCACTAACGAATGATAGGGTCAGGATGCAGGGAGAGCAATTCTGAAATACAGTCTATTTTTTGCTTTATATCTGTTCAATACTGGACTTAAGCACTAATATAATATTGTAGTATATAAATGTTCTGTAGGAAAAAACAAAATTCAGACATTTTCAAAAACAAGGGCAAATGCAGAACCCAAGGGAACAATGAGAAATTTTATTCTGATAGAGATAAAAACATCAATCCCTCCTTGGTGAGGTTAGCATTTCTGAAGACAAAGTAAGACTGAGTGTGTGCATGGAATAAGCAAAAGGCAATCCTTTTGTGCATAAACGAAGCCTGTCAGAAATTGGAAGATACTACATCATAGCTAAAGTTTGCCTCTTGAGTCATTTTGACTAGCTAACAGTCTGCAATATAAGAAGAAATAAGATATTATATGGAATATCTTTACCTCTTCCATGAGATCAGAGTTATCTAGGATAAGAACTTGCCTTCACCATATATCTTCATGTATAGAAGTGAAGATGGTGTAAAATTAAGCTAAATTAAATGTACAAGTGCAATGCAACCAAGCATAAGACTATATGTAAAAGACACATGCATGTGAAAGAAAAATCCTAAGTAACAAAATACATTATACAAGGCATTTCTCAATCTACAGCATGAAAGCAATGTGTTGCCTGATAAACTCTCAAGCAGTTCATGAAAAGAGGTATTGTCATCTTCTTTTACTTATCTTGTTTATCAATTACTTTTGTTGCATTTAAAAAAATGACTTATCTAAATAAAAGGGAGGCATATGCACCACAAAAATTAGGAAAAACAGAAATGACTAAAGAAAAAAATAGTATTTGTCCTTAAGTTTTTTAATTTTTTTATTTTTATTTATTTAGGTTTTTTAAATTGTTTTTTCCCCAATACAATTTTTTTTCTATTGTACAGCATGGTGACCCAGTTACACATACATGTTCACATTCTATTTTCTCACATTATCATGCTCCATCGTAAGTGACTAGACATAGTTCGCAGCACTACACAGCAGGATCTCATTGCTAATCCATTCCAAAAGCAATAGTTTGCATCTATTAAACCAAGCACCCCAACCACTCCATTCCTTCCCCCTCCCCCTTGGCAACCACAAGTCTATTCTCCAAGTCCATGATTTTCTTTTCTGTGGAAAGGTTCATTTGTACAGTTTATTAGATTCCCATGTGGCTCACAACATAGGTTATTTTTAAAGTTGCCAAAATCCATAAAGTTTTTTTAGGGGGGGATTTTTATTAAAATTTTGCTTATCAAATGGATGAAGTTTGAGAGAATATTTCAAGTTTTCAATAATTCTCTAATTTCACTAATCACTCATTCATCCATTCATTTATGCATGTGTCCATATATGTATCAGGGTTTAAAAGCCCGTATGTATGTGTTTGTATGTTTGTCATTTCTTCTTGAATATCTTTGGCTCTAAGTATTCAAAACAATGTTTCATTATTTTAGTTGAATGTTGATGTAAACCCTTTCACACAGTTATCTTCATTTACTTGATAAAAGTAAATAATTAGTAGGGTGGGGGCAATAAATTAGGAGGTTGGCATTATCATAGATACATAATTATGCATAAAATAGATAAACACTGAGGACCTACTGTACAGCAGGGGGAACTATATTCAATATCTTATTTTAACCTGTACTGGAAAAGAATCTGAAAAAGGATAGAAAGTATAAATAAATATATATATATATATATATATATATATATATATATATATATATATATATAAACTGAATCACTTTGATGTACACCTGAAACTAACACAAGATTGTAAATTAACTATGCTTCAATTTTAAAAAAATTAAAAATAATTAAATGAGTTATATCAGCTGCTCACCTTACCCTATAACTTTTCTTGAATCTTCATCTACTCATGACTAAGTCCTATCTCACATTATTAAAGATATTTAATTTATTATATATTGATGCCTACTTTTATGTTGTTTTGATATTTGCATCTTATTTTTTTAATTTTTTTAAATTTGTACTGAGGTATGGTTGATTTACAATGTTGTGATAATTTCTACTGTACGACAAAGTGATTTAGTTGTACATATACACACATCTACTCTTTTTCACATTCTTTTCCCATATAGATTATCACAGAATATTGGGTGGAGTTCTGCATGCTATGCAGCAGGTCCCATTTGACCAGTTATTCCATATACCTCAGTGTGCATATGCCAATCCCAAACCCCAAGTCCCTCCATGCATTTTTTTAAATCATATATTTCTTGTCTCTTCAAATATGCTATGAATTCTCAAACTGGTAGCCACATATTCCACCACTTTGAATGCCTGAAGTACAAGTAAATGCTTGGTTGTCTTTTTTACAATGAATGTTTATTGAACATTTATAAAATATAAGGTACAGTAGGAATGCAAGGAGTAGATAATGCACTCTTGGATTAAAGATAGTCAATGGGTGCTTTTCAAATAATGACACAGGTTTCTTGGATATGTTGTTGCCATAATCAACCACATTTAAAAATCTCATTTGGACAACTCAAGGCAGTAGGATCACAGGCTGTGTTTATAGTGAATGTTTTAGTGAGATTCTCGGAGCATCATTGGAGAAAACAAGTTTATATTATAATTTTTATCTCTTTTACATGTTTGCCATTTACCGATATTTTTATTTTTGCCTGGATAAATGTTGGCCTTTTATTCCATGAGCAATTATAACAAGTTGATGCTTTTTGCTTTCTTCACTCAGTCATGCGGTAGATCAGAATGAGGTGATTGCAGCAGGTGTTTTAGAGAGGACCCCTTGCGATCCCTTCTTCCCAGACAATGTGCTTATCCTGTCTCTCATGAAGTCTACCTGGCAGAGAACAGAGTCCAGCCATTACCCCATAGCCAGCAAGGAACCTCAGTCTAATAAATCAGAGGAGCTGAATCCTGTCAACCACTTCATGAGTAAGTTTGGAAGCAAATTCAACCCTAATTGAGCCTTAACATGACTCCAGTCCCGGGCAATACCGTAATTGCAACCTTGTCAACACCCTTAGCCGGAAGTCCCAAGCAAGCTGCCTTTGGATCTTGACCTGCAAAAATTGTAAGATAATAAATTTTTATTCCTATATTTTAGGATAATTTCACACTTCCATAGATACCTATGCAATGGTAGACATGGAGAGTATCATCATACACATGTATATAATAAATCATCACCATCATCTACACTAAATAGTAATGGACGTGCTTGCTTATTCCAGCAGACATAAAAAAGAACATGTTTTTAAATGTACTGCAATGCCATTATTACCATTTCCAGAAAATCCAGTAAAATTATTTCAAAAGTTAAGGGAAATTTTACAGATAACATAACCCCCAATTCAAAGTGGAGTGGTACCTTGGTAAAGTCACAGATTACAAATTTTCCCTAATTAATCTTTGGCCCTTAGTTCCTTTGGCTTCTAACAAGTTTTAAGCTTATTTTAAAAACAGGTGTATAATCTCTTTCACCCTAATTCATTTGCTTTTAGCAGTCCTTGGTCGGAAACTACAGTGGTATGAAAATATTTGGTGGTGACTACCAAAGATAAAATACAAATTCCTGTTGATAGGTTATTTAAAAAGAAAAAAAAATCTAGAATTTTTGTACATGTCCACAGGCACCTCTAATGATCATCAAGCATCCTGAAATTTTGGATGCCACTAATGTGCAACACACTTCCTGGGCTGTGGCCCTAGTTCATTGAGGACTAGAATCATTAGGCATCATGATAAGTAATTTCCTACAAGCACAATCGTCTTTTTCATTTAGTACCATATCTACCTGCCTTTAGATTCTGAAAGATTCTGCTTATCAATCTTTAACCTTCTTTTCCATGATTGGTTAAAGGATACATTTACTAGGCATGACCATTTTATTCCCAGCCTCAAGTTCTAACACAGCAGCACTTCATGAGTCCCATTAATCTAGCTATGGTTGGGGTTTATCATTTCAAATTACAGAAACATCTCTTAATTCACATGTTTTATGTAACCTACAACTCAGAAATAAAAGTGTAAACAACTCAAATATGAAAATCAAGAATTTATCATTTAGAAGTTCTGTTGTGCCTCACTGGGTTAAGAACTGGACACTGTCTTCATGAGGATGAGAGTTTGGTCCCTGGCTTCACTCAGTGAGTTAAGGATCTAGCATTGCTGCAAGCTGTGGAGTAGGTCAGTAGGTTGCAGATGTGGCTTGGATCTGGTGTTGCCATCACTGTGGTGTAGGCCTGCAGCCGCAGATCCAATTCGGCCCCTAGCCCAGAAACTTCCATATGACACAAGTGTGGCCCTAAAAAGAAAAAAAAAAGAAGTATAATTTATTTAATTAACTGGTGCCAAATTTAGCCTGTTCACAATTTTTGACTTCCTTTGTACTGTAGGTATTCAATAGTGCTATTATTTCCAAATTAGGTTTATAAAAATACTGTCTAAAAGATAAAATTAAGTGATTTTTCTTTCTTTTACTGTTCTTATTTGATATCCATGTAACAAACTGGGGGTGTTTATTTTACTTTTCATTATTTCAAGAATAAACCTGTTCATTCTCCTAAAAGTGAAAAACGTAAGAAAGATCAAGATAAAAATAGTGGCTGGAAAACATTTCATTTAAAATATGACACCTGATATCAAGCCAAAAATATTTTAATGTAATATTTATTGATATATCCATTATATTCAAAATAATTACTGTAGAGTAAGTAGACATATTAAGAAGAAAAAAATGATAAAATAAAACTTTGTAGCTAAAGATTTACATTTTATGTTACTGTACTGAGTACTCTGATCTATCATTGAAATTAATGTATTTTGAACTGTTAATCAAGTTACTATGGATACATTGAATTCAAACCACACCAGGGTCAAGAAAAAACTTGGTAACAACAAAAAAAGATATTTATAAAAAACAACTTTCTATGTGTGACATTATCAGTTTCTGGAAGGTGATCGAAATATGAAGATAAGTTTATTCAAGTCAAGGTTTTACATGAGAGGAACTTTAAGGCACTTTAAATATAGAAGTCTTGAAAAAGAAGGGTCTTGAGAAAGAGATTAAAGTCTTATTACATGGCCTCCCTAGGATATAAGGAAGGAGAACTAACATAGAAAATAAATAATTGAGAATGAATAGGGACAGATGGGAAGGTAATGGGTCCATGGAAGTAGGGAAATATGGGGATTATGAGAGCTGAAATGACTACTGTCAGAAGCTACAATGCAAAATTAATCAGAGGTCGAGCTGTTCTAAATTATAAGATGCAGATTCTGGTTCTGTAATGGGATTAATGGAGTGGACGTAAAAATATCACTGGATTAGAGGAATCAGGGGGCCAGTGAGTGAATCCTTCTGTAAAAAGTCATCATATTTACTGAAGTCACTCACATCACAACTGTAACAAAGGTGGAGAACATGAACTAGAACCAGAAGAATGTGGACAGGTGCATACCTGGAAAGTATGAGCTCTAAGAGGACTGTTTTTCTAAAAATGGAAATGTCATGTGTGGGAAGGAAGTAATTTGAGGGAGAAAAATGGTGGGGCAAGACCATCTGCAACATTCTCATAGAAAACAGCACAATAAGAAAGCTTAAAAAAACTGCAAAGAGCAGGTTTACTTAGTGGAGAGATCTGCCTAGGATATTTAAGAGGCAAGAAGAAAATATTCTAGCATGAAGTGACATGGAAAGGACAATGAGTTTACATGAAACAGAGATGAGGATTTTGGGGAAGGCTCAGCGGGAAAACAGAGGCTGCCTGGTTGAGTCAGGAGTATAACCACAGCTGTAATGGCTGGAGGCCCATGTGAAAACTGACACCTAATGGAATCCCTGCTTGGATAATGTAATGGATGATGGTGGAAATAATGAGATGCAATCTCTAAGTGGAACTCAGGTGTGAAAATACTTCCAAGCTGAAACAATTAAAGACAGAGACTGGTTTCAGAATTTAGATAATATTCTAAATTAGTGCGTATTCATGGAGTCATATAGCTTGTAGTCATTAGATTAAAATCAAAATAGAATGTCAGTGTTCAGGGTGTTAGAAAGTCTCAGTAGACCATACTTCCTCCTTAAAGTATGAGAAAAAGCCAAATGAGCCTTGCAAGGTATTTAAAAAAAAATTAAAAATGGATGGAACTAGAGACTCTCATCCTGAGTGAAGTAAGTCAGAAAGACAAATACCATATGCTATCACTTATATCTGGAATATAGTATAAGGCACAAAGGAACCTTTCCACAGAAAAGAAAATCATGGATTTGGAGAATAGACTTGTGGTTGCCAAGAGGGAGGGGGAGGGAATGGGGGGGACTGGGAGCTTGGGGTAAATAGATGCAGAATGTTGCCTTCAGGATGAATTAGCAGTGAAATACTGCTGTGTAGCACTGGGAACCCTGTCTAGGCACTTATGATGGAACACGTAATGTGAGAAAAAAGAATGTATACATGTAAGTGTAACTGAGTCACCATGCTGAACAGTAGAAAAAAAATATATATATAAATGATAAAACAAATCAATCAGGGAGCTAAGGAAAGGAAATACAAATAAACTTCCAAAGTAACTAACCACTTTTAAGGGGGAAAATACTCTCAGTTTTTTTTTTTTTTCTTGGCCACACCCACAGCATATAGAGGTTCCCTGGGTCAGGGATAGAATTCAAGCCACAGCTGCAGTATTACACCCTATTTCCCACAGACCTTCATCGCCCACAAGGAGGTGGAGGCAGGGAAAGACCAGGGAGTTTCCCCAGGTGATGTCTGATCGCAGGACATCGGCACTGGCCAATTGAAGGTGAGGGCTGGGAACCAATGAAAGCCATTCCTGGAAACTCCTGCACCTTCCCTGCTTGCAGGAGAGCAGTCTGGAAATGGGCAGAGGGAGGAGTTGGGAAGCTGGAGCAACCCCTCCCAGTGAGAAAGGTAAGACCTGCAAGGGGTGTACCTCAGCCACCCCCTGTAGTTTACCTTCCAAAGAGTGGAGTGAGAGGCCAAGCTTTCATCTTTAGTCTAAAAGTTATTTGGTTTTCAGACATACTCAATTTTTTACCTACAGTTACATCCTTGATTTCTACACTTATTGAGTTTATTGCAGGGAAGTAAAAGAATATTGTCTGTGTGAACATGACTTCTTTTTGGTAGTGGGTTGATGATTGTGGCTTCCATAGAATAGTGATGATGATGATGTTGTAAACATTTCATCTATACTAATTACTATTAAAAACTCCATTTCTGGTTTTATTGTAAAAGTTTAACACACAGTCTAAGGATGTTAATTGTGTAAGTTGAGTCTTCTGCATTTTTGTTTTCATCTGGCTCATTGATCTATTAGCTTTTGAAAATGATGTGAGAAAAATTCTAAGTGCAATTGTTGCTGAATTGGTTTGTTTTTTGGTCCTCTCCACTGAAATAAAAGCTATGTGAGCACAGAGGATTTTACCTTTCATTAACCAATGTCTTCAAAGCACCTGGAAGAGGGCCTGACGCAAAGTAAGCCTTCAGTAACTATTGATTAAATTGATGTGGTTCCATATTACATGTTTTGATTCCTGCATTTCACAGTATGTATGTTTCATGATCATTTCATACTTTGATAAGTTAACACATGTCACTTCTCAACATATATTATTAATTCATGGCTTAGAATAATATTTTGTCTGGTATTGAAATTGTAATTCCCACTTGCTATTTGTTCAAAGTGGTGAACATTCAGGGGTGGGACCCGAGAATAGTCTGTCTTGGGTGCAGGCAGTAGGGGAGTGAATTGTTTGTAAAAACTTAATACACCAGTTAAAATTCAGTCTTCTGTCAAATGTCATGATAAGCAGTTGATTATAAACAATGTCAGTGATTAAGCATATCTGCTTGTCAGGGCGCTTGTTTCCCATTGCCCCTGCTGTGAAGCCTGAACTTTCTATACATGCTTATTTTCAAAATTTCTGTATTCTGTTTTCTTTCAGGGAGAAGGATTGGCTCTTTTTTTTAATGAATTAAGTACCTTGTTTACTTAAAAATCCTATGTTCATAATAATAGGGCTGGATGAATTGTCAAAAGCTTAATAGACCTATTATCTAAAACACATAACAAGATACAGACTATTAACAGCAAGCCAGAAGTGTAACATCCCATTGCAGCCAATAATCTCCATCCAGCAGAAAGAATGGACTTGATCACCATGAACTCATTTTATTGTGATTAATCTTGACGTGGGTAGGATCTTACTATGTATACTTTTGTGTTGGTTTTGCTCATATCATATTTGTGAAACATCTTTGATGCAAAGAGTTGTAATTCATTAATTTTCATTGGCATATGTGATGATAATACATTTATCATACTGTAGAAAGATGTATTTGTTGTTTCTGATTTGCATTTTCATTAATAATACTTCTATGAACAGTCTCATATGTGTACTTTCATATAAATTCATGCACAATTCTTTTGCATATATTATCCTGATAATCTTTTGCTACATCCTGATTCAGCTTGAGTAAATTCCTCCAAATACCTTTCCAACTGATTATCTCAATTATACTCCCACCAGTTATTTCTGACAAAGCAGTTTGCTTTACATTATTGTTGTTGCTATTCTCAATCTTTTAATATTTTCTGTGTTAGTGGTCATTTGTTAGAATTGCATGGTAGTTTTAATTTGTATTTTCTTGATGATCAATGTTGTATAAGACACTTAGGTCTGAGATAAATATTAGTTACACCTGGAGATAGTCACGTGCCTTCTATTCTTGAGTTTGAGTACTGGGTTCACCTTGTTAGTGCTTAAGTTGGGTTGGGGTTTTTTGTTACAATTACCTTCAAGATCAGAAGCTTCAACTTCC
This sequence comes from Sus scrofa, assembly GCF_054392235.1. Taxonomy (NCBI): domain Eukaryota; kingdom Metazoa; phylum Chordata; class Mammalia; order Artiodactyla; family Suidae; genus Sus; species Sus scrofa. The sequence continues at coordinate 23,113,381 of NC_139385.1, forward strand.
TCTGGACTTATCTACTGCTGAAGGTAAGGGCTGGTGTGTTGGAGAGTTTTACTCAAGTATCTTCGTCTACCATGACCAAAGTTTTTTTTTTTAATTTTCTAATAAGACTAAATGTATTCAATACCCTAGTAAAAGTTTTGATTATAAGTCTTTAAAACCTGTCTTCTTCACATTGTAACAATACAGTCCTTGTGCATTCTTAAGTTCAATACTCTGACAGAAGTGAGGATGGAAAGAGTGTCTTAGAATTTCATAAGATGTATGTTTATCTGTCAATATCTATTAGTGTTCTTTTCTGCCTTGGATAGGTTTCTTGTTTGCTTTGCATTTTCCCATTTCTTTCTGTGTTTGTGATTCTTCCCAATGGCCCATAGCTGTGGTTCATCAGTTTTTTTATTGCTTTCTATATTCTGTTGTGAGTATACCACAATTTATTCATTTACTCTAATGTTGATGAACAATTGGGTTGTGTCCAATTTCTGGCCATTGTAAATGATGATGTTAAGAATATTCCTATGTATGTTTTCTGAGATGCACACTCCTTTTTCTAAGGCTTGCAGCTGGAAGTAGAATTGCTAAGTTGCAGGCTATGCATATATTGAACTTTAAAGATACTGCCAATGTGGTCTTCACAATTTTTGTCTGATTGGTCTGACATCCAGCAGAGTATGAAAGTCATCATAGATCCACAACCTCACCAACACTGATAATTGGCAGGCTTTCATGTTAGCCAATCATTCTATGATACAGTGGTGTCATAGTGTGGGTTTGATCTGCTTTTGCCTTGTTATTAAAGAGCTTGAGTATGTTTTAATGCACTTATTGGCCATTTGGAGTTCAGCTTTTGCAAACTTTGTTCATTTGCCTTGTTATTTTATGTACTAAGTTCTTTATATGTTCTGTATAGTCAGCATTCTTCAGCTTATTTTTTATAGCTTTTAAAAGATTCTAATTTTAATATATATACGCTATGTCAGTGTTGCCTTTGACATTATGTTTTGTCTTAGAAATCAGTCTCTTAAAGTCATGAAGAAAATCTCATATTATTTTTTAAAGATTTTATGTATTTGACTTTCACATTTAGGACTTTAATCTACCTGGCATTGATTCTCTCATAATCATATAAAGTAGGGGTCCAATTTGATTTCTTTTTCTTTGTATGGATAGTCAGATTTCCTAGCACCAAGTATTACAAGTCTGTGATTTTCCCACTGTCTGTTAGGCCACAGTGTCCATATCAAGCTTCTATGTATGTGTGAGTTTAATTCTCAAGCCTGTTCCTCTGTTCTGTTTGCCACATTGTCAGTACTTGCAGAAACATCATAATTTTTTTTTTAAGAGTCACAAATGGCCAATTTACAGAATCTCTATGGCCTTTAAAGCCAAACCATTTCCAAAAGGATAAGCCAGGTAGGGCAGAAACAGAGAGCCATGCACACCACAGGCCTGCCTAGACCTCAAGAGTCATAGGAAGTGGCCAAGTTGACATTTCACTTGTGCCATCTCTTCCTTTTTCAAACTCTCACGTAGCCCTGAGCTAGACTGATCTAGGACACAGATGGCAGTGTTGCTGCTGGGAGAGACATGAGGAGGGGCAGGTGCACAGAAGGACTAGTGGAACTGGGGCTGAAGAGCCCAGAGGATGCGCAGGGCTGGGGATGTGGGCTAGGAGGGTATAGACCAGCGGACAGGGCTTCGAGAACAGGGCTGAGGGGAGGCACCTGGAGACTGGAGTCCTGGGCCTGAAGAGGCAGAAGGATGAGTGGGATGGAGCCAAGGGACACACAGGGCTGAGGGAAAGGTGTGCACAGTGCTGAGGTGCCAGTGCTCAGGAGCATGGCCTGAGCAGGCGTGAAGGGCAACTGAGAGTAGGGCTGCTGAGGAGTCCTGGGACCCTGGGTTACTGCCATGAACCCTTCCAGGGAGCGGCAGGTGGACAGACAGGAAGGGCTCCTAGAGCTTGTCTTCGAGACACCCCAGTGCCCCTAGTGCTCAGCCACCCCCACAGGACGCCTTCCAGACCACTCCCCCAGCATGCTCATCATTCCAGTCCTAAGCCAACCAACTGGACTGTGCGGCCACAGAGGACTCTTCCCCATTCGCATCGGTTGCAGAGGAAAAAAGTTTAGGCTTCAGATTCTAGATGTAGATACACCTTAGCCTTCTCATCTACTAGCTGTAGAAGCCTGGATCTCAGTTTCCTTAGCTATAAAACAAGGATGCCACCTCCCAGACCTGTCAGGAAGGTGAAGTGACCTCGCCTGAGAAGCACACACAGTCCCCGTACAGAGTCAGCGGTCCGTAATTGGCTTCTTTCCCCTCGCCCCACCTCTCCCCATGCTCCTGGACTTGGGAGGGGGTGGCGGAGGGCCTTGCTGACTCACTAGGACAGGCGGCAAGAGTCAGGGCTCTGGAGCATCCGGGGTGGAACAGGGACACTCCTCCCCCCTGTCAAATCATCCTGGGCCGGGTCCCTGAGGTCTTGATGGGCACAGGGTCCCGCAGGGTCAGGGAAAGCTGGCTCTGTTAGTACCTTTCTCACCACCTTCGGAGAGGAGTGCTGGGCGGCGCTGCCCAGGGCAGGGACAAGGTGCGGGGTCTCCCCGCCGGCTGCCTGGGGCAGGCTGGCCGTGGTGTTCTTATCAAGAGGAAGGGCTGGCTTTGGGCCTTCAAGTGCTGGGGGCTCATCTGCAGCCTGCACAGGGTCCACCCGGCTCTGGGGCTGGATGGGCGCTGGCTGCCGCTCGATGTAGTTGATCTGCCCCACAATGGTTTGCTGAAGGTGCTGAGGGGGCTTGGTCTGACTCAGCTGCAGGCTGGGCTGCTGAGCCTGAAGGAGGAGCTCCAGGTCCTTCTGCATCTCCTCCAGCTCAAACTTGTCCTGCATAATGTCCACATTCTGGGCACAGGCAGGCCCAGGAGGGCCCTCCTGCTGACCGGGAGCCAGGTGCTGGGATGGAGGCAGGAAAGGGGGTGGCTGCTGCGGGGAAGGGGTGGTGGCAGGGGCGGCGGTGGTAGCTGCTGCTGTGGCTGCTGCTGAAAGTGGCTGAGCTTCAGCTCCGGGTGGTGGCCAAACTGGAGGTGGACAGAGGGTGTGTGTGAGGCAGGGTGCGCGTGGGTGCCCTACTGAGCATCCTGGGGAGGGACGACGCACACGGGCTGGAGGGCCGGCGGCTGCCCCAGCCGCTGGGACCTGCTCTCCGGCTCAGCAGGAGGGCTCCATGTCCAGCCAGGGCTGCAGCAGCTTGGGAGAATGCGGGTGGCAGGGCAGGTCTTTGTTTTTGGGCAGCAGGGCGGAGCACTGCAGGGACCCCAGCTGCTGGGGCATCTCAGAGGGCGGCCTAAAGCTGTGGGCTGGGTGCAGTCTGGGTGGGGGGACCTGGCCTTTGAGGGAGGGCGACACTGGGGGGCAATGAGAGCAGCAGACCGATGAGGAGCACAGGGCTGGAGACTGGAACTTGTAGGAGGGGTGGCTGGGAGTCTCTTGCAGAGCAACTGGGGACTGATGGCTTTGACAGAAAGATGATGGACCCTGGAAGCCTCCATAAGCAAGAGAATCTGCCTGTGACAGCTGTCTGCCGTCTGTAGTTATACAGCCAAGGGAAGCCAGCTGCTTAGTCCAGAAGTTAGGCTCCCACGTGAATCTGATTCTCCAAAGGGAGCCAGGGTCTGTGTTACATTTTGTCTCCAGCAGCAGCTGCATCTGAAACACAACTGACCCGACTGGTGATGGAGAAGGTGGCGTTCCTCTTACCAGCTCTTTGCTGTAGAGGAAGGGGACACTGGTCTTGCTGCAGAGAGCCCAGTTAATGAAATTCTGAGAAACATCATACTTTTTCTGTTCTTCTTCAGTGGCATTTTGACTGTGGTTCAGCCATTGAATCTCCATAAAAATTTTAGAATTAGGAAATAAAAACTATTCATTATACTGATTTTAAAATAAAATGTACACAGTGTACTAACATATATCCAGCCATCCTATTAATGTCTTGCTAACTCTATGATTCATTAGTTATTATTAACATAGTTGCATTGGGTGTTTTTATGTATGCAGCCCTATAACCTGTGATTATTAACAGTTTTAATTTTTTTCAAATGCTATGTCTTTTTTTCTCATGAGATTTTGGGCTTATCTGTTGCAACACCTGGTTTCCTTAGCTAATATAAGATATGATATTTACTGGATCTAGTTAGATTTTGGAGGTCGTGAAGAATATTTGGCTGAAAATTGGCCCTAACTCATGAACTCAGTAATATAGATAAGAGAAAATTTAGCTGCTGCCCTGGCTGTTGTTCATGCTGTTGTGTAGATGCTTTTGCCGATCCAGCAGATTCAGAGGACAACTGCTATTTCTCTGCTGGATCAGGATTCTAATTGGAGTCTGTAGAAATCTCCAATAAGAGAAGCATATCACAGAACTCTAGTTTATGGAACAAAGCTATGCTAAGATCCATTCTTCTTGTGAGAAATATTCTTAGACTCCTCTACTTGTGCAGCAAGACCCCTTTAACATGTAGAAACGTACAAATGAACAGTGTTGGATTCTGTGTCCTGGACCCATAGAAAGATCATAATGAGCAATTGACTCAGGAAATCAAATCTGTTCTGACTTAGAGTTTGTCTGGCCTCACTCACTGTCATCTGTTAGAAAAGAAATGCTATTCTATTTTACCTGCACACTCAGGCATGGGCCTGAAGGCTAGTGGAGATGAATCCCTCAAGTGGACAAACTTTGTACAGTGTATCTTGAAGAAGTCCCCGAGGTGCAAATATGCGATGACTGATGGCAATGCCTAACCACATGACAGGAAGGTAAGGACAATTAAAATAATGGTTAGTGAGATCCTTGTAAAAGGATCCAGGTTTTATGTGCCTAGAAATTTCAGAGTCAAGATCAGGTGAGATGAAATGTATATTTTTTTCTGGTGTGAATGCTCACAAAAGAGTATGTATGGCAGAAGAAATTCTCAGTAATCAGAGAGACAAATTGACCCATCCTGGTCAGCTTCTTTCACTGATTATCACAACATCAGATCAATATGTTCACAAGGCAGCTGGGCTGAAGATCATTCTGGGGTCAAACAGCTTGGCCTTCACCCCACTGAGTCTAAATGGATCACTGCCATTGATGGGATGTAGTCTCAAATTTTCACAAGTCACTATTTTTACCTGTTATAACACTGTTTCCCTGGAGGATTGGGCAGTCACCCAGTGGAAGTTTATATTTAATGCCCTTCTTTGCTAAATAAACTCTCTTTTCACTTGAATCAAATTATGCTGGATATGGGTATGTCTTCTCTGACCTCAGAGAAGACACACCCATTATCAGTTGTGGATTTACTGAGTGTATGATTCACTATTATGAGGTCATGCATAAATTGCTTTTTTTTTTGACCAACCATTCCATTTTACAGTAACATCAATAATGCAATTAATATGTATGACAGAGTGGCTCTGGTCTGGGGAGTTAGTGTGTCTTAACATAGTTTTCTCTAAAACTGTTTTCATATAAATTTGAAGTGACCTTTTGAAGATTCAGTAATGGCATCTCTACAAGCTGTAAGCATATTGTCCTACAAAATGTGGTTGCATTTCTGCCTGGATACAACATACTGTTCTGGTACTGAAGATTTGTAAGTGGTCTTATCTTACAATCCACTGCAGATTTTTGTTTTCCATCACCAGGAATTTGTACTCCTCTGCTTTAAAGGTAAAATTTACCCAGAAACAAAATATTATTTCCACATAGTCCCTGTGCCACTTTGGGTCTCAATACCATTGAATCAACAAGGAAAGAATATGCTTATCATACTTTGCAGTATGTTTAATCCTAATTATTAAGAAAAAGGAGGTAGAGAGGAATGCGTTTTGAAAGCATGGGCTCCTTAGGTTTAACTGATCAACTCCTTCATAACTTGTGATAATAGAAAAAAGCAGAAACACTAATGGCTGAAAGCACTGGGTAATAAAATTTCAGGTGCTGAGGTGCTGACTAAAGGAAAGGGCAACATGAAATATGTGGTGAGAAAAAACATTGCAAATATCAACCCATAGCCCTGTGAACTGAAATTCAGGCTTTAGTAACTGAGTATGTCTTCTTCCCTTCAAATACATCTATATTTGGACCTGTAGTTACATTTCCATGTGATTTTCCCCTAATATGGTGGTTAGGAATGTTTTCTCTTTCCCTTATTATGGATATAAGCTTTGCTCTTTTATTCCCTAAATACTTTATATATAGTACATTTTGGATAACTGACTTATAAATTGGTTTTCTATGTACAGAAATGTAAGGCAGAATCTAGACTAAATAAGCAGAGAATAAATGTCTCTTTGAGATGGGTACCATGACTGGTGGTATGTTAGTTGTCCTCTTTGTCTTTGTCTTCTGGTACTGATGGACATTTATTATGCATAGAAAGCTATGAATGGAATTTTAGTAGCCAGAGTGATGGAGTTTGATGGATATGTTGATTGACACTCACAGCCTTTCTTTTGCCTTGTATTTCTAAGATTGGGATGCTAAATATTTCATTTTTTGGGACACCCTTAAAGTTAAGAGATTTGAGTGTAAATCAGGTATCAATTTATAAGTTAGAAGTGAGGTAAATCTATACTTGTGGAGCATTATTGGCAGATAAGTTTGCTCTGACAGAAATGAATGTTAAGAGAAGCTAGAATTCATGTTTTAATGTTTAATTACCAATCTTATGTTCCAAGAAAACCATGGCTGTGGCAGCACACTTAAAAGAGGCAGAAACTGTTTCCTAAACCCTGGGATACAGAGTAGTGTCCTGGCTTCTTGATATTAGCTGTAGTGGTGTGACATTAAAGCCAAGCTTTGTGCTAGTACATGTATTTATTTTATTTTATTGGTGTACAGCTGACTTACAGTGTTGTATTAGTTTCAGGTATAAAGCAAAATGATTCAGTTATACATATACATATATCCATTTTACCTCATATAGGTTATTACAGAATTAAATAGCTTTCCATATGCTATATAGTAGGTGTTTGTTAATTATATATTTTATATATATGTGTGTATATGTTATACATATCCTCCCAATTTATCCCTCTGGCCACCACAGTTTCCCCCAGGGTAGCCAAAAGTTTGATTTCAAAATTTGAGTTTGTTTTATAAATATGTTGTTTTATTATTTTTATTCCACATTTAAGTGATATATTTGTCTTTGTCTGTCTGACTTACTTGACTTTAGCATGATAATTCCTAGGTCCATCCATATTGCTGCAAATACCATTATTTCATTCTTTTTATAGCTGAGTACTCTTCCATCATATATATGTAGCGCATATTCTTTATCAATTCTTTATCCATTTATGTTTCTTCCATGTCTTGGCTATTGTAACTAGTGCAGTGAACTTATGGGTGTATATATCTTTTTGAATTATGGTTTTCTTGGGATACATGCTGAGGCGTGGGATTGCTGGGTCATATGGTAGTTCTATTTTTAGTTTTTTTAAGGAACTTCCATTCTGTTCTTCACACTGGTTGTTCCAATTTACATTCCCACCAACAGTGTAACAGAGTTCCCTTTACTCCACTCTCTCTCAGCATTTATTGTTTATAGACTTTTGGATGATGGCCATTCTGCCTCGTGTGAGGTGATACATGACTGTAGTTTTGATTTGCGTTTCTCTAGTAATTAGTGCTGTTGAGCATCTATGCATATGATTATTGGCAATTTGTCTCCCTTGGAGAAGTGTTTTTTTAGATCTAACCATTTTTTTGATTGGGTCATTTAGTTTTTTCCTATAAACCTGTGTGAGATGTTTGTATATTTTTTTGAGACTAATCCTTTGTCAATGGCTTCATTTGTAAATATTTTCTCCCACCTTGTAGGTTGTCTTTTTGTTTTCTTTATGGTTTCTTTGGCTATGCAAAAGCTGTTAAATTTAACTAGGTTTTATTTATTTATTTATTTATTTTCCTTATTCTAGGAGGTGAATATGAAAAGATATTGCTGTTATTTACATCATTGAGCGTCCTGCCTATATTTTCCTCCAGGAGTTTTATGGTATCCAGCTTTATGTATTATGGTCTTTAATCCATTTTGAGATTATTTTTAGTATGGTGTACTAACTTCATTCTTTTATGTGTAGCTGTACAGGTTTCCCACCGCTACTTATTGAAGAGACTGTCTTTTCTCGATTGTATATTCTTGTCTCTTTTGTCATAGATTAGTTGACCATAAGTGCCTGGGTTAATCTCTGACCTTTATATCCTCTTCCATTGATCTATATATCTGTTTTTTTGCCAGTACAATAATATTCTGACAACTATAGTTTTGTGGTATAAGTCTGAATTCAGAAAGCGTGATTCATCAGGATTGCTTTGGATATTCAGGGATTTTGTGTTTCCATACAAATTAAAATTTTTTTATTCTATTTCTGTGAAGAATGCCATTGGAAATTTGATAGGAATTACATTGAATCTGTACCTTGCCTTCAGCAATATAATCATTTTGACAGTAAGGACTCTTCTAATTCAAGAGTATGGTATATCTTTTCATCTGTTTGTGTCTCTTCAATTTCTTTCATCAGTGTTTTATAGTTTTCAGAATATAGGTCTTTTTTTCCCCTCTTTTGGTAGATTTGTTCCTAGATATTTTACTGTTTTTGATTGGTTGGTAAATGGAATTATTTTCTAAATTTCTCTTTCTGATGTTTCATTGTTAGTGTTAGAGAGACTTCTGTATGTTAATTTTTTAATCCTGCAATTTTACCAAATTCATTGATGAGCTCTAATATTTTTCTGGTAGGATCTTTAGTATAGTCTATGTATAGTAACAGGTCAGCTACAATTAGTAATACTTTTACTTTTTCCTTTTCATTTAGGATTATTCTATCTCTTTTCTTCTCTAATTGCTGTGGATAGAACTCCAAAACAATGTTAAATAAAGTGGTGAGAGCAGACATCATTGTCTTTTTCCTAATATTAGTTGAAATGCTTTCAGATTTTCACCATTGATAATGATGTTGGCTGTGAATTTGTCATTATATGGCCCATTATTATGTCAGGGTAGGTTCCCTGTATGCCCCCATTCAGAAGGGACTTTTATTGTTTCAAAAGTTTTTTCTGAAGCTATTAAGATGATCATATGATTTCTATTCCTCAATTTGTCAGTGTGGTGTATCACACTGATTTGTGGATATTGAAGAATCCTTGCATCCCCAGGATAAATCCCACCTGATCATGATGTATGATCCTTTTAATGTATTGTTGGATTTGTTTGCTAATATTGTGTTGAGGAGTTTGTGTACATTTCATCACTGATACTGGTCTGTACTTTTCTTTTTTTGTGGTATCTTTGTCTGGTTTTGATATCAGAGTTATCATGGCCTCATAGAATGATTTTGGGAGTGTTACCTCCTCTGCAATTTTTTGGAAGAGTTTCAGAAGAATAGCTGTTAAATGTTTGATAAAATTCACCTGTGAAGCCATTGCTTCCTGGAATTTCTTTTCTTATAAGTTTCTAAATCAGAGTTTTAATTTCAGTACTTGTGATTGGCCTATTCATATTTTCTATTTTTTCCTGGTTCAGCCTTGGAAGGTTGTACCTTCATAAGAATGCATCCATTTTTTCTAAGTTGTCAATTTTATTGGTATATAGTTGTTTGTAGTAGTCTCTTTCTATCTTTTGTATTTCTTTGGTGAAAGTTGTAACTTCTTTTTCATTTCTAATTTTATTGATTTGAGCCCTCTTCCCTATTTTTGTTGATGATAGTGCCTAAAGTTTATTTTATCTTTTCAAAGAATCACCTTTTAGTTTCATTGATATTTTGTATTTTTTTTCATCTCTGCCTCATGTATTTCTGCTATTTATGATTTCTTTCCTTCTACTAACTTTGAGGTTTTTTTTTTTCTCTAGTTGCTTGAGGTGTAAGATTAGTCTGTTTATCTGAGATTTTTCTCATTTCCTAAGATAAGATTGTATTGCTATAACCTTCCCTCTTAAAGTTGCTTTGGCTGCATCCCATAGATTTTGGATCTTTTGTTTTCCTTGTCATTTATCTCTTGGTATTTTTAAATTTCCTCTTTAATTTCTATACTGATCCATTGGTTGTTTAGTAGCATATTGTTTATCTTCCATGTGTTTGTGTTTGTTGATTTTTTTCCCTTGTAGTTGATTTCTAGTCTCATAACATTGTGGTCATAAAAGATGCTTATTGTAATTTCAGTTCTCTCAAACTTAAGAAGGATTGATTTTTGGCCCACGATATGATCTATCCTGGGGAATGTTCCATGTGCACTTAAAAAGAAAGTATATTCTGCTTTTGGATGGAACATTCTATAGATATGAATTAAGTCTTATCTTGTCAGGTGTGTTTCCTTATTGATTTTTTTTCTGGCTGATATTCTTTCTGGCTGATCTGACCATTGATATAAATGGGGGTGTTAGTGTTTCCCATTATTACTGTATTTTGTTGATTTCTCCTTTTATGGAATTTAGCATTTTCCTTTTGTATTGAGGTGCTCTTATGTTGGGTACATATATATTTATAATTATTAAATCTTCTTCTTGGATTGATCCCTTGATCATTAGGTAACATCCTTCTTTGTCTCTTGTAACATTCTTTATTTTATAGTCTATATTGTCTGCTATGAACATTGCTACTCCACCTCTCCTTTGATTTCTACTTGGATGGAAGATCTTCTTCCATCCCCTCACTTTCAGTCTCTGTGTCCCTAGATCTGAAGTGGGTCTCTTGTATACAGTATAAATGTGGGTCTTATTTTTTGTATCCATTTAACTAGTCTGTGTCTTTTGGTTGGAGAATTTAATCTATTTACATTCAGTTAATTATGGATATGTATGTACTTCATGCCATTTTTAAATTGTTTTTGAGTTTGTAATTTTAGGTCTTTTTTCTTCCTTTTATCTTTTGTCCTCTTGTGATGTGATGACTGTCTTTTGTTTTGTATTTGGTTTTCTGTGTGTGTGTGTGTGTGTGTGTGTGTGTGTGTGAGTGTGTGTGTGTGTGTGTATCTGCTGTAGTTTTTGGGTTTGGTTCCCATTACATTTTCACATGTGTGTGTGATGTTTTTTAAAGATTTTTATTTTTTCCATTATAGTTGGTTTCTAATGTTTTGTCAATTTCTACTGTACAGCAAAGTGACCCAGTGACCCACAAACACACACAGGTACATTCTTTTGTCACATTATCCTCCATCATGTTCCATCATAAGTTACTAGATATAGTTCCCTGTGCTATACCCATTAGGTTTTGATGTAGCATACAGAATTGCTTTAGGTTGCTGACCATTTAATTTCAAATGTATTTTCTTTTTTCTTTTTGTCTTTTTTTTTTTAAGGACTGCACCCATAGCATATGGAAAGTCCCAGGCTAGGTGTTGAATTAGAGCTCTCTTCTCATGATTGCTCATTTTGAAATCACATCTGTCTGTATATGATTCCTTCCTTTTAATTTTGTTTGCCTTTAGCAGTGAGCTTTCACATTTGTAATTTTCTTCTTTCTAGTTGTGTCCTTTTCTTTTCTCACTAGAAAATTCATTCAATAGTTGTTGTAAACCTGATTTGGTTCTGCTGAATTTTCTTTGATTTTCTTGTCTGGAAAGCTTTTATCTATCAAATCTGAATGAGAACCTTGCTGGGTAGAGTATTCTCGGTTGTACATTTGTCCCTTCCATCATTTTAAATATATCATGCCACTCTCTTTTGATATGCAGAATTTCTGCTGAAAAAAAAATGTATTCATAAGCTTACAGGTGTTCCCTTGTATGTTATTGTTATTTGTTGCTTTTCCCTTGCTGGTTTTAAATATTTTTTCTTTGTCTCTAATTTTTGTGAGTTTGATTATTATGTATTTCAGTATGTTCCTCTTTGAATTCATTCTGTATGGAACTGTCTGCGCTTTCTAGACTTGAGTGAGTGTTCCCTTTCCCATGTTAAGGAAATTTTTGGCTCTAATCTTTTGAAATACTTTCTTGACTCCCTTTTTCTTTCCCTCCTCCTACTGGGACCCCTATAATATGAATGTCAGTACATTCCGTTTTGTTGGAGAGAGCTCTTAGAATATCCTCATTTCTTGTAATTCCTTTTTTTTAATATATATATTTTTTTATTTTCCCACTGTACAGCAAGGGGGTCAGGTTATCCTTACATGTATACATTACAATTACATTTTTTCCCCCAGCCTTTGTTCTGTTGCAACATGAGTATCTAGACATAGTTCTCAATGCTATTCAGCAGGATCTCGTAAATCTATTCTAAGTTGTGTCTGATAAGCCCAAGCTCCCGATCCCTCCCACTCCCTCCCCCTCCCATCAGGCAGCCACAAGTCTCTTCTCCAAGTCCATGATTTTCTTTTCTGAGGAGATGTTCATTTGTGCTGGATATTAGATTCCAGTTATAAGTGATATCATATGGTATTTGTCTTTGTCTTTCTGGCTCATTTCACTCAGGATGAGATTCTCTAGTTCCATCCATGTTGCTGCAAATGGCATTATGTCATCCTTTTTTATGGCTGAGTAGTATTCCATTGTGTATATATACCACCTCTTCCGAATCCAATCCTCTGTTGATGGACATTTAGGTTGTTTCCATGTCCTGGCTATTGTGAATAGTGCTGCAGTGAACATGCGGGTGCATGTGTCTCTTTTAAGTAGAGTTTTGTGTGGATAGATGCCCAAGAGTGGGATTGCAGGGTCATATGGAAGTTCTATGTATAGATTTCTAAGGTATGTCCAAACTATTCTCCATAGTGGCTGTACCAGTTTACATTCCCAGCAACAGTGCAGGAGGGTTCCCTCTTCTCCACACCCCCTCCAGCTCATTTCTTGTAATTCTTGATTCTTTTCCACAGCAGTGATTTCCACCACTCTTTCTAGCGCACTTATTTATTCTTCTTCCTCAGTTATTCTGCAGTTGATTCCTTCTATAATGTTTTTCATTTGTTATTGTACTATTCATCTTTGTTCTTTAAATCTTCTAGCTCTTTGTTAAACATTTCTTGTAACTTCTTGATCTGTACTTCTTTTTGGCTGAGAAGTTGTATCATTCTGGCATTACGCTGAATTCTTTTTCTGGTAGATTGTATATCGCCTTCATTTAGTTGTTTTTGTGGGTTTTTAACTTGTTTCTTGGCTAAAACATTTTTTCTGTCACCTCAATTTGTCTACCTTTCTGTTTGTGGTTGCCTTTTCACAAGCTGCAGGGTGTGTTCCTTCTGCTTCTGGTGTCTCCCCCTGGTGGGTGAAGTTGGTCCAGAGGCTTTTGGAGGCTTCTTGATGGGACGCACTTGTGTCTCTCCACTGGTGTGTAGAGCCATGTCTTGTCCCTCTAATGGTCAGGGTGTTGTCAAGGAGGTGTTTAGAGGTGGCCATGAGCTCAGGACAACTTTAGAAGCCTGCCTGCATTTAATATGTTTTTGGTACAAGGGCTACTAACAAATATGGATACCTGTCACTTCTTCCCTCAGTGTATGCTGGCTGTTTTTCCCTTGACAATAGATGTGACTGACATTGTGGTGACAAGAGCCTGCACTGGCTATCAAGTTGGGCTTCCTCTCTGCTTTGTGATTGTCACTGCCCTATCAGGGGCAGTGTCTGCTCCCTAGTTATTGTAGTAGATGCCCCAGACTTGTTTCTGTGCTGTGTTTCTCCTCTGTGGTAAGAGGTAGGGATAGGTAGAATTAGAGTGCTTGCACTAGGAGAGAAGCCCCTGAGCATTCCTCTTCTGGAGTGTTCACCTGTGAGTGTGTTCTGTTGTGTTACTTTTCACTTACTGTGTGGGTTGACAAAATACACTATTGTTGCCACTGCTATGCTGGCAGTTGGACTTGGTGTATCTCAGGCATTGTTTTCACCAGGCCATTGGCACCCATCCACTGATGTCAGATCTAAGGACTGCAGTAGTAATGTCCCTGCACCTGTTATGGGAGCTATGGAGGCAGCTCAGACTGACCCTGGCCTGAACCAACCCCCTCATTTGTGTGTCCACAAAGCCCACAGATGCTAAAGCCAGACCTGTCTCAGCTGCAAAAGCACTTGTCAGTTGGGTTGTTCTACAGTCACTGGATTTAGAAGGCTGTCAGTGGAGGTGTAAATCTGCAGTTCCTACAGCTGGGAGGAGAGATTTCAGGTTTTTTCATTAGTCACAGGACTCCTGGGGCTCAGATGCAGTTTCAGCCCCACTTGTGTGTGTGGTCAACTCACCAGAGACTGCTCTCAAGGCAGCAGAAGCACAGGAGCCTATCCAGAAGAGAGCATTGGGGGCAGTGATCAGAGGTTGGGGAAACACTCTGGAAGGAAGGGGAATAGCAGAGTCAGGGGAGAGCAAATCTTCCCAGAGAAGAAATGGGTTCTGGAGATTAGGTACATGTGCTCACTTCCAAGGAAAGGGGCAGAGTGGAGTGATAGCCACATGCATTTAACTTCTCTATTTTTTTTTAAGAATTCTGCCAACATCTAATTTATCTCTCTGCCCTGCATAGAATCTTTCTATGCAGATATTGTTTATTGCTCATGTTCTCATCGTATAAAACATACACCCACATGTTTAGAAGTTGTGTATAAATTATATGTAGGATTTTTTATTTGTCCTAGTTTTTGAGAACATTTATATTAATATAACCTTTTCTACAATAGTCAGGAAAGACTAGTTTATGTACTCATTAAAAAGACAACCATGACATCTACTTCTCACCAAAATGTAGTAGCAGGGTAAGATTTACTGTCCTGTCTGAACAAATAAAACAGTAGGCAAAATATATGAAACAATGGCTCCCAAGACATTAGGCATCAAATGAAGGAGAGTAGTTTCTGAGAAATGAAAACCAAAATAAATTCTATTAATTCCCTAGCTACTGCCTGAGGACATTTCTAGGCTATTGCTTAGGCTCAGGCATCAGGAACCCAAGAAGAGCAAGAGAGTATACCTTACTTAAAGAGATAAGAGATAGGAATCTAGACAGGCTATGGTGGCAAGAATTCATAGGAAAGACTATCAGAAGATTTCTTTGTGGAAAGAGAGCCCTAGACATCTTCTAAGAATCCCCTCAAGAATTCAACTAAGTACTGATGAGTGCATGCATGGGAGGAAACTACTGAAGGATATCAAGATAATTGCTGAGCCTGGTAGGGGAAATCAACCCCCAAGTCTCACAAAGGGCCAGAAATTCTGCCTGCTCTCACCAACCATATTGGCAAACCTGATCTTTCATGAAGTATCAGGTAGAATATTCAGAAGGTCTTGCCTCAGTGACAGAGAGGAATTAAGCCTGGACTAAACATTCCTCTGTCCCTGCCCAACACAGTATTAAAGATTTGAAAATGCTGAATGATTTTTAAGATGTTATGACATCAAGACAAAGCTTAGACTATTTGTGAGTGTAAAAATTATCCATCACCCAAAAAGGTAAAATTCACAGTGCCTGGTGTCTAATCATATTCACTGGCCATGCAGAGGTGCAGGAAACAAGGTCTGTAATGAAGAGAAAATACAATTCTTAGTCATTAGGGAAGAACAAATTAAAGCTACAATTAACTATCATTAGACTATTAATAAAGTAAAATATTAAAGTGACTCACCCTACCAAAAGTTGGCAAGGATATGGTGTGATAGAAATCTTAATGCACTATTGGTGAGAATGTAAAATGCAGCAAACACTAAAAATCACCTTATGAGTTTCTTCAAAATGTCAACAGATATCTACTGTCTTCTATATCAGCCATGAATTTCAAAAGAAGTTGAAATCAGTAATTATTCTGAGTGAAAAGAGCCATATAAGAAAGGTTGAACATATTGTACTATTTAATTCATCTAAATATTCTAGAAAATGTCAACTCTCTATAGTAAGAGATCCCTCTCTGGGGATGGGAGAGCATCATGGAGAAATTGTTTATAGAATATCCCTTGATTAGTGTGGTACGAAGCCTGGAATTTGTTGAATGTTATATGTTCCTATGACATCAGAATCTGGAGGGCCTCCAATAGCCTAACTACAAGTTTCTCTTCCCAAATATACCCCTGTGAATGAGATCCTCTAAGTAAACAACCCTCCAGGTAGAGTGCTTGCCTGTTTTTTCATAGCAAGTTTCAGCTCCCTAGTAACCTACAAAATTATTCAAACCAAGCATTCACATCCTCCTGCAGGAACCATAAAGAAACTCATAAGCTTCCTACAGCCCCTACGTGCTCTCTGTATTCCTAAGTGCAAACTCCCTGGGACCCTGCATGACATGGTATCCTCCTGTCCTGGATGTGAGTTTGTGCTGTTGATCTCAAATGTCCAGTTTTCTGTGTCATGTGCCATCCCCCAAACCCTAGATTGGAAATTCCTCTTTCACTAACAGATTGAAGAAAAGATGATCAAAACAATTTGTCCCTGGTCATACTCCTTTGTCCATTTTTATCTGTGATCTCCAGCTCCTGACTGCCTCAAGGGAGGTGTGATAGGTTTTCATGATATTGTGGACACTTCTAAAGTAGGTATCAGTGAATATGTCCCTTCTGGTACTATGAGCATCATTCTCAGTCAATTTCCTGCCATAAGCCATCAAAGCTCCCAAAGTAGATTTAATGCTCAGATAGTCACAATATTTTTTAGTCCAAAATTGTGGGTATTTTGGTAATAAAACTCAATGTTTAATCTTACAGTACTACTTCTAGAATATTATGCCGTAATTGTTTGCTGCCTGTTTTCTCCATAGCCTGGTAGCCATGCCCATATTCATTTTATCGCATAACCTTCACACTTGCTGTGTTTTCTTATTCCCCATGGCTCTCTGTTGATTTAGATGGATGTATATATCAGGCTTCAGTAAGAGAGCTACACCTCTTCTTTTAGGTATCTGAGCTAATTGAAATATAAATATGGTTTGCCTACTTTCAAGTGTTCTGAAATTTTGAGAAATCTTAATCAATGGTTTTATCAATGAGGGTAATGGATATAACCTCAATATATTTGCCACAAGGCTAATGTTTAATTAGCCTCTGTCAATTTTATACTTTATTGCTTAGGATTAATAAGTAATTACTTCCTCTGATATTATAAGTTACTAGGTTTATAGATTGTATTTCCTGTCATTTCAGGTTCAAACTAGTTATTATTTTCCTGAACTCATTTTCTTCTTGTAATATTTTGGCAAACTCATCCAAAAAATTAACACAAACCATGAAAAACTTATTTTCTGACTTCTCCCAAAGTCTCAAGCTAATTACATAACTAATAGGTCTTTTGAGTTACTGTTGGTAGCAATTTATCAAATATTTCAGGGCTTGATTTTTTCATATTATACATGTCATATGAACATGAATATTTTATATAAGTTCATGTGAAGTCTACACATGCTATAATATAAATTTTATCATCAGTTTCCCAATGCTGCTTACCATTTTTTTATTTTCTTAGAATTAATGACTTTACAAGACATAGAAACAATCTAACTATCATTGGCAGATGAGTGGAAAAGAAGATATATTATTTATGCACAGTAGAATATTTCTTAACCATAAAAAGAAGGAAATCCTGCTATTCTGGACAACATGGATGAATATTTGAGGGCATTGCTAAGTGAGATAAGTCAGACAGAAAAAGAGAAATATTGTATGATTTCACTTATGTGGTAAATCTAGAAAGCCAAAGTCAGAAACAAAAGAGTAGATTGGTGACTTGTCAGGGGCTGGGAAATGGGAAGATACTGGTTAAAGAAAACAAACTTGCAGTTATAAGCTGAATAAGTTCTGGGGATTTAATTTAGAGCATAATAACCAAGTAACAATACTGTATACTTTTCAGCTTTATTTACATATTTTTATTATCACCACAAAAAAAGGAACAAAGTAAGGTGATGAATGTGTTTACTAACCTTATTGTGATAATTTTTTTCATAATAAATTTGTTTCTCAGATCTTTATGCCGTACAGCTTAAATTTACACAGTGGTGTTATATGTCAATTACATCTCAATAAAATGAAAAAAGAAGTAATCTCTATAAATGGATGTTGAATTTTGGACTGAGAATGTTAGCCAACAACTATGTGGTTTGAACCTACTTGGTGGTAGAATAAGGACTTTATTTTACAACTGAAAAGACTAAGTGACATGATAGAGATATCTCATTTTAACTAGAAAGATATTTTTTGTTATTTTGTTTAAGCATGCATAGGTCCCTAGTCATTTGTCTTTTCCCATTGTATTTCTACAGTTTTTCCACTGATTCTAACAATATTCCTGACAGATAAAAAAATTCTTAGCTTTCAAGGAAACAGAGCTGCAAGGACTATGAGGTAGGAGCTATTTTGTGTGAGAAGCTTCCACATAGAAAAAGCATCATGGTTAGCATCATCCCCCCTTCAATAGTTTTATATGTTCCACAACAGTACTTTGAAATATTTGTCTGTTTTTTCATTCCCCCCCCTTTTTTTTTTGCTTTTTTGTGGCATATGGAAGTTCCCAGGCTAGGGATCAAATCAGGCCTGCAGCTGCCGGCCTACATCACAGCCACAGGAATGTGGGATCTGAGCCACATCTGTGACCTCCACCTCAGCTCAAGGTGATGCTGGATCTTTAACCAATTAAATGAGACCCAGGATCAAACTCATATCTTCATGGATACTAGTTGGGCCACAATGGGAACTCCATGTTTCATTTGGACAGAGCTAATGATGGACTCCCTGCCTGTTTTGAAAAAAGGATTTTAAGAGATTTTAAGTTTAGGAGTTCTCATCTGGTGCAGTGGAAATGAATCGACTAGGAACTATGAGGTTGCGGGTTTGATCCCTGGCCTCGCTCAGTGGGTTAAGGATCTATCATTGCCATGGGATGTAGTGTAGGTCACAGACAAGGCTCAGATCTGGTGTTGGTGTTGCTGTGGCTGTGGTGTAGGCTAGTGGCTACAGCTCCCATTAGACCTCTAGCCTGGGAACATCCATATGCCACTAGTATGGCCCTAAAAGGACAAAAAAAAATTTTAAGTTTAGAATCAGAATAATGTAAAGTTCCACTTAACATGGGACACTTTTAATAACAGAACGTTCATTGGAGTATCAGAAAACAAAGTTATTTTCATGATTGCATAGATTGTTTACACCCAGACTTAAGTGTAGTATAGATTATAAATTAGAAGCTCCAAATCATATTCATTGTAGCTTGGAAGCAAAACTATACATAAAATGTTACCAAGATCAAAGTGATATTAACATTAAAGACTATCATTAGTCTTTTTTCAAAAGATCAAAGAGGAAGTGATTTCAGATGCTGAAAAGGAAACTCATTTCACACTCTTAGGAGGTAAAATATCAGATTTTAGGTTAGAAGAATTGAATTAATATTAAATAACATTGAAATTGGTAGAAGAGCCCCAATTTTGAGAAGAGCCTCAACAAAATTGAGTCCTACAAAAAAAGATGAAATTTGAAGTTGATGTTACAAAATTAAGAAAATCTCTATGTAAATTTAATACTTACAGCTAGTAATGATGAGACAATGCCATGAGTAATTATATTCAATGATTGCATTTATATATTCAATTTTGTTATTCCCTTATGTTAAATTTCTACAATATATTCAAACTTAATATTAAAAGAAAATTTAAATATTTTATTAATAAAGTATATGTAAAATAATGATAATTAATAAACCATTTTATAATATCAAAATATTCCAAAGAATTATGCAATAATGGTAAGAAACTGTAAAAAAAAAAACCTGTAGAAGTGGAGTCTAGGTATTGTGTAATTACATATAAAATATATAACTCTTTGAAAGCTTTTGTATGTTCTAGAAGTTAATAATTACGTGAAAATTAATTTTAGCTTATTCTATAATAAAAAAGTCCTGATCATATCCAAATCATACACCCCATATTTTGACCATTTCAGAAGCAATAGAGAAGTACTGCACATTTAGTTAGTAAAAGAGAATGTATTTTACTTCATTTCTAAAATTATTGGCATACTTTGAATCATTCAACATACACAAATCTATCAACATCATACACCACACAAATCAATCAACATCATACACCACATTAACAAAAGTCAAAAACCACATGGTCATCTTAATAGATGCAGGAAAAGCGTTGGACAAAATCCAACATCTGTTTATTACAAAAACTCTGCTACCAAAGTAGGTATAGGGGGAACTTACCTTAACATAATAAAAGCCATTTATGACAAACCCACAGCCAATATAATAGTCAGTGGGAAAAAAGCTGAAAACCTTCCCACTAAAATTTGCAACAAGACAAGGATGCCCACTCTCAATACTTTTATTCAACATTGTATTGGAAGTCTTAGCCACAGAAATACACACATATATGTGTGTGTGTGTGTGTGTATCTTTTCCACATAGTCTATACCCAGAGATTGAATATAGTTCCCTGTGCTATACAGTAGGACCTAGTCATTTACCATTTTAAATGTATATAGTTTGCATATACTAACCCTAAACTCCAAGTCCATCTCACTCCACCTTCCCCTTGGCAACCACAAGTCTTTTCTCTATGTCTGTGAGTCCGTTTCATAGGTATGTTCATTTGTGTCATATTTTAGATTTCACATAAGTGATATCATATGGAATTTGTCTTTCACTTTCTGACTTATTTCACCTAGTATGAGAATCTCTGTTGCATCCATGTTGCTGCAGATGGCATTATTTCATTCTTTTTAATGTCTGAGTAGTACTGCATTGTATATATGTACCACATATTCTTAATCCATTCATTTGTTGATGGACATTTAGGTTGTTTTCATGTCTTGGCTATTGTGAATAGTGCTGCTGTGAATCTGTTTGAATTATAGATTTGTCCAGATATATACCCAGGAGTGGAATTTATGGATCATATCGTAGTTTTATATTTAGTCTTTTAAGGAACCTCCTTACTGTTTTCCATAGTATTTTTACCAATTTACATTCCTACCAACAGTATAGGAGGGTTCCCTTTTCTCCACACCCTCTCCAGCATTTGTTGCTTGTAGACTTTTTAATGATGGCCATTTTGACTGATGTGAAGTGGTACCTCATTGTATGTAGTTTTGATTGCATTTCTCTAAAAATGAGCAGTGTTGAGCATTCTTTCATGTGTGTGGTGGACATCCATATGTCTTTTTGGAGACATCTATTTAGGTCTTCTGATTATTTTTCAATTGGGTTGTTTGGTTTCTTGTTAATGAGTTGTGTGAGCTGCTTGCATGTTTTGGAAATTAAGCCCTTGTC
Organism: Sus scrofa; assembly: GCF_054392235.1. NCBI lineage: Eukaryota > Metazoa > Chordata > Mammalia > Artiodactyla > Suidae > Sus > Sus scrofa. The sequence continues at coordinate 23,134,586 of NC_139385.1, forward strand.
TTGTCACATCATTTGTAAATATTTTCTCCCATTATATAGGTTCTTTTTGTTTTGTTTATGGTTTCCTTTGCTGTGCAAAAGCTTGTAAGTTTGATTAGGTCATGTTGGTTTATTTATTTTTTATTTCTATTGCCCTGGGAGACTGACTAAGAAAACATTTGTATGATTTCTATCAGAGAATGTTTTGTCAGAAAATGTTTTGCCTATGTTCTCTTCTAGGAGTTTTATGGTGTCTTGTTTATTATGTTTAAGTCTTTAAGCTATTTTGAGTTTATATTTATGCATGGTGTGAGGGTGTGTTCTAGATTCATTGATTTACATGCAGTAGTCCAGTTTTCCCAGCACTGCTTGCTGAAGAGACTTTTTTTCCCATTTTATATTCTTGCCTCCTTTGTCAAAGATTATCTGCATTTATCTCTGGGCTCTCTATTCTGCAACGTTGATCTATATGTCTGTTTTGTACCAATACCATACTGTTTTTATTACTGTAGATTTGTAGTATTGTCTTAAGTTTGAGAGAATTATGCTTCTTGTCTTTTTTCCCTTCAGGATTGCTTTGGCAATTCTGGGTCTTTTATGGTTCCATATAAATTTTGAGATTATTCAATTCTATTTCTTTGAAAAATATCAGGGTTAGATTGATAGGGATCACATTAAATCTGTAGATTGCTTTGGGTAGTATGGACATTTTAACAATACTAATTCTTCCAATCTAAGAGGATGGGGTATCTTTCCATTTTTTAATCCTATTTAATTTCCTTGATTGTTTCATGGTTCTTTTTTCAAATTTTTTTACTGTTATTTCCCCAATACAATTTTTTTTTCTACTGTACAGCATGGTGACCCAGTTATACATACATGTATACATTCCTTTTTCTCCCATTATCATGCTCCACCATAAGTGACTAGACATAGTTCTCAGTGCTTCACAGCAGGATCTCATTGCTAATCCATTCCAAAAGCAATAGTTTTCATCTATTAACCCCAAGCTCCCAATGCATCCCACTCACTCCATCTCCCCCTCAGCAACCACAAGTCTATTCTCCAAGTCCATAATTTTCTTTTCTGTGGAAAGATTCATTTGTGCTGTATACTAGATTCCAGATATAAGTGATATCATATGGTATTTGTCTTTCTGACTTACTTCACTTAGTATTATTTCATAGTTCTTGGTATGTAAGTCTTTTACCTCCTTTGTCAGATTTTTTTTTAGGTTTGGGGTGTGTGTTTGTGTGTTTGCAATTAAAAATTTTTTTTTACATTCCATTTCTAATATTTCATTGTTAGTATACAGAAAGGCAACTGATTTCTGAATGTTCATCTTGTATCCTGCTATTTTGCTGAATTTGTTGATCAGATCCAGTAGATTTTGTGTGGAGTCCTAAGGGTTTTCTATATATAGTATCATTTCATCTACATCTAGGGACAATATTACCTCTTTCCTTTCAATGTGGTTATGTTTTACTTCTTTATCTTGTATGGTTGCTGTGGTCAGGACTTCCCATACTATGCTGAATAAAATTGGTGAGAGTGTACATCTTTGTATTGTTCCAGATTTTAGTGAGAAGGCTTTCAGCTCTTCTCCATTGAATGTTATATTGACTGTGGGTTTGTCATAAGTAGCTTTTTTATATAGAGATATTTTCCCTCCATACACACTTTGGTAAGAATTTTTATAATGAATGGATGTGGAATTTTGTCAAATGCTTTTTCTGTATCAATCAAGATGATCATGTGGTTTTTAACTTTTGTTAATGTGGTGTATTATTTTGATTGATTTGCATATGTGGAACCACTCTTGTGAATTTGTTAAGAGAATCCCATTTGGTCTTGGTGTATGATCTTTTTTTTTTGAGTTGTTAGATTTGCTTTGCTAAAATTTTGTTGAGAATTTTTGCATCTGTAGTCATCTAAGATATTGGCCCATAATTTTCTTTTTTGGTAGTATCTTTGCCTGGTTTTGCAATTATGGTTATGCTGGATTCATAGAATGATTTGGGGAATGTTCCTTCCTCTTCGATTATCACAAAGAGTCTAAAAGGGATCAGTATTATTTTTTTCTAGAATTCAACTGTGAAGCCATCTGGTCCTGGACTTTTGTTTGTAGGGAATGTTTTTATTATCAGTCTGTTCAAATTATCTATTTCTTCTTGATTCAATTTTGGTGGGCTCTATGTTTCTAGAAAGTTGTCCATTTCTTCTAGGTTATCAAATTTGGGCCTATAATTGTTCATAATATTCTCTTTTTTTTTTTTTTTTTTTTTTGCAGCATCAGTTGAGATGTCTCCTTTTTTGTTTTTAGTTTTGTTTATCTGGGTTCTCTCTTCTTCTTGGTGAGTCTGGCCAGAGTTTTTCAGTTTTGTTTACCCTTTCAAATAACGAGTTCTCAGTTTTAATGATTTTTTTCTGTTGATTTTTAGCCTCTATTTTATATATTCCCCCTCTGTTCTTTATTATTCCCTTTCTTCTGCTGACTTTAGGTATTGTTTGTTTTTCTAATTCTTGTAGGTGGTAGGTTAGGTTATTTCTTTGAGATTTTTCTCATTTTTTTGAAGAAGGTCTGTATCACTATGAACTTTCCTCTAAGAGTTGTGTGTGTGTGTGTGTGTGTGTGTGCGCGCACACGTGTGTGTGTGTTGCATCCCACAGATTTTGTATTTTCATTGTAATTTTTGTCAAGGTTTTTTAAAATTCCTTTTTTGATTCTTTGTTGACCCATTGGTGTTTTAGTAGAATATTGTTTAGTCTCCATGTAGTCAGTTTTTTCTCACTGCTTTTCCTGTGGTTGATTTCTTGTTTAATGCCTTTATGGTCTGAGGAGATGCTTGAAATAATCTTTATACTCTCAAATTTCTTGAGGTTAGTTTTGTGCCCTATTATGTGTTCTAACCTAGAGAATGTGCCATGTGCACTTGAAAAGAATATATATTCTGCTTTTTTTGGATGTAATGTCCTGAAAATATCAATTATTCTGTTGTACTGTGTCATTTAGGTTCTCTGCTGCTTTATTGATTTTCTGTTTAGAAGATCTGTCCATTGATGTGAGTAGGGTGTTAAAGTCTCCTACTATTATTGCATTCCCATCAATTTCTCCCTTTATGTCTTCAGTATTTATATTAAGTGTTGGGGTGCTCTTATATTAGGTGCATATATGTGGTTGAGTGTAATATCCTCATCTGAATTGATCCTTTTTTTTTGTCTTCTGTCCCTTTTAGGGCCACACTCATGGCATATGGAGGTTCCCGGGCTAGGAGTCAAATCAGAGCTATAGCTGCCAGCCTATGCCAGAGCCACAGCAACACCAGATCTGAGCCATGTCTGTGACCTACACCACAGATCACAGCAATGCCAGATCCTTAACCCACTGAGCAAAGCCAGGGATCAAACATGCAACCTCGTGGTTCCTAGTCAGACTTGTTTCCACTGCACCACAACAGGAACTCCTGAATTGATCCTTTTATCATTAAATAATATCCTTATTTATCTTTCTTTATGGACTTTGTTTTAAAGTCCATTTTATCTCATATGAGGATTTTGACTCCTTCTTTCTTGTCATTTACATTTGCATTGTATGTATTTTTACATCCTCTCAAGGTATATTTTTCCTGTGCCCTAAGGTGGGTCTCTTGTAATCAGCATATAGTAGACTCTTGTTTTTTGTTTTTCCTTCCTTTTTTTAATCCAGTCTGCCATTCTGTGCCTTACATTGGAGCATTCAGTCCATTGATATTCAAGGTTATTATTGATACATATGTATTTATTGACATTTAAAATCTTGTTTTCCAGTTGATTGTTTCTTCTTTATTCCTTTATTTTTAGTTTTGTGGCTTGATGATATCCTTTTATTTTATGCTTGTGTCTTCTTTCTGATTTGTGTTTACCCTATTTTTCAAGTATGTTAACCCCTTCCTATATTGCTTGCTTTAGACTAGTAGTCATATAGGTTCAAGCACATTCTAAAAAAAAAAAGACCCTAGATATTCTTACTCTCCCACATATTACGATTTTAATGTCCTTTTTTATCCATGTTTATCTTTTTGCTGCCTTGTGTTTATCATTGCTTTCACAAGTATGATTTTTTTTTCTTTTTGATCTATATACTGGCTTATTTGATTACCTGCCAATTGTGATTTCTGTGTAGAGGAGACCTTTCAATATTTCTTTCAGGATAGGTTTAGTATTGTTGTATTCTTTTAGTTTGTGCTTTTCTAAGAAATTTTTAATTTCTCCTTCCATTCAAAATGGTAATCATGTTGGGTAGAGTATTATAGATTGAAGATATTTCCCTTTCAGAATTTGAATATGTCTTGCCACTTCCTTCTGGCCTGTAGAATTTCTGAAGAGAAATTGACTGATAACCTTTTGGGTTTCCCTTGTAATTTATTCTTTGTTTTTCTTTTGTTGCTTATAGGATCCTCTCATTATTTTTTGGTATTTTAATTACATGCCTTAGGCTTGGTCTCTTTGGGACCCTCTGTGCTTCCTGTACCTGGATATCTGTTTTCTTCCTAAGATTTGGAGAATTTTCAGCCAAAATTTTCTTCAAATATATTTTTAGTTTCCTTTTGTCTTTCTTCTCCTTCTGGGATCCCTATTATATGAAGATTGGCATGCTTTATATTATCCCATATCTCTCAGATTGCTTTCATTTTTTTATTTGTCTGTCTTCTGCTGTCCTGATTGGGTGATTAACATTATTCTATCTTCCATGTCACTTATTCATTCCTCTGCATTATTCATTTTGTTATTCATTACCTTTAGCTCAGTCTTCATATTGGCAAATTAATCTTCTATTTTTTTATTGGCTCCTTTTCTTAGTTTATAGCTCCTTTTTATAGCAATCTGCATTTCTCTCAATAGCCTTTTTTAAATTCCTTCAATGTTTTCATTACCACCTTTTTAAACTAAGTGTCTGTTTGACTGAAGAGGTCTGTTTCATTGTTTGCTTCTTCAGAGGAATTCTCCTATTGTTTTAATGGGGAATAGTTTTTCTGCTTCTTCATTTTGCTTATTTTTTTTAATCTCTCAATTTAGGGGAAACAGTAACTACTGTAGTCTTAGAAGGCTATTTATATGTGGGAGCATCTCTGGGTCACTTTACTATTTTTGGCATGAGGGCTGCTTTTGGTTTGGATGTTTGCTCTTTCCTCAGTGTGTACAGGCTGTTATCCCCTTGATAAGGAGTGTGCAGGTAGACAGCTCCATGTTGCACCCATAGGAGGTGGGGGCAATGTGCAGCACCTGTGCATGGTGCTTGGTCATGGGGCCCTTATCAGTGGCAGTGAACAATGGAGAAGTGGGTTGGCAGGTGGTGCCTTGCCACAGGGCCCTCAGAAGATGTGGTAGTGGTGGGCCAAGGGCACTCCTGGAAAGGCAGGGACAGTGGGCAGAGTTTGGTCACTGAGCCCTTTACTGTGGCATTGACCTCTGGGTTTGTGGGAGGGACAGGCAGTGCCCTATTGGGAGATCCTCCTTGGTGGTGGGTTATGCCCACCTCTGGAGACTGTGATGGTTGCAGCACCTTATGCCCGCTCTTGTAGCCTACACAAGATATCCCCCACTGCCTAAAATATATACTATATACTATATACTATATTATTTTATAGGGTAGTTATATAAATAGAGATAGAGATATTTAGATACATAGGTAATTTTTTTGTCTGAATAAATAGTCCTTATTGGCAGATTGCAAACAAATTTAAGTATCAAAAATACATTGGGAAACATGGCAGAAGTTACCAGTAACTATCCTAGAATCTCATATTTACCTATTAAGCTAAAGCCTATCAAAAACACTTAAAATGGAAGTTTCTTGTATTTCAATACTATCAGTCACTGAATTGAAAAGAAAAACATGCTTAAGGATCCACTGAAATGAGTATCAAGTTGAAGAAAGAGTTAAAATTAATATGAAATTAGCATGCTCTTTAATATTTGAGTAAAAATAAAATTAGTATTAAAGTTCATGAGATTTCAGAAAGCCTTTCTTTAAATCAGAACTTGCCCAATTGTAGCCTTAATTGATTAAATAGAACAGGAATTTGACATATTCTTGATCTATACTCAAATATATATATCATACTACAAAAAATATGGAGTGTTGATATTTAACAAAAACAAGGTTTATGTGTTTTTCCTAGGTATTGGAAATATGTAAAGATTAAATATCTGAAATAAGAATAGGTATTTTTTAAAATTAAAACACCATGCACAAAAATAAACTCAAAATGGATTAAAGACTTAAATATAAGACAAGGCATCATCAAATTCCTGGAAGAGAACATTGGCAAAACATTCTCTGACATCAACCTTAGGAATATTTTCTCAGGTCAGTCTCCCAAAGCAATAGAAATAAGAGCAAAAATAAACCAGTGGGACCTAATCAAACTGACAAGCTTTTGCACAGCAAAAGAAACCAAAGAGGAAACAAAAAGACAACTTACAGAATGGGAGAAAATAATTTCAAATGATGCAACTGACAAGGGCTTAATCTCTAGAATATACAAGCAATTTATACAACTCAACAGCAATAAAGCCAACAACCCAATTGAAAAATTGGCAAAAAACCTGACTAGACATTTTTCCAAGGAAGATGTACAGGTGGCCAACAAACACATGAAAAAATGCTCAACATCGCTGATTATAAGAGAAATGCAAATCAAAACTACCATGAGATACCACCTCACACCAGTCAGAATGGCCATCATTAATAAATCCACAAATAACAAGTGCTGGAGGGAGTGTGGAGAAAAGGGAACCCACCTGCACTGTTGGTGGGAATGTAAGCTTGTACAACCACTATGGAGATCAGTATGGAGATACCTTAGAAATCTATACAGAGAAGTACCATATGACTCAGCAGTCCCACCCTTGGGCATATATCTGGACAAAATTTTCCTTATAAAAGACACATGCACTCGCATGTTCATTGCAGCTCTATTCACAATAGCCAAGACATGGAAACAACCCAAATGTCCATTGACAGATGCTTTGATTAGGAAGATGTGGTATATATACACAGTGGAATACTCCTCAGCCATAAAAAAGAACAAAATAATGCCATTTACGGCAATATGGATGGAACTAGAGACTCTCATACTGAGTGAAGTATGTCAGAAAGAGAAAAATACCATATGATATCACTTATGTCTGGAATATAGTATACAGCACAAATGAAACTTTATGCAGCAGAGAAAATCATGGACTTGGAGAATAGACTTGTGGTTGCCCAGGGGGAGGGGGAGGGAGTGGGGTGGACTGGGAACTTGGGGTTAACAGATGCAAACTGTTGCTCTTGGAATGGATTTACAATGAGATCCTGCTGTGTAGGATACTTACTATGTCTAGATACTTGCTTTGCAACATGACAATGGGAGGAAAAATTATGTATACATGCATGTGTAACTTGGTCCCTGTGCTGTATAGTGAAAAAATAAATAAATAAAAGTCACAGAAATGCCAAAAAAATTGTATTGGGGACATAACTATTAAATAAATAAATAAATAAATAGATAAAGTAACATAATTACAGATGTCTTGGGACCTAGAAATAATCTTATATAAACATTGCAGTTGCCAGGTGAAGATGTGAAATACTACAGAAAATGAATTTCATTCAAATAAATATAAATTATTAATACTATAATCTGACTAGAACAAAGAAACTTTATGCTGTATTATAGATTTATTCCATTAACTAATTCTGACTTTTACAGTTGACTTAGGCCAAAGTACACCAGTGGAATTTAGTAAAATACCAAAAAAACCCTACATGTGGTAATAAAACGTGGAAAATCAAATTATTTTCAAACATGTTAGCAGTTTTATTGAAATGTAAGTTATATACCATACATTCCATCCAATTAGAATTTACATTCAATGGTTTTTAGCTAATTCAGTGTTGTGCAACTGTCACCTCAATCCAATAATAGAACATTGTATCACTCCAGAAACTTGATAACCACTAATAGTAATTTCGATTTTTCTCTCCATCACTAATATGCCCACTAACCTAGACGACCACTAATCTATATTCTATCTCTATAGATTTACATATTTTAGACTATTCATATAAACAAAATCATTTACTAGTTATCTTCTGAGACTAATTTCCCTCATAATGTTTGCAACATTTATTCATGCTGTAGCATGTATCTATACTTGATAACATTTTATTGTATGGACAGTTTATTTATCCATTCATCTCTTGATAGACATTTGGAGAGTTTCCACTTGTAAAAGAAATAATGCAGGAGTTCCCGTCGTGGCACAGTGGTTAACGAATCCGACTAGGAACCATGAGGTTGCGGGTTCGGTCCCTGCCCTTGCTCAGTGGGTTAATGATCTGGCGTTGCCGTGAGCTGTGGTGTAGGTTGCAGACGTGGCTCAGATCCCACGTTGCTGTGGCTCTGGCGTAGGCCGGTGGCTACAGCTCTGATTCGACCCCTAGCGTGGGAACCTCCATATGCCGCAGGAGCAGCCCAAAGAAATAGCAAAAAGACAGAAAAAAAAAAAAAAAACTCAGAAATAATGCATGTTCAGGTTTTGAATTGCTAAACCAAATTATTTATTTAAGGAACATCAAGTTGGTTTACAAATGATCATACCATTTTATATTACCACCAGCAATATATGAGGGTTACAAATACTCCACATTCTAGTCAATATTTGTTATTATCTCATTTTTTGATTGTAGATATCCTAGTGGGTATGAAGTGGTAGCTCTTTGTTTTTATTTGTATTTCCCAAATGACTAATGATGTTGAGTATATTTTCAAAGTCTTTAGTCCTACATAAGTTTTATTTGGAGAAATGATCAGTATATATTTTGACCATTTTGTAACTTTAAAATTTGTCTTTGTATCTTTGAATTATAAGTAGCTCTTATATATTCCAGATACCAATCTCTTATTAGATGTATTAATTGCACACTTTTTTCCTACCATTCTGTGGGATGCATTTTCATGTTATTGATGTTATCATTTGCAGCACAAATTTTAAATATGTAGCCTGATTTATCTGTTTTATTCTCTTTGTTACTTTTTATTACTTGTATTATTGGTGTCATATCTAAGGAACCATAGCCTAACCCAAAATTTATGATGACAAAGATATACCCTAAATTTTCTTTTAAGAGTCTTTAAGTTTTAGGTCACAAATAAGTAGCAAATTTTTTTCTTTGATATTCTGAGTGTCTCATATCTTTCTGTGTGTCTGCTTACTTTGGCTAAATTCTGCAGTGAATGCTGAATGTAAGTAGAGAGTAGAAATCCATGGATTGTTCCTAATCTTAAGAAACATTCCTTCACCATTAATGATGATACTAGATGGTGATGGTATTTCTAGCGGTTTGTTTGTTTGTTATTTTCCCTCCTGAACCAATGGCATGCAGAAGTTTCCAGGCCAGGGGTCAAATCTGAGCCACAGCAGTGACAATGCCAGCTCCATAACCCATGGGGCCACCAGCAAAGTTCCTATTTCTAATGTCTTGAATGCTTTTTGTCTTTTCATGAATACTTTTTGGATTTTGCAAATGCCATGGGATTTTTTACTCTATTCTACTAATATAGTGTAGTAAGTGAATTGATTTTCTGATGTTTAAACAACTTTCATATCTGGTGTAAATCCTACCTGGTCATGATATATAATTTTTTGTGGAATGTTAATGGATTACAATTGCTAGTATAATGCTGTGGGTGTTAGCGTTTCTGTATCCATAAGAAATACTGGACTATCATCCTCCTTGCATGTGTCTTTTTTCTGGTTGTGGTATTGGAGCATCATGGGCCTCATAGAATGAGTTAGGGAGTGTTTATTCCTATTGTGTTTTTTGGGAGGATTTGGGAAGAATTGGTATTAATTCTGTTTTTGTTTTTTTGTTTTGTCTTTTTAGGGCTGCACCCACAGCATATGGAAGTTCCCAGGCTAGGGGTAGAAATGGAGCTAGAGCTGCTGGCCTGTTCCACAGCAATGCCAGATCCAAGCTTCATCTGCAGCCTACATCACAGTTCATGGCAACGCCAGATCCTTAACCCACTGAGTAAGGCCAGGGATAAAACCCATGTCCTCATGGATACTAATCGGGTTCATATTGCTGAGCCACAAGGGGAACTCTCTAATTCTGTTTTAAAAGATAGAATTCACCTGTGAAGTCATCTGGACCTGGGGTTTTTACATGTAAATTATTAATTCAGTCTGTGTAACTATTACAACTTTAATAAAATTTTCTATATCTACTTTTCTTGTGAAAGGGAAGTGTTGTCCTTTCTTCCACAGCTGCCTGAATTATAACTTCTAAAACTCAAGCGCTAAGGAAAGTGTGAGAATGTTGACATCCTGCTCCTTGTGGGATAAAAATATCACCCTAGATTGGGAGCTGGGTAAGTGGGAACCTCATCTTGGTCATGTCCACCCAGAGTAGAGCTTCCACCACACTGAGCTGGGAGCCATAATGGGAAACAGTTCATGGCTCAAATGCCACAGACACTTACTACTCTTCATGACAGTTATTATATTTCCTTGAATAACTATTTCTCCACATACTGTATACTCTTAGGAAAGTTTCCACAAACTTTAAGTAGTTAATATCTTTTGTCTTACTACCAACTAAATGGTTGTTTCACCATAGAGAATGTTTACTGATCTCTGTGTCTCACATTTCTGAAATCCAGCCCGATAAGCATTTTTAAAGGCAGAGTCCTGTAACCTATTAAATGAGGCATATTTTGGAAAATATCACTGTGAACATTTCCAGTGTGACTCTTGAGAACAATAGGGATTTTTTTAATCTCTTTAAAGATGTGCGTCTGTGAGTGAGTTTAAGATCCTTGGTATTAGAATGCTATTAATTCCACCTGAGATAGAAAGCCATAAAGGAAAGCTTATGTCATGCCTCATGTACATTTACTTCCTCAACAGTGATAAACTTAATGGAATATTCCTTAAGCATGAGTTCCCATTTACAATTATTTTATATAATATAATTATAATTCTCAAATTTTAAAAATATATTGCCATTCAACATAACAATTAAAACATAATGCATAGAATATAAAAACTTAATGTTCTAAATAATTATGAAGTGCATAAGTTAAAATTGAAAAATGTGTTTAATTTTATAAAATATCTCTAAGTTATAAAATTTAAACTTCCAAATGATATTAAAAATTCTAAGATTAAGATCATATTGTAGGAGTTCCCATCATGGCTCAGTGGTTAATGAATCTAAGAACCACGAGGTTGCAGATTCGATCCCTGGCCTTGCTCAGTGGGTTAAGGATCCAGCGTTGCCATGAGCTGTGGTGTAGGTTGCAGATGCAGCTTGGATCCTGCATTGCTGTAGCTCTGGCTTAGGCTTGGCATCTACAGCTCCCATTTGACCTCCATATGCTGTTGGTGCAGCCCTAGAAAAGGCAAAAAGGCAAAAAAAAAAAAAAAAAAAAAGATCATATTGTAGTACACTTAGGTTTTAAATTTAGAATTTTTTATAGCATTACATACATGAAATAAGAAAATGACTATCTTCCTATTAAAAAGAAGAGCAAAAAGTATTATTAATTTTTATACTCTTTATTTTCAAACACTAAAGTCAGGCTTATATGTGCAAATAGGTATAATAAACATATTAATGAATGTGCAAACCTTTTCTAATATTAGATACCATGGTCTTAAAATTAACTCATATTAAAACCTTATCCTATTTTCAAAATCTAAATGAATATGGACTATCTGGTTAAGAAAATTGAGTAAATACCATTACTCACATTTTTGATATTGAAATAGTTTATTTATAAAATATAATTGTTATACAAATAATAAATAACTATGAAAAAAATAAAATTATAGCAATTAATACACATGGCATAAATTTCTCCTAATAGATATGTTCCAATGATTCACGATCATTGTTAGATATATGTTAGCTAGTTAGAACTATGTCACAGTTAGAACAATGATAGGTACTGCACCCCCTAACAATATAAGCCTATTTTTAATCTATAGTTGAAATAGGGATACTAGATTGGATCATTATACACATAGGATTTGGATATTACTGTTCAACACCTCACGCACAATGGGGGACACATTTTTGATGAATATCTAAAGTTTTCTAACTCTTACCGAATGAACATCTTTGGTGTCTGTGTTACTATTTATTTCTCTAGAAAGCGTTTTTATGAAACCCTTTGGAGTTTTGTAAGAACACACATTCCCCTGACTATTTGGGAGTTATATTCTTTAGTAGCACCACAAAACAATTTGTCTTAGTCTTAGATTGACACTGAGTCCAATTTATACTACAAAAAAGGAATTCAAGAGTCTCACAAAAGTTGTAATCAATTTTGCTGGAGCTGTGGAAATAATTCCCTGGGTGTTTTTGTGGCAGATAATATTCTTATATCTTGATAATTCTAGTGCAAAGATTTTTATTAATATATTAATAGCTTACAAAAATGTATTTTTCGCAAGATTCATGTATGTGATATGTTTATTTCACTTTTTAAATTGGTCATACTATTAATAGCTTAAGAGAACTGGATTTATATTTATGGTGTTGATTTCCTCTGTCAAATACTAGACTTTGAAGTTATTATTGGTGAAATGAACAAGATAGGACTAATTGAAGAGTATGTAAACTTGAATCAGCATAAAGGAAAGTTATGACCAAACTGATCATTTTTAAATATATATGACACACAGGAGTTCCTACTATGGCACAATGAAATCAGTAGTGTCTTGGGAGTGTTGGGAGATGGGGTTGATCCCTGGGCCAGCAAAGTAGGTTAAAGATCTGGCATTGCCATAGCTGTGGCTTAGGTCACAACTGTGGCTAGGATCTAATCCCTGGCCCCAGAACTCCATATGTTGTGGGGCAGTAAAAAAGAAAAATATTCATGACAAACAGATTAATGTAGTTTCATTGGTCTTGCCCCAAAATTGGCTACTTCATATTATAATTTGCTTTTGATGAGGATTTTTTCATTTTGCAAATTAATGATACAGGAAGTGTGCTTCTAAAGGTGTTGCAGGGGATGGGGCATAATTTGCTAGTCAAAGTTTTTCAAACTGGTCATCAGTCTAGCAGATGTCCAATGTTGATTTCTCAAAATCATTTGGGATTGGAGATTTCTTGAGTCTCTATCTCCTGATTTTCCTGTAGACAAGTCTCTCCTAAATTCAGCTGAAATGAAAAGAATCAAGTACAAAAAATATGTGAAAAATGTCTTTATACATACTGTAGTTAAAAAACTATGGCCAATGATTCTAACAGGTCATATGGCTTATGAGCAGTGGAAACTGTTATTGTTTATAAATGTTATAATAATTACAAAAGAAGAATGTGCACTAGAGATTATTATATATAGCCAAAAAACTAAAGTATTTATCATATGGCCTTTTACAATAAAATTTACCAACCCTAATATAGTTAAGTGATAGCAATAACAAAGCATGTGGCAAAAGGATAAGCAAGTTAATGCCAAAATATCTACTAGATTTTATGTTGCTAAAACAAAATGTCTAATGACCTTATATAAAAACCTGTCTAGTTATTTACCAAATATTACAGCTGAAAACCAAAAAAACAAATTACTTAATACAAAAACCTGGGCATGATTACATTATGTTAATAACCAATCAAATTATTCACCACACAGTACAACCTAAAACCAAACTCAAACTCTGCCATCTTGATCTCCTCTCCTCCCAAAGACAATTTTTCATATGATGGTGTTCAACTGACCTAGCTGGCTAGATATTCTGGTTTGGTTGCATAACCAAAAGGGCACGAAAACTGTGTTGCAAATTTCTGCTTTGGTCTCTTCCAAAAACCAAAATTCTACACACAAATACATGGATTTAATTTGGAAATGTAGGACAGTTCATACATCAATGAGTACCCTAGGGATCTTGCTTGTTGGCTATTCGTAGTACCATTAATGCATTCCTCCACTTCATTTATCTTGCAGTACTCTATCCTTTGCCTTCATATAAAAGTCTTTTTTGATTATGTCTTATGAGTCCTTTCAAAGATCCCAACTTGAGAGTCTTTGCATAATTTCAATACCACTTCCAAAATTGTCAATAAGATGCTAAGATCATAGCTTGATAGCTAAAAAGATGAAGTTGAATTTATAATTAATATCATGTCATGTTGTTGCTGTATAAAGTTAATTATATACATCTCAATAGCAGTATTCCAACCAGTGCAGGCTGCTTATTTTTATAGTTTTTGGTAAGCATGTAGATCAGTGAGTAGTAGACTTTTAAAGGTAAAAGTTGTCATTATTTGGAATTCTAAGATGTGCTTATTGGAGTATATACTTTACTGATTGGCTGACTTTCATACATAGGAGGATGACACTGGTTTGTGTTCATTGAGGCATTATGCCTATGAAAGGCAATATAGTGTATTTATATATTGTATATGTATATGCATGCATATGTGTGTATGTATACATATATATACACACATGCTCACAGACATGTATCTTGGTAATTTATTAATGAAGTATATGTATATATGTGTACATATATATGTGTGTAGTATATTCATAATATATATTACCAAGAAACAGAATAATAAGAGGAAAATACTGAAGCTAATCATGTTTGACCTGTTATTTACAAAATTTTCATGTTTGTGTAGTACCTCAGAATTTTGTGTCTTGCTTTAAGATATTTTCAAGGCATTCCTATATACTTAGGTTTTTTAAAATTTCTTTTGTTTCAGCAGGCACCATAATTTGTACTAATTTATAACTGTTGACAGTAGTAGCATTTTAAATTATTAAGAATATAAAGAATAATATTCTCAGCAGGAGATTTTTGTTTAAACAAATAAAACAAAAATAATAAAATGAGGACAATATCAGGAAACCAGAGTCCTAATTCTCAACTGCCATTAGCTAGAAGGTTCAAATACAACTGCAACTTTTTCCACATTTATAAAAATTTAGAAAAATGGCATCAGGACTAAATAAATTCTAATTTCCCTGTAAGTTTTAACACAGTTTAATCCTAAAATCAATAGAAACTCAAAACAGAGTCAGAATCTTGGTCAAAAATGTTATCATAACCTTAAAAAATAAGAGGCAATTTCAAATTCATAATTAAGGAGAAAGGGAAGAAAGAGAAAAAAGAATAAAAAAAAGAAGGAAGAAATGAGGAAATAAGATCATTTATTTGCCCATATGCTACAGCAGAAAAAACTGAAAAGGAAACATAAAAGTGAGCTATAATGGATTATTCAAAGATTATCTGCTTTTATGTTATTAAAATCATCTTCAGCTGGTTAACTCTGTAGGCTTAGCTGTTTAAAATAAGCTCTGGAATCAGCTTAGTGCTGTGCTTAATACATTTAATACATTTTCCACATGGAAAAACAACAACCTCTTCTAAGCTACATTGCTTGATGTTTTAAAACGTAAAATCCATATTGATCTAAGAGAAAATGATTTCTATTATATTTAATAATAAACTTTACATAGGAAAACAATTCTCAATGCTCCATTTTAACACAGGGCTTTCTCCCTCCCTCCAGTACCCTGCCACGATGCGTGCATGCGCACGCACGCACGAACTCGCGCACACACGCACTCGCTCTTCCCCTAGCACAGGTCTCAAGTTACCTTTTTGGGAAAGTTCATATAAATCAAATATTTATTTGAATCTTTCACAGAGTATTATATAAGATAGAAAATAAGTATTGAACATAGTTTTATATAGTTTATGTCATTACTATAAAAATGTTTATTAAGTAAAATAAAATGTAAATGAAACTGTCCAGGCAGTAAATTGATGCTACCTTAGAAAAC
This sequence comes from Sus scrofa, assembly GCF_054392235.1. NCBI lineage: Eukaryota > Metazoa > Chordata > Mammalia > Artiodactyla > Suidae > Sus > Sus scrofa. The sequence continues at coordinate 23,150,401 of NC_139385.1, forward strand.
TATCCGGACAGTAAATTGAGGATATCTTAGAAACTGATTATAATTCTATGTATGTGTGTATCTATATAGTCAGTATTGTAGACATTAGAGTAACTAAAAAGGAAGATTTCATGAATTTCAAAAACAAACTTTAAGCTGTAACAAGTTGCCAAGAAGTTAAACTTGCATATTTAGAGTTGCTGCAAGACAGAATAAACCTGCATATTTATTATAGCTTCAAGGTGCATATAATTTTTAACAGTGTTATTTCATTGTTGCTCATGGCAGAAACCAAAAAGTTAGATTTTCTAAATAAAAAAAATCTTTAAAAATTGTTACTAATAATATCTTGGTAGGATTGAAATGTGATATGACTAACATTTTAAATGAAATTGCCATCTCATAGTCTGCCATACATATGCATCAGGTGACATAAAAACTGAGGCTGTCATAAAAGAATAACAAAAACAAATCCCGAAAGCAAAACAAAAACAACAAAAGTGACAGATTGAATGGCAACTGGAACATTGAACCTTTCTAGCACATGCAAACACAAATCATTTATACTTAAATATTTTTGAATTGTTTCTGTATGAAGTAGAAAAAATAAGTTGCGTTGGGATCACAAAGGATAGCAAAAAAAATTTGAACTTAGAAATATATGAGAAAATGAGACATGCTACATTAAACTTATTAGGTAGTACTTTAAAATGTAGAATATGATGTGTAAAATTGGGGTTAAAATGAATACATTTTAATATCACAAAAACTTTTATTTTTTAAATTTTTTCCATTATAGTTGGTTTGTAGTGTTCTGTCAATTTCCACTGTACAGCAAAGTGACCCAGTCACACATATATACGTAGTTTCTTCTTCTCACATTATCCCCTATCATATTCCATCGTAAGTGACTAGATATAATTCCCTGTGCTATACAGTAGGATCTCATTGCTCATCCACTCCAAATGCAATAGTTTGCATCTATTAACTCCAGACTCCCTCTCCATCCCACTCCCTCCCTGTCCCCTTGGCATACTTTTTATTTTGGTAGACATGAAGAAAGAAGCATGGACATATTCCAAATTTCCTGTAAACTAATATTCTAAGTCGCCAATTACAAAATTCGCAATTTTGTATTCTTTATTATCCTACTTCTAAAAAGCTCAAAACCTTGTAAATTTGTTTACGTGACTTCTTACTTTTACCTGCCTCTCTGTTCATTAGTTCAAACAATACTCATTTAGTTTGAGAATCCATTCTTTATTAAATAAAAATATGATGGAGTATAATTTGTTGGAATCAAAACAGTTATTTTTACTAGAACTTTTGATCTGGTCATCACTAATTCTTTTTATCGCTCGATCTTTTTTCCTGATTATATGTGCAAAATTCTACATAGCTTTATTGATGCCAGATGGACAGTTTCCTCTCTTTCCCTTCTCAGATGAATTGACCAGGAGTAATCACTTGCATTTTACGAGTTGTATTATATAATCCCACTACTGTTACCAATTGTTTGCATCTGTTAATAATGCCTGACCACAAAGCATCAATCTGTATGAAAATGAGTAATCTAGTTAGTGGTAAGTTAACACACCCATATTCTTACTTGGAAGACTTAATACAAGTTAAATATTAGTTGAAAATCTGATATAAAAGAAAAGTGAAAAGTTCAATTTTTGAATGGGATTGTAAGAATAAGAAGCAGTTAATACTGCCTTTATTTGTAGATGACATAATATTATGTATAGAGAGACCTATAGTCTCCACCAAAACTTTTAAAACTAATAAATATATTCAGTAAAGTTGCAGAATACAAATTTAATATATAAAAATTAGTTTATATCGATTAATAATGAATCATCTGAAAAATAATCTTAAAACTCCTGTTCACAGTAGCATCAAAACAATAAAATACTGAGGAATAAATTTATTGAGCAAGTAAAAGATCTGAACAATGAAAACTTGAAAAGTGTGATGAAAGAAATTAACAAGGAAATACATGAAAATTTAACCAGTATATATGGCTTATAAGAAATATGTTAAAATATCCATACTACTTAAAGCCATCTATAGCGTCAATGCAAACTCTATCAAAATTCCAATGACAATTTTCACAGAAATAGAGAAAATAATCCTATAACTTGTATGGAGCCACAAAAGATCCTGGATACTCTGAGAAATCTTGAGAAAGAAGAACTTCCTTAACTTCCTTAACTTTGAATTATACTACTATAGTATTCAAAACAGCTAAAACAATCAAAGCAGTTTGGAACTAGCTAGACCCATGGAAAAGAATAGAGAGCTCAAAAATACAAGCTGATAATGTGAAGTCAATTAATATTTGAAAAGGCAGTGAAGATACTCATTTGGGAAAGGATCGTCTTTTCTATAAATGCTGGGAAAACTGGATATCCACAAGCAGAAAAATTAAATTGGGCCCCTGTCTCCCATCATTCATGAAAAGTAACTTAAAATAGATTAAAGATTTATACAAGCAATGGAACCATAAATGTCCCAGAAAAAAATTACAGGGAGAAATCTCCTCAACATTGGTTTTAGCACTGATATTTTGGATATGACACCAAAACGTATACATAAAAAGCAAAAATCAGTAAGTAGGAATTTCATGTCAATCTAAAATTGTTGGCAACAAGGTCCTACCTACTGTATAACACAGGAAACTATATATTTAATATTCTGTGATAAATCATAATGGAAAACAATATGAAAATTTTATATATATATATGTGTGTGTGTGTGTGTAATTGAATTGCTTTGCCATACAGCAGAAATTAATACAACATTGTAAATCAACCACACATAAATAAAATTTTAAAAAATGTTTTGGACAGCAAAGAATATCATAATGTTTTGATTACTGTAGCATTATTTTGAAGTCAAGGAGCATGATACCTTTAGCTTTGTTATTTTTCCTCAAGATTGTTTTGGCAGTTCAGGGTCTTTAGGGGTTCTGTATACATTTTAGAATTATTTTTTTCTAATACTGTGAAAAATCTCATGGGTATTTTGATAGTAATTACATTAAATCCATAGATTGCTTTGGGTAATATGCACATTTTAAAAAATCTTCCAATCCAAGGATTGGATATCTTTCCATTTCTTTGTATCATTTTCACATTCCCTTATTAATGTTTTATAGTTTTCACAGTAAGTGACTTTCACTCCCTTTGTTTATTCCTAGGTATTTTATTCTTTTAAATGTGATCGTAAATAGGGTTATCATTTATTCTTGCTTTCTTTTTCTAATAGTGTTTAGAAAAGCAATGGATTTCTGAATATTAACTTTGTATCCTACAACTTTACTGAATTCATTTATTCTAATAGTTTTTCAGTGATGTTTTAGAATTCTCTGTATATAATATCATGTCATTTGCAAATAGTGAAAGTTTACCTCTTCCCTTTCAATTTGGATTCCTGTTACTTCCTTTTTTCTGATTGTTGTGTCTAGGACTTCCAATACTATACTAAATAAAAATGGTGAGAGGAGGCATCCTTGTATTCCTGATTTTAGAAGAAATGTTTTACCTTTCACATCTGATTATAATGTTAGCTGTGTTCGTCAGAAATGTCTATGTTGAGATATGACCCCTCTATATCAATTGTGATAAGGATTTTTATCATGATTGGCTATTGAATTTTGTTAAATGCTTTTTCTGTGTCAAATGAGGTGATCATATAATTGTATCGTTAGTTTTGTTTAATGTGGTATATACCACATTGAAAATTTGTGAATATTTAATGATCCTTGCTTGCATCACTGAATAAATCCTAATCATGGTATATGATCCTTATGTATTGTTGAATTTGTTTTGCTATTTTTTTGAGAATTTTTTCATCTATATTCATCAGAAATATTGGCCTATAATTTTTTTGGGGGAAGTGTCTTTGGGGTTTTGATATCAAGGTACTGATGGCCTCATAGAATGAATTTGGGGATATTCCATGCTCTTCAATTTTTTAGAAAGGATAAGTATTAGCTCTTTAAATGTTTGTAGAATTCCACTGTGAACCATCCCCTGTGGACTTCTGTTTGCTGAGGGAATTTTTATTATAAATTCAAATTCTTTACTAGTGATTGGTCTGTTCAGATTGTCTATTTCTTCTTAACTTAGTCCTGGAAGGTTATGTGTTTCTAGAAATTTGTCTGTCTCTTGTAGGTTGTTCAATTTGTTGGAATCTAATTGTCCATAGTATTCACTTATGATTCTTTTGTATCTCTGTGGTATTAGTTGTTAATTCTCTGCTTTCATTTGTTATTTTAACTATTTCAGTCCTCACTCTTTTCTTCTTTTTCACCCTGATGGAAGACTTATTACTTTGGTTTATCTTTTCAAGGAATTAGCTCTTTGTTTCACTGATCATTTCTACCTTTTTTTTCATGGCTTAACCCACAGCATATGGAAGATCCAGCACCAGAGACTGAATCCAAGCCATAGCTGTGACCTGTGCTGCAGCTGCAGCAATGCCAGATCCTTTAACCCACTGAGCCAGGCCAGGATCCAACTTGCACCTCCCCAGAGAGCAAGCCACTATAGACTCTTTTTGTGTCTGTTTGTGTGGGGTTTTTTTTAAGATGGAAAAATTTATGTTACACACACTTTTTTACTTTTCATTTTACTTTGTTGTGTCACTTGCTGCTGTACAGTGTCATGACTCAGTCAAATACATACATACATTCTTCTTCTCATACCATCTTCAGATTCTTAACCCACTATGCCACCACAAAATCTTCTCTACTGTTTTTGTTTTGGCTTCTATTTTATTTATTTCCATTCTGCTCTTTATTATTTTCTTCCTCCTGCTAATTTTGGGCTTTTTTTTTTCTTTTTCTAATGACTTTAGATGGAATATCAGGTTGTTTACTTGAGAGGGAAGAGGAATTTAGCTATACAAGATAAATAATAGCTAGCTATAGATACACACATGTACAATAAGATAGCACTCAGACATAAAAATAGAATGAGATTCTGTTATTTTCAACAACATGGATGGACCTAGAGAGAATTATGCATAGTGAAGTAACTAATACAAAGACAGTATTCTGTATTATCACTTATATGTGGACCCTAAAAAATAAATAAATGTATATAACAAAAACATGCTCACAGATATAGAAAACTGGTGTTGATCTGTGAGGAAAGAGAAGGGAAAGAGAGTGAAAGAGGAATTAAGAGACACAAACTACTATGTGTAGTATAAATGAGTAACAAAGAAATATTGTCTAGCACAAGGAACTATAGCCATTATTTTGTAATAATTTTGGAATATCTGTAAAAATATTGTCGCTATGTTGCACACCTGAAACTAATATAACATTGTAAATCAACTATACTTTAACAGCAAAAAGACAATAAATAAAATGAAAATGCAACCCATGGAGTGGGATAAATTTTCAAACCATATATTTTATAAGGAAATAGTATCTAAAACATATAAAGAATTCATACAGCTCAATAGCAGGAAACCAGTCAGAAAAAATAAGGAACAATGCATCTGAAGAGTTTTCCAAAGAAGACATACATTTTGCACACAGGTATGAGAAAGATAAACATCACTAATCATATTTAAAATGCAAATTAAAACCATAATTAGATATCACCTTACACATGTTAGAATAACTATCACCAAGAAGAGATAACAATGTTGGCAAAGATGTGGAGAAAGGGAAACTTGTTCACTGTTGGCGAGACTATAAATTAGTATAGGCACTACAGAACAGTATGGAGGTTTCTTTAAAAAATAAAAATAGCACTATCATAAGACCCCACTTCTATCATTCCTACTTCTGGATATATATCAAAGGAAATTAAAATAGGATATTGAAAAGATATATGCATTCTCATGTTTATTGTGGCATAATTCATAATAGCCAGATGTAGAAACTGCCTAAGTCTTTTGTCCACAGATGAATGGACAAAAATATATTTTATATTCAGTATTATTTGGCATGAGAAAGAAATCCTATCATTTGTGACAACCTTGATGGCATTATATAAGTGAGATTTATAAGTCAGGCATAGACAAATACCATATGATAATCACTGACATATGGAATCGAAAAAGCCAAATCATGAAAAGAAAAAGTAGCATAGTGGTTATCAGGGCCTTAAGGGTTGGGGAATTTGGGGAGATGTTCAAAGGGCACAAATTTGTAGTTAGAACATGATTTGAGTTAACACACAGTACCATATTTAGTCAACAATACATTATTATATACTTCAAAATTGCTAAGAGACAATGTTCTCCCCACAAAAAAGAAATAACTATGTGAGGTGATAGAGTTCTTAGCTAATGCTATGATGGAAATTATACTGTAATATATAAATGTATCAAATCAATACACTGTACACTTTAAACCTGAAAATTTTTATATATCAGCTATATCTCAAAAAAGCAAACAAAAATCTTGGGAAATATTGTTTAAATAGCTAAACACTGACCAACTATACTATATCATCAAAAGCAAGATGATAGTATTCCTTCCAAATAGTTATCAAAAGGTAGATTCATTTTATATAGGTTCAAACAATTATATGGAGTTTGAACTATATAGGGAATTTTTTTTAGAATTCCCATTGTGGCTCAGTGGGTTATGAACCTGACTAGTATCCATGAGGACATGGGTTCTATTCCTGGCTTCACTCAGTGGGTTAAGGATCTAGTGTTGCCATGAGCTGTGGTGTAGGTGGTGGACATGGCTCAGATCTGGCATTGCTGTGGGTGTGGCATTGGCCAGCAGCTGCAGCTCAGATTCAACCCCTAGCCTGGGAACTACCATATGCCACAGGTGCGGCCCTAAAAAGCAATAAACAAATAAATAAAAATAGCTAGGTAATGTTAACATAGTAGATAATGTGAACTAACAATCCATCCTTCTCATTTCTGCTACCTAGACATTTATCTATATAATAGTGAACATCTGTTGAAGATTCTGTCCTATGTCTCCTGTATGTTTCTCAATAGAAAAGTGTAGTAATAACTTCAGTTGGAACATCAGATATATTGTAAAAATAAAAACAAAAATTTAAAATATATACACATTAAGGTATGTGATATATATCATATAATATACATATATGCATATATAGGTATACATATACACCTATAAACATATAATGTGTGTATAATATATATATAACATTCATTACATATATCATGTATATATATATACATTAAGATTTCCATTTTATAAGTCAAAATAATTGAATTCTTATTTGCCTATATGAAAAGTTTATAAAATATTTAACATATAATGTGCATTTTTCTAAAAGTTTTGAAATGGCTGTACTTCATTTTTTTATATTTAGAGAAATCAGTATCAACAAGTGAATAATATTTTTAAATTACCTTATTTTTAAATAGCTAAGATTTTGGAAATCTCTGACAAAGAGATATTTCACTTCAATAAAGCTTTCTACACATATTAAGGATATGCATGTTCTCATAATTTGGCATATGCTTATTATCTTGATTTTTAGCTAATTAAAAAATACAAAGACCCTAGTGAATTGATTTTGTTTCACATGCAGATAGAAAGATAAATAGAATGATGGATGGATGGATATAGACATAGGGAGAGACAGGAAATAATCTTTTATGTATATCTGAAGCCTATGTTTCAAAAGACATTCTGTTGTAATTACAGTGATTCAGAAAACTATCCCCAAACATTTTACAGTTATTTATTAGTCTATTTACAAAAAAGGTTTAGATATTTATAAAATAAAATTAATATAGATTTATTAGAGAAAACTGGGAATAAACCAAGCAGATGTTATATATTTGAAAGAAATGTGTTAAAACGTTATCCGCCTGCCTGCTTCCTCCTCTTTTCTTTTTAAAATTTTTTTTCCTATCTCTCCCTGTGTCTGCAAGTAAATGAATATCCAAGACAAGCCACTAGAGTATGATTTGGAAAATTATGTCAGAAAGAAGAAATGTCTTTTAAATGGCACTCTAATGGCCCCCCGAAATTAATGACCTGGACATTCTCCATGAACCAGATTCATTTTAAAGACACCCTTTCACAGATGAGGTGTGTGGCGAATTATATTTGCACATTTGGGTAGCTGCTTAGTTATGCAAAGTGAGTGATATTATGTGCCAGGAGTCACCACCGTCTTGCCATATGGACATAATTTTCCAAATACCTATATTTTGTCAAGACTTTATGATAATGGTGTCTTATTGTATAATAAAACATAAGACGATTTTTGTAAAATTGTTTCCCTCCATTAAGTATATTAGGAGTAACATTTTAAATTATTTTTAAAGTGATTGTAACTATTTTAAAATTCTATTTTTAATGAAATGTTGAAGTTAAACAGCAATAACTGTTCTACTTTTTACATGGAAATCTCCAACAGGAGATTCTTACCGAGTCTAGTGAAGTATTTGGGAGGTATTCATGAGAGAGAAATCAATAGAGTACAATATGATTCATGCTTTCTTCCCCAAAGTATAATGCAGGTATACAATTTCTATCAATTATTTTGTGACAAGTTCTGTTTGATAGGGAAAATGATCTGAACAGAATTAACAGTACATTTATATCACATTTTGAAATCAAGAACTTTGTATGTCTGTTGCTGACTTTAATGGGAAAATTTAATATTGACTTAACTTGTTAGATTTCACCTAAACTGATAACTGTGAGCATTAACATTATACCAGCAAGTTAAAAATGTAGGGCAACTGATTACATCAGTTAGGGCTATTTTTAGGATGAAAGCTGAAAATCTAAGTCTAAATGAATGGTGTCTTGGTCAGGTAGTATAATGAATAAGACACATTGTTATTTAGTATTAGCAGAAAAGCTGTGCAACAGAATTATTTAATATTTCCTAGAATTTTTTTTATTTTCTGTAGGTATTTATATAGTTCCATCTGATCTTTATGACACTCATGCTGAAGATGAGAAATATTCTTTTTTTGGATTGAAGTATAGTTAATTTACAATGTTGTGTTAGTTTCAGGTGCACAGCAAAGTGATTCACCTCTACCTATCTATATTCTTTTTCAGATTTTTCCATTTTAGATTATCACAAGATATTTAATATAGTTTCATATGCCAAACAGTAGGTTCTTAGTGTTTATTTTATATTAATAGCATGTATCTGTTATTCCCAAACTCCTAGTTTATTCCTCCTCCCATCTTTTCCCCTTTGGTAACCATAAATTTGTGTTATATGTGCGCATATGTTTCTGTTTTGTAGGTTCATTTGTATCTTTTAGATTTCACAATTGAAATCATATATTTGTCTTTCTCTGTCTGACTTATTTCAGTTCATTGATTAACTTTACAACCATCCATGTTGCCTCAAATGGCAATATTGCATTCTTTTTTATGTCTGAGTAATATTCCACTGTATATGTAAATCAAATCTTTTTCTGCTGATCTGTTGATGGATACTTAGGTTGCTTCCATGTCTTGGCTATAGTGATGCTATGAATATTGAGGTGCACCTATCTTTTAAAATTAGAGTTTTCCTCTTTTCAGGGTATATGCCTAGAAGTGAGATGGCTGGATCATATGGTAACTCTTATTTTTAGTTTTTTTAAAGGAACCTCCATGCTGTTATCCATAGTGACTACCCCCAATTTATGGTCAAAGCAATGGTGTATGAGGGTTCTTTTTTTTCATATCTTCTCCAATATTCATTACTTGTAGACTTTTTGATGACATATTCTGACCAGATATGGGGTGATACTTCACTGTGGTTTTGATTTGTGTTTCTCTGATATAAGTGATATGGAAAATCTTTTCACATGCTGGTTGGCCATCTGTGTGTCTTTTTTGAAAGAACGTCTATTTAAGTTTTCTGCCTACTTCTTGGTTTGTTTGTGTGGTTTTTTTTTAGATTGAGTTGTATGAGCTGTTTGTATATTTTGGAAATTAAGCCCTTGTCCATCACATCCTTTGAAAATATTTTCTCCCAGCCTGTAGGTTATCATTTTGCTTTGTTCAGGTTTCCTTTGCTATGAAAAATCTTATGTCTGTCTCTCTCTATATATTTATTTATTTTTATTTTTGCTCCTATTTATTTTGCTTTGGGAGACTGATCTAAGAAAATACTGCTGTGTTAGAGAATGCTTTGCCTACATTGTCTTCTAGGAGTTTTATGTCTTCTTATACTTAAGTCTTTAAGCCATTTTGAGGTTATTTTTATGTATGGTATGAGGGAGTATTCTAACTTCATCGATTTACATTCAGCTGTCCAAGTTTCCCAGCACCACTTGCTAAAGAGACTTTTTTCCATTCTTGCCCCCTTTGTCAAAAAATTGACTGTAAGTCTGAGGGTTTATTTCTGGACTCTCCATTCTGTTCTAATGATTTTTGCGTCTGTTTTTGTGCCAGTATCATAATTTTTTTTTATTGGTGTAGCTTTGTAGTATTCTCTGATGTCTGGATGGGTTATACCAGGAATCAGGATTGCTTTGGCAATTTTGTTTTTTCATGATTATGAATAATTTTTTATTAATATTCTAGTTCTAATAAAAATGTTGTAGGTGGAGTTCCAAGGTGCCCTAATGAATTAAGAATATGGCATTGTCACTGCTGTGGCTTGGGCCACTGCTGTGGCATGGGATGGATTCCTGTTCCAGAAAGAGATTCTGCATGCCATGGGCATAATAGGTAGTTTGATATGGATCACATTAAACCTGTAGATTGCTTTGGGTAGTATGGCCATTTTAACAATATTAATTCTTCCCCATCCATGAGCATGGGATAGCTTTCCATTTCTTTGAATCATCTTCAGTTTCCTTTATCAAGGTTTCATAGTTCTCAGCCTATAAGTCTCTTACCTACTTGGTCATGTTTCTTCCTAATTATTCTTTGACACAATTTTAAATGGGAGTTTTAAAAATTTTACTTTCTCTTTCTGGTATTTCATGGTTAGTGGAAAGAAATACTACATATTTCTGCATGTTAATGTTATTTTTTTAAGTTAGTGGCTCTCTTGCAAATTTTATAGTTTATATTACATTAGCAGTTAATTTAATGTTATTGAAAAATTTAAATTTGTTAAATTTGGAAAATCTCCCAAATTTCTTATTTGTATGTATATGTGTTTACAATTTCATATATGTGTCACTTAGGACTCCTGTGTTTTGAACAGACAGCTGAAACTTTTTGAAATGTATAAGGAAATATATTGAATTGAATTAAATTTTAAAAATTAGTGGAAGTCTTGCATTGAGGGTGGTTTAATTCCAAAGATTAAACAATAATATATGGCTCATCTTTCTTCTCAACTGTAGAAATGGTTTTCTACTGTCTTCAGTCTAAGACTCCTAGTATGACATCAGCCTTCATTTGATGTACCTGGCAGAAAACATGGGGTGTGTCTGTTTCTCCTTCTAAAAAAATCAAATAAAAATATTCCCTTTCTCAGTCTGTTCTCATAGCTAAAAAGATGTGATTTTTAACTTTGTCCAGCCTGAGTTTGGTTGATTAATCCTGAACTCAGGGAGAAAATCAATTTTCCCAAGAATATAGATAATAATTGAGAATGAATAATTCCTCAAAGGAAATTGGCATAGTATTTCCAAAAATACAGTGCATGCATGTTACAGTGGAATAGCATTTCCTGTCTTAATCATAACATAAAATGACATAATGTATAAGTTGCACCCCAGTCCAGCCTCCTTCTCACCAAATATTTGAAGAAATCACCTGATGTGTTGTGGACACCGATGTCCATTCTTTCTATTTCCTCTTCCTTGACATCTTGGCCCTCTGCTGCCTACCTGTTCTCTCCTATATAGTATTGCTGGTTGATAGGTGCTGCCATCTAATATTTTATCATTTGGTCAATTGATTGGTCAGGAATGACCCACTAATTATAGAAAGGTGTTAACTCTGCAGTTGTTCAAACTTTCAGGAGTTAAATATATGCAATTCTACAATTTTATGTGTCTTCTGATTGGATGGCATCTTAGTTTTTTGTACACCTGATGTTATATAAGTTTTTGTTGTCATTTGTCTTTTTAAGTAACCTTGATTTATGGATAAGAGGAAATCATAAAGGCTGAATGACTGCTCATAAAAGACCACCACCATGTTAAGAAGTGAGGCATGAAGGGACAAGGGGGAAAGAGAAAGAAAGGGAGGGATAAATGAAGGACTAATAATCCAAATAAAGAAAAACATTATTCCTATTCCCTCCTCAATTTCCTAAAGTAGGTAAGAAGAAGTATTTGTCTTTAAAGTCTCTAAGGATGCCAAACAATAATAAACCCTCCTTTTTTAAAAACTATAGTATAGTTGATTACAATGTTTTGTCAATTTATGGTATATAGCATAGTGAGCCAGGCATATATATATATACACACACACAAACACACACACACACACACATATATATATACACATTCCTTTTTTCATACCATCTTCCATCATGTTCTATGTCAAGAGATTAGGTATAGTTTCCTGTGCTGTACAGTAGGGCCCCACTGTTTATCCATTCTATATGTAATCATTTCCATCTCTCAACCCCAAACTGTACCCTGCCCCCTGGCAATCACAGGTCTGTTCTCCCTGTCCACGGTCTATTTTACTTTCATATATAGGATCATATGTGCCATATTTTAGATTCCACATATAAGTCATATCATATGGTATTTGTCTTTCTCTTCCTGATTTACTTCACTCAGTATGATAATTTCTAGTTGTATCCGTGTTGCTGCAAATGGTATCATTTGTCCTTTTCATGGCTGAGTAGTGTTCCACTGTATTTATGTACCACATCTTCCTAATCCATTCATCTGTTGGTGGACCTTTAGGTTGTTTGCATGTCTTGGCTATTGCAAATAAGGGTGCATGTATCTTTTTCAATGAAAGTTTGTCTGAATATATGCCTAGGAGTGGGATTTCTGAATCATATGTAATTCTCTATTTAGTTTTCTGAGTAATCTTCATATTGTTTTCCATAGTGGTTGTACCAACTTACATTGCTACCAACAGTGGAGGAGGGCTCCCTTTTCTCCACACCCCTTCTAGCACTTGTTATTTGTAGACTTATTAGTGATAGCCATTCTCACTGGTGTGAGGTGGTGCCTCCTTGTAGTTATGATTTGGACTTCTCTAATAACTAGAGATGTTGAAATTTTTTTTTCACATGCCTGTTGGCCATCCATATGTCTTCTGTAGAGAAATGTCTAGTAAGATCAGATACTATGAAACTCCTAGAGGAAAACAAAGGCAGAATGCTCTTTGACATAAATCACAGCAACATCTCATTTGACCCACTTCCTAGAATAATGACAATAAAGACAAAAAATAAACCAGGAGTTCCCACTGTGGATCAGCAGTAACAAAATCCTACTAGTATCCATGAGGATGCAGGATCAATCCCTGGCCTCGCTCAGTGAGTTAAGGATTCAGTGTTGCCATGAGCTGCAGCATGGGCTGCAAATTCACCTTGGATCTTCTGTTGCTGTGGCTGTAGCCACAGGCCAGCAGCTGAAGCTCTGATTCAACCCCTAGCCTGGGAACTTCCATATACTGCAGTTGCAGAACTTAAAAAAAAGTGGGGAAAAAAAGAAAAAAATAAATAAATAAACCAGTGGGACGTAATTAAACTCAAAAGCTGTTCCACAGCAAAGGAAACTATTTTAAAAAAATGAAAGGACAACCCACAGAATGGGAGAAAATCTTTACCAATGATACAACAGACAAGATCTCCAAAATAATCTCCAAAATATACAAAAAGCCTCAAACAACTCAACGTCAACAACAAAACAACCCAATCACAAAATGGGCAGAAGACCTAAATAAACCGTCTTTCATGGGCCTGGATTTGTGTTGCTGTACATAGTTAATTTTTTTTTAATGTAAATTTACTTTGGTACAAAAATAATTGAATATGGTTATATTTCACATAAAATAATCTAGAATTTGAAAACCCAAATTTATAAAAGTTAGGAGATTATCACTTCCCAACTTGAGTTCAGAATTGCACATTTTATGTACAAAATGTTTACATTGTATTTTATCTTTCAGACATTTAGGCAAATATAAAGTGAAGCAATTAAGCCTTTTACATCAATGTGAAACAACCCTAATACATAAACAAAAGTATGGGTTCAGTGAACCAGGGCTTTAGAAGAATTCTTGTGTTGACAAAATGAAAAACAAGGCTTTAAATCACTTTTGCATGTCTAGATAGAAATACATTTTATTCTAGTTTAAGAAAATTTTTAAATTTGCTGTGTATAAGATACTATGCTAAACCGTCTATGGACATAAATTCATTTAATGACTTTATCCAGGCATTTTTTTTTTAAGTGAAGAAACCAAGCTTAGACAGTTTAAGCAGTGTCCATTTTAAAGGTATTAGAAGTAGGATCAAAGTAAAGCTCTGATATCTAAGTCTTTTTCTCTTAAAGACACTTATAAATCACAGTATTATGAATAAATTTATTATCAATATTTATACTCTTTATACAATGGCAAAACTACTAATGAAATCAGTATTAGTGAAAATCACTTATAGTAATGTGATTAATTTCATTCTTGTCTAACAATTAGTTCTGAAATAAGAATTATTCTAAATAAAGTTTATTCAAAGATTAAAAACATCCACATAAATACAAGCTAATAATCTATACAGTAAAGTATATTTCTGGATTATAAACATAATATGTACCCCACATAAGTAAAAAATGCATTTAATGTTTGTCCAAAGGCTTTGATAACAAAATAAATGACCATACTGAAAATAGGAAGGCATGAATCTGCTTTTCTCACTTTTGATAATTTCACTGTGTTGTTCAAAGGTTTATTCTGGATGTTTGGAACTATTCAAGTGGATAATTGAGTTTGGGGGAACTCAAATGATAGATGGAATTGGTGTTAATTAAAGTACTTGCCTCAGGCCTTTACAGTGCTCTATAAAAGAAAATACCATCCCCTCAAAGCAGCCACCGCCAACTTTTTTTCCTAATATCCTCTTCTAAAATGTTGAAAATAAACTATTTTTCTCTATAAAAATGATTCACAACCTAGAGACATAATATATATCAAGTCATCTTCTTCATTTCCAAGTACACCATAAAAAGAACTATCTCCAGAAAGGTGCCCTAAAAATTTAGAATGGACCATCTTTAAATAGGGAGCCTTACAACTTTAAGTTACAGTTTCAAGGACCATTGTATTTTTATATAATTTAAAAAATTTTGGAGTTTAACCTTAACATTTTACTGTATTTAAACATAGTATTTTAAATAACAAGGTAGATTTCTAACAAAAAGCAATATAGATTCTATATTAGGAAGATGAAAAAGGCTAAGTAGTATGCATACAATGCATATTTGTGATATGCAGATGGATAATATAAGTTTTCTATCATGTGTTTATTATTTACTGGAGATGAATTTCAGCTAAGTAGACTTAAAATTATTAGATATGACATAACAAAAAATTTATAGCTAAGTAATTCCTTAAGTCATACCCAGAAGAGTTTTCTGATGGTGATTGATCCCTGGGTTCTTAGAAAAGCTCTGCCAGGCTGCTAGGATTTGTTTTGGTTCTATAAACCACTCCTTCAGTAAACATAATTTTTCCCTTTAAATTATCTCCACTTCCCACCACGAAGGAATCTTAGCTGATATGCTTCTTCCTTTACGTCTTGTAAATTTTGAGATTGCATTTTTTTTCTGAAATACTCAGTTTTACACTGCTCCATTTGGTTATCCCCTTTGGCTCAACTATACCATGTATTCATATTTTCCACTGGAAAAAAAAACTCAGTGGTTGATATTTTTGCATGTATCACACTTATTTATTCATATTAAAAGCATGTTTTTGGTCTTATTACAAGTCAATATTGCTACAAATAGCACTGTAACATCTAGGGTTAACTAAACATCTGCAACAAAGTATAAGGATAATGAAAGAAAATAACTAATATAAAGCAAGACAGGGAGTATTGCCAATATTTTATAATATTATATAGAGAATAATTTATAGAAATATTGAATCATTACATTGTACATCTGAAACTAATACTAGGTCAACCATACTTCAATATAAATAAATACAAATGTTTTTAAAATAAATATTTTTAAAATCAAGCAGAATGTCCACAATTGTAGACCATAAGCATGTCATAACCATAATACCATGAATAACCAAAAAGAAATCTCTCCTTCCAAAAGTGGAACTTGTGTGCCATATAGTAGAAGCTTAGCCAGCCATTGTTTATCATGTAAAATATTAGATTATTGAATAGCCATTACTAGGGCATTATGGATAAGTTGTTATTTTATGAATCTCAAATTTTAGTTTAATTACTTGATTACAGGGAGTATATCTTAGTCATTACAAGTATGAAAATCAATGATTTTGTACTTCATTTTCTATTAAGAACAGAAAAGATGAATATTTTGAGACTTTTCTTATTAAGAAGACTCCTTAGGATCTGCTGACAATTCTTGAAATAATAATGCTTTAGTTATCCATTTAACTCTAAGTTTGCTTATATTCTGCTTGTAATATATAACCTAACTTGTCCTCCTTGTGTGCAGTAGGTCAATTTAATATAAAATGGAAAACTTTTAAGCCATGTGAGCTATATGTATTCCAAACTGGGCTATTCATAGGATGTAAAACAAAATAAAGCAAAAAGGAATCATTAGTGGCTTCAGTGAAAAAGTGCCATGGCCTTATATGTAATATATGAATTTATAGCATATTTTATATAAAGGAAAAATCAATATGCATTATCAGTTGATCCCAAGTATTTTGTGTCACATCAATTTTAATTCTAACTTTGCACATAGTTGAAATTTAGAAAGGGACTAGCTCCAGGTAACCCCACTAGTATACAATGAAGTAAGAATTTGAGTACAGATGATCTAAAAGATCTCTCTTCTCACAAATGTAACATTTTCTGAGGTAGGCAACCTTTGCAGACAGCTGTTGAAGGGTTGCAAAAGACACAAGGAAGTGAGGAATAGCATGAGTAATAAAAGGAAAATTGATATGTTAAAAGAGAAAATGACATTTAGATGAAGGAATTTTGAAAACAGTAGTTATTTATAATAATTTTACCAAGGTCGAACTTGCACCAATGACTTGTATTCTTTGCAAGTTTGCTTTTAGGATCAGAGGTTATTCAAAGAGATCAAATGATTAACCAGCCTGGGCTAAGGGGGAAGGAAATGTTAGGAAAGCATTCTGATAGTGGGCACAGTAAAAGAAAGGTTATTAAAGCACATTTGCATTTGAACATTAAAAAGCACTTTGAAGTGCTTCCTGATGTGATTCCACTTAGTTAAATATTCTTCCAAAATGCTCTTTCATCACATCCAAATGGGGAGAGGGGGTGGGGATGGGTTGGTATGGAGTGAGTTCCTGAACAGCTAGAGAGCTTTATGATTCTTTCTTTCTTTCCTTCTTTCTTTCTCTCTCTCTCTTTTTCTTTCTGTCTTTTTCTTTCTTTCTCTCTTTCTCTTTCCTTCCTTCCTTCCTTTCTCTCTCTCTCCGTCTCTCTTTCTTCCTTCCTTCCTTCTTTCTTTTTGTCATTTTTCCTTTTCTTGAGCTGCTTTCTCCCCCCCGCCCCCCCCCCCCCCCCCCCGCATATGGAAGTTCCCAGGCTAGGGGTTTAATCGGAGCTGTAGCCACTTGCCTAGGCCAGAGCCACAGCAATGTGGCATCCTAGCTGCGTCTGTGACCCACACCACAGCTCAGGGCAACACCGGATCCTTAACCCACTGAGCAAGGCCAGGGAACGAACCCACAACCTCATGGTTCCTAGTCGGATTCATTAACCACTGCACTAAGACAGGAACTCCGAGAGCTTTATGATTCTATCGGATTCAGAATCTTGTAATTATTTTTCAGGTTCTGTTAAAGGGTATATATATGTCAGTTCTTTCCACCTCAAAAACAATGATATTTTATCTATCCCATGATCTTTATGGGATTGCATGCTCTTTTAAATTAAGCAAATCCGGAGTTCCCATCGTGGCGCAGTGGTTAACGAATCCGACTAGGAATCATGAGGTTGCGGGTTCGGTCCCTGCCCTTGCTCAGTGGGTTAACGATCAGGCGTTGCCGTGAGCTGTGGTGTAGGTTGCAGACGCGGCTTGGATCCCGCGTTGCTGTGGCTCCGGTGTAGGCCGGTGGCTACAGCTCTGATTCAACCCCTAGCCTGGGAACCTCCATATGCCGCGGGAGCGGCCCAAGAAATAGCAACAACAACAACAACAAAAGGCAAAAAGACAAAAGACAAAAAAACAAAACAAAACAAAACAAAACTTCCTGATAAATTAAGCAAGTCCATCAGAAATGCATGCATTCACCAGTGCACAAATTATATTTAATTGATTTGAAGAGATGATTTGAATTTATTGCTTGGGTCATAAAACAACCAGTTAGCTGAGTGAAAACTTATCTTCTAATGAATATCTCCTACTTAGAGGAATACTTCATGTAATAATGATTCATGGTCTTTTTTTGAAAACCTCATTTATGCTATTTAAACATAGCTCTACATAAAAGATTTCTGTAATTATTTAATTTGACTTACCTTTTTACAATATTTTACATTATGGCATGAGTCAATTAAACCCTTTTTGTGTAGTTAGTACTGACACAGGCTGTAGAGCTAACCTTGCCCTTTAAAAGGGTGAATATAAGTAATGTTAAATGATTTTATCAATACTTTTTTTTCTGGAAGTAGAAATACTTATTTTATTTTGTTAATAAAAGATTCTTTAAATTCTATAGCACTTTACAATTTTCAACTTTCACATACATGAATTCACATGATTACATAATAGCTTGTTTTATTCCCTCTACCTCTGTATTGCACCTTCCTTCTCTCCACTAGTAACCACTAGTTTGTTTTCTATATCTCTGTGTCTGCTTCTTTTTTTTTTTATTCACCAGTTTAGTGTATCTTTTCAATTCCACACATAAGCGATATCATACAGCATTTGTCTTTGTCTGACTTATTTCACTCAGCATAATACCCCCCAAATCCTTTCATGTTACTGCAAATGGCAAAATGTCATTCTTTTTTAGAGCTGAGTAGTATTGCGTTGTGTATATATACTATACCTTCCTTATCCATTCATCTGTTGAACACTTACGTTGATTCTATATCTTGGCAATTGTAAAAAGAAAAAATGATTCTACAAATATTGGGGTGCATGTATGTTTTCAAATTACTGTTTTTTTTTTTTTTTTTTTTGGTACATCTACCCAGGAATTACTGGGTAGTATGGTAGCTCTAGTTTTAATTTTTTGATAAACCTCCCTACTGTTTCCATAGTGGCTGCACTGATTTACATTCCCAGCAATAATATACAGGGCTTCCTTTTTTCCACATTCTTGCCAGCATTTGTTATTTGTGCTCTTTTTTGATGATAGCCATTATGAAAGATGTGAGATGAAATCTCATTGTGGTTTTGATTTGCATTTCCAAGATGATTAGCAATATTGAGCATCTTTTCATGTTCCTGTTGGCCATCAACATTTCCTCTTTGGGAAAATGTCTATTCAGTTCCTCTGCCTATTTTTTAATCTGGTTGATTTTTCTTTAATATTGAGTTATATGAGCTGATTTATATGATGTATATTAATCCTTTGTCTTTTCATTTTGTTGATAGTTTACTGTTCAAAAACATAATTTAAATTATTCTCATTTGTTTATTTTTCCTTTTTTTTCCCTTTGCTTTAGGAGATGGAACCAAAAAGATTTTTAGATTTATGTTAAGGAGTGTTCTCCCTATATTTTCTTCCTAGGAGATTTATAGTATCCAGTCTTCAATTTAGGTCTTTAATCCATTTTGAGTTAATTTTTGTATATGGTGTTAGAGAATGTGCTAATTTCATTATTTTACATATAGCCATTTAGTTTTCTGAGCACCACTTACAGAAGACTGTATTTTACACATAGCCATTTAGTTTTCTGAGCACCACTTATGGAAGACTGTATTTTACAGATAGCCATTTTGTTTTCTCAGCACCATTTGCTGAAGACTGTATTTTCTCCACTGTGTATTCTTGCCACTTTTGTCATAGATTAATTGACCATAATTGTTTGAGTTTATTTCTCAGCTTACTATGCTGTCCATTGATCTATGTGTCTGTTTTATGCCAGTATGTGCCAGTACTATATACTGTTCTGACTACTATAGCATTGTAGTATAGTCTGAAGTCAGGAAGCATAATTCATCCAGCTCTCTGCTACTTTTCAAGATTGTTTTGGCTATTCAGGGACTTTTGCATTTCCATAGAAATTTAAAATATTTTGTTCTAGTTCTGTGAAAAAATGCCATTGGGGTTCTCTTGAATCTCTGGATTGCCTTGGGAGGTATGGTCATTTTAACAATATTAATTCTTCCAATCTAAGAACACAGTATATCTTTCCATCTGTTTGTGCCATCTTCAATTTCTTTCATAGTGTCTTAGAGTTTTTCAGGCACCCGTCTTTTACTTCCTTAGGTAGGTAGGTTGGTTCTTTTCTTTTCTTTTCTTTTTTTTTTTTTTTTTGATTTTTGTCTTTTTAGGGCTGCATCTGAGGCATGCATATGGAGGTTCCCAGGCTATGGGTTGAATCGGAGCTGCAGTTGCTGGCCTAACCCACAGCCACAGCAATGCCAGATCCGAGCTGCACCTTTGACCTGCACCATAGCTCATGGCAGCGCTGGATCATTAACCCACTGAGCGAGGCCAAGGATAAAACCTACATCCTCATGGATGCTAATCAGATTCATTTCCACTAAACCACAATGGCAATTCCTACTTCCTTAGGTAGGTTTATTTCTAGGTATTTTATTCTTTTTGCATATAATAATAAATGGGCTTGTTTCCTTAATTTGTTTCTGATAACTGGTGGTTACAGTTGGTTCTATACAAAATTAATATACAGAAATGAAATGGGTTTCTATACATTAATTTTGTATCCTGAAACTTTACTGAATCCATCAATTAATTCTACTAGTTTCCTGGTAGTGTTCTTAGGATTGTCTATGTATAGTATCATGTCATCTGCACACAGTGACAGTTTTACCTCTTTCTTTCCAATTCAATTTTATTTGCTTTTCTTCTCTGATTGCTATGGCTAGGACTTCCCAAAAATATGTTGAAAACAGGTAGTGATAATGGACATGCTTGTTTTGCTACTGATCCTAGAGGACATGCTTTCAGCTTTTTACCATTGAATATGGTGTCAGCTGTGGTTTTTCTTATATGGTCTTTATTATATTGAAATATGTTCTCTATAAGCCCACTGTTTGGAGTTTTTTTCTGGATAGTTTTTATTATACATGGACATTGAATTTTATCAAAGGTTTTTCTGCATCTATTGAGATGATCATTTGGTCTTTATTCTTTAGATTGTTAATGTGGTGTAACACATTGATTTGTGGATACTGTACAAATTCTTGCATTCCCCAGGATAAATCCCACTTGATCATGGTATGTAATACATTAAATGTATTGTTGGATTCAATCTTCTAACATTTTTTCAGGATTTTTGCATCCATGTTCATCAATGATATTTGCCTATAATTGTGTGTGTTTGAATCTGGTTTTGTATCAGGGTGATGCTGGCCTCAGAGAATGAATTGAAATATGTTTCCTCCTCTGCAATTTTGGGGGAATAGTTTGAGGGAATAGATTTTAACTCTTCACTAAATGTTTGGTAGAATTCACCTGTGAATTCATCTCTTCCTGGACATTTTTTCATTGGGAGTTTTTAAATTACTGTTTCAATTTCAATACTGTTATTTGGTATGTTCATACTGTGTATCTTCCTGGTTCAGTCTTGGAAGACTGTGCCTTTCTAGGAATTTTTCCATTTCTTCTAGGTTGTTCATTGGTGTATAGTTTTTGCAATAGTCTTATATGATCCTTTAAATTTCTGTGATAGCAGTTTTAACTTCTCCTTTTTCATTTATGATTTTATTTTGGGCCCTTTTTTCTTGTTGAGTCTGTCTGAAGATTTATCAATTTTGTTTATCTTAAAGAATAAGCTTTTGGTTTCATTGATCTTTTTATTTTTTTTTCAGTCTCTATTAATTTCTGCTTGGATCATTATCATTTCTTTCATTCTACTAACTTTGGATTTTGTTTCTTCTTTCTTTAGTTACCTTAAGTGTAAGATTGGTTGGTTTTGTTTGTTTTTTTTTTGTTTTGGAATTGATTTCTAATCTCACAGTGTTGAGGTCAGAGAACATGCTTGATATGTCTGTGTCCCCAGGGTGAGCAGTTGCCTCCCTCCTCTCTGGGGGACCCTCCATGACCAGCAGGTAAGTATGGCCCAGGCTCCCATCAGATGATACTTTTGCCCTGTGCCCTGCTGCATGTGAGATTTTGTATGCACCCTTTAAAAGTAAAGTCTCTATTTCCCACAGTCCTTTGTGGTTCCCAAAATTAAGCCTGCTGGTTTTCAAAGCCAAATGCTCTGGATACTTATCTTCCCAGTGAAGGACCCCCAAGCTAGCAAGCCAGACATAGGGTTCAGAACACTCACTCCTATGGGAGAACCTCTGGACTATAATTATTCTCCAGTTTGTGGGTGCCAGCCTTAGAATATGGGACTTGGTTTTATCATGAGCCTACCCCTTCTATCAGTCTCATTTTGGTTTCTTCTTTATGACTTTAGTTGTATAGGACATTTTCTGGTAGTTTTGATGGTTTTTCTGCAAGTATTTATGGTTTTGGTGTGCTCTCAGGAGGAGGTGGGCACAGAGTCTTTCAACTCTGCCATCTCGGACTATCCCCAGTGCTTTCTTTTCAAGTTGGTAAGATATAAGAGTTACTCTTCTTAGTCCTGCATATCAAGCAGTAAAGCCTCTATTACTTAGCACTATAGAACAGCCTGACTGCCTCTGAAGACTGAATAATAAAAAAGCTGTTCTGAGGCTTTTGAATTCATGGGTATGTTTTGCAAATTTCCAAAGATCTTACTCAGCATAGCTCTCTTCTCCTTGGCTGTTTTCCCTGAAAACTCTAGCCACCTTGCTCTTCTCATTCTTCCCAAATCCTCTTCTCTATTCACAGAGGTGTCATGCCCCATCAGAGTTCCCTTTTCCTCTACTGTGTCCTCAATGCTCTCTCCAGGCAGTACTGGGACATAGGTTTCAATTTGCTTGTTTCCCCACTTGCAAGGATCATTTTTATGTTTCATCTTGCCTTTTAGTTGCTTCACACTAGAGGGTAAACCTAGAGTCTATTTCTACATCCTGGCTAAAAGTAGATTTCCATTGTCAGCTTTTAACAAGAAAATATTTTTAAAAATAAATAAAAAGCTAAAATATATACTGGGGAGATATACATATGAAGAAAATAGGAATAACGATATTTATATCAGAAAAAAGAGACCTTAAGGAAAATAATAGTTGATAAAAAGGGATACTGCATAATCATAAAATATTTTAAAAATCAAGAGGAGATAACAATTAACTTTTGGAGTTCCCACTGTGGAACAGTAGGATTGGCAGCATCTCTGCAGCACCAGGACACAAGTTCAGTCACCTCCAGGAACAGGGTTAAAGGATCTGGTATCTCACACTGTATCATAGGTCCCAACTCTGCCTCAGATCTGATCCCTGGCCTGGGAATTCCATATGCCATGGGGTGGCCAAAAAAGAAAAACAAAACAAAGCAAACAATTTTTGATAGATGAATGTAATTTCATACATTCGAATATGTAGAGAAAAATGAAAACAAGTTAAATCTTATATGTACGGGCACTATAAGAAAACTATTCAGTAATTTACTATTTTGGTAGCTAACAGATCATTACCAGCCAAGCCTGAGAAAGGACTGCAATTAATAGGCTCTATTTAATAAACACATTGAAAATACAATACACACAGAAAAACATTTCAAGTATACCTGGAACATACCCAAAATCTGACTGTAGAAGTCATTAATTAATTCATTATTAGTATTGGGTTTTTTTTGGCAGGAGCATCAGGATTGCATCTGTGTTCACTGGACTGTACTTTTTCATCATCTTAATATTATTTTCAGTCTAAGAAAAATATTAGGAGAATATATTCCTTGGTCTGAGTGCTTGGTGCAGAAATATCCATGCAATTGGCAAGCTGCATTTAAAATTGGTGTCCGTGGGTCTATGGAAGCCAGTGTCACTCTAACTAGCAACTGAAAGGCTCAGTGTCAATCTTTACTTATGATGGGGTTTGGACAACACTGAAATATTAAATGGTGCTTTGAAATGTGTATTCTAACCAATATACACATATATGAATTCCAGATAATAAGGAATAATGTATGGAAAATTTGTTAATTCTTACTATATCTCAAGTAATGATATTGAAATACATGAAAGTGTTACATGATTATGTAAAATACATGGAAATATATTTATAGATTTACTTTAATAAAGATTTCTCAAAGAAGACATAAATTATATAAGCTATGCAGTATACATTTTAAACTTTGTGCATATTCCTCAAGATTTAGCAATGCTTTCACAGGGAAATATTTTACAAAATTATGTGTAAGAAGATAAAGATTTTATTAAGGAGATAAACTTTTCTGAATAGGATTATTTATTAGAGCTGTATTTGAAGTATCTTAAATGAAGATTAAAACAAAAATGAATACTATATATATATATATATAACTAAGCATATGTATATATCTGAATATATACACATATTTATACTTTTATATACATTTTGTGTCATTTTCAGATGTTTATAAAATACTAGACATATATGCATATATATAACATATTAGACTATTAAAGCAATTCAAATCTATAAATGAATACTGGTGTGTCAAAAATGGTAAAACAAAATGTTGAATATAAAAACAAAGTTGCAGAAGTAGGTATCGCTTATTTAACATTTTATCACAAGAAATAAACTTTTCAATCTCTCAACTGTTTAAGGATTTCCAAATTTCCAAATTTATTATAGGTTTTACCTCTAGAGAAATAGGAAGGAAAATAGGTTGTGGAGAAATATATAAAAATCCTTTTTACATGTAAGTTATTTTTGCTTAAAATGAAACAAAACAATATTTGGAGAAAACTTGACAAAAAGGTAAGATCTGACCAAGTTGCACTTTGAATTTATGATTGTAAGTTAAATTATTTTGTTGAGCTAGTGCATACAAGTAATAGTTGAAGTAAAATTAAGAGAAAAAAATAAAAACTTTATATCTCAGATTAAAAGAATTTAATTATAGGAAGAAATGATAGGAAGGCTATTTGTATGAGGGTTGGTTTCATACAATTTCTAAGCTTAAGTAATCTATAGTTTCCAGAGAGAATGATGACATAAGACTCACAAATAATGAAAAGTTGTCCTTCCAGTGTCCTTACCTTCTCAACTGGTCCTGGAAGAGTGGGGAAGAGCATCTGCAAACCTCTGAGAAAAAAGACCACGGACCCAAAAGCTTTAACATAATATTTTTTTTTTTTTTAGAAAAGGATGCATTTTTGGATAAAAAAATTCAGAAAATAAAACATCAATTTATCCCATCAAGAGAAAATGCTCAAGAAAAGAATCCAACTGAAAAATTCAAGCAGAACGTAAATCTCATGGTAGCAGTCAGTGGAATAATGAATTTCACAACATATTTAGAGTATATTTTTCGAAGCTATGCTGATGGAAAGAAACAAGAGAAGGAGTGCAATGAATATTACATATAATTAAGTATAATATATATTTGTATCAATATGTACATATCATATTGCAATAGCACACATATATATTAATGGATAGTTATGAAATATGTGAACATTTATTATAAAACAAAAAATAAATGCATAATGTTGAAATAAAAATGGGAAAAACTAGCAATAATTTAAAATTATTATTAAACAATCTCACTAATATTTAAGCATTCAGACTGACCCTTGGTAGAAAAAAATCTCATTAATAGAATAGAAGTGATTTAATCATAAGAGTTTTAAATTGCTGTGTTACTGTGAAAAGGAGAACATTATGTGTACCTGTAAAATTTCACCCTAAAAGAACATAACAGTGAATCATAAGTCACAACAGATTTCAAATACTGAAACTATTTAGCCTGTTTTACAGAGCACAGTGAAATCACATCAATATCAAAATTAAACCAATAAAATGTGGAATTTGAAAATTACATCACTGATAACATTACTTGTAGCAAATATTAGGATGAATTTTAGGATGAATATGTATGTGTAAAATATCTATACTAAAGTAGAAAAATATTGAAAAAATAAAACTAATAAATTAAGATTATACCATACTCACTGAAGGAGGGATTTGTAATGTAACATAAAAAATTTCACCAAACTATTCTATACATTCAACACAACCCCAAATCCATATCTTATTCTTTGCTAATATTGATAGCCAATCCTCAAACATATATAAATACAACTGACCTACCTAAGAAAAATAAAAAAAACCAACAAGGAAAGTGGTAACTTGGACTATCAGGTATCAAGATTTATTATGAAGCTTTGGTAATTAGGTGATTTTTGATATAAGAATAGATGAAGGCACACAGAAAATGACCTAAATTATGGCAAAAGTCACACTGCAGTGTCATATGGCAATGACCATCTTTTCAATAAACAATGGGTCATCTGGATATTCATATGTGTAATAAGGGTCTGACTCCATTATTTTATGTTTGATGATAGATTATAAAGCTGCAATTGCTTAATGGAATTCCAATGTTAACCACCCAGATTTAGTACAGATTCCACAGGTTTAAGGGCACATTTCCAACAGAGACTACTACAGATGACAGCCACCAAGTTTGGGAACTCTAGGCCACAGGCACTTCTCACCAACTAAATACAAATTCAGAAACTGTATACACCTTCAGGTTTGATAATTCACTAGAATGACAGGACAAATAAGATCTATACTTACTTATAGTTTTATATTAAAAAATACAAATCATGACCAATGAAATGAATGGACACAACAAGCAAGTCTAGGAGGTTCTAGGAAGCAGAGCGTCTGTGTCCTTCTCCCTTGTAATCAGAATGTATCATCTGCCTGGCATATTAGTGTGGTTGATTGAACTATTGGACGTGCAGTTCAATTTACAGCACCCCTCTACCCTTGCTATTCCTGAATATTGGCTGATATTATCTGGTTTAGAAGCCCAATACTACAAGTACATGGTTTGTTTTTCCAGCACAGTAAGTCCCCATCTAACTACTATCTAGTGGCCACCACAAAGTCACTAGCATAAGTCAGGAGGAAACCAGCATGGAAATGAAGACACTCCTATCACTTGAAAAATCACAAGGGTTAAAGTTTTACCACAGGAACCCAGCAAAAGAATGGACATTTTTTTTTTTTTTTTTTGGAAAACAAAGTCTCATACCTCCTTCTTTTCCAAGAGCAATACAGATAGTAGTAGGGTAGTTGAATGTCTAGCTTTCAACAATGGATAGACACCTACATAGAAAATCAATAAGGAAATGTTGAACTTAAAGTACATATTATACCTGATGGACTTACCAGATAATTACAGAATGTGCACTATAACAGCAGGAGAATACACATTTCTCTCAAGTGCATATGGAACATTCTCCAAGGTAGATCATAAGTTGGACCATAAAATAGTCTTGGTAAAATAAAATTGAAATCACATTGAGCATATTTTTAGAGCATAATCGTATGAACCTAGAAATGAATTACAAAAAAGACCTGAAAAATTCACAAATATGTGGAGAATAAAGAACATGATACCAGGCAACCATTAGATAATAAATAAGTCAAAAGAGAAGTAAAAAAAAATCTTATATATCTTTCTCAAAAGAAAAGTAAAAAAATATATATATCATGAGAGAGTTCAATATAGACAATACTCTAAAATTTATGAGATGCAGTAATGCAGTAAAAGCAGTTTTGAGAGGGAAGTTCATAGTCATAAATGCCTACAGTAAGAAATAAGATCTCAGCCTACACCTTGAGGATTCAGAAAAATAAGAACAAATTAAGGTTAAAGTTAGTAGGAATAGGAACTATAAAAATTATAAATTAAATAGAGTCTAAAAAGGTAACTGAAAAAAAGGTAAAAATGGTACATATGAAAGTATATATCCAGTGGCTAGACAATGGGATATTTTGTGGCCATAAAAAATATCCTGCTATTTGTGACAATATTAATGGACTTTGGGGGCACTACGCCGAGTGAAATAAGTCTAAGACAAATAGTGAGTGATCTCACTTATATGTGCAATCTAAACAAATAGAAACAGAGAACAAAGTGGCATTTGCCAGGGGGAGGTGGTAGGAGGTAAAGGAAATGGGTGAAGGCACTCAAAATGTATAAACTTAAAGTTAGTAAGATAAATACTGGCAGTGTATTGTACAGTATATTGTCTGTAGTTAACAATGCTCTATTGTACTTACAAAAGTTTCTAAAGAACAAAGGAGAAGGAATGAGCAATTTAAAATATTTTTTAAAATGAGACCTCTTCTAATTGTATTAAAAATGAGAAATATTCAGTCAGTTAATGAGGTAAATTGTGTGAATATACTATGTGGGTATTGCTAAGAATTAGAGATGCTTGAGAACATGGGTAATTTTTTGAAAAAAAAATTAAATTAATGAGGATATAAAAATGCAACTGGATCTCTAGAATATATAAGCAACTTATACAACCCAACAGCAAAAAACCAATCAATCAATGGAAAAATGGGCAAAAGACCTGAATAGACATTTCTCCAAAGAAGATATACAGATGGCCAACAAACACATGAAAAAATGCTCAACATCACTGATTATAAGAGAAATGCAAATCAAAACTACCATGAGATACCACCTCACACCAGTCAGAATGGCCATCATTAATAAATCCACAAATAACAAGTGCTGGAGGGGCTGTGGAGAAAAGGGAACCCTCCTGCACTGCTGGTGGGAATGGAAACTGGTACAGTCACTGTGGAGAACAGTTTGGAGATACCTTAGAAATCTATACATAGAACTTCCATATGACCCTGCAATCCCACTCTTGGGCATCTATCCAGACAAAGCTCTACTTAAAAGAGACACATGCACCTGCATGTTCATTGCAGCACTATTCACAATAGCCAGGATGTGGAAACAACCCAAATGTCCATTGACAGATGACTCAGCCATAAAAAAGGATGACATAATGCCATTTGCAGCAACATGGATGGAACTAGAGAATCTCATCCTGAGTGAAATGAGCCAGAAAGACAAAGACAAATACCATATGATATCACTTATAACTGGAATCTAATATCCAGCACAAATGAACATCTCCTCAGAAAAGAAAATCATGGACTTGGAGAAGAGACCTGTTGTTGCCTGATGGGAGGGGGAGGGAGTGGGAGGGATCGGGAGCTTGGGCTTATCAGACACAACCTAGAATAGATTTACAAGGAGATCCTGCTGAATAGCATTGAGAACTATGTCTAGATACTCATGTTGAAACAGAAGAAAGGGTGGGGGAAAAAACTGTAACTGCAATGTATACATGTAAGGATAACCTGACCCCCTTGCTGTACAGTGGGAAAATAAAAAAAAAAATTAAAAAAAAATGTAACTGGATAGATCAAAGAAACTGTTTTCATAATGTGTCATATCTCATATTTTGTTATTTGCCTGAATTTAGTTCTAATTAGTTAAAAATTTTAATACATTAACATACTACCCAAGATAAACCTCCAGAAGTACTGCACTGCAATTTCTAACACCTTGACATGTTTGCAGATTCAATGAACATATTAAAATAAATCCAAAAAAGTGTGCTATTTGATTTTACTTATTTATATTCATGAAGTTATTCTTCTATGAAAAATATAACATTAAAAAATACCCAAATTAAAGCAGAACATAATTTTTAAATTTCTCTTTCAATTTGTCTCTCTCCTAACTAGTAGTACTTTTGACTCTAGGGAACCTGCATTATTTTATATGACATAGCATATAAATTATTTCCTAAGGAAGTTTTATGTAGTGTTTGAAGTACAAACTACTAAACTTGAATATCTTATCATTCAAAAATGCAACTTGATTTTTTATTACATACAAAGTATACTTTTACTGCAGTATTTTGTGAATGAGGAATATAATCATTCATGGTGCAGTAGACTGAGGCCTCTCAGTGGGATACATTTTTTGATAAAATAGTCATTTACATATAACTATTTTGTTTATAAAAAATCTTTTGTAATTTTTAACAAGTTTTTCAGGGACTTGTGAATCAGAGACAAGGGTGAATCAATTAAACTTATAAAATGGTCAGAAGTGAATGTATATTTAATTAAGTGTATGCAATCAGCCACCTCTTCATGATGCTAATTATACCTCACTGTGGATACAAAACTATAAAATACAGGTGAATTTTGATCAACCCCTCAAATTGTATAGCATAATATGTATAATTGCCTTTGTTTGAAATTTCTTCACTATGTTTCTGTGGAATTAGGCCTCAATCCACTGCACTGAGAGGGTTAGAAGTATTTGGCTCAGAAGAGATTCTTCCTCTTCACAGAAGATATTTATTTCTACTTATGCGTCAAGGCCCCACACTTACAGTGATTATCCTTGTGGATAAGAGATTATGTT
Organism: Sus scrofa; assembly: GCF_054392235.1. Classification (NCBI taxonomy): domain Eukaryota; kingdom Metazoa; phylum Chordata; class Mammalia; order Artiodactyla; family Suidae; genus Sus; species Sus scrofa. The sequence goes on from NC_139385.1 coordinate 23,180,948, forward strand.
CTCAATGGATTGCACTTGTGTTCCAACATTGAGTTTCAGGCTGGCTGCTGTAATCATGGTTTACATGCTCTAGTTTTCCTGTCATTTGAGTTGTTTATTGTATATTTACCATTTTTTTAGATGGATGTGCTGCAGTTGTGACTTGCATACTACCCCAGGCTATAAATTTCAATTTTTCTTCCTTGAATTTGGAGTTGAGCCCCATCTTTCTCCTGTACTGTGATCACCCATTGTGTTAAACCTCCTAAAGTCTGCCTTGTCATTTTTTTTTTTTTTTTTTTGTCTTTTGCCATTTGTTGGGCCGCTCCTGCGGCATATGGAGGTTCCCAGGCTAGGAGTCTAATTGGAGCTGTTGACACCAGCCTACGCCAGAGCCACAGCAATGCGGGATCTGAGCCGCGTCTACGACCTACACCACAGCTCACGGCAATGCCGGATCATTAACCCACTGAGCAAGGGCAGGGATTGAACCCGCAACCTCATGGTTCCTAGTCGGATTCGTCAACCACTGCGCCACGACGGGAACTCCTGCCTTGTCATTTTTAATAAGTGACAGGAATAGTGTTTTGTTTTGTTTTTTAACAAGACATTTCTTTCTCTGCAGATGTCACCACTCCAGATCTGGATTTCCTGTTCTTTTCCAATCAGATTTCTAAGTCTGAAGCAAATGAATGCGCAAAGACTTGTGATGTTATCATTTAAACCTGTGTTTTAATTCTCCAACCCACAAAATTCACAACTGCTTGTTAATTTCAGTTGTGTAAGCCCTTAGCCTTTGACATAAGAGCTTTTTTAAAGTAAATGATAGAAACTGTGTTTTTCCAGTGCCTTAAAAATTTTAAAACATAAACCTATTAGTTCGCCATGGTACAAGAAGCAGGCAGCCAACCTTACAATTCTTACATATTTTTATGATCCCAGCCTCATGCTACTCTGTTTCCAGTCTCTCAGTCTACCCAAGCCTTGCTTCAACAGACGTATCATTCCAGATGTAGAGCTGATTGTATAAGCAGCCCATTGACTGACCACTGAATGCTATAATATACCAAGTCTCTTTACTGCAACTAAATCCTAATTTCCAGCAAAACTAACAGGTTGGAAATTAATACTGATTCCTATTCCCTAAATATTTATTATCTTAATTACTATATTAACATTACCAGTATAGTAATGTTCTGAATTACAGAAAACACACCACAGTCTTGATAGATTGCATATGAGGATATAATGAAAGAAATGTATGTGTAGGTATGTGAGTGGTCTGTGAGTTTATGCATAAAAACGTGTATGTGTTTGTGAAACACACATATATAATCTCTTCCAGGATCATTCAGAGGGTTGAAATTTCAGTAGTCTAAGTCTCCAGAAAAAACACCACACAAAATAAAACAGAACTGTGCTCTCTAGTAAGCTATTGCCACTGCTGCAATCTGAAATCCCGAGTTAGGAAGTTTTCGTTAAAACTTCAGACATCAGCACTACACTGACTTTGCCAGAATCAATACCAGCAAAGTTGATGCCTTCTTTTTTTTCTTTTTCTTTTTTCTTTTTTTTTTGTCTTTTTGCCTTTTCTAGTGCCGCTCCCGCGGCATATGGAGGTTCCCAGGCTAGGGGTTGAATCGGAGCTGTAGCCGCTGGCCTATGCCAGAGCCACAGCAACGCGGGATCTGAGCCGCGTCTGCGACCTACACCACAGCTCACAGCAATGCCAGAGCCTTAACCCACTGAGCAAGGCCAGGGATCAAACCCAAAACCTCATGGTTCCTAGTCGGATTTGTTAACCACTGAGCCACAACGGGAACTCCAGTTGATGCCTTCTTGAATGATCTCTCTGAGTACTTCATTTGCAAATCAACGCCTGGGCAAATGACATCCAACTAACATCTTAAAACACAGACTTAATCTCAAATATCAAAGGATGCAAGTTTCCACATGTTAGAAATTGTTCAGGAGGAAACTGAACAAGTTAATAAGTAGAATCAGCCACAGTTATTTGTGATTTTTAGGTGTATGGAATATTTTTCCAAGATATAAATTACTGATTATTTATTTATCAGATACAGTAACAATTTTTATTTCCACTAGCTAATGTATTAGTATTCCCCTTACCCATATTTTGTGTGATATATCTCATTTTACAATGTTTAAAATCTCACTGGCTATAAATTGTTGATAACCTAATCAATTATTTTGTCATGATTTTATTATATATTACAGATAACTTTAAGCAAAATTTTTGTTATGAAAGTTTTAAAAAATCCATTTGTCAAGTACTTTGATTAGTATATATATTAGAAACATATCAGTATATGTGTGTAGACTTTAAAAAATCTCTAATTTATCTATAAAATTGTTATTTTTAATATATTCATAATTTGAATCTGAGTTGCTGATTTTTTCTTTATCTTTTTGTTTTATTTTCTCTATTAGGTAAAAACTATTTCCTCTTACTTTTAGGCTTGGTAGACTGAGTCGAAATGTGAAGACGTCCCTCTTTCTAAGACATGAAGTTTTTGGTGAAAATACAACAAATAATACATATGTAAGTGCAACTAACATCAAGACACACATCTTGAGATTTCAGAATAAAAGGCAAATGGTGTATAAAAGCCATGGTGAATATTGGTTAAAACTGTGGACACTGAAGATAAATTACAGGGTTTTTTTCTTTTTAATTACTCAATGAATTTTATTACATTTATAGTTGTACAATAATCATCACAACCAAAGTTTATAGCATTTCCATCTAAACTGTAGTTTTAAAGCCTGACTTTTCCACTAATCAGTCATGTGATAATTGTGAACTTACTTAGCCTCTCTGTGTCTGGTTATTTAACCTATGAAATGAAAATTAATAGGATTACCATTTTAAAATCTTAATGAGAACTCAGATTCAATATAGACTAAGGCTTTAGAATAATGCCTTGTTACATAGTAAATGATTAATAAATTTCAGCTGGTTTTCTTAACACAATTTAGATCATATAGCTATGAACCATGTTTTACCAACAAATGTGCAGTGTAGTAGGCCTCCGACTTCAAATGGGTTATTTCTATTGTCTGGGCCACGAAGGACTGTCACATGCAAAATAGAACATATGAAGATCATGCCTGACAGCTCATGAAACAACAAGGAAGCTTGGTACCAGTCAGGAAATCATAGTTGTAAAATTGCAGAAACCAACAATTACAGGAGGGAAATGCACACAATCCTAAAGTGTTCTCATTGCAAGGAGAATTTTTTGTTTGTTTATTTGTATCAATATGAGAAGATGGATGGTGGGTGAACCTCTTGGGATAATCATTTCACAATATATGTAAATAAAACCACTACAGTTTATGCCTTAAACATGAATAGTGATATATGTCAATTATTTCTCAGTAAAACTGGAAAGAATGATTAATTTTCCCTTTCTAGGTAGCATAAAAGGACTTTTCTATTATCCTCACAATGAGAACCTGATAGGGCTCATTAAAATGTGGTGGTCCCATAAGACTGGACCCCATCAGAGTCATTTTTTTTTTCTTTTCTTACAGCTGCACCTGCAGCACATGGAAGTTCCCCGGCCAGGGGTTGAATTGGAGCTACTGCTGTGGGCTGCACCACAGCCATGGCCTACACTGCAGCTTGTGGCAACACCAGATCCTTAACTGAGTGAGGCCAGAGATCAAATCTGCATCCTTATGGTCCCTACATGTCGTTCTTAAATCACTGAGCCACAACAGGAACTCCCCATTCAGAGTTTTTTGTTTTTTGTTTTTGTCTTTTTGCCATTTCTTGGGCCACTCCCACAGCATATGGAGGTTCCCAGGCTAGGGGTCCAATCAGAGCTGTAGCCACCGGCCTATGTCAGAGCCACAGCAACTCAGGATCCGAGCCATGTCTGCAACCTTCACCAAAGCTCAAGGCAACACCGGATCATTAACCCACTGAGCAAGGCCAGGGATCGAACCCTCAGCCTCATGGTTCTTAATCGGATTTGTTAACCACTGCACCACGACAGGAACTCCCCTGTTCAGAGTTTTTAACTCTTAAACTAGTCTACACTGAGCTTTCAGCACTTCATCAATTACAGTTTAAAGTGTTCCTTCTGACATTGGCTCTAGTTGTAGTTGTTTGATTCTGGGTTCTGCTCTTGATAAGCTGAGATTTTCTGTATCTGCCTGTATGTTTAAGTTTTTTCAGTGTAGCAATTTGCACAGAGATCTCAATTCTCTACTGGGCATAAGAATTGTTTATTTTCTGTTCAGCTTTTTTGTTGTGGTTGTACGGATAGGGGTTATGATTTCTGGGCTTTTTACATATCAGACTGGAAGATTTTTGATAAGAGCACTAAAGCAGTTCTGTGGGAAAAGGAAAATATCACCAACAAAGGAAATGGAAACAAATTACTATTCATACAGAAAAGAGAATGAGAAATTTGACCCCAATTTCACACCATTAAAAAAAAAACAACAAAAAAAACTGAGATGATCCATAGACTTAAATGGCACAAAAAATATGCTAGAATAAAACAGATTGTTTGCAACTTTGGTAGAGGCTGGGATTTCTAAAAAAGAATGTAGAAAGGACAAATATAGAATATAAAATTGAAAAATCAGATGTCATTGAAAGTAAAACTTTTAGCTGCTTTTTAAAAGATAGTTTTTTCTCAAAAGATATACATTAAATTTTCTTCAAATTTTAACCCTCTATAAGTCAAGAATTATAGTTACATACAAGAAGAACCAGCCTAGCTAAGTTAAGCAGAAAAGGATTATTACTCTTATACGTTACTCTTATATGTAAAGGTATAAGATATTTCACAGAAGCCTTGGGGGTTATGAAAACTAAAGCTCTTCCTGCTAAAAAGACAGCAGAATGATATCAAGCTTTTTTAGGAAAACATTGCCTCAGTTCCAACCTGCTTCTGAACAGCTACTGTGCCAGAGGAATTCTAGAATACTAATAAAAACAGTCTGACACCTCTCTGTTTATATTTCCTCTCTTAATTTTCTTTTTTCTTTTTATGGCTGCACCTACAGCATAAGGAGGTTCCCAGGTTAGGGGTCAAATTGGAGCTGCAGCTACAGGCCTGTATCACAGGCACAACACTGGATCTGAGCCACATCTGCTTGTGGCAAAGCTGGATCCTTAACCCACTGAGAGAGGCCAGGGATCAAATCTGCATCCTCACAAACACTATATCAGGTTCTTAACCCTCTGAACCACAACAGGAACTCCTCCTCTCAATTTTCAAGCCTTGTCTATACAACTGATTAAGTGATTCTGGCTCCAATTCTGGGTACTTCAATCAGAAAGAGGTCTGAGAAAGACGGTTTTTAAATTTGCAATCAGGGAAATGAAAAAGACCTATTCAGGTGTTCAGAAAGGTTTTAAACTAGATCTTGATGTCTTTTATATTCTATCCCTTTTCCAAATGAGGACATTTCACTTCTCATTATTCACTGCATTAATTTATGGCTGATGTTTCTTTCTCCCTCTCAATCCAAATGTAATATTGAAAAATCACAAAAAATCCTTTTTTTTAATTTATTTTTTGACCACACCCATGGCATATGGAAGTTCCTGGGCCAGGATCAAACTTGTGTCATAGCAGCAGCAACACTGGATACTTAACCCACTAAGCTACCAGCAATCTCCAGAAAAAAATTAAGAGAAAGTAGAGATGAATGAAAGTTATTTCATATGAATTTTATTTATAAGGTTAAAGTCAATATTGATATGTTTAATATTTTAACACATTTGTATGTTAAATAGACAGAATATTTAATTTCCTTTTAATATCTATTTCAGAGATGTTAAGTAAACCTCATTCTTTGTACCTCATACTTTTATACAATTCTATTTTTTTCTTTTAATTTGTTGTGAATATTTTAAGCCAATGGTTTGCTTGGTGTTGCATTGATTTGATTAGTTATTTTATTCCTAATTCTTCATCTCCTTAGTTCTGATTTTTCATCCTTGATCACTGTGGTCATTTAAATTCCTTTTGAGTATGAAACAGACGTTAAAAAATTTTATCATATCAAGAATGTATGAATGGGGAGTTTTCATTGAGGCACAGTGGAAACTAATCTGACTAGGAATTATGGGTTGGATCCCTGGCCTGGACCAGTGGGTTAAGGATCTGGAATTGCCATGAGCAGTAGTGTAGGTCTCAGATGCGGCTCAGATTTGGCATTGCTGTGGCTCTGGCATAGGCCAGCAGCTACAGCTCTGATTGGACTCCTAGCCTGGAAACCTCCTTATGCCACAGTTGTGGCCCTAAAAAAAAAAACAAAAACAAAAACAAAACACATATGAATGGATTTTAAGAAAGTTTTACAGATTTTAAGAATGTCTTATCAGATTTTTCTTTTGCATTTTGCATGCAACTTTTTCTCAAATCCCATTCTTTTGTTTATAGCTTTCTCTCTGTATTGTGTAAGGAAAAGAAGTTTGTTCTTTTATTATAACTCTTAATCTGTTTCTGGCCACACTATTTCCATATCTGTTGGGGGAAAATACTGCTTTCCCCAATTTTTCCCCATTTTTCTAATGAAAACTAAAGTTATTGATGTTTTGGGATCCACGCCCCCATTTTTTAAAAAAGAGTAACTTTTAAAAATATCTTCTCGAATTTTGTGAACACTTTCTACTTATAAATATGTTAATCCATAGTAATCCATAGTAATCACATGAAAATGCTTTGTAGGGTGCTATTCATTGTCTTTCTCAGAGATCCCATTCAACAAGCTCAAAGATTGCACAATAGAGTGGATTTCTATTCCTTATACCTAATGTTCCTTAGGGGATAAAATGCTGTATTCCTCTAGATTCTGTTATTGGATCTCTTGCCATCTATCTGCATAATTTTGACAGTCAGAATTCTTAAGTCATGAGAAGGGCTGGATCCAGCTGCTTTAAGCAGATAATGAGTTCATTAAAATGCTATTGTGGGCTGGGACTGCTTTGGCTGCCGGAATGGCAGCAGCAGTGATGGTGGCATGGGCCAGAAGTGTGAGGAGAAGGAGGTGGCAGTGGGTGAAGAAGCACTCCCATGGAGCACTTCTGCTGGGGCAAGCCTGTGGGCAAGAAGTGGCGCCCGGTGAAGGTGTACCCCAACGGTGCTGAGGACGAGTTGGCCAAGGCCTTCCCCTGCAAGTTCAAGAGGGAGCTGGTCTGGGCACTGCCTGAGCCAGCACAGGACCCTGAGGCCTCGGCTGTGGGCATAGCAACCTGGGCCAAGCTGGAGTATGGGCTGGTGGCCGAGGCTGAGGCAGCTGAGAAGAGGGACGAAGGGCCCTATAAGATGGAGCACTTCCACTGGGGCAACCCTTCCAAGGACAAGTGCTACTGCGGCTTCATGACCTCCAAGAAGAGCCAGATGCCCCTGGTCATGCTGTTCAAAAATGCCATCATCAAGAACACCCACAAGAAGGGCCAGTGAGGGCACAGGGGGCAGGTGCCTCTCACCCTGGAAGCTGACCCCAAAGCTCAAAGCCTTCTCTCCTCACCGGCCCTCCTGCCACCTCCAGCCCCGGTGAGGACGTGCTCAGGCTGTTTGGGTGCCAGATATCCCACCTCTTATCTGTAGTTAAGAAATAAAACCTTTCAAGTTTCAAAAAAAAAAAGGGGATATTGTGTATTTCACAGAGAGAGTTGGCAATGAAGGCCTGAGGCAAAGCAGCCAGGAGCAATGCCCTAACCACCACATAGAACTAGTCTGGTAATAAACTACAGCCATTCCCACCAAACAGTAGAAACTGTGCTTTGCACTACTGTCAATTTTGGGATGGAAACTAAAGGTCACAGCAACCATTAACAGACCCACTGCTGGGCTGTATTCCAGCATCCATGTTTCTGGTATTATTGGATTATCAGGAAAAAAAAATCTGCTGCTAATGCATCTGCTGATAGTTCACAAGTATCTATTGACTCTTTCTGCAATAATACCATCCCCTGTGATCTATTTGGCTCATGACAAGCTCAACACAGCTTTGTCCTGGAAAACCTGTGAAAATGGGTGGCTAAGTTCTGGCCTATGAGATGTGAGAAGTGATGCTTGCTGCTCCATTTCAATGCCTCTAGGAAGAAATATTTACTTTCTGTCCTTCCATTTTTCCTTCTTAATGACTAGAAGTTGTTAAATAGAGAAGCTTCCTTAGAGTCAACAGAAAAACAGCCTACAGAAGTGGGAAGACAACACTTTCTTCCACTTCTAACTGCCAGAAATCAAGAGTGCATACAGTTCTGGAATGTTTTTTATCCCTAAACTCTAGCTTCAACAGTTTGGGAAAAAAACACAATTTGGAAAAAAGAAAAGCACCCTAGAATAAAGGTGGAATGGAAGAGAGTCAATCTGTAGCTTCCTCATAATGGACACTTGTCACAGTCTATGCCCTAGGGCAATGCATTGGAAGCTGAGAAACTAATAATTTTCACTTATATTATACTTTGGAATTTCTTAAATTATGAAAAAATATTAAATGGTGGGATAAAAGTATCTCAACTACTCCTCCTAAGCAATTTTCCCACATCTGAATCTGTAATCAACATTAAACTTCTGCAAATTCTTAAATTTAGCCCCACATTTCTCTTCTATAATCTTTATCAATATATCCAATTAGCAATAAAAAGTTGACCTATACATGTTATTGACACTCCAAATTCTGTATCACTGCAATGTTTATCATTAACACTTTGCTTAGAACACAGCAGTCATAAGTATTATTTATGACATGAGTGAGCAGATATTGGCAAAAGTTCATTTCCATATTAACATTTTTATTCTATTTTATATTTACTGTTTTTAAAAGACTAAGTGTTTTTAAAGCAAAATACTCTGTTTCCGTAATGATTTGGCCTTGTATTTTTTTAACACGTCAATGATAAAGCAGCTTAAGACATCAAAATACTTTTCACATCTTACAATTATAAATGTGTAATTTTTATTGAATGAGAGATTCTTTAAATTCTATAGTGCTTTACAATTTTCAAAAATTTCACACACAGGACTTCCTATAACCCCATATTGTCTTCACAGGTGAATTCTACCAAACATTTAGTGAAGAGTTAGCACCTCTCCTTCTCAAATATTCCAAAAAATTGCAAATTGGAAGGAATCCCTCCAGACCTATTCAGTGGGGCTACCATTACCCTGATACCAAAACACGACTAAGATATCACACACAAAAAGAAAATTATAGGCCAATATCACTGATGAACAGGGATACAAAAATCCTCAACAAAATGTTATCAAATAGAATCCAATAATACATTTAAAGGATCATATACCAAGATCAGGTGGGATGCAAGGATTTTTCAATATCCATAAATCAATCAATGAGATATACCATAAAACAAATTGAAGAACAAAGTCAGTATGATCATCTCAATAGATTTAGAAAAATATTTTGATAAAAATCAACAACCATTTATGATAAAAATTCTCCAGGAAGTGGGCATAGAGGGAGCATATTTAAACATAACAAAGACCATCCTATGAAAAACTGACAGCTAACACTGTACTCAATGGTGAAAAGCTTAAAGCATTTCCTCTAAGATCAGGAAGAAGACATGGATGCCCACTATCACCACTTTTATTCCACATAGTTTTGGAAGTCCTATCCACAGAAATCCAAAAAGAAAAATAAAGGAAAGTAAGGAGTAAAACTGTCACTCTTTGCGGGTGTTAGGATGTTATACCTAGAAAAGCATAAAGACACTGCTAGAAATGTAGAGCTCATCAGTGAATTTGGTAAACTTGAAGGATGGAAAACTAATATATAGAAATCTTTTGAATTTCTATACAGCAACAACAATCAGAAAGAGAAATTAAGGAAATAACCCCATTTACCATCACATCAAAAATAATATCTAGAAATAAACGTACCTAAGAAGGTTGGACCTGTACTTGGAAAACATTATGATGCTAATTAAATAAATTGAAAACAACACAGACAGATGGAAAAATACACCATGTTCTTGGATTGGAGGAATTAATTCTGATAAAATGACCATACTATTCAAGGCAATGTACAGATTCAATCCATTTCCTATTAAAGTACCACTGGTATTTTTCACAGATCTAGAACTAACTTTTAAATTTGTGTAAACACGAAGGACTCCAAATAGCTGAAACAATCTTGAGAAAGAAGAACAGAGCTGGAGGAATCATACTCTCTACTTCAGACTATACTACAATGCTACAGAAAACATGTCTACATTTTGAAGGATTATTTCTCTTTTTGAGGGGGTGATTTTATTACATGAGTATATAATCAAATTGAGTCCCGCCTTTGAGCTTGAAATCTATATGCTCTTGGTTTAACATAACCAATGTACAAGAAAAATATGGAGCCCAAGATCAAGGTTAATGCGTGTTTCTAGAGAGGGAAATCAACATTTTCATGATTGATAAGTACCGGCACCAGTTTCTGTGTAACCCCAGGTGTTTTATATATATATAGTGTGTGTGCGTGTGTAGTGTGTGTGTATATATATATACATACACATATATACACACACTATACACACATATACATTTCTATGTTCATATATATAAAACAAAGCACTGAAAATTGTGATAGATGTGTGAAGATGTTGGGGACGTGTGAGAAGTTTAAGTACTGTACCTCACTAAAAATAACTTTACATTTTAAATTATTTTGTTAATATATTCTCTCTCTTTAAAGTCCTCTTCTGTGCCTTATGAGGACTGATAACCATTCAGGGTCAAAAGAGGGTCACATTTTGTTCCCTTTTTCTCCTTTTTACATCTTTTTTGCTATTCAGTCTCTCCCTCTTGGCTTACCCTGGGAACTCACTAAATATATAATAATATCAATAATATATTGAGATTACGAGGACACACACATACATTTTAGACACTCTGCATTACAGGTGATGCCTAATTTAACATACATCAAAACTTTATGGTAGAGGTGTTATTATCTTTATTTGTAGATGGATGAGCTGTGTACTAAGAAAACTAACTTGTTAAAAATTTTGTATCTGGGAATTCTTGTCATGGCTCAGTGGGTTAAGAACCCAATTAGTATCCCTGAGGATGCAGGTTCAATCCCTTGCCTTGCTCAGTAGGTTAAGAATCTGGCACGGCCCTGAGCTGTGGTGTAGGCTGGCAACTGCAGTTCCCATTTGAACTCTAGCCTTGGAATTTCCATATGCAGGTGCAGTCCTAAAAAGAAAATAAAAATGTATCTGAAATATGGTCCCAAATTTCTCTGTCATCTATTTTCAGAATGATAATATGTGTAGGGATTAGAAAAGCCTAGAGAGTCCTAGACTTTGCCATAAACATATGATTGTCATTGTTATTGCCCTCACACATTTGAAATACCTTCTTAGATCCTACATTGAAAATTAAAATTGCCTATTTACTTTCCTGTAGACTCTGACTCCTAGAAAGTAAGTACAAGGGGGGGGGGTATGTTTGCTTGTTTATCATTTTAAAATCAAGGCCTTCACAGTGTCAATTTTAGATATTATTAATAACAAATGTTTATTGAATTAATAAATACATTGATGTATAAATAAGATAGCTCAAAAGAGAGAGAATATTAGAAACACTATTGACTCAGCTGATTTGTGACTCCAGAATTTGGGTTTCAATATCAAAATCATTTTATCTTTATGCTTAGTGGGTTGAAAAATCCAGAAGTAAAGGCTGATCATTAAGTGCTCTGGCAATATGAGGCCTAAACATAAATGGTAAGGGATTTTGCTCAAAGTTGTGTGATTGAGAGTTGAAACTACTATTTTACTGTACTTTATCATATTTTTTTTGTCTTTTTTTGCCTTTTCTTGAGCTGCTCCCATGGCATATGGAGGTTCCCGGGCTAGGGGTCTAATTGGACCTGTAGTCACTGGCCTATGCCAGAGCCACAGTAACGCAGGATCCAAGCCGAGTCTGTGACCTACACCACAGCTAATGCCAATGCTGGATCCTTAACCCACTGAGCAGGGCCAAGGGTCAAACCCACGACCCCATGGCTCCAAGTCGGATTTGTTAGCCACTGCACCATGACAGGAACTCCTGTACTTTTTCATATTAAAGTCTCTATTTTCTCTGTTCAAAATAGCATATCAAGAAAAGATTTTCCTTTTCAGAAGCATAATACAAATATTCTGTGGTCATGTTATTTCAAGAAATCTGTATAGAAATAAAATAATACTCAGATTTAAAATAATATTCTATGAATTATGCTAAACTGATCACTTTTAGATAACAATATTTTGAATACTTTATACATCATAACCTTATTAGTTTATTTCTTAATGTTACTTAAATATTTTCACATTGAATTTCCACTTAGGAAATCAAATTATATAACTTGAATTTATTCAAACATGATTTATCTATTTGACTATTTAATTATATGACATTAAGTTCTTATCACAATTTAATGTTAAGATTAATAAAGGAAAGCATTGAAGATGCAAAAAAATCTTGCTTCCATTATTTTCTAATTCAAAACTAATTCAGAAGAGTATTTAAATAAGCTCCTATTGTAAAGAAACTTGGTTTCCCAGTGATTAATCTCATAATTTTCCAAGTTTGACTTTTTTTGTTATTTTATTTATGATGTTTTTCCATTTTAGTTGGTTTACAGTGTTCTGTCAATTTCTACTATACAGCAAAGTGATCCAGTCATTCATATATATACTCTTTTTCTCAAATTATCCTCCATCATGTTTCATCACAAGTGACTGGATATAGTTTCCTGTGCTATACAGCAGGATATCATTGTTTATCCACTCCAGAAGCAATAGTTTGCATCTATTATCCCCAGACTCCCAGTCCATCCCGCTCCCTCCCCCTCCACCTAGCAACAACAAGTCTGTTCTCCAAGTGCATGAGTTTCTTTTCTGTGGAAAGTTTCATTTCTGCCATATATTAGATTCTGCATACAGATGATATCATATTGCTGAGGTCCAGCCCCAGCAGCCAGGGACTGCCGAAGGAGAGGATGGGCTACAAACGGCGTGGAAAGAATTGGAGCCAACTCCTCAGCTGCATGCTGCAGATGACCCAATTTATTAAATGAAAAGCATCAGTTTTTATACCATATCACAATCAGGTTTCGTGTAAGATTTGACATTAACATTTGATTTAAAGCCCTTTCTGTTCCCTCCACCTGAGATACAAAAAAAAGGTTCGTTAAAACATGTTCCTTTCAACTTTAGATTTTCCTTCAAGATTACAAACTTAAAGTTTCACACTGTATTTTTCTTAAAAGGTCAACAACAGTAGCTATTCTTTATTAAGAACAAAGCTTTAATAAGTAATAAACTATGATACCTAACATTCTTTAACTAAAGGCGTATGTAATTAACAAAAACGCATGAAAGCCTTGGGCTCATGACATTCTTAAAACTACGATTTATTTGGCGCCAGCAAGCTAAGCATTTAACCTATTGTGCTGATTTACGTCAGTTCCAAACCACCAGTTTCAATAGAAAGGAGTATTATACCCCAAAATTAACAAATGCCTCCACAAGGGATGAAAGTTACAGGTGACACTGTTATTTGACAAAAAATATATCTATTATAGAAAACAGCAATTTATAGGCCAAACAACATTTTTCCCAGCCCCAAACTTCTTTTGAAGTAAAGGGACTGAAATCATAAGTTTCCCCTGTATACTTTCACAAAATAGGTGCCATAAATTGTTACTCCAAAACAAAGGCTTTTTCCATTACATTGTTTAAATAACTTCACTCTGTTTTGGTTCAAGTGTTTTACATACCCAGGGCAAATCTTTAGCTGTAAGAAAGCTGTGAATCAAAGATAGAAAAAGAAGGATAAACACAGAAAAATAGATTAACATATTTTTTAGGGGATATCATTTTTATTTTCCTGGAGCCGATGTCTTTCAAGGGATTGCTCTGCAATCCTTCTTCTTTCTTCAGCTTGTCTGTAGCTCTGCTAACCAGACAAGCCTCATGCAGGTGCCGACTGTGGCTTTGCTTTCTTTACTGGAGCAGCCTTATGGCTCCCGACATCATATGGTATTTGTCTTTCTCTTTCTGACTTAACTTCACTTAGTATGAGAGTCTCTAGGTCCATCCATGTTGCTGCAAATGGCACTATTTTGTTCTTTCTTATGGCTGAGTAGTATTGCATTGTGTATATATACCACATCTTCTTAATCTATTCATCTGTCAATGAACATTTAGGTTGTTTCCATGTCTTGGCTATTGTGAATAATGCTGCCACAAACATATGGGTGCATGTCTCTTTTTCATCAAAAGTTTTGTCTGGTTATATGCCCAAGAATGGGACTGTTGGGTCATATCATAGTTCTATATTTAGTTTTCTGAGGTACCTCCATACTCTTATCCATAGTGGGTACCCTATTTATATTACCACCAGCAGTGTGGGAGGGTACCCTTTTCTCCACACCCTCTCCAGCATTTGTTATTTGTGGACTTGTTAATGATGGCCATTTATGACAAACCCACAGCAAGTATAATACTCAATGGAAAAAAGCTGAGAGACTTCCTGCTAAAATCTGTAACAAGACAAGCATGCCCACTCTCACCACTTTTATTCAACATTGTATTGGAAGTCCTAGCCACAGCAATCAGACAAACAAAAGAAATGAAAGGTATCCAAATTGAAAATAAGAGGTAAAACTGTCACTCTCTGCAGATGACATGATATTTTATATACAGAAAACCCTAAGGACTCCACACAAAAACTACTCAAACTTATCAAGGAATTCAGCAAAGTAGCAGGATACAAGATTAATATACAGAAATGGGTTGCATTTCTATATACTAACAATGAAATATTAGGAAAGGAATATAAAAATACAATACCTTTTAAATTGCACCCCCCAAAAATTAAATACCTAGGAATAAACCTGACCGAGGAGGTGTATGCTGAGAACTATAAAACATTAATCAAGGAAATGAAAGAGGATTCAATGAAATGGAACAATATTCCATACTTCTGGCTTGGAAGAATTAATATCATAAAAATGGCCCATACTACCCAAAGCAATCTACAAATTCAATGCAATCCCTATCCAGTTACCCATGACATTTTTTGTAGAACTAGAATAAACAATCCAAAAATTTATATGGAACCATAAAAGACCCAGAATTGCCAAAGAAATCCTGAGGAACAAAAACCAAGCAGGAGGCATAACTCTCCAAGATTTCAGGCAATATTACAAAGCTACAGTCATCAAGACAGTGTGGTCCTGGTACCACAACAC
Source organism: Sus scrofa (assembly GCF_054392235.1). Lineage (NCBI taxonomy): Eukaryota > Metazoa > Chordata > Mammalia > Artiodactyla > Suidae > Sus > Sus scrofa. The sequence goes on from NC_139385.1 coordinate 23,196,179, forward strand.
ACATACAGACCAATGGAACAGAATAGAGAACACAGAAATAAACTCAGACTCCTACAGTCAATTAATCTGTGACAAAGGAGGCAAGAATATCAAATGGGAAAAAGACAGTTTTCAGCAAGTGATGCTGGGAAAACTGGACAGCCACATGCAAATCCATAAACTGGCACACACCCTCACACCATGCACAAGAATAAACTCAAAATGGTTTAAAGACTTAAACATAAGACACCATCAAACCCCTGGAAGAGAAGTTAGGCAAAACATTCTCTGACAACAACCTTACAAATGTTTTCTTGGGTCAGTCTCTCAAGGCAACAGAAATAAGAGCAAAAATAAACCCATGGGACCTAATCTAACTGACAAGCTTTTGCACAGCAAAGGAAGCCATAAAAAAACAAAACAAAAGACAACCTACAGAATGAGAGAAAATACTTTCAAATAATGCAACTGACAAGAGCTTAATCTCTAAAATATACTAACAACTTCTATAACTCAACAGCAAAAAAATCAACAACTCAATTGAAAAACAGTCAAAAGACCTAAATAGATATTTCTTCAAAGAAGAGATACAGATGGCCAATAAGCACATGACAAAATGCTCAACATCCCTGATTATTAGAGGAATGACTGTTTCTTCTTGGTCTTTTCTGTGAACTTTACTGTCCTGCTCCCTGAATGTCACTGACCCTTTCATTTCTATCCTTAGCCCACTGCCCCTTTCCCCTCTCTGTTTTTACTGGAAAAGGTAGTATGCTCACACATGTTGTTACATGGGCAATATTCAAAATTGTATTTCTAGCTTAGTCTAGGACCTACTTTAAAAAAAATGCTTGCACATTTGAGGCATATATAAGACTAGTTATTCTTAATTATTTGCAATCTCATGGAATATTTGTTGCTATGCCTCCAGCATTCTTAGTGTTTTTCACCGGCTTCTGCCTTATCTTCATGTGTAAATCAGAAGGCCATTAAGCTTCCTCAATAATTTTCAACCTTGTCACCTATCTAAGGTGTACTTAAAATGTGTGAGAACACATTTTATTGTCACAAAGACAGAAGTATCACTGGTTTTTATCAGACCAAAGTCAGATATCCCCAAATCCTGCAATACACTAGACAATAATAAACCAAGAATTATCCCACCAAAATGTCAATATTACCCATTTTAAAAGCAATGGGCTATCCACAGCATGACAATCTAAAATCTGGCTTTTTTTTTTCTTTTTACTGCTACAATATTTTAAATATTTATCTCTTTTTTTAAATCTCTGACATCAATTACTGCTTCGATATGGTGAGATCTTGGTTATTCTACTGCAGTGTTTTGTGAAATGTTGTATGAATTGACACATTCATGTATTCAACAGTTTTTCTTTGTTCTTTTTGTCTTTTTAGGGCCACACCTGTGGCGTACAGAGGTTTCAAGGCTAGGGGTCTAATTGGAGCTACAACTGCTGACCTACACCACAGCCATAGCAATGCAGGATCTGAGCTGCATCTGTGACCTACACCGCAGCTCACAGCAATACCGGACCCTTAACCCACTGAGAGAGGCCAGGGATCGAACCTGTGTTCTCATGGATACTAGTCTGATTTGTTTCTGCTGAGCCAGGACTGGAACTCCTGAACAAATTTTAAATGCCTTGATTATACTGGACATTTTTCTAGGCACTGGTGACAGAGCAATGAACCTCAGAAAAAGTACATTCTTTTAAATAGCCTCATTCTTGTGAAATGAGACAACATGAAATTAAACAAATTTATAACAAAAGTAAGAGTAAAAATAATACGCAAAAATAAAAATGCCATGTGGTAGCTAGCAACTGAGAAAGCAGGGGCAATTTTAAATAGGATAGTGGAGCAAAGAGAATAGCAATTATAACACTATTTTGTATTGAACCTGTAGGAAGCCATTGCAGATAAATTGGAAAGGTAAGTTCTCCATGGACTGAAATGTGATGAGGTTGACTACATAGTCAGCAGGCAGATCTCATGGTCCATTTTATACAGAGACAATGCATTCTAGCATATCCCAAATGAGGCCCTGGCTGTTGTTTTGGTGTAATGATTAATGTTCCCTAATGTTCACGCCCAGCAACTTTTACACAAGCAAATTTTATACAATTATTCTACTTATAGGATATGTTAAAAGATTGGCATATAACACGTAGAATAAGTTAATTGAGAAATTTTTCAAAGTTTTTAACCATGGACAGGTATGATCTAATATAAATAAAGACAACAACCCTGACTACTACATGAAACCTTATTGGTGAGGAATGAGGAAAGGGAAAGGTGAGAAAGAGAGAAGAGGAAAACCAAATAGAAGTCTATTGCAGCCATCCTAGTGAGTGATAATGGAATGGGCAAGGGCCATGACAGCTCAAATCCAAATGGTATAATTCACTCTAACAACTCCTGCCTGTTTTCTGTTTTATTGGTATCTTTATATTGGCAGCAACATAACATCTAGAAGGGTCAGATGAGTGGAAAAGAGAACTGATGCCTGGGTATCTTGGTGCCTTTTGAATTGCATTTCCTTCTACACCCTAACTTTCACTTTGCCGTTACTAACACTGACTTGCTTTCTTTCTTGGAACACTGCACAATGTCATACACATACTTTCCTTTGTCAGCTTTTCTTCTTATCTGGAAATACTTAAATCCTACTCTTACTTCATCTGTTCATTCTTTGCACTCAGCTCAAGTGTAATCAACTTTGTCTTTTTTTGAACTCCCAAGTTTACCAGTTCATGAGCTCTTCAAGTTTTTAAGCAGCAAGTTGTTTAGACATATAGACTAAACCTTATGTTCTGTCACCATTGATTATCTGGTGTAACAATTATTACGTAAATTACAGAATTTTAGAGTTAGCACAAGGCACCAATACATATCAGTGTGAGATAGGGCAGGAAGAGACACTTTTTTCCTACTGATTCTTCTGCTGGGAAACAGAAATATATAACACAATTTCAGTTATTCTTGGGGTTTGGGATTGACTTTTCTTTGAATGCACACTCATGTTTAAATTAGGCCAATTGTGGCATTCCCACTGGGGTGAAGTGGGTTAAGGTCTCTGTGGCACCACAGATTTGCTCCCTGGCCCAGGAACTTCTATGTCACAGGTGTGGCCATAAAAAAAAAAAAAAAAAATTGGGCCAATTGTGGTTACATGGTTATATGATTTATAATCTGTCCCCAATCCTTTACCTCACGCATAAGTACTTTTCCCCAAAAAAACACATTTTCTAAAGTCATCTGTTTTTATTTATATTTGCATTTACAGTGCCCTCCTGGTAAGTAGATATATATATATTAGGCACTCAATAAATATTTGTTTAAAAGAATTTCAGCTTAAGAGCAGCTTTGGCGGGAATCCAAAACATAAAAATTCAGTGTTCCTTAATTGCTGTTTCTTCATTGATTATCTGGAAAGTTTACACAAAGGCACTTTGTATACTAGATAGATCAAATGAATCATGAATATTTATTCTTGAAGCAATAGGTGTCACATCAGCTGATTGTGACCTTTAAGGATCTACCACATATGCTCATTACCTCTCAATCTAGTCTCAATCTATTCAGATGTTGACATTTAAAATATAATCACCCTGACTAGAGACGATGGCTATCTGGAGATAAGAGGAAAGCCTTTGCGCAGAAAGGAATTTGAAGACACAGGACCAAAGCAGCCCTGGCCAGGATTAAGGGATGTACATACCTCCCGATAAGAAATGAGCTTGCTCAGGATAGGGAATCTAGCTTCTATTAAGAGCATAATCTGACTGGTTGATACAGAAGATCACAAAGACTTAAGGATGAGATGCAACACCATGGACTTCTGCAGAAGGATGCAATATTTGTTATTATGCAGCTAAACCTGGATTGTGGTAACTGAGACCTATCATAAAAAGACTTATGTTTCCAAAAAAATAAATAAATAAAAAATCAAATCAAATATAATCCCCATATGACTCTCCTAGTGAATTAAAATAACCTAGCAACTTGATGCCCACATCACTTATTTAAGATATACAAGAACAAGTCTTCTTGAATAGCCAGATATCTTACATGATTGCTTTGTTCTATGCAATTGTACTGACCTTTCATTTAAGACTTTAGTTTTTATCTTAATATTTTATACTTCTAGCTTTAAAGTATTTTATTGAGCATGGTCATATCTATCACCAACATACATGGTGGCTGCAAAGACTTTATTTTCTTCCCTCTTGTTGCAATTATTTTTAGTGTAAGCTAATCATATTAAAATACTGATTAGAAATTTCAAAATCAAAAAATTCCTTTAGAAATATATTTCTTATTGAGATGAATGGAGATATTTTGTTTTGTTTCAAGTAGTTTTTATATCCCTAAGGATTATTGCTTTTGTTAGAATTAGTGTTTTGTTTTCATAGGTATAGCTTCTAAGGAACCTTGGCCACCTAAAATAGTAGATGGAAATGGAAGGAATTTTAATATGTTTATAACACATTATTATTCTAACTCATTTCAAGTGTTAAGCCAAAATTTATAGAATAGTCTATCATCACAAAGTATAATCAATGATCAACTAATAACTAGGCTAAGCCCCTTATCAATTTTGTTAAAATCAAAGAATCAGGAAACATCTGGTACATAATAGGATTTGTTTCTCTGTCATTAGATTCCTGTTAACTCTTCAAATTTTCAAAAATTTTACAAATGCCTTTATCAGGTTATAAGACATAATTTTATCTATTACCCTTTCATGTATAGAGATATTATTTTATCATATTTAAAATTTGGGGAAAATAAAAATTATAATATCATTACATATTTGCTATTACAATAGTCAAACGAAATTTTTCTTCTTTAAATCGCTCATATGATTATATGGTTGTCAAAACCTTAAAATTTTATATATTTTCACTTTATTGACATTTTAAAATAATTTAGCAAATGCAGTCATTATTGTCAAATCACTTAGCCAAATCAAATTCAGTTCTCTAGAAAATATTTCATTTTTCACTTCAAATAAATATTGATGTACACTTAAGAAATATTTTAAAAACTATAGATATAAATTAAGAAATTCAATTTTTAAGTTATGACCAACATCATTTACAGTCAATATAATTAATTTGTCTGTTTATAATAAACTATGAAATAAGATGACAATATAATTAATTTGTCTGTTTATAATAAACTATGAAATAAGATGACAATATAATTAATTTGTCTGTTTATAATAAACTATGAAATAAGATGACAATATAATTAATTTGTCTGTTTATAATAAACTATGAAATAAGATGACAATATAATTAATTTGTCTGTTTATAATAAACTATGAAATAAGATGACAATATAATTAATTTGTCTGTTTATAATAAACTATGAAATAAGATGACAAGTTTCTCATCATCTATACTGAAATAAAGTAGTCTAATATGTTGTTAAGATTGTTATTTATAAAGTGATATGTATGATAAAAGAAAGTATTATTTCCAACTTATATGTGTGGGTGGATATGCAGCTATTTGATTTTGAGATCTAAGTATAATTAAAAAACATGAATAAAATAAGAAATAAATACTTTTTTTAGTTTTCAGTATAATTTAACTTGTATTTAAGGAAAAAGAAAACACATACTGGTAAAATCAAATGAAATGGTCATAGTAAATAGAAAATATATTATGAGAAAAATTAAAATGACCATAATTGGAATAAATATTTTATGACATTTTAATAAAATTATATATTACCTATTTCATGGAATGATGAATAACTTATCTAAAAGAAATCACATTTTTTTCTTTCAGTGTATCCTGAAAATGTTGACCATACAGGGAAGCACTCCAGGGACATTTGAAAGATTTGGCAACATAAATAAATTCAGCTTTCTTTTTTTTTTGCATGGCTTTCCTTTCCAGATACTCATTCTTCCTTCCTAATGCTGAGTTCTGAGAAAGTTTCATTGCTTACTCTTAGACATTTTTAAATTGCTTAATCATTTTTATCTTTTGATATTTTCTTTGATCTGATCTTAAAGTCTCTACCTGGGGAGTAATGCATTGTTTAAAAACTGTTGAAAGACAGAAGAGGAAAATCACTGTCACCAACTTCTCTACAGTATCTTTGAATTTTAAATATCTCAACAAGTGCCAAATACTTTGCTTCCTAAAGCCTCATTAACTCAACAAAAAATATGTGTGAAAAAAGCACACATGTTCTATGATATAATAAATCATAAATGGGCTTCTGCAAGAACCCATCATTCTAACTGACACTATATTTTTCATCCTAGGTGGTTTCACACCCAGGAACCACACATCAGAATAAAATCCAGGACAGCAAGAGGATGGATTTCTTTTTTAGGTAGGAGGATGGATTTCTTTTTTCAGGGAAGAGGATGTGACCTAGAGACACAGAGATCTAGAGGACCTAGAGACACAGAGATCAGTTCTCAGGCAGATCAATTTTAGTAAAGAGACCATAGGGAAATTTCAGATGTGGACATTTATTTTTAAAACACTATCTATATTCCCTCCATTAACCTTAAGAGTTCCTGTAGCACATTCTAAAGACTGTGGTGTCAGAAGTTTCAGCGAGGCTAATGAGCGTATTATTGCATCGGTCTGAAACATGAATAGGTATTAGCTGATTTATTGTCATAATCCATGTAACTCACTACTGGAGTGAGAAAGTGTTTTGAAGTGTATTAAGAAACCTCATTCATTATCAAAAGTTATCCATTTTCCACTATTAGTAGATTTCTGAGGTTCTCATAGAATATTTGACAATTATTTGAGGTGAGATATGTAACTCAAGTACATATAATTTTCTTAATTAACAAATAATTGTGCCAGTTACATATAATTTTCTCAATTAACAAATAATTTTGACTAGGTATTATATTTCAGGATTTATATTTATCTGTTATATTTCAGTATTTATATTGACTTTTATATTACTTTGTCTTTTGTCTTTTCTTTTTATTTTTTTAAGGGCCATACCTGTGGCACATGGAGATTTCCAGGCTAGGGGTCAAATCTGAGCTGTAGCCACTGGCCTATGCCACAGCCACAGTGTCAGACCCAAGCTACACCACAGCTCACAGAGATGCCATCTCCTTAACCCAGACATGGAACCTGTGTCCTCATGGAGGCTAGTCAGATTCATTTCTGCTGAGCCATGATGGGAACTCCTATATTGACTTCTGCAGATAAAGTGATGGCCAATAACTAACTCCACTCTCAAGTAGTCTATAGTGTATCAGCAGAAGCAAGCTAAGAAGACACAACAATGAAGAGAGTGGGTCACTGTGATGGGCCACAGAAAGGCCCCTGGAAGAATACACATCCCAATTTTGGAATAGAAGAAAGCTTCCTGAAGAAAAGATGGAATGCCATCTCTGGAGTATGAGAAGAATTTGTGTAAACAACAGATATGTAGGAGCATGCTTTGAAATAAAGATCACGTATCATCATATTGATACATTTTCTAGAGTTGTATACAAGGGTGTTGATCTGAATCATGTCAACATAGTTCTTTCAATAGGTAATAGCATTTCCTAATTATTTTTCTAATCTTGTTATCTGGGATTCTGCTTAATGTGTATCTCTATAGGTATTAGAACTTTTATAAATATAAACACTGCAAATGAGACAGATAATATAGTACAGATAATATACACAAAAGACTGATACAATTATTACAACATAAGTGATTATAAAAGGTGGTTAACTTTAATTATGCAGAAAATCATGCACGATGTGTGTGTGTGTGTGTTTGTGTTTATGTGGGTGTGGACCTGGAGTGCTGTGCAAAATTCCATCTATCCAGGAGTGCGCTTCATGGCTCAACAGCTAACAAACCTGGCTAGGATCCACAAGGATGCTGGTTTAATCCAGGCCTCGCTTAGTGGGTTAAGGATTCGATGCTTCTGTGAGCTGTGGTGTAGGTCACAGACATGGCTTAGATCCTGGGTTGCTGTGGCTGTCATGTAGGCCAGCAGCTACAGCTGAGATTCAACCCCTAGCCTGGGAACTTCCAAGGGCCATGAGTACAGCCAAAAAAAAAAAAAAAAAAAAAAAAAAAAAAAAAATTCCAACTATGTAAATTAGGTATTAATTAGGAAAAGTTACAGAAGTAGTGTGATTTGGAATTAAAAAATTATTTAGGGGGAGTTCCCGTCGTGGCGCAGTGGTTAACGAATCCGACTAGGAACCATGAGGTTGCGGGTTCGGTCCCTGCCCTTGCTCAGTGGGTTAACGATCCGGCGCTGCCGTGAGCTGCCGTGTTGGTTGCAGACGCGGCTCGGATCCTGCGTTGCTGTGGCTCTGGCGTAGGCTGGCGGCTACAGCTCTGATTCAACCCCTAGCCTGGGAACCTCCATATGCCGCGGGAGCGGCCCAAGAAATAGCAAAAAGACCAAAAAAAAAAAAATTATTTAGGGTATGTTGCACTTGATTGGGAAATTAATCCTAAATAAATTGTGTTTTCTCCAAGTCTTTGTTGACTTTGCAGACAGAACAGAGTCTTGGCAGTAAGTAATGGCTCCATTGGTTCCTAGTCATTCAGATAAATCAGTGTAACTGTTTGTGTTGCATTGACCCCAATTTTCAGTCTTTAACATATGACTAATCTGATCTTGCCTATGATTTTTTTTTTTTTGCTATTTCTTTGGGCCGCTCCCGCGGCATATGGAGGTTCCCAAGCTAGGGGTCCAATCGGAGCAGTAGCCACTGGCCTATGCCAGAGCCACAGCAACGCGGGATCCGAGCCGCGTCTGCAACCTACACCACAGGTGCACCACAGCTCAGGGCAACGCCGGCTCGTTAACCCACTGATCCAGGGCAGGGACCGAACCCGCAACCTCATGGTTCCTAGTCCGATTTGTTAACCACTGCGCCACGACGGGAACTCCTGATCTTGCCTATGATTTCTTGACCCAATAAGCTTAGAACAGTAAGGTAAAAGTGCCTCACAAGTTGGGTGAATGACTTTATAACTGCAGACACTGGAGAAATAAGATGATGAAGTATTTTAACCCACAGCATTAATGTGTTTCCAGCCTAAAAAGAAGTTGTTTTATTGCTGTATACTTACTGTGTTCATTATTGAAGACTAATCTTTAAGAGAATATGAACTATGAGAGAACTCAGAACATTAGGCATGATTTTAATTTAAAAGAGGAAATTTGAGCTGTTCAGAGTGTGGGGTTAAGTCACATAGCATAAACATATTTGCTAAGGTTTGTAAATGCTACTAGAATGTTTAAGAGAACTTAATTTACTACATTTATTATTTTGCCTTATTATAAGATTTCTTTAAAAGCTTAGAAATAGTTTGCTTGGTAAAAACCAATAGTATTCTACAACATATTGAGAGTGCTGAAGATTATCATGCCACGTGCAGAACTATAAAATAAAATATTAGTATAATTTAATTAGCCAAATTTGTAAATGGAATATGTTTAGAGGGGTTTAATATTTTAACTTGTTGCATGAAATATTAATTAAATCACAAGGGAAGTAAAATATTATTCACAAATTTAAATTATAAACTTAAAATAATCTAGTTTTTCAAATGTATATGATTAATTTCCATACACACAATCAAACTGCAATTGCTCTATACACAGACATATATACAAACACTCACATACATATGCATAGAACAGTCAAACATTCGACATTCAAAATGACGTATCAGCTGAGTGTCCTTAGCAGAATATCTTAATCTCATCAGTTTCCCTTTGCTGTAAAATCAGGATAATGTTAGTATCATCTCACAGAGTTGACTTGGACATACAGAGCACTGAATGGTGTAATAAATGTGAAAAAGATTCAGAAATTGCTTGACTTCAAAAACACAGCCCAAAATAACTTTATAACCAAAACAATGACATCACGTTGCAGTCTACTACATTCAGTAAGATTTTTTTTCTTCCTTAAAAATATCACTTACTTTATCTGTGGACCTTCAAAATGAGATGCTATTTTAGGTTACAATATTCTTTCTTTCCATCACATACTGATTATTTTGAAATGCCATTTCTCAAAAATAGGTATAAGATGACCTACATAATTCAAGTTTTTTTTTTCACATGTCCATAAATAATTATTGAATATCTAATGTTTACCAGAATCCAGCTGACTGCTGGAATGAAAAGTGAACAAGAAGACACAGGGTAGATCAAGGGTTTTTGGTTTTGGGTTTTTTTTTTTTTTTTTTTTTTGGTCTTTTTGTCATTTGAGGGCTGCACTCACAGCATATGGAGGTTCTCAGGCTAGGGGTCTAATTGGAGCTGTAACTGCTGGCCTATGCCACAGCCATAGCCATAGCCATGCCAGATCTGAGCCGCATCTGTGACCAACACCACAGCTCACAGCAGTGCCAGATCCTTAACCCACTGAATGAGGCCAAGGATCGAACCCACAACCTTGTGGTTCCTAGTTAGATTCATTTCCGCTGCACCATGACAGGAACTCTTTTTTTTAATATAAAATAGTAGTTAACATTTATTAAATACTAACTTTAGGCTAGGAAAATTTCCTGGGTTCTTTTTTTAATTATTTTTTATTTTTTTATTTAAAATCAATTTTTAAAAATTTTAGTTGTTATTTCCCCAGTACAATTTTTTTCTATAGCTTGGTGACCCAGTTACACATATATGTACACATTCTATTTTCTCACATTATCATTCTCCATCATAAGTGACTAGACATAGTTCCCCACAGGATCTCATTGCTGATCCATTCCAAAGGCAATAGTTTGCATTTATTAACTCCAAGCTCCCAATCCAACCCACTCCCTCCTCCTCCCCCTTGGCAACCACAGGTCTATTCTTAAGGGCCATGTTTTCTTCTCTGTGGAAAGGTTCATTTGTGCCATATATTAGCTTCCAGATATAAGTGACATCAAATGGTATTTGTTGTCTGACTTAGCTCACTCAGTATGAGAGTCTCTCATTTCATCCAGGTGCTGCAAATGGCATTATTTCATTTTTTATGGCTAAGTAGTATTCCATTGTAGAAAGGAGATAATAGCAAGTTTTGATGAGAATATAGATTTTTAAAAAAATCTTATACAAAACTCGTAATATCCTAAAATGGTACAAGCGCTTTAGGAAACAACTTTATTTTATCCTTTAAGTTGTAAGATGCACAAATTCCATTTCTAATTAGCAACCATAGAAATTCTTGCTTGAGTATTCACAATAGCCAAGACATGGTCTTGGGTTCTTATGTACTGTATCTCATTTCTCTTAAATAGCACTTTTTTGAGGAAGGTATTATTAATCTTTCATTTGACAGATGAAAAAGTGAAACTTTGAGAGTTTCAGTTACACACTCAGGGCCTTGGAGATAGGAACTAGGGGAATTGACATTTAAAACCTTACTCATCAATTTGATAGTGCTAAAATGTCCCTAGTGTATTGAAATGGAGAGTAAACTTGTGTGTCAATTAGTCTGACTTAAATTTCTATCTAGCATGTATCTATGACATGCTATGATTATAACATATATAACCTTTATATTGTGGAAGTTTTACTGAGGTACAACTGATATAATAAGTGAACCACATACATTTAACATGTACAATTTGATGAATTTAGACCTATGCAGCAATCTGTGATAGCTTCTTATTTCTCCCACACCTCAGCCCCTGTCAACTACCATTCTATTCCCGTCTTTCAAGAATTCGATTGTTTTAGATTTCTCTTTATTTCTCCTTCTTAGACTGACTTATTTTACTTAGCACAATGTGCTCCAGGTTCATCCATGTTTTTGCAAATGGCAGGATTTTATTCTTTCCTAAAGGAAAATATTCAAGTATATATACATTCAATTACATATAATTGAAAATTATATATATTGCATAAATACATATAATTTTTTATCTATCTCTTGATGGACATGGGTTGTTTCTATACTTTAGCTATTGTAGATAGTGCTGCCATGAACATGGGAATGCAGATATTTCTTTGAGATATTGAATTCAATTATTTTGGATATATACTCTATAATTCTATAAATGAACTGTTGGATCAAATGGTAATTTTATGTATTTATTTTATTTTTTTTTTATTTTTGCTTTTTAGGACTGTACCTGTGGCATATGGAAGTTCCCAGGCTAGGGATCAAATCAGAGCCACATCTGACAGCCTGCACCACCGCCATAGCAAGGCAGGATCCAAACCACATCTGTAACCTACAGCACAGCTCACAGCAAAGCTGGAACCCTGACCCACTTAGTGAGGCCAGGGATGGAACCTGCATCCTCATGGATACTAGTCAGATTTGTTTCCACCGCACCACAACAGGAGCTCCTTATTTTTAATTTTTCGAAGAACCTCCATACCATATTCCAGAGTAGCTACATATGTTACATTTCCAGTGTACGAAGGTTCCCAGGGTTCCTATTCCTTCACATCCTTATCAACCATTGTCACATCTGACTTTCTAGCAGTAGTCATTCTTACAGATAGGTGATACTATTTCACTGTGCTTTTTTGTTTTTGTTTTTTCTTTTTATGGATGCACCCGCAATATATAGAAGTTCCTGGGCCAGGGACTGAATTGGAGCCACAGTCACCATCTATCCCACAGCTGTGGCAAAGCTGCATCCTTTAACCCACTGTGCTGGGTCAGGGGATGAAACCCTCACCTCCACAGAAACCCGAGCTGCTGCAGTCAGGTTCTTAACCCACTGAGCCACAGGGGAACCCCATTTCACTGTATTTTTATTTGCATTTTATTCATGAGTAGTGAGGTTGTACACCTTTTCATATGCCTATTGGGAATTGATATGTCTTTGGAGAAATGTCTGTTCAACTCCTTTGTCCATTTTTAAATCTTTTAAAAAATATTTTAAGTTATGGATATTTCTTAAATAATATTGTATTAACTCCTTATTACACAAATGCCTTGCAAATATTTTTCCCAGTCCATAGATTATCTTTTCACTCTTTAGATTGTTTCCTTTGCCATGTAGATGTTTTTTCAGTTTTATGTAGTCCACTTGTCTCTTTGAGCTTTCTTTACCTGTGGTTTTGGTGTCATATCCAAGAATCCATTACCACGACCAATGTCAAGAATCAGTTCTGCTATGTTTTCTCCTAGAAGTTTTACAGCTCTCTCATGTGTAAGGCCTTAATCTCTTTTGAGGTGACCTTTGTGCATAGTGTAAGACAGGGTTCCAATTTCACTGTCCTGCATTTGAATATCCAGTTGTCCTAGCACCATTGTTGAAGAAACGGTCCTATTGTGTATTCCTGGCGCTCCTGTCAAAGATCAGTTGACCATATATGCATGAGTTTATTTCAGGAATCTGCATTCTATTCCTTTAGTTTATATGTCTGTTTTTATACCAGCACAACAGTGTTTTCATTACTGTATTTTTGTAATACATTTTGCACTTAGGAAGTGTGATGACTTCATGTTTGCTCTTCTTAAGATCGTTTTGGCTAGTCTGGAACTTTCATGATTCCATATAAATTTTAAGATTGTTTAAAAGATATTAAGTGGTATATATCTACATCTTTCTTTAAATTTTATATATAACATACTTCAAATTATAAATAATTGTCTTATAAAGATAAAAGTATTCTGTCACTTTTGTTATAGACTAATAAATGGATTAGTCAAAGAGAGATACAGAGAAAACACATTTTTGTTTTTTCCCGTGAATTGATTTTTAAAATCAGTCTCACACATTGCCTTTTTCTTTCTCCTTTGATAACTTTAGAATGAATTAAAGCATGTTTCAGGTAATTCTGAAGCTATCTATAAAAGTCTAAGACTAAGGAGTTTTACAGTCATAATCTAAATAATTTTTAAAATTATCACATGGCAAGATATTTGCCTCAATATTAAATATATATAATTATATACACATATATAGTATATATGTATAGATCAATGGTATATTTTCCCCATGGCCTTTAATCTTATTTATTATGTATATTAAAAGCTCTCTGATTCTAATTCATGTCTATTAGAATACAATGTATATTAAATAAATTTTAAAATTACTTTTATTTTTAGTACAGCATCAAAATGTTTTTCAATAAAAGATAACAATATTAGAGAATATAATGTATAATTTATTTTTTGAGTTTTAAGATGAATAGCCACAATTAGAATCTGACATTATAAAAACTAGAAATAAATGTATCCTTTAAATTATTAAGTGGTAAAAAAATGGAATATTTAATACTTTTGAATGATTAGCAATATTACTAAAAAGTATTTTATTCTTTTTCTAATTATTAGTAAAGTTAGTTGATAATCCTAGGGGAAAAATTAATGAAAATTAGGAGATACTCTTATTATTAGCTTCTAGTTCCTAACTAGACTTTGCTGCCTGAAATGGGATATTTCAGCCTAAAATATAACTTACTTTTTATCATATCCCACTAACTGTGTATAATACACTAAAAATGTGATTTTGCAATTAAATAACAACATGAATCCTTCATTTCACTTCTGAGTTTCAGGCAACTTTGTGTTCAAAGTCATTTTAGAGAAGTTATAAATGATTCTTTCCCTGCAGACTTCACAGCATTTCATTTCTAGCTCAGTCCATTGAAGAGAACATCTTCAAAATCTGATCTTTTTTGAGATATCATCAAAAGAAAATGACATCAAAATCTTATCTCATACTCCTTTATTAGGAGTATTTGGAATACTTCCTGGATAGAATGATGGGCAAGGTTTTATTTCTGAACTACCTAGTGACTAACCTGGGCAGAGGAACAAAATGGAAGTGTGTGTGCAATAAAATTATCATTAAACATTAGATAGGAAAAGGCAGTTTCATCTCATCTCTGATAACAAAGTATTTCTTTGGATTATTTTAAAGTAGAATTTCAATTAAGACATTCTAAGAGTATTTCTGTATTTTATAGACTCTAACTTTTCAATAAAAATCTAAGCTATAAGGCAAATGCTCATGTTGTTCACAGATCATACTTCATTTTTTCATGGTTTTACTGAGGAATAATTGATTCTCAAAACCTGTGTAAATGTTTAATATGTACCATCTGACGAGTTTGGGCATATGCTTACATCCATAATACTATCACCACGAAGATAATAACATATTCATTACTCCCAAATAAGACTTTGTGTCCTTTTTATTATATGTGTGTATGGTTAGAATGCCTAACATGAGATCTACTTTCTAACAAAATTTTTAGTGTGTAATACCATGTCCTTAACTATAGCTATTATATAGATCTCCAGAATTTATTTGAGCACTCTTTAATATAATTGTTGACAATTTATCTGTTCAAGTACCTTGCCCATTTTTAATCAAGTTATTCATTTTTGCTTTTCTTTTTAGGTTGTTTTTGAGTTGTATATGTTTCTTAACGCATTTTTGATATAATCTCCTTCTCAGATAAATGGTTTGCAAATATTCTCCCATTCTATAGGCTACCTTTCACTCTTCTGAATTTATTTTTTCTGTGCTGGGCAGAAGCTTTTTAGTTTAATGTAGTCAACTGTCGTATTTTTGTCTGGGTTTTGGTGTTATATCCAAGAAACCACTGCCAAAACCAATGTCAAGAACCTATTTCTCTCTGTTTTCTTCTAGGAGTTTTACAGTTTTAGGTTCATTTAAGTTCTTAATCCATTCCAAGGTGATCTTTGTATATGGTGTAAGAGAGAGGTCTAATTTCAGTCTTTTGCATATGTATATCCAGTTTTTCAAGTACCATTTGTTGAAGAGTTTTCTCTTACCATTCTGTATTTTGGGCACTTTTGTTGAAGGTCCATTGACTATATATGTGTGAGGATTTTTGTGACAAGTTTCATAAGGGATATTGGCCTGTAATTGTCTTTTCTTGCAGCGTCCTTTTCTGATTTTAGTATCCAGGTAATGCTGGCCTCATAAAATAAGTTGAAAATTTCCCTTTTCTTCAAAAATTTGGAAGCATTTGAGAAGGACTGGTATGTACTCTCCTTTATATGTTTCATAACATTTACCAGAGAAGCCATGTGTTCCTAGGCTTTACTTTGTAGGGAGGTTTTTAATTATTGATCAAATCTCCTTATTCATTGGTTTGTTCAAAATTTCTGTTTCTTCATTGTTCATTCTAAGTATGTTGTATGTTTCTAGAAATGTATTCATTTTTCTAGGTTATACAAATTTATATACAATCTTTCATATAGAAATCATATCAAGTATGTTTCCCAAATACCATGGTATGAAACTGGAGGTCAATAATTATTGATAAACAAGAAGGAAAAATAAGAAATTCAAAAATATGTGGAGACCAAAAAATACATTCTGGAAAAAAACAAACAAAAACAAACAAACAAAAAACAGTGGTATAAGAAGAAATCAAGAAGAAAAACAGAAACTAACTTGAGACATAAAAATAAAGCGCAATATACCAAAACATACGGCATGCAGCAAAAGCAGTCCTAAGAGGGAAGCTTATCTCAATAAATACCTACATTAAAAAGCTCTCAAAGAACCCTAGTTTTACCTATCAGTAAATTAGAAAAAAAAGAACAAATTAAATTCAAAGTCAGCAAAAGGATGGAAATAACAATTAAATAAAAAATAGAGAACAAGTAAAACAAAAAATCAATGAGTTTTTTTAATAAATTTGACAGAACTTTAAGAATAAAGAGAGGTGGTCCATCAACAGATGGTTGGATTAGGAAGATGTGGTATATATACATGATGCAATACTACTCAGCCATAAAAAAAGAACAAAATAATGCCATTTGCAGCAACACAGATGGAACTAGAGACTCTCATACTGAGTGAAGTATGTCAGAAAGAGAAAAACAAATACCATATAATTTCACTTACATCTGGAATGTAATATGTGGCACAAATGAACCTTTCCACAGAAGAGAAACTCATGGACTTGGAGAATTGACTTGTAGTTGCTAAGGGGTTAGGGGGGTGGGATGAATTGGGAACTTGGGGTTAATAGATGCAGACTATTGCCTTTGGAATGGATTAGCAATGAGATGCTGCTGTGTAGCACTGGGAGCCATGTCTAGTCACTTATGATGGAGCATGATAATATGAGAAAAAAGAATGTGTACATGTATGTGTAACTGGATCACCATGCTATACAGTAGGGAAAAAAATGTATTAGGGAAATAAAAAAAAAGAATAAAGAGTGGTTGTAAATAAAGTAGAGATCAAAAAGGACCCATTACAATTAACGCCACAGAAATAAAGGGATCATGATAATTGTTTCTCTTCCTTTGTTTTATGTAAAATAAAACTTAATTTCAAAGGAAAAATGATAAAGTGACCTTTTTTCAATAAAAATTATTTCAGCAAAGGTGATTTTATGTGATGCTGAGCCAATTACTGCTTATATTTTCTCCTTGTAAATTGTAAAAACCAAAAATAATCATAAACTTCTAAAAGGTACTGTTCATAAATATAAATAGCAAAAAATAGAATAAAATGTAAATATTATATATAAAATCTACCAAAAATACATGAAAATTCCAGCATTAACTTTCTTTCAAAGTACCTAAAAATGAATGAGAAACTATTTTTTTCTTTACATTTTCAAGTAAAAATCAGTTTGTCAGGCATTTCAACTGTTGAGCTCTCAATCATTTAAATTGTTCAAGACTCTTGAACATTTAAAAAAAACAAATAAACAGTGAAGTATTAGAATCTGAAATGCTTAGTCTTTTTCTTTTGCAAAATTCAATGCCAAAATGTCCCCATGAAAACAAGCCCAATTCCTTAATTTTAGAATGTCTTTTTCAATTCTTCTATTGTGGCATCTAAATTCAGATAGTACCAAAAAAAAAAAAAAAAAAAAAAAAACTAAAGTTTTATGCAGTAAAATAACATACTTTGATGGCTTTTGAGTTGAGGCACTGAATTCTAAATTCACCATTCAGCTGACATTTCTCTCTTGTTTAAAATAATCTTGAAACAAATAATGAATATTCACACTCCCTGCCACTTTAGTTGAGATAAAAGTCAAGAGAAAAAAGCAGTAGAAAGAGAGCTTCTGTATAATACAACATAGATGTTAATACATAATATGTACATGCATATACACATATCATAAAATTGCATGATTCATTATTAAAGTCTTCTAACAGAAGAGTTTTGTATAAAGTTTCTTGACACTCACAGATCATGCAAATATTATTCTGTTCTGAGTAAACTGAGTAAACTGTAAGAGGCAGGCATACCCACTTCCCTCTTTGAGAATTCTAAACTA
This sequence comes from Sus scrofa, assembly GCF_054392235.1. Classification (NCBI taxonomy): domain Eukaryota; kingdom Metazoa; phylum Chordata; class Mammalia; order Artiodactyla; family Suidae; genus Sus; species Sus scrofa. The sequence goes on from NC_139385.1 coordinate 23,214,390, forward strand.
TAGGTTAACATTAGTTTATTTAATCAATGGAACTGCACACTTGTTATTGTTCTAGTAATAGAAATACATCAAAGAAGGGAGTTCACATTGTGGTGCAGCAAAAAGAAATCCAATGAGTATCCACGAGGATGTGGGTTCAATCCCTGGCCTCACTCAGTGGGGGATCCAGTATTGTGAGCTGTGGTGTACATCTCAGATGTGGCTCAGATGCTGCATTGCTGTGGCTGTGGTATAGGCCAGCAGCTACAGCTCCATATGTGGTGGGTGTGGCCCTAAAAAGCAAAAAAAAAAAAAAAGATATACATCAAAGAAAAACAAAGGTCTTTGCTCTCAGTATTTATGACAGATAGATAAACAACAAACAAAAAACACATGTGTTATTTAGTGAAAAATGCTACTGAATATAAGTAAATCAGGTTGAGGGCTCTGGAGATAAGTGTAGGCCTCACAGAGGATATTCTATTCAAAGATTGTCCCAAATGAAACAAGGGACCAAAAAGTGTCCAGTCATGAAGAATAGTAAGTATGCAGCCTCTGGTGGGGTTTTGCTTGGGATAGCTAAGGCATACTGGACATGCGGTTTTAAGTGCAGAAGGAAAAAGGGAAAGCAGCAGAAATAGACAGCATTCTGATTACATAAATTCTTACATGCCACAGTATGCCCCTCAGATTTCATTCTACATCTGATTTTAGTGGGGAGAGCATTTTACCAGAATGATAACAAGATCTATGTTTTAAAGAATTATATCTTGTGGCTTAGAGAGTAGACATGGCAGGTAGGAAGGACAAGAATGGAAAGTAGGAGAACACATGGGAATTAACTTCAGTAAGAAGTAACTGACTTAGCAGAGTCATTATTGTTCCCATGTTTCAGATTTGAAAGTTAAGTGGCTGAATTACATTCCTAACCAGGCTAGTATGTATTAGAACTGGGATTTGAATCAAGGTAACAAGAAGCTACATTTCAACCACATTATCTATTATACTCTGGTAGCAATGAAGGTGAGTGAGCACTATTTCTAATACACATTCAGAGATAGGTTAATGAATTGTGTGTGTGGTATAGAAGAAAAAATATGACAAATGTATGTATATGCACATTTATATATGTATTTACATAATACATGTATGTATAGTTATATAAAATATATATTCAGATAAATATATATAGATAGGATAGACGAATAGGAAGGTATGTAGATAGATATTTAAGGTGAATTTTTTTTATCTGAGTGTCTATGCAAATAACAACTCCAATTACTAATTTGGAAAAAACTGGAGACTTAGAACCAGAATGGGAATGTGCATACACATTTAAATTAAGAACTACATATTTGACATTTATGTTGCAATATCTCCATTATATACCCTCATGGAGGACTGGACTAGGGAGTTATTTCTGACTTTTAAGGCATTGAGAAATGAATTTAAGAACCATAAACATAAATGGTTTTTAAAGGAATTATTTTTAAGGTGTTGTAAACACAATGATGATGATAGAAAGTGTTTGATGCTATGGGAACTCCACAAGAACATTGAGGAAGCCTGGCCAATGTGGTCACTAGAGTGCCAGGAAGTCAAGGAATGAAAATGTATCAAGAATGTGGAATCAACTTTGTCAAAATCAAAGATTGAACAAGATGAAGACTGAAGATTGACTGCTGGATTTTTAAACAAGTAGATATCTATTGATCTTCTGATAGATATTCTGATTGTTTTCATATGCTGCTATAAACATGAGTGCAATAATCTCTCAAAGAGTAACTATATTCTCTTACACATGTGCCCAAAAGTAGAGATGCTGGATCATATGATAGCTTTTATTTATTTATTTATTTATTTAGGCTATACTCATAGCATGTGGAAGTCCCTGGGCCTCAGATTGAACCTGCACCACAGCAGTGACCCAAGACACTGAAGTGATAACACCAGATCCTTAACCTACTGCACTACAAGGGAACTTTAATGGTAGATATGTTTTTAATTTTTTGAGGACCATCCGTTCTGTTTTCTAAAATGGTTCTACCAATTTACATTCCCACCAGTATTGCTAAAGAGTTCTCTTTTCTCTACATTGTACCCAGTACTTCTTACATTTTGTGTTTTTGATAGTAGCCATCCTAACACAAGTGAGACAGTATCTTATTTTGTTTTTGATGTGCCATTTCCTCAATAATTTTTGATATTGAGTACTTTTTCATGTTGGCCATTTTTACGTCTTTGGAAAAAGTCCATTCAGCTCTTTTATCCATTCAGTAATTCGTCTATTTTTTTTTTATTTGAGTTGTTTGAGCTCCCTGTGTATTTTGGATATAAACCCCTTTTGGGATGTGTGGTTTGCCAATATTTTTGTTCTCATTCCATAGTTTACCTTTTAATTTTATTCATGATTTTGTACAGAAACTTTTTATTTTTATTTTTATTTATTTATTTATTTATTTTTTTGTCTTTTAGTCTTTTGTTGTTGTTGTTGTTGCTATTTCTTGGGCCGCTCCCGCGGCACATGGAGATTCCCAGGCTGGGGTCGAATCAGAGCTGTAGCCACCGGCCTACGCCAGAGCCACAGCAACGCGGGATCCGAGCCGCGTCTGCAACCTACACCACAGCTCTTGGCAACGCCGGATCGTTAACCCACTGAGCAAGGGCAGGGACCGAACCCGCAACCCCATGGTTCCTAGTCGGATTCGTTAACCACTGTGCCACGACGGGAACTCCAGAAACTTTTTATTTTGATGTAATTCCATTTGTTTATTTTTGATTTGGTTGTTCTACTTTTGGCGTCAAATACAAAATACTATTGTCAAGACCAATGGCAAGGAGTTTTATCTCTTTGTATTCTTCTAGGAGTTTTACATTTTCAGGTCTTATGTTAGAAGTTTTTTTTACATCAGAGTTGATTTTTGTGTATGGTGTAAAATAGGAGATCTAGTTTCATTATTTTGCATGTGACAATCCAGTTTTTCCAACACTATTTCTTCCTTTTCTATTGTATATTTTTAGCTCCTTGGTATAAATTAATTGACTATAAACACATAGATTATTGCTCAATTCTTCATTCTGTTCCATTGGTCTATGTGTCCGTTTTTTACTTATAGTTTTATACTATAACTTGAAATCAGAAAACATGAGACCTTTAGTTTTGCTGTTTCTCAGGATTACTTTAGCTTTTTGAGGTCTTTCTCTTTTTTGGTTCCATACAAATTTTAGGATTTTTGTTCCATTTCTGTAAAAAAGTCTTTGGAATTTTGATAGCAATTACATTGAATCTAGAGATCACTTTTGGTAGTATGGGCATTTTATCGGTATTAACTATTCAATAAATGAACATAGGAAATCTTTTCATTTTATTTGCATCTTCTTTTTCTTATGAATGTTTACAGATTTTGGTGTACATATCTTTCACCTCCTTGTTTAAACTTATTCCTAAGTATTTTTTGAAGCTATTATAAATGGAATCATTAAGTTTTTTTTTTTCCAGATAGCTTATTGTTAGTGCTTATAAATGCCTCTGAGGCATATGCTGTTGGGTATCCTGCAAATTTAATATGCCTGTTTATTTTTTCTAACAATTTTTGGTGCTCTTTAGAGTTTTCTCTGTATAAGATCAGGTCATCTGCAAAAAGGAACAGTATTATCCCCTTTTTTTTTTTTTTTTTGTCTTTTCTAGGGCTGCTTCCTGCAGCATATGGAGGTTCCCAGGCTAGGGGTTAAATCAGAGCTGTAGCCACTGCCCTACACCAGAGCCAGAAAAATGCAGGATCCGAGCTGCGTCTGTGACCCACACCACAGCTCATGGCAATGCCAGATCCTTAACCCACTGAGCAAGGCCAGGGATCAAACCCACAACCTCATGGTTCCTAGTCAGATTCGTTAACCACTGTGCCATGATGGGAACTCCTATCCCTTTCTTTTTGATTTAGATGCACTGTTTCTTTTTCCTACCTAATGTTTTGGCTAAGAATTTTATTACTATGTTGAATAGAAATGTCAAGAGTGGACATTTTAATATTGTTTCTGATCTTAGAGGAAAACCTTTCAGTTTTATCATCAAGTGGTGATGTTAGATGTGTGTTTGTCATATATGGTAATTATTTTAATAAGCTACATTCCTTCTATACCTAATCTGTTGAGAGTTTTTATCAAGAAATGAATAGAAATTTTAACAAATGCTTTTTCTGCATCATGATATGGCCATTTGATTTTTATCCTCCTTTTTATTAATGTGGTGTAACATTGATTGATTTGCTAGATTGAACCATCCTTACATCCCAAGGATAAATATCACTTGATCATGGTGTATGATCATTTCAATGTGCTATGAAATTTGGTTTAAAATTACCCTGATACTAAAGTCAAATAAGGATCCATTTAAGAAGAAGTGCATACCAGTATCTTTGATGTCATAAATGCAGGAAATCCTAAACAAAACCAAGAGAGCAGAATTAAGGTTGGCTTTTTCATAATGTCTCAACCTTTCTTACCTGTTTATCCTGCCACAGAACCTGCTACTAAATGAAGAAATCCTTAAATGTTATATTTCTACAATTATTTAAGTCTCACTGGCACAAAAACTAATGAATCTGTTAGTCTTGTGAGAATCACAAATCAGTTCTTCAATCCTAATCAAAACATTAAAGTAGATTAAATCTATCCTATTTCATATCTACTTCATCATATATTTGTTTCTTACCCAATCACAGATTCATTCACCAAATGACTATTTTAAAACTACTATGCTAGAAGAGTCAAAGAGACAAGTGGAGATAAAAGTGGAGTTAAGCAATGTACCAGAAAAATAGTCTACAGTATTATAGTGAAGATGATCCAAAGTCCTATGGAAAAAATGGAGGCGCAGAAAGAGAAATTTCAAGAAATGTTTAACAAAGAGCTAGAAGATTTTAAGAATAAAATAGAGAGGTGAAAAATACAGTAACTGAAATGAGAAATGCACTAAAAAGAATCAAAATCAGAATCCATGAGGCAGAATAATGAATAAGCAAGATGGAAGGCAGATTGGTGAAAGTCACTTCCACATAACAAAAGAAAGAGATGAAAAATGAATGAGGACAGTATAAGAGACCACTGGGACAAAAGAAAACTCACCAACAAATACATTACAGTGTTTCCAGAAGGAGAAGAAAGAGACAAAAGTCCTGAGAAAATATTTGAAATGATTAGAGCCAAAACTTTCCACAACATGGGAAAGGAAAAAGATATCCCAGACCCATGAGGTGCTGAGAGTCAAGTATCAGACAAACCCAAGGAGGAAGATACTGAGACAACATTAATCAAATTGAACAAAATTTTAAAAAAGATTAAAAGCAACAAGGGAAGATCAACAAGGGTAGCCCTATAAATTTATCAACTGATTTTTTCCAGACTTTGCAGGTTAGAAGGGAATGGAATGGTAGATTTAAAATGATTTTTTCCTGACTCTGCAGGCCAGAAGGGAGTGGCTTGATATACTTAACATGATGAAAGGAAAAAACCTCCAACCAAGATTACTTTACTCAGCAAGGCTCTCACTCATATTTGAAGGTGAAATCAAAACCTTCACAGATAAGCAGAAGCTGAGAGAATTCAGCAACACTAAACCAGCCTTTCAACAAATACTAAAGGAACTTCTCTAGGCAGAAAATAAAAGGCCACAAACAGAAACAAAAATATCGCAAATGACAAGGCTCACCAGTAAAGGTATATATACAGTAAAGATATGAAATCATCCATGCACAATTATGCCACCAAAATCAGAAATCATGAGAAGAGGTGGGTATAAATGCAGGACACTGGAGATACACTTGCAATTAAGAGAACAACATCTTAAAACAATCTCGTGTATATACAGAATCTTATATCAAAACTTCAGAATAACTGAAAAAAATCTATAACTAATACACAAATAAGAAAAATCAACTCAAATACAACACTAAAGATAGTCCTCAAACCAGAAGAGGAGAGAACAAGAGAAGAAGGAAAGAAAAAAGAGCAACAAAAACAAATCCAAAGCAATTAATCAAATGGCAATAAGAACATACATATCAATAATTACCTTAAGTGTTAATAAACTAAACTCCCCAACCAAAAGACATGGACTGGCTGAATAGGTACAAAATCAAGACCCATATATATGCTGCCTTCAAGAGACCCACTTCACTTCTAGGAACACATACAAATTGAAAGGGAGAGGATGGAAGAAAATATTTCATGCAAACAGGGATCAAAAGAAAGCTGGAGTAGCAATACTCACATCAGACAAAATAGATGTTAAAATGAAGAATATTTTAAGGGACAAAGAAGGTCACTACATAAGATCAAAGGATCAATCCAAGAAGAAGATATAACAATTTTTAAATATATATTCACCCAACATAGGTTCAGCACAATATATAAGGCAACTGCTAACAACCTTAAAAGGACAAATTGACAATAACACAATCATAGTGGGGGACTTTAACACCCCACTTACAGCAATGCACAGATCATCCAGATAGAAAATCAATAAGGAAACACAGGCCCTGAATGAAGCATTAAACCAGATGGACTTAATAGATATTTATAGGACATTCCATCCAAAAGCAACAGAATACACATTCTTCTCAAGTGCACATGGAACATTCTCTAAGATGGATCACATCCTGGGCCACAAATCCAATCTCAGTAACTTTAAGAAAATTGAAATCATATCAAGCATCTTTTCCGACCACAACACTATATGACTGGAAATTAACAAGAAAAAACCTGCAAAAAAACACAAACATGTGGAGACTAAACAACATGCTACTAAAAAACCAATGGATGGCTGAATAAATTGAAAGAGGAAATTAAAAAATACCAAGAAGCAAATGACAACAAAGATACGACACTCCAAAACCTATGGGATACAGCAAAAGCTGTTCTAAGAGGAAAGTTTAGAGCAATACAAAGCCCACCTCAGGAAACAAGAAAAAGCTCAAAGAAACAAGCTAACTTTACATCCAATGCAGCTAGAGAGGGAAGAACAGACACCACCTAAAGTTAGTAGAAGGAAAGAAATCATAAAGATCTGGGCAAAAAACAATGAAATAGAAACAAAGAAATCCATAGAAAGATCAATGAAATGAAAAGCTGTTTCTTTGAACAGATCAACAACATTGATAAACCCTTAGCCAGACTTATCAAGAAAAAAAAAGAGAGAGGACTCATCAATAAAATTAGTAATGAAAAAGGAGAAGTAACAACAGACATCACAGAAATACAAAGGAACATAAGTCTACTATATGCAACTATACGCCAATAAAACAGAAAACCTAGAAGAAACGGACAAATTCTTAGAAAAGTACAATCTTCCAAGACTAAACCAAGAGGAAAGAGAAAAGATGAATGGACCAAACACAAGAACTGAAATTGAAACTGTGATTAAAAAACTTCCAACAAACAAGAGTACAGGACCAGATGGCTTCACAGGCGAATCCTATCAAACATTTAGAGAGGAGCTAACACCTACCCTTCTGAAACTATTTCAATTGCAGAAGAAAGGATACTCCCAAACGCATTCTATGAGGCCACCATCACCCTGATACCAAAACCAGACAAAGATACCACAAAAAATAAAACTACAGGCCAATTTCATTGAGAATATCAATGCAAAAATCCTCAACAAAATACGAGGAAACTGCATCCAATACATTAAAAAGATTGTACATCATGACCAAGTGGGATTTATCCCAAGGATGCAAGGGTTCTTCAATACCTGCAAATCCATCAGTGTGATTCACCACATTAACGAGCTGAATAAAAACCATATGACCCTCTCAATAGATGCAGAAAAACCCTTTGACAATATCCATCACCCATTTCTGATAAAAACCCTTCAGAAAGTGGGCATGGCAGGAACCTACCTCAACATGATAAAGGCCATATATGACAAACCCACAGTGAACACCACTCTCAATGGTGAAAAGCTGAAAGAATTCCCGCTGAGGTCAGGAACAAGACAAGGATGTCCACTCTTGCCACTACTCCAAAACATATTTTTGGAAGTCCAAGCCACAGCCATCAGAGAAGTAAAAGAAATAAAAGGAATCCGAATTGGAAAGGAAGATGTCAAACTATTACTATTTGCGGATGACATGATACTATACCTAGAGAATCCTAAAGACTCTACCAGAAAACTGTTAGAGCTCATCCATGAATTTGGCAAAGTCACAGGATACAAAATTAATATACACAGAAATTGATGGCATTTCTACACTAACAATGAAAGAGCAGAAAAAGAAATTAGGGAAGCAATCCAATTTACCATAGCATCAAAAAAAATAAAATAAAATAAAATACCTAGGAGTAAACCTACCTAAAGAGACAAAAGACCTGTACTCTGAAAACTATAAGACACTGATGAAAGAAATCAAAGATGACACAAATCAATGGAAAGATATACCATGCCTGTGGATTGGAAGAGTTAATACTATCAAAATGACTATACTACCTAAGGCAATCTACAGATTCAATGCAATCCCTATGAAATTACCAAGGACAATTTTCACAGAATTCAAAAAAAATGTTTTAAATTTTGTTTGGAAGCACAGAAGACCCAGAATAGTCAAAGACATCCTGAAAAAGAAAAATGGAGCTAGAGGAATCAGGCTTCCGGACTTCAGACTATACTACAAAGCAACAATCATCAAAACCGCATGGTACTGGCACAAAGACAGACATATAGATCAGTGGAACAGGATAGAAAGCCCAGAATTAAACACACACACCTACAGCCAACTCATATATGACAAAGGAGGCATGGATATACAATGGAGAAAAGACAGCCTGTTCACTAAGTGTTGCTGGGAAAAGTGGACAGCCACATGGAAAAGAATGAAATTAGAACACTCCCTAACACAATGGATTAAAGACCTAGATATAAGACCAAACACTATAAAACTCTTAGAGGAAAACATCACCCAAACACTCTCTGACAAAAGTGACAGCAACATCTTTTCAGACCCACCTCTTAGAGTAATGATAGTAAAAACAAATAAAGAAACAAACTAAAACAAATGAGACCTAATTAAACTTAAAAGTTTCTGCACAGCAAAGGAAACCCTAAACAATATGAAAAGGCAACCCACAGAATGGGAGAAAACCTTTGCAAATGAATTGACTGACAAGGGATTCAGCTCCAAAATTTATAAACACCTTCTGCAGCTCCATACCAAAAAAACAAACAACCCCATCAAAAAATGGGCAGAAGATCTAAACAGACAATTCTCCAAAGAAGACATACAGATGGCCAAAAGCACATGAAAAGATGTTCTACATCACTCACCATTAGAGAAACGCAAATCAAAACCACTGTGAGGTACCACCTTACACCAGCCAGACTGGCCATCATCCAAAAGTCTACAAGCAATAAGTTCTGGGGAGGGTGTGGAGAAGACCCCTGGTACACTGTTGTTGGGATTGTAATCTGGTGCAACCATTGTGGAAAACAGTATGAAGATTCCTCAGAAGACTAAAGATAGAACTACCATTTGACCCAGTAATCATATTCCTGGGCATATATCCAGAGAAAACCATGACTCACAAAGGCACATATACTATGATGTTCATTGCAGCACTATTTGCAATAGCCAAGACATGGAAACAACCTAAATGTCCATCGACAGAGGAGTGGATCAAGAAGATGTGGTACATATACACAATGGAATATTTCTCAGCCATTAAAAGGAATGAAATACCAGCATTTTTAGCAACATGTATGGACCTAGAAATTATGATATTAAGTGTAGTCAGCCATACAATGAGACACCAACATCAAATGCTTTCATTGACATGTGGAATGTGAAAAAAGCACATAATGAACTTCTTTGCAGAACAGATACTGACTCACAGACTTTGAAAAACTTATGGTTTCCAAAGGAGACAGTTCAGGGGGTTGGGGGATATGCTGGGGTTGTGGGTTGGAAATCCTATAAAATTGGATTGTGATGATCATTGTATAACTATAAATGTAATAAATTCATTGAGTAATTAAAAAAAGAAAAAAAAAAGAAAATTATAGGCCAAAATCACTGCTAAACATGGATGCATTAATCCTTCACAAAATACTAGCAATCCAAATCCATATTGGAAGGATTATATATCATTATCAAGTGGTATTTATCCTAAGGATGCAAGGGTTTTTCAATACCCACAAATCAATCAATGTGATACATCGCATTAACAAATTGAAGAATAAAAACTATATGATCATCTCAATACATGCAGAAAAAACTTTTGACAAAATTCAACATCCATTTTTGATAAAAACTCTCTATAAAGTGGGCACAGAGGGAACCTACCTCAACATAATAAAGGCCATATATGACAAACCCACAGCAAACATCATTAAAAACGGTGAAAAGCTGAATACTTTCCTGCTAATATTAGGAACATGACAAGGATGTTCATTTTCACCACTTTTATTCAACATAGTTCTGGAAGTCCTGGCCATAGTAAACAGAAAAAGAAATAAAAGGAATCCACATTGGAAAAAAAGTAAAGGTGTCACTGTTTGCAGATAATATGATATTACACATGGTAAATTCTAAAGATGCTACCAGAAAATGACTAGATCTTATCAGCAAATATGGTGAAGTTGCAGAATACAAAATTAATACATAGAAATACACACATTCCTATTCACTAACAATGAAAGATTAAAAAGAAAAATTATGGAAACAATCCCATTTACAATTACATCAAAAATAGTAAAATATCTGGGAAGACACCAACCTAAGGTGTTAAAAGACCTGTAGTCTGAAAACTCTAAGAGGCTGATGAAAGAAATCAAAGATGACACAAAGAGATGGAAAGATATATTGTGTCATTGGAGTGGAAGAATAATACTGTCAAAATCTACAGATTTAAGGCATTTCCTATCAGTTAACCAATGGCATTTTTCACAGAACTAGTAAGAAGAAGTTTTAAAATTTGTATGGAAACACAAAAAACTTGAATAGCCAAAGCCATATTGAAAAAGAAAAAAATGGAACTTGAGAAATCAGGCTTCCTGAATTTAGACTATTCTACAAAGATTTGGATTTTTCTAAAGACTATTCAAAACAGTATGGTACAGCACAAAAACAGACACATAGATGAATGGAACAGGATAGAAAGCCCAGAAATAAAACCACACACCCTTGGTCAATTCATCTACAACAAAGGATGTAAAAACATATGGTGGAGTAAAAATAGTCTCTTCAATAAGTGGTACTTGGAAAACTGGACAGCCACATATAAAAGAATTAAATTAGCACATTCTCTAAAACCATACATAAAAATAAACTCAAAATAGATTAAAGGCCTAAATATAAGACCAGACACTATAAAACTCTTAGAGTAAAACATACACAGAAAGTCTTTGACAAAAATCACAATATCTTTTTGATCCACCACCTATAGTAATGAAAATAAAACAAAAATAAACAAATGGGGCCTAATGAAACTTAAAATCTTTTGCATAGCAAAGGAAACCATTAACAAAATTAAAAGACAACCTATAGAACAGGAGAAAATATTTGCAAAGACTGGGCAGAATGTATAAATAGACATTTCTTCAGAGAAGATATCCAGATGGCCAAAATACATGAAAAGATGCTTAACATCATTCCTTATTAGAGAAATGCAAAACAAAACTATAATGAGGTATCATCTCACACAGATCAGAATGGCCATCATCAAAAAGTCTACAAACAATAAATGCTGGAGAGGGTTCAGAGAAAAGGGAATCTTCTTATACTGTTGGTGGAAAATAAATTGTTACAACCACTATGGAAAACAGTATTGATGTTCATCAAAAACTAAATATAGAACTACCACAGTATACAGCAGACCAACTCCTGGGCATCTATCCAGAGAAAACCATAATTCAGAAAGTCACATGTACCCACCCCAGTGATCACTGCAGATCTTTTTACAATGGAAGCAACCTAAAGTTCCATTGACAGAGGAATGGATCAAGAAGTTGTGGTACATATATACAATGGAATATTACTCAGCCATAAAAAGAATGAAATTGTGCCATTTACAATAGTGTGAAAGGAATTAGAAATTATCATACTAAGTGAAATAAGTCAGAGAAAGATGCAAATCATATTATCACTTATATGTGGAATCTAAAAAATGATAGAAATGAATTTACAAAATAGAAACAGACTTACAGGCTTTGAAAACAAACTTATGGTTATCAAAGCTGCAAGGTGAGATTGAGGGATATACTGGGAGTCTGGGATTGGAATATGCACATTGTTGTAAATGGAGTGGATGGTCAATGCAGACCTGTATAAATCTACTCAATATTCTTTGATAACCTATATGAGTAAAGAACTTGAAAAAAATGGATATGTGTATATGTTTAACTGAGTCACTTTTCTACGTAGAAGAAATTAACACAACTTTGTAAATCAACTACAATAAAATTCTAAAAAATGAAAAAAAAGGACCTACTGTATTATAGAAACCATGATGAATTCTGAGATATTTAGTAATGAATGAGAGATATAATCCCTGGATGCTTGAACTTTCAGTCCTAAGAGAAGAAAGCTGTAAGAAAATCATACAAATATTAAGGATAATACTAATATATAGGTGTTATTGGGGCATATAATAGTGAGACTGACCCTTGTTTGTGGGAAAGAAAATCTTCAGTGACATTGAATGTGAAACCAGGTATAACAAGAATTATTGCAGCAACATAGATGGAACTAGAGATTCTCATAAGTGAAGTAAGCCAGAAAGAAAAAGACAAATACCATAAGATAAAACTTATTTATGGAATCTAAAATATGGCACAGATGATTCTATCTACACAACAGAAACAGATCACAGCTAGGCTTGTGGTTCTGGGGTGAGCAGGGAGCAAGTGGGATGGAGAAACAGTTCAGGGTTTGGGATGCAAACTGTTATATTTGGAATGGATGGGCAATGGGGCCCTACTATACAGCACAGGGAACTGGGTGTGATTGGGGTCACTTTGCTCTAGAACAGAAACTGAAGAAACACTGTAAATCAACTGTATATTATTTTTGTCTTTTTTAATGCTACACTGGGACATATGGTTCTTCCCAGGCTAGGGGTCAAATCGAAGCTATAGCTGCCAGCCTATGCCACAGCTACAGCAATGCCAGATCCAAGCCTGCACCAGAGCTTACAGCAACTCTGGATCCTTAAACCACTGAATGGGGCCAGAGACCAAACCTGTGTCCTCATGCATACCAGTCAGATTCATTTCCACTGAGCCACGATGGTAACTCCTAAATCAAGTACACTTTAATTTTAAAAAAAGTTTCCTCTGGCTCAGTGTGGAGAATGAATAAGAGTTAGAAGAACTGGATAAGCTGGTGTTAGTAAATGTGAAGAGAAGTAAATGGTTTAGAGAAATATTTGTAAGGTGGAAATAATTAGTTTTGTTATTTGTTCCAATATATAGCATTTTATACTTGAGAAACAGTAGAAATCATTATTTCTGATTTGGATTTGTTGTAGTGGGTTTCCCCTAAAACATCCATATGAAAATTAATAAACTCTGGGTAATGAAGAGACAGGGCAAATAAATTTGCAAATAAATTTGCAGCTGTACCATATAGTATTTGTCTTTCTCTTTCTGACTTACTTCATTCAGTTTGAGAGTCTCTAGTTCATCCATGTTGGTGCAACTGAAATTATTTTGTTCTTTTTTATGGCTGAGTAGTATTCCATTGTGTATATATACAACATCTTCCTAATCCAATCATCTGTTGATGGACATTTGGGTTGTTTCCATGTCTTGACTGTTGTGAATAGCGCTGCAATGATCATGCGGGTACATATGTATTTTTTAAGGAATTTTTGTCCGGATATATGTCCAAGAATGGGGTTGATGGGTCATATTGTAGTTCTATGTTTAGTTTTCTAAGGTACCTCTATACTGTTCTCCATAGTAGTTTTACCAGCTTCCATTCCTACCAACAGTGCAGGAGGGTTCCCTTTTCTCCACATCCCCCCAGCAATTGTTATTTGTGGGCTTATTAATGGTGCAAATAAACATTTCCACAGAAAAGAAAATCATGGACTTGGAGAATAGACTTATGGCTGCCAAGGGGGAGGGGGAGGCAGTGGGATGGATGGGGAGCTTGGGGTTATTAGATGCAAACTATTGCCTTTGGGGACTATGTCTAGTAGCATTGGGGACTATGTCTAGTCACTTATGATGGAGCATGACAATGTGAGAAAAAAGAATGTATACATGTATGTGTAACTGAGTCACCATGATGTACAGTAGGAAAAGAAATGTGCTGGGGAAATAAAAAATAAAATAAAATAAATTTGTAGCTGTTACTTATTTTGATGCATAAAATCAAGAGTTATCAGAAATTAAAGTTTAATATATCATTAAAACACCTACAATTATTGGGAAAATGATAGTCCTTCCTGTATAGTATATTTAAAATGTACTGAGAAAGCAATATAATGTTAAATTGATAAGTATGTCATGTGGAGATAAATACACATATAAATTAACCAACTAATATGCATTTAAGATTTTTAAAAAAGTTTGAATGAATATTGCAGACAATAAAATGAAATGCCTTTTTTGAAGTTAATAATCAGTGTGGCTTATTTTTCTGTATGCTTGCAAATTTCCTTTCATAATACTTTATTTACAGATTATATTTTTCCTTATAAATGCACATATCTGATTTTAAAATGTTGTTAAACAGGAAAGTTTTTACATATAAATCACTTGGTGTTCCAAAATTTCACATCTAATATTCAGTAACAAAGTACTATTGCTTTTATTGTTTATATTATTCTCAAGAAACTTAATGTATCTATTTCTTAAAGTAAACCATAAGATTTTCATCAGTAATTATATTTAGTTTCCCTTTAATAGAATGATATATAGCATAGATGATTAACAAGAGAACTGAAACAATGAACAAAAAAAACCCAATATGATATCTACTAAAGAAAAACAGAAATGTTTAATTTCAATTATAATGGATTGGTTTATTCAATGCAAATTATACTGTTAAATATGTACTTTATGAACCAAAGTAATTTCTTTCTTTTTTTTTGTCTTTTTGCCATTTATTGGGCTGCACCCACAGCATATGGAGGTTTCCAGGCTAGGGGTCAAATCAGAGATGTAGCTGGTGGCCTCCAGCAGAGCCACAGCAATGCAGGATCCCAGCTGCATCTGTGACCTACACCACAGCTCATGGTGATGCCGGATTCTTAACCCACTGAGCAAGGCCAGGGACAAAACCCACAACCTCATGGTTCCTAGTCAGATTTGTTAACCACTGCGCCATGAAGGGAACTCTGAACCAAAGTAATTTCTATCAGTAAGAGCCATTAGATTATAAAAAAAAAAAAAAAAAAATCCAAACCAAAATACCTCTACTTTAGTAGTTTCTTTTATATTTAAATAGCTATTAAAAAGCTGTTTTATGGAGTTCCTGTTGTGGCTCAGTGGAAATGAACTTGACTAATATCCATGATGATGCAGGTTTAATCCCTGGCCTTGCTCAGTAGGTTAAGAATCTGGTATTACTGTGAGCTGTGAGGTAGGTCACAGATGCAGCTCGAATTTTATGTTGCTGTGGCCATGGTGTAGGCTGGCAGCTGCAACTGTGATCCAGCTCCTAGCCTGGGAACCTCCATATGCTGTGGGTGTAGCCCTAAAAAGACAAAAAGACAAAAAAAAAATACATTAAAACATAGTTTCATACAATTTGTAAAATAAAATCTCCTCATTTCATGATAACTAAGGTTGATTGTGCTTATTTATCAACTCTTTCTGTTTTTCAATATAAAACCCAAGGCATCAATCTATAAATTTTCTTGTCAAAAAATTTGAATCTCAGTGTAATCAATCCTCTAGACCCAATGTTTATTTACAGGAATTTGGGAGATGGAGAAACAAATAATACATATATATTAAAAAAACCACACACCAAGTGAAAAATCAATAATGTGGAAAATTCTCTAGGGCAAATGATGTGCTTTCTGAAACAAGTCAACAAATAAAAAAGGATGTGTCAAGAAGGAGGTCCTAACTGATTTAAAAATGAGAGAAAGAGACTCTTTTAGATAGAAAAATAAATGGTAAGATAATAATTTAGCTGCTATTTGATATAGTTAAAATAAGCCATAAAACATGGACTTTATAGTAGCATTTAAAGAACTCAAACCAGACTTCTTGCACGGGCGTCTCTGGCCTAAAGCCTGGGAATTGAGGACTTTCATTAAGGAGCAGTTTTGAAGTTTATTCAGATTTCTGTTCTAGGTTTTCTGAGAAATACACATTTTGGTACCTTTGGCTATTAACGTCTACTTGGTATGGCCTCCATATTAGTAAGTGTCAAAGTTGGAGTTAGAAAAATGTAAAAGTGTCCTGTGTCTAATGTTAACTATGAAGATGGTTTTGTGTTTAAGGCTGAGACTGAATCCCTGTGGCCTGATGTGAAGGCTGAGATACCATGACAACAGTGAAACCAGGTCACATAGCAGAAAATTTAGATATATATTGCATTCTTTAGGCAAGATTCTGAGAAATATTAAGACTATTTTCAAGCTGATGCAAAGTAAGATTATAACCTGACCCATCAGTGGCCCACTGAGATCATGTTTATAAACATTTTACTCAGTACATTCAGATCAAAGAAAAAAATATATATGTATATAAAGACATATGTATTTATATGCAGTGTTCATCAATTTCACACATTTTATTGGATTGTGGAAGGCATAAAGATTTTTAAAACAAATTTTACATATCATAAAATTAAAATATCATTTACTTAATTCATTAACAATTGATGTATATTCCAGAGAAAATGCTGCCATAATAAGTATTTTCACCAGTTAATAATGGATAGCCTGAGCTCTATGCTAGACTATATATCAGTAAATTTCATTTATCACATTATTTTACAATTTGGAAAATATGAAGCCATATTTATTCATCATCAAAAGATCTACATCTTTCTATTTACTGAAAGATGTATTGGTTAAGGTTCTGCTAGTATTCTGGCAAAACTAAAACAACGGGTATCTTATACTCAAAATTTCTAAGTGTGAATGCTTTAATTCATGAGTAAATGGGAAATATATATCCAAATCACTCTACAGATCATCCAGCTGAGAATTTTTTCTCATATTCAACATTGAAATATTTGCATGAGGTTTAAAATATTCCACACTAGTATCTAGCAAATACTATATATGATTTATTTTCCCAATATGTGTAAAAATGATCAAACATTGGATAAAGGCAATTTAACAAATGAAACACAACTTCCCATATACATTTACTGATTATGCCTTATGCCTTTCATAAACTTTCTGAAAAATCTTTTATGCCTGCTTTTATATTAATTTTTCCTTCCTTCTGTTAGATTTGGTTTTTTTAAATTTATTCTTCTTTGTCAAGTTTCTTAAAGAATTAAGTTAGATGGCTGACTTGAGATCTTTCTTGTCTTTTAATGTGAGCCTTTATAACTTGACATTCCCCAGTTATTACTGCTTTTGCTATATCGCATAAGGTATGGTATGTTGTGTTGTTGTTTTCATTTATTTTTAATCATTTTCTAATTTCTGTTGTAATTTCTTCTTTGATTCATTATTTTTTAAAGATTGTGTTAATTTCCACAAACTTATAAATTTTCCAGTTTTCTCTCAGTAATTAATTTCTAACTTCTTCCTATTTGTAGCTGGAGAAGATACTTTGGATGATATCTATCTTTTCAAATCTATTCAGATGTAATTTGTTGCTTACCACATGGTCTATCCTGAAAAATATGACATGTGCACTTGGGAAGAATATGTATTCCATGCTGTTGGGTAGCGTTCTGTATAAGTCTGTTGGATCTACTTGGTTTATTGTTCAATTCCTCTGTCTCTTTACTTACCATCCATCTATAATGGCATCAATAGTGAATTCTACCAAATATACAAAATAAACTAATGCCAATTCTTCTGAAACTTTTTCAGAGTTTGAAAAAGAGGGAACATGTCTAACTCATTCTAGGAGGCCTGATATCAAAGTCAAACAAAACCACTGCAAGAAAAGAAAATTACAGACCAATATTCCTTGTGAATACAGGTGCAAAAATCGTCAACAAATTATTAACAAACTGAAGTCAACAGCATACTAAAAAAGTTATAGACCATGACAGGTAGGATTCATTCCTGGGATATAAGGTTGGTTTAGCATATGAAAATCAGTCACTTTAATACACCACATTAGAAGAATGCAGAATGATCATCTCAACAGAAGAAAAAAAGGGAAGAAATTCAACATCCTTTCATAATAAAAAACATTCAACAAACTAGGAAGTAAACTATTCAACCTAACAGAAGCCATATGTGAGGAACCCATAGCAAACATCATACTTAATGTTCAAAAGTTAAAAGCTTTTCCTCAAAGATCAAGAACAAGATAAGGATGCCTGCTTTGGCCACTTTTATTGAGCAGAGCACTAGAAGTCCTAGACAAAGCAATTAAGCAAGAAAAAAAATAAAAGTCATCCAAATTGGAAAGGAAGAAATAAAGTCATCTCTTTGCAGATGATATTATCTTATATGCAGAAAACTCTAAAGATTCCACGCACACCCAAATGTTAAAACTAATAAATAAATTCAGCAAGGTTGCAGAGACAAGTCACTACATGAAAATAAGTCTACAGGAAAATGCCTACACTGTTTCAACCAGATGGTAAAATTACTCTATCGGTATAAAGGCAAAGGTAATCGATCATCCATTCTTGGGCATTTTAAAATGAAAATCTAAATATTATTAAAAATAATACACCTATTATTCAATTAGAAACTGCTAGATAAAGATGACTATAGTCACCTGAAAAAAGAGGAAGAATTAGACTGTGTGTAACCTAAAAAAAAAAAAAAAAAAAACTTTGGTACAGACAAATCAAATGTAGGTACCCTGAGCATTTTACTGAAGACAAAGGTCTTAAAAATGGAATTTATTAAACCTTTAGTAAGCACCAGATAGAATGCCTCATATATGAACTATCACAGATGCTGCCAAACACAGTAAGGTGATTCTTCAAAAAATTAAAAATAGAAATACCATATGATGCAGCAATTCCATTTCAGACTATATATATCAAGTTGGTTAAAACAGTTCTTAAAGAGATATATGTACACACCTGTCCATAGCACACTGGTCTATATTAGCTAAAATATGGAAGCAGCCCTATGTCCAATGACAGATGAATAGATAGGAAAAATGTGGTATTTACATATAATGGAATATTAGCCTAAAGAAAAGGTAGGGAATTCTGAAATATGTCTAGAGGATACTATACTAAGTGAAATATCTCTGATTATTTCCTTCTTTATACTGATTTGGGTTTCATTTCTGTTTTCTGTCTTCTTAATGCAGAAGCTTAGATCTCTGATTTTAGACCTTTTCTTTTTCTTCTAATATAAACTTTTGGTAACCACTGCTTTTTGTTATTCCACAGTATTTGATATGTTTTTTAAAATTATATTATCAAAATATTTTCAATTTCCTTTGAGTTTGTCTTTGTTATTTCAAAGTGAATGCTTTCTTTTAAAAATAATTATTTTCCATTCATCTAATAAAAGATTTATAATTCAATACTGTTTTCATAGAGCACATATTCTTCATAATTTCCAATCTTTTATATTCTTTTAAAAAAACTTTTAGCAGATGGTCTACCTTGCTTAAAACACCATATGCACTTAGTTTCAATTCTTTAATAATATCAAGAAAAATGAGTCTATATATATATGCACACTTATCTTTTGATTATTCAGTAATAATATTTCTATATTAACATAATATTGCCATTGCCAGGATCAATGAGGGAAAGAGAGATTGAGATTGACAGTTTAATTATCTAAAAGACTATGTTCATTTGGCCACTTGTAATACAAGACACAATCATTTCTCCTAATATCTTACTTGCAATAATTATCATAGTTTCTTAATTTTTTGGCTACCCAATAGATATAAATTTATAATGATAGATTACTTACATTTCTCTGACTGTTAGTTAAGTTTAGGTTCTTTTAAAGTGTATATTTTTTTCATTTCTTTGAATTGACTATCGATATACATTGTATATTTTTTCTCTGATTATTAATCTTTCTGTGTTGATTTTAACTGCATTTTCTTATATACAGTGACCCTTTAGCCTTGATATATTTGCAACGATTATTTTTCCCTATCTATGTGGCATCTTGCCATGTATGTTTCACATATCTCCATATTGTATGGTATTTCTTAGAAGTGTGTGTCGGTGGATTACTTTATATCTGCTATGTTTTGTTTATTTTTTACAAAGCCCTTCTAATTTTGACATGCCTATAATCTAATTTTATAGCATTTTAATTGATTAGTCTATTAGACTATTTGAAATTAATTTTTATATGATAGAAAGCATAATTCAATGTTTTTTTATTTCAGTTGGAAAAGTAGCTTTAACAATATTAAATATACTTTCTTATTCCCAGTGTATTGAACTTCTAGCTTTGTCTTGTATTGATTCCTGAATAGACATCTCCAAAGAATATAAACAGATGGCCAAAAAGCACATGAAAAAATGCTCAACATCACTAATTATTAGAGAAAGGCAAATCAAAGGTACTATGAAGTAGCACCTCACACCAGTCAGAATGGCCATAATTAATAAATCCACAGATAACAAATGCTGGAGAGGGTATGGAGAAAAGGGTACCCTCCTACACTGTTGGTGGGGAATGTAAATTGGTGCAACCACTATGGAAAACAGTATGGAGGTACCTCAGGAAACTGAATATAGCACTACCATATGACCCAGCAATCCAACCCCTGGGCATACATCTGGACAAAACTTTCACTGGAAAAGATAGATGCACCCATATGTTCATTGCAGCACTATTCACAATAGCCAAGACATGGAAACAACCAAAATGTCCATTGACACATGAATGGATTAAGAAGATATGGTATATATGCATGAATACTACTCAGCCATAAAACAGAATAAAATAATGCCATTTGCAGCAAAGTGGATAAAATTAGAGACTCCCATAATAATTGAAGTAAGTCAGAAAGAGAAATACAAATCCCATATTATACCACTTATATCTGCAATCTAATATATGACACAAATGAAACTTTCCACAGAAAAGAAAATCATGGACTTGGAGAAAACACTTGTGGTTGCCAAGGGGGTAGGGGAGGGAGTGGGACTGGGAGTTTGGGGTTGATATATGCAAACTATTGCATTTGGAGTGGATAAGCAATGAGATCTTACTGTATAGACATGGAACATGATGGAGGATAATATGAGAAAAAGAAAATATATATATATATATGTATGACTGAGTCACTTTGCTGTACAGTAGGAATTGACAGATCACTGTAAATTAACTATAATAGAAAAAATAAAAATCATAAAAAGTGTTCATAGGCGGCCTGACCAATAGAATATTAAACAATAAATTAATAGTGAGGATACTTAATATGTTATTCACAATTATCCAAGAGCTTTTTAATATTTTAATAATAAAGCTAAAATGTATTTGGGTGTAAAAATGTTCTGAGACACGTTAGTTTTAAGTGATTAAGTAACCTAATAAAATAATTCTACAATATTATCATTATTCCCAGTGACATATTAGAAAATCCATGAGTGCACTTTGGATCTAGTCTAAATCTAGAGACCAGCTCTAGAGATCAAATATCTAAGCACTGAAGAAGCACAATAAATTATATTATGAATACAATCTTTCCTTGATATTGATGTCAGAATTTTTAATAGTAAAACTCCAAGGAATACCACATTCTAAGCACAAAGGAAAGATCAAACTTGAAAGATTAAAAGATTATATTTGTTTCAACAAGTATTTAAATTAGAAGACTAAATTTGATTAGATCATAGCATAGTATTTTTTTTTGGTCTGTGATAATATGACTATTGGTAATTTAACATTGATAACATATTGTTTCTCAAATTTTGAGGAAACGGAAAAAACTTGGAATCTAGAAGATCTGACAATACTCAAAAGAAAAATACAATACATACGAATTGAGATTCATACAAATTAAGAATTATGATAAACAAATATAAAATCAGCCCATTAATTCTAGGCCTGAGATTACTGAATAATAAATATGTGACTAAAATCACAGGTTTTTTTTTTTGTTGTTGTTGTTGTTGTTGTTGTTGCTATTTCTTGGGCCGCTCCCACGGCATATGGAGGTTCCCAGGCTAGGGGTTGAATCAGAGCTGTAGCCACCGGCCTACGCCAGAGCCACAGCAACGCGGGATCCGAGCCGCGTCTGCAACCTACACCACAGCTCACAGCAACGCCGGATCGTTAACCCACTGAGCAAGGGCAGGGATCGAACCCGCAACCTCATGGTTCCTAGTCGGATTCATTAACCACTGCGCCACGACGGGAACTCCTAAAATCACAGTTTTAAAACCACCAATCAAAAAACAAATCCCCTTAGATTGAATTAGAACAAAAAAGATTTACCAGTGTATTGTTTGAAGTTAAGCACTTGTATTTAAATTATGCAGTGATGTTGAAAATAAAAATGCAAAACAAAATTTTAAAAAATACAAAGTAAAAGAAAGCCTAGATAATTTTAATGTAAAAATCATAATCAAATTTGAAAAAATAAGGAAAAAGAATATATACTTGTAAAATAAAAAATGAGAATAAGAAACATAATTAAACTAAAGTATAAATCCAAAACAAGTAAGGCATGATCTGGAAAAATATATACAGAAAAGATTGTAAATAATCAGAATTATATTATAAAAGACAAAAGCAATGCCACGAATTTTTTAAATAATCTAAATAACACAAACATTAGTCCAGGCCTAATAGAGAATATGTTATTCTAGGGAACAGAATATTTAATTTATGTAGTAAACTACAATAAAGCCCTAAAAATCTGAAAAAAAAATCAACATTTACGGACCAGATTCTCTGAATGAAGCCTAAAATGCTTAAAAATCACTGAGGAGAAATAGAAAAATATTTATAAATTCATAAATCTTTCTGTGTATAACCCTTGGGCTAAAGTGGAAATCAGGGTGATGTTGAATAATAAAGTATAATAATAGGAGTAACAACAAACCTTCAACACAGTAATGCAATACTCATTGAAATTAAAAAAAAATATTTAAATACGTCTAAGAAAAACAGTACAAAGTGAAAGCATTCATGCTGTGCTATTAAGGAAATTAACCAAACACAATCAGATTAATGCCACTGCCCTTCCTCTCAAAAGAAGAAAATAAAAATAGAGATTAGGAAAGGATTGATAAAACAAAGAACCAACTATCAAACAATGTCAAAAATTAACAAAGACAAGAGCTGTTTCTTAGAAAATAATCCAGAATAATAATAGTAATAACAGGACTCTCATAGAACCTAGTTAGAAAAATGTAGAGACTTCCAATAAACAGAATGTGGTGTGTCAAAATTATGAAAGTTCAGAAATGTTACCAATAATGCACTTAAAGTGAATTATAAGTAAACACCAATAAGGTTTTTAAAACCTACTTAAAAATTAATTTCTACAGAAATGGCTAAATTTCGCCAAAGAAGAATAAAAAAACTTTAATATACAAATAATGGCTAAAGAAATTGAAAATTTCATGCCATAAAAGCTCTTATCTAAAATGTTGTTATAGAAAGTTCTGCCTACCTTATACTTTTTTGAAGAAAGAAAATATAATTACTGTCAGATATAGACTATTCCAAAGAAGAGATGATTGAAGACCTCTGAACTCATTTTATGGTGAGAGTAGAAAATTGATTTTAAAACTGGTTGAATCTAATTTTCTACTCAGTCTATTGCAGTGATTCATTCATGAATATATTTGATTCATTTTGCATAGGTTTAAAAAACTAGGCTGTGGCTCTTAGCCTAAGATTTGAGTTTTGTACTGTTTTGACAGATACTCAATTTACTGTGAATTCAAATTAGAGAAAATCACTTTAGGAAAAAAAAGATACTATTTCAATGAATTCATGTGTCATACGTTTATTATCTAATATTTTTCACTATGTATATTTAGTTTTGTCATTATATTATGGAAAATTATTGTCTAGGAAATAATCATAATGGTGACTCATTTATAATGAATGTTATGAAACTTGCACTTTCCTAAGAGTATTTTGGTGGCTTTTTTTTTTTTTTTTTGCATTGCTTTGCATATTACCTTGACTTCATTTTTATAATTTACACATTCATTTGCATTTATAAAGGTGGATTTTAACCTAGTTTCTTCTTTTAAAAATGTTGACCCTGTTTTCAAGGAAGTTTTGCTATAGCTTGGAGCAAAGCCCTACCAAGCCACAAAAAAAAACCAGACTCCTTCCCTCTGCAGAAAATAATTCAACCAAAATAATATTCTCCAAATTTTACCTATTAATGTCTATCTATTGATAGATGAAATCTTTTGAAAAATTTTCATATACATGTAAGAACTTTCTCAACAGACATCAAAGGAACTTTTAAGCATGGGAAAGCATATATTAAATAGTGACAAAAAGGGAAATAAAGAACATTCAGATTAATGCTATTTTCTGATTATATCATTTTGTTCAGTTTTAATTAATATTCAGTATACATTCCTCAGACTGCCCTGGCACAAGCAGTGAGTCAGGCATCCCCATACAACCCGTATTTTCCTCCGTGCCTAGCTGAATGCAAACCACACTCCTTAGCTCTGCGAATTGTGTCTTGACTTGTAGCAAACACATCCTTTAGACACCAGTAGTTTTCATTTTCTCATTAGACCAGGAATAGCTAAAGTAGAACCTTACTTGGCCATGAAATTCCATCTTCCTGTACTTAGAGTGAAGTTGGAAAAAACCTCTCTGTGGTTTTAAAGGGGTCTTGAGCAAAGTTTTTGCATCCTTTTGATGTTCAGCAGTTTTGGACAGATTCCCTGGCCTGCCAATCTCCTGGCAATGGAAATCTTCCCATTGGCTCTTCACATTCAAGTGATATTTTGAAGATCAAAATGAATCATACCAGTCTCCCACTGACAGACTTTCTATACTTGATTTTTATTTAATTTGCCATTTTGAAGATAAGGAACAATAAAATTGCTTTAATCCTTCAAAGAGATGGTCTCGAAAAATCTCTGTAGTCTCCTGTTGTAGCACCTACCCACAACCCCACCCTAACCAATGCCTTTTTAATTTCCTCCAGTCTTAAGGGCCTCTTTTCAGTATTATTTATGTGCCACGCTCTGTCCTACTGCAGACCCAAGCAACTCAATTTCACAGGGCTCTCCAATGTTGTATTTTACAATCATGCCAGTTATTTCTTTCTCTTTCACATGACTATATCCTCCATAGGGGTAGAGACCACATCAATATTAGTTCATCATTATCCATTCAGGCCCAGATATAGTATCTGTTGCACTGTAGCTGTTCAATAAAACTGTTCAATGAGTAATGAATATATTTTATCAACTGAGTTCAGTTACAAGGATAATTTTTTTCCCAAAATGGCACTTTAAGCAGCTAAGAAGCATTTTATTTAGCGTCTAAAGAAAAAAATATATATATAGCAGCTCTGATTATTACTATTTCAAGTATGTAAGACTCAATCTGCCTTTTAATTCCTGCCATAATTATACTGGTGTATTGAAAATCATGAATTTTCAAGCCAAATTATAATTCTGTACCTTCAATAACTGTTTACCAGCTCATCACTCCTCTCTCACAAAGGCAGGCCAGGCCTTTGATTTCACTAGAGAGAGAAAAACAAAAATAAAATACCACAGATTAAGGAACTCTTTTAAGTCTAGACTTAGCCCATTTGGAGCGAAATTTGCAGCCAGTTTTGTGTTGTCTTCCCTTTTCTTTTTGAATACAAAAAAGAATCTACTGAGGTAGCAGACCATTTGATTTTCCCAATTTGTGAAGGAAAAGAACATATTTTGGAAAAGATAATATTTTAAAACTATAAAGTGTTTTAAAAATAAAACAAAAATGTTTAAACATTTGAAACATGAACAAATTTTAAAACATAGTAATAAAGAAAATGATGTCATAATCTGTTGCTCTCTGCAACCAAAAATCACACTGAAATATTCAATGAGGCCAGTTAGATAAATATAAGACATTTCTGCATAATGAAATATGTAGGACAAACCTCTCCTGATATAGTTGAACTTTATAACACACACACATATATCTCCTTGTAAAGGTTCTTATAAAAATTAATCTGTATTTAACTCTTAGTTCAGTTCAGTGTATCTTTATGTAAATTATCTAAGCTCTCTTGGTCTCATTGCCACTTGTATAATGTGAAGGTAATACTACCATTTATCTAAAAGTTTCACATCGCTGCTCAGATGTGTAAACATATAACATGTATGTGTTAACTTATCTTTATTAAGAGAAGAAATTTCTCCTTGATTCCTGTAATAACCTGACTAAAAGGCAATTTGTATGCAGAGCTAATATTCAGGATTAACACTAAAACAATGGTTGACTTCAGTTGCTGATCTGGGGCCAGACCACTGAGAATCTTGTGAGTTGGTCATTTTATTAGATCCTTTATATAATTTCCCACCCTCTTCCTAAAGTTAATACGTGGAAAACACCTAAATTTCTAATTTTTAATGAGTTGAGTGACTTAAAATAGTGTCTCTGTTATAACTTTATGCTTTAATTAGCATTTTACCTTATCTGAACTTTGGTATGTTTCTGAATTTGAAATAAAAAGAAGGTGTAAAGAAATGGAAAGATATTCCATGTTCCTGGATTGGGAAAATCAATATTCTGAGAATGGCCATACTACCCAAAGCAATCTACAGATTCAATGCAATCCCTATCAAATTACCCATGACATTTTTCACAGAACTAGAACAATCAATCCAAACATTTATATGGAACCACAAAAGACCCAGAATCGCCAAAGCAATCCTGAGAAACAAAAACCAAGCAGGAGGCATAACTCTCCCAGACTTCAAGAAATACTACAAAGCCACAGTCATCAAAACAGTGTGGTACTGGTATCAAAACAGACACACAGACCAATGGAACAGAATAGAGAATCCAGAAATAAACCCTGACACCTATGGTCAATGAATCTTTGACAAGGGAGGCAAGAACATAAAATGGGAAAAGGAAAGTCTATTCAGCAAGCATTGCTGGGAAACCTGGACAGCTGCATGCAAAGCAATGAAACTAGAACACACCCTCACACCATGCACAAAAATAAACTCCAAATGGCTGAAAGACTTAAGTATATGACAGGACACCATCAAACTCCTAGAAGAAAACATAGGCAAAACACTCTCTGACATCAACATCATGAATATTTTCTCAGGTCACTCTCCCAAAGCAATAGAAATTAGAGCAAAAATAAACCCATGGGACCTCATCAAACTGAAAAGCTTTTGCACAGCAAAGGAAACCCAAAAGAAAACAAAAAGACAACTTACAGAATGGGAGAAAATAGTTTCAAATGATGCAACTGACAAGGGCTTAATCTCTAGAATATATAAGCAACTTATACAACCCAACAGCAAAAAAGCCAATCAATCAATGGAAAAATGGGCAAAAGACCTGAATAGACATTTCTCCAAAGAAGATATACAAATGGCCAACAAACACATGAAAAAATGCTCAACATCGCTGATTATAAGAGAAATGCAAATCAAAACTACCATGAGATACCACCTCACACCAGTCAGAATGGCCATCATTAATAAATCCACAAATGGCAAGTGCTGGAGGGGCTGTGGAGAAAAGGGAACCCTCCTGCACTGCTGGTGGGAATGGAAACTGGTACAGCCACTATGGAGAACAGTTTGGAGATACCTTAGAAATCTATACATAGAACTTCCATATGACCCCACAATCCCACTCTTGGGCATCTATCCGGACAAATCTCTACTTAAAAGAGACACATGCACCCACATGTTCATTGCAGCACTCTTCACAATAGCCAGGACATGGAAACAATCCAAATGTCCATCAACAGATGATTGGATTTGGAAGAGGTGGTATATATACACAATGGAATACTACTCAGCCATAAAAAAGAATGACATAATGCCATTTGCAGCAACATGGATGAAACTAGAGACTCTCATCCTGAGTGAAATGAGCCAGAAAGACAAAGACAAATACCATATGATATCACTTATAACTGGAATCTAATATCCAGCACAAATGAACATCTCCTCAGAAAAGAAAATCATGGACTTGGAGAAGAGACTTGTGGTTGCCTGAAGGGAGGGGGAGGGAGTGGGAGGGATCGGGAGCTTGGGCTTATCAGACACAACTTAGAATAGATTTACAAGGAGATCCTGCTGAATAGCATTGAGAACTATGTCTAGATACTCATGTTGCAACAGAAGAAAGGGTGGGGGAAAAACTGTAATTGTAATGTATACATGTAAGGATAACCTGACCCCCTTGCTGTACAGTGGGAAAATTAAAAAAAAAAAAACAAAAAAAACCAAAGGCTATGAATATGTATTTTAAAAAATATTAAATGGCATACCTTTACAAGATAAAAAAAAATCAGAAGTTGCTTAAATGTGAATTTTGAGAGAACAGGGACGTAGTTATGAAGTACTTGGAGTTGCTCACTGTTAAAACAAATGGCAGATAAGATCTCATGCTCCTTTGCCACTCTAATTTATCAGGCTAAGTATGAAGGTATCATGCTAAGGAGTATATGCTGTATCAATTTCTATTTTTATATTCATCTACATCTGTACAGTTCTTCAAGTTTGTTGTTGTTGTTGTCTTTTTGCCTTTCCTAGGGCCGCTCCCATGGCACATAGAGGTTCCCAGGCTAGGGGTCGAATCGGAGCTGTAGCCACTGGCCTATGCCAGAGCCACAGCAATGTGGGACCTGAGCCATGTCTGGGATCTACACCACAGCTCATGGCAATGCTGGAACCTTAACCCACTGAGCAAGGCCAGGGACTCAACCTGCAACCTCATGGTTCTTAGTCAGATGTGATAACCACTGCGCCACAATGGGAACTCCCAAGTTTTTTAGCTTATGTTTCTCCATATCCTAGAAAGATGTCATGTGAGGAATGAAACTGACATTGTATACCACTTCTTGTTAAATTGAATGGCATCTCTTTTTTAATGAAAGATAACTATTCACAATATTGATTAAGAGGTGAACTTAGGTTGTATCTAGTAAGTTAGTGAAAAGCTAGGGAATAGACCTTAAGAGCCATCTGTCCCTGACTAATCAATCTGCTGTAATAATTAAAGCTACCATCACTCTCTGTTTTTGTTAGTTGCCCTCTAAAATGGGGCCTGGGTTGGGGGGAAGGACTAGGGCTTTGGGATTGGCATGTACATACTGAGGTTTATGGATAGTTGGCTGATGGGGAGCTGCTGTACAGCACAGAGAACTCTACCCAATATTCTGTGATCATCTATGTGGGCAGAGAATCTGAAAGAGAATGGATTGTGCACACGTGTAACTGAATCACTTTGCTGTACAGCAGGAATTGTCACAATCATGTAAATCAACTACACTTCAATAAAACTTTTTTTAAAAAGCTACTAGAACAAACAAAAATTAAAGCGACTGTCCTGTTTTGCATTCCCACCAGCAAAGTAAATAAAAAGTAGATAAATAGATAAAAAAATAAATAATAAATAAATAAAATGGGGTCTGAAGTCTCATGGCATTAAATAGCCTCTGAAGCAGGGACCAACTGCTTCTAGCCCCAAATCATCAGTATCATGACCCTCTAACTCTGCATCGAAATTGTCTTCCCTCCTAGCGAAGGAGGCTGACCTTGACTGGTTCCCTAGCTCCCACACTGCAACAGAGACAGAGCCAAATATGTCACTGAAACATTTCCCCAGGGAGGGGGAGGATAAGTGGTCTCTGTCTCGGTTCTGAGAACTATAAAGCTAATGATCCCTAGAAGTGGCTTGACTCCGAAGCTCTGAATAATCTACTTCTGGTCACAAAGAGCTGTAGGAAGTTATTTTGTCCATCCGTCTGTCTTTGGGCTGTGTTATACATTAAAAGTTCCAGAAAGATGGAGTCAAACAGTCCTCATACTTGATAGCACTTTAGTGTTTACTGAGCATTTTATTTATTTATTTTTTGGCCATGCCCGTGGCATGTGGAAGTTTCAGGGCCAGGGATTGAACTGGTGTCACAGCAGGGATAATGCTAGGTCCCTAACCTGCTGAGCCACCAGGTAACTCCTACCAAGCTTTTTTTTTTTTTTTAACCAAACTTTTTATATACATCATTTGCTTTCCCCAAATATCCCAAATTACTCATTACTATCTCCATTATCCAAAGCAAACTGAAGATCAGAGAGGTTGTTACTAGCTCAAAGTCACGCTTTTGCATGTACCAGCGCCTGGGCAGGGAACTTGTCAAATGTTCTTCCTACAACGTCTTGGCACAAGCTGTCTGGCAGGTACTTCCCCAGGCCAGGAATTCCTACCACTTCCTTTTGGTCCAAGAGCCCTCAGAGACAACTGTTACCAACTGACTCCTCCTGTCCCTAAACCTGCATCCTTTGTTCTCTTCTGGTCCTCTGCAAAGCATTTCCATTCTTCAAGCACAGTCTTAGACCTAAAGTAGGTAAGAGCTGCTCTCTTCACCTGTCTTCTCAAGGTGGGATACTCCAAGCATCTTCAGCTGCTTCTTTAACTGCCCTGGGAGGCAACCAGCTCTGCCCTCAGACCAATCAATTCACTGACATATGTGTTCTCACCTGATAAAGGGATGTCGCATCTGATGGGGGTAGTTGTGAGGATTAAACCAGAAAATACACATGAATTCACCTCAGAGAGGCCCAACAAATCAATATACTTCATCCCCCCCCCTCCTACCTTTCCTTTACCTTCCTCTCAGGCTTTTTCATTGTGCTTCTAGATCCCTAAAAAAAGGGCATACTCCCCATTTGTGGGTGTGGATTGGTAGCAGGGTACTTTTCTAGGAAAGGGACTCTCCTTCTGATAAACTCCCCAAAGAAATAATGGAGAAAATTCTAAAAATACTCAGCAGGGGCCCATCAGAGGGTAGTGGTCTCTCTGCTGACTCAGTGCCTTTTATTCTTGTATTATCCATGTGCACCAATTATAGCCCTAAAATATAGCCAGGAGGTGCCACCTAACAGCTTTTGATTTATTAGTTTTATTAAACACAGATGCCTTTAATGTGGAGTTGTTTGTAGCCTGGGCTAGATTTCTAGCTTCTTTATCACAACTATTGGCCAATATATGAATTATCTTAAAAGGACACGGCTTTTGCTTTTTATCACACTTTTTCTCCACCTACCAAGGAAGAGGTCACTTGGAAGACACATCCTTTCATGGCAGGAAAGTAGCCTCGTAGATCAAATGTGTGTTTGTTCTGGGATGGTGCACAGCCAGGCCAGGCTTGGAGGAGGGGCTGGCATCATTCAAAAATCTTCATAATTACTCACCAAATGGGACTCATGGGTAGGGGCTTTGCTGGGAGATGAGTCTAGGGAAGGGAGGCAGTGGGAGAGGTGGGGAGGGCTGTGCAGTGGCAGCACATTCATTGGCTTTGGGGCCAAAGTAGGTTTCACATCCTGTATTTGCAGCAAGTGAGATTTGGGACTTCCAAGGTAAAAGACCGAACCTCTCCCAGTGCTATTAACACCAGCTTCCCTCCCCTCAGGCAGCCACAAGTCTTTTCTCCAAGTCCATGATTTTCTTTTCTGAGGAGATGTTCATTTGTGCTGGATATTAGATTCCAGCTATACGTGATATCATATGGTATTTGTCTTTGTCTTTCTGGCTCATTTCACTCAGGATGAGAGTCTCTAGTTTCATCCATGTTGCTGCAAATGGCATGATGTCATTCTTTTTGATGGCTCAGTAGTATTCCATCATGTATATATGCCACATCTTCTGAATCCAATCCTCTGTCAATGGACATTTGGGTTGTTTCCATGTCCTGGCTATTGTGAATAGTGCTGCAATGAACATGCGGGTGCATGTGTCTCTTTTAAGTAGAGTTTTGTCCGGATAGATGCCCAAGAGTGGGATGCGGGGCATATGGAAGTTCTATGTATAGATTTCTAAGGTATCTCCAAACTGTTCTCCATAGTGGCTGTACCAGTTTACATTCCCACCAGCAGTGCAGGAGGGTTCCCTTTTCTCCACAGCCCCTCCAGCACTTGCCATTTGTGGATTTATTAATGATGGCCATTCTGACTGGTGTGAGGTGGTATCTCATGGTAGTTTTGATTTGCATTTCTCTTATAATCAGCGATGTTGAGCATTTTTTCATGTGTTTGCTGGCCATCTGTATATCTTCTTTGGAGAAATGTCTATTCAGGTCTTTTGCCCATTTTTCCATTGATTGATTGGCTTTTTTGCTGTTGGGTTGTATAAGTTGTTTATATATTCTAGAGATTAAGCCCTTGTCAGTTGCATCATTTGAAACTATTTTCTCCCATTCTGTAAGTTGTCTTTTTGCTTTCTTTTTGGTTTCCTTTGCTGTTATCAGACACAACTTAGAATAGATTTACAAGGAGATCCTGCTGAGTAATATTGAGAACTTTGTCTAGATACTCATGTTGCAACAGAACAAAGGGTAAAATGTAATTGGGAAGAAATGTAATTGGGAAAAAATGTAATTGTAATGTATACATGTAAGGATAACTTGATCCCCTTGCTGTACAGTGGGAAAATTAAAAAAAATATATTAAAAAAAAAGAAAATACTTCCAGGTCTTTTGAAAAGATGCAGCAAATATTTTCAAATTAGTCAAGGTAAAAGTGTTTTATAAACTGTAAATAAAGCATTATATCATGTAATATGTTGTTTCTATCCCAAATAACAACCAAAAAAAACACAGCAGCTTCCTCCTAGCATCCTTGCAAACACTGAGATTATCAACCAAGATCAATGCACTTCCTCTGCCTTTTGCTCATTACAGCCTCACCTGAGGGTCTTGATCTTGAGGGTTGGTATTGGGGAAGGGGAGGTCGCTGGGAAGGTCAAGGGTCTGTCTCACCACAGTTTGATGTTTGTATTGCGTCCAGGCCTTTAAAAAAAAAAAAAAAAAAAAAGACTGTTAAAAATGTTTATCAATTTTCAACATTTATTTCAAAAAAAAAAAAAAAAACCCAAAACAACAACCAAAAAAGCTGCTTACTTCATTCTTCCATTTTTCCCTGTTATGTTTTAAGAGTAGTGTCCCTGGTTTTTGTTGTTGTTGTTATTGTTGGTGCTGCTGTTGTTATTTTTGTTTGTTTGATTTTTCTTTTCAGGGATGCACCCACAGCATATGGAAGTTCCCAGACTAGAGGTCTAATCAGAGCTACAGCTGCAGGCCTACCCACAGCCACAGCAATGCCAGATGCCAGCCACATCTGCAACCTACACCATAGCTCATGGCAACGCTAGATCCTTAACCCACTGAGCAAGACCAGGGATGGAACCCACATCCTCATGGACACTAGTTGGATTCATTTGCCACGACGGGAACCCCCTTGTTGTTTATTTTTTGTTTCTGCCTTCCCACAGCACCTGGCATCCCAGGGCAGGTGGTCAGAAAATGTCTTTGAGATAAAGTCAAATGGACTCTTTTCTGCACCTCTGTGATTATTTTGTTCTGTCTCTGTCTGGCCCAGTAGACTCAGGAGGAAGCTTCAGGCTCCTGGACCTTCCCTGAGTTCCAAAGTTGCTAACAGTTCAAACAGTTGCTAATCAGGGAGGGGAGGGGATGCAGAGACCAGGGAGGGGCCCTGGAGAAACTAGAGTGCAGCCTTGGGGAAGGGTCCTGGCTCCTCCTCAAGGAATATCCATGACAATATCTTTGAGTTCTTCGAACTAAAACCCCTCAGAAAAGAAAACCAGAGAGGAGGACCCCCAGAACCAGTCCTGGGGCCACTCAACACCAGCTCTGAAGAATGAAAATTTGCCTCTACCCTGATCCTTATCTGTGGCCCTATTTTCTCCTCCCAAACTATAAACCCACTCCCTAATCTCTCCCAAAGGAGGGCACAGCCTTTGGGGCATTAGCCTGCTGTGACCCTCCTTTGCCTGACAAAGCAATAAAACAAATTTTTTCTCCTTCACCCAAAACTCTGTCTCTGTGTTTCTGTGTGGCACCAGGGGACAGAGGCTGACTTCTGACAAGACTACTACTTTCTCACTGGCTGTGTGATATTGGGCAGGACTCAACACTTTCCCAGCTATAATATTCTATGACTCTGATGAGTCCAGAGGGAGTATAAAAAAAGCAAGAAATGGGGGAGCAAGAAGGGCAAGACAAGGCAGAGCTTGTGTGCAAAGGGCCTGCCACTGAGCCATCTTCTCCAGGGCTGGGCTCCGAGCCACCGTGTGTCTGAGTTCACAACAGTGCCATTCCTGAGGGCTTCACACGTGTCCAGGGAGTTCCTTTTCTCCTGGGTTGGATGCTGAAGCTCACAGTTTGCCTCCAGGAACACACTTAGCAGATGAGCTCTTCTGGCTATCGAAACACATCAATACTGGAAAAAATGTCACCCTCCCTGAAACTGGCAAGAAACCTCAAAGAGGATCATCAAGGTGGAAGTTTCCATCCCAGGAGTGTTCTAGAGAGTCACAGAGCTAGAAGCTGAGGCTTCAACATGGGGCTAGGATTATTCAGTTTTCTTATTCAAGGAATGCACTGTACCTCGAGGGGGGTAATGGAACAGCAATAGACAAGTGGGCTTAGCTGTCATCTTTGGCCTTTAGCACATTCTGTCATCCAAAACTTAATACTTTGGTAAATATGACATGGTGGATTGAGTGATGGGGGCAGGTGGGGCTGACAAGGCTTCTTGCTTTAAGCAACAACTGTCTTCAGGATGGATGGACCTTCAAAGGAAGAACACACCTTGACAGCTGCCTTGGAGTGGTGGAATGCAGCCTCAGGAGAAACACCTACCAAGGAGAGACATGTTTATAACTTTTGTGGGGTGGGATAGGAATAATTTATTGCTGACAAAGGAATGTTTTTCTTCCATCAAAAGTAGAATATATTGTCTGTCTTATGTTTGCCATCTCCTGACTGGAAAAGCAAGATTTTGTTAGAGATGCTTTGCTCACTACATCTGCCCCTGACAGCAGAAGTATTTTAAAAATCCAAATAAACATTTTTCTCTAAAACAAGTACATGCTACTATAGAAAATTCTTGCATAGAAACACAAAGAATAATTAAAATCTTTCAGAGTCTGACTACTGAAGATAGTCAACTTGCATTTTGTTGAAATTCATTCTATGCTCTGTTATTTTTCAACATGGTTCACAACGGCACATACACATTTTCATGTTAACTTTCAAATTTAGCAATTAAGCACGAGAAAGCCCATGTTATTAGAAAGGGTCATAAAATGGTTGTGATGAGCTTATAATGTTCTGTTGGTTTCTGTGCTGGAATTTACTAAACCGTAATGCTGACAGGCCTTTCATGGTTTTCCTATGTGCTGGATAGTCCTCTCAGTGTTTTACATACACTAAGTCATTTAATTCTCCAGTCAATGTACAATGTGAATATCCCCTATTTTAGAGATGAAGAAATTGGAGTTCCCTGGTGATCTAGCTGGTTGTGGCTTTGCTGTGGCAGGGGTTCAATCCTTAGTCTGGGAACTCCCACAGTGTTTGAGAGGTTAAATTTGAGAAGTTAAATAACTTGCCAGATGCCACACAGCTGCTGAGTGATGGGGCCAAGATTTGAACAGAGGCAGTCAGCGCTCCAGGGGGTATTCCTTAGCTCCTTTGCACTTTCCAGCCTCTCCAGTACACTTGGTCCTCAGAGTATAGTTGTTTGTTTTTTAATAAAACTGCTCTGAAGGTGGCATCTTCTTTTCCTAAAAAATGAGAGCTTGGACCATTGAAGGTCTGGTTGGGCACAGGGATGGAGGGTCTGCTGGGAACATGAGACGATTCTGGGGGCAAAGCCCAACATGAAAACCAGAACATGGCGGGGGCAGAATCAGAGTTAGTACTCTGTTTTCAGACTCTTCCCTCCTCTATTTTTCTTTCCAACACTTTGTGCCAAAAGTCACAAAAAAGTCTTTTTCATAAGAAAAGACAATAAAATTATGAGCCCGTTGTAGGCAGAAACTCTGGCTTATTCATTGTTGCAGGTAATTTTCTCCCCTTTCTAACTTTATGCTGTGGATGAGCATGGAGTGGGCTTCTGTGGAACTTTTAAAGGTATTGGGAAGGGATTTTTCCATTGGGTGATGACAGTAGAGTCACGTGTTTGATTGGCGGGACTGGCTAAAGGGCAGAAGGCAGGCATGGCTCAACCTCTTCCAGATCTTCTCACCACCAACATGCACCCTCACCTCTGTCCCCTGGTGACCCTGGGCCCCTCTGGAAGGTCTAGATGGTTTTCTGTCTCTTGGGCCCTCTGAGCTCAGGAAGGCATGTGACAGGTGAGGCTCCTTTAGGAGGCCAGTGGGTGAGGGCTGCTTTCAGGCCCCACCTCCCTCATCAAAGTCCTAGGAGCTAAGGGCGATGACAGCTGGTTTTGACCACAGGAGCCTGGTTTTGACCACAGGTCTAAGGTTTGGTAATCCGGTGTCACCAACAGGTAAACTGATATCTGGATCTCCCTGTGCCTAGAGGGCCTATTTCTCAGTTGGTTAGAACCTGTGGAGAGAGGTATGTGATTTAAGTTCAACCTTGATCTTTGTGTTTTGGAGACAAAAAGCATTAATGTGAGAGTTGCAGTGACCCTTCCCGCCCCAAACTCTTTGAGTCGGTGTGGCATCCTCAGGTCTCCAGCCTCCATTCTCTGTAAAGAATTCCACCCTGAGGGGCAGATGGCTGCATCTCTCTGACTCTCAGTTCTTGGACTTCAGTGATGCAGAATGCCAATGACATGTGTTGAGAGGCAGAAAAGAGCTGCAAGGATGTGGCAGTGTGGGGGGTGCATATAAAAGGACTGAGATTTACTCATGGGGGGAATGAAAGAGTAGAGATGGGAGAATAAGGGGAGAAGGAGGAAAGGCAAGAAGTCACACAGACAAGTTCCTGCAGGACTCTTTGGGGAAAAGGATTCAGATCCACTGGGATATGCAAGAGAGACTGAGAATCAGACAAATGGGGAAAGATCATTTTAAGATGTTTTTACTGGGAGCTATGAATTGGGTTCCTTTGGCATTTTTCAGAGTGCCTGATGAATATTAAAATTCTCTCAAAAGCTGAAGAGATGGAGTTTTTTTTTAATGTGACTTTAGGTGTAGAGTGGGCTGTGAATTGGTCCCGGTTGTATATGGGTTACATACATCTTCCCAAATATTAACATAGATATTATCCAATGGAAAGAGAAGAAACACTCCTCAGTATCTTGAGCCCTGGGATGTGTAGGTGTGGGGTCCATCTGTGTCTGCATTCAGGGGCTGGGGGAGGTCCCCGATGGAGCCTAGGCTGTTTTATACTAAAACTGGGCACCTGGAGAAGCCTCACACTGTCCCCTGGTGTCTACCTGTTGGAGATACCAAGGATATGCTGAGAAAGGAGCACGTCCTAGAGAAAGACAGTTGAAGTCTAAAGCAAGGACAGTGCAGCAAAGAGGGGGGGAGAGGAAATCCTGACATCTATCCTCTAGAACCCAGACCCTGCAATAAACCCAAATTCTTAGATGAGGGGGTGGCCATGAAAGAGGGAAACAACAAAAACATCGGCTTCACCAGATGTCACCAGCTCCAGGCAACCCCAGGGAATTCTCGAGGACAACAGCAGCAGAGGTAATGGGAAGCTCTTCCTGCGGATCTGCCCTGTGGCTTCCACACTAGCTGTCAGTGGAGGAGCCGAGTCAGCAGACACCAGCTAGAATCCAAGAGGGGTTCATGATCACAGACAAAGACACAGAAACACTGTTCTTTGACTGCCCTGGCACAGGCTGTGGAGCCTGGGAAACAGCTCACTTTTATTTGTATTCTCCTTCTCCGCACAGCTCAGAGAAACCTGACATTATCTCAATGGGGAGAAGGAGGGAGAAAATTTTAAATAGGAGTCAGCTGCACCAGGGAAAGTTTTGAAGAAGTTTGGCAGGAACCCCAGTCAGCAGTGGCATCTGCGCTCCTGACACCAGGTCTGTAACATTTGGATTTCTAGGCATGGCAGATGGACCATTTGCCACATGTCTGCTTTTCTGGGCTCCTGTTTTCTGAGAGCCCTTGCTCACTTGGATCAGGCTATTAACAGACCTGACTCCTGGGAACATGGCACCTGACAGGCCCATGTGTGCTCCCACATGTGGTTTTCTGTTTATCAGAGTGAGAACATGAAAAAGGAGAGGAATGAAGCCCTTACTCTCTAGCTGTGTGTGCTGTCCTTCTGCCCACCTCAAGCAGGCTTGGCTCTGCCACAGGGCAACGCATCCAAATACAGATGGTGCCTACTAGCTGTTGGGGGACCTCACAGGTGGGAAGTGCATTTTGTTCCAAAGACTTCAATGGCATAGTTTAGAGGAAGAATAAAGACACACACAAATAAGCTAAATCTCCATGGGAACTTCCTGAACTGGCAGCCCTGACCCCAGGTGCCATGACTCTCTTTGGTGACCTCATAGTGGTGTTAGGTCCTGGATTGTCTTGGCCAAGCCTGGCTTCTAAAGGCCAGGAGAACAAGTTCTATGCCCGCATTGGGGTTGGGTAGTTATGGAAACTTTTTTCACATGGCCCTAGGCAAGCATCCAGGTGGCCTGTGCCATCACCCCCATATGAAGGAACAACTTGACACAGGATAGAAATGTACACCTAGCTGGTTTGGTGGGTTCTAGACATTAAAACTTACAACAGGAGTTCCCGTTGTGGCTCAGTGGTTAACAAATCCGACTAGGAACCATGAGGTTGCGGGTTCGATCCCTGGCCTTGTTCAGTGGGTTAAGGATCCAACATCACAGTGAGCTGTGGTATAGGTGGCAGACGCGGCTTGGATCCCGAGTTGCTGTAGCTCTGGCGTAGGCCGGGGCCTACAGCTCCGATTAGAACCTGAGCCTGGGAACCTCCATATGCCACAGGTGAGGCTCTAGAAAAGGCAAAAAGACAA
This sequence comes from Sus scrofa, assembly GCF_054392235.1. Classification (NCBI taxonomy): domain Eukaryota; kingdom Metazoa; phylum Chordata; class Mammalia; order Artiodactyla; family Suidae; genus Sus; species Sus scrofa. Next base: position 23,253,424 of record NC_139385.1, read on the forward strand.
AAACAAACAAACAAACAAACAAACAAACAAAAAACCAAACTTGCAACAATCGCTCAGTGGTGACTCATTGGAGAGTGTGAGCTCAGCTCTCAAGAATGTCATTGGAAAGCAGTTGTAGGAAATCAGTTTCTTTGCTCTGTGGTCTTGGGATTCTGTTTCTGCCTTGGAGGCTCGGATCAGAAGCAAGGCATTAAACTTCATCCTCAATTCTTTGCTCCCTGGAGTAGTTACAAGCTGGATATGCTTTTAAAGCAGGAAAATCAGAACAAGGGATATAGAAGGATTGCGAGAATTTCTTAGCTGAGGCTACCTGCAATGTCCAATAGAGAGTTGCAGATTTTAAAACAGAGAGGGTTCACCCTTTTCTTAGGTTTGAGGGAAATGCAGCCTCCTGAGTTTCTTAAAAAAAAAAAAAAAAAAGCCCCAGAATTTCATAAGCAGACTTTATATCAACATTTGGAGTTGTGAGAACGAATCAGACAAACATGCACCAAACGTTCCTTGAAGAGCAGAAGGGCTGAAAATGGAACTGCAAAGTGTTTGGCAGTTTGGAATTTTGGAATATAATTAGCACTCTCCCACCCCATACACCACCAGATAATTGACTGTTTGTATTTGGCTGGTATTTGCCTCCAAAACAAGTGATTTCGAAGCCTATTATGAGACACATTCCTCTTGAAATGATTATTTTCGTGTGTGTCTGTGTGAAGTATAAATCAGATAGAGTTTAGTCCATTTGGAGAGTTGATTTTGATCTTTCCAGACATCACTCCCAGAAAGGGGACATGACCATAATAGACTAAACCTCATTTCCTGGCTTTACTGCCAGGACCTGAGAAGCAGGAGTCAGGAAATTCAATACGCTGCCTTCTTTTTTTTTGGGGGGGGCGCTCCCACGCATATGGAGATTCCCAGGCTGGGGGTATAATCGGAGCTGTAGCCACCTGCCTACGCCAGAGGCACAGCAAGTGGGATCCGATCCGCTGCAACCTACACCGCACCGCGGCTTCCGGCTCACGGCATCGCCGGATCGTTAACCCACTGAGCAAGGGCAGGAACCGAACCTGCAACCTCATGGTTCCTAGTCGGATTCGTTAACCACTGCGCCACGACGGGAACTCCCACGCTGCCTTCTTAAATCAGATATCCATTCCCAGCTTTGCTGCGCAGATCAGCAAGTTATTGATTTTCCTCTCCCAGAAGGTGACTCGAAATCTGTGGAAACTGTATTTACTTCAACATCTACACTTAATGCAATTTTGAGTCACTGAGCCTGACGGGCTTATTGTCTCCTTTATTCTAAGCAGCCCAGAGTCAGGCCAGTCTAAGGCCGGGGGTCGGGGTGTGGAGCGGGGGTGGAGAGGGGTTGGGGGTGTGAGGAATTTTGCTCCCCTAGCTGGATAGATGGCACAACCAAAGGCTGCTATGAAGAACCCCAGAGCGGGAAGGGAACTCCAAGAAGGGCTTCCAGGGAAGACCTGTGGTTGGACTGGGAACAGACTCAGAGTGGAATCTCAGCGGGGGGTGGGGGCAGGTCTGGGGGCAAAGCGCTGCTACTAAGCTTCAGTCTTCCACCGCGGCCCTGGGCCATCGTTGACTCAAGTAGGCCCTCTAGTGGTCGGATGCAGCCATCGCGGCTGGCGCTCCTGAGTGGTGGTGCTGGGCGGGGCCGGGGGAAGGGGTGGGGGCGCTTGCAACAATTCATCTGAGTTTCCTGTCTCATTTTCTCCCCTTCTCCTCACTCTGTTTTCTCCCCTCTTCAGGTCTCCTTTAGGAAAGTAAGTCCACCGTCTCCACCGCTTCACAGCTCCTTTGCTTACTCCACCTGCTTTTTAGGACCTGAAGAAATTTCTCTTTTCCATTTGGAAATCGCACATTATTGCATTGTCACCAAAACCAATTTGTGCAAACTAACAGGCTTATCAGAGCTGCTGAAATGAGATTAAAACTGCTTCCAATGAAACAGATAAAAACCGGGTGAATGAAGCCTTCTAATAAGACATTAAAGATAATGACAAGAATGATTGACTAGCTTGATATATTGAGCAGTTAGGAGGAGTCGGATGCCCCGGATCAGTAAACTAATAACAAAGACTCTATCTTTAATTTCCTTGAGTCAGTGAGGTATAATCACATCAACATTATAATTTTTTTTGGTTATTATTTGTCTGTGAGAGCAATCTCACACTTTTCCTCCAAATTGCTCAAAGTTTGTTAGTGAGAAGAGAGAGAGAGATGCTGGGGGGTGGAAAGAGCTCTTCTCATTTCAGCTCTTTACGAATAAAAAGAATGAGCTTAATACCCTGCTTGCGTTTACACACCTGGTTCTGTCGACACTCATTTTCCTTTCATCTCTGAGAGTGTCTTATTCATAGCCAGACTATTTTACATTAGACAATCAGTTCATCAATTATTGCATTATCCAGTCACATCCAGACAATCTGTAAATTACACTTCTGCTGGGTAATGTTGCAAGGCTGGCCATAGCTGCTACCTTGGAGCACTTTGCAGGGAGCCCTTCTGGCCATGCTTCAGCTGTGTTTCTCTTCCTGCTTTGTTGGGTTTGAGCTCAGGAGGGAAGAACCCAGAAGGAGAGGGCAGTCACTTATTGTTCCTTTAGAATTTTTCAAACCTTCCTGTGTGACGCAGGTCCAGGGCTATGCTCCAGGGATACAGATGAATGACAACTTGGCTCTGACCTCAAGGACCCCATAGCATAGTTGGGGGTGGGGATTGGAGGAAGAAAGACAAGGAAACAAAAGTGATCACAAATAAACAAACCCATGTGACAAATGACTTTCTGATAGAAATAATGGTGCTGTGGATCCCTGGAAGAGGAAATAACTCTGGAAAAGTGAGGAAAGGCTTCCCAAAGGAGAAACTCTCTGAGGTAGGTTTGAAAGGATGAATAGGTGGGGAAGGGTTTTACTAGAGAGAGAAAAAGAATGGGGTGGAGGTGACGTGTGTGCATGAGCAGCCTGCTGCGTCCTGGGAATCAGTGCCCAGGAGAATCTGGCAAAGGAGTCTCTGCACAGTCAAGAGGGACCCTTTATTCTATGCTGAGGTTTGCACATTTTCTCTTAAAAGCAGGAGCAAGCCATTCATTCTTTGTGAGGTAGCTATATGATCCAACCTGTGTTTAGAAATATAACTTTGGTGAATGTGGAGAACGGGTTAAAGGTGGAAGGGAAATGAGTCAGGAAAGCTCTGTTCAAGTCATGACATAGAGAAGCACTGGCAGGACCAAGACAGGTATATATCTACACCTGAACATAGCTGTGATCTTGGGCTAAATCATCTCTTGAATTGCAGTTTTCTCATCTGTAAATCCAGGGTAGAAATAACTGCTTATGGAGATTATTGGCAAGATCGGAAATAATAGAAACTAAGGTCTGGTTGTTCAGCACATGATGAGTCCATGAAACACCGCAGTAGGGCCGATCTGCCCTGAGCACTACTGTGGGGGTGTGGAAGGGAACGGGTTAGGATGATGGGGAGTGTGTATGTTTTGCTGGTAGGAAAATTGATGGATAAAATGATCCCAAATTATCACATAATGTTGAGAACAGAAGGAAATCTGGAATAAAAAGCATGTTCAGATGGTTATGTTATTTCTGTCATTGATGCACTTTGTTGAATTAAATGGCCTGGGTTAGACATTTTTTGCAGTATTTTAGAGAGCCAGCAGGTTACAGCTAACACCCACCTCATCCATGTCAGGGGGCAGCTCTGAGGACTCAAAATTGATTGTGAAATTACTTGACCATCAGAATGTCACCTCCAAGAGGACAGGGCCATTGCTCACTGTTACACCCTCATGCCTAGGACTCGGCAAATAAATAGACGTGGAATGAGTGGATGAAGTCAACATAAACCAGTGCTAAAAACAGTGGAAACATTCATTTAACTACGAGTCAACAGGGTCAAAATGTCCACTCTCAGTCTTTCTTTTCATTCTCCTCACCAACTAAACTTCCACTCATGAATTCAGCATTTAACAAAAATGATTGATTCCTTTTAAATATCCTTGGGCTCTATATGCCACATGTATGGAATGAGGTGCTTAGTATACAGGGGTAAATAACACAGATATGGCTTTACCCTCAGCTTAATGTCCAGTGAACGTAGGCTGTTGACACGAAGGCTGTCAAATATGTGGGCTCCTTTCCTCCTTTTCCACTGCACCCCACTGTCCTTCTAGTTGAGACTGAAGTGATGGGAAGGTGTGAAAGACAGTAGGTAGAAGGATGGGTAGTAAAATAAAAAAGGGTGTATTGGAGTTCCCATCATGGCTCAGTGGTTAATGAATCCGACTAGGAACCATGAGGTTGTGGGTTCGATCCCTGTCCTCACTCAGTGGGTTAAGGATCCAGTGTTGCTGTGAGCTGTGGTGTAGGTCACAGACTCGGCTTGGATCTGGCATTGCTGTGGCTCTGGTGTAGGCCAGCAGCTGCAGCTCCAATTCGACCCCTAGCCTGGGAACTTCCATCTGCCTTGGGAGCGGCCCTAGAAAAGGCAAAAAGACCAAAAAAAAAAAATAATAATAAATAAAAGAAAGAAAGAAAGAAAAAAGAAAAAGAAAAAAAAGTTGTATCACATGCCTCCTGACTCCATCACTTACTAGATATCAGAATCTGGGCTAGCTACTCAGCCTCCCTAAGCTAAAAATGTCCTCATCCTTAAGTTGAATATTGTCAATAGAAATTGGTAAAATCAGGTATTCAAATTATTTGGTACACAGTGGACTCTTAATATTTTTTTTCCTTACCAAGAGATATCCTTGTAGATGAGCTTAATGGCTGTGAGAAGACAGTTGTTTTCCAAAGGTCTCAAAGCTTCGATATCCACAGAGCACTCCTCCTGACTCCAAGGTATGTCAGAGAAAACAGTCAAGTAGTTCGACTATGTTCAGGAAAGAGGAGAATCTACTTTCAGATCCTCCCTTGGCTCTTAGAAATGCTGATTTTTTCCTGATGCTTTATTAACACACAATCAAACGCAGCCTCAAAAACCTACCTGTTTGCAGAGAGGGCAGTCCTCTTAAATGAACAGTTGAGGGTGTGTGCCAATGAAAAGAAAACCCTAAAGACAACATGTTTTTAAAAGTTCTGTTTAATAAAACAATCTCACTGTTCGAGGTAACACATTAAAAGGAGTTGAAAATACTAATTCCATTACTTTTACAGCCACTGCTAAATTTCACAAACATGTTTAAAAAGCCATTATTTCTGGAGGTCCAGCTGTGGCACAATGAGATCCAAGACATCTCTGGAATGCTGAGATGCAGCTTACAGGTTCCATCCCTGGCTGGGCACAGTGGGTTAAGGACCTGGCATTGCTTGGTTCTGATCCCTGGCCCAGGAACTCTATGTGCCATGGGGTGGCCTGAAAAGAAAAGAAAATAGCTGTTACTTCTGAATTTAATATAAATCTTAAATGTGGCTTTTTGGTATCAATTCTAAGCTCCCAATCAAGATTTCCTTCCCACTTGAGCCAATCCCATGACTGTCATCTTACTGATGTGTCCTTGTCCACCTACAGAAAAGGTAGACTTTTCATGAAAGTTTTACATGCTGATGGATTCCAATTTTTACAATCAATTTTATTCAAAGACCATATTTAGGGGTACTTAAAATATTTATATAGTCTACAAATGACTATTTTTTTTAAATTCATTTTTACAAGATCTGGAGTTCCTGTCATGATGCAGTGGTTAACGAATCCGACCAGGAACCATGAGGTTGGGGGTTCAATCCCTGGCCTTGCTCAGTGGGTTAAGGATCCAGCATTGCCATGAGCTGTGGTGTAGGTCACAGACGTGGCTTGGATCCCGTGTTGCTGTGGCTGTGGTGTAGGCCAGCGGCTACAGCTCTGATTAGACCCCTAGCCTAGGAACCTCCATATGCTGTGGGAGCAGCCCTAGAATAGGCAAAAAGACACAAAAAAAATTCATTTTTACCAAGATCTTCATGGTGACAAAATATGCATTTTATAAAGTAGGCACTTACTCCTGGAGTGAAGACTGAAATTTTCCATAAAATTACATTTTCTACTGGGACTTGATGGGACTGAATTGGGTCATCTCTTTAGTTTTTTTCTGGCTTAAAATGCATATGTGTCTGTGATTTCATTGTGTCTCTCTTCTTTTTTTTTTTTTTTTTTTGTCTTTTGTCTTTTTGTTGTTGTTGTTGTTATTGTTGCTATTTCTTGGGCCACTCCCGCGGCATATGGAGGTTCCCAGGCTAGGGGTTGAATCGGAGCTGTAGCCACCGGCCTACGCCAGAGCCACAGCAACGCGGGATCCGAGCCGTGTCTGCAACCTACACCACAGCTCACGGCAACGCTGGATCGTTAACCCACTGAGCAAGGGCAGGGATCGAACCCACAACCTCATGGTTCCTAGTCGGATTCGTTAACCACTGCGCCACGATGGGAACTCCTCTCTCTTCTTTTCTAAATTTCTTACCACTTGGTCCCTGGGAAACAAGACTTATCCCTGAAGTAATTATATAATCAGATGGGTGAAAGGAAACACTAGGTAATTAATTTTATATAACTTTTGGAGATGTCTATTTATTATGTCATAAATGGATTTATTGGATGGATGGATATGAATGCTACTTGACAATTATGTTCAAAGATAAGAATTTCTAAAAATAAGAGTAACATGCATTATACATTAAAGCAAAATAAAATTTCTTTAGAGTGACTATATAAATGGTAGAAATAACATAAGCAAATAATTATTCTCGGTATGTCTTTACATATCTCCCTTCTTCTTGGTTGTATCAGTGTCTAATACTCTGACAGGTATTTTTCTGAAGAACAAACTTTTGAATTATGGCTTATTGGTAATTTTTTCATAAAACTGATTGCAGTATCCTTCAAAGCTGTATTTCATGGTTGATAAATTTTTAATTGTTTATAACTTCTTTTTGTAGACTATATTATTTTTAGTTGAGAAAATGCCTCAGGTATTGAGGTGTATATCTGGTAAGCTCTGAGTAAATGCTGCTGTATGCAAGATATCCTTAATTCTGTTTTTTAATACATAAATATATGAATACTCTATGCTAAATATTTTTGCATGGACTGTCCTTGTGCCTCCATTGCTTCAAAACTAATTTTACAAAACAAAACCTATCAAGAAGTTATCTGGGAGTTCCTTCCGTGATGTAGGAGTTGAGAATGTAACTGCAGCGGCTCGGGTTGCTTCAGAGGTGTGGGTTCGATTCCTGGCCCAGCACAGTTGGTTAAAGGACCCAGCATTGCTGCAGCTGTGGCTCATATTCAGTCCTAGGCCTGGGAACTTCCATATCCTGTGGGTGTGGCCATAAAAAGAAAGGGGGAAAAAAGAAGTTATCTGCAATATATTTATTCAGAAAAATCTAAGGGATCCCCATTAGAAGATTTTCCCCAAAGGTAAAGATATTCCCAAGTATAATTATAGAATTACAAAGTTTAATAGTTTATGCTTTTCATCTCTTATCATTTAGTTTATCCATTTCTTCTGTTGCTTTTATGGGGTTACAATTCATCATCTTTCTGGTTCCAAGATTTTCGTTCAATAATTATAATTTGCTGTACATTTCAAAAGCTGAAGTTATTTGGTGTGCCCTCAGTTGAACATCTGATTAAAGATTTACAACTCTTTTCAAACAAAATGCAGCCTCCATTGAGAGGCCTGCTTTAGGATAAGGTTCAATACTATTGTCAGTTGCTTGGATGGATCTACAAAGCAGTTCTTTAAAATTAAAACATTTCTAAAATCTGATGGAGACAGACAGTGAAGAGCAAAAGAATGCACTTCCATAATGGAAACATTCTTTAATAAAGTCAACACGAATTTTGTTGCAAAAGTTTATACTTTGGCTGATTTTAAATACAGCTTCTGTTTTGATAAGACCACTATCAAAGCTTGCTTGGACACTTTCATGAATCATACGTGCACTACAGCCAACTCCAACCAGAACTCTTCTTCCAAACCTGCTCCACGGGTTCTTAATTTAGTTAGAACATGTGTTTGTTTGTTTGTTTACCACCATATTGGGCTTCATCAAAATTTGTGTCATACTAGCACTGTCAATACAAGTAACTTTATCTTCAAGGTTGGACTTTTTAATCTAGATTTTTGATAGCATTTACTTTGATGTTAAGATATTTTACCAAAACAGAATGAACTTTGGAGAGTTTTACTTTGATGTCATGAATTAGATTTAAAAGACATTATTAGAATTAACTGATTTTTCTCTTTGAAGGATCTCATGACACTAAAGTAAAACTGACATTATCTCTTAGTGAAGTTCGATGGCTAATGGAGCCAATACTTTTAATAACTATCATTTCACTTTTACTCTTATGCAGGAGAGGCTTGGAATCGAGAGTGGAATTAATTTAGACAAATACTCATCTGATCCCAATGAAAAGTCATGCATTATAGTGTTATAAATGAACCTTCTGCAGCTGAACTTGCTAAATTGACTTCTTTGGGGAAAAGTCTTTTTAAAATAATCACTAACATTTAAAGGAGATGCCGGACTTCCTGTTGTGGCTCAGTGGTTAACGAACCCGACTAGCTTCCATGACGACTCAGGTTCGATCCCTGGCCTCGCTCAGTGGGTTAAGGATCTGGTGTTGCCATGAGTTGTGGTGTAGGTCGAAGACCTGGCTTGGATCCTGAGTTGCTGTGGCTCTGGCATAGGCCGGCAGCTACAGCTCCGATTCGACCCCTAGCCTGGGAACCTCCATCTGCCATGGGTGCAGCCCTAAAAAGACAAAATAAAATAAAATAAAGTAGATGCTGATGCTTCTTCAGAATATTTGTGTCTTTTGGCGAGGTCAGGTAAACGATAACTATAAACCAAAATGTTGTGCAATTGACATTTTTATCACCACGTTTCTTAAGAAATGGAAATTTAGTATTTAATATTTCATTAAATGTTCACTCTTTTGAGATCATTGCTTTGAAAAGGACAAAATAAAACTAAACCTTACAAAACAAAAATACGTACTTATAGGTTTATATCATACAATAAATAATAAGTACCACTGAACAAATGCATTCAGAGTATTTTCTCTGTGATCTATGGCAGGACAGTCAAGTCTGTATTTACTGCACATGTTTCACTTATTTCAAACTTATCATTCCTGATGTCGTCATGCACCTTGCAGACCAGGGCATTGGCCATGGTCCTGGTCATAGCACCACTGGCTGCAGGTATACTGACTGGCCAGCAGGGGCAGCAACACTGAAAGCTTTTCCCTCATAGCCAGACAAGCTAACTGCCCCTGGTACCTAATCTGAACCTGCTTCCTTTTATCAGTGACTTCATGCTGTCCTTGGAAGGAAAGTATCAGTAGCGTATGTCTCAGTGAAAGCAGAAGGAAAAGTCAATTGGGTTATCATTAGTCATATGTTAATTAGAACTCCATACACTACATACTAACTACTTACAGAACTGCATGCATACTATACTAACTACTACCTGCTAACTACCTATTAGACAAGATCCTGGCAGAAACTAGAGGCACAGAATTACCAAACTCATCTTAGTTTATCTTAATGCTTTGTTAAAAAAATGAAAAATCTAGGATACATGTTAAACTGTGCAGGATCTGGGGCATCAGATGTAAAGTGGAAGTGTCCCAAACAAACTGGGATATAAGGTCTCCCTAACAATAGGGATTATTTTCAATTGTGGAAGTTTAATAATTATTCAGTGTCAGTGATTAAAGAAAGGGTTCAAAATTTAAAGGTGCGTTTTATCAGAGTTCCCTTGTGGCACATTGGCTTAAGGATCCAGCATTGTCACTGTCGTGGGTTGGGACCCTGGCTCAGGAACTTCCACAAGCTGCAGGTGTGGCGAAAAAAAAAAAAAAAAGAAGAAGAAGGAAAAAGATAAAAAGGCAAGAAAGAAAAGAAAAAAGATGCTTTTTATTCACCCAAATTAAAAATTAGCACCACAGTGCAAATATTAGACTAGGGATCATTGAATCTGGCTTGCTAAAGGCTCTCAGCCTTTTTTCTGTCCAAGATACAGGTTTGGATACTAAAGGAGTAAGCAGTGATTACAAAGCAAGTATGACTACAGCAGAGTAGGGTCTCCTGGTGTCCATTAAGTCATTTAAAGTTACAACCCTGTTCACTTTGTTGCCCTTTCATTCTGTGTTACTTTTTGAGCTCAGTTGTTTACTGCCCTGGCTGTACTTGGTGTGCTCTTAAATACCCAGGAGGCAATGTTCTCACACTTCCTGCAAATATGCAATCTTTCTTTAGTGCTTTGCATGTTATGTACTGGACTCTTACCCCGTATTCCCCTGCAGTGGATCTCATATCTTGCTTCATTTATGCCAAGGCTCCATCTGACATGCTCCATCAAAACCTCAAGTATACTCATTGTAGCAAAAGCTATTTCTATGAACAAAATGATATAAACTCACTGCTATGCGGGGAGAAGAACCTGTAATTTAGTCTCCATTGATTGAAGCAATCCCAATTCTCATCCTCCTGCCTCCCTGGTCCCATCTAAAGCAAATTTACATCATTGGAACAGGACTTCTACAACATCCAGGGGGAATTTATTTCTTCTCAGATGTCCACTTAACCTGCAGGGGTGAAGTAAGCAGGTGAGGTGAAGCTCTCACCATCATAGGTACCCTAAGAAAGACTTGCCTGATTCCTGCTAATTTGTTATCTCAGGGTTATCATTGCAGGCAGCAGCAGTTTTGTGGGTGTTTTAGGGATATTCTCTGTAGCTTTATGTTTCATACATGCTCCGCCCAAGTTCCTATAGCTGTGAATACTTAAATTCTTCATTCAGCTCCCAGTCTTTGAAACCAAGTCACATCAAACTTGTGTACAACCGAGGGCAATCAATATAGCGTCACCATTCTGCCACTTCATTTCGCATTCAGCACTCAACACATATTGATTGTGTACCTAACACTTGCCCGTCACCTGGGCAGGTAATGTGACTAAAACACAACCCCTGGCTTCAGGGAGTTTAGAAGGGTGGGAGATACAGGAAGGGGACCAAAGGTTTTCCAGAGGATGCCCAGGGCTGTAAGTGTGGCACATATAAGCTGTAAGGAACACATGGAGGGAAAGACCCAGATTTGGGGGAGAGTCCCTATTGGCTCTTCCAAGAGTGGGGGATGCCTGAGTTGAGGTGTTTGCCACACCTGATGCATGGGAGGATATTCCGGTGCAGTCCACAGTCATACAGGAGGCTTTTGGTATGTGCAGGTGGGAGCCACTTCTGCGAGGCTGACATGCTGTGTCCCTTACTGGGAGACCTCTCTGACTCTACCCCCTGCCTTGCCTTGGCTAGTTCCACTTCATGTCTCAGGTTACTCCGTGTCTTGTCCACCTGCTCCCAGAGTGTCCTGAACTTCCTTCAAGAGTGAAAAATAAATTCACCTTTGAAGTTCAAATGCTAATTCCACCCATAAAGTCTCTGTTTTGTGAAGAGAGAGACACAAAGACCATGTCGATTTGGGTTTTGCCCTGGTACCCAGCCTGGCCTGTGGTAGAGGGTAAGTCTCAATATATTGAAAAAAATGAATGACTACATAAACACAGAGAGCCAGGCCATGTAAATTGAGAGAGAATTTTCTCTAAAAGCTGACCAAATTTTTTTTTTCCCACTGTACAGCAAGGGGGTCAGGTTATCCTTACATGTATACATTACAATTACATTTTCCCCCCACCCTTTCTTCTGTTGCAACATGAGTATCTAGACAAAGTTCTCAATGCTACTCAGCAGGATCTCCTTGTAAATCTCTTCTAAGTTGTGTCTGATAAGCCCAAGCTCCCGATCCCTCCCACTCCCTCCCCCTCCCAAATTCTTTTAGTGTCCTGACCGCTGCTAGTTTTAATTTTTTTATAGTGCTCCTTTTTCATTAAAACTTGGTGCATTTTTGCCAAAGGACATTTGCTTAAGATGGCAAGCTAAGACTTTTTCCCTTGTCAGGTCTCATCAAAATTCCAGCTTGGAAGTATACAAAGAAATGAACACCTAATAGCAAAAGCAAGGTAGTGTCAGCTGGTAGGCTCAGCAGCTGAGTGATTTCAGCTCATTAGAGGGGATGGTGGGAAGCAGGTTAACCGATGAAACAGTGGGGGGGTTGGGTCATTGGCTGGATGAGGCTGCAGTGCAGGTGAGATGGGCCTGGCAGTTAGAACCCGGACACGCATGCTGTGCTGTTTCCGGACACGCATGCTGTTTGCTGTGGGTGAGTAAGGAGAGTAGAAGGAGGGACTCACTGCTAATAGGAAGATTCACCCAAGATGGATTTGTAGAATCCTATGCCAGCAGCATTCACTTTCTCCTTGCCTTTCCTAGGCACAGACTGACAGGTAAACTCGTATTTACTTTCTAGGGAAATAGCCAGTGTTCTTCTCTAAGAGTGAACTTTCCGTGGTCGCCAAGGCCCTCTTTTTTTTTCTTTCTATGGCTGCACCTCTGGCATCTGGAAGTTCCCAGGCTTGGGGTCATAGCAAGCTGCAGCTGTGGCCTTTGCCACAGCCATGGCAACACTGGACCTGAGCCACATCTGTGACCTACACTGCAGCTTACAGCAATGCTGGATTCTTAACCCACTGATTGGGGCCAGGGATCATACCCGTATCCTCACAGAGACAACGTTAGGTCCTTAACCTGCTGAGCCACAATGGAAACTCCCCAAGGAATTTTTTGTTGTTGCTTTTTGGTTGGTTGGTTTGCTTTTCTTTTTCTTTCCTTCTTTTTTTTTGTTTTTGTTTTTTTGTTTTAGGGCCTTATCTGCAGTATGTAGAAATTCCCAGGCTAGGTGTCCAATCAGATTTACAGCTGCCAGCCTACACCACAGCCACAGCAACTCGGGATCTGAGCTGCATCTGTCACCTACACCACAGCTCATGGCAATGCTGGAACCTCAACCCACTGAGCGAGGCCAGGGATCAAACCTGCATCCTCATGGATACTAGTCGGATTCATTTCTGCTACAGCACAGTGGGAACTCCCCAAGGAACTCTTGAATGAGAGTGGCAGCCCAGAGTAGAGATTTTCTTATTCTGGACCTGTGGAGTTTGCAGCCTGAGGGCTTCTGACTCTACTTTTCTGATTCACAGAGTTTAGAGTGAAAATGCTGGTGGAAAAGCTGACCCATGAACAAAGCTGTCAGCTTTCTCATCAAGAAAGAGTCCTGTCAAAAGAACCATATCTGCAAATATGCAGTAAATGAAATCGCCTCCATCTCCTCAGAGTAATCAGCTTTCTCCTCAATTCTTTCATGTAAAAAAGAAACAGAGGATTTTCTGCTGTGGGGTCCTGGGTTAAGAATCCTCCTGCAGTGGCTTGGGTCACTGCTGAGGCCAGGGTTCCATCTCCAGCCCTGCACAAGGGGTTATAAGGGATGCTCCACTGCTGCCGCTGTGGCATAAATTGCAGCTGTGGCTCGGCTTCAGTCCCTGGTGTGAGAACTTCCCTTTGCTGTGAGTGTGGTCATAAAAACAAAAGCATTAAACAAACCAGGGATTGCCAGACCAGGAAACAAGAGCGTGAGTGAGAATAGCCTGGATAATAAAGAAGAGCTGATCTCAGAGGAAAGACTGAACAAAGAGCAAAGTTGAGCTCTGTGAAAGGAACGGTTAGGAGATAGTGATCTCATGGAAATGAAAAAATATGAGAAGCAAGGCTTCCAAGCATCATTAGCTAAGCACAAACTCCTTCCAAAATATGTAGCTATTGTGAGAAGCAGTTGTTTAACCAGAAACTACACTTTCTAGTTCCCTCCAGATTGCATCTAGGCGAGACCAAATCACTATTTCACCCACAGAATGAGAGCGGAAGTGCCTGTGTGACATTTCCATGTCAAGGCTGTTGACAATCAGTTTTTCTTGCTTTTGCCCCTTCTTCTGCCTGTATACAAAGAACTGTGAGGCTGGGTGGGTGATGGATGAGCCTGGCTAAGGAAGGAGTCAGGATCCTTGACTATTTTTTAAAAATGTGTTTATTTTGCTTTTTAGGGCCACACCTGTGGCATATGGAAGTTGCCAGGATAGGGGTCAAATCAGAGCTGGAGCTGCCAGCCTACACCACAGCCACAGCAATGCCGGATATGAGCCGTGTCTGTGACCTACACCACAGCTCATGGCAATGCTGGATCCTTAACCCACTGAGCAAGGGCAGGGATTGAACCTGCATCCTCATGGATACTAGTTGGGTTTGTTATTGCTGAGCCACAAAAGGAACTGCCTTTAAATATTTTTTTAATTAATTAATTTATTTATTTTTGTCTTTTTGCCTCTTCTAGGGCTGTTCCTGCTGAATATGGAGGTTCCCAGGCTAGAGGTCGAATCAGAGCTGTAGCCGCCGGCCTACACCACAGCCACAGCAATGCAGGATCTGAGCCGCATCTGCAACCTACACCACAGCTCATGGCAATGCCGGATTCTTAACCCACTGAGCAAGACCAGGGATCGAACCCACAACCTCAAGGTTCCTAGTCGGATTTGTTAACCACTGCGCCATGACGGGAACTCCCCTTAAAATGTATTTTTAAAAATTTTACTTTTCTTCAAGTTTTATTGAAGTATAGTTGATTTGCAATGTTGTTAATTTCTGCTGTAGAGTAAAGTGATTCCATTGTAACACACACATATCCATTCTTTGTCAGATCCTTTTCCCACCTTGAATCTTCCTTAGGGGAGTAGCAACGTGATGAACAGAGACACCTGTATTTAAAGAGTTACATGAATGAAGCAAATGTTTAATGCGGGAAGGTACTGAAATTTGGGGGGTTCGTTCATTTATTCGTTTGTTTATTTTAATTAAACTATAATTGCTGTACCATATTATATTCACTTCAGGTGCACGATATAGTGATTCGACATTTATATGCATTGTGCAGTGATCTCTGCAAATATGTCTGGTCATCCTCAGTCACCACGCAAAGTTAATGCAATATTATTGACTGTATTCCTCATGCTGTTCCCGACATTGGGGTTTATTTATTACAGCAGTAGGTAGTATTGCCCCAAGTAATACAACTGGAGATTTAATGAAAGAAAAAAAAATCAGTAGGAGGGTGGGAAGATAAGTTAAAGAAATACCTAGAATTAGGGAGAAGAAAAGAAAATTTGAGAAGGTAAAGGTAACCTAAGAAATTGACCCCAAAGCTCTAAGCACTAAAAAAAAAAAAAAAAAAAAAAAAAAAAGGAATAAATAATACAAGAAATTGAGGGAGAAAATTACGAAAGCTACACTAGAAAAAAGTTCACAGAGCTAAAGACTGATTTTTCAGATTGGAAGGGCTCAATGAGGACCAAATAGGCCCCAAAATAGATACACACTTGCAAAATTTCAGCAGGTTAAGGTTAAAAAGAAGATCCTCTTACACCTGCTAATGGCTATTAACAAAAAGACAAAAAATAAAAAGTGTTGGCTAGGATGTGGGGAAAGGGGAACCCTTAGGCACGGCTGGTGGGAAAACAAATTGGTGCAGCCACTATGGAAATCAGTATAGAGGTTTCTCAAAAAGAATGACAACCAGTACTACTTTTTGATCTGGCAATTCACTTTTGGGTATTTATCTGAAGGAAAACACTTACAGAAAAATAGAGGTACCCCCATGTTTACTGCAGCATTATTCACACTAGCCAAGACATGGAAGCAACCTAAGTACCCATAAATAGGTGAATGGATAAAGAAACTGTTTATATATATATAAACAGTTATATATATATAATTTCCAATATATATAATGGAATAGTATTCAGCCATAAAAAGACGGCAAGCCTACTGTATGTGACAGCATGATGCTAAGTGAAATAAGTCCAAGAAAGAAAATAGAGTATGATCTCCCTTATATAGAAACAAATTCATAGAGACAGAGAACAGATAGAGGGCTTCCAGGGGTGGAGGGTGGGGCAAATGGGTGTCAGGGGTCCAAAGCTACAAACTTGCAATCCTAAAACAAAGTCCTGGGGCTGTAAAGTACAGCGTCAGCATGGCCCTTATAGTTAATGACACTGGATTGTATATTTGAAAGATTCTAGGAGAGTGGCTCTCCAAAGTTCTCATCACAAGGAACAAAAATTTCTATGTGGCAACGGACGTTCCTGAGAGTTATTGCGGTCATCATCTCACAATATACACAAAGATCAAACAATTATGTGGCATGCCTGAAACTCCTAAGGGTATAAGTCAATTATATCTAAATTTTTCAAAAAAGAGCAAACAAATCAATGCAGGAAAAAATACAGATTGTGTGTAAGGGAAAAGATTTAGACTGGCTTTGGGTTTCCCAGCAACATCGCCACAGGCCAACAGTGACTTCAATATCTTGAGGAAAAACATGTTTCAACCTAGATTTCCAATCTGGACCTAGCCAACTATTAATCAGTCATGAGGGTAAACTAAGTTACACTGAGAGCTTGTCCCTCTCCCCCCTTTGCTCCCTGTTTCTTCCTCCTCCTCTCCCCTCTCCCTCCAACAGAACCATTTCATCCTCATTTTCCATCTTCCAGTCGCTAAGGCCTGTCTCACAGAAGGGAAGACGGTTGCTTCTGGGGCATTATAAGAGCAGTAAAGCAGTGGGCTTACGATGTGCTGGGAACTTTGTTAAGTGGTTTCAATGTATTATCTCATTTAATCTCTCCATCTGCTTTATGAATGGTCACCCATAACTCAAGCTTCAGTCGAGGAAGCTGGAGTCAGAGAGGTTACACAGCTGAGTCCAGACCACACGGTCCATACCATGGAGGAGCACTGGGCCTTGAACTCAAGGCTCTCACTCAAAAGCCCAGACACGAGATCTTAACCCCTCTAAGATCCTGTCTCCCATACGAGGCTGTGCCAATTGTTTTCTCTTGCCAAATTACCCGTCTCCCTGTCTCCACCCCATCAAGGCTTGGTGGAGTGGAGACAGGGAGACTTGCCTTAAGGTGAACCCAATGTCAAGCCTTCCTTTGCTTTCCTAAAAATGCTAAAGCCCCTTCTGCAAGATGGCAGTGCATTCCCTGGGCAGAGTGGCGAGTTTGCTACATAACTGGTCAGTGATGACGGGTCATCCCTTTAGTGTGGATGGCACCGCACTGGTAGTTCTGTGAGGAATACTAACAAACATACAAGGCTGAAAATATCTTTTAAAGCAATGATACCAGACGGGGCCATATCCTGATGTGAGCTGGTAGTGTTATGATTATCTGGAAGCGTGTTTGCTGATGGATGTGCAGCCAGAGAAAACTTTCTCCATTAGCAGATAGCAGGGTTCCGAGGCCTTACAGAGTGGGTCAGGTCAGTTTTGCTGGAAAAGAGGTCAAGGCAGTCCCTCTGCATGGGACACGGCTGTGGAGATGGGCCCAGAGAGAAGTATGGCTGAGAGCTTCTGGGACAAGCAAAGAAATGGATAGCAGGAGTGTGTGTGTGTGTGTGTGTGTGTGTGTGTGTGTGTGTGTGTGTGTGCGAGCATGTGTGTGTGTGCATGTGTGTGCTGGTGCACCCATGCAGGATGGACTGGGATTGTGAAAGGGAAGATATTAGAGAGGAATCACAAAAAAAGGCAGTGACCTCGGGCAGCAGGAAGAGGACAGAGCCATGAACAAAACCACTTTATTCAGGGCAGGCCCTGCGTGTCTCATTCAGTGGTTTCCAAACCTGGCTACGGTGCAAAAGGAAGAGGCTTAAGCATTTTGCCAGGTGCCACTCAAGAGTCTGATTTAGTAGGCTGACGGCAGGGCCCCGGCATTTATCCTTTTGAAATGGCTTTCTGGGTGACATCCCTTGAGTGCTCAGCCACAGAGCCTGTGTAAACACGTCTGCCACATCACTCTTCCTCTCCTCACATGCATGTGCGCACACACACACACACACACATGCACACACACACACCCCTGCCCTTCTTTGCTCCCTGTCAGCCTGCACCTGCTTAACTCCTGCTCACCCACAGCTCCCAGGGCTGCCGTCCCTGACCTTGGCTGCATCAAGCTCCTTTATCACACAGTCTAGAGATGTGAGTTCTTCCTCTTTAGGGCCCACCTCACCATTTGTAGTTACATCTACTTAGATGGGGAAACTCCATGAACACAAAGCCAAGACAATGTTTCAAAGAATATCAATTTCTCCCCAGCAACTAGAATAGACCAGAACCTAGTTGGTAATTAACAATGTCTGTGTAAGTTTTATCCTTTGTCTCAGCCTGGGTTCCCTGGACCCTGGGGGCTACTAAGGATTGACATAGCACTTTATAAGGGAGTGCATTTCAAGGGAAGCACCCCTGAGGATGGAAGGAACTGAGGCAGTGAAGGAGGAAGAGCAAACCCAAGGGGAGGTGTTGCTGAACTGGCTTTGGCTTTGTGACAAGGGCAGCTGATGGCTTGGTCTCTGGCAGCCCTTCTGGAAAGCCTTGCAAATTCCTGTGTCTCTGGTAGGGGAGGAAGATCAAGAACTTATCTGCCTCCTATGGGTCAAAACTCAACCCTTGAGGCAGAAGATTCTCTGCACCTCTTGGTGGTGTTTCCTGTAGGGTCTGAGCTGAAAACTGGAGGAGGTTACTCCTATCTAAAGCGCTATGGCAGCAAGAACATCTCAGGCTCAATAACAGAAGCTGGGACCCGGATTATTCATTATCTCTTCTGTGCAACCTCCTGCAGGATCGTTTCAACAGACTGGGAAAAAGAGGTGCCTGGGTGCCAAATTTAAAAAACACCCTTGGAGTTCCCTTGTGGTGCAGTGGGTTAAGGATCTGGTGTTGTTAAAAAAGCAAGCGTGGCCAAAAAAAAAAAAAAAAAAAAGACAATAAACAATAAAAAATAAAAACACTCTCACTTCCAGTGTTGTGAGAACACTGGTTGTTATGTTCTCATTTCTTTTAACCATCATGGAAACCTTGAGAGGTCAGTGTTAATAGTTGAATATATTTGTTCATGTCCCATGTGAAAACAGAGATAAGAACTTGATTCCAAGGTTAACCTATCTTATCAGCAAATTGCTCTTAGAAATTCATCTTTTCAGGTACACCCCAATGTTACTACAAATTTAATCCATACCCCAAAGTAGATGACCCTTAGCTTTAGGAAGTTATTTATGCCAGGATCCATCCAAACAGCAGAAGTCTCTCTCTTTTTCCTGTCACCCTGAGTACTTGTCCTAACTGTCTACTATAAAGGACATGCCATCATTTTCCAAGAGTGTGAGATAAGAACAGGCCCCAGGGCATTATGAGGCCCAGGGAGCTGCAAAGATTTACCAGGTTGCACAGCACTAGAAATGCTTGGAGAACCTGCTTTTGTGATTAAGAGGCCCCAAGAAATGGTGCAAAGTCAGCCAGTTCTCAATCAACTTTCAGCTTCCTGGTCTCCAAGGAAGTTAAAACACCCACAATGCCTAGATGGTAGGAATGTCATTAAAACTGTCCCTCAAATTGAGCCCTTGGAAAGAAGACTTCCTCTCAGCCCCAGCAGCCTCTCAGTCCCAGCTTTATTTGTTTTTCTCCTGGGGAAACACCAGCAGCAAAGACAGGGTTGGAAGAGCATGACTCAAATATAAGCCATACGCCAAACCTTGGAAAATGCTTCTGACCACTTCTACTCTTCTCTCTCTCTTTTTTTTTTTTTGGGGGGGGGGGGCTTTTTAAGGACTCCCCCTGCAGTGTATGGAAATTCCCAGGCTAGTGGTCAAATGAATTGGAGCTGCAGCTGGCGGCCTACCCCACAACCACAGCAATGCAGGATCTAGGCCTCGTCTATGACCTATACTGCAGCTCACAGCAATGCAGGATCCTTAACCCACTGAGTGAGGCCAGGGATTGCACCAGCGTCCTCTTGGATACTAGCTGGGTTCATTACCACTGAGCCATAGTGGGAACTTCCTACTCTCCTCTTTTTGATGATTCTTTAAAAAAAAAAATGGTTCTGTTTCCTGCAAAAAAAATCTGGTGCATTTTATCTTATCCACAAGATTTAGGGCCTGTGTGTTCCTGAAGACCCCATCAATGGGATTTGTGAAACTCTGTGCTCACTTAGATGTCGGCTGCTCTCAGGTGCTCTTCTCAGTGCGTCTGTAGGAAGACCTTCAGGAATTAAACAGTATGTTATTTTTTTTTCCTCCTTTTTTGACTGTCCTGAGGCATATGGATTTCTGGCCAGGGCTGAGATCCAAGCCAAGGTGGTGATCTAAGCTGTAGCTGTGGCAATGCTGGATCTTTAACCCACTGTGCGGGGCTGGGGATCAAACATGCATTCCACTGCTCCCCATGCCCCACCAATCCTGTGATGCCATAGTGGGAATGCTGAGGAATCAAACACTTTTATGATGAAATCCAGAATGCCACCCATCTCACTTCTCTGACAGGATAAGGGGCCAGGTGGCAGATTTCAGCCATAGCCCCATTCTGACTGCAACTGCAGTGAAAGGAAATGTTGAGATATAATCTAGGAAGCCTTGATCAGGGAGGGTAGAGTTTTTAAGCACTTCATTTTGGTTTACACTAGAGTGAACCCCTCTCCTGGTGTGAATCCAGAGAGCCAGACTGTCTGTATTTAAACGTGGGCTTGCTGCTCCCTATGTGACCTTGAACGTGTTGTATGACCTTTTTGTGTCTCAGTTTCCTCATCTGTAAGAGGAGATAATATGGCTTCTGTTTCACAGAGGATGCGAGGATCCCTGGCACAATAGGCAGAGTAAACTCTCAGTAACTCCTACAAGTGACCTTATGGTTATTTCAGGGACCACAGAGAAGAGGAAGTCTATAGCTCTGGTACAGAACAGCTCTTGTCCAGCCATCTATGCTCTAGGCATACTTGCTCTGGGTAGAGGGGATGGGTGGGTGATTTTTGCTCTACAGAAGAATGCAGCACAGAACTTCAAAAAGTGAAGTCTGCACCACATTTAAAATATGACTCATTTCTCCAACCTAATTTACACCCTTCATTTAGAAACACACCTTTTGTTAGAGCAGGACACACCTGCAGTATATATTAACAGCAGCCACTGCAGAAATTCAGGTTGAAAAACAGGAAGAAAGAGAAAGAGCTGGTATGAATAGAGTACCAACCACGGGATGGGGACACTTATGTTATTTTATCACTTCTTCTAAAGCACTGTGTAAGAAGTCTACTCTTATAGCTCTTTTATAGATGAGGACATTAAAACAAAAAGAAGTAAAATTTTTCAAGGTCAAAAAACTGGCTGGTGGCAGTGTTGTGACTTGACTTTCTGTACTCATTTTATAAGACCATGGAACACTTTTTTTTTTTTTTTGTCTTTTTGGGTCATATGGAGGTTCCCAGGCTAGGGGTCTAATTGGAGCTGTTGCTGCTCAGCCTACACCAGAGCCACAGTAACACCAGATCCGAGCCATGTCTGTGACCTACACCATAGCTCACTGTGATGTAGGATCCTTAACCCATGGAGCAAGGCCAGGGATGGAACTCATAACCTCATGGTTCCTAGTCGCATTTGTTTCTGCCACGCCACAATGGGAACTCCTCTTTTTTTAAAAAAAAAAAAAAATATTTTTCAAAATTTTATTAAAGTATAGTTGATTTACAATGTTAATTCCTGCTATATAGCAAAGTGAGTCAGAATTATATATATTCTTTCTCATATTCTTTTCCATGAAGGTTTATCCCAGGATATTGACTCTAGTTCCCCATATAGATATCTCGATGGGGTGTTTAGGATTTTCTTTTCTTTTCTTTTTTTTTTTTTTTTTTTTGAGGTGACTGTATAATTATGTCTTTATTTATTTTTATTTTTTCCCACTGTACAGAAAGGGGATCAAGTTATACTTACATGTATACTTTTTCCCCCACCCTTTCTTCTGTTGCAACATGAGTATCTAGACATAGTTCTCAATGCTATTCAGCAGGATCTCCTTGTAAATCTATTCTAAGTTGTGTCTGATAACCCCAAGCTAGGATTTTCTTTACTCAAGGAAAAAGATGGGGGAGGGAATTAGATAAAACCAGAATAGCAAAATACTGAGAGTTGATGCTAGATGGTAGATGCCTCAGTATAACTTTATCTTCTTTATAAACTCTTGACAAGAGCCAACTTTGGACCTTTTTGTGGTCTTTTCCTGTCTCCCTCTTGTCAACCCCTTCTCATTACCAATCCTGCCCTCCTTGACCTCTCACCCAAGGACCCTCTATGCTTCTCAAAGTTAAAAAAAAAAAAAAAAGCCTCACCGGCTCAGGAACACATTCTTTGGGGGTGTGGGAGAAGACCATGATGGACAACAGGAAGCCAAGAGACAATGCTGTGGTTCTGTTTAATTAAATTAGCTCAAGATAATGATATATCCTGAAATGGGAACACATCCATTAATGCTGTTATTATTATCAAGGACACAAATGGTCCACTGAGGATTGATGACAGACTAAACCATCCATATGCTGTGAACCATAAGGAAACACTTGATAGGGAAAACCTCAACCAGGAACTTTGGACGGGATGGATAATGCATCCTGCGTGATCATGCACGCGTGGTAAAGGGGATGGATGCTGGGCATCTGGTTAACAAATGAACTGTGAAGGGATTGAGGCAATAAAGTGAGCAGGTTCCACATTAATATTACCATATGATGTGTTTATAGGATGGGAATATTCAAAAGTGATTCCAGCCGCAATGTGCAGGAACTATTTTAATTGAGTTCTTCTTCTGCAACAGAAGCACAGATGTCATCCATCCCTCGAAGAAAGGGGTCACAGAAAGGGAAGATTTCAGCCTTGTTTGCTACTATAAGCGGTCTTTGATTTTTTTCTTCCAGATGTAACCTAGATACTGTGTTATTTAGCCATTGACTATTTAGCCAGGAGGACTGTTTGAGAAGACACAAGCCTTGGCTGCCCCCTACCCCAAGGATGTTGAAATAAAATATGCATATGTTAATGCCTTCCTGAAGCCATAAGACTGTTCTGGTTCACTGGGGATCCATCTCTGCCTGTATGATCTACGGTGTTGTGGACAGAAGGGAGCTGAATACAGCCAATTATACCCACAGAGCAAATCCTGAGAAGAAGAGACAGAATACAGGCTCCAGGAATGATTTGCTGCTGAGAAGGGATCCATTAGTCCAGGACAGAGGTTAGAGGGAAGAGGGCCCCAGCCTAAGGATGCAGCTATGTGCCAGAGAACATCATGAAAGGCTGCCCTGGGTGAAACAAAGGGGAGCTCCCCACCTGGAACACGTTTCTCCTGACAGCAGTCTGTCCCACGCAACATCAAATGCTTTGCAAAAATGTGCTGGGAATCACAACTGTTTGGTGTGATTAGGATGAGAAATAATTTAATGACCAGGTCTTATGCATAGTCTGTGGACGGCTGGCTTATGAGTATTGATCTTGGAATCTTTTTTGTCTCATTAAGGCTGCACCTGCAGAATAGGGAAGTTCCTGGGCCAGGGGTTGAATGGGAGCTGCAGCGGCCAGCCTGGGCCACAGGCACAGCATATGATTCCAGCTGCCTCAGAGATTTATGCCACAGTATGCAGCAATGTCGGATCCTTAACCCACTGAGTGAGGCCAGGGATCGACCCCATATCCCCACAGACCCTCTGTGGGGTTCTTAACCCACTGAACTACAACAGAAAAGCCATGATCTTGGGATCTTGTTAGAGCCCACTGGGTTTGATCTCAGGTCCATCAGTCAAAATTGGAGATACCCTCTCTACACCTGTTCAAGTGAATGGGGCTGCAGACCCCTCCAAAGCCTCTACCTTCTGCTGTCAAGCCCTGACAGGTCTTGAGAAATAACCTGCATCACACTTCTCTATGAGACTCCACCTGTGGCCTTAGTGGGGCTGAGGGCTTGGGAAACTGCCCAGAGCATATTTCCAGGGAAGGGGAGGGGATTTCTTCTGCATACCCCAGGGGAAAGCCATATGGGGAGATATTTCCAGCCCTTCCATCATGCCTTCATCTGCAGCTCCTTGTGGAAGAAGGATTTCTGTGATTGGCAAGAGTGGGGTTCACTCCTCTTCCCTCTCCCCTGCTCCTCTCACTCCCCTTCTCTCTTTCTGTCCATCCCGACTTCCTTCCCAAAGAGGCAGTCCCTTTGCCTTCATTCCCATGAGGTCAGCACCCAAAGCCTGGACGGTCCCTTGTCCTTGATACTTAGTCTCCACCAGGCCTGACTTGACTTCCCAGTTTCTCAAAGACCTCATCAAAGACATCGCCTTCTCAAGACCTTCAGTCTCTCCCAGTGTGATGGCTTCTCGCCCCCATTTTACTTACACACGCAATTGTGTTCAGTTACAACAGAGCAACAGCCATCCTCCCTGGATTACACCCCTTCCCTGCCCTTTCCAGCCCCTCCTTCCCTTGCGCTGAAGCTCCTAGAAAATTCCCTCAAGTGTTATCTCACTCAGGCTTGGTCCCCAGCTCTGGCTCTGCCCACTGCCATGGCCTCTGCCTCCAGTGCATGCAAACAGCTCTGAGCCCTTACTTCAACTCCCATGGAAACTTTACTTCAGTTCTTGCCTGAGTGTCATCCTTTGACCACATCCTTCTCCTCCAAGTTCTTTTCTCCTTTGGTGTCTCTGACACATACATTCCTGTTCTTCCTGTTTCTCTAGAAAGTTCTCTGTTTGGCTTCCTTCTCTGATTCCTCTTCCCCACCATCTCCTAAATGGTGGTGTGCTGGGTTTCTGCCTTGGTCTTCTTCTTATGCAAGTCTCTCCTGAATTCAACTGTGTATTACTTGATAAGTAACAAGGACCTAGTGTATAGCACAGAGACATCTGCTCAATACTGTGTAATAACCTACATGGGAAAAGAACATGAAAAGGAATGGCTATATGTATATATAACTGATTTACTTTGCAGTACACCTGAAACTAACACAACTTTGTAAGTTGACTACACTCCAATGAAATAAAATAAAAAAGAATATGAGAGGTGGCTGCTTGGGGCAAACTAAGATAATTTGGTTTTTGAGATGCTTTTGGATTAGTTTTGTGAAAACTTCTTCCAAAAAAGATTTTCCTCTCAAGTATTAATTTGAAGATGTAACACACTGTATGGATTCTGGGTGAGGGCATGTTCTCCATTTAAATATGAAGGAATAAGAAAGACAAATTGCACTCCTGTCCTATGGCTCCAGTAGGTGCTCTCCTTTGCACTGATTTTACCTGATCAGCCCTGGTTGGGATGAGACATGAGCTTCATGGCTGATGTCTACAGGACTACCCTGATTTCATGCCCAAATGAAGCAGTCAAAGGAACCCAGTCAGAACAAAGGAGGAGAGCGTGCCAGATGTGTGGCTAATGGGAGAATGATGGGGGGGGGGGCAGGCAGTGAAGCTGGAATAAGCTTGTGAAGCAGGGGTAAAATCCTCACAAAGCAGCCTTCTGGAAGTTCTAAGGCAGAAGCTACCTTTGTGTGCCTTAGATCTCATCAGGAGAAAATATGTGATTGAACTACTCATATATCATGTACATAGAGCAATTCATTTTAGCAGGTTGAACTATCAATAATAAAATATGAAAGAGGATTTTGAAATGTTTTAGCAATTCATTTCAAATTTACTTTTTTTTTTTTTTTTTTTTGTCTTTTTGCTATTTCTTTGTGCCACTCCCACGGCATATGGGAGTTCCCAGGCTAAGGGTCGAATCGGAGCTATAGCCACCGGCCTACGCCAGAGCCACAGCAACACGGGATCCGAGCCGCGTCTGCAACCTACACCACAGCTCACGGCAACGCTGGATTGTTAACCGATCGTTAACTGAGCAAGGGCAGGGACCAAACCCGCAACCTCATGGTTCCTAGTCGGATTCGTTAACCACTGCGCCACCACGCGAACTCCTCCTTTGTGTTTTTAGCTGCATAACACACGTACCTTTATTTGCTTCTCTGATAGTTTTTTTTCTTTTCTCATCAGTATTTTAAACCTAGCAAAAAATTAGAAATTGTAATGGGAATGGTTGAAATGTACAGTATTTTGTATATATAAATATGTTATTATTATATTTAAATTAAAAATGCAAAACTATATTGCTTTAACTTCTCTCGGTTTTCATATAAGTTCACTGACAGAATACATTCTTTTACATTTAGATTATGTATTAAAATCTCTATTTCATTACAGCTGACTTTTGTGGTGTTCCCCATTTGTTATAACAAAATATGATACACCAAAGTCTTAATTTATCAAATATTTTTTAATTTTGGGCTCTAATTTTTATTTATATAACAAATCAATCAATAAGCAATTATTTTATTAGCTTATTTGTCAAGCTCCAAGATTATTTGTAAGTACGACTAAGGATCAGCCTAAGCCAATACTAACAGCTTTGTTGAACTGCCATGATTAGGGCATCTGCCTTCCTCAAAAATGAAAAGTGGGTAAGCTGGGTATTTGGTTTTCCTTAAAATATAATTAATTGAGTTCATTTAATTCAGTATTTCCTGTCAGGAAAACTGCTAGTAAATATACAGTGGTGAATAAATAAACGTGTTGCTCACTCTCCTGGCACATATAAAATAGTAATTATGCAGTTAAGAAAATTATAAGATTATTCACATTATCCAGTCTACAAAGGGAGATTTTTCATCATAAATATTTTAAATTTTAGATCTTTTTTAAAGTGACAGGAAAATTCTCATGATTATTTTTTGTCATAAAATGCAAGTAATTTCTATTCCACAGGTTTTAAAGTATCTTTATTTCTTTCCTCCACCTCAGCCCTCACACTTTTTACAGAGTTTTTTGAGGCTCCATTTGTGTCTCCTCCTGAGACATCTTCTCTTGACTGCTCTAGATAATGTAGTGAGGAAAGCGGACACAATGTATCTGTTCTGAATGTACATTTATGCTTTATATTGTCAGCTTCATCATCCATGTTTGTATCTCCATCTATGGATTTATGTATATCTAAGGAAAAGGAAACATACAGTCATGGTTGAGAGCAGGTTTATGGAGCTAAACAATGCTTAAAAACACAACTCTGCCACTGATTAACCATTTGCCTCTGGGCAGGAAACATGATTTCTCTGTACTTCATTGTACTCATCTTTAAAACAGAGATAATAAAATCACCTATTCTACAAAGTTGTTACGAACATTAAATGTGAAAGGGAGACACATATATGAATATGTGTGTGCATATATATATTTGTGTTAAATGCTTTAAAAGGTGTCTAGCAAAAGTAATCACTTACGGAGTTCCCATTGTGGCGCAGTGGTTAACGAATCTGACTAGGAACCATGAGGTTGTGGGTTCGATCCCTGGCCTCGCTCAGTGGGTTAAGGATTCAGTGTTGCTGTGAGCTGTGATGTAAGTCACAGACGCAGCTCAGACCTGGCATTGCTGTGTCTCTGATGTAGGTCGGTGGCTACAGCTCTGATGAGACCCCTAGCCTGGGAACCTCCATATGCTGCAGGAGCAGCCCTTGAAATGGCAAAAAAGACCAAAAAAAGTAATCATTTATGAAATCATTAATTTCCTCATTAATATGTTTCTTGATACCCAGATATATTTAATCCAACTGCATATAAATTATTCATTCTACTTTCCTTTCAGTGGGATGCTAGCAAGTGAGACACATGATACAGACTTTGATATATCTTCACTTCCCTGAGTGGAGTTTGCATCAGACTACTGACAATTATTTGAGGAGGTGGCAATGAACTGCTATTTTTTGGCTGCCTCACATGCAAGGGTCCACTAGCAAATGCATGTTGCCTACCAAAATTATATGGAGGCAAACATGTACACAAGATATGCTTTCATGAATATGACCAACTTTTCCTTTTGAAATAACTCTGACTTTCCATTCTGACTTTCTAAAAATATGTAGCAATTTCCTGAGAACATTTTCCATGCTAGAAAATTTTCTCATTTAATAACATGGTTAATGCCCTTCTTAGCTAAAGTCTACCTATGAGAAATGAGAACAAGCACTGAAAGGAAGAGCATAAGATATTCATCATTAACAAGTATTTGATGCTTGCCCACTAAGAACACCCATGTGTATTAATCAGAAATAAAAGAATACATAACAGTAAAGCACTCAACCCTCCAGCAGGGGGACTTCCCTGTGGTGCAGTGGGTTAAGGATCTGGCATTGTCACTACACTGGCTGGGGTAACTGCTGTGGCACTGGTTTGATCCCCAGTACATGACTTCTACATGCCATGGATGCAGCACCACACACACACCCCAAAAAATTAAATTCTCCAGCAGGATTTTATTTTGGCCACTGTGCATACTCCTCTTCCATACTCCACTGTGCTTTACTCCACCTATTTAACCTCATTTTTCAACTCCTGGTTTTAATTAATATTTGTATTAATTCATCTAGCTCTTAACTGAACACTTTGAACTATCTAGAGTCTTTGGACTTTCTCATTACTCTATTTATGTGCCCTGGCTGAGCTCTGCTAACCAACCCCAGTGTCTCCACCCTGAGTTCAGTTCATTCTGATTTCAGTCTGGCTTAGTCTTAGGTCGATGATGTCTGCTCTGTACCTTCCTCACCCTCAAGCCTTTACTCAACTTGGCGCTGTCTGGGATAAGATCAAGGATCTCTGAGGCATAAATACATGTTTGTTGAATAAGAAAATAATTAAATAATCTCATGATGAGATAGACTGTATATTGGAATCATGTTAAGATAGAAAAAGTTTTATAGAAATAAGTTCAATGATGACATCAGGTAGCTAAGATGAACAAAAATCTAAAAGTATATCGCTAGCTAAGACAGAATTTCTCTCCTTTTTTAAAACTTATTTTATTAGAAATAGCTGATTTGCAACGTTGTATTAGCTTCAGATGTACAGCAAAGTGAATCAATCACACATATGCATATATCCATTCTTTTTCTCCCAGATAGGTTATTACAAATCAGTCAAAAAATGGGCAGTGTCTTTCCTTTGCAATGAACAGTTTTGTAAACCTTGATACACTACTTGAGAATATGTATTTTTATTTATAAATGTAGTTACAATGAGATGAGCTAGAATATATATCAGAATATCTGTAAAATAGACATCAAACTGATATTGTTATATCTGACATCCCTGTTTACTTTTTCCTTATTTTATTTACACTTTTGCATGAGTTTTACGTGCACAGCTGTGTAAATATAAAATACTGTTAAGAGTTGGGAATCCAAATGTGAGTGATGCCCTCATTTTCTCTAAGAAGCTGTTCTAAGTAACTAATAAACTCTCCTCATAAGCCACCCAAACTTTTACTTTGGCAAATATGTAAAATTATTGTGCAGTGGATGATTTTTGCATCCAAGGTTTAATGTATATATTAAATATAATCTTTACAACTGGAAGATAGATAATAAAAACACAAAGTGAATAAATAATAGATTATACCTTCTATAGAACACATATATGTGGAATCCTTGGGATGTATAAATTATATTGGCTATGATTACCTTCTCTATTTGAATAAATAAAAATCACCAAGCTGATATCAGTCCCTCTAGACAACCTCTCTCTACATCATTTAATTGATGCAAGTCAATGCTTATGAAGACTTCCATAAATACCCTGAAATATGTTTTAAAAGAATGTTGTATCCCTCTGCATTATTTCTCTCAATTCTTGGCCACATGCAGCAAAAATTTGGAGGCGTGTGGATGGGGAACTCTTCTGAAAGCGAAGTGCTACAGTGGCTCCAGGATAGAGCCAGTGGTCCCTGGTGCAGAATAGAGAGGTGGGCAGGCTCTCTAGGCAGGAGCCTTCGGTTTGGGATGGGAGTAGTTCTGGGTCAAAAGAACTCCCCTCAAACCAACAGTGCCTTAGGGTGAAAGTTGCAGCTCTTTTTTGGGTGCTTTTAATGAGTCTTTCTGGTCTGTTTCCTGAGTGAAATAAACACTCTTGCTGGTTGCCTTGGAGATCACAGTCTTGATCACAATCAAGAGCCAAATTTGTAGCAGTGCAGAGAAAATTTTATTTACATCCTCAGAGAGAGGGGGCCATCCTCAGGTGGGGACTGGCTCTGGCTGCAACTGGGTCTTTCCTTATATCCTCATACAGCAGATGTGTTTGGGGACCCCAATTCTCCCATCCCATGCCCACTAATTTTTCCTGTCCCAGCCCCCCTGCAATGTGTGTAAGGGCTGAGTGTCATTTGATCTCTGTCTGGAGGCATGTTTTGACCTTCCTATTGGTTTGGGGCAGATGCTCATCTGCATGGGGAACAGGTTATAGGGAAGTGCTCTCTGAAGAGCATGCCTCATTTATATAGGGAAGCTCCAAAGACCACACCTTTTGTGTCCAGGTGTGGCTTTATTGTTTGATCACATGCCTCTTGTTTTGGATAATGATAAATGGCCTGTTTCAAATCACCTGGGTCTACTTCCCTATCCCACCCTACCTAACACAAACACAGAGGTAATGAATGTAATTATACCTGTCTTTAGAATATATATATTTTATGTATTAAATTGGAAAACTTAATCAAAACATCAAAAATCAGAATAGAAATACACTGAAATTGGAAGAATAATGGTATGTATTTAACCTGTGAACAATGACAATTCCCTTATCAGAAAAATAAATTTGTATTTATTTCAAGTTATTTTCCTACTTGTGAAGTCATTGGCCCATGCCACTCTTCACTCCTTTTTATCCACCATGCCATACTGAAGGTGACATTTTGAAACTGGCATCCGCTCAGATGATTTTTTTAAGCTATTTTTTTTTTTTTTTGTCTTTTTGCTATTTCTTGGGCCGCTCCCGCGGCATATGGAGGTTCCCAGGCTAGGGGTCGAATCGGAGCTGTAGCCACCGGCCTGCACCAGAGCCACAGCAACTCGGGATCCGAGCCGCGTCTGCAACCTACACCACAGCTCACGGCAACGCCGGATCCTTAACCCACTGATCAAGGGTGGGGACCGAACCTGCAACCTCATGGTTCCTAGTCGGATTCGTGAACCACTGCGCCACGACGGGAACTCCCTAAGCTATTATTTTTAATCTTGACATAATTAGAACTTCTCTGGCACTTTACTTTTGGTTTTTCAACACATTAATCAGTTTGGTGAAATGTACCTTCAAGTATCAATTTGACACCAAAGAGGAACAAGTGTTCAAAGGAATCTAACCTGTTTTTTCCCTTTATATGTGAGCCTTATCTCCACCAATACAGCTTTCTCTCTTGGCATGCTACACCAATACCATTTCCTTTCTATGGTGTAAATAATTTTAATAAAATGAAACATGAATTTGACACACAGATTTTTAAGTTCATCAATATTTAAAATGCCTTCTTAATATTGGGAAGATAATTATTGTTGACTCTAATATGATTCATTTATAACTTCAAGCTTCCTCCATAGAATTAATTTCTGTTATACACAATAAAATAATTTTCAAGAAATAAATGTAAGAACATATTCCTGTGTACCATAAATAACTATTTTATTTGTTTCTCTTGATGGTCTAATACATTGTAGTTTATCCCCTACATGTTTCTTAGAAAAATGTTGTTATACATATTTAAAATAAAATATTTAAAATACACTTAAAATAAAATATTTCAAATATTTCCACATGTATAAATTAAATTGCATTGTGACATTAGTAAACTTTGGTTTCATCTTTCACTTATTGCTGTTAATATATACTAAAACTACTTACAAAGATCATCCACATTGTATATAGGTAGAAAGATGAGTTTGACAAAAGCACCTAAGTTGTAAATGCAGATGAATTTAGCCAAGAAAACCTGTTTCACATTCTTATATAATACACACTTCCCACCAAACACAGAGAGGTAAATCCATAAAGACTTTCTATTAACTATTAACATTGTTACTTGGGTCACCTCAAATAGAAATAATCATTTTCTATAATCTATGATAGTTACAGAAGATAATTATGAAAACAGGAACAGGATTGAGATGGCAGAATAGAAGGACTGGAGCACAACTTCTCTCCTAAAAGCAACAAAATTCACAACTAATGACTGAGCACTCTTCACCAAAATGGACCAGAAACCTTAAAAAAGATGCCCTACTCCAGAAGAAAAAGAGGAAGCCACATCAAGAGGTAGGAGGGGCGATTTCACGATATAAACAACTCCATACCTCCTGGGCGGGAAGCTCCACAGACTGGAAACTAACTGGTCCATAGAGACTCACCTACAGGAGTGAGAGTTCTGAGCCCCACATCAAACTCTCACGTGTGGGGATCTGGCACAGGGAGAAAGAGCCCCGGAGCATCTGGCATTGAAGGCCAGTGGGGCTTGTGCTCAAGGGCTCCATGGGACTGGGGTAAATGGAGGCCCCATTCTTAAAAGACACACACAGACTTTCACGTGCACTGAGTCCCAGGGCAAAGCAAAGTCTCCAAGGGAATCTGGGTCAAACCTAACCGCAGTTCTTAGTGGACATCCTGGGAAAACAGGGGTGAACGTGGCTTGTTGTGAGGGAAGGACATTGAAAGCAAAGCTTTCAGGAATATTCAGCAGCAGTGCCTTCTCTGGAGGTGGCCATTTTGGAAAAATCTGGCCCCATCTGTCCGCCTGCTGCTGAGAAGCCCCAGGGCAAACAACAACTCAGGTGGGATCACAGCCCCACCCCTCAGTAAACAGGCTACCTAAAGACCCCTCAGGCACACAGCTGCCTCTAATCCTATCCAGAGACTAAGCCCCACCCACCAGAGGGATTAGAATCGGCTCCTCCTACCAAGGGGCAGGCGTCAGCCCCTCCCATCAGGAAGCCTACTCCAAACTCCCATACTGACTTCAGCCACAGTGGGGCAGACATCAGAAGTGAGAGAGGCTACAACTCTATTATCTGTAAGAAGGTCACCACACCAAAAACCTATAAAAATGAAAAGACAGAGGACTCTAACTCAGATGAGGGAGAAAGGAAAAACCCCAGAAAAACAGCTAAGCCATGAGGAGATTCTCAGCCTCCAAAAAAAGACTTTAGGCTGTTGATGCTGAAGATGATGCAAGATGTTGGAAATAAACTGGAGGCAAAAATGGATAACTTACAGGAAATGTCGAGCAAAGAGATACAAGATATCGAACTTAAACCAGAAGAGATGCACAATACAATAACTGAAAGAAAAAATTCACTAGAAGCAGCTAGCAGCAGAACACAGGAGGCAGAAGAACGAATAAGCGAGGTGGAGGACAGATTAGTAGGAATTACAGATGTAGAACAGAAAAGAGAAAAAAGATTGAAAACAAATGAAGAGAGTCTCAGAGAACTCTGGGATAACATGAAACACACCAACATCCATACCATAGGGGTGCCAGAAGGAGAAGAGAGAGAGAAGGAGACAGAAAGATATATTCCAAGAGATAATAGCCAAAAACTTCCCTAACATGGGGAAGGAATCACTCACTCAAATCCAGGAAGCACAACAAGTACCATATAAAATAAACCCAAGGAGGAACACCCCAAGATACATACTAATCAAACTGACCAAAATTAAAGACAAAGAGAAAAAATTTTTTTTGTCTTTTTGCTATTTCTTGGGCTGCTCCCACGGCATATGGAGTTCCCAGGCTAGGGGTCGAATCGGAGCTGTAGCCACCAGCCTATGCCAGAGTCACAGCAACGTGGGATCCTAGCCACGTCTGCAACCTACACCACATCTCACGGCAATGCCGGATCGTTAACCCGCTGAGGAAGGGCAGGGATCGAACCCACAACCTCATGGTTCCTAGTCAGATTCGTTAACCACTGCACCACGACAGGAACTCCTTTTTTTTTTTTTTTTTCAGAGAAAATCTTGAAAGCAGCTAGGGAAAAAAACAAGTAACATACAAGGGAACCCCGATAAGGCTGTCGGCAGATTTTTCAACAGAAACTCTGCAGGCCAGAAGGGAGTGGCATGATATACTCAACGTGATGAAAGGAAAAAACCTCCAACCAAGATTACTCTACCCAGCAAGGCTCTTATTCACATTTGAAGGAGAAATCAAATCCTTCACAGATAAAAAAAAGCTGAGAGAATTCAGCAACACTAAACCAGCCTTACAACAAATACTAAAGGAACTTCTCTAGACAGAAAAGAACAAGAGAAGAAGGAAAGGGAAAAGAGCAGCAAAAACAAATCCAAAGTAATTAATAAAATGGCAATAAGAACATACATATCAATAATTACCTTAAATGTGAATGGTTTGAACGCCCCAGCCAAAAGACATAGACTGGCTGAATGGATACAAAAACAAGACCCATATACATGCTGTCTTCAAGAGGCCCACTTCACTTCGAGGGACACATACAAATTGAATGGGAGAGGGTGGAAGAAAATATTTCATGCAAATGGGAATCAAAAGAAAGCTGGAGTAGCAATACTCATATCCGACAAAATAGACTTTAAAATGAAGACTATTTTAAGGGACAAAGAAGGACATTACATAATGATCAAAGATCAATCCAAGAAGATGATATAACAATTTTAAATATCTACACACCCAACACAGGTTCACCCCATATATAAGGCAACTGCTAACAACCTTAAAAGGAGAAATCGACAATAACACAATCATAGTGGGGGACTTTAACACCCCACTTACAGCAATGCACAGATCAACCAGACAGAAAATCAATAAGGAAACACAGGCCCTGAATGATGCATTAAACCAGATGGACTTAATAGACATTTATAGGACATTCCATCCAAAAGCAACAGAATACACATTCTTCTCAAGTGCACTTGGAACATTCTCTAAGATGGATCATATCCTGGGCTACAAATCCAACCTCAGTAACTTTAAGAAAACTGAAATCATATCAAGCATCTTTTCTGACCACGACACTATATGACTGGAAATCAACAACAAGAAAAAATCTGCAAAAAACACAAACACGTGGAGACTCAACAACATGCTACTAAACAACCAATGGATCACTGAAGAAATCAAAGAGGAAATTAAAAAATACCTAGCAGCAAATGACAACGAAGATACGACACTCCAAAACCTATGGGATACAGCAAAAGCCGTTCTAAAAGGAAACTTTAGAGCAATACAAAGCCCACCTCAGGAAACAAGAAGAAGCTCAAAGAAACAAGCTAACTTTACATCCAATGCAGCTAGAGAGGGAAGAACAGACACCACCTAAAGTTAGTAGAAGGAAAGAAATCATAAAGATCAGAGCAGAAATCAATGAAATAGAAACAAGGAAAACCATAGGGAAAAAAATGAAATGAAAAGCTGGTTCTTTGAAAAGATCAACAAAATTGATAAACCCCTAGCCAGACTTATCAAGAAAAAAAGAGAGAGGACTCAAATCAATAAAATTAGAAATGAAAAAGGAGAAGTAACAACGGACATCACAGAAATACAAAGGATCATAACGGACTACTATATGCATCTATACTCCAATAAAATGGAAAACCTAGATGAAA
The DNA here is from genome assembly GCF_054392235.1 of Sus scrofa. Taxonomy (NCBI): domain Eukaryota; kingdom Metazoa; phylum Chordata; class Mammalia; order Artiodactyla; family Suidae; genus Sus; species Sus scrofa. The sequence continues at coordinate 23,288,741 of NC_139385.1, forward strand.
TGGACAAATTATTAGAAAAGCACAATCTTCCAAGACTAAACCAAGAGGAAATAGAAAAGATGAATAGACCCATCACAAGAACCAAAATTGGAACTCTGATGAAAAACTTCCAACAAACAAAAGTCCAGGACCAGATGGCTTCACAGGCAAATTCCATCAAACATTTATAGAAGAGCTAACACCTCTCCTTCTGAAAATATTTCAAAAAATATCAGAGGAAGGGATACTCCCAAACTCATTCTATGAGGCCACCATCACCCTGACACCAAAACCAGACAAAGATACCACAAAAAAGAAAACTACAGGCCAATTTCACTGATGAACATCAATGCAGAAATCCTCCACAAAATACTAACAAGCCACATCCAACAATACATTAAAAGAATTGTACATCATGATCAAGTGGGATTTATCCCAGGGATGCAAGGGTTCTTCAATATCCACAAATCCATCAATGTGATACACCACATTAACAAACTGAAGAATAAAAACCATATGATCCTCTCAATAGACATGGAAAAAGCCTTTGACAAAATCCAACACCCATTTCTGATAAAAACCCTTCAGAAGGTGGGCATGGCAGAAGCCTACCTCAACATAATGAAATCCGTATATGACAAACCCACAGCTAACATCATTCTCCATTGGGAAAAGCTGAAAGAATTCTCACTGAGATCAGGAACAAGACAAGGATGTCTGCACTCACCACTACACTTCAACATAGTTTTGGAAGTCCTAGCCACAGCAATCAGAAAAGTAAAAGAAATAAAAGGAATCCAACTTGGAAAGGAAGAAGTAAAACTATCGCTATTTGCAGATGACATGATGCTATACCTAGAGAATCCTAAAGACTCTACCAGAAAACTGTTACAGCTCATCCACAAATTCGGCAAAGTTGCAGGATACAAAATCAATACACAGAAATCGACAGTGTTTCTATATACTAACAATGAAAAAGCAGAAAAGGAAATTAGGGAAGCAATCCCATTTACCATCACACCCAAAAGAATAAAATACCTAGGAGTAACCTACCTAAAGAAACAAAAGACCTATACTCTGAAAACTACAAGCCACTGATGAAAGAAATCAAAGATGACACAAAGAGATGGAAAGATATACCATGCTCGTGGATTGCAAGAGTTCATATTATCAAAATGACTATACTACCTAAGGCAATCTACAGATTCAATGCAATCCCTAACCAATTACCAAGGACATTTTTCACAGAACTCAAACAAAATATTTTAAAGTTTGTTTGGAAGCACAAAAGACCCAGACTAGCCAAAGACATCCTGAAAAAGAAACATGGAGCTGGAGGGATCAAGCTCCCCCAACTTCAGACTATACACACAAAGCAACAATCATCAAAATTGCATGATACTGGCACAAAGACAGACATATAGATAAGTGGGACAGGATAGAAAGCCCAGAATTAAACCCTATAGCCAACTAATCTATGACAAAGGAGGCAAAACTACACAATGGAGAAAGGACAGCTTGTTCAATAAGTGGTGCTGGGAAAACTGGACAGCCACATGGAAAAGAATGAAATGAGAACACTCCCTAACACCATACACAAAAATAAACTCCAAATGGTTTAAAGACCTAGATAGAAGACCAGACACTATCAAAGTCCTAGAGGAAAACATAGGCCAAACACTCTCTGACATAAATGGCAGCAACATCTTCTCAGATCCACCTCTTAGAGTATTGACAATAAAAAGAAAAATAAACAAATGGGAGCTAATCAAACTTCAAAGTTTCTGCACAGCAAAGGAAACCCTAAACAACACAAAAAGACAACCCACAGAATGGGAGAACATCTTTGCAAGTGAATCGACTGACAAGGGATTCATCTCCAAAATTTATAAACAACTTCCGCAGCTCCATACCAAAAAAAAAACAAGCCTTTCAAAAAATGGGCAGAAGATCTAAACAGACAATTCTCCAAAGAAGACATACAGATGCCCAAGAAACACATGAAAAGATGTTCAATGTCAGTCATTATTAGAGAGTTGCAAATCAAAACCACAATGAGGTACCACCTTACACCAGCAGAATGGTCATCATCCAAAAGTCTACAAACAAGAAGTGCTGGAGAGGGGGTGGAGAAAAAGGAACACCAGTACACTGTTGGTGGGATTGTACATTGGTGCAACCACTGTGGAAAGCAGTATGGAGATTCCTCAGAAAACTAAACATAGAACTCCCATTTGATCCAGCAATCCCACTCCTGGGCATCTATTCAGAGAAAACCATGACTCTCAAAGACACATGGACCCCGATGTTCATTGCTGCACTCTTTTCAATAGCCAAGACATGGAAACAACCTAAATGTCCATTGACAGAGGAGTGGATCCAGAAGATGTACATATACACAATGGAATAGTACTCAGCCATTAAAAAGAATGAAATACCAGCACTTTTAGCAACATGGATGGACCTAGAAACTATCATGCTAAGTGAAGTCACCCATACAATGAGACCAACATCAGATGCTTTCACTGACATGTGGAATCTGAAAAAAGGGCAGACTAAACTTCTTTGCAGAACAGATGCTGACTCACAGACATTGAAAAACTTATGGTCTCCAGAGGATACAGTTTAGGGGGTAGGGGGATGTGCTTGGGCTGTGGGGTGGAAATCCTGTGAAATCAGATTGTTATGATCATTATACAACTACAGATTGATAAATTCATTTGAGTAATAAAAAATGAAAAAATAAAAAAACAACTGGACATTGTTATAGATCAACATATATGAAACCCAAGGTAACCATAAATCAAAATCCTATAACAGATATGTAAAAACAAAGGAAAGGAACATCATCTTAACACATGAGCTATGCGTTTTCAGCTCAAAGATGGAGACACAGGAGGCTGGTGTGGCTGCAGACAGGCAGGGTGGAGGCACAGGGCACCCTGGCAGCCTGGGCTGGTCTGAACCTGTCTGGGGGCAACCTTCAGGTCCCCTGGCTGTGGAATGGGCAGGCTTGGCCCCACTAGCCTGTGGGATGGGCAGGCTGGCCCCACTAGCACACAAAGCATCTTTTTCAAACATGCATGAGCATTAATCCATGACAGATCCTCTTCTGCTGTGGATCCTGGTTTGCTAGTCTCATCATTGTCAGTTAATATTCTGCTGGACTCTCTGCATATCAACGAATGAAGGATATCATGAGCTGATATCCTGGGCAGGCTGTGCTTTCTTTGGGAGGCTGTTTTCCCCAATGTCATTGAAAATCATTCCCAGTGTTCTAAATTGGGAGAGTGTGGAAATCTGAGTTTGATGGTTGGTGGTTGGTTGGTTGTCCGGCTTGCTCCTTTGCTTTCTAAGTGTTTGCACATTGGAGTGTTTAATAAGTTTTTGTGGAGAAGGTACTTTGTGAAACGTCTGTTGCTTTTGGAGCTTGCTTGATATTTTAAAGCATTGGTTCTATTTGTTTATTTATGTCTGAATGTATGTAGGTAGGTATGTATGTATGAAATCAGTGGGTTTTTGTATGTGTTTGGTGGAATTTGTGTTAGCTTTCCTAAGGTTTTCCAATAGGGTGCATTGCAGTCTTGGTTGGGGTGGTGATAATGCTTGTGTCAGGTCATTGGAAAGAGGGAAAGGTGAGAGATGATCGCACTTGATGAAACAATGGGGCAGCCAATATCTAAGCTGTGTAGAGAGGAAAGAGAGGCCCATCAGGAGGATTGGGAGGGATCTGTCAGTCACATTCCAGGAAGAATTCAGGAGAGTCTGAGGTCCATGGAAGGAAAACGGTGAGTGGGAGAACCTGGGGGAGAGAGAGCATGAAAAAAAAAAAAAAAAAAAAGGAACCCACAGTCCTTGGATTGGCAGTTCTGTTAGATGTGAAAAAAAATGTTGTGCCTTCTGTAAGCAACTCCTTTTTTTCTTAACTATGAGCAGTATCTATGTAGCTGTCTCAAGGGTTTAGTCCTATCTTGAGCAGTATCATGCATGTATGACTTTATTTCATGGTTTTGTTATTTGTGGTAGACAGTGGTCAGATTCCTGAGGGAAGGAAACATGGTTTCATTCATCTTTGAATTGTGGACTGTGTTTGGCACAAGAGATCTGTAAAACAACACTTAGGGTGAATGAATGAATGACTGATGGTTGCTGATTTAGGCCCCAAGTTCACAAACGAAAACAGAAAAAAACAACTTACGCTTTAGGGCTAGAACCATTGATCAACTGCATTGGTTCCTTGGTTGGCTTTGACTGTGAAGTAGAGTAACCCACGTAGACTCCGTTTGTTCGCTGGGTATGTGGAGTGCTTGATGGGACTGTAAGGTGACTGACTGCACCGCTGTAGGTGACTCAGCCTTGCCCTTCCTAGTCTTTACTTGGGTGAAACCTGGTAGATGATCAGAGGGCCAGAGTGCAAATATGTGTTGGAAATGCTAGGGACCATTTCCAGGGACAAGCTGTCCAAGTGGTTTTGGTGCTGAGGTTCAGGATACAGGCCCAAGTCCTGGGCCCTGGTTCCACCCCCTGCAGGCTTTCCTTTTGTGCTGTTGGCCCTGCCCCCAAGTTGCCTAGAGGTGCTGCTTGCAGGATTGGGAGCATGCACATGGGTGCGCACACCTCCCGCTGAGTGAAGCCGGAAGTGAGGCGGGTCACAGGACTTGCTCACTGTCTGCCTGCCCAGGAGCTGGAGCCCGAGGTGTGAGCCAGAGAGGGGTCGAGCCACACTCTCCCTTCTGGAGGTGCACCCTCGGCAGGGCCCTGCCCGGGGGTCCAGGATGCTGACTGGCCCTTGCCCATCTTCCCCAGGCCCCAGCTGGCAGCAAGGTGTCATGGACTGGCTCAGGTCAAGCAAGGTAAGTGGGCACCTCCCTTGGTCTCTGTGTGCGACAGGCCTCTCTTCCCGAGGGCGTTACCCTGTTATGCTTGGGCCCACTCTCTTCTCTCCTTCTGTCCCCTCTGCCTTCCTGTTGCCTCCTCTAGCCTAAGGTCCCTCCTCTGGCTGGCGGGGATCTCTCTCAGATCACACAGGGTGGCAGGTGCACAGCTGGTGGAGCTCTCACCTCCCCCCTAGGCCTGGCTTTTGGCCTCCTGTCCTCAGGGGCCTCGCTGGTGCCTCCCACCTGGACCCGAGTCAGGTGAGGTCCCTTTGTGGAGGTTAGTCAGCCTCCTGGCCTCTCTTGGGCCCTCATGTGTTTGCTCCCTTTTCCCCGTGGGGCTGTGGGTGCTTCAGTTGGACCGATGGGAAGATGTGTTTGGCCATTTCAGGTACCCTGGGTCCCTGGGCTCAGCAGAGCTTCCCTGGCTGCTGCCCCGGGTCAGGGCAGTGCCTGCTTGGCAGGAGGCCCCACCACAGGGTGGCCCAGGGCACTCCAGCAGCCTGGGATGGACCAAACCTGACTGGGGGCGACCTTCATGTACCCTGGGTTCCCAGGGCTATCAGTGGGATGGGCAGACTGGGCCCCACAAGTGCCTGAAGCCTCCTTTTCAAATGTGCCTGAGCAGGAATCCTCCATGGATCCTCTTCTGCCCTGGAGGCTGTTGTTCTGGTCTCCTTGTTGTCAGTTCACAGTCTGCTTGTGTCTCTGCACATCAGTTCATGAAGTAGGTTGTCTCCACTTTCCTCAGCCCACAAGCAAGTTAGATGCTCTCACTAAGAATCTACTTTTCTCTAGATGCTGGATGAGGAGGACCCTAAAAATGATGGGGTGAATTCAGAGGTCAACACTCCTGTGACAAACCATCAGGGTGAAGAAGAAGAAGGTGGGTCTTCCTTGCTGGCATTGATTGGAGAGCCACCAGAGCTGGGGTTCCTTTTGGAAAGAGGGTTGCGGGTGTAGGGCATGCCGCTCTTTCCCAGTCATAGTGATGCGCAAGTCATACTCGCCCTGGACACAAGTCTATCCTGTAGATGGTGCTTTGTGGTAAGATACGAGGCCTGGGAAGCGAGGTCCACATGTGAGCATGTGTGGTGTGAGCGTGTGGTTCCCCAGAACCTCTTGCCTGTTTCCACCACAAAGAGACACGTCAGCTTCATGGAGGACAAATCCCACCCCCTCTGAAGAGCTTCTCTGCATTCATGCATTCTCCCTTGACCACCACTGCTCCCAAGTTGGCTTAATGTTCCCATTGCTCAGATGGAGAGGGTGCCAAGCCATGTGGCCCAAGCCCTTGACCTCCTACATGGAAAAGCCAAAGGGGGACCCCGGCCGGGTTCCCCATGGGGTTGCTCTGGAACCCTGACCTGTGCCTCTCCCTCAGCAGGGAATCCTCAGTCATGGAGCCCTGAGGGGTGAGGGTCCCTGTCCCCCATCCATGCGTGGGCATAGCAGGGACTCCAGAGGTCCTGTAACACCTGCCCATCTCGAGAAGGTGGGCGGTCGGCGCTGGTGTCTTTGCTTCCACTTGGCCAAAACAGATCAGAATCAGGGGAATGTTTTCTCATGTTGGATGGTGTCACTTTAAGGCTTCCAACTGCCTACCCGAGGTGGCACACACCCAGGGGCTATTGCACATAAGAGCTCAGGGTGAAACTCCATCGTCAGCCTGGTGTCGGGCACCATGGTACAAAAACTTCTGCAGTGCTGGGCGAGAAGGAGTCAGTGCTCAGTCTTTGCTTCTCTCCGTGATGAAATGTCCCACTTGTTGTAGGGCTCCTATGAGTGCAGGTAGCCTTTCACTCAGGGGACATGCACACCTCATGTAGAAAAGGGAGACTGGGAGAACAAGCAGGATGTGACTGAAAGTGGCTGTTTTTCATGGTAGGATTTCCATAGAGTCACATCATCTATATTTGATTTTCTTTACGACAAGTGGTTGGTAAATTCACTCAGTAGCATGCCTTTCGCAGGATTGAAGTCAGCCCTCCAGGATAGTTTAAACATTTGATCAAAAACAAAGTCTTAGAGAAAACACGAGGAGTGCAGTAGCTGCATCTGTGACTCTTGTGGCACAGATGATCTGGGAAGAAGTCCAGCAGACCCTGGCCATTTAGCAGATGTTTCAGATGGGCAGGAGATATCTGGGTCCCTACGCTCCCAAGAGAGCTTGCCTTTGCGTGTCTTTGCCCATTGATGAGGGTCCTCTTTGCTAGAGAGCCACAGCTCTGGTTTCCTGTCTTGCCTGCCCTTCTCCTTTGCGTTCCTTCCTGCACCAAAGGGGCCGGCCCAGCAGCAGCTCAGCCCACACTTACCAGCCATGCACATCCATTCACTGACTCCCCACATCCTCCTCATCAAGAAAAACTCCCAGCGGGATTCCTGAGCATCACGCCCAGTGTCCTGACAGTTCCTCTGTGTGCCTGCAGATATCTCCGAGATAGCGCTGGATGATGTGCCTTCGGTGAAAATGGTGGGACGGCCTCCATTCGCTCCGCGGGTAAGTTGGGTTTTTAGTCTGAGCTTGCAGTGTTGCTTTATTTCCCCTTCATGGACATTCAGTTATGAAAACCTGAGCATGCACGTTCCAGACAGTATGGACGATTCTGAGGGGTGGGACTCCCTGTCAAGCGTGTTTGTTGCCAGCTCCTGATGCCTGATTCCCAGGACAGTGCAATAACAACACCTGTGCCAACCTGCAGAGGACAAGGCTCTTTCTCCAGAAGCATTTTTTCCTCGAGGGAAAGAGTTCTGTCATTTCCAACTGACATGGCCTTGGACATCCCGTCCTCTAGGACAAGTTCTTGCCTTTCTCCCTGAGGAGGGTTTGCTCTGCCTTTGCTGGGTTCTCTGGACTCCACCGCTGTTGTGCATTGGGGTTTCTGCTGTCACCAAGTGAAGGAAAGGCCTGTGCAAATACATGACCTTGCGGTCTGATCCTCATGGCACTTTCTCCTCTTGTCATTGCAGGTGGCCTTCATGGTGAACAAAACACATATGTATGTTGGAAGGACTCATCTGGGGGAAGGGGTCCCTTAGAAGGTGAGGAAGGTGGCACAGTCTTGCTGGGTTTATTTATTTTTAATTGTTGTTTCCCCAGTGCAGGTTTTTTTTTTCCTACTGTATGGAATGGTGACCCAGTTACACATACATGTACACATTCTATTTTCACACATTATCATGCTCTATCATAAGTGACTGGACATAGCTCCCAGTGCTACACAGCAGGCTCTCACTGCCCATCCATTCTGAAAGCATGAGTTTGTATCTATTAACCCCAAGCTCCCCAACCACCCCAGCCCCTCCCCCTCCCCCTCAGCAACCACAACTCTCTTCTCCAAGTCCATGGTTTTCTTTTCTGTAGAAAGGTTCATCTGTGCCTCATATTAGATTCCAGATACATTCTTGCTGGCTTTAGTGTGGAGGGCCAGGTTGTTTCCAGTTTTGTCCTTGGACTTAGAGTTGCAGGTTTGCTGATGGAAAGTGACTTACAGGTAAAGTCACAAGGCCAGGTACTGTAGCCCCAGGAACAAGCTGTGTTATCATTAGTCAATGGAGGTTTGTGTGCAAGGGAATAGTGTTGTGTAAGGGAGCTCTTTTTTTTTTATTTTGACTTTTTGTGTGTGTGTTGTTTGAATGTTTTTTCATTAAGTTTCTCTCTATATATGTACCTCAAAATATCATTGTTCCTTGTTCCAATACCCCAAAATTTATCCCTGTACCTATTTCATCATGAAAATATACGCATGTAAAAATTAACCAGTGTATAAACTTTTATTGTTTTCATTCATTTTATATCAAGTGCACCTCACTTCACCTAGAAAAACATTGCCTTCAGCACCCAGAGGAAATATCAGATTTCTTCCTTGTGAACAATACTCTTTTCCCAATCCCTTTTATGTGGTCCATAGTAACTTCATTTAATAATAAATCTTACCTCCTCAGAGGAGGCCTCATTGCAATATTGATCGCTGTGATACATCACTCTTGCTGCTCATCTCAACAAACAGTTTCCTAGTCAAGTCTCAGAGTCTGAATTCCCACTCCACTCCGTTATTAAGCATCTTTTGCTGGGCGAAGTTCCCCTTCCTCGAGGAGCCCTTTCCTTGTATCCATGTGCCATGCCCAGTTCTGGAGGAATCTGAAAATAGGAACCCCCAGGAACAGATGGAAGAAATTCACTCCAGGTTTCTTCTCTGAGTGTGAGTAGTCACCTTCAGATCCTGTGCTATGATTACAAACTTCCTTCTGCTATGGAAAATCTGTCTCCCATCCCTTATACTGGCCCTGGTTTCTCTGTACTGGGCAAGAAATGCTGTGTACAGTGACAACAGAACCATGAGATCTACTCCAGTGACTGAGCTCAGGGTGGGCTCTTGCTCATTTCCCAGGGGTTGAAGGGGAGGTTGTGCTGTGCAAGGAGGCACAGAAATACTCAGCATTGTGACAGGAATATCTCCACTCAGGTTGCTGTTGAAACTGACAGATGCAACAGGTTTTTGGTGCTTTCTGAAAGCTTTGCAGAGAAACAAGTCAAGAGAGTAATGTCAATTAAATAGAAAACAAAGAAACATATACCTAATAATATTTTTGGACTGTGACTCCTTTAAGAAATACATACTGTCATAGAATTCAGTTGCCTTCTATCTATCAGTATTTTCTCTAATGAAGAGAAAAATGAGAATGACTTGATTTACAGCATTTGTTTGTACCAGAAACTCTCTATGAGACCATTGTGTCCTTGAAACTCTCCATGTCTACATCATGGTTTTCAGATGGTGCTGAAGGGAACCCTGGTGTTGGTTACATGGTGAAGTGGTTGCTCCCCACAGAGAAGCTCTAAGAACCCAGAGGCCCACCTGGTGGACTCCAGGTGTGAGGACAGTGCACCTTGAGGGAGATGCTTTAGGAAGTGGATGGAAGCCAGAGAAGGGGCACCCAAGCCATGTGGGATCCAAGGTGTTTGACTTAAATAGTAGGAATGGGTGGAATACACCTGTGTGCACCCTTCAGGTCTTCCTTGGACCCCTGCTTGAGTGGCTAAGAGGAAGGCCATCCCCTTCCCTAGAGCAAACACTGGGGGAGGTGTCTCCTTGCAAGCCTGTTGAGAGCAGTCTTCCTCCTGTTCCTTGGTCCTCTGCAGCTACCCATGTGCACTCCAGGTCCTTTCTCCTTCCCTCCAACCACCCCCCTCCTTGTTTTGTTCTTCTTTCTCCCCTTTCTCCCACTTTGTATTTTATTATTGTAGTTAAAATATGCATGCCATAGGATCCCACCTCTTAACAAGATCAGAAGTGTCCAGTCCAGTACTATTAATACTATGCAGCACATGGTTGTACAGCCTGTCTCTACTGCTTTTTCACCTTGCACATTAAACCCTAGAGCCATTGAAGGGACACTCCCCACTTACCTTCCTCCCAGCTCTTGGAATCACCTGTATTTTCTGCTTCTGTGAGTTGTCCTTTAGATATCTAATTGAAAGGAGATTGTTCAGTATTTGTCCTCCTGTGATTGGTCTTTTTCACTCTTGCTGATGTCCTCCAGGTTCATTTGGGTAGCCACAAATTGCAGCATTTCCTTCTTTTTTAAAGGATGCATAACATGACACTGTACATACGTGTGTGTGTACCATATTTTTGTGATTAATTTGTACGGTCAGAGACACTAGGACAGTTTTCCTGCTTAGCTATACTGTATAATGCTGCAATGAACAGGAGATGGCAGGTCTGTCTTGCACATACCCATTTTATCTCCTTTGGATATGAATCCAAAGTGTGATTGATGCATTTTTGCTAGTTTTATTATTAATTTTTTGGAGGTCCTGCATACTGTTTCCCATAATGGCTATACCATTTTCCATTCTTACCAACAAGGTGCAAAGTTCCAGGTGTCCACATCTTTGCCTACATCAATTAATTTTCATTTTACAACATACATCCTAACAGGTGTGAGTGGGGTATCTCCTTGTAGTTTGATTTGCATTCTACTGCTACCTAATGTTGATCAAAACATGCATTTTCACATATATATGGATCACTTTCAAGTCTTGTGTGTGCGGAAATATTTACTCAAGATGTTTGCCCATTTTTAACTCAGCTATTTGCCCAAAGCCTTTTTTGTTTTCTTTTTTTTTTTTGGTTTGGTTTTGTTTAGTTTTGATTTTGTTTTTTTAATTGCAGTGTGATAGTCTCATATATTTTGGATTTGGGGCCCTTATTCAGAAGCAATATCTGCAAGTATTTCCTCCCACCCTATAGATTGCCTTTTCATTCTGTCGATTGTTAAGGAGACTATACTTTTTTGACTGGGGAATCATAGAACCTGGGCAGTGATCATTTGGCCATACATGTGTGAGTTTATTTTTAGGTCCTTGTCTTATGGATCATTGGTCTGTCTTCCTGTTTAGATGCTAGGGGTAGACTTTTTTGCTGCCATGGCTTTGCAGTGTGTTTTGAATCTGGGGATTGGGACATCTCCATTTTTATTCTTTGCTGTCAAGATCATTTTTTTATTTTGGGTTCTTTGGGGTTCTACTTGTATTTTAGGATTTTCTTTTCCAAGTCTCAAAAAATGGCATGAGGTTTTGTGAGTGGTTGCAGTTTATGTGTACTTCATTTTCAGTAGCAGAGAAATGTCGACAACATTAAACCATCCAGTCTAGGAACATGGTGTGTCGTTCCAAGCACTTGCACTTTCTTTAATTTCTTTCAGCCATGATCTGTAGTTTTCAGTGTACAAATTGTTCACCCCATAAAGGGGTGCCACTGCCTTCCTTGGGTCTTCCAGGCTCAGGGGTGAGAAGGATGTGCTCATGAAAAGAGTGATGCATCCCTCCCTCCCCTCTGCCCCTTCTCTCCAATTATGTCCAGCAGGCTGCAGCAGGATCTTGGGGATCAGAGACCTTCTCCACTGTAGATGTGAACCAGCTGAGGCCCTGGGAGGTCCATGGAGGCGAGGACAGAAAGGGGCCCGAGACTGAGCTCCCTGCAGCATCATGGTCCCGAGGTTCCATCTTGATTCTAAATCACCCCTTTCCTTTCCCATGGCCTCCCCAACCTGGTGGCTGCCCCTGGACACAGAACACTACATGGCAGATAATGAGAATTCTGACAAGGACAGTAGCAGTAAGCTGGTAATCTGTTTCATCTTTCACGTCTTTTTGTTTTCCTCTCTTTTTGTCACCCATAGGCTCTTCCTTGTAAGTCTTAACCACCTCCTTGCTCCATCCTTTTATGATACTTACCATGAAGGATTTGGCCTCAGGTGGGCACTGGGAGTCCTGGGATAAAATGGACACCATCTCTGCAGCTTTCCTCCCACTTCCTTAGCATCTTGCCAGCGTCCATCCCCAGCTCTGCACCTTTGAGTCCAGCTTAGCTGTCCTGAGGGGCCTGAGCAGAAGATGGGAGTAGAGTAAGCTGCTCTGGACCTGCCCAGCTAGAGGGGCCACAATAAATCCCCCCTGCCCTGGGTGCCCCCCTGACCAGGGTGTTTTCCTGCCCCAGGTGGCTGCAGGCCAGCATGACTGTTCTTTTCCTTCCAGAAGTCAAGACATTCCCAGCTTACAACTTTTCTGTGAAGGCAGAAAACAAATATTCATACAAAGAAGAGAAAGAGAGATTCCTCTAGAGTTTGGTGGAAAGAGTCTTTTCCCCACTAAAATATCTAAGATTTAATCCCCAATTATAATAAAACTCTAAAGCAGTGTTCAGTCTCTGACTCAGTTTCCTCTTTGAAGAATAAATATTTAATTTGCATGGTTGATGTTAAGGAAATTTTATTTGCTCAGATATAACCAGTGATTTGCTGTCTTCTTGACAACTAACTGTATTGTTAGCTTGCTACCCAAGCTGATGTGGACATTATATTTTCAAAGAAGAAATATAAAATATACACAAAATATTCATAGGTAAAATAATTGTGAGTAATTTTGGACTGCATTTAGGAAAGCCTTCAAATTTTACTCTCAGTGATTGATTAAAACTACTGTTAAATCTTTTTAGTACTGACTGAGATGACTACCTCATTAATGTGAGGTCACAGTAAATTCTTTTGCAGGGAGGGTGTTTCTGTGTGAGTGTAAAGATGCTCTACCTATCTGGAAATGGGTTATAACCACGAATGCAGAGACATTCTTTAAGGGTGTTGTTTGTTTGGCCTGTGATCTAATGCCTTTTTGAGAAAGGTATCCATAGATATATGAAAGGTCATGGCTCTGTTGATGTATGTCTTTCCACCAATGTTTGGCATCTTGGAGAATCTTCACTTCTCAGTGGACATCAGGGGTGAGCAGCCTGCTTTGCCTGGATCTTGCTCTCATCAGTTGTGGCAGGGCCTCATTTCTGTCTCTAATGGTTGGTTATACTTCACTCTGCCCTGTGATTCCCACAGTCCTCAATGTCTTCACTACTGATGTACTTGGCATATGACTTTTAACCTTTCCATCTACTCTTTTATCAAAAAGGCATTAGGTCATGGGCCAGTTGTCCTCAGGGCTGAGTTTTAACATCTGTCCTGAAGGACTATATTGAGAGAAAACAAGGAGCACTTGGTCCACAAGGGTTTTCTCTTGCTTTCTCCTGAGTCCTAATACTGTAACAGTTATAACAAGACTCATTTTTCTTCCTATCATAAACTTTCCAAGGACTGAAAAATAGATATTAAGTAAATAAAATAAAACCCTTCTTTCTCAAGGTTAAACCTTACAATAGAACCATGTTTTTTGATTACAGTCCTTTCATCAAACCTTGCCTATCACTAAATCACATTTTTGGAAGGAAATTCCTCAGAGCTTATCAGGTTTTCATGCTTTCATTAGAGAAGTTTATTGATGCTGAGTTGATCCTGTTCCACAGGTCACCTTTCAAAATAATTTACTTTGTTTTGCCTTACAGATTATTTCTGTGGTCTTGCCAAAGGTTTGTAGCAATATATTACTATTATCCATGTCTACAGTACCATAATGCATTTTTATAATCAACACCACTTTCTAAGCAGAAAACTGAACTTTTTGGGTGACTTTCTCTGAAAATTGATTAATATTCTTCAGCCAGGAACATGGCCCTTTTCCAATAGAAACACACTGAGAACTCTTGAGGAGCATGGTGATGTATCATGGATCATATGTGATTAGAAGCAAGAAGGAGAAGAAACTGTTGATGCCTTGGTTTCTTTAACAATCTCTCAGTGTTGGCATAAATGTCTACAAACCATCCACTCATCTTCACCACGCCTCCTTCTGTGAAGGTTCGGCTGTTTTGACAGGATAATCTGAAGATGTTTCCTGATGAAAAAGATACTTCGCTGCCTGGATTGCTCTGTGATAAGCACTGTTAAAGATCATATTCAGTGAATTGCAAAATTCTCAGCAGGAGAAGGTAGATGAAGAAAAGCCACAAAGACATTGCAAAAGGTAAGGAAAAGGACAGTGGGCAGATTATAAGAAAGGGGAGTGGAAGGGAAAACAACTGTACAACTTTACCAGTGTGATGGGAAAAAAAGGACAATTAAGGGATACTTCACGCAGGGCAAAACACACAAAAGCATTCATTTTTAAATTTCTCATATTTGTTTTTGCCAAAAGATGTGTGTGTATGTAATTATTACTCTCCATTTAGTGAATATCAGTGGTGTATATACAAAATGGCACAAAACTGATTTTCTTTCCTTCCTTCTCCTGACTAGCTGGAAGCGAAAAGTTCCATAAGTGGTGATTAAGCCATAGACTCTTGAGGTATCTGTTTAATACACTGGTGGAAAAAAGCCCTAAAAATTAGAAAAAGCTTATTGAAATGAAAATTCCTTACTTCGGTCAGTTCAGAGATTCAAAAGAGTTTGGGGATGAACTAGGAATTTATCAAAAAAACTAGTCTTTCTTATCAGAGTCGAAAAACTCGGACTCTGAGTCTCATAGTATATCTCTTTTAGGGTTTTGAAAACTGTGACCTGAGGGCCACATCTGGTCTGTCACCTGTTTTTTGTTGAAGCTGTATGGTAACTCTCACTTGCACCTTTGTTTGCATGTCTCTGTTTCATCTGGCTGCTTGGGTGCTACAAATCCAGAGGTTAGTAGTTGTCACAGAGACTGTATGTTCCACAAGGCCAAGACTATTTATTATTTGACCCCATAAAAATTTTGTTGACTTCTGTATTTATTTTAAACATACCTATTATTCCAGGTTCAACTTGAATCTTTCTAAGAATTTTCTTGCAATTTTCCCTGCTCACACTGCCCTCTGTATCTGTAGATTGTTGTTAAAATTATAGATATATCCATACCATCCACAGCTTAACTAAACTTCAGGTAAGTTTTTTTTTCTTTCTTCATTACCTTATTCTTGGAGCATTTATATGAGAAAACAAAATTTTAAATTCCTTCTCCTTCCCTAGGATATGTGAAAGTTTTACAACCCAGGAATGTCTTGCTCAAGAACCTGGGAGACTTCCTTTCTCAAAGTAATAATTGAGAAAGATAAGGCCCCTTTATCCCAGTCTCTGTGCAGAGGTAGATGCTAACTCCCATTAGTGCTACTTAGAAGGCCACCCTTCAGGCTAAGGACAGGGAGTACTTTTTAATTAGTTCACTCTGTGTTTGCAAATCCACCCCATCTTTGTTTCAGAGGAGCTGAGTTCAATCTCTTGCAGTCATCTTTAATAATCTTGACCTTCAGCAAATTGTGCTTGCATTTTTTGTTTGTTTGTTTGTTTGTTTTAGGCTATACCCTAGGCCTATGGAAGTTCTAAGGCTAGGGGTTGAATTGGGCACAGCTGCGGGCCACAGCCACAGCCATAGCAATGAGGAGCCAAGCCTCCTCTGTGACCTCTCACAGCAACGTTGAATCCTTAAGCCACTGAGGGAGGCCAGAGATTGAACCTGCATCCTGATGGATAGTAGTCAGATTGGTTTCCACTGAGCTGCTACAGGAACTCCTATCACAAAGTTTTGGATAAAGTTTTCCTTGCCAATTTAATTCTATCTAGTGCAATACTTTTTTGAAGTATCTGTGACTCTTTTCTATCAAATAAAAGTCTTACTCTCAAAATCCATAGTGATGGCTGCCTTAGTGAGTTTGGGCTGCTACAACAGAATACACTGCATGGGGTGGCTTACACAATAGTTATTCATTTCTCATATTTCTAACAGTTAAACATTCAAGATCAGGTGGAACAAAGTCAGGTTCTGAGGAATGCCATGTTTCTGATTTACACAGGGTGGGTCATTTTTCTCATGCATCCTCACATGACAACAGAAGAGGAAAAGGGTAGAGCTCTTTTCTTCCTAGAGGGACTCCACCCTCATAAACTAATTGCCCCCCAAAGGCCCCAGCTCCTAGTACCATCGCTCTGGAGGTTGGTGTTCCAATATAGGATACAGTATGGGGCATCACAAATTTGCAGTCCACAAGCATAGTAGCTTACACTACTTAGAGTCAGTGGGATTTGGTTAGCCTCTTCATGATACTCTGTGTGTAAGAGTGATAGTCTCCAAGTTGGCCTTATTTCATCACTTTTATGTATTTACCTTGATTCATTATGATAAATAGTCACCAACTATAAAAACAGTTGTTGGATCAAAGATAGGAGGATTTTCAAAAGAAAAAAATATGACTGGGTCAAAGAAATACCAATCAGGTTGGCATTTGAATCTATATCAAAACCCAGTTAATTCTCCACTTCTAAAATCAACAATAGGACATTTACAGATTTCTTTTAATCACAAACTCATTTAATGTGTGTTAACTAACATTTACTGAGTATGGCCCTCTTTCCCAGCAAACACCTACAAGTTCATTATTGGATAAAGAGGCACATGGTAAACCTAATGTGTTTAAATGGATGAATCATTGGTGCCCCATCATTATCACATCAAAATGTTCTGAGATTTTTATTTGAGACATAAATAACCACGTGTGCTTTACAACACCTTTTATGAATGGACTGGGATATTTCTGGCTGTACATATCTTCTGGGGAAAAAGTCATGTCCTCCTCCTAAAAAATTGATTGGTCTCCTTTGACATGCATCTTTAGAAATACAATTGTTTAACAGAAAAATTTGTCTTGAAACAGCTCTGCTTATTTTCCTAATTAGTGGAAGCTTAAAGGCATATTTAACCCTTAGAATGAGTAATGGTCATAATATTCTTCCTACTTTTATTTATCAAAGCCAGAAACTACAAAAATATTCACTGAAGTTTTTTTTGGCAAATGAAAAAATTTTCTAATGATGCAAGTACGAGTAACTGTAGTAAATGAAAAGAATGTGACAAATTGGAAACTTTCTTGCAGTACACATCAAAAATATGTTTTTGTGAGGAGAAAAAGTGTATTGATAGGACACTACAGAATAGCAGTTGACATGAAACATGAAAACATTAACTTTGGGTATAATAAGCTTAAATCTCAAATTTTGAAATGGTATTATCTGTCAATGTCCAGTGACTCAGGAAGAGCAGAAATGGAGGGGTATGGTAAGTTAAACAGTAATGGGACTTCTTTAAATTCTCCACATGCTGGCTTTTTGCCTCTTCACCCTGCAAGGTTCACTCTCAACTCTTCCTGAGGGACAGGTCATTTTCTCTGATAGAAAATTTTTTTCTTAATCAGAGAGTTATGTGGGAGCCTGAGATTCAGTTTTGGAAATTAATGTTTCCTCTGAAAAGACAAGCTTGTCCATGAAAACACCCTCTCTGCCAGCAGCAGTTGGACCCATCATGGGCAGGGTTGACTTGCCTCTGAAAGTTCTATTATGACACATCACCATGGTAATGTGATTATGCACTAAGTTCTATTATGACACGTCACCGTGGTAATGCGATTATGTGCCTCATGGTCAGACTGCCACTCTGTGGTGAGAGTTTGGTATCTGCTGGCCACTTTGAAGCTCTGCCTTCATAGTTCAAACTTTAGGAATGGGAAACTTTAGTTTCTGTCCACAGGTAAGTTTACATGGATCCCCTAAAGTCTGTTCCTTCAAATGGGCTCACTAATTTTGCTCAAACATTTTCTTCATCTTTTTTTTTCTCATTTCTATCACTCTAAACTATCTATAGAGTTATAAGTGTAACTTCCAGTTTTGTTGTATTAATATGTCTGGTCCACAGGCCTGAAATATTTTCCTGAATGTAGAGAACCATATTATTTCCTAATGCCAATTTTGTCAGTCTCAACCAGAGAAAAGACAAAGGGAACCTACCCACTCTGCTTCCACTAAAGCAGGTGAAACTGGATGCCTCCCCAGGAATGGACATTCCAGGAGGAGCAGGGACTTACAGCTCAGCTCTTCTGAATGTAGCTGTCAAAATCTGAAACCAAATAGTGGGGGTCTAAATACAGAGAGTGCTTTAAAGCAAGGAAACTGGGATTTACTGGCAGGATTCCCATGAGTTGATGGGGACAGAATCACGGGCTGTTTGCATATTGCCAGGGTGTTTGATGAGAAGGAACAGTGCGATCACTTAGTGGGATGAATGTGTGGTCACTGATGGAATGAGGTTCAGTCTGGGGATCCTCAAGGAGCAATCTGGGTGGGGTTGCCTGCCTCTTGAACATGGATGTGGCTTTCAAATGGATGTGGGACACTGTTGCCTTCTTCTCCAAGCATCTAGAGACAGATGAGGTGTTGATAGAGCAGAATTTTGGTGAGGACTTGAGCCCTGCCCATCCTTAGGCAGCCCTTTGTCCAGGCTGCTCAGAGGGGTACTCAAATCAATTATTAGTGAGACTCTGAGCACCCAAGACTTACTTGCCTCAGCCCCCAGGGTTGGTCCATTGAAAGGAAGCTGGTCCTTGGCAAAGCCATCATGTGGAGTTTGGTTTAGAATGTTCTGAGCTCTGGGTCAAGTGGTCATTGGGAAGCTCCTCTGGACAAAGACAGCTGACAGGAAGAAGATTCTGGGAGAACAAGAGCAGTTAGAATCCCTGTGTCCTTCAGACCTTCAGAAGGGCTTTGTTTGGAAGAAATGTTTATATTGTGGATCAGGGGGAGAAAGATGGGGATCAAAGGTGGAGCAAGGGTGTGGGCTCTTCTCTAAGCTCAGGCAATTCCTCTGGGACATCAGAATTCACCCACAGAAACCATGGGGCAGGAGGGGTTGAGACTGAGGGGAGCTACTGATTCAGGTGTCCAGGGCATGATCTCAGAACCCTGGGCAAGGATTTCTGTTCTCAGGAAACCAGGTCCATTCCTGCCACATATCTGTCACTGAACATTGTTTGACTCTTAGAACGTCACTACATCCCTCTAGATGTTAGTGCCCCCCACTGTACTCTATGGGTTATAGGCCGTGTTTGCACTTCCTCCCCTTCAACTGGACTGGGTATCAGAGGAGGTGAAAATAGATACTGTCCATGAGCTGCAAAGCATCATTCCCACGAAGATGCTGGGGCATAAGCTTCCACCCTTCCTGACTTGAGGCATCCATTTACCCTCTCTGGTTTCAACCACCACTGAGTGTCTAGCTTACTCTTGCCATCACTCAAGGATGAACACATACGGAGCATTAATGAAGCACCCATCCTTCAATTTTCTAAAATGTTACCCATACTGCCTGAAGTCGTCCTCATGACATAATACTAAAAGTTAGCCAGATTACCATTTCTACATCTTAGAACAGGGCATCGAGGCACTTAGGGATCTACAACCCTTTCCCCAGGTTCATGATTCTTCTAAATGTGTTTGAACCAGACCATTAGGCACAATCACTGTGATTTCCTGCATTTCTAGAAGGTCTCAGTTAAACAAAGGTATTTGTTCATAAAACCTGTCTATTAGTTGTTTTAAACTGCTCCATCTTCTATGTCTGTTCTGATCCAGGCAGTGCTCCTGGGCAGCTGGTGAGCCAGGGGACCAAATGATTAAATGGAATAAATGAGTACTAATTTCCTTATTTTCTGACAGCAAGTTGTCAACAGTTCTCTCTGTGGTAATACATTTTGTAGGATCCTGCTTCCAGATCAAAAGTAGCCAGCCTCTGAGGTCACAAAGATCTACCTCTGGCTCTGTGAAAAACTTATGCTGCTGTCACTGCAAACAGGTTGTTCATACTCCACGTGAGTCTGGTGAAGGTACTGTGGTGATTTTCTCATTAAGTTCATGAAAGAATAATTTTTCTTTAGTGTCCCGTATATAAGAAAGAAATGTTAGATATAATGTGATGTCCTTTTTTCCCCCTGTGTTTCCAAATTGAAACATATTTCATCAGTTGGTTGTGTTATAACTGCGGAAATAAAAATACATTGAAATCTCAACAGCTGGTTGACATTTAAGAGTGAATATGATCTCTAGCTAGGGTGTAGATATTAGCTGGTTTTTGGACATTAGCTGATGTGCCTCCCTCAGGAAATCATGTTTCCAGGTTTCATTAAGTTATTAGACATTTTTTAGACCTGGGATATATCTGCAAAGAAATAAAACAAATGACACAGACGGTTCCTGAATCCCATCGCTCCAGGTTTAGCCATGATAACATTTAACATGCTTTTGGTACCTTTATTACAATTAGTGAGACAATATGGATACATTTTTATTAATGAGAAGTCTGTAGTTTGCTTTAAGATTCATACTTGGTGCTCTTGTAAGCTCTGCTATTTGGCAAGTGCACACTATTACCTGTCACCATTATACCACAGAGAAATCTATACCCTAATGCTCCCTGGCATGTTTCTCCCAAAAGTCAAAAGGTAGGAAGTACCCAAAGGCTGTGAATAATGTGTGATGAATGGAAGGACTGGAAAAATAAAATGGGAAGTATAACACAAAATGGAATAGTCTTCAGCCACAGTGTGGAGTTAAAGCTTTAAATATGCTAGAGTATGGGTGGACCAAATAATACAAAACTCTATTGTGGTGAGAGAAGTAAGGCAGGCACACCAAGCCAAATATCATGTAATACTAATTGCATAGGCAAATTCATATAGCAGAAGTAGAAATTACCAAGGCCTGGTGGCCAGGGGAAGGTGAATTTTGACCTAATGGGTATAGAAGTCATGTTGATTATGATGACAAAGATGTGGGTATAGCTAGCATTGATGGGTCCTGAACAGTGTGGAAGTAAAAAATGCTATGGAACTGTATACTTAAAAATTATGCAAAGGGTACATATTATATCTGTGTCATCACACTAAAGGAAGTAAAAAATCATCAAGCAGAAGAGATGCTGAGCAGAAGCAGGGCACGTGAATATGTGGGAGATAAAATGGTCTTGTAACATTTCAAGAAGTGGTGGGAATCACCATGAGATTTAAATGGCCTGGAGGAGTCATTGGACTCTGTCCTTGAAACATAGCATGACTTACTTTTGTTATGTTTTTACAGCCACACCTGTGGCATATAGAAGTTCCTGGGCTAGGGATTGACTCAGAGCTGTACCCCAGCCATGGCAACACCAGATCCAAGGCACATCTGCACACTTTACTGCATCGTGCAGTAATGCTGTCTCCTTTACCCTCTGGGGACGGCCTTTCGTTCAGGGGACCTGCACACATTTTGTAGACAATGAATACTGGGAGAAAAATAGTGATGTGATTGGTAGTGACCGCCTTTACTGGCAGGATTTTGGTAATGTCACATATTCAGTATTTGATTTTCTTTAGGAGAAAGAGTTTGGGAATACATTTATTAGCATATTTTGCCTAGAATAGATATCAACCGTCCATGAACGTTTAAACTCTAATTAAGTACAAAGACTTATGGAAGAGATGATAAGTACAGTCACTACAATGTGGCTTTTTGGGAGCAGACGAACTGAGAAGAAGTCACAAAGACAGTGTCTATTTAGCAGAAATTTAGATCAGCAGGAGGCGTCTGGGTCTCTATGCTTGAAACACAGCTTGCTTTGGGGGTCTTTTCCCATTGATTACGTTCCCCTTAGCTAGAAAACTGAAGGTCTGTTTTCATGTCTTTCCTGCTCTCCTCTGTTGCTTTCCTTCCTCCACTAAAGGGGCTGAACCTGCAGCAACTCAGTCCATACATATTATCCTCTCACACCTGTACACTCCCTCCCCATATCCTCACCAAGAAGAACTCCCTGAGTGATTCCTCAGCATCATGGTCAGTGTCCCGACAATTGCTCTGTGTCCCTCTCGCTCCCCCACCCCAGGATACAATGGAGGAAATGCCCACCTTTGAGGTAGAAGAAGAGGCTCTTTCTGACATTGAGATGAGCTCCCCTTTCTTTATCTCAGATGAAAATGCAGCTTCATTTCTTTTTTCAGTCAAAGGCAGTTATAAAATTCAGACCATGTACGTTATAGCTGATGTATACAATTTCCTTGGTTGGGGCATGTTGAGGGAAAATCAACTACAACAGAGACCTGATTCATTAAATCTTTCCCCCAATGTTAGCATCAAATAACTACTGTCCTAAGAGCAGGCCCTTTCCCCAGCAGAATATTTTCCTCCTTGAAGGAGGAAAATTTTATGATATCTGTTTCAAATTGGACCTGAGAAGTCTTCCAGGAAATGCTAGATCCTTTCCCACTGATGTCTTCTCAGGTTCCTTTGGGGACCATCAACTCAAGGACAGTTTCCCAGTTAGTTTTCTGAGGACAAAGAGGGAACAAAAGACCTGTGAGCCCAGAGCACAGGAAGCTTAGATCCTCACACTGTCCTTGTTTGTGTTTTTTCTCTTGTTACAGAGATCGAATATTGTTACAGATATTCACATGTATTATGAGAAGGACACTCCACCGATGAACAATCAGGGTGAAGGAGAAAAAGGTGGGGCTTTCCTGCTGGCTTTGATGGGAGAGCCGCCAGATTCCGGGTTCCTGGTGGGAATGAGGGCTGGGTCTGTAGAGCAAGTGCCTGTTGCCCAGTGAGGAGCAGTGCCAGATACTATGGTTCTGGAAGACACTACATCACTGGGTCTCTGGGCATGTGGGTGTCTCGGTGTGAGCCTAGGTGATGTGATTGTGGATCTGCACATGTGTGATGTGTAGTTCTTCAGGATGTATTTCCTGCTTAGACAGTACACCCACCACCTTTCTTTAGGAAAAATCACCTTTGCACATCATCTCTCTTGTCACACCTGCATCCTTCACCACAGCTGTTCCCAGTTGGCTTACCATTCCCAATGCTCAGGCAGAGATGGTGCTGAGACAGCTGGCCCAAGCTCTCGACCCCCTGAGTGGAGAAGCCAAAATGGGAACCAGGCGAGGGCCCCCATATGGTGCTCTGGACCCAAGACACTCACCTGTCCCTCAGCCAGGGAAACATCAGTCATGGGGAAAGAAGTGGGGGGGGGGGGTCTCTGCTCCCTGTCCGTGTCTGGCAGTACCAGGGTCTCCAGAGGTCACAGACCTGCCCATTGTTATAAGGTGGCCTAAGTGGTCACAGAACCCAGGCAGCTCTGGGTGGACTTTACAGTCACATTGGCACAGACCTTGGTGGGAATGGCTCCTCCTCAGCTCATAGATTCTGAGAGGGCTGAGGCCCCCATGAGACAATGTAAGTCATGCACACTTTGTGTAGAAAAGGAACCCTTTGAGAAAAAACTATGATGTGATTGATAGCAGCTGGTTTTTAATGTAGGATTTCAGTAGAGCCAAATCTTCTACATTTGATTTTCTATAAGACCGGTGGTTTGTGAATCCATTTATTAGCATACTTTTCCCTAAAGTGGAAATCAGCCCTCCAGTGAAGTTTAAACTTTTTTTAATGATTTTTCTTTTTTCCATTAGAGTTGATTTGCAGTGTTCTATCAATTTCTACTGTAGGGCAAAGTGACCCAGGCACACACATAAACACATCCTTTTTCTCACAATATCCTCCACCATGTTCCACCGTTAGTGACTATATGGTGTTCCCTCTGCTATACAGCAGGATCTCACTGCTTATCCACTTCAAGTGGAATAGTTTGCATCACTTAACCCCAGATTCCCAGGCCATCCTTCTTCCTCCCCCTTCCCCTCCGCTACCACATGTCTTTTCTCCAAGTCCATGGGATTCTTTTCTGTGGAAAGGTTCATTTGTGCCATATATTAGATTCCAGCTATAAGTGATATCATCTGGTATTTGTCTCTTTCTGACTTAGTTCAATTAGTAGGAGGGTCTCTAGTTCCATCCATGTTGCTGAAAATGGCATTATTTTGTTTTTCTATGGTTGAGTAATATTCTGTTGTGTATATATGCCACCTCTTCTGAATCCATCCATTAGTTGGTGGATGTTCAGGTTGTTTCCATGTCTTGGCTAGTGTGAATAGGGCTGTGGTGAACATAACAGGTGCATGTGCCTATTTCAAGGAAAGTCTTGTCTGGATATATGCCCAAGAGTGGGATTGCTGGATCACATGCTAGTTCTGTATATAGTTTTCTGAGGTACCTGCAGAGTGTTTTCCATGGCGGTTGTACCAATTTACATTCCCACCAACAGTGGAGGAGGGCCCTCTCTTCTCCACACCCTCTCCAGCATTTGTTATTGGTTGACTTGTAAATGATGGCCATTCTGACCAGTGTGAGGTGCTACTTCATAGTACCTTTGATTTGCCTTTCTCTAATAATTAGTGATGTTGAGCATTTTTCCATGTGCCTGTTGGCCATCTGTATATCTTCCTTGGGTAAATGTCTATTCCTAGTTCTTTTACCCATTTTTCAAATGGGTTGTTGGTTTTTTGGCTGTCGAGTTGTCCATGTGTTTTTGTATAATTTAGAGGTTAAGCCCTTGCCAGCTGCATCATTCAAAACAATTTTCTCCCATTCCATAGGTTGTCTTTTTTTTTTTTAATGGTTTCCATTGCTGTGCCAAAGCTTGTCAGTTTGATTAAGACCCATTGGGACCGATTGGTTTATTTTTGCTTTTAATTCTTTTCCCTTACAGTCTGATGTAAGAAAACATTTGTAAGGTTGATGTCAGAGACTGATTTGCCTGTGTTCTCTTCTAGGATTTTGATGGCGTCTTGTCTTACATTTAAGTCTTTAAGCCCTTTGGAGTTTATTTTTCTGCATGGTGTGAGGGTTTCATTGATATTCATGCAGCTGTCCCATTTTCCCAGCACCACTTGCTGAAAAGACCATCTTTTACCTGAACTTTTACATTCTCGCCTCCTTTGTTGAAGATTAATTGACCGTAGGTGTCTGGGTTTATTTCTAGGTTGTGTATTCTGGTCCATGGGGCTGTGTGTCTGTTTTGGTACCAGGACCACACTGTCTTGATTACCATAGCTTTGGAATATTGCCCAAAGTCTCCTGCTTGGTTTCTGTTCCTCAGGATTGCTCTGGCAATTCTGGCTCTTTTATGGGTCCATATAAATGTTTGGATCATTGGTTCTAGTGTGGTGAAAAATGTCATGGGTAATTTGATAGTGATTGCATTGACTCTGTAGATTTCTTTGGGTAGGATGGCCATTTTTACCATATCCATTTATCTAACTCTGGAGCATGGAATATCTTTCCATTTCTTTGAATCCTCTCTATTTTCCTTGATTAATGTTTTATCATTCTCACCATATGAGTCTTTTGCCTCCTTGCTCAGGTTTACTCCCAGGTATTTAATTTTCACAGAGGTGATTTGAAAAGGTATTGTATTTTTGTAGTCCTTTTCTGAGACTTCATTTTTAGTGTACAGAAAGGCAACTGATTGCTGAGTGTTAGTTTTGTGCCCTGCTACATTGCAGAATTTGTTGATCAGGTCAAGGAAATTTTGTGTGGAGTCCTTAGGGTTTTTGATATTTAGTATCATGTCATCTGCATAGCGTGACAATTTTACCTCTTCTCTTCCAATCTGGACACCGTTTATTCCTTTTGTTTGTCTGATTGCTGTGTCTAGGACTTCCAATAAGTATGTTGAATAAAAGTCAAGAGAGTGGGCATCTTTGTCTTGGTCCAGATTTTAGTAGGCTGGCTTTCAGCTTTTCTCCATGGAGTATGATATTTGCTGTGGGCATGTCATAAATGGCTTTGATTATGTTAAGGTAAGTTTCCTCTGTACCCACTTGGGTAAGAGGTTTTATCCTGAATGGATATTGCACTTTTTCAAAGGCTTTTTCTACATCTATTGAGATGATCATGTGGTCTTTGACTTTTCTTTTGTTAATGTGGTGTATGCTATTGATTGATTTGTGTCTGGTGAACCATCCTTGTGCACCTGGGATGAATCCCATTTGGTTGTGGTGTATGATCTGTTTTATAGGTTGTTGGATTCGGTTGGCTAAAATTTTGTTGAGAATGCTTGCATCTATGTTCATCACAGATACTGGCCTATCATTTTCTGTTTTGGTAGTATCTTTGGTTTAGGTATTAGGGTGAGGGTGGCTTCACAGAATGTCTTTGGGAGTGTTTTTTATTTTTCACCATTTTGGAAAATTTAACAAAGGATAGGTATAAATTCTTCTTTGTATGTTTGGTAGAATTCAGCTGTGAAGCCATCTGGTCCTGGACTTTTGTTTGTAGGGAGTGTTTTTATGACATATTCAGTTTCATTTGAAGTGATTGGTCTGGTCAGTTGCTCTGTTTCTTCTTGATTCAGTTTTTGGTGGGATGTAAGTCTCTAGAAGGGTGTCCATTTCTTCCAGGTTTTCAAATTTGTTGCCATCTAAATATTCAGAGTCTTCTCTCACTCTTTTTATTTTTTGTATTTCTGCAATATCCATTAAGATTTCTCCTTTTTCTTTTCTTATTTTGTTTATTTGGGTTTTTGTTCTCCTCGCCTTGGTGAGTCTGGCCAGAGGTTTTTCGATTTTGTTACCTTGTCAAAGAACCAGTTCTTGCTTTTAGTGATAGTTTTCTATAGAATTTTTTTCAATCTCTCCTTTATGGATTTCCTCTCAGGTCTTTATGATTTCCTTCCTTCTTTTGGCTTTAGGTTTTGTTCTTCTTTTTCTAGTTCATTTAGGTGGTGGGTAAAGTTGTTTATGTGAGGTTTTTCTTTTTTGAGGAAGGCCTCTATCACTATGCCTTTCCCTCTAAGCACTGCTTTTGCAGCATTCCATAGATTGGAGTGGTTGTGTCTTCAGTATCAGTTGTCCTGAGGTATTTTTCTAATTACCTTTTGGATTTCCTCATTGACATGTAGAGATTTTAGTAGCATGTTGTTGAGTCTCCATGGAGTCAGTTTTTTTCTGATTTCTTTCTCTGTGGTTGATTGCTAGTTTCATGGCATTGTGGTCAGAGAAGATACTTGAAATGATTTCTATCCTCTTAAATATGTTGAGGTTAGTTTTGTGCCCCTGAATGTGTCAGTCCTTGAGATTGTTCCGTGTACTCTTGAAAAGAATGTATCTAATTCTGCTTTTTTTTTTTTTGGATGTAATATACTGAAAATGTCAGTGAAGTCTAACTTTTTTATTGTGTTATTTAGGATCTCTGTTGCCTTATTGATTTTCTGTCTAGAGGATCTGTCCATTGATGTGAGTGGTGTGTTAATGTCTCCTACTATTAGTGTATCCCCATTGATTTCTTCTTTTATGGCTCTTAGTATTTGGGTGTGCATGGGTGCTCCTCTATGAGGGGCATATATATTGATGATGATAATAACCTCTTCTTGAATGACACTATTTTAACATTAAATACTGTCCTCCTTTGTCTTTCTACATGGGCACCTTTTTAAAGTCTGCTTTGTCCGATAGGAGTATTGCAACTCCTGCTTTCCTGTCTTGTTCATTGGCATGAAACAGCTTTTCTCATCCCCTCACTTTCCATCTATGTGTCCTTTACCCTAAGGTGAGTCTCTTGTAGCTAGCACGTTGTAGGCTCTTGCTTTTGTATTCAGTCAAGCACTCTCTGCCTTTTGATTGAGGCAGTCGGTCCATGGACATTTAAGGCAATTATTGATACATATGCATTTATTGCCACTTTAAACCTTGTTTTCCAGTTGAATCTGTGTTTGTCCTTTTTTCCTTTTTTTGGTTGTATGATTTCTATTTATGCTTGTGTCCCTTTCTTTTTAGTTTTTGTGAATGTAATGTTTGGTTTTGCATTGCAGTTGCCCTATTTTTCAGGTCTGTTAGCCCATTCCTCTATCTGCTAGCATGAGCCTGATAGTCAGATAGGCTCCCACACATTATAATAAAAAAGAGCCTATATATTCTTAATTTCCTTGCTTGCATTTTGTAATTTTGAATTCCTTTTTAACATCTTCATGTTTGTCCTTTTGCTTGTCCTTGTGTGGATCGTCTCTTTTTCAATAGTTTTTTTCTTCTTTTTACATCTGTGTACTGGCGTATTGAAGTGATTGCATTCCAATTGTGATTTCCAGCATCTTGTTTTTCTTCGTGTTTATTTGGAGAAGCCCTTTCAGTGTGTCTTTTAGAATGGGTTTAGTATTGCTGTACTCTTCTACCTTTTGCTTGTTGGAGAAATTCCTTATTTCTCCTTCTCATTTAAAGGATATTTTTGCTGGGCACAGTATCAAGCCTGAAGATTTTTCCCTTGTAGAACTTTGACTATATCTTGCCACTCTCTTCTGGCCTGTAGAGTTTCTGAATTGAAATCATCTGATCGCTTTATGGACTTTCCCTTATAATTCGAGTTTTGTGTTTCTCTTGCTGCCTCTAAAATTCTTTTTCTTTTAATTTTGCCATCTTTATTGTAATGTGTCTTGGTGTGGGCCTGTTTGGGTTCACCTTGTTTGGGGCCCTTGGTGCATCCTGTTTCTTGATATCTGTTGCCTTTAGATTTGGAAAGTTTTCAGACATGATTTCTTCAAATATAGTTTCAATCCCCTTTTCTTTCTCTTCTTCTGGAATTCCTCTTATGCGTAGATTGGCACCCTGTGTTTTACCCCATAGATCTCTTATATTGTTTTCCTGTTGTTTCATTTGGTTTTCCATATGCTGTCCTGATTGGGTCATTTCCATTATTCTATCTTCCAAGTCCCTAATTCATTCCCCTGCATT
This sequence comes from Sus scrofa, assembly GCF_054392235.1. Classification (NCBI taxonomy): domain Eukaryota; kingdom Metazoa; phylum Chordata; class Mammalia; order Artiodactyla; family Suidae; genus Sus; species Sus scrofa. Next base: position 23,317,425 of record NC_139385.1, read on the forward strand.
ATTCATGCTGGTCTTTAATGCTTTTAACTCAGTTTGCATCTCTGCAAGTGAATTTTCTAATTGTTCTTGAGCTCCTCCTGATATTTTCTAGTTCCTTTCTAATGTAATATGCTTTCCTTTTTCTATCTGCTCTTGAAAGAAAAATGTATGTCTTCTAGAATCAGTTATTTGGGGAGGGAATCCTTAGAAGATGGGAAAGGTGGCACATTCTTGCTTGTTTTAGTGTGGAGGGCCAGATGGATTCCAGTTTTGTTCTTGGAAGTAGAATGACAGGTTTGCTGATGGAAAGTGACTTACAGGTAAAGGCGTGAGGCCAGGTACTCTAGTCCCAAGAAAAATCCATATTACCTTGAGTTGATGGAGGTTTGTCAGAAAGGCACTAGGTGTGTCTGTATGTGAAATGGCTAGTAGGATTCTTAGTGTGTCAAAATCCTGACCCTTAATCTTTGTACACATAGATGACCCTGAGGAAGCCATGGACAAACTGCCCAAAATTGAACCAAAAGAAGAATCCAACAGCTCCTCAAACGTTAGTGCAATTTATTTATCTGAGAAACAACATAGCTTCACTTCCAACATTTTTAATCAAATTCAACTCTGAAAGTCTACAAAGGTCAAATTAGTGGATAAGTAAAATTTCCTGGGTTATATGAATGTTAACTGAATGTCTCTCCCAATGGATGACTGATTCAAAAGAACATTTAAAAAGTGACAAGAGCAGATAGAATGGGCAGGTGTGGTTGGGAGCATGGTTAGTAGCAGAGAATTGCTCTCCTTGAAAGAGAATTTGGTAACTTTGTATCAAAGAGCACACAAGAGTTTTTCCAGGATAAATCGAAGCCTTTCTCCAAGATGACGCCTGTGTTTTTCCTTTGGGACCTGGGACTAAAGGAATTTTACATTTGGGTTTTCGACAGACAGACAATGAAAAACCTTGAGTCTGTAGAGCACAGGAGGCTTAGATGCTGTCACTGTCTACTTTTCTCTAGATGCTGAATGAGGAGGACACCAACAAAGATGGGGTGAATACAGAGATCAACACTCCAACGAACATTTGGGGTGAAGAGGAAGATGGTGGGTCTTCCTTGCTGGCATTGGTTGGGGAGAGGCCAGATCTGGGGTTCGTTTTTGGAAAGAGGGTTGTAGGTGTAGGGTTCACAGCTCTTTCCCAGTCATAGTGATGCACAAGTCATACTCGCCCTGGACATAAGTCTATCCTGTAGATGGTGCTTTGTGGTAAGATACGAGGCCTGGGAAGCGAGGTCCAAACATAAGCATGTGTAGTGTGAGCTTGTGGTTCCCCAGAACCTCTTGCCTGTTTCCACCACAAAGAGACACGTCAGCTTCATGGAGGACAAATCCCACCCCCTCTGAAGAGCTTCTCTGCATTCATGCATTCTCCCTTGACCACCACTGCTCCCAAGTTGGCTTAATGTTCCCATTGCTCAGATGGAGAGGGTGCCAAGCCATGTGGCCCAAGCCCTTGACCTCCTACATGGAAAAGCCAAAGGGGGACCCCGGCCGGGTTCCCCATGGGGTTGCTCTGGAACCCTGACCTGTGCCTCTCCCTCAGCAGGGAATCCTCAGTCATGGAGCCCTGAGGGGTGAGGGTCCCTGTCCCCCATCCATGCGTGGGCATAGCAGGGACTCCAGAGGTCCTGTAACACCTGCCCATCTCGAGAAGGTGGGCGGTCGGCGCTGGTGTCTTTGCTTCCACTTGGCCAAAACAGATCAGAATCAGGGGAATGTTTTCTCGTGTTGGATGGTGTCACGTTAAGACTTCCAACTGCCCACCCGAGGTGGCACACACCCAGGGGCTATTGCACATAAGAGCTCAGGGTGAAACTCCATCGTCAGCCTGGTGTCCGGCACCATGGTACAAAAACTTCTGCAGAGCTGGGCGAGAAGGAGTCAGTGCTCAGTCTTTGTGTCTCTCTGTGACAAACTGTCCCACTCGTCATAAGGCTCCTATGAGTGTGGGTAGCCTTTCACTCAGGGGACATGCACACCTCATGTAGAAAAGGGAGACTGGGAGAACAAGCAGGATGTGACTGAAAGTGGCTGTTATTGAGGGTAGGGTTTCCATAGAGTCACATCATCTATATTTGATTTTCTTTACGACAAGTGGTTGGTAAATACAATTACCAGCATACTTTCCTGGAATTGAAATGAGCCCTCCAGGACAGTTTAAAGTTTTAATCATCAACAATGTCTTACAGAAGATGCAATGAGTGCAGTAAAAACAACAGTGACTCTTGTGGCGCAGATGATCTGGGAAGAGGTCCAGCAGACCCTGGCCATTTAGCAGATATTTCAGATGGGCAGGAGATGTCTGGGTCCCTACGCTCCCAAGAGAGCTTGCCTTTGCGTGTCTTTGCCCATTGATGAGGGTCCTCTTTGCTAGAGAGCCACAGCTCTGGTTTCCTGTCTTGCCTGCCCTTCTCCTTTGCGTTCCTTCCTGCACCAAAGGGGCCGGCCCAGCAGCAGCTCAGCCCACACTTACCAGCCATGCACATCCATTCACTGACTCCCCACATCCTCCTCATCAAGAAAAACTCCCAGCGGGATTCCTGAGCATCACGCCCAGTGTCCTGACAGTTCCTCTGTGTGCCTGCAGATATCTCCGAGATAGCGCTGGATGATGTGCCTTCGGTGAAAATGGTGGGACGGCCTCCATTCGCTCCGCGGGTAAGTTGGGTTTTTAGTCTGAGCTTGCAGTGTTGCTTTATTTCCCCTTCATGGACATTCAGTTATGAAAACCTGAGCATGCACGTTCCAGACAATATGGACGATTCTGAGGGGTGGGACTCCCTGTCAAGCATGTTTGTTGCCAACTCCCGATGCCTGATTCCGCAGGACAGTGCAATAACAACACCTGTCCCAACCTGCAGAGGACAGAGCTCTTTCTTCAGAAGCATTTTTTCCTTGAGGGAAAGAGTTCTGTCACTTCCAACTGACATGGCCTTGGACATCCCGTCCTCTAGGACAAGTTCTTGCCTTTCTCCCTGAGAAGGGTTTGCTCTGCCTTTGCTGGGTTCTCTGGACTCCACCGCTGTTGTGCATTGGGTTTTCTGCTGTCACCAAGTGAAGGAAAGACCTGTGCAAATACATGACCTTGCGGTCTGATCCTCATGGCACTTTCTCCTCTTGTCATTGCAGGTGGCCTTCATGGTGAACAAAACACGTATGTATGCTAGAAGCACTCATCTGGGGGGAGGGGCACCTTAGAACATGAGGAAGGTGGCACTTTCTTGCTGATTTAATATGGAGCACCAGATGGTTTCCAGTTTTGTCCTTGGAAGTAGCGTAGAAAATTTATTGCCAGAAAGTGACTTACAGGTATAGTCATGAGACCAGGTACTGCAGTCCCAGTAATAAACCATATTACCATAAGTTGATGGAGGTTTGTTTGCAAGGGACCTGGGATGTCTATAAATGGCTGTTAGTATTGTGAGTGTGTCAAAATCCTGAGCATTTATCTGACCTACCTCATAGATGACACCGAGGACCCTATGGAGAAACGGCCCAGCATCAATGCTCAAAAAGCAGCTCTCTACTATGATCAGGTAATTACTTTTTACTTATTTGTGAAAAGTATATTTTCATATCCTGCTTTTTGAAAGAATACAAATATGAACATCTACAAAGTTCAACAGAGGGCATACTTAGGATTATCCTTGGTTAGATGCATAGTGAATGACTATCTATCTCAAGGCATGAAAGTTTCTAGATGTCATTAAGCAAAAGGAAAGCAGCCTTAAGAAGCTGGCTGAGAGCAGTGTTATCAGCAGAGAATTGCCCTCCTTGCAAGAGATTTTGGTGATTTGGTGTCAAAGTACACATAAGAATTCCTCCACGGAGATTTGAAGCCTCTGTCCAGGATGACCTCTGTGTTCTCTTTGGGACCATGGACTCGAGGCGTGTTTCCCTTTTGGGTTTTGATGGACAGAAAGACCATGACAATTCTTGTGTCCATAGAGACCAGGAAGCTGAGATCTCACACTGTTTTCTTGCACTAGATGATGACCAGTGAAACGACTAATGATAATGCAGTGACGTCAGAGATCACGACTCCAGTGACGAACAATCAGGTTGAAGTTGAAGAAGAAGGTGGGTCTTCCTTGCTGGCATTGGTTGGAGAGTGGCCAGATCCTGGGATGCTTTTGGAAAGGGGGTCGTCTGGGATGTTGAGCAGGCAGCTCTTTCCCGGTCAGAGTGATGCCCTGGTGGTACATGCCCTGGACACAAGTCTCTTGTGTTGATTCCTTGGGTTGTGACACATTAGGAGGGACAGGGAGTGAGGTCCATGTGTGCGCACATGTGGTGTAAGCATCTGTTTCCTCATGAGCTCGCTCCTATTTATACAGAAAATACACCTCTCAACTTTCCTTAAGACACATCCCATCACCTCCGCATACCACCTCTACAGGCATGCACTCATCCCTCACCGCCACTGTTCCCAATGGGGCAGAGACCGTTGGCCCAAGCTCTTGACCTCCTACGTGGAAAAGCCAAAGTGGGACCCAGGCTGGGTTCCCTATGGGGATGCTCTGGAGCCCTGCCTTGCGCCTCTCCCTCAGCCAGGATTTGATCATTCATGGGGAGCACGGAGCGGGGAGGGCCCCTGCTCTGTGTCTATGCCCGGGAAGACCAGGGTCTCCAGAGGTCCTGTTGATGCTGTGCATTTTAAAAGGTCCCTGCCAGTGCTGCTGTCATTGCTTCAACATGGCCAAAGCAGATGGGAATCGGAGAGGCGTCGTCTTGTATTGGACGGTGTCACTGTCATTCTTACGTTTGGCCACCCTAGGTAGCACACACCCAGGCGATGTTGCAAGTGAGAGCTCAGAGTGCACCCTCATCCTTAGCCTGGTGTCCGGCACCATTGTACAAACTCGCTGCCCATCTGGGTGAGAAGGACTCCGTGCTCCCTCTGTGTTTCTCTCCATGAAGTAAGCCCCTCTTGTTGTAAGGCTCTTGTGAGTGTGGACATCCTTTTGTTCAGGGCCCACGCACAAAATGAAGCCTGCAGAAAAACTGTCATGGGATGGATAGTGGCTGCTATTAATGGTTGGATTAGAGCATTGTCATGTCTTCTATTTTTGATTTTAAGATCAATGTATTGTGAATCCTTTCATTAGCATACTTTTCCTAGAAATTATCCCTCCAGTAAAGTTTTAACTTTTTAAATGATTTTTTATTTTTTCCATTATACTAGGTTTAAATTTTTCTGTTAATTTCTACGGTGCAGGAAAGTGATCCTGTCACGCACAGGTGCACACACGTGCGTGTGCACGTGCACATACACACAGGCATGCATACATTTTCTCCCATTATCCTCTATCACGTTCCTTCGTGAGTGACTGGATATTGTTCCCTGTGCAATCCAGTGGGCTCTCATTGCTTATCCAGTCCAGATGCAATGGTTTGCATCCCTTAAGCCCAGAGGCCCAGTCCATCCCACTCCCTCCCTGTCCCTGTTGGCAAGCACAAGTCCCTTCTCCAAGTCCTTGAGTTTCTATTCCGTGGAAAGGATCATTTGTGCTGTGTATTAGAGTCCAGGTATAAGTGCTATCGTACGGGATTGGTGTTTCTCTTTCTGAGGGACTTTGCTTAGTGTGAGCGTCTCTAGTTCCACCCACTTTGGTGCAAATGGCACTATTCCTTCCTTTTATGGCTGAGGAGTATCCCATTGTGTATCTATCCCACCTCCTCCTAACCCATTCACCTGTCGATGGACATTTAGGTTGTTTCCATGTCTTGGCTAGTGTGAGGAGTGCTGCAATGGACATTCAGCACTGTATGTAAACATCCATGGGTGCATGTATCTTGTTCAAGGCAAGTCTTGTCCCCATATTCGCCCAAGAGTGGGATTGCTGGGTCACATGCTAGTTCTACATTTAGTTTTCCAAGGTACCTGCATGGTGTTTTCCATAGCGGTTGTACCAAGCTACATTCCTACCAACAGGGTAGGAGGGAGGGTTCCCTCTTCTCCACACCCTCTCCAGCATTTGTTATTTCTAGACTTACTAATGATGGCCATTCTGACAGGTGTGAGGTGGTCCTTCTTCGTAGCCTTGATATGCCTTGTTCTAATCATTCATGATGTTGAGCATGTTTTGATGTGCCTGTTGGCTGGCTGTCTATCTTCCTTGGGTAACTGTCTGTTCAGTTCTCTTGCCCATTTTTCAAATGGGTTGTTGTTTGTTTTTGCTGTTGTGTTGGAAGTGTCTTGATTTGTGTGTGTGTGTGTGTGTGTGTGTGTGTGTGTGTGTGTGTTTTAGATGTTAGGCTGATGTCAGTTGCATCACTTGAAACTATTTTCTCCCATTCCATAGGCTGTGTTAGTTTTTATGAGTTCCTTTGCTGTGCAAGGGCTTATGGGCTTGATTAGGACTCATTTGTTTAGTTTTGCTTTGGTTTCTTTTTCCTTGCACTCAGTGTGACCTACAGAAATGCTTTGATGTCAGAGAATGTTTTGCGGACATTCTCCTCCAGGAGTTTGATGGTGTCTTGTCTTAACGTTTCAGTCTTTAAGCCGTTTTGAGTTTCTCTTTGTGCACGGTTTGAGGGTGTTTTCCAGTTTCATGGATTTTCATGTGGCTGTCCAGCTTCCCAGCACCACTCGCTGAACAGACTGTCTTTTCCCCATTTTACATTCTTGCCCCCTCAGTTGAAGAATAATTGACCGTCGGTTTGGGGGTTATTTCTGGGTTCTGCATTCTGTTCCAATGGTCTGTGTGTCGGTTTTGGTACCTTTACCACACTGTCTTGCTTACTGTAGCTTTGTAATATTGACCAAAGTCTGGGAGAGGTGTGCCTCCTGCCTGGTTTTTGTTCCTCAGGATTGCCTTGGCCATTCTGGGCCTGTTTTGGTTCCGTGTAAATGTTTGGATGGTTTTGTTCTACTTCTGTGAAAACTATCACAGGTGGGGATGGCATTGAATCTGTAGATTGCTTTGCGTAGAATGGCCATTTTTAGGATATTCATTTTTCCAAGCCAGGAGCATGGACTATCTCTCCCCTTCTTTGACTCCTCTTCAACTTCCTTGAGTCATGTTTTATTGCTCTCGGTGTAGAGGTCTTGCAGCTCCTGGCTCAGGTTGGTCCCTAGATAGTTAATGCTTTGGGTTCTTCCTTGGACCCCTGCTTGAGTGGCTAAGAGGAAGGCCGTCCCCTTCCCTGGAGTGAACACTGGGGGAGGTGTCTCCTTGCAAGCCTGGGGAGGGCAGCCTTCCTCCTGTTCCTTGGTCCTCTGCAGCTACCCGTGTGCACTCCAGGCCCCTTCTCCATCACCTTGTCTGCCGCCTCTCCTTGTTTTGTCTTCTTTGTTTCTGATTTACACAGGGTCCTTTTTCCCATGCGTCCTCACATGACAAAAACTAAAAAAGAACAAAGAGGAAAAGGGGAGAGCTCTCTTCTTCCTAGAGGGACTGCACCCTCATAAACTAATTGCCTCCCAAAGGCCCCACCTCCCGGTACCATCCCACTGGATGTTGGCATTCCAACATAGCCTCCGCTTAGGAGGGAACACAAAGATGCACGCCATAAGCACAGTAGCTTATGCTACTTATAGGCAGTGGGATTTGGTTAGGCTGTTCATGATACGATGCATGTAGCAGTGATTGTCTCCAAGTTGGCCCTGTTCCATCATTTTTACATCATTTGTCTTGATGCATCATTACTATTAGTCACCAACTTTTAAAAACATTTGTGGAATCAACTAGAGGAAGATTCCCTCCTCTCCCCCCACCACACACACACACAAATAAATAAACCACTGTGTGGCTTGGTCAAAGGAATGCCTAATCTACCTGGCAAACTGACTCTATATCCAAACTCAGTGAATTCTCCACTACCAAAATCAAGAGTTGGACATTTACAAGTTTCTTTTAATCACAAACTGAACGTGCCCCTCTTTGCCAGCAAACACCTACCAGTTCCTTTTGGGATAAGTAGGCACTTTGTACCGTACATCTAAGCTGTTTAAATGGATGAATCATTGGTGCACCATCACGCTCACATCCAATATGTTCTGAGATCTCTATTTGAGACACACATTACCGTGCGTGCTTTATAAAACATTCTGCTCACTTTGGGAATGGACTGGGATATTTCTGGCTGTCCATAACTTCTAGGGGAAAAGTTGTATCCGCTTCCTAAAAAACTGATTGGCCCTTTGACATGCATGTTTAGACATAGTCACAAGTGTTTAATAGAAAAATTTGTCTCAAAAGCCCCATACTTATGTTCCTAAGTAGTAAAAGCTTTTCTTCAGGGCGTCTTTAATCCTTAGTATGAATAAAAGTCATAATATTCTTCCTCCTTTCCTTTCTCAAAGCCAGAAATTACAAAAATAATTACTGATTTTCTTTCATTCTTTCTTTCTTTCTTTCTCTTTCTTTCTTTCTTTCTTTCTCTCTCTCTCTCTCTCTCTCTTAATTTCTTTTTTTTTTTCGGCAAATGAAAAACTCTCCTCAGGTTGTATGTACAAGTAACTGTAGCAAGATACAAGCATGTGACAAATTGGAAAATTATTTTTAATATGCATCAAAAATATTACTTTTGGACTTCCCGTCGTGGCGCAGTGGTTGATGAATCCGACTAGGAACCATGAGGTTGCGGGTTCGGTCCCTGCCCTTGTTCAGTGGGTTAACGATCTGGCGTTGCCTTGAGCTGTGGTGTAGGTTGCAGATGCGGCTCATATCTGGCGTTGCTGTGGCTATGGCGTAGGCTGGTGGCTACAGCTCCAATAGACCCCTAGCCTGGGAACCCCCATATGCTGCGGGAACGGCCCAAGAAGAAATAGCAAAAAAGATTAAAAAAAAAGAAAATATTAAAAAAATAAAAAAATATATTAGTTTTTGTGAGGAGAAAACCTGAATAGGGCACTGCAGAATAGCAGTCGAAATGAAAGATGAAAATATTCACCCTGGTTATAATAAGCGTGAATCTCACATTTTGAAATGGTTTGATCTGCAAATGTCTGGTGACTCAGGAAGAGTAGAAATGGAGGGGTATGATCATTGAAACAGTAATGGGACTTCTTTAAGTTCTCCACCTGCTGGCTTTTTGGCTCTCCCCCCTGCAGGGTTTGCTCTCAACTCCTCCTGGGGGGCAGGTCATTCTCTCTCACAGAAAATTATTTTCTTAATCAGAGAGTTATGTGGGAGCCTGGGATTCAATTTTGGAAATGAAAAGCTTCCTCTGAGAAGCCAAGCTTTTCCACGGAAACACGCTTTCTGCCAGAAGCAGTTGGACCCATCTTGTGCAGGGTTGACTTCCCCCTGAGAGTTGTATGATGACACATCACCATGGTAATGTGCTTATGCACTTCTTGCCTCATGGTCAGACTGTCACTCTGTGGCCTGAGAGGTTCGTATGTGGTGGCCAGTGCGAAGCTCTCACTTCACGGCTCATGCTTTAGGAATGGGCAATCTCAATTGCTGTTCCAAAGGTGAGTTTACATTGATCCCCTGGTGGCTGTTCCTTCAAATGGGCTCACTCACTTTTTCACATGCATTTTTCTTCTTAGATATTTCTTGTCATTTCTACCACTCTGAGCTATCTATAGAGTTATAACTTCCACCTTTGTTGTGTTAATTAATATGTCTGGTCCACCTGCCTCAGATTCATCACTCGTCATTGTTGTGACCCTTGGACTGCCACTTCGTTACTCCTCATGTCGGTCCTGTTTGCACTTCCTCACCTGCAACAGGACTGAGTATCAGAGGAGATGAAAATAGATACTGTCCATCAGCTGCACAGCATCGATCCCATGAAGATGCTGGGGCATAAGCTTCCACCCTTCCTGACTTGAGGCATCCATTTACCCTCTCTGGCTTCAACCACCACTGAGTGTCTAGCTTACTCTTGCCACCACTCAAGGATGAACACATACGGAGCATTGACGAGGCACCCGTCCTTCCTTTTTCTAAAATGTTACCCGTACTTCATGAAGTCGTCCTCATAACATCGTACTAAAAGTCAGCCAGAAGACCAGTTCAAACACATTTAGAAGAATCTTTCCACCTCTTAGAACAGGGCATCGAGGCCCTTAGGGATCTACAACCCTTTCCCCAGGTTCATGATTCTTCTAAATGTGTTTGAACCAGACCATTAGGCACGATCACTCTACTTTCCTGTGTTTCTAGAAGGTCTCAGTTAAACAAAGGCATTTGTTCCAAACTCCTGTCTTTCGGTTGTTTTAAACTGCATGATCCTTCTAAGTCTGACTTTGATCCAGGCAGCACTCCTGGGCAGCTGGTGAGCCAGGGGACCAAAAGATAAAATGGAATAAACGAGTATGAATTTCCCTATGGTCTTCTGACAGCAAGATGTCAACTGTCCTCCCTGTTCTGATAGATTGCATAGGATGCTGCTTCCAGATTCAAAGAAACAATGGACAGAAGTCACAAAGATCAACCTCTGGTTGCATCAGAAAGTTATACTCCCGGTGCCACAAGCAGTTACACCCAGCAGGTGGGCCAGGTACATGGAGATTTTCTCATTAAGTGCATGCAAGGATAAGTTTTCTTTCATGTCCCCTGTATATGAATGAACGAGGAAGTATTATGTGATATCCTGTGTGTGTGTGTGTGTGTGTGTGTGTGTGTGTGTGTGTGTGTGTGTGGCCAAATTGAAACATACTTGGTCAGGTGGTGGTGTAATACTTGTGGAAATAAAACTACTTTGAAATCTCAATAGCTGGTTGATGGTTAAGAGTGAAGATGATGTCTAGCTAGGGTGTAGATGATAACTGGCTTTTGGACATTAGCTGATATGTCTCCCTCAGGGAGACCATGTTTCCAGATGTCTTTCAATTATTAGACATTGTTTAGACCTGGATTGTGTGGACAAAGAAGTCAAATGACACAGACGGTTCCTAAATCCCACCACTCCAGGTCCAGCCATTGGTGGTACCTTTATTACAATTAGTGGAACACTGTGGATACCTTTTTATTAATGAAACATCTATAGTTTGCCTTGGGAGTCATACTTGGTGTTCTTATAAGCTCTGCTCTTTGACAGATGCGCAATGTGATTTCTCACCACTGTAGCACAGAGAAATCCATACCCGAATGCTCCTTGGCGTATTTCTCCCAGGGGTCCAAAGATGGGCAGTACACAAAAGGCTTTGATGAATGTGATGATGAATGAGATGACTGGCAAAATGAAATGCAAAAGATACTCCGAATGAGCTACTCTTTAGCCACAGAGTGGCATTAAAGCTCGAAATATGTTAGAGTAGGGGTGGACCAGATAATACAAAAATCTATTGTGGTGAGTGAAATGAGGCAGGCACAGCAAGACAAATATCATGTAATTCTGCTTGTGTAGGCAAATTCCTATTAACAGAAGTAGAAATTACCAGGGCCTGGCGGCAAGGGGAAGGTGAGTTATGATGGGTCATGTCGGGCATGATGACAAAGGTGTGGGTGTAGGTAGGGTTGATGGGTACTAAAGCATGTGGAAGTCAAAAAGGCTACGGGACTGTATGGTTAACAATTGTGCAAAGGACAAATATTATATCTGTGTCATCACGCAAAAGGAAGTAAAAAAAATAATCAAGGAGAAGAGATGCTGAACAGAAGCAGGGCATGTGAATGTGTGGAGATGAAATGGTCTTGTAACCTTTCAAGAAGTAGTGGGAATCGCCCTGGGATGTAAAATAGGCTGGAGGAGTCATTGGACTCTGTCCTTGAAACGTAGCATGAATTATTTTTGTTTTGTTATGCTATGTGTTTACGGCCACACCTGTGGCATACGGAAGTTCCCAGGGTAGGGATCGACTCAGAGCTGTACCCAGACATGGCAACACCGGATCCAGGCCACATGTGCACACTACACTGCAGCATGCAGCAACCCTGGATCCTTAAGCCCCTGAGGGAAGCTAGGGAGTGAACCTGCATCCTCACGGAGACAGCTTTGTGTCCTTAACACACTGAGCCACAGTGGGAGGTCCGCAGAACATGAATTTGGAATTTACCTTTTTTCAAATGGCCTACATTGAGTTGATTGTGTTGGCTTTAGCTAGGAAGCTTAAAGCTCCCCTTCTCATTATGTCAAGGAACCTCCCCTTGGCCAGCCTCATCCCACTGGAATGGTCGGCCAACAGCACGAGGGCCCATACTTAATAATCTCCCATCCTTCCCCTCCCTCCCTGTGTTCACACACCACTCCCCAACAATGCTGCCTGAATAATTCCTGAGCAGCATCACCAATATCATGACCCTTCATCTGTGTCCTCCTAGAAAAAATGGAGGAATTCCAGGCAGAGCTGCCCAGCATCACAGGAGAAACAGAGGCTCCAACTGGCTCCATCGTAAGTGCCTTTTATTATCTGAGATCAAAGCATAACTTCATTTCCTCAATTTTTCTTTTTTCTTGTTGCTTCTCTCTCTCTCTCTCTCTCTCTCTCTCTCTCTCTCTCTCTCTCTCTCTCTCTCAGGGCCACACCCTCAGCATATGGAGTGTCTCAGGCTAGGGATCTAATCAGAACTACGGCTGCCAGCGTACCCTACAGCCACAGCAAATCTCGATGTGAGCCGAGTCGGTGACCTACACCACAGCGCATGGCAACACCAGACCCTTAACCCACTGAGCGAGTCCAGGGATCAAACCCGCAACCTCATGCTTTCTAGTCAGTTTTGGTTCCACTGTGCCAAGACGGGAACTCCAATTTCCTCCTTTTGTCTACCAATTTCAACTATGAAAGTCTACACTGTTCAAATCAGTGGAGACCTACATTTTTCCTGGGTTGGATGCATGTTGACTGAATGTCTCTCCCAATGTGTGACTGATTGAAAAAATGACAATAGCCTTTAGAAACTGGAAGTATGGCTGAGAGCAGTGTTATCAGCAGAGAATTGCCCTCCTTGCAAGAGATTTTGGTGATTTGGTGTCAAAGTACACATAAGAATTCCTCCACGGAGATTTGAAGCCTCTGTCCAGGATGACCTCTGTGTTCTCTTTGGGACCATGGACTCGAGGCGTGTTTCCCTTTTGGGTTTTGATGGACAGAAAGACCATGACAATTCTTGTGTCCATAGAGACCAGGAAGCTGAGATCTCACACTGTTTTCTTGCACTAGATGATGACCAGTGAAACGACTAATGATAATGCAGTGACGTCAGAGATCACGACTCCAGTGACGAACAATCAGGTTGAAGTTGAAGAAGAAGGTGGGTCTTCCTTGCTGGCATTGGTTGGAGAGTGGCCAGATCCTGGGATGCTTTTGGAAAGGGGGTCGTCTGGGATGTTGAGCAGGCAGCTCTTTCCCGGTCAGAGTGATGCCCTGGTGGTACATGCCCTGGACACAAGTCTCTTGTGTTGATTCCTTGGGTTGTGACACATTAGGAGGGACAGGGAGTGAGGTCCATGTGTGCGCACATGTGGTGTAAGCATCTGTTTCCTCATGAGCTCGCTCCTATTTATACAGAAAATACACCTCTCAACTTTCCTTAAGACACATCCCATCACCTCCGCATACCACCTCTACAGGCATGCACTCATCCCTCACCGCCACTGTTCCCAATGGGGCAGAGACCGTTGGCCCAAGCTCTTGACCTCCTACGTGGAAAAGCCAAAGTGGGACCCAGGCTGGGTTCCCTATGGGGATGCTCTGGAGCCCTGCCTTGCGCCTCTCCCTCAGCCAGGATTTGATCATTCATGGGGAGCACGGAGCGGGGAGGGCCCCTGCTCTGTGTCTATGCCCGGGAAGACCAGGGTCTCCAGAGGTCCTGTCGATGCTGTGCATTTTAAAAGGTCCCTGCCAGTGCTGCTGTCATTGCTTCAACACGGCCAAAGCAGATGGGAATCGGAGAGGCGTCGTCTTGTATTGGACGGTGTCACTGTCATTCTTACGTTTGGCCACCCTAGGTAGCACACACCCAGGCGATGTTGCAAGTGAGAGCTCAGAGTGCACCCTCATCCTTAGCCTGGTGTCCGGCACCATTGTACAAACTCGCTGCCCATCTGGGTGAGAAGGACTCCGTGCTCCCTCTGTGTTTCTCTCCATGAAGTAAGCCCCTCTTGTTGTAAGGCTCTTGTGAGTGTGGACATCCTTTTGTTCAGGGCCCACGCACAAAATGAAGCCTGCAGAAAAACTGTCATGGGATGGATAGTGGCTGCTATTAATGGTTGGATTAGAGCATTGTCATGTCTTCTATTTTTGATTTTAAGATCAATGTATTGTGAATCCTTTCATTAGCATACTTTTCCTAGAAATTATCCCTCCAGTAAAGTTTTAACTTTTTAAATGATTTTTTATTTTTTCCATTATACTAGGTTTAAATTTTTCTGTTAATTTCTACGGTGCAGGAAAGTGATCCTGTCACGCACAGGTGCACACACGTGCGTGTGCACGTGCACATACACACAGGCATGCATACATTTTCTCCCATTATCCTCTATCACGTTCCTTCGTGAGTGACTGGATATTGTTCCCTGTGCAATCCAGTGGGCTCTCATTGCTTATCCAGTCCAGATGCAATGGTTTGCATCCCTTAAGCCCAGAGGCCCAGTCCATCCCACTCCCTCCCTGTCCCTGTTGGCAAGCACAAGTCCCTTCTCCAAGTCCTTGAGTTTCTATTCCGTGGAAAGGATCATTTGTGCTGTGTATTAGAGTCCAGGTATAAGTGCTATCGTACGGGATTGGTGTTTCTCTTTCTGAGGGACTTTGCTTAGTGTGAGCGTCTCTAGTTCCACCCACTTTGGTGCAAATGGCACTATTCCTTCCTTTTATGGCTGAGGAGTATCCCATTGTGTATCTATCCCACCTCCTCCTAACCCATTCACCTGTCGATGGACATTTAGGTTGTTTCCATGTCTTGGCTAGTGTGAGGAGTGCTGCAATGGACATTCAGCACTGTATGTAAACATCCATGGGTGCATGTATCTTGTTCAAGGCAAGTCTTGTCCCCATATTCGCCCAAGAGTGGGATTGCTGGGTCACATGCTAGTTCTACATTTAGTTTTCCAAGGTACCTGCATGGTGTTTTCCATAGCGGTTGTACCAAGCTACATTCCTACCAACAGGGTAGGAGGGAGGGTTCCCTCTTCTCCACACCCTCTCCAGCATTTGTTATTTCTAGACTTACTAATGATGGCCATTCTGACAGGTGTGAGGTGGTCCTTCTTCGTAGCCTTGATATGCCTTGTTCTAATCATTCATGATGTTGAGCATGTTTTGATGTGCCTGTTGGCTGGCTGTCTATCTTCCTTGGGTAACTGTCTGTTCAGTTCTCTTGCCCATTTTTCAAATGGGTTGTTGTTTGTTTTTGCTGTTGTGTTGGAAGTGTCTTGATTTGTGTGTGTGTGTGTGTGTGTGTGTGTGTGTGTGTGTGTGTGTGTGTTTTAGATGTTAGGCTGATGTCAGTTGCATCACTTGAAACTATTTTCTCCCATTCCATAGGCTGTGTTAGTTTTTATGAGTTCCTTTGCTGTGCAAGGGCTTATGGGCTTGATTAGGACTCATTTGTTTAGTTTTGCTTTGGTTTCTTTTTCCTTGCACTCAGTGTGACCTACAGAAATGCTTTGATGTCAGAGAATGTTTTGCGGACATTCTCCTCCAGGAGTTTGATGGTGTCTTGTCTTAACGTTTCAGTCTTTAAGCCGTTTTGAGTTTCTCTTTGTGCACGGTTTGAGGGTGTTTTCCAGTTTCATGGATTTTCATGTGGCTGTCCAGCTTCCCAGCACCACTCGCTGAACAGACTGTCTTTTCCCCATTTTACATTCTTGCCCCCTCAGTTGAAGAATAATTGACCGTCGGTTTGGGGGTTATTTCTGGGTTCTGCATTCTGTTCCAATGGTCTGTGTGTCGGTTTTGGTACCTTTACCACACTGTCTTGCTTACTGTAGCTTTGTAATATTGACCAAAGTCTGGGAGAGGTGTGCCTCCTGCCTGGTTTTTGTTCCTCAGGATTGCCTTGGCCATTCTGGGCCTGTTTTGGTTCCGTGTAAATGTTTGGATGGTTTTGTTCTACTTCTGTGAAAACTATCACAGGTGGGGATGGCATTGAATCTGTAGATTGCTTTGCGTAGAATGGCCATTTTTAGGATATTCATTTTTCCAAGCCAGGAGCATGGACTATCTCTCCCCTTCTTTGACTCCTCTTCAACTTCCTTGAGTCATGTTTTATTGCTCTCGGTGTAGAGGTCTTGCAGCTCCTGGCTCAGGTTGGTCCCTAGATAGTTAATGCTTTGGGTTCTTCCTTGGACCCCTGCTTGAGTGGCTAAGAGGAAGGCCGTCCCCTTCCCTGGAGTGAACACTGGGGGAGGTGTCTCCTTGCAAGCCTGGGGAGGGCAGCCTTCCTCCTGTTCCTTGGTCCTCTGCAGCTACCCGTGTGCACTCCAGGCCCCTTCTCCATCACCTTGTCTGCCGCCTCTCCTTGTTTTGTCTTCTTTGTTTCTGATTTACACAGGGTCCTTTTTCCCATGCGTCCTCACATGACAAAAACTAAAAAAGAACAAAGAGGAAAAGGGGAGAGCTCTCTTCTTCCTAGAGGGACTGCACCCTCATAAACTAATTGCCTCCCAAAGGCCCCACCTCCCGGTACCATCCCACTGGATGTTGGCATTCCAACATAGCCTCCGCTTAGGAGGGAACACAAAGATGCACGCCATAAGCACAGTAGCTTATGCTACTTATAGGCAGTGGGATTTGGTTAGGCTGTTCATGATACGATGCATGTAGCAGTGATTGTCTCCAAGTTGGCCCTGTTCCATCATTTTTACATCATTTGTCTTGATGCATCATTACTATTAGTCACCAACTTTTAAAAACATTTGTGGAATCAACTAGAGGAAGATTCCCTCCTCTCCCCCCACCACACACACACACAAATAAATAAACCACTGTGTGGCTTGGTCAAAGGAATGCCTAATCTACCTGGCAAACTGACTCTATATCCAAACTCAGTGAATTCTCCACTACCAAAATCAAGAGTTGGACATTTACAAGTTTCTTTTAATCACAAACTGAACGTGCCCCTCTTTGCCAGCAAACACCTACCAGTTCCTTTTGGGATAAGTAGGCACTTTGTACCGTACATCTAAGCTGTTTAAATGGATGAATCATTGGTGCACCATCACGCTCACATCCAATATGTTCTGAGATCTCTATTTGAGACACACATTACCGTGCGTGCTTTATAAAACATTCTGCTCACTTTGGGAATGGACTGGGATATTTCTGGCTGTCCATAACTTCTAGGGGAAAAGTTGTATCCGCTTCCTAAAAAACTGATTGGCCCTTTGACATGCATGTTTAGACATAGTCACAAGTGTTTAATAGAAAAATTTGTCTCAAAAGCCCCATACTTATGTTCCTAAGTAGTAAAAGCTTTTCTTCAGGGCGTCTTTAATCCTTAGTATGAATAAAAGTCATAATATTCTTCCTCCTTTCCTTTCTCAAAGCCAGAAATTACAAAAATAATTACTGATTTTCTTTCATTCTTTCTTTCTTTCTTTCTCTTTCTTTCTTTCTCTCTCTCTCTCTCTCTCTCTCTCTCTCTCTCTCTCTCTCTCTCTCTCTCTTAATTTCTTTTTTTTTTCCGGCAAATGAAAAACTCTCCTCAGGTTGTATGTACAAGTAACTGTAGCAAGATACAAGCATGTGACAAATTGGAAAATTATTTTTAATATGCATCAAAAATATTACTTTTGGACTTCCCGTCGTGGCGCAGTGGTTGATGAATCCGACTAGGAACCATGAGGTTGCGGGTTCGGTCCCTGCCCTTGTTCAGTGGGTTAACGATCCGGCGTTGCCTTGAGCTGTGGTGTAGGTTGCAGATGCGGCTCATATCTGGCGTTGCTGTGGCTATGGCGTAGGCTGGTGGCTACAGCTCCAATAGACCCCTAGCCTGGGAACCCCCATATGCTGCGGGAACGGCCCAAGAAGAAATAGCAAAAAAGATTAAAAAAAAAGAAAATATTAAAAAAATAAAAAAATATATTAGTTTTTGTGAGGAGAAAACCTGAATAGGGCACTGCAGAATAGCAGTCGAAATGAAAGATGAAAATATTCACCCTGGTTATAATAAGCGTGAATCTCACATTTTGAAATGGTTTGATCTGCAAATGTCTGGTGACTCAGGAAGAGTAGAAATGGAGGGGTATGATCATTGAAACAGTAATGGGACTTCTTTAAGTTCTCCACCTGCTGGCTTTTTGGCTCTCCCCCCTGCAGGGTTTGCTCTCAACTCCTCCTGGGGGGCAGGTCATTCTCTCTCACAGAAAATTATTTTCTTAATCAGAGAGTTATGTGGGAGCCTGGGATTCAATTTTGGAAATGAAAAGCTTCCTCTGAGAAGCCAAGCTTGTCCACGGAAACACGCTTTCTGCCAGAAGCAGTTGGACCCATCTTGTGCAGGGTTGACTTCCCCCTGAGAGTTGTATGATGACACATCACCATGGTAATGTGCTTATGCACTTCTTGCCTCATGGTCAGACTGTCACTCTGTGGCCTGAGAGGTTTGTATGTGGTGGCCAGTGCGAAGCTCTCACTTCACGGCTCATGCTTTAGGAATGGGCAATCTCAATTGCTGTTCCAAAGGTGAGTTTACATTGATCCCCTGGTGGCTGTTCCTTCAAATGGGCTCACTCACTTTTTCACATGCATTTTTCTTCTTAGATATTTCTTGTCATTTCTACCACTCTGAGCTATCTATAGAGTTATAACTTCCACCTTTGTTGTGTTAATTAATATGTCTGGTCCACCTGCCTCAGATTCATCACTCGTCATTGTTGTGACCCTTGGACTGCCACTTCGTTACTCCTCATGTCGGTCCTGTTTGCACTTCCTCACCTGCAACAGGACTGAGTATCAGAGGAGATGAAAATAGATACTGTCCATCAGCTGCACAGCATCGATCCCATGAAGATGCTGGGGCATAAGCTTCCACCCTTCCTGACTTGAGGCATCCATTTACCCTCTCTGGCTTCAACCACCACTGAGTGTCTAGCTTACTCTTGCCACCACTCAAGGATGAACACATACGGAGCATTGACGAGGCACCCGTCCTTCCTTTTTCTAAAATGTTACCCGTACTTCATGAAGTCGTCCTCATAACATCGTACTAAAAGTCAGCCAGAAGACCAGTTCAAACACATTTAGAAGAATCTTTCCACCTCTTAGAACAGGGCATCGAGGCCCTTAGGGATCTACAACCCTTTCCCCAGGTTCATGATTCTTCTAAATGTGTTTGAACCAGACCATTAGGCACGATCACTCTACTTTCCTGTGTTTCTAGAAGGTCTCAGTTAAACAAAGGCATTTGTTCCAAACTCCTGTCTTTCGGTTGTTTTAAACTGCATGATCCTTCTAAGTCTGACTTTGATCCAGGCAGCACTCCTGGGCAGCTGGTGAGCCAGGGGACCAAAAGATAAAATGGAATAAACGAGTATGAATTTCCCTATGGTCTTCTGACAGCAAGATGTCAACTGTCCTCCCTGTTCTGATAGATTGCATAGGATGCTGCTTCCAGATTCAAAGAAACAATGGACAGAAGTCACAAAGATCAACCTCTGGTTGCATCAGAAAGTTATACTCCCGGTGCCACAAGCAGTTACACCCAGCAGGTGGGCCAGGTACATGGAGATTTTCTCATTAAGTGCATGCAAGGATAAGTTTTCTTTCATGTCCCCTGTATATGAATGAACGAGGAAGTATTATGTGATATCCTGTGTGTGTGTGTGTGTGTGTGTGTGTGTGTGTGTGTGTGTGTGTGTGGCCAAATTGAAACATACTTGGTCAGGTGGTGGTGTAATACTTGTGGAAATAAAACTACTTTGAAATCTCAATAGCTGGTTGATGGTTAAGAGTGAAGATGATGTCTAGCTAGGGTGTAGATGATAACTGGCTTTTGGACATTAGCTGATATGTCTCCCTCAGGGAGACCATGTTTCCAGATGTCTTTCAATTATTAGACATTGTTTAGACCTGGATTGTGTGGACAAAGAAGTCAAATGACACAGACGGTTCCTAAATCCCACCACTCCAGGTCCAGCCATTGGTGGTACCTTTATTACAATTAGTGGAACACTGTGGATACCTTTTTATTAATGAAACATCTATAGTTTGCCTTGGGAGTCATACTTGGTGTTCTTATAAGCTCTGCTCTTTGACAGATGCGCAATGTGATTTCTCACCACTGTAGCACAGAGAAATCCATACCCGAATGCTCCTTGGCGTATTTCTCCCAGGGGTCCAAAGATGGGCAGTACACAAAAGGCTTTGATGAATGTGATGATGAATGAGATGACTGGCAAAATGAAATGCAAAAGATACTCCGAATGAGCTACTCTTTAGCCACAGAGTGGCATTAAAGCTCGAAATATGTTAGAGTAGGGGTGGACCAGATAATACAAAAATCTATTGTGGTGAGTGAAATGAGGCAGGCACAGCAAGACAAATATCATGTAATTCTGCTTGTGTAGGCAAATTCCTATTAACAGAAGTAGAAATTACCAGGGCCTGGCGGCAAGGGGAAGGTGAGTTATGATGGGTCATGTCGGGCATGATGACAAAGGTGTGGGTGTAGGTAGGGTTGATGGGTACTAAAGCATGTGGAAGTCAAAAAGGCTACAGGACTGTATGGTTAACAATTGTGCAAAGGACAAATATTATATCTGTGTCATCACGCAAAAGGAAGTAAAAAAAATAATCAAGGAGAAGAGATGCTGAACAGAAGCAGGGCATGTGAATGTGTGGAGATGAAATGGTCTTGTAACCTTTCAAGAAGTAGTGGGAATCGCCCTGGGATGTAAAATAGGCTGGAGGAGTCATTGGACTCTGTCCTTGAAACGTAGCATGAATTATTTTTGTTTTGTTATGCTATGTGTTTACGGCCACACCTGTGGCATACGGAAGTTCCCAGGGTAGGGATCGACTCAGAGCTGTACCCAGACATGGCAACACCGGATCCAGGCCACATGTGCACACTACACTGCAGCATGCAGCAACCCTGGATCCTTAAGCCCCTGAGGGAAGCTAGGGAGTGAACCTGCATCCTCACGGAGACAGCTTTGTGTCCTTAACACACTGAGCCACAGTGGGAGGTCCGCAGAACATGAATTTGGAATTTACCTTTTTTCAAATGGCCTACATTGAGTTGATTGTGTTGGCTTTAGCTAGGAAGCTTAAAGCTCCCCTTCTCATTATGTCAAGGAACCTCCCCTTGGCCAGCCTCATCCCACTGGAGTGGTCGGCCAACAGCACGAGGGCCCATACTTAATAATCTCCCATCCTTCCCCTCCCTCCCTGTGTTCACACACCACTCCCCAACAATGCTGCCTGAATAATTCCTGAGCAGCATTACCAATATTGTGACCCTTACTCTATGTATTCCTAGGAAAACTCTCAGTAATTTTGGAAGAGTCGTCATCTTTCTCCACAGTAAGTGCCTTTTATTATCTGAGATCAAAGCATAACTTCATTTCCTCCTTGTTTTCAAGCAAATTCAAGCATGAAAGTCTATACTGTTCAAAGTGTGGAGACTTACTTTTTTCCTGGGTTGGGTGATTTTTGACTGAATGCCTTTCCAAATGAATGACTGATTGAAAAGGAGATTTTTCAATATGATAGCATCAGTTACAAACTGCATGTGTGGTTCAGATCATTTTCTCCACAGAGTATTACCCTCCTTGAAAGAGAATTTTGTAATTTTTGGTCAAAATAGTCTTGAGAGGTCTTCCAGGAAATTTTGAAGCCTTTCTCACAGATGGATGACCTCTCTGTTTTCTTTGGGACCACGGACTCAAGGGAAGTTTCCATTTGGTTTTCTGAGAAAAGAAATACAGTGAAATGTCCTTTGTCCATAGAGCCCACAAAGCTTAGATTCTCACACTGTTTTCTTTTCTCTAGTCGACGAAGGAGAAGACTAACAGCAGCGGTGTGTATTCAGAGATCATCACTCCAGTGACGAACAATCTGGGTGTAGTAGAATGTGGGGCTTTCTTGCTGGCATTGGTTGCAGAGCCTCCAGATCCTGGGGTCCTTTTGGAAAGAGAGTTGGGGGTGTAGAGCATGCAGCTTTTTGCCACTCATAGTGATGCCCAAGATGTCCATGCCCTGGACACAAGTCTATCATGTTGATGCCTTGGGTTGTTACATGTTATGAGGGACAAGGAGCGAGGTCCATGTGTGAGCACATGTGGTATGTTTCCTCATGAGATATTTTTCATATTTACATGGACAAGACAATCATCAAATTTCCCTAACACAAACTCCATCCCTTCTGCAAGCTTGTCTACATTCACGCATTCTCCCATCACCAGCACTGTTCCCAAGTTGGCTTAATTTTCCTGTTGCTCAGGTGGAGATGGTGCAGAGCCACATGTCCTAAGCTCTTGACCACCTACGTGGAAAAGCCAAAGTGGGACCCAGGCTGGGTTATCCATGGGTCTGCTCTGGACCCCTGACCTGCACCTATCCCTCAGACAGGATTTGATCATTCATGGGGAGCATGGAGCGGGGAGGGCCTCTGCTCTGTGTCTTTGCTCGGGAAGACCAGGGTCTCCAGAGGTCCTGTCGATGCTGTGCATTTTAAAAGGTCCCTGCCAGTGCTGCTGTCATTGCTTCAACACAGCCAAAGCAGACGGGAATCGGAGAGGCATCGTCTTGTATTGGACAGTGTCACTGTCATTCTTACGTTTGGCCACCCTAGGTAGCACACACCCAGGCGATGTTGCAAGTGAGACCTCAGAGTAGTGCACCCTCATCCTTAGCCTGGTGTCTGGCACCATTGTACAAACTCGCTGCCCATCTGGGTGAGAAGGACTCAGTGCCCCCTCTGTTTCTCTCCATGAAGTAAGTCCCTCTTGTTGTAAGATTCTTGTTAGTGTGGTTATACATTTAATCAGGGCATATGCTGCACACACCATGTAGAAAATGAAGCTTGGAGAACAACCATGATGTGAATGATAGTGGCTGTTTTTAATGGTAAGCTTTCAGTGCTGTCAGTTCTTCTATATTGGATTTTCTTTAAGAGCAGTGTTTTTTGAATCCATTTATTAGCATACTTTTCATGGAAATCAGCCCTTCCATAGTGTTTTTTTTTTTTTAGTGCTTTTAATTTTTTCCTTCATAAGTGACTAGTTATTTTGCCCTGTCCTATCCAGTGGGATCTCATTGCTTATCTGCTCCAAAAGCAATTGCTTGCATCTCTTAACCACAGAGTCCAAGTTGAGCGCAACATACATTTTCACATATATTTGATCACTGTCATAGCTTCTATGGGGTTATAATCTTCTCAAGGTGTTTACCCATTTTTAAACTCAGCTATTATCCCACAGTCTTCTGTTTTTTGTTTTGTGTGTGTGTGTGTGTGTTTTGTTTTGTTTTAATTGAGTGTTAGTTTCTTATATTTTTGGGATTTGGGTCCCTTATTCAGAAGCAATATCTGCAAGTATTTCCTCCCACCCTATAGATTGCCTTTTCATTCTGTCGATTGTTAAGGAGACTATACTTTTTTGACTGGGGAATCATAGAACCTGGGCAGTGATCATTTGGCCATACATGTGTGAGTTTATTTTTAGGTCCTTGTCTTATGGATCATTGGTCTGTCTTCCTGTTTAGATGCTAGGGGTAGACTTTTTTGCTGCCATGGCTTTGCAGTGTGTTTTGAATCTGGGGATTGGGACATCTCCATTTTTATTCTTTGCTGTCAAGATCATTTTTTTATTTTGGGTTCTTTGGGGTTCTACTTGTATTTTAGGATTTTCTTTTCCAAGTCTCAAAAAATGGCATGAGGTTTTGTGAGTGGTTGCAGTTTATGTGTACTTCATTTTCAGTAGCAGAGAAATGTCGACAACATTAAACCATCCAGTCTAGGAACATGGTGTGTCGTTCCAAGCACTTGCACCTTCTTTAATTTCTTTCAGCCATGATCTGTAGTTTTCAGTGTACAAATTGTTCACTCCATAAAGGGGTGCCACTGCCTTCCTTGGGTCTTCCAGGCTCAGGGGTGAGAAGGATGTGCTCATGAAAAGAGTGACACAACCCTCTCTCCCGTCTGCCCATTCTGTCCAGCACCGGTGCCCTGAGCCATGCGCCTCTCTACTAGCAAAAAATGGGGTGCCCTTCTGGGAGTTCCTCCCAGGTCAGAGTGTTGACACTGTTGTTTGAGTGTCCCCAAGGACTCTCACAACGCCTAGCATGGGTCCAAGTGCCCAAGATAACCTGCAAATGAAAGATCCCCTCTGGATGTCCAGGTTCCCTGAATGAAGGAACAGTGAGGTGAGGGTGGTTGTTTGCCTCTTCTTCATCTTGCAAGCTCTTAGAGCTGCTCCGTCCACTGTGGTACCCACTAGCCAGAAGTGCCAGGTTATTTTTAACTTAGTTCAAATTGTGGTTAACTCAAGCAATTAAAATAATCACACACACACACACATAACACCCAATGGCTTGATCACACTAGCCATATTTCAAGTGTGCCTGTAAATGTTGGGGTTTCTAGTTAGTCAACTTGAGGGGGAGAGCTGTAATGGACCTGCGGAAGTGAGAGATTGACAGGTGCTTCTCCCAGCATCTTGCTTTCTTGAAGGTTTAAAACCATGATCAATGTCTTGCTGAAGGACTGTTGCTCCACAGAGCCCAGGGGAGATGTGAGAATCTGGAGAGGACTAGTGGGGTGCCTTGGAAGGCAGCATTAGGTGAAGGGGAAGGGGAGAAATGGGTGGGGCAACTTTTCTTATAATGTCATTGCTCATGTTTATGTTTCTGCAGAATTGATTGTGAAGAGCGTTGGTAGCAACACTGATGAAAATTCAGGTAGGAACAACACTGCCAAAGGTGAAAGCTCGGATTCAGGTTCCCCGCTGGAGGGGATCCCTTGCAGCAGATTTTGGCTTTGTTTTTAAATTCACCTATGACAGCCATAAGCTGATGGGGCACAATACTCTGAGAGTCACTTGACACTGGAGACCCAAGTTCTTGGAGGGAGTGTCTGGTGGTGGATGAGAAGTATACTCTGTCTGCACT
The DNA here is from genome assembly GCF_054392235.1 of Sus scrofa. NCBI lineage: Eukaryota > Metazoa > Chordata > Mammalia > Artiodactyla > Suidae > Sus > Sus scrofa. Next base: position 23,342,404 of record NC_139385.1, read on the forward strand.
TTCAGGATCCCATTGCTCTTTCTTCCTCATGTGAAGGCACTCCCAGGGAAGGATGGCTTGTGGAGCACATCCTCTGGGATCACGGATGTGCTTCAGCCTCCTTAAGGTCATCTCAGACTGGACAGCTCACACAAGGCTGATGTGCTGATGCACACATCATGTTTGAGAGAGGGCTCCACGTCCACCTGCCTGGGGACCCTCCCCACCAGAAGGAAGTCTAGAGGAATGTGTGAAGGGGAGGCTGGGCTTCTCTGCACACTTGCTCTCACAGACCCACACACCTGGTCTCCTGGGCTTGACCAGGCCCAGGACAGAGGCTCAGGGCAGCAGGGCCTGGGACCCCTGGTTGCCTGAGAATCCACCGCTCATCCAGGCAGCCCTGGCCCTGATCCCCACACCCCAGTCATGTGCACACCGTGTCCTCTCCTCAGGCCTGACCAGCTCTCATCCCTCCTTGTCCTTCCAAGTCTCAGGGCAAAATCCTGGCAGGCACCCTGTGTTATGTAGATGCCTGTTGCCTCATTTTGGGGCAAGGAATTTGGATATATTCCTTCACCTCTGATTGTGCTTTTATCCTCTCTGAGGAGCTGGGAAAGTCAGGGTGGTGTTGTGAGCAATAAGCTTCTGCCAGATACCTCAGGTCACCCCAGGTAATAAGGGAGTCCTGGTTGTGTGGAGGTTTTTGTCCTTCCCTCCCCCAGGTGCCAGCACAGGATCAGGCCCATCCATGCCAGGAACTCCCTGGGTGGCATGGATTGGCTAACTGCCTGGAGAGAGGCAACATAGCCATGGCCCTTCTTCCACCCTGCCCTCATTGGAGGAAGGAAATGAGCAGTAATTAGAGGAGAGAAATGAGGAAGGAGGGAGTCGGAAGCTGGGGTGCTGGAGGAAGGCCAGGGTGTGCCCTGAGGTGCATGGGGACAGAGGCAGCCTGTGTGTGAGGCAGGAAGACACAGGTCTTATTCCAAGTCACATTGAGGGAAGCAGAGGGCTGCAGCAGGATCTTGGGGATCAGAGACCTTCTCCACTGTAGATGTGAACCAGCTGAGGCCCTGGGAGGTCCATGGAGGCGAGGACAGAAAGGGGCCCGAGACTGAGCTCCCTGCAGCATCATGGTCCTGAGGTTCCATCTTGATTCTAAATCACCCCTTTCCTTTCCCATGGCCTCCCCAACCTGGTGGCTGCCCCTGGACACAGAACACTACATGGCAGATAATGAGAATTCTGACCACAACTGTCAGGGTCATAAGGTAATCTGTTTCCTCTTTCACATCTTTATGTTTTCCTCTCTTTTTGTCACCCACAGACTCTTCCTTGTAAGTCTTTACCACCTCCTCTCTCCATCCTTTTATGATACTTACCATGATGGATTTGGTCTCAGGGACTGTACTTTTCCTTCCAGACACCAAAACGCTCCCTGTTCATGCGTTTAAGAAAAACATTTGGGGGGACAGCTTCCGATGCTGATGATGAGCACACCTAGGAAGAACCAGTGTCAATGTGGCAGACCGGGGGTGCAAAGGTGAGGAGACAGATGCGCCTGTTCTCCGCAGCATGCCCAACTTTCTTTTGGTTTTTCAGAAAGCCAGACAAAACTGTGTGGCCACCCTTGAGTGTGACCACGAAGTGGAGAAAAGAGGAGGGTATTAATCCATCCAGAGGATGCCATGAGCACACCTTCCAAGCAACACATCCCCATCCCAGGAGCCCCTGAGGTTGCTAGTCAGAGGGGCACTGTAGGGCCATCAAGTGCATAACTCACTAGGGGCTCTTCCCAGTGTGTTCTTTTTGAAGAGCCCCACTGGAGTGGTCCAACATCCTCTGCAGGACCCATCCCTGCAGTGCCAATCCCCATCCCCTGAAGTTACCAGGGAGCCTCCTCCCCCCACCCCCAGGGAATCACCAGGTGATGTGAGGCAATGGAGGAGTAGCCCTGACCTGTCCAGTCTCAGGACTTCTGGGAAAAGGGTGAAGAAGACCCAGACACCTGCTGCTCTGTGAGCAGGGAACTCACCTGTCCCTGCTCTGCATCCCTATGGACTCTTCATGGTCCTGGTATCATGTTGGGAAGCTGCAGGATCCCTGCTTGCCTAGGAGGTACCTGAGCCCTTGGGGTCCCTCAGCCTCTGCAGCCCCCTTGCAAGGTCTGGGTCACCTTATGGCCCCATTTCACAATCTGCGCTGGAGCTTCTGTAGATACTATACGTGTCCAAGTCACACTAAAGCAGCATGAGGTGGCACTCCATTGCAGTGCTCATTTGGGATGGGTTGCCAGGTAGGATTTATGTTACTTCTGTTCCTTTTGTTTTTTTCTTCAATTTTGTCATTAAATAACATAAACAACTTGTTTTATTACATTTAAAAAAAGCAGTGTTGTGGAGTTGCCTTGTGGCTCAGCGGGGTAAGGCTCTGGCTTGTCCCTGCTGTCTCTGGTCACAGGTATGGCATGGGTTCCATCCCTGGCCCAGGAAATTGTGCATGCTGAGAGAGTAGCCAAAGCTTTTTTATAAATAAATAAATAAATAGCAGTATTGTCCCCAAATGATCACCTTTGTGTTACAGATTGTCAGTCCGACACCAGTGACAGCCTGGATGTGGACACCCCCAGCCTGTCTCACAACCTCCATACCATCAGGACCTCCACATAGACAAGCACAGCAGAAGCCTCACTCAATGCTCACCTCCTAGGACACCTCACTTAGTGTAATCTCTGTTGTTTAATTGTGTGTCCCTTGTTTTATCCTTTAGTTTTATCTATATGTTCTACGTGTTCAGTATTCATCTCTATGTTGTGTTTTATGAAATAAAATGTTTCTTATTAAATTTGTTATTACACTGTATTTATCTATACAGCTGCTTTTAGAATCCTGCTTTATAAAATACACACAGAGATAGAAAAGCACCCTCAGCAGAGGCAGCGCTTCATGAATTGTTGGAAGGGAGGTGCCCTAGCATCCACCAGGATCACTCCCTCCCTCACTTATCCCTCACCAAGTCTCAGTTCAGTAAGGAACTCCAAAGTTCATACTTTACACCGGTCCCATGTCAGTGGTTTGTTGTTGTTGTTGTTATTGTTCTTTTGAGGGCCACACCAGCAGCATATGGAAGTTCCCAAGCTAGTGGCTGAATCTGAGCTATAGCTGTTGGCATATGCCACAGCCACAGCAACACTGCATCCGAGCCACATCTGGGACCTATACCACAGCTCACCGCAGTGCCAGATCCTCAAACCCACCGAGAGAGGCCAGGGATTGAACGTGCATCCTCATGGATGCTAGTCAGATTCATTTCTGCTGAGCCACGATGGGAACTCCCCATGTCAGTGTCTTTCTAGGGAGTCTGTTGTCTGAAGCCTGTTCAATCCAGTGGTCATGGGGACAATAGACCCAGGATCGTTCGTGATGGCTTGGACATCAGGACTCTTGATACCCACTCGGCCTGGCTTGTAAAAAGTTCGTGATTCATCATCTGCCCCCTTGTGAATCTTAAATATGTTTCTCTATTTCCTTCCAGCACAGAGTATTTATTGGCAACAATGTTTCTGAAATTATAAGTGTTATTTCCTTATAGTTCTCCTTTTTATTCTAGATGCCCAGAGGAATTTTTTTTAAGCCCGACACTGCAGTATCATCTCTTATTAGTCATTGCAAGTAAATGATCAGTGTTCTTTTGAAAACAATTTCAAGACCGACCTTTTTAATTTTCAGAAAAATCTGCATGATACTGTTTAAAATTTGCTTTGTACCATTGGTTTTTCTCCTTCAGGTCCCTCAATCATTCATCTTTCAGATCTCTTATGACTGTCTTTTATTTCAACACATTCATCAGATATTTTACAATGTCTTGCTTGATTTATGTTCCAGGAGTTGTTTTTGTTTTGTTTCGTTTTGTTTATAGTTACTGAGAATTTCTTCCTTTTCATCCACCATTTCTGATAAGGTCTTATTTCTCACCCTGTTTCTCCTAGTTTTAACTTCATTTACAAAATGATTTTTCAGTATGTTAATTCTTTTTTGAATCCTATACCCTAACTGCTGAGTTTTTAAAATTCTGATCTCTGAAGCACTTGGATTATTTTCACTTTTTCTAATGCATTTTTTCTTCTTTACATTATTTGGTCTTTATTATTAATCACATCATCATGCATGACAAGAGGATCATCATATCCATGGAGAAGTTGATAAGCATTTGGATTGGGCTTACTTATCCCAGTTTTTTTTTTAATTGAATTTTATTTGGCCACGCCTATGGCATGTGGAGTTTCCTGGGCCAGATACCAAACTAGCACTATAATAGTGACCCAAGCAGCTGCAGTAACAATGCCAGATCATTAACCTGCTGAACCTCAAGGGAAATCCTTTTAATTGAAGTATAATTGACCGACAACACTAAGAGTTCCAGACGCAAAAATATATTTTTGATTTTGCTGTTCATTCCAAAATGATCATCACAACTAATATAGTAACCATCTGTCACAAGCCAATGTTGTTACAAAGTCACTATGTTATCTATGCTACACATTTAATCCCCATAACTCATTTATTTTTTACCTAGATTTTTGTAAGTCATTAATTTCCCTGGCATATTTCTCTCATCAGTGCACCCATATCCCCTCTTGCAACCACCTCTTTGTTTTCTGTATCTATGACTGCATTATGTGTTGTTAGGTTTGTTCACTTGTTTTGTTAGTTTCCACATATAGGTGATATCACATTGTTTGTCTTTTTCTGATATTTAACTGAGCATAATACCCTGTAGGTCCATCCATCTTGTCACAAATGGTAAGACTGCATTCATTTTTATGGCTAATAGTCCATCTGTGATATATATACATATGTGTGTATATCACAGGAGCATGGCTGGTTGTGTGTGTGTGCGTGTGTGTGTGTGTGTGTGTGTGTGTGTGTGAGAATCACATCTTCTCATGCATTCATTTATTCATAGATGCTTTGGAAAAATACCCAGAGGTGGAACAGGTGGATTTTCTGAAATTTCTATTTTCAATTTGTTTAGGAAACTCCATATTTAAAGTATATTACTTAAGATAATTATTAATTAATAATGCGTCCTACTGCATTTCACCTCATGCTGCAGATATGAGGGGTTTTTTTTTCTTCAGTGATACTAGGTTCGTTAAAGGCAGAAAAATTTTTAGGATGCCAATTTTCTCCTGATCTATTTACAGTATCTAGAAATAAGTTCTTAAAATTACTTTTTGTTAACTTTCGGTGATTATTTATAATTGCTATCTCTAGAGCAGTATTTTCTATAAGGGTGAATAATTTCATGTGACACTGAATGGAACACATAAAGAGTATAAAAGCAATTTTAATAAAACAATTTGCATTACAAAGCAAACTTACCTCCATGTTATGGACTCAACTGGGGTGACAAAGGCTGGAATGCAGAGAAAAGAGACAGAGGACCTGTGGGAATGCATAAAAGGGCAGAATTTATTACCAAGTCCAGGCTCAAATGGCTCATCACACAACAGGACAATAAAGTGAGAGGTGATACACAAATGTTGGCTAAAGAAATAGCTTTATTCAGAAAGCTAGCAGACAAACCAGTGCAAAAGGGTCCCAAAGACTTTCTACTAAAAGGGGTGAAGGTGTGGCTGGTTGTGGCCAACTTCTTGGTGCCAGAATTCTTTTTTTTTATTATTATTTTATTTTTTATTTTTTATTTTCCCACTGTACAGCAAGGGGGTCAGGTTATCCTTAGATGTATACATTACAATTACAGTTTTTCCCCCACCCTTTCTTCTGTTGCAACATGAGTATCTAGACATAGCTCTCAATGCTATTCAGCAGGATCTCCTTGTAAATCTATCCTAAGTTGTGTCTGATAAGCCCAAGCTCCCGATCCCTCCCACTCCCTCCCCCTCCCATGAGGCAGCCACAAGTCTCTTCTCCAAGTCCATGATTTTCTTTTCTGAGGAGATGTTCATTTGTGCTGGATATTAGATTCCAGTTATAAGTGATATCATATGGTATTTGTCTTTGTCTTTCTGGCTCATTTCACTCAGTATGAGATTCTCTAGTTCCATCCATGTTGCTGCAAATGGCATGATGTCATTCTTTTTTATGGCTGAGTAGTATTCCATTGTGTATATATACCACCTCTTCCGAATCCAATCATCAGTCGATGGACATTTGGATTGTTTCCATGTCCTGGCTATTGTGAAGAGTGCTGCAATGAACATGCGGGTGCATGTGTCTCTTTTAAGTAGAGTTTTGTCTGGATAGATGCCCAAGAGTGGGATTGCGGGGTCATATGGAAGTTCTATGTATAGATTTCTAAAGTATCTCCAAACTGTTCTCCATAGTGGCTGTACCAGTTGACATTCCCACCAGAAGTGCAGGAGGGTTCCCTTTTCTCCACAGCCCCTCCAGCACTTGTTATTTGTGGATTTATTAATGATGGCCATTCTGACTGGTGTGAGGTGGTATCTCATGTTGGTTTTGATTTGCATTTCTCTTATAACCAGCGATGTTGAGCATTTTTTCATGTGTTTGCTGGCCATCTGTATATCTTTGGAGAAATGTCTATTCAGGTCTTTTGCCCATTTTTCCATTGATTGATTGGCTTTTTTGCTGTTGGGTTGTATAAGTTGCTTATATATTCTAGAGATTAAGCCCTTGTCAGTTGCATCATTTGAAACTATTTTCTCCCATTCTGAAAGTTGTCTTTTTGTTTTCCTTTGGGTTTCCTTTGCTGTGCAAAAGCTTTTCAGTTTGATGAGGTCCCATGGGTTTATTTTTGCTCTAATTTCTATTGCTTTGGGAGACTGACCTGAGAAAATATTCATGATATTGATGTCAGAGAGTGTTTTGCCTATGTTTTCTTCTAGGAGTTTGATGGTGTCCTGTCATATATTTAAGTCTTTCAGCCATTTGGAGTTTATTTTTGTGCATGGTGTGAGGGTGTGTTCTAGTTTCATTGCTTTGCATGCAGCTGTCCAGGTTTCCCAGCAATGCTTGCTGAATAGACTTTCCTTTTCCCATTTCATGTTCTTGCCTCCCTTGTCAAAGATTAATTGACCATAGGTGTCAGGGTCTATTTCCGGATTCTGTCTTCTGTTCCATTGGTCTGTCTGTCTGTTTTGGTACCAGTACCACACTGTTTTGATGACTGTGGCTTTGTAGTATTTCTTGAAGTCTGGGAGAGTTATGCCTCCTGCTTGGTTTTGTTTCTCAGGATTGCTTTGGCGATTCTGGGTCTTTTGTGGTTCCATATAAATGTTTGGATTGTTTGTTCTAGTTCTGTGAAAAATGTCATGGGTCATTTGATAGGGATTGCATTGAATTTGTAGATTGCTTTGGGTAGTATGGCCATTTTTACAATATTGATTTTTTCCAATCTAGGAACATGGAATATCTTTCCATTTCTTTACATCTTCTTTGATTTCTTTGATTAAAGTTTTCTAGTTCTCGGCATATAGGTCCTTTACCTCTTTGGTCAGGTGTATTCCGAGGTATTTGATTTTGTGAGGTACAATTTTAAAAGGTATCGTATTTTTGTATTCCTTTTCTAATGTTTCATTGCTGGTATACAGAAATGCAACCGACTTCTGAATGTTAATCTTATATCCTGCCACGTTGCTGAATTTATTAATCAGTTCAAGGAGTTTTGGGGTTGAGTCCTTAGGGTTTTCTAGGTATAGTATCATGTCATCTGCATACAGTGACAGTTTGATCTCTTCTCTTCCTATATGGATGCCTTTTATTTCTTTTGTTTGTCTAATTGCTGTGGCTAAGACTTCCAAAACGATGTTGAAGAGCAGAGGTGAGAGTGGGCATCCCTGTCTTGTTCCAGATTTGAGTGAGAAGGCTTTCAGTTTTTCCCCATTGAGTATTATATTTGCTGTTGGTTTATCATAAAAGGCTTTGATTATATTCAGGAATGTTCCCTCTATACCCACTTTGGCGAGGGTCTTGATCATGAATGGATGTTGGACTTTGTCAAATGCTTTTTCTGCATCTATTGAGATGATCATATGATTTTTGACTTTTTTTTGTTAACGTGATGAATGATGCTGATTGATTTGCGTATGTTGAACCATCCTTGGGAACCTGGGATGACCCCAACCTGGTCATGGTGTATAATTTTTTTGGTATGCTGTTGGATTCGGTTGGCTATGATTTTGTTGAGAATTTTTGCATCTATATTCATCAATGATATTGGCTGATAGTTTTCTTTTTTGGTGGTATCTCTGCCTGGTTTTGGAATGAGGGTGATGGTGGCCTCATAGAATGTCTTTGGGAGTATTCCTTCTTCTTCAACCTTTTGAAAGTGTTTAAGGAGGATGGGCACCAATTCCTCTTTATAAGTTTGATAAAATTCACCTGTGAAGCCATCTGGTCCTGGACTTTTATTTGTAGGGAGTGATTTTATGACCTCTTCAATTTCATTTCTAGTGATCGGTCTGTTCAGTTGGTCTGTTTCTGCTTGATTCAGTTTTGGCAGGCTGTAAGATTCTGGAAAATTGTCCATTTCTTCCAGATTGTCAAACTTGTTGCCATATAATTGTTCATAGTATTCTCTTATGGTTTTTTGTATTTCTGCTGTATCCGTTGTGATTTCTCCTTTTTCATTTATAATTTTGGTGATTTGGGTTCTTTCTCTCCTCTTTTGAGTGAGTCTGGCCAGGGGTTTGTCAATTTTGTTCACCTTTTCAAAGAACCAGCTCTTGGTTTTATTAATTTTCTCTATTGTTTTTTGAGTCTCTATTTTATTGATTTCTTCTTTGATCTTTATAATTTCCTTCCTTCTGCTGACTTTAGGACTTTTTTGTTCTTCTTTTTCTAACTCGTTTAGGTGAAGGGTGGTCAATTTGGGATCTTTCTTCTTTTTTGCGAAAGGCCTGTATTGCTATGAATTTCCCTCTGAACACTGCCTTCGCAGCATCCCATAGATTTTGAGAGGTTGTGTCTTGATTATCATTTGTTTCAAGGTAGTTTTTAATTTCCTTCTTGATTTACTCATTGACCCCTTGGCTTTTTAGTAGCATGTTGTTTAGTCTCCATGGAGTAGGTTTTTTCTCTTTGCTTTTCCCATGGTTGATTTCTAATTTCATGGCATTGTGGTCAGAGAAGATACTTGAGATAATTTCTACGCTCCTAAATTTATTGAGATTCGCTTTGTGTCCCAATATGTGGTCGATTCTTGAGAATGTTCCATGAGCATTTGAGAAGAATGTGTATTCTGCTTTTTTTGGATGTAGTGTCCTGAAGATATCAATGAAGTCTAACTTTTCTATTGTTTCCTTTAGGATCTCTGTTGCTTTATTGGTTTTCTGTCTAGAGGATCTGTCCATTGATGTGAGGGGGGTATTTAGGTCTCCTACTATGATTGTATTCTCATCAATATCTCCCTTTATGTCTGTTAATATTTGTTGTATGTATCTGGGTGCTCCTATATTTGGGGCATATATGTTGATGATAGTAACATCCTCTCCTTGGATGGATCCCTTAATCATTAAGTAGTGTCCTTCTTTGTCTTTATGTCTTTTGTTTTAAAGTCTATTTTGTCTGATATGAGCGTTGTGACTCCTGCTTTTCTGTCATGTCTATTGGCATGAAATATTTTTCCCCACCCTTTCACTTTCAATCTATATGTATCCTTTGTCCTAAGGTGAGTTTCTTGTAGGCAGCGTATTGAAGGTTTTTGCCTTTTTATCCACTCCGCCACTCTGTGTCTTTTGATTGGGGCATTCAGCCCATTGACATTTAAGGTGATAATTGATAGATGATTATTTATTGCCATTTGAACCTCATGTTCCAGTTGATTCTATGGTTCTCCATTCTTCCTTTCTTTCTTTTTTTTTTTTTTTTTTTTTTTTTGGTTGGATGGTCTCCTGTTATTATCTGCTTGAGTGTATTTTTTTTCCATTTTTTTGCAAATGCAATATTTGGTTTTGGCTTGTGGTTGCCCTGTTTTTTAAGTATGCTAATCCCTTCCCATAATTGTGTGTTTTAGCCTGATGGTCCTGTAAGTTCAAACACTTCATTACTATATTAAAATTAAGAAGAGAGGGATACAAACAAAAAGGGTTATTTACCTCCTGACATCCCTTGCCCACATTTTATGGTTTTGATGACTCTTTTTTTTTCTTTTTAATTTTATTTTGTTTGAAGCATGTTCATGATTAAATCTGTATGCTGGCTTATTTGAGTGACTGCTCTCTGATTGCGGTTTCCTCAGTCCTAGTTCTTCCTCTTCTTTTTTTTTTTCTTTTCTTTTTTCTCTTCCCTTTCCTTCCTTTCTCTTTGGTTTAGAGAAGCCCTTTCAATATTTCCTTTAACCTGGGTTTTGTGTTGCTGTATTCTTTAAGTTTTTGTTTGTTGGGAAAAACTTTTATTTCCCCTTCTATTTTAAATGATATTCTTGCTGGATAGAGTAATCTAGGTTGCATATTTTTTCCTTTTAGCACTTTAAATATCTCTTGCCATTCCCTCCTGGACTGGACTGTTTCTGTAGAGAAATCAGCTGATATTCTTATGGGGGTTCCCTTGTAGGTAACTTTCTGTTTTTCTCTTGCTGCCTTTAGGATCCTCTCTTTATCACTAACTTTTGCCACTTTTATTATGATGTGTCTTGGTGTGGGTCTGTTTGGGTTCAGTTTGTTTGGGGCCCTCTGTGCTTCTTGTATCTTGAACCCAGTATCCTTTAGATTTGGGAAGTTTCCATCGATAATTTCTTCAAATATTTTTTCCATCCCCTTATCTTTTTCTACTCCTTCTGGAATTCCTATTATGTGTAGATTGGCCTGCTTTATATTATCCCATAGGTCTTTTATATTGCTTTCCAGTTTTTTGATTCGGTTTTCTGTCTATTGACCAGATTGAGTGATTTCCATTATTCTATCTTCCATATCACTGATTCGTTCTTCTGCATTATTCATTCTGGTTTTTACTGCCCCTAGTTCAGTTTGCATCTCTGCAAATGAATGTTCTAGTTTTTCTTGGCTCCTCCTTATATTTTCTAGTTCCTTTCTGAGGGTATCTGCATTACTGTTCATATCTTCTCTTAATTCCTTCAGTAGTTTCACTATTTCTCTTTTGAACTCCAGGTCTGTCTGACTGCAGAGATGTGTTTCATTGCTGACTGTTTTAGGTGAGTTCTCCTGTTGGTTTGACTGGGGGTGGTTTCTCAGCTTCTCCATCTTGCTTGTTGTTTCCTTTCTCCTGAGGGAGTTGTACTCTCCGTTATCGGGCAGTGTTTGCCTTGTCACTGCCGTGGAATATTTCCTGAGGGCTGGCGTTGTTGGTCAATCTTTTTTGAGGCAGTGTGGCTTTTCTGGAGAGTTGATGGGGCTAACAGTGTTTCTTTGAAGCAAAGGAGGGCTTCCTGAGGGCAGACAGGACTGGGAGGTCCACACCACGATGGTAGCAGATTTCACTTGGTCATGCAGAGCTTGGTCTGGTGTTTTTAGGCTGTGGGGTTCTTGCAGGGGGTTGGCGGTGTTGGGCAGCTGTTCCTCAGGAGTGCAGCACCCCCTGGGGGCTGGAGCAGCTATCTGGGTCACTGAGAACCTAAGAGGCTCTTCCCTAGGGCTGCCTGACTCAGAAGGATGGCCTGAGAATGTAGGCGGATCTTTTCACAGTCTGGCTGAGCTTGTTGCAGCTTTTCTGGGCTGCAGGGGCTCTTCCAGGGGGCTGGTGGTGCTGAGCAGTTACTTCACGGGAGTGGGGCACCCCCTGGGGGCTTGGGCGGGTAGCAGGGCCGTTGGAGACCCAAGAGGCTCTTCCCCGGAAGAGCCCGACTCAGAAAAACCGTCTGAGATCTTTTCCCGACTCGGCCAGGCTTGTTGCAGCTTTTCTGGGCTGCAGGGGGTCCTGCCTGGAGCTGGCAGTCCTATGCAGCTGGTCCACCAGAGCATCCCCTGGGGGCTTGGGCGGGTAGCAGGGCCGTTGGAAACCCAAGAGGCTCCTCCCCGGGGCAGCCCGACTCAGAAAAACCGTCCGAGAATTAGGCCAATCTATTCACAGCCTGGCTAAGCTTGTTCTAGCTTTTCTGGGCTGCAGGCCTTTTCTCGGGGGCTGGTGGTGTTTGGTGCTGCTCTGCGGAAGTGTAGCCCCTCCAAAAGGCAAGCAGGCCTGTGCAGGGACAGCCCCTGCGGTGGTAGGCTTCAGGCAATTGTTGAGGCCAGCCCTCCTGGATGGCAGGCAGCCCCGGTCCGGTGAGAGCGTAGGGTGTGGCGGGGGTGGGGGGAGGGGATGCACTGGGAAGCACAGCTTTCAGCTAGCTAGTGGGCCTGTAAGCTTGCTGTGGCATGGGGGGTATTCTATGGGGACCCACCCCTTCTTCTCTCCCCTCCCCAGCACAGGTGCAGACCAGGCTCTTCTCCCAGGTTCCCTCTGATGCGGCTTTCCACTTGCCCGCTCCTAGAGTATTGTTCCCTTCCTCTGCGACAGCTTTGTTTTCTAGTCTCCCAGGCAGTCTCTGCCCCGTCAAATGGTTTCTAGACCTCCCAAGCAGTTTCCGCTCTGCCCCGCCCCCCCAGCCCGGGGACTAACCTCTGGAGCTGAGGTATCGGTGCCCAGCCCCCACCCAGGAGTTCCCCGGCCCTTTCTCGGGGACTAACCTTCGGAGGCGAGGTCTCGGTGCCCAGCCCCCACCCAGGCGTCCCCCGGCCCTTTCCCGGGGACTAACCTCTGGAGCCGAGGATTCGGTGCCCAGCCCCCACCCAGGCGTCTCAATTTTTGGTGACTGTGCCCATAGTTCAGATGGTCCGTTGGGTTCTTGATCGGCTTTTCCGTACTCCAACTTACTGCTACACTCTTCTCTGCATCTGAAGATTCCTCTGGTTCATTTGATCTTTCCCCCGGTAGGTGACTTTCCAGGGTGCGGGATCCCTTTCTCCTCCGCAATTCCCTTTCAGGAGCGCCCTTCCCGCTGGGATTCACCTTCTCTCACTCTCCTCTTTTCTCCCGTTCTGCCCAATAATGTCACGAACTTCTTGCCATTATTGGAGTTTAGGTTCCTCTGCCAACAATTGGTTGCTGTTCTGTGCGAGTCATTTATTCTGTAGATGTGCTTTTTTAGTTGTGTTTGTGGGAGAGGGCGAGCGTGTCCCCCTACTCCTCCGCCATCTTGTCCTCTCTCCCAGAATTCTTTGTTCTTGCAGCTGTCCATGTAGGTCTGGTCACAATGGTTCTGTGAACATCCAAAAAGACAAAGGTTATTCTCTGCAACTTTTTCTCTGTGAATGGAAAAGTGTTACATACCTTCACAGATCAGAGCCTTGAGAATGGACTATCCTGTGTATTTCTCATTTTCAGCAACATACTTTTATAAGAGGTGCAGGGCCAGCATGACTAAACACAGACAAGTGAGCACAGAGGTTAGGGCTAAAGGAATAGATTTAACAGAGAGTCAGGTTTGTTCTTCCTGGTTACATCTTTTCTGCAATGGCAGAAAAGAAACACTTAGTTGTCCCAAGAAGAAAAAGAGATTGCTCTAGGGTTTGGTGGGAAGAGGATTTTCCCCAATATCTGAGATTTAATCCCAAGGAAAATAAACCTATAATTATGTGTTCATTCTGACTCTGTTTCTTCTTTGAAGAAAAAATACTTAATTTGTACGGCTGATGCCAAGGAAATTGTATTTGCTCAGATATAACCAAGTGATTTGCAGACTTTTTTTTTTTTTTTTTTGTCTTTTGCTGGGCTGCACCCAAGACATGGGGAGGTTCCCAGGGTAGGGGTCCAATCAGCTGTAGCCTCCAGCCTATACCACAGCCACAGCAATGTGGGATCTGAGCCGAGTCTGCAACCTACACCATACCTCATGGCAAGGCCAGATGCTTAACCCACTGAGGCCAGGGTTCAAACCTGCAACCTCAAGGTTCCTAGTTGGATTTGTTAACCACTGAGCCACGACAAGAACTCCCAGATTTGCAGACTTCTTGAAAATGAACTGTATTGTCATCTTGTTACCCAAGCTGATATGGCCATGACATTATATTTTCAAAGAAGAAATACAAAATATGCACAAAATGTTCATAGGTAAAAAAAATTATGAACAATTTTTGGACTTTATTTAGTTAAGCCTTCAAACTTTACTCTGAGAGATTGACTGAAACTACTGTTAAAGCTGTATGTGTGATGATTTTAGTACTGACTGAGATGACTACCTCATTAATGTAAGGTCACAGTAAGTTCTTCTGAGGGGGGAGGATGTGTATGTGTGAGTGAAAAGACCCTCTACCTATCTGGAAATGGGTTATAACCACGAATGCAGAGACATTCTTTAAGGGTGTTGTTTGGCCTGTGATCTAATGCCTTTTTGAGAAAGGTATCCATAGATATATTAAACGTCATAGCTCTGTTGATGTATGTCTTTGCCGCCGATGTTTAGCACCTTGGAGGCACTTCTCCACTTCTCAGTGGGCATCAGGGGTGAGCAGCCTGCTTTGCCTGGATCTTGCTCTCATCAGTTGCGGCAGGGCCTCATTTCTGTCTCTCATGGTTGGTTATACTTCACTCTGCCCTGTGATTCCCACAGTCCTCAATGTCCTCACTACTGTCGTACTTGGCATATGACTTCTAACCTTTCCCTCTACTCTTTTAGCAAAAAGGCATTAGGTCATGGACCACTTGTCCTCAGGGCTGAGTTTTAACATCTGTCCTGAAGGACTATATTGAGAGAAAACAAGGAGCACTTGGTCCACAAGGGTTTTCTCTTGCTTTCTCCTGAGTCCTAGTATATACTGTAATAGTCATCACAAGCCCCATTTTTGCTTTCTATCATGAAACTTTCCAAGGACTAAAAAATATTAAATGGTTGCATATTAAATAAATAAACCCTTCTTTCTCAAGGTTAATAAGCCTTACAATAGAAACATATTTTTATGATTACTATCCTTTCATCAAATCTTGAATATCACTAAATCATATTTTTGGAAGGAAATTCCTCATAGCTTATCACATTTTCATGCTTTCATTAGAGGAGTTTATTGATGTTTAAGTGATCCTACTAAAAATAATTTACTTTGGTTTGGTTTAAAGAATATTTCTGTGGTTTTCTCCATGGTTTGTATAAATATATTACTAATATCTTTGTCTACAATGACATAATGCATTTTTATATTTAATACCACTTCTTAAGCAGAAGTTTCTGTATGACTTTCTCTGAAAATTGATTAATATTCTTCAGCTAGGAACATGGCCCTTTTCCAATAGAAATATATTGAGAACTTTAATGGATTTTGAGGAGCATGGTGATGTATCATGGATCATATGTGATTAGAAGCAAGAAGGAAAAGAAACTGCTTATGCCTTGGTTTCTTTTAGTCTCTTAGTGTTGGCATAAATTCTTCAGACTGTACACTCATCTTCACCACTCCTCCTTACATATGTGTTTGGCTGATTTGATAGAAGAATCTGAATTTGTTTCATGAAGACCAGGATAATTTGCTGCCTAGTTCGTTCTGCGATAAGCTCTATTAAAGATCACATTCAGTGAAGTGCAAACTTCTCAGGAGGAGAAGTTAGATAAAGAAAAGAGACAAAGTATAAAAGGTAAGGAAAAGGAAAGTGGGAGGAAAATAAATGGAAAAAATGACGAGATATTTCACGTATGGTAAAACATACCAAATTATTCATTTTTAAATTCATCATAAATTTTTGCCAAAATATTTGTCTACATAGTTTAATTATCCATTTAGTAAATATCAATGGCATATACAAAATGGCACAAAACTGATTTTCTTTGTTTTCCTGATTAGCTGGAAGAAAAAAATTCCATGTTAATTACACCACAGAATCTTGAGTTATCAGTTAAACATGGGGAAAACACTCAAAATTAGGAAGTTTTTATTGAAATAAAAATACTTAAATAAGTTCACAGATTCAAAAGAGTTGTGTGATGGATTAAAAATTTATAATATAAATGACTCTTTCATATCAGAATCAAAAAAGCTCAGAATCTAAGTCCCATAGTAATCTATTTTAGGAATTTGAAAACGGGGGCCTGTGGACCAAATCTTGTCTGTCACCTGTTCTTTTGTTAAAGTTTATTGTGACACAAACTTTCACATTTGTTTACATGTCTCTGTACCATCTGTGGCTGATTTTGTGCTACAAATATTGAGGTTATTAGTTGTCACACAGACTGATCCACAAAGGCAAAACTATTTATTATTTGACTCTATAAACAGTTTATTGACTTCCTTGTTTATTTAAAACTGTTTAAATATTATTCTAGTTTCAACCTGAATCTTCTAAAAATTTTTTGCAGTTTTTCCTGCCCATACTGTTCTTTGTTTCTGTAGAATGTTGTTAAAATTATAGATATATCCATACCATCCACTGCTTACTTTTTCTTTTTTACAACTATATTTCAAGCACTTATTGTATGAAGTGAAAGAATACTTATTTGATATTCCTTATTGTAAAGACAATGTCACTGAAAAATGCTTTTGTCCATACATCAATATCTACTTATAGAAGCAAGTATATATGATCCATTAGATTATATCCTCAATTCATAAAAAGTGTCATTAGACAAAAGCATCATTTTTAATTTTTCCATATATACTCCCATGATTATGTTTCTCATTTGTGTTCATTAACTGAAATCCAAAGACAAAACGTCTTTAAACATACACTATATATCATTGCTGATACATTAACCAACTAATGGCAATCTATTCACTAGGGGTGTACACTAGAACTCCTAATTTTGATTAATTGAATACATGTGGAAGGGTCTTCAAGCAAACAGCTAACATCTTGATTTTATAGATAAACTTGAAGAAAAACAATGTCATAAATTGTGAGATGGATAATACATATTTTGTGAGAAGACAATGTATGCTCATAGTAAGATTCAAGCAATAAATGAAGTATAAGAAGAAAAGAATTCTGCAAACCCAGCAATGAGATAACCACTATCAATATTTGTTGAGACTCATTCAATCCCAAAAGTGCACAATTCAAAAGATAAGGACATGTTGAAATTTCATAAAATAAACCCACCCTTACATCATCAGAATACAGATGCAGAAATTAACATCAATATACCTCAAAAGACCCTAAATTAAGTCTCCTACTAGTTAATATCTCCCAAGGAAAACAACAACCCTGGATTCAGTCAACACAAATTTGTTTTGCCTGTCTTGGAACTTTAGGTAATGGCTTCGTGAAGAATATGCTTTCTTTATATTTGGCTTCTTTCACTAAACATTGTATTTTTGAGATTTATCAATCTGGTTGCATACCAAGTTTGTAAAACCTCATTGCTGTACAGTGTTCCATTATCTGAATAAACTATAACTGGTTTATCTCTTCTACTCAGGAGAAGCATTTAGAGAGTTTCCAATACATACAACAAATATTAACAGACATAAAGGGAGAAATTGATGGGAGTACAATCATAGCAGGAGACTTTAATACCCTGCTCACATCAATGGACAGATCCTCTAGACAGAAAACCAGTAAAGCAACAGAGATCCTAAAGGAAACAATAGAAAAGATAGACTTAATTGACATCTACAGGACACTACATCCAAAAAAATCAGAATACACATTCTTATCAAGTGCACTTGGAACATTCTCAAGAATCAACCACATATTGGGACACAAAGCTAACCTCAACAAATTTAGAAGCATAGAAGTTATTTCAAGTATCTCCTCTGACCACAATGGCATGAAACTAGAAATCAACCACAGGAAAAGAAATGAGAAAAAACCTACTCCATGGAGACTAAACAACATGCTACTAAAAAACCAATGGGTCAATGAGGGAGTCAAGAAGGAAATTAAAAAATACCTGGAGACAAATGATAATGAAGACACAACCTCTCAAAATCTCTGGCACACTGCAAAAGCAGTGCTCAGAGGGAAATTCATAGCAATACAGGCCTTCCTCAAAAAAGAAGAAAGATCTCAAATTGACAACTTAACCCTCCACCTAAACGAATTAGAAAAAGAAGAACAAAAAAGACCTAAAGTCAGCTGAAGGAAGGAAATTATAAAGATCAAAGAGGAAATCAATAAAACAGAGATTCAAAAAACAATAGGGAAAATTAATAAAACCTAGAGCTGGTTCTTTGAAAAGGTAAACAAAATTGACAAACCCCTGGCTAGCCTCACTAAGAAGAGGAGAGAAAGAACCCAAATAAACAAAATTAGAAATAAAAAAGGAGAAATCACAACGGATACTGCAGAAATACAAAAAAACCATATGAGAATACTATGAACAACTATATGCCACCAAATTTGACAATCTGGAAGAAATGGACAACTTTCTAGAAACTTATAGCCTCCCAAAAGTAAATCAAGAAGAAACAGACCAACTGAACAGACCAATTACTAGAAATGAAATTGAATACATCATAAAAACACTCCCTACAAATAAAACCCAAGGACCAGATGGCTACACAGGTGAATTCTACCAAACATGCAAAGAGGATCTGGTGCCCATCCTCCTTAACCTTTTTCGAAAGGATGAAGAAGAACACTCCCAAAGACATTCTATGATGCCACCATCACCTTAATTCCAAAACCAGACAAAGATACCACCAAAAAAGTAAACTAGAAGCCAGTGTATTTGATGAATATAGATGCAAAAATTCTCAACAATATTTTAGCCAACCAAATCTAACAACATATCAAAAGGATCGTACACCATGATGTAGGGTTCATCCCAGGTTCACAAGGATGGTTCAACATATGCAAATCAATCAACATCATATACCACATTAACAAAAGAAAAGTCAAAAACCATATGATCATCTCAATAGATGCAGAAAAAGCATTTGACAAAGTCCAACATCCATTCATGATCCAGACTCTTGCCAAAGTGAGTATAGAGGGAACATTCCTGAACATGATCAAAGCCATTTATGACAAACCCACAGCAAATATAATACTCAATGGAGAAAAACTGAAAGCCTTCTCACTCAAATCTGGAACAAGACAGGGATGCCCACTCTCACCTCTGCTCTTCAACATCGTTTTGGAAGTCTTAGCCACAGCAATTAGACAAACAAAAGAAATAAAAGGCATCCAAAGAGGAAGAGAAGAGAGAAAACTGTCACTGTATGCAGACAACATGATACTACACATAGAAAACCCTAAGGACTCAACCCAAAAACTACTTGAACTGATTAATAAATTTAGCAAAGTAACAGGATATAAGATTAACATTCAGAAATCAGTCACATTTCTATATACCAACAATGAAATATTAGAAAAGGAATACAAAAATACGATACCTTTTAAAATTGCAACTCAAAAAAATCAAATACCTCGGAATACACCTGGCCAAGGAGGGAAAGGACTTATATGCCAAGAACCATAAAACTTTAATTAAAGAAATTAAAGAAGATGTAAAGAAATGGAAAGATATTCCATGTTCATGGATTGGGAAAATCAATATTGTAAAAATGGCCATACTACCCAAAGCAATCTACAGATTCAATGCAATCCCTATCAAATGACCCATGACATTTTTCACAGAACTAGAACAAACAATCCAAACATTTATATGGAACCACAAAAGACCCAGAATCACCAAAGCAATCCTGAGAAACAAAAACCAAGCAGGAGGCATAACTCTCCCAGACTTCAAGCAACATTACAAAGCCACAGTCATCAAAACAGTGTGGTACTGGTATCAAAACAGACAGACAGACCAGTGGAACAGAATAGAGAACCCAGAAATAAACCCCAACACATATGGTCAATTAATCTTTGACAAGGGAGGCAAGAACATAAAATGGGAAAAAGAAAGTCTATTCAGCAAGCATTGCTGGACAATCTGGACAGCTGCATGCAAAGCAATGAAATTAGAACACGCCCTCACACCATGCACAAAAATAAATTCAAAATGGCTGAAAGACTTAAATAGAAGACAAGACACCATCAAACTCCTAGAAGAAAACATAGGCAAAACATTCTCTGACATCAACCTCATGAATATTTTCTCAGGTCAGTCTCCCCAGGCAATAGAAGTAAGAGCAGAAATAAACCCATGAGACCTAATCAAGCTGAAAAGCTTTTGCAGAGCAAAGGAAACCTAAAAGAAAACAAAAAGACAACTTTCAGAATGGGAGAAAATAGTTTCAAATGATATAACCGACTAGGGCTTAATCTCTAGAGTATATAAACAACTTATACAACCCAACATCAAAAAGTCAATCAATCAATGGAAAAATGGGCAAAAGACCTGAATAGACATTTCTCCAAAGAAGATATACAGATGGCCAGCAAACACATGAGAAAATTCTCAACATCACTGATTATAAGAGAAATGCAAATCAAAACCAACATGAGATACCACCTCACACCAGTCAGAATGGCCATCATTAATAAATCCACAAATAACAAGTGCTGGAGGGGTTGTGGAGAAAAGGGAACCCTCCTGCACTGTTGGTGGGAATGTAAACTGGTACAGTCACTATGGAGAACAGTTTGGAGATACCTTAGAAATGTATACATAGAACTTCCATATTGCTGGAGGCCCGCTCTGGCGGCCAGGGAGCGTACACTTTTTCCTGAAGAAGATGGACGGACATTGGCTTTTGCATCGGAGACAGCCTCTTTGTCTCTTCTTTCAGGGCGCTGGACTACTCAAACTTTATTGGCAACAGTGGTTGATTATATAGATAGTTTTTCACTACAGATTACATTACAGTGTTAAAGTATATTGGTTAACTATCACATGGTATAGCAGCTGTGCATCCTGTTTTAAGATCTCGACCTTAAGTAAACTTAGTGAGTACTTTGAAGAGGCCATAAAACACAAGAATTTAGCATTTACAAACTTTGTTTGTAGACTGGTGTTTATCTTCAAAGCGTTATGGCAGGGAGACAGTGTGAGTAAATATAAACCAACTTAATTAAACTAGCTATCACTAAAAAGCTTTTAAAATCAAAGACAAAACTCACAGCTACGTTTTTTGGATAAGATATGGCTAACTTCTATGGACCTCATTAAAATCCTAACTCTAAAGTTACTATATAACTAGTTAATAGATAAACACTATGTTTTAACTAAGTTGGATTTAAATAGGGGAAAAGTCCTTCAGGATGAAATTTTTATTATACTATTGTTACAAATCACCACAGGACAATAAGAATGGGAAATAAAAATAATAAGTAAATAATCAGGAAAGACTGAGAAAAACTGAATAGCAAATAAAACAGCAGGAAAGACTAGGTTACTCGAGAAACAATCCATGTTCTCCAATGCAAACATGGAAACTGTTTTCCCAGGAAAGCCCCAAATCTTCCCCATCAACATCAAAGTGAGAGCTGAGTAACCTGAGGCCTGCCCTCGGCTTGTACCATGCAGGTAGGCTTTTATCCTGACCAGAGGCCCACCTTCGGCATGCACCGTTCAGGTGAGTTTTTTTCCTGACCAGAAGCCCACCTTCAGCTTGTACTGTTCAGGTGAGCTCCCTTTCTTGGTTAAGAACCTGCCTTCAGGTTTTTCTGCCATCAGGCAAGGTCCTTGTTTTGAGTCCCTGCATTTTCTCAGCTCCTCACAATCCCACTCTTGGGCATATATCCAGACAAAACTCTACTTAAAAGAGACACATGCACCTGCATGTTCATTGCAGCACTAGTCACAGTAGCCAAGACATGGAAAGAACCCAAATGTCCATCAACAGATAATTGGATTAGGAAGATGTGATATATATATACACAATGAAATACTACTCAGCCATAAAAAAGAACAACATAATACCATTTATAGCAACATGGGTGGAACTAGAGACTCATACTGAGTGAAATAGTCAGAAAGAAAGATAAATACCATTATGATTTCACTTATAACTGGAATCTAATATACAGCACAAATGAACATTTCCACAGAAAAGAAAATCATGGACCTGGAGAATAGACTTGCGGCCACCCAGGGGGAAAGGGAGGGAGTGGGAGGAATCGGGAGCTTGGGGATATGAGATAAAACTTGGAATGGACTTACAATGAGATCCCGCTGAGTAGCATTGAGAACTATGTCTAGATACTTATATTGTAACAGAACGAAGAGTGGGGAAAAGAAAACGTATTCATGTAAGTGTATCTTGGCCCCCATGCTGTACAGTGGAAAAATAAATAAATAAATTTTAAAAAAATTGTGAAATATAAGAATTAGGACTTGACTGACATGACTAATATAAAAAGGATGGAGGGACTGTAGGTTAAAACCATTGGGAAACCTTAACCTTGGTCTGGAGGTCAGGGTTTAAATCCCTGCTCCATCCCCTTTCTAGCCAGGTGACCTGAGGCAAGTTCACTGCACTTCTTTGAGCCTCAGTTTTCTCACCTATAAAAGGGGCTAATGATAGCACTTACTCCATGAGTGGGCTCTGAGGACTGAGTGAGACAATGCAAATGAGGCACGTCCCATGGGACTCGGCAAACGACAGCTCTGGGCAAAGAGCAGCAACCTCACCACTTAGAGCTTGGCAAACTCCTTGAAGACTAGACTCAGAATGCAAACCCCCCCAATATCTCAGATATGATCACTGATTCACTTCAGCCCCCCAAGGATTCATTCAAAAATATTTACAACACATCTAGTCTGAGCCAGGCATCTTTCTGTACCCTGTTGGGTGAAGACATAAGCCAAATACACATAAAAATTCAGATCACTAAACTATGATAGGTCACTTGTTTCAATGACAGAGAAATTACATTCTTGGACAGAAAGCCCAGGAGAGGGTCTATTTCATTTTGAAGACTTCAGGACACACTGCAATGAGAGTCAAGGGACAGGGAGAGAGGGAAGAGGCCAGGAAAGGAAGGCAGTGCCTACGTGAGGTCTCCCGCAGTCAGCCCTGCTGTCTGCCAGGAGCTGGTTCTGATGCCACGGGGCTCTGGCTTCCGGCCAAAGCCACACTTACTTGATGCTGTGCAGCTTCCTCGTGATGATCCCTGCAACATCGACTTTCCAAGATGTACTTGGTAGAAGATCCTCATCCTGAGAAAACACACATAGAAATCTTTATACAGTTATCTATTACTCACACCTTCAGCCATCATCTTCATGAACCAAGTACTAGGCCCTGAAGAGCAATGGCGGGACTTTAGGATTTTCAATCACGGGAACAATATGGTTAGAAATGTACTTTTCAAGAGTTCACATTTTGGCTCAGTGGTAATGAATCTGACTAGAATCGTGAGGATACGGGTTTGATCCCTGGCCTCACTCAGTGGGTTAAGCATCTATTGTTGCTGTGAGCTGCCATGGAGGTGGCAGATGCAGCTTGGATCCTTCATTGCTGTGGTCCAAGCTGGCAGCTACAACTCAGATTCAAGCCCTAGCCTGGGAACTTCCTATGCCACAGGTTCGGCCCTAAAAAGACAAAGAGAGGAGTTCCCTTCGTGGCGTAGTTGTTAACAAAACCGACTAGGAACCATGAGGTTGTGATCCCTACCCTTACTCGGTGGGTTAAGGATCTGGCATTGCTGTGAGCTGTGGTGTAGGTCACAGATTTGGCTCAGATCCCTCATTGATGTGGCGCTGGCGTAGGCCAGTGGATACAGCTCTGATTAGACCCCTAGCCTGAGAATCTCCATATTATTCAAGAGCGGTCCTAGAAAAGACAAAAAGAAAAATTAATAAATAAATAAAGACAAAGAGATAGAGAAAAAGAAATGTGCTTTCCAAAGTACTTTGATGTCAGTATAAAGAATGGATGGAGGGAAACAAGGTCATTGGAGCTGTCCAGCTAAGAAGTGATGAGGACAAAAAGAAAAAAAAAAACAGACATGATAAGGAACCTGAAGTGTCAGAGTGGCGATGGGGAGGGATGAAGGGAGGTGTTAAAAGCTGGTTTGGAAGCAGGACATCACAGGATTTCCCAAAAGGCAGCTTGAGACCTATTAGAGTCAAGACATCAATGTGGGGCATTGTGACCAGCAGTTGGGGATAACAGAGAAATGGCACATATCCGAAAGCATCCCATGGAATGAGGTAAGTATTATTTTGTGATGCACGGATTTCTTTCCAGGATGGTGGAGAACAGAGGGGCAGTAAAGAGAAGGCTCGCTGGGCCTGGGGAGACAGGGTTCAAATCCCAGCTCCACCACTTGTTTGCTGGGAGGCCTTAGGAAAGTCATGAACTCCCTGGGCCAGTGTTTCCTCATTGGAAAAGGAAAGAAACTGATAACACCTCATGGGGTTGTGAGGATTATTGAGGAAATAGGAGAGGGACACGCAGAGGAGGGCATCATGTGTGTGCCTCTACCATTTACAGACATAGGTATGTAGACGCAGGTCCTGGTTAGGGACGCACAGTAATTTTCCCCTGTGACCTCAGTTAACAAAAGTGTTAAACACACACACACACACACACACACACACACACACACACACACACACACACACACACACACACACAGGGCCCTGCATCTCCCTTCTGCTTTTCCTAGATTAGTCACTGACCACACCCACATCTAGTCCCCTGCTGGTCATGACAGAATTTTCCCGTCTCCTCCCTGTCCAATCAGTCACTCAGCCCGGAACATATTCAAATGTCAGATCCCTGTGTAATACACCTGAAACTAACACAATACATCCAATCTTAGGATATAGCTTCTATGGGGAAGCTAAAAACGCAAAAGATACAAATGGCCTTAAATATAAGACAGGAATAGACCCACAGAGCAGAAACACCTATGGTTACCAAGGGGGAAAGGGGATGGCGAGCGACAAATCAGGAGTTTGGGATAAACAGATACACTCCACTACCTATAAAACAGATAACCAACACGGACCTCCTCTATAGCACAGGGAACTATACTGAATATTTTGGAATAAGCTAAAGGCAAACACATACACATAAATAACTGAATCTCTGTCCTATACACCTGAAACTAACACAACACTATAAATCAATTATAGCTCAGTAAAAAGTTATACGACACACAGAAATCAATTTTCAGCAAATTGCTCAGCCCCACTGCCTATTCTCGAAGGCATCCTCTCCTCAGCTCCCTCACCAGCTGTGGAAACTGAAACACCACCCCTTTCAACCTACAGCAGCCCCCACACCTCTAAGACTAAGACTCTAAAACTCCAGGAGACCCTGAGGACCCCGAGAAGGACAGCACAGCATCCTACATCCGCACAGGACGTCTGACAGTTTGAGGGGCCTGCCCGGGCACGCGCACACTTGCTCCTCATCAGAGCTCTGAGGGAGGGATCCCTGCAGAAGGAAGCCTCCAAAAGGCACCCCTGGAGCTGCTCAGATGCAGATGTCCTCTTTGTCAGCCTTGAGAAAGGGGCAAAAAGGCTGTGGCAAGGGATGCCTCAACATCGGATTCAGTGATTCTCTCCGGCTCCTCTGACTCTCCCCTCTGAGGAGCTGGCAGGGCACCTGAGGCAGGGAAGGCTGCCAAGGCCGAGCACAGCCACCAGGGGGCGGCCAGGAACAGCCACCAGGAAGGGTGGCACTGAGACAAAGACCCAAGGTGGTCACCCAGTTCACAGGCCCCCAAACAGAGACTGCGTCCCCTGGGCTCTGGATCCTTTGGCTGCACAGAAACGTTCTTCAAGGAACACGAGAACCGAGGCCCCTTAAAGGGTTTCACTCACCCTTTATTCTTTGCCCCATACTTGCTGCTGCCTGGAAATGGGGATATTGGACTGTCAGTCTTAGGCCCCTGGGATCTGATGGAGTAGCTCTCAAGGCCATGGTCCCTGAAAGCCTGTGACTCTTGGCTAAGCCTCTCCAGGTGTGGCTGGGGGGCCACCCCAGGGGGAAGAAGTGTGAGGCAACTGGACCAACAGACAGACTTTCCCTGCCCTTTTACAGAGATATAAAGCTCTAAGACAGGGCTTAGAAAACATTCTGGAAAGAACCAGAAAGGAAGCATTACAGCTGTGTAGGCTAGGGGGTCTCTGTCGAAGCTGCTCAGCCCTGCAGTCCGAGTACTAAAGCAGCCACAGATAAGGTGTACATAAACGGGAGTGGCCATATTCCAATAAAACTTGATTTACAAAAATACATGGTGGGCTGGATTTGTCCTGTACAGCCTCTCCTCTCAAAGAGCAAGCCGGCATAACATTTAAACACACACACACACACAGAGAGAAAGGGAGAAATTTTAAATTAAAAAAAATAAAATAAAATAAAACTCAAGAGTTCCCTTGGTGGCTCAGTGGCTACCAAACCCAACTAGGAATCATGAGGACACGGGTTCAGTTCCTAGCCTCCCTCAGTGGGTTAAGGATCTGGTGTTGCCATGAGCTGTGGTGTAGGTCACAGAAGTGGCTTGGATTGGCGTTGCTGTGGCTGTGGTGGAGACCAGCATCTGTAGCTCCAATTTTACCCCTAGCCTGGGAACTTCCGTAGGCTGGGGATAGGGTCCTAAAAAAAAACCAAACCAAAACAAAAAACCACTCAGATTCATATAATCATCAAACAAAAGAAAAAAACTTCCACAGAGGACTCTGAGGCCCTAAGCCATTCCCCTTCTTTTCTCTCTAACAGACAACCTTTTTCTTCGAAGGGGCACCTTGCCCCGATGTACCTTGCTCGGAAATTAAAGTCTCACGCTTAGAGTTATTAACCCACCTCCAAGATGGGAGTAGGAAAGCAAACCACATGAACACATCCATAGGGTGTCAGCCACAGGCAGGATCTCTCCAGCAGCCCCTCTTAACACCAGCAGTGCACACACTCTTACACCACATTCTGTTCCAGATGCTTCCACCACACCGGGGGCACGACATAGAGACACAGCTGAGACACAGAAAAGACCACCCCACCCCACCCCACCCCTAACAACCCCAGGGCTGAGGGCATAGGAAAAAGAAGGGAATCTGCAGTTTGATAGGCAGAGGGCAGCATTTGCTTCATGTCCCAGTACCACGGGCTGTCTAATTTGGGGGAAGACACAAACCTTCAAAGCCCCACTTCCCACATATGTGTAAGTGCCTGGCTGCTGCCCCCCCTCCACACCACAATAGCTCTCGGGTTAATTCATGAGGTCCTCTGTGTAAAAGCACTTCCTATGTGCTAGTTATCTTCTCCAGAAGGAAGACTGCAGAGGCAAACTGTAAACACTAGGGCCACGTAGAGGCTACAGATTCTCAAGGAAGGAAAAGGTTGGGAGCGCTGATCACCAAAGACCTACCTATCCAGTGAGCTCCTGAGGGACAAAATAGATACTGTGGGTCAGGTCACGCCTACATGCCTCTCCACTCTACAGTTTCTCTTGGTCTAAGTCTGCAAGAAATCTGGGGAAACGCACGTGGCTGTTACTGTTATGTGACCGACCTGACAGAACCAAGAAAAATCTGTACACGTACGTACACACACACACACACACACACACACACACACACGCAGGAAGAAGGAAAGAGAAAGAAAGAAAGAAAATGCAATTAGTGACATATCTACAGGGAAAAGGTTTGGTGATACTATTCCAGCCCAGGAATCAAACACCAGAACCTTATCCTGGTTCTGCCACTAACTGGCCCCAGGGTTGCTCTCCTGGGAGTGTCATTACACCTGCCCTTCAACCCTAATGGTGCAGTGGAGGAAACAAATTGCCAAATGACTCCAAAGGGGCTCTGCATCGTGAAATCACTACCCAGCCCTGCAAGGCGCCAAATGTTAGGGAAGACTGTTAGGATGACCAAAGACCTTACATTACTGTCCAAAGGACAAACGCACATTCCTGGTCTCAGCAGTTCCTTCCACTGGCACAGAAGTTTTTCTCTTGATGTAGTGCCCCAGACACTGAGGGAAATGTACCCAAAGATGTGTATTATAACCCCGTTTAACAGGGCGGCTTAAGAGCAAAAGGTGAGAACCAACCCACATGTCTCCACTAGGGCCCTGCTGGGATCCAGTACCAGGCTGATGGGTGATGTTGGGGGTGGGGAACCTCAAACACGGTGACACTGCATCTTTTTTGTATATACATTTCAATATATATACATATTTTTCAAGTTTCCTAACCAGGTAATTTCGCAAAATGAAGTTTAATCCCCTGGAGAGTTAAGAGGGGACATTTTCATGTACCTTTAACCTCCAGAAGGTGGTATCCATCCCAGCCCCAAGGTTTAGAATTTGACAGTTGCATCCTGTCTTCCGTAGAAACACCTTGATAAAGCTGACTGATGCCGTGGACATGAGCAAAATATCCTAGAGACAGACAGAGAAGCAAACGATCACTTGGTGACCCAGGAAGTAATCCCTGCAGAGCCCACTGTGCTGGGAGAGCAAGACACACGTTATCCTTCTTCAGGGTCAGCATTTATCTGGAGACTTTCTGGAGAAATGATGTTCAAATCTCCTTTCTTTTTTACTAATAAAAAACTACTGGAACCAAAACAAGTACAAGCTCCTTAGGGATGGAATTAACCAGCTTAAGAAAAATAAGATGGCCTATATCGTTACTTAGGAAAAATGAATGTCTCTGTCAAAACATCTGATCTAAATGGTCCTCTTGGAAATGTGCTTTTTCTGGCTCTAGTGAAAGGGACTCAGTACTCTGATAAAAATAAAAATTGTGCAGGTTTGATCCCTGACCAGATCGTCCACATTCCACATGTGTGGCCAAAACAAACAAACAAAAAACAAAACAAAACCCCCATGTGACAGCACGCAGAAGAAGAAATTTAAAAATCATTAGAAATGATGGGATTTTAATTGGGATTTTGCCAAATCTGTGACTCAGTGTGAGAGGATTAAAAGTTTCGAACCTCCTAATCCATAAAAGTATTATACCAGTGCAACTGCACATGCCTTCATTAATATTAACAATTTTTCAGTTTTCTATGTACAGATCTTGCACATCTTTCATTGAACTTATATTTCAGCATTTGATGTTCTTGATGCCATTGTTCTTGGCATCTAGAATTACACTTGATTTTTTCTTGAGTTTGTACCTAGTGATCTTGCTAAAATGACTAATTTATTCTAACACACTAGCAACAGATTTCTCTCAGCATAAATATGTAATGATGCAGTCTGTGAAAAATGGCAGTTTGTGATGCTTATTTTTCAATCCTTATGCCTTTGTTTTTATCTTTTTCTTGCTTTATTACCCTGGCTAAAGCCTCCCTAAAATGCTAAATAAAACATGATAATCAGTATACTTGTTCTTGATCTCAAGGGGGTGAGTTTTGAGTAATTCACCACTAGTTATTATATTTGCTTCAGGTTTCTGAGATGTTTTTGCTTTTCACTGTGGCAAATTTTGTCCAATGGCATTTAAAAAAATAAAATGTTCTTTTGACCCTGTCTGTGGCATGCAGAAGTTTCATGGCCAGGGAATGAACCCAAACCATAGCAGTGACTCCAGCCACAGTGGCGAACCCACTGAGCCACCAAGGAACTCCTGTCTAATGGCATTTTTGCATATTTTGGGATAACCCTATTATTTTTTTCCTTTGTTCTGTTAACTTTGATTTCCAAATGATACAAAACTGTTTGTGTCTTCCCCCAAACATTTCAACATATATATCTATTTTTCAAGTTTCCTAACCAGGTAATTTTGCAAAATGAAGTTTAATCCCCTGGAGAGAGAAGAGGGGACATTTTCATGTACCTTTAACCTCCAGAAGGTGGTATCCATCCCAGCCCCAAGGTTTAGAATTTGACAGTTGCACCCTGTCTTCCATAGAAACGCCTTGATAAGCTGACTGACACTGTGGACATGAGCAAAATATCCTATAGACAGACAGAGAAGCAAACGATCACTTGGTGACACCGGAAGTAATCCCTGCAGGGCCCACTGCGCTAGGAGAGCAAGACACATGCTATCCTTATTCAGGGTCAGTATTTATCTGGAGACTTTCTGGGAGAAATGATGTTCAAATCTCCCTCCTTTCTTACTAAAAAAAAAAAACAAACAAAAAAAACAAACTACTGCAACCACAAAAGTATGAGCTCCTTAAGGGTGGAATTAACCAGCTTAAGAAAAATAAGATGGCCTATATTGTAAGAAAGGAAAAATGTTTTCTGTCAAAACATCTGATCTAAATGGTCCTCCTGGAAATGTGCTTTTTCGGGCTCCAGTGAAAGAGACTCAGTCCTGTGATAAAAATCAAACTTGTGAGAGCACATGGAAAATAATGTTTTGGGGTCAGGAAATTGGGCAGATGGATGTCAGAGCACAGAAAGCCACACTTCTTATCGCGGTCCCCTCGCTCCCACCCTGTCTGGCTTAGAGCCTCTGTGTGGATAACGTGGCATCACAGGCGGGAGGGGGGACACAAGCCAGTGGCGGCCTAATGACTGGCCTTGTTCAGCTCTGGGGCAGGGGCAGCTGGGACAGAGGAGCTGGGAAACACCGAAGGGGGACAGGAAGACAGAGTCTGTCTGTTCGGAAGGCCTGCTGCTCAAGTGTCACCACTTCAAGAATAAAACTTGAGAGCAGCATTTGGAAACTTGTACTGCAGTTTGACAGAGGGATTTTATATCTGCTGAAGCTACTAATAAGTTAGGCTTCTATTCTGCATGTCTTTTCATGACATTCTGCTAGCAAGTCTTTGTTTCTTCTTTTTTCTTTCTGCAGCTGCATCTCGAAGTTCCCAGGCTAGGGATCAGATCAGAGATGAAGCTGCCAACCTATGCCACAGCCACCGCCACACTGCAACCCTGACACACGTGGGACCTACACTCCAGCTTTGGCCAATACCCGAGCCATAACCCACTGAGTGAGGCCAGGGACTGAACCCACATCCTCCTAGAGTCTACAGCAGGTCCTTAATCCACTGAGCCACAACGGGAACCCTGCAAAGCATCTCTCACTGTATTTTACAGAACCTCATCCACAATGGATTCCCTTTGGGGACAAGAATATGTCCTCAGGGCAGACATTTGGGAAGCCCTCTCCTGCTGGGCTGCAGGTCCAATCTCCAGATGCAAACCCAGGAGAAGAAAGAAGGAAGGGGGAACTGAGCCACTGGCCATGGAGGGTCCCTGCCTCTGGACCATTCACGAGGCAATCTGCCTCCAGAGCCCAGGGGGGAGGCTGCAGGCCTCGTAGCCAGGCCTTGCCCAACCTAACTGATGCCTGGCTTCACCCGCAGCTCAAAGTAAATACCACATCCTTCTTCTCAGGAGTCACCATTTAGAAGTTTCTCTGCATTTCGTACAGCACCGACCTACAGGACCCATCATGAGGGCCAAGCTGCCCTGCACACCCAGGAACTACACTCCTGGGACAGTTTCTCCATCCGGCTGAAATGAAGTCACACTCCTGTCTCAAATCCTTCCATTTCACTGATGGAAATTACTTGCCGAGGACTTCCTGTTGTGGCTCAGCAGGTTAAGAACCTGACTAGGATCCATGAGGATGCAGATTGGATTCCTGGCCTCACTCAGTGGGCTAAGGATCTGGCACTGCTGAGAGCTGTGGGGTACACTGCAGACAAGGCTCGGATCTGGCATTGCTGCGGCTGTGGTGTAGACTGGCAGCTGCAGCTCTGATTTGACCCCTAGCCAGGAACGCCCATATGCCAGGTGTGGCCCTAGAAAAGGAAAAAGAACGATGTTACTTGCAGAACCTGAGAGTGTTATGAACATTCTAACAAGGTGGCAACAACAACAATAATCCCTTATGTGGACAGTTCAGAGTAAAAGACAGATCAATGGCTTCTAAGCATATAAAAATCATTTTCAACCTCACCCCAAGAGGAATAAAAAATAAAAAGAGTGTACATTTATCATGTATCAGATGAACAAAGATTACCTTTCATAAGACAGAGGGTCCCGGGTATGGCCAAAAAATACAATTTCCTAAGACACTGTGCTGGTGAGGAAGTTGGAAAGTGTGCACAAAAGCACTTTCTTTTCCAGAATGAATCCCTAGGAGATCCCTGGTGGTTCTGCAGACTAAGGATCTGGCATTATCACTGCTGTGGCTCAGGTCACTGCTGTGGTAATGGTCTGATGCCTAGCCTAGGACCTTCCACATGCTGAGGGTGCAGTCAATTTAACAACAACAACAAAATAAAAACCAAGAAGGAATCCCTAATCCCTAAAACCTCAGACCTCTCAGTTGATGAGCAGATGCTGGGGAGGGAGAGGGTCACTTGCCTCTGTTAATTTCGGGGGCCTTCCTCGCTTTAGACAGTCTCACCAAATGCGGGATGCAAGGGTCCTGCCAGTAGCCAATGCTCACCGCAAATCTGGAAACAATGGAAAAAGAAGCAGGTGAGGAGAGTAGGTCAGGCCAGGTTCCATGGCCAAGTTCCCAGGACCCAAGTAAAGGAGCCACAAGAAATAATGTATTGACCCCAAAGGCCAAGTCCCACCTAGGGCCCCAGCACCAGCATAAACAGGCTTCTCCATCCACCTTTCTACTCCCAGACGCTGCCCCTCACACAGTGCCCACCATGCTCGTTTCTTCCCTCAGATCACACATTCCATTCCCAGGACCCTGAACATCAAGTAACCCCACGTCCTACACCATTCAGAAGACCTGCAACCATGTATTCACTCAGCAAACGCACTGGCCAGAGCTGATCAGAGCCATTTCATCCACCAAGAGTGCGGTTTCCAGGGGAAGGGAGATCCCAAAAGAGTGGGCCAACATCACTAATAACTCCCAAGGAATTTCTCCGGATTCATACACACCTGTCATTTCCTGTCCCTTAAGCAGGTCAAGGGAGGGAAACCAGGAACATGTACGCAATGCAGCTACAACTTGGGAAATGCTAAGGAAGCCCAAACTCTATCCTCATCTACCCTACCAGGATTTAAAGCGAGACTGTTCCAATCTGGGGAGCTGAGGCCCTGCTGGCCCCTGAAAGTCTCCTGCCACCATGAGTGGAACCAGCCTGAGGACAAATGACAAGTCATAGAAGGAACCTGGATCCCTAAGGCTTCATCATGTTCCATGGCCTGGAGCCTTCTCTATGTCCCTAGGAATATGAGCGAGGTAACAGTGAGATGATACAGCTCTTTACAACTTAAGCCAAATTGAGTTGGGCTTCTGCTACTTGCAGCTTAAAGCAAACTAAGTGATATCCTATTAACACAACGACTTCCACATTGCTTGATAAGTAAGTCCAAACTTAAGATGTGGGGCAGGAGGGGGGCATATGCTGGATGTCACCCATTAGGTTGTCAGCTCCTCGATACACATATCACATCCTTCCTTTCCTTCCTTTTCTTCACATCCAGCAACAAGGCTTCCTGCTGCCTTGACTGCAAGAGGTGCTCAATTTGGTACAAACACATCAACCCCTCCCCACTCCAGCCTCTCCCATCCATGTTTGCACATCCATACACACCCAGGAGAAAGCATGCATATGCAGCTACTCAAGGCAGCAACTCCACACAGCCACACACAAAGGACTCACTAAGGGACACAATTCACTACAAGCCCAGGCTGTCCAAGGAGAACAGAGAACACCTGCTCTCTGGTCTGAAACAGCGCTTTTCAAACAAGGAGCTGGGACTCATTCATATCCTAAAATCCCGGTAGCTTAACCGGACCTTTACAATTACTATAAGCAGTGTAAGTTCCCCAGATTCCCTCTTCTTTTGAAGATATTTGATTTGGCTAGTCCAGATTCTTTGGGTTTCCACACACATTTAGATTCAATTTGCTATTTTCTTACAGAAAAAGAAAAGACAGCTAGAGTTTTGACTGGGACTTAAACAGCTAGTCTTTTGTAATGCTATATTGTAAATGATATTTCAAATTCTCATTTTCCTGTGCATGCACATCTATTCACAACACGTGTCTGACAAAGGAGTCCTAGCCAGAATGTATCATGACCTCTAATAAGGTGAACCCAATGTGATCACCAGCAGCAACAATGGACAAAGGACTCCAATAGTCCATTCACAATAAGCACCTGAGAAGTACGCATTTGTCACCAGGGAAATGTCATTTAAGATCAAAATGAGACACTAGTTCACATCCACTGACAACAATGAATGTTTAACAAGGATATGGAGCCACTGCAGTTTGAATACATTGCCAGTGAGAACTGCAAACTGATACACCACTTTGGAAATTCGTCTGGCAATTCGTCTGGCAGTTAAATACATACCCACCCTATGGCTAAGCAATTCCACTCCTAGATATCTATCCAAGAGACATTTCAGACTGCTACAACAATGTTCCCTGCAGCCTGTTCACAATGGCCAAACACTAGATCCAACTCAAATCGGCACCACCAGGTAAACAGAACAAATCATGTCATGTTCACACCACAACACAAAAAGGAGCACATGATTTGACACTGACCACAATTCTCTCCTTGACCAATCTGCCGCCTGCCTCCTCTGACCTGCTCCTCCACTAGACCTCTGCCTGGGCTTAGAATATAAAGGCCTGGAATTCTGATCATGGTACAGTGGTTAAGGAATCCAACTAGGAACCATGAGGATGCGGGTTCAATTCCTGGCCTTGCTCAGTGGGTTAAGGATCTAGCATTACTATGAGCTGTGGTGTAGGTTGCAGATGTAGCTTGGATCCTGCATTGCTGTGGCTCTGGCGTAGGGCGGTGGCTACAGTTCCAATTAGAACCCTAGCCTGGGAATCTCGGATATGCCATGGGATTGGCCCCAGAAAAGGCAAAAAGAAAAAGAGACAAAAAGACAAAAAAAAAAAAAAAGAACATAATAAAGGCCTGAGCAAACTTGAACTCAGCTGCGAACAGCTCAAGGCCACATCGCCAGGATGACTCCCGTTCCCCTTAGAGGGCTTGCTTGCTTGCCTGAGAAAACTCCAGGCTGCCAAAAGAACTTACTCTTTGCTCCAGGTAACACCCTGTCCCCCAGTTAGCAAAGCCAGATGCTTTCACGGGGACCAACCCCCTCTTCCCCACGTTCTGTGCTTTTTCTCTGACTCCAATGAATCCCTGCTTCCCCCTCCTTCCTCCCTCACTCTCCCTTTAAAACACTCTCTCTACAAACTGGAGTTGGGTTGAGTTCATACTGGATTCTTTTCTGCATTGCAATCGTTCTTACTGATTAAAATCTAACCTTACCACTTTAACACGCGTATCCAGCTTTGTTCACCTGTGACAATGCGTGTTTTATCTTTGACAACGTGTGAGACATGGATGAATCTCCAAGAACATGTTGAGTGAAAGAGACACAAAAAGAATGCATGCTGCATGATTCCATTTATCTTATACTCAAGAATGGGCAAATCTATTCAGGGTAGCCAGAATCAGAAAATATTTGCTAAGTAAGGGTAAGGAGACAAACTAGAGCTAAAAGGGAACTTCCTGGGTTTTAGAAATATTTTATATCCTGTTTTGGGCAGTGATACACAAACACATTCAACTGTCAACACTCATCAAACTGAACCTTCATGTTCTGTATAAATTATCTCCCCCTCTCTCCCTCACACCTGCCACCTCTCTCTCGCGCTCTGCTGTCTTAAGAATACCTGAGCGGAAAGTTCCCGTTTTGGCTCAGCGTGTTAAGAACTCGACATCGGGGAGTCCCTGTTGTGGCTCAGTGGTAACAAACCCGACTAGGACACATGAGGACAGGGGTTCAATCCCTGACCTCTCTCAGTAGGTGAAGGATGCGGCCTTGCCGTGAGCCGCAGTGTGGGTCACAGACACAACTCAGATCTGGCTTGGCTTTGGCTGTGGCACAGGCTGGCAGCTACAGCTCCCATTCCACCCCTAACCTGGGAACTTCCACATGCCACAGGTGTGACCCTCAGAAGACCTAAAACGAAAAAAAGGAAAAGGAAAGAGAGCTTGACCTTGTCTCTGTGAGGGTGCCTGTTTGATCCCTGACATTGCTCAGTGAGTTAAGGATCTGGCCTTGCCACAAGCCTTGGCCTAGGAGGCAGATGTGGCTAGGATCCAGTATCGCTACGGGGGTGGCAAAGGCCTCAGGTGCTGCAGCTGATTCCACCCCCAGCCTCGGAACTTCCACATGCCACAGGTATGACCTAAAAAAAACAAAAAACCTGAGGAAATTCTAGATGGAGGAAAAAAAAGATGAGGACTGTAGCTAATCCTCCCAGGTTTCTTTCCAGGTCTCAGTCCCTCTTCTTCCTAGGAGGACCCCCAT
Organism: Sus scrofa; assembly: GCF_054392235.1. Taxonomy (NCBI): domain Eukaryota; kingdom Metazoa; phylum Chordata; class Mammalia; order Artiodactyla; family Suidae; genus Sus; species Sus scrofa. The sequence continues at coordinate 23,378,384 of NC_139385.1, forward strand.
TTTGTCTGAGGCATCCATCTGCACTAGGAGGAAGTCTACCTCCCCACACTGTGCTGCACCCAGGAGTGGGGCCGTGTGTCCGAACTCTGGCTAAAGAGCTCTTAGTTCACAGAAGTCTTCAGAGCAGAGCTCCCCAGAAAGCTCCTGCTCTCCTGATGAAAAGGGGCACACTCAGACACACACGCCTCTTGCTAATATCCCTTCCTTTGCTTTCCTCCTGGACCGCAGCTGCTCACACGGTGCTCCCGGAAGCACAGACTAAAACAATTCGGACATCCCTGCAACAAATCTGTTTTTAACCTGCAAAGCAAGCTTGCGGAGCCTTGAATCCATTCACAACAGAGCAACTTTCTAATCAGAAGTTTTCAGACAGTGGAATTCCCTGGTGCCACAGCAGGCTAAGGATTCAGCACAGTCACTTCTGTGGCTCCCGTTCCAGCCCTGCACCAGGCACTGGAGCATGCCACGAGTGTGCCCCCCACCAAAAGAAAACAAAAACAAAAACAAAAACAATGAGTGTGACCAGAGAAAAAATACTCCGTCTCACTCCTGATTTAGGAAAACAGATCCTCTTCCACCTCACACCAGTCAGAACAGCCATCGCCGACTGGGTCATTTTGCTGTACAGCAGAAATTGACCCAACATTGTAAATCAACTATAATAAGAAAACATTTTAAAAAAAGAATGGCCATCATGAGTAAGTCTTCAAATAACGAATGCTGGGGAATGTGTGGAGAAAAGAGAAGCCTCCTACCCTGTTGGTGGGAATGTAAACTGGGGCAAGCAGTACGGCGGGGCCTCAGAAAACTACATTCAGAACTACCATATGCTCCAGCAATTCTACTCACAAAACCTGCATTCAAAAAGATCCATGCACCCCTATGCTCACTGCAGCCCCATTCCCACCAGTCAACACAGGGAAACCACCCAGAGGTCCACTGACAGATGAATGCATCAAAAAGGCATGGCACATAAATACACAATAGAATACTACGTAGCCATAGGAAAGAACAAAATAATGCCATCTGCAGCAACATGGATGCAACCAGGAATTACCATACCAAGTGAAATCAGAAGGAGACAGACAAATACCACAAACATCACTTCTAGGTAGAATCTACAATACAGCACAAATGAACCCACCTATAAAACAGACACTTTGTGGTTGCCAAGGGAAGGCAGGAGGGAGCGGGATGGACTGGGAGTTTGGAGGTAGTACATGCACACTCCTACACTTAAAATAGACCAGCAATGTGGTCCTGCTGTGTAACACAGGGAACCCTGTCCAGGCTCTTGGCACAGACCATGATGGAAGATAGGACGAGAAAGGCAACATATGTAGGACTGGGTCACTGGACTGGATGGTAGAAATGGGCACATCGTAAATCAACTATACTTTAAGGAAAAAATTATCATCCACCTGCCAGTATCGTTACACACAAAAGCAGTACATCCCATCAGAAGAGTTCTAACTTCTGGATTGTAGGAGGGATGATGGAGATGAGGAGGAGGAGGAGGACAAAGGGGGTGGGGATGCTAACAATGACTCATTCTGAACACCTACTATGTGCCAAGCACTGTGGGAAGGGCTCCACACTTAATCTCACAGCTACCCTCTGAGACAGGTTAACGGTATTTATCTTGCACAGGAGGGCTCCGTACCAAAGGATGCAGCAAATCCAAGCAGAAATTACAGACCTAACTCAGGAGCTAACTGGCTTTTGAAACATGATTTGTAGGGACCTTAGACAGCTGTAACTCAGGGGGGGCAGGAACCACCTGACTCGCAGCTACATCAGTGACTTCAAACAAATAATATTCAGGCTGCAGGGAAATCAAAACTAGCCATAAGAGGAGTTCCCGCTGTGGCACAATGGGATCAGGGACATCCCCACAGTTCCAGGAGGCAGGTTTAATCCCCAACCCCACTCGCAGTGTTAACGGAACTGGCATTGCCAAAGCTGTGGTCACAACCATCTGATCTGATCCTAGGCTTAGGAACTCTTAGGTCGCCGCAGGGTGACCAAAAATAACCCATCGATTAATTATTTTAAAAAAACTAGCAATAAGCATTTATCGAAGGCTTCACTTAGGGCCAGATCCTCTGCTAACCTTTGCATGGATTATCTCATTGGATTCTCACATGCAAAGGGCACGTTACCATTATTACCCCCAGTTTATTTTGTTTTATTTTATCTCATGTTATTTTATTTTGTCCACACCTGTGGCAGGCAGAGAGTCCCAGGCTGGGAATCAAACCTGAGCCACAGCTGTGACAACTCCACATCCTTAACAGCTGGGCCACCACGGAACTCTTCTTAGAGCCATTTTACAGATGAGGAAACAGAGGCAGAAAGAGAATAAAGGGCCTACCATTCTGCAAGGAGTCACAAGATGACTCTGTGACAAGCCGTAACGGTTTAATATGTTCCCCTGAAGATGCAGAAGAACCACAGAACTTGAACGTCACTGGTCCTGGACACTGTCCACAGTCATTCACCTGACGACTCTCACCATCTCTTTGCCTGGTTTGTTCACATAAGAGAAAACCCGGTGCAAACAAAGCTTGGATGCAATGCATCCAGGGGGCAAACAGGTCCGGGTTTTATGGCCCCAGAACCTATGTCAGAAGATTCTGACTCGGCATCTTCAGGATCCAGAGTAGGCCCTGAGCACCTCTGCCTTTCTTTTCAAAGTCCCACAGGCTATGCCGATGGGCACTCAGGCCTGGGAACGAGATTCCCCGCAGTGCCAAACCCTACCTTCCCCACAATGTGAAGCGGTCTCAGGACACGCGGGCCTTGCAAACTGAGGCAGAGAAGAGCTCAAATTATGACAACTATCCAACAGAGGGTCAAGGAAAGGCAGGCCCGCATTACACTATTTCTCTGCACTGCTGAGTCTGAACTATTTTATACCAAACTTGCCCTGTTTTAAAGTAAGCAACGTAGCCAAAATTGTTACCAACAACTTCTTTTTTTCTCTTTTTTCGCCGAGCCGGCAGCATGTGGGAGTTCCCAGGCCAGGGACTGAACCCCTGTCACAGCAGTGACCCGAACCACAGCAGTGACAAGGCCATATTCTTAACCCACTGCACCCCCGGGGAACTCTACCAACAAATATTACATAAACCAATACTACCAACACAAACGGCAGTCCCTAGGTGGCCCCAGCTTCCAGGAAGGACATTCAGTTGCTCTAACAGTCCACACTCCCTCCTGGCTCTGCCACAACACCCTCCTACATCCCTGTTTCCTTTCGCCCTCCTTTCTTTGCTCTCTTCCTTCCTTCCTTTCTTGCTTTAGGTCTTCTCTTCTCAGGCGAACATCATCCACTCAATTACAAACTCCAAGAACACGTTGTTTTTCTCAGCACTCGGCACAAAACTGTAACTATGTTGCTACCCCGGTAACTGTTTGCCTCCTGGCCTTTCCAACTGGAGTGAGTTCAGACACCACCTCAAACTTGCTCATTACCAGTTCTCCATCACAAAACACCACCAACTCGCCAAAAGGAAGGGCCTGGAACAAATTAAACTCTGAATTGTTGTTGAACGACAGGACGAGTGGAGGACACTCAAGCGTCATGCTTTCTTTTTCACGCCTTCAGGTCCATGACACACACCTGTGCTCACCACGCACACCCACCCCCCCCCCCCCACACACACACACAGCCTCCACTACACTCCTAATTCTAGCCTCCCTTAGCAAAACCCAGAGCTCTGGAGAATACAGGCTCGGCATGCAAATATGTGGCCCTGGACAGGCCATTCCCCCCCTTAACCAGCCTGGGTTTCAGGAGCACGACGGGGATCATGACAAGTCCCAGGGGAATCTAACTTATACAAGAGCAAGAACCTGCATTTCTCTTCCGAACCCATCAAGGCCGCAGTTATGATTTCCTTCAAGTGTGTGTCCAGGCCCAGTCCGCGCCCACCTTCTTCAGTGCCTTATCCCAGTCAAGGCATCCCCAGGCTTATACTGTGCCAGGCACACAACAAACGTTACATATTATTAGTCAAGTAAATGAGTCCCCGCTCTGAGCAGGGGATCACAGATGGCCCACAAGGGAACGCGTACCTTTTGGGTAAAAGCCCACTCCCAAGACACAGGCCCGCCTCCCACCTAGGCCCCACCACCCAGGGGAAGCCAGCCCCTAACCTCCCGGCGCCGCGCAGGTACCGCTTGCACAGAGAGGCATCTTCACAAGGGCCACGCACGCCCTCGTCGTCCGCGTCCAGAAGGGAGGAAGAACAGGCGGTAAAAGACGGCCTCCTCAGGCTAGTGGCCATGGGCGTGGAGGGTGCGAAGGGCTGCGTCCACCGGGGGCATGGAAAAGGCTCGAGGGACGCCTGGTGAAGAAGCGAGCCGCAGAGAAGGCAGGCGAGAGGAGCGGGGCTGCACCTGGCTCCGCTGGCGCGGCTCAGTGACGCCGCCCTAGGCAGCTGCACCAGCAACCTCCCAGCGTCTTGGCTTCTCCACCGAGGGGCTCCTTGGACAATTTCCCCGCCCCCTCAGCCCACGGAGGGGTCTGTTGGAGAACTCCTTTGGCCCCGCCCCCACAACCCGGTAGGTCAGGCGGCGAGGGGGCGGGACCTGAAATGGATGCCAGGGAGCACCGCAAGCCCTTCTGGGAATGGAAGTCCTAGCGCTTTGGGAAGCCAGCGGGTTACTCAGGGCAGGTTATGAGCTTTTAGAAGTGCAATTAAGAGTTCCCGTCGTGGCGCAGTGGTTAACGAATCCGACTGGGAACCAAGAGGTCGCGGGTTCGATCCCTGCCCTTGCTCAGTTGGGTTGAGGATTCGGCGTTGCCATGATCTGTGGCGTAGGTTGCAGACGCGGCTGGGATCCCGCGTTGCTCTGGCGTAGGCCAGGGGCTGCAGCTCTGATTCGACCCCTAGCCTGGGAACCTCCATATGCTGCAGGAGCGGCCCAAAGAAATAGCAAAAAAAGACAAAAAAAAAAAAAAGTGCAATTAACTCAGGGCGTCGGGGCAAAGGGCAGAGAAGCCATCTGCAAAAACAAGTGCAGTGATAGAGTCAGTAGAAGTTGTCTCATTCAGCAGTTGAGTATATGTTTACTGAGTTCTGACTCTGTGGCAGGAACTGGGGGAAGAGCTTTGCACGCAAAGTCACCTCAGAAATTGTGAAGAGGAGTTCCCGTCATGGCTCATGGCTCAGTGGTTATCCTATCCAACTAGGAACCATGAGGTTGCGGGTTCGATTCCTGGCCTTGCTCAGTGGGCCGGGAATCTGGCATTGCTGTGAGCTGTGAGTGTTGCAGACTCAGCTCGGATCCCTGCGTTGCTGTGGCTCCGGCGTAGGCCGGGAGCTGCGGTCCAGATTGGACCCCTAGCCCGGGAGCCTCCCTGTGCCGGAGGAGTGGCCCAAGAAACAGCAAAAAGACAAAAAAAAAAAAAAAAAAAGAAATCTTGTGAAGAAAGGAACGTGTGGAAAAGGGATACCATGAAAACTATGCAGCAGTGAAAATGAGTGAACTAGAGCTACCACTTCAAAGCATCCGTAGTTGAATTGCAAATCATAATGCTCAGTGAAAAAAATAACATTTTTGTAAAGTTCAATCAAGGCGGAAGTAATGTTATTTAGAAAAACACATATAGATGGTCAAATAATATTACAGGCTAGTGTAAGACCAAGGGGAAAATCAGAAATTAGGCTATGTGTGCCCTTTAGGGAGTGTAGAAGGTCACACACTGGAGTGAAAAAGTCCATAGACATGTCCATAATTTCTCAAGGTGAAGTGAGTTCATGTGTGTCTCTTTCACAATTACGCATTTGCAAGATGTTCATCACATACACTATGCTAGACTTACTATAAAGAATCTTCTAAATAAAATTCTGTTTGTATTCTCTATTTCACTATCTCTCCGAAGCAGGAAATGGATGTTCTCAAACTTCAAGAACCAAGGGGTACACACACAGGGAACATAAACAAACAACACAAACCCAGTACCCATATGGTGGGGCAAGATCAGTTATCAAATGCTGGCTGAGTATTCAATGAAGGAACAAGAGCTCATTGATAGCCCTGCATGCTGTGTAGTGTCCTCCCCTGGGCTGCGAGTCCATGTGACTTGTAAGCTGCTGTCCATCCCATCTTTTGGTGTTGAGGGTCCTGTGTTCAGCCAACCCAACAACTCTAACTGGGAACCTCTCTCGGATAGACTGAAGGAGAGATGAGGAAAGCAATTGGCTTCACAAACAGGATGCTCTGACCTCAAGTGAGGATACCGGGTCAGCTGTAACTACCCACTCTTTTGCTAGTTAATGGGTTTGCAAGGCAGGCATTACTATCTGGGATGTGAGTGCCATTGGCTGGCCAGCTTGGGCTTTAGCTCATGATCTCTTGTCTCCAATGGCTGTTGCCATCTGTCCCACCCGAATGGCTCATTCTTGCCACTTAGGCAAAACCTATTGTGTCTTCTTTTGTTTTGTTTGGCCAGGCCTATAGCACATGGAAATTTCTGGGCCAGAGATGGAACCCCCACCACAGCAGTGACCACAGCCACCACAGTGACAATGACTGATTCTGAATCCCCTGAACCTCCTGGGAACTCCAGAAGCTTCTCTCAATTCACTTTGTCCCAAAGCAAGGTGACATCAGTGTGCCTTGTGTCTACCAGGAGGTCCCCCGAGGATCCTGCCTGAGACCAGTGACAACCCAACATCCTAAATCGTGGGTGCTTGAGTTCCATTTCCCAGGTGTGACGCTAGGACTTTGGTCACTGCATCTATCCTGATTTCCATCACTGGCTGCATGGGGTAAGCAGGTGGACTCTCTATAGGAAAGTACCCCCAACACAGTCCTGGAAGTCACCCTTCATGCTGTTCTGGCAAAGGCAGGATGTCACAAACCCAAGAAGACTGAAAAATGGCCCCCTGATTGCCTCCTGAGCCACTACGGTACAGCTAAGTTGGTGATGTTGCCTGTGTCCTGTGCAGCCTCCATCCCATGGCAGAGTCATAGTGACACTATAGACAAACTGCATCTGCAGCCTACTCTGCACCTTGAAGCAATGCCAGATGCATAACCCACTGAACATGTCCAGGGATTAAACCCACATCCTCAAGGAGACCATGTCAGGTTCATGGCCCACTTTGGCATAGTGGGAACTCCTATGCTATTACTTTAAATTAGCCCCCCTTGGGTCGGGCCCTTCTAACAACTGGCCCTGGAATCTGTCTAGACTGAAATCAACAGGGGCTCCCCTTAGTGCCTTTGGAGATGCCTTCCATGAAGAGGTATTAGCAGCTTCCTCTCCTGCTTCCTGGGTCTCTGGACCACCTGTGATGTCCATCAGATATCTGTGGGCTTCTGATGCAAGAAACTGCCCCTCTAGGCCCTGGCTCACATACAATCAGAGCAAGAATTGCTGGCCATGCCCTAGGTTTTGCTGGAAATAGAGTCACTCTCACAGATCCTGAGCTTCCAATACCCAGCTTCCCAGTACTCCTTGAGTCATGGAGGCCACACCCCACAAGCTCAGTGTGGTCATTCAGGCCTCCTTGCTAGAGGATAGAGCTGAATCCGGGCCCTCTGGAACATCCTACCTGTAGGTGGCCTGGCTTCCCATTTCTTCAGTCCATGGTCAGGTGCCACTGAGCCTGACGATATCAGCGCTCCCCCAGACCCTCTGGAATCCACGGAGTGAACATCACTTAGGGCTCAGACACTTCATGTGGTGGAAGACCCCCTCTCCCTCTCGGTCAAGTGCCAGCTTCACTGCCTGGGGCAGGACTTCACCTCCTGCCTAAAGGCTGTGTCATCACCAAGGTTCACATTGGTGTCAAGGTATCTCAGAGTCTTTGGGGTATAACCCCTGAAATCCAGATTCAGTGGGAAGTCTTGCCTTGACACTTGGTAAAATCCGAGGGCCTCAAATGGCCCAAACTCCCTCCCTCTGCTCCCACAGGTAAGGGCCCCTAGTCCAACCACCCTCCGTATCCCAGAGACCAGGCACAACTTATCCCCAAGTCCCCAAGTAGGACCTCCAGTTCCCTGCCAGACTGGGAAATTATTCAAATAAGCAAACCACACCCTCCTGCTGGGAACCAGAGTCACCTCCACTGTCTTATGACTCCAAAGTCTGCCCACTCCAGGACCTGCTTGTTCACTCCAGGCCCAAGGGAAAACTCCATGTGGCCCTGCATAGTGTCACCGTGTCCTCCCCTAGACTATGAAAATGCCATGGGGATCATCCATTTAGTGTTTGGCCCTCCCCATCAGTTTTGTGTGGAAATACTCCTGCCCCAAGAGGTGAAGAGGAGAGAAATTGCACATTCCTGATCCTCACTTTTTGGAAGGCATGGTCCTGATATGATCTGACTGGCAATTATTGGGGTAAGAGTCTGTTTGAATTTGCAAGAAGTCATATGTGGCTGGAGGGTGGCCTGTGTGGGGATGACAAGCAGGCAGAAAGGCTCCAAAGGCCCTGGTTACTGGATTCAAGCTGGGACTCAAGGCAGTGGGGACCCAACAGCCACTTCAAGCAGGGAAGTAACATCAGATCTCCATGTGAGCAGTTTCACTCTCTGAGCAGTGAGCAATGTGGACTCAGCGAAGCCCAGGGATGGAACGAGCCAGAGTAGGGAGGAGTCCACTCTTCTGGTCCATGGAAGAGGCAGGAAGGGAAGGAAATGAAGTGGACTTGATGGTTGATGGGATATAGAATGGGGGAGAGAGAGAGCCATCACGGCTCTGAGAGCTCTTGCTTGGGTGACAAGATGGACAGAGGTTTTGAGATGACAAAAGGATGAAGGAGGAGGAAGCAAGTTCCAAGGGAGGGTCCTGAGCTCCCTTAGGCCATGGGATTTTGAGAAACCTGAGGAGAACCTGGTAGAGGCATCCAGCAGACACTCTGATAAATCAGTGTGGAGTCAGGAGAAGGGTGAGGTGGGAGGTGGGCATTCAGGTCATTGGCATCCAGGTGAAAGTCAAGTCAGGGGAGTGGAGGAGCTTCCCCTGAGACCACAGGGTGCATGAGAAGACACATATCAGACCATGGTCCCTGAGAGAACACACCCATTATGAAGGGGTCCAAAGATGTCTCAGAGAAAGCTGAGAAAAAAGGGGTCAGATGTTAGGAAGGGGGCCTCTGGAGGGGCATCCCCAGAAAAAGGACAAGGGAGGGAATTCTAAATAATGATGATGTGCTGAACATTGACCAGAAACTGCAGAGATTTTAATGAAAAGACTAATCTTGAATGCATTAGAAAATGCCCAAGACATTAATGAGAGAAGATTTGGGGGAGCTCTCGTAAGATGTGGGTGACAAGTGCTGGTGACAAGGCATAAAGAATTTTTTCAGGGAGTTCCCTTTGTGGTGCAGTGGTTAACATATCCGACTAGGAACCATGAGATTGCAGGTTTGGTCCCTGGCCTTGCTCAGTGGGTTAAGGATCCAGTGTTGCCGTGAGCTGTGGTGTAGGTTGCAGGCATGGTTTAGATCCTGTGTTGCTGTGGCTCTGGTGTAGGCTGGCAGCTATGGCTCTGATTAGATCCCTCAGCATGGCCCAAGAAATGGCAAAAAGACAAAAAAAAAAAAAGAAAGAAAGAAAGAAAAGAATTTTTTTAGAAGCTTCACTCTGAGAGGCGGAGAGAAGGATGCTGCTGAATGAGGACAATGAGAAATGTTTGCTTGTAGAGATGTGGGCAGATTTCCACGTAGGAAAGAGGCTAAAGCAAAAGCAGGATGGAAAATAAATGGATTGAGGTCTTGGAAAAAGGCTGAATGGATAGTTTCCAGCACCCATCTTGTACTTTTGTGCTTTTCACCTTTTTTTCTTGTACAAGGAGTGTGCACGTGTGTATTTTATCATTTGAAACATTAACACAAGTTAGAGTTTTCATTCCCTATGGAATACATCAATACCTACCTGTTTTAAACAATGAAGGCATGGAGTTCCCTGGTGGCCCAGCATGTTAAGGAACTTGTGTTGTCATTGCTGTGGGTGGCATGGATGAGCTCTCTGGCCTGGGTGCAGTCCAAACACAAAATGATAGGATTAGAAATACTATTGGAAGTACCCTTTGCTCACAGCCTGGAATCCCACAATCACCCTCTCACAGAAGAAGGAACCACTGCATGGGGAGTTCCTGTTGTAGCTCAGTGGTAACAAACCCAACCAGTACCCAGGCCTCGCTCAGTGGTTTAAGAGATCCAGTGATGCTGTCTGCTGTGGTATAGGTCTCAGACCCGGCTCACATCCCTCGTTGCTGTGCTGTGGCATAGGCTGGCAGTTGTAGCTCCAATTAGACTCCTGGCCTGGGAACATCCATACACTTTGGGTGTGGCCCTAAATGCCAAAATAAATTAATAAAGAAATAAATACCCACTGTGTTAATTGGGGTGACGGTGTCGAAGTCCTTAAAACACACTTTTTGAAGGAATTTATATGTTTATTTAACAGAGAAAAACTGAAGGGGGGGGACAGTTCATGGCTTTTCTTAAAAGGCCATGTTGTGGTTTCTATGAAGGGCTGTCTTCCTCTCTGGCTAGAGAACCATTCGTTGCTTGGAAAGGTCTTTCAGCCCAGCACCAGCATTCTTGCCAGGTGGCAGCAGCAAAGGTGGGTATGTGGGCACCACATCGGTAATAGCATTTAAAAGAAGATGCCCAGACCCACCAGGCTCAGGTCCTGGAGGGTTAACCAGAGAGAGAGACAGAGAGCCCACTTTCACCTCTGGTTTTTTGGGTGTGGATCCAAGGGTAGTTTGAAGATGGAGTTGGATGTTCTGAGCTGGTTTTTTCCTTCCTGCTGCATTTGAATGTTTCACATCAGGAGCAGAGGGTTTGAGTAGTGGCAAAGTGTGATGAGATTCTGTGTCTAGATATTTAACAAAAAGTTCTGAGAACGACATCTTGGGCATTGCTGATTGCTGATTTGGTTCCAGAGGTGTCCCGGGGCCACTTTTGGATCCCAGCCACCTGGTCATCCATCTGGGACCACTGCCTTGCTCTTCATTCAGAAGCACCTGCATGGCTTCCCTTTTGATGCCCAGAGTGCTTCCGATTATCTGGAACACTTCAGGGCGCTGAGCTTTGGGTGTTTGAAAATAGCCCATGAAGAGATTTCTCATGAGGCTTTTATCGACTTTGCCTTCTGCGTCACTTCTTAAGTTCATCAGTTTCTCTTGGAGGTCATCCAGCACTTCCTGTTGGACAGCAGTTTGCTTCTTCAGATCTCTAATTTGGTCTTCCTTCCCATGCAAAGCCGCCTGTACTTTCTCCTGAAGTTTGTGAGCCGATAGGAGTTGGCCTTCGAGGTGGTCTGCCTTTGCCATCCATTCAGCCAGGACCGTCTTCATGTTCGCTAGTGCTTGTACAGCCTGCTTCTCTTGCTGTTGGGAGAGAGAAAGCTGCAGCCGAGTGTCCTCGCTCTGCTTGCAGATGGCATGCAGTTGCTCCTTCAGGGATTCTCTCTGCCAGCTCGCTTGCTGGCTGGCCTCTTCCAGGGCCCTGGAGGCCAGAAGGAGCTTTTCCTCCAAGGTGCTGACTCTCATACCCAGTTGAGCAGCTCTCTCCTCAGCCATCAATGTTTGGAGTTTATAGGACTTTTCCGAGTGGACAGCCTGGTGACTCAATCTCTCCAGGTCCTTCTTGAAACTGAGTTCTTTTTCATGGAAGTGTTGAACCTGGCTCTGGAGGGCAGCGTTTTCCAATTGTTTCCTTTTCAAGAGCAGCATGGCTTCGTCTCTCTCTCTCTGAGTCAAAACGGTCTTCTCCTGTGTGGCTGTCAGGGCATTTAAAATCTGGCTCAGTTGCTCTGTGTTGCCGTGCTCTTGCTCTTTCAGGAGATGCTCCAGAGCAAGAGCCTTCTCCTTGATGGTGATAATCTCTGAGTCCTTTTCTCTCAGCATCATGGAGAGCTGCACATTGGTCTCTTGCAGTGCTTGAGTTTCCATTTCCCTCTCCTTACACTTTTCTACTCTTTTTCCCTTTTCCTCTTGCAGTGTACACACATCGGCTTCCAAATGGACGACCCTTTCCCGGAGGTTGATCACGGCCTGCCTCAAAAGTTCATTTTCACGCACTTCACTCGTGCACCTGTCACTCAAAGAAAGGACATCATTGGTTTTCGCTTGGATGATGAGCTCTTTTTCCTTCAGTAACATTTGGAATTCATCCTGTTTATTCCAGAGCTGCTTCATTTCTGAATCTGTCTCTTCTCGTCGTTTCCTTTCGAGGTCGGCGCTGGCTGCGATGGAATCAGACAGTCTCTGCTTATCTTCCTGGAGGGTTCTAATCATGGCATCTTTCTCCTCCAATACTTTTCTTAAGTCTCCTCCATCTTGTTCGAGCAATTGAGAAGACTCAGTCAACACACCGGATTTCCTGTCCTTGAGAGAGTCAGCTGACTCGGAAGGGAGAGATTGGGTGGAGGGCTGTGGTACAGTAAAGTCAAACTCCCCTTCAGAAAGATCTCTGGAATGGCAGAGCTGCTCTAGGCTGAGCTGAAGTTGTGCTACTTGCTTCCCCATGGTTTTCAGTCTGATTTCATTGCCTTCCCAGTCTTGGATCGGGTCCGTGTACTTGGCTTGTTGCTTAGCATTCTTATCCTTGTGAATTAAATCCTGCACGTGAAGTTGTTGCAGCTCTCTCTGGAGTTGGGTTGCCTCCTGCTGCATATTCTGCGCCGAGGTCATCACGTGCTCTTTCCACTCTTGCATCCTCTTCACTTGTTGTTGGAACTGATCCCGTTGCCATAGCAGCTCCTCCACCTGACTCCTACCAACTCCGGTCACCTCATCCCCGTCCTTGGAGGTTTGCAGGATTGTCAGCAACGTCTGACATTTCTGATTTAAAGCATCGATTTCAATGTCTTTTTCTCGAATGAGGTGGGATAAATGCTGAAGCCTATCTTGAAACATGTCCTGACCACTGCTCTCAAGTTGAGTGCAGAGTTTTGTATTTGCCTCTTGAAGTCTGACCAGGTCTACTTCTTTGGCAACAAGTACATCCATCATGTGGAAGTTTTCTCTCTTCAGATTGCTGTTTTCTCGAGTTTTCTCCTCTAAAACAGATAAGATTTGGTCTCTTTCCCAAGTACATGCTTGTACTTGGAGATGAACCTGTGTGTTCTCTTGGTTGGAGGCTTCAGAGGATAAGTTCCTCTGAAGACACTGTATCTCCAAATTGATACCTTGGGCTGGTTTTTCAGGGTTCAAGTTCTCTTCCGTAGCACTATTGTTCTTATTGAAACTGCCTAGTGTTATGATCTCATTGTCAGCAGCAGACTGTGCTGGCTGATCTTTGGCTACGTCTTTCCATGATGTTGTCTGTGGAAGAACCTTGTTCTCGACACTTACAATAGCACTCTCTTTCCCCTCATCCCCTGATTTCAAGGAAGAAGACGTACCTTCCTTCTTCATGGATTGATGTACGTCTTGAGGTCCCCGCTCACTTGCCTTACCCAACACCACTTTTGTCGCATTTGAGATGTAGCCTGTGAGGGAGGCCATACTACCACCCACCTGCCCCAGGGAATTCCCTAGGCCGGAGCCAAGGGTCCCAAACCAGGTGGCCATTATAGCGGGTCATGGAACAGACCTGGTCCACTCGTACAAAGCGTCCCGTGCCGTCAGACAGTCCCGCAAAATGTCCCCACACTGTTGCCAGTGCAAGGCTAAGAATCTAATCACAATGAGTGGTTTCTAGGCAACAAGGTTCTGGCCTGAGACCTCACCAAGGGCCTGACTCCAGGGACCTGTCCCCCCAACCCTGCCCCCAGGCTCACCCCCATGACTTTCTAGCCCAGGGCCTGGGCCTTTTACCCACCAGTGTGATTTTCCAGGTGCCACTGTGATGCTTGGATTCCCTGGACCTGCGTCCAGCATCCCAGCCCTGATGAAGGCACCATCTCTGAGTGTGTTTACAGAAAATACTCCTTGCCTTTGTTTTTTAAGTTTTACTTAATTAGATAAAACAGGAGTCCAGTTGATTTAGAATGTTGAGTTAGTTTCAGGTGTACAGAAATGTGATTTGTATTCTATACATAGATATATATCCCCACACACTCAGGTAGAAATCCTGTTTCAGGGTATTTTCTCTTACAGGTTATTTCAAACTACTGAGTATAATTCCCTGTTCTACACAGTAGGAACTTGTTGTTTCTCTATTTCATACAGTATACTCTGTAGCTATTAATTCCCAGACATGTTGCCTTTCCCTTTTTTACTAAGTGGAATCATATGGCCCTCCCTGCCCTGCAGCTTGTGAGTCTCACATCACAGCATTTTTTAAGTCAATGTAAAAGGCACACAGTGACCTGCATCCCTGTAAAGAGTAAAGTCAGTGCATTTTGCAGAAGTCCACACCTGCGCATCAGTGTGGACCCTTATAAAGACACTGACTCTTTCCATCACCCAAAAGCACCTCTCCACTTCCAAGTCTGCACTCCTCCCCCATCTGACCCTACTTGGGGGTCTAGTCCCACGGAGGAGTTTTGGCGGTTCTTGGACGTCATGTATGGGTTTCCTACCGTCTACATACTTGTGTCTGCTTTTTTCACTTTGCGTTTGAGATGTCACCTGGGAAGTGAGTTAAATATCACTGGAACAGGTGATTGCTGCGTGAAAGGACATGGAGGTCATCTAGTGAGTGGCCCATTGGGCTTTGATCCTCTAAGCTCCGGGAGTCAAGCAAACCTACTGGGGGGATTGAGGGGCTCCAAGGTGAGGGCCGGGCTTGCAGTAGCCTGGCTAGTGGCCTCACAGTGCCAGTTTCTCCTGGTCAGATGGTCAGTGCAAGAGGTGAGCTGCAAGTGAACTGACAAGGTTTGGGCCATGTGCTGGGGAGCCCCCACTGCCACCTTGGCCAGTGATTGATGTAGGAGCTCCAGGCACTAACCCCACCTCCCCCATGCCCCTATTCTGCACAGCAGAGGCCTGGTGGGCCTCAGCCAAGAAGAAGCATTTCCACCACATGAAGCTGCTGGCCAACCAGAATGTGGGCAGGGGAGTTCACTGAGCCAGAGGGCCCCATGCTGGGATAAAGAATAAGGCTGGGCACCTGGCTCTGGGCCCTTGCTTGGTCCCTGAGACCCTCTGGATAAGGAGGGGCTGCACCTCCCCGCTCCCAACATTTGGAGGCCCCAGTGACCCACAGAGCATTGCCTTCCTAGGACTGGACCTGCTCTCTGTACTCTCCAACCCCATCTGGAAGGGGTCTCTGATGGACAAAGACCTTCTTATCCAGTGAGCTGATGAGGGACAGAATAGCTACTGCAGGGAGAGTTATGCCTACATGCCTCTACACTATACCATTTCTCCTGGTCTAAGTCTGCAAGAAATCTGGAGAAGTGCATGTAGCCATTATGGTCAAGTGTCTAAGCTGATAGAAGGACTAAGAAAAGTCTGTAGAAAGAAAGAGAGAAAGAAAGGAAGAAAGGAAGAAGGAAGGAAGGGAAAATGCAGTCAGTATGATACCTGTAGGGAAAAGTTTTGGCCATAAACTTCCAGCCTAGGAAGCAAACACTGGAACCTTGGTGTTTTGCTTCTGCCACTAATTACCCCCAGGTTTTCTTTCCTATGAGGGTCATTACACCTTCCCTTGAACCCTAATGGTGCAGTGGAGGAAAGCCATGAGAGAATGACTCCAAACCATTACCCAGCCCTGCAAATCACCAAAAACCATTACCTAGCCCTGCAAATCACCAAATCTTACCAAAGACTGTTATGAGGACAATAAAACCTTGCATTATAGTCCACATGACAAACACACATGTTCCTTGTGTCAGCAGTTCCTTCACTGGTAGAACTTTTTGTCCTGCTATATTGCCACAGACACAGAGAGAAATGTGCCCAAAGATTTTGACTTGAACCCTGGCTGTAGCAGCAAAAGGAAACAACCCCCATGTCTCCACTAGGGCCCTGGTGAGTTCAAGGACAGGGCTGAGGGGTGGTGTGTTGGGGGGTGGGTGGCCTCAAACAGGGGTTGGAGACAGACTGACATGCACCATGTTTCAATATATATATATTTAAAGTTTCTGAGCCAGGTAATTTCAAAAACTTAAACCACTTGGGAGAGAAGAGGAGAAATTTAAGCTCCAGAAGGTGGTATCCATGCCAGCCCCAAGGTTTAGAATTTGAGAGTTGCATCCTGTCTTCAGTAGAAACACCTTGATAAGCTGACTGATGCTGTGGATGTGAGCAAAATATCCTAGAAACAGAGAAGCAAAGGATCACTCGGTGACACCGGAAGTAATCCCTGCAGAGCCCACTGTGCTAGGAGAGCAAGACAACACTTTGCCCTTCTTCGGGGTCAGCATTTATCTGGAGGCTTTCCAGGAAAATTAATGACTTTGATATTCCCTCCCTTTCTATTATTGAAAAAAAAAAAAAAAAGGAGTTCCCGTTTTGGTGCAGTGGTTAACGAATCTGACTAGGAACCACGAGGTTGCAGGTTTGGTCCCTGCCCTTGCTCAGTGGGTGAAGGATTCGGTATTGCTGTGAGCTGTGGTGTAGGTTGCAGACACTGCTCGGATCCTGCATTGCTGTGGCTCTGGCATGGGCCAGCGTCTATAGTTCTGATTCGACCCCTAGCCTGGGAACCGCCATATGCCGCAGGAGCGGCCCAAGTAATAGCAAAAAGACAAAAACAAAAACAACAAAAACAAAAAAACAGCTGCCCTAACCAAAATAAGTACAAGTTCCTTAAGACTGGAACTAATGAGCTTAAGAAAAATACAGTGTCCTATACTGCTACTTAGGAAAACACAATGTTTTCTGTGAAAATATCTGATCTAGATGTGCCTCTTGGAGATGTACTTTTTTGAGGCTTTAGTGATATCTACTCAGTATTTTAGGCAAACTCAAAATTGCACTTCCAGTCATGACTCAGTGGTAATGAACCCGACTAGTATCCATGAGGACTAGGGCTCAATCCCTGGCCTCACTCAGTAGGTTGAGAGCTGGCATGGCCTTGAGCTGTGGTGTAGATCACAGATATGTCTCAGGTCCCATGTTGGTGTGGCTATGGTGTAGGCTGGCAGCTGTAGCTCTGATTCCTCCCCTAGCCTGGGAACTTCAGAATGCTCAGGTGTGACCCTCAAAAGCAATAAATAAATACATAAATATGTAAATAAGTAAAAAAATAAATGGAACTCAACATCATGAGAGCACATGAAAAAATACTATTTGGTGATCTAGGAAATCAGGCAGACAGATGTCAGAGCAAAGAAAGCCACACTTCTTACCGTGTTCCCCTCACTCCCACCCTGTCTGGCTTAGATCCTCTGTGTGGATAACATGGCATCACAGGGGGAGGGGAAACACAAGCCAGTGGTGGCCTAATGACTGAACTTGTTAAGCTCTGGAGTCAGGGGAGCTGGGACAGAGGAGCTGGGAAACACTGAAGAGGGACAGAAAGACAGAGTCTGTCTGTTTTGAAGGCCTGCTGCTCAACGGTGACTATTTGCAGAATGACACTTGAGGGTAGCATTTGGACACTTTTACTGCAAGTGAGCAGGGGGATTTTACGTCTGGTGAATCTACTAAAAAGTAAGTTGGGCTTGGGGTGGCTCACATGGCTCAGCAAAAATGAATCCCATTAGTATCCATGAGGACATGGGTTTGATCCCTGGCCTTGCTCAGTGGGTTCAGGATCTGGCATTGCATAAGCTGTGGCATAGGCCAAGGTCAAAGATGAGGCTGGGATCTGGCATTGCTGTGGCTGTGGTGTAGGCCCAGGAGGTGTATCTCCAATTCAATCCAAAGCCTGGGAACTTCCATATGCAGAGGGTGAGGCCCTTAAAAGGTGAACAAAAAAAAAGGAAAAACCAAAAAATCCCCCCCCCCCGAAAGTCGGTATTGTATTCTGCATGTCTTTTCCGTGTTATTTTTCTATCAAATCATTTTTTTTCCCTTTTTTCTTCACATGACCACACGTGTGGCATCTGGAAGTGCCTGTGCAAGTGGTCTAACTGGAGCTGCAGCTGAAGCATATGCCACAGCCACACCAGAACCAAACAACATCTGTGACTTTTGCCATGGCGTATGACATTGTTGGAGGATCTGTCCCCACTGAGTGAGGCCAGTGATCAAACCCGCAGCCTCCAAGTCCTTCATCTGTTGAGCCACATCAGGAATTCTGCAAAGCATCTTTTATTATATTTTACAGAATGTCATCCACAAAGGATTCAGTTTGGGGAAAATAATATGTTCTCCCAGCAGAGGTTTAGGAAGTCCTCTTCGGCTGGGGTGCAGGTCCCCTGCCTTCTTCCTGCTGAATGAGCCAGCTCCTACTGCATCCATCACTGCACTTGTTTTTGCAGATGGCTTCTCTGCCCTTTGCCCCAACGCTGAGGATTATGCCAGCTCTTCCATCATGAGTTAATTGCACTTCCAAAAGCTCATAACCTTCGGCCTCCGCCGCTGCCGCAGCTAGTAAAGCCGCCGATACCGCCGCCGCTGTCGGGGCTTGTTATTTCTAAAATGGCGCCCCTGGACTTGGACAAGTATGTGGAGATAGTGCGTCTATGCAAGTACCTGCCCGAGAACGACCTGAAGCGGTTGTGTGACTATGTTTGTGACCTCCTCTTGGAAGAGTCAAATGTCCAGCCAGTGTCGACACCTGTAACAGTGTGTGGAGACATACACGGACAGTTTTATGATCTTTGTGAACTATTCAGAACTGGAGGTCAGGTTCCTGACACAAACTACATATTTATGGGTGATTTTGTAGACAGAGGTTATTATAGTTTGGAGACCTTCACTTACCTTCTTGCACTAAAGGCTAAATGGCCTGATCGTATTACACTTTTGTGAGGAAATCATGAGAGTAGACAGATAACACAGGTGTATGGATTTTATGATGAGTGCCAAACCAAATATGGAAATGCTAATGCCTGGAGATACTGTACCAAAGTTTTTGACATGCTCACAGTAGCAGCTTTAATAGATGAGCAGATTTTGTGTGTTCATGGTGGTTTATCTCCTGATATCAAAACACTGGATCAGATCCGTACTATTGAACGGAATCAAGAAATTCCTCATAAAGGAGCATTTTGTGATCTGGTTTGGTCAGATCCTGAAGATGTGGATACTTGGGCAATCAGTCCCCGAGGAGCAGGTTGACTTTTTGGCGCAAAGGTCACAAATGAGTTTGTTCATATCAACAACTTAAAACTCATCTGCAGAGCACACCAGCTAGTGCATGAAGGCCATAAATTTATGTTTGATGAGAAGCTGGTAACAGTATGGTCTGCTCCTAATTACTGCTATCGTTGTGGAAATATTGCTTCGATCATGGTCTTCAAAGATGTAAATACAAGAGAACCAAAGTTATTCCGGGCAGTTCCAGATTCAGAACGTGTTATTCCTCCCAGAACGACAATGCCGTATTTCCTTTGAGGCCTTCGCCCATCCTGCTGACCCATTTTTCTGTCCTCTTCTTACCCCAACTTTCGTGTATTACCCTCTACAGTATACTTTTTATTGAGCACTTTGCTGCTGAAATGCTGCCTCTTGCCTTTTTTTTTTTTAATTTTAAATTATCTAAATTTATTGTTTGTTATGATGTCTATAGCAATGCTTTTTCTATCAGTTTCCTCCCCCATCCCATCCCTGCCTTGGACTCATTTGAGAAGACTTGAGAAATGTCTTAATACTCACACTGCTGCATGTAGCTCTTGCTTATTTACTGGTCGGGGGAAACAGGATGTGTTTCCTTTTTCAAAAAAACCAATTGACAGAACAGATGACTACACTGAAATACTCCTCGTTTGTATTATTCAGTCTTTTGTTTTAGTTCTGTAAGTTTTAAGAAATTTCAGCAGCAAAGTTGTTATTCAGTGGGCACGATGGACTGTAGATGCCTCGAGTTATGTATACCTGTCCCAGTTGTAAACTTCATTGTCCTTTGTTGGATGATATTTTATTTTTTTATTGTATTTTTTTTTTTTTTTGTCGTTTGTCTTTTGTTGTTGTTGTTTTTGCTATTTCTTGGGCCGCTCCCGCGCTATATGGAGGTTCCCAGGCTAGGGGTCCAATCAGAGCTGTAGCCACCGCCTACGCCACCGCACTCCAGAGCCACCGCAACCCGGGATCAGAGCCATGTCTGCAACTTACACCACAGCTCACGGCAACGCCGAATCCTTAACCCAACTGAGCAAGGGCAGGGATCGAACCCGCGACCTCTTGGTTCCCAGTCGGATTCGTTAACCACTGCGCCACGACGGGAACTCTTAATTGCACTTCTAAAAGCTCATAACCTGCCCTGAGTAACCCGCTGGCTTCCCAAAGCGCTAGGACTTCCATTCCCAGAAGGGCTTGCGGTGCTCCCTGGCATCCATTTCAGGTCCCGCCCCCTCGCCGCCTGACCTACCGGGTTGTGGGGGCGGGGCCAAAGGAGTTCTCCAACAGACCCCTCCGTGGGCTGAGGGGGCGGGGAAATTGTCCAAGGAGCCCCTCGGTGGAGAAGCCAAGACGCTGGGAGGTTGCTGGTGCAGCTGCCTAGGGCGGCGTCACTGAGCCGCGCCAGCGGAGCCAGGTGCAGCCCCGCTCCTCTCGCCTGCCTTCTCTGCGGCTCGCTTCTTCACCAGGCGTCCCTCGAGCCTTTTCCATGCCCCCGGTGGACGCAGCCCTTCGCACCCTCCACGCCCATGGCCACTAGCCTGAGGAGGCCGTCTTTTACCGCCTGTTCTTCCTCCCTTCTGGACGCGGACGACGAGGGCGTGCGTGGCCCTTGTGAAGATGCCTCTCTGTGCAAGCGGTACCTGCGCGGCGCCGGGAGGTTAGGGGCTGGCTTCCCCTGGGTGGTGGGGCCTAGGTGGGAGGCGGGCCTGTGTCTTGGGAGTGGGCTTTTACCCAAAAGGTACGCGTTCCCTTGTGGGCCATCTGTGATCCCCTGCTCAGAGCGGGGACTCATTTACTTGACTAATAATATGTAACGTTTGTTGTGTGCCTGGCACAGTATAAGCCTGGGGATGCCTTGACTGGGATAAGGCACTGAAGAAGGTGGGCGCGGACTGGGCCTGGACACACACTTGAAGGAAATCATAACTGCGGCCTTGATGGGTTCGGAAGAGAAATGCAGGTTCTTGCTCTTGTATAAGTTAGATTCCCCTGGGACTTGTCATGATCCCCGTCGTGCTCCTGAAACCCAGGCTGGTTAAGGGGGGGAATGGCCTGTCCAGGGCCACATATTTGCATGCCGAGCCTGTATTCTCCAGAGCTCTGGGTTTTGCTAAGGGAGGCTAGAATTAGGAGTGTAGTGGAGGCTGTGTGTGTGTGTGTGGGGGGGGGGTGGGTGTGCGTGGTGAGCACAGGTGTGTGTCATGGACCTGAAGGCGTGAAAAAGAAAGCATGACGCTTGAGTGTCCTCCACTCGTCCTGTCGTTCAACAACAATTCAGAGTTTAATTTGTTCCAGGCCCTTCCTTTTGGCGAGTTGGTGGTGTTTTGTGATGGAGAACTGGTAATGAGCAAGTTTGAGGTGGTGTCTGAACTCACTCCAGTTGGAAAGGCCAGGAGGCAAACAGTTACCGGGGTAGCAACATAGTTACAGTTTTGTGCCGAGTGCTGAGAAAAACAACGTGTTCTTGGAGTTTGTAATTGAGTGGATGATGTTCGCCTGAGAAGAGAAGACCTAAAGCAAGAAAGGAAGGAAGGAAGAGAGCAAAGAAAGGAGGGCGAAAGGAAACAGGGATGTAGGAGGGTGTTGTGGCAGAGCCAGGAGGGAGTGTGGACTGTTAGAGCAACTGAATGTCCTTCCTGGAAGCTGGGGCCACCTAGGGACTGCCGTTTGTGTTGGTAGTATTGGTTTATGTAATATTTGTTGGTAGAGTTCCCCGGGGGTGCAGTGGGTTAAGAATATGGCCTTGTCACTGCTGTGGTTCGGGTCACTGCTGTGACAGGGGTTCAGTCCCTGGCCTGGGAACTCCCACATGCTGCCGGCTCGGCGAAAAAAGAGAAAAAAAGAAGTTGTTGGTAACAATTTTGGCTACGTTGCTTACTTTAAAACAGGGCAAGTTTGGTATAAAATAGTTCAGACTCAGCAGTGCAGAGAAATAGTGTAATGCGGGCCTGCCTTTCCTTGACCCTCTGTTGGATAGTTGTCATAATTTGAGCTCTTCTCTGCCTCAGTTTGCAAGGCCCGCGTGTCCTGAGACCGCTTCACATTGTGGGGAAGGTAGGGTTTGGCACTGCGGGGAATCTCGTTCCCAGGCCTGAGTGCCCATCGGCATAGCCTGTGGGACTTTGAAAAGAAAGGCAGAGGTGCTCAGGGCCTACTCTGGATCCTGAAGATGCCGAGTCAGAATCTTCTGACATAGGTTCTGGGGCCATAAAACCCGGACCTGTTTGCCCCCTGGATGCATTGCATCCAAGCTTTGTTTGCACCGGGTTTTCTCTTATGTGAACAAACCAGGCAAAGAGATGGTGAGAGTCGTCAGGTGAATGACTGTGGACAGTGTCCAGGACCAGTGACGTTCAAGTTCTGTGGTTCTTCTGCATCTTCAGGGGAACATATTAAACCGTTACGGCTTGTCACAGAGTCATCTTGTGACTCCTTGCAGAATGGTAGGCCCTTTATTCTCTTTCTGCCTCTGTTTCCTCATCTGTAAAATGGCTCTAAGAAGAGTTCCGTGGTGGCCCAGCTGTTAAGGATGTGGAGTTGTCACAGCTGTGGCTCAGGTTTGATTCCCAGCCTGGGACTCTCTGCCTGCCACAGGTGTGGACAAAATAAAATAACATGAGATAAAATAAAACAAAATAAACTGGGGGTAATAATGGTAACGTGCCCTTTGCATGTGAGAATCCAATGAGATAATCCATGCAAAGGTTAGCAGAGGATCTGGCCCTAAGTGAAGCCTTCGATAAATGCTTATTGCTAGTTTTTTTAAAATAATTAATCGATGGGTTATTTTTGGTCACCCTGCGGCGACCTAAGAGTTCCTAAGCCTAGGATCAGATCAGATGGTTGTGACCACAGCTTTGGCAATGCCAGTTCCGTTAACACTGCGAGTGGGGTTGGGGATTAAACCTGCCTCCTGGAACTGTGGGGATGTCCCTGATCCCATTGTGCCACAGCGGGAACTCCTCTTATGGCTAGTTTTGATTTCCCTGCAGCCTGAATATTATTTGTTTGAAGTCACTGATGTAGCTGCGAGTCAGGTGGTTCCTGCCCCCCCTGAGTTACAGCTGTCTAAGGTCCCTACAAATCATGTTTCAAAAGCCAGTTAGCTCCTGAGTTAGGTCTGTAATTTCTGCTTGGATTTGCTGCATCCTTTGGTACGGAGCCCTCCTGTGCAAGATAAATACCGTTAACCTGTCTCAGAGGGTAGCTGTGAGATTAAGTGTGGAGCCCTTCCCACAGTGCTTGGCACATAGTAGGTGTTCAGAATGAGTCATTGTTAGCATCCCCACCCCCTTTGTCCTCCTCCTCCTCCTCATCTCCATCATCCCTCCTACAATCCAGAAGTTAGAACTCTTCTGATGGGATGTACTGCTTTTGTGTGTAACGATACTGGCAGGTGGATGATAATTTTTTCCTTAAAGTATAGTTGATTTACGATGTGCCCATTTCTACCATCCAGTCCAGTGACCCAGTCCTACATATGTTGCCTTTCTCGTCCTATCTTCCATCATGGTCTGTGCCAAGAGCCTGGACAGGGTTCCCTGTGTTACACAGCAGGACCACATTGCTGGTCTATTTTAAGTGTAGGAGTGTGCATGTACTACCTCCAAACTCCCAGTCCATCCCGCTCCCTCCTGCCTTCCCTTGGCAACCACAAAGTGTCTGTTTTATAGGTGGGTTCATTTGTGCTGTATTGTAGATTCTACCTAGAAGTGATGTTTGTGGTATTTGTCTGTCTCCTTCTGATTTCACTTGGTATGGTAATTCCTGGTTGCATCCATGTTGCTGCAGATGGCATTATTTTGTTCTTTCCTATGGCTACGTAGTATTCTATTGTGTATTTATGTGCCATGCCTTTTTGATGCATTCATCTGTCAGTGGACCTCTGGGTGGTTTCCCTGTGTTGACTGGTGGGAATGGGGCTGCAGTGAGCATAGGGGTGCATGGATCTTTTTGAATGCAGGTTTTGTGAGTAGAATTGCTGGAGCATATGGTAGTTCTGAATGTAGTTTTCTGAGGCCCCGCCGTACTGCTTGCCCCAGTTTACATTCCCACCAACAGGGTAGGAGGCTTCTCTTTTCTCCACACATTCCCCAGCATTCGTTATTTGAAGACTTACTCATGATGGCCATTCTTTTTTTAAAATGTTTTCTTATTATAGTTGATTTACAATGTTGGGTCAATTTCTGCTGTACAGCAAAATGACCCAGTCGGCGATGGCTGTTCTGACTGGTGTGAGGTGGAAGAGGATCTGTTTTCCTAAATCAGGAGTGAGACGGAGTATTTTTTCTCTGGTCACACTCATTGTTTTTGTTTTTGTTTTTGTTTTCTTTTGGTGGGGGGCACACTCGTGGCATGCTCCAGTGCCTGGTGCAGGGCTGGAACGGGAGCCACAGAAGTGACTGTGCTGAATCCTTAGCCTGCTGTGGCACCAGGGAATTCCACTGTCTGAAAACTTCTGATTAGAAAGTTGCTCTGTTGTGAATGGATTCAAGGCTCCGCAAGCTTGCTTTGCAGGTTAAAAACAGATTTGTTGCAGGGATGTCCGAATTGTTTTAGTCTGTGCTTCCGGGAGCACCGTGTGAGCAGCTGCGGTCCAGGAGGAAAGCAAAGGAAGGGATATTAGCAAGAGGCGTGTGTGTCTGAGTGTGCCCCTTTTCATCAGGAGAGCAGGAGCTTTCTGGGGAGCTCTGCTCTGAAGACTTCTGTGAACTAAGAGCTCTTTAGCCAGAGTTCGGACACACGGCCCCACTCCTGGGTGCAGCACAGTGTGGGGAGGTAGACTTCCTCCTAGTGCAGATGGATGCCTCAGACAAAATGGGGGTCCTCCTAGGAAGAAGAGGGACTGAGACCTGGAAAGAAACCTGGGAGGATTAGCTACAGTCCTCATCTTTTTTTTCCTCCATCTAGAATTTCCTCAGGTTTTTTGTTTTTTTTAGGTCATACCTGTGGCATGTGGAAGTTCCGAGGCTGGGGGTGGAATCAGCTGCAGCACCTGAGGCCTTTGCCACCCCCGTAGCGATACTGGATCCTAGCCACATCTGCCTCCTAGGCCAAGGCTTGTGGCAAGGCCAGATCCTTAACTCACTGAGCAATGTCAGGGATCAAACAGGCACCCTCACAGAGACAAGGTCAAGCTCTCTTTCCTTTTCCTTTTTTTCGTTTTAGGTCTTCTGAGGGTCACACCTGTGGCATGTGGAAGTTCCCAGGTTAGGGGTGGAATGGGAGCTGTAGCTGCCAGCCTGTGCCACAGCCAAAGCCAAGCCAGATCTGAGTTGTGTCTGTGACCCACACTGCGGCTCACGGCAAGGCCGCATCCTTCACCTACTGAGAGAGGTCAGGGATTGAACCCCTGTCCTCATGTGTCCTAGTCGGGTTTGTTACCACTGAGCCACAACAGGGACTCCCCGATGTCGAGTTCTTAACACGCTGAGCCAAAACGGGAACTTTCCGCTCAGGTATTCTTAAGACAGCAGAGCGCGAGAGAGAGGTGGCAGGTGTGAGGGAGAGAGGGGGAGATAATTTATACAGAACATGAAGGTTCAGTTTGATGAGTGTTGACAGTTGAATGTGTTTGTGTATCACTGCCCAAAACAGGATATAAAATATTTCTAAAACCCAGGAAGTTCCCTTTTAGCTCTAGTTTGTCTCCTTACCCTTACTTAGCAAATATTTTCTGATTCTGGCTACCCTGAATAGATTTGCCCATTCTTGAGTATAAGATAAATGGAATCATGCAGCATGCATTCTTTTTGTGTCTCTTTCACTCAACATGTTCTTGGAGATTCATCCATGTCTCACACGTTGTCAAAGATAAAACACGCATTGTCACAGGTGAACAAAGCTGGATACGCGTGTTAAAGTGGTAAGGTTAGATTTTAATCAGTAAGAACGATTGCAATGCAGAAAAGAATCCAGTATGAACTCAACCCAACTCCAGTTTGTAGAGAGAGTGTTTTAAAGGGAGAGTGAGGGAGGAAGGAGGGGGAAGCAGGGATTCATTGGAGTCAGAGAAAAAGCACAGAACGTGGGGAAGAGGGGGTTGGTCCCCGTGAAAGCATCTGGCTTTGCTAACTGGGGGACAGGGTGTTACCTGGAGCAAAGAGTAAGTTCTTTTGGCAGCCTGGAGTTTTCTCAGGCAAGCAAGCAAGCCCTCTAAGGGGAACGGGAGTCATCCTGGCGATGTGGCCTTGAGCTGTTCGCAGCTGAGTTCAAGTTTGCTCAGGCCTTTATTATGTTCTTTTTTTTTTTTTTTGTCTTTTTGTCTCTTTTTCTTTTTGCCTTTTCTGGGGCCAATCCCATGGCATATCCGAGATTCCCAGGCTAGGGTTCTAATTGGAACTGTAGCCACCGCCCTACGCCAGAGCCACAGCAATGCAGGATCCAAGCTACATCTGCAACCTACACCACAGCTCATAGTAATGCTAGATCCTTAACCCACTGAGCAAGGCCAGGAATTGAACCCGCATCCTCATGGTTCCTAGTTGGATTCCTTAACCACTGTACCATGATCAGAATTCCAGGCCTTTATATTCTAAGCCCAGGCAGAGGTCTAGTGGAGGAGCAGGTCAGAGGAGGCAGGCGGCAGATTGGTCAAGGAGAGAATTGTGGTCAGTGTCAAATCATGTGCTCCTTTTTGTGTTGTGGTGTGAACATGACATGATTTGTTCTGTTTACCTGGTGGTGCCGATTTGAGTTGGATCTAGTGTTTGGCCATTGTGAACAGGCTGCAGGGAACATTGTTGTAGCAGTCTGAAATGTCTCTTGGATAGATATCTAGGAGTGGAATTGCTTAGCCATAGGGTGGGTATGTATTTAACTGCCAGACGAATTGCCAGACGAATTTCCAAAGTGGTGTATCAGTTTGCAGTTCTCACTGGCAATGTATTCAAACTGCAGTGGCTCCATATCCTTGTTAAACATTCATTGTTGTCAGTGGATGTGAACTAGTGTCTCATTTTGATCTTAAATGACATTTCCCTGGTGACAAATGCGTACTTCTCAGGTGCTTATTGTGAATGGACTATTGGAGTCCTTTGTCCATTGTTGCTGCTGGTGATCACATTGGGTTCACCTTATTAGAGGTCATGATACATTCTGGCTAGGACTCCTTTGTCAGACACGTGTTGTGAATAGATGTGCATGCACAGGAAAATGAGAATTTGAAATATCATTTACAATATAGCATTACAAAAGACTAGCTGTTTAAGTCCCAGTCAAAACTCTAGCTGTCTTTTCTTTTTCTGTAAGAA
The DNA here is from genome assembly GCF_054392235.1 of Sus scrofa. Lineage (NCBI taxonomy): Eukaryota > Metazoa > Chordata > Mammalia > Artiodactyla > Suidae > Sus > Sus scrofa. Next base: position 23,405,731 of record NC_139385.1, read on the forward strand.
AATAGCAAATTGAATCTAAATGTGTGTGGAAACCCAAAGAATCTGGACTAGCCAAATCAAATATCTTCAAAAGAAGAGGGAATCTGGGGAACTTACACTGCTTATAGTAATTGTAAAGGTCCGGTTAAGCTACCGGGATTTTAGGATATGAATGAGTCCCAGCTCCTTGTTTGAAAAGCGCTGTTTCAGACCAGGGAGCAGGTGTTCTCTGTTCTCCTTGGACAGCCTGGGCTTGTAGTGAATTGTGTCCCTTAGTGAGTCCTTTGTGTGTGGCTGTGTGGAGTTGCTGCCTTGAGTAGCTGCATATGCATGCTTTCTCCTGGGTGTGTATGGATGTGCAAACATGGATGGGAGAGGCTGGAGTGGGGAGGGGTTGATGTGTTTGTACCAAATTGAGCACCTCTTGCAGTCAAGGCAGCAGGAAGCCTTGTTGCTGGATGTGAAGAAAAGGAAGGAAAGGAAGGATGTGATATGTGTATCGAGGAGCTGACAACCTAATGGGTGACATCCAGCATATGCCCCCCTCCTGCCCCACATCTTAAGTTTGGACTTACTTATCAAGCAATGTGGAAGTCGTTGTGTTAATAGGATATCACTTAGTTTGCTTTAAGCTGCAAGTAGCAGAAGCCCAACTCCATTTGGCTTAAGTTGTAAAGAGCTGTATCATCTCACTGTTACCTCGCTCATATTCCTAGGGACATAGAGAAGGCTCCAGGCCATGGAACATGATGAAGCCTTAGGGATCCAGGTTCCTTCTATGACTTGTCATTTGTCCTCAGGCTGGTTCCACTCATGGTGGCAGGAGACTTTCAGGGGCCAGCAGGGCCTCAGCTCCCCAGGTTGGAACAGTCTCGCTTTAAATCCTGGTAGGGTAGATGAGGATAGAGTTTGGGCTTCCTTAGCATTTCCCAAGTTGTAGCTGCATTGCGTACATGTTCCTGGTTTCCCTCCCTTGACCTGCTTAAGGGACAGGAAATGACAGGTGTGTATGAATCCGGAGAAATTCCTTGGGAGTTATTAGTGATGTTGGCCCACTCTTTTGGGATCTCCCTTCCCCTGGAAACCGCACTCTTGGTGGATGAAATGGCTCTGATCAGCTCTGGCCAGTGCGTTTGCTGAGTGAATACATGGTTGCAGGTCTTCTGAATGGTGTAGGACGTGGGGTTACTTGATGTTCAGGGTCCTGGGAATGGAATGTGTGATCTGAGGGAAGAAACGAGCATGGTGGGCACTGTGTGAGGGGCAGCGTCTGGGAGTAGAAAGGTGGATGGAGAAGCCTGTTTATGCTGGTGCTGGGGCCCTAGGTGGGACTTGGCCTTTGGGGTCAATACATTATTTCTTGTGGCTCCTTTACTTGGGTCCTGGGAACTTGGCCATGGAACCTGGCCTGACCTACTCTCCTCACCTGCTTCTTTTTCCATTGTTTCCAGATTTGCGGTGAGCATTGGCTACTGGCAGGACCCTTGCATCCCGCATTTGGTGAGACTGTCTAAAGCGAGGAAGGCCCCCGAAATTAACAGAGGCAAGTGACCCTCTCCCTCCCCAGCATCTGCTCATCAACTGAGAGGTCTGAGGTTTTAGGGATTAGGGATTCCTTCTTGGTTTTTATTTTGTTGTTGTTGTTAAATTGACTGCACCCTCAGCATGTGGAAGGTCCTAGGCTAGGCATCAGACCATTACCACAGCAGTGACCTGAGCCACAGCAGTGATAATGCCAGATCCTTAGTCTGCAGAACCACCAGGGATCTCCTAGGGATTCATTCTGGAAAAGAAAGTGCTTTTGTGCACACTTTCCAACTTCCTCACCAGCACAGTGTCTTAGGAAATTGTATTTTTTGGCCATACCCGGGACCCTCTGTCTTATGAAAGGTAATCTTTGTTCATCTGATACATGATAAATGTACACTCTTTTTATTTTTTATTCCTCTTGGGGTGAGGTTGAAAATGATTTTTATATGCTTAGAAGCCATTGATCTGTCTTTTACTCTGAACTGTCCACATAAGGGATTATTGTTGTTGTTGCCACCTTGTTAGAATGTTCATAACACTCTCAGGTTCTGCAAGTAACATCGTTCTTTTTCCTTTTCTAGGGCCACACCTGGCATATGGGCGTTCCTGGCTAGGGGTCAAATCAGAGCTGCAGCTGCCAGTCTACACCACAGCCGCAGCAATGCCAGATCCGAGCCTTGTCTGCAGTGTACCCCACAGCTCTCAGCAGTGCCAGATCCTTAGCCCACTGAGTGAGGCCAGGAATCCAATCTGCATCCTCATGGATCCTAGTCAGGTTCTTAACCTGCTGAGCCACAACAGGAAGTCCTCGGCAAGTAATTTCCATCAGTGAAATGGAAGGATTTGAGACAGGAGTGTGACTTCATTTCAGCCGGATGGAGAAACTGTCCCAGGAGTGTAGTTCCTGGGTGTGCAGGGCAGCTTGGCCCTCATGATGGGTCCTGTAGGTCGGTGCTGTACGAAATGCAGAGAAACTTCTAAATGGTGACTCCTGAGAAGAAGGATGTGGTATTTACTTTGAGCTGCGGGTGAAGCCAGGCATCAGTTAGGTTGGGCAAGGCCTGGCTACGAGGCCTGCAGCCTCCCCCCTGGGCTCTGGAGGCAGATTGCCTCGTGAATGGTCCAGAGGCAGGGACCCTCCATGGCCAGTGGCTCAGTTCCCCCTTCCTTCTTTCTTCTCCTGGGTTTGCATCTGGAGATTGGACCTGCAGCCCAGCAGGAGAGGGCTTCCCAAATGTCTGCCCTGAGGACATATTCTTGTCCCCAAAGGGAATCCATTGTGGATGAGGTTCTGTAAAATACAGTGAGAGATGCTTTGCAGGGTTCCCGTTGTGGCTCAGTGGATTAAGGACCTGCTGTAGACTCTAGGAGGATGTGGGTTCAGTCCCTGGCCTCACTCAGTGGGTTATGGCTCGGGTATTGGCCAAAGCTGGAGTGTAGGTCCCACGTGTGTCAGGGTTGCAGTGTGGCGGTGGCTGTGGCATAGGTTGGCAGCTTCATCTCTGATCTGATCCCTAGCCTGGGAACTTCGAGATGCAGCTGCAGAAAGAAAAAAGAAGAAACAAAGACTTGCTAGCAGAATGTCATGAAAAGACATGCAGAATAGAAGCCTAACTTATTAGTAGCTTCAGCAGATATAAAATCCCTCTGTCAAACTGCAGTACAAGTTTCCAAATGCTGCTCTCAAGTTTTATTCTTGAAGTGGTGACACTTGAGCAGCAGGCCTTCCGAACAGACAGACTCTGTCTTCCTGTCCCCCTTCGGTGTTTCCCAGCTCCTCTGTCCCAGCTGCCCCTGCCCCAGAGCTGAACAAGGCCAGTCATTAGGCCGCCACTGGCTTGTGTCCCCCCTCCCGCCTGTGATGCCACGTTATCCACACAGAGGCTCTAAGCCAGACAGGGTGGGAGCGAGGGGACCGCGATAAGAAGTGTGGCTTTCTGTGCTCTGACATCCATCTGCCCAATTTCCTGACCCCAAAACATTATTTTCCATGTGCTCTCACAAGTTTGATTTTTATCACAGGACTGAGTCTCTTTCACTGGAGCCCGAAAAAGCACATTTCCAGGAGGACCATTTAGATCAGATGTTTTGACAGAAAACATTTTTCCTTTCTTACAATATAGGCCATCTTATTTTTCTTAAGCTGGTTAATTCCACCCTTAAGGAGCTCATACTTTTGTGGTTGCAGTAGTTTGTTTTTTTTGTTTGTTTTTTTTTTTTAGTAAGAAAGGAGGGAGATTTGAACATCATTTCTCCCAGAAAGTCTCCAGATAAATACTGACCCTGAATAAGGATAGCATGTGTCTTGCTCTCCTAGCGCAGTGGGCCCTGCAGGGATTACTTCCGGTGTCACCAAGTGATCGTTTGCTTCTCTGTCTGTCTATAGGATATTTTGCTCATGTCCACAGTGTCAGTCAGCTTATCAAGGCGTTTCTATGGAAGACAGGGTGCAACTGTCAAATTCTAAACCTTGGGGCTGGGATGGATACCACCTTCTGGAGGTTAAAGGTACATGAAAATGTCCCCTCTTCTCTCTCCAGGGGATTAAACTTCATTTTGCAAAATTACCTGGTTAGGAAACTTGAAAAATAGATATATATGTTGAAATGTTTGGGGGAAGACACAAACAGTTTTGTATCATTTGGAAATCAAAGTTAACAGAACAAAGGAAAAAAATAATAGGGTTATCCCAAAATATGCAAAAATGCCATTAGACAGGAGTTCCTTGGTGGCTCAGTGGGTTCGCCACTGTGGCTGGAGTCACTGCTATGGTTTGGGTTCATTCCCTGGCCATGAAACTTCTGCATGCCACAGACAGGGTCAAAAGAACATTTTATTTTTTTAAATGCCATTGGACAAAATTTGCCACAGTGAAAAGCAAAAACATCTCAGAAACCTGAAGCAAATATAATAACTAGTGGTGAATTACTCAAAACTCACCCCCTTGAGATCAAGAACAAGTATACTGATTATCATGTTTTATTTAGCATTTTAGGGAGGCTTTAGCCAGGGTAATAAAGCAAGAAAAAGATAAAAACAAAGGCATAAGGATTGAAAAATAAGCATCACAAACTGCCATTTTTCACAGACTGCATCATTACATATTTATGCTGAGAGAAATCTGTTGCTAGTGTGTTAGAATAAATTAGTCATTTTAGCAAGATCACTAGGTACAAACTCAAGAAAAAATCAAGTGTAATTCTAGATGCCAAGAACAATGGCATCAAGAACATCAAATGCTGAAATATAAGTTCAATGAAAGATGTGCAAGATCTGTACATAGAAAACTGAAAAATTGTTAATATTAATGAAGGCATGTGCAGTTGCACTGGTATAATACTTTTATGGATTAGGAGGTTCGAAACTTTTAATCCTCTCACACTGAGTCACAGATTTGGCAAAATCCCAATTAAAATCCCATCATTTCTAATGATTTTTAAATTTCTTCTTCTGCGTGCTGTCACATGGGGGTTTTGTTTTGTTTTTTGTTTGTTTGTTTTGGCCACACATGTGGAATGTGGACGATCTGGTCAGGGATCAAACCTGCACAATTTTTATTTTTATCAGAGTACTGAGTCCCTTTCACTAGAGCCAGAAAAAGCACATTTCCAAGAGGACCATTTAGATCAGATGTTTTGACAGAGACATTCATTTTTCCTAAGTAACGATATAGGCCATCTTATTTTTCTTAAGCTGGTTAATTCCATCCCTAAGGAGCTTGTACTTGTTTTGGTTCCAGTAGTTTTTTATTAGTAAAAAAGAAAGGAGATTTGAACATCATTTCTCCAGAAAGTCTCCAGATAAATGCTGACCCTGAAGAAGGATAACGTGTGTCTTGCTCTCCCAGCACAGTGGGCTCTGCAGGGATTACTTCCTGGGTCACCAAGTGATCGTTTGCTTCTCTGTCTGTCTCTAGGATATTTTGCTCATGTCCACGGCATCAGTCAGCTTTATCAAGGTGTTTCTACGGAAGACAGGATGCAACTGTCAAATTCTAAACCTTGGGGCTGGGATGGATACCACCTTCTGGAGGTTAAAGGTACATGAAAATGTCCCCTCTTAACTCTCCAGGGGATTAAACTTCATTTTGCGAAATTACCTGGTTAGGAAACTTGAAAAATATGTATATATATTGAAATGTATATACAAAAAAGATGCAGTGTCACCGTGTTTGAGGTTCCCCACCCCCAACATCACCCATCAGCCTGGTACTGGATCCCAGCAGGGCCCTAGTGGAGACATGTGGGTTGGTTCTCACCTTTTGCTCTTAAGCCGCCCTGTTAAACGGGGTTATAATACACATCTTTGGGTACATTTCCCTCAGTGTCTGGGGCACTACATCAAGAGAAAAACTTCTGTGCCAGTGGAAGGAACTGCTGAGACCAGGAATGTGCGTTTGTCCTTTGGACAGTAATGTAAGGTCTTTGGTCATCCTAACAGTCTTCCCTAACATTTGGCGCCTTGCAGGGCTGGGTAGTGATTTCACGATGCAGAGCCCCTTTGGAGTCATTTGGCAATTTGTTTCCTCCACTGCACCATTAGGGTTGAAGGGCAGGTGTAATGACACTCCCAGGAGAGCAACCCTGGGGCCAGTTAGTGGCAGAACCAGGATAAGGTTCTGGTGTTTGATTCCTGGGCTGGAATAGTATCACCAAACCTTTTCCCTGTAGATATGTCACTAATTGCATTTTCTTTCTTTCTTTCTCTTTCCTTCTTCCTGCGTGTGTGTGTGTGTGTGTGTGTGTGTGTGTGTGTACGTACGTGTACAGATTTTTCTTGGTTCTGTCAGGTCGGTCACATAACAGTAACAGCCACGTGCGTTTCCCCAGATTTCTTGCAGACTTAGACCAAGAGAAACTGTAGAGTGGAGAGGCATGTAGGCGTGACCTGACCCACAGTATCTATTTTGTCCCTCAGGAGCTCACTGGATAGGTAGGTCTTTGGTGATCAGCGCTCCCAACCTTTTCCTTCCTTGAGAATCTGTAGCCTCTACGTGGCCCTAGTGTTTACAGTTTGCCTCTGCAGTCTTCCTTCTGGAGAAGATAACTAGCACATAGGAAGTGCTTTTACACAGAGGACCTCATGAATTAACCCGAGAGCTATTGTGGTGTGGAGGGGGGGCAGCAGCCAGGCACTTACACATATGTGGGAAGTGGGGCTTTGAAGGTTTGTGTCTTCCCCCAAATTAGACAGCCCGTGGTACTGGGACATGAAGCAAATGCTGCCCTCTGCCTATCAAACTGCAGATTCCCTTCTTTTTCCTATGCCCTCAGCCCTGGGGTTGTTAGGGGTGGGGTGGGGTGGGGTGGTCTTTTCTGTGTCTCAGCTGTGTCTCTATGTCGTGCCCCCGGTGTGGTGGAAGCATCTGGAACAGAATGTGGTGTAAGAGTGTGTGCACTGCTGGTGTTAAGAGGGGCTGCTGGAGAGATCCTGCCTGTGGCTGACACCCTATGGATGTGTTCATGTGGTTTGCTTTCCTACTCCCATCTTGGAGGTGGGTTAATAACTCTAAGCGTGAGACTTTAATTTCCGAGCAAGGTACATCGGGGCAAGGTGCCCCTTCGAAGAAAAAGGTTGTCTGTTAGAGAGAAAAGAAGGGGAATGGCTTAGGGCCTCAGAGTCCTCTGTGGAAGTTTTTTTCTTTTGTTTGATGATTATATGAATCTGAGTGGTTTTTTGTTTTGGTTTGGTTTTTTTTTAGGACCCTATCCCCAGCCTACGGAAGTTCCCAGGCTAGGGGTAAAATTGGAGCTACAGATGCTGGTCTCCACCACAGCCACAGCAACGCCAATCCAAGCCACTTCTGTGACCTACACCACAGCTCATGGCAACACCAGATCCTTAACCCACTGAGGGAGGCTAGGAACTGAACCCGTGTCCTCATGATTCCTAGTTGGGTTTGGTAGCCACTGAGCCACCAAGGGAACTCTTGAGTTTTATTTTATTTTATTTTTTTTAATTTAAAATTTCTCCCTTTCTCTCTGTGTGTGTGTGTGTGTTTAAATGTTATGCCGGCTTGCTCTTTGAGAGGAGAGGCTGTACAGGACAAATCCAGCCCACCATGTATTTTTGTAAATCAAGTTTTATTGGAATATGGCCACTCCCGTTTATGTACACCTTATCTGTGGCTGCTTTAGTACTCGGACTGCAGGGCTGAGCAGCTTCGACAGAGACCCCCTAGCCTACACAGCTGTAATGCTTCCTTTCTGGTTCTTTCCAGAATGTTTTCTAAGCCCTGTCTTAGAGCTTTATATCTCTGTAAAAGGGCAGGGAAAGTCTGTCTGTTGGTCCAGTTGCCTCACACTTCTTCCCCCTGGGGTGGCCCCCCAGCCACACCTGGAGAGGCTTAGCCAAGAGTCACAGGCTTTCAGGGACCATGGCCTTGAGAGCTACTCCATCAGATCCCAGGGGCCTAAGACTGACAGTCCAATATCCCCATTTCCAGGCAGCAGCAAGTATGGGGCAAAGAATAAAGGGTGAGTGAAACCCTTTAAGGGGCCTCGGTTCTCGTGTTCCTTGAAGAACGTTTCTGTGCAGCCAAAGGATCCAGAGCCCAGGGGACGCAGTCTCTGTTTGGGGGCCTGTGAACTGGGTGACCACCTTGGGTCTTTGTCTCAGTGCCACCCTTCCTGGTGGCTGTTCCTGGCCGCCCCCTGGTGGCTGTGCTCGGCCTTGGCAGCCTTCCCTGCCTCAGGTGCCCTGCCAGCTCCTCAGAGGGGAGAGTCAGAGGAGCCGGAGAGAATCACTGAATCCGATGTTGAGGCATCCCTTGCCACAGCCTTTTTGCCCCTTTCTCAAGGCTGACAAAGAGGACATCTGCATCTGAGCAGCTCCAGGGGTGCCTTTTGGAGGCTTCCTTCTGCAGGGATCCCTCCCTCAGAGCTCTGATGAGGAGCAAGTGTGCGCGTGCCCGGGCAGGCCCCTCAAACTGTCAGACGTCCTGTGCGGATGTAGGATGCTGTGCTGTCCTTCTCGGGGTCCTCAGGGTCTCCTGGAGTTTTAGAGTCTTAGTCTTAGAGGTGTGGGGGCTGCTGTAGGTTGAAAGGGGTGGTGTTTCAGTTTCCACAGCTGGTGAGGGAGCTGAGGAGAGGATGCCTTCGAGAATAGGCAGTGGGGCTGAGCAATTTGCTGAAAATTGATTTCTGTGTGTCGTATAACTTTTTACTGAGCTATAATTGATTTATAGTGTTGTGTTAGTTTCAGGTGTATAGGACAGAGATTCAGTTATTTATGTGTATGTGTTTGCCTTTAGCTTATTCCAAAATATTCAGTATAGTTCCCTGTGCTATAGAGGAGGTCCGTGTTGGTTATCTGTTTTATAGGTAGTGGAGTGTATCTGTTTATCCCAAACTCCTGATTTGTCGCTCGCCATCCCCTTTCCCCCTTGGTAACCATAGGTGTTTCTGCTCTGTGGGTCTATTCCTGTCTTATATTTAAGGCCATTTGTATCTTTTGCGTTTTTAGCTTCCCCATAGAAGCTATATCCTAAGATTGGATGTATTGTGTTAGTTTCAGGTGTATTACACAGGGATCTGACATTTGAATATGTTCCGGGCTGAGTGACTGATTGGACAGGGAGGAGACGGGAAAATTCTGTCATGACCAGCAGGGGACTAGATGTGGGTGTGGTCAGTGACTAATCTAGGAAAAGCAGAAGGGAGATGCAGGGCCCTGTGTGTGTGTGTGTGTGTGTGTGTGTGTGTGTGTGTGTGTGTGTGTGTGTGTGTGTGTGTTTAACACTTTTGTTAACTGAGGTCACAGGGGAAAATTACTGTGCGTCCCTAACCAGGACCTGCGTCTACATACCTATGTCTGTAAATGGTAGAGGCACACACATGATGCCCTCCTCTGCGTGTCCCTCTCCTATTTCCTCAATAATCCTCACAACCCCATGAGGTGTTATCAGTTTCTTTCCTTTTCCAATGAGGAAACACTGGCCCAGGGAGTTCATGACTTTCCTAAGGCCTCCCAGCAAACAAGTGGTGGAGCTGGGATTTGAACCCTGTCTCCCCAGGCCCAGCGAGCCTTCTCTTTACTGCCCCTCTGTTCTCCACCATCCTGGAAAGAAATCCGTGCATCACAAAATAATACTTACCTCATTCCATGGGATGCTTTCGGATATGTGCCATTTCTCTGTTATCCCCAACTGCTGGTCACAATGCCCCACATTGATGTCTTGACTCTAATAGGTCTCAAGCTGCCTTTTGGGAAATCCTGTGATGTCCTGCTTCCAAACCAGCTTTTAACACCTCCCTTCATCCCTCCCCATCGCCACTCTGACACTTCAGGTTCCTTATCATGTCTGTTTTTTTTTTTCTTTTTGTCCTCATCACTTCTTAGCTGGACAGCTCCAATGACCTTGTTTCCCTCCATCCATTCTTTATACTGACATCAAAGTACTTTGGAAAGCACATTTCTTTTTCTCTATCTCTTTGTCTTTATTTATTTATTAATTTTTCTTTTTGTCTTTTCTAGGACCGCTCTTGAATAATATGGAGATTCTCAGGCTAGGGGTCTAATCAGAGCTGTATCCACTGGCCTACGCCAGCGCCACATCAATGAGGGATCTGAGCCAAATCTGTGACCTACACCACAGCTCACAGCAATGCCAGATCCTTAACCCACCGAGTAAGGGTAGGGATCACAACCTCATGGTTCCTAGTCGGTTTTGTTAACAACTACGCCACGAAGGGAACTCCTCTCTTTGTCTTTTTAGGGCCGAACCTGTGGCATAGGAAGTTCCCAGGCTAGGGCTTGAATCTGAGTTGTAGCTGCCAGCTTGGACCACAGCAATGAAGGATCCAAGCTGCATCTGCCACCTCCATGGCAGCTCACAGCAACAATAGATGCTTAACCCACTGAGTGAGGCCAGGGATCAAACCCGTATCCTCACGATTCTAGTCAGATTCATTACCACTGAGCCAAAATGTGAACTCTTGAAAAGTACATTTCTAACCATATTGTTCCCGTGATTGAAAATCCTAAAGTCCCGCCATTGCTCTTCAGGGCCTAGTACTTGGTTCATGAAGATGATGGCTGAAGGTGTGAGTAATAGATAACTGTATAAAGATTTCTATGTGTGTTTTCTCAGGATGAGGATCTTCTACCAAGTACATCTTGGAAAGTCGATGTTGCAGGGATCATCACGAGGAAGCTGCACAGCATCAAGTAAGTGTGGCTTTGGCCGGAAGCCAGAGCCCCGTGGCATCAGAACCAGCTCCTGGCAGACAGCAGGGCTGACTGCGGGAGACCTCACGTAGGCACTGCCTTCCTTTCCTGGCCTCTTCCCTCTCTCCCTGTCCCTTGACTCTCATTGCAGTGTGTCCTGAAGTCTTCAAAATGAAATAGACCCTCTCCTGGGCTTTCTGTCCAAGAATGTAATTTCTCTGTCATTGAAACAAGTGACCTATCATAGTTTAGTGATCTGAATTTTTATGTGTATTTGGCTTATGTCTTCACCCAACAGGGTACAGAAAGATGCCTGGCTCAGACTAGATGTGTTGTAAATATTTTTGAATGAATCCTTGGGGGGCTGAAGTGAATCAGTGATCATATCTGAGATATTGGGGGGGTTTGCATTCTGAGTCTAGTCTTCAAGGAGTTTGCCAAGCTCTAAGTGGTGAGGTTGCTGCTCTTTGCCCAGAGCTGTCGTTTGCCGAGTCCCATGGGACGTGCCTCATTTGCATTGTCTCACTCAGTCCTCAGAGCCCACTCATGGAGTAAGTGCTATCATTAGCCCCTTTTATAGGTGAGAAAACTGAGGCTCAAAGAAGTGCAGTGAACTTGCCTCAGGTCACCTGGCTAGAAAGGGGATGGAGCAGGGATTTAAACCCTGACCTCCAGACCAAGGTTAAGGTTTCCCAATGGTTTTAACCTACAGTCCCTCCATCCTTTTTATATTAGTCATGTCAGTCAAGTCCTAATTCTTATATTTCACAATTTTTTTAAAATTTATTTATTTATTTTTCCACTGTACAGCATGGGGGCCAAGATACACTTACATGAATACGTTTTCTTTTCCCCACTCTTCGTTCTGTTACAATATAAGTATCTAGACATAGTTCTCAATGCTACTCAGCGGGATCTCATTGTAAGTCCATTCCAAGTTTTATCTCATATCCCCAAGCTCCCGATTCCTCCCACTCCCTCCCTTTCCCCCTGGGTGGCCGCAAGTCTATTCTCCAGGTCCATGATTTTCTTTTCTGTGGAAATGTTCATTTGTGCTGTATATTAGATTCCAGTTATAAGTGAAATCATAATGGTATTTATCTTTCTTTCTGACTATTTCACTCAGTATGAGTCTCTAGTTCCACCCATGTTGCTATAAATGGTATTATGTTGTTCTTTTTTATGGCTGAGTAGTATTTCATTGTGTATATATATATCACATCTTCCTAATCCAATTATCTGTTGATGGACATTTGGGTTCTTTCCATGTCTTGGCTACTGTGACTAGTGCTGCAATGAACATGCAGGTGCATGTGTCTCTTTTAAGTAGAGTTTTGTCTGGATATATGCCCAAGAGTGGGATTGTGAGGAGCTGAGAAAATGCAGGGACTCAAAACAAGGACCTTGCCTGATGGCAGAAAAACCTGAAGGCAGGTTCTTAACCAAGAAAGGGAGCTCACCTGAACAGTACAAGCTGAAGGTGGGCTTCTGGTCAGGAAAAAAACTCACCTGAACGGTGCATGCCGAAGGTGGGCCTCTGGTCAGGATAAAAGCCTACCTGCATGGTACAAGCCGAGGGCAGGCCTCAGGTTACTCAGCTCTCACTTTGATGTTGATGGGGAAGATTTGGGGCTTTCCTGGGAAAACAGTTTCCATGTTTGCATTGGAGAACATGGATTGTTTCTCGAGTAACCTAGTCTTTCCTGCTGTTTTATTTGCTATTCAGTTTTTCTCAGTCTTTCCTGATTATTTACTTATTATTTTTATTTCCCATTCTTATTGTCCTGTGGTGATTTGTAACAATAGTATAATAAAAATTTCATCCTGAAGGACTTTTCCCCTATTTAAATCCAACTTAGTTAAAACATAGTGTTTATCTATTAACTAGTTATATAGTAACTTTAGAGTTAGGATTTTAATGAGGTCCATAGAAGTTAGCCATATCTTATCCAAAAAACCTAGCTGTGAGTTTTGTCTTTGATTTTAAAAGCTTTTTAGTGATAGCTAGTTTAATTAAGTTGGTTTATATTTACTCACACTGTCTCCCTGCCATAACGCTTTGAAGATAAACACCAGTCTACAAACAAAGTTTGTAAATGCTAAATTCTTGTGTTTTATGGCCTCTTCAAAGTACTCACTAAGTTTACTTAAGGTCGAGATCTTAAAACAGGATGCACAGCTGCTATACCATGTGATAGTTAACCAATATACTTTAACACTGTAATGTAATCTGTAGTGAAAAACTATCTATATAATCAACCACTGTTGCCAATAAAGTTTGAGTAGTCCAGCGCCCTGAAAGAAGAGACAAAGAGGCTGTCTCCGATGCAAAAGCCAATGTCCGTCCATCTTCTTCAGGAAAAAGTGTACGCTCCCTGGCCGCCAGAGCGGGCCTCCAGCAATATGGAAGTTCTATGTATACATTTCTAAGGTATCTCCAAACTGTTCTCCATAGTGACTGTACCAGTTTACATTCCCACCAACAGTGCAGGAGGGTTCCCTTTTCTCCACAACCCCTCCAGCACTTGTTATTTGTGGATTTATTAATGATGGCCATTCTGACTGGTGTGAGGTGGTATCTCATGTTGGTTTTGATTTGCATTTCTCTTATAATCAGTGATGTTGAGAATTTTCTCATGTGTTTGCTGGCCATCTGTATATCTTCTTTGGAGAAATGTCTATTCAGGTCTTTTGCCCATTTTTCCATTGATTGATTGACTTTTTGATGTTGGGTTGTATAAGTTGTTTATATACTCTAGAGATTAAGCCCTAGTCGGTTATATCATTTGAAACTATTTTCTCCCATTCTGAAAGTTGTCTTTTTGTTTTCTTTTAGGTTTCCTTTGCTCTGCAAAAGCTTTTCAGCTTGATTAGGTCTCATGGGTTTATTTCTGCTCTTACTTCTATTGCCTGGGGAGACTGACCTGAGAAAATATTCATGAGGTTGATGTCAGAGAATGTTTTGCCTATGTTTTCTTCTAGGAGTTTGATGGTGTCTTGTCTTCTATTTAAGTCTTTCAGCCATTTTGAATTTATTTTTGTGCATGGTGTGAGGGCGTGTTCTAATTTCATTGCTTTGCATGCAGCTGTCCAGATTGTCCAGCAATGCTTGCTGAATAGACTTTCTTTTTCCCATTTTATGTTCTTGCCTCCCTTGTCAAAGATTAATTGACCATATGTGTTGGGGTTTATTTCTGGGTTCTCTATTCTGTTCCACTGGTCTGTCTGTCTGTTTTGATACCAGTACCACACTGTTTTGATGACTGTGGCTTTGTAATGTTGCTTGAAGTCTGGGAGAGTTATGCCTCCTGCTTGGTTTTTGTTTCTCAGGATTGCTTTGGTGATTCTGGGTCTTTTGTGGTTCCATATAAATGTTTGGATTGTTTGTTCTAGTTCTGTGAAAAATGTCATGGGTCATTTGATAGGGATTGCATTGAATCTGTAGATTGCTTTGGGTAGTATGGCCATTTTTACAATATTGATTTTCCCAATCCATGAACATGGAATATCTTTCCATTTCTTTACATCTTCTTTAATTTCTTTAATTAAAGTTTTATGGTTCTTGGCATATAAGTCCTTTCCCTCCTTGGCCAGGTGTATTCCGAGGTATTTGATTTTTTTGAGTTGCAATTTTAAAAGGTATCGTATTTTTGTATTCCTTTTCTAATATTTCATTGTTGGTATATAGAAATGTGACTGATTTCTGAATGTTAATCTTATATCCTGTTACTTTGCTAAATTTATTAATCAGTTCAAGTAGTTTTTGGGTTGAGTCCTTAGGGTTTTCTATGTGTAGTATCATGTTGTCTGCATACAGTGACAGTTTTCTCTCTTCTCTTCCTCTTTGGATGCCTTTTATTTCTTTTGTTTGTCTAATTGCTGTGGCTAAGACTTCCAAAACGATGTTGAAGAGCAGAGGTGAGAGTGGGCATCCCTGTCTTGTTCCAGATTTGAGTGAGAAGGCTTTCAGTTTTTCTCCATTGAGTATTATATTTGCTGTGGGTTTGTCATAAATGGCTTTGATCATGTTCAGGAATGTTCCCTCTATACTCACTTTGGCAAGAGTCTGGATCATGAATGGATGTTGGACTTTGTCAAATGCTTTTTCTGCATCTATTGAGATGATCATATGGTTTTTGACTTTTCTTTTGTTAATGTGGTATATGATGTTGATTGATTTGCATATGTTGAACCATCCTTGTGAACCTGGGATGAACCCTACATCATGGTGTACGATCCTTTTGATATGTTGTTAGATTTGGTTGGCTAAAATATTGTTGAGAATTTTTGCATCTATATTCATCAAATACACTGGCTTCTAGTTTACTTTTTTGGTGGTATCTTTGTCTGGTTTTGGAATTAAGGTGATGGTGGCATCATAGAATGTCTTTGGGAGTGTTCTTCTTCATCCTTTCGAAAAAGGTTAAGGAGGATGGGCACCAGATCCTCTTTGCATGTTTGGTAGAATTCACCTGTGTAGCCATCTGGTCCTTGGGTTTTATTTGTAGGGAGTGTTTTTATGATGTATTCAATTTCATTTCTAGTAATTGGTCTGTTCAGTTGGTCTGTTTCTTCTTGATTTACTTTTGGGAGGCTATAAGTTTCTAGAAAGTTGTCCATTTCTTCCAGATTGTCAAATTTGGTGGCATATAGTTGTTCATAGTATTCTCATATGGTTTTTTTGTATTTCTGCAGTATCCGTTGTGATTTCTCCTTTTTTATTTCTAATTTTGTTTATTTGGGTTCTTTCTCTCCTCTTCTTAGTGAGGCTAGCCAGGGGTTTGTCAATTTTGTTTACCTTTTCAAAGAACCAGCTCTAGGTTTTATTAATTTTCCCTATTGTTTTTTGAATCTCTGTTTTATTGATTTCCTCTTTGATCTTTATAATTTCCTTCCTTCAGCTGACTTTAGGTCTTTTTTGTTCTTCTTTTTCTAATTCGTTTAGGTGGAGGGTTAAGTTGTCAATTTGAGATCTTTCTTCTTTTTTGAGGAAGGCCTGTATTGCTATGAATTTCCCTCTGAGCACTGCTTTTGCAGTGTGCCAGAGATTTTGAGAGGTTGTGTCTTCATTATCATTTGTCTCCAGGTATTTTTTAATTTCCTTCTTGACTCCCTCATTGACCCATTGGTTTTTTAGTAGCATGTTGTTTAGTCTCCATGGAGTAGGTTTTTTCTCATTTCTTTTCCTGTGGTTGATTTCTAGTTTCATGCCATTGTGGTCAGAGGAGATACTTGAAATAACTTCTATGCTTCTAAATTTGTTGAGGTTAGCTTTGTGTCCCAATATGTGGTTGATTCTTGAGAATGTTCCAAGTGCACTTGATAAGAATGTGTATTCTGATTTTTTTGGATGTAGTGTCCTGTAGATGTCAATTAAGTCTATCTTTTCTATTGTTTCCTTTAGGATCTCTGTTGCTTTACTGGTTTTCTGTCTAGAGGATCTGTCCATTGATGTGAGCAGGGTATTAAAGTCTCCTGCTATGATTGTACTCCCATCAATTTCTCCCTTTATGTCTGTTAATATTTGTTGTATGTATTGGAAACTCTCTAAATGCTTCTCCTGAGTAGAAGAGATAAACCAGTTATAGTTTATTCAGATAATGGAACACTGTACAGCAATGAGGTTTTACAAACTTGGTATGCAACCAGATTGATAAATCTCAAAAATACAATGTTTAGTGAAAGAAGCCAAATATAAAGAAAGCATATTCTTCACGAAGCCATTACCTAAAGTTCCAAGACAGGCAAAACAAATTTGTGTTGACTGAATCCAGGGTTGTTGTTTTCCTTGGGAGATATTAACTAGTAGGAGACTTAATTTAGGGTCTTTTGAGGTATATTGATGTTAATTTCTGCATCTGTATTCTGATGATGTAAGGGTGGGTTTATTTTATGAAATTTCAACATGTCCTTATCTTTTGAATTGTGCACTTTTGGGATTGAATGAGTCTCAACAAATATTGATAGTGGTTATCTCATTGCTGGGTTTGCAGAATTCTTTTCTTCTTATACTTCATTTATTGCTTGAATCTTACTATGAGCATACATTGTCTTCTCACAAAATATGTATTATCCATCTCACAATTTATGACATTGTTTTTCTTCAAGTTTATCTATAAAATCAAGATGTTAGCTGTTTGCTTGAAGACCCTTCCACATGTATTCAATTAATCAAAATTAGGAGTTCTAGTGTACACCCCTAGTGAATAGATTGCCATTAGTTGGTTAATGTATCAGCAATGATATATAGTGTATGTTTAAAGACGTTTTGTCTTTGGATTTCAGTTAATGAACACAAATGAGAAACATAATCATGGGAGTATATATGGAAAAATTAAAAATGATGCTTTTGTCTAATGACACTTTTTATGAATTGAGGATATAATCTAATGGATCATATATACTTGCTTCTATAAGTAGATATTGATGTATGGACAAAAGCATTTTTCAGTGACATTGTCTTTACAATAAGGAATATCAAATAAGTATTCTTTCACTTCATACAATAAGTGCTTGAAATATAGTTGTAAAAAAGAAAAAGTAAGCAGTGGATGGTATGGATATATCTATAATTTTAACAACATTCTACAGAAACAAAGAACAGTATGGGCAGGAAAAACTGCAAAAAATTTTTAGAAGATTCAGGTTGAAACTAGAATAATATTTAAACAGTTTTAAATAAACAAGGAAGTCAATAAACTGTTTATAGAGTCAAATAATAAATAGTTTTGCCTTTGTGGATCAGTCTGTGTGACAACTAATAACCTCAATATTTGTAGCACAAAATCAGCCACAGATGGTACAGAGACATGTAAACAAATGTGAAAGTTTGTGTCACAATAAACTTTAACAAAAGAACAGGTGACAGACAAGATTTGGTCCACAGGCCCCCGTTTTCAAATTCCTAAAATAGATTACTATGGGACTTAGATTCTGAGCTTTTTTGATTCTGATATGAAAGAGTCATTTATATTATAAATTTTTAATCCATCACACAACTCTTTTGAATCTGTGAACTTATTTAAGTATTTTTATTTCAATAAAAACTTCCTAATTTTGAGTGTTTTCCCCATGTTTAACTGATAACTCAAGATTCTGTGGTGTAATTAACATGGAATTTTTTTCTTCCAGCTAATCAGGAAAACAAAGAAAATCAGTTTTGTGCCATTTTGTATATGCCATTGATATTTACTAAATGGATAATTAAACTATGTAGACAAATATTTTGGCAAAAATTTATGATGAATTTAAAAATGAATAATTTGGTATGTTTTACCATACGTGAAATATCTCGTCATTTTTTCCATTTATTTTCCTCCCACTTTCCTTTTCCTTACCTTTTATACTTTGTCTCTTTTCTTTATCTAACTTCTCCTCCTGAGAAGTTTGCACTTCACTGAATGTGATCTTTAATAGAGCTTATCGCAGAACGAACTAGGCAGCAAATTATCCTGGTCTTCATGAAACAAATTCAGATTCTTCTATCAAATCAGCCAAACACATATGTAAGGAGGAGTGGTGAAGATGAGTGTACAGTCTGAAGAATTTATGCCAACACTAAGAGACTAAAAGAAACCAAGGCATCAACAGTTTCTTCTCCTTCTTGCTTCTAATCACATATGATCCATGATACATCACCATGCTCCTCAAAATCCATTAAAGTTCTCAATATATTTCTATTGGAAAAGGGCCATGTTCCTAGCTGAAGAATATTAATCAATTTTCAGAGAAAGTCATACAGAAACTTCTGCTTAAGAAGTGGTATTAAATATAAAAATGCATTATGTCATTGTAGACAAAGATATTAGTAATATATTTATACAAACCATGGAGAAAACCACAGAAATATTCTTTAAACCAAACCAAAGTAAATTATTTTTAGTAGGATCACTTAAACATCAATAAACTCCTCTAATGAAAGCATGAAAATGTGATAAGCTATGAGGAATTTCCTTCCAAAAATATGATTTAGTGATATTCAAGATTTGATGAAAGGACAGTAATCATAAAAATATGTTTCTATTGTAAGGCTTATTAACCTTGAGAAAGAAGGGTTTATTTATTTAATATGCAACCATTTAATATTTTTTAGTCCTTGGAAAGTTTCATGATAGAAAGCAAAAATGGGGCTTGTGATGACTATTACAGTATATACTAGGACTCAGGAGAAAGCAAGAGAAAACCCTTGTGGACCAAGTGCTCCTTGTTTTCTCTCAATATAGTCCTTCAGGACAGATGTTAAAACTCAGCCCTGAGGACAAGTGGTCCATGACCTAATGCCTTTTTGCTAAAAGAGTAGAGGGAAAGGTTAGAAGTCATATGCCAAGTACGACAGTAGTGAGGACATTGAGGACTGTGGGAATCACAGGGCAGAGTGAAGTATAACCAACCATGAGAGACAGAAATGAGGCCCTGCCGCAACTGATGAGAGCAAGATCCAGGCAAAGCAGGCTGCTCACCCCTGATGCCCACTGAGAAGTGGAGAAGTGCCTCCAAGGTGCTAAACATCGGCGGCAAAGACATACATCAACAGAGCTATGACGTTTAATATATCTATGGATACCTTTCTCAAAAAGGCATTAGATCACAGGCCAAACAACACCCTTAAAGAATGTCTCTGCATTCGTGGTTATAACCCATTTCCAGATAGGTAGAGGGTCTTTTCACTCACACATACACATCCTCCCCCCTCAGAAGAACTTACTGTGACCTTACATTAATGAGGTAGTCATCTCAGTCAGTACTAAAATCATCACACATACAGCTTTAACAGTAGTTTCAGTCAATCTCTCAGAGTAAAGTTTGAAGGCTTAACTAAATAAAGTCCAAAAATTGTTCATAATTTTTTTTACCTATGAACATTTTGTGCATATTTTGTATTTCTTCTTTGAAAATATAATGTCATGGCCATATCAGCTTGGGTAACAAGATGACAATACAGTTCATTTTCAAGAAGTCTGCAAATCTGGGAGTTCTTGTCGTGGCTCAGTGGTTAACAAATCCAACTAGGAACCTTGAGGTTGCAGGTTTGAACCCTGGCCTCAGTGGGTTAAGCATCTGGCCTTGCCATGAGGTATGGTGTAGGTTGCAGACTCGGCTCAGATCCCACATTGCTGTGGCTGTGGTATAGGCTGGAGGCTACAGCTGATTGGACCCCTACCCTGGGAACCTCCCCATGTCTTGGGTGCAGCCCAGCAAAAGACAAAAAAAAAAAAAAAAAGTCTGCAAATCACTTGGTTATATCTGAGCAAATACAATTTCCTTGGCATCAGCCGTACAAATTAAGTATTTTTTCTTCAAAGAAGAAACAGAGTCAGAATGAACACATAATTATAGGTTTATTTTCCTTGGGATTAAATCTCAGATATTGGGGAAAATCCTCTTCCCACCAAACCCTAGAGCAATCTCTTTTTCTTCTTGGGACAACTAAGTGTTTCTTTTCTGCCATTGCAGAAAAGATGTAACCAGGAAGAACAAACCTGACTCTCTGTTAAATCTATTCCTTTAGCCCTAACCTCTGTGCTCACTTGTCTGTGTTTAGTCATGCTGGCCCTGCACCTCTTATAAAAGTATGTTGCTGAAAATGAGAAATACACAGGATAGTCCATTCTCAAGGCTCTGATCTGTGAAGGTATGTAACACTTTTCCATTCACAGAGAAAAAGTTGCAGAGAATAACCTTTGTCTTTTTGGATGTTCACAGAACCATTGTGACCAGACCTACATGGACAGCTGCAAGAACAAAGAATTCTGGGAGAGAGGACAAGATGGTGGAGGAGTAGGGGGACACGCTCGCCCTCTCCCACAAACACAACTAAAAAAGCACATCTACAGAATAAATGACTCGCACAGAACAGCAACCAATTGTTGGCAGAGGAACCTAAACTCCAATAATGGCAAGAAGTTCGTGACATTATTGGGCAGAACGGGAGAAAAGAGGAGAGTGAGAGAAGGTGAATCCCAGCGGGAAGGGCGCTCCTGAAAGGGAATTGCGGAGGAGAAAGGGATCCCGCACCCTGGAAAGTCACCTACCGGGGGAAAGATCAAATGAACCAGAGGAATCTTCAGATGCAGAGAAGAGTGTAGCAGTAAGTTGGAGTACGGAAAAGCCGATCAAGAACCCAACGGACCATCTGAACTATGGGCACAGTCACCAAAAATTGAGACGCCTGGGTGGGGGCTGGGCACCGAATCCTCGGCTCCAGAGGTTAGTCCCCGGGAAAGGGCCGGGGGACGCCTGGGTGGGGGCTGGGCACCGAGACCTCGCCTCCGAAGGTTAGTCCCCGAGAAAGGGCCGGGGAACTCCTGGGTGGGGGCTGGGCACCGATACCTCAGCTCCAGAGGTTAGTCCCCGGGCTGGGGGGGCGGGGCAGAGCGGAAACTGCTTGGGAGGTCTAGAAACCATTTGACGGGGCAGAGACTGCCTGGGAGACTAGAAAACAAAGCTGTCGCAGAGGAAGGGAACAATACTCTAGGAGCGGGCAAGTGGAAAGCCGCATCAGAGGGAACCTGGGAGAAGAGCCTGGTCTGCACCTGTGCTGGGGAGGGGAGAGAAGAAGGGGTGGGTCCCCATAGAATACCCCCCATGCCACAGCAAGCTTACAGGCCCACTAGCTAGCTGAAAGCTGTGCTTCCCAGTGCATCCCCTCCCCCCACCCCCGCCACACCCTACGCTCTCACCGGACCGGGGCTGCCTGCCATCCAGGAGGGCTGGCCTCAACAATTGCCTGAAGCCTACCACCGCAGGGGCTGTCCCTGCACAGGCCTGCTTGCCTTTTGGAGGGGCTACACTTCCGCAGAGCAGCACCAAACACCACCAGCCCCCGAGAAAAGGCCTGCAGCCCAGAAAAGCTAGAACAAGCTTAGCCAGGCTGTGAATAGATTGGCCTAATTCTCGGACGGTTTTTCTGAGTCGGGCTGCCCCGGGGAGGAGCCTCTTGGGTTTCCAACGGCCCTGCTACCCGCCCAAGCCCCCAGGGGATGCTCTGGTGGACCAGCTGCATAGGACTGCCAGCTCCAGGCAGGACCCCCTGCAGCCCAGAAAAGCTGCAACAAGCCTGGCCGAGTCGGGAAAAGATCTCAGACGGTTTTTCTGAGTCGGGCTCTTCCGGGGAAGAGCCTCTTGGGTCTCCAACGGCCCTGCTACCCGCCCAAGCCCCCAGGGGGTGCCCCACTCCCGTGAAGTAACTGCTCAGCACCACCAGCCCCCTGGAAGAGCCCCTGCAGCCCAGAAAAGCTGCAACAAGCTCAGCCAGACTGTGAAAAGATCCGCCTACATTCTCAGGCCATCCTTCTGAGTCAGGCAGCCCTAGGGAAGAGCCTCTTAGGTTCTCAGTGACCCAGATAGCTGCTCCAGCCCCCAGGGGGTGCTGCACTCCTGAGGAACAGCTGCCCAACACCGCCAACCCCCTGCAAGAACCCCACAGCCTAAAAACACCAGACCAAGCTCTGCATGACCAAGTGAAATCTGCTACCATCGTGGTGTGGACCTCCCAGTCCTGTCTGCCCTCAGGAAGCCCTCCTTTGCTTCAAAGAAACACTGTTAGCCCCATCAACTCTCCAGAAAAGCCACACTGCCTCAAAAAAGATTGACCAACAACGCCAGCCCTCAGGAAATATTCCACGGCAGTGACAAGGCAAACACTGCCCGATAACGGAGAGTACAACTCCCTCAGGAGAAAGGAAACAACAAGCAAGATGGAGAAGCTGAGAAACCACCCCCAGTCAAACCAACAGGAGAACTCACCTAAAACAGTCAGCAATGAAACACATCTCTGCAGTCAGACAGACCTGGAGTTCAAAAGAGAAATAGTGAAACTACTGAAGGAATTAAGAGAAGATATGAACAGTAATGCAGATACCCTCAGAAAGGAACTAGAAAATATAAGGAGGAGCCAAGAAAAACTAGAACATTCATTTGCAGAGATGCAAACTGAACTAGGGGCAGTAAAAACCAGAATGAATAATGCAGAAGAACGAATCAGTGATATGGAAGATAGAATAATGGAAATCACTCAATCTGGTCAATAGACAGAAAACCGAATCAAAAAACTGGAAAGCAATATAAAAGACCTATGGGATAATATAAAGCAGGCCAATCTACACATAATAGGAATTCCAGAAGGAGTAGAAAAAGATAAGGGGATGGAAAAAATATTTGAAGAAATTATCGATGGAAACTTCCCAAATCTAAAGGATACTGGGTTCAAGATACAAGAAGCACAGAGGGCCCCAAACAAACTGAACCCAAACAGACCCACACCAAGACACATCATAATAAAAGTGGCAAAAGTTAGTGATAAAGAGAGGATCCTAAAGGCAGCAAGAGAAAAACAGAAAGTTACCTACAAGGGAACCCCCATAAGAATATCAGCTGATTTCTCTACAGAAACAGTCCAGTCCAGGAGGGAATGGCAAGAGATATTTAAAGTGCTAAAAGGAAAAAATATGCAACCTAGATTACTCTATCCAGCAAGAATATCATTTAAAATAGAAGGGGAAATAAAAGTTTTTCCCAACAAACAAAAACTTAAAGAATACAGCAACACAAAACCCAGGTTAAAGGAAATATTGAAAGGGCTTCTCTAAACCAAAGAGAAAGGAAGGAAAGGGAAGAGAAAAAAGAAAAGAAAAAAAAAAAGAAGAGGAAGAACTAGGACTGAGGAAACCGCAATCAGAGAGCAGTCACTCAAATAAGCCAGCATACAGATTTAATCATGAACATGCTTCAAACAAAATAAAATTAAAAAGAAAAAAAAAGAGTCATCAAAACCATAAAATGTGGGCAAGGGATGTCAGGAGGTAAATAACCCTTTTTGTTTGTATCCCTCTCTTCTTAATTTTAATATAGTAATGAAGTGTTTGAACTTACAGGACCATCAGGCTAAAACACACAATTATGGGAAGGGATTAGCATACTTAAAAAACAGGGCAACCACAAGCCAAAACCAAATATTGCATTTGCAAAAAAATGGAAAAAAAATACACTCAAGCAGATAATAACAGGAGACCATCCAACCAAAAAAAAAAAGAAAGAAAGGAAGAATGGAGAACCATAGAATCAACTGGAACATGAGGTTCAAATGGCAATAAATAATCATCTATCAATTATCACCTTAAATGTCAATGGGCTGAATGCCCCAATCAAAAGACACAGAGTGGCGGAGTGGATAAAAAGGCAAAAACCTTCAATACGCTGCCTACAAGAAACTCACCTTAGGACAAAGGATACATATAGATTGAAAGTGAAAGGGTGGGGAAAAATATTTCATGCCAATAGACATGACAGAAAAGCAGGAGTCACAACGCTCATATCAGACAAAATAGACTTTAAAACAAAAGACATAAAGACAAAGAAGGACACTACTTAATGATTAAGGGATCCATCCAAGGAGAGGATGTTACTATCATCAACATATATGCCCCAAATATAGGAGCACCCAGATACATACAACAAATATTAACAGACATAAAGGGAGATATTGATGAGAATACAATCATAGTAGGAGACCTAAATACCCCCCTCACATCAATGGACAGATCCTCTAGACAGAAAACCAATAAAGCAACAGAGATCCTAAAGGAAACAATAGAAAAGTTAGACTTCATTGATATCTTCAGGACACTACATCCAAAAAAAGCAGAATACACATTCTTCTCAAATGCTCATGGAACATTCTCAAGAATCGACCACATATTGGGACACAAAGCGAATCTCAATAAATTTAGGAGCGTAGAAATTATCTCAAGTATCTTCTCTGACCACAATGCCATGAAATTAGAAATCAACCATGGGAAAAGCAAAGAGAAAAAACCTACTCCATGGAGACTAAACAACATGCTACTAAAAAGCCAAGGGGTCAATGAGTAAATCAAGAAGGAAATTAAAAACTACCTTGAAACAAATGATAATCAAGACACAACCTCTCAAAATCTATGGGATGCTGCGAAGGCAGTGTTCAGAGGGAAATTCATAGCAATACAGGCCTTTCGCAAAAAAGAAGAAAGATCCCAAATTGACCACCCTTCACCTAAACGAGTTAGAAAAAGAAGAACAAAAAAGTCCTAAAGTCAGCAGAAGGAAGGAAATTATAAAGATCAAAGAAGAAATCAATAAAATAGAGACTCAAAAAACAATAGAGAAAATTAATAAAACCAAGAGCTGGTTCTTTGAAAAGGTGAACAAAATTGACAAACCCCTGGCCAGACTCACTCAAAAGAGGAG
Source organism: Sus scrofa (assembly GCF_054392235.1). Classification (NCBI taxonomy): domain Eukaryota; kingdom Metazoa; phylum Chordata; class Mammalia; order Artiodactyla; family Suidae; genus Sus; species Sus scrofa. The sequence continues at coordinate 23,430,631 of NC_139385.1, forward strand.
AGAAAGAACCCAAATCACCAAAATTATAAATGAAAAAGGAGAAATCACAACGGATACAGCAGAAATACAAAAAACCATAAGAGAATACTATGAACAATTATATGGCAACAAGTTTGACAATCTGGAAGAAATGGACAATTTTCCAGAATCTTACAGCCTGCCAAAACTGAATCAAGCAGAAACAGACCAACTGAACAGACCGATCACTAGAAATGAAATTGAAGAGGTCATAAAATCACTCCCTACAAATAAAAGTCCAGGACCAGATGGCTTCACAGGTGAATTTTATCAAACTTATAAAGAGGAATTGGTGCCCATCCTCCTTAAACACTTTCAAAAGGTTGAAGAAGAAGGAATACTCCCAAAGACATTCTATGAGGCCACCATCACCCTCATTCCAAAACCAGGCAGAGATACCACCAAAAAAGAAAACTATCAGCCAATATCATTGATGAATATAGATGCAAAAATTCTCAACAAAATCATAGCCAACCGAATCCAACAGCATACCAAAAAAATTATACACCATGACCAGGTTGGGGTCATCCCAGGTTCCCAAGGATGGTTCAACATACGCAAATCAATCAGCATCATTCATCACGTTAACAAAAAAAAAGTCAAAAATCATATGATCATCTCAATAGATGCAGAAAAAGCATTTGACAAAGTCCAACATCCATTCATGATCAAGACCCTCGCCAAAGTGGGTATAGAGGGAACATTCCTGAATATAATCAAAGCCATTTATGATAAACCCACAGCAAATATAATACTCAATGGGGAAAAACTGAAAGCCTTCTCACTCAAATCTGGAACAAGACAGGGATGCCCACTCTCACCTCTGCTCTTCAACATCGTTTTGGAAGTCTTAGCCACAGCAATTAGACAAACAAAAGAAATAAAAGGCATCCATATAGGAAGAGAAGAGATCAAACTGTCACTGTATGCAGATGACATGATACTATACCTAGAAAACCCTAAGGACTCAACCCCAAAACTCCTTGAACTGATTAATAAATTCAGCAACGTGGCAGGATATAAGATTAACATTCAGAAGTCGGTTGCATTTCTGTATACCAGCAATGAAACATTAGAAAAGGAATACAAAAATACGATACCTTTTAAAATTGTACCTCACAAAATCAAATACCTCGGAATACACCTGACCAAAGAGGTAAAGGACCTATATGCCGAGAACTAGAAAACTTTAATCAAAGAAATCAAAGAAGATGTAAAGAAATGGAAAGATATTCCATGTTCCTAGATTGGAAAAAATCAATATTGTAAAAATGGCCATACTACCCAAAGCAATCTACAAATTCAATGCAATCCCTATCAAATGACCCATGACATTTTTCACAGAACTAGAACAAACAATCCAAACATTTATATGGAACCACAAAAGACCCAGAATCGCCAAAGCAATCCTGAGAAACAAAACCAAGCAGGAGGCATAACTCTCCCAGACTTCAAGAAATACTACAAAGCCACAGTCATCAAAACAGTGTGGTACTGGTACCAAAACAGACAGACAGACCAATGGAACAGAAGACAGAATCCGGAAATAGACCCTGACACCTATGGTCAATTAATCTTTGACAAGGGAGGCAAGAACATGAAATGGGAAAAGGAAAGTCTATTCAGCAAGCATTGCTGGGAAACCTGGACAGCTGCATGCAAAGCAATGAAACTAGAACACACCCTCACACCATGCACAAAAATAAACTCCAAATGGCTGAAAGACTTAAATATATGACAGGACACCATCAAACTCCTAGAAGAAAACATAGGCAAAACACTCTCTGACATCAATATCATGAATATTTTCTCAGGTCAGTCTCCCAAAGCAATAGAAATTAGAGCAAAAATAAACCCATGGGACCTCATCAAACTGAAAAGCTTTTGCACAGCAAAGGAAACCCAAAGGAAAACAAAAAGACAACTTTCAGAATGGGAGAAAATAGTTTCAAATGATGCAACTGACAAGGGCTTAATCTCTAGAATATATAAGCAACTTATACAACCCAACAGCAAAAAAGCCAATCAATCAATGGAAAAATGGGCAAAAGACCTGAATAGACATTTCTCCAAAGATATACAGATGGCCAGCAAACACATGAAAAAATGCTCAACATCGCTGGTTATAAGAGAAATGCAAATCAAAACCAACATGAGATACCACCTCACACCAGTCAGAATGGCCATCATTAATAAATCCACAAATAACAAGTGCTGGAGGGGCTGTGGAGAAAAGGGAACCCTCCTGCACTTCTGGTGGGAATGTCAACTGGTACAGCCACTATGGAGAACAGTTTGGAGATACTTTAGAAATCTATACATAGAACTTCCATATGACCCCGCAATCCCACTCTTGGGCATCTATCCAGACAAAACTCTACTTAAAAGAGACACATGCACCCGCATGTTCATTGCAGCACTCTTCACAATAGCCAGGACATGGAAACAATCCAAATGTCCATCGACTGATGATTGGATTCGGAAGAGGTGGTATATATACACAATGGAATACTACTCAGCCATAAAAAAGAATGACATCATGCCATTTGCAGCAACATGGATGGAACTAGAGAATCTCATACTGAGTGAAATGAGCCAGAAAGACAAAGACAAATACCATATGATATCACTTATAACTGGAATCTAATATCCAGCACAAATGAACATCTCCTCAGAAAAGAAAATCATGGACTTGGAGAAGAGACTTGTGGCTGCCTCATGGGAGGGGGAGGGAGTGGGAGGGATCGGGAGCTTGGGCTTATCAGACACAACTTAGGATAGATTTACAAGGAGATCCTGCTGAATAGCATTGAGAGCTATGTCTAGATACTCATGTTGCAACAGAAGAAAGGGTGGGGGAAAAACTGTAATTGTAATGTATACATCTAAGGATAACCTGACCCCCTTGCTGTACAGTGGGAAAATAAAAAATAAAAAATAAAATAATAATAAAAAAAAAGAATTCTGGCACCAAGAAGTTGGCCACAACCAGCCACACCTTCACCCCTTTTAGTAGAAAGTCTTTGGGACCCTTTTGCACTGGTTTGTCTGCTAGCTTTCTGAATAAAGCTATTTCTTTAGCCAACATTTGTGTATCACCTCTCACTTTATTGTCCTGTTGTGTGATGAGCCATTTGAGCCTGGACTTGGTAATAAATTCTGCCCTTTTATGCATTCCCACAGGTCCTCTGTCTCTTTTCTCTGCATTCCAGCCTTTGTCACCCCAGTTGAGTCCATAACATGGAGGTAAGTTTGCTTTGTAATGCAAATTGTTTTATTAAAATTGCTTTTATACTCTTTATGTGTTCCATTCAGTGTCACATGAAATTATTCACCCTTATAGAAAATACTGCTCTAGAGATAGCAATTATAAATAATCACCGAAAGTTAACAAAAAGTAATTTTAAGAACTTATTTCTAGATACTGTAAATAGATCAGGAGAAAATTGGCATCCTAAAAATTTTTCTGCCTTTAACGAACCTAGTATCACTGAAGAAAAAAAAACCCCTCATATCTGCAGCATGAGGTGAAATGCAGTAGGACGCATTATTAATTAATAATTATCTTAAGTAATATACTTTAAATATGGAGTTTCCTAAACAAATTGAAAATAGAAATTTCAGAAAATCCACCTGTTCCACCTCTGGGTATTTTTCCAAAGCATCTATGAATAAATGAATGCATGAGAAGATGTGATTCTCACACACACACACACACACACACACACACACGCACACACACACAACCAGCCATGCTCCTGTGATATACACACATATGTATATATATCACAGATGGACTATTAGCCATAAAAATGAATGCAGTCTTACCATTTGTGACAAGATGGATGGACCTACAGGGTATTATGCTCAGTTAAATATCAGAAAAAGACAAACAATGTGATATCACCTATATGTGGAAACTAACAAAACAAGTGAACAAACCTAACAACACATAATGCAGTCATAGATACAGAAAACAAAGAGGTGGTTGCAAGAGGGGATATGGGTGCACTGATGAGAGAAATATGCCAGGGAAATTAATGACTTACAAAAATCTAGGTAAAAAATAAATGAGTTATGGGGATTAAATGTGTAGCATAGATAACATAGTGACTTTGTAACAACATTGGCTTGTGACAGATGGTTACTATATTAGTTGTGATGATCATTTTGGAATGAACAGCAAAATCAAAAATATATTTTTGCGTCTGGAACTCTTAGTGTTGTCGGTCAATTATACTTCAATTAAAAGGATTTCCCTTGAGGTTCAGCAGGTTAATGATCTGGCATTGTTACTGCAGCTGCTTGGGTCACTATTATAGTGCTAGTTTGGTATCTGGCCCAGGAAACTCCACATGCCATAGGCGTGGCCAAATAAAATTCAATTAAAAAAAAAACTGGGATAAGTAAGCCCAATCCAAATGCTTATCAACTTCTCCATGGATATGATGATCCTCTTGTCATGCATGATGATGTGATTAATAATAAAGACCAAATAATGTAAAGAAGAAAAAATGCATTAGAAAAAGTGAAAATAATCCAAGTGCTTCAGAGATCAGAATTTTAAAAACTCAGCAGTTAGGGTATAGGATTCAAAAAAGAATTAACATACTGAAAAATCATTTTGTAAATGAAGTTAAAACTAGGAGAAACAGGGTGAGAAATAAGACCTTATCAGAAATGGTGGATGAAAAGGAAGAAATTCTCAGTAACTATAAACAAAACGAAACAAAACAAAAACAACTCCTGGAACATAAATCAAGCAAGACATTGTAAAATATCTGATGAATGTGTTGAAATAAAAGACAGTCATAAGAGATCTGAAAGATGAATGATTGAGGGACCTGAAGGAGAAAAACCAATGGTACAAAGCAAATTTTAAACAGTATCATGCAGATTTTTCTGAAAATTAAAAAGGTCGGTCTTGAAATTGTTTTCAAAAGAACACTGATCATTTACTTGCAATGACTAATAAGAGATGATACTGCAGTGTCGGGCTTAAAAAAAATTCCTCTGGGCATCTAGAATAAAAAGGAGAACTATAAGGAAATAACACTTATAATTTCAGAAACATTGTTGCCAATAAATACTCTGTGCTGGAAGGAAATAGAGAAACATATTTAAGATTCACAAGGGGGCAGATGATGAATCACGAACTTTTTACAAGCCAGGCCGAGTGGGTATCAAGAGTCCTGATGTCCAAGCCATCACGAACGATCCTGGGTCTATTGTCCCCATGACCACTGGATTGAACAGGCTTCAGACAACAGACTCCCTAGAAAGACACTGACATGGGGAGTTCCCATCGTGGCTCAGCAGAAATGAATCTGACTAGCATCCATGAGGATGCACGTTCAATCCCTGGCCTCTCTCGGTGGGTTTGAGGATCTGGCACTGCGGTGAGCTGTGGTATAGGTCCCAGATGTGGCTCGGATGCAGTGTTGCTGTGGCTGTGGCATATGCCAACAGCTATAGCTCAGATTCAGCCACTAGCTTGGGAACTTCCATATGCTGCTGGTGTGGCCCTCAAAAGAACAATAACAACAACAACAACAAACCACTGACATGGGACCGGTGTAAAGTATGAACTTTGGAGTTCCTTACTGAACTGAGACTTGGTGAGGGATAAGTGAGGGAGGGAGTGATCCTGGTGGACGCTAGGGCACCTCCCTTCCAACAATTCATGAAGCGCTGCCTCTGCTGAGGGTGCTTTTCTATCTCTGTGTGTATTTTATAAAGCAGGATTCTAAAAGCAGCTGTATAGATAAATACAGTGTAATAACAAATTTAATAAGAAACATTTTATTTCATAAAACACAACATAGAGATGAATACTGAACACGTAGAACATATAGATAAAACTAAAGGATAAAACAAGGGACACACAATTAAACAACAGAGATTACACTAAGTGAGGTGTCCTAGGAGGTGAGCATTGAGTGAGGCTTCTGCTGTGCTTGTCTATGTGGAGGTCCTGATGGTATGGAGGTTGTGAGACAGGCTGGGGGTGTCCACATCCAGGCTGTCACTGGTGTCGGACTGACAATCTGTAACACAAAGGTGATCATTTGGGGACAATACTGCTATTTATTTATTTATTTATAAAAAAGCTTTGGCTACTCTCTCAGCATGCACAATTTCCTGGGCCAGGGATGGAACCCATGCCATACCTGTGACCAGAGACAGCAGGGACAAGCCAGAGCCTTACCCCGCTGAGCCACAAGGCAACTCCACAACACTGCTTTTTTTAAATGTAATAAAACAAGTTGTTTATGTTATTTAATGACAAAATTGAAGAAAAAAACAAAAGGAACAGAAGTAACATAAATCCTACCTGGCAACCCATCCCAAATGAGCACTGCAATGGAGTGCCACCTCATGCTGCTTTAGTGTGACTTGGACACGTATAGTATCTACAGAAGCTCCAGCGCAGATTGTGAAATGGGGCCATAAGGTGACCCAGACCTTGCAAGGGGGCTGCAGAGGCTGAGGGACCCCAAGGGCTCAGGTACCTCCTAGGCAAGCAGGGATCCTGCAGCTTCCCAACATGATACCAGGACCATGAAGAGTCCATAGGGATGCAGAGCAGGGACAGGTGAGTTCCCTGCTCACAGAGCAGCAGGTGTCTGGGTCTTCTTCACCCTTTTCCCAGAAGTCCTGAGACTGGACAGGTCAGGGCTACTCCTCCATTGCCTCACATCACCTGGTGATTCCCTGGGGGTGGGGGGAGGAGGCTCCCTGGTAACTTCAGGGGATGGGGATTGGCACTGCAGGGATGGGTCCTGCAGAGGATGTTGGACCACTCCAGTGGGGCTCTTCAAAAAGAACACACTGGGAAGAGCCCCTAGTGAGTTATGCACTTGATGGCCCTACAGTGCCCCTCTGACTAGCAACCTCAGGGGCTCCTGGGATGGGGATGTGTTGCTTGGAAGGTGTGCTCATGGCATCCTCTGGATGGATTAATACCCTCCTCTTTTCTCCACTTCGTGGTCACACTCAAGGGTGGCCACACAGTTTTGTCTGGCTTTCTGAAAAACCAAAAGAAAGTTGGGCATGCTGCGGAGAACAGGCGCATCTGTCTCCTCACCTTTGCACCCCCGGTCTGCCACATTGACACTGGTTCTTCCTAGGTGTGCTCATCATCAGCATCGGAAGCTGTCCCCCCAAATGTTTTTCTTAAACGCATGAACAGGGAGCGTTTTGGTGTCTGGAAGGAAAAGTACAGTCCCTGAGACCAAATCCATCATGGTAAGTATCATAAAAGGATGGAGAGAGGAGGTGGTAAAGACTTACAAGGAAGAGTCTGTGGGTGACAAAAAGAGAGGAAAACATAAAGATGTGAAAGAGGAAACAGATTACCTTATGACCCTGACAGTTGTGGTCAGAATTCTCATTATCTGCCATGTAGTGTTCTGTGTCCAGGGGCAGCCACCAGGTTGGGGAGGCCATGGGAAAGGAAAGGGGTGATTTAGAATCAAGATGGAACCTCAGGACCATGATGCTGCAGGGAGCTCAGTCTCGGGCCCCTTTCTGTCCTCGCCTCCATGGACCTCCCAGGGCCTCAGCTGGTTCACATCTACAGTGGAGAAGGTCTCTGATCCCCAAGATCCTGCTGCAGCCCTCTGCTTCCCTCAATGTGACTTGGAATAAGACCTGTGTCTTCCTGCCTCACACACAGGCTGCCTCTGTCCCCATGCACCTCAGGGCACACCCTGGCCTTCCTCCAGCACCCCAGCTTCCGACTCCCTCCTTCCTCATTTCTCTCCTCTAATTACTGCTCATTTCCTTCCTCCAATGAGGGCAGGGTGGAAGAAGGGCCATGGCTATGTTGCCTCTCTCCAGGCAGTTAGCCAATCCATGCCACCCAGGGAGTTCCTGGCATGGATGGGCCTGATCCTGTGCTGGCACCTGGGGGAGGGAAGGACAAAAACCTCCACACAACCAGGACTCCCTTATTACCTGGGGTGACCTGAGGTATCTGGCAGAAGCTTATTGCTCACAACACCACCCTGACTTTCCCAGCTCCTCAGAGAGGATAAAAGCACAATCAGAGGTGAAGGAATATATCCAAATTCCTTGCCCCAAAATGAGGCAACAGGCATCTACATAACACAGGGTGCCTGCCAGGATTTTGCCCTGAGACTTGGAAGGACAAGGAGGGATGAGAGCTGGTCAGGCCTGAGGAGAGGACACGGTGTGCACATGACTGGGGTGTGGGGATCAGGGCCAGGGCTGCCTGGATGAGCGGTGGATTCTCAGGCAACCAGGGGTCCCAGGCCCTGCTGCCCTGAGCCTCTGTCCTGGGCCTGGTCAAGCCCAGGAGACCAGGTGTGTGGGTCTGTGAGAGCAAGTGTGCAGAGAAGCCCAGCCTCCCCTTCACACATTCCTCTAGACTTCCTTCTGGTGGGGAGGGTCCCCAGGCAGGTGGACGTGGAGCCCTCTCTCAAACATGATGTGTGCATCAGCACATCAGCCTTGTGTGAGCTGTCCAGTCTGAGATGACCTTAAGGAGGCTGAAGCACATCCGTGATCCCAGAGGATGTGCTCCACAAGCCATCCTTCCCTGGGAGTGCCTTCACATGAGGAAGAAAGAGCAATGGGATCCTGAAAGTGCAGACAGAGTATACTTCTCATCCACCACCAGACACTCCCTCCAAGAACTTGGGTCTCCAGTGTCAAGTGACTCTCAGAGTATTGTGCCCCATCAGCTTATGGCTGTCATAGGTGAATTTAAAAACAAAGCCAAAATCTGCTGCAAGGGATCCCCTCCAGCGGGGAACCTGAATCCGAGCTTTCACCTTTGGCAGTGTTGTTCCTACCTGAATTTTCATCAGTGTTGCTACCAACGCTCTTCACAATCAATTCTGCAGAAACATAAACATGAGCAATGACATTATAAGAAAAGTTGCCCCACCCATTTCTCCCCTTCCCCTTCACCTAATGCTGCCTTCCAAGGCACCCCACTAGTCCTCTCCAGATTCTCACATCTCCCCTGGGCTCTGTGGAGCAACAGTCCTTCAGCAAGACATTGATCATGGTTTTAAACCTTCAAGAAAGCAAGATGCTGGGAGAAGCACCTGTCAATCTCTCACTTCCGCAGGTCCATTACAGCTCTCCCCCTCAAGTTGGCTAACTAGAAACCCCAACATTTACAGGCACACTTGAAATATGGCTAGTGTGATCAAGCCATTGGGTGTTATGTGTGTGTGTGTGTGATTATTTTAATTGCTTGTGTTAACCACAATTTGAACTAAGTTAAAAATAACCTGGCACTTCTGGCTAGTGGGTACCACAGTGGACGGAGCAGCTCTAAGAGCTTGCAAGATGAAGAAGAGGCAAACAACCACCCTCACCTCACTGTTCCTTCATTCAGGGAACCTGGACATCCAGAGGGGATCTTTCATTTGCAGGTTATCTTGGGCACTTGGACCCATGCTAGGCGTTGTGAGAGTCCTTGGGGACACTCAAACAACAGTGTCAACACTCTGACCTGGGAGGAACTCCCAGAAGGGCACCCCATTTTTTGCTAGTAGAGAGGCGCATGGCTCAGGGCACCGGTGCTGGACAGAATGGGCAGACGGGAGAGAGGGTTGTGTCACTCTTTTCATGAGCACATCCTTCTCACCCCTGAGCCTGGAAGACCCAAGGAAGGCAGTGGCACCCCTTTATGGAGTGAACAATTTGTACACTGAAAACTACAGATCATGGCTGAAAGAAATTAAAGAAGGTGCAAGTGCTTGGAACGACACACCATGTTCCTAGACTGGATGGTTTAATGTTGTCGACATTTCTCTGCTACTGAAAATGAAGTACACATAAACTGCAACCACTCACAAAACCTCATGCCATTTTTTGAGACTTGGAAAAGAAAATCCTAAAATACAAGTAGAACCCCAAAGAACCCAAAATAAAAAAATGATCTTGACAGCAAAGAATAAAAATGGAGATGTCCCAATCCCCAGATTCAAAACACACTGCAAAGCCATGGCAGCAAAAAAGTCTACCCCTAGCATCTAAACAGGAAGACAGACCAATGATCCATAAGACAAGGACCTAAAAATAAACTCACACATGTATGGCCAAATGATCACTGCCCAGGTTCTATGATTCCCCAGTCAAAAAAGTATAGTCTCCTTAACAATCGACAGAATGAAAAGGCAATCTATAGGGTGGGAGGAAATACTTGCAGATATTGCTTCTGAATAAGGGACCCAAATCCCAAAAATATAAGAAACTAACACTCAATTAAAACAAAACAAAACACACACACACACACACAAAACAAAAAACAGAAGACTGTGGGATAATAGCTGAGTTTAAAAATGGGTAAACACCTTGAGAAGATTATAACCCCATAGAAGCTATGACAGTGATCAAATATATGTGAAAATGTATGTTGCGCTCAACTTGGACTCTGTGGTTAAGAGATGCAAGCAATTGCTTTGGGAGCAGATAAGCAATGAGATCCCACTGGATAGGACAGGGCAAAATAACTAGTCACTTATGAAGGAAAAAATTAAAAGCACTAAAAAAAAAAACACTATGGAAGGGCTGATTTCCATGAAAAGTATGCTAATAAATGGATTCAAAAAACACTGCTCTTAAAGAAAATCCAATATAGAAGAACTGACAGCACTGAAAGCTTACCATTAAAAACAGCCACTATCATTCACATCATGGTTGTTCTCCAAGCTTCATTTTCTACATGGTGTGTGCAGCATATGCCCTGATTAAATGTATAACCACACTAACAAGAATCTTACAACAAGAGGGACTTACTTCATGGAGAGAAACAGAGGGGGCACTGAGTCCTTCTCACCCAGATGGGCAGCGAGTTTGTACAATGGTGCCAGACACCAGGCTAAGGATGAGGGTGCACTACTCTGAGGTCTCACTTGCAACATCGCCTGGGTGTGTGCTACCTAGGGTGGCCAAACGTAAGAATGACAGTGACACTGTCCAATACAAGACGATGCCTCTCCGATTCCCGTCTGCTTTGGCTGTGTTGAAGCAATGACAGCAGCACTGGCAGGGACCTTTTAAAATGCACAGCATCGACAGGACCTCTGGAGACCCTGGTCTTCCCGAGCAAAGACACAGAGCAGAGGCCCTCCCCGCTCCATGCTCCCCATGAATGATCAAATCCTGTCTGAGGGATAGGTGCAGGTCAGGGGTCCAGAGCAGACCCATGGATAACCCAGCCTGGGTCCCACTTTGGCTTTTCCACGTAGGTGGTCAAGAGCTTAGGACATGTGGCTCTGCACCATCTCCACCTGAGCAACAGGAAAATTAAGCCAACTTGGGAACAGTGCTGGTGATGGGAGAATGCGTGAATGTAGACAAGCTTGCAGAAGGGATGGAGTTTGTGTTAGGGAAATTTGATGATTGTCTTGTCCATGTAAATATGAAAAATATCTCATGAGGAAACATACCACATGTGCTCACACATGGACCTCGCTCCTTGTCCCTCATAACATGTAACAACCCAAGGCATCAACATGATAGACTTGTGTCCAGGGCATGGACATCTTGGGCATCACTATGAGTGGCAAAAAGCTGCATGCTCTACACCCCCAACTCTCTTTCCAAAAGGACCCCAGGATCTGGAGGCTCTGCAACCAATGCCAGCAAGAAAGCCCCACATTCTACTACACCCAGATTGTTCGTCACTGGAGTGATGATCTCTGAATACACACCGCTGCTGTTAGTCTTCTCCTTCGTCGACTAGAGAAAAGAAAACAGTGTGAGAATCTAAGCTTTGTGGGCTCTATGGACAAAGGACATTTCACTGTATTTCTTTTCTCAGAAAACCAAATGGAAACTTCCCTTGAGTCCGTGGTCCCAAAGAAAACAGAGAGGTCATCCATCTGTGAGAAAGGCTTCAAAATTTCCTGGAAGACCTCTCAAGACTATTTTGACCAAAAATTACAAAATTCTCTTTCAAGGAGGGTAATACTCTGTGGAGAAAATGATCTGAACCACACATGCAGTTTGTAACTGATGCTATCATATTGAAAAATCTCCTTTTCAATCAGTCATTCATTTGGAAAGGCATTCAGTCAAAAATCACCCAACCCAGGAAAAAAGTAAGTCTCCACACTTTGAACATTATAGACTTTCATGCTTGAATTTGCTTGAAAACAAGGAGGAAATGAAGTTATGCTTTGATCTCAGATAATAAAAGGCACTTACTGTGGAGAAAGATGACGACTCTTCCAAAATTACTGAGAGTTTTCCTAGGAATACATAGAGTAAGGGTCACAATATTGGTAATGCTGCTCAGGAATTATTCAGGCAGCATTGTTGGGGAGTGGTGTGTGAACACAGGGAGGGAGGGGAAGGATGGGAGATTATTAAGTATGGGCCCTCGTGCTGTTGGCCGACCACTCCAGTGGGATGAGGCTGGCCAAGGGGAGGTTCCTTGACATAATGAGAAGGGGAGCTTTAAGCTTCCTAGCTAAAGCCAACACAATCAACTCAATGTAGGCCATTTGAAAAAAGGTAAATTCCAAATTCATGTTCTGCGGACCTCCCACTGTGGCTCAGTGTGTTAAGGACACAAAGCTGTCTCCGTGAGGATGCAGGTTCACTCCCTAGCTTCCCTCAGGGGCTTAAGGATCCAGGGTTGCTGCATGCTGCAGTGTAGTGTGCACATGTGGCCTGGATCCGGTGTTGCCATGTCTGGGTACAGCTCTGAGTCGATCCCTACCCTGGGAACTTCCGTATGCCACAGGTGTGGCCGTAAACACATAGCATAACAAAACAAAAATAATTCATGCTACGTTTCAAGGACAGAGTCCAATGACTCCTCCAGCCTATTTTACATCCCAGGGCGATTCCCACTACTTCTTGAAAGGTTACAAGACCATTTCATCTCCACACATTCACATGCCCTGCTTCTGTTCAGCATCTCTTCTCCTTGATTATTTTTTTTACTTCCTTTTGCGTGATGACACAGATATAATATTTGTCCTTTGCACAATTGTTAACCATACAGTCCCGTAGCCTTTTTGACTTCCACATGCTTTAGTACCCATCAACCCTACCTACACCCACACCTTTGTCATCATGCCCGACATGACCCATCATAACTCACCTTCCCCTTGCCGCCAGGCCCTGGTAATTTCTACTTCTGTTAATAGGAATTTGCCTACACAAGCAGAATTACATGATATTTGTCTTGCTGTGCCTGCCTCATTTCACTCACCACAATAGATTTTTGTATTATCTGGTCCACCCCTACTCTAACATATTTCGAGCTTTAATGCCACTCTGTGGCTAAAGAGTAGCTCATTCGGAGTATCTTTTGCATTTCATTTTGCCAGTCATCTCATTCATCATCACATTCATCAAAGCCATTTGTGTACTGCCCATCTTTGGACTCCTGGGAGAAATACGCCAGGGAGCATTCGGGTATGGATTTCTCTGTGCTACAGTGGTGAGAAATCACATTGCGCATCTGTCAAAGAGCAGAGCTTATAAGAACACCAAGTATGACTCCCAAGGCAAACTATAGATGTTTCATTAATAAAAAGGTATCCACAGTGTTCCACTAATTGTAATAAAGGTACCACCAATGGCTGGACCTGGAGTGGTGGGATTTAGGAACCGTCTGTGTCATTTGACTTCTTTGTCCACACAATCCAGGTCTAAACAATGTCTAATAATTGAAAGACATCTGGAAACATGGTCTCCCTGAGGGAGACATATCAGCTAATGTCCAATAGCCAGTTATCATCTACACCCTAGCTAGACATCATCTTCACTCTTAACCATCAACCAGCTATTGAGATTTCAAAGTAGTTTTATTTCCACAAGTATTACACCACCACCTGACCAAGTATGTTTCAATTTGGACACACACACACACAGGATATCACATAATACTTCCTCGTTCATTCGTATACAGGGGACATGAAAGAAAACTTGTCCTTGCATGCACTTAATGAGAAAATCTCGATGAGCTTGACCCACCTGTTGGGTGTAACTGCTTGCGGCGCCAGTAGAAAAAACTTCCGACACAGCCAGAGGTTGATACTTCTGCCACCGCAGGAGGGTTTCCTCCAGTTGGGAAGCAGCATGCTAGGCAATGTATCAGAACAGGGAGGACAGTTGACATCTTGCTGTCAGAAGACCATAGGGAAATTCATACTCGTTTATTCCATTTTATCTTTTGGTCCCCTGGCTCACCAGCTGCCCAGGAGTGCTGCCTGGATCAAAGTCAGACTTAGAAGGATCATGCAGTTTAAAACAACCGAAAGACAGGAGTTTGGAACAAATGCCTTTGTTTAACTGAGACCTTCTAGAAACACAGGAAAGTAGAGTGATCGTGCCTAATGGTCTGGTTCAAACACATTTAGAAGAATCATGAACCTGGGGAAAGGGTTGTAGATCCCTAAGGGCCTCGATGCCCTGTTCTAAGAGGTGGAAAGATTCTTCTAAATGTGTTTGAACTGGTCTTCTGGCTGACTTTTAGTACGATGTTATGAGGACGACTTCATGAAGTACGGGTAACATTTTAGAAAAAGGAAGGACGGGTGCCTCGTCAATGCTCCGTATGTGTTCATCCTTGAGTGGTGGCAAGAGTAAGCTAGACACTCAGTGGTGGTTGAAGCCAGAGAGGGTAAATGGATGCCTCAAGTCAGGAAGGGTGGAAGCTTATGCCCCAGCATCTTCATGGGATCGATGCTGTGCAGCTGATGGACAGTATCTATTTTCATCTCCTCTGATACTCAGTCCTGTTGCAGGTGAGGAAGTGCAAACAGGACCGACATGAGGAGTAACGAAGTGGCAGTCCAAGGGTCACAACAATGACGAGTGATGAATCTGAGGCAGGTGGACCAGACATATTAATTAACACAACAAAGGTGGAAGTTATAACTCTATAGATAGCTCAGAGTGGTAGAAATGACAAGAAATATCTAAGAAGAAAAATGCATGTGAAAAAGTGAGTGAGCCCATTTGAAGGAACAGCCACCAGGGGATCAATGTAAACTCACCTTTGGAACAGCAATTGAGATTGCCCATTCCTAAAGCATGAGCCGTGAAGTGAGAGCTTCGCACTGGCCACCACATACGAACCTCTCAGGCCACAGAGTGACAGTCTGACCATGAGGCAAGAAGTGCATAAGCACATTACCATGGTGATGTGTCATCATACAACTCTCAGGGGGAAGTCAACCCTGCACAAGATGGGTCCAACTGCTTCTGGCAGAAAGCGTGTTTCCGTGGAAAAGCTTGGCTTCTCAGAGGAAGCTTTTCATTTCCAAAATTGAATCCCAGGCTCCCACATAACTCTCTGATTAAGAAAATAATTTTCTGTGAGAGAGAATGACCTGCCCCCCAGGAGGAGTTGAGAGCAAACCCTGCAGGGGGGAGAGCCAAAAAGCCAGCAGGTGGAGAACTTAAAGAAGTCCCATTACTGTTTCAATGATCATACCCCTCCATTTCTACTCTTCCTGAGTCACCAGACATTTGCAGATCAAACCATTTCAAAATGTGAGATTCACGCTTATTATAACCAGGGTGAATATTTTCATCTTTCATTTCGACTGCTATTCTGCAGTGCCCTATTCAGGTTTTCTCCTCACAAAAACTAATATATTTTTTTATTTTTTTAATATTTTCTTTTTTTTTAATCTTTTTTGCTATTTCTTCTTGGGCCGTTCCCGCAGCATATGGGGGTTCCCAGGCTAGGGGTCTATTGGAGCTGTAGCCACCAGCCTACGCCATAGCCACAGCAACGCCAGATATGAGCCGCATCTGCAACCTACACCACAGCTCAAGGCAACGCCGGATCGTTAACCCACTGAACAAGGGCAGGGACCGAACCCGCAACCTCATGGTTCCTAGTCGGATTCATCAACCACTGCGCCACGACGGGAAGTCCAAAAGTAATATTTTTGATGCATATTAAAAATAATTTTCCAATTTGTCACATGCTTGTATCTTGCTACAGTTACTTGTACATACAACCTGAGGAGAGTTTTTCATTTGCCGAAAAAAAAAAAGAAATTAAGAGAGAGAGAGAGAGAGAGAGAAAGAAAGAAAGAAAGAAAGAGAAAGAAAGAAAGAAAGAATGAAAGAAAATCAGTAATTATTTTTGTAATTTCTGGCTTTGAGAAAGGAAAGGAGGAAGAATATTATGACTTTTATTCATACTAAGGATTAAAGACGCCCTGAAGAAAAGCTTTTACTACTTAGGAACATAAGTATGGGGCTTTTGAGACAAATTTTTCTATTAAACACTTGTGACTATGTCTAAACATGCATGTCAAAGGGCCAATCAGTTTTTTAGGAAGCGGATACAACTTTTCCCCTAGAAGTTATGGACAGCCAGAAATATCCCAGTCCATTCCCAAAGTGAGCAGAATGTTTTATAAAGCACGCACGGTAATGTGTGTCTCAAATAGAGATCTCAGAACATATTGGATGTGAGCGTGATGGTGCACCAATGATTCATCCATTTAAACAGCTTAGATGTACGGTACAAAGTGCCTACTTATCCCAAAAGGAACTGGTAGGTGTTTGCTGGCAAAGAGGGGCACGTTCAGTTTGTGATTAAAAGAAACTTGTAAATGTCCAACTCTTGATTTTGGTAGTGGAGAATTCACTGAGTTTGGATATAGAGTCAGTTTGCCAGGTAGATTAGGCATTCCTTTGACCAAGCCACACAGTGGTTTATTTATTTGTGTGTGTGTGTGGTGGGGGGAGAGGAGGGAATCTTCCTCTAGTTGATTCCACAAATGTTTTTAAAAGTTGGTGACTAATAGTAATGATGCATCAAGACAAATGATGTAAAAATGATGGAACAGGGCCAACTTGGAGACAATCACTGCTACATGCATCGTATCATGAACAGCCTAACCAAATCCCACTGCCTATAAGTAGCATAAGCTACTGTGCTTATGGCGTGCATCTTTGTGTTCCCTCCTAAGCGGAGGCTATGTTGGAATGCCAACATCCAGTGGGATGGTACCGGGAGGTGGGGCCTTTGGGAGGCAATTAGTTTATGAGGGTGCAGTCCCTCTAGGAAGAAGAGAGCTCTCCCCTTTTCCTCTTTGTTCTTTTTTAGTTTTTGTCATGTGAGGACGCATGGGAAAAAGGACCCTGTGTAAATCAGAAACAAAGAAGACAAAACAAGGAGAGGCGGCAGACAAGGTGATGGAGAAGGGGCCTGGAGTGCACACGGGTAGCTGCAGAGGACCAAGGAACAGGAGGAAGGCTGCCCTCCCCAGGCTTGCAAGGAGACACCTCCCCCAGTGTTCACTCCAGGGAAGGGGACGGCCTTCCTCTTAGCCACTCAAGCAGGGGTCCAAGGAAGAACCCAAAGCATTAACTATCTAGGGACCAACCTGAGCCAGGAGCTGCAAGACCTCTACACCGAGAGCAATAAAACATGACTCAAGGAAGTTGAAGAGGAGTCAAAGAAGGGGAGAGATAGTCCATGCTCCTGGCTTGGAAAAATGAATATCCTAAAAATGGCCATTCTACGCAAAGCAATCTACAGATTCAATGCCATCCCCACCTGTGATAGTTTTCACAGAAGTAGAACAAAACCATCCAAACATTTACACGGAACCAAAACAGGCCCAGAATGGCCAAGGCAATCCTGAGGAACAAAAACCAGGCAGGAGGCACACCTCTCCCAGACTTTGGTCAATATTACAAAGCTACAGTAAGCAAGACAGTGTGGTAAAGGTACCAAAACCGACACACAGACCATTGGAACAGAATGCAGAACCCAGAAATAACCCCCAAACCGACGGTCAATTATTCTTCAACTGAGGGGGCAAGAATGTAAAATGGGGAAAAGACAGTCTGTTCAGCGAGTGGTGCTGGGAAGCTGGACAGCCACATGAAAATCCATGAAACTGGAAAACACCCTCAAACCGTGCACAAAGAGAAACTCAAAACGGCTTAAAGACTGAAACGTAAGACAAGACACCATCAAACTCCTGGAGGAGAATGTCCGCAAAACATTCTCTGACATCAAAGCATTTCTGTAGGTCACACTGAGTGCAAGGAAAAAGAAACCAAAGCAGAACTAAACAAATGAGTCCTAATCAAGCCCATAAGCCCTTGCACAGCAAAGGAACTCATAAAAACTAACACAGCCTATGGAATGGGAGAAAATAGTTTCAAGTGATGCAACTGACATCAGCCTAACATCTAAAACACACACACACACACACACACACACACACACACACAAATCAAGACACTTCCAACACAACAGCAAAAACAAACAACAACCCATTTGAAAAATGGGCAAGAGAACTGAACAGACAGTTACCCAAGGAAGATAGACAGCCAGCCAACAGGCACATCAAAACATGCTCAACATCATGAATGATTAGAACAAGGCATATCAAGGCTACGAAGAAGGACCACCTCACACCTGTCAGAATGGCCATCATTAGTAAGTCTAGAAATAACAAATGCTGGAGAGGGTGTGGAGAAGAGGGAACCCTCCCTCCTACCCTGTTGGTAGGAATGTAGCTTGGTACAACCGCTATGGAAAACACCATGCAGGTACCTTGGAAAACTAAATGTAGAACTAGCATGTGACCCAGCAATCCCACTCTTGGGCGAATATGGGGACAAGACTTGCCTTGAACAAGATACATGCACCCATGGATGTTTACATACAGTGCTGAATGTCCATTGCAGCACTCCTCACACTAGCCAAGACATGGAAACAACCTAAATGTCCATCGACAGGTGAATGGGTTAGGAGGAGGTGGGATAGATACACAATGGGATACTCCTCAGCCATAAAAGGAAGGAATAGTGCCATTTGCACCAAAGTGGGTGGAACTAGAGACGCTCACACTAAGCAAAGTCCCTCAGAAAGAGAAACACCAATCCCGTACGATAGCACTTATACCTGGACTCTAATACACAGCACAAATGATCCTTTCCACGGAATAGAAACTCAAGGACTTGGAGAAGGGACTTGTGCTTGCCAACAGGGACAGGGAGGGAGTGGGATGGACTGGGCCTCTGGGCTTAAGGGATGCAAACCATTGCATCTGGACTGGATAAGCAATGAGAGCCCACTGGATTGCACAGGGAACAATATCCAGTCACTCACGAAGGAACGTGATAGAGGATAATGGGAGAAAATGTATGCATGCCTGTGTGTATGTGCACGTGCACACGCACGTGTGTGCACCTGTGCGTGACAGGATCACTTTCCTGCACCGTAGAAATTAACAGAAAAATTTAAACCTAGTATAATGGAAAAAATAAAAAATCATTTAAAAAGTTAAAACTTTACTGGAGGGATAATTTCTAGGAAAAGTATGCTAATGAAAGGATTCACAATACATTGATCTTAAAATCAAAAATAGAAGACATGACAATGCTCTAATCCAACCATTAATAGCAGCCACTATCCATCCCATGACAGTTTTTCTGCAGGCTTCATTTTGTGCGTGGGCCCTGAACAAAAGGATGTCCACACTCACAAGAGCCTTACAACAAGAGGGGCTTACTTCATGGAGAGAAACACAGAGGGAGCACGGAGTCCTTCTCACCCAGATGGGCAGCGAGTTTGTACAATGGTGCCGGACACCAGGCTAAGGATGAGGGTGCACTCTGAGCTCTCACTTGCAACATCGCCTGGGTGTGTGCTACCTAGGGTGGCCAAACGTAAGAATGACAGTGACACCGTCCAATACAAGACGACGCCTCTCCGATTCCCATCTGCTTTGGCCGTGTTGAAGCAATGACAGCAGCACTGGCAGGGACCTTTTAAAATGCACAGCATCAACAGGACCTCTGGAGACCCTGGTCTTCCCGGGCATAGACACAGAGCAGGGGCCCTCCCCGCTCCGTGCTCCCCATGAATGATCAAATCCTGGCTGAGGGAGAGGCGCAAGGCAGGGCTCCAGAGCATCCCCATAGGGAACCCAGCCTGGGTCCCACTTTGGCTTTTCCACGTAGGAGGTCAAGAGCTTGGGCCAACGGTCTCTGCCCCATTGGGAACAGTGGCGGTGAGGGATGAGTGCATGCCTGTAGAGGTGGTATGCGGAGGTGATGGGATGTGTCTTAAGGAAAGTTGAGAGGTGTATTTTCTGTATAAATAGGAGCGAGCTCATGAGGAAACAGATGCTTACACCACATGTGCGCACACATGGACCTCACTCCCTGTCCCTCCTAATGTGTCACAACCCAAGGAATCAACACAAGAGACTTGTGTCCAGGGCATGTACCACCAGGGCATCACTCTGACCGGGAAAGAGCTGCCTGCTCAACATCCCAGACGACCCCCTTTCCAAAAGCATCCCAGGATCTGGCCACTCTCCAACCAATGCCAGCAAGGAAGACCCACCTTCTTCTTCAACTTCAACCTGATTGTTCGTCACTGGAGTCGTGATCTCTGACGTCACTGCATTATCATTAGTCGTTTCACTGGTCATCATCTAGTGCAAGAAAACAGTGTGAGATCTCAGCTTCCTGGTCTCTATGGACACAAGAATTGTCATGGTCTTTCTGTCCATCAAAACCCAAAAGGGAAACACGCCTCGAGTCCATGGTCCCAAAGAGAACACAGAGGTCATCCTGGACAGAGGCTTCAAATCTCCGTGGAGGAATTCTTATGTGTACTTTGACACCAAATCACCAAAATCTCTTGCAAGGAGGGCAATTCTCTGCTGATAACACTGCTCTCAGCCATACTTCCAGTTTCTAAAGGCTATTGTCATTTTTTCAATCAGTCACACATTGGGAGAGACATTCAGTCAACATGCATCCAACCCAGGAAAAATGTAGGTCTCCACTGATTTGAACAGTGTAGACTTTCATAGTTGAAATTGGTAGACAAAAGGAGGAAATTGGAGTTCCCGTCTTGGCACAGTGGAACCAAAACTGACTAGAAAGCATGAGGTT
Organism: Sus scrofa; assembly: GCF_054392235.1. Lineage (NCBI taxonomy): Eukaryota > Metazoa > Chordata > Mammalia > Artiodactyla > Suidae > Sus > Sus scrofa. Next base: position 23,451,544 of record NC_139385.1, read on the forward strand.
GCGGGTTTGATCCCTGGACTCGCTCAGTGGGTTAAGGGTCTGGTGTTGCCATGCGCTGTGGTGTAGGTCACCGACTCGGCTCACATCGAGATTTGCTGTGGCTGTAGGGTACGCTGGCAGCCGTAGTTCTGATTAGATCCCTAGCCTGAGACACTCCATATGCTGAGGGTGTGGCCCTGAGAGAGAGAGAGAGAGAGAGAGAGAGAGAGAAGCAACAAGAAAAAAGAAAAATTGAGGAAATGAAGTTATGCTTTGATCTCAGATAATAAAAGGCACTTACGATGGAGCCAGTTGGAGCCTCTGTTTCTCCTGTGATGCTGGGCAGCTCTGCCTGGAATTCCTCCATTTTTTCTAGGAGGACACAGATGAAGGGTCATGATATTGGTGATGCTGCTCAGGAATTATTCAGGCAGCATTGTTGGGGAGTGGTGTGTGAACACAGGGAGGGAGGGGAAGGATGGGAGATTATTAAGTATGGGCCCTCGTGCTGTTGGCCGACCACTCCAGTGGGATGAGGCTGGCCAAGGGGAGGTTCCTTGACATAATGAGAAGGGGAGCTTTAAGCTTCCTAGCTAAAGCCAACACAATCAACTCAATGTAGGCCATTTGAAAAAAGGTAAATTCCAAATTCATGTTCTGCGGACCTCCCACTGTGGCTCAGTGTGTTAAGGACACAAAGCTGTCTCCGTGAGGATGCAGGTTCACTCCCTAGCTTCCCTCAGGGGCTTAAGGATCCAGGGTTGCTGCATGCTGCAGTGTAGTGTGCACATGTGGCCTGGATCCGGTGTTGCCATGTCTGGGTACAGCTCTGAGTCGATCCCTACCCTGGGAACTTCCGTATGCCACAGGTGTGGCCGTAAACACATAGCATAACAAAACAAAAATAATTCATGCTACGTTTCAAGGACAGAGTCCAATGACTCCTCCAGCCTATTTTACATCCCAGGGCGATTCCCACTACTTCTTGAAAGGTTACAAGACCATTTCATCTCCACACATTCACATGCCCTGCTTCTGTTCAGCATCTCTTCTCCTTGATTATTTTTTTTACTTCCTTTTGCGTGATGACACAGATATAATATTTGTCCTTTGCACAATTGTTAACCATACAGTCCCGTAGCCTTTTTGACTTCCACATGCTTTAGTACCCATCAACCCTACCTACACCCACACCTTTGTCATCATGCCCGACATGACCCATCATAACTCACCTTCCCCTTGCCGCCAGGCCCTGGTAATTTCTACTTCTGTTAATAGGAATTTGCCTACACAAGCAGAATTACATGATATTTGTCTTGCTGTGCCTGCCTCATTTCACTCACCACAATAGATTTTTGTATTATCTGGTCCACCCCTACTCTAACATATTTCGAGCTTTAATGCCACTCTGTGGCTAAAGAGTAGCTCATTCGGAGTATCTTTTGCATTTCATTTTGCCAGTCATCTCATTCATCATCACATTCATCAAAGCCTTTTGTATACTGCCCATCTTTGGACCCCTGGGAGAAATACGCCAGGGAGCATTCGGGTATGGATTTCTCTGTGCTACAGTGGTGAGAAATCACATTGCGCATCTGTCAAAGAGCAGAGCTTATAAGAACACCAAGTATGACTCCCAAGGCAAACTATAGATGTTTCATTAATAAAAAGGTATCCACAGTGTTCCACTAATTGTAATAAAGGTACCACCAATGGCTGGACCTGGAGTGGTGGGATTTAGGAACCGTCTGTGTCATTTGACTTCTTTGTCCACACAATCCAGGTCTAAACAATGTCTAATAATTGAAAGACATCTGGAAACATGGTCTCCCTGAGGGAGACATATCAGCTAATGTCCAAAAGCCAGTTATCATCTACACCCTAGCTAGACATCATCTTCACTCTTAACCATCAACCAGCTATTGAGATTTCAAAGTAGTTTTATTTCCACAAGTATTACACCACCACCTGACCAAGTATGTTTCAATTTGGCCACACACACACACACACACACACACACACACACACACACACACACACAGGATATCACATAATACTTCCTCGTTCATTCATATACAGGGGACATGAAAGAAAACTTATCCTTGCATGCACTTAATGAGAAAATCTCCATGTACCTGGCCCACCTGCTGGGTGTAACTGCTTGTGGCACCGGGAGTATAACTTTCTGATGCAACCAGAGGTTGATCTTTGTGACTTCTGTCCATTGTTTCTTTGAATCTGGAAGCAGCATCCTATGCAATCTATCAGAACAGGGAGGACAGTTGACATCTTGCTGTCAGAAGACCATAGGGAAATTCATACTCGTTTATTCCATTTTATCTTTTGGTCCCCTGGCTCACCAGCTGCCCAGGAGTGCTGCCTGGATCAAAGTCAGACTTAGAAGGATCATGCAGTTTAAAACAACCGAAAGACAGGAGTTTGGAACAAATGCCTTTGTTTAACTGAGACCTTCTAGAAACACAGGAAAGTAGAGTGATCGTGCCTAATGGTCTGGTTCAAACACATTTAGAAGAATCATGAACCTGGGGAAAGGGTTGTAGATCCCTAAGGGCCTCGATGCCCTGTTCTAAGAGGTGGAAAGATTCTTCTAAATGTGTTTGAACTGGTCTTCTGGCTGACTTTTAGTACGATGTTATGAGGACGACTTCATGAAGTACGGGTAACATTTTAGAAAAAGGAAGGACGGGTGCCTCGTCAATGCTCCGTATGTGTTCATCCTTGAGTGGTGGCAAGAGTAAGCTAGACACTCAGTGGTGGTTGAAGCCAGAGAGGGTAAATGGATGCCTCAAGTCAGGAAGGGTGGAAGCTTATGCCCCAGCATCTTCATGGGATCGATGCTGTGCAGCTGATGGACAGTATCTATTTTCATCTCCTCTGATACTCAGTCCTGTTGCAGGTGAGGAAGTGCAAACAGGACCGACATGAGGAGTAACGAAGTGGCAGTCCAAGGGTCACAACAATGACGAGTGATGAATCTGAGGCAGGTGGACCAGACATATTAATTAACACAACAAAGGTGGAAGTTATAACTCTATAGATAGCTCAGAGTGGTAGAAATGACAAGAAATATCTAAGAAGAAAAATGCATGTGAAAAAGTGAGTGAGCCCATTTGAAGGAACAGCCACCAGGGGATCAATGTAAACTCACCTTTGGAACAGCAATTGAGATTGCCCATTCCTAAAGCATGAGCCGTGAAGTGAGAGCTTCGCACTGGCCACCACATACGAACCTCTCAGGCCACAGAGTGACAGTCTGACCATGAGGCAAGAAGTGCATAAGCACATTACCATGGTGATGTGTCATCATACAACTCTCAGGGGGAAGTCAACCCTGCACAAGATGGGTCCAACTGCTTCTGGCAGAAAGCGTGTTTCCGTGGAAAAGCTTGGCTTCTCAGAGGAAGCTTTTCATTTCCAAAATTGAATCCCAGGCTCCCACATAACTCTCTGATTAAGAAAATAATTTTCTGTGAGAGAGAATGACCTGCCCCCCAGGAGGAGTTGAGAGCAAACCCTGCAGGGGGGAGAGCCAAAAAGCCAGCAGGTGGAGAACTTAAAGAAGTCCCATTACTGTTTCAATGATCATACCCCTCCATTTCTACTCTTCCTGAGTCACCAGACATTTGCAGATCAAACCATTTCAAAATGTGAGATTCACGCTTATTATAACCAGGGTGAATATTTTCATCTTTCATTTCGACTGCTATTCTGCAGTGCCCTATTCAGGTTTTCTCCTCACAAAAACTAATATATTTTTTTATTTTTTTAATATTTTCTTTTTTTTTAATCTTTTTTGCTATTTCTTCTTGGGCCGTTCCCGCAGCATATGGGGGTTCCCAGGCTAGGGGTCTATTGGAGCTGTAGCCACCAGCCTACGCCATAGCCACAGCAACGCCAGATATGAGCCGCATCTGCAACCTACACCACAGCTCAAGGCAACGCCGGATCGTTAACCCACTGAACAAGGGCAGGGACCGAACCCGCAACCTCATGGTTCCTAGTCGGATTCATCAACCACTGCGCCACGATGGGAAGTCCAAAAGTAATATTTTTGATGCATATTAAAAATAATTTTCCAATTTGTCACATGCTTGTATCTTGCTACAGTTACTTGTACATACAACCTGAGGAGAGTTTTTCATTTGCCGGAAAAAAAAAAGAAATTAAGAGAGAGAGAGAGAGAGAGAGAGAGAGAGAGAAAGAAAGAAAGAGAAAGAAAGAAAGAATGAAAGAAAATCAGTAATTATTTTTGTAATTTCTGGCTTTGAGAAAGGAAAGGAGGAAGAATATTATGACTTTTATTCATACTAAGGATTAAAGACGCCCTGAAGAAAAGCTTTTACTACTTAGGAACATAAGTATGGGGCTTTTGAGACAAATTTTTCTATTAAACACTTGTGACTATGTCTAAACATGCATGTCAAAGGGCCAATCAGTTTTTTAGGAAGCGGATACAACTTTTCCCCTAGAAGTTATGGACAGCCAGAAATATCCCAGTCCATTCCCAAAGTGAGCAGAATGTTTTATAAAGCACGCACGGTAATGTGTGTCTCAAATAGAGATCTCAGAACATATTGGATGTGAGCGTGATGGTGCACCAATGATTCATCCATTTAAACAGCTTAGATGTACGGTACAAAGTGCCTACTTATCCCAAAAGGAACTGGTAGGTGTTTGCTGGCAAAGAGGGGCACGTTCAGTTTGTGATTAAAAGAAACTTGTAAATGTCCAACTCTTGATTTTGGTAGTGGAGAATTCACTGAGTTTGGATATAGAGTCAGTTTGCCAGGTAGATTAGGCATTCCTTTGACCAAGCCACACAGTGGTTTATTTATTTGTGTGTGTGTGTGGTGGGGGGAGAGGAGGGAATCTTCCTCTAGTTGATTCCACAAATGTTTTTAAAAGTTGGTGACTAATAGTAATGATGCATCAAGACAAATGATGTAAAAATGATGGAACAGGGCCAACTTGGAGACAATCACTGCTACATGCATCGTATCATGAACAGCCTAACCAAATCCCACTGCCTATAAGTAGCATAAGCTACTGTGCTTATGGCGTGCATCTTTGTGTTCCCTCCTAAGCGGAGGCTATGTTGGAATGCCAACATCCAGTGGGATGGTACCGGGAGGTGGGGCCTTTGGGAGGCAATTAGTTTATGAGGGTGCAGTCCCTCTAGGAAGAAGAGAGCTCTCCCCTTTTCCTCTTTGTTCTTTTTTAGTTTTTGTCATGTGAGGACGCATGGGAAAAAGGACCCTGTGTAAATCAGAAACAAAGAAGACAAAACAAGGAGAGGCGGCAGACAAGGTGATGGAGAAGGGGCCTGGAGTGCACACGGGTAGCTGCAGAGGACCAAGGAACAGGAGGAAGGCTGCCCTCCCCAGGCTTGCAAGGAGACACCTCCCCCAGTGTTCACTCCAGGGAAGGGGACGGCCTTCCTCTTAGCCACTCAAGCAGGGGTCCAAGGAAGAACCCAAAGCATTAACTATCTAGGGACCAACCTGAGCCAGGAGCTGCAAGACCTCTACACCGAGAGCAATAAAACATGACTCAAGGAAGTTGAAGAGGAGTCAAAGAAGGGGAGAGATAGTCCATGCTCCTGGCTTGGAAAAATGAATATCCTAAAAATGGCCATTCTACGCAAAGCAATCTACAGATTCAATGCCATCCCCACCTGTGATAGTTTTCACAGAAGTAGAACAAAACCATCCAAACATTTACACGGAACCAAAACAGGCCCAGAATGGCCAAGGCAATCCTGAGGAACAAAAACCAGGCAGGAGGCACACCTCTCCCAGACTTTGGTCAATATTACAAAGCTACAGTAAGCAAGACAGTGTGGTAAAGGTACCAAAACCGACACACAGACCATTGGAACAGAATGCAGAACCCAGAAATAACCCCCAAACCGACGGTCAATTATTCTTCAACTGAGGGGGCAAGAATGTAAAATGGGGAAAAGACAGTCTGTTCAGCGAGTGGTGCTGGGAAGCTGGACAGCCACATGAAAATCCATGAAACTGGAAAACACCCTCAAACCGTGCACAAAGAGAAACTCAAAACGGCTTAAAGACTGAAACGTAAGACAAGACACCATCAAACTCCTGGAGGAGAATGTCCGCAAAACATTCTCTGACATCAAAGCATTTCTGTAGGTCACACTGAGTGCAAGGAAAAAGAAACCAAAGCAGAACTAAACAAATGAGTCCTAATCAAGCCCATAAGCCCTTGCACAGCAAAGGAACTCATAAAAACTAACACAGCCTATGGAATGGGAGAAAATAGTTTCAAGTGATGCAACTGACATCAGCCTAACATCTAAAACACACACACACACACACACACACACACACACACACACAAATCAAGACACTTCCAACACAACAGCAAAAACAAACAACAACCCATTTGAAAAATGGGCAAGAGAACTGAACAGACAGTTACCCAAGGAAGATAGACAGCCAGCCAACAGGCACATCAAAACATGCTCAACATCATGAATGATTAGAACAAGGCATATCAAGGCTACGAAGAAGGACCACCTCACACCTGTCAGAATGGCCATCATTAGTAAGTCTAGAAATAACAAATGCTGGAGAGGGTGTGGAGAAGAGGGAACCCTCCCTCCTACCCTGTTGGTAGGAATGTAGCTTGGTACAACCGCTATGGAAAACACCATGCAGGTACCTTGGAAAACTAAATGTAGAACTAGCATGTGACCCAGCAATCCCACTCTTGGGCGAATATGGGGACAAGACTTGCCTTGAACAAGATACATGCACCCATGGATGTTTACATACAGTGCTGAATGTCCATTGCAGCACTCCTCACACTAGCCAAGACATGGAAACAACCTAAATGTCCATCGACAGGTGAATGGGTTAGGAGGAGGTGGGATAGATACACAATGGGATACTCCTCAGCCATAAAAGGAAGGAATAGTGCCATTTGCACCAAAGTGGGTGGAACTAGAGACGCTCACACTAAGCAAAGTCCCTCAGAAAGAGAAACACCAATCCCGTACGATAGCACTTATACCTGGACTCTAATACACAGCACAAATGATCCTTTCCACGGAATAGAAACTCAAGGACTTGGAGAAGGGACTTGTGCTTGCCAACAGGGACAGGGAGGGAGTGGGATGGACTGGGCCTCTGGGCTTAAGGGATGCAAACCATTGCATCTGGACTGGATAAGCAATGAGAGCCCACTGGATTGCACAGGGAACAATATCCAGTCACTCACGAAGGAACGTGATAGAGGATAATGGGAGAAAATGTATGCATGCCTGTGTGTATGTGCACGTGCACACGCACGTGTGTGCACCTGTGCGTGACAGGATCACTTTCCTGCACCGTAGAAATTAACAGAAAAATTTAAACCTAGTATAATGGAAAAAATAAAAAATCATTTAAAAAGTTAAAACTTTACTGGAGGGATAATTTCTAGGAAAAGTATGCTAATGAAAGGATTCACAATACATTGATCTTAAAATCAAAAATAGAAGACATGACAATGCTCTAATCCAACCATTAATAGCAGCCACTATCCATCCCATGACAGTTTTTCTGCAGGCTTCATTTTGTGCGTGGGCCCTGAACAAAAGGATGTCCACACTCACAAGAGCCTTACAACAAGAGGGGCTTACTTCATGGAGAGAAACACAGAGGGAGCACGGAGTCCTTCTCACCCAGATGGGCAGCGAGTTTGTACAATGGTGCCGGACACCAGGCTAAGGATGAGGGTGCACTCTGAGCTCTCACTTGCAACATCGCCTGGGTGTGTGCTACCTAGGGTGGCCAAACGTAAGAATGACAGTGACACCGTCCAATACAAGACGACGCCTCTCCGATTCCCATCTGCTTTGGCCGTGTTGAAGCAATGACAGCAGCACTGGCAGGGACCTTTTAAAATGCACAGCATCAACAGGACCTCTGGAGACCCTGGTCTTCCCGGGCATAGACACAGAGCAGGGGCCCTCCCCGCTCCGTGCTCCCCATGAATGATCAAATCCTGGCTGAGGGAGAGGCGCAAGGCAGGGCTCCAGAGCATCCCCATAGGGAACCCAGCCTGGGTCCCACTTTGGCTTTTCCACGTAGGAGGTCAAGAGCTTGGGCCAACGGTCTCTGCCCCATTGGGAACAGTGGCGGTGAGGGATGAGTGCATGCCTGTAGAGGTGGTATGCGGAGGTGATGGGATGTGTCTTAAGGAAAGTTGAGAGGTGTATTTTCTGTATAAATAGGAGCGAGCTCATGAGGAAACAGATGCTTACACCACATGTGCGCACACATGGACCTCACTCCCTGTCCCTCCTAATGTGTCACAACCCAAGGAATCAACACAAGAGACTTGTGTCCAGGGCATGTACCACCAGGGCATCACTCTGACCGGGAAAGAGCTGCCTGCTCAACATCCCAGACGACCCCCTTTCCAAAAGCATCCCAGGATCTGGCCACTCTCCAACCAATGCCAGCAAGGAAGACCCACCTTCTTCTTCAACTTCAACCTGATTGTTCGTCACTGGAGTCGTGATCTCTGACGTCACTGCATTATCATTAGTCGTTTCACTGGTCATCATCTAGTGCAAGAAAACAGTGTGAGATCTCAGCTTCCTGGTCTCTATGGACACAAGAATTGTCATGGTCTTTCTGTCCATCAAAACCCAAAAGGGAAACACGCCTCGAGTCCATGGTCCCAAAGAGAACACAGAGGTCATCCTGGACAGAGGCTTCAAATCTCCGTGGAGGAATTCTTATGTGTACTTTGACACCAAATCACCAAAATCTCTTGCAAGGAGGGCAATTCTCTGCTGATAACACTGCTCTCAGCCATACTTCCAGTTTCTAAAGGCTATTGTCATTTTTTCAATCAGTCACACATTGGGAGAGACATTCAGTCAACATGCATCCAACCCAGGAAAAATGTAGGTCTCCACTGATTTGAACAGTGTAGACTTTCATAGTTGAAATTGGTAGACAAAAGGAGGAAATTGGAGTTCCCGTCTTGGCACAGTGGAACCAAAACTGACTAGAAAGCATGAGGTTGCGGGTTTGATCCCTGGACTCGCTCAGTGGGTTAAGGGTCTGGTGTTGCCATGCGCTGTGGTGTAGGTCACCGACTCGGCTCACATCGAGATTTGCTGTGGCTGTAGGGTACGCTGGCAGCCGTAGTTCTGATTAGATCCCTAGCCTGAGACACTCCATATGCTGAGGGTGTGGCCCTGAGAGAGAGAGAGAGAGAGAGAGAGAGAGAGAGAGAGAAGCAACAAGAAAAAAGAAAAATTGAGGAAATGAAGTTATGCTTTGATCTCAGATAATAAAAGGCACTTACGATGGAGCCAGTTGGAGCCTCTGTTTCTCCTGTGATGCTGGGCAGCTCTGCCTGGAATTCCTCCATTTTTTCTAGGAGGACACAGATGAAGGGTCATGATATTGGTGATGCTGCTCAGGAATTATTCAGGCAGCATTGTTGGGGAGTGGTGTGTGAACACAGGGAGGGAGGGGAAGGATGGGAGATTATTAAGTATGGGCCCTCGTGCTGTTGGCCGACCACTCCAGTGGGATGAGGCTGGCCAAGGGGAGGTTCCTTGACATAATGAGAAGGGGAGCTTTAAGCTTCCTAGCTAAAGCCAACACAATCAACTCAATGTAGGCCATTTGAAAAAAGGTAAATTCCAAATTCATGTTCTGCGGACCTCCCACTGTGGCTCAGTGTGTTAAGGACACAAAGCTGTCTCCGTGAGGATGCAGGTTCACTCCCTAGCTTCCCTCAGGGGCTTAAGGATCCAGGGTTGCTGCATGCTGCAGTGTAGTGTGCACATGTGGCCTGGATCCGGTGTTGCCATGTCTGGGTACAGCTCTGAGTCGATCCCTACCCTGGGAACTTCCGTATGCCACAGGTGTGGCCGTAAACACATAGCATAACAAAACAAAAATAATTCATGCTACGTTTCAAGGACAGAGTCCAATGACTCCTCCAGCCTATTTTACATCCCAGGGCGATTCCCACTACTTCTTGAAAGGTTACAAGACCATTTCATCTCCACACATTCACATGCCCTGCTTCTGTTCAGCATCTCTTCTCCTTGATTATTTTTTTTACTTCCTTTTGCGTGATGACACAGATATAATATTTGTCCTTTGCACAATTGTTAACCATACAGTCCCGTAGCCTTTTTGACTTCCACATGCTTTAGTACCCATCAACCCTACCTACACCCACACCTTTGTCATCATGCCCGACATGACCCATCATAACTCACCTTCCCCTTGCCGCCAGGCCCTGGTAATTTCTACTTCTGTTAATAGGAATTTGCCTACACAAGCAGAATTACATGATATTTGTCTTGCTGTGCCTGCCTCATTTCACTCACCACAATAGATTTTTGTATTATCTGGTCCACCCCTACTCTAACATATTTCGAGCTTTAATGCCACTCTGTGGCTAAAGAGTAGCTCATTCGGAGTATCTTTTGCATTTCATTTTGCCAGTCATCTCATTCATCATCACATTCATCAAAGCCTTTTGTATACTGCCCATCTTTGGACCCCTGGGAGAAATACGCCAGGGAGCATTCGGGTATGGATTTCTCTGTGCTACAGTGGTGAGAAATCACATTGCGCATCTGTCAAAGAGCAGAGCTTATAAGAACACCAAGTATGACTCCCAAGGCAAACTATAGATGTTTCATTAATAAAAAGGTATCCACAGTGTTCCACTAATTGTAATAAAGGTACCACCAATGGCTGGACCTGGAGTGGTGGGATTTAGGAACCGTCTGTGTCATTTGACTTCTTTGTCCACACAATCCAGGTCTAAACAATGTCTAATAATTGAAAGACATCTGGAAACATGGTCTCCCTGAGGGAGACATATCAGCTAATGTCCAAAAGCCAGTTATCATCTACACCCTAGCTAGACATCATCTTCACTCTTAACCATCAACCAGCTATTGAGATTTCAAAGTAGTTTTATTTCCACAAGTATTACACCACCACCTGACCAAGTATGTTTCAATTTGGCCACACACACACACACACACACACACACACACACACACACACACACAGGATATCACATAATACTTCCTCGTTCATTCATATACAGGGGACATGAAAGAAAACTTATCCTTGCATGCACTTAATGAGAAAATCTCCATGTACCTGGCCCACCTGCTGGGTGTAACTGCTTGTGGCACCGGGAGTATAACTTTCTGATGCAACCAGAGGTTGATCTTTGTGACTTCTGTCCATTGTTTCTTTGAATCTGGAAGCAGCATCCTATGCAATCTATCAGAACAGGGAGGACAGTTGACATCTTGCTGTCAGAAGACCATAGGGAAATTCATACTCGTTTATTCCATTTTATCTTTTGGTCCCCTGGCTCACCAGCTGCCCAGGAGTGCTGCCTGGATCAAAGTCAGACTTAGAAGGATCATGCAGTTTAAAACAACCGAAAGACAGGAGTTTGGAACAAATGCCTTTGTTTAACTGAGACCTTCTAGAAACACAGGAAAGTAGAGTGATCGTGCCTAATGGTCTGGTTCAAACACATTTAGAAGAATCATGAACCTGGGGAAAGGGTTGTAGATCCCTAAGGGCCTCGATGCCCTGTTCTAAGAGGTGGAAAGATTCTTCTAAATGTGTTTGAACTGGTCTTCTGGCTGACTTTTAGTACGATGTTATGAGGACGACTTCATGAAGTACGGGTAACATTTTAGAAAAAGGAAGGACGGGTGCCTCGTCAATGCTCCGTATGTGTTCATCCTTGAGTGGTGGCAAGAGTAAGCTAGACACTCAGTGGTGGTTGAAGCCAGAGAGGGTAAATGGATGCCTCAAGTCAGGAAGGGTGGAAGCTTATGCCCCAGCATCTTCATGGGATCGATGCTGTGCAGCTGATGGACAGTATCTATTTTCATCTCCTCTGATACTCAGTCCTGTTGCAGGTGAGGAAGTGCAAACAGGACCGACATGAGGAGTAACGAAGTGGCAGTCCAAGGGTCACAACAATGACGAGTGATGAATCTGAGGCAGGTGGACCAGACATATTAATTAACACAACAAAGGTGGAAGTTATAACTCTATAGATAGCTCAGAGTGGTAGAAATGACAAGAAATATCTAAGAAGAAAAATGCATGTGAAAAAGTGAGTGAGCCCATTTGAAGGAACAGCCACCAGGGGATCAATGTAAACTCACCTTTGGAACAGCAATTGAGATTGCCCATTCCTAAAGCATGAGCCGTGAAGTGAGAGCTTCGCACTGGCCACCACATACGAACCTCTCAGGCCACAGAGTGACAGTCTGACCATGAGGCAAGAAGTGCATAAGCACATTACCATGGTGATGTGTCATCATACAACTCTCAGGGGGAAGTCAACCCTGCACAAGATGGGTCCAACTGCTTCTGGCAGAAAGCGTGTTTCCGTGGAAAAGCTTGGCTTCTCAGAGGAAGCTTTTCATTTCCAAAATTGAATCCCAGGCTCCCACATAACTCTCTGATTAAGAAAATAATTTTCTGTGAGAGAGAATGACCTGCCCCCCAGGAGGAGTTGAGAGCAAACCCTGCAGGGGGGAGAGCCAAAAAGCCAGCAGGTGGAGAACTTAAAGAAGTCCCATTACTGTTTCAATGATCATACCCCTCCATTTCTACTCTTCCTGAGTCACCAGACATTTGCAGATCAAACCATTTCAAAATGTGAGATTCACGCTTATTATAACCAGGGTGAATATTTTCATCTTTCATTTCGACTGCTATTCTGCAGTGCCCTATTCAGGTTTTCTCCTCACAAAAACTAATATATTTTTTTATTTTTTTAATATTTTCTTTTTTTTTAATCTTTTTTGCTATTTCTTCTTGGGCCGTTCCCGCAGCATATGGGGGTTCCCAGGCTAGGGGTCTATTGGAGCTGTAGCCACCAGCCTACGCCATAGCCACAGCAACGCCAGATATGAGCCGCATCTGCAACCTACACCACAGCTCAAGGCAACGCCGGATCGTTAACCCACTGAACAAGGGCAGGGACCGAACCCGCAACCTCATGGTTCCTAGTCGGATTCATCAACCACTGCGCCACGATGGGAAGTCCAAAAGTAATATTTTTGATGCATATTAAAAATAATTTTCCAATTTGTCACATGCTTGTATCTTGCTACAGTTACTTGTACATACAACCTGAGGAGAGTTTTTCATTTGCCGGAAAAAAAAAAGAAATTAAGAGAGAGAGAGAGAGAGAGAGAGAGAGAGAGAAAGAAAGAAAGAGAAAGAAAGAAAGAATGAAAGAAAATCAGTAATTATTTTTGTAATTTCTGGCTTTGAGAAAGGAAAGGAGGAAGAATATTATGACTTTTATTCATACTAAGGATTAAAGACGCCCTGAAGAAAAGCTTTTACTACTTAGGAACATAAGTATGGGGCTTTTGAGACAAATTTTTCTATTAAACACTTGTGACTATGTCTAAACATGCATGTCAAAGGGCCAATCAGTTTTTTAGGAAGCGGATACAACTTTTCCCCTAGAAGTTATGGACAGCCAGAAATATCCCAGTCCATTCCCAAAGTGAGCAGAATGTTTTATAAAGCACGCACGGTAATGTGTGTCTCAAATAGAGATCTCAGAACATATTGGATGTGAGCGTGATGGTGCACCAATGATTCATCCATTTAAACAGCTTAGATGTACGGTACAAAGTGCCTACTTATCCCAAAAGGAACTGGTAGGTGTTTGCTGGCAAAGAGGGGCACGTTCAGTTTGTGATTAAAAGAAACTTGTAAATGTCCAACTCTTGATTTTGGTAGTGGAGAATTCACTGAGTTTGGATATAGAGTCAGTTTGCCAGGTAGATTAGGCATTCCTTTGACCAAGCCACACAGTGGTTTATTTATTTGTGTGTGTGTGTGGTGGGGGGAGAGGAGGGAATCTTCCTCTAGTTGATTCCACAAATGTTTTTAAAAGTTGGTGACTAATAGTAATGATGCATCAAGACAAATGATGTAAAAATGATGGAACAGGGCCAACTTGGAGACAATCACTGCTACATGCATCGTATCATGAACAGCCTAACCAAATCCCACTGCCTATAAGTAGCATAAGCTACTGTGCTTATGGCGTGCATCTTTGTGTTCCCTCCTAAGCGGAGGCTATGTTGGAATGCCAACATCCAGTGGGATGGTACCGGGAGGTGGGGCCTTTGGGAGGCAATTAGTTTATGAGGGTGCAGTCCCTCTAGGAAGAAGAGAGCTCTCCCCTTTTCCTCTTTGTTCTTTTTTAGTTTTTGTCATGTGAGGACGCATGGGAAAAAGGACCCTGTGTAAATCAGAAACAAAGAAGACAAAACAAGGAGAGGCGGCAGACAAGGTGATGGAGAAGGGGCCTGGAGTGCACACGGGTAGCTGCAGAGGACCAAGGAACAGGAGGAAGGCTGCCCTCCCCAGGCTTGCAAGGAGACACCTCCCCCAGTGTTCACTCCAGGGAAGGGGACGGCCTTCCTCTTAGCCACTCAAGCAGGGGTCCAAGGAAGAACCCAAAGCATTAACTATCTAGGGACCAACCTGAGCCAGGAGCTGCAAGACCTCTACACCGAGAGCAATAAAACATGACTCAAGGAAGTTGAAGAGGAGTCAAAGAAGGGGAGAGATAGTCCATGCTCCTGGCTTGGAAAAATGAATATCCTAAAAATGGCCATTCTACGCAAAGCAATCTACAGATTCAATGCCATCCCCACCTGTGATAGTTTTCACAGAAGTAGAACAAAACCATCCAAACATTTACACGGAACCAAAACAGGCCCAGAATGGCCAAGGCAATCCTGAGGAACAAAAACCAGGCAGGAGGCACACCTCTCCCAGACTTTGGTCAATATTACAAAGCTACAGTAAGCAAGACAGTGTGGTAAAGGTACCAAAACCGACACACAGACCATTGGAACAGAATGCAGAACCCAGAAATAACCCCCAAACCGACGGTCAATTATTCTTCAACTGAGGGGGCAAGAATGTAAAATGGGGAAAAGACAGTCTGTTCAGCGAGTGGTGCTGGGAAGCTGGACAGCCACATGAAAATCCATGAAACTGGAAAACACCCTCAAACCGTGCACAAAGAGAAACTCAAAACGGCTTAAAGACTGAAACGTAAGACAAGACACCATCAAACTCCTGGAGGAGAATGTCCGCAAAACATTCTCTGACATCAAAGCATTTCTGTAGGTCACACTGAGTGCAAGGAAAAAGAAACCAAAGCAGAACTAAACAAATGAGTCCTAATCAAGCCCATAAGCCCTTGCACAGCAAAGGAACTCATAAAAACTAACACAGCCTATGGAATGGGAGAAAATAGTTTCAAGTGATGCAACTGACATCAGCCTAACATCTAAAACACACACACACACACACACACACACACACAAATCAAGACACTTCCAACACAACAGCAAAAACAAACAACAACCCATTTAAAAAATGGGCAAGAGAACTGAACAGACAGTTACCCAAGGAAGATAGACAGCCAGCCAACAGGCACATCAAAACATGCTCAACATCATGAATGATTAGAACAAGGCATATCAAGGCTACGAAGAAGGACCACCTCACACCTGTCAGAATGGCCATCATTAGTAAGTCTAGAAATAACAAATGCTGGAGAGGGTGTGGAGAAGAGGGAACCCTCCCTCCTACCCTGTTGGTAGGAATGTAGCTTGGTACAACCGCTATGGAAAACACCATGCAGGTACCTTGGAAAACTAAATGTAGAACTAGCATGTGACCCAGCAATCCCACTCTTGGGCGAATATGGGGACAAGACTTGCCTTGAACAAGATACATGCACCCATGGATGTTTACATACAGTGCTGAATGTCCATTGCAGCACTCCTCACACTAGCCAAGACATGGAAACAACCTAAATGTCCATCGACAGGTGAATGGGTTAGGAGGAGGTGGGATAGATACACAATGGGATACTCCTCAGCCATAAAAGGAAGGAATAGTGCCATTTGCACCAAAGTGGGTGGAACTAGAGACGCTCACACTAAGCAAAGTCCCTCAGAAAGAGAAACACCAATCCCGTACGATAGCACTTATACCTGGACTCTAATACACAGCACAAATGATCCTTTCCACGGAATAGAAACTCAAGGACTTGGAGAAGGGACTTGTGCTTGCCAACAGGGACAGGGAGGGAGTGGGATGGACTGGGCCTCTGGGCTTAAGGGATGCAAACCATTGCATCTGGACTGGATAAGCAATGAGAGCCCACTGGATTGCACAGGGAACAATATCCAGTCACTCACGAAGGAACGTGATAGAGGATAATGGGAGAAAATGTATGCATGCCTGTGTGTATGTGCACGTGCACACGCACGTGTGTGCACCTGTGCGTGACAGGATCACTTTCCTGCACCGTAGAAATTAACAGAAAAATTTAAACCTAGTATAATGGAAAAAATAAAAAATCATTTAAAAAGTTAAAACTTTACTGGAGGGATAATTTCTAGGAAAAGTATGCTAATGAAAGGATTCACAATACATTGATCTTAAAATCAAAAATAGAAGACATGACAATGCTCTAATCCAACCATTAATAGCAGCCACTATCCATCCCATGACAGTTTTTCTGCAGGCTTCATTTTGTGCGTGGGCCCTGAACAAAAGGATGTCCACACTCACAAGAGCCTTACAACAAGAGGGGCTTACTTCATGGAGAGAAACACAGAGGGAGCACGGAGTCCTTCTCACCCAGATGGGCAGCGAGTTTGTACAATGGTGCCGGACACCAGGCTAAGGATGAGGGTGCACTCTGAGCTCTCACTTGCAACATCGCCTGGGTGTGTGCTACCTAGGGTGGCCAAACGTAAGAATGACAGTGACACCGTCCAATACAAGACGACGCCTCTCCGATTCCCATCTGCTTTGGCCGTGTTGAAGCAATGACAGCAGCACTGGCAGGGACCTTTTAAAATGCACAGCATCAACAGGACCTCTGGAGACCCTGGTCTTCCCGGGCATAGACACAGAGCAGGGGCCCTCCCCGCTCCGTGCTCCCCATGAATGATCAAATCCTGGCTGAGGGAGAGGCGCAAGGCAGGGCTCCAGAGCATCCCCATAGGGAACCCAGCCTGGGTCCCACTTTGGCTTTTCCACGTAGGAGGTCAAGAGCTTGGGCCAACGGTCTCTGCCCCATTGGGAACAGTGGCGGTGAGGGATGAGTGCATGCCTGTAGAGGTGGTATGCGGAGGTGATGGGATGTGTCTTAAGGAAAGTTGAGAGGTGTATTTTCTGTATAAATAGGAGCGAGCTCATGAGGAAACAGATGCTTACACCACATGTGCGCACACATGGACCTCACTCCCTGTCCCTCCTAATGTGTCACAACCCAAGGAATCAACACAAGAGACTTGTGTCCAGGGCATGTACCACCAGGGCATCACTCTGACCGGGAAAGAGCTGCCTGCTCAACATCCCAGACGACCCCCTTTCCAAAAGCATCCCAGGATCTGGCCACTCTCCAACCAATGCCAGCAAGGAAGACCCACCTTCTTCTTCAACTTCAACCTGATTGTTCGTCACTGGAGTCGTGATCTCTGACGTCACTGCATTATCATTAGTCGTTTCACTGGTCATCATCTAGTGCAAGAAAACAGTGTGAGATCTCAGCTTCCTGGTCTCTATGGACACAAGAATTGTCATGGTCTTTCTGTCCATCAAAACCCAAAAGGGAAACACGCCTCGAGTCCATGGTCCCAAAGAGAACACAGAGGTCATCCTGGACAGAGGCTTCAAATCTCCGTGGAGGAATTCTTATGTGTACTTTGACACCAAATCACCAAAATCTCTTGCAAGGAGGGCAATTCTCTGCTGATAATATTGCTCTCAGCCAGCTTCTTAAGGCTGCTTTCCTTTTGCTTAATGACATCTAGAAACTTTCATGCCTTGAGATAGATAGTCATTCACTATGCATCTAACCAAGGATAATCCTAAGTATGCCCTCTGTTGAACTTTGTAGATGTTCATATTTGTATTCTTTCAAAAAGCAGGATATGAAAATATACTTTTCACAAATAAGTAAAAAGTAATTACCTGATCATAGTAGAGAGCTGCTTTTTGAGCATTGATGCTGGGCCGTTTCTCCATAGGGTCCTCGGTGTCATCTATGAGGTAGGTCAGATAAATGCTCAGGATTTTGACACACTCACAATACTAACAGCCATTTATAGACATCCCAGGTCCCTTGCAAACAAACCTCCATCAACTTATGGTAATATGGTTTATTACTGGGACTGCAGTACCTGGTCTCATGACTATACCTGTAAGTCACTTTCTGGCAATAAATTTTCTACGCTACTTCCAAGGACAAAACTGGAAACCATCTGGTGCTCCATATTAAATCAGCAAGAAAGTGCCACCTTCCTCATGTTCTAAGGTGCCCCTCCCCCCAGATGAGTGCTTCTAGCATACATACGTGTTTTGTTCACCATGAAGGCCACCTGCAATGACAAGAGGAGAAAGTGCCATGAGGATCAGACCGCAAGGTCATGTATTTGCACAGGTCTTTCCTTCACTTGGTGACAGCAGAAAACCCAATGCACAACAGCGGTGGAGTCCAGAGAACCCAGCAAAGGCAGAGCAAACCCTTCTCAGGGAGAAAGGCAAGAACTTGTCCTAGAGGACGAGACGTCCAAGGCGATGTCAGTTGGAAGTGACAGAACTCTTTCCCTCAAGGAAAAAATGCTTCTGAAGAAAGAGCTCTGTCCTCTGCAGGTTGGGACAGGTGTTGTTATTGCACTGTCCTGCGGAATCAGGCATCGGGAGTTGGCAACAAACATGCTTGACAGGGAGTCCCACCCCTCAGAATCGTCCATATTGTCTGGAACGTGCATGCTCAGGTTTTCATAACTGAATGTCCATGAAGGGGAAATAAAGCAACACTGCAAGCTCAGACTAAAAACCCAACTTACCCGCGGAGCGAATGGAGGCCGTCCCACCATTTTCACCGAAGGCACATCATCCAGCGCTATCTCGGAGATATCTGCAGGCACACAGAGGAACTGTCAGGACACTGGGCGTGATGCTCAGGAATCCCGCTGGGAGTTTTTCTTGATGAGGAGGATGTGGGGAGTCAGTGAATGGATGTGCATGGCTGGTAAGTGTGGGCTGAGCTGCTGCTGGGCCGGCCCCTTTGGTGCAGGAAGGAACGCAAAGGAGAAGGGCAGGCAAGACAGGAAACCAGAGCTGTGGCTCTCTAGCAAAGAGGACCCTCATCAATGGGCAAAGACACGCAAAGGCAAGCTCTCTTGGGAGCGTAGGGACCCAGACATCTCCTGCCCATCTGAAATATCTGCTAAATGGCCAGGGTCTGCTGGACCTCTTCCCAGATCATCTGCGCCACAAGAGTCACTGTTGTTTTTACTGCACTCATTGCATCTTCTGTAAGACATTGTTGATGATTAAAACTTTAAACTGTCCTGGAGGGCTCATTTCAATTCCAGGAAAGTATGCTGGTAATTGTATTTACCAACCACTTGTCGTAAAGAAAATCAAATATAGATGATGTGACTCTATGGAAACCCTACCCTCAATAACAGCCACTTTCAGTCACATCCTGCTTGTTCTCCCAGTCTCCCTTTTCTACATGAGGTGTGCATGTCCCCTGAGTGAAAGGCTACCCACACTCATAGGAGCCTTATGACGAGTGGGACAGTTTGTCACAGAGAGACACAAAGACTGAGCACTGACTCCTTCTCGCCCAGCTCTGCAGAAGTTTTTGTACCATGGTGCCGGACACCAGGCTGACGATGGAGTTTCACCCTGAGCTCTTATGTGCAATAGCCCCTGGGTGTGTGCCACCTCGGGTGGGCAGTTGGAAGTCTTAACGTGACACCATCCAACACGAGAAAACATTCCCCTGATTCTGATCTGTTTTGGCCAAGTGGAAGCAAAGACACCAGCGCCGACCGCCCACCTTCTCGAGATGGGCAGGTGTTACAGGACCTCTGGAGTCCCTGCTATGCCCACGCATGGATGGGGGACAGGGACCCTCACCCCTCAGGGCTCCATGACTGAGGATTCCCTGCTGAGGGAGAGGCACAGGTCAGGGTTCCAGAGCAACCCCATGGGGAACCCGGCCGGGGTCCCCCTTTGGCTTTTCCATGTAGGAGGTCAAGGGCTTGGGCCACATGGCTTGGCACCCTCTCCATCTGAGCAATGGGAACATTAAGCCAACTTGGGAGCAGTGGTGGTCAAGGGAGAATGCATGAATGCAGAGAAGCTCTTCAGAGGGGGTGGGATTTGTCCTCCATGAAGCTGACGTGTCTCTTTGTGGTGGAAACAGGCAAGAGGTTCTGGGGAACCACAAGCTCACACTACACATGCTTATGTTTGGACCTCGCTTCCCAGGCCTCGTATCTTACCACAAAGCACCATCTACAGGATAGACTTATGTCCAGGGCGAGTATGATTTGTGCATCGCTATGACTGGGAAAGAGCTGTGAACCCTACACCTACAACCCTCTTTCCAAAAACGAACCCCAGATCTGGCCTCTCCCCAACCAATGCCAGCAAGGAAGACCCACCATCTTCCTCTTCACCCCAAATGTTCGTTGGAGTGTTGATCTCTGTATTCACCCCATCTTTGTTGGTGTCCTCCTCATTCAGCATCTAGAGAAAAGTAGACAGTGACAGCATCTAAGCCTCCTGTGCTCTACAGACTCAAGGTTTTTCATTGTCTGTCTGTCGAAAACCCAAATGTAAAATTCCTTTAGTCCCAGGTCCCAAAGGAAAAACACAGGCGTCATCTTGGAGAAAGGCTTCGATTTATCCTGGAAAAACTCTTATGTGCTCTTTGATACAAAGTTACCAAATTCTCTTTCAAGGAGAGCAATTCTCTGCTACTAACCATGCTCCCAACCACACCTGCCCATTCTATCTGCTCTTGTCACTTTTTAAATGTTCTTTTGAATCAGTCATCCATTGGGAGAGACATTCAGTTAACATTCATATAACCCAGGAAATTTTACTTATCCACTAATTTGACCTTTGTAGACTTTCAGAGTTGAATTTGATTAAAAATGTTGGAAGTGAAGCTATGTTGTTTCTCAGATAAATAAATTGCACTAACGTTTGAGGAGCTGTTGGATTCTTCTTTTGGTTCAATTTTGGGCAGTTTGTCCATGGCTTCCTCAGGGTCATCTATGTGTACAAAGATTAAGGGTCAGGATTTTGACACACTAAGAATCCTACTAGCCATTTCACATACAGACACACCTAGTGCCTTTCTGACAAACCTCCATCAACTCAAGGTAATATGGATTTTTCTTGGGACTAGAGTACCTGGCCTCACGCCTTTACCTGTAAGTCACTTTCCATCAGCAAACCTGTCATTCTACTTCCAAGAACAAAACTGGAATCCATCTGGCCCTCCACACTAAAACAAGCAAGAATGTGCCACCTTTCCCATCTTCTAAGGATTCCCTCCCCAAATAACTGATTCTAGAAGACATACATTTTTCTTTCAAGAGCAGATAGAAAAAGGAAAGCATATTACATTAGAAAGGAACTAGAAAATATCAGGAGGAGCTCAAGAACAATTAGAAAATTCACTTGCAGAGATGCAAACTGAGTTAAAAGCATTAAAGACCAGCATGAATAATGCAGGGGAATGAATTAGGGACTTGGAAGATAGAATAATGGAAATGACCCAATCAGGACAGCATATGGAAAACCAAATGAAACAACAGGAAAACAATATAAGAGATCTATGGGGTAAAACACAGGGTGCCAATCTACGCATAAGAGGAATTCCAGAAGAAGAGAAAGAAAAGGGGATTGAAACTATATTTGAAGAAATCATGTCTGAAAACTTTCCAAATCTAAAGGCAACAGATATCAAGAAACAGGATGCACCAAGGGCCCCAAACAAGGTGAACCCAAACAGGCCCACACCAAGACACATTACAATAAAGATGGCAAAATTAAAAGAAAAAGAATTTTAGAGGCAGCAAGAGAAACACAAAACTCGAATTATAAGGGAAAGTCCATAAAGCGATCAGATGATTTCAATTCAGAAACTCTACAGGCCAGAAGAGAGTGGCAAGATATAGTCAAAGTTCTACAAGGGAAAAATCTTCAGGCTTGATACTGTGCCCAGCAAAAATATCCTTTAAATGAGAAGGAGAAATAAGGAATTTCTCCAACAAGCAAAAGGTAGAAGAGTACAGCAATACTAAACCCATTCTAAAAGACACACTGAAAGGGCTTCTCCAAATAAACACGAAGAAAAACAAGATGCTGGAAATCACAATTGGAATGCAATCACTTCAATACGCCAGTACACAGATGTAAAAAGAAGAAAAAAACTATTGAAAAAGAGACGATCCACACAAGGACAAGCAAAAGGACAAACATGAAGATGTTAAAAAGGAATTCAAAATTACAAAATGCAAGCAAGGAAATTAAGAATATATAGGCTCTTTTTTATTATAATGTGTGGGAGCCTATCTGACTATCAGGCTCATGCTAGCAGATAGAGGAATGGGCTAACAGACCTGAAAAATAGGGCAACTGCAATGCAAAACCAAACATTACATTCACAAAAACTAAAAAGAAAGGGACACAAGCATAAATAGAAATCATACAACCAAAAAAAGGAAAAAAGGACAAACACAGATTCAACTGGAAAACAAGGTTTAAAGTGGCAATAAATGCATATGTATCAATAATTGCCTTAAATGTCCATGGACCGACTGCCTCAATCAAAAGGCAGAGAGTGCTTGACTGAATACAAAAGCAAGAGCCTACAACGTGCTAGCTACAAGAGACTCACCTTAGGGTAAAGGACACATAGATGGAAAGTGAGGGGATGAGAAAAGCTGTTTCATGCCAATGAACAAGACAGGAAAGCAGGAGTTGCAATACTCCTATCGGACAAAGCAGACTTTAAAAAGGTGCCCATGTAGAAAGACAAAGGAGGACAGTATTTAATGTTAAAATAGTGTCATTCAAGAAGAGGTTATTATCATCATCAATATATATGCCCCTCATAGAGGAGCACCCATGCACACCCAAATACTAAGAGCCATAAAAGAAGAAATCAATGGGGATACACTAATAGTAGGAGACATTAACACACCACTCACATCAATGGACAGATCCTCTAGACAGAAAATCAATAAGGCAACAGAGATCCTAAATAACACAATAAAAAAGTTAGACTTCACTGACATTTTCAGTATATTACATCCAAAAAAAAAAAAAAGCAGAATTAGATACATTCTTTTCAAGAGTACACGGAACAATCTCAAGGACTGACACATTCAGGGGCACAAAACTAACCTCAACATATTTAAGAGGATAGAAATCATTTCAAGTATCTTCTCTGACCACAATGCCATGAAACTAGCAATCAACCACAGAGAAAGAAATCAGAAAAAAACTGACTCCATGGAGACTCAACAACATGCTACTAAAATCTCTACATGTCAATGAGGAAATCCAAAAGGTAATTAGAAAAATACCTCAGGACAACTGATACTGAAGACACAACCACTCCAATCTATGGAATGCTGCAAAAGCAGTGCTTAGAGGGAAAGGCATAGTGATAGAGGCCTTCCTCAAAAAAGAAAAACCTCACATAAACAACTTTACCCACCACCTAAATGAACTAGAAAAAGAAGAACAAAACCTAAAGCCAAAAGAAGGAAGGAAATCATAAAGACCTGAGAGGAAATCCATAAAGGAGAGATTGAAAAAAATTCTATAGAAAACTATCACTAAAAGCAAGAACTGGTTCTTTGACAAGGTAACAAAATCGAAAAACCTCTGGCCAGACTCACCAAGGCGAGGAGAACAAAAACCCAAATAAACAAAATAAGAAAAGAAAAAGGAGAAATCTTAATGGATATTGCAGAAATACAAAAAATAAAAAGAGTGAGAGAAGACTCTGAATATTTAGATGGCAACAAATTTGAAAACCTGGAAGAAATGGACACCCTTCTAGAGACTTACATCCCACCAAAAACTGAATCAAGAAGAAACAGAGCAACTGACCAGACCAATCACTTCAAATGAAACTGAATATGTCATAAAAACACTCCCTACAAACAAAAGTCCAGGACCAGATGGCTTCACAGCTGAATTCTACCAAACATACAAAGAAGAATTTATACCTATCCTTTGTTAAATTTTCCAAAATGGTGAAAAATAAAAAACACTCCCAAAGACATTCTGTGAAGCCACCCTCACCCTAATACCTAAACCAAAGATACTACCAAAACAGAAAATGATAGGCCAGTATCTGTGATGAACATAGATGCAAGCATTCTCAACAAAATTTTAGCCAACCGAATCCAACAACCTATAAAACAGATCATACACCACAACCAAATGGGATTCATCCCAGGTGCACAAGGATGGTTCACCAGACACAAATCAATCAATAGCATACACCACATTAACAAAAGAAAAGTCAAAGACCACATGATCATCTCAATAGATGTAGAAAAAGCCTTTGAAAAAGTGCAATATCCATTCAGGATAAAACCTCTTACCCAAGTGGGTACAGAGGAAACTTACCTTAACATAATCAAAGCCATTTATGACATGCCCACAGCAAATATCATACTCCATGGAGAAAAGCTGAAAGCCAGCCTACTAAAATCTGGACCAAGACAAAGATGCCCACTCTCTTGACTTTTATTCAACATACTTATTGGAAGTCCTAGACACAGCAATCAGACAAACAAAAGGAATAAACGGTGTCCAGATTGGAAGAGAAGAGGTAAAATTGTCACGCTATGCAGATGACATGATACTAAATATCAAAAACCCTAAGGACTCCACACAAAATTTCCTTGACCTGATCAACAAATTCTGCAATGTAGCAGGGCACAAAACTAACACTCAGCAATCAGTTGCCTTTCTGTACACTAAAAATGAAGTCTCAGAAAAGGACTACAAAAATACAATACCTTTTCAAATCACCTCTGTGAAAATTAAATACCTGGGAGTAAACCTGAGCAAGGAGGCAAAAGACTCATATGGTGAGAATGATAAAACATTAATCAAGGAAAATAGAGAGGATTCAAAGAAATGGAAAGATATTCCATGCTCCAGAGTTAGATAAATGGATATGGTAAAAATGGCCATCCTACCCAAAGAAATCTACAGAGTCAATGCAATCACTATCAAATTACCCATGACATTTTTCACCACACTAGAACCAATGATCCAAACATTTATATGGACCCATAAAAGAGCCAGAATTGCCAGAGCAATCCTGAGGAACAGAAACCAAGCAGGAGACTTTGGGCAATATTCCAAAGCTATGGTAATCAAGACAGTGTGGTCCTGGTACCAAAACAGACACACAGCCCCATGGACCAGAATACACAACCTAGAAATAAACCCAGACACCTACGGTCAATTAATCTTCAACAAAGGAGGCGAGAATGTAAAAGTTCAGGTAAAAGATGGTCTTTTCAGCAAGTGGTGCTGGGAAAATGGGACAGCTGCATGAATATCAATGAAACCCTCACACCATGCAGAAAAATAAACTCCAAAGGGCTTAAAGACTTAAATGTAAGACAAGACGCCATCAAAATCCTAGAAGAGAACACAGGCAAATCAGTCTCTGACATCAACCTTACAAATGTTTTCTTACATCAGACTGTAAGGGAAAAGAATTAAAAGCAAAAATAAACCAATCGGTCCCAATGGGTCTTAATCAAACTGACAAGCTTTGGCACAGCAATGGAAACCATTAAAAAAAAAAAAGACAACCTATGGAATGGGAGAAAATTGTTTTGAATGATGCAGCTGGCAAGGGCTTAACCTCTAAATTATACAAAAACACATGGACAACTCGACAGCCAAAAAACCAACAACCCATTTGAAAAATGGGTAAAAGAACTAGGAATAGACATTTACCCAAGGAAGATATACAGATGGCCAACAGGCACATGGAAAAATGCTCAACATCACTAATTATTAGAGAAAGGCAAATCAAAGGTACTATGAAGTAGCACCTCACACTGGTCAGAATGGCCATCATTTACAAGTCAACCAATAACAAATGCTGGAGAGGGTGTGGAGAAGAGAGGGCCCTCCTCCACTGTTGGTGGGAATGTAAATTGGTACAACCGCCATGGAAAACACTCTGCAGGTACCTCAGAAAACTATATACAGAACTAGCATGTGATCCAGCAATCCCACTCTTGGGCATATATCCAGACAAGACTTTCCTTGAAATAGGCACATGCACCTGTTATGTTCACCACAGCCCTATTCACACTAGCCAAGACATGGAAACAACCTGAACATCCACCAACTAATGGATGGATTCAGAAGAGGTGGCATATATACACAACAGAATATTACTCAACCATAGAAAAACAAAATAATGCCATTTTCAGCAACATGGATGGAACTAGAGACCCTCCTACTAATTGAACTAAGTCAGAAAGAGACAAATACCAGATGATATCACTTATAGCTGGAATCTAATATATGGCACAAATGAACCTTTCCACAGAAAAGAATCCCATGGACTTGGAGAAAAGACATGTGGTAGCGGAGGGGAAGGGGGAGGAAGAAGGATGGCCTGGGAATCTGGGGTTAAGTGATGCAAACTATTCCACTTGAAGTGGATAAGCAGTGAGATCCTGCTGTATAGCAGAGGGAACACCATAGAGTCACTAACGGTGGAACATGGTGGAGGATATTGTGAGAAAAAGGATGTGTTTATGTGTGTGCCTGGGTCACTTTGCCCTACAGTAGAAATTGATAGAACACTGCAAATCAACTCTAATGGAAAAAAGAAAAATCATTAAAAAAAGTTTAAACTTCACTGGAGGGCTGATTTCCACTTTAGGGAAAAGTATGCTAATAAATGGATTCACAAACCACCGGTCTTATAGAAAATCAAATGTAGAAGATTTGGCTCTACTGAAATCCTACATTAAAAACCAGCTGCTATCAATCACATCATAGTTTTTTCTCAAAGGGTTCCTTTTCTACACAAAGTGTGCATGACTTACATTGTCTCATGGGGGCCTCAGCCCTCTCAGAATCTATGAGCTGAGGAGGAGCCATTCCCACCAAGGTCTGTGCCAATGTGACTGTAAAGTCCACCCAGAGCTGCCTGGGTTCTGTGACCACTTAGGCCACCTTATAACAATGGGCAGGTCTGTGACCTCTGGAGACCCTGGTACTGCCAGACACGGACAGGGAGCAGAGACCCCCCCCCCCACTTCTTTCCCCATGACTGATGTTTCCCTGGCTGAGGGACAGGTGAGTGTCTTGGGTCCAGAGCACCATATGGGGGCCCTCGCCTGGTTCCCATTTTGGCTTCTCCACTCAGGGGGTCGAGAGCTTGGGCCAGCTGTCTCAGCACCATCTCTGCCTGAGCATTGGGAATGGTAAGCCAACTGGGAACAGCTGTGGTGAAGGATGCAGGTGTGACAAGAGAGATGATGTGCAAAGGTGATTTTTCCTAAAGAAAGGTGGTGGGTGTACTGTCTAAGCAGGAAATACATCCTGAAGAACTACACATCACACATGTGCAGATCCACAATCACATCACCTAGGCTCACACCGAGACACCCACATGCCCAGAGACCCAGTGATGTAGTGTCTTCCAGAACCATAGTATCTGGCACTGCTCCTCACTGGGCAACAGGCACTTGCTCTACAGACCCAGCCCTCATTCCCACCAGGAACCCGGAATCTGGCGGCTCTCCCATCAAAGCCAGCAGGAAAGCCCCACCTTTTTCTCCTTCACCCTGATTGTTCATCGGTGGAGTGTCCTTCTCATAATACATGTGAATATCTGTAACAATATTCGATCTCTGTAACAAGAGAAAAAACACAAACAAGGACAGTGTGAGGATCTAAGCTTCCTGTGCTCTGGGCTCACAGGTCTTTTGTTCCCTCTTTGTCCTCAGAAAACTAACTGGGAAACTGTCCTTGAGTTGATGGTCCCCAAAGGAACCTGAGAAGACATCAGTGGGAAAGGATCTAGCATTTCCTGGAAGACTTCTCAGGTCCAATTTGAAACAGATATCATAAAATTTTCCTCCTTCAAGGAGGAAAATATTCTGCTGGGGAAAGGGCCTGCTCTTAGGACAGTAGTTATTTGATGCTAACATTGGGGGAAAGATTTAATGAATCAGGTCTCTGTTGTAGTTGATTTTCCCTCAACATGCCCCAACCAAGGAAATTGTATACATCAGCTATAACGTACATGGTCTGAATTTTATAACTGCCTTTGACTGAAAAAAGAAATGAAGCTGCATTTTCATCTGAGATAAAGAAAGGGGAGCTCATCTCAATGTCAGAAAGAGCCTCTTCTTCTACCTCAAAGGTGGGCATTTCCTCCATTGTATCCTGGGGTGGGGGAGCGAGAGGGACACAGAGCAATTGTCGGGACACTGACCATGATGCTGAGGAATCACTCAGGGAGTTCTTCTTGGTGAGGATATGGGGAGGGAGTGTACAGGTGTGAGAGGATAATATGTATGGACTGAGTTGCTGCAGGTTCAGCCCCTTTAGTGGAGGAAGGAAAGCAACAGAGGAGAGCAGGAAAGACATGAAAACAGACCTTCAGTTTTCTAGCTAAGGGGAACGTAATCAATGGGAAAAGACCCCCAAAGCAAGCTGTGTTTCAAGCATAGAGACCCAGACGCCTCCTGCTGATCTAAATTTCTGCTAAATAGACACTGTCTTTGTGACTTCTTCTCAGTTCGTCTGCTCCCAAAAAGCCACATTGTAGTGACTGTACTTATCATCTCTTCCATAAGTCTTTGTACTTAATTAGAGTTTAAACGTTCATGGACGGTTGATAGCTATTCTAGGCAAAATATGCTAATAAATGTATTCCCAAACTCTTTCTCCTAAAGAAAATCAAATACTGAATATGTGACATTACCAAAATCCTGCCAGTAAAGGCGGTCACTACCAATCACATCACTATTTTTCTCCCAGTATTCATTGTCTACAAAATGTGTGCAGGTCCCCTGAACGAAAGGCCGTCCCCAGAGGGTAAAGGAGACAGCATTACTGCACGATGCAGTAAAGTGTGCAGATGTGCCTTGGATCTGGTGTTGCCATGGCTGGGGTACAGCTCTGAGTCAATCCCTAGCCCAGGAACTTCTATATGCCACAGGTGTGGCTGTAAAAACATAACAAAAGTAAGTCATGCTATGTTTCAAGGACAGAGTCCAATGACTCCTCCAGGCCATTTAAATCTCATGGTGATTCCCACCACTTCTTGAAATGTTACAAGACCATTTTATCTCCCACATATTCACGTGCCCTGCTTCTGCTCAGCATCTCTTCTGCTTGATGATTTTTTACTTCCTTTAGTGTGATGACACAGATATAATATGTACCCTTTGCATAATTTTTAAGTATACAGTTCCATAGCATTTTTTACTTCCACACTGTTCAGGACCCATCAATGCTAGCTATACCCACATCTTTGTCATCATAATCAACATGACTTCTATACCCATTAGGTCAAAATTCACCTTCCCCTGGCCACCAGGCCTTGGTAATTTCTACTTCTGCTATATGAATTTGCCTATGCAATTAGTATTACATGATATTTGGCTTGGTGTGCCTGCCTTACTTCTCTCACCACAATAGAGTTTTGTATTATTTGGTCCACCCATACTCTAGCATATTTAAAGCTTTAACTCCACACTGTGGCTGAAGACTATTCCATTTTGTGTTATACTTCCCATTTTATTTTTCCAGTCCTTCCATTCATCACACATTATTCACAGCCTTTGGGTACTTCCTACCTTTTGACTTTTGGGAGAAACATGCCAGGGAGCATTAGGGTATAGATTTCTCTGTGGTATAATGGTGACAGGTAATAGTGTGCACTTGCCAAATAGCAGAGCTTACAAGAGCACCAAGTATGAATCTTAAAGCAAACTACAGACTTCTCATTAATAAAAATGTATCCATATTGTCTCACTAATTGTAATAAAGGTACCAAAAGCATGTTAAATGTTATCATGGCTAAACCTGGAGCGATGGGATTCAGGAACCGTCTGTGTCATTTGTTTTATTTCTTTGCAGATATATCCCAGGTCTAAAAAATGTCTAATAACTTAATGAAACCTGGAAACATGATTTCCTGAGGGAGGCACATCAGCTAATGTCCAAAAACCAGCTAATATCTACACCCTAGCTAGAGATCATATTCACTCTTAAATGTCAACCAGCTGTTGAGATTTCAATGTATTTTTATTTCTGCAGTTATAACACAACCAACTGATGAAATATGTTTCAATTTGGAAACACAGGGGGAAAAAAGGACATCACATTATATCTAACATTTCTTTCTTATATACGGGACACTAAAGAAAAATTATTCTTTCATGAACTTAATGAGAAAATCACCACAGTACCTTCACCAGACTCACGTGGAGTATGAACAACCTGTTTGCAGTGACAGCAGCATAAGTTTTTCACAGAGCCAGAGGTAGATCTTTGTGACCTCAGAGGCTGGCTACTTTTGATCTGGAAGCAGGATCCTACAAAATGTATTACCACAGAGAGAACTGTTGACAACTTGCTGTCAGAAAATAAGGAAATTAGTACTCATTTATTCCATTTAATCATTTGGTCCCCTGGCTCACCAGCTGCCCAGGAGCACTGCCTGGATCAGAACAGACATAGAAGATGGAGCAGTTTAAAACAACTAATAGACAGGTTTTATGAACAAATACCTTTGTTTAACTGAGACCTTCTAGAAATGCAGGAAATCACAGTGATTGTGCCTAATGGTCTGGTTCAAACACATTTAGAAGAATCATGAACCTGGGGAAAGGGTTGTAGATCCCTAAGTGCCTCGATGCCCTGTTCTAAGATGTAGAAATGGTAATCTGGCTAACTTTTAGTATTATGTCATGAGGACGACTTCAGGCAGTATGGGTAACATTTTAGAAAATTGAAGGATGGGTGCTTCATTAATGCTCCGTATGTGTTCATCCTTGAGTGATGGCAAGAGTAAGCTAGACACTCAGTGGTGGTTGAAACCAGAGAGGGTAAATGGATGCCTCAAGTCAGGAAGGGTGGAAGCTTATGCCCCAGCATCTTCGTGGGAATGATGCTTTGCAGCTCATGGACAGTATCTATTTTCACCTCCTCTGATACCCAGTCCAGTTGAAGGGGAGGAAGTGCAAACACGGCCTATAACCCATAGAGTACAGTGGGGGGCACTAACATCTAGAGGGATGTAGTGACGTTCTAAGAGTCAAACAATGTTCAGTGACAGATATGTGGCAGGAATGGACCTGGTTTCCTGAGAACAGAAATCCTTGCCCAGGGTTCTGAGATCATGCCCTGGACACCTGAATCAGTAGCTCCCCTCAGTCTCAACCCCTCCTGCCCCATGGTTTCTGTGGGTGAATTCTGATGTCCCAGAGGAATTGCCTGAGCTTAGAGAAGAGCCCACACCCTTGCTCCACCTTTGATCCCCATCTTTCTCCCCCTGATCCACAATATAAACATTTCTTCCAAACAAAGCCCTTCTGAAGGTCTGAAGGACACAGGGATTCTAACTGCTCTTGTTCTCCCAGAATCTTCTTCCTGTCAGCTGTCTTTGTCCAGAGGAGCTTCCCAATGACCACTTGACCCAGAGCTCAGAACATTCTAAACCAAACTCCACATGATGGCTTTGCCAAGGACCAGCTTCCTTTCAATGGACCAACCCTGGGGGCTGAGGCAAGTAAGTCTTGGGTGCTCAGAGTCTCACTAATAATTGATTTGAGTACCCCTCTGAGCAGCCTGGACAAAGGGCTGCCTAAGGATGGGCAGGGCTCAAGTCCTCACCAAAATTCTGCTCTATCAACACCTCATCTGTCTCTAGATGCTTGGAGAAGAAGGCAACAGTGTCCCACATCCATTTGAAAGCCACATCCATGTTCAAGAGGCAGGCAACCCCACCCAGATTGCTCCTTGAGGATCCCCAGACTGAACCTCATTCCATCAGTGACCACACATTCATCCCACTAAGTGATCGCACTGTTCCTTCTCATCAAACACCCTGGCAATATGCAAACAGCCCGTGATTCTGTCCCCATCAACTCATGGGAATCCTGCCAGTAAATCCCAGTTTCCTTGCTTTAAAGCACTCTCTGTATTTAGACCCCCACTATTTGGTTTCAGATTTTGACAGCTACATTCAGAAGAGCTGAGCTGTAAGTCCCTGCTCCTCCTGGAATGTCCATTCCTGGGGAGGCATCCAGTTTCACCTGCTTTAGTGGAAGCAGAGTGGGTAGGTTCCCTTTGTCTTTTCTCTGGTTGAGACTGACAAAATTGGCATTAGGAAATAATATGGTTCTCTACATTCAGGAAAATATTTCAGGCCTGTGGACCAGACATATTAATACAACAAAACTGGAAGTTACACTTATAACTCTATAGATAGTTTAGAGTGATAGAAATGAGAAAAAAAAAGATGAAGAAAATGTTTGAGCAAAATTAGTGAGCCCATTTGAAGGAACAGACTTTAGGGGATCCATGTAAACTTACCTGTGGACAGAAACTAGTTTCCCATTCCTAAAGTTTGAACTATGAAGGCAGAGCTTCAAAGTGGCCAGCAGATACCAAACTCTCACCACAGAGTGGCAGTCTGACCATGAGGCACATAATCGCATTACCACGGTGACGTGTCATAATAGAACTTAGTGCATAATCACATTACCATGGTGATGTGTCATAATAGAACTTTCAGAGGCAAGTCAACCCTGCCCATGATGGGTCCAACTGCTGCTGGCAGAGAGGGTGTTTTCATGGACAAGCTTGTCTTTTCAGAGGAAACATTAATTTCCAAAACTGAATCTCAGGCTCCCACATAACTCTCTGATTAAGAAAAAAATTTTCTATCAGAGAAAATGACCTGTCCCTCAGGAAGAGTTGAGAGTGAACCTTGCAGGGTGAAGAGGCAAAAAGCCAGCATGTGGAGAATTTAAAGAAGTCCCATTACTGTTTAACTTACCATACCCCTCCATTTCTGCTCTTCCTGAGTCACTGGACATTGACAGGTAATACCATTTCAAAATTTGAGATTTAAGCTTATTATACCCAAAGTTAATGTTTTCATGTTTCATGTCAACTGCTATTCTGTAGTGTCCTATCAATACACTTTTTCTCCTCACAAAAACATATTTTTGATGTGTACTGCAAGAAAGTTTCCAATTTGTCACATTCTTTTCATTTACTACAGTTACTCGTACTTGCATCATTAGAAAATTTTTTCATTTGCCAAAAAAAACTTCAGTGAATATTTTTGTAGTTTCTGGCTTTGATAAATAAAAGTAGGAAGAATATTATGACCATTACTCATTCTAAGGGTTAAATATGCCTTTAAGCTTCCACTAATTAGGAAAATAAGCAGAGCTGTTTCAAGACAAATTTTTCTGTTAAACAATTGTATTTCTAAAGATGCATGTCAAAGGAGACCAATCAATTTTTTAGGAGGAGGACATGACTTTTTCCCCAGAAGATATGTACAGCCAGAAATATCCCAGTCCATTCATAAAAGGTGTTGTAAAGCACACGTGGTTATTTATGTCTCAAATAAAAATCTCAGAACATTTTGATGTGATAATGATGGGGCACCAATGATTCATCCATTTAAACACATTAGGTTTACCATGTGCCTCTTTATCCAATAATGAACTTGTAGGTGTTTGCTGGGAAAGAGGGCCATACTCAGTAAATGTTAGTTAACACACATTAAATGAGTTTGTGATTAAAAGAAATCTGTAAATGTGCTATTGTTGATTTTAGAAGTGGAGAATTAACTGGGTTTTGATATAGATTCAAATGCCAACCTGATTGGTATTTCTTTGACCCAGTCATATTTTTTTCTTTTGAAAATCCTCCTATCTTTGATCCAACAACTGTTTTTATAGTTGGTGACTATTTATCATAATGAATCAAGGTAAATACATAAAAGTGATGAAATAAGGCCAACTTGGAGACTATCACTCTTACACACAGAGTATCATGAAGAGGCTAACCAAATCCCACTGACTCTAAGTAGTGTAAGCTACTATGCTTGTGGACTGCAAATTTGTGATGCCCCATACTGTATCCTATATTGGAACACCAACCTCCAGAGCGATGGTACTAGGAGCTGGGGCCTTTGGGGGGCAATTAGTTTATGAGGGTGGAGTCCCTCTAGGAAGAAAAGAGCTCTACCCTTTTCCTCTTCTGTTGTCATGTGAGGATGCATGAGAAAAATGACCCACCCTGTGTAAATCAGAAACATGGCATTCCTCAGAACCTGACTTTGTTCCACCTGATCTTGAATGTTTAACTGTTAGAAATATGAGAAATGAATAACTATTGTGTAAGCCACCCCATGCAGTGTATTCTGTTGTAGCAGCCCAAACTCACTAAGGCAGCCATCACTATGGATTTTGAGAGTAAGACTTTTATTTGATAGAAAAGAGTCACAGATACTTCAAAAAAGTATTGCACTAGATAGAATTAAATTGGCAAGGAAAACTTTATCCAAAACTTTGTGATAGGAGTTCCTGTAGCAGCTCAGTGGAAACCAATCTGACTACTATCCATCAGGATGCAGGTTCAATCTCTGGCCTCCCTCAGTGGCTTAAGGATTCAACGTTGCTGTGAGAGGTCACAGAGGAGGCTTGGCTCCTCATTGCTATGGCTGTGGCTGTGGCCCGCAGCTGTGCCCAATTCAACCCCTAGCCTTAGAACTTCCATAGGCCTAGGGTATAGCCTAAAACAAACAAACAAACAAACAAAAAATGCAAGCACAATTTGCTGAAGGTCAAGATTATTAAAGATGACTGCAAGAGATTGAACTCAGCTCCTCTGAAACAAAGATGGGGTGGATTTGCAAACACAGAGTGAACTAATTAAAAAGTACTCCCTGTCCTTAGCCTGAAGGGTGGCCTTCTAAGTAGCACTAATGGGAGTTAGCATCTACCTCTGCACAGAGACTGGGATAAAGGGGCCTTATCTTTCTCAATTATTACTTTGAGAAAGGAAGTCTCCCAGGTTCTTGAGCAAGACATTCCTGGGTTGTAAAACTTTCACATATCCTAGGGAAGGAGAAGGAATTTAAAATTTTGTTTTCTCATATAAATGCTCCAAGAATAAGGTAATGAAGAAAGAAAAAAAAACTTACCTGAAGTTTAGTTAAGCTGTGGATGGTATGGATATATCTATAATTTTAACAACAATCTACAGATACAGAGGGCAGTGTGAGCAGGGAAAATTGCAAGAAAATTCTTAGAAAGATTCAAGTTGAACCTGGAATAATAGGTATGTTTAAAATAAATACAGAAGTCAACAAAATTTTTATGGGGTCAAATAATAAATAGTCTTGGCCTTGTGGAACATACAGTCTCTGTGACAACTACTAACCTCTGGATTTGTAGCACCCAAGCAGCCAGATGAAACAGAGACATGCAAACAAAGGTGCAAGTGAGAGTTACCATACAGCTTCAACAAAAAACAGGTGACAGACCAGATGTGGCCCTCAGGTCACAGTTTTCAAAACCCTAAAAGAGATATACTATGAGACTCAGAGTCCGAGTTTTTCGACTCTGATAAGAAAGACTAGTTTTTTTGATAAATTCCTAGTTCATCCCCAAACTCTTTTGAATCTCTGAACTGACTGAAGTAAGGAATTTTCATTTCAATAAGCTTTTTCTAATTTTTAGGGCTTTTTTCCACCAGTGTATTAAACAGATACCTCAAGAGTCTATGGCTTAATCACCACTTATGGAACTTTTCGCTTCCAGCTAGTCAGGAGAAGGAAGGAAAGAAAATCAGTTTTGTGCCATTTTGTATATACACCACTGATATTCACTAAATGGAGAGTAATAATTACATACACACACATCTTTTGGCAAAAACAAATATGAGAAATTTAAAAATGAATGCTTTTGTGTGTTTTGCCCTGCGTGAAGTATCCCTTAATTGTCCTTTTTTTCCCATCACACTGGTAAAGTTGTACAGTTGTTTTCCCTTCCACTCCCCTTTCTTATAATCTGCCCACTGTCCTTTTCCTTACCTTTTGCAATGTCTTTGTGGCTTTTCTTCATCTACCTTCTCCTGCTGAGAATTTTGCAATTCACTGAATATGATCTTTAACAGTGCTTATCACAGAGCAATCCAGGCAGCGAAGTATCTTTTTCATCAGGAAACATCTTCAGATTATCCTGTCAAAACAGCCGAACCTTCACAGAAGGAGGCGTGGTGAAGATGAGTGGATGGTTTGTAGACATTTATGCCAACACTGAGAGATTGTTAAAGAAACCAAGGCATCAACAGTTTCTTCTCCTTCTTGCTTCTAATCACATATGATCCATGATACATCACCATGCTCCTCAAGAGTTCTCAGTGTGTTTCTATTGGAAAAGGGCCATGTTCCTGGCTGAAGAATATTAATCAATTTTCAGAGAAAGTCACCCAAAAAGTTCAGTTTTCTGCTTAGAAAGTGGTGTTGATTATAAAAATGCATTATGGTACTGTAGACATGGATAATAGTAATATATTGCTACAAACCTTTGGCAAGACCACAGAAATAATCTGTAAGGCAAAACAAAGTAAATTATTTTGAAAGGTGACCTGTGGAACAGGATCAACTCAGCATCAATAAACTTCTCTAATGAAAGCATGAAAACCTGATAAGCTCTGAGGAATTTCCTTCCAAAAATGTGATTTAGTGATAGGCAAGGTTTGATGAAAGGACTGTAATCAAAAAACATGGTTCTATTGTAAGGTTTAACCTTGAGAAAGAAGGGTTTTATTTTATTTACTTAATATCTATTTTTCAGTCCTTGGAAAGTTTATGATAGGAAGAAAAATGAGTCTTGTTATAACTGTTACAGTATTAGGACTCAGGAGAAAGCAAGAGAAAACCCTTGTGGACCAAGTGCTCCTTGTTTTCTCTCAATATAGTCCTTCAGGACAGATGTTAAAACTCAGCCCTGAGGACAACTGGCCCATGACCTAATGCCTTTTTGATAAAAGAGTAGATGGAAAGGTTAAAAGTCATATGCCAAGTACATCAGTAGTGAAGACATTGAGGACTGTGGGAATCACAGGGCAGAGTGAAGTATAACCAACCATTAGAGACAGAAATGAGGCCCTGCCACAACTGATGAGAGCAAGATCCAGGCAAAGCAGGCTGCTCACCCCTGATGTCCACTGAGAAGTGAAGATTCTCCAAGATGCCAAACATTGGTGGAAAGACATACATCAACAGAGCCATGACCTTTCATATATCTATGGATACCTTTCTCAAAAAGGCATTAGATCACAGGCCAAACAAACAACACCCTTAAAGAATGTCTCTGCATTCGTGGTTATAACCCATTTCCAGATAGGTAGAGCATCTTTACACTCACACAGAAACACCCTCCCTGCAAAAGAATTTACTGTGACCTCACATTAATGAGGTAGTCATCTCAGTCAGTACTAAAAAGATTTAACAGTAGTTTTAATCAATCACTGAGAGTAAAATTTGAAGGCTTTCCTAAATGCAGTCCAAAATTACTCACAATTATTTTACCTATGAATATTTTGTGTATATTTTATATTTCTTCTTTGAAAATATAATGTCCACATCAGCTTGGGTAGCAAGCTAACAATACAGTTAGTTGTCAAGAAGACAGCAAATCACTGGTTATATCTGAGCAAATAAAATTTCCTTAACATCAACCATGCAAATTAAATATTTATTCTTCAAAGAGGAAACTGAGTCAGAGACTGAACACTGCTTTAGAGTTTTATTATAATTGGGGATTAAATCTTAGATATTTTAGTGGGGAAAAGACTCTTTCCACCAAACTCTAGAGGAATCTCTCTTTCTCTTCTTTGTATGAATATTTGTTTTCTGCCTTCACAGAAAAGTTGTAAGCTGGGAATGTCTTGACTTCTGGAAGGAAAAGAACAGTCATGCTGGCCTGCAGCCACCTGGGGCAGGAAAACACCCTGGTCAGGGGGGCACCCAGGGCAGGGGGGATTTATTGTGGCCCCTCTAGCTGGGCAGGTCCAGAGCAGCTTACTCTACTCCCATCTTCTGCTCAGGCCCCTCAGGACAGCTAAGCTGGACTCAAAGGTGCAGAGCTGGGGATGGACGCTGGCAAGATGCTAAGGAAGTGGGAGGAAAGCTGCAGAGATGGTGTCCATTTTATCCCAGGACTCCCAGTGCCCACCTGAGGCCAAATCCTTCATGGTAAGTATCATAAAAGGATGGAGCAAGGAGGTGGTTAAGACTTACAAGGAAGAGCCTATGGGTGACAAAAAGAGAGGAAAACAAAAAGACGTGAAAGATGAAACAGATTACCAGCTTACTGCTACTGTCCTTGTCAGAATTCTCATTATCTGCCATGTAGTGTTCTGTGTCCAGGGGCAGCCACCAGGTTGGGGAGGCCATGGGAAAGGAAAGGGGTGATTTAGAATCAAGATGGAACCTCGGGACCATGATGCTGCAGGGAGCTCAGTCTCGGGCCCCTTTCTGTCCTCGCCTCCATGGACCTCCCAGGGCCTCAGCTGGTTCACATCTACAGTGGAGAAGGTCTCTGATCCCCAAGATCCTGCTGCAGCCTGCTGGACATAATTGGAGAGAAGGGGCAGAGGGGAGGGAGGGATGCATCACTCTTTTCATGAGCACATCCTTCTCACCCCTGAGCCTGGAAGACCCAAGGAAGGCAGTGGCACCCCTTTATGGGGTGAACAATTTGTACACTGAAAACTACAGATCATGGCTGAAAGAAATTAAAGAAAGTGCAAGTGCTTGGAACGACACACCATGTTCCTAGACTGGATGGTTTAATGTTGTCGACATTTCTCTGCTACTGAAAATGAAGTACACATAAACTGCAACCACTCACAAAACCTCATGCCATTTTTTGAGACTTGGAAAAGAAAATCCTAAAATACAAGTAGAACCCCAAAGAACCCAAAATAAAAAAATGATCTTGACAGCAAAGAATAAAAATGGAGATGTCCCAATCCCCAGATTCAAAACACACTGCAAAGCCATGGCAGCAAAAAAGTCTACCCCTAGCATCTAAACAGGAAGACAGACCAATGATCCATAAGACAAGGACCTAAAAATAAACTCACACATGTATGGCCAAATGATCACTGCCCAGGTTCTATGATTCCCCAGTCAAAAAAGTATAGTCTCCTTAACAATCGACAGAATGAAAAGGCAATCTATAGGGTGGGAGGAAATACTTGCAGATATTGCTTCTGAATAAGGGCCCCAAATCCAAAATATATGAGACTATCACACTGCAATTAAAAAAACAAAATCAAAACTAAACAAAACCAAACCAAAAAAAAAAAGAAAACAAAAAAGGCTTTGGGCAAATAGCTGAGTTAAAAATGGGCAAACATCTTGAGTAAATATTTCCGCACACACAAGACTTGAAAGTGATCCATATATATGTGAAAATGCATGTTTTGATCAACATTAGGTAGCAGTAGAATGCAAATCAAACTACAAGGAGATACCCCACTCACACCTGTTAGGATGTATGTTGTAAAATGAAAATTAATTGATGTAGGCAAAGATGTGGACACCTGGAACTTTGCACCTTGTTGGTAAGAATGGAAAATGGTATAGCCATTATGGGAAACAGTATGCAGGACCTCCAAAAAATTAATAATAAAACTAGCAAAAATGCATCAATCACACTTTGGATTCATATCCAAAGGAGATAAAATGGGTATGTGCAAGACAGACCTGCCATCTCCTGTTCATTGCAGCATTATACAGTATAGCTAAGCAGGAAAACTGTCCTAGTGTCTCTGACCGTACAAATTAATCACAAAAATATGGTACACACACACGTATGTACAGTGTCATGTTATGCATCCTTTAAAAAAGAAGGAAATGCTGCAATTTGTGGCTACCCAAATGAACCTGGAGGACATCAGCAAGAGTGAAAAAGACCAATCACAGGAGGACAAATACTGAACAATCTCCTTTCAATTAGATATCTAAAGGACAACTCACAGAAGCAGAAAATACAGGTGATTCCAAGAGCTGGGAGGAAGGTAAGTGGGGAGTGTCCCTTCAATGGCTCTAGGGTTTAATGTGCAAGGTGAAAAAGCAGTAGAGACAGGCTGTACAACCATGTGCTGCATAGTATTAATAGTACTGGACTGGACACTTCTGATCTTGTTAAGAGGTGGGATCCTATGGCATGCATATTTTAACTACAATAATAAAATACAAAGTGGGAGAAAGGGGAGAAAGAAGAACAAAACAAGGAGGGGGGTGGTTGGAGGGAAGGAGAAAGGACCTGGAGTGCACATGGGTAGCTGCAGAGGACCAAGGAACAGGAGGAAGACTGCTCTCAACAGGCTTGCAAGGAGACACCTCCCCCAGTGTTTGCTCTAGGGAAGGGGATGGCCTTCCTCTTAGCCACTCAAGCAGGGGTCCAAGGAAGACCTGAAGGGTGCACACAGGTGTATTCCACCCATTCCTACTATTTAAGTCAAACACCTTGGATCCCACATGGCTTGGGTGCCCCTTCTCTGGCTTCCATCCACTTCCTAAAGCATCTCCCTCAAGGTGCACTGTCCTCACACCTGGAGTCCACCAGGTGGGCCTCTGGGTTCTTAGAGCTTCTCTGTGGGGAGCAACCACTTCACCATGTAACCAACACCAGGGTTCCCTTCAGCACCATCTGAAAACCATGATGTAGACATGGAGAGTTTCAAGGACACAATGGTCTCATAGAGAGTTTCTGGTACAAACAAATGCTGTAAATCAAGTCATTCTCATTTTTCTCTTCATTAGAGAAAATACTGATAGATAGAAGGCAACTGAATTCTATGACAGTATGTATTTCTTAAAGGAGTCACAGTCCAAAAATATTATTAGGTATATGTTTCTTTGTTTTCTATTTAATTGACATTACTCTCTTGACTTGTTTCTCTGCAAAGCTTTCAGAAAGCACCAAAAACCTGTTGCATCTGTCAGTTTCAACAGCAACCTGAGTGGAGATATTCCTGTCACAATGCTGAGTATTTCTGTGCCTCCTTGCACAGCACAACCTCCCCTTCAACCCCTGGGAAATGAGCAAGAGCCCACCCTGAGCTCAGTCACTGGAGTAGATCTCATGGTTCTGTTGTCACTGTACACAGCATTTCTTGCCCAGTACAGAGAAACCAGGGCCAGTATAAGGGATGGGAGACAGATTTTCCATAGCAGAAGGAAGTTTGTAATCATAGCACAGGATCTGAAGGTGACTACTCACACTCAGAGAAGAAACCTGGAGTGAATTTCTTCCATCTGTTCCTGGGGGTTCCTATTTTCAGATTCCTCCAGAACTGGGCATGGCACATGGATACAAGGAAAGGGCTCCTCGAGGAAGGGGAACTTCGCCCAGCAAAAGATGCTTAATAACGGAGTGGAGTGGGAATTCAGACTCTGAGACTTGACTAGGAAACTGTTTGTTGAGATGAGCAGCAAGAGTGATGTATCACAGCGATCAATATTGCAATGAGGCCTCCTCTGAGGAGGTAAGATTTATTATTAAATGAAGTTACTATGGACCACATAAAAGGGATTGGGAAAAGAGTATTGTTCACAAGGAAGAAATCTGATATTTCCTCTGGGTGCTGAAGGCAATGTTTTTCTAGGTGAAGTGAGGTGCACTTGATATAAAATGAATGAAAACAATAAAAGTTTATACACTGGTTAATTTTTACATGCGTATATTTTCATGATGAAATAGGTACAGGGATAAATTTTGGGGTATTGGAACAAGGAACAATGATATTTTGAGGTACATATATAGAGAGAAACTTAATGAAAAAACATTCAAACAACACACACACAAAAAGTCAAAATAAAAAAAAAGAGCTCCCTTACACAACACTATTCCCTTGCACACAAACCTCCATTGACTAATGATAACACAGCTTGTTCCTGGGGCTACAGTACCTGGCCTTGTGACTTTACCTGTAAGTCACTTTCCATCAGCAAACCTGCAACTCTAAGTCCAAGGACAAAACTGGAAACAACCTGGCCCTCCACACTAAAGCCAGCAAGAATGTATCTGGAATCTAATATGAGGCACAGATGAACCTTTCTACAGAAAAGAAAACCATGGACTTGGAGAAGAGAGTTGTGGTTGCTGAGGGGGAGGGGGAGGGGCTGGGGTGGTTGGGGAGCTTGGGGTTAATAGATACAAACTCATGCTTTCAGAATGGATGGGCAGTGAGAGCCTGCTGTGTAGCACTGGGAGCTATGTCCAGTCACTTATGATAGAGCATGATAATGTGTGAAAATAGAATGTGTACATGTATGTGTAACTGGGTCACCATTCCATACAGTAGGAAAAAAAAACCTGCACTGGGGAAACAACAATTAAAAATAAATAAACCCAGCAAGACTGTGCCACCTTCCTCACCTTCTAAGGGACCCCTTCCCCCAGATGAGTCCTTCCAACATACATATGTGTTTTGTTCACCATGAAGGCCACCTGCAATGACAAGAGGAGAAAGTGCCATGAGGATCAGACCGCAAGGTCATGTATTTGCACAGGACTTTCCTTCACTTGGTGACAGCAGAAACCCCAATGCACAACGGCAGTGGAGTCCAGAGAACCCAGCAAAGGCAGAGCAAACCCTCCTCAGGGAGAAAGGCAAGAACTTGTCCTAGAGGACGGGATGTCCAAGGCCATGTCAGTTGGAAATGACAGAACTCTTTCCCTCGAGGAAAAAATGCTTCTGGAGAAAGAGCCTTGTCCTCTGCAGGTTGGCACAGGTGTTGTTATTGCACTGTCCTGGGAATCAGGCATCAGGAGCTGGCAACAAACACGCTTGACAGGGAGTCCCACCCCTCAGAATCGTCCATACTGTCTGGAACGTGCATGCTCAGGTTTTCATAACTGAATGTCCATGAAGGGGAAATAAAGCAACACTGCAAGCTCAGACTAAAAACCCAACTTACCCGCGGAGCGAATGGAGGCCGTCCCACCATTTTCACCGAAGGCACATCATCCAGCGCTATCTCGGAGATATCTGCAGGCACACAGAGGAACTATCAGGACACTGGGCGTGATGCTCAGGAATCCCGCTGGGAGTTTTTCTTGATGAGGAGGATGTGGGGAGTCAGTGAATGGATGTGCATGGCTGGTAAGTGTGGGCTGAGCTGCTGCTGGGCCGGCCCCTTTGGTGCAGGAAGGAACGCAAAGGAGAAGGGCAGGCAAGACAGGAAACCAGAGCTGTGGCTCTCTAGCAAAGAGGACCCTCATCAATGGGCAAAGACATGCAAAGGCAAGCTCTCTTGGGAGCGTAGGGACCCAGATATCTCCTGCCCATCTGAAACATCTGCTAAATGGCCAGGGTCTGCTGGACTTCTTCCCAGATCATCTGTGCCACAAGAGTCACAGATGCAGCTACTGCACTCCTCGTGTTTTCTCTAAGACTTTGTTTTTGATCAAATGTTTAAACTATCCTGGAGGGCTGACTTCAATCCTGCGAAAGGCATGCTACTGAGTGAATTTACCAACCACTTGTCGTAAAGAAAATCAAATATAGATGATGTGACTCTATGGAAATCCTACCATGAAAAACAGCCACTTTCAGTCACATCCTGCTTGTTCTCCCAGTCTCCCTTTTCTACATGAGGTGTGCATGTCCCCTGAGTGAAAGGCTACCTGCACTCATAGGAGCCCTACAACAAGTGGGACATTTCATCACGGAGAGAAGCAAAGACTGAGCACTGACTCCTTCTCGCCCAGCACTGCAGAAGTTTTTGTACCATGGTGCCCGACACCAGGCTGACGATGGAGTTTCACCCTGAGCTCTTATGTGCAATAGCCCCTGGGTGTGTGCCACCTCGGGTAGGCAGTTGGAAGCCTTAAAGTGACACCATCCAACATGAGAAAACATTCCCCTGATTCTGATCTGTTTTGGCCATGTTGAAGCAAAGACACCAGCGCCGACCGCCCACCTTCTCGAGATGGGCAGGTGTTACAGGACCTCTGGAGTCCCTGCTATGCCCACGCATGGATGGGGGACAGGGACCCTCACCCCTCAGGGCTCCATGACTGAGGATTCCCTGCTGAGGGAGAGGCACAGGTCAGGGTTCCAGAGCAACCCCATGGGGAACCCGGCCGGGGTCCCCCTTTGGCTTTTCCATGTAGGAGGTCAAGGGCTTGGGCCACATGGCTTGGCACCCTCTCCATCTGAGCAATGGGAACATTAAGCCAACTTGGGAGCAGTGGTGGTCAAGGGAGAATGCATGAATGCAGAGAAGCTCTTCAGAGGGGGTGGGATTTGTCCTCCATGAAGCTGACGTGTCTCTTTGTGGTGGAAACAGGCAAGAGGTTCTGGGGAACCACACGCTCACACCACACATGCTCACATGTGGACCTCGCTTCCCAGGCCTCGTATCTTACCACAAAGCACCATCTACAGGATAGACTTGTGTCCAGGGCGAGTATGACTTGCGCATCACTATGACTGGGAAAGAGCGGCATGCCCTACACCCGCAACCCTCTTTCCAAAAGGAACCCCAGCTCTGGTGGCTCTCCAATCAATGCCAGCAAGGAAGACCCACCTTCTTCTTCTTCACCCTGATGGTTTGTCACAGGAGTGTTGACCTCTGAATTCACCCCATCATTTTTAGGGTCCTCCTCATCCAGCATCTAGAGAAAAGTAGATTCTTAGTGAGAGCA
Source organism: Sus scrofa (assembly GCF_054392235.1). Classification (NCBI taxonomy): domain Eukaryota; kingdom Metazoa; phylum Chordata; class Mammalia; order Artiodactyla; family Suidae; genus Sus; species Sus scrofa. The sequence continues at coordinate 23,496,239 of NC_139385.1, forward strand.
TCTAACTTGCTTGTGGGCTGAGGAAAGTGGAGACAACCTACTTCATGAACTGATGTGCAGAGACACAAGCAGACTGTGAACTGACAACAAGGAGACCAGAACAACAGCCTCCAGGGCAGAAGAGGATCCATGGAGGATTCCTGCTCAGGCACATTTGAAAAGGAGGCTTCAGGCACTTGTGGGGCCCAGTCTGCCCATCCCACTGATAGCCCTGGGAACCCAGGGTACATGAAGGTCGCCCCCAGTCAGGTTTGGTCCATCCCAGGCTGCTGGAGTGCCCTGGGCCACCCTGTGGTGGGGCCTCCTGCCAAGCAGGCACTGCCCTGACCCGGGGCAGCAGCCAGGGAAGCTCTGCTGAGCCCAGGGACCCAGGGTACCTGAAATGGCCAAACACATCTTCCCATCGGTCCAACTGAAGCACCCACAGCCCCACGGGGAAAAGGGAGCAAACACATGAGGGCCCAAGAGAGGCCAGGAGGCTGACTAACCTCCACAAAGGGACCTCACCTGACTCGGGTCCAGGTGGGAGGCACCAGCGAGGCCCCTGAGGACAGGAGGCCAAAAGCCAGGCCTAGGGGGGAGGTGAGAGCTCCACCAGCTGTGCACCTGCCACCCTGTGTGATCTGAGAGAGATCCCCGCCAGCCAGAGGAGGGACCTTAGGCTAGAGGAGGCAACAGGAAGGCAGAGGGGACAGAAGGAGAGAAGAGAGTGGGCCCAAGCATAACAGGGTAACGCCCTCGGGAAGAGAGGCCTGTCGCACACAGAGACCAAGGGAGGTGCCCACTTACCTTGCTTGACCTGAGCCAGTCCATGACACCTTGCTGCCAGCTGGGGCCTGGGGAAGATGGGCAAGGGCCAGTCAGCATCCTGGACCCCCGGGCAGGGCCCTGCCAAGGGTGCACCTCCAGAAGGGAGAGTGTGGCTCGACCCCTCTCTGGCTCACACCTCGGGCTCCAGCTCCTGGGCAGGCAGAGAGTGAGCAAGTCCTGTGACCCGCCTCACTTCCGGCTTCACTCAGCGGGAGGTGTGCGCACCCATGTGCATGCTCCCAATCCTGCAAGCAGCACCTCTAGGCAACTTGGGGGCAGGGCCAACAGCACAAAAGGAAAGCCTGCAGGGGGTGGAACCAGGGCCCAGGACTTGGGCCTGTATCCTGAACCTCAGCACCAAAACCACTTGGACAGCTTGTCCCTGGAAATGGTCCCTAGCATTTCCAACACATATTTGCACTCTGGCCCTCTGATCATCTACCAGGTTTCACCCAAGTAAAGACTAGGAAGGGCAAGGCTGAGTCACCTACAGCGGTGCAGTCAGTCACCTTACAGTCCCATCAAGCACTCCACATACCCAGCGAACAAACGGAGTCTACGTGGGTTACTCTACTTCACAGTCAAAGCCAACCAAGGAACCAATGCAGTTGATCAATGGTTCTAGCCCTAAAGCGTAAGTTGTTTTTTTCTGTTTTCGTTTGTGAACTTGGGGCCTAAATCAGCAACCATAAGTCATTCATTCATTCACCCTAAGTGTTGTTTTACAGATCTCTTGTGCCAAACACAGTCCACAATTCAAAGATGAATGAAACCATGTTTCCTTCCCTCAGGAATCTGACCACTGTCTACCACAAATAACAAAACCATGAAATAAAGTCATACATGCATGATACTGCTCAAGATAGGACTAAACCCTTGAGACAGCTACATAGATACTGCTCATAGTTAAGAAAAAAAGGAGTTGCTTACAGAAGGCACAACATTTTTTTTCACATCTAACAGAACTGCCAATCCAAGGACTGTGGGTTCCTTTTTTTTTTTTTTTTTTCATGCTCTCTCTCCCCCAGGTTCTCCCACTCACCGTTTTCCTTCCATGGACCTCAGACTCTCCTGAATTCTTCCTGGAATGTGACTGACAGATCCCTCCCAATCCTCCTGATGGGCCTCTCTTTCCTCTCTACACAGCTTAGATATTGGCTGCCCCATTGTTTCATCAAGTGCGATCATCTCTCACCTTTCCCTCTTTCCAATGACCTGACACAAGCATTATCACCACCCCAACCAAGACTGCAATGCACCCTATTGGAAAACCTTAGGAAAGCTAACACAAATTCCACCAAACACATACAAAAACCCACTGATTTCATACATACATACCTACCTACATACATTCAGACATAAATAAACAAATAGAACCAATGCTTTAAAATATCAAGCAAGCTCCAAAAGCAACAGACGTTTCACAAAGTACCTTCTCCACAAAAACTTATTAAACACTCCAATGTGCAAACACTTAGAAAGCAAAGGAGCAAGCCGGACAACCAACCAACCACCAACCATCAAACTCAGATTTCCACACTCTCCCAATTTAGAACACTGGGAATGATTTTCAATGACATTGGGGAAAACAGCCTCCCAAAGAAAGCACAGCCTGCCCAGGATATCAGCTCATGAGGAAAGTGGAGACCACTTCCTTCATTCGTTGATATGCAGAGAGTCCAGCAGAATATTAACTGACAATGATGAGACTAGCAAACCAGGATCCACAGCAGAAGAGGATCTGTCATGGATTAATGCTCATGCATGTTTGAAAAAGATGCTTTGTGTGCTAGTGGGGCCAGCCTGCCCATCCCACAGGCTAGTGGGGCCCAGCCTGCCCATTCCACAGCCAGGGGACCTGAAGGTTGCCCCCAGACAGGTTCAGACCAGCCCAGGCTGCCAGGGTGCCCTGTGCCTCCACCCTGCCTGTCTGCAGCCACACCAGCCTCCTGTGTCTCCATCTTTGAGCTGAAAACGCATAGCTCATGTGTTAAGATGATGTTCCTTTCCTTTGTTTTTACATATCTGTTATAGGATTTTGATTTATGGTTACCTTGGGTTTCATATATGTTGATCTATAACAATGTCCAGTTGTTTTTTTATTTTTTCATTTTTTATTACTCAAATGAATTTATCAATCTGTAGTTGTATAATGATCATAACAATCTGATTTCACAGGATTTCCACCCCACAGCCCAAGCACATCCCCCTACCCCCTAAACTGTATCCTCTGGAGACCATAAGTTTTTCAATGTCTGTGAGTCAGCATCTGTTCTGCAAAGAAGTTTAGTCTGCCCTTTTTTCAGATTCCACATGTCAGTGAAAGCATCTGATGTTGGTCTCATTGTATGGGTGACTTCACTTAGCATGATAGTTTCTAGGTCCATCCATGTTGCTAAAAGTGCTGGTATTTCATTCTTTTTAATGGCTGAGTACTATTCCATTGTGTATATGTACATCTTCTGGATCCACTCCTCTGTCAATGGACATTTAGGTTGTTTCCATGTCTTGGCTATTGAAAAGAGTGCAGCAATGAACATCGGGGTCCATGTGTCTTTGAGAGTCATGGTTTTCTCTGAATAGATGCCCAGGAGTGGGATTGCTGGATCAAATGGGAGTTCTATGTTTAGTTTTCTGAGGAATCTCCATACTGCTTTCCACAGTGGTTGCACCAATGTACAATCCCACCAACAGTGTACTGGTGTTCCTTTTTCTCCACCCCCTCTCCAGCACTTCTTGTTTGTAGACTTTTGGATGATGACCATTCTGCTGGTGTAAGGTGGTACCTCATTGTGGTTTTGATTTGCAACTCTCTAATAATGACTGACATTGAACATCTTTTCATGTGTTTCTTGGGCATCTGTATGTCTTCTTTGGAGAATTGTCTGTTTAGATCTTCTGCCCATTTTTTGAAAGGCTTGTTTTTTTTTTGGTATGGAGCTGCGGAAGTTGTTTATAAATTTTGGAGATGAATCCCTTGTCAGTCGATTCACTTGCAAAGATGTTCTCCCATTCTGTGGGTTGTCTTTTTGTGTTGTTTAGGGTTTCCTTTGCTGTGCAGAAACTTTGAAGTTTGATTAGCTCCCATTTGTTTATTTTTCTTTTTATTGTCAATACTCTAAGAGGTGGATCTGAGAAGATGTTGCTGCCATTTATGTCAGAGAGTGTTTGGCCTATGTTTTCCTCTAGGACTTTGATAGTGTCTGGTCTTCTATCTAGGTCTTTAAACCATTTGGAGTTTATTTTTGTGTATGGTGTTAGGGAGTGTTCTCATTTCATTCTTTTCCATGTGGCTGTCCAGTTTTCCCAGCACCACTTATTGAACAAGCTGTCCTTTCTCCATTGTGTAGTTTTGCCTCCTTTGTCATAGATTAGTTGGCTATAGGGTTTAATTCTGGGCTTTCTATCCTGTCCCACTTATCTATATGTCTGTCTTTGTGCCAGTATCATGCAATTTTGATGATTGTTGCTTTGTGTGTATAGTCTGAAGTTGGGGGAGCTTGATCCCTCCAGCTCCATGTTTCTTTTTCAGGATGTCTTTGGCTAGTCTGGGTCTTTTGTGCTTCCAAACAAACTTTAAAATATTTTGTTTGAGTTCTGTGAAAAATGTCCTTGGTAATTGGTTAGGGATTGCATTGAATCTGTAGATTGCCTTAGGTAGTATAGTCATTTTGATAATATGAACTCTTGCAATCCACGAGCATGGTATATCTTTCCATCTCTTTGTGTCATCTTTGATTTCTTTCATCAGTGGCTTGTAGTTTTCAGAGTATAGGTCTTTTGTTTCTTTAGGTAGGTTACTCCTAGGTATTTTATTCTTTTGGGTGTGATGGTAAATGGGATTGCTTCCCTAATTTCCTTTTCTGCTTTTTCATTGTTAGTATATAGAAACACTGTCGATTTCTGTGTATTGATTTTGTATCCTGCAACTTTGCCGAATTTGTGGATGAGCTGTAACAGTTTTCTGGTAGAGTCTTTAGGATTCTCTAGGTATAGCATCATGTCATCTGCAAATAGCGATAGTTTTACTTCTTCCTTTCCAAGTTGGATTCCTTTTATTTCTTTTACTTTTCTGATTGCTGTGGCTAGGACTTCCAAAACTATGTTGAAGTGTAGTGGTGAGTGCAGACATCCTTGTCTTGTTCCTGATCTCAGTGAGAATTCTTTCAGCTTTTCCCAATGGAGAATGATGTTAGCTGTGGGTTTGTCATATACGGATTTCATTATGTTGAGGTAGGCTTCTGCCATGCCCACCTTCTGAAGGGTTTTTATCAGAAATGGGTGTTGGATTTTGTCAAAGGCTTTTTCCATGTCTATTGAGAGGATCATATGGTTTTTATTCTTCAGTTTGTTAATGTGGTGTATCACATTGATGGATTTGTGGATATTGAAGAACCCTTGCATCCCTGGGATAAATCCCACTTGATCATGATGTACAATTCTTTTAATGTATTGTTGGATGTGGCTTGTTAGTATTTTGTGGAGGATTTCTGCATTGATGTTCATCAGTGAAATTGGCCTGTAGTTTTCTTTTTTGTGGTATCTTTGTCTGGTTTTGGTGTCAGGGTGATGGTGGCCTCATAGAATGAGTTTGGGAGTATCCCTTCCTCTGATATTTTTTGAAATATTTTCAGAAGGAGAGGTGTTAGCTCTTCTATAAATGTTTGATGGAATTTGCCTGTGAAGCCATCTGGTCCTGGACTTTTGTTTGTTGGAAGTTTTTCATCAGAGTTCCAATTTTGGTTCTTGTGATGGGTCTATTCATCTTTTCTATTTCCTCTTGGTTTAGTCTTGGAAGATTGTGCTTTTCTAATAATTTGTCCATTTCATCTAGGTTTTCCATTTTATTGGAGTATAGATGCATATAGTAGTCCGTTATGATCCTTTGTATTTCTGTGATGTCCGTTGTTACTTCTCCTTTTTCATTTCTAATTTTATTGATTTGAGTCCTCTCTCTTTTTTTCTTGATAAGTCTGGCTAGGGGTTTATCAATTTTGTTGATCTTTTCAAAGAACCAGCTTTTCATTTCATTTTTTTCCCTATGGTTTTCCTTGTTTCTATTTCATTGATTTCTGCTCTGATCTTTATGATTTCTTTCCTTCTACTAACTTTAGGTGGTGTCTGTTCTTCCCTCTCTAGCTGCATTGGATGTAAAGTTAGCTTGTTTCTTTGAGCTTCTTCTTGTTTCCTGAGGTGGGCTTTGTATTGCTCTAAAGTTTCCTTTTAGAACGGCTTTTGCTGTATCCCATAGGTTTTGGAGTGTCGTATCTTCGTTGTCATTTGCTGCTAGGTATTTTTTAATTTCCTCTTTGATTTCTTCAGTGATCCATTGGTTGTTTAGTAGCATGTTGTTGAGTCTCCACGTGTTTGTGTTTTTTGCAGATTTTTTCTTGTTGTTGATTTCCAGTCATATAGTGTCGTGGTCAGAAAAGATGCTTGATATGATTTCAGTTTTCTTAAAGTTACTGAGGTTGGATTTGTAGCCCAGGATATGATCCATCTTAGAGAATGTTCCAAGTGCACTTGAGAAGAATGTGTATTCTGTTGCTTTTGGATGGAATGTCCTATAAATGTCTATTAAGTCCATCTGGTTTAATGCATCATTCAGGGCCTGTGTTTCCTTATTGATTTTCTGTCTGGTTGATCTGTGCATTGCTGTAAGTGGGGTGTTAAAGTCCCCCACTATGATTGTGTTATTGTCGATTTCTCCTTTTAAGGTTGTTAGCAGTTGCCTTATATATGGTGGTGAACCTGTGTTGGGTGTGTAGATATTTAAAATTGTTATATCATCTTCTTGGATTGATCTTTGATCATTATGTAATGTCCTTCTTTGTCCCTTAAAATAGTCTTCATTTTAAAGTCTATTTTGTCGGATATGAGTATTGCTACTCCAGCTTTCTTTTGATTCCCATTTGCATGAAATATTTTCTTCCACCCTCTCCCATTCAATTTGTATGTGTCCCTAGAAGTGAAGTGGGCCTCTTGAAGACAGCATGTATATGGGTCTTGTTTTTGTATCCATTCAGCCAGTCTATGTCTTTTGGCTGGGGCGTTCAAACCATTCACATTTAAGGTAATTATTGATATGTATGTTCTTATTGCCATTTTATTAATTACTTTGGATTTGTTTTTGCTGCTCTTTTCCCTTTCCTTCTTCTCTTGTTCTTTTCTGTCTAGAGAAGTTCCTTTAGTATTTGTTGTAAGGCTGGTTTAGTGTTGCTGAATTCTCTCAGCTTTTTTTTATCTGTGAAGGATTTGATTTCTCCTTCAAATGTGAATAAGAGCCTTGCTGGGTAGAGTAATCTTGGTTGGAGGTTTTTTCCTTTCATCACGTTGAGTATATCATGCCACTCCCTTCTGGCCTGCAGAGTTTCTGTTGAAAAATCTGCCGACAGCCTTATCGGGGTTCCCTTGTATGTTACTTGTTTTTTTCCCTAGCTGCTTTCAAGATTTTCTCTGAAAAAAAAAAAAAAAAGGAGTTCCTGTCGTGGTGCAGTGGTTAACGAATCTGACTAGGAACCATGAGGTTGTGGGTTCGATCCCTGCCCTTCCTCAGCGGGTTAACGATCCGGCATTGCCGTGAGATGTGGTGTAGGTTGCAGACGTGGCTAGGATCCCACGTTGCTGTGACTCTGGCATAGGCTGGTGGCTACAGCTCCGATTCGACCCCTAGCCTGGGAACTCCATATGCCGTGGGAGCAGCCCAAGAAATAGCAAAAAGACAAAAAAAATTTTTTCTCTTTGTCTTTAATTTTGGTCAGTTTGATTAGTATGTATCTTGGGGTGTTCCTCCTTGGGTTTATTTTATATGGTACTTGTTGTGCTTCCTGGATTTGAGTGAGTGATTCCTTCCCCATGTTAGGGAAGTTTTTGGCTATTATCTCTTGGAATATATCTTTCTGTCTCCTTCTCTCTCTCTTCTCCTTCTGGCACCCCTATGGTATGGATGTTGGTGTGTTTCATGTTATCCCAGAGTTCTCTGAGACTCTCTTCATTTGTTTTCAATCTTTTTTCTCTTTTCTGTTCTACATCTGTAATTCCTACTAATCTGTCCTCCACCTCGCTTATTCGTTCTTCTGCCTCCTGTGTTCTGCTGCTAGCTGCTTCTAGTGAATTTTTTCTTTCAGTTATTGTATTGTGCATCTCTTCTGGTTTAAGTTCGATATCTTGTATCTCTTTGCTCGACATTTCCTGTAAGTTATCCATTTTTGCCTCCAGTTTATTTCCAACATCTTGCATCATCTTCAGCATCAACAGCCTAAAGTCTTTTTTTGGAGGCTGAGAATCTCCTCATGGCTTAGCTGTTTTTCTGGGGTTTTTCCTTTCTCCCTCATCTGAGTTAGAGTCCTCTGTCTTTTCATTTTTATAGGTTTTTGGTGTGGTGACCTTCTTACAGATAATAGAGTTGTAGCCTCTCTCACTTCTGATGTCTGCCCCACTGTGGCTGAAGTCAGTATGGGAGTTTGGAGTAGGCTTCCTGATGGGAGGGGCTGACGCCTGCCCCTTGGTAGGAGGAGCCGATTCTAATCCCTCTGGTGGGTGGGGCTTAGTCTCTGGATAGGATTAGAGGCAGCTGTGTGCCTGAGGGGTCTTTAGGTAGCCTGTTTACTGAGGGGTGGGGCTGTGATCCCACCTGAGTTGTTGTTTGCCCTGGGGCTTCTCAGCAGCAGGCGGACAGATGGGGCCAGATTTTTCCAAAATGGCCACCTCCAGAGAAGGCACTGCTGCTGAATATTCCTGAAAGCTTTGCTTTCAATGTCCTTCCCTCACAACAAGCCACGTTCACCCCTGTTTTCCCAGGATGTCCACTAAGAACTGCGGTTAGGTTTGACCCAGATTCCCTTGGAGACTTTGCTTTGCCCTGGGACTCAGTGCACGTGAAAGTCTGTGTGTGTCTTTTAAGAATGGGGCCTCCATTTACCCCAGTCCCATGGAGCCCTTGAGCACAAGCCCCACTGGCCTTCAATGCCAGATGCTCCGGGGCTCTTTCTCCCTGTGCCAGATCCCCACACGTGAGAGTTTGATGTGGGGCTCAGAACTCTCACTCCTGTAGGTGAGTCTCTATGGACCAGTTAGTTTCCAGTCTGTGGAGCTTCCCGCCCAGGAGGTATGGAGTTGTTTATATCGTGAAATCGCCCCTCCTACCTCTTGATGTGGCTTCCTCTTTTTCTTCTGGAGTAGGGCATCTTTTTTAAGGTTTCTGGTCCATTTTGGTGAAGAGTGCTCAGTCATTAGTTGTGAATTTTGTTGCTTTTAGGAGAGAAGTTGTGCTCCAGTCCTTCTATTCTGCCATCTCAATCCTGTTCCTGTTTTCATAATTATCTTCTGTAACTATCATAGATTATAGAAAATGATTATTTCTATTTGAGGTGACCCAAGTAACAATGTTAATAGTTAATAGAAAGTCTTTATGGATTTACCTCTCTGTGTTTGGTGGGAAGTGTGTATTATATAAGAATGTGAAACAGGTTTTCTTGGCTAAATTCATCTGCATTTACAACTTAGGTGCTTTTGTCAAACTCATCTTTCTACCTATATACAATGTGGATGATCTTTGTAAGTAGTTTTAGTATATATTAACAGCAATAAGTGAAAGATGAAACCAAAGTTTACTAATGTCACAATGCAATTTAATTTATACATGTGGAAATATTTGAAATATTTTATTTTAAGTGTATTTTAAATATTTTATTTTAAATATGTATAACAACATTTTTCTAAGAAACATGTAGGGGATAAACTACAATGTATTAGACCATCAAGAGAAACAAATAAAATAGTTATTTATGGTACACAGGAATATGTTCTTACATTTATTTCTTGAAAATTATTTTATTGTGTATAACAGAAATTAATTCTATGGAGGAAGCTTGAAGTTATAAATGAATCATATTAGAGTCAACAATAATTATCTTCCCAATATTAAGAAGGCATTTTAAATATTGATGAACTTAAAAATCTGTGTGTCAAATTCATGTTTCATTTTATTAAAATTATTTACACCATAGAAAGGAAATGGTATTGGTGTAGCATGCCAAGAGAGAAAGCTGTATTGGTGGAGATAAGGCTCACATATAAAGGGAAAAAACAGGTTAGATTCCTTTGAACACTTGTTCCTCTTTGGTGTCAAATTGATACTTGAAGGTACATTTCACCAAACTGATTAATGTGTTGAAAAACCAAAAGTAAAGTGCCAGAGAAGTTCTAATTATGTCAAGATTAAAAATAATAGCTTAGGGAGTTCCCGTCGTGGCGCAGTGGTTCACGAATCCGACTAGGAACCATGAGGTTGCAGGTTCGGTCCCCACCCTTGATCAGTGGGTTAAGGATCCGGCGTTGCCGTGAGCTGTGGTGTAGGTTGCAGACGCGGCTCGGATCCCGAGTTGCTGTGGCTCTGGTGCAGGCCGGTGGCTACAGCTCCGATTCGACCCCTAGCCTGGGAACCTCCATATGCCGCGGGAGCGGCCCAAGAAATAGCAAAAAGACAAAAAAAAAAAAAAATAGCTTAAAAAAATCATCTGAGCGGATGCCAGTTTCAAAATGTCACCTTCAGTATGGCATGGTGGATAAAAAGGAGTGAAGAGTGGCATGGGCCAATGACTTCACAAGTAGGAAAATAACTTGAAATAAATACAAATTTATTTTTCTGATAAGGGAATTGTCATTGTTCACGGGTTAAATACATACCATTATTCTTCCAATTTCAGTGTATTTCTATTCTGATTTTTGATGTTTTGATTAAGTTTTCCAATTTAATACATAAAATATATATATTCTAAAGACAGGTATAATTACATTCATTACCTCTGTGTTTGTGTTAGGTAGGGTGGGATAGGGAAGTAGACCCAGGTGATTTGAAACAGGCCATTTATCATTATCCAAAACAAGAGGCATGTGATCAAACAATAAAGCCACACCTGGACACAAAAGGTGTGGTCTTTGGAGCTTCCCTATATAAATGAGGCATGCTCTTCAGAGAGCACTTCCCTATAACCTGTTCCCCATGCAGATGAGCATCTGCCCCAAACCAATAGGAAGGTCAAAACATGCCTCCAGACAGAGATCAAATGACACTCAGCCCTTACACACATTGCAGGGGGGCTGGGACAGGAAAAATTAGTGGGCATGGGATGGGAGAATTGGGGTCCCCAAACACATCTGCTGTATGAGGATATAAGGAAAGACCCAGTTGCAGCCAGAGCCAGTCCCCACCTGAGGATGGCCCCCTCTCTCTGAGGATGTAAATAAAATTTTCTCTGCACTGCTACAAATTTGGCTCTTGATTGTGATCAAGACTGTGATCTCCAAGGCAACCAGCAAGAGTGTTTATTTCACTCAGGAAACAGACCAGAAAGACTCATTAAAAGCACCCAAACAAGAGCTGCAACTTTCACCCTAAGGCACTGTTGGTTTGAGGGGAGTTCTTTTGACCCAGAACTACTCCCATCCCAAACCGAAGGCTCCTGCCTAGAGAGCCTGCCCACCTCTCTATTCTGCACCAGGGACCACTGGCTCTATCCTGGAGCCACTGTAGCACTTCGCTTTCAGAAGAGTTCCCCATCCACACGCCTCCAAATTTTTGCTGCATGTGGCCAAGAATTGAGAGAAATAATGCAGAGGGATACAACATTCTTTTAAAACATATTTCAGGGTATTTATGGAAGTCTTCATAAGCATTGACTTGCATCAATTAAATGATGTAGAGAGAGGTTGTCTAGAGGGACTGATATCAGCTTGGTGATTTTTATTTATTCAAATAGAGAAGGTAATCATAGCCAATATAATTTATACATCCCAAGGATTCCACATATATGTGTTCTATAGAAGGTATAATCTATTATTTATTCACTTTGTGTTTTTATTATCTATCTTCCAGTTGTAAAGATTATATTTAATATATACATTAAACCTTGGATGCAAAAATCATCCACTGCACAATAATTTTACATATTTGCCAAAGTAAAAGTTTGGGTGGCTTATGAGGAGAGTTTATTAGTTACTTAGAACAGCTTCTTAGAGAAAATGAGGGCATCACTCACATTTGGATTCCCAACTCTTAACAGTATTTTATATTTACACAGCTGTGCACGTAAAACTCATGCAAAAGTGTAAATAAAATAAGGAAAAAGTAAACAGGGATGTCAGATATAACAATATCAGTTTGATGTCTATTTTACAGATATTCTGATATATATTCTAGCTCATCTCATTGTAACTACATTTATAAATAAAAATACATATTCTCAAGTAGTGTATCAAGGTTTACAAAACTGTTCATTGCAAAGGAAAGACACTGCCCATTTTTTGACTGATTTGTAATAACCTATCTGGGAGAAAAAGAATGGATATATGCATATGTGTGATTGATTCACTTTGCTGTACATCTGAAGCTAATACAACGTTGCAAATCAGCTATTTCTAATAAAATAAGTTTTAAAAAAGGAGAGAAATTCTGTCTTAGCTAGCGATATACTTTTAGATTTTTGTTCATCTTAGCTACCTGATGTCATCATTGAACTTATTTCTATAAAACTTTTTCTATCTTAACATGATTCCAATATACAGTCTATCTCATCATGAGATTATTTAATTATTTTCTTATTCAACAACATGTATTTATGCCTCAGAGATCCTTGATCTTATCCCAGACAGCGCCAAGTTGAGTAAAGGCTTGAGGGTGAGGAAGGTACAGAGCAGACATCATCGACCTAAGACTAAGCCAGACTGAAATCAGAATGAACTGAACTCAGGGTGGAGACACTGGGGTTGGTTAGCAGAGCTCAGCCAGGGCACATAAATAGAGTAATGAGAAAGTCCAAAGACTCTAGATAGTTCAAAGTGTTCAGTTAAGAGCTAGATGAATTAATACAAATATTAATTAAAACCAGGAGTTGAAAAATGAGGTTAAATAGGTGGAGTAAAGCACAGTGGAGTATGGAAGAGGAGTATGCACAGTGGCCAAAATAAAATCCTGCTGGAGAATTTAATTTTTTGGGGTGTGTGTGTGGTGCTGCATCCATGGCATGTAGAAGTCATGTACTGGGGATCAAACCAGTGCCACAGCAGTTACCCCAGCCAGTGTAGTGACAATGCCAGATCCTTAACCCACTGCACCACAGGGAAGTCCCCCTGCTGGAGGGTTGAGTGCTTTACTGTTATGTATTCTTTTATTTCTGATTAATACACATGGGTGTTCTTAGTGGGCAAGCATCAAATACTTGTTAATGATGAATATCTTATGCTCTTCCTTTCAGTGCTTGTTCTCATTTCTCATAGGTAGACTTTAGCTAAGAAGGGCATTAACCATGTTATTAAATGAGAAAATTTTCTAGCATGGAAAATGTTCTCAGGAAATTGCTACATATTTTTAGAAAGTCAGAATGGAAAGTCAGAGTTATTTCAAAAGGAAAAGTTGGTCATATTCATGAAAGCATATCTTGTGTACATGTTTGCCTCCATATAATTTTGGTAGGCAACATGCATTTGCTAGTGGACCCTTGCATGTGAGGCAGCCAAAAAATAGCAGTTCATTGCCACCTCCTCAAATAATTGTCAGTAGTCTGATGCAAACTCCACTCAGGGAAGTGAAGATATATCAAAGTCTGTATCATGTGTCTCACTTGCTAGCATCCCACTGAAAGGAAAGTAGAATGAATAATTTATATGCAGTTGGATTAAATATATCTGGGTATCAAGAAACATATTAATGAGGAAATTAATGATTTCATAAATGATTACTTTTTTTGGTCTTTTTTGCCATTTCAAGGGCTGCTCCTGCAGCATATGGAGGTTCCCAGGCTAGGGGTCTCATCAGAGCTGTAGCCACCGACCTACATCAGAGACACAGCAATGCCAGGTCTGAGCTGCGTCTGTGACTTACATCACAGCTCACAGCAACACTGAATCCTTAACCCACTGAGCGAGGCCAGGGATCGAACCCACAACCTCATGGTTCCTAGTCAGATTCGTTAACCACTGCGCCACAATGGGAACTCCGTAAGTGATTACTTTTGCTAGACACCTTTTAAAGCATTTAACACAAATATATATATGCACACACATATTCATATATGTGTCTCCCTTTCACATTTAATGTTCGTAACAACTTTGTAGAATAGGTGATTTTATTATCTCTGTTTTAAAGATGAGTACAATGAAGTACAGAGAAATCATGTTTCCTGCCCAGAGGCAAATGGTTAATCAGTGGCAGAGTTGTGTTTTTAAGCATTGTTTAGCTCCATAAACCTGCTCTCAACCATGACTGTATGTTTCCTTTTCCTTAGATATACATAAATCCATAGATGGAGATACAAACATGGATGATGAAGCTGACAATATAAAGCATAAATGTACATTCAGAACAGATACATTGTGTCCGCTTTCCTCACTACATTATCTAGAGCAGTCAAGAGAAGATGTCTCAGGAGGAGACACAAATGGAGCCTCAAAAAACTCTGTAAAAAGTGTGAGGGCTGAGGTGGAGGAAAGAAATAAAGATACTTTAAAACCTGTGGAATAGAAATTACTTGCATTTTATGACAAAAAATAATCATGAGAATTTTCCTGTCACTTTAAAAAAGATCTAAAATTTAAAATATTTATGATGAAAAATCTCCCTTTGTAGACTGGATAATGTGAATAATCTTATAATTTTCTTAACTGCATAATTACTATTTTATATGTGCCAGGAGAGTGAGCAACACGTTTATTTATTCACCACTGTATATTTACTAGCAGTTTTCCTGACAGGAAATACTGAATTAAATGAACTCAATTAATTATATTTTAAGGAAAACCAAATACCCAGCTTACCCACTTTTCATTTTTGAGGAAGGCAGATGCCCTAATCATGGCAGTTCAACAAAGCTGTTAGTATTGGCTTAGGCTGATCCTTAGTCGTACTTACAAATAATCTTGGAGCTTGACAAATAAGCTAATAAAATAATTGCTTATTGATTGATTTGTTATATAAATAAAAATTAGAGCCCAAAATTAAAAAATATTTGATAAATTAAGACTTTGGTGTATCATATTTTGTTATAACAAATGGGGAACACCACAAAAGTCAGCTGTAATGAAATAGAGATTTTAATACATAATCTAAATGTAAAAGAATGTATTCTGTCAGTGAACTTATATGAAAACCGAGAGAAGTTAAAGCAATATAGTTTTGCATTTTTAATTTAAATATAATAATAACATATTTATATATACAAAATACTGTACATTTCAACCATTCCCATTACAATTTCTAATTTTTTGCTAGGTTTAAAATACTGATGAGAAAAGAAAAAAAACTATCAGAGAAGCAAATAAAGGTACGTGTGTTATGCAGCTAAAAACACAAAGGAGGAGTTCGCGTGGTGGCGCAGTGGTTAACGAATCCGACTAGGAACCATGAGGTTGCGGGTTTGGTCCCTGCCCTTGCTCAGTTAACGATCGGTTAACAATCCAGCGTTGCCGTGAGCTGTGGTGTAGGTTGCAGACGCGGCTCGGATCCCGTGTTGCTGTGGCTCTGGCGTAGGCCGGTGGCTATAGCTCCGATTCGACCCTTAGCCTGGGAACTCCCATATGCCGTGGGAGTGGCACAAAGAAATAGCAAAAAGACAAAAAAAAAAAAAAAAAAAGTAAATTTGAAATGAATTGCTAAAACATTTCAAAATCCTCTTTCATATTTTATTATTGATAGTTCAACCTGCTAAAATGAATTGCTCTATGTACATGATATATGAGTAGTTCAATCACATATTTTCTCCTGATGAGATCTAAGGCACACAAAGGTAGCTTCTGCCTTAGAACTTCCAGAAGGCTGCTTTGTGAGGATTTTACCCCTGCTTCACAAGCTTATTCCAGCTTCACTGCCTGCCCCCCCCCCATCATTCTCCCATTAGCCACACATCTGGCACGCTCTCCTCCTTTGTTCTGACTGGGTTCCTTTGACTGCTTCATTTGGGCATGAAATCAGGGTAGTCCTGTAGACATCAGCCATGAAGCTCATGTCTCATCCCAACCAGGGCTGATCAGGTAAAATCAGTGCAAAGGAGAGCACCTACTGGAGCCATAGGACAGGAGTGCAATTTGTCTTTCTTATTCCTTCATATTTAAATGGAGAACATGCCCTCACCCAGAATCCATACAGTGTGTTACATCTTCAAATTAATACTTGAGAGGAAAATCTTTTTTGGAAGAAGTTTTCACAAAACTAATCCAAAAGCATCTCAAAAACCAAATTATCTTAGTTTGCCCCAAGCAGCCACCTCTCATATTCTTTTTTATTTTATTTCATTGGAGTGTAGTCAACTTACAAAGTTGTGTTAGTTTCAGGTGTACTGCAAAGTAAATCAGTTATATATACATATAGCCATTCCTTTTCATGTTCTTTTCCCATGTAGGTTATTACACAGTATTGAGCAGATGTCTCTGTGCTATACACTAGGTCCTTGTTACTTATCAAGTAATACACAGTTGAATTCAGGAGAGACTTGCATAAGAAGAAGACCAAGGCAGAAACCCAGCACACCACCATTTAGGAGATGGTGGGGAAGAGGAATCAGAGAAGGAAGCCAAACAGAGAACTTTCTAGAGAAACAGGAAGAACAGGAATGTATGTGTCAGAGACACCAAAGGAGAAAAGAACTTGGAGGAGAAGGATGTGGTCAAAGGATGACACTCAGGCAAGAACTGAAGTAAAGTTTCCATGGGAGTTGAAGTAAGGGCTCAGAGCTGTTTGCATGCACTGGAGGCAGAGGCCATGGCAGTGGGCAGAGCCAGAGCTGGGGACCAAGCCTGAGTGAGATAACACTTGAGGGAATTTTCTAGGAGCTTCAGCGCAAGGGAAGGAGGGGCTGGAAAGGGCAGGGAAGGGGTGTAATCCAGGGAGGATGGCTGTTGCTCTGTTGTAACTGAACACAATTGCGTGTGTAAGTAAAATGGGGGCGAGAAGCCATCACACTGGGAGAGACTGAAGGTCTTGAGAAGGCGATGTCTTTGATGAGGTCTTTGAGAAACTGGGAAGTCAAGTCAGGCCTGGTGGAGACTAAGTATCAAGGACAAGGGACCGTCCAGGCTTTGGGTGCTGACCTCATGGGAATGAAGGCAAAGGGACTGCCTCTTTGGGAAGGAAGTCGGGATGGACAGAAAGAGAGAAGGGGAGTGAGAGGAGCAGGGGAGAGGGAAGAGGAGTGAACCCCACTCTTGCCAATCACAGAAATCCTTCTTCCACAAGGAGCTGCAGATGAAGGCATGATGGAAGGGCTGGAAATATCTCCCCATATGGCTTTCCCCTGGGGTATGCAGAAGAAATCCCCTCCCCTTCCCTGGAAATATGCTCTGGGCAGTTTCCCAAGCCCTCAGCCCCACTAAGGCCACAGGTGGAGTCTCATAGAGAAGTGTGATGCAGGTTATTTCTCAAGACCTGTCAGGGCTTGACAGCAGAAGGTAGAGGCTTTGGAGGGGTCTGCAGCCCCATTCACTTGAACAGGTGTAGAGAGGGTATCTCCAATTTTGACTGATGGACCTGAGATCAAACCCAGTGGGCTCTAACAAGATCCCAAGATCATGGCTTTTCTGTTGTAGTTCAGTGGGTTAAGAACCCCACAGAGGGTCTGTGGGGATATGGGGTCGATCCCTGGCCTCACTCAGTGGGTTAAGGATCCGACATTGCTGCATACTGTGGCATAAATCTCTGAGGCAGCTGGAATCATATGCTGTGCCTGTGGCCCAGGCTGGCCGCTGCAGCTCCCATTCAACCCCTGGCCCAGGAACTTCCCTATTCTGCAGGTGCAGCCTTAATGAGACAAAAAAGATTCCAAGATCAATACTCATAAGCCAGCCGTCCACAGACTATGCATAAGACCTGGTCATTAAATTATTTCTCATCCTAATCACACCAAACAGTTGTGATTCCCAGCACATTTTTGCAAAGCATTTGATGTTGCGTGGGACAGACTGCTGTCAGGAGAAACGTGTTCCAGGTGGGGAGCTCCCCTTTGTTTCACCCAGGGCAGCCTTTCATGATGTTCTCTGGCACATAGCTGCATCCTTAGGCTGGGGCCCTCTTCCCTCTAACCTCTGTCCTGGACTAATGGATCCCTTCTCAGCAGCAAATCATTCCTGGAGCCTGTATTCTGTCTCTTCTTCTCAGGATTTGCTCTGTGGGTATAATTGGCTGTATTCAGCTCCCTTCTGTCCACAACACCGTAGATCATACAGGCAGAGATGGATCCCCAGTGAACCAGAACAGTCTTATGGCTTCAGGAAGGCATTAACATATGCATATTTTATTTCAACATCCTTGGGGTAGGGGGCAGCCAAGGCTTGTGTCTTCTCAAACAGTCCTCCTGGCTAAATAGTCAATGGCTAAATAACACAGTATCTAGGTTACATCTGGAAGAAAAAAATCAAAGACCGCTTATAGTAGCAAACAAGGCTGAAATCTTCCCTTTCTGTGACCCCTTTCTTCGAGGGATGGATGACATCTGTGCTTCTGTTGCAGAAGAAGAACTCAATTAAAATAGTTCCTGCACATTGCGGCTGGAATCACTTTTGAATATTCCCATCCTATAAACACATCATATGGTAATATTAATGTGGAACCTGCTCACTTTATTGCCTCAATCCCTTCACAGTTCATTTGTTAACCAGATGCCCAGCATCCATCCCCTTTACCACGCGTGCATGATCACGCAGGATGCATTATCCATCCCGTCCAAAGTTCCTGGTTGAGGTTTTCCCTATCAAGTGTTTCCTTATGGTTCACAGCATATGGATGGTTTAGTCTGTCATCAATCCTCAGTGGACCATTTGTGTCCTTGATAATAATAACAGCATTAATGGATGTGTTCCCATTTCAGGATATATCATTATCTTGAGCTAATTTAATTAAACAGAACCACAGCATTGTCTCTTGGCTTCCTGTTGTCCATCATGGTCTTCTCCCACACCCCCAAAGAATGTGTTCCTGAGCCGGTGAGGCTTTTTTTTTTTTTTTTAACTTTGAGAAGCATAGAGGGTCCTTGGGTGAGAGGTCAAGGAGGGCAGGATTGGTAATGAGAAGGGGTTGACAAGAGGGAGACAGGAAAAGACCACAAAAAGGTCCAAAGTTGGCTCTTGTCAAGAGTTTATAAAGAAGATAAAGTTATACTGAGGCATCTACCATCTAGCATCAACTCTCAGTATTTTGCTATTCTGGTTTTATCTAATTCCCTCCCCCATCTTTTTCCTTGAGTAAAGAAAATCCTAGCTTGGGGTTATCAGACACAACTTAGAATAGATTTACAAGGAGATCCTGCTGAATAGCATTGAGAACTATGTCTAGATACTCATGTTGCAACAGAAGAAAGGGTGGGGGAAAAAGTATACATGTAAGTATAACTTGATCCCCTTTCTGTACAGTGGGAAAAAATAAAAATAAATAAAGACATAATTATACAGTCACCTCAAAAAAAAAAAAAAAAAAAGAAAAGAAAAGAAAATCCTAAACACCCCATCGAGATATCTATATGGGGAACTAGAGTCAATATCCTGGGATAAACCTTCATGGAAAAGAATATGAGAAAGAATATATATAATTCTGACTCACTTTGCTATATAGCAGGAATTAACATTGTAAATCAACTATACTTTAATAAAATTTTGAAAAATATTTTTTTTTTTTTTAAAAAAAGAGGAGTTCCCATTGTGGCGTGGCAGAAACAAATGCGACTAGGAACCATGAGGTTATGAGTTCCATCCCTGGCCTTGCTCCATGGGTTAAGGATCCTACATCACAGTGAGCTATGGTGTAGGTCACAGACATGGCTCGGATCTGGTGTTACTGTGGCTCTGGTGTAGGCTGAGCAGCAACAGCTCCAATTAGACCCCTAGCCTGGGAACCTCCATATGACCCAAAAAGACAAAAAAAAAAAAAAAGTGTTCCATGGTCTTATAAAATGAGTACAGAAAGTCAAGTCACAACACTGCCACCAGCCAGTTTTTTGACCTTGAAAAATTTTACTTCTTTTTGTTTTAATGTCCTCATCTATAAAAGAGCTATAAGAGTAGACTTCTTACACAGTGCTTTAGAAGAAGTGATAAAATAACATAAGTGTCCCCATCCCGTGGTTGGTACTCTATTCATACCAGCTCTTTCTCTTTCTTCCTGTTTTTCAACCTGAATTTCTGCAGTGGCTGCTGTTAATATATACTGCAGGTGTGTCCTGCTCTAACAAAAGGTGTGTTTCTAAATGAAGGGTGTAAATTAGGTTGGAGAAATGAGTCATATTTTAAATGTGGTGCAGACTTCACTTTTTGAAGTTCTGTGCTGCATTCTTCTGTAGAGCAAAAATCACCCACCCATCCCCTCTACCCAGAGCAAGTATGCCTAGAGCATAGATGGCTGGACAAGAGCTGTTCTGTACCAGAGCTATAGACTTCCTCTTCTCTGTGGTCCCTGAAATAACCATAAGGTCACTTGTAGGAGTTACTGAGAGTTTACTCTGCCTATTGTGCCAGGGATCCTCGCATCCTCTGTGAAACAGAAGCCATATTATCTCCTCTTACAGATGAGGAAACTGAGACACAAAAAGGTCATACAACACGTTCAAGGTCACATAGGGAGCAGCAAGCCCACGTTTAAATACAGACAGTCTGGCTCTCTGGATTCACACCAGGAGAGGGGTTCACTCTAGTGTAAACCAAAATGAAGTGCTTAAAAACTCTACCCTCCCTGATCAAGGCTTCCTAGATTATATCTCAACATTTCCTTTCACTGCAGTTGCAGTCAGAATGGGGCTATGGCTGAAATCTGCCACCTGGCCCCTTATCCTGTCAGAGAAGTGAGATGGGTGGCATTCTGGATTTCATCATAAAAGTGTTTGATTCCTCAGCATTCCCACTATGGCATCACAGGATTGGTGGGGCATGGGGAGCAGTGGAATGCATGTTTGATCCCCAGCCCCGCACAGTGGGTTAAAGATCCAGCATTGCCACAGCTACAGCTTAGATCACCACCTTGGCTTGGATCTCAGCCCTGGCCAGAAATCCATATGCCTCAGGACAGTCAAAAAAGGAGGAAAAAAAAATAACATACTGTTTAATTCCTGAAGGTCTTCCTACAGACGCACTGAGAAGAGCACCTGAGAGCAGCCGACATCTAAGTGAGCACAGAGTTTCACAAATCCCATTGATGGGGTCTTCAGGAACACACAGGCCCTAAATCTTGTGGATAAGATAAAATGCACCAGATTTTTTTTGCAGGAAATAGAACCATTTTTTTTTTAAAAGAATCATCAAAAAGAGGAGAGTAGGAAGTTCCCACTATGGCTCAGTGGTAATGAACCCAGCTAGTATCCAAGAGGACGCTGGTGCAATCCCTGGCCTCACTCAGTGGGTTAAGGATCCTGCATTGCTGTGAGCTGCAGTATAGGTCATAGACGAGGCCTAGATCCTGCATTGCTGTGGTTGTGGGGTAGGCCGCCAGCTGCAGCTCCAATTCATTTGACCACTAGCCTGGGAATTTCCATACACTGCAGGGGGAGTCCTTAAAAAGCCCCCCCCCCCCAAAAAAAAAAAAGAGAGAGAGAAGAGTAGAAGTGGTCAGAAGCATTTTCCAAGGTTTGGCGTATGGCTTATATTTGAGTCATGCTCTTCCAACCCTGTCTTTGCTGCTGGTGTTTCCCCAGGAGAAAAACAAATAAAGCTGGGACTGAGAGGCTGCTGGGGCTGAGAGGAAGTCTTCTTTCCAAGGGCTCAATTTGAGGGACAGTTTTAATGACATTCCTACCATCTAGGCATTGTGGGTGTTTTAACTTCCTTGGAGACCAGGAAGCTGAAAGTTGATTGAGAACTGGCTGACTTTGCACCATTTCTTGGGGCCTCTTAATCACAAAAGCAGGTTCTCCAAGCATTTCTAGTGCTGTGCAACCTGGTAAATCTTTGCAGCTCCCTGGGCCTCATAATGCCCTGGGGCCTGTTCTTATCTCACACTCTTGGAAAATGATGGCATGTCCTTTATAGTAGACAGTTAGGACAAGTACTCAGGGTGACAGGAAAAAGAGAGAGACTTCTGCTGTTTGGATGGATCCTGGCATAAATAACTTCCTAAAGCTAAGGGTCATCTACTTTGGGGTATGGATTAAATTTGTAGTAACATTGGGGTGTACCTGAAAAGATGAATTTCTAAGAGCAATTTGCTGATAAGATAGGTTAACCTTGGAATCAAGTTCTTATCTCTGTTTTCACATGGGACATGAACAAATATATTCAACTATTAACACTGACCTCTCAAGGTTTCCATGATGGTTAAAAGAAATGAGAACATAACAACCAGTGTTCTCACAACACTGGAAGTGAGAGTGTTTTTATTTTTTATTGTTTATTGTCTTTTTTTTTTTTTTTTTTTTGGCCACGCTTGCTTTTTTAACAACACCAGATCCTTAACCCACTGCACCACAAGGGAACTCCAAGGGTGTTTTTTAAATTTGGCACCCAGGCACCTCTTTTTCCCAGTCTGTTGAAACGATCCTGCAGGAGGTTGCACAGAAGAGATAATGAATAATCCGGGTCCCAGCTTCTGTTATTGAGCCTGAGATGTTCTTGCTGCCATAGCGCTTTAGATAGGAGTAACCTCCTCCAGTTTTCAGCTCAGACCCTACAGGAAACACCACCAAGAGGTGCAGAGAATCTTCTGCCTCAAGGGTTGAGTTTTGACCCATAGGAGGCAGATAAGTTCTTGATCTTCCTCCCCTACCAGAGACACAGGAATTTGCAAGGCTTTCCAGAAGGGCTGCCAGAGACCAAGCCATCAGCTGCCCTTGTCACAAAGCCAAAGCCAGTTCAGCAACACCTCCCCTTGGGTTTGCTCTTCCTCCTTCACTGCCTCAGTTCCTTCCATCCTCAGGGGTGCTTCCCTTGAAATGCACTCCCTTATAAAGTGCTATGTCAATCCTTAGTAGCCCCCAGGGTCCAGGGAACCCAGGCTGAGACAAAGGATAAAACTTACACAGACATTGTTAATTACCAACTAGGTTCTGGTCTATTCTAGTTGCTGGGGAGAAATTGATATTCTTTGAAACATTGTCTTGGCTTTGTGTTCATGGAGTTTCCCCATCTAAGTAGATGTAACTACAAATGGTGAGGTGGGCCCTAAAGAGGAAGAACTCACATCTCTAGACTGTGTGATAAAGGAGCTTGATGCAGCCAAGGTCAGGGACGGCAGCCCTGGGAGCTGTGGGTGAGCAGGAGTTAAGCAGGTGCAGGCTGACAGGGAGCAAAGAAGGGCAGGGGTGTGTGTGTGTGCATGTGTGTGTGTGTGTGTGTGCGCACATGCATGTGAGGAGAGGAAGAGTGATGTGGCAGACGTGTTTACACAGGCTCTGTGGCTGAGCACTCAAGGGATGTCACCCAGAAAGCCATTTCAAAAGGATAAATGCCGGGGCCCTGCCGTCAGCCTACTAAATCAGACTCTTGAGTGGCACCTGGCAAAATGCTTAAGCCTCTTCCTTTTGCACCGTAGCCAGGTTTGGAAACCACTGAATGAGACACGCAGGGCCTGCCCTGAATAAAGTGGTTTTGTTCATGGCTCTGTCCTCTTCCTGCTGCCCGAGGTCACTGCCTTTTTTTGTGATTCCTCTCTAATATCTTCCCTTTCACAATCCCAGTCCATCCTGCATGGGTGCACCAGCACACACATGCACACACACACATGCTCGCACACACACACACACACACACACACACACACACTCCTGCTATCCATTTCTTTGCTTGTCCCAGAAGCTCTCAGCCATACTTCTCTCTGGGCCCATCTCCACAGCCGTGTCCCATGCAGAGGGACTGCCTTGACCTCTTTTCCAGCAAAACTGACCTGACCCACTCTGTAAGGCCTCGGAACCCTGCTATCTGCTAATGGAGAAAGTTTTCTCTGGCTGCACATCCATCAGCAAACACGCTTCCAGATAATCATAACACTACCAGCTCACATCAGGATATGGCCCCGTCTGGTATCATTGCTTTAAAAGATATTTTCAGCCTTGTATGTTTGTTAGTATTCCTCACAGAACTACCAGTGCGGTGCCATCCACACTAAAGGGATGACCCGTCATCACTGACCAGTTATGTAGCAAACTCGCCACTCTGCCCAGGGAATGCACTGCCATCTTGCAGAAGGGGCTTTAGCATTTCTAGGAAAGCAAAGGAAGGCTTGACATTGGGTTCACCTTAAGGCAAGTCTCCCTGTCTCCACTCCACCAAGCCTTGATGGGGTGGAGACAGGGAGACGGGTTATTTGGCAAGAGAAAACAATTGGCACAGCCTCGTATGGGAGACAGGATCTTAGAGGGGTTAAGATCTCGTGTCTGGGCTTTTGAGTGAGAGCCTTGAGTTCAAGGCCCAGTGCTCCTCCATGGTATGGACCGTGTGGTCTGGGCTCAGCTGTGTAACCTCTCTGACTCCAGCTTCCTCGACTGAAGCTTGAGTTATGGGTGACCATTCATAAAGCAGATGGAGAGATTAAATGAGATAATACATTGAAACCACTTAACAAAGTTCCCAGCACATCATAAGCCCACTCCTTTACTGCTCTTATAATGCCCCAGAAGCAACCGTCTTCCCTTCTGTGAGACAGGCCTTAGCGACTGGAAGATGGAAAATGAGGATGAAATGGTTCTGTTGGAGGGAGAGGGGAGAGGAGGAGGAAGAAACAGGGAGCAAAGGGGGGAGAGGGACAAGCTCTCAGTGTAACTTAGTTTACCCTCATGACTGATTAATAGTTGGCTAGGTCCAGATTGGAAATCTAGGTTGAAACATGTTTTTCCTCAAGATATTGAAGTCACTGTTGGCCTGTGGCGATGTTGCTGGGAAACCCAAAGCCAGTCTAAATCTTTTCCCTTACACACAATCTGTATTTTTTCCTGCATTGATTTGTTTGCTCTTTTTTGAAAAA
The DNA here is from genome assembly GCF_054392235.1 of Sus scrofa. Classification (NCBI taxonomy): domain Eukaryota; kingdom Metazoa; phylum Chordata; class Mammalia; order Artiodactyla; family Suidae; genus Sus; species Sus scrofa. Next base: position 23,520,968 of record NC_139385.1, read on the forward strand.
TTTAGATATAATTGACTTATAACCTTAGGAGTTTCAGGCATGCCACATAATTGTTTGATCTTTGTGTATATTGTGAGATGATGACCGCAATAACTCTCAGGAACGTCCGTTGCCACATAGAAATTTTTGTTCCTTGTGATGAGAACTTTGGAGAGCCACTCTCCTAGAATCTTTCAAATATACAATCCAGTGTCATTAACTATAAGGGCCATGCTGACGCTGTACTTTACAGCCCCAGGACTTTGTTTTAGGATTGCAAGTTTGTAGCTTTGGACCCCTGACACCCATTTGCCCCACCCTCCACCCCTGGAAGCCCTCTATCTGTTCTCTGTCTCTATGAATTTGTTTCTATATAAGGGAGATCATACTCTATTTTCTTTCTTGGACTTATTTCACTTAGCATCATGCTGTCACATACAGTAGGCTTGCCGTCTTTTTATGGCTGAATACTATTCCATTATATATATTGGAAATTATATATATATAACTGTTTATATATATATAAACAGTTTCTTTATCCATTCACCTATTTATGGGTACTTAGGTTGCTTCCATGTCTTGGCTAGTGTGAATAATGCTGCAGTAAACATGGGGGTACCTCTATTTTTCTGTAAGTGTTTTCCTTCAGATAAATACCCAAAAGTGAATTGCCAGATCAAAAAGTAGTACTGGTTGTCATTCTTTTTGAGAAACCTCTATACTGATTTCCATAGTGGCTGCACCAATTTGTTTTCCCACCAGCCGTGCCTAAGGGTTCCCCTTTCCCCACATCCTAACCAACACTTTTTATTTTTTGTCTTTTTGTTAATAGCCATTAGCAGGTGTAAGAGGATCTTCTTTTTAACCTTAACCTGCTGAAATTTTGCAAGTGTGTATCTATTTTGGGGCCTATTTGGTCCTCATTGAGCCCTTCCAATCTGAAAAATCAGTCTTTAACTCTGTGAACTTTTTTCTAGTGTAGCTTTCGTAATTTTCTTCCTCAATTTCTTGTATTATTTATGCCTTTTTTTTTTTTTTTTTTTTTTTTTTTAGTGCTTAGAGCTTTGGGGTCAATTTCTTAGGTTACCTATACCTTCTCAAATTTTCTTTTCTTCTCCCTAATTCTAGGTATTTCTTTAACTTATCTTCCCACCCTCCTACTGATTTTTTTTTCTTTCATTAAATCTCCAGTTGTATTACTTGGGGCAATACTACCTACTGCTGTAATAAATAAACCCCAATGTCGGGTACAGCATGAGGAATACAGTCAATAATATTGCATTAACTTTGCGTGGTGACTGAGGATGACCAGACATATTTGCAGAGATCACTGCACAATGCATATAAATGTCGAATCACTATATCGTGCACCTGAAGTGAATATAATATGGTACAGCAATTATAGTTTAATTAAAATAAACAAACGAATAAATGAACGAACCCCCCAAATTTCAGTACCTTCCCGCATTAAACATTTGCTTCATTCATGTAACTCTTTAAATACAGGTGTCTCTGTTCATCACGTTGCTACTCCCCTAAGGAAGATTCAAGGTGGGAAAAGGATCTGACAAAGAATGGATATGTGTGTGTTACAATGGAATCACTTTACAGCAGAAATTAACAACATTGCAAATCAACTATACTTCAATAAAACTTGAAGAAAAGTAAAATTTTTAAAAATACATTTTAAGGGGAGTTCCTGTCATGGCGCAGTGGTTAACAAATCCGACTAGGAACCTTGAGGTTGTGGGTTCGATCCCTGGTCTTGCTCAGTGGGTTAAGAATCCGGCATTGCCATGAGCTGTGGTGTAGGTTGCAGATGCGGCTCAGATCCTGCATTGCTGTGGCTGTGGTGTAGGCCGGCGGCTACAGCTCTGATTCGACCTCTAGCCTGGGAACCTCCATATTCAGCAGGAACAGCCCTAGAAGAGGCAAAAAGACAAAAATAAATAAATTAATTAATTAAAAAAAATATTTAAAGGCAGTTCCTTTTGTGGCTCAGCAATAACAAACCCAACTAGTATCCATGAGGATGCAGGTTCAATCCCTGCCCTTGCTCAGTGGGTTAAGGATCCAGCATTGCCATGAGCTGTGGTGTAGGTCACAGACACGGCTCATATCCGGCATTGCTGTGGCTGTGGTGTAGGCTGGCAGCTCCAGCTCTGATTTGACCCCTATCCTGGCAACTTCCATATGCCACAGGTGTGGCCCTAAAAAGCAAAATAAACACATTTTTAAAAAATAGTCAAGGATCCTGACTCCTTCCTTAGCCAGGCTCATCCATCACCCACCCAGCCTCACAGTTCTTTGTATACAGGCAGAAGAAGGGGCAAAAGCAAGAAAAACTGATTGTCAACAGCCTTGACATGGAAATGTCACACAGGCACTTCCGCTCTCATTCTGTGGGTGAAATAGTGATTTGGTCTCGCCTAGACGCAATCTGGAGGGAACTAGAAAGTGTAGTTTCTGGTTAAACAACTGCTTCTCACAATAGCTACATATTTTGGAAGGAGTTTGTGCTTAGCTAATGATGCTTGGAAGCCTTGCTTCTCATATTTTTTTCATTTCCATGAGATCACTATCTCCTAACCGTTCCTTTCACAGAGCTCAACTTTGCTCTTTGTTCAGTCTTTCCTCTGAGATCAGCTCTTCTTTATTATCCAGGCTATTCTCACTCACGCTCTTGTTTCCTGGTCTGGCAATCCCTGGTTTGCTTAATGCTTTTGTTTTTATGACCACACTCACAGCAAAGGGAAGTTCTCACACCAGGGACTGAAGCCGAGCCACAGCTGCAATTTATGCCACAGCGGCAGCAGTGGAGCATCCCTTATAACCCCTTGTGCAGGGCTGGAGATGGAACCCTGGCCTCAGCAGTGACCCAAGCCACTGCAGGAGGATTCTTAACCCAGGACCCCACAGCAGAAAATCCTCTGTTTCTTTTTTACATGAAAGAATTGAGGAGAAAGCTGATTACTCTGAGGAGATGGAGGCTATTTCATTTACTGCATATTTGCAGATATGGTTCTTTCGACAGGACTCTTTCTTGATGAGAAAGCTGACAGCTTTGTTCATGGGTCAGCTTTTCCACCAGCATTTTCACTCTAAACTCTGTGAATCAGAAAAGTAGAGTCAGAAGCCCTCAGGCTGCAAACTCCACAGGTCCAGAATAAGAAAATCTCTACTCTGGGCTGCCACTCTCATTCAAGAGTTCCTTGGGGAGTTCCCACTGTGCTGTAGCAGAAATGAATCCGACTAGTATCCATGAGGATGCAGGTTTGATCCCTGGCCTCGCTCAGTGGGTTGAGGTTCCAGCATTGCCATGAGCTGTGGTGTAGGTGACAGATGCAGCTCAGATCCCGAGTTGCTGTGGCTGTGGTGTAGGCTGGCAGCTGTAAATCTGATTGGACACCTAGCCTGGGAATTTCTACATACTGCAGATAAGGCCCTAAAACAAAAAAACAAAAACAAAAAAAAAGAAGGAAAGAAAAAGAAAAGCAAACCAACCAACCAAAAAGCAACAACAAAAAATTCCTTGGGGAGTTTCCATTGTGGCTCAGCAGGTTAAGGACCTAACGTTGTCTCTGTGAGGATACGGGTATGATCCCTGGCCCCAATCAGTGGGTTAAGAATCCAGCATTGCTGTAAGCTGCAGTGTAGGTCACAGATGTGGCTCAGGTCCAGTGTTGCCATGGCTGTGGCAAAGGCCACAGCTGCAGCTCTGCTATGACCCCAAGCCTGGGAACTTCCAGATGCCACAGGTGCAGCCATAGAAAGAAAAAAAAAGAGGGCCTTGGCTACCACGGAAAGTTCACTCTTAGAGAAGAACACTGGCTATTTCCCTAGAAAGTAAATACGAGTTTACCTGTCAGTCTGTGCCTAGGAAAGGCAAGGAGAAAGTGAATGCTGCTGGCATAGGATTCTACAAATCCATCTTGGGTGAATCTTCCTATTAGCAGTGAGTCCCTCCTTCTACTCTCCTTACTCACCCACAGCAAACAGCATGCGTGTCCGGAAACAGCACAGCATGCGTGTCCGGGTTCTAACTGCCAGGCCCATCTCACCTGCACTGCAGCCTCATCCAGCCAATGACCCAACCCCCCCACTGTTTCATCGGTTAACCTGCTTCCCACCATCCCCTCTAATGAGCTGAAATCACTCAACTGCTGAGCCTACCAGCTGACACTACCTTGCTTTTGCTATTAGGTGTTCATTTCTTTGTATACTTCCAAGCTGGAATTTTGATGAGACCTGACAAGGGAAAAAGTCTTAGCTTGCCATCTTAAGCAAATGTCCTTTGGCAAAAATGCACCAAGTTTTAATGAAAAAGGAGCACTATAAAAAAATTAAAACTAGCAGCGGTCAGGACACTAAAAGAATTTGGGAGGGGGAGGGAGTGGGAGGGATCGGGAGCTTGGGCTTATCAGACACAGCTTAGTAGAGATTTACAAGGAGATCCTGCTGAGTAGCATTGAGAACTTTGTCTAGATACTCATGTTGCAACAGAAGAAAGGGTGGGGGGAAAATGTAATTGTAATGTATACATGTAAGGATAACCTGACCCCCTTGCTGTACAGTGGGAAAAAAAAATTTGGTCAGCTTTTAGAGAAAATTCTCTCTCAATTTACATGGCCTGGCTCTCTGTGTTTATGTAGTCATTCATTTTTTTCAATATATTGAGACTTACCCTCTACCACAGGCCAGGCTGGGTACCAGGGCAAAACCCAAATCAACATGGTCTTTGTGTCTCTCTCTTCACAAAACAGAGACTTTATGGGTGGAATTAGCATTTGAACTTCAAAGGTGAATTTATTTTTCACTCTTGAAGGAAGTTCAGGACACTCTGGGAGCAGGTGGACAAGACACGGAGTAACCTGAGACATGAAGTGGAACTAGCCAAGGCAAGGCAGGGGGTAGAGTCAGAGAGGTCTCCCAGTAAGGGACACAGCATGTCAGCCTCGCAGAAGTGGCTCCCACCTGCACATACCAAAAGCCTCCTGTATGACTGTGGACTGCACCGGAATATCCTCCCATGCATCAGGTGTGGCAAACGCCTCAACTCAGGCATCCCCCACTCTTGGAAGAGCCAATAGGGACTCTCCCCCAAATCTGGGTCTTTCCCTCCATGTGTTCCTTACAGCTTATATGTGCCACACTTACAGCCCTGGGCATCCTCTGGAAAACCTTTGGTCCCCTTCCTGTATCTCCCACCCTTCTAAACTCCCTGAAGCCAGGGGTTGTGTTTTAGTCACATTACCTGCCCAGGTGACGGGCAAGTGTTAGGTACACAATCAATATGTGTTGAGTGCTGAATGCGAAATGAAGTGGCAGAATGGTGACGCTATATTGATTGCCCTCGGTTGTACACAAGTTTGATGTGACTTGGTTTCAAAGACTGGGAGCTGAATGAAGAATTTAAGTATTCACAGCTATAGGAACTTGGGCGGAGCATGTATGAAACATAAAGCTACAGAGAATATCCCTAAAACACCCACAAAACTGCTGCTGCCTGCAATGATAACCCTGAGATAACAAATTAGCAGGAATCAGGCAAGTCTTTCTTAGGTACCTATGATGGTGAGAGCTTCACCTCACCTGCTTACTTCACCCCTGCAGGTTAAGTGGACATCTGAGAAGAAATAAATTCCCCCTGGATGTTGTAGAAGTCCTGTTCCAATGATGTAAATTTGCTTTAGATGGGACCAGGGAGGCAGGAGAATGAGAATTGAGATTGCTTCAATCAATGGAGACTAAATTACAGGTTCTTCTCCCCGCATAGCAGTGAGTTTATATCATTTTGTTCATAGAAATAGCTTTTGCTACAATGAGTATACTTGAGGTTTTGATGGAGCATGTCAGATGGAGCCTTGGCATAAATGAAGCAAGATATGAGATCCACTGCAGGGGAATACGGGGTAAGAGCCCAGTACATAACATGCAAAGCACTAAAGAAAGATTGCATATTTGCAGGAAGTGTGAGAACATTGCCTCCTGGGTATTTAAGAGCACACCAAGTACAGCCAGGGCAGTAAACAACTGAGCTCAAAAAGTAACACAGAATGAAAGGGCAACAAAGTGAACAGGGTTGTAACTTTAAATGACTTAATGGACACCAGGAGACCCTACTCTGCTGTAGCCATATTTGCTTTGTAATCACTGCTTACTCCTTTAGTATCCAAACCTGTATCTTGGACAGAAAAAAGGCTGAGAGCCTTTAGCAAGCCAGATTCAATGATCCCTAGTCTAATATTTGCACTGTGGTGCTAATTTTTAATTTGGGTGAATAAAAAGCATCTTTTTTCTTTTCTTTCTTGCCTTTTTATCTTTCTCCTTCTTCTTCTTTTTTTTTTTTTTTTGGCCACACCTGCAGCTTGTGGAAGTTCCTGAGCCAGGGTCCCAACCCACGACAGTGACAATGCTGGATCCTTAAGCCAATGTGCCACAAGGGAACTCTGATAAAATGCACCTTTAAATTTTGAACCCTTTCTTTAATCACTGACACTGAATAATTATTAAACTTCCACAACTGAAAATAATCCCTATTGTTAGGGAGACCTTATATCCCAGTTTGTTTGGGACACTTCCACTTTACATCTGATGCCCCAGATCCTGCACAGTTTAACATGTATCCTAGATTTTTCATTTTTTTAACAAAGCATTAAGATAAACTAAGATGAGTTTGGTAATTCTGTGCCTCTAGTTTCTGCCAGGATCTTGTCTAATAGGTAGTTAGCAGGTAGTAGTTAGTATAGTATGCATGCAGTTCTGTAAGTAGTTAGTATGTAGTGTATGGAGTTCTAATTAACATATGACTAATGATAACCCAACTGACTTTTCCTTCTGCTTTCACTGAGACATACGCTACTGATACTTTCTTTCCAAGGACAGCATGAAGTCACTGATAAAAGGAAGCAGGTTCAGATTAGGTACCAGGGGCAGTTAGCTTGTCTGGCTATGAGGGAAAAGCTTTCAGTGTTGCTGCCCCTGCTGGCCAGTCAGTATACCTGCAGCCAGTGGTGCTATGACCAGGACCATGGCCAATGCCCTGGTCTGCAAGGTGCATGACGACATCAGGAATGATAAGTTTGAAATAAGTGAAACATGTGCAGTAAATACAGACTTGACTGTCCTGCCATAGATCACAGAGAAAATACTCTGAATGCATTTGTTCAGTGGTACTTATTATTTATTGTATGATATAAACCTATAAGTACATATTTTTGTTTTGTAAGGTTTAGTTTTATTTTGTCCTTTTCAAAGCAATGATCTCAAAAGAGTGAACATTTAATGAAATATTAAATACTAAATTTCCATTTCTTAAGAAACGTGGTGATAAAAATGTCAATTGCACAACATTTTGGTTTATAGTTATCGTTTACCTGACCTCGCCAAAAGACACAAATATTCTGAAGAAGCATCAGCATCTACTTTATTTTATTTTATTTTGTCTTTTTAGGGCTGCACCCATGGCAGATGGAGGTTCCCAGGCTAGGGGTCGAATCGGAGCTGTAGCTGCCACCCTATGCCAGAGCCACAGCAACTCAGGATCCAAGCCAGGTCTTCGACCTACACCACAACTCATGGCAACACCAGATCCTTAACCCACTGAGCGAGGCCAGGGATCGAACCTGAGTCTTCATGGAAGCTAGTCGGGTTCGTTAACCACTGAGCCACAACAGGAAGTCCGGCATCTCCTTTAAATGTTAGTGATTATTTTAACAAGACTTTTCCCCAAAGAAGTCAATTTAGCAAGTTCAGCTGCAGAAGGTTCATTTATAACACTATAATGCATGACTTTTCATTGGGATCAGATGAGTATTTGTCTAAATTAATTCCACTCTCGATTCCAAGCCTCTCCTGCATAAGAGTAAAAGTGAAATGATAGTTATTAAAAGTATTGGCTCCATTAGCCATCGAACTTCACTAAGAGATAATGTCAGTTTTACTTTAGTGTCATGAGATCCTTCAAAGAGAAAAATCAGTTAATTCTAATAATGTCTTTTAAATCTAATTCATGACATCAAAGTAAAACTCTCCAAAGTTCATTCTGTTTTGGTAAAATATCTTAACATCAAAGTAAATGCTATCAAAAATCTAGATTAAAAAGTCCAACCTTGAAGATAAAGTTACTTGTATTGACAGTGCTAGTATGACACAAATTTTGATGAAGCCCAATATGGTGGTAAACAAACAAACAAACACATGTTCTAACTAAATTAAGAACCCGTGGAGCAGGTTTGGAAGAAGAGTTCTGGTTGGAGTTGGTTGTAGTGCACATATGATTCATGAAAGTGTCCAAGCAAGCTTTGATAGTGGTCTTGTCAAAACAGAAGCTGTATTTAAAATCAGCCAAAGTATAAACTTTTGCAACAAAATTCGTGTTGACTTTATTAAAGAATGTTTCCATTATGGAAGTGCATTCTTTTGCTCTTCACTGTCTGTCTCCATCAGATTTTAGAAATGTTTTAATTTTAAAGAACTGCTTTGTAGATCCATCCAAGCAACTGACAATAGTATTGAACCTTATCCTAAAGCAGGCCTCTCAATGGAGGCTGCATTTTGTTTGAAAAGAGTTGTAAATCTTTAATCAGATGTTCAACTGAGGGCACACCAAATAACTTCAGCTTTTGAAATGTACAGCAAATTATAATTATTGAACGAAAATCTTGGAACCAGAAAGATGATGAATTGTAACCCCATAAAAGCAACAGAAGAAATGGATAAACTAAATGATAAGAGATGAAAAGCATAAACTATTAAACTTTGTAATTCTATAATTATACTTGGGAATATCTTTACCTTTGGGGAAAATCTTCTAATGGGGATCCCTTAGATTTTTCTGAATAAATATATTGCAGATAACTTCTTTTTTCCCCCTTTCTTTTTATGGCCACACCCACAGGATATGGAAGTTCCCAGGCCTAGGACTGAATATGAGCCACAGCTGCAGCAATGCTGGGTCCTTTAACCAACTGTGCTGGGCCAGGAATCGAACCCACACCTCTGAAGCAACCCGAGCCGCTGCAGTTACACTCTCAACTCCTACATCACGGAAGGAACTCCCAGATAACTTCTTGATAGGTTTTGTTTTGTAAAATTAGTTTTGAAGCAATGGAGGCACAAGGACAGTCCATGCAAAAATATTTAGCATAGAGTATTCATATATTTATGTATTAAAAAACAGAATTAAGGATATCTTGCATACAGCAGCATTTACTCAGAGCTTACCAGATATACACCTCAATACCTGAGGCATTTTCTCAACTAAAAATAAGATAGTGTACAAAAAGAAGTTATAAACAATTAAAAATTTATCAACCATGAAATACAGCTTTGAAGGATACTGCAATCGGTTTTATGAAAAAATTACCAATAAGCCATAATTCAAAAGTTTGTTCTTCAGAAAAATACCTGTCAGAGTATTAGACACTGATACAACCAAGAAGAAGGGAGATATGTAAAGACATACCGAGAATAATTATTTGCTTATGTTATTTCTACCATTTATATAGTCACTCTAAAGAAATTTTATTTTGCTTTAATGTATAATGCATGTTACTCTTATTTTTAGAAATTCTTATCTTTGAACATAATTGTCAAGTAGCATTCATATCCATCCATCCAATAAATCCATTTATGACATAATAAATAGACACCTCCAAAAGTTATATAAAATTAATTACCTAGTGTTTCCTTTCACCCATCTGATTATATAATTACTTCAGGGATAAGTCTTGTTTCCCAGGGACCAAGTGGTAAGAAATTTAGAAAAGAAGAGAGACACAATGAAATCACAGACACATATGCATTTTAAGCCAGAAAAAAACTAAAGAGATGACCCAATTCAGTCCCATCAAGTCCCAGTAGAAAATGTAATTTTATGAAAAATTTCAGTCTTCACTCCAGGAGTAAGTGACTATTTTATAAAATGCATATTTTGTCACCATGAAGATCTTGGTAAAAATGAATTTTTTTTGTGTCTTTTTGTCTATTCTAGGGCTGCTCCCACAGCATATGGAGGTTCCTAGGCTAGGGGTCTAATCAGAGCTGTAGCCGCTGGCCTACACCACAGCCACAGCAACACGGGATCCGAGCCATGTCTGTGACCTACACCACAGCTCATGGCAATGCTGGATCCTTAACCCACTGAGCAAGGCCAGGGATTGAACCCCCAACCTCATGGTTCCTGGTCGGATTCGTTAACCACTGCATCATGACAGGAACTCCAGATCTTGTAAAAATGAATTTAAAAAAAATAGTCATTTGTAGACTATATAAATATTTTAAGTACCCCTAAATATGGTCTTTGAATAAAATTGATTGTAAAAATTGGAATCCATCAGCATGTAAAACTTTCATGAAAAGTCTACCTTTTCTGTAGGTGGACAAGGACACATCAGTAAGATGACAGTCATGGGATTGGCTCAAGTGGGAAGGAAATCTTGATTGGGAGCTTAGAATTGATACCAAAAAGCCACATTTAAGATTTATATTAAATTCAGAAGTAACAGCTATTTTCTTTTCTTTTCAGGCCACCCCATGGCACATAGAGTTCCTGGGCCAGGGATCAGAACCAAGCAACGCCAGGTCCTTAACCCACTGTGCCCAGCCAGGGATGGAACCTGTAAGCTGCATCTCAGCATTCCAGAGATGTCTTGGATCTCATTGTGCCACAGCTGGACCTCCAGAAATAATGGCTTTTTAAACATGTTTGTGAAATTTAGCAGTGGCTGTAAAAGTAATGGAATTAGTATTTTCAACTCCTTTTAATGTGTTACCTCGAACAGTGAGATTGTTTTATTAAACAGAACTTTTAAAAACATGTTGTCTTTAGGGTTTTCTTTTCATTGGCACACACCCTCAACTGTTCATTTAAGAGGACTGCCCTCTCTGCAAACAGGTAGGTTTTTGAGGCTGCGTTTGATTGTGTGTTAATAAAGCATCAGGAAAAAATCAGCATTTCTAAGAGCCAAGGGAGGATCTGAAAGTAGATTCTCCTCTTTCCTGAACATAGTCGAACTACTTGACTGTTTTCTCTGACATACCTTGGAGTCAGGAGGAGTGCTCTGTGGATATCGAAGCTTTGAGACCTTTGGAAAACAACTGTCTTCTCACAGCCATTAAGCTCATCTACAAGGATATCTCTTGGTAAGGAAAAAAAATATTAAGAGTCCACTGTGTACCAAATAATTTGAATACCTGATTTTACCAATTTCTATTGACAATATTCAACTTAAGGATGAGGACATTTTTAGCTTAGGGAGGCTGAGTAGCTAGCCCAGATTCTGATATCTAGTAAGTGATGGAGTCAGGAGGCATGTGATACAACTTTTTTTTCTTTTTCTTTTTTCTTTCTTTCTTTCTTTTATTTATTATTATTTTTTTTTTTTTGGTCTTTTTGCCTTTTCTAGGGCCGCTCCCAAGGCAGATGGAAGTTCCCAGGCTAGGGGTCGAATTGGAGCTGCAGCTGCTGGCCTACACCAGAGCCACAGCAATGCCAGATCCAAGCCGAGTCTGTGACCTACACCACAGCTCACAGCAACACTGGATCCTTAACCCACTGAGTGAGGACAGGGATCGAACCCACAACCTCATGGTTCCTAGTCGGATTCATTAACCACTGAGCCATGATGGGAACTCCAATACACCCTTTTTTATTTTACTACCCATCCTTCTACCTACTGTCTTTCACACCTTCCCATCACTTCAGTCTCAACTAGAAGGACAGTGGGGTGCAGTGGAAAAGGAGGAAAGGAGCCCACATATTTGACAGCCTTCGTGTCAACAGCCTACGTTCACTGGACATTAAGCTGAGGGTAAAGCCATATCTGTGTTATTTACCCCTGTATACTAAGCACCTCATTCCATACATGTGGCATATAGAGCCCAAGGATATTTAAAAGGAATCAATCATTTTTGTTAAATGCTGAATTCATGAGTGGAAGTTTAGTTGGTGAGGAGAATGAAAAGAAAGACTGAGAGTGGACATTTTGACCCTGTTGACTCGTAGTTAAATGAATGTTTCCACTGTTTTTAGCACTGGTTTATGTTGACTTCATCCACTCATTCCACGTCTATTTATTTGCCGAGTCCTAGGCATGAGGGTGTAACAGTGAGCAATGGCCCTGTCCTCTTGGAGGTGACATTCTGATGGTCAAGTAATTTCACAATCAATTTTGAGTCCTCAGAGCTGCCCCCTGACATGGATGAGGTGGGTGTTAGCTGTAACCTGCTGGCTCTCTAAAATACTGCAAAAAATGTCTAACCCAGGCCATTTAATTCAACAAAGTGCATCAATGACAGAAATAACATAACCATCTGAACATGCTTTTTATTCCAGATTTCCTTCTGTTCTCAACATTATGTGATAATTTGGGATCATTTTATCCATCAATTTTCCTACCAGCAAAACATACACACTCCCCATCATCCTAACCCGTTCCCTTCCACACCCCCACAGTAGTGCTCAGGGCAGATCGGCCCTACTGCGGTGTTTCATGGACTCATCATGTGCTGAACAACCAGACCTTAGTTTCTATTATTTCCGATCTTGCCAACAATCTCCATAAGCAGTTATTTCTATCCTGGATTTACAGATGAGAAAACTGCAATTCAAGAGATGATTTAGCCCAAGATCACAGCTATGTTCAGGTGTAGATATATACCTGTCTTGGTCCTGCCAGTGCTTCTCTATGTCATGACTTGAACAGAGCTTTCCTGACTCATTTCCCTTCCACCTTTAACCCGTTCTCCACACTCACCAAAGTTATATTTCTAAACACAGGTTGGATCATATAGCTACCTCACAAAGAATGAATGGCTTGCTCCTGCTTTTAAGAGAAAATGTGCAAACCTCAGCATAGAATAAAGGGTCCCTCTTGACTGTGCAGAGACTCCTTTGCCAGAGTCTCCCGGGCACTGATTCCCAGGGCACAGCAGGCTGCTCATGCACACACGTCACCTCCACCCCATTCTTTTTCTCTCTCTAGTAAAACCCTTTCCCACCTATTCATCCTTTCAAACCTACCTCAGAGAGTTTCTCCTTTGGGAAGCCTTTCCTCACTTTTCCAGAGTTATTTCCTCTTCCAGGGATCCACAGCACCATTATTTCTATCAGAAAGTCATTTGTCACATGGGTTTGTTTATTTGTGATCACTTTTGTTTCCTTGTCTTTCTTCCTCCAATCCCCACCCCCAACTATGCTATGGGGTCCTTGAGGTCAGAGCCAAGTTGTCATTCATCTGTATCCCTGGAGCATAGCCCTGGACCTGCATCACACAGGAAGGTTTGAAAAATTCTAAAGGAACAATAAGTGACTGCCCTCTCCTTCTGGGTTCTTCCCTCCTGAGCTCAAACCCAACAAAGCAGGAAGAGAAACACAGCTGAAGCATGGCCAGAAGGGCTCCCTGCAAAGTGCTCCAAGGTAGCAGCTATGGCCAGCCTTGCAACATTACCCAGCAGAAGTGTAATTTACAGATTGTCTGGATGTGACTGGATAATGCAATAATTGATGAACTGATTGTCTAATGTAAAATAGTCTGGCTATGAATAAGACACTCTCAGAGATGAAAGGAAAATGAGTGTCGACAGAACCAGGTGTGTAAACGCAAGCAGGGTATTAAGCACATTCTTTTTATTCGTAAAGAGCTGAAATGAGAAGAGCTCTTTCCACCCCCCAGCATCTCTCTCTCTCTTCTCACTAACAAACTTTGAGCAATCTGGAGGAAAAGTGTGAGATTGCTCTCACAGATAAATAATAACCAAAAAAAAATTATAATGTTGATGTGATTATACCTCACTGACTCAAGGAAATTAAAGATAGATTCTTTGTTATTAGTTTACTGATCTGGGGCATCCGACTCCTCCTAACTGCTCAATATATCAAGCTAGTCAATCATTCTTGTCATTATCTTTAATGTCTTATTGGAAGGCTTCATTCACCCGGTTTTTATCTGTTTCATTGGAAGCAGTTTTAATCTCATTTCAGCAGCTCTGATAAGCCTGTTAGTTTGCACAAATTGGTTTTGGTGACAATGCAATAATGTGCGATTTCCAAATGGAAAAGAGAAATTTCTTCAGGTCCTAAAAAGCAGGTGGAGTAAGCAAAGGAGGTGTGAAGCGGTGGAGACGGTGGACTTACTTTCCTAAAGGAGACCTGAAGAGGGGAGAAAGCAGAGTGAGGAGAAGGGGAGAAAATGAGACAGGAAACTCAGATGAATTGTTGCAATCGCCCCCACCCCTTCCCCCGGCCCTGCCCAGCACCACCACTCAGGAGCGCCAGCCGCGATGGCTGCATCCGACCACTAGAGGGCCTACTTGAGTCAACGATGGCCCAGGGCCGCGGTGGAAGACTGAAGCTTAGTAGCAGCGCTTTGCCCCCAGACCTGCCCCCGCCTCCCCCCGCTGAGATTCCATTCTGAGTCTGTTCCCAGTCCAACCACAGGTCTTCCCTGGAAGCCCTTCTTGGAGTTCCCTTCCCGCTCTGGGGTTCTTCATAGCAGCCTTTCGTTGTGCCATCTATCCAGCTGGGGGAGCAAAATTCCTCACACCCCCAACCCCTCTCCACCCCCGTTCCACACCCCGACCCCCGGCCTTAGACTGGCCTGACTCTGGGCTGCTTAGAATAAAGGAGACAATAAGCCCGTCAGGCTCAGTGACTCAAAATTGCATTAAGTGTAGATGTTGAAGTAAATACAGTTTCCACAGATTTCGAGTCACCTTCTGGGAGAGGAAAATCAATAACTTGCTGATCTGCGCAGCAAAGCTGGGAATGGTTATCTGATTTAAGAAGGCAGCGTGGGAGTTCCCGTCGTGGCGCAGTGGTTAACGAATCCGACTAGGAACCATGAGGTTGCAGGTTCTGTCCCTGCCCTTGCTCAGTGGGTTAACGACGTTTCCGTGAGCCGCAAGCCGCGGTGCGGTGTAGGTTGCAGACGCGGCTCGGATCCCACTTGCTGTGGCTCTGGCGTAGGCAGGTGGCTACAGCTCCGAGCAAGCCGCGGTGCGGTGTAGGTTGCAGCGGATCGGATCCCACTTGCTGTGCCTCTGGCGTAGGCAGGTGGCTACAGCTCCGATTATACCCCCAGCCTGGGAATCTCCTTATACCCCCAGCCTGGGAATCTCCATATGCGTGGGAGCGGCCCCCCCCCCCAAAAAAAAAGAAGGCAGCGTATTGAATTTCCTGACTCCTGCTTCTCAGGTCCTGGCAGTAAAGCCAGAAAATGAGGTTTAGTCTATTATGGTCATGTCCCCTTTCTGGGAGTGATGTCTGGAAAGATCAAAATCAACTCTCCAAATGGACTAAACTCTATCTGATTTATACTTCACACAGACACCCACGAAAATAATCATTTCAAGAGGAATGTGTCTCATAATAGGCTTCGAAATCACTTGTTTTGGAGGCAAATACCAGCCAAATACAAACAGTCAATTATCTGGTGGTGTATGGGGTGGGAGAGTGCTAATTATATTCCAAAATTCCAAACTGCCAAACACTTTGCAGTTCCATTTTCAGCCCTTCTGCTCTTCAAGGAACGTTTGGTGCATGTTTGTCTGATTCGTTCTCACAACTCCAAATGTTGATATAAAGTCTGCTTATGAAATTCTGGGGCTTTTTTTTTTTTTTTAAGAAACTCAGGAGGCTGCATTTCCCTCAAACCTAAGAAAAGGGTGAACCCTCTCTGTTTTAAAATCTGCAACTCTCTATTGGACATTGCAGGTAGCCTCAGCTAAGAAATTCTCGCAATCCTTCTATATCCCTTGTTCTGATTTTCCTGCTTTAAAAGCATATCCAGCTTGTAACTACTCCAGGGAGCAAAGAATTGAGGATGAAGTTTAATGCCTTGCTTCTGATCCGAGCCTCCAAGGCAGAAACAGAATCCCAAGACCACAGAGCAAAGAAACTGATTTCCTACAACTGCTTTCCAATGACATTCTTGAGAGCTGAGCTCACACTCTCCAATGAGTCACCACTGAGCGATTGTTGCAAGTTTGGTTTTTTGTTTGTTTGTTTGTTTTTGTCTTTTTGCCTTTTCTAGAGCCTCACCTGTGGCATATGGAGGTTCCCAGGCTCAGGTTCTAATCGGAGCTGTAGGCCCCGGCCTACGCCAGAGCTACAGCAACTCGGGATCCAAGCCGCATCTGCCACCTATACCACAGCTCACTGTGATGCTGGATCCTTAACCCACTGAACAAGGCCAGGGATGGAACCCGCAACCTCATGGTTCCTAGTCGGATTTGTTAACCACTGAGCCACAACGGGAACTCCTGTTGTAAGTTTTAATGTCTAGAACCCACCAAACCAGCTAGGTGTACATTTCTATCCTGTGTCAAGTTGTTCCTTCATATGGGGGTGATGGCACAGGCCACCTGGATGCTTGCCTAGGGCCATGTGAAAAAAGTTTCCATAACTACCCAACCCCAATGCGGGCATAGAACTTATTCTCCTGGCCTTTAGAAGCCAGGCTTGGCCAAGACAGTCCAGGACCTAACACCACTATGAGGTCACCAAAGAGAGTCATGGCACCTGGGGTCAGGGCTGCCAGTTCAGGAAGTTCCCATGGAGATTTAACTTATTTGTGTGTGTCTTTATTCTTCCTCTGAACTATGCCATTGAAGTCTTTGGAACAAAATGCACTTCCCACCTGTGAGGTCCCCCAACAACTAGTAGGCACCATCTGTATTTGGATGCGTTGCCCTGTGGCAGAGCCAAGCCTTCTTGAGGTGGGCAGAAGGACAGCACACACAGCTAGAGAGTAAGGGCTTCATTCCTCTCCTTTTTCATGTTCTCACTCTGATAAACAGAAAACCACATGTGGGAGCACACATGGGCCTGTCAGGTGCCATGTTCCCAGGAGTCAGGTCTGTTAATAGCCTGATCCCAAGTGAGCAAGGGCTCTCAGAAAACAGGAGCCCAGAAAAGCAGACATGTGGCAAATGGTCCATCTGCCATGCCTAGAAATCCAAATGTTACAGACCTGGTGTCAGGAGCGCAGATGCCACTGCTGACTGGGGTTCCTGCCAAACTTCTTCAAAACTTTCCCTGGTGCAGCTGACTCCTATTTAAAATTTTCTCCCTCCTTCTCCCCATTGAGATAATGTCAGGTTTCTCTGAGCTGTGCGGAGAAGGAGAATACAAATAAAAGTGAGCTGTTTCCCAGGCTCCACAGCCTGTGCCAGGGCAGTCAAAGAACAGTGTTTCTGTGTCTTTGTCTGTGATCATGAACCCCTCTTGGATTCTAGCTGGTGTCTGCTGACTCGGCTCCTCCACTGACAGCTAGTGTGGAAGCCACAGGGCAGATCCGCAGGAAGAGCTTCCCATTACCTCTGCTGCTGTTGTCCTCGAGAATTCCCTGGGGTTGCCTGGAGCTGGTGACATCTGGTGAAGCCGATGTTTTTGTTGTTTCCCTCTTTCATGGCCACCCCCTCATCTAAGAATTTGGGTTTATTGCAGGGTCTGGGTTCTAGAGGATAGATGTCAGGATTTCCTCTCCCCCCCTCTTTGCTGCACTGTCCTTGCTTTAGACTTCAACTGTCTTTCTCTAGGACGTGCTCCTTTCTCAGCATATCCTTGGTATCTCCAACAGGTAGACACCAGGGGACAGTGTGAGGCTTCTCCAGGTGCCCAGTTTTAGTATAAAACAGCCTAGGCTCCACAGGGGACCTCCCTCAGCCCCTGAATGCAGACACAGATGGACCCCACACCTACACATCCCAGGGCTCAAGATACTGAGGAGTGTTTCTTCTCTTTCCATTGGATAATATCTATGTTAATATTTGGGAAGATGTATGTAACCCATATACAACCGGGACCAATTCACAGCCCACTCTACACCTAAAGTCACATTCAAAAAAAACTCCATCTCTTCAGCTTTTGAGAGAATTTTAATATTCATCAGGCACTCTGAAAAATGCCAAAGGAACCCAATTCACAGCTCCCAGTAAAAACATCTTAAAATGATCTTTCCCCATTTGTCTGATTCTCAGTCTCTCTTGCATATCCCAGTGGATCTGAATCCTTTTCCCCAAAGAGTCCTGCAGGAACTTGTCTGTGTGACTTCTTGCCTTTCCTCCTTCTCCCCTTATTCTCCCATCTCTACTCTTTCATTCCCCCCATGAGTAAATCTCAGTCCTTTTATATGCACCCCCCACACTGCCACATCCTTGCAGCTCTTTTCTGCCTCTCAACACATGTCATTGGCATTCTGCATCACTGAAGTCCAAGAACTGAGAATCAGAGAGATGCAGCCATCTGCCCCTCAGGGTGGAATTCTTTACAGAGAATGGAGGCTGGAGACCTGAGGATGCCACACCGACTCAAAGAGTTTGGGGCGGGAAGGGTCACTGCAACTCTCACATTAATGCTTTTTGTCTCCAAAACACAAAGATCAAGGTTGAACTTAAATCACATACCTCTCTCCACAGGTTCTAACCAACTGAGAAATAGGCCCTCTAGGCACAGGGAGATCCAGATATCAGTTTACCTGTTGGTGACACCGGATTACCAAACCTTAGACCTGTGGTCAAAACCAGGCTCCTGTGGTCAAAACCAGCTGTCATCACCCTTAGCTCCTAGGACTTTGATGAGGGAGGTGGGGCCTGAAAGCAGCCCTCACCCACTGGCCTCCTAAAGGAGCCTCACCTGTCACATGCCTTCCTGAGCTCAGAGGGCCCAAGAGACAGAAAACCATCTAGACCTTCCAGAGGGGCCCAGGGTCACCAGGGGACAGAGGTGAGGGTGCATGTTGGTGGTGAGAAGATCTGGAAGAGGTTGAGCCATGCCTGCCTTCTGCCCTTTAGCCAGTCCCGCCAATCAAACACGTGACTCTACTGTCATCACCCAATGGAAAAATCCCTTCCCAATACCTTTAAAAGTTCCACAGAAGCCCACTCCGTGCTCATCCACAGCATAAAGTTAGAAAGGGGAGAAAATTACCTGCAACAATGAATAAGCCAGAGTTTCTGCCTACAACGGGCTCATAATTTTATTGTCTTTTCTTATGAAAAAGACTTTTTTGTGACTTTTGGCACAAAGTGTTGGAAAGAAAAATAGAGGAGGGAAGAGTCTGAAAACAGAGTACTAACTCTGATTCTGCCCCTGCCATGTTCTGGTTTTCATGTTGGGCTTTGCCCCCAGAATCGTCTCATGTTCCCAGCAGACTCTCCATCCCTGTGCCCAACCAGACCTTCAATGGTCCAAGCTCTCATTTTTTAGGAAAAGAAGATGCAACCTTCAGAGCAGTTTTATTAAAAAACAAACAACTATACTCTGAGGACCAAGTGTACTGGAGAGGCTGGAAAGTGCAAAGGAGCTAAGGAATACCCCCTGGAGCACTGACTGCCTCTGTTCAAATCTTGGCCCCATCACTCAGCAGCTGTGTGGCATCTGGCAAGTTATTTAACTTCTCAAATTTAACCTCTCAAACACTGTGGGAGTTCCCAGACTAAGGATTGAACCCCTGCCACAGCAAAGCCACAACCAGCTAGATCACCAGGGAACTCCAATTTCTTCATCTCTAAAATAGGGGATACTCACATTGTACATTGATTGGAGAATTAAATGACTTAGTGTATGTAAAACACTGAGAGGAATATCCAGCACATAGGAAAACCATGAAAGGCCTGTCAGCATTACGGTTTAGTAAATTCCAGCACAGAAACCAACAGAACATTATAAGCTCATCACAACCATTTTATGACCCTTTCTAATAACATGGGCTTTCTCGTGCTTAATTGCTAAATTTGAAAGTTAACATGAAAATGTCTATGTGCCGTTGTTAACCATGTTGAAAAATAACAGAGCATAGAATGAATTTCAACAAAATGCAAGTTGACTATCTTCAGTAGTCAGACTCTGAAAGATTTTAATTATTCTTTGTGTTTCTATGCAAGAATTTTCTATAGTAGCATGTACTTGTTTTAGAGAAAAATGTTTATTTGGATTTTTAAAATACTTCTGCTGTCAGGGGCAGATGTAGTGAGCAAAGCATCTCTAACAAAATCTTGCTTTTCCAGTCAGGAGATGGCAAACATAAGACAGACAATATATTCTACTTTTGATGGAAGAAAAACATTCCTTTGTCAGCAATAAATTATTCCTATCCCACCCCACAAAAGTTATAAACATGTCTCTCCTTAGTAGGTGTTTCTCCTGAGGCTGCATTCCACCACTCCAAGGCAGTTGTCAAGGTGTGCTCTTCCTTTGAAGGTCCATCCATCCTGAAGACAGTTGTTGCTTAAAGCAAGAAGCCTTGTCAGCCCCGCCTGCCCCCATCACTCAATCCACCATGTCATATTTACCAAAGTATTAAGTTTTGGATGACAGAATGTGCTAAAGGCCAAAGATGACAGCTAAGCCCACTTGTCTATTGCTGTTCCATTACCCCCCTCGAGGTACAGTGCATTCCTTGAATAAGAAAACTGAATAATCCTAGCCCCATGTTGAAGCCTCAGCTTCCAGCTCTGTGACTCTCTAGAACACTCCTGGGATGGAAACTTCCACCTTGATGATCCTCTTTGAGGTTTCTTGCCAGTTTCAGGGAGGGTGACATTTTTTCCAGTATTGATGTGTTTCGATAGCCAGAAGAGCTCATCTGCTAAGTGTGTTCCTGGAGGCAAACTGTGAGCTTCAGCATCCAACCCAGGAGAAAAGGAACTCCCTGGACACGTGTGAAGCCCTCAGGAATGGCACTGTTGTGAACTCAGACACACGGTGGCTCGGAGCCCAGCCCTGGAGAAGATGGCTCAGTGGCAGGCCCTTTGCACACAAGCTCTGCCTTGTCTTGCCCTTCTTGCTCCCCCATTTCTTGCTTTTTTTATACTCCCTCTGGACTCATCAGAGTCATAGAATATTATAGCTGGGAAAGTGTTGAGTCCTGCCCAATATCACACAGCCAGTGAGAAAGTTGTAGTCTTGTCAGAAGTCAGCCTCTGTCCCCGGGTGCCAGATAGACTTTTGGGTGAAGGAGAAAAAATTTGTTTTATTGCTTTGTCAGGCAAAGGAGGGTCACAGCAGGCTAATGCCCCAAAGGCTGTGCCCTCCTTTGGGAGAGATTAGGGAGTGGGTTTATAGTTTGGGAGGAGAAAATAGGGCCACAGATAAGGATCAGGGTAGAGGCGAATTTTCATTCTTCAGAGCTGGTGTTGAGTGGCCCCAGGACTGGTTCTGGGGGTCCTCCTCTCTGGTTTTCTTTTCTGAGGGGTTTTAGTTCGAAGAACTCAAAGATATTGTCATGGATATTCCTTGAGGAGGAGCCAGGACCCTTCCCCAAGGCTGCACTCTTGTTTCTCCAGGGCCCCTCCCTGGTCTCTGCATCTCCTCCCCTCCCTGATTAGCAACTGTTTGAACTGTTAGCAACTTTGGAACTCAGGGAAGTTCCAGGAGCCTGAAGCTTCCTCCTGAGTCTACTGGGCCAGACAGAGACAGAATGAAATAATCACAGAGGTGCAGAAAAGAGTCCATTTGACTTTATCTCAAAGACATTTTCTGACCACCTGCCCTGGGATGCCAGGTGCTGTGGGAAGGCAGAAACAAAAAATAAACAACAAAGGGGATCCCGTCATGGCAAATGAATCCAACTAGTGTCCATGAGGATGTGGGTTCCATCCCTCGCCTTGCTCAGTGGGTTAAGGATCTGGTGTTGCCATGAGCTATGGTGTAGGTTGCAGATGTGGCGTGGCTGGCATCTGGCATTGCTGTGGCTCTGGTGTAGGCCTGCAGCTGTAGCTCTGATTTGACCTCTAGTCTGGAAACTTCCATATGCTGTGGATGCAGCCCTGAAAAGAAAAATCAAACAAACAAAAATAACAACAGCAGCACCACCAATAACAACAACAACAAAAACCAGGGACACTGCTCTCATGTGACTTATAACAGGGAAAAATGGAAGAATGAAGTAAGCAGCTTTTTTGTTGTTGTTTTGGGTTTTTTTTTTTTTAAGTAAATGTTGAAAATTGAAAAACATTTTTAACAGTCTTTTTTTTCTTTTTTTTTTAAAGGCCTGGACGCAATATAAACATCAAACTGTGGTGAGACAGACCCTTGACCTTCCCAGCGACCTCCCCTTCCCCAAGACCAACCCTCAAGATCAAGACCCTCAGGTGAGGCTATAATGAGCAAAAGGCAGAGGAAGTGCATTGATCTTGGTTGATAATCTCAGTGTTTGCAAGGATGCTAGGAGGAAGCTGGTTTTTTTTTTTTTTCTTTTTGGGAGGGATAGAAAAAACATATTACATGATATAATGCTTTATTTACACTTTATAAAACACTTTTACCTTGACTAATTTGAAAATATTTGCTGCATCTTTTCAAAAGACCTGGAAGTATTTTCTTTTTTTTTTAATATATATATATATATTTTTATTTTCCCGCTGTACAGCAAGGGGATCAAGTTATCCTTACATGTATACATTACAATTACATTTTCCCCCAACCCTTTGTTCTGTTGCAACATGAGTATCTAGACAAAGTTCTCAATGCTACTCAGCAGGATCTCCTTGTAAATGTATTCTAAATTGTGTCTGATAAGCCCAAGCTCCCAATCCCTCCATAGCAAAGGAAACCAAAAAGAAAACAAAAAGACAACTTACAGAATGGGAGAAAATAGTTTCAAATGATGCAACCAACAAGGGCTTAATCTCTAGAATATATAAACAACTTATACAACCCAACAGCAAAAAAACCAATCAATCAATGGAAAAATGGGCAAAAGACCTGAATAGACATTTCTCCAAAGAAGATATACAGATGGCCAACAAACACATGAAAAAATGCTCAACATCGCTGATCATAAGAGAAATGCAAATCAAAACTACCATGAGATACCACCTCACACCAGTCAGAATGGCCATCATTAATAAGTCCACAAGTAACAAGTGCTGGAGGGGCTGTGGAGAAAAGGGAACCCTCCTGCACTGTTGGTGGGAATGTAAACTGGTACAGCCACTATGGAGAACAGTTTGGAGATACCTTAGAAATCTATACATAGAACTTCCATATGACCCCACAATCCCACTCTTGGGCATCTATCCGGACAAAAGTCTACTTAAAAGAGACACATGCACCTGCATGCTCATTGCAGCGCTATTCACAATAGCCAGGATATGGAAACAACCCAAATGTCCATTAACAAATGATTGGATTCAGAAGATGTGGTATATATACACAATGGAATACTACTCAGCCATAAAAAAGAATGACCTAATGCCATTTGCAGCAACATGGATGGAACTAGAGAATCTCATACTGAGTGAAATGAGCCAGAAAGACAAAGACAAATACCATATGATATCACTTATAACTGGAATCTAATATCCAGCACAAATGAACATCTCCTCAGAAAAGAAAATCATGGATTTGGAGAAAAGACTTGTGGCTGCCTGAGGGGAGGGAAGCTGGTTTAATAGCACTGGGAGAGGTTCGGTCTTTTACCTTGGAAGTCCCAAATCTCACTTGCTGCAAATACAGGATGTGAAACCTACTCTGGCCCCAAAGCTAATGAATGTGCTGCCACTGCACAGCCCTCCCCACCTCTCCCACTGCCTCCCTTCCCTAGACTCATCTCCCAGCAAAGCCCCTACCCATGGGTCCCATTTGGTGAGTAATTATGAAGATTTCTGAATGATGCCAGCCCCTCCTCCAAGCCTGGCCTGCCTGCGCACCATCCCAGAACAAACACACATTTGATCTACGAGGCTACTTTCCTGCCATGAAAGGATGTGTCTTCCAAGTGACCTCTTCCTTGGTAGGTGGAGAAAAAGTGTGATAAAAAGCAAAAGCCGCATCCTTTTAAGATAATTCATATATTGGCCAATAGTTGTGATAAAGAAGCTAGAAATCCAGCCCAGGCTACAAACAACTCCACATTAAAGGCATCTGTGTTTAATAAAACTAATAAATCAAAAGCTGTTAGGTGGCGCCTCCTGGCTATGTTTTAGGGCTATAATTGGTACACGTGGATAATACAAGAATAAAAGGCACTGAGTCAGCAGAGAGACCACTACCCTCTGATGGGCCCCTGCTGAGTATTTTTAGAATTTTCTCCATTATCTGTTTGGGGAGTTTATCAGAAGGAGAGTCCCTTTCCTAGAAAAGTACCCTGCTACCAATCCAAACCCACAAATGGGGAGTATGCCCTTTCTTTAGGGATCTAGAAGCACAATGAAAAAGCCTGAGAGGAAGGTAAAGGAAAGGTAGGAAGGGGGGGGGGATGAATTATATTGATTTGTTGGGCCTCTCTGAGGTGAATTCATGTGTATTTTCTGGTTTAATCCTCACAACTACCCCCATCAGATGCGACATCCCTTTATCAGGTGAGAACACATATGTCAGTGAATTGATTGGTCTGAGGGCAGAGCTGGTTGCCTCCCAGGGCAGTTAAAGAAGCAGCTGAAGATGCTTGGAGTATCCCATCTTGAGAAGACAGGTGAAGAGAGCAGCTCTTACCTACTTTAGGTCTAAGACTGCGCTTGAAGAATGGAAATGCTTTGCAGAGGACCAGAAGAGAACAAAGGATGCAGGTTTAGGGACAGGAGGAGTCAGTTGGTAACAGTTGTCTCTGAGGGCTCTTGGACCAAAAGGAAGTGGTAGGAATTCCTGGCCTGGGGAAGTATCTGCCAGACAGCTTGTGCCAAGACGTTGTAGGAAGAACATTTGACAAGTTCCCTGCCCAGGCGCTGGTACATGCAAAAGCGTGACTTTGAGCGAGTAACAACCTCTCTGATCTTCAGTTTGCTTTGGATAATGGAGATAGTAATGAGTAATTTGGGATATTTGGGGAAAGCAAATGATGTATATAAAAAGCTTGGTTAAAAAAAAAAAAAAGCTTGGTAGGAGTTACCTGGTGGCTCAGCAGGTTAGGGACCTAGCATTATCCCTGCTGTGACACCAGTTCAATCCCTGGCCCTGAAACTTCCACATGCCACGGGCATGGCCAAAAAATAAATAAATAAAATGCTCAGTAAACACTAAAGTGCTATCAAGTATGAGGACTGTTTGACTCCATCTTTCTGGAACTTTTAATGTATAACACAGCCCAAAGACAGACGGATGGACAAAATAACTTCCTACAGCTCTTTGTGACCAGAAGTAGATTATTCAGAGCTTCGGAGTCAAGCCACTTCTAGGGATCATTAGCTTTATAGTTCTCAGAACCGAGACAGAGACCACTTATCCTCCCCCTCCCTGGGGAAATGTTTCAGTGACATATTTGGCTCTGTCTCTGTTGCAGTGTGGGAGCTAGGGAACCAGTCAAGGTCAGCCTCCTTCGCTAGGAGGGAAGACAATTTCGATGCAGAGTTAGAGGGTCATGATACTGATGATTTGGGGCTAGAAGCAGTTGGTCCCTGCTTCAGAGGCTATTTAATGCCATGAGACTTCAGACCCCATTTTATTTATTTATTATTTATTTTTTTATCTATTTATCTACTTTTTATTTACTTTGCTGGTGGGAATGCAAAACAGGACAGTCGCTTTAATTTTTGTTTGTTCTAGTAGCTTTTTAAAAAAAGTTTTATTGAAGTGTAGTTGATTTACATGATTGTGACAATTCCTGCTGTACAGCAAAGTGATTCAGTTACACGTGTGCACAATCCATTCTCTTTCAGATTCTCTGCCCACATAGATGATCACAGAATATTGGGTAGAGTTCTCTGTGCTGTACAGCAGCTCCCCATCAGCCAACTATCCATAAACCTCAGTATGTACATGCCAATCCCAAAGCCCTAGTCCTTCCCCCCAACCCAGGCCCCATTTTAGAGGGCAACTAACAAAAACAGAGAGTGATGGTAGCTTTAATTATTACAGCAGATTGATTAGTCAGGGACAGATGGCTCTTAAGGTCTATTCCCTAGCTTTTCACTAACTTACTAGATACAACCTAAGTTCACCTCTTAATCAATATTGTGAATAGTTATCTTTCATTAAAAAAGAGATGCCATTCAATTTAACAAGAAGTGGTATACAATGTCAGTTTCATTCCTCACATGACATCTTTCTAGGATATGGAGAAACATAAGCTAAAAAACTTGGGAGTTCCCATTGTGGCGCAGTGGTTATCACATCTGACTAAGAACCATGAGGTTGCAGGTTGAGTCCCTGGCCTTGCTCAGTGGGTTAAGGTTCCAGCATTGCCATGAGCTGTGGTGTAGATCCCAGACATGGCTCAGGTCCCACATTGCTGTGGCTCTGGCATAGGCCAGTGGCTACAGCTCCGATTCGACCCCTAGCCTGGGAACCTCTATGTGCCATGGGAGCGGCCCTAGGAAAGGCAAAAAGACAACAACAACAACAACAACAACAAACTTGAAGAACTGTACAGATGTAGATGAATATAAAAATAGAAATTGATACAGCATATACTCCTTAGCATGATACCTTCATACTTAGCCTGATAAATTAGAGTGGCAAAGGAGCATGAGATCTTATCTGCCATTTGTTTTAACAGTGAGCAACTCCAAGTACTTCATAACTACGTCCGTGTTCTCTCAAAATTCACATCAAAGCAACTTCTGATTTTTTTTTATCTTGTAAAGGTATGCCATTTAATATTTTTAAAGTACATATTCATAGCCTTTGTTTTTTTTTGTTTTTTTTTTATTTTCCCACTGTGTAGCAAGGGGGTCAGGTTATCCTTACATGTATACATTGCAATTACAGTTTTTCCCCCACCCTTTCTTCTGTTGCAACATGAGTATCTAGACATAGTTCTCAATGCTATTCAGCAGGATCTCCTTGTAAATCTATTCTAAGTTGTGTCTGATAACCCCAAACTCCCGATCCCTCCCACTCCCTCCCCCTCCCCCTCCCTTCAGGCAACCACAAGTTTCTTCTCCAAGTCCATGATTTTCTTTTCTGAGGAGATGTTCATTTGTTCTGGATATTAGATTCCAGTTATAAGTGATATCATATGGTATTTGTCTTTGTCTTTCTGGCTCATTTCACTCAGTATGAGATTCTCTAGTTCCATCCATGTTGCTGCAAATGGCATTATGTCATCCTTTTTATGGCTGAGTAGTATTCCATTGTTATATATACCACCTCTTCCGAATCCAATCATCTGTTGATGGACATTTGGATTGTTTCCATGTCTTGGCTATTGTGAATAGTGCTGCAATGAACATGCGGGTGCATGTGTCTCTTTTAAGTAGAGCTTTGTCCGGATAGATGCCCAAGAGTGGGATTGTGGGGTCATATGGAAGTTCTATGTATAGATTTCTAAGGTATCTCCAAACTGTTCTCCATAGTGGCTGTACCAGTTTACATTCCCACCAGCAGTGCAGGAGGGTTCCCTTTTCTCCACAGCCCCTCCAGCACTTGTTATTTGTGGATTTATTAATGATGGCCATTCTGACTGGTGTGAGGTGGTATCTCATGGTAGTTTTGATTTGCATTTCTCTTATGATCAGCGATGTTGAGCATTTTTTCATGTGTTTGTTGGCCATCTGTATATCTTCTTTGGAGAAATGTCTATTCAGGTCTTTTGCCCATTTTTCCATTGATTGATTGGTTTTTTTGCTGTTGGGTTGTATAAGTTGTTTATATATTCTAGAGATTAAGCCCTTTTCAGTTGCATCATTTGAAACTGTTTTCTCCCATTCTGAAAGTTGTCTTTTTGTTTTCTTTTGGGTCTCCTTTGCTGTGCAAAAGCTTTTCAGTTTGATGAGGTCCCATGGGTTTATTTTTGCTCTAATTTCTATTGCTTTGGGAGACTGACCTGAGAAAATATTCATGATGTTGATGTCAGAGAGTGTTTTGCCTATGTTTTCTTCTAGGAGTTTGATGGTGTCCTGTCGTATATTTAAGTCTTTCAGCCATTTGGAGTTTATTTGTGTGCATGGTGTGAGGGTGTGTTCTAGTTTCATTGCTTTGCATGCAGCTGTCCAGGTTTCCCAGCAATGCTTGCTGAATAGACTTTCTTTTTCCCATTTTATGTTCTTGCCTCCCTTGTCAAAGATTCATTGACCATAGGTGTCAGGGTTTATTTCCGGATTCTCTATTCTGTTCCATTGGTCTGTCTGTCTGTTTTGATCCCAGTACCACACTGTTTGGATGACTGTGGCTTTGTAGTATTTCTTGAAGTCTGGGAGAGTTATGCCTCCTGCTTGGTTTTTGTTTCTCAGGATTGCTTTGGTGATTCTGGGTCTTTTGTGGTTCCATATAAATGTTTGGATTGTTTGTTCTAGTTCTGTGAAAAATGTCATGGGTAATTTGATAGGGATTGCATTGAATTTGTAGATTGCTTTGGGTAGTATGGCCATTTTCACAATATTGATTTTTCCAATCCAGGAACATGGAATATCTTTCCATTTCTTTACATCTTCTTTGATTTCTTTGATTAAAGTTTTATAGTTCTCAGCATATAGGTCCTTTACCTCTTTGGTCAGGTGTATTCCGAGGTATTTGATTTTGTGAGGTATAATTTTAAAAGGTATCGTATTTTTGTATTCCTTTTCTAATGTTTCATTGCTGGTATACAGAAATGCAACCGACTTCTGAATGTTAATCTTATATCCTGCTACTTTGCTGAATTTATTAATCAGTTCAAGTAGTTTTTGGGTTGAGTCCTTAGGGTTTTCTAGGTATAGTATCATGTCATCTGCATACAGTGACAGTTTGATCTCTTCTCTTCCTATATGGATGCCTTTTATTTCTTTTGTTTGTCTAATTGCTGTGGCTAAGACTTCCAAAACGATGTTGAAGAGCAGTGGTGAGAGTGGGCATCCCTGTCTTGTTCAAGATTTGAGTGAGAAGGCTTTCAGTTTTTCCCCTTTGAGGATTATATTTGCTGTGGGTTTGTCATAAATGGCTTTGATGATATTCAGGAATGTTCCCTCTATACCCACTTTGGCGAGGGTCTCGATCATGAATGGATGTTGAACTTTGTCAAATGCTTTTTCTGCGTCTATTGAGATGATCATATGATTTTTGACTTTTTTTTTGTTAATGTGGTGTATGATGCTGATTGATTTGTGTATGTTGAACCATCCTTGTGAACCTGGGATGAACCCAACCTGGTCATGGTGTATAATTTTTTTGGTATGCTGTTGGATTTGGTTGGCTAAGATTTTGTTGAGAATTTTTGCATCTATATTCATCAATGATATTGGGCAATAGTTTTCTTTTTTGGTGGTATCTCTGCCTGGTTTTGGAATGAGGGTGATGGTGGCCTCATAGAATGTCTTTGGGAGTATTCCTTCTTCTTCAACCTTTTGAAAGAGTTTAAGGAGGATGGGCACCAATTCCTCTTTATATGTTTGATAAAATTCACCTGTGAAGCCATCTGGTCCTGGGCTTTTATTTGTAGGGAGTGATTTTATGACCTCTTCAATTTCATTTCTAGTGATCAGTCTGTTCAGTTGGTCTGTTTCTGCTTTATTCAGTTTTGGCAGGCTGTCAGATTCTAGAAAATTGTCCATTTCTTCCAGATTGTCAAACTTGTTGCCATACAGTTGTTCATAGTATTCTCTTATGGTTTTTTGTATTTCTGCTGTATCCGTTGTGATTTCTCCTTTTTCATTTATAATTTTGGTGATTTGGGTTCTTTCTCTCCTCTTTTGAGTGAGTCTGGCCAGGGGTTTGTCAATTTTGTTCACCTTTTCAAAGAACCAGCTCTTGGTTTTATTAATTTTCTCTATTGTTTTTTGAGTCTCTATTTTATTGATTTCTTCTTTGATCTTTATAATTTCCTTCCTTCTGCTGACTTTAGGACTTTTTTGTTCTTTTTCTAATTCATTTAGGTGGAGGGTTAAGTTGTCCATTATGGATCTTTCTTCTTTTTTGAGAAAGGCCTGTATTGCTATAAATTTCCCTCTGAGCACTGCTTTCGCAGCATCCCATATATTTTGAGAGGTTGTGTCTTCATTATCATTTGTCTCAAGGTAGTTTTTAATTTCCTTCTTGATTTCCTCATTGACCCATTGGATTTTTAGTAGCATGTTGTTTCGTCTCCATGGAGTAGGTTTTTTCTCTTTGCTTTTCCCATGGTTGATTTCTAATTTCATGGCATTGTGGTCAGAGAAGATACTTGAGATAATTTCTACGCTCCTAAATTTATTGAGATTAGCTTTGTGTCCCAATATGTGGTCGATTCTTGAGAATGTTCCATGAGCATTTGAGAAGAATGTGTATTCTGCTTTTTTTGGATGTAGTGTCCTGAAGATATCAATGAAGTCTAACTTGTCTATTGTTTCCTTTAGGATCTCTGTTGCTTTATTTCCGTCTAGAGGATCTGTCCATTGATGTGAGGGGGGGTATTTAGGTCTCCTACTATGATTGTATTCTCATCAATATCTCCCTTTATGTCTGTTAATATTTGTTGTATGTATCTGGGTGCTCCTATACTTAGGGCATATATGTTGATGATAGTAACATCCTCTCCTTGGATGGATCCCTTAATCATTAAGTAGTGTCCTTCTTTGTCTTTCTTTATGTCTTTTGTTTTAAAGTCTATTTTGTCTGATATGAGCGTTGCGACTCCTGCTTTTCTGTCATGTCTATTGGCGTGAAATATTTTTCCCCACCCTTTCACTTTCAATCTATATGTATCCTTTGTCCTAAGGTGAGTTTCTTGTAGGCAGCATATTGAAGGTTTTTGCGTTTTTATCCACTCAGCCACTCTGTGTCTTTTGATTGGGGCATTCAGTCCATTGACATTTAAGGTGATAATTGGTATATGATTATTTATTGCCATTTGAACCTCGTGTTCCAGTTGATTCTATGGTTCTCCATTCTTCCTTTCTTTTTTCTTTTTTTTCTTTTTTCTTTTGGTTGGATGGTCTCCTGTTATTATCTGCTTGAGTGTATTTTTTTTTTCATTTTTTGCAAATGCAATATTTGGTTTTGGCTTGTGGTTGCCCTGTTTTTTAAGTATGCTAACCCCTTCCCATAATTGTGTGTTTTAGCCTGATGGTCCTGTAAGTTCAAACACTTCATTACTATATTAAAATTAAGAAGAGAGGGATACAAACAAAAAGGGTTATTTACTTCCTAATATCCCTTGCCCACATTTTATGGTTTTGATGACTCTTTTTTATTTTTTTCTTTTTAATTTTATTTTGTTTGAAGCATGTTCATGATTAAATCTGTATGCTGGCTTATTTGAGTGACTGCTCTCTGATTGCGGTTTCCTCAGTCCTAGTTCTTCCTCTTCTTTTTTTTTTTTTTCTTTTTCTTTTTTCTTCCCTTTCCTTCCTTTCTTTTTGGTTTAGAGAAGCCCTTTCAATATTTCCTTTAACCTGGGTTTTGTGTTGCTGTATTCTTTAAGGTTTTGTTTGTTGGGAAAAATTATTATCTCCCCTTCTATTTTAAATGATATTCTTGCTGGATAGAGTATTCTAGGTTGCATATTTTTTCCTTTGAGCACTTTAAATATCTCTTGCCATTCCCTCCTGGACTGTACTGTTTCTGTAGAGAAATCAGCTGATATTCTTATGGGGGTTCCCTT
This sequence comes from Sus scrofa, assembly GCF_054392235.1. Classification (NCBI taxonomy): domain Eukaryota; kingdom Metazoa; phylum Chordata; class Mammalia; order Artiodactyla; family Suidae; genus Sus; species Sus scrofa. The sequence continues at coordinate 23,552,383 of NC_139385.1, forward strand.
GTAGGGAACATTCTGTTTTTCTCTTGCTGCCTTTAGGATCCTCTCTTTATCACTAACTTTTGCCATTTTTATTGTGATGTGTCTTGGTGTGGGTCTGTTTGGGTTCAGTTTGTTTGGGGCCCTCTGTGCTTCTTGTATCTTGAACCCAGTATCCTTTAGATTGCGGAAGTTTCCAGCGATAATTTCTTCAAATATATTTTCCATCCCCTTATCTTTTTCTACTCCTTCTGGAATTCCTATTATGCGTAGATTGGCCCGCTTTATATTATCCCATAGGTCTCTTATATTGCTTTCCAGTTTTTTGATTCGGTTTTCTGTCTGTTCACCAGATTGAGTGATTTCCATTATTCTATCTTCCATATCACTGATTCGTTCTTCTGCATTATTCATTCTGGTTTTTACTGCCCCTAGTTCAGTTTGCATCTCTGCAAATGAATGTTCTAGTTTTTCTTGGCTCCTCCTTATATTTTCTAGTTCCTTTCTGAGGGTATCTGCATTACTGTTCATATCTTCTCTTAATTCCTTCAGTATTTTCACTATTTCTCTTTTGAACTCCAGGTCTGTCTGACTGCAGAGATCTGTTTCATTGTTGACTGTTTTAGGTGAGTTCTCCTGTTGGTTTGACTGGGGGTGGTTTCTAAGCTTCTTCATCTTGCTTGTTGTTTTCTTTCTCCTGAGGGAGTTGTACTCTCCGTTATCGGGCAGTGTTTGCCTTGTCACTGCCGTGGAATATTTCCTGAGGGCTGGCATTGTTGGTCAATCTTTTTTGAGGCAGTGTGGCTTTTCTGGAGTGTTGATGGGGCTAACAGTGTTTCTTTGAAGCAAAGGAGGACTTCCTGAGGGCAGACAGGACTGGGAGGTCCACACCACGATGGTAGCAGATTTCACTTGGTCATGCAGAGCTTGCTCTGGTGTTTTTAGGCTGTGGGGTTCTTGCAGGGGGTTGGCGGTGTTAGGCAGCTGCTCTTCAGGGGTGCATCACCCCCTGGGGCTGGAGCAGCTATCTGGGTCACTGAGAACTTAAGAGGCTCTTCCCTAGGGCAGCCCAACTCAGAAGGACAGCCTGAGAATGTAGGCGGATCTTTTCACAGTCTGGCTGAGCTTGTTGCAGTTTTTCTGGGCTGCAGGGGCTCTTCCAGGGGGCTGGTGGTGCTGAGCAGTTATTTCACGGGAGTGAGGCACCCCCTGGGGGCTTGGGCGGGTAGCAGGGCCGTTGGAGACCCAAGAGGCTCCTCCCCAGGGCAGCCCAACTCAGAAAAACCGACTGAGATCTTTTCCCGACTCGGCCAGGCTTGTTGCAGCTTTTCTGGGCTGCAGGGGGTCCTGCCTGGAGCTGGCAGTCCTATGCAGCTGGTCCACCAGAGCATCCCCTGGGGGCTTGGGCGGGTAGCAGGGCCGTTGGAAACCCAAAAGGCTCCTCCCCGGGGCAGCCCGACTCAGAAAAACCGTCCGAGAATTAGGCCAATCTATTCACAGCCTGGCTAAGCTTGTTCTAGCTTTTCTGGGCTGCAGGCCTTTTCTCGGGGGCTGGTGGTGTTTGGTGCTGCTCTGCGGAAGTGTAGCCCCTCCAAAGGGCAAGCAGGCCTGTGCAGGGACAGCCCCTGCGGTGGTAGGCTTCAGGCAATTGTTGAGGCCAGCCCTCCTGGATGGCAGGCAGCCCCAGGTCTGGTGAGATCGTAGGGCGTGGCGGGGGTGGGGGGAGGGAATGCACTGGGAAGCACAGCTTTCAGCTAGCTAGCAGGCCTGTAAACTTGCTGTGGCGTGGGGGGCATTCTATGGGGACCCACCCCTTCTTTTCTCCCCTCCCCAGCACTGGAGCAGACCAGGTTCTTCTCCCAGGTTCCCTCTGATGTGGCTTTCCACTTCCCCGCCCCTGGAGTATTGCTCCCTTCCTCTGCGACAGCTTTGTTTTCTAGTCTCCCAGGCAGTCTCTGCCCCGTCAAATGGTTTCTAAGACCTCCCAAGCAGTTTCTGCTCTGCCCCGCCCCCCTAGCCCGGGGACTAGGGGACTAATCTCTGGAGCCCAGGTCTCGGTGCCCAGCCCCCATCCAGGCGTCTCAATTTTTGGTGACTGTGCCCGTAGTTCAGATGGTCCGTTGGGTTCTTGATCAGCTTTTCTGTGCTCCAACTTACTGCTACACTCTTCTCTGCATCTGGAGATTCCTCTGGTTCGTTTGATCTTTCCCCCAGTAGGTGACTTTCCAGGGTGTGGGATCCCTTTCTCCTCCCCAGTTCCCTTTCGGGAGCACCCATCCCGCTCGGATTCACCTTCTCTCACTCTCCTCTTTTCTCCCATTCTGCCCAATAATGTCATGAACTTCTTGCCGTTATTGGAGTTTAGGTTCCTCTGCCAGCGATTGGTTGCTGTTCTGTGCGAGTCATTTATTCTGTAGATGTGCTTTTTTTGTTGTGTTTGTGGGAGAGGGCGAGCGTGTCCCCCTACTCCTCCGCCATCTTGTCCTCTTCTTCCAAATCATAATTTTTATATGAAATATATATATGTTTATATTTTTAACCTTCCACTGAAGAATGACAGCAAATTTCAAGAAGAATAGTGGAAGTTAAATAATGCCTGGTAATTTTCTGTCTACCCATGAGATAAAATGGAATATTCTGAAGCATAACAAAATAGAGGATATAATAAGAATAATGTATTTAGTATTCAAATCAATTGATAAGTTATGAGTTTCTTCCATAAAGTCTTTTAAAAATCCTCTGACTTTTGGAGTTCTGTTGTGGCTCAGTGGATATGAATCCAACTAGGAACCATGAGGGTGCCGTTTGATCCCTGGCCTTACAACTCACAGCTCATTGCCTTTAGCTGTGGTGTATGTCACAGACATGGCTTGGATCTGGCCAGCAGCTACAGCCTGGATTCGGGCCCTGACCTGGGAGCCTCCATATATGCAGCAGGTATGGCCCTGAAAAAAGAGAAAAAAAAAATCCTCTGACTTTATTTCTGAATTGACTTTAAATGTGCTTTAAAGCTTTGAAAGGCTCCCTAACTGCATAATTTTATTAATGAATTTTAAGCAAAGGAAAAATGTTTTTAGCACATTTTGGCAAAATGCATGATTACAGAACTAACATTAAAATTTTATATTTGTCAGTATGGAAGATCTAATAGTTGTTTTCAGTTTGAAAGATAAAGGGTTTAGGTTTACATATACCAGTAAATATAAACCATACATATAAGCTGATGAGTAGCACTATCATAACGAATACAAATAAAGGAATATTCTGGGCTGAGCTATTATCAAATTAATCAGCTATGGTCAGTTGCCAATTCTTAGGAAATAGACATGAATCCCCCTTAACAGGGAATTATGTATAATCAACCATTTGCTAGTGTATGCAAGGAATGTAAAATAAAGACACTGAATGGTAGAATGGATTAAAAAGAAATCATGAGATAGTGTGTGCTTTAATCTCTGTGATGAAACAGCAAGGCACAATAAAATAAGCTTGAAAACAAAAGCAATTCATTATCCAGCCCCTGAGATGAGTTGGAGGCTTAAAAAAAAAAGATTATGAGATATTTCAGGATGTTCATAGCTTTTTTTTTTTTATTATGAAAGGGTCTCACTTTTTATTATTGAAAGAAAACATTGATAAGAGGAAAGGAAGGGGGAGAAGCAATTAGTTATGATGAAAATTAGAATAAAAGGAATGGATAAAGGTCACAAGCTAGTCTCAAATGGAGAAAGAGGCATTTCTTCTAAAACTGATAAAATGGAAGAAAGGAAGCATATTGATTGTATAAAGATCATTTATCTTAGAATATAAAATTAAATGCAGTTCTGCCCTACACTGATAAAGACTGGCTTTAAGAGTATTGATTGTTTTTACATTTTTTTTTCCTTTGGAGCATATGCATTACCAGGAAAAGGATGCATGAGAGATACATGCACCTACTTCTGTAGCTCTCCATCACAGATGCTGCTTCAACTCTGCTCTCCACACAGGCCCCTATGATATTTGGTTACAGTTGTCCTATCCTTGATAAGAGTGGCCCATTATAGCTATTTTCAAGAGTATAGCCTCTGAAGGTTTACACATACTTTTAAAACCCTACCACACATAAGGGACACCCATTTGCAGCTTTTACAGAGCCCTGGGTGCTACTTCTCTTTGAGGAATACTGAGAAAACACTTTCAGATTGCAACTTTTTTCATTCCCTTGATGCCTGTCTCTATCCCCTCCATATCTTAGAATATTTAAACTAGAAATTTTAAATTCTTATCAAATCTCTCCACACAAGTGAAGGGCATATCTTGAGGACATTAATGACTGCCTAGGCTTGTTACAAAGGGATTTAAACTTTTTTTAAAGAAAAAAAATTAATCATTCTTTATTTCTGAATCCACAGCATCAGTACATACACACATATGCCCCTCAACCCACTTCACCCAGCTAGATAGACAGACAGACATATATATATAGATAGAGATATAATGGGTTCAACAATCAAGTCTACTCAGATTAACTCCCATATTATTTGGTGATTAAAAATCCTATTTTGGTTTTATAACAAATTTTCACTGACAGAAAAAAAACTTCACTTGTTACATATAAATTTAAATTAGTCTTCTTCTTATGGATTTGACCACGCATAATCTGAAACCATCCTAAACCATAAATGATTATCACTGTAAAACAATTAACTACTGATTCAGTATCTCTTAATATCTACCATTACACATCTATGGTTCTTGACATGAATAGAATGTTTAATTAACATCAAAAGAGAAATAATTGAAAAATAATATAATATTTTGTTTATTGACAAAAACAGAATCCAAACCAAAATGCTGAGACAGTGGGAAATTTAGTAAAGTGAGTAGAATTCCTAAGCCCTAATAAAACAAAAATAGAACATGGTAATTTATTTTATGGCTTATCAGAAGATGTATTTTTCATACTCAAAAGGTAAAAAAACATAGGTACGTAAATAGCATTAATGATATTTCACAGAGAGAGAGCCTGTGTTTTCACCACTACCTTATGAAATGAGTTTAATTGGCAAGTATTTTAAATTGTATTTGGGAATTTGAGTATTTTCCTGTGTCTTTGTAATTCAGTGTTGTGGGAATACTTCTGTGCGTTGTCAGTTATATTACCTTCATATAAGGAAATCCAATCCCAGAAATTAGCTTAAATGTATTTATAGTCTCTGCTTTCTATGATAATGATACCGACACCAAGATACCATTTATTCTGATATACGTTTGGGAAAATTCAATGTTCATTGAATGAAATCAAGAAGATATTAAATATAACTTTGTTCTTATTCTTAAAAAGATGCCCAAAGTCAAAAGTGTCATTTTCTGTCAAGTACAACTCAATTGATAGTTCACTCTTCATTCTGCACAAATGCATCTTTTAAAATGATTCAATTCCTCTTCTACCTCATCTTCTCTGGTCAGGCAGGAGTCGTCAAGAGAGAAGACTGGCCTATTATCATCCCACTCTGTCAGAAACAGCAGCAGTAATGGTCATGATTCTCTCATATGCTACCAGTTCACTGCTCCATAAAACACATGAACTGTGCTAGTTAGACCTAATTGTGCCGAGAGTAAAATAAAATGAAATGAGGTGGGGACTTCAGTGATATATTGGTATTAGGCTATTTCTCTATGTATATCTTAACTCTCTAAAAGCTAAAGTAGCATGGAAGCTGAATTTCTTTTTCTTTTTTCTTTTTTTCTTTTTCTTTTTTTTTTTTTTTTTTTGTCTTTTTGCTATTTCTTTGGGCTGCTCCCACGGCATATGGAGGTTCCCAGGCTAGGGGTTGAATCGGAGCTGAGGCCGCCAGCCTACACCAGAGCCACAGCAACGCGGGATCTGAGCCGAGTCTGCGACCTACACCACAGCTCACGGCAACGCCGGATCGTTAACCCACTGAGCAAGGGCAGGGACCGAACCTGCAAGCTCATGGTTCCTAGTCGGATTCACTAATCACTGCGCCACGACGGGAACTCCGGAAGCTGAATTTCTTAATACGCTTTCACCTATTTAAAAACTGATTTTGCATTTTATCTAAAATTTAAGTTGGCTTGGATAATTTTACTATAAAGAATGGAAACAGCAGTTAGAAAATACATTCCCGGTCATTTCATTATTCCCTTTATAAATGAAAAAAAGATTACATTAACAGGAGCTAATATCTCATATCAATTAATTTTTGGACAAAGTCTGGACTAATTGAATGCAGCTTTCTTTCCCCCGTTCTTTTCCCCTTCGGCTTTTGAGAATGTGATTTTATGTATGTAGGCATATGACAACGTGTCTGCATGAATTCAGAAACCAGCTGAAGCAGAGCATATACTGTGCGACAGTCTACTTTTCATGGCATTTCTGATCTTGCCAGTTACAGAGTGAAAAAAACTATGTGAAAGTTTATTCCTGTCAGATTTCCAGCCTGTTTTCCATCTAAAATTTGTAAAGCAATATAAGTGAACTACAGAGATTTTTTTTTTTTAATCACATACTAAAAAAACTGTATTTAGTAATCTGGGGATCCATCACATCTCTTACATTTGCATTTTAGTTATTAGCCTCAGTAAAATATGAATCCCTTAAGCAAAATTTACCAGTAATTTTGGTGCATTCTATCCTAAAACCCCAGTTGTGTAGCTAGCGATGAGTAGGAGTGAGAGGGTACACCCATACACACGCACATATGCACATGCACACACAAAACAAAAATCAGGATAAACTAATAGAGAGTAAGAGTGGGACTGCCTCTCTTGGGGAAGAAGGAGGGCTCTGAACCCAGATAAAATGGGGAATTTCCAGGAAAAACAGCAGAAGCCAAACACCACATGAGGCAAACAGGTGATGTCACTTCAGAAAAGGGGAGGGGTGAGGGAGGGGCTGCAGTAAGAGGGGCATGTTTGCCAGCAAGTCCATTGTCTAAGCTCTTGTATTAAGTGAATCAGTCAGAGGTTAAAAGTGCTCAGAAAGGAGCTGTCCATGGGAACTTGTTAATAGAATTGCTGTGGATTCAGGTTCAGCAATTTGGGGTATTTAACCCTTACCTGTGGTTCAGGGATATTCTACCCCACCCTGGAAAAACTGCTTTCAATCTTAATCCATGCAAGTGGTCATAGTTACAATATCATATCAACTCTTCCCCCAGGAATTTGTTACTATCTAGGGTTGCTGAATTCCTCAAGATATAGGAGGAATCCTATAGGTATTTAATTTGAAATGTATATAAATAACTTGCTACACAAAAATGTTCTAGATCCAAATAGTGATTAAAATTCCAAGGGTTAGAAAATAGAGTTTATTTTAAGAAATAAGTGAAGAAATTTGCTCAACTCATTCCGTAACTCTGATTATTAAATAGATTTAAAAAGCACAGGGAAGAAATAATATAGGAAAATGTCAACTATAAGCATTTGTATAAAATTTTGAAATGAAAATTAGTTAACAGAATATCTAAGAGTGTCTTCATAAAATAGTATAAGTTCTTATTCTAGAAATTGCAAAATGTGTTTTCTAACACTTCTAAGATTCAGATGAACAGTTATCTAGAAGGATTTCCCATTGTGTTTCAGTGGGTTAAGGACTTGACATTGTGTGAGATGTGGGTTCAATCCCTGGCCTCACTCAGTGGGTTAAGGATCTAGCATTGCCACAAGCTGTGGCATAAGTTGCAGGTGCAGCTCAGACGCAGTGTTTCTGTGGCATAGGCCATGGTTCCAACTAAGATTCAACCCCTAGCCTGGGAACTTCCATATGCCACAGGTGCAGCTGTAAAGAAAAAAAAATAGACACCTAGAAATCTAGATGGGGGAAAACAACATCTTAAATGAATAGTGTTTAGTTCTCAAGAAATATGGGGGTATGCATAGGGCTTAAAAAAACTAAATTGGTAGCATAAGCTGTAATTGTTCTGAGGTCATTTGCTACATTTTATGAGAAGAATCTTAATCATCTAAGGACAGCAGGAGTTGAGGGGAAGAGAATGGTAATTGTAGCCCTTGCTCTGTGTTTTGAGAAAAATTAGATTATAATAAGTGTTTCACACACATCTTCAAACACAACACCCAGGGAGACCTGTAGATGGTGAGTTGCACCTATGTTTTGCCTATGAGAAAATAAAACAAGGTTTCACTGAAATTTCTAAGCATATTTAAGGAGAAATAGATTTTAATCTATGTCAGTGGTTGAGCAAAACAAAAGCCAAGAAATAAATTTAATATCCTCAAGTTCCTGATGGCAGCAATTTTTAAAAAATTCTGGAAAATCTTGTCTTCAAATATAGTCTTCCAACTCAGACCAATCTACTTATAACTATTAAAGTTCACTAGTTACAATCATTTATTCCATCAATAAAACAAAATAAAGCACTGCAGTTTCACATGACTTTACTACTGAATTCTACCAGATATTCAGGAAGGAATATTTTTAATCTTACACAAATTATTCTAGAGCATAGAAAATAAGAAAACATACCCATTCTCATCATATGGTATGAAAATGTCATAATGTTTAGTGAAATCCAGACAAAATAAGTATAAGAAAGAAGAATTACAAGGTAACCTCATTAATGGCTCTAGATGGACACTGTTAAATTATTAACACAATCTATTTAGCAATGTAGAAATAATGTAGCATATAACAAAACTGAATTTATGTCAAAAAATCAGTTTAATCTCAGGTTTGGGGATTCCCCCAGTCTCTATGCTCAGTATTGGGGTGCCCTCTGCAAGCCTCATTTCTTTAAGGCTCCAGCCCCTCTTTTAGCTACCCTTGAATGGGTGTCACTCCTGTATTTATGGAAATAAAGTATCATTTACTCAAAAAAAATCAGTTTAACATTGCTTAAAAAATAAAAATAATTTTAAATGGTACATTTAAGATCAGCCAGTGGGGTGATATCAGGGAAAGGAAAAAGAAGTCAGTTCTAAGGGACTGTTTTTACACAGAAACAGTGATCAAAGGAGAAAAAATTGTCAGAATAAACTTTATCAGCATCCTAGAAATTAGGCAAAGATTTATACCGATCAAGAGAACATTAGTCAGGCAAAAGGGCAACTTAAAAATGATAAGACAGCATTGTGGGTGTTCAGCTACTCTTCCTCTGGTCCTGTGCCACACTGGTGACATTCTTCACAGAACATCCTCTGTGTGGGACCTTGATCACGGGTTCAGGAGGAGAGAGAGTACAACTTGTTCTCAACGTTCAGTCCTGTTGGTCTGTTTAGACCTGTCTGGGGGTTACCTGAAGAACTGACTGGCTTTTGTTTTATATAAGGTACAACTCTCTCAAGGCAAAAGGAAGTTATGGTTATGGTTAAAGGGCATTTCTCAAAAGCATTCAAAGGCAAATGAACAACCTCAAGAAATCACAATTGAGGCAAACAAGAGACATGTCTGGAGTCTGGGAGAAAATCTATCTGCAAGTCCTCCATCCTCCATCCTCCAAGCTCTTGAAAGCCATGCACCCTTATTCCACCAAAAGGCCAGTATGTACTGGAACAAATATTGTCCTATCTCCTTACTGTGCAATCAGTGAAACTCCTGATCTCATTGGCAGATTTCCAAACCAAGTCACAGAATGCACCTACTGACTTGGTATAACTAAACACTTCTCGGGTTAAGGGTCTTCCACTGGGATTCATTATACTGCCCCCCGAGCATGCTATGGCATGGCTCCCTTCCAGCAGCCCCCAAATATCTAGCCAAGGGCTGAGAGCCTGATCCCCTATAAATAAATGCATGCCCCACAGGGCTTTTCTTCTTTAGATTGACAACATAGTTAGGGCTTGCCTTCTTTGCCAGGAAAAAGAAAAATGTCTCCTAACTTCTAAGGAGAAAAATACAAATAAACTGAGAGAATCAAGAAAGGTAATATCAAGCTGCCACCTGAAATGAGCGAGGATTAGTCAGGCTAATTGTACAGAAATATGAGAGCAGGAAAAAAGGAATGTTTAGGCAGAGGGAGAAGCATGGAGATAAAAAGGTCTTGATCTATTCAGAAACTAAGGTAATAATAGTAGGGACAAAAAGTAATTAATGGTATATAATATGTGAATTATGTTATTATAATAAGCTTGGAGAAAAGTAATTTTTATTTGGAGTATCCAAATAGACTTTTATGAGGACATTATTTAAGATTTTTCTGCATATGTGTTTTATTTTCATGTTCTTATTTTTTACTTAGTAGCTATGAATAGTAGATATTTCTAAGAACTTAGTTATTGCAAAAAATCTGTATAACATCTATATATATTAGTTTTTACGCTTGTGTTTAAAATTGATTTAGGTCTATATACCATAATGATTTCTATGTGGTTATACCTGCATATGCATGTAGAATATTTAAATAATCCCTGTATATATTTCTTGGGAATTTTTACAATAATTTTAAACTCTGATATTCAATCTCTTGTTGAAGCAATAGAAATTGATAAACACATAAAAAGAAATAACAATATTAGAAAATAGTTCTTTTATTCAAGCACTTTTAGATAATTTATCATTATACTTCAAACACAGGTCATGCAAACTTAATTTCTTTGCTATTATATCAAAGAATTAGGTATGTCCTAAGATTACAATGTTGTGTTCTCCATGGTCTGTGTAAGTGGTCACTTTAGGTATTAGTGTCAGGTTGCCATTACTTTAGCATAAATTTTCTTTCACAAGAATAAGGGAACAGTTAAGGAAGATGCTGTTTGGCTAAATTATCAGTACATGATAACTAGAAAATCTATCAACACCAAAACCAGTGTAATAATTTTTATAGTCATATTTTAAGTAAAATATCACATGAATTTTAAGACTAAAAGAGAAGGCATATAATTATAATTTTGGATCTAATTATTAAATCATATTTATGGAATTCTGGATTTTATAGTCAAGTTATTCTTTCCTGAAATAATAGAACAACAAGGACAAGAAATGACCTTGACTCAGACTTTCCTCAGCATTTAGGGAGATCCATGTCAAATAAAGACAGAAAACTTAAACATATTTTCTAAAAAGCAAACAATATCCTAAGCAGTAAATTACCAAAAAAATGGACAATGTGTTTTAAGCACTTATACTATTTATTTCACACTCATAAACATTTTGATTGCTATATAGACATTAATTTTTGTCACTGTTAAAGATACTCTAAAATTTCTATACCAAAACTGTTAAAAGTCTTGAGAACATAAATCATCTTTATAATTAATAGAAAGGACTTAGGGGATCTAAGAGATGAATTAAAGAGGTGTGAAGTGAGAATCTCATTAGCATTAAAAGAACAAGGCACAATTTCCAGGTCTTATGTCTACAGGAAAATTCTTGCACTTTGTAGTAGTTTCAACCAAATGATAATGTTACCTTATTATGAATAAAGGCGGAAGTAATGGTATTACCCATTCTTGGACATTTTAAAATGAAAATACAATTATTATAAAAATAATGCATCTATTATTCAACTAGAAACTGTTAGATAAAGGTCACCTGAGAAAAGAGAAAGAGTTAGACTGTATTTGACCTAAAGAACAGGCTTTCATGCAGACAAGTCAAATTTAGGTGCCCTGAGCATCATCTACTCATAGGAGAAAATTCAAAACAATTGTAGCTTTGATAGAAGAGTAAATTTGCAGTGAGTTTACATTTTTAAAATAGAACATTAAATTAGTTTGTTAAAAATTATAAAGCTGCAGCAGTTGAAAATGGAATTTATTAAATCTTTGGTAAGTACCAGATGTAGTAGCTCATATACAAACTATTAATTATTTTATAATAAATATACCATTTCAAATGAGTGGTAATAAATTATTTAAGGAAAATAGTGCTGGAATAGTTATAAAGAACTTATTTGTTATTAAAACACAAAAAAGTATAGTAGAACTAATTTCCAGATGGATTAATATGGCACCTCTAAGCTATGCAATGAAAAAGAAGAAATAGCTATAACTATTTCAGATATACTGGCTAGTTTCAACCTTTGAAAACAAGGCATTAAAAAATGAAACAAAATAGCAACAAAATAGAACAATGTAAAACATACAATTAAACTATGTTGGACAGAAGTGGTAATCGTGACTACATAAAATTAAATATTTCTACCCAGGAAATAAACACTTGCAAACTGAAAAGGGAGATGATATTTGGAAAAATATGTACAAAACAAAAGATAATGTTTAGAGGAGTGTTACTTATTTAATACATTTAACAAATTTAGCATTAATTTAACAATGCAATTGAGGAAAAAATATGAACAGATTGTTGACAGAAGTGCCAGTAAAGAAGCATTAAAAAATGTTGTAAAAGGTAGATTACTGAATTTTGATGATTCTTTTTTTTTTATTTCAAATTCAGAAACATACCAAAGTTCAGATAAGGTAAAATGCTAATTAAAGCATAAAGTTATAACAGAGACACTATTTTAAGTCACTCAACTCATTAAAAATTAGAAATTTAGGTGTTTTCCACGTATTAACTTTAGGAAGAGGGTGGGAAATTATATGAAGGATCTAATAAAATAACCAACTCACAAGATTCTCAGTGGTCTGGCCCCAGATCAGCAACTGAAGTCAACCATTGTTTTAGTGTTAATCCTGAATATTAGCTCTGCATACAAATTGCCTTTTAGTCAGGTTATTACAAGAATCAAGGAGAAATTTCTTCTCTTAATAAAGATAAGTTAACACATACATGTTATATGTTTACACATCTGAGCAGCGATGTGAAACTTTTAGATAAATGGTAGTATTACCTTCACATTATACAAGTGGCAACTGAGACCAAGAGAGCTTAGATAATTTACATAAAGATACACTGAACTGAACTAAGAGTTAAATACAGATTAATTTTTATAAGAACCATTACAAGGAGATATATCTGTGTGTGTGTGTGTGTGTGTGTGTGTGTGTGTGTGTTATAAAGTTCAACTATATCAGGAGAGGTTTATCCTACATATTTCATTATGCAGAAATGTCTTATATTTATCTAACTGGCCTCATTGAATATTTCAGTGTGATTTTTGGTTGCAGAGAGCAACAGATTATGACATCATTTTCTTTATTATTATGTTTTAAAATTTGTTCATGTTTCAAATGTTTAAACATTTTTGTTTTATTTTTAAAACACTTTATAGTTTTAAAATATTATCTTTTCCAAAATATGTTCTTTTCCTTCACAAATTGGGAAAATCAAATGGTCTGCTACCTCAGTAGATTCTTTTTTGTATTCAAAAAGAAAAGGGAAGACAACACAAAACTGGCTGCAAATTTCTCTCCAAATAGGCTAAATCTAGACTTAAAAGAGTTCCTTAATCTGTGGTATTTTATTTTTGTTTTTCTCTCTCTAGTGAAATCAAAGGCCTGGCCTGCCTTTGTGAGAGAGGAGTGATGAGCTGGTAAACAGTTATTGAAGGTACAGAATTATAATTTGGCTTGAAAATTCATGATTTTAAATACACCAGTATAATTATGGCAGGAATTAAAAGGCAGATTGAGTCTTACATACTTGAAATAGTAATAATCAGAGCTGCTATATATATATTTTTTTCTTTAGACGCTAAATAAAATGCTTCTTAGCTGCTTAAAGTGCCATTTTGGGAAAAAAATTATCCTTGTAACTGAACTCAGTTGATAAAATATATTCATTACTCATTGAACAGTTTTATTGAACAGCTACAGTGCAACAGATACTATATCTGGGCCTGAATGGATAATGATGAACTAATATTGATGTGGTCTCTACCCCTATGGAGGATATAGTCATGTGAAAGAGAAAGAAATAACTGGCATGATTGTAAAATACAACATTGGAGAGCCCTGTGAAATTGAGTTGCCTGGGTCTGCAGTAGGACAGAGCATGGCACATAAATAATACTGAAAAGAGGCCCTTAAGACTGGAGGAAATTAAAAAGGCATTGGTTAGGGTGGGGTTGTGGGTAGGTGCTACAACAGGAGACTACAGAGATTTTTCGAGACCATCTCTTTAAAGGATTAAAGCAATTTTATTGTTCCTTATCTTCAAAATGGCAAATTAAATAAAAATCAAGTATAGAAAGTCTGTCAGTGGGAGACTGGTATGATTCATTTTGATCTTCAAAATATCACTTGAATGTGAAGAGCCAATGGGAAGATTTCCATTGCCAGGAGATTGGCAGGCCAGGGAATCTGTCCAAAACTGCTGAACATCAAAAGGATGCAAAAACTTTGCTCAAGACCCCTTTAAAACCACAGAGAGGTTTTTTCCAACTTCACTCTAAGTACAGGAAGATGGAATTTCATGGCCAAGTAAGGTTCTACTTTAGCTATTCCTGGTCTAATGAGAAAATGAAAACTACTGGTGTCTAAAGGATGTGTTTGCTACAAGTCAAGACACAATTCGCAGAGCTAAGGAGTGTGGTTTGCATTCAGCTAGGCACGGAGGAAAATACGGGTTGTATGGGGATGCCTGACTCACTGCTTGTGCCAGGGCAGTCTGAGGAATGTATACTGAATATTAATTAAAACTGAACAAAATGATATAATCAGAAAATAGCATTAATCTGAATGTTCTTTATTTCCCTTTTTGTCACTATTTAATATATGCTTTCCCATGCTTAAAAGTTCCTTTGATGTCTGTTGAGAAAGTTCTTACATGTATATGAAAATTTTTCAAAAGATTTCATCTATCAATAGATAGACATTAATAGGTAAAATTTGGAGAATATTATTTTGGTTGAATTATTTTCTGCAGGGGGAAGGAGTCTGTTTTTTTTTTGTGGCTTGGTAGGGCTTTGCTCCAAGCTATAGCAAAACTTCCTTGAAAACAGGGTCAACATTTTTAAAAGAAGAAACTAGGTTAAAATCCACCTTTATCAATCCAAATGAATGTGTAAATTATAAAAATGAAGTCAAGGTAATATGCAAAGCAATGCAAAAAAAAAAAAAGCCACCAAAATACTCTTAGGAAAGTGCAAGTTTCATAACATTCATTATAAATGAGTCACCATTATGATTATTTCCTAGACAATAATTTTCCATAATATAATGACAAAACTAAATATACATAGTGAAAAATATTAGATAATAAACATATGACACATGAATTCATTGAAATAGTATCTTTTTTTTTCCTAAAGTGATTTTCTCTAATTTGAATTCACAGTAAATTGAGTATCTGTCAAAATAGTACAAAACTCAAATCTTAGGCTAAGAGCCATAGCCTAGTTTTTTAAACCTTTGCAAAATGAATCAAATATATTCATGAATGAATCACTGCAATAGACTGAGTAGAAAATTAGATTCAACCAGTTTTAAAATCAATTTTCTACTCTCACCATAAAATGAGTTCAGAGGTCTTCAATCATCTCTTCTTTGGAATAGTCTATATCTGACAGTAATAATATTTTCTTTCTTTAAAAAAGTATAAGGTAGGCAGAACTTTTTTTTTTTTTTTTTTTGTCTTTTTTTGTCTTTGTTGTTGTTGTCATTGTTGCTATTTCTTGGGCCGCTCCCGCGGCATATGGAGACTCCCAGGCTAGGGGTTGAATCGGAGCTGTAGCCACCGGCCTACGCCAGAGCCACAGCAACGCGGGATCCGAGCCGCGTCTGCAACCTACACCACAGCTCACGGCAACGCCGGATCGTTAACCCACTGAGCAAGGGCAGGGATCGAACCCGCAACCTCATGGTTCCTAGTCGGATTCGTTAACCACTGCGCCACGACGGGAACTCCTAGGCAGAACTTTCTATAACAACATTTTAGATAAGAGCTTTTATGGCATGAAATTTTCAATTTCTTTAGCCATTATTTGTATATTAAAGTTTTTTTTATTCTTCTTTGGCCAAATTTAGCCATTTCTGCAGAAATTAATTTTTAAGTAGGTTTTAAAAACCTTATTGGTGTTTACTTATAATTCACTTTAAGTGCATTATTGGTAACATTTCTGAACCTTCATAATTTTGACGCACCACATTCTGTTTATTGGAAGTCTCTACATTTTTCTAACTAGGTTCTATGAGAGTCCTGTTATTACTATTATTATTCTGGATTATTTTCTAAGAAACAGCTCTTGTCTTTGTTAATTTTTGACATTGTTTGATAGTTGGTTCTTTGTTTTATCAATCCTTTCCTAATCTCTATTTTTATTTTCTTCTTTTGAGAGGAAGGGCAGTGGCATTAATCTGATTGTGTTTGGTTAATTTCCTTAATAGCACAGCATGAATGCTTTCACTTTGTACTGTTTTTCTTAGACATATTTAAATATTTTTTTTTAATTTCAATGAGTATTGCATTACTGTGTTGAAGGTTTGTTGTTACTCCTATTATTATACTTTATTATTCAACATCACCCTGATTTCCACTTTAGCCCAAGGGTTATACACAGAAAGATTTATGAATTTATAAATATTTTTCTATTTCTCCTCAGTGATTTTTAAGCATATTAGGCTTCATTCAGAGAACCTGGTCCATAAATGTTGATTTTTTTTCAGATTTTTAGGGCTTTATTGTAGTTTACTGCATAAATTAAATATTCTGTTCCCTAGAATAACATATTCTCTATTAGGCCTGGACTAATGTTTGTGTTATTTAGATTATTTAAAAAATTCGTGGCATTGCTTTTCTGTCTTTTATAATATAATTCTGATTATTTACAATCTTTTCTGTATATATTTTTCCAGATCATGCCTTACTTGTTTTGGATTTATACTTTAGTTTAATTATGTTTCTTATTCTCATTTTTTATTTTACAAATATATATTCTTTTTCCTTATTTTTTCAAATTTGATTATGATTTTTACATTAAAATTATCTAGGCTTTCTTTTACTTTGTATTTTTTTAAATTTTGTTTTGCATTTTTATTTTCAACATCACTGCATAATTTAAATACAAGTGCTTAACTTCAAACAATACACTGGTAAATCTTTTTTGTTCTAATTCAATCTAAGGGGATTTGTTTTTTGATTGGTGGTTTTAAAACTGTGATTTTAGTCACATATTTATTATTCAGTAATCTCAGGCCTAGAATTAATGGGCTGATTTTATATTTGTTTATCATAATTCTTAATTTGTATGAATCTCAATTCGTATGTATTGTATTTTTCTTTTGAGTATTGTCAGAATCTTCTAGATTCCAAGTTTTTTCCGTTTCCTCAAAATTTGAGAAACAATATGTTATCAATGTTAAATTACCAATAGTCATATTATCACAGACCAAAAAAAAATACTATGCCATGATCTAATCAAATTTAGTCTTCTAATTTAAATACTTGTTGAAACAAATATAATCTTTTAATCTTTCAAGTTTGATCTTTCCTTTGTGCTTAGAATGTGGTATTCCTTAGAGTTTTACTATTAAAAATTCTGACATCAATATCAAGGAAAGATTGTATTCATAATATAATTTATTGTGCTTCTTCAGTGCTTAGATATTTGATCTCTAGAGCTGGTCTCTAGATTTAGACTAGATCCAAAGTGCACTCATGGATTTTCTAATATGTCACTGGGAATAATGATAATATTGTAGAATTATTTTATTAGGTTACTTAATCACTTAAAACTAAAGTGTCTCAGAACATTTTTACACCCAAATACATTTTAGTTTTATTATTAAAATATTAAAATGCTCTTGGATAATTGTGAATAACATATTAAGTATCCTCACTATTAATTTATTGTTTAATATTCTATTGGTCAGGCCGCCTATGAACACTTTTTATGATTTTTATTTTTTCTATTATAGTTAATTTACAGTGATCTGTCAATTCCTACTGTACAGCAAAGTGACTCAGTCATACATATATATATATATTTTCTTTTTCTCATATTATCCTCCATCATGTTCCATGTCTATACAGTAGGATCTCATTGCTTATCCACTCCAAATGCAATAGTTTGCATATATCAACCCCAAACTCCCAGTCCCACTCCCTCCCCTACCCCCTTGGCAACCACAAGTGTTTTCTCCAAGTCCATGATTTTCTTTTCTGTGGAAAGTTTCATTTATGTCATATATTAGATTGCAGATATAAGTGGTATAATATGGGATTTGTATTTCTCTTTCTGACTTACTTCAATTATTATGGGAGTCTCTAATTCCATCCACTTTGCTGCAAATGGCATTATTTTGTTCTGTTTTATGGCTGAGTAGTATTCATGCATATATACCACATCTTCTTAATCCATTCATGTGTCAATGGACATTTTGGTTGTTTCCATGTCTTGGCTATTGTGAATAGTGCTGCAATGAACATATGGGTGCATCTATCTTTTCCAGTGAAAGTTTTGTCCAGATGTATGCCCAGGGGTTGGATTGCTGGGTCATATGGTAGTGCTATATTCAGTTTCCTGAGGTACCTCCATACTGTTTTCCATAGTGGTTGCACCAATTTACATTCCCCACCAACAGTGTAGGAGGGTACCCTTTTCTCCATACCCTCTCCAGCATTTGTTATCTGTGGATTTATTAATTATGGCCATTCTGACTGGTGTGAGGTGCTACTTCATAGTACCTTTGATTTGCCTTTCTCTAATAATTAGTGATGTTGAGCATTTTTTCATGTGCTTTTTGGCCATCTGTTTATATTCTTTGGAGATGTCTATTCAGGAATCAATACAAGACAAAGCTAGAAGTTCAATACACTGGGAATAAGAGAGTATATTTAATATTGTTAAAGCTACTTTTCCAACTGAAATAAAAAAAACATTGAATTATGCTTTCTATCATATAAAAATTAATTTCAAATAGTCTAATAGACTAATCAATTAAAATGCTGTAAAATTAGATTATAGGCATGTCAAAATTAGAAGGGCTTTGTAAAAAATAAACAAAACATAGCAGATATAAAGTAATCCACCGACACACACTTCTAAGAAATACCATACAATATGGAGATATGTGAAACATACATGGCAAGATGCCACATAGATAGGGAAAAATAATCGTTGCAAATATATCAGGGCTAAAGGGTCACTGTATATAAGAAAATGCAATTAAAATCAACACAGAAAGATTAATAATCAGAGAAAAAATATACAATGTATATCGATAGTCAATTCAAAGAAATGAAAAAAATATACACTTTAAAAGAACCTAAACTTAACTAACAGTCAGAGAAATGTAAGTAATCTATCATTATAAATTTATATCTATTGGGTAGCCAAAAAATTAAGAAACTATGATAATTATTGCAAGTAAGATATTAGGAGAAATGATTGTGTCTTGTATTACAAGTGGCCAAATGAACATAGTCTTTTAGATAATTAAACTGTCAATCTCAATCTCTCTTTCCCTCATTGATCCTGGCAATGGCAATATTATGTTAATATAGAAATATTATTACTGAATAATCAAAAGATAAGTGTGCATATATATGTAGACTCATTTTTCTTGATATTATTAAAGAATTGAAACTAAGTGCATATGGTGTTTTAAGCAAGGTAGACCATCTGCTAAAAGTTTTTTTAAAAGAATATAAAAGATTGGAAATTATGAAGAATATGTGCTCTATGAAAACAGTATTGAATTATAAATCTATTATTAGATGAATGGAAAATAATTATTTTTTTTTAATAAATTTTATTTCTTTTTTTTTTTTTTTTGTCTTTTGTTGTTGCTATTTCTTGGGCCGCTCCCGTGGCATATGGAGACTCCCAGGCTAGGGGTTGAATCGGAGCTGTAGCCACCGGCCTACGCCAGAGCCACAGCAATGCGGGATCCGAGCTGCGTCTGCAACCTACACCACAGCTCACGGCAACGCCGGATCGTTAACCCACTGAGCAAGGGCAGGGACCGAACCCGCAACCTCATGGTTCCTAGTCAGATTCGTTAACCACTGCGCCACGACGGGAACTCCGAAAATAATTATTTTTAAAAGAAAGCATTCACTTTGAAATAACAAAGACAAACTCAAAGGAAATTGAAAATATTTTGATAATATAATTTTAAAAAACATATCAAATACTGTGGAATAACGAAAAGCAGTGGTTACCAAAAGTTTATATTAGAAGAAAAAGAAAAGGTCTAAAATCAGAGATCTAAGCTTCTGCATTAAGAAGACAGAAAACAGAAATGAAACCCAAATCAGTATAAAGAAGGAAATAATCAGAGATATTTCACTTAGTATAATATCCTCTAGACATATCCCTGTTATAGCATATTTCAGAATTCCCTACCTTTTCTTTAGGCTAATATTCCATTATATGTAAATACCACATTTTTCCTATCTATTCATCTGTCATTGGACATAGGGCTGCTTCCATATTTTAGCTAATATAGACCAGTGTGCTATGGACATGTGTGTACATATATCTCTTTAAGACCTGTTTTAATCATCTTGATATATATAGCCTGAAATGGAATTGCTGCATCATACGGTATTTCTATTTTTAATTTTTTGAAGAATCACCTTACTGTGTTTGGCAGCATCTGTGATAGTTCATATATGAGGCATTCTATCTGGTGCTTACTAAAGGTTTAATAAATTCCATTTTTAAGTAAGACCTTTGTCTTCAGTAAAATGCTCAGGGCACCTACATTTGATTTGTCTCTACCAAAGTTTGTTTGTTTGTTTTTTTGTTTGTTTGTTTGTTTTAGGTTACACACAGTCTAATTCTTCCTCTTTTTTCAGATGACTATAGTCATCTTTATCTAGCAGTTTCTAATTGAATAATAGGTGTATTATTTTTAATAATATTTAGATTTTCATTTTAAAATGCCCAAGAATGGATGATCGATTACCTTTGCCTTTATACCGATAGAGTAATTTTACCATCTGGTTGAAACAGTGTAGGCATTTTCCTGTAGACTTATTTTCATGTACTGACTTGTCTCTGCAACCTTGCTGAATTTATTTATTAGTTTTAACATTTGGGTGTGCGTGGAATCTTTAGAGTTTTCTGCATATAAGATAATATCATCTGCAAAGAGATGACTTTATTTCTTCCTTTCCAATTTGGATGACTTTTATTTTTTTTCTTGCTTAATTGCTTTGTCTAGGACTTCTAGTGCTCTGCTCAATAAAAGTGGCCAAAGCAGACATCCTTATCTTGTTCTTGATCTTTGAGGAAAAGCTTTTAATTTTTGAACATTAAGTATGATGTTTGATATGGGTTCCTCACATATGGCTTCTATTAGGTTGAATAGTTTACTTCCTAGTTTGTTGAATGTTTTTTATTATGAAAGGATGTTCTTCCCTTTTTTTCTTCTGTTGAGATGATCATTCTGCATTCTTCTAATGTGGTGTATTAAAGTGACTGATTTTCATATGCTAAACCAACCTTATATCCCAGGAATGAATCCCACCTGTCATGGTCTATAACTTTTTTAGTATGCTGTTGACTTCAGTTTGTTAATAATTTGTTGAATATTTTGCACCTGTATTCATAAGGAATATTGGTCTTTAATTTTCTTTTCTTGCAGTGGTTTTGTTTGACTTTGATATCAGGCCTCCTAGAATGAGTTAGACATGTTCCCTCTTTTTCAAACTCTGAAAAAGTTTGAGAAGAATTGGCATTAGTTTATTTTGTATATTTGGTAGAATTCACTATTGATGCCATTATAGATGGATGGTAAGTAAAGAGACAGAGGAATTGAACAATAAACCAAGTGGATCCAACAGACTTATACAGAACGCTACCCAACAGCATGGAATACATATTCTTCCCAAGTGCACATATCATATTTTTCAGGATAGACCATGTGGTAAGCAACAAATTACATCTGAATAGATTTGAAAAGATAGATATCATCCAAAGTATCTTCTCCAGCTACAAATAGGAAGAAGTTAGAAATTAATTACTGAGAGAAAACTGGAAAATTTATAAGTTTGTGGAAATTAACACAATCTTTAAAAAATAATGAATCAAAGAAGAAATTACAACAGAAATTAGAAAATGATTAAAAATAAATGAAAACAACAACACAACATACCATACCTTATGCGATATAGCAAAAGCAGTAATAACTGGGGAATGTCAAGCTATAAAGGCTCACATTAAAAGACAAGAAAGATCTCAAGTCAGCCATCTAACTTAATTCTTTAAGAAACTTGACAAACAAGAATAAATTTAAAAAAACCAAAGCTAACAGAAGGAAGGAAAAATTAATATTAGAGCAGGCATAAAAGATTTTTCAGAAAGTTTATGAAAGGCATAAAGCATAATCAGCAAATGTATATGGGAAGTTGTGTTTCATTTGTTAAATTGCCTTTATCCAATATTTGATCATTTTTACACATATTGGGAAAATAAATCATATATAGTATTTGCTAGATACTAGTGTGGAATATTTTAAACCTCATGCAAATATTTCAATGTTGAATATGAGAAAAAATTCTCAGCTGGATGATCTGTAGAGTGATTTGGATATATATTTCCCATTTACTCATGAATTAAAGCATTCACACTTAGAAATTTTGAGTATAAGATACCCGTTGTTTTAGTTTTGCCAGAATACTAGCAGAACCTTAACCAATACATCTTTCAGTAAATAGAAAGATGTAGATCTTTTGATGATGAATAAATATGGCTTCATATTTTCCAAATTGTAAAATAATGTGATAAATGAAATTTACTGATATATAGTCTAGCATAGAGCTCAGGCTATCCATTATTAACTGGTGAAAATACTTATTATGGCAGCATTTTCTCCAGAATATACATCATTGTTAATGAATTAAGTAAATGATATTTTAATTTTATGATATGTAAAATTTGTTTTAAAAATCTTTATGTCTTCCACAATGCAATAAAATGTGTGAAATTGATGAACACTGCATATAAATACATATGTCTTTATATACATATATATATTTTTCTTTGATCTGAATGTACCGAGTAAAATGTTTATAAACATGATCTCAGTGGGCCACTGATGGGTCAGGTTATAATCTTACTTTGCATCAGCTTGAAAATAGTCTTAATATTTCTCAGAATCTTGCCTAAAGAATGCAATATATATCTAAATTTTCTGCTATGTGACCTGGTTTCACTGTTGTCATGGTATCTCAGCCTTCACATCAGGCCACAGGGATTCAGTCTCAGCCTTAAACACAAAACCATCTTCATAGTTAACATTAGACACAGGACACTTTTACATTTTTCTAACTCCAACTTTGACACTTACTAATATGGAGGCCATACCAAGTAGACGTTAATAGCCAAAGGTACCAAAATGTGTATTTCTCAGAAAACCTAGAACAGAAATCTGAATAAACTTCAAAACTGCTCCTTAATGAAGGTCCTCAATTCCCAGGCTTTAGGCCAGAGACGCCCATGCAAGAAGTCTGGTTTGAGTTCTTTAAATGATACTACAAAGTCCATGTTTTATGGCTTATTTTAACTATATCAAATAGCAGCTAAATTATTATCTTACCATTTATTTTTCTATCTAAAAGAGTCTCTTTCTCTCATTTTTAAATCAGTTAGGACCTCCTTCTTGACACATCCTTTTTTATTCATTGACTTGTTTCAGAAAGCACATCATTTGCCCTAGAGAATTTTCCACATTATTGATTTTTCACTTGGTGTGTGGTTTTTTTTAATATATATGTATTATTTGTCTCTCCATCTCCCAAATTCCTGTAAATAAACATTGGGTCTAGAGGATTGATTACACTGAGATTCAAATTTTTTGACAAGAAAATTTATAGATTGATGCCTTGGGTTTTATATTGAAAAACAGAAAGAGTTGATAAATAAGCACAATCAACCTTAGTTATCATGAAATGAGGAGATTTTACAAATTGTATGAAATTATGTTTTAATGTATTTTTTTTTTTTTTGTCTTTTTAGGGCTACACCCACAGCATATGGAGATTCCAAGGCTAGGGGCTGGATCACAGTTGCAGCTGCCAGGCTACACCACGGCCACAGCAACATAAAATTCGAGCTGCATCTGTGACCTACCTCACAGCTCACAGTAATACGAGATTCTTAACCTACTGAGCAAGGCCTGGGATTAAACCTGCATCGTCATGGATATTAGTCAAGTTCATTTCCACTGAGCCACAACAGGAACTCCATAAAAGAGCTTTTTAATTAGCTATTTAAATATAAAAGAAACTACTAAAGTAGAGGTATTTTGGTTTGGATTTTTTTTTTTTTTTTTTTTTTTTATAATCTAATGGCTCTTACCGATAGAAATTACTTTGGTTCAGAGTTCCCTTCATGGCGCAGTGGTTAACAAATCTGACTAGGAACCATGAGGTTGTGGGTTTTGTCCCTGGCCTTGTTCAGTGGGTTAAGAATCCAGCATCGCCATGAGCTGTGGTGTAGGTCACAGATGCAGCTGGGATCCTGCATTGCTGTGGCTCTGCTGGAGGCCACCAGCTACATCTCTGATTTGACCCCTAGCCTGGAAACCTCCATATGCTGTGGGTGCAGCCCAATAAATGGCAAAAATACAAAAAAAAAAAGAAAGAAATTACTTTGGTTCATAAAGTACATATTTAACAGTATAATTTGCATTGAATAAACCAATCCATTATAATTGAAATTAAACATTTCTGTTTTTCTTTAGTAGATATCATATTGGGTTTTTTTTGTTCATTGTTTCAGTTCTCTTGTTAATCATCTATGCTATATATCATTCTATTAAAGGGAAACTAAATATAATTACTGATGAAAATCTTATGGTTTACTTTAAGAAATAGATACATTAAGTTTCTTGAGAATAATATAAACAATAAAAGCAAAAGTACTTTGTTACTGAATATTAGATGTGAAATTTTGGAACACCAAGTGATTTATATGTAAAAAGTTTCCTGTTTAACAACATTTTAAAATCAGATATGTGCATTTATAAGGAAAAATATAATCTGTAAATAAAGTATTGTGAAAGGAAATTTGCAAGCATACAGAAAAATAAGCCACACTGATTATTAACTTCAAAAAAGGCATTTCATTTTATTGTCTGCAATATTCATTCAAACTTTTTAAAAAATCTTAAATGCATATTAGTTGGTTAATTTATATGTGTATTTGTCTCCACATGACATACTTATCAGTTTAACATTATATTGCTTTCTCAGTACATTTTAAATATACTATACAGGAAGGAAGGACTATCATTTTCCCAATAATTGTAGGTGTTTTAATGATATATTAAACTTTAATTTCTTATAACTCTTGATTTTATGCATCAAAATAAGTAACAGCTACAAATTTATTTTATTTTATTTTTTTATTTCCCCAGCACATTTCTTTTCCTACTGTACATCATGGTGACTCAGTTACACATACATGTATACATTCTTTTTTCTCACATTGTCATGCTCCATCATAAGTGACTAGACATAGTCCCCAATGCTACTAGACATAGTCCCCAAAGGCAATAGTTTGCATCTAATAACCCTAAGCTCCCCATCCATCCCACTGCCTCCCCCTCCCCCTTGGCAGCCATAAGTCTATTCTCCAAGTCCATGATTTTCTTTTCTGTGGAAATGTTTATTTGCACCATTAATAAGCCCACAAATAACAATTGCTGGGGGGATGTGGAGAAAAGGGAACCCTCCTGCACTGTTGGTAGGAATGGAAGCTGGTAAAACTACTATGGAGAACAGTATAGAGGTACCTTAGAAAACTAAACATAGAACTACAATATGACCCATCAACCCCATTCTTGGACATATATCCGGACAAAAATTCCTTAAAAAATACATATATACCCGCATGATCATTGCAGCGCTATTCACAACAGTCAAGACATGGAAACAACCCAAATGTCCATCAACAGATGATTGGATTAGGAAGATGTTGTATATATACACAATGGAATACTACTCAGCCATAAAAAAGAACAAAATAATTTCAGTTGCACCAACATGGATGAACTAGAGACTCTCAAACTGAGTGAAGTAAGTCAGAAAGAGAAAGACAAATACTATATGGTACAGCTGCAAATTTATTTGCAAATTTATTTGCCCTGTCTCTTCATTACCCAGAGTTTATTAATTTTCATATGGATGTTTTAGGGGAAACCCACTACAACAAATCCAAATCAGAAATAATGATTTCTACTGTTTCTCAAGTATAAAATGCTATATATTGGAACAAATAACAAAACTAATTATTTCCACCTTACAAATATTTCTCTAAACCATTTACTTCTCTTCACATTTACTAACACCAGCTTATCCAGTTCTTCTAACTCTTATTCATTCTCCACACTGAGCCAGAGGAAACTTTTTTTAAAATTAAAGTGTACTTGATTTAGGAGTTACCATCGTGGCTCAGTGGAAATGAATCTGACTGGTATGCATGAGGACACAGGTTTGATCTCTGGCCCCATTCAGTGGTTTAAGGATCCAGAGTTGCTGTAAGCTCTGGTGCAGGCTTGGATCTGGCATTGCTGTAGCTGTGGCATAGGCTGGCAGCTATAGCTTCGATTTGACCCCTAGCCTGGGAAGAACCATATGTCCCAGTGTAGCATTAAAAAAGACAAAAATAATATACAGTTGATTTACAGTGTTTCTTCAGTTTCTGTTCTAGAGCAAAGTGACCCCAATCACACCCAGTTCCCTGTGCTGTATAGTAGGGCCCCATTGCCCATCCATTCCAAATATAACAGTTTGCATCCCAAACCCTGAACTGTTTCTCCATCCCACTTGCTCCCTGCTCACCCCAGAACCACAAGCCTAGCTGTGATCTGTTTCTGTTGTGTAGATAGAATCATCTGTGCCATATTTTAGATTCCATAAATAAGTTTTATCTTATGGTATTTGTCTTTTTCTTTCTGGCTTACTTCACTTATGAGAATCTCTAGTTCCATCTATGTTGCTGCAATAATTCTTGTTATACCTGGTTTCACATTCAATGTCACTGAAGATTTTCTTTCCCACAAACAAAGGTCAGTCTCACTATTATATGCCCCAATAACACCTATATATTAGTATTATCCTTAATATTTGTATGATTTTCTTACAGCTTTCTTCTCTTAGGACTGAAAGTTCAAGCATCCAGGGATTATATCTCTCATTCATTACTAAACATCTCAGAATTCATCATGGTTTCTATAATACAGTAGGTCCTTTTTTTTCATTTTTTAGAATTTTATTGTAGTTGATTTACAAAGTTGTGTTAATTTCTTCTACGTAGAAAAGTGACTCAGTTAAACATATACACATATCCATTTTTTTCAAGTTCTTTACTCATATAGGTTATCAAAGAATATTGAGTAGATTTATACAGGTCTGCATTGACCATCCACTCCATTTACAATAATGTGCATATTCCAATCCCAGACTCCCAGTATATCCCTCAATCTCACCTTGCAGCTTTGATAACCATAAGTTTGTTTTCAAAGCCTGTAAGTCTGTTTCTATTTTGTAAATTCATTTCTATCATTTTTTAGATTCCACATATAAGTGATAATATGATTTGCATCTTTCTCTGACTTATTTCACTTAGTATGATAATTTCTAATTCCATTCACACTGTTGTAAATGGCACAATTTCATTCTTTTTATGGCTGAGTAATATTCCATTGTATATATGTACCACAACTTCTTGATCCATTCCTCTGTCAGTGGAACTTTAGGTTGCTTCCATTGTAAAAAGATCTGCAGTGATCACTGGGGTGGGTACATGTGTCTTTCTGAATTATGGTTTTCTCTGGATAGATGCCCAGGAGTTGGTCTGCTGTATACTGTGGTAGTTCTATATTTAGTTTTTGATGAACATCAATACTGTTTTCCATAGTGGTTGTAACAATTTATTTTCCACCAACAGTATAAGAAGATTCCCTTTTCTCTGAACCCTCTCCAGCATTTATTGTTTGTAGACTTTTTGATGATGGCCATTCTGATCTGTGTGAGATGATACCTCATTATAGTTTTGTTTTGCATTTCTCTAATAAGGAATGATGTTAAGCATCTTTTCATGTATTTTGGCCATCTGGATATCTTCTCTGAAGAAATGTCTATTTATACATTCTGCCCAGTCTTTGCAAATATTTTCTCCTGTTCTATAGGTTGTCTTTTAATTTTGTTAATGGTTTCCTTTGCTATGCAAAAGATTTTAAGTTTCATTAGGCCCCATTTGTTTATTTTTGTTTTATTTTCATTACTCTAGGTGGTGGATCAAAAAGATATTGTGATTTTTGTCAAAGACTTTCTGTGTATGTTTTACTCTAAGAGTTTTATAGTGTCTGGTCTTATATTTAGGCCTTTAATCTATTTTGAGTTTATTTTTATGTATGGTTTTAGAGAATGTGCTAATTTAATTCTTTTATATGTGGCTGTCCAGTTTTCCAAGTACCACTTATTGAAGAGACTATTTTTACTCCACCATATGTTTTTACCTCCTTTGTTGTAGATGAATTGACCAAGGGTGTGTGGTTTTATTTCTGGGCTTTCTATCCTGTTCCATTCATCTATGTGTCTGTTTTTGTGCTGTATCATACTGTTTTGAATAGTCTTTAGAAAAATCCAAATCTTTGTAGAATAGTCTAAATTCAGGAAGCCTGATTTCTCAAGTTCCATTTTTTTCTTTTTCAATATGGCTTTGGCTATTCAAGTTTTTTGTGTTTCCATACAAATTTTAAAACTTCTTCTTACTAGTTCTGTGAAAAATGCCATTGGTTAACTGATAGGAAATGCCTTAAATCTGTAGATTTTGACAGTATTATTCTTCCACTCCAATGACACAATATATCTTTCCATCTCTTTGTGTCATCTTTGATTTCTTTCATCAGCCTCTTAGAGTTTTCAGACTACAGGTCTTTTAACACCTTAGGTTGGTGTCTTCCCAGATATTTTACTATTTTTGATGTAATTGTAAATGGGATTGTTTCCATAATTTTTCTTTTTAATCTTTCATTGTTAGTGAATAGGAATGTGTGTATTTCTATGTATTAATTTTGTATTCTGCAACTTCACCATATTTGCTGATAATATCTAGTCATTTTCTGGTAGCATCTTTAGAATTTACCATGTGTAATATCATATTATCTGCAAACAGTGACACCTTTACTTTTTTTCCAATGTGGATTCCTTTTATTTCTTTTTCTGTTTACTATGGCCAGGACTTCCAGAACTATGTTGAATAAAAGTGGTGAAAATGAACATCCTTGTCATGTTCCTAATATTAGCAGGAAAGTATTCAGCTTTTCACCGTTTTTAATGATGTTTGCTGTGGGTTTGTCATATATGGCCTTTATTATGTTGAGGTAGGTTCCCTCTGTGCCCACTTTATAGAGAGTTTTTATCAAAAATGGATGTTGAATTTTGTCAAAAGTTTTTTCTGCATGTATTGAGATGATCATATAGTTTTTATTCTTCAATTTGTTAATGCGATGTATCACATTGATTGATTTGTGGGTATTGAAAAACCCTTGCATCCTTAGGATAAATACCACTTGATAATGATATATAATCCTTCCAATATGGATTTGGATTGCTAGTATTTTGTGAAGGATTAATGCATCCATGTTTAGCAGTGATTTTGGCCTATAATTTTCTTTTTTTTTTCTTTTTTTAATTACTCAATGAATTTATTACATTTATAGTTATACAATGATCATCACAATCCAATTTTATAGGATTTCCAACCCACAACCCCAGCATATCCCCCGACCCCCTGAACTGTCTCCTTTGGAAACCATAAGTTTTTCAAAGTCTGTGAGTCAGTATCTGTTCTGCAAAGAAGTTCATTATGTGCTTTTTTCACATTCCACATGTCAATGAAAGCATTTGATGTTGGTGTCTCATTGTATGGCTGACTACACTTAATATCATAATTTCTAGGTCCATACATGTTGCTAAAAATGCTGGTATTTCATTCCTTTTAATGGCTGAGAAATATTCCATTGTGTATATGTACCGCATCTTCTTGATCCACTCCTCTGTCGATGGACATTTAGGTTGTTTCCATGTCTTGGCTATTGCAAATAGTGCTGCAATGAACATCATAGTATATGTGCCTTTGTGAGTCATGGTTTTCTCTGGATATATGTCCAGGAATATGATTACTGGGTCAAATGGTAGTTCTATCTTTAGTCTTCTGAGGAATCTTCATACTGTTTTCCACAATGGTTGCACCAGATTACAATCCCAACAACAGTGTACCAGGGGTCTTCTCCACACCCTCCCCAGAACTTATTGCTTGTAGACTTTTGGATGATGGCCAGTCTGGCTGGTGTAAGGTGGTACCTCACAGTGGTTTTGATTTGCGTTTCTCTAATGGTGAGTGATGTAGAACATCTTTTCATGTGCTTTTGGCCATCTGTATGTCTTCTTTGGAGAATTGTCTGTTTAGATCTTCTGCCCATTTTTTGATGGGGTTGTTTGTTTTTTTGGTATGGAGCTGCAGAAGGTGTTTATAAATTTTGGAGCTGAATCCCTTGTCAGTCAATTCATTTGCAAAGGTTTTCTCCCATTCTGTGGGTTGCCTTTTCATATTGTTTAGGGTTTCCTTTGCTGTGCAGAAACTTTTAAGTTTAATTAGGTCCCATTTGTTTTAGTTTGTTTCTTTGTTTGTTTTTACTATCATTACTCTAAGAGGTGGGTCTGAAAAGATGTTGCTGTCACTTTTGTCAGAGAGTGTTTGGGTGATGTTTTCCTCTAAGAGTTTTATAGTGTTTGGTCTTATATCTAGGTCTTTAATCCATTGTGTTAGGGAGTGTTCTAATTTCATTCTTTTCCATGTGGCTGTCCACTTTTCCCAGCAACACTTAGTGAACAGGCTGTCTTTTCTCCATTGTATATCCATGCCTCTTTTGTCATATATGAGTTGGCTGTAGGTGTGTGTGTTTAATTCTGGGCTTTCTATCCTGTTCCACTGATCTATATGTCTGTCTTTGTGCCAGTACCATGCGGTTTTGATGATTGTTGCTTTGTAGTATAGTCTGAAGTCCGGAAGCCTGATTCCTCTAGCTCCATTTTTCTTTTTCAGGATGTCTTTGACTATTCTGGGTCTTCTGTGCTTCCAAACAAAATTTAAAACATTTTTTTTGAATTCTGTGAAAATTGTCCTTGGTAATTTCATAGGGATTGCATTGAATCTGTAGATTGCCTTAGGTAGTATAGTCATTTTGATAGTATTAACTCTTCCAATCCACAGGCATGGTATATCTTTCCATTGATTTGTGTCATCTTTGATTTCTTTCATCAGTGTCTTATAGTTTTCAGAGTACAGGTCTTTTGTCTCTTTAGGTAGGTTTACTCCTAGGTATTTTATTTTATTTTTTTTTTTGATGCTATGGTAAATTGGATTGCTTCCCTAATTTCTTTTTCTGCTCTTTCATTGTTAGTGTAGAAATGCCATCAATTTCTGTGTATATTAATTTTGTATCCTGTGACTTTGCCAAATTCATGGATGAGCGCTAACAGTTTTCTGGTAGAGTCTTTAGGATTCTCTAGGTATAGTATCATGTCATCCGCAAATAGTAATAGTTGACATCTTCCTTTCCAATTCAGATTCCTTTTATTTCTTTTGCTTCTCTGATGGCTGTGGCTAGGACTTCCAAAAATATGTTTTGGAGTAGTGGCAAGAGTGGACATCCTTGTCTTGTTCCTGACCTCAGCGGGAATTCTTTCAGCTTTTCACCATTGAGAGTGGTGTTCACTGTGGGTTTGTCATATATGGCCTTTATCATGTTGAGGTAGGTTCCTGCCATGCCCACTTTCTGAAGAGTTTTTATCAGAAATGGGTGATGGATATTGTCAAAGGGTTTTTCTGCATCTATTGAGAGGGTCATATGGTTTTTATTCAGCTGGTTAATGTGGTGAATCACACTGATGGATTTGCAGGTACTGAAGAACCCTTGCATCCTTGGGATAAATCCCACTTGGTCATGATGTACAATCTTTTTAATGTATTGGATGTGGTTTCCTTGTATTTTGTTGAGGATTTTTGCATCGATATTCTCAGTGAAATTGGCCTGTAGTTTTATTTTTTGTGGTATCTTTGTCTGGTTTTGGTATCAGGGTGATGGTGGCCTCATAGAATGCGTATGGGAGTATCCTTTCTTCTGCAATTGAAATAGTTTCAGAAGGGTAGGTGTTAGCTCCTCTCTAAATGTTTGATAGGATTCGCCTGTGAAGCCATCTGGTCCTGTACTCTTGTTTGTTGGAAGTTTTTTAATCACAGTTTCAATTTCAGTTCTTGTGTTTGGTCCATTCATCTTTTCTATTTCCTCTTGGTTTAGTCTTGGAAGATTGTACTTTTCTAAGAATTTGTCCGTTTCTTCTAGGTTTTCTGTTTTATTGGCGTATAGTTGCATATAGTAGACTCTTATGTTCCTTTGTATTTCTGTGATGTCTGCTGTTACTTCTCCTTTTTCATTACTAATTTTATTGATTTGAGTCCTCTCTCTTTTTTTCTTGATAAGTCTGGCTAAGGGTTTATCAATGTTGTTGATCTTTTCAAAGAAACAGCTTTTCATTTCATTGATCTTTCTATGGATTTCTTTGTTTCTATTTCATTGTTTTTTGCCCAGATCTTTATGATTTCTTTCCTTCTACTAACTTTAGGTGGTGTCTGTTCTTCCCTCTCTAGCTGCATTGGATGTAAAGTTAGCTTGTTTCTTTGAGCTTTTTCTTGTTTCCTGAGGTGGGCTTGTATTGTTATAAACTTTCCTCTTAGAACAGCTTTTGCTGTATCCCATAGGTTTTGGAGTGTCGTATCTTTGTTGTCATTTGCTTCTTGGTATTTTTTAATTTCCTCTTTCAATTTATTCAGCCATCCATTGGTTTTTTAGTAGCATGTTGTTTAGTCTCCACATGTTTGTGTTTTTTTGCAGGTTTTTTCTTGTTAATTTCCAGTCATATAGTGTTGCGGTCGGAAAAGATGCTTGATATGATTTCAATTTTCTTAAAGTTACTGAGATTGGATTTGTGGCCCAGGATGTGATCCATCTTAGAGAATGTTCCATGTGCACTTGAGAAGAATGTGTATTCTGTTGCTTTTGGATGGAATGTCCTATAAATATCTATTAAGTCCATCTGGTTTAATGCTTCATTCAGGGCCTGTGTTTCCTTATTGATTTTCTATCTGGATGATCTGTGCATTGCTGTAAGTGGGGTGTTAAAGTCCCCCACTATGATTGTGTTATTGTCAATTTGTCCTTTTAAGGTTGTTAGCAGTTGCCTTATATATTGTGCTGAACCTATGTTGGGTGAATATATATTTAAAAATTGTTATATCTTCTTCTTGGATTGATCCTTTGATCTTATGTAGTGACCTTCTTTGTCCCTTAAAATATTCTTCATTTTAACATCTATTTTGTCTGATGTGAGTATTGCTACTCCAGCTTTCTTTTGATCCCTGTTTGCATGAAATATTTTCTTCCATCCTCTCCCTTTCAATTTGTATGTGTTCCTAGAAGTGAAGTGGGTCTCTTGAAGGCAGCATATATATGGGTCTTGATTTTGTACCTATTCAGCCAGTCCATGTCTTTTGGTTGGGGAGTTTAGTTTATTAACATTTAAGGTAATTATTGATATGTATGTTCTTATTGCCATTTGATTAATTGCTTTGGATTTGTTTTTGTTGCTCTTTTTTCTTTCCTTCTTCTCTTGTTCTCTCCTCTTCTGGTTTGAGGACTATCTTTAGTGCTGTATTTGAGTTGATTTTTCTTATTTGTGTATCAGTTATAGATTTTTTTCAGTTATTCTGAAGTTTTGATATAAGATTCTGTATATACACGAAATTGTTTTAAGATGTTGTTCTCTTAACTGCAAGTGTATCTCCAGTGTCCTGCATTTATATCCACCTCTTCTCATGATTTCTGATTTTGGTGGCATAATTGTGCATGGATGATTTCATATCTTTACTGTATATATACCTTTACTGGTGAGCCTTGTCATTTGCGATATTTTTGTTTCTGTTTGTGGCCTTTTATTTTCTGCCTAGAGAAGTTCCTTTAGTATTTGTTGAAAGGCTGGTTTAGTGTTGCTGAATTCTCTCAGCTTCTGCTTATCTGTGAAGGTTTTGATTTCACCTTCAAATATGAGTGAGAGCCTTGCTGAGTAAAGTAATCTTGGTTGGAGGTTTTTTCCTTTCATCATGTTAAGTATATCAAGCCACTCCCTTCTGGCCTGC
This sequence comes from Sus scrofa, assembly GCF_054392235.1. Classification (NCBI taxonomy): domain Eukaryota; kingdom Metazoa; phylum Chordata; class Mammalia; order Artiodactyla; family Suidae; genus Sus; species Sus scrofa. The sequence continues at coordinate 23,586,378 of NC_139385.1, forward strand.
AGAGTCAGGAAAAAATCATTTTAAATCTACCATTCCATTCCCTTCAAACCTGCAAAGTCTGGAAAAATCAGTTGATAAATTTATAGGGCTACCCTTGTTGATTTTCCCTTGTTGCTTTTAATCTTTTTTAAAATTTTGTTCAATTTGATTAATGTTGTCTCAGTATCTTCCTCCTTGGGTTTGTCTGATACTTGACTCTCAGCACCTCATGGGTCTGGGATATCTTTTTCCTTTCCCATGTTGTGGAAAGTTTTGGCTCTAATCATTTCAAATATTTTCTCAGGACTTTTGTCTCTTTCTTCTCCTTCTGGAAACACTGTAATGTATTTGTTGGTGAGTTTTCTTTTGTCCCAGTGGTCTCTTATACTGTCCTCATTCATTTTTCATCTCTTTCTTTTGTTATGTGGAAGTGACTTTCACCAATCTGCCTTCCATCTTGCTTATTCATTATTCTGCCTCATGGATTCTGATTTTGTTTCTTTTTAGTGCATTTCTCATTTCAGTTACTGTATTTTTCACCTCTCTATTTTATTCTTAAAATCTTCTAGCTCTTTGTTAAACATTTCTTGAAATTTCTCTTTCTGCGCCTCCATTTTTTCCATAGGACTTTGGATCATCTTCACTATAATACTGTAGACTATTTTTCTGGTACATTGCTTAACTCCACTTTTATCTCCACTTGTCTCTTTGACTCTTCTAGCATAGTAGTTTTAAAATAGTCATTTGGTGAATGAATCTGTGGTTGGGTAAGAAACAAATATATGATGAAGTAGATATGAAATAGGATAGATTTAGTCTACTTTAATGTTTTGATTAGGATTGAAGAACTGATTTGTGATTCTCACAAGACTAACAGATTCATTAGTTTTTGTGCCAGTGAGACTTAAATAATTGTAGAAATATAACATTTAAGGATTTCTTCATTTAGTAGCAGGTTCTGTGGCAGGATAAACAGGTAAGAAAGGTTGAGACATTATGAAAAAGCCAACCTTAATTCTGCTCTCTTTGTTTTGTTTAGGAGTTTTTGCATTTATGACATCGAAGATACTGGTATGCACTTCTTCTTAAATGGATCCTTATTTGACTTTAGTATCAGGGTAATTTTAAACCAAATTTCATAGCACATTGAAATGATCATACACCATGATCAAGTGATATTTATCCTTGGGATATAAGGATGGTTCAATCTAGCAAATCAATCAATGTTACACCACATTAATAAAAAGGAGGATAAAAATCAAATGGCCATATCATGATGCAGAAAAAGCATTTGTTAAAATTTCTATTCATTTCTTGATAAAAACTCTCAACAGATTAGGTATAGAAGGAATGTAGCTTATTAAAATAATTACCATATATGACAAACACACATCTAACATCACCACTTGATGATAAAACTGAAAGGTTTTCCTCTAAGATCAGAAACAATATTAAAATGTCCACTCTTGACATTTCTATTCAACATAGTAATAAAATTCTTAGCCAAAACATTAGGTAGGAAAAAGAAACAGTGCATCTAAATCAAAAAGAAAGGGATAGGTGTTCCCATCATGGCACAGTGGTTAACGAATCTGACTAGGAACCATGAGGTTGTGGGTTTGATCCCTGGCCTTGCTCAGTGGGTTAAGGATCTGGCATTGCCATGAGCTGTGGTGTGGGTCACAGACGCAGCTCGGATACTGCATTTTCTGGCTCTGGCGTAGGGCAGTGGCTACAGCTCTGATTTAACCCCTAGCCTGGGAACCTCCATATACTGCAGGAAGCAGCCCTAGAAAAGACAAAAAAAAAAAAAAAAGGGTTTTGCAGATGACCTGATCTTATACAGAGAAAACTCTAAAGAGCACCAAAAATTGTTAGAAAAAATAAACAGGCATATTAAATTTGCAGGATACCCAACAGCATATGCCTCAGAGACATTTATAAGCACTAACAATAAGCTATCTGAAAAAAAAAAACTTAACGATTCCATTTATAATAGCTTCAAAAAATACTTAGGAATAAGTTTAAACAAGGAGGTGAATGATATGTACACCAAAATCTGTAAAACATTCATAAGAAAAAGAAGATGCAAATAAAATGAAAAGATTTCCTACGTTCATTTATTGAATAGTTAATACCGATAAAATGCCCATACTACCAAAAGTGATCTCTAGATTCAATGTAATTGCTATCAAAATTCCAATGACTTTTTTACAGAAATGGAACAAAAATCCTAAAATTTGTATGGAACCAAAAAAGAGAAAGACCTCAAAAAGCTAAAGTAATCCTGAGAAACAGCAAAACTAAAGGTCTCATGTTTTCTGATTTCAAGTTATAGTATAAAACTATAAGTAAAAAACAGACACATAGACCAATGGAACAGAATGAAGAACTGAGCAATAATCCATGTGTTTATGGTCAATTAATTTATACCAAGGAGCTAAAAATATACAATAGAAAAGGAAGAAATAGTGTTGGAAAAACTGGATTGTCACATGCAAAATAATGAAACTAGATCTCCTATTTTACACCATACACAAAAATCAACTCTGATGTAAAAAAAACTTCTAACATAAGACCTGAAAATGTAAAACTCCTAGAAGAATACAAAGAGATAAAGCTCCTTGCCATTGGTCTTGACAATAGTATTTTGTATTTGACGCCAAAAGTAGAACAACCAAATCAAAAATAAACAAGTGGAATTACATCAAAATAAAAAGTTTCTGGAATTCCCGTCGTGGCGCAGTGGTTAACGAATCCGACTAGGAACCATGGGGTTGCGGGTTCGGTCCCTGCCCTTGCTCAGTGGGTTAACGATCCGGCGTTGCCATGAGCTGTGGTGTAGGTTGCAGACGCGGCTCGGATCCCGCGTTGCTGTGGCTCTGGCGTAGGCCGGTGGCTACAGCTCTGATTCGACCCCTGGCCTGGGAACCTCCATGTGCCGCGGGAGCGGCCCAAGAAATAGCAACAACAACAACAACAAAAGACAAAAAGACAAATAAATAAATAAATAAATAATTAAAAATAAAAATAAAAAGTTTCTGTACAAAATCATGAATAAAATTAAAAGGTAAACTATGGAATGAGAACAAAAATATTGGCAAACCACACATCCCAAAAGGGGTTTATATCCAAAATACACAGGGAGCTCAAACAACTCAAATAAAAAAAAATAGACGAATTACTGAATGGATAAAAGAGCTGAATGGACTTTTTCCAAAGACGTAAAAATGGCCAACATGAAAAAGTACTCAATATCAAAAATTATTGAGGAAATGGCAAATCAAAAACAAAATAAGATACTGTCTCACTTGTGTTAGGATGGCTACTATCAAAAACACAAAATGTAAGAAGTACTGGGTACAATGTAGAGAAAAGAGAACTCTTTAGCAATACTGGTGGGAATGTAAATTGGTAGAACCATTTTAGAAAACAGAACGGATGGTCCTCAAAAAATTAAAAACATATCCACCATTAAAGTTCCCTTGTAGTGCAGTAGGTTAAGGATCTGGTGTTATCACTTCAGTGTCTTGGGTCACTGCTGTGGTGCAGGTTCAATCTGAGGCCCAGGGACTTCCACATGCTATGAGTATAGCCTAAATAAATAAATAAATAAATAAAAGCTATCATATGATCCAGCATCTCTACTTTTGGGCACATGTGTAAGAGAATATAGTTACTCTTTGAGAGATTATTGCACTCATGTTTATAGCAGCATATGAAAACAACCAGAATATCTATCAGAAGATCAATAGATATCTACTTGTTTAAAAATCCAGCAGTCAATCTTCAGTCTTCATCTTGTTCAATCTTTGATTTTGACAAAGTTGATTCCACATTCTTGATACATTTTCATTCCTTGACTTCCTGGCACTCTACTGACCACATTGGCCAGGCTTCCTCAATGTTCTTGTGGAGTTCCCATAGCATCAAACACTTTCTATCACCATCATTGTGTTTACAACACCTTAAAAATAATTCCTTTAAAAACCACTTATGTTTATGGTTCTTAAATTCATTTCTCAATGCCTTAAAAGTCAGAAATAACTCCCTAGTCCAGTCCTCCATGAGGGTATATAATGGAGATATTGCAACATAAATGTCAAATATGTAGTTCTTAATTTAAATGTGTATGCACATTCCCATTCTGGTTCTAAGTCTCCAGTTTTTTTCCAAATTAGTAATTGGAGTTGTTATTTGCATAGACACTCAGATAAAAAAAATTCACCTTAAATATCTATCTACATACCTTCCTATTTGTCTATCCTATCTATATATATTTATCTGAATATATATTTTATATAACTATACATACATGTATTATGTAAATACATATATAAATGTGCATATACATACATTTGTCATATTTTTTCTTCTATACCACACACACAATTCATTAACCTATCTCTGAATGTGTATTAGAAATAGTGCTCACTCACCTTCATTGCTACCAGAGTATAATAGATAATGTGGTTGAAATGTAGATTCTTGTTACCTTGATTCAAATCCCAGTTCTAATACATACTAGCCTGGTTAGGAATGTAATTCAGCCACTTACCTTTCAAATCTGAAACATGGGAACAATAATGACTCTGCTAAGTCAGTTACTTCTTACTGAAGTTAATTCCCATGTGTTCTCCTACTTTCCATTCTTGTCCTTCCTACCTGTCATGTCTACTCTCTAAGCCACAAGATATAATTCTTTAAAACATAGATCTTGTTATCATTCTGGTAAAATGCTCTCCCCACTAAAATCAGATGTAGAATGAAATCTGAGGGGCATACTGTGGCATGTAAGAATTTATGTAATCAGAATGCTGTCTATTTCTGCTACTTTCCCTTTTTCCTTCTGCACCTAAAACCGCATGTCGAGTATGCCTTAGCTATCCCAAGCAAAACCCCACCAGAGGCTGCATACTTACTATTCTTCATGACTGGACACTTTTTGGTTCCTTGTTTCATTTGGGACAATCTTTGAATAGAATATCCTCTGTGAGGCCTACACTAATCTCCAGAGCCCTCAACCTGATTTACTTATATTCAGTAGCATTTTTCACTAAATAACACATGTGTTTTTTGTTTGTTGTTTATCTATCTGTCATAAATACTGAGAGCAAAGACCTTTGTTTTTCTTTGATGTATATCTTTTTTTTTTTTTGCTTTTTAGGGCCACACCCACCACATATGGAGCTGTAGCTGCTGGCCTATACCACAGCCACAGCAATGCAGCATCTGAGCCACATCTGAGATGTACACCACAGCTCACAATACTGGATCCCCCACTGAGTGAGGCCAGGGATTGAACCCACATCCTCGTGGATACTCATTGGATTTCTTTTTGCTGCACCACAATGTGAACTCCCTTCTTTGATGTATTTCTATTACTAGAACAATAACAAGTGTGCAGTTCCATTGATTAAATAAACTAATGTTAACCTATAGTTTAGAATTCTCAAAGAGGGAAGTGGGTATGCCTGCCTCTTACAGTTTACTCAGTTTACTCAGAACAGAATAATATTTGCATGATCTGTGAGTGTCAAGAAACTTTATACAAAACTCTTCTGTTAGAAGACTGTAATAATGAATCATGCAATTTTATGATATGTGTATATGCATGTACATATTATGTATTAACATCTATGTTGTATTATACAGAAGCTCTCTTTCTACTGCTTTTTTCTCTTGACTTTTATCTCAACTAAAGTGGCAGGGAGTGTGAATATTCATTATTTGTTCCAAGATTATTTTAAACAAGAGAGAAATGTCAGCTGAATGGTGAATTTAGAATTCAGTGCCTCAACTCAAAAGCCATCAAAGTATGTTATTTTACTGCATAAAACTTTAGTGGTTTTTTTTTTTTTTTTTGGTACTATCTGAATTTAGATGCCACAATAGAAGAATTGAAAAAGACATTCTAAAATTAAGGAATTGGGCTTGTTTTCATGGGGACATTTTGGCATTGAATTTTGCAAAAGAAAAAGACTAAGCATTTCAGATTCAATGCTTCACTGTTTATTTGTTTTTTTTAAATGTTCAAGAGTCTTGAACAATTTAAATGATTGAGAGCTCAACAGTTGAAATGCCTGACAAACTGATTTTTACTTGAAAATGTAAAGAAAAAATAGTTTCTCATTCATTTTTAGGTACTTTGAAAGAAAGTTAATGCTGGAATTTCCATGTATTTTTGGTAGATTTTATATATAATATTTACATTTTATTCTATTTTTTGCTATTTATATTTATGAACAGTACCTTTTAGAAGTTTATGATTATTTTTGGTTTTTACAATTTACAAGGAGAAAATATAAGCAGTAATTGGCTCAGCATCACATAAAATCACCTTTGCTGAAATAATTTTTATTGAAAAAAGGTCACTTTATCATTTTTCCTTTGAAATTAAGTTTTATTTTACATAAAACAAAGGAAGAGAAACAATTATCATGATCCCTTTATTTCTGTGGCGTTAATTGTAATGGGTCCTTTTTGATCTCTACTTTATTTACAACCACTCTTTATTCTTTTTTTTTATTTCCCTAATACATTTTTTTCCCTACTGTATAGCATGGTGATCCAGTCACACATACATGTACACATTCTTTTTTCTCATATTATCATGCTCCATCATAAGTGACTAGACATGGCTCCCAGTGCTACACAGCAGCATCTCATTGCTAATCCATTCCAAAGGCAATAGTCTGCATCTATTAACCCCAAGTTCCCAATTCATCCCACCCCCCTAACCCCTTAGCAACTACAAGTCAATTCTCCAAGTCCATGAGTTTCTCTTCTGTGGAAAGGTTCATTTGTGCCATATATTACATTCCAGATGTAAGTGAAATTATATGGTATTTGTTTTTCTCTTTCTGACATACTTCACTCAGTATGAGAGTCTCTAGTTCCATCTGTGTTGCTGCAAATGGCATTATTTTGTTCTTTTTTTATGGCTGAGTAGTATTGCATCATGTATATATACCACATCCTCCTAATCCAACCATCTGTTGATGGACCACCTCTCTTTATTCTTAAAGTTCTGTCAAATTTATTAAAAAAACTCATTGACTTTTTGTTTTACTTGTTCTCTATTTTTTATTTAATTATTATTTCCATCCTTTTGCTGACTTTGAATTTAATTTGTTCTTTTTTTTTCTAATTTACTGATAGGTAAAACTAGGGTTCTTTGAGAGCTTTTTAATGTAGGTATTTATTGAGATAAGCTTCCCTCTTAGGACTGCTTTTGCTGCATGCCATATGTTTTGGTATATTGTGCCTTATTTTTATTTGTCTCAAGTTAGTTTCTGTTTTTCTTCTTGATTTCTTCTTATACCACTGTTTTTTTTTGTTTGTTTGTTTTTTCCAGAATGTATTTTTTGGTCTCCACATATTTTTGAATTTCTTACTTTTCCTTCTTGTTTATCAATAATTATTGACCTCCAGTTTCATACCATGGTATTTGGGAAACATACTTGATATGATTTCTATATGAAAGATTGTATATAAATTTGTATAACCTAGAAAAATGAATACATTTCTAGAAACATACAACATACTTAGAATGAACAATGAAGAAACAGAAATTTTGAACAAACCAATGAATAAGGAGATTTGATCAATAATTAAAAACCTCCCTACAAAGTAAAGCCTAGGAACACATGGCTTCTCTGGTAAATGTTATGAAACATATAAAGGAGAGTACATACCAGTCCTTCTCAAATGCTTCCAAATTTTTGAAGAAAAGGGAAATTTTCAACTTATTTTATGAGGCCAGCATTACCTGGATACTAAAATCAGAAAAGGACGCTGCAAGAAAAGACAATTACAGGCCAATATCCCTTATGAAACTTGTCACAAAAATCCTCACTCATATATAGTCAATGGACCTTCAACAAAAGTGCCCAAAATACAGAATGGTAAGAGAAAACTCTTCAACAAATGGTACTTGAAAAACTGGATATACATATGCAAAAGACTGAAATTAGACCTCTCTCTTACACCATATACAAAGATCATCTTGGAATGGATTAAGAACTTAAATGAACCTAAAACTGTAAAACTCCTAGAAGAAAACAGAGAGAAATAGGTTCTTGACATTGGTCTTGGCAGTGGTTTCTTGGATATAACACCAAAACCCAGACAAAAATACGACAGTTGACTACATTAAACTAAAAAGCTTCTGCCCAGCACAGAAAAAATAAATTCAGAAGAGTGAAAGGTAGCCTATAGAATGGGAGAATATTTGCAAACCATTTATCTGAGAAGGAGATTATATCAAAAATGCGTAAGAAACATATACAACTCAAAAACAACCTAAAAAGAAAAGCAAAAATGAATAACTTGATTAAAAATGGGCAAGGTACTTGAACAGATAAATTGTCAACAATTATATTAAAGAGTGCTCAAATAAATTCTGGAGATCTATATAATAGCTATAGTTAAGGACATGGTATTACACACTAAAAATTTTGTTAGAAAGTAGATCTCATGTTAGGCATTCTAACCATACACACATATAGTAAAAAGGACACAAAGTCTTATTTGGGAGTAATGAATATGTTATTATCTTCGTGGTGATAGTATTATGGATGTATGCATATGCCCAAACTCATCAGATGGTACATATTAAACATTTACACAGGTTTTGAGAATCAATTATTCCTCAGTAAAACCATGAAAAAGATGAAGTATGATCTGTGAACAACATGAGCATTTGCCTTATAGCTTAGATTTTTATTGAAAAGTTAGAGTCTATAAAATACAGAAATACTCTTAGAATGTCTTAATTGAAATTCTACTTTAAAATAATCCAAAGAAATACTTTGTTATCAGAGATGAGATGAAACTGCCTTTTCCTATCTAATGTTTAATGATAATTTTATTGCACACACACTTCCACTTTGTTCCTCTGCCCAGGTTAGTGACTAGGTAGTTCAGAAATAAAACCTTGCCCATCATTCTATCCAGGAAGTATTCCAAATACTCCTAATAAAGGAGTATGAGGTAAGATTTTGATGTCATTTTCTTCTGATGATATCTCAAAAAAAGATCAGATTTTGAAGATGTTCTCTTCAATGGACTGAGCTAGAAATGAAATGCTGTGAAGTCTGCAGGGAAAGAATCATTTATAACTTCTCTAAAATGACTTTGAACACAAAGTTGCCTGAAACTCAGAAGTGAAATGAAGGATTCATGTTGTTATTTAATTACAAAATCACATTTTTAGTGTATTATACACAGTTAGTGGGATATGATAAAAAGTAAGTTATATTTTAGGCTGAAATATCCCATTTCAGGCAGCAAAGTCTAGTTAGGAACTAGAAGCTAATAATAAGAGTATCTCCTAATTTTCATTAATTTTTCCCCTAGGATTATCAACTAACTTTACTAATAATTAGAAAAAGAATAAAATACTTTTTAGTAATATTGCTAATCATTCAAAAGTATTAAATATTCCATTTTTTACCACTTAATAATTTAAAGGATACATTTATTTCTAGTTTTTATAATGTCAGATTCTAATTGTGGCTATTCATCTTAAAACTCAAAAAATAAATTATACATTATATTCTCTAATATTGCTATCTTTTATTGAAAAACATTTTGATGCTGTACTAAAAATAAAAGTAATTTTAAAATTTATTTAATATACATTGTATTCTAATAGACATGAATTAGAATCAGAGAGCTTTTAATATACATAATAAATAAGATTAAAGGCCATGGGGAAAATATACCATTGATCTATACATATATACTATATATGTGTATATAATTATATATATTTAATATTGAGGCAAATATCTTGCCATGTGATAATTTTAAAAATTATTTAGATTATGACTGTAAAACTCCTTAGTCTTAGACTTTTATACATAGCTTCAGAATTACCTGAAACATGCTTTAATTCATTCTAAAGTTATCAAAGGAGAAAGAAAAAGGCAATGTGTGAGACTGATTTTAAAAATCAATTCACGGGAAAAAACAAAAATGTGTTTCCTCTGTATCTCTCTTTGACTAATCCATTTATTAGTCTATAACAAAAGTGACAGAATACTTTTATCTTTATAAGACAATTATTTATAATTTGAAGTATGTTATATATAAAATTTAAAGAAAGATGTAGATATATACCACTTAATATCTTTTAAACAATCTTAAAATTTATATGGAATCATGAAAGTTCCAGACTAGCCAAAACGATCTTAAGAAGAGCAAACATGAAGTCATCACACTTCCTAAGTGCAAAATGTATTACAAAAATACAGTAATGAAAACACTGTTGTGCTGGTATAAAAACAGACATATAAACTAAAGGAACAGAATGCAGATTCCTGAAATAAACTCATGCATACATGGTCAACTGATCTTTGACAGGAGCGCCAGGAATACACAATAGGACCGTTTCTTCAACAATGGTGCTAGGATAACTGGATATTCAAATGCAGGACAGTGAAATTGGAACCCTGTCTTACACTATGCACAAAGGTCACCTCAAAAGAGATTAAGGCCTTACACATGAGAGAGCTGTAAAACTTCTAGGAGAAAACATAGCAGAACTGATTCTTGACATTGGTCGTGGTAATGGATTCTTGGATATGACACCAAAAGCACAGGTAAAGAAAGCTCAAAGAGACAAGTGGACTACGTAAAACTGAAAAAACATCTACATGGCAAAGGAAACAATTCTAAAGAGTGAAAAGATAATCTATGGACTGGGAAAAATATTTGCAAGGCATTTGTGTAATAAGGAGTTAATACAATATTATTTAAGAAATATCCATAACTTAAAATATTTTTTAAAAGATTTAAAAATGGACAAAGGAGTTGAACAGACATTTCTCCAAAGATATATCAATTCCAAATAGGCATATGAAAAGGTGTACAACCTCACTACTCATGAATAAAATGCAAATAAAAATACAGTGAAATGGGGTTCCCCTGTGGCTCAGTGGGTTAAGAACCTGACTGCAGCAGCTCGGGTTTCTGTGGAGGTGAGGGTTCCATCCCCTGACCCAGCACAGTGGGTTAAAGGATGCAGCTTTGCCACAGCTGTGGGATAGATGGTGACTGTGGCTCCAATTCAGTCCCTGGCCCAGGAACTTCTATATACTGCGGGTGCATCCATAAAAAGAAAAAACAAAAACAAAAAAGCACAGTGAAATAGTGTCACATATCTGTAAGAATGACTACTGCTAGAAAGTCAGATGTGACAATGGTTGATAAGGATGTGAAGGAATAGGAACCCTGGGAACCTTCGTACACTGGAAATGTAACATATGTAGTTACTCTGGAATATGGTATGGAGGTTCTTCGAAAAATTAAAAATAAGGAGCTCCTGTTGTGGTGCGGTGGAAACAAATCTGACTACTATCCATGAGGATGCAGGTTCCATCCCTGGCCTCGCTAAGTGGGTCAGGGTTCCAGCTTTGCTGTGAGCTGTGCTGTAGGTTACAGATGTGGTTTGGATCCTGCCTTGCTATGGCGTTGGTGCAGGCTGTCAGATGTGGCTCTGATTTGATCCCTAGCCTGGGAACTTCCATATGCCACAGGTACAGTCCTAAAAAGCAAAAATAAAAAAATAAAATAAAATAAATACATAAAATTACCATTTGATCCAACAGTTCATTTATAGAATTATAGAGTATATATCCAAAATAATTGAATTCAATATCTCAAAGAAATATCTGCATTCCCATGTTCATGGCAGCACTATCTACAATAGCTAAAGTATAGAAACAACCCATGTCCATCAAGAGATAGATAAAAAATTATATGTATTTATGCAATATATATAATTTTCAATTATATGTAATTGAATGTATATATACTTGAATATTTTCCTTTAGGAAAGAATAAAATCCTGCCATTTGCAAAAACATGGATGAACCTGGAGCACATTGTGCTAAGTAAAATAAGTCAGTCTAAGAAGGAGAAATAAAGAGAGATCTAAAACAATCGAATTCTTGAAAGACGGGAATAGAATGGTAGTTGACGGGCTGAGGTGTGGGAGAAATAAGAAGCTATCACAGATTGCTGCATAGGTCTAAATTCATCAAATTGTACATGTTAAATGTATGTGGTTCACTTATTATATCAGTTGTACCTCAGTAAAACTTCCACAATATAAAGGTTATATATGTTATAATCATAGCATGTCATAGATACATGCTAGATAGAAATTTAAGTCAGACTAATTGACACACAAGTTTACTCTCCATTTCAATACACTAGGGACATTTTAGCACTATCAAATTGATGAGTAAGGTTTTAAATGTCAATTCCCCTCGTTCCTATCTCCAAGGCCCTGAGTGTGTAACTGAAACTCTCAAAGTTTCACTTTTTCATCTGTCAAATGAAAGATTAATAATACCTTCCTCAAAAAAGTGCTATTTAAGAGAAATGAGATACAGTACATAAGAACCCAAGACCATGTCTTGGCTATTGTGAATACTCAAGCAAGAATTTCTATGGTTGCTAATTAGAAATGGAATTTGTGCATCTTACAACTTAAAGGATAAAATAAAGTTGTTTCCTAAAGCGCTTGTACCATTTTAGGATATTACCAGTTTTGTATAAGATTTTTTTAAAAATCTATATTCTCATCAAAACTTGCTATTATCTCCTTTCTACAATGGAATACTACTTAGCCATAAAAAATGAAATAATGCCATTTGCAGCACCTGGATGAAATGAGAGACTCTCATACTGAGTGAGCTAAGTCAGACAACAAATACCATATAGCTTATATCTGGAAGCTAATATACGGCACAAATGAACCTTTCCACAGAAAAGAAAACATGGCCCTTAAGACTAGACCTGTGGTTGCCAAGGGGGAGGAGGAGGGAGTGGGTTGGATTGGGAGCTTGGAGTTAATAAATGCAAACTATTGCCTTTGGAATGGATCAGCAATGAGATCCTGTGGGGAACTATGTCTAGTCACTTATGATGGAGAATGATAATGTGAGAAAATAGAATGTGTACATATATGTGTAACTGGGTCACCAAGCTATAGAAAAAAAATTGTACTGGGGAAATAACAACTAAAATTTTTAAAAATTGATTTTAAATAAAAAAATAAAAAATAATTAAAAAAAGAACCCAGGAAATTTTCCTAGCCTAAAGTTAGTATTTAATAAATGTTAACTACTATTTTATATTAAAAAAAAGAGTTCCTGTCATGGTGCAGCGGAAATGAATCTAACTAGGAACCACAAGGTTGTGGGTTCGATCCTTGGCCTCATTCAGTGGGTTAAGGATCTGGCACTGCCGTGAGCTGTGGTGTTGGTCACAGATGCGGCTCAGATCTGGCATGGCTATGGCTATGGCTGTGGCATAGGCCAGCAGTTACAGCTCCAATTAGACCCCTAGCCTGAGAACCTCCATATGCTGTGGGTGCAGCCCTCAAATGACAAAAAGACCAAAAAAAAAAAAAAAAAAAAAACCCCAAAACCAAAAACCCTTGATCTACCCTGTGTCTTCTTGTTCACTTTTCATTCCAGCAGTCAGCTGGATTCTGGTAAACATTAGATATTCAATAATTATTTATGGACATGTGAAAAAAAAACTTGAATTATGTAGGTTATCTTATACCTATTTTTGAGAAATGGCATTTCAAAATAATCAGTATGTGATGGAAAGAAAGAATATTGTAACCTAAAATAACATCTCATTTTGAAGGTCCACAGATAAAGTAAGTGATATTTTTAAGGAAGAAAAAAATCTTACTGAATGTAGTAGACTGCAACGTGATGTCATTGTTTTGGTTATAAAGTTATTTTGGGCTGTGTTTTTGAAGTCAAGCAATTTCTGAATCTTTTTCACATTTATTACACCATTCAGTGCTCTGTATGTTCAAGTCAACTCTGTGAGATGATACTAACATTATCCTGATTTTACAGCAAAGGGAAACTGATGAGATTAAGATATTCTGCTAAGGACACTCAGCTGATACGTCATTTTGAATGTCGAATGTTTGACTGTTCTATGCATATGTATGTGAGTATTTGTATATATATCTGTGTATAGAGCAAATGCAGTTTGTGTGTATGGAAATTAATCATATACATTTGAAAAACTAGATTATTTTAAGTTTATAATTTAAATTTGTGAATAATATTTTACTTCCCTTGTGATTTAATTAATATTTCATGCAACAAGTTAAAATATTAAACCCCTCTAAACATATTCCATTTACAAATTTGGCTAATTAAATTATACTAATATTTTATTTTATAGTTCTGCATGTGGCAAGATAATCTTCAGCACTCTCAATATGTTGTAGAATACTATTGGTTTTTACCAAGCAAACTATTTCTAAGCTTTTAAAGAAATCTTATAATAAGGCAAAATAATAAATGTAGTAAATTAAGTTCTCTTAAACATTCTAGTAGCATTTACAAACCTTAGCAAATATGTTTATGCTATGTGACTTAACCCCACACTCTGAACAGCTCAAATTTCCTCCTTTAAATTAAAATCATGCCTAATGTTCTGAGTTCTCTCATAGTTCATATTCTCTTAAAGATTAGTCTTCAATAATGAACACAGTAAGTATACAGCAATAAAACAACTTCTTTTTAGGCTGGAAACACATTAATGCTGTGGGTTAAAATACTTCATCATCTTATTTCTCCAATGTCTGCAGTTATAAAGTCATTCACCCAACTTGTGAGGCACTTTTACCTTACTGTTCTAAGCTTATTGGGTCAAGAAGTCATAGCCAAGATCAGGAGTTCCCGTCGTGGCGCAGTGGTTAACGAATCCGACTAGGAACCATGAGGTTGCAGGTTCGGTCCCTTCCCTTGCTCAGTGGGTTAACGATCCGGCGTTGCCGTGAGCTGTGGTGTAGCTGTGGTGTAGGTTGCAGACGCGGCTCGGATCCCGCGTTGCTGTGGCTCTGGCATAGGCCAGTGGCTACAGCTCCGATTGGACCCCTAGCCTGGGAACCTCCATATGCCGTGGGAGCGGCCCAAAGAAATAGCAAAAAAAAAAAAAAAAAAAAAAAAAAATCATAGGCAAGATCAGATTAGTCATATATTAAAGACTGAAAATTGGGGTCAATGCAACACAGTTACACTGATTTATCTGAATGACTAGGAACCAATGGATCCATTACTTAATGACTAGGAACCAATGGATCCATTACTTACTGCCAAACTCTGTTCTGTCTGCAAAGTCAACAAAGACTTGGAGAAAACACAATTTATTTAGGATTAATTTCCCAATCAAGTGCAACATACCCTAAATAATTTTTTTTTTGTCTTTTTGCTATTTCTTGGGCCGCTCCCGCGGCATATGGAGGTTCCCAGGCTAGGGGTCCAATCGGAGCTGTAGCCACTGGCCTATGCCAGAGCCACAGCAACGCGGGATCCGAGCCGCGTCTGCAACCAACACGGCAGCTCACGGCAGCGCCTGATCGTTAACCCACTGAGCAAGGTCAGGGACCGAACCCGCAACCTCATGGTTCCTAGTCGGATTCGTTAACCACTGCGCCACGACGGGAACTCCCCCTAAATAATTTTTTAATTCCAAATCACACTACTTTTGTAACTTTTCCTAATTAATACCTAATTTACATAGTTGAAATTTTTTTTTTTTTTTTTTGGCTGTACTCATGGCCCTTGGAAGTTCCCAGGCTAGGGGTTGAATCTCAGCTGTAGCTGCTGGCCTACACGACAGCCACAGCAACGCAGGATCTAAGCCATGTCTGTGACCTACACCACAGCTCACAGAAGCATCGAATCCTTAACCCACTAAGCGAGGCCTGGATTAAACCAGCATCCTTGTGGATCCTAGCCAGGTTTGTTAGCTGTTGAGCCATGAAGCGCACTCCTGGATAGATGGAATTTTGCACAGCACTCAAGGTCCACACCCACATAAACACACACACACACACACACACACACATTGTGCATGATTTTCTGCATAATTAAAATTAACCACCTTTTATAATCACTTATGTTGTAATAATTGTATCAGTCTTTTGTGTATATTATCTGTACTATATTATCTGTCTCATTTGCAGTGTTTATATTTATAAAAGTTCTAATACCTATAGAGATACACATTAAGCAGAATCCCAGATAACAAGATTAGAAAAATAATTAGGAAATGCTATTACCTATTGAAAGAACTATGTTGACATGATTCAGATCAACACCCTTGTATACAACTCTAGAAAATTTATCAATATGATGATAGGTGATCTTTATTTCAAAGCATGCTCCTACATATCTGTTGTTTACGCAAATTCTTCTCATACTCCAGAGATGGCATTCC
Organism: Sus scrofa; assembly: GCF_054392235.1. NCBI lineage: Eukaryota > Metazoa > Chordata > Mammalia > Artiodactyla > Suidae > Sus > Sus scrofa. Next base: position 23,602,629 of record NC_139385.1, read on the forward strand.
ATCTTTTCTTCAGGAAGCTTTCTTCTATTCCAAAATTGGGATGTGTATTCTTCCAGGGGCCTTTCTGTGGCCCATCACAGTGACCCACTCTCTTCATTGTTGTGTCTTCTTAGCTTGCTTCTGCTGATACACTATAGACTACTTGAGAGTGGAGTTAGTTATTGGCCATCACTTTATCTGCAGAAGTCAATATAGGAGTTCCCATCATGGCTCAGCAGAAATGAATCTGACTAGCCTCCATGAGGACACAGGTTCCATGTCTGGGTTAAGGAGATGGCATCTCTGTGAGCTGTGGTGTAGCTTGGGTCTGACACTGTGGCTGTGGCATAGGCCAGTGGCTACAGCTCAGATTTGACCCCTAGCCTGGAAATCTCCATGTGCCACAGGTATGGCCCTTAAAAAAATAAAAAGAAAAGACAAAAGACAAAGTAATATAAATACTGAAATATAACAGATAAATATAAATCCTGAAATATAATACCTAGTCAAAATTATTTGTTAATTGAGAAAATTATATGTAACTGGCACAATTATTTGTTAATTAAGAAAATTATATGTACTTGAGTTACATATCTCACCTCAAATAATTGTCAAATATTCTATGAGAATCTCAGAAATCTACTAATAGTGGAAAATAGATAACTTTTGATAATGAATGAGGTTTCTTAATACACTTCAAAACACTTCCTCACTCCAGTAGTGAGTTACATGGATTATGACAATAAATCAGCTAATACCTATTCATGTTTCAGACCGATGCAATAATATGCTCATTAGCCTCGCTGAAACTTCTGACACCACAGTCTTTAGAATGTGCTACAGGAACTCTTAAGGTTAATGGAGGGAATATAGATAGTGTTTTAAAAATAAATGTCCACATCTGAAATTTCCCTATGGTCTCTTTACTAAAATTGATCTGCCTGAGAACTGATCTCTGTGTCTCTAGGTTCTCCTTTCCCACATCCTCTTCCCTGAAAAAAGAAATCCATCCTCCTACCTAAAAAAGAAATCCATCCTCTTGCTGTCCTGGATTTTATTCTGATGTGTGGTTCCTGGGTGTGAAACCTAAAAAGAAATCCATCCTCTAAAAAAGAAATCCATCCTCTTGCTGTCCTGGATTTTATTCTGATGTGTGGTTCCTGGGTGTGAAACCTAAAAAGAAATCCATCCTCTAAAAAAGAAATCCATCCTCTTGCTGTCCTGGATTTTATTCTGATGTGTGGTTCCTGGGTGTGAAACCACCTAGGATGAAAAATATAGTGTCAGTTAGAATGATGGGTTCTTGCAGAAGCCCATTTATGATTTATTATATCATAGAACATGTGTGCTTTTTTCACACATATATTTTGTTGAGTTAATGAGGCTTTAGGAAGCAAAGTATTTGGCACTTGTTGAGATATTTAAAATTCAAAGATACTGTAGAGAAGTTGGTGACAGTGATTTTCCTCTTCTGTCTTTCAACAGTTTTTAAACAATGCATTACTCCCCAGGTAGAGACTTTAAGATCAGATCAAAGAAAATATCAAAAGATAAAAATGATTAAGCAATTTAAAAATGTCTAAGAGTAAGCAATGAAACTTTCTCAGAACTCAGCATTAGGAAGGAAGAATGAGTATCTGGAAAGGAAAGCCATGCAAAAAAAAAAAAGAAAGAAAAAAAAAGAAAGCTGAATTTATTTATGTTGCCAAATCTTTCAAATGTCCCTGGAGTGCTTCCCTGTATGGTCAACATTTTCAGGATACACTGAAAGAAAAAAATGTGATTTCTTTTAGATAAGTTATTCATCATTCCATGAAATAGGTAATATATAAATGTCATAAAATATTTATTTCATAAAATATTTATTCCAATTATGGTCATTTTAATTTTTCTCATAATATATTTTCTATTTACTATGACCATTTCATTTGATTTTACCAGTATGTGTTTTCTTTTTCCTTAAATACAAGTTAAATTATACTGAAAACTAAAAAAAGTATTTATTTCTTATTTTATTCATGTTTTTTAATTATACTTAGATCTCAAAATCAAATAGCTGCATATCCACCCACACATATAAGTTGGAAATAATACTTTCTTTTATCATACATATCACTTTATAAATAACAATCTTAACAACATATTAGACTACTTTATTTCAGTATAGATGATGAGAAACTTGTCATCTTATTTCATAGTTTATTATAAACAGACAAATTAATTATATTGACTGTAAATGATGTTGGTCATAACTTAAAAATTGAATTTCTTAATTTATATCTATAGTTTTTAAAATATTTCTTAAGTGTACATCAATATTTATTTGAAGTGAAAAATGAAATATTTTCTAGAGAACTGAATTTGATTTGGCTAAGTGATTTGACAATAATGACTGCATTTGCTAAATTATTTTAAAATGTCAATAAAGTGAAAATATATAAAATTTTAAGGTTTTGACAACCATATAATCATATGAGCGATTTAAAGAAGAAAAATTTCGTTTGACTATTGTAATAGCAAATATGTAATGATATTATAATTTTTATTTTCCCCAAATTTTAAATATGATAAAATAATATCTCTATACATGAAAGGGTAATAGATAAAATTATGTCTTATAACCTGATAAAGGCATTTGTAAAATTTTTGAAAATTTGAAAAGTTAACAGGAATCTAATGACAGAGAAACAAATCCTATTATGTACCAGATGTTTCCTGATTCTTTGATTTTAACAAAATTGATAAGGGGCTTAGCCTAGTTATTAGTTGATCATTGATTATACTTTGTGATGATAGAATATTCTATAAATTTTGGTTTAACACTTGAAATGAGTTAGAATAATAATGTGTTATAAACATATTAAAATTCCTTCCATTTCCATCTACTATTTTAGGTGGCCAAGGTTCCTTAGAAGCTATACCTATGAAAACAAAACACTAATTCTAACAAAAGCAATAATCCTTAGGGATATAAAAACTACTTGAAACAAAACAAAATATCTCCATTCATCTCAATAAGAAATATATTTCTAAAGGAATTTTTTGATTTTGAAATTTCTAATCAGTATTTTAATATGATTAGCTTACACTAAAAATAATTGCAACAAGAGGGAAGAAAATAAAGTCTTTGCAGCCACCATGTATGTTGGTGATAGATATGACCATGCTCAATAAAATACTTTAAAGCTAGAAGTATAAAATATTAAGATAAAAACTAAAGTCTTAAATGAAAGGTCAGTACAATTGCATAGAACAAAGCAATCATGTAAGACATCTGGCTATTCAAGAAGACTTGTTCTTGTATATCTTAAATAAGTGATGTGGGCATCAAGTTGCTAGGTTATTTTAATTCACTAGGAGAGTCATATGGGGATTATATTTGATTTGATTTTTTATTTATTTATTTTTTTGGAAACATAAGTCTTTTTATGATAGGTCTCAGTTACCACAATCCAGGTTTAGCTGCATAATAACAAATATTGCATCCTTCTGCAGAAGTCCATGGTGTTGCATCTCATCCTTAAGTCTTTGTGATCTTCTGTATCAACCAGTCAGATTATGCTCTTAATAGAAGCTAGATTCCCTATCCTGAGCAAGCTCATTTCTTATCGGGAGGTATGTACATCCCTTAATCCTGGCCAGGGCTGCTTTGGTCCTGTGTCTTCAAATTCCTTTCTGCGCGAAGGCTTTCCTCTTATCTCCAGATAGCCATCGTCTCTAGTCAGGGTGATTATATTTTAAATGTCAACATCTGAATAGATTGAGACTAGATTGAGAGGTAATGAGCATATGTGGTAGATCCTTAAAGGTCACAATCAGCTGATGTGACACCTATTGCTTCAAGAATAAATATTCATGATTCATTTGATCTATCTAGTATACAAAGTGCCTTTGTGTAAACTTTCCAGATAATCAATGAAGAAACAGCAATTAAGGAACACTGAATTTTTATGTTTTGGATTCCCGCCAAAGCTGCTCTTAAGCTGAAATTCTTTTAAACAAATATTTATTGAGTGCCTAATATATATATATCTACTTACCAGGAGGGCACTGTAAATGCAAATATAAATAAAAACAGATGACTTTAGAAAATGTGTTTTTTTGGGGAAAAGTACTTATGCGTGAGGTAAAGGATTGGGGACAGATTATAAATCATATAACCATGTAACCACAATTGGCCCAATTTTTTTTTTTTTTTATGGCCACACCTGTGACATAGAAGTTCCTGGGCCAGGGAGCAAATCTGTGGTGCCACAGAGACCTTAACCCACTTCACCCCAGTGGGAATGCCACAATTGGCCTAATTTAAACATGAGTGTGCATTCAAAGAAAAGTCAATCCCAAACCCCAAGAATAACTGAAATTGTGTTATATATTTCTGTTTCCCAGCAGAAGAATCAGTAGGAAAAAAGTGTCTCTTCCTGCCCTATCTCACACTGATATGTATTGGTGCCTTGTGCTAACTCTAAAATTCTGTAATTTACGTAATAATTGTTACACCAGATAATCAATGGTGACAGAACATAAGGTTTAGTCTATATGTCTAAACAACTTGCTGCTTAAAAACTTGAAGAGCTCATGAACTGGTAAACTTGGGAGTTCAAAAAAAGACAAAGTTGATTACACTTGAGCTGAGTGCAAAGAATGAACAGATGAAGTAAGAGTAGGATTTAAGTATTTCCAGATAAGAAGAAAAGCTGACAAAGGAAAGTATGTGTATGACATTGTGCAGTGTTCCAAGAAAGAAAGCAAGTCAGTGTTAGTAACGGCAAAGTGAAAGTTAGGGTGTAGAAGGAAATGCAATTCAAAAGGCACCAAGATACCCAGGCATCAGTTCTCTTTTCCACTCATCTGACCCTTCTAGATGTTATGTTGCTGCCAATATAAAGATACCAATAAAACAGAAAACAGGCAGGAGTTGTTAGAGTGAATTATACCATTTGGATTTGAGCTGTCATGGCCCTTGCCCATTCCATTATCACTCACTAGGATGGCTGCAATAGACTTCTATTTGGTTTTCCTCTTCTCTCTTTCTCACCTTTCCCTTTCCTCATTCCTCACCAATAAGGTTTCATGTAGTAGTCAGGGTTGTTGTCTTTATTTATATTAGATCATACCTGTCCATGGTTAAAAACTTTGAAAAATTTCTCAATTAACTTATTCTACGTGTTATATGCCAATCTTTTAACATATCCTATAAGTAGAATAATTGTATAAAATTTGCTTGTGTAAAAGTTGCTGGGCGTGAACATTAGGGAACATTAATCATTACACCAAAACAACAGCCAGGGCCTCATTTGGGATATGCTAGAATGCATTGTCTCTGTATAAAATGGACCATGAGATCTGCCTGCTGACTATGTAGTCAACCTCATCACATTTCAGTCCATGGAGAACTTACCTTTCCAATTTATCTGTAATGGCTTCCTACAGGTTCAATACAAAATAGTGTTATAATTGCTATTCTCTTTGCTCCACTATCCTATTTAAAATTGCCCCTGCTTTCTCAGTTGCTAGCTACCACATGGCATTTTTATTTTTGCATATTATTTTTACTCTTACTTTTGTTATAAATTTGTTTAATTTCATGTTGTCTCATTTCACAAGAATGAGGCTATTTAAAAGAATGTACTTTTTCTGAGGTTCATTGCTCTGTCACCAGTGCCTAGAAAAATGTCCAGTATAATCAAGGCATTTAAAATTTGTTCAGGAGTTCCAGTCCTGGCTCAGCAGAAACAAATCTGACTAGTATCCATGAGAACACAGGTTCGATCCCTGGCCTCTCTCAGTGGGTTAAGGATCCGGCATTGCTGTGAGCTGCGGTGTAGGTCACAGATGCAGCTCAGATCCTGCATTGCTATGGCTGTGGTGTAGGTCAGCAGTTGTAGCTCCAGTTAGACCCCTAGCCTTGAAACCTCTGTACGCCACAGGTGTGGCCCTAAAAAGACAAAAAGAACAAAGAAAAACTGTTGAATACATGAATGTGTCAATTCATACAACATTTCACAAAACACTGCAGTAGAATAACCAAGATCTCACCATATTGAAGCAGCAATTGATGTCAGAGATTTAAAAAAAGAGATAAATATTAAAAATATTGTAGCAGTAAAAAGAAAAAAAAAAGCCAGATTTTAGATTGTCATGCTGTGGATAGCCCATTGCTTTTAAAATGGGTAATATTGACATTTTGGTGGGATAATTCTTGGTTTATTATTGTCTAGTGTATTGCAGGATTTGGGGATATCTGACTTTGGTCTGATAAAAACCAGTGATACTTCTGTCTTTGTGACAATAAAATGTGTTCTCACACATTTTAAGTACACCTTAGATAGGTGACAAGGTTGAAAATTATTGAGGAAGCATAATGGCCTTCTGATTTACACATGAAGATAAGGCAGAAGCCGGTGAAAAACACTAAGAGTGCTGGAGGCATAGCAACAAATATTCCATGAGATTGCAAATAATTAAGAATAACTAGTCTTATATATGCCTCAAATGTGCAAGCATTTTTTTTAAAGTAGGTCCTAGACTAAGCTAGAAATACAATTTTGAATATTGCCCATGTAACAACATGTGTGAGCATACTACCTTTTCCAGTAAAAACAGAGAGGGGAAAGGGGCAGTGGGCTAAGGATAGAAATGAAAGGGTCAGTGACATTCAGGGAGCAGGACAGTAAAGTTCACAGAAAAGACCAAGAAGAAACAGTCATTCCTCTAATAATCAGTTAGCAACAAAATGTTGAGCATTTTGTCATGTGCTTATTGGCCATCTGTATCTCTTCTTTGAAGAAATATCTATTTAGGTCTTTTGACTGTTTTTCAATTGAGTTGTTGATTTTTTTGCTGTTGAGTTATAGAAGTTGTTAGTATATTTTAGAGATTAAGCTCTTGTCAGTTGCATTATTTGAAAGTATTTTCTCTCATTCTGTAGGTTGTCTTTTGTTTTGTTTTTTTATGGCTTCCTTTGCTGTGCAAAAGCTTGTCAGTTAGATTAGGTCCCATGGGTTTATTTTTGCTCTTATTTCTGTTGCCTTGAGAGACTGACCCAAGAAAACATTTGTAAGGTTGTTGTCAGAGAATGTTTTGCCTAACTTCTCTTCCAGGGGTTTGATGGTGTCTTATGTTTAAGTCTTTAAACCATTTTGAGTTTATTCTTGTGCATGGTGTGAGGGTGTGTGCCAGTTTATGGATTTGCATGTGGCTGTCCAGTTTTCCCAGCATCACTTGCTGAAAACTGTCTTTTTCCCATTTGATATTCTTGCCTCCTTTGTCACAGATTAATTGACTGTAGGAGTCTGAGTTTATTTCTGTGTTCTCTATTCTGTTCCATTGGTCTGTATGTGTGTTGTGGTACCAGGACCACACTGTCTTGATGACTGCAGCTTTGTAATATTGCCTGAAATCTTGGAGAGTTATGCCTCCTGCTTGGTTTTTGTTCCTCAGGATTTCTTTGGCAATTCTGGGTCTTTTATGGTTCCATATAAATTTTTGGATTGTTTATTCTAGTTCCACAAAAAATGTCATGGGTAACTGGATAGGGATTGCATTGAATTTGTAGATTGCTTTGGGTAGTATGGGCCATTTTTATGATATTAATTCTTCCAAGCCAGAAGTATGGAATATTGTTCCATTTCATTGAATCCTCTTTCATTTCCTTGATTAATGTTTTATAGTTCTCAGCATACACCTCCTCGGTCAGGTTTATTCCTAGGTATTTAATTTTTGGGGGGTGCAATTTAAAAGGTATTGTATTTTTATATTCCTTTCCTAATATTTCATTGTTAGTATATAGAAATGCAACCCATTTCTGTATATTAATCTTGTATCCTGCTACTTTGCTGAATTCCTTGATAAGTTTGAGTAGTTTTTGTGTGGAGTCCTTAGGGTTTTCTGTATATAAAATATCATGTCATCTGCAGAGAGTGACAGTTTTACCTCTTATTTTCAATTTGGATACCTTTCATTTCTTTTGTTTGTCTGATTGCTGTGGCTAGGACTTCCAATACAATGTTGAATAAAAGTGGTGAGAGTGGGCATGCTTGTCTTGTTACAGATTTTAGCAGGAAGTCTCTCAGCTTTTTTCCATTGAGTATTATACTTGCTGTGGGTTTGTCATAAATGGCCATCATTAACAAGTCCACAAATAACAAATGCTGGAGAGGGTGTGGAGAAAAGGGTACCCTCCCACACTGCTGGTGGTAATATAAATAGGGTACCCACTATGGATAAGAGTATGGAGGTACCTCAGAAAACTAAATATAGAACTATGATATGACCCAACAGTCCCATTCTTGGGCATATAACCAGACAAAACTTTTGATGAAAAAGAGACATGCACCCATATGTTTGTGGCAGCATTATTCACAATAGCCAAGACATGGAAACAACCTAAATGTTCATTGACAGATGAATAGATTAAGAAGATGTGGTATATATACACAATGCAATACTACTCAGCCATAAGAAAGAACAAAATAGTGCCATTTGCAGCAACATGGATGGATCTAGAGACTCTCATACTAAGTGAAGTTAAGTCAGAAAGAGAACGACAAATACCATATGATGTCGGGAGCCATAAGGCTGCTCCAGTAAAGAAAGCAAAGCCACAGTCGGCACCTGCATGAGGCTTGTCTGGTTAGCAGAGCTACAGACAAGCTGAAGAAAGAAGAAGGATTGCAGAGCAATCCCTTGAAAGACATCGGCTCCAGGAAAATAAAAATGATATCCCCTAAAAAATATGTTAATCTATTTTTCTGTGTTTATCCTTCTTTTTCTATCTTTGATTCACAGCTTTCTTACAGCTAAAGATTTGCCCTGGGTATGTAAAACACTTGAACCAAAACAGAGTGAAGTTATTTAAACAATTTAATGGAAAAAGCCTTTGTTTTGGAGTAACAATTTATGGCACCTATTTTGTGAAGTATACAGGGGAAACTTATGATTTCAGTCCCTTTACTTCAAAAGAAGTTTAGAGCTGGGAAAAATGTTGTTTGGCCTATAAATTGCTGTTTTCTATAATAGATATATTTTTTATCAAATAACAGTGTCACCTGTAACTTTCATCCCTTGTGGGGGCATTTGTTAATTTTTGGGTATAATACTCCTTTCTATTGAAATTGGTGGTTTGGAACTGACGTAAATCAGCACAATAGGTTAAATGCTTAGCTTGCTGGCGCCAAATAAATCGTAGTTTTAAGAATGTCACGAGCCCAAGGCTTTCATGCATTTTTGTTAACTACATACGCCTTTAGTTAAAGAATGTTAGGTATCACAGTTTATTACTTATTAAAGCTTTGTTCTTAATATAGAATAGCTACTGTTGTTGACCTTTTAAGAAAAATACAGTGTGAAACTTTAAGTTTGTAATCTTGAAGGAAAATCTAAAGTTGAAAGAAACATGTTTTAACTAAACTTTTTTTTGTATCTCAGGTGGAGGGAACAGAAAGGGCTTTAAATCAAATGTTAATGTCAAATCTTACACGAAACCTGATTGTGATATGGTATAAAAACTGATGCATTTCATTTTATAAATTGGGTCATCTGCAGCATGCAGCTGAGGAGTTGGCTCCAATTCTTTCCACGCCGTTTGTAGCCCATCCTCTCCTTCGGCAGTCCCTGGCTGCTGGGGCTGGACCTCAGCAATATGATATCATCTGTATGCAGAATCTAATATATGGCAGAAATGAAACTTTCCACAGAAAAGAAACGCATGCACTTGGAGAACAGACTTGTTGTTGCTAGGTGGAGGGGGAGGGAGTGGGATGGACTGGGAGTCTGGGGATAATAGATGCAAACTATTGCTTCTGGAGTGGATAAACAATGATATCCTGCTGTATAGCACAGGAAACTATATCCAGTCACTTGTGATGAAACATGATGGAGGATAATTTGAGAAAAAGAGTATATATATGAATGACTGGATCACTTTGCTGTATAGTAGAAATTGACAGAACACTGTAAACCAACTATAATGGAAAAACATCATAAATAAAATAACAAAAAAAGTCAAACTTGGAAAATTATGAGATTAATCACTGGGAAACCAAGTTTCTTTTTGACAATAGGAGCTTATTTAAATACTCTTCTGAATTAGTTTTGAATTAGAAAATAATGGAAGCAAGATTTCTTTGCATCTTCAATGCTTTCCTTTATTAATCTTAACATTAAATTGTGATAAGAACTTAATGTCATATAATTAAATAGTCAAATAGATAAATCATGTTTGAATAAATTCAAGTTATATAATTTGATTTCCTAAGTGGAAATTCAATGTGAAAATATTTAAATAACATTAAAAAATAAACTAATAAGGTTATGATGTATAAAGTATTCAAAATATTGTTATCTAAAAGTGATCAGTTTAGCATAATTCATAGAATATTATTTTAAATCTGAGTATTATTTTATTTCTATACAGATTCCTTGAAATAACATGACCACAGAATATTTGTATTATGCTTCTGAAAAGGAAAATCTTTTGTTGATATAAGTATGTTATTTTGAACAGAGAAAATAGAGACTTTAATATGAAAAAGTACAGGAGTTCCTGTCATGGTGCAGTGGCTAACAAATCCAACTAGGAGCCATGGGGTCGTGGGTTTGACCCTTGGCCCTGCTCAGTGGGTTAAGGATTCAGCATTGGCATTAGCTGTGGTGTAGGTCACAAATTCGGCTTGGATCCTGCGTTACTGTGGCTCTGGCATAGGCCAGTGACTGCAGCTCCAATTAGACCCCTAGCCTGGGAACCTCCATATGCCATGGGAGCAGCTCTAGAAAAGGCAAAAAAAGACAAAAAAAAATATGATAAAGTACAGTAAAATAGTAGTTTCAACTCTCAATCACACAACTTTGAGCAAAATCCCTTACCATTTATGTTTGGCCTCATATTGCCAGAGCAGTTAATGATCAGCCTTTACTTCTGGATTTTTCAACCCACTAAGCATAAAGATAAAATGATTTTGATATTGAAACCCAAATTCTGGAGTCACAAATCAGCTGAGTCAATAGTGTTTCTAATATTCTCTCTCTTTTGAGCTATCTTATTTATACATCAATGTATTTATTAATTCAATAAACATTTGTTATTAATAATATCTAAAATTGACACTGTGAAGGCCTTGATTTTAAAATGATAAACAAGCAAACATACCCCCCCCCTTGTACTTACTTTCTAGGAGTCAGAGTCTACAGGAAAGTAAATAGGCAATTTTAATTTTCAATGTAGGATCTAAGAAGGTATTTCAAATGTGTGAGGACAATAACAATGACAATCATATGTTTATGGCAAAGTCTAGGACTCTCTAGGCTTTTCTAATCCCTACACATATTATCATTCTGAAAATAGATGACAGAGAAATTTGGGACCATATTTCAGATACATTTTTATTTTCTTTTTAGGACTGCACCTGCATTTGGAAATTCCAAGGCTAGAGTTCAAATGGGAACTGCAGTTGCCAGCCTACACCACAGCTCAGGGCCGTGCCAGATTCTTAACCTACTGAGCAAGGCAAGGGATTGAACCTGCATCCTCAGGGATACTAATTGGGTTCTTAACCCACTGAGCCATGACAAGAATTCCCAGATACAAAATTTTTAACAAGTTAGTTTTCTTAGTACACAGCTCATCCATCTACAAATAAAGATAATAACACCTCTACCATAAAGTTTTGATGTATGTTAAATTAGGCATCACCTGTAATGCAGAGTGTCTAAAATGTATGTGTGTGTCCTCGTAATCTCAATATATTATTGATATTATTATATATTTAGTGAGTTCCCAGGGTAAGCCAAGAGGGAGAGACTGAATAGCAAAAAAGATGTAAAAAGGAGAAAAAGGGAACAAAATGTGACCCTCTTTTGACCCTGAATGGTTATCAGTCCTCATAAGGCAGAGAAGAGGACTTTAAAGAGAGAGAATATATTAACAAAATAATTTAAAATGTAAAGTTATTTTTAGTGAGGTACAGTACTTAAACTTCTCACACGTCCCCAACATCTTCACACATCTATCACAATTTTCAGTGCTTTGTTTTATATATATGAACATAGAAATGTATATGTGTGTATAGTGTGTGTATATATGTGTATGTATATATATATACACACACACTACACACGCACACACACTATATATATATAAAACACCTGAGGTTACACAGAAACTGGTGCCGGTACTTATCAATCATGAAAATGTTGATTTCCTTCTCTAGAAACACGCATTAACCTTGATCTTGGGCCCCACGTTTTTCTTGTACATTGGTTATGTTAAACCAAGAGCATATAGATTTCAAGCTCAAAGGCGGGACTCAATTTGATTATATACTCATGTAATAAAATCATCCCCTCAAAAAGAGAAATAATCCTTCAAAATGTAGACATGTTTTCTGTAGCATTGTAGTATAGTCTGAAGTAGAGAGTATGATTCCTCCAGCTCTGTTCTTCTTTCTCAAGATTGTTTCAGCTATTTGGAGTCCTTCGTGTTTATACAAATTTAAAAGTTAGTTCTAGATCTGTGACAAATACCAGTGGTACTTTAATAGGAAATGGATTGAATCTGTACATTGTCTTGAATAGTATGGTCATTTTATCAGAATTAATTCCTCCAATCCAAGAACATGGTGTATTTTTCCATCTGTCTGTGTTGTTTTCAATTTATTTAATTAGCATCATAATGTTTTCCAAGTACAGGTCCAACCTTCTTAGGTACGTTTATTTCTAGATATTATTTTTGATGTGATGGTAAATGGGGTTATTTCCTTAATTTCTCTTTCTGATTGTTGTTGCTGTATAGAAATTCAAAAGATTTCTATATATTAGTTTTCCATCCTTCAAGTTTACCAAATTCACTGATGAGCTCTACATTTCTAACAGTGTCTTTATGCTTTTCTAGGTATAACATCCTAATACCCGCAAAGAGTGACAGTTTTACTCCTTACTTTCCTTTATTTTTCTTTTTGGATTTCTGTGGATAGGACTTCCAAAACTATGTGGAATAAAAGTGGTGATAGTGGGCATCCATGTCTTCTTCCTGATCTTAGAGGAAATGCTTTAAGCTTTTCACCATTGAGTACAGTGTTAGCTGTCAGTTTTTCATAGGATGGTCTTTGTTATGTTTAAATATGCTCCCTCTATGCCCACTTTCTGGAGAATTTTTATCATAAATGGTTGTTGATTTTTATCAAAATATTTTTCTAAATCTATTGAGATGATCATACTGACTTTGTTCTTCAATTTGTTATATGGTATATCTCATTGATTGATTTATGGATATTGAAAAATCCTTGCATCCCACCTGATCTTGGTATATGATCCTTTAAATGTATTATTGGATTCTATTTGATAACATTTTGTTGAGGATTTTTGTATCCCTGTTCATCAGCGATATTGGCCTATAATTTTCTTTTTGTGTGTGATATCTTAGTCGTGTTTTGGTATCAGGGTAATGGTAGCCCCACTGAATAGGTCTGGAGGGATTCCTTCCAATTTGCAATTTTTTGGAATATTTGAGAAGGAGAGGTGCTAACTCTTCACTCAATGTTTGGTAGAATTCACCTGTGAAGACAATGTGGGGTTATAGGAAGTCCTGTGTGTGAAATTTTTGAAAATTGTAAAGCACTATAGAATTTAAAGAATCTCTCATTCAATAAAAATTACACATTTATAATTGTAAGATGTGAAAAGTATTTTGATGTCTTAAGCTGCTTTATCATTGACGTGTTAAAAAAATACAAGGCCAAATCATTACGGAAACAGAGTATTTTGCTTTAAAAACACTTAGTCTTTTAAAAACAGTAAATATAAAATAGAATAAAAATGTTAATATGGAAATGAACTTTTGCCAATATCTGCTCACTCATGTCATAAATAATACTTATGACTGCTGTGTTCTAAGCAAAGTGTTAATGATAAACATTGCAGTGATACAGAATTTGGAGTGTCAATAACATGTATAGGTCAACTTTTTATTGCTAATTGGATATATTGATAAAGATTATAGAAGAGAAATGTGGGGCTAAATTTAAGAATTTGCAGAAGTTTAATGTTGATTACAGATTCAGATTAGGAAAATTGCTTAGGAGGAGTAGTTGAGATACTTTTATCCCACCATTTAATATTTTTTCATAATTTAAGAAATTCCAAAGTATAATATAAGTGAAAATTATTAGTTTCTCAGCTTCCAATGCATTGCCCTAGGGCATAGACTGTGACAAGTGTCCATTATGAGGAAGCTACAGATTGACTCTCTTCCATTCCACCTTTATTCTAGGGTGCTTTTCTTTTTTCCAAATTGTGTTTTTTTTCCCAAACTGTTGAAGCTAGAGTTTAGGGATAAAAAATGTTCCAGAACTGTATGCACTCTTGATTTCTGGCAGTTAGAAGTGGAAGAAAGTGTTGTCTTCCCACTTCTGTAGGCTGTTTTTCTGTTGACTCTAAGGAAGCTTCTCTATTTAACAACTTCTAGCCATTAAGAAGGAAAAATGGAAGGACAGAAAGTAAATATTTCTTCCTAGAGGCATTGAAATGGAGCAGCAAGCATCACTTCTCACATCTCATAGGCCAGAACTTAGCCACCCATTTTCACAGGTTTTCCAGGACAAAGCTGTGTTGAGCTTGTCATGAGCCAAATAGATCACAGGGGATGGTATTATTGCAGAAAGAGTCAATAGATACTTGTGAACTATCAGCAGATGCATTAGCAGCAGATTTTTTTTTTCCTGATAATCCAATAATACCAGAAACATGGATGCTGGAATACAGCCCAGCAGTGGGTCTGTTAATGGTTGCTGTGACCTTCAGTTTCCATCCCAAAATTGACAGTAGTGCAAAGCACAGTTTCTACTGTTTGGTGGGAATGGCTGTAGTTTATTACCAGACTAGTTCTATGTGGTGGTTAGGGCATTGCTCCTGGCTGCTTTGCCTCAGGCCTTCATTGCCAACTCTCTCTGTAAAATACACAATATCCCTTTTTTTTTTTTTTTTTTTTTTTTTTTTTTGAAACTTGAAAGGTTTTATTTCTTAACTACAGATAAGAGGTGGGATATCTGGCACCCAAACAGCCTGAGCACGTCCTCACCGGGGCTGGAGGTGGCAGGAGGGCCGGTGAGGAGAGAAGGCTTTGAGCTTTAGGGTCAGCTTCCAGGGTGAGAGGCACCTGCCCCCTGTGCCCTCACTGGCCCTTCTTGTGGGTGTTCTTGATGATGGCATTTTTGAACAGCATGACCAGGGGCATCTGGCTCTTCTTGGAAGTCATGAAGCCGCAGTAGCACTTGTCCTTGGGTGGGTTGCCCCAGTGGAAGTGCTCCATCTTATAGGGCCCTTCGTCCCTCTTCTCAGCCGCCTCAGCCTCAGCCACCAGCCCATACTCCAGCTTGGCCCAGGTTGCCGTGCCCACAGCCGAGGCCTCAGGGTCCTGTGCTGGCTCAGGCAGTGCCCAGACCAGCTCCCTCTGGAACTTGCAGGGGAAGGCCTTGGCCAACTCGTCCTCAGCACCGTTGGGGTACACCTTCACCGGGCGCCACTTCTTGCCCACAGGCTTGCCCCAGCAGAAGTGCTCCATGGAAGTGCTCCTTCACCCACTGCCACCTCCTTCTCCTCACACTTCTGGCCCATGCCACCATCACTGCTGCTGCCATTCCGGCAGCCAAAGCAGTCCCAGCCCACAAGAGCATTTTAATGAACTCATTATCTGCTTAAAGCAGCTGGATCCAGCCCTTCTCATGACTTAAGAATTCTGACTGTCAAAATTATGCAGACAGATGGCAAGAGATCCAATAACAGAATCTAGAGGAATACAGCATTTTACCCCCTAAGGAACATTAGGTATAAGGAATAGAAATCCACTCTATTGTGCAATCTTTGAGCTTGTTGAATGGGATCTCTGAGAAAGACAATGAATAGCACCCTACAAAGCATTTTCATGTGATTACTATGGATTGCTATGGATTAACATATTTATAAGTAGAAAGTGTTCACAAAATTCGAGAAGATATTTTTAAAAGTTACTCTTTTTTAAAAAATGGGGGCGTGGATCCCAAAACATCAATAACTTTAGTTTTCATTAGAAAAATGGGGAAAAATTGGGGAAAGCAGTATTTTCCCCCAACAGATATGGAAATAGTGTGGCCAGAAACAGATTAAGAGTTATAATAAAAGAACAAACTTCTTTTCCTTACACAATACAGAGAGAAAGCTATAAACAAAAGAATGGGATTTGAGAAAAAGTTGCATGCAAAATGCAAAAGAAAAATCTGATAAGACATTCTTAAAATCTGTAAAACTTTCTTAAAATCCATTCATATGTTTTTGTTTTTGTTTTTTTTTTAGGGCCACAACCGTGGCATAAGGAGGTTTCCAGGCTAGGAGTCCAATCAGAGCTGTAGCTGCTGGCCTATGCCAGAGCCACAGCAATGCCAAATCTGAGCCACATCTGAGACCTAACTACTGCTCATGGCAATTCCAGATCCTTAACCCACTGGTCCAGGCCAGGGATCCAACCCATAATTCCTAGTCAGATTAGTTTCCACTGTGCCTCAATGAAAACTCCCCATTCATACATTCTTGATATGATAAAATTTTTTAACGTCTGTTTCATACTCAAAAGGAATTTAAATGACCACAGTGATCAAGGATGAAAAATCAGAACTAAGGAGATGAAGCATTAGGAATAAAATAACTAATCAAATCAATGCAACACCAAGCAAACCATTGGCTTAAAATATTCACAACAAATTAAAAGAAAAAAATAGAATTGTATAAAAGTATGAGGTACAAAGAATGAAGTTTACTTAACATCTCTGAAATAGATATTAAAAGGAAATTAAATATTCTGTCTATTTAACATACAAATGTGTTAAAATATTAAACATATCAATATTGACTTTAACCTTATAAATAAAATTCATATGAAATAACTTTCATTCATCTCTACTTTCTCTTAATTTTTTTCTGGAGTTTGCTGGTAGCTTAGTGGGTTAAGTATCCAGTATTGCTGCTGCTATGACACAAGTTTGATCCTGGCCCAGGAACTTCCATATGCCATGGGTGTGGCCAAAAAATAAATTTAAAAAAAAGGATTTTTTGTGATTTTCAATATTACATTTGGATTGAGAGGGAGAAAGAAACATCAGCCATAAATTAATGCAGTGAATAATGAGAACTGAAATGTCCTCATTTGGAAAAGGGATAGAATATAAAAGACATCAAGATCTAGTTTAAAACCTTTCTGAACCCCTGAATAGGTCTTTTTCATTTCCCTGATTGCAAATTTAAAAACCGTCTTTCTCAGACCTCTTTCTGATTGAAGTACCCAGAATTGGAGCCAGAATCACCTAATCAGTTGTATAGGCAATGCTTGAAAATTGAGAGGAGGAGTTCCTGTTGTGGTTCAGAGGGTTAAGAACCTGATATAGTGTTTGTGAGGATGCAGATTTGATCCCTGGCCTCTCTCAGTGGGTTAAGGATCCAGCTTTGCCACAAGCAGATGTGGCTCAGATCCAGTGTTGTGCCTGTGATATAGGCCTGTAGCTGCAACTCCAATTTGACCCCTAACCTGGGAACCTCCTTATGCTGTAGGTGCAGCCATAAAAAGAAAAAAGTAAGAAAAAAGAAAATTAAGAGAGGAAATATAAACAGAGAGGTGTCAGACTGTTTTTATTAGTATTCTAGAATTCATTCTCTGGCACAGTAGCTGTTCAGAAGCAGGTTGGAACTGAGGCAATGTTTTCCTAAAAAAGCTTGATATCATCCTGCTGTCTTTTTAGCAGGAAGAGCTTTAGTTTTCATAACCCCCAAGGCTTCTGTGAAATATCTTATACCTTTACATATAAGAGTAACATATAAGAGTAATAATCCTTTTCTGCTTAACTTAGCTAGGCTGGTTCTTCTTGTATGTAACTATAATTCTTGACTTATAGAGGGTTAAAATTTGAAGAAAATTTAATGTATATCTTTTGAGAAAAAACTATCTTTTAAAAAGCAGCTAAAAGTTTTACTTTCAATGACATCTGATTTTTCAATTTTATATTCTATATTTGTCCTTTCTACATTCTTTTTTAGAAATCCCAGCCTCTACCAAAGTTGCAAACAATCTGTTTTATTCTAGCATATTTTTTGTGCCATTTAAGTCTATGGATCATCTCAGTTTTTTTTGTTTTTTTTTTAATGGTGTGAAATTGGGGTCAAATTTCTCATTCTCTTTTCTATATGAATAGTAATTTGTTTCCATTTCCTTTGTTGGTGATATTTTCCTTTTCCCACAGAACTGCTTTAGTGCTCTTATCAAAAATCTTCCAGTCTGATATGTAAAAAGCCCAGAAATCATAACCCCTATCCGTACAACCACAACAAAAAAGCTGAACAGAAAATAAACAATTCTTATGCCCATTAGAGAATTGAGATCTCTGTGCAAATTGCTACACTGAAAAAACTTAAACATACAGGCAGATACAGAAAATCTCAGCTTATCAAGAGCAGAACCCAGAATCAAACAACTACAACTAGAGCCAATGTCAGAAGGAACACTTTAAACTGTAATTGATGAAGTGCTGAAAGCTCAGTGTAGACTAGTTTAAGAGTTAAAAACTCTGAACAGGGGAGTTCCTGTCGTGGTGCAGTGGTTAACAAATCCGATTAAGAACCATGAGGCTGAGGGTTCGATCCCTGGCCTTGCTCAGTGGGTTAATGATCCGGTGTTGCCTTGAGCTTTGGTGAAGGTTGCAGACATGGCTCAGATCCTGAGTTGCTGTGGCCCTGACATAGGCCGGTGGCTACAGCTCTGATTTGACCCCTAGCCTGGGAACCTCCATATGCTGTGGGAGTGGCCCAAGAAATGGCAAAAAGACAAAAACAAAAAACAAAAAACTCTGAATGGGGAGTTCCTGTTGTGGCTCAGTGATTTAAGAACGACATGTAGGGTCCATAAGGATGCAGATTTGATCTCTGGCCTCACTCAGTTAAGGATCTGGTGTTGCCACAAGCTGCAGTGTAGGCCATGGCTGTGGTGCAGCCCACAGCAGTAGCTCCAATTCAACCCCTGGCCGGGGAACTTCCATGTGCTGCAGGTGCAGCTGTAAGAAAAGAAAAAAAAAATGACTCTGATGGGGTCCAGTCTTATGGGACCACCACATTTTAATGAGCCCTATCAGGTTCTCATTGTGAGGATAATAGAAAAGTCCTTTTATGCTGCCTAGAAAGGGAAAATTAATCATTCTTTCCAGTTTTACTGAGAAATAATTGACATATATCACTATTCATGTTTAAGGCATAAACTGTAGTGGTTTTATTTACATATATTGTGAAATGATTATCCCAAGAGGTTCACCCACCATCCATCTTCTCATATTGATACAAATAAACAAACAAAAAATTCTCCTTGCAATGAGAACACTTTAGGATTGTGTGCATTTCCCTCCTGTAATTGTTGGTTTCTGCAATTTTACAACTATGATTTTCTGACTGGTACCAAGCTTCCTTGTTGTTTCATGAGCTGTCAGGCATGATCTTCATATGTTCTATTTTGCATGTGACAGTCCTTCGTGGCCCAGACAATAGAAATAACCCATTTGAAGTCGGAGGCCTTCTACACTGCACATTTGTTGGTAAAACATGGTTCATAGCTATATGATCTAAATTGTGTTAAGAAAACCAGCTGAAATTTATTAATCATTTACTATGTAACAAGGCATTATTCTAAAGCCTTAGTCTAGATTGAATCTGAGTTCTCATTAAGATTTTAAAATGGTAATCCTATTAATTTTCATTTCATAGGTTAAATAACCAGACACAGAGAGGCTAAGTAAGTTCACAATTATCACATGACTGATTAGTGGAAAAGTCAGGCTTTAAAACTACAGTTTAGATGGAAATGCTATAAACTTTGGTTGTGATGATTATTGTACAACTATAAATGTAATAAAATTCATTGAGTAATTAAAAAGAAAAAAACCCTGTAATTTATCTTCAGTGTCCACAGTTTTAACCAATATTCACCATGGCTTTTATACACCATTTGCCTTTTATTCTGAAATCTCAAGATGTGTGTCTTGATGTTAGTTGCACTTACATATGTATTATTTGTTGTATTTTCACCAAAAACTTCATGTCTTAGAAAGAGGGACGTCTTCACATTTCGACTCAGTCTACCAAGTCTAAAAGTAAGAGGAAATAGTTTTTACCTAATAGAGAAAATAAAACAAAAAGATAAAGAAAAAATCAGCAACTCAGATTCAAATTATGAACATATTAAAAATAACAATTTTATAGATAAATTAGAGATTTTTTTAAAGTCTACACACATATACTGATATGTTTCTAATATCTATACTAATCAAAGTACTTGACAAATGGATTTTTTAAAACTTTCATAACAAAAATTTTGCTTAAAGTTATCTGTAATATATAATAAAATCATGACAAAATAATTGATTATGTTATCAACAATTTATAGCCAGTGAGATTTTAAACATTGTAAAATGAGATATATCACACAAAATATGGGTAAGGGGAATACTAATACATTAGCTAGTGGAAATAAAAATTGTTACTGTATCTGATAAATAAATAATCAGTAATTTATATCTTGGAAAAATATTCCATTCACCTAAAAATCACAAGTAACTGTGGCTGATTCTACTTATTAACTTGTTCAGTTTCCTCCTGAACAATTTCTAACATGTGGAAACTTGCATCCTTTGATATTTGAGATTAAGTCTGTGTTTTAAGATGTTAGTTGGATGTCATTTGCCCAGGCGTTGATTTGCAAATGAAGTACTCAGAGAGATCATTCAAGAAGGCATCAACTGGAGTTCCCGTTGTGGCTCAGTGGTTAACAAATCCGACTAGGAACCATGAGGTTTTGGGTTTGATCCCTGGCCTTGCTCAGTGGGTTAAGGATCTGGCATTGCTGTGAGCTGTGGTGTAGGTTGCAGACGCGGCTCAGATCCCGCCTTGCTGTGGCTCTGGCATAGGCCAGCGGCTACAGCTCCGATTCAACCCCTAGCCTGGAAACCTCCATATGCCACGGGAGCGGCCCAAGAAATAGCAAAAAGACAAAAAAAAAAAAAAAAAAAAAAAGAAAAAGAAAAAAAAGAAGGCATCAACTTTGCTGGTATTGATTCTGGCAAAGTCAGTGTAGTGCTGATGTCTGAAGTTTTAACGAAAACTTCCTAACTCGGGATTTCAGATTGCAGCAGTGGCAATAGCTTACTAGAGAGCACAGTTCTGTTTTATTTTGTGTGGTGTTTTTTCTGGAGACTTAGACTACTGAAATTTCAACTCTCTGAATGATCCTGGAAGAGATTATATATGTGTGTTTCACAAACACATACACGTTTTTATGCATAAACTCACAGACCACTCACATACCTACACATACATTTCTTTCATTATATCCTCATATGCAATCTATCAAGACTGTGGTGTGTTTTCTGTAATTCAGAACATTACTATACTGGTAATGTTAATATAGTAATTAAGATAATAAATATTTAGGGAATAGGAATCAGTATTAATTTCCAACCTGTTAGTTTTGCTGGAAATTAGGATTTAGTTGCAGTAAAGAGACTTGGTATATTATAGCATTCAGTGGTCAGTCAATGGGCTGCTTATACAATCAGCTCTACATCTGGAGTGATATGTCTGTTGAAGCAAGGCTTGGATAGACTGAGAGACTGGAAACAGAGTAGCATGAGGCTGGGATCATAAAAATATGTAAGAATTGTAAGGTTGGCTGCCTGCTTCTTGTACCATGGCGAACTAATAGGTTTATGTTTTAAAATTTTTAAGGCACTGGAAAAACACAGTTTCTATCATTTACTTTAAAAAAGCTCTTATGTCAAAGGCTAAGGGCTTACACAACTGAAATTAACAAGCAGTTGTGAATTTTGTGGGTTGGAGAATTAAAACACAGGTTTAAATGATAACATCACAAGTCTTTGTGCATTCATTTGCTTCAGACTTAGAAATCTGATTGGAAAAGAACAGGAAATCCAGATCTCGAGTGGTGACATCTGCAGAGAAAGAAATGTCTTGTTAAAAAACAAAACAAAACACTATTCCTGTCACTTATTAAAAATGACAAGGCAGGAGTTCCCGTCGTGGTGCAGTGGTTGACGAATCCGACTAGGAACCATGAGGTTGCGGGTTCGATCCCTGCCCTTGCTCAGTGGGTTAATGATCCGGCATTGCCGTGAGCTGTGGTGTAGGTCGCAGACGCGGCTCGGATCCCACGTTGCTGTGGCTCTGGCGTAGGCTGGTGTCAACAGCTCCGATTAGACCCCTAGCCTGGGAACCTCCATATGCCGCAGGAGCAGCCCAACAAATGGCAAAAGACCAAAAAAAAAAAAAAAAAAAAAAAAAAAAAAAAAAAAAAAAAAAAATGACAAGGCAGACTTTAGGAGGTTTAACACAATGGGTGATCACAGTACAGGAGAAAGATGGGGCTCAACTCCAAATTCAAGGAAGAAAAATTGAAACTTATAGCCTGGGGTAGTATGCAAGTCACAACTGCAGCACATCCATCTAAAAAAATGGTAAATATACAATAAACAACTCAAATGACAGGAAAACTAGAGCATGTAAACCATGATTACAGCAGCCAGCCTGAAACTCAATGTTGGAACACAAGTGCAATCCATTGAGAACATAATCTCTTATCCACAAGGATAATCACTGTAAGTGTGGGACCTTGATGCATAAGTAGAAATAAATATCTTCTGTGAAGAGGAAGAATCTCTTCTGAGCCAAATACTTCTAACCCTCTCAGTGCAGTGGATTGAGGCCTAATTCCACAGAAACATAGTGAAGAAATTTCAAACAAAGGCAATTATACATATTATGCTATACAATTTGAGGGGTTGATCAAAATTCACCTGTATTTTATAGTTTTGTATCCACAGTGAGGTATAATTAGCATCATGAAGAGGTGGCTGATTGCATACACTTAATTAAATATACATTCACTTCTGACCATTTTATAAGTTTAATTGATTCACCCTTGTCTCTGATTCACAAGTCCCTGAAAAACTTGTTAAAAATTACAAAAGATTTTTTATAAACAAAATAGTTATATGTAAATGACTATTTTATCAAAAAATGTATCCCACTGAGAGGCCTCAGTCTACTGCACCATGAATGATTATATTCCTCATTCACAAAATACTGCAGTAAAAGTATACTTTGTATGTAATAAAAAATCAAGTTGCATTTTTGAATGATAAGATATTCAAGTTTAGTAGTTTGTACTTCAAACACTACATAAAACTTCCTTAGGAAATAATTTATATGCTATGTCATATAAAATAATGCAGGTTCCCTAGAGTCAAAAGTACTACTAGTTAGGAGAGAGACAAATTGAAAGAGAAATTTAAAAATTATGTTCTGCTTTAATTTGGGTATTTTTTAATGTTATATTTTTCATAGAAGAATAACTTCATGAATATAAATAAGTAAAATCAAATAGCACACTTTTTTGGATTTATTTTAATATGTTCATTGAATCTGCAAACATGTCAAGGTGTTAGAAATTGCAGTGCAGTACTTCTGGAGGTTTATCTTGGGTAGTATGTTAATGTATTAAAATTTTTAACTAATTAGAACTAAATTCAGGCAAATAACAAAATATGAGATATGACACATTATGAAAACAGTTTCTTTGATCTATCCAGTTGCATATTTTTTTAATTTTTTTTTTATTTTCCCACTGTACAGCAAGGGGGTCAGGTTATCCTTACATGTATACATTGCAGTTACAGTTTTTTCCCCACCATTTCTTCTCTTGCGACATGAGTATCTAGACATAGTTCTCAATGCTATTCAGCAGGATCTCCTTGTAAATCTATTCTAGGTTGTGTCTGATAAGCCCAAGCTCCCGATCCCTCCCACTCCCTCCCCCTCCCATCAGGCAACCACAAGTCTCTTCTCCAAGTCCATGACTTTCTTTTCTGAGGAGATGTTCATTTGTGCTGGATATTAGATTCCAGTTATAAGTGATATCATATGGTATTTGTCTTTGTCTTTCTGGCTCATTTCACTCAGGATGAGATTCTCTAGTTCCATCCATGTTGCTGCAAATGGCATTATGTCATCCTTTTTTATGGCTGAGTAGTATTCCATTGTGTATATATACCACTTCTTCCGAATCCAGTCATCTGTCGATGGGCATTTGGGTTGTTTCCACGTCCTGGCTATTGTGAATAGTGCTGCAATGAACATGCGGGTGCATGTGTCTCTTTTAAGTAGAGCTTTGTCTGGATAGATGCCCAAGAGTGGGATTGCGGGGTCATATGGAAGTTCTATGTATAGATTTCTAAGGTATCTCCAAACTGTTCTCCATAGTGGCTGTACCAGTTTCCATTCCCACCAGCAGTGCAGGAGGGTTCCCTTTTCTCCACAGCCCCTCCAGCACTTGTTATTTGTGGATTTATTAATGATGGCCATTCTGACTGGTGTGAGGTGGTATCTCATGGTAGTTTTGATTTGCATTTCTCTTATAATCAGCGATGTTGAGCATTTTTTCATGTGTTTGCTGGCCATCTGTATATCTTCTTTGGAGAAATGTCTATTCAGGTCTTTTGCCCATTTTTCCATTGATTGATTGGTTTTTTTGCTGTTGGGTTGTATAAGTTGCTTATATATTCTAGAGATCCAGTTGCATTTTTATATCCTCATTAATTTAATTTTTTTTTCAAAAAATTACCCATGTTCTCAAGCATCTCTAATTCTTAGCAATACCCACATAGTATATTCACACAATTTACCTCATTAACTGACTGAATATTTCTCATTTTTAATACAATTAGAAGAGGTCTCATTTTAAAAAATATTTTAAATTGCTCATTCCTTCTCCTTTGTTCTTTAGAAACTTTTGTAAGTACAATAGAGCATTGTTAACTACAGACAATATACTGTACAATACACTGCCAGTATTTATCTTACTAACTTTAAGTTTATACATTTTGAGTGCCTTCACCCATTTCCTTTACCTCCTACCACCTCCCCCTGGCAAATGCCACTTTGTTCTCTGTTTCTATTTGTTTAGATTGCACATATAAGTGAGATCACTCACTATTTGTCTTAGACTTATTTCACTCGGCGTAGTGCCCCCAAAGTCCATTAATATTGTCACAAATAGCAGGATATTTTTTATGGCCACAAAATATCCCATTGTCTAGCCACTGGATATATACTTTCATATGTACCATTTTTACCTTTTTTTCAGTTATCTTTTTAGACTCTATTTAATTTATAATTTTTATAGTTCCTATTCCTACTAACTTTAACCTTAATTTGTTCTTATTTTTCTGAATCCTCAAGGTGTAGGCTGAGATCTTATTTCTTACTGTAGGCATTTATGACTATGAACTTCCCTCTCAAAACTGCTTTTACTGCATTACTGCATCTCATAAATTTTAGAGTATTGTCTATATTGAACTCTCTCATGGTATATATATTTTTTTACTTTTCTTTTGAGAAAGATATATAAGATTTTTTTTTACTTCTCTTTTGACTTATTTATTATCTAATGGTTGCCTGGTATCATGTTCTTTATTCTCCACATATTTGTGAATTTTTCAGGTTTCTTTTTTGTAATTCATTTCTAGGTTCATACGATTATGCTCTAAAAATACGCTCAATGTGATTTCAATTTTATTTTACCAAGACTATTTTATGGTCCAACTTATGATCTACCTTGGAGAATGTTCCATATGCACTTGAGAGAAATGTGTATTCTCCTGCTGTTATAGTGCACATTCTGTAATTATCTGGTAAGTCCATCAGGTATAATATGTACTTTAAGTTCAACATTTCCTTATTGATTTTCTATGTAGGTGTCTATCCATTGTTGAAAGCTAGACATTCAACTACCCTACTACTATCTGTATTGCTCTTGGAAAAGAAGGAGGTATGAGACTTTGTTTTCCAAAAAAAAAAAAAAATGTCCATTCTTTTGCTGGGTTCCTGTGGTAAAACTTTAACCCTTGTGATTTTTCAAGTGATAGGAGTGTCTTCATTTCCATGCTGGGTTCCTCCTGACTTATGCTAGTGACTTTGTGGTGGCCACTAGATAGTAGTTAGATGGGGACTTACTGTGCTGGAAAAACAAACCATGTACTTGTAGTATTGGGCTTCTAAACCAGATAATATCAGCCAATATTCAGGAATAGCAAGGGTAGAGGGGTGCTGTAAATTGAACTGCATGTCCAATAGTTCAATCAACCACACTAATATGCCAGGCAGATGATACATTCTGATTACAAGGGAAAAGGACACAGAAGCTCTGCTTCCTAGAACCTCCTAGACTTGCTTGTTGTGTCCATTCATTTCATTGGTCATGATTTGTATTTTTTAATATAAAACTATAAGTAAGTATAGATCTTATTTGTCCTGTCATTCTAGTGAATTATCAAACCTGAAGGTGTATACAGTTTCTGAATTTGTATTTAGTTGGTGAGAAGTGCCTGTGGCCTAGAGTTCCCAAACTTGGTGGCTGTCATCTGTAGTAGTCTCTGTTGGAAATGTGCCCTTAAACCTGTGGAATCTGTACTAAATCTGGGTGGTTAACATTGGAATTCCATTAAGCAATTGCAGCTTTATAATCTATCATCAAACATAAAATAATGGAGTCAGACCCTTATTACACATATGAATATCCAGATGACCCATTGTTTATTGAAAAGATGGTCATTGCCATATGACACTGCAGTGTGACTTTTGCCATAATTTAGGTCATTTTCTGTGTGCCTTCATCTATTCTTATATCAAAAATCACCTAATTACCAAAGCTTCATAATAAATCTTGATACCTGATAGTCCAAGTTACCACTTTCCTTGTTGTTTTTTTTTATTTTTCTTAGGTAGGTCAGTTGTATTTATATATGTTTGAGGATTGGCTATCAATATTAGCAAAGAATAAGATATGGATTTGGGGTTGTGTTGAATGTATAGAATAGTTTGGTGAAATTTTTTATGTTACATTACAAATCCCTCCTTCAGTGAGTATGGTATAATCTTAATTTATTAGTTTTATTTTTTCAATATTTTTCTACTTTAGTATAGATATTTTACACATACATATTCATCCTAAAATTCATCCTAATATTTGCTACAAGTAATGTTATCAGTGATGTAATTTTCAAATTCCACATTTTATTGGTTTAATTTTGATATTGATGTGATTTCACTGTGCTCTGTAAATCAGGCTAAATAGTTTCAGTATTTGAAATCTGTTGTGACTTATGATTCACTTTTATGTTCTTTTAGGGTGAAATTTTACAGGTACACATAATGTTCTCCTTTTCACAGTAACACAGCAATTTAAAACTCTTATGATTAAATCACTTCTATTCCATTAATGAGATTTTTTTCTACCAAGGGTCAGTCTGAATGCTTAAATATTAGTGAGATTGTTTAATAATAATTTTAAATTATTGCTAGTTTTTCCCATTTTTATTTCAACATTATGCATTTATTTTTTGTTTTATAATAAATGTTCACATATTTCATAACTATCCATTAATATATATGTGTGCTATTGCAATATGATATGTACCATATTGATACAAATATATATTATACTTAATTATATGTAATATTCATTGCACTCCTTCTCTTGTTTCTTTCCATCAGCATAGCTTTGAAAAATATACTCTAAATATGTTGTGAAATTCATTATTCCACTGACTGCTACCATGAGATTTACGTTCTGCTTGAATTTTTCAGTTAGATTCTTTTCTTGAGCATTTCTCTTGATGGGATAAATTGATGTTTTATTTTCTGAATTTTTTTATCCAAAAATGCATCCTTTTCTAAAAAAAAAAAAAATTATGTTAAAGCTTTTGGGTCCGTGGTCTTTTTTCTCAGAGGTTTGCAGATGCTCTTCCCCACTCTTCCAGCACCAGTTGAGCAGGTAAAGACACTGGAAGGACAACTTTTCATTATTTGTGAGTCTTATGTCATCATTCTCTCTGGAAACTATAGATTACTTAAGCTTAGAAATTGTATGAAACCAACCCTCATACAAATAGCCTTCCTATCATTTCTTCCTATAATTAAATTCTTTTAATCTGAGATATAAAGTTTTTATTTTTTTCTCTTAATTTTACTTCAACTATTACTTGTATGCACTAGCTCAACAAAATAATTTAACTTACAATCATAAATTCAAAGTGCAACTTGGTCAGATCTTACCTTTTTGTCAAGTTTTCTCCAAATATTGTTTTGTTTCATTTTAAGCAAAAATAACTTACATGTAAAAAGGATTTTTATATATTTCTCCACAACCTATTTTCCTTCCTATTTCTCTAGAGGTAAAACCTATAATAAATTTGGAAATTTGGAAATCCTTAAACAGTTGAGAGATTGAAAAGTTTATTTCTTGTGATAAAATGTTAAATAAGCGATACCTACTTCTGCAACTTTGTTTTTATATTCAACATTTTGTTTTACCATTTTTGACACACCAGTATTCATTTATAGATCTGAATTGCTTTAATAGTCTAATATGTTATATATATGCATATATGTCTAGTATTTTATAAACATCTGAAAATGACACAAAATGTATATAAAAGTATAAATATGTGTATATATTCAGATATATACATATGCTTAAGTTATATATATATATTTACTATTCATTTTTGTTTTAATCTTCATTTAAGATACTTCAAATACAGCTCTAATAAATAATCCTATTCAGAAAAGTTTATCTCCTTAATAAAATCTTTATCTTCTTACACATAATTTTGTAAAATATTTCCCTGTGAAAGCATTGCTAAATCTTGAGGAATATGCACAAAGTTTAAAATGTATACTGCATAGCTTATATAATTTATGTCTTCTTTGAGAAATCTTTATTAAAGTAAATCTATAAATATATTTCCATGTATTTTACATAATCATGTAACACTTTCATGTATTTCAATATTATTACTTGAGATATAGTAAGAATTAACAAATTTTCCATACATTATTCCTTATCATCTGGAATTCATATATGTGTATATTGGTTAGAATACACATTTCAAAGCACCATTTAATATTTCAGTGTTGTCCAAACCCCATAAGTAAAGATTGACACTGAGCCTTTCAGTTGCTAGTTAGAGTGACACTGGCTTCCACAGACCCACAGACACCAATTTTAAATGCAGCTTGCCAATTGCATGGATATTTCTGCACCAGGCACTCAGACCAAGGAATATATTCTCCTAATATTTTTCTTAGACTGAAAATAATATTATGATGATGAAAAAGTACAGTCCAGTGAACACAGATGCAATCCTGATGCTCCTGCCAAAAAAAACCCAATACTAATAATGAATTAATTAATGACTTCTACAGTCAGATTTTGGGTATGTTCCAGGTATACTTGAAATGTTTTTCTGTGTGTATTGTATTTTCAATGTGTTTATTAAATAGAGCCTATTAATTGCAGTCCTTTCTCAGGCTTGGCTGGTAATGATCTGTCAGCTACCAAAATAGTAAATTACTGAATAGTTTTCTTATAGTGCCCGTACATATAAGATTTAACTTGTTTTCATTTTTCTCTACATATTCGAATGTATGAAATTACATTCATCTATCAAAAATTGTTTGCTTTGTTTTGTTTTTCTTTTTTGGCCACCCCATGGCATATGGAATTCCCAGGCCAGGGATCAGATGTGAGGCAGAGTTGGGACCTATGATACAGCTGTGAGATACCAGATCCTTTAACCCTGTTCCTGGAGGTGACTGAACTTGTGTCCTGGTGCTGCAGAGATGCTGCCAATCCTACTGTTCCACAGTGGGAACTCCAAAAGTTAATTGTTATCTCCTCTTGATTTTTAAAATATTTTATGATTATGCAGTATCCCTTTTTATCAACTATTATTTTCCTTAAGGTCTCTTTTTTCTGATATAAATATCGTTATTCCTATTTTCTTCATGTGTATATCTCCCCAGTATATATTTTAGCTTTTTATTTATTTTTAAAAATATTTTCTTGTTAAAAGCTGACAATGGAAATCTACTTTTAGCCAGGTTGTAGAAATAGACTCTAGGTTTACCCTCTAGTATGAAGCAACTAAAAGGCAAGATGAAACATAAAAATGATCCTTGCAAGTGGGGAAACAAGCAAATTGAAACCTATGTTCCAGTACTGCCTGGAGAGAGCATTGAGGACACAGTAGAGGAAAAGGGAACTCTGATGGGGCATGACACCTCTGTGAATAGAGAAGAGGATTTGGGAAGAATGAGAAGAGCAAGGTGGCTAGAGTTTTCAGGGAAAACAGCCAAGGAGAAGAGAGCTATGCTGAGTAAGATCTTTGGAAATTTGCAAAACATCCCCATGAATTCAAAAGCCTCAGAACAGCTTTTTTATTATTCAGTCTTCAGAGGCAGTCAGGCTGTTCTATAGTGTTAAGTAATAGAGGCTTTACTGCTTGATATGCAGGACTAAGAAGAGTAACTCTTATATCTTACCAACTTGAAAAGAAAGCACTGGGGATAGTCCAAGATGGCAGAGTTGAAAGACTCTGTGCCCACCTCCTCCTGAGAGTACACCAAAACCATAAATACTTGCAGAAAAACCATCAAAACTACCAGAAAATGTCCTATACAACTAAAGTCATAAAGAAGAAACCAAAATGAGACTGATAGAAGGGGTAGGCTCATGATAAAACCAAGTCCCATATTCTAAGGCTGGCACCCACAAACTGGAGAATAATTATAGTCCAGAGGTTCTCCCATAGGAGTGAGTGTTCTGAACCCTATGTCTGGCTTGCTAGCTTGGGGGTCCTTCACTGGGAAGATAAGTATCCAGAGCATTTGGCTTTGAAAACCAGCAGGTTTAATTTTGGGAACCACAAAGGACTGTGGGAAATAGAGACTTTACTTTTAAAGGGTGCATACAAAATCTCACATGCAGCAGGGCACAGGGCAAAAGTATCATCTGATGGGAGCCTGGGCCATACTTACCTGCTGGTCATGGAGGGTCCCCCAGAGAAGAGGGAGGCAACTGCTCACCCTGGGGACACAGACATATCAAGCATGTTCTCTGACCTCAACACTGTGAGATTAGAAATCAATTCCAAAACAAAAAAAACAAACAAAACCAACCAATCTTACACTTAAGGTAACTAAAGAAAGAAGAAACAAAATCCAAAGTTAGTAGAATGAAAGAAATGATAATGATCCAAGCAGAAATTAATAGAGACTGAAAAAAAAAAATAAAAAGATCAATGAAACCAAAAGCTTATTCTTTAAGATAAACAAAATTGATAAATCTTCAGACAGACTCAACAAGAAAAAAGGGCCCAAAATAAAATCATAAATGAAAAAGGAGAAGTTAAAACTGCTATCACAGAAATTTAAAGGATCATATAAGACTATTGCAAAAACTATACACCAATGAACAACCTAGAAGAAATGGAAAAATTCCTAGAAAGGCACAGTCTTCCAAGACTGAACCAGGAAGATACACAGTATGAACATACCAAATAACAGTATTGAAATTGAAACAGTAATTTAAAAACTCCCAATGAAAAAAATGTCCAGGAAGAGATGAATTCACAGGTGAATTCTACCAAACATTTAGTGAAGAGTTAAAATCTATTCCCTCAAACTATTCCCCCAAAATTGCAGAGGAGGAAACATATTTCAATTCATTCTCTGAGGCCAGCATCACCCTGATACAAAACCAGATTCAAACACACACAATTATAGGCAAATATCATTGATGAACATGGATGCAAAAATCCTGAAAAAATGTTAGAAGATTGAATCCAACAATACATTTAATGTATTACATACCATGATCAAGTGGGATTTATCCTGGGGAATGCAAGAATTTGTACAGTATCCACAAATCAATGTGTTACACCACATTAACAATCTAAAGAATAAAGACCAAATGATCATCTCAATAGATGCAGAAAAACCTTTGATAAAATTCAATGTCCATGTATAATAAAAACTATCCAGAAAAAAACTCCAAACAGTGGGCTTATAGAGAACATATTTCAATATAATAAAGACCATATAAGAAAAACCACAGCTGACACCATATTCAATGGTAAAAAGCTGAAAGCATGTCCTCTAGGATCAGTAGCAAAACAAGCATGTCCATTATCACTACCTGTTTTCAACATATTTTTGGGAAGTCCTAGCCATAGCAATCAGAGAAGAAAAGCAAATAAAATTGAATTGGAAAGAAAGAGGTAAAACTGTCACTGTGTGCAGATGACATGATACTATACATAGACAATCCTAAGAACACTACCAGGAAACTAGTAGAATTAATTGATGGATTCAGTAAAGTTTCAGGATACAAAATTAATGTATAGAAACCCATTTCATTTCTGTATATTAATTTTGTATAGAACCAACTGTAACCACCAGTTATCAGAAACAAATTAAGGAAACAAGCCCATTTATTATTATATGCAAAAAGAATAAAATACCTAGAAATAAACCTACCTAAGGAAGTAGGAATTGCCATTGAGGTTTAGTGGAAATGAATCTGATTAGCATCCATGAGGATGTAGGTTTTATCCTTGGCCTCGCTCAGTGGGTTAATGATCCAGCGCTGCCATGAGCTATGGTGCAGGTCAAAGGTGCAGCTCGGATCTGGCATTGCTGTGGCTGTGGGTTAGGCCAGCAACTGCAGCTCCGATTCAACCCATAGCCTGGGAACCTCCATATGCATGCCTCAGATGCAGCCCTAAAAAGACAAAAATCAAAAAAAAAAAAAAAAAAAAAAAAGAAAAGAAAAGAACCAAACTACCTACCTAAGGAAGTAAAAGACGGGTGCCTGAAAAACTCTAAGACACTATGAAAGAAATTGAAGATGGCACAAACAGATGGAAAGATATACTGTGTTCTTAGATTGGAAGAATTAATATTGTTAAAATGACCATACCTCCCAAGGCAATCCAGAGATTCAAGAGAACCCCAATGGCATTTTTTCACAGAACTAGAACAAAATATTTTAAATTTCTGTGGAAATGCAAAAGACCCTGAATAGCCAAAACAATCTTGAAAAGTAGCAGAGAGCTGGATGAATTATGCTTCCTGACTTCTGACTATACTACAATGCTATAGTAGTCAGAACAGTATATAGTACTGGCACATACTGGCATAAAACAGACACATAGATCAATGGACAGCATAGTAAGCTGAGAAATAAACTCAAACAATTATGGTCAATTAATCTATGACAAAAGTGGCAAGAATACACAGTGGAGAAAATACAGTCTTCAGCAAATGGTGCTGAGAAAACAAAATGGCTATCTGTAAAATACAGTCTTCCATAAGTGGTGCTCAGAAAACTAAATGGCTATGTGTAAAATACAGTCTTCTGTAAGTGGTGCTCAGAAAACTAAATGGCTATATGTAAAATAATGAAATTAGCACATTCTCTAACACCATATACAAAAATTAACTCAAAATGGATTAAAGACCTAAATTGAAGACTGGATACTATAAATCTCCTAGGAAGAAAATATAGGGAGAACACTCCTTAACATAAATCTAAAAATCTTTTTGGTTCCATCTCCTAAAGCAAAGGGAAAAAAAAGGAAAAATAAACAAATGAGAATAATTTAAATTATGTTTTTGAACAGTAAACTATCAACAAAATGAAAAGACAAAGGATTAATATACATCATATAAATCAGCTCATATAACTCAATATTAAAGAAAAATCAACCAGATTAAAAAATAGGCAGAGGAACTGAATAGACATTTTCCCAAAGAGGAAATGTTGATGGCCAACAGGAACATGAAAAGATGCTCAATATTGCTAATCATCTTGGAAATGCAAATCAAAACCACAATGAGATTTCATCTCACATCTTTCATAATGGCTATCATCAAAAAAGAGCACAAATAACAAATGCTGGCAAGAATGTGGAAAAAAGGAAGCCCTGTATATTATTGCTGGGAATGTAAATCAGTGCAGCCACTATGGAAACAGTAGGGAGGTTTATCAAAAAATTAAAACTAGAGCTACCATCCTACCCAGTAATTCCACTTCTGGGTAGATGTACCAAAAAAAAAAAAAAAAAAAAAAAACCAAAAACAAAACAGTAATTTGAAAACATACATGCACCCCAATATTTGTAGAATCATTTTTTCTTTTTACAATTGCCAAGATATAGAATCAACATAAGTGTTCAACAGATGAATGGATAAGGAAGGTATAGTATATATACACAATGCAATACTACTCAGCTCTAAAAAAGAATAACATTTTGCCATTTGCAGTAACATGAAAGGATTTGGGGAGTATTATGCTGAGTGAAATAAGTCAGACAAAGACAAATGCTGTATGATATCGCTTATGTGTGGAATTGAAAAGATACACTAAACTGGTGAATAAAAAATAAGAAGCAGACACAGAGATATAGAAAACAAACTAGTGGTTACTAGTGGAGAGAAGGAAGGTGCAATACAGAGGTAGAGGGAATAAAACAAGCTATTATGTAATTATGTGAATTCATGTATGTGAAAGTTGAAAATTGTAAAGTGCTATAGAATTTAAAGAATCTTTTATTAACAAAATAAAATAAATATTTCTACTTCCAGAAAAAAAAGTATTGATAAAATCATTTAACATTACTTATATTCACCCTTTTAAAGGGCAAGGTTAGCTCTACAGCCTGTGTCAGTACTAACTACACAAAAAGGGTTTAATTGACTCATGCCATAATGTAAAATATTGTAAAAAGGTAAGTCAAATTAAATAATTACAGAAATCTTTTATGTAGAGCTATGTTTAAATAGCATAAATGAGGTTTTCAAAAAAAGACCATGAATCATTATTACATGAAGTATTCCTCTAAGTAGGAGATATTCATTAGAAGATAAGTTTTCACTCAGCTAACTGGTTGTTTTATGACCCAAGCAATAAATTCAAATCATCTCTTCAAATCAATTAAATATAATTTGTGCACTGGTGAATGCATGCATTTCTGATGGATTTGCTTAATTTAAAAGAGCATGCAATCCCATAAAGATCATGAGATAGATAAAATATCATTGTTTTTGAGGTGGAAAGAACTGACATATATATACCCTTTAACAGAACCTGAAAAATAATTACAAGATTCTGAATCCGATAGAATCATAAAGCTCTCGGAGTTCCTGTCTTAGTGCAGTGGTTAATGAATCCGACTAGGAACCATGAGGTTGTGGGTTCGTTCCCTGGCCTTGCTCAGTGGGTTAAGGATCCGGTGTTGCCCTTAGCTGTGGTGTGGGTCACAGACGCAGCTTGGATGCCACATTGCTGTGGCTCTGGCCTAGGCAAGTGGCTACAGCTCCGATTGATTAAACCCCTAGCCTGGGAACTTCCATATGCCGGGGGAGCAGCTCAAGAAAAGGCAAAATGACAAAAAGAAAGAAGGAAGGAAGGAAGGAAGAAAGAGAGACGGAGAGAGAGAGAAAGGAAGGAAGGAAGGAAGGAAGGAAGGAAAGAGAAAGACAGAAAGAAAGAGAGAGAGAAAGAAAAAGACAGAAAGAAAGAGAGAGAGAAAGAGAAAGAAAGAAAGAAAGAAAGAAAGAATGAAAGGAAGAAAGGAAGGAAGGAAGGAAGGAAGGAAGGAAGGAAGGAAGGAAGGAAGGAAGGAAGAAAGGAAGAAAGGAAGAAAGGAAGAAAGGAAGAAAGGAAGAAAGGAAGAAAGGAAGAAAGGAAGAAAGAAAGAAAGAAAGAAAGAAAGAAAGAAAGAAAGAAAGAATCATAAAGCTTTCTAGCTGTTCAGGAACTCACTCCATACCAACCCATCCCCACCCCCTCTCCCCATTTGGATGTGATGAAAGAGCATTTTGGAAGAATATTTAACTAAGTGGAATCACATCAGGAAGCACTTCAAAGTGCTTTTTAATGTTCAAATGCAAATGTGCTTTAATGACCTTTCTTTTACTGTGCCCACTATCAGAATGCTTTCCTAACATTTCCTTCCCCCTTAGCCCAGGCTGGTTAATCATTTGATCTCTTTGAATAACCTCTGATCCTAAAAGCAAACTTGCAAAGAATACAAGTCATTGGTGCAAGTTCGACCTTGGTAAAATTATTATAAATAACTACTGTTTTCAAAATTCCTTCATCT
This sequence comes from Sus scrofa, assembly GCF_054392235.1. Classification (NCBI taxonomy): domain Eukaryota; kingdom Metazoa; phylum Chordata; class Mammalia; order Artiodactyla; family Suidae; genus Sus; species Sus scrofa. The sequence goes on from NC_139385.1 coordinate 23,638,685, forward strand.
AAATGTCATTTTCTCTTTTAACATATCAATTTTCCTTTTATTACTCATGCTATTCCTCACTTCCTTGTGTCTTTTGCAACCCTTCAATAGCTGTCTGCAAAGGTTGCCTACCTCAGAAAATGTTACATTTGTGAGAAGAGAGATCTTTTAGATCATCTGTACTCAAATTCTTACTTCATTGTATACTAGTGGGGTTACCTGGAGCTAGTCCCTTTCTAAATTTCAACTATGTGCAAAGTTAGAATTAAAATTGATGTGACACAAAATACTTGGGATCAACTGATAATGCATATTGATTTTTCCTTTATATAAAACATGCTATAAATACATATATTACATATAAGGCCATGGCACTTTTTCACTGAAGCCACTAATGATTCCTTTTTGCTTTATTTTGTTTTACATCCTATGAATAGCCCAGTTTGGAATACATATAGCTCACATGGCTTAAAAGTTTTCCATTTTATATTAAATTGACCTACTGTACACAAGGAGGACAAGTTAGGTTATATATTACAAGCAGAATATAAGCAAACAGAGTTAAATGGATAGCTAAAGCATTATTATTTCAAGAATTGTCAGCAGATCCTAAGGAGTCTTCTTAATAAGAAAAGTCTCAAAATATTCATCTTTTCTGTTCTTAATAGAAAATGAAGTACAAAATCATTGATTTTCATACTTGTAATGACTAAGATATACTCCCTGTAATCAAGTAATTAAACTAAAATTTGAGATTCATAAAATAACAACTTATCCATAATGCCCTAGTAATGACTATTCAATAATCTAATATTTTACATGATAAACAATGGCTGGCTAAGCTTCTACTATATGGCACACAAGTTCCACTTTTGGAAAGAGAGATTTCTTTTTGGTTATTCATGTTATTATTGTTATGACATGCTTATGGTCTTCAATTGTGGACATTCTGATTGATTTTAAAAATATTTATTTTAAAAATGTTTGTATTTATTTATATTGAAGTATGGTTGACCTAGTATTAGTTTCAGATGTACAATGTAATGATTCAATATTTCTATAAATTATTCTCTATATAATATTATAAAATATTGGCAATACTCCGTCTTGCTTTATATTAGTTATTTTCTTTCATTATCCTTATACTTTGTTGCAGATGTTTAGTTAACCCTAGATGTTACAGTGCTATTTGTAGCAATATTGACTTGTAATAAGACCAAAAACATGCTTTTAATATGAATAAATAAGTGTGATACATGCAAAAATATCAACCACTGAGTTTTTTTTTCCAGTGGAAAATATGAATACATGGTATAGTTGAGCCAAAGGGGATAACCAAATGGAGCAGTGTAAAACTGAGTATTTCAGAAAAAAAATGCAATCTCAAAATTTACAAGACGTAAAGGAAGAAGCATATCAGCTAAGATTCCTTCGTGGTGGGAAATGGCGATAATTTAAAGGGAAAAATTATGTTTACTGAAGGAGTGGTTCATAGAACCAAAACAAATCCTACCAGCCTGGCAGAGCTTTTCTAAGAACCCAGGGATCAATCACCATCAGAAAACTCTTCTGGGTATGACTTAAGGAATTACTTAGCTATAAATTTTTTGTTATGTCATATCTAATAATTTTAAGTCTACTTAGCTGAAATTCATCTCCAGTAAATAATAAACACATGATAGAAAACTTATATTATCCATCGGCATATCACAAATATGCATTGTATGCATACTACTTAGCCTTTTTCATCTTCCTAATATAGAATCTATATTGCTTTTTGTTAGAAATCTACCTTGTTATTTAAAATACTATGTTTAAATACAGTAAAATGTTAAGGTTAAACTCCAAAATTTTTAAAATTATATAAAAATACAATGGTCCTTGAAACTGTAACTTAAAGTTGTAAGGCTCCCTATTTAAAGATGGTCCATTCTAAATTTTTAGGGCACCTTTCTGGAGATAGTTCTTTTTATGGTGTACTTGGAAATGAAGAAGATGACTTGATATATATTATGTCTCTAGGTTGTGAATCATTTTTATAGAGAAAAATAGTTTATTTTCAACATTTTAGAAGAGGATATTAGGAAAAAAAGTTGGCGGTGGCTGCTTTGAGGGGATGGTATTTTCTTTTATAGAGCACTGTAAAGGCCTGAGGCAAGTACTTTAATTAACACCAATTCCATCTATCATTTGAGTACCCCCAAACTCAATTATCCACTTGAATAGTTCCAAACATCCAGAATAAACCTTTGAACAACACAGTGAAATTATCAAAAGTGAGAAAAGCAGATTCATGCCTTCCTATTTTCAGTATGGTCATTTATTTTGTTATCAAAGCCTTTGGACAAACAATAAATGCATTTTTTACTTATGTGGGGTACATATTATGTTTATAATCCAGAAATATATTTTGCTGTATAGATTATTAGCTTGTATTTATGTGGATGTTTTTAATCTTTGAATAAACTTTATTTAGAATAATTCTTATTTCGGAACTAATTGTTAGACAAGAATGAAATTAATCACATTACTATAAGTGATTTTCACTAATACTGATTTCATTAGCAGTTTTGCTATTGTATAATGTAAAGAACATAAATATTGACAATAAATTTATTCATAATACTGTGATTTATAAGTGTCTTTAAGAGAAAAAGACTTAGATATCAGAGCTTTACTTTGATCCTACTTCTAATACCTTTAAAATGGACACTGCTTAAACTGTCTAAGCTTGGTTTCTTCACTTAAAAAAAAATGCCTGGATAAAATCATTAAATGAATTTATGTCCATAGAAGGTTTAGCATAGTATCTTGTACACAGCAAATTTAAAATTTTTCTTAAACTAGAATAAAATGTATTTCTATCTAGACATGCAAAAGTGATTTAAAGCCTTGTTTTTCATTTTGTCAACACAAGAATTCTTCTAAAGCCCTGGTTCACTGAACCCATACTTTTGTTTATGTATTAGGGTTGTTTCACATTGATGCAAAAGGCTTAATTGCTTCACTTTATATTTGCCTAAATGTCTGAAAGATAAAATACAATGTAAACATTTTGTACATAAAATGTGCAATTCTGAACTCAAGTTGGGAAGTGATAATCTCCTAACTTCTATAAATTTGGGTTTTCAAATTCTAGATTATTTTATGTGAAATATAACCGTATTCAATTATTTTTGTACCAAAGTAAATTTACATTTAAAAAAAATTACTATGTACAGCAACACAAATCCAGGCCCATGAAAGATGGTTTATTTAGGTCTTCTGCCCATTTTGTGATTGGGTTGTTTTGTCGTTGACGTTGAGTTGTTTGAGGCTTTTTGTATATTTTGGAGATTATTTTGGAGATCTTGTCTGTTGTATCATTGGTAAAGATTGTCTCCCATTCTGTGGGTTGTCCTTTCATTTTTTTAAAATAGTTTCCTTTGCTGTGGAAAAGCTTTTGAGTTTAATTACGTCCCACTGGTTTATTTATTTATTTTTTTCTTTTTTTCCCCACTTTTTTTTAAGTTCTGCAACTGCAGCATATGGAAGTTCCCAGGCTAGGGGTTGAATCAGAGCTTCAGCTGCTGGCCTGTGGCTACAGCCACAGCAACATAAGATCCAAGGTGAATTTGCAGCCCATGCTGCAGCTCATGGCAACACTGAATCCTTAACTCACTGAGCGAGGCCAGGGATTGATCCTGCATCCTCATGGATACTAGTAGGATTTTGTTACTGCTGATCCACAGTGGGAACTCCTGGTTTATTTTTTGTCTTTATTGTCATTATTCTAGGAGGTGGGTCAAATGAGATGTTGCTGTGATTTATGTCAAAGAGCATTCTGCCTTTGTTTTCCTCTAGGAGTTTCATAGTATCTGATCTTACTAGACATTTCTCTATAGAAGATATATGGATGGCCAACAGGCATGTGAAAAAAAAATTTCAACATCTCTAGTTATTAGAGAAGTCCAAATCATAACTACAAGGAGGCACCACCTCACACCAGTGAGAATGGCTATCACTAATAATAAGTCTACAAATAACAAGTGCTAGAAGGGGTGTGGAGAAAAGGGAGCCCTCCTCCACTGTTGGTAGCAATGTAAGTTGGTACAACCACTATGGAAAACAATATGAAGATTACTCAGAAAACTAAATGGAGAATTACATATGATTCAGAAATCCCACTCCTAGGCATATATTCAGACAAACTTTCATTGAAAAAGATACATGCACCCCTATGTTCATTGCAGCACTATTTGCAATAGCCAAGACATGCAAACAACCTAAAGGTCCATCAACAGATGAATGGATTAAGAAGATGTGGTACATAAATACAGTGGAACACTACTCAGCCATGAAAAGGACAAATGATGCCATTTGCAGCAACATGGATACAACTAGAAATTATCATAGTGAGTGAAGTGAATCAGGAAGAGAAAGACAAATACCATATGATATGACTTATATGTGGAATCTAAAATATGGCACATATGATCCTATATATGAAAGTAAAATAGACCATGGACAGGGAGAACAGACCTGTGATTGCCAGGGGGCAGGGTACAGTTTGGGGTTGAGAGATGGAAATGATTAATTTAGAATGGATAAACAGTGGGGCCTTACTGTACAGCACAGGAAACTATACCTAATCTCTTGACATAGAACATGATGGAAGATGGTATGAAAAAAGGAATGTGTATATATGTGTGTGTGTGTGTGTGTGTGTGTATGCCTGGCTCACTATGCTATATACCATAAATTGACAAAACATTGTCAATCAACTATACTATAGTTTTTAAAAAAGGATGGTTTATTATTGTTTGGCATCCTTAGAGACTTTAAAGACAAATACTTCTTCTTACCTACTTTAGGAAGTTGAGGAGGGAATAGGAAGAATGTTTTTCTTTATTTGGATTATTAGTCCTTCATTTATCCCTCCCTTTCTTTCTCTTTCCCCCTTGTCCCTTCATGCCTCACTTCTTAACATGGTGGTGGTCTTTTATGAGCAGTCATTCAGCCTTTATGATTTCCTCTTATCCATAAATCAAGGTTACTTAAAAAGACAAATGACAACAAAAACTTATATAACATCAGGTGTACAAAAAACTAAGATGCCACCCAATCAGAAGGCACATAAAATTGTAGAATTGCATATACTTAACTCCTGAAAGTTTGAACAACTGCAGAGTTAACACCTTTCTATAATTAGTGGGTCATTCCTGACCAATCAATTGACCAAATGATAAAATATTAGATGGCAGCAGCTATCAACCAGCAATACTATATAGGAGAGAACAGGTAGGCAGCAGAGGGCCAAGATGTCAAGGAAGAGGAAATAGAAAGAATGGACATCAGTGTCCACAACGCGTCAAGTGATTTCTTCAAATATTTGGTGAGAAGGAGGCTGGACTGGGGTGCAACTTATACATCATGTCATTTTATGTTATGATTAAGACAGGAAATGCTATTTCACTGTAACATGCATGCACTGTATTTTTGGAAATAGCATGCCAATTTCCTTTGAAGAATTATTCATTCTCAATTATTATCTATATACTTGGGAAAATTGATTTTATCCCTGAGTTCAGGATTAATCAACCAAACTCAGGCTGGACAAAGTTAAAAATCACATCCTTTTAGCTATGAGAACAGACTGAGAAAGGGAATATTTTTATTTGATTTTTTTAGAAGGAGAAACATAGACACACCCCATGTTTTCTGCCGGGTACATCAAATGAAGGCTGATGTCATACTAGGAGTCTTAGACTGAAGACAGTAGAAAACCATTTCTACAGATGAGAAGAAAGCTGAGCCATATATTATTGTTTAATCTTTGGAATTAAACCATCCTCAACGCAAGACTTCCACTAATTTTTAAAATTTAATTCAATTCAATATATTTCCTTATACATTTCAAAAAGTTTCAGCTGTCTGTTCAAAACACAGGAGTCCTAAGTGACACATATGAAATTGTAAACACATATACACACAAATAAGAAATTTGGGAGATTTTCCAAATTTAACAAATTTAAATTTTTCAATAACATTAAATTAACTGCTAATGTAATATAAACTATAAAATTTGCAAGAGAGCCACTACTTAAAAAAATAACATTAACATGCAGAAATATGTAGTATTTCTTTCCACTAACCATGAAGTACCAGAAAGAAAGTAAAATTTTTAAAACTCCCATTTAAAATTGTGTCAAAGAATAATTAGGAAGAAACATGACCAAGTAGGTAAGAGACTTATATGCTGAGAACTATGAAACATTGATAAAGGAAACTGAAGATGATTCAAAGAAATGGAAAGCTATCCCATGCTCATGGATGGGGAAGAATTAATATTGTTAAAATGGCCATACTACCCAAAGCAATCTACAGGTTTAATGTGATCCATATCAAACTACCTATTATGCCCATGGCATGCAGAATCTCTTTCTAGAACAGGAATCCATCCCATGCCACGGCAGTGACCCAAGCCACAGCAGTGACAATGCCATATTCTTAATTCATTAGGGCACCTTGGAACTCCACCCATAACATTTTTATTAGAACTAGAATATTAATCTTAAAAATTACTCATAATCATTAAAAAACTCAAAATTGCCAAAGCAATCCTGATTCCTGGTATAACCCTTCCAGACATCAGAGAATACTACAAAGCTACACCAATTAAAAAAAAAATTATGATTATGATACTGGCACAAAAACAGACGCAAAAGTCATTAGAACAGAATGGAGAGTCCAGAAATAAACCGTCAGACTTACAGTCAATTTTTTGACAAAGGGGGCAAGAATGGAAAAAAGTCTCTTTAGCAAGTGGTGCTGGGAAACTTGGACAGCTGAATGTAAATGGGTGAAGTTAGAACACTCCCTCATACTATACATAAAAATAACCTCAAAATGGCTTAGACTTAAGTATAAGAAGACATAAAACTCCTAGAAGACAATGTAGACAAAGCATTCTCTAACACAGTAGTATTTTCTTAGATCAGTCTCCCAAAGCAAAATAAATAGGAGCAAAAATAAAAATAAATAAATATATAGAGAGAGACAGACATAAGATTTTTCATAGCAAAGGAAACCTGAACAAAGCAAAATGATAACCTACAGGCTGGGAGAAAATATTTGCAAAGGATGTGATGGACAAGGGCTTAATTTCCAAAATATACAAACAGCTCATACAACTCAATCTAAAAAAACCCACACAAACAAATCAAGAAGTAGGCAGAAAACTTAAATAGACGTTCTTTCAAAAAAGACACACAGATGACCAACCAGCATGTGAAAAGATTTTCCATATCACTTATGTCAGAGAAACACAAATCAAAACCACAATGAGGTATCACCCCATATCTGGTCAGAATATGTCATCAAAAAGTCTACAAGTAATGAATATTGGAGAAGATATGAAAAAAAGGAACCCTCATACACCATTGCTTTGACCATAAATTGGGGGTAGTCACTATGGATAACAGCATGGAGGTTCCTTTAAAAAAACTAAAAATAAGAGTTACCATATGATCCAGCCATCTCACTTCTAGGCATATACCCTGAAAAGAGGAAAACTCTAATTTTAAAAGATAGGTGCACCTCAGTATTCACAGCATCACTATAGCCAAGACATGGAAGCAACCTAAGTATCCATCAACAGAGCAGCAGAAAAAGATTTGATTTACATATACATTGGAATATTACTCAGACATAAAAAAGAATGAAATATTGCCATTTGAGGCAACATGGATGGTTCTAAAGTTAATCAGTGAACTGAAATAAATCAGACAGAGAAAGACAAATATATGATTTCAATTGTGAAATCTAAAAGATACAAATGAACTTACAAAACAGAAACATATGCACACATATAACACAAATTTATGGTTACCAAAGGGGAAAAGATGGGGGGAGGAATAAACTAGGAGTTTGGGCTTAACAGATACATGCTATTAATATAAAATAAACCCAAGAATCTACTGTATAATCTAAAATGGAAAAATCTGAAAAAGAATATAGATAGGTAGAGGTGAATCACTTTGCTGTGCACCTGAAACTAACACAACATTGTAAATTAACTATACTTCAATCCAAAAAAAGAATATTTCTCATCTTCAGCATGAGTGTCATAAAGATCAGATGGAACTATATAAATACCTACAGAATATAAAAAAAAATTCTAGGAAATATTAAATAATTCTGTTGCACAGTTTTTCTGCTAATACTAAACAACAATGTATCTTATTCATTATACTACCTGACCAAGACACCATTCATTTAGACTTAGATTTTCAGCTTTCATCTTAAAAACAGCCCTAATTGATATAATCAGTTGCCCTACATTTTTAGCTTGCTGGTATAATGTTAATGCTCACAGTTATCAGTTTAGGTGAAATCTAACAGGTTAAGTCAATATTAAATTTTCCCATTAAAGTCAGCAACAGACATACAAAGTTCTTGATTTCAAAATGTGATATAAATGTAGTGTTAATTCTGTTCAGATCATTTTCCCTATCAAATAGAACTTGTCACAAAATAATTATGATAGAAACTGTATACCTGCATTATACTTTGGGGAAGAAAGCATGAATCATATTGTCCTCTATTGATTTCTCTCTCATGAATACCTCCCAAATACTTCACTAGACTCGGTAAGAATCTCCTGCTGGAGATTTCCATGTAAAAAGTAGAACAGTTATTGCTGTTTAACTTCAACATTTCATTAAAAATAGAATTTTAAAATAGTTACAATCACTTTAAAAATAATTTAAAATGTTACTCCTAATATACTTAATGGAGGGAAACAATTTCACAAAAATCATCTTATGTTTTATTATACAATAAGACACCATTATCATAAAGTCTTGACAAAATATAGGTATTTGGAAAATTATGTCCATATGGCAAGACGGTGGTGACTCCTGGCACATAATATCACTCACTTTGCATAACTAAGCAGCTAGCCAAATGTGCAAATATAATTAGTCACACACCTCATCTGTGAAAGGGTGTCTTTAAAATGAATCTGGTTCATGGAGAATGTCCGGTTCATTAATTTCTGGGGGCCATTAGAGTGCCATTTAAAAGACATTTCTTCTTTCTGACATAATTTTCCAAATCATACCCTAGTGGCTTGTCTTGGATGTTCATTTACTTGCGGACACAGGGAGAGATAGGAAAAAAATTTTAAAAAGAAAAGAGGAGGAAGGCAGGCAAGCAGATAATGTTTTAACACATTTCTTTCAAAAATATAACATCTGCTTGGTTTATTCCCAGTTTTCTCTAATAAATCTATATTAATTTTAGTTTAGAAATATCTAAACATTTTCTGTAAATAGACTAATAAATAACTGTAAAATGTTTGGGGATAGTTTTCTGAATCACTCTAATTACAACAGAATGTCTTTTGAAACATAGGCTTCAGACATACATAAAGGATTATTTCCTGTCTCTCCCAATGTCTGTATCCATCCATCCATCTTTCTATTTATCTTTCTATCTGCATGTGAAACAAAATCAATTCACTAGGGTCTTTGTATTTTTTAATTAGCTAAAAATCAAGATAATAAGCATATGCTAAATTATGAGAACATACATATCCTAAATATGTGTAGAAAGCTTTATTGAAGTGAAATATCTCTTTGTCAGAGATTTCCAAAATCTTAGCTATTTAAAAATAAGGTAATTTAAAAATATTATTCATTTGTTGATACTGATTTTTTTAAATATAAAAAAATGTATAGCCATTTCAAAAATTTTAGAAAAATGCACATTATATGTTAAATATTTTATAAACTTTTCATATAGGGAAATAAGAATTCAATTATTTTGATTTATAAGATGGAAATCTTAATGTATATATAATAGATACATAAGATATATGTAATGAATGTTATATATTATACACACATTATATGTTTATAGGTGTATATGTATACCTATATATGCATATATGTATATTATATGATATATACCACATACATTAATGTGTATATATTTTAAAATTTTCTTTTTATTTTTACAATATATCTGATGTTCCAACTGAAGTTATTACTACACTTTTCTATTGAGAAACATACAGGAGACATAGGACAGAATCTTCAACAGATGTTCACTATTATATAGATAAATGTCTAGGTAGCAGAAATGAGAAGGATGGATTGTTAGTTCACATTATCTACTATGTTAACATTACCTAGCTATTTTTATTTATTTGTTTATTGCTTTTTAGGGCCGCACCTGTGGCATATGGTAGTTCCCAGGCTAGGGGTTGAATCTGAGCTGCAGCTGCTGGCCAATGCCACACCCACAGCAATGCCAGATCTGAGCCATGTCCACCACCTACACCACAGCTCATGGCAACACCAGATCCTTAACCCACTGAGTGAAGCCAGGAATAGAACCCATGTCCTCATGGATACTAGTCAGGTTTATAACCCACTGAGCCACAATGGGAATTCTAAAAAAAATTCCCTATATAGTTCAAACTCCATACAATTGTTTGAACCTATATAAAATGAATCTACCTTTTGATAACTATTTTGGAAGGAATATTATCATCCTGCTTTTGATGATATAGTATAGTTGGTCAGTGTTTAGCTATTTAAACAATATTTCCCAAGATTTTTGTTTGCTTTTTTGAGATATAGCTGATATATAAAAATTATCAGATTTAAAGTGTATACTGTATTGATTTGATACATTTATATATTACAGTATAATTTCCATCATAGCATTAGCTAAGAACTCTATCACCTCACACAATTATTTCTTTTTTGTGGGGAGAACATTGTCTCTTAGCAATTTTGAAGTATATAATAATGTATTGTTGACTAAATATGGTACTGTGTGTTAACTCAAATCATGTTCTAACTACAAGTTTGTGCCCTTTGAACATCTCCCCAAATTCCCCAACCCTTAAGGCCCTGATAACCACTATGCTACTTTTTCTTTTCATGATTTGGCTTTTTCGATTCCATATGTCAGTGATTATCATAAGGTATTTGTCTATACCTGACTTATAAATCTCACTTATATAATGCCATCAAGGTCCATCAATGTTGTCACAAATGATAGGATTTCTTTCTCATGCCAAATAATACTGAATATAAAATATATTTTTGTCCATTCATCTGTGGACAAAAGACTTAGGCTGTTTCTACATCTGGCTATTATGAATTATACCACAATAAACATGAGAATGCATATATCTTTTCAATATCCTATTTTAATTTCCTTTGGATATATATCCAGAAGTAGGAATGATAGAAGTGGGGTCTTATGATAGTGCTATTTTTATTTTTTAAAGAAACCTCCATACTGTTCTGTAGTGCCTATACTAATTTATAGTCTCGCCAACAGTGAACAAGTTTCCCTTTCTCCACATCTTTGCCAACATTGTTATCTCTTCTTGGTGATAGTTATTCTAACATGTGTAAGGTGGTATCTAATTATGGTTTTAATTTGCATTTTAAATATGATTAGTGATGTTTATCTTTCTCATACCTGTGTGCAAAATGTATGTCTTCTTTGGAAAACTCTTCAGATGCATTGTTCCTTATTTTTTCTGACTGGTTTCCTGCTACTGAGCTATATGAATTCTTTATATGTTTTAGATACTATTTCCTTATACAATATATGGTTTGAAAATTTATCCCACTCCATGGGTTGCATTTTCATTTTATTTATTGTCTTTTTGCTGTTAAAGTATAGTTGATTTACAATGTTATATTAGTTTCAGGTGTGCAACATAGCGACAATATTTTTACAGATATTCCAAAGTTATTACAAAATAATGGCTATAGTTCCTTGTGCTAGACAATATTTCTTTGTTACTCATTTATATTACACATAGTAGTTTGTGTCTCTTAATTCCTCTTTCACCCTCTTCCCCTTCTCTTTCCTCACTGATCAACACCAGTTTTCTATATCTGTGAGCATGTTTTTGTTATATACATTTATTTATTTTTTAGGGTCCACATATAAGTGATAATATAGAATACTGTATTTGTATTAGTTACTTCACTATGCGTAATTCTCTCTAGGTCCATCCATGTTGTTGAAAATAACAGAATCTCATTCTATTTTTATGTCTGAGTGCTATCTTATTGTGCATGTGTTATCTATAGCTAGCTATTATTTATCTTCTATAGCTAAATTCCTCTTCCCTCTCAAGTAAACAACCTGATATTCCATCTAAAGTCATTAGAAAAAGAAAAAAAAGCCCAAAATTAGAAGGAGGAAGAAAATAATAAAGAGCAGAATGGAAATAAATAAAATAGAAGCCAAAACAAAAACAGTAGAGAAGATTTTGTGGTGGCATAGTGGGTTAAGAATCTGAAGATGGTATGAGAAGAAGAATGTATGCATGTATTTGACTGAGTCATGACACTGTACAGCAGCAAGTGACACAACAAAGTAAAATGAAAAGTAAAAAAGTGTGTGCAACATAAAATTTTCCATCTTAAAAAAAAACCCACACAAACAGACACAAAAAGAGTCTATAGTGGCTTGCTCTCTGGGGAGGTGCAAGTTGGATCCTGGCCTGGCTCAGTGGGTTAAAGGATCTGGCATTGTTGCAGCTGCAGCACAGGTCACAGCTATGGCTTGGATTCAGTCTCTGGTGCTGGATCTTCCATATGCTGTGGGTTAAGCCATGAAAAAAAAGGTAGAAATGATCAGTGAAACAAAGAGCTAATTCCTTGAAAAGATAAACCAAAGTAATAAGTCTTCCATCAGGGTGAAAAAGAAGAAAAGAGTGAGGACTGAAATAGTTAAAATAACAAATGAAAGCAGAGAATTAACAACTAATACCACAGAGATACAAAAGAATCATAAGTGAATACTATGGACAATTAGATTCCAACAAATTGAACAACCTACAAGAGACAGACAAATTTCTAGAAACACATAACCTTCCAGGACTAAGTTAAGAAGAAATAGACAATCTGAACAGACCAATCACTAGTAAAGAATTTGAATTTATAATAAAAATTCCCTCAGCAAACAGAAGTCCACAGGGGATGGTTCACAGTGGAATTCTAGAAACATTTAAAGAGCTAATACTTATCCTTTCTAAAAAATTGAACAGCATGGAATATTCCCAAATTCATTCTATGAGGCCATCAGTACCTTGATATCAAAACCCCAAAGACACTCCCCCCAAAAAAATTATAGGCCAATATTTCTGATGAATATAGATGAAAAAATTCTCAAAAAAAATAGCAAAACAAATTCAACAATACATAAGGATCATATACCATGATTAGGATTTATTCAGTGATGCAAGCAAGGATCATTAAATATTCACAAATTTTCAATGTGGTATATACCACATTAAACAAAACTAACGATACAATTATATGATCATCTCATTTGACACAGAAAAAGCATTTAACAAAATTCAATAGCCAATCATGATAAAAATCCTTATCACAATTGATATAGAGGGATCATATCTCAACATAGACATTTCTGACGAACACGGCTAACATTATAATCAGATGTGAAAGGTAAAACATTTCTTCTAAAATCAGGAATACAAGGATGCCTCCTCTCACCATTTTTATTTAGTATAGTATTGGAAGTCCTAGACACAACAATCAGTAAAAAAGGAAGTAACAGGAATCCAAATTGAAAGGGAAGAGGTAAACTTTCACTATTTGCAAATGACATGATATTATATACAGAGAATTCTAAAACATCACTGAAAAACTATTAAAATAAATGAATTCAGTAAAGTTGTAGGATACAAAGTTAATATTCAGAAATCCATTGCTTTTCTAAACACTATTAGAAAAAGAAAGCAAGAATAAATGATAATCCTGTTTACGATCACATTTAAAAGAATAAAATACCTAGGAATAAACAAAGGGAGTGAAAGTCACTTACTCTGAAAACTATAAAACATTAATAAGGGAATGTGAAAATGATACAAAGAAATTGAAAGATATCCAATCCTTGGATTGGAAGATTTTTTAAAATGTGCATATTACCCAAAGCAATCTATGGATTTAATGTAATTACTATCAAAATACCCGTGAGATTTTTCACAGTATTAGAAAAAAATAATTCTAAAATGTATACAGAACCACTAAAGACCCTGAACTGCCAAAACAATCTTGAGGAAAAATAACAAAGCTAAAGGTATCATGCTCCTTGACTTCAAAATAATGCTACAGTAATCAAAACATTATGATATTCTTTGCTGTCCAAAACATTTTTTAAAATTTTATTTATGTGTGGTTGATTTACAATGTTGTATTAATTTCTGCTGTATGGCAAAGCGATTCAATTACACACACACACACACATATATATATATATAAAATTTTCATATTGTTTTCCATTATGATTTATCACAGAATATTAAATATATAGTTTCCTGTGTTATACAGTAGGTAGGACCTTGTTGCCAACAATTTTAGATTGACATGAAATTCCTACTTACTGATTTTTGCTTTTTATGTATATGTTTCGGTGTCATATCCAAAATATCAGTGCTAAAACCAATGTTGAGGAGATTTCTCCCTATAATTTTTTTCTGGGACATTTATGGTTCCATTGCTTGTATAAATCTTTAATCCATTTTAAGTTACTTTTTGTGAATGATGGGAGACAGGGGCCCAATTTACTTTTTCTGCTTGTGGATATCCAGTTTTCCCAGCATTTATAGAAAAGACGATCCTTTCCCAAATGAGTATCTTCACTGCCTTTTCAAATATTAGTTGACTTCACATTATCAGCTTGTATTTTTGAGCTCTCTATTCTTTTCCATGGGTCTAGCTAGTTCCAAACTGCTTTGATTGTTTCAGCTGTTTTGAATACTATAGTAGTATAATTCAAAGTTAAGGAAGTTAAGGCAGTTCTTCTTTCTCAAGATTTCTCAGAATATCCAGGATCTTTTGTGGCTCCATACAAGTTATAGGATTGTTTTCTCTATTTCTGTGAAAATTGTCATTGGAATTTTGATAGAGTTTGCATTGACACTATAGATGGCTTTAAGTAGTATGGATATTTTAACATATTTCTTATAAGCCATATATACTGGTTAAATTTTCATGTATTTCCTTGTTAATTTCTTTCATCACACTTTTCAAGTTTTCATTGTTCAGATCTTTTACTTGCTCAATAAATTTATTCCTCAGTATTTTATTCTTTTGATGCTACTGTGAACAGGAGTTTTAACATTATTTTTCAGATGATTCATTATTAATCGATATAAACTAATTTTTATATATTAAATTTGTATCCTGCAACTTTATTGAATATATTTATTAGTTTTAAAAGTTTTGGTGGAGACTATAGTTCTCTCTGTACATAATATTATGTCATCTACAAATAAAGGCAGTATTAACTGCTTCTTATTCTTACAATCCCATTCAAAAATTGAACTTTTCACTTTTCTTTTATGTCAGATTTTCAACTAATATTAACTTGTATTAAGTCTTCCAAGTAAGAATATGGGTGTGTTAACTTACCACTAACTAGATTACTCATTTTCATACAGATTGATGCTTTGTGGTCAGGCATTATTAACAGATGCAAACAATTGGTAACAGTAGTGGGATTATATAATACAACTCGTAAAATGCAAGTGAATACTCCTGGTCAATTCATCTGAGAAGGGAAAGAGAGGAAACTGTCCATCTGGCATCAATAAAGCTATGGAGAATTTTGCACATATAATCAGGAAAAAAGATCGAGCGATAAAAAGAATTAGTGATGACCAGATCAAAAGTTCTAGTAAAAATAACTGTTTTGATTCCAGCAAATTATACTCCATCATATTTTTATTTAATAAAGAATGGATTCTCAAACTAAATGAGTATTGTTTGAACTAATGAACAGAGAGGCAGGTAAAAGTAAGGAGTCACGTAAACAAATTTACAAGGTTTTGAGCTTTTTAGAAGTAGGATAATAGAGAACACAAAATGGTGAATTTTGTAATTGGCGACTTAGAATATTAGTTTACAGGAAATTTGGAATATGTCCAAGCTTCTTTCTTCATGTCTACCAAAATAAAAAGTATGCCAAGGGGACAGGAAGGGAGTGGGATGGAGAGGGAGTCTGGAGTTAATAGATGCAAACTATTGCATTTGGAGTGGATGAGCAATGAGATCCTACTGTATAGCACAGGGAATTATATCTAGTCACTTACGATGGAATATGATAGGGGATAATGTGAGAAGAAGAAACTACGTATATATGTGTGACTGGGTCACTTTGCTGTACAGTGGAAATTGACAGAACACTACAAACCAACTATAATGGAAAAAATTTAAAAAATAAAAGTTTTTGTGATATTAAAATGTATTCATTTTAACCCCAATTTTACACATCATATTCTACATTTTAAAGTACTACCTAATAAGTTTAATGTAGCATGTCTCATTTTCTCATATATTTCTAAGTTCAAATTTTTTTTGCTATCCTTTGTGATCCCAACGCAACTTATTTTTTCTACTTCATGCAGAAACATTTCAAAAATATTTAAGTATAACTGATTTGTGTTTGCATGTGCTAGAAAGGTTCAATGTTCCAGTTGCCATTCAATCTGTCACTTTTGTTGTTTTTGTTTTGCTTTCGGGATTTGTTTTTGTTATTCTTTTATGACAGCCTCAGTTTTTATGTCACCTGATGCATATGTATGGCAGACTATGAGATGGCAATTTCATTTAAAATGTTAGTCATATCACATTTCAATCCTACCAAGAAATTATTAGTAACAATTTTTAAAGATTTTTTTATTTAGAAAATCTAACTTTTTGGTTTCTGCCATGAGCAACAATGAAATAACACTGTTAAAAATTATATGCACCTTGAAGCTATAATAAATATGCAAGTTTATTCTGTCTTGCAGCAACTCTAAATATGCAAGTTTAACTTTTTGGCAACTTGTTACAGCTTAAAGTTTGTTTTTGAAATTCATGAAATCTTCCTTTTTAGTTACTCTAATGTCTACAATACTGACTATATAGATACACACATACATAGAATTACAATCAGTTTCTAAGATATCCTCAATTTATTGTCCGGATAGTTTTCTAAGGTAGCATCAATTTACTGCCTGGACAGTTTCATTTACATTTTATTTTACATAAACATTTTTATAGTAATGACATAAACTATATAAAACTATGTTCAATACTTATTTTCTATCTTATATAATACTCTGTGAAAGATTCAAATAAATATTTGATTTATATGAACTTTCCCAAAAAGGTAACTTGAGAACTGTGCTAGGGGAAGAGCGAGTGCGTGTGTGCGCGAGTGCGTGCGTGTGCGTGCATGCGCGCATCGTGGCAGGGTACTGGAGGGAGGGAGAAAGCCCTGTGTTAAAATGGAGCATTGAGAATTGTTTTCCTATGTAAAATTTATTATTAAATATAATAGAAATCATTTTCTCTTAGATCAATATGGATTTTACGTTTTAAAACATCAAGGAATGTAGCTTAGAAGAGGTTGTTGTTTTTCCATGTGGAAAATGTATTAAATGTATTAAGCACAGCACTAAGCTGATTCCAGAGCTTATTTTAAACAGCTAAGCCTACAGAGTTAACCAGCTGAAGATGATTTTAATAACATAAAAGCAGATAATCTTTGAATAATCCATTATAGCTCACTTTTATGTTTCCTTTTCAGTTGTTTCTGCTGTAGCATATGGGCAAATAAATGATCTTATTTCCTCATTTCTTCCTTCTTTTTTTTATTCTTTTTTCTCTTTCTTCCCTTTCTCCTTAATTATGAATTTGAAATTGCCTCTTATTTTTTAAGGTTATGATAACATTTTCGACCAAGATTCTGACTCTGTTTTGAGTTTCTATTGATTTTAGGATTAAACTGTGTTAAAACTTACAGGGAAATTAGAATGTATTTAGTCCTGATGCCATTTTTCTAAATTTTTATAAATGTGGAAAAAGTTGCAGTTGTATTTGAACCTTCTAGCTAATGGCAGTTGAGAATTAGGACTCTGGTTTCCTGATATTGTCCTCATTTTATTATTTTTGTTTTATTTGTTTAAACAAAAATCTCCTGCTGAGAATATTATTCTTTATATTCTTAATAATTTAAAATGCTACTACTGTCAACAGATATAAATTAGTACAAATTATGGTGCCTGCTGAAACAAAAGAAATTTTAAAAAACCTAAGTATATAGGAATGCCTTGAAAATATCTTAAAGTGGAGTTCCCGTCGTGGCGCAGTGGTTAACGAATCCGACTAGGAACCATGAGGTTGCGGGTTCGGTCCCTGCCCTTGCTCAGTGGGTTAACGATCCGGCGTTGCCCTGACCTGTGGTGTAGGTTGCAGACGCGGCTCGGATCCCACGTTGCTGTGGCTCTGGCGTAGGCCGGTGGCTACAGCTCGGTTTCGACCCCTAGCCTGGGAACCTCCATATGCCACAGGAGCGGCCCAAGAAATAGCAACAACAAAAGACAAAAAAAAAAAAAAAAAAAAGAAAATATCTTAAAGCAAGACACAAAATTCTGAGGTACTACACAAACATGAAAATTTTGTAAATAACAGGTCAAACATGATTAGCTTCAGTATTTTCCTCTTATTATTCTGTTTCTTGGTAATATATATTATGAATATACTATACACATATATATGTACACATATATACATACTTCATTAATAAATTACCAAGATATATGTCTGTGAGCATGTGTGTATATATATGTATACATACACACATATGCATGCATATACATATACAATATATAAATACACTATATTGCCTTTCATAGGCATAATGCCTCAATGAACACAAACCAATGTCATCCTCCTATGTATGAAAGTCAGCCAATCAGTAAAGTATATACTCCAATAAGCACATCTTAGAATTCCAAATAATGCCAACTTTTACCTTTAAAAGTCTACTACTCACTGATCTACATGCTTACCAAAACTATAAAAATAAGCAGCCTGCACTGGTTGGAATACTGCTATTGAGATGTATATAATTAACTTTATACAGCAAGAACATGACATGATATTAGTTATAAATTCAACTTCATCTTTTTAGATATCAAGCTATGATCTTAGCATCTTATTGACAATTTTGGAAGTGGTATTGAAATTATGCAAAGACTCTCAAGTTGGGATCTTTGAAAGGACTCATAAGACATAATCAAAAAAGACTTTTATATGAAGGCAAAGGATAGAGTACTGCAAGATAAATGAAGTGGAGGAATGCATTAATGGTACTACGAATAGCCAACAAGCAAGATCCCTAGGGTACTCACTGATGTATGAACTGTCCTACATTTCCAAATTAAATCCATGTATTTGTGTGTAGAATTTTGGTTTTTGGAAGAGACCAAAGCAGTTTTCGTGCCCTTTTGGTTATGCAACCAAACCAGAATATCTAGCCAGCTAGGTCAGTTGAACACCATCATATAAAAAATTGTCTTTGGGAGGAGAGGAGATCAAGATGGCAGAGTTTGAGTTTGTTTGGTTTTAGGTTGTATTGTGTGGTGAATAATTTGATTGGTTATTAACATAATGTAATCATGCCCAGGTTTTTGTATTAAGTAATTTGTTTTTTTGGTTTTCAGCTGTAATATTTGGTAAATAACTAGACAGGTTTTTATATAAGGTCATTAGACATTTTGTTTTAGCAACATAAAATCTAGTAGATATTTTGGCATTAACTTGCTTATCCTTTTGCCACATGCTTTGTTATTGCTATCACTTAACTATATTAGGGTTGGTAAATTTTATTGTAAAAGGCCATATGATAAATACTTTAGTTTTTTTGGCTACATATAATAATCTCTAGTGCACATTCTTCTTTTGTAATTATTATAACATTTATAAACAATAACAGTTTCCACTGCTCATAAGCCATATGACCTGTTAGAATCATTGGCCATAGTTTTTTAACTACAGTATGTATAAAGACATTTTTCACATATTTTTTGTACTTGATTCTTTTCATTTCAGCTGAATTTAGGAGAGACTGTTCTACAGGAAAATCAGGAGATAGAGACTCAAGAAATCTCCAATCCCAAATGATTTTGAGAAATCAACATTGGACATCTGCTAGACTGATGACCAGTTTGAAAAACTTTGACTAGCAAATTATGCCCCATCCCCTGCAACACCTTTAGAAGCACACTTCCTGTATCATTAATTTGCAAAATGAAAAAAATCCTCATCAAAAGCAAAGTATAATATGAAGTAGCCAATTTTGGGGCAAGACCAATGAAACTACATTAATCTGTTTGTCATGAATATTTTTCTTTTTTACTGCCCCACAGCATATGGAGTTCTGGGGCCAGGGATTAGATCCTAGCCACAGTTGTGACCTAAGCCACAGCTATGGCAATGCCAGATCTTTAACCTACTTTGCTGGCCCAGGGATCAACCCCATCTCCCAACACTCCCAAGACACTACTGATTTCATTGTGCCATAGTAGGAACTCCTGTGTGTCATATATATTTAAAAATGATCAGTTTGGTCATAATTTTCCTTTATGCTGATTCAAGTTTACATACTCTTCAATTAGTCCTATCTTGTTCATTTCACCAATAATAACTTCAAAGTCTAGTATTTGATAGAGGAAATCAACACCATAAATATAAATCCAGTTCTCTTAAGCTATTAATAGTATGACCAATTTAAAAAGTGAAATAAATATGTCATATACATGAATCTTGCCAACAATACATTTTTGTAAGCTATGAATGTATTAATAAAAATCTTTGCACTAGAATTATCAAGATATAAGAATATTATCTGCCACAAAAACACCCAGGGAATTATTTCCACAGCTCCAGCAAAATTGATTACAACTTTTGTGAGACTCTTGAATTCCTTTTTTGTAGTATAAATTGGACTCAGTGTCAATCTAAGACTAAGACAAATTGTTTTGTGGTGCTACTAAAGAATATAACTCCCAAATACTCAGGGGAATGTGTGTCCTTACAAAACTCCAAAGGGTTTCATAAAAATGCTTTCTAGAGAAATAAATAGTAACACAGACACCAAAGATGTTCATTCTGTAAGAGTTAGAAAACTTGAGATATTCATCAAAAATGTGTCCCCCATTGTGGGTGAGGTGTTGAACAGTAATATCCAAATCCTATGTGTATAATGATCCAATCTAGTATCCCTATTTCAACTATAGATTAAAAATAGGCTTATATTGTTAGGGGGTGCAGTACCTATCATTGTTCTAACTGTGACATAGTTCTAACTAGCTAACATATATCTAACAATGATCACGAATCATTGGAACATATCTATTAGAAGAAATTTATGCCATGTGCATTAATTGCTATAATTTTATTTTTTTCATAGTTATTTATTATTTGTATATCAATCATATTTTATAAATAAACTATTTCAATATCAAAAATGTGAGTAATGGTATTTACTCAATTTTCTTAACCAGATAGTCCATATTCATTTAGATTTTGAAAATAGGATAAGGTTTTTAATATGAGTTAATTTTAAGACCATGGTATCTAATATTAGAAAAGGTTTGCACATTCATTAATATGTTTATTATACCTATTTGCACATATAAGCCTGACTTTAGTGTTTGAAAATAAAGAGTATGAAAATTAGTAATACTTTTTGCTCTTCTTTTTAATAGGAAGATAGTCATTTTCTTATTTCATGTATGTAATGCTATAAGAAATTCTAAATTTAAAACCTAAGTGTACTACAATATGATCTTTTTTTTTTTTGCCTTTTTGCCTTTTCTAGGGCTGCACCAACAGCATATGGAGGTTACCAGGCTAGGGGTCAAATGGGAGCTGTAGATGCCAAGCCTAAGCCAGAGCCACAGCAATGCAGGATCCAAGCTGCATCTGCAACCTACACCACAGCTCATGGCAACGCTGGATCCTTAACCCACTGAGCAAGGCCAGGGATCGAACCTGCAACCTCGTGGTTCTTAGATTCATTAACCACTGAGCCATGATGGGAACTCCTACAATATGATCTTAATCTTAGAATTTTTAATATCATTTGGAAGTTTAAATTTTATAACTTAGAGATATTTTATAAAATTAAAACACATTTTTCAATTTTAACTTATGCACTTCATAATTATTTAGAACATTAAGTTTTTATATTCTATGCATTATGTTTTATCTTTTTTTTTTTTTTTTGCTATTTCTTTGGGCCGCTCCCACGGCATATGGAGGTTCCCAGGCTAGGGGTCGAATCGGAGCTGTAGCCATTGGCCTACGCCAGAGCCAGAGCAACGCGGGATCCAAGCTGCGTCTGCAACCTACACCACAGCTCCCGGCAACGCCGGATCGTTAACCCACTGAGCAAGGCCAGGGATCGAACCCGCGACCTCATGGTTCCTAGTCGGATTCGTTAACCACTGCGCCACGATGGGAACTCCACATTATGTTTTAATTGTTATGTTGAATGGCAATATATTTTTAAAATTTGAGAATTATAATTATATAAAATAATTGTAAATTGGAACTCATGCTTAAGGAATATTCCATTAAGTTTATCACTGTTGAGGAAGTAAATGTACATGAGGCATGACATAAGCTTTCCTTTATGGCTTTCTATCTCAGGTGGAATTAATAGCATTCTAATACCAAGGATCTTAAACTCACTCACAGACGCACATCTTTAAAGAGATAAAAAAAAATCCCTATTGTTCTCAAGAGTCACACTGGAAATGTTCACAGTGATATTTTCCAAAATATGCCTCATTTAATAGGTTACAGGACTCTGCCTTTAAAAATGCTTTTCGGGCTGGATTTCAGAAATGTGAGACACAGAGATCAGTAAACATTCTCTATGGTGAAACAACCATTTAGTTGGTAGTAATACAAAAGATATTAACTACTTAAAGTTTGTAGAAACTTTCCTAAGAGTGTACAGTATGTGGAGAAATAGTTATTCGAGGAAATATAATAACTGTCATGAAGAGTAGTAAGTGTCTGTGGCATTTGAGCCATGAACTGTTTCCCATTATGGCTCCCAGCTCAGTGTGGTGGAAGCTCTACTCTGGGTGGACATGACCAAGAAGATGAGGTTCCCACTTACCCAGCTCCCAATCTAGGGTGATATTTTTATCCCACAAGGAGCAGGATGTCAACATTCTCACACTTTCCTTAGCGCTTGAGTTTTAGAAGTTATAATTCAGGCAGCTGTGGAAGAAAGGACAACACTTCCCTTTCACAAGAAAAGTAGATATAGAAAATTTTATTAAAGTTGTAATAGTTACACAGACTGAATTAATAATTTACATGTAAAAACCCCAGGTCCAGATGACTTCACAGGTGAATTCTATCTTTTAAAACAGAATTAGAGAGTTCTCCTTGTGGCTCAGCGATATGAACCTGATTAGTATCCATGAGGACATGGGTTTTATCCCTGGCCTTACTCAGTGGGTTAAGGATCTGGCATTGCCATGAACTGTGATGTAGGCTGCAGATGAAGCTTGGATATGGCATTGCTGTGGAACAGGCCAGCAGCTCTAGCTCCATTTCTACCCCTAGCCTGGGAACTTCCATATGCTGTGGGTGCAGCCCTAAAGAGACAAAACAAAAAAAACAAAAACAGAATTAATACTAATTCTTCCCAAATCCTTCCAAAAAACACAATAGGAATAAACACTCCCTAACTCATTCTATGAGGCCCATGATGCCCCAATACCACAACCAGAAAAAAGACACATGCAAGGAGGATGATAGTCCAGTATTTCTTATGGATACAGAAACGCTAACACCCACAGCATTATACTAGCAATTGTAATCCATTAACATTCCACAAAAAATTATATATCATGACCAGGTAGGATTTACCCCAGATATGAAAGTTGTTTAAACATCAGAAAATCCATTCACTTACTACACTATATTAGTAGAATAGAGTAAAAAATCCCATGGCATTTGCAAAATCCAAAAAGTATTCATGAAAAGACAAAAAGCATTCAAGACATTAGAAATAGGAACTTCGCTGGTGGCCCCATGGGTTATGGAACTGGCATTGTCACTGCTGTGGCTCAGATTTGATCCCTGGCCTGGAAACTTCTGCATGCCATTGGTTCAGGAGGGAAAATAACAAACAAACCGCTAGAAATACCGTCACCATCTAGTATCATCATTAATGATGAAGGAATGTTTCTTAAGATTAGGAACAATCCATGGATTTCTACTCTCTACTTACATTCAGCATTCACTGCAGAATTTAGCCAAAGTAAGCAGACACACAGAAAGATATGAGACACTCAGAATATCAAAGAAAAAACTTTGCTACTTATTTGTGACCTAAAACTTAAAGACTCTTAAAAGAAAATTTAGAGTATATCTTTGTCATCATAAATTTTGGGTTAGGCTATGGTTCCTTAGATATGACACCAATAATACAAGTAATAAAAAGTAACAAAAGAGAATAAAACAGATAAATCAGGCTACATATTTAAAATTTGTGCTGCAAATGATAACATCAATAACATGAAAATGCATCCCACAGAATGGTAGGAAAAAAGTGTGCAATTAATACATCTAATAAGAGATTGGTATCTGGAATATATAAGAGCTACTTATAGTTCAAAGATACAAAGACAAATTTTAAAGTTACAAAATGGTCAAAATATATACTGATCATTTCTCCAAATAAAACTTATGTAGGACTAAAGACTTTGAAAATATACTCAACATCATTAGTCATTTGGGAAATACAAATAAAAACAAAGAGCTACCACTTCATACCCACTAGTATATCTACAATCAAAAAATGAGATAATAATATTGACTAGAATGTGGAGTGTTTGTAACCCTCATATATTGCTGGTGGTAATATAAAATGGTATGATCATTTGTAAACCAACTTGATGTTCCTTAAATAAATAATTTGATTTAGCAATTCAAAACCTGAACATGCATTATTTCTGTTTTTTTTTTTTTCTGTCTTTTTGCTATTTCTTTGGGCTGCTCCTGCGGCATATGGAGGTTCCCATGCTAGGGGTCGAAACAGAGCTGTAGCCCCCCGCCTACGCCAGAGCCCCAGCAACGTGGGATCCGAGCCACGTCTGCAACCTACACCACAGCTCATGGCAACGCCAGATCATTAACCCACTGAGCAAGGGCAGGGACCGAACCCGCAACCTCATGGTTCCTAGTCGGATTCGTTAACCACTGTGCCACGACGGGAACTCCTGCATTATTTCTTTTACAAGTGGAAACTCTCCAAATGTCTATCAAGAGATGAATGGATAAATAAACTGTCCATACAATAAAATGTTATCAAGTATAGATACATGCTACAGCATGAATAAATGTTGCAAACATTATGAGGGAAATTAGTCCCAGAAGATCAACTAGTAAATGATTTTGTTTATATGAATAGTCTAAAATATGTAAATCTATAGAGATAGAATATAGATTAGTGGTCGTCTAGGTTAGTGGGCATATTAGTGATGGAGAGAAAAATGGAAATTACTATTAGTGGTTATCAAGTTTCTGGAGTGATACAATGTTCTATTATTGGATTGAGGTGACAGTTGCACAACACTGAATTAGCTAAAAACCATTGAATGTAAATTCTAATTGGATGGAATGTATGGTATATAACTTACATTTCAATAAAACTGCTAACATGTTTGAAAATAATTTGATTTTCCACATTTTATTACCACATGTAGGGTTTTTTTGGTATTTTACTAAATTCCACTGGTGTACTTTGGCCTAAGTCAACTGTAAAAGTCAGAATTAGTTAATGGAATAAATCTATAATACAGCATAAGTTTCTTTGTTCTAGTCAGATTATAGTATTAATAATTTATATTTATTTGAATGAAATTCATTTTCTGTAGTATTTCACATCTTCACCTGGCAACTGCAATGTTTATATAAGATTATTTCTAGGTCCCAAGACATCTGTAATTATGTTACTTTATTTATTTATTTATTTATTTATTTAATTAATAGTTATGTCCCCAATACAATTTTTTTTGGCATTTCTGTGACTTTTATTTATTTATTTTTTCACTATACAGCACAGGGACCAAGTTACACATGCATGTATACATAATTTTTCCTCCCATTGTCATGTTGCAAAGCAAGTATCTAGACATAGTAAGTATCCTACACAGCAGGATCTCATTGTAAATCCATTCCAAGAGCAACAGTTTGCATCTGTTAACCCCAAGTTCCCAGTCCACCCCACTCCCTCCCCCTCCCCCTGGGCAACCACAAGTCTATTCTCCAAGTCCATGATTTTCTCTGCTGCAGAAAGTTTCATTTGTGCTGTATACTATATTCCAGACATAAGTGATATCATATGGTATTTTTCTCTTTCTGACATACTTCACTCAGTATGAGAGTCTCTAATTCCATCCATATTGCCATAAATGGCATTATTTTGTTCTTTTTTATGGCTGAGGAGTATTCCACTGTGTATATATACCACATCTTCCTAATCCAATCATCTGTCAATGGACATTTGGGTTGTTTCCATGTCTTGGCTATTGTGAATAGAGCTGCAATGAACATGCGAGTGCATGTGTCTTTTTTAAGGAAAATTTTGTCCAGATATATGCCCAAGGGTGGGACTGCTGAGTCATATGGTACTTCTCTGTATAGATTTCTAAGGTATCTCCATACTGATCTCCATAGTGGTTGTACAAGCTTACATTCCCACCAACAGTGCAGGTGGGTTCCCTTTTCTCCACACTCCCTTGAGCATCTGTTATTTGTGGACTTATTGAAGATGGCCACTCTGACTGGTGTGAGGTGGTATCTCATGGTAGTTTTGATTTACATTTCTCTTATAATCAGCGATGTTGAGCATTTTTTCATGTGTTTGTTGGCCACCTGTACATCTTCCTTGGAAAAATGTCTAGTCAGGTTTTTTGCCAATTTTTCAATTGGGTTGTTGGCTTTATTGCTGTTGAGTTGTATAAGTTGCTTGTATATTCTAGAGATTAAGCCCTTGTCAGTTGCATCATTTGAAGTTATTTTCTCCCATTCTGTAAGTTGTCTTTTTGTTTCCTCTTTGGTTTCTTTTGCTGTGCAAAAGCTTGTCAGTTTGATTAGGTCCCACTGGTTTATTTTTGCTCTTATTTCTATTGCTTTGGGAGACTGACCTGAGAAAATATTCCTAAGGTTGATGTCAGAGAATGTTTTGCCAATGTTCTCTTCCAGGAATTTGATGATGCCTTGTCTTATATTTAAGTCTTTAATCCATTTTGAGTTTATTTTTGTGCATGGTGTTTTAATTTTAAAAAATACCTATTCTTATTTCAGATATTTAATCTTTACATATTTCCAATACCTAGGAAAAACACATAAACCTTGTTTTTGTTAAATATCAACACTCCATATTTTTTGTAGTATGATATATATATTTGAGTATAGATCAAGAATATGTCAAATTCCTGTTCTATTTAATCAATTAAGGCTACAATTGGGCAAGTTCTGATTTAAAGAAAGGCTTTCTGAAATCTCATGAACTTTAATACTAATTTTATTTTTACTCAAATATTAAAGAGCATGCTAATTTCATATTAATTTTAACTCTTTCTTCAACTTGATACTCATTTCAGTGGATCCTTAAGCATGTTTTTCTTTTCAATTCAGTGACTGATAGTATTGAAATACAAGAAACTTCCATTTTAAGTGTTTTTGATAGGCTTTAGCTTAATAGGTAAATATGAGATTCTAGGATAGTTACTGGTAACTTCTGCCATGTTTCCCAATGTATTTTTGATACTTAAATTTGTTTGCAACCTGCCAATAAGGACTATTTATTCAGACAAAAAAATTACCTATGTATCTAAATATCTCTATCTCTATTTATATAACTACCCTATAAAATAATATAGTATATAGTATATAGTATATATTTTAGGCAGTGGGGGATATCTTGTGTAGGCTACAAGAGCAGGCATAAGGTGCTGCAACCATCACAGTCTCCAGAGGTGGGCATAACCCACCACCAAGGAGGATCTCCCAATAGGGCACTGCTTGTCCCTCCCACAAACCCAGAGGTCAATGCCACAGTAAAGGGCTCAGTGACCAAACTCTGCCCACTGTCCCTGCCTTTCCAGGAGTGCCCTTGGCCCACCACTACCACATCTTCTGAGGGCCCTGTGGCAAGGCACCACCTGCCAACCCACTTCTCCATTGTTCACTGCCACTGATAAGGGCCCCATGACCAAGCACCATGCACAGGTGCTGCACATTGCCCCCACCTCCTATGAGTGCAACATGGAGCTGTC
Organism: Sus scrofa; assembly: GCF_054392235.1. NCBI lineage: Eukaryota > Metazoa > Chordata > Mammalia > Artiodactyla > Suidae > Sus > Sus scrofa. The sequence continues at coordinate 23,666,853 of NC_139385.1, forward strand.
TACCTGCACACTCCTTATCAAGGGGATAACAGCCTGTACACACTGAGGAAAGAGCAAACATCCAAACCAAAAGCAGCCCTCATGCCAAAAATAGTAAAGTGACCCAGAGATGCTCCCACATATAAATAGCCTTCTAAGACTACAGTAGTTACTGTTTCCCCTAAATTGAGAGATTAAAAAAATAAGCAAAATGAAGAAGCAGAAAAACTATTCCCCATTAAAACAATAGGAGAATTCCTCTGAAGAAGCAAACAATGAAACAGACCTCTTCAGTTCAAACAGACACTTAGTTTAAAAAGGTGGTAATGAAAACATTGAAGGAATTTAAAAAAGGCTATTGAGAGAAATGCAGATTGCTATAAAAAGGAGCTATAAACTAAGAAAAGGAGCCAATAAAAAAATAGAAGATTAATTTGCCAATATGAAGACTGAGCTAAAGGTAATGAATAACAAAATGAATAATGCAGAGGAATGAATAAGTGACATGGAAGATAGAATAATGTTAATCACCCAATCAGGACAGCAGAAGACAGACAAATAAAAAAATGAAAGCAATCTGAGAGATATGGGATAATATAAAGCATGCCAATCTTCATATAATAGGGATCCCAGAAGGAGAAGAAAGACAAAAGGAAACTAAAAATATATTTGAAGAAAATTTTGGCTGAAAATTCCCCAAATCTTAGGAAGAAAACAGATATCCAGGTACAGGAAGCACAGAGGGTCCCAAAGAGACCAAGCCTAAGGCATGTAATTAAAATACCAAAAAATAATGAGAGGATCCTATAGGCAACAAAAGAAAAACAAAGAATAAATTACAAGGGAAACCCAAAAGGTTATCAGTCAATTTCTCTTCAGAAATTCTACAGGCCAGAAGGAAGTGGCAAGACATATTCAAATTCTGAAAGGGAAATATCTTCAATCTATAATACTCTACCCAACATGATTACCATTTTGAATGGAAGGAGAAATTAAAAATTTCTTAGAAAAGCACAAACTAAAAGAATACAACAATACTAAACCTATCCTGAAAGAAATATTGAAAGGTCTCCTCTACATAGAAATCACAATTGGAAGGTAATCAAATAAGCCAGTATATAGATCAAAAAGAAAAAAAAATCATACTTGTGAAAGCAATGATAAACACAAGGCAGCAAAAAGATAAACATGGATAAAAAAGGACATTAAAATCATAATCTGTGGGAGAGTAAGAATATCTAGGGTCTTTTTTTTTTTAGAATGTGCTTGAACCTATATGACTACTAGTCTAAAGCAAGCAATATAGGAAGGGGTTAACATACTTGAAAAATAGGGTAAACACAAATCAGAAAGAAGACACAAGCATAAAATAAAAGGATATCATCAAGCCACAAAACTAAAAATAAAGGAATAAAGAAGAAACAATCAACTGGAAAACAAGATTTTAAATGTCAATAAATACATATGTATCAATAATAACCTTGAATATCAATGGACTGAATGCTCCAATGTAAGGCACAGAATGGCAGACTGGATTAAAAAAAGGAAGGAAAAACAAAAAACAAGAGTCTACTATATGCTGATTACAAGAGACCCACCTTAGGGCACAGGAAAAATATACCTTGAGAGGATGTAAAAATACATACAATGCAAATGTAAATGACGAGAAAGAAGGAGTCAAAATCCTCATATGAGATAAAATGGACTTTAAAACAAAGTCCATAAAGAAAGATAAATAAGGATATTATTTAATGATAAAAGGATCAATTCAGGAGTTCCTGTTGTGGTGCAGCGGAAACAAGTCTGACTAGGAACCACGAGGTTGCATGTTTGATCCCTGGCTTTGCTCAGTGGGTTAAGGATCTGGCATTGCTGTGATCTGTGGTGTAGGTCACAGACATGGCTCAGATCTGGTGTTGCTGTGGCTCTGGCATAGGCTGGCAGCTATAGCTCTGATTTGACTCCTAGCCCGGGAACCTCCATATGCCATGAGTGTGGCCCTAAAAGGGACAAAAGACAAAAAAAAGGATCAATTCAGATGAGGATATTACACTCAACCACATATATGCACCTAATATAAGAGCACCCCAACACTTAATATAAATACTGAAGACATAAAGGGAGAAATTGATGGGAATGCAATAATAGTAGGAGACTTTAACACCCTACTCACATCAATGGACAGATCTTCTAAACAGAAAATCAATAAAGCAGCAGAGATCCTAAATGACACAGTACAACAGAATAATTGATATTTTCAGGACATTACATCCAAAAAAAGCAGAATATATATTCTTTTCAAGTGCACATGGCACATTCTCTAGGTTAGAACACATAATAGGGCACAAAACTAACCTCAAGAAATTTGAGAGTATAAAGATTATTTCAAGCATCTCCTCAGACCATAAAGGCATTAAACAAGAAATCAACCACAGGAAAAGCAATGAGAAAAAACTGACTACATGGAGACTAAACAATATTCTACTAAAACACCAATGGGTCAACAAAGAATCAAAAAAGGAATTTTAAAAAACCTTGACAAAAATTACAATGAAAATACAAAATCTGTGGGATGCAACACACACACACGTGTGCGCACACACACACACCCACACACACACACACAACTCTTAGAGGAAAGTTCATAGTGATACAGACCTTCTTCAAAAAAATGAGAAAAATCTCAAAGAAATAACCTAACCTACCACCTACAAGAATTAGAAAAACAAACAAAACCTAAAGTCAGCAGAAGAAAGGGAATAATAAAGAACAGAGGGGGAATATATAAAATAGAGGCTAAAAATCAACAGAAAAAAATCATTAAAACTGAGAACTCATTATTTGAAAGGGTAAACAAAACTGAAAAACTCTGGCCAGACTCACCAAGAAGAAGAGAGAACCCAGATAAACAAAACTAAAAACAAAAAAGGAGACATCTCAACTGATGCTGCAAAAAAAAAAAAAGAGAATATTATGAACAATTATAGGCCCAAATTTGATAACCTAGAAGAAATGGACAACTTTCTAGAAACATAGAGCCCACCAAAATTGAATCAAGAAGAAATAGATAATTTGAACAGACTGATAATAAAAACATTCCCTACAAACAAAAGTCCAGGACCAGATGGCTTCACAGTTGAATTCTAGAAAAAAATAATACTGATCCCTTTTAGACTCTTTGTGATAATCGAAGAGGAAGGAACATTCCCCAAATCATTCTATGAATCCAGCATAACCATAATAGCAAAACCAGGCAAAGATACTACCAAAAAAGAAAATTATGGGCCAATATCTTAGATGACTACAGATGCAAAAATTCTCAACAAAATTTTAGCAAAGCAAATCTAACAACTCAAAAAAAAAAGATCATACACCAAGACCAAATGGGATTCTCTTAACAAATTCACAAGAGTGGTTCCACATATGCAAATCAATCAAAATAATACACCACATTAACAAAAGTTAAAAACCACATGATCATCTTGATTGATACAGAAAAAGCATTTGACAAAATTCCACATCCATTCATTATAAAAACTCTTACCAAAGTGTGTATGGAGGGAAAATATCTCTATATAAAAAAGCTACTTATGACAAACCCACAGTCAATATAACATTCAATGGAGAAGAGCTGAAAGCCTTCTCACTAAAATCTGGAACAATACAAAGATGTACACTCTCACCAATTTTATTCAGCATAGTATGGGAAGTCCTGACCACAGCAACCATACAAGATAAAGAAGTAAAACATAACCACATTGAAAGGAAAGAGGTAATATTGTCCCTAGATGTAGATGAAATGATACTATATATAGAAAACCCTTAGGACTCCACACAAAATCTACTGGATCTGATCAACAAATTCAGCAAAATAGCAGGATACAAGATGAACATTCAGAAATCAGTTGCCTTTCTGTATACTAACAATGAAATATTAGAAATGGAATGTAAAAAAATTTTTTTTAATTGCAAACACACAAACACACACCCCAAACCTAAAAAAAAATCTGACAAAGGAGGTAAAAGACTTACATACCAAGAACTATGAAATAATACTAAGTGAAGTAAGTCAGAAAGACAAATACCATATGATATCACTTATATCTGGAATCTAGTATACAGCACAAATGAATCTTTCCACAGAAAAGAAAATTATGGACTTGGAGAATAGACTTGTGGTTGCTGAGGGGGAGATGGAGCGAGTGGGATGCATTGGGAGCTTGGGGTTAATAGATGAAAACTATTGCTTTTGGAATGGATTAGCAATGAGATCCTGCTGTGAAGCACTGAGAACTATGTCTAGTCACTTATGGTGGAGCATGATAATGGGAGAAAAAGGAATGTATACATGTATGTATAACTGGGTCACCATGCTGTACAGTAGAAAAAAAATTGTATTGGGGAAATAACAGTAAATAAATAACAGTAAAAAAATTTGAAAAAAGAACCATGAAACAATCAAGGAAATTAAATATATAAATGCAATCATTGAATATAATTACTCATGGCATTGTCTCATCATTACTAGCTGTAAGTATTAAATTTACATAGAGGTTTTCTTAATTTTGTAACATCAACTTCAAATTTCATCTATGTGGCCCAACTAGTATCCATGAGGATATGAGTTTGATCCTGGGTCTCATTTAATTGGTTAAAGATCCAGCATCACCTTGAGCTGAGGTGGAGGTCACAGATGTGGCTCAGATCCCACATTCCTGTGGCTGTGATGTTTTATTACCAAAATACCCACAATTTTGGACTAAAAAATATTGTGACTATCTGAGCATTAAATCTACTTTGGGAACTTTGATGGCTTATGGCAGGAAATTGACTGAGAATGATGCTCATAGTACCAGAAGGGACATATTCACTGATACCTACTTTAGAAGTGTCCACAATATCATGAAAACCTATCACACCTCCCTTGAGGCAGTCAGGAGCTGGAGATCACAGATAAAAATGGACAAAGGAGTATGACCAGGGACAAATTGTTTTGATCATCTTTTCTTTAATCTGTTAGTGAAAGAGGAATTTCCAATCTAGGGTTTGGGGGATGGCCTACCACATGACACAGAAAACTGGACATTTGAGATCAACAGCACAAACTCACATCCAGGACAGGAGGATACCATGTCATGCAGGGTCCCAGGGAGTTTGCAATAGGAATATAGAGAGCACGTAGGGGCTGTAGGAAGCTTATGAGTTTCTTTATGGTTCCTACAGGAGGATGTGAATGCTTGGTTTGAATAATTTTGTAGGTTACTAGGGAGCTGAAACTTGCTATGAAAAAACAGGCAAGCACTCTACCTGGAGGGTTGTTTACTTAGAGGATCTCATTCACAGGGGTATATTTGGGAAGAGAAACTTGTAGTTAGGCTATTGGAGGCCCTCCAGATTCTGATGTCATAGGAACATATAACATTCAATAAATTCCAGGCTTTGTACCACACTAATCAAGGGATATTCTATAAACAATTTCTCCATGATGCTCTCCCATCCCCAGAGAGGGATCTCTTACTATAGAGAGTTGACATTTTCTAGAATATTTAGATGAATTAAATAATACAATATGTTCAACCTTTCTTATATGGCTCTTTTCACTCAGAATAATTACTGATTTCAACTTATTTTGAAATTCATGGCTGATATAGAAGACAGTAGATATCTGTTGACATTTTGAAGAAACTCATAAGGTGATTTTTAGTGTTTGCTGCATTTTACATTCTCACCAATAGTGCATTAAGATTTCTATCACACCATATCCTTGCCAACTTTTGGTAGGGTGAGTCACTTTAATATTTTACTTTATTAATAGTCTAATGATAGTTAATTGTAGCTTTAATTTGTTCTTCCCTAATGAGTAAGAATTGTATTTTCTCTTCATTACAGACCTTGTTTCCTGCACCTCTGCATGGCCAGTGAATATGATTAGACACCAGGCACTGTGAATTTTACCTTTTTGGGTGATGGATAATTTTTACACTCACAAATAGTCTAAGCTTTGTCTTGATGTCATAACATCTTAAAAATCATTCAGCATTTTCAAATCTTTAATACTGTGTTGGGCAGGGACAGAGGAATGTTTAGTCCAGGCTTAATTCCTCTCTGTCACTGAGGCAAGACCTTCTGAATATTCTACCTGATACTTCATGAAAGATCAGGTTTGCCAATATGGTTGGTGAGAGCAGGCAGAATTTCTGGCCCTTTGTGAGACTTGGGGGTTGATTTCCCCTACCAGGCTCAGCAATTATCTTGATATCCTTCAGTAGTTTCCTCCCATGCATGCACTCATCAGTACTTAGTTGAATTCTTGAGGGGATTCTTAGAAGATGTCTAGGGCTCTCTTTCCACAAAGAAATCTTCTGATAGTCTTTCCTATGAATTCTGGCCACCATAGCCTGTCTAGATTCCTATCTCTTATCTCTTTAAGTAAGGTATACTCTCTTGCTCTTCTTGGGTTCCTGATGCCTGAGCCAAGCAATAGCCTAGAAATGTCCTCAGGCAGTAGCTAGGGAATTAATAGAATTTATTTTGGTTTTCATTTCTCAGAAACTACTCTCCTTCATTTGATGCCTAATGTCTTGGGAGCCATTGTTTCATATATTTTGCCTACTGTTTTATTTGTTCAGACAGGACAGTAAATCTTACCCTGCTACTACATTTTGGTGAGAAGTAGATGTCATGGTTGTCTTTTTAATGAGTACATAAACTAGTCTTTCCTGACTATTGTAGAAAAGGTTATATTAATTATAAATATAATATAATATAATATAATTATAAATATAATATAATATAATTAAATATTAATATAAATGTTCTCAAAAACTAGGACAAATAAAAAATCCTACATATAATTTATACACAACTTCTAAACATGTGGGTGTGTGTTTTATATGATGAGAACATGAGCAATAAACAATATCTGCATAGAAAGATTCTATGCAGGGCAGAGAGATAAATTAGATGTTGGCAGAATTCTTAAAAAAAAATAGAGAAGTTAAATGCATGTGGCTATCACTCCACTCTGCCCCTTTCCTTGGAAGTGAGCACATGTACCTAATCTCCAGAACCCATTTCTTCTCTGGGAAGATTTGCTCTCCCATGACTCTACTATTCCCCTTCCTTCCAGAGTGTTTCCCCAACCTCTGATCACTGCCCCCAATGCTCTCTTCTGGATAGGCTCCTGTGCTTCTGCTGCCTTGAGAGCAGTCTCTGGTGAGTTGACCACACACACAAGTGGGGCTGAAACTGCATCTGAGCCCCAGGAGTCCTGTGACTAATGAAAAAAACTGAAATCTCTCCTCCCAGCTGTAGGAACTGCAGATTTACACCTCCACTGACAGCCTTCTAAATCCAGTGACTGTAGAACAACCCAATGGACAAGTGCTTTTGCAGCTGAGACAGGTCTGGCTTTAGCATCTGTGGGCTTTGTGGACACATAAATGTGGGGGTTGGTTCAGGCCAGGGTCAGTCTGAGCTGCCTCCATAGCTCCCATAACAGGTGCAGGGACATTACTACTGCAGTCCTTGGATCTGACATCAGTGGATGGGTGCCAATGGCCTGGTGAAAACAATGCCTGAGATACACCAAGTCCAACTGCCAGCATAGCAGTGGCAACAATAGTGTATTTTGTCAACCCACACAGTAAGTGAAAAGTGACACAACAGAACACACTCACAGGTGAACACTCCAGAAGAGGAATGCTCAGGGGCTTCTCTCCTAGTGCAAGCACTCTAATTCTACCTATCCCTACCTCTTACCACAGGGGAGAAACACAGCACAGAAACAAGTCTGGGGCATCTACTACAATAACTAGGGAGCAGACACTGCCCCTGATAGGGCAGTGACAATCACAAAGCAGAGAGGAAGCCCAACTTGATAGCCAGTGCAGGCTCTTGTCACCACAATGTCAGTCACATCTATTGTCAAGGGAAAAACAGCCAGCATACACTGAGGGAAGAAGTGACAGGTATCCATATTTGTTAGTAGCCCTTGTACCAAAAACATATTAAATGCAGGCAGGCTTCTAAAGTTGTCCTGAGCTCATGGCCACCTCTAAACACCTCCTTGACAACACCCTGACCATTAGAGGGACAAGACATGGCTCTACACACCAGTGGAGAGACACAAGTGTGTCCCATCAAGAAGCCTCCAAAAGCCTCTGGACCAACTTCACCCACCAGGGGGAGACACCAGAAGCAGAAGGAACACACCCTGCAGCTTGTGAAAAGGCAACCACAGACAGAAAGGTAGACAAATTGAGGTGACAGAAAAAATGTTTTAGCCAAGAAACAAGTTAAAAACCCACAAAAACAACTAAATGAAGGCAATATACAATCTACCAGAAAAAGAATTCAGCGTAATGCCAGAATGATACAACTTCTCAGCCAAAAAGAAGTACAGATCAAGAAGTTACAAGAAATGTTTAACAAAGAGCTAGAAGATTTAAAGAACAAAGATGAATAGTACAATAACAAATGAAAAACATTATAGAAGGAATCAACTGCAGAATAACTGAGGAAGAAGAATAAATAAGTGCGCTAGAAAGAGTGGTGGAAATCACTGCTGTGGAAAAGAATCAAGAATTACAAGAAATGAGCTGGAGGGGGTGTGGAGAAAAGGGAACCCTCCTGCACTGTTGGTGGGAATGTCAACTGGTACAGCCACTATGGAGAACAGTTTGGAGATACCTTAGAAATCTATACATAGAACTTCCATATGACCCCGCAATCCCACTCTTGGGCATCTATCCGGACAAAACTCTACTTAAAAGAGGCACGTGCACCCACATGTTCATTGCAGCACTATTCACAATAGCCAGGACACGGAAACAACCCAAATGTCCATCAACAGATGATTGGATTCAGAAGATGTGGTATATATACACAATGGAATACTACTCCGCCATAAAAAAGAATGACATAATGCCATTTGCAGCAACATGGATGGAACTAGAGAATCTCATCCTGAGTGAAATGAGCCAGAAAGACAAAGACAAATACCATATGATATCACTTATAACTGGAATCTAATATCCAGCACAAATGAACATCTCCTCAGAAAAGAAAATCATGGACTTGGAGAAGAGACTTGTGGCTGCCTGATGGGAGGGGGAGGGAGTGGGAGGGAATGGGGAGCTTGGGCTTATCAGACACAACTTAGAATAGATTTACAAGGAGATCCTGCTGAGTAGCATTGAGAACTTTGTCTAGATACTCATGTTGCAACAGAAGAAAGGGTGGGGGAAAAATGTAATTGTAATGTATACATGTAAGGATAACCTGACCCCCTTGCTGTACAATGGGAAAATAAAAAAAATATTAAAAAAAAAGAATTACAAGAAATGAGGATATTCTAAGAGCTCTCTCCAACAAAACGGAATGTACTGACATTCATATTATAGGGGTCCCAGAAGGAGGAGCGAAAGAAAAAGGGAGTCAAGAAAGTATTTCAAAAGATTAGAGCCAAAAATTTCCTTAACATGGGAAAGGGAACACTCACTCAAGTCTAGAAAGCACAGACAGTTCCATACAGAATGAATTCAAAGAGGAACATACTGAAATACATAATAATCAAACTCACAAAAATTAGAGACAAAGAAGAAATATTTAAAACCAGCAAGGGAAAAGCAACAAATAACAATAACATACAAGGGAACACCTGTAAGCTTATGAATACATTTTTTTTCAGCAGAAATTCTGCATATCAAAAGGGAGTGGCATGATATATTTAAAATGATGGAAGGGACAAATGTACAACCGAGAATACTCTACCCAGCAAGGTTCTCATTCAGATTTGATAGATAAAAGCTTTCCAGACAAGAAAATCAAAGAAAATTCAGCAGAACCAAATCAAGTTTACAACAACTATTGAATGAATTTTCTAGTGAGAAAAGAAAAGGACACAACTAGAAAGAAGAAAATTACAAATGTGAAAGCTCACTGCTAAAGGCAAACAAAATTAAAAGGAAGGAATCATATACAGACAGATGTGATTTCAAAATGAGCAATCATGAGAAGAGAGCTCTAATTCAACACCTAGCCTGGGAATTTCCATATGCTGTGGGTGCAGCCCTTAAAAAAAAAAGACAAAAAGAAAAAAGAAAATGCATTTGAAATTAAATGGTCAGCAACCTAAAGCAATTCTGTATGCTACATCAAAATCTAATGGGTATAGCACAGGGAACTATATCTAGTAACTTATGATGGAACATGATGGAGGATAATGTGACAAAAAGAATGTACCTGTGTGTGTTTGTGGGTCACTGGGTCACTTTGCTGTACAGTAGAAATTGACAAAACATTGGAAACCAACTATAATGGAAAAAATAAAAATCTTTAAAAAACATCACACACACATGTGAAAATGTAATGGGAACCAAACCCAAAAACTACAACAGATACACACACACACACACACACACACAGAAAACCAAATACAAAACAAAAGACAGTCATCAAATCACAAGAGGACAAAAGATAAAAGGAAGAAAAAAGACCTAAAATTACAAACTCAAAAACAATTTAAAAATGGCATGAAGTACATACATATCCATAATTAACTGAATGTAAATAGAGTAAATTCTCCAACCAAAAGACACAGACTAGTTAAATGGATACAAAAAATAAGACCCACATTTATACTTTATACAAGAGACCCACTTCAGATCTAGGGACACAGAGACTGAAAGTGAGGGGATGGAAGAAGATCTTCCATCCAAGTAGAAATCAAAGGAGAGGTGGAGTAGCAATATTCATAGCAGACAATATGGACTATAAAATAAAGCATGTTACAAGAGACAAAGAAGGATATTACCTAATGATCAAGGGATCAATCCAAGAAGAAGATTTAATAATTATAAATATATATGTACCCAACATAAGAGCACCTCAATACAAAAGGAAAATGCTAAATTCCATAAAAGGAGAAATCAACAAAATACAGTAATAATGGGAAACATTAACACCCCCATTCATATCAATGGTCAGATCAGCCAGAAAGAATATCAGCCAGAAAGAAAATCAATAAGGAAATACACCTGACAAGATAAGACTTAATTCATATCTATAGAATGTTCCATCCAAAAGCAGAATATACTTTCTTTTTAAGTGCACATGGAACATTCCCCAGGATAGATCATATCGTGGGCCAAAAATCAATCCTTCTTAAGTTTGAGAGAACTGAAATTACAATAAACATCTTTTATGACCACAATGTTATGAGACTAGAAATCAACTACAAGGAAAAAAAATCAACAAACACAAAAACATGGAAGATAAACAATATGCTACTAAACAACCAATGGATCAGTATAGAAATTAAAGAGGAAATTTAAAAATACCAAGAGATAAATGACAAGGAAAACAAAAGATCCAAAATCTATGGGATGCAGCCAAAGCAACTTTAAGAGGGAAGATTATAGCAATACAATCTTATCTTGGGAAATGAGAAAAATCTCAGATAAACAGACTAATCTTACACCTGAAGCAACTAGAGGAAAAAAACCTCAAAGTTAGTAGAAGGAAAGAAATCATAAATAGCAGAAATACATGAGGTAGAGATGAAAAAAATACAAAATATCAATGAAACTAAAAGGTGATTCTTTGAAAAGATAAAATAAACTTTAGGCACTATCATCAACAAAAATAGGGAAGAGGGCTCAAATCAATAAAATTAGAAATGAAAAAGAAGTTACAACTTTCACCAAAGAAATACAAAAGATAGAAAGAGACTACTACAAACAACTACATACCAATAAAATTGACAACTTAGAAAAAATGGATGCATTCTTATGAAGGTACAACCTTCCAAGGCTGAACCAGGAAAACATAGAAAATATGAATAGGCCAATCACAAGTACTGAAATTAAAACTCTGATTTAGAAACTTATAAGAAAAGAAATTCCAGGAAGCAATGGCTTCACAGGTGAATTTTATCAAACATTTAACAGCTATTCTTCTGAAACTCTTCCAAAAAATTGCAGAGAAGGTAACACTCCCAAAATCATTCTATGAGGCCATGATAACTCTGATATCAAAACCAGACAAAGATACCACAAAAAAAGAAAAGTACAGACCAGTATCAGTGATGAAATGTACACAAACTCCTCAACACAATATTAGCAAACAAATCCAACAATACATTAAAAGGATCATACATCATGATCAGGTGGGATTTATCCTGGGGATGCAAGGATTCTTCAATATCCACAAATCAGTGTGATACACCACACTGACAAATTGAGGAATAGAAATCATATGATCATCTTAATAGCTTCAGAAAAAACTTTCGAAACAATCAAAGTCCCTTCTGAATGGGGGCATAGAGGGAACCTACCCTGACATAATAATGGGCCATATAATGACAAATTCACAGCCAACATCATTATCAATGGTGAAAATCTGAAAGCATTTCAACTAATATTAGGAAAAAGACAATGATTTCTGCTCTCACCACTTTATTTAACATTGTTTTGGAGTTCTATCCACAGCAATTAGAGAAGAAAAGAAATAGAAGAATCCTAAATGAAAAGGAAAAAGTAAAAGTATTACTAATTGTAGCTGACCTGTTACTATACATAGACTATACTAAAGATCCTACCAGAAAAATATTAGAGCTCATCAATGAATTTGGTAAAATTGCAGGATTAAAAATTAACATACAGAAGTCTCTCTAAACACTAACAATGAAACATCAGAAAGAGAAATTTAGAAAATAATTCCATTTACCAACCAATCAAAAACAGTAAAATATCTAGGAACAAATCTACCAAAAGAGGGGAAAAAAAGACCTATATTCTGAAAACTATAAAACACTGATGAAAGAAATTGAAGAGACACAAACAGGTGAAAAGATATACCATACTCTTGAATTAGAAGAGTCCTTATTGTCAAAATGATTATATTGCTGAAGGCAAGGTACAGATTCAATGTAATTCCTATCAAATTTCCAATGGCATTCTTCACAGAAATAGAATAAAAAAATTTAAATTTGTATGGAAACACAAAATCCCTGAGTATCCAAAGCAATCCTGATGAATCACGCTTTCTGAATTCAGACTTATACCACAAAACTATAGTTGTCAGAATATTATTGTACTGGCAAAAAAACAGATATATAGATCAGTGGAAGAGGATATAAAGGTCAGAGATTAACCCAGGCACTTATGGTCAACTAATCTATGACAAAAGACACAAGAATATACAATCGAGAAAGGACAGTCTCTTCAATAAGTAGTGGTGGGAAACCTGTACAGCTACACATAAAAGAATGAAGTTAGTACACCATACTAAAAATAATCTCAAAATGGATTAAAGACCATAATACATAAAGCTGGATGCCATAAAACTCCTGGAGGAAAATATAGGCAGGACGCTCAATGATGTAAATAACAGCAATATCTTTTCATATTCACCTCCTAGAATAAGGAAAATAAATAAATAAATAAATAAATAGGACCTAATTAAATTTAACAGCTTTTGCATAGCCAAAGAAACCATGAAGAAAACAAAAAGACAACCTACAAGGTGGGAGAAAATATTTGCAAATGAAGCCATTGACAAAGGATTAGTCTCAAAAAAATATACAAACATCTCACACAGGTTTATAGGAAAAAACCAAATGACCCAATCAAAAAATGGTTAGATCTAAAAAAACATTTCTCCAAGGGAGACAAATTTCCAATAATCATATGCATAGATGCTCAACAGCACTAATTACTAGAGAAATGCAAATCAAAACTACAGTCATGTATCACCTCACACCAGGCAGAATGGCCATCATCAAAAAGTCTATAAACAATAAATGCTGGAGAGAGGGTAGAGTAAAGGGAACTCTGTTACACTATTGGTGGGAATGTAAATTGGAATAACCAGTGTGAAGAACAGAATGGAAGTTCCTTAAAAAAACTAAAAATAGAACTACCACATGACCCAGCAATCCCACGCCTCAGCATGTATCCCAAGAAAACTATAATTCAAAAAGATATATACACCCATAAGTTCACTGCACTAGTTACAATAGCCAAGACATGGAAGAAGCATAAATGGATAAAGAATTGATAAAGAATATGTGCTACAAATATACGATGGAATAGTACTCAGCTATAAAAAGAATGAAATAATGGCATTTGTAGCAGTATGGATGGACCTAGGAATTATCATGCTAAAGTCAAGTAAGTCAGACAGACAAAGACAAATATATCACTTAAATGTGGAATAAAAATAATAAAACAACATATTTATAAAACAAACTCAAATTTTGAAATCAAACTTTTGGCTACCCTGGGGGAAACTGTGGTGGCCAGAGGGATAAATTGGGAGGATATGTATAACATATACACATATATATAAAATATATAATTAACAAACACCTACTATATAGCATAGGGAAAACTTTTTAATTCTGTAATAACCTATATGGGATAAAATGGATATATGTATATGTATAACTGAATCATTTTGCTTTATACCTGAAACTAATACAACACTGTAAGTCAGCTGTACACCAATAAAATAAAATAAATACATGTACTAGCACAAAGTTTGGCTTTAATGTCACAACACTATAGCTAATATCAAGAAGCCAGGACACTACTCTGTATCCCAGGGTTTAGGAAACAGTTTCTGCCTCTTTTAAGTGTGCTGCCACAGCCATGGTTTTCTTGGAACGTAAGATTGGTAATTAAACATTAAAACATGAATTCTAGCTTCTCTTAACATTCATTTCTGTCAGAGCAAACTTATCTGCCAATAATGCTCCACAAGTATAGATTTACCTCACTTCTAACTTATAAATTGATACCTGATTTACACTCAAATCTCTTAACTTTAAGGGTGTCCCAAAACATGAAATATTTAGCATCCCAATCTTAGAAATACAAGGCAAAAGAAAGGCTATGAGTGTCAATCAACATATCCATCAAACTCCATCACTCTGGCTACTAAAATTCCATTCATAGCTTTCTATGCATAATAAATGTCCATCAGTACCAGAAGACAAAGCCAAAGAGGATAACTAACATACCACCAGTCATGGTACCCATCTCAAAGAGACATTTATTCTCTGCTTATTTAGTCTAGATTCTGCCTTACATTTCTGTACATAGAAAACCAATTTATAAGTCAGTTATCCAAAATGTACTATATATAAAGTATTTAGGGAATAAAAGAGCAAAGCTTATATCCATAATAAGGGAAAGAGAAAACATTCCTAACCACCATATTAGGGGAAAATCACAGGGAAATGTAACTACAGGTCCAAATATAGATGTATTTGAAGGGAAGAAGACATACTCAGTTACTAAAGCCTGAATTTCAGTTCACAGGGCTATGGGTTGATATTTGTAATGTTTTTTCTCACCACATATTTCATGTTGCCCTTTCCTTTAGTCAGCACCTCAGCACCTGAAATTTTATTACCCAGTGCTTTCAGCCATTAGTGTTTCTGCTTTTTTCTATTATCACAAGTTATGAAGGAGTTGATCAGTTAAACCTAAGGAGCCCATGCTTTCAAAACGCATTCCTCTCTACCTCCTTTTTCTTAATAATTAGGATTAAACATACTGCAAAGTATGATAAGCATATTCTTTCCTTGTTGATTCAATGGTATTGAGACCCAAAGTGGCACAGGGACTATGTGGAAATAATATTTTGTTTCTGGGTAAATTTTACCTTTAAAGCAGAGGAGTACAAATTCCTGGTGATGGAAAACAAAAATCTGCAGTGGATTGTAAGAGAAGACCACTTACAAATCTTCAGTACCAGAACAGTATGTTGTATCCAGGCAGAAATGCTACCACATTTTGTAGGACAATATGCTTACAGCTTGTAGAGATGCCATTACTGAATCTTCAAAAGGTCACTTCAAATTTATATGAAAACAGTTTTAGAGAAAACTATGTTAAGACACACTAACTCCCCAGACCAGAGCCACTCTGTCATACATATTAATTGCATTATTGATGTTACTGTAAAATGGAATGGTTGGTCAAAAAAAAAAGCAATTTATGCATGACCTCATAATAGTGAATCATACACTCAGTAAATCCACAACTGATAATGGGTGTGTCTTCTCTGAGGTCAGAGAAGACATACCCATATCCAGCATAATTTGATTCAAGTGAAAAGAGAGTTTATTTAGCAAAGAAGGGCATTAAATATAAACTTCCACTGGGTGACTGCCCAATCCTCCAGGGAAACAGTGTTATAACAGGTAAAAATAGTGACTTGTGAAAATTTGAGACTACATCCCATCAATGGCAGTGATCCATTTAGACTCAGTGGGGTGAAGGCCAAGCTGTTTGACCCCAGAATGATCTTCAGCCCAGCTACCTTGTGAACATATTGATCTGATGTTGTGATAATCAGTGAAAGAAGCTGACCAGGATGGGTCAATTTGCCTCTCTGATTACTGAGAATTTCTTCTGCCATACATACTCTTTTGTGAGCATTCACACCAGAAAAAAATATACATTTCATCTCACCTGATCTTGACCCTGAAATTTCTAGGCACATAAAACCTGGATCCTTTACAAGGATCTCACTAACCATTATTTTAATTGTCCTTACCTTCCTGTCATGTGGTTAGGCATTGCCATCAGTCATCGCATATTTGCACCTCGGGCACTTCTTCAAGATACACTGTACAAAGTTTGTCCACTTGAGGGATTCATCTCCACTAGCCTTCAGGCCCATGCCTGAGTGTGCAGGTAAAATAGAATAGCATTTCTTTTCTAACAGATGACAGTGAGTGAGGCCAGACAAACTCTAAGTCAGAACAGATTTGATTTCCTGAGTCAATTGCTCATTATGATCTTTCTATGGGTCCAGGACACAGAATCCAACAGTGTTCATTTGTACGTTTCTACATGTTAAAGGGGTCTTGCTGCACAAGTAGAGGAGTCTAAGAATATTTCTCACAAGAAGAATGGATCTTAGCATAGCTTTGTTCCATAAACTAGAGTTCTGTGATATGCTTTTCTTATTGGAGATTTCTACAGACTCCAATTAGAATCCTGATCCAGCAGAGAAATAGCAGTTGTCCTCTGAATCTGCTGGATCAGCAAAAGCATCTACACAACAGCATGAACAACAGCCAGGCAGCAGCTAAATTTTCTCTTATTCTATATTACTGAGTTCATGAGTTAGGGCCAATTTTCAGCCAAATATTCTTCACGACCTCCAAAATCTAACTAGATCCAGTAAATATCATATCTTATATTAGCTAAGGAAACCAGGTGTTGCAACAGATAAGCCCAAAATCTCATGAGAAAAAAAAGATATAGAATTTGAAAAAAATAAAAACTGTTAATCACAGGTTATAGGGCTGCATACATAAAAACACCCAATGCAACTATGTTAATAATAACTAATGAATCATAATTAGAGTTAGAAAGACATTAATAGGATGGCTGGATATATGTCAGTACACTATGTACATTTTATTTTAAAATCAATATAATGAATAGTTTTTATTTCCTAATTCTAAAATTTTTATGGAGATTCAATGGCTGAACCACAGTCAAAATGCCACTGAAGAACAGAAAAAGTATGATGTTTCTCAGAATTTCATTAACTGGGCTCTCTGCAGCAAGACCAGTGTCCCCTTCCTCTTCAGCAAAGAGCTGGTAAGAAGAACGCCACCTTCTCCATCACCAGTCGGGGCAATTGTGTTTCAGATGCAGCTGCTGCTGGAGGCAAAATGTAACACAGACCCTGGCTCCCTTTGGAGAATCAGATTCATGTGGGAGCCTAACTTCTGGACTAAGCAGCTGGCTTCCCTTGGCTGTATAACTACAGACGGCAGACAGCTGTCACAGGCAGATTTTCTTGCTTATGGAGGCTTCCAGGGTCCATCATCTTTCTGTCAAAGCCATCAGTCCCCAGTTGCTCCGCAAGAGACTCCCAGCCACCCCTCCTACAAGTTCCAGTCTCCAGCCCTGTGCTCCTCATCGGTCTGCTGCTCTCATTGCCCCCCAGTGTCGCCCTCCCTCAAAGGCCAGGTCCCCCCACCCAGACTGCACCCAGCCCACAGCTTTAGGCCGCCCTCTGAGATGCCCCAGCAGCTGGGGTCCCTGCCCAAAAACAAAGACCTGCCCTGCCATCCGCATTCTCCCAAGCTGCTGCAGCCCTGGCTGGACATGGAGCCCTCCTGCTGAGCTGGAGAGCAGGTCCCAGCGGCTGGGGCAGCCGCCGGCCCTCCAGCTCGTGTGCGTCGTCCCTCCCCAGGATGCTCAGCAGGGCACCCACACGCACCCTGCCTCACACACACCCTCTGTCCACCTCCAGTTTGGCCACCACCCGGAGCTGAAGCTCAGCCACTTTCAGCAGCAGCCACAGCAGCAGCTACCACCGCCACCCCTGCCACCACCCCTTCCCCGCAGCAGCCACCCCCTTTCCTGCCTCCATCCCAGCACCTGGCTCCCGGTCAGCAGGAGGGCCCTCCTGGGCCTGCCTGTGCCCAGAATGTGGACATTATGCACCACAAGTTTGAGCTGGAGGAGATGCAGAAGGACCTGGAGCTCCTCCTTCAGGCTCAGCAGCCCAGCCTGCAGCTGAGTCAGACCAAGCCCCCTCAGCACCTTCAGCAAACCATTGTGGGGCAGATCAACTACATCGTGCGGCAGCCAGCGCCCATCCAGCCCCAGAGCCAGGTGGACCCTGTGCAGGCTGCAGATGAGCCCCCAGCACTTGAAGGCCCAAAGCCAGCTCTTCCTCTTGACAAGAACACCGCGGCCAGCCTGCCCCAGGCAGCCGGCGGGGAGACCCCGCACCCTGTCCCTGCCCTGGGCAGCGCCGCCCAGCACTCCTCTCCGAAGGTGGTGAGAAAGGTACTAACAGAGCCAGCTTTCCCTGACCCTGCGGGACCCTGTGCCCATCAAGACCTCAGGGACCCGGCCCAGGATGATTTGACAGGGGGGAGGAGTGTCCCTGTTCCACCCCGGATGCTCCAGAGCCCTGACTCTTGCCGCCTGTCCTAGTGAGTCAGCAAGGCCCTCCGCCACCCCCTCCCAAGCCCAGGAGCATGGGGAGAGGTGGGGCGAGGGGAAAGAAGCCAATTACGGACCACTGACTCTGTACGGGGACTGTGTGTGCTTCTCGGGCGAGGTCACTTCACCTTCCCGACAGGACTGGGAGGCGGCATCCTTGTTTTATAGCTAAGGAAACTGAGATCCAGGCTTCTACAGCTAGTAGATGAGAAGGCTAAGGTGTATCTACATCTAGAATCTGAAGCCTAAACTTTTTTCCTCTGCAACGGATGCGAATGGGGAAGAGTCCTCTGTGGCCGCACAGTCCAGTTGGTTGGCTTAGGGCTGGAATGATGAGCATGCTGGGGGAGTGGTCTGGAAGGCGTCCTGTGGGGGTGGCTGAGCACTAGGGGCACTGGGGTGTCTCGAAGACAAGCTCTAGGAGCCCTTCCTGTCTGTCCACCTGCCGCTCCCTGGAAGGGTTCATGGCAGTAACCCAGGGTCCCAGGACTCCTCAGCAGTCCTACTCTCAGTTGCCCTTCACGCCTGCTCAGGCCATGCTCCTGAGCACTGGCACCTCAGCACTGTGCACACCTTTCCCTCAGCCCTGTGTGTCCCTTGGCCCCATCCCACTCGTCCTTCTGCCTCTTTAGGCCCAGGACTCCAGTCTCCAGGTGCCTCCCCTCAGCCCTGTTCTCGAAGCCCTGTCCGCTGGTCTATACCCTCCTAGCCCACATCCCCAGCCCTGCGCATCCTCTGGGCTCTTCAGCCCCAGTTCCACTAGTCCTTCTGTGCGCCTGCCCCTCCTCATGTCTCTCCCAGCAGCAACACTGCCATCTGTGTCCTAGATCAGTCTAGCTCAGGGCTACGTGAGAGTTTGAAAAAGGAAGAGATGGCACAAGTGAAATGTCAACTTGGCCACTTCCTATGACTCTTGAGGTCTAGGCAGGCCTGTGGTGTGCATGGCTCTGTTTCTGCCCTACCTGTCTTATCCTTTTGGAAATGGTTTGGCTTTAAAGGCCATATAGATTCTGTAAATTGGCCATTTGTGACTCTTAAAAAAAAATTATGATGTTTCTGCAAGTACTGACAATGTGGCAAACAGAACAGAGGAACAGGCTTGAGAATTAAACTCACACATACATAGAAGCTTGATATGGACACTGTGGCCTAACAGACAGTGGGAAAATCACAGAACTTGTAATACTTGGTGCTAGGAAATCTGACTATTCATACAAAGAAAAAGAAATCAAATTGGACCCCTACTTCATATGATTATGAGAGAATCAATGCCAGGTAGATTAAAGTCCTAAATGTGAAAGTCAAATACATAAAATCTTTAAAAAATAATATAAGAGATTTTCTTCATGACTTTAAGAGACTGATTTCTAAGACAAAACATAATGTCAAAGGCAACACTGACATACATTGTATACACATTAAAATTAGAATCTTTTAAAAGCTATAAAAAATAAGCTGAAGAATGCTGACTATACAGAACATATAAAGAACTTAGTACATAAAATAACAAGGCAAATGAACAAAGTTTGCAAAAGCTGAACTCCAAATGGCCAATAAGTGCATTAAAACATACTCAAGCTCTTTAATAACAAGACAAAAGCAGATCAAACCCACACTATGACACCACTGTATCATAGAATGATTGGCTAACATGAAAGCCTGCCGATTATCAGTGTTGGTGAGGTTGTGGATCTATGATGACTTTCATACTCTGCTGGATGTCACACCAATCAGACAAAAATTGTGAAGACCACATTGGCAGTATCTTCTCAGGTCCCACCCCTGAATGTTAACCACTTTGAACAAATAGCAAGTGGGAATTACAATTTCAATACCAGACAAAATATTATTCTAAGCCATGAATTAATAATATATATTGAGAAGTGACATGTGTTAACTCATCAAAGTATGAAATGATCATGAAACATACATACTGTGAAATGCAGGAATCAAAACATGTAATGTGGAACCACATCAATTTAATCAATAGTTACTGAAGGCTTACTTTGCGTTCAATATATGCATAGCCTGCAACTTAGCAATTCTACTTCCAGCTGCAAGCCTTAGAAAAAGGAGTGTGCATCTCAGAAAACATACATAGGAATATTCTTTTTTTTTTTTTCTTTTGTCTTTTTTGTTGTTGTTTTGTTGTCGTTGTTGTTGTTGCTATTTCTTGGGCCGCTCCCACGGCATATGGAGGTTCCCAGGCTAGGGGTTGAATTGGAGCTGTAGCCACCGGCCTACGCCAGAGCCACAGCAACGCGGGATCCGAGCCGCGTCTGCAACCTACACCACAGCTCACAGCAACGCCGGATCGTTAACCCACTGAGCAAGGGCAGGGACCGAACCCGCAACCTCATGGTTCCTAGTCGGATTCGTTAACCACTGCGCCACGACGGGAACTCCAGGAATATTCTTAACATCATCATTTACAATGGCCAGAAATTGGACACAACCCAACTGTTCATCAACATTAGAGTAAATGAATAAATTGTGGTATACTCACAACAGAATATAGAAAGCAATAAAAAAACTGATGAACCACAGCTATGGGCCATTGGGAAGAATCACAAACACAGAAAGAAATGGGAAAATGCAAAGCAAACAAGAAACCTATCCAAGGCAGAAAAGAACACTAATAGATATTGACAGATAAACATACATCTTATGAAATTCTAAGACACTCTTTCCATCCTCACTTCTGTCAGAGTATTGAACTTAAGAATTCACAAGGACTGTATTGTTACAACGTGAAGAAGACAGGTTTTAAAGACTTATAATCAAAACTTTTACTAGGGTATTGAATACATTTAGTTTTATTAGAAAATAAAAAAAAAAAAACCACTTTGGTCATGGTAGACGAAGATACTTGAGTAAAACTCTCCAACACACCAGCCCTTACCTTCAGCAGTAGATAAGTCCAGAGGAAGTTGAAGCTTCTGATCTTGAAGGTAATTGTAACAAAAAACCCCAACCCAACTTAAGCACTAACAAGGTGAACCCAGTACTCAAACTCAAGAATAGAAGGCACGTGACTATCTCCAGGTGTAACTAATATTTATCTCAGACCTAAGTGTCTTATACAACATTGATCATCAAGAAAATACAAATTAAAACTACCATGCAATTCTAACAAATGACCACTAACACAGAAAATATTAAAAGATTGAGAATAGCAACAACAATAATGTAAAGCAAACTGCTTTGTCAGAAATAACTGGTGGGAGTATAATTGAGATAATCAGTTGGAAAGGTATTTGGAGGAATTTACTCAAGCTGAATCAGGATGTAGCAAAAGATTATCAGGATAATATATGCAAAAGAATTGTGCATGAATTTATATGAAAGTACACATATGAGACTGTTCATAGAAGTATTATTAATGAAAATGCAAATCAGAAACAACAAATACATCTTTCTACATTATGATAAATTATCATCACATATGCCAATGAAAATTAATGAATTACAACTCTTTGAGTCTAAGATGTTTCACAAATACGATATGAGCAAAACCAACACAAAAGTATACATAGTAAGATCCTACCCACGTCAAGATTAATCACAATAAAATGAGTTCATGGTGATCAAGTCCATTCTTTCTGCTGGATGGAGATTATTGGCTGCAATGTGATGTTACACTTCTGGCTTGCTGTTAATAGTCTGTATCTTGTTATGTGTTTTAGATAATAGGTCTGTTAAGCTTTTGATAATTCATCCAGCCCTATTATTATGAACATAGGATTTTTAAGTAAACAAGGTACTTAATTCATTAAAAAAAGAGCCAATCCTTCTCCCTGAAAGAAAACAGAATACAGAAATTTTGAAAATAAGCATGTATAGAAAGTTCAGGCTTCACAGCAGGGGCAATGGGAAACAAGCGCCCTGACAAGCAGATATGCTTAATCACTGACATTGTTTATAATCAACTGCTTATCATGACATTTGACAGAAGACTGAATTTTAACTGGTGTATTAAGTTTTTACAAACAATTCACTCCCCTACTGCCTGCACCCAAGACAGACTATTCTCGGGTCCCACCCCTGAATGTTCACCACTTTGAACAAATAGCAAGTGGGAATTACAATTTCAATACCAGACAGAATATTATTCTAAGCCATGAATTAATAATATATATTGAGAAGTGACATGTGTTAACTCATCAAAATATGAAATGATCATGAAACATACATACTGTGAAATGCGGGAATCAAAACATGTAATGTGGAACCACATCAATTTAATCAATAGTTACTGAAGGCTTACTTTGCGTCAGGCCCTCTTCCAGGTGCTTTGAAGACATTGGTTAATGAAAGGTAAAATCCTCTGTGCTCACATAGCTTTTATTTCAGTGGAGAGGACAAAAAAACAAACCAATTCAGCAACAATTGCACTTAGAATTTTTCTCACATCATTTTCAAAAGCTAATAGATCAATGAGCCAGATGAAAACAAAAATGCAGAAGACTCAACTTACACAATTAACATCCTTAGACTGTGTGTTAAACTTTTACAATAAAACCAGAAATGGAGTTTTTAATAGTAATTAGTATAGATGAAATGTTTACAACATCATCATCATCACTGTTCTGTGGAAGCCACAATCATCAACCCACTACCAAAAAGAAGTCATGTTCACACAGACAATATTCTTTTACTTCCCTGCGATAAACTCAATAAGTGTAGAAATCAAGGATGTAACTGTAGGTAAAAAATTCAGTATGTCTGAAAACCAAATAACTCTTAGACTAAAGATGAAAGCTTGGCCTCTCACTCCACTCTTTGGAAGGTAAACTACAGGGGGTGGCTGAGGTACACCCCTTGCAGGTCTTACCTTTCTCACTGGGAGAGGTTGCTCCAGCTTCGCAACTCCTCCCTCTGCCCATTTCCAGACTGCTCTCCTGCAGGCAGGGAAGGTGCAGGAGCTTCCAGGAATGGCTTTCATTGGTTCCCAGCCCTCACCTTCAATTGGCCAGTGCCGATGTCCTGCGATCAGACACCACCTGGGGAAACTCCCTGGTCTTTCCCTGCCTCCACCTCCTTGTGGGCGATGAAGGTCTGTGGGAAATAGGGTGTAATACTGCAGCTGTCGCTTGAATTCTATCCCTGACCCAGGGAACCTCTATATGCTGTGGGTGTGGCCAAAAAAAAAAAAAAAAAAAACTGAGAGTATTTTCTCCCTTAAAAGTGGTTAGTTACTTTGGAAGTTTATTTGTATTTCCTTTCCTTAGCTCCCTGATTGATTTGTTTTATCATTTATATATATATATATATTTCTACTGTTCAGCATGGTGACTCAGTTACACTTACATGTATACATTCTTTTTTCTCACATTACGTGTTCCATCATAAGTGCCTAGACAGGGTTCCCAGTGCTACACAGCAGTATTTCACTGCTAATTCATCCTGAAGGCAACATTCTGCATCTATTTACCCCAAGCTCCCAGTCCCCCCCATTCCCTCCCCCTCCCTCTTGGCAACCACAAGTCTATTCTCCAAATCCATGATTTTCTTTTCTGTGGAAAGGTTCCTTTGTGCCTTATACTATATTCCAGATATAAGTGATAGCATATGGTATTTGTCTTTCTGACTTACTTCACTCAGGATGAGAGTCTCTAGTTCCATCCATTTTTAATTTTTTTTAAATACCTTGCAAGGCTCATTTGGCTTTTTCTCATACTTTAAGGAGGAAGTATGGTCTACTGAGACTTTCTAACACCCTGAACACTAACATTCTATTTTGATTTTAATCTAATGACTACAAGCTATATGACTCCATGAATACGCACTAATTTAGAATACTATCTAAATTCTGAAACCAGTCTCTGTCTTTAATTGTTTCAGCTTGGAAGTATTTTCACACCTGAGTTCCACTTAGAGATTGCATCTCATTATTTCCACCATCATCCATTACATTATCCAAACAGGAATTCCATTAGGTGTCAGTTTTCACATGGGCCTCCAGCCATTACAGCTGTGGTTATACTCCTGACTCAACCAGGCAGCCTCTGTTTTCCCACTGAGCCTTCCCCAAAATCCTCATCTCTGTTTCATGTAAACTCATTGTCCTTTCCATGTCACTTCATGCTAGAATATTTTCTTCTTGCCTCTTAAATATCCTGGGCAGATCTCTCCACTAAGTAAACCTGCTCTTTGCGGTTTTTTTAAGCTTTCTTATTGTGCTGTTTTCTATGAGAATGTTGCAGATGGTCTTGCCCCACCATTTTTCTCCCTCAAATTACTTCCTTCCCACACATGACATTTCCATTTTTAGAAAAACAGTCCTCTTAGAGCTCATACTTTCCAGGTATGCACCTGTCCACATTCTTCTGGTTCTAGTTCATGTTCTCCACCTTTGTTACAGTTGTGATGTGAGTGACTTCAGTAAATATGATGACTTTTTACAGAAGGGCTCACTCACTGGCCCCCTGATTCCTCTAATCCAGTGATATTTTTACATCCACTCCATTAATCCTATTACAGAACCAGAACCTGCATCTTATAATTTAGAACAGCTCGACCTCTGATTAATTTTGCATTGTAGCTCCTGACAATAGTCATTTCAACTCTCATAATCCCCATATTTCCCTACTTCCATGGACCCATTACCTTCCCATCTGTCCCTATTCATTCTCAATTATTTATTTTCTATGTTAGTTCTACTTCCTTATATCCTAGGGAGGCCATGTACTAAGACTTTAATCTCTTTCTCACGACCCTTCCTTTTCAAGACTTCTATATTTAAAGTGCCTTAAAGTTCCTCTCATGTAAAACCTTGACTTGAATAAACTTATCTTCATATTTCGATCACCTTCCAGAAACTGATAATGTCACATGTAGAAAGTTGTTTTTTATAAATATCTTTTTTTTTGTTACCAAGTTTTTTCTTGACCCTGGTGTGGTTTGAATTCAAGGTATCCATGGTAACTTGATTAACAGTTCAAAATACATTTATTTCAATGATAGAACAGAGTACTCAGGACAGTAACATAAAATGTAAATCTTTAGCTATGAATTTTTATTTTATCATTTTTTTTCTTCTTTATATGTCTACTTACTCTACAGTAATTATTTTGAATATAATGGATATATCAAGAAATATTACATTAAAATATTTTTGGCTTGATATCAGGTGTCATATTTTAAATGAAATGTTTTCCAGCCACTATTTTTATCTTGATCTTTCTTATGTTTTTCACTTTTAGGAGAATGAACAGGTTTATTCTTGAAATAATGAAAAGTAAAATAAACACCCCCAGTTTGTTACATGGATATCAAATAAGAACAGTAAAAGAAAGAAAAATCACTTAATTTTATCTTTTAGACAGTATTTTTATAAACCTAATTTGGAAATAATAGCACTATTGAATACCTACAGTACAAAGGAAGTCAAAAATTGTGAACAGGCTAAATTTGGCACCAGTTAATTAAATAAATTATACTTCTTTATTTTTTCTTTTTAGGGCCACACTTGTGTCATACGGAAGTTTCTGGGCTAGGGGCCGAATTGGATCTGCGGCTGCAGGCCTACACCACAGCGATGGCAACACCAGATCCAAGCCACATCTGCAACCTACTGACCTACTCCACAGCTTGCAGCAATGCTAGATCCTTAACTCACTGAGTGAAGCCAGGGACCAAACTCTCATCCTCATGAAGACAGTGTCCAGTTCTTAACCCAGTGAGGCACAACAGAACTTCTAAATGATAAATTCTTGATTTTCATATTTGAGTTGTTTACACTTTTATTTTTGAGTTGTAGGTTACATAAAACATGTGAATTAAGAGATGTTTCTGTAATTTGAAATGATAAACCCCAACCATAGCTAGATTAATGGGACTCATGAAGTGCTGCTGTGTTAGAACTTGAGGCTGGGAATAAAATGGTCATGCCTAGTAAATGTGTCCTTTAACCAATCATGGAAAAGAAGGTTAAAGATTGATAAGCAGAATCTTTCAGAATCTAAAGGCAGGTAGATATGGTACTAAATGAAAAAGACAATTGTGCTTGTAGGAAATTACTTATCATGATGCCTAATGATTCTAGTCCTCAATGAACTAGGGCCACAGCCCAGGAAGTGTGTTGCACATTTAGTGGCATCCAAAATTTCAGGATGCTTGATGATCATTAGAGGTGCCTGTACGACATGTACAAAAATTCTAGATTTTTTTTCTTTTTAAATAAGCTATCAACAGGAATTTGTATTTTATCTTTGGTAGTCACCACCAAATATTTTCATACCACTGTAGTTTCTGACCAAGGACTGCTAAAAGCAAATGAGTTAGGGTGAAAGAGATTATACACCTGTTTTTAAAATAAGCTTAAAACTTGTTAGAAGCCAAAGGAACTAAGGGCCAAAGATTAATTAGGGAAAATTTGTAATCTGTGACTTTACCAAGGTACCACTCCACTTTGAATTGGGGGTTATGTTATCTGTAAAATTTCCCTTAATTTTTGAAATAATTTCACTGGATTTTCTAGAAATGGTAATAATGGCATTGCAGTACATTTAAAAACATGTTCTTTTTTATGTCTGCTGGAATAAGCAAGCACGTCCATTACTAATTAGTGTAGATGATGGTGATGATTTATTATATACATGTGTATGATGATACTCTCCATGTCTACCATTGCATAGGTATCTATGGAAGTGTGAAATTATCCTAAAATATAGGAATAAAAATTTATTATCTTACAATTTTTGCAGGTCAAGATCCAAAGGCAGCTTGCTTGGGACTTCCGGCTAAGGGTGTTGACAAGGTTGCAATTACGGTATTGCCCGGGACTGGAGTCATGTTAAGGCTCAATTAGGGTTGAATTTGCTTCCAAACTTACTCATGAAGTGGTTGACAGGATTCAGTTCCTCTGGTTTATTAGACGGAGGTTCCTTGCTGGCTATGGGGTAGAGGCTGGACTCTGTTCTCTGCCAGGTAGACTTCATGAGAGACAGGATAAGCACATTGTCTGGGAAGAAGGGATTGCAAGGGGTCCTCTCTAAAACACCTGCTGCAATCACCTCATTCTGATCTACAGCATGACTGAGTGAAGAAAGCAAAAAGCATCAACTTGTTACAATTGCTCATGGAATAAAAGGCCAACATTTATCCAGGCAAAAATAAAAATATCAGTAAATGGCAAACATGTAAAAGAGATAAAAATTATAATACAAACTTGTTTTCTCCAATGATGCTCCGAGAATCTCACTAAAACATTCACTATAAACACAGCCTGTGATCCTACTGCCTGAGTTGTCCAAATGAGATTTTTAAATGTGGTTGATTATGGCAACAACATATCCAAGAAAACTGAGTCATTATTTGAAAAGCACCCATTGACTATCTTTAATCCAAGAGTGCATTATCTACTCCTTGCATTCCTACTGTACCTTATATTTTATAAATGTTCAATAAACATTCATTGTAAAAAAGACAACCAAGCATTTACTTGTACTTCAGGCATTCAAAGTTGGTGGAATATGTGGCTACCAGTTTGAGAATTCATAGCATATTTGAAGAGACAAGAAATATATGATTTTAAAAAATGCATGGAGGGACTTGGGGTTTGGGATTGGCATATGCACACTGAGGTATATGGAATAACTGGTCAAATGGGACCTGCTGCATAGCACGCAGAACTCCACCCAATATTCTGTGATAATCTATATGGGAAAAGAATGTGAAAAAGAGTAGATGTGTGTATATGTACAAATAAATCACTTTGTCGTACAGTAGAAATTATCACAACATTGTAAATCAACCATACCTCAGTACAAATTTAAAAAAATAAAAAAATAAGATGCAAATATCAAAACAACATAAAAGTAGGCATCAATATATAATAAATGAAATATCTTTAATAATGTGAGGTAGGACTTAGTCATGAGTAGATGAAGATTCAAGAAAAATTATAGGGTAAGGTGGGCAGCTGATATAACTCATTTAATTATTTTTAATTTTTTTAAAATTGAAGCATATTTAATTTACAATCTTGTGTTAGTTTCAGGTGTACATCAAAGTGATTCAGTTTATATATATATATATATATATTTATATTTATTTATTTATATTTTCTATCCTTTTTCAGATTCTTTTCCAGTACAGGTTAAAATAAGATATTGAATATAGTTCCCGCTGCTGTACAGTAGGTCCTCAGTGTTTATCTATTTTATGCATAATTATGTATCTATGATAATGCCAACCTCCTAATTTATTGCCCCCACCCTACTAATTATTTACTTTTATCAAGTAAATGAAGATAACTGTGTGAAAGGGTTTACATCAACATTCAACTAAAATAATGAAACATTGTTTTGAATACTTAGAGCCAAAGATATTCAAGAAGAAATGACAAACATACAAACACATACATACAGGCTTTTAAACCCTGATACATATATGGACACATGCATAAATGAATGGATGAATGAGTGATTAGTGAAATTAGAGAATTATTGAAAACTTGAAATATTCTCTCAAACTTCATCCATTTGATAAGCAAAATTTTAATCAAAATCCCCCCCTAAAAAAACTTTCTGGATTTTGGCAACTTTAAAAATAACCTATGTTGTGAGCCACATGGGAATCTAATAAACTCTACAAATGAACCTTTCCACAGAAAAGAAAATCATGGACTTGGAGAATAGACTTGTGGTTGCCAAGGGGGAGGGGGAAGGAATGGAGTGGTTGGGGTGCTTGGTTTAATAGATGCAAACTATTGCTTTTGGAATGGATTAGCAATGAGATCCTGCTGTGTAGTGCTGCGAACTATGTCTAGTCACTTACGATGGAGCATGATAATGTGAGAAAATAGAATGTGAACATGTATGTGTAACTGGGTCACCATGCTGTACAATAGAAAAAAAATTGTATTGGGGAAAAAACAATTAAAAAAACCTAAATAAATAAAAATAAAAAAATTAAAAAACTTAAGGACAAATACTATTTTTTTCTTTAGCCATTTCTATTTTTCCTAATTTTTGTGGTGCATATGCCTCCCTTTTATTTAGATAACAGTCATTTTTTTAAATGCAACAAAAGTAATTGATAAACAAGATAAGTAAAAGAAGATGACAATACCTCTTTTCATGAGCTGCTTGAGAGTTTATCAGGCAACACATTGCTTTCATGCTGTAGATTGAGAAATGCCTTGTATAATGTATTTTGTTACTTAGGATTTTTCTTTCATATGCATGCGTCTTTTACATATAGTCTTATGCTTGGTTGCATTGCACTTGTACATTTAATTTAGCTTAATTTTACACCATCTTCACTTCTATACATGAAGATATATGGTGAAGGCAAGTTCTTATCCTAGATAACTCTGATCTCATGGAAGAGGTAAAGATATTCCATATATATCTTATTTCTTCTTATATTGCAGACTGTTAGCTAGTCAAAATGACTCAAGAGGCAAACTTTAGCTATGATGTAGTATCTTCCAATTTCTGACAGGCTTCGTTTATGCACAAAAGGATTGCCTTTTGCTTATTCCATGCACACACTCAGTCTTACTTTGTCTTCAGAAATGCTAACCTCACCAAGGAGGGATTGATGTTTTTATCTCTATCAGAATAAAATTTCTCATTGTTCCCTTGGGTTCTGCATTTGCCCTTGTTTTTGAAAATGTCTGAATTTTGTTTTTTCCTACAGAACATTTATATACTACAATATTATATTAGTGCTTAAGTCCAGTATTGAACAGATATAAAGCAAAAAATAGACTGTATTTCAGAATTGCTCTCCCTGCATCCTGACCCTATCATTCATTAGTGAAATAACTTTAGATAAGTGTTTGAAAACTCTTTAAATGGCAGTCAACTTAAAATGGTTTAAGAACTTGATCTTATTGAAGAACTGAGGCCAAAAAATTCTGATCAGAATGTCAAAATCATTTGCAATTTTTCACAACCAAATAAACAGCCAGTATAATCAATCACTAAGAGCTACCCTATAAATGTGTTAAATATTAATACTTAAGAGGAACAAAGCAAAACCCTGACCAACTTCATGCAATAATGATACTGCATTCATACAAATTGCTATTCACTCCAATTATGGTAATTCAATATACTTGCCATGGCCACACACATTAGAAGTTATGTGCCTTTAAAAATAATTCTTTTGGGAGTTCCTGTTGTGGTGAGTGGTTAACAAATCTGACTAGGAACCACAAGGTTGCAGGTTCGATCCCTGGCCTCACTCAGTGGGTTAAGGATCCAGCATTGCTGTGAGCTGTGGTGTAGGTTGCAGACATGGCTCAGATCCCATGTTGCTGTGGCTGTGGCATAGGACGGTGGCTACAGCTCTGATTAGACCCCTAGCCTGGGAACCTCCATATGCCATGGGAGCGGCCCTAGAAAAGGCAAAAAGACAAAAAAATTAATAAAATAAAAAATTAAAAAAATTCCTTTGTTTATGAACCACTTTTTTAGAGTACTAAATCAGAACATCCAGCTATTAGTTAATATCAATGCATGCCAACTAACATTAGTAACTCTAATAATCAACAAGCCTTTGCTTTTATATATAAATTAAAATCTGAGGTTTGCATGATTTCCACATGAAAAACAAACAAAAAGAGGCCTTGCATTTTTTAATTAGTTTTTAACTAAGTACAGAGTTTCCATTAGTCTGCTTATGTGCTATACAGCATATGTTGGTAAATGTAGCTTTAAAAAGTTATTAAATTTATTTTTACAAGCTAGACCTCTTTATATGCAGTAAACACATCATGCATGAGATTCAAGTTAGTTTCCTTACTAGTGTTTGTGTAATAAATCATTTTGTAAATCCTCTAACATATTCTCTAAAAGCACATTCCATGAAACATCAGTTTTTCCCCCCTGAATCTAGACAGGAAGAAAAAAAATGATTATTTTATCTATTTAATCTGGGAAATACTGGGTTTAAAATTATTACAACATATTTAAAAATATGCCTCCCAACTCTCCAATAGGATCATGAAATGCACAGCATTTTCCAAATATAGTTGACCCTATGACCCTATTTCCAAAGAGACTATTGTGAATCTAGATGGCATCACCCAACAGACATTTCTGCAGTGATTGAAATGTTTCATATCAGTGCTGTCCAAAACCTAAGAGAGCTACTCATCACTAATGGCTTTTGAATACTTAAAATGTAACTAGTGTGACTGTGGAAGTCAATTTTAATATTATTTAATCAATTTTTTTTAATTTTTAATTTTTTACATTTTATTGAAGTATACTTTATTTACAAAGTTGTAATAAATTCTGCTGTACAACAAAGTGATTCGGTTAAACATAACACTCACATCCATTCTTTTTTAGATTCTTTTCCCATATAGATTATCACAGAATATTGGGTAGAGTGTTCTTTCTATACAGGAAGTCCCCATTCACCAGTCATTCCATATACTTCAGTGTGCATATACCAATCCCAAATGCCCAATCCATCGCTCCCCTCACCACCTGTCCCCTTTGATAACCATAAGTTTTTTTAAAGTCTCTGAGTCTGTTCTGCAAATAGGTTCATTTGCATAAACATACTTTTTTTTTTCCTGTTCCCACAGTATATGAAACTTCCTCAGCCAGGGAGTGAGGTCAGTCCATAGCAGTGACCCAAGCCACTGCAGTGACAACAATGGATCCTTAACCTGCTGTGCTATAAGAAAACTCCAGCTTGAACAAAACTTTAAATAGTCACTTGTGGCTAACGGCTACTTTATTGGACAACTCAGATCTAGATTCTCAAAACACATTCAAGTTCTGCTGTTCTCTTACTATATTGAGGGGTAATTTGGTTGGTTGCCAAGTACCTCTAGAGCACATTAACCAGGAATGTGATGGGTGCAAATATTCCTGTGGAACATGACTGGAGAACAGCGCTCATGAGTCTACTAACAGTGAAGCCAGGAGGAATGATGGAGAGTAGAAAATACCCAAGGAGTCTGCAAAGGAAGTTGAGTGAGGCCAAAGGCAACTACAAATTCTGAATTGCATTATTTATTTCAGCTCTCTCCCAAGCACCTCTCCTTTACTCATCCTCCCTAGTGTTACAGGAAAGGGATGAAAGCAACAAATACGCTAAAATGACTTGTTATGGTCACATGGCAGAGCTGCTTCTCAGAGACAAGCCTAGAAATGTGCAGTAACAGACAAAATGAAAATGTATTTCCTTCCAAAGATACTAAGTGACCACTTTATTTGTGATATACACAAACTTGCATATGATTATGAGGACTGGTTCACCTTGCAATTATATCATCCCACTGTTCCATATTCGAGCATAAGTGACAATATAAAAGTTTCACCAATGCAAATATTAGCACTTCTCAACTAGCATCAAAGCATTACTCAGCCATAAGAAAAGAATAAAGTAAGGCCATGGCATCAACATGGGTGGACCTAGAGATTATCATACCAAGTGAAGTAAATCAGGAAGAGAAAGACAACTATCATATGATATCACTTGCACATGTGATAATAACAAAATGATACAAATAAACTTATTTACAAAGCAGAAACAGGCTCACAGACATAGGAAACAAATTTATGGTTACCAAAACAGAAAGGGGAGAAGGGATAAAGTAGGAATTTGGGATTAACAGATACACACTACTGTATATAAAATAGGTAAACAACAGAGACCTACTGTATAGCACAGGGAACTATAGTCAAGGTCTTATAATAATCTATAATGAAAAGGAATCAGAAAAAGAATATATATATATATATATGTGTGTGTGTGTGTGTGTGTGTGTGTGTGTATGCACATATATTAAATCATTTCTCTGTACACCTGAAACACAACATTGTAAATCAACCGTACGTAAATTTCTTAAAAAGTCAAAGTACTACTAATAACAGTGCCAGACAATACTGTTGGACAGGACACAAGTGGGTTTACATTCATCTACTCTGGAAACCGTTCTAAACTGAGTGAGCAACAGGATAATGAGTAAAATTAGTGAAAGAAAGCCTGAGAAAAAGGGGACTTCAAGATATATGAATACAATATGTAACACATTTAAAACATTTTCAATTTTAAACATTTTGTATTTTAGGAATTATCTCCTTTGATCTGGCAAAAAAAAAAAAACTCGCATTATGCATGGAATTGCAGTCCTGGTGATGGTGATGATGACACTGAGGATTATGATAATGACAATGACAGTATGGTGATCTCAAGTGAAAAAAATATTATCTGAGTTCCTCTCTATCCATAATTATTTTCCTGGAACTTCAAACTTAGAGTTAATATAGTGGGATGAAATTTGGCTCCCATTTTCTTTCCTAGTTATCTCAAAATACTGAGTATGGTATAAAAATTGCTATTGAGAAGACTCATGGCATTCTGATATTTTTTTCTTATAGGTGACTTGGAATTTTTGGCTGACGCATAAGGTGTTTTTTTTTTTCTTATCTTTATAGACAATATAAGTCAATTAGTTGACATAAGTCCCAGGCACACAATCTTTCAATTTTTTTTTTCAAATGTAATTTTTTTGGGGGGAATGGCAGAGGTAGCACTGGATGGATGGTATTATAGTTTTCAGTAAAGTCTCTGCTTCTTTGCTCTTTTATTGTTGTTAAGGAACCCAAATATATGTACATCATATCTTCGAGGTCTTATTTGCTTGTCTAATACAGGGGTCAGCAAACTGTTGCCTGAGGACCAAATTCAGACCTGAGTCTGGATGGAGAGTTGAGAATATTTCATATTTTACATTTTTTAAAGTTTGTGAACTCAAAGAAGAATGTGTAACAGAGACCTCTCTGACCTATGAAATCTAACGTATTAGCTTAAAAACTTTATAAAACTGTTATTAAAAAGTATACAATTTTTTTCAGTCTATAATCTAGTGCATTCAATATTTTTATACATACCATTTCCCTTTTCTGTTTTCTCTTTTTTTCCTTACTAGTGTAAATTCATTCCTGTTATTTTTGTGAAGATGAGATGCCACTCTACTTTTTTTTAAAACTTTCTAAATTTTGTTAGATCTTGTTTCATATCCTACTTATTTCTAGTCACATTATTGAACTTTTTTTGTCCACACTGTTCTTTTAATTTATTTATGTTTTATATTGAAGTAGATTTACAATGATTCAGGTGCACAGCTAAGTGACTCAATTATATATATATATATATATATATATATATATATATATATATATACACATATATAATCTTTTTCAGAATCTTTTCCCTTATAGGTATTATAAGATATTGAGTAGAGTTTCCTGTGCTATACAGTAGGCTCTTATTGTTTATTCATTTTATATATAGTGTGTATCTCTTAATCCTAAACTCTTAATTTATCCTCTTCTCTCCCACTGTTTTTTATGCTAAATAAGTTGTCTCTTTTAAGCCTTCCACTAAAGTATCAGGTAAAAAATTTTGGTAATTTTTTTGTCCTTTAGAACTTATTTTCATCTTTTTATTTCTTATAACTGCATTTATGATTTTCCTGAATCCTCACTTATATCCATTCTTAAAAAGATGGGTTTTTCTGGATAAGAGGAGTAAGTTTATTTTGGTCCCAGTGGAAAGGACTGTGGTTGCTTTTCTCTGAACCATTGCTGTGTCTCTCCATTCTAGAGAGATGTCTTATTTTGTTCTTAAGTCTTTTCTGGTTCAGTTTTCTCCACCCATCTTTCCCATCAGATCCTTTCCTTTGTCTTAACCCAGTGTTACTGACTGCTCAAGTAGATTTACATCCATTAGCTTTTCTTCAGAGTAAGTCTGCATTTAGGAGAGCATGTATTTGCTAAATTTCTTTTTCTTCCTCAAAGACTTGAACCTTCACAGTACTCTTTAGTCCTGTTGAGTTTCTACTAAATTGCTGTAGTTATAACCAAATTAGAACCTCAGTGAATTTCTGCACATTTCCCTGATCCTGTTCAGAGATTTCACTCACGTTTTCACTAAGGATGGGATCTATCCTTTTTGAGGTGTTTAAAAAATTGCTGACAACTTTTTGTCTCTACCTTTAGTATCAGATGTTGTGTTTTTGCCCCACCAGTCCACTGAGGGTGATTCTGTCCTTTCTTTGATGAGCTGGATGCCTGGCTTTATTAGCTTACCTTGTAGTGATGAATTAAAGATAGCAGTTTTATGTTTGTTCTCTGTGGGAAGCAGAATGATGATGACTACTCCCCAGCCATCCCCACCCAAGAGATCTTCACATACAAATCCTGAAACCAGCGAATGTGTTACCTTCAAAGGAAAAAAATACTTTACACTTGAGATTATATTAAGGAAATTTTGATGTGGTGGTTGCCGTGGATTATCTGGGTGAGCCAATGTAATCCCGAGGATCCTACACGGAGAGGGCGGCATGCTCATGGAAGCAGTGATTGGAGTGATGCAGCCAAAGGAACCAAGCCTCCAGAAACTAGGAGGGGCCAAGAATGGATTCTTGCCACCATCCTCCAGAAAGAAACACTTTTGCTTACACTTGACTTTAGCCCTGTGCAACTTATAGTGGACCTCTGTTTTCCCAAACTGTAAGAGAACATATCTGCACCACATAAGCCACCAAATCTGGGGCAAGTTGTTACAGCAATAGCAGAAAATTAACATCTTATCCTTGTTGGTCTATATGATTTGATGGCAAGAGTGTCCTGGTAGGTTCATTAATTAGAAATCATTAAGAAAGAGGAGTTCCCATCGTGGCGCAGTGGTTACGGAATCCGACTAGGAACCATGAGGTCTCGGGTTCGGTCCCTGCCCTTGCTCAGTGGGTTAACGATCCGGCGTTGCCATGAGCTGTGGTGTAGGTTGCAGACGCGGCTCGGATACCGCGTTGCTGTGGCTCTGGCGTAGGCCGGTGGCTACAGCTCCGATTCAACCCCTAGCCTGGGAACCTCCATATGCCGCGGGAGCGGCCCAAGAAATAACAACAACAACAACAACAAAGACAAAAAAAAAAAAAAAAAAAAAAGAAATCAATAAGAAAGAAATGGCCAGGAAATCTCCATCAATTTTTAAATTTAAAAAAAATCCCATATTTTGATGATTTCTTCAATTACTTTCTTCTTTGGGTTGTTTTTTCCTCTTCTAGGACTTATCTCTATTTTGACACTTCTATGGATTTATTCTTGATTTTTTAAATTATATATCCTATGTCTTAATATTTTCTTGCAGGATTCTGCTTCTAGTATGGTAAAATATCTCTATCCATGGTAACATTCCTGCCAAGAATAACTGGGAAAAAAAACATATGTGTTATGAACAAATCCATTATAATACATAAAAACTGTGAGTGCAAACAGTACTAGAGGAAAAAAATGCAAGAGGGACTTCTTTGGACAGAGTTCCACCTTAATATCTTAGGGACAGGAAGAACTTGGAAGAGACAGTCTTTCTAAGCCATGATGCTGACTTGACATTTGGGGGAATTCTGCATGGAAGAGTCAACTCATGGGAGCTCCTGTCTATCTGGACAGATTTTCACAGAAACTCCACCGAGTAGTCTGGGATGTTATTACTGCCTTTTCTTATAGGGAAGGACAACAAAAGTGAGATGGAAATAAAAAGCTTAAACAAATTTCCTCCAACTGATCTTCTACACCACAGCACCCAGCCGCAGGCACTCACCTGCTACAGATATTAAGGTTCAAGGCAGCCTTCACTCTACAGAGAAGAATTTTTTTTTAGCTTATAATTGTCATTAATTCTAAAATTCCTTTTCATATGAATATAGATAATGTATTTTCATTTCATAGATTTTAAAAGGGCACATTTCAGAAATTAAAATATTACAAGTAGGTTGGCACACATTTTGGAAAATGCAGGTGAGAAATCCCTTTAACATTTGAACTTGTTCAGTAAAAGAAAAAACTGCTATGTTGTCTAATTTCCTAATGTGCTCATGTTGAAAGGCAAAATTATTCCTTATTTTTTATCTTGGTAGGAGAATGCTACTATAAAGATAAATAAAAGTGATAAACAAAACAGTTTAAAGTTAAAAATAATTGTTTAACCCCTTTCATAAAGAAAAAATAAAAAGATAAATTATCTACTTTCTTTAAGCATACATTTATTTTACGCAAATGTAGCATATGGTGTGTTAAAATATTAGATTTTATTTTAGCAGCACAGTCTCAGCAACATTCCTAACATGTGGTGATGCATTTTAATTTACAACTAAGCATCTGCTGTGTGTAAACAGCATGATCAATGTCAGGTAAGTGTATAGCTGTTTATCATTCTCTGGGGAAACTGAGGCTGGTAAGCAGTTGTGTAAAAATGAGTGTATGACTCTTTTAATTTTGAAAAAATATTATTAGCAATTTCACCCTATAGAATGTGACTCTAAAACATGCATGATTGCAATTTTTTTTAAAAAATGCCAAAAGAAAATTAGATCAGCTTAGCTAATAATACAGCAGTTCCTCATGAAAAAATGTATATAGAAAATATATATTTACAATGCTATTTTTATTTTTGGTATAGAATTGGCTGCTTGCGATGTATTTGATTTCCTAGGACAATAAGACCTGAAGGAATTTCCTGAGGTCATCACATCCATTTTTCTGACTTAAGGTGTGCAACTACCTAAACATAACAATTAATCACCTAGCTTGATTCTGTTATCACCAAGAGGGAAGATCAGCTTTGGGAATAAATGTTATGAAGCCTGAAAAGAACAACTCCATACCATCGACCTTTGATATTCACAGGGCATTGGTTCCAGGTCACCATGTGGATACCAAAGTCTGTAGATGCTCAAGTCCTTTACATAAATGGTGTAATATTTGCATATAACCTAGCCATACCCCATACATTTTAAATCAACTCTAGATAGATTCCTTATAATATCCAATACAATGTAAATGCTGTATCAATACTTGTAAATACAATGTAAAGGCCAGATATACAATATCCAGTACACAGCAAATTTAAGGTTTGCTTTTTGAAATCTTACGCGGTTGGTTGAATCTGTACCAAATATTTTGAATCTGTGGTTGGTTGAATCTGTGGATTATAGAACCTGCAGATCTGGAGTGCAGACTTGATATGAGAGAATATCAAAAAGCCAAAAGTATACATTTGCAGGTCCTCAGGTGCTGAGCTTGTTCTAACATTATAGTATTCTAGAGTTGTTTGTGAATATTTCATTTAGAAAATGTCCTTCTAAAGCTATAGATGATTTTAACAGCATCATTAGCTCTTGAAATAATAATGACCATGGGAAAATTATTAAGTACAGAAGAAATTTTAAGGACTAGTGTTGTAAATTAATGGGTTTGTAGATACTCCTATAACCTCTGGTCACTGAACAGAGAGGTGAAATGGGGAGGGTGCAGGTGTTACAGCAGGTACAGAACTCTGAATTTGGTACACATATCCCTTCTGCCTCAACCCCACACCTGTCTTCTTTCCTCAGCTTCTCTCCCATCTCCCCCAAACATGGAAATTTTTTTAATTATAAAGGAATGCAAAAATTCCAGTTTTACACTCTGTTGCAACTGAATCAAATTACATATGGTTTCACATCAAAAGTTAAAGGTTAATGAGTGATAGATTTTTAATAGCATGAAATACTTGGATTTCTTTTCTTTGAAAATTTGCAGCATGAATTTGCTGAACCTGCATTTATCCCTTGGTAAGAAGAGACTTCAAAGGCATTTCTGGTTTCTGAAAATAAGTCACTCTAGGATTCAGATATCACCATGGTTTAATATCTAAGAAATATGAAGTAGAAAGAGAAAAGAGAATTGGGGACTTTCTCTTGCTGATTGCCATAAATTTTTCCCTACCATGGCAGATAGTGCCTGGGGCAGGCCTGGAGATAAAATTGCCCATATTTTATCTTCATCCTACAGATGCAGTCTCCATGTCTTTTTCTGCTAACAGCTGTCTTTTTCCTGGCTTTCATCAATTCTCTTACATTAATTATTTTTTCTAGCTTTAGTTTAAAGGTATTTAATAGTGATTTCTAAAACAATTTTATAAGTGTTTTGACAAAACTGAGTTTGGGAAGTTAAGACCATTTGAAACTTTTATTAGGTAATGTTTTTGCTGATAACATAATTTGGAAGCATATAATTTGACCTTTACAAAATACAATGTAAGCAAAAGTCAATTACTGGAATTGGTGAAATAACATTCAAAGAAAGAGAGTAGGAGACAGTTTTGCACAGGGATCTGTGACTATAAGAAACAGTCATGGAGATAGGTGACTAACACTGACCTCTATCTTGAACAAAATTATTCTCATTTCTGCTATCTGTGATAATGATTTCCCTTATGATTTCTTTCAGAACTTTAAGCAGAGAGTAGATTTTCTAAGTGGAGGAAATCAATGTATAAATAGATGACAGTTAAAAGGAAATAATTTTTGTTTTCTTCTTGGAATAGTGGAAGACAATTATTTTCACTGTAGAAAAGTCTGTTTTATGCAGAGCATCTGCACTACTGGGAGAGAAAGTGACCTCAAAGAGCATGCCAGTACTGGGAAAACAATACTTAGCATCGTTTCATGAAATATGAGTATTTTTCTTTAGCTCCTCCACTGTCTATTACAGTTTACGAGTGTCTATACACATATGTATACATACATACACATATGTATCCACATACACAATCCAAAAGGCAATTATTATGGACTAAATGACATGGATTACACAAAACCATGATAAAGATGTTTTACATTCCTGTTAGGATATTTCCAACTCCTGTTAATAGCTCAGATTTTTATGGGCAGGGAAAGAATTGCACACACAAATATCTGTACAATAATTTAAAAAATGAATATTGAAGATATTGAAATTGATAGTCATATAATTTGAAACCATTTTCTAGCTAGATAAATCTAAATTTGGAGATAAAAATATATCACAGGGAAAACACTATTATGTTATAGGCTAAATTGTGTACTCTCCTCCCCAAGTTTACACGTTGAGATCCTAAGCCCTAGTAACTTAGGATGTGATTGTACTGGAGTTTGGTCTTTAAAAAGGTGATTAAATTTAAAAAGAGTCATTGGGCTGGGTCCTAATCCAATGTGACCAAAGTCCACATATGAGATTATTACACAGATATTCACAGAGGAAAGATCATGTGAGATGTTGGAAAAACATGACCATCTACAACCTAAAGAGAGAGGAAGTCTTCAGAGGAGGCTAACTTGGGGAATAGCTTGATCTGAACTTCTAGCTTCCAGAACAGTGACAAAATAGACTTCTAGCTTCCAGAACTCTGACAAAATAGATTTCTATGATTTAAGGCCCTCAGTCTGTATTACTCTGTTGCGGTTACTCAGGTACATGAATACACATGGAATGTCAGATCAAATGAGAGAAAAGACTGACATGTACTCCATAAATGAAGCGCATTTTCCTTGTGTATATTCAAAGACAAATGATATATTTAAAAAATTATCCCAATAAAAAATTCTTTAAAATACAAACATTAGACTACACTTCAGTTTCCCTTTTTGACTTTTATTAAACTATCCAGAAAATGATAATAAATTTGTTTTTCCAGTTTCAAAGGAAAATAAATCCTTCTTATGCCATTTATTCTGCCACTAGAGCTCTGATGATAGACTAAATGTGGTCCTTTCTAGAGCTGTCAAATTAGTATTTCTTAAACCTTCTGGGGAAATGATTTGTATAAACATTTTTTACTGATTCCCCCTTTAACTGTTCTTCTAGATCACTCTTTGCATGTGGGCTTAACTCACTCCTTCAATCCTTCTCATTACTTCTCATATCATTTCTGATCAGTGCTTTCATAGCAAAGGCATCTAAAAAGATCTGCTGTATAACACAAGGAAGTCTACTCAGTATTCTGTAATAACCTACATGGTAAAAAGAAATGGATACAAATATATATATATATATATATATATATATATATATATATATACATACATATATATATATAACCAATTAACTTTACACCTCAAACTAATACTTTGTAGGTCAACCAGATGCCAATCAACTTGTAAAAAATTTTTGAAAATAAATCACCTCTGTCAAAATCTTTCCTTCTACCTGCCATTTTTCTCTATAAAAAGAATTTCTATAAAGGAAAATGTATGAATTACCTCCTCACATATCTATATGTGTTTCCTGTGTGTTTTTACTGCCACATATACACCTCTCAGGAGAGAGGACCTTGTTTTATTCTTACCATGTATACATAATAGAGATTTACTGAATGCTATTCTTTGATATTATTAGATTGAAAGGGAAAAGCCCTGTTACTTGCAACACTGATCCATTTCTCCTTGGACATTGAAAACTCAGCACCTACTTGGTCTTTGGTGAAATAAACATATGTATATTTTCCTGTATGTGTATTTTTTGGACAGACCTGTCCAAAAAAAGTTGGCAAGGTTAAAAATCTTTCCATATGATTTTGACTTTCTCCAGATCCTTAAGGACTCCAGAATCTGGGAATGTGGTGATCTGAATTTGAATGGGATCCTCTCAAACACCATGCCCACCTCTACTTTCAGGTCCTGTCTGGGAAAGGCTATAGCTGTTGGTGTGTCTTTTGTTCTAACAAATGGAAATATTCCTTTGAAATAATTGGAAGAAAGAAAAACCAAAAGCATGGAAAACATGGACTCAGAAATCAACCTAAAGAGGAGATTTTTTGTGTGTGTGTCTTTTTGTCGTTGTTGCTATTTCTTGGGCCGCTCCCGCGGCATATGGAGGTTCCCAGGCTAGGGGTCAAATCGGAGCTGTAGCCACCGGCCTACGCCAGAGCCACAGCAACTCGGGATCCGAGCCGCGTCTGCAACCTACACCACAGCTCACGGCAACGCCGGATCGTTAACCCACTGAGCAAGGGCAGGGGCCGAACCCGCAACCTCATGGCTCCTAGTCGGATTCCTTAACCACTGCGCCACGAAGGGAACTCCAGGATATTTTATTTAAATTGCAAAGTTAAGCATAATTGAAAGTAAAATTTGTCTGAATTAGTACTACAATGTTAATATAACCTGATTTATACAATATTTACTATAATCAAATGTTAACCTAAAATTTTGATATCTAGTGTCCAGACCACACAGAGAAATTTTCCTAAAAATGCATGGGTGTGCCTATACCTTCCTACTTAAGACTCCTCTGTGATGCCCATGGGTCTTTTTAAAGACCGCATTTGTAACATTCTCTTCAGGGACCAATCTAGCCACTGCTTACTTAAAATACCATATTCTTTCCTAACTAAAGACCGAGCTTGGGTCTGTGAATTTGCTTTTCCCCCTGCATGAAAGTTCTAAACAGCTTAGCATAGTAATGTACAATGGCACCCTTCAATTGATGAAATCTCACACTAAAGCAGGGGCTGTGAGAGTCTAAAGAAGGGAACAAATCTGAGTTTCTCTGAGCTGGGTGCTGTTTCTCAGTATGATTCAGCATAATAATTCTGTATCAGCACATCACTGCCCTGGGCCATAACTTGCATGGCATTTTTCAGTGGGAGGGTTCAAATGTTTCCAAGACACCTAATACTTTTAAAACAGAGATGAAAAATGCATGCCATTGTTTTCCAGACACATGTGCACAGCAGTGTAAAATTCAGACTATCAAATCAGGAAACATAGCCATAAAGCAATTTCTTCAGACTTATGGTCATGATGGAAACAATATATTCCTGAATTCAACAATGTGCTCATGCATGATCTTAGTATAGTTAGCTGAATTTTGAGTATCAGATTCATGACCTGCTGGTGTCTTGGACCAAAAATGTGGGTGGCACTCCCTGAAGGGATGCCCTCCCTGAAGGAACACCTAAAAGGATGAAGACTACAAATAAAATAGAATATATTTTGCTTAAATCAAGTAGGATTTCATATTTTATATAAAGCCACTGTTTTACCTTCCCACAGTATTAAGTATTTAAAGTGCTTATGAGTCTAAATAGAACTTAACGATGTACATTATAAAATTTTATTTCTGTCTTCCGACTTAAGTAGCAGGAA
Source organism: Sus scrofa (assembly GCF_054392235.1). Taxonomy (NCBI): domain Eukaryota; kingdom Metazoa; phylum Chordata; class Mammalia; order Artiodactyla; family Suidae; genus Sus; species Sus scrofa. The sequence continues at coordinate 23,710,752 of NC_139385.1, forward strand.
CTGGAGAAGGGGGCACAAATACCCAATGTTGCAGGAATTTAGGTTGTTTACTGAGAACAGGTGAAGAATTAGGACAAGGCTAGTGTTTATGACATTTTATTCACAGATATCAGTATCTTTGACACTAGATGCAGCACATTCCAAGAGTAAGTTCCTCCAGGGAGACTTTACCTTGTTTTCTTGCCAAAGTAAAGGTGGCTATGCGCTAAATAATTCCAACTGTGCTGTGATTTTTAAAGTGCATGGTTTTCAGCCCTGCACTGAAAGAGCTTGATGCAGCAGAATTTAGTACAGCTCTATTTCTACAGTATTCAGACCTTACCTCAAATTAAACAATTTAACAACACAATTTAATGGAAAAGGTAAAAAAAAGTACAACGGGAACAGTCCCATTGTACTTTTTTTTACCTTTTTTATTACTCAAAAGAATTTATCACATCTGTAGTTGTATAATGATCATAACAATCCAATTTCACAGGATTTCCATCCCACAACCCAAGCACATCCCCCCACCCCCCCAAACCATCTCCTCCGGAGACCATATGTATTTCAATGTCTCAGCATCTATTCTGCAAAAAATTCATTCTGTCTTTTCTTCAGATTCCACATGTCAGTGAAAGCATTTGATGTTGGTGTCTCACTGTATGGCTGACTTCACTTAGCATGATAATTTCTAGGTCCATCCATGTTGCTAAAAATGCTGATATTTCATTCCTTTAAATGGCTGAGTAATATTCCATTGTGTATATGTGCCACATCTTTTTGATCCACTCCTCTGTCCATGGGCATTTAGGTTGTTTCAATGTCTTGGCTATTGAAATTAGTGCAGCAATGAATATCAGAGTACAAGTGTCTTTGCAAGTCATGGTTTTCTCTAGATAGATGCCCAGGAGTGGGATTGCTGGATCAAATGGTAGTACTATGTTTAGTTTTCTGAGGAATTTCCATGCTGTTTTCCACAGTGGTTGCACCAATTTACATTCCCACCAACAGTGTCATAGGGTTCCTTTTTCTCCACACCCTCTCCAGCACTTACTGTTTGTAGACTTTTGGATGATGGCCATTCTGGCTGGTGTAAGGTGGTACCTCATTGTGGTTTTGGTTTGCATTTCTCTAATAATGAGTGATGTTGAACATCTTTTCATGTGTTGTACAAAAAGTGTATATTTCTAATGTGGCTTGTTTTGTTTAGAAGAAAAAAATGCAGTAACACTAAAAAGAGGAGATAACCCTAAAAATATGTGCAAATCTCTCAAAATTTTAGAGTGAAAGAGCAGAAGGGCCTCTTGGGAAAAATCCTTATGTCTGTCTCTGCTCTGCAGGGGGCCACATAGGCTGATGCTCTGTTTCTCTGCACTGTTTCACTTCTTTATCTCTGAAGCCTGCACCCCCCCCCCCACTCCCTCCTCAGCTTTCAGAGCACTATCCATGCTCCTCTCCCTAGATGGCAGCCTTAGCTCCTTGGTCTCACATTTTAATAACATAGAGGCTATATTCCATTTCCCAAACCTCATTCCAGGGGCTCCAATTGGCCTTCCTTTTCAATATCTGGTCAGTTCTGGAAAGAATCCAGGGTCACCTGCTCTAAGGCAAAGGCCAAGCATGAAGGATGTATAGAAAGTACATGCCCAGGATCTCAAATCTCTTTCACTAAAATTCTCAGTGCTGTTTACTGAATATAAGCAAATTATGTGAATACTTGTGAGTAAAGCTTTTCTCGAGGGTTTGATGATGTTAGATGATAACTATTTTGGGTTTTTTGTTTGTTTGTTTGGAGTTCTGTTATTTTATTTTTTACATTTTTAAGTTTCATTGAACTATAGTCAATTTACAACACTGATAATTTCTGCTGTAAACAAAGTGATTCAGTTATACATACACACACATCCTTTCCCCTTTCAGATTCTTTTCCCATATAGATGATCAAAGAATATTGGGTAGAGTTCCTTGTGCTAGACAGCAGGTCCCTGCTGGCCCAAACATTCCATATACCCCAGTGTACATATGCAATAACTATTTGCTACTTATTATTAGTTGCAGTATGTGTGAGAAACTTGGTGAGAGTTCTACTGCCTGCAAAAGGACATGAGTGTAATTTATTAATTCAATCAGCAAACATTTATTGACCATTTACTATTTACCACACAGTGACTGAGATGGTAAGAATAAACCATGAAGAGACAAATGATTGATGTTCAGCAGAGGTAGCAACCAGAGATTTTGCTAAAAGTTAATAAAGGTGATGCCAGAATATCAGCTAGGGGTGATAGTCTTCCCACTAGCCAGCTTGTATCTAGAGACAATATTCATTTAAAAACTGTCCCTATAACATATACAATGCTACATAAATGTTTACATCTATTACACATTTTTTTTTGTTAAAACTCAGGGACTTTCAAAGAAAGATGCAAATATATATATCATTCAGTGATGTTTTATCTTGGTATCAAAAAATTTTTAAGTGAAATTTTTATTTGAGGAGTTCCTGTCATAGCTCATGTTTAGCGAATCCAGCTAGGAACCATGAGGTTGTGGGTTTGATCCATGGCCTTGCACAGTGGGTTAAGGATCTGGTGTTGCTGTGAGCTGTGGTGTAGGTCACAGATGTGGCTCAGAGCTAATGTTGCTATGGCTGTGGCTGTGGTGGGCATCTGCAGCTCCAATTGGATCCTGAGCCTGGGAACCTCCATATGTCATGGGTGCAGCCCTAAAAAGCAAAACAATAAAAAAATAAAATGAAAGTACCACCAACAAAGCCACCACTTACTAGTTATGAAATATTAGATAAAGCACTCTTTTGAATACTGTTTCAAGTTTTATTCTGAGTTTATACTTAGCACCTATTTTGATAAACACAGTAATTCATGTCTTTATTCTAACATAGAATTCTATTTAAGAAATGATATATTGAAAAATTCACAACTTTCCAAATTCAGTGTCCTTCCTCTAAAAGAAAATTTTAAAGGTCATGAAAGCAATGGCAGTCTGTTTAAGAGAGATTATCTGATGTAGTACGTGGCCTCCTTTTAACAAGAATTATCTATGCAGGCTAAGGTAGTGAAGATTTTAGTACAGTTGGAATACCAATATAGTTATGAGAGCTAACTGAAAATTAAGTCAATATTCCCCCAATTATTATGCTATCTTGAAATATCAAATATAAAATTTGATATTTATTTGTATATATTTCTGAAAATAGAGACATCAGGACTTACTAGCAATGAACATGTCAGCTGACTGATACATCTACCTTCTATTCAAACTTTAACTGACTATTGAAAATAACCATAGGTGAAAAAAGATAGTTATTTTAATTGACTGGAGCAAACAAGGTCTGTTTAAATATGATAATGATTGACCATGATTGAAAGCATTGCTTTTAAAATCTATCAGGTATGAATTTTTCTGCATATATCATGGGTCATAAAGACATTTAACACAACACAGGTTACTGACATTACATTGCTAATTTAACTATTAACGTTTGAAAAGTGAACATTATGCAATCTTAAAATAGTAACATGTTAGAGTTTAAGATGATATAATATCAACCATAAACTTATTAACCTACAGAAATATTTCATTTCTGTGAAAAATGCAATTTATTTATTTAGCTTTTTAGGACCACACCAGTGGTATATGAAAATTCCCAGGCTAGGGGTTGAATCAGAGCTGCAGCTGCCAGCCTACAACACAGCAACACATCCACAACAATGCTGGATCTGAGTTGTGCCTGCACCCTACTTTTCTTTTCTTTTTTCTTTTTTTTTTAGAGAATAAAATACATACATTTACACACATTATTATAACATGGATCTTAAGAAACAGATTAAGTGACTCCCACTGGAGAAGTGGAATGGAAAATATGCTGAGACAAATAGAAAATTTATTCTATACTTTATCCCAATTTTATGGCTTTCATCTTTACTACTTAGTTTTATCTATTACATTTCAATTTTTCTTTAAAAATTAGCATTATATTAAGTTGTTATATTATGCAACTAAAATTTATAAAGAAGAAAGCCTTATATACCATTAAATATTTTATATAGCATAGTAATAAGAATAACTTAACTGGTAAGCATAACAAAAATAATACACCCTCTGAAAATAAGTAAAATATAAAATGCATAAGTTGGTTAAAAAAAAGTGTAACTATATAAATATGTCCTCACAATTTGTTCCATCTCATTGATTCTTCAATAAACGCATTACACCATTCTAGGTGATGTGATAAACAAGACATTATAGACTTTACATTGTACCATGGAGAGAAATGGTTATTAATAATACAATTGTAGAACTGTATTATTTAATTGTACAGTGGCATTATTTAATTATAATTATCATAAGTTCTTTGATGGAGAGGAAATCAGGATCAGATCTAAGAAGACTTCAGCATTCCAAGAATGATGTCAAATGACCCCCTTCATGGTGGATTATGCACTTATTTACTATGAGATATATTTCTTCTCCAGAGATTCCTTGTTTGTGCATCAATTGTAGATTTTTGGTTTGCAGTTATTCTGAAGTTTTGATGTAAGAGTCTATATGTATATGAGATTGTTTTAAGTTGTTGGTCTCTTAATTGCAAGTACATCTCCAGTGTCCTGCATTTGTACCCACCTCTTCTCATGATTTCTGATTTTGATGGTATAATTGTGCATGGATGATTTCGTATCTTTACTGTATATATACCTTTACTGGTGAGCCTTGTCATTTGTGGAATTTTTGTTTCCTGTTGCTGATCTTTTCTTTTCTGCCTAAAGCAGTTCCCTTAGTATTTGTTGTAAGGCTGGTTTAGTGTTGCTGAATTCTCTCAGCTTTTGCTTATCTGAGAAGGTTTTTATTTCTCCTTCAAATCTGAATGAGAGCCTTGCTGGGTAGAGTATTCTTGGTTGGAGGTTTTTTCCTTTCATCACGTTAAGTATATCATGCCACTCCCTTCTGGACTGCAGAGCTTCTGCTGAAAAATCTGCCAATAACTTTATTGGGGTTCCCTTGTATGTTACTTGTTTCTTTTCCCTAGCTGCTTTCAAGATTTTCTCTTTGTCTTTAATTTTGGTCAGTTTGATTATTATGTGTCTCGGTGTGTTCCTCCTTGGGTTTATTTTATATGGTACCCGTTGTGCCTCCTGGATTTGAGTGAGTGGTTCCTTTCCCATGTTAGGGAAATTTTCGGCTATTATCTCTTGGAATATTTTTTCTGTCTTCTTTTCTCTTTCTTCTCCTTCTGGCACCCCTATAATACAGATGTTGGTGTGTTTAACATTGTCCCAGAGTTCTCTGAGACTCTCTTCATTTTTTTTCAATCTTTTTTCTCTTTTCTGTTCTGCATCCGTAATTTCTTCTAATCTGTCCTCCACCTCGCTTATTCATTCTTCTGCCTCCTGTATTCTCCTGTTAGCTGCTTCTAGTGAGTTTTTTATTTCAGTTATTGTATTGTGCATCTCTTGTTGTTTAAGTTTTATATCTTGTATCCCTTTCCTCAGTGTTTCCTGTAGGTTATCCATTTTTGCCTCCAGTTTATTTCCAATGTCTTGCATCATCTTCAGCATCAACAGTCTAAGGTCTTTTTCCTGGAGGCTGAGAATCTCCTCATCGCTTAGCTGATTTTCTGGGGTTTTTCCTTTCTCCCCCATCTGAGTTATAGTTCTCCGTCTTTTCATTTTTATAGGTTTTTGGTGTGGTGACCTTTTTATAGATAATAGAGCTGTAGCCTCTCTTACTTCTGGTGTCTGTCCCCCTTGTGGCTGAAGTCGGTATGGGGGGCTTGCTGTAGGCTTCCTGATGGGAGGGGCTTATGCCTGCCCACTGGTAGGTGGAGCTGATTCTAATCCCTCTGGTGGGTGGGGCTTAGTCTCTGGATGGGATTAGGGGCTGCTGTGTGCCTGAGGCTCTTTAGGTAGCCTGTTTACTGAGGGGTGGGGTTGTGATCCCACCTGGATTGTTGTTTGCCCTGGGGCTTCTCAGCACTGACTGAAGGGTGGGGCCAGATGTTCCCAAAATGGCCACCTCCAGAGAAAGGCAACTGCTGAATATTCCTGAGAGCTTTGCCTTCAATGTCCTTCCCTCACAACAAGCCACATTCACCCCTGTTTTCCCATGATGTCCTTCAAGAACTGCAGTCAGGTTTGACCTAGGTTCCTGTGGAGACCTCACTCTGCCCTGGGACCTAGTGCACGTGAAAATCTGTGTGCACCTTTTAAGAATGGGGTCTCCGTTTCCCCCAGTCCTGTGGAGCTCCTGCACACAAGCCCTGCTGGCCTTCAATGTCAGATGCTCCAGGGGCTCTTTCTCCCAGTGACAGATCCCAGCGTGTGAGGGTTTGATGTGGGGCTCAGAACTCTCACTCCTGTAGGTGAGTCTCTGTGAGTCAGTTAGTTTTCAGTCTGTGGAGCTTCCCACCTGGGAGGTATGGAGTTGTTTATATCACGAAATCACCCCTCCTACCTGTGGATGTGGCCTCCTCTTTTTCTTCTGGAGTAGGGTATGGGTTTCCAGTCCATTTGGGTGGAGATTGCTCAGTCTTTAGTTGTGAATTTTGTTGTTTTTAGGAGAGAAGTTGAGCTCTAGTCCTTCTACTCCGCCGTCTTAATCCCGTCCTGTGCCTGCAACCTACACCACAGCTCACAGCGATGCCAGATCCCTAAACCACTAACTGAGGCCAGGGATTGAACCCACATCTTCCTGGATACTAGTCAGGTTCGTTACTGCTGAGCCATGATGGGAACTCCTGAAAAATACCATTTAAAACGCACACACACACAAACACACACACAGTGGGACAAAGCTCAAAATGTGAAAAAGAACAATAATAGCTTTAAAACCAACTGACACTCTAAGAAATATTATATTATACCTGCAATTTAGAATATAAAACATGCATAGAATACAAATATTACATTTGCATTCATCTGAGTTTCAACTTAAAGAAGAGGTTCGGGCAATCATCCTCTACTTAAACTGCATTCACATAGTTTGTTAATTTTTTAAAATTGCTCGTATCTATATTGTTGCTATTGAATGATCCTCCATGACAAAGTCATAGCCCGGGTCCATTGTTTATTAGTGGGTTTATGCTGCCTTGTTCTGTGCTTTCCTTTTCTCTCAACCATTGCGCTTTTGTGATGTTTTGGCCAAGGAAAATCCGCATTGGCTGTTCCAAGAAAGGACAGTATTTCAAAGAAAACTAACCCATAACACTAAAATTCAAAGTGGAAAGAATATTGGCCAGAATTTAGTCAGTCATCAAGTTCAAAGGCTTTTTCTTTTTCTAAAATCCAACTTACTTTATTTCCTTTAATAGATTTATACGGATGTGTGAGTACTTCCCGATAATGCTGTATTAAATAACTTGCAAGAAGAAAAAAGCTCTACACACAAAATAAAAGTTATAATAGAAGATCATGGAGTTTATAATCTATTGTGGAAGTTCCCATAGCAATTTCACAGAGCAAAATACTGTGTGCTATCCAGTATAACTTCTATCACATTTGGAGAGATGCACCTTTAATAAAACTAGATTATTTTAATGGATCTCAGGCTGACCTACTTTTGTATTTTTCAGGCTTCCTGTCCTTGTATAGTACACCTACAACCAGAATTTTATTGGATGAAGCAAAAATATTGTTCTTTAATTCTGTTTCACTTTATAAATACCTCCAGAGATTTAAACATATAACATTTGAACTTATTAATTTCAGTAGTCATGCTACTTACAATGTATCTGTCATTTCTTTTACTTAAAATAGTGCCTGGATCATAAAAGGATTACACATAAAGGATTACAAATGTACCCATTTATCTAATTAAGAATATATGCATATTATGCTTTCTTCACCTTTAGTTAAGGATTAGCATAGATCAAGTGGGTTGTTTGATAACCATCATAGTTCTGAATATTTAGTCACCTTTATCATGGCCACATTTCAAACTTTATATATGAAAGTGAAGACACTGCTCTGAATTCTAACTACTGCAGCAATATTTGCTCTTCTGTAGAGCAGCTGAGAAATGGTTTAATGAGAAAGATACCATTATTGTTGTTTATTATCATAATACCATGTCATATTATCAAATCATATTTTATATGTTTTCTCATTTAAATTTCACATCTCTGAAAGGTAACTACAATCATTGGTACAAAGACTCCCATTCTGTATTGTAATAATCTCTCCAGTTCTGTCAGAAGAGTGGAGAAATTAAGAATACTAAAATGTATATGAAGCAATTGTTATTCATAAATTGAATATGTACAGCCAATGAGATCATTTATAGATCAAATATTTATTAAAAACACTGGGCTTAGATATGAATGATAAGGTGGTTATCTCTTAAATATTTTGTGGAAGACACCATTTCATTCAGAGGCAACAGGCTTAATGAAAAAAAAAGCCTGAGTATCTTTAAAGGGCAGAGAACAGTAATACTGGATGAAAAGGGGAGGGGATGAAAAGTAATATGAATGTAGGCAGTGATCACATCATGAATGGTCTTTTAGGCAATTAGAAAGGATTATTATTTTGTTATATTTATGGTGGACTGCCACTGGGCAGTTGTAATTGTGTTTTAGAATTGGAGGATGTAGTGGTGATGGTAAAAGAGAAACAAAGGGAAAAAAAAACCTCTAGAAATAATCCAGAATAAAAGAAGTTAATGCCTGAGAAAATAATGGACATATTAAAAAGTGGTGAGGTTTGGAGGTGCTTTGGATTTTGAAAAAAAACCTCCTGATTGGGTTGCACAAGGAAGAAAAGAATTAGTGATGACTTCTTGGATTTGAGCCTGATTAACTCAAAACTCTTCAAGGTTAAACTAGGACTCATTCTAGCCCCCATGAGCTAACTGGCTTAAGAATTCTATAAAGGCATCTTTATAACAACATCTTTTATCTACAATGCATATTTTAAGTCATAGACTAGTTTGCAGATTTCATTGGTTTCTCTTTTTCTTTTTGGTTTTCCAACTTAATAGAACTTGTAACTTAATAGAACAGTAAGTTGTGATGTAAGATTGTTTGGAATAACATAATCTGGTTTTTGTTTGGTGTATATATCATATAATTCTGAATATCTGTATCAATCCTGGGCCATAACTTAAGAACTGATTTCCAACTGAAGACTACATTTATTTAAAAACATATAAATATACACATTATAAATGGAATACATAGTTCATTAAAGTTTTTAATTTTTAGCAGTGATGCTCAATGCATTATGTTGTAATTTTTGAAACTATCCATTTAACATTTAACAAAAAAAGATTCCCTTTAATAATCCTCATGATTTTTTTATATGTTCTCCTTCTTTTATTTTCCATCATGTTCTATCACAAGAGATTGGATATAGTTCCATGTGCTATATAATAGAACCTCATTTATTATCCAGTCTAAATGCAACAGTTTGCATTTACTAACCTCAAACTTCCAGTTCATCCCACTCTCTCTCCCTCTTCCTCCCCTTACCCCTCCCCCTTGGCAACCACAAAGTCTGTTTTCCCATGTCTCTGGAGTCTGTTTCTGTTCTGTAGATAGGTCCTAATCTGTTTTTTTTTATTTATATATTCTCCTCTCTTCTTCTAAATTTTCTTCCTTGATCAATCATGTAAGTTCACTGAAATAAAAGCTATTGCAAATGATACTGAAGTAAACTGAAAAGGATACATGGAAGGTGAAGACAGTTAATGTAGACAAGTATCTTGTGAATAGCAACTACAAAATGAATGTGAAAAACCTAGTAATGGTGAAAGAATGAAATGAGACAGGTCATTTGTTCCTTTTTTGATTTCTTGGGTTGTGTTTTAGCGGTGATTTTAAAGCACATTTGAATGTGCAAGTGCATATTGCTCTAGAATATCCAGAAAGGAGTGATAATAAATGAAAATGATGAGTGAAAATAAAATGAGAATAAATATGAATGGAGTAGAATTTGAAAAGACAGGAAAACATCTTGCTTTATAAAGGTGAAAAAAGTAATTTAAGTACATGTAAAATTTATAGATTTGGTAACAAATGGGTTTAACTGAAATTTAAGGACAGGGCAGTTGAGAAAAAGGACTGGTGATGGGTAGCAGTTTAGAGAGAGAAAACAGAAATGTTAGACTTGTGGGAGCAGTCAGAGTAACTTTGTTGCACTGATGAGCCAAAAAAAAAAAAACAAAAAAAAAAGAAAAGAAAAGAAAAAAAACCTGCTCATTTGAATGATTATGAGCATTATTGACAGTTTTATTTATTTATTTATTTATTTTATTTTATTTTTCAACTTTAAAATCCAAGGAAGTTTTTGGTTCTTTACTGACTGGGCTTTTCTAATGCAGTTAGCACTTAGGGTGATTGCTTTGGGCTTGCCGTCTTTTTATTTTATTTTATTTTATTTTCCCACTGTACAGCAAGGGGATCAAGTTATCCTTACATGTATACATTACAATTACATTTTTCCCCCACCCTTTGTTCTGTTGCAACATGAGTATCTAGACATAGATCTCAATGCTACTCAGCAGGATCTCCTTGTAAAACATTCTAAATTGTGTCTGATAAACCCAAGCTCCCGATCCCTCCCACTCCCTCCCTCTCCCAGCAGGCAGCCACAAATCTCTTCTCCAAATCCATGATTTTCTTTTCTGTGGAGATGTTCATTTGTGCTGGATATTAGATTCCAGTTATAAGTGACATCATATGGTATTTATCTTTGTCTTTCTGGCTCATTTCACTCAGGATGAGATTCTCTAGTTCCATCCATGTTGCTGCAAATGGCATTATGTCATTCTTTTTTATGGCTGAGTAGTATTCCATTGTGTATATATACCACCTCTTCCGAATCCAATCATCAGTCGATGGACATTTGGGTTGTTTCCATGTCTTGGCTATTGTGAGTAGTGCTGCAATGAACATGCGGGTGCACGTGTCTCTTTTAAGTAGAGTTTTGTTGTCCGGATAGATGCCCAAGAGTGGGATTGTGGGGTCATATGGAAGATCTATGTATAGATTTCTAAGGTATCTCCAAACTGTTCTCCATAGTGGCTGTACCAGTTTCCATTCCCACCAGCAGTGCAGGAGGGTTCCCTTTTCTCCACAGCCCCTCCAGCACTTGTTATTTGTGGATTTATTAATGATGGCCATTCTGACTGGTGTGAGGTGGTATCTCATGGTAGTTTTGATTTGCATTTCTCTTATAATCAGCGATGTTGAGCATTTTTTCATGTGTTTGCTGGCCATCTGTATATCTTCTTTGGAGAAATGTCTATTCAGGTCTTTTGCCCATTTTTCCATTGATTGATTGGTTTTTTTGCTGTTGGGTTGTATAAGTTGTTTATATATTCTAGAGATTAAGCCCTTTTCAGTTGTATCATTTGAAACTATTTTCTCCCATTCTGAAAGTTGTCTTTTTGTTTTCTTTTTGGTTTCCTTTACTGTGCAAAAAAAAGCTTTTCAGTTTGAGTAGGTCCCATGGGTTTATTTTTGCTCTAATTTCTATTGCTTTGGGAGACTGACCTGAGAAAATAATCATGATGTTGATGTCAGAGAGTGTTTTGCCTATGTTTTCTTCTAGGAGTTTGATGGTGTCCTGTCGTATATTTAAGTCTTTCAGCCATTTGGAGTTTATTTTTGTGCATGGTGTGAGGGTGTGTTCTAGTTTCATTGCTTTGCATGCAGCTGTCCAGGTTTCCCAGCAATGCTTGCTGAATAGACTTTCTTTTTCCCATTTTATGTTCTTGCCTCCCTTGTCAAAGATTCATTGACCATAGGTGTCAGGGTTTATTCCCGGGTTCTCTCTTCTGTTCCATTGGTCGGACTGTCTGTTTTTATACCAGTACCACACTGTTTGGATGACTGTGGCTTTGTAGTATTTCTTGAAGTCTGGGAGAGTTATGCCTCCTGCTTGGATTTTGTTTCTCAGGATTGCCTTGGCAATTCTGGGTCTTTTGTGGTTCCATATACATTTTGGGATTGTTTGTTCTAGTTCTGTGAACAATGTCATGGGTCATTTGATAGGGATTGCATGGAATCTGTAGATTGCTTTGGGTAGTATGGCCATTTTTACAATATTGATTTTTCCAATCCAGGAATATCTTTCCATTTCTTTATATCTTCTTTGATTTCTTTGATTAAAGTTTTCTAGTTCTCAGCATATAGGTCCTTTACCTCCTTGGTCAGGTGTATTCCGAGGTATTTGATTTTGTGAGGTACAATTTTAAAAGGTATCGTATTTTTGTATTCCTTTTCTAATATTTTTCATTGCTGGTATACAGAAATGCAACTGACTTCTGAATGTTAATCTTATATCCTGCTACTTTGCTGAATTTATTAATCAGTTCAAGTAGTTTTGGGGTTGAGTCCTTAGGGTTTTCTATGTATAGTATCATGTCATCTGCATACAGTGACAGTTTCATCTCTTCCCTTCCTATATGGATGCCTTTTATTTCTTTTGTTTGTCTAATCACTGTGGCTAGGACTTCCAAAACTATGTTGAAGAGCAGTGGTGAGAGTGGGCATCCCTGTCTTGTTCCAGATTTGAGTGAGAAGGCTTTCAGTTTTTCCCCATTGAGGATTATATTTGCTGTGGGTTTGTCATAAATGGCTTTGATTATGTTCAGGAATGTTCCCTCTATACCCACTTTGGCGAGGGTCTTGATCATGAATGGATGTTGGACTTTGTCAAATGCTTTTTCTTATGATTTTTGACTTTTTATTTTTTTTGTTAATGTGGTGTATGATGTTGATTGATTCGCATATGTTGAACCATCCTTGTGAACCTGGGATGAACCCTACCTGGTCATGGTGTATAATTTTTTTGATATGTTGTTGGATTTGGTTGGCTAAGATTTTGTTGAGAATTTTTGCATCTATATTCATCAATGATATTGGGCGATAGTTTTCTTTTTTGGTGGTATCTCTGTCTGGTTTTGGAATGAGGGTGATGGTGGCATCATAGAATGTATTGACAGTTTTAGTATAGGAAAACGTCTAAAGAAGAATAAGCCTTTTTCCCAGTATAATTTCTCCTGTCAATTTCATTCTTCCTTTCTTTTCTTTTTTCTTTTTCTTTTTTCTTTTCTTCCTGCATTCATGGCATATGGAAGTTCCTGGGGCCAGAACTGAATCTGAGCCAGAAATGCTGGATCCTTTACCCACTGCACCATAGCAAGAACTCCAGTTTCTTTTTTTGTCCAATCAAGGTATAGCTGATTTAGAAAGCTTACACTTTTGGTGCTAATTAAGTAAGCATTATTGGACTTGCCTTCCATCTAGTGCACACTTAATTGGAGTTCCAAATACGAGAAGGGAGAAACATTAGAGCTGAAAAAACTCTTTAGAAATGATACAAAATTACTACAAATGTGGTTAAACTGTAAATATATATGTATAAGAAATGCAACAAATCCTAAGCATCATACAGAAAAGAAAAATGAAATACAGGTTCATCATTGCAAAATACTAAAAATGAGTGATAAAAAGGAAGTATTAAAGGAAACTAGAGAAAAAGCGTTATGTACAAGACATACAAACATTATGTACAACTACACAAATGACATTTGATGACTCATCAGAAACAGCAGATTCTGGAAAACACTGAAGTGACATTCTTAAATTGCTAAAATGAAAAATTGGCTGTCAGCACAATTTGTATGTTTAATACAAATATTCATCAAAAAGACAAAGAAGCTTCCTAATTAAGAAAAACTGAGATACTTTACCAGTAGACCTGGTCTAAAAAATGTGAATAGAGTTTCAGGTTGAGGAAATTACACATGACCTACACTAAGAATGAAGAGTGACACCTACAGAAAATATGTGACAAAATATGTTGTGTTTGTTCTTGGGTTAACTTCTTTAAAAGTAAAAATAAAGGTGGGTTAAAAATGCCTACAAAGTACAAATTTTATGATGAAGGCTAAATTCTAAACAATCTGCAGGCCTATATACAATAAATGATATTTTAAATTGGTCCAAAGTCATGAAAAAGTTTGACAAACATAATGAGTTGCTCAAGGAACTAGACTGTAAAAATGAAGTAGACTACAGATATCTACAATTTTGGAGATTTGAAATTTTTTATGGTTACTAATTCCTACTTTATAACCATTTGTGTCAATAGTTGACTTGTTAGAAAAATAATTGTTGTTTGCCTGAGTCATCCCTGTGGATATAGAAGTTTCAGATAATAAAGTTGGAGCTAGAGTAAGCTATGAGATCAAGATCCTACTAAAATAAGTGTTCTAATGAAAAAGGAGAGGGAGGATATCTTAGCCAAGAAATCCCTTATTGATTGCCCATAAAATGAGAAAGAGTTCATATATTCAAATATTTTTACTCTTAAAGAAGCAGGGAATCTTGCAAGCAGAAGCTGAGATGCTAAGTAAGATGGATATCTTCCAATCCCAATGTACCTGTGGTGTGAGATTCAGTTAAGTGAATTATAGAGCCTTCACACACATACACACACACACACAATCACAGATATAAACATATATGTATATTTGACTCAGTGAATATTTATTTTTATTTATTTACATTTTAAGGTCTGCACCTGTGGCATATGGAATTTCCCAGGCTAGGGATTCAAACCGGAGCTACAGCTGCCTGGCTGTGCCACAGCCACAGCAATGTCAAGTCCACTGAGTGAGGCCAGGGACTGAACCCACAACCTCATGGATACTAGTAGGGTTTGTTACCACTGAGTCACAATAGGAACTCCCTCTAAGATGAGTGAAGAGTTTAGAATCCAGGAATCTCTTGATTTCTTATAGCTGGATATTATATTTAATCTTTCATCTGAAATATCAACATATGTAATAGATTTAAAATGCTTAAGGGCCATGCCAGAACACAATAAGAATTTTAAAGATGACTGAGAATGATTTAGACAACTGTTACACTTAACAATTGTTAAGAAGGTTAATCATGCAAAAAAAAATATCTATGGAGAGATATTTTTGCATACAGTTGTTCTCCTTCCATATAAATCCTGCCCTCCCAAGGAATAATAGTGGAAAATGAACTGCTCAGAGTACTTTATGTGTCCCTGAAGTTTGTGGTACATTTAAGAGGCCGTGAGACATGCCTGAAAGGTCTAAAAGCTAGAAGGTGGCAATGGGCTTAATGGGACATAATAGAACACATTTACTGATGCATAGACAAGTAACTCCAGCCCCTTCTGATCAAAGTGTGGGCATTCTGGGAGTAACCCATGTTAAATACAAGGTAAGAATATTTCTCTATGCATACATTCTGTCTTTTTTTAGGGCCACACCCACAGCATATGGAAGTTCCCAGGCTAGGGGTTGAATTGGAACTATAGCTGCTAGCCTACGCCACAGCCATAGCAATGCCAGCTCCAAGCCGTGTCTGAAACCTACACCACAGCTCATGGCAATGCCAGATCCTTAACCCCCTAAGCGAGGCTAGGGATCAAACCTGCATCCTCATGGATATGAGTCAAGTTCATTACTGCTGAACTACAATGGGAACTTCTCTATGGGTACATTCTGAACAGGAGAATTTTATCAAAAGATGACAGGCCACCAATAGGAACTGTTGTATACTGAAACTAATGAAACAAACCAACAAATAGTCTGAATGGAGAGTGAATAAAGCTGCTGGAGAGGAAATGCATGCACAACTCATATAATGAATCTTGTCAAAGGATTTCTAGAGGGGCCATGTGACGAACCAATGAGAGAGTCAACTGGAAATATCTGATGTTTCTAGAAGAAAGGCATTTTAAGACTGTCCCATTCAAGTAGGATATTCAGCCCCAAATCCAGTGGTGCCAGTAACCAGTTAGCTGGAGGGGGCAGGAGGAGAAGTGAGCTGGGAAAAGAGAAGAAGACAACAACCCGGTCCCCCCATGAGGGCAACAATCCCACTGATTATAGATTCTAGCTGGAAGAAAAAGAAGAAAGTGATCCTTTCTGAATGAAGGGTAGAGTTTTAATTAGTTTATTGAAGTGTCATTTAAGTTGCTGAAATGAAGCTGGCCTTAATGACTGAAATTTTCATAGGGCTATCTATTACATACAAGCTGAGAAAAAAGCCTTGGGCCTTGCCAGAGTTTTCACTGAGTTACAAGAAAGAGCATTTCCTTGCTACATAAGTAAAGAGAAAGTGTGGGAGAGAAATGTAAATTGTATTTACATTATACCCCTCATATTATCCTTGTTCAAAATATGAATCATATACCATTAATGCATTTTCCCCACAACTTCCATATAACCAGAAACATTCATTTGGTATATTGGCAATCTCCCACAACTAATTACACTTATAGATTCAATACACAGTTACAGGCTGTTAATTTTCAAAATAATGCCTTTCTTGTCTTTATATAGATTTCCTAGTGAAAATAGAAAGTAAACATTTAGGTTTCAAAGTCAAAATATTAGGGTGAATTATCTAAACCACAGTTTACTCATATACAAACAGAATGACAATAATTACCCTTGAGGGCTGCTGTGAGGTTTTTATAATTAATCCAAAAAAATGAATACACCTTAATCATTTAATTTATGCTGCTGTCATTGGATTGTGGCAATTATTCTCAAAAACAACATTTCCTAAATCATTGCCTTGAGTTGCTTAGATAGAAACATATGGATAAAATAGTATAAATAACTTCAACTTTATTTGATGTTTAATTTTTGCTTAATTACTGAGACTTTTAATTTGACTAGCTAATCAAAAAAGGGAAATTTTAGAATGTGAAAATATGGTCTATTAAATAATTATATAAATCACATGATACGATAGCAAATTTTAAAGTCATGAATTCCCTAAAGTGTACTTTTAATCAAAATCTATGGGAATATTTATAAAAGACAAATAGAAGGCTTAAAAAAATTTTACATGATTTATTGAGGCAATGTTCACAGAACAGTCATCATTTTAAAGTGAAAAATTCCACAGGGAAGGTGTGGCCAAGATGGCAGTGCAGGAAGACTTTCAGCTCACCTCCTTCCAGAGGCATACCCAAATCACAGCTATTTACAGAGCAACTGTTGATTAGGACAATCTGAAGACAAGATGAAAAGATTTCCACAACTGGAGTAATAAAGGAATTTCAAGAAGACAGGCAGGAGAGGTACAGATACACTAAAGACCTACAAATGGGTTTTAAGTACAACTTGGGAACCTCCGAATGGAAGGAAAATCACAACTGCAGAGGTCCTTCCCAAGAAGCAAGGGGTCTAAGTCACAGAATGGGCTCTCCAGCTTGGAGATCCTGCCCCTGAATCATGAGCTCCCAGGACATCTGGCTTTGACAATACTGGGGCTCATGTAAAGGAGTGAGGAATTCCCATTGTGGAGGATGAGGGTTCAATCCCTGGCCTTGCTCAGTGGGTTAAGAATCTGGCATTGCCATGAGCTGTGGTGTAGGTCCCAGACACAGCTTGGGTCTGGTGTTGCTGTGGCTATGGCATAGGCTGGCAGCTACAGCTCTTATTTGACCCCTATCCTGGGAATTTCCATATGCCATTGGTGCAGCTCTAAAAATACAAATAAATAAATAAAGGACACATGTGAAACCTCACAATCTCTAAGAGAAGCAGAGGCAGTAATTTGAAATAAGCCTGGGTCAGATCCACCTGCTTATCTTGGACATCCTTCTGGGGAGGCAGGATGCAACTGGAATACCCTGGGGGAGATAGATGCTGGTAGCAGCCACTTTGGGGAGATTGTTCTACCGCAAGGACACTGATGAAGGCAAATGTCATTTTAGAGTCCTCCCTCTAGCCTATCAGAAGTGGCACTTACCTGTCCACTGGTGTGTTGGCACAAGTCCCAGGACCCCTCCCCTTAGGCTGAGTGCACAACTTGTGCAGACTTAGCCCCATTCACCAGTGGGCTGGCACCAGCCCTTGACCTCCCTGAGCCACATACTGTAACATACCAAGACCAGAGCCTACCCAGCAGAAGGATGGCAGCCTATACAAGAGACAGGGCCTGGAGCCAAGTGGGCCAGGGTCCAGCTACACCTACAAGTGCTCCCACAGATACTGGCTCCACCACAACAGAGCACATGCAGCCCACATAGGAGGGGATACAGCTCTGGTGACCTGAAGGGACTGTACCACTGGGCTCCACAGGATGTCTCCCACATAAAGGCCACTTCTCCAAGAACTGGAAACATAAGCAACCTACCTAATACATAGAAAGAAAACCAGAGAACTAGACAAAATGAAAGGGCAGAGGAGTATGTTCCAGACAAAGGTACAAGATAAAACTCCAGAAAAGATGTAAATGAAGTAAAGAGAAGCTAACTATTTAATAAAGAGTTTAAGGTAAGGTACATAAAGATGGTCAACAAACTCAACAGTGCAAAGGATCAGAGTTCCCATCATAGTGCACTGGAATTGAATCTGAGTAGGAACCATGAGGTAGGGGGTTCGATCCCTGGCCTTGCTCAGTGGGTTAAGGATCTGGCGCTGCTGTGAGCTGTGGTGTAGGTCACAGACATGGCTCAGATCTGGTGTTGCTGTGGCTGTGGTGTAGGCTGGCAGCTGTAGTTTCAATTAGACCCCTAGCCTGGGAACCTCCATATGCCATGGGTGTCGCCCTGAAAAAGACAAAAAGACCAAAAAAAAAAAAAAAAGAAAGAAAAGAAAAAAAAAAGAATGCAAAGGATGATCATAGTGAAAATATTAAGAGAGGAAATATGAAGAAGATGCAAACAGAGCTGAAGAATACAATCACAAAACTAAGACATACACTAGAAGAAATCAACAGTAGATTAGATAATACAGAGAAATGGATCTAAACTGGAAGACAGAGTCGTGGAAATCACCCAGGCTGAACAGATTAAAGGAAAAAAAAATGATAAGAAAAAAGAAGACCTCTGGTACTATCCAAGAAATTAATGATACAATCCCATTTAAAATTACATCAAAAATTAACTTTGCTGTTCACCTGAAACTAACATTGTAAATTAACTATACTCCAATAAAAATTAAATTAAAATTTCATCAAAAAGAATAATACCTTGGAATAAATTTAACTACTGATGTAAAAGGCCTGTACTAGGAAAACTGTAAGACACTAATGAAATAAATTGAAGATGACACAAACAAATGAAATGATAAACATGCCATGAGCTGTGGTGTAGGTTGCAGATGCAGTTTGGATCTGGCATGGTTGTGGCTGTGGCATAGGCTGGAAGCTGTAGCCTGAGAACCTCCATATGCTATGGGTGCATCCCTAAAAAAAGTAAAAAAAAAAAAAAAAAAAAAGATAAACCAGGCTCATGGATTGGAAGAATTAGTATTGTTACCATGACTACACTACCCAAGGCAATTTACAGAAAAATGTAATCCCTATTAGAATTGCAATGTCATTTTTTATAGAACTAGAAAGAATAAATCTAAAATTCATGTGAAAACACAAAAGACCTTGGCTAGCCAAAACAATATTGAGAAAGAAGAGTGAAGCTAGAGGTATCATTCTCTCTAATTTCAAAGCATACTGCAAAACTACAATCATCAAAACAGTGTTCATGGCACAAAAACAGACACACAGATGAATGGGATAGAATAGAGAGCCCAGAAATAAACTGATATTTATATGGTCAGTTAATCTATGCAAAAGGAAGCAAAAACACACAATAGGGAAAAGATAGATTCTTAATAAATGGTTTTAAGAAAGCTGAACAGCTACATGCAAAGGAACCAATCTGTACTACTTTCTCATACCACTTACAAAAACAAACTCAAAATTGATGAAAACCTTAAGTGTAAGACCTGAAATCATAAAAATTCTGGAAGAAAACCTAGACAGTACAATTTGACATTTGTCTTAATATATATATTTTTTTTATCTGTCCCTCACTCAGGTATGGGCAACAAAAGCAAAAATAAACAAATGGGACATAATCAAACTTAAAAAAAAAAACCAAAATTTTTGAATAGAGGCAGAAACCATCAACAAAATTAAAAGGCAGTCCACACAATGGGTGACGATATTTGGAAACAATATACCTGGTATGGATTAATAACCAAAATATGCAAAGATTTCATGTAACTCACTATCAATAAACAAGCAGCCTACTTTAAAAATCTGCAGAGGATCTGAATAGATTTTTTCCAAAGAAGACATACAGATGGCCAATAAGCACAGGAAAAGATACTCAATATCACTCATTTGGGAAATGCAATTCAAAACCACAATGAAATACACCTCATACCTTTCAGAATGATGATTATCTAAAAGACAACAAATAATTGTTTTCCTGGATGTGGAGAAAAGGGAACCCTTGTGCACTGTTGGTAGGAATTTAAATTGGTGCAGCCTCTTTAGAACACAGTCAGGGGTTCTCCAGAATATTAAAGATAGAACCACCATGTGATCCAGCAATTGCACTTCTGAGTATTTTTCCAAAGGAGACAAAAACACTGATTAGAAAAGATTCATGAACCCTTATATACACTGCAGCATTATTTACTATAGCCAAGATACAGAAGCAAGAGATAAATGGATAAAGAAAAAGAACAGTTGAATGGATGATCCACTTAGTCATAAAGAGAATGAAATCTTTCCATTGTTACAATATGGATGGAGGGTAACACAGTAAGTGAAAGGTCAAAGAAAGACAAATACATTATTATCTCACTTATGTGTGAAATCTAAAAAAAAGCAATGAACAAACATAACAAAATAGAAAAAGACCCACATATGCAGAGAAAAAAGAGTTGCTAGTGGGAGTGGGCAGAAGAATGAAATGAAAAAAAAAAAGGTAATTGCATGAGGTAATGAATGTTAATTAGTTGGATTCTGGTAATCATTTCACAATGTATATTTAAATAAAACCATCACACTGTACACCTTAAATATTTACAATTTTATCAATCATACCTCAATAAAGCAGAAAAAAAGTGAATATTCCATGACTTTTAGTTCATCCACAATGTAACCACCACCCCATAGCTAATTAGAAAGTATTTCTCACAATATCTTGATTTAGGTGAAACATGGCATATTTCCAATACCATCATTTTAGAATTCAAATAACAAAGAAAAAATATATTAAAATCATCATGGATTAATATATTATTCATAAATATTTATTCTAGATTATCATAACTTCTCATTAATATGTAGTAGTACTTTTTAACAGCAGCACCTGTGGCATAAGGAAGCTCCTGAGTAAGGGGTTGAATCAGAGCTGCAGCTGAGGCTTATCCCACAGCCACAGCAACATCTGATCCAAGTTGCATCTGCAGCCTATGCCACAGCTGGAGGCAATGCCAGATCCTTAATCCACTGAGCAAAGCCAGGGATCAAATCCGCACCCTCACAGAGAAAGGTCAAGTCCTTGACCCACTGAGCTACATTGGGAAAAGTGCAAAAATATTTTTTAATTCAAAAGTAAACTCATGGAGTTCCCATCGTGGTGCAGCGGACACAAATCCGACTAGGAACCATGAGATTGCAGGTTTGATCCCTGGCCTCGCTCAGTGGGTTAAGGATCCGGCATTTCCGTGAGCTGTGGTGTAGGTCACAGTCACAGCGTTGCTGTGTTTCTGGTGTAGGCCAGCAGCTGCAGCTCCAATTGTACCCCTAGCTTGCGAATCTCCATATGCCATGGGTGCGGCCCTGAAAAGACAAAAAAAAAAAAGTAAACTCATATGCAATCATTCAATTTCAAGAAGGATATTTTCTCATGAAAAATATTTAAACATCAAATGAAAATGAATTTAGAAGTCAATCTTAAACTAGGGCATCCTCCAGGTGAGAAAGAAAACATACATTAAAATATATCAGGGCTCTGAGCAGCACACGGCAGAGCATACACTTTTAGATTATAGTTTATTAAATATGGGAATACATTCTAAAATTAAGGGCAGCTATAGAGAAACTCACTATAAATAGTTGAAAAAATGCTCTAGTAATTGCAATGATAACTGCTGAATAAAGGGCATTTAAAAATTGAATCTATTTTTGCACACTTAGCTCACTTCCTAGGAATAATCATGGAAATTGTTATATTGTTTAAACAAAACTGAAGATAACTTTAATTTACTATAATCAATCCAAGATTACTGCTGTTCAAGAATTACTATGTAACTGGTTATTCATTATGCATTTTCATATTCTGTAGAACAAGGAAATGCACTATTTGGGTGAATGAATTTTGCTTAGGGACACTAGCTTCATACTGCAGCAAAATTAAACTCCATCAACACAGCAAAATCTGTTTATTCTATTGCTGGGCTAAAAGACTCACAATTCTAACAAATTTCACTAAAATTCTTGTGACTTAAAAATGTTTTAAATGTTGGGAGAGTCCGTCGTGGTGCAGTGGTTAATGAATCCGACTAGGAACCATGAGATTGTGGGTTCCATTCCTGCCTTTTGCTCAGTGGGTTAAGGATCTGGTGTCGCTGTGAGCTGTGGTCTAGGTCGCAGACACGGCTCAGATCCCGAGTTGCTGTGGCTCTGGCATAGGCCGGCGGCTACAGCTCCAATTACACTGCTAGCCTGGAAACCTCCATATGCAGGGAGAGCAGCCCAAGAAATCTCAAAAAGACAAAAAAAATGTTTTAAATATTTAGTTAATTCTAATTTATTTAAATTATTTGAAGTCCAATTTGTTTTGCTGATATATGAGTATAATCATGCCTTAGGTAGTATTTTTGGAAAATGGCTTTTATCATTTGACAACATGACTGTTGTAAATTTTCCACACAAATACTTATAAATCTTCCTTGCTTATTTTTAATATTATGGTATTTTACTGTTTATTCTGCATCAATTGATTTTACTTAAATTGTTCCTCATGTGTTATCCATACAAATGCATATTTTCTTAATTGATAATGCCCTTAGTGATTGTTCATTTTCTTTATTTTATTATTATTTTTTAATTGTTAATTCCACAATTTTTTTCTACTGTACAGCATGGTGACCCAGTTACACGTACATGTACACATTCTATTTTCTCACATTATCATTCTCCACCATAAGTGACTAGGCATAGTTCCCAGTGCTATACAGTGGGCTCTCATTGATAATCCATTCCAAAAGCAATAGTTCACGTCTATTAACCCCAAGCTCCCAATCCACCCCACTCACTCCCCCTTCCCCTGGGCAACCACAGGTCTATTCTCCAAGTCCATGATTTTCTTTTTTGTGGAGATGTTCATTTGTGCCATATATTAGATTCCAGTTTTAAGTGATATCATATGGTATTTGTCTTTCTCTTTCTGACTTACTTCACTCAGGATGAGAGTCTCTAGTTCCATCCATGTTGCTGTAAATGGCATGATGTTGTTCTTTTTTATGGCTGAGCAGTATTCCACTGTGTGTGTGTGTGTGTGTGCGTGTGCGTGTGTGTGTGTGTGTGTGTGTGTATATATATATATATCTTCCTAATCCAATCATCTGTTGATGGACATTTGGGTTGTTTCTATGTCTTGGCTATTGTGAATAGAGCTGCAATGAACATGCAAGTGCATGTGTCTTTTTTAAGGAAAATTTTGTCCAGATATATGCCCAAGGGTGGGACTGCTGGGTCATATGGTACTTCTCTGTATAGATTTCTAAGATATCTCCATACTGTTCTCCATAGTGGTTGTACCTGCTTACATTCCAACCCACAGTGCAGGAGGGTTCCCTTTTCTCCACACTCCCTCCAGCATTTGTTATTTGTGGACTTATTGATGATGGCCATTTTGACTGGTGTAAGATGGTATCTCATGGTAGTTTTGCATTTCTCTAATAATCCGGGATGTTGAGCAATTTTTCATGTGCTTGTTGGCCACCTGTACACCTTCCTTGGAAAAATGTCTATTCATGTCTTTTGCCCATCTTTCCATTGGGTTTTCGGATTTTTTGCTGTTGAGTTGTATAAGTTGCTTGTATATCCTGGAGATTAAGCCTTTGTCAGTTGCATCATTTGAAATTATTTTCTCCAATTCTGTAAGTTATCTTTTTGGTTTCTTCTTGGTTTCTTTTGCTGTGCAAAAGCTTGTCAGTTTGATTAGGTCCAACTGGTTTATTTTTGCTCTTATTTCTGTTGCTTTGGGAGACTGACCTGAGAAAATATTTATAAGATTGATGTCAGAGAATGTTTTGCCAACAGATCAAACATTATAAATGAAATTGAATATGTCAAAAAATCACTCCCTACAAATAAAAGTCCAGGACCAGATGGCTTCACAGGTGAATTCTACTAGACATACAAAGAGGAACTTATACCCATCCTCCTTAAACCTTTTCAACAGGTTGAAGAAGGAACACTCCCAAAGACATTCTATGATGCCATCATCACCCTAATTCCAAAACCAAAGATACCACCAAAAAAGAAAATTACAGGCCAATATCTTTGATGAATATAGACACAAAAATTCTCAACAAAATTTTAGCCAACCGAATCCAACAACATATCAAAAAGATCATACACCACGACCAGGTGGGATTCATTCCAGGTGCACAAGGATGGTTCAACATACCCAAATCAATCAACATCATATACCACATTAACCAAAGAAAAGTCAAAAACCACATGATCATCTCAGTAGATGCAGAAAAAGCATTTGACAAAGTACAACATCCATTCGTGATAAAAACTCTTACCGAAGTGGGTATAGAGGGAACATACCTTAACATAATTAAAGCCATTTATGACAAACCCACAGCAAATATAATACTCAATGGGGAAAAGCTGAAAGCCTTCTCACTCAAATCTGGAACAAGACAGGGATGCCCACTCTCACCACCGTTATTCAACATAGTACTGGAAGTCCTAGCCACAGCAATTAGACAAACCAAAGAAACAAAAGGCATCCAAATAGGATGAGAAAAGGTAAAACCATCACTGTATGCAGATGACATGATACTATATATAGAAAACCCTAAGGACTCAACCCCAAAACTAATTGAACTGATCAACAAATTCAGCAAAGTAGCAGGATATAAGATTAACGTTCAGAAATCAGTTGCATTTCTGTATACTAACAATGAAATATTAGAAGAGGAATTCAAAAATACAATACCTTTTAAAATTGCACCACAAAAAAATCAAACACCTGGGAATACACCTGACCAAGGATGTAAAGGACTTATTCATTTTCTATTACATATACTGTGTTGATTTCAAATAAGTGTATGTTGTGACATATATTTCTAGTTCTATTTTAAATGTTTACAATAAATAATATTCTAATGCTATCACATTTTGTTCAATGATTTTTTGCTAGATGTATGTGGTCATTATTATTTAACTTATTAACATCTCAATTATATTAATATGTAGTCTAAGACAGAGCCATCCCCCAATTGTTGGAATACAACTAACTTGAACAAAGCAAATCATTCTTTGTGAAATAATGTTGAATCATTTTTATTTTTTTCAGGAATTTCAAATCTTTGAGATTTTTTTAAAGCCTGTGATTATTTGAATTAAAGTCTATGGTTTTATGTTTGAGTATAATAGTCACATGAAATTCATAAAGTAAATGTTGAAGACTTTTAATATTTTTGCCATTCTTTAAAATGGTTTAATGGCACAAGTAAATTTTAATTCTTTCTCAGTTGAGTTTTGAATCAATGACTGGTGCCCAAGAAGTTGGATAGGAATTGATTTATTAATGTTAATGTTGGTAGCACTGAAAGCAATAAAGTGCTGAGTTGATCTAAGGCAAGTAATTCTGAGAGACAGAGAATGAGAAAGAGAGTCCATGAGATCTTGCTGTCCCTGCTTGTTGGTCCACACTCACCAATCCATTGAGTCTTTCCTTTTCAAGGAAGAGGAGGAAGTGAGGGGAAGAAGGCAACATTTTTCCCAAATAAATCTTAAGAGGCAAGTGTTCTTTTTTCAGTGCAAAAATGGGGGTCAGGGAGCATGAGGGGGTGAATGCTTTATTCCTAGATGTCATTTATTTATTCAAGAAATAAGGGCAGTATATCCTAAGGCAATAGAAATGAGTAATGAAGAGGGGACAAAAGTTCTTTTGTTCTTTTCATCACAGTGTGTATCTGTGTGCATGCAGGGGGAATGGATATATTTAGCAAGTTAAGTTATGTAGCACTACATATAGTAATTAGCTGCATCTGGAATAAAAAGGAAGTTAAGCAGGATAAGTGGGGAGTGTGGGATGGGTGTGGAGATGGCAATTTAAACTGGGTGTTTTGGGTAGGTCTTAATGACAGTTAATGTTGGAGCCATGAAGCTCAAGGGAAGCTCTTCTAAGCAGACAGAAGACCCAGAGGAGAAAACATGTCTGATATTTTTCAGGAGACGCAGGGAGGTGTATTAGTAAGGAGAATAGCAACCTCAAAGTTTGGATAGAAATTGTCTCTAAAACTGTCTGGATCCGGAATCATTTATGATGGCCATCCTTTGTAAATCTTTCCAATTTATTTTTATTTAAACAGCTTATTCAAGTTTTGTAAATATTTATGAGTCATATTTCCCAATTTGCATTTTGATAGAAAAAAATGCCCTCTGTTCAAGATTTTTGCTGGGATAAATTTTGCCTTTAAATTCCATTTACTGGAGTTCCCATCATGGCACAGGGGTTAACAAATCTGACTAGGAACCATGGGGTTGCAGGTTCGATCCCTGGCCTTGCTCAGTGGGTTAAGGATCCAGCGTTGCCATGAGCTGTGGTGTAAGTTGCAGACATAGCTTGGATCCCACATTGCTGTGGCTCTGGCGTAGGCCAGTGGCTACAGCTCTCATTGGACCCCTAGCTTGGGAACCTCCATATGCTGTGGAGCGGCCCTAGAAAAGTCAAAAAGACAAATTAAATAAATAAATTCTATTTACTACTTTCAGTATTTACAACCCTGTTATTTTCCCTTTGAACATTTCATTTTTTTAAAGGTTTTAATTTAAATCTTTTTGAGATAATTCATTTTCTGTAGGTTATCAAGATAATTCAGTACAAATGTTTAAAAATAAATTTAAAAAAATTTCCTGCCATATGAAGTTTATATTCTAATACAAGAGAGGGGAAATAAAAAATCAAGTAAAAAAGTAAATATATACTTTCTGATACATATATAATATATTTAATCTTTTTTAAAGTTTTAAGCAAAAAAAAAAATCCAGATCAATTACTTAGAATAAAAAACTTGGACAGTCATTTCCAAAACCATCATGTAATTATATATTATGGTGTTTATAAATTATACCTAAAGTAATAAAAAAAAATTCTAATCCCAAGAATGAAATTCTATTATTCTCATCTTCATTTGTTACCATTCTTGGTTGGTTCTAATCTTCTGGGTGTTCCCTGAAGATATCTCTGTGGAGTCTTTATCAGATTTCTAGAATCCAGGTCTAGTCCTCAGTTTACATTCAGGTATAGAAACTTAAAGAGCAAAAAATGAAATTCTGTTATGACGTCATCAGATTAGGCTAAAGTGGAGCATAAATCCACGTATATGCCCTGAAGCATGTTTTGACCTAGTGACTACCTTTTCTCCTTTTTTCCTGACCAAGTATCTCAAAGTTCTCAACTTCAATGATCTCCCTCATTTGTCTCTCTCAATGTATTCCAGCTCCATCCAACCATTTGCCTCACAATAGTTAGAATGATCTCTTCATACAACCCCCCATCCATAAACACTCAAGGACAAACCTCTTTTAAACTCTCTTAAAGCCTCTTAACTCTCCTAATATGGAGACCAAAGTCTTGCAAGTGACCAACTGGGCCCTGAGTAATAGTTTCCTTTTCGGGCTCTAAAGCTGTCTCTCACAACTGTTTTCTTCTTTTTGCTCAAGTTTATCAAAGGTGCTCTTCTCCTTTCCAAAGGTTTGCATTTGCTCTTGCCCCTGACTAGAATGTTTCTTGCCTTCCCTCAACCCCCTGTACTCTCACACCATAACTTTTCAGTCCATTGAACTTTTCTTCCTAGCATTCATTGTATTAAGTAATTATAACTTGCTTTATGATTATATGATTTAATGCCTTTCTTCTACTGGACTGTGAGATCTTTCTTCACATGACTGTGAGACCACGGCTAATTCCTCTACATCAGCTCATAGCAGTATTAGCACATCACAGCAGCTGCTAATAAATTTTTCAGGAATGAATAAATGACCTGATTGAAACTTATAACTTGTGCACATCACTTTACTCTCATCAGACTTCCCTTGCTTTTTCATATCTTCTTATCTAGTAGACTTTCTGACCATTGTTATAATTAGTTCCAAATTACTCAAATCCTTCCCTCCACCATGTCTTCCTGCCCAGCCTTCATGAACCCACCTGTCTGCCCCATTCTTGTACTACAGCTGGTAAGACCTGTAGTAAGGAGCTGCTTGAATTAACTTCCCCTTGCCCCCATCACTGGAGGGAGAGCTGAAACAAGGAGGGCAAGGAAGAATGGCTTTCTTACCCACTAGTGCTCCTCCTTCCTTACCCTTTCTCTGCCCCATGTTGAGAACCTCAGTCAAGAAGATCATTCTACCACATAGTTTTCTGTATGACCTCAGTAGAGGTCACAGTATCAAACACAGTACTGTTCATTTACTTTTCAGATAAATGTTAGGCTTTAATAAATTAAATTTCTTAAAGGGTGAAATATTTTTTGTATGCTCACTTTTCGATGTGTTCTTCATCTATTAAAGATATTTAAAGTCTTGAACACATGGCTTTGCTGAGTGAAATTGACATAAAATATTAATTTAAAAAGTAAATATATAATATGTGAGGGAATGACAATATATACTGAGAAAATAGCTTGAAAGAGTTAAAACATTCTTAGGGATAGGTTATGACTTTAGGTAGTGTGGTCAGGGAACACTTCAGTAAAATGTTAAGATATTTGCTGAAACTTTTTTGTTTTTTGTTTTATTTTTGGTCAATTCTGTGGCATACTGAATCTGAGCTGCAGCTGCTGTGGCAATGCAAGTGGGTCCTTAACTCACTGTGCTGGCCAGGGATCAAACTGACACCTCAGCAGCAACCTGAGCTGCTGTACCACAATGGGAGTTCTGAACTTTTTCTTAGTAGTGCTGCTAGCACAAAAATTGGAATCTAGGGTTAGATCAATACTGATACTCTGCTTTTGTGTTAGCTGAATTATTGTGCTGATAGAAACAGTTCATTAATAATTCTTCTTATTTTTTTTTTTTTGGTCTTTTTAGGGCCGCACCCATGGCATACGGAGGTTCCCAGGCTAGGTGTCTAATCAGAGCTATAGCTGCCAGCCTACACCAGAACCACAGCAACATCAGATCTGAGCTGTGTCTGTGACCTACACCACAGCTCACAGCAACACTGGATCCTTAACCCACTGAGCAAGGCCAGGGATTGAACCCACAACCTCATGGTTCCTAGTTGGATTCACTAACCACTGAGCCATGACAGGAACTCCCCTTTGTGTCTTTTTAGGGCTGCACCTACAGCATATGGAGGTTCCCAGGCTAGGGGTCCAATCAGAGCTGTAGCTGCCAGCCTATGCCACAGCAATGCCAGATTGGAGCTGTCTCTGTAAACTATATCACAGCTCATGGCAATGCCAGATCCTTAACCCACTGAACGAGGCCAGGAATCAAATCTGCAACCTCATGGCTCCTAGTTGAATTCATTTCTACTGTGCCACGATGGGAACTCCAATAATTATTCTTTATAATAAGAAACAGTAATTTTATTTCTCAAAAGTTGACATCCTGTAATTTTGCATAAATAAAATCGTGTAATAACAGTAACATCAATTCACTATAAACACATAGCTATAATAAACATGTGCATTATTAATAAATTACAGAGAAAAATAAGAAAGTGTAATGAGTTGCCAAATGCTTATTTATCAAAATAATTATAGGTAATGACAAATAAATAGTGGGAACTAGCAAGAGTAAAAATATTTCATATAAGAAACATAATGGAAAATGCTGTTCCATTATACAAAAACTAAGATACTTCATTTCCTCTTCATAGTTTCTCTTGGACTTACTATAATTTTCAAGAGAATCATCACATCTATTTTTACAAAGTTCCTCTATAAGCAAAGTTCTAAAACATTTTTCTTTTTTTCTTTCTTTTTTTTTTTTTTTTTTGTCTTTTTGCTATTTCTTGGGCCGCTCCCGTGGCTATGGAGGTTCCCAGGCTAGGGGTCAAATCCGAGCTGTAGCCACCAGCCTACGCCAGAGCCACAGCAACACAGGATCTGAGCTGCGTCTGCAACCTACACCACAGCTCACGGCAACGCCGGATCCTTAACCCACTGAGCAAGGGCAGGGACCAACCCCGCAACCTCATGGTTCCCAGTCGGATTCGTTAACCACTGTGCCACGACAGGAACTCCTAAAACATTTTTCTTTTTTTTTTTTTTCCCATTTAACAAAGTGATTGTATTTTCTATTTTTCCTATGTCTCTTTTTTTTTTTTCCCACTGTATAGCAAGGGGGTCAGGTTATCCTTACATGTATACATTACAATTACATTTTCCCCCCACCCTTTCTTCTGTTGCAAGATGAGTATCTAGACATAGTTCTCAATGCTATTCAGCAGGATCTCCTTGTAAATCTATTCTAAATTGTGTCTGATAAGCCCAAGCTCCTGATCCCTCCCACTCCCTCCCCCTCCCATCAGGCAACAACAAGTTTCTTCTCCAAGTCCATGATTTTCTTTTCTGTGGAGATGTTCATTTGTGCTGGATATTAGATTCCAGGTATGAGTGATATCATATGGTATTTGTCTTTGTCTTTCTGGCTCATTTCACTCAGTATGAGATTCTCTACTTCCATCCATGTTGCTGCAAATGGCATTATGTCATTCTTTTTTATGGCTGAGGAGTATTCCATCATGTATATATACCACCTCTTCCGAATCCAATCATCTGTCGATGGACATTTGGATTGTTTCCATGTCCTGGCTATTGTGAATAGTGCTGCAATGAACATGCGGGTGCATGTGTCTCTTTTAAGTAGTTTTGTTGTCCGGATAGATGCCCAAGAGTGGGATTGTGGGGTCATATGGAAGATCTATGTATAGATTTCTAAGGTATCTCCAAACTGTTCTCCACAGTGACTGTACCAGTTTACATTCCCACCAGCAGTGCAGGAGGGTTCCCTTTTCTCCACAGCCCCTCCAGCACTTGTTATTTGTGGATTTATTAATGATGGCCATTCTGACTGGTGTGAGGTGGTATCTCATGGTAGTTTTGATTTGCATTTCTCTTATAATCACGGATATTGAGCATTTTTTCATGTGTTTGCTGGCCATCTGTATATCTTCTTTGGAGAAATGTCTATTCAGGTCTTTTGCCCATTTTTCCATTGATTGATTGGTTTTTTTGCTGTTGGGTTGTATAAGTTGTTTATATATTCTAGAGATTAAGCCCTTTTCAGTTGTATCATTTGAAACTATTTTCTCCCATTCTGAAAGTTGTCTTTTTGTTTTCTTTTTGGTTTCCTTTACTGTGCAAAAAAAAGCTTTTCAGTTTGAGTAGGTCCCATGGGTTTATTTTTGCTCTAATTTCTATTGCTTTGGGAGACTGACCTGAGAAAATAATCATGATGTTGATGTCAGAGAGTGTTTTGCCTATGTTTTCTTCTAGGAGTTTGATGGTGTCCTGTCGTATATTTAAGTCTTTCAGCCATTTGGAGTTTATTTTTGTGCATGGTGTGAGGGTGTGTTCTAGTTTCATTGCTTTGCATGCAGCTGTCCAGGTTTCCCAGCAATGCTTGCTGAATAGACTTTCTTTTTCCCATTTTATGTTCTTGCCTCCCTTGTCAAAGATTCATTGACCATAGGTGTCAGGGTTTATTCCCGGGTTCTCTCTTCTGTTCCATTGGTCGGACTGTCTGTTTTTATACCAGTACCACACTGTTTGGATGACTGTGGCTTTGTAGTATTTCTTGAAGTCTGGGAGAGTTATGCCTCCTGCTTGGATTTTGTTTCTCAGGATTGCTTTGGCAATTCTGGGTCTTTTGTGGTTCCATATACATTTTGGGATTGTTTGTTCTAGTTCTGTGAACAATGTCATGGGTCATTTGATAGGGATTGCATGGAATCTGTAGATTGCTTTGGGTAGTATGGCCATTTTTACAATATTGATTTTTCCAATCCAGGAACATGGAATATCTTTCCATTTCTTGACATCTTCTTTGATTTCTTTGATTAAAGGTTTATAGTTCTCAGCATATAGGTCCTTTACCTCCTTGGTCAGGTGTATTCCGAGGTGTTTGATTTTGTGAGGTGCAATTTTAAAAGGTATCATATTTTTGTATTCCTTTTCTAATATTTTTCATTGCTGGTATACATAAATGCAACTGACCTCTGAATGTTAATCTTATATCCTGCTACTTTGCTGAATTTATTAATCAGTTCAAGTAGTTTTGGGGTTGAGTCCTTAGGGTTTTCTATGTATAGTATCATGTCATCTGCATACAGTGACAGTTTCATCTCTTCCCTTCCTATATGGATGCCTTTTAT
Source organism: Sus scrofa (assembly GCF_054392235.1). Classification (NCBI taxonomy): domain Eukaryota; kingdom Metazoa; phylum Chordata; class Mammalia; order Artiodactyla; family Suidae; genus Sus; species Sus scrofa. The sequence goes on from NC_139385.1 coordinate 23,743,133, forward strand.
TTCTTTTGTTTGTCTAATCACTGTGGCTAGGACTTCCAAAACTATGTTGAAGAGCAGTGGTGAGAGTGGGCATCCCTGTCTTGTTGCAGATTTGAGTGAGAAGGCTTTCAATTCTTCCCCATTGAGTATTATATTTGCTGTGGGTTTATCATAAATGGCTTTGATTATATTTAGGAATGTTCCCTCTATACCCACTTTGGCGAGGGTCTTGATCATGAATGGATGTTGAACTTTGTCAAATGCTTTTTCTGCGTCTATTGAGATGATCACATGATTTTTGACTTTTTTTTTGTTAATGTGGTGTATGATGTTGATTGATTCGCGTATGTTGAACCATCCTTGTGAACCTGAGATGAACCCAACCTGGTCATGGTGTATGATTTTTTTGGTATGTTGTTGGATTCGGTTGGCTAAGATTTTGTTGAGAATTTTTGCATCTATATTCATCAATGATATTGGGCGATAGTTTTCTTTTTTGGTGGTATCTCTGCCTGGTTTTGGAATGAGGGTGATGGTGGCCTCACAGAAGGTCTTTGGGAGTATTCCTTCTTCTTCAACCTTTTGAAAGAGTTTAAGGAGGATGGGCACCAATTCCTCTTTATATGTTTGATAAAATTCACCTGTGAAGCCATCTGGTCCTGGACTTTTATTTATAGGGAGTGATTTTATGACCTCTTCAATTTCATTTCTAGTGATTGGTCTGTTCAGTTGGTCTGTTTCCTCTTGATTCACTTTTGGCAGACTGTAAGACTCTAGAAAATTGTCCATTTCTTCCAGATTGTCAAACTTGTTGCCGTATAGTTCTTCATAGTATTCTCTTATGGTTTTTTGTATTTCTGCTGTATCCGTTGTGATTTCTCCTTTTTCATTTATAATTTGGTTATTTGGGTTCTTTCTCTCCTCTTTTTAGTGAGTCTGGCCAGGGGTTTGTCAATTTTGTTTACCTTTTCAAAGAACCAGCTCTTGGTTTTATTAATTTTCTCTATTGTTTTTTGAGTCTCTATTTTATTGATTTCTTCTTTGATCTTTATAATTTCCTTCCTTCTGCTGACTTTAGGACTTTTTTGTTCTTCTTTTTCTAATTCGTTTAGGTGGAGGGTTAAGTTGTCAATTTGAGATCTTTCTTCTTTTTGAGAAAGGCCTGTATTGCTATAAATTTCCCTCTGAGCACTGCTTTCGCAGCATCCCATAGGTTTTGAGAGGTTGTGTCTTCATTATCATTTGTTTCAAGGTAGTTTTTAATTTCCTTCTTGATTTCTTCATTGACCCATTGGTTTTTTAGTAGCATGTTGTTTAGTCTCCATGTAGTAGGTTTTTTCTCTTTGCTTTTCCCATGGTTGATTTCTAATTTCATGGCATTGTGGTCAGAGAAGATACTTGAGATAATTTCTATGCTCCTAAATTTATTGAGATTCGCTTTGTGTCCCAATATGTGGTCGATTCTTGAGAATGTTCCATGAGCATTTGAGAAGAATGTGTATTCTGATTTTTTTGGATGTAGTGTCCTGAAGATATCAATTAAGTCTAACTTTTCTATTGTTTCCTTTAGGATCTCTGTTGCTTTATTGGTTTTCTGTCTAGAGGATCTGTCCATTGATGTGAGGGGGGTATTAAGGTCTCCTACTATGATTGTATTCTCATCAATATCTCCCTTTATGTCTGTTAATATTTGTTGTATGTATCTGGGTGCTCCTATATTTGCGGCATATATGTTGATGATAGTAACATCCTCTCCTTGGATGGATCCCTTAATCATTAAATAGTGTCCTTCTTTGTCTTTCTTTATGTCTTTTGTTTTAAAGTCTATTTTGTCTGATGTGAGTATTGCGACTCCTGCTTTTCTGTCTTGTCTATTGGCGTGAAATATTTTTCCCCACCCTTTCACTTTCAATCTATATGTATCTTTTGTCCTAAGGTGAGTTTCTTGTAGGCAGCATATTGAAGGTTTTTGCCTTTTTATCCACTCAGCCACTCTGCGTCTTTTGATTGGGGCATTCAGTCCATTGACATTTAAGGTGATAATTGATAGATGATTATTTATTGCCATTTGAACCTCGTGTCCCAGTTGATTCTATGGTTCTCCTTTCTTCCTTTCTTTCTTTTTTTTTTTTTTTGGTTGGATGGTCTCCTGTTGTTATCTGCTTGAGTGTATTTTTTCATTTTTCTTAATGTTATATTTATGCTGATGTTTGTACCTTTGTTACATCTTTTGTTTGGTTATATTGAATAAGCATTTAATGATATAATCTAGAGATGTTGTTTATCTTCCTGAAAGCTGCAGTGAACACAAACCATTCTGATGACTAAGATACTTATTTTAAAGCAAGAGGCATCCAGCATGTTAAAGTGAATGAATCTGCCAAAAATTTTATCACAGAAACCAAATGTTTGGAGTTTTCAGAAGCAACAATGGAATGCAGGCATGGGGAAATCCACTGTAGGCTAGCAATTCAGCTTTGAAAGATTTACTAATCTAGTGCATCAAATACATATTTAGAAACTGATGTTAAAACAAATGTTAACTATACTGTTGTAGTGATGATTTCAATATACACAAATATTGAATCATTATGCTGTATAATCAAAATATGCCAATTACATCACAATTAAGACAGAAAAAAGAAACTTTAGATATTTTAATAATTTTCTCAAATTTCTATTGAATGTAAAAAATAATGTTTGCATTTCCCTGAGCATTATGCTACAGGAAAGGTAAACTTACTAATTAGATTTCAAAGAAGTATAAATCATAGATAAAATGAGAAAGTCATTTAGGAACATCTGTTTATTTTAATAAGATATATCTTTGAAACTTAGTGAGTTTAATATAATAATTAGTATATTTAAGCATTTGTCTATTTTTAGAGGAAAAACATCTCTATTGTCCAACATATCCAGACTTCTCCCAAGGAGATTATTAAGAAACATGCTAATTAATTTCATTTTAGGTGATTTTTTAAAAACCGAACTTTGTTTTTTAACATACCTGTAAATTTATATTTAGTGGGAAAAAATAATTCAGAAACTAGTCCTGTGCATCTTCTATCCAGTTTCCTCTAATTGTTACTTGCAAAATTGTAGCATAATATTACAATCAGGACTTTTACATTTACAGTAATGAGAGAGAACTGTGCCATCACCACTAGGGCCCCTCACTGCTGCCTTTTCATAATCACATCCACTTCCTTCCTATCAGCACTCCCTCCCTTGTTCCTGATAGCCACTAACCTGTTCTAATTCTGTAATTAAGATACCGGATATTCATCAACAGTTAGTGGTATCACTTTTTTAAGCCATTCTGATAAGTGTGCAATGGCATCTGATTGTGATTTTAATTTTCATTCCTCTAATGGGTAATGATATTGAATATTTTTTCATATACTTGTCATCTCTGAGTCTCCAATGAAATGCTGCTTCATGTTTTTGTCCATATGGTAGTTGAATTGTATGCTGTTTAAATTTTTACTTTCACTTTTGAGAAAGCTTTACATCTTCTAAATACTAGCTCTTCAATGTATATGTTATGTTCCAATATTTTGTCCTGATCTGTATCTTGTCTATTCATTCCCTTAACAGGATCTTTCACAGAGGAAAAAAAATTATTTTGAGGAAGTTTAATTTATCAACATTTCCTTTTATGAATCAGGCTTTTGTGGCAAGTGTAAGAGCTCTTTGCCTAACCATAATGTTCTTATTTTTTCCTAAGTATGTTTTATAGTTTGACATTTTACATATAATTCCATGATCTATGAGGAGTTAATCATTGTATAAGATATGAGGCTTATGTTGAGGTTCATTTATTTAAATTTTTTTAAACCTTTAAATGTTCAACTGTTCCACCACCTCTTGAAAAGACTGAAATGTCTGTCTTTCCTCAGGCATATTTTTGAAGATCTATTTCCTACTTGATTCCTTTATGCATCTATTCCTCTCACATTATCAGAGTTTTGGCTACTGCAGCTACATAGCAAGTCTTAAAAACAGATAAATCTACTTGTTACCTATAATTTTTATCAAAACTATCTTAGCTAATCTAGTTCCTTAGACTTTCTATTAAAAAATTACCAAAAAGGACCTATTTTTAGCACAGGGAATTATATTCAATATTTTATAATGACCCATAAGGTAAAAGAACCTAAAAAGGAATAGCCATATATGTATGTGTAACTGAATCACTGTGCTATGCACCTGAAACCAACATAACATTGTACATCAACTATACTTCATTTTCATTTTTAAAAGTTATAATGTTGTCTATGTCTGCAAAAAAATCTTTTGAGTATTTTGACAAAAACTCTTGTGATGATTAGTTTTATGGCCAAGTTGATATATATTTGTGTTATGTCTATGTATTGTGTATGTTATATACATACCTTGCAATAGTATAAAAATGAATGAAAAGTCATTTCAGTTGCAATTAAAATATATGATTTTAACATGTATCTAAGATCACATAGCTAGATAGTGGCAGAATTGCGCTTGAACTCTAGCTTTCTTTTACATCAAAATATATGTGCTTAATTTCTGTATTAGCACATATTATATCCTATATTATCTCCCTGGGGTGGACAAGATCTCATACAGAGAATAATACCCTCCACCAAATATGTTCATGTCCTAATCTCTGTAACCCATGAATATATAATTTTATATGGTAAAGGAGAATTTACACATTTAATTAAATTAAGATCTTTTCTCCTCTCTTTCAGTAATGAGTGTCACTACCCATTTTGCTTAGGCATCTGCTATAAATAGTTTCCTAATAAAATCTTCAGTGAACTTCCTGCTTCCCACTCTCAACTTCTGTATATAAAATGTACTACAGATGTTTAAGAGGCGTCTTGTTCATATTTTAGCTTTTAGGAACTTTAGCAGTCCCTCTAAATACAGCATGCCTATTGCAAAGAAGAGAAACCACTGAAATCATTTTGAGTAATGGGGGTATTTATGTAAATGAATATTTGTTTAAATAAAATCCAAGCAAGAAAAGGAAAAAAAAGAGTAAGGATCAAAAGGAACTAAACTGAACATCAGAATACCAGGAATCAAGACCATTCTCAAGCAACAAGGGGCTTCGGGGCCTGTCATCTTATTTCCCTCTATCATCATTCTCTCTGAAGTGTTTGCCTTGCTCTCACTTTACTATTTGCACTGCTCTAAACCTAACTTTAACAGACCTTTTAATTTAAGTGTATGTAACTGCAGATTCCATCTTTAGTTTAAATTATCAAAAGTTTAAGAATCTGATTGTCAATGACTTGAGTGTTTACAGTAATGTACCACCTGTGGTGCAATTAACTTTGTATATGGGTGGGGATGGGGCTAATGCATAAGAGCACAAACTTGTACATGAACTTGAGTACCAAAGTTTAACAAAAAAGGAAGGTGTGTGGATTCCATTGCGGCTCCGTGGGTTAAGAACATGACATAGTGTCCATGAGGATGCAGGTTTGATCACTGGCCTTGCTCAGTGGATTAAGGATCTGGCATTGCCACGAGCCATGAAACAGTTTGCAGAGGCGACTTCGGGTCCAGTGTTGCCTCTGCTGTGGTGGAGACCGGCAGCTGCAGCTCTGATTAGACTCCCTAGTCCAATCTTCCATATGCTGCTGTGAAGCTATAGAAAAAAAAAAGAAAAGAAAAGAAAGGGAAGGTGTGAACGTGATAAATGTCTACTACAAAACACTAAATGAAATAAAAATAATACCTGGTACCTCCTCCTCCCCCGGCCAAGGTGGCTGACAAGCCCGGAGTTGCTGGGCCGGCGGGGCTCCCTCTACGCTTCTCGCAAGGGCTCAGCTGGTGGACCATCTTGGCAAGCAGCCACGAGGGCTAGAGTCCCAGCATGAGAGTGCTCAGGGGAGATGAGAGCCCAGCGGGCCTCCCGCCCACCTGTCACTGAAGCCTGCCCTCCACACCAGGCCCAGCATGCGCCTGTTGGTGTGGGGGGCACTGCTGGCAGCCGGCCTTGCCCTGGCCCTGGTGCTGGCCATCCAGCTAGGGCAGCAGGTGCTGGAGTGCCAGGCAGTGCTGGGGGCCCCCCAGAGCCCCTGGCAGGCTATGCGGCCGGAGCAGGAGGACCTGGTGATGATGGGCACGGACTATGTGGAATACCATTGTGGCAAGGCTATGCCGCACATCTTCGTGGGGGGCATGCCCCTGAGCTGCAGTACAATGATGCACGTGATGCTGGATGCCTACCTGGAAGTGCGCTGCGGTGAGGAGACCCGCATCATCCCCCAGGCCATGCGTCAGGCCTGGTCCAAGTCCCGTGGGGAGAAGCTGCGGCTGGATGAAGCCAGCATCACGGACCAAGCGCTGGAGGCCACCATGCAGGCCTTCATCCTGGAGGTGATCGCCAAGCATGGCCAGCCGGCCGGCATCCTCTGCAACAAAGACCCATTCACCCTCAAGTCCTCTGTCTACCTGTCACGCCTGTTCCCCAACTCTAAGTCCCTGCTGATGGTGTGAGATGGCTGGGCCTTGGTGCACTCCATGATCACCCGCAAGGTCACCATTGCTGGCTTTGACCTCAGCAGCTACCACAACTGCCCCACCAAGTGGAACAAGGCCATTGAGGTGAGTAGGTGCAGTGTGTGGAGGTGGGCAAGGACAAGTGTCTGCCGGTGTACTACTAGCAGCTGGTGCTGCACCCCCATTGCTCCCTCAAGCTTATCCTCAACTTCCTTGGTATCACCTGGAGTGATGCTGTCCTGCACTATGAGGACCTCATTGGCAAGCCCGGAGGTGTCTCCCTGTTCAAGATTGAGCAATCCACAGTCCAGGTCATCAAGCCTGTGAACCTGGAAGCTCTCATCAAGAAGACTGGCCACATCCCTGGGGACATGATGTGAGACATGGCCCAGATCACCCCCATGCTGGCTCGGCTAGGCTATGACCCCTATGCAAACCCACCCAACTACAGCAACCTTGACCCCATCATTGTCAACAACACACACAAGGTCTTGAAAGGGGACTGTAAAACACCAGCCAATCTGAAAGGATATTTTCAGGTGAACCAGAATGGTACCTCCTCCCACCTAGGAAGTGCATGATTTCCAGATCTCTACAAATGGCTTTGTTGCCAGGAAAGAAGAAACTTTGCATTGGAGTGGAAATCAGACCTCTAATCCAAGCATATTGCTTTCTATTAATGGCCAAAACAGGACTGCCCATGAAGATCATATTTGCATATGTTTGCAAAAACCAAATCCTCAAAAACTTACCTTGAAAACTTGAAACACTCTATCTTAGGACAGTCTGGAGTAGAGAACCAAGAGTGTGGAAGTAGTCTGGCTTTTGAAACTTGGGTATTTTATATTCCGCCCCCCCCCAACTTTCTTTTAAGGGATGGATTTGCCATCCTCCTTAATTTGCAGGATTGCCTCAGTGGCTTTGTTTTCTGGGACAGGGACCGCCACCTGTTCCTCTCCTGTTGACCCTTACTTTTGAATTCAAAATATCTATATAAGAATTTAATATATGAGGTTTTCTTTGATTCCTTCTCAGCTCTACTCAGTTTCACAGAGAAAAAAAAAAATTCAAATAAACCAAACAGGGATTCAAAAAAATAATAATAACAATACCCGACCTCAAAAGCCACTGTCGTTCCTACTTTAATGATGTGTATAGTCTGTGCACTGGATTTCAATTTAAGATGTTAAATAAATGAAAGTGTCTGTTCATGTTTTCTTGCCTTTTAGGTCATCATGAGAAATTGTGCATATAAGGTTAATGTATTTAAGCCAGAATTTAACAGTATCATCTAGGGAGTGATGTGAGTTTATGACAGAAGTAATTGTATTTCTATTTGCTTTTTAGGTTTACTGGTTTAATGGTTTTATTAGTCCCTATTGGCTTAGTTATTTCATATCACTGTGATACCAAAAAGAAAATACATTAATAGAAATGAACATCTTATTCATAGGCATCCTTATAACTAAAACTTATAATCCTTAAAACTACAAAAGGTTTTAGATACATTTATTTTGTTCAACTACCTTCATTTATCAATCTATATATTGGATCATTTGGAATTCTTTTTCGGCTTAAAAGATATATGTAATAAAAGTACCAACTTTTAAAAATACACAGGCACTATTCTCATAAATCAATGGATGAAGGAGTCAGAGTTATAGAAATTTATAAAAAATAAAATGCTTAAGATTTTTTGAAATACCCTACTTAAGAACTTTTGATTCAAGTTAATTAACATAATTAACATATATATCTTTTTATAATTCATTTATTCTAATTTCAACACATAAAATTTCATTACATTTCTACTGAGTAAAATGAATTATAACTTTTATTTCAACATCTAACGTCTGGAATTTGAGTAAACCCAGGAATGGGAATCCTGGTTTTTCTTCTCTGTCTTGCGACCTCACACTTGGGTTTCCATGCCCTTCTTTCTCTGTGATTAAATATTAGTATTCACCACAATACTATTGTTAGTCTGTAGATTATTCCTCACTGAGAATAACCACAATGACAACTATTTCATTTATAAATCTAAAATCTACATCTTCACTCCAAGTCCCTCTGTTGAGATCTTGAACCATACCTAACTTGCTGGAGTACATATACAATTAGGCACTGCTTCGTTATCTCTGAAACTAAGGTGCTGACATTGAACACAGAATATTTTCTCTTACTTCTGCATACAAGAGCACTGGAGGTAAGCTCTAAGACACTTCCCTTAACTCTCTCTGAAGTGGATTATTTGACACACCACTGCATCTAGCATCAAGACAGAGTTTATTTCCTCATGACCTGTGAGTATCCCTAGCATCAGCTCTCACTGGGAAATGCCTCCTCTGAAAAGAGGCATTTTATCAACTGTCACTTCTTCCTCCTGGGAAGCCCATACTTACTGACAGTTGGAGGTAAGACTATGGATATCAGCTTCTGTTCTGAAAATAGGTCATTCTAATGGGCTTTCTCAGCTCCTGCGCGCCAGGCAGGGTCCTTGGGCCTTGTTTGGAACTGTAACTTACTCCAACTTCTCTCTCTGTCCAAGCCTAATGCATCCTGCAGAGGGATGAGAAATCTGATGCTAAATGGGATTTTGGACTTGGTTCACCTGCCAACTCACTGGCAGTGAGGACCCCATCATCACTGATAGAACACAGACGGTACCTGACACAAGGAAGAAGTGCAACTGTAAGGGTTTTAGCTGTGTTAAAGTAAGATGGAATTCCAGTGGAGGGGAATGTGCTATTAGGTACAATGTGTTCAGTTTTTTAAAAAACATGGGAGAGATTGTGTACCTATAACCACTACTCTAGTGGCATTACATGGTTATTGCTGAATGTAAATAATGCATATGAAAAAAAGATAAGAAAAAACTGTGCATGATTACCCAGCAACTAAGAGCTAAATGTGAAAGCCAGAAGGCCTCCTTAGTAGCATTTAAAGATCTTGTCTACTGCAGCTGTGGGCAGAGAGAAATATGCATACCAGGCTCCTAACCTATAAGAGTGGCAGATTTCCAAGAGCTTGAACTCTCAATTGAGGTAGGTCTGCTACAGCTGGGTCAGGGTATTGGTTGGGAAGGAATAGGACCTTCATACACGGAATGAGGATTTCTGGATTTATGCCTCTGAAAATCTTCAGTCCTTCAATTACTTGGAGCCCTCTGGGCCTGAAGAAGTGGACCACACACACAATTACATATTAAGGGCCACATTACCTGAAGACAATACAAAGGCTTTCCTTTGGTAGGACAAAGTAAGCCTTCACCCAGTGTATGCTCACATGTTCCCTACTTACCAGTCCAGTGACTAGGGTTAAGTAACAACATACCTTATTGTGGACATGCTCAGCCCCATTAAGAAATAAATAAACTACTCAAAATACCTGTAGCATCTCATCAACACACACCAGCAGGAGCAAAAGAGGATTCATGAAACTACATGAAGCTGGTAGAACATAAGGGTGGATAAAGGATATTTATATACAATGCATATGAACTTCTAGTTAAATTTCTGGATTCAGGTTATAACTGTGGAGTCATTCAATTTTCGATAGAATTTAAAGCAATAATGTTGAATGAGATACCATAGCCAATGCTTATAGCTAGCTACTAATTTGATGTACTACTGAGAAACATGATGATCTACAACGCAATATTAAAATTCTACTATGAACCATTAAATTGCAGAGTTTAATACTTACATACGGAGAAATTATTATAATTAAAGGAAGAAGTAAATGCCTCTCTCAGACATAAAAATTGATAATTCTCTTCTCTTGTTTAGTATTTCTCGGAAAATACTAAAGTCATTTTACAAGTATGCAGTGAACATTTATACTTGTTTTCTTGTGTGTGTGTGTGAATTTTACACTATTTACATATGTAGTTCATAGACTATATTGTGCTTTACTTTTTCCTACACTGAGAGATGGAACATTATAGGAAAAATGCAGAACACTGCTTCTATATAATTTCATATTTAGCAAAACTTTCAAACTGGATTAATTCATCTTCAAAAATGTACAGTTAATGCAATCCTCATAATTTCATTGATTGATTTATTTCTGAGTAGTTATTTCCTTCTTTACCCTCCTTTTATTTCAGTGTACTACAGACTGGGACTGTGACTAAGGAGGAGGATTTTAGCAACAGTTTTACTGATTTCCAATCAAGAGTTATTCACTTGCAAGTGTAAAACTTAAGAAAATAAGTCAGGCTCTCTGTGCTTCAGGTTCCTTGTCTGTAAAATGAACATAACCATGGAACCTAACTTATGGATTTGTAATGATTAAATACAACCTGTAAGCTGAATAGCAAAGGGGCTGGCACATATTAAGGATTGAATAAATATGACAATTATTAGCAATTACAGAAGAGATTCTTTCATTACTTTGATAAAGACACTTTGTGTATGGCCTAGAGTCATGAACACCAACTAACACTGGTACCTAACAATTATAGAAGCTACTTATTTTTTTCTAGTGAACCTCATTTATCAGAGTTAATTATAACTAAACACCTAACCATACTTTCTCTTATCTGCAGTCTACATATCTGATTAAAAAGCACACAAACAGGAATGTTAAAAAATAAAAGCCTAAGAATTAACTTTGGATTTCAGGGTATTTTAAATTTGTCATATCTATATAGCATATTAAATCAAAATGGATATAGCAAAAGAAATCAAGTGAGATAATTACTAAGCAGAGTTTTTATATCATCTTTGATTGCTATCTTGTGGTCCTACAGGTCAATAGGACAGTCATTCACATTATATAAAATTGATATTTTCCATTATTTAATATTAAGATATTTGAGTAATAATATTTAGAATAATATCTTTAAGAGTAAATGTTCAAATGCTACATTTCATTAATATTTATTATTTCTAAAGCATCATTGTACAAAATTAAAATTGAAAAAATAAGTGTTGAACATTTATAATTTAATAGCATAAAACATCACCAGCTTCGTGGCCAGTGTGATCACTTATAGAACATGAAGAAAAAGGAGTTACACAAAAATAAGTTCTTCACTTTGCTTGAATTATTATGGTTTAGTAAATGGTCTAATTCAAAATATATTTGTTACTCTATGATTATCAATATGGGAGAATTTTTTTTTCAGAGTCAGTAGCCTAATTTTCTCTGAAAACCCAACTGAGAAAGCAAAAATTTTAATTTGCATTCTTCATTTGATGGGAATTATGGTATAAGGTGAAAATGGAGGAAAATTTTATTATAAAAATTAAAAATGTTGTCTTTCTTTAAGTAGGATTTGGGTAGAAGAATGCTTAATAATAAATGGCTGTTTTTATTACCATTATTAAGATTATGCAGTGATTTTGTAAAAAGATGGAAATTCTACTCAAACAGTATTTTTGATGTTTTGTAAGACAATCCAATACAAATTTATTCTAAAGTAATAAAAGTAAATCTACTAAATTTAATCTAATTTGGCCAAATTAATTATGAGCGATTTTTCAATTTTTCAATAACAGCAAACTTAAAAGACAAAATCTGGTCATAATTATATAACATGGTAGATATTAATAAAAAACAATGAAATTTTCAAATTCAAACACAAACATAGATTTAAAATACAATGTCTAAGAGGCAGGATCAAGATGCTGAGGAGTAAGATAGAGCACCTTTTCCCACAAGCACATAAAAAAAAATCCTCAGGGAGTTCCCGTTGTGGCTCAGTGGTTGGCGAATCTGACTAGGAACCAGGAGGTTGCAGGTTCGATCTCTGGCCTTGCTCGGTGGGTTACAGATCGGGCATTGCCATGAGCTGTGGTGTAGGTCACAGACATGGCTTGGATCCCATGTTGCTGTGGCTCTGGTGTAGGCTGGTGGCTACAGCTCTGATTGGATCCCTAGCCTGGGAACCTCCATATGCCATGGGTGTGGCCCTAGAAAAGACAAAGCAACAAAAAAATATAATAACAATAAATAAATAAATAAATATCTTTATGTAGAACAATTCATACAGAACATGCACTAAATGTTGGCAGAAGATCACACCCCTCCAAAAAAGGCAGGCAATGAACCCTTTGCAAACTGGGTAGAACAAAAGGAAAAAAAAAGATAGAGAGAGAAGAGAAAAAACAGAGTCAGGGTGGAACTAGTGCTTCTGAGAGGGACCTATGAAAAAGGAAAGAATCCATAACCTGAAAGGCAACCTAATTGATGGGGAGATCAGCCAGGACAGAAGGGAACCTCAAAGCCTCAGAGAAAAGCACAGCCATAAGCCTGAGGAGAATGAAGTAGAGAGAAATACACAAAGGATCTGTACCACTACCCTACTGAAACACAGCCTGAGACGCTTGGGTCGGGGCTGGATGCCGAGACTTAGGCAAATGAAGGTCAGTTCCAGGGAGAGGACTAGGTTGGCAGTGTGGAGACAGCCTAAGAGGCTAGGGAGAGGTGCACTAGCAGAACACCCCAGCTGAACAAGTGAGGGAGCAGGACCGGGCCCATAGGAGAAGCAAGGCACTATTGTTGGGGAGGACAAGAGGAAGAGGAGTGGGACAACCATAGGAACATGTTTCTCTGCACATCCACAGACTCTTGAACAGAAGGGCACCTCTTGTGCAGGCTACAGGGATGGATGCAAACCACCACAGCCATCTCAAACTCTTGAGTTGGGCATGGCCTGCCACCACTCAAGGTCCCTATGGCCCCAATTACCTAAGGGGTCACCAATGCAAAAGACTCTGCAACCAAGTGACACCCATTGCCACCACCCCCCTGGGAAGGCACATGCCCTGACTTTGCCAAAGGCTCTGGGTGCTATCCCCACCTTCCTCAGGGTCACTGCTACTACCAAGAGACCTGCAATTATGAGCAGCCTATTGCACCCACCTCTCCATGGGTCCTCACCACTGGCAAAGGCGCCAGCAACAAAGTATTGCTTACAGGGGATACCCATTGTCCCACCCCTCTGGAAGCACATGCAAACCATACACCTGCAAACGCCCTATCAAGGGGTGACAGCCTACACACACTGAGGAAAGAGACATCAAGCATCCAAACAAAAATCAGCCCTCATGCCAAAAAAAAAAAAGTAAGACTTCACAAGCTACCCACAGATGTTTGAACATATAAATAGCCATCCAAGACTACAGTAGATAACTGTTTTCCCTAAACACATGGAATTAAAAAAAATCAAAATAAAGATGTACAGGAACCATTTCCAGTTAAAAGAAAGGAGAATTCCACTGAAGGAACAAACAATGAAACAGACCTCTGCAGTCTAACAGACAGTGAGTTCAAAAAGGAGATAATGAACATACTGAATGAATTAAGAACAGATATCAATAGTAACACAGATTACTGTCGAAAGGAAAAGTATAAAAACTAAAAAGAGGAGCCAAGAAAAATTAGAAAATATATTTGTAGAGAGAAAAGCTGAGTTAAAGGCATTGAACAGCAGAATAAATAATGCAGAGGAATGAGTAAGTGACTTGAAAGATAGAAAAATGGAAACCACCCAATCAGAACAGCAGACAGAAAACTCAAAGGGAAAAAAACATGAAAGCAATATATAAAGCAGGCCAATCTACACATAATAGGGATTCCAGAAGGAGAAGAAAAAAAAGGGGGGAATTGCAAATATATTTAAAAAATTATGGCTGAAAAGTTTACAAATCTAAAGGAAACTGATATACAGATATGGGAAGCACAGAGGGCCCCAAAGAGACCTACACCAAGACATATTACAATAAAATGACAAAAGTTAAAGATAAGGAAAGGATTCTAAAAGCAGCAAGTGGAAAACAAAGAGTTAATTATAAGGGAACCTCCATAAGGCTATCAGGTGTATTCTCTACAGAATGCTACAGGCCGGAAGAGAGTGGCAAGATATATTCAAATTTCTAAAATGGAAAATTTGCAGCCTAGTATACTCTACCTAGCAAAATTATTATTTAAAATACAAGGAGAAATAAAGAATTTCTCAAACAAATGAAAACTAAAAGAATACAGCAATACTAAAAATCCATTCTAAAAAAAATACTGAAAGGTCTCCTCTAAATAGAAAAGAAGTAAGAAGATACAGGATGGAGGTATATAATTGGAAAGTAATCACTTAATTAAGCCAGAATACAGATTAAAAAAAAAAACTATTTGTGAAAACAATGATAAACACAAGGAACAGGAAAAGAATAAACATGAAGATGTAAAAAAGGACATCAAAATCATAAAATGTAGGGAAGAGGAGCAACTAAATCTAGACCATTTTTTGTTTAGAATCTGTTTGAGCCTATATGACTATCAAGCTAAAGCAAGGAGTTATAGGAAGGGGTTAACATATTGAAAAATAGGGCAACCAGAAATAAAAAACCAAGCAATACATTCACCAAAAAAGAAAGAAAGGAAAAAGGAGAAACATAGAATCAATTGGAAAACAAAGTTTAAATGGCAATAAATATAAATATAAATAAATATATATTTATCAATAATTACCTTGATTCCCAGCAGCCGCCAGACACAGGCGGGGCCTACAGACCTGCAGCCACTACCAGACCCTGGAGCTGGAAAAGGAGTTTCAATGTAATCCCTATCTGACTCGTAAGCGGTGGATCGAGGTACCACATGCGCTGGGACTAACAGAGAGACAGATCAAAATCTGGTTCCAGAACCGGAGGATGAAGTGGAAAAAAAGAGAACAAAGACAAGTTCCCCAGCAGCAAATGCGAGCAGGAGGAGCTGGAGAAACAAACTGGAATAGGCCCCAGAGGCGGCAGATGAGGGTGATGCGCAGAACGGCGACAAGAAGTAGGCTCCAGCTGAGACTGCCAGGGCCAGGGCCGCCCTGCATCCGCGGGTCCCCAGGCTGCGCTGCTGTCGCCTGCCCCCACCCAAGAGAGCGGGGGCAGGTGCCTGGCCTCCCACCGCAGCGCCCCCGCCATGCCAGTTCCCGCTAGTTGTACTATCTTGAAATAGCTTGTGTGTGAGCTACCTTGGATCTCCTTCCCTTCTCTTGGGGGTCAGGGGGCAGGGGGGTGGAGAGAAAAAAGGATTTTAAGCAAGGACTCCCTCACCCTGCGAGGGTGAGTGGCTGTGGCCTGGCTGAGGCACCGCCCCCGCCCCATGTAAAAAGTCTCCTTGTGCAATGGTCTTTTTTTTCCTTTGAACGTCCTTCTTTGTAATGACAGAGGTACGATTTCTGCTAAGTTCTCCCAACAACATGAAATTGCCTATTCACACCGTAATTCTTTCTGTCTCCCTCTCTCTCTTTCTGTCTCTCCCTCTCTCTCACACCTCGTTCTCATTTCCCCCTCTCACCCCCTCTCCCTGCTGCCCTCCCTAGTTCGCTGGCTTTTTTCTGGCTTCTGTCTCCACCCCCTCACCCCCAACCCTCTGCTTTGGTTTGACAATTTTGTCTTAAGTGTTTCTCAAAAGAGGTTACTTTAGTTAGCATGCGCCGCTGTGGACAATTGTTAAAAGTGTTCTTAGGTTTATTGTGAAGCGAATGTATCCTGTATCTGTGAATTGCTTTATTGCGGGGAGGGGGGCTAATTACATATTTTGTTGTTCCTGTATACTTTGTTGTCTGTGCCTGAAAAGGGTGGAAGAGTTACAATAAAGTTTACAAGCGAGAACCCCCCCCAAAAAAATAATAATTACCTTAAATGTCAGTGGACTGAATGCTCCAAACAAAAGACAAAGTGTGGCATTAGAGACCCACCTTAAGGCAAAAGAGGCATAAATTGAAAGTAAGGGGATAGAAAAAGACATTTCATGAGAATGTAAATGATACAAAAGCAGGAGTCACAGTACTCATATAAGGCCAAGTAGGCTAAAACAAAGGCCGTAAAGAAAGAATGACACTATTAATGATAAAAGGATCAATTCAAGATGAGGATATTACATTTGTGAATATATATGTCCCTAATATGTGAGCACCCAAATACAAACAACTAATATATTCATAGATATAAAAGAGAATTTGATGGGAACAAAATAATAGGATACTTTAACACTCCACTCACATCAATGAACAGATCCTCTAGACAGAAAATCAATAAGGCAACAGAGATCCTAAATGACACAACAGAACAGTTAGACTTAATCAATGTTTTCGGGATATTACATCCAAAAAAAAAATCAGAATATATATATATTCTTTTCAAATACACATGGAACATTCTCTAGGATTGAACACAAACCAAACTCAACAAACTTAAGAGTACAGAAATTATTTCAAACATTTTCTCTGACCACAATGGCATGAAACTAGAAATCAACCACAGGAAAATAAATGGAAAAAACTGACTACATGGAGACTGAACAACATGCTACTAAAAGGCCAATGGGTCAAGGAGGAAATCAAAAAGGAAATTTAAAAATACCTTGAGACAAATGAAAATGAAATCATAATCATACAAAAATGTATGGGATGCTGCAAAAGCAGTTCTTAGAGGGAAGTTCATAGTGACACAGGCCTTCCTCAAAAAACAAGGACAATCTTGAATAAACAATCTAAACTACCACCTGAAAGAATTAGAGAAAAAAAAAGAACAAAACAAGCCTAAAATCATTAGAAGGAAGGAAATCATAAAGATCAGAGAGGAAATCAATAAAATAGAGGTTAAAAAATCAACAGAAAAAATCAATAAAATGAAGAGCTAATATTTATATTCAATAAAACTGAATATGTAATAAAAAAACACTTCCTACAAACAATGGTCCAGGACGAGACAGCTTCACAGGTGAACTCTACCAAACATACAAAGAAAAATCTATACCCATTCTTCTTAAAATTTTCTAAAAGTCTGAAGAAAGAGGAACACTCCAAAAGACATTCTATGAATCCACCATCACCCTAATAGCAAAAACCAGACAAAGCTTCTACCAAAAAAGAAAATTATAGGCCAAAAGCTTTGATGAATATTAACACAAAAATTCTTAACAAAATTTAAGCCAACTGAATCCAAAAACACATTAAAAAAAAAAAAAGATAATACACCACGACCAAATGGGATTCATCCCAAGGTTACAAGGATGGGTCAACACACAGAAATCAATGTAATACCATATTAACAAAAGAAACTTTAAAAAACACATGATCATCTCAACAGTTGCAGAAAAAGCATTTGACAAAATTCAACTTACATTCATGATAAACCTAACAAACTAGTATAGAGGGAACATATTTCACTAAAATAAAAGCTATCAATGACAAACCCACAGCCAATATAATACTCAATGGAGAAAAGCTGAAAGCCTTCTTGCTAAAATCTGGAACAAGACAAGGATGCCCACTCTCACTACTTTTATTCAACATAGTATTAGAAATCCTAGCCACAGCAATCAGACAAATGAAAGAAATAAAAGGTACCCAAATTAGAAAAGAAGACGTAAAACTGTCAATATATGCAGATGATATGATACCATACATAGAAAACTGATAAATACTCCACACTGAGTCCTACTCAAACTGATAAACTAATTCAGCAAAGTATCAGGATACACAATTAACATTCAGAAATTGGTAGAACTTCTGTATACCAACAATGAATATTAGAAAAGGAATATATAAAAAAAATAGCTGTTATGTTTTTCCTTTTGTAGCTCAGTGGATTAAGAACCTGACTAGTATCCATAAGGATGCAGGTTCGATCCCTGGCTTCACTCAGTGTGTTAAGGATCCAGCGTTGCTGTGGCTGTGGCATAGGCTAGCAGCTGCAGCTCTGATTTGACACCTAGCCTGGGAACTTCCATATGCTGCAGGTGTAGCCATGAAAAAGGAGCAAATAAAAGAGAATAGCTTTTAAAATGGCACCCCAAAAATTAAATACCTAGGAATAAACCTGACCAAGGAAGTGAAAGACTTATATGCTGAGAACTATAAAATACTAATCAAGGAAGCTAAAGAAGATTCAAAGAAATGCAAAGATATCCCATGCTCCTGTATTAGAAGAATTAATATTGTTAAAATAGTCATTCCATCAAAAGCAATTTAGAGATATAATGTCATCCCAATGAAATACCCATGATATTTCTTCACAGAAATAAAACAAATAATCCAAAAATTTATATGGAACCATAAAAGACCCAGAATTGCCAAAGCAATCTTGAGGAAAAAAATAAACAGAAGGTATAATGCTCCCCGATGTCAGACAATATTACAAAGCTGTAGTAATCAAGACAGTGTACTGGTACAAAAACAGACACACAGACCAATGGAACTGAACAGAAACCCCCAACAATAAACCCAGACACCTATGGTTAATTAATCTTTGATAAAGGAGGCAAGGATGTAAAATGGGAAAAAGAGTCTCTTTGACAAATGATATTGGAAAAACTGGACAGCTGCATGTAAATCAATGAAACTAGAACACGCTCTCATACCATCCACAAAAATAAACTTAAAATTGCTAAAGACTTAAACAAAAAAACAAGACACCATAAAACTCCTGGAAGAGAACACATGCAAAATATTCTGACATAAACCACACAAATGTTTTCTTAGGTCAGTCCCCCAAGGGAATAGAAATAAAAAGAACAATAAACAAATGGGACATAATCAAACTTGTAAGACTTTGCACAGCAAAGAAAACTATGAAACAAATAAACAAACAAAAAAACAAAAATGCAATGTAGGGAGTGGGAGAAAATAGGGCAGTTGATGCAGCTGACAAGGGCTTAATCAGCCAAATATACAAATGACTCATAACACTCAACATAAAAAAAAAAAAACAAAGAACCCAACTGAAAAATGGGCAAAAGACCTAAACAGACATTTCTCCAAAGAAGACATAAGGGTGGCCAATAGGCACATGAAGAAATACAAAACACCGGAGTTCCCATCGTGGCGCAGTGGTTAACGAATCTGACTAGGAACCAGGAGGCTGCGGGTTCAATCCCTGTTCTTGCTCAGTGGGTTAAGGATCGGGCGTTGCCGTGAGCTGTGGTGTGGGTTGCAGACACGGCTCGGATCTGGCGTGGCTGTGGCTGTGGTGTAGGCTGGCGGCTACAGCTCCAATGAGACCCCTAGCCTGGGAACCTCCATGTGCCATGGGAGCGGCCCAAGAAATGGCAAAAAGACAAAAAAAAAAAAAAAAGAAGAAGTACAAAACACCACGAACTATTAGAGAAATGCAAATCAAGACTACAATGAAGTACCACCTCACAGAATGGCCATCATTAAAAAGCCTACAAATAACAAATGCTGGAGAAAACGCTGAGAAAAGGGAACAGTCTTATACTGCTGGTGGAAATCTAATTGATATTGCCGATATGGAAACAGCTATGGAGGCGCCTCATAAAATTAAGGATAGAGTTAAGATATGGTCCAGCAATCCCACTCCTGGACATATATTAAGACAAAATTATAGTTCAAATATACATACACCCTGATGTTCATTGAACCCTTATTTACAATATCCAAGACATGAAAACACCCTAAATGTCCATTGACAGATGAATGGATTAAAAAAATATTGTACATATACATAATGGAATACTACTCAGCCATAAAAAAGAATGAAATAATGTCATTTGTAGCATTATGGATACAACTAGAGATTCTGGTACTAAGTGAGGTAAGTTAGAAAGAGAAAGAAATACCATATGAAATCCCTTATATAAGTAATTGAAAATATGGAATAAATGAACCTATCTACAAAACAGAAACTGATTGACGGACATAGAGAACAGACTTATGGTTGACAGGGCAGGAAGGTGTGGGATGGACTGGGAATTTCAGATCAGTAGATACAAATTATTACATTGAAAATGTTTGGGGACTGAGGCTATATCATCCAGCACAGGGAACTATGTCCAATCTCTTGAGATAGAACATGATGGTGGATGACATAAGAAAAAAAATGTATATATTATGTATGACTGGGTCACTTTTCTGTACAGTAGAAATTGGCTCAACATTGTAAATCAACTATACTTTAATTAAAAAAATAAAATACAAAGTGTAATACCTATAGGGGACTCAGTAATTGAAACAAAATCAATTTCCAAACTATAAATTTGAATAGTGAAATAAAATTATGCTAATTTAATGTATTTGCCTTGTGTTTTTCAGTTCATTTCTCTGCATGCATAAATATGAGATGGTTATTTTCCCTTTGGTAATACTTCTTAAGTTATTTGCTTTAAATTGGTTTGCTTCCTTTATGTACAGCTAAAGCTTCATGGAAAGATTTTGTTTTCAAATGAGCTTTCACTGTTGTTACATTTTACCTTTATTTACTTTTGTTTACATCATGCAAAAGGCATTACCAATTATTTTCTTTACTTACATTATGAAACCAGAGTACGTAAGTATCTCAAATTGCCTCTCATTTTTCTTCCTGACCTCTATGTCTAATAAGAATCTATTAAAATCTATGACACTGCCTCTGTATATACTTCTGAATTTTCCAGCAGCTCAGGTCAGTGTGGTCCAAATTCTTTGACCCAAGTTAACTTTGTCTTTATCTTTCTTATTACAGAGC
This sequence comes from Sus scrofa, assembly GCF_054392235.1. NCBI lineage: Eukaryota > Metazoa > Chordata > Mammalia > Artiodactyla > Suidae > Sus > Sus scrofa. The sequence goes on from NC_139385.1 coordinate 23,764,072, forward strand.
CATTGCATTTATCTTTTTTCTTCACACTATTTTCTGATCTTTAATTATTAAATTATCCTTTCTGCTTCCTTCATGTAATACATTTTTCCTTCAGTGGTTCACGGTTATGTCCATAAATGAAAAATAAAGAAGAGAATAAAACATGATATCTAAGCTAAAAACTAATGGCATAAAGTATGTTTATTTTATCAAGATTTTTCTTCTCTCCAGCCTTGTTTTCAAATTTCTAATATCTAGTACAATTATACTCTGCTTGTTTTGTGTCCTATTGTGTGTTCAGGCTAACACACGGTATACACTTGAAAAGCCTTACAAAGTAACAACAAATTTTAACAAATACAATTATTAACAACCATTAATAAAGGATAAAATAAGTTCTAGTGAAAGAATATCATGTCAATTATGATAATAAAATTTTGGCCTAAACAGAGATAGACATCTGGGGAAATATGTTTTGAAGTGAGAATAAAAGGGTAACTATATCTTAGTTTTCTACCTTTCTTTCTTCATCCTTTCCATCTTTTGTCTTTTATTTTTTTTTCCTTTCTACTTGTATTTCCCTTTTCTTTTCTCATTCTTACTTAAACATTTCCTTCTCAATTGCCTTATTCTTTCTTACACTAAATATATAGAATATTACGGTATTATATTGGAAGCAAACACTTTCAGGGGGCAAGGATATTAACTTGAATGACTGAAGCAGGCAAGAGATTAGAAAAAAAAAACAGCCTAAGCAAGATGACTAGAAAATCAGTGGTCCTTTGTGTCAGACACTTAAGAAGGGAGTGTCATCCATTCTGTACATAAGAAACAATACTAATGGGCTACTGTCCCTCCAGTAGATTGGATCAGGCAACTTAAAAACAAAAACACAACAACCTAGAAGAAATGGACAAGTTTCTAGAAACATACAACCCACCAAAATTGGGTCAAAAAGAAATAGATAACTTGAGCAGACCAATCACTAGAAGTGAAATAATCTGTAATTAAACAACTCCCTACAAACAAATGTCAAGGGCCAGATGACTTCACAGGTGAACATATAAAGAAAAACATAACAATCTTTCTCAAACTCTTCCAGATAATTTAAAAGGAATGAACACTTCCGATGACATCATATTAAGTTAGCATCACCCTGATTATCAACACCAGACAAAGATACTACCAAAAAGAAAATTACTGGCCAATATCTTTGATGAATACAGATGTAAAAATTCTTAAGAAAATGTCAGCAAATCAAATCCAACAACACATAAAAAGACCATATGCCATGACCAAGTGGGATTCATTTCAAGTTCGCAAGGATAGTTCAATATATGTGAATCAATGTGATAAACAACATAAAGAAAAAAATCACATTATCATCTCAATAGATGCACAAAAAGCATTTGACAAAATTCGACATCCATTCATGATAAAAACTCTTATCAAAGTGGTTATGAAGGGAACATATCTCACTGTAATACAAGCTATCTATTACAAACTCACAGCCAATATAGTACTCAATGGTGAAAAGCTGAAAACCTTCCTGCTGAAATCTGGAATGAGTCAAGGATGCCCACTCTTACCACTTCTATTCAACATAATATTGGAATTCCTAGCCATAGCCATCAGACAGAATAAGAAATAAAAGTTATTCAAATTGTAAAGGAAGAAGTAAAATTATCATTGCATGCAGATGGAGTGATACTATTCAACTTGGAAAGGAAGAGGTAAAATTATCATTACATGTAGATGGCATGATACTATATATAGAAAATTCTAAAAACTCCACACAAAAACTTTTAGAACTGAAAAATCAATTCAGCAAGGTGGCAGGATACAAGATTAACATACAAAAAATTGTTGCATTTCTTTCCACTAACAATGAAATATCTGAAAGAGAATATGAAAAAAAAACCTTCTAAAATTACACTAAAAATAACATACTTTAGGAATAAACCTGATCATGGAGGTGAAAAATTTATATAACCAGGAAGTAGAAAACATTAATGAAGAAAACTGAAGATAATTAAAAGAAATGGAAAAATACCCATGCTCTTGGATTGGAAGAACTGATGTTGTAAAAACAGGCATACTACCCAAAATAATCTAGAGATTTAATGTGATCTCTAGAAACTTATCCATAACATTTTCCACAGAACTAGAACAAAAAATCCTAAAATGTATACGGAATCATAAAAGACCCACAAGTGCCAAGGCAATCCTGAAGAAAAAGAACAAAGCAGGAAGCATAACCTTCCCAGACTTCACTAATTGTCTATTTATGTAGAGAATACTACAAGTCTATAGTAATCAAAACAATGTGGTCTTGGCACAAAAGCAGAAAAATGGATCAATGGAGCAGAAAAGAGAGCCCCTCAAAAAACCCATACTCCTATGGGTCAATTAATCTTTGACAAAGCAGACAAGAATATACAGTGGGGAAAAGATAGTCCCTTCAGCAAGTGGTGTTGGGGAAGCTGGAAAGCTGCACACATATGAAATTAGAACACACCCTCTCAGGATAAACAAAAATAAACTCAAAATGACTTAAAGACTTAAACATAAGACATGAGACACCATAAAAATAAATATTTGAGACCTAAACAATGTATAAGCTTTTGTACAGGAAAGGAAACCATAAACAAACAAAAAACCCTATTAAATAGGAGAAAATATTTGCAAATGATGAAACTGTTAAGGGCTTAATTTCCAAAATATAAAAATAGTTCATACAACTCAGCCCACAAAAAAACAAACAACCCAACTGAAAGATGGGCAGAAATATAAACAGGTATTTTGCCAAAGAATAAATGCAAATGACCATAAGTATATGAAAAAATGCTCAACATGGCAATATGTATAAATCAAAACTACAATGCAAATCAAAACCACAATGAAGTACCATCTCACACAGGTCAGAATGACCCATTATTAAAAAGCATACAAATAACAAATGCTGGAGAAAATGTCAAGAAAAGGGAACCATCTTACACTGTTGGTAGAAATCTAAGCTGATAGAGTTTAGATCAGCCTTGGAAACCAGTATGGAGCCTCCTCAGAAAAATAAGGATAGAGTTACAATATGGTCCAGCAATCCCATTCCTGGGCATATATTAGGACAAAATTATTTACTTCAAAGATACATACACTCCAATGTTTACTGCTTACAATAGCCAAGACATGAAAACACCCTAAATGTCCACTGGAGATGAACTGATTAAGATGAGGTAAATATATATAATGAAATACTACTCAGCCTTAAAAGAAGAAATAATGCCATTCACAGCCACATGGCTGCAGCTAGAGATTATCAGGCTGAATGAAGTAAATTAGAAAGAGGAAGATAAATACCGTAAGATATCACTAATGTGTAGAATCTAAAATATGTCACAAATGAACCTATCTATGAAACAGAAACAGACACACAGGCAAAAAGAACAGACTTGTGATTGCCATGGTGGAGGGGAGTTGGGAGATTGGTGGAGTGGGAGGTTGAGGTTAGCAGATGTAAGCATTATATACATGAAGGGCATAAACAACAAGGTCCTATTGTATGGCACAGATAAATATATTCAATGTCCTAAGATAAACCAAAATGGAAAAGAATATTTAAAAAAGAATATATATAGGAGTTCCTGCTGAGCCACGACAGGAACTCTGGTTTTTTATATAAATCACAGGATCAGATTTTCAACAGAACCTGCTTCATCTTCCTTTTTTTTGTGCTATTTTAGGGCTGCACTCTTGGCATATGGAAGTTCCCAGGCTAGGGGTCAATTCAGAGCAATACCTGCTGGCCTATGCCATAGCCACAGCCACACAGGATCTGAGCCGTGTCTGTGACCTACACCACAGCTCATGGCAATGCCAGATCCTTAACTCACTGAGCGAGGCCAGGAATTGAACCCACATCCTCATGGATCCTAGTTGGGTTCGTTAACTGCTGAGCCACAAAGGGAACTCCAGAGCCTGCTTTATCTTCCAGAACTTGTATCAAACCTACGCCTGGTCACAGAAATGCTCTCTCAAGATTCCATCACTGCTTTCATCAAGTAACATACCCAAGAACGAGAATATTGATTTGTTTATATTAAAATATATGCAAGTCAGGACATGGCTTTAATATTTCATTACTGACACCTAAGATCTGCTAGAATATGCACATCTGGCTATATTCAAATTGCCTGTTTGTCTGTGTGTCTTTCCTCTCAAGTGGGAATCAGTTATAGTTTTAACCCAGCCCCTAGCATTTGACAGGTTCTTAAGAGACATTTGTTGAACAGAACTGGTAACAGAACAATGAAATTGACAATTAAATGTTAATTCTATGGCAATTAAAGAAACAACTGACACAAACAGAAAACTATGTATAAGGAATTACAAACACAGGGACAATGGTCATTTCAACCTTAGTGAAAAAAAAATTAGTAATTTTATTTATTTATTTGGCCACTCCCATTGTACATGGAATTTCCCAGGACAGTAACAAACTCACTCCATGACAGTATCAGAGCTACAGTAGTGACAACATCAGATCCTTAACCAGCTCAGCCACCAGGGAAACACAGCAGCAGATTTTTAAAAGACAATGTCTAGTGCTACTTAGGTGATGGTCAGAGGTGGCATCCACCATGTCATGCACAGCAACATGCGTGGCCATGTGACATGACCTGCTATACTATATGATAATGCTATCATGTTAGAAGGAGTTTAGCAATAAACTGACTATATTTTGTGTGTGTGCGTCTTTTTGCCTTTTCTAGGGCCGCACCCATGGCATATGGAGGTTCCCAGGCTAGGAGTCTAACCGGAGCTGAGCCGCTGGCCTACACCACAGCCACAGCAACACCAGATCTGAGCTGTGTCTGCGACCTACACCACAGCTCACGGCAAGGCCTGATCCTCAACCCACTGAGCAAGGCCAGGGATGGAACCTGCAACCTCATGGTTCCTAGTCGGATTCGTTACCACTGAGCCACCACGGGAACTCCCTACATTTTTTTTTCTTTTTTTTTTTAAGGTCACACCTGGGGTATATGGAAGTTTCCGGGCTCGGGGTCAAATCAGAGCTGCAACTGAAGGCCTATGCCGCAGCCACAGCAATGCCAGGTCCAAGCCACATCTGCAAACTACATACACTACCAGCGAGTAAGGCCAGAGGTCAAACCCACATCCTCTCACACACCAGTCAGATTCTTAACCTGCTCAGCCACCATGGGAACTCTTGACTACACAAATATTAATTTCTTACAAATGAAGTGACTCTCAACTTCAGAGGATGCATCCAAAAAGAAAAATTACTTAGAGAGGAATAGCTATAATCATTCAAAGAGTGACTGACCAAGTCACAAGTAAGAGGAGGCCTAGATGTCGCTCAAAAGGGGTAACAACCAGCTCAAGCCACCAAAGCCCATTGGAAGACAATTGTGAGTTCAGGTAGGAAAAAAAAAATGAAGGCTTGAACTAAGTTCATTGGAAGAATAGCCATCGAGAGACAGAGGCCAAGTCAAAAGAGACTCAGGAGGAGTTCCCATCGTGGCTCAGTGGTTAATGAATCCGACTAGGAACCATGGGGTTGTGAGTTCGATCCCTGGCCTTGCTCAGTGGGTTAAGGATCCGGGGTTGCCATGAGCTGTGGCATAGGTCACAGACACGGCTTGGATCCCACATTGCTGTGGCTGTGGCATAGGCCGGCAGCTACAACTCTGATTCGACCCCTAGCCTGGGAACCTCCACATGCCGCGGGTGCAGCCCAAGAAATGGCAAAAAAAAAAAAAGAGAGAGACTCAGGGGGCAGAACTGCCAGACGGCAGTCAAAGCCTGGATATAAGAACATGGAAGAGGAGGGGACTGACAGGTGACAGGTGAACATGGAAGAGGAGGGTTGGTGACCTTCCACGCACTGGCATGAGTGCCAGCAAACTTTTCTGCAAAGGGAACAGATGGTAAACACCAGAGGCTCTGTGGACTGTACAGTCACTGTCAAAACGACTCAGACCTGCTGCAGCAGCAAGTGGCGGTGTTCCAAGAAAACTTTTTGACAAAACAGGCAGTGGGCAGGATTTGGCCTGTAGGCCAAAGTTCGCTGACCCGCAGATGAGGGAATCCAGGGGAGGGAAGCCAATGTGAGAATGGGGTTCATAAGTTCAATGTGAGCAGGACGGTCAGTCTAGGGGTGAGAGATGCCAGGGCCAGAGGCATGAAATTGAGAGTCCCAAGCCATGTGGTGGCAGTCGCAGGTCTGAGAGCACCCCAAGGAATGGTCTCAGAAGCAAGGACATGAAGGACCCTTCCCTGTCTGAATACAAGGCCAGATGTCACCTCGGGTCACTCAGGCCCTGGAAAGGTAGAAGCTTTATGACCTAACCTGCCTTAACTCCCTTAATTTATTTATTTATTTTTTTTGGTCTTGGTGTCTTTTTAGGGCCACACCAGCAGCAGGTTCCCAGCCAGGGGTGAAACTGGAGCTCTAGCCGCTGTCCTATGCCAGAGGCACAGCAATGCTAAATCCAAGCTGCAACTGCAACCCACACCACAGCTCACTACAGCTCATGGCCAGATTCTTAACCCACTGAGCAAGGCCAGGGATTGAACCCGCAACCTCATGGTTCCTACTTGGAATCGTTTCCGCTTCGCCACAACGGGAACTCCCACTTCCTTAACTGAAAAAGAGGCTCTGATTTTAACTTTGGACTTTCTCTTTCCCAAGACCAATAACTCGAAAGTTTCAAATTCATAGGTGACCCAACCAGCTTGACAACAGAAAAGCAAAGCCCACAATTAGAAACAAGAAAATTACAAGTGAGAAAGTCCCCCTGGTAAAGGCAAGGATAATATAAAAGCAGGAAATCTCCCATTGACAATTATCACATCAAAACTAGCAAGCATGAAGGGAGTTCCCGTCATGGCAAAGTAATTAACGAATCTGACTAGGAACCATGAGTTTGCTGGTTCAATCCCTGGCCTTGCTCAGTGGGTTGAGGATCCAGCATTGCCACGAGCTGTGGTGTAGGCTGCAGATGCGGCTCGGATCCCGTGCTGCTGTGGCTCTGGCAGAGGCCGGCAGCTACAGCTCCGATTGGACCCCTAGCCTGGGAACCTCCATGTGCCATGGGAGCGGCCCAAGAAAATGGCAAAAAGACAAAAAAAAAAAAAATTACCAAGCATGAGAATACAAGAGGACAAATGCAGAACACTGAAAATGATTGGAAACTAAGAGACCAGGAGCCAACAACAATTCTGTATATAGAGAGATGGCCATATCAGATTCAAAGATGAAAAAGAAAACTTCCAAAGGGCTGGAAAATAAGGCAATGTTAAAGTGAAATGTCTAGAAGGTGTCCCACGGCACAGCAGGTCAAGGATCCGGCCTTGTCACTACATTGGCTTCGGTCGCTGCTCGGCAAGGGTTTGATCCCTGGCTCGGGAACTTCCCCATGCTGTGAACACTCAAAACATATATAACATATACATTCAGTACAATGAATAATGACAGGACAAATAGTCAGTCCCCATCTGAGGAAGTTCATTACCAAAACATCCCTGTCCGACTTCTATACCATAAGAACGAGTCTCTAACCTAGAGGTCAAAGAAGGTAGCCCAAGACCAGATAAACCTTGAAGATATAGTTCCATTGGCCTAAAGAGTGGTTTCGTTTCTTGTTCTTTTTGGTTGCCAACATTTAAATATCAAATCAGCATTCTGGAAGGCCACTAAAAATGGGGCAACCGGTCAGAGTTTCCCCTGTGGCTCAGCAGTAACGAAGCCGACTAGTAGCCATGAGGACACGGGTTCCATCCCTGGCCCCGTTCAGAGAGTTAAGGATCTGGCGTTCCTGTGAGCTGCAGTGTAGATCACAGATACAGCTCAGATCTGGCTTTGCTGTGACTGTGATGTAGGCTGCAGATGCAGCTCCAGATCCAATGTGGCTGAGGCTGTGGCTGTGGTGCAGGCCAGCATCTGCAGCTCTGATTTGGCCCCTAGCCTAGGAACTTTCATATGCCACGAGTGGGGCCCTAAAAAGACAAAAAATTAAAATTTAAAAAAAAAAATGGGGCACTGTGACTACACTGTACCCACAGCTCACCATGGCAACAAGCAGCTAGGGCTGAGAGCAGGTGTCCTCTTTATATGAACATGAACTTCCCCAGTGCACTGCAGTACCCTAGTGCCTGACCCCTCTCTCCCACTTCACCTATTCATTGTCCTTGACCTGGCACTTGAGTCTGTGACCTTTGCTTACAGAGTAAATGCATGATTTCTGACTTTTTGGAGTATGGGCAACAGAATGTAAAGTAAAATTACAGGTCCATAATCCCAGATCCATCCCTTTGAGATCTAAAGAACAAAGGTTATTTTGTAACTTGTTTGGCAACAGGACTTGACCTGAGCTAAAGTGAAACTATAAATACATTGAAGGATTCTATTCAGTAGGAAATACATTCTTTTATTTTGCTAAATCAATATGAACAAGTTTGAGTACAGGCTGCTGCTCCAGACCCTAGTGGAGATTATTATGTAAGAGCACATGCAATCTGTTTTCTTTAAAATCTGAAAAATTCTGAACTCTGAAACTCCTCTGACCCAAGGGGTTTTGGATAAAGGACAGTGGGCCTGTTAGACTTTTACCTTCTATGTTTCAGAAAACACGCACACACATACACACACACACAAAGCAGACAGGAATGTGATAATATTTGTAAATGAGTTTCTACTTGATTAATTACAATGGCATCCACCTATAATTGAGAAACAGAAATAGAATGAGATCTGCACAACCATCTCCACAAGAATGGGCAGAGCACATGCTGACTCTAGAACCCTCGACCAGAGTGCTGAATCCCTGGGGCAGCGGGGGGTTGCTGTGTTCATACTGGGAGGCGCCGGCACAAAGGCAATTTGGTATCAGAATAACATGCTGTTCACACACGCAACAGGATATGTGAAAAGGATGCTATATGACCACATCTTTTGAGGGTTTTTTTTTTTTTTTTTTTTTAGTGAACAATGGGTTTTCACTTACCTAAATATCTTGGATTTCACAACATGTAAAGTGCCTAACAAGGCCACGGAAAATCAGATTCACAAGCAACTGTGACGATTCCAGATTCCTTTCCACCCCTGCTCTGTGCAGAGGCTGGATGGAATCCACTCAGAGCGAAGAAAAGCACAGCTACCTCCCCTTTCTCAGAATGACTGTGTGGAGGAAATCGGAGGGAGCAAGATGAAGCCGCAGAGCAGGTGAGGGATGCAGAGAGCCATGTCGAACCTAGGAAGGGCCGTCTCATGGATGAGAGGCAAGAGGGCACCAGAGGATGCTATGGGATGGGCGGGGAGAGAGGTGTTTGACTCACCTTGAGAGTGAGTGCTGGAATGGGAGAAGGTCATTGGAGATCTGTGACCTTCAGGGAGGGTCAGCAAAGGATGTAACAGAATAAAAGAAGCCAGGGAGGGGTTAGGGGCAAAGTGGGCAGCTGATGCCCCCTGCCCCCATGGAACAGCTACTGCTCAGCTCCAGCTGCCTGTACTCCACGCCAGATGTGGCCAGGTCTTCTACGGTTTTAGAAGAGACTGGCAATCCAGGTTTTCATGTGAAAACCAGGGATAATTAATACATACATACATACATACATAGTGACTAAGCCAAAGAAAACACGTCTATGGCCTGTAGGCCCAAAATGTAGGGCTTTGGTATTGATAACTTGCACGTCAGACTCTGGAAGGATGGGACAAGGTTTCTCAGCCTTGGCTGTCTCTGCAATTGGGACCCAATAAGTCTGGGTGGCAAGGCTTCCCAGGGCATCCTGGGATGTCCAGCAGCCTCCCAGCCCTCAATCTACACAGATGCCAGGAGCACCCCTCCCCCAATCAAGTCACCGCAATCAAAAAAATGCCTCCAATTCATTGCAGCACTATTTAAAATAGCCAAGGGATGGAAACAACCTAAATATCCATCGACAGATGACTGGATTAAGATGATATAGTACACATACACAATGGAATACTACTCAGCCATAAAAAAGAACGACCTAATGCCATTTGCAGCAACATGGATGGAACCAGAGATTCTCCTACTAGGTGAAGTAAGTCAGAAAGAGAAAGACAAATACAATTTGATATCATTTCTAAAATAGGGCACAAATGAACCTATCTACAGAACAGAAACAGACCCACGGACATAGACAACAGACTTGTGGTTGTCAAGGGGGAGGGAGGGAGGGAGTGCGATGGACTGAGACTTTGGGGTTGGTAGGTGGACACTACTACATTTAGAATAGATGAGCAATGAGGTCCTATTGGATAGCACAGGGAACTATATCCAATCTCTTGGGATAGATCATGATAGAAAATAATATGAGAAAAAGAACAGATATATATGTATGACTGGGTCACATTGCTATACAGCATAAATTGACAGAACACTGTAAATCAACTATACTCTAATAAAAGTAAAATAAAATAAAATGTCTCCAGAATTTGCCAAATGTCCCTGGGGGTAAAAACCATACCTGGTAAGAGCCATTGGACGAGAGCAACATCCCCCACTTGGCCTCCAGGATTTTATGAAGGCATCTCTCATGACTCAACAGGTTTCTCATGGAAGAGATGCCACCTGAAGCAGGGATTTATAGCTGCTTTGGAATCAGAAACCTGGGTTTCTGAAGTCACAGCTCAGTCATTTACTGGCTTGATGACCTCTTCTGAGGTCTGACTTCCTTGTCATTAAATCAGGAACCAACAACATCACCTCTCAGAGTTGCTGCAAGAATGCACTGAGAAAATGTATGCAAAGCTCTGAGCCCAGCAGCATATTAAGCACCAAAGATGTTTAATCAACACTAATTATTCCCTGGTGAAAAGGCAGCCTAGATGCTGTCATCGGAAGCACATGGGATCCATACTCAGAAGTCCTGGGCCTGGACCCAAGTCAAACCTTGGCCACTTGGCAGACCGGGAACTTGACAAGTCATTTTTCCCTCTTTATAAAATAGAAATGATCATCGCCAGGAGGTGAGAAACAAGCCAGGGGGTTGGTACAGCACTTGGACAGCTAAACCAATTAGAGGAATGACAATGGTTAATTCTATAAAATCGGAGTTCCCATTGTGGCTCAGTGGTTAACGAATCCGACTAGGAACCATGAGGTTGTGGGTTTGATCCCTGGCCTTGCTCAGTGGATTAAGGATCTGGCATTGCTGTGAGCTGTGGTGTAGGTCGCAGATGTGGCTTGGATCCCACATTGCTATGGCTGTGGTGTAGGCCAGCGGCTACAGCTCCGATTCAAACCCTAGCCTGGGAACCTCCATATGCCACAGGAAGCGGCCCTAGAAAAGGGAAAAAGACAAAAAAAATTTAAAAAAATAAAAATTCTATAAAATCTTTGAAAGATGCCTGTAAAGGCAAGTCCAAGCTCTTCAACAAATCCAAAGAACTGAGAATGCAGTAAAATCAGGGTAAGGTACAGGGAAGAAAAGAAACATAATACTCGGGTCCTTAACCTCTAGTCCCTCCAGACAAGCAACTGCCAACTGGTGACCCAGAGGCCAGATCTGGCCACTCATCAATTTTGTTGAGCCCCACATAACACACTGTTTCATATGCATTAAATGCCATCGAAGTTTCATTAAAATCCAGACCAGGTTTTTCTGGAAAACAGTAAGGACTGAGTCACTCTGGGCCTATAGTCCCACAGGCCCCTTTGGTGAGACAATCTAATTCTCTGAGACCCCATATCAGAGGACCACCCCCAAAGCCTTGACCCTGCAGTAGACAAACCATCTTCTGGAACAGACGCATCCACCCATCATCAACAAATTGCATCATGAGGACTCCTTCATTCCAGCCATTAGTAATTCTCTCCAAGGTTCACCCCATGGAACCTCACTGCGGGGTTCCTCACACAGTCCTCATTCTGGGAAGAAAATATATCATCGCAAGACATCACCTAGAACTCTGGGAACTGAGAGTACACATTCCAGGCAAGCCATTCCCACAGACAACATTCATTAGCAGGTGTGTTGTCTGTTTTAGGTGTTTTTTGTTGTTGTTGTTTTTTGCTTTTTTTTTTTTTTTTTTTGGTCTTTTTGCCACTTCTTGGGCCGCTCCCGCGGCATATGGAAGTTCCCAGGCTAGGGGTCAAATCAGAGCTGTAGATGCCGGCCTACACCACAGCCACAGCAACGTGGGATCCGAGCCGCATCTGTGACCTACACCACAGCTCGCGGCAATGTCAGATCCTTAACCCACTGAGCAAGGCCAGGGATCGAACCTGCAACCTTGTGGTTCCTAGTCAGATTCGTTAACCACTGCGCCACGATGGGAACGCCCTGTTTTAGTTTTTTTTATAATTTTTTATTTTGTTTTACTTTAAGTATAGTTGCTTTACTGTGCTGTGTCTGTTTCTGCTGTACAGAAAAATGACCCAGTCCTACACACATATATACATTCTTTTCCTCTTCCTATCTTCCATCATGGTCTATCCCAAGAGACTGGATAGTGTGCCGTGTGCTGTACAGTAGGCCCAGATTCTTATCCATGCTAAATGTCATCATCTGCATCTACCAACCCCGAACTTCTCATCAAGCCTTTGTTTTAACCCAGCCATACCCAGAAGCCTGATTGCAATGCCCACCAACAGTCTGCTTCTGCCCAATAACAATTCTAGGCTCTCTCCTGCCTCCATTTTTCCTCACTAGTCCTTTACAAGCACTTAAGTGGGGGGGGGGAACCCACAAATATATCCAGGAAATCAACACCTGTAAATCAACAGTTCCCCAGTTAAAAAGTTTTGACTTCAGGAGTTCCCGTCGTGGTGCAGTGGTTAACGAATCCGACTAGGAACCATGAGGTTGCGGGTTCGGTCCCTGCCCTTGCTCAGTGGGTTAACGATCCGGCGTTGCCGTGAGCTGTGGTGTAGGTTGCAGACGCAGCTCGGATCTTGCGTTGCTGTGGCTCTGGCGTAGGCCTGTGGCTACAGCTCCGATTCAACCCCTAGCCTGGGAACCTCCATATGCCGCGGGAGCGGCCCAAGAAATAGCAACAACAACAAAAAAAGACAAAAGACCAAAAAAGTTTTGACTTCAGGAGTATAATTGCCACACCCTCAATAGCTCTGTAATAGCTGCAGCTTCCAGTGCATCTTGCCATAAAGATTTTCAGAATCAAAGGTCAGGGCCAGAATTCTAGTCCTAGAATGAATCACACCATTTACTCTCTCCAAATCTCGCTTTCCCATAGCTGGGCCCACAACACCAGTGCGATCTAGTGTGAACTGGGTGGGCATTAGTTTAACAATATTTGTTGAGCAGCTACCGTGTGGTGGGAATCAAAGGAGAAAAGAGCAGAAAGTCTCAGAGCGCTTAGTCTCAGGGAGAACCTGGCCAGTAAAGAGGCAGTTACATTAGGGAAAAACAGGAGCTCCATGGACTTATGACAGCACCAAGAAAGAGACATCCAATCTTTGCTGGAGCAGAGGCAGAGAGGAGCTTTACAGGGAGGCCTAAGGAATGTGTAGGAGGTGGCCGAGGGCAGATGTGATGACAGAGGCTTCCCAGGGTTCCAGGTAGAGACTAAGAAAGCATAGCCTCCTCTGGAGACTGAAAGGAGGTGAGCATGGCTGGAATGTAAATGTGTAAAGAGGAGTTCCCATCGTGGCACAGTGGTTAACAAATCCACCTAGGAACCATGAGGTTGCAGGTTTGGTCCCTGGCTTTGCTCAGCTGGTGAAGGATCTGGTGTTGCCATGAGCTGTGGTGTAGGTTGCAGATGCGGCTCAGATCCCGAGTTGCTGTGGCTCTGGCGTAGGCCGGTGGCTACAGCTCTGATTCGACCCCTAGCCTGGGAATCTCCATATGTGGCTCTAAACATACAAAAAGACCAAAAAAAAAAAAGTGTAAAGAGAGAAGCTGCTATGGAGGAAGCAGGGGCCAAAGAGACCCTGAATGGCTTTGTAGCTTTTAAAGCCTCAGATCTTTGGGACAATATGGCATCCAAACCACCAAAACTCATCCACTGGACAAGACACCTGAGTAGGATGCAGTGGGGGAGGAGGGCCAAGGTGGAGAACAGGGAAGGAGCTTCAGGATGATGGAAACAGTCATAGTCTCTGTCAGGATCACACTTATGCGCAGGTGTAGACCTTTGTCAAAACGCACAGATTTTACTCTTTAGAGGGATGAGGGTCATTATGAGCATTTTACCTCAACTGAGAAAAAAAATTGTGCATGAGGTTCACAAGCTTCAGGACAGTATGTGCTGTGTGATACCACTTAGTAAAAAAGTGAAAGGCAGGAGTTCCCATCATGGCATAGTGGTTAACGAATCCAACTAGGAACCATGAGGTTGCAGGTTCGATCCCTGGCCTTGCTCAGTGGGTTAAGGATCCAGCATTGCCGTGAGCTGTGGTGTAGGTCACAGATGCGGCTTGGATCCCGTGTTGCTGTGGCTGTGGTGTAGGCTGACGGCTACAGCTCCAATTCGACCCCTAGCCTGGGAACCTCCAAATGCCATGGGAAGCAGTCCTAGAAAAGGCAAAAAGACAAAAAAAAAAAGTGAAAGGTAATGTGTGTTGCATTAACATATACACAGTACTCTATATAAAACAGACAACCAACATGGACCTACCCACACAGCACAGGGAACGGTACTCAGGATTTTGTAATAACCTGTAAGAAAAGACAATCTGACAAAGAATATTTATAGAGAACCGAATCGTGTTTCTATACATCTGAAACTAACACAACACTGTAATTAACTGCATTCTGTTTTTTTCTAAAAAAATAAAATAAAAATTTAAAAAAACAAAGGCAAAGTGTATTTTCCACAAACACAGCCTCAGAGATGGCACCTTCAGTGTAGCTGTGATGGTGGCCTTGGGTCCAGGGAATCTGAAGCTGTTATGGTGGAAGCAGGGATTAAAGAGACCCTGAATGGGAGTGTAGCTTTTAAAGCCTCAGAACTTTAAGGGAAAAAAAAAACAAATTATCACTTGCCTGATACAATATACAAACAGGTCAAAATGACCCTCTGACAAATGCATCTCGACAATCACCAATATTGATTCCACAATGTGCGTTCCTGAGAACACCAAGAAGGGCAGAAAACTCACAGGCAGGGACCTTGTAATTCATTGCAGACCCTTGGATGAAACCTTAGCCGTCTCTTCTTCCCAGTCTACCTTCCTCTCAGCCTTACTTCCATCACCTCCCCACAAATAACAGAAAGTAGGCACATTTAGGCCCTGGCAGACAGGGATGAACTCTAGAAACACACCAAGCTAACAGGGTGGGGAACCTCAAAAAATAAACAGCTGAACTAAGCAAAACGCTGGGGGAAACAAAACAGTACAGAGCAAATTTAGAAAGCTCAAGAGGAAGTAAAAGTATTTTCATACACACACAAAAAAAGAAGCGTCCCACGGGCTTTGGCCAAACCAAACTCCCCTTTTGACTCAACTGCTGATACAAGAAGCCAAGGCTGTGAAAAATTCCCATTTTCCTATCTCTGCACAGAATAAACAGTGAAATCAGTACCACACAGCTACCTTGCCCTGTGAGACCTTGAAAAATCTGCCCCAGATAAAATAACACATGACAATCACCTCCAGAAACTCTCAGAACCACAAACCATTCCTGTTCCAACAGCCCGAACATCCACAAACTCGGGTCTCTGCTGTCAGTTCCTAATCAATGCCTGCCAAGGAGTCCAGCTGTCCCATAGAAACATGGAGAAGCATCTGCTTCCAAATTCAAAGTGAGAAAGACTTGTTTAAAACAATCATCATCATCATTTCTTTTTAAATTGGCGCTAGACGGTTGGAGAATCCTTTTCTCCCAAATCCAAAGCCGTCCCGTTCACCGTGGCCCCTGGTTTGGAGAGGCACCACCTCTCCGGTCCCTCAAAGGGGCGCGCTGAAAACTCTCTAGGCAGATCCGATGGGCTTGAACAACTCTTCCCTTCTTTCCTGCCATCGTGCGCTTGTTAAGTGAAGGCTTCGAGGCAGCGGGGCCACCCGGAAAGGCTGACCATGCCGCCCCCGAGCCGGGCAGCCTCGGACACACCACTTATCGGAGTCTCAGCCCCAGGCGCCAGTCCCGGCCGGCTCGATCCCCGGGAGGAGGAGAGAAAACAGAGAGCAGGCAGCGGGAAGGCGATGCTCCACGGGGCAGCGGGGACCCCTAGGGGTGGGAGCGGGGAGGTGCGGCCTGCCCAGCCGGTCTCCAGGACTGGGCGGGCGGCCCAGAGTGGCGCGCCAGGCCGCGGCGTGGCACCGCCCCCCTGCCCCGGGCCCCGCCGCCCTCGAAGCGGGTGACGGCCGGACCTGAAGCAGCCGGGGCCCCGGGGAGTGGGCCCGCGCACCCCCGCTTGCAGCCCCCGGCCCGCGCACCCCCACAGGCCCGGTGTGGTGCACTTGCCTGCCCACGGTCTGGTTGCCCAGCTGCTTCACGAGGTTGAACTGCTTCTTCGCGGCAGCGGCGGCGGCGGCGACGGCGGCGACGACGACGACGACGACGACGACGACGACGACTGTCCCGGCCCTTGGCTCCGCCCTCGCCGCGTCACTTCCAGCAGCGCCGTCCGCCAGCCCCTGCCGGGTTGGGTCGGGTCGGGTCGGGTCGGGTCGGGGGAGGAGCCGCAGGCCCTGGGCAGTGCGCAGCGAGGCCTGAGGCTCAGAGGCCCGAGCCTGTGGGCTTCCCGATGCCCCCGCCGCCCAGTCCGGTCCCCTTGCCTCGCGAGGCTCAGCTGCTTGGTGCCCCCACGGTCCACTAGGGCCTCGGTGTCATTTCGCTCAGCGATCTCCTGCTCCAGGGATATTTAACTCACTTTCCAGACTAGATCTCAAAACACAAGGTGGAAAAAGCAGACACAAAGAGTGTAGACAGGAGGACACATCATAGATGGCGTCCAAGAACCGCCAAAACGCACCCTCGGGACTAGAGCCTGGAGTAGGGCAGAGTGGGGAGCAGGGTTGACGTGCAGCGTTAAAGGAGCTTTGGGATGATGGATACAGTCAATGTCTGTATCAGGGTCAAGTTTAGGTGCAAGTGCAGACATTTGTCAGCATGCACCGATTTATACTCTTTGTAGGTCACTATGTGGGTCACTATGTGTATTTCAACTTGATTAAAAAAAAAAGTGTGTTGGAGTTCCCGTTGTGGTGCAGTGGTGTACAAATCCGACTAGGAACCATGAGATTGCAGCTTCGATCCCTGCCCTTGCCCAGTGGGTTAAGGATCTGGCATTGCCCTGAGCTGTGGTCTAGGTCGCAGACACGGTTCTGATCCTGAGTGGATGTGGCTGGGGCCTAGGCCAGTGGCTGCAGCTCCAATCGGACCCCTAGCCTGGGAACCTCCATATGCCACGGGGAGCGGGCCTAGAAAAGACAAAAAACTAAAAATAAATAAATAAATGTGTGTTGTTGTGTGAGGCTCATAAGCTGCAGGACAGTGAGCACTGTGTGATAGCACTCAGTAAAAAAGTGAAAGGCAAGGTGTTTAATTAACATGTACACGGTGCCCTCTAAAAAATAGGTAACCAACAAGGACCTACTTCAAAGCAAAGGGAACTACACCCAGTATTTTGTAATAGCCTGTAAGAGAAAATAATCTGAAAAAGAATATTTGTATTTGTGTGTATATATTATATATAAAACAGAATCACTTTTATGTACACCTGAAATTAACACAATGTTGTAAATCAAATCTACTCCATATTTTTAAAGTAACTAAAAATTTTAAAAAACAGGAGTTCCCATTGTGGCACAGTGGTTAATGAATCTGACTAGGAACCATGAGGTTGCAATTCAATCCCTGGCCTTGCTCAGCAGGTTAAGGAACTGGCATTGCTGTGAGCTGTGGTGTAGGTCGAAGATGCGGCTTGGATCCCATGTTGCCGCGGCTCTGGTGTATGCCGGTGGCTACAGCTCCGATTCAACCTCTAGCCTGGGAACCTCCATATTCCGTGGGAGCAGCCCTAGAAAAGGCAAAAAGACAAAACAAAATGAAACCAAAAAACAAAAAGATCAGGAGTATTTTCCACAAACACACGCTCAGAGTTGGCACCTTTAGCTTGGCTGTGATGGTGGCCTCAGGCCCAGGGAATCTGAGCAGGACAGTGGCACTGGGAAAATCACACAGGTGGTGAAAAGGACTAACCTCTGTGCTGAAGTGTCGTGGGGGTGAGTCATGGGGGCATGGGTTGGGGGAACAGGTCACTGGAGACAGGCCCTTTGTGAAGTCCCAGGCCAGACCCTCATTGCCTAGAGACTCCTCATTGTGTTTGGATTCTCAGCCACGCACTGGCAAAAGTGCCGGAACACTTCGTGGGATTGTCCAACTGCACTGGACGCTTTTCACGGAGTGGACGAGGTAAGTTCTATGACCCCCAGCGATGGTCTCTTGGTTTGGGACCCTTGGCTTCAGCTTAGGCAGGTCCCTAGGGCAGGTGGGTGGTAGCATGGCCTCCCTCACAGGCCACAACTCTAATGTCACAAAAGCCGTGCTGAGGAAGGGAGATGAACAGGGACCTGAAGATGTACCTGAATCCAAAACAAAGGAAGTTGAAGATGTTCAGTCCACCTTCAAATCAGGGAACGAGAGGAAAGAGAGTGATACCCTAAGAGACAAGGAAAAGGTTCTTCCACAGACAACATCACTGAAAGAACTACCCAAAGAGCAACAAGCAGGATCTGATGCTGACAGTGAACTCATGAGCAGCTTGAATCAGAACAACATGTTACTGAAGAAAACTTGAAACCTGAAAAACCAGTGCAAGGTGTAGATTTGGAGATATAGTGTCTTCACAGGAGCTTATCTTCTCATTCCTCCAGCCAAGACAATGGACAGGTTCATTGCCAAGTTACAAGCCTATGCTGTGGAAAGAGAACAAATCTTAGCTGTTTTAGAGGAGAAAACTTGGGAAAACAGCAATCTGAAAAGAGAAAGCATGATGGATATACTTGTTGCCAAAGAAGTAGACCTGGTCAGACTTCAAGATGCACATACAAAGCTCTGCACTCGATTTGAAAGCAGTGGTCAGGATATGTTGAAAGATACTCTTCAGAATTTATCCCACACTGTTTGAGACAAAGACATTGAAATTGATGCTTTAGGCATTCCTGCCGTGGCTCAGTGGTTAATGAATCAGACTAGGAACCATGAGGTTACAGGTTCGATCCCTGGCATTGCTCAGTGGGTTAAGGATCCGGCGTTGCTGTGAGCTGTGGTGTAGGTCACAGATGCAGCTCGGAACCAGAGTTGCTGTGGCTCTGGTGTAGGCTGGCAGCTTCAGCTCCGATTAGACCCCTAGCCTGGGAACCTCCATATGCTAAGGGACTGGCCCTAGAAAAGACAAAAAGACAAAAAAAAAAGAAAGGAAGAAAGAAAAGAAAAAAGACATTGCTGCTTTAAATTAGAAAGGTCAGACTTTACTGACAATCCTGCAAACCTCCAGGGATGGGGATGAGGTGAGGGGTGTTGCTACGAATGAGTCTGAGGAATTTCTGCAGGAACGGGATCTGTTCCAACAACAAGTGAGGATAATGCAAGAGTGGAAAGAGCACGTGATGACCTCAGTGCAGAATATACAGCGGGAGTCAACCCATCTCCAGAGAGAGCCACAACAACTTCAGGTACAGGTTTTAATTCACAAGGATAAGAATTATAAACAACAAGCCAAGTACACACATCTGATCCACAGTTGTGAAGGGAACAAAATCAAACTCAAAACCTTGGGGAAGCAAGTAGCACAACTTCAGCTCAGCCTAGAGCAGCTCTGCGATTCTAAAGATCTTTTTGTAGGGATATTTGACCTTATCGTACCACAACCCACCACCCACTCACTTGCGAGTCAGCAGACTCTCTTAAGGACGTTAAGACATTAAATCTGATGTATTGACTGAGTCTTCTCAATTGCTCAAAAAAGACACAGGAGACTTAAGAAAAGTAATGGAGGAAAAAGATGCCATGATTAGAACCCTCCAGGGAGATAATCAGAGATTGTCTGATTCCATCGCAGCCAGCACCAACCTCAAAAGGAAATGAGGAGGACAAACAGATTCAGAAAAGCAGCAGCTATGAAAAAAACAAGACGAATTACAAGGCTAGCGGTCCAATCAGAGCTGCAGCTGCCAGCCTATGCTACAGTCACAGCAACACAGGATCCAAGCCGCATCTGCGACCTACACCACAGGTCACGGCAACACCAGATGTTTAACCCACTGAGCAAGGCCAGGGAGTGAACCCAGAACCTCATGGTTCCTGGCCAGATTCGTTTCCGTTGTGCTACAACGGGAACTCCGACGAACTCTTTTCTTTGACAATTTCACAAGTGAAGTGAGTGAAAATGAACTTTTGAGGCAGGTGGTAATCAACCTCAGGGAAAAAGTAGTCCATTTTGAAGCAGATGTGTATAAACTAAAAGAAGCAAAGGAAAAAGTAATGGAAACATCTAGGGAAAAATCAGTCCTTGCAAGAGACAGATATGAGGGTCTCCATGTTGTGGAGAGAGAAAGAATGACAGAATGTGAGAATCAAGGAGAAGGCTCTCGCTTTGGAGCATCTGCCGAAAGAGGAAAAGCTAGGCAAACAGAGGAATTAAGCCAGTTCTGAAATGCCCTGCTGTCCACACAAGGAGAAGAGACATTTGATTCAAAAAGAGAGAAATGAAGCCATGTTGCTATTGAAATGGAAACAAATGGAAAACTGTGCCCCCCCAGAGCCAGGTTCAACATTTACATGAAAAAGAACTACAGTTAAAGAAAGAATCAGAGAGGTTGAGTCATCAGGCTTTCCAATCTGAAGACGCCTCTATTTATTTATTTATTTATTTTTGATCTTTTTGCCATTTCTGGGGCTGCTCCCTCGGCATATGGAAGTTCCCAGGCTAGGGGTCTAATCCTAGATGTAGCTGCCGGCCTATGCCACAGCCACAGCAATGTGGGATCCAAGCCACATCTGGGACCTACACCACAGCTCACGGCAACGCTGGATCCTTAACCCACTGAGCAAGGCCAGGCATCAAACCCGCAACCTCATGGTTCCTAGCCAGATTTGTTAACCACTGAGCCACAATGGGAACTCCTGAAGGATTCTTTAAACTCAAAGCTTTGGTTGCAGATGATAGAACAGCTAAACTAGGCATGGAAGTCACCACCTTGGAGGACAAGCTCCTTCTGTCCTCCAGGGCCATGGAAAATGCCAGCCATCAAGTGAGCCTGCAGATAGAGTCATTGAAGAAACAACTGCATATCATCAGTAAGCAGAGAGAGGACATCTGGCTACCGCTTTCTCTGTCACTAGGACAAGAAAAGCAATATTCACAAGCACTAGCTAACATGAAGCTGGTCCTCATGACAAAGGCAGACCACCTTGAAAGCAAACTAGTATCAGCTCACAAACTTCAGGAGGAAGCAAATGCAGCCTTGGGTGTGAAGGAAGAACAAATTAAAGATTTGAAGAAGCAAACTGAGTTCCAACAGGAAGTGCTGAATGATGTACAAGAGACACTGATGAATTTAATAGGCAACGCAGAAGGAAAAGTAGATAAAAGGCTGATGAGGAATTTCTTCATGGGCTATTTTTTTTTTTTTTTTTTTGTCTTTCTGCCTTTTCTAGGGCCGTGGGTGCAACATATGGAGGTTCCCAGGCCAGGGGTCGGAGCTATAGCCACGGCCTATGCCACAGCCACAGCCATGCCAGATCCGAGCCACATCTGTGACCACACACCACAGCTCACACGGCAATGCCAGATCCTCAACCCACTGAGCAAGGCCAGGGATCAAACCCACAACCTCATGGTTCCTAGTCGGATTTTGTTAACCACTGTGCCACGACAGGAACTCCCCTTCATGGGCTATTTTCAAACACCCAAACACCAGTGCCCTGAAGTGTTCCAGATAATAGGAAGCACTCTGGGCATCAAAAGGGAAGCCATGGAGATGCTTTGGAATGAAGAGCAAGGCGGTGATCCCAGATGGATGACTAGGTGGCTGGGATCCAATAGTGTCCCCAGTACACCTCTGGAACCAAATCAGCCATCAGCGATACCCAAGAATTCTTCCTCAGAACTTTTCATTAAATATCTAGAAACAGCATCTCCCCACACTTTTCCACCACCCAAACCCTCTGCTCCTGATATGAAACTTTCAGATGCACCAGGAAGGAAAAAACTAGCTCAGAACACCCGACCCCATCTTCAAACTACCCTCGGATCCACACCCAAAAAACCAGAGGTGAAAGTTGGCTCTCTGTCTCTCTGGTTAACTCTCCAGGACCTGAGCCTGGTAGGTCTGGGCATCTTCTTTTAAAACATCTTACTGATGTTTTGCCCACAAGACACACCTTTGCTGCTGCCTCCTGGCATTATGCTGGCACTAGGCTGAAAGACCTTTCCCAAGCAACAGATGGTTCCCTAGCCAGAGAAAAAGACAGCCCTTCAAAGAATGACAACATGGCCTTTTAGTAAAAGCCATGCTTTTTTTTTTCAATTTTACTCTGCTTAATAAACATATTAATATTTTTAGGACGTGTGTTTTAAGGACGTCAATATAATCACCCACCTTGAAACAGTGGTTAATTCTTATGAGAAAGGGTATTGGTGGGGTTAGTGGCTGTGAGCAAAGGTACTTCAAATAGTGTTCGTAATGCTTTTATTTATTTATTTATTTTATTATTATTATTATTTTGGCTGCACCTGTGGCATGTGGAAGTTCCCAGTCCAGAGATCTGACTTGTGCTACAGCAGTGACCCGAGCTAGAGCAGTGATGATGCTTGATCCCTAACCTCTTGAGCCACCAGGGAACTCCATGCCTTCATTTTTTTTTATAAGAGCTAAGTATTTATGTATGCCTTAGCTAATTAAAACGTTAACTTGTGTTAATGATCAAAATGATAAAATACAAAAGTGCACACTCCTTGTACAAGAAAAAGGTGAACAACGCAAAAGTACAGGATGGATCCTGGACTTTTTCAAAGACCTCATTCCATTTATTTATTTATCTATCTATTTTTTTGTCTCAACTTTTGTCATTTGTCTTTTGAGGGCCACACCGCAGCATATGGAGGTTCCCAGGCTAGGGGTCCAATTGGATCTGTAGCCGCCAGCCTATGCTAGGGCCACAGTAATGCCCGATCCAAGCTGGGTCTGTGACATACACCACAGCTCACAGCAATGCTGGATCCTTAACCCGCTGAGCAAGGCCAGGGATAGGACCTGCAACGTTATGGTTCCTAGTTGGATTTGTTTCTGCTGCACCATGACTGGAACTCCCCCATTTATTTATTTTCTAGCCTGCTTTTTTTTAGCCGGTCTCATTCCCTAGGCATAAGAGCCAGCCCACAGCTCTCCTAGCCAATGATTCTCATTTGCCTCCTTCAGGGACACTCTTCTCTCTACCTTTCACTGCTAAGCTTCTGAAAAGAATACTTTACTGCTTGTCTCCAGCTCATGTCTCACTGACTTACGAAAGCTCCCCAAAATCTTTTCTCAGTAATGTCTAGGGCATTTTCTAATGCTTCAGAAATTAGTCTTTTAAGGAGTTCCCATTGTGGCTCAGTGGTTAACAAATCTGACTAGAAACCATGAGGTTGTGGGTTCAGTCCCTGGACTTGCTCAGTGGGTTAAGGATCTGGTATTGCCATGAGCTGTGTTGTAGGTCACAGACGTGGCTCAGATCCCATGTTGCTGTGGCTGTGGCACAGGCTGGCAGCTGTAGTTCCGATTGGACCCCTAGCCTGGGAAACTCCATATGCCGTAGGAGCGGCACTAGAAAAAGGCAAAAAGACAAAAAAAAAAATTAGTCTTTTAATTAAAGTCTCCATAGCATCTGGTCAGTGTTTTTCACATCTTCATTCTTTAGAATTCTCTCCATCATCTTTCTTCTGGATTCCCTTCCAAACATCAGAGCCTTCTTTCTCAGCTTTCTCTGTGATTTCTTTGGACCACTTCCTAATGGGTATGTTCTCTCAGGTACCATGGTCCGCTAACTGTCTGTTCACTGGCCCTGTGGTCTCAGGGGGAAACTCACCCCCTCCCATGATTTGACGTTCACCTGAATGCCACTGACTTCTGAATGCCTACCTCCCACTTCATCCTTCTCCTGACTCCACACTGATTTATCACACTGTCTGCTGGACAAGTTTATCGGGATGTGCGTAGACTTCTGAAAATCAACATGTCCAAATCTGAGCTCGGTATCTTCCCTTAGAACTTTCTTGAGAAAACGTGCTTGTCATCCCCACCCAGACCACTCTCTAGCCACTTGTGCCTTCTTGCAAATTCAAACAGACTCTTATGCAAATAGCTTCCACGCTAATCTTGGCGGGATCATGCCTTCCAAAAAGTGCAGATCAGAAATGTTCAATCTGCCTCCAATTCACATCTCGGGGCAGGGGGCAGGGGTGGGGGGGTGGATTTACACCCAAAATTTATAGGGAGGGCGAAACACTAACCAGATGAGCAACACAGCAGGAATTAGTCACATATATCTATAGCCACAGGGAGAAGGACATGATGACACCATGCAGGGCCAAAGACAGGTTGCCCTTGGGCCCAGTGTGAACAAGCAGAGACTGGAAGGGGCAGATTTTGGAGTCCAAGAGGGTGGAGAATGTGGAGGTGACTCTAGGTCCCGGGTGGAGGGTGCAATTGGCTTGTTTGAATCATTTCCCAGGCTGGGAGGGAATGGGAGGCGGCTACCTGTGGATAAGTTTTGCCTGGTTGTGGGGTGAGGAGGAGAGTTGGACTAGGGGCCCTTACCTGTGAGAGCAGAAGGGAGGGAGTTTGCAATTAGGCCATTTGAAGCCCTCTGATTTTACCAGATGGCCAGGCCATACTTACTATTGAGTCTTGATTTCGGGGCTTATAACCCAATGGACTCTTTGATAACTTGACATCAATTTAAACATTGGTGATGATGGAGACTTTTAGGCAGGAGTGAAGTCCTTCACTAGGAGGTGAAGTTGGCACTGGACTGAGAGGGAAAGGTGGTCTGCAACAACATAAATTGTATTAAACCTAATTGAAGTTCACTCAGTTGATTCCAATGGGTCTGGACAAGGGGTGACATCCTCTAGCTCCTGGCCATTGACTGATGTGGTGGGAGGCCATTCCCACTTACAGGTGGGATATTCCAGAGGGCCCAGGTTCAGCTCCATCCTCTAGCAAGGAGGCCTTAACTACCATACCAAGCTTGTGGGATGTGGCTTCCAGGACTAAAGGAATCCTGGGCAGCTGGGTATTCAAAGCTCAGGGTCTGTGAGAGGCTCTATATCCAGCAAAGCCAATGCATGGCTGGCTAGCAATTCCTGCTCTGATGGTATGTGATGCAGGGCCAAGGAGGGCAGCTTCTTGCATCAGAAGCCCACCGACAGCTTATGGACATCACAGGTGGTCCAGAGACCCCAGGAAGCAGGAAAGGAAGCTGCTAAAATCTCTTCACGGAAGCAGTCTCTGAAGGCACTAAGGGGAGCCCCTGTTGATTTCAATTTAGACAGATTCTAGAGCCTTTTATTGGCGTGGGCCCACCCAAGGTGGGCTACTTTAAAAGTAACAGCATAGGAGTTTCCCCTTGTGGCTCAGTGGGCTATGAAGCTGACATGGTCTCTCTGAGGATGCTGGTTCAATCCCTGGCTTCATTCTGTGGGTTAAGTTTCTAGTGTTGCCACAAGCTGTGGCATAGGTCACAGATGCAGCTAGGAACTGGTGTTGCTGTGGCCTGCAGTGTCGTTCTGATTCAGCCCCTATCCTGGGAATGTTGATATCCTGTAAGAGCAGCTGCAAATGAAATAAAATTTAAAAATAAAATAAAAATGAAAGTAACAGCATAAATGGGCTTAGGTAAAATTTGTCAGTGAGGCATATACTTCCTCTAGAACCCAAAAAGGATTAAAACACGTTGGGTGCATGTGTCATTAACAGTTGTGTAAAACAAATATCACCAAAGGAGGATGTCATCAAGGTACTGTTGTACCTGTACTGCTGATATGGAGAAAGGAAGATGCAGTTAGGATCCTGTCTGCAAAGATTGCATGTGATAGCAGAGCTGTTTAGGTACCTGTGGGTGACAAGGTAAAAATGTACTGGGCCCCTTTGGGGATGGAGGCAAACTGGATGAGGGGATGTTGAAGCAGGCATGAATGGAATCTATTAGCCAAATCACTGCAAAATGTTTACCGTATTTAAATTTAGTCAGATCCCATGTATTTTAAGGGTATCCAGGATTAGTTTTAATCAGGAATGCTAAGACAGAAAGATACAGAAATGACTGTCCTGGAGAGAGAAACTTTTTTACACCCCCCAGATCCTGAGAAACAAGAGGCAGAGCACACCGGGGAGGGCCACATGGGGAAGCACCAGGGACTCAGGAGGCAGAGGGAGGAGTAAGGGGCAGGGGTGGGCAAGAGGCTTTCTTGCGGTTTCCATGGGAAGAAATGGGTGAGGTTGTCTAAGCAGGCTTAGGATGGGCTAGTTTGAATATTTCAGTGGGCTCTGGGACATAGTGGTGTCCCTAGCTGATTGGTGCCCAGCTCTGGGGTGATTGCTTATGGCAGAGCGATGGTGGCCTGGATTGTAAGAGCCCCATAGAGGAGGTGGTTGGGGATGTGAGCTCTGGATTTGTACACTCACAGGTGGATTATTTACAACCTTTAGGAATTAGCTGATCCTGGCAGGTACAGTTCCTCTAAGAGGAGCAAGGACTCTGGTGTCAAAGCATTAAATACAGAAAAGAGAAAGTAGTTATTACAGTAGGTAAAATCATAAATTGATACCAGGGATTAAGTCCATGAAGGTTTGCCAAAAGTTGCACTTTGGTAGACGTTAAAATTAGTCCAGAACCCACGTTACAGAAGCCCCAAAGCCATCATCAGCTCCCATTATCTTTTTGCCATATCATTTGTTTTCATAAGTTTTGGATTTCCAATTGGGTTAAATTGTGAGATTTTGTTTAATGAAAATCGCTGTTCCCTCTACCTGTATGTAGATTTCTTTTTCCTTTTTATTTTCATTCATTTTCAGGGGTGGGTTGTTATCTGAGATCCTTAGGGGTGGGAGCTGTCTTTTTACCTTGCTCACATTTATCAGTATTTTTTCCTACAGAGAGTCACAGATCAGCATGATCAAGATTTGGGTCTCTGTCACAGCAATGGTTTTATGGTTTAGAGACCCAAGACTTAAGTCAGGTTTGAATTAACACCTCCACTGTGACACAGGGTGTCATGTATGTTGGTCCCCACAACCCTGATGATCAGGATTTTGACCACAGGGCAGCAGGGACCCAGTGGAAGAGCACAGGGCACAGAGCCCCAAAGTTGATGGATCCAAACCATCTTCTGCTACAGCCCTACCTCTTCCCTGATGTAGGCTGCTTCCCCCACCCCCTTCTCTCTGTACTCATTCCCTCAGGACATTTTTTTTTTTTGGTCTTTTCTAGGGCCTCACCCATGGCATATGGAGGTTCCCAGACTAGGGGTCTAATCAGAGCTATAGCTGCCGGCCTACACCACAGCCACAGCAATGCAGAATCCAAGCTGCGTCTGTGACCTACACCATAGCTCATGGCAACGCCAGATCCTTAACCCACTGAGCAAGGCCAGGGATCAAACCTGCAACCTCATGGTTCCTAGTTGGATTTGTTAACCACTGCGCCATAGCGGGAACTCCTCCCTCAGGACATTTTTGATTTCTAACGGTAAAGTCATGGGTCTTTTTTCTTCTCCATCCAATCACATATGGTGCAGAGCTTCCAGGATTGTTATGGGGAAAGAGAGCTGTGTGGTGGGCCCCTTAGAGGACTGTTTTCTTCCTCCAAGGGATGCAGTCATGATCCCCAGTTTAAAAAAAAAAAAGGAGTTCCTATTTTAGCTCAGTGGGTTAAGGACCTGATGTTGTCTCTGTGAGGATGTCAGTTTCATCCCTGGCCTCACTCAGTGGGTTAAGAATCTCACATTGCCATATTCATATGCATAGGTCACAGATGCAGCTCAGATCTGGTGTTTCTGTGTCCATGGCTGTGGTGTAAGCCTCAGCTGAACCTCTGATGTGACCCCTGATCCAGAAACTTCCATATGCTGCAGGTGTGGCAAACACACACACACACACACACACACACACACACACACACACACAAGTGTTGGAGTCTACATCCAGGAAGATCATTTTTGTCTATGGCCTGGGTGGGGACCTTAAGCCCCCAGTGACAAGATCAGTCCTTTGGCATGCTGGTAAGTAACAACAGGAAGCAAAGCCTGCCTGTATTGGTTAGTTAGGGGTTTTGCCCTGAGAGAGAAGTTGACTATCAACACCTTGCCCCCCACTTTGGTTTTTCATCACTTCTTGGGCCATAGACTGTCATGGATGTGCACTTGGAAACACTTAGGGGTCAGGAGAGCACATGACAGCATCAAAGGACGCAGCAGCCCAGGACCTGGGCAAGGTCACTAACTTGCCTGCACAGTAGTGACTCAGGAGGCAACCAGGGGGCCATTCTTCAATCTTCCTGGGGTTGTGGCCTCCTGCCTTTGTATGAACAACACAAGGGGTCACTTCTAGGACATGCTGCGGGTACTTTTCTACAAGAGCCTCTATGGCTGCAACAAGCAGCCAGTGATGGAAATCAGGCTAGACAGTGACCAAAGTGCTCAGTCCACACCCAGGAAGTGGAACTCAAGCACCCACCAGTTAGGACATTGGGTTGTCACTGTCAGGTCGGAGCCTTGGAAACCACCCATTAGACACAAGGCACACCGATGGCATCTCAATTTGGCATATAGTGAATTGATAGTAGTTTCTGGATTTCCCTGGTGGAGGGGGTGGCTTAAGAAGCCAGCATTGTCGCATAAGGCTCAGGTTGCTGCTGTAACACCTGATTGATCCATGGCCCAGGAACTTCCCCATGCCAAAGACATGGCCAAACAAACATACAAACAAACAAAAAGCACAATAGCTTTTGCCTAGTTGGCCAGAATATGACATTAGGGTAGGAAGAAATGGCAACATCCATTTGAGATAACAGAACATGAGCTAAAGCCCAAGCTGGCCAACAAATGGCACATACATCCCAGATAGTACCTGCTACCTTGAAAACTAGTTAACTAGCAAAGTACTGGGTAGTTAAAGCTGACCAGGTGTTCTCAATTGAGGTTAGGCATCCTGTTTGTGATGCCAATTGCTTTCCTCATCTCTCCATCTCTCCTTCAATCTATCAGAGAGAGATTCCCACCCAGACTTAAGGGGTTGGCTGAACACAGGACACTCAACACCAAAAGATGTGATGGACAGCAGTTTACAAGCCACATTGACTCACAGCCCAGGGCAGGACACTACACAGCATGCAGGGCTATGTGGGGTGTGGGGTGTATTGAGAAACAGAGTGAACAAGTGGGGGCTGGGGACGCAGACTTTGTAATAACAAGAGGGTGGGGATGAGCCCTGGTTTCCGAAGGAGGGTGTGATGGGCTTGTTTCAATAATTCAGTGGGCCGATAGGGCACTGGAGCCTGCTACCTGGGAATAAGTAGCACTGTGTCTGGTTGCTATGGTAAGAAGAATTGTATGGCAGGGGAACTTACCTGTGGGAGAAGAGGAAGTGAGGAATTGCAGGTGGGGCATTGCAGATGCTCTCACTTTTACTAGATGTCAAGACAGTTCTCAATCTCTCCCCACCCCCATATATATATACACAATAAATATATTGGTTTTTCTGGGGCTGAACCCATGCCATATGCAAGTTCCCAGGCTATGGGTCAAATCAGAGCTACAGCTGCCTGGCTACAACACAGCCACAACAACATGGGATCCAATTTGAGTCTGTAATCTACACCAGAGTTCACAGCAATGCTGGATCTTTAATCCACTGAGCAAGGATAGGAATCAAACCTCCATGCTCATGGATGCTAACTGGATTCTTTTCCACTGCAGCACAACAGGAACTCCCCAGCTCTTGATATTGAATCTGAATTTCAGGCCTTATAAGAATTTATTAAAAAGTAATTCTTCCTTGAACTAGTGAGTTCTGTAATACACAATAAACACAAAAATCAATTTCAACTGGGTTTTTTTGTTTTTGTTTTTTTTGTTTTTTTTTTTTTTTTTTTTGCTGTTGAGTTGTAGAAGTTCATTGCAGCACTATTCACAAGACATGGAAACAACCTAAATTTCCATTGACAGATGATTGGATTGAGAAGATGGGGTATATATACACAATGGAATACTACTAAGCCATAAAAAAGAACGAAATAATGCCATTTGCAGCAACATGGACAGAACTAGAGACTCATACAAAGTGAAGTAAGTCATAAAGAGAAAGCCAAATACCATATGATATCACTTATATCTGGGATCTAATATAAGGCACAAATGAACCTTCCCACAGAAAAGAAAACCATGGACATGGAGAATAGATGTGGGGAGGGGGAGTTCTGTAATACACAATAAACACAAAAATCAACTTCAATTGGGTTTTTTGGGGAGGGGGAGGGAGTGGGATGGATTGGGAATTTGGGGTTAATAGATGAAAACTGTTGCCTTTGGAATGGGTAAGCAATGAGATCCTGCTGTGTAGCATTGGGAACTCTGTCTAGTCACTTATGATAGAGCATGATAATGTGAGAAAAAAGAATATATACATGTATGTGTAACTGGGTCAGATTGCTGTACAGTAGAAAATTGACAGAACACTGCAAATCAGCTATAATGGCAAAAATAAAAATCATTATAAAAAATCAATTTTATTTGTAGGTTCCAGCAATGACACCAAAATTTAAAATACATATATAGGAGTTCCCATCGTGGCATGGTGGAAACGTATCCAACGAGGAACCATGAGGTTGCAGGTTTGATCCCTGGCCTTGCTCAGTGCATTAAGGATCTGGCATTGCACTGAGCTGTGGTATAGGTTGCAGATGTGGCTCGGATCTGGCATTGCTGTGGGTCTGGCATAGGCCTGTGGCTATAGCTCACATTACATCCTTAGCCTGGGAACCTCCATATGCCGTGGGTGTGGCCCTGAAAAAGACAAAAAATAAAAATAAAATAAAATACATTTGCAACCACTAATGAAAATAAAACATTTAAGTACGAATCTAACAAAACGTGTCCAGGACTTGTATGCTGAAAACTCTACAACAATGATAAAAGAAATCAAAGATCTATATAAATGGGGAGTTATACCATGTTCATGAACTGGAAGACTAAACATTGTAAAGATGGCAGTTCTCCCCAAATTCATAGATTTATTCCAACTCCTGTCAAAACCCAGTAGGACTTTTTTTTGATACAGACAAGACTATTCTAAAATTTATGTGGAAAGATAAGGGAACTAGGGTAGCTAAAATTTTTTTAAAAAAATAAAGTGGGAGCAATCTACCCAGTTTCAAAACTTATTAAATAACCCAGATTGTGTGGTATGTGCAGTGGGATAGACATAGATCAATAAACAGGGAACCCAGAAACAATCCCACACAAATTTATTCCACTGATTTCTGACAAATGTTCAGAAGCAATTCAAAGGAGGAAAGATGGCCTTTTCAAAAGGCTATTGCTATGGAAAGCTTGTGAGGAAATCTCAGGCCAAAAACACGGAAAACTGGGCCAGCAAAGAAGGAAGATAGTGGTGTGAGTGACCAGGTGATGAGGGGAGGGGAGGGAGAAGGTGCACTCAGCTCAGGATGAAAGCTGAAAATCCTGGATAACATGTTATTGCATCTTTCTGAATTCAGCTGCTTCTGACTGGTCAGCATCACAGGCTCTGGTGATTTTCCCATCAGCTCCCACACTGCAAACTCAGGTCACCCCTAACTGAGCATACAGTGCTCCAGACTCCATTAGCATTGCCAATAGCATCGTTCTCAGGTTGTATGAGGTAGGAAGATGGCTCTCAGTAGCTCCAGTAGTACAGGTACCTCCTGGGTTCAAGTCTGCCAGGAAAGAGAGCTCTTCTAGACTTGGAAGATCCCATTCAACTCCTGGGATTCATTCTTTTTTTTTTCTTTTCCTTTTATGGCCACACCTGGGGCATATGAAAGTTCCTAGGTTAGGAGTCAAACTGCAATTGTGGCTGCAGGCCCATGCCACAGCCATAGCAACACCAGAACTGAGCTGCATATGCAACCTAAGATGTAGCTTGCGGCAACACTGGATCCTTAACTCACTGAGTGAGTCCAGGGATGGAACCTATATCCTCATGGAGACTAGTGGATGTCTTAACCCACAGAACCACAACAGGAAATCCCTGGTGTTAATTCTGATAGGACCAACCTGGTAACCCCTCCCTCCCAAAACACACACTCCTGAAATATAGCTAGGGCGATATTCTGAGTGGTAGGCCAGGCCTGGGCAAGTTTCCACCACTACTGTCAGGTGTGGAGCCTTACCACATCCAGGTGGACTAAAGGAGGAGTTGGATTCTTCATGATAAACTCTGGCCATTGTGATAGGAGAAAGGAATAGCAAATAGTCAAAGCAGCAAATGTCCACTCTAGCCTCGCAAAGAGGAAGTTTCATGGTTAAAGTCCAGGTATTTGCTCCCAATATTAATCAATGTTCAACAGGAATTTTAAACTATAGTTTCTCTTTTCTTGACTTTATCATAGGATGCAGATTAGTTGTCAGTGCCTTTTCTCTGGCTGGGACATTGTTTGTGGCTACCCCGAGGGTAGTCTCATATTTGGAGGCATTATGCAGCTTGAGATGGCTCAGGTTTCCATTTTCAGTCTCCATTCCTACATCATTAAGTTCTAGCCCCTTGACTAGGAGCCTAAATGAAATAAGCTGGCCCTGCCTGCAGGAAGGTTTTGGGGTGACCTCTCAGTGAAAAACTGACCAAAGTTCCCTGAATCATGTTTTTCTGAACCAAAGGCCCAGCAAACAACAGCTTGGCTCATCAAACACCAGAAGTGTATCATCTGACTCCTCCACTCTCAGGCTCACCATCCATATCTATGGGATTGACACCTTATACTCCTTGCTGCTGACCCCCTCTTTTGGCTCCCTGACACCCAGGGAATGTGTCCACTGCCAACTTGGGAGGCTATGGTTTTTCAGTGGTTTGCATTACCTTCTTGGCAAATGACCACTCAAAGAAGTGGTGTTATTTCATCTCATCGCCACTCCCCCTGGCAAAACTCCCTAACCTCAACCTTCCCCCCTGATTTCTACTTTGAGTATCAATGAACTCTTGCTCCTCCATTGAATACTAAGCCAGTATTTGATACCTGAACTTGCTGCAATATATCTGTCCTGGGTTTTTGTTGTTGTTTCTTTATTTTGCTTGTGTGTGAGACCTTTGGTTCTTAAAGTTTAAGTACCTCCATTCCCTGCTCCTGACAGATAATGAAATGGAGTATGCAAACCATTTAGGAATTTTATTTAGAAATTATTTTATAAGTCTACAGCAAAGTCTATGTGATGACCCTCTTGAATATGCATAATAGTGAAATAAACACATGTGAACCTACCTCAGCTTGAGAAATTATTGGTGTACTTCTTCCCCATTCTCTTTTCTCTAGTATTCTATACTCTCCACTCCCACAATGTCACAAATAGCTTAATTTCAGGTTTTCTGCATCATTCCTTTAATTATTAATTATTTTACCCTATATGTGTGTTTTTCTAAATAACATTACTTTTGCTTGGATTTTTTCCCCTCATTTCTTTACTATCCTGTATGTTATTTTACCATATATATTTATTTTTCCAAATAACATTAGTTCTCTTTCAAATTAAGTTTACAAAAAAAAAATGTTATCTCTCTTCTTTCACTCAATATTGTATTTTTGAAATTCAGCCTCTGATGTTACATAGTTTCCCATGGTATATGTTTTCCACACATTTCTTCCTTCACAACATTTTAAAGGCGATTTTGTGTGCTAAGCTCTTGGCCTAGATCCTGCCCCAGCGCTTAAATATTTGTTCAATTGCTGAACGAGACTGAGCTCCAACTGACTATAACACTGACACTTGCTTTTCCCGCTAGATGCTCTGCCCTTCGCCCCATTGCTAAGGATCCTGCCAGCATTTCTGCCCTGAGTTAATTACAGTTATAAAATTTCATGACAAGCCATGAGAAAACCAGAGGCCTCCCAAAGCGCCCAGGACTACAATTCCCGGAAAGCTTTGCAGGCGCTCAATTGCGTCAATTTCAGTTTACTTTGCCCTCTCCAAGAACTCCCGGTTTCTGTAGGCGGGGCCAAAAGAGTTTTCCAATGGGCACCTCCGTGGGCTGAGGGGGCGGGGAAATTGTCCTTGGAGCCTAGTTGGGGAGGTGTGGGTTAGCTGGAAGGTTGCTGGAGCAGCTACCAGTGGTCGTAGTCTGTGAGTGGCGCTAGCTGAACCGGTTGTATCCCTGCTCCTCTCGCCTCCCCTCTCCCGGGCTCGCTTCTTATCCCCGGCATCTCTTGACCCTGCTTCCTTGTCCCCGGTGGGCGCAGCACCCAGCAACCTCCACGCCCATGGCCACTATCCCGTGGAGGCCCCCTTCACCACCTGTTCTTCTTCCCCTACCAAGGCAGCTGGGCCCTTGCGAAGATGCTTCTCTGTGCAAAGGGTACCTGCCTGACGCAGGGCTAGGAGCCCACGTCCCCGGCGGGCTGGGGCCTAGGTGGAAGGCGGGCCTGTGTCTCAGGAATGCCCTTTTAAGCCCAAAGTTACCCGTGAATTCGTGGGACATCGTGAATCCCTGCTTGGTGTAGGGAGTAATTTACTTAAGTCTTAATTAATCTAACTTTTGCTGTGTGCCTGGCACAATACAAGCCTGGGGATACTGTGACTGAGATACAGCATGGAACCAGGTAGACATGGGACTTGGCCTTTTCAGAGCCAAGGTCTTGCTGGAAACACAGGTGAAGCAAGTAAGAACTTAGGGTATTGATTGGTTTGATTAGGAGAAGTGCAGTTTTATTTATTTATTTATTTTTTGGTCATTTTAGGGCCTCACCCACAGCAAATGGAGGTTCCCAGGCTAGGGGTACAGTCTGAGCTGTAGCTGCCAACCTACACCACAGCCACAGCAACCTGGGCTCCCAGCTGAGTCTGCAACCTACACCACAGCTAATTGCAACTCTGGATCCTCAACCTACTGAGTGAGGCCAGGGATCGAACCTGCATCCTCCTGGATACTAGTCAGATTCATTTCTGCTGAGCCATGATGGGAACTCCAGGTTCTTTCTCTTATATACAGTACATTCCACTGGGACTTGTCATGATCCCCATTGTGCTCCTGAAACCCAGGCTTGTTTAATTGGGAAAATTTCCTGTCTAGGGCCTCATCATATTTGCGTGCAGAGCCTGTATTCTGCAGTTACAGTGTTTTGCCTTTGCTAGGTGAGTCTGCACTTTGAGGAGGGTAGTGGGGGCCACGTGGGCCATGTTATGACTACAGGTGTGTGTCATGTACCTGAAAGCATGAAAAAGAAAGTGTGAGGCTTGAGTGTACTTTACTCATTCAGTCGTTCAACAACAGTTAAGAGCTTACTTTGTGCTTGTCCCTTTGTTTTGGCCCATTGGTGGGGTTTTGCTGATTGAGAGCAAAAAAAAAAAAAAAAAAAAATGATGAACTGGATTGAGGTGGTGTCTGAACTCACCTCCAGTTGGAAAAGACAGGAAGTAAAGAATTACCCGGGAAGTAACATAGTTACAATTTTGCATTGAGTGCTGAGAAATGCAGCCAGGCCATTAGAGTTTGTAATTTCAATGCTGTTTGAGCTGAGAATAGAAGACTTGAAAAGAAGACAAGAAGGGAGGGAGCAAAGAAAGGAAGGAAGGGGAGTTCCCGTTGTGGCTCAGTGATTGACAAATCCGACTAGGAACCATGAGGTTGCGGGTTTGATCCCTGGCCTTGCTCAGTGGGTGAAGGATCCGGCATTGTCGTGAGCTGTGGTGTAGGTCGCAAATGTGGCTCGGATCCCGTGTCGCTGTGCCTGTGGTGTAGGCCAGCAGCTAAAGCTCTGATTAGATCCTTAGCCTGGGAACCTCCATATGCCATGGGTGCAGCCCTGAAAAAGACAAAAAAAAATAATAAAATAAAATACATTTACAAGCACTAGTGAAAATACAACAGTTAAGCATAAATCTAACAAAACGTGTCCAGGATGCTGCTATGAACCCATGGGTACATGTGTCTTTTTGAAGTACAGTTTTGTTTGGATATGTGCTCAGTAGTGGCATTGCTGGATCATAGAGTAGGTCTATATTGGGTTTTCTGAGGACTCTCTGTAATGTTTTCCATAGTGGTGGTACCAATTTACATTTCTCCAGTGTGGGAGGGTTCCCTTTATGCCAAATCCTTTCAGTATTTGTTATTTGTCTTATTAATGATGTCTATTAATTATTAATGATGGCCATTCTGACTGGTGTGAATGTATTTCTAAATCAGGAGTGAGACTGAGCATTTTTGTCTGCTGACACTCATTGTTTTTTCACTGTTGTTGTTTGATTTTTTTTTTTTTTTGGCCACTTGCAGCATGTGGAAGTGAGCCAAGGATCCAACATGAGCCACAACAGTGACAAGGTTGAATCTTTAATCTGCTATGCCACCAGGGAACTCCAGGGTCTGAAAACTTTTGACTCACAAAGTTGCTTAGTTGTGAGTTGATTCAAACCTCCTGTAGTGTGCTCTGTGGGCTAAGAATAGCTTTGTAGCAGGGATATGGGAATTTTTAAAATTCTGTTTGAGCAGCTGTGCTCCAGCAAGAAAGAAAAGGAAGGGATACCAGCAAGAGGCGTGTGTGTGAGTCTGCCCCCTTTCATCAGGAAAGCAGGAGTTTTCTGGGGAGCCCCATGCTGAAGACTTCTGTGAACATTTTAGGCAGAGTTAGGACACATGGCCCCACTCCCAGGTGCAGCTCAACCTGGGGAGGTAAGACTTTCTACTAGCACAGATGGATGACTCAGACAAAATCGGGATCCTCTTAGGAAGAGGAGGGAGTGAGAACTGGAAAGGGTCCTGGGAGGCTTTGCTACATCCCTCACCTTTTTTTTGCCCTCTAGAATTTCCTTAGGTGTTCTTAGAAAAGAGAGGGAGAGGGATGGGTGGGAGGGAGAGAGAAGGTAATGATTTATACAGAATAAAAATGTTCTCTCTTTTTTTTTGTCTTTTTAGGGCTGCACCCACAGCATATGGCGGTTCCCAGGCTAGGGGTCAAATCGGAGCTGTAGCCGGTGTCCTACACTACAGCCACAGCAACGCCAGATCCAAGCCATGACTTCGACCTACGTGACAGCTCACAGGAATGCTGGATCCTCAACCCACTGATTGAGGCCAGGGATTGAACCCACAACCTCATGATTCCTAGTCAGATTTGTTTCCACTGTGCCATGACAGGAACTCCAAAAGTGTTCAGTTTGGTGAGTGTTGACAGTTGAATATACTTCGGTGTCACTACCCAACACAAGACATAAAATATGTCTAAACTGCAGAAGATTCCCTCATACCTCTAGTTAGTCTCCTTACCCCCACCTATCAAAGGTTTTCTGATCCCCACCACCACAGATTAGATTTTCCTGTCCTCTGATGTCACATACACGGAATCATACCATATGCATTCA
Organism: Sus scrofa; assembly: GCF_054392235.1. NCBI lineage: Eukaryota > Metazoa > Chordata > Mammalia > Artiodactyla > Suidae > Sus > Sus scrofa. Next base: position 23,801,594 of record NC_139385.1, read on the forward strand.
TTTTTGTGTCTTCTTGACTCAACATGTTCTCTGAGATTCATCCATGTTGGGCAAGTTTTCAAAGATCCACCAAGTCGACATCAGTTAAAGTGGTAACTTCAGATTTTCATCCATAGTAACAATTGCAATAAGGACAAGAATCCAGCATGAAATAAACTCAACTCCAGTTTGTACAGAGGATGTCTTAAAGGGAGAATGACAGAGGAAGGAGGTGGGCAAGCAGGGGTCCAGTAGAGTCAGAGAAGAATTACAGAAAATGGGAAAGAGGGGGTTGGTCCATGTGAAACCATCTGGATTTGCTAACTGGGAAAGAGGGTGTTGTCTGGAATAAGCAGTAAATTCTTGGAGTTGCTTGGAGTTTTCTGAAGCAAGCACACTAAGGGAGCTGAGAATCATCCTGGGGATGTGGCCTTGAATTGTGAGAAACTACGCTAGTGTTTGCTCAGGTCTTTATATTACAAGCCAGGTTTGAGGTCTAGTTGAGGAGCAGCTCAGAGGAGCCTCTCCTAGAGGTTGGTCAAGGAGAGAATCTTGGTTGGTATAAAATAGTTTGCTGCTTTTTGTGTTGTGTGACTATACCACAAGTTGTTCTTTTCACCTGATGATGCACATTTGAGTTGTATCTACTCTTTGGCCATTGGCTGCAATGAACATTCTTCTATCACTCTTACATTTCTCTTGGATAAATATCTAGGAGTGGGGAATGGCTTAGTCATAGGGAGGGTATGTATTTAACTGGCAGACTCATCTCCAAAGTGGTTTATCAGTTTACACTTCCCAGTAGCAATGTATCAAAATTCCAGCTGCTCCATATCCTTGTTAAACATTCAGTATTGTCAATGGATGTGAAATGGCATCTCATTCTGGTCCTAAATGGAATTTCCTGGTGACAAATGCATACTTCTTATGTGCTTATTCCTATGTCTTCTTTTGTGAATTTGTCTGTTCAAGTTCTTTGCTCATTTTTGCTGCCAGTGATAAGGTTGGTTTCAACTTCTTAGAGTTCATTATATATTCTGGCTAGGAATCCTTTGGTTAGATAGATGTTTTGTAAATAGATGTACATGTATAGGAAAATGAAAATTTAAAATATCATTTACAATAGCATTAAAAAAGCTAGCTATCTATGGAGTTCCCATTGTGGCACAGGGGAAACAAATATGACTAGTATCCATGAGGATGCAGGTTCTATCCCAGGCCCCGCTCAGTGGGTTAAAGATCTGGCATTGCCATGAGCTGTGGTGAAGGTTGCAGATGTGGCTTGGATTCCTTGTTACTGTGATGTGGTATAGGCAGGTAAGTATAGCTCTGATTTGACTCTTTGTCTGGGCACTTCCATATGCCTTGGGTGTGGCCTTAAAAAGCAAAAATAAATAAATAAACAACAAACCCACCAACCAGTGATCTAAGTCCTAGACAAGATCCTAGACATCTTTTTTTGGAAGAAATTCATAAATTGATTCTAAAATGTGTGTGAAAACACAAAGGTTCTAGAATAGCCAAAACAAACAAACAAACAAACAAAAACACAACTTCAAAACAAAAGGGAAGTCAGGGAACTTAAACACTGCTTAAACTAAGTGTAAAGCTACAGTTAAGCTACAGTGATCAAAACTATTTGGCCTTAATGTAAAGGTAGGAAAATAGGATCAGTGAAACAGAAGTGAAACTACACCAGTGCTGTCAGTTGATTTCTTCCCAGAGGGCCGCGTTAGTTTTCCTTTTCCCAATAAGAAAAAGGAAAGTCTCTTGAACCAATGCTTCTGGATCAGCTAGATATTCAAGTGGAAACAGAATGAGCTGTGACCTCATTCCATAAACACTAAATTGGGATGGATCATAAACCTTAAATGTAAAAATGAAAAAAGAAGTTCCCGTCATGGCACAGTGGAAACAAATCCGACTAGCATCCATGAGGATGTGGGTTCAATCCCTGGCCTCGCTCGTTGGGTCAGGGATGTGGCATTGCCATGAGCCGTGATGTAGGTTGCAGGTGTGCCTCAGATCTGGCATTGCTCTGGTTGTGGTGTGGGCCAGCAGCTGTATCTCCGATTCCATCCCTAGCCTGGGAATCTCCATATGCTGCAAGCGAGGCCCTAAAAAGCTAAATAAATAAATAAATAAATAAGAGCTACAAGCATAAAGCTTCTGTAAGAAAAGACAGAGGCAGTCCTGGGGTAGGTAAATATTTTGTATTTACCCAAAAAGCTCTAACTACAAAAGAAAAAGATAAATTAAGAAAATGAACAGCTAAGCTGCAGACTAAGAGTAAATAATTCAGATTACATGTTCTTAAATGTTTTAGTTTTCCCAAAAGAACATTTCATTCAGGTCTATGGCATGCTGTTAAAATGCTTTAATTTTATTAATTAAGAATAATTTGTGGGAGTTCCCATCGTGGCGCAGTGGTTAACGAATCCGACTAGGAACCATGAGGTTGCGGGTTCGGTCCCTGCCCTTGCTCAGTGGGTTAACGATCCGGCGTTGCCGTGAGCTGTGGTGTAGGTTGCAGACGCGGCTCGGATCCCGTGTTGCTGTGGCTCTGGTGTAGGCCGGTGGCTACAGCTCCGATTCAACCCCTAGCCTGGGAATCTCCATATGCCATGGGAGTGGCCCAAGAAATAGCAACAACAACAACAAAAGACAAAAAGACAAAAAAAAAAAAAAAAAAAAAGAATAATTTGTGGAGTTTTTTGTTATTAAAAAGTGAGATATAGGACATTGTATCAAGGGGACAGTGCTTTCTCCTACTTGTTTGGACTGGATTCTCCTACTTATTTCACTCTGTGAATGTTGGTTCCTTTTCTGTTTACACTTTTCCGCTATTCCATGACTGCTTACAATGGAGTTCCCATGGTGGCTCAGTGGTAATGAACCTGACTAGTATCCATGAGGACGCAGGTTTGATCTGGCCTCGCTGACTGGGTTATGGATCTGGAGTTACCACAAACTATGGTGTAGGTCACAGATGTGGCTTGAATCCTAGCATGGCTGTGGCTATGGGGTAGGATGGCAGCTGCAGCTCAGATTCAACCTGTAGTGTGGGAACTTCCATATGCTGTAGGTGTGGCCCTAAAAAGACAAACATAAAAATTTTTGAAAAGCTGCTTACCAGAGGGATGGTGGTTTGTAGACCGTATTACACCTTGTAAAGTAAGAGATGTTAGATGAAGTAGTCTCCTTTGGGAGGAAACTAGCTTCAATGATTGATCCCTCAAGGTCTGTGGCTCTCCTTAGGAGAGCAGCAGGGAGATTTCACGAACTCCCAGGAAGGGAAGCAAATCCACACTCGGTTTAGGTACAGAGTCTATTGCCCTTAAGACTTTACTTCCCATCTTCCATTTACAAACCGAGAATAAGACCAAAACTGGAGTTCCCATCGTGGCTCAGTGGTTAATGAGTCCAACTAGGAACCATGAGGTTGTGGGCTCGATCCCTGCCCTTGTGCACTGGGTTAAGGATCCGGTGTTGCCGTGAGCTGTGGTGTAGGTCGCAGATGCGGCTCGGATCCCGCATTGCTGTGACTCTGGCATAGGCTGGCAGCTACAGCCCCGATTAGACTCCTAGCCTGGGAACCTCCATATGCTGTGGGAGCAGCCCAAGAAATGGCAAAAAGACCAAAAAAAAAAAAAAAAGAATAATACCAATAGGAGACAGAAACCAAAAAATGAAACTAAAAGTTGTAAAAGAACAATACAATTAAAAATTAGAGGAGTATCTTAAAAACCATGGGTAGTATGCATTTAAAGTCCCAAACTTGAAACTTAGCACTGAGCATATTCAGTTGAATTTTGCAATTGCATACATATATATATGGATATACACATAGATACATAGATACATATATATGTATCCATCTGTAAGCACTTAAGCAATCCATACCTACATGTGCACCACAGATACACACCCTTTAAGCACCTGAAGTGTTTGGGAAGGAGTCTAAATCCAGGTGGGTAAGGTTTATGAAGCAGTCAAATTAATTTCCCTAAAACTTCCACAGCTTGCAGGAACTACCTTCGGGTTTTTAACAGGGCTCTGTGTGTTCCTGTTTGTCCAGCCTTTGGAGTAACACGTGGCACACAGTAAGCATGCAGCAGGGGTCCAGGAGAAGTGAAATCACCCAGTCCCAGCCTTGGCCCTCAGGGTCTGGGCCCCTTCCTATTCCCCGAATCCTCAGATGAAGAAAGGCTTGTTGGAGGGCTTTTCACAGCTTCATAGGAATTTCCCAGTGTTACAGCTGACACTCCAGCAAATAGGACAGAATCAGTCACTGTCTCTTTAATGTACAGGTGTTTGGGCCAGAGGAGTGTTTCCCATGGGAGGAAAGTGAGAAGGTTGTTGGTGGTCCCCAGAGAGATGCTTTAAATGTTCATGGTTAGGTGTTTGGTACAGTGTGTGTTTGAAAACATCAGGTAGCTCCTCAGCCCTAAGAGCTAAGAAAACTGAGTTGACTTAAAGACCCATCCCATTCAACAGGTGGTATGTGAGTGTCAGGAACAGATGAAAGCAGCAGTGGACTGAATGAAGATTCAGTCTCTTCAGATCTTTCCAAATCTGAAATGTTTGAGTCTTTGTTTCTGGGTTTGAAACACAAAATCAAGATATTCAAATGGAAGGGCTGGTCTCTGGGTTTGGGGAACAGAGGACGGTTGTGGAAAAGGCAGAAGAATTAGGTGCACAGGATCGTGGTGTGGCGATAACCACTAGTGATATTTTGGTATCTACTCTGCATGGTTGATACACATGTACACGTCCTTTTGAACAACTTGGCACCATTCTGTCCATATGATCTGTGGTCTGTTTTGTTGACTGATAATTCCAGGTTCAGTCTTCTTGTAAAAAACTTTTTTTGTGTGTTCATTCTTGGGTTATTGCCAAAGGACAAAATCCCAGAAGTGGGCCTGTTTCGCTTGTTTATTGTGTCCTCACGTTATGCTGTCTTTTAATCCCTGTTGCCACAGTTCCCTGCAGCTTGACTGTGCCCCTTGACCGTGTGATGGTGGTGCTCCAGGGCCTCCTTCCCCTGTCCTCTCCAAAGCCAAGTGCAGTTAAAATAGAGTTTTAGTGCTGATTTGAAGGGAGCCATACTGCCTTCTGTGTTGGCTTTCATTTTCATTTTGCCTTTTTTTTTTTTTTTTGTCATTGACACAGCTGACCTTGTATGTTCATTGTTCATTTGTTTCTTCTTCTGTGAATGGCCCACTTTTGTCCTTTGTCTTTTTTTTTCTTCTGGGATATTAGGGTTTTATTTGTACTTATTCATTTATGAATTCTTTATATTGTAAGGACATGAGCACTTTGTGACCTGATACAGATATTTTTCCTTGTTTAATATTTGCCTCTTATGGCTGTGTATGAAAGCCAAACTTGTTCCTGTTATGAAGACAATACAACTTTTTTTAAGTTAGGCTGCACCCACAGCATGTGGACGTTTCCGGGCCAGGGATCAAACCCGCGCCATAGCACCACCTGAGCCACGGCAGTGATGACACCAGATTCTTCTCTTGAGGTCACTGTGCCACAAGAGAACTACTAATTTTTTTAAACTGAAGTTGCTTTACAATTGTGTTAGGTTCAGTGTATAAACAAGTGATTTAGTGGTACATATATATGTTTATATATGACATTCTGTGACACATGTTCTTGCATTTTAACATCTCTCAAATCACACGTGACTTTCTCTTTTTTTTCTTTTTAGGGCAACACCTGTGGCAATTGAAGTTCCTGGGTAGGGGTTAATCGGGGCTGCAGGTGCCGGCCTACACCACAGCCATGGCAACAGTGGATCTGAGTCACATCTGTGACCTACACCATAGTTTGCAGCAATGCTGGATCCTTAATCCAGTGAATGAGACCAGGGATTGAATCCACATCCTCAGAGACACTATGCCCCTCACTTAACCCTGAGCCCCAACAGGAACTCCAGATGTGACTTACTCACGACCTGTCCTGCAGTCACTGTCAAGGTGTTAGAGCTGTCATCGCCTGTGCAAGTGGACACAATGGCTATTCCTGGTGGCATGGCAGGGCTGGACCGCTGTGACCACAGCCCTTGGTGCTTTATTCCACATACCATTTAAGGGCCATTTGAAGAGAGTGTAAATCCTGATGGCTTTTGAAAGTCATCCATTGGTCCCCTTTGAGATCAAGGAGCCAGTAGCAAAACTTCCAGAGTGAGGGTCAACTGCTTGGAAGAAACCCTCAGTGCAGGTGGAGAGAGCTCCAGAGACATGCATCCACAACAATGCCCCCCCCCCCACAGCCTGAAGGGCTGTACTGTGTGGAAAGGCACAGACACCCCAAAAAGGGAGGTTCAGCCAACATATTTCACACAGCTTTGCCTCTTCTATTTGCTCCAGGGAGAGAGATGGTGACACTCGGTCTCAATAAAGGAGCTTTTTTAGTAACCACAAAATTAAAATTCTAAACAATAAGAAAAATGTTAGCTAGCAGGCAGGGTTTTCTATTCCTTTTTTTTCTGTCTTACAGTTGATAGTGTCTTAGATATGATGAAATATACAGCCTATGTATCATGAACCCCTTGTCATTCTCAGTTGTTCTAGTTCATATTTTAGATAATTGGTTAGTATTCATTGAGTGGATGCCCTGGAATTTGCTCAGCTCAGTCTAGTTAATTGTCCTGATTCATGGTGCTCACTGCCCTTCAGAACCCCAGCAGCCGTGCCCAGCAGCACCCTCTTCCTACCTCTTCCCAACAGTGTGTTGCCCGTCTTTTCTCTTGGCCATTCTCCTGGAAACCTCTGGCAGTCCCTGGATTGGAGGACTGGGAAGAGACATGTGTTGGAACCGTTAGGATGTAGGAGTCATGGGAACTAGTGATCAGGTGGTCCTTGTGTTATGTCCATGCATCACCCCAACTGATGGGGGTCCTTGTGTTATGTCTGCACTACCCACCTCTTTGTTGTCACCCATCATTGACCATGTCTGGTGTGCTGTGGGGATCCATGCCAGGCTCCATGTGACCTGAGTCTGCTTCTGTCTCCAACCTCCTCTCCAGTTTCTCCTGTTTTCTTCCTCTTCTCCAGCCCCCCTCCCTCCTTCCTGCTATGCTGAGCCTCTTCATCCATCCATTTCCAACCCTGAGCATTTCTCTCTGCAGTTCCTTCTGTCTGGAATGCCTTTTGCACAGCTGACTCTACCACATTCTATAGGACTCACCTCACCCATGCCCTTTTCAGCGAGGTTCCCTTTCACCTCTCAAATAGGTTCTCCATCTGCTGCACAGGTCTATAGGTCATTTGTCATCATCCCTATCTTCATCTCTGTCCCTTCTGTTTTGTTTACCGGTGTAGCCCAGAGCGCAGCACTTTGCAGACAATATTGCTTGATGGGGTCAATAGCATTAAATCTGCTGATAGATAATGCAGAGTTGGGAGGAGTAGAAACCGCTCCTTATTACCCAAGATGGCACTAATAAATCCAGCAAGGAGGACTTAGAGGGAGGCAAATTGGTGAGCTTTTCAGCAGTTTGTGGTTCTTAGCAGTGGGGCGAGGGCTTTCTTTGTAGGGAGTAGTCAACAGTGGCTTCATGTTGTTGAAAGGACTCTTGCCCTGGATATTGGGGTTGACTAAGGTCCTTTTGTATTTTTTTATTTTTAAGGCCACACCTGCAGAATATGTAAGTTTCCAGGTTAGGAGTCTAATCAGAGCTACAACTGCTGGCCTACACCACAGCCACAGAAATATGGAAGCTGAGCTGTGTCTGCGATCCACATCACAGCTCACGGCAATGCTGGATCCTTAACCCACGAGTGAGGCCACATCCTCATGGATCCTAGTTGGATTTGTTTCTGTTGCACCACAACAGGAACTCCTAAGGTCCCTTTTTGATGCCTGTTCTCATCACTAGTCTGCTCTTCTTGCTTCAGCTGCAGATACGGCTTTTACCACTAGATGGCAGGAGGTGATTCCTTTGAAATCAAGCATCCCTCTTACCGCCACCTACAGTGAGACCTCATTTTTCATGGCACTTACACCCCCAACATACCTTTGAAACAGAAGCTCTACAGAACATCCTCCCCCTTACACTGTGTAATGCTGTTTTCTATTTTAATCACTTTGTCTTCTAAAATGTAGATTTGCAAAGTATGACATTGGTTTTATGATATGAATGGGCCCCAGGCTGTTCAAAAAGCACTATTGCAGACAAGGGGGCAAGTTTGCTCTGTGAAACTGTGGGTCTGCTGTTCTCTGTTCTCCTGAGACAGTCTGGGCTTATAGCAGATTGTGTCCCTTAGTGAGTACGTTGTGTGTTGCTGTGTTGAGTTGCCGCCTTGAGTAGCCAAACATTCCTGCTTCCTCATGGGTGTCTATGGATGTGCAAACATGGACACAAGAGCCCTGGGCCAGGGGGGTGGGGATTGCAGTCAAGGCAGCTGTAAGCCTTGCTGGTGGATATAAAGAAAAGAAAGACATAATATGTGCTTCTGGGAGCTTAGAACCTAACTGGGTGACATCAAATGTGCCCCCCTACCCCCCCCAAAAAAACCACACATATATTAAGTTTCAGCTTACTTATCCAGCAACATGGAAGTGGGTGTGTTATTCAGGATATCACTTAGGGTGATTTAAGCTGTAACAGAAGACTGACTTGATTTGGCTTAAGTGGTAAAGACCTCTGTTATCTCACTGTTACCTCATATTCATAGTGGGGTAGAGAAGGCTCCAGCCCAAGGGGGTGTGACATGGCCTTAGGGATCCAGGTTCCTTCTGTGATGTCTCATTTGTCCTCAGGCTGGTTCTACACACAGTTACACGAGACTTTCCGTGGTCATCCGGGCTTCAGCTCCCAGGCTTGGAACACTCCAGCCTCAACTCCTGGGAGTGTAGACTAGGATAGAAAGAGTTTAGGCTCCCGTAGCATTTCCCAAGTTGTAGCTGTTTTGTGTCTTTGTCCCCAGTTTCCCCACTGTGACCTGCTTAAGGGACATGAAATGACAGGTGCTTAAGAGTCAGGAGAAATACTTTGGTAATTATTAGTTATGTTTACCAAATATTTCTGAATCTCTCCCCCCCCGGACACAACACTCTTGGTTGAGCAAAGTTATCTGACCTACTCTGGCCAGTGAGTTTGCTGAGTGAATAAATGGTTGCAAGGTCTTCTGAATGATGTATGAGGTGAGGTTATTTGATGTTTAGGGTCCTGGGAAAGGAATTTGTGATATGAGGGAAGAAAGAGGTATTTTCTGAGCAAGGTTCATCGAGGCAAAGTGCCCCTTCCATGAAAAAGTTTTCCTGTCGTAAGCAAGGAAGGGGAATAGCACAGGGCCTCAGAGTCCTTTGTGGAAGTTATTTATTTCTTTTTGGTTGTTTTATGGTCCCACCCAGGAATCAAATTGGAGCCTCAGGCACTGGCCTGCATCACAGCCACGGCAAAGTCACATCTGAGCCACATCTGAGATGTACCCTGTAGCTCATGGCAACACCAGACGGTTTACCTTCTGAGGGAGGCCATGGATCGAACTCCATCCTCATGGACAGTGGTTGGGTTCTTAACCTACTGAGCCATTAGAACTCCATGTTTGATAATTATATGGAGCTGAAATGTTTAAAAAAAATCTCAAGACTTTCTTTTGTAAAAAATGTTATGGCAGTTTACCTTTTAGAGGAGAGGATGCACAGGCCACATCTGGCCCGCCACCTATTTTTGTAAATGAAGTTTTATTGGAACACAGCCACTCCCACTTATTTACACCTTATCTATGGCTGCTTTAGCCCTCAGCCCACAGGGCTGAGAGCTTTGACAGAAACCACTTGGTCTGCAAAGGCTAAAATGCTTTACTTTCTGGTTCTTTCCAGAACATCTGCTAAGCCCTGTCTTAGAGCTTTATATCTCTGTAAAAGGGCAGGGAAAGTCCTTTCCATAGGTCCTGTTGCCTCATGCCACTTCCCCCTGGGGTGGCCCCCTAGCCACACCAGCAGAGACTTAGCTGTGAGTCACAAGCTTTCAGGGACCACAGCCATGAGAGCTCATTCCATCTGATCTCAGGGGCCCTAGACTGACGGTCTAAGACACCTATCTCCAGGCAGCAGGCAAAAATGGGGCAAAGAATAAAGGGTGACTGAAACTCTCTGAGGGGCCTCAGTTCTCAGTGTCTTTTTTTTTTTTTTTTGTCGTTGTTGCTATTTCTTGGGCCACTCCCGCCGCATATGGAGGTTCCCAGGCTAGGGGTTGAATCGGAGCTGTAGCCACCGGCCTACGCCAGAGCCACAGCAACGCGGGATCCGAGCCGCATCTGCAACCTACTTCACAGCTCACGGCAACAACGGATCGCCAACCCACTGAGCAAGGGCAGGGACCGAACCCGCAACCTCATGGTTCCTAGTCGGATTCATTAACCACTGCGCCACGACGGGAACTCCCCAGTGTCTCTTGAATAACCTTTCTGGGCAGCCAATGATCAGGTGTGGAGGGAATGCAGTCTCAGTTTGGACGCATGTGAAGCCAGGGACCATGTTGTATCTTTGTCTCAGGGCCACCCTTGATGGTGGCTGCTTTTGGCTGCCCCCTGGTGGCTGTGCTCGGCCTCAGCTGTCTTCCCTGCCTTATGTGCCCTGCCAGCTACTTGGCAGTGGAGAGTCAGAAGGGCCAGAGAGTATCATGGAATCAAACATTGAAGCATTGCTGCCACAGTCTTTTTCCCCTTTCTCAAGGCTGACAAAGAGGACGTCTGCTTCTGAACAGCTCCAGGTGTGCCTTTTGGAAGCTTCCTTCCCCAGGGATCCCTCACTCAGAGCTCTGATGAGGAGCAAGTGTGTGAGGGCTCAGGCAGACTCCTCAGTCAGAAGTCCTCTCTGGGATGTAGGATGCTGTGCTGTCCTTCTCATGGTCCTTGGGGTCTCCTGAAGTTTTAGACTGTTCCTAAGGCTCCATCCCTTGTTTGCTTTTTTTTTTTTTGTCTTTTTGCCATTTCTTGGGCCGCTCCTGTGACATATAGAAGTTCCCAGGCTATATGGAGTCGAATCAGAGCTGTAGCCACTGGCCTGCACCACAGCCACAGCAACACGGGATCCAAGCCACATCTGCAACAACACCACAGCTCACAGCAACGCTGGATCCTTAACCCACCGAGCAAGGCCAGGGATCAAACCCACAACCTCATGGTTCCTAGTTGGATTCGTTAACCACTGAGCCACAATGGGAACTCTGGCTCCATCCCTTGGTGAGTGAAATCTCTTGAAAGGTGTTGTAGACTTTCTTAGGTTGGTAGGGTTGTGGATTGATTGCTGGGCATCTTGCTAAGTGTTAGAGCTGTGAGGAGCTGCTGCAGGCAGAAAGGGGTGTTGTCATAGTCTTCACAGCTGGTGATGGAGCTGAGGAGGAGAGGATGCATTCGAAGACAGGCAGTGGGGCTGAGCAATTTTTTAAAACTTGAAATATATTTGTGATATAACTTTTTATTGAAATGTAATTGATTTGCAGCATAGTTTAGTTTCAGGTGTAAGCACAGTGATTAGTTATTTGTGGGTGTGTGTGTATGCGTATGTATACATCTATATATAGATTTTTCTTTATAGATTATTACAAAATATGCTATATAGTTCCTTGTGCTATACAGCAGGTCTTCAGTTTTAGATTCCACATAGAAGCGATATCGTATGATTTGACATAGTGTATTAGTTTCAGGTGCATTACACTGGGATCTGACATGTGCATACATTCAGGGCTGAGTGACTGGATAGAGAGATGGGAGAATTCTGTCATGACTAGCAGGTGCCTAGATGTGGGCGTGGCCAATGACTAAACTAGGAAAAGCAGAAGGGGGAAGCAGGGCTGTGTCTATGTGTGTGTGTGTATGTGTGTGTGTGTGTGTGTGTTTCACACTTGTTTAAACTGCAATCATGGTAGAAAATCACTGTGCATCCCTATCCAGGAGCTACATCTATGCACCCGTGTCTGTAAATGGTAGAGGCATACACATGATGCTTGCTAAGGGCAGGCCCTAGTCTGCATGTCCCTACCATATTTCCTCATTAATCCTCACAACCCCATGCGGTGTCACTACTTTCTCTCCCTTTCAAATGAGGAAATTCTGGCCCAGGGAATTCGTGACTTTCCCAAGGCCTCACAGCAAACAAGTGGTGGAGCTGGGATTCGAACCCTATCTCCCCAGGCCCAGCGTGCCTGCTTTCTAACACCCCACTGTTCACCATCATGGGAAAAATCAGTGCATCACAAAGTAATACTTATCCTCATTCCATGGGATGCTTTCTATTTGCTATTTCTATTTTATCCCCAACTGCTGGTCACAATCACACCACATTGATTTCTTTTCTTTTTTTTTTTTTTTTTTTGTCTTTTTTTGGGCCACTTCCGCAGCATATGGAGGTTCCCAGGCTAGGGGTCGAATCGGAGCTGTAGCCACTGGCCTACGCCAGAGCCACAGCAACTCGGGATCCAAGCCGCGTCTGCAACCTACACCACAGCTCACGGCAACGCCGGATCCTTAACCCACTGGGCAAGGCCAGGGATCGAACCCACAACCTCATGATTCCTAGTCAGATACGTTAACCACTGAGCCACGATGGGAACTCCCCATCATTTCTTTCTTTATGTCTTCTCAGCTCAAACTTTATCCACTGAATTACAAACTTGAAGAGCTTGCTGTTTTTCTCAACACTCGCCACAAAATTGTAATTATGTTACCTCCTGGGTAATTACTTGCTTCCTGTTTTCCAACTGGAGTGAGTTCAGACACCACCTCAAACTTGCTCATTATGGGTTTTCCATCACAAAACACCACCAACTCACCAAAAAGAAGGGCCTGGAACAAATTATACTCTTAATTGTTGTTGAATGACTGAATGAATGGAGTGCACTCAAGCTTCATGCTTTCTTTTTCATGCTTTCAGGTCCATGACACACACCTCCGCTCACCACGCACCCCCTGCACCCCGCCCCCAGCCTTCACTACACTCCTGATTGCTGATTGTAGACTCCCTCAGCAAAGCCAAGAGCTCTGAAGAATACAGGCTCTGCACGCAAACATGTGGTCCTGGACAGATCATTTCCCCCCTTAACTAGCCTGAGTTTCAGCAGCAGGAGGGGATCAGGACAAGTCCCAGAGGAGTGTAACTTATAAAACAGAAAGCACCTGCGCTTCTCCTCCTAACACATCAAGGCTGCAGTTACTACTTGTTTCAAATATGTTTCCAGACCAAGTCCACGTCTACCTTGTTCAGTGCCTTAGCTCTGTCAAACATCCCCAGGCTTGTACTGTGCCAGGCACACAACAAAAGTTAGATATTATTAGTTAAGTAAATGAGTCCCTGCTCCGAGCAGGGGCTCACAGATGTTCCACAAGTTAACGGGTGCCTTTTGGCGTAAAAGCGCACTCCCCAGACACAGGCCCGCCTCTCACCTAGACCCCAGCACCCAGGGGAAGCCGACCCCTAACCCCGCGCCGGGCAGGTACCGCTTGCACAGAGAAGCATTTTCCCAAGTACCTCACACGCCCTCGTCGTCCGCGTCCGGAGGGGAGGAAGAACCGGTGGTGAAAGACGGCCTCCTCAGGCTAGTGGCCATGGGCGTGGAGCCTGCAGAGGGCTGCGTCCACCGGGGACGTGGAAAAGTGGAAGCTGGGTGAAGGAGCGAGGCCTGGAGAAGGCACGCAAGAGGAGCACCGACGCAACCAGCTCAGCAGCCGCGGCTCAGTGACACCGTCCAAGGCAGCTACCCGGCTCCTTGGACAATTTCCCCGCCCCCTTAGCCCGCAGAGAGGCCGATTGGAGAACGTCTATGGCCCCGCCCACACAACCCGGAAGTTCTTGCGGTGAGGGGGAGGGAGGGACCCGAAATTGACGCCAGGGGGCACCACGTAAGCCTTTCTGGGAATTGTAGTCCTAGCGCTTTGGGAAGCCACCAGGTTTCTCATTGCAGGTTATGAACTTTTAGAACTGTAATTAACTCAGGGTGGAAAAACTGGCAGGATCCTCAGCGTTGGGGCGAAGGGCAGAGAAGCCAGCCAGACAAACAAGGGCAGTGATAGAGTCAGTAGGAGCTGTCTCATTCAGCAATTGAATGTATATTTACTGAGTGCTGACTCTGCGGCAGGAACTGGGGGAAGAGCTTTGCACACAAAGTCATCTTTGAAATGTTGTGAAGAAAGGCATGTGTGGAAAAGGAATACCGTGAAAACTATGTAGCAGTGAAAATAAGCCAATTAGAGCTACCACTTCAAAGCGTCAGTAGTTGAATTTCAAATCATAATACTCAGTGAAAAAAGAGATAACATTTTTGCAAAGTTCAATCAAAGCAGAAATAGTGTTATTTAGAAAAACACATATAGATGGTAAAACAATATACGGAATAGTAAAGGACCAAGGGGGAAATAAGAAATTAGGCTATGTGTGCCATTTAGGGAGTGGAGAAGGTAGGACACTGGAGGGAATGAGAATGGGGAAGGTGTACATAGACACTTCAATAATTTCTCAAGTTGAGGTGAGTTCCTATGTGTCTCTTTCACTATTATGCATTTTCAAGATGTTCATCATATAGACTTTATATTAGACTCACTATAAAGAATCTTCTAAATAAAATTCTTAAATCTGTTTGCATACTCCATTTCATTATGTCAGAAGCAGGGAATGGATGTACTCAAAGTTTAAGAACCAAGGGTTACACACACAGGGAGAATAAAGAAACAACAAAAACCCAGTACACATATCTTGGGGCAAGATCAGGTGTCAAATGTTGGCTTAGTATTCAATGGAGGAACAAGAGCTCATTGATACCCAAAGTAGAGATGACAGTGGGGAAGGCTGAGGTTAGGGAGTTTTGCCAGGGGGAGTGGGGAGTGGCGATGAGATGAAATAACACTTCTTCGAGTGTTCCTCAGCCAAGAGGGTATTGCAAACCCCTGAACCAGCATAGTCTCCCAGCTTGGCAGTGTACACATTCCATGGGTGTCAATGAGCCCAAAGGGTAGATCAATAGCAAGGAGTATAAGGCGTCAATCTCACAGGTCTGGATGGTGAGGCTGAGAGTCTATAGGGTGGAGGCAGATGTATTGATACACTTCTGGTATTTGATGAGCAAAATTGTTGTTTGCTGGGCCTTTGATACCAAAGAACTGGTGACTCAGAGAACTTTGGTCAGTTTTTCACTGAGGGGTCACCCCAAAGCCTTCCTGCAGGCAGGGCCAGCTCATTGCATTTAGGCTCCTGGACAAGGGGCTGGAATATTATGATAAAGCAATGGAGTCTAGAAATGGCAGTTTTATCAATCTCAAGATGTATAATGCCTCCAAATATGAGACTATCCTTGGGGTAGCCATGAACAATGTCCCAGCCAGAGAAAGTTATTGACAATAATTAATCTGCATCCTCTAATGAAGTCAAGAAAAGAGAGACTAGAGTTTAAAGTTCCTATTAAACATTGATTAAAATTCAGAGCAAACAGTTGGGCTTCAATCATGAAACTTCTCCCTTGAGAGGCTAGAGTGGACATTTGCTGCTTTGACTATTCAGTATTTCTTTGCCCTATTGCAGTGGCCAAAGCTCGTCAAGAAGAATCATAATCTTTTAGTCCATGTGGATGAAGGAAGGCTCCATGCCTGACACTAGGTGTGGAAACCTGTCCAGGCCTGGCCAATCACACATGAAATCATCCTAGCTACACTTCAGGAGTGTGTGTGATGGGAGTGAGGGGTTACTGAGAATCCCAGGAGTTGAATGGAAGTTGCCAGGTCTAGAAGCACTCTCTTTTCTGGCAGATTTGAACCCAGGAGGTACCTGCACTACTGGAGCTGCTGAGAGCCAACTTATCTCACTAGCCTGAGAACAATGCTATTGGCAATGCTAATGGAGTCTGGAGCACTGTATGCTCAGTTAGGGGTGACCTGAGTTTGCAGTGTGGGAGCTGATGGGAAAATCACCAGAGCCTGTGATGCTGACCAGTCAGAAGCAGCTGAATTCAGAAAGATGCAATAACATGTTATCCAGGATTTTCAGCTTTCATCCTGAGCTGAGTGCACCTTCTCCCTCCCCTCCCCTCATCACCTGGTCACTCACACCACTATCTTCCTTCTTTGCTGATCCAGTTTTCCGTGTTTTTGGCCTGAGATTTCCTCACAAGCTTTGTATAGCAATAGTCTGTGAAAAGACTATCTTTCCTCCTCTGAATTGCTTTTGCACCTTTGCAAAAATCAGTCGAGCCAATCTGTGTGGCACGGTTTCTGAGTTCCCTGTTCGTTGATCTATACGTCTCTCCTTCTGCAAGTACAATGGAGTCCTGCTTACTACAGGGAAAGAATAAGTTGGGAAACTGGGTAGACTTATTTCTGCCACTTTTTTTACATTTTTCAGAATTGAGCTACTCTAGTTCCCTTATATTTCCATAGAAATTGTAGAATCATCTTGTCTATAGCCACCAAAAAACCAAAAAAGTCTTACTGGGTTTTGGAGCTCCCCCTATGGCCAAACTTTTTTTTGAAAAGTGCTGAGACTTGGGTTCGATACCGGGCGTGGAATTGCCACAGCTGTGGATTAGGTTGTGCCTGGCACTTGAAACTGATCCTTGGTCTGAAACTCCATTTGCTGCAGGGCAGCCAAGAAAGAAAAAAGAAAATCATACTGGGTTTTGAGAAAATTTGAATTAAATCTATCAATTTGGGGAGAATTGACATCTTTACGATATTTAGCCTCCCAATTCGAGAACATTGTATATCCCCCCATTTACGGAGATTTTTGTTTTATCACTGTGGTCAAGTTTTCACTATACAAGTCCTAGACATCTTTTGTTAGATTTACACGAGTTCTTTCTGTTCATTGGTGATTGTAACTCTATGTTAAATTTTGGTGTCCATGTGTTCATTGCTAATACCTAGAAATACAAGTGATTTTTGTGCTTACATTGTATCCTCTGACATTACTCAATTCAATTATTACTTCTGGGAAGGATTATTTTTTAATAACTTCTTATACTATGAGGCCTGAAGTTAAGTTTCAATATTGAGAGCTGTCTTGAAAACTAGTAAAACTGAGCGGGCCTCCAATGGCCCACCTGCAATTCCCCACTCCCCCTTCTCCCATAGGTAAGTCCCCTTGCCATTCGATTGTTATCATAGCAACCAGTTCCCAATCAGCCCATTGAATTATTCAAAAATCCTATCACACCTTTCTGCGGGAAACAGGGCTTCTCACCACTGTCTTGTTATTACAAAGTCTGCATCCCAACCCCCATTTGTTCACTCTGGTCCTACGTACAAACCCCCACACCCTACATAGCCTGGCATGCTGTGCGGTGTCCTTCCATGGGCTATGAGTCAATGTGACTTGTAAGCTGCTGTCCATCCCATCTTTTGGTGTTGAGGGTCCTGTGTTCAGCCAACCCCACAACTCTATGTGGGATCCTCTTTCTGATAGATTGAAGGAGAGATGAGGAAAGCAATGGGCATCACAAACAGGATGCCCTGACCTCAATTGAGGACACCTGGTCAGCTTTAACTACCTGCTCTTTTGCTAGTTAACCAGTTTGTAAGGCAGGCATTACTATCTGGGATGTCAGTGCCATTTGCTGGCCAGCTTGGGCTTTAGCTCATGTTCTGTTGTCTCCAATGGCTGTTGGCCATCTGTTCCCACCCTGATGGCTCATTCTTGCCAATTAGGCAAAAGCTATTGTTTTGTTTTGTTTGGCCAGGCCTGCAGCACATGGAAATTCCCATGCCAGGGATGGAACCCCCACCACAGCAGTGACCAAAGCCACTGCAGTGACAATGACTGATTCTTTTTTTTTTTTTTTTTTGACAATGACTGATTCTTAATCCACTTAACCTCCTGGGAACTCCAGAAGTTTTTGTCAATTGACTTTGTCCTGAAGCAAGGTGACATCAGTGTGCCTTGTGTCCAAGAGGTCATCTCCCAAGGTTCCTGCTTGAGACCAGTGACAACCCAAAGTCCTAAATCGTGGGTGCTTGAGTTCCATTTCCTGGGTGTGAGGCTAGCACTTTGGTAACAGTGTCTATCCTAGCACAATCCTGGATGTAATATATGTGTGTGTATATATATCTATATGTGTATGTATGTGTGTATATATATATATATATATATATATATATATATATTCTTTTTCTCATACTCTCTTCCATCATGATCCATCCCAAGAGATTAGATATAATTCCCTGTGATGTAAAGTAGGACCTTATTGATCATCCATTCTAAATGTAACCGTTTCCACCTACCAATCCCAAATTCCCCATCCATCCCTCTTCCTTCCTCGTCCCCCATGGCAACCACAAGTCTTTCCCCTATGTCCATGAGTCTGTTTTGTAGATAGCTTCATTTGTGCCCTCTTTTAGATTCCACATATGTGATATCATATGGTATTTGTCTTTCTCTTCCTGATTTACTTCACTTAGAATGAGAATCTCTAGTTGCATCCATGTTGCTGTGAATGGTATTTTTTTAATGGCCCGGTAGTATTCCATCATATATATGCAGGACATCTTAATCTGTCAATGGATATTTAGGCTGTTTTCATGTCTTGTCTATTTTAAATAGGGCTGCAAGAATTGGAGTTTTTTTTTTATTGTGGTGACTTGGTTGGGGGAGGGGTGCTACTGACATCTGTGTAAATTGAAGTCAGAGAGGCTGCTGGACATCCCATGATGCACCTGACAGCCTCACCACCAGACATGTCTGTTCTCAAATGCAGAGACAGCTGAGGCTGAGAAACCCTTTTCCATCCTTCCAGGGTCCAGATGTTTGAGTTACCAAAACCGCAGCCCTGGAGTTCCCATTATGGCTCATTGATAACAAATCCCATCAGTGTCTGTGAGGACATGGGTTCGATCCATGACCTCACTCAGTGGGTTACAGATCCAGCATTGCTATAAGCTGTGGTACAGTTTGCAGATGTGGCTCAGATCTGGTGTTGGTGTGGCCATGGTGAGGCCAGCAGCTGCAGCTCCAATTCAACCCCCAGCCTGGGAACTTTCATATGCCACAGGTATGGCCCTAAAAAAAAAAAGCAACAAATACAAAAACAAAAAACCACAGACCAACACTGTGCCTGAGGGCCACAGAGGTGTTCTCTTTGGCCTAGTCAGTATTTATTTGTTTTCTTCAATCACTGGTTTTTAATATGGATGGTAAACTCTGCAGTCAACTGGGGAGTCCATGTTCATGTAAAGAGGATACTTGCTCTCAGCCCCAGCAGCTTGTTGCCATGGTGAGGTGTGGGTACACTGTAGTCCTGTTCCCTCCCCTCCTTTTTTTTTTTTTTTTTTTTTTTTGCTTTTTATGGCCACACTTGCAGCATATTGATGTTCCAAGGGTAGGGGTTGAATGCTGCTACAGCTGCTGGCTTCAGCCACAGAAAATCACAGATCCAAGACTCATGTGTGACCTACCATGCAACTCATGACAACACAGGATCCTTAACCCACTGAGCAAGGCCGGAAATCAAACCCACATCCTCATGGATACTAGTTGGGTTCTTAACCCACTGAGCCACAATGGGAACTCCTGGGACTATATTTTAGAACCACTGGTACAGACAAAATGAGACTGGCAATAAAGTTAGGTGATGGACACACGGAAGTTCATCCTTCCAGTCATATTATTTTTGCATAGACAAGAATTAGTTTCCAAGTTAAATTTTCTATTTAGAAAATTATTAAAAATGATTAAAGGAGTTCTCATTGTGGCTCAGTGGGTTAAGAATGCAACACAGTATCCATGAGGCTGGGGGTATTTAGGTGCAGCCCTAAAAAGACAAAAAACAAAAACAAAGATTGAGAGAAGAGTTAATGTCTATACTTCTGAAATTATTCCAAAAAATTGCAGAGGAAGGAACACGCCCAAACTCATTCTGTGAGGCCACCATCACCCTGATAACAAAACCAGACAAAGATACCACAAAAAAAGAATATTACAGGTCAATATCACTGATGATACACAGATGCAAAAACCCTCAATAAAATACTAGCGAACCAAATCCAACAACGCATTAAAAGGATCGTACGCCATGATCAAGTGGGATTCATCCCACTAATGCAAGGATTGTTCAATATCCAAAAATCAATCAGCAGGATACACCACATTAAACAAACTGAAGAATAAAAAAAACATATGATTCTCTCAACAGATGCAGAAAAAGCTTTGGACACAATCCAACACCCACTTATGATAAAGCCCTCCAGAAAGTTGGCATAGAGGGAAGCTACCTCAACATAATAAAGGCCATATATGACAAACCCACAGCTAAAACCATTCTCAATGGTGAAAAGCTGAACGAATTCCCACCAAGATCAAGAAAAAGACAAAGAGGTATGCTCTCACCATTTCTATTCAACATGGTTTTGGAAGTCCTAGCCACAGCAATAAGAATAGAAAAGGAAATAAGAGGAATATAAATTGGAAAGGAAGAAGTAAAACTGTCACTGTTTGCAGATGACAGGGGACTATACCTACAAAATCCTAAAGATGCTACCAGAAAACTGATAGAGCTGTTCAATGAATTTGGTCAAGTTGCAGGATAGAAAATTAATATACAGAAATTGACTGCATTTCTATATTACCAATGAAAGATCAGAAAGAGAAATTAGACAGAATGGAAGGAGGGGAAGCACTTGGAACTTTGGTGATATAATTTTAAAAAAGAGAAAGAAATCAGGCAAACAATCTCATTTATCCTCTCATCAAAAAGAATAAAATACCCAGGAATAAAACTACCTAATGAGAAAAAAGACCTGAACTCTGAAAACTGTAAGACACTGATGAAAGAAATCAAAGATGATATAAACAGATGGAAAGATATACCATGGTCTTGGATTGGATGAATCAATATTGTCAAAATGACTACACTACAGAAGGCAATCTACAGATTCAGTGCAATCCTTATCAAATTGCCAATGGCAGTTTTCACAGAACTAAAACAAAATATTTTAAAGTTTGTTTGGAAACACAAAGGACCCAGAATAGCCTAAGCAATACTAGGAAAGAAAAATAGAGTTGGAGGTATCAGGCTCCCTGTCTTCAGACTATATCACAAAGCTACAGTCATAAAAATAGTATGGTACTGGTGCAGAAACAGAAATACAGATCAGAGGAGCAGGATAGAAAGTGCAGAATTAAGCCCACATACCTATGTTCAACTGATCTATGACAAAGGAGGCAAGAATGCACAATGAAGAAAAGATAGCTCCTTCAATAAGTGGTTCTAGGCAAACTGGACAGCTACATGTAAAAGAATGAAATTGAAACATTCTCCAACACCATACACAAAAATAAACTCAAAATGGATTAAAGACCTAAATATAAGACCAGCTACTATAAAGCTCTTAGAGGAAAACATAGTCCAAACACTCTCCAACATAAACTACAGCAATATCCTCTTAGATTCACCTCCTAGAATAATGACAATAAAAACAAAAATAACAAATGGAATCTAATTCAACATAAAAGTTTTTGAAGAAAAAAAAAAAAACAAAAGAAAAAGAAAACCCCCAGAATGGGAGAAAATATTTACTAATGAAGTAAATAACAAGGGATTAATCACTAAAATATATAAACACCACCTGCAGCTCAATATCAAGAAAACAAACAACCCCACCAAAAAATACTCAGAAGATCTAAACAGACAATTCTCCAAAGACACACAGATGGTCAAAAAAACACATGAAAAGATGTTCAGCATCACTCATTATCAGAGAAAGGCAAATCAAAACTACTGTGAGGTACCACCTTACACCAGTCAAAATGGCCATCATCAAAAAGTCTACAAACAATAAATGCTGCAAGGTGAAGGAGAAAAGGGAACCCTCTTACACTGTTGGTGGGAATGTAAATTGGTTCAACCATTATGGAAAACAGTATGGAGATTCCTCAAGAAACCAAAAATAGAATTACCATATGATGCAGCAGTCCCATTCCTAAGCATCTATCTGAAGAAAACCATGACTCAAAAAATACATGTACCTCAATGTTCAGTGTAGCACTATATACAATAGCTAAGACATGGAAACAACCTCAGTGTCCATCAACATAAGATGTGGTACATATATGCGATGGAGTATTACTCAGACATAAAAAAGAATGAAATAATGGCAATGTAGCAAAAGGATGCAGAAATTATCATGCTAAGTGAAGTTAGACAGTGAGACATAAACATCATATGCTATAACTTATACATGGAATCTAAAAAAAAAGGATACAATGAACTTATTTGCTGAATAGAAATGGATTCACACACTTTGACAAACTTATGGTTACCAAAGGAGACAGGTTGCCATGGGTGAGAGAAGGGGGATATACTGGGGGTTTGGGATGGAAATGTTCTAAAAATTAGATTGTGATGATGGTTGTACAAATGTAAGTATAATAAAATTCATTGAAGTAAAAAAAAATAAAGGAACATCAGTAGGGAGTAGATTAAATAAAAAGGAACTTCCATGAGAAAAGTAATATAACGCCATCAGAAATATCAAACTCACCTAATATATGCTGACATGAAAGATAGCCATGATTTAGCAGGAAGTGAAAAGAGCAAGTCACAAAACAGCATGTATAAATTGTTCACACTGTTAAAATTACATATAAACCTATATTTATGTATAGAAGTATAGATTCATTCAAGAAATAAATGTTAAACTACGATATACTTATTCAAGGTGTATATACATTCATTCAACAACAATTTGTTGAACTGTTTATGTGCCAGGCTTTGGATTATATTCATGTGTGTATTTTATTATGTGATATTTGCCTTTCCCTGAGTATACTGTTTATCTGTAGTGGAAAATACTCTGAACACTGGTATCATTGGTGGGGATTATGGAAGGTCTTTATCATCTCCTTCATGTATTTCTACATTGATAGATCAACGTCCAGTCCTAGCAAAACTGTAGCGTATTCATTGCAGATAATCATTCTGACACAGGTTAACCAAATATATTCAAAATTATGGTAGCAAAACTGTGGTGGAAGCAAATACATCAGCAAATGGCAAAGCCTGAAGAGGGTCTACTTACAATTTGTATGAGAGAAACAAAGGAAGGGGAGCTATTCTTTTCTGTGGACACTTTATTGGGAATATGATCACGAGGAGGGTGACGGAAGCCCTGTGGTTGTGCAAAAAAGGAGGCTTATTTAACTTCCTATGATGTTTGCTGTATTATCTCTGTCAACCATTTAAGAAGGCTATCATATCTAAGCACACTTTCTTTTCTTCCTTTTGGCTGCCCCGCAGTATATGGAGTTCCAGGGCTGGGGATCAGATGTGAGCCTCAGTTGTGAACTACACTGCAGCGACAGCAACACCAGATTTTGAACCCCACGTGCCAGGCTGGGGATCAAACTTGTGTCCCAGAGATGCAAGGAAACTGCCAGTCCACTTTGGCAATCTCATTGAAGCACAGCAGAAACTCCTCTGAGCATGTTTTCTGACCCAAATTATTAATAAATCCTTTGAATTTATCTGTTGGACACAGACAGAAAACAATGGAAGGTTCTAGCAGAGGTTTGCATAATTTGAAAGGCTTAGAATGAGGAAAGTGTGGTGAAAACATTCATAACCAAAATCTGAGGGGAAATTTTGACTGCAGGGACCAGGGAAGTGACATGGACCAGGGAGGTGACATCAACCAGGAAACAGGTCAGGTGTAAGACCAGAGTGAGTGGCAGGGACAGAACTGGGGAAGGCATGACCCCTCTAAATGAGGCAGCCACTGCTCTGTTAAGAGCACATAGGAGCCAAAGGTGATATTCCAAGCAAAACTGGAAATCAAGACTTTTGTGTGTGCAACCAGAGATTATCCTACCAAGTGAAGTAAGTCAGAAAGAGAAGGATAAATACCATATGCTATCACTTACATGTGGAATCTAAAATATGCACGAATGAACCATCTACAGAACAGAAACAGACTCACAAACATGGAGAATAGACTTGGGGCTGTTGAGGGGGAGGGAGTGGGATGGACTGAGAGTTTGGGAACTTAGTAGATAAAAACTATTATATTTAAAATGGATAAATAGGAGTCCCCATCATGGCTCAACAGTTAGGAACCTGACTGGGATCCTGAGGATGCAGGTTCAATCCCTGGCCTCACTCAGTGGGTTAAGGATCCAGCATTGCAGGGAGCTACAGTGTAGGTCGCAGATGTGGCTCGGATCCTGCATTGCTATGGTTCTGGTGTAGGTGAGTAGCTACAGCTCCGTTTGGACGCCTAGCCTCGGAACCTCTATATGCCATGGTACAGCCCTAAAAGACAAAAAAGACCAAAAATAAATAAATATGATAAAATGGATAAACATAAGGGCTTACTGTAGAGCACAGGGAACTCTATCCAATATCCTGGGGTAGACCATGATGGAAATACATATACATATATTTGTATGACTGAGTCACTTTGCTGAAGAGCAGAAATTGGCACAACATTGTAAATCAAGTATACACTAATTTTTAAAAAAAAGACTTTCATGAAAAACCTGTTTTTGAAAGGTTAGCAACTAAAATTCTTTTTGCAAAATTTTAGGATTGGAGTTCCCACTGTGGTGTGGTGGGTTAATGATCCAGCCTATCTCTGTGGAGGCACTGGTTTGATACAGTATTGCTACAGCTGTGGCATAGGTTGCGGCTGCAGCTTAGATTCTATCCATATGCTGCCAGTGTAGCTGAAAAAGAAAAAAAAAAGGATTTAGGATTGGAGATCTATGCATGTCTAAGAAGAGTCATACCAAAAACTTTTTTTTTAAATTCCTTCATAGTAACTGCTGTAGAAGTGAAAATACATTAGCACAAAGATACATTGCATTTGTGCAAACACACATCACCTTGGTGAAAAAGAGCAAAAATTGTTATATAGCCCATGTTGTATTACTGAGGTTAAGCATACTTGCCCATCTGAAGTGTGACCTCTGAATGTAAGTCTAAAATGGGTTTTGACAGGAGAGTTTTCAATCTATGGGAAGTTGAGGAAAAGAAGAAAGGTGAGTCAAGTAACTCCTTTACTGCAAGAATGCAGACAGCCACCTCAGTCACAGTAAGTGGATATCGGTACTGTTCAAAGAAACAGCCACACTGCAGGGGCATCTGTTTAATTACATTTGACCCTGAGCACGCAGAGCAAAAGTCCAGTGGATAAAAATCTCAGGTTAGGTCAGCTAAGCTTTACCCTGAGAATCTGAAATCAAATCACAAGGTGATCATGAAATACTTAGTTAGAAATAGCTAGAGACAGGCCAGTAAGAACACTCCAAATGTCCTATTTCAGGCCATTCCTAGTGTGCTGCCTGTTCTCAAAGAAAACTTTTATGATGGCTTTTTTTTTTCATAGAGACACTAAAGAAAATTGACTCTTACTGAGCCCTAAAGTTTTGTAACATTTTTGTGAAAACTTCCCTAATCAAGAAAGTGTGAAAAATCAGAAATCAGAGAGCCAAGTTCAGTATTCCAACAACCTTACACAAAAGCCAATGCATTTTTCATCCCAGGAAACCTTCCCTGGTCTTAAATGCAGAGCCTACTCTCTCTGCTTTCTCTCAGTTCTAACAAGCTGAGTTCACACATTATAGTTCACAGAGCATCAGTGTTGCTATCTAGCATCTACAAAGCGTATCTGATAAATGATATGATTTTATATTTGGAAAAAGTAAAATGCTTGTTTTCATAAGAAAAAACTAGAAAAAACAAAGGTTGAAAATCATCTCAAGTTTGTGAGAATTAACATCTCTAAAAGGACAAGCTGAAACTTTAAGCTTATTTAAATTTTTATGAAGTATAATATTTAGGACTTTATTGACATGACATATAAAAAGGAGGGAGGAACTGTAGTTCAAAGCCATTGGGAAACCTTAACCTTGGTCTTGAGGTCAGGGTTCAAATCTCAGCTCCACCCCCTTTCCAGCCAGGTGCCCTGAAGCAAATTACACTTCTTTGAGCCTCAGATTTCTCACCTGTAAAATGGGGCTAATTATAGCACTTAATCCAGGATTTGGATCTGAGGGCTGAGTGAGACAATGCAAGTGAGGCATCTCCCACAGGACTAGGCAAAGGAAAGCTCTCAGAAAAGTTTAGCAAACTCATCATGTACAGCTTGGCACAGTCCTTGAAGGCTGCACTCAGAATGCAACTCCACCCCCCAACCCTGCCCAGTATCTCATATGTAATAACTGATTAACTTCAGCCCCCTACTGATTCATTCAAAAAACATTTACCACACATCTGTTCTAGGCCAGACATCTTTCTTTACCCTAGGGATAAAGTAAGCAAAATACATAAAAATTCAGGTTACTAAAAAATGGTCTTTTTTTTTTTTTTTCTTTTTAGAGCCATATCCATGGCATAGGGAAGTTCCCAGGCTAGAGGCTGAATCCGAGCTGTATTTGCCAGCCTAAACCACAGCCAGAGCCATGCAGGATCTGAGCCGCATTAGCAAACTACACCACAGCTAATGGCAATGCCAGATCCCTGACCCACCAAGCAAGGCCGGGGATCGAATCCGCATCCTCATCAATACTAGTCAGATTCATTTCTGCTGCACCACAATAGGAACTCCCAGGGCATTTTTTTTTAATGTTCAGAAAATTACATTCATGGATAGAAAGGGCACAGGAGAGGGTCTATTTCATTTTAAAGATTGCAGGACACACTGCAATGAGGGTCCAGGGCCAGGAAGAGAGGGAGGAGGGCAGGAAAGGAAAGCAGTGCCTACAGTGAGGTCTCCTGCATTCAGCCCTGCCATCTGCCAGGAGCTGGTTCTGATGCCACTAGGCTCTGGCTTCCAGCCAAAGCTGCACTTACTTGATGCTGTGCAGCTTCCTTGTGACTCTCACTGCAAAGTCTACTTCCCAATTTCTAGCTGGTAGGAGAGCTGCATCCTGAGAAAGCACATATAGCAATCCTTATACAATTATTTATACTCACACCTTCAGCCATCATCTCCATGGACCAAGGACTAGGGCTCCACGAGCAATGGGGGGACTTAAGGATTTTAAATCAGGGGAATGATCTGTTTCGAGATATACTTTCTAGGTGTTCCCATTGTGGCTTAGTGGTAGAGAATCTGACTAGGATTCATGAGGATGCGGGTTTGAATCAGTGGTTAAGGATCCAGGATTGCCGTGAGCTGTGGTGTAGGTCACAGATGTGGCTCGGATCCTGCATTTCTGTGGCTGTGGTGCAGGCCAGAAGCTACAACTCTGATTCAACCCCTAGCCTGGGAACTTCCATAGGCTGTGGGTACAGCCCTAAAAAGACAATAAATAAATAAATAAATAAATAAATAAATAAATAAATAAAAAGAGATAGAGAAAAAGAAATGTTCATTCCAAATCACTCTGGTCTCAGCAAAAAGAATGGATGGAGGGGGAAAGGAGGTTATTGGAGTCATCCAGCTAAGAAGTCATGAGGAACCTGAATTGGGTGAGTGGGTGAGTGGCCAGGAAGGGAGGGGCTAAAAGCTGGTTTGGAAACAGGACATCACAGGATTTCCTCAAAAGCAGCTTGAGACCTATTAGAGTCAAGAACTCCATGGAGTTCCCATTGTGGCACAGTGGTTAACGAATCCGACTAGGAACCATGAGGTTGCAGGTTCAATCCCTGCCCTTGATCAGTGGGTTAACAATCCAGTTGCCCTGAGCTGCGGTGTAGGGTGCAGACATGGCTTGAATCACACGTTGCTGTGGCTCTGGCGTAGGCTGGCGGCTACAGCTCCGTGTTCGACCTATATGCCACAAGAGCGGCCCAAGAAATGGCAAAAAGACCAAAAAAAAAAAAAAAAAAAAAAAGGAAATCCACATGGTGGATTGTGACCAGCAGTTGGGGATAACAGAGAAATGGCACATATCTGAAGGCATCCAGGGAATGAGGTATAAGTATTATTTTGTGATGCATGAGTTTTTTTCCAGGATGGTGGAGAACAGAGGGGCCATAAAGAACAGGCATGCTGGGCCTGGGGAGACAGGGTTCAAATCCCAGCTTGTTTGCTGTGAGGCCTTGAGAAAGTCACGAACTCCCTGGGCCAGAGTTTCCTCATTTGAAAAGGAGAGAAACTGATAACACCTCATGGGGTTGTGAGGATTAATGAGGAAATACAGGAGGGACACACAGACGAGGGCCTGCCCTCAGTAAGCATCATGCGCATGCCTCTACCATCCACAGACACGGGTACACAGACCCAGGTCCTGGCTAGAAATGCACAGTAATACTCTACTGTGCCTGCAGTTTACAAAACTGTGAAACAGACACACACACAGACGGCCCTGCTTCCCCCTTCTGCTTTTCCTAGGTTAGTCATTGGCCATGCCCACATCTAGGCACCTGCTAGTCATGACAGAATTCTCTCATCTCCTCACTGTCCAATCAGTCACTCAGCCCTGAATGTATGCACATGTCAGATCCCTGTGTAATACACCTGAAACTAACACACTATGTCAAATCACATGATGTCACTTCTATGTGAAATCTAAAAAACAAAAGCTACAAATGGACTTAAGTACAAGACAGAAATAGACCCACAGACATAGCAGAAACATCTATGGTTACCAAGGGGGAAAGGGGATGGGGAGGGATAAATCAGGAGTTTGGGATTAGCAGATACCCTCCACTATGTATAAAACAGATAACCAACAGGGACCTACTTCATAGCCCAGGGAACTATACTGAACAATCTATACTAAGATATAAGGGCAAAAACACTTAAAATATATACATAAATACACAGACACACAAAGACACAAATAACTGAATCAGTGTGCTATACACCTGAAACTAACACAACACTGCAAATCAATTATATTTCAATAAAAAGTTATTCCACAAATATATTTCAATTTTTAAAAATTTGCTCAGCCCCACTGCCTGTTCTCAAACACATCCTCTCCTCCTCTGCTCCATCACCAGTTATGGAGACAAAACAACACCCCTTTCTACTCACAGCAGCTCCTCACACCTCTAATACTTAGGAAGAAACTAAGTGCTCCACAACCTGGCCAACCTGCTAAGAAATTCTATAACACTTTCAAAAGCTTTCACTCACAGGGGATGGAGCCTTAAGAAAAACCTAAAATTCCAGGAGACCCCAAGGACCATTAGAAGGACAGCACAGCATCCTACATCCCAGAGAGGACTTCTGACTGTTTGAGGAGCCTGCCTGAGCCCTCGCACACTTGCTCCTCATCAGAGCTCTGAGTGAGGGATCCCTGGGGAAGGAAGCTTCCAAAAGGCACACCTGGAGCTGTTCAGAAGCAGACGTCTTCTTTGTCAGTCTTGAGAAAGGGGCAAAAAGACTGTGGCAAGGGATGCCTCAACATTTGATTCCACAGTTCTCTCTGGACCTTCTGACTCTCCACTCCCAGGTAGCTGGCAGGGCACCTGAGGCAGGGAAGAGAGCCAAGGCTGAGCACAGCTACCAGGGGGTGGCCATGAACAGCCACCATCAAGGGTGGCCCTGAGACAAAGACAACATGGTCACCAGATGCACAGGTGCCCAAACAGATACTGCGTCCCATGGGCAGTGGATCCTCTGGCCACACAGAAAAGTTATTCAAGAGACACGGAGAGGAGTTCCTGTTGTGGCTCACTGGTTAATGAATCCGACTAAGAAACATGAGGTTGCGGGTTCGATCCCTGGCCTTGCTCAGTGGGTTAAGGATCTAGGGTTGCCATGAGCTGTGGTGTAGGTTGCAGATGCAGATTGGATCCCGCGTTGCTGTAGCTCTGGCATAGGCTGGTGGCTGCAGCTCCAATTCAACCCCTAGCCTGGGAACCTCCATATGCTGTGGGAGCAGCCCAAGAAAATGGCAAAAAGCCAAAAAAAAAAAAAAAAAAAAAAGACAGTGAGAATCAAGGCCTCTTAAAGGGTTTCACTCATTCTTTATTTTTTGCCCCATTCTTGCCCATTGCCTGGAGGTGGGTGTCTTAGACCATCAGTCTTGGGCCCCTGGGATCAAATGGAAGGAGCTCTAAAGACCATGCTCCCTGAAAGCCTGTGACTCTCAGGTAAGCCTCTCCAAGTGCGGCTGGGAGGACTCCCCAGGGGGAAGGGGCATGAGACCACAAAACTGATGGACAGGACTTTCTCTGCCCTTGTGCTTGGGAGAGGCAGGCCCGGAAGGCGGGCGAGCAAGGCCCCGGCGAGGCCAAAGGGCGAGGGCCAGGGCCGGGCCCGGGAGGCGAGCGGGAGCCCCAAAGGAGGGGCCCCCCCCTGCGGCCCACGGCAGGTCGCAGCAGGCTGGGGCTCGAGCCACGGTCGCTGGGGAAGCCAGGCTGCGGAGGTAGGTGGGGAGCCAGGCGGGCCGGCCGCGGCCGCGGCTGCCCAGAGGCCCTCACATGGAGTGCGGCGGCTGACAGCCCAGGCCATGTGCTGCGAGCGCCACCTGGTGGGCTGCCAGGGGATGGGAGCGCGGCGCGCGGGCCCGGGGCTGGGGCCAGGGTGGCGCGGGGCGGGGCCAGGGCCTTCGCGCCCCACGCTGGGCTTCTCCCGCCCTGCCCTGGGGCCCGGCCGGCCTGGCCCCTGGCCCCCGCGGCTCCCCGGCTCCCGGGCCTGCCCTTCCTCCCCTGTGCACGGGCGCGCCTGTCCTCGGGGGACGGCGATCCTCCGCCGTCCTGCCTGCCTAGGCCTCGGTCATGCTCAGCCCACGGCGGGCTCCTGGCAAGCCCTGGGTCCGAGCTGCAGGAGCATGGGGCAGAGGCTGGCGACCAGAGGCACGGGGCTGGGGTTGGATGGGGTGGGGAGGGGTGGGGACGGGCGGCAGGGCAGCAGGCCTTGGTGCGTTGGTGTGTGGTGCAGGAGAGACGGGGCTCCCGAGCACAGCAAGGAGCCCCACCGAGAGCCCAAAGGACCTGGTCCCCGGCCGCCCCCCGCCCCCTCCAGCCCCACCCCCGCCCGGCCGGGCTCTCCAGGGAGGGTCCGACCTGGCCGGAAGCAGGCAAGATGCTGCTTGGCGCACAGGGCTTGCCCGGGACGGTGCTCGCCGCGGCCTGTGTCCTCCCAGCCGCCCCAGAGGGGCGAGGAGTCCGCCCCCTTGGGGGAGCGCCCCGTGCTTGCGAGAGAAGGGGTGCCCCGGGAAAGCCGAGGTGCTCCAAGCAGGAGGTGGCCGGTGGCGGCCCGAGGCCAGGGAGGGAGGGGAGCCCTCAGTTCCATGACGTGCTGGCACGGGCCCCTGGGCGAAAACCCACCCGGGGCCTTGGGGGAAGTCCGAGGGCTTGGCTGGGCCCCGGAAGCCAAGGGGCCGCCGAGGGCAGGGTGCAGACAATGGCAGGGCACGGCTCCCACCACACACCCCCACCCCGACCCCCATGGCCACCGCGCTCCCCCCCACCCCCACTGGCCCTCGCAGGCCCAGGCAGGGGCACTGCCTTGGGCCCCCCGATCCATGGGGGGCCACGGAGGCCGTGAAGCAGGGAGGGCAGCATACCACACCCCGCGGAGAAGGACCTTGCCAATGCAGGCCCCAGGCCAGGGCCCGGGTCCAGGGTTGGAGCGGGGGGGGGAATCCGTGGAAGCGGCAGGCCCCACCGGCTGGCCCTCCCTGCCTCCGTCTGGCATGGGGAGGCCAGTGTCCACGGACGCCTGCGGAGCTGAGCCCGGGAGGCTGGTGCCTTGCCCCTCGGCCCCAGGCTTCAGCGCAAGGGCGGCGGCCGGGCTTTGGCATTCGTCCCTGGCACCGGCCCTGGCAGGGGTCCCCGGGCAGCGGCCAGAGGGTGACAGGCCTGAGCCCCAAGCACGCCACCGCAGGAGAGGCAAGAACCGGCCGGCTCTGTCCCCAACACCGAAGGCCGCCTTGGACCCGGCGGTGGCAGAGCCCGAGCCGGGTGGTCTCCTGGAGTGAGGGGCTTGGGCCAGACAGACCCTCTCGGGCTTAGGCCTCAGGCACGTGGCCTCAAGGCGTCTGACAGGGAGCGGTGGGTGGGTGGGTGGCGGTGGTATGTGTGTGTGCCTGTGCCTGTGCACGTATGAGTGTGTGTGTGTGTGTGTGTGTGTGTGTGCGCGCGCGCGCACAGTTCTGGGGCAATGCTGCGGCAGTCAAGCCCTCTCTGCACGATGGGCCCCCCGGGCTCGGGTCCTCTCCGCTGCGGTGGCGGGGCTTCGGGAAGGTGGAGGCAGCTGTGGGTCTGTGGCTCTGAGGCCAGAGGGAGCCTTGCAAGGTCCGCGAGTGTGGGTGAGGGTTGCGGGTGGTGAGGCGGAGCGAGGGTGTGAGTGGGGGTGCGGGGCCCGGGAGGTGTGCTTGGGAGAGGCAGGCCCAGAAGGCGGGCGAGCAAGGCCCCGGCGAGGCCAAACGGCGAGGGCCAGGGCCGGGCCCGGGAGGCGAGCGGGAGCCCCAAAGGAGGGGCCCCCCCCTGCGGCCCACGGCAGGTCGCAGCAGGCTGGGGCTCGAGCCACGGTCGCTGGGGAAGCCAGGCTGCGGAGGTAGGTGGGGAGCCAGGCGGGCCGGCCGCGGCCGCGGCTGCCCAGAGGCCCTCACATGGAGTGCGGCGGCTGACAGCCCAGGCCATGTGCTGCGAGCGCCACCTGGTGGGCTGCCAGGGGATGGGAGCGCGGCGCGCGGGCCCGGGGCTGGGGCCAGGGTGGCGCGGGGCGGGGCCAGGGCCTTCGCGCCCCACGCTGGGCTTCTCCCGCCCTGCCCTGGGGCCCGGCCGGCCTGGCCCCTGGCCCCCGCGGCTCCCCGGCTCCCGGGCCTGCCCTTCCTCCCCTGTGCACGGGCGCGCCTGTCCTCGGGGGACGGCGATCCTCCGCCGTCCTGCCTGCCTAGGCCTCGGTCATGCTCAGCCCACGGCGGGCTCCTGGCAAGCCCTGGGTCCGAGCTGCAGGAGCATGGGGCAGAGGCTGGCGACCAGAGGCACGGGGCTGGGGTTGGATGGGGTGGGGAGGGGTGGGGACGGGCGGCAGGGCAGCAGGCCTTGGTGCGTTGGTGTGTGGTGCAGGAGAGACGGGGCTCCCGAGCACAGCAAGGAGCCCCACCGAGAGCCCAAAGGACCTGGTCCCCGGCCGCCCCCCGCCCCCTCCAGCCCCACCCCCGCCCGGCCGGGCTCTCCAGGGAGGGTCCGACCTGGCCGGAAGCAGGCAAGATGCTGCTTGGCGCACAGGGCTTGCCCGGGACGGTGCTCGCCGCGGCCTGTGTCCTCCCAGCCGCCCCAGAGGGGCGAGGAGTCCGCCCCCTTGGGGGAGCGCCCCGTGCTTGCGAGAGAAGGGGTGCCCCGGGAAAGCCGAGGTGCTCCAAGCAGGAGGTGGCCGGTGGCGGCCCGAGGCCAGGGAGGGAGGGGAGCCCTCAGTTCCATGACGTGCTGGCACGGGCCCCTGGGCGAAAACCCACCCGGGGCCTTGGGGGAAGTCCGAGGGCTTGGCTGGGCCCCGGAAGCCAAGGGGCCGCCGAGGGCAGGGTGCAGAGAATGGCAGGGCACGGCTCCCACCACACACCCCCACCCCGACCCCCATGGCCACCGCGCTCCCCCCCACCCCCACTGGCCCTCGCAGGCCCAGGCAGGGGCACTGCCTTGGGCCCCCCGATCCATGGGGGGCCACGGAGGCCGTGAAGCAGGGAGGGCAGCATACCACACCCCGCGGAGAAGGACCTTGCCAATGCAGGCCCCAGGCCAGGGCCCGGGTCCAGGGTTGGGGGGGTGGATCCGTGGAAGCGGCAGGCCCCACCGGCTGGCCCTCCCTGCCTCCGTCTGGCATGGGGAGGCCAGTGTCCACGGACGCCTGCGGAGCTGAGCCCGGGAGGCTGGTGCCTTGCCCCTCGGCCCCAGGCTTCAGCGCAAGGGCGGCGGCCGGGCTTTGGCATTCGTCCCTGGCACCGGCCCTGGCAGGGGTCCCCGGGCAGCGGCCAGAGGGTGACAGGCCTGAGCCCCAAGCACGCCACCGCAGGAGAGGCAAGAACCGGCCGGCTCTGTCCCCAACACCGAAGGCCGCCTTGGACCCGGCGGTGGCAGAGCCCGAGCCAGGTGGTCTCCTGGAGTGAGGGGCTTGGGCCAGACAGACCCTCTCGGGCTTAGGCCTCAGGCACGTGGCCTCAAGGCGTCTGACAGGGAGCGGTGGGTGGGTGGGTGGCGGTGGTATGTGTGTGTGCCTGTGCCTGTGCACGTATGAGTGTGTGTGTGTGTGTGTGTGCGCGCGCGCGCACAGTTCTGGGGCAATGCTGCGGCAGTCAAGCCCTCTCTGCACGATGGGCCCCCCGGGCTCGGGTCCTCTCCGCTGCGGTGGCGGGGCTTCGGGAAGGTGGAGGCAGCTGTGGGTCTGTGGCTCTGAGGCCAGAGGGAGCCTTGCAAGGTCCGCGAGTGTGGGTGAGGGTTGCGGGTGGTGAGGCGGAGCGAGGGTGTGAGTGGGGGTGCGGGGCCCGGGAGGTGTGCTTGGGAGAGGCAGGCCCAGAAGGCGGGCGAGCAAGGCCCCGGCGAGGCCAAACGGCGAGGGCCAGGGCCGGGCCCGGGAGGCGAGCGGGAGCCCCAAAGGAGGGGCCCCCCCCTGCGGCCCACGGCAGGTCGCAGCAGGCTGGGGCTCGAGCCACGGTCGCTGGGGAAGCCAGGCTGCGGAGGTAGGTGGGGAGCCAGGCGGGCCGGCCGCGGCCGCGGCTGCCCAGAGGCCCTCACATGGAGTGCGGCGGCTGACAGCCCAGGCCATGTGCTGCGAGCGCCACCTGGTGGGCTGCCAGGGGATGGGAGCGCGGCGCGCGGGCCCGGGGCTGGGGCCAGGGTGGCGCGGTGCGGGGCCAGGGCCTTCGCGCCCCACGCTGGGCTTCTCCCGCCCTGCCCTGGGGCCCGGCCGGCCGGGCCCCTGGCCCCCGCGGCTCCCCGGCTCCCGGGCCTGCCCTTCCTCCCCTGTGCACGGGCGCGCCTGTCCTCGGGGGACGGCGATCCTCCGCCGTCCTGCCTGCCTAGGCCTCGGTCATGCTCAGCCCACGGCGGGCTCCTGGCAAGCCCTGGGTCCGAGCTGCAGGAGCATGGGGCAGAGGCTGGCGACCAGAGGCACGGGGCTGGGGTTGGATGGGGTGGGGAGGGGTGGGGACGGGCGGCAGGGCAGCAGGCCTTGGTGCGTTGGTGTGTGGTGCAGGAGAGACGGGGCTCCCGAGCACAGCAAGGAGCCCCACCGAGAGCCCAAAGGACCTGGTCCCCGGCCGCCCCCCGCCCCCTCCAGCCCCACCCCCGCCCGGCCGGGCTCTCCAGGGAGGGTCCGACCTGGCCGGAAGCAGGCAAGATGCTGCTTGGCGCACAGGGCTTGCCCGGGACGGTGCTCGCCGCGGCCTGTGTCCTCCCAGCCGCCCCAGAGGGGCGAGGAGTCCGCCCCCTTGGGGGAGCGCCCCGTGCTTGCGAGAGAAGGGGTGCCCCGGGAAAGCCGAGGTGCTCCAAGCAGGAGGTGGCCGGTGGCGGCCCGAGGCCAGGGAGGGAGGGGAGCCCTCAGTTCCATGACGTGCTGGCACGGGCCCCTGGGCGAAAACCCACCCGGGGCCTTGGGGGAAGTCCGAGGGCTTGGCTGGGCCCCGGAAGCCAAGGGGCCGCCGAGGGCAGGGTGCAGAGAATGGCAGGGCACGGCTCCCACCACACACCCCCACCCCGACCCCCATGGCCACCGCGCTCCCCCCCACCCCCACTGGCCCTCGCAGGCCCAGGCAGGGGCACTGCCTTGGGCCCCCCGATCCATGGGGGGCCACGGAGGCCGTGAAGCAGGGAGGGCAGCATACCACACCCCGCGGAGAAGGACCTTGCCAATGCAGGCCCCAGGCCAGGGCCCGGGTCCAGGGTTGGGGGGGTGGATCCGTGGAAGCGGCAGGCCCCACCGGCTGGCCCTCCCTGCCTCCGTCTGGCATGGGGAGGCCAGTGTCCACGGACGCCTGCGGAGCTGAGCCCGGGAGGCTGGTGCCTTGCCCCTCGGCCCCAGGCTTCAGCGCAAGGGCGGCGGCCGGGCTTTGGCATTCGTCCCTGGCACCGGCCCTGGCAGGGGTCCCCGGGCAGCGGCCAGAGGGTGACAGGCCTGAGCCCCAAGCACGCCACCGCAGGAGAGGCAAGAACCGGCCGGCTCTGTCCCCAACACCGAAGGCCGCCTTGGACCCGGCGGTGGCAGAGCCCGAGCCAGGTGGTCTCCTGGAGTGAGGGGCTTGGGCCAGACAGACCCTCTCGGGCTTAGGCCTCAGGCACGTGGCCTCAAGGCGTCTGACAGGGAGCGGTGGGTGGGTGGGTGGCGGTGGTATGTGTGTGTGCCTGTGCCTGTGCACGTATGAGTGTGTGTGTGTGTGTGTGTGCGCGCGCGCGCACAGTTCTGGGGCAATGCTGCGGCAGTCAAGCCCTCTCTGCACGATGGGCCCCCCGGGCTCGGGTCCTCTCCGCTGCGGTGGCGGGGCTTCGGGAAGGTGGAGGCAGCTGTGGGTCTGTGGCTCTGAGGCCAGAGGGAGCCTTGCAAGGTCCGCGAGTGTGGGTGAGGGTTGCGGGTGGTGAGGCGGAGCGAGGGTGTGAGTGGGGGTGCGGGGCCCGGGAGGTGTGCTTGGGAGAGGCAGGCCCAGAAGGCGGGCGAGCAAGGCCCCGGCGAGGCCAAAGGGCGAGGGCCAGGGCCGGGCCCGGGAGGCGAGCGGGAGCCCCAAAGGAGGGGCCCCCCCCTGCGGCCCACGGCAGGTCGCAGCAGGCTGGGGCTCGAGCCACGGTCGCTGGGGAAGCCAGGCTGCGGAGGTAGGTGGGGAGCCAGGCGGGCCGGCCGCGGCCGCGGCTGCCCAGAGGCCCTCACATGGAGTGCGGCGGCTGACAGCCCAGGCCATGTGCTGCGAGCGCCACCTGGTGGGCTGCCAGGGGATGGGAGCGCGGCGCGCGGGCCCGGGGCTGGGGCCAGGGTGGCGCGGTGCGGGGCCAGGGCCTTCGCGCCCCACGCTGGGCTTCTCCCGCCCTGCCCTGGGGCCCGGCCGGCCGGGCCCCTGGCCCCCGCGGCTCCCCGGCTCCCGGGCCTGCCCTTCCTCCCCTGTGCACGGGCGCGCCTGTCCTCGGGGGACGGCGATCCTCCGCCGTCCTGCCTGCCTAGGCCTCGGTCATGCTCAGCCCACGGCGGGCTCCTGGCAAGCCCTGGGTCCGAGCTGCAGGAGCATGGGGCAGAGGCTGGCGACCAGAGGCACGGGGCTGGGGTTGGATGGGGTGGGGAGGGGTGGGGACGGGCGGCAGGGCAGCAGGCCTTGGTGCGTTGGTGTGTGGTGCAGGAGAGACGGGGCTCCCGAGCACAGCAAGGAGCCCCACCGAGAGCCCAAAGGACCTGGTCCCCGGCCGCCCCCCCGCCCCCTCCAGCCCCACCCCCGCCCGGCCGGGCTCTCCAGGGAGGGTCCGACCTGGCCGGAAGCAGGCAAGATGCTGCTTGGCGCACAGGGCTTGCCCGGGACGGTGCTCGCCGCGGCCTGTGTCCTCCCAGCCGCCCCAGAGGGGCGAGGAGTCCGCCCCCTTGGGGGAGCGCCCCGTGCTTGCGAGAGAAGGGGTGCCCCGGGAAAGCCGAGGTGCTCCAAGCAGGAGGTGGCCGGTGGCGGCCCGAGGCCAGGGAGGGAGGGGAGCCCTCAGTTCCATGACGTGCTGGCACGGGCCCCTGGGCGAAAACCCACCCGGGGCCTTGGGGGAAGTCCGAGGGCTTGGCTGGGCCCCGGAAGCCAAGGGGCCGCCGAGGGCAGGGTGCAGACAATGGCAGGGCACGGCTCCCACCACACACCCCCACCCCGACCCCCATGGCCACCGCGCTCCCCCCCACCCCCACTGGCCCTCGCAGGCCCAGGCAGGGGCACTGCCTTGGGCCCCCCGATCCATGGGGGGCCACGGAGGCCGTGAAGCAGGGAGGGCAGCATACCACACCCCGCGGAGAAGGACCTTGCCAATGCAGGCCCCAGGCCAGGGCCCGGGTCCAGGGTTGGGGGGGTGGATCCGTGGAAGCGGCAGGCCCCACCGGCTGGCCCTCCCTGCCTCCGTCTGGCATGGGGAGGCCAGTGTCCACGGACGCCTGCGGAGCTGAGCCCGGGAGGCTGGTGCCTTGCCCCTCGGCCCCAGGCTTCAGCGCAAGGGCGGCGGCCGGGCTTTGGCATTCGTCCCTGGCACCGGCCCTGGCAGGGGTCCCCGGGCAGCGGCCAGAGGGTGACAGGCCTGAGCCCCAAGCACGCCACCGCAGGAGAGGCAAGAACCGGCCGGCTCTGTCCCCAACACCGAAGGCCGCCTTGGACCCGGCGGTGGCAGAGCCCGAGCCGGGTGGTCTCCTGGAGTGAGGGGCTTGGGCCAGACAGACCCTCTCGGGCTTAGGCCTCAGGCACGTGGCCTCAAGGCGTCTGACAGGGAGCGGTGGGTGGGTGGGTGGCGGTGGTATGTGTGTGTGCCTGTGCCTGTGCACGTATGAGTGTGTGTGTGTGTGTGTGTGTGTGTGTGTGTGCGCGCGCGCAGTTCTGGGGCAATGCTGCGGCAGTCAAGCCCTCTCTGCACGATGGGCCCCCCGGGCTCGGGTCCTCTCCGCTGCGGTGGCGGGGCTTCGGGAAGGTGGAGGCAGCTGTGGGTCTGTGGCTCTGAGGCCAGAGGGAGCCTTGCAAGGTCCGCGAGTGTGGGTGAGGGTTGCGGGTGGTGAGGCGGAGCGAGGGTGTGAGTGGGGGTGCGGGGCCCGGGAGGTGTGCTTGGGAGAGGCAGGCCCAGAAGGCGGGCGAGCAAGGCCCCGGCGAGGCCAAAGGGCGAGGGCCAGGGCCGGGCCCGGGAGGCGAGCGGGAGCCCCAAAGGAGGGGCCCCCCCCTGCGGCCCACGGCAGGTCGCAGCAGGCTGGGGCTCGAGCCACGGTCGCTGGGGAAGCCAGGCTGCGGAGGTAGGTGGGGAGCCAGGCGGGCCGGCCGCGGCCGCGGCTGCCCAGAGGCCCTCACATGGAGTGCGGCGGCTGACAGCCCAGGCCATGTGCTGCGAGCGCCACCTGGTGGGCTGCCAGGGGATGGGAGCGCGGCGCGCGGGCCCGGGGCTGGGGCCAGGGTGGCGCGGTGCGGGGCCAGGGCCTTCGCGCCCCACGCTGGGCTTCTCCCGCCCTGCCCTGGGGCCCGGCCGGCCGGGCCCCTGGCCCCCGCGGCTCCCCGGCTCCCGGGCCTGCCCTTCCTCCCCTGTGCACGGGCGCGCCTGTCCTCGGGGGACGGCGATCCTCCGCCGTCCTGCCTGCCTAGGCCTCGGTCATGCTCAGCCCACGGCGGGCTCCTGGCAAGCCCTGGGTCCGAGCTGCAGGAGCATGGGGCAGAGGCTGGCGACCAGAGGCACGGGGCTGGGGTTGGATGGGGTGGGGAGGGGTGGGGACGGGCGGCAGGGCAGCAGGCCTTGGTGCGTTGGTGTGTGGTGCAGGAGAGACGGGGCTCCCGAGCACAGCAAGGAGCCCCACCGAGAGCCCAAAGGACCTGGTCCCCGGCCGCCCCCGCCCCCTCCAGCCCCACCCCCGCCCGGCCGGGCTCTCCAGGGAGGGTCCGACCTGGCCGGAAGCAGGCAAGATGCTGCTTGGCGCACAGGGCTTGCCCGGGACGGTGCTCGCCGCGGCCTGTGTCCTCCCAGCCGCCCCAGAGGGGCGAGGAGTCCGCCCCCTTGGGGGAGCGCCCCGTGCTTGCGAGAGAAGGGGTGCCCCGGGAAAGCCGAGGTGCTCCAAGCAGGAGGTGGCCGGTGGCGGCCCGAGGCCAGGGAGGGAGGGGAGCCCTCAGTTCCATGACGTGCTGGCACGGGCCCCTGGGCGAAAACCCACCCGGGGCCTTGGGGGAAGTCCGAGGGCTTGGCTGGGCCCCGGAAGCCAAGGGGCCGCCGAGGGCAGGGTGCAGAGAATGGCAGGGCACGGCTCCCACCACACACCCCCACCCCGACCCCCATGGCCACCGCGCTCCCCCCCACCCCCACTGGCCCTCGCAGGCCCAGGCAGGGGCACTGCCTTGGGCCCCCCGATCCATGGGGGGCCACGGAGGCCGTGAAGCAGGGAGGGCAGCATACCACACCCCGCGGAGAAGGACCTTGCCAATGCAGGCCCCAGGCCAGGGCCCGGGTCCAGGGTTGGGGGGGTGGATCCGTGGAAGCGGCAGGCCCCACCGGCTGGCCCTCCCTGCCTCCGTCTGGCATGGGGAGGCCAGTGTCCACGGACGCCTGCGGAGCTGAGCCCGGGAGGCTGGTGCCTTGCCCCTCGGCCCCAGGCTTCAGCGCAAGGGCGGCGGCCGGGCTTTGGCATTCGTCCCTGGCACCGGCCCTGGCAGGGGTCCCCGGGCAGCGGCCAGAGGGTGACAGGCCTGAGCCCCAAGCACGCCACCGCAGGAGAGGCAAGAACCGGCCGGCTCTGTCCCCAACACCGAAGGCCGCCTTGGACCCGGCGGTGGCAGAGCCCGAGCCGGGTGGTCTCCTGGAGTGAGGGGCTTGGGCCAGACAGACCCTCTCGGGCTTAGGCCTCAGGCACGTGGCCTCAAGGCGTCTGACAGGGAGCGGTGGGTGGGTGGGTGGCGGTGGTATGTGTGTGTGCCTGTGCCTGTGCACGTATGAGTGTGTGTGTGTGTGTGTGTGTGTGTGTGTGCGCGCGCGCGCAGTTCTGGGGCAATGCTGCGGCAGTCAACCCTCTCTGCACGATGGGCCCCCCGGGCTCGGGTCCTCTCCGCTGCGGTGGCGGGGCTTCGGGAAGGTGGAGGCAGCTGTGGGTCTGTGGCTCTGAGGCCAGAGGGAGCCTTGCAAGGTCCGCGAGTGTGGGTGAGGGTTGCGGGTGGTGAGGCGGAGCGAGGGTGTGAGTGGGGGTGCGGGGCCCGGGAGGTGTGCTTGGGAGAGGCAGGCCCAGAAGGCGGGCGAGCAAGGCCCCGGCGAGGCCAAAGGGCGAGGGCCAGGGCCGGGCCCGGGAGGCGAGCGGGAGCCCCAAAGGAGGGGCCCCCCCCTGCGGCCCACGGCAGGTCGCAGCAGGCTGGGGCTCGAGCCACGGTCGCTGGGGAAGCCAGGCTGCGGAGGTAGGTGGGGAGCCAGGCGGGCCGGCCGCGGCCGCGGCTGCCCAGAGGCCCTCACATGGAGTGCGGCGGCTGACAGCCCAGGCCATGTGCTGCGAGCGCCACCTGGTGGGCTGCCAGGGGATGGGAGCGCGGCGCGCGGGCCCGGGGCTGGGGCCAGGGTGGCGCGGTGCGGGGCCAGGGCCTTCGCGCCCCACGCTGGGCTTCTCCCGCCCTGCCCTGGGGCCCGGCCGGCCGGGCCCCTGGCCCCCGCGGCTCCCCGGCTCCCGGGCCTGCCCTTCCTCCCCTGTGCACGGGCGCGCCTGTCCTCGGGGGACGGCGATCCTCCGCCGTCCTGCCTGCCTAGGCCTCGGTCATGCTCAGCCCACGGCGGGCTCCTGGCAAGCCCTGGGTCCGAGCTGCAGGAGCATGGGGCAGAGGCTGGCGACCAGAGGCACGGGGCTGGGGTTGGATGGGGTGGGGAGGGGTGGGGACGGGCGGCAGGGCAGCAGGCCTTGGTGCGTTGGTGTGTGGTGCAGGAGAGACGGGGCTCCCGAGCACAGCAAGGAGCCCCACCGAGAGCCCAAAGGACCTGGTCCCCGGCCGCCCCCCCGCCCCCTCCAGCCCCACCCCCGCCCGGCCGGGCTCTCCAGGGAGGGTCCGACCTGGCCGGAAGCAGGCAAGATGCTGCTTGGCGCACAGGGCTTGCCCGGGACGGTGCTCGCCGCGGCCTGTGTCCTCCCAGCCGCCCCAGAGGGGCGAGGAGTCCGCCCCCTTGGGGGAGCGCCCCGTGCTTGCGAGAGAAGGGGTGCCCCGGGAAAGCCGAGGTGCTCCAAGCAGGAGGTGGCCGGTGGCGGCCCGAGGCCAGGGAGGGAGGGGAGCCCTCAGTTCCATGACGTGCTGGCACGGGCCCCTGGGCGAAAACCCACCCGGGGCCTTGGGGGAAGTCCGAGGGCTTGGCTGGGCCCCGGAAGCCAAGGGGCCGCCGAGGGCAGGGTGCAGACAATGGCAGGGCACGGCTCCCACCACACACCCCCACCCCGACCCCCATGGCCACCGCGCTCCCCCCCACCCCCACTGGCCCTCGCAGGCCCAAGCATGGGCAGCATACCACACCCCGCGGAGAAGGACCTTGCCAATGCAGGCCCCAGGCCAGGGCCCGGGTCCAGGGTTCGGGGGGGGGGGGAAATCTGTGGAAGCGGCAGGCCCCACCGGCTGGCCCTCCCTGCCTCCGTCTGGCATGGGGAGGCCAGTGTCCACGGACGCCTGCGGAGCTGAGCCCGGGAGGCTGGTGCCTTGCCCCTCGGCCCCAGGCTTCAGCGCAAGGGCGGCGGCCGGGCTTTGGCATTCGTCCCTGACACCGGCCCTGGCAGGGGTCCCCGGGCAGCGGCCAGAGGGTGACAGGCCTGAGCCCCAAGCACGCCACCGCAGGAGAGGCAAGAACCGGCCGGCTCTGTCCCCAACACCGAAGGCCGCCTTGGACCCGGCGGTGGCAGAGCCCGAGCCGGGTGGTCTCCTGGAGTGAGGGGCTTGGGCCAGACAGACCCTCTCGGGCTTAGGCCTCAGGCACGTGGCCTCAAGGCGTCTGACAGGGAGCGGTGGGTGGGTGGGTGGCGGTGGTATGTGTGTGTGCCTGTGCCTGTGCACGTATGAGTGTGTGTGTGTGTGTGTGTGTGTGTGTGTGTGCGCGCGCGCAGTTCTGGGGCAATGCTGCGGCAGTCAAGCCCTCTCTGCACCATGGGCCCCCCGGGCTCGGGTCCTCTCCGCTGCGGTGGCGGGGCTTCGGGAAGGTGGAGGCAGCTGTGGGTCTGTGGCTCTGAGGCCAGAGGGAGCCTTGCAAGGTCCGCGAGTGTGGGTGAGGGTTGCGGGTGGTGAGGCGGAGCGAGGGTGTGAGTGGGGGTGCGGGGCCCGGGAGGTGTGCTTGGGAGAGGCAGGCCCAGAAGGCGGGCGAGCAAGGCCCCGGCGAGGCCAAAGGGCGAGGGCCAGGGCCGGGCCCGGGAGGCGAGCGGGAGCCCCAAAGGAGGGGCCCCCCCCTGCGGCCCACGGCAGGTCGCAGCAGGCTGGGGCTCGAGCCACGGTCGCTGGGGAAGCCAGGCTGCGGAGGTAGGTGGGGAGCCAGGCGGGCCGGCCGCGGCCGCGGCTGCCCAGAGGCCCTCACATGGAGTGCGGCGGCTGACAGCCCAGGCCATGTGCTGCGAGCGCCACCTGGTGGGCTGCCAGGGGATGGGAGCGCGGCGCGCGGGCCCGGGGCTGGGGCCAGGGTGGCGCGGTGCGGGGCCAGGGCCTTCGCGCCCCACGCTGGGCTTCTCCCGCCCTGCCCTGGGGCCCGGCCGGCCGGGCCCCTGGCCCCCGCGGCTCCCCGGCTCCCGGGCCTGCCCTTCCTCCCCTGTGCACGGGCGCGCCTGTCCTCGGGGGACGGCGATCCTCCGCCGTCCTGCCTGCCTAGGCCTCGGTCATGCTCAGCCCACGGCGGGCTCCTGGCAAGCCCTGGGTCCGAGCTGCAGGAGCATGGGGCAGAGGCTGGCGACCAGAAGCACGGGGCTGGGGTTGGGTGGGCTGGGGAGGGGTGGGGACGGGCGGCAGGGCAGCAGGCCTTGGTGCGTTGGTGTGTGGTGCAGGAGAGACGGGGCTCCCGAGCACAGCAAGGAGCCCCACCGAGAGCCCAAAGGACCTGGTCCCCGGCCGCCCCCCCGCCCCCTCCAGCCCCACCCCCGCCCGGCCGGGCTCTCCAGGGAGGGTCCGACCTGGCCGGAAGCAGGCAAGATGCTGCTTGGCGCACAGGGCTTGCCCGGGACGGTGCTCGCCGCGGCCTGTGTCCTCCCAGCCGCCCCAGAGGGGCGAGGAGTCCGCCCCCTTGGGGGAGCGCCCCGTGCTTGCGAGAGAAGGGGTGCCCCGGGAAAGCCGAGGTGCTCCAAGCAGGAGGTGGCCGGTGGCGGCCCGAGGCCAGGGAGGGAGGGGAGCCCTCAGTTCCATGACGTGCTGGCACGGGCCCCTGGGCGAAAACCCACCCGGGGCCTTGGGGGAAGTCCGAGGGCTTGGCTGGGCCCCGGAAGCCAAGGGGCCGCCGAGGGCAGGGTGCAGACAATGGCAGGGCACGGCTCCCACCACACAGCCCCACCCCGACCCCCATGGCCACCGCGCTCCCCCCCACCCCCACTGGCCCTCGCAGGCCCAGGCAGGGGCACTGCCTTGGGCCCCCCGATCCATGGGGGGCCACGGAGGCCGTGAAGCAGGGAGGGCAGCATACCACACCCCGCGGAGAAGGACCTTGCCAATGCAGGCCCCAGGCCAGGGCCCGGGTCCAGGGTTGGAGCGGGGGGGGGAATCCGTGGAAGCGGCAGGCCCCACCGGCTGGCCCTCCCTGCCTCCGTCTGGCATGGGGAGGCCAGTGTCCACGGACGCCTGCGGAGCTGAGCCCGGGAGGCTGGTGCCTTGCCCCTCGGCCCCAGGCTTCAGCGCAAGGGCGGCGGCCGGGCTTTGGCATTCGTCCCTGGCACCGGCCCTGGCAGGGGTCCCCGGGCAGCGGCCAGAGGGTGACAGGCCTGAGCCCCAAGCACGCCACCGCAGGAGAGGC
This sequence comes from Sus scrofa, assembly GCF_054392235.1. NCBI lineage: Eukaryota > Metazoa > Chordata > Mammalia > Artiodactyla > Suidae > Sus > Sus scrofa. Next base: position 23,846,016 of record NC_139385.1, read on the forward strand.
AAGAACCGGCCGGCTCTGTCCCCAACACCGAAGGCCGCCTTGGACCCGGCGGTGGCAGAGCCCGAGCCGGGTGGTCTCCTGGAGTGAGGGGCTTGGGCCAGACAGACCCTCTCGGGCTTAGGCCTCAGGCACGTGGCCTCAAGGCGTCTGACAGGGAGCGGTGGGTGGGTGGGTGGCGGTGGTATGTGTGTGTGCCTGTGCCTGTGCACGTATGAGTGTGTGTGTGTGTGTGTGTGTGTGTGTGCGCGCGCGCGCGCAGTTCTGGGGCAATGCTGCGGCAGTCAAGCCCTCTCTGCACGATGGGCCCCCCGGGCTCGGGTCCTCTCCGCTGCGGTGGCGGGGCTTCGGGAAGGTGGAGGCAGCTGTGGGTCTGTGGCTCTGAGGCCAGAGGGAGCCTTGCAAGGTCCGCGAGTGTGGGTGAGGGTTGCGGGTGGTGAGGCGGAGCGAGGGTGTGAGTGGGGGTGCGGGGCCCGGGAGGTGTGCTTGGGAGAGGCAGGCCCAGAAGGCGGGCGAGCAAGGCCCCGGCGAGGCCAAAGGGCGAGGGCCAGGGCCGGGCCCGGGAGGCGAGCGGGAGCCCCAAAGGAGGGGCCCCCCCCTGCGGCCCACGGCAGGTCGCAGCAGGCTGGGGCTCGAGCCACGGTCGCTGGGGAAGCCAGGCTGCGGAGGTAGGTGGGGAGCCAGGCGGGCCGGCCGCGGCCGCGGCTGCCCAGAGGCCCTCACATGGAGTGCGGCGGCTGACAGCCCAGGCCATGTGCTGCGAGCGCCACCTGGTGGGCTGCCAGGGGATGGGAGCGCGGCGCGCGGGCCCGGGGCTGGGGCCAGGGTGGCGCGGGGCGGGGCCAGGGCCTTCGCGCCCCACGCTGGGCTTCTCCCGCCCTGCCCTGGGGCCCGGCCGGCCGGGCCCCTGGCCCCCGCGGCTCCCCGGCTCCCGGGCCTGCCCTTCCTCCCCTGTGCACGGGCGCGCCTGTCCTCGGGGGACGGCGATCCTCCGCCGTCCTGCCTGCCTAGGCCTCGGTCATGCTCAGCCCACGGCGGGCTCCTGGCAAGCCCTGGGTCCGAGCTGCAGGAGCATGGGGCAGAGGCTGGCGACCAGAGGCACGGGGCTGGGGTTGGATGGGGTGGGGAGGGGTGGGGACGGGCGGCAGGGCAGCAGGCCTTGGTGCGTTGGTGTGTGGTGCAGGAGAGACGGGGCTCCCGAGCACAGCAAGGAGCCCCACCGAGAGCCCAAAGGACCTGGTCCCCGGCCGCCCCCGCCCCCTCCAGCCCCACCCCCGCCCGGCCGGGCTCTCCAGGGAGGGTCTGACCTGGCCGGAAGCAGGCAAGATGCTGCTTGGCGCACAGGGCTTGCCCGGGACGGTGCTCGCCGCGGCCTGTGTCCTCCCAGCCGCCCCAGAGGGGCGAGGAGTCCGCCCCCTTGGGGGAGCGCCCCGTGCTTGCGAGAGAAGGGGTGCCCCGGGAAAGCCGAGGTGCTCCAAGCAGGAGGTGGCCGGTGGCGGCCCGAGGCCAGGGAGGGAGGGGAGCCCTCAGTTCCATGACGTGCTGGCACGGGCTCCTGGGCGAAAACCCACCCGGGGCCTTGGGGGAAGTCCGAGGGCTTGGCTGGGCCCCGGAAGCCAAGGGGCCGCCGAGGGCAGGGTGCAGAGAATGGCAGGGCACGGCTCCCACCACACACCCCCACTCCGACCCCCATGGCCACCGCGCTCCCCCCCACCCCCACTGGCCCTCGCAGGCCCAGGCAGGGGCACTGCCTTGGGCCCCCCGATCCATGGGGGGCCACGGAGGCCGTGAAGCAGGGAGGGCAGCATACCACACCCCGCGGAGAAGGACCTTGCCAATGCAGGCCCCAGGCCAGGGCCCGGGTCCAGGGTTGGGGGGGTGGATCCGTGGAAGCGGCAGGCCCCACCGGCTGGCCCTCCCTGCCTCCGTCTGGCATGGGGAGGCCAGTGTCCACGGACGCCTGCGGAGCTGAGCCCGGGAGGCTGGTGCCTTGCCCCTCGGCCCCAGGCTTCAGCGCAAGGGCGGCGGCCGGGCTTTGGCATTCGTCCCTGGCACCGGCCCTGGCAGGGGTCCCCGGGCAGCGGCCAGAGGGTGACAGGCCTGAGCCCCAAGCACGCCACCGCAGGAGAGGCAAGAACCGGCCGGCTCTGTCCCCAACACCGAAGGCCGCCTTGGACCCGGCGGTGGCAGAGCCCGAGCCGGGTGGTCTCCTGGAGTGAGGGGCTTGGGCCAGACAGACCCTCTCGGGCTTAGGCCTCAGGCACGTGGCCTCAAGGCGTCTGACAGGGAGCGGTGGGTGGGTGGGTGGCGGTGGTATGTGTGTGTGCCTGTGCCTGTGCACGTATGAGTGTGTGTGTGTGTGTGTGTGTGTGTGTGCGCGCGCGCGCGCAGTTCTGGGGCAATGCTGCGGCAGTCAAGCCCTCTCTGCACGATGGGCCCCCCGGGCTCGGGTCCTCTCCGCTGCGGTGGCGGGGCTTCGGGAAGGTGGAGGCAGCTGTGGGTCTGTGGCTCTGAGGCCAGAGGGAGCCTTGCAAGGTCCGCGAGTGTGGGTGAGGGTTGCGGGTGGTGAGGCGGAGCGAGGGTGTGAGTGGGGGTGCGGGGCCCGGGAGGTGTGCTTGGGAGAGGCAGGCCCAGAAGGCGGGCGAGCAAGGCCCCGGCGAGGCCAAAGGGCGAGGGCCAGGGCCGGGCCCGGGAGGCGAGCGGGAGCCCCAAAGGAGGGGCCCCCCCCTGCGGCCCACGGCAGGTCGCAGCAGGCTGGGGCTCGAGCCACGGTCGCTGGGGAAGCCAGGCTGCGGAGGTAGGTGGGGAGCCAGGCGGGCCGGCCGCGGCCGCGGCTGCCCAGAGGCCCTCACATGGAGTGCGGCGGCTGACAGCCCAGGCCATGTGCTGCGAGCGCCACCTGGTGGGCTGCCAGGGGATGGGAGCGCGGCGCGCGGGCCCGGGGCTGGGGCCAGGGTGGCGCGGGGCGGGGCCAGGGCCTTCGCGCCCCACGCTGGGCTTCTCCCGCCCTGCCCTGGGGCCCGGCCGGCCGGGCCCCTGGCCCCCGCGGCTCCCCGGCTCCCGGGCCTGCCCTTCCTCCCCTGTGCACGGGCGCGCCTGTCCTCGGGGGACGGCGATCCTCCGCCGTCCTGCCTGCCTAGGCCTCGGTCATGCTCAGCCCACGGCGGGCTCCTGGCAAGCCCTGGGTCCGAGCTGCAGGAGCATGGGGCAGAGGCTGGCGACCAGAGGCACGGGGCTGGGGTTGGATGGGGTGGGGAGGGGTGGGGACGGGCGGCAGGGCAGCAGGCCTTGGTGCGTTGGTGTGTGGTGCAGGAGAGACGGGGCTCCCGAGCACAGCAAGGAGCCCCACCGAGAGCCCAAAGGACCTGGTCCCCGGCCGCCCCCCCGCCCCCTCCAGCCCCACCCCCGCCCGGCCGGGCTCTCCAGGGAGGGTCCGACCTGGCCGGAAGCAGGCAAGATGCTGCTTGGCGCACAGGGCTTGCCCGGGACGGTGCTCGCCGCGGCCTGTGTCCTCCCAGCCGCCCCAGAGGGGCGAGGAGTCCGCCCCCTTGGGGGAGCGCCCCGTGCTTGCGAGAGAAGGGGTGCCCCGGGAAAGCCGAGGTGCTCCAAGCAGGAGGTGGCCGGTGGCGGCCCGAGGCCAGGGAGGGAGGGGAGCCCTCAGTTCCATGACGTGCTGGCACGGGCCCCTGGGCGAAAACCCACCCGGGGCCTTGGGGGAAGTCCGAGGGCTTGGCTGGGCCCCGGAAGCCAAGGGGCCGCCGAGGGCAGGGTGCAGACAATGGCAGGGCACGGCTCCCACCACACACCCCCACCCCGACCCCCATGGCCACCGCGCTCCCCCCCACCCCCACTGGCCCTCGCAGGCCCAGGCAGGGGCACTGCCTTGGGCCCCCCGATCCATGGGGGGCCACGGAGGCCGTGAAGCAGGGAGGGCAGCATACCACACCCCGCGGAGAAGGACCTTGCCAATGCAGGCCCCAGGCCAGGGCCCGGGTCCAGGGTTGGGGGGGTGGATCCGTGGAAGCGGCAGGCCCCACCGGCTGGCCCTCCCTGCCTCCGTCTGGCATGGGGAGGCCAGTGTCCACGGACGCCTGCGGAGCTGAGCCCGGGAGGCTGGTGCCTTGCCCCTCGGCCCCAGGCTTCAGCGCAAGGGCGGCGGCCGGGCTTTGGCATTCGTCCCTGGCACCGGCCCTGGCAGGGGTCCCCGGGCAGCGGCCAGAGGGTGACAGGCCTGAGCCCCAAGCACGCCACCGCAGGAGAGGCAAGAACCGGCCGGCTCTGTCCCCAACACCGAAGGCCGCCTTGGACCCGGCGGTGGCAGAGCCCGAGCCGGGTGGTCTCCTGGAGTGAGGGGCTTGGGCCAGACAGACCCTCTCGGGCTTAGGCCTCAGGCACGTGGCCTCAAGGCGTCTGACAGGGAGCGGTGGGTGGGTGGGTGGCGGTGGTATGTGTGTGTGCCTGTGCCTGTGCACGTATGAGTGTGTGTGTGTGTGTGTGTGTGTGTGTGTGTGCGCGCGCGCAGTTCTGGGGCAATGCTGCGGCAGTCAAGCCCTCTCTGCACCATGGGCCCCCCGGGCTCGGGTCCTCTCCGCTGCGGTGGCGGGGCTTCGGGAAGGTGGAGGCAGCTGTGGGTCTGTGGCTCTGAGGCCAGAGGGAGCCTTGCAAGGTCCGCGAGTGTGGGTGAGGGTTGCGGGTGGTGAGGCGGAGCGAGGGTGTGAGTGGGGGTGCGGGGCCCGGGAGGTGTGCTTGGGAGAGGCAGGCCCAGAAGGCGGGCGAGCAAGGCCCCGGCGAGGCCAAAGGGCGAGGGCCAGGGCCGGGCCCGGGAGGCGAGCGGGAGCCCCAAAGGAGGGGCCCCCCCCTGCGGCCCACGGCAGGTCGCAGCAGGCTGGGGCTCGAGCCACGGTCGCTGGGGAAGCCAGGCTGCGGAGGTAGGTGGGGAGCCAGGCGGGCCGGCCGCGGCCGCGGCTGCCCAGAGGCCCTCACATGGAGTGCGGCGGCTGACAGCCCAGGCCATGTGCTGCGAGCGCCACCTGGTGGGCTGCCAGGGGATGGGAGCGCGGCGCGCGGGCCCGGGGCTGGGGCCAGGGTGGCGCGGTGCGGGGCCAGGGCCTTCGCGCCCCACGCTGGGCTTCTCCCGCCCTGCCCTGGGGCCCGGCCGGCCGGGCCCCTGGCCCCCGCGGCTCCCCGGCTCCCGGGCCTGCCCTTCCTCCCCTGTGCACGGGCGCGCCTGTCCTCGGGGGACGGCGATCCTCCGCCGTCCTGCCTGCCTAGGCCTCGGTCATGCTCAGCCCACGGCGGGCTCCTGGCAAGCCCTGGGTCCGAGCTGCAGGAGCATGGGGCAGAGGCTGGCGACCAGAGGCACGGGGCTGGGGTTGGATGGGGTGGGGAGGGGTGGGGACGGGCGGCAGGGCAGCAGGCCTTGGTGCGTTGGTGTGTGGTGCAGGAGAGACGGGGCTCCCGAGCACAGCAAGGAGCCCCACCGAGAGCCCAAAGGACCTGGTCCCCGGCCGCCCCCGCCCCCTCCAGCCCCACCCCCGCCCGGCCGGGCTCTCCAGGGAGGGTCCGACCTGGCCGGAAGCAGGCAAGATGCTGCTTGGCGCACAGGGCTTGCCCGGGACGGTGCTCGCCGCGGCCTGTGTCCTCCCAGCCGCCCCAGAGGGGCGAGGAGTCCGCCCCCTTGGGGGAGCGCCCCGTGCTTGCGAGAGAAGGGGTGCCCCGGGAAAGCCGAGGTGCTCCAAGCAGGAGGTGGCCGGTGGCGGCCCGAGGCCAGGGAGGGAGGGGAGCCCTCAGTTCCATGACGTGCTGGCACGGGCCCCTGGGCGAAAACCCACCCGGGGCCTTGGGGGAAGTCCGAGGGCTTGGCTGGGCCCCGGAAGCCAAGGGGCCGCCGAGGGCAGGGTGCAGACAATGGCAGGGCACGGCTCCCACCACACACCCCCACCCCGACCCCCATGGCCACCGCGCTCCCCCCCACCCCCACTGGCCCTCGCAGGCCCAGGCAGGGGCACTGCCTTGGGCCCCCCGATCCATGGGGGGCCACGGAGGCCGTGAAGCAGGGAGGGCAGCATACCACACCCCGCGGAGAAGGACCTTGCCAATGCAGGCCCCAGGCCAGGGCCCGGGTCCAGGGTTGGGGGGGTGGATCCGTGGAAGCGGCAGGCCCCACCGGCTGGCCCTCCCTGCCTCCGTCTGGCATGGGGAGGCCAGTGTCCACGGACGCCTGCGGAGCTGAGCCCGGGAGGCTGGTGCCTTGCCCCTCGGCCCCAGGCTTCAGCGCAAGGGCGGCGGCCGGGCTTTGGCATTCGTCCCTGGCACCGGCCCTGGCAGGGGTCCCCGGGCAGCGGCCAGAGGGTGACAGGCCTGAGCCCCAAGCACGCCACCGCAGGAGAGGCAAGAACCGGCCGGCTCTGTCCCCAACACCGAAGGCCGCCTTGGACCCGGCGGTGGCAGAGCCCGAGCCGGGTGGTCTCCTGGAGTGAGGGGCTTGGGCCAGACAGACCCTCTCGGGCTTAGGCCTCAGGCACGTGGCCTCAAGGCGTCTGACAGGGAGCGGTGGGTGGGTGGGTGGCGGTGGTATGTGTGTGTGCCTGTGCCTGTGCACGTATGAGTGTGTGTGTGTGTGTGTGTGTGTGTGTGTGCGCGCGCGCGCAGTTCTGGGGCAATGCTGCGGCAGTCAACCCTCTCTGCACGATGGGCCCCCCGGGCTCGGGTCCTCTCCGCTGCGGTGGCGGGGCTTCGGGAAGGTGGAGGCAGCTGTGGGTCTGTGGCTCTGAGGCCAGAGGGAGCCTTGCAAGGTCCGCGAGTGTGGGTGAGGGTTGCGGGTGGTGAGGCGGAGCGAGGGTGTGAGTGGGGGTGCGGGGCCCGGGAGGTGTGCTTGGGAGAGGCAGGCCCAGAAGGCGGGCGAGCAAGGCCCCGGCGAGGCCAAAGGGCGAGGGCCAGGGCCGGGCCCGGGAGGCGAGCGGGAGCCCCAAAGGAGGGGCCCCCCCCTGCGGCCCACGGCAGGTCGCAGCAGGCTGGGGCTCGAGCCACGGTCGCTGGGGAAGCCAGGCTGCGGAGGTAGGTGGGGAGCCAGGCGGGCCGGCCGCGGCCGCGGCTGCCCAGAGGCCCTCACATGGAGTGCGGCGGCTGACAGCCCAGGCCATGTGCTGCGAGCGCCACCTGGTGGGCTGCCAGGGGATGGGAGCGCGGCGCGCGGGCCCGGGGCTGGGGCCAGGGTGGCGCGGTGCGGGGCCAGGGCCTTCGCGCCCCACGCTGGGCTTCTCCCGCCCTGCCCTGGGGCCCGGCCGGCCGGGCCCCTGGCCCCCGCGGCTCCCCGGCTCCCGGGCCTGCCCTTCCTCCCCTGTGCACGGGCGCGCCTGTCCTCGGGGGACGGCGATCCTCCGCCGTCCTGCCTGCCTAGGCCTCGGTCATGCTCAGCCCACGGCGGGCTCCTGGCAAGCCCTGGGTCCGAGCTGCAGGAGCATGGGGCAGAGGCTGGCGACCAGAGGCACGGGGCTGGGGTTGGATGGGGTGGGGAGGGGTGGGGACGGGCGGCAGGGCAGCAGGCCTTGGTGCGTTGGTGTGTGGTGCAGGAGAGACGGGGCTCCCGAGCACAGCAAGGAGCCCCACCGAGAGCCCAAAGGACCTGGTCCCCGGCCGCCCCCCCGCCCCCTCCAGCCCCACCCCCGCCCGGCCGGGCTCTCCAGGGAGGGTCCGACCTGGCCGGAAGCAGGCAAGATGCTGCTTGGCGCACAGGGCTTGCCCGGGACGGTGCTCGCCGCGGCCTGTGTCCTCCCAGCCGCCCCAGAGGGGCGAGGAGTCCGCCCCCTTGGGGGAGCGCCCCGTGCTTGCGAGAGAAGGGGTGCCCCGGGAAAGCCGAGGTGCTCCAAGCAGGAGGTGGCCGGTGGCGGCCCGAGGCCAGGGAGGGAGGGGAGCCCTCAGTTCCATGACGTGCTGGCACGGGCCCCTGGGCGAAAACCCACCCGGGGCCTTGGGGGAAGTCCGAGGGCTTGGCTGGGCCCCGGAAGCCAAGGGGCCGCCGAGGGCAGGGTGCAGACAATGGCAGGGCACGGCTCCCACCACACACCCCCACCCCGACCCCCATGGCCACCGCGCTCCCCCCCACCCCCACTGGCCCTCGCAGGCCCAAGCATGGGCAGCATACCACACCCCGCGGAGAAGGACCTTGCCAATGCAGGCCCCAGGCCAGGGCCCGGGTCCAGGGTTCGGGGGGGGGGGGAAATCTGTGGAAGCGGCAGGCCCCACCGGCTGGCCCTCCCTGCCTCCGTCTGGCATGGGGAGGCCAGTGTCCACGGACGCCTGCGGAGCTGAGCCCGGGAGGCTGGTGCCTTGCCCCTCGGCCCCAGGCTTCAGCGCAAGGGCGGCGGCCGGGCTTTGGCATTCGTCCCTGACACCGGCCCTGGCAGGGGTCCCCGGGCAGCGGCCAGAGGGTGACAGGCCTGAGCCCCAAGCACGCCACCGCAGGAGAGGCAAGAACCGGCCGGCTCTGTCCCCAACACCGAAGGCCGCCTTGGACCCGGCGGTGGCAGAGCCCGAGCCGGGTGGTCTCCTGGAGTGAGGGGCTTGGGCCAGACAGACCCTCTCGGGCTTAGGCCTCAGGCACGTGGCCTCAAGGCGTCTGACAGGGAGCGGTGGGTGGGTGGGTGGCGGTGGTATGTGTGTGTGCCTGTGCCTGTGCACGTATGAGTGTGTGTGTGTGTGTGTGTGTGTGTGTGTGTGCGCGCGCGCAGTTCTGGGGCAATGCTGCGGCAGTCAAGCCCTCTCTGCACCATGGGCCCCCCGGGCTCGGGTCCTCTCCGCTGCGGTGGCGGGGCTTCGGGAAGGTGGAGGCAGCTGTGGGTCTGTGGCTCTGAGGCCAGAGGGAGCCTTGCAAGGTCCGCGAGTGTGGGTGAGGGTTGCGGGTGGTGAGGCGGAGCGAGGGTGTGAGTGGGGGTGCGGGGCCCGGGAGGTGTGCTTGGGAGAGGCAGGCCCAGAAGGCGGGCGAGCAAGGCCCCGGCGAGGCCAAAGGGCGAGGGCCAGGGCCGGGCCCGGGAGGCGAGCGGGAGCCCCAAAGGAGGGGCCCCCCCCTGCGGCCCACGGCAGGTCGCAGCAGGCTGGGGCTCGAGCCACGGTCGCTGGGGAAGCCAGGCTGCGGAGGTAGGTGGGGAGCCAGGCGGGCCGGCCGCGGCCGCGGCTGCCCAGAGGCCCTCACATGGAGTGCGGCGGCTGACAGCCCAGGCCATGTGCTGCGAGCGCCACCTGGTGGGCTGCCAGGGGATGGGAGCGCGGCGCGCGGGCCCGGGGCTGGGGCCAGGGTGGCGCGGTGCGGGGCCAGGGCCTTCGCGCCCCACGCTGGGCTTCTCCCGCCCTGCCCTGGGGCCCGGCCGGCCGGGCCCCTGGCCCCCGCGGCTCCCCGGCTCCCGGGCCTGCCCTTCCTCCCCTGTGCACGGGCGCGCCTGTCCTCGGGGGACGGCGATCCTCCGCCGTCCTGCCTGCCTAGGCCTCGGTCATGCTCAGCCCACGGCGGGCTCCTGGCAAGCCCTGGGTCCGAGCTGCAGGAGCATGGGGCAGAGGCTGGCGACCAGAAGCACGGGGCTGGGGTTGGGTGGGCTGGGGAGGGGTGGGGACGGGCGGCAGGGCAGCAGGCCTTGGTGCGTTGGTGTGTGGTGCAGGAGAGACGGGGCTCCCGAGCACAGCAAGGAGCCCCACCGAGAGCCCAAAGGACCTGGTCCCCGGCCGCCCCCCCGCCCCCTCCAGCCCCACCCCCGCCCGGCCGGGCTCTCCAGGGAGGGTCCGACCTGGCCGGAAGCAGGCAAGATGCTGCTTGGCGCACAGGGCTTGCCCGGGACGGTGCTCGCCGCGGCCTGTGTCCTCCCAGCCGCCCCAGAGGGGCGAGGAGTCCGCCCCCTTGGGGGAGCGCCCCGTGCTTGCGAGAGAAGGGGTGCCCCGGGAAAGCCGAGGTGCTCCAAGCAGGAGGTGGCCGGTGGCGGCCCGAGGCCAGGGAGGGAGGGGAGCCCTCAGTTCCATGACGTGCTGGCACGGGCCCCTGGGCGAAAACCCACCCGGGGCCTTGGGGGAAGTCCGAGGGCTTGGCTGGGCCCCGGAAGCCAAGGGGCCGCCGAGGGCAGGGTGCAGACAATGGCAGGGCACGGCTCCCACCACACAGCCCCACCCCGACCCCCATGGCCACCGCGCTCCCCCCCACCCCCACTGGCCCTCGCAGGCCCAGGCAGGGGCACTGCCTTGGGCCCCCCGATCCATGGGGGGCCACGGAGGCCGTGAAGCAGGGAGGGCAGCATACCACACCCCGCGGAGAAGGACCTTGCCAATGCAGGCCCCAGGCCAGGGCCCGGGTCCAGGGTTGGAGCGGGGAGGGGAATCCGTGGAAGCGGCAGGCCCCACCGGCTGGCCCTCCCTGCCTCCGTCTGGCATGGGGAGGCCAGTGTCCACGGACGCCTGCGGAGCTGAGCCCGGGAGGCTGGTGCCTTGCCCCTCGGCCCCAGGCTTCAGCGCAAGGGCGGCGGCCGGGCTTTGGCATTCGTCCCTGGCACCGGCCCTGGCAGGGGTCCCCGGGCAGCGGCCAGAGGGTGACAGGCCTGAGCCCCAAGCACGCCACCGCAGGAGAGGCAAGAACCGGCCGGCTCTGTCCCCAACACCGAAGGCCGCCTTGGACCCGGCGGTGGCAGAGCCCGAGCCGGGTGGTCTCCTGGAGTGAGGGGCTTGGGCCAGACAGACCCTCTCGGGCTTAGGCCTCAGGCACGTGGCCTCAAGGCGTCTGACAGGGAGCGGTGGGTGGGTGGGTGGCGGTGGTATGTGTGTGTGCCTGTGCCTGTGCACGTATGAGTGTGTGTGTGTGTGTGTGTGTGTGTGCGCGCGCGCGCGCAGTTCTGGGGCAATGCTGCGGCAGTCAAGCCCTCTCTGCACGATGGGCCCCCCGGGCTCGGGGCCTCTCCGCTGCGGTGGCGGGGCTTCGGGAAGGTGGAGGCAGCTGTGGGTCTGTGGCTCTGAGGCCAGAGGGAGCCTTGCAAGGTCCGCGAGTGTGGGTGAGGGTTGCGGGTGGTGAGGCGGAGCGAGGGTGTGAGTGGGGGTGCGGGGCCCGGGAGGTGTGCTTGGGAGAGGCAGGCCCAGAAGGCGGGCGAGCAAGGCCCCGGCGAGGCCAAAGGGCGAGGGCCAGGGCCGGGCCCGGGAGGCGAGCGGGAGCCCCAAAGGAGGGGCCCCCCCCTGCGGCCCACGGCAGGTCGCAGCAGGCTGGGGCTCGAGCCACGGTCGCTGGGGAAGCCAGGCTGCGGAGGTAGGTGGGGAGCCAGGCGGGCCGGCCGCGGCCGCGGCTGCCCAGAGGCCCTCACATGGAGTGCGGCGGCTGACAGCCCAGGCCATGTGCTGCGAGCGCCACCTGGTGGGCTGCCAGGGGATGGGAGCGCGGCGCGCGGGCCCGGGGCTGGGGCCAGGGTGGCGCGGTGCGGGGCCAGGGCCTTCGCGCCCCACGCTGGGCTTCTCCCGCCCTGCCCTGGGGCCCGGCCGGCCGGGCCCCTGGCCCCCGCGGCTCCCCGGCTCCCGGGCCTGCCCTTCCTCCCCTGTGCACGGGCGCGCCTGTCCTCGGGGGACGGCGATCCTCCGCCGTCCTGCCTGCCTAGGCCTCGGTCATGCTCAGCCCACGGCGGGCTCCTGGCAAGCCCTGGGTCCGAGCTGCAGGAGCATGGGGCAGAGGCTGGCGACCAGAGGCACGGGGCTGGGGTTGGATGGGGTGGGGAGGGGTGGGGACGGGCGGCAGGGCAGCAGGCCTTGGTGCGTTGGTGTGTGGTGCAGGAGAGACGGGGCTCCCGAGCACAGCAAGGAGCCCCACCGAGAGCCCAAAGGACCTGGTCCCCGGCCGCCCCCGCCCCCTCCAGCCCCACCCCCGCCCGGCCGGGCTCTCCAGGGAGGGTCCGACCTGGCCGGAAGCAGGCAAGATGCTGCTTGGCGCACAGGGCTTGCCCGGGACGGTGCTCGCCGCGGCCTGTGTCCTCCCAGCCGCCCCAGAGGGGCGAGGAGTCCGCCCCCTTGGGGGAGCGCCCCGTGCTTGCGAGAGAAGGGGTGCCCCGGGAAAGCCGAGGTGCTCCAAGCAGGAGGTGGCCGGTGGCGGCCCGAGGCCAGGGAGGGAGGGGAGCCCTCAGTTCCATGACGTGCTGGCACGGGCTCCTGGGCGAAAACCCACCCGGGGCCTTGGGGGAAGTCCGAGGGCTTGGCTGGGCCCCGGAAGCCAAGGGGCCGCCGAGGGCAGGGTGCAGAGAATGGCAGGGCACGGCTCCCACCACACACCCCCACTCCGACCCCCATGGCCACCGCGCTCCCCCCCACCCCCACTGGCCCTCGCAGGCCCAGGCAGGGGCACTGCCTTGGGCCCCCCGATCCATGGGGGGCCACGGAGGCCGTGAAGCAGGGAGGGCAGCATACCACACCCCGCGGAGAAGGACCTTGCCAATGCAGGCCCCAGGCCAGGGCCCGGGTCCAGGGTTGGGGGGGTGGATCCGTGGAAGCGGCAGGCCCCACCGGCTGGCCCTCCCTGCCTCCGTCTGGCATGGGGAGGCCAGTGTCCACGGACGCCTGCGGAGCTGAGCCCGGGAGGCTGGTGCCTTGCCCCTCGGCCCCAGGCTTCAGCGCAAGGGCGGCGGCCGGGCTTTGGCATTCGTCCCTGGCACCGGCCCTGGCAGGGGTCCCCGGGCAGCGGCCAGAGGGTGACAGGCCTGAGCCCCAAGCACGCCACCGCAGGAGAGGCAAGAACCGGCCGGCTCTGTCCCCAACACCGAAGGCCGCCTTGGACCCGGCGGTGGCAGAGCCCGAGCCGGGTGGTCTCCTGGAGTGAGGGGCTTGGGCCAGACAGACCCTCTCGGGCTTAGGCCTCAGGCACGTGGCCTCAAGGCGTCTGACAGGGAGCGGTGGGTGGGTGGGTGGCGGTGGTATGTGTGTGTGCCTGTGCCTGTGCACGTATGAGTGTGTGTGTGTGTGTGTGTGTGTGTGTGCGCGCGCGCGCGCAGTTCTGGGGCAATGCTGCGGCAGTCAAGCCCTCTCTGCACGATGGGCCCCCCGGGCTCGGGTCCTCTCCGCTGCGGTGGCGGGGCTTCGGGAAGGTGGAGGCAGCTGTGGGTCTGTGGCTCTGAGGCCAGAGGGAGCCTTGCAAGGTCCGCGAGTGTGGGTGAGGGTTGCGGGTGGTGAGGCGGAGCGAGGGTGTGAGTGGGGGTGCGGGGCCCGGGAGGTGTGCTTGGGAGAGGCAGGCCCAGAAGGCGGGCGAGCAAGGCCCCGGCGAGGCCAAAGGGCGAGGGCCAGGGCCGGGCCCGGGAGGCGAGCGGGAGCCCCAAAGGAGGGGCCCCCCCCTGCGGCCCACGGCAGGTCGCAGCAGGCTGGGGCTCGAGCCACGGTCGCTGGGGAAGCCAGGCTGCGGAGGTAGGTGGGGAGCCAGGCGGGCCGGCCGCGGCCGCGGCTGCCCAGAGGCCCTCACATGGAGTGCGGCGGCTGACAGCCCAGGCCATGTGCTGCGAGCGCCACCTGGTGGGCTGCCAGGGGATGGGAGCGCGGCGCGCGGGCCCGGGGCTGGGGCCAGGGTGGCGCGGGGCGGGGCCAGGGCCTTCGCGCCCCACGCTGGGCTTCTCCCGCCCTGCCCTGGGGCCCGGCCGGCCGGGCCCCTGGCCCCCGCGGCTCCCCGGCTCCCGGGCCTGCCCTTCCTCCCCTGTGCACGGGCGCGCCTGTCCTCGGGGGACGGCGATCCTCCGCCGTCCTGCCTGCCTAGGCCTCGGTCATGCTCAGCCCACGGCGGGCTCCTGGCAAGCCCTGGGTCCGAGCTGCAGGAGCATGGGGCAGAGGCTGGCGACCAGAGGCACGGGGCTGGGGTTGGATGGGGTGGGGAGGGGTGGGGACGGGCGGCAGGGCAGCAGGCCTTGGTGCGTTGGTGTGTGGTGCAGGAGAGACGGGGCTCCCGAGCACAGCAAGGAGCCCCACCGAGAGCCCAAAGGACCTGGTCCCCGGCCGCCCCCCCGCCCCCTCCAGCCCCACCCCCGCCCGGCCGGGCTCTCCAGGGAGGGTCCGACCTGGCCGGAAGCAGGCAAGATGCTGCTTGGCGCACAGGGCTTGCCCGGGAAGGTGCTCGCCGCGGCCTGTGTCCTCCCAGCCGCCCCAGAGGGGCGAGGAGTCCGCCCCCTTGGGGGAGCGCCCCGTGCTTGCGAGAGAAGGGGTGCCCCGGGAAAGCCGAGGTGCTCCAAGCAGGAGGTGGCCGGTGGCGGCCCGAGGCCAGGGAGGGAGGGGAGCCCTCAGTTCCATGACGTGCTGGCACGGGCCCCTGGGCGAAAACCCACCCGGGGCCTTGGGGGAAGTCCGAGGGCTTGGCTGGGCCCCGGAAGCCAAGGGGCCGCCGAGGGCAGGGTGCAGACAATGGCAGGGCACGGCTCCCACCACACACCCCCACCCCGACCCCCATGGCCACCGCGCTCCCCCCCACCCCCACTGGCCCTCGCAGGCCCAAGCATGGGCAGCATACCACACCCCGCGGAGAAGGACCTTGCCAATGCAGGCCCCAGGCCAGGGCCCGGGTCCAGGGTTCGGGGGGGGGGGAAATCTGTGGAAGCGGCAGGCCCCACCGGCTGGCCCTCCCTGCCTCCGTCTGGCATGGGGAGGCCTGTGTCCACGGACGCCTGCGGAGCTGAGCCCGTGAGGCTGGTGCCTTGCCCCTCGGCCCCAGGCTTCAGCGCAAGGGCGGCGGCCGGGCTTTGGCATTCGTCCCTGACACCGGCCCTGGCAGGGGTCCCCGGGCAGCGGCCAGAGGGTGACAGGCCTGAGCCCCAAGCACGCCACCGCAGGAGAGGCAAGAACCGGCCGGCTCTGTCCCCAACACCGAAGGCCGCCTTGGACCCGGCGGTGGCAGAGCCCGAGCCGGGTGGTCTCCTGGAGTGAGGGGCTTGGGCCAGACAGACCCTCTCGGGCTTAGGCCTCAGGCACGTGGCCTCAAGGCGTCTGACAGGGAGCGGTGGGTGGGTGGGTGGCGGTGGTATGTGTGTGTGCCTGTGCCTGTGCACGTATGAGTGTGTGTGTGTGTGTGTGTGTGTGTGTGTGTGTGTGCGCGCGCGCAGTTCTGGGGCAATGCTGCGGCAGTCAAGCCCTCTCTGCACCATGGGCCCCCCGGGCTCGGGTCCTCTCCGCTGCGGTGGCGGGGCTTCGGGAAGGTGGAGGCAGCTGTGGGTCTGTGGCTCTGAGGCCAGAGGGAGCCTTGCAAGGTCCGCGAGTGTGGGTGAGGGTTGCGGGTGGTGAGGCGGAGCGAGGGTGTGAGTGGGGGTGCGGGGCCCGGGAGGTGTGCTTGGGAGAGGCAGGCCCAGAAGGCGGGCGAGCAAGGCCCCGGCGAGGCCAAAGGGCGAGGGCCAGGGCCGGGCCCGGGAGGCGAGCGGGAGCCCCAAAGGAGGGGCCCCCCCCTGCGGCCCACGGCAGGTCGCAGCAGGCTGGGGCTCGAGCCACGGTCGCTGGGGAAGCCAGGCTGCGGAGGTAGGTGGGGAGCCAGGCGGGCCGGCCGCGGCCGCGGCTGCCCAGAGGCCCTCACATGGAGTGCGGCGGCTGACAGCCCAGGCCATGTGCTGCGAGCGCCACCTGGTGGGCTGCCAGGGGATGGGAGCGCGGCGCGCGGGCCCGGGGCTGGGGCCAGGGTGGCGCGGTGCGGGGCCAGGGCCTTCGCGCCCCACGCTGGGCTTCTCCCGCCCTGCCCTGGGGCCCGGCCGGCCGGGCCCCTGGCCCCCGCGGCTCCCCGGCTCCCGGGCCTGCCCTTCCTCCCCTGTGCACGGGCGCGCCTGTCCTCGGGGGACGGCGATCCTCCGCCGTCCTGCCTGCCTAGGCCTCGGTCATGCTCAGCCCACGGCGGGCTCCTGGCAAGCCCTGGGTCCGAGCTGCAGGAGCATGGGGCAGAGGCTGGCGACCAGAAGCACGGGGCTGGGGTTGGGTGGGCTGGGGAGGGGTGGGGACGGGCGGCAGGGCAGCAGGCCTTGGTGCGTTGGTGTGTGGTGCAGGAGAGACGGGGCTCCCGAGCACAGCAAGGAGCCCCACCGAGAGCCCAAAGGACCTGGTCCCCGGCCGCCCCCCCGCCCCCTCCAGCCCCACCCCCGCCCGGCCGGGCTCTCCAGGGAGGGTCCGACCTGGCCGGAAGCAGGCAAGATGCTGCTTGGCGCACAGGGCTTGCCCGGGACGGTGCTCGCCGCGGCCTGTGTCCTCCCAGCCGCCCCAGAGGGGCGAGGAGTCCGCCCCCTTGGGGGAGCGCCCCGTGCTTGCGAGAGAAGGGGTGCCCCGGGAAAGCCGAGGTGCTCCAAGCAGGAGGTGGCCGGTGGCGGCCCGAGGCCAGGGAGGGAGGGGAGCCCTCAGTTCCATGACGTGCTGGCACGGGCCCCTGGGCGAAAACCCACCCGGGGCCTTGGGGGAAGTCCGAGGGCTTGGCTGGGCCCCGGAAGCCAAGGGGCCGCCGAGGGCAGGGTGCAGACAATGGCAGGGCACGGCTCCCACCACACAGCCCCACCCCGACCCCCATGGCCACCGCGCTCCCCCCCACCCCCACTGGCCCTCGCAGGCCCAGGCAGGGGCACTGCCTTGGGCCCCCCGATCCATGGGGGGCCACGGAGGCCGTGAAGCAGGGAGGGCAGCATACCACACCCCGCGGAGAAGGACCTTGCCAATGCAGGCCCCAGGCCAGGGCCCGGGTCCAGGGTTGGAGCCGGGGGGGGGAATCCGTGGAAGCGGCAGGCCCCACCGGCTGGCCCTCCCTGCCTCCGTCTGGCATGGGGAGGCCAGTGTCCACGGACGCCTGCGGAGCTGAGCCCGGGAGGCTGGTGCCTTGCCCCTCGGCCCCAGGCTTCAGCGCAAGGGCGGCGGCCGGGCTTTGGCATTCGTCCCTGGCACCGGCCCTGGCAGGGGTCCCCGGGCAGCGGCCAGAGGGTGACAGGCCTGAGCCCCAAGCACGCCACCGCAGGAGAGGCAAGAACCGGCCGGCTCTGTCCCCAACACCGAAGGCCGCCTTGGACCCGGCGGTGGCAGAGCCCGAGCCGGGTGGTCTCCTGGAGTGAGGGGCTTGGGCCAGACAGACCCTCTCGGGCTTAGGCCTCAGGCACGTGGCCTCAAGGCGTCTGACAGGGAGCGGTGGGTGGGTGGGTGGCGGTGGTATGTGTGTGTGCCTGTGCCTGTGCACGTATGAGTGTGTGTGTGTGTGTGTGTGTGTGTGCGCGCGCGCGCGCAGTTCTGGGGCAATGCTGCGGCAGTCAAGCCCTCTCTGCACGATGGGCCCCCCGGGCTCGGGTCCTCTCCGCTGCGGTGGCGGGGCTTCGGGAAGGTGGAGGCAGCTGTGGGTCTGTGGCTCTGAGGCCAGAGGGAGCCTTGCAAGGTCCGCGAGTGTGGGTGAGGGTTGCGGGTGGTGAGGCGGAGCGAGGGTGTGAGTGGGGGTGCGGGGCCCGGGAGGTGTGCTTGGGAGAGGCAGGCCCAGAAGGCGGGCGAGCAAGGCCCCGGCGAGGCCAAAGGGCGAGGGCCAGGGCCGGGCCCGGGAGGCGAGCGGGAGCCCCAAAGGAGGGGCCCCCCCCTGCGGCCCACGGCAGGTCGCAGCAGGCTGGGGCTCGAGCCACGGTCGCTGGGGAAGCCAGGCTGCGGAGGTAGGTGGGGAGCCAGGCGGGCCGGCCGCGGCCGCGGCTGCCCAGAGGCCCTCACATGGAGTGCGGCGGCTGACAGCCCAGGCCATGTGCTGCGAGCGCCACCTGGTGGGCTGCCAGGGGATGGGAGCGCGGCGCGCGGGCCCGGGGCTGGGGCCAGGGTGGCGCGGTGCGGGGCCAGGGCCTTCGCGCCCCACGCTGGGCTTCTCCCGCCCTGCCCTGGGGCCCGGCCGGCCGGGCCCCTGGCCCCCGCGGCTCCCCGGCTCCCGGGCCTGCCCTTCCTCCCCTGTGCACGGGCGCGCCTGTCCTCGGGGGACGGCGATCCTCCGCCGTCCTGCCTGCCTAGGCCTCGGTCATGCTCAGCCCACGGCGGGCTCCTGGCAAGCCCTGGGTCCGAGCTGCAGGAGCATGGGGCAGAGGCTGGCGACCAGAAGCACGGGGCTGGGGTTGGGTGGGCTGGGGAGGGGTGGGGACGGGCGGCAGGGCAGCAGGCCTTGGTGCGTTGGTGTGTGGTGCAGGAGAGACGGGGCTCCCGAGCACAGCAAGGAGCCCCACCGAGAGCCCAAAGGACCTGGTCCCCGGCCGCCCCCCCGCCCCCTCCAGCCCCACCCCCGCCCGGCCGGGCTCTCCAGGGAGGGTCCGACCTGGCCGGAAGCAGGCAAGATGCTGCTTGGCGCACAGGGCTTGCCCGGGACGGTGCTCGCCGCGGCCTGTGTCCTCCCAGCCGCCCCAGAGGGGCGAGGAGTCCGCCCCCTTGGGGGAGCGCCCCGTGCTTGCGAGAGAAGGGGTGCCCCGGGAAAGCCGAGGTGCTCCAAGCAGGAGGTGGCCGGTGGCGGCCCGAGGCCAGGGAGGGAGGGGAGCCCTCAGTTCCATGACGTGCTGGCACGGGCCCCTGGGCGAAAACCCACCCGGGGCCTTGGGGGAAGTCCGAGGGCTTGGCTGGGCCCCGGAAGCCAAGGGGCCGCCGAGGGCAGGGTGCAGACAATGGCAGGGCACGGCTCCCACCACACAGCCCCACCCCGACCCCCATGGCCACCGCGCTCCCCCCCACCCCCACTGGCCCTCGCAGGCCCAGGCAGGGGCACTGCCTTGGGCCCCCCGATCCATGGGGGGCCACGGAGGCCGTGAAGCAGGGAGGGCAGCATACCACACCCCGCGGAGAAGGACCTTGCCAATGCAGGCCCCAGGCCAGGGCCCGGGTCCAGGGTTGGAGCCGGGGGGGGGAATCCGTGGAAGCGGCAGGCCCCACCGGCTGGCCCTCCCTGCCTCCGTCTGGCATGGGGAGGCCAGTGTCCACGGACGCCTGCGGAGCTGAGCCCGGGAGGCTGGTGCCTTGCCCCTCGGCCCCAGGCTTCAGCGCAAGGGCGGCGGCCGGGCTTTGGCATTCGTCCCTGGCACCGGCCCTGGCAGGGGTCCCCGGGCAGCGGCCAGAGGGTGACAGGCCTGAGCCCCAAGCACGCCACCGCAGGAGAGGCAAGAACCGGCCGGCTCTGTCCCCAACACCGAAGGCCGCCTTGGACCCGGCGGTGGCAGAGCCCGAGCCGGGTGGTCTCCTGGAGTGAGGGGCTTGGGCCAGACAGACCCTCTCGGGCTTAGGCCTCAGGCACGTGGCCTCAAGGCGTCTGACAGGGAGCGGTGGGTGGGTGGGTGGCGGTGGTATGTGTGTGTGCCTGTGCCTGTGCACGTATGAGTGTGTGTGTGTGTGTGTGTGTGTGTGCGCGCGCGCGCGCAGTTCTGGGGCAATGCTGCGGCAGTCAAGCCCTCTCTGCACGATGGGCCCCCCGGGCTCGGGTCCTCTCCGCTGCGGTGGCGGGGCTTCGGGAAGGTGGAGGCAGCTGTGGGTCTGTGGCTCTGAGGCCAGAGGGAGCCTTGCAAGGTCCGCGAGTGTGGGTGAGGGTTGCGGGTGGTGAGGCGGAGCGAGGGTGTGAGTGGGGGTGCGGGGCCCGGGAGGTGTGCTTGGGAGAGGCAGGCCCAGAAGGCGGGCGAGCAAGGCCCCGGCGAGGCCAAAGGGCGAGGGCCAGGGCCGGGCCCGGGAGGCGAGCGGGAGCCCCAAAGGAGGGGCCCCCCCCTGCGGCCCACGGCAGGTCGCAGCAGGCTGGGGCTCGAGCCACGGTCGCTGGGGAAGCCAGGCTGCGGAGGTAGGTGGGGAGCCAGGCGGGCCGGCCGCGGCCGCGGCTGCCCAGAGGCCCTCACATGGAGTGCGGCGGCTGACAGCCCAGGCCATGTGCTGCGAGCGCCACCTGGTGGCCTGCCAGGGGATGGGAGCGCGGCGCGCGGGCCCGGGGCTGGGGCCAGGGTGGCGCGGGGCGGGGCCAGGGCCTTCGCGCCCCACGCTGGGCTTCTCCCGCCCTGCCCTGGGGCCCGGCCGGCCGGGCCCCTGGCCCCCGCGGCTCCCCGGCTCCCGGGCCTGCCCTTCCTCCCCTGTGCACGGGCGCGCCTGTCCTCGGGGGACGGCGATCCTCCGCCGTCCTGCCTGCCTAGGCCTCGGTCATGCTCAGCCCACGGCGGGCTCCTGGCAAGCCCTGGGTCCGAGCTGCAGGAGCATGGGGCAGAGGCTGGCGACCAGAGGCACGGGGCTGGGGTTGGATGGGGTGGGGAGGGGTGGGGACGGGCGGCAGGGCAGCAGGCCTTGGTGCGTTGGTGTGTGGTGCAGGAGAGACGGGGCTCCCGAGCACAGCAAGGAGCCCCACCGAGAGCCCAAAGGACCTGGTCCCCGGCCGCCCCCGCCCCCTCCAGCCCCACCCCCGCCCGGCCGGGCTCTCCAGGGAGGGTCCGACCTGGCCGGAAGCAGGCAAGATGCTGCTTGGCGCACAGGGCTTGCCCGGGACGGTGCTCGCCGCGGCCTGTGTCCTCCCAGCCGCCCCAGAGGGGCGAGGAGTCCGCCCCCTTGGGGGAGCGCCCCGTGCTTGCGAGAGAAGGGGTGCCCCGGGAAAGCCGAGGTGCTCCAAGCAGGAGGTGGCCGGTGGCGGCCCGAGGCCAGGGAGGGAGGGGAGCCCTCAGTTCCATGACGTGCTGGCACGGGCTCCTGGGCGAAAACCCACCCGGGGCCTTGGGGGAAGTCCGAGGGCTTGGCTGGGCCCCGGAAGCCAAGGGGCCGCCGAGGGCAGGGTGCAGACAATGGCAGGGCACGGCTCCCACCACACACCCCCACCCCGACCCCCATGGCCACCGCGCTCCCCCCCACCCCCACTGGCCCTCGCAGGCCCAGGCAGGGGCACTGCCTTGGGCCCCCCGATCCATGGGGGGCCACGGAGGCCGTGAAGCAGGGAGGGCAGCATACCACACCCCGCGGAGAAGGACCTTGCCAATGCAGGCCCCAGGCCAGGGCCCGGGTCCAGGGTTGGGGGGGTGGATCCGTGGAAGCGGCAGGCCCCACCGGCTGGCCCTCCCTGCCTCCGTCTGGCATGGGGAGGCCAGTGTCCACGGACGCCTGCGGAGCTGAGCCCGGGAGGCTGGTGCCTTGCCCCTCGGCCCCAGGCTTCAGCGCAAGGGCGGCGGCCGGGCTTTGGCATTCGTCCCTGGCACCGGCCCTGGCAGGGGTCCCCGGGCAGCGGCCAGAGGGTGACAGGCCTGAGCCCCAAGCACGCCACCGCAGGAGAGGCAAGAACCGGCCGGCTCTGTCCCCAACACCGAAGGCCGCCTTGGACCCGGCGGTGGCAGAGCCCGAGCCGGGTGGTCTCCTGGAGTGAGGGGCTTGGGCCAGACAGACCCTCTCGGGCTTAGGCCTCAGGCACGTGGCCTCAAGGCGTCTGACAGGGAGCGGTGGGTGGGTGGGTGGCGGTGGTATGTGTGTGTGCCTGTGCCTGTGCACGTATGAGTGTGTGTGTGTGTGTGTGTGTGTGTGTGTGTGCGCGCGCGCAGTTCTGGGGCAATGCTGCGGCAGTCAAGCCCTCTCTGCACGATGGGCCCCCCGGGCTCGGGTCCTCTCCGCTGCGGTGGCGGGGCTTCGGGAAGGTGGAGGCAGCTGTGGGTCTGTGGCTCTGAGGCCAGAGGGAGCCTTGCAAGGTCCGCGAGTGTGGGTGAGGGTTGCGGGTGGTGAGGCGGAGCGAGGGTGTGAGTGGGGGTGCGGGGCCCGGGAGGTGTGCTTGGGAGAGGCAGGCCCAGAAGGCGGGCGAGCAAGGCCCCGGCGAGGCCAAAGGGCGAGGGCCAGGGCCGGGCCCGGGAGGCGAGCGGGAGCCCCAAAGGAGGGGCCCCCCCCTGCGGCCCACGGCAGGTCGCAGCAGGCTGGGGCTCGAGCCACGGTCGCTGGGGAAGCCAGGCTGCGGAGGTAGGTGGGGAGCCAGGCGGGCCGGCCGCGGCCGCGGCTGCCCAGAGGCCCTCACATGGAGTGCGGCGGCTGACAGCCCAGGCCATGTGCTGCGAGCGCCACCTGGTGGGCTGCCAGGGGATGGGAGCGCGGCGCGCGGGCCCGGGGCTGGGGCCAGGGTGGCGCGGTGCGGGGCCAGGGCCTTCGCGCCCCACGCTGGGCTTCTCCCGCCCTGCCCTGGGGCCCGGCCGGCCGGGCCCCTGGCCCCCGCGGCTCCCCGGCTCCCGGGCCTGCCCTTCCTCCCCTGTGCACGGGCGCGCCTGTCCTCGGGGGACGGCGATCCTCCGCCGTCCTGCCTGCCTAGGCCTCGGTCATGCTCAGCCCACGGCGGGCTCCTGGCAAGCCCTGGGTCCGAGCTGCAGGAGCATGGGGCAGAGGCTGGCGACCAGAAGCACGGGGCTGGGGTTGGGTGGGCTGGGGAGGGGTGGGGACGGGCGGCAGGGCAGCAGGCCTTGGTGCGTTGGTGTGTGGTGCAGGAGAGACGGGGCTCCCGAGCACAGCAAGGAGCCCCACCGAGAGCCCAAAGGACCTGGTCCCCGGCCGCCCCCCCGCCCCCTCCAGCCCCACCCCCGCCCGGCCGGGCTCTCCAGGGAGGGTCCGACCTGGCCGGAAGCAGGCAAGATGCTGCTTGGCGCACAGGGCTTGCCCGGGACGGTGCTCGCCGCGGCCTGTGTCCTCCCAGCCGCCCCAGAGGGGCGAGGAGTCCGCCCCCTTGGGGGAGCGCCCCGTGCTTGCGAGAGAAGGGGTGCCCCGGGAAAGCCGAGGTGCTCCAAGCAGGAGGTGGCCGGTGGCGGCCCGAGGCCAGGGAGGGAGGGGAGCCCTCAGTTCCATGACGTGCTGGCACGGGCCCCTGGGCGAAAACCCACCCGGGGCCTTGGGGGAAGTCCGAGGGCTTGGCTGGGCCCCGGAAGCCAAGGGGCCGCCGAGGGCAGGGTGCAGACAATGGCAGGGCACGGCTCCCACCACACACCCCCACCCCGACCCCCATGGCCACCGCGCTCCCCCCCACCCCCACTGGCCCTCGCAGGCCCAGGCAGGGGCACTGCCTTGGGCCCCCCGATCCATGGGGGGCCACGGAGGCCGTGAAGCAGGGAGGGCAGCATACCACACCCCGCGGAGAAGGACCTTGCCAATGCAGGCCCCAGGCCAGGGCCCGGGTCCAGGGTTCGGGGGGGGGGGAAATCTGTGGAAGCGGCAGGCCCCACCGGCTGGCCCTCCCTGCCTCCGTCTGGCATGGGGAGGCCAGTGTCCACGGACGCCTGCGGAGCTGAGCCCGGGAGGCTGGTGCCTTGCCCCTCGGCCCCAGGCTTCAGCGCAAGGGCGGCGGCCGGGCTTTGGCATTCGTCCCTGGCACCGGCCCTGGCAGGGGTCCCCGGGCAGCGGCCAGAGGGTGACAGGCCTGAGCCCCAAGCACGCCACCGCAGGAGAGGCAAGAACCGGCCGGCTCTGTCCCCAACACCGAAGGCCGCCTTGGACCCGGCGGTGGCAGAGCCCGAGCCGGGTGGTCTCCTGGAGTGAGGGGCTTGGGCCAGACAGACCCTCTCGGGCTTAGGCCTCAGGCACGTGGCCTCAAGGCGTCTGACAGGGAGCGGTGGGTGGGTGGGTGGCGGTGGTATGTGTGTGTGCCTGTGCCTGTGCACGTATGAGTGTGTGTGTGTGTGTGTGTGTGTGTGTGTGTGCGCGCGCGCAGTTCTGGGGCAATGCTGCGGCAGTCAAGCCCTCTCTGCACGATGGGCCCCCCGGGCTCGGGTCCTCTCCGCTGCGGTGGCGGGGCTTCGGGAAGGTGGAGGCAGCTGTGGGTCTGTGGCTCTGAGGCCAGAGGGAGCCTTGCAAGGTCCGCGAGTGTGGGTGAGGGTTGCGGGTGGTGAGGCGGAGCGAGGGTGTGAGTGGGGGTGCGGGGCCCGGGAGGTGTGCTTGGGAGAGGCAGGCCCAGAAGGCGGGCGAGCAAGGCCCCGGCGAGGCCAAAGGGCGAGGGCCAGGGCCGGGCCCGGGAGGCGAGCGGGAGCCCCAAAGGAGGGGCCCCCCCCTGCGGCCCACGGCAGGTCGCAGCAGGCTGGGGCTCGAGCCACGGTCGCTGGGGAAGCCAGGCTGCGGAGGTAGGTGGGGAGCCAGGCGGGCCGGCCGCGGCCGCGGCTGCCCAGAGGCCCTCACATGGAGTGCGGCGGCTGACAGCCCAGGCCATGTGCTGCGAGCGCCACCTGGTGGGCTGCCAGGGGATGGGAGCGCGGCGCGCGGGCCCGGGGCTGGGGCCAGGGTGGCGCGGTGCGGGGCCAGGGCCTTCGCGCCCCACGCTGGGCTTCTCCCGCCCTGCCCTGGGGCCCGGCCGGCCGGGCCCCTGGCCCCCGCGGCTCCCCGGCTCCCGGGCCTGCCCTTCCTCCCCTGTGCACGGGCGCGCCTGTCCTCGGGGGACGGCGATCCTCCGCCGTCCTGCCTGCCTAGGCCTCGGTCATGCTCAGCCCACGGCGGGCTCCTGGCAAGCCCTGGGTCCGAGCTGCAGGAGCATGGGGCAGAGGCTGGCGACCAGAAGCACGGGGCTGGGGTTGGGTGGGCTGGGGAGGGGTGGGGACGGGCGGCAGGGCAGCAGGCCTTGGTGCGTTGGTGTGTGGTGCAGGAGAGACGGGGCTCCCGAGCACAGCAAGGAGCCCCACCGAGAGCCCAAAGGACCTGGTCCCCGGCCGCCCCCCCGCCCCCTCCAGCCCCACCCCCGCCCGGCCGGGCTCTCCAGGGAGGGTCCGACCTGGCCGGAAGCAGGCAAGATGCTGCTTGGCGCACAGGGCTTGCCCGGGACGGTGCTCGCCGCGGCCTGTGTCCTCCCAGCCGCCCCAGAGGGGCGAGGAGTCCGCCCCCTTGGGGGAGCGCCCCGTGCTTGCGAGAGAAGGGGTGCCCCGGGAAAGCCGAGGTGCTCCAAGCAGGAGGTGGCCGGTGGCGGCCCGAGGCCAGGGAGGGAGGGGAGCCCTCAGTTCCATGACGTGCTGGCACGGGCCCCTGGGCGAAAACCCACCCGGGGCCTTGGGGGAAGTCCGAGGGCTTGGCTGGGCCCCGGAAGCCAAGGGGCCGCCGAGGGCAGGGTGCAGACAATGGCAGGGCACGGCTCCCACCACACACCCCCACCCCGACCCCCATGGCCACCGCGCTCCCCCCCACCCCCACTGGCCCTCGCAGGCCCAGGCAGGGGCACTGCCTTGGGCCCCCCGATCCATGGGGGGCCACGGAGGCCGTGAAGCAGGGAGGGCAGCATACCACACCCCGCGGAGAAGGACCTTGCCAATGCAGGCCCCAGGCCAGGGCCCGGGTCCAGGGTTCGGGGGGGGGGAAATCTGTGGAAGCGGCAGGCCCCACCGGCTGGCCCTCCCTGCCTCCGTCTGGCATGGGGAGGCCAGTGTCCACGGACGCCTGCGGAGCTGAGCCCGGGAGGCTGGTGCCTTGCCCCTCGGCCCCAGGCTTCAGCGCAAGGGCGGCGGCCGGGCTTTGGCATTCGTCCCTGGCACCGGCCCTGGCAGGGGTCCCCGGGCAGCGGCCAGAGGGTGACAGGGCTGAGCCCCAAGCACGCCACCGCAGGAGAGGCAAGAACCGGCCGGCTCTGTCCCCAACACCGAAGGCCGCCTTGGACCCGGCGGTGGCAGAGCCCGAGCCGGGTGGTCTCCTGGAGTGAGGGGCTTGGGCCAGACAGACCCTCTCGGGCTTAGGCCTCAGGCACGTGGCCTCAAGGCGTCTGACAGGGAGCGGTGGGTGGGTGGGTGGCGGTGGTATGTGTGTGTGCCTGTGCCTGTGCACGTATGAGTGTGTGTGTGTGTGTGTGTGTGTGTGTGTGTGTGTGTGCGCGCGCGCAGTTCTGGGGCAATGCTGCGGCAGTCAAGCCCTCTCTGCACCATGGGCCCCCCGGGCTCGGGTCCTCTCCGCTGCGGTGGCGGGGCTTCGGGAAGGTGGAGGCAGCTGTGGGTCTGTGGCTCTGAGGCCAGAGGGAGCCTTGCAAGGTCCGCGAGTGTGGGTGAGGGTTGCGGGTGGTGAGGCGGAGCGAGGGTGTGAGTGGGGGTGCGGGGCCCGGGAGGTGTGCTTGGGAGAGGCAGGCCAGGAAGGCGGGCGAGCAAGGCCCCGGCGAGGCCAAAGGGCGAGGGCCAGGGCCGGGCCCGGGAGGCGAGCGGGAGCCCCAAAGGAGGGGCCCCCCCCTGCGGCCCACGGCAGGTCGCAGCAGGCTGGGGCTCGAGCCACGGTCGCTGGGGAAGCCAGGCTGCGGAGGTAGGTGGGGAGCCAGGCGGGCAGGCCGCAGCCGCGGCTGCCCAGAGGCCCTCACATGGAGTGCGGCGGCTGACAGCCCAGGCCATGTGCTGCGAGCGCCACCTGGTGGGCTGCCAGGGGATGGGAGCGCGGCGCGCGGGCCCGGGGCTGGGGCCAGGGTGGCGCGGTGCGGGGCCAGGGCCTTCGCGCCCCACGCTGGGCTTCTCCCGCCCTGCCCTGGGGCCCGGCCGGCCGGGCCCCTGGCCCCCGCGGCTCCCCGGCTCCCGGGCCTGCCCTTCCTCCCCTGTGCACGGGCGCGCCTGTCCTCGGGGGACGGCGATCCTCCGCCGTCCTGCCTGCCTAGGCCTCGGTCATGCTCAGCCCACGGCGGGCTCCTGGCAAGCCCTGGGTCCGAGCTGCAGGAGCATGGGGCAGAGGCTGGCGACCAGAGGCACGGGGCTGGGGTTGGATGGGGTGGGGAGGGGTGGGGACGGGCGGCAGGGCAGCAGGCCTTGGTGCGTTGGTGTGTGGTGCAGGAGAGACGGGGCTCCCGAGCACAGCAAGGAGCCCCACCGAGAGCCCAAAGGACCTGGTCCCCGGCCGCCCCCCCGCCCCCTCCAGCCCCACCCCCGCCCGGCCGGGCTCTCCAGGGAGGGTCCGACCTGGCCGGAAGCAGGCAAGATGCTGCTTGGCGCACAGGGCTTGCCCGGGACGGTGCTCGCCGCGGCCTGTGTCCTCCCAGCCGCCCCAGAGGGGCGAGGAGTCCGCCCCCTTGGGGGAGCGCCCCGTGCTTGCGAGAGAAGGGGTGCCCCGGGAAAGCCGAGGTGCTCCAAGCAGGAGGTGGCCGGTGGCGGCCCGAGGCCAGGGAGGGAGGGGAGCCCTCAGTTCCATGACGTGCTGGCACGGGCCCCTGGGCGAAAACCCACCCGGGGCCTTGGGGGAAGTCCGAGGGCTTGGCTGGGCCCCGGAAGCCAAGGGGCCGCCGAGGGCAGGGTGCAGACAATGGCAGGGCACGGCTCCCACCACACACCCCCACCCCGACCCCCATGGCCACCGCGCTCCCCCCCACCCCCACTGGCCCTCGCAGGCCCAGGCAGGGGCACTGCCTTGGGCCCCCCGATCCATGGGGGGCCACGGAGGCCGTGAAGCAGGGAGGGCAGCATACCACACCCCGCGGAGAAGGACCTTGCCAATGCAGGCCCCAGGCCAGGGCCCGGGTCCAGGGTTCGGGGGGGGGGAAATCTGTGGAAGCGGCAGGCCCCACCGGCTGGCCCTCCCTGCCTCCGTCTGGCATGGGGAGGCCAGTGTCCACGGACGCCTGCGGAGCTGAGCCCGGGAGGCTGGTGCCTTGCCCCTCGGCCCCAGGCTTCAGCGCAAGGGCGGCGGCCGGGCTTTGGCATTCGTCCCTGGCACCGGCCCTGGCAGGGGTCCCCGGGCAGCGGCCAGAGGGTGACAGGCCTGAGCCCCAAGCACGCCACCGCAGGAGAGGCAAGAACCGGCCGGCTCTGTCCCCAACACCGAAGGCCGCCTTGGACCCGGCGGTGGCAGAGCCCGAGCCGGGTGGTCTCCTGGAGTGAGGGGCTTGGGCCAGACAGACCCTCTTGGGCTTAGGCCTCAGGCACGTGGCCTCAAGGCGTCTGACAGGGAGCGGTGGGTGGGTGGGTGGCGGTGGTATGTGTGTGTGCCTGTGCCTGTGCACGTATGAGTGTGTGTGTGTGTGTGTGTGTGTGTGTGTGTGTGCGCGCGCGCAGTTCTGGGGCAATGCTGCGGCAGTCAAGCCCTCTCTGCACCATGGGCCCCCCGGGCTCGGGTCCTCTCCGCTGCGGTGGCGGGGCTTCGGGAAGGTGGAGGCAGCTGTGGGTCTGTGGCTCTGAGGCCAGAGGGAGCCTTGCAAGGTCCGCGAGTGTGGGTGAGGGTTGCGGGTGGTGAGGCGGAGCGAGGGTGTGAGTGGGGGTGCGGGGCCCGGGAGGTGTGCTTGGGAGAGGCAGGCCCAGAAGGCGGGCGAGCAAGGCCCCGGCGAGGCCAAAGGGCGAGGGCCAGGGCCGGGCCCGGGAGGCGAGCGGGAGCCCCAAAGGAGGGGCCCCCCCCTGCGGCCCACGGCAGGTCGCAGCAGGCTGGGGCTCGAGCCACGGTCGCTGGGGAAGCCAGGCTGCGGAGGTAGGTGGGGAGCCAGGCGGGCCGGCCGCAGCCGCGGCTGCCCAGAGGCCCTCACATGGAGTGCGGCGGCTGACAGCCCAGGCCATGTGCTGCGAGCGCCACCTGGTGGGCTGCCAGGGGATGGGAGCGCGGCGCGCGGGCCCGGGGCTGGGGCCAGGGTGGCGCGGTGCGGGGCCAGGGCCTTCGCGCCCCACGCTGGGCTTCTCCCGCCCTGCCCTGGGGCCCGGCCGGCCGGGCCCCTGGCCCCCGCGGCTCCCCGGCTCCCGGGCCTGCCCTTCCTCCCCTGTGCACGGGCGCGCCTGTCCTCGGGGGACGGCGATCCTCCGCCGTCCTGCCTGCCTAGGCCTCGGTCATGCTCAGCCCACGGCGGGCTCCTGGCAAGCCCTGGGTCCGAGCTGCAGGAGCATGGGGCAGAGGCTGGCGACCAGAGGCACGGGGCTGGGGTTGGATGGGGTGGGGAGGGGTGGGGACGGGCGGCAGGGCAGCAGGCCTTGGTGCGTTGGTGTGTGGTGCAGGAGAGACGGGGCTCCCGAGCACAGCAAGGAGCCCCACCGAGAGCCCAAAGGACCTGGTCCCCGGCCGCCCCCCCGCCCCCTCCAGCCCCAACCCCGCCCGGCCGGGCTCTCCAGGGAGGGTCCGACCTGGCCGGAAGCAGGCAAGATGCTGCTTGGCGCACAGGGCTTGCCCGGGACGGTGCTCGCCGCGGCCTGTGTCCTCCCAGCCGCCCCAGAGGGGCGAGGAGTCCGCCCCCTTGGGGGAGCGCCCCGTGCTTGCGAGAGAAGGGGTGCCCCGGGAAAGCCGAGGTGCTCCAAGCAGGAGGTGGCCGGTGGCGGCCCGAGGCCAGGGAGGGAGGGGAGCCCTCAGTTCCATGACGTGCTGGCACGGGCCCCTGGGCGAAAACCCACCCGGGGCCTTGGGGGAAGTCCGAGGGCTTGGCTGGGCCCCGGAAGCCAAGAGGCCGCCGAGGGCAGGGTGCAGACAATGGCAGGGCACGGCTCCCACCACACACCCCCACCCCGACCCCCATGGCCACCGCGCTCCCCCCCACCCCCACTGGCCCTCGCAGGCCCAGGCAGGGGCACTGCCTTGGGCCCCCCGATCCATGGGGGGCCACGGAGGCCGTGAAGCAGGGAGGGCAGCATACCACACCCCGCGGAGAAGGACCTTGCCAATGCAGGCCCCAGGCCAGGGCCCGGGTCCAGGGTTCGGGGGGGGGGAAATCTGTGGAAGCGGCAGGCCCCACCGGCTGGCCCTCCCTGCCTCCGTCTGGCATGGGGAGGCCAGTGTCCACGGACGCCTGCGGAGCTGAGCCCGGGAGGCTGGTGCCTTGCCCCTCGGCCCCAGGCTTCAGCGCAAGGGCGGCGGCCGGGCTTTGGCATTCGTCCCTGGCACCGGCCCTGGCAGGGGTCCCCGGGCAGCGGCCAGAGGGTGACAGGCCTGAGCCCCAAGCACGCCACCGCAGGAGAGGCAAGAACCGGCCGGCTCTGTCCCCAACACCGAAGGCCGCCTTGGACCCGGCGGTGGCAGAGCCCGAGCCGGGTGGTCTCCTGGAGTGAGGGGCTTGGGCCAGACAGACCCTCTCGGGCTTAGGCCTCAGGCACGTGGCCTCAAGGCGTCTGACAGGGAGCGGTGGGTGGGTGGGTGGCGGTGGTATGTGTGTGTGCCTGTGCCTGTGCACGTATGAGTGTGTGTGTGTGTGTGTGTGTGTGTGTGTGTGTGTGCGCGCGCGCAGTTCTGGGGCAATGCTGCGGCAGTCAAGCCCTCTCTGCACCATGGGCCCCCCGGGCTCGGGTCCTCTCCGCTGCGGTGGCGGGGCTTCGGGAAGGTGGAGGCAGCTGTGGGTCTGTGGCTCTGAGGCCAGAGGGAGCCTTGCAAGGTCCGCGAGTGTGGGTGAGGGTTGCGGGTGGTGAGGCGGAGCGAGGGTGTGAGTGGGGGTGCGGGGCCCGGGAGGTGTGCTTGGGAGAGGCAGGCCCAGAAGGCGGGCGAGCATGGCCCCGGCGAGGCCAAAGGGCGAGGGCCAGGGCCGGGCCCGGGAGGCGAGCGGGAGCCCCAAAGGAGGGGCCCCCCCCTTCGGCACACG
Source organism: Sus scrofa (assembly GCF_054392235.1). NCBI lineage: Eukaryota > Metazoa > Chordata > Mammalia > Artiodactyla > Suidae > Sus > Sus scrofa. The sequence goes on from NC_139385.1 coordinate 23,876,383, forward strand.
GCAGGTCGCAGCAGGCTGGGGCTCGAGCCACGGTCGCTGGGGAAGCCAGGCTGCGGAGGTAGGTGGGGAGCCAGGCGGGCCGGCCGCGGCCGCGGCTGCCCAGAGGCCCTCACATGGAGTGCGGCGGCTGACAGCCCAGGCCATGTGCTGCGAGCGCCACCTGGTGGGCTGCCAGGGGATGGGAGCGCGGCGCGCGGGCCCGGGGCTGGGGCCAGGGTGGCGCGGTGCGGGGCCAGGGCCTTCGCGCCCCACGCTGGGCTTCTCCCGCCCTGCCCTGGGGCCCGGCCGGCCGGGCCCCTGGCCTCCGCGGCTCCCCGGCTCCCGGGCCTGCCCTTCCTCCCCTGTGCACGGGCGCGCCTGTCCTCGGGGGACGGCGATCCTCCGCCGTCCTGCCTGCCTAGGCCTCGGTCATGCTCAGCCCACGGCGGGCTCCTGGCAAGCCCTGGGTCCGAGCTGCAGGAGCATGGGGCAGAGGCTGGCGACCAGAAGCACGGGGCTGGGGTTGGGTGGGCTGGGGAGGGGTGGGGACGGGCGGCAGGGCAGCAGGCCTTGGTGCGTTGGTGTGTGGTGCAGGAGAGACGGGGCTCCCGAGCACAGCAAGGAGCCCCACCGAGAGCCCAAAGGACCTGGTCCCCGGCCGCCCCCCACCCCCTCCAGCCCCACACCCGCCCGGCCGGGCTCTCCAGGGAGGGTCCGACCTGGCCGGAAGCAGGCAAGATGCTGCTTGGCGCACAGGGCTTGCCCGGGACGGTGCTCGCCGCGGCCTGTGTCCTCCCAGCCGCCCCAGAGGGGCGAGGAGTCCGCCCCCTTGGGGGAGCGCCCCGTGCTTGCGAGAGAAGGGGTGCCCCGGGAAAGCCGAGGTGCTCCAAGCAGGAGGTGGCCGGTGGCGGCCCGAGGCCAGGGAGGGAGGGGAGCCCTCAGTTCCATGACGTGCTGGCACGGGCCCCTGGGCGAAAACCCACCCGGGGCCTTGGGGGAAGTCCGAGGGCTTGGCTGGGCCCCGGAAGCCAAGGGGCCGCCGAGGGCAGGGTGCAGACAATGGCAGGGCACGGCTCCCACCACACACCCCCACCCCGACCCCCATGGCCACCGCGCTCCCCCCCACCCCCACTGGCCCTCGCAGGCCCAGGCAGGGGCACTGCCTTGGGCCCCCCGATCCATGGGGGGCCACGGAGGCCGTGAAGCAGGGAGGGCAGCATACCACACCCCGCGGAGAAGGACCTTGCCAATGCAGGCCCCAGGCCAGGGCCCGGGTCCAGGGTTCGGGGGGGGGGAAATCTGTGGAAGCGGCAGGCCCCACCGGCTGGCCCTCCCTGCCTCCGTCTGGCATGGGGAGGCCAGTGTCCACGGACGCCTGCGGAGCTGAGCCCGGGAGGCTGGTGCCTTGCCCCTCGGCCCCAGGCTTCAGCGCAAGGGCGGCGGCCGGGCTTTGGCATTCGTCCCTGGCACCGGCCCTGGCAGGGGTCCCCGGGCAGCGGCCAGAGGGTGACAGGCCTGAGCCCCAAGCACGCCACCGCAGGAGAGGCAAGAACCGGCCGGCTCTGTCCCCAACACCGAAGGCCGCCTTGGACCCGGCGGTGGCAGAGCCCGAGCCGGGTGGTCTCCTGGAGTGAGGGGCTTGGGCCAGACAGACCCTCTCGGGCTTAGGCCTCAGGCACGTGGCCTCAAGGCGTCTGACAGGGAGCGGTGGGTGGGTGGGTGGCGGTGGTATGTGTGTGTGCCTGTGCCTGTGCACGTATGAGTGTGTGTGTGTGTGTGTGTGTGTGTGTGTGTGTGTGCGCGCGCGCAGTTCTGGGGCAATGCTGCGGCAGTCAAGCCCTCTCTGCACCATGGGCCCCCCGGGCTCGGGTCCTCTCCGCTGCGGTGGCGGGGCTTCGGGAAGGTGGAGGCAGCTGTGGGTCTGTGGCTCTGAGGCCAGAGGGAGCCTTGCAAGGTCCGCGAGTGTGGGTGAGGGTTGCGGGTGGTGAGGCGGAGCGAGGGTGTGAGTGGGGGTGCGGGGCCCGGGAGGTGTGCTTGGGAGAGGCAGGCCCAGAAGGCGGGCGAGCAAGGCCCCGGCGAGGCCAAAGGGCGAGGGCCAGGGCCGGGCCCGGGAGGCGAGCGGGAGCCCCAAAGGAGGGGCCCCCCCCTGCGGCCCACGGCAGGTCGCAGCAGGCTGGGGCTCGAGCCACGGTCGCTGGGGAAGCCAGGCTGCGGAGGTAGGTGGGGAGCCAGGCGGGCCGGCCGCGGCCGCGGCTGCCCAGAGGCCCTCACATGGAGTGCGGCGGCTGACAGCCCAGGCCATGTGCTGCGAGCGCCACCTGGTGGGCTGCCAGGGGATGGGAGCGCGGCGCGCGGGCCCGGGGCTGGGGCCAGGGTGGCGCGGTGCGGGGCCAGGGCCTTCGCGCCCCACGCTGGGCTTCTCCCGCCCTGCCCTGGGGCCCGGCCGGCCGGGCCCCTGGCCCCCGCGGCTCCCCGGCTCCCGGGCCTGCCCTTCCTCCCCTGTGCACGGGCGCGCCTGTCCTCGGGGGACGGCGATCCTCCGCCGTCCTGCCTGCCTAGGCCTCGGTCATGCTCAGCCCACGGCGGGCTCCTGGCAAGCCCTGGGTCCGAGCTGCAGGAGCATGGGGCAGAGGCTGGCGACCAGAGGCACGGGGCTGGGGTTGGATGGGGTGGGGAGGGGTGGGGACGGGTGGCAGGGCAGCAGGCCTTGGTGCGTTGGTGTGTGGTGCAGGAGAGACGGGGCTCCCGAGCACAGCAAGGAGCCCCACCGAGAGCCCAAAGGACCTGGTCCCCGGCCGCCCCCCCGCCCCCTCCAGCCCCACCCCCGCCCGGCCGGGCTCTCCAGGGAGGGTCCGACCTGGCCGGAAGCAGGCAAGATGCTGCTTGGCGCACAGGGCTTGCCCGGGACGGTGCTCGCCGCGGCCTGTGTCCTCCCAGCCGCCCCAGAGGGGCGAGGAGTCCGCCCCCTTGGGGGAGCGCCCCGTGCTTGCGAGAGAAGGGGTGCCCCGGGAAAGCCGAGGTGCTCCAAGCAGGAGGTGGCCGGTGGCGGCCCGAGGCCAGGGAGGGAGGGGAGCCCTCAGTTCCATGACGTGCTGGCACGGGCCCCTGGGCGAAAACCCACCCGGGGCCTTGGGGGAAGTCCGAGGGCTTGGCTGGGCCCCGGAAGCCAAGAGGCCGCCGAGGGCAGGGTGCAGACAATGGCAGGGCACGGCTCCCACCACACACCCCCACCCCGACCCCCATGGCCACCGCGCTCCCCCCCACCCCCACTGGCCCTCGCAGGCCCAGGCAGGGGCACTGCCTTGGGCCCCCCGATCCATGGGGGGCCACGGAGGCCGTGAAGCAGGGAGGGCAGCATACCACACCCCGCGGAGAAGGACCTTGCCAATGCAGGCCCCAGGCCAGGGCCCGGGTCCAGGGTTCGGGGGGGGGGAAATCTGTGGAAGCGGCAGGCCCCACCGGCTGGCCCTCCCTGCCTCCGTCTGGCATGGGGAGGCCAGTGTCCACGGACGCCTGCGGAGCTGAGCCCGGGAGGCTGGTGCCTTGCCCCTCGGCCCCAGGCTTCAGCGCAAGGGCGGCGGCCGGGCTTTGGCATTCGTCCCTGGCACCGGCCCTGGCAGGGGTCCCCGGGCAGCGGCCAGAGGGTGACAGGCCTGAGCCCCAAGCACGCCACCGCAGGAGAGGCAAGAACCGGCCGGCTCTGTCCCCAACACCGAAGGCCGCCTTGGACCCGGCGGTGGCAGAGCCCGAGCCGGGTGGTCTCCTGGAGTGAGGGGCTTGGGCCAGACAGACCCTCTCGGGCTTAGGCCTCAGGCACGTGGCCTCAAGGCGTCTGACAGGGAGCGGTGGGTGGGTGGGTGGCGGTGGTATGTGTGTGTGCCTGTGCCTGTGCACGTATGAGTGTGTGTGTGTGTGTGTGTGTGTGTGTGTGTGTGTGCGCGCGCGCAGTTCTGGGGCAATGCTGCGGCAGTCAAGCCCTCTCTGCACCATGGGCCCCCCGGGCTCGGGTCCTCTCCGCTGCGGTGGCGGGGCTTCGGGAAGGTGGAGGCAGCTGTGGGTCTGTGGCTCTGAGGCCAGAGGGAGCCTTGCAAGGTCCGCGAGTGTGGGTGAGGGTTGCGGGTGGTGAGGCGGAGCGAGGGTGTGAGTGGGGGTGCGGGGCCCGGGAGGTGTGCTTGGGAGAGGCAGGCCCAGAAGGCGGGCGAGCATGGCCCCGGCGAGGCCAAAGGGCGAGGGCCAGGGCCGGGCCCGGGAGGCGAGCGGGAGCCCCAAAGGAGGGGCCCCCCCCTTCGGCACACGGCAGGTCGCAGCAGGCTGGGGCTCGAGCCACGGTCGCTGGGGAAGCCAGGCTGCGGAGGTAGGTGGGGAGCCAGGCGGGCCGGCCGCGGCCGCGGCTGCCCAGAGGCCCTCACATGGAGTGCGGCGGCTGACAGCCCAGGCCATGTGCTGCGAGCGCCACCTGGTGGGCTGCCAGGGGATGGGAGCGCGGCGCGCGGGCCCGGGGCTGGGGCCAGGGTGGCGCGGTGCGGGGCCAGGGCCTTCGCGCCCCACGCTGGGCTTCTCCCGCCCTGCCCTGGGGCCCGGCCGGCCGGGCCCCTGGCCCCCGCGGCTCCCCGGCTCCCGGGCCTGCCCTTCCTCCCCTGTGCACGGGCGCGCCTGTCCTCGGGGGACGGCGATCCTCCGCCGTCCTGCCTGCCTAGGCCTCGGTCATGCTCAGCCCACGGCGGGCTCCTGGCAAGCCCTGGGTCCGAGCTGCAGGAGCATGGGGCAGAGGCTGGCGACCAGAAGCACGGGGCTGGGGTTGGGTGGGCTGGGGAGGGGTGGGGACGGGCGGCAGGGCAGCAGGCCTTGGTGCGTTGGTGTGTGGTGCAGGAGAGACGGGGCTCCCGAGCACAGCAAGGAGCCCCACCGAGAGCCCAAAGGACCTGGTCCCCGGCCGCCCCCCACCCCCTCCAGCCCCACACCCGCCCGGCCGGGCTCTCCAGGGAGGGTCCGACCTGGCCGGAAGCAGGCAAGATGCTGCTTGGCGCACAGGGCTTGCCCGGGACGGTGCTCGCCGCGGCCTGTGTCCTCCCAGCCGCCCCAGAGGGGCGAGGAGTCCGCCCCCTTGGGGGAGCGCCCCGTGCTTGCGAGAGAAGGGGTGCCCCGGGAAAGCCGAGGTGCTCCAAGCAGGAGGTGGCCGGTGGCGGCCCGAGGCCAGGGAGGGAGGGGAGCCCTCAGTTCCATGACGTGCTGGCACGGGCCCCTGGGCGAAAACCCACCCGGGGCCTTGGGGGAAGTCCGAGGGCTTGGCTGGGCCCCGGAAGCCAAGGGGCCGCCGAGGGCAGGGTGCAGACAATGGCAGGGCACGGCTCCCACCACACACCCCCACCCCGACCCCCATGGCCACCGCGCTCCCCCCCACCCCCACTGGCCCTCGCAGGCCCAGGCAGGGGCACTGCCTTGGGCCCCCCGATCCATGGGGGGCCACGGAGGCCGTGAAGCAGGGAGGGCAGCATACCACACCCCGCGGAGAAGGACCTTGCCAATGCAGGCCCCAGGCCAGGGCCCGGGTCCAGGGTTCGGGGGGGGGGAAATCTGTGGAAGCGGCAGGCCCCACCGGCTGGCCCTCCCTGCCTCCGTCTGGCATGGGGAGGCCAGTGTCCACGGACGCCTGCGGAGCTGAGCCCGGGAGGCTGGTGCCTTGCCCCTCGGCCCCAGGCTTCAGCGCAAGGGCGGCGGCCGGGCTTTGGCATTCGTCCCTGGCACCGGCCCTGGCAGGGGTCCCCGGGCAGCGGCCAGAGGGTGACAGGCCTGAGCCCCAAGCACGCCACCGCAGGAGAGGCAAGAACCGGCCGGCTCTGTCCCCAACACCGAAGGCCGCCTTGGACCCGGCGGTGGCAGAGCCCGAGCCGGGTGGTCTCCTGGAGTGAGGGGCTTGGGCCAGACAGACCCTCTCGGGCTTAGGCCTCAGGCACGTGGCCTCAAGGCGTCTGACAGGGAGCGGTGGGTGGGTGGGTGGCGGTGGTATGTGTGTGTGCCTGTGCCTGTGCACGTATGAGTGTGTGTGTGTGTGTGTGTGTGTGTGTGTGTGTGCGCGCGCGCAGTTCTGGGGCAATGCTGCGGCAGTCAAGCCCTCTCTGCACCATGGGCCCCCCGGGCTCGGGTCCTCTCCGCTGCGGTGGCGGGGCTTCGGGAAGGTGGAGGCAGCTGTGGGTCTGTGGCTCTGAGGCCAGAGGGAGCCTTGCAAGGTCCGCGAGTGTGGGTGAGGGTTGCGGGTGGTGAGGCGGAGCGAGGGTGTGAGTGGGGGTGCGGGGCCCGGGAGGTGTGCTTGGGAGAGGCAGGCCCAGAAGGCGGGCGAGCAAGGCCCCGGCGAGGCCAAAGGGCGAGGGCCAGGGCCGGGCCCGGGAGGCGAGCGGGAGCCCCAAAGGAGGGGCCCCCCCCTGCGGCCCACGGCAGGTCGCAGCAGGCTGGGGCTCGAGCCACGGTCGCTGGGGAAGCCAGGCTGCGGAGGTAGGTGGGGAGCCAGGCGGGCCGGCCGCGGCCGCGGCTGCCCAGAGGCCCTCACATGGAGTGCGGCGGCTGACAGCCCAGGCCATGTGCTGCGAGCGCCACCTGGTGGGCTGCCAGGGGATGGGAGCGCGGCGCGCGGGCCCGGGGCTGGGGCCAGGGTGGCGCGGTGCGGGGCCAGGGCCTTCGCGCCCCACGCTGGGCTTCTCCCGCCCTGCCCTGGGGCCCGGCCGGCCGGGCCCCTGGCCCCCGCGGCTCCCCGGCTCCCGGGCCTGCCCTTCCTCCCCTGTGCACGGGCGCGCCTGTCCTCGGGGGACGGCGATCCTCCGCCGTCCTGCCTGCCTAGGCCTCGGTCATGCTCAGCCCACGGCGGGCTCCTGGCAAGCCCTGGGTCCGAGCTGCAGGAGCATGGGGCAGAGGCTGGCGACCAGAGGCACGGGGCTGGGGTTGGATGGGGTGGGGAGGGGTGGGGACGGGCGGCAGGGCAGCAGGCCTTGGTGCGTTGGTGTGTGGTGCAGGAGAGACGGGGCTCCCGAGCACAGCAAGGAGCCCCACCGAGAGCCCAAAGGACCTGGTCCCCGGCCGCCCCCCCGCCCCCTCCAGCCCCACCCCCGCCCGGCCGGGCTCTCCAGGGAGGGTCCGACCTGGCCGGAAGCAGGCAAGATGCTGCTTGGCGCACAGGGCTTGCCCGGGACGGTGCTCGCCGCGGCCTGTGTCCTCCCAGCCGCCCCAGAGGGGCGAGGAGTCCGCCCCCTTGGGGGAGCGCCCCGTGCTTGCGAGAGAAGGGGTGCCCCGGGAAAGCCGAGGTGCTCCAAGCAGGAGGTGGCCGGTGGCGGCCCGAGGCCAGGGAGGGAGGGGAGCCCTCAGTTCCATGACGTGCTGGCACGGGCCCCTGGGCGAAAACCCACCCGGGGCCTTGGGGGAAGTCCGAGGGCTTGGCTGGGCCCCGGAAGCCAAGGGGCCGCCGAGGGCAGGGTGCAGACAATGGCAGGGCACGGCTCCCACCACACAGCCCCACCCCGACCCCCATGGCCACCGCGCTCCCCCCCACCCCCACTGGCCCTCGCAGGCCCAGGCAGGGGCACTGCCTTGGGCCCCCCGATCCATGGGGGGCCACGGAGGCCGTGAAGCAGGGAGGGCAGCATACCACACCCCGCGGAGAAGGACCTTGCCAATGCAGGCCCCAGGCCAGGGCCCGGGTCCAGGGTTCGGGGGGGGGGAAATCTGTGGAAGCGGCAGGCCCCACCGGCTGGCCCTCCCTGCCTCCGTCTGGCATGGGGAGGCCAGTGTCCACGGACGCCTGCGGAGCTGAGCCCGGGAGGCTGGTGCCTTGCCCCTCGGCCCCAGGCTTCAGCGCAAGGGCGGCGGCCGGGCTTTGGCATTCGTCCCTGACACCGGCCCTGGCAGGGGTCCCCGGGCAGCGGCCAGAGGGTGACAGGCCTGAGCCCCAAGCACGCCACCGCAGGAGAGGCAAGAACCGGCCGGCTCTGTCCCCAACACCGAAGGCCGCCTTGGACCCGGCGGTGGCAGAGCCCGAGCCGGGTGGTCTCCTGGAGTGAGGGGCTTGGGCCAGACAGACCCTCTCGGGCTTAGGCCTCAGGCACGTGGCCTCAAGGCGTCTGACAGGGAGCGGTGGGTGGGTGGGTGGCGGTGGTATGTGTGTGTGCCTGTGCCTGTGCACGTATGAGTGTGTGTGTGTGTGTGTGTGTGTGTGTGTGTGTGTGTGCGCGCGCGCAGTTCTGGGGCAATGCTGCGGCAGTCAAGCCCTCTCTGCACCATGGGCCCCCCGGGCTCGGGTCCTCTCCGCTGCGGTGGCGGGGCTTCGGGAAGGTGGAGGCAGCTGTGGGTCTGTGGCTCTGAGGCCAGAGGGAGCCTTGCAAGGTCCGCGAGTGTGGGTGAGGGTTGCGGGTGGTGAGGCGGAGCGAGGGTGTGAGTGGGGGTGCGGGGCCCGGGAGGTGTGCTTGGGAGAGGCAGGCCCAGAAGGCGGGCGAGCAAGGCCCCGGCGAGGCCAAAGGGCGAGGGCCAGGGCCGGGCCCGGGAGGCGAGCGGGAGCCCCAAAGGAGGGGCCCCCCCCTGCGGCCCACGGCAGGTCGCAGCAGGCTGGGGCTCGAGCCACGGTCGCTGGGGAAGCCAGGCTGCGGAGGTAGGTGGGGAGCCAGGCGGGCCGGCCGCGGCCGCGGCTGCCCAGAGGCCCTCACATGGAGTGCGGCGGCTGACAGCCCAGGCCATGTGCTGCGAGCGCCACCTGGTGGGCTGCCAGGGGATGGGAGCGCGGCGCGCGGGCCCGGGGCTGGGGCCAGGGTGGCGCGGTGCGGGGCCAGGGCCTTCGCGCCCCACGCTGGGCTTCTCCCGCCCTGCCCTGGGGCCCGGCCGGCCGGGCCCCTGGCCCCCGCGGCTCCCCGGCTCCCGGGCCTGCCCTTCCTCCCCTGTGCACGGGCGCGCCTGTCCTCGGGGGACGGCGATCCTCCGCCGTCCTGCCTGCCTAGGCCTCGGTCATGCTCAGCCCACGGCGGGCTCCTGGCAAGCCCTGGGTCCGAGCTGCAGGAGCATGGGGCAGAGGCTGGCGACCAGAGGCACGGGGCTGGGGTTGGATGGGGTGGGGAGGGGTGGGGACGGGCGGCAGGGCAGCAGGCCTTGGTGCGTTGGTGTGTGGTGCAGGAGAGACGGGGCTCCCGAGCACAGCAAGGAGCCCCACCGAGAGCCCAAAGGACCTGGTCCCCGGCCGCCCCCCCGCCCCCTCCAGCCCCACCCCCGCCCGGCCGGGCTCTCCAGGGAGGGTCCGACCTGGCCGGAAGCAGGCAAGATGCTGCTTGGCGCACAGGGCTTGCCCGGGACGGTGCTCGCCGCGGCCTGTGTCCTCCCAGCCGCCCCAGAGGGGCGAGGAGTCCGCCCCCTTGGGGGAGCGCCCCGTGCTTGCGAGAGAAGGGGTGCCCCGGGAAAGCCGAGGTGCTCCAAGCAGGAGGTGGCCGGTGGCGGCCCGAGGCCAGGGAGGGAGGGGAGCCCTCAGTTCCATGACGTGCTGGCACGGGCCCCTGGGCGAAAACCCACCCGGGGCCTTGGGGGAAGTCCGAGGGCTTGGCTGGGCCCCGGAAGCCAAGGGGCCGCCGAGGGCAGGGTGCAGACAATGGCAGGGCACGGCTCCCACCACACAGCCCCACCCCGACCCCCATGGCCACCGCGCTCCCCCCCACCCCCACTGGCCCTCGCAGGCCCAGGCAGGGGCACTGCCTTGGGCCCCCCGATCCATGGGGGGCCACGGAGGCCGTGAAGCAGGGAGGGCAGCATACCACACCCCGCGGAGAAGGACCTTGCCAATGCAGGCCCCAGGCCAGGGCCCGGGTCCAGGGTTCGGGGGGGGGGAAATCTGTGGAAGCGGCAGGCCCCACCGGCTGGCCCTCCCTGCCTCCGTCTGGCATGGGGAGGCCAGTGTCCACGGACGCCTGCGGAGCTGAGCCCGGGAGGCTGGTGCCTTGCCCCTCGGCCCCAGGCTTCAGCGCAAGGGCGGCGGCCGGGCTTTGGCATTCGTCCCTGGCACCGGCCCTGGCAGGGGTCCCCGGGCAGCGGCCAGAGGGTGACAGGCCTGAGCCCCAAGCACGCCACCGCAGGAGAGGCAAGAACCGGCCGGCTCTGTCCCCAACACCGAAGGCCGCCTTGGACCCGGCGGTGGCAGAGCCCGAGCCGGGTGGTCTCCTGGAGTGAGGGGCTTGGGCCAGACAGACCCTCTCGGGCTTAGGCCTCAGGCACGTGGCCTCAAGGCGTCTGACAGGGAGCGGTGGGTGGGTGGGTGGCGGTGGTATGTGTGTGTGCCTGTGCCTGTGCACGTATGAGTGTGTGTGTGTGTGTGTGTGTGTGTGTGTGTGTGTGTGCGCGCGCGCAGTTCTGGGGCAATGCTGCGGCAGTCAAGCCCTCTCTGCACCATGGGCCCCCCGGGCTCGGGTCCTCTCCGCTGCGGTGGCGGGGCTTCGGGAAGGTGGAGGCAGCTGTGGGTCTGTGGCTCTGAGGCCAGAGGGAGCCTTGCAAGGTCCGCGAGTGTGGGTGAGGGTTGCGGGTGGTGAGGCGGAGCGAGGGTGTGAGTGGGGGTGCGGGGCCCGGGAGGTGTGCTTGGGAGAGGCAGGCCCAGAAGGCGGGCGAGCAAGGCCCCGGCGAGGCCAAAGGGCGAGGGCCAGGGCCGGGCCCGGGAGGCGAGCGGGAGCCCCAAAGGAGGGGCCCCCCCCTGCGGCCCACGGCAGGTCGCAGCAGGCTGGGGCTCGAGCCACGGTCGCTGGGGAAGCCAGGCTGCGGAGGTAGGTGGGGAGCCAGGCGGGCCGGCCGCGGCCGCGGCTGCCCAGAGGCCCTCACATGGAGTGCGGCGGCTGACAGCCCAGGCCATGTGCTGCGAGCGCCACCTGGTGGGCTGCCAGGGGATGGGAGCGCGGCGCGCGGGCCCGGGGCTGGGGCCAGGGTGGCGCGGTGCGGGGCCAGGGCCTTCGCGCCCCACGCTGGGCTTCTCCCGCCCTGCCCTGGGGCCCGGCCGGCCGGGCCCCTGGCCCCCGCGGCTCCCCGGCTCCCGGGCCTGCCCTTCCTCCCCTGTGCACGGGCGCGCCTGTCCTCGGGGGACGGCGATCCTCCGCCGTCCTGCCTGCCTAGGCCTCGGTCATGCTCAGCCCACGGCGGGCTCCTGGCAAGCCCTGGGTCCGAGCTGCAGGAGCATGGGGCAGAGGCTGGCGACCAGAGGCACGGGGCTGGGGTTGGATGGGGTGGGGAGGGGTGGGGACGGGCGGCAGGGCAGCAGGCCTTGGTGCGTTGGTGTGTGGTGCAGGAGAGACGGGGCTCCCGAGCACAGCAAGGAGCCCCACCGAGAGCCCAAAGGACCTGGTCCCCGGCCGCCCCCCCGCCCCCTCCAGCCCCACCCCCGCCCGGCCGGGCTCTCCAGGGAGGGTCCGACCTGGCCGGAAGCAGGCAAGATGCTGCTTGGCGCACAGGGCTTGCCCGGGACGGTGCTCGCCGCGGCCTGTGTCCTCCCAGCCGCCCCAGAGGGGCGAGGAGTCCGCCCCCTTGGGGGAGCGCCCCGTGCTTGCGAGAGAAGGGGTGCCCCGGGAAAGCCGAGGTGCTCCAAGCAGGAGGTGGCCGGTGGCGGCCCGAGGCCAGGGAGGGAGGGGAGCCCTCAGTTCCATGACGTGCTGGCACGGGCCCCTGGGCGAAAACCCACCCGGGGCCTTGGGGGAAGTCCGAGGGCTTGGCTGGGCCCCGGAAGCCAAGGGGCCGCCGAGGGCAGGGTGCAGACAATGGCAGGGCACGGCTCCCACCACACACCCCCACCCCGACCCCCATGGCCACCGCGCTCCCCCCCACCCCCACTGGCCCTCGCAGGCCCAGGCAGGGGCACTGCCTTGGGCCCCCCGATCCATGGGGGGCCACGGAGGCCGTGAAGCAGGGAGGGCAGCATACCACACCCCGCGGAGAAGGACCTTGCCAATGCAGGCCCCAGGCCAGGGCCCGGGTCCAGGGTTCGGGGGGGGGGAAATCTGTGGAAGCGGCAGGCCCCACCGGCTGGCCCTCCCTGCCTCCGTCTGGCATGGGGAGGCCAGTGTCCACGGACGCCTGCGGAGCTGAGCCCGGGAGGCTGGTGCCTTGCCCCTCGGCCCCAGGCTTCAGCGCAAGGGCGGCGGCCGGGCTTTGGCATTCGTCCCTGGCACCGGCCCTGGCAGGGGTCCCCGGGCAGCGGCCAGAGGGTGACAGGCCTGAGCCCCAAGCACGCCACCGCAGGAGAGGCAAGAACCGGCCGGCTCTGTCCCCAACACCGAAGGCCGCCTTGGACCCGGCGGTGGCAGAGCCCGAGCCGGGTGGTCTCCTGGAGTGAGGGGCTTGGGCCAGACAGACCCTCTTGGGCTTAGGCCTCAGGCACGTGGCCTCAAGGCGTCTGACAGGGAGCGGTGGGTGGGTGGGTGGCGGTGGTATGTGTGTGTGCCTGTGCCTGTGCACGTATGAGTGTGTGTGTGTGTGTGTGTGTGTGTGTGTGTGTGCGCGCGCGCAGTTCTGGGGCAATGCTGCGGCAGTCAAGCCCTCTCTGCACCATGGGCCCCCCGGGCTCGGGTCCTCTCCGCTGCGGTGGCGGGGCTTCGGGAAGGTGGAGGCAGCTGTGGGTCTGTGGCTCTGAGGCCAGAGGGAGCCTTGCAAGGTCCGCGAGTGTGGGTGAGGGTTGCGGGTGGTGAGGCGGAGCGAGGGTGTGAGTGGGGGTGCGGGGCCCGGGAGGTGTGCTTGGGAGAGGCAGGCCCAGAAGGCGGGCGAGCAAGGCCCCGGCGAGGCCAAAGGGCGAGGGCCAGGGCCGGGCCCGGGAGGCGAGCGGGAGCCCCAAAGGAGGGGCCCCCCCCTGCGGCCCACGGCAGGTCGCAGCAGGCTGGGGCTCGAGCCACGGTCGCTGGGGAAGCCAGGCTGCGGAGGTAGGTGGGGAGCCAGGCGGGCCGGCCGCGGCCGCGGCTGCCCAGAGGCCCTCACATGGAGTGCGGCAGCTGACAGCCCAGGCCATGTGCTGCGAGCGCCACCTGGTGGGCTGCCAGGGGATGGGAGCGCGGCGCGCGGGCCCGGGGCTGGGGCCAGGGTGGCGCGGTGCGGGGCCAGGGCCTTCGCGCCCCACGCTGGGCTTCTCCCGCCCTGCCCTGGGGCCCGGCCGGCCGGGCCCCTGGCCCCCGCGGCTCCCCGGCTCCCGGGCCTGCCCTTCCTCCCCTGTGCACGGGCGCGCCTGTCCTCGGGGGACGGCGATCCTCCGCCGTCCTGCCTGCCTAGGCCTCGGTCATGCTCAGCCCACGGCGGGCTCCTGGCAAGCCCTGGGTCCGAGCTGCAGGAGCATGGGGCAGAGGCTGGCGACCAGAGGCACGGGGCTGGGGTTGGATGGGGTGGGGAGGGGTGGGGACGGGCGGCAGGGCAGCAGGCCTTGGTGCGTTGGTGTGTGGTGCAGGAGAGACGGGGCTCCCGAGCACAGCAAGGAGCCCCACCGAGAGCCCAAAGGACCTGGTCCCCGGCCGCCCCCCCGCCCCCTCCAGCCCCACCCCCGCCCGGCCGGGCTCTCCAGGGAGGGTCCGACCTGGCCGGAAGCAGGCAAGATGCTGCTTGGCGCACAGGGCTTGCCCGGGACGGTGCTCGCCGCGGCCTGTGTCCTCCCAGCCGCCCCAGAGGGGCGAGGAGTCCGCCCCCTTGGGGGAGCGCCCCGTGCTTGCGAGAGAAGGGGTGCCCCGGGAAAGCCGAGGTGCTCCAAGCAGGAGGTGGCCGGTGGCGGCCCGAGGCCAGGGAGGGAGGGGAGCCCTCAGTTCCATGACGTGCTGGCACGGGCCCCTGGGCGAAAACCCACCCGGGGCCTTGGGGGAAGTCCGAGGGCTTGGCTGGGCCCCGGAAGCCAAGGGGCCGCCGAGGGCAGGGTGCAGACAATGGCAGGGCACGGCTCCCACCACACACCCCCACCCCGACCCCCATGGCCACCGCGCTCCCCCCCACCCCCACTGGCCCTCGCAGGCCCAGGCAGGGGCACTGCCTTGGGCCCCCCGATCCATGGGGGGCCACGGAGGCCGTGAAGCAGGGAGGGCAGCATACCACACCCCGCGGAGAAGGACCTTGCCAATGCAGGCCCCAGGCCAGGGCCCGGGTCCAGGGTTCGGGGGGGGGGAAATCTGTGGAAGCGGCAGGCCCCACCGGCTGGCCCTCCCTGCCTCCGTCTGGCATGGGGAGGCCAGTGTCCACGGACGCCTGCGGAGCTGAGCCCGGGAGGCTGGTGCCTTGCCCCTCGGCCCCAGGCTTCAGCGCAAGGGCGGCGGCCGGGCTTTGGCATTCGTCCCTGGCACCGGCCCTGGCAGGGGTCCCCGGGCAGCGGCCAGAGGGTGACAGGCCTGAGCCCCAAGCACGCCACCGCAGGAGAGGCAAGAACCGGCCGGCTCTGTCCCCAACACCGAAGGCCGCCTTGGACCCGGCGGTGGCAGAGCCCGAGCCGGGTGGTCTCCTGGAGTGAGGGGCTTGGGCCAGACAGACCCTCTTGGGCTTAGGCCTCAGGCACGTGGCCTCAAGGCGTCTGACAGGGAGCGGTGGGTGGGTGGGTGGCGGTGGTATGTGTGTGTGCCTGTGCCTGTGCACGTATGAGTGTGTGTGTGTGTGTGTGTGTGTGTGTGTGTGTGTGCGCGCGCGCAGTTCTGGGGCAATGCTGTGGCAGTCAAGCCCTCTCTGCACCATGGGCCCCCCGGGCTCGGGTCCTCTCCGCTGCGGTGGCGGGGCTTCGGGAAGGTGGAGGCAGCTGTGGGTCTGTGGCTCTGAGGCCAGAGGGAGCCTTGCAAGGTCCGCGAGTGTGGGTGAGGGTTGCGGGTGGTGAGGCGGAGCGAGGGTGTGAGTGGGGGTGCGGGGCCCGGGAGGTGTGCTTGGGAGAGGCAGGCCCAGAAGGCGGGCGAGCAAGGCCCCGGCGAGGCCAAAGGGCGAGGGCCAGGGCCGGGCCCGGGAGGCGAGCGGGAGCCCCAAAGGAGGGGCCCCCCCCTGCGGCCCACGGCAGGTCGCAGCAGGCTGGGGCTCGAGCCACGGTCGCTGGGGAAGCCAGGCTGCGGAGGTAGGTGGGGAGCCAGGCGGGCCGGCCGCGGCCGCGGCTGCCCAGAGGCCCTCACATGGAGTGCGGCGGCTGACAGCCCAGGCCATGTGCTGCGAGCGCCACCTGGTGGGCTGCCAGGGGATGGGAGCGCGGCGCGCGGGCCCGGGGCTGGGGCCAGGGTGGCGCGGTGCGGGGCCAGGGCCTTCGCGCCCCACGCTGGGCTTCTCCCGCCCTGCCCTGGGGCCCGGCCGGCCGGGCCCCTGGCCCCCGCGGCTCCCCGGCTCCCGGGCCTGCCCTTCCTCCCCTGTGCACGGGCGCGCCTGTCCTCGGGGGACGGCGATCCTCCGCCGTCCTGCCTGCCTAGGCCTCGGTCATGCTCAGCCCACGGCGGGCTCCTGGCAAGCCCTGGGTCCGAGCTGCAGGAGCATGGGGCAGAGGCTGGCGACCAGAGGCACGGGGCTGGGGTTGGATGGGGTGGGGAGGGGTGGGGACGGGCGGCAGGGCAGCAGGCCTTGGTGCGTTGGTGTGTGGTGCAGGAGAGACGGGGCTCCCGAGCACAGCAAGGAGCCCCACCGAGAGCCCAAAGGACCTGGTCCCCGGCCGCCCCCCCGCCCCCTCCAGCCCCACCCCCGCCCGGCCGGGCTCTCCAGGGAGGGTCCGACCTGGCCGGAAGCAGGCAAGATGCTGCTTGGCGCACAGGGCTTGCCCGGGACGGTGCTCGCCGCGGCCTGTGTCCTCCCAGCCGCCCCAGAGGGGCGAGGAGTCCGCCCCCTTGGGGGAGCGCCCCGTGCTTGCGAGAGAAGGGGTGCCCCGGGAAAGCCGAGGT
The DNA here is from genome assembly GCF_054392235.1 of Sus scrofa. Lineage (NCBI taxonomy): Eukaryota > Metazoa > Chordata > Mammalia > Artiodactyla > Suidae > Sus > Sus scrofa. The sequence continues at coordinate 23,892,210 of NC_139385.1, forward strand.
GCTCCAAGCAGGAGGTGGCCGGTGGCGGCCCGAGGCCAGGGAGGGAGGGGAGCCCTCAGTTCCATGACGTGCTGGCACGGGCCCCTGGGCGAAAACCCACCCGGGGCCTTGGGGGAAGTCCGAGGGCTTGGCTGGGCCCCGGAAGCCAAGGGGCCGCCGAGGGCAGGGTGCAGACAATGGCAGGGCACGGCTCCCACCACACACCCCCACCCCGACCCCCATGGCCACCGCGCTCCCCCCCACCCCCACTGGCCCTCGCAGGCCCAGGCAGGGGCACTGCCTTGGGCCCCCCGATCCATGGGGGGCCACGGAGGCCGTGAAGCAGGGAGGGCAGCATACCACACCCCGCGGAGAAGGACCTTGCCAATGCAGGCCCCAGGCCAGGGCCCGGGTCCAGGGTTCGGGGGGGGGGAAATCTGTGGAAGCGGCAGGCCCCACCGGCTGGCCCTCCCTGCCTCCGTCTGGCATGGGGAGGCCAGTGTCCACGGACGCCTGCGGAGCTGAGCCCGGGAGGCTGGTGCCTTGCCCCTCGGCCCCAGGCTTCAGCGCAAGGGCGGCGGCCGGGCTTTGGCATTCGTCCCTGGCACCGGCCCTGGCAGGGGTCCCCGGGCAGCGGCCAGAGGGTGACAGGCCTGAGCCCCAAGCACGCCACCGCAGGAGAGGCAAGAACCGGCCGGCTCTGTCCCCAACACCGAAGGCCGCCTTGGACCCGGCGGTGGCAGAGCCCGAGCCGGGTGGTCTCCTGGAGTGAGGGGCTTGGGCCAGACAGACCCTCTCGGGCTTAGGCCTCAGGCACGTGGCCTCAAGGCGTCTGACAGGGAGCGGTGGGTGGGTGGGTGGCGGTGGTATGTGTGTGTGCCTGTGCCTGTGCACGTATGAGTGTGTGTGTGTGTGTGTGTGTGTGTGTGTGTGTGTGTGTGCGCGCGCGCAGTTCTGGGGCAATGCTGCGGCAGTCAAGCCCTCTCTGCACCATGGGCCCCCCGGGCTCGGGTCCTCTCCGCTGCGGTGGCGGGGCTTCGGGAAGGTGGAGGCAGCTGTGGGTCTGTGGCTCTGAGGCCAGAGGGAGCCTTGCAAGGTCCGCGAGTGTGGGTGAGGGTTGCGGGTGGTGAGGCGGAGCGAGGGTGTGAGTGGGGGTGCGGGGCCCGGGAGGTGTGCTTGGGAGAGGCAGGCCCAGAAGGCGGGCGAGCATGGCCCCGGCGAGGCCAAAGGGCGAGGGCCAGGGCCGGGCCCGGGAGGCGAGCGGGAGCCCCAAAGGAGGGGCCCCCCCCTTCGGCACACGGCAGGTCGCAGCAGGCTGGGGCTCGAGCCACGGTCGCTGGGGAAGCCAGGCTGCGGAGGTAGGTGGGGAGCCAGGCGGGCCGGCCGCGGCCGCGGCTGCCCAGAGGCCCTCACATGGAGTGCGGCGGCTGACAGCCCAGGCCATGTGCTGCGAGCGCCACCTGGTGGGCTGCCAGGGGATGGGAGCGCGGCGCGCGGGCCCGGGGCTGGGGCCAGGGTGGCGCGGTGCGGGGCCAGGGCCTTCGCGCCCCACGCTGGGCTTCTCCCGCCCTGCCCTGGGGCCCGGCCGGCCGGGCCCCTGGCCTCCGCGGCTCCCCGGCTCCCGGGCCTGCCCTTCCTCCCCTGTGCACGGGCGCGCCTGTCCTCGGGGGACGGCGATCCTCCGCCGTCCTGCCTGCCTAGGCCTCGGTCATGCTCAGCCCACGGCGGGCTCCTGGCAAGCCCTGGGTCCGAGCTGCAGGAGCATGGGGCAGAGGCTGGCGACCAGAAGCACGGGGCTGGGGTTGGGTGGGCTGGGGAGGGGTGGGGACGGGCGGCAGGGCAGCAGGCCTTGGTGCGTTGGTGTGTGGTGCAGGAGAGACGGGGCTCCCGAGCACAGCAAGGAGCCCCACCGAGAGCCCAAAGGACCTGGTCCCCGGCCGCCCCCCACCCCCTCCAGCCCCACCCCCGCCCGGCCGGGCTCTCCAGGGAGGGTCCGACCTGGCCGGAAGCAGGCAAGATGCTGCTTGGCGCACAGGGCTTGCCCGGGACGGTGCTCGCCGCGGCCTGTGTCCTCCCAGCCGCCCCAGAGGGGCGAGGAGTCCGCCCCCTTGGGGGAGCGCCCCGTGCTTGCGAGAGAAGGGGTGCCCCGGGAAAGCCGAGGTGCTCCAAGCAGGAGGTGGCCGGTGGCGGCCCGAGGCCAGGGAGGGAGGGGAGCCCTCAGTTCCATGACGTGCTGGCACGGGCCCCTGGGCGAAAACCCACCCGGGGCCTTGGGGGAAGTCCGAGGGCTTGGCTGGGCCCCGGAAGCCAAGGGGCCGCCGAGGGCAGGGTGCAGACAATGGCAGGGCACGGCTCCCACCACACACCCCCACCCCGACCCCCATGGCCACCGCGCTCCCCCCCACCCCCACTGGCCCTCGCAGGCCCAGGCAGGGGCACTGCCTTGGGCCCCCCGATCCATGGGGGGCCACGGAGGCCGTGAAGCAGGGAGGGCAGCATACCACACCCCGCGGAGAAGGACCTTGCCAATGCAGGCCCCAGGCCAGGGCCCGGGTCCAGGGTTCGGGGGGGGGGAAATCTGTGGAAGCGGCAGGCCCCACCGGCTGGCCCTCCCTGCCTCCGTCTGGCATGGGGAGGCCAGTGTCCACGGACGCCTGCGGAGCTGAGCCCGGGAGGCTGGTGCCTTGCCCCTCGGCCCCAGGCTTCAGCGCAAGGGCGGCGGCCGGGCTTTGGCATTCGTCCCTGGCACCGGCCCTGGCAGGGGTCCCCGGGCAGCGGCCAGAGGGTGACAGGCCTGAGCCCCAAGCACGCCACCGCAGGAGAGGCAAGAACCGGCCGGCTCTGTCCCCAACACCGAAGGCCGCCTTGGACCCGGCGGTGGCAGAGCCCGAGCCGGGTGGTCTCCTGGAGTGAGGGGCTTGGGCCAGACAGACCCTCTCGGGCTTAGGCCTCAGGCACGTGGCCTCAAGGCGTCTGACAGGGAGCGGTGGGTGGGTGGGTGGCGGTGGTATGTGTGTGTGCCTGTGCCTGTGCACGTATGAGTGTGTGTGTGTGTGTGTGTGTGTGTGTGTGTGTGTGCGCGCGCGCAGTTCTGGGGCAATGCTGCGGCAGTCAAGCCCTCTCTGCACCATGGGCCCCCCGGGCTCGGGTCCTCTCCGCTGCGGTGGCGGGGCTTCGGGAAGGTGGAGGCAGCTGTGGGTCTGTGGCTCTGAGGCCAGAGGGAGCCTTGCAAGGTCCGCGAGTGTGGGTGAGGGTTGCGGGTGGTGAGGCGGAGCGAGGGTGTGAGTGGGGGTGCGGGGCCCGGGAGGTGTGCTTGGGAGAGGCAGGCCCAGAAGGCGGGCGAGCATGGCCCCGGCGAGGCCAAAGGGCGAGGGCCAGGGCCGGGCCCGGGAGGCGAGCGGGAGCCCCAAAGGAGGGGCCCCCCCCTGCGGCCCACGGCAGGTCGCAGCAGGCTGGGGCTCGAGCCACGGTCGCTGGGGAAGCCAGGCTGCGGAGGTAGGTGGGGAGCCAGGCGGGCCGGCCGCGGCCGCGGCTGCCCAGAGGCCCTCACATGGAGTGCGGCGGCTGACAGCCCAGGCCATGTGCTGCGAGCGCCACCTGGTGGGCTGCCAGGGGATGGGAGCGCGGCGCGCGGGCCCGGGGCTGGGGCCAGGGTGGCGCGGTGCGGGGCCAGGGCCTTCGCGCCCCACGCTGGGCTTCTCCCGCCCTGCCCTGGGGCCCGGCCGGCCGGGCCCCTGGCCCCCGCGGCTCCCCGGCTCCCGGGCCTGCCCTTCCTCCCCTGTGCACGGGCGCGCCTGTCCTCGGGGGACGGCGATCCTCCGCCGTCCTGCCTGCCTAGGCCTCGGTCATGCTCAGCCCACGGCGGGCTCCTGGCAAGCCCTGGGTCCGAGCTGCAGGAGCATGGGGCAGAGGCTGGCGACCAGAGGCACGGGGCTGGGGTTGGATGGGGTGGGGAGGGGTGGGGACGGGCGGCAGGGCAGCAGGCCTTGGTGCGTTGGTGTGTGGTGCAGGAGAGACGGGGCTCCCGAGCACAGCAAGGAGCCCCACCGAGAGCCCAAAGGACCTGGTCCCCGGCCGCCCCCCCGCCCCCTCCAGCCCCACCCCCGCCCGGCCGGGCTCTCCAGGGAGGGTCCGACCTGGCCGGAAGCAGGCAAGATGCTGCTTGGCGCACAGGGCTTGCCCGGGACGGTGCTCGCCGCGGCCTGTGTCCTCCCAGCCGCCCCAGAGGGGCGAGGAGTCCGCCCCCTTGGGGGAGCGCCCCGTGCTTGCGAGAGAAGGGGTGCCCCGGGAAAGCCGAGGTGCTCCAAGCAGGAGGTGGCCGGTGGCGGCCCGAGGCCAGGGAGGGAGGGGAGCCCTCAGTTCCATGACGTGCTGGCACGGGCCCCTGGGCGAAAACCCACCCGGGGCCTTGGGGGAAGTCCGAGGGCTTGGCTGGGCCCCGGAAGCCAAGGGGCCGCCGAGGGCAGGGTGCAGACAATGGCAGGGCACGGCTCCCACCACACACCCCCACCCCGACCCCCATGGCCACCGCGCTCCCCCCCACCCCCACTGGCCCTCGCAGGCCCAGGCAGGGGCACTGCCTTGGGCCCCCCGATCCATGGGGGGCCACGGAGGCCGTGAAGCAGGGAGGGCAGCATACCACACCCCGCGGAGAAGGACCTTGCCAATGCAGGCCCCAGGCCAGGGCCCGGGTCCAGGTTTGGGGGGGGGGGGAAATCTGTGGAAGCGGCAGGCCCCACCGGCTGGCCCTCCCTGCCTCCGTCTGGCATGGGGAGGCCAGTGTCCACGGACGCCTGCGGAGCTGAGCCCGGGAGGCTGGTGCCTTGCCCCTCGGCCCCAGGCTTCAGCGCAAGGGCGGCGGCCGGGCTTTGGCATTCGTCCCTGGCACCGGCCCTGGCAGGGGTCCCCGGGCAGCGGCCAGAGGGTGACAGGCCTGAGCCCCAAGCACGCCACCGCAGGAGAGGCAAGAACCGGCCGGCTCTGTCCCCAACACCGAAGGCCGCCTTGGACCCGGCGGTGGCAGAGCCCGAGCCGGGTGGTCTCCTGGAGTGAGGGGCTTGGGCCAGACAGACCCTCTCGGGCTTAGGCCTCAGGCACGTGGCCTCAAGGCGTCTGACAGGGAGCGGTGGGTGGGTGGGTGGCGGTGGTATGTGTGTGTGCCTGTGCCTGTGCACGTATGAGTGTGTGTGTGTGTGTGTGTGTGTGTGTGTGTGTGTGTGCGCGCGCGCAGTTCTGGGGCAATGCTGCGGCAGTCAAGCCCTCTCTGCACCATGGGCCCCCCGGGCTCGGGTCCTCTCCGCTGCGGTGGCGGGGCTTCGGGAAGGTGGAGGCAGCTGTGGGTCTGTGGCTCTGAGGCCAGAGGGAGCCTTGCAAGGTCCGCGAGTGTGGGTGAGGGTTGCGGGTGGTGAGGCGGAGCGAGGGTGTGAGTGGGGGTGCGGGGCCCGGGAGGTGTGCTTGGGAGAGGCAGGCCCAGAAGGCGGGCGAGCAAGGCCCCGGCGAGGCCAAAGGGCGAGGGCCAGGGCCGGGCCCGGGAGGCGAGCGGGAGCCCCAAAGGAGGGGCCCCCCCCTGCGGCCCACGGCAGGTCGCAGCAGGCTGGGGCTCGAGCCACGGTCGCTGGGGAAGCCAGGCTGCGGAGGTAGGTGGGGAGCCAGGCGGGCCGGCCGCGGCCGCGGCTGCCCAGAGGCCCTCACATGGAGTGCGGCGGCTGACAGCCCAGGCCATGTGCTGCGAGCGCCACCTGGTGGGCTGCCAGGGGATGGGAGCGCGGCGCGCGGGCCCGGGGCTGGGGCCAGGGTGGCGCGGTGCGGGGCCAGGGCCTTCGCGCCCCACGCTGGGCTTCTCCCGCCCTGCCCTGGGGCCCGGCCGGCCGGGCCCCTGGCCCCCGCGGCTCCCCGGCTCCCGGGCCTGCCCTTCCTCCCCTGTGCACGGGCGCGCCTGTCCTCGGGGGACGGCGATCCTCCGCCGTCCTGCCTGCCTAGGCCTCGGTCATGCTCAGCCCACGGCGGGCTCCTGGCAAGCCCTGGGTCCGAGCTGCAGGAGCATGGGGCAGAGGCTGGCGACCAGAGGCACGGGGCTGGGGTTGGATGGGGTGGGGAGGGGTGGGGACGGGCGGCAGGGCAGCAGGCCTTGGTGCGTTGGTGTGTGGTGCAGGAGAGACGGGGCTCCCGAGCACAGCAAGGAGCCCCACCGAGAGCCCAAAGGACCTGGTCCCCGGCCGCCCCCCCGCCCCCTCCAGCCCCACCCCCGCCCGGCCGGGCTCTCCAGGGAGGGTCCGACCTGGCCGGAAGCAGGCAAGATGCTGCTTGGCGCACAGGGCTTGCCCGGGACGGTGCTCGCCGCGGCCTGTGTCCTCCCAGCCGCCCCAGAGGGGCGAGGAGTCCGCCCCCTTGGGGGAGCGCCCCGTGCTTGCGAGAGAAGGGGTGCCCCGGGAAAGCCGAGGTGCTCCAAGCAGGAGGTGGCCGGTGGCGGCCCGAGGCCAGGGAGGGAGGGGAGCCCTCAGTTCCATGACGTGCTGGCACGGGCCCCTGGGCGAAAACCCACCCGGGGCCTTGGGGGAAGTCCGAGGGCTTGGCTGGGCCCCGGAAGCCAAGGGGCCGCCGAGGGCAGGGTGCAGACAATGGCAGGGCACGGCTCCCACCACACACCCCCACCCCGACCCCCATGGCCACCGCGCTCCCCCCCACCCCCACTGGCCCTCGCAGGCCCAGGCAGGGGCACTGCCTTGGGCCCCCCGATCCATGGGGGGCCACGGAGGCCGTGAAGCAGGGAGGGCAGCATACCACACCCCGCGGAGAAGGACCTTGCCAATGCAGGCCCCAGGCCAGGGCCCGGGTCCAGGGTTCGGGGGGGGGGAAATCTGTGGAAGCGGCAGGCCCCACCGGCTGGCCCTCCCTGCCTCCGTCTGGCATGGGGAGGCCAGTGTCCACGGACGCCTGCGGAGCTGAGCCCGGGAGGCTGGTGCCTTGCCCCTCGGCCCCAGGCTTCAGCGCAAGGGCGGCGGCCGGGCTTTGGCATTCGTCCCTGGCACCGGCCCTGGCAGGGGTCCCCGGGCAGCGGCCAGAGGGTGACAGGCCTGAGCCCCAAGCACGCCACCGCAGGAGAGGCAAGAACCGGCCGGCTCTGTCCCCAACACCGAAGGCCGCCTTGGACCCGGCGGTGGCAGAGCCCGAGCCGGGTGGTCTCCTGGAGTGAGGGGCTTGGGCCAGACATACCCTCTCGGGCTCAGGCCTCAGGCACGTGGCCTCAAGGCGTCTGACAGGGAGCGGTGGGTGGGTGGGTGGCGGTGGTATGTGTGTGTGCCTGTGCCTGTGCACGTATGAGTGTCTGTGTGTGTGTGTGTGTGTGTGTGTGCGCGCGCGCAGTTCTGGGGCAATGCTGCGGCAGTCAAGCCCTCTCTGCACCATGGGCCCCCCGGGCTCGGGTCCTCTCCGCTGCGGTGGCGGGGCTTCGGGAAGGTGGAGGCAGCTGTGGGTCTGTGGCTCTGAGGCCAGAGGGAGCCTTGCAAGGTCCGCGAGTGTGGGTGAGGGTTGCGGGTGGTGAGGCGGAGCGAGGGTGTGAGTGGGGGTGCGGGGCCCGGGAGGTGTGCTTGGGAGAGGCAGGCCCAGAAGGCGGGCGAGCAAGGCCCCGGCGAGGCCAAAGGGCGAGGGCCAGGGCCGGGCCCGGGAGGCGAGCGGGAGCCCCAAAGGAGGGGCCCCCCCCTGCGGCCCACGGCAGGTCGCAGCAGGCTGGGGCTCGAGCCACGGTCGCTGGGGAAGCCAGGCTGCGGAGGTAGGTGGGGAGCCAGGCGGGCCGGCCGCGGCCGCGGCTGCCCAGAGGCCCTCACATGGAGTGCGGCGGCTGACAGCCCAGGCCATGTGCTGCGAGCGCCACCTGGTGGGCTGCCAGGGGATGGGAGCGCGGCGCGCGGGCCCGGGGCTGGGGCCAGGGTGGCGCGGTGCGGGGCCAGGGCCTTCGCGCCCCACGCTGGGCTTCTCCCGCCCTGCCCTGGGGCCCGGCCGGCCGGGCCCCTGGCCCCCGCGGCTCCCCGGCTCCCGGGCCTGCCCTTCCTCCCCTGTGCACGGGCGCGCCTGTCCTCGGGGGACGGCGATCCTCCGCCGTCCTGCCTGCCTAGGCCTCGGTCATGCTCAGCCCACGGCGGGCTCCTGGCAAGCCCTGGGTCCGAGCTGCAGGAGCATGGGGCAGAGGCTGGCGACCAGAGGCACGGGGCTGGGGTTGGATGGGGTGGGGAGGGGTGGGGACGGGCGGCAGGGCAGCAGGCCTTGGTGCGTTGGTGTGTGGTGCAGGAGAGACGGGGCTCCCGAGCACAGCAAGGAGCCCCACCGAGAGCCCAAAGGACCTGGTCCCCGGCCGCCCCCCCGCCCCCTCCAGCCCCACCCCCGCCCGGCCGGGCTCTCCAGGGAGGGTCCGACCTGGCCGGAAGCAGGCAAGATGCTGCTTGGCGCACAGGGCTTGCCCGGGACGGTGCTCGCCGCGGCCTGTGTCCTCCCAGCCGCCCCAGAGGGGCGAGGAGTCCGCCCCCTTGGGGGAGCGCCCCGTGCTTGCGAGAGAAGGGGTGCCCCGGGAAAGCCGAGGTGCTCCAAGCAGGAGGTGGCCGGTGGCGGCCCGAGGCCAGGGAGGGAGGGGAGCCCTCAGTTCCATGACGTGCTGGCACGGGCCCCTGGGCGAAAACCCACCCGGGGCCTTGGGGGAAGTCCGAGGGCTTGGCTGGGCCCCGGAAGCCAAGGGGCCGCCGAGGGCAGGGTGCAGACAATGGCAGGGCACGGCTCCCACCACACACCCCCACCCCGACCCCCATGGCCACCGCGCTCCCCCCCACCCCCACTGGCCCTCGCAGGCCCAGGCAGGGGCACTGCCTTGGGCCCCCCGATCCATGGGGGGCCACGGAGGCCGTGAAGCAGGGAGGGCAGCATACCACACCCCGCGGAGAAGGACCTTGCCAATGCAGGCCCCAGGCCAGGGCCCGGGTCCAGGGTTCGGGGGGGGGGAAATCTGTGGAAGCGGCAGGCCCCACCGGCTGGCCCTCCCTGCCTCCGTCTGGCATGGGGAGGCCAGTGTCCACGGACGCCTGCGGAGCTGAGCCCGGGAGGCTGGTGCCTTGCCCCTCGGCCCCAGGCTTCAGCGCAAGGGCGGCGGCCGGGCTTTGGCATTCGTCCCTGGCACCGGCCCTGGCAGGGGTCCCCGGGCAGCGGCCAGAGGGTGACAGGCCTGAGCCCCAAGCACGCCACCGCAGGAGAGGCAAGAACCGGCCGGCTCTGTCCCCAACACCGAAGGCCGCCTTGGACCCGGCGGTGGCAGAGCCCGAGCCGGGTGGTCTCCTGGAGTGAGGGGCTTGGGCCAGACAGACCCTCTCGGGCTTAGGCCTCAGGCACGTGGCCTCAAGGCGTCTGACAGGGAGCGGTGGGTGGGTGGGTGGCGGTGGTATGTGTGTGTGCCTGTGCCTGTGCACGTATGAGTGTGTGTGTGTGTGTGTGTGTGTGTGTGTGCGCGCGCGCGCAGTTCTGGGGCAATGCTGCGGCAGTCAAGCCCTCTCTGCACCATGGGCCCCCCGGGCTCGGGTCCTCTCCGCTGCGGTGGCGGGGCTTCGGGAAGGTGGAGGCAGCTGTGGGTCTGTGGCTCTGAGGCCAGAGGGAGCCTTGCAAGGTCCGCGAGTGTGGGTGAGGGTTGCGGGTGGTGAGGCGGAGCGAGGGTGTGAGTGGGGGTGCGGGGCCCGGGAGGTGTGCTTGGGAGAGGCAGGCCCAGAAGGCGGGCGAGCAAGGCCCCGGCGAGGCCAAAGGGCGAGGGCCAGGGCCGGGCCCGGGAGGCGAGCGGGAGCCCCAAAGGAGGGGCCCCCCCCTGCGGCCCACGGCAGGTCGCAGCAGGCTGGGGCTCGAGCCACGGTCGCTGGGGAAGCCAGGCTGCGGAGGTAGGTGGGGAGCCAGGCGGGCCGGCCGCGGCCGCGGCTGCCCAGAGGCCCTCACATGGAGTGCGGCGGCTGACAGCCCAGGCCATGTGCTGCGAGCGCCACCTGGTGGGCTGCCAGGGGATGGGAGCGCGGCGCGCGGGCCCGGGGCTGGGGCCAGGGTGGCGCGGTGCGGGGCCAGGGCCTTCGCGCCCCACGCTGGGCTTCTCCCGCCCTGCCCTGGGGCCCGGCCGGCCGGGCCCCTGGCCCCCGCGGCTCCCCGGCTCCCGGGCCTGCCCTTCCTCCCCTGTGCACGGGCGCGCCTGTCCTCGGGGGACGGCGATCCTCCGCCGTCCTGCCTGCCTAGGCCTCGGTCATGCTCAGCCCACGGCGGGCTCCTGGCAAGCCCTGGGTCCGAGCTGCAGGAGCATGGGGCAGAGGCTGGCGACCAGAGGCACGGGGCTGGGGTTGGATGGGGTGGGGAGGGGTGGGGACGGGCGGCAGGGCAGCAGGCCTTGGTGCGTTGGTGTGTGGTGCAGGAGAGACGGGGCTCCCGAGCACAGCAAGGAGCCCCACCGAGAGCCCAAAGGACCTGGTCCCCGGCCGCCCCCCCGCCCCCTCCAGCCCCACCCCCGCCCGGCCGGGCTCTCCAGGGAGGGTCCGACCTGGCCGGAAGCAGGCAAGATGCTGCTTGGCGCACAGGGCTTGCCCGGGACGGTGCTCGCCGCGGCCTGTGTCCTCCCAGCCGCCCCAGAGGGGCGAGGAGTCCGCCCCCTTGGGGGAGCGCCCCGTGCTTGCGAGAGAAGGGGTGCCCCGGGAAAGCCGAGGTGCTCCAAGCAGGAGGTGGCCGGTGGCGGCCCGAGGCCAGGGAGGGAGGGGAGCCCTCAGTTCCATGACGTGCTGGCACGGGCCCCTGGGCGAAAACCCACCCGGGGCCTTGGGGGAAGTCCGAGGGCTTGGCTGGGCCCCGGAAGCCAAGGGGCCGCCGAGGGCAGGGTGCAGACAATGGCAGGGCACGGCTCCCACCACACACCCCCACCCCGACCCCCATGGCCACCGCGCTCCCCCCCACCCCCACTGGCCCTCGCAGGCCCAGGCAGGGGCACTGCCTTGGGCCCCCCGATCCATGGGGGGCCACGGAGGCCGTGAAGCAGGGAGGGCAGCATACCACACCCCGCGGAGAAGGACCTTGCCAATGCAGGCCCCAGGCCAGGGCCCGGGTCCAGGGTTCGGGGGGGGGGAAATCTGTGGAAGCGGCAGGCCCCACCGGCTGGCCCTCCCTGCCTCCGTCTGGCATGGGGAGGCCAGTGTCCACGGACGCCTGCGGAGCTGAGCCCGGGAGGCTGGTGCCTTGCCCCTCGGCCCCAGGCTTCAGCGCAAGGGCGGCGGCCGGGCTTTGGCATTCGTCCCTGGCACCGGCCCTGGCAGGGGTCCCCGGGCAGCGGCCAGAGGGTGACAGGCCTGAGCCCCAAGCACGCCACCGCAGGAGAGGCAAGAACCGGCCGGCTCTGTCCCCAACACCGAAGGCCGCCTTGGACCCGGCGGTGGCAGAGCCCGAGCCGGGTGGTCTCCTGGAGTGAGGGGCTTGGGCCAGACAGACCCTCTCGGGCTCAGGCCTCAGGCACGTGGCCTCAAGGCGTCTGACAGGGAGCGGTGGGTGGGTGGGTGGCGGTGGTATGTGTGTGTGCCTGTGCCTGTGCACGTATGAGTGTGTGTGTGTGTGTGTGTGTGTGTGTGTGCGCGCGCGCAGTTCTGGGGCAATGCTGCGGCAGTCAAGCCCTCTCTGCACCATGGGCCCCCCGGGCTCGGGTCCTCTCCGCTGCGGTGGCGGGGCTTCGGGAAGGTGGAGGCAGCTGTGGGTCTGTGGCTCTGAGGCCAGAGGGAGCCTTGCAAGGTCCGCGAGTGTGGGTGAGGGTTGCGGGTGGTGAGGCGGAGCGAGGGTGTGAGTGGGGGTGCGGGGCCCGGGAGGTGTGCTTGGGAGAGGCAGGCCCAGAAGGCGGGCGAGCAAGGCCCCGGCGAGGCCAAAGGGCGAGGGCCAGGGCCGGGCCCGGGAGGCGAGCGGGAGCCCCAAAGGAGGGGCCCCCCCCTGCGGCCCACGGCAGGTCGCAGCAGGCTGGGGCTCGAGCCACGGTCGCTGGGGAAGCCAGGCTGCGGAGGTAGGTGGGGAGCCAGGCGGGCCGGCCGCGGCCGCGGCTGCCCAGAGGCCCTCACATGGAGTGCGGCGGCTGACAGCCCAGGCCATGTGCTGCGAGCGCCACCTGGTGGGCTGCCAGGGGATGGGAGCGCGGCGCGCGGGCCCGGGGCTGGGGCCAGGGTGGCGCGGTGCGGGGCCAGGGCCTTCGCGCCCCACGCTGGGCTTCTCCCGCCCTGCCCTGGGGCCCGGCCGGCCGGGCCCCTGGCCCCCGCGGCTCCCCGGCTCCCGGGCCTGCCCTTCCTCCCCTGTGCACGGGCGCGCCTGTCCTCGGGGGACGGCGATCCTCCGCCGTCCTGCCTGCCTAGGCCTCGGTCATGCTCAGCCCACGGCGGGCTCCTGGCAAGCCCTGGGTCCGAGCTGCAGGAGCATGGGGCAGAGGCTGGCGACCAGAGGCACGGGGCTGGGGTTGGATGGGGTGGGGAGGGGTGGGGACGGGCGGCAGGGCAGCAGGCCTTGGTGCGTTGGTGTGTGGTGCAGGAGAGACGGGGCTCCCGAGCACAGCAAGGAGCCCCACCGAGAGCCCAAAGGACCTGGTCCCCGGCCGCCCCCCCGCCCCCTCCAGCCCCACCCCCGCCCGGCCGGGCTCTCCAGGGAGGGTCCGACCTGGCCGGAAGCAGGCAAGATGCTGCTTGGCGCACAGGGCTTGCCCGGGACGGTGCTCGCCGCGGCCTGTGTCCTCCCAGCCGCCCCAGAGGGGCGAGGAGTCCGCCCCCTTGGGGGAGCGCCCCGTGCTTGCGAGAGAAGGGGTGCCCCGGGAAAGCCGAGGTGCTCCAAGCAGGAGGTGGCCGGTGGCGGCCCGAGGCCAGGGAGGGAGGGGAGCCCTCAGTTCCATGACGTGCTGGCACGGGCCCCTGGGCGAAAACCCACCCGGGGCCTTGGGGGAAGTCCGAGGGCTTGGCTGGGCCCCGGAAGCCAAGGGGCCGCCGAGGGCAGGGTGCAGACAATGGCAGGGCACGGCTCCCACCACACACCCCCACCCCGACCCCCATGGCCACCGCGCTCCCCCCCACCCCCACTGGCCCTCGCAGGCCCAGGCAGGGGCACTGCCTTGGGCCCCCCGATCCATGGGGGGCCACGGAGGCCGTGAAGCAGGGAGGGCAGCATACCACACCCCGCGGAGAAGGACCTTGCCAATGCAGGCCCCAGGCCAGGGCCCGGGTCCAGGGTTGGGGGGGTGGATCCGTGGAAGCGGCAGGCCCCACCGGCTGGCCCTCCCTGCCTCCGTCTGGCATGGGGAGGCCAGTGTCCACGGACGCCTGCGGAGCTGAGCCCGGGAGGCTGGTGCCTTGCCCCTCGGCCCCAGGCTTCAGCGCAAGGGCGGCGGCCGGGCTTTGGCATTCGTCCCTGGCACCGGCCCTGGCAGGGGTCCCCGGGCAGCGGCCAGAGGGTGACAGGCCTGAGCCCCAAGCACGCCACCGCAGGAGAGGCAAGAACCGGCCGGCTCTGTCCCCAACACCGAAGGCCGCCTTGGACCCGGCGGTGGCAGAGCCCGAGCCGGGTGGTCTCCTGGAGTGAGGGGCTTGGGCCAGACAGACCCTCTCGGGCTTAGGCCTCAGGCACGTGGCCTCAAGGCGTCTGACAGGGAGCGGTGGGTGGGTGGGTGGCGGTGGTATGTGTGTGTGCCTGTGCCTGTGCACGTATGAGTGTGTGTGTGTGTGTGTGTGTGTGTGTGTGTGTGTGTGTGCGCGCGCGCAGTTCTGGGGCAATGCTGCGGCAGTCAAGCCCTCTCTGCACCATGGGCCCCCCGGGCTCGGGTCCTCTCCGCTGCGGTGGCGGGGCTTCGGGAAGGTGGAGGCAGCTGTGGGTCTGTGGCTCTGAGGCCAGAGGGAGCCTTGCAAGGTCCGCGAGTGTGGGTGAGGGTTGCGGGTGGTGAGGCGGAGCGAGGGTGTGAGTGGGGGTGCGGGGCCCGGGAGGTGTGCTTGGGAGAGGCAGGCCCAGAAGGCGGGCGAGCAAGGCCCCGGCGAGGCCAAAGGGCGAGGGCCAGGGCCGGGCCCGGGAGGCGAGCGGGAGCCCCAAAGGAGGGGCCCCCCCCTGCGGCCCACGGCAGGTCGCAGCAGGCTGGGGCTCGAGCCACGGTCGCTGGGGAAGCCAGGCTGCGGAGGTAGGTGGGGAGCCAGGCGGGCCGGCCGCGGCCGCGGCTGCCCAGAGGCCCTCACATGGAGTGCGGCGGCTGACAGCCCAGGCCATGTGCTGCGAGCGCCACCTGGTGGGCTGCCAGGGGATGGGAGCGCGGCGCGCGGGCCCGGGGCTGGGGCCAGGGTGGCGCGGTGCGGGGCCAGGGCCTTCGCGCCCCACGCTGGGCTTCTCCCGCCCTGCCCTGGGGCCCGGCCGGCCGGGCCCCTGGCCCCCGCGGCTCCCCGGCTCCCGGGCCTGCCCTTCCTCCCCTGTGCACGGGCGCGCCTGTCCTCGGGGGACGGCGATCCTCCGCCGTCCTGCCTGCCTAGGCCTCGGTCATGCTCAGCCCACGGCGGGCTCCTGGCAAGCCCTGGGTCCGAGCTGCAGGAGCATGGGGCAGAGGCTGGCGACCAGAGGCACGGGGCTGGGGTTGGATGGGGTGGGGAGGGGTGGGGACGGGCGGCAGGGCAGCAGGCCTTGGTGCGTTGGTGTGTGGTGCAGGAGAGACGGGGCTCCCGAGCACAGCAAGGAGCCCCACCGAGAGCCCAAAGGACCTGGTCCCCGGCCGCCCCCCCGCCCCCTCCAGCCCCACCCCCGCCCGGCCGGGCTCTCCAGGGAGGGTCCGACCTGGCCGGAAGCAGGCAAGATGCTGCTTGGCGCACAGGGCTTGCCCGGGACGGTGCTCGCCGCGGCCTGTGTCCTCCCAGCCGCCCCAGAGGGGCGAGGAGTCCGCCCCCTTGGGGGAGCGCCCCGTGCTTGCGAGAGAAGGGGTGCCCCGGGAAAGCCGAGGTGCTCCAAGCAGGAGGTGGCCGGTGGCGGCCCGAGGCCAGGGAGGGAGGGGAGCCCTCAGTTCCATGACGTGCTGGCACGGGCCCCTGGGCGAAAACCCACCCGGGGCCTTGGGGGAAGTCCGAGGGCTTGGCTGGGCCCCGGAAGCCAAGGGGCCGCCGAGGGCAGGGTGCAGACAATGGCAGGGCACGGCTCCCACCACACACCCCCACCCCGACCCCCATGGCCACCGCGCTCCCCCCCACCCCCACTGGCCCTCGCAGGCCCAGGCAGGGGCACTGCCTTGGGCCCCCCGATCCATGGGGGGCCACGGAGGCCGTGAAGCAGGGAGGGCAGCATACCACACCCCGCGGAGAAGGACCTTGCCAATGCAGGCCCCAGGCCAGGGCCCGGGTCCAGGGTTCGGGGGGGGGGAAATCTGTGGAAGCGGCAGGCCCCACCGGCTGGCCCTCCCTGCCTCCGTCTGGCATGGGGAGGCCAGTGTCCACAGACGCCTGCGGAGCTGAGCCCGGGAGGCTGGTGCCTTGCCCCTCGGCCCCAGGCTTCAGCGCAAGGGCGGCGGCCGGGCTTTGGCATTCGTCCCTGGCACCGGCCCTGGCAGGGGTCCCCGGGCAGCGGCCAGAGGGTGACAGGCCTGAGCCCCAAGCACGCCACCGCAGGAGAGGCAAGAACCGGCCGGCTCTGTCCCCAACACCGAAGGCCGCCTTGGACCTGGCGGTGGCAGAGCCCGAGCCGGGTGGTCTCCTGGAGTGAGGGGCTTGGGCCAGACAGACCCTCTCGGGCTTAGGCCTCAGGCACGTGGCCTCAAGGCGTCTGACAGGGAGCGGTGGGTGGGTGGGTGGCGGTGGTATGTGTGTGTGCCTGTGCCTGTGCACGTATGAGTGTGTGTGTGTGTGTGTGTGTGTGTGTGTGCGCGCGCGCAGTTCTGGGGCAATGCTGCGGCAGTCAAGCCCTCTCTGCACCATGGGCCCCCCGGGCTCGGGTCCTCTCCGCTGCGGTGGCGGGGCTTCGGGAAGGTGGAGGCAGCTGTGGGTCTGTGGCTCTGAGGCCAGAGGGAGCCTTGCAAGGTCCGCGAGTGTGGGTGAGGGTTGCGGGTGGTGAGGCGGAGCGAGGGTGTGAGTGGGGGTGCGGGGCCCGGGAGGTGTGCTTGGGAGAGGCAGGCCCAGAAGGCGGGCGAGCAAGGCCCCGGCGAGGCCAAAGGGCGAGGGCCAGGGCCGGGCCCGGGAGGCGAGCGGGAGCCCCAAAGGAGGGGCCCCCCCCTGCGGCCCACGGCAGGTCGCAGCAGGCTGGGGCTCGAGCCACGGTCGCTGGGGAAGCCAGGCTGCGGAGGTAGGTGGGGAGCCAGGCGGGCCGGCCGCGGCCGCGGCTGCCCAGAGGCCCTCACATGGAGTGCGGCGGCTGACAGCCCAGGCCATGTGCTGCGAGCGCCACCTGGTGGGCTGCCAGGGGATGGGAGCGCGGCGCGCGGGCCCGGGGCTGGGGCCAGGGTGGCGCGGTGCGGGGCCAGGGCCTTCGCGCCCCACGCTGGGCTTCTCCCGCCCTGCCCTGGGGCCCGGCCGGCCGGGCCCCTGGCCCCCGCGGCTCCCCGGCTCCCGGGCCTGCCCTTCCTCCCCTGTGCACGGGCGCGCCTGTCCTCGGGGGACGGCGATCCTCCGCCGTCCTGCCTGCCTAGGCCACGGTCATGCTCAGCCCACGGAGGGCTCCTGGCAAGCCCTGGGTCCGAGCTGCAGGAGCATGGGGCAGAGGCTGGCGACCAGAAGCACGGGGCTGGGGTTGGGTGGGCTGGGGAGGGGTGGGGACGGGCGGCAGGGCAGCAGGCCTTGGTGCGTTGGTGTGTGGTGCAGGAGAGACGGGGCTCCCGAGCACAGCAAGGAGCCCCACCGAGAGCCCAAAGGACCTGGTCCCCGGCCGCCCCCCCGCCCCCTCCAGCCCCACCCCCGCCCGGCCGGGCTCTCCAGGGAGGGTCCGACCTGGCCGGAAGCAGGCAAGATGCTGCTTGGCGCACAGGGCTTGCCCGGGACGGTGCTCGCCGCGGCCTGTGTCCTCCCAGCCGCCCCAGAGGGGCGAGGAGTCCGCCCCCTTGGGGGAGCGCCCCGTGCTTGCGAGAGAAGGGGTGCCCCGGGAAAGCCGAGGTGCTCCAAGCAGGAGGTGGCCGGTGGCGGCCCGAGGCCAGGGAGGGAGGGGAGCCCTCAGTTCCATGACGTGCTGGCACGGGCCCCTGGGCGAAAACCCACCCGGGGCCTTGGGGGAAGTCCGAGGGCTTGGCTGGGCCCCGGAAGCCAAGGGGCCGCCGAGGGCAGGGTGCAGACAATGGCAGGGCACGGCTCCCACCACACACCCCCACCCCGACCCCCATGGCCACCGCGCTCCCCCCCACCCCCACTGGCCCTCGCAGGCCCAGGCAGGGGCACTGCCTTGGGCCCCCCGATCCATGGGGGGCCACGGAGGCCGTGAAGCAGGGAGGGCAGCATACCACACCCCGCGGAGAAGGACCTTGCCAATGCAGGCCCCAGGCCAGGGCCCGGGTCCAGGGTTCGGGGGGGGGGAAATCTGTGGAAGCGGCAGGCCCCACCGGCTGGCCCTCCCTGCCTCCGTCTGGCATGGGGAGGCCAGTGTCCACGGACGCCTGCGGAGCTGAGCCCGGGAGGCTGGTGCCTTGCCCCTCGGCCCCAGGCTTCAGCGCAAGGGCGGCGGCCGGGCTTTGGCATTCGTCCCTGGCACCGGCCCTGGCAGGGGTCCCCGGGCAGCGGCCAGAGGGTGACAGGCCTGAGCCCCAAGCACGCCACCGCAGGAGAGGCAAGAACCGGCCGGCTCTGTCCCCAACACCGAAGGCCGCCTTGGACCCGGCGGTGGCAGAGCCCGAGCCGGGTGGTCTCCTGGAGTGAGGGGCTTGGGCCAGACAGACCCTCTCGGGCTTAGGCCTCAGGCACGTGGCCTCAAGGCGTCTGACAGGGAGCGGTGGGTGGGTGGGTGGCGGTGGTATGTGTGTGTGCCTGTGCCTGTGCACGTATGAGTGTGTGTGTGTGTGTGTGTGTGTGTGTGTGCGCGCGCGCAGTTCTGGGGCAATGCTGCGGCAGTCAAGCCCTCTCTGCACCATGGGCCCCCCGGGCTCGGGTCCTCTCCGCTGCGGTGGCGGGGCTTCGGGAAGGTGGAGGCAGCTGTGGGTCTGTGGCTCTGAGGCCAGAGGGAGCCTTGCAAGGTCCGCGAGTGTGGGTGAGGGTTGCGGGTGGTGAGGCGGAGCGAGGGTGTGAGTGGGGGTGCGGGGCCCGGGAGGTGTGCTTGGGAGAGGCAGGCCCAGAAGGCGGGCGAGCAAGGCCCCGGCGAGGCCAAAGGGCGAGGGCCAGGGCCGGGCCCGGGAGGCGAGCGGGAGCCCCAAAGGAGGGGCCCCCCCCTGCGGCCCACGGCAGGTCGCAGCAGGCTGGGGCTCGAGCCACGGTCGCTGGGGAAGCCAGGCTGCGGAGGTAGGTGGGGAGCCAGGCGGGCCGGCCGCGGCCGCGGCTGCCCAGAGGCCCTCACATGGAGTGCGGCGGCTGACAGCCCAGGCCATGTGCTGCGAGCGCCACCTGGTGGGCTGCCAGGGGATGGGAGCGCGGCGCGCGGGCCCGGGGCTGGGGCCAGGGTGGCGCGGTGCGGGGCCAGGGCCTTCGCGCCCCACGCTGGGCTTCTCCCGCCCTGCCCTGGGGCCCGGCCGGCCGGGCCCCTGGCCCCCGCGGCTCCCCGGCTCCCGGGCCTGCCCTTCCTCCCCTGTGCACGGGCGCGCCTGTCCTCGGGGGACGGCGATCCTCCGCCGTCCTGCCTGCCTAGGCCTCGGTCATGCTCAGCCCACGGCGGGCTCCTGGCAAGCCCTGGGTCCGAGCTGCAGGAGCATGGGGCAGAGGCTGGCGACCAGAGGCACGGGGCTGGGGTTGGATGGGGTGGGGAGGGGTGGGGACGGGCGGCAGGGCAGCAGGCCTTGGTGCGTTGGTGTGTGGTGCAGGAGAGACGGGGCTCCCGAGCACAGCAAGGAGCCCCACCGAGAGCCCAAAGGACCTGGTCCCCGGCCGCCCCCCCGCCCCCTCCAGCCCCACCCCCGCCCGGCCGGGCTCTCCAGGGAGGGTCCGACCTGGCCGGAAGCAGGCAAGATGCTGCTTGGCGCACAGGGCTTGCCCGGGACGGTGCTCGCCGCGGCCTGTGTCCTCCCAGCCGCCCCAGAGGGGCGAGGAGTCCGCCCCCTTGGGGGAGCGCCCCGTGCTTGCGAGAGAAGGGGTGCCCCGGGAAAGCCGAGGTGCTCCAAGCAGGAGGTGGCCGGTGGCGGCCCGAGGCCAGGGAGGGAGGGGAGCCCTCAGTTCCATGACGTGCTGGCACGGGCCCCTGGGCGAAAACCCACCCGGGGCCTTGGGGGAAGTCCGAGGGCTTGGCTGGGCCCCGGAAGCCAAGGGGCCGCCGAGGGCAGGGTGCAGACAATGGCAGGGCACGGCTCCCACCACACACCCCCACCCCGACCCCCATGGCCACCGCGCTCCCCCCCACCCCCACTGGCCCTCGCAGGCCCAGGCAGGGGCACTGCCTTGGGCCCCCCGATCCATGGGGGGCCACGGAGGCCGTGAAGCAGGGAGGGCAGCATACCACACCCCGCGGAGAAGGACCTTGCCAATGCAGGCCCCAGGCCAGGGCCCGGGTCCAGGGTTCGGGGGGGGGGAAATCTGTGGAAGCGGCAGGCCCCACCGGCTGGCCCTCCCTGCCTCCGTCTGGCATGGGGAGGCCAGTGTCCACAGACGCCTGCGGAGCTGAGCCCGGGAGGCTGGTGCCTTGCCCCTCGGCCCCAGGCTTCAGCGCAAGGGCGGCGGCCGGGCTTTGGCATTCGTCCCTGGCACCGGCCCTGGCAGGGGTCCCCGGGCAGCGGCCAGAGGGTGACAGGCCTGAGCCCCAAGCACGCCACCGCAGGAGAGGCAAGAACCGGCCGGCTCTGTCCCCAACACCGAAGGCCGCCTTGGACCTGGCGGTGGCAGAGCCCGAGCCGGGTGGTCTCCTGGAGTGAGGGGCTTGGGCCAGACAGACCCTCTCGGGCTTAGGCCTCAGGCACGTGGCCTCAAGGCGTCTGACAGGGAGCGGTGGGTGGGTGGGTGGCGGTGGTATGTGTGTGTGCCTGTGCCTGTGCACGTATGAGTGTGTGTGTGTGTGTGTGTGTGTGTGTGTGCGCGCGCGCAGTTCTGGGGCAATGCTGCGGCAGTCAAGCCCTCTCTGCACCATGGGCCCCCCGGGCTCGGGTCCTCTCCGCTGCGGTGGCGGGGCTTCGGGAAGGTGGAGGCAGCTGTGGGTCTGTGGCTCTGAGGCCAGAGGGAGCCTTGCAAGGTCCGCGAGTGTGGGTGAGGGTTGCGGGTGGTGAGGCGGAGCGAGGGTGTGAGTGGGGGTGCGGGGCCCGGGAGGTGTGCTTGGGAGAGGCAGGCCCAGAAGGCGGGCGAGCAAGGCCCCGGCGAGGCCAAAGGGCGAGGGCCAGGGCCGGGCCCGGGAGGCGAGCGGGAGCCCCAAAGGAGGGGCCCCCCCCTGCGGCCCACGGCAGGTCGCAGCAGGCTGGGGCTCGAGCCACGGTCGCTGGGGAAGCCAGGCTGCGGAGGTAGGTGGGGAGCCAGGCGGGCCGGCCGCGGCCGCGGCTGCCCAGAGGCCCTCACATGGAGTGCGGCGGCTGACAGCCCAGGCCATGTGCTGCGAGCGCCACCTGGTGGGCTGCCAGGGGATGGGAGCGCGGCGCGCGGGCCCGGGGCTGGGGCCAGGGTGGCGCGGTGCGGGGCCAGGGCCTTCGCGCCCCACGCTGGGCTTCTCCCGCCCTGCCCTGGGGCCCGGCCGGCCGGGCCCCTGGCCCCCGCGGCTCCCCGGCTCCCGGGCCTGCCCTTCCTCCCCTGTGCACGGGCGCGCCTGTCCTCGGGGGACGGCGATCCTCCGCCGTCCTGCCTGCCTAGGCCACGGTCATGCTCAGCCCACGGAGGGCTCCTGGCAAGCCCTGGGTCCGAGCTGCAGGAGCATGGGGCAGAGGCTGGCGACCAGAAGCACGGGGCTGGGGTTGGGTGGGCTGGGGAGGGGTGGGGACGGGCGGCAGGGCAGCAGGCCTTGGTGCGTTGGTGTGTGGTGCAGGAGAGACGGGGCTCCCGAGCACAGCAAGGAGCCCCACCGAGAGCCCAAAGGACCTGGTCCCCGGCCGCCCCCCCGCCCCCTCCAGCCCCACCCCCGCCCGGCCGGGCTCTCCAGGGAGGGTCCGACCTGGCCGGAAGCAGGCAAGATGCTGCTTGGCGCACAGGGCTTGCCCGGGACGGTGCTCGCCGCGGCCTGTGTCCTCCCAGCCGCCCCAGAGGGGCGAGGAGTCCGCCCCCTTGGGGGAGCGCCCCGTGCTTGCGAGAGAAGGGGTGCCCCGGGAAAGCCGAGGTGCTCCAAGCAGGAGGTGGCCGGTGGCGGCCCGAGGCCAGGGAGGGAGGGGAGCCCTCAGTTCCATGACGTGCTGGCACGGGCCCCTGGGCGAAAACCCACCCGGGGCCTTGGGGGAAGTCCGAGGGCTTGGCTGGGCCCCGGAAGCCAAGGGGCCGCCGAGGGCAGGGTGCAGACAATGGCAGGGCACGGCTCCCACCACACACCCCCACCCCGACCCCCATGGCCACCGCGCTCCCCCCCACCCCCACTGGCCCTCGCAGGCCCAGGCAGGGGCACTGCCTTGGGCCCCCCGATCCATGGGGGGCCACGGAGGCCGTGAAGCAGGGAGGGCAGCATACCACACCCCGCGGAGAAGGACCTTGCCAATGCAGGCCCCAGGCCAGGGCCCGGGTCCAGGGTTCGGGGGGGGGGAAATCTGTGGAAGCGGCAGGCCCCACCGGCTGGCCCTCCCTGCCTCCGTCTGGCATGGGGAGGCCAGTGTCCACGGACGCCTGCGGAGCTGAGCCCGGGAGGCTGGTGCCTTGCCCCTCGGCCCCAGGCTTCAGCGCAAGGGCGGCGGCCGGGCTTTGGCATTCGTCCCTGGCACCGGCCCTGGCAGGGGTCCCCGGGCAGCGGCCAGAGGGTGACAGGCCTGAGCCCCAAGCACGCCACCGCAGGAGAGGCAAGAACCGGCCGGCTCTGTCCCCAACACCGAAGGCCGCCTTGGACCCGGCGGTGGCAGAGCCCGAGCCGGGTGGTCTCCTGGAGTGAGGGGCTTGGGCCAGACAGACCCTCTCGGGCTTAGGCCTCAGGCACGTGGCCTCAAGGCGTCTGACAGGGAGCGGTGGGTGGGTGGGTGGCGGTGGTATGTGTGTGTGCCTGTGCCTGTGCACGTATGAGTGTGTGTGTGTGTGTGTGTGTGTGTGTGTGCGCGCGCGCAGTTCTGGGGCAATGCTGCGGCAGTCAAGCCCTCTCTGCACCATGGGCCCCCCGGGCTCGGGTCCTCTCCGCTGCGGTGGCGGGGCTTCGGGAAGGTGGAGGCAGCTGTGGGTCTGTGGCTCTGAGGCCAGAGGGAGCCTTGCAAGGTCCGCGAGTGTGGGTGAGGGTTGCGGGTGGTGAGGCGGAGCGAGGGTGTGAGTGGGGGTGCGGGGCCCGGGAGGTGTGCTTGGGAGAGGCAGGCCCAGAAGGCGGGCGAGCAAGGCCCCGGCGAGGCCAAAGGGCGAGGGCCAGGGCCGGGCCCGGGAGGCGAGCGGGAGCCCCAAAGGAGGGGCCCCCCCCTGCGGCCCACGGCAGGTCGCAGCAGGCTGGGGCTCGAGCCACGGTCGCTGGGGAAGCCAGGCTGCGGAGGTAGGTGGGGAGCCAGGCGGGCCGGCCGCGGCCGCGGCTGCCCAGAGGCCCTCACATGGAGTGCGGCGGCTGACAGCCCAGGCCATGTGCTGCGAGCGCCACCTGGTGGGCTGCCAGGGGATGGGAGCGCGGCGCGCGGGCCCGGGGCTGGGGCCAGGGTGGCGCGGTGCGGGGCCAGGGCCTTCGCGCCCCACGCTGGGCTTCTCCCGCCCTGCCCTGGGGCCCGGCCGGCCGGGCCCCTGGCCCCCGCGGCTCCCCGGCTCCCGGGCCTGCCCTTCCTCCCCTGTGCACGGGCGCGCCTGTCCTCGGGGGACGGCGATCCTCCGCCGTCCTGCCTGCCTAGGCCTCGGTCATGCTCAGCCCACGGCGGGCTCCTGGCAAGCCCTGGGTCCGAGCTGCAGGAGCATGGGGCAGAGGCTGGCGACCAGAGGCACGGGGCTGGGGTTGGATGGGGTGGGGAGGGGTGGGGACGGGCGGCAGGGCAGCAGGCCTTGGTGCGTTGGTGTGTGGTGCAGGAGAGACGGGGCTCCCGAGCACAGCAAGGAGCCCCACCGAGAGCCCAAAGGACCTGGTCCCCGGCCGCCCCCCCGCCCCCTCCAGCCCCACCCCCGCCCGGCCGGGCTCTCCAGGGAGGGTCCGACCTGGCCGGAAGCAGGCAAGATGCTGCTTGGCGCACAGGGCTTGCCCGGGACGGTGCTCGCCGCGGCCTGTGTCCTCCCAGCCGCCCCAGAGGGGCGAGGAGTCCGCCCCCTTGGGGGAGCGCCCCGTGCTTGCGAGAGAAGGGGTGCCCCGGGAAAGCCGAGGTGCTCCAAGCAGGAGGTGGCCGGTGGCGGCCCGAGGCCAGGGAGGGAGGGGAGCCCTCAGTTCCATGACGTGCTGGCACGGGCCCCTGGGCGAAAACCCACCCGGGGCCTTGGGGGAAGTCCGAGGGCTTGGCTGGGCCCCGGAAGCCAAGGGGCCGCCGAGGGCAGGGTGCAGACAATGGCAGGGCACGGCTCCCACCACACACCCCCACCCCGACCCCCATGGCCACCGCGCTCCCCCCCACCCCCACTGGCCCTCGCAGGCCCAGGCAGGGGCACTGCCTTGGGCCCCCCGATCCATGGGGGGCCACGGAGGCCGTGAAGCAGGGAGGGCAGCATACCACACCCCGCGGAGAAGGACCTTGCCAATGCAGGCCCCAGGCCAGGGCCCGGGTCCAGGGTTCGGGGGGGGGGAAATCTGTGGAAGCGGCAGGCCCCACCGGCTGGCCCTCCCTGCCTCCGTCTGGCATGGGGAGGCCAGTGTCCACAGACGCCTGCGGAGCTGAGCCCGGGAGGCTGGTGCCTTGCCCCTCGGCCCCAGGCTTCAGCGCAAGGGCGGCGGCCGGGCTTTGGCATTCGTCCCTGGCACCGGCCCTGGCAGGGGTCCCCGGGCAGCGGCCAGAGGGTGACAGGCCTGAGCCCCAAGCACGCCACCGCAGGAGAGGCAAGAACCGGCCGGCTCTGTCCCCAACACCGAAGGCCGCCTTGGACCTGGCGGTGGCAGAGCCCGAGCCGGGTGGTCTCCTGGAGTGAGGGGCTTGGGCCAGACAGACCCTCTCGGGCTTAGGCCTCAGGCACGTGGCCTCAAGGCGTCTGACAGGGAGCGGTGGGTGGGTGGGTGGCGGTGGTATGTGTGTGTGCCTGTGCCTGTGCACGTATGAGTGTGTGTGTGTGTGTGTGTGTGTGTGTGTGCGCGCGCGCAGTTCTGGGGCAATGCTGCGGCAGTCAAGCCCTCTCTGCACCATGGGCCCCCCGGGCTCGGGTCCTCTCCGCTGCGGTGGCGGGGCTTCGGGAAGGTGGAGGCAGCTGTGGGTCTGTGGCTCTGAGGCCAGAGGGAGCCTTGCAAGGTCCGCGAGTGTGGGTGAGGGTTGCGGGTGGTGAGGCGGAGCGAGGGTGTGAGTGGGGGTGCGGGGCCCGGGAGGTGTGCTTGGGAGAGGCAGGCCCAGAAGGCGGGCGAGCAAGGCCCCGGCGAGGCCAAAGGGCGAGGGCCAGGGCCGGGCCCGGGAGGCGAGCGGGAGCCCCAAAGGAGGGGCCCCCCCCTGCGGCCCACGGCAGGTCGCAGCAGGCTGGGGCTCGAGCCACGGTCGCTGGGGAAGCCAGGCTGCGGAGGTAGGTGGGGAGCCAGGCGGGCCGGCCGCGGCCGCGGCTGCCCAGAGGCCCTCACATGGAGTGCGGCGGCTGACAGCCCAGGCCATGTGCTGCGAGCGCCACCTGGTGGGCTGCCAGGGGATGGGAGCGCGGCGCGCGGGCCCGGGGCTGGGGCCAGGGTGGCGCGGTGCGGGGCCAGGGCCTTCGCGCCCCACGCTGGGCTTCTCCCGCCCTGCCCTGGGGCCCGGCCGGCCGGGCCCCTGGCCCCCGCGGCTCCCCGGCTCCCGGGCCTGCCCTTCCTCCCCTGTGCACGGGCGCGCCTGTCCTCGGGGGACGGCGATCCTCCGCCGTCCTGCCTGCCTAGGCCACGGTCATGCTCAGCCCACGGAGGGCTCCTGGCAAGCCCTGGGTCCGAGCTGCAGGAGCATGGGGCAGAGGCTGGCGACCAGAAGCACGGGGCTGGGGTTGGGTGGGCTGGGGAGGGGTGGGGACGGGCGGCAGGGCAGCAGGCCTTGGTGCGTTGGTGTGTGGTGCAGGAGAGACGGGGCTCCCGAGCACAGCAAGGAGCCCCACCGAGAGCCCAAAGGACCTGGTCCCCGGCCGCCCCCCCGCCCCCTCCAGCCCCACCCCCGCCCGGCCGGGCTCTCCAGGGAGGGTCCGACCTGGCCGGAAGCAGGCAAGATGCTGCTTGGCGCACAGGGCTTGCCCGGGACGGTGCTCGCCGCGGCCTGTGTCCTCCCAGCCGCCCCAGAGGGGCGAGGAGTCCGCCCCCTTGGGGGAGCGCCCCGTGCTTGCGAGAGAAGGGGTGCCCCGGGAAAGCCGAGGTGCTCCAAGCAGGAGGTGGCCGGTGGCGGCCCGAGGCCAGGGAGGGAGGGGAGCCCTCAGTTCCATGACGTGCTGGCACGGGCCCCTGGGCGAAAACCCACCCGGGGCCTTGGGGGAAGTCCGAGGGCTTGGCTGGGCCCCGGAAGCCAAGGGGCCGCCGAGGGCAGGGTGCAGACAATGGCAGGGCACGGCTCCCACCACACACCCCCACCCCGACCCCCATGGCCACCGCGCTCCCCCCCACCCCCACTGGCCCTCGCAGGCCCAGGCAGGGGCACTGCCTTGGGCCCCCCGATCCATGGGGGGCCACGGAGGCCGTGAAGCAGGGAGGGCAGCATACCACACCCCGCGGAGAAGGACCTTGCCAATGCAGGCCCCAGGCCAGGGCCCGGGTCCAGGGTTCGGGGGGGGGGAAATCTGTGGAAGCGGCAGGCCCCACCGGCTGGCCCTCCCTGCCTCCGTCTGGCATGGGGAGGCCAGTGTCCACGGACGCCTGCGGAGCTGAGCCCGGGAGGCTGGTGCCTTGCCCCTCGGCCCCAGGCTTCAGCGCAAGGGCGGCGGCCGGGCTTTGGCATTCGTCCCTGGCACCGGCCCTGGCAGGGGTCCCCGGGCAGCGGCCAGAGGGTGACAGGCCTGAGCCCCAAGCACGCCACCGCAGGAGAGGCAAGAACCGGCCGGCTCTGTCCCCAACACCGAAGGCCGCCTTGGACCCGGCGGTGGCAGAGCCCGAGCCGGGTGGTCTCCTGGAGTGAGGGGCTTGGGCCAGACAGACCCTCTCGGGCTTAGGCCTCAGGCACGTGGCCTCAAGGCGTCTGACAGGGAGCGGTGGGTGGGTGGGTGGCGGTGGTATGTGTGTGTGCCTGTGCCTGTGCACGTATGAGTGTGTGTGTGTGTGTGTGTGTGTGTGTGTGCGCGCGCGCAGTTCTGGGGCAATGCTGCGGCAGTCAAGCCCTCTCTGCACCATGGGCCCCCCGGGCTCGGGTCCTCTCCGCTGCGGTGGCGGGGCTTCGGGAAGGTGGAGGCAGCTGTGGGTCTGTGGCTCTGAGGCCAGAGGGAGCCTTGCAAGGTCCGCGAGTGTGGGTGAGGGTTGCGGGTGGTGAGGCGGAGCGAGGGTGTGAGTGGGGGTGCGGGGCCCGGGAGGTGTGCTTGGGAGAGGCAGGCCCAGAAGGCGGGCGAGCAAGGCCCCGGCGAGGCCAAACGGCGAGGGCCAGGGCCGGGCCCGGGAGGCGAGCGGGAGCCCCAAAGGAGGGGCCCCCCCCTGCGGCCCACGGCAGGTCGCAGCAGGCTGGGGCTCGAGCCACGGTCGCTGGGGAAGCCAGGCTGCGGAGGTAGGTGGGGAGCCAGGCGGGCCGGCCGCGGCCGCGGCTGCCCAGAGGCCCTCACATGGAGTGCGGCGGCTGACAGCCCAGGCCATGTGCTGCGAGCGCCACCTGGTGGGCTGCCAGGGGATGGGAGCGCGGCGCGCGGGCCCGGGGCTGGGGCCAGGGTGGCGCGGTGCGGGGCCAGGGCCTTCGCGCCCCACGCTGGGCTTCTCCCGCCCTGCCCTGGGGCCCGGCCGGCCGGGCCCCTGGCCCCCGCGGCTCCCCGGCTCCCGGGCCTGCCCTTCCTCCCCTGTGCACGGGCGCGCCTGTCCTCGGGGGACGGCGATCCTCCGCCGTCCTGCCTGCCTAGGCCTCGGTCATGCTCAGCCCACGGCGGGCTCCTGGCAAGCCCTGGGTCCGAGCTGCAGGAGCATGGGGCAGAGGCTGGCGACCAGAGGCACGGGGCTGGGGTTGGATGGGGTGGGGAGGGGTGGGGACGGGCGGCAGGGCAGCAGGCCTTGGTGCGTTGGTGTGTGGTGCAGGAGAGACGGGGCTCCCGAGCACAGCAAGGAGCCCCACCGAGAGCCCAAAGGACCTGGTCCCCGGCCGCCCCCCCGCCCCCTCCAGCCCCACCCCCGCCCGGCCGGGCTCTCCAGGGAGGGTCCGACCTGGCCGGAAGCAGGCAAGATGCTGCTTGGCGCACAGGGCTTGCCCGGGACGGTGCTCGCCGCGGCCTGTGTCCTCCCAGCCGCCCCAGAGGGGCGAGGAGTCCGCCCCCTTGGGGGAGCGCCCCGTGCTTGCGAGAGAAGGGGTGCCCCGGGAAAGCCGAGGTGCTCCAAGCAGGAGGTGGCCGGTGGCGGCCCGAGGCCAGGGAGGGAGGGGAGCCCTCAGTTCCATGACGTGCTGGCACGGGCCCCTGGGCGAAAACCCACCCGGGGCCTTGGGGGAAGTCCGAGGGCTTGGCTGGGCCCCGGAAGCCAAGAGGCCGCCGAGGGCAGGGTGCAGACAATGGCAGGGCACGGCTCCCACCACACACCCCCACCCCGACCCCCATGGCCACCGCGCTCCCCCCCACCCCCACTGGCCCTCGCAGGCCCAGGCAGGGGCACTGCCTTGGGCCCCCCGATCCATGGGGGGCCACGGAGGCCGTGAAGCAGGGAGGGCAGCATACCACACCCCGCGGAGAAGGACCTTGCCAATGCAGGCCCCAGGCCAGGGCCCGGGTCCAGGGTTCGGGGGGGGGGAAATCTGTGGAAGCGGCAGGCCCCACCGGCTGGCCCTCCCTGCCTCCGTCTGGCATGGGGAGGCCAGTGTCCACGGACGCCTGCGGAGCTGAGCCCGGGAGGCTGGTGCCTTGCCCCTCGGCCCCAGGCTTCAGCGCAAGGGCGGCGGCCGGGCTTTGGCATTCGTCCCTGGCACCGGCCCTGGCAGGGGTCCCCGGGCAGCGGCCAGAGGGTGACAGGCCTGAGCCCCAAGCACGCCACCGCAGGAGAGGCAAGAACCGGCCGGCTCTGTCCCCAACACCGAAGGCCGCCTTGGACCCGGCGGTGGCAGAGCCCGAGCCGGGTGGTCTCCTGGAGTGAGGGGCTTGGGCCAGACAGACCCTCTCGGGCTTAGGCCTCAGGCACGTGGCCTCAAGGCGTCTGACAGGGAGCGGTGGGTGGGTGGGTGGCGGTGGTATGTGTGTGTGCCTGTGCCTGTGCACGTATGAGTGTGTGTGTGTGTGTGTGTGTGTGTGTGTGCGCGCGCGCAGTTCTGGGGCAATGCTGCGGCAGTCAAGCCCTCTCTGCACCATGGGCCCCCCGGGCTCGGGTCCTCTCCGCTGCGGTGGCGGGGCTTCGGGAAGGTGGAGGCAGCTGTGGGTCTGTGGCTCTGAGGCCAGAGGGAGCCTTGCAAGGTCCGCGAGTGTGGGTGAGGGTTGCGGGTGGTGAGGCGGAGCGAGGGTGTGAGTGGGGGTGCGGGGCCCGGGAGGTGTGCTTGGGAGAGGCAGGCCCAGAAGGCGGGCGAGCAAGGCCCCGGCGAGGCCAAACGGCGAGGGCCAGGGCCGGGCCCGGGAGGCGAGCGGGAGCCCCAAAGGAGGGGCCCCCCCCCTGCGGCCCACGGCAGGTCGCAGCAGGCTGGGGCTCGAGCCACGGTCGCTGGGGAAGCCAGGCTGCGGAGGTAGGTGGGGAGCCAGGCGGGCCGGCCGCGGCCGCGGCTGCCCAGAGGCCCTCACATGGAGTGCGGCAGCTGACAGCCCAGGCCATGTGCTGCGAGCGCCACCTGGTGGGCTGCCAGGGGATGGGAGCGCGGCGCGCGGGCCCGGGGCTGGGGCCAGGGTGGCGCGGTGCGGGGCCAGGGCCTTCGCGCCCCACGCTGGGCTTCTCCCGCCCTGCCCTGGGGCCCGGCCGGCCGGGCCCCTGGCCCCCGCGGCTCCCCAGCTCCCGGGCCTGCCCTTCCTCCCCTGTGCACGGGCGCGCCTGTCCTCGGGGGACGGCGATCCTCCGCCGTCCTGCCTGCCTAGGCCTCGGTCATGCTCAGCCCACGGCTGGCTCCTGGCAAGCCCTGGGTCCGAGCTGCAGGAGCATGGGGCAGAGGCTGGCGACCAGAGGCACGGGGCTGGGGTTGGATGGGGTGGGAGGGGTGGGGACGGGCGGCAGGGCAGCAGGCCTTGGTGCGTTGGTGTGTGGTGCAGGAGAGACGGGGCTCCCGAGCACAGCAAGGAGCCCCACCGAGAGCCCAAAGGACCTGGTCCCCGGCCGCCCCCCCGCCCCCTCCAGCCCCACCCCCGCCCGGCCGGGCTCTCCAGGGAGGGTCCGACCTGGCCGGAAGCAGGCAAGATGCTGCTTGGCGCACAGGGCTTGCCCGGGACGGTGCTCGCCGCGGCCTGTGTCCTCCCAGCCGCCCCAGAGGGGCGAGGAGTCCGCCCCCTTGGGGGAGCGCCCCGTGCTTGCGAGAGAAGGGGTGCCCCGGGAAAGCCGAGGTGCTCCAAGCAGGAGGTGGCCGGTGACGGCCCGAGGCCAGGGAGGGAGGGGAGCCCTCAGTTCCATGACGTGCTGGCACGGGCCCCTGGGCGAAAACCCACCCGGGGCCTTGGGGGAAGTCCGAGGGCTTGGCTGGGCCCCGGAAGCCAAGGGGCCGCCGAGGGCAGGGTGCAGACAATGGCAGGGCACGGCTCCCACCACACACCCCCACCCCGACCCCCATGGCCACCGCGCTCCCCCCCACCCCCACTGGCCCTCGCAGGCCCAGGCAGGGGCACTGCCTTGGGCCCCCCGATCCATGGGGGGCCACGGAGGCCGTGAAGCAGGGAGGGCAGCATACCACACCCCGCGGAGAAGGACCTTGCCAATGCAGGCCCCAGGCCAGGGCCCGGGTCCAGGTTTGGGGGGGGGGGGAAATCTGTGGAAGCGGCAGGCCCCACCGGCTGGCCCTCCCTGCCTCCGTCTGGCATGGGGAGGCCAGTGTCCACGGACGCCTGCGGAGCTGAGCCCGGGAGGCTGGTGCCTTGCCCCTCGGCCCCAGGCTTCAGCGCAAGGGCGGCGGCCGGGCTTTGGCATTCGTCCCTGGCACCGGCCCTGGCAGGGGTCCCCGGGCAGCGGCCAGAGGGTGACAGGCCTGAGCCCCAAGCACGCCACCGCAGGAGAGGCAAGAACCGGCCGGCTCTGTCCCCAACACCGAAGGCCGCCTTGGACCCGGCGGTGGCAGAGCCCGAGCCGGGTGGTCTCCTGGAGTGAGGGGCTTGGGCCAGACAGACCCTCTCGGGCTTAGGCCTCAGGCACGTGGCCTCAAGGCGTCTGACAGGGAGCGGTGGGTGGGTGGGTGGCGGTGGTATGTGTGTGTGCCTGTGCCTGTGCACGTATGAGTGTGTGTGTGTGTGTGTGTGTGTGTGCGCGCGCGCAGTTCTGGGGCAATGCTGCGGCAGTCAAGCCCTCTCTGCACCATGGGCCCCCCGGGCTCGGGTCCTCTCCGCTGCGGTGGCGGGGCTTCGGGAAGGTGGAGGCAGCTGTGGGTCTGTGGCTCTGAGGCCAGAGGGAGCCTTGCAAGGTCCGCGAGTGTGGGTGAGGGTTGCGGGTGGTGAGGCGGAGCGAGGGTGTGAGTGGGGGTGCGGGGCCCGGGAGGTGTGCTTGGGAGAGGCAGGCCCAGAAGGCGGGCGAGCAAGGCCCCGGCGAGGCCAAAGGGCGAGGGCCAGGGCCGGGCCCGGGAGGCGAGCGGGAGCCCCAAAGGAGGGGCCCCCCCCTGCGGCCCACGGCAGGTCGCAGCAGGCTGGGGCTCGAGCCACGGTCGCTGGGGAAGCCAGGCTGCGGAGGTAGGTGGGGAGCCAGGCGGGCCGGCCGCGGCCGCGGCTGCCCAGAGGCCCTCACATGGAGTGCGGCGGCTGACAGCCCAGGCCATGTGCTGCGAGCGCCACCTGGTGGGCTGCCAGGGGATGGGAGCGCGGCGCGCGGGCCCGGGGCTGGGGCCAGGGTGGCGCGGTGCGGGGCCAGGGCCTTCGCGCCCCACGCTGGGCTTCTCCCGCCCTGCCCTGGGGCCCGGCCGGCCGGGCCCCTGGCCCCCGCGGCTCCCCAGCTCCCGGGCCTGCCCTTCCTCCCCTGTGCACGGGCGCGCCTGTCCTCGGGGGACGGCGATCCTCCGCCGTCCTGCCTGCCTAGGCCTCGGTCATGCTCAGCCCACGGCTGGCTCCTGGCAAGCCCTGGGTCCGAGCTGCAGGAGCATGGGGCAGAGGCTGGCGACCAGAGGCACGGGGCTGGGGTTGGATGGGGTGGGAGGGGTGGGGACGGGCGGCAGGGCAGCAGGCCTTGGTGCGTTGGTGTGTGGTGCAGGAGAGACGGGGCTCCCGAGCACAGCAAGGAGCCCCACCGAGAGCCCAAAGGACCTGGTCCCCGGCCGCCCCCCCGCCCCCTCCAGCCCCACCCCCGCCCGGCCGGGCTCTCCAGGGAGGGTCCGACCTGGCCGGAAGCAGGCAAGATGCTGCTTGGCGCACAGGGCTTGCCCGGGACGGTGCTCGCCGCGGCCTGTGTCCTCCCAGCCGCCCCAGAGGGGCGAGGAGTCCGCCCCCTTGGGGGCGCGCCCCGTGCTTGCGAGAGAAGGGGTGCCCCGGGAAAGCCGAGGTGCTCCAAGCAGGAGGTGGCCGGTGACGGCCCGAGGCCAGGGAGGGAGAGGAGCCCTCAGTTCCATGACGTGCTGGCACGGGCCCCTGGGCGAAAACCCACCCGGGGCCTTGGGGGAAGTCCGAGGGCTTGGCTGGGCCCCGGAAGCCAAGGGGCCGCCGAGGGCAGGGTGCAGACAATTGCAGGGCACGGCTCCCACCACACACCCCCACCCCGACCCCCATGGCCACCGCGCTCCCCCCCACCCCCACTGGCCCTCGCAGGCCCAGGCAGGGGCACTGCCTTGGGCCCCCCGATCCATGGGGGGCCACGGAGGCCGTGAAGCAGGGAGGGCAGCATACCACACCCCGCGGAGAAGGACCTTGCCAATGCAGGCCCCAGGCCAGGGCCCGGGTCCAGGTTTGGGGGGGGGGGGAAATCTGTGGAAGCGGCAGGCCCCACCGGCTGGCCCTCCCTGCCTCCGTCTGGCATGGGGAGGCCAGTGTCCACGGACGCCTGCGGAGCTGAGCCCGGGAGGCTGGTGCCTTGCCCCTCGGCCCCAGGCTTCAGCGCAAGGGCGGCGGCCGGGCTTTGGCATTCGTCCCTGGCACCGGCCCTGGCAGGGGTCCCCGGGCAGCGGCCAGAGGGTGACAGGCCTGAGCCCCAAGCACGCCACCGCAGGAGAGGCAAGAACCGGCCGGCTCTGTCCCCAACACCGAAGGCCGCCTTGGACCCGGCGGTGGCAGAGCCCGAGCCGGGTGGTCTCCTGGAGTGAGGGGCTTGGGCCAGACAGACCCTCTCGGGCTTAGGCCTCAGGCACGTGGCCTCAAGGCGTCTGACAGGGAGCGGTGGGTGGGTGGGTGGCGGTGGTATGTGTGTGTGCCTGTGCCTGTGCACGTATGAGTGTGTGTGTGTGTGTGTGTGTGTGTGCGCGCGCGCAGTTCTGGGGCAATGCTGCGGCAGTCAAGCCCTCTCTGCACCATGGGCCCCCCGGGCTCGGGTCCTCTCCGCTGCGGTGGCGGGGCTTCGGGAAGGTGGAGGCAGCTGTGGGTCTGTGGCTCTGAGGCCAGAGGGAGCCTTGCAAGGTCCGCGAGTGTGGGTGAGGGTTGCGGGTGGTGAGGCGGAGCGAGGGTGTGAGTGGGGGTGCGGGGCCCGGGAGGTGTGCTTGGGAGAGGCAGGCCCAGAAGGCGGGCGAGCAAGGCCCCGGCGAGGCCAAAGGGCGAGGGCCAGGGCCGGGCCCGGGAGGCGAGCGGGAGCCCCAAAGGAGGGGCCCCCCCCTGCGGCCCACGGCAGGTCGCAGCAGGCTGGGGCTCGAGCCACGGTCGCTGGGGAAGCCAGGCTGCGGAGGTAGGTGGGGAGCCAGGCGGGCCGGCCGCGGCCGCGGCTGCCCAGAGGCCCTCACATGGAGTGCGGCGGCTGACAGCCCAGGCCATGTGCTGCGAGCGCCACCTGGTGGGCTGCCAGGGGATGGGAGCGCGGCGCGCGGGCCCGGGGCTGGGGCCAGGGTGGCGCGGTGCGGGGCCAGGGCCTTCGCGCCCCACGCTGGGCTTCTCCCGCCCTGCCCTGGGGCCCGGCCGGCCGGGCCCCTGGCCCCCGCGGCTCCCCGGCTCCCGGGCCTGCCCTTCCTCCCCTGTGCACGGGCGCGCCTGTCCTCGGGGGACGGCGATCCTCCGCCGTCCTGCCTGCCTAGGCCTCGGTCATGCTCAGCCCACGGCGGGCTCCTGGCAAGCCCTGGGTCCGAGCTGCAGGAGCATGGGGCAGAGGCTGGCGACCAGAGGCACGGGGCTGGGGTTGGATGGGGTGGGGAGGGGTGGGGACGGGCGGCAGGGCAGCAGGCCTTGGTGCGTTGGTGTGTGGTGCAGGAGAGACGGGGCTCCCGAGCACAGCAAGGAGCCCCACCGAGAGCCCAAAGGACCTGGTCCCCGGCCGCCCCCCCGCCCCCTCCAGCCCCACCCCCGCCCGGCCGGGCTCTCCAGGGAGGGTCCGACCTGGCCGGAAGCAGGCAAGATGCTGCTTGGCGCACAGGGCTTGCCCGGGACGGTGCTCGCCGCGGCCTGTGTCCTCCCAGCCGCCCCAGAGGGGCGAGGAGTCCGCCCCCTTGGGGGAGCGCCCCGTGCTTGCGAGAGAAGGGGTGCCCCGGGAAAGCCGAGGTGCTCCAAGCAGGAGGTGGCCGGTGGCGGCCCGAGGCCAGGGAGGGAGGGGAGCCCTCAGTTCCATGACGTGCTGGCACGGGCCCCTGGGCGAAAACCCACCCGGGGCCTTGGGGGAAGTCCGAGGGCTTGGCTGGGCCCCGGAAGCCAAGAGGCCGCCGAGGGCAGGGTGCAGACAATGGCAGGGCACGGCTCCCACCACACACCCCCACCCCGACCCCCATGGCCACCGCGCTCCCCCCCACCCCCACTGGCCCTCGCAGGCCCAGGCAGGGGCACTGCCTTGGGCCCCCCGATCCATGGGGGGCCACGGAGGCCGTGAAGCAGGGAGGGCAGCATACCACACCCCGCGGAGAAGGACCTTGCCAATGCAGGCCCCAGGCCAGGGCCCGGGTCCAGGGTTCGGGGGGGGGGAAATCTGTGGAAGCGGCAGGCCCCACCGGCTGGCCCTCCCTGCCTCCGTCTGGCATGGGGAGGCCAGTGTCCACGGACGCCTGCGGAGCTGAGCCCGGGAGGCTGGTGCCTTGCCCCTCGGCCCCAGGCTTCAGCGCAAGGGCGGCGGCCGGGCTTTGGCATTCGTCCCTGGCACCGGCCCTGGCAGGGGTCCCCGGGCAGCGGCCAGAGGGTGACAGGCCTGAGCCCCAAGCACGCCACCGCAGGAGAGGCAAGAACCGGCCGGCTCTGTCCCCAACACCGAAGGCCGCCTTGGACCCGGCGGTGGCAGAGCCCGAGCCGGGTGGTCTCCTGGAGTGAGGGGCTTGGGCCAGACAGACCCTCTCGGGCTTAGGCCTCAGGCACGTGGCCTCAAGGCGTCTGACAGGGAGCGGTGGGTGGGTGGGTGGCGGTGGTATGTGTGTGTGCCTGTGCCTGTGCACGTATGAGTGTGTGTGTGTGTGTGTGTGTGTGTGTGTGCGCGCGCGCAGTTCTGGGGCAATGCTGCGGCAGTCAAGCCCTCTCTGCACCATGGGCCCCCCGGGCTCGGGTCCTCTCCGCTGCGGTGGCGGGGCTTCGGGAAGGTGGAGGCAGCTGTGGGTCTGTGGCTCTGAGGCCAGAGGGAGCCTTGCAAGGTCCGCGAGTGTGGGTGAGGGTTGCGGGTGGTGAGGCGGAGCGAGGGTGTGAGTGGGGGTGCGGGGCCCGGGAGGTGTGCTTGGGAGAGGCAGGCCCAGAAGGCGGGCGAGCAAGGCCCCGGCGAGGCCAAACGGCGAGGGCCAGGGCCGGGCCCGGGAGGCGAGCGGGAGCCCCAAAGGAGGGGCCCCCCCCCTGCGGCCCACGGCAGGTCGCAGCAGGCTGGGGCTCGAGCCACGGTCGCTGGGGAAGCCAGGCTGCGGAGGTAGGTGGGGAGCCAGGCGGGCCGGCCGCGGCCGCGGCTGCCCAGAGGCCCTCACATGGAGTGCGGCAGCTGACAGCCCAGGCCATGTGCTTCGAGCGCCACCTGGTGGGCTGCCAGGGGATGGGAGCGCGGCGCGCGGGCCCGGGGCTGGGGCCAGGGTGGCGCGGTGCGGGGCCAGGGCCTTCGCGCCCCACGCTGGGCTTCTCCCGCCCTGCCCTGGGGCCCGGCCGGCCGGGCCCCTGGCCCCCGCGGCTCCCCAGCTCCCGGGCCTGCCCTTCCTCCCCTGTGCACGGGCGCGCCTGTCCTCGGGGGACGGCGATCCTCCGCCGTCCTGCCTGCCTAGGCCTCGGTCATGCTCAGCCCACGGCTGGCTCCTGGCAAGCCCTGGGTCCGAGCTGCAGGAGCATGGGGCAGAGGCTGGCGACCAGAGGCACGGGGCTGGGGTTGGATGGGGTGGGAGGGGTGGGGACGGGCGGCAGGGCAGCAGGCCTTGGTGCGTTGGTGTGTGGTGCAGGAGAGACGGGGCTCCCGAGCACAGCAAGGAGCCCCACCGAGAGCCCAAAGGACCTGGTCCCCGGCCGCCCCCCCGCCCCCTCCAGCCCCACCCCCGCCCGGCCGGGCTCTCCAGGGAGGGTCCGACCTGGCCGGAAGCAGGCAAGATGCTGCTTGGCGCACAGGGCTTGCCCGGGACGGTGCTCGCCGCGGCCTGTGTCCTCCCAGCCGCCCCAGAGGGGCGAGGAGTCCGCCCCCTTGGGGGAGCGCCCCGTGCTTGCGAGAGAAGGGGTGCCCCGGGAAAGCCGAGGTGCTCCAAGCAGGAGGTGGCCGGTGACGGCCCGAGGCCAGGGAGGGAGGGGAGCCCTCAGTTCCATGACGTGCTGGCACGGGCCCCTGGGCGAAAACCCACCCGGGGCCTTGGGGGAAGTCCGAGGGCTTGGCTGGGCCCCGGAAGCCAAGGGGCCGCCGAGGGCAGGGTGCAGACAATGGCAGGGCACGGCTCCCACCACACACCCCCACCCCGACCCCCATGGCCACCGCGCTCCCCCCCACCCCCACTGGCCCTCGCAGGCCCAGGCAGGGGCACTGCCTTGGGCCCCCCGATCCATGGGGGGCCACGGAGGCCGTGAAGCAGGGAGGGCAGCATACCACACCCCGCGGAGAAGGACCTTGCCAATGCAGGCCCCAGGCCAGGGCCCGGGTCCAGGTTTGGGGGGGGGGGGAAATCTGTGGAAGCGGCAGGCCCCACCGGCTGGCCCTCCCTGCCTCCGTCTGGCATGGGGAGGCCAGTGTCCACGGACGCCTGCGGAGCTGAGCCCGGGAGGCTGGTGCCTTGCCCCTCGGCCCCAGGCTTCAGCGCAAGGGCGGCGGCCGGGCTTTGGCATTCGTCCCTGGCACCGGCCCTGGCAGGGGTCCCCGGGCAGCGGCCAGAGGGTGACAGGCCTGAGCCCCAAGCACGCCACCGCAGGAGAGGCAAGAACCGGCCGGCTCTGTCCCCAACACCGAAGGCCGCCTTGGACCCGGCGGTGGCAGAGCCCAAGCCGGGTGGTCTCCTGGAGTGAGGGGCTTGGGCCAGACAGACCCTCTCGGGCTTAGGCCTCAGGCACGTGGCCTCAAGGCGTCTGACAGGGAGCGGTGGGTGGGTGGGTGGCGGTGGTATGTGTGTGTGCCTGTGCCTGTGCACGTATGAGTGTGTGTGTGTGTGTGTGTGTGTGTGCGCGCGCGCAGTTCTGGGGCAATGCTGCGGCAGTCAAGCCCTCTCTGCACCATGGGCCCCCCGGGCTCGGGTCCTCTCCGCTGCGGTGGCGGGGCTTCGGGAAGGTGGAGGCAGCTGTGGGTCTGTGGCTCTGAGGCCAGAGGGAGCCTTGCAAGGTCCGCGAGTGTGGGTGAGGGTTGCGGGTGGTGAGGCGGAGCGAGGGTGTGAGTGGGGGTGCGGGGCCCGGGAGGTGTGCTTGGGAGAGGCAGGCCCAGAAGGCGGGCGAGCAAGGCCCCGGCGAGGCCAAAGGGCGAGGGCCAGGGCCGGGCCCGGGAGGCGAGCGGGAGCCCCAAAGGAGGGGCCCCCCCCTGCGGCCCACGGCAGGTCGCAGCAGGCTGGGGCTCGAGCCACGGTCGCTGGGGAAGCCAGGCTGCGGAGGTAGGTGGGGAGCCAGGCGGGCCGGCCGCGGCCGCGGCTGCCCAGAGGCCCTCACATGGAGTGCGGCGGCTGACAGCCCAGGCCATGTGCTGCGAGCGCCACCTGGTGGGCTGCCAGGGGATGGGAGCGCGGCGCGCGGGCCCGGGGCTGGGGCCAGGGTGGCGCGGTGCGGGGCCAGGGCCTTCGCGCCCCACGCTGGGCTTCTCCCGCCCTGCCCTGGGGCCCGGCCGGCCGGGCCCCTGGCCCCCGCGGCTCCCCGGCTCCCGGGCCTGCCCTTCCTCCCCTGTGCACGGGCGCGCCTGTCCTCGGGGGACGGCGATCCTCCGCCGTCCTGCCTGCCTAGGCCTCGGTCATGCTCAGCCCACGGCGGGCTCCTGGCAAGCCCTGGGTCCGAGCTGCAGGAGCATGGGGCAGAGGCTGGCGACCAGAGGCACGGGGCTGGGGTTGGATGGGGTGGGGAGGGGTGGGGACGGGCGGCAGGGCAGCAGGCCTTGGTGCGTTGGTGTGTGGTGCAGGAGAGACGGGGCTCCCGAGCACAGCA
This sequence comes from Sus scrofa, assembly GCF_054392235.1. Lineage (NCBI taxonomy): Eukaryota > Metazoa > Chordata > Mammalia > Artiodactyla > Suidae > Sus > Sus scrofa. Next base: position 23,930,345 of record NC_139385.1, read on the forward strand.
AGGAGCCCCACCGAGAGCCCAAAGGACCTGGTCCCCGGCCGCCCCCCCGCCCCCTCCAGCCCCACCCCCGCCCGGCCGGGCTCTCCAGGGAGGGTCCGACCTGGCCGGAAGCAGGCAAGATGCTGCTTGGCGCACAGGGCTTGCCCGGGACGGTGCTCGCCGCGGCCTGTGTCCTCCCAGCCGCCTCAGAGGGGCGAGGAGTCCGCCCCCTTGGGGGAGCGCCCCGTGCTTGCGAGAGAAGGGGTGCCCCGGGAAAGCCGAGGTGCTCCAAGCAGGAGGTGGCCGGTGGCGGCCCGAGGCCAGGGAGGGAGGGGAGCCCTCAGTTCCATGACGTGCTGGCACGGGCCCCTGGGCGAAAACCCACCCGGGGCCTTGGGGGAAGTCCGAGGGCTTGGCTGGGCCCCGGAAGCCAAGAGGCCGCCGAGGGCAGGGTGCAGACAATGGCAGGGCACGGCTCCCACCACACACCCCCACCCCGACCCCCATGGCCACCGCGCTCCCCCCCACCCCCACTGGCCCTCGCAGGCCCAGGCAGGGGCACTGCCTTGGGCCCCCCGATCCATGGGGGGCCACGGAGGCCGTGAAGCAGGGAGGGCAGCATACCACACCCCGCGGAGAAGGACCTTGCCAATGCAGGCCCCAGGCCAGGGCCCGGGTCCAGGGTTCGGGGGGGGGGAAATCTGTGGAAGCGGCAGGCCCCACCGGCTGGCCCTCCCTGCCTCCGTCTGGCATGGGGAGGCCAGTGTCCACGGACGCCTGCGGAGCTGAGCCCGGGAGGCTGGTGCCTTGCCCCTCGGCCCCAGGCTTCAGCGCAAGGGCGGCGGCCGGGCTTTGGCATTCGTCCCTGGCACCGGCCCTGGCAGGGGTCCCCGGGCAGCGGCCAGAGGGTGACAGGCCTGAGCCCCAAGCACGCCACCGCAGGAGAGGCAAGAACCGGCCGGCTCTGTCCCCAACACCGAAGGCCGCCTTGGACCCGGCGGTGGCAGAGCCCGAGCCGGGTGGTCTCCTGGAGTGAGGGGCTTGGGCCAGACAGACCCTCTCGGGCTTAGGCCTCAGGCACGTGGCCTCAAGGCGTCTGACAGGGAGCGGTGGGTGGGTGGGTGGCGGTGGTATGTGTGTGTGCCTGTGCCTGTGCACGTATGAGTGTGTGTGTGTGTGTGTGTGTGTGTGCGCGCGCGCAGTTCTGGGGCAATGCTGCGGCAGTCAAGCCCTCTCTGCACCATGGGCCCCCCGGGCTCGGGTCCTCTCCGCTGCGGTGGCGGGGCTTCGGGAAGGTGGAGGCAGCTGTGGGTCTGTGGCTCTGAGGCCAGAGGGAGCCTTGCAAGGTCCGCGAGTGTGGGTGAGGGTTGCGGGTGGTGAGGCGGAGCGAGGGTGTGAGTGGGGGTGCGGGGCCCGGGAGGTGTGCTTGGGAGAGGCAGGCCCAGAAGGCGGGCGAGCAAGGCCCCGGCGAGGCCAAAGGGCGAGGGCCAGGGCCGGGCCCGGGAGGCGAGCGGGAGCCCCAAAGGAGGGGCCCCCCCCTGCGGCCCACGGCAGGTCGCAGCAGGCTGGGGCTCGAGCCACGGTCGCTGGGGAAGCCAGGCTGCGGAGGTAGGTGGGGAGCCAGGCGGGCCGGCCGCGGCCGCGGCTGCCCAGAGGCCCTCACATGGAGTGCGGCGGCTGACAGCCCAGGCCATGTGCTGCGAGCGCCACCTGGTGGGCTGCCAGGGGATGGGAGCGCGGCGCGCGGGCCCGGGGCTGGGGCCAGGGTGGCGCGGTGCGGGGCCAGGGCCTTCGCGCCCCACGCTGGGCTTCTCCCGCCCTGCCCTGGGGCCCGGCCGGCCGGGCCCCTGGCCCCCGCGGCTCCCCGGCTCCCGGGCCTGCCCTTCCTCCCCTGTGCACGGGCGCGCCTGTCCTCGGGGGACGGCGATCCTCCGCCGTCCTGCCTGCCTAGGCCTCGGTCATGCTCAGCCCACGGCGGGCTCCTGGCAAGCCCTGGGTCCGAGCTGCAGGAGCATGGGGCAGAGGCTGGCGACCAGAGGCACGGGGCTGGGGTTGGATGGGGTGGGGAGGGGTGGGGACGGGCGGCAGGGCAGCAGGCCTTGGTGCGTTGGTGTGTGGTGCAGGAGAGACGGGGCTCCCGAGCACAGCAAGGAGCCCCACCGAGAGCCCAAAGGACCTGGTCCCCGGCCGCCCCCCCGCCCCCTCCAGCCCCACCCCCGCCCGGCCGGGCTCTCCAGGGAGGGTCCGACCTGGCCGGAAGCAGGCAAGATGCTGCTTGGCGCACAGGGCTTGCCCGGGACGGTGCTCGCCGCGGCCTGTGTCCTCCCAGCCGCCCCAGAGGGGCGAGGAGTCCGCCCCCTTGGGGGAGCGCCCCGTGCTTGCGAGAGAAGGGGTGCCCCGGGAAAGCCGAGGTGCTCCAAGCAGGAGGTGGCCGGTGGCGGCCCGAGGCCAGGGAGGGAGGGGAGCCCTCAGTTCCATGACGTGCTGGCACGGGCCCCTGGGCGAAAACCCACCCGGGGCCTTGGGGGAAGTCCGAGGGCTTGGCTGGGCCCCGGAAGCCAAGAGGCCGCCGAGGGCAGGGTGCAGACAATGGCAGGGCACGGCTCCCACCACACACCCCCACCCCGACCCCCATGGCCACCGCGCTCCCCCCCACCCCCACTGGCCCTCGCAGGCCCAGGCAGGGGCACTGCCTTGGGCCCCCCGATCCATGGGGGGCCACGGAGGCCGTGAAGCAGGGAGGGCAGCATACCACACCCCGCGGAGAAGGACCTTGCCAATGCAGGCCCCAGGCCAGGGCCCGGGTCCAGGGTTCGGGGGGGGGGAAATCTGTGGAAGCGGCAGGCCCCACCGGCTGGCCCTCCCTGCCTCCGTCTGGCATGGGGAGGCCAGTGTCCACGGACGCCTGCGGAGCTGAGCCCGGGAGGCTGGTGCCTTGCCCCTCGGCCCCAGGCTTCAGCGCAAGGGCGGCGGCCGGGCTTTGGCATTCGTCCCTGGCACCGGCCCTGGCAGGGGTCCCCGGGCAGCGGCCAGAGGGTGACAGGCCTGAGCCCCAAGCACGCCACCGCAGGAGAGGCAAGAACCGGCCGGCTCTGTCCCCAACACCGAAGGCCGCCTTGGACCCGGCGGTGGCAGAGCCCGAGCCGGGTGGTCTCCTGGAGTGAGGGGCTTGGGCCAGACAGACCCTCTCGGGCTTAGGCCTCAGGCACGTGGCCTCAAGGCGTCTGACAGGGAGCGGTGGGTGGGTGGGTGGCGGTGGTATGTGTGTGTGCCTGTGCCTGTGCACGTATGAGTGTGTGTGTGTGTGTGTGTGTGTGTGTGCGCGCGCGCAGTTCTGGGGCAATGCTGCGGCAGTCAAGCCCTCTCTGCACCATGGGCCCCCCGGGCTCGGGTCCTCTCCGCTGCGGTGGCGGGGCTTCGGGAAGGTGGAGGCAGCTGTGGGTCTGTGGCTCTGAGGCCAGAGGGAGCCTTGCAAGGTCCGCGAGTGTGGGTGAGGGTTGCGGGTGGTGAGGCGGAGCGAGGGTGTGAGTGGGGGTGCGGGGCCCGGGAGGTGTGCTTGGGAGAGGCAGGCCCAGAAGGCGGGCGAGCAAGGCCCCGGCGAGGCCAAAGGGCGAGGGCCAGGGCCGGGCCCGGGAGGCGAGCGGGAGCCCCAAAGGAGGGGCCCCCCCCTGCGGCCCACGGCAGGTCGCAGCAGGCTGGGGCTCGAGCCACGGTCGCTGGGGAAGCCAGGCTGCGGAGGTAGGTGGGGAGCCAGGCGGGCCGGCCGCGGCCGCGGCTGCCCAGAGGCCCTCACATGGAGTGCGGCGGCTGACAGCCCAGGCCATGTGCTGCGAGCGCCACCTGGTGGGCTGCCAGGGGATGGGAGCGCGGCGCGCGGGCCCGGGGCTGGGGCCAGGGTGGCGCGGTGCGGGGCCAGGGCCTTCGCGCCCCACGCTGGGCTTCTCCCGCCCTGCCCTGGGGCCCGGCCGGCCGGGCCCCTGGCCCCCGCGGCTCCCCGGCTCCCGGGCCTGCCCTTCCTCCCCTGTGCACGGGCGCGCCTGTCCTCGGGGGACGGCGATCCTCCGCCGTCCTGCCTGCCTAGGCCTCGGTCATGCTCAGCCCACGGCGGGCTCCTGGCAAGCCCTGGGTCCGAGCTGCAGGAGCATGGGGCAGAGGCTGGCGACCAGAGGCACGGGGCTGGGGTTGGATGGGGTGGGGAGGGGTGGGGACGGGCGGCAGGGCAGCAGGCCTTGGTGCGTTGGTGTGTGGTGCAGGAGAGACGGGGCTCCCGAGCACAGCAAGGAGCCCCACCGAGAGCCCAAAGGACCTGGTCCCCGGCCGCCCCCCCCGCCCCCTCCAGCCCCACCCCCGCCCGGCCGGGCTCTCCAGGGAGGGTCCGACCTGGCCGGAAGCAGGCAAGATGCTGCTTGGCGCACAGGGCTTGCCCGGGACGGTGCTCGCCGCGGCCTGTGTCCTCCCAGCCGCCCCAGAGGGGCGAGGAGTCCGCCCCCTTGGGGGAGCGCCCCGTGCTTGCGAGAGAAGGGGTGCCCCGGGAAAGCCGAGGTGCTCCAAGCAGGAGGTGGCCGGTGGCGGCCCGAGGCCAGGGAGGGAGGGGAGCCCTCAGTTCCATGACGTGCTGGCACGGGCCCCTGGGCGAAAACCCACCCGGGGCCTTGGGGGAAGTCCGAGGGCTTGGCTGGGCCCCGGAAGCCAAGAGGCCGCCGAGGGCAGGGTGCAGACAATGGCAGGGCACGGCTCCCACCACACACCCCCACCCCGACCCCCATGGCCACCGTGCTCCCCCCCACCCCCACTGGCCCTCGCAGGCCCAGGCAGGGGCACTGCCTTGGGCCCCCCGATCCATGGGGGGCCACGGAGGCCGTGAAGCAGGGAGGGCAGCATACCACACCCCGCGGAGAAGGACCTTGCCAATGCAGGCCCCAGGCCAGGGCCCGGGTCCAGGGTTCGGGGGGGGGGAAATCTGTGGAAGCGGCAGGCCCCACCGGCTGGCCCTCCCTGCCTCCGTCTGGCATGGGGAGGCCAGTGTCCACGGACGCCTGCGGAGCTGAGCCCGGGAGGCTGGTGCCTTGCCCCTCGGCCCCAGGCTTCAGCGCAAGGGCGGCGGCCGGGCTTTGGCATTCGTCCCTGGCACCGGCCCTGGCAGGGGTCCCCGGGCAGCGGCCAGAGGGTGACAGGCCTGAGCCCCAAGCACGCCACCGCAGGAGAGGCAAGAACCGGCCGGCTCTGTCCCCAACACCGAAGGCCGCCTTGGACCCGGCGGTGGCAGAGCCCGAGCCGGGTGGTCTCCTGGAGTGAGGGGCTTGGGCCAGACAGACCCTCTCGGGCTTAGGCCTCAGGCACGTGGCCTCAAGGCGTCTGACAGGGAGCGGTGGGTGGGTGGGTGGCGGTGGTATGTGTGTGTGCCTGTGCCTGTGCACGTATGAGTGTGTGTGTGTGTGTGTGTGTGTGTGCGCGCGCGCAGTTCTGGGGCAATGCTGCGGCAGTCAAGCCCTCTCTGCACCATGGGCCCCCCGGGCTCGGGTCCTCTCCGCTGCGGTGGCGGGGCTTCGGGAAGGTGGAGGCAGCTGTGGGTCTGTGGCTCTGAGGCCAGAGGGAGCCTTGCAAGGTCCGCGAGTGTGGGTGAGGGTTGCGGGTGGTGAGGCGGAGCGAGGGTGTGAGTGGGGGTGCGGGGCCCGGGAGGTGTGCTTGGGAGAGGCAGGCCCAGAAGGCGGGCGAGCAAGGCCCCGGCGAGGCCAAACGGCGAGGGCCAGGGCCGGGCCCGGGAGGCGAGCGGGAGCCCCAAAGGAGGGGCCCCCCCCTGCGGCCCACGGCAGGTCGCAGCAGGCTGGGGCTCGAGCCACGGTCGCTGGGGAAGCCAGGCTGCGGAGGTAGGTGGGGAGCCAGGCGGGCCGGCCGCGGCCGCGGCTGCCCAGAGGCCCTCACATGGAGTGCGGCGGCTGACAGCCCAGGCCATGTGCTGCGAGCGCCACCTGGTGGGCTGCCAGGGGATGGGAGCGCGGCGCGCGGGCCCGGGGCTGGGGCCAGGGTGGCGCGGTGCGGGGCCAGGGCCTTCGCGCCCCACGCTGGGCTTCTCCCGCCCTGCCCTGGGGCCCGGCCGGCCGGGCCCCTGGCCCCCGCGGCTCCCCGGCTCCCGGGCCTGCCCTTCCTCCCCTGTGCACGGGCGCGCCTGTCCTCGGGGGACGGCGATCCTCCGCCGTCCTGCCTGCCTAGGCCTCGGTCATGCTCAGCCCACGGCGGGCTCCTGGCAAGCCCTGGGTCCGAGCTGCAGGAGCATGGGGCAGAGGCTGGCGACCAGAGGCACGGGGCTGGGGTTGGATGGGGTGGGGAGGGGTGGGGACGGGCGGCAGGGCAGCAGGCCTTGGTGCGTTGGTGTGTGGTGCAGGAGAGACGGGGCTCCCGAGCACAGCAAGGAGCCCCACCGAGAGCCCAAAGGACCTGGTCCCCGGCCGCCCCCCCGCCCCCTCCAGCCCCACCCCCGCCCGGCCGGGCTCTCCAGGGAGGGTCCGACCTGGCCGGAAGCAGGCAAGATGCTGCTTGGCGCACAGGGCTTGCCCGGGACGGTGCTCGCCGCGGCCTGTGTCCTCCCAGCCGCCCCAGAGGGGCGAGGAGTCCGCCCCCTTGGGGGAGCGCCCCGTGCTTGCGAGAGAAGGGGTGCCCCGGGAAAGCCGAGGTGCTCCAAGCAGGAGGTGGCCGGTGACGGCCCGAGGCCAGGGAGGGAGGGGAGCCCTCAGTTCCATGACGTGCTGGCACGGGCCCCTGGGCGAAAACCCACCCGGGGCCTTGGGGGAAGTCCGAGGGCTTGGCTGGGCCCCGGAAGCCAAGGGGCCGCCGAGGGCAGGGTGCAGACAATGGCAGGGCACGGCTCCCACCACACACCCCCACCCCGACCCCCATGGCCACCGCGCTCCCCCCCACCCCCACTGGCCCTCGCAGGCCCAGGCAGGGGCACTGCCTTGGGCCCCCCGATCCATGGGGGGCCACGGAGGCCGTGAAGCAGGGAGGGCAGCATACCACACCCCGCGGAGAAGGACCTTGCCAATGCAGGCCCCAGGCCAGGGCCCGGGTCCAGGTTTGGGGGGGGGGGGAAATCTGTGGAAGCGGCAGGCCCCACCGGCTGGCCCTCCCTGCCTCCGTCTGGCATGGGGAGGCCAGTGTCCACGGACGCCTGCGGAGCTGAGCCCGGGAGGCTGGTGCCTTGCCCCTCGGCCCCAGGCTTCAGCGCAAGGGCGGCGGCCGGGCTTTGGCATTCGTCCCTGGCACCGGCCCTGGCAGGGGTCCCCGGGCAGCGGCCAGAGGGTGACAGGCCTGAGCCCCAAGCACGCCACCGCAGGAGAGGCAAGAACCGGCCGGCTCTGTCCCCAACACCGAAGGCCGCCTTGGACCCGGCGGTGGCAGAGCCCGAGCCGGGTGGTCTCCTGGAGTGAGGGGCTTGGGCCAGACAGACCCTCTCGGGCTTAGGCCTCAGGCACGTGGCCTCAAGGCGTCTGACAGGGAGCGGTGGGTGGGTGGGTGGCGGTGGTATGTGTGTGTGCCTGTGCCTGTGCACGTATGAGTGTGTGTGTGTGTGTGTGTGTGTGTGCGCGCGCGCAGTTCTGGGGCAATGCTGCGGCAGTCAAGCCCTCTCTGCACCATGGGCCCCCCGGGCTCGGGTCCTCTCCGCTGCGGTGGCGGGGCTTCGGGAAGGTGGAGGCAGCTGTGGGTCTGTGGCTCTGAGGCCAGAGGGAGCCTTGCAAGGTCCGCGAGTGTGGGTGAGGGTTGCGGGTGGTGAGGCGGAGCGAGGGTGTGAGTGGGGGTGCGGGGCCCGGGAGGTGTGCTTGGGAGAGGCAGGCCCAGAAGGCGGGCGAGCAAGGCCCCGGCGAGGCCAAAGGGCGAGGGCCAGGGCCGGGCCCGGGAGGCGAGCGGGAGCCCCAAAGGAGGGGCCCCCCCCTGCGGCCCACGGCAGGTCGCAGCAGGCTGGGGCTCGAGCCACGGTCGCTGGGGAAGCCAGGCTGCGGAGGTAGGTGGGGAGCCAGGCGGGCCGGCCGCGGCCGCGGCTGCCCAGAGGCCCTCACATGGAGTGCGGCGGCTGACAGCCCAGGCCATGTGCTGCGAGCGCCACCTGGTGGGCTGCCAGGGGATGGGAGCGCGGCGCGCGGGCCCGGGGCTGGGGCCAGGGTGGCGCGGTGCGGGGCCAGGGCCTTCGCGCCCCACGCTGGGCTTCTCCCGCCCTGCCCTGGGGCCCGGCCGGCCGGGCCCCTGGCCCCCGCGGCTCCCCGGCTCCCGGGCCTGCCCTTCCTCCCCTGTGCACGGGCGCGCCTGTCCTCGGGGGACGGCGATCCTCCGCCGTCCTGCCTGCCTAGGCCTCGGTCATGCTCAGCCCACGGCGGGCTCCTGGCAAGCCCTGGGTCCGAGCTGCAGGAGCATGGGGCAGAGGCTGGCGACCAGAGGCACGGGGCTGGGGTTGGATGGGGTGGGGAGGGGTGGGGACGGGCGGCAGGGCAGCAGGCCTTGGTGCGTTGGTGTGTGGTGCAGGAGAGACGGGGCTCCCGAGCACAGCAAGGAGCCCCACCGAGAGCCCAAAGGACCTGGTCCCCGGCCGCCCCCCCGCCCCCTCCAGCCCCACCCCCGCCCGGCCGGGCTCTCCAGGGAGGGTCCGACCTGGCCGGAAGCAGGCAAGATGCTGCTTGGCGCACAGGGCTTGCCCGGGACGGTGCTCGCCGCGGCCTGTGTCCTCCCAGCCGCCCCAGAGGGGCGAGGAGTCCGCCCCCTTGGGGGAGCGCCCCGTGCTTGCGAGAGAAGGGGTGCCCCGGGAAAGCCGAGGTGCTCCAAGCAGGAGGTGGCCGGTGGCGGCCCGAGGCCAGGGAGGGAGGGGAGCCCTCAGTTCCATGACGTGCTGGCACGGGCCCCTGGGCGAAAACCCACCCGGGGCCTTGGGGAAGTCCGAGGGCTTGGCTGGGCCCCGGAAGCCAAGAGGCCGCCGAGGGCAGGGTGCAGACAATGGCAGGGCACGGCTCCCACCACACACCCCCACCCCGACCCCCATGGCCACCGCGCTCCCCCCCACCCCCACTGGCCCTCGCAGGCCCAGGCAGGGGCACTGCCTTGGGCCCCCCGATCCATGGGGGGCCACGGAGGCCGTGAAGCAGGGAGGGCAGCATACCACACCCCGCGGAGAAGGACCTTGCCAATGCAGGCCCCAGGCCAGGGCCCGGGTCCAGGGTTCGGGGGGGGGGAAATCTGTGGAAGCGGCAGGCCCCACCGGCTGGCCCTCCCTGCCTCCGTCTGGCATGGGGAGGCCAGTGTCCACGGACGCCTGCGGAGCTGAGCCCGGGAGGCTGGTGCCTTGCCCCTCGGCCCCAGGCTTCAGCGCAAGGGCGGCGGCCGGGCTTTGGCATTCGTCCCTGGCACCGGCCCTGGCAGGGGTCCCCGGGCAGCGGCCAGAGGGTGACAGGCCTGAGCCCCAAGCACGCCACCGCAGGAGAGGCAAGAACCGGCCGGCTCTGTCCCCAACACCGAAGGCCGCCTTGGACCCGGCGGTGGCAGAGCCCGAGCCGGGTGGTCTCCTGGAGTGAGGGGCTTGGGCCAGACAGACCCTCTCGGGCTTAGGCCTCAGGCACGTGGCCTCAAGGCGTCTGACAGGGAGCGGTGGGTGGGTGGGTGGCGGTGGTATGTGTGTGTGCCTGTGCCTGTGCACGTATGAGTGTGTGTGTGTGTGTGTGTGTGTGTGTGTGCGCGCGCGCAGTTCTGGGGCAATGCTGCGGCAGTCAAGCCCTCTCTGCACCATGGGCCCCCCGGGCTCGGGTCCTCTCCGCTGCGGTGGCGGGGCTTCGGGAAGGTGGAGGCAGCTGTGGGTCTGTGGCTCTGAGGCCAGAGGGAGCCTTGCAAGGTCCGCGAGTGTGGGTGAGGGTTGCGGGTGGTGAGGCGGAGCGAGGGTGTGAGTGGGGGTGCGGGGCCCGGGAGGTGTGCTTGGGAGAGGCAGGCCCAGAAGGCGGGCGAGCAAGGCCCCGGCGAGGCCAAACGGCGAGGGCCAGGGCCGGGCCCGGGAGGCGAGCGGGAGCCCCAAAGGAGGGGCCCCCCCCCTGCGGCCCACGGCAGGTCGCAGCAGGCTGGGGCTCGAGCCACGGTCGCTGGGGAAGCCAGGCTGCGGAGGTAGGTGGGGAGCCAGGCGGGCCGGCCGCGGCCGCGGCTGCCCAGAGGCCCTCACATGGAGTGCGGCAGCTGACAGCCCAGGCCATGTGCTGCGAGCGCCACCTGGTGGGCTGCCAGGGGATGGGAGCGCGGCGCGCGGGCCCGGGGCTGGGGCCAGGGTGGCGCGGTGCGGGGCCAGGGCCTTCGCGCCCCACGCTGGGCTTCTCCCGCCCTGCCCTGGGGCCCGGCCGGCCGGGCCCCTGGCCCCCGCGGCTCCCCAGCTCCCGGGCCTGCCCTTCCTCCCCTGTGCACGGGCGCGCCTGTCCTCGGGGGACGGCGATCCTCCGCCGTCCTGCCTGCCTAGGCCTCGGTCATGCTCAGCCCACGGCTGGCTCCTGGCAAGCCCTGGGTCCGAGCTGCAGGAGCATGGGGCAGAGGCTGGCGACCAGAGGCACGGGGCTGGGGTTGGATGGGGTGGGGAGGGGTGGGGACGGGCGGCAGGGCAGCAGGCCTTGGTGCGTTGGTGTGTGGTGCAGGAGAGACGGGGCTCCCGAGCACAGCAAGGAGCCCCACCGAGAGCCCAAAGGACCTGGTCCCCGGCCGCCCCCCCGCCCCCTCCAGCCCCACCCCCGCCCGGCCGGGCTCTCCAGGGAGGGTCCGACCTGGCCGGAAGCAGGCAAGATGCTGCTTGGCGCACAGGGCTTGCCCGGGACGGTGCTCGCCGCGGCCTGTGTCCTCCCAGCCGCCCCAGAGGGGCGAGGAGTCCGCCCCCTTGGGGGAGCGCCCCGTGCTTGCGAGAGAAGGGGTGCCCCGGGAAAGCCGAGGTGCTCCAAGCAGGAGGTGGCCGGTGGCGGCCCGAGGCCAGGGAGGGAGGGGAGCCCTCAGTTCCATGACGTGCTGGCACGGGCCCCTGGGCGAAAACCCACCCGGGGCCTTGGGGGAAGTCCGAGGGCTTGGCTGGGCCCCGGAAGCCAAGGGGCCGCCGAGGGCAGGGTGCAGACAATGGCAGGGCACGGCTCCCACCACACACCCCCACCCCGACCCCCATGGCCACCGCGCTCCCCCCCACCCCCACTGGCCCTCGCAGGCCCAGGCAGGGGCACTGCCTTGGGCCCCCCGATCCATGGGGGGCCACGGAGGCCGTGAAGCAGGGAGGGCAGCATACCACACCCCGCGGAGAAGGACCTTGCCAATGCAGGCCCCAGGCCAGGGCCCGGGTCCAGGTTTGGGGGGGGGGGGGAAATATGTGGAAGCGGCAGGCCCCACCGGCTGGCCCTCCCTGCCTCCGTCTGGCATGGGGAGGCCAGTGTCCACGGACGCCTGCGGAGCTGAGCCCGGGAGGCTGGTGCCTTGCCCCTCGGCCCCAGGCTTCAGCGCAAGGGCGGCGGCCGGGCTTTGGCATTCGTCCCTGGCACCGGCCCTGGCAGGGGTCCCCGGGCAGCGGCCAGAGGGTGACAGGCCTGAGCCCCAAGCACGCCACCGCAGGAGAGGCAAGAACCGGCCGGCTCTGTCCCCAACACCGAAGGCCGCCTTGGACCCGGCGGTGGCAGAGCCCGAGCCGGGTGGTCTCCTGGAGTGAGGGGCTTGGGCCAGACAGACCCTCTCGGGCTTAGGCCTCAGGCACGTGGCCTCAAGGCGTCTGACAGGGAGCGGTGGGTGGGTGGGTGGCGGTGGTATGTGTGTGTGCCTGTGCCTGTGCACGTATGAGTGTGTGTGTGTGTGTGTGTGTGTGTGTGTGTGTGTGTGTGCGCGCGCGCGCAGTTCTGGGGCAATGCTGCGGCAGTCAAGCCCTCTCTGCACCATGGGCCCCCCGGGCTCGGGTCCTCTCCGCTGCGGTGGCGGGGCTTCGGGAAGGTGGAGGCAGCTGTGGGTCTGTGGCTCTGAGGCCAGAGGGAGCCTTGCAAGGTCCGCGAGTGTGGGTGAGGGTTGCGGGTGGTGAGGCGGAGCGAGGGTGTGAGTGGGGGTGTGGGGCCCGGGAGGTGTGCTTGGGAGAGGCAGGCCCAGAAGGCGGGCGAGCAAGGCCCCGGCGAGGCCAAAGGGCGAGGGCCAGGGCCGGGCCCGGGAGGCGAGCGGGAGCCCCAAAGGAGGGGCCCCCCCCTGCGGCCCACGGCAGGTCGCAGCAGGCTGGGGCTCGAGCCACGGTCGCTGGGGAAGCCAGGCTGCGGAGGTAGGTGGGGAGCCAGGCGGGCCGGCCGCGGCCGCGGCTGCCCAGAGGCCCTCACATGGAGTGCGGCGGCTGACAGCCCAGGCCATGTGCTGCGAGCGCCACCTGGTGGGCTGCCAGGGGATGGGAGCGCGGCGCGCGGGCCCGGGGCTGGGGCCAGGGTGGCGCGGTGCGGGGCCAGGGCCTTCGCGCCCCACGCTGGGCTTCTCCCGCCCTGCCCTGGGGCCCGGCCGGCCGGGCCCCTGGCCCCCGCGGCTCCCCGGCTCCCGGGCCTGCCCTTCCTCCCCTGTGCACGGGCGCGCCTGTCCTCGGGGGACGGCGATCCTCCGCCGTCCTGCCTGCCTAGGCCTCGGTCATGCTCAGCCCACGGCGGGCTCCTGGCAAGCCCTGGGTCCGAGCTGCAGGAGCATGGGGCAGAGGCTGGCGACCAGAGGCACGGGGCTGGGGTTGGATGGGGTGGGGAGGGGTGGGGACGGGCGGCAGGGCAGCAGGCCTTGGTGCGTTGGTGTGTGGTGCAGGAGAGACGGGGCTCCCGAGCACAGCAAGGAGCCCCACCGAGAGCCCAAAGGACCTGGTCCCCGGCCGCCCCCCCGCCCCCTCCAGCCCCACCCCCGCCCGGCCGGGCTCTCCAGGGAGGGTCCGACCTGGCCGGAAGCAGGCAAGATGCTGCTTGGCGCACAGGGCTTGCCCGGGACGGTGCTCGCCGCGGCCTGTGTCCTCCCAGCCGCCCCAGAGGGGCGAGGAGTCCGCCCCCTTGGGGGAGCGCCCCGTGCTTGCGAGAGAAGGGGTGCCCCGGGAAAGCCGAGGTGCTCCAAGCAGGAGGTGGCCGGTGACGGCCCGAGGCCAGGGAGGGAGGGGAGCCCTCAGTTCCATGACGTGCTGGCACGGGCCCCTGGGCGAAAACCCACCCGGGGCCTTGGGGGAAGTCCGAGGGCTTGGCTGGGCCCCGGAAGCCAAGGGGCCGCCGAGGGCAGGGTGCAGAGAATGGCAGGGCACGGCTCCCACCACACACCCCCACCCCGACCCCCATGGCCACCGCGCTCCCCCCCACCCCCACTGGCCCTCGCAGGCCCAGGCAGGGGCACTGCCTTGGGCCCCCCGATCCATGGGGGGCCACGGAGGCCGTGAAGCAGGGAGGGCAGCATACCACACCCCGCGGAGAAGGACCTTGCCAATGCAGGCCCCAGGCCAGGGCCCGGGACCAGGGTTCGGGGGGGGGGAAATCTGTGGAAGCGGCAGGCCCCACCGGCTGGCCCTCCCTGCCTCCGTCTGGCATGGGGAGGCCAGTGTCCACGGACGCCTGCGGAGCTGAGCCCGGGAGGCTGGTGCCTTGCCCCTCGGCCCCAGGCTTCAGCGCAAGGGCGGCGGCCGGGCTTTGGCATTCGTCCCTGGCACCGGCCCTGGCAGGGGTCCCCGGGCAGCGGCCAGAGGGTGACAGGCCTGAGCCCCAAGCACGCCACCGCAGGAGAGGCAAGAACCGGCCGGCTCTGTCCCCAACACCGAAGGCCGCCTTGGACCCGGCGGTGGCAGAGCCCGAGCCGGGTGGTCTCCTGGAGTGAGGGGCTTGGGCCAGACAGACCCTCTCGGGCTTAGGCCTCAGGCACGTGGCCTCAAGGCGTCTGACAGGGAGCGGTGGGTGGGTGGGTGGCGGTGGTATGTGTGTGTGCCTGTGCCTGTGCACGTATGAGTGTGTGTGTGTGTGTGTGTGTGTGTGTGTGTGCGCGCGCGCAGTTCTGGGGCAATGCTGCGGCAGTCAAGCCCTCTCTGCACCATGGGCCCCCCGGGCTCGGGTCCTCTCCGCTGCGGTGGCGGGGCTTCGGGAAGGTGGAGGCAGCTGTGGGTCTGTGGCTCTGAGGCCAGAGGGAGCCTTGCAAGGTCCGCGAGTGTGGGTGAGGGTTGCGGGTGGTGAGGCGGAGCGAGGGTGTGAGTGGGGGTGCGGGGCCCGGGAGGTGTGCTTGGGAGAGGCAGGCCCAGAAGGCGGGCGAGCAAGGCCCCGGCGAGGCCAAAGGGCGAGGGCCAGGGCCGGGCCCGGGAGGCGAGCGGGAGCCCCAAAGGAGGGGCCCCCCCCTGCGGCCCACGGCAGGTCGCAGCAGGCTGGGGCTCGAGCCACGGTCGCTGGGGAAGCCAGGCTGCGGAGGTAGGTGGGGAGCCAGGCGGGCCGGCCGCGGCCGCGGCTGCCCAGAGGCCCTCACATGGAGTGCGGCGGCTGACAGCCCAGGCCATGTGCTGCGAGCGCCACCTGGTGGGCTGCCAGGGGATGGGAGCGCGGCGCGCGGGCCCGGGGCTGGGGCCAGGGTGGCGCGGTGCGGGGCCAGGGCCTTCGCGCCCCACGCTGGGCTTCTCCCGCCCTGCCCTGGGGCCCGGCCGGCCGGGCCCCTGGCCCCCGCGGCTCCCCGGCTCCCGGGCCTGCCCTTCCTCCCCTGTGCACGGGCGCGCCTGTCCTCGGGGGACGGCGATCCTCCGCCGTCCTGCCTGCCTAGGCCTCGGTCATGCTCAGCCCACGGCGGGCTCCTGGCAAGCCCTGGGTCCGAGCTGCAGGAGCATGGGGCAGAGGCTGGCGACCAGAGGCACGGGGCTGGGGTTGGGTGGGGTGGGGAGGGGTGGGGACGGGCGGCAGGGCAGCAGGCCTTGGTGCGTTGGTGTGTGGTGCAGGAGAGACGGGGCTCCCGAGCACAGCAAGGAGCCCCACCGAGAGCGCAAAGGACCTGGTCCCCGGCCGCCCCCCCGCCCCCTCCAGCCCCACCCCCGCCCGGCCGGGCTCTCCAGGGAGGGTCCGACCTGGCCGGAAGCAGGCAAGATGCTGCTTGGCGCACAGGGCTTGCCCGGGACGGTGCTCGCCGCGGCCTGTGTCCTCCCAGCCGCCCCAGAGGGGCGAGGAGTCCGCCCCCTTGGGGGAGCGCCCCGTGCTTGCGAGAGAAGGGGTGCCCCGGGAAAGCCGATGTGCTCCAAGCAGGAGGTGGCCGGTGGCGGCCCGAGGCCAGGGAGGGAGGGGAGCCCTCAGTTCCATGACGTGCTGGCACGGGCTCCTGGGCGAAAACCCACCCGGGGCCTTGGGGGAAGTCCGAGGGCTTGGCTGGGCCCCGGAAGCCAAGGGGCCGCCGAGGGCAGGGTGCAGAGAATGGCAGGGCACGGCTCCCACCACACACCCCCACCCCGACCCCCATGGCCACCGCGCTCCCCCCCACCCCCACTGGCCCTCGCAGGCCCAGGCAGGGGCACTGCCTTGGGCCCCCCGATCCATGGGGGGCCACGGAGGCCGTGAAGCAGGGAGGGCAGCATACCACACCCCGCGGAGAAGGACCTTGCCAATGCAGGCCCCAGGCCAGGGCCCGGGTCCAGGTTTGGGGGGGGGGGGAAATCTGTGGAAGCGGCAGGCCCCACCGGCTGGCCCTCCCTGCCTCCGTCTGGCATGGGGAGGCCAGTGTCCTCGGACGCCTGCGGAGCTGAGCCCGGGAGGCTGGTGCCTTGCCCCTCGGCCCCAGGCTTCAGCGCAAGGGCGGCGGCCGGGCTTTGGCATTCGTCCCTGGCACCGGCCCTGGCAGGGGTCCCCGGGCAGCGGCCAGAGGGTGACAGGCCTGAGCCCCAAGCACGCCACCGCAGGAGAGGCAAGAACCGGCCGGCTCTGTCCCCAACACCGAAGGCCGCCTTGGACCCGGCGGTGGCAGAGCCCGAGCCGGGTGGTCTCCTGGAGTGAGGGGCTTGGGCCAGACAGACCCTCTCGGGCTCAGGCCTCAGGCACGTGGCCTCAAGGCGTCTGACAGGGAGCGGTGGGTGGGTGGGTGGCGGTGGTATGTGTGTGTGCCTGTGCCTGTGCACGTATGAGTGTGTGTGTGTGTCTGTGTGTGTGTGTGTGTGTGTGTGTGTGCGCGCGCAGTTCTGGGGCAATGCTGCGGCAGTCAAGCCCTCTCTGCACCATGGGCCCCCCGGGCTCGGGTCCTCTCCGCTGCGGTGGCGGGGCTTCGGGAAGGTGGAGGCAGCTGTGGGTCTGTGGCTCTGAGGCCAGAGGGAGCCTTGCAAGGTCCGCGAGTGTGGGTGAGGGTTGCGGGTGGTGAGGCGGAGCGAGGGTGTGAGTGGGGGTGCGGGGCCCGGGAGGTGTGCTTGGGAGAGGCAGGCCCAGAAGGCGGGCGAGCAAGGCCCCGGCGAGGCCAAACGGCGAGGGCCAGGGCCGGGCCCGGGAGGCGAGCGGGAGCCCCAAAGGAGGGGCCCCCCCCTGCGGCCCACGGCAGGTCGCAGCAGGCTGGGGCTCGAGCCACGGTCGCTGGGGAAGCCAGGCTGCGGAGGTAGGTGGGGAGCCAGGCGGGCCGGCCGCGGCCGCGGCTGCCCAGAGGCCCTCACATGGAGTGCGGCGGCTGACAGCCCAGGCCATGTGCTGCGAGCGCCACCTGGTGGGCTGCCAGGGGATGGGAGCGCGGCGCGCGGGCCCGGGGCTGGGGCCAGGGTGGCGCGGTGCGGGGCCAGGGCCTTCGCGCCCCACGCTGGGCTTCTCCCGCCCTGCCCTGGGGCCCGGCCGGCCGGGCCCCTGGCCCCCGCGGCTCCCCGGCTCCCGGGCCTGCCCTTCCTCCCCTGTGCACGGGCGCGCCTTTCCTCGGGGGACGGCGATCCTCCGCCGTCCTGCCTGCCTAGGCCTCGGTCATGCTCAGCCCACGGCGGGCTCCTGGCAAGCCCTGGGTCCGAGCTGCAGGAGCATGGGGCAGAGGCTGGCGACCAGAGGCACGGGGCTGGGGTTGGATGGGGTGGGGAGGGGTGGGGACGGGCGGCAGGGCAGCAGGCCTTGGTGCGTTGGTGTGTGGTGCAGGAGAGACGGGGCTCCCGAGCACAGCAAGGAGCCCCACCGAGAGCCCAAAGGACCTGGTCCCCGGCCGCCCCCCCGCCCCCTCCAGCCCCACCCCCGCCCGGCCGGGCTCTCCAGGGAGGGTCCGACCTGGCCGGAAGCAGGCAAGATGCTGCTTGGCGCACAGGGCTTGCCCGGGACGGTGCTCGCCGCGGCCTGTGTCCTCCCAGCCGCCCCAGAGGGGCGAGGAGTCCGCCCCCTTGGGGGAGCGCCCCGTGCTTGCGAGAGAAGGGGTGCCCCGGGAAAGCCGAGGTGCTCCAAGCAGGAGGTGGCCGGTGGCGGCCCGAGGCCAGGGAGGGAGGGGAGCCCTCAGTTCCATGACGTGCTGGCACGGGCCCCTGGGCGAAAACCCACCCGGGGCCTTGGGGGAAGTCCGAGGGCTTGGCTGGGCCCCGGAAGCCAAGGGGCCGCCGAGGGCAGGGTGCAGACAATGGCAGGGCACGGCTCCCACCACACACCCCCACCCCGACCCCCATGGCCACCGCGCTCCCCCCCACCCCCACTGGCCCTCGCAGGCCCAGGCAGGGGCACTGCCTTGGGCCCCCCGATCCATGGGGGGCCACGGAGGCCGTGAAGCAGGGAGGGCAGCATACCACACCCCGCGGAGAAGGACCTTGCCAATGCAGGCCCCAGGCCAGGGCCCGGGTCCAGGGTTCGGGGGGGGGGAAATCTGTGGAAGCGGCAGGCCCCACCGGCTGGCCCTCCCTGCCTCCGTCTGGCATGGGGAGGCCAGTGTCCACGGACGCCTGCGGAGCTGAGCCCGGGAGGCTGGTGCCTTGCCCCTCGGCCCCAGGCTTCAGCGCAAGGGCGGCGGCCGGGCTTTGGCATTCGTCCCTGGCACCGGCCCTGGCAGGGGTCCCCGGGCAGCGGCCAGAGGGTGACAGGCCTGAGCCCCAAGCACGCCACCGCAGGAGAGGCAAGAACCGGCCGGCTCTGTCCCCAACACCGAAGGCCGCCTTGGACCCGGCGGTGGCAGAGCCCGAGCCGGGTGGTCTCCTGGAGTGAGGGGCTTGGGCCAGACAGACCCTCTCGGGCTTAGGCCTCAGGCACGTGGCCTCAAGGCGTCTGACAGGGAGCGGTGGGTGGGTGGGTGGCGGTGGTATGTGTGTGTGCCTGTGCCTGTGCACGTATGAGTGTGTGTGTGTGTGTGTGTGTGTGTGTGTGTGTGTGTGTGTGCGCGCGCGCAGTTCTGGGGCAATGCTGTGGCAGTCAAGCCCTCTCTGCACCATGGGCCCCCCGGGCTCGGGTCCTCTCCGCTGCGGTGGCGGGGCTTCGGGAAGGTGGAGGCAGCTGTGGGTCTGTGGCTCTGAGGCCAGAGGGAGCCTTGCAAGGTCCGCGAGTGTGGGTGAGGGTTGCGGGTGGTGAGGCGGAGCGAGGGTGTGAGTGGGGGTGCGGGGCCCGGGAGGTGTGCTTGGGAGAGGCAGGCCCAGAAGGCGGGCGAGCAAGGCCCCGGCGAGGCCAAAGGGCGAGGGCCAGGGCCGGGCCCGGGAGGCGAGCGGGAGCCCCAAAGGAGGGGCCCCCCCCTGCGGCCCACGGCAGGTCGCAGCAGGCTGGGGCTCGAGCCACGGTCGCTGGGGAAGCCAGGCTGCGGAGGTAGGTGGGGAGCCAGGCGGGCCGGCCGCGGCCGCGGCTGCCCAGAGGCCCTCACATGGAGTGCGGCGGCTGACAGCCCAGGCCATGTGCTGCGAGCGCCACCTGGTGGGCTGCCAGGGGATGGGAGCGCGGCGCGCGGGCCCGGGGCTGGGGCCAGGGTGGCGCGGTGCGGGGCCAGGGCCTTCGCGCCCCACGCTGGGCTTCTCCCGCCCTGCCCTGGGGCCCGGCCGGCCGGGCCCCTGGCCCCCGCGGCTCCCCGGCTCCCGGGCCTGCCCTTCCTCCCCTGTGCACGGGCGCGCCTTTCCTCGGGGGACGGCGATCCTCCGCCGTCCTGCCTGCCTAGGCCTCGGTCATGCTCAGCCCACGGCGGGCTCCTGGCAAGCCCTGGGTCCGAGCTGCAGGAGCATGGGGCAGAGGCTGGCGACCAGAGGCACGGGGCTGGGGTTGGATGGGGTGGGGAGGGGTGGGGACGGGCGGCAGGGCAGCAGGCCTTGGTGCGTTGGTGTGTGGTGCAGGAGAGACGGGGCTCCCGAGCACAGCAAGGAGCCCCACCGAGAGCCCAAAGGACCTGGTCCCCGGCCGCCCCCCCGCCCCCTCCAGCCCCACCCCCGCCCGGCCGGGCTCTCCAGGGAGGGTCCGACCTGGCCGGAAGCAGGCAAGATGCTGCTTGGCGCACAGGGCTTGCCCGGGACGGTGCTCGCCGCGGCCTGTGTCCTCCCAGCCGCCCCAGAGGGGCGAGGAGTCCGCCCCCTTGGGGGAGCGCCCCGTGCTTGCGAGAGAAGGGGTGCCCCGGGAAAGCCGAGGTGCTCCAAGCAGGAGGTGGCCGGTGGCGGCCCGAGGCCAGGGAGGGAGGGGAGCCCTCAGTTCCATGACGTGCTGGCACGGGCCCCTGGGCGAAAACCCACCCGGGGCCTTGGGGGAAGTCCGAGGGCTTGGCTGGGCCCCGGAAGCCAAGGGGCCGCCGAGGGCAGGGTGCAGACAATGGCAGGGCACGGCTCCCACCACACACCCCCACCCCGACCCCCATGGCCACCGCGCTCCCCCCCACCCCCACTGGCCCTCGCAGGCCCAGGCAGGGGCACTGCCTTGGGCCCCCCGATCCATGGGGGGCCACGGAGGCCGTGAAGCAGGGAGGGCAGCATACCACACCCCGCGGAGAAGGACCTTGCCAATGCAGGCCCCAGGCCAGGGCCCGGGTCCAGGGTTCGGGGGGGGGGAAATCTGTGGAAGCGGCAGGCCCCACCGGCTGGCCCTCCCTGCCTCCGTCTGGCATGGGGAGGCCAGTGTCCACGGACGCCTGCGGAGCTGAGCCCGGGAGGCTGGTGCCTTGCCCCTCGGCCCCAGGCTTCAGCGCAAGGGCGGCGGCCGGGCTTTGGCATTCGTCCCTGGCACCGGCCCTGGCAGGGGTCCCCGGGCAGCGGCCAGAGGGTGACAGGCCTGAGCCCCAAGCACGCCACCGCAGGAGAGGCAAGAACCGGCCGGCTCTGTCCCCAACACCGAAGGCCGCCTTGGACCCGGCGGTGGCAGAGCCCGAGCCGGGTGGTCTCCTGGAGTGAGGGGCTTGGGCCAGACAGACCCTCTCGGGCTTAGGCCTCAGGCACGTGGCCTCAAGGCGTCTGACAGGGAGCGGTGGGTGGGTGGGTGGCGGTGGTATGTGTGTGTGCCTGTGCCTGTGCACGTATGAGTGTGTGTGTGTGTGTGTGTGTGTGTGTGTGTGTGTGTGTGCGCGCGCGCAGTTCTGGGGCAATGCTGCGGCAGTCAAGCCCTCTCTGCACCATGGGCCCCCCGGGCTCGGGTCCTCTCCGCTGCGGTGGCGGGGCTTCGGGAAGGTGGAGGCAGCTGTGGGTCTGTGGCTCTGAGGCCAGAGGGAGCCTTGCAAGGTCCGCGAGTGTGGGTGAGGGTTGCGGGTGGTGAGGCGGAGCGAGGGTGTGAGTGGGGGTGCGGGGCCCGGGAGGTGTGCTTGGGAGAGGCAGGCCCAGAAGGCGGGCGAGCAAGGCCCCGGCGAGGCCAAAGGGCGAGGGCCAGGGCCGGGCCCGGGAGGCGAGCGGGAGCCCCAAAGGAGGGGCCCCCCCCTGCGGCCCACGGCAGGTCGCAGCAGGCTGGGGCTCGAGCCACGGTCGCTGGGGAAGCCAGGCTGCGGAGGTAGGTGGGGAGCCAGGCGGGCCGGCCGCGGCCGCGGCTGCCCAGAGGCCCTCACATGGAGTGCGGCGGCTGACAGCCCAGGCCATGTGCTGCGAGCGCCACCTGGTGGGCTGCCAGGGGATGGGAGCGCGGCGCGCGGGCCCGGGGCTGGGGCCAGGGTGGCGCGGTGCGGGGCCAGGGCCTTCGCGCCCCACGCTGGGCTTCTCCCGCCCTGCCCTGGGGCCCGGCCGGCCGGGCCCCTGGCCCCCGCGGCTCCCCGGCTCCCGGGCCTGCCCTTCCTCCCCTGTGCACGGGTGCGCCTGTCCTCGGGGGACGGCGATCCTCCGCCGTCCTGCCTGCCTAGGCCTCGGTCATGCTCAGCCCACGGCGGGCTCCTGGCAAGCCCTGGGTCCGAGCTGCAGGAGCATGGGGCAGAGGCTGGCGACCAGAGGCACGGGGCTGGGGTTGGATGGGGTGGGGAGGGGTGGGGACGGGCGGCAGGGCAGCAGGCCTTGGTGCGTTGGTGTGTGGTGCAGGAGAGACGGGGCTCCCGAGCACAGCAAGGAGCCCCACCGAGAGCGCAAAGGACCTGGTCCCCGGCCGCCCCCCCGCCCCCTCCAGCCCCACCCCCGCCCGGCTGGGCTCTCCAGGGAGGGTCCGACCTGGCCGGAAGCAGGCAAGATGCTGCTTGGCGCACAGGGCTTGCCCGGGACGGTGCTCGCCGCGGCCTGTGTCCTCCCAGCCGCCCCAGAGGGGCGAGGAGTCCGCCCCCTTGGGGGAGCGCCCCGTGCTTGCGAGAGAAGGGGTGCCCCGGGAAAGCCGAGGTGCTCCAAGCAGGAGGTGGCCGGTGGCGGCCCGAGGCCAGGGAGGGAGGGGAGCCCTCAGTTCCATGACGTGCTGGCACGGGCCCCTGGGCGAAAACCCACCTGGGGCCTTGGGGGAAGTCCGAGGGCTTGGCTGGGCCCCGGAAGCCAAGAGGCCGCCGAGGGCAGGGTGCAGAGAATGGCAGGGCACGGCTCCCACCACACACCCCCACCCCGACCCCCATGGCCACCGCGCTCCCCCCCACCCCCACTGGCCCTCGCAGGCCCAGGCAGGGGCACTGCCTTGGGCCCCCCGATCCATGGGGGGCCACGGAGGCCGTGAAGCAGGGAGGGCAGCATACCACACCCCGCGGAGAAGGACCTTGCCAATGCAGGCCCCAGGCCAGGGCCCGGGTCCAGGGTTCGGGGGGGGGGAAATCTGTGGAAGCGGCAGGCCCCACCGGCTGGCCCTCCCTGCCTCCGTCTGGCATGGGGAGGCCAGTGTCCACGGACGCCTGCGGAGCTGAGCCCGGGAGGCTGGTGCCTTGCCCCTCGGCCCCAGGCTTCAGCGCAAGGGCGGCGGCCGGGCTTTGGCATTCGTCCCTGGCACCGGCCCTGGCAGGGGTCCCCGGGCAGCGGCCAGAGGGTGACAGGCCTGAGCCCCAAGCACGCCACCGCAGGAGAGGCAAGAACCGGCCGGCTCTGTCCCCAACACCGAAGGCCGCCTTGGACCCGGCGGTGGCAGAGCCCGAGCCGGGTGGTCTCCTGGAGTGAGGGGCTTGGGCCAGACAGACCCTCTCGGGCTTAGGCCTCAGGCACGTGGCCTCAAGGCGTCTGACAGGGAGCGGTGGGTGGGTGGGTGGCGGTGGTATGTGTGTGTGCCTGTGCCTGTGCACGTATGAGTGTGTGTGTGTGTGTGTGTGTGTGTGTGTGTGTGCGCGCGCGCAGTTCTGGGGCAATGCTGCGGCAGTCAAGCCCTCTCTGCACCATGGGCCCCCCGGGCTCGGGTCCTCTCCGCTGCGGTGGCGGGGCTTCGGGAAGGTGGAGGCAGCTGTGGGTCTGTGGCTCTGAGGCCAGAGGGAGCCTTGCAAGGTCCGCGAGTGTGGGTGAGGGTTGCGGGTGGTGAGGCGGAGCGAGGGTGTGAGTGGGGGTGCGGGGCCCGGGAGGTGTGCTTGGGAGAGGCAGGCCCAGAAGGCGGGCGAGCAAGGCCCCGGCGAGGCCAAAGGGCGAGGGCCAGGGCCGGGCCCGGGAGGCGAGCGGGAGCCCCAAAGGAGGGGCCCCCCCCTGCGGCCCACGGCAGGTCGCAGCAGGCTGGGGCTCGAGCCACGGTCGCTGGGGAAGCCAGGCTGCGGAGGTAGGTGGGGAGCCAGGCGGGCCGGCCGCGGCCGCGGCTGCCCAGAGGCCCTCACATGGAGTGCGGCGGCTGACAGCCCAGGCCATGTGCTGCGAGCGCCACCTGGTGGGCTGCCAGGGGATGGGAGCGCGGCGCGCGGGCCCGGGGCTGGGGCCAGGGTGGCGCGGTGCGGGGCCAGGGCCTTCGCGCCCCACGCTGGGCTTCTCCCGCCCTGCCCTGGGGCCCGGCCGGCCGGGCCCCTGGCCCCCGCGGCTCCCCGGCTCCCGGGCCTGCCCTTCCTCCCCTGTGCACGGGCGCGCCTGTCCTCGGGGGACGGCGATCCTCCGCCGTCCTGCCTGCCTAGGCCTCGGTCATGCTCAGCCCACGGCGGGCTCCTGGCAAGCCCTGGGTCCGAGCTGCAGGAGCATGGGGCAGAGGCTGGCGACCAGAGGCACGGGGCTGGGGTTGGATGGGGTGGGGAGGGGTGGGGACGGGCGGCAGGGCAGCAGGCCTTGGTGCGTTGGTGTGTGGTGCAGGAGAGACGGGGCTCCCGAGCACAGCAAGGAGCCCCACCGAGAGCCCAAAGGACCTGGTCCCCGGCCGCCCCCCCGCCCCCTCCAGCCCCACCCCCGCCCGGCCGGGCTCTCCAGGGAGGGTCCGACCTGGCCGGAAGCAGGCAAGATGCTGCTTGGCGCACAGGGCTTGCCCGGGACGGTGCTCGCCGCGGCCTGTGTCCTCCCAGCCGCCCCAGAGGGGCGAGGAGTCCGCCCCCTTGGGGGAGCGCCCCGTGCTTGCGAGAGAAGGGGTGCCCCGGGAAAGCCGAGGTGCTCCAAGCAGGAGGTGGCCGGTGGCGGCCCGAGGCCAGGGAGGGAGGGGAGCCCTCAGTTCCATGACGTGCTGGCACGGGCCCCTGGGCGAAAACCCACCCGGGGCCTTGGGGGAAGTCCGAGGGCTTGGCTGGGCCCCGGAAGCCAAGGGGCCGCCGAGGGCAGGGTGCAGACAATGGCAGGGCACGGCTCCCACCACACAGCCCCACCCCGACCCCCATGGCCACCGCGCTCCCCCCCACCCCCACTGGCCCTCGCAGGCCCAGGCAGGGGCACTGCCTTGGGCCCCCCGATCCATGGGGGGCCACGGAGGCCGTGAAGCAGGGAGGGCAGCATACCACACCCCGCGGAGAAGGACCTTGCCAATGCAGGCCCCAGGCCAGGGCCCGGGTCCAGGGTTCGGGGGGGGGGAAATCTGTGGAAGCGGCAGGCCCCACCGGCTGGCCCTCCCTGCCTCCGTCTGGCATGGGGAGGCCAGTGTCCACGGACGCCTGCGGAGCTGAGCCCGGGAGGCTGGTGCCTTGCCCCTCGGCCCCAGGCTTCAGCGCAAGGGCGGCGGCCGGGCTTTGGCATTCGTCCCTGGCACCGGCCCTGGCAGGGGTCCCCGGGCAGCGGCCAGAGGGTGACAGGCCTGAGCCCCAAGCACGCCACCGCAGGAGAGGCAAGAACCGGCCGGCTCTGTCCCCAACACCGAAGGCCGCCTTGGACCCGGCGGTGGCAGAGCCCGAGCCGGGTGGTCTCCTGGAGTGAGGGGCTTGGGCCAGACAGACCCTCTCGGGCTTAGGCCTCAGGCACGTGGCCTCAAGGCGTCTGACAGGGAGCGGTGGGTGGGTGGGTGGCGGTGGTATGTGTGTGTGCCTGTGCCTGTGCACGTATGAGTGTGTGTGTGTGTGTGTGTGTGTGTGTGTGTGTGTGTGCGCGCGCGCAGTTCTGGGGCAATGCTGCGGCAGTCAAGCCCTCTCTGCACCATGGGCCCCCCGGGCTCGGGTCCTCTCCGCTGCGGTGGCGGGGCTTCGGGAAGGTGGAGGCAGCTGTGGGTCTGTGGCTCTGAGGCCAGAGGGAGCCTTGCAAGGTCCGCGAGTGTGGGTGAGGGTTGCGGGTGGTGAGGCGGAGCGAGGGTGTGAGTGGGGGTGCGGGGCCCGGGAGGTGTGCTTGGGAGAGGCAGGCCCAGAAGGCGGGCGAGCAAGGCCCCGGCGAGGCCAAAGGGCGAGGGCCAGGGCCGGGCCCGGGAGGCGAGCGGGAGCCCCAAAGGAGGGGCCCCCCCCTGCGGCCCACGGCAGGTCGCAGCAGGCTGGGGCTCGAGCCACGGTCGCTGGGGAAGCCAGGCTGCGGAGGTAGGTGGGGAGCCAGGCGGGCCGGCCGCGGCCGCGGCTGCCCAGAGGCCCTCACATGGAGTGCGGCGGCTGACAGCCCAGGCCATGTGCTGCGAGCGCCACCTGGTGGGCTGCCAGGGGATGGGAGCGCGGCGCGCGGGCCCGGGGCTGGGGCCAGGGTGGCGCGGTGCGGGGCCAGGGCCTTCGCGCCCCACGCTGGGCTTCTCCCGCCCTGCCCTGGGGCCCGGCCGGCCGGGCCCCTGGCCCCCGCGGCTCCCCGGCTCCCGGGCCTGCCCTTCCTCCCCTGTGCACGGGCGCGCCTGTCCTCGGGGGACGGCGATCCTCCGCCGTCCTGCCTGCCTAGGCCTCGGTCATGCTCAGCCCACGGCGGGCTCCTGGCAAGCCCTGGGTCCGAGCTGCAGGAGCATGGGGCAGAGGCTGGCGACCAGAGGCACGGGGCTGGGGTTGGATGGGGTGGGGAGGGGTGGGGACGGGCGGCAGGGCAGCAGGCCTTGGTGCGTTGGTGTGTGGTGCAGGAGAGACGGGGCTCCCGAGCACAGCAAGGAGCCCCACCGAGAGCCCAAAGGACCTGGTCCCCGGCCGCCCCCCCGCCCCCTCCAGCCCCACCCCCGCCCGGCCGGGCTCTCCAGGGAGGGTCCGACCTGGCCGGAAGCAGGCAAGATGCTGCTTGGCGCACAGGGCTTGCCCGGGACGGTGCTCGCCGCGGCCTGTGTCCTCCCAGCCGCCCCAGAGGGGCGAGGAGTCCGCCCCCTTGGGGGAGCGCCCCGTGCTTGCGAGAGAAGGGGTGCCCCGGGAAAGCCGAGGTGCTCCAAGCAGGAGGTGGCCGGTGGCGGCCCGAGGCCAGGGAGGGAGGGGAGCCCTCAGTTCCATGACGTGCTGGCACGGGCCCCTGGGCGAAAACCCACCCGGGGCCTTGGGGGAAGTCCGAGGGCTTGGCTGGGCCCCGGAAGCCAAGGGGCCGCCGAGGGCAGGGTGCAGACAATGGCAGGGCACGGCTCCCACCACACACCCCCACCCCGACCCCCATGGCCACCGCGCTCCCCCCCACCCCCACTGGCCCTCGCAGGCCCAGGCAGGGGCACTGCCTTGGGCCCCCCGATCCATGGGGGGCCACGGAGGCCGTGAAGCAGGGAGGGCAGCATACCACACCCCGCGGAGAAGGACCTTGCCAATGCAGGCCCCAGGCCAGGGCCCGGGTCCAGGGTTCGGGGGGGGGGAAATCTGTGGAAGCGGCAGGCCCCACCGGCTGGCCCTCCCTGCCTCCGTCTGGCATGGGGAGGCCAGTGTCCACGGACGCCTGCGGAGCTGAGCCCGGGAGGCTGGTGCCTTGCCCCTCGGCCCCAGGCTTCAGCGCAAGGGCGGCGGCCGGGCTTTGGCATTCGTCCCTGGCACCGGCCCTGGCAGGGGTCCCCGGGCAGCGGCCAGAGGGTGACAGGCCTGAGCCCCAAGCACGCCACCGCAGGAGAGGCAAGAACCGGCCGGCTCTGTCCCCAACACCGAAGGCCGCCTTGGACCCGGCGGTGGCAGAGCCCGAGCCGGGTGGTCTCCTGGAGTGAGGGGCTTGGGCCAGACAGACCCTCTTGGGCTTAGGCCTCAGGCACGTGGCCTCAAGGCGTCTGACAGGGAGCGGTGGGTGGGTGGGTGGCGGTGGTATGTGTGTGTGCCTGTGCCTGTGCACGTATGAGTGTGTGTGTGTGTGTGTGTGTGTGTGTGTGTGTGCGCGCGCGCAGTTCTGGGGCAATGCTGCGGCAGTCAAGCCCTCTCTGCACCATGGGCCCCCCGGGCTCGGGTCCTCTCCGCTGCGGTGGCGGGGCTTCGGGAAGGTGGAGGCAGCTGTGGGTCTGTGGCTCTGAGGCCAGAGGGAGCCTTGCAAGGTCCGCGAGTGTGGGTGAGGGTTGCGGGTGGTGAGGCGGAGCGAGGGTGTGAGTGGGGGTGCGGGGCCCGGGAGGTGTGCTTGGGAGAGGCAGGCCCAGAAGGCGGGCGAGCAAGGCCCCGGCGAGGCCAAAGGGCGAGGGCCAGGGCCGGGCCCGGGAGGCGAGCGGGAGCCCCAAAGGAGGGGCCCCCCCCTGCGGCCCACGGCAGGTCGCAGCAGGCTGGGGCTCGAGCCACGGTCGCTGGGGAAGCCAGGCTGCGGAGGTAGGTGGGGAGCCAGGCGGGCCGGCCGCGGCCGCGGCTGCCCAGAGGCCCTCACATGGAGTGCGGCAGCTGACAGCCCAGGCCATGTGCTGCGAGCGCCACCTGGTGGGCTGCCAGGGGATGGGAGCGCGGCGCGCGGGCCCGGGGCTGGGGCCAGGGTGGCGCGGTGCGGGGCCAGGGCCTTCGCGCCCCACGCTGGGCTTCTCCCGCCCTGCCCTGGGGCCCGGCCGGCCGGGCCCCTGGCCCCCGCGGCTCCCCGGCTCCCGGGCCTGCCCTTCCTCCCCTGTGCACGGGCGCGCCTGTCCTCGGGGGACGGCGATCCTCCGCCGTCCTGCCTGCCTAGGCCTCGGTCATGCTCAGCCCACGGCGGGCTCCTGGCAAGCCCTGGGTCCGAGCTGCAGGAGCATGGGGCAGAGGCTGGCGACCAGAGGCACGGGGCTGGGGTTGGATGGGGTGGGGAGGGGTGGGGACGGGCGGCAGGGCAGCAGGCCTTGGTGCGTTGGTGTGTGGTGCAGGAGAGACGGGGCTCCCGAGCACAGCAAGGAGCCCCACCGAGAGCCCAAAGGACCTGGTCCCCGGCCGCCCCCCCGCCCCCTCCAGCCCCACCCCCGCCCGGCCGGGCTCTCCAGGGAGGGTCCGACCTGGCCGGAAGCAGGCAAGATGCTGCTTGGCGCACAGGGCTTGCCCGGGACGGTGCTCGCCGCGGCCTGTGTCCTCCCAGCCGCCCCAGAGGGGCGAGGAGTCCGCCCCCTTGGGGGAGCGCCCCGTGCTTGCGAGAGAAGGGGTGCCCCGGGAAAGCCGAGGTGCTCCAAGCAGGAGGTGGCCGGTGGCGGCCCGAGGCCAGGGAGGGAGGGGAGCCCTCAGTTCCATGACGTGCTGGCACGGGCCCCTGGGCGAAAACCCACCCGGGGCCTTGGGGGAAGTCCGAGGGCTTGGCTGGGCCCCGGAAGCCAAGGGGCCGCCGAGGGCAGGGTGCAGACAATGGCAGGGCACGGCTCCCACCACACACCCCCACCCCGACCCCCATGGCCACCGCGCTCCCCCCCACCCCCACTGGCCCTCGCAGGCCCAGGCAGGGGCACTGCCTTGGGCCCCCCGATCCATGGGGGGCCACGGAGGCCGTGAAGCAGGGAGGGCAGCATACCACACCCCGCGGAGAAGGACCTTGCCAATGCAGGCCCCAGGCCAGGGCCCGGGTCCAGGGTTCGGGGGGGGGGAAATCTGTGGAAGCGGCAGGCCCCACCGGCTGGCCCTCCCTGCCTCCGTCTGGCATGGGGAGGCCAGTGTCCACGGACGCCTGCGGAGCTGAGCCCGGGAGGCTGGTGCCTTGCCCCTCGGCCCCAGGCTTCAGCGCAAGGGCGGCGGCCGGGCTTTGGCATTCGTCCCTGGCACCGGCCCTGGCAGGGGTCCCCGGGCAGCGGCCAGAGGGTGACAGGCCTGAGCCCCAAGCACGCCACCGCAGGAGAGGCAAGAACCGGCCGGCTCTGTCCCCAACACCGAAGGCCGCCTTGGACCCGGCGGTGGCAGAGCCCGAGCCGGGTGGTCTCCTGGAGTGAGGGGCTTGGGCCAGACAGACCCTCTCGGGCTTAGGCCTCAGGCACGTGGCCTCAAGGCGTCTGACAGGGAGCGGTGGGTGGGTGGGTGGCGGTGGTATGTGTGTGTGCCTGTGCCTGTGCACGTATGAGTGTGTGTGTGTGTGTGTGTGTGTGTGTGTGTGTGCGCGCGCGCAGTTCTGGGGCAATGCTGCGGCAGTCAAGCCCTCTCTGCACCATGGGCCCCCCGGGCTCGGGTCCTCTCCGCTGCGGTGGCGGGGCTTCGGGAAGGTGGAGGCAGCTGTGGGTCTGTGGCTCTGAGGCCAGAGGGAGCCTTGCAAGGTCCGCGAGTGTGGGTGAGGGTTGCGGGTGGTGAGGCGGAGCGAGGGTGTGAGTGGGGGTGCGGGGCCCGGGAGGTGTGCTTGGGAGAGGCAGGCCCAGAAGGCGGGCGAGCAAGGCCCCGGCGAGGCCAAAGGGCGAGGGCCAGGGCCGGGCCCGGGAGGCGAGCGGGAGCCCCAAAGGAGGGGCCCCCCCCTGCGGCCCACGGCAGGTCGCAGCAGGCTGGGGCTCGAGCCACGGTCGCTGGGGAAGCCAGGCTGCGGAGGTAGGTGGGGAGCCAGGCGGGCCGGCCGCGGCCGCGGCTGCCCAGAGGCCCTCACATGGAGTGCGGCGGCTGACAGCCCAGGCCATGTGCTGCGAGCGCCACCTGGTGGGCTGCCAGGGGATGGGAGCGCGGCGCGCGGGCCCGGGGCTGGGGCCAGGGTGGCGCGGTGCGGGGCCAGGGCCTTCGCGCCCCACGCTGGGCTTCTCCCGCCCTGCCCTGGGGCCCGGCCGGCCGGGCCCCTGGCCCCCGCGGCTCCCCGGCTCCCGGGCCTGCCCTTCCTCCCCTGTGCACGGGCGCGCCTGTCCTCGGGGGACGGCGATCCTCCGCCGTCCTGCCTGCCTAGGCCTCGGTCATGCTCAGCCCACGGCGGGCTCCTGGCAAGCCCTGGGTCCGAGCTGCAGGAGCATGGGGCAGAGGCTGGCGACCAGAGGCACGGGGCTGGGGTTGGATGGGGTGGGGAGGGGTGGGGACGGGCGGCAGGGCAGCAGGCCTTGGTGCGTTGGTGTGTGGTGCAGGAGAGACGGGGCTCCCGAGCACAGCAAGGAGCCCCACCGAGAGCCCAAAGGACCTGGTCCCCGGCCGCCCCCCCGCCCCCTCCAGCCCCACCCCCGCCCGGCCGGGCTCTCCAGGGAGGGTCCGACCTGGCCGGAAGCAGGCAAGATGCTGCTTGGCGCACAGGGCTTGCCCGGGACGGTGCTCGCCGCGGCCTGTGTCCTCCCAGCCGCCCCAGAGGGGCGAGGAGTCCGCCCCCTTGGGGGAGCGCCCCGTGCTTGCGAGAGAAGGGGTGCCCCGGGAAAGCCGAGGTGCTCCAAGCAGGAGGTGGCCGGTGGCGGCCCGAGGCCAGGGAGGGAGGGGAGCCCTCAGTTCCATGACGTGCTGGCACGGGCCCCTGGGCGAAAACCCACCCGGGGCCTTGGGGGAAGTCCGAGGGCTTGGCTGGGCCCCGGAAGCCAAGGGGCCGCCGAGGGCAGGGTGCAGACAATGGCAGGGCACGGCTCCCACCACACACCCCCACCCCGACCCCCATGGCCACCGCGCTCCCCCCCACCCCCACTGGCCCTCGCAGGCCCAGGCAGGGGCACTGCCTTGGGCCCCCCGATCCATGGGGGGCCACGGAGGCCGTGAAGCAGGGAGGGCAGCATACCACACCCCGCGGAGAAGGACCTTGCCAATGCAGGCCCCAGGCCAGGGCCCGGGTCCAGGGTTCGGGGGGGGGGAAATCTGTGGAAGCGGCAGGCCCCACCGGCTGGCCCTCCCTGCCTCCGTCTGGCATGGGGAGGCCAGTGTCCACGGACGCCTGCGGAGCTGAGCCCGGGAGGCTGGTGCCTTGCCCCTCGGCCCCAGGCTTCAGCGCAAGGGCGGCGGCCGGGCTTTGGCATTCGTCCCTGGCACCGGCCCTGGCAGGGGTCCCCGGGCAGCGGCCAGAGGGTGACAGGCCTGAGCCCCAAGCACGCCACCGCAGGAGAGGCAAGAACCGGCCGGCTCTGTCCCCAACACCGAAGGCCGCCTTGGACCCGGCGGTGGCAGAGCCCGAGCCGGGTGGTCTCCTGGAGTGAGGGGCTTGGGCCAGACAGACCCTCTTGGGCTTAGGCCTCAGGCACGTGGCCTCAAGGCGTCTGACAGGGAGCGGTGGGTGGGTGGGTGGCGGTGGTATGTGTGTGTGCCTGTGCCTGTGCACGTATGAGTGTGTGTGTGTGTGTGTGTGTGTGTGTGTGTGTGCGCGCGCGCAGTTCTGGGGCAATGCTGCGGCAGTCAAGCCCTCTCTGCACCATGGGCCCCCCGGGCTCGGGTCCTCTCCGCTGCGGTGGCGGGGCTTCGGGAAGGTGGAGGCAGCTGTGGGTCTGTGGCTCTGAGGCCAGAGGGAGCCTTGCAAGGTCCGCGAGTGTGGGTGAGGGTTGCGGGTGGTGAGGCGGAGCGAGGGTGTGAGTGGGGGTGCGGGGCCCGGGAGGTGTGCTTGGGAGAGGCAGGCCCAGAAGGCGGGCGAGCAAGGCCCCGGCGAGGCCAAAGGGCGAGGGCCAGGGCCGGGCCCGGGAGGCGAGCGGGAGCCCCAAAGGAGGGGCCCCCCCCTGCGGCCCACGGCAGGTCGCAGCAGGCTGGGGCTCGAGCCACGGTCGCTGGGGAAGCCAGGCTGCGGAGGTAGGTGGGGAGCCAGGCGGGCCGGCCGCGGCCGCGGCTGCCCAGAGGCCCTCACATGGAGTGCGGCAGCTGACAGCCCAGGCCATGTGCTGCGAGCGCCACCTGGTGGGCTGCCAGGGGATGGGAGCGCGGCGCGCGGGCCCGGGGCTGGGGCCAGGGTGGCGCGGTGCGGGGCCAGGGCCTTCGCGCCCCACGCTGGGCTTCTCCCGCCCTGCCCTGGGGCCCGGCCGGCCGGGCCCCTGGCCCCCGCGGCTCCCCGGCTCCCGGGCCTGCCCTTCCTCCCCTGTGCACGGGCGCGCCTGTCCTCGGGGGACGGCGATCCTCCGCCGTCCTGCCTGCCTAGGCCTCGGTCATGCTCAGCCCACGGCGGGCTCCTGGCAAGCCCTGGGTCCGAGCTGCAGGAGCATGGGGCAGAGGCTGGCGACCAGAGGCACGGGGCTGGGGTTGGATGGGGTGGGGAGGGGTGGGGACGGGCGGCAGGGCAGCAGGCCTTGGTGCGTTGGTGTGTGGTGCAGGAGAGACGGGGCTCCCGAGCACAGCAAGGAGCCCCACCGAGAGCCCAAAGGACCTGGTCCCCGGCCGCCCCCCCGCCCCCTCCAGCCCCACCCCCGCCCGGCCGGGCTCTCCAGGGAGGGTCCGACCTGGCCGGAAGCAGGCAAGATGCTGCTTGGCGCACAGGGCTTGCCCGGGACGGTGCTCGCCGCGGCCTGTGTCCTCCCAGCCGCCCCAGAGGGGCGAGGAGTCCGCCCCCTTGGGGGAGCGCCCCGTGCTTGCGAGAGAAGGGGTGCCCCGGGAAAGCCGAGGTGCTCCAAGCAGGAGGTGGCCGGTGGCGGCCCGAGGCCAGGGAGGGAGGGGAGCCCTCAGTTCCATGACGTGCTGGCACGGGCCCCTGGGCGAAAACCCACCCGGGGCCTTGGGGGAAGTCCGAGGGCTTGGCTGGGCCCCGGAAGCCAAGGGGCCGCCGAGGGCAGGGTGCAGACAATGGCAGGGCACGGCTCCCACCACACACCCCCACCCCGACCCCCATGGCCACCGCGCTCCCCCCCACCCCCACTGGCCCTCGCAGGCCCAGGCAGGGGCACTGCCTTGGGCCCCCCGATCCATGGGGGGCCACGGAGGCCGTGAAGCAGGGAGGGCAGCATACCACACCCCGCGGAGAAGGACCTTGCCAATGCAGGCCCCAGGCCAGGGCCCGGGTCCAGGGTTCGGGGGGGGGGAAATCTGTGGAAGCGGCAGGCCCCACCGGCTGGCCCTCCCTGCCTCCGTCTGGCATGGGGAGGCCAGTGTCCACGGACGCCTGCGGAGCTGAGCCCGGGAGGCTGGTGCCTTGCCCCTCGGCCCCAGGCTTCAGCGCAAGGGCGGCGGCCGGGCTTTGGCATTCGTCCCTGGCACCGGCCCTGGCAGGGGTCCCCGGGCAGCGGCCAGAGGGTGACAGGCCTGAGCCCCAAGCACGCCACCGCAGGAGAGGCAAGAACCGGCCGGCTCTGTCCCCAACACCGAAGGCCGCCTTGGACCCGGCGGTGGCAGAGCCCGAGCCGGGTGGTCTCCTGGAGTGAGGGGCTTGGGCCAGACAGACCCTCTTGGGCTTAGGCCTCAGGCACGTGGCCTCAAGGCGTCTGACAGGGAGCGGTGGGTGGGTGGGTGGCGGTGGTATGTGTGTGTGCCTGTGCCTGTGCACGTATGAGTGTGTGTGTGTGTGTGTGTGTGTGTGTGTGTGTGCGCGCGCGCAGTTCTGGGGCAATGCTGTGGCAGTCAAGCCCTCTCTGCACCATGGGCCCCCCGGGCTCGGGTCCTCTCCGCTGCGGTGGCGGGGCTTCGGGAAGGTGGAGGCAGCTGTGGGTCTGTGGCTCTGAGGCCAGAGGGAGCCTTGCAAGGTCCGCGAGTGTGGGTGAGGGTTGCGGGTGGTGAGGCGGAGCGAGGGTGTGAGTGGGGGTGCGGGGCCCGGGAGGTGTGCTTGGGAGAGGCAGGCCCAGAAGGCGGGCGAGCAAGGCCCCGGCGAGGCCAAAGGGCGAGGGCCAGGGCCGGGCCCGGGAGGCGAGCGGGAGCCCCAAAGGAGGGGCCCCCCCCTGCGGCCCACGGCAGGTCGCAGCAGGCTGGGGCTCGAGCCACGGTCGCTGGGGAAGCCAGGCTGCGGAGGTAGGTGGGGAGCCAGGCGGGCCGGCCGCGGCCGCGGCTGCCCAGAGGCCCTCACATGGAGTGCGGCGGCTGACAGCCCAGGCCATGTGCTGCGAGCGCCACCTGGTGGGCTGCCAGGGGATGGGAGCGCGGCGCGCGGGCCCGGGGCTGGGGCCAGGGTGGCGCGGTGCGGGGCCAGGGCCTTCGCGCCCCACGCTGGGCTTCTCCCGCCCTGCCCTGGGGCCCGGCCGGCCGGGCCCCTGGCCCCCGCGGCTCCCCGGCTCCCGGGCCTGCCCTTCCTCCCCTGTGCACGGGCGCGCCTGTCCTCGGGGGACGGCGATCCTCCGCCGTCCTGCCTGCCTAGGCCTCGGTCATGCTCAGCCCACGGCGGGCTCCTGGCAAGCCCTGGGTCCGAGCTGCAGGAGCATGGGGCAGAGGCTGGCGACCAGAGGCACGGGGCTGGGGTTGGATGGGGTGGGGAGGGGTGGGGACGGGCGGCAGGGCAGCAGGCCTTGGTGCGTTGGTGTGTGGTGCAGGAGAGACGGGGCTCCCGAGCACAGCAAGGAGCCCCACCGAGAGCCCAAAGGACCTGGTCCCCGGCCGCCCCCCCGCCCCCTCCAGCCCCACCCCCGCCCGGCCGGGCTCTCCAGGGAGGGTCCGACCTGGCCGGAAGCAGGCAAGATGCTGCTTGGCGCACAGGGCTTGCCCGGGACGGTGCTCGCCGCGGCCTGTGTCCTCCCAGCCGCCCCAGAGGGGCGAGGAGTCCGCCCCCTTGGGGGAGCGCCCCGTGCTTGCGAGAGAAGGGGTGCCCCGGGAAAGCCGAGGTGCTCCAAGCAGGAGGTGGCCGGTGGCGGCCCGAGGCCAGGGAGGGAGGGGAGCCCTCAGTTCCATGACGTGCTGGCACGGGCCCCTGGGCGAAAACCCACCCGGGGCCTTGGGGGAAGTCCGAGGGCTTGGCTGGGCCCCGGAAGCCAAGGGGCCGCCGAGGGCAGGGTGCAGACAATGGCAGGGCACGGCTCCCACCACACACCCCCACCCCGACCCCCATGGCCACCGCGCTCCCCCCCACCCCCACTGGCCCTCGCAGGCCCAGGCAGGGGCACTGCCTTGGGCCCCCCGATCCATGGGGGGCCACGGAGGCCGTGAAGCAGGGAGGGCAGCATACCACACCCCGCGGAGAAGGACCTTGCCAATGCAGGCCCCAGGCCAGGGCCCGGGTCCAGGGTTCGGGGGGGGGGAAATCTGTGGAAGCGGCAGGCCCCACCGGCTGGCCCTCCCTGCCTCCGTCTGGCATGGGGAGGCCAGTGTCCACGGACGCCTGCGGAGCTGAGCCCGGGAGGCTGGTGCCTTGCCCCTCGGCCCCAGGCTTCAGCGCAAGGGCGGCGGCCGGGCTTTGGCATTCGTCCCTGGCACCGGCCCTGGCAGGGGTCCCCGGGCAGCGGCCAGAGGGTGACAGGCCTGAGCCCCAAGCACGCCACCGCAGGAGAGGCAAGAACCGGCCGGCTCTGTCCCCAACACCGAAGGCCGCCTTGGACCCGGCGGTGGCAGAGCCCGAGCCGGGTGGTCTCCTGGAGTGAGGGGCTTGGGCCAGACAGACCCTCTCGGGCTTAGGCCTCAGGCACGTGGCCTCAAGGCGTCTGACAGGGAGCGGTGGGTGGGTGGGTGGCGGTGGTATGTGTGTGTGCCTGTGCCTGTGCACGTATGAGTGTGTGTGTGTGTGTGTGTGTGTGTGTGTGTGTGTGCGCGCGCGCAGTTCTGGGGCAATGCTGCGGCAGTCAAGCCCTCTCTGCACCATGGGCCCCCCGGGCTCGGGTCCTCTCCGCTGCGGTGGCGGGGCTTCGGGAAGGTGGAGGCAGCTGTGGGTCTGTGGCTCTGAGGCCAGAGGGAGCCTTGCAAGGTCCGCGAGTGTGGGTGAGGGTTGCGGGTGGTGAGGCGGAGCGAGGGTGTGAGTGGGGGTGCGGGGCCCGGGAGGTGTGCTTGGGAGAGGCAGGCCCAGAAGGCGGGCGAGCATGGCCCCGGCGAGGCCAAAGGGCGAGGGCCAGGGCCGGGCCCGGGAGGCGAGCGGGAGCCCCAAAGGAGGGGCCCCCCCCTTCGGCACACGGCAGGTCGCAGCAGGCTGGGGCTCGAGCCACGGTCGCTGGGGAAGCCAGGCTGCGGAGGTAGGTGGGGAGCCAGGCGGGCCGGCCGCGGCCGCGGCTGCCCAGAGGCCCTCACATGGAGTGCGGCGGCTGACAGCCCAGGCCATGTGCTGCGAGCGCCACCTGGTGGGCTGCCAGGGGATGGGAGCGCGGCGCGCGGGCCCGGGGCTGGGGCCAGGGTGGCGCGGTGCGGGGCCAGGGCCTTCGCGCCCCACGCTGGGCTTCTCCCGCCCTGCCCTGGGGCCCGGCCGGCCGGGCCCCTGGCCTCCGCGGCTCCCCGGCTCCCGGGCCTGCCCTTCCTCCCCTGTGCACGGGCGCGCCTGTCCTCGGGGGACGGCGATCCTCCGCCGTCCTGCCTGCCTAGGCCTCGGTCATGCTCAGCCCACGGCGGGCTCCTGGCAAGCCCTGGGTCCGAGCTGCAGGAGCATGGGGCAGAGGCTGGCGACCAGAAGCACGGGGCTGGGGTTGGGTGGGCTGGGGAGGGGTGGGGACGGGCGGCAGGGCAGCAGGCCTTGGTGCGTTGGTGTGTGGTGCAGGAGAGACGGGGCTCCCGAGCACAGCAAGGAGCCCCACCGAGAGCCCAAAGGACCTGGTCCCCGGCCGCCCCCCACCCCCTCCAGCCCCACACCCGCCCGGCCGGGCTCTCCAGGGAGGGTCCGACCTGGCCGGAAGCAGGCAAGATGCTGCTTGGCGCACAGGGCTTGCCCGGGACGGTGCTCGCCGCGGCCTGTGTCCTCCCAGCCGCCCCAGAGGGGCGAGGAGTCCGCCCCCTTGGGGGAGCGCCCCGTGCTTGCGAGAGAAGGGGTGCCCCGGGAAAGCCGAGGTGCTCCAAGCAGGAGGTGGCCGGTGGCGGCCCGAGGCCAGGGAGGGAGGGGAGCCCTCAGTTCCATGACGTGCTGGCACGGGCCCCTGGGCGAAAACCCACCCGGGGCCTTGGGGGAAGTCCGAGGGCTTGGCTGGGCCCCGGAAGCCAAGGGGCCGCCGAGGGCAGGGTGCAGACAATGGCAGGGCACGGCTCCCACCACACACCCCCACCCCGACCCCCATGGCCACCGCGCTCCCCCCCACCCCCACTGGCCCTCGCAGGCCCAGGCAGGGGCACTGCCTTGGGCCCCCCGATCCATGGGGGGCCACGGAGGCCGTGAAGCAGGGAGGGCAGCATACCACACCCCGCGGAGAAGGACCTTGCCAATGCAGGCCCCAGGCCAGGGCCCGGGTCCAGGGTTCGGGGGGGGGGAAATCTGTGGAAGCGGCAGGCCCCACCGGCTGGCCCTCCCTGCCTCCGTCTGGCATGGGGAGGCCAGTGTCCACGGACGCCTGCGGAGCTGAGCCCGGGAGGCTGGTGCCTTGCCCCTCGGCCCCAGGCTTCAGCGCAAGGGCGGCGGCCGGGCTTTGGCATTCGTCCCTGGCACCGGCCCTGGCAGGGGTCCCCGGGCAGCGGCCAGAGGGTGACAGGCCTGAGCCCCAAGCACGCCACCGCAGGAGAGGCAAGAACCGGCCGGCTCTGTCCCCAACACCGAAGGCCGCCTTGGACCCGGCGGTGGCAGAGCCCGAGCCGGGTGGTCTCCTGGAGTGAGGGGCTTGGGCCAGACAGACCCTCTCGGGCTTAGGCCTCAGGCACGTGGCCTCAAGGCGTCTGACAGGGAGCGGTGGGTGGGTGGGTGGCGGTGGTATGTGTGTGTGCCTGTGCCTGTGCACGTATGAGTGTGTGTGTGTGTGTGTGTGTGTGTGTGTGTGTGTGTGCGCGCGCGCAGTTCTGGGGCAATGCTGCGGCAGTCAAGCCCTCTCTGCACCATGGGCCCCCCGGGCTCGGGTCCTCTCCGCTGCGGTGGCGGGGCTTCGGGAAGGTGGAGGCAGCTGTGGGTCTGTGGCTCTGAGGCCAGAGGGAGCCTTGCAAGGTCCGCGAGTGTGGGTGAGGGTTGCGGGTGGTGAGGCGGAGCGAGGGTGTGAGTGGGGGTGCGGGGCCCGGGAGGTGTGCTTGGGAGAGGCAGGCCCAGAAGGCGGGCGAGCATGGCCCCGGCGAGGCCAAAGGGCGAGGGCCAGGGCCGGGCCCGGGAGGCGAGCGGGAGCCCCAAAGGAGGGGCCCCCCCCTGCGGCCCACGGCAGGTCGCAGCAGGCTGGGGCTCGAGCCACGGTCGCTGGGGAAGCCAGGCTGCGGAGGTAGGTGGGGAGCCAGGCGGGCCGGCCGCGGCCGCGGCTGCCCAGAGGCCCTCACATGGAGTGCGGCGGCTGACAGCCCAGGCCATGTGCTGCGAGCGCCACCTGGTGGGCTGCCAGGGGATGGGAGCGCGGCGCGCGGGCCCGGGGCTGGGGCCAGGGTGGCGCGGTGCGGGGCCAGGGCCTTCGCGCCCCACGCTGGGCTTCTCCCGCCCTGCCCTGGGGCCCGGCCGGCCGGGCCCCTGGCCCCCGCGGCTCCCCGGCTCCCGGGCCTGCCCTTCCTCCCCTGTGCACGGGCGCGCCTGTCCTCGGGGGACGGCGATCCTCCGCCGTCCTGCCTGCCTAGGCCTCGGTCATGCTCAGCCCACGGCGGGCTCCTGGCAAGCCCTGGGTCCGAGCTGCAGGAGCATGGGGCAGAGGCTGGCGACCAGAGGCACGGGGCTGGGGTTGGATGGGGTGGGGAGGGGTGGGGACGGGCGGCAGGGCAGCAGGCCTTGGTGCGTTGGTGTGTGGTGCAGGAGAGACGGGGCTCCCGAGCACAGCAAGGAGCCCCACCGAGAGCCCAAAGGACCTGGTCCCCGGCCGCCCCCCCGCCCCCTCCAGCCCCACCCCCGCCCGGCCGGGCTCTCCAGGGAGGGTCCGACCTGGCCGGAAGCAGGCAAGATGCTGCTTGGCGCACAGGGCTTGCCCGGGACGGTGCTCGCCGCGGCCTGTGTCCTCCCAGCCGCCCCAGAGGGGCGAGGAGTCCGCCCCCTTGGGGGAGCGCCCCGTGCTTGCGAGAGAAGGGGTGCCCCGGGAAAGCCGAGGTGCTCCAAGCAGGAGGTGGCCGGTGGCGGCCCGAGGCCAGGGAGGGAGGGGAGCCCTCAGTTCCATGACGTGCTGGCACGGGCCCCTGGGCGAAAACCCACCCGGGGCCTTGGGGGAAGTCCGAGGGCTTGGCTGGGCCCCGGAAGCCAAGGGGCCGCCGAGGGCAGGGTGCAGACAATGGCAGGGCACGGCTCCCACCACACACCCCCACCCCGACCCCCATGGCCACCGCGCTCCCCCCCACCCCCACTGGCCCTCGCAGGCCCAGGCAGGGGCACTGCCTTGGGCCCCCCGATCCATGGGGGGCCACGGAGGCCGTGAAGCAGGGAGGGCAGCATACCACACCCCGCGGAGAAGGACCTTGCCAATGCAGGCCCCAGGCCAGGGCCCGGGTCCAGGTTTGGGGGGGGGGGGAAATCTGTGGAAGCGGCAGGCCCCACCGGCTGGCCCTCCCTGCCTCCGTCTGGCATGGGGAGGCCAGTGTCCACGGACGCCTGCGGAGCTGAGCCCGGGAGGCTGGTGCCTTGCCCCTCGGCCCCAGGCTTCAGCGCAAGGGCGGCGGCCGGGCTTTGGCATTCGTCCCTGGCACCGGCCCTGGCAGGGGTCCCCGGGCAGCGGCCAGAGGGTGACAGGCCTGAGCCCCAAGCACGCCACCGCAGGAGAGGCAAGAACCGGCCGGCTCTGTCCCCAACACCGAAGGCCGCCTTGGACCCGGCGGTGGCAGAGCCCGAGCCGGGTGGTCTCCTGGAGTGAGGGGCTTGGGCCAGACAGACCCTCTCGGGCTTAGGCCTCAGGCACGTGGCCTCAAGGCGTCTGACAGGGAGCGGTGGGTGGGTGGGTGGCGGTGGTATGTGTGTGTGCCTGTGCCTGTGCACGTATGAGTGTGTGTGTGTGTGTGTGTGTGTGTGTGTGTGTGTGTGCGCGCGCGCAGTTCTGGGGCAATGCTGCGGCAGTCAAGCCCTCTCTGCACCATGGGCCCCCCGGGCTCGGGTCCTCTCCGCTGCGGTGGCGGGGCTTCGGGAAGGTGGAGGCAGCTGTGGGTCTGTGGCTCTGAGGCCAGAGGGAGCCTTGCAAGGTCCGCGAGTGTGGGTGAGGGTTGCGGGTGGTGAGGCGGAGCGAGGGTGTGAGTGGGGGTGCGGGGCCCGGGAGGTGTGCTTGGGAGAGGCAGGCCCAGAAGGCGGGCGAGCAAGGCCCCGGCGAGGCCAAAGGGCGAGGGCCAGGGCCGGGCCCGGGAGGCGAGCGGGAGCCCCAAAGGAGGGGCCCCCCCCTTCGGCACACGGCAGGTCGCAGCAGGCTGGGGCTCGAGCCACGGTCGCTGGGGAAGCCAGGCTGCGGAGGTAGGTGGGGAGCCAGGCGGGCCGGCCGCGGCCGCGGCTGCCCAGAGGCCCTCACATGGAGTGCGGCGGCTGACAGCCCAGGCCATGTGCTGCGAGCGCCACCTGGTGGGCTGCCAGGGGATGGGAGCGCGGCGCGCGGGCCCGGGGCTGGGGCCAGGGTGGCGCGGTGCGGGGCCAGGGCCTTCGCGCCCCACGCTGGGCTTCTCCCGCCCTGCCCTGGGGCCCGGCCGGCCGGGCCCCTGGCCCCCGCGGCTCCCCGGCTCCCGGGCCTGCCCTTCCTCCCCTGTGCACGGGCGCGCCTGTCCTCGGGGGACGGCGATCCTCCGCCGTCCTGCCTGCCTAGGCCTCGGTCATGCTCAGCCCACGGCGGGCTCCTGGCAAGCCCTGGGTCCGAGCTGCAGGAGCATGGGGCAGAGGCTGGCGACCAGAGGCACGGGGCTGGGGTTGGATGGGGTGGGGAGGGGTGGGGACGGGCGGCAGGGCAGCAGGCCTTGGTGCGTTGGTGTGTGGTGCAGGAGAGACGGGGCTCCCGAGCACAGCAAGGAGCCCCACCGAGAGCCCAAAGGACCTGGTCCCCGGCCGCCCCCCCGCCCCCTCCAGCCCCACCCCCGCCCGGCCGGGCTCTCCAGGGAGGGTCCGACCTGGCCGGAAGCAGGCAAGATGCTGCTTGGCGCACAGGGCTTGCCCGGGACGGTGCTCGCCGCGGCCTGTGTCCTCCCAGCCGCCCCAGAGGGGCGAGGAGTCCGCCCCCTTGGGGGAGCGCCCCGTGCTTGCGAGAGAAGGGGTGCCCCGGGAAAGCCGAGGTGCTCCAAGCAGGAGGTGGCCGGTGGCGGCCCGAGGCCAGGGAGGGAGGGGAGCCCTCAGTTCCATGACGTGCTGGCACGGGCCCCTGGGCGAAAACCCACCCGGGGCCTTGGGGGAAGTCCGAGGGCTTGGCTGGGCCCCGGAAGCCAAGGGGCCGCCGAGGGCAGGGTGCAGACAATGGCAGGGCACGGCTCCCACCACACACCCCCACCCCGACCCCCATGGCCACCGCGCTCCCCCCCACCCCCACTGGCCCTCGCAGGCCCAGGCAGGGGCACTGCCTTGGGCCCCCCGATCCATGGGGGGCCACGGAGGCCGTGAAGCAGGGAGGGCAGCATACCACACCCCGCGGAGAAGGACCTTGCCAATGCAGGCCCCAGGCCAGGGCCCGGGTCCAGGGTTCGGGGGGGGGGAAATCTGTGGAAGCGGCAGGCCCCACCGGCTGGCCCTCCCTGCCTCCGTCTGGCATGGGGAGGCCAGTGTCCACGGACGCCTGCGGAGCTGAGCCCGGGAGGCTGGTGCCTTGCCCCTCGGCCCCAGGCTTCAGCGCAAGGGCGGCGGCCGGGCTTTGGCATTCGTCCCTGGCACCGGCCCTGGCAGGGGTCCCCGGGCAGCGGCCAGAGGGTGACAGGCCTGAGCCCCAAGCACGCCACCGCAGGAGAGGCAAGAACCGGCCGGCTCTGTCCCCAACACCGAAGGCCGCCTTGGACCCGGCGGTGGCAGAGCCCGAGCCGGGTGGTCTCCTGGAGTGAGGGGCTTGGGCCAGACATACCCTCTCGGGCTCAGGCCTCAGGCACGTGGCCTCAAGGCGTCTGACAGGGAGCGGTGGGTGGGTGGGTGGCGGTGGTATGTGTGTGTGCCTGTGCCTGTGCACGTATGAGTGTCTGTGTGTGTGTGTGTGTGTGTGTGTGCGCGCGCGCAGTTCTGGGGCAATGCTGCGGCAGTCAAGCCCTCTCTGCACCATGGGCCCCCCGGGCTCGGGTCCTCTCCGCTGCGGTGGCGGGGCTTCGGGAAGGTGGAGGCAGCTGTGGGTCTGTGGCTCTGAGGCCAGAGGGAGCCTTGCAAGGTCCGCGAGTGTGGGTGAGGGTTGCGGGTGGTGAGGCGGAGCGAGGGTGTGAGTGGGGGTGCGGGGCCCGGGAGGTGTGCTTGGGAGAGGCAGGCCCAGAAGGCGGGCGAGCAAGGCCCCGGCGAGGCCAAAGGGCGAGGGCCAGGGCCGGGCCCGGGAGGCGAGCGGGAGCCCCAAAGGAGGGGCCCCCCCCTGCGGCCCACGGCAGGTCGCAGCAGGCTGGGGCTCGAGCCACGGTCGCTGGGGAAGCCAGGCTGCGGAGGTAGGTGGGGAGCCAGGCGGGCCGGCCGCGGCCGCGGCTGCCCAGAGGCCCTCACATGGAGTGCGGCGGCTGACAGCCCAGGCCATGTGCTGCGAGCGCCACCTGGTGGGCTGCCAGGGGATGGGAGCGCGGCGCGCGGGCCCGGGGCTGGGGCCAGGGTGGCGCGGTGCGGGGCCAGGGCCTTCGCGCCCCACGCTGGGCTTCTCCCGCCCTGCCCTGGGGCCCGGCCGGCCGGGCCCCTGGCCCCCGCGGCTCCCCGGCTCCCGGGCCTGCCCTTCCTCCCCTGTGCACGGGCGCGCCTGTCCTCGGGGGACGGCGATCCTCCGCCGTCCTGCCTGCCTAGGCCTCGGTCATGCTCAGCCCACGGCGGGCTCCTGGCAAGCCCTGGGTCCGAGCTGCAGGAGCATGGGGCAGAGGCTGGCGACCAGAGGCACGGGGCTGGGGTTGGATGGGGTGGGGAGGGGTGGGGACGGGCGGCAGGGCAGCAGGCCTTGGTGCGTTGGTGTGTGGTGCAGGAGAGACGGGGCTCCCGAGCACAGCAAGGAGCCCCACCGAGAGCCCAAAGGACCTGGTCCCCGGCCGCCCCCCCGCCCCCTCCAGCCCCACCCCCGCCCGGCCGGGCTCTCCAGGGAGGGTCCGACCTGGCCGGAAGCAGGCAAGATGCTGCTTGGCGCACAGGGCTTGCCCGGGACGGTGCTCGCCGCGGCCTGTGTCCTCCCAGCCGCCCCAGAGGGGCGAGGAGTCCGCCCCCTTGGGGGAGCGCCCCGTGCTTGCGAGAGAAGGGGTGCCCCGGGAAAGCCGAGGTGCTCCAAGCAGGAGGTGGCCGGTGGCGGCCCGAGGCCAGGGAGGGAGGGGAGCCCTCAGTTCCATGACGTGCTGGCACGGGCCCCTGGGCGAAAACCCACCCGGGGCCTTGGGGGAAGTCCGAGGGCTTGGCTGGGCCCCGGAAGCCAAGGGGCCGCCGAGGGCAGGGTGCAGACAATGGCAGGGCACGGCTCCCACCACACACCCCCACCCCGACCCCCATGGCCACCGCGCTCCCCCCCACCCCCACTGGCCCTCGCAGGCCCAGGCAGGGGCACTGCCTTGGGCCCCCCGATCCATGGGGGGCCACGGAGGCCGTGAAGCAGGGAGGGCAGCATACCACACCCCGCGGAGAAGGACCTTGCCAATGCAGGCCCCAGGCCAGGGCCCGGGTCCAGGGTTCGGGGGGGGGGAAATCTGTGGAAGCGGCAGGCCCCACCGGCTGGCCCTCCCTGCCTCCGTCTGGCATGGGGAGGCCAGTGTCCACGGACGCCTGCGGAGCTGAGCCCGGGAGGCTGGTGCCTTGCCCCTCGGCCCCAGGCTTCAGCGCAAGGGCGGCGGCCGGGCTTTGGCATTCGTCCCTGGCACCGGCCCTGGCAGGGGTCCCCGGGCAGCGGCCAGAGGGTGACAGGCCTGAGCCCCAAGCACGCCACCGCAGGAGAGGCAAGAACCGGCCGGCTCTGTCCCCAACACCGAAGGCCGCCTTGGACCCGGCGGTGGCAGAGCCCGAGCCGGGTGGTCTCCTGGAGTGAGGGGCTTGGGCCAGACAGACCCTCTCGGGCTTAGGCCTCAGGCACGTGGCCTCAAGGCGTCTGACAGGGAGCGGTGGGTGGGTGGGTGGCGGTGGTATGTGTGTGTGCCTGTGCCTGTGCACGTATGAGTGTGTGTGTGTGTGTGTGTGTGTGTGTGTGCGCGCGCGCAGTTCTGGGGCAATGCTGCGGCAGTCAAGCCCTCTCTGCACCATGGGCCCCCCGGGCTCGGGTCCTCTCCGCTGCGGTGGCGGGGCTTCGGGAAGGTGGAGGCAGC
Organism: Sus scrofa; assembly: GCF_054392235.1. Taxonomy (NCBI): domain Eukaryota; kingdom Metazoa; phylum Chordata; class Mammalia; order Artiodactyla; family Suidae; genus Sus; species Sus scrofa. The sequence continues at coordinate 23,974,361 of NC_139385.1, forward strand.
TGTGGGTCTGTGGCTCTGAGGCCAGAGGGAGCCTTGCAAGGTCCGCGAGTGTGGGTGAGGGTTGCGGGTGGTGAGGCGGAGCGAGGGTGTGAGTGGGGGTGCGGGGCCCGGGAGGTGTGCTTGGGAGAGGCAGGCCCAGAAGGCGGGCGAGCAAGGCCCCGGCGAGGCCAAAGGGCGAGGGCCAGGGCCGGGCCCGGGAGGCGAGCGGGAGCCCCAAAGGAGGGGCCCCCCCCTGCGGCCCACGGCAGGTCGCAGCAGGCTGGGGCTCGAGCCACGGTCGCTGGGGAAGCCAGGCTGCGGAGGTAGGTGGGGAGCCAGGCGGGCCGGCCGCGGCCGCGGCTGCCCAGAGGCCCTCACATGGAGTGCGGCGGCTGACAGCCCAGGCCATGTGCTGCGAGCGCCACCTGGTGGGCTGCCAGGGGATGGGAGCGCGGCGCGCGGGCCCGGGGCTGGGGCCAGGGTGGCGCGGTGCGGGGCCAGGGCCTTCGCGCCCCACGCTGGGCTTCTCCCGCCCTGCCCTGGGGCCCGGCCGGCCGGGCCCCTGGCCCCCGCGGCTCCCCGGCTCCCGGGCCTGCCCTTCCTCCCCTGTGCACGGGCGCGCCTGTCCTCGGGGGACGGCGATCCTCCGCCGTCCTGCCTGCCTAGGCCTCGGTCATGCTCAGCCCACGGCGGGCTCCTGGCAAGCCCTGGGTCCGAGCTGCAGGAGCATGGGGCAGAGGCTGGCGACCAGAGGCACGGGGCTGGGGTTGGATGGGGTGGGGAGGGGTGGGGACGGGCGGCAGGGCAGCAGGCCTTGGTGCGTTGGTGTGTGGTGCAGGAGAGACGGGGCTCCCGAGCACAGCAAGGAGCCCCACCGAGAGCCCAAAGGACCTGGTCCCCGGCCGCCCCCCCGCCCCCTCCAGCCCCACCCCCGCCCGGCCGGGCTCTCCAGGGAGGGTCCGACCTGGCCGGAAGCAGGCAAGATGCTGCTTGGCGCACAGGGCTTGCCCGGGACGGTGCTCGCCGCGGCCTGTGTCCTCCCAGCCGCCCCAGAGGGGCGAGGAGTCCGCCCCCTTGGGGGAGCGCCCCGTGCTTGCGAGAGAAGGGGTGCCCCGGGAAAGCCGAGGTGCTCCAAGCAGGAGGTGGCCGGTGGCGGCCCGAGGCCAGGGAGGGAGGGGAGCCCTCAGTTCCATGACGTGCTGGCACGGGCCCCTGGGCGAAAACCCACCCGGGGCCTTGGGGGAAGTCCGAGGGCTTGGCTGGGCCCCGGAAGCCAAGGGGCCGCCGAGGGCAGGGTGCAGACAATGGCAGGGCACGGCTCCCACCACACACCCCCACCCCGACCCCCATGGCCACCGCGCTCCCCCCCACCCCCACTGGCCCTCGCAGGCCCAGGCAGGGGCACTGCCTTGGGCCCCCCGATCCATGGGGGGCCACGGAGGCCGTGAAGCAGGGAGGGCAGCATACCACACCCCGCGGAGAAGGACCTTGCCAATGCAGGCCCCAGGCCAGGGCCCGGGTCCAGGGTTCGGGGGGGGGGAAATCTGTGGAAGCGGCAGGCCCCACCGGCTGGCCCTCCCTGCCTCCGTCTGGCATGGGGAGGCCAGTGTCCACGGACGCCTGCGGAGCTGAGCCCGGGAGGCTGGTGCCTTGCCCCTCGGCCCCAGGCTTCAGCGCAAGGGCGGCGGCCGGGCTTTGGCATTCGTCCCTGGCACCGGCCCTGGCAGGGGTCCCCGGGCAGCGGCCAGAGGGTGACAGGCCTGAGCCCCAAGCACGCCACCGCAGGAGAGGCAAGAACCGGCCGGCTCTGTCCCCAACACCGAAGGCCGCCTTGGACCCGGCGGTGGCAGAGCCCGAGCCGGGTGGTCTCCTGGAGTGAGGGGCTTGGGCCAGACAGACCCTCTCGGGCTCAGGCCTCAGGCACGTGGCCTCAAGGCGTCTGACAGGGAGCGGTGGGTGGGTGGGTGGCGGTGGTATGTGTGTGTGCCTGTGCCTGTGCACGTATGAGTGTGTGTGTGTGTGTGTGTGTGTGTGTGTGCGCGCGCGCAGTTCTGGGGCAATGCTGCGGCAGTCAAGCCCTCTCTGCACCATGGGCCCCCCGGGCTCGGGTCCTCTCCGCTGCGGTGGCGGGGCTTCGGGAAGGTGGAGGCAGCTGTGGGTCTGTGGCTCTGAGGCCAGAGGGAGCCTTGCAAGGTCCGCGAGTGTGGGTGAGGGTTGCGGGTGGTGAGGCGGAGCGAGGGTGTGAGTGGGGTGCGGGGCCCGGGAGGTGTGCTTGGGAGAGGCAGGCCCAGAAGGCGGGCGAGCAAGGCCCCGGCGAGGCCAAAGGGCGAGGGCCAGGGCCGGGCCCGGGAGGCGAGCGGGAGCCCCAAAGGAGGGGCCCCCCCCTGCGGCCCACGGCAGGTCGCAGCAGGCTGGGGCTCGAGCCACGGTCGCTGGGGAAGCCAGGCTGCGGAGGTAGGTGGGGAGCCAGGCGGGCCGGCCGCGGCCGCGGCTGCCCAGAGGCCCTCACATGGAGTGCGGCGGCTGACAGCCCAGGCCATGTGCTGCGAGCGCCACCTGGTGGGCTGCCAGGGGATGGGAGCGCGGCGCGCGGGCCCGGGGCTGGGGCCAGGGTGGCGCGGTGCGGGGCCAGGGCCTTCGCGCCCCACGCTGGGCTTCTCCCGCCCTGCCCTGGGGCCCGGCCGGCCGGGCCCCTGGCCCCCGCGGCTCCCCGGCTCCCGGGCCTGCCCTTCCTCCCCTGTGCACGGGCGCGCCTGTCCTCGGGGGACGGCGATCCTCCGCCGTCCTGCCTGCCTAGGCCTCGGTCATGCTCAGCCCACGGCGGGCTCCTGGCAAGCCCTGGGTCCGAGCTGCAGGAGCATGGGGCAGAGGCTGGCGACCAGAGGCACGGGGCTGGGGTTGGATGGGGTGGGGAGGGGTGGGGACGGGCGGCAGGGCAGCAGGCCTTGGTGCGTTGGTGTGTGGTGCAGGAGAGACGGGGCTCCCGAGCACAGCAAGGAGCCCCACCGAGAGCCCAAAGGACCTGGTCCCCGGCCGCCCCCCCGCCCCCTCCAGCCCCACCCCCGCCCGGCCGGGCTCTCCAGGGAGGGTCCGACCTGGCCGGAAGCAGGCAAGATGCTGCTTGGCGCACAGGGCTTGCCCGGGACGGTGCTCGCCGCGGCCTGTGTCCTCCCAGCCGCCCCAGAGGGGCGAGGAGTCCGCCCCCTTGGGGGAGCGCCCCGTGCTTGCGAGAGAAGGGGTGCCCCGGGAAAGCCGAGGTGCTCCAAGCAGGAGGTGGCCGGTGGCGGCCCGAGGCCAGGGAGGGAGGGGAGCCCTCAGTTCCATGACGTGCTGGCACGGGCCCCTGGGCGAAAACCCACCCGGGGCCTTGGGGGAAGTCCGAGGGCTTGGCTGGGCCCCGGAAGCCAAGGGGCCGCCGAGGGCAGGGTGCAGACAATGGCAGGGCACGGCTCCCACCACACACCCCCACCCCGACCCCCATGGCCACCGCGCTCCCCCCCACCCCCACTGGCCCTCGCAGGCCCAGGCAGGGGCACTGCCTTGGGCCCCCCGATCCATGGGGGGCCACGGAGGCCGTGAAGCAGGGAGGGCAGCATACCACACCCCGCGGAGAAGGACCTTGCCAATGCAGGCCCCAGGCCAGGGCCCGGGTCCAGGGTTGGGGGGGTGGATCCGTGGAAGCGGCAGGCCCCACCGGCTGGCCCTCCCTGCCTCCGTCTGGCATGGGGAGGCCAGTGTCCACGGACGCCTGCGGAGCTGAGCCCGGGAGGCTGGTGCCTTGCCCCTCGGCCCCAGGCTTCAGCGCAAGGGCGGCGGCCGGGCTTTGGCATTCGTCCCTGGCACCGGCCCTGGCAGGGGTCCCCGGGCAGCGGCCAGAGGGTGACAGGCCTGAGCCCCAAGCACGCCACCGCAGGAGAGGCAAGAACCGGCCGGCTCTGTCCCCAACACCGAAGGCCGCCTTGGACCCGGCGGTGGCATAGCCCGAGCCGGGTGGTCTCCTGGAGTGAGGGGCTTGGGCCAGACAGACCCTCTCGGGCTTAGGCCTCAGGCACGTGGCCTCAAGGCGTCTGACAGGGAGCGGTGGGTGGGTGGGTGGCGGTGGTATGTGTGTGTGCCTGTGCCTGTGCACGTATGAGTGTGTGTGTGTGTGTGTGTGTGTGTGTGTGTGTGTGTGTGCGCGCGCGCAGTTCTGGGGCAATGCTGCGGCAGTCAAGCCCTCTCTGCACCATGGGCCCCCCGGGCTCGGGTCCTCTCCGCTGCGGTGGCGGGGCTTCGGGAAGGTGGAGGCAGCTGTGGGTCTGTGGCTCTGAGGCCAGAGGGAGCCTTGCAAGGTCCGCGAGTGTGGGTGAGGGTTGCGGGTGGTGAGGCGGAGCGAGGGTGTGAGTGGGGGTGCGGGGCCCGGGAGGTGTGCTTGGGAGAGGCAGGCCCAGAAGGCGGGCGAGCAAGGCCCCGGCGAGGCCAAAGGGCGAGGGCCAGGGCCGGGCCCGGGAGGCGAGCGGGAGCCCCAAAGGAGGGGCCCCCCCCTGCGGCCCACGGCAGGTCGCAGCAGGCTGGGGCTCGAGCCACGGTCGCTGGGGAAGCCAGGCTGCGGAGGTAGGTGGGGAGCCAGGCGGGCCGGCCGCGGCCGCGGCTGCCCAGAGGCCCTCACATGGAGTGCGGCGGCTGACAGCCCAGGCCATGTGCTGCGAGCGCCACCTGGTGGGCTGCCAGGGGATGGGAGCGCGGCGCGCGGGCCCGGGGCTGGGGCCAGGGTGGCGCGGTGCGGGGCCAGGGCCTTCGCGCCCCACGCTGGGCTTCTCCCGCCCTGCCCTGGGGCCCGGCCGGCCGGGCCCCTGGCCCCCGCGGCTCCCCGGCTCCCGGGCCTGCCCTTCCTCCCCTGTGCACGGGCGCGCCTGTCCTCGGGGGACGGCGATCCTCCGCCGTCCTGCCTGCCTAGGCCTCGGTCATGCTCAGCCCACGGCGGGCTCCTGGCAAGCCCTGGGTCCGAGCTGCAGGAGCATGGGGCAGAGGCTGGCGACCAGAGGCACGGGGCTGGGGTTGGATGGGGTGGGGAGGGGTGGGGACGGGCGGCAGGGCAGCAGGCCTTGGTGCGTTGGTGTGTGGTGCAGGAGAGACGGGGCTCCCGAGCACAGCAAGGAGCCCCACCGAGAGCCCAAAGGACCTGGTCCCCGGCCGCCCCCCCGCCCCCTCCAGCCCCACCCCCGCCCGGCCGGGCTCTCCAGGGAGGGTCCGACCTGGCCGGAAGCAGGCAAGATGCTGCTTGGCGCACAGGGCTTGCCCGGGACGGTGCTCGCCGCGGCCTGTGTCCTCCCAGCCGCCCCAGAGGGGCGAGGAGTCCGCCCCCTTGGGGGAGCGCCCCGTGCTTGCGAGAGAAGGGGTGCCCCGGGAAAGCCGAGGTGCTCCAAGCAGGAGGTGGCCGGTGGCGGCCCGAGGCCAGGGAGGGAGGGGAGCCCTCAGTTCCATGACGTGCTGGCACGGGCCCCTGGGCGAAAACCCACCCGGGGCCTTGGGGGAAGTCCGAGGGCTTGGCTGGGCCCCGGAAGCCAAGGGGCCGCCGAGGGCAGGGTGCAGACAATGGCAGGGCACGGCTCCCACCACACACCCCCACCCCGACCCCCATGGCCACCGCGCTCCCCCCCACCCCCACTGGCCCTCGCAGGCCCAGGCAGGGGCACTGCCTTGGGCCCCCCGATCCATGGGGGGCCACGGAGGCCGTGAAGCAGGGAGGGCAGCATACCACACCCCGCGGAGAAGGACCTTGCCAATGCAGGCCCCAGGCCAGGGCCCGGGTCCAGGGTTCGGGGGGGGGGAAATCTGTGGAAGCGGCAGGCCCCACCGGCTGGCCCTCCCTGCCTCCGTCTGGCATGGGGAGGCCAGTGTCCACAGACGCCTGCGGAGCTGAGCCCGGGAGGCTGGTGCCTTGCCCCTCGGCCCCAGGCTTCAGCGCAAGGGCGGCGGCCGGGCTTTGGCATTCGTCCCTGGCACCGGCCCTGGCAGGGGTCCCCGGGCAGCGGCCAGAGGGTGACAGGCCTGAGCCCCAAGCACGCCACCGCAGGAGAGGCAAGAACCGGCCGGCTCTGTCCCCAACACCGAAGGCCGCCTTGGACCTGGCGGTGGCAGAGCCCGAGCCGGGTGGTCTCCTGGAGTGAGGGGCTTGGGCCAGACAGACCCTCTCGGGCTTAGGCCTCAGGCACGTGGCCTCAAGGCGTCTGACAGGGAGCGGTGGGTGGGTGGGTGGCGGTGGTATGTGTGTGTGCCTGTGCCTGTGCACGTATGAGTGTGTGTGTGTGTGTGTGTGTGTGTGTGTGTGCGCGCGCGCAGTTCTGGGGCAATGCTGCGGCAGTCAAGCCCTCTCTGCACCATGGGCCCCCCGGGCTCGGGTCCTCTCCGCTGCGGTGGCGGGGCTTCGGGAAGGTGGAGGCAGCTGTGGGTCTGTGGCTCTGAGGCCAGAGGGAGCCTTGCAAGGTCCGCGAGTGTGGGTGAGGGTTGCGGGTGGTGAGGCGGAGCGAGGGTGTGAGTGGGGGTGCGGGGCCCGGGAGGTGTGCTTGGGAGAGGCAGGCCCAGAAGGCGGGCGAGCAAGGCCCCGGCGAGGCCAAAGGGCGAGGGCCAGGGCCGGGCCCGGGAGGCGAGCGGGAGCCCCAAAGGAGGGGCCCCCCCCTGCGGCCCACGGCAGGTCGCAGCAGGCTGGGGCTCGAGCCACGGTCGCTGGGGAAGCCAGGCTGCGGAGGTAGGTGGGGAGCCAGGCGGGCCGGCCGCGGCCGCGGCTGCCCAGAGGCCCTCACATGGAGTGCGGCGGCTGACAGCCCAGGCCATGTGCTGCGAGCGCCACCTGGTGGGCTGCCAGGGGATGGGAGCGCGGCGCGCGGGCCCGGGGCTGGGGCCAGGGTGGCGCGGTGCGGGGCCAGGGCCTTCGCGCCCCACGCTGGGCTTCTCCCGCCCTGCCCTGGGGCCCGGCCGGCCGGGCCCCTGGCCCCCGCGGCTCCCCGGCTCCCGGGCCTGCCCTTCCTCCCCTGTGCACGGGCGCGCCTGTCCTCGGGGGACGGCGATCCTCCGCCGTCCTGCCTGCCTAGGCCACGGTCATGCTCAGCCCACGGAGGGCTCCTGGCAAGCCCTGGGTCCGAGCTGCAGGAGCATGGGGCAGAGGCTGGCGACCAGAAGCACGGGGCTGGGGTTGGGTGGGCTGGGGAGGGGTGGGGACGGGCGGCAGGGCAGCAGGCCTTGGTGCGTTGGTGTGTGGTGCAGGAGAGACGGGGCTCCCGAGCACAGCAAGGAGCCCCACCGAGAGCCCAAAGGACCTGGTCCCCGGCCGCCCCCCCGCCCCCTCCAGCCCCACCCCCGCCCGGCCGGGCTCTCCAGGGAGGGTCCGACCTGGCCGGAAGCAGGCAAGATGCTGCTTGGCGCACAGGGCTTGCCCGGGACGGTGCTCGCCGCGGCCTGTGTCCTCCCAGCCGCCCCAGAGGGGCGAGGAGTCCGCCCCCTTGGGGGAGCGCCCCGTGCTTGCGAGAGAAGGGGTGCCCCGGGAAAGCCGAGGTGCTCCAAGCAGGAGGTGGCCGGTGGCGGCCCGAGGCCAGGGAGGGAGGGGAGCCCTCAGTTCCATGACGTGCTGGCACGGGCCCCTGGGCGAAAACCCACCCGGGGCCTTGGGGGAAGTCCGAGGGCTTGGCTGGGCCCCGGAAGCCAAGGGGCCGCCGAGGGCAGGGTGCAGACAATGGCAGGGCACGGCTCCCACCACACACCCCCACCCCGACCCCCATGGCCACCGCGCTCCCCCCCACCCCCACTGGCCCTCGCAGGCCCAGGCAGGGGCACTGCCTTGGGCCCCCCGATCCATGGGGGGCCACGGAGGCCGTGAAGCAGGGAGGGCAGCATACCACACCCCGCGGAGAAGGACCTTGCCAATGCAGGCCCCAGGCCAGGGCCCGGGTCCAGGGTTCGGGGGGGGGGAAATCTGTGGAAGCGGCAGGCCCCACCGGCTGGCCCTCCCTGCCTCCGTCTGGCATGGGGAGGCCAGTGTCCACGGACGCCTGCGGAGCTGAGCCCGGGAGGCTGGTGCCTTGCCCCTCGGCCCCAGGCTTCAGCGCAAGGGCGGCGGCCGGGCTTTGGCATTCGTCCCTGGCACCGGCCCTGGCAGGGGTCCCCGGGCAGCGGCCAGAGGGTGACAGGCCTGAGCCCCAAGCACGCCACCGCAGGAGAGGCAAGAACCGGCCGGCTCTGTCCCCAACACCGAAGGCCGCCTTGGACCCGGCGGTGGCAGAGCCCGAGCCGGGTGGTCTCCTGGAGTGAGGGGCTTGGGCCAGACAGACCCTCTCGGGCTTAGGCCTCAGGCACGTGGCCTCAAGGCGTCTGACAGGGAGCGGTGGGTGGGTGGGTGGCGGTGGTATGTGTGTGTGCCTGTGCCTGTGCACGTATGAGTGTGTGTGTGTGTGTGTGTGTGTGTGTGTGCGCGCGCGCAGTTCTGGGGCAATGCTGCGGCAGTCAAGCCCTCTCTGCACCATGGGCCCCCCGGGCTCGGGTCCTCTCCGCTGCGGTGGCGGGGCTTCGGGAAGGTGGAGGCAGCTGTGGGTCTGTGGCTCTGAGGCCAGAGGGAGCCTTGCAAGGTCCGCGAGTGTGGGTGAGGGTTGCGGGTGGTGAGGCGGAGCGAGGGTGTGAGTGGGGGTGCGGGGCCCGGGAGGTGTGCTTGGGAGAGGCAGGCCCAGAAGGCGGGCGAGCAAGGCCCCGGCGAGGCCAAACGGCGAGGGCCAGGGCCGGGCCCGGGAGGCGAGCGGGAGCCCCAAAGGAGGGGCCCCCCCCTGCGGCCCACGGCAGGTCGCAGCAGGCTGGGGCTCGAGCCACGGTCGCTGGGGAAGCCAGGCTGCGGAGGTAGGTGGGGAGCCAGGCGGGCCGGCCGCGGCCGCGGCTGCCCAGAGGCCCTCACATGGAGTGCGGCGGCTGACAGCCCAGGCCATGTGCTGCGAGCGCCACCTGGTGGGCTGCCAGGGGATGGGAGCGCGGCGCGCGGGCCCGGGGCTGGGGCCAGGGTGGCGCGGTGCGGGGCCAGGGCCTTCGCGCCCCACGCTGGGCTTCTCCCGCCCTGCCCTGGGGCCCGGCCGGCCGGGCCCCTGGCCCCCGCGGCTCCCCGGCTCCCGGGCCTGCCCTTCCTCCCCTGTGCACGGGCGCGCCTGTCCTCGGGGGACGGCGATCCTCCGCCGTCCTGCCTGCCTAGGCCTCGGTCATGCTCAGCCCACGGCGGGCTCCTGGCAAGCCCTGGGTCCGAGCTGCAGGAGCATGGGGCAGAGGCTGGCGACCAGAGGCACGGGGCTGGGGTTGGATGGGGTGGGGAGGGGTGGGGACGGGCGGCAGGGCAGCAGGCCTTGGTGCGTTGGTGTGTGGTGCAGGAGAGACGGGGCTCCCGAGCACAGCAAGGAGCCCCACCGAGAGCCCAAAGGACCTGGTCCCCGGCCGCCCCCCCGCCCCCTCCAGCCCCACCCCCGCCCGGCCGGGCTCTCCAGGGAGGGTCCGACCTGGCCGGAAGCAGGCAAGATGCTGCTTGGCGCACAGGGCTTGCCCGGGACGGTGCTCGCCGCGGCCTGTGTCCTCCCAGCCGCCCCAGAGGGGCGAGGAGTCCGCCCCCTTGGGGGAGCGCCCCGTGCTTGCGAGAGAAGGGGTGCCCCGGGAAAGCCGAGGTGCTCCAAGCAGGAGGTGGCCGGTGGCGGCCCGAGGCCAGGGAGGGAGGGGAGCCCTCAGTTCCATGACGTGCTGGCACGGGCCCCTGGGCGAAAACCCACCCGGGGCCTTGGGGGAAGTCCGAGGGCTTGGCTGGGCCCCGGAAGCCAAGAGGCCGCCGAGGGCAGGGTGCAGACAATGGCAGGGCACGGCTCCCACCACACACCCCCACCCCGACCCCCATGGCCACCGCGCTCCCCCCCACCCCCACTGGCCCTCGCAGGCCCAGGCAGGGGCACTGCCTTGGGCCCCCCGATCCATGGGGGGCCACGGAGGCCGTGAAGCAGGGAGGGCAGCATACCACACCCCGCGGAGAAGGACCTTGCCAATGCAGGCCCCAGGCCAGGGCCCGGGTCCAGGGTTCGGGGGGGGGGAAATCTGTGGAAGCGGCAGGCCCCACCGGCTGGCCCTCCCTGCCTCCGTCTGGCATGGGGAGGCCAGTGTCCACGGACGCCTGCGGAGCTGAGCCCGGGAGGCTGGTGCCTTGCCCCTCGGCCCCAGGCTTCAGCGCAAGGGCGGCGGCCGGGCTTTGGCATTCGTCCCTGGCACCGGCCCTGGCAGGGGTCCCCGGGCAGCGGCCAGAGGGTGACAGGCCTGAGCCCCAAGCACGCCACCGCAGGAGAGGCAAGAACCGGCCGGCTCTGTCCCCAACACCGAAGGCCGCCTTGGACCCGGCGGTGGCAGAGCCCGAGCCGGGTGGTCTCCTGGAGTGAGGGGCTTGGGCCAGACAGACCCTCTCGGGCTTAGGCCTCAGGCACGTGGCCTCAAGGCGTCTGACAGGGAGCGGTGGGTGGGTGGGTGGCGGTGGTATGTGTGTGTGCCTGTGCCTGTGCACGTATGAGTGTGTGTGTGTGTGTGTGTGTGTGTGTGTGCGCGCGCGCAGTTCTGGGGCAATGCTGCGGCAGTCAAGCCCTCTCTGCACCATGGGCCCCCCGGGCTCGGGTCCTCTCCGCTGCGGTGGCGGGGCTTCGGGAAGGTGGAGGCAGCTGTGGGTCTGTGGCTCTGAGGCCAGAGGGAGCCTTGCAAGGTCCGCGAGTGTGGGTGAGGGTTGCGGGTGGTGAGGCGGAGCGAGGGTGTGAGTGGGGGTGCGGGGCCCGGGAGGTGTGCTTGGGAGAGGCAGGCCCAGAAGGCGGGCGAGCAAGGCCCCGGCGAGGCCAAACGGCGAGGGCCAGGGCCGGGCCCGGGAGGCGAGCGGGAGCCCCAAAGGAGGGGCCCCCCCCCTGCGGCCCACGGCAGGTCGCAGCAGGCTGGGGCTCGAGCCACGGTCGCTGGGGAAGCCAGGCTGCGGAGGTAGGTGGGGAGCCAGGCGGGCCGGCCGCGGCCGCGGCTGCCCAGAGGCCCTCACATGGAGTGCGGCAGCTGACAGCCCAGGCCATGTGCTGCGAGCGCCACCTGGTGGGCTGCCAGGGGATGGGAGCGCGGCGCGCGGGCCCGGGGCTGGGGCCAGGGTGGCGCGGTGCGGGGCCAGGGCCTTCGCGCCCCACGCTGGGCTTCTCCCGCCCTGCCCTGGGGCCCGGCCGGCCGGGCCCCTGGCCCCCGCGGCTCCCCAGCTCCCGGGCCTGCCCTTCCTCCCCTGTGCACGGGCGCGCCTGTCCTCGGGGGACGGCGATCCTCCGCCGTCCTGCCTGCCTAGGCCTCGGTCATGCTCAGCCCACGGCTGGCTCCTGGCAAGCCCTGGGTCCGAGCTGCAGGAGCATGGGGCAGAGGCTGGCGACCAGAGGCACGGGGCTGGGGTTGGATGGGGTGGGAGGGGTGGGGACGGGCGGCAGGGCAGCAGGCCTTGGTGCGTTGGTGTGTGGTGCAGGAGAGACGGGGCTCCCGAGCACAGCAAGGAGCCCCACCGAGAGCCCAAAGGACCTGGTCCCCGGCCGCCCCCCCGCCCCCTCCAGCCCCACCCCCGCCCGGCCGGGCTCTCCAGGGAGGGTCCGACCTGGCCGGAAGCAGGCAAGATGCTGCTTGGCGCACAGGGCTTGCCCGGGACGGTGCTCGCCGCGGCCTGTGTCCTCCCAGCCGCCCCAGAGGGGCGAGGAGTCCGCCCCCTTGGGGGAGCGCCCCGTGCTTGCGAGAGAAGGGGTGCCCCGGGAAAGCCGAGGTGCTCCAAGCAGGAGGTGGCCGGTGACGGCCCGAGGCCAGGGAGGGAGGGGAGCCCTCAGTTCCATGACGTGCTGGCACGGGCCCCTGGGCGAAAACCCACCCGGGGCCTTGGGGGAAGTCCGAGGGCTTGGCTGGGCCCCGGAAGCCAAGGGGCCGCCGAGGGCAGGGTGCAGACAATGGCAGGGCACGGCTCCCACCACACACCCCCACCCCGACCCCCATGGCCACCGCGCTCCCCCCCACCCCCACTGGCCCTCGCAGGCCCAGGCAGGGGCACTGCCTTGGGCCCCCCGATCCATGGGGGGCCACGGAGGCCGTGAAGCAGGGAGGGCAGCATACCACACCCCGCGGAGAAGGACCTTGCCAATGCAGGCCCCAGGCCAGGGCCCGGGTCCAGGTTTGGGGGGGGGGGGAAATCTGTGGAAGCGGCAGGCCCCACCGGCTGGCCCTCCCTGCCTCCGTCTGGCATGGGGAGGCCAGTGTCCACGGACGCCTGCGGAGCTGAGCCCGGGAGGCTGGTGCCTTGCCCCTCGGCCCCAGGCTTCAGCGCAAGGGCGGCGGCCGGGCTTTGGCATTCGTCCCTGGCACCGGCCCTGGCAGGGGTCCCCGGGCAGCGGCCAGAGGGTGACAGGCCTGAGCCCCAAGCACGCCACCGCAGGAGAGGCAAGAACCGGCCGGCTCTGTCCCCAACACCGAAGGCCGCCTTGGACCCGGCGGTGGCAGAGCCCGAGCCGGGTGGTCTCCTGGAGTGAGGGGCTTGGGCCAGACAGACCCTCTCGGGCTTAGGCCTCAGGCACGTGGCCTCAAGGCGTCTGACAGGGAGCGGTGGGTGGGTGGGTGGCGGTGGTATGTGTGTGTGCCTGTGCCTGTGCACGTATGAGTGTGTGTGTGTGTGTGTGTGTGTGTGCGCGCGCGCAGTTCTGGGGCAATGCTGCGGCAGTCAAGCCCTCTCTGCACCATGGGCCCCCCGGGCTCGGGTCCTCTCCGCTGCGGTGGCGGGGCTTCGGGAAGGTGGAGGCAGCTGTGGGTCTGTGGCTCTGAGGCCAGAGGGAGCCTTGCAAGGTCCGCGAGTGTGGGTGAGGGTTGCGGGTGGTGAGGCGGAGCGAGGGTGTGAGTGGGGGTGCGGGGCCCGGGAGGTGTGCTTGGGAGAGGCAGGCCCAGAAGGCGGGCGAGCAAGGCCCCGGCGAGGCCAAAGGGCGAGGGCCAGGGCCGGGCCCGGGAGGCGAGCGGGAGCCCCAAAGGAGGGGCCCCCCCCTGCGGCCCACGGCAGGTCGCAGCAGGCTGGGGCTCGAGCCACGGTCGCTGGGGAAGCCAGGCTGCGGAGGTAGGTGGGGAGCCAGGCGGGCCGGCCGCGGCCGCGGCTGCCCAGAGGCCCTCACATGGAGTGCGGCGGCTGACAGCCCAGGCCATGTGCTGCGAGCGCCACCTGGTGGGCTGCCAGGGGATGGGAGCGCGGCGCGCGGGCCCGGGGCTGGGGCCAGGGTGGCGCGGTGCGGGGCCAGGGCCTTCGCGCCCCACGCTGGGCTTCTCCCGCCCTGCCCTGGGGCCCGGCCGGCCGGGCCCCTGGCCCCCGCGGCTCCCCAGCTCCCGGGCCTGCCCTTCCTCCCCTGTGCACGGGCGCGCCTGTCCTCGGGGGACGGCGATCCTCCGCCGTCCTGCCTGCCTAGGCCTCGGTCATGCTCAGCCCACGGCTGGCTCCTGGCAAGCCCTGGGTCCGAGCTGCAGGAGCATGGGGCAGAGGCTGGCGACCAGAGGCACGGGGCTGGGGTTGGATGGGGTGGGAGGGGTGGGGACGGGCGGCAGGGCAGCAGGCCTTGGTGCGTTGGTGTGTGGTGCAGGAGAGACGGGGCTCCCGAGCACAGCAAGGAGCCCCACCGAGAGCCCAAAGGACCTGGTCCCCGGCCGCCCCCCCGCCCCCTCCAGCCCCACCCCCGCCCGGCCGGGCTCTCCAGGGAGGGTCCGACCTGGCCGGAAGCAGGCAAGATGCTGCTTGGCGCACAGGGCTTGCCCGGGACGGTGCTCGCCGCGGCCTGTGTCCTCCCAGCCGCCCCAGAGGGGCGAGGAGTCCGCCCCCTTGGGGGCGCGCCCCGTGCTTGCGAGAGAAGGGGTGCCCCGGGAAAGCCGAGGTGCTCCAAGCAGGAGGTGGCCGGTGACGGCCCGAGGCCAGGGAGGGAGAGGAGCCCTCAGTTCCATGACGTGCTGGCACGGGCCCCTGGGCGAAAACCCACCCGGGGCCTTGGGGGAAGTCCGAGGGCTTGGCTGGGCCCCGGAAGCCAAGGGGCCGCCGAGGGCAGGGTGCAGACAATGGCAGGGCACGGCTCCCACCACACACCCCCACCCCGACCCCCATGGCCACCGCGCTCCCCCCCACCCCCACTGGCCCTCGCAGGCCCAGGCAGGGGCACTGCCTTGGGCCCCCCGATCCATGGGGGGCCACGGAGGCCGTGAAGCAGGGAGGGCAGCATACCACACCCCGCGGAGAAGGACCTTGCCAATGCAGGCCCCAGGCCAGGGCCCGGGTCCAGGTTTGGGGGGGGGGGGAAATCTGTGGAAGCGGCAGGCCCCACCGGCTGGCCCTCCCTGCCTCCGTCTGGCATGGGGAGGCCAGTGTCCACGGACGCCTGCAGAGCTGAGCCCGGGAGGCTGGTGCCTTGCCCCTCGGCCCCAGGCTTCAGCGCAAGGGCGGCGGCCGGGCTTTGGCATTCGTCCCTGGCACCGGCCCTGGCAGGGGTCCCCGGGCAGCGGCCAGAGGGTGACAGGCCTGAGCCCCAAGCACGCCACCGCAGGAGAGGCAAGAACCGGCCGGCTCTGTCCCCAACACCGAAGGCCGCCTTGGACCCGGCGGTGGCAGAGCCCGAGCCGGGTGGTCTCCTGGAGTGAGGGGCTTGGGCCAGACAGACCCTCTCGGGCTTAGGCCTCAGGCACGTGGCCTCAAGGCGTCTGACAGGGAGCGGTGGGTGGGTGGGTGGCGGTGGTATGTGTGTGTGCCTGTGCCTGTGCACGTATGAGTGTGTGTGTGTGTGTGTGTGTGTGTGCGCGCGCGCAGTTCTGGGGCAATGCTGCGGCAGTCAAGCCCTCTCTGCACCATGGGCCCCCCGGGCTCGGGTCCTCTCCGCTGCGGTGGCGGGGCTTCGGGAAGGTGGAGGCAGCTGTGGGTCTGTGGCTCTGAGGCCAGAGGGAGCCTTGCAAGGTCCGCGAGTGTGGGTGAGGGTTGCGGGTGGTGAGGCGGAGCGAGGGTGTGAGTGGGGGTGCGGGGCCCGGGAGGTGTGCTTGGGAGAGGCAGGCCCAGAAGGCGGGCGAGCAAGGCCCCGGCGAGGCCAAAGGGCGAGGGCCAGGGCCGGGCCCGGGAGGCGAGCGGGAGCCCCAAAGGAGGGGCCCCCCCCTGCGGCCCACGGCAGGTCGCAGCAGGCTGGGGCTCGAGCCACGGTCGCTGGGGAAGCCAGGCTGCGGAG
This sequence comes from Sus scrofa, assembly GCF_054392235.1. Taxonomy (NCBI): domain Eukaryota; kingdom Metazoa; phylum Chordata; class Mammalia; order Artiodactyla; family Suidae; genus Sus; species Sus scrofa. The sequence goes on from NC_139385.1 coordinate 23,989,588, forward strand.
GTAGGTGGGGAGCCAGGCGGGCCGGCCGCGGCCGCGGCTGCCCAGAGGCCCTCACATGGAGTGCGGCGGCTGACAGCCCAGGCCATGTGCTGCGAGCGCCACCTGGTGGGCTGCCAGGGGATGGGAGCGCGGCGCGCGGGCCCGGGGCTGGGGCCAGGGTGGCGCGGTGCGGGGCCAGGGCCTTCGCGCCCCACGCTGGGCTTCTCCCGCCCTGCCCTGGGGCCCGGCCGGCCGGGCCCCTGGCCCCCGCGGCTCCCCGGCTCCCGGGCCTGCCCTTCCTCCCCTGTGCACGGGCGCGCCTGTCCTCGGGGGACGGCGATCCTCCGCCGTCCTGCCTGCCTAGGCCTCGGTCATGCTCAGCCCACGGCGGGCTCCTGGCAAGCCCTGGGTCCGAGCTGCAGGAGCATGGGGCAGAGGCTGGCGACCAGAGGCACGGGGCTGGGGTTGGATGGGGTGGGGAGGGGTGGGGACGGGCGGCAGGGCAGCAGGCCTTGGTGCGTTGGTGTGTGGTGCAGGAGAGACGGGGCTCCCGAGCACAGCAAGGAGCCCCACCGAGAGCCCAAAGGACCTGGTCCCCGGCCGCCCCCCCGCCCCCTCCAGCCCCACCCCCGCCCGGCCGGGCTCTCCAGGGAGGGTCCGACCTGGCCGGAAGCAGGCAAGATGCTGCTTGGCGCACAGGGCTTGCCCGGGACGGTGCTCGCCGCGGCCTGTGTCCTCCCAGCCGCCCCAGAGGGGCGAGGAGTCCGCCCCCTTGGGGGAGCGCCCCGTGCTTGCGAGAGAAGGGGTGCCCCGGGAAAGCCGAGGTGCTCCAAGCAGGAGGTGGCCGGTGGCGGCCCGAGGCCAGGGAGGGAGGGGAGCCCTCAGTTCCATGACGTGCTGGCACGGGCCCCTGGGCGAAAACCCACCCGGGGCCTTGGGGGAAGTCCGAGGGCTTGGCTGGGCCCCGGAAGCCAAGAGGCCGCCGAGGGCAGGGTGCAGACAATGGCAGGGCACGGCTCCCACCACACACCCCCACCCCGACCCCCATGGCCACCGCGCTCCCCCCCACCCCCACTGGCCCTCGCAGGCCCAGGCAGGGGCACTGCCTTGGGCCCCCCGATCCATGGGGGGCCACGGAGGCCGTGAAGCAGGGAGGGCAGCATACCACACCCCGCGGAGAAGGACCTTGCCAATGCAGGCCCCAGGCCAGGGCCCGGGTCCAGGGTTCGGGGGGGGGGAAATCTGTGGAAGCGGCAGGCCCCACCGGCTGGCCCTCCCTGCCTCCGTCTGGCATGGGGAGGCCAGTGTCCACGGACGCCTGCGGAGCTGAGCCCGGGAGGCTGGTGCCTTGCCCCTCGGCCCCAGGCTTCAGCGCAAGGGCGGCGGCCGGGCTTTGGCATTCGTCCCTGGCACCGGCCCTGGCAGGGGTCCCCGGGCAGCGGCCAGAGGGTGACAGGCCTGAGCCCCAAGCACGCCACCGCAGGAGAGGCAAGAACCGGCCGGCTCTGTCCCCAACACCGAAGGCCGCCTTGGACCCGGCGGTGGCAGAGCCCGAGCCGGGTGGTCTCCTGGAGTGAGGGGCTTGGGCCAGACAGACCCTCTCGGGCTTAGGCCTCAGGCACGTGGCCTCAAGGCGTCTGACAGGGAGCGGTGGGTGGGTGGGTGGCGGTGGTATGTGTGTGTGCCTGTGCCTGTGCACGTATGAGTGTGTGTGTGTGTGTGTGTGTGTGTGTGTGCGCGCGCGCAGTTCTGGGGCAATGCTGCGGCAGTCAAGCCCTCTCTGCACCATGGGCCCCCCGGGCTCGGGTCCTCTCCGCTGCGGTGGCGGGGCTTCGGGAAGGTGGAGGCAGCTGTGGGTCTGTGGCTCTGAGGCCAGAGGGAGCCTTGCAAGGTCCGCGAGTGTGGGTGAGGGTTGCGGGTGGTGAGGCGGAGCGAGGGTGTGAGTGGGGGTGCGGGGCCCGGGAGGTGTGCTTGGGAGAGGCAGGCCCAGAAGGCGGGCGAGCAAGGCCCCGGCGAGGCCAAACGGCGAGGGCCAGGGCCGGGCCCGGGAGGCGAGCGGGAGCCCCAAAGGAGGGGCCCCCCCCCTGCGGCCCACGGCAGGTCGCAGCAGGCTGGGGCTCGAGCCACGGTCGCTGGGGAAGCCAGGCTGCGGAGGTAGGTGGGGAGCCAGGCGGGCCGGCCGCGGCCGCGGCTGCCCAGAGGCCCTCACATGGAGTGCGGCAGCTGACAGCCCAGGCCATGTGCTGCGAGCGCCACCTGGTGGGCTGCCAGGGGATGGGAGCGCGGCGCGCGGGCCCGGGGCTGGGGCCAGGGTGGCGCGGTGCGGGGCCAGGGCCTTCGCGCCCCACGCTGGGCTTCTCCCGCCCTGCCCTGGGGCCCGGCCGGCCGGGCCCCTGGCCCCCGCGGCTCCCCAGCTCCCGGGCCTGCCCTTCCTCCCCTGTGCACGGGCGCGCCTGTCCTCGGGGGACGGCGATCCTCCGCCGTCCTGCCTGCCTAGGCCTCGGTCATGCTCAGCCCACGGCTGGCTCCTGGCAAGCCCTGGGTCCGAGCTGCAGGAGCATGGGGCAGAGGCTGGCGACCAGAGGCACGGGGCTGGGGTTGGATGGGGTGGGAGGGGTGGGGACGGGCGGCAGGGCAGCAGGCCTTGGTGCGTTGGTGTGTGGTGCAGGAGAGACGGGGCTCCCGAGCACAGCAAGGAGCCCCACCGAGAGCCCAAAGGACCTGGTCCCCGGCCGCCCCCCCGCCCCCTCCAGCCCCACCCCCGCCCGGCCGGGCTCTCCAGGGAGGGTCCGACCTGGCCGGAAGCAGGCAAGATGCTGCTTGGCGCACAGGGCTTGCCCGGGACGGTGCTCGCCGCGGCCTGTGTCCTCCCAGCCGCCCCAGAGGGGCGAGGAGTCCGCCCCCTTGGGGGAGCGCCCCGTGCTTGCGAGAGAAGGGGTGCCCCGGGAAAGCCGAGGTGCTCCAAGCAGGAGGTGGCCGGTGACGGCCCGAGGCCAGGGAGGGAGGGGAGCCCTCAGTTCCATGACGTGCTGGCACGGGCCCCTGGGCGAAAACCCACCCGGGGCCTTGGGGGAAGTCCGAGGGCTTGGCTGGGCCCCGGAAGCCAAGGGGCCGCCGAGGGCAGGGTGCAGACAATGGCAGGGCACGGCTCCCACCACACACCCCCACCCCGACCCCCATGGCCACCGCGCTCCCCCCCACCCCCACTGGCCCTCGCAGGCCCAGGCAGGGGCACTGCCTTGGGCCCCCCGATCCATGGGGGGCCACGGAGGCCGTGAAGCAGGGAGGGCAGCATACCACACCCCGCGGAGAAGGACCTTGCCAATGCAGGCCCCAGGCCAGGGCCCGGGTCCAGGTTTGGGGGGGGGGGGAAATCTGTGGAAGCGGCAGGCCCCACCGGCTGGCCCTCCCTGCCTCCGTCTGGCATGGGGAGGCCAGTGTCCACGGACGCCTGCGGAGCTGAGCCCGGGAGGCTGGTGCCTTGCCCCTCGGCCCCAGGCTTCAGCGCAAGGGCGGCGGCCGGGCTTTGGCATTCGTCCCTGGCACCGGCCCTGGCAGGGGTCCCCGGGCAGCGGCCAGAGGGTGACAGGCCTGAGCCCCAAGCACGCCACCGCAGGAGAGGCAAGAACCGGCCGGCTCTGTCCCCAACACCGAAGGCCGCCTTGGACCCGGCGGTGGCAGAGCCCGAGCCGGGTGGTCTCCTGGAGTGAGGGGCTTGGGCCAGACAGACCCTCTCGGGCTTAGGCCTCAGGCACGTGGCCTCAAGGCGTCTGACAGGGAGCGGTGGGTGGGTGGGTGGCGGTGGTATGTGTGTGTGCCTGTGCCTGTGCACGTATGAGTGTGTGTGTGTGTGTGTGTGTGTGTGCGCGCGCGCAGTTCTGGGGCAATGCTGCGGCAGTCAAGCCCTCTCTGCACCATGGGCCCCCCGGGCTCGGGTCCTCTCCGCTGCGGTGGCGGGGCTTCGGGAAGGTGGAGGCAGCTGTGGGTCTGTGGCTCTGAGGCCAGAGGGAGCCTTGCAAGGTCCGCGAGTGTGGGTGAGGGTTGCGGGTGGTGAGGCGGAGCGAGGGTGTGAGTGGGGGTGCGGGGCCCGGGAGGTGTGCTTGGGAGAGGCAGGCCCAGAAGGCGGGCGAGCAAGGCCCCGGCGAGGCCAAAGGGCGAGGGCCAGGGCCGGGCCCGGGAGGCGAGCGGGAGCCCCAAAGGAGGGGCCCCCCCCTGCGGCCCACGGCAGGTCGCAGCAGGCTGGGGCTCGAGCCACGGTCGCTGGGGAAGCCAGGCTGCGGAGGTAGGTGGGGAGCCAGGCGGGCCGGCCGCGGCCGCGGCTGCCCAGAGGCCCTCACATGGAGTGCGGCGGCTGACAGCCCAGGCCATGTGCTGCGAGCGCCACCTGGTGGGCTGCCAGGGGATGGGAGCGCGGCGCGCGGGCCCGGGGCTGGGGCCAGGGTGGCGCGGTGCGGGGCCAGGGCCTTCGCGCCCCACGCTGGGCTTCTCCCGCCCTGCCCTGGGGCCCGGCCGGCCGGGCCCCTGGCCCCCGCGGCTCCCCGGCTCCCGGGCCTGCCCTTCCTCCCCTGTGCACGGGCGCGCCTGTCCTCGGGGGACGGCGATCCTCCGCCGTCCTGCCTGCCTAGGCCTCGGTCATGCTCAGCCCACGGCGGGCTCCTGGCAAGCCCTGGGTCCGAGCTGCAGGAGCATGGGGCAGAGGCTGGCGACCAGAGGCACGGGGCTGGGGTTGGATGGGGTGGGGAGGGGTGGGGACGGGCGGCAGGGCAGCAGGCCTTGGTGCGTTGGTGTGTGGTGCAGGAGAGACGGGGCTCCCGAGCACAGCAAGGAGCCCCACCGAGAGCCCAAAGGACCTGGTCCCCGGCCGCCCCCCCGCCCCCTCCAGCCCCACCCCCGCCCGGCCGGGCTCTCCAGGGAGGGTCCGACCTGGCCGGAAGCAGGCAAGATGCTGCTTGGCGCACAGGGCTTGCCCGGGACGGTGCTCGCCGCGGCCTGTGTCCTCCCAGCCGCCCCAGAGGGGCGAGGAGTCCGCCCCCTTGGGGGAGCGCCCCGTGCTTGCGAGAGAAGGGGTGCCCCGGGAAAGCCGAGGTGCTCCAAGCAGGAGGTGGCCGGTGGCGGCCCGAGGCCAGGGAGGGAGGGGAGCCCTCAGTTCCATGACGTGCTGGCACGGGCCCCTGGGCGAAAACCCACCCGGGGCCTTGGGGGAAGTCCGAGGGCTTGGCTGGGCCCCGGAAGCCAAGAGGCCGCCGAGGGCAGGGTGCAGACAATGGCAGGGCACGGCTCCCACCACACACCCCCACCCCGACCCCCATGGCCACCGCGCTCCCCCCCACCCCCACTGGCCCTCGCAGGCCCAGGCAGGGGCACTGCCTTGGGCCCCCCGATCCATGGGGGGCCACGGAGGCCGTGAAGCAGGGAGGGCAGCATACCACACCCCGCGGAGAAGGACCTTGCCAATGCAGGCCCCAGGCCAGGGCCCGGGTCCAGGGTTCGGGGGGGGGGAAATCTGTGGAAGCGGCAGGCCCCACCGGCTGGCCCTCCCTGCCTCCGTCTGGCATGGGGAGGCCAGTGTCCACGGACGCCTGCGGAGCTGAGCCCGGGAGGCTGGTGCCTTGCCCCTCGGCCCCAGGCTTCAGCGCAAGGGCGGCGGCCGGGCTTTGGCATTCGTCCCTGGCACCGGCCCTGGCAGGGGTCCCCGGGCAGCGGCCAGAGGGTGACAGGCCTGAGCCCCAAGCACGCCACCGCAGGAGAGGCAAGAACCGGCCGGCTCTGTCCCCAACACCGAAGGCCGCCTTGGACCCGGCGGTGGCAGAGCCCGAGCCGGGTGGTCTCCTGGAGTGAGGGGCTTGGGCCAGACAGACCCTCTCGGGCTTAGGCCTCAGGCACGTGGCCTCAAGGCGTCTGACAGGGAGCGGTGGGTGGGTGGGTGGCGGTGGTATGTGTGTGTGCCTGTGCCTGTGCACGTATGAGTGTGTGTGTGTGTGTGTGTGTGTGTGTGTGCGCGCGCGCAGTTCTGGGGCAATGCTGCGGCAGTCAAGCCCTCTCTGCACCATGGGCCCCCCGGGCTCGGGTCCTCTCCGCTGCGGTGGCGGGGCTTCGGGAAGGTGGAGGCAGCTGTGGGTCTGTGGCTCTGAGGCCAGAGGGAGCCTTGCAAGGTCCGCGAGTGTGGGTGAGGGTTGCGGGTGGTGAGGCGGAGCGAGGGTGTGAGTGGGGGTGCGGGGCCCGGGAGGTGTGCTTGGGAGAGGCAGGCCCAGAAGGCGGGCGAGCAAGGCCCCGGCGAGGCCAAACGGCGAGGGCCAGGGCCGGGCCCGGGAGGCGAGCGGGAGCCCCAAAGGAGGGGCCCCCCCCCTGCGGCCCACGGCAGGTCGCAGCAGGCTGGGGCTCGAGCCACGGTCGCTGGGGAAGCCAGGCTGCGGAGGTAGGTGGGGAGCCAGGCGGGCCGGCCGCGGCCGCGGCTGCCCAGAGGCCCTCACATGGAGTGCGGCAGCTGACAGCCCAGGCCATGTGCTGCGAGCGCCACCTGGTGGGCTGCCAGGGGATGGGAGCGCGGCGCGCGGGCCCGGGGCTGGGGCCAGGGTGGCGCGGTGCGGGGCCAGGGCCTTCGCGCCCCACGCTGGGCTTCTCCCGCCCTGCCCTGGGGCCCGGCCGGCCGGGCCCCTGGCCCCCGCGGCTCCCCAGCTCCCGGGCCTGCCCTTCCTCCCCTGTGCACGGGCGCGCCTGTCCTCGGGGGACGGCGATCCTCCGCCGTCCTGCCTGCCTAGGCCTCGGTCATGCTCAGCCCACGGCTGGCTCCTGGCAAGCCCTGGGTCCGAGCTGCAGGAGCATGGGGCAGAGGCTGGCGACCAGAGGCACGGGGCTGGGGTTGGATGGGGTGGGAGGGGTGGGGACGGGCGGCAGGGCAGCAGGCCTTGGTGCGTTGGTGTGTGGTGCAGGAGAGACGGGGCTCCCGAGCACAGCAAGGAGCCCCACCGAGAGCCCAAAGGACCTGGTCCCCGGCCGCCCCCCCGCCCCCTCCAGCCCCACCCCCGCCCGGCCGGGCTCTCCAGGGAGGGTCCGACCTGGCCGGAAGCAGGCAAGATGCTGCTTGGCGCACAGGGCTTGCCCGGGACGGTGCTCGCCGCGGCCTGTGTCCTCCCAGCCGCCCCAGAGGGGCGAGGAGTCCGCCCCCTTGGGGGAGCGCCCCGTGCTTGCGAGAGAAGGGGTGCCCCGGGAAAGCCGAGGTGCTCCAAGCAGGAGGTGGCCGGTGACGGCCCGAGGCCAGGGAGGGAGGGGAGCCCTCAGTTCCATGACGTGCTGGCACGGGCCCCTGGGCGAAAACCCACCCGGGGCCTTGGGGGAAGTCCGAGGGCTTGGCTGGGCCCCGGAAGCCAAGGGGCCGCCGAGGGCAGGGTGCAGACAATGGCAGGGCACGGCTCCCACCACACACCCCCACCCCGACCCCCATGGCCACCGCGCTCCCCCCCACCCCCACTGGCCCTCGCAGGCCCAGGCAGGGGCACTGCCTTGGGCCCCCCGATCCATGGGGGGCCACGGAGGCCGTGAAGCAGGGAGGGCAGCATACCACACCCCGCGGAGAAGGACCTTGCCAATGCAGGCCCCAGGCCAGGGCCCGGGTCCAGGTTTGGGGGGGGGGGGAAATCTGTGGAAGCGGCAGGCCCCACCGGCTGGCCCTCCCTGCCTCCGTCTGGCATGGGGAGGCCAGTGTCCACGGACGCCTGCGGAGCTGAGCCCGGGAGGCTGGTGCCTTGCCCCTCGGCCCCAGGCTTCAGCGCAAGGGCGGCGGCCGGGCTTTGGCATTCGTCCCTGGCACCGGCCCTGGCAGGGGTCCCCGGGCAGCGGCCAGAGGGTGACAGGCCTGAGCCCCAAGCACGCCACCGCAGGAGAGGCAAGAACCGGCCGGCTCTGTCCCCAACACCGAAGGCCGCCTTGGACCCGGCGGTGGCAGAGCCCGAGCCGGGTGGTCTCCTGGAGTGAGGGGCTTGGGCCAGACAGACCCTCTCGGGCTTAGGCCTCAGGCACGTGGCCTCAAGGCGTCTGACAGGGAGCGGTGGGTGGGTGGGTGGCGGTGGTATGTGTGTGTGCCTGTGCCTGTGCACGTATGAGTGTGTGTGTGTGTGTGTGTGTGTGTGTGCGCGCGCGCAGTTCTGGGGCAATGCTGCGGCAGTCAAGCCCTCTCTGCACCATGGGCCCCCCGGGCTCGGGTCCTCTCCGCTGCGGTGGCGGGGCTTCGGGAAGGTGGAGGCAGCTGTGGGTCTGTGGCTCTGAGGCCAGAGGGAGCCTTGCAAGGTCCGCGAGTGTGGGTGAGGGTTGCGGGTGGTGAGGCGGAGCGAGGGTGTGAGTGGGGGTGCGGGGCCCGGGAGGTGTGCTTGGGAGAGGCAGGCCCAGAAGGCGGGCGAGCAAGGCCCCGGCGAGGCCAAAGGGCGAGGGCCAGGGCCGGGCCCGGGAGGCGAGCGGGAGCCCCAAAGGAGGGGCCCCCCCCTGCGGCCCACGGCAGGTCGCAGCAGGCTGGGGCTCGAGCCACGGTCGCTGGGGAAGCCAGGCTGCGGAGGTAGGTGGGGAGCCAGGCGGGCCGGCCGCGGCCGCGGCTGCCCAGAGGCCCTCACATGGAGTGCGGCGGCTGACAGCCCAGGCCATGTGCTGCGAGCGCCACCTGGTGGGCTGCCAGGGGATGGGAGCGCGGCGCGCGGGCCCGGGGCTGGGGCCAGGGTGGCGCGGTGCGGGGCCAGGGCCTTCGCGCCCCACGCTGGGCTTCTCCCGCCCTGCCCTGGGGCCCGGCCGGCCGGGCCCCTGGCCCCCGCGGCTCCCCAGCTCCCGGGCCTGCCCTTCCTCCCCTGTGCACGGGCGCGCCTGTCCTCGGGGGACGGCGATCCTCCGCCGTCCTGCCTGCCTAGGCCTCGGTCATGCTCAGCCCACGGCTGGCTCCTGGCAAGCCCTGGGTCCGAGCTGCAGGAGCATGGGGCAGAGGCTGGCGACCAGAGGCACGGGGCTGGGGTTGGATGGGGTGGGAGGGGTGGGGACGGGCGGCAGGGCAGCAGGCCTTGGTGCGTTGGTGTGTGGTGCAGGAGAGACGGGGCTCCCGAGCACAGCAAGGAGCCCCACCTAGAGCCCAAAGGACCTGGTCCCCGGCCGCCCCCCCGCCCCCTCCAGCCCCACCCCCGCCCGGCCGGGCTCTCCAGGGAGGGTCCGACCTGGCCGGAAGCAGGCAAGATGCTGCTTGGCGCACAGGGCTTGCCCGGGACGGTGCTCGCCGCGGCCTGTGTCCTCCCAGCCGCCCCAGAGGGGCGAGGAGTCCGCCCCCTTGGGGGCGCGCCCCGTGCTTGCGAGAGAAGGGGTGCCCCGGGAAAGCCGAGGTGCTCCAAGCAGGAGGTGGCCGGTGACGGCCCGAGGCCAGGGAGGGAGAGGAGCCCTCAGTTCCATGACGTGCTGGCACGGGCCCCTGGGCGAAAACCCACCCGGGGCCTTGGGGGAAGTCCGAGGGCTTGGCTGGGCCCCGGAAGCCAAGGGGCCGCCGAGGGCAGGGTGCAGACAATGGCAGGGCACGGCTCCCACCACACACCCCCACCCCGACCCCCATGGCCACCGCGCTCCCCCCCACCCCCACTGGCCCTCGCAGGCCCAGGCAGGGGCACTGCCTTGGGCCCCCCGATCCATGGGGGGCCACGGAGGCCGTGAAGCAGGGAGGGCAGCATACCACACCCCGCGGAGAAGGACCTTGCCAATGCAGGCCCCAGGCCAGGGCCCGGGTCCAGGTTTGGGGGGGGGGGAAATCTGTGGAAGCGGCAGGCCCCACCGGCTGGCCCTCCCTGCCTCCGTCTGGCATGGGGAGGCCAGTGTCCACGGACGCCTGCAGAGCTGAGCCCGGGAGGCTGGTGCCTTGCCCCTCGGCCCCAGGCTTCAGCGCAAGGGCGGCGGCCGGGCTTTGGCATTCGTCCCTGGCACCGGCCCTGGCAGGGGTCCCCGGGCAGCGGCCAGAGGGTGACAGGCCTGAGCCCCAAGCACGCCACCGCAGGAGAGGCAAGAACCGGCCGGCTCTGTCCCCAACACCGAAGGCCGCCTTGGACCCGGCGGTGGCAGAGCCCGAGCCGGGTGGTCTCCTGGAGTGAGGGGCTTGGGCCAGACAGACCCTCTCGGGCTTAGGCCTCAGGCACGTGGCCTCAAGGCGTCTGACAGGGAGCGGTGGGTGGGTGGGTGGCGGTGGTATGTGTGTGTGCCTGTGCCTGTGCACGTATGAGTGTGTGTGTGTGTGTGTGTGTGTGTGCGCGCGCGCAGTTCTGGGGCAATGCTGCGGCAGTCAAGCCCTCTCTGCACCATGGGCCCCCCGGGCTCGGGTCCTCTCCGCTGCGGTGGCGGGGCTTCGGGAAGGTGGAGGCAGCTGTGGGTCTGTGGCTCTGAGGCCAGAGGGAGCCTTGCAAGGTCCGCGAGTGTGGGTGAGGGTTGCGGGTGGTGAGGCGGAGCGAGGGTGTGAGTGGGGGTGCGGGGCCCGGGAGGTGTGCTTGGGAGAGGCAGGCCCAGAAGGCGGGCGAGCAAGGCCCCGGCGAGGCCAAAGGGCGAGGGCCAGGGCCGGGCCCGGGAGGCGAGCGGGAGCCCCAAAGGAGGGGCCCCCCCCTGCGGCCCACGGCAGGTCGCAGCAGGCTGGGGCTCGAGCCACGGTCGCTGGGGAAGCCAGGCTGCGGAGGTAGGTGGGGAGCCAGGCGGGCCGGCCGCGGCCGCGGCTGCCCAGAGGCCCTCACATGGAGTGCGGCGGCTGACAGCCCAGGCCATGTGCTGCGAGCGCCACCTGGTGGGCTGCCAGGGGATGGGAGCGCGGCGCGCGGGCCCGGGGCTGGGGCCAGGGTGGCGCGGTGCGGGGCCAGGGCCTTCGCGCCCCACGCTGGGCTTCTCCCGCCCTGCCCTGGGGCCCGGCCGGCCGGGCCCCTGGCCCCCGCGGCTCCCCGGCTCCCGGGCCTGCCCTTCCTCCCCTGTGCACGGGCGCGCCTGTCCTCGGGGGACGGCGATCCTCCGCCGTCCTGCCTGCCTAGGCCTCGGTCATGCTCAGCCCACGGCGGGCTCCTGGCAAGCCCTGGGTCCGAGCTGCAGGAGCATGGGGCAGAGGCTGGCGACCAGAGGCACGGGGCTGGGGTTGGATGGGGTGGGGAGGGGTGGGGACGGGCGGCAGGGCAGCAGGCCTTGGTGCGTTGGTGTGTGGTGCAGGAGAGACGGGGCTCCCGAGCACAGCAAGGAGCCCCACCGAGAGCCCAAAGGACCTGGTCCCCGGCCGCCCCCCCGCCCCCTCCAGCCCCACCCCCGCCCGGCCGGGCTCTCCAGGGAGGGTCCGACCTGGCCGGAAGCAGGCAAGATGCTGCTTGGCGCACAGGGCTTGCCCGGGACGGTGCTCGCCGCGGCCTGTGTCCTCCCAGCCGCCCCAGAGGGGCGAGGAGTCCGCCCCCTTGGGGGAGCGCCCCGTGCTTGCGAGAGAAGGGGTGCCCCGGGAAAGCCGAGGTGCTCCAAGCAGGAGGTGGCCGGTGGCGGCCCGAGGCCAGGGAGGGAGGGGAGCCCTCAGTTCCATGACGTGCTGGCACGGGCCCCTGGGCGAAAACCCACCCGGGGCCTTGGGGGAAGTCCGAGGGCTTGGCTGGGCCCCGGAAGCCAAGAGGCCGCCGAGGGCAGGGTGCAGACAATGGCAGGGCACGGCTCCCACCACACACCCCCACCCCGACCCCCATGGCCACCGCGCTCCCCCCCACCCCCACTGGCCCTCGCAGGCCCAGGCAGGGGCACTGCCTTGGGCCCCCCGATCCATGGGGGGCCACGGAGGCCGTGAAGCAGGGAGGGCAGCATACCACACCCCGCGGAGAAGGACCTTGCCAATGCAGGCCCCAGGCCAGGGCCCGGGTCCAGGGTTCGGGGGGGGGGAAATCTGTGGAAGCGGCAGGCCCCACCGGCTGGCCCTCCCTGCCTCCGTCTGGCATGGGGAGGCCAGTGTCCACGGACGCCTGCGGAGCTGAGCCCGGGAGGCTGGTGCCTTGCCCCTCGGCCCCAGGCTTCAGCGCAAGGGCGGCGGCCGGGCTTTGGCATTCGTCCCTGGCACCGGCCCTGGCAGGGGTCCCCGGGCAGCGGCCAGAGGGTGACAGGCCTGAGCCCCAAGCACGCCACCGCAGGAGAGGCAAGAACCGGCCGGCTCTGTCCCCAACACCGAAGGCCGCCTTGGACCCGGCGGTGGCAGAGCCCGAGCCGGGTGGTCTCCTGGAGTGAGGGGCTTGGGCCAGACAGACCCTCTCGGGCTTAGGCCTCAGGCACGTGGCCTCAAGGCGTCTGACAGGGAGCGGTGGGTGGGTGGGTGGCGGTGGTATGTGTGTGTGCCTGTGCCTGTGCACGTATGAGTGTGTGTGTGTGTGTGTGTGTGTGTGTGTGCGCGCGCGCAGTTCTGGGGCAATGCTGCGGCAGTCAAGCCCTCTCTGCACGATGGGCCCCCCGGGCTCGGGTCCTCTCCGCTGCGGTGGCGGGGCTTCGGGAAGGTGGAGGCAGCTGTGGGTCTGTGGCTCTGAGGCCAGAGGGAGCCTTGCAAGGTCCGCGAGTGTGGGTGAGGGTTGCGGGTGGTGAGGCGGAGCGAGGGTGTGAGTGGGGGTGCGGGGCCCGGGAGGTGTGCTTGGGAGAGGCAGGCCCAGAAGGCGGGCGAGCAAGGCCCCGGCGAGGCCAAACGGCGAGGGCCAGGGCCGGGCCCGGGAGGCGAGCGGGAGCCCCAAAGGAGGGGCCCCCCCCCTGCGGCCCACGGCAGGTCGCAGCAGGCTGGGGCTCGAGCCACGGTCGCTGGGGAAGCCAGGCTGCGGAGGTAGGTGGGGAGCCAGGCGGGCCGGCCGCGGCCGCGGCTGCCCAGAGGCCCTCACATGGAGTGCGGCAGCTGACAGCCCAGGCCATGTGCTGCGAGCGCCACCTGGTGGGCTGCCAGGGGATGGGAGCGCGGCGCGCGGGCCCGGGGCTGGGGCCAGGGTGGCGCGGTGCGGGGCCAGGGCCTTCGCGCCCCACGCTGGGCTTCTCCCGCCCTGCCCTGGGGCCCGGCCGGCCGGGCCCCTGGCCCCCGCGGCTCCCCAGCTCCCGGGCCTGCCCTTCCTCCCCTGTGCACGGGCGCGCCTGTCCTCGGGGGACGGCGATCCTCCGCCGTCCTGCCTGCCTAGGCCTCGGTCATGCTCAGCCCACGGCTGGCTCCTGGCAAGCCCTGGGTCCGAGCTGCAGGAGCATGGGGCAGAGGCTGGCGACCAGAGGCACGGGGCTGGGGTTGGATGGGGTGGGAGGGGTGGGGACGGGCGGCAGGGCAGCAGGCCTTGGTGCGTTGGTGTGTGGTGCAGGAGAGACGGGGCTCCCGAGCACAGCAAGGAGCCCCACCGAGAGCCCAAAGGACCTGGTCCCCGGCCGCCCCCCCGCCCCCTCCAGCCCCACCCCCGCCCGGCCGGGCTCTCCAGGGAGGGTCCGACCTGGCCGGAAGCAGGCAAGATGCTGCTTGGCGCACAGGGCTTGCCCGGGACGGTGCTCGCCGCGGCCTGTGTCCTCCCAGCCGCCCCAGAGGGGCGAGGAGTCCGCCCCCTTGGGGGAGCGCCCCGTGCTTGCGAGAGAAGGGGTGCCCCGGGAAAGCCGAGGTGCTCCAAGCAGGAGGTGGCCGGTGACGGCCCGAGGCCAGGGAGGGAGGGGAGCCCTCAGTTCCATGACGTGCTGGCACGGGCCCCTGGGCGAAAACCCACCCGGGGCCTTGGGGGAAGTCCGAGGGCTTGGCTGGGCCCCGGAAGCCAAGGGGCCGCCGAGGGCAGGGTGCAGACAATGGCAGGGCACGGCTCCCACCACACACCCCCACCCCGACCCCCATGGCCACCGCGCTCCCCCCCACCCCCACTGGCCCTCGCAGGCCCAGGCAGGGGCACTGCCTTGGGCCCCCCGATCCATGGGGGGCCACGGAGGCCGTGAAGCAGGGAGGGCAGCATACCACACCCCGCGGAGAAGGACCTTGCCAATGCAGGCCCCAGGCCAGGGCCCGGGTCCAGGTTTGGGGGGGGGGGGAAATCTGTGGAAGCGGCAGGCCCCACCGGCTGGCCCTCCCTGCCTCCGTCTGGCATGGGGAGGCCAGTGTCCACGGACGCCTGCGGAGCTGAGCCCGGGAGGCTGGTGCCTTGCCCCTCGGCCCCAGGCTTCAGCGCAAGGGCGGCGGCCGGGCTTTGGCATTCGTCCCTGGCACCGGCCCTGGCAGGGGTCCCCGGGCAGCGGCCAGAGGGTGACAGGCCTGAGCCCCAAGCACGCCACCGCAGGAGAGGCAAGAACCGGCCGGCTCTGTCCCCAACACCGAAGGCCGCCTTGGACCCGGCGGTGGCAGAGCCCGAGCCGGGTGGTCTCCTGGAGTGAGGGGCTTGGGCCAGACAGACCCTCTCGGGCTTAGGCCTCAGGCACGTGGCCTCAAGGCGTCTGACAGGGAGCGGTGGGTGGGTGGGTGGCGGTGGTATGTGTGTGTGCCTGTGCCTGTGCACGTATGAGTGTGTGTGTGTGTGTGTGTGTGTGTGCGCGCGCGCAGTTCTGGGGCAATGCTGCGGCAGTCAAGCCCTCTCTGCACCATGGGCCCCCCGGGCTCGGGTCCTCTCCGCTGCGGTGGCGGGGCTTCGGGAAGGTGGAGGCAGCTGTGGGTCTGTGGCTCTGAGGCCAGAGGGAGCCTTGCAAGGTCCGCGAGTGTGGGTGAGGGTTGCGGGTGGTGAGGCGGAGCGAGGGTGTGAGTGGGGGTGCGGGGCCCGGGAGGTGTGCTTGGGAGAGGCAGGCCCAGAAGGCGGGCGAGCAAGGCCCCGGCGAGGCCAAAGGGCGAGGGCCAGGGCCGGGCCCGGGAGGCGAGCGGGAGCCCCAAAGGAGGGGCCCCCCCCTGCGGCCCACGGCAGGTCGCAGCAGGCTGGGGCTCGAGCCACGGTCGCTGGGGAAGCCAGGCTGCGGAGGTAGGTGGGGAGCCAGGCGGGCCGGCCGCGGCCGCGGCTGCCCAGAGGCCCTCACATGGAGTGCGGCGGCTGACAGCCCAGGCCATGTGCTGCGAGCGCCACCTGGTGGGCTGCCAGGGGATGGGAGCGCGGCGCGCGGGCCCGGGGCTGGGGCCAGGGTGGCGCGGTGCGGGGCCAGGGCCTTCGCGCCCCACGCTGGGCTTCTCCCGCCCTGCCCTGGGGCCCGGCCGGCCGGGCCCCTGGCCCCCGCGGCTCCCCGGCTCCCGGGCCTGCCCTTCCTCCCCTGTGCACGGGCGCGCCTGTCCTCGGGGGACGGCGATCCTCCGCCGTCCTGCCTGCCTAGGCCTCGGTCATGCTCAGCCCACGGCGGGCTCCTGGCAAGCCCTGGGTCCGAGCTGCAGGAGCATGGGGCAGAGGCTGGCGACCAGAGGCACGGGGCTGGGGTTGGATGGGGTGGGGAGGGGTGGGGACGGGCGGCAGGGCAGCAGGCCTTGGTGCGTTGGTGTGTGGTGCAGGAGAGACGGGGCTCCCGAGCACAGCAAGGAGCCCCACCGAGAGCCCAAAGGACCTGGTCCCCGGCCGCCCCCCCGCCCCCTCCAGCCCCACCCCCGCCCGGCCGGGCTCTCCAGGGAGGGTCCGACCTGGCCGGAAGCAGGCAAGATGCTGCTTGGCGCACAGGGCTTGCCCGGGACGGTGCTCGCCGCGGCCTGTGTCCTCCCAGCCGCCCCAGAGGGGCGAGGAGTCCGCCCCCTTGGGGGAGCGCCCCGTGCTTGCGAGAGAAGGGGTGCCCCGGGAAAGCCGAGGTGCTCCAAGCAGGAGGTGGCCGGTGGCGGCCCGAGGCCAGGGAGGGAGGGGAGCCCTCAGTTCCATGACGTGCTGGCACGGGCCCCTGGGCGAAAACCCACCCGGGGCCTTGGGGGAAGTCCGAGGGCTTGGCTGGGCCCCGGAAGCCAAGAGGCCGCCGAGGGCAGGGTGCAGACAATGGCAGGGCACGGCTCCCACCACACACCCCCACCCCGACCCCCATGGCCACCGCGCTCCCCCCCACCCCCACTGGCCCTCGCAGGCCCAGGCAGGGGCACTGCCTTGGGCCCCCCGATCCATGGGGGGCCACGGAGGCCGTGAAGCAGGGAGGGCAGCATACCACACCCCGCGGAGAAGGACCTTGCCAATGCAGGCCCCAGGCCAGGGCCCGGGTCCAGGGTTCGGGGGGGGGGAAATCTGTGGAAGCGGCAGGCCCCACCGGCTGGCCCTCCCTGCCTCCGTCTGGCATGGGGAGGCCAGTGTCCACGGACGCCTGCGGAGCTGAGCCCGGGAGGCTGGTGCCTTGCCCCTCGGCCCCAGGCTTCAGCGCAAGGGCGGCGGCCGGGCTTTGGCATTCGTCCCTGGCACCGGCCCTGGCAGGGGTCCCCGGGCAGCGGCCAGAGGGTGACAGGCCTGAGCCCCAAGCACGCCACCGCAGGAGAGGCAAGAACCGGCCGGCTCTGTCCCCAACACCGAAGGCCGCCTTGGACCCGGCGGTGGCAGAGCCCGAGCCGGGTGGTCTCCTGGAGTGAGGGGCTTGGGCCAGACAGACCCTCTCGGGCTTAGGCCTCAGGCACGTGGCCTCAAGGCGTCTGACAGGGAGCGGTGGGTGGGTGGGTGGCGGTGGTATGTGTGTGTGCCTGTGCCTGTGCACGTATGAGTGTGTGTGTGTGTGTGTGTGTGTGTGCGCGCGCGCAGTTCTGGGGCAATGCTGCGGCAGTCAAGCCCTCTCTGCACCATGGGCCCCCCGGGCTCGGGTCCTCTCCGCTGCGGTGGCGGGGCTTCGGGAAGGTGGAGGCAGCTGTGGGTCTGTGGCTCTGAGGCCAGAGGGAGCCTTGCAAGGTCCGCGAGTGTGGGTGAGGGTTGCGGGTGGTGAGGCGGAGCGAGGGTGTGAGTGGGGGTGCGGGGCCCGGGAGGTGTGCTTGGGAGAGGCAGGCCCAGAAGGCGGGCGAGCAAGGCCCCGGCGAGGCCAAAGGGCGAGGGCCAGGGCCGGGCCCGGGAGGCGAGCGGGAGCCCCAAAGGAGGGGCCCCCCCCTGCGGCCCACGGCAGGTCGCAGCAGGCTGGGGCTCGAGCCACGGTCGCTGGGGAAGCCAGGCTGCGGAGGTAGGTGGGGAGCCAGGCGGGCCGGCCGCGGCCGCGGCTGCCCAGAGGCCCTCACATGGAGTGCGGCGGCTGACAGCCCAGGCCATGTGCTGCGAGCGCCACCTGGTGGGCTGCCAGGGGATGGGAGCGCGGCGCGCGGGCCCGGGGCTGGGGCCAGGGTGGCGCGGTGCGGGGCCAGGGCCTTCGCGCCCCACGCTGGGCTTCTCCCGCCCTGCCCTGGGGCCCGGCCGGCCGGGCCCCTGGCCCCCGCGGCTCCCCGGCTCCCGGGCCTGCCCTTCCTCCCCTGTGCACGGGCGCGCCTGTCCTCGGGGGACGGCGATCCTCCGCCGTCCTGCCTGCCTAGGCCTCGGTCATGCTCAGCCCACGGCGGGCTCCTGGCAAGCCCTGGGTCCGAGCTGCAGGAGCATGGGGCAGAGGCTGGCGACCAGAGGCACGGGGCTGGGGTTGGATGGGGTGGGGAGGGGTGGGGACGGGCGGCAGGGCAGCAGGCCTTGGTGCGTTGGTGTGTGGTGCAGGAGAGACGGGGCTCCCGAGCACAGCAAGGAGCCCCACCGAGAGCCCAAAGGACCTGGTCCCCGGCCGCCCCCCCGCCCCCTCCAGCCCCACCCCCGCCCGGCCGGGCTCTCCAGGGAGGGTCCGACCTGGCCGGAAGCAGGCAAGATGCTGCTTGGCGCACAGGGCTTGCCCGGGACGGTGCTCGCCGCGGCCTGTGTCCTCCCAGCCGCCCCAGAGGGGCGAGGAGTCCGCCCCCTTGGGGGAGCGCCCCGTGCTTGCGAGAGAAGGGGTGCCCCGGGAAAGCCGAGGTGCTCCAAGCAGGAGGTGGCCGGTGGCGGCCCGAGGCCAGGGAGGGAGGGGAGCCCTCAGTTCCATGACGTGCTGGCACGGGCCCCTGGGCGAAAACCCACCCGGGGCCTTGGGGGAAGTCCGAGGGCTTGGCTGGGCCCCGGAAGCCAAGAGGCCGCCGAGGGCAGGGTGCAGACAATGGCAGGGCACGGCTCCCACCACACACCCCCACCCCGACCCCCATGGCCACCGTGCTCCCCCCCACCCCCACTGGCCCTCGCAGGCCCAGGCAGGGGCACTGCCTTGGGCCCCCCGATCCATGGGGGGCCACGGAGGCCGTGAAGCAGGGAGGGCAGCATACCACACCCCGCGGAGAAGGACCTTGCCAATGCAGGCCCCAGGCCAGGGCCCGGGTCCAGGGTTCGGGGGGGGGGAAATCTGTGGAAGCGGCAGGCCCCACCGGCTGGCCCTCCCTGCCTCCGTCTGGCATGGGGAGGCCAGTGTCCACGGACGCCTGCGGAGCTGAGCCCGGGAGGCTGGTGCCTTGCCCCTCGGCCCCAGGCTTCAGCGCAAGGGCGGCGGCCGGGCTTTGGCATTCGTCCCTGGCACCGGCCCTGGCAGGGGTCCCCGGGCAGCGGCCAGAGGGTGACAGGCCTGAGCCCCAAGCACGCCACCGCAGGAGAGGCAAGAACCGGCCGGCTCTGTCCCCAACACCGAAGGCCGCCTTGGACCCGGCGGTGGCAGAGCCCGAGCCGGGTGGTCTCCTGGAGTGAGGGGCTTGGGCCAGACAGACCCTCTCGGGCTTAGGCCTCAGGCACGTGGCCTCAAGGCGTCTGACAGGGAGCGGTGGGTGGGTGGGTGGCGGTGGTATGTGTGTGTGCCTGTGCCTGTGCACGTATGAGTGTGTGTGTGTGTGTGTGTGTGTGTGCGCGCGCGCAGTTCTGGGGCAATGCTGCGGCAGTCAAGCCCTCTCTGCACCATGGGCCCCCCGGGCTCGGGTCCTCTCCGCTGCGGTGGCGGGGCTTCGGGAAGGTGGAGGCAGCTGTGGGTCTGTGGCTCTGAGGCCAGAGGGAGCCTTGCAAGGTCCGCGAGTGTGGGTGAGGGTTGCGGGTGGTGAGGCGGAGCGAGGGTGTGAGTGGGGGTGCGGGGCCCGGGAGGTGTGCTTGGGAGAGGCAGGCCCAGAAGGCGGGCGAGCAAGGCCCCGGCGAGGCCAAAGGGCGAGGGCCAGGGCCGGGCCCGGGAGGCGAGCGGGAGCCCCAAAGGAGGGGCCCCCCCCTGCGGCCCACGGCAGGTCGCAGCAGGCTGGGGCTCGAGCCACGGTCGCTGGGGAAGCCAGGCTGCGGAGGTAGGTGGGGAGCCAGGCGGGCCGGCCGCGGCCGCGGCTGCCCAGAGGCCCTCACATGGAGTGCGGCGGCTGACAGCCCAGGCCATGTGCTGCGAGCGCCACCTGGTGGGCTGCCAGGGGATGGGAGCGCGGCGCGCGGGCCCGGGGCTGGGGCCAGGGTGGCGCGGTGCGGGGCCAGGGCCTTCGCGCCCCACGCTGGGCTTCTCCCGCCCTGCCCTGGGGCCCGGCCGGCCGGGCCCCTGGCCCCCGCGGCTCCCCGGCTCCCGGGCCTGCCCTTCCTCCCCTGTGCACGGGCGCGCCTGTCCTCGGGGGACGGCGATCCTCCGCCGTCCTGCCTGCCTAGGCCTCGGTCATGCTCAGCCCACGGCGGGCTCCTGGCAAGCCCTGGGTCCGAGCTGCAGGAGCATGGGGCAGAGGCTGGCGACCAGAGGCACGGGGCTGGGGTTGGATGGGGTGGGGAGGGGTGGGGACGGGCGGCAGGGCAGCAGGCCTTGGTGCGTTGGTGTGTGGTGCAGGAGAGACGGGGCTCCCGAGCACAGCAAGGAGCCCCACCGAGAGCCCAAAGGACCTGGTCCCCGGCCGCCCCCCCGCCCCCTCCAGCCCCACCCCCGCCCGGCCGGGCTCTCCAGGGAGGGTCCGACCTGGCCGGAAGCAGGCAAGATGCTGCTTGGCGCACAGGGCTTGCCCGGGACGGTGCTCGCCGCGGCCTGTGTCCTCCCAGCCGCCCCAGAGGGGCGAGGAGTCCGCCCCCTTGGGGGAGCGCCCCGTGCTTGCGAGAGAAGGGGTGCCCCGGGAAAGCCGAGGTGCTCCAAGCAGGAGGTGGCCGGTGGCGGCCCGAGGCCAGGGAGGGAGGGGAGCCCTCAGTTCCATGACGTGCTGGCACGGGCCCCTGGGCGAAAACCCACCCGGGGCCTTGGGGGAAGTCCGAGGGCTTGGCTGGGCCCCGGAAGCCAAGAGGCCGCCGAGGGCAGGGTGCAGACAATGGCAGGGCACGGCTCCCACCACACACCCCCACCCCGACCCCCATGGCCACCGTGCTCCCCCCCACCCCCACTGGCCCTCGCAGGCCCAGGCAGGGGCACTGCCTTGGGCCCCCCGATCCATGGGGGGCCACGGAGGCCGTGAAGCAGGGAGGGCAGCATACCACACCCCGCGGAGAAGGACCTTGCCAATGCAGGCCCCAGGCCAGGGCCCGGGTCCAGGGTTCGGGGGGGGGGAAATCTGTGGAAGCGGCAGGCCCCACCGGCTGGCCCTCCCTGCCTCCGTCTGGCATGGGGAGGCCAGTGTCCACGGACGCCTGCGGAGCTGAGCCCGGGAGGCTGGTGCCTTGCCCCTCGGCCCCAGGCTTCAGCGCAAGGGCGGCGGCCGGGCTTTGGCATTCGTCCCTGGCACCGGCCCTGGCAGGGGTCCCCGGGCAGCGGCCAGAGGGTGACAGGCCTGAGCCCCAAGCACGCCACCGCAGGAGAGGCAAGAACCGGCCGGCTCTGTCCCCAACACCGAAGGCCGCCTTGGACCCGGCGGTGGCAGAGCCCGAGCCGGGTGGTCTCCTGGAGTGAGGGGCTTGGGCCAGACAGACCCTCTCGGGCTTAGGCCTCAGGCACGTGGCCTCAAGGCGTCTGACAGGGAGCGGTGGGTGGGTGGGTGGCGGTGGTATGTGTGTGTGCCTGTGCCTGTGCACGTATGAGTGTGTGTGTGTGTGTGTGTGTGTGTGCGCGCGCGCAGTTCTGGGGCAATGCTGCGGCAGTCAAGCCCTCTCTGCACCATGGGCCCCCCGGGCTCGGGTCCTCTCCGCTGCGGTGGCGGGGCTTCGGGAAGGTGGAGGCAGCTGTGGGTCTGTGGCTCTGAGGCCAGAGGGAGCCTTGCAAGGTCCGCGAGTGTGGGTGAGGGTTGCGGGTGGTGAGGCGGAGCGAGGGTGTGAGTGGGGGTGCGGGGCCCGGGAGGTGTGCTTGGGAGAGGCAGGCCCAGAAGGCGGGCGAGCAAGGCCCCGGCGAGGCCAAACGGCGAGGGCCAGGGCCGGGCCCGGGAGGCGAGCGGGAGCCCCAAAGGAGGGGCCCCCCCCTGCGGCCCACGGCAGGTCGCAGCAGGCTGGGGCTCGAGCCACGGTCGCTGGGGAAGCCAGGCTGCGGAGGTAGGTGGGGAGCCAGGCGGGCCGGCCGCGGCCGCGGCTGCCCAGAGGCCCTCACATGGAGTGCGGCGGCTGACAGCCCAGGCCATGTGCTGCGAGCGCCACCTGGTGGGCTGCCAGGGGATGGGAGCGCGGCGCGCGGGCCCGGGGCTGGGGCCAGGGTGGCGCGGTGCGGGGCCAGGGCCTTCGCGCCCCACGCTGGGCTTCTCCCGCCCTGCCCTGGGGCCCGGCCGGCCGGGCCCCTGGCCCCCGCGGCTCCCCGGCTCCCGGGCCTGCCCTTCCTCCCCTGTGCACGGGCGCGCCTGTCCTCGGGGGACGGCGATCCTCCGCCGTCCTGCCTGCCTAGGCCTCGGTCATGCTCAGCCCACGGCGGGCTCCTGGCAAGCCCTGGGTCCGAGCTGCAGGAGCATGGGGCAGAGGCTGGCGACCAGAGGCACGGGGCTGGGGTTGGATGGGGTGGGGAGGGGTGGGGACGGGCGGCAGGGCAGCAGGCCTTGGTGCGTTGGTGTGTGGTGCAGGAGAGACGGGGCTCCCGAGCACAGCAAGGAGCCCCACCGAGAGCCCAAAGGACCTGGTCCCCGGCCGCCCCCCCGCCCCCTCCAGCCCCACCCCCGCCCGGCCGGGCTCTCCAGGGAGGGTCCGACCTGGCCGGAAGCAGGCAAGATGCTGCTTGGCGCACAGGGCTTGCCCGGGACGGTGCTCGCCGCGGCCTGTGTCCTCCCAGCCGCCCCAGAGGGGCGAGGAGTCCGCCCCCTTGGGGGAGCGCCCCGTGCTTGCGAGAGAAGGGGTGCCCCGGGAAAGCCGAGGTGCTCCAAGCAGGAGGTGGCCGGTGACGGCCCGAGGCCAGGGAGGGAGGGGAGCCCTCAGTTCCATGACGTGCTGGCACGGGCCCCTGGGCGAAAACCCACCCGGGGCCTTGGGGGAAGTCCGAGGGCTTGGCTGGGCCCCGGAAGCCAAGGGGCCGCCGAGGGCAGGGTGCAGACAATGGCAGGGCACGGCTCCCACCACACACCCCCACCCCGACCCCCATGGCCACCGCGCTCCCCCCCACCCCCACTGGCCCTCGCAGGCCCAGGCAGGGGCACTGCCTTGGGCCCCCCGATCCATGGGGGGCCACGGAGGCCGTGAAGCAGGGAGGGCAGCATACCACACCCCGCGGAGAAGGACCTTGCCAATGCAGGCCCCAGGCCAGGGCCCGGGTCCAGGTTTGGGGGGGGGGGGAAATCTGTGGAAGCGGCAGGCCCCACCGGCTGGCCCTCCCTGCCTCCGTCTGGCATGGGGAGGCCAGTGTCCACGGACGCCTGCGGAGCTGAGCCCGGGAGGCTGGTGCCTTGCCCCTCGGCCCCAGGCTTCAGCGCAAGGGCGGCGGCCGGGCTTTGGCATTCGTCCCTGGCACCGGCCCTGGCAGGGGTCCCCGGGCAGCGGCCAGAGGGTGACAGGCCTGAGCCCCAAGCACGCCACCGCAGGAGAGGCAAGAACCGGCCGGCTCTGTCCCCAACACCGAAGGCCGCCTTGGACCCGGCGGTGGCAGAGCCCGAGCCGGGTGGTCTCCTGGAGTGAGGGGCTTGGGCCAGACAGACCCTCTCGGGCTTAGGCCTCAGGCACGTGGCCTCAAGGCGTCTGACAGGGAGCGGTGGGTGGGTGGGTGGCGGTGGTATGTGTGTGTGCCTGTGCCTGTGCACGTATGAGTGTGTGTGTGTGTGTGTGTGTGTGTGCGCGCGCGCAGTTCTGGGGCAATGCTGCGGCAGTCAAGCCCTCTCTGCACCATGGGCCCCCCGGGCTCGGGTCCTCTCCGCTGCGGTGGCGGGGCTTCGGGAAGGTGGAGGCAGCTGTGGGTCTGTGGCTCTGAGGCCAGAGGGAGCCTTGCAAGGTCCGCGAGTGTGGGTGAGGGTTGCGGGTGGTGAGGCGGAGCGAGGGTGTGAGTGGGGGTGCGGGGCCCGGGAGGTGTGCTTGGGAGAGGCAGGCCCAGAAGGCGGGCGAGCAAGGCCCCGGCGAGGCCAAAGGGCGAGGGCCAGGGCCGGGCCCGGGAGGCGAGCGGGAGCCCCAAAGGAGGGGCCCCCCCCTGCGGCCCACGGCAGGTCGCAGCAGGCTGGGGCTCGAGCCACGGTCGCTGGGGAAGCCAGGCTGCGGAGGTAGGTGGGGAGCCAGGCGGGCCGGCCGCGGCCGCGGCTGCCCAGAGGCCCTCACATGGAGTGCGGCGGCTGACAGCCCAGGCCATGTGCTGCGAGCGCCACCTGGTGGGCTGCCAGGGGATGGGAGCGCGGCGCGCGGGCCCGGGGCTGGGGCCAGGGTGGCGCGGTGCGGGGCCAGGGCCTTCGCGCCCCACGCTGGGCTTCTCCCGCCCTGCCCTGGGGCCCGGCCGGCCGGGCCCCTGGCCCCCGCGGCTCCCCGGCTCCCGGGCCTGCCCTTCCTCCCCTGTGCACGGGCGCGCCTGTCCTCGGGGGACGGCGATCCTCCGCCGTCCTGCCTGCCTAGGCCTCGGTCATGCTCAGCCCACGGCGGGCTCCTGGCAAGCCCTGGGTCCGAGCTGCAGGAGCATGGGGCAGAGGCTGGCGACCAGAGGCACGGGGCTGGGGTTGGATGGGGTGGGGAGGGGTGGGGACGGGCGGCAGGGCAGCAGGCCTTGGTGCGTTGGTGTGTGGTGCAGGAGAGACGGGGCTCCCGAGCACAGCAAGGAGCCCCACCGAGAGCCCAAAGGACCTGGTCCCCGGCCGCCCCCCCGCCCCCTCCAGCCCCACCCCCGCCCGGCCGGGCTCTCCAGGGAGGGTCCGACCTGGCCGGAAGCAGGCAAGATGCTGCTTGGCGCACAGGGCTTGCCCGGGACGGTGCTCGCCGCGGCCTGTGTCCTCCCAGCCGCCCCAGAGGGGCGAGGAGTCCGCCCCCTTGGGGGAGCGCCCCGTGCTTGCGAGAGAAGGGGTGCCCCGGGAAAGCCGAGGTGCTCCAAGCAGGAGGTGGCCGGTGGCGGCCCGAGGCCAGGGAGGGAGGGGAGCCCTCAGTTCCATGACGTGCTGGCACGGGCCCCTGGGCGAAAACCCACCCGGGGCCTTGGGGAAGTCCGAGGGCTTGGCTGGGCCCCGGAAGCCAAGAGGCCGCCGAGGGCAGGGTGCAGACAATGGCAGGGCACGGCTCCCACCACACACCCCCACCCCGACCCCCATGGCCACCGCGCTCCCCCCCACCCCCACTGGCCCTCGCAGGCCCAGGCAGGGGCACTGCCTTGGGCCCCCCGATCCATGGGGGGCCACGGAGGCCGTGAAGCAGGGAGGGCAGCATACCACACCCCGCGGAGAAGGACCTTGCCAATGCAGGCCCCAGGCCAGGGCCCGGGTCCAGGGTTCGGGGGGGGGGAAATCTGTGGAAGCGGCAGGCCCCACCGGCTGGCCCTCCCTGCCTCCGTCTGGCATGGGGAGGCCAGTGTCCACGGACGCCTGCGGAGCTGAGCCCGGGAGGCTGGTGCCTTGCCCCTCGGCCCCAGGCTTCAGCGCAAGGGCGGCGGCCGGGCTTTGGCATTCGTCCCTGGCACCGGCCCTGGCAGGGGTCCCCGGGCAGCGGCCAGAGGGTGACAGGCCTGAGCCCCAAGCACGCCACCGCAGGAGAGGCAAGAACCGGCCGGCTCTGTCCCCAACACCGAAGGCCGCCTTGGACCCGGCGGTGGCAGAGCCCGAGCCGGGTGGTCTCCTGGAGTGAGGGGCTTGGGCCAGACAGACCCTCTCGGGCTTAGGCCTCAGGCACGTGGCCTCAAGGCGTCTGACAGGGAGCGGTGGGTGGGTGGGTGGCGGTGGTATGTGTGTGTGCCTGTGCCTGTGCACGTATGAGTGTGTGTGTGTGTGTGTGTGTGTGTGTGTGCGCGCGCGCAGTTCTGGGGCAATGCTGCGGCAGTCAAGCCCTCTCTGCACCATGGGCCCCCCGGGCTCGGGTCCTCTCCGCTGCGGTGGCGGGGCTTCGGGAAGGTGGAGGCAGCTGTGGGTCTGTGGCTCTGAGGCCAGAGGGAGCCTTGCAAGGTCCGCGAGTGTGGGTGAGGGTTGCGGGTGGTGAGGCGGAGCGAGGGTGTGAGTGGGGGTGCGGGGCCCGGGAGGTGTGCTTGGGAGAGGCAGGCCCAGAAGGCGGGCGAGCAAGGCCCCGGCGAGGCCAAACGGCGAGGGCCAGGGCCGGGCCCGGGAGGCGAGCGGGAGCCCCAAAGGAGGGGCCCCCCCCCTGCGGCCCACGGCAGGTCGCAGCAGGCTGGGGCTCGAGCCACGGTCGCTGGGGAAGCCAGGCTGCGGAGGTAGGTGGGGAGCCAGGCGGGCCGGCCGCGGCCGCGGCTGCCCAGAGGCCCTCACATGGAGTGCGGCAGCTGACAGCCCAGGCCATGTGCTGCGAGCGCCACCTGGTGGGCTGCCAGGGGATGGGAGCGCGGCGCGCGGGCCCGGGGCTGGGGCCAGGGTGGCGCGGTGCGGGGCCAGGGCCTTCGCGCCCCACGCTGGGCTTCTCCCGCCCTGCCCTGGGGCCCGGCCGGCCGGGCCCCTGGCCCCCGCGGCTCCCCAGCTCCCGGGCCTGCCCTTCCTCCCCTGTGCACGGGCGCGCCTGTCCTCGGGGGACGGCGATCCTCCGCCGTCCTGCCTGCCTAGGCCTCGGTCATGCTCAGCCCACGGCTGGCTCCTGGCAAGCCCTGGGTCCGAGCTGCAGGAGCATGGGGCAGAGGCTGGCGACCAGAGGCACGGGGCTGGGGTTGGATGGGGTGGGGAGGGGTGGGGACGGGCGGCAGGGCAGCAGGCCTTGGTGCGTTGGTGTGTGGTGCAGGAGAGACGGGGCTCCCGAGCACAGCAAGGAGCCCCACCGAGAGCCCAAAGGACCTGGTCCCCGGCCGCCCCCCCGCCCCCTCCAGCCCCACCCCCGCCCGGCCGGGCTCTCCAGGGAGGGTCCGACCTGGCCGGAAGCAGGCAAGATGCTGCTTGGCGCACAGGGCTTGCCCGGGACGGTGCTCGCCGCGGCCTGTGTCCTCCCAGCCGCCCCAGAGGGGCGAGGAGTCCGCCCCCTTGGGGGAGCGCCCCGTGCTTGCGAGAGAAGGGGTGCCCCGGGAAAGCCGAGGTGCTCCAAGCAGGAGGTGGCCGGTGGCGGCCCGAGGCCAGGGAGGGAGGGGAGCCCTCAGTTCCATGACGTGCTGGCACGGGCCCCTGGGCGAAAACCCACCCGGGGCCTTGGGGGAAGTCCGAGGGCTTGGCTGGGCCCCGGAAGCCAAGGGGCCGCCGAGGGCAGGGTGCAGACAATGGCAGGGCACGGCTCCCACCACACACCCCCACCCCGACCCCCATGGCCACCGCGCTCCCCCCCACCCCCACTGGCCCTCGCAGGCCCAGGCAGGGGCACTGCCTTGGGCCCCCCGATCCATGGGGGGCCACGGAGGCCGTGAAGCAGGGAGGGCAGCATACCACACCCCGCGGAGAAGGACCTTGCCAATGCAGGCCCCAGGCCAGGGCCCGGGTCCAGGTTTGGGGGGGGGGGGAAATATGTGGAAGCGGCAGGCCCCACCGGCTGGCCCTCCCTGCCTCCGTCTGGCATGGGGAGGCCAGTGTCCACGGACGCCTGCGGAGCTGAGCCCGGGAGGCTGGTGCCTTGCCCCTCGGCCCCAGGCTTCAGCGCAAGGGCGGCGGCCGGGCTTTGGCATTCGTCCCTGGCACCGGCCCTGGCAGGGGTCCCCGGGCAGCGGCCAGAGGGTGACAGGCCTGAGCCCCAAGCACGCCACCGCAGGAGAGGCAAGAACCGGCCGGCTCTGTCCCCAACACCGAAGGCCGCCTTGGACCCGGCGGTGGCAGAGCCCGAGCCGGGTGGTCTCCTGGAGTGAGGGGCTTGGGCCAGACAGACCCTCTCGGGCTTAGGCCTCAGGCACGTGGCCTCAAGGCGTCTGACAGGGAGCGGTGGGTGGGTGGGTGGCGGTGGTATGTGTGTGTGCCTGTGCCTGTGCACGTATGAGTGTGTGTGTGTGTGTGTGTGTGTGTGTGTGTGTGTGTGTGCGCGCGCGCGCAGTTCTGGGGCAATGCTGCGGCAGTCAAGCCCTCTCTGCACCATGGGCCCCCCGGGCTCGGGTCCTCTCCGCTGCGGTGGCGGGGCTTCGGGAAGGTGGAGGCAGCTGTGGGTCTGTGGCTCTGAGGCCAGAGGGAGCCTTGCAAGGTCCGCGAGTGTGGGTGAGGGTTGCGGGTGGTGAGGCGGAGCGAGGGTGTGAGTGGGGGTGTGGGGCCCGGGAGGTGTGCTTGGGAGAGGCAGGCCCAGAAGGCGGGCGAGCAAGGCCCCGGCGAGGCCAAAGGGCGAGGGCCAGGGCCGGGCCCGGGAGGCGAGCGGGAGCCCCAAAGGAGGGGCCCCCCCCTGCGGCCCACGGCAGGTCGCAGCAGGCTGGGGCTCGAGCCACGGTCGCTGGGGAAGCCAGGCTGCGGAGGTAGGTGGGGAGCCAGGCGGGCCGGCCGCGGCCGCGGCTGCCCAGAGGCCCTCACATGGAGTGCGGCGGCTGACAGCCCAGGCCATGTGCTGCGAGCGCCACCTGGTGGGCTGCCAGGGGATGGGAGCGCGGCGCGCGGGCCCGGGGCTGGGGCCAGGGTGGCGCGGTGCGGGGCCAGGGCCTTCGCGCCCCACGCTGGGCTTCTCCCGCCCTGCCCTGGGGCCCGGCCGGCCGGGCCCCTGGCCCCCGCGGCTCCCCGGCTCCCGGGCCTGCCCTTCCTCCCCTGTGCACGGGCGCGCCTGTCCTCGGGGGACGGCGATCCTCCGCCGTCCTGCCTGCCTAGGCCTCGGTCATGCTCAGCCCACGGCGGGCTCCTGGCAAGCCCTGGGTCCGAGCTGCAGGAGCATGGGGCAGAGGCTGGCGACCAGAGGCACGGGGCTGGGGTTGGATGGGGTGGGGAGGGGTGGGGACGGGCGGCAGGGCAGCAGGCCTTGGTGCGTTGGTGTGTGGTGCAGGAGAGACGGGGCTCCCGAGCACAGCAAGGAGCCCCACCGAGAGCCCAAAGGACCTGGTCCCCGGCCGCCCCCCCGCCCCCTCCAGCCCCACCCCCGCCCGGCCGGGCTCTCCAGGGAGGGTCCGACCTGGCCGGAAGCAGGCAAGATGCTGCTTGGCGCACAGGGCTTGCCCGGGACGGTGCTCGCCGCGGCCTGTGTCCTCCCAGCCGCCCCAGAGGGGCGAGGAGTCCGCCCCCTTGGGGGAGCGCCCCGTGCTTGCGAGAGAAGGGGTGCCCCGGGAAAGCCGAGGTGCTCCAAGCAGGAGGTGGCCGGTGACGGCCCGAGGCCAGGGAGGGAGGGGAGCCCTCAGTTCCATGACGTGCTGGCACGGGCCCCTGGGCGAAAACCCACCCGGGGCCTTGGGGGAAGTCCGAGGGCTTGGCTGGGCCCCGGAAGCCAAGGGGCCGCCGAGGGCAGGGTGCAGAGAATGGCAGGGCACGGCTCCCACCACACACCCCCACCCCGACCCCCATGGCCACCGCGCTCCCCCCCACCCCCACTGGCCCTCGCAGGCCCAGGCAGGGGCACTGCCTTGGGCCCCCCGATCCATGGGGGGCCACGGAGGCCGTGAAGCAGGGAGGGCAGCATACCACACCCCGCGGAGAAGGACCTTGCCAATGCAGGCCCCAGGCCAGGGCCCGGGTCCAGGGTTCGGGGGGGGGGAAATCTGTGGAAGCGGCAGGCCCCACCGGCTGGCCCTCCCTGCCTCCGTCTGGCATGGGGAGGCCAGTGTCCACGGACGCCTGCGGAGCTGAGCCCGGGAGGCTGGTGCCTTGCCCCTCGGCCCCAGGCTTCAGCGCAAGGGCGGCGGCCGGGCTTTGGCATTCGTCCCTGGCACCGGCCCTGGCAGGGGTCCCCGGGCAGCGGCCAGAGGGTGACAGGCCTGAGCCCCAAGCACGCCACCGCAGGAGAGGCAAGAACCGGCCGGCTCTGTCCCCAACACCGAAGGCCGCCTTGGACCCGGCGGTGGCAGAGCCCGAGCCGGGTGGTCTCCTGGAGTGAGGGGCTTGGGCCAGACAGACCCTCTCGGGCTTAGGCCTCAGGCACGTGGCCTCAAGGCGTCTGACAGGGAGCGGTGGGTGGGTGGGTGGCGGTGGTATGTGTGTGTGCCTGTGCCTGTGCACGTATGAGTGTGTGTGTGTGTGTGTGTGTGTGTGTGTGCGCGCGCGCGCAGTTCTGGGGCAATGCTGCGGCAGTCAAGCCCTCTCTGCACCATGGGCCCCCCGGGCTCGGGTCCTCTCCGCTGCGGTGGCGGGGCTTCGGGAAGGTGGAGGCAGCTGTGGGTCTGTGGCTCTGAGGCCAGAGGGAGCCTTGCAAGGTCCGCGAGTGTGGGTGAGGGTTGCGGGTGGTGAGGCGGAGCGAGGGTGTGAGTGGGGGTGCGGGGCCCGGGAGGTGTGCTTGGGAGAGGCAGGCCCAGAAGGCGGGCGAGCAAGGCCCCGGCGAGGCCAAAGGGCGAGGGCCAGGGCCGGGCCCGGGAGGCGAGCGGGAGCCCCAAAGGAGGGGCCCCCCCCTGCGGCCCACGGCAGGTCGCAGCAGGCTGGGGCTCGAGCCACGGTCGCTGGGGAAGCCAGGCTGCGGAGGTAGGTGGGGAGCCAGGCGGGCCGGCCGCGGCCGCGGCTGCCCAGAGGCCCTCACATGGAGTGCGGCGGCTGACAGCCCAGGCCATGTGCTGCGAGCGCCACCTGGTGGGCTGCCAGGGGATGGGAGCGCGGCGCGCGGGCCCGGGGCTGGGGCCAGGGTGGCGCGGTGCGGGGCCAGGGCCTTCGCGCCCCACGCTGGGCTTCTCCCGCCCTGCCCTGGGGCCCGGCCGGCCGGGCCCCTGGCCCCCGCGGCTCCCCGGCTCCCGGGCCTGCCCTTCCTCCCCTGTGCACGGGCGCGCCTGTCCTCGGGGGACGGCGATCCTCCGCCGTCCTGCCTGCCTAGGCCTCGGTCATGCTCAGCCCACGGCGGGCTCCTGGCAAGCCCTGGGTCCGAGCTGCAGGAGCATGGGGCAGAGGCTGGCGACCAGAGGCACGGGGCTGGGGTTGGGTGGGGTGGGGAGGGGTGGGGACGGGCGGCAGGGCAGCAGGCCTTGGTGCGTTGGTGTGTGGTGCAGGAGAGACGGGGCTCCCGAGCACAGCAAGGAGCCCCACCGAGAGCGCAAAGGACCTGGTCCCCGGCCGCCCCCCCGCCCCCTCCAGCCCCACCCCCGCCCGGCCGGGCTCTCCAGGGAGGGTCCGACCTGGCCGGAAGCAGGCAAGATGCTGCTTGGCGCACAGGGCTTGCCCGGGACGGCGCTCGCCGCGGCCTGTGTCCTCCCAGCCGCCCCAGAGGGGCGAGGAGTCCGCCCCCTTGGGGGAGCGCCCCGTGCTTGCGAGAGAAGGGGTGCCCCGGGAAAGCCGATGTGCTCCAAGCAGGAGGTGGCCGGTGGCGGCCCGAGGCCAGGGAGGGAGGGGAGCCCTCAGTTCCATGACGTGCTGGCACGGGCTCCTGGGCGAAAACCCACCCGGGGCCTTGGGGGAAGTCCGAGGGCTTGGCTGGGCCCCGGAAGCCAAGGGGCCGCCGAGGGCAGGGTGCAGAGAATGGCAGGGCACGGCTCCCACCACACACCCCCACCCCGACCCCCATGGCCACCGCGCTCCCCCCCACCCCCACTGGCCCTCGCAGGCCCAGGCAGGGGCACTGCCTTGGGCCCCCCGATCCATGGGGGGCCACGGAGGCCGTGAAGCAGGGAGGGCAGCATACCACACCCCGCGGAGAAGGACCTTGCCAATGCAGGCCCCAGGCCAGGGCCCGGGTCCAGGTTTGGGGGGGGGGGAAATCTGTGGAAGCGGCAGGCCCCACCGGCTGGCCCTCCCTGCCTCCGTCTGGCATGGGGAGGCCAGTGTCCACGGACGCCTGCGGAGCTGAGCCCGGGAGGCTGGTGCCTTGCCCCTCGGCCCCAGGCTTCAGCGCAAGGGCGGCGGCCGGGCTTTGGCATTCGTCCCTGGCACCGGCCCTGGCAGGGGTCCCCGGGCAGCGGCCAGAGGGTGACAGGCCTGAGCCCCAAGCACGCCACCGCAGGAGAGGCAAGAACCGGCCGGCTCTGTCCCCAACACCGAAGGCCGCCTTGGACCCGGCGGTGGCAGAGCCCGAGCCGGGTGGTCTCCTGGAGTGAGGGGCTTGGGCCAGACAGACCCTCTCGGGCTCAGGCCTCAGGCACGTGGCCTCAAGGCGTCTGACAGGGAGCGGTGGGTGGGTGGGTGGCGGTGGTATGTGTGTGTGCCTGTGCCTGTGCACGTATGAGTGTGTGTGTGTGTCTGTGTGTGTGTGTGTGTGTGTGTGTGTGTGTGCGCGCGCGCAGTTCTGGGGCAATGCTGCGGCAGTCAAGCCCTCTCTGCACCATGGGCCCCCCGGGCTCGGGTCCTCTCCGCTGCGGTGGCGGGGCTTCGGGAAGGTGGAGGCAGCTGTGGGTCTGTGGCTCTGAGGCCAGAGGGAGCCTTGCAAGGTCCGCGAGTGTGGGTGAGGGTTGCGGGTGGTGAGGCGGAGCGAGGGTGTGAGTGGGGGTGCGGGGCCCGGGAGGTGTGCTTGGGAGAGGCAGGCCCAGAAGGCGGGCGAGCAAGGCCCCGGCGAGGCCAAACGGCGAGGGCCAGGGCCGGGCCCGGGAGGCGAGCGGGAGCCCCAAAGGAGGGGCCCCCCCCTGCGGCCCACGGCAGGTCGCAGCAGGCTGGGGCTCGAGCCACGGTCGCTGGGGAAGCCAGGCTGCGGAGGTAGGTGGGGAGCCAGGCGGGCCGGCCGCGGCCGCGGCTGCCCAGAGGCCCTCACATGGAGTGCTGCGGCTGACAGCCCAGGCCATGTGCTGCGAGCGCCACCTGGTGGGCTGCCAGGGGATGGGAGCGCGGCGCGCGGGCCCGGGGCTGGGGCCAGGGTGGCGCGGTGCGGGGCCAGGGCCTTCGCGCCCCACGCTGGGCTTCTCCCGCCCTGCCCTGGGGCCCGGCCGGCCGGGCCCCTGGCCCCCGCGGCTCCCCGGCTCCCGGGCCTGCCCTTCCTCCCCTGTGCACGGGCGCGCCTTTCCTCGGGGGACGGCGATCCTCCGCCGTCCTGCCTGCCTAGGCCTCGGTCATGCTCAGCCCACGGCGGGCTCCTGGCAAGCCCTGGGTCCGAGCTGCAGGAGCATGGGGCAGAGGCTGGCGACCAGAGGCACGGGGCTGGGGTTGGATGGGGTGGGGAGGGGTGGGGACGGGCGGCAGGGCAGCAGGCCTTGGTGCGTTGGTGTGTGGTGCAGGAGAGACGGGGCTCCCGAGCACAGCAAGGAGCCCCACCGAGAGCCCAAAGGACCTGGTCCCCGGCCGCCCCCCCGCCCCCTCCAGCCCCACCCCCGCCCGGCCGGGCTCTCCAGGGAGGGTCCGACCTGGCCGGAAGCAGGCAAGATGCTGCTTGGCGCACAGGGCTTGCCCGGGACGGTGCTCGCCGCGGCCTGTGTCCTCCCAGCCGCCCCAGAGGGGCGAGGAGTCCGCCCCCTTGGGGGAGCGCCCCGTGCTTGCGAGAGAAGGGGTGCCCCGGGAAAGCCGAGGTGCTCCAAGCAGGAGGTGGCCGGTGGCGGCCCGAGGCCAGGGAGGGAGGGGAGCCCTCAGTTCCATGACGTGCTGGCACGGGCCCCTGGGCGAAAACCCACCCGGGGCCTTGGGGGAAGTCCGAGGGCTTGGCTGGGCCCCGGAAGCCAAGGGGCCGCCGAGGGCAGGGTGCAGACAATGGCAGGGCACGGCTCCCACCACACACCCCCACCCCGACCCCCATGGCCACCGCGCTCCCCCCCACCCCCACTGGCCCTCGCAGGCCCAGGCAGGGGCACTGCCTTGGGCCCCCCGATCCATGGGGGGCCACGGAGGCCGTGAAGCAGGGAGGGCAGCATACCACACCCCG
This sequence comes from Sus scrofa, assembly GCF_054392235.1. Taxonomy (NCBI): domain Eukaryota; kingdom Metazoa; phylum Chordata; class Mammalia; order Artiodactyla; family Suidae; genus Sus; species Sus scrofa. The sequence continues at coordinate 24,022,725 of NC_139385.1, forward strand.
CGGAGAAGGACCTTGCCAATGCAGGCCCCAGGCCAGGGCCCGGGTCCAGGGTTCGGGGGGGGGGAAATCTGTGGAAGCGGCAGGCCCCACCGGCTGGCCCTCCCTGCCTCCGTCTGGCATGGGGAGGCCAGTGTCCACGGACGCCTGCGGAGCTGAGCCCGGGAGGCTGGTGCCTTGCCCCTCGGCCCCAGGCTTCAGCGCAAGGGCGGCGGCCGGGCTTTGGCATTCGTCCCTGGCACCGGCCCTGGCAGGGGTCCCCGGGCAGCGGCCAGAGGGTGACAGGCCTGAGCCCCAAGCACGCCACCGCAGGAGAGGCAAGAACCGGCCGGCTCTGTCCCCAACACCGAAGGCCGCCTTGGACCCGGCGGTGGCAGAGCCCGAGCCGGGTGGTCTCCTGGAGTGAGGGGCTTGGGCCAGACAGACCCTCTCGGGCTTAGGCCTCAGGCACGTGGCCTCAAGGCGTCTGACAGGGAGCGGTGGGTGGGTGGGTGGCGGTGGTATGTGTGTGTGCCTGTGCCTGTGCACGTATGAGTGTGTGTGTGTGTGTGTGTGTGTGTGTGTGTGTGTGTGTGTGCGCGCGCGCAGTTCTGGGGCAATGCTGCGGCAGTCAAGCCCTCTCTGCACCATGGGCCCCCCGGGCTCGGGTCCTCTCCGCTGCGGTGGCGGGGCTTCGGGAAGGTGGAGGCAGCTGTGGGTCTGTGGCTCTGAGGCCAGAGGGAGCCTTGCAAGGTCCGCGAGTGTGGGTGAGGGTTGCGGGTGGTGAGGCGGAGCGAGGGTGTGAGTGGGGGTGCGGGGCCCGGGAGGTGTGCTTGGGAGAGGCAGGCCCAGAAGGCGGGCGAGCAAGGCCCCGGCGAGGCCAAAGGGCGAGGGCCAGGGCCGGGCCCGGGAGGCGAGCGGGAGCCCCAAAGGAGGGGCCCCCCCCTGCGGCCCACGGCAGGTCGCAGCAGGCTGGGGCTCGAGCCACGGTCGCTGGGGAAGCCAGGCTGCGGAGGTAGGTGGGGAGCCAGGCGGGCCGGCCGCGGCCGCGGCTGCCCAGAGGCCCTCACATGGAGTGCGGCGGCTGACAGCCCAGGCCATGTGCTGCGAGCGCCACCTGGTGGGCTGCCAGGGGATGGGAGCGCGGCGCGCGGGCCCGGGGCTGGGGCCAGGGTGGCGCGGTGCGGGGCCAGGGCCTTCGCGCCCCACGCTGGGCTTCTCCCGCCCTGCCCTGGGGCCCGGCCGGCCGGGCCCCTGGCCCCCGCGGCTCCCCGGCTCCCGGGCCTGCCCTTCCTCCCCTGTGCACGGGCGCGCCTTTCCTCGGGGGACGGCGATCCTCCGCCGTCCTGCCTGCCTAGGCCTCGGTCATGCTCAGCCCACGGCGGGCTCCTGGCAAGCCCTGGGTCCGAGCTGCAGGAGCATGGGGCAGAGGCTGGCGACCAGAGGCACGGGGCTGGGGTTGGATGGGGTGGGGAGGGGTGGGGACGGGCGGCAGGGCAGCAGGCCTTGGTGCGTTGGTGTGTGGTGCAGGAGAGACGGGGCTCCCGAGCACAGCAAGGAGCCCCACCGAGAGCCCAAAGGACCTGGTCCCCGGCCGCCCCCCCGCCCCCTCCAGCCCCACCCCCGCCCGGCCGGGCTCTCCAGGGAGGGTCCGACCTGGCCGGAAGCAGGCAAGATGCTGCTTGGCGCACAGGGCTTGCCCGGGACGGTGCTCGCCGCGGCCTGTGTCCTCCCAGCCGCCCCAGAGGGGCGAGGAGTCCGCCCCCTTGGGGGAGCGCCCCGTGCTTGCGAGAGAAGGGGTGCCCCGGGAAAGCCGAGGTGCTCCAAGCAGGAGGTGGCCGGTGGCGGCCCGAGGCCAGGGAGGGAGGGGAGCCCTCAGTTCCATGACGTGCTGGCACGGGCCCCTGGGCGAAAACCCACCCGGGGCCTTGGGGGAAGTCCGAGGGCTTGGCTGGGCCCCGGAAGCCAAGGGGCCGCCGAGGGCAGGGTGCAGACAATGGCAGGGCACGGCTCCCACCACACACCCCCACCCCGACCCCCATGGCCACCGCGCTCCCCCCCACCCCCACTGGCCCTCGCAGGCCCAGGCAGGGGCACTGCCTTGGGCCCCCCGATCCATGGGGGGCCACGGAGGCCGTGAAGCAGGGAGGGCAGCATACCACACCCCGCGGAGAAGGACCTTGCCAATGCAGGCCCCAGGCCAGGGCCCGGGTCCAGGGTTCGGGGGGGGGGAAATCTGTGGAAGCGGCAGGCCCCACCGGCTGGCCCTCCCTGCCTCCGTCTGGCATGGGGAGGCCAGTGTCCACGGACGCCTGCGGAGCTGAGCCCGGGAGGCTGGTGCCTTGCCCCTCGGCCCCAGGCTTCAGCGCAAGGGCGGCGGCCGGGCTTTGGCATTCGTCCCTGGCACCGGCCCTGGCAGGGGTCCCCGGGCAGCGGCCAGAGGGTGACAGGCCTGAGCCCCAAGCACGCCACCGCAGGAGAGGCAAGAACCGGCCGGCTCTGTCCCCAACACCGAAGGCCGCCTTGGACCCGGCGGTGGCAGAGCCCGAGCCGGGTGGTCTCCTGGAGTGAGGGGCTTGGGCCAGACAGACCCTCTCGGGCTTAGGCCTCAGGCACGTGGCCTCAAGGCGTCTGACAGGGAGCGGTGGGTGGGTGGGTGGCGGTGGTATGTGTGTGTGCCTGTGCCTGTGCACGTATGAGTGTGTGTGTGTGTGTGTGTGTGTGTGTGTGTGTGTGTGTGTGCGCGCGCGCAGTTCTGGGGCAATGCTGCGGCAGTCAAGCCCTCTCTGCACCATGGGCCCCCCGGGCTCGGGTCCTCTCCGCTGCGGTGGCGGGGCTTCGGGAAGGTGGAGGCAGCTGTGGGTCTGTGGCTCTGAGGCCAGAGGGAGCCTTGCAAGGTCCGCGAGTGTGGGTGAGGGTTGCGGGTGGTGAGGCGGAGCGAGGGTGTGAGTGGGGGTGCGGGGCCCGGGAGGTGTGCTTGGGAGAGGCAGGCCCAGAAGGCGGGCGAGCAAGGCCCCGGCGAGGCCAAAGGGCGAGGGCCAGGGCCGGGCCCGGGAGGCGAGCGGGAGCCCCAAAGGAGGGGCCCCCCCCTGCGGCCCACGGCAGGTCGCAGCAGGCTGGGGCTCGAGCCACGGTCGCTGGGGAAGCCAGGCTGCGGAGGTAGGTGGGGAGCCAGGCGGGCCGGCCGCGGCCGCGGCTGCCCAGAGGCCCTCACATGGAGTGCGGCGGCTGACAGCCCAGGCCATGTGCTGCGAGCGCCACCTGGTGGGCTGCCAGGGGATGGGAGCGCGGCGCGCGGGCCCGGGGCTGGGGCCAGGGTGGCGCGGTGCGGGGCCAGGGCCTTCGCGCCCCACGCTGGGCTTCTCCCGCCCTGCCCTGGGGCCCGGCCGGCCGGGCCCCTGGCCCCCGCGGCTCCCCGGCTCCCGGGCCTGCCCTTCCTCCCCTGTGCACGGGTGCGCCTGTCCTCGGGGGACGGCGATCCTCCGCCGTCCTGCCTGCCTAGGCCTCGGTCATGCTCAGCCCACGGCGGGCTCCTGGCAAGCCCTGGGTCCGAGCTGCAGGAGCATGGGGCAGAGGCTGGCGACCAGAGGCACGGGGCTGGGGTTGGATGGGGTGGGGAGGGGTGGGGACGGGCGGCAGGGCAGCAGGCCTTGGTGCGTTGGTGTGTGGTGCAGGAGAGACGGGGCTCCCGAGCACAGCAAGGAGCCCCACCGAGAGCGCAAAGGACCTGGTCCCCGGCCGCCCCCCCGCCCCCTCCAGCCCCACCCCCGCCCGGCTGGGCTCTCCAGGGAGGGTCCGACCTGGCCGGAAGCAGGCAAGATGCTGCTTGGCGCACAGGGCTTGCCCGGGACGGTGCTCGCCGCGGCCTGTGTCCTCCCAGCCGCCCCAGAGGGGCGAGGAGTCCGCCCCCTTGGGGGAGCGCCCCGTGCTTGCGAGAGAAGGGGTGCCCCGGGAAAGCCGAGGTGCTCCAAGCAGGAGGTGGCCGGTGGCGGCCCGAGGCCAGGGAGGGAGGGGAGCCCTCAGTTCCATGACGTGCTGGCACGGGCCCCTGGGCGAAAACCCACCTGGGGCCTTGGGGGAAGTCCGAGGGCTTGGCTGGGCCCCGGAAGCCAAGAGGCCGCCGAGGGCAGGGTGCAGAGAATGGCAGGGCACGGCTCCCACCACACACCCCCACCCCGACCCCCATGGCCACCGCGCTCCCCCCCACCCCCACTGGCCCTCGCAGGCCCAGGCAGGGGCACTGCCTTGGGCCCCCCGATCCATGGGGGGCCACGGAGGCCGTGAAGCAGGGAGGGCAGCATACCACACCCCGCGGAGAAGGACCTTGCCAATGCAGGCCCCAGGCCAGGGCCCGGGTCCAGGGTTCGGGGGGGGGGAAATCTGTGGAAGCGGCAGGCCCCACCGGCTGGCCCTCCCTGCCTCCGTCTGGCATGGGGAGGCCAGTGTCCACGGACGCCTGCGGAGCTGAGCCCGGGAGGCTGGTGCCTTGCCCCTCGGCCCCAGGCTTCAGCGCAAGGGCGGCGGCCGGGCTTTGGCATTCGTCCCTGGCACCGGCCCTGGCAGGGGTCCCCGGGCAGCGGCCAGAGGGTGACAGGCCTGAGCCCCAAGCACGCCACCGCAGGAGAGGCAAGAACCGGCCGGCTCTGTCCCCAACACCGAAGGCCGCCTTGGACCCGGCGGTGGCAGAGCCCGAGCCGGGTGGTCTCCTGGAGTGAGGGGCTTGGGCCAGACAGACCCTCTCGGGCTTAGGCCTCAGGCACGTGGCCTCAAGGCGTCTGACAGGGAGCGGTGGGTGGGTGGGTGGCGGTGGTATGTGTGTGTGCCTGTGCCTGTGCACGTATGAGTGTGTGTGTGTGTGTGTGTGTGTGTGTGTGTGTGTGTGTGCGCGCGCGCAGTTCTGGGGCAATGCTGCGGCAGTCAAGCCCTCTCTGCACCATGGGCCCCCCGGGCTCGGGTCCTCTCCGCTGCGGTGGCGGGGCTTCGGGAAGGTGGAGGCAGCTGTGGGTCTGTGGCTCTGAGGCCAGAGGGAGCCTTGCAAGGTCCGCGAGTGTGGGTGAGGGTTGCGGGTGGTGAGGCGGAGCGAGGGTGTGAGTGGGGGTGTGGGGCCCGGGAGGTGTGCTTGGGAGAGGCAGGCCCAGAAGGCGGGCGAGCAAGGCCCCGGCGAGGCCAAAGGGCGAGGGCCAGGGCCGGGCCCGGGAGGCGAGCGGGAGCCCCAAAGGAGGGGCCCCCCCCTGCGGCCCACGGCAGGTCGCAGCAGGCTGGGGCTCGAGCCACGGTCGCTGGGGAAGCCAGGCTGCGGAGGTAGGTGGGGAGCCAGGCGGGCCGGCCGCGGCCGCGGCTGCCCAGAGGCCCTCACATGGAGTGCGGCGGCTGACAGCCCAGGCCATGTGCTGCGAGCGCCACCTGGTGGGCTGCCAGGGGATGGGAGCGCGGCGCGCGGGCCCGGGGCTGGGGCCAGGGTGGCGCGGTGCGGGGCCAGGGCCTTCGCGCCCCACGCTGGGCTTCTCCCGCCCTGCCCTGGGGCCCGGCCGGCCGGGCCCCTGGCCCCCGCGGCTCCCCGGCTCCCGGGCCTGCCCTTCCTCCCCTGTGCACGGGCGCGCCTGTCCTCGGGGGACGGCGATCCTCCGCCGTCCTGCCTGCCTAGGCCTCGGTCATGCTCAGCCCACGGCGGGCTCCTGGCAAGCCCTGGGTCCGAGCTGCAGGAGCATGGGGCAGAGGCTGGCGACCAGAGGCACGGGGCTGGGGTTGGATGGGGTGGGGAGGGGTGGGGACGGGCGGCAGGGCAGCAGGCCTTGGTGCGTTGGTGTGTGGTGCAGGAGAGACGGGGCTCCCGAGCACAGCAAGGAGCCCCACCGAGAGCCCAAAGGACCTGGTCCCCGGCCGCCCCCCCGCCCCCTCCAGCCCCACCCCCGCCCGGCCGGGCTCTCCAGGGAGGGTCCGACCTGGCCGGAAGCAGGCAAGATGCTGCTTGGCGCACAGGGCTTGCCCGGGACGGTGCTCGCCGCGGCCTGTGTCCTCCCAGCCGCCCCAGAGGGGCGAGGAGTCCGCCCCCTTGGGGGAGCGCCCCGTGCTTGCGAGAGAAGGGGTGCCCCGGGAAAGCCGAGGTGCTCCAAGCAGGAGGTGGCCGGTGGCGGCCCGAGGCCAGGGAGGGAGGGGAGCCCTCAGTTCCATGACGTGCTGGCACGGGCCCCTGGGCGAAAACCCACCCGGGGCCTTGGGGGAAGTCCGAGGGCTTGGCTGGGCCCCGGAAGCCAAGGGGCCGCCGAGGGCAGGGTGCAGACAATGGCAGGGCACGGCTCCCACCACACACCCCCACCCCGACCCCCATGGCCACCGCACTCCCCCCCACCCCCACTGGCCCTCGCAGGCCCAGGCAGGGGCACTGCCTTGGGCCCCCCGATCCATGGGGGGCCACGGAGGCCGTGAAGCAGGGAGGGCAGCATACCACACCCCGCGGAGAAGGACCTTGCCAATGCAGGCCCCAGGCCAGGGCCCGGGTCCAGGGTTGGGGGGGGGGGAAATCTGTGGAAGCGGCAGGCCCCACCGGCTGGCCCTCCCTGCCTCCGTCTGGCATGGGGAGGCCAGTGTCCACGGACGCCTGCGGAGCTGAGCCCGGGAGGCTGGTGCCTTGCCCCTCGGCCCCAGGCTTCAGCGCAAGGGCGGCGGCCGGGCTTTGGCATTCGTCCCTGGCACCGGCCCTGGCAGGGGTCCCCGGGCAGCGGCCAGAGGGTGACAGGCCTGAGCCCCAAGCACGCCACCGCAGGAGAGGCAAGAACCGGCCGGCTCTGTCCCCAACACCGAAGGCCGCCTTGGACCCGGCGGTGGCAGAGCCCGAGCCGGGTGGTCTCCTGGAGTGAGGGGCTTGGGCCAGACAGACCCTCTCGGGCTCAGGCCTCAGGCACGTGGCCTCAAGGCGTCTGACAGGGAGCGGTGGGTGGGTGGGTGGCGGTGGTATGTGTGTGTGCCTGTGCCTGTGCACGTATGAGTGTGTGTGTGTGTCTGTGTGTGTGTGTGTGTGTGTGTGTGTGCGCGCGCAGTTCTGGGGCAATGCTGCGGCAGTCAAGCCCTCTCTGCACCATGGGCCCCCCGGGCTCGGGTCCTCTCCGCTGCGGTGGCGGGGCTTCGGGAAGGTGGAGGCAGCTGTGGGTCTGTGGCTCTGAGGCCAGAGGGAGCCTTGCAAGGTCCGCGAGTGTGGGTGAGGGTTGCGGGTGGTGAGGCGGAGCGAGGGTGTGAGTGGGGGTGCGGGGCCCGGGAGGTGTGCTTGGGAGAGGCAGGCCCAGAAGGCGGGCGAGCAAGGCCCCGGCGAGGCCAAAGGGCGAGGGCCAGGGCCGGGCCCGGGAGGCGAGCGGGAGCCCCAAAGGAGGGGCCCCCCCCTGCGGCCCACGGCAGGTCGCAGCAGGCTGGGGCTCGAGCCACGGTCGCTGGGGAAGCCAGGCTGCGGAGGTAGGTGGGGAGCCAGGCGGGCCGGCCGCGGCCGCGGCTGCCCAGAGGCCCTCACATGGAGTGCGGCGGCTGACAGCCCAGGCCATGTGCTGCGAGCGCCACCTGGTGGGCTGCCAGGGGATGGGAGCGCGGCGCGCGGGCCCGGGGCTGGGGCCAGGGTGGCGCGGTGCGGGGCCAGGGCCTTCGCGCCCCACGCTGGGCTTCTCCCGCCCTGCCCTGGGGCCCGGCCGGCCGGGCCCCTGGCCCCCGCGGCTCCCCGGCTCCCGGGCCTGCCCTTCCTCCCCTGTGCACGGGCGCGCCTGTCCTCGGGGGACGGCGATCCTCCGCCGTCCTGCCTGCCTAGGCCTCGGTCATGCTCAGCCCACGGCGGGCTCCTGGCAAGCCCTGGGTCCGAGCTGCAGGAGCATGGGGCAGAGGCTGGCGACCAGAAGCACGGGGCTGGGGTTGGGTGGGCTGGGGAGGGGTGGGGACGGGCGGCAGGGCAGCAGGCCTTGGTGCGTTGGTGTGTGGTGCAGGAGAGACGGGGCTCCCGAGCACAGCAAGGAGCCCCACCGAGAGCCCAAAGGACCTGGTCCCCGGCCGCCCCCCACCCCCTCCAGCCCCACACCCGCCCGGCCGGGCTCTCCAGGGAGGGTCCGACCTGGCCGGAAGCAGGCAAGATGCTGCTTGGCGCACAGGGCTTGCCCGGGACGGTGCTCGCCGCGGCCTGTGTCCTCCCAGCCGCCCCAGAGGGGCGAGGAGTCCGCCCCCTTGGGGGAGCGCCCCGGGCTTGCGAGAGAAGGGGTGCCCCGGGAAAGCCGAGGTGCTCCAAGCAGGCGGTGGCCGGTGGCGGCCCGAGGCCAGGGAGGGAGGGGAGCCCTCAGTTCCATGACGTGCTGGCACGGGCCCCTGGGCGAAAACCCACCTGGGGCCTTGGGGGAAGTCCGAGGGCTTGGCTGGGCCCCGGAAGCCAAGGGGCCGCCGAGGGCAGGGTGCAGAGAATGGCAGGGCACGGCTCCCACCACACACCCCCACCCCGACCCCCATGGCCACCGCGCTCCCCCCCACCCCCACTGGCCCTTGCAGGCCCAGGCAGGGGCACTGCCTGGGCCCCCCGATCCATGGGGGGCCACGGAGGCCGTGAAGCAGGGAGGGCAGCATACCACACCCCGCGGAGAAGGACCTTGCCAATGCAGGCCCCAGGCCAGGGCCCGGGTCCAGGGTTGGGGGGGTGGATCCGTGGAAGCGGCAGGCCCCACCGGCTGGCCCTCCCTGCCTCCGTCTGGCATGGGGAGGCCAGTGTCCACGGACGCCTGCGGAGCTGAGCCCGGGAGGCTGGTGCCTTGCCCCTCGGCCCCAGGCTTCAGCGCAAGGGCGGCGGCCGGGCTTTGGCATTCGTCCCTGGCACCGGCCCTGGCAGGGGTCCCCGGGCAGCGGCCAGAGGGTGACAGGCCTGAGCCCCAAGCACGCCACCGCAGGAGAGGCAAGAACCGGCCGGCTCTGTCCCCAACACCGAAGGCCGCCTTGGACCCGGCGGTGGCAGAGCCCGAGCCGGGTGGTCTCCTGGAGTGAGGGGCTTGGGCCAGACAGACCCTCTCGGGCTCAGGCCTCAGGCACGTGGCCTCAAGGCGTCTGACAGGGAGCGGTGGGTGGGTGGGTGGCGGTGGTATGTGTGTGTGCCTGTGCCTGTGCACGTATGAGTGTGTGTGTGTGTGTGTGTGCGCGCGCAGTTCTGGGGCAATGCTGCGGCAGTCAAGCCCTCTCTGCACCATGGGCCCCCCGGGCTCGGGTCCTCTCCGCTGCGGTGGCGGGGCTTCGGGAAGGTGGAGGCAGCTGTGGGTCTGTGGCTCTGAGGCCAGAGGGAGCCTTGCAAGGTCCGCGAATGTGGGTGAGTGTTGCGGGTGGTGAGGCGGAGCGAGGGTGTGAGTGGGGGTGCGGGGCCCGGGAGGTGTGCTTGGGAGAGGCAGGCCCAGAAGGCGGGCGAGCAAGGCCCCGGCGAGGCCAAAGGGCGAGGGCCAGGGCCGGGCCCGGGAGGCGAGCGGGAGCCCCAAAGGAGGGGCCCCCCCCTGCGGCCCACGGCAGGTCGCAGCAGGCTGGGGCTCGAGCCACGGTCGCTGGGGAAGCCAGGCTGCGGAGGTAGGTGGGGAGCCAGGCGGGCCGGCCGCGGCCGCGGCTGCCCAGAGGCCCTCACATGGAGTGCGGCGGCTGACAGCCCAGGCCATGTGCTGCGAGCGCCACCTGGTGGGCTGCCAGGGGATGGGAGCGCGGCGCGCGGGCCCGGGGCTGGGGCCAGGGTGGCGCGGTGCGGGGCCAGGGCCTTCGCGCCCCACGCTGGGCTTCTCCCGCCCTGCCCTGGGGCCCGGCCGGCCGGGCCCCTGGCCCCCGCGGCTCCCCGGCTCCCGGGCCTGCCCTTCCTCCCCTGTGCACGGGCGCGCCTGTCCTCGGGGGACGGCGATCCTCCGCCGTCCTGCCTGCCTAGGCCTCGGTCATGCTCAGCCCACGGCGGGCTCCTGGCAAGCCCTGGGTCCGAGCTGCAGGAGCATGGGGCAGAGGCTGGCGACCAGAAGCACGGGGCTGGGGTTGGGTGGGCTGGGGAGGGGTGGGGACGGGCGGCAGGGCAGCAGGCCTTGGTGCGTTGGTGTGTGGTGCAGGAGAGACGGGGCTCCCGAGCACAGCAAGGCGCCCCACCGAGAGCGCAAAGGACCTGGTCCCCGGCAGCCCCCCGCCCCCTCCAGCCCCACCCCCGCCCGGCCGGGCTCTCCAGGGAGGGTCCGACCTGGCCGGAAGCAGGCAAGATGCTGCTTGGCGCACAGGGCTTGCCCGGGACGGTGCTCGCCGCGGCCTGTGTCCTCCCAGCCGCCCCAGAGGGGCGAGGAGTCCGCCCCCTTGGGGGAGCGCCCCGTGCTTGCGAGAGAAGGGGTGCCCCGGGAAAGCCGAGGTGCTCCAAGCAGGAGGTGGCCGGTGGCGGCCCGAGGCCAGGGAGGGAGGGGAGCCCTCAGTTCCATGACGTGCTGGCACGGGCTCCTGGGCGAAAACCCACCCGGGGCCTTGGGGGAAGTCCGAGGGCTTGGCTGGGCCCCGGAAACCAAGGGGCCGCCGAGGGCAGGGTGCAGAGAATGGCAGGGCACGGCTCCCACCACACACCCCCACCCCGACCCCCATGGCCACCGCGCTCCCCCCCACCCCCACTGGCCCTCGCAGGCCCAGGCAGGGGCACTGCCTTGGGCCCCCCGATCCATGGGGGGCCACGGAGGCCGTGAAGCAGGGAGGGCAGCATACCACACCCCGCGGAGAAGGACCTTGCCAATGCAGGCCCCAGGCCAGGGCCCGGGTCCAGGGTTGGGGGGGGGGAAATCTGTGGAAGCGGCAGGCCCCACCGGCTGGCCCTCCCTGCCTCCGTCTGGCATGGGGAGGCCAGTGTCCACGGACGCCTGCGGAGCTGAGCCCGGGAGGCTGGTGCCTTGCCCCTCGGCCCCAGGCTTCAGCGCAAGGGCGGCGGCCGGGCTTTGGCATTCGTCCCTGGCACCGGCCCTGGCAGGGGTCCCCGGGCAGCGGCCAGAGGGTGACAGGCCTGAGCCCCAAGCACGCCACCGCAGGAGAGGCAAGAACCGGCCGGCTCTGTCCCCAACACCGAAGGCCGCCTTGGACCCGGCGGTGGCAGAGCCCGAGCCGGGTGGTCTCCTGGAGTGAGGGGCTTGGGCCAGACAGACCCTCTCGGGCTCAGGCCTCAGGCACGTGGCCTCAAGGCGTCTGACAGGGAGCGGTGGGTGGGTGGGTGGCGGTGGTATGTGTGTGTGCCTGTGCCTGTGCACGTATGAGTGTGTGTGTGTGTGTGTGTGCGCGCGCAGTTCTGGGGCAATGCTGCGGCAGTCAAGCCCTCTCTGCACGATGGGCCCCCCGGGCTCGGGTCCTCTCCGCTGCGGTGGCGGGGCTTCGGGAAGGTGGAGGCAGCTGTGGGTCTGTGGCTCTGAGGCCAGAGGGAGCCTTGCAAGGTCCGCGAGTGTGGGTGAGGGTTGCGGGTGGTGAGGCGGAGCGAGGGTGTGAGTGGGGGTGCGGGGCCCGGGAGGTGTGCTTGGGAGAGGCAGGCCCAGAAGGCGGGCGAGCAAGGCCCCGGCGAGGCCAAAGGGCGAGGGCCAGGGCCGGGCCCGGGAGGCGAGCGGGAGCCCCAAAGGAGGGGCCCCCCCCTGCGGCCCACGGCAGGTCGCAGCAGGCTGGGGCTCGAGCCACGGTCGCTGGGGAAGCCAGGCTGCGGAGGTAGGTGGGGAGCCAGGCGGGCCGGCCGCGGCCGCGGCTGCCCAGAGGCCCTCACATGGAGTGCGGCGGCTGACAGCCCAGGCCATGTGCTGCGAGCGCCACCTGGTGGGCTGCCAGGGGATGGGAGCGCGGCGCGCGGGCCCGGGGCTGGGGCCAGGGTGGCGCGGTGCGGGGCCAGGGCCTTCGCGCCCCACGCTGGGCTTCTCCCGCCCTGCCCTGGGGCCCGGCCGGCCGGGCCCCTGGCCCCCGCGGCTCCCCGGCTCCCGGGCCTGCCCTTCCTCCCCTGTGCACGGGCGCGCCTGTCCTCGGGGGACGGCGATCCTCCGCCGTCCTGCCTGCCTAGGCCTCGGTCATGCTCAGCCCACGGCGGGCTCCTGGCAAGCCCTGGGTCCGAGCTGCAGGAGCATGGGGCAGAGGCTGGCGACCAGAAGCACGGGGCTGGGGTTGGGTGGGCTGGGGAGGGGTGGGGACGGGCGGCAGGGCAGCAGGCCTTGGTGCGTTGGTGTGTGGTGCAGGAGAGACGGGGCTCCCGAGCACAGCAAGGAGCCCCACCGAGAGCCCAAAGGACCTGGTCCCCGGCCGCCCCCCACCCCCTCCAGCCCCACACCCGCCCGGCCGGGCTCTCCAGGGAGGGTCCGACCTGGCCGGAAGCAGGCAAGATGCTGCTTGGCGCACAGGGCTTGCCCGGGACGGTGCTCGCCGCGGCCTGTGTCCTCCCAGCCGCCCCAGAGGGGCGAGGAGTCCGCCCCCTTGGGGGAGCGCCCCGGGCTTGCGAGAGAAGGGGTGCCCCGGGAAAGCCGAGGTGCTCCAAGCAGGCGGTGGCCGGTGGCGGCCCGAGGCCAGGGAGGGAGGGGAGCCCTCAGTTCCATGACGTGCTGGCACGGGCCCCTGGGCGAAAACCCACCTGGGGCCTTGGGGGAAGTCCGAGGGCTTGGCTGGGCCCCGGAAGCCAAGGGGCCGCCGAGGGCAGGGTGCAGAGAATGGCAGGGCACGGCTCCCACCACACACCCCCACCCCGACCCCCATGGCCACCGCGCTCCCCCCCACCCCCACTGGCCCTTGCAGGCCCAGGCAGGGGCACTGCCTGGGCCCCCCGATCCATGGGGGGCCACGGAGGCCGTGAAGCAGGGAGGGCAGCATACCACACCCCGCGGAGAAGGACCTTGCCAATGCAGGCCCCAGGCCAGGGCCCGGGTCCAGGGTTGGGGGGGTGGATCCGTGGAAGCGGCAGGCCCCACCGGCTGGCCCTCCCTGCCTCCGTCTGGCATGGGGAGGCCAGTGTCCACGGACGCCTGCGGAGCTGAGCCCGGGAGGCTGGTGCCTTGCCCCTCGGCCCCAGGCTTCAGCGCAAGGGCGGCGGCCGGGCTTTGGCATTCGTCCCTGGCACCGGCCCTGGCAGGGGTCCCCGGGCAGCGGCCAGAGGGTGACAGGCCTGAGCCCCAAGCACGCCACCGCAGGAGAGGCAAGAACCGGCCGGCTCTGTCCCCAACACCGAAGGCCGCCTTGGACCCGGCGGTGGCAGAGCCCGAGCCGGGTGGTCTCCTGGAGTGAGGGGCTTGGGCCAGACAGACCCTCTCGGGCTCAGGCCTCAGGCACGTGGCCTCAAGGCGTCTGACAGGGAGCGGTGGGTGGGTGGGTGGCGGTGGTATGTGTGTGTGCCTGTGCCTGTGCACGTATGAGTGTGTGTGTGTGTGTGTGTAAGCGCAGTTCTGGGGCAATGCTGCGGCAGTCAAGCCCTCTCTGCACCATGGGCCCCCCGGGCTCGGGTCCTCTCCGCTGCGGTGGCGGGGCTTCGGGAAGGTGGAGGCAGCTGTGGGTCTGTGGCTCTGAGGCCAGAGGGAGCCTTGCAAGGTCCGCGAGTGTGGGTGAGGGTTGCGGGTGGTGAGGCGGAGCGAGGGTGTGAGTGGGGGTGCGGGGCCCGGGAGGTGTGCTTGGGAGAGGCAGGCCCAGAAGGCGGGCGAGCAAGGCCCCGGCGAGGCCAAAGGGCGAGGGCCAGGGCCGGGCCCGGGAGGCGAGCGGGAGCCCCAAAGGAGGGGCCCCCCCCTGCGGCCCACGGCAGGTCGCAGCAGGCTGGGGCTCGAGCCACGGTCGCTGGGGAAGCCAGGCTGCGGAGGTAGGTGGGGAGCCAGGCGGGCCGGCCGCGGCCGCGGCTGCCCAGAGGCCCTCACATGGAGTGCGGCGGCTGACAGCCCAGGCCATGTGCTGCGAGCGCCACCTGGTGGGCTGCCAGGGGATGGGAGCGCGGCGCGCGGGCCCGGGGCTGGGGCCAGGGTGGCGCGGTGCGGGGCCAGGGCCTTCGCGCCCCACGCTGGGCTTCTCCCGCCCTGCCCTGGGGCCCGGCCGGCCGGGCCCCTGGCCCCCGCGGCTCCCCGGCTCCCGGGCCTGCCCTTCCTCCCCTGTGCACGGGCGCGCCTGTCCTCGGGGGACGGCGATCCTCCGCCGTCCTGCCTGCCTAGGCCTCGGTCATGCTCAGCCCACGGCGGGCTCCTGGCAAGCCCTGGGTCCGAGCTGCAGGAGCATGGGGCAGAGGCTGGCGACCAGAAGCACGGGGCTGGGGTTGGGTGGGCTGGGGAGGGGTGGGGACGGGCGGCAGGGCAGCAGGCCTTGGTGCGTTGGTGTGTGGTGCAGGAGAGACGGGGCTCCCGAGCACAGCAAGGCGCCCCACCGAGAGCGCAAAGGACCTGGTCCCCGGCAGCCCCCCGCCCCCTCCAGCCCCACCCCCGCCCGGCCGGGCTCTCCAGGGAGGGTCCGACCTGGCCGGAAGCAGGCAAGATGCTGCTTGGCGCACAGGGCTTGCCCGGGACGGTGCTCGCCGCGGCCTGTGTCCTCCCAGCCGCCCCAGAGGGGCGAGGAGTCCGCCCCCTTGGGGGAGCGCCCCGTGCTTGCGAGAGAAGGGGTGCCCCGGGAAAGCCGAGGTGCTCCAAGCAGGAGGTGGCCGGTGGCGGCCCGAGGCCAGGGAGGGAGGGGAGCCCTCAGTTCCATGACGTGCTGGCACGGGCTCCTGGGCGAAAACCCACCCGGGGCCTTGGGGGAAGTCCGAGGGCTTGGCTGGGCCCCGGAAACCAAGGGGCCGCCGAGGGCAGGGTGCAGAGAATGGCAGGGCACGGCTCCCACCACACACCCCCACCCCGACCCCCATGGCCACCGCGCTCCCCCCCACCCCCACTGGCCCTCGCAGGCCCAGGCAGGGGCACTGCCTTGGGCCCCCCGATCCATGGGGGGCCACGGAGGCCGTGAAGCAGGGAGGGCAGCATACCACACCCCGCGGAGAAGGACCTTGCCAATGCAGGCCCCAGGCCAGGGCCCGGGTCCAGGGTTGGGGGGGGGGGAAATCTGTGGAAGCGGCAGGCCCCACCGGCTGGCCCTCCCTGCCTCCGTCTGGCATGGGGAGGCCAGTGTCCACGGACGCCTGCGGAGCTGAGCCCGGGAGGCTGGTGCCTTGCCCCTCGGCCCCAGGCTTCAGCGCAAGGGCGGCGGCCGGGCTTTGGCATTCGTCCCTGGCACCGGCCCTGGCAGGGGTCCCCGGGCAGCGGCCAGAGGGTGACAGGCCTGAGCCCCAAGCACGCCACCGCAGGAGAGGCAAGAACCGGCCGGCTCTGTCCCCAACACCGAAGGCCGCCTTGGACCCGGCGGTGGCAGAGCCCGAGCCGGGTGGTCTCCTGGAGTGAGGGGCTTGGGCCAGACAGACCCTCTCGGGCTCAGGCCTCAGGCACGTGGCCTCAAGGCGTCTGACAGGGAGCGGTGGGTGGGTGGGTGGCGGTGGTATGTGTGTGTGCCTGTGCCTGTGCACGTATGAGTGTGTGTGTGTGTGTGTGTGCGCGCGCAGTTCTGGGGCAATGCTGCGGCAGTCAAGCCCTCTCTGCACGATGGGCCCCCCGGGCTCGGGTCCTCTCCGCTGCGGTGGCGGGGCTTCGGGAAGGTGGAGGCAGCTGTGGGTCTGTGGCTCTGAGGCCAGAGGGAGCCTTGCAAGGTCCGCGAGTGTGGGTGAGGGTTGCGGGTGGTGAGGCGGAGCGAGGGTGTGAGTGGGGGTGCGGGGCCCGGGAGGTGTGCTTGGGAGAGGCAGGCCCAGAAGGCGGGCGAGCAAGGCCCCGGCGAGGCCAAAGGGCGAGGGCCAGGGCCGGGCCCGGGAGGCGAGCGGGAGCCCCAAAGGAGGGGCCCCCCCCTGCGGCCCACGGCAGGTCGCAGCAGGCTGGGGCTCGAGCCACGGTCGCTGGGGAAGCCAGGCTGCGGAGGTAGGTGGGGAGCCAGGCGGGCCGGCCGCGGCCGCGGCTGCCCAGAGGCCCTCACATGGAGTGCGGCGGCTGACAGCCCAGGCCATGTGCTGCGAGCGCCACCTGGTGGGCTGCCAGGGGATGGGAGCGCGGCGCGCGGGCCCGGGGCTGGGGCCAGGGTGGCGCGGTGCGGGGCCAGGGCCTTCGCGCCCCACGCTGGGCTTCTCCCGCCCTGCCCTGGGGCCCGGCCGGCCGGGCCCCTGGCCCCCGCGGCTCCCCGGCTCCCGGGCCTGCCCTTCCTCCCCTGTGCACGGGCGCGCCTGTCCTCGGGGGACGGCGATCCTCCGCCGTCCTGCCTGCCTAGGCCTCGGTCATGCTCAGCCCACGGCGGGCTCCTGGCAAGCCCTGGGTCCGAGCTGCAGGAGCATGGGGCAGAGGCTGGCGACCAGAAGCACGGGGCTGGGGTTGGGTGGGCTGGGGAGGGGTGGGGACGGGCGGCAGGGCAGCAGGCCTTGGTGCGTTGGTGTGTGGTGCAGGAGAGACGGGGCTCCCGAGCACAGCAAGGAGCCCCACCGAGAGCCCAAAGGACCTGGTCCCCGGCCGCCCCCCACCCCCTCCAGCCCCACACCCGCCCGGCCGGGCTCTCCAGGGAGGGTCCGACCTGGCCGGAAGCAGGCAAGATGCTGCTTGGCGCACAGGGCTTGCCCGGGACGGTGCTCGCCGCGGCCTGTGTCCTCCCAGCCGCCCCAGAGGGGCGAGGAGTCCGCCCCCTTGGGGGAGCGCCCCGGGCTTGCGAGAGAAGGGGTGCCCCGGGAAAGCCGAGGTGCTCCAAGCAGGCGGTGGCCGGTGGCGGCCCGAGGCCAGGGAGGGAGGGGAGCCCTCAGTTCCATGACGTGCTGGCACGGGCCCCTGGGCGAAAACCCACCTGGGGCCTTGGGGGAAGTCCGAGGGCTTGGCTGGGCCCCGGAAGCCAAGGGGCCGCCGAGGGCAGGGTGCAGAGAATGGCAGGGCACGGCTCCCACCACACACCCCCACCCCGACCCCCATGGCCACCGCGCTCCCCCCCACCCCCACTGGCCCTTGCAGGCCCAGGCAGGGGCACTGCCTGGGCCCCCCGATCCATGGGGGGCCACGGAGGCCGTGAAGCAGGGAGGGCAGCATACCACACCCCGCGGAGAAGGACCTTGCCAATGCAGGCCCCAGGCCAGGGCCCGGGTCCAGGGTTGGGGGGGTGGATCCGTGGAAGCGGCAGGCCCCACCGGCTGGCCCTCCCTGCCTCCGTCTGGCATGGGGAGGCCAGTGTCCACGGACGCCTGCGGAGCTGAGCCCGGGAGGCTGGTGCCTTGCCCCTCGGCCCCAGGCTTCAGCGCAAGGGCGGCGGCCGGGCTTTGGCATTCGTCCCTGGCACCGGCCCTGGCAGGGGTCCCCGGGCAGCGGCCAGAGGGTGACAGGCCTGAGCCCCAAGCACGCCACCGCAGGAGAGGCAAGAACCGGCCGGCTCTGTCCCCAACACCGAAGGCCGCCTTGGACCCGGCGGTGGCAGAGCCCGAGCCGGGTGGTCTCCTGGAGTGAGGGGCTTGGGCCAGACAGACCCTCTCGGGCTCAGGCCTCAGGCACGTGGCCTCAAGGCGTCTGACAGGGAGCGGTGGGTGGGTGGGTGGCGGTGGTATGTGTGTGTGCCTGTGCCTGTGCACGTATGAGTGTGTGTGTGTGTGTGTGTAAGCGCAGTTCTGGGGCAATGCTGCGGCAGTCAAGCCCTCTCTGCACCATGGGCCCCCCGGGCTCGGGTCCTCTCCGCTGCGGTGGCGGGGCTTCGGGAAGGTGGAGGCAGCTGTGGGTCTGTGGCTCTGAGGCCAGAGGGAGCCTTGCAAGGTCCGCGAGTGTGGGTGAGGGTTGCGGGTGGTGAGGCGGAGCGAGGGTGTGAGTGGGGGTGCGGGGCCCGGGAGGTGTGCTTGGGAGAGGCAGGCCCAGAAGGCGGGCGAGCAAGGCCCCGGCGAGGCCAAAGGGCGAGGGCCAGGGCCGGGCCCGGGAGGCGAGCGGGAGCCCCAAAGGAGGGGCCCCCCCCTGCGGCCCACGGCAGGTCGCAGCAGGCTGGGGCTCGAGCCACGGTCGCTGGGGAAGCCAGGCTGCGGAGGTAGGTGGGGAGCCAGGCGGGCCGGCCGCGGCCGCGGCTGCCCAGAGGCCCTCACATGGAGTGCGGCGGCTGACAGCCCAGGCCATGTGCTGCGAGCGCCACCTGGTGGGCTGCCAGGGGATGGGAGCGCGGCGCGCGGGCCCGGGGCTGGGGCCAGGGTGGCGCGGTGCGGGGCCAGGGCCTTCGCGCCCCACGCTGGGCTTCTCCCGCCCTGCCCTGGGGCCCGGCCGGCCGGGCCCCTGGCCCCCGCGGCTCCCCGGCTCCCGGGCCTGCCCTTCCTCCCCTGTGCACGGGCGCGCCTGTCCTCGGGGGACGGCGATCCTCCGCCGTCCTGCCTGCCTAGGCCTCGGTCATGCTCAGCCCACGGCGGGCTCCTGGCAAGCCCTGGGTCCGAGCTGCAGGAGCATGGGGCAGAGGCTGGCGACCAGAAGCACGGGGCTGGGGTTGGGTGGGCTGGGGAGGGGTGGGGACGGGCGGCAGGGCAGCAGGCCTTGGTGCGTTGGTGTGTGGTGCAGGAGAGACGGGGCTCCCGAGCACAGCAAGGCGCCCCACCGAGAGCGCAAAGGACCTGGTCCCCGGCAGCCCCCCGCCCCCTCCAGCCCCACCCCCGCCCGGCCGGGCTCTCCAGGGAGGGTCCGACCTGGCCGGAAGCAGGCAAGATGCTGCTTGGCGCACAGGGCTTGCCCGGGACGGTGCTCGCCGCGGCCTGTGTCCTCCCAGCCGCCCCAGAGGGGCGAGGAGTCCGCCCCCTTGGGGGAGCGCCCCGTGCTTGCGAGAGAAGGGGTGCCCCGGGAAAGCCGAGGTGCTCCAAGCAGGAGGTGGCCGGTGGCGGCCCGAGGCCAGGGAGGGAGGGGAGCCCTCAGTTCCATGACGTGCTGGCACGGGCTCCTGGGCGAAAACCCACCCGGGGCCTTGGGGGAAGTCCGAGGGCTTGGCTGGGCCCCGGAAACCAAGGGGCCGCCGAGGGCAGGGTGCAGAGAATGGCAGGGCACGGCTCCCACCACACACCCCCACCCCGACCCCCATGGCCACCGCGCTCCCCCCCACCCCCACTGGCCCTCGCAGGCCCAGGCAGGGGCACTGCCTTGGGCCCCCCGATCCATGGGGGGCCACGGAGGCCGTGAAGCAGGGAGGGCAGCATACCACACCCCGCGGAGAAGGACCTTGCCAATGCAGGCCCCAGGCCAGGGCCCGGGTCCAGGGTTGGGGGGGGGGGAAATCTGTGGAAGCGGCAGGCCCCACCGGCTGGCCCTCCCTGCCTCCGTCTGGCATGGGGAGGCCAGTGTCCACGGACGCCTGCGGAGCTGAGCCCGGGAGGCTGGTGCCTTGCCCCTCGGCCCCAGGCTTCAGCGCAAGGGCGGCGGCCGGGCTTTGGCATTCGTCCCTGGCACCGGCCCTGGCAGGGGTCCCCGGGCAGCGGCCAGAGGGTGACAGGCCTGAGCCCCAAGCACGCCACCGCAGGAGAGGCAAGAACCGGCCGGCTCTGTCCCCAACACCGAAGGCCGCCTTGGACCCGGCGGTGGCAGAGCCCGAGCCGGGTGGTCTCCTGGAGTGAGGGGCTTGGGCCAGACAGACCCTCTCGGGCTCAGGCCTCAGGCACGTGGCCTCAAGGCGTCTGACAGGGAGCGGTGGGTGGGTGGGTGGCGGTGGTATGTGTGTGTGCCTGTGCCTGTGCACGTATGAGTGTGTGTGTGTGTGTGTGTGCGCGCGCAGTTCTGGGGCAATGCTGCGGCAGTCAAGCCCTCTCTGCACGATGGGCCCCCCGGGCTCGGGTCCTCTCCGCTGCGGTGGCGGGGCTTCGGGAAGGTGGAGGCAGCTGTGGGTCTGTGGCTCTGAGGCCAGAGGGAGCCTTGCAAGGTCCGCGAGTGTGGGTGAGGGTTGCGGGTGGTGAGGCGGAGCGAGGGTGTGAGTGGGGGTGCGGGGCCCGGGAGGTGTGCTTGGGAGAGGCAGGCCCAGAAGGCGGGCGAGCAAGGCCCCGGCGAGGCCAAAGGGCGAGGGCCAGGGCCGGGCCCGGGAGGCGAGCGGGAGCCCCAAAGGAGGGGCCCCCCCCTGCGGCCCACGGCAGGTCGCAGCAGGCTGGGGCTCGAGCCACGGTCGCTGGGGAAGCCAGGCTGCGGAGGTAGGTGGGGAGCCAGGCGGGCCGGCCGCGGCCGCGGCTGCCCAGAGGCCCTCACATGGAGTGCGGCGGCTGACAGCCCAGGCCATGTGCTGCGAGCGCCACCTGGTGGGCTGCCAGGGGATGGGAGCGCGGCGCGCGGGCCCGGGGCTGGGGCCAGGGTGGCGCGGTGCGGGGCCAGGGCCTTCGCGCCCCACGCTGGGCTTCTCCCGCCCTGCCCTGGGGCCCGGCCGGCCGGGCCCCTGGCCCCCGCGGCTCCCCGGCTCCCGGGCCTGCCCTTCCTCCCCTGTGCACGGGCGCGCCTGTCCTCGGGGGACGGCGATCCTCCGCCGTCCTGCCTGCCTAGGCCTCGGTCATGCTCAGCCCACGGCGGGCTCCTGGCAAGCCCTGGGTCCGAGCTGCAGGAGCATGGGGCAGAGGCTGGCGACCAGAAGCACGGGGCTGGGGTTGGGTGGGGTGGGGAGGGGTGGGGACGGGCGGCAGGGCAGCAGGCCTTGGTGCGTTGGTGTGTGGTGCAGGAGAGACGGGGCTCCCGAGCACAGCAAGGAGCCCCACCGAGAGCCCAAAGGACCTGGTCCCCGGCCGCCCCCCACCCCCTCCAGCCCCACACCTGCCCGGCCGGGCTCTCCAGGGAGGGTCCGACCTGGCCGGAAGCAGGCAAGATGCTGCTTGGCGCACAGGGCTTGCCCGGGACGGTGCTCGCCGCGGCCTGTGTCCTCCCAGCCGCCCCAGAGGGGCGAGGAGTCCGCCCCCTTGGGGGAGCGCCCCGTGCTTGCGAGAGAAGGGGTGCCCCGGGAAAGCCGAGGTGCTCCAAGCAGGAGGTGGCCGGTGGCGGCCCGAGGCCAGGGAGGGAGGGGAGCCCTCAGTTCCATGACGTGCTGGCACGGGCTCCTGGGCGAAAACCCACCCGGGGCCTTGGGGGAAGTCCGAGGGCTTGGCTGGGCCCCGGAAGCCAAGGGGCCGCCGAGGGCAGGGTGCAGAGAATGGCAGGGCACGGCTCCCACCACACACCCCCACCCCGACCCCCATGGCCACCGCGCTCCCCCCCACCCCCACTGGCCCTCGCAGGCCCAGGCAGGGGCACTGCCTTGGGCCCCCCGATCCATGGGGGGCCACGGAGGCCGTGAAGCAGGGAGGGCAGCATACCACACCCCGCGGAGAAGGACCTTGCCAATGCAGGCCCCAGGCCAGGGCCCGGGTCCAGGGTTGGGGGGGGGGGAAATCTGTGGAAGCGGCAGGCCCCACCGGCTGGCCCTCCCTGCCTCCGTCTGGCATGGGGAGGCCAGTGTCCACGGACGCCTGCGGAGCTGAGCCCGGGAGGCTGGTGCCTTGCCCCTCGGCCCCAGGCTTCAGCGCAAGGGCGGCGGCCGGGCTTTGGCATTCGTCCCTGGCACCGGCCCTGGCAGGGGTCCCCGGGCAGCGGCCAGAGGGTGACAGGCCTGAGCCCCAAGCACGCCACCGCAGGAGAGGCAAGAACCGGCCGGCTCTGTCCCCAACACCGAAGGCCGCCTTGGACCCGGCGGTGGCAGAGCCCGAGCCGGGTGGTCTCCTGGAGTGAGGGGCTTGGGCCAGACAGACCCTCTCGGGCTCAGGCCTCAGGCACGTGGCCTCAAGGCGTCTGACAGGGAGCGGTGGGTGGGTGGGTGGCGGTGGTATGTGTGTGTGCCTGTGCCTGTGCACGTATGAGTGTGTGTGTGTGTGTGTGTGCGCGCGCAGTTCTGGGGCAATGCTGCGGCAGTCAAGCCCTCTCTGCACGATGGGCCCCCCGGGCTCGGGTCCTCTCCGCTGCGGTGGCGGGGCTTCGGGAAGGTGGAGGCAGCTGTGGGTCTGTGGCTCTGAGGCCAGAGGGAGCCTTGCAAGGTCCGCGAGTGTGGGTGAGGGTTGCGGGTGGTGAGGCGGAGCGAGGGTGTGAGTGGGGGTGCGGGGCCCGGGAGGTGTGCTTGGGAGAGGCAGGCCCAGAAGGCGGGCGAGCAAGGCCCCGGCGAGGCCAAAGGGCGAGGGCCAGGGCCGGGCCCGGGAGGCGAGCGGGAGCCCCAAAGGAGGGGCCCCCCCCTGCGGCCCACGGCAGGTCGCAGCAGGCTGGGGCTCGAGCCACGGTCGCTGGGGAAGCCAGGCTGCGGAGGTAGGTGGGGAGCCAGGCGGGCCGGCCGCGGCCGCGGCTGCCCAGAGGCCCTCACATGGAGTGCGGCGGCTGACAGCCCAGGCCATGTGCTGCGAGCGCCACCTGGTGGGCTGCCAGGGGATGGGAGCGCGGCGCGCGGGCCCGGGGCTGGGGCCAGGGTGGCGCGGTGCGGGGCCAGGGCCTTCGCGCCCCACGCTGGGCTTCTCCCGCCCTGCCCTGGGGCCCGGCCGGCCGGGACCCTGGCCCCCGCGGCTCCCCGGCTCCCGGGCCTGCCCTTCCTCCCCTGTGCACGGGCGCGCCTGTCCTCGGGGGACGGCGATCCTCCGCCGTCCTGCCTGCCTAGGCCTCGGTCATGCTCAGCCCACGGCGGGCTCCTGGCAAGCCCTGGGTCCGAGCTGCAGGAGCATGGGGCAGAGGCTGGCGACCAGAAGCACGGGGCTGGGGTTGGGTGGGCTGGGGAGGGGTGGGGACGGGCGGCAGGGCAGCAGGCCTTGGTGCGTTGGTGTGTGGTGCAGGAGAGACGGGGCTCCCGAGCACAGCAAGGAGCCCCACCGAGAGCCCAAAGGACCTGGTCCCCGGCCGCCCCCCACCCCCTCCAGCCCCACACCCGCCCGGCCGGGCTCTCCAGGGAGGGTCCGACCTGGCCGGAAGCAGGCAAGATGCTGCTTGGCGCACAGGGCTTGCCCGGGACGGTGCTCGCCGCGGCCTGTGTCCTCCCAGCCGCCCCAGAGGGGCGAGGAGTCCGCCCCCTTGGGGGAGCGCCCCGTGCTTGCGAGAGAAGGGGTGCCCCGGGAAAGCCGAGGTGCTCCAAGCAGGAGGTGGCCGGTGGCGGCCCGAGGCCAGGGAGGGAGGGGAGCCCTCAGTTCCATGACGTGCTGGCACGGGCCCCTGGGCGAAAACCCACCCGGGGCCTTGGGGGAAGTCCGAGGGCTTGGCTGGGCCCCGGAAGCCAAGGGGCCGCCGAGGGCAGGGTGCAGAGAATGGCAGGGCACGGCTCCCACCACACACCCCCACCCCGACCCCCATGGCCACCGCGCTCCCCCCCACCCCCACTGGCCCTCGCAGGCCCAGGCAGGGGCACTGCCTGGGCCCCCCGATCCATGGGGGGCCACGGAGGCCGTGAAGCAGGGAGGGCAGCATACCACACCCCGCGGAGAAGGACCTTGCCAATGCAGGCCCCAGGCCAGGGCCCGGGTCCAGGGTTGGGGGGGTGGATCCGTGGAAGCGGCAGGCCCCACCGGCTGGCCCTCCCTGCCTCCGTCTGGCATGGGGAGGCCAGTGTCCACGGACGCCTGCGGAGCTGAGCCCGGGAGGCTGGTGCCTTGCCCCTCGGCCCCAGGCTTCAGCGCAAGGGCGGCGGCCGGGCTTTGGCATTCGTCCCTGGCACCGGCCCTGGCAGGGGTCCCCGGGCAGCGGCCAGAGGGTGACAGGCCTGAGCCCCAAGCACGCCACCGCAGGAGAGGCAAGAACCGGCCGGCTCTGTCCCCAACACCGAAGGCCGCCTTGGACCCGGCGGTGGCAGAGCCCGAGCCGGGTGGTCTCCTGGAGTGAGGGGCTTGGGCCAGACAGACCCTCTCGGGCTCAGGCCTCAGGCACGTGGCCTCAAGGCGTCTGACAGGGAGCGGTGGGTGGGTGGGTGGCGGTGGTATGTGTGTGTGCCTGTGCCTGTGCACGTATGAGTGTGTGTGTGTGTGTGTGTGCGCGCGCAGTTCTGGGGCAATGCTGCGGCAGTCAAGCCCTCTCTGCACGATGGGCCCCCCGGGCTCGGGTCCTCTCCGCTGCGGTGGCGGGGCTTCGGGAAGGTGGAGGCAGCTGTGGGTCTGTGGCTCTGAGGCCAGAGGGAGCCTTGCAAGGTCCGCGAGTGTGGGTGAGGGTTGCGGGTGGTGAGGCGGAGCGAGGGTGTGAGTGGGGGTGCGGGGCCCGGGAGGTGTGCTTGGGAGAGGCAGGCCCAGAAGGCGGGCGAGCAAGGCCCCGGCGAGGCCAAAGGGCGAGGGCCAGGGCCGGGCCCGGGAGGCGAGCGGGAGCCCCAAAGGAGGGGCCCCCCCCTGCGGCCCACGGCAGGTCGCAGCAGGCTGGGGCTCGAGCCACGGTCGCTGGGGAAGCCAGGCTGCGGAGGTAGGTGGGGAGCCAGGCGGGCCGGCCGCGGCCGCGGCTGCCCAGAGGCCCTCACATGGAGTGCGGCGGCTGACAGCCCAGGCCATGTGCTGCGAGCGCCACCTGGTGGGCTGCCAGGGGATGGGAGCGCGGCGCGCGGGCCCGGGGCTGGGGCCAGGGTGGCGCGGTGCGGGGCCAGGGCCTTCGCGCCCCACGCTGGGCTTCTCCCGCCCTGCCCTGGGGCCCGGCCGGCCGGGCCCCTGGCCCCCGCGGCTCCCCGGCTCCCGGGCCTGCCCTTCCTCCCCTGTGCACGGGCGCGCCTGTCCTCGGGGGACGGCGATCCTCCGCCGTCCTGCCTGCCTAGGCCACGGTCATGCTCAGCCCACGGAGGGCTCCTGGCAAGCCCTGGGTCCGAGCTGCAGGAGCATGGGGCAGAGGCTGGCGACCAGAAGCACGGGGCTGGGGTTGGGTGGGCTGGGGAGGGGTGGGGACGGGCGGCAGGGCAGCAGGCCTTGGTGCGTTGGTGTGTGGTGCAGGAGAGACGGGGCTCCCGAGCACAGCAAGGAGCCCCACCGAGAGCCCAAAGGACCTGGTCCCCGGCCGCCCCCCCGCCCCCTCCAGCCCCACCCCCGCCCGGCCGGGCTCTCCAGGGAGGGTCCGACCTGGCCGGAAGCAGGCAAGATGCTGCTTGGCGCACAGGGCTTGCCCGGGACGGTGCTCGCCGCGGCCTGTGTCCTCCCAGCCGCCCCAGAGGGGCGAGGAGTCCGCCCCCTTGGGGGAGCGCCCCGTGCTTGCGAGAGAAGGGGTGCCCCGGGAAAGCCGAGGTGCTCCAAGCAGGAGGTGGCCGGTGGCGGCCCGAGGCCAGGGAGGGAGGGGAGCCCTCAGTTCCATGACGTGCTGGCACGGGCTCCTGGGCGAAAACCCACCCGGGGCCTTGGGGGAAGTCCGAGGGCTTGGCTGGGCCCCGGAAGCCAAGGGGCCGCCGAGGGCAGGGTGCAGACAATGGCAGGGCACGGCTCCCACCACACACCCCCACCCCGACCCCCATGGCCACCGCGCTCCCCCCCACCCCCACTGGCCCTCGCAGGCCCAGGCAGGGGCACTGCCTGGGCCCCCCGATCCATGGGGGGCCACGGAGGCCGTGAAGCAGGGAGGGCAGCATACCACACCCCGCGGAGAAGGACCTTGCCAATGCAGGCCCCAGGCCAGGGCCCGGGTCCAGGGTTGGGGGGGTGGATCCGTGGAAGCGGCAGGCCCCACCGGCTGGCCCTCCCTGCCTCCGTCTGGCATGGGGAGGCCAGTGTCCACGGACGCCTGCGGAGCTGAGCCCGGGAGGCTGGTGCCTTGCCCCTCGGCCCCAGGCTTCAGCGCAAGGGCGGCGGCCGGGCTTTGGCATTCGTCCCTGGCACCGGCCCTGGCAGGGGTCCCCGGGCAGCGGCCAGAGGGTGACAGGCCTGAGCCCCAAGCACGCCACCGCAGGAGAGGCAAGAACCGGCCGGCTCTGTCCCCAACACCGAAGGCCGCCTTGGACCCGGCGGTGGCAGAGCCCGAGCCGGGTGGTCTCCTGGAGTGAGGGGCTTGGGCCAGACAGACCCTCTCGGGCTCAGGCCTCAGGCACGTGGCCTCAAGGCGTCTGACAGGGAGCGGTGGGTGGGTGGGTGGCGGTGGTATGTGTGTGTGCCTGTGCCTGTGCACGTATGAGTGTGTGTGTGTGTGTGTGTGTGTGTGTGTGTGTGTGTGTGCGCGCGCAGTTCTGGGGCAATGCTGCGGCAGTCAAGCCCTCTCTGCACGATGGGCCCCCCGGGCTCGGGTCCTCTCCGCTGCGGTGGCGGGGCTTCGGGAAGGTGGAGGCAGCTGTGGGTCTGTGGCTCTGAGGCCAGAGGGAGCCTTGCAAGGTCCGCGAGTGTGGGTGAGGGTTGCGGGTGGTGAGGCGGAGCGAGGGTGTGAGTGGGGGTGCGGGGCCCGGGAGGTGTGCTTGGGAGAGGCAGGCCCAGAAGGCGGGCGAGCAAGGCCCCGGCGAGGCCAAAGGGCGAGGGCCAGGGCCGGGCCCGGGAGGCGAGCGGGAGCCCCAAAGGAGGGGCCCCCCCCTGCGGCCCACGGCAGGTCGCAGCAGGCTGGGGCTCGAGCCACGGTCGCTGGGGAAGCCAGGCTGCGGAGGTAGGTGGGGAGCCAGGCGGGCCGGCCGCGGCCGCGGCTGCCCAGAGGCCCTCACATGGAGTGCGGCGGCTGACAGCCCAGGCCATGTGCTGCGAGCGCCACCTGGTGGGCTGCCAGGGGATGGGAGCGCGGCGCGCGGGCCCGGGGCTGGGGCCAGGGTGGCGCGGTGCGGGGCCAGGGCCTTCGCGCCCCACGCTGGGCTTCTCCCGCCCTGCCCTGGGGCCCGGCCGGCCGGGCCCCTGGCCCCCGCGGCTCCCCGGCTCCCGGGCCTGCCCTTCCTCCCCTGTGCACGGGCGCGCCTGTCCTCGGGGGACGGCGATCCTCCGCCGTCCTGCCTGCCTAGGCCACGGTCATGCTCAGCCCACGGAGGGCTCCTGGCAAGCCCTGGGTCCGAGCTGCAGGAGCATGGGGCAGAGGCTGGCGACCAGAAGCACGGGGCTGGGGTTGGGTGGGCTGGGGAGGGGTGGGGACGGGCGGCAGGGCAGCAGGCCTTGGTGCGTTGGTGTGTGGTGCAGGAGAGACGGGGCTCCCGAGCACAGCAAGGAGCCCCACCGAGAGCCCAAAGGACCTGGTCCCCGGCCGCCCCCCCGCCCCCTCCAGCCCCACCCCCGCCCGGCCGGGCTCTCCAGGGAGGGTCCGACCTGGCCGGAAGCAGGCAAGATGCTGCTTGGCGCACAGGGCTTGCCCGGGACGGTGCTCGCCGCGGCCTGTGTCCTCCCAGCCGCCCCAGAGGGGCGAGGAGTCCGCCCCCTTGGGGGAGCGCCCCGTGCTTGCGAGAGAAGGGGTGCCCCGGGAAAGCCGAGGTGCTCCAAGCAGGAGGTGGCCGGTGGCGGCCCGAGGCCAGGGAGGGAGGGGAGCCCTCAGTTCCATGACGTGCTGGCACGGGCTCCTGGGCGAAAACCCACCCGGGGCCTTGGGGGAAGTCCGAGGGCTTGGCTGGGCCCCGGAAGCCAAGGGGCCGCCGAGGGCAGGGTGCAGACAATGGCAGGGCACGGCTCCCACCACACACCCCCACCCCGACCCCCATGGCCACCGCGCTCCCCCCCACCCCCACTGGCCCTCGCAGGCCCAGGCAGGGGCACTGCCTGGGCCCCCCGATCCATGGGGGGCCACGGAGGCCGTGAAGCAGGGAGGGCAGCATACCACACCCCGCGGAGAAGGACCTTGCCAATGCAGGCCCCAGGCCAGGGCCCGGGTCCAGGGTTGGGGGGGTGGATCCGTGGAAGCGGCAGGCCCCACCGGCTGGCCCTCCCTGCCTCCGTCTGGCATGGGGAGGCCAGTGTCCACGGACGCCTGCGGAGCTGAGCCCGGGAGGCTGGTGCCTTGCCCCTCGGCCCCAGGCTTCAGCGCAAGGGCGGCGGCCGGGCTTTGGCATTCGTCCCTGGCACCGGCCCTGGCAGGGGTCCCCGGGCAGCGGCCAGAGGGTGACAGGCCTGAGCCCCAAGCACGCCACCGCAGGAGAGGCAAGAACCGGCCGGCTCTGTCCCCAACACCGAAGGCCGCCTTGGACCCGGCGGTGGCAGAGCCCGAGCCGGGTGGTCTCCTGGAGTGAGGGGCTTGGGCCAGACAGACCCTCTCGGGCTCAGGCCTCAGGCACGTGGCCTCAAGGCGTCTGACAGGGAGCGGTGGGTGGGTGGGTGGCGGTGGTATGTGTGTGTGCCTGTGCCTGTGCACGTATGAGTGTGTGTGTGTGTGTGTGTGTGTGTGTGTGTGTGTGTGCGCGCGCGCGCAGTTCTGGGGCAATGCTGCGGCAGTCAAGCCCTCTCTGCACCATGGGCCCCCCGGGCTCGGGTCCTCTCCGCTGCGGTGGCGGGGCTTCGGGAAGGTGGAGGCAGCTGTGGGTCTGTGGCTCTGAGGCCAGAGGGAGCCTTGCAAGGTCCGCGAGTGTGGGTGAGGGTTGCGGGTGGTGAGGCGGAGCGAGGGTGTGAGTGGGGGTGCGGGGCCCGGGAGGTGTGCTTGGGAGAGGCAGGCCCAGAAGGCGGGCGAGCAAGGCCCCGGCGAGGCCAAAGGGCGAGGGCCAGGGCCGGGCCCGGGAGGCGAGCGGGAGCCCCAAAGGAGGGGCCCCCCCCTGCGGCCCACGGCAGGTCGCAGCAGGCTGGGGCTCGAGCCACGGTCGCTGGGGAAGCCAGGCTGCGGAGGTAGGTGGGGAGCCAGGCGGGCCGGCCGCGGCCGCGGCTGCCCAGAGGCCCTCACATGGAGTGCGGCGGCTGACAGCCCAGGCCATGTGCTGCGAGCGCCACCTGGTGGGCTGCCAGGGGATGGGAGCGCGGCGCGCGGGCCCGGGGCTGGGGCCAGGGTGGCGCGGTGCGGGGCCAGGGCCTTCGCGCCCCACGCTGGGCTTCTCCCGCCCTGCCCTGGGGCCCGGCCGGCCGGGCCCCTGGCCCCCGCGGCTCCCCGGCTCCCGGGCCTGCCCTTCCTCCCCTGTGCACGGGCGCGCCTGTCCTCGGGGGACGGCGATCCTCCGCCGTCCTGCCTGCCTAGGCCACGGTCATGCTCAGCCCACGGAGGGCTCCTGGCAAGCCCTGGGTCCGAGCTGCAGGAGCATGGGGCAGAGGCTGGCGACCAGAAGCACGGGGCTGGGGTTGGATGGGGTGGGGAGGGGTGGGGACGGGCGGCAGGGCAGCAGGCCTTGGTGCGTTGGTGTGTGGTGCAGGAGAGACGGGGCTCCCGAGCACAGCAAGGAGCCCCACCGAGAGCCCAAAGGACCTGGTCCCCGGCCGCCCCCCCGCCCCCTCCAGCCCCACCCCCGCCCGGCCGGGCTCTCCAGGGAGGGTCCGACCTGGCCGGAAGCAGGCAAGATGCTGCTTGGCGCACAGGGCTTGCCCGGGACGGTGCTCGCCGCGGCCTGTGTCCTCCCAGCCGCCCCAGAGGGGCGAGGAGTCCGCCCCCTTGGGGGAGCGCCCCGTGCTTGCGAGAGAAGGGGTGCCCCGGGAAAGCCGAGGTGCTCCAAGCAGGAGGTGGCCGGTGGCGGCCCGAGGCCAGGGAGGGAGGGGAGCCCTCAGTTCCATGACGTGCTGGCACGGGCTCCTGGGCGAAAACCCACCCGGGGCCTTGGGGGAAGTCCGAGGGCTTGGCTGGGCCCCGGAAGCCAAGGGGCCGCCGAGGGCAGGGTGCAGACAATGGCAGGGCACGGCTCCCACCACACACCCCCACCCCGACCCCCATGGCCACCGCGCTCCCCCCCACCCCCACTGGCCCTCGCAGGCCCAGGCAGGGGCACTGCCTGGGCCCCCCGATCCATGGGGGGCCACGGAGGCCGTGAAGCAGGGAGGGCAGCATACCACACCCCGCGGAGAAGGACCTTGCCAATGCAGGCCCCAGGCCAGGGCCCGGGTCCAGGGTTGGGGGGGTGGATCCGTGGAAGCGGCAGGCCCCACTGGCTGGCCCTCCCTGCCTCCGTCTGGCATGGGGAGGCCAGTGTCCACGGACGCCTGCGGAGCTGAGCCCGGGAGGCTGGTGCCTTGCCCCTCGGCCCCAGGCTTCAGCGCAAGGGCGGCGGCCGGGCTTTGGCATTCGTCCCTGGCACCGGCCCTGGCAGGGGTCCCCGGGCAGCGGCCAGAGGGTGACAGGCCTGAGCCCCAAGCACGCCACCGCAGGAGAGGCAAGAACCGGCCGGCTCTGTCCCCAACACCGAAGGCCGCCTTGGACCCGGCGGTGGCAGAGCCCGAGCCGGGTGGTCTCCTGGAGTGAGGGGCTTGGGCCAGACAGACCCTCTCGGGCTCAGGCCTCAGGCACGTGGCCTCAAGGCGTCTGACAGGGAGCGGTGGGTGGGTGGGTGGCGGTGGTATGTGTGTGTGCCTGTGCCTGTGCACGTATGAGTGTGTGTGTGTGTGTGTGTGTGTGTGTGTGTGTGTGTGTGTGCGCGCGCGCAGTTCTGGGGCAATGCTGCGGCAGTCAAGCCCTCTCTGCACCATGGGCCCCCCGGGCTCGGGTCCTCTCCGCTGCGGTGGCGGGGCCTCGGGAAGGTGGAGGCAGCTGTGGGTCTGTGGCTCTGAGGCCAGAGGGAGCCTTGCAAGGTCCGCGAGTGTGGGTGAGGGTTGCGGGTGGTGAGGCGGAGCGAGGGTGTGAGTGGGGGTGCGGGGCCCGGGAGGTGTGCTTGGGAGAGGCAGGCCCAGAAGGCGGGCGAGCAAGGCCCCGGCGAGGCCAAAGGGCGAGGGCCAGGGCCGGGCCCGGGAGGCGAGCGGGAGCCCCAAAGGAGGGGCCCCCCCCTGCGGCCCACGGCAGGTCGCAGCAGGCTGGGGCTCGAGCCACGGTCGCTGGGGAAGCCAGGCTGCGGAGGTAGGTGGGGAGCCAGGCGGGCCGGCCGCGGCCGCGGCTGCCCAGAGGCCCTCACATGGAGTGCGGCGGCTGACAGCCCAGGCCATGTGCTGCGAGCGCCACCTGGTGGGCTGCCAGGGGATGGGAGCGCGGCGCGCGGGCCCGGGGCTGGGGCCAGGGTGGCGCGGTGCGGGGCCAGGGCCTTCGCGCCCCACGCTGGGCTTCTCCCGCCCTGCCCTGGGGCCCGGCCGGCCGGGCCCCTGGCCCCCGCGGCTCCCCGGCTCCCGGGCCTGCCCTTCCTCCCCTGTGCACGGGCGCGCCTGTCCTCGGGGGACGGCGATCCTCCGCCGTCCTGCCTGCCTAGGCCACGGTCATGCTCAGCCCACGGAGGGCTCCTGGCAAGCCCTGGGTCCGAGCTGCAGGAGCATGGGGCAGAGGCTGGCGACCAGAAGCACGGGGCTGGGGTTGGATGGGGTGGGGAGGGGTGGGGACGGGCGGCAGGGCAGCAGGCCTTGGTGCGTTGGTGTGTGGTGCAGGAGAGACGGGGCTCCCGAGCACAGCAAGGAGCCCCACCGAGAGCCCAAAGGACCTGGTCCCCGGCCGCCCCCCCGCCCCCTCCAGCCCCACCCCCGCCCGGCCGGGCTCTCCAGGGAGGGTCCGACCTGGCCGGAAGCAGGCAAGATGCTGCTTGGCGCACAGGGCTTGCCCGGGACGGTGCTCGCCGCGGCCTGTGTCCTCCCAGCCGCCCCAGAGGGGCGAGGAGTCCGCCCCCTTGGGGGAGCGCCCCGTGCTTGCGAGAGAAGGGGTGCCCCGGGAAAGCCGAGGTGCTCCAAGCAGGAGGTGGCCGGTGGCGGCCCGAGGCCAGGGAGGGAGGGGAGCCCTCAGTTCCATGACGTGCTGGCACGGGCTCCTGGGCGAAAACCCACCCGGGGCCTTGGGGGAAGTCCGAGGGCTTGGCTGGGCCCCGGAAGCCAAGGGGCCGCCGAGGGCAGGGTGCAGACAATGGCAGGGCACGGCTCCCACCACACACCCCCACCCCGACCCCCATGGCCACCGCGCTCCCCCCCACCCCCACTGGCCCTCGCAGGCCCAGGCAGGGGCACTGCCTGGGCCCCCCGATCCATGGGGGGCCACGGAGGCCGTGAAGCAGGGAGGGCAGCATACCACACCCCGCGGAGAAGGACCTTGCCAATGCAGGCCCCAGGCCAGGGCCCGGGTCCAGGGTTGGGGGGGTGGATCCGTGGAAGCGGCAGGCCCCACCGGCTGGCCCTCCCTGCCTCCGTCTGGCATGGGGAGGCCAGTGTCCACGGACGCCTGCGGAGCTGAGCCCGGGAGGCTGGTGCCTTGCCCCTCGGCCCCAGGCTTCAGCGCAAGGGCGGCGGCCGGGCTTTGGCATTCGTCCCTGGCACCGGCCCTGGCAGGGGTCCCCGGGCAGCGGCCAGAGGGTGACAGGCCTGAGCCCCAAGCACGCCACCGCAGGAGAGGCAAGAACCGGCCGGCTCTGTCCCCAACACCGAAGGCCGCCTTGGACCCGGCGGTGGCAGAGCCCGAGCCGGGTGGTCTCCTGGAGTGAGGGGCTTGGGCCAGACAGACCCTCTCAGGCTCAGGCCTCAGGCACGTGGCCTCAAGGCGTCTGACAGGGAGCGGTGGGTGGGTGGGTGGCGGTGGTATGTGTGTGTGCCTGTGCCTGTGCACGTATGAGTGTGTGTGTGTGTGTGTGTGTGTGTGTGTGTGTGTGTGCGCGCGCGCGCAGTTCTGGGGCAATGCTGCGGCAGTCAAGCCCTCTCTGCACCATGGGCCCCCCGGGCTCGGGTCCTCTCCGCTGCGGTGGCGGGGCTTCGGGAAGGTGGAGGCAGCTGTGGGTCTGTGGCTCTGAGGCCAGAGGGAGCCTTGCAAGGTCCGCGAGTGTGGGTGAGGGTTGCGGGTGGTGAGGCGGAGCGAGGGTGTGAGTGGGGGTGCGGGGCCCGGGAGGTGTGCTTGGGAGAGGCAGGCCCAGAAGGCGGGCGAGCAAGGCCCCGGCGAGGCCAAAGGGCGAGGGCCAGGGCCGGGCCCGGGAGGCGAGCGGGAGCCCCAAAGGAGGGGCCCCCCCCTGCGGCCCACGGCAGGTCGCAGCAGGCTGGGGCTCGAGCCACGGTCGCTGGGGAAGCCAGGCTGCGGAGGTAGGTGGGGAGCCAGGCGGGCCGGCCGCGGCCGCGGCTGCCCAGAGGCCCTCACATGGAGTGCGGCGGCTGACAGCCCAGGCCATGTGCTGCGAGCGCCACCTGGTGGGCTGCCAGGGGATGGGAGCGCGGCGCGCGGGCCCGGGGCTGGGGCCAGGGTGGCGCGGTGCGGGGCCAGGGCCTTCGCGCCCCACGCTGGGCTTCTCCCGCCCTGCCCTGGGGCCCGGCCGGCCGGGCCCCTGGCCCCCGCGGCTCCCCGGCTCCCGGGCCTGCCCTTCCTCCCCTGTGCACGGGCGCGCCTGTCCTCGGGGGACGGCGATCCTCCGCCGTCCTGCCTGCCTAGGCCACGGTCATGCTCAGCCCACGGAGGGCTCCTGGCAAGCCCTGGGTCCGAGCTGCAGGAGCATGGGGCAGAGGCTGGCGACCAGAAGCACGGGGCTGGGGTTGGATGGGGTGGGGAGGGGTGGGGACGGGCGGCAGGGCAGCAGGCCTTGGTGCGTTGGTGTGTGGTGCAGGAGAGACGGGGCTCCCGAGCACAGCAAGGAGCCCCACCGAGAGCCCAAAGGACCTGGTCCCCGGCCGCCCCCCCGCCCCCTCCAGCCCCACCCCCGCCCGGCCGGGCTCTCCAGGGAGGGTCCGACCTGGCCGGAAGCAGGCAAGATGCTGCTTGGCGCACAGGGCTTGCCCGGGACGGTGCTCGCCGCGGCCTGTGTCCTCCCAGCCGCCCCAGAGGGGCGAGGAGTCCGCCCCCTTGGGGGAGCGCCCCGTGCTTGCGAGAGAAGGGGTGCCCCGGGAAAGCCGAGGTGCTCCAAGCAGGAGGTGGCCGGTGGCGGCCCGAGGCCAGGGAGGGAGGGGAGCCCTCAGTTCCATGACGTGCTGGCACGGGCTCCTGGGCGAAAACCCACCCGGGGCCTTGGGGGAAG
This sequence comes from Sus scrofa, assembly GCF_054392235.1. Taxonomy (NCBI): domain Eukaryota; kingdom Metazoa; phylum Chordata; class Mammalia; order Artiodactyla; family Suidae; genus Sus; species Sus scrofa. The sequence goes on from NC_139385.1 coordinate 24,056,550, forward strand.
TCCGAGGGCTTGGCTGGGCCCCGGAAGCCAAGGGGCCGCCGAGGGCAGGGTGCAGACAATGGCAGGGCACGGCTCCCACCACACACCCCCACCCCGACCCCCATGGCCACCGCGCTCCCCCCCACCCCCACTGGCCCTCGCAGGCCCAGGCAGGGGCACTGCCTGGGCCCCCCGATCCATGGGGGGCCACGGAGGCCGTGAAGCAGGGAGGGCAGCATACCACACCCCGCGGAGAAGGACCTTGCCAATGCAGGCCCCAGGCCAGGGCCCGGGTCCAGGGTTGGGGGGGTGGATCCGTGGAAGCGGCAGGCCCCACTGGCTGGCCCTCCCTGCCTCCGTCTGGCATGGGGAGGCCAGTGTCCACGGACGCCTGCGGAGCTGAGCCCGGGAGGCTGGTGCCTTGCCCCTCGGCCCCAGGCTTCAGCGCAAGGGCGGCGGCCGGGCTTTGGCATTCGTCCCTGGCACCGGCCCTGGCAGGGGTCCCCGGGCAGCGGCCAGAGGGTGACAGGCCTGAGCCCCAAGCACGCCACCGCAGGAGAGGCAAGAACCGGCCGGCTCTGTCCCCAACACCGAAGGCCGCCTTGGACCCGGCGGTGGCAGAGCCCGAGCCGGGTGGTCTCCTGGAGTGAGGGGCTTGGGCCAGACAGACCCTCTCGGGCTCAGGCCTCAGGCACGTGGCCTCAAGGCGTCTGACAGGGAGCGGTGGGTGGGTGGGTGGCGGTGGTATGTGTGTGTGCCTGTGCCTGTGCACGTATGAGTGTGTGTGTGTGTGTGTGTGTGTGTGTGTGTGTGTGTGTGTGCGCGCGCGCAGTTCTGGGGCAATGCTGCGGCAGTCAAGCCCTCTCTGCACGATGGGCCCCCCGGGCTCGGGTCCTCTCCGCTGCGGTGGCGGGGCTTCGGGAAGGTGGAGGCAGCTGTGGGTCTGTGGCTCTGAGGCCAGAGGGAGCCTTGCAAGGTCCGCGAGTGTGGGTGAGGGTTGCGGGTGGTGAGGCGGAGCGAGGGTGTGAGTGGGGGTGCGGGGCCCGGGAGGTGTGCTTGGGAGAGGCAGGCCCAGAAGGCGGGCGAGCAAGGCCCCGGCGAGGCCAAAGGGCGAGGGCCAGGGCCGGGCCCGGGAGGCGAGCGGGAGCCCCAAAGGAGGGGCCCCCCCCTGCGGCCCACGGCAGGTCGCAGCAGGCTGGGGCTCGAGCCACGGTCGCTGGGGAAGCCAGGCTGCGGAGGTAGGTGGGGAGCCAGGCGGGCCGGCCGCGGCCGCGGCTGCCCAGAGGCCCTCACATGGAGTGCGGCGGCTGACAGCCCAGGCCATGTGCTGCGAGCGCCACCTGGTGGGCTGCCAGGGGATGGGAGCGCGGCGCGCGGGCCCGGGGCTGGGGCCAGGGTGGCGCGGTGCGGGGCCAGGGCCTTCGCGCCCCACGCTGGGCTTCTCCCGCCCTGCCCTGGGGCCCGGCCGGCCGGGCCCCTGGCCCCCGCGGCTCCCCGGCTCCCGGGCCTGCCCTTCCTCCCCTGTGCACGGGCGCGCCTGTCCTCGGGGGACGGCGATCCTCCGCCGTCCTGCCTGCCTAGGCCACGGTCATGCTCAGCCCACGGAGGGCTCCTGGCAAGCCCTGGGTCCGAGCTGCAGGAGCATGGGGCAGAGGCTGGCGACCAGAAGCACGGGGCTGGGGTTGGATGGGGTGGGGAGGGGTGGGGACGGGCGGCAGGGCAGCAGGCCTTGGTGCGTTGGTGTGTGGTGCAGGAGAGACGGGGCTCCCGAGCACAGCAAGGAGCCCCACCGAGAGCCCAAAGGACCTGGTCCCCGGCCGCCCCCCCGCCCCCTCCAGCCCCACCCCCGCCCGGCCGGGCTCTCCAGGGAGGGTCCGACCTGGCCGGAAGCAGGCAAGATGCTGCTTGGCGCACAGGGCTTGCCCGGGACGGTGCTCGCCGCGGCCTGTGTCCTCCCAGCCGCCCCAGAGGGGCGAGGAGTCCGCCCCCTTGGGGGAGCGCCCCGTGCTTGCGAGAGAAGGGGTGCCCCGGGAAAGCCGAGGTGCTCCAAGCAGGAGGTGGCCGGTGGCGGCCCGAGGCCAGGGAGGGAGGGGAGCCCTCAGTTCCATGACGTGCTGGCACGGGCTCCTGGGCGAAAACCCACCCGGGGCCTTGGGGGAAGTCCGAGGGCTTGGCTGGGCCCCGGAAGCCAAGGGGCCGCCGAGGGCAGGGTGCAGACAATGGCAGGGCACGGCTCCCACCACACACCCCCACCCCGACCCCCATGGCCACCGCGCTCCCCCCCACCCCCACTGGCCCTCGCAGGCCCAGGCAGGGGCACTGCCTGGGCCCCCCGATCCATGGGGGGCCACGGAGGCCGTGAAGCAGGGAGGGCAGCATACCACACCCCGCGGAGAAGGACCTTGCCAATGCAGGCCCCAGGCCAGGGCCCGGGTCCAGGGTTGGGGGGGTGGATCCGTGGAAGCGGCAGGCCCCACCGGCTGGCCCTCCCTGCCTCCGTCTGGCATGGGGAGGCCAGTGTCCACGGACGCCTGCGGAGCTGAGCCCGGGAGGCTGGTGCCTTGCCCCTCGGCCCCAGGCTTCAGCGCAAGGGCGGCGGCCGGGCTTTGGCATTCGTCCCTGGCACCGGCCCTGGCAGGGGTCCCCGGGCAGCGGCCAGAGGGTGACAGGCCTGAGCCCCAAGCACGCCACCGCAGGAGAGGCAAGAACCGGCCGGCTCTGTCCCCAACACCGAAGGCCGCCTTGGACCCGGCGGTGGCAGAGCCCGAGCCGGGTGGTCTCCTGGAGTGAGGGGCTTGGGCCAGACAGACCCTCTCGGGCTCAGGCCTCAGGCACGTGGCCTCAAGGCGTCTGACAGGGAGCGGTGGGTGGGTGGGTGGCGGTGGTATGTGTGTGTGCCTGTGCCTGTGCACGTATGAGTGTGTGTGTGTGTGTGTGTGTGTGTGTGTGTGTGTGTGCGCGCGCGCGCAGTTCTGGGGCAATGCTGCGGCAGTCAAGCCCTCTCTGCACCATGGGCCCCCCGGGCTCGGGTCCTCTCCGCTGCGGTGGCGGGGCTTCGGGAAGGTGGAGGCAGCTGTGGGTCTGTGGCTCTGAGGCCAGAGGGAGCCTTGCAAGGTCCGCGAGTGTGGGTGAGGGTTGCGGGTGGTGAGGCGGAGCGAGGGTGTGAGTGGGGGTGCGGGGCCCGGGAGGTGTGCTTGGGAGAGGCAGGCCCAGAAGGCGGGCGAGCAAGGCCCCGGCGAGGCCAAAGGGCGAGGGCCAGGGCCGGGCCCGGGAGGCGAGCGGGAGCCCCAAAGGAGGGGCCCCCCCCTGCGGCCCACGGCAGGTCGCAGCAGGCTGGGGCTCGAGCCACGGTCGCTGGGGAAGCCAGGCTGCGGAGGTAGGTGGGGAGCCAGGCGGGCCGGCCGCGGCCGCGGCTGCCCAGAGGCCCTCACATGGAGTGCGGCGGCTGACAGCCCAGGCCATGTGCTGCGAGCGCCACCTGGTGGGCTGCCAGGGGATGGGAGCGCGGCGCGCGGGCCCGGGGCTGGGGCCAGGGTGGCGCGGTGCGGGGCCAGGGCCTTCGCGCCCCACGCTGGGCTTCTCCCGCCCTGCCCTGGGGCCCGGCCGGCCGGGCCCCTGGCCCCCGCGGCTCCCCGGCTCCCGGGCCTGCCCTTCCTCCCCTGTGCACGGGCGCGCCTGTCCTCGGGGGACGGCGATCCTCCGCCGTCCTGCCTGCCTAGGCCACGGTCATGCTCAGCCCACGGCGGGCTCCTGGCAAGCCCTGGGTCCGAGCTGCAGGAGCATGGGGCAGAGGCTGGCGACCAGAAGCACGGGGCTGGGGTTGGATGGGGTGGGGAGGGGTGGGGACGGGCGGCAGGGCAGCAGGCCTTGGTGCGTTGGTGTGTGGTGCAGGAGAGACGGGGCTCCCGAGCACAGCAAGGAGCCCCACCGAGAGCCCAAAGGACCTGGTCCCCGGCCGCCCCCCCGCCCCCTCCAGCCCCACCCCCGCCCGGCCGGGCTCTCCAGGGAGGGTCCGACCTGGCCGGAAGCAGGCAAGATGCTGCTTGGCGCACAGGGCTTGCCCGGGACGGTGCTCGCCGCGGCCTGTGTCCTCCCAGCCGCCCCAGAGGGGCGAGGAGTCCGCCCCCTTGGGGGAGCGCCCCGTGCTTGCGAGAGAAGGGGTGCCCCGGGAAAGCCGAGGTGCTCCAAGCAGGAGGTGGCCGGTGGCGGCCCGAGGCCAGGGAGGGAGGGGAGCCCTCAGTTCCATGACGTGCTGGCACGGGCTCCTGGGCGAAAACCCACCCGGGGCCTTGGGGGAAGTCCGAGGGCTTGGCTGGGCCCCGGAAGCCAAGGGGCCGCCGAGGGCAGGGTGCAGACAATGGCAGGGCACGGCTCCCACCACACACCCCCACCCCGACCCCCATGGCCACCGCGCTCCCCCCCACCCCCACTGGCCCTCGCAGGCCCAGGCAGGGGCACTGCCTGGGCCCCCCGATCCATGGGGGGCCACGGAGGCCGTGAAGCAGGGAGGGCAGCATACCACACCCCGCGGAGAAGGACCTTGCCAATGCAGGCCCCAGGCCAGGGCCCGGGTCCAGGGTTGGGGGGGTGGATCCGTGGAAGCGGCAGGCCCCACCGGCTGGCCCTCCCTGCCTCCGTCTGGCATGGGGAGGCCAGTGTCCACGGACGCCTGCGGAGCTGAGCCCGGGAGGCTGGTGCCTTGCCCCTCGGCCCCAGGCTTCAGCGCAAGGGCGGCGGCCGGGCTTTGGCATTCGTCCCTGGCACCGGCCCTGGCAGGGGTCCCCGGGCAGCGGCCAGAGGGTGACAGGCCTGAGCCCCAAGCACGCCACCGCAGGAGAGGCAAGAACCGGCCGGCTCTGTCCCCAACACCGAAGGCCGCCTTGGACCCGGCGGTGGCAGAGCCCGAGCCGGGTGGTCTCCTGGAGTGAGGGGCTTGGGCCAGACAGACCCTCTCGGGCTCAGGCCTCAGGCACGTGGCCTCAAGGCGTCTGACAGGGAGCGGTGGGTGGGTGGGTGGCGGTGGTATGTGTGTGTGCCTGTGCCTGTGCACGTATGAGTGTGTGTGTGTGTGTGTGTGTGTGTGTGTGTGTGTGTGCGCGCGCGCGCAGTTCTGGGGCAATGCTGCGGCAGTCAAGCCCTCTCTGCACCATGGGCCCCCCGGGCTCGGGTCCTCTCCGCTGCGGTGGCGGGGCTTCGGGAAGGTGGAGGCAGCTGTGGGTCTGTGGCTCTGAGGCCAGAGGGAGCCTTGCAAGGTCCGCGAGTGTGGGTGAGGGTTGCGGGTGGTGAGGCGGAGCGAGGGTGTGAGTGGGGGTGCGGGGCCCGGGAGGTGTGCTTGGGAGAGGCAGGCCCAGAAGGCGGGCGAGCAAGGCCCCGGCGAGGCCAAAGGGCGAGGGCCAGGGCCGGGCCCGGGAGGCGAGCGGGAGCCCCAAAGGAGGGGCCCCCCCCTGCGGCCCACGGCAGGTCGCAGCAGGCTGGGGCTCGAGCCACGGTCGCTGGGGAAGCCAGGCTGCGGAGGTAGGTGGGGAGCCAGGCGGGCCGGCCGCGGCCGCGGCTGCCCAGAGGCCCTCACATGGAGTGCGGCGGCTGACAGCCCAGGCCATGTGCTGCGAGCGCCACCTGGTGGGCTGCCAGGGGATGGGAGCGCGGCGCGCGGGCCCGGGGCTGGGGCCAGGGTGGCGCGGTGCGGGGCCAGGGCCTTCGCGCCCCACGCTGGGCTTCTCCCGCCCTGCCCTGGGGCCCGGCCGGCCGGGCCCCTGGCCCCCGCGGCTCCCCGGCTCCCGGGCCTGCCCTTCCTCCCCTGTGCACGGGCGCGCCTGTCCTCGGGGGACGGCGATCCTCCGCCGTCCTGCCTGCCTAGGCCACGGTCATGCTCAGCCCACGGAGGGCTCCTGGCAAGCCCTGGGTCCGAGCTGCAGGAGCATGGGGCAGAGGCTGGCGACCAGAAGCACGGGGCTGGGGTTGGGTGGGCTGGGGAGGGGTGGGGACGGGCGGCAGGGCAGCAGGCCTTGGTGCGTTGGTGTGTGGTGCAGGAGAGACGGGGCTCCCGAGCACAGCAAGGAGCCCCACCGAGAGCCCAAAGGACCTGGTCCCCGGCCGCCCCCCCGCCCCCTCCAGCCCCACCCCCGCCCGGCCGGGCTCTCCAGGGAGGGTCCGACCTGGCCGGAAGCAGGCAAGATGCTGCTTGGCGCACAGGGCTTGCCCGGGACGGTGCTCGCCGCGGCCTGTGTCCTCCCAGCCGCCCCAGAGGGGCGAGGAGTCCGCCCCCTTGGGGGAGCGCCCCGTGCTTGCGAGAGAAGGGGTGCCCCGGGAAAGCCGAGGTGCTCCAAGCAGGAGGTGGCCGGTGGCGGCCCGAGGCCAGGGAGGGAGGGGAGCCCTCAGTTCCATGACGTGCTGGCACGGGCTCCTGGGCGAAAACCCACCCGGGGCCTTGGGGGAAGTCCGAGGGCTTGGCTGGGCCCCGGAAGCCAAGGGGCCGCCGAGGGCAGGGTGCAGACAATGGCAGGGCACGGCTCCCACCACACACCCCCACCCCGACCCCCATGGCCACCGCGCTCCCCCCCACCCCCACTGGCCCTCGCAGGCCCAGGCAGGGGCACTGCCTGGGCCCCCCGATCCATGGGGGGCCACGGAGGCCGTGAAGCAGGGAGGGCAGCATACCACACCCCGCGGAGAAGGACCTTGCCAATGCAGGCCCCAGGCCAGGGCCCGGGTCCAGGGTTGGGGGGGTGGATCCGTGGAAGCGGCAGGCCCCACTGGCTGGCCCTCCCTGCCTCCGTCTGGCATGGGGAGGCCAGTGTCCACGGACGCCTGCGGAGCTGAGCCCGGGAGGCTGGTGCCTTGCCCCTCGGCCCCAGGCTTCAGCGCAAGGGCGGCGGCCGGGCTTTGGCATTCGTCCCTGGCACCGGCCCTGGCAGGGGTCCCCGGGCAGCGGCCAGAGGGTGACAGGCCTGAGCCCCAAGCACGCCACCGCAGGAGAGGCAAGAACCGGCCGGCTCTGTCCCCAACACCGAAGGCCGCCTTGGACCCGGCGGTGGCAGAGCCCGAGCCGGGTGGTCTCCTGGAGTGAGGGGCTTGGGCCAGACAGACCCTCTCGGGCTCAGGCCTCAGGCACGTGGCCTCAAGGCGTCTGACAGGGAGCGGTGGGTGGGTGGGTGGCGGTGGTATGTGTGTGTGCCTGTGCCTGTGCACGTATGAGTGTGTGTGTGTGTGTGTGTGTGTGTGTGTGTGTGTGTGTGTGTGTGCGCGCGCGCAGTTCTGGGGCAATGCTGCGGCAGTCAAGCCCTCTCTGCACCATGGGCCCCCCGGGCTCGGGTCCTCTCCGCTGCGGTGGCGGGGCTTCGGGAAGGTGGAGGCAGCTGTGGGTCTGTGGCTCTGAGGCCAGAGGGAGCCTTGCAAGGTCCGCGAGTGTGGGTGAGGGTTGCGGGTGGTGAGGCGGAGCGAGGGTGTGAGTGGGGGTGCGGGGCCCGGGAGGTGTGCTTGGGAGAGGCAGGCCCAGAAGGCGGGCGAGCAAGGCCCCGGCGAGGCCAAAGGGCGAGGGCCAGGGCCGGGCCCGGGAGGCGAGCGGGAGCCCCAAAGGAGGGGCCCCCCCCTGCGGCCCACGGCAGGTCGCAGCAGGCTGGGGCTCGAGCCACGGTCGCTGGGGAAGCCAGGCTGCGGAGGTAGGTGGGGAGCCAGGCGGGCCGGCCGCGGCCGCGGCTGCCCAGAGGCCCTCACATGGAGTGCGGCGGCTGACAGCCCAGGCCATGTGCTGCGAGCGCCACCTGGTGGGCTGCCAGGGGATGGGAGCGCGGCGCGCGGGCCCGGGGCTGGGGCCAGGGTGGCGCGGTGCGGGGCCAGGGCCTTCGCGCCCCACGCTGGGCTTCTCCCGCCCTGCCCTGGGGCCCGGCCGGCCGGGCCCCTGGCCCCCGCGGCTCCCCGGCTCCCGGGCCTGCCCTTCCTCCCCTGTGCACGGGCGCGCCTGTCCTCGGGGGACGGCGATCCTCCGCCGTCCTGCCTGCCTAGGCCACGGTCATGCTCAGCCCACGGCGGGCTCCTGGCAAGCCCTGGGTCCGAGCTGCAGGAGCATGGGGCAGAGGCTGGCGACCAGAAGCACGGGGCTGGGGTTGGATGGGGTGGGGAGGGGTGGGGACGGGCGGCAGGGCAGCAGGCCTTGGTGCGTTGGTGTGTGGTGCAGGAGAGACGGGGCTCCCGAGCACAGCAAGGAGCCCCACCGAGAGCCCAAAGGACCTGGTCCCCGGCCGCCCCCCCGCCCCCTCCAGCCCCACCCCCGCCCGGCCGGGCTCTCCAGGGAGGGTCCGACCTGGCCGGAAGCAGGCAAGATGCTGCTTGGCGCACAGGGCTTGCCCGGGACGGTGCTCGCCGCGGCCTGTGTCCTCCCAGCCGCCCCAGAGGGGCGAGGAGTCCGCCCCCTTGGGGGAGCGCCCCGTGCTTGCGAGAGAAGGGGTGCCCCGGGAAAGCCGAGGTGCTCCAAGCAGGAGGTGGCCGGTGGCGGCCCGAGGCCAGGGAGGGAGGGGAGCCCTCAGTTCCATGACGTGCTGGCACGGGCTCCTGGGCGAAAACCCACCCGGGGCCTTGGGGGAAGTCCGAGGGCTTGGCTGGGCCCCGGAAGCCAAGGGGCCGCCGAGGGCAGGGTGCAGACAATGGCAGGGCACGGCTCCCACCACACACCCCCACCCCGACCCCCATGGCCACCGCGCTCCCCCCCACCCCCACTGGCCCTCGCAGGCCCAGGCAGGGGCACTGCCTGGGCCCCCCGATCCATGGGGGGCCACGGAGGCCGTGAAGCAGGGAGGGCAGCATACCACACCCCGCGGAGAAGGACCTTGCCGATGCAGGCCCCAGGCCAGGGCCCGGGTCCAGGGTTGGGGGGGTGGATCCGTGGAAGCGGCAGGCCCCACCGGCTGGCCCTCCCTGCCTCCGTCTGGCATGGGGAGGCCAGTGTCCACGGACGCCTGCGGAGCTGAGCCCGGGAGGCTGGTGCCTTGCCCCTCGGCCCCAGGCTTCAGCGCAAGGGCGGCGGCCGGGCTTTGGCATTCGTCCCTGGCACCGGCCCTGGCAGGGGTCCCCGGGCAGCGGCCAGAGGGTGACAGGCCTGAGCCCCAAGCACGCCACCGCAGGAGAGGCAAGAACCGGCCGGCTCTGTCCCCAACACCGAAGGCCGCCTTGGACCCGGCGGTGGCAGAGCCCGAGCCGGGTGGTCTCCTGGAGTGAGGGGCTTGGGCCAGACAGACCCTCTCGGGCTCAGGCCTCAGGCACGTGGCCTCAAGGCGTCTGACAGGGAGCGGTGGGTGGGTGGGTGGCGGTGGTATGTGTGTGTGCCTGTGCCTGTGCACGTATGAGTGTGTGTGTGTGTGTGTGTGTGTGTGTGTGTGTGTGCGCGCGCGCGCAGTTCTGGGGCAATGCTGCGGCAGTCAAGCCCTCTCTGCACCATGGGCCCCCCGGGCTCGGGTCCTCTCCGCTGCGGTGGCGGGGCTTCGGGAAGGTGGAGGCAGCTGTGGGTCTGTGGCTCTGAGGCCAGAGGGAGCCTTGCAAGGTCCGCGAGTGTGGGTGAGGGTTGCGGGTGGTGAGGCGGAGCGAGGGTGTGAGTGGGGGTGCGGGGCCCGGGAGGTGTGCTTGGGAGAGGCAGGCCCAGAAGGCGGGCGAGCAAGGCCCCGGCGAGGCCAAAGGGCGAGGGCCAGGGCCGGGCCCGGGAGGCGAGCGGGAGCCCCAAAGGATGGGCCCCCCCCTGCGGCCCACGGCAGGTCGCAGCAGGCTGGGGCTCGAGCCACGGTCGCTGGGGAAGCCAGGCTGCGGAGGTAGGTGGGGAGCCAGGCGGGCCGGCCGCGGCCGCGGCTGCCCAGAGGCCCTCACATGGAGTGCGGCGGCTGACAGCCCAGGCCATGTGCTGCGAGCGCCACCTGGTGGGCTGCCAGGGGATGGGAGCGCGGCGCGCGGGCCCGGGGCTGGGGCCAGGGTGGCGCGGTGCGGGGCCAGGGCCTTCGCGCCCCACGCTGGGCTTCTCCCGCCCTGCCCTGGGGCCCGGCCGGCCGGGCCCCTGGCCCCCGCGGCTCCCCGGCTCCCGGGCCTGCCCTTCCTCCCCTGTGCACGGGCGCGCCTGTCCTCGGGGGACGGCGATCCTCCGCCGTCCTGCCTGCCTAGGCCACGGTCATGCTCAGCCCACGGAGGGCTCCTGGCAAGCCCTGGGTCCGAGCTGCAGGAGCATGGGGCAGAGGCTGGCGACCAGAAGCACGGGGCTGGGGTTGGGTGGGCTGGGGAGGGGTGGGGACGGGCGGCAGGGCAGCAGGCCTTGGTGCGTTGGTGTGTGGTGCAGGAGAGACGGGGCTCCCGAGCACAGCAAGGAGCCCCACCGAGAGCCCAAAGGACCTGGTCCCCGGCCGCCCCCCCGCCCCCTCCAGCCCCACCCCCGCCCGGCCGGGCTCTCCAGGGAGGGTCCGACCTGGCCGGAAGCAGGCAAGATGCTGCTTGGCGCACAGGGCTTGCCCGGGACGGTGCTCGCCGCGGCCTGTGTCCTCCCAGCCGCCCCAGAGGGGCGAGGAGTCCGCCCCCTTGGGGGAGCGCCCCGTGCTTGCGAGAGAAGGGGTGCCCCGGGAAAGCCGAGGTGCTCCAAGCAGGAGGTGGCCGGTGGCGGCCCGAGGCCAGGGAGGGAGGGGAGCCCTCAGTTCCATGACGTGCTGGCACGGGCTCCTGGGCGAAAACCCACCCGGGGCCTTGGGGGAAGTCCGAGGGCTTGGCTGGGCCCCGGAAGCCAAGGGGCCGCCGAGGGCAGGGTGCAGACAATGGCAGGGCACGGCTCCCACCACACACCCCCACCCCGACCCCCATGGCCACCGCGCTCCCCCCCACCCCCACTGGCCCTCGCAGGCCCAGGCAGGGGCACTGCCTGGGCCCCCCGATCCATGGGGGGCCACGGAGGCCGTGAAGCAGGGAGGGCAGCATACCACACCCCGCGGAGAAGGACCTTGCCAATGCAGGCCCCAGGCCAGGGCCCGGGTCCAGGGTTGGGGGGGTGGATCCGTGGAAGCGGCAGGCCCCACTGACTGGCCCTCCCTGCCTCCGTCTGGCATGGGGAGGCCAGTGTCCACGGACGCCTGCGGAGCTGAGCCCGGGAGGCTGGTGCCTTGCCCCTCGGCCCCAGGCTTCAGCGCAAGGGCGGCGGCCGGGCTTTGGCATTCGTCCCTGGCACCGGCCCTGGCAGGGGTCCCCGGGCAGCGGCCAGAGGGTGACAGGCCTGAGCCCCAAGCACGCCACCGCAGGAGAGGCAAGAACCGGCCGGCTCTGTCCCCAACACCGAAGGCCGCCTTGGACCCGGCGGTGGCAGAGCCCGAGCCGGGTGGTCTCCTGGAGTGAGGGGCTTGGGCCAGACAGACCCTCTCGGGCTCAGGCCTCAGGCACGTGGCCTCAAGGCGTCTGACAGGGAGCGGTGGGTGGGTGGGTGGCGGTGGTATGTGTGTGTGCCTGTGCCTGTGCACGTATGAGTGTGTGTGTGTGTGTGTGTGTGTGTGTGTGTGTGTGTGTGTGTGTGCGCGCGCGCAGTTCTGGGGCAATGCTGCGGCAGTCAAGCCCTCTCTGCACCATGGGCCCCCCGGGCTCGGGTCCTCTCCGCTGCGGTGGCGGGGCTTCGGGAAGGTGGAGGCAGCTGTGGGTCTGTGGCTCTGAGGCCAGAGGGAGCCTTGCAAGGTCCGCGAGTGTGGGTGAGGGTTGCGGGTGGTGAGGCGGAGCGAGGGTGTGAGTGGGGGTGCGGGGCCCGGGAGGTGTGCTTGGGAGAGGCAGGCCCAGAAGGCGGGCGAGCAAGGCCCCGGCGAGGCCAAAGGGCGAGGGCCAGGGCCGGGCCCGGGAGGCGAGCGGGAGCCCCAAAGGAGGGGCCCCCCCCTGCGGCCCACGGCAGGTCGCAGCAGGCTGGGGCTCGAGCCACGGTCGCTGGGGAAGCCAGGCTGCGGAGGTAGGTGGGGAGCCAGGCGGGCCGGCCGCGGCCGCGGCTGCCCAGAGGCCCTCACATGGAGTGCGGCGGCTGACAGCCCAGGCCATGTGCTGCGAGCGCCACCTGGTGGGCTGCCAGGGGATGGGAGCGCGGCGCGCGGGCCCGGGGCTGGGGCCAGGGTGGCGCGGTGCGGGGCCAGGGCCTTCGCGCCCCACGCTGGGCTTCTCCCGCCCTGCCCTGGGGCCCGGCCGGCCGGGCCCCTGGCCCCCGCGGCTCCCCGGCTCCCGGGCCTGCCCTTCCTCCCCTGTGCACGGGCGCGCCTGTCCTCGGGGGACGGCGATCCTCCGCCGTCCTGCCTGCCTAGGCCACGGTCATGCTCAGCCCACGGCGGGCTCCTGGCAAGCCCTGGGTCCGAGCTGCAGGAGCATGGGGCAGAGGCTGGCGACCAGAAGCACGGGGCTGGGGTTGGATGGGGTGGGGAGGGGTGGGGACGGGCGGCAGGGCAGCAGGCCTTGGTGCGTTGGTGTGTGGTGCAGGAGAGACGGGGCTCCCGAGCACAGCAAGGAGCCCCACCGAGAGCCCAAAGGACCTGGTCCCCGGCCGCCCCCCCGCCCCCTCCAGCCCCACCCCCGCCCGGCCGGGCTCTCCAGGGAGGGTCCGACCTGGCCGGAAGCAGGCAAGATGCTGCTTGGCGCACAGGGCTTGCCCGGGACGGTGCTCGCCGCGGCCTGTGTCCTCCCAGCCGCCCCAGAGGGGCGAGGAGTCCGCCCCCTTGGGGGAGCGCCCCGTGCTTGCGAGAGAAGGGGTGCCCCGGGAAAGCCGAGGTGCTCCAAGCAGGAGGTGGCCGGTGGCGGCCCGAGGCCAGGGAGGGAGGGGAGCCCTCAGTTCCATGACGTGCTGGCACGGGCTCCTGGGCGAAAACCCACCCGGGGCCTTGGGGGAAGTCCGAGGGCTTGGCTGGGCCCCGGAAGCCAAGGGGCCGCCGAGGGCAGGGTGCAGACAATGGCAGGGCACGGCTCCCACCACACACCCCCACCCCGACCCCCATGGCCACCGCGCTCCCCCCCACCCCCACTGGCCCTCGCAGGCCCAGGCAGGGGCACTGCCTGGGCCCCCCGATCCATGGGGGGCCACGGAGGCCGTGAAGCAGGGAGGGCAGCATACCACACCCCGCGGAGAAGGACCTTGCCAATGCAGGCCCCAGGCCAGGGCCCGGGTCCAGGGTTGGGGGGGTGGATCCGTGGAAGCGGCAGGCCCCACCGGCTGGCCCTCCCTGCCTCCGTCTGGCATGGGGAGGCCAGTGTCCACGGACGCCTGCGGAGCTGAGCCCGGGAGGCTGGTGCCTTGCCCCTCGGCCCCAGGCTTCAGCGCAAGGGCGGCGGCCGGGCTTTGGCATTCGTCCCTGGCACCGGCCCTGGCAGGGGTCCCCGGGCAGCGGCCAGAGGGTGACAGGCCTGAGCCCCAAGCACGCCACCGCAGGAGAGGCAAGAACCGGCCGGCTCTGTCCCCAACACCGAAGGCCGCCTTGGACCCGGCGGTGGCAGAGCCCGAGCCGGGTGGTCTCCTGGAGTGAGGGGCTTGGGCCAGACAGACCCTCTCGGGCTCAGGCCTCAGGCACGTGGCCTCAAGGCGTCTGACAGGGAGCGGTGGGTGGGTGGGTGGCGGTGGTATGTGTGTGTGCCTGTGCCTGTGCACGTATGAGTGTGTGTGTGTGTGTGTGTGTGTGTGTGTGTGTGTGTGCGCGCGCGCGCAGTTCTGGGGCAATGCTGCGGCAGTCAAGCCCTCTCTGCACCATGGGCCCCCCGGGCTCGGGTCCTCTCCGCTGCGGTGGCGGGGCTTCGGGAAGGTGGAGGCAGCTGTGGGTCTGTGGCTCTGAGGCCAGAGGGAGCCTTGCAAGGTCCGCGAGTGTGGGTGAGGGTTGCGGGTGGTGAGGCGGAGCGAGGGTGTGAGTGGGGGTGCGGGGCCCGGGAGGTGTGCTTGGGAGAGGCAGGCCCAGAAGGCGGGCGAGCAAGGCCCCGGCGAGGCCAAAGGGCGAGGGCCAGGGCCGGGCCCGGGAGGCGAGCGGGAGCCCCAAAGGAGGGGCCCCCCCCTGCGGCCCACGGCAGGTCGCAGCAGGCTGGGGCTCGAGCCACGGTCGCTGGGGAAGCCAGGCTGCGGAGGTAGGTGGGGAGCCAGGCGGGCCGGCCGCGGCCGCGGCTGCCCAGAGGCCCTCACATGGAGTGCGGCGGCTGACAGCCCAGGCCATGTGCTGCGAGCGCCACCTGGTGGGCTGCCAGGGGATGGGAGCGCGGCGCGCGGGCCCGGGGCTGGGGCCAGGGTGGCGCGGTGCGGGGCCAGGGCCTTCGCGCCCCACGCTGGGCTTCTCCCGCCCTGCCCTGGGGCCCGGCCGGCCGGGCCCCTGGCCCCCGCGGCTCCCCGGCTCCCGGGCCTGCCCTTCCTCCCCTGTGCACGGGCGCGCCTGTCCTCGGGGGACGGCGATCCTCCGCCGTCCTGCCTGCCTAGGCCACGGTCATGCTCAGCCCACGGAGGGCTCCTGGCAAGCCCTGGGTCCGAGCTGCAGGAGCATGGGGCAGAGGCTGGCGACCAGAAGCACGGGGCTGGGGTTGGGTGGGCTGGGGAGGGGTGGGGACGGGCGGCAGGGCAGCAGGCCTTGGTGCGTTGGTGTGTGGTGCAGGAGAGACGGGGCTCCCGAGCACAGCAAGGAGCCCCACCGAGAGCCCAAAGGACCTGGTCCCCGGCCGCCCCCCCGCCCCCTCCAGCCCCACCCCCGCCCGGCCGGGCTCTCCAGGGAGGGTCCGACCTGGCCGGAAGCAGGCAAGATGCTGCTTGGCGCACAGGGCTTGCCCGGGACGGTGCTCGCCGCGGCCTGTGTCCTCCCAGCTGCCCCAGAGGGGCGAGGAGTCCGCCCCCTTGGGGGAGCGCCCCGTGCTTGCGAGAGAAGGGGTGCCCCGGGAAAGCCGAGGTGCTCCAAGCAGGAGGTGGCCGGTGGCGGCCCGAGGCCAGGGAGGGAGGGGAGCCCTCAGTTCCATGACGTGCTGGCACGGGCTCCTGGGCGAAAACCCACCCGGGGCCTTGGGGGAAGTCCGAGGGCTTGGCTGGGCCCCGGAAGTCAAGGGGCCGCCGAGGGCAGGGTGCAGACAATGGCAGGGCACGGCTCCCACCACACACCCCCACCCCGACCCCCATGGCCACCGCGCTCCCCCCCACCCCCACTGGCCCTCGCAGGCCCAGGCAGGGGCACTGCCTGGGCCCCCCGATCCATGGGGGGCCACGGAGGCCGTGAAGCAGGGAGGGCAGCATACCACACCCCGCGGAGAAGGACCTTGCCAATGCAGGCCCCAGGCCAGGGCCCGGGTCCAGGGTTGGGGGGGTGGATCCGTGGAAGCGGCAGGCCCCACCGGCTGGCCCTCCCTGCCTCCGTCTGGCATGGGGAGGCCAGTGTCCACGGACGCCTGCGGAGCTGAGCCCGGGAGGCTGGTGCCTTGCCCCTCGGCCCCAGGCTTCAGCGCAAGGGCGGCGGCCGGGCTTTGGCATTCGTCCCTGGCACCGGCCCTGGCAGGGGTCCCCGGGCAGCGGCCAGAGGGTGATAGGCCTGAGCCCCAAGCACGCCACCGCAGGAGAGGCAAGAACCGGCCGGCTCTGTCCCCAACACCGAAGGCCGCCTTGGACCCGGCGGTGGCAGAGCCCGAGCCGGGTGGTCTCCTGGAGTGAGGGGCTTGGGCCAGACAGACCCTCTCGGGCTCAGGCCTCAGGCACGTGGCCTCAAGGCGTCTGACAGGGAGCGGTGGGTGGGTGGGTGGCGGTGGTATGTGTGTGTGCCTGTGCCTGTGCACGTATGAGTGTGTGTGTGTGTGTGTGTGTGTGTGTGTGTGTGTGTGCGCGCGCAGTTCTGAGGCAATGCTGCGGCAGTCAAGCCCTCTCTGCACGATGGGCCCCCCGGGCTCGGGTCCTCTCCGCTGCGGTGGCGGGGCTTCGGGAAGGTGGAGGCAGCTGTGGGTCTGTGGCTCTGAGGCCAGAGGGAGCCTTGCAAGGTCCGCGAGTGTGGGTGAGGGTTGCGGGTGGTGAGGCGGAGCGAGGGTGTGAGTGGGGGTGCGGGGCCCGGGAGGTGTGCTTGGGAGAGGCAGGCCCAGAAGGCGGGCGAGCAAGGCCCCGGCGAGGCCAAAGGGCGAGGGCCAGGGCCGGGCCCGGGAGGCGAGCGGGAGCCCCAAAGGAGGGGCCCCCCCCTGCGGCCCACGGCAGGTCGCAGCAGGCTGGGGCTCGAGCCACGGTCGCTGGGGAAGCCAGGCTGCGGAGGTAGGTGGGGAGCCAGGCGGGCCGGCCGCGGCCGCGGCTGCCCAGAGGCCCTCACATGGAGTGCGGCGGCTGACAGCCCAGGCCATGTGCTGCGAGCGCCACCTGGTGGGCTGCCAGGGGATGGGAGCGCGGCGCGCGGGCCCGGGGCTGGGGCCAGGGTGGCGCGGTGCGGGGCCAGGGCCTTCGCGCCCCACGCTGGGCTTCTCCCGCCCTGCCCTTGGGCCCGGCCGGCCGGGCCCCTGGCCCCCGCGGCTCCCCGGCTCCCGGGCCTGCCCTTCCTCCCCTGTGCACGGGCGCGCCTGTCCTCGGGGGACGGCGATCCTCCGACGTCCTGCCTGCCTAGGCCACGGTCATGCTCAGCCCACGGCGGGCTCCTGGCAAGCCCTGGGTCCGAGCTGCAGGAGCATGGGGCAGAGGCTGGCGACCAGAAGCACGGGGCTGGGGTTGGATGGGGTGGGGAGGGGTGGGGACGGGCGGCAGGGCAGCAGGCCTTGGTGCGTTGGTGTGTGGTGCAGGAGAGACGGGGCTCCCGAGCACAGCAAGGAGCCCCACCGAGAGCCCAAAGGACCTGGTCCCCGGCCGCCCCCCCGCCCCCTCCAGCCCCACCCCCGCCCGGCCGGGCTCTCCAGGGAGGGTCCGACCTGGCCGGAAGCAGGCAAGATGCTGCTTGGCGCACAGGGCTTGCCCGGGACGGTGCTCGCCGCGGCCTGTGTCCTCCCAGCCGCCCCAGAGGGGCGAGGAGTCCGCCCCCTTGGGGGAGCGCCCCGTGCTTGCGAGAGAAGGGGTGCCCCGGGAAAGCCGAGGTGCTCCAAGCAGGAGGTGGCCGGTGGCGGCCCGAGGCCAGGGAGGGAGGGGAGCCCTCAGTTCCATGACGTGCTGGCACGGGCTCCTGGGCGAAAACCCACCCGGGGCCTTGGGGGAAGTCCGAGGGCTTGGCTGGGCCCCGGAAGTCAAGGGGCCGCCGAGGGCAGGGTGCAGACAATGGCAGGGCACGGCTCCCACCACACACCCCCACCCCGACCCCCATGGCCACCGCGCTCCCCCCCACCCCCACTGGCCCTCGCAGGCCCAGGCAGGGGCACTGCCTGGGCCCCCCGATCCATGGGGGGCCACGGAGGCCGTGAAGCAGGGAGGGCAGCATACCACACCCCGCGGAGAAGGACCTTGCCAATGCAGGCCCCAGGCCAGGGCCCGGGTCCAGGGTTGGGGGGGTGGATCCGTGGAAGCGGCAGGCCCCACCGGCTGGCCCTCCCTGCCTCCGTCTGGCATGGGGAGGCCAGTGTCCACGGACGCCTGCGGAGCTGAGCCCGGGAGGCTGGTGCCTTGCCCCTCGGCCCCAGGCTTCAGCGCAAGGGCGGCGGCCGGGCTTTGGCATTCGTCCCTGGCACCGGCCCTGGCAGGGGTCCCCGGGCAGCGGCCAGAGGGTGATAGGCCTGAGCCCCAAGCACGCCACCGCAGGAGAGGCAAGAACCGGCCGGCTCTGTCCCCAACACCGAAGGCCGCCTTGGACCCGGCGGTGGCAGAGCCCGAGCCGGGTGGTCTCCTGGAGTGAGGGGCTTGGGCCAGACAGACCCTCTCGGGCTCAGGCCTCAGGCACGTGGCCTCAAGGCGTCTGACAGGGAGCGGTGGGTGGGTGGGTGGCGGTGGTATGTGTGTGTGCCTGTGCCTGTGCACGTATGAGTGTGTGTGTGTGTGTGTGTGTGTGTGTGTGTGTGTGTGCGCGCGCAGTTCTGGGGCAATGCTGCGGCAGTCAAGCCCTCTCTGCACGATGGGCCCCCCGGGCTCGGGTCCTCTCCGCTGCGGTGGCGGGGCTTCGGGAAGGTGGAGGCAGCTGTGGGTCTGTGGCTCTGAGGCCAGAGGGAGCCTTGCAAGGTCCGCGAGTGTGGGTGAGGGTTGCGGGTGGTGAGGCGGAGCGAGGGTGTGAGTGGGGGTGCGGGGCCCGGGAGGTGTGCTTGGGAGAGGCAGGCCCAGAAGGCGGGCGAGCAAGGCCCCGGCGAGGCCAAAGGGCGAGGGCCAGGGCCGGGCCCGGGAGGCGAGCGGGAGCCCCAAAGGAGGGGCCCCCCCCTGCGGCCCACGGCAGGTCGCAGCAGGCTGGGGCTCGAGCCACGGTCGCTGGGGAAGCCAGGCTGCGGAGGTAGGTGGGGAGCCAGGCGGGCCGGCCGCGGCCGCGGCTGCCCAGAGGCCCTCACATGGAGTGCGGCGGCTGACAGCCCAGGCCATGTGCTGCGAGCGCCACCTGGTGGGCTGCCAGGGGATGGGAGCGCGGCGCGCGGGCCCGGGGCTGGGGCCAGGGTGGCGCGGTGCGGGGCCAGGGCCTTCGCGCCCCACGCTGGGCTTCTCCCGCCCTGCCCTGGGGCCCGGCCGGCCGGGCCCCTGGCCCCCGCGGCTCCCCGGCTCCCGGGCCTGCCCTTCCTCCCCTGTGCACGGGCGCGCCTGTCCTCGGGGGACGGCGATCCTCCGCCGTCCTGCCTGCCTAGGCCTCGGTCATGCTCAGCCCACGGCGGGCTCCTGGCAAGCCCTGGGTCCGAGCTGCAGGAGCATGGGGCAGAGGCTGGCGACCAGAAGCACGGGGCTGGGGTTGGGTGGGCTGGGGAGGGGTGGGGACGGGCGGCAGGGCAGCAGGCCTTGGTGCGTTGGTGTGTGGTGCAGGAGAGACGGGGCTCCCGAGCACAGCAAGGAGCCCCACCGAGAGCCCAAAGGACCTGGTCCCCGGCCGCCCCCCCGCCCCCTCCAGCCCCACCCCCGCCCGGCCGGGCTCTCCAGGGAGGGTCCGACCTGGCCGGAAGCAGGCAAGATGCTGCTTGGCGCACAGGGCTTGCCCGGGACGGTGCTCGCCGCGGCCTGTGTCCTCCCAGCCGCCCCAGAGGGGCGAGGAGTCCGCCCCCTTGGGGGAGCGCCCCGTGCTTGCGAGAGAAGGGGTGCCCCGGGAAAGCCGAGGTGCTCCAAGCAGGAGGTGGCCGGTGGCGGCCCGAGGCCAGGGAGGGAGGGGAGCCCTCAGTTCCATGACGTGCTGGCACGGGCTCCTGGGCGAAAACCCACCCGGGGCCTTGGGGGAAGTCCGAGGGCTTGGCTGGGCCCCGGAAGCCAAGGGGCCGCCGAGGGCAGGGTGCAGACAATGGCAGGGCACGGCTCCCACCACACACCCCCACCCCGACCCCCATGGCCACCGCGCTCCCCCCCACCCCCACTGGCCCTCGCAGGCCCAGGCAGGGGCACTGCCTGGGCCCCCCGATCCATGGGGGGCCACGGAGGCCGTGAAGCAGGGAGGGCAGCATACCACACCCCGCGGAGAAGGACCTTGCCAATGCAGGCCCCAGGCCAGGGCCCGGGTCCAGGGTTGGGGGGGTGGATCCGTGGAAGCGGCAGGCCCCACCGGCTGGCCCTCCCTGCCTCCGTCTGGCATGGGGAGGCCAGTGTCCACGGACGCCTGCGGAGCTGAGCCCGGGAGGCTGGTGCCTTGCCCCTCGGCCCCAGGCTTCAGCGCAAGGGCGGCGGCCGGGCTTTGGCATTCGTCCCTGGCACCGGCCCTGGCAGGGGTCCCCGGGCAGCGGCCAGAGGGTGACAGGCCTGAGCCCCAAGCACGCCACCGCAGGAGAGGCAAGAACCGGCCGGCTCTGTCCCCAACACCGAAGGCCGCCTTGGACCCGGCGGTGGCAGAGCCCGAGCCGGGTGGTCTCCTGGAGTGAGGGGCTTGGGCCAGACAGACCCTCTCGGGCTCAGGCCTCAGGCACGTGGCCTCAAGGCGTCTGACAGGGAGCGGTGGGTGGGTGGGTGGCGGTGGTATGTGTGTGTGCCTGTGCCTGTGCACGTATGAGTGTGTGTGTGTGTGTGTGTGTGTGTGTGTGCGCGCGCACGCAGTTCTGGGGCAATGCTGCGGCAGTCAAGCCCTCTCTGCACGATGGGCCCCCCGGGCTCGGGTCCTCTCCGCTGCGGTGGCGGGGCTTCGGGAAGGTGGAGGCAGCTGTGGGTCTGTGGCTCTGAGGCCAGAGGGAGCCTTGCAAGGTCCGCGAGTGTGGGTGAGGGTTGCGGGTGGTGAGGCGGAGCGAGGGTGTGAGTGGGGGTGCGGGGCCCGGGAGGTGTGCTTGGGAGAGGCAGGCCCAGAAGGCGGGCGAGCAAGGCCCCGGCGAGGCCAAAGGGCGAGGGCCAGGGCCGGGCCCGGGAGGCGAGCGGGAGCCCCAAAGGAGGGGCCCCCCCCTGCGGCCCACGGCAGGTCGCAGCAGGCTGGGGCTCGAGCCACGGTCGCTGGGGAAGCCAGGCTGCGGAGGTAGGTGGGGAGCCAGGCGGGCCGGCCGCGGCCGCGGCTGCCCAGAGGCCCTCACATGGAGTGCGGCGGCTGACAGCCCAGGCCATGTGCTGCGAGCGCCACCTGGTGGGCTGCCAGGGGATGGGAGCGCGGTGCGCGGGCCCGGGGCTGGGGCCAGGGTGGCGCGGTGCGGGGCCAGGGCCTTCGCGCCCCACGCTGGGCTTCTCCCGCCCTGCCCTGGGGCCCGGCCGGCCGGGCCCCTGGCCCCCGCGGCTCCCCGGCTCCCGGGCCTGCCCTTCCTCCCCTGTGCACGGGCGCGCCTGTCCTCGGGGGACGGCGATCCTCCGCCGTCCTGCCTGCCTAGGCCTCGGTCATGCTCAGCCCACGGCGGGCTCCTGGCAAGCCCTGGGTCCGAGCTGCAGGAGCATGGGGCAGAGGCTGGCGACCAGAAGCACGGGGCTGGGGTTGGGTGGGCTGGGGAGGGGTGGGGACGGGCGGCAGGGCAGCAGGCCTTGGTGCGTTGGTGTGTGGTGCAGGAGAGACGGGGCTCCCGAGCACAGCAAGGAGCCCCACCGAGAGCCCAAAGGACCTGGTCCCCGGCCGCCCCCCCGCCCCCTCCAGCCCCACCCCGCCCGGCCGGGCTCTCCAGGGAGGGTCCGACCTGGCCGGAAGCAGGCAAGATGCTGCTTGGCACACAGGGCTTGCCCGGGACGGTGCTCGCCGCGGCCTGTGTCCTCCCAGCCGCCCCAGAGGGGCGAGGAGTCCGCCCCCTTGGGGGAGCGCCCCGTGCTTGCGAGAGAAGGGGTGCCCCGGGAAAGCCGAGGTGCTCCAAGCAGGAGGTGGCCGGTGGCGGCCCGAGGCCAGGGAGGGAGGGGAGCCCTCAGTTCCATGACGTGCTGGCACGGGCTCCTGGGCGAAAACCCACCCGGGGCCTTGGGGGAAGTCCGAGGGCTTGGCTGGGCCCCGGAAGTCAAGGGGCCGCCGAGGGCAGGGTGCAGACAATGGCAGGGCACGGCTCCCACCACACACCCCCACCCCGACCCCCATGGC
This sequence comes from Sus scrofa, assembly GCF_054392235.1. Classification (NCBI taxonomy): domain Eukaryota; kingdom Metazoa; phylum Chordata; class Mammalia; order Artiodactyla; family Suidae; genus Sus; species Sus scrofa. Next base: position 24,078,032 of record NC_139385.1, read on the forward strand.
CACCGCGCTCCCCCCCACCCCCACTGGCCCTCGCAGGCCCAGGCAGGGGCACTGCCTGGGCCCCCCGATCCATGGGGGGCCACGGAGGCCGTGAAGCAGGGAGGGCAGCATACCACACCCCGCGGAGAAGGACCTTGCCAATGCAGGCCCCAGGCCAGGGCCCGGGTCCAGGGTTGGGGGGGTGGATCCGTGGAAGCGGCAGGCCCCACCGGCTGGCCCTCCCTGCCTCCGTCTGGCATGGGGAGGCCAGTGTCCACGGACGCCTGCGGAGCTGAGCCCGGGAGGCTGGTGCCTTGCCCCTCGGCCCCAGGCTTCAGCGCAAGGGCGGCGGCCGGGCTTTGGCATTCGTCCCTGGCACCGGCCCTGGCAGGGGTCCCCGGGCAGCGGCCAGAGGGTGACAGGCCTGAGCCCCAAGCACGCCACCGCAGGAGAGGCAAGAACCGGCCGGCTCTGTCCCCAACACCGAAGGCCGCCTTGGACCCGGCGGTGGCAGAGCCCGAGCCGGGTGGTCTCCTGGAGTGAGGGGCTTGGGCCAGACAGACCCTCTCGGGCTCAGGCCTCAGGCACGTGGCCTCAAGGCGTCTGACAGGGAGCGGTGGGTGGGTGGGTGGCGGTGGTATGTGTGTGTGCCTGTGCCTGTGCACGTATGAGTGTGTGTGTGTGTGTGTGTGTGTGTGTGTGCGCGCGCACGCAGTTCTGGGGCAATGCTGCGGCAGTCAAGCCCTCTCTGCACGATGGGCCCCCCGGGCTCGGGTCCTCTCCGCTGCGGTGGCGGGGCTTCGGGAAGGTGGAGGCAGCTGTGGGTCTGTGGCTCTGAGGCCAGAGGGAGCCTTGCAAGGTCCGCGAGTGTGGGTGAGGGTTGCGGGTGGTGAGGCGGAGCGAGGGTGTGAGTGGGGGTGCGGGGCCCGGGAGGTGTGCTTGGGAGAGGCAGGCCCAGAAGGCGGGCGAGCAAGGCCCCGGCGAGGCCAAAGGGCGAGGGCCAGGGCCGGGCCCGGGAGGCGAGCGGGAGCCCCAAAGGAGGGGCCCCCCCCTGCGGCCCACGGCAGGTCGCAGCAGGCTGGGGCTCGAGCCACGGTCGCTGGGGAAGCCAGGCTGCGGAGGTAGGTGGGGAGCCAGGCGGGCCGGCCGCGGCCGCGGCTGCCCAGAGGCCCTCACATGGAGTGCGGCGGCTGACAGCCCAGGCCATGTGCTGCGAGCGCCACCTGGTGGGCTGCCAGGGGATGGGAGCGCGGCGCGCGGGCCCGGGGCTGGGGCCAGGGTGGCGCGGTGCGGGGCCAGGGCCTTCGCGCCCCACGCTGGGCTTCTCCCGCCCTGCCCTGGGGCCCGGCCGGCCGGGCCCCTGGCCCCCGCGGCTCCCCGGCTCCCGGGCCTGCCCTTCCTCCCCTGTGCACGGGCGCGCCTGTCCTCGGGGGACGGCGATCCTCCGCCGTCCTGCCTGCCTAGGCCACGGTCATGCTCAGCCCACGGCGGGCTCCTGGCAAGCCCTGGGTCCGAGCTGCAGGAGCATGGGGCAGAGGCTGGCGACCAGAAGCACGGGGCTGGGGTTGGATGGGGTGGGGAGGGGTGGGGACGGGCGGCAGGGCAGCAGGCCTTGGTGCGTTGGTGTGTGGTGCAGGAGAGACGGGGCTCCCGAGCACAGCAAGGAGCCCCACCGAGAGCCCAAAGGACCTGGTCCCCGGCCGCACCCCCGCCCCCTCCAGCCCCACCCCGCCCGGCCGGGCTCTCCAGGGAGGGTCCGACCTGGCCGGAAGCAGGCAAGATGCTGCTTGGCACACAGGGCTTGCCCGGGACGGTGCTCGCCGCGGCCTGTGTCCTCCCAGCCGCCCCAGAGGGGCGAGGAGTCCGCCCCCTTGGGGGAGCGCCCCGTGCTTGCGAGAGAAGGGGTGCCCCGGGAAAGCCGAGGTGCTCCAAGCAGGAGGTGGCCGGTGGCGGCCCGAGGCCAGGGAGGGAGGGGAGCCCTCAGTTCCATGACGTGCTGGCACGGGCTCCTGGGCGAAAACCCACCCGGGGCCTTGGGGGAAGTCCGAGGGCTTGGCTGGGCCCCGGAAGCCAAGGGGCCGCCGAGGGCAGGGTGCAGAGAATGGCAGGGCACGGCTCCCACCACACACCCCCACCCCGACCCCCATGGCCACCGCGCTCCCCCCCACCCCCACTGGCCCTCGCAGGCCCAGGCAGGGGCACTGCCTGGGCCCCCCGATCCATGGGGGGCCACGGAGGCCGTGAAGCAGGGAGGGCAGCATACCACACCCCGCGGAGAAGGACCTTGCCAATGCAGGCCCCAGGCCAGGGCCCGGGTCCAGGGTTGGGGGGGTGGATCCGTGGAAGCGGCAGGCCCCACCGGCTGGCCCTCCCTGCCTCCGTCTGGCATGGGGAGGCCAGTGTCCACGGACGCCTGCGGAGCTGAGCCCGGGAGGCTGGTGCCTTGCCCCTCGGCCCCAGGCTTCAGCGCAAGGGCGGCGGCCGGGCTTTGGCATTCGTCCCTGGCACCGGCCCTGGCAGGGGTCCCCGGGCAGCGGCCAGAGGGTGACAGGCCTGAGCCCCAAGCACGCCACCGCAGGAGAGGCAAGAACCGGCCGGCTCTGTCCCCAACACCGAAGGCCGCCTTGGACCCGGCGGTGGCAGAGCCCGAGCCGGGTGGTCTCCTGGAGTGAGGGGCTTGGGCCAGACAGACCCTCTCGGGCTCAGGCCTCAGGCACGTGGCCTCAAGGCGTCTGACAGGGAGCGGTGGGTGGGTGGGTGGCGGTGGTATGTGTGTGTGCCTGTGCCTGTGCACGTATGAGTGTGTGTGTGTGTGTGTGTGTGTGTGTGTGTGTGCGCGCGCACGCAGTTCTGGGGCAATGCTGCGGCAGTCAAGCCCTCTCTGCACGATGGGCCCCCCGGGCTCGGGTCCTCTCCGCTGCGGTGGCGGGGCTTCGGGAAGGTGGAGGCAGCTGTGGGTCTGTGGCTCTGAGGCCAGAGGGAGCCTTGCAAGGTCCGCGAGTGTGGGTGAGGGTTGCGGGTGGTGAGGCGGAGCGAGGGTGTGAGTGGGGGTGCGGGGCCCGGGAGGTGTGCTTGGGAGAGGCAGGCCCAGAAGGCGGGCGAGCAAGGCCCCGGCGAGGCCAAAGGGCGAGGGCCAGGGCCGGGCCCGGGAGGCGAGCGGGAGCCCCAAAGGAGGGGCCCCCCCCTGCGGCCCACGGCAGGTCGCAGCAGGCTGGGGCTCGAGCCACGGTCGCTGGGGAAGCCAGGCTGCGGAGGTAGGTGGGGAGCCAGGCGGGCCGGCCGCGGCCGCGGCTGCCCAGAGGCCCTCACATGGAGTGCGGCGGCTGACAGCCCAGGCCATGTGCTGCGAGCGCCACCTGGTGGGCTGCCAGGGGATGGGAGCGCGGCGCGCGGGCCCGGGGCTGGGGCCAGGGTGGCGCGGTGCGGGGCCAGGGCCTTCGCGCCCCACGCTGGGCTTCTCCCGCCCTGCCCTGGGGCCCGGCCGGCCGGGCCCCTGGCCCCCGCGGCTCCCCGGCTCCCGGGCCTGCCCTTCCTCCCCTGTGCACGGGCGCGCCTGTCCTCGGGGGACGGCGATCCTCCGCCGTCCTGCCTGCCTAGGCCACGGTCATGCTCAGCCCACGGCGGGCTCCTGGCAAGCCCTGGGTCCGAGCTGCAGGAGCATGGGGCAGAGGCTGGCGACCAGAAGCACGGGGCTGGGGTTGGATGGGGTGGGGAGGGGTGGGGACGGGCGGCAGGGCAGCAGGCCTTGGTGCGTTGGTGTGTGGTGCAGGAGAGACGGGGCTCCCGAGCACAGCAAGGAGCCCCACCGAGAGCCCAAAGGACCTGGTCCCCGGCCGCACCCCCGCCCCCTCCAGCCCCACCCCGCCCGGCCGGGCTCTCCAGGGAGGGTCCGACCTGGCCGGAAGCAGGCAAGATGCTGCTTGGCACACAGGGCTTGCCCGGGACGGTGCTCGCCGCGGCCTGTGTCCTCCCAGCCGCCCCAGAGGGGCGAGGAGTCCGCCCCCTTGGGGGAGCGCCCCGTGCTTGCGAGAGAAGGGGTGCCCCGGGAAAGCCGAGGTGCTCCAAGCAGGAGGTGGCCGGTGGCGGCCCGAGGCCAGGGAGGGAGGGGAGCCCTCAGTTCCATGACGTGCTGGCACGGGCTCCTGGGCGAAAACCCACCCGGGGCCTTGGGGGAAGTCCGAGGGCTTGGCTGGGCCCCGGAAGCCAAGGGGCCGCCGAGGGCAGGGTGCAGACAATGGCAGGGCACGGCTCCCACCACACACCCCCACCCCGACCCCCATGGCCACCGCGCTCCCCCCCACCCCCACTGGCCCTCGCAGGCCCAGGCAGGGGCACTGCCTGGGCCCCCCGATCCATGGGGGGCCACGGAGGCCGTGAAGCAGGGAGGGCAGCATACCACACCCCGCGGAGAAGGACCTTGCCAATGCAGGCCCCAGGCCAGGGCCCGGGTCCAGGGTTGGGGGGGTGGATCCGTGGAAGCGGCAGGCCCCACCGGCTGGCCCTCCCTGCCTCCGTCTGGCATGGGGAGGCCAGTGTCCACGGACGCCTGCGGAGCTGAGCCCGGGAGGCTGGTGCCTTGCCCCTCGGCCCCAGGCTTCAGCGCAAGGGCGGCGGCCGGGCTTTGGCATTCGTCCCTGGCACCGGCCCTGGCAGGGGTCCCCGGGCAGCGGCCAGAGGGTGACAGGCCTGAGCCCCAAGCACGCCACCGCAGGAGAGGCAAGAACCGGCCGGCTCTGTCCCCAACACCGAAGGCCGCCTTGGACCCGGCGGTGGCAGAGCCCGAGCCGGGTGGTCTCCTGGAGTGAGGGGCTTGGGCCAGACAGACCCTCTCGGGCTCAGGCCTCAGGCACGTGGCCTCAAGGCGTCTGACAGGGAGCGGTGGGTGGGTGGGTGGCGGTGGTATGTGTGTGTGCCTGTGCCTGTGCACGTATGAGTGTGTGTGTGTGTGTGTGTGTGTGTGTGTGTGTGCGCGCGCGCGCGCAGTTCTGGGGCAATGCTGCGGCAGTCAAGCCCTCTCTGCACGATGGGCCCCCCGGGCTCGGGTCCTCTCCGCTGCGGTGGCGGGGCTTCGGGAAGGTGGAGGCAGCTGTGGGTCTGTGGCTCTGAGGCCAGAGGGAGCCTTGCAAGGTCCGCGAGTGTGGGTGAGGGTTGCGGGTGGTGAGGCGGAGCGAGGGTGTGAGTGGGGGTGCGGGGCCCGGGAGGTGTGCTTGGGAGAGGCAGGCCCAGAAGGCGGGCGAGCAAGGCCCCGGCGAGGCCAAAGGGCGAGGGCCAGGGCCGGGCCCGGGAGGCGAGCGGGAGCCCCAAAGGAGGGGCCCCCCCCTGCGGCCCACGGCAGGTCGCAGCAGGCTGGGGCTCGAGCCACGGTCGCTGGGGAAGCCAGGCTGCGGAGGTAGGTGGGGAGCCAGGCGGGCCGGCCGCGGCCGCGGCTGCCCAGAGGCCCTCACATGGAGTGCGGCGGCTGACAGCCCAGGCCATGTGCTGCGAGCGCCACCTGGTGGGCTGCCAGGGGATGGGAGCGCGGCGCGCGGGCCCGGGGCTGGGGCCAGGGTGGCGCGGTGCGGGGCCAGGGCCTTCGCGCCCCACGCTGGGCTTCTCCCGCCCTGCCCTGGGGCCCGGCCGGCCGGGCCCCTGGCCCCCGCGGCTCCCCGGCTCCCGGGCCTGCCCTTCCTCCCCTGTGCCCGGGCGCGCCTGTCCTCGGGGGACGGCGATCCTCCGCCGTCCTGCCTGCCTAGGCCTCGGTCATGCTCAGCCCACGGCGGGCTCCTGGCAAGCCCTGGGTCCGAGCTGCAGGAGCATGGGGCAGAGGCTGGCGACCAGAAGCACGGGGCTGGGGTTGGATGGGGTGGGGAGGGGTGGGGACGGGCGGCAGGGCAGCAGGCCTTGGTGCGTTGGTGTGTGGTGCAGGAGAGACGGGGCTCCCGAGCACAGCAAGGAGCCCCACCGAGAGCCCAAAGGACCTGGTCCCCGGCCGCCCCCCCGCCCCCTCCAGCCCCACCCCCGCCCGGCCGGGCTCTCCAGGGAGGGTCCGACCTGGCCGGAAGCAGGCAAGATGCTGCTTGGCGCACAGGGCTTGCCCGGGACGGTGCTCGCCGCGGCCTGTGTCCTCCCAGCCGCCCCAGAGGGGCGAGGAGTCCGCCCCCTTGGGGGAGCGCCCCGTGCTTGCGAGAGAAGGGGTGCCCCGGGAAAGCCGAGGTGCTCCAAGCAGGAGGTGGCCGGTGGCGGCCCGAGGCCAGGGAGGGAGGGGAGCCCTCAGTTCCATGACGTGCTGGCACGGGCTCCTGGGCGAAAACCCACCCGGGGCCTTGGGGGAAGTCCGAGGGCTTGGCTGGGCCCCGGAAGCCAAGGGGCCGCCGAGGGCAGGGTGCAGACAATGGCAGGGCACGGCTCCCACCACACACCCCCACCCCGACCCCCATGGCCACCGCGCTCCCCCCCACCCCCACTGGCCCTCGCAGGCCCAGGCAGGGGCACTGCCTGGGCCCCCCGATCCATGGGGGGCCACGGAGGCCGTGAAGCAGGGAGGGCAGCATACCACACCCCGCGGAGAAGGACCTTGCCGATGCAGGCCCCAGGCCAGGGCCCGGGTCCAGGGTTGGGGGGGTGGATCCGTGGAAGCGGCAGGCCCCACCGGCTGGCCCTCCCTGCCTCCGTCTGGCATGGGGAGGCCAGTGTCCACGGACGCCTGCGGAGCTGAGCCCGGGAGGCTGGTGCCTTGCCCCTCGGCCCCAGGCTTCAGCGCAAGGGCGGCGGCCGGGCTTTGGCATTCGTCCCTGGCACCGGCCCTGGCAGGGGTCCCCGGGCAGCGGCCAGAGGGTGACAGGCCTGAGCCCCAAGCACGCCACTGCAGGAGAGGCAAGAACCGGCCGGCTCTGTCCCCAACACCGAAGGCCGCCTTGGACCCGGCGGTGGCAGAGCCCGAGCCGGGTGGTCTCCTGGAGTGAGGGGCTTGGGCCAGACAGACCCTCTCGGGCTCAGGCCTCAGGCACGTGGCCTCAAGGCGTCTGACAGGGAGCGGTGGGTGGGTGGGTGGCGGTGGTATGTGTGTGTGCCTGTGCCTGTGCACGTATGAGTGTGTGTGTGTGTGTGTGTGTGTGTGTGCGCGCGCGCGCGCAGTTCTGGGGCAATGCTGCGGCAGTCAAGCCCTCTCTGCACGATGGGCCCCCCGGGCTCGGGTCCTCTCCGCTGCGGTGGCGGGGCTTCGGGAAGGTGGAGGCAGCTGTGGGTCTGTGGCTCTGAGGCCAGAGGGAGCCTTGCAAGGTCCGCGAGTGTGGGTGAGGGTTGCGGGTGGTGAGGCGGAGCGAGGGTGTGAGTGGGGGTGCGGGGCCCGGGAGGTGTGCTTGGGAGAGGCAGGCCCAGAAGGCGGGCGAGCAAGGCCCCGGCGAGGCCAAAGGGCGAGGGCCAGGGCCGGGCCCGGGAGGCGAGCGGGAGCCCCAAAGGAGGGGCCCCCCCCTGCGGCCCACGGCAGGTCGCAGCAGGCTGGGGCTCGAGCCACGGTCGCTGGGGAAGCCAGGCTGCGGAGGTAGGTGGGGAGCCAGGCGGGCCGGCCGCGGCCGCGGCTGCCCAGAGGCCCTCACATGGAGTGCGGCGGCTGACAGCCCAGGCCATGTGCTGCGAGCGCCACCTGGTGGGCTGCCAGGGGATGGGAGCGCGGCGCGCGGGCCCGGGGCTGGGGCCAGGGTGGCGCGGTGCGGGGCCAGGGCCTTCGCGCCCCACGCTGGGCTTCTCCCGCCCTGCCCTGGGGCCCGGCCGGCCGGGCCCCTGGCCCCCGCGGCTCCCCGGCTCCCGGGCCTGCCCTTCCTCCCCTGTGCACGGGCGCGCCTGTCCTCGGGGGACGGCGATCCTCCGCCGTCCTGCCTGCCTAGGCCTCGGTCATGCTCAGCCCACGGCGGGCTCCTGGCAAGCCCTGGGTCCGAGCTGCAGGAGCATGGGGCAGAGGCTGGCGACCAGAAGCACGGGGCTGGGGTTGGGTGGGGTGGGGAGGGGTGGGGACGGGCGGCAGGGCAGCAGGCCTTGGTGCGTTGGTGTGTGGTGCAGGAGAGACGGGGCTCCCGAGCACAGCAAGGAGCCCCACCGAGAGCCCAAAGGACCTGGTCCCCGGCCGCCCCCCCGCCCCCTCCAGCCCCACCCCCGCCCGGCCGGGCTCTCCAGGGAGGGTCCGACCTGGCCGGAAGCAGGCAAGATGCTGCTTGGCGCACAGGGCTTGCCCGGGACGGTGCTCGCCGCGGCCTGTGTCCTCCCAGCCGCCCCAGAGGGGCGAGGAGTCCGCCCCCTTGGGGGAGCGCCCCGTGCTTGCGAGAGAAGGGGTGCCCCGGGAAAGCCGAGGTGCTCCAAGCAGGAGGTGGCCGGTGGCGGCCCGAGGCCAGGGAGGGAGGGGAGCCCTCAGTTCCATGACGTGCTGGCACGGGCTCCTGGGCGAAAACCCACCCGGGGCCTTGGGGGAAGTCCGAGGGCTTGGCTGGGCCCCGGAAGCCAAGGGGCCGCCGAGGGCAGGGTGCAGACAATGGCAGGGCACGGCTCCCACCACACACCCCCACCCCGACCCCCATGGCCACCGCGCTCCCCCCCACCCCCACTGGCCCTCGCAGGCCCAGGCAGGGGCACTGCCTGGGCCCCCCGATCCATGGGGGGCCACGGAGGCCGTGAAGCAGGGAGGGCAGCATACCACACCCCGCGGAGAAGGACCTTGCCGATGCAGGCCCCAGGCCAGGGCCCGGGTCCAGGGTTGGGGGGGTGGATCCGTGGAAGCGGCAGGCCCCACCGGCTGGCCCTCCCTGCCTCCGTCTGGCATGGGGAGGCCAGTGTCCACGGACGCCTGCGGAGCTGAGCCCGGGAGGCTGGTGCCTTGCCCCTCGGCCCCAGGCTTCAGCGCAAGGGCGGCGGCCGGGCTTTGGCATTCGTCCCTGGCACCGGCCCTGGCAGGGGTCCCCGGGCAGCGGCCAGAGGGTGACAGGCCTGAGCCCCAAGCACGCCACCGCAGGAGAGGCAAGAACCGGCCGGCTCTGTCCCCAACACCGAAGGCCGCCTTGGACCCGGCGGTGGCAGAGCCCGAGCCGGGTGGTCTCCTGGAGTGAGGGGCTTGGGCCAGACAGACCCTCTCGGGCTCAGGCCTCAGGCACGTGGCCTCAAGGCGTCTGACAGGGAGCGGTGGGTGGGTGGGTGGCGGTGGTATGTGTGTGTGCCTGTGCCTGTGCACGTATGAGTGTGTGTGTGTGTGTGTGTGTGTGTGTGTGTGTGTGTGCGCGCGCGCGCGCAGTTCTGGGGCAATGCTGCGGCAGTCAAGCCCTCTCTGCACGATGGGCCCCCCGGGCTCGGGTCCTCTCCGCTGCGGTGGCGGGGCTTCGGGAAGGTGGAGGCAGCTGTGGGTCTGTGGCTCTGAGGCCAGAGGGAGCCTTGCAAGGTCCGCGAGTGTGGGTGAGGGTTGCGGGTGGTGAGGCGGAGCGAGGGTGTGAGTGGGGGTGCGGGGCCCGGGAGGTGTGCTTGGGAGAGGCAGGCCCAGAAGGCGGGCGAGCAAGGCCCCGGCGAGGCCAAAGGGCGAGGGCCAGGGCCGGGCCCGGGAGGCGAGCGGGAGCCCCAAAGGAGGGGCCCCCCCCTGCGGCCCACGGCAGGTCGCAGCAGGCTGGGGCTCGAGCCACGGTCGCTGGGGAAGCCAGGCTGCGGAGGTAGGTGGGGAGCCAGGCGGGCCGGCCGCGGCCGCGGCTGCCCAGAGGCCCTCACATGGAGTGCGGCGGCTGACAGCCCAGGCCATGTGCTGCGAGCGCCACCTGGTGGGCTGCCAGGGGATGGGAGCGCGGCGCGCGGGCCCGGGGCTGGGGCCAGGGTGGCGCGGTGCGGGGCCAGGGCCTTCGCGCCCCACGCTGGGCTTCTCCCGCCCTGCCCTGGGGCCCGGCCGGCCGGGCCCCTGGCCCCCGCGGCTCCCCGGCTCCCGGGCCTGCCCTTCCTCCCCTGTGCCCGGGCGCGCCTGTCCTCGGGGGACGGCGATCCTCCGCCGTCCTGCCTGCCTAGGCCTCGGTCATGCTCAGCCCACGGCGGGCTCCTGGCAAGCCCTGGGTCCGAGCTGCAGGAGCATGGGGCAGAGGCTGGCGACCAGAAGCACGGGGCTGGGGTTGGGTGGGGTGGGGAGGGGTGGGGACGGGCGGCAGGGCAGCAGGCCTTGGTGCGTTGGTGTGTGGTGCAGGAGAGACGGGGCTCCCGAGCACAGCAAGGAGCCCCACCGAGAGCCCAAAGGACCTGGTCCCCGGCCGCCCCCCCGCCCCCTCCAGCCCCACCCCCGCCCGGCCGGGCTCTCCAGGGAGGGTCCGACCTGGCCGGAAGCAGGCAAGATGCTGCTTGGCGCACAGGGCTTGCCCGGGACGGTGCTCGCCGCGGCCTGTGTCCTCCCAGCCGCCCCAGAGGGGCGAGGAGTCCGCCCCCTTGGGGGAGCGCCCCGTGCTTGCGAGAGAAGGGGTGCCCCGGGAAAGCCGAGGTGCTCCAAGCAGGAGGTGGCCGGTGGCGGCCCGAGGCCAGGGAGGGAGGGGAGCCCTCAGTTCCATGACGTGCTGGCACGGGCTCCTGGGCGAAAACCCACCCGGGGCCTTGGGGGAAGTCCGAGGGCTTGGCTGGGCCCCGGAAGCCAAGGGGCCGCCGAGGGCAGGGTGCAGACAATGGCAGGGCACGGCTCCCACCACACACCCCCACCCCGACCCCCATGGCCACCGCGCTCCCCCCCACCCCCACTGGCCCTCGCAGGCCCAGGCAGGGGCACTGCCTGGGCCCCCCGATCCATGGGGGGCCACGGAGGCCGTGAAGCAGGGAGGGCAGCATACCACACCCCGCGGAGAAGGACCTTGCCGATGCAGGCCCCAGGCCAGGGCCCGGGTCCAGGGTTGGGGGGGTGGATCCGTGGAAGCGGCAGGCCCCACCGGCTGGCCCTCCCTGCCTCCGTCTGGCATGGGGAGGCCAGTGTCCACGGACGCCTGCGGAGCTGAGCCCGGGAGGCTGGTGCCTTGCCCCTCGGCCCCAGGCTTCAGCGCAAGGGCGGCGGCCGGGCTTTGGCATTCGTCCCTGGCACCGGCCCTGGCAGGGGTCCCCGGGCAGCGGCCAGAGGGTGACAGGCCTGAGCCCCAAGCACGCCACCGCAGGAGAGGCAAGAACCGGCCGGCTCTGTCCCCAACACCGAAGGCCGCCTTGGACCCGGCGGTGGCAGAGCCCGAGCCGGGTGGTCTCCTGGAGTGAGGGGCTTGGGCCAGACAGACCCTCTCGGGCTCAGGCCTCAGGCACGTGGCCTCAAGGCGTCTGACAGGGAGCGGTGGGTGGGTGGGTGGCGGTGGTATGTGTGTGTGCCTGTGCCTGTGCACGTATGAGTGTGTGTGTGTGTGTGTGTGTGTGTGTGTGTGTGTGCGCGCGCGCGCGCAGTTCTGGGGCAATGCTGCGGCAGTCAAGCCCTCTCTGCACCATGGGCCCCCCGGGCTCGGGTCCTCTCCGCTGCGGTGGCGGGGCTTCGGGAAGGTGGAGGCAGCTGTGGGTCTGTGGCTCTGAGGCCAGAGGGAGCCTTGCAAGGTCCGCGAGTGTGGGTGAGGGTTGCGGGTGGTGAGGCGGAGCGAGGGTGTGAGTGGGGGTGCGGGGCCCGGGAGGTGTGCTTGGGAGAGGCAGGCCCAGAAGGCGGGCGAGCAAGGCCCCGGCGAGGCCAAAGGGCGAGGGCCAGGGCCGGGCCCGGGAGGCGAGCGGGAGCCCCAAAGGAGGGGCCCCCCCCTGCGGCCCACGGCAGGTCGCAGCAGGCTGGGGCTCGAGCCACGGTCGCTGGGGAAGCCAGGCTGCGGAGGTAGGTGGGGAGCCAGGCGGGCCGGCCGCGGCCGCGGCTGCCCAGAGGCCCTCACATGGAGTGCGGCGGCTGACAGCCCAGGCCATGTGCTGCGAGCGCCACCTGGTGGGCTGCCAGGGGATGGGAGCGCGGCGCGCGGGCCCGGGGCTGGGGCCAGGGTGGCGCGGTGCGGGGCCAGGGCCTTCGCGCCCCACGCTGGGCTTCTCCCGCCCTGCCCTGGGGCCCGGCCGGCCGGGCCCCTGGCCCCCGCGGCTCCCCGGCTCCCGGGCCTGCCCTTCCTCCCCTGTGCCCGGGCGCGCCTGTCCTCGGGGGACGGCGATCCTCCGCCGTCCTGCCTGCCTAGGCCTCGGTCATGCTCAGCCCATGGCGGGCTCCTGGCAAGCCCTGGGTCCGAGCTGCAGGAGCATGGGGCAGAGGCTGGCGACCAGAAGCACGGGGCTGGGGTTGGATGGGGTGGGGAGGGGTGGGGACGGGCGGCAGGGCAGCAGGCCTTGGTGCGTTGGTGTGTGGTGCAGGAGAGACGGGGCTCCCGAGCACAGCAAGGAGCCCCACCGAGAGCCCAAAGGACCTGGTCCCCGGCCGCCCCCCCGCCCCCTCCAGCCCCACCCCCGCCCGGCCGGGCTCTCCAGGGAGGGTCCGACCTGGCCGGAAGCAGGCAAGATGCTGCTTGGCGCACAGGGCTTGCCCGGGACGGTGCTCGCCGCGGCCTGTGTCCTCCCAGCCGCCCCAGAGGGGCGAGGAGTCCGCCCCCTTGGGGGAGCGCCCCGTGCTTGCGAGAGAAGGGGTGCCCCGGGAAAGCCGAGGTGCTCCAAGCAGGAGGTGGCCGGTGGCGGCCCGAGGCCAGGGAGGGAGGGGAGCCCTCAGTTCCATGACGTGCTGGCACGGGCTCCTGGGCGAAAACCCACCCGGGGCCTTGGGGGAAGTCCGAGGGCTTGGCTGGGCCCCGGAAGCCAAGGGGCCGCCGAGGGCAGGGTGCAGACAATGGCAGGGCACGGCTCCCACCACACACCCCCACCCCGACCCCCATGGCCACCGCGCTCCCCCCCACCCCCACTGGCCCTCGCAGGCCCAGGCAGGGGCACTGCCTGGGCCCCCCGATCCATGGGGGGCCACGGAGGCCGTGAAGCAGGGAGGGCAGCATACCACACCCCGCGGAGAAGGACCTTGCCGATGCAGGCCCCAGGCCAGGGCCCGGGTCCAGGGTTGGGGGGGTGGATCCGTGGAAGCGGCAGGCCCCACCGGCTGGCCCTCCCTGCCTCCGTCTGGCATGGGGAGGCCAGTGTCCACGGACGCCTGCGGAGCTGAGCCCGGGAGGCTGGTGCCTTGCCCCTCGGCCCCAGGCTTCAGCGCAAGGGCGGCGGCCGGGCTTTGGCATTCGTCCCTGGCACCGGCCCTGGCAGGGGTCCCCGGGCAGCGGCCAGAGGGTGACAGGCCTGAGCCCCAAGCACGCCACCGCAGGAGAGGCAAGAACCGGCCGGCTCTGTCCCCAACACCGAAGGCCGCCTTGGACCCGGCGGTGGCAGAGCCCGAGCCGGGTGGTCTCCTGGAGTGAGGGGCTTGGGCCAGACAGACCCTCTCGGGCTCAGGCCTCAGGCACGTGGCCTCAAGGCGTCTGACAGGGAGCGGTGGGTGGGTGGGTGGCGGTGGTATGTGTGTGTGCCTGTGCCTGTGCACGTATGAGTGTGTGTGTGTGTGTGTGTGTGTGTGTGTGTGTGTGCGCGCGCGCGCGCAGTTCTGGGGCAATGCTGCGGCAGTCAAGCCCTCTCTGCACCATGGGCCCCCCGGGCTCGGGTCCTCTCCGCTGCGGTGGCGGGGCTTCGGGAAGGTGGAGGCAGCTGTGGGTCTGTGGCTCTGAGGCCAGAGGGAGCCTTGCAAGGTCCGCGAGTGTGGGTGAGGGTTGCGGGTGGTGAGGCGGAGCGAGGGTGTGAGTGGGGGTGCGGGGCCCGGGAGGTGTGCTTGGGAGAGGCAGGCCCAGAAGGCGGGCGAGCAAGGCCCCGGCGAGGCCAAAGGGCGAGGGCCAGGGCCGGGCCCGGGAGGCGAGCGGGAGCCCCAAAGGAGGGGCCCCCCCCTGCGGCCCACGGCAGGTCGCAGCAGGCTGGGGCTCGAGCCACGGTCGCTGGGGAAGCCAGGCTGCGGAGGTAGGTGGGGAGCCAGGCGGGCCGGCCGCGGCCGCGGCTGCCCAGAGGCCCTCACATGGAGTGCGGCGGCTGACAGCCCAGGCCATGTGCTGCGAGCGCCACCTGGTGGGCTGCCAGGGGATGGGAGCGCGGCGCGCGGGCCCGGGGCTGGGGCCAGGGTGGCGCGGTGCGGGGCCAGGGCCTTCGCGCCCCACGCTGGGCTTCTCCCGCCCTGCCCTGGGGCCCGGCCGGCCGGGCCCCTGGCCCCCGCGGCTCCCCGGCTCCCGGGCCTGCCCTTCCTCCACTGTGCACGGGCGCGCCTGTCCTCGGGGGACGGCGATCCTCCGCCGTCCTGCCTGCCTAGGCCACGGTCATGCTCAGCCCACGGAGGGCTCCTGGCAAGCCCTGGGTCCGAGCTGCAGGAGCATGGGGCAGAGGCTGGCGACCAGAAGCACGGGGCTGGGGTTGGGTGGGCTGGGGAGGGGTGGGGACGGGCGGCAGGGCAGCAGGCCTTGGTGCGTTGGTGTGTGGTGCAGGAGAGACGGGGCTCCCGAGCACAGCAAGGAGCCCCACCGAGAGCCCAAAGGACCTGGTCCCCGGCCGCCCCCCCGCCCCCTCCAGCCCCACCCCCGCCCGGCCGGGCTCTCCAGGGAGGGTCCGACCTGGCCGGAAGCAGGCAAGATGCTGCTTGGCGCACAGGGCTTGCCCGGGACGGTGCTCGCCGCGGCCTGTGTCCTCCCAGCCGCCCCAGAGGGGCGAGGAGTCCGCCCCCTTGGGGGAGCGCCCCGTGCTTGCGAGAGAAGGGGTGCCCCGGGAAAGCCGAGGTGCTCCAAGCAGGAGGTGGCCGGTGGCGGCCCGAGGCCAGGGAGGGAGGGGAGCCCTCAGTTCCATGACGTGCTGGCACGGGCTCCTGGGCGAAAACCCACCCGGGGCCTTGGGGGAAGTCCGAGGGCTTGGCTGGGCCCCGGAAGCCAAGGGGCCGCCGAGGGCAGGGTGCAGACAATGGCAGGGCACGGCTCCCACCACACACCCCCACCCCGACCCCCATGGCCACCGCGCTCCCCCCCACCCCCACTGGCCCTCGCAGGCCCAGGCAGGGGCACTGCCTGGGCCCCCCGATCCATGGGGGGCCACGGAGGCCGTGAAGCAGGGAGGGCAGCATACCACACCCCGCGGAGAAGGACCTTGCCGATGCAGGCCCCAGGCCAGGGCCCGGGTCCAGGGTTGGGGGGGTGGATCCGTGGAAGCGGCAGGCCCCACCGGCTGGCCCTCCCTGCCTCCGTCTGGCATGGGGAGGCCAGTGTCCACGGACGCCTGCGGAGCTGAGCCCGGGAGGCTGGTGCCTTGCCCCTCGGCCCCAGGCTTCAGCGCAAGGGCGGCGGCCGGGCTTTGGCATTCGTCCCTGGCACCGGCCCTGGCAGGGGTCCCCGGGCAGCGGCCAGAGGGTGACAGGCCTGAGCCCCAAGCACGCCACCGCAGGAGAGGCAAGAACCGGCCGGCTCTGTCCCCAACACCGAAGGCCGCCTTGGACCCGGCGGTGGCAGAGCCCGAGCCGGGTGGTCTCCTGGAGTGAGGGGCTTGGGCCAGACAGACCCTCTCGGGCTCAGGCCTCAGGCACGTGGCCTCAAGGCGTCTGACAGGGAGCGGTGGGTGGGTGGGTGGCGGTGGTATGTGTGTGTGCCTGTGCCTGTGCACGTATGAGTGTGTGTGTGTGTGTGTGTGTGTGTGTGTGTGTGTGCGCGCGCGCACGCAGTTCTGGGGCAATGCTGCGGCAGTCAAGCCCTCTCTGCACGATGGGCCCCCCGGGCTCGGGTCCTCTCCGCTGCGGTGGCGGGGCTTCGGGAAGGTGGAGGCAGCTGTGGGTCTGTGGCTCTGAGGCCAGAGGGAGCCTTGCAAGGTCCGCGAGTGTGGGTGAGGGTTGCGGGTGGTGAGGCGGAGCGAGGGTGTGAGTGGGGGTGCGGGGCCCGGGAGGTGTGCTTGGGAGAGGCAGGCCCAGAAGGCGGGCGAGCAAGGCCCCGGCGAGGCCAAAGGGCGAGGGCCAGGGCCGGGCCCGGGAGGCGAGCGGGAGCCCCAAAGGAGGGGCCCCCCCCTGCGGCCCACGGCAGGTCGCAGCAGGCTGGGGCTCGAGCCACGGTCGCTGGGGAAGCCAGGCTGCGGAGGTAGGTGGGGAGCCAGGCGGGCCGGCCGCGGCCGCGGCTGCCCAGAGGCCCTCACATGGAGTGCGGCGGCTGACAGCCCAGGCCATGTGCTGCGAGCGCCACCTGGTGGGCTGCCAGGGGATGGGAGCGCGGCGCGCGGGCCCGGGGCTGGGGCCAGGGTGGCGCGGTGCGGGGCCAGGGCCTTCGCGCCCCACGCTGGGCTTCTCCCGCCCTGCCCTGGGGCCCGGCCGGCCGGGCCCCTGGCCCCCGCGGCTCCCCGGCTCCCGGGCCTGCCCTTCCTCCACTGTGCACGGGCGCGCCTGTCCTCGGGGGACGGCGATCCTCCGCCGTCCTGCCTGCCTAGGCCACGGTCATGCTCAGCCCACGGAGGGCTCCTGGCAAGCCCTGGGTCCGAGCTGCAGGAGCATGGGGCAGAGGCTGGCGACCAGAAGCACGGGGCTGGGGTTGGGTGGGCTGGGGAGGGGTGGGGACGGGCGGCAGGGCAGCAGGCCTTGGTGCGTTGGTGTGTGGTGCAGGAGAGACGGGGCTCCCGAGCACAGCAAGGAGCCCCACCGAGAGCCCAAAGGACCTGGTCCCCGGCCGCCCCCCCGCCCCCTCCAGCCCCACCCCCGCCCGGCCGGGCTCTCCAGGGAGGGTCCGACCTGGCCGGAAGCAGGCAAGATGCTGCTTGGCGCACAGGGCTTGCCCGGGACGGTGCTCGCCGCGGCCTGTGTCCTCCCAGCCGCCCCAGAGGGGCGAGGAGTCCGCCCCCTTGGGGGAGCACCCCGTGCTTGCGAGAGAAGGGGTGCCCCGGGAAAGCCGAGGTGCTCCAAGCAGGAGGTGGCCGGTGGCGGCCCGAGGCCAGGGAGGGAGGGGAGCCCTCAGTTCCATGACGTGCTGGCACGGGCTCCTGGGCGAAAACCCACCCGGGGCCTTGGGGGAAGTCCGAGGGCTTGGCTGGGCCCCGGAAGCCAAGGGGCCGCCGAGGGCAGGGTGCAGAGAATGGCAGGGCACGGCTCCCACCACACACCCCCACCCCGACCCCCATGGCCACCGCGCTCCCCCCCACCCCCACTGGCCCTCGCAGGCCCAGGCAGGGGCACTGCCTGGGCCCCCCGATCCATGGGGGGCCACGGAGGCCGTGAAGCAGGGAGGGCAGCATACCACACCCCGCGGAGAAGGACCTTGCCGATGCAGGCCCCAGGCCAGGGCCCGGGTCCAGGGTTGGGGGGGTGGATCCGTGGAAGCGGCAGGCCCCACCGGCTGGCCCTCCCTGCCTCCGTCTGGCATGGGGAGGCCAGTGTCCACGGACGCCTGCGGAGCTGAGCCCGGGAGGCTGGTGCCTTGCCCCTCGGCCCCAGGCTTCAGCGCAAGGGCGGCGGCCGGGCTTTGGCATTCGTCCCTGGCACCGGCCCTGGCAGGGGTCCCCGGGCAGCGGCCAGAGGGTGACAGGCCTGAGCCCCAAGCACGCCACCGCAGGAGAGGCAAGAACCGGCCGGCTCTGTCCCCAACACCGAAGGCCGCCTTGGACCCGGCGGTGGCAGAGCCCGAGCCGGGTGGTCTCCTGGAGTGAGGGGCTTGGGCCAGACAGACCCTCTCGGGCTGAGGCCTCAGGCACGTGGCCTCAAGGCGTCTGACAGGGAGCGGTGGGTGGGTGGGTGGCGGTGGTATGTGTGTGTGCCTGTGCCTGTGCACGTATGAGTGTGTGTGTGTGTGTGTGTGTGTGTGTGTGTGTGTGCGCGCGCGCACGCAGTTCTGGGGCAATGCTGCGGCAGTCAAGCCCTCTCTGCACGATGGGCCCCCCGGGCTCGGGTCCTCTCCGCTGCGGTGGCGGGGCTTCGGGAAGGTGGAGGCAGCTGTGGGTCTGTGGCTCTGAGGCCAGAGGGAGCCTTGCAAGGTCCGCGAGTGTGGGTGAGGGTTGCGGGTGGTGAGGCGGAGCGAGGGTGTGAGTGGGGGTGCGGGGCCCGGGAGGTGTGCTTGGGAGAGGCAGGCCCAGAAGGCGGGCGAGCAAGGCCCCGGCGAGGCCAAAGGGCGAGGGCCAGGGCCGGGCCCGGGAGGCGAGCGGGAGCCCCAAAGGAGGGGCCCCCCCCTGCGGCCCACGGCAGGTCGCAGCAGGCTGGGGCTCGAGCCACGGTCGCTGGGGAAGCCAGGCTGCGGAGGTAGGTGGGGAGCCAGGCGGGCCGGCCGCGGCCGCGGCTGCCCAGAGGCCCTCACATGGAGTGCGGCGGCTGACAGCCCAGGCCATGTGCTGCGAGCGCCACCTGGTGGGCTGCCAGGGGATGGGAGCGCGGCGCGCGGGCCCGGGGCTGGGGCCAGGGTGGCGCGGTGCGGGGCCAGGGCCTTCGCGCCCCACGCTGGGCTTCTCCCGCCCTGCCCTGGGGCCCGGCCGGCCGGGCCCCTGGCCCCCGCGGCTCCCCGGCTCCCGGGCCTGCCCTTCCTCCCCTGTGCCCGGGCGCGCCTGTCCTCGGGGGACGGCGATCCTCCGCCGTCCTGCCTGCCTAGGCCTCGGTCATGCTCAGCCCACGGCGGGCTCCTGGCAAGCCCTGGGTCCGAGCTGCAGGAGCATGGGGCAGAGGCTGGCGACCAGAAGCACGGGGCTGGGGTTGGATGGGGTGGGGAGGGGTGGGGACGGGCGGCAGGGCAGCAGGCCTTGGTGCGTTGGTGTGTGGTGCAGGAGAGACGGGGCTCCCGAGCACAGCAAGGAGCCCCACCGAGAGCCCAAAGGACCTGGTCCCCGGCCGCCCCCCCGCCCCCTCCAGCCCCACCCCCGCCCGGCCGGGCTCTCCAGGGAGGGTCCGACCTGGCCGGAAGCAGGCAAGATGCTGCTTGGCGCACAGGGCTTGCCCGGGACGGTGCTCGCCGCGGCCTGTGTCCTCCCAGCCGCCCCAGAGGGGCGAGGAGTCCGCCCCCTTGGGGGAGCGCCCCGTGCTTGCGAGAGAAGGGGTGCCCCGGGAAAGCCGAGGTGCTCCAAGCAGGAGGTGGCCGGTGGCGGCCCGAGGCCAGGGAGGGAGGGGAGCCCTCAGTTCCATGACGTGCTGGCACGGGCTCCTGGGCGAAAACCCACCCGGGGCCTTGGGGGAAGTCCGAGGGCTTGGCTGGGCCCCGGAAGCCAAGGGGCCGCCGAGGGCAGGGTGCAGACAATGGCAGGGCACGGCTCCCACCACACACCCCCACCCCGACCCCCATGGCCACCGCGCTCCCCCCCACCCCCACTGGCCCTCGCAGGCCCAGGCAGGGGCACTGCCTGGGCCCCCCGATCCATGGGGGGCCACGGAGGCCGTGAAGCAGGGAGGGCAGCATACCACACCCCGCGGAGAAGGACCTTGCCGATGCAGGCCCCAGGCCAGGGCCCGGGTCCAGGGTTGGGGGGGTGGATCCGTGGAAGCGGCAGGCCCCACCGGCTGGCCCTCCCTGCCTCCGTCTGGCATGGGGAGGCCAGTGTCCACGGACGCCTGCGGAGCTGAGCCCGGGAGGCTGGTGCCTTGCCCCTCGGCCCCAGGCTTCAGCGCAAGGGCGGCGGCCGGGCTTTGGCATTCGTCCCTGGCACCGGCCCTGGCAGGGGTCCCCGGGCAGCGGCCAGAGGGTGACAGGCCTGAGCCCCAAGCACGCCACCGCAGGAGAGGCAAGAACCGGCCGGCTCTGTCCCCAACACCGAAGGCCGCCTTGGACCCGGCGGTGGCAGAGCCCGAGCCGGGTGGTCTCCTGGAGTGAGGGGCTTGGGCCAGACAGACCCTCTCGGGCTCAGGCCTCAGGCACGTGGCCTCAAGGCGTCTGACAGGGAGCGGTGGGTGGGTGGGTGGCGGTGGTATGTGTGTGTGCCTGTGCCTGTGCACGTATGAGTGTGTGTGTGTGTGTGTGTGTGTGTGTGTGTGTGTGTGTGTGTGTGCGCGCGCAGTTCTGGGGCAATGCTGCGGCAGTCAAGCCCTCTCTGCACCATGGGCCCCCCGGGCTCGGGTCCTCTCCGCTGCGGTGGCGGGGCTTCGGGAAGGTGGAGGCAGCTGTGGGTCTGTGGCTCTGAGGCCAGAGGGAGCCTTGCAAGGTCCGCGAGTGTGGGTGAGGGTTGCGGGTGGTGAGGCGGAGCGAGGGTGTGAGTGGGGGTGCGGGGCCCGGGAGGTGTGCTTGGGAGAGGCAGGCCCAGAAGGCGGGCGAGCAAGGCCCCGGCGAGGCCAAAGGGCGAGGGCCAGGGCCGGGCCCGGGAGGCGAGCGGGAGCCCCAAAGGAGGGGCCCCCCCCTGCGGCCCACGGCAGGTCGCAGCAGGCTGGGGCTCGAGCCACGGTCGCTGGGGAAGCCAGGCTGCGGAGGTAGGTGGGGAGCCAGGCGGGCCGGCCGCGGCCGCGGCTGCCCAGAGGCCCTCACATGGAGTGCGGCGGCTGACAGCCCAGGCCATGTGCTGCGAGCGCCACCTGGTGGGCTGCCAGGGGATGGGAGCGCGGCGCGCGGGCCCGGGGCTGGGGCCAGGGTGGCGCGGTGCGGGGCCAGGGCCTTCGCGCCCCACGCTGGGCTTCTCCCGCCCTGCCCTGGGGCCCGGCCGGCCGGGCCCCTGGCCCCCGCGGCTCCCCGGCTCCCGGGCCTGCCCTTCCTCCCCTGTGCACGGGCGCGCCTGTCCTCGGGGGACGGCGATCCTCCGCCGTCCTGCCTGCCTAGGCCACGGTCATGCTCAGCCCACGGAGGGCTCCTGGCAAGCCCTGGGTCCGAGCTGCAGGAGCATGGGGCAGAGGCTGGCGACCAGAAGCACGGGGCTGGGGTTGGGTGGGCTGGGGAGGGGTGGGGACGGGCGGCAGGGCAGCAGGCCTTGGTGCGTTGGTGTGTGGTGCAGGAGAGACGGGGCTCCCGAGCACAGCAAGGAGCCCCACCGAGAGCCCAAAGGACCTGGTCCCCGGCCGCCCCCCCGCCCCCTCCAGCCCCACCCCCGCCCGGCCGGGCTCTCCAGGGAGGGTCCGACCTGGCCGGAAGCAGGCAAGATGCTGCTTGGCGCACAGGGCTTGCCCGGGACGGTGCTCGCCGCGGCCTGTGTCCTCCCAGCCGCCCCAGAGGGGCGAGGAGTCCGCCCCCTTGGGGGAGCGCCCCGTGCTTGCGAGAGAAGGGGTGCCCCGGGAAAGCCGAGGTGCTCCAAGCAGGAGGTGGCCGGTGGCGGCCCGAGGCCAGGGAGGGAGGGGAGCCCTCAGTTCCATGACGTGCTGGCACGGGCTCCCGGGCGAAAACCCACCCGGGGCCTTGGGGGAAGTCCGAGGGCTTGGCTGGGCCCCGGAAGCCAAGGGGCCGCCGAGGGCAGGGTGCAGACAATGGCAGGGCACGGCTCCCACCACACACCCCCACCCCGACCCCCATGGCCACCGCGCTCCCCCCCACCCCCACTGGCCCTCGCAGGCCCAGGCAGGGGCACTGCCTTGGGCCCCCCGATCCATGGGGGGCCACGGAGGCCGTGAAGCAGGGAGGGCAGCATACCACACCCCGCGGAGAAGGACCTTGCCAATGCAGGCCCCAGGCCAGGGCCCGGGTCCAGGGTTGGGGGGGTGGATCCGTGGAAGCGGCAGGCCCCACCGGCTGGCCCTCCCTGCCTCCGTCTGGCATGGGGAGGCCAGTGTCCACGGACGCCTGCGGAGCTGAGCCCGGGAGGCTGGTGCCTTGCCCCTCGGCCCCAGGCTTCAGCGCAAGGGCGGCGGCCGGGCTTTGGCATTCGTCCCTGGCACCGGCCCTGGCAGGGGTCCCCGGGCAGCGGCCAGAGGGTGACAGGCCTGAGCCCCAAGCACGCCACCGCAGGAGAGGCAAGAACCGGCCGGCTCTGTCCCCAACACCGAAGGCCGCCTTGGACCCGGCGGTGGCAGAGCCCGAGCCGGGTGGTCTCCTGGAGTGAGGGGCTTGGGCCAGACAGACCCTCTCGGGCTCAGGCCTCAGGCACGTGGCCTCAAGGCGTCTGACAGGGAGCGGTGGGTGGGTGGGTGGCGGTGGTATGTGTGTGTGCCTGTGCCTGTGCACGTATGAGTGTGTGTGTGTGTGTGTGTGTGTGTGTGTGTGCGCGCGCGCGCAGTTCTGGGGCAATGCTGCGGCAGTCAAGCCCTCTCTGCACGATGGGCCCCCCGGGCTCGGGTCCTCTCCGCTGCGGTGGCGGGGCTTCGGGAAGGTGGAGGCAGCTGTGGGTCTGTGGCTCTGAGGCCAGAGGGAGCCTTGCAAGGTCCGCGAGTGTGGGTGAGGGTTGCGGGTGGTGAGGCGGAGCGAGGGTGTGAGTGGGGGTGCGGGGCCCGGGAGGTGTGCTTGGGAGAGGCAGGCCCAGAAGGCGGGCGAGCAAGGCCCCGGCGAGGCCAAAGGGCGAGGGCCAGGGCCGGGCCCGGGAGGCGAGCGGGAGCCCCAAAGGAGGGGCCCCCCCCTGCGGCCCACGGCAGGTCGCAGCAGGCTGGGGCTCGAGCCACGGTCGCTGGGGAAGCCAGGCTGCGGAGGTAGGTGGGGAGCCAGGCGGGCCGGCCGCGGCCGCGGCTGCCCAGAGGCCCTCACATGGAGTGCGGCGGCTGACAGCCCAGGCCATGTGCTGCGAGCGCCACCTGGTGGGCTGCCAGGGGATGGGAGCGCGGCGCGCGGGCCCGGGGCTGGGGCCAGGGTGGCGCGGTGCGGGGCCAGGGCCTTCGCGCCCCACGCTGGGCTTCTCCCGCCCTGCCCTGGGGCCCGGCCGGCCGGGCCCCTGGCCCCCGCGGCTCCCCGGCTCCCGGGCCTGCCCTTCCTCCCCTGTGCACGGGCGCGCCTGTCCTCGGGGGACGGCGATCCTCCGCCGTCCTGCCTGCCTAGGCCACGGTCATGCTCAGCCCACGGAGGGCTCCTGGCAAGCCCTGGGTCCGAGCTGCAGGAGCATGGGGCAGAGGCTGGCGACCAGAAGCACGGGGCTGGGGTTGGGTGGGCTGGGGAGGGGTGGGGACGGGCGGCAGGGCAGCAGGCCTTGGTGCGTTGGTGTGTGGTGCAGGAGAGACGGGGCTCCCGAGCACAGCAAGGAGCCCCACCGAGAGCCCAAAGGACCTGGTCCCCGGCCGCCCCCCCGCCCCCTCCAGCCCCACCCCCGCCCGGCCGGGCTCTCCAGGGAGGGTCCGACCTGGCCGGAAGCAGGCAAGATGCTGCTTGGCGCACAGGGCTTGCCCGGGACGGTGCTCGCCGCGGCCTGTGTCCTCCCAGCCGCCCCAGAGGGGCGAGGAGTCCGCCCCCTTGGGGGAGCGCCCCGTGCTTGCGAGAGAAGGGGTGCCCCGGGAAAGCCGAGGTGCTCCAAGCAGGAGGTGGCCGGTGGCGGCCCGAGGCCAGGGAGGGAGGGGAGCCCTCAGTTCCATGACGTGCTGGCACGGGCTCCTGGGCGAAAACCCACCCGGGGCCTTGGGGGAAGTCCGAGGGCTTGGCTGGGCCCCGGAAGCCAAGGGGCCGCCGAGGGCAGGGTGCAGACAATGGCAGGGCACGGCTCCCATCACACACCCCCACCCCGACCCCCATGGCCACCGCGCTCCCCCCCACCCCCACTGGCCCTCGCAGGCCCAGGCAGGGGCACTGCCTGGGCCCCCCGATCCATGGGGGGCCACGGAGGCCGTGAAGCAGGGAGGGCAGCATACCACACCCCGCGGAGAAGGACCTTGCCGATGCAGGCCCCAGGCCAGGGCCCGGGTCCAGGGTTGGGGGGGTGGATCCGTGGAAGCGGCAGGCCCCACCGGCTGGCCCTCCCTGCCTCCGTCTGGCATGGGGAGGCCAGTGTCCACGGACGCCTGCGGAGCTGAGCCCGGGAGGCTGGTGCCTTGCCCCTCGGCCCCAGGCTTCAGCGCAAGGGCGGCGGCCGGGCTTTGGCATTCGTCCCTGGCACCGGCCCTGGCAGGGGTCCCCGGGCAGCGGCCAGAGGGTGACAGGCCTGAGCCCCAAGCACGCCACCGCAGGAGAGGCAAGAACCGGCCGGCTCTGTCCCCAACACCGAAGGCCGCCTTGGACCCGGCGGTGGCAGAGCCCGAGCCGGGTGGTCTCCTGGAGTGAGGGGCTTGGGCCAGACAGACCCTCTCGGGCTCAGGCCTCAGGCACGTGGCCTCAAGGCGTCTGACAGGGAGCGGTGGGTGGGTGGGTGGCGGTGGTATGTGTGTGTGCCTGTGCCTGTGCACGTATGAGTGTGTGTGTGTGTGTGTGTGTGTGTGTGTGTGTGTGTGTGCGCGCGCGCGCAGTTCTGGGGCAATGCTGCGGCAGTCAAGCCCTCTCTGCACGATGGGCCCCCCGGGCTCGGGTCCTCTCCGCTGCGGTGGCGGGGCTTCGGGAAGGTGGAGGCAGCTGTGGGTCTGTGGCTCTGAGGCCAGAGGGAGCCTTGCAAGGTCCGCGAGTGTGGGTGAGGGTTGCGGGTGGTGAGGCGGAGCGAGGGTGTGAGTGGGGGTGCGGGGCCCGGGAGGTGTGCTTGGGAGAGGCAGGCCCAGAAGGCGGGCGAGCAAGGCCCCGGCGAGGCCAAAGGGCGAGGGCCAGGGCCGGGCCCGGGAGGCGAGCGGGAGCCCCAAAGGAGGGGCCCCCCCCTGCGGCCCACGGCAGGTCGCAGCAGGCTGGGGCTCGAGCCACGGTCGCTGGGGAAGCCAGGCTGCGGAGGTAGGTGGGGAGCCAGGCGGGCCGGCCGCGGCCGCGGCTGCCCAGAGGCCCTCACATGGAGTGCGGCGGCTGACAGCCCAGGCCATGTGCTGCGAGCGCCACCTGGTGGGCTGCCAGGGGATGGGAGCGCGGCGCGCGGGCCCGGGGCTGGGGCCAGGGTGGCGCGGTGCGGGGCCAGGGCCTTCGCGCCCCACGCTGGGCTTCTCCCGCCCTGCCCTGGGGCCCGGCCGGCCGGGCCCCTGGCCCCCGCGGCTCCCCGGCTCCCGGGCCTGCCCTTCCTCCCCTGTGCACGGGCGCGCCTGTCCTCGGGGGACGGCGATCCTCCGCCGTCCTGCCTGCCTAGGCCACGGTCATGCTCAGCCCACGGCGGGCTCCTGGCAAGCCCTGGGTCCGAGCTGCAGGAGCATGGGGCAGAGGCTGGCGACCAGAAGCACGGGGCTGGGGTTGGGTGGGCTGGGGAGGGGTGGGGACGGGCGGCAGGGCAGCAGGCCTTGGTGCGTTGGTGTGTGGTGCAGGAGAGACGGGGCTCCCGAGCACAGCAAGGAGCCCCACCGAGAGCCCAAAGGACCTGGTCCCCGGCCGCCCCCCCGCCCCCTCCAGCCCCACCCCCGCCCGGCCGGGCTCTCCAGGGAGGGTCCGACCTGGCCGGAAGCAGGCAAGATGCTGCTTGGCGCACAGGGCTTGCCCGGGACGGTGCTCGCCGCGGCCTGTGTCCTCCCAGCCGCCCCAGAGGGGCGAGGAGTCCGCCCCCTTGGGGGAGCGCCCCGTGCTTGCGAGAGAAGGGGTGCCCCGGGAAAGCCGAGGTGCTCCAAGCAGGAGGTGGCCGGTGGCGGCCCGAGGCCAGGGAGGGAGGGGAGCCCTCAGTTCCATGACGTGCTGGCACGGGCTCCTGGGCGAAAACCCACCCGGGGCCTTGGGGGAAGTCCGAGGGCTTGGCTGGGCCCCGGAAGCCAAGGGGCCGCCGAGGGCAGGGTGCAGACAATGGCAGGGCACGGCTCCCATCACACACCCCCACCCCGACCCCCATGGCCACCGCGCTCCCCCCCACCCCCACTGGCCCTCGCAGGCCCAGGCAGGGGCACTGCCTGGGCCCCCCGATCCATGGGGGGCCACGGAGGCCGTGAAGCAGGGAGGGCAGCATACCACACCCCGCGGAGAAGGACCTTGCCGATGCAGGCCCCAGGCCAGGGCCCGGGTCCAGGGTTGGGGGGGTGGATCCGTGGAAGCGGCAGGCCCCACCGGCTGGCCCTCCCTGCCTCCGTCTGGCATGGGGAGGCCAGTGTCCACGGACGCCTGCGGAGCTGAGCCCGGGAGGCTGGTGCCTTGCCCCTCGGCCCCAGGCTTCAGCGCAAGGGCGGCGGCCGGGCTTTGGCATTCGTCCCTGGCACCGGCCCTGGCAGGGGTCCCCGGGCAGCGGCCAGAGGGTGACAGGCCTGAGCCCCAAGCACGCCACCGCAGGAGAGGCAAGAACCGGCCGGCTCTGTCCCCAACACCGAAGGCCGCCTTGGACCCGGCGGTGGCAGAGCCCGAGCCGGGTGGTCTCCTGGAGTGAGGGGCTTGGGCCAGACAGACCCTCTCGGGCTCAGGCCTCAGGCACGTGGCCTCAAGGCGTCTGACAGGGAGCGGTGGGTGGGTGGGTGGCGGTGGTATGTGTGTGTGCCTGTGCCTGTGCACGTATGAGTGTGTGTGTGTGTGTGTGTGTGTGTGTGTGTGTGTGTGTGTGCGCGCGCGCGCGCAGTTCTGGGGCAATGCTGCGGCAGTCAAGCCCTCTCTGCACGATGGGCCCCCCGGGCTCGGGTCCTCTCCGCTGCGGTGGCGGGGCTTCGGGAAGGTGGAGGCAGCTGTGGGTCTGTGGCTCTGAGGCCAGAGGGAGCCTTGCAAGGTCCGCGAGTGTGGGTGAGGGTTGCGGGTGGTGAGGCGGAGCGAGGGTGTGAGTGGGGGTGCGGGGCCCGGGAGGTGTGCTTGGGAGAGGCAGGCCCAGAAGGCGGGCGAGCAAGGCCCCGGCGAGGCCAAAGGGCGAGGGCCAGGGCCGGGCCCGGGAGGCGAGCGGGAGCCCCAAAGGAGGGGCCCCCCCCTGCGGCCCACGGCAGGTCGCAGCAGGCTGGGGCTCGAGCCACGGTCGCTGGGGAAGCCAGGCTGCGGAGGTAGGTGGGGAGCCAGGCGGGCCGGCCGCGGCCGCGGCTGCCCAGAGGCCCTCACATGGAGTGCGGCGGCTGACAGCCCAGGCCATGTGCTGCGAGCGCCACCTGGTGGGCTGCCAGGGGATGGGAGCGCGGCGCGCGGGCCCGGGGCTGGGGCCAGGGTGGCGCGGTGCGGGGCCAGGGCCTTCGCGCCCCACGCTGGGCTTCTCCCGCCCTGCCCTGGGGCCCGGCCGGCCGGGCCCCTGGCCCCCGCGGCTCCCCGGCTCCCGGGCCTGCCCTTCCTCCCCTGTGCACGGGCGCGCCTGTCCTCGGGGGACGGCGATCCTCCGCCGTCCTGCCTGCCTAGGCCACGGTCATGCTCAGCCCACGGCGGGCTCCTGGCAAGCCCTGGGTCCGAGCTGCAGGAGCATGGGGCAGAGGCTGGCGACCAGAAGCACGGGGCTGGGGTTGGGTGGGCTGGGGAGGGGTGGGGACGGGCGGCAGGGCAGCAGGCCTTGGTGCGTTGGTGTGTGGTGCAGGAGAGACGGGGCTCCCGAGCACAGCAAGGAGCCCCACCGAGAGCCCAAAGGACCTGGTCCCCGGCCGCCCCCCCGCCCCCTCCAGCCCCACCCCCGCCCGGCCGGGCTCTCCAGGGAGGGTCCGACCTGGCCGGAAGCAGGCAAGATGCTGCTTGGCGCACAGGGCTTGCCCGGGACGGTGCTCGCCGCGGCCTGTGTCCTCCCAGCCGCCCCAGAGGGGCGAGGAGTCCGCCCCCTTGGGGGAGCGCCCCGTGCTTGCGAGAGAAGGGGTGCCCCGGGAAAGCCGAGGTGCTCCAAGCAGGAGGTGGCCGGTGGCGGCCCGAGGCCAGGGAGGGAGGGGAGCCCTCAGTTCCATGACGTGCTGGCACGGGCTCCTGGGCGAAAACCCACCCGGGGCCTTGGGGGAAGTCCGAGGGCTTGGCTGGGCCCCGGAAGCCAAGGGGCCGCCGAGGGCAGGGTGCAGACAATGGCAGGGCACGGCTCCCATCACACACCCCCACCCCGACCCCCATGGCCACCGCGCTCCCCCCCACCCCCACTGGCCCTCGCAGGCCCAGGCAGGGGCACTGCCTGGGCCCCCCGATCCATGGGGGGCCACGGAGGCCGTGAAGCAGGGAGGGCAGCATACCACACCCCGCGGAGAAGGACCTTGCCGATGCAGGCCCCAGGCCAGGGCCCGGGTCCAGGGTTGGGGGGGTGGATCCGTGGAAGCGGCAGGCCCCACCGGCTGGCCCTCCCTGCCTCCGTCTGGCATGGGGAGGCCAGTGTCCACGGACGCCTGCGGAGCTGAGCCCGGGAGGCTGGTGCCTTGCCCCTCGGCCCCAGGCTTCAGCGCAAGGGCGGCGGCCGGGCTTTGGCATTCGTCCCTGGCACCGGCCCTGGCAGGGGTCCCCGGGCAGCGGCCAGAGGGTGACAGGCCTGAGCCCCAAGCACGCCACCGCAGGAGAGGCAAGAACCGGCCGGCTCTGTCCCCAACACCGAAGGCCGCCTTGGACCCGGCGGTGGCAGAGCCCGAGCCGGGTGGTCTCCTGGAGTGAGGGGCTTGGGCCAGACAGACCCTCTCGGGCTCAGGCCTCAGGCACGTGGCCTCAAGGCGTCTGACAGGGAGCGGTGGGTGGGTGGGTGGCGGTGGTATGTGTGTGTGCCTGTGCCTGTGCACGTATGAGTGTGTGTGTGTGTGTGTGTGTGTGTGTGTGTGTGTGTGCGCGCGCGCGCGCAGTTCTGGGGCAATGCTGCGGCAGTCAAGCCCTCTCTGCACGATGGGCCCCCCGGGCTCGGGTCCTCTCCGCTGCGGTGGCGGGGCTTCGGGAAGGTGGAGGCAGCTGTGGGTCTGTGGCTCTGAGGCCAGAGGGAGCCTTGCAAGGTCCGCGAGTGTGGGTGAGGGTTGCGGGTGGTGAGGCGGAGCGAGGGTGTGAGTGGGGGTGCGGGGCCCGGGAGGTGTGCTTGGGAGAGGCAGGCCCAGAAGGCGGGCGAGCAAGGCCCCGGCGAGGCCAAAGGGCGAGGGCCAGGGCCGGGCCCGGGAGGCGAGCGGGAGCCCCAAAGGAGGGGCCCCCCCCTGCGGCCCACGGCAGGTCGCAGCAGGCTGGGGCTCGAGCCACGGTCGCTGGGGAAGCCAGGCTGCGGAGGTAGGTGGGGAGCCAGGCGGGCCGGCCGCGGCCGCGGCTGCCCAGAGGCCCTCACATGGAGTGCGGCGGCTGACAGCCCAGGCCATGTGCTGCGAGCGCCACCTGGTGGGCTGCCAGGGGATGGGAGCGCGGCGCGCGGGCCCGGGGCTGGGGCCAGGGTGGCGCGGTGCGGGGCCAGGGCCTTCGCGCCCCACGCTGGGCTTCTCCCGCCCTGCCCTGGGGCCCGGCCGGCCGGGCCCCTGGCCCCCGCGGCTCCCCGGCTCCCGGGCCTGCCCTTCCTCCCCTGTGCACGGGCGCGCCTGTCCTCGGGGGACGGCGATCCTCCGCCGTCCTGCCTGCCTAGGCCTCGGTCATGCTCAGCCCACGGCGGGCTCCTGGCAAGCCCTGGGTCCGAGCTGCAGGAGCATGGGGCAGAGGCTGGCGACCAGAAGCACGGGGCTGGGGTTGGGTGGGCTGGGGAGGGGTGGGGACGGGCGGCAGGGCAGCAGGCCTTGGTGCGTTGGTGTGTGGTGCAGGAGAGACGGGGCTCCCGAGCACAGCAAGGAGCCCCACCGAGAGCCCAAAGGACCTGGTCCCCGGCCGCCCCCCCGCCCCCTCCAGCCCCACCCCCGCCCGGCCGGGCTCTCCAGGGAGGGTCCGACCTGGCCGGAAGCAGGCAAGATGCTGCTTGGCGCACAGGGCTTGCCCGGGACGGTGCTCGCCGCGGCCTGTGTCCTCCCAGCCGCCCCAGAGGGGCGAGGAGTCCGCCCCCTTGGGGGAGCGCCCCGTGCTTGCGAGAGAAGGGGTGCCCCGGGAAAGCCGAGGTGCTCCAAGCAGGAGGTGGCCGGTGGCGGCCCGAGGCCAGGGAGGGAGGGGAGCCCTCAGTTCCATGACGTGCTGGCACGGGCTCCTGGGCGAAAACCCACCCGGGGCCTTGGGGGAAGTCCGAGGGCTTGGCTGGGCCCCGGAAGCCAAGGGGCCGCCGAGGGCAGGGTGCAGACAATGGCAGGGCAAGGCTCCCACCACACACCCCCACCCCGACCCCCATGGCCACCGCGCTCCCCCCCACCCCCACTGGCCCTCGCAGGCCCAGGCAGGGGCACTGCCTGGGCCCCCCGATCCATGGGGGGCCACGGAGGCCGTGAAGCAGGGAGGGCAGCATACCACACCCCGCGGAGAAGGACCTTGCCGATGCAGGCCCCAGGCCAGGGCCCGGGTCCAGGGTTGGGGGGGTGGATCCGTGGAAGCGGCAGGCCCCACCGGCTGGCCCTCCCTGCCTCCGTCTGGCATGGGGAGGCCAGTGTCCACGGACGCCTGCGGAGCTGAGCCCGGGAGGCTGGTGCCTTGCCCCTCGGCCCCAGGCTTCAGCGCAAGGGCGGCGGCCGGGCTTTGGCATTCGTCCCTGGCACCGGCCCTGGCAGGGGTCCCCGGGCAGCGGCCAGAGGGTGACAGGCCTGAGCCCCAAGCACGCCACCGCAGGAGAGGCAAGAACCGGCCGGCTCTGTCCCCAACACCGAAGGCCGCCTTGGACCCGGCGGTGGCAGAGCCCGAGCCGGGTGGTCTCCTGGAGTGAGGGGCTTGGGCCAGACAGACCCTCTCGGGCTCAGGCCTCAGGCACGTGGCCTCAAGGCGTCTGACAGGGAGCGGTGGGTGGGTGGGTGGCGGTGGTATGTGTGTGTGCCTGTGCCTGTGCACGTATGAGTGTGTGTGTGTGTGTGTGTGTGTGTGTGTGTGTGTGTGCGCGCGCGCGCAGTTCTGGGGCAATGCTGCGGCAGTCAAGCCCTCTCTGCACGATGGGCCCCCCGGGCTCGGGTCCTCTCCGCTGCGGTGGCGGGGCTTCGGGAAGGTGGAGGCAGCTGTGGGTCTGTGGCTCTGAGGCCAGAGGGAGCCTTGCAAGGTCCGCGAGTGTGGGTGAGGGTTGCGGGTGGTGAGGCGGAGCGAGGGTGTGAGTGGGGGTGCGGGGCCCGGGAGGTGTGCTTGGGAGAGGCAGGCCCAGAAGGCGGGCGAGCAAGGCCCCGGCGAGGCCAAAGGGCGAGGGCCAGGGCCGGGCCCGGGAGGCGAGCGGGAGCCCCAAAGGAGGGGCCCCCCCCTGCGGCCCACGGCAGGTCGCAGCAGGCTGGGGCTCGAGCCACGGTCGCTGGGGAAGCCAGGCTGCGGAGGTAGGTGGGGAGCCAGGCGGGCCGGCCGCGGCCGCGGCTGCCCAGAGGCCCTCACATGGAGTGCGGCGGCTGACAGCCCAGGCCATGTGCTGCGAGCGCCACCTGGTGGGCTGCCAGGGGATGGGAGCGCGGCGCGCGGGCCCGGGGCTGGGGCCAGGGTGGCGCGGTGCGGGGCCAGGGCCTTCGCGCCCCACGCTGGGCTTCTCCCGCCCTGCCCTGGGGCCCGGCCGGCCGGGCCCCTGGCCCCCGCGGCTCCCCGGCTCCCGGGCCTGCCCTTCCTCCCCTGTGCACGGGCGCGCCTGTCCTCGGGGGACGGCGATCCTCCGCCGTCCTGCCTGCCTAGGCCACGGTCATGCTCAGCCCACGGCGGGCTCCTGGCAAGCCCTGGGTCCGAGCTGCAGGAGCATGGGGCAGAGGCTGGCGACCAGAAGCACGGGGCTGGGGTTGGGTGGGCTGGGGAGGGGTGGGGACGGGCGGCAGGGCAGCAGGCCTTGGTGCGTTGGTGTGTGGTGCAGGAGAGACGGGGCTCCCGAGCACAGCAAGGAGCCCCACCGAGAGCCCAAAGGACCTGGTCCCCGGCCGCCCCCCCGCCCCCTCCAGCCCCACCCCCGCCCGGCCGGGCTCTCCAGGGAGGGTCCGACCTGGCCGGAAGCAGGCAAGATGCTGCTTGGCGCACAGGGCTTGCCCGGGACGGTGCTCGCCGCGGCCTGTGTCCTCCCAGCCGCCCCAGAGGGGCGAGGAGTCCGCCCCCTTGGGGGAGCGCCCCGTGCTTGCGAGAGAAGGGGTGCCCCGGGAAAGCCGAGGTGCTCCAAGCAGGAGGTGGCCGGTGGCCGCCCGAGGCCAGGGAGGGAGGGGAGCCCTCAGTTCCATGACGTGCTGGCACGGGCTCCCGGGCGAAAACCCACCCGGGGCCTTGGGGGAAGTCCGAGGGCTTGGCTGGGCCCCGGAAGCCAAGGGGCCGCCGAGGGCAGGGTGCAGACAATGGCAGGGCACGGCTCCCACCACACACCCCCACCCCGACCCCCATGGCCACCGCGCTCCCCCCCACCCCCACTGGCCCTCGCAGGCCCAGGCAGGGGCACTGCCTGGGTCCCCCGATCCATGGGGGGCCACGGAGGCCGTGAAGCAGGGAGGGCAGCATACCACACCCCGCGGAGAAGGACCTTGCCAATGCAGGCCCCAGGCCAGGGCCCGGGTCCAGGGTTGGGGGGGTGGATCCGTGGAAGCGGCAGGCCCCACCGGCTGGCCCTCCCTGCCTCCGTCTGGCATGGGGAGGCCAGTGTCCACGGACGCCTGCGGAGCTGAGCCCGGGAGGCTGGTGCCTTGCCCCTCGGCCCCAGGCTTCAGCGCAAGGGCGGCGGCCGGGCTTTGGCATTCGTCCCTGGCACCGGCCCTGGCAGGGGTCCCCGGGCAGCGGCCAGAGGGTGACAGGCCTGAGCCCCAAGCACGCCACCGCAGGAGAGGCAAGAACCGGCCGGCTCTGTCCCCAACACCGAAGGCCGCCTTGGACCCGGCGGTGGCAGAGCCCGAGCCGGGTGGTCTCCTGGAGTGAGGGGCTTGGGCCAGACAGACCCTCTCGGGCTCAGGCCTCAGGCACGTGGCCTCAAGGCGTCTGACAGGGAGCGGTGGGTGGGTGGGTGGCGGTGGTATGTGTGTGTGCCTGTGCCTGTGCACGTATGAGTGTGTGTGTGTGTGTGTGTGTGTGTGTGTGTGTGTGTGTGTGCGCGCGCGCAGTTCTGGGGCAATGCTGCTGCAGTCAAGCCCTCTCTGCACGATGGGCCCCCCGGGCTCGGGTCCTCTCCGCTGCGGTGGCGGGGCTTCGGGAAGGTGGAGGCAGCTGTGGGTCTGTGGCTCTGAGGCCAGAGGGAGCCTTGCAAGGTCCGCGAGTGTGGGTGAGGGTTGCGGGTGGTGAGGCGGAGCGAGGGTGTGAGTGGGGGTGCGGGGCCCGGGAGGTGTGCTTGGGAGAGGCAGGCCCAGAAGGCGGGCGAGCAAGGCCCCGGCGAGGCCAAAGGGCGAGGGCCAGGGCCGGGCCCGGGAGGCGAGCGGGAGCCCCAAAGGAGGGGCCCCCCCCTGCGGCCCACGGCAGGTCGCGGCAGGCTGGGGCTCGAGCCACGGTCGCTGGGGAAGCCAGGCTGCGGAGGTAGGTGGGGAGCCAGGCGGGCCGGCCGCGGCCGCGGCTGCCCAGAGGCCCTCACATGGAGTGCGGCGGCTGACAGCCCAGGCCATGTGCTGCGAGCGCCACCTGGTGGGCTGCCAGGGGATGGGAGCGCGGCGCGCGGGCCCGGGGCTGGGGCCAGGGTGGCGCGGTGCGGGGCCAGGGCCTTCGCGCCCCACGCTGGGCTTCTCCCGCCCTGCCCTGGGGCCCGGCCGGCCGGGCCCCTGGCCCCCGCGGCTCCCCGGCTCCCGGGCCTGCCCTTCCTCCCCTGTGCACGGGCGCGCCTGTCCTCGGGGGACGGCGATCCTCCGCCGTCCTGCCTGCCTAGGCCACGGTCATGCTCAGCCCACGGCGGGCTCCTGGCAAGCCCTGGGTCCGAGCTGCAGGAGCATGGGGCAGAGGCTGGCGACCAGAAGCACGGGGCTGGGGTTGGGTGGGCTGGGGAGGGGTGGGGACGGGCGGCAGGGCAGCAGGCCTTGGTGCGTTGGTGTGTGGTGCAGGAGAGACGGGGCTCCCGAGCACAGCAAGGAGCCCCACCGAGAGCCCAAAGGACCTGGTCCCCGGCCGCCCCCCCGCCCCCTCCAGCCCCACCCCCGCCCGGCCGGGCTCTCCAGGGAGGGTCCGACCTGGCCGGAAGCAGGCAAGATGCTGCTTGGCGCACAGGGCTTGCCCGGGACGGTGCTCGCCGCGGCCTGTGTCCTCCCAGCCGCCCCAGAGGGGCGAGGAGTCCGCCCCCTTGGGGGAGCGCCCCGTGCTTGCGAGAGAAGGGGTGCCCCGGGAAAGCCGAGGTGCTCCAAGCAGGAGGTGGCCGGTGGCGGCCCGAGGCCAGGGAGGGAGGGGAGCCCTCAGTTCCATGACGTGCTGGCACGGGCTCCCGGGCGAAAACCCACCCGGGGCCTTGGGGGAAGTCCGAGGGCTTGGCTGGGCCCCGGAAGCCAAGGGGCCGCCGAGGGCAGGGTGCAGACAATGGCAGGGCACGGCTCCCACCACACACCCCCACCCCGACCCCCATGGCCACCGCGCTCCCCCCCACCCCCACTGGCCCTCGCAGGCCCAGGCAGGGGCACTGCCTGGGTCCCCCGATCCATGGGGGGCCACGGAGGCCGTGAAGCAGGGAGGGCAGCATACCACACCCCGCGGAGAAGGACCTTGCCAATGCAGGCCCCAGGCCAGGGCCCGGGTCCAGGGTTGGGGGGGTGGATCCGTGGAAGCGGCAGGCCCCACCGGCTGGCCCTCCCTGCCTCCGTCTGGCATGGGGAGGCCAGTGTCCACGGACGCCTGCGGAGCTGAGCCCGGGAGGCTGGTGCCTTGCCCCTCGGCCCCAGGCTTCAGCGCAAGGGCGGCGGCCGGGCTTTGGCATTCGTCCCTGGCACCGGCCCTGGCAGGGGTCCCCGGGCAGCGGCCAGAGGGTGACAGGCCTGAGCCCCAAGCACGCCACCGCAGGAGAGGCAAGAACCGGCCGGCTCTGTCCCCAACACCGAAGGCCGCCTTGGACCCGGCGGTGGCAGAGCCCGAGCCGGGTGGTCTCCTGGAGTGAGGGGCTTGGGCCAGACAGACCCTCTCGGGCTCAGGCCTCAGGCACGTGGCCTCAAGGCGTCTGACAGGGAGCGGTGGGTGGGTGGGTGGCGGTGGTATGTGTGTGTGCCTGTGCCTGTGCACGTATGAGTGTGTGTGTGTGTGTGTGTGTGTGTGTGTGTGTGTGTGTGTGCGCGCGCGCAGTTCTGGGGCAATGCTGCGGCAGTCAAGCCCTCTCTGCACGATGGGCCCCCCGGGCTCGGGTCCTCTCCGCTGCGGTGGCGGGGCTTCGGGAAGGTGGAGGCAGCTGTGGGTCTGTGGCTCTGAGGCCAGAGGGAGCCTTGCAAGGTCCGCGAGTGTGGGTGAGGGTTGCGGGTGGTGAGGCGGAGCGAGGGTGTGAGTGGGGGTGCGGGGCCCGGGAGGTGTGCTTGGGAGAGGCAGGCCCAGAAGGCGGGCGAGCAAGGCCCCGGCGAGGCCAAAGGGCGAGGGCCAGGGCCGGGCCCGGGAGGCGAGCGGGAGCCCCAAAGGAGGGGCCCCCCCCTGCGGCCCACGGCAGGTCGCAGCAGGCTGGGGCTCGAGCCACGGTCGCTGGGGAAGCCAGGCTGCGGAGGTAGGTGGGGAGCCAGGCGGGCCGGCCGCGGCCGCGGCTGCCCAGAGGCCCTCACATGGAGTGCGGCGGCTGACAGCCCAGGCCATGTGCTGCGAGCGCCACCTGGTGGGCTGCCAGGGGATGGGAGCGCGGCGCGCGGGCCCGGGGCTGGGGCCAGGGTGGCGCGGTGCGGGGCCAGGGCCTTCGCGCCCCACGCTGGGCTTCTCCCGCCCTGCCCTGGGGCCCGGCCGGCCGGGCCCCTGGCCCCCGCGGCTCCCCGGCTCCCGGGCCTGCCCTTCCTCCCCTGTGCACGGGCGCGCCTGTCCTCGGGGGACGGCGATCCTCCGCCGTCCTGCCTGCCTAGGCCACGGTCATGCTCAGCCCACGGCGGGCTCCTGGCAAGCCCTGGGTCCGAGCTGCAGGAGCATGGGGCAGAGGCTGGCGACCAGAAGCACGGGGCTGGGGTTGGGTGGGCTGGGGAGGGGTGGGGACGGGCGGCAGGGCAGCAGGCCTTGGTGCGTTGGTGTGTGGTGCAGGAGAGACGGGGCTCCCGAGCACAGCAAGGAGCCCCACCGAGAGCCCAAAGGACCTGGTCCCCGGCCGCCCCCCCGCCCCCTCCAGCCCCACCCCCGCCCGGCCGGGCTCTCCAGGGAGGGTCCGACCTGGCCGGAAGCAGGCAAGATGCTGCTTGGCGCACAGGGCTTGCCCGGGACGGTGCTCGCCGCGGCCTGTGTCCTCCCAGCCGCCCCAGAGGGGCGAGGAGTCCGCCCCCTTGGGGGAGCGCCCCGTGCTTGCGAGAGAAGGGGTGCCCCGGGAAAGCCGAGGTGCTCCAAGCAGGAGGTGGCCGGTGGCGGCCCGAGGCCAGGGAGGGAGGGGAGCCCTCAGTTCCATGACGTGCTGGCACGGGCTCCCGGGCGAAAACCCACCCGGGGCCTTGGGGGAAGTCCGAGGGCTTGGCTGGGCCCCGGAAGCCAAGGGGCCGCCGAGGGCAGGGTGCAGACAATGGCAGGGCACGGCTCCCACCACACACCCCCACCCCGACCCCCATGGCCACCGCGCTCCCCCCCACCCCCACTGGCCCTCGCAGGCCCAGGCAGGGGCACTGCCTGGGCCCCCCGATCCATGGGGGGCCACGGAGGCCGTGAAGCAGGGAGGGCAGCATACCACACCCCGCGGAGAAGGACCTTGCCAATGCAGGCCCCAGGCCAGGGCCCGGGTCCAGGGTTGGGGGGGTGGATCCGTGGAAGCGGCAGGCCCCACCGGCTGGCCCTCCCTGCCTCCGTCTGGCATGGGGAGGCCAGTGTCCACGGACGCCTGCGGAGCTGAGCCCGGGAGGCTGGTGCCTTGCCCCTCGGCCCCAGGCTTCAGCGCAAGGGCGGCGGCCGGGCTTTGGCATTCGTCCCTGGCACCGGCCCTGGCAGGGGTCCCCGGGCAGCGGCCAGAGGGTGACAGGCCTGAGCCCCAAGCACGCCACCGCAGGAGAGGCAAGAACCGGCCGGCTCTGTCCCCAACACCGAAGGCCGCCTTGGACCCGGCGGTGGCAGAGCCCGAGCCGGGTGGTCTCCTGGAGTGAGGGGCTTGGGCCAGACAGACCCTCTCGGGCTGAGGCCTCAGGCACGTGGCCTCAAGGCGTCTGACAGGGAGCGGTGGGTGGGTGGGTGGCGGTGGTATGTGTGTGTGCCTGTGCCTGTGCACGTATGAGTGTGTGTGTGTGTGTGTGTGTGTGTGTGCGCGCGCGCGCAGTTCTGGGGCAATGCTGCGGCAGTCAAGCCCTCTCTGCACGATGGGCCCCCCGGGCTCGGGTCCTCTCCGCTGCGGTGGCGGGGCTTCGGGAAGGTGGAGGCAGCTGTGGGTCTGTGGCTCTGAGGCCAGAGGGAGCCTTGCAAGGTCCGCGAGTGTGGGTGAGGGTTGCGGGTGGTGAGGCGGAGCGAGGGTGTGAGTGGGGGTGCGGGGCCCGGGAGGTGTGCTTGGGAGAGGCAGGCCCAGAAGGCGGGCGAGCAAGGCCCCGGCGAGGCCAAAGGGCGAGGGCCAGGGCCGGGCCCGGGAGGCGAGCGGGAGCCCCAAAGGAGGGGCCCCCCCCTGCGGCCCACGGCAGGTCGCAGCAGGCTGGGGCTCGAGCCACGGTCGCTGGGGAAGCCAGGCTGCGGAGGTAGGTGGGGAGCCAGGCGGGCCGGCCGCGGCCGCGGCTGCCCAGAGGCCCTCACATGGAGTGCGGCGGCTGACAGCCCAGGCCATGTGCTGCGAGCGCCACCTGGTGGGCTGCCAGGGGATGGGAGCGCGGCGCGCGGGCCCGGGGCTGGGGCCAGGGTGGCGCGGTGCGGGGCCAGGGCCTTCGCGCCCCACGCTGGGCTTCTCCCGCCCTGCCCTGGGGCCCGGCCGGCCGGGCCCCTGGCCCCCGCGGCTCCCCGGCTCCCGGGCCTGCCCTTCCTCCCCTGTGCACGGGCGCGCCTGTCCTCGGGGGACGGCGATCCTCCGCCGTCCTGCCTGCCTAGGCCACGGTCATGCTCAGCCCACGGCGGGCTCCTGGCAAGCCCTGGGTCCGAGCTGCAGGAGCATGGGGCAGAGGCTGGCGACCAGAAGCACGGGGCTGGGGTTGGGTGGGCTGGGGAGGGGTGGGGACGGGCGGCAGGGCAGCAGGCCTTGGTGCGTTGGTGTGTGGTGCAGGAGAGACGGGGCTCCCGAGCACAGCAAGGAGCCCCACCGAGAGCGCAAAGGACCTGGTCCCCGGCCGACCCCCCGCCCCCTCCAGCCCCACCCCCGCCCGGCCGGGCTCTCCAGGGAGGGTCCGACCTGGCCGGAAGCAGGCAAGATGCTGCTTGGCGCACAGGGCTTGCCCGGGACGGTGCTCGCCGCGGCCTGTGTCCTCCCAGCCGCCCCAGAGGGGCGAGGAGTCCGCCCCCTTGGGGGAGCGCCCCGTGCTTGCGAGAGAAGGGGTGCCCCGGGAAAGCCGAGGTGCTCCAAGCAGGAGGTGGCCGGTGGCGGCCCGAGGCCAGGGAGGGAGGGGAGCCCTCAGTTCCATGACGTGCTGGCACGGGCTCCCGGGCGAAAACCCACCCGGGGCCTTGGGGGAAGTCCGAGGGCTTGGCTGGGCCCCGGAAGCCAAGGGGCCGCCGAGGGCAGGGTGCAGACAATGGCAGGGCACGGCTCCCACCACACACCCCCACCCCGACCCCCATGGCCACCGCGCTCCCCCCCACCCCCACTGGCCCTCGCAGGCCCAGGCAGGGGCACTGCCTGGGCCCCCCGATCCATGGGGGGCCACGGAGGCCGTGAAGCAGGGAGGGCAGCATACCACACCCCGCGGAGAAGGACCTTGCCAATGCAGGCCCCAGGCCAGGGCCCGGGTCCAGGGTTGGGGGGGTGGATCCGTGGAAGCGGCAGGCCCCACCGGCTGGCCCTCCCTGCCTCCGTCTGGCATGGGGAGGCCAGTGTCCACGGACGCCTGCGGAGCTGAGCCCGGGAGGCTGGTGCCTTGCCCCTCGGCCCCAGGCTTCAGCGCAAGGGCGGCGGCCGGGCTTTGGCATTCGTCCCTGGCACCGGCCCTGGCAGGGGTCCCCGGGCAGCGGCCAGAGGGTGACAGGCCTGAGCCCCAAGCACGCCACCGCAGGAGAGGCAAGAACCGGCCGGCTCTGTCCCCAACACCGAAGGCCGCCTTGGACCCGGCGGTGGCAGAGCCCGAGCCGGGTGGTCTCCTGGAGTGAGGGGCTTGGGCCAGACAGACCCTCTCGGGCTCAGGCCTCAGGCACGTGGCCTCAAGGCGTCTGACAGGGAGCGGTGGGTGGGTGGGTGGCGGTGGTATGTGTGTGTGCCTGTGCCTGTGCACGTATGAGTGTGTGTGTGTGTGTGTGTGTGTGTGTGTGTGTGTGTGTGCGCGCGCGCGCGCAGTTCTGGGGCAATGCTGCGGCAGTCAAGCCCTCTCTGCACGATGGGCCCCCCGGGCTCGGGTCCTCTCCGCTGCGGTGGCGGGGCTTCGGGAAGGTGGAGGCAGCTGTGGGTCTGTGGCTCTGAGGCCAGAGGGAGCCTTGCAAGGTCCGCGAGTGTGGGTGAGGGTTGCGGGTGGTGAGGCGGAGCGAGGGTGTGAGTGGGGGTGCGGGGCCCGGGAGGTGTGCTTGGGAGAGGCAGGCCCAGAAGGCGGGCGAGCAAGGCCCCGGCGAGGCCAAAGGGCGAGGGCCAGGGCCGGGCCCGGGAGGCGAGCGGGAGCCCCAAAGGAGGGGCCCCCCCCTGCGGCCCACGGCAGGTCGCGGCAGGCTGGGGCTCGAGCCACGGTCGCTGGGGAAGCCAGGCTGCGGAGGTAGGTGGGGAGCCAGGCGGGCCGGCCGCGGCCGCGGCTGCCCAGAGGCCCTCACATGGAGTGCGGCGGCTGACAGCCCAGGCCATGTGCTGCGAGCGCCACCTGGTGGGCTGCCAGGGGATGGGAGCGCGGCGCGCGGGCCCGGGGCTGGGGCCAGGGTGGCGCGGTGCGGGGCCAGGGCCTTCGCGCCCCACGCTGGGCTTCTCCCGCCCTGCCCTGGGGCCCGGCCGGCCGGGCCCCTGGCCCCCGCGGCTCCCCGGCTCCCGGGCCTGCCCTTCCTCCCCTGTGCACGGGCGCGCCTGTCCTCGGGGGACGGCGATCCTCCGCAGTCCTGCCTGCCTAGGCCACGGTCATGCTCAGCCCACGGCGGGCTCCTGGCAAGCCCTGGGTCCGAGCTGCAGGAGCATGGGGCAGAGGCTGGCGACCAGAAGCACGGGGCTGGGGTTGGGTGGGCTGGGGAGGGGTGGGGACGGGCGGCAGGGCAGCAGGCCTTGGTGCGTTGGTGTGTGGTGCAGGAGAGACGGGGCTCCCGAGCACAGCAAGGAGCCCCACCGAGAGCCCAAAGGACCTGGTCCCCGGCCGCCCCCCCGCCCCCTCCAGCCCCACCCCCGCCCGGCCGGGCTCTCCAGGGAGGGTCCGACCTGGCCGGAAGCAGGCAAGATGCTGCTTGGCGCACAGGGCTTGCCCGGGACGGTGCTCGCCGCGGCCTGTGTCCTCCCAGCCGCCCCAGAGGGGCGAGGAGTCCGCCCCCTTGGGGGAGCGCCCCGTGCTTGCGAGAGAAGGGGTGCCCCGGGAAAGCCGAGGTGCTCCAAGCAGGAGGTGGCCGGTGGCGGCCCGAGGCCAGGGAGGGAGGGGAGCCCTCAGTTCCATGACGTGCTGGCACGGGCTCCCGGGCGAAAACCCACCCGGGGCCTTGGGGGAAGTCCGAGGGCTTGGCTGGGCCCCGGAAGCCAAGGGGCCGCCGAGGGCAGGGTGCAGACAATGGCAGGGCACGGCTCCCACCACACACCCCCACCCCGACCCCCATGGCCACCGCGCTCCCCCCCACCCCCACTGGCCCTCGCAGGCCCAGGCAGGGGCACTGCCTGGGCCCCCCGATCCATGGGGGGCCACGGAGGCCGTGAAGCAGGGAGGGCAGCATACCACACCCCGCGGAGAAGGACCTTGCCAATGCAGGCCCCAGGCCAGGGCCCGGGTCCAGGGTTGGGGGGGTGGATCCGTGGAAGCGGCAGGCCCCACCGGCTGGCCCTCCCTGCCTCCGTCTGGCATGGGGAGGCCAGTGTCCACGGACGCCTGCGGAGCTGAGCCCGGGAGGCTGGTGCCTTGCCCCTCGGCCCCAGGCTTCAGCGCAAGGGCGGCGGCCGGGCTTTGGCATTCGTCCCTGGCACCGGCCCTGGCAGGGGTCCCCGGGCAGCGGCCAGAGGGTGACAGGCCTGAGCCCCAAGCACGCCACCGCAGGAGAGGCAAGAACCGGCCGGCTCTGTCCCCAACACCGAAGGCCGCCTTGGACCCGGCGGTGGCAGAGCCCGAGCCGGGTGGTCTCCTGGAGTGAGGGGCTTGGGCCAGACAGACCCTCTCGGGCTCAGGCCTCAGGCACGTGGCCTCAAGGCGTCTGACAGGGAGCGGTGGGTGGGTGGGTGGCGGTGGTATGTGTGTGTGCCTGTGCCTGTGCACGTATGAGTGTGTGTGTGTGTGTGTGTGTGTGTGTGTGTGTGTGTGTGCGCGCGCGCGCGCAGTTCTGGGGCAATGCTGCGGCAGTCAAGCCCTCTCTGCACGATGGGCCCCCCGGGCTCGGGTCCTCTCCGCTGCGGTGGCGGGGCTTCGGGAAGGTGGAGGCAGCTGTGGGTCTGTGGCTCTGAGGCCAGAGGGAGCCTTGCAAGGTCCGCGAGTGTGGGTGAGGGTTGCGGGTGGTGAGGCGGAGCGAGGGTGTGAGTGGGGGTGCGGGGCCCGGGAGGTGTGCTTGGGAGAGGCAGGCCCAGAAGGCGGGCGAGCAAGGCCCCGGCGAGGCCAAAGGGCGAGGGCCAGGGCCGGGCCCGGGAGGCGAGCGGGAGCCCCAAAGGAGGGGCCCCCCCCTGCGGCCCACGGCAGGTCGCGGCAGGCTGGGGCTCGAGCCACGGTCGCTGGGGAAGCCAGGCTGCGGAGGTAGGTGGGGAGCCAGGCGGGCCGGCCGCGGCCGCGGCTGCCCAGAGGCCCTCACATGGAGTGCGGCGGCTGACAGCCCAGGCCATGTGCTGCGAGCGCCACCTGGTGGGCTGCCAGGGGATGGGAGCGCGGCGCGCGGGCCCGGGGCTGGGGCCAGGGTGGCGCGGTGCGGGGCCAGGGCCTTCGCGCCCCACGCTGGGCTTCTCCCGCCCTGCCCTGGGGCCCGGCCGGCCGGGCCCCTGGCCCCCGCGGCTCCCCGGCTCCCGGGCCTGCCCTTCCTCCCCTGTGCACGGGCGCGCCTGTCCTCGGGGGACGGCGATCCTCCGCAGTCCTGCCTGCCTAGGCCACGGTCATGCTCAGCCCACGGCGGGCTCCTGGCAAGCCCTGGGTCCGAGCTGCAGGAGCATGGGGCAGAGGCTGGCGACCAGAAGCACGGGGCTGGGGTTGGGTGGGCTGGGGAGGGGTGGGGACGGGCGGCAGGGCAGCAGGCCTTGGTGCGTTGGTGTGTGGTGCAGGAGAGACGGGGCTCCCGAGCACAGCAAGGAGCCCCACCGAGAGCCCAAAGGACCTGGTCCCCGGCCGCCCCCCCGCCCCCTCCAGCCCCACCCCCGCCCGGCCGGGCTCTCCAGGGAGGGTCCGACCTGGCCGGAAGCAGGCAAGATGCTGCTTGGCGCACAGGGCTTGCCCGGGACGGTGCTCGCCGCGGCCTGTGTCCTCCCAGCCGCCCCAGAGGGGCGAGGAGTCCGCCCCCTTGGGGGAGCGCCCCGTGCTTGCGAGAGAAGGGGTGCCCCGGGAAAGCCGAGGTGCTCCAAGCAGGAGGTGGCCGGTGGCGGCCCGAGGCCAGGGAGGGAGGGGAGCCCTCAGTTCCATGACGTGCTGGCACGGGCTCCCGGGCGAAAACCCACCCGGGGCCTTGGGGGAAGTCCGAGGGCTTGGCTGGGCCCCGGAAGCCAAGGGGCCGCCGAGGGCAGGGTGCAGACAATGGCAGGGCACGGCTCCCACCACACACCCCCACCCCGACCCCCATGGCCACCGCGCTCCCCCCCACCCCCACTGGCCCTCGCAGGCCCAGGCAGGGGCACTGCCTGGGCCCCCCGATCCATGGGGGGCCACGGAGGCCGTGAAGCAGGGAGGGCAGCATACCACACCCCGCGGAGAAGGACCTTGCCAATGCAGGCCCCAGGCCAGGGCCCGGGTCCAGGGTTGGGGGGGTGGATCCGTGGAAGCGGCAGGCCCCACCGGCTGGCCCTCCCTGCCTCCGTCTGGCATGGGGAGGCCAGTGTCCACGGACGCCTGCGGAGCTGAGCCCGGGAGGCTGGTGCCTTGCCCCTCGGCCCCAGGCTTCAGCGCAAGGGCGGCGGCCGGGCTTTGGCATTCGTCCCTGGCACCGGCCCTGGCAGGGGTCCCCGGGCAGCGGCCAGAGGGTGACAGGCCTGAGCCCCAAGCACGCCACCGCAGGAGAGGCAAGAACCGGCCGGCTCTGTCCCCAACACCGAAGGCCGCCTTGGACCCGGCGGTGGCAGAGCCCGAGCCGGGTGGTCTCCTGGAGTGAGGGGCTTGGGCCAGACAGACCCTCTCGGGCTCAGGCCTCAGGCACGTGGCCTCAAGGCGTCTGACAGGGAGCGGTGGGTGGGTGGGTGGCGGTGGTATGTGTGTGTGCCTGTGCCTGTGCACGTATGAGTGTGTGTGTGTGTGTGTGTGTGTGTGTGTGTGTGTGTGCGCGCGCACGCAGTTCTGGGGCAATGCTGCGGCAGTCAAGCCCTCTCTGCACGATGGGCCCCCCGGGCTCGGGTCCTCTCCGCTGCGGTGGCGGGGCTTCGGGAAGGTGGAGGCAGCTGTGGGTCTGTGGCTCTGAGGCCAGAGGGAGCCTTGCAAGGTCCGCGAGTGTGGGTGAGGGTTGCGGGTGGTGAGGCGGAGCGAGGGTGTGAGTGGGGGTGCGGGGCCCGGGAGGTGTGCTTGGGAGAGGCAGGCCCAGAAGGCGGGCGAGCAAGGCCCCGGCGAGGCCAAAGGGCGAGGGCCAGGGCCGGGCCCGGGAGGCGAGCGGGAGCCCCAAAGGAGGGGCCCCCCCCTGCGGCCCACGGCAGGTCGCAGCAGGCTGGGGCTCGAGCCACGGTCGCTGGGGAAGCCAGGCTGCGGAGGTAGGTGGGGAGCCAGGCGGGCCGGC
This sequence comes from Sus scrofa, assembly GCF_054392235.1. NCBI lineage: Eukaryota > Metazoa > Chordata > Mammalia > Artiodactyla > Suidae > Sus > Sus scrofa. The sequence continues at coordinate 24,121,915 of NC_139385.1, forward strand.
CGCGGCCGCGGCTGCCCAGAGGCCCTCACATGGAGTGCGGCGGCTGACAGCCCAGGCCATGTGCTGCGAGCGCCACCTGGTGGGCTGCCAGGGGATGGGAGCGCGGCGCGCGGGCCCGGGGCTGGGGCCAGGGTGGCGCGGTGCGGGGCCAGGGCCTTCGCGCCCCACGCTGGGCTTCTCCCGCCCTGCCCTGGGGCCCGGCCGGCCGGGCCCCTGGCCCCCGCGGCTCCCCGGCTCCCGGGCCTGCCCTTCCTCCCCTGTGCCCGGGCGCGCCTGTCCTCGGGGGACGGCGATCCTCCGCCGTCCTGCCTGCCTAGGCCTCGGTCATGCTCAGCCCACGGCGGGCTCCTGGCAAGCCCTGGGTCCGAGCTGCAGGAGCATGGGGCAGAGGCTGGCGACCAGAAGCACGGGGCTGGGGTTGGATGGGGTGGGGAGGGGTGGGGACGGGCGGCAGGGCAGCAGGCCTTGGTGCGTTGGTGTGTGGTGCAGGAGAGACGGGGCTCCCGAGCACAGCAAGGAGCCCCACCGAGAGCCCAAAGGACCTGGTCCCCGGCCGCCCCCCCGCCCCCTCCAGCCCCACCCCCGCCCGGCCGGGCTCTCCAGGGAGGGTCCGACCTGGCCGGAAGCAGGCAAGATGCTGCTTGGCGCACAGGGCTTGCCCGGGACGGTGCTCGCCGCGGCCTGTGTCCTCCCAGCCGCCCCAGAGGGGCGAGGAGTCCGCCCCCTTGGGGGAGCGCCCCGTGCTTGCGAGAGAAGGGGTGCCCCGGGAAAGCCGAGGTGCTCCAAGCAGGAGGTGGCCGGTGGCGGCCCGAGGCCAGGGAGGGAGGGGAGCCCTCAGTTCCATGACGTGCTGGCACGGGCTCCTGGGCGAAAACCCACCCGGGGCCTTGGGGGAAGTCCGAGGGCTTGGCTGGGCCCCGGAAGCCAAGGGGCCGCCGAGGGCAGGGTGCAGACAATGGCAGGGCACGGCTCCCACCACACACCCCCACCCCGACCCCCATGGCCACCGCGCTCCCCCCCACCCCCACTGGCCCTCGCAGGCCCAGGCAGGGGCACTGCCTGGGCCCCCCGATCCATGGGGGGCCACGGAGGCCGTGAAGCAGGGAGGGCAGCATACCACACCCCGCGGAGAAGGACCTTGCCAATGCAGGCCCCAGGCCAGGGCCCGGGTCCAGGGTTGGGGGGGTGGATCCGTGGAAGCGGCAGGCCCCACCGGCTGGCCCTCCCTGCCTCCGTCTGGCATGGGGAGGCCAGTGTCCACGGACGCCTGCGGAGCTGAGCCCGGGAGGCTGGTGCCTTGCCCCTCGGCCCCAGGCTTCAGCGCAAGGGCGGCGGCCGGGCTTTGGCATTCGTCCCTGGCACCGGCCCTGGCAGGGGTCCCCGGGCAGCGGCCAGAGGGTGACAGGCCTGAGCCCCAAGCACGCCACCGCAGGAGAGGCAAGAACCGGCCGGCTCTGTCCCCAACACCGAAGGCCGCCTTGGACCCGGCGGTGGCAGAGCCCGAGCCGGGTGGTCTCCTGGAGTGAGGGGCTTGGGCCAGACAGACCCTCTCGGGCTCAGGCCTCAGGCACGTGGCCTCAAGGCGTCTGACAGGGAGCGGTGGGTGGGTGGGTGGCGGTGGTATGTGTGTGTGCCTGTGCCTGTGCACGTATGAGTGTGTGTGTGTGTGTGTGTGTGTGTGTGTGTGTGTGTGCGCGCGCGCGCAGTTCTGGGGCAATGCTGCGGCAGTCAAGCCCTCTCTGCACGATGGGCCCCCCGGGCTCGGGTCCTCTCCGCTGCGGTGGCGGGGCTTCGGGAAGGTGGAGGCAGCTGTGGGTCTGTGGCTCTGAGGCCAGAGGGAGCCTTGCAAGGTCCGCGAGTGTGGGTGAGGGTTGCGGGTGGTGAGGCGGAGCGAGGGTGTGAGTGGGGGTGCGGGGCCCGGGAGGTGTGCTTGGGAGAGGCAGGCCCAGAAGGCGGGCGAGCAAGGCCCCGGCGAGGCCAAAGGGCGAGGGCCAGGGCCGGGCCCGGGAGGCGAGCGGGAGCCCCAAAGGAGGGGCCCCCCCCTGCGGCCCACGGCAGGTCGCAGCAGGCTGGGGCTCGAGCCACGGTCGCTGGGGAAGCCAGGCTGCGGAGGTAGGTGGGGAGCCAGGCGGGCCGGCCGCGGCCGCGGCTGCCCAGAGGCCCTCACATGGAGTGCGGCGGCTGACAGCCCAGGCCATGTGCTGCGAGCGCCACCTGGTGGGCTGCCAGGGGATGGGAGCGCGGCGCGCGGGCCCGGGGCTGGGGCCAGGGTGGCGCGGTGCGGGGCCAGGGCCTTCGCGCCCCACGCTGGGCTTCTCCCGCCCTGCCCTGGGGCCCGGCCGGCCGGGCCCCTGGCCCCCGCGGCTCCCCGGCTCCCGGGCCTGCCCTTCCTCCCCTGTGCCCGGGCGCGCCTGTCCTCGGGGGACGGCGATCCTCCGCCGTCCTGCCTGCCTAGGCCTCGGTCATGCTCAGCCCACGGCGGGCTCCTGGCAAGCCCTGGGTCCGAGCTGCAGGAGCATGGGGCAGAGGCTGGCGACCAGAAGCACGGGGCTGGGGTTGGGTGGGCTGGGGAGGGGTGGGGACGGGCGGCAGGGCAGCAGGCCTTGGTGCGTTGGTGTGTGGTGCAGGAGAGACGGGGCTCCCGAGCACAGCAAGGAGCCCCACCGAGAGCGCAAAGGACCTGGTCCCCGGCCGCCCCCCCGCCCCCTCCAGCCCCACCCCCGCCCGGCCGGGCTCTCCAGGGAGGGTCCGACCTGGCCGGAAGCAGGCAAGATGCTGCTTGGCGCACAGGGCTTGCCCGGGACGGTGCTCGCCGCGGCCTGTGTCCTCCCAGCCGCCCCAGAGGGGCGAGGAGTCCGCCCCCTTGGGGGAGCGCCCCGTGCTTGCGAGAGAAGGGGTGCCCCGGGAAAGCCGAGGTGCTCCAAGCAGGAGGTGGCCGGTGGCGGCCCGAGGCCAGGGAGGGAGGGGAGCCCTCAGTTCCATGACGTGCTGGCACGGGCTCCTGGGCGAAAACCCACCCGGGGCCTTGGGGGAAGTCCGAGGGCTTGGCTGGGCCCCGGAAGCCAAGGGGCCGCCGAGGGCAGGGTGCAGACAATGGCAGGGCACGGCTCCCACCACACACCCCCACCCCGACCCCCATGGCCACCGCGCTCCCCCCCACCCCCACTGGCCCTCGCAGGCCCAGGCAGGGGCACTGCCTGGGCCCCCCGATCCATGGGGGGCCACGGAGGCCGTGAAGCAGGGAGGGCAGCATACCACACCCCGCGGAGAAGGACCTTGCCGATGCAGGCCCCAGGCCAGGGCCCGGGTCCAGGGTTGGGGGGGTGGATCCGTGGAAGCGGCAGGCCCCACCGGCTGGCCCTCCCTGCCTCCGTCTGGCATGGGGAGGCCAGTGTCCACGGACGCCTGCGGAGCTGAGCCCGGGAGGCTGGTGCCTTGCCCCTCGGCCCCAGGCTTCAGCGCAAGGGCGGCGGCCGGGCTTTGGCATTCGTCCCTGGCACCGGCCCTGGCAGGGGTCCCCGGGCAGCGGCCAGAGGGTGACAGGCCTGAGCCCCAAGCACGCCACCGCAGGAGAGGCAAGAACCGGCCGGCTCTGTCCCCAACACCGAAGGCCGCCTTGGACCCGGCGGTGGCAGAGCCCGAGCCGGGTGGTCTCCTGGAGTGAGGGGCTTGGGCCAGACAGACCCTCTCGGGCTCAGGCCTCAGGCACGTGGCCTCAAGGCGTCTGACAGGGAGCGGTGGGTGGGTGGGTGGCGGTGGTATGTGTGTGTGCCTGTGCCTGTGCACGTATGAGTGTGTGTGTGTGTGTGTGTGTGTGTGTGTGTGTGTGTGTGTGCGCGCGCACGCAGTTCTGGGGCAATGCTGCGGCAGTCAAGCCCTCTCTGCACGATGGGCCCCCCGGGCTCGGGTCCTCTCCGCTGCGGTGGCGGGGCTTCGGGAAGGTGGAGGCAGCTGTGGGTCTGTGGCTCTGAGGCCAGAGGGAGCCTTGCAAGGTCCGCGAGTGTGGGTGAGGGTTGCGGGTGGTGAGGCGGAGCGAGGGTGTGAGTGGGGGTGCGGGGCCCGGGAGGTGTGCTTGGGAGAGGCAGGCCCAGAAGGCGGGCGAGCAAGGCCCCGGCGAGGCCAAAGGGCGAGGGCCAGGGCCGGGCCCGGGAGGCGAGCGGGAGCCCCAAAGGAGGGGCCCCCCCCTGCGGCCCACGGCAGGTCGCAGCAGGCTGGGGCTCGAGCCACGGTCGCTGGGGAAGCCAGGCTGCGGAGGTAGGTGGGGAGCCAGGCGGGCCGGCCGCGGCCGCGGCTGCCCAGAGGCCCTCACATGGAGTGCGGCGGCTGACAGCCCAGGCCATGTGCTGCGAGCGCCACCTGGTGGGCTGCCAGGGGATGGGAGCGCGGCGCGCGGGCCCGGGGCTGGGGCCAGGGTGGCGCGGTGCGGGGCCAGGGCCTTCGCGCCCCACGCTGGGCTTCTCCCGCCCTGCCCTGGGGCCCGGCCGGCCGGGCCCCTGGCCCCCGCGGCTCCCCGGCTCCCGGGCCTGCCCTTCCTCCCCTGTGCCCGGGCGCGCCTGTCCTCGGGGGACGGCGATCCTCCGCCGTCCTGCCTGCCTAGGCCTCGGTCATGCTCAGCCCACGGCGGGCTCCTGGCAAGCCCTGGGTCCGAGCTGCAGGAGCATGGGGCAGAGGCTGGCGACCAGAAGCACGGGGCTGGGGTTGGATGGGGTGGGGAGGGGTGGGGACGGGCGGCAGGGCAGCAGGCCTTGGTGCGTTGGTGTGTGGTGCAGGAGAGACGGGGCTCCCGAGCACAGCAAGGAGCCCCACCGAGAGCCCAAAGGACCTGGTCCCCGGCCGCCCCCCCGCCCCCTCCAGCCCCACCCCCGCCCGGCCGGGCTCTCCAGGGAGGGTCCGACCTGGCCGGAAGCAGGCAAGATGCTGCTTGGCGCACAGGGCTTGCCCGGGACGGTGCTCGCCGCGGCCTGTGTCCTCCCAGCCGCCCCAGAGGGGCGAGGAGTCCGCCCCCTTGGGGGAGCGCCCCGTGCTTGCGAGAGAAGGGGTGCCCCGGGAAAGCCGAGGTGCTCCAAGCAGGAGGTGGCCGGTGGCGGCCCGAGGCCAGGGAGGGAGGGGAGCCCTCAGTTCCATGACGTGCTGGCACGGGCTCCTGGGCGAAAACCCACCCGGGGCCTTGGGGGAAGTCCGAGGGCTTGGCTGGGCCCCGGAAGCCAAGGGGCCGCCGAGGGCAGGGTGCAGACAATGGCAGGGCACGGCTCCCACCACACACCCCCACCCCGACCCCCATGGCCACCGCGCTCCCCCCCACCCCCACTGGCCCTCGCAGGCCCAGGCAGGGGCACTGCCTGGGCCCCCCGATCCATGGGGGGCCACGGAGGCCGTGAAGCAGGGAGGGCAGCATACCACACCCCGCGGAGAAGGACCTTGCCAATGCAGGCCCCAGGCCAGGGCCCGGGTCCAGGGTTGGGGGGGTGGATCCGTGGAAGCGGCAGGCCCCACCGGCTGGCCCTCCCTGCCTCCGTCTGGCATGGGGAGGCCAGTGTCCACGGACGCCTGCGGAGCTGAGCCCGGGAGGCTGGTGCCTTGCCCCTCGGCCCCAGGCTTCAGCGCAAGGGCGGCGGCCGGGCTTTGGCATTCGTCCCTGGCACCGGCCCTGGCAGGGGTCCCCGGGCAGCGGCCAGAGGGTGACAGGCCTGAGCCCCAAGCACGCCACCGCAGGAGAGGCAAGAACCGGCCGGCTCTGTCCCCAACACCGAAGGCCGCCTTGGACCCGGCGGTGGCAGAGCCCGAGCCGGGTGGTCTCCTGGAGTGAGGGGCTTGGGCCAGACAGACCCTCTCGGGCTCAGGCCTCAGGCACGTGGCCTCAAGGCGTCTGACAGGGAGCGGTGGGTGGGTGGGTGGCGGTGGTATGTGTGTGTGCCTGTGCCTGTGCACGTATGAGTGTGTGTGTGTGTGTGTGTGTGTGTGTGTGTGTGTGTGTGCGCGCGCACGCAGTTCTGGGGCAATGCTGCGGCAGTCAAGCCCTCTCTGCACGATGGGCCCCCCGGGCTCGGGTCCTCTCCGCTGCGGTGGCGGGGCTTCGGGAAGGTGGAGGCAGCTGTGGGTCTGTGGCTCTGAGGCCAGAGGGAGCCTTGCAAGGTCCGCGAGTGTGGGTGAGGGTTGCGGGTGGTGAGGCGGAGCGAGGGTGTGAGTGGGGGTGCGGGGCCCGGGAGGTGTGCTTGGGAGAGGCAGGCCCAGAAGGCGGGCGAGCAAGGCCCCGGCGAGGCCAAAGGGCGAGGGCCAGGGCCGGGCCCGGGAGGCGAGCGGGAGCCCCAAAGGAGGGGCCCCCCCCTGCGGCCCACGGCAGGTCGCAGCAGGCTGGGGCTCGAGCCACGGTCGCTGGGGAAGCCAGGCTGCGGAGGTAGGTGGGGAGCCAGGCGGGCCGGCCGCGGCCGCGGCTGCCCAGAGGCCCTCACATGGAGTGCGGCGGCTGACAGCCCAGGCCATGTGCTGCGAGCGCCACCTGGTGGGCTGCCAGGGGATGGGAGCGCGGCGCGCGGGCCCGGGGCTGGGGCCAGGGTGGCGCGGTGCGGGGCCAGGGCCTTCGCGCCCCACGCTGGGCTTCTCCCGCCCTGCCCTGGGGCCCGGCCGGCCGGGCCCCTGGCCCCCGCGGCTCCCCGGCTCCCGGGCCTGCCCTTCCTCCCCTGTGCCCGGGCGCGCCTGTCCTCGGGGGACGGCGATCCTCCGCCGTCCTGCCTGCCTAGGCCTCGGTCATGCTCAGCCCACGGCGGGCTCCTGGCAAGCCCTGGGTCCGAGCTGCAGGAGCATGGGGCAGAGGCTGGCGACCAGAAGCACGGGGCTGGGGTTGGATGGGGTGGGGAGGGGTGGGGACGGGCGGCAGGGCAGCAGGCCTTGGTGCGTTGGTGTGTGGTGCAGGAGAGACGGGGCTCCCGAGCACAGCAAGGAGCCCCACCGAGAGCCCAAAGGACCTGGTCCCCGGCCGCCCCCCCGCCCCCTCCAGCCCCACCCCCGCCCGGCCGGGCTCTCCAGGGAGGGTCCGACCTGGCCGGAAGCAGGCAAGATGCTGCTTGGCGCACAGGGCTTGCCCGGGACGGTGCTCGCCGCGGCCTGTGTCCTCCCAGCCGCCCCAGAGGGGCGAGGAGTCCGCCCCCTTGGGGGAGCGCCCCGTGCTTGCGAGAGAAGGGGTGCCCCGGGAAAGCCGAGGTGCTCCAAGCAGGAGGTGGCCGGTGGCGGCCCGAGGCCAGGGAGGGAGGGGAGCCCTCAGTTCCATGACGTGCTGGCACGGGCTCCTGGGCGAAAACCCACCCGGGGCCTTGGGGGAAGTCCGAGGGCTTGGCTGGGCCCCGGAAGCCAAGGGGCCGCCGAGGGCAGGGTGCAGAGAATGGCAGGGCACGGCTCCCACCACACACCCCCACCCCGACCCCCATGGCCACCGCGCTCCCCCCCACCCCCACTGGCCCTCGCAGGCCCAGGCAGGGGCACTGCCTGGGCCCCCCGATCCATGGGGGGCCACGGAGGCCGTGAAGCAGGGAGGGCAGCATACCACACCCCGCGGAGAAGGACCTTGCCAATGCAGGCCCCAGGCCAGGGCCCGGGTCCAGGGTTGGGGGGGTGGATCCGTGGAAGCGGCAGGCCCCACCGGCTGGCCCTCCCTGCCTCCGTCTGGCATGGGGAGGCCAGTGTCCACGGACGCCTGCGGAGCTGAGCCCGGGAGGCTGGTGCCTTGCCCCTCGGCCCCAGGCTTCAGCGCAAGGGCGGCGGCCGGGCTTTGGCATTCGTCCCTGGCACCGGCCCTGGCAGGGGTCCCCGGGCAGCGGCCAGAGGGTGACAGGCCTGAGCCCCAAGCACGCCACCGCAGGAGAGGCAAGAACCGGCCGGCTCTGTCCCCAACACCGAAGGCCGCCTTGGACCCGGCGGTGGCAGAGCCCGAGCCGGGTGGTCTCCTGGAGTGAGGGGCTTGGGCCAGACAGACCCTCTCGGGCTCAGGCCTCAGGCACGTGGCCTCAAGGCGTCTGACAGGGAGCGGTGGGTGGGTGGGTGGCGGTGGTATGTGTGTGTGCCTGTGCCTGTGCACGTATGAGTGTGTGTGTGTGTGTGTGTGTGTGTGTGTGTGTGTGCGCGTGCACGCAGTTCTGGGGCAATGCTGCGGCAGTCAAGCCCTCTCTGCACGATGGGCCCCCCGGGCTCGGGTCCTCTCCGCTGCGGTGGCGGGGCTTCGGGAAGGTGGAGGCAGCTGTGGGTCTGTGGCTCTGAGGCCAGAGGGAGCCTTGCAAGGTCCGCGAGTGTGGGTGAGGGTTGCGGGTGGTGAGGCGGAGCGAGGGTGTGAGTGGGGGTGCGGGGCCCGGGAGGTGTGCTTGGGAGAGGCAGGCCCAGAAGGCGGGCGAGCAAGGCCCCGGCGAGGCCAAAGGGCGAGGGCCAGGGCCGGGCCCGGGAGGCGAGCGGGAGCCCCAAAGGAGGGGCCCCCCCCTGCGGCCCACGGCAGGTCGCAGCAGGCTGGGGCTCGAGCCACGGTCGCTGGGGAAGCCAGGCTGCGGAGGTAGGTGGGGAGCCAGGCGGGCCGGCCGCGGCCGCGGCTGCCCAGAGGCCCTCACATGGAGTGCGGCGGCTGACAGCCCAGGCCATGTGCTGCGAGCGCCACCTGGTGGGCTGCCAGGGGATGGGAGCGCGGCGCGCGGGCCCGGGGCTGGGGCCAGGGTGGCGCGGTGCGGGGCCAGGGCCTTCGCGCCCCACGCTGGGCTTCTCCCGCCCTGCCCTGGGGCCCGGCCGGCCGGGCCCCTGGCCCCCGCGGCTCCCCGGCTCCCGGGCCTGCCCTTCCTCCCCTGTGCCCGGGCGCGCCTGTCCTCGGGGGACGGCGATCCTCCGCCGTCCTGCCTGCCTAGGCCTCGGTCATGCTCAGCCCACGGCGGGCTCCTGGCAAGCCCTGGGTCCGAGCTGCAGGAGCATGGGGCAGAGGCTGGCGACCAGAAGCACGGGGCTGGGGTTGGATGGGGTGGGGAGGGGTGGGGACGGGCGGCAGGGCAGCAGGCCTTGGTGCGTTGGTGTGTGGTGCAGGAGAGACGGGGCTCCCGAGCACAGCAAGGAGCCCCACCGAGAGCCCAAAGGACCTGGTCCCCGGCCGCCCCCCCGCCCCCTCCAGCCCCACCCCCGCCCGGCCGGGCTCTCCAGGGAGGGTCCGACCTGGCCGGAAGCAGGCAAGATGCTGCTTGGCGCACAGGGCTTGCCCGGGACGGTGCTCGCCGCGGCCTGTGTCCTCCCAGCCGCCCCAGAGGGGCGAGGAGTCCGCCCCCTTGGGGGAGCGCCCCGTGCTTGCGAGAGAAGGGGTGCCCCGGGAAAGCCGAGGTGCTCCAAGCAGGAGGTGGCCGGTGGCGGCCCGAGGCCAGGGAGGGAGGGGAGCCCTCAGTTCCATGACGTGCTGGCACGGGCTCCTGGGCGAAAACCCACCCGGGGCCTTGGGGGAAGTCCGAGGGCTTGGCTGGGCCCCGGAAGCCAAGGGGCCGCCGAGGGCAGGGTGCAGACAATGGCAGGGCACGGCTCCCACCACACACCCCCACCCCGACCCCCATGGCCACCGCGCTCCCCCCCACCCCCACTGGCCCTCGCAGGCCCAGGCAGGGGCACTGCCTGGGCCCCCCGATCCATGGGGGGCCACGGAGGCCGTGAAGCAGGGAGGGCAGCATACCACACCCCGCGGAGAAGGACCTTGCCAATGCAGGCCCCAGGCCAGGGCCCGGGTCCAGGGTTGGGGGGGTGGATCCGTGGAAGCGGCAGGCCCCACCGGCTGGCCCTCCCTGCCTCCGTCTGGCATGGGGAGGCCAGTGTCCACGGACGCCTGCGGAGCTGAGCCCGGGAGGCTGGTGCCTTGCCCCTCGGCCCCAGGCTTCAGCGCAAGGGCGGCGGCCGGGCTTTGGCATTCGTCCCTGGCACCGGCCCTGGCAGGGGTCCCCGGGCAGCGGCCAGAGGGTGACAGGCCTGAGCCCCAAGCACGCCACCGCAGGAGAGGCAAGAACCGGCCGGCTCTGTCCCCAACACCGAAGGCCGCCTTGGACCCGGCGGTGGCAGAGCCCGAGCCGGGTGGTCTCCTGGAGTGAGGGGCTTGGGCCAGACAGACCCTCTCGGGCTCAGGCCTCAGGCACGTGGCCTCAAGGCGTCTGACAGGGAGCGGTGGGTGGGTGGGTGGCGGTGGTATGTGTGTGTGCCTGTGCCTGTGCACGTATGAGTGTGTGTGTGTGTGTGTGTGTGTGTGTGTGTGTGTGTGTGTGTGCGTGCGCACGCAGTTCTGGGGCAATGCTGCGGCAGTCAAGCCCTCTCTGCACGATGGGCCCCCCGGGCTCGGGTCCTCTCCGCTGCGGTGGCGGGGCTTCGGGAAGGTGGAGGCAGCTGTGGGTCTGTGGCTCTGAGGCCAGAGGGAGCCTTGCAAGGTCCGCGAGTGTGGGTGAGGGTTGCGGGTGGTGAGGCGGAGCGAGGGTGTGAGTGGGGGTGCGGGGCCCGGGAGGTGTGCTTGGGAGAGGCAGGCCCAGAAGGCGGGCGAGCAAGGCCCCGGCGAGGCCAAAGGGCGAGGGCCAGGGCCGGGCCCGGGAGGCGAGCGGGAGCCCCAAAGGAGGGGCCCCCCCCTGCGGCCCACGGCAGGTCGCAGCAGGCTGGGGCTCGAGCCACGGTCGCTGGGGAAGCCAGGCTGCGGAGGTAGGTGGGGAGCCAGGCGGGCCGGCCGCGGCCGCGGCTGCCCAGAGGCCCTCACATGGAGTGCGGCGGCTGACAGCCCAGGCCATGTGCTGCGAGCGCCACCTGGTGGGCTGCCAGGGGATGGGAGCGCGGCGCGCGGGCCCGGGGCTGGGGCCAGGGTGGCGCGGTGCGGGGCCAGGGCCTTCGCGCCCCACGCTGGGCTTCTCCCGCCCTGCCCTGGGGCCCGGCCGGCCGGGCCCCTGGCCCCCGCGGCTCCCCGGCTCCCGGGCCTGCCCTTCCTCCCCTGTGCACGGGCGCGCCTGTCCTCGGGGGACGGCGATCCTCCGCCGTCCTGCCTGCCTAGGCCTCGGTCATGCTCAGCCCACGGCGGGCTCCTGGCAAGCCCTGGGTCCGAGCTGCAGGAGCATGGGGCAGAGGCTGGCGACCAGAAGCACGGGGCTGGGGTTGGATGGGGTGGGGAGGGGTGGGGACGGGCGGCAGGGCAGCAGGCCTTGGTGCGTTGGTGTGTGGTGCAGGAGAGACGGGGCTCCCGAGCACAGCAAGGAGCCCCACCGAGAGCCCAAAGGACCTGGTCCCCGGCCGCCCCCCCGCCCCCTCCAGCCCCACCCCCGCCCGGCCGGGCTCTCCAGGGAGGGTCCGACCTGGCCGGAAGCAGGCAAGATGCTGCTTGGCGCACAGGGCTTGCCCGGGACGGTGCTCGCCGCGGCCTGTGTCCTCCCAGCCGCCCCAGAGGGGCGAGGAGTCCGCCCCCTTGGGGGAGCGTCCCGTGCTTGCGAGAGAAGGGGTGCCCCGGGAAAGCCGAGGTGCTCCAAGCAGGAGGTGGCCGGTGGCGGCCCGAGGCCAGGGAGGGAGGGGAGCCCTCAGTTCCATGACGTGCTGGCACGGGCTCCTGGGCGAAAACCCACCCGGGGCCTTGGGGGAAGTCCGAGGGCTTGGCTGGGCCCCGGAAGCCAAGGGGCCGCCGAGGGCAGGGTGCAGACAATGGCAGGGCACGGCTCCCACCACACACCCCCACCCCGACCCCCATGGCCACCGCGCTCCCCCCCACCCCCACTGGCCCTCGCAGGCCCAGGCAGGGGCACTGCCTGGGCCCCCCGATCCATGGGGGGCCACGGAGGCCGTGAAGCAGGGAGGGCAGCATACCACACCCCGCGGAGAAGGACCTTGCCAATGCAGGCCCCAGGCCAGGGCCCGGGTCCAGGGTTGGGGGGGTGGATCCGTGGAAGCGGCAGGCCCCACCGGCTGGCCCTCCCTGCCTCCGTCTGGCATGGGGAGGCCAGTGTCCACGGACGCCTGCGGAGCTGAGCCCGGGAGGCTGGTGCCTTGCCCCTCGGCCCCAGGCTTCAGCGCAAGGGCGGCGGCCGGGCTTTGGCATTCGTCCCTGGCACCGGCCCTGGCAGGGGTCCCCGGGCAGCGGCCAGAGGGTGACAGGCCTGAGCCCCAAGCACGCCACCGCAGGAGAGGCAAGAACCGGCCGGCTCTGTCCCCAACACCGAAGGCCGCCTTGGACCCGGCGGTGGCAGAGCCCGAGCCGGGTGGTCTCCTGGAGTGAGGGGCTTGGGCCAGACAGACCCTCTCGGGCTCAGGCCTCAGGCACGTGGCCTCAAGGCGTCTGACAGGGAGCGGTGGGTGGGTGGGTGGCGGTGGTATGTGTGTGTGCCTGTGCCTGTGCACGTATGAGTGTGTGTGTGTGTGTGTGTGTGTGTGTGTGTGTGCGCGCGCACGCAGTTCTGGGGCAATGCTGCGGCAGTCAAGCCCTCTCTGCACGATGGGCCCCCCGGGCTCGGGTCCTCTCCGCTGCGGTGGCGGGGCTTCGGGAAGGTGGAGGCAGCTGTGGGTCTGTGGCTCTGAGGCCAGAGGGAGCCTTGCAAGGTCCGCGAGTGTGGGTGAGGGTTGCGGGTGGTGAGGCGGAGCGAGGGTGTGAGTGGGGGTGCGGGGCCCGGGAGGTGTGCTTGGGAGAGGCAGGCCCAGAAGGCGGGCGAGCAAGGCCCCGGCGAGGCCAAAGGGCGAGGGCCAGGGCCGGGCCCGGGAGGCGAGCGGGAGCCCCAAAGGAGGGGCCCCCCCCTGCGGCCCACGGCAGGTCGCAGCAGGCTGGGGCTCGAGCCACGGTCGCTGGGGAAGCCAGGCTGCGGAGGTAGGTGGGGAGCCAGGCGGGCCGGCCGCGGCCGCGGCTGCCCAGAGGCCCTCACATGGAGTGCGGCGGCTGACAGCCCAGGCCATGTGCTGCGAGCGCCACCTGGTGGGCTGCCAGGGGATGGGAGCGCGGCGCGCGGGCCCGGGGCTGGGGCCAGGGTGGCGCGGTGCGGGGCCAGGGCCTTCGCGCCCCACGCTGGGCTTCTCCCGCCCTGCCCTGGGGCCCGGCCGGCCGGGCCCCTGGCCCCCGCGGCTCCCCGGCTCCCGGGCCTGCCCTTCCTCCCCTGTGCCCGGGCGCGCCTGTCCTCGGGGGACGGCGATCCTCCGCCGTCCTGCCTGCCTAGGCCTCGGTCATGCTCAGCCCACGGCGGGCTCCTGGCAAGCCCTGGGTCCGAGCTGCAGGAGCATGGGGCAGAGGCTGGCGACCAGAAGCACGGGGCTGGGGTTGGGTGGGCTGGGGAGGGGTGGGGACGGGCGGCAGGGCAGCAGGCCTTGGTGCGTTGGTGTGTGGTGCAGGAGAGACGGGGCTCCCGAGCACAGCAAGGAGCCCCACCGAGAGCCCAAAGGACCTGGTCCCCGGCCGCCCCCCCGCCCCCTCCAGCCCCACCCCCGCCCGGCCGGGCTCTCCAGGGAGGGTCCGACCTGGCCGGAAGCAGGCAAGATGCTGCTTGGCGCACAGGGCTTGCCCGGGACGGTGCTCGCCGCGGCCTGTGTCCTCCCAGCCGCCCCAGAGGGGCGAGGAGTCCGCCCCCTTGGGGGAGCGCCCCGTGCTTGCGAGAGAAGGGGTGCCCCGGGAAAGCCGAGGTGCTCCAAGCAGGAGGTGGCCGGTGGCGGCCCGAGGCCAGGGAGGGAGGGGAGCCCTCAGTTCCATGACGTGCTGGCACGGGCTCCTGGGCGAAAACCCACCCGGGGCCTTGGGGGAAGTCCGAGGGCTTGGCTGGGCCCCGGAAGCCAAGGGGCCGCCGAGGGCAGGGTGCAGACAATGGCAGGGCACGGCTCCCACCACACACCCCCACCCCGACCCCCATGGCCACCGCGCTCCCCCCCACCCCCACTGGCCCTCGCAGGCCCAGGCAGGGGCACTGCCTGGGCCCCCCGATCCATGGGGGGCCACGGAGGCCGTGAAGCAGGGAGGGCAGCATACCACACCCCGCGGAGAAGGACCTTGCCAATGCAGGCCCCAGGCCAGGGCCCGGGTCCAGGGTTGGGGGGGTGGATCCGTGGAAGCGGCAGGCCCCACCGGCTGGCCCTCCCTGCCTCCGTCTGGCATGGGGAGGCCAGTGTCCACGGACGCCTGCGGAGCTGAGCCCGGGAGGCTGGTGCCTTGCCCCTCGGCCCCAGGCTTCAGCGCAAGGGCGGCGGCCGGGCTTTGGCATTCGTCCCTGGCACCGGCCCTGGCAGGGGTCCCCGGGCAGCGGCCAGAGGGTGACAGGCCTGAGCCCCAAGCACGCCACCGCAGGAGAGGCAAGAACCGGCCGGCTCTGTCCCCAACACCGAAGGCCGCCTTGGACCCGGCGGTGGCAGAGCCCGAGCCGGGTGGTCTCCTGGAGTGAGGGGCTTGGGCCAGACAGACCCTCTCGGGCTCAGGCCTCAGGCACGTGGCCTCAAGGCGTCTGACAGGGAGCGGTGGGTGGGTGGGTGGCGGTGGTATGTGTGTGTGCCTGTGCCTGTGCACGTATGAGTGTGTGTGTGTGTGTGTGTGTGTGTGTGTGTGTGTGTGTGCGCGCGCACGCAGTTCTGGGGCAATGCTGCGGCAGTCAAGCCCTCTCTGCACGATGGGCCCCCCGGGCTCGGGTCCTCTCCGCTGCGGTGGCGGGGCTTCGGGAAGGTGGAGGCAGCTGTGGGTCTGTGGCTCTGAGGCCAGAGGGAGCCTTGCAAGGTCCGCGAGTGTGGGTGAGGGTTGCGGGTGGTGAGGCGGAGCGAGGGTGTGAGTGGGGGTGCGGGGCCCGGGAGGTGTGCTTGGGAGAGGCAGGCCCAGAAGGCGGGCGAGCAAGGCCCCGGCGAGGCCAAAGGGCGAGGGCCAGGGCCGGGCCCGGGAGGCGAGCGGGAGCCCCAAAGGAGGGGCCCCCCCCTGCGGCCCACGGCAGGTCGCAGCAGGCTGGGGCTCGAGCCACGGTCGCTGGGGAAGCCAGGCTGCGGAGGTAGGTGGGGAGCCAGGCGGGCCGGCCGCGGCCGCGGCTGCCCAGAGGCCCTCACATGGAGTGCGGCGGCTGACAGCCCAGGCCATGTGCTGCGAGCGCCACCTGGTGGGCTGCCAGGGGATGGGAGCGCGGCGCGCGGGCCCGGGGCTGGGGCCAGGGTGGCGCGGTGCGGGGCCAGGGCCTTCGCGCCCCACGCTGGGCTTCTCCCGCCCTGCCCTGGGGCCCGGCCGGCCGGGCCCCTGGCCCCCGCGGCTCCCCGGCTCCCGGGCCTGCCCTTCCTCCCCTGTGCCCGGGCGCGCCTGTCCTCGGGGGACGGCGATCCTCCGCCGTCCTGCCTGCCTAGGCCTCGGTCATGCTCAGCCCACGGCGGGCTCCTGGCAAGCCCTGGGTCCGAGCTGCAGGAGCATGGGGCAGAGGCTGGCGACCAGAAGCACGGGGCTGGGGTTGGATGGGGTGGGGAGGGGTGGGGACGGGCGGCAGGGCAGCAGGCCTTGGTGCGTTGGTGTGTGGTGCAGGAGAGACGGGGCTCCCGAGCACAGCAAGGAGCCCCACCGAGAGCCCAAAGGACCTGGTCCCCGGCCGCCCCCCCGCCCCCTCCAGCCCCACCCCCGCCCGGCCGGGCTCTCCAGGGAGGGTCCGACCTGGCCGGAAGCAGGCAAGATGCTGCTTGGCGCACAGGGCTTGCCCGGGACGGTGCTCGCCGCGGCCTGTGTCCTCCCAGCCGCCCCAGAGGGGCGAGGAGTCCGCCCCCTTGGGGGAGCGCCCCGTGCTTGCGAGAGAAGGGGTGCCCCGGGAAAGCCGAGGTGCTCCAAGCAGGAGGTGGCCGGTGGCGGCCCGAGGCCAGGGAGGGAGGGGAGCCCTCAGTTCCATGACGTGCTGGCACGGGCTCCTGGGCGAAAACCCACCCGGGGCCTTGGGGGAAGTCCGAGGGCTTGGCTGGGCCCCGGAAGCCAAGGGGCCGCCGAGGGCAGGGTGCAGACAATGGCAGGGCACGGCTCCCACCACACACCCCCACCCCGACCCCCATGGCCACCGCGCTCCCCCCCACCCCCACTGGCCCTCGCAGGCCCAGGCAGGGGCACTGCCTGGGCCCCCCGATCCATGGGGGGCCACGGAGGCCGTGAAGCAGGGAGGGCAGCATACCACACCCCGCGGAGAAGGACCTTGCCAATGCAGGCCCCAGGCCAGGGCCCGGGTCCAGGGTTGGGGGGGTGGATCCGTGGAAGCGGCAGGCCCCACCGGCTGGCCCTCCCTGCCTCCGTCTGGCATGGGGAGGCCAGTGTCCACGGACGCCTGCGGAGCTGAGCCCGGGAGGCTGGTGCCTTGCCCCTCGGCCCCAGGCTTCAGCGCAAGGGCGGCGGCCGGGCTTTGGCATTCGTCCCTGGCACCGGCCCTGGCAGGGGTCCCCGGGCAGCGGCCAGAGGGTGACAGGCCTGAGCCCCAAGCACGCCACCGCAGGAGAGGCAAGAACCGGCCGGCTCTGTCCCCAACACCGAAGGCCGCCTTGGACCCGGCGGTGGCAGAGCCCGAGCCGGGTGGTCTCCTGGAGTGAGGGGCTTGGGCCAGACAGACCCTCTCGGGCTCAGGCCTCAGGCACGTGGCCTCAAGGCGTCTGACAGGGAGCGGTGGGTGGGTGGGTGGCGGTGGTATGTGTGTGTGCCTGTGCCTGTGCACGTATGAGTGTGTGTGTGTGTGTGTGTGTGTGTGTGTGCGCGCGCGCGCGCAGTTCTGGGGCAATGCTGCGGCAGTCAAGCCCTCTCTGCACGATGGGCCCCCCGGGCTCGGGTCCTCTCCGCTGCGGTGGCGGGGCTTCGGGAAGGTGGAGGCAGCTGTGGGTCTGTGGCTCTGAGGCCAGAGGGAGCCTTGCAAGGTCCGCGAGTGTGGGTGAGGGTTGCGGGTGGTGAGGCGGAGCGAGGGTGTGAGTGGGGGTGCGGGGCCCGGGAGGTGTGCTTGGGAGAGGCAGGCCCAGAAGGCGGGCGAGCAAGGCCCCGGCGAGGCCAAAGGGCGAGGGCCAGGGCCGGGCCCGGGAGGCAAGCGGGAGCCCCAAAGGAGGGGCCCCCCCCTGCGGCCCACGGCAGGTCGCAGCAGGCTGGGGCTCGAGCCACGGTCGCTGGGGAAGCCAGGCTGCGGAGGTAGGTGGGGAGCCAGGCGGGCCGGCCGCGGCCGCGGCTGCCCAGAGGCCCTCACATGGAGTGCGGCGGCTGACAGCCCAGGCCATGTGCTGCGAGCGCCACCTGGTGGGCTGCCAGGGGATGGGAGCGCGGCGCGCGGGCCCGGGGCTGGGGCCAGGGTGGCGCGGTGCGGGGCCAGGGCCTTCGCGCCCCACGCTGGGCTTCTCCCGCCCTGCCCTGGGGCCCGGCCGGCCGGGCCCCTGGCCCCCGCGGCTCCCCGGCTCCCGGGCCTGCCCTTCCTCCCCTGTGCCCGGGCGCGCCTGTCCTCGGGGGACGGCGATCCTCCGCCGTCCTGCCTGCCTAGGCCTCGGTCATGCTCAGCCCACGGCGGGCTCCTGGCAAGCCCTGGGTCCGAGCTGCAGGAGCATGGGGCAGAGGCTGGCGACCAGAAGCACGGGGCTGGGGTTGGGTGGGCTGGGGAGGGGTGGGGACGGGCGGCAGGGCAGCAGGCCTTGGTGCGTTGGTGTGTGGTGCAGGAGAGACGGGGCTCCCGAGCACAGCAAGGAGCCCCACCGAGAGCCCAAAGGACCTGGTCCCCGGCCGCCCCCCCGCCCCCTCCAGCCCCACCCCCGCCCGGCCGGGCTCTCCAGGGAGGGTCCGACCTGGCCGGAAGCAGGCAAGATGCTGCTTGGCGCACAGGGCTTGCCCGGGACGGTGCTCGCCGCGGCCTGTGTCCTCCCAGCCGCCCCAGAGGGGCGAGGAGTCCGCCCCCTTGGGGGAGCGCCCCGTGCTTGCGAGAGAAGGGGTGCCCCGGGAAAGCCGAGGTGCTCCAAGCAGGAGGTGGCCGGTGGCGGCCCGAGGCCAGGGAGGGAGGGGAGCCCTCAGTTCCATGACGTGCTGGCACGGGCTCCTGGGCGAAAACCCACCCGGGGCCTTGGGGGAAGTCCGAGGGCTTGGCTGGGCCCCGGAAGCCAAGGGGCCGCCGAGGGCAGGGTGCAGACAATGGCAGGGCACGGCTCCCACCACACACCCCCACCCCGACCCCCATGGCCACCGCGCTCCCCCCCACCCCCACTGGCCCTCGCAGGCCCAGGCAGGGGCACTGCCTGGGCCCCCCGATCCATGGGGGGCCACGGAGGCCGTGAAGCAGGGAGGGCAGCATACCACACCCCGCGGAGAAGGACCTTGCCAATGCAGGCCCCAGGCCAGGGCCCGGGTCCAGGGTTGGGGGGGTGGATCCGTGGAAGCGGCAGGCCCCACCGGCTGGCCCTCCCTGCCTCCGTCTGGCATGGGGAGGCCAGTGTCCACGGACGCCTGCGGAGCTGAGCCCGGGAGGCTGGTGCCTTGCCCCTCGGCCCCAGGCTTCAGCGCAAGGGCGGCGGCCGGGCTTTGGCATTCGTCCCTGGCACCGGCCCTGGCAGGGGTCCCCGGGCAGCGGCCAGAGGGTGACAGGCCTGAGCCCCAAGCACGCCACCGCAGGAGAGGCAAGAACCGGCCGGCTCTGTCCCCAACACCGAAGGCCGCCTTGGACCCGGCGGTGGCAGAGCCCGAGCCGGGTGGTCTCCTGGAGTGAGGGGCTTGGGCCAGACAGACCCTCTCGGGCTCAGGCCTCAGGCACGTGGCCTCAAGGCGTCTGACAGGGAGCGGTGGGTGGGTGGGTGGCGGTGGTATGTGTGTGTGCCTGTGCCTGTGCACGTATGAGTGTGTGTGTGTGTGTGTGTGTGTGTGTGTGTGTGTGCGCGTGCACGCAGTTCTGGGGCAATGCTGCGGCAGTCAAGCCCTCTCTGCACGATGGGCCCCCCGGGCTCGGGTCCTCTCCGCTGCGGTGGCGGGGCTTCGGGAAGGTGGAGGCAGCTGTGGGTCTGTGGCTCTGAGGCCAGAGGGAGCCTTGCAAGGTCCGCGAGTGTGGGTGAGGGTTGCGGGTGGTGAGGCGGAGCGAGGGTGTGAGTGGGGGTGCGGGGCCCGGGAGGTGTGCTTGGGAGAGGCAGGCCCAGAAGGCGGGCGAGCAAGGCCCCGGCGAGGCCAAAGGGCGAGGGCCAGGGCCGGGCCCGGGAGGCAAGCGGGAGCCCCAAAGGAGGGGCCCCCCCCTGCGGCCCACGGCAGGTCGCAGCAGGCTGGGGCTCGAGCCACGGTCGCTGGGGAAGCCAGGCTGCGGAGGTAGGTGGGGAGCCAGGCGGGCCGGCCGCGGCCGCGGCTGCCCAGAGGCCCTCACATGGAGTGCGGCGGCTGACAGCCCAGGCCATGTGCTGCGAGCGCCACCTGGTGGGCTGCCAGGGGATGGGAGCGCGGCGCGCGGGCCCGGGGCTGGGGCCAGGGTGGCGCGGTGCGGGGCCAGGGCCTTCGCGCCCCACGCTGGGCTTCTCCCGCCCTGCCCTGGGGCCCGGCCGGCCGGGCCCCTGGCCCCCGCGGCTCCCCGGCTCCCGGGCCTGCCCTTCCTCCCCTGTGCCCGGGCGCGCCTGTCCTCGGGGGACGGCGATCCTCCGCCGTCCTGCCTGCCTAGGCCTCGGTCATGCTCAGCCCACGGCGGGCTCCTGGCAAGCCCTGGGTCCGAGCTGCAGGAGCATGGGGCAGAGGCTGGCGACCAGAAGCACGGGGCTGGGGTTGGATGGGGTGGGGAGGGGTGGGGACGGGCGGCAGGGCAGCAGGCCTTGGTGCGTTGGTGTGTGGTGCAGGAGAGACGGGGCTCCCGAGCACAGCAAGGAGCCCCACCGAGAGCCCAAAGGACCTGGTCCCCGGCCGCCCCCCCGCCCCCTCCAGCCCCACCCCCGCCCGGCCGGGCTCTCCAGGGAGGGTCCGACCTGGCCGGAAGCAGGCAAGATGCTGCTTGGCGCACAGGGCTTGCCCGGGACGGTGCTCGCCGCGGCCTGTGTCCTCCCAGCCGCCCCAGAGGGGCGAGGAGTCCGCCCCCTTGGGGGAGCGCCCCGTGCTTGCGAGAGAAGGGGTGCCCCGGGAAAGCCGAGGTGCTCCAAGCAGGAGGTGGCCGGTGGCGGCCCGAGGCCAGGGAGGGAGGGGAGCCCTCAGTTCCATGACGTGCTGGCACGGGCTCCTGGGCGAAAACCCACCCGGGGCCTTGGGGGAAGTCCGAGGGCTTGGCTGGGCCCCGGAAGCCAAGGGGCCGCCGAGGGCAGGGTGCAGACAATGGCAGGGCACGGCTCCCACCACACACCCCCACCCCGACCCCCATGGCCACCGCGCTCCCCCCCACCCCCACTGGCCCTCGCAGGCCCAGGCAGGGGCACTGCCTGGGCCCCCCGATCCATGGGGGGCCACGGAGGCCGTGAAGCAGGGAGGGCAGCATACCACACCCCGCGGAGAAGGACCTTGCCAATGCAGGCCCCAGGCCAGGGCCCGGGTCCAGGGTTGGGGGGGTGGATCCGTGGAAGCGGCAGGCCCCACCGGCTGGCCCTCCCTGCCTCCGTCTGGCATGGGGAGGCCAGTGTCCACGGACGCCTGCGGAGCTGAGCCCGGGAGGCTGGTGCCTTGCCCCTCGGCCCCAGGCTTCAGCGCAAGGGCGGCGGCCGGGCTTTGGCATTCGTCCCTGGCACCGGCCCTGGCAGGGGTCCCCGGGCAGCGGCCAGAGGGTGACAGGCCTGAGCCCCAAGCACGCCACCGCAGGAGAGGCAAGAACCGGCCGGCTCTGTCCCCAACACCGAAGGCCGCCTTGGACCCGGCGGTGGCAGAGCCCGAGCCGGGTGGTCTCCTGGAGTGAGGGGCTTGGGCCAGACAGACCCTCTCGGGCTCAGGCCTCAGGCACGTGGCCTCAAGGCGTCTGACAGGGAGCGGTGGGTGGGTGGGTGGCGGTGGTATGTGTGTGTGCCTGTGCCTGTGCACGTATGAGTGTGTGTGTGTGTGTGTGTGTGTGTGTGTGTGTGTGTGCGCGTGCACGCAGTTCTGGGGCAATGCTGCGGCAGTCAAGCCCTCTCTGCACGATGGGCCCCCCGGGCTCGGGTCCTCTCCGCTGCGGTGGCGGGGCTTCGGGAAGGTGGAGGCAGCTGTGGGTCTGTGGCTCTGAGGCCAGAGGGAGCCTTGCAAGGTCCGCGAGTGTGGGTGAGGGTTGCGGGTGGTGAGGCGGAGCGAGGGTGTGAGTGGGGGTGCGGGGCCCGGGAGGTGTGCTTGGGAGAGGCAGGCCCAGAAGGCGGGCGAGCAAGGCCCCGGCGAGGCCAAAGGGCGAGGGCCAGGGCCGGGCCCGGGAGGCGAGCGGGAGCCCCAAAGGAGGGGCCCCCCCCTGCGGCCCACGGCAGGTCGCAGCAGGCTGGGGCTCGAGCCACGGTCGCTGGGGAAGCCAGGCTGCGGAGGTAGGTGGGGAGCCAGGCGGGCCGGCCGCGGCCGCGGCTGCCCAGAGGCCCTCACATGGAGTGCGGCGGCTGACAGCCCAGGCCATGTGCTGCGAGCGCCACCTGGTGGGCTGCCAGGGGATGGGAGCGCGGCGCGCGGGCCCGGGGCTGGGGCCAGGGTGGCGCGGTGCGGGGCCAGGGCCTTCGCGCCCCACGCTGGGCTTCTCCCGCCCTGCCCTGGGGCCCGGCCGGCCGGGCCCCTGGCCCCCGCGGCTCCCCGGCTCCCGGGCCTGCCCTTCCTCCCCTGTGCCCGGGCGCGCCTGTCCTCGGGGGACGGCGATCCTCCGCCGTCCTGCCTGCCTAGGCCTCGGTCATGCTCAGCCCACGGCGGGCTCCTGGCAAGCCCTGGGTCCGAGCTGCAGGAGCATGGGGCAGAGGCTGGCGACCAGAAGCACGGGGCTGGGGTTGGATGGGGTGGGGAGGGGTGGGGACGGGCGGCAGGGCAGCAGGCCTTGGTGCGTTGGTGTGTGGTGCAGGAGAGACGGGGCTCCCGAGCACAGCAAGGAGCCCCACCGAGAGCCCAAAGGACCTGGTCCCCGGCCGCCCCCCCGCCCCCTCCAGCCCCACCCCCGCCCGGCCGGGCTCTCCAGGGAGGGTCCGACCTGGCCGGAAGCAGGCAAGATGCTGCTTGGCGCACAGGGCTTGCCCGGGACGGTGCTCGCCGCGGCCTGTGTCCTCCCAGCCGCCCCAGAGGGGCGAGGAGTCCGCCCCCTTGGGGGAGCGCCCCGTGCTTGCGAGAGAAGGGGTGCCCCGGGAAAGCCGAGGTGCTCCAAGCAGGAGGTGGCCGGTGGCGGCCCGAGGCCAGGGAGGGAGGGGAGCCCTCAGTTCCATGACGTGCTGGCACGGGCTCCTGGGCGAAAACCCACCCGGGGCCTTGGGGGAAGTCCGAGGGCTTGGCTGGGCCCCGGAAGCCAAGGGGCCGCCGAGGGCAGGGTGCAGACAATGGCAGGGCACGGCTCCCACCACACACCCCCACCCCGACCCCCATGGCCACCGCGCTCCCCCCCACCCCCACTGGCCCTCGCAGGCCCAGGCAGGGGCACTGCCTGGGCCCCCCGATCCATGGGGGGCCACGGAGGCCGTGAAGCAGGGAGGGCAGCATACCACACCCCGCGGAGAAGGACCTTGCCAATGCAGGCCCCAGGCCAGGGCCCGGGTCCAGGGTTGGGGGGGTGGATCCGTGGAAGCGGCAGGCCCCACCGGCTGGCCCTCCCTGCCTCCGTCTGGCATGGGGAGGCCAGTGTCCACGGACGCCTGCGGAGCTGAGCCCGGGAGGCTGGTGCCTTGCCCCTCGGCCCCAGGCTTCAGCGCAAGGGCGGCGGCCGGGCTTTGGCATTCGTCCCTGGCACCGGCCCTGGCAGGGGTCCCCGGGCAGCGGCCAGAGGGTGACAGGCCTGAGCCCCAAGCACGCCACCGCAGGAGAGGCAAGAACCGGCCGGCTCTGTCCCCAACACCGAAGGCCGCCTTGGACCCGGCGGTGGCAGAGCCCGAGCCGGGTGGTCTCCTGGAGTGAGGGGCTTGGGCCAGACAGACCCTCTCGGGCTCAGGCCTCAGGCACGTGGCCTCAAGGCGTCTGACAGGGAGCGGTGGGTGGGTGGGTGGCGGTGGTATGTGTGTGTGCCTGTGCCTGTGCACGTATGAGTGTGTGTGTGTGTGTGTGTGTGTGTGTGTGTGCGCGCGCACGCAGTTCTGGGGCAATGCTGCGGCAGTCAAGCCCTCTCTGCACGATGGGCCCCCCGGGCTCGGGTCCTCTCCGCTGCGGTGGCGGGGCTTCGGGAAGGTGGAGGCAGCTGTGGGTCTGTGGCTCTGAGGCCAGAGGGAGCCTTGCAAGGTCCGCGAGTGTGGGTGAGGGTTGCGGGTGGTGAGGCGGAGCGAGGGTGTGAGTGGGGGTGCGGGGCCCGGGAGGTGTGCTTGGGAGAGGCAGGCCCAGAAGGCGGGCGAGCAAGGCCCCGGCGAGGCCAAAGGGCGAGGGCCAGGGCCGGGCCCGGGAGGCGAGCGGGAGCCCCAAAGGAGGGGCCCCCCCCTGCGGCCCACGGCAGGTCGCAGCAGGCTGGGGCTCGAGCCACGGTCGCTGGGGAAGCCAGGCTGCGGAGGTAGGTGGGGAGCCAGGCGGGCCGGCCGCGGCCGCGGCTGCCCAGAGGCCCTCACATGGAGTGCGGCGGCTGACAGCCCAGGCCATGTGCTGCGAGCGCCACCTGGTGGGCTGCCAGGGGATGGGAGCGCGGCGCGCGGGCCCGGGGCTGGGGCCAGGGTGGCGCGGTGCGGGGCCAGGGCCTTCGCGCCCCACGCTGGGCTTCTCCCGCCCTGCCCTGGGGCCCGGCCGGCCGGGCCCCTGGCCCCCGCGGCTCCCCGGCTCCCGGGCCTGCCCTTCCTCCCCTGTGCCCGGGCGCGCCTGTCCTCGGGGGACGGCGATCCTCCGCCGTCCTGCCTGCCTAGGCCTCGGTCATGCTCAGCCCACGGCGGGCTCCTGGCAAGCCCTGGGTCCGAGCTGCAGGAGCATGGGGCAGAGGCTGGCGACCAGAAGCACGGGGCTGGGGTTGGATGGGGTGGGGAGGGGTGGGGACGGGCGGCAGGGCAGCAGGCCTTGGTGCGTTGGTGTGTGGTGCAGGAGAGACGGGGCTCCCGAGCACAGCAAGGAGCCCCACCGAGAGCCCAAAGGACCTGGTCCCCGGCCGCCCCCCCGCCCCCTCCAGCCCCACCCCCGCCCGGCCGGGCTCTCCAGGGAGGGTCCGACCTGGCCGGAAGCAGGCAAGATGCTGCTTGGCGCACAGGGCTTGCCCGGGACGGTGCTCGCCGCGGCCTGTGTCCTCCCAGCCGCCCCAGAGGGGCGAGGAGTCCGCCCCCTTGGGGGAGCGCCCCGTGCTTGCGAGAGAAGGGGTGCCCCGGGAAAGCCGAGGTGCTCCAAGCAGGAGGTGGCCGGTGGCGGCCCGAGGCCAGGGAGGGAGGGGAGCCCTCAGTTCCATGACGTGCTGGCACGGGCTCCTGGGCGAAAACCCACCCGGGGCCTTGGGGGAAGTCCGAGGGCTTGGCTGGGCCCCGGAAGCCAAGGGGCCGCCGAGGGCAGGGTGCAGACAATGGCAGGGCACGGCTCCCACCACACACCCCCACCCCGACCCCCATGGCCACCGCGCTCCCCCCCACCCCCACTGGCCCTCGCAGGCCCAGGCAGGGGCACTGCCTGGGCCCCCCGATCCATGGGGGGCCACGGAGGCCGTGAAGCAGGGAGGGCAGCATACCACACCCCGCGGAGAAGGACCTTGCCAATGCAGGCCCCAGGCCAGGGCCCGGGTCCAGGGTTGGGGGGGTGGATCCGTGGAAGCGGCAGGCCCCACCGGCTGGCCCTCCCTGCCTCCGTCTGGCATGGGGAGGCCAGTGTCCACGGACGCCTGCGGAGCTGAGCCCGGGAGGCTGGTGCCTTGCCCCTCGGCCCCAGGCTTCAGCGCAAGGGCGGCGGCCGGGCTTTGGCATTCGTCCCTGGCACCGGCCCTGGCAGGGGTCCCCGGGCAGCGGCCAGAGGGTGACAGGCCTGAGCCCCAAGCACGCCACCGCAGGAGAGGCAAGAACCGGCCGGCTCTGTCCCCAACACCGAAGGCCGCCTTGGACCCGGCGGTGGCAGAGCCCGAGCCGGGTGGTCTCCTGGAGTGAGGGGCTTGGGCCAGACAGACCCTCTCGGGCTCAGGCCTCAGGCACGTGGCCTCAAGGCGTCTGACAGGGAGCGGTGGGTGGGTGGGTGGCGGTGGTATGTGTGTGTGCCTGTGCCTGTGCACGTATGAGTGTGTGTGTGTGTGTGTGTGTGTGTGTGTGTGTGTGTGTGTGCGCGCGCACGCAGTTCTGGGGCAATGCTGCGGCAGTCAAGCCCTCTCTGCACGATGGGCCCCCCGGGCTCGGGTCCTCTCCGCTGCGGTGGCGGGGCTTCGGGAAGGTGGAGGCAGCTGTGGGTCTGTGGCTCTGAGGCCAGAGGGAGCCTTGCAAGGTCCGCGAGTGTGGGTGAGGGTTGCGGGTGGTGAGGCGGAGCGAGGGTGTGAGTGGGGGTGCGGGGCCCGGGAGGTGTGCTTGGGAGAGGCAGGCCCAGAAGGCGGGCGAGCAAGGCCCCGGCGAGGCCAAAGGGCGAGGGCCAGGGCCGGGCCCGGGAGGCGAGCGGGAGCCCCAAAGGAGGGGCCCCCCCCTGCGGCCCACGGCAGGTCGCAGCAGGCTGGGGCTCGAGCCACGGTCGCTGGGGAAGCCAGGCTGCGGAGGTAGGTGGGGAGCCAGGCGGGCCGGCCGCGGCCGCGGCTGCCCAGAGGCCCTCACATGGAGTGCGGCGGCTGACAGCCCAGGCCATGTGCTGCGAGCGCCACCTGGTGGGCTGCCAGGGGATGGGAGCGCGGCGCGCGGGCCCGGGGCTGGGGCCAGGGTGGCGCGGTGCGGGGCCAGGGCCTTCGCGCCCCACGCTGGGCTTCTCCCGCCCTGCCCTGGGGCCCGGCCGGCCGGGCCCCTGGCCCCCGCGGCTCCCCGGCTCCCGGGCCTGCCCTTCCTCCCCTGTGCCCGGGCGCGCCTGTCCTCGGGGGACGGCGATCCTCCGCCGTCCTGCCTGCCTAGGCCTCGGTCATGCTCAGCCCACGGCGGGCTCCTGGCAAGCCCTGGGTCCGAGCTGCAGGAGCATGGGGCAGAGGCTGGCGACCAGAAGCACGGGGCTGGGGTTGGATGGGGTGGGGAGGGGTGGGGACGGGCGGCAGGGCAGCAGGCCTTGGTGCGTTGGTGTGTGGTGCAGGAGAGACGGGGCTCCCGAGCACAGCAAGGAGCCCCACCGAGAGCCCAAAGGACCTGGTCCCCGGCCGCCCCCCCGCCCCCTCCAGCCCCACCCCCGCCCGGCCGGGCTCTCCAGGGAGGGTCCGACCTGGCCGGAAGCAGGCAAGATGCTGCTTGGCGCACAGGGCTTGCCCGGGACGGTGCTCGCCGCGGCCTGTGTCCTCCCAGCCGCCCCAGAGGGGCGAGGAGTCCGCCCCCTTGGGGGAGCGCCCCGTGCTTGCGAGAGAAGGGGTGCCCCGGGAAAGCCGAGGTGCTCCAAGCAGGAGGTGGCCGGTGGCGGCCCGAGGCCAGGGAGGGAGGGGAGCCCTCAGTTCCATGACGTGCTGGCACGGGCTCCTGGGCGAAAACCCACCCGGGGCCTTGGGGGAAGTCCGAGGGCTTGGCTGGGCCCCGGAAGCCAAGGGGCCGCCGAGGGCAGGGTGCAGAGAATGGCAGGGCACGGCTCCCACCACACACCCCCACCCCGACCCCCATGGCCACCGCGCTCCCCCCCACCCCCACTGGCCCTCGCAGGCCCAGGCAGGGGCACTGCCTGGGCCCCCCGATCCATGGGGG
This sequence comes from Sus scrofa, assembly GCF_054392235.1. Lineage (NCBI taxonomy): Eukaryota > Metazoa > Chordata > Mammalia > Artiodactyla > Suidae > Sus > Sus scrofa. Next base: position 24,148,651 of record NC_139385.1, read on the forward strand.
GCCACGGAGGCCGTGAAGCAGGGAGGGCAGCATACCACACCCCGCGGAGAAGGACCTTGCCAATGCAGGCCCCAGGCCAGGGCCCGGGTCCAGGGTTGGGGGGGTGGATCCGTGGAAGCGGCAGGCCCCACCGGCTGGCCCTCCCTGCCTCCGTCTGGCATGGGGAGGCCAGTGTCCACGGACGCCTGCGGAGCTGAGCCCGGGAGGCTGGTGCCTTGCCCCTCGGCCCCAGGCTTCAGCGCAAGGGCGGCGGCCGGGCTTTGGCATTCGTCCCTGGCACCGGCCCTGGCAGGGGTCCCCGGGCAGCGGCCAGAGGGTGACAGGCCTGAGCCCCAAGCACGCCACCGCAGGAGAGGCAAGAACCGGCCGGCTCTGTCCCCAACACCGAAGGCCGCCTTGGACCCGGCGGTGGCAGAGCCCGAGCCGGGTGGTCTCCTGGAGTGAGGGGCTTGGGCCAGACAGACCCTCTCGGGCTCAGGCCTCAGGCACGTGGCCTCAAGGCGTCTGACAGGGAGCGGTGGGTGGGTGGGTGGCGGTGGTATGTGTGTGTGCCTGTGCCTGTGCACGTATGAGTGTGTGTGTGTGTGTGTGTGTGTGTGTGTGTGTGTGTGCGCGTGCACGCAGTTCTGGGGCAATGCTGCGGCAGTCAAGCCCTCTCTGCACGATGGGCCCCCCGGGCTCGGGTCCTCTCCGCTGCGGTGGCGGGGCTTCGGGAAGGTGGAGGCAGCTGTGGGTCTGTGGCTCTGAGGCCAGAGGGAGCCTTGCAAGGTCCGCGAGTGTGGGTGAGGGTTGCGGGTGGTGAGGCGGAGCGAGGGTGTGAGTGGGGGTGCGGGGCCCGGGAGGTGTGCTTGGGAGAGGCAGGCCCAGAAGGCGGGCGAGCAAGGCCCCGGCGAGGCCAAAGGGCGAGGGCCAGGGCCGGGCCCGGGAGGCAAGCGGGAGCCCCAAAGGAGGGGCCCCCCCCTGCGGCCCACGGCAGGTCGCAGCAGGCTGGGGCTCGAGCCACGGTCGCTGGGGAAGCCAGGCTGCGGAGGTAGGTGGGGAGCCAGGCGGGCCGGCCGCGGCCGCGGCTGCCCAGAGGCCCTCACATGGAGTGCGGCGGCTGACAGCCCAGGCCATGTGCTGCGAGCGCCACCTGGTGGGCTGCCAGGGGATGGGAGCGCGGCGCGCGGGCCCGGGGCTGGGGCCAGGGTGGCGCGGTGCGGGGCCAGGGCCTTCGCGCCCCACGCTGGGCTTCTCCCGCCCTGCCCTGGGGCCCGGCCGGCCGGGCCCCTGGCCCCCGCGGCTCCCCGGCTCCCGGGCCTGCCCTTCCTCCCCTGTGCCCGGGCGCGCCTGTCCTCGGGGGACGGCGATCCTCCGCCGTCCTGCCTGCCTAGGCCTCGGTCATGCTCAGCCCACGGCGGGCTCCTGGCAAGCCCTGGGTCCGAGCTGCAGGAGCATGGGGCAGAGGCTGGCGACCAGAAGCACGGGGCTGGGGTTGGATGGGGTGGGGAGGGGTGGGGACGGGCGGCAGGGCAGCAGGCCTTGGTGCGTTGGTGTGTGGTGCAGGAGAGACGGGGCTCCCGAGCACAGCAAGGAGCCCCACCGAGAGCCCAAAGGACCTGGTCCCCGGCCGCCCCCCCGCCCCCTCCAGCCCCACCCCCGCCCGGCCGGGCTCTCCAGGGAGGGTCCGACCTGGCCGGAAGCAGGCAAGATGCTGCTTGGCGCACAGGGCTTGCCCGGGACGGTGCTCGCCGCGGCCTGTGTCCTCCCAGCCGCCCCAGAGGGGCGAGGAGTCCGCCCCCTTGGGGGAGCGCCCCGTGCTTGCGAGAGAAGGGGTGCCCCGGGAAAGCCGAGGTGCTCCAAGCAGGAGGTGGCCGGTGGCGGCCCGAGGCCAGGGAGGGAGGGGAGCCCTCAGTTCCATGACGTGCTGGCACGGGCTCCTGGGCGAAAACCCACCCGGGGCCTTGGGGGAAGTCCGAGGGCTTGGCTGGGCCCCGGAAGCCAAGGGGCCGCCGAGGGCAGGGTGCAGACAATGGCAGGGCACGGCTCCCACCACACACCCCCACCCCGACCCCCATGGCCACCGCGCTCCCCCCCACCCCCACTGGCCCTCGCAGGCCCAGGCAGGGGCACTGCCTGGGCCCCCCGATCCATGGGGGGCCACGGAGGCCGTGAAGCAGGGAGGGCAGCATACCACACCCCGCGGAGAAGGACCTTGCCAATGCAGGCCCCAGGCCAGGGCCCGGGTCCAGGGTTGGGGGGGTGGATCCGTGGAAGCGGCAGGCCCCACCGGCTGGCCCTCCCTGCCTCCGTCTGGCATGGGGAGGCCAGTGTCCACGGACGCCTGCGGAGCTGAGCCCGGGAGGCTGGTGCCTTGCCCCTCGGCCCCAGGCTTCAGCGCAAGGGCGGCGGCCGGGCTTTGGCATTCGTCCCTGGCACCGGCCCTGGCAGGGGTCCCCGGGCAGCGGCCAGAGGGTGACAGGCCTGAGCCCCAAGCACGCCACCGCAGGAGAGGCAAGAACCGGCCGGCTCTGTCCCCAACACCGAAGGCCGCCTTGGACCCGGCGGTGGCAGAGCCCGAGCCGGGTGGTCTCCTGGAGTGAGGGGCTTGGGCCAGACAGACCCTCTCGGGCTCAGGCCTCAGGCACGTGGCCTCAAGGCGTCTGACAGGGAGCGGTGGGTGGGTGGGTGGCGGTGGTATGTGTGTGTGCCTGTGCCTGTGCACGTATGAGTGTGTGTGTGTGTGTGTGTGTGTGTGTGTGTGTGTGTGTGTGTGCGCGCGCACGCAGTTCTGGGGCAATGCTGCGGCAGTCAAGCCCTCTCTGCACGATGGGCCCCCCGGGCTCGGGTCCTCTCCGCTGCGGTGGCGGGGCTTCGGGAAGGTGGAGGCAGCTGTGGGTCTGTGGCTCTGAGGCCAGAGGGAGCCTTGCAAGGTCCGCGAGTGTGGGTGAGGGTTGCGGGTGGTGAGGCGGAGCGAGGGTGTGAGTGGGGGTGCGGGGCCCGGGAGGTGTGCTTGGGAGAGGCAGGCCCAGAAGGCGGGCGAGCAAGGCCCCGGCGAGGCCAAAGGGCGAGGGCCAGGGCCGGGCCCGGGAGGCGAGCGGGAGCCCCAAAGGAGGGGCCCCCCCCTGCGGCCCACGGCAGGTCGCAGCAGGCTGGGGCTCGAGCCACGGTCGCTGGGGAAGCCAGGCTGCGGAGGTAGGTGGGGAGCCAGGCGGGCCGGCCGCGGCCGCGGCTGCCCAGAGGCCCTCACATGGAGTGCGGCGGCTGACAGCCCAGGCCATGTGCTGCGAGCGCCACCTGGTGGGCTGCCAGGGGATGGGAGCGCGGCGCGCGGGCCCGGGGCTGGGGCCAGGGTGGCGCGGTGCGGGGCCAGGGCCTTCGCGCCCCACGCTGGGCTTCTCCCGCCCTGCCCTGGGGCCCGGCCGGCCGGGCCCCTGGCCCCCGCGGCTCCCCGGCTCCCGGGCCTGCCCTTCCTCCCCTGTGCCCGGGCGCGCCTGTCCTCGGGGGACGGCGATCCTCCGCCGTCCTGCCTGCCTAGGCCTCGGTCATGCTCAGCCCACGGCGGGCTCCTGGCAAGCCCTGGGTCCGAGCTGCAGGAGCATGGGGCAGAGGCTGGCGACCAGAAGCACGGGGCTGGGGTTGGATGGGGTGGGGAGGGGTGGGGACGGGCGGCAGGGCAGCAGGCCTTGGTGCGTTGGTGTGTGGTGCAGGAGAGACGGGGCTCCCGAGCACAGCAAGGAGCCCCACCGAGAGCCCAAAGGACCTGGTCCCCGGCCGCCCCCCCGCCCCCTCCAGCCCCACCCCCGCCCGGCCGGGCTCTCCAGGGAGGGTCCGACCTGGCCGGAAGCAGGCAAGATGCTGCTTGGCGCACAGGGCTTGCCCGGGACGGTGCTCGCCGCGGCCTGTGTCCTCCCAGCCGCCCCAGAGGGGCGAGGAGTCCGCCCCCTTGGGGGAGCGCCCCGTGCTTGCGAGAGAAGGGGTGCCCCGGGAAAGCCGAGGTGCTCCAAGCAGGAGGTGGCCGGTGGCGGCCCGAGGCCAGGGAGGGAGGGGAGCCCTCAGTTCCATGACGTGCTGGCACGGGCTCCTGGGCGAAAACCCACCCGGGGCCTTGGGGGAAGTCCGAGGGCTTGGCTGGGCCCCGGAAGCCAAGGGGCCGCCGAGGGCAGGGTGCAGAGAATGGCAGGGCACGGCTCCCACCACACACCCCCACCCCGACCCCCATGGCCACCGCGCTCCCCCCCACCCCCACTGGCCCTCGCAGGCCCAGGCAGGGGCACTGCCTGGGCCCCCCGATCCATGGGGGGCCACGGAGGCCGTGAAGCAGGGAGGGCAGCATACCACACCCCGCGGAGAAGGACCTTGCCAATGCAGGCCCCAGGCCAGGGCCCGGGTCCAGGGTTGGGGGGGTGGATCCGTGGAAGCGGCAGGCCCCACCGGCTGGCCCTCCCTGCCTCCGTCTGGCATGGGGAGGCCAGTGTCCACGGACGCCTGCGGAGCTGAGCCCGGGAGGCTGGTGCCTTGCCCCTCGGCCCCAGGCTTCAGCGCAAGGGCGGCGGCCGGGCTTTGGCATTCGTCCCTGGCACCGGCCCTGGCAGGGGTCCCCGGGCAGCGGCCAGAGGGTGACAGGCCTGAGCCCCAAGCACGCCACCGCAGGAGAGGCAAGAACCGGCCGGCTCTGTCCCCAACACCGAAGGCCGCCTTGGACCCGGCGGTGGCAGAGCCCGAGCCGGGTGGTCTCCTGGAGTGAGGGGCTTGGGCCAGACAGACCCTCTCGGGCTCAGGCCTCAGGCACGTGGCCTCAAGGCGTCTGACAGGGAGCGGTGGGTGGGTGGGTGGCGGTGGTATGTGTGTGTGCCTGTGCCTGTGCACGTATGAGTGTGTGTGTGTGTGTGTGTGTGTGTGTGTGTGTGTGCGCGTGCACGCAGTTCTGGGGCAATGCTGCGGCAGTCAAGCCCTCTCTGCACGATGGGCCCCCCGGGCTCGGGTCCTCTCCGCTGCGGTGGCGGGGCTTCGGGAAGGTGGAGGCAGCTGTGGGTCTGTGGCTCTGAGGCCAGAGGGAGCCTTGCAAGGTCCGCGAGTGTGGGTGAGGGTTGCGGGTGGTGAGGCGGAGCGAGGGTGTGAGTGGGGGTGCGGGGCCCGGGAGGTGTGCTTGGGAGAGGCAGGCCCAGAAGGCGGGCGAGCAAGGCCCCGGCGAGGCCAAAGGGCGAGGGCCAGGGCCGGGCCCGGGAGGCAAGCGGGAGCCCCAAAGGAGGGGCCCCCCCCTGCGGCCCACGGCAGGTCGCAGCAGGCTGGGGCTCGAGCCACGGTCGCTGGGGAAGCCAGGCTGCGGAGGTAGGTGGGGAGCCAGGCGGGCCGGCCGCGGCCGCGGCTGCCCAGAGGCCCTCACATGGAGTGCGGCGGCTGACAGCCCAGGCCATGTGCTGCGAGCGCCACCTGGTGGGCTGCCAGGGGATGGGAGCGCGGCGCGCGGGCCCGGGGCTGGGGCCAGGGTGGCGCGGTGCGGGGCCAGGGCCTTCGCGCCCCACGCTGGGCTTCTCCCGCCCTGCCCTGGGGCCCGGCCGGCCGGGCCCCTGGCCCCCGCGGCTCCCCGGCTCCCGGGCCTGCCCTTCCTCCCCTGTGCCCGGGCGCGCCTGTCCTCGGGGGACGGCGATCCTCCGCCGTCCTGCCTGCCTAGGCCTCGGTCATGCTCAGCCCACGGCGGGCTCCTGGCAAGCCCTGGGTCCGAGCTGCAGGAGCATGGGGCAGAGGCTGGCGACCAGAAGCACGGGGCTGGGGTTGGATGGGGTGGGGAGGGGTGGGGACGGGCGGCAGGGCAGCAGGCCTTGGTGCGTTGGTGTGTGGTGCAGGAGAGACGGGGCTCCCGAGCACAGCAAGGAGCCCCACCGAGAGCCCAAAGGACCTGGTCCCCGGCCGCCCCCCCGCCCCCTCCAGCCCCACCCCCGCCCGGCCGGGCTCTCCAGGGAGGGTCCGACCTGGCCGGAAGCAGGCAAGATGCTGCTTGGCGCACAGGGCTTGCCCGGGACGGTGCTCGCCGCGGCCTGTGTCCTCCCAGCCGCCCCAGAGGGGCGAGGAGTCCGCCCCCTTGGGGGAGCGCCCCGTGCTTGCGAGAGAAGGGGTGCCCCGGGAAAGCCGAGGTGCTCCAAGCAGGAGGTGGCCGGTGGCGGCCCGAGGCCAGGGAGGGAGGGGAGCCCTCAGTTCCATGACGTGCTGGCACGGGCTCCTGGGCGAAAACCCACCCGGGGCCTTGGGGGAAGTCCGAGGGCTTGGCTGGGCCCCGGAAGCCAAGGGGCCGCCGAGGGCAGGGTGCAGACAATGGCAGGGCACGGCTCCCACCACACACCCCCACCCCGACCCCCATGGCCACCGCGCTCCCCCCCACCCCCACTGGCCCTCGCAGGCCCAGGCAGGGGCACTGCCTGGGCCCCCCGATCCATGGGGGGCCACGGAGGCCGTGAAGCAGGGAGGGCAGCATACCACACCCCGCGGAGAAGGACCTTGCCAATGCAGGCCCCAGGCCAGGGCCCGGGTCCAGGGTTGGGGGGGTGGATCCGTGGAAGCGGCAGGCCCCACCGGCTGGCCCTCCCTGCCTCCGTCTGGCATGGGGAGGCCAGTGTCCACGGACGCCTGCGGAGCTGAGCCCGGGAGGCTGGTGCCTTGCCCCTCGGCCCCAGGCTTCAGCGCAAGGGCGGCGGCCGGGCTTTGGCATTCGTCCCTGGCACCGGCCCTGGCAGGGGTCCCCGGGCAGCGGCCAGAGGGTGACAGGCCTGAGCCCCAAGCACGCCACCGCAGGAGAGGCAAGAACCGGCCGGCTCTGTCCCCAACACCGAAGGCCGCCTTGGACCCGGCGGTGGCAGAGCCCGAGCCGGGTGGTCTCCTGGAGTGAGGGGCTTGGGCCAGACAGACCCTCTCGGGCTCAGGCCTCAGGCACGTGGCCTCAAGGCGTCTGACAGGGAGCGGTGGGTGGGTGGGTGGCGGTGGTATGTGTGTGTGCCTGTGCCTGTGCACGTATGAGTGTGTGTGTGTGTGTGTGTGTGTGTGTGTGTGTGTGTGCGCGTGCACGCAGTTCTGGGGCAATGCTGCGGCAGTCAAGCCCTCTCTGCACGATGGGCCCCCCCGGGCTCGGGTCCTCTCCGCTGCGGTGGCGGGGCTTCGGGAAGGTGGAGGCAGCTGTGGGTCTGTGGCTCTGAGGCCAGAGGGAGCCTTGCAAGGTCCGCGAGTGTGGGTGAGGGTTGCGGGTGGTGAGGCGGAGCGAGGGTGTGAGTGGGGGTGCGGGGCCCGGGAGGTGTGCTTGGGAGAGGCAGGCCCAGAAGGCGGGCGAGCAAGGCCCCGGCGAGGCCAAAGGGCGAGGGCCAGGGCCGGGCCCGGGAGGCGAGCGGGAGCCCCAAAGGAGGGGCCCCCCCCTGCGGCCCACGGCAGGTCGCAGCAGGCTGGGGCTCGAGCCACGGTCGCTGGGGAAGCCAGGCTGCGGAGGTAGGTGGGGAGCCAGGCGGGCCGGCCGCGGCCGCGGCTGCCCAGAGGCCCTCACATGGAGTGCGGCGGCTGACAGCCCAGGCCATGTGCTGCGAGCGCCACCTGGTGGGCTGCCAGGGGATGGGAGCGCGGCGCGCGGGCCCGGGGCTGGGGCCAGGGTGGCGCGGTGCGGGGCCAGGGCCTTCGCGCCCCACGCTGGGCTTCTCCCGCCCTGCCCTGGGGCCCGGCCGGCCGGGCCCCTGGCCCCCGCGGCTCCCCGGCTCCCGGGCCTGCCCTTCCTCCCCTGTGCCCGGGCGCGCCTGTCCTCGGGGGACGGCGATCCTCCGCCGTCCTGCCTGCCTAGGCCACGGTCATGCTCAGCCCACGGCGGGCTCCTGGCAAGCCCTGGGTCCGAGCTGCAGGAGCATGGGGCAGAGGCTGGCGACCAGAAGCACGGGGCTGGGGTTGGATGGGGTGGGGAGGGGTGGGGACGGGCGGCAGGGCAGCAGGCCTTGGTGCGTTGGTGTGTGGTGCAGGAGAGACGGGGCTCCCGAGCACAGCAAGGAGCCCCACCGAGAGCCCAAAGGACCTGGTCCCCGGCCGCCCCCCCGCCCCCTCCAGCCCCACCCCCGCCCGGCCGGGCTCTCCAGGGAGGGTCCGACCTGGCCGGAAGCAGGCAAGATGCTGCTTGGCGCACAGGGCTTGCCCGGGACGGTGCTCGCCGCGGCCTGTGTCCTCCCAGCCGCCCCAGAGGGGCGAGGAGTCCGCCCCCTTGGGGGAGCGCCCCGTGCTTGCGAGAGAAGGGGTGCCCCGGGAAAGCCGAGGTGCTCCAAGCAGGAGGTGGCCGGTGGCGGCCCGAGGCCAGGGAGGGAGGGGAGCCCTCAGTTCCATGACGTGCTGGCACGGGCTCCTGGGCGAAAACCCACCCGGGGCCTTGGGGGAAGTCCGAGGGCTTGGCTGGGCCCCGGAAGCCAAGGGGCCGCCGAGGGCAGGGTGCAGAGAATGGCAGGGCACGGCTCCCACCACACACCCCCACCCCGACCCCCATGGCCACCGCGCTCCCCCCCACCCCCACTGGCCCTCGCAGGCCCAGGCAGGGGCACTGCCTGGGCCCCCCGATCCATGGGGGGCCACGGAGGCCGTGAAGCAGGGAGGGCAGCATACCACACCCCGCGGAGAAGGACCTTGCCAATGCAGGCCCCAGGCCAGGGCCCGGGTCCAGGGTTGGGGGGGTGGATCCGTGGAAGCGGCAGGCCCCACCGGCTGGCCCTCCCTGCCTCCGTCTGGCATGGGGAGGCCAGTGTCCACGGACGCCTGCGGAGCTGAGCCCGGGAGGCTGGTGCCTTGCCCCTCGGCCCCAGGCTTCAGCGCAAGGGCGGCGGCCGGGCTTTGGCATTCGTCCCTGGCACCGGCCCTGGCAGGGGTCCCCGGGCAGCGGCCAGAGGGTGACAGGCCTGAGCCCCAAGCACGCCACCGCAGGAGAGGCAAGAACCGGCCGGCTCTGTCCCCAACACCGAAGGCCGCCTTGGACCCGGCGGTGGCAGAGCCCGAGCCGGGTGGTCTCCTGGAGTGAGGGGCTTGGGCCAGACAGACCCTCTCGGGCTCAGGCCTCAGGCACGTGGCCTCAAGGCGTCTGACAGGGAGCGGTGGGTGGGTGGGTGGCGGTGGTATGTGTGTGTGCCTGTGCCTGTGCACGTATGAGTGTGTGTGTGTGTGTGTGTGTGTGTGTGTGTGTGTGTGTGTGTGCGCGCGCACGCAGTTCTGGGGCAATGCTGCGGCAGTCAAGCCCTCTCTGCACGATGGGCCCCCCGGGCTCGGGTCCTCTCCGCTGCGGTGGCGGGGCTTCGGGAAGGTGGAGGCAGCTGTGGGTCTGTGGCTCTGAGGCCAGAGGGAGCCTTGCAAGGTCCGCGAGTGTGGGTGAGGGTTGCGGGTGGTGAGGCGGAGCGAGGGTGTGAGTGGGGGTGCGGGGCCCGGGAGGTGTGCTTGGGAGAGGCAGGCCCAGAAGGCGGGCGAGCAAGGCCCCGGCGAGGCCAAAGGGCGAGGGCCAGGGCCGGGCCCGGGAGGCGAGCGGGAGCCCCAAAGGAGGGGCCCCCCCCTGCGGCCCACGGCAGGTCGCAGCAGGCTGGGGCTCGAGCCACGGTCGCTGGGGAAGCCAGGCTGCGGAGGTAGGTGGGGAGCCAGGCGGGCCGGCCGCGGCCGCGGCTGCCCAGAGGCCCTCACATGGAGTGCGGCGGCTGACAGCCCAGGCCATGTGCTGCGAGCGCCACCTGGTGGGCTGCCAGGGGATGGGAGCGCGGCGCGCGGGCCCGGGGCTGGGGCCAGGGTGGCGCGGTGCGGGGCCAGGGCCTTCGCGCCCCACGCTGGGCTTCTCCCGCCCTGCCCTGGGGCCCGGCCGGCCGGGCCCCTGGCCCCCGCGGCTCCCCGGCTCCCGGGCCTGCCCTTCCTCCCCTGTGCCCGGGCGCGCCTGTCCTCGGGGGACGGCGATCCTCCGCCGTCCTGCCTGCCTAGGCCTCGGTCATGCTCAGCCCACGGCGGGCTCCTGGCAAGCCCTGGGTCCGAGCTGCAGGAGCATGGGGCAGAGGCTGGCGACCAGAAGCACGGGGCTGGGGTTGGATGGGGTGGGGAGGGGTGGGGACGGGCGGCAGGGCAGCAGGCCTTGGTGCGTTGGTGTGTGGTGCAGGAGAGACGGGGCTCCCGAGCACAGCAAGGAGCCCCACCGAGAGCCCAAAGGACCTGGTCCCCGGCCGCCCCCCCGCCCCCTCCAGCCCCACCCCCGCCCGGCCGGGCTCTCCAGGGAGGGTCCGACCTGGCCGGAAGCAGGCAAGATGCTGCTTGGCGCACAGGGCTTGCCCGGGACGGTGCTCGCCGCGGCCTGTGTCCTCCCAGCCGCCCCAGAGGGGCGAGGAGTCCGCCCCCTTGGGGGAGCGCCCCGTGCTTGCGAGAGAAGGGGTGCCCCGGGAAAGCCGAGGTGCTCCAAGCAGGAGGTGGCCGGTGGCGGCCCGAGGCCAGGGAGGGAGGGGAGCCCTCAGTTCCATGACGTGCTGGCACGGGCTCCTGGGCGAAAACCCACCCGGGGCCTTGGGGGAAGTCCGAGGGCTTGGCTGGGCCCCGGAAGCCAAGGGGCCGCCGAGGGCAGGGTGCAGACAATGGCAGGGCACGGCTCCCACCACACACCCCCACCCCGACCCCCATGGCCACCGCGCTCCCCCCCACCCCCACTGGCCCTCGCAGGCCCAGGCAGGGGCACTGCCTGGGCCCCCCGATCCATGGGGGGCCACGGAGGCCGTGAAGCAGGGAGGGCAGCATACCACACCCCGCGGAGAAGGACCTTGCCAATGCAGGCCCCAGGCCAGGGCCCGGGTCCAGGGTTGGGGGGGTGGATCCGTGGAAGCGGCAGGCCCCACCGGCTGGCCCTCCCTGCCTCCGTCTGGCATGGGGAGGCCAGTGTCCACGGACGCCTGCGGAGCTGAGCCCGGGAGGCTGGTGCCTTGCCCCTCGGCCCCAGGCTTCAGCGCAAGGGCGGCGGCCGGGCTTTGGCATTCGTCCCTGGCACCGGCCCTGGCAGGGGTCCCCGGGCAGCGGCCAGAGGGTGACAGGCCTGAGCCCCAAGCACGCCACCGCAGGAGAGGCAAGAACCGGCCGGCTCTGTCCCCAACACCGAAGGCCGCCTTGGACCCGGCGGTGGCAGAGCCCGAGCCGGGTGGTCTCCTGGAGTGAGGGGCTTGGGCCAGACAGACCCTCTCGGGCTCAGGCCTCAGGCACGTGGCCTCAAGGCGTCTGACAGGGAGCGGTGGGTGGGTGGGTGGCGGTGGTATGTGTGTGTGCCTGTGCCTGTGCACGTATGAGTGTGTGTGTGTGTGTGTGTGTGTGTGTGTGTGTGCGCGCGCACGCAGTTCTGGGGCAATGCTGCGGCAGTCAAGCCCTCTCTGCACGATGGGCCCCCCGGGCTCGGGTCCTCTCCGCTGCGGTGGCGGGGCTTCGGGAAGGTGGAGGCAGCTGTGGGTCTGTGGCTCTGAGGCCAGAGGGAGCCTTGCAAGGTCCGCGAGTGTGGGTGAGGGTTGCGGGTGGTGAGGCGGAGCGAGGGTGTGAGTGGGGGTGCGGGGCCCGGGAGGTGTGCTTGGGAGAGGCAGGCCCAGAAGGCGGGCGAGCAAGGCCCCGGCGAGGCCAAAGGGCGAGGGCCAGGGCCGGGCCCGGGAGGCGAGCGGGAGCCCCAAAGGAGGGGCCCCCCCCTGCGGCCCACGGCAGGTCGCAGCAGGCTGGGGCTCGAGCCACGGTCGCTGGGGAAGCCAGGCTGCGGAGGTAGGTGGGGAGCCAGGCGGGCCGGCCGCGGCCGCGGCTGCCCAGAGGCCCTCACATGGAGTGCGGCGGCTGACAGCCCAGGCCATGTGCTGCGAGCGCCACCTGGTGGGCTGCCAGGGGATGGGAGCGCGGCGCGCGGGCCCGGGGCTGGGGCCAGGGTGGCGCGGTGCGGGGCCAGGGCCTTCGCGCCCCACGCTGGGCTTCTCCCGCCCTGCCCTGGGGCCCGGCCGGCCGGGCCCCTGGCCCCCGCGGCTCCCCGGCTCCCGGGCCTGCCCTTCCTCCCCTGTGCCCGGGCGCGCCTGTCCTCGGGGGACGGCGATCCTCCGCCGTCCTGCCTGCCTAGGCCTCGGTCATGCTCAGCCCACGGCGGGCTCCTGGCAAGCCCTGGGTCCGAGCTGCAGGAGCATGGGGCAGAGGCTGGCGACCAGAAGCACGGGGCTGGGGTTGGATGGGGTGGGGAGGGGTGGGGACGGGCGGCAGGGCAGCAGGCCTTGGTGCGTTGGTGTGTGGTGCAGGAGAGACGGGGCTCCCGAGCACAGCAAGGAGCCCCACCGAGAGCCCAAAGGACCTGGTCCCCGGCCGCCCCCCCGCCCCCTCCAGCCCCACCCCCGCCCGGCCGGGCTCTCCAGGGAGGGTCCGACCTGGCCGGAAGCAGGCAAGATGCTGCTTGGCGCACAGGGCTTGCCCGGGACGGTGCTCGCCGCGGCCTGTGTCCTCCCAGCCGCCCCAGAGGGGCGAGGAGTCCGCCCCCTTGGGGGAGCGCCCCGTGCTTGCGAGAGAAGGGGTGCCCCGGGAAAGCCGAGGTGCTCCAAGCAGGAGGTGGCCGGTGGCGGCCCGAGGCCAGGGAGGGAGGGGAGCCCTCAGTTCCATGACGTGCTGGCACGGGCTCCTGGGCGAAAACCCACCCGGGGCCTTGGGGGAAGTCCGAGGGCTTGGCTGGGCCCCGGAAGCCAAGGGGCCGCCGAGGGCAGGGTGCAGACAATGGCAGGGCACGGCTCCCACCACACACCCCCACCCCGACCCCCATGGCCACCGCGCTCCCCCCCACCCCCACTGGCCCTCGCAGGCCCAGGCAGGGGCACTGCCTGGGCCCCCCGATCCATGGGGGGCCACGGAGGCCGTGAAGCAGGGAGGGCAGCATACCACACCCCGCGGAGAAGGACCTTGCCAATGCAGGCCCCAGGCCAGGGCCCGGGTCCAGGGTTGGGGGGGTGGATCCGTGGAAGCGGCAGGCCCCACCGGCTGGCCCTCCCTGCCTCCGTCTGGCATGGGGAGGCCAGTGTCCACGGACGCCTGCGGAGCTGAGCCCGGGAGGCTGGTGCCTTGCCCCTCGGCCCCAGGCTTCAGCGCAAGGGCGGCGGCCGGGCTTTGGCATTCGTCCCTGGCACCGGCCCTGGCAGGGGTCCCCGGGCAGCGGCCAGAGGGTGACAGGCCTGAGCCCCAAGCACGCCACCGCAGGAGAGGCAAGAACCGGCCGGCTCTGTCCCCAACACCGAAGGCCGCCTTGGACCCGGCGGTGGCAGAGCCCGAGCCGGGTGGTCTCCTGGAGTGAGGGGCTTGGGCCAGACAGACCCTCTCGGGCTCAGGCCTCAGGCACGTGGCCTCAAGGCGTCTGACAGGGAGCGGTGGGTGGGTGGGTGGCGGTGGTATGTGTGTGTGCCTGTGCCTGTGCACGTATGAGTGTGTGTGTGTGTGTGTGTGTGTGTGTGTGTGTGTGTGTGCGCGCGCGCGCAGTTCTGGGGCAATGCTGCGGCAGTCAAGCCCTCTCTGCACGATGGGCCCCCCGGGCTCGGGTCCTCTCCGCTGCGGTGGCGGGGCTTCGGGAAGGTGGAGGCAGCTGTGGGTCTGTGGCTCTGAGGCCAGAGGGAGCCTTGCAAGGTCCGCGAGTGTGGGTGAGGGTTGCGGGTGGTGAGGCGGAGCGAGGGTGTGAGTGGGGGTGCGGGGCCCGGGAGGTGTGCTTGGGAGAGGCAGGCCCAGAAGGCGGGCGAGCAAGGCCCCGGCGAGGCCAAAGGGCGAGGGCCAGGGCCGGGCCCGGGAGGCGAGCGGGAGCCCCAAAGGAGGGGCCCCCCCCTGCGGCCCACGGCAGGTCGCAGCAGGCTGGGGCTCGAGCCACGGTCGCTGGGGAAGCCAGGCTGCGGAGGTAGGTGGGGAGCCAGGCGGGCCGGCCGCGGCCGCGGCTGCCCAGAGGCCCTCACATGGAGTGCGGCGGCTGACAGCCCAGGCCATGTGCTGCGAGCGCCACCTGGTGGGCTGCCAGGGGATGGGAGCGCGGCGCGCGGGCCCGGGGCTGGGGCCAGGGTGGCGCGGTGCGGGGCCAGGGCCTTCGCGCCCCACGCTGGGCTTCTCCCGCCCTGCCCTGGGGCCCGGCCGGCCGGGCCCCTGGCCCCCGCGGCTCCCCGGCTCCCGGGCCTGCCCTTCCTCCCCTGTGCCCGGGCGCGCCTGTCCTCGGGGGACGGCGATCCTCCGCCGTCCTGCCTGCCTAGGCCTCGGTCATGCTCAGCCCACGGCGGGCTCCTGGCAAGCCCTGGGTCCGAGCTGCAGGAGCATGGGGCAGAGGCTGGCGACCAGAAGCACGGGGCTGGGGTTGGATGGGGTGGGGAGGGGTGGGGACGGGCGGCAGGGCAGCAGGCCTTGGTGCGTTGGTGTGTGGTGCAGGAGAGACGGGGCTCCCGAGCACAGCAAGGAGCCCCACCGAGAGCCCAAAGGACCTGGTCCCCGGCCGCCCCCCCGCCCCCTCCAGCCCCACCCCCGCCCGGCCGGGCTCTCCAGGGAGGGTCCGACCTGGCCGGAAGCAGGCAAGATGCTGCTTGGCGCACAGGGCTTGCCCGGGACGGTGCTCGCCGCGGCCTGTGTCCTCCCAGCCGCCCCAGAGGGGCGAGGAGTCCGCCCCCTTGGGGGAGCGCCCCGTGCTTGCGAGAGAAGGGGTGCCCCGGGAAAGCCGAGGTGCTCCAAGCAGGAGGTGGCCGGTGGCGGCCCGAGGCCAGGGAGGGAGGGGAGCCCTCAGTTCCATGACGTGCTGGCACGGGCTCCTGGGCGAAAACCCACCCGGGGCCTTGGGGGAAGTCCGAGGGCTTGGCTGGGCCCCGGAAGCCAAGGGGCCGCCGAGGGCAGGGTGCAGACAATGGCAGGGCACGGCTCCCACCACACACCCCCACCCCGACCCCCATGGCCACCGCGCTCCCCCCCACCCCCACTGGCCCTCGCAGGCCCAGGCAGGGGCACTGCCTGGGCCCCCCGATCCATGGGGGGCCACGGAGGCCGTGAAGCAGGGAGGGCAGCATACCACACCCCGCGGAGAAGGACCTTGCCAATGCAGGCCCCAGGCCAGGGCCCGGGTCCAGGGTTGGGGGGGTGGATCCGTGGAAGCGGCAGGCCCCACCGGCTGGCCCTCCCTGCCTCCGTCTGGCATGGGGAGGCCAGTGTCCACGGACGCCTGCGGAGCTGAGCCCGGGAGGCTGGTGCCTTGCCCCTCGGCCCCAGGCTTCAGCGCAAGGGCGGCGGCCGGGCTTTGGCATTCGTCCCTGGCACCGGCCCTGGCAGGGGTCCCCGGGCAGCGGCCAGAGGGTGACAGGCCTGAGCCCCAAGCACGCCACCGCAGGAGAGGCAAGAACCGGCCGGCTCTGTCCCCAACACCGAAGGCCGCCTTGGACCCGGCGGTGGCAGAGCCCGAGCCGGGTGGTCTCCTGGAGTGAGGGGCTTGGGCCAGACAGACCCTCTCGGGCTCAGGCCTCAGGCACGTGGCCTCAAGGCGTCTGACAGGGAGCGGTGGGTGGGTGGGTGGCGGTGGTATGTGTGTGTGCCTGTGCCTGTGCACGTATGAGTGTGTGTGTGTGTGTGTGTGTGTGTGTGTGCGCGCGCGCGCGCAGTTCTGGGGCAATGCTGCGGCAGTCAAGCCCTCTCTGCACGATGGGCCCCCCGGGCTCGGGTCCTCTCCGCTGCGGTGGCGGGGCTTCGGGAAGGTGGAGGCAGCTGTGGGTCTGTGGCTCTGAGGCCAGAGGGAGCCTTGCAAGGTCCGCGAGTGTGGGTGAGGGTTGCGGGTGGTGAGGCGGAGCGAGGGTGTGAGTGGGGGTGCGGGGCCCGGGAGGTGTGCTTGGGAGAGGCAGGCCCAGAAGGCGGGCGAGCAAGGCCCCGGCGAGGCCAAAGGGCGAGGGCCAGGGCCGGGCCCGGGAGGCGAGCGGGAGCCCCAAAGGAGGGGCCCCCCCCTGCGGCCCACGGCAGGTCGCAGCAGGCTGGGGCTCGAGCCACGGTCGCTGGGGAAGCCAGGCTGCGGAGGTAGGTGGGGAGCCAGGCGGGCCGGCCGCGGCCGCGGCTGCCCAGAGGCCCTCACATGGAGTGCGGCGGCTGACAGCCCAGGCCATGTGCTGCGAGCGCCACCTGGTGGGCTGCCAGGGGATGGGAGCGCGGCGCGCGGGCCCGGGGCTGGGGCCAGGGTGGCGCGGTGCGGGGCCAGGGCCTTCGCGCCCCACGCTGGGCTTCTCCCGCCCTGCCCTGGGGCCCGGCCGGCCGGGCCCCTGGCCCCCGCGGCTCCCCGGCTCCCGGGCCTGCCCTTCCTCCCCTGTGCCCGGGCGCGCCTGTCCTCGGGGGACGGCGATCCTCCGCCGTCCTGCCTGCCTAGGCCTCGGTCATGCTCAGCCCACGGCGGGCTCCTGGCAAGCCCTGGGTCCGAGCTGCAGGAGCATGGGGCAGAGGCTGGCGACCAGAAGCACGGGGCTGGGGTTGGATGGGGTGGGGAGGGGTGGGGACGGGCGGCAGGGCAGCAGGCCTTGGTGCGTTGGTGTGTGGTGCAGGAGAGACGGGGCTCCCGAGCACAGCAAGGAGCCCCACCGAGAGCCCAAAGGACCTGGTCCCCGGCCGCCCCCCCGCCCCCTCCAGCCCCACCCCCGCCCGGCCGGGCTCTCCAGGGAGGGTCCGACCTGGCCGGAAGCAGGCAAGATGCTGCTTGGCGCACAGGGCTTGCCCGGGACGGTGCTCGCCGCGGCCTGTGTCCTCCCAGCCGCCCCAGAGGGGCGAGGAGTCCGCCCCCTTGGGGGAGCGCCCCGTGCTTGCGAGAGAAGGGGTGCCCCGGGAAAGCCGAGGTGCTCCAAGCAGGAGGTGGCCGGTGGCGGCCCGAGGCCAGGGAGGGAGGGGAGCCCTCAGTTCCATGACGTGCTGGCACGGGCTCCTGGGCGAAAACCCACCCGGGGCCTTGGGGGAAGTCCGAGGGCTTGGCTGGGCCCCGGAAGCCAAGGGGCCGCCGAGGGCAGGGTGCAGACAATGGCAGGGCACGGCTCCCACCACACACCCCCACCCCGACCCCCATGGCCACCGCGCTCCCCCCCACCCCCACTGGCCCTCGCAGGCCCAGGCAGGGGCACTGCCTGGGCCCCCCGATCCATGGGGGGCCACGGAGGCCGTGAAGCAGGGAGGGCAGCATACCACACCCCGCGGAGAAGGACCTTGCCAATGCAGGCCCCAGGCCAGGGCCCGGGTCCAGGGTTGGGGGGGTGGATCCGTGGAAGCGGCAGGCCCCACCGGCTGGCCCTCCCTGCCTCCGTCTGGCATGGGGAGGCCAGTGTCCACGGACGCCTGCGGAGCTGAGCCCGGGAGGCTGGTGCCTTGCCCCTCGGCCCCAGGCTTCAGCGCAAGGGCGGCGGCCGGGCTTTGGCATTCGTCCCTGGCACCGGCCCTGGCAGGGGTCCCCGGGCAGCGGCCAGAGGGTGACAGGCCTGAGCCCCAAGCACGCCACCGCAGGAGAGGCAAGAACCGGCCGGCTCTGTCCCCAACACCGAAGGCCGCCTTGGACCCGGCGGTGGCAGAGCCCGAGCCGGGTGGTCTCCTGGAGTGAGGGGCTTGGGCCAGACAGACCCTCTCGGGCTCAGGCCTCAGGCACGTGGCCTCAAGGCGTCTGACAGGGAGCGGTGGGTGGGTGGGTGGCGGTGGTATGTGTGTGTGCCTGTGCCTGTGCACGTATGAGTGTGTGTGTGTGTGTGTGTGTGTGTGTGTGTGTGTGTGTGCGCGCGCGCGCAGTTCTGGGGCAATGCTGCGGCAGTCAAGCCCTCTCTGCACGATGGGCCCCCCGGGCTCGGGTCCTCTCCGCTGCGGTGGCGGGGCTTCGGGAAGGTGGAGGCAGCTGTGGGTCTGTGGCTCTGAGGCCAGAGGGAGCCTTGCAAGGTCCGCGAGTGTGGGTGAGGGTTGCGGGTGGTGAGGCGGAGCGAGGGTGTGAGTGGGGGTGCGGGGCCCGGGAGGTGTGCTTGGGAGAGGCAGGCCCAGAAGGCGGGCGAGCAAGGCCCCGGCGAGGCCAAAGGGCGAGGGCCAGGGCCGGGCCCGGGAGGCGAGCGGGAGCCCCAAAGGAGGGGCCCCCCCCTGCGGCCCACGGCAGGTCGCAGCAGGCTGGGGCTCGAGCCACGGTCGCTGGGGAAGCCAGGCTGCGGAGGTAGGTGGGGAGCCAGGCGGGCCGGCCGCGGCCGCGGCTGCCCAGAGGCCCTCACATGGAGTGCGGCGGCTGACAGCCCAGGCCATGTGCTGCGAGCGCCACCTGGTGGGCTGCCAGGGGATGGGAGCGCGGCGCGCGGGCCCGGGGCTGGGGCCAGGGTGGCGCGGTGCGGGGCCAGGGCCTTCGCGCCCCACGCTGGGCTTCTCCCGCCCTGCCCTGGGGCCCGGCCGGCCGGGCCCCTGGCCCCCGCGGCTCCCCGGCTCCCGGGCCTGCCCTTCCTCCCCTGTGCCCGGGCGCGCCTGTCCTCGGGGGACGGCGATCCTCCGCCGTCCTGCCTGCCTAGGCCTCGGTCATGCTCAGCCCACGGCGGGCTCCTGGCAAGCCCTGGGTCCGAGCTGCAGGAGCATGGGGCAGAGGCTGGCGACCAGAAGCACGGGGCTGGGGTTGGATGGGGTGGGGAGGGGTGGGGACGGGCGGCAGGGCAGCAGGCCTTGGTGCGTTGGTGTGTGGTGCAGGAGAGACGGGGCTCCCGAGCACAGCAAGGAGCCCCACCGAGAGCCCAAAGGACCTGGTCCCCGGCCGCCCCCCCGCCCCCTCCAGCCCCACCCCCGCCCGGCCGGGCTCTCCAGGGAGGGTCCGACCTGGCCGGAAGCAGGCAAGATGCTGCTTGGCGCACAGGGCTTGCCCGGGACGGTGCTCGCCGCGGCCTGTGTCCTCCCAGCCGCCCCAGAGGGGCGAGGAGTCCGCCCCCTTGGGGGAGCGCCCCGTGCTTGCGAGAGAAGGGGTGCCCCGGGAAAGCCGAGGTGCTCCAAGCAGGAGGTGGCCGGTGGCGGCCCGAGGCCAGGGAGGGAGGGGAGCCCTCAGTTCCATGACGTGCTGGCACGGGCTCCTGGGCGAAAACCCACCCGGGGCCTTGGGGGAAGTCCGAGGGCTTGGCTGGGCCCCGGAAGCCAAGGGGCCGCCGAGGGCAGGGTGCAGACAATGGCAGGGCACGGCTCCCACCACACACCCCCACCCCGACCCCCATGGCCACCGCGCTCCCCCCCACCCCCACTGGCCCTCGCAGGCCCAGGCAGGGGCACTGCCTGGGCCCCCCGATCCATGGGGGGCCACGGAGGCCGTGAAGCAGGGAGGGCAGCATACCACACCCCGCGGAGAAGGACCTTGCCAATGCAGGCCCCAGGCCAGGGCCCGGGTCCAGGGTTGGGGGGGTGGATCCGTGGAAGCGGCAGGCCCCACCGGCTGGCCCTCCCTGCCTCCGTCTGGCATGGGGAGGCCAGTGTCCACGGACGCCTGCGGAGCTGAGCCCGGGAGGCTGGTGCCTTGCCCCTCGGCCCCAGGCTTCAGCGCAAGGGCGGCGGCCGGGCTTTGGCATTCGTCCCTGGCACCGGCCCTGGCAGGGGTCCCCGGGCAGCGGCCAGAGGGTGACAGGCCTGAGCCCCAAGCACGCCACCGCAGGAGAGGCAAGAACCGGCCGGCTCTGTCCCCAACACCGAAGGCCGCCTTGGACCCGGCGGTGGCAGAGCCCGAGCCGGGTGGTCTCCTGGAGTGAGGGGCTTGGGCCAGACAGACCCTCTCGGGCTCAGGCCTCAGGCACGTGGCCTCAAGGCGTCTGACAGGGAGCGGTGGGTGGGTGGGTGGCGGTGGTATGTGTGTGTGCCTGTGCCTGTGCACGTATGAGTGTGTGTGTGTGTGTGTGTGTGTGTGTGTGTGTGTGCGCGCGCGCACGCAGTTCTGGGGCAATGCTGCGGCAGTCAAGCCCTCTCTGCACGATGGGCCCCCCGGGCTCGGGTCCTCTCCGCTGCGGTGGCGGGGCTTCGGGAAGGTGGAGGCAGCTGTGGGTCTGTGGCTCTGAGGCCAGAGGGAGCCTTGCAAGGTCCGCGAGTGTGGGTGAGGGTTGCGGGTGGTGAGGCGGAGCGAGGGTGTGAGTGGGGGTGCGGGGCCCGGGAGGTGTGCTTGGGAGAGGCAGGCCCAGAAGGCGGGCGAGCAAGGCCCCGGCGAGGCCAAAGGGCGAGGGCCAGGGCCGGGCCCGGGAGGCGAGCGGGAGCCCCAAAGGAGGGGCCCCCCCCTGCGGCCCACGGCAGGTCGCAGCAGGCTGGGGCTCGAGCCACGGTCGCTGGGGAAGCCAGGCTGCGGAGGTAGGTGGGGAGCCAGGCGGGCCGGCCGCGGCCGCGGCTGCCCAGAGGCCCTCACATGGAGTGCGGCGGCTGACAGCCCAGGCCATGTGCTGCGAGCGCCACCTGGTGGGCTGCCAGGGGATGGGAGCGCGGCGCGCGGGCCCGGGGCTGGGGCCAGGGTGGCGCGGTGCGGGGCCAGGGCCTTCGCGCCCCACGCTGGGCTTCTCCCGCCCTGCCCTGGGGCCCGGCCGGCCGGGCCCCTGGCCCCCGCGGCTCCCCGGCTCCCGGGCCTGCCCTTCCTCCCCTGTGCCCGGGCGCGCCTGTCCTCGGGGGACGGCGATCCTCCGCCGTCCTGCCTGCCTAGGCCTCGGTCATGCTCAGCCCACGGCGGGCTCCTGGCAAGCCCTGGGTCCGAGCTGCAGGAGCATGGGGCAGAGGCTGGCGACCAGAAGCACGGGGCTGGGGTTGGATGGGGTGGGGAGGGGTGGGGACGGGCGGCAGGGCAGCAGGCCTTGGTGCGTTGGTGTGTGGTGCAGGAGAGACGGGGCTCCCGAGCACAGCAAGGAGCCCCACCGAGAGCCCAAAGGACCTGGTCCCCGGCCGCCCCCCCGCCCCCTCCAGCCCCACCCCCGCCCGGCCGGGCTCTCCAGGGAGGGTCCGACCTGGCCGGAAGCAGGCAAGATGCTGCTTGGCGCACAGGGCTTGCCCGGGACGGTGCTCGCCGCGGCCTGTGTCCTCCCAGCCGCCCCAGAGGGGCGAGGAGTCCGCCCCCTTGGGGGAGCGCCCCGTGCTTGCGAGAGAAGGGGTGCCCCGGGAAAGCCGAGGTGCTCCAAGCAGGAGGTGGCCGGTGGCGGCCCGAGGCCAGGGAGGGAGGGGAGCCCTCAGTTCCATGACGTGCTGGCACGGGCTCCTGGGCGAAAACCCACCCGGGGCCTTGGGGGAAGTCCGAGGGCTTGGCTGGGCCCCGGAAGCCAAGGGGCCGCCGAGGGCAGGGTGCAGACAATGGCAGGGCACGGCTCCCACCACACACCCCCACCCCGACCCCCATGGCCACCGCGCTCCCCCCCACCCCCACTGGCCCTCGCAGGCCCAGGCAGGGGCACTGCCTGGGCCCCCCGATCCATGGGGGGCCACGGAGGCCGTGAAGCAGGGAGGGCAGCATACCACACCCCGCGGAGAAGGACCTTGCCAATGCAGGCCCCAGGCCAGGGCCCGGGTCCAGGGTTGGGGGGGTGGATCCGTGGAAGCGGCAGGCCCCACCGGCTGGCCCTCCCTGCCTCCGTCTGGCATGGGGAGGCCAGTGTCCACGGACGCCTGCGGAGCTGAGCCCGGGAGGCTGGTGCCTTGCCCCTCGGCCCCAGGCTTCAGCGCAAGGGCGGCGGCCGGGCTTTGGCATTCGTCCCTGGCACCGGCCCTGGCAGGGGTCCCCGGGCAGCGGCCAGAGGGTGACAGGCCTGAGCCCCAAGCACGCCACCGCAGGAGAGGCAAGAACCGGCCGGCTCTGTCCCCAACACCGAAGGCCGCCTTGGACCCGGCGGTGGCAGAGCCCGAGCCGGGTGGTCTCCTGGAGTGAGGGGCTTGGGCCAGACAGACCCTCTCGGGCTCAGGCCTCAGGCACGTGGCCTCAAGGCGTCTGACAGGGAGCGGTGGGTGGGTGGGTGGCGGTGGTATGTGTGTGTGCCTGTGCCTGTGCACGTATGAGTGTGTGTGTGTGTGTGTGTGTGTGTGTGTGTGTGTGCG
This sequence comes from Sus scrofa, assembly GCF_054392235.1. Classification (NCBI taxonomy): domain Eukaryota; kingdom Metazoa; phylum Chordata; class Mammalia; order Artiodactyla; family Suidae; genus Sus; species Sus scrofa. The sequence continues at coordinate 24,170,647 of NC_139385.1, forward strand.
CGCGCGCACGCAGTTCTGGGGCAATGCTGCGGCAGTCAAGCCCTCTCTGCACGATGGGCCCCCCGGGCTCGGGTCCTCTCCGCTGCGGTGGCGGGGCTTCGGGAAGGTGGAGGCAGCTGTGGGTCTGTGGCTCTGAGGCCAGAGGGAGCCTTGCAAGGTCCGCGAGTGTGGGTGAGGGTTGCGGGTGGTGAGGCGGAGCGAGGGTGTGAGTGGGGGTGCGGGGCCCGGGAGGTGTGCTTGGGAGAGGCAGGCCCAGAAGGCGGGCGAGCAAGGCCCCGGCGAGGCCAAAGGGCGAGGGCCAGGGCCGGGCCCGGGAGGCGAGCGGGAGCCCCAAAGGAGGGGCCCCCCCCTGCGGCCCACGGCAGGTCGCAGCAGGCTGGGGCTCGAGCCACGGTCGCTGGGGAAGCCAGGCTGCGGAGGTAGGTGGGGAGCCAGGCGGGCCGGCCGCGGCCGCGGCTGCCCAGAGGCCCTCACATGGAGTGCGGCGGCTGACAGCCCAGGCCATGTGCTGCGAGCGCCACCTGGTGGGCTGCCAGGGGATGGGAGCGCGGCGCGCGGGCCCGGGGCTGGGGCCAGGGTGGCGCGGTGCGGGGCCAGGGCCTTCGCGCCCCACGCTGGGCTTCTCCCGCCCTGCCCTGGGGCCCGGCCGGCCGGGCCCCTGGCCCCCGCGGCTCCCCGGCTCCCGGGCCTGCCCTTCCTCCCCTGTGCCCGGGCGCGCCTGTCCTCGGGGGACGGCGATCCTCCGCCGTCCTGCCTGCCTAGGCCTCGGTCATGCTCAGCCCACGGCGGGCTCCTGGCAAGCCCTGGGTCCGAGCTGCAGGAGCATGGGGCAGAGGCTGGCGACCAGAAGCACGGGGCTGGGGTTGGGTGGGGTGGGGAGGGGTGGGGACGGGCGGCAGGGCAGCAGGCCTTGGTGCGTTGGTGTGTGGTGCAGGAGAGACGGGGCTCCCGAGCACAGCAAGGAGCCCCACCGAGAGCCCAAAGGACCTGGTCCCCGGCCGCCCCCCCGCCCCCTCCAGCCCCACCCCCGCCCGGCCGGGCTCTCCAGGGAGGGTCCGACCTGGCCGGAAGCAGGCAAGATGCTGCTTGGCGCACAGGGCTTGCCCGGGACGGTGCTCGCCGCGGCCTGTGTCCTCCCAGCCGCCCCAGAGGGGCGAGGAGTCCGCCCCCTTGGGGGAGCGCCCCGTGCTTGCGAGAGAAGGGGTGCCCCGGGAAAGCCGAGGTGCTCCAAGCAGGAGGTGGCCGGTGGCGGCCCGAGGCCAGGGAGGGAGGGGAGCCCTCAGTTCCATGACGTGCTGGCACGGGCTCCTGGGCGAAAACCCACCCGGGGCCTTGGGGGAAGTCCGAGGGCTTGGCTGGGCCCCGGAAGCCAAGGGGCCGCCGAGGGCAGGGTGCAGACAATGGCAGGGCACGGCTCCCACCACACACCCCCACCCCGACCCCCATGGCCACCGCGCTCCCCCCCACCCCCACTGGCCCTCGCAGGCCCAGGCAGGGGCACTGCCTGGGCCCCCCGATCCATGGGGGGCCACGGAGGCCGTGAAGCAGGGAGGGCAGCATACCACACCCCGCGGAGAAGGACCTTGCCAATGCAGGCCCCAGGCCAGGGCCCGGGTCCAGGGTTGGGGGGGTGGATCCGTGGAAGCGGCAGGCCCCACCGGCTGGCCCTCCCTGCCTCCGTCTGGCATGGGGAGGCCAGTGTCCACGGACGCCTGCGGAGCTGAGCCCGGGAGGCTGGTGCCTTGCCCCTCGGCCCCAGGCTTCAGCGCAAGGGCGGCGGCCGGGCTTTGGCATTCGTCCCTGGCACCGGCCCTGGCAGGGGTCCCCGGGCAGCGGCCAGAGGGTGACAGGCCTGAGCCCCAAGCACGCCACCGCAGGAGAGGCAAGAACCGGCCGGCTCTGTCCCCAACACCGAAGGCCGCCTTGGACCCGGCGGTGGCAGAGCCCGAGCCGGGTGGTCTCCTGGAGTGAGGGGCTTGGGCCAGACAGACCCTCTCGGGCTCAGGCCTCAGGCACGTGGCCTCAAGGCGTCTGACAGGGAGCGGTGGGTGGGTGGGTGGCGGTGGTATGTGTGTGTGCCTGTGCCTGTGCACGTATGAGTGTGTGTGTGTGTGTGTGTGTGTGTGTGTGTGTGTGTGTGTGTGTGCGCGCGCACGCAGTTCTGGGGCAATGCTGCGGCAGTCAAGCCCTCTCTGCACGATGGGCCCCCCGGGCTCGGGTCCTCTCCGCTGCGGTGGCGGGGCTTCGGGAAGGTGGAGGCAGCTGTGGGTCTGTGGCTCTGAGGCCAGAGGGAGCCTTGCAAGGTCCGCGAGTGTGGGTGAGGGTTGCGGGTGGTGAGGCGGAGCGAGGGTGTGAGTGGGGGTGCGGGGCCCGGGAGGTGTGCTTGGGAGAGGCAGGCCCAGAAGGCGGGCGAGCAAGGCCCCGGCGAGGCCAAAGGGCGAGGGCCAGGGCCGGGCCCGGGAGGCGAGCGGGAGCCCCAAAGGAGGGGCCCCCCCCTGCGGCCCACGGCAGGTCGCAGCAGGCTGGGGCTCGAGCCACGGTCGCTGGGGAAGCCAGGCTGCGGAGGTAGGTGGGGAGCCAGGCGGGCCGGCCGCGGCCGCGGCTGCCCAGAGGCCCTCACATGGAGTGCGGCGGCTGACAGCCCAGGCCATGTGCTGCGAGCGCCACCTGGTGGGCTGCCAGGGGATGGGAGCGCGGCGCGCGGGCCCGGGGCTGGGGCCAGGGTGGCGCGGTGCGGGGCCAGGGCCTTCGCGCCCCACGCTGGGCTTCTCCCGCCCTGCCCTGGGGCCCGGCCGGCCGGGCCCCTGGCCCCCGCGGCTCCCCGGCTCCCGGGCCTGCCCTTCCTCCCCTGTGCCCGGGCGCGCCTGTCCTCGGGGGACGGCGATCCTCCGCCGTCCTGCCTGCCTAGGCCTCGGTCATGCTCAGCCCACGGCGGGCTCCTGGCAAGCCCTGGGTCCGAGCTGCAGGAGCATGGGGCAGAGGCTGGCGACCAGAAGCACGGGGCTGGGGTTGGATGGGGTGGGGAGGGGTGGGGACGGGCGGCAGGGCAGCAGGCCTTGGTGCGTTGGTGTGTGGTGCAGGAGAGACGGGGCTCCCGAGCACAGCAAGGAGCCCCACCGAGAGCCCAAAGGACCTGGTCCCCGGCCGCCCCCCCGCCCCCTCCAGCCCCACCCCCGCCCGGCCGGGCTCTCCAGGGAGGGTCCGACCTGGCCGGAAGCAGGCAAGATGCTGCTTGGCGCACAGGGCTTGCCCGGGACGGTGCTCGCCGCGGCCTGTGTCCTCCCAGCCGCCCCAGAGGGGCGAGGAGTCCGCCCCCTTGGGGGAGCGCCCCGTGCTTGCGAGAGAAGGGGTGCCCCGGGAAAGCCGAGGTGCTCCAAGCAGGAGGTGGCCGGTGGCGGCCCGAGGCCAGGGAGGGAGGGGAGCCCTCAGTTCCATGACGTGCTGGCACGGGCTCCTGGGCGAAAACCCACCCGGGGCCTTGGGGGAAGTCCGAGGGCTTGGCTGGGCCCCGGAAGCCAAGGGGCCGCCGAGGGCAGGGTGCAGAGAATGGCAGGGCACGGCTCCCACCACACACCCCCACCCCGACCCCCATGGCCACCGCGCTCCCCCCCACCCCCACTGGCCCTCGCAGGCCCAGGCAGGGGCACTGCCTGGGCCCCCCGATCCATGGGGGGCCACGGAGGCCGTGAAGCAGGGAGGGCAGCATACCACACCCCGCGGAGAAGGACCTTGCCAATGCAGGCCCCAGGCCAGGGCCCGGGTCCAGGGTTGGGGGGGTGGATCCGTGGAAGCGGCAGGCCCCACCGGCTGGCCCTCCCTGCCTCCGTCTGGCATGGGGAGGCCAGTGTCCACGGACGCCTGCGGAGCTGAGCCCGGGAGGCTGGTGCCTTGCCCCTCGGCCCCAGGCTTCAGCGCAAGGGCGGCGGCCGGGCTTTGGCATTCGTCCCTGGCACCGGCCCTGGCAGGGGTCCCCGGGCAGCGGCCAGAGGGTGACAGGCCTGAGCCCCAAGCACGCCACCGCAGGAGAGGCAAGAACCGGCCGGCTCTGTCCCCAACACCGAAGGCCGCCTTGGACCCGGCGGTGGCAGAGCCCGAGCCGGGTGGTCTCCTGGAGTGAGGGGCTTGGGCCAGACAGACCCTCTCGGGCTCAGGCCTCAGGCACGTGGCCTCAAGGCGTCTGACAGGGAGCGGTGGGTGGGTGGGTGGCGGTGGTATGTGTGTGTGCCTGTGCCTGTGCACGTATGAGTGTGTGTGTGTGTGTGTGTGTGTGTGTGTGTGTGTGTGTGCGCGCGCGCGCAGTTCTGGGGCAATGCTGCGGCAGTCAAGCCCTCTCTGCACGATGGGCCCCCCGGGCTCGGGTCCTCTCCGCTGCGGTGGCGGGGCTTCGGGAAGGTGGAGGCAGCTGTGGGTCTGTGGCTCTGAGGCCAGAGGGAGCCTTGCAAGGTCCGCGAGTGTGGGTGAGGGTTGCGGGTGGTGAGGCGGAGCGAGGGTGTGAGTGGGGGTGCGGGGCCCGGGAGGTGTGCTTGGGAGAGGCAGGCCCAGAAGGCGGGCGAGCAAGGCCCCGGCGAGGCCAAAGGGCGAGGGCCAGGGCCGGGCCCGGGAGGCGAGCGGGAGCCCCAAAGGAGGGGCCCCCCCCTGCGGCCCACGGCAGGTCGCAGCAGGCTGGGGCTCGAGCCACGGTCGCTGGGGAAGCCAGGCTGCGGAGGTAGGTGGGGAGCCAGGCGGGCCGGCCGCGGCCGCGGCTGCCCAGAGGCCCTCACATGGAGTGCGGCGGCTGACAGCCCAGGCCATGTGCTGCGAGCGCCACCTGGTGGGCTGCCAGGGGATGGGAGCGCGGCGCGCGGGCCCGGGGCTGGGGCCAGGGTGGCGCGGTGCGGGGCCAGGGCCTTCGCGCCCCACGCTGGGCTTCTCCCGCCCTGCCCTGGGGCCCGGCCGGCCGGGCCCCTGGCCCCCGCGGCTCCCCGGCTCCCGGGCCTGCCCTTCCTCCCCTGTGCCCGGGCGCGCCTGTCCTCGGGGGACGGCGATCCTCCGCCGTCCTGCCTGCCTAGGCCTCGGTCATGCTCAGCCCACGGCGGGCTCCTGGCAAGCCCTGGGTCCGAGCTGCAGGAGCATGGGGCAGAGGCTGGCGACCAGAAGCACGGGGCTGGGGTTGGATGGGGTGGGGAGGGGTGGGGACGGGCGGCAGGGCAGCAGGCCTTGGTGCGTTGGTGTGTGGTGCAGGAGAGACGGGGCTCCCGAGCACAGCAAGGAGCCCCACCGAGAGCCCAAAGGACCTGGTCCCCGGCCGCCCCCCCGCCCCCTCCAGCCCCACCCCCGCCCGGCCGGGCTCTCCAGGGAGGGTCCGACCTGGCCGGAAGCAGGCAAGATGCTGCTTGGCGCACAGGGCTTGCCCGGGACGGTGCTCGCCGCGGCCTGTGTCCTCCCAGCCGCCCCAGAGGGGCGAGGAGTCCGCCCCCTTGGGGGAGCGCCCCGTGCTTGCGAGAGAAGGGGTGCCCCGGGAAAGCCGAGGTGCTCCAAGCAGGAGGTGGCCGGTGGCGGCCCGAGGCCAGGGAGGGAGGGGAGCCCTCAGTTCCATGACGTGCTGGCACGGGCTCCTGGGCGAAAACCCACCCGGGGCCTTGGGGGAAGTCCGAGGGCTTGGCTGGGCCCCGGAAGCCAAGGGGCCGCCGAGGGCAGGGTGCAGACAATGGCAGGGCACGGCTCCCACCACACACCCCCACCCCGACCCCCATGGCCACCGCGCTCCCCCCCACCCCCACTGGCCCTCGCAGGCCCAGGCAGGGGCACTGCCTGGGCCCCCCGATCCATGGGGGGCCACGGAGGCCGTGAAGCAGGGAGGGCAGCATACCACACCCCGCGGAGAAGGACCTTGCCAATGCAGGCCCCAGGCCAGGGCCCGGGTCCAGGGTTGGGGGGGTGGATCCGTGGAAGCGGCAGGCCCCACCGGCTGGCCCTCCCTGCCTCCGTCTGGCATGGGGAGGCCAGTGTCCACGGACGCCTGCGGAGCTGAGCCCGGGAGGCTGGTGCCTTGCCCCTCGGCCCCAGGCTTCAGCGCAAGGGCGGCGGCCGGGCTTTGGCATTCGTCCCTGGCACCGGCCCTGGCAGGGGTCCCCGGGCAGCGGCCAGAGGGTGACAGGCCTGAGCCCCAAGCACGCCACCGCAGGAGAGGCAAGAACCGGCCGGCTCTGTCCCCAACACCGAAGGCCGCCTTGGACCCGGCGGTGGCAGAGCCCGAGCCGGGTGGTCTCCTGGAGTGAGGGGCTTGGGCCAGACAGACCCTCTCGGGCTCAGGCCTCAGGCACGTGGCCTCAAGGCGTCTGACAGGGAGCGGTGGGTGGGTGGGTGGCGGTGGTATGTGTGTGTGCCTGTGCCTGTGCACGTATGAGTGTGTGTGTGTGTGTGTGTGTGTGTGTGTGTGTGTGTGTGCGCGCGCACGCAGTTCTGGGGCAATGCTGCGGCAGTCAAGCCCTCTCTGCACGATGGGCCCCCCGGGCTCGGGTCCTCTCCGCTGCGGTGGCGGGGCTTCGGGAAGGTGGAGGCAGCTGTGGGTCTGTGGCTCTGAGGCCAGAGGGAGCCTTGCAAGGTCCGCGAGTGTGGGTGAGGGTTGCGGGTGGTGAGGCGGAGCGAGGGTGTGAGTGGGGGTGCGGGGCCCGGGAGGTGTGCTTGGGAGAGGCAGGCCCAGAAGGCGGGCGAGCAAGGCCCCGGCGAGGCCAAAGGGCGAGGGCCAGGGCCGGGCCCGGGAGGCGAGCGGGAGCCCCAAAGGAGGGGCCCCCCCCTGCGGCCCACGGCAGGTCGCAGCAGGCTGGGGCTCGAGCCACGGTCGCTGGGGAAGCCAGGCTGCGGAGGTAGGTGGGGAGCCAGGCGGGCCGGCCGCGGCCGCGGCTGCCCAGAGGCCCTCACATGGAGTGCGGCGGCTGACAGCCCAGGCCATGTGCTGCGAGCGCCACCTGGTGGGCTGCCAGGGGATGGGAGCGCGGCGCGCGGGCCCGGGGCTGGGGCCAGGGTGGCGCGGTGCGGGGCCAGGGCCTTCGCGCCCCACGCTGGGCTTCTCCCGCCCTGCCCTGGGGCCCGGCCGGCCGGGCCCCTGGCCCCCGCGGCTCCCCGGCTCCCGGGCCTGCCCTTCCTCCCCTGTGCCCGGGCGCGCCTGTCCTCGGGGGACGGCGATCCTCCGCCGTCCTGCCTGCCTAGGCCTCGGTCATGCTCAGCCCACGGCGGGCTCCTGGCAAGCCCTGGGTCCGAGCTGCAGGAGCATGGGGCAGAGGCTGGCGACCAGAAGCACGGGGCTGGGGTTGGATGGGGTGGGGAGGGGTGGGGACGGGCGGCAGGGCAGCAGGCCTTGGTGCGTTGGTGTGTGGTGCAGGAGAGACGGGGCTCCCGAGCACAGCAAGGAGCCCCACCGAGAGCCCAAAGGACCTGGTCCCCGGCCGCCCCCCCGCCCCCTCCAGCCCCACCCCCGCCCGGCCGGGCTCTCCAGGGAGGGTCCGACCTGGCCGGAAGCAGGCAAGATGCTGCTTGGCGCACAGGGCTTGCCCGGGACGGTGCTCGCCGCGGCCTGTGTCCTCCCAGCCGCCCCAGAGGGGCGAGGAGTCCGCCCCCTTGGGGGAGCGCCCCGTGCTTGCGAGAGAAGGGGTGCCCCGGGAAAGCCGAGGTGCTCCAAGCAGGAGGTGGCCGGTGGCGGCCCGAGGCCAGGGAGGGAGGGGAGCCCTCAGTTCCATGACGTGCTGGCACGGGCTCCTGGGCGAAAACCCACCCGGGGCCTTGGGGGAAGTCCGAGGGCTTGGCTGGGCCCCGGAAGCCAAGGGGCCGCCGAGGGCAGGGTGCAGACAATGGCAGGGCACGGCTCCCACCACACACCCCCACCCCGACCCCCATGGCCACCGCGCTCCCCCCCACCCCCACTGGCCCTCGCAGGCCCAGGCAGGGGCACTGCCTGGGCCCCCCGATCCATGGGGGGCCACGGAGGCCGTGAAGCAGGGAGGGCAGCATACCACACCCCGCGGAGAAGGACCTTGCCAATGCAGGCCCCAGGCCAGGGCCCGGGTCCAGGGTTGGGGGGGTGGATCCGTGGAAGCGGCAGGCCCCACCGGCTGGCCCTCCCTGCCTCCGTCTGGCATGGGGAGGCCAGTGTCCACGGACGCCTGCGGAGCTGAGCCCGGGAGGCTGGTGCCTTGCCCCTCGGCCCCAGGCTTCAGCGCAAGGGCGGCGGCCGGGCTTTGGCATTCGTCCCTGGCACCGGCCCTGGCAGGGGTCCCCGGGCAGCGGCCAGAGGGTGACAGGCCTGAGCCCCAAGCACGCCACCGCAGGAGAGGCAAGAACCGGCCGGCTCTGTCCCCAACACCGAAGGCCGCCTTGGACCCGGCGGTGGCAGAGCCCGAGCCGGGTGGTCTCCTGGAGTGAGGGGCTTGGGCCAGACAGACCCTCTCGGGCTCAGGCCTCAGGCACGTGGCCTCAAGGCGTCTGACAGGGAGCGGTGGGTGGGTGGGTGGCGGTGGTATGTGTGTGTGCCTGTGCCTGTGCACGTATGAGTGTGTGTGTGTGTGTGTGTGTGTGTGTGTGTGTGTGCGCGCGCGCGCAGTTCTGGGGCAATGCTGCGGCAGTCAAGCCCTCTCTGCACGATGGGCCCCCCGGGCTCGGGTCCTCTCCGCTGCGGTGGCGGGGCTTCGGGAAGGTGGAGGCAGCTGTGGGTCTGTGGCTCTGAGGCCAGAGGGAGCCTTGCAAGGTCCGCGAGTGTGGGTGAGGGTTGCGGGTGGTGAGGCGGAGCGAGGGTGTGAGTGGGGGTGCGGGGCCCGGGAGGTGTGCTTGGGAGAGGCAGGCCCAGAAGGCGGGCGAGCAAGGCCCCGGCGAGGCCAAAGGGCGAGGGCCAGGGCCGGGCCCGGGAGGCGAGCGGGAGCCCCAAAGGAGGGGCCCCCCCCTGCGGCCCACGGCAGGTCGCAGCAGGCTGGGGCTCGAGCCACGGTCGCTGGGGAAGCCAGGCTGCGGAGGTAGGTGGGGAGCCAGGCGGGCCGGCCGCGGCCGCGGCTGCCCAGAGGCCCTCACATGGAGTGCGGCGGCTGACAGCCCAGGCCATGTGCTGCGAGCGCCACCTGGTGGGCTGCCAGGGGATGGGAGCGCGGCGCGCGGGCCCGGGGCTGGGGCCAGGGTGGCGCGGTGCGGGGCCAGGGCCTTCGCGCCCCACGCTGGGCTTCTCCCGCCCTGCCCTGGGGCCCGGCCGGCCGGGCCCCTGGCCCCCGCGGCTCCCCGGCTCCCGGGCCTGCCCTTCCTCCCCTGTGCCCGGGCGCGCCTGTCCTCGGGGGACGGCGATCCTCCGCCGTCCTGCCTGCCTAGGCCTCGGTCATGCTCAGCCCACGGCGGGCTCCTGGCAAGCCCTGGGTCCGAGCTGCAGGAGCATGGGGCAGAGGCTGGCGACCAGAAGCACGGGGCTGGGGTTGGATGGGGTGGGGAGGGGTGGGGACGGGCGGCAGGGCAGCAGGCCTTGGTGCGTTGGTGTGTGGTGCAGGAGAGACGGGGCTCCCGAGCACAGCAAGGAGCCCCACCGAGAGCCCAAAGGACCTGGTCCCCGGCCGCCCCCCCGCCCCCTCCAGCCCCACCCCCGCCCGGCCGGGCTCTCCAGGGAGGGTCCGACCTGGCCGGAAGCAGGCAAGATGCTGCTTGGCGCACAGGGCTTGCCCGGGACGGTGCTCGCCGCGGCCTGTGTCCTCCCAGCCGCCCCAGAGGGGCGAGGAGTCCGCCCCCTTGGGGGAGCGCCCCGTGCTTGCGAGAGAAGGGGTGCCCCGGGAAAGCCGAGGTGCTCCAAGCAGGAGGTGGCCGGTGGCGGCCCGAGGCCAGGGAGGGAGGGGAGCCCTCAGTTCCATGACGTGCTGGCACGGGCTCCTGGGCGAAAACCCACCCGGGGCCTTGGGGGAAGTCCGAGGGCTTGGCTGGGCCCCGGAAGCCAAGGGGCCGCCGAGGGCAGGGTGCAGACAATGGCAGGGCACGGCTCCCACCACACACCCCCACCCCGACCCCCATGGCCACCGCGCTCCCCCCCACCCCCACTGGCCCTCGCAGGCCCAGGCAGGGGCACTGCCTGGGCCCCCCGATCCATGGGGGGCCACGGAGGCCGTGAAGCAGGGAGGGCAGCATACCACACCCCGCGGAGAAGGACCTTGCCAATGCAGGCCCCAGGCCAGGGCCCGGGTCCAGGGTTGGGGGGGTGGATCCGTGGAAGCGGCAGGCCCCACCGGCTGGCCCTCCCTGCCTCCGTCTGGCATGGGGAGGCCAGTGTCCACGGACGCCTGCGGAGCTGAGCCCGGGAGGCTGGTGCCTTGCCCCTCGGCCCCAGGCTTCAGCGCAAGGGCGGCGGCCGGGCTTTGGCATTCGTCCCTGGCACCGGCCCTGGCAGGGGTCCCCGGGCAGCGGCCAGAGGGTGACAGGCCTGAGCCCCAAGCACGCCACCGCAGGAGAGGCAAGAACCGGCCGGCTCTGTCCCCAACACCGAAGGCCGCCTTGGACCCGGCGGTGGCAGAGCCCGAGCCGGGTGGTCTCCTGGAGTGAGGGGCTTGGGCCAGACAGACCCTCTCGGGCTCAGGCCTCAGGCACGTGGCCTCAAGGCGTCTGACAGGGAGCGGTGGGTGGGTGGGTGGCGGTGGTATGTGTGTGTGCCTGTGCCTGTGCACGTATGAGTGTGTGTGTGTGTGTGTGTGTGTGTGTGTGTGTGTGTGTGTGTGTGCGCGCGCACGCAGTTCTGGGGCAATGCTGCGGCAGTCAAGCCCTCTCTGCACGATGGGCCCCCCGGGCTCGGGTCCTCTCCGCTGCGGTGGCGGGGCTTCGGGAAGGTGGAGGCAGCTGTGGGTCTGTGGCTCTGAGGCCAGAGGGAGCCTTGCAAGGTCCGCGAGTGTGGGTGAGGGTTGCGGGTGGTGAGGCGGAGCGAGGGTGTGAGTGGGGGTGCGGGGCCCGGGAGGTGTGCTTGGGAGAGGCAGGCCCAGAAGGCGGGCGAGCAAGGCCCCGGCGAGGCCAAAGGGCGAGGGCCAGGGCCGGGCCCGGGAGGCGAGCGGGAGCCCCAAAGGAGGGGCCCCCCCCTGCGGCCCACGGCAGGTCGCAGCAGGCTGGGGCTCGAGCCACGGTCGCTGGGGAAGCCAGGCTGCGGAGGTAGGTGGGGAGCCAGGCGGGCCGGCCGCGGCCGCGGCTGCCCAGAGGCCCTCACATGGAGTGCGGCGGCTGACAGCCCAGGCCATGTGCTGCGAGCGCCACCTGGTGGGCTGCCAGGGGATGGGAGCGCGGCGCGCGGGCCCGGGGCTGGGGCCAGGGTGGCGCGGTGCGGGGCCAGGGCCTTCGCGCCCCACGCTGGGCTTCTCCCGCCCTGCCCTGGGGCCCGGCCGGCCGGGCCCCTGGCCCCCGCGGCTCCCCGGCTCCCGGGCCTGCCCTTCCTCCCCTGTGCCCGGGCGCGCCTGTCCTCGGGGGACGGCGATCCTCCGCCGTCCTGCCTGCCTAGGCCTCGGTCATGCTCAGCCCACGGCGGGCTCCTGGCAAGCCCTGGGTCCGAGCTGCAGGAGCATGGGGCAGAGGCTGGCGACCAGAAGCACGGGGCTGGGGTTGGATGGGGTGGGGAGGGGTGGGGACGGGCGGCAGGGCAGCAGGCCTTGGTGCGTTGGTGTGTGGTGCAGGAGAGACGGGGCTCCCGAGCACAGCAAGGAGCCCCACCGAGAGCCCAAAGGACCTGGTCCCCGGCCGCCCCCCCGCCCCCTCCAGCCCCACCCCCGCCCGGCCGGGCTCTCCAGGGAGGGTCCGACCTGGCCGGAAGCAGGCAAGATGCTGCTTGGCGCACAGGGCTTGCCCGGGACGGTGCTCGCCGCGGCCTGTGTCCTCCCAGCCGCCCCAGAGGGGCGAGGAGTCCGCCCCCTTGGGGGAGCGCCCCGTGCTTGCGAGAGAAGGGGTGCCCCGGGAAAGCCGAGGTGCTCCAAGCAGGAGGTGGCCGGTGGCGGCCCGAGGCCAGGGAGGGAGGGGAGCCCTCAGTTCCATGACGTGCTGGCACGGGCTCCTGGGCGAAAACCCACCCGGGGCCTTGGGGGAAGTCCGAGGGCTTGGCTGGGCCCCGGAAGCCAAGGGGCCGCCGAGGGCAGGGTGCAGACAATGGCAGGGCACGGCTCCCACCACACACCCCCACCCCGACCCCCATGGCCACCGCGCTCCCCCCCACCCCCACTGGCCCTCGCAGGCCCAGGCAGGGGCACTGCCTGGGCCCCCCGATCCATGGGGGGCCACGGAGGCCGTGAAGCAGGGAGGGCAGCATACCACACCCCGCGGAGAAGGACCTTGCCAATGCAGGCCCCAGGCCAGGGCCCGGGTCCAGGGTTGGGGGGGTGGATCCGTGGAAGCGGCAGGCCCCACCGGCTGGCCCTCCCTGCCTCCGTCTGGCATGGGGAGGCCAGTGTCCACGGACGCCTGCGGAGCTGAGCCCGGGAGGCTGGTGCCTTGCCCCTCGGCCCCAGGCTTCAGCGCAAGGGCGGCGGCCGGGCTTTGGCATTCGTCCCTGGCACCGGCCCTGGCAGGGGTCCCCGGGCAGCGGCCAGAGGGTGACAGGCCTGAGCCCCAAGCACGCCACCGCAGGAGAGGCAAGAACCGGCCGGCTCTGTCCCCAACACCGAAGGCCGCCTTGGACCCGGCGGTGGCAGAGCCCGAGCCGGGTGGTCTCCTGGAGTGAGGGGCTTGGGCCAGACAGACCCTCTCGGGCTCAGGCCTCAGGCACGTGGCCTCAAGGCGTCTGACAGGGAGCGGTGGGTGGGTGGGTGGCGGTGGTATGTGTGTGTGCCTGTGCCTGTGCACGTATGAGTGTGTGTGTGTGTGTGTGTGTGTGTGTGTGTGTGTGTGTGTGTGTGCGCGCGCACGCAGTTCTGGGGCAATGCTGCGGCAGTCAAGCCCTCTCTGCACGATGGGCCCCCCGGGCTCGGGTCCTCTCCGCTGCGGTGGCGGGGCTTCGGGAAGGTGGAGGCAGCTGTGGGTCTGTGGCTCTGAGGCCAGAGGGAGCCTTGCAAGGTCCGCGAGTGTGGGTGAGGGTTGCGGGTGGTGAGGCGGAGCGAGGGTGTGAGTGGGGGTGCGGGGCCCGGGAGGTGTGCTTGGGAGAGGCAGGCCCAGAAGGCGGGCGAGCAAGGCCCCGGCGAGGCCAAAGGGCGAGGGCCAGGGCCGGGCCCGGGAGGCGAGCGGGAGCCCCAAAGGAGGGGCCCCCCCCTGCGGCCCACGGCAGGTCGCAGCAGGCTGGGGCTCGAGCCACGGTCGCTGGGGAAGCCAGGCTGCGGAGGTAGGTGGGGAGCCAGGCGGGCCGGCCGCGGCCGCGGCTGCCCAGAGGCCCTCACATGGAGTGCGGCGGCTGACAGCCCAGGCCATGTGCTGCGAGCGCCACCTGGTGGGCTGCCAGGGGATGGGAGCGCGGCGCGCGGGCCCGGGGCTGGGGCCAGGGTGGCGCGGTGCGGGGCCAGGGCCTTCGCGCCCCACGCTGGGCTTCTCCCGCCCTGCCCTGGGGCCCGGCCGGCCGGGCCCCTGGCCCCCGCGGCTCCCCGGCTCCCGGGCCTGCCCTTCCTCCCCTGTGCCCGGGCGCGCCTGTCCTCGGGGGACGGCGATCCTCCGCCGTCCTGCCTGCCTAGGCCTCGGTCATGCTCAGCCCACGGCGGGCTCCTGGCAAGCCCTGGGTCCGAGCTGCAGGAGCATGGGGCAGAGGCTGGCGACCAGAAGCACGGGGCTGGGGTTGGATGGGGTGGGGAGGGGTGGGGACGGGCGGCAGGGCAGCAGGCCTTGGTGCGTTGGTGTGTGGTGCAGGAGAGACGGGGCTCCCGAGCACAGCAAGGAGCCCCACCGAGAGCCCAAAGGACCTGGTCCCCGGCCGCCCCCCCGCCCCCTCCAGCCCCACCCCCGCCCGGCCGGGCTCTCCAGGGAGGGTCCGACCTGGCCGGAAGCAGGCAAGATGCTGCTTGGCGCACAGGGCTTGCCCGGGACGGTGCTCGCCGCGGCCTGTGTCCTCCCAGCCGCCCCAGAGGGGCGAGGAGTCCGCCCCCTTGGGGGAGCGCCCCGTGCTTGCGAGAGAAGGGGTGCCCCGGGAAAGCCGAGGTGCTCCAAGCAGGAGGTGGCCGGTGGCGGCCCGAGGCCAGGGAGGGAGGGGAGCCCTCAGTTCCATGACGTGCTGGCACGGGCTCCTGGGCGAAAACCCACCCGGGGCCTTGGGGGAAGTCCGAGGGCTTGGCTGGGCCCCGGAAGCCAAGGGGCCGCCGAGGGCAGGGTGCAGAGAATGGCAGGGCACGGCTCCCACCACACACCCCCACCCCGACCCCCATGGCCACCGCGCTCCCCCCCACCCCCACTGGCCCTCGCAGGCCCAGGCAGGGGCACTGCCTGGGCCCCCCGATCCATGGGGGGCCACGGAGGCCGTGAAGCAGGGAGGGCAGCATACCACACCCCGCGGAGAAGGACCTTGCCAATGCAGGCCCCAGGCCAGGGCCCGGGTCCAGGGTTGGGGGGGTGGATCCGTGGAAGCGGCAGGCCCCACCGGCTGGCCCTCCCTGCCTCCGTCTGGCATGGGGAGGCCAGTGTCCACGGACGCCTGCGGAGCTGAGCCCGGGAGGCTGGTGCCTTGCCCCTCGGCCCCAGGCTTCAGCGCAAGGGCGGCGGCCGGGCTTTGGCATTCGTCCCTGGCACCGGCCCTGGCAGGGGTCCCCGGGCAGCGGCCAGAGGGTGACAGGCCTGAGCCCCAAGCACGCCACCGCAGGAGAGGCAAGAACCGGCCGGCTCTGTCCCCAACACCGAAGGCCGCCTTGGACCCGGCGGTGGCAGAGCCCGAGCCGGGTGGTCTCCTGGAGTGAGGGGCTTGGGCCAGACAGACCCTCTCGGGCTCAGGCCTCAGGCACGTGGCCTCAAGGCGTCTGACAGGGAGCGGTGGGTGGGTGGGTGGCGGTGGTATGTGTGTGTGCCTGTGCCTGTGCACGTATGAGTGTGTGTGTGTGTGTGTGTGTGTGTGTGTGTGTGTGTGTGCGCGCGCGCGCAGTTCTGGGGCAATGCTGCGGCAGTCAAGCCCTCTCTGCACGATGGGCCCCCCGGGCTCGGGTCCTCTCCGCTGCGGTGGCGGGGCTTCGGGAAGGTGGAGGCAGCTGTGGGTCTGTGGCTCTGAGGCCAGAGGGAGCCTTGCAAGGTCCGCGAGTGTGGGTGAGGGTTGCGGGTGGTGAGGCGGAGCGAGGGTGTGAGTGGGGGTGCGGGGCCCGGGAGGTGTGCTTGGGAGAGGCAGGCCCAGAAGGCGGGCGAGCAAGGCCCCGGCGAGGCCAAAGGGCGAGGGCCAGGGCCGGGCCCGGGAGGCGAGCGGGAGCCCCAAAGGAGGGGCCCCCCCCTGCGGCCCACGGCAGGTCGCAGCAGGCTGGGGCTCGAGCCACGGTCGCTGGGGAAGCCAGGCTGCGGAGGTAGGTGGGGAGCCAGGCGGGCCGGCCGCGGCCGCGGCTGCCCAGAGGCCCTCACATGGAGTGCGGCGGCTGACAGCCCAGGCCATGTGCTGCGAGCGCCACCTGGTGGGCTGCCAGGGGATGGGAGCGCGGCGCGCGGGCCCGGGGCTGGGGCCAGGGTGGCGCGGTGCGGGGCCAGGGCCTTCGCGCCCCACGCTGGGCTTCTCCCGCCCTGCCCTGGGGCCCGGCCGGCCGGGCCCCTGGCCCCCGCGGCTCCCCGGCTCCCGGGCCTGCCCTTCCTCCCCTGTGCCCGGGCGCGCCTGTCCTCGGGGGACGGCGATCCTCCGCCGTCCTGCCTGCCTAGGCCTCGGTCATGCTCAGCCCACGGCGGGCTCCTGGCAAGCCCTGGGTCCGAGCTGCAGGAGCATGGGGCAGAGGCTGGCGACCAGAAGCACGGGGCTGGGGTTGGATGGGGTGGGGAGGGGTGGGGACGGGCGGCAGGGCAGCAGGCCTTGGTGCGTTGGTGTGTGGTGCAGGAGAGACGGGGCTCCCGAGCACAGCAAGGAGCCCCACCGAGAGCCCAAAGGACCTGGTCCCCGGCCGCCCCCCCGCCCCCTCCAGCCCCACCCCCGCCCGGCCGGGCTCTCCAGGGAGGGTCCGACCTGGCCGGAAGCAGGCAAGATGCTGCTTGGCGCACAGGGCTTGCCCGGGACGGTGCTCGCCGCGGCCTGTGTCCTCCCAGCCGCCCCAGAGGGGCGAGGAGTCCGCCCCCTTGGGGGAGCGCCCCGTGCTTGCGAGAGAAGGGGTGCCCCGGGAAAGCCGAGGTGCTCCAAGCAGGAGGTGGCCGGTGGCGGCCCGAGGCCAGGGAGGGAGGGGAGCCCTCAGTTCCATGACGTGCTGGCACGGGCTCCTGGGCGAAAACCCACCCGGGGCCTTGGGGGAAGTCCGAGGGCTTGGCTGGGCCCCGGAAGCCAAGGGGCCGCCGAGGGCAGGGTGCAGACAATGGCAGGGCACGGCTCCCACCACACACCCCCACCCCGACCCCCATGGCCACCGCGCTCCCCCCCACCCCCACTGGCCCTCGCAGGCCCAGGCAGGGGCACTGCCTGGGCCCCCCGATCCATGGGGGGCCACGGAGGCCGTGAAGCAGGGAGGGCAGCATACCACACCCCGCGGAGAAGGACCTTGCCAATGCAGGCCCCAGGCCAGGGCCCGGGTCCAGGGTTGGGGGGGTGGATCCGTGGAAGCGGCAGGCCCCACCGGCTGGCCCTCCCTGCCTCCGTCTGGCATGGGGAGGCCAGTGTCCACGGACGCCTGCGGAGCTGAGCCCGGGAGGCTGGTGCCTTGCCCCTCGGCCCCAGGCTTCAGCGCAAGGGCGGCGGCCGGGCTTTGGCATTCGTCCCTGGCACCGGCCCTGGCAGGGGTCCCCGGGCAGCGGCCAGAGGGTGACAGGCCTGAGCCCCAAGCACGCCACCGCAGGAGAGGCAAGAACCGGCCGGCTCTGTCCCCAACACCGAAGGCCGCCTTGGACCCGGCGGTGGCAGAGCCCGAGCCGGGTGGTCTCCTGGAGTGAGGGGCTTGGGCCAGACAGACCCTCTCGGGCTCAGGCCTCAGGCACGTGGCCTCAAGGCGTCTGACAGGGAGCGGTGGGTGGGTGGGTGGCGGTGGTATGTGTGTGTGCCTGTGCCTGTGCACGTATGAGTGTGTGTGTGTGTGTGTGTGTGTGTGTGTGTGTGTGCGCGCGCGCGCAGTTCTGGGGCAATGCTGCGGCAGTCAAGCCCTCTCTGCACGATGGGCCCCCCGGGCTCGGGTCCTCTCCGCTGCGGTGGCGGGGCTTCGGGAAGGTGGAGGCAGCTGTGGGTCTGTGGCTCTGAGGCCAGAGGGAGCCTTGCAAGGTCCGCGAGTGTGGGTGAGGGTTGCGGGTGGTGAGGCGGAGCGAGGGTGTGAGTGGGGGTGCGGGGCCCGGGAGGTGTGCTTGGGAGAGGCAGGCCCAGAAGGCGGGCGAGCAAGGCCCCGGCGAGGCCAAAGGGCGAGGGCCAGGGCCGGGCCCGGGAGGCGAGCGGGAGCCCCAAAGGAGGGGCCCCCCCCTGCGGCCCACGGCAGGTCGCAGCAGGCTGGGGCTCGAGCCACGGTCGCTGGGGAAGCCAGGCTGCGGAGGTAGGTGGGGAGCCAGGCGGGCCGGCCGCGGCCGCGGCTGCCCAGAGGCCCTCACATGGAGTGCGGCGGCTGACAGCCCAGGCCATGTGCTGCGAGCGCCACCTGGTGGGCTGCCAGGGGATGGGAGCGCGGCGCGCGGGCCCGGGGCTGGGGCCAGGGTGGCGCGGTGCGGGGCCAGGGCCTTCGCGCCCCACGCTGGGCTTCTCCCGCCCTGCCCTGGGGCCCGGCCGGCCGGGCCCCTGGCCCCCGCGGCTCCCCGGCTCCCGGGCCTGCCCTTCCTCCCCTGTGCCCGGGCGCGCCTGTCCTCGGGGGACGGCGATCCTCCGCCGTCCTGCCTGCCTAGGCCTCGGTCATGCTCAGCCCACGGCGGGCTCCTGGCAAGCCCTGGGTCCGAGCTGCAGGAGCATGGGGCAGAGGCTGGCGACCAGAAGCACGGGGCTGGGGTTGGATGGGGTGGGGAGGGGTGGGGACGGGCGGCAGGGCAGCAGGCCTTGGTGCGTTGGTGTGTGGTGCAGGAGAGACGGGGCTCCCGAGCACAGCAAGGAGCCCCACCGAGAGCCCAAAGGACCTGGTCCCCGGCCGCCCCCCCGCCCCCTCCAGCCCCACCCCCGCCCGGCCGGGCTCTCCAGGGAGGGTCCGACCTGGCCGGAAGCAGGCAAGATGCTGCTTGGCGCACAGGGCTTGCCCGGGACGGTGCTCGCCGCGGCCTGTGTCCTCCCAGCCGCCCCAGAGGGGCGAGGAGTCCGCCCCCTTGGGGGAGCGCCCCGTGCTTGCGAGAGAAGGGGTGCCCCGGGAAAGCCGAGGTGCTCCAAGCAGGAGGTGGCCGGTGGCGGCCCGAGGCCAGGGAGGGAGGGGAGCCCTCAGTTCCATGACGTGCTGGCACGGGCTCCTGGGCGAAAACCCACCCGGGGCCTTGGGGGAAGTCCGAGGGCTTGGCTGGGCCCCGGAAGCCAAGGGGCCGCCGAGGGCAGGGTGCAGACAATGGCAGGGCACGGCTCCCACCACACACCCCCACCCCGACCCCCATGGCCACCGCGCTCCCCCCCACCCCCACTGGCCCTCGCAGGCCCAGGCAGGGGCACTGCCTGGGCCCCCCGATCCATGGGGGGCCACGGAGGCCGTGAAGCAGGGAGGGCAGCATACCACACCCCGCGGAGAAGGACCTTGCCAATGCAGGCCCCAGGCCAGGGCCCGGGTCCAGGGTTGGGGGGGTGGATCCGTGGAAGCGGCAGGCCCCACCGGCTGGCCCTCCCTGCCTCCGTCTGGCATGGGGAGGCCAGTGTCCACGGACGCCTGCGGAGCTGAGCCCGGGAGGCTGGTGCCTTGCCCCTCGGCCCCAGGCTTCAGCGCAAGGGCGGCGGCCGGGCTTTGGCATTCGTCCCTGGCACCGGCCCTGGCAGGGGTCCCCGGGCAGCGGCCAGAGGGTGACAGGCCTGAGCCCCAAGCACGCCACCGCAGGAGAGGCAAGAACCGGCCGGCTCTGTCCCCAACACCGAAGGCCGCCTTGGACCCGGCGGTGGCAGAGCCCGAGCCGGGTGGTCTCCTGGAGTGAGGGGCTTGGGCCAGACAGACCCTCTCGGGCTCAGGCCTCAGGCACGTGGCCTCAAGGCGTCTGACAGGGAGCGGTGGGTGGGTGGGTGGCGGTGGTATGTGTGTGTGCCTGTGCCTGTGCACGTATGAGTGTGTGTGTGTGTGTGTGTGTGTGTGTGTGTGTGCGCGCGCACGCAGTTCTGGGGCAATGCTGCGGCAGTCAAGCCCTCTCTGCACGATGGGCCCCCCGGGCTCGGGTCCTCTCCGCTGCGGTGGCGGGGCTTCGGGAAGGTGGAGGCAGCTGTGGGTCTGTGGCTCTGAGGCCAGAGGGAGCCTTGCAAGGTCCGCGAGTGTGGGTGAGGGTTGCGGGTGGTGAGGCGGAGCGAGGGTGTGAGTGGGGGTGCGGGGCCCGGGAGGTGTGCTTGGGAGAGGCAGGCCCAGAAGGCGGGCGAGCAAGGCCCCGGCGAGGCCAAAGGGCGAGGGCCAGGGCCGGGCCCGGGAGGCGAGCGGGAGCCCCAAAGGAGGGGCCCCCCCCTGCGGCCCACGGCAGGTCGCAGCAGGCTGGGGCTCGAGCCACGGTCGCTGGGGAAGCCAGGCTGCGGAGGTAGGTGGGGAGCCAGGCGGGCCGGCCGCGGCCGCGGCTGCCCAGAGGCCCTCACATGGAGTGCGGCGGCTGACAGCCCAGGCCATGTGCTGCGAGCGCCACCTGGTGGGCTGCCAGGGGATGGGAGCGCGGCGCGCGGGCCCGGGGCTGGGGCCAGGGTGGCGCGGTGCGGGGCCAGGGCCTTCGCGCCCCACGCTGGGCTTCTCCCGCCCTGCCCTGGGGCCCGGCCGGCCGGGCCCCTGGCCCCCGCGGCTCCCCGGCTCCCGGGCCTGCCCTTCCTCCCCTGTGCCCGGGCGCGCCTGTCCTCGGGGGACGGCGATCCTCCGCCGTCCTGCCTGCCTAGGCCTCGGTCATGCTCAGCCCACGGCGGGCTCCTGGCAAGCCCTGGGTCCGAGCTGCAGGAGCATGGGGCAGAGGCTGGCGACCAGAAGCACGGGGCTGGGGTTGGATGGGGTGGGGAGGGGTGGGGACGGGCGGCAGGGCAGCAGGCCTTGGTGCGTTGGTGTGTGGTGCAGGAGAGACGGGGCTCCCGAGCACAGCAAGGAGCCCCACCGAGAGCCCAAAGGACCTGGTCCCCGGCCGCCCTCCCGCCCCCTCCAGCCCCACCCCCGCCCGGCCGGGCTCTCCAGGGAGGGTCCGACCTGGCCGGAAGCAGGCAAGATGCTGCTTGGCGCACAGGGCTTGCCCGGGACGGTGCTCGCCGCGGCCTGTGTCCTCCCAGCCGCCCCAGAGGGGCGAGGAGTCCGCCCCCTTGGGGGAGCGCCCCGTGCTTGCGAGAGAAGGGGTGCCCCGGGAAAGCCGAGGTGCTCCAAGCAGGAGGTGGCCGGTGGCGGCCCGAGGCCAGGGAGGGAGGGGAGCCCTCAGTTCCATGACGTGCTGGCACGGGCTCCTGGGCGAAAACCCACCCGGGGCCTTGGGGGAAGTCCGAGGGCTTGGCTGGGCCCCGGAAGCCAAGGGGCCGCCGAGGGCAGGGTGCAGACAATGGCAGGGCACGGCTCCCACCACACACCCCCACCCCGACCCCCATGGCCACCGCGCTCCCCCCCACCCCCACTGGCCCTCGCAGGCCCAGGCAGGGGCACTGCCTGGGCCCCCCGATCCATGGGGGGCCACGGAGGCCGTGAAGCAGGGAGGGCAGCATACCACACCCCGCGGAGAAGGACCTTGCCAATGCAGGCCCCAGGCCAGGGCCCGGGTCCAGGGTTGGGGGGGTGGATCCGTGGAAGCGGCAGGCCCCACCGGCTGGCCCTCCCTGCCTCCGTCTGGCATGGGGAGGCCAGTGTCCACGGACGCCTGCGGAGCTGAGCCCGGGAGGCTGGTGCCTTGCCCCTCGGCCCCAGGCTTCAGCGCAAGGGCGGCGGCCGGGCTTTGGCATTCGTCCCTGGCACCGGCCCTGGCAGGGGTCCCCGGGCAGCGGCCAGAGGGTGACAGGCCTGAGCCCCAAGCACGCCACCGCAGGAGAGGCAAGAACCGGCCGGCTCTGTCCCCAACACCGAAGGCCGCCTTGGACCCGGCGGTGGCAGAGCCCGAGCCGGGTGGTCTCCTGGAGTGAGGGGCTTGGGCCAGACAGACCCTCTCGGGCTCAGGCCTCAGGCACGTGGCCTCAAGGCGTCTGACAGGGAGCGGTGGGTGGGTGGGTGGCGGTGGTATGTGTGTGTGCCTGTGCCTGTGCACGTATGAGTGTGTGTGTGTGTGTGTGTGTGTGTGTGTGTGTGTGTGCGCGCGCGCACGCAGTTCTGGGGCAATGCTGCGGCAGTCAAGCCCTCTCTGCACGATGGGCCCCCCGGGCTCGGGTCCTCTCCGCTGCGGTGGCGGGGCTTCGGGAAGGTGGAGGCAGCTGTGGGTCTGTGGCTCTGAGGCCAGAGGGAGCCTTGCAAGGTCCGCGAGTGTGGGTGAGGGTTGCGGGTGGTGAGGCGGAGCGAGGGTGTGAGTGGGGGTGCGGGGCCCGGGAGGTGTGCTTGGGAGAGGCAGGCCCAGAAGGCGGGCGAGCAAGGCCCCGGCGAGGCCAAAGGGCGAGGGCCAGGGCCGGGCCCGGGAGGCGAGCGGGAGCCCCAAAGGAGGGGCCCCCCCCTGCGGCCCACGGCAGGTCGCAGCAGGCTGGGGCTCGAGCCACGGTCGCTGGGGAAGCCAGGCTGCGGAGGTAGGTGGGGAGCCAGGCGGGCCGGCCGCGGCCGCGGCTGCCCAGAGGCCCTCACATGGAGTGCGGCGGCTGACAGCCCAGGCCATGTGCTGCGAGCGCCACCTGGTGGGCTGCCAGGGGATGGGAGCGCGGCGCGCGGGCCCGGGGCTGGGGCCAGGGTGGCGCGGTGCGGGGCCAGGGCCTTCGCGCCCCACGCTGGGCTTCTCCCGCCCTGCCCTGGGGCCCGGCCGGCCGGGCCCCTGGCCCCCGCGGCTCCCCGGCTCCCGGGCCTGCCCTTCCTCCCCTGTGCCCGGGCGCGCCTGTCCTCGGGGGACGGCGATCCTCCGCCGTCCTGCCTGCCTAGGCCTCGGTCATGCTCAGCCCACGGCGGGCTCCTGGCAAGCCCTGGGTCCGAGCTGCAGGAGCATGGGGCAGAGGCTGGCGACCAGAAGCACGGGGCTGGGGTTGGATGGGGTGGGGAGGGGTGGGGACGGGCGGCAGGGCAGCAGGCCTTGGTGCGTTGGTGTGTGGTGCAGGAGAGACGGGGCTCCCGAGCACAGCAAGGAGCCCCACCGAGAGCCCAAAGGACCTGGTCCCCGGCCGCCCCCCCGCCCCCTCCAGCCCCACCCCCGCCCGGCCGGGCTCTCCAGGGAGGGTCCGACCTGGCCGGAAGCAGGCAAGATGCTGCTTGGCGCACAGGGCTTGCCCGGGACGGTGCTCGCCGCGGCCTGTGTCCTCCCAGCCGCCCCAGAGGGGCGAGGAGTCCGCCCCCTTGGGGGAGCGCCCCGTGCTTGCGAGAGAAGGGGTGCCCCGGGAAAGCCGAGGTGCTCCAAGCAGGAGGTGGCCGGTGGCGGCCCGAGGCCAGGGAGGGAGGGGAGCCCTCAGTTCCATGACGTGCTGGCACGGGCTCCTGGGCGAAAACCCACCCGGGGCCTTGGGGGAAGTCCGAGGGCTTGGCTGGGCCCCGGAAGCCAAGGGGCCGCCGAGGGCAGGGTGCAGACAATGGCAGGGCACGGCTCCCACCACACACCCCCACCCCGACCCCCATGGCCACCGCGCTCCCCCCCACCCCCACTGGCCCTCGCAGGCCCAGGCAGGGGCACTGCCTGGGCCCCCCGATCCATGGGGGGCCACGGAGGCCGTGAAGCAGGGAGGGCAGCATACCACACCCCGCGGAGAAGGACCTTGCCAATGCAGGCCCCAGGCCAGGGCCCGGGTCCAGGGTTGGGGGGGTGGATCCGTGGAAGCGGCAGGCCCCACCGGCTGGCCCTCCCTGCCTCCGTCTGGCATGGGGAGGCCAGTGTCCACGGACGCCTGCGGAGCTGAGCCCGGGAGGCTGGTGCCTTGCCCCTCGGCCCCAGGCTTCAGCGCAAGGGCGGCGGCCGGGCTTTGGCATTCGTCCCTGGCACCGGCCCTGGCAGGGGTCCCCGGGCAGCGGCCAGAGGGTGACAGGCCTGAGCCCCAAGCACGCCACCGCAGGAGAGGCAAGAACCGGCCGGCTCTGTCCCCAACACCGAAGGCCGCCTTGGACCCGGCGGTGGCAGAGCCCGAGCCGGGTGGTCTCCTGGAGTGAGGGGCTTGGGCCAGACAGACCCTCTCGGGCTCAGGCCTCAGGCACGTGGCCTCAAGGCGTCTGACAGGGAGCGGTGGGTGGGTGGGTGGCGGTGGTATGTGTGTGTGCCTGTGCCTGTGCACGTATGAGTGTGTGTGTGTGTGTGTGTGTGTGTGCGCGCGCGCGCAGTTCTGGGGCAATGCTGCGGCAGTCAAGCCCTCTCTGCACGATGGGCCCCCCGGGCTCGGGTCCTCTCCGCTGCGGTGGCGGGGCTTCGGGAAGGTGGAGGCAGCTGTGGGTCTGTGGCTCTGAGGCCAGAGGGAGCCTTGCAAGGTCCGCGAGTGTGGGTGAGGGTTGCGGGTGGTGAGGCGGAGCGAGGGTGTGAGTGGGGGTGCGGGGCCCGGGAGGTGTGCTTGGGAGAGGCAGGCCCAGAAGGCGGGCGAGCAAGGCCCCGGCGAGGCCAAAGGGCGAGGGCCAGGGCCGGGCCCGGGAGGCGAGCGGGAGCCCCAAAGGAGGGGCCCCCCCCTGCGGCCCACGGCAGGTCGCAGCAGGCTGGGGCTCGAGCCACGGTCGCTGGGGAAGCCAGGCTGCGGAGGTAGGTGGGGAGCCAGGCGGGCCGGCCGCGGCCGCGGCTGCCCAGAGGCCCTCACATGGAGTGCGGCGGCTGACAGCCCAGGCCATGTGCTGCGAGCGCCACCTGGTGGGCTGCCAGGGGATGGGAGCGCGGCGCGCGGGCCCGGGGCTGGGGCCAGGGTGGCGCGGTGCGGGGCCAGGGCCTTCGCGCCCCACGCTGGGCTTCTCCCGCCCTGCCCTGGGGCCCGGCCGGCCGGGCCCCTGGCCCCCGCGGCTCCCCGGCTCCCGGGCCTGCCCTTCCTCCCCTGTGCCCGGGCGCGCCTGTCCTCGGGGGACGGCGATCCTCCGCCGTCCTGCCTGCCTAGGCCTCGGTCATGCTCAGCCCACGGCGGGCTCCTGGCAAGCCCTGGGTCCGAGCTGCAGGAGCATGGGGCAGAGGCTGGCGACCAGAAGCACGGGGCTGGGGTTGGATGGGGTGGGGAGGGGTGGGGACGGGCGGCAGGGCAGCAGGCCTTGGTGCGTTGGTGTGTGGTGCAGGAGAGACGGGGCTCCCGAGCACAGCAAGGAGCCCCACCGAGAGCCCAAAGGACCTGGTCCCCGGCCGCCCTCCCGCCCCCTCCAGCCCCACCCCCGCCCGGCCGGGCTCTCCAGGGAGGGTCCGACCTGGCCGGAAGCAGGCAAGATGCTGCTTGGCGCACAGGGCTTGCCCGGGACGGTGCTCGCCGCGGCCTGTGTCCTCCCAGCCGCCCCAGAGGGGCGAGGAGTCCGCCCCCTTGGGGGAGCGCCCCGTGCTTGCGAGAGAAGGGGTGCCCCGGGAAAGCCGAGGTGCTCCAAGCAGGAGGTGGCCGGTGGCGGCCCGAGGCCAGGGAGGGAGGGGAGCCCTCAGTTCCATGACGTGCTGGCACGGGCTCCTGGGCGAAAACCCACCCGGGGCCTTGGGGGAAGTCCGAGGGCTTGGCTGGGCCCCGGAAGCCAAGGGGCCGCCGAGGGCAGGGTGCAGAGAATGGCAGGGCACGGCTCCCACCACACACCCCCACCCCGACCCCCATGGCCACCGCGCTCCCCCCCACCCCCACTGGCCCTCGCAGGCCCAGGCAGGGGCACTGCCTGGGCCCCCCGATCCATGGGGGGCCACGGAGGCCGTGAAGCAGGGAGGGCAGCATACCACACCCCGCGGAGAAGGACCTTGCCAATGCAGGCCCCAGGCCAGGGCCCGGGTCCAGGGTTGGGGGGGTGGATCCGTGGAAGCGGCAGGCCCCACCGGCTGGCCCTCCCTGCCTCCGTCTGGCATGGGGAGGCCAGTGTCCACGGACGCCTGCGGAGCTGAGCCCGGGAGGCTGGTGCCTTGCCCCTCGGCCCCAGGCTTCAGCGCAAGGGCGGCGGCCGGGCTTTGGCATTCGTCCCTGGCACCGGCCCTGGCAGGGGTCCCCGGGCAGCGGCCAGAGGGTGACAGGCCTGAGCCCCAAGCACGCCACCGCAGGAGAGGCAAGAACCGGCCGGCTCTGTCCCCAACACCGAAGGCCGCCTTGGACCCGGCGGTGGCAGAGCCCGAGCCGGGTGGTCTCCTGGAGTGAGGGGCTTGGGCCAGACAGACCCTCTCGGGCTCAGGCCTCAGGCACGTGGCCTCAAGGCGTCTGACAGGGAGCGGTGGGTGGGTGGGTGGCGGTGGTATGTGTGTGTGCCTGTGCCTGTGCACGTATGAGTGTGTGTGTGTGTGTGTGTGTGTGTGTGTGCGTGCGCACGCAGTTCTGGGGCAATGCTGCGGCAGTCAAGCCCTCTCTGCACGATGGGCCCCCCGGGCTCGGGTCCTCTCCGCTGCGGTGGCGGGGCTTCGGGAAGGTGGAGGCAGCTGTGGGTCTGTGGCTCTGAGGCCAGAGGGAGCCTTGCAAGGTCCGCGAGTGTGGGTGAGGGTTGCGGGTGGTGAGGCGGAGCGAGGGTGTGAGTGGGGGTGCGGGGCCCGGGAGGTGTGCTTGGGAGAGGCAGGCCCAGAAGGCGGGCGAGCAAGGCCCCGGCGAGGCCAAAGGGCGAGGGCCAGGGCCGGGCCCGGGAGGCGAGCGGGAGCCCCAAAGGAGGGGCCCCCCCCTGCGGCCCACGGCAGGTCGCAGCAGGCTGGGGCTCGAGCCACGGTCGCTGGGGAAGCCAGGCTGCGGAGGTAGGTGGGGAGCCAGGCGGGCCGGCCGCGGCCGCGGCTGCCCAGAGGCCCTCACATGGAGTGCGGCGGCTGACAGCCCAGGCCATGTGCTGCGAGCGCCACCTGGTGGGCTGCCAGGGGATGGGAGCGCGGCGCGCGGGCCCGGGGCTGGGGCCAGGGTGGCGCGGTGCGGGGCCAGGGCCTTCGCGCCCCACGCTGGGCTTCTCCCGCCCTGCCCTGGGGCCCGGCCGGCCGGGCCCCTGGCCCCCGCGGCTCCCCGGCTCCCGGGCCTGCCCTTCCTCCCCTGTGCCCGGGCGCGCCTGTCCTCGGGGGACGGCGATCCTCCGCCGTCCTGCCTGCCTAGGCCTCGGTCATGCTCAGCCCACGGCGGGCTCCTGGCAAGCCCTGGGTCCGAGCTGCAGGAGCATGGGGCAGAGGCTGGCGACCAGAAGCACGGGGCTGGGGTTGGATGGGGTGGGGAGGGGTGGGGACGGGCGGCAGGGCAGCAGGCCTTGGTGCGTTGGTGTGTGGTGCAGGAGAGACGGGGCTCCCGAGCACAGCAAGGAGCCCCACCGAGAGCCCAAAGGACCTGGTCCCCGGCCGCCCCCCCGCCCCCTCCAGCCCCACCCCCGCCCGGCCGGGCTCTCCAGGGAGGGTCCGACCTGGCCGGAAGCAGGCAAGATGCTGCTTGGCGCACAGGGCTTGCCCGGGACGGTGCTCGCCGCGGCCTGTGTCCTCCCAGCCGCCCCAGAGGGGCGAGGAGTCCGCCCCCTTGGGGGAGCGCCCCGTGCTTGCGAGAGAAGGGGTGCCCCGGGAAAGCCGAGGTGCTCCAAGCAGGAGGTGGCCGGTGGCGGCCCGAGGCCAGGGAGGGAGGGGAGCCCTCAGTTCCATGACGTGCTGGCACGGGCTCCTGGGCGAAAACCCACCCGGGGCCTTGGGGGAAGTCCGAGGGCTTGGCTGGGCCCCGGAAGCCAAGGGGCCGCCGAGGGCAGGGTGCAGACAATGGCAGGGCACGGCTCCCACCACACACCCCCACCCCGACCCCCATGGCCACCGCGCTCCCCCCCACCCCCACTGGCCCTCGCAGGCCCAGGCAGGGGCACTGCCTGGGCCCCCCGATCCATGGGGGGCCACGGAGGCCGTGAAGCAGGGAGGGCAGCATACCACACCCCGCGGAGAAGGACCTTGCCAATGCAGGCCCCAGGCCAGGGCCCGGGTCCAGGGTTGGGGGGGTGGATCCGTGGAAGCGGCAGGCCCCACCGGCTGGCCCTCCCTGCCTCCGTCTGGCATGGGGAGGCCAGTGTCCACGGACGCCTGCGGAGCTGAGCCCGGGAGGCTGGTGCCTTGCCCCTCGGCCCCAGGCTTCAGCGCAAGGGCGGCGGCCGGGCTTTGGCATTCGTCCCTGGCACCGGCCCTGGCAGGGGTCCCCGGGCAGCGGCCAGAGGGTGACAGGCCTGAGCCCCAAGCACGCCACCGCAGGAGAGGCAAGAACCGGCCGGCTCTGTCCCCAACACCGAAGGCCGCCTTGGACCCGGCGGTGGCAGAGCCCGAGCCGGGTGGTCTCCTGGAGTGAGGGGCTTGGGCCAGACAGACCCTCTCGGGCTCAGGCCTCAGGCACGTGGCCTCAAGGCGTCTGACAGGGAGCGGTGGGTGGGTGGGTGGCGGTGGTATGTGTGTGTGCCTGTGCCTGTGCACGTATGAGTGTGTGTGTGTGTGTGTGTGTGTGTGTGTGTGTGTGTGTGCGCGCGCACGCAGTTCTGGGGCAATGCTGCGGCAGTCAAGCCCTCTCTGCACGATGGGCCCCCCGGGCTCGGGTCCTCTCCGCTGCGGTGGCGGGGCTTCGAGAAGTTGGGGCAGCTGTTGGAGAAACCTCGCCCTTTGGCCTCGCCGGGGCCTTGCTCGCCCGCCTTCTGGGCCTGCCTCTCCCAAGCTCATCTCCCGGGCCCCGCACCCCCACTCACACCCTCACTCTGCCTCACCACCCGCAACCCTCACCCACACTCGCGGACCTTGCAAGGCTCCCTCTGGCCTCAGAGCCACAGACCCACAGCTGCCTCCACCTTCCCGAAGCCCCGCCACCGCAGCGGAGAGGACCCGAGCCCGGGGGGCCCATCGTGCAGAGAGGGCTTGACTGCCGCAGCATTGCCCCAGAACTGCGCGCGCACACACACACACACACACACACACACACTCATACGTGCACAGGCACAGGCACACACACATACCACCGCCACCCACCCACCCACTGCTCCCTGTCAGACGCCTTGAGGCCACGTGCCTGAGGCCTAAGCCCGAGAAGGTCTGTCTGGCCCAAGCCCCTCACTCCAGGAGACCACCCGGCTCGGGCTCTGCCACCGCCGGGTCCAAGGCGGCCTTCGGTGTTGGGGACAGAGCCGGCCGGTTCTTGCCTCTCCTGCGGTGGCGTGCTTGGGGCTCAGGCCTGTCACCCTCTGGCCGCTGCCCGGGGACCCCTGCCAGGGCCGGTGCCAGGGACGAATTCCAAAGCCCAGGCCCCTCCTTTTGGGCCCCGCTAGCCTCCGGGCCCGGCCCTGGCCCTCGCCCTTTGGCCTCGCCTGGGCCTTGCTCGCCTCCTTCTGGGCCTCTCCCAAGCACACTTCCTGGCCCCACACCCATTCCATCACTCGCCCTGTATCCCCAGTCTACACTTTTTCTTTCTCAGCACCCACAACACTCCCCCATACTCTCAGACCTCGCAAGGATTTTTCTTTCCCCATAGCCACAGACCAAAACCTGCTTCCACCTTCCCTGAACCCCATCGCGGCAACGGAAACGACCCTAGGCCCGGGGTGGGGGGGCGTATGTTGCAGAGAGGGCTTTTTTGATACATGGTTGCCCCAGAATTTCTCACACACAGTCACACACGCGCACACATTGAGACACACACAGGCATACACAGTCACACACACCACGTTTTGTAAAAAACAATGAAAATATCATAAGATAATGTGATCAAAAATGCCAGTTGGTGGAGAAATATTTTAGATTTCAGAATGTGAGGAGAAGAGATTGGACTTAGTAATTGGGGGATTAGATTTGATGTGACTTTGATTGGTTGATGGACAGTTTTGTTCGATAATTTTAAAAGTGATTTTCTACAGAGCATAATTTCATTGTAAATCCATTCCATGAGCAATAGTTTGCATCCATTGACTCAAGTTACCACTCCCTCCCCCTCGCCCAGCAACCACAAATCCATTCTCCAAGTCCCTTGGAATAAAATAATGTGTTGTGAGAAATAATGACAGCAACATATAAATAAATAAAACTAATTTGTTCACCTTTTTTTTTTTGAGAGACAGCTGAGATGGTGAGTAATTACAGAGCCCACTCAGTCACCTGGGCTCATTCTGACAGGAGGTGGGGTTGAGCCAAAACAGGCCCCCCTTTGGAACAGCCAGAATTGATAAAAATGACTGAGAGTTCAATTAAATTCACCTAAGGATGTGTCTAGTGGTGGTGTGAAACAGGCCCCTCTCGGGTATGCACACTCTGGGCCCAGCCTCCCTGAGCCCAGGTCCAGCAGGGGCCCAGTGAGCCCAACCCACTGGGCCAGGCCTGCTTGGTGAGGCAGAGCTGACAACATGGTTTAACAAAAACCATCAAACAATACTGGAGAGGGCCGTGGATATTCCTGGGGAGTCAGAACCGCTGGTGAAGATAACATATCAGTGCTCTGTGGCCTGAAAACGTACTAACTGAAACCCTCGGCAAGTAGGAACATCTCCAATCTACTAAACAGCTCAGGTGCAGGAGGGCGGCATGAGCTGACTGGGGGTGGATAGGGGAGATGGGTGGTGGGGGGACCAGGAGAGGAGATATGCCCCTCCAGAGGGAAGCTGTGCGCAGGGAGGGGGGCCAGGCAGCCCCCTGGTTCCCTCAGTGAAGGAGGGGGTCACGTCCAATTGCCTCCCACAGCAGCAGGGCCTTAAAACTGGTAGAAGTCATTTCCTTCTCATGGTGTTTAAAGGTGGGGTGGTTATAAATGGAAGATCCAAGCTCTTCCTTTCACAGCGCTCAGGGGACCTTAAAGGGGCCGTGGTCCCTCCTCCATGCAGACCAGGTGCTCTGACGTCAGGGAAGACAGATCTGTTTCCTTCTCACACTCTTGTGATCCTGCTTGGTTTCCAAGCCTGCTGAACTCCAGCCATGCTAGCTGCTGCCCAGAAGGAAGCTGGGCATTGGTCTCAGGCTCATGGCAGGGGGCAGCCAGGCTTCTGCCCCAGCTCCCCAGCCATGCCAACAATGCTGGTCTCTCCCTTTTGCATTCAGAATCCCGCGGCCTGGTGCCAGAGGCGCAGCACATATTGAGCAGCAGAACGTGGCTGCGTGCACCACATCTTGACTCCAGTGGCTCTGTTGCTGCAAAAGTTGACAGCCCAGAGTGTACCACCCACTAGAGCCTCCCTCCACCTGGAGCCAGCATCTTTACATTTGCTGAACCCTTCCAGGCCCGTGGCCAGATCTGTGCCCTTCACAAGGGAGGGCTGGGCTCCACATGGCTGCCCTTCCTGCTGCCATCCTGTTGGGAAGGAATGGGAGGGGCCTGCTGCAGGGAAAGTCTGTGAAAGGACTCAGAATTTCTGCAGAAATTTCCATTTCTAGGAAGTGACCAGGTTATCCTGGCCTCCCACTGGGCTGCAGCAGGAGACCCCAGGCTTTGTGGTTTCACTCTGCCTCTAGTCCTGCCACTTTAATCACCACCTGTGTGCTCAGGCCCCACCTCCCTGACCTCCCCATGCTCACTGGGCCCTCTCCTCAGGCCCATCTCCCCCACAGACCCCTCCTCACTTCCCAAGATGCCAAATGTTGGGGGCAACTTTAGGGGGTGCGATGCCCCACAACCACCCCTCCCATGCCCCACACTGCCTTCCTCCAAGGGACCCCCACACTCTGCTAACAGTACCCCCACCACGTTCAAACTGGACAGTCCCCAGGCTTCCCCACCAGCCTTCTTGCCCCTCTGCAATCCCTCAAGCTGTCCCTGGGAGTGTGACTCAGAGTCCTGTCCAGCCCTGTGAGCCCTGACTCGGACTGACCCCTGGAGCTCTGGCTCAGATTCTGGAAGCTTCCCTGGCTTCCCTACCTCTGGTTCCCTGGGATCCCTGCAATCCTGTGGCATTGTGCTCCTGCTGTTGTCCCAATGATCAGGCAGGGGGCGGTGGGGGGGGGGTTGCAGGAGTGAAGAGCAGTCTCCCTCTCCCACATGGGGGCACTGCAAATTACAGGGGACAACACCTACCTTGGCCTGCTGTCCTGTTTCAAGCTTGGGTATGAGTTGTTGGGTATATAAAAGAGCTATGTGTGTGCAGGTCCTGTCACCTCACAGAGCTGCCCAGTCTGTGATCACCCCACCATGCTGAGTGGTCAGCTTGCGGATGGAGACTCTGCCATGGTGCACACGTTGGCTGCCTGCTTTCCTGGTGAGCACTTGCTCTTCTAGCTTGAGAGGGAAGTTACAGGAACACTCTCCTGGAAATATGCAGCTATTAAAAATAAGATTCCATAACCCACATCAAAAATTAGGCTTCAAGGTGCTCAGTAGATGTGATTGATAAAGAACTTAACATTTATTAGAAGGTGAGGCTACACATAATTTTTCTTTCCCACTTTCTCAATTTTTTGAGCTTATATCAGCTTTATTTCCAACAAGTCATGTAAAAATGTCCTGTTTTTTTAAGAGCTCACTCTCCCCAGCTTAAATCTCCCTTTACACACGTGCCAGTGGTGAGCACTCACTGCAAAATGATTCATGAAACCGAAGGAGAGGTTGTAATAGAGCACCCTCGCCACTGACCACAGGAGGATCGATGAAGCAGCAGCATGGGGGGACTGAGAAGCCACCTTCCCATGTCTGGGAGGGCACAGAAGAGGGAGGGGATGCAGGGAGTGTGTGCAGCCACAGAAGGCTGAGAGGGAGCTCTTCTCTGTAGCCCTGGGGTTGGAAATGAGCTAAAATAAATCACTGATTTGAATCCTGGACTGTGAACTGTGTGTTATGCTGGCATCTTCAGGATCCAGACACTAACAGTAATGGGGACAAGTGACGAGCTGGGGGCCACCTAGCTTAGCAGACACCTCAAGAGGGCTGAGGACTGGCATAAGTGAGACTGACAGAGAAAATTCAAGGTACTGGTGGTGAGCAGGTTTCTCAGGAGTTGGACCCCTGAGTTTTAATAGTGCACCTATAATCATAAGCCAGGCTTGTTTAGTCACTGGTGGAGGTGGACTGAGGGCCTCTCTGCTCACACCTGCCTCACCAGAGTTGAATTTCCCTACAGTTGGAAAGCAATGAAGTTGAATACACATTTAAAATAAAATAACAGAGACTCTCCACTGCCTTGTATTAAATGCTGCCTGAATGGTTCCAAACAGTGAGGTGTCCAGGCAACATGTAAATATTCTATTCTGCAAAAACACTATGAAACAAAGTATTTCTTTTTAATCTGTCTACAAATGGCATCAAATTTAAAATGAGGCCAGTATGTAGCTAGAAAAGGATTAACATTTTGTCAATGGTTTAACAATATAACAAAACTGTTGAGGAGGGCACAGATGATAAAAAAAAAGTCATAAACTTGTCAGTTGTAGGAATAAAATCTTCCTGAGTGTGACTGAAATGTAGGAGCACTGTACATACAGAGAATGCCATGAGGGATTCCTAGGGTTCTACACAGCTCTGCCCAGCACAGGTATCCATTCCACATGTATGGCTGTTGAAATCTGAATTAAGACAGTAAACCATGAGTTTCCTCAGCCACAGTGACCTCATCAGGCACTCAGGAGCCATGTGTGGCCAAGGCTGCTGCCCTGGGTGGTGCAGGTCCTGGCCAGCTCCACCTTCCCTGTTTGACAGTCTTATAGAAACACTTCATCAAGGAGTTCCCATTGGGGCACAGTGGTTAACAAATCTGACTAGGAACCATGAGGTTGCAAGTTCGGTCCCTGGCCTTGCTCAGTGGGTTAAGGATCCAGCATTGCCATGAGCTGTGGTGTAGGTTGCAGGCATGGCTCGGATCCCACATTGCTGTGGCTCTGGTGTAGGCCGTGGCTACAGCTCCAATTCAACCCCTGGCCTGGGAACCTCCGTGTGCCATGGGAGTGGCCCAAGAAAAAGCAAAAAGACAAACAAACAAACAAACAAAAAACAGAAACACTTCATCAAGCTGAATTTCACCTTCATTTTGATGATTATAAAGAATCAGCACTTAATTCTTTTTCTTAAAAAATGTCAGGTCAGATTGGGATTTCTCATCTCTCTCTGCTATGACAATATTCCTGAATTCTCATTGAAGGCAGACGGGAAGTCTCCATTGCACAGGGGACAGGCAACAGGGTTAAGAACCTGTGCCACCTGGGGACTTCCTAGATGGAGTTCCCTGGTACTGGGATGCGGCTCTTTTGGTAAAAATGAAGAAAGGAATAGAATAGCTGGGGCACGCCTTTCCTTGATGGTCACTCCTGGCAGGTTACAGACCATGTTCAGGGTTAAACACACAGACAGGTCACAGGTACAGAGGGGTCAAATCCACAGACAGGGTGAACTCTTCATGAGATCCCCTGCTCCCTGGCCAATCAAATACCCCATCAGTCTTTCCCATCAAGAAAGGAACCCAAAGAGAATGGTTCTCTGTCCTGAAATCACCAGGAAAAATGCCCTCCAAAATCCTTGCCAATAATTTCCCAAAGGGGCCATCTCCTTGATTTCTAATTTCACTCATTTTGCTCCAAGGAACTATAAATTAGTGTTTACTGGACTAAAACCTCAGATTTACAATTAAATCCCAGCATAACCCAGTCCTTATTGGCCCAACATTCATTTCCTCCACAGAAGCAGCTTCTCAGGCAGCTCCAGGCTGCAAGTGGACACTGTCTGCTGAGCTTGAAGGACAGGACTTTCCCTGAATTGCCCAAGACGGAAGTGGGATGAAATTCCCAATAATTAGGAGAGGCCAAATTTAACTAGATATGATATATGAACTAGATATAGCATACGAAGAAGACTCAAAGAAAATTCAGTATGTTTCATGAAGGGACTCCTGTCTGGCTTTGCCTCCTGACCTAACGACACAGGCAACAAAATACATGTATCCACACACATGTGTTCACACACTGCTATACAGTATATTTACACACATATATGTATATATTTAAAATAACTTTAAAACTGCAGTATTTAAAATTGCAATGAAAAGAATTTTTCCTTTTGTGCACATTCACCAACTACACTATGAGTTTCATAGTCTTTATTTTATAAAGACAAATAATCTAGCAGTTAAAAAATAAGCCTCCTCAAAGAGCAATTTTTAAATAACTTGTAAAGATTGTATTATTTTCACTTGGACTTGATAAATTGTGTTTTATTTGTTTAGAAATAACTAGTATCATTCTCTACTTTCTGATATTTGTGTAAAACTGGAGGGATGGACCACTAAGAAATATTTCTTAGGAAAGTTCTGCCTCAGGGCCTCACTTTGGACTTAAAACACTCCCAAGTTTGTCACAATAAAAATATAAAAATCTCAAGGCTGCTTTCAGTAGAAATTCACCCCCATCCTGAGGAGGTCCTGGGCTCCTGGCCCTTAGTCCATACACGGTGGTCACTGCCAGCTGCTCTTTCCATGGCCAGGGTGTGGCCTGTCCAAGTGGCAGGAGATTCTGGCTTAGCCAGGAGGACAGTGAGGAAGGCAGGCTGAGGAGAAAGGAAACAGATGTGGGGTGAATCCACCCAAGACCACTGCCTCTCCAGCCAAGGGGCTTTGCCTGGTGTAGCCCATTGACAGGTGGCACAAATGAGGGTGGTCAGAGCTGCAGAGCTTTGCCCCAGACTTAATTACTCGTGATTTCACTCTTGGTGGATCAGGGATCTTCTCCACGTTCATCATGTTTCATATAATTTTGATGAAAATAGATGATGAAACACCAACGAATAACTTAAAAATTCCATTTTAAGGAGCAGACAAAGACAAGATATTCAGGGCAGTCTCTAAGTCCTGCCAGCAAATCCCTACTTTTGACAGAAGAAGGCAAAGAGCACACAGGGGTGGCCAAGTGACTGTCCCCTGCCCCTTCTCCTAGGGCAGTGCATGACAAGACTGGCTGTGATGGCCTGGCTTCAACCTTGGCCCTTTGGATGGAGCACATGACTGCCAGTCACTGGGGCCTGGGATGGCAATCCTGGGCCCACCTGCCTCCTGGCTGCTGAGCAGGGCATGGGTTTCCAGTCCCCCCACCCCATCATCATGATCCCAGGCTCTGTCCCCCCTCTCACTCAGCATCTGCCTTTCTCTGCCACCCTTCCCTAGCCTCTGCATGTCCATGTGCCCCCACAGCAAGCTCAGGTGCCAGCCCTCCACACACGGCCCCAGCCGCCAACTGTCCTCCACCAGCCAGGCCATCTGCCCTACTGGATGCCTAGCACAGTACAGCTGTCTTTGCCACCTGCAAACACTGACAGTAGTTCAATGAGGGCAAAAATTGTCTTATCTCTGCTGCAGATTACGTGCTTAAAACAAAGAATGGGACAGCTTGGTGTATGTACGGTTTTCCTGGAAATATTCTCTCTTGGTTTTTGCTTCCATCTAGAAGCTCAAGGACTTTCCAGAATGTCCTCCTTTACTGAGGAGGTACTAGCACAGAAGGGCAGACACGATGTCCAGGGCAGCAAAATGCCACACACCCACCCACCAGGACAACCTGTGAGAAGACCTGTGCTGGACCCACAGAACATGTGCATACACACATGCACAACCACTGTGCATACATATAGTGCACACTAAGCACACACCCACAAAGGCACCCACACGTGCACACCTACTGTGCACCGCAGAGTGCACACATGCACACCCACAAGCATGTGTACAGATGCACATGCACACAGGCGCACAGGCACTGCAGGAACATGGCAGGGAGAAGCCAGCACATGTGCACCCCTTTATGGAATGATCTCTAACAGCTGTAACTGCCTCAGAATCTTTCTTCTCTTTATTTTTCTTTCAAAATTAAAGGACTTTCTAAAAAAGTCATCCAAAGCCCGAGGCTCAGAAGATTTAGGGGTAAATTAAAGTTATTTCTGGGAGGTCACAAAAGGTAGACAGTCATTCAGTAAATGTTGAATTAACACTTACATTTTCCTCCTTGGAAATCTGCTTAATGTCATCACAAAACCCAACATTTTAACAGTGAGCTGTGGGTCGTGTGTGTTGCTTGGTGATGATGATGTTTTCTGACCATCCTCATTCAGACGTGAGGATGAGCCGGTGCCTGAAAACTCCTGTTCTGGTAAGGAGGAGTGCTGAGGACAGGGACCAAGCTATTACAGGAGAAAGGTGTGACTAACAAGGGGTGTCTAACTGTGACCTGCCCAGGACTAAAAGGAAGCCCATCCAGGGGCCCATTGTTAGAGCTATTTGCCCCTGATGAAAATCAGATTTGATTTGGCTGGGATTGGCTACCAAAGCACCTACAAGACCCACATAAATGCCCTGTGTGCCCTGAGTACACATCTGGAAGCAGAAAAGGAATTCTAAGGCTGAGTTTCATGTGACGTGATTTGCATGTTCTTTTAAGTTGCTGCTTTCAGGTAGTCTTAGTGGTATTTTTAGAG
The DNA here is from genome assembly GCF_054392235.1 of Sus scrofa. NCBI lineage: Eukaryota > Metazoa > Chordata > Mammalia > Artiodactyla > Suidae > Sus > Sus scrofa. Next base: position 24,207,329 of record NC_139385.1, read on the forward strand.
AAGAAACTTCCTTTGACCAGCAGAGCTGATATTAGGCAGAGTTCTGAGCAAAAATCACACTAATTTGGACACGTTTATTCTTTTTTTCCTGAACTGATGTCTCACAGTCAGGCATCCTCACATGGAGGGGGGATGTCTATGCAGCAGAATAAACATCAGCCTGGGAGGGGTCAGAGTGTTGGGTTCTCCTCACCCACTGGGGGAATCTCGCTGTCCCCCAGAGGGCCGTTGCTCACCTCACTGCTCAGCCACCAACCTGGTCTCTATGACAGATGGACCAGGAACCAGAGAAAGCAACAGTTCCAGAGTCTGAATGATATTCACAAACACATTAGATTTTTAACGCATGGTCAGTTTATATGTTGTACATAATTAGACAAAATCATCTTTCAAAGCATATCCCATGTATGCTACTATGGATAAGAATGGAACAAAGTCTTATCTCAGGAACTTTAAGGGCATGGAGGATTGAGGACCCAGAGTTCATCTGAGATAAAGCAGGCCCTGTCCATGTCCAAGTAAAAATTTTCAGTGTTGGAAGCAACAAGAGGACAATTCTCAGATGGTCCCATGTCTCAGCTGAGGCAGAACAAGACAGCAATTTCTGGGGAGTTGGGACCCCCTTTCTGATGAGCATTTCTGAAGAGATAGGATCATTTCATCTCATAAGGACTATTGTGATGTCACTCTCAGTCAGGTGAGAGGTCGTGCAGTGGGAACTGACTGAAGCTTGAAGACTATGTATGCAATGAATAACCTATTGAGAAGGGTACATGCATGAGCTACTCCAGAGAAAGCAGGTGCAAATCCTACAGGGATCACTTTGTGTTCCTGTGCAGGGAAAGCCTTTGCAACCCACATGAACAAACCAGGGATGGAGGGGTGTCATAAATGAAAAGATTCAAGGAAAAGAGCACAACATAATCCTATTCTATGGTTTTCTCAGGTTAAAAATGGTCATTTAGATGGGAGACTAGCCATAGAAGACATTTAAGTGAAATCCCTAGTGTTGAAGATCCATAAGTAAAAACAAACCATTTCAGAAAACATGTCAAGTTTTGATTTCCCAGAAAAAGGATCCACTGAAAGGGGATTTACTGGCTGCAAAGACAAGTTATAGGTAACTGTGGCTTTTAGGTCATCTTAAGTCAGGAGAGGCCACTGAAGATGTGGCCCCCCTCCAGGAGAAGGAGGGGAGAAGGAACAAGTCACCAGGCACTGCCCTTCTGAAGATGCAGATGGCAAGGACTGCACACCATCCTCCAAGAAGAGATAGGACAGAAAGAAAGTGCCAGCACCTGAGGAGTAGCAAGTCTGCCAACACAGACTTCTAAGCCCAAAGTCAAGGGGTTTGAACCCACAAAAGCCAGACTGTCAGAAGACTACTCTGGTCTCTGTGTCTGGAGACAACCAAGGAGAAGCCATACTAGATGGGAGCTGTCCACAGGCTGACTTCCTGCTTATGGCTGGCCTGCTGGAACTGCAGAGATGCAAAGCCCTCCTCAGCAAGAGATCAAAGGGAAGCTGCCAAGTTCCAGGCATTATCCATGTTCCAAGTGCAGTTAACCATCTTTGATCATGAGGGAAACAGGGCTTCAAGCCATGAAAAGGATGTCTTAATAGGGCAGCTGGGTGGTTCTTGCTAATTATGTCCATTTGAGGTTCTAAGGGCTATCTGTCTATCAGGCAGTGCATGGACAGCTACAGACTTTAATGCTCTTAAGAAAGAGGATGGCTTCCTGATGTTTACATGCCATGAAGAAAACTCCCAGGGTCTCCTGACAGAGGGACCAGTTCAGGAAGTCACTGAACATGAGCAGGCGATCTATGGCACAAGGGCCTTGGACAGAGAGACTGTAAAAGATGACACAGTGTGAAACAGAACCCTGCTCTCTGCAGGAGCCATGGGTGGGGGCTTGGGGGAGGGTCCTTGGGAAAAGACCCAGATGGGTCTGAAAATGGAATTTTCATTGCATTTGGTACTAAAACCATTTCCAAACAAAACAGAAGCCAAGCAGTTTGACATGCCACTATTTATAACAGGCTGGGCAATTAAAACACCAATCTGGGGCCCAAGGTTCTCACTGTGCTATGGAACCTTGTCCTTTGTGTTCCTGCTGTTCTTTCCTCATGCACACCTGAGGGTCTATTCCAACCAGATGACCGGAGGTTTTCCTGTGCTGTCTATGGCCTGTGCTATCTTCCAAAGCCTGTATAGGAACTGAAAGTGTTTATATACATACACACACAAAGAAGAAAAACCTGAGTTTGGTGGTGTAAACATGGCCGACCAGATTCACACTTAAAATATAGAGAAAATTTCAGGTGCAGAGGAGAGAGAGTGGCTGTATTTTTTGTGTGCTCGTGAAAGCCTTAGTTAATTGGGAGTTCCTGCTGTCTTAAAGAGTATGAATTGTTCTGACCACAGTGTACTTAAGGAATTAGCTACGATCATGGCGGGTTTTTATCACTGATGCTATTTAAATATCCAACTTTATCATTTTAATGACTATCTTTTAAAAAATCAAATTTTGACTTTTTACTTTACAATCACTTCCTAAAAATCTGAGTGACTCTGTAAACCTTCCCTTCCATGTGCATGCATATCTGGAGAGAAAACACCTATGCTTTAGAAAATTCAGGCTAGAAAGGATATGATCTGAAGAAGCTAGAGGTACATGAGAGGGAAAAGGAAAATGACTGTCCTGGAGGGTGAGTGAGATCCTGAAGACCAGTCCTGCATGCTGGATCCAGGCACAGGACCAATGAGCACAGGTGTTTTCTGTTTGTGTTTTGGTGTTGTTTTTTGGCTTCGCCCATGGCAGGTGGAAGTTTCAGGGCCAGGGATCAAACCTGAGCCACAGCAGCAACCCAAGCCAGGATCCTTAACCTGCTGTGCCACAAGAGAACTCCAAGGTGGTTTTTTAAAGACATTTTTCTTTTCACATGACACACCCTTTTTGTTACTATTAAGTGAATAGATTTCAGAAAGAGAAAGATTTTTGTGAAGTCTCACTTGAGTTCTTATGAGCTGGTGGCCAGCATACTTCAAATGCTTTTGTCCACCAGTGGGCAGCTCAACATACTGTAAGACAGTTCAGAACAGTCAGGTGAGTAGCCCCTTGTTCCACCTTAAATTTCCAGACAAACACAACATAGAACTGAAATTAAAAAGATTAATGCAGAAAAGCAATGGGGCAAGTGCTGAACGTTTAATTTTCTGGGTAGAATGAACTGATTAATGTCTATATATAAATGTAAGGAAATATGTCTGTTAATAAACCACTTAAAAATAAGATTAAAATATTTGAACTCTCTGGTTTAAAAGTTTATAAATAATTTTCCAAATTTAGGTGGTTTATTTCAAAATAGACATTATACCACATGCTAATCAATCAGCATGCTTTCAAAGGTCAACATACCACACTTAAAGGGATGATGCATAATTCAATGTTTGTACTTGGACAGCATTTTTGAGGCAAGCTGAAAACAATAAATTGAAAGACAGAATCCACCATGAGAAAAAATGAAGGCACATCTATGTGAGGCTAATTACCAGTCATAGGACCACTCCCATCACACCTTGGTGTTGGACATCTGCCACCAAATAAAAACAGTCAAAATACTGAGTATGTTTTTTTTTTAAAAAAACTTTTTAAAAAGTTTCATTGTTTTCAGTTTAGCTGCAATGTCTGCACAGGGGTTTAAGCACCCTGGAGAAAAGCTGCAAAATGCATGGGATTACATGGCAATGGCATCTCCATAGCACAGAGCATTGGTAAGAGCAAACACGTCCATGGCAATTCTCACCCCTACTACCGGTGGTCTGGACACCTGAATATTGTGTGTGTCATGTGTCTCATGTTCAAACCGCAAGGCATGTACAGATCCAGTTTAGAAAGAAGTGTGAAAGGGAACTTCCAAAGTATGAGAGTTTCACCTCGCATTGCACTTAAGTTCCTACGTCCATTTTGTCCTTGCACTGGGGGTACTTGGGTCCGTGGCTTGGGCTGGTCACCTCCCCTGGATACTGTCTTTCTTTGAGTGTTTCCTGGAAGGGATCCGAGTCTTTGGGCTGTGGGCAAAACACAGCTTCTGGGCCATACCCAGGCTGGTTCCACACACAGACCCTGGGCTGCACCCATGCCTGGGGGGAGGGCTGCCCACAGGGTCACTTCTCCCAACCTTCCCCTCCACACCCAGAGACCCTGGTCCTGAAGGTTCACTTTGTTCAAAGAGTAGCCCTCCCCCACAGGGCATCAATTTCTCAGATTTCTCATCACCTGCTTTCATTTGGTTCCCCAAATCTGGTAACTGACCCAAGGGCAGGTCCAGATTCCTTCTTCAAATTCCTGCAGCTGTGCAGGCAGGATGCAAAAGGGAGCAGTCAGGCATCCTGGACTGCTTCTCAGTTGATCTCACTCACCCCAGATCAGCACCTGGGGCACTTTATCTGACACCTTGTGGCAGAGCCTAAATGCTGCACCCAATCTTTGGTAAGTATTCTACCTATGTGCCTTGAATCCCGAGGCAAAGTAAGACAAACTGAGATTAATGCCTTAATTTAGAGTTACTCTTAAAAACAAACAAAAAAGGAGCTACTCTGATTAAGCAGGGGCCCCTGCAGCAACGTGCAGTAACCTAAAATTTCCTCTAGGTGGCGGTGTTCAGCAAAGGTGTTTCATGAGTGCAGTTTTCACTTGTGTGGTGGAAATACTCCTGTCGGTTTATTCGGGACTAATTTTAATTAAAATAAATCCAGGAGTTCCCGTCGTGGCGCAGTGGTTAACGAATCCGACTAGGAACCATGAGGTTGCGGGTTCGGCCCCAGCCCTTGCTCAGTGGGTTAACGATCCGGCGTTGCCGTGAGCTGTGGTGTAGGTTGCAGACGCGGCTCAGGTCTTGCGTTGCTGTGGCTCTGGTGTAGGCCCGCGGCTACAGCTCCGATTGGACCCCTAGCCTGGGAACCTCCATATGCCGCGAGAGCCGCCCAAGAAATGGCAAAAAGACCAAATAAATACATAAAAATAAATCCAGAGATTCAACGACTGTGTGTTATTTGGTAGTAGCAACTTAACACTGTATGACAGAATAAAATACTATGGATTTTAGATGGCCATTCAGATTTTATTCTTTAAGATGCCTGAATACTTAAATCAATTTGAAGAACAAAGATAATAGGCTTTAGCAGCACCAGCCTTATAGATAGGTGACTTCCCTGCCAGTTCCTACAAATGGCAAATGTTTCCTTTTTCTCTGCCTGCCAGTTTCTGTAAGATGCTCTTGCTTTGATCAGGGTCTCCCTATTGTGTTCAAAAAGAATGTTCATTTTCCAGGGAATAAAGAGGATACCATAATTTTCAGAATTGACTCAGGCTAACAAAAAACTTTTTTTTCACTTCTTTCTTAGCCTAAAGGATAACTTTTAATAATCTGAATTGCAAAATTGTAACTACTTTAGAAATATGTTCTTGACATAGGTGCTTTGGTAATATTATAGTCAACAAAGATTTAGGTGGCAGTACTAAGTTGACATTCTAGGCTAGAGTCTACTCTTCTGAATATTTTAGATTTCTTAGAGAAGAGACCCTGTCCTTAGCCTCAAAAAGCTAGGTAATTAACAGCGTATAGTTAACCATTTAAATATTTAAGACTCTCATTACCATTCTCCATCTGAAAGGAAAATTCTGCCTTATATCGCTCTGTCACCCAGAAAAAAAATGAACTGGTATGCTGTTTATACACTTTCTTAGAGAAATAGTTTGTTACAAAACACAGTTGTTAGAAAATGAAATCCATCATTTAAAAAAGTCAATGGTTTGTTTCACTCAAATCAATCCAAATATCTCCTGGGTCAACTTAAGTCCTCTAAGCCCTGATCAGCTAAAGGTCATATTCAAAGAGAAAAGACAATTCTGCTGAGGTGTGTGCCAAGTGCATTTTCCTCAGTGATGCCAACTTCACATGCTGTGTGGACAAAGGTGGGGGCAATGACAAGGACATACAGCAATCCTTTTGGACTCATCCTCATCTATCCTCCAGGACTTCATTTTGGTGTAGTCCATGGGCAAGTCCCAGCCGTCCTCCTCTCTCAGCTGGAAACACCATCTGTTCATTACTGCCTGCTGCTGGGGGACATGGGCTCCAGGGGTGTCAGGATGGGGCAGCAGCCCTCTCACAGCCACTGTTTGTTCATGTCCAGGTCCAGGGTCCTGTTCTTGTCCACATCCATGTCAGGGTTCTGCTGGATAGAATGGATGGTAATCATGAGAAACCATCCCCTAGAGCACAGCCCTGCCTTCTTCCAGAACCAGATTCAAAGTCAGTTCCCTCACTGCAATCTCATCTGCATAAGCTCCAAGGTGAGGGGCAGTGGTCCTCCATCGGTTTTGCTACCCCAGGCTTAGCTGTGAAGCTGCTTGGCAGATCCATCTCTCTACTTATCTATTACTCACCATCAATCTCTCTGTCTCTTATCTTCTTACCTATCATCCATCTATCATTTATATGTCATAGGTGTATATCTTCTTTTTTTTTCTTACTATACCTCTGCTTACAGAAATTAAGTCTGGCCAGAAGAAAAACAAGTCCTCATTTCAATTCTCTTCTAGTTCCCTTACCTCTTAAAGGATCAGAAACATATGAGTGTATGTGTACAGATTAGACATATGTACACTTACTGTGTATATATACTTAAAATCCTCCTTTAGTTTCATTGATGCTTATACTTCAAGGCTTCCAAGGGGAAGAAAACACAAGAATTTAGAGGGATGGGGGAGAGGAACTAGAATTTACTTTCTAATACAAAATGCTCTGATGAAGAGAATTTTCCATTTTAAGACAGATGTGCAATGACAGTTCAGACACCTCTGCTGCAGTGACCCTGGGATGACCTACTCTAATCATGCTTTAAACAGATCAAGAATTCCTCAGAGCCTGCCTCTCAGGAGGAAGGAGAGAAGGGTGGAAGGGGGGAGGACAGAGGAAGAAAAATCCAAATACCCTCAACAATCCTCTATTTTTTTCCCCAGAGAGTTACATTCACTTGAGTGAAAATGTGATTTCCGAGCTGCTGAGTAGCCACTGCCTACTCAGATGTCTAGCAGTGCTTTCCTCTGAATGTAACAGTAGAGGGAGGGAAGGAGGGTGCCTGGAAAGAGAGCCCTGTCCTTTGGGCTGTTACCTTGATAAATTATTCTGCCTGAACTCTTCTTGTCAAAGTGCACTCCTGGTTTCAAGCTTTCATGCTAATTTAGTCTTAATAATGTTGGATTACCATTCTCTCCATCTTATTTTAAGTTTAATAACATGGAGAAAACAGGAAGGGGCTACTGTCTTTTCCCCCCTTGCCACAGAATCTCCTCCTCGCGTTTTAGCAGCCATGGAAATTGCATGCCCCTGACACTCCTCCAAAATCTAGAAGTGAAAATATCAATAGAAAAGGAAGCATTTGAGAACTGCAGAGGAGGAGGTGGGGAAAGCGGCTTTAGGGATCCATCCTCTCCGTTCCCCCCGCCCCAGGTGAGAGGCGCCTTGGCGGGTCTGAGGAACCGCCCTCCGTCCTTCCTCCAGCTTCTGCAGCAGCTGCCAGGAGATCAGTCTGCTTGTCCACAGCTCCTCGTCCGCCGCACTGCTGAGGAGTTGAAGGTAAGGGCGGGTAAGGGAGGCTGCGCCCAAGAGCAGGAGGGCAGGGGCGGCTCCGGTTTCCGACCCAGGATGCTCTGGCTACTGCCCTCGCGCCCCTCCTCCGGATGAAAATAGATTCAGAAATCCCAGGAGACGGGGTACCCTTACCTTGCTCCAGGCGGGGCTGGGGCGGCCATGGGGGTCAGGCCCTGGGCGGGTTCCGCATCCACCACCCGACCCGGCGCTGGCGTCCTCTCAGCGGTGCGGGCGGAGGTGAGGCTTGGGATCTGCCCCGAGCCTTGTCCTCCTGGCCTGGGCAGTCTGGGGCAACAGCGGCTGACCTGGCGGTGTTTTGACCGGCGGAGGTGGCGCTCCTGTCCTGCATTTCCCCGGCCCCTGGAGCAGTCTGTGTAGAGGGCGGCCGTGGCAGGAAGGCGGCGGGGGCCCAGCGCATTCCTGATGGGTGAAATCTGCTCTAACGGGACCAATTTCCCGGCCTCGCTGCAAATTGGGTGCCGAGGCCCACGTCCCCCAACCCTTGTGGCTGGAGACCCTGGCAGAAGAAGGGAGGCGAGCACCAGGGAACGTTCATTCGTGAGAACTGCCACTCCCTGCAAGAGCAGAAATTAAACAGATGAAAAATGGTGTAGTCTTGGGGTAAAGTATTTCTGAAGCGGGGGGTTCTTCTATGATTGTCCCCCTCACGCTAAACCTTCAGGGAGTTCTGAGCCTACATCCAGCTAGTAATGCGAATCTTTTTAATCTCCCATTTTTCTTATCATCTGGGATCCCCTCTGCTGTTGCTTTCCCCTCCCCCTTCATTTTCTTTTTTTTTTTCCACACTTTTTTTTTTTTCCCACTGTACAGCAAGGGGATCAAGTTATCTTTACATGTATACATTACATTTACATTTTTCCCCACCCTTTGTTCTATTGCAACATGAGTATCTAGACATAGTTTTTTGTTTTTTTTTGTTTTTTGTTTTTTGTTTTGTCTTTTTGCTATATCTTGGGCCGCTCCCGCGGCATATGGAGGTTCCCAGGCTAGGGGACTAATCGAAGCCGTAGCCACCAGCCTCCACCAGAGCCACAGCAACGCATGATCTGAGCCGCGTCTGCAACCTGCACCACGGCTCACGGTAACGCGGATCGTTAACCCACTGAGCAAGGGCAGGGACCGAACCCGCAACCTCATGGTTTCTAGTCGGATTCGTTAACCACTGCACCACGACTGGAACTCCTAGACATAGTTCTTAATGCTACTCAGGAGGATCTCCTTGTAAATCTATTCTAAGTTGTGTCTGATAAGCCCAAGCTCCCGATCCCTCCCACTCCCTCCCTCTCCCATCAGGCAGCCACAAGTCTGTTTTCCAAGTCCATGAATTTCTTTTCTGTGGAGATGTTCATTTGTGCTGGATATTAGATTCCAGTTATAAGTGATATCATACGGTATTTGTCTGTCTTTCTGGCTCATTTCACTCAGTATGAGATTCTCTAGTTCCATCCATGTTGCTGCAAATGGCATTATGTCATTCTTTTTTATGGCTGAGTAGTATTCCATTGTGTATATATACCACATCTTCCGAATCCCATCATCTGTTGAGGGACATTTGGGTTGTTTCCATGTCCTGGCTATTGTGAATAGTGCAGCACTATCCCCCTTCATTTTCATTAATGGGGAGAAGGAAAAGAAGTTTAGGGTTCATTAACCTCATGACAAGGGCAGTAAATAAAAGAGGGGAGAGAAGGGTTAGGGCAATATATGGGAGAAAGAAAGGTCCTCATTTTTTTAATCACATTGGTAGGTGAACATAGAAATATATGAACAATGCTTTATTCAGGTTAATATTTACTATTCAGGATGGCCAAAAAAACACATGAAAAGATGTTCAACATCACTCATTCTTAGAGAAATGCAAATCAAAACTTCTTTGAGGTACCACCTTACACCAGCCAGAATGGCCAGCATCAAAAAGTCTACAAACAAGAAGTGCTGGAGAGGCTATGGAGAAAAAGGAACCCTAGTACATGGTTGGTGGGATTACACATTGGTGCAACCACTGTGGAAAGCAGTTTGGAGATTCCTCAGAAAACTAAACACAGAACTCCCATTTGATCCAGCAATCCCACTCCTGGGCATCTATCCAGAGAAAACCACAACTCACAAAGACACTTGTACTCCAATGTTCATTGCAGCACTATTTACAATAGCCAAAACATGGAAACAACCTAAATGTCCATCAACAGAGGAGTGGATCCAGAAGATGTGGTCCATATACACAATGGAATATTACTCAGCCATTAAAAGGAGCAAAATACTGGCATTTTTGGTAACATGGATGGACCTAGAAATTATCATTCTAAGTAAAGTCAGCCATACAATGAGACACCAATATCAAATGCTTTCACTGACATGTGGAATCTGAAAAAAAGGACAGATGGAACTTTGCAGAACAGATGCTGACTCACAGACATTGAAAACTTATGGTCTCCAGAAGAGAGAGTTTTGGGGGTGGGGGATGTGCTTGGGCTGTGGGATGGAAATCCTGTGAAATTAGATTGTTATGATCATTATTCAACTACAGATGTGATAAATTCATTTGAGTAATAAAAAAAGAAGGAAAATAAATAAATAAATATATAAGACTAAAGAAGAGAACATATATATATATATATATATATATATATATATATATATATATATATATATTTACTATTCAGAAGGTTGCGGAATGTCCTGTTGGGTGGACATTGCAAAGGACAGTGTTTAAGTGTGCCACTGCAATTTCCAAGCCCAGGTATTGGCTGGAAAAGGTAGTATTTTAGTAAACAGTGGAGGAATAAAGCAATCCTTTCCTCTGTCCAGTTGCCTTAAAATGTCTGTGATCTTTCCTTTCCTCCCCCTACCCCCACTTTTTTTGGTAAGAACATGGCTCTCTTTTTGATTTACATTTACATGTGTATTTTTAAATTTCATCCTATTTCTTCAACCTTTTGGTTATGTGTAGTCTTACGGTATGCCTGAATTTCATTTTCAGTTATGCCATTAACCATCTTAATGACCATCATTCCACTTCTCTTTATCAGTCAAGCTATTATTACTATATTTGCCTGTTTATTCTTCATTAATACAAAGTTGTCAGAACTGAATCAAAATGTAAATACTTCTATTTTGAAGATGGTGATGATCTATTGTTAAGGCTTATTTTCAAATATCCTTTGCTTGTTATGTGGAATTCCATGGTAAAGATTTAGAATTCAGTCTTAGGACTTAATAAACCAAACTATGTAACAACAACAAAACCCTTTTTATTTCTTGGTTTAATATTCTCAAATGACCATATACAGTATAACTGAACTGAATGTGTCCTCAGAAACTATTTTATTTCTGAGGAAAAAATTATATTTGGCAACTGATATTAGTGTATTTTTTCAGTATTTGTGACTACCAGGAGGATTCCAGTAAGATTAACTTTTAACTGTAACATTATTTTAAGAGTTGAAACATGACTCAATTCTTAGTCTTCAAAGAGTAACTACTTGAAATAGTGTTGTTTTATTTGGATGATGCTTCGGTTGATCATTAGAGTTTAAGGAACAGTCCATTTTACTGACATCTGACTGGCATTGGATTTTTTTAAATTTCTTGGTGATCTGAAGAATTTTGGGTGCCTTTTAATTGACTAAATGAAACCATTTTTTTTCCTAACTAACATGAAAAATACTAAGATTAATACCTGTTTTTAAAGATACTTCAGCATCTGAGTGGAAAACAAATGCGCTTCACAAATTTGAAACATAGGAAGTCGAAAGGTAATATTTTTGCAGTTGTGAATTAAGACACTTGGGGTCACCTCTCTTTAATGGAATCAGAACCAATGATACAATTCTTGTAGAGGTTGTAGATGGAATTAAACATAGGTAATTTGAAACAATCAAACATTTGAAAGAATCTCTTGTGTATTATTGCACATTCTGATTTTATATTAAACACTTATTTAGATTTATCACAGAAATTCTTTGGTTTCTAATAATTCTTGCCTGTCCACCCCCCCATCTCCCCAATTTGGAGGGAACTGAGGATTGAAATATGTGTAGTTTTATGAATTTTTCAGGGAGGAGAAGGAAAATAAGTAATTGTGATAATACATGAAATTCCCCAGTCAGGTGCTGGGCAGAGAGTAAGCTGGAGATAAATTCTGTTGCATTTATATATGAGTTGCCTCCTTATATTCTTTACTCAGGTTGTAAAGTAAATCTTAAAGAATTATTATTTGTTTTCCTGATGCTACTAACAAGTGACAATTATTGTCAAATGCAGCCCAGTTTCATGCTGATGAAGCTTTATGCTCTTTTATCATTTGAAACCCATATAAAAATTAGGCCATTTTGGGCTGAAGGGTGAAGATAAGTTGAATTTCTAAATTTATATTTGATTGCATTTTCATTGTGTTTGGCAAGCCAGTACTAGTAGTTTAATGATGGTCTCAAAGGACCTATGACCATATAATGAAGTACTTTATCTTAATTAAAAAGGTCTTGGGTTGAATCCTTTTTTAGATAAATGTTAATAATAATTACTTATGGAGGTCACCTGAATTTTCCTTGGGTGATTTCCTTCTCCAATCAAAAGTAATTATTATTTTTATTTGTTTCTTTTTTATTTTCAAGTCATGAACTATTAGTTTTTGTTAGCTTTGTATAACATTGAAACAACTGGGTATTTAACAGCTAAAGACTGAGGGATAACATTCCTTTGCTAAACACATCTGTATTTCAGATGATGATAGAATTCCACCAAAAAAGGGCAATGAAATAATTTTGGGGAGTTCCCATCGTGGCACAGTGCTTAACGAATCCGACTAGGAACCACGAGGTTGCGGGTTCGGTCCCTGCCCTTGCTCAGTGGGTTAACGATCTGGCGTTGCCGTGAGCTATGGTGTAGGTTGCAGACGCGGCTCAGATCCCGCGTTGCTGTGGCTCTGGCGTAGGCCAGTGGCTACAGCTCCAATTCGACCCCTAGCCTGGGAACCTCCATATGCCGCAGGAGCGGCCCAAAGAAATAGCAAAAAGACAAAAAAAAAAAAAAAAAAAAAAAAAAGAAAGAAAGAAATAATTTTGGGTATTCAAAACTTGGGTACTTTATTTCTCTGTAGCTATCATATGTAATACTTTCTGTATCAAATTGGGAAAAAATAGCACCTTCTGATAAAATAAAATAGTTTTTGCTTGTATTGCTCTCTCTGTAGCTATCAATAAAACCTGAATGGTTAAAAAAAAGAAAGAAAAGGAAGCATTTGGAAAACATAGAATTACTGACCTTTCTCCAGTCTTACAAATTACACTTATTTCTAACAACTACTGTCACTGCTGTGAGCTCAGGTGCATGCCTAGGAAATGGAGAAGCCCTTTGTTCTGGAGAGGAAGCACCCAGCCTGTTCGCCTGCTCCTGTCCTCCATCCTCTGAGAACATAACCCGCTTGTGCCACCTGCTTCTTCAGCCAACTAGTATCCTTGGCAGACAGCTTTGAGCTCTGCAGCATTTCAGGGGCTCCCTTTCCTGCTCTTAGCACCTGCCAGGAGCCCACTGATGGGAAACCAATGTAAGTACTGCTCACAGGTTTAGCATCTATGGTGTTTTGGACTAATGGAAGCTGACTGTAACTGCCTGGCTGGGAGCCTGATGGAAACTGGATTTTTCACCTTTGTTTTATAGCACTGTGAGGATGCAGTCTAGTGTTTCACTTCACTGCTGTGCAGCCCACCCTCCTCTGTTTAAGCTTCAGGGTGCACAGTTGATGGAGTTTCCTAGTCTCTGTGCAGTCCTCTGAACCACCGTGAGGGAAGCATAGGGTCCGTACTTTCTAGAAATGGACATGTTAATCTAAAAGACCTAATTATTTCTACTAGTCTGGAAAAATGAGCCCTTAGGACAATGTGCTGTCAAGCCTTCTCCAAGCAGAGCCCAGCAGGTGGACAGTCTGTGCCAGCATTTGGGAGGGGGGCTAAGCTGCAGGCAGTGGCTGCACCACACGGCCAGCGTGCCCTCAGGGCTGGGGGAATGCACAGAAACCCTGTCCCTCGGGTGGCCCGCCCTCAGGATCACCCTGGTCCCACGTCCCTGGGCCCACCTTGTTCAAGATCCCACGCCTCCTGCGGTCCCGCCCCTTGAGGAAACACCAGCTAGTAGACATGCCCCCTCATGCCTGGGCCCCCACCCCGGAAGAGGCCTCGCCTCCCCAACCCTGCCCCACCAGGTGCACCGCATGGCCTGCACGCCCTTTCAGAGCACAAGTCCTGAGGCTTGCTGGACAGATTCTGCAGCATCTAGCTGCAGCGCGAGGACAAGTTCAGGATGGTGGTGGCCGCCATGTGCACCGCCTCCATGTCGTGCCAGTAATCAAAGCTACTCTTGCTGCAAGTGCTGCTGGCACTGCTGACACTGCTGCAGCTCAGGTTTCTGCTGCTAGTGGGTGCACAGGTGCTGGTGGTGCTGCTGCTTGAGCTGGCATCCTTACAGTACCGCTTTGCTGGGGAGACAGACAGGAATGACTCAGGGCCCTTGCCCCTGGGCCACAGCAGCAGAAGAGCCCCCATGCTGCCTGCAGCACTGTGCATCCACACCTGTGGCTAGGTAAGGAAGGGGACATGGTGCCATCCAGCTGATTCCTATAAGAAAGTCTGGCTTTCCCTCTTTGTCCTACTTTCACATTGTGTGTTTTGATGGGCTGAGCTGGGAAATAGCAGGAAGAGTACACAAGTCTCTTAGGCCACATGCAGGAAGCCCACTAGGGCACATTGCTAATCTCATCAAGGTGCCCTCCTGGGCTTGGCTACCAGGATGTCTGGGGTCACTGGCCTCACCAGCCTGGTCGCACCCTGGAAGGAGTCTCCCACCATGACTGCTTATCTGTTCACAGGGTGACTGGGACACTGAAGACTGCTCATCCCTCTACAGATCTGATGATCCATCCTGCCAGGAGGGGTGGTGGTGGCCAATCAAGGCTCACCATCCTGTGCAGGTGATCCAGCTGCACAGGTGGGGCCCCTGCACTTTATGAAGTTGCATTCAAGTCAGGGTGCAGGCCAGACCGCTAAAACCCCTTCCCTCTGCAATCCTAATAAAGAGCCGCCCAGGTGAAGGGGGACAGAGAAGGGGATAGAACCACACACACCTGTAGACTCAGTTAAGCCTAGATAAATGTTAAAGCACTCAGGGATGCACAGACACTCACATACAGTCCCCCAATGCCCTGCCCTTTGTGAGGGAATGGCATCCTGCCTGCACCAGGCTTGCTCAAAGGATCCTTCTGAACACCCAGCCTCCCTAACAGCCAACCAGGCCCACAGGAGCAAGTGTGATTTCTATAGCTGCTTACAAAGGTCCTTGAGCACAAGGTTGGGAAGGTGATTGATGGATGGTGGGCCAGAATGAGCCCGGGTCCTTAGAAGCACAAGATACTCTTTGTTCAGGGGTCAGAAGCTCACCTGACCCTGCAGTGGGAGAAGCCCTGAAAGAAGCCAGGAGACCCCTTTGCAGTGTCCTGACAACCCCCTGCCTCCAGCAAGCCAGGCTTTCATGATAAATAGGCATATTGAAACCTTCCTGAAGGCCGTGCAGCCATTCCCTCAAGAGGCTGAGGTGTGGAAAGGACTCGGGGGGCTCCAGCTGTGCTTTAGATCAGGATAATTCTAGGGAATTAATTCAGTTGCCCTTCGCTGAGAGTGGGGAGGGAGGCATGCTACAGCCTGGCACTGCTCTCCTGTCCTCAATATTGTCATGATTGAGTCTGCAACCTGGGTACCCTATTCAGGCTTTCTGACTAGAGGAAGTGACCACAGCCTCATGGCCAACAGGGCTGGTCATAACAGCACCAAGAACCACCCAGAACACCCTATTCCTGTACAAATGCAAGAAGAACTAAGCTTTCACTGTTGATACCTTATGACTCTAGACAAAAGACCAAGGTTCCTGACACCAAGGGTGTGTCCTGGCAGTTCTCTGAGTGCATCATGGCAGCCTAGGTAAGCCACTGCCCAGCCTTGTCCCAGCCCCTCATGTGGACCAGGGGTTCAGTTCCACACCCTCAAAACACACAAGCAGGAGGAGTAACTTGCCAGGAAGTTACAGCCATGTTCTTATCCAATTCCACTGAGCCCTGAGGACAAGTGCTCCCAGATGCCAGTGTGCCTGCCTTCCCTCCCTCCCATGTGACAGGCCCTCATCAAAGCAACAGATGGAGCAGTGTGGGCAGCAGTGGTCTCACTCTGAGAAGAGACACAGGGCATGTCCAGGGGACATGCCCCGTGGGTTCTATAAACCAACTGCTCTGTGGCTCATGGGACTGTCCAAAGGGACTGATGCTTATTGCTTTATATTGTTTATAATATTGTTATAAAAATAGGAATACAAAAACTGTGGGAGAGATGAAATCATACTCATAAGGGATTTTTCCCCCAGGGAGGGCCAGCCACTAGTTCAGGAAAAGAAAGGTGGGCCACATAAATAAGAAAAAGGTTTTGTTTTGAAATGAGGGAATTTCAGGAGTTCCCATCATGGCACAGTGGTTAACGAATCCGACTAGAAACCATGAGGTTGCAGGTTTGGTCCCTGCCCTTGCTCAGTGGGTTAACGATCCGGTGTTGCCGTGAGCTGTGGTGTAGGTTGCAGACGCGGCTCGGATCCTGCATTGCTGTGGCTCTGGCGTAGGCTGGCAGCTACAGCTCCAATTCGACCCCTAGCCTGGGAACCTCCATGTGCCGCGGGAGCGGCCCAAGATATAGCAAAAAGACAAAAAAAAAAAAAAAAAAAGTGAAATGAGGGAATTTCAATTTCTAAAGGAAAGTAAACAGGACACCTGTGTCTCTACAAAAATTACAGCAAGCTTTTGGTAAAATGAATCTACTTTACCAAATATTTTAATCCAAAGATTCTCCTTCCCCTGGGTTATGCCAAGATGATGGAACTCATCCAGAGTTTTGGCAGTTTAGATGGAACTGTGGACAACTTATTGATGGGCCTGTGGGCTCACACAACCAGGAGGAAAGGTAGTATAACATCATCTCACAGGCATCCTCTCCCTAAGTACCATCAGTCACATATAGTTTTGCTCCCAATGAAAACCTAACTTCAGACTTTCAAGTAGTGAAGGTCTTTGTTTTGAATATATACCACCTATCTGGGCTAATTGTGCTGCACCAGGGTGTGCTGTGGAGCAGGTGGTGTCAGGGAGGGAGCCTACCTCTGCCCCTCCTCCCCAGCACTGATGAACCCCCCCTTAACAAAGTCAAATGCAATTTTTCTGTTGACAAGCAATGCTATTTTCATTTGAAACATTTTTCCAGTCAATCCCCAGACTATATTAATGTTCCTCTGCATGTCAGCGCATTGCCGAATTTACAGGACAGTTTAGCTCTTTAGAGTTTTGCCTTTAACCATTGCATTTACAACATCAGAATCCCACTGAATCTTAAACCGTATTGAGAAATACCTCTTCATGTGCTCGACCCTCTTGTGCATAACATCTCATAGATGTTATGAGATCTATAGCGATTAAATATGATAAATTAGGAAAATATAGCTTCCAACTTAGGGATCTACTTAGTGATCACCTTCCAACTTAGTGACCTACTCTGCCTGTAAGAGTCTCACTAAGTCTTTCTCCCCTAGAATGCCCACTTCCTTCTGGATTTTTTTTTTTTTTTTTTTGAGCTGCACCTGGAGGTACCCAGGCTAGTAGGTCTAATTAGAGCTACAGCTTCCAGCCTGCACCACAGTCAGGGCAATGCCAGATCCTTAACTCACTGAGGCCAGGGATCAGACCCACAACCTCATGGTTACTAGTTAGATTCCTTTCCGCTGTGCCACAATGGGAAATCACCTTCTGGAATGTTAACATTCTCCTGTGGGGAAAAGAACAACTCTTTCCATCTGAGTGTCCATTAAAAGCAGACAAAGAAGAATACAGCCCAGAGATACACCTCCTTAGGATCTCCCCACCACCCTGGGACCTGCACCCTTAGGTCTGGTTGGATTCAGTGGTTCCCACCTGTAATTCATGGCACTGACTCCAAGTCTTCACATGGGTTCAGGGTTGTGCTTTCCTATAAGTAAATTGAAATCTGGAAGCAGAGTCCTAAAGGGAAGAAAAGGAGCTTCCTGGGAGTTCCCTGGTGGCACAAGGGGTTAAGGATCTGACATTGTCACTGCAGAAGCTTGGGTCACTGCTGTGCCACAGGGCTGATTCCTGGTCGGGGAACTTCCACATGCTGAGGGAGTGGCCAAAAGGGAGAAAAAGGAGTCTCCTTGTGTGTCCTGTTAGATTCTTTACTCAAGTGGTTTAACATGCCTACTCCATCCAAGTCAGGGTTCGTGGCTGTCACCTGCCTGCCTCCCTCACCAAGTGCTCCCTGCACTGCTCCTGCCTGCCCAGCTGGCACCAGCCTGTGGGCTTTTGGGGTTGGGAAGAGGTAAGATGGCTACTTGCCCAGGTGGGACCCAGAGCTGCCAGTGGCCTGGGTGCCTCATTCTGCACAAGCAGCTCTAAGGAGGTTGGAAGTGGTCCCAAGTGCAGGCTGGCATCTGTCAGAGAGAACTAGACAGGAAGAAGCTTCTAGGGGCAGGGAATGATTCAGGAGAGCTTGGCAGGCGTAGGGGGAGGCAGGTCCTCCAGGGACAGGGGTTTGTGGGGGCAGGGGGCCCTTCTCAAGAGGATCAGTCCTGGGGTCTCAGAGGCCCCTGGGGAAGGCTGCTTAAGGCAGGTGCCTGTGAATGGAGAAGGCCTGGAATGGGGGAGGGGCAGGAGACGGGGTGCACACATCAGAGAGACAAGGCCTTGGAGGAGCAAACTGGGCTTCAAAGATGATCGAGAAGTGTTAAGCTTAGAACTTTGAAGTTGGGAATAACCAAAAGGAGGCTCATGATATGGGCACGTTCAAGGCTGGGAATGAGGGGCTTTAATCAAACCCTGATAAATTGCCCAGAGATGCAGTGGGCATGACAGACCAGGTTGGAAACTTTTTCTGTAAAGGCCCTGGCAGTGGTTTATACTTGGTGGCCACAAGATCTCTGCCAGGATGGTGCCCTGGGAAACACATGGATGAGAGTGGCCTGTGTGGGTAAAGCCTCTAAGATCACTGAAATTCAAACCCCAGGTCACTTTTGCAGGCCACACAATGTGATTCTTCTTTCAGTTTTCCAACCCTTTTGAAATGTTAAGGCCCTTCTTAGCTCACCTTGAAACCCAGATACCATAGGGGATGGGGATGCCCCCTGGGGCTCCTGGGGGCAGAGGAGGGGCCCTCTGCTCTCCCAGCTTCCCTCCTGGGCATTTTCTGCAAACACATTTATGTCTTCCCCCCTCCATATCTAGGTGGTCCTTCCCCTCCCCTCACACATCTCAGGTTCAGCCTCTCCAGCCCACTGGCCATTCCCTCTCACATGTAGTTTTCTTGACTGCCTGTAATTTCCATGAAGCCTCATGATCAAGTTTAAAATTGGCCACATTGGTAAAGCTCATGCTAATTTTTGCAGGCAAATGGACACATTGCCTCTGTGTGTGGGCACATGTTTCACTGTCTTTTCCTCATCCAGTCTTTTTTTGTTGTTGATTTTTAGGGCCATACCCACAGCACATGGAGTTTCCAAGCTATGGGTCCAACCAAAGCTACAGCTACCAGCCTATGCCAGGGCCACAGCAACACCAGATCCAAGCCCAGTCTGAGACCTACACCACAGCTCACAGCAATGCCATATCCTTAACCCACTGAGTGAGGCCAGGGATTGAACCTACAACCTCATGGTTCCTAGTCAGATTTGTTCCTGCTGTACCATGATGGGAACTCCTATAGTCTTTTTCTTGAGATTTGTTAGAAGGAAAAAGAAGATAGGTGACAGAGAGGTGAGTGGGTAGATAGGTGGGTCAATGGATGGATGGAGGGAGGGAGGGGTGGATAGAAAGACGGACAGACAGGTAGATGGACAGATGGACATATAGTGACTCCTGAGTGTCTGAAGGAACATAGATGGAAATGCCAATGTTTGCTGAGTGTTTTTGATGGCAGTTGGTGGCATCTAAAGGATGACTCCCAGATCCTGGGGAGAGGGCCCTGCTCACATCCCCAGGCCTTATGCTCCCCTCCCCCCACAGGATGCTCAATGTCACTCTTTCTTTAGGAGAAAGAGCACGTGCCCTGAGCCTGTGGCAGGCACTGGGAATGGTCTCCTTTTGGGTCACTGCAGAGCCCCCCAAACCCAGGTGTCCACTGCTGTCCCCCTGGGGAACAGAAATGGATCTTCCCAACTCATACCCCCTCACAAACCTGGCCCAGCGCATCCTCAGATTGTGGGGCTCATTCCTGAATGTTTTTAAAAAACCTGTGAATCTGGTGGGAGAGAAAT
The DNA here is from genome assembly GCF_054392235.1 of Sus scrofa. Taxonomy (NCBI): domain Eukaryota; kingdom Metazoa; phylum Chordata; class Mammalia; order Artiodactyla; family Suidae; genus Sus; species Sus scrofa. The sequence goes on from NC_139385.1 coordinate 24,227,354, forward strand.
GGAGCTTCTGCTTTGTCCTCAGCAGCTGGTGGTAGCAGCTGCCTTTCCCTTTTCTTAGTTCCTAGATGACCCAGCACTGAAGTTTCTGTTCTCTGTCCTTGTGTGTTTGTAGGTTAGCTGCAGAGCAGTGTTTCCAGCAATGGGTGTTTTTTCTGGGCAGGTGAGAATCAATGACCAGAAAGAACATGTGTGAGGACCCTCTTGAGCCTGGTCCACTGAGCTTTCCACAGCTTTCCATGCCCCCCCAACCCCCAGCCTCCTGGGGGGGTAGGGGGGGCATGAGCCCTGCTTCTGCCTTTGATGAAACCACTGCACAGGAAGGTTAATTCATCCAATGTCACACAGCGCCTGAGTGGAACAGCTGAGAAAGGGCCCTGTGACCAGGAAAACATACTCTCCCGGTCACGACTTCACCCTGGGTCCACCAGAACCATGGGCTGAAGGCAGTCTGGCCTCACAGAGCATCAGCAGCAAGAGGAGTGTAGCAAAGAGTGATCACTAGAATGTGTCAGTGAAGCAGAAATCCCATAAGCAGAATCCCTAGTTATGTGGATTCAAATTTTTTGATCCTTCATTTGCAGGCAAATGAATGAAGCTATAACAAAGCCTGAAACTGGCAAATTATTATTACAAAAAGCCAAGCTATTTTCTGTTCTACCCTAAGCCACTCCCTTTCCTGCACTTAACACCTTTGTTCCTATACATTTATAGTCAATATGGACAAGGATAATCAATATGAGATAAATCAAAGAAATATTAAATTTCATTCACCATATGAATTGTTATTTGTATGAATAACAAGGAATGACTAAAATAATGTAGACAGATGTGCAGCAACTCATACAGAATTGTAAAAAGGTTTTGGAACTCCCCCGGAATTCTACTTAATTTTTTCTTTTTGGTGTGCTGTGATTTTAATGAAATATCTTTTTCAGAGAGTACCTCCAATCTTTAAAACCTTCTCTCCTCGCCTCTGCTGAAGAAAACCAAGATAAGATTCCTAAACCATCCAACTTATAAGACCCACATCCCCATTGGGAAAATCTACCCACTAAGGCCACATAGCCTAGAATTTAAAATAGAAACATGGTTAGATAAATAAGTGAAACAGAGGAAATGCAGCCTTCCCCTATGTGGTTCAACTACGTACCGAGTTAATTTTGTAATGTCATCGGAACTAGTAAGTTTAGGGTTGATGCCACTGCAAGTGGGTATGTAGGAGCAGAAATAAACTACCTTTCTCTGTGAACTACATGGTGTCTATTTGTTTCCAGGATTCTATGTTGTGGGTGTATATGGTGGCTGTTATGAGTGAGGCCAGTAACAGAGTTACAAAGTCAGGACCCAGGCTGCACTCTGGGGCTGTGCCTGCTGCAGGGAGGCAGTGGGAGGAGCATAAGTTCAGTGTCCCTGTCTCAATATTACCATCATTGGTGACTTTAAAAGATGCCACACACAGGGAGGAACTCCAGGGCTTCAGGTCTGACTGGCCTGGGGTGCAGCCCTGGGCATCAGAATTTAAAAATCTCCCCCAATGACTGCAATGCACATGAAGGGCACACAGAACCCCCTAAAAGCAGAGAACTCTGGCAGTGACACCAGCTCCCCTGGTCTGGTCTGTGTCTGTCTTCTGTCAAGGGGATCAGGAAAGAGGAGGAACTGTCTTAGCGACCAGCCCACAGCAGCCTGTCCCCATGCCCTGCAAGCTACCAGCACACCTGGTCCTGGGGACACAGAGTGAAGGGGTCTCCCTCCTTCCTGCAGGGCCAGCTCCTGCACCTGTATGACCCCGACCCTGGGCTGCTTTCCTAGGGGGCCAAAGGAACCACATGCTGGACCAGTCTTTGGGGGATGTACATATACACAATCACAATGATAATGGCAAGCATGACTCTGGGGCATAAGTATGTGCACCTCCTACCATCAAATCCTTTGGGGGATATTTCCCTGGTTTGCACCTTGGGGCTATGGCCTGACTGCTGTACATATGGCTGTGGTAACTGCTGTACTCAAATGAAGTCTTGGAATATTTCTCCAGCTCTTTGGCCAGATTGGAGTGAGGTATGGTTATGGGGGCGTTGTTTCTGTAGCCATAGCGAGGGATCTTGAGCTGCTTTACAAAGCACATGGGCCTGGAAGCAGTCAAGAATCAATGGGTAATTGCTTTCTCACAGCTGCATATGAGAGAGAGGTGGCTCAGGTTAAAATTAGATCATTTTTTTCTTAGCTGCATTAAGGAATCAGAACCTTGGACTAAAATTACAATTGTCTCTTCCTGAGAAGAGACCATGTGTGTTGTAATTACATAGCCCCGAATCATCTACGTGCCTAGATGTAGTGGGCTAATAAGAGACCAACATAGGAGGAAATGAAAGAGATGCTCTCTCTTAAGGTCATGGGCAGAGGTGAAGGCAGACGGTGACCGGGATGGACATCAGGCCTGTGGCCTCATTCACAGCTCGGGTGTCTGTGCCTAAGCCGAGCCCTTGGGGATGCAGAGATGAGCTCCAGGCCTGGGACAGCCCTGAAGTCCTCAGTTAGAGGGGGCCAGCCCACACTGCCTCCCTACCCCCAGAGGGAGTCTCATCAGGAGAACGCATATGCATGACTCTCACAGAGCCTCCTGTTTTGTCCCTATCTGATGTAGTTTTGCTGCATCTGATGAAGAAAGGGGTCCTTGTATTAGAACTGAGGCCTCTGCCTGAAGCAGGGGATGTTTGCCATTTTGGATGCATCTTGTCTGTCAAGTGGCCGACAGAGCCCTCAGTGGAAGGCAAGCTGGGCACCGACCCCAAGAAAGGGGGTGGCCACCCTGTGGCCTTTCAGAGGGATATGGGCATGAGGGTCTTCCCAGCTCTTGGGGATCCATCTCAGGTGGGGAGGGACACCAACAGGAGCCCCCAGCCTCAACCCCTCTCCCTGTGCTCCAACTTTCCTTTGTTAATAATGGTTCCTTCTCAAATACACATAGCCCAGGGCTTCTGGGGGAGGCCAGCTTGCTCCTCACAACTAAGAGCGGGCTGAGAGAGGGACTCATCTATCTGGTGTCAGCTCTCCCACAAGGTGCATTCCAGGCACTGTGGGCACATTAGGTGGGTGACACCCACACATAGAAACATCTAGAACACACACCAGAATGTAGTGAGGATGTATCTCTAAAAGGTAAGATCATAGATGGTTTTTATTTTCTTTTTTTTGTCTAGTTAAATATTTCCATTTTCTGTAAAGATTTTAACTTCTTTACTGAGAGAAAAAAGGGCGTTTCATGACTGTGGTAAAATCCTTTTGGAAAGGGGTGAAGTAATACATGACAAAACCAAAGAGTAATTTTTGTCATTTTCCAACAATATTTTTCCAAATGATTTATCCCAAAGAAATAACTCAGCTGAAGCTAAATTGTGTGTGTGTGTGTGTGTGCGTGCGTGTGTGTGTGTGTGTGTGCACGCCACAGTTACTGCTCTCCCTTTGATAGTAAATTTGGAACCAGCCTACCTACCTCAGGGGTAGAAGCCGGTTCCAGCACTGCTGATCCCTGCCCCACAGGATACATGTAGATATAAGATGACAATTATGTTTCATACAGAAAAGCAGAAGTGTGCTTTTGGTGTGACACCCACTAAAAAGGCAGAAGTTATGGGGGTTGTCATGGTTTTGCGTGGATGAGGGTTTGCAGGGAACTTCAAAAATGCACACTGATGTAAGAGTAATGCAGGTGAGGATTCCTACATAGTACAGACGCTTAATCCCCCTAAACATGGTCTCAAAACCATGTGATTCTGCAGAGGTCATGGAGGAGCTGATGCTGTAAACCCCTAAACCTGGACTTTGGGTCTCCAGGTTAGTCCTCCAACTGTCCAGTGGGAGTATCATTTGGGGCTTCCAGGTTTTAAACTGTAAAATCCTAGGCACTAGTCCCCTTGTAGGATGTGGTCCTAGTTCTTGTTTCCTTACCTCCACTCTTGGTTCATCACCCTGACCCTTGACCTGGGCTCCCTCCCATTCTCCTCCCATCCTGCCAGACTATCTCTGGGATGGTCCTTCAATCTGTTCCATTCTTTCCATCCCCCCTGCACTGCCTTCCTCCTGCCCTGCCCTCCTGCTGGACTTCCTGGCAGCTTTTAGAAATGCTGTGGATTCTCTCTCACGCAGGACCAGCTCATGTACTGTTCCACCTACCCCGACCCTGTGCTGGCAGCAGGGGCTGGGCCTTAGTCTTGCAGTGGCCACACTGTCCTGTGCTCAGTGCCCCTTCCTCAGCTGGGTTGGGCATGCTCGAGGGACCAGTGCTGATTCTCACCCATGGTGAGTCCTTTGTGTTTCTAACAGAGTGTTGCAAACTGGGATGCTGTCTACTTTATGGAGTTCAACTGGACAGAAACAAGGACTGGGGGAGCTGGTCCAGGAGAAGCTAAAACATAGAATGTGGAGAACAAGAGACTTTTCTTCTCTGGAGCCTTGTACTGTTTTACATGTTATGGTGTCACTAACAAATCACACAGGAGCAAATCTTTGCAAGTGATTTCTATGGATGCCCTAGAAGGGATTTGTAAGGCTGGTGTCAGAGCTGAGCTCCTTATTCCCAAGGCAAAGATGAGGCCATGTGTGACCTGACTGGTGTCTGTGTCAGCAGGTTCAGGGTGCGGCTTGGCAGGACACAGGCCATGCTCTACGGCATTCAGAATTTTCTTGTGAAAATATGGGGAACTGCTCAACCATGAAAAGGAACAGATGTTCTACTTTGATGCCTCAAAGAAAAACTGCAGAAAGAAGCTCTTCTTAAAACATTAGTGCTTGGTCCTAATGCTTTGTTTGCAAATGAGGGCAACAAAGCCCTGAGAACAGGTCATCTGCCCAAGACCTACAGATTGTTAGGACTGAGCATCAGACTCAGGTCTCCATGAAGATAGGCAGGCTCAGGGTTGGGACAGAGGTAGTCTTGGTCTTTTCTCTGCTCTTGGTTCAGTTCACAAAGCACTGAGTGTCTTCAGGGTATCAGGCACGGTGCCAAATCCCAGGAAGAGGAGTTGACTGACCTTCAAGCTCCCCACTAGGAAATAGGGTCAATACTACCCTTCAGGGTTTATTGGGATCAGTGAGACAGTGTGGGCTGGGTGCAAGCTGGGGGCCCAAGGTGGTGGTGGGCACTTGGGGAAGGAAGCTGCATGGGGCAAACATGGGGCCTCCAGCTCATTGAACACATGGGCACAGCCTTGTTCTCCAGTCCCCTTGCTGTAACAGATCTGCACCTCGGCTCACAGGATGGTGCCAGGAAACACAGGCTTATTATTTCCAGGAGCCACTTGAAAACCTGGAACCACAGTAGCTCCTGCAAATACTTTACCTGAAAACATTCTGCTACCCTTGTTTTCTAAGCTCAACTATGCTTTCAAACTTTTCTCTGTTCTTCACAAGTGGGCCACTGTGATGGGATGGCCTCAGTCCTCAGAAGATCCTATCAACAACCAGCTGGTCATTGTCATATTTCAAGCCAGGCTATGATGTCTTCCCTGCAGGTAACTGTCTCAGAGTGAAAAAAAAAACCCCTGATACCTTAGACTCAAAATCAGGATCTTAATGCACACGGTCGTGTCCAAAAATGTGCCTTTTTTCCCCTAACAATCAATTGTAATGATATCTAAGTAGTTGGTGTATTTTTATGTGCTGAGAGAAAGATAACCAAAAAAAAGTGTCCATCAATTCAGTTCTAAAAGTAATTTAGTTGTTTTCATTGATTTATTGAAGATTCTATCTATGGAAAGTGGGAGTGTGAGGTCTTAAACATCCTTAAACATCCTTACTTAAGATTATGACTTTTAGAAATATCAGGGCAACTATGCCAGGAAACAGATTTTATAAGTAGAATGCAATAAAACATGAATACTGGGAGTTCCAATCATGGCTCAGCAGTTAATGAACCGGACTAGTATCAATGAGGATGTGGGTTCAATCCCTGGCCTTGCTCAGTGGGTTAAGGACCTGGCATTGCTGTGAGCTGTGGTGTAGGTTGCAGATGTAGCTCAGATCTGGCATTGCTGTGGCTGTGTCCTAGACCAGTGGCTACAGCTGTAATTGGACCCCTAGCCTGGGAATCTCCAAATGCTGTGTGTGCAGCCCTGAAAAGACAAAAAGACAAAAAGAAACAAACAAACAACCAAACCATGAATACTTGTTCACATGATAAGAGACATTTAGATAATGGGGCAAAAGAAACCTCCAGGCCTTTTTCTTAGGAATTCACAGCTGTTTGGAGCTGGCTAGATGTCTCTGAGATTGTCTAGGTTCAGCTCTATGATTTGGGAAGAGAAAAGGAGAAAGGTGACCTATCTTGGGTGACAGAGCAAGTGAGAGAGGAATTAAGGCCCAGTGCCCAGGCCCACCTGTGAACAGTGGTGGGGGGAGGCAGGCAAACTGCAGGAAGCAGCACTGGATGGGGAGGCCAGGGCAACACTGCAGGCTGGAGGGGGGCTGGGGCATGGTCCTGGCTCTGATGCCCTGCTGACCAAGAGGGGCTGCCTCTGTTAGGTGGCACTGCCTCAGAGGTAGAGATGACAGAAAGGAGGATGGCAGAAATGAGTCACAGGTGTGTGCTCCAGGGCATGGTGAGACATGGACTTTCTTTCTGGAGGGACCCTATCTTTGTGCAGGCATTCAGACAAACTGCATTGATGCGGAGAAAACCCAGTTATGTGGCCAGATCCATTGCACCCTGGGGTGGGGGACTTGCTTTCGTTCTTTTCTGCTCTTAAGGGATCTAAAAGCAACAACAGGCATCAAGAGAAAGAATTTCTTTTTCTTACCAACCAAAGACAAATGTGAGTATTTAACAATCTGAAGAGACCTTGAGACATAAACAAAGCAGTGTTTGGGACAGACTGTGACATCAGTGGATTGTTCTTTGGTTTGGGGTAATTTTTTTGACCTTTAAACAGTATAATCACAAATTAGAAAATATTTGACTTTCCATACTGAAGGAAACAAATAGGCTCTCGCTACCTGACCTCTTGGTTGATTGTTTTCCCATGTGTTACATGATAAGCTGTGTTGCTCAAAGAAATCAACATCAATAATGATCTCTGTGATCCTTCAGCAAGTGCTTCCTGACATCGAACCAGGAAACTTAGTGCCATTTAAACACACTTGAGCAGTTTTTAATCAAGCACTCAGATTGCATATGATGAAAGCTATAAAATTTGACTGGTATTGAAATTTCTCCTCATGCAACATGGTTCCTGTTCCTGAACACACCAATTCAGCATTTTTCTCAAGACAAGCAGAACACACAGAAGGCACTGCAAGCAGATGCCCAGAATGGTGGAAATCCCATCCAGAGACATGGTGGGCAGTCAAAAATATTTCCAAAGCTGCTGGAGCAGAAGTTGGTTCTGATCTCTAAGTCTGTCCTTGGAACCCAAGGAAGCTCTCCCAGCTGTGCTGCATGCATGAGGCTAAGAGGTGACACATCTAGGCAGCCTGGGGCTCTGTGGTACCATCAAGAGAAGCAGAGTTTGGTCAGAACTCTGATGCCAGATGCCAGGAATGCAATGACATTGCTGACAAAATTATTTCTGTAGTCAGAATTGACTACAGTTCACAAATGTGCAGATAACTCCATAAAATATTTCTAAGAGCAAGCCCAAGCCAGATAGTCATGTGACCATGTGAAATACCAATTTGGGGGCAGTTTTAAAAACCCAGTGCACAGAAGGTCACTAGATGGGGGCTAGTATGAATTTGGTCCAGGCGATGAGACAGGTAAAACTTCTTTAGGGGTTTAATATTTTTATATTGATATCTCATTCATCAGGCCAATCATGGTCACTAGAAAACAAATGTTTCACTTTCAGCTAAGGATTCATTTTCTATCAAGAAAAAAGATTGGTTTAAAGATTTTTGGAACTTTTATGGGCTTTCTTCTTAAGTCATTCATGTGAACTTAAAATAGAAAAAGGACTCACAGGAAGAGATGAAGACTTTTATGTTTATATAAAAATCCTTCCTTTTATTTTTTAGCTCACATTTTATTCTCTGAAATGTGTCTTTTAGGTCCGAGAAAACCTTCAACCAGTGCTGTTGCTGAGGGGCAGGTCCTAGATATGTGTCAGCTCCTTCCTGCAGTTATTTATAGATAATAAACTCTGATGACAAAGCCAAGCCTATGGTGTTTTGACTTCAATTTCTAAATATATTACTGCAGCTCCTCTTATATGTGCTATCCCAAAGCACAATGTTTTATTGACTTTTGGGTAATTTCATAGTAACGTTGGTACAATTTAATGAATATAAATATAAAACAGTATGTGCATAGTAACAGTTTCAAAGGAAAATATTAAAACCATAAATTAGAGATATAATCTAAAATCATCAACTAGATATAAAGGACTTTACAGGGTAAAAAGCAAGTTATAACTATTACAAATCAATAAGTGACTCTTTTTAATGAGTGTATTTACAATTTCCTAACAAATTACACTACTTCATGATTTTGAAAGTGTGAAGTTGAGTGCAGATCTGTGTGAACACCATGTGGCTCCAGCTACTTCAGTTCTCGGGATACCAAGGGCGTTCTCTCAATGTGCAAGTCCTGGGGGAGGATGTGTCTTTTGCCTTATCAATACCCCCTTTTACTGTCTCCCTTCTTGCAATTCCAAATCATCTTGGGACTTAAACAAATATTTAAGCAAACACAAAACAACCAAACAAGCAAACAGGCCAACAGTTCAACTGAAAACCTTGCAACAATATCTAGAAAAAGCTGTGTACTGGCTTTAGCCTGTTCCCCTTCCCCCATTCCAAGCAGATGCTTGCAGAGAAGGAAGAGAGAGGGAGTTCCCTGATAAACTTCTGTTTTAGCCCAAGATTTTGCAAAGGTTATGCATTTGTAGTTTAAGCTGTTTTGAGAAGGTTGGGTATGAGTGAGAACTGATAAGACAGTCCTCTCCACTTTGAATAAAACCAGAGAAGCTGATCCTAGGTTGTTAACACACCCTGTGGTCACAGGAGCTATACAGGGTGTGCTGGCAGAGAACACAGCTTTGTGTAATAAGGAGGGGAGGGGTCACTCTGCCCCACTTTGCTGTCCTTGCTGGGCTGTTCTTACTTGGTTCTGAATAGAACTACACACACCTTCAAAAGGAATTTGGGAGCCATGTGGAGTCCACAGATAAGAAATGGGGCAGAGCTGTGGTCAGAGGAGGAAGATCTGGAGGAGATGGGAGAGGCCAATAGCAGTGACCACAGTGCAAAGTTCAAATCCCCAGCCCCTCCCCCACTGCAGGGAAAGCACATCCTCAGCTTTTGGGTTCTACTGCTTGTCTCCACTCTGTCCTCATTAATTTTGGGGAAACAGTGATCTGAGTTCCATTTCATGTCATAAACAAAATAAAACAACAACAAAACAAAAGGAGTCAACAGCTACAGGGATGGGACAAAGCACACTGAGGCAGGATCCAAGGGGACAGCATGTGTCCAAACACATTGATGGGTTTCTCAGGGCCCAGACTCCATCCCTAAACACACTCTGCAGAATTACAGAGAGGTGCCTACTGTGTTTGTCCCCCTCAGCCTTCCAGGGAAAGGACTCTGCTTCTTCCTAAGGGTGCTCCCTTCCTCTCAAGTACCCACCCACCTGAAGGCTTCTATGCAACTGCACCTCAGCTGTAAACATACATTCTGGATCTCCTGGTCTGTGCAACCCCCTGTGCTCCACTGAGCTCCACTCAGTTGCATTTAAGAAATGACCCTTTCTCATATCCTGCACCTGACAGGGTCTGGCCTGCACTTGCCTTCCTGAAACCACAGTCAGCACCCAAACATCTGCCACAATGGGAACCCACACAGCCTCTGCCTAAGGTTCATCTCCATGTGGGGTTTGGATCAAGCAATGCTCAACCTTCCTCTGGAGGCATGTGCACACACTGAGAGGAGAACACACCCCTGAGTCAGGGCAAAACAGGACATTCTGATCTTGGGTGTTTTTGTAACAATGGATTTTCAGACCTGAACCTCATTATGTTGAAACTCAATATTCATAAGAAATAGAACAATATGCAAAACAGATCTTTTCTGGTAATAATATGGAAGACTACAAGAAATCACCAATTCCCTTCTTGAAATTGTTCCTCACTTTGTTCTGAGAGGGTCTTGTGATGGAAACATCCACAGGGCCAAGGTCCTACACAAGATAAAACTGGAGCCCACCGTGTATGGAAAGAGGACACAGCTATTACTGGCTGCATAAAGTCAGTTGTTCAGGTTGGAAATACCACCCACACATATTAGACACAGTGACTATACTGTATGTGGTTAAGTGTACAGATTTGCACAAATACAGGCCTATGTACTTCACAAATGAAAACCTGGTTGGAACTATTGTAGTGGATGGTTTTGAGGGCCTTGCAATAAAGCAAGTGCCATAACTGTTTCCAATGCAACTTAGCAGTGAGAGGGTCCAGATGCTGAAGGAAGTGCTATTGATCTCGGCCTGGGACACTCCATGCCCTGCATAGCAAATGGCTCCCCTTGGATAATCAGTGTGAAGTCACTGCCCTGGTTTGACATTATTGGTCATCCTGTTACTGTTCAATTTCTATTGGGGATGTTTTCTCTGGGGGAGGTTACATCCATAACTGTCATTTGATGATAATTTTATAAATCACAATGCCACCTACTGAATGCAATTTGTGAAATAAATGCTTCATCCCCATTGACCAATCGTCATGGACCCTGCCACTCCACACGGCTTGTGGTTCACCTGCAGAAAGACAGGCTCAAGCTCATATTCTCCATTCTGTGCTGGGCTCTGCCCTCACCGTTTTTCCCAGGCATGAGCTCCCCATTGACACATCTTAGGATTCATTTGCTCTAACACTAGGGCACTGAGTTGCTTTGTACGTTTCTCAGACTTTCATCTGCTCTTCAGAAACTGACCATGAAATGGCCTTCTGGAATCAGCTCTAAGACATGCACTGCTGGGGTCAGCTAGATGCAGACTTGACCTGCAACCTATTGGCCTTCCCTCTAGCTGGTGCTCTCAGGAGGCAACTTGCGGTAGGTAGAAATATTGCCTTTACCATGGTATGGCTTTTTGACATGGCTGTCCCTGGACTTAGCCTTCCTCTCCTCCCTGCCTTGGCAACTGGTCCTGTAAGACCTCAGACTGTTTGCCTTCTGGCCTCCAGGGCCATCTTCTCCCTCATGGCCTTTGCCATCTCTGTCTCCAGGGCAATGGTCTGCTCCAGGAAAGTCAGGCTGCCCTTGGTCATGTTGAATACCTCCTCTGACCTGTCCAAGGTCACAGAGGTGGCATCCTTGTCCTGTTCCTGGCACCCGTCCTCCTTGGCACAGCTGGAGAATGTTCTGGACCTGGGACTCAGCTGGTCCTCCAGCCACATCAGGTTCATCATGTCAGAATAGTTATGGTCAGTGTCCTGCCCTTAAAGTCATCTTCTGGGAGGCTGTGTGGGCTGAGGCCAGCACTGGGCTATGGGCATGCTCCTGCAGGCTGCCCTCACTCAGCTTGCAGACCAGGTTGTGCAGACTCTCCAGGCTGCTCAGACACACCTCCTCATCACTCTCCTCCACCAGCTTCTCAGCCAACTGGTTGTTGGCTTTGCCCAGCATCACATAGTTCAGGCTCTGGCATTGCCCATGCTGTCCCTCAACACCACACCATGACCCTGCTCCAGGAGCTTCAGTGAGTCTACCATCTCCCTGACCACATCACTGTCCAGGTCCAGGCTCAGCTCAGTCTTGCTGCCCAGAGACTCATTCTTGACTCTGACATCCTCCGGGCTGTGAGAGGTGCTACTGTTCATCTCCAGTTTGGTGCAGGCACAGAAGGTGGTGCCCTCGGTGATCTTGCCCAGGTTCAACAGGGACTTGGCCAACAGCTCATCATAGTTGTCATACTCATTGTTTTTGTTGTCATCCTTCTCTGCATCTTGCATCAGGTGCAGATTGTGGCTGTTCAGCTGATGGCCTTCTGCAAGGAGAGGTGGTTCGAACTTGTGGTGGCCCCACATGCACACAGGCATGCTCCCCACATCCTGCCCGTGGGCTGGCACTGGGCTATCCCACAGCAGGTCTGCCCACAGAGCCCACTCAGGGCCAAAGCTGAGCACAGCGGTCCACCTAGAGCTCCCGCCCCATGCCATGAGTGCCCTTGGTCAGCAGTGCAGGAGACCAGGGTATGTGGGAAATATACTTGTAAAGTGTTACCTTCCCCTTACTGCTAGAATTTAAGAATTACCTTTTTAATATTGGCTTTATTGATTTACAGTCCAAGCAGATGCTAGATTCATTGCATGACTAGGTCTTCTAAGAGTTCATGAACTTTACTTGTCACCCGCTCAGTGCTAAGAGGCGGTTCCAAGCACTATTTTTAGAAAAAAAAAATTTTTTAATTTATTTTTTGGCCACACCTATTGCATGTGGAAGTTCCCAGGCCAAGGATTGAACCTGCACCACAGCTATAAACCAGAGCCACAGCAGTGACAATGCTGGATCCTTAACCCACTGAGCCACCAAGGAACTCCCCCAGCACTGTTTTTAAACTGTTTCACAGAGAAGCTCAGGCAGACAGGAGAGGAAGGCCCTCCTGGGGTGCAGCCCAGGGCTCACCTTCAGGAGGCGCTCAGGGGATGTTTACACCTGTGTAGAATTTAGAGATGGAACCATCCCCTCCCAGTTGGGGAACAGGAGCCCATAAAGCACAGGTGGCGCCCAGGCTCAGTCACGGGCCCTGGGCAATGTCTCCATGCCAAACACAAACCTAGTTTTCACTACGATTCTGGGTGTTTTTGGATTCCTACCTGAGTCCTGTGAAACATTGTAGGTCTGAATTTTATCTGATCTGAATTGGATTTTTATAGACAATTTATGCTGAAGATCTACAACTAGATAGCCAAAAAAAATCCTTAAAAAAACAGTCAGGTAGGGCATTTTTTTTTTCTGTAGCTTTATGACTAGAATTTGATGTGGTTAGAACTCTGTGGATTATAAGTTTATAAATACAAGCATTAGCTAGATTTAATAGTTTGTCTCTAAAAACTGTCTGAGACGCACCTTCTAATTCTTTCAATGTCTAGACCTGGTTGTGTCACCATTGTTCTTTCTACTCATTAAAATAGGCTGTGGGCAAGCACATAGACAACCAATTAAAAAATTGTAAAAGAAACAGAGAGAAGAGACACTTCTTCAGAGCAGAAATTGCTGTGGGTTTACCAGGTCATAGATGTGGTCTAAGAGTCCCTCCAATCCCCCACCCCAGGTTTCTTATGACACTACTAGGTGTTTTCTTTGTTTGATTATAAAAATACAAAATTCAGTTTTGACTTGCAAATATAGAAATGTGACAATGTATTAGATTCTAGTGAAAAGATGATGGTGTTTTAACAGCTACTGCAACTACAGGAAAGAAGAAAAAGTGTGGACCATTACACAAACCATGTGACCAGGCAAGCACAAAGGTTCCTGTGCTGAGGATGTGAAATCAGGGAGCACCAAGTGACATCCCTGGTGTCAGTCTCAGGGCCCCTTGAGAGGGAGGCATCACCTACTGTTCTCCTGAAGGTGACAATAGGTTGATGTGCTCTCCAGGTCACTCTGTGGGTAGGTGAAAGAGGAGGATGCCATCCTGGGATCCAGGTCAGAACTGCCTCCTTCCATAGCAACCAGACCTGTGCCATCCTCACTGACAAGGCCATCCTGGGTCTACCCCTCTGGACATCCCACTCTCATCCCTGCCAGGCCTGGCTGCCAGCCACATGGGGGCTGTTGCTGCTGCTCTGAGCTTCCTCTTCCATGAGGGTTTGCTGAGATCTGAGGTTTAGATATGGTACCAGCTGTTGACACCTGTGTGTGATTGCCAGCTTACTTGGTCCATCGCCTGGGTGGGGGGTTCTGGCTAGTGGAGTTTAAGTCCAAGCTGATGTGGAAAAAGGGTTTGGAAGTTAGGAACATCCTGAACTGGTTCCCAGGGTTGTGGGGAGTGGGAGGGGCCAAGCTGGTGAAAGGTGGAGGGCTGGGTGGCACCCAGACGTGAGGTTGGGTGGGAGGACAGACTGATGACATCAGTTCCACAGACTCTGAACCTCTGATGACATTTGACTCCCATGGTCCTGTCCCCAAGAACAGATGGAGCAGTGGGGGCTCAGTCCTGCAAATGCCTCCCCCCCACTTTGAGATGTGGGGTAGCAGAGCCCTTCCCACTCACCCAGGGGCTGTGTCAGAACCACCAGTCTTAGACCCTGTCACAGCCTTTTTCCCAGTGACCAGCAATGGGGTCCTGCCCCCCAAGAACAGTGAGGGGCCACACAGGAACTCTCAGGACCCTCACAGTTACCCCAGTTCATCACAAATGAAAGGGGTTCTAGAATGTGATGGAACAGGTGGGACGCATGGTCAGATTCTGGGTTTCCCTCCTCTCTACACTGTATCACATTTCCTGATTCCATCCTCCTTAACCACATTGTTACCTGTTCTCAGTTTTATGGAGACTTTCAGATGATGCTCATTTCCACCTTTTAATGGTGGCTTCCACGTCATTAGAGGCATCATGATCTCAGCAGACATGTGCACCCATGACCCTTTCGGGCATGCATAGGAGGAAGATGGTCACTTTCCCCAGTCAGCCCTTGTCACATGCTTAGGACCATGGGCTCTCAGTGCCAGGATAAGGCATGGTGGTAATTCAGTCCTGCCTCTCACAGGGCACCTCAGCCCTAGAACAAACAAGCCAAAATTTATATGCAACCACGAAAGACTCAGAATTGCCAAAGCCATTCTGAGAAACAAAAACCAAGCAGGAGACATCACTCTCCCAGACCTCAGGCAATATTACAAAGCCACAGTCATTGAGACAGTGTGGTACTGGTACCAAAACAGACAGACAGACCAATAAAACAGAATAGAGAACCCAGAAATAAACCCAGACACCTATGGTCAATTAGTCTTTGACAAAGGAAGAAAGAACATAAAATGGGAAAAGTCTTTTCAGCAAGTATTGCTGGGAAACCTGGATAGTACATGCAAATCAATGAAACTGGAACACATGCTCAGACCATGCATGAAAATAAACTCAAAATGGCTGAAAGACTTAAATATAAGACAAGACACCATCAAACTCCTGGAAGAGAACATAGGCAAAATATTCTCTGACATCAACCTTATGAATATTTTCTCAGGTCAGTCTCCCAAAATAACAAATAAAAGCAAAAATAAACCACTGGGACCTATTTAAACTGACAAGCTTAAGAACATAATGTCCATGAGGATGTGGGTTCAATCCCTGGTCTCACTCAGTGGGTTAAGGATCCGTTGTTGACACAAGCTATGGCAAGTTTGCAGAGGCAGCTCAGATCTGGCATTGCGGTGGCTGTGGTGTAGGTTGGCAACTGCAGCTGCAGTTCCACCCCTGGCCTGGGAACTTCCATAGGCCATGGGTGCATCTGTAAAAAGAAAAAAACAAAAAGATTGACAGAGTTCCTTATTTGTGCACAGAGCTCTGGGGCACACAGAGAAAGCTCAGCCATAAAGTTACGTTCCCTCGTAGTTTCTGTTGTAGCTCAGGAGAAACAAATCTAACTAGCATCCATGAGGACACAGGTTTGATCCCTGACCTCACTCAGTGGGTTAAGGATCTGGTGTTGCCCTGAGCTGTGGTGTAGGTTGAAGATCCAGCTCAGATCCCATGGTTGCTGTGGCTGTGGTGTAGACCATCAGCTATAGCTCAGATTCAACCTCTATCCTGGGAACCTCCATATGCTGCACTGTTCCCTCCACAAACAGTTCCTCACAGAAGGGGTCTGGGGGGTGAGCTCCATACTGGGAGGGGGAATCCAGGCCACATTCATGGTGAACCTGGGGGCGGAAGGTGTGACATCAGCCCCCTGCACCTAGCTTCTCCTTAGACCCCGACCAAGGGTCCAGATGGGGTGCTTCAGTGCCTGTAAGGGGCTGGGGTGCTCTGGGTGGGGTTTCCTTGCCCTCTCCTGGGGGGCACATGCCAGTTTGGAAACTTCTGTTCTCAAACACTGGGTGGCAGCCTAGCATCTCTGAGCCTTTTACTCTTGTGCCAATGTGGGGCAGTGGTGTTTGCCCCCCACTGGGGGTTGTCACACCCTCCCTGTGGTACTTGGACATGTGTAGGACAACTTTGAGCCTCAGTGTCCCCTCCTGTTTAATGGAAATGGCCACCCCCCACTTAACAAATGTCCCTAGGTGTCTGGGGGGCTGGGCTCTGTACTGGGCCTGGTTTCTTTGGAGCAGGTCTTGCCCCTTTGTTCCAATCCAGGAACCCTTGTGAAGGCAACCAATCGTGGACCTCACTCTCCTGCAAGTCCCAGAGCAGGCTGGACAAATGTGGGACTTCCTAGGAGTTTACAGATGGAGGGACAGAAGCCAAGGAGAGGCCACAGAGCTGGCTTTGCCCCCACCATCCCTTGCCTGGACCCCCTTCCACCCGAGCAGCTTGGCCCAGGGCAACCCTTGCCCTCCCAGACTGCACACATCCTGTTTTAAGGATGCACAGCTTAAAACACGGTCGTGTGAGGTGAATGTGATAACCACTGCACTCAGGAAACCCTGCCCACATTAACAAAAGAAAAGTCAAAAACCATATGATCATCTCAATAGATGCAGAAAAAGCATTTGACAAAGCGCAACATCCAGTCATGTTCAAAAGTCTCGCCAAAGTGGGTATAGAGGGAACATTCCTGAACATAAGCAAAGCCACTTATGACAAACCCACAGCAAATATAATACTCAATGGAGAAAAACTGAAAGCCTTCTCACTCATCTGGAACAAGAGAGGGATGCCCACTCTCACTACTGCTCTTTAACATAGTTTTGGAAGTCCTAGCCACAGCAATTAGACAAACAAAAGACATAATAGCCATCCAAAGAGGAAAAGAAGAGAGAAAAGTGTATGCAGACGACGTGATACTACACATAGAAAACCCTAAGGACTCAACCCAAAAACTACTTGAACTGATTAATAAATTCAGCAAAGTAGCAGGATATAAGATTAACATTCAGAAATCATTCAGAAGACATAAAAGCCATCCAAAGAGGAAAAGAAGAGAGAAAAGTGTATGCAGACGACGTGATACTACACATAGAAAACCCTAAGGACTCAACCCAAAAACTACTTGAACTGATTAATAAATTCAGCAAAGTAGCAGGATATAAGATTAACATTCAGAAATCAGTTGCATTTCTGTATACCAACAATGAAATATTAGAAAAGGAATACAAAAGTACAATACCTTTTAGAATTGCACCTCAAAAAATCAAATACCTCGGAATACACCTGACCAAGGAGGTAAAGGACTAATATGCTGAGAACTATAAAACTTTAAGCAAACAAATTAAAGAAGATGTAAAGAAATGGAGGGATATTCTATGTTCATGTATTGGAAAATCCAATATTGTAAAAATGGCCGTACTTCCCAAAGCAATCTACAGATTCAATGCAATCCCTATCAAATGACCCATGACATTTTTCACAGAACTAGAACCAACAATCCAAAAATTTACGTGGAACCACAAAAGAAAGTCTATTCAGCAAGCATTGCTGGGAAACCAGGACAGCTGCATGCAAATCAGTGAAATTAGAACACACCCTCACACCATGTACAAAAATAAACTCAAAATGGCTGAAAGACTTAAATAGAGACAAAAAAAAAAAAAAAAAAAAAGGATTTCCTGTTGTGGCGCAGTGGTTAACAAATCCGACTAGGAACCATGAGTTTTCGGGTTCGATCCTTGGCCTTGCTCAGTGGGTTAACGATCCGGTGTTGCCATGAGCTGTGGTGAAGGTTGTAGACATGGCTTGGATCCTGCATTGCTGTGGCTCTGGTGTAGGCTGAATCTTACTGTCGTGGATTTTACCTGAAGTCCTCTATTCCCCCCAAAATGTATTTTTTCTTCATTTTCCTCCGGGCAGGGAGAGTCTCCATAACAGCTCTGCACGATGGGAGGACCCCAAGACAGCAGCCCAAGGAGGACAGGCATTCTCGTGAGACAGCCGGAATCCAGGTCTTCAGCTCCTCTGTGGTGCCGCAGGGGCTCCTGGGAGTCCGCCATCTTGTGGACAGTGAAGGGCCAGCCGTCTGCTCTCTACTGGATCTGAAGACATCCCTGGGAGCAGAGCGGATGTTGGTAGCAGATTCCAGTATGGGAAGCTCAGAGAAGGTAAGCAGGGTGTCGGGGAGCCCCTGCCTGGGGTCCTCTGCAGCCGCCGTGTCGCTGGGGACTCGGTGTCCGTCCCTTGGTGTGGTGCTTGGAGCCGAGGGTGGTGGTGGACACCTGTGGTGGGGAGGACGGTCATGCCCAGGTGGGGCCAGGGGCCAAGTGGCTGCTGGGGTCACACTCACACAACTCACAGTCACTTCTAATTTTTCAGTTTCCAGATGGCAGATTATGGGATTTTTTTTCCGCCTTCAAAATTGTGAGTTGACTTCCATTTTAAAAATTCCCTTACCTGTATCTATATTTATATCCATACATGTATCTATCTGTATCTTACTGGTTCTGTTTATATTGTGTATATGCAGTAGCTATCATAGACTTTTTTTTTATATTGCAGAAACTTTTTATTTATTTATTTATTTATTTATTTATTTTTAAAGATTTTTTAATATATAAGAAAATCATCTTAAACATTTCCCCCCATCTTCCCATATGGATAACTGCAGTAATTAGAAAGAATTTGGCTTGTTAATGTTAGTTTTGATGTTTGAGTTTTAACATTACTTCCTCCAGTATTAAAATTGCTAACACCGTAGCTTTGGTAATGCACATTAAGAAAAATTATATTGAAGTATAGCTGATTTACAATGTATTAATTTCTTTTGCATGGCAAAGTGATTCAATTAACACACATGCACATATCCATTCCCATATAAGTTATCACAAAATATTGCATAGACTTCCCTGTGCTATACGGCTTCCATTTATAATCATGTGCATATGCCAGTCCCAAACCCCCGATCCATCCTTCCCCTCACCCTTCCCTTTTGGTAACCATAAGTTTGTCTTTGAAGTCTGGGAGTCTGTTTCTATTTTGTAAATAAGTCCATTTGTATCATTTTTTCAGACTCCACATATTAGTGATCTCATATTACCTTTGTCTTTCCCTGTCTGACATCACTTAGCATGATAATCTCTAGGTCCATCCATGTCACTGCAAATGGCATTATTTTGTTCTTTTTTATGGCTAAGTAGTGTTCCATTGTATATATGTACCACAACTTCTTTATCCATTTCTCGGCTGATGGACATTTAGGTTTTTTCCATGTCTTGGCTATTATAAATAGTGCTTCAGTGAACATAAGGGTGTATGTCTCTTTTTCAGTAAGGTTTTAGATTTATAGCTTACACTAGGGGAAGAACTACAATTGGTGCTAGATCGTTACTAATGTTCCTTTTCTCTATTGTCACAACGACCTTGTTTCCTCTCTTGTTATAGGTGAGGGAATAGAATCACCTGGCTAGCTAGTGGCAGAGTCACATTCAAACTTCCAGCTATGATCTTGCACATTCATTGACAGCGCGGGTCTCACAGCAATGCTGGGAAATGGGCAATAAACGAACATTACCCCAATTTAGGATGGGAAATCAGGATGTGCAAAGCTTTGCCAGGCTAGACTCCACAGCTGGGCTTCCTGTCTCCAGCTCCACTGGGGGCTGTTACCTTGAGGTCAAGGTCAAAGCCCTCATAGGCAGTGGGGGAGATATTTTGGGGTAGAGCTGTCTCCCTGGCACCTCTCAAATCTCATCTCGGGAAGCAGCTGCCCACTGGGCCCGGGGGTCAGACCTGTCCTGGCTAGGCCTGGGGCCCTGCTGTTCTGGAAATCTCTGGAAGGAGATGCCCCTCCTTGTCTCAGTGTCTTCACCACGAGGTGGGCTGGGCACTGTCTACCAGGGTCTTCTCCATGTTAGCATTCTTCTTGTTCTTGTTCAAGGAAGGGACAGGGACACCAGAGGAGAAGGTGCCCCTTGGCTTGAGGCAGTATTTGGGGTGATAAAGAAAAGCTTCTTCTTTGATGGACTGCTTGGGCTTGTCCAGTGAAAATGGTCCTTCTGTGGGACCACAGAGCAGAGTGGTGACTTCAGGGCTTGAAGAGTGGTCAGCTGGGATGAAGTCCAAATACACATCACCTCAAGACCTCCTGCGATGTGCTTCTCGGACCCACTGAGGCTTTCCTTTCTCTGTCCTGCTGCCTCTCCTGGTCTGCCTCTGTCCCTCCATCTCTGCTGTGTGTCCATCATGGCTTTCTCGCCCCCGGTCACCCCCAGCGCCCAGCATCTCTGACACACTGTCTCTCTTTCCTCCTTTCCTTCGCCCTCCCCTTTCCCTGGCCTCTTCTCTCAGCACTCACTGTGTCTCCCACCTTGCCTGCCTCATGCAGACCTACCCACGTTCAGGATTCCTTGTTCTTCCTGGAGAGATTCTTTAATCACATCTGTTAAAAAGTAGGCAAGTTGCACTCTTCAGATGCCAAGGAAAAAAAAAAAAAACAAAAAAACCCAGTCATCTTAATTTAACCTTTTTCTCGGCCCACTGGCCTGTGGCTGGAGCAAAAATAGGTCTCCCCACTTCTGGCACACACACCAAACTGTAAGCCAGCCCAGTTGGCAGATACACTGCGGGGGCCAGAATCCTGTTACCCAACTCAGGGCTGGTGCCAGAGCTCCAAGCCCGGTCAGGCCTCGTAGCCAAGGCCACGTATGGGCCTGAGGGGGCCTGGGGCGCTGAGCTTCCCACCCATCTGACCCTTGGGCTATGGCTGGTACTGGTCAGCTGCTGCCTCCTCTTCCCCATTGGGGCTGCAGGAAGGGTTCAGCTGGAGCCCAGCCCCCTGTCAGCTTGTCATTATGCTGGGTGACACCTCAAAGCCCCAGGCAAGCTGTCAGGTTAGTGCCCAGCCTAGCACCATTAAATTTATTGGACTAACATTTGAATGAGGATTTAGCATTACATAATGTTCTTACCTCATAACAGTCTAGTAGAAGAGGTTTTATTGAGTCTTTATAATGACCAGACCGAGGCTCGTAGAGGTTAAGTTCATCCAGTCAGGAATGAAGCTGCTACTTAGGATTCTGGAATTTCTTGCCATAATGTCCCCAGACCAGGTTCCAGTGCCAGCATGGACCACCTCCCCAGGCCTGATTTCTTAGAGTGGACCACACCACGCATGTATGCAATCTCTGGTCACAAGGGTGGACACGGGGCAGAAGTTCGCTAGTTGTGGGTGGACCTTGGACATGTAGGCTGGAGTGTCCCCACATGAGTGTGAGGTCATCTGTAATGCAGGGCATTGCTGGGAGTTTGAAGAAGAGAAGAGTGGACCGGCGGAGGGGGGGTGTGGAACTGGGGCCCCAGCTGCCAGAACCCCCACCTTCAGGCATGTGCACTCCCAGGAATCTGAAAATTCTCGATGTGAACCGGGCCTTCTAGGTCATCTGTGCATGGGCATTGGTGGAATTAGGAGGACAAAATATATTTTACTTAAGTGTTTATTGATTCAATTTTAACTGAAATATTGAAATTTATATCAACTGGGCTGTCACTAGGCAAATGAGCTCTGGGCCCCATAAATGTTAGGTGGGCCTGGTGAGCTCCTGAGCTCCCCCAGAATATCTTATAAGGTCCTCCGACACGAGCCAGGCTCTCTCCCCAACCTGTTCCTCCTCATGGTTCCATACCCAGGAGTCTGTTCTGTTTCCTCTCTCCCCCAAACACCATATACCTACCACCAAATCCCATCTTTTTCACCCCCAACCATGGCGCTCTACCCCAGAGCCACCCCCAAGTGCCCTTCCGGTCCTCCCCGCTGGGGCCAGAGAGAGCATCCTGACTGCTCTCCCTGCCTCCAGCCTTGCTCTGCTCTGTCCTGCTCTCCATACTGCTTCCTAAACAGTTCAAAATCAAGTCCAAGTGCCCCACTGCCTGCAAACTAGAACTCCAGCTTCTCAGCCTGCCCTTCAAAGTGCTTAGTTCATCATGATATTGGTTGGAAAGATCACCTGGCCTCCTCGAGCAGCAGGGGTGGGGAGGCCAGGTGAGGGCTAGGGGGAAATCCGGCCATGTAAACCTCAACCATCCGGTTGGCAGGAGCCAGGAAGAGCCACTCAGAAAGACCAAAGTGGACAGCAGAGTCAGAGCTCCTGAGGCGCAGGAGTATGGTTTAGGGGCTTAGCACCCGGGCCACCTCATTGCCTCTGCAGCTGGGTTTTACCATGGAAGGCCAGGCTCTCTTTCTCATCCCCTCTGCCTTTTTTTTTTTTTTTTTTTTTTTGGTCTTTTGTCTTTTTAGGGCTGCACCCGCCGGCACATGGAGGTCCCTAGACTAGGGATCAAATCGGAGCTACAGCTGCCAGCCTACGCCACAGCGACAGCAAGGCCACATCTGAGCCATGTCTGCAACCTACACCACAGCTCATGGCAATGCCGGATCCTTAACCCACTGAGTGAGGCCAGGGATCAAACCCAAAACCTCATGGTTCCTAGTCAGATTTGTTTCCGCTGCACCACGATGGGAATTTCCCCTCTGCCTTTTTTTAACTTTTACTCTTACCCCACAAACCAATACCTTTCTTTTTTTTTTTTTTTTTTTTTTTGTCTTTTTTGTGTCGCATCTGCAGCATATAGAAGTTCCCAGGCTGGGGGTCTAATCAGAGCTGTAGTTGCCAGCCACAGCCACAGCCACAGCCACAGCCACAGCCACAGCAACACCAGATCTGAGCCACATTTGTGACCTACAGCACAGCTCACAGAAACGCCAAGTCCTTAACCCACCGAGGGAGGCTAGGGATCAAACCAGCCTTCTCATGGATGCTGGTCAGGTTCATTACCACTGAGCCACAACAGGAACCTTTCTTTTTTTTATCTTTACTCTACCAGCCCCGCTCACCCCCCGCTCACCCCCACCCCTGACTGTCCAGGGAAACAATTTATTGACCCAACCAGTCCCAGTATTCCTTGGGCAGAGTTCTTGCCAGACCACCTCATGGACAGGATTTGGAGCAGATGTTTGGCCCGATCCAATCAAGGTGAGAGCAGGGAGATGGGGCTCCCAAGGTGAGTTGGTCTCTCCCCATCCTGGGGTGAACTGGCTGGCTTCCTGGCCTGGCCTGGCCTGCACATCAGTGGGACCCCAACCCACCATCTCCAGAGGTTTCCCTCCTTGAGATCCCACGGTGTCCTTCCAAAGCTTCCTCATCTTTGCTTTGCCAACTTATGCTGGTCCCGTCACCAGGTACACTCAGATTTCCTGGCCCCCATCATGCTGCCCCTCCCCGCTTCCCCTCCAGCCTTCTTTAAACCCCTCCCGCTCAAAGGAACACCTCATTCTGGGCCCCTGTTGCTAGCTGCTTATAATATCTTATAGCGCTAATTTCCCTCTTGCTTTTATTTCTGTGAGTTGTCACCTGTCTCCCTAATTGGGTTGTAAACACTATGGAAAATGAAGATTCCATTATCCACCTTTGTACATAGTCCAAGTGCTCAGCACAGAATACCACCTAGGATAAGCTTCCAGTTACATACTGCGATGGATTTAAAAAAAGATAAAAATGAATAAGTGATCTGGATAAACCGGCGTGGCAGAGGAGCCCCCATTTTTTAATTTTTTTCCCTCCATGATGCATCTTCTGAACACCAAGAACAGACTTTAAAGCCCTGGGAGCTTAACCTCCACCCCACCCCACTGGCTGCATCTCACCCTGCACCAGCTTCTCCTCAGCCAGACCCAGGGTCCTTCCCTCTGTCCCAGCCGGCAGGCTGTGGTGAGGGCAGCGTGGGCCACCTAGGAGCCTGAGCGGTCATGGGCTCTGCGTGGAGAGCCTGCCAGGGCAGCCCAGGATGGGGCTGGCCTGCTGCTGGGGGCCCAGGAGAGATGGGAGGCGTGGGCAGCCCCAGCGTGCTCTCCCTCACGTCCTTGAAGCTTCCCCTGTCCTCTGACTCAGCTCCAGCATCTCAATTTGTGGATGAATGCCCTGGTCCTAGACAGAGAGCCGATTCAGCCCAGCAGGGTTTCTGGAGGGCTCCCAGGAGGGGGAAGCCCGGAAAATGGCTGGGGGGCAGTGAAGCTGGAGTGCTGGCCAGTTCGCTCCAGCTGCAGCTCAGGGCACGTTCTCCTCTGCCCCCCACTCCCCACCCCACACATTCTTCTGGTGCCCTCAACAGTGCCCAGCTTTACAGGGCAAAAAGGAGCCTGGAGCAGACCTTGGGAGCCCAGCTTCTAGTGTCCTACCCTCCCCTGGCCTGTTCCTCTCACTCCCCTGTGTGGGTACAGAAGTGCCTGCCTTCTACCAGCAGATGGGCATGACGTCTCTACCCCGTGGGGGTCCCTACACCCCCTGCCCCAGAGCTGCAGAGGGAGTTGAACCCCTATTGAGCTCAAAGAGCCCCCATATCAAAACTTGATATCATGTGATAAATTAACATGCAATAAAACGCACACATCAGAGTTTCTGTTGTGGCTCAGTGGTTAACGAATCCGACTAGGAACCACGAGGTTGCGGGTTCCATCCCTGGCCTCGCTCAGTGGGTTGAGGATCCGGCGTTGCCATGAGCTGTGGTGTAGGTTGCAGATGCGGTTCGGAATCCGCGTTGCTGTGGCTCTGATATAGGCCAGCGGCTACAGCTCGGATTCAACCCCTAGCCTGGGGACCTCCATATGCTGCGGGTGCAGCTCTAGAAAAGATGGAAACAAAACAAAACAAAAAAACCCGCACATATGGTTTCACCATTTTTGACAACTTGGGTGCAACTGTCACCCCAATTTTACAATATTCCCACATCCTCAGAAAGTTCCTCATACCCCTTTCAACCACGTTCTGATTTATATCACCATAGATCAGCTTGGAGGTTGACTACCTTTTAAATCTGCATCAGAGGAGACATCACCAGCCCCCGGTTGTGTGAAAAGAGAAACTGCCAAGCAGCATCCAGTTCTGAGGTTAAGGGCCCTGTCCTTCCCCAACCCTCCTCCTGGGCATCCGCACCCCACACCTGCCCAGGTGCTACATAACAGGGCAGCAGGATCCACAAACAGTGCAGGGAAAAACGGAACTTGGCGCCAGAGGATCTAAGTGAGGGCCCTGGGTTTGTGCGATGTGATTGGGACAAGGCACTCGCTCTTTTGGAGTTTGGGGTTCTTTGGCTATATGCTGGAGTCACCCCCCCACCCTGACATCCCCAGGACCTCTGGGAGAATTGAAGCCAATTTTGCAGCCAACTTTGTAGGTGGCAACCAGGCATCGATCAAACAATTAATTGACTCAGTAGCTAACATGATCTCTGGGGGGCCAGACATCATGCTAACAACTTCCTTTAACCTTCAAGTCCGCGGTGTTACTATAATTTATCCCCCATTCTACACATGGGAAAACTGCGCCTCAGAGACAGGCCCCAAGCCAAAGAGGAAGAACGCGATGGTTTTAGCATTGGCGTAGGCAGCCACTCCCGACTCACAGGTGGCTCTACCATTCTTCCTCCCAGACAATCCCGTAATTGCCAAAAAAGAGCTATAGCCGACAGACAGCCGTTTGTCAACAAAGACATGCAATGCAAATGCTCTTTGTTATCATTCCTATCAACACATTTTAAGAGCCAGAGAATTAGATGACAGTCCACAGGTTGGTGGTTGGTCTGGTTGGTCTGTCCTAATAAATTTCAGAACATGACTCTAGCCTCTTCTCCCTGGACCCACAGACTATTGCCTTTCCACTTTAGAGACAGTCCTTCTTCCTGTCTAACTTCAGTCTCGCTTGCTGTGGAGTCAACATCAAGTTCATCACTGGTCTTATTACAAACCATGATGTGTACAAGAAAGGGCTCATCAGCTTCTGCCCTGCAGGGCACCCCAATGTGCTGAGGCCTGAGGGGGCTGGCTGGTCACCCCAGTCCCCTCCCCGTCCTAAGCATGTGAGTTGCAGGGCTTCTCTGGGGATGGGGGCGTAGAAAGGAAGGATGAAAGGGATCTAGAGAGGGTACCTGAGCTGGCTTTCCTCAGCTCCTTCAGAGGCCCTGTGTCTGGCTCCTTTTCCTGGGAATCCTCCACCCGCCCCAGACTTCACCCCATGTCCTTGTGGCATTTCTGCAAAGCTTGTCAAGGGAGGGGTTTGGGAGAAAAGATAGCAAAGGGTCTGGGCAAGTCCTTCAGGAGAAAGGCCTGGTGCTTGGGAGTTTAGCTCAGGGATACAGGCCTGCTAGTTCACCCCTTGACCTTGGCTGGGCCGAGGCCTGTCTTCTCTCCTGCCAGGGGGATAATATTACGGCCTCCCAGGGCTGTTCCGAGGCTCAGATGATACCAAGACGGGGAAAGGACTTGGCAAAGCAGAAGCTGACGTTCAGCCCGAGGGACTGTGACAAGGCACACAGTGATGCAGGGAAGGGCCCGGCCCCACCCAAGGGAGCCCAGGGCCAAGGGCCTGGCTTGCTGACCCCCTTGTAAGCCTCCCCATGGACCCCTCTGGGACAGAAGGACTGTCACTCAAACCAAAGGGCCCCCAGCTCTGCTGTCTGCAGTCTGCCAGGGGGCTTCTCTGTTCACCCCTGAGCATCTGTCAGGCCTCTCTGTGATGGCAGAGAAGGTTCTGTGGGACAGCACAGTTTTCTGGGAGTCTCTGTAAATGTGACCCCCTGTGGGCTCCTGTGGGTCTGTGTCTGCGGATATGTTCCTGTCACAGAGCATCTGTTTTGTAAAATAGTCATCTAAGATTTATTGTATCTGTTACGTGGAAATGGGGTACCTTGGTCTCCAGGCATCTGGTGGCATGGGGATTGCGTTGTAAAGTGTCGGTGTGGGGTTCACGGGGCTCCAAAGCCACCCAGGGCTCCCTATTCCTCAGCATGTCCGAGGGCCTCCATGCCTGGCGCACACATGCCTTTCTGGCACAATTGTCCACTGTGCCTGCAACTCTCCTTCTCTGTTCCTGCTTCTATGAAGGTGCCCGTTTGTAAGTCTGTGTATGTGCTATGTACGCCCCTGGTGTGCACCTGAGCCTGCCCTCCTAATGCACCTGTCATTCATTCAGTAAGTATCTATCAAATGCCTATTACCTGCCAGGCATCACAGTGGGTGCTGGGGATTCAGCCATGAACAAGGCAGATGCAGGGCCATCACTAGCCCATTGGGCATCTGTGTGAATAAGAAAAAGCTACCCCTATTAGAAGATGCAGTCCCGTGGGTGCCTGGCTTGATGCATAAATGATGCTTTTACACAAAGCAAAAGAGCCTTTTGTTCCTGGCAGGCACAGCCCCAAATTGAGGTCCACAGCTTGGGAGGTGGAGGTAGGGCCTGGACTTCAACCCCACTCACCTCCCTTGGCCAAGCCAGGCACCCTTGGGCACTGAACAAAACACACCTCCCAAGATAGCAGCCCGGAAAAGCTCCCCCCTACCCGTGGAGGTAACACAGGAGCTCTGTGTGTGTCTGTGCATCTCTATGGCCTGCATGCGCATGCAATGTCCTCGTGCCCCTCTGTGTATTTGCCCCTGCTGCAGTGGCCCTATGTACCCGTTTCTGGGAGGCGGGGAACCTCTGTGTGGGTGTCAGCCTGTATGTGTGCACACCCGTAGCACCCACAGCACTGAAGGCTATTTCCTCCCCATCCTGCTCGTCTCTCCAGAGTGACTTTCTCCACTTCCCTAATTGTTCTCCTTTCCCAGTGGACCCCACGCTCTGTGAAGTCTTTCCTTAGCAGAGCAGCGCAGAACTACTTCTCAGGAGCGAGCAGATCAGTGCTGGGCCCAGCCCTCCTCCTAACCTTCTGTTTCTGCCGTTCCCTTCTCTGGAAGGACAGACTGGGCCCCTCTGGCACCAGCAAGGCCCTGGGAAAAGGGCGTAGCTCTTACCTGAGGGCTGAGGCTCCCTCTGCCTGGGAATCCCTGGGAGCCCCCAGCCAGATCCCTAACCCTTCTAAAGACTGCCCCACGTGGAATGTGACAGGCTTGTTCATTCTTTGCTAGACAAGTTCTGTCCGGTCCTGTCTCCACCCCTTTGCTCAGGCCACTCTTGTGGGCTGCCCTCCCACCCTTCAAAACCGAGGGCCACCTTTGCTATGAACAGTAGTGACAGCGACCCACTACTACTGCGTGCTCCCTGGGCACCAGCGTGGTAGAAGCATGGATTGCTCACGTGGTGGACTCTGGTGTTTAGACACTAATCATACACACCATCTCATGGAAATCTCACAACAGTGTCACGAAGTAGGCAGTAGTGACATCCCAGGTTTTGAGACAAGGAAACCAAGGGCCAGAAATGTCTGAGACCTTGCCCAAGGTCACGATGCCCCGCTAGCTGACCGAAACCATCAGGACTGGCCTCGGATCTGCCTGCCCCTCGGGCTCCCGTGCTCACAACCTCAGGTCAGCCTCTGACCTCTGCAGCTCAGTTACTCCCCCTGCTCTGAGTTCCTAGTGGGTATCCTGGCCATCTAAACTTATACCCCTAACTGTTGTCTTAAAAATATAACTACTTTAAAAAATACTTTAAAAATACTTTCTGGAGTTCCTGCCATGGCTCAGCCGTGAACAAATCTGACTAGCACCCATGAGGACGCAGGTTCGATCCCTGGCCTTGCTCCGTGGGTTAAGGATCTGGTGCTGCTGTGGCTGTGATGTAGGCCGGCAGCTGGAGCTCTGATTCAACCCCTAGCCTGGGCATCTCCATATGCCGCGGATGCGGCCCTAAAAAGCAAAAACAAAAACCCTAAAAAAAAAAAAAAAAAACCTTAAAAAAATTATAACTACCTCCCCAGCTAGATTGTGTGTTTCTGAGGGTAGGGACTGTCCTTTCACCCCTTTGTTTCTCTGGTTCCTCATGGCTCAGTAACAAGATGTTACTGTCGAGGATGATGCTGATGGTGGCAGTGATGATGGTGGATGGAAATGGTGCTGGTAGTGAGTGAGCCCCCTGCATACAGCTGCTCCCAGCCTGCCTCCTGGAAAACAAGGTCATGGTGATGGCCTAGTGTGACCTGGAGGAGCTTTCCTCCTTGTAGAAGAGCTTCTTGATTTGGGAGACGCTCAGGGGAGCCTGTGCCTCTGGCCTAGGTATCCCAAAGGGCTTCTCCAGCCCTGAGGATGCAGAGGCAGCAGCTCCCTGCCCCTCCTCCTGGGGCCTGCATTCTGGTGAGGCCCCCTGCCCATCGACACACTCCTCCCCAACTGGGGCCCTGGGCTCTGCGGGTCTGGGTGGGGAGGAAGTGGGAAGGAGGAGGGCTTCCCACCCAGCCTCTGCAGCGCTGGTGAAAAACGATGTGGTCCTTCCTATAAGTTCAGAAATCCCATCCCCACAGAGGCAGGGACCAGGTGGAGCTGACCACCCTGAGGGCAGCCTAGCGGGATGGTCTGGACCTGGGAGCCGCCTTGGAGGTGCCTGACAGCAGCCACAGGGCCTGGACTGTGACGTCTCAGTTGACCTGAAATCAGAGTCCTACCATCTGAGAGGGCCAGAGGTGGGGGCTGTGGGCCGTGCTCTCTGCAGCTTCCTCAAATAACCAAGGACACGGTAAGCACTTGACACGAGGTGGGCGAGATCTCTGCAAGGCCTTTCCTGCCCGGTGGATAGAGGGGCTAGCGCACCCAGTGGGCTCACACAAGGGGAGGGGTAATGAATTCTGAAAGCGGTCCTTGGATACCAGCGGCGCCACATTATGTTCAGAGGGAAGAGCGTGGAGGGTCAGAGGGCTCTGGGAAGGCCATGCAGGGAGAGGAAGTGGTGGTGGCAGTTCAGCAGGGCGAGGCTCAGGGGGTCAGGTAGGTTACCCTTGGCAGGGCGGAGCGACGCGGTCAGGGTGATGACACTGTAGACACCGGTCCCTAACTGGTGGGTTTCACTTCCCCCTCCAGTGCAGAGAAGCGCACCGTAGCCTCACTTGACCTCCGGGATTGATATGGCCATTTTCTAGATGTGCAAACTCGGGGTGGTTACTTCTCTTCTCTGAGGCTCCGTTTCCTCATTTGTAAAACAGTGATGAAAAGTCTTATCTCTGAAGACTGTTTACTTTCTGTTTCATCATTCTTCGGGCTAAGATAGTCTTCTCAAGGGGAATGTCTGTTCTTCCTCTAATTTGAATGAGGTGGGTTCCCTGATTTCTATCTCTCAAACAATATTGATTTCTATGAGCTCCGCCCAGTGTTGTGTGTCATGAGGGAAGCAGGGCCTTTGGCATGGTTAGGCCTCCCTGGAAACACAAAGGTTGGCTCTGTAGAGACAGGATTGTGCCTTAGCATGGGCCAGGGCAATGTGGACTAACTGCATGGGCCAGAGGGCAGGGGCTGCACCAGCTCATCAAAGGGGAGCACCAAGGAGGCCTGGAGGAGCCACGAGACACTTGCCGTAGAAGCTGACACTTGAACGAAGCTTTGAGTGGTTAAGATGTCCAGCCATGTTTCATATGAGTGATTTTTCTGCTTGTCTTTTGATTTTTTGATGTTAGTATATTAATTATCTATTGCCACCTAACACATGATGCCAAAATGTAATGGTTTAAAACAAGAGATATTTTGGGAGTTCCCATTGTGGCTCAGTGGGTTATGAATCCAACGAGTACCCATGAAGATGTGGGTTCGATCCCTGGCCTCCCTCAGTGGGTTAAGGATCCAGTGTTGCCACAAGCTGTGGTGTAGGTCACAGATGCAACTTGGATCCTGCGTTGCTGTGGCTGTGACGTAGGCCAACAGCTGCAGCTCCGATTCAACCCCTAGCCTGGAAACTACCATATGCCAGAGGTGTGGCCATTAAAAAAAAAAAAAAAAAAAAAAAGGCATTTGTTATCTAACAGAAACTATGGGTCAAGAAGTCTGGAGGGGCTTATTTGGCTGGTTCTGGCTTTGATCTCATGAAGTTGTCAAGGGCTACACTGTCATCTGAAGGCTTGATTGGGCTGGAGGGTTCACTTCTAAGTTCTGCCATGACTATTGGCAGGAGGATTCCGCTCTGCACTAGCTGTCAGCCTGAGGCTTCAGTCTCTTACCATGTGTACCTCTCAGCATCCTCCCAATGTGGTGGTTGGTTTCCCCCAAATGGAAGGAGGAAGCTGCACTGCCATTGATGACCTAGTCTCTGATGAGTCACGCTATCACTTCTGCTTTTCCTACTCATTAGAAGCCACTCTTCGGCACAGCCCACACTTAAAGGGGAGGGAAATTTCACCTATGGAAAACTTCACCTGTGGAAGGAAAGAGTATCGAAAAATTTGTGAAAATATTTTAAAGCCATTGCAGTTTTTCTTTTTAACAAGAAATATATACAACATTTGCAAAAGCAAAGAGAATGTATAATGAACCCTCATAGACCCACCATCCAAAAACTAATTGTGAATAATTATAAACTAGGCCAATATCTTGTATCAGGTTTATTGAGGCATAAATGACATACAATGAACTGCACATATTCCAAGTGCCCAATGCAATAAGTTTTGACCTATGCTGGTGCCCATAGGATCATCGAGCTAACAAACACATCTATCATGACCAAAAGTCTCCTTGTGCTCCTTTAAAGTCTATTCCTTACCTCTCACCCACCTCAGCCCATCCCCAGGCAACCACTGATCTGCTTCCTGTCATTATAAAATTGTTTACATTTCTTAGACTATTACGTAAATGAAACTATAAAGTATGCACTCCTATTTTTGGATTCTTTCACTCAACCTCATTATTTTGAAATCTGTCTCTGTTGTGTGTATCAATAGTTCATTCTTTTTTTTCCCCTTCTTATTAGGGCCACACTCTGCGGCATATGGAAGTTCCCAGGCTCGGAGTCAAATCAGAGCTACAGCTGCTGGCCTATGCCACAGCCACAGCAACACCAGATCTGAGCTGCATCTGCAACCTAAGCTGCATCTCGCAGCAATGTCAGATCCTTAACCCACTGAGTGAGGCTGGGGATCGAACCCGCATCCTCACGGGCACTGTATAGGGTTCTTAACCCGCTGAGCAATGATGGGAAATCCCAGTTCATTACTTTTTATCACTGAGTAGTAGTCCATTGTAGGGAGATATATATATTATAGTTTGTTTATTCATTCACCTGTTGATGGACATTTACAGTTTCCAGTTTAGGGCAACTACAAATGAGGCTGGTATGTATATTCACGTACAGCGTTTGTGTATACATATGATTTCATTTCTCTTAAGCAAATATCTAGTAGTGGAATGACTGAGTCATAGGATAGGCTGTATTTAATATTTTAGAAACTAGCCAAACTCTTTGGCAAAGTGGTTGTACTAATTTACATTCCTACCAGCAACATAGGAGAGTTATTCATTCCACATTATCACCAGCACTTGATATGATCAGACTTTTTAATTTTAGGCACACTGAAGTTAGTAGTGGCATTTCATTGTGTTTTAATTTGCATTTCACTAATGACTAATGAAGTATAAATCTTTTTATATGCTTATTTGCCATCCATATGTTGTCTTTGGTAGGATGTCTGTTGAAATTTTTTGCCTTTTTTTTTAATTGGGTTGTTTACTTCTTTAGAGTGTTGAGAGTCCTGCATATATGCTGCATAAAAGTTTCACCTAGGAAATGTTGCAAATAGTTTCTCCTAGACTGTGGCTTATCTTTTCATACTTTTAAATGTTTTTTTCAAGGGAGTTCTTAATTTTAATGAAGTCCAATTTTTCTTCTTCTCCCTTTAAAATAGTTTTTTTTTTTTTAAAAATAAAAGCAATCATGATTTTGATGTTGTAACTAAAAAATCTTTGCCAATTTCAGGGTCGTAACTAAAAAATCTTTGCCTAATCTATGCCTAAAGATCATAAAGACTTTCTCCTATGTTTTCTCCTAGAACTTTCGTAATAATTTCAGATTTTACATTGAAGCCTATGATCCATTTTGAGTTAACTTTTATATTTGGTTCAAGATAAGGTTCAAAGTTTTGTTTTGTATACATACATCCAGTTTTCCCAGCACCATTTGTGGAAAACACTCTTCTCTCTCCACCTTTGTCAAAAATCAATTGGCCTCCTCTCTGTGGATTTACTTTTATTTCTGGACTCTACATTGTTCATTGATTTATTTGTCAATCTTTAAACCAATACACATTATATTACTGTAGTTTTATAAGATTTTTCCTATTTTTTAATTGAGATATAATTCACTCATTATAATACTCACTTTTAAAGTAGTCATTTCTGTGGATTTTATGTACTCACAGAGTTGCATAAGTACCACCTCTGTC
The DNA here is from genome assembly GCF_054392235.1 of Sus scrofa. Lineage (NCBI taxonomy): Eukaryota > Metazoa > Chordata > Mammalia > Artiodactyla > Suidae > Sus > Sus scrofa. The sequence continues at coordinate 24,260,559 of NC_139385.1, forward strand.
TAATTCCAGAACATTTCATCACCAAAAATAGAAATCCTGTATGCATTAGCAGTCACCCCTGCTCCGTCCCGCCCGCCCAGGTCCCTGGTGAGCACTGATCTACTTCTGTCTCTATGAATTTACATCTAATGATATGGTTCCTTTCAAAAAATAACTTTCTTTCTTCCCTCCCCCTTTCGGTGATAATCTTGAATCCCACCTTCTTCATTTCTTTGCACTCCTTTATAAGAGTCTTAACTGTACCTTATAATTCCTAAAATGCTGTTTTAAAAAATTGTAACTTTGTAAAAAGTCATGCTGCATGTGATTTGGGGGACATATTTCTTTCGCTTGATGTCATTTTGCTGATTTTTCTTCATATCGTTGTCACTGCAGTTTATTTATTTAGACTGCAGTATCATCTCCCATAGGGAGACAATATATAATCTTCAGCTCTCTGTGGATGGATGTTTGGTTTGTTTCCAAGTTTTTACTATTGTGAATAGGGCTGCTATGAATACTCTTGCACGTGTTTCCTGAGTACATGTGTGTGAGTGAAAATCTAGGGCATAGGTTACGTTAATTTTCAACTTGAGGAAATAATGCAAGGCTGTTTTTTTCAGAATGTTTTCACCACACCCACCAGCAGGGTACAAGCGACCATGGGGCTGTGGATGCACATACTCCAAAAAGTGTATCGCCAGACTTTTAAAAAATAGTCCAATAGGTGCAAAATGGTGTTTCATTACGGTCTTGATTTGTGTTTCCCCACCCCCAGTGATGCCGAACATCTCTTCCTGGCTTTATCGGCCATTGGTGCTTCCTTTCTGTGAAATCTTGTTCATGTCTCTTGTCCATCTTTCTGTTGGGTTGACTGGGTTTATCATGATTTCGTATTATATATGAATATATTCTCAATACTAACCCTTGTCCGTTGTGATACGGCGAGTATCTTCTCCCAGTGTAAAATCTTTTCACTCTCTTTAGATCGTCTCTTGAAAAACCAAAATTTCTTTTTTAAAATTTTTTTCTCGACCTGTAGTTGATGTACAATGTTGTGTTAGTTTCTGCTGTATAGAAAGGGATTCCGTTATACATAGATATATTCTTTTTCATATTTTTTCATTAGGGTTTAATCACAGGATATTGAATATATTTCCTGTGCTATATAGTAGGACTTTTGTTGTTCATCCATTCTATATATAATAGTTGGCCTCTGCTAGTCCCAAACTCCCTCCAACCCTCCTCCACCCCATTTCCCCTTGGCAACCATAAGTCTGTTCTCTGTATCTGTGAATCTGTTTCTGTTTCATAGATAAGTTCATTTGTGTTGTATTTTAGGTTCCACACATAAGTGACATCATAGGGTATTTATCTTCCTCTTTTCTGATTTCCTTGGCTTAGTATGAGAATCTCTAGGTCCATCCCTATTGCTGAAAATGGCATTAATTCATTATTTCTCATGGAGGAGTAATCCCATTGTATGTATACATATACCACATCTTCATGCATCTGTCAGTAGACATTTAGATTGTTTCCATATCTTGGCTATTGTGAATAGTGGGATGAACATAGGGGTGCATGTATCTTTTCAAATTATAATTTTTTTCTGGATATATGCCAGGAGTGGGATTGATGGATCATGTGGCAAGCCTATTTTTAGCTTTTTTTTTTTTTTTTTGTCTTTGCCATTTCTTGAGCCACTCCCGTGGCATATGGAGGTTCCCAGGCTAGGGGTCAAATCAGAGCTGTAGCCTCTGGTCTACACTGCAGTCATAGTAATGTCAGATGTTTAACTCACTGAGCAAGGCTAGGGATTGAACCCACATCTTCATGGATACTAGTTGGGTTCGTTATCACTGAGTCACAAGGGGAACTTCTATTTTTAGGTTTTTGAGGAAGCTCCATACTGTTTCTATATTGGCTGCAGGATTTACACTCCCACCAACAGTGTGTGGGGGGGTGTTCCCTTTTTTCGATACCCTCTTTAATATTGAAAAACAAAAACTCTTAATTTTAATATATATTATATTGAAATATTTCATATTTTAGCCAATGTTTTTTGTTTTAAGAATCCTTCCCTACCCCAAGGTATTGAAAAACATTCACACATATTTTTGCTAAGCATATTAAAGTTTTGTTTTTGACACTGAAGTCCTTATTCTCGTGTAGTTATAAAGAAGGGATCTGATTTGATCTGTTCTGATTAGAATAGATTTTTGTCTAGTTTCTTTTATTGAGGAGCCCTCTTTCCATACTAGTTGACATCCACCACATACATACCAGAGTCCCATGCTGCATGGATCTGTTTCTGAGCTCTTGGTTCTATCACATTAATCAATCTCTCCAACACTGACCCACAGGTAAACTGCACTGTCAGCCATGAGAGCTCTAAAATAAGTCCTGATATCCAGTAAGGTAAATCCCTCCCTGATTATCTTTAAAATTGCTCCGGCTATTCTTGGCCATATAGTTTTCCAAATAGAATTATTTTCTCAAGTTCCCTAAAAATCTCCTAATGGATTTTCAATGAAATCATATTTAATCTACAGATCAAATTGGGGAAAATTGAGGTCTTTTTGATAATCATCTTTCCTGTCAATAAATATAGTATTTTTTCCATTTATTTATGCTCTTTAAATATCTCTCAATGATATTGTCCTAGTCTTCAATATCTTTTTTTGTAACCACCATTATGTGAGAATCTTTTTTTTTTTTTTTGGCAAATAAGTGCACAATATCTTTTGTTAGATTTATTCCTAAGAATGTGATGTTCTTTAATGCTATCGTAAATGATAGGTTCCCTTTAATTGCATTTGCTAGTCAGTTACTGTTAGTATATAGAAATGCAGCTGATTTTGAGTATTTGACTTTTGAGTATATCCAGGTACCTTTATCAACTTTCTAGGCTTTTACAATTTTTGTCTTTAATAATCTTAAATCTTTTTTTTTTACTTTTTAATTATAGATGTTTTGCAATGTTGTGCCAGTTTCTGCTGTACAGCAAAGTGACCCAGCCATATATACATTCCTTTTCTTATCTTTCATCATGGTTTACCTCAGAAGATTGGATATAGTTCCCTATTCTATGAAGTAGGACCTCATTGCTTATCCATTCTAAATGTAAGAGTTTGCATCTGCTAATCCCAAACTCCCGATCCATCCCACTCCCTCCCTTCTCCCCTTTGGCAACCATAAGTGTGTTCTCTATGTCAGTGAGTCTGTTTCTATTGTGTAGATAGGTTCACTTATGCCATATTGTAGATTCCAAATATAAGTGATATCATATGGTATTTGTCTTTCTCTTTCTGACTTACTTCTCTTAGTATGATAATCCCCAGGTGCATCCATATTGTTGCAAATGGCCTGATTTTATTCTTTTTCATGGCTTAGTGCTATTCCATTGTATGTACATATCACATCTTCTTAATCCATTCATCTGTCAGTGGACATTTAGGTTGTTTCCATGTCTTGGCTACTGTGAATAGTACTGCAATGAATATAGGGATGCATGTATCTTTTTGACTCTGTATCTCCTAACCTTCTTTGCATATTTTCTATTTATTTGCTTTTTCTGTTTGGGCATTTTCTTTATTTTTTCCATTTCATTTTCTGGTTTGTGAATTCATTTCCCAGTTGTAACCATCCTGCTGTTTATCCATCTGTTGTGTTCTTTAATTTAAACATTTTCTGTTCATGACTAATATTCCTACTTAGTTTTTTTTTTATGAGATATTCAAATGGCCAGCTGTTTTGGCTGGGGTTCATATTCTCCTAGGGGTATTGGGTAGTCCAGGAAGATTCCAAAGGTTCAAGGGATGGCCAATGAGTAAACCTTACAGTGGAAAGAGCCTCACATACCAGAAAACCACAGTTCCCTATGCATTAGCTACAGCAGGCCTGGTGCCTAAGGTCCATGATATTTAAAGGGCCCATGAAAATATATTACTTCTAATTTATCTTAATAGAAAAAAATGAATATAATAATAATGACTACATAATAATGAGTCTAACTTGAATTATGTTCATCTTTATATTAATGTGGTCACCAAATATAATTTTTACTATATTTTATGAAGAGAGGTGACCAGGGCCCACCAAAGTTTTTATGCAGCTCCATCTCCATCCCATAAAACACAGTCAATCACTCCTCATGCTCCCCTCCAGCCCCAGAGACAGAAGTGCATTAGAAGACACTCCTTAGAAAGTCGTTTACCAGTCCTGGGGGTTGGAAGGAGATGGGATAAGAAAGGAAGCCAGCTGGTCCCCACCTGGTTTTGTCAGCCCCTCTCAAGCCCACAGCTCCTGCAAAGCCCTGATTTGACCTTGGTGTCACCGGGATAGGGACAGGCACCGTCTGACTCAAGGGAACTGTGATGGAGAAGCAAGAGCAGGCTGCCAACAGTTCCTGCTTTTTTGATCCTTCCATGGTGTGCTATAAGCCTCAGGCCAAAGTCACCACCAGACACAACAAATAAAAATAGCTCCTATTGTCCCAGGGGGTTCTCACTGATTTCTATCTCACAGTTCCTTCTGAGTTGATCTTGTAGGAAAAGAGTCAGCAGTGGTGCTCCTTGGAGATGCAAATCTTACTCTGTCCCTCATCTGGCAGAAGAGCATTTAGTGGTTTTCCATTGGGCTTCTGGATTCCTAACTCGACTCAGGAAAAGGAAGAATTAATTATAACCTCCATGTCTACCCTCCTCCTAACTCTCTGCTGAGAAGAGTTACAATCCTGAGCGCTTAAAGTGGAGAACTGCTGACTTGGCTGCACGGAGAAGAGGGCAGAGGTGCTGAGTATTAATGGGTCACGTGCACGGCTTGTATTTCTCCATACAGCTGGGTAGGTGCATTGACTTAGTAGATTAGGCCATATCTTGTTTTACAAACCCGGACAATTTTTTCCTCTCTGTCCTTGACTTCTTCTGTACAACCGCAGAAGAAGACAGAAGTTGGTGAGGTTACAAACTTTGAATCTGGGCCTAGGGGAGGAGCAAAAAAGTCTTTTTCAGCTTAGAGTCTAAGCGTCATTCTTCAACACAGCTTTTGTTCAAGATCTGCACTGGTACAGCTAATAATTGTCATTTTGATCCCTGTTTGGCTCCTGTTCCTTTCAATGGGAACTTTCTGGGGCTGTGAGGCAGAGAGAAAAAGAAATGATAGAGGAGGATTCTGACTTTCCAGGATTCCTAACCACAGTGTCATCAATTGCCAACAGCACCTCTTTGCTCTTGACGGTGAAGGTTGACCAGCCCCTCTGTGAGCTGGCTCCTGCATTACCATGGCAGTCTGCTTGCCATTCCACCTCTGCCTGTGGCAGTCCTGGACATGCTGGTCCTACTGAGTAACCCTATCTGCAAATTTAGCGGGCCTGGCACTTGGCATGTATTTATCTGTATATATATATCTACCTGTATAGATATCTAGATAGATATACAGATAGAGATATGTGTGAAATAGATAAAATTAAACATGTATTTTCAGCCCCACTTCCTGGATGTAACTCAGCGAAGTTAAGCAATTTTCCCAAAGTCACACAGATCTTGGATGACATCAGGTTGGCCTGATTCCCAGGCCCTCCTCTCCACAGGGCAGGGCAGAGAGCCGCCTTCCCTGGCACAGCCCCATTTGCATCCCGAGAGGGAAACTTGGGCTCGTGGAGATTACATGCCCCGGCGCTGACAGCTTGCTCAGCCTGTCCACTTATCTGCCATCTATCTTCCTTACTAGTGGAGATACTGTGGGCATAGTTCTTATTAAATTAAGCGTAAGATGAAATCATTTATTTAAAGCCTTTACCTGTCCATTTCCCCAGGGCAGTTCTTTATGAAGTGATTTCTCACATTTTCCTAGTGACTCAGCTAGTTTGATGGGTTGGTGTGCCAGGGAAAGCTTGAGAGAGAGGAGAGGAAAGAGAGACAGAGAGCTCAGAAATGATGGGTGGGTAGCAGGAGGAGAACTCGGTCCAGGAAGTATGAGGGTGGAGAGTGTAGCCAAGCCTACAGCGCAGGCCCTCTGCCCCCAAGGAGCCCTGGGAGCCAGCCAAAGTGCCCTCCTCAGAAAGTATGCCCTTGCCGAGCTGCTATTCCCTTTTGAGCACTGATTTCCTCCAAGAGAAAAAGCAGCTGCTCTTAGCTGGGGCAGGAGGACCTCAGGGCAAAAGGAAGGTCCTGAGTTCCCAGAGTCCTGGGAAGCAAGCTGGAAAGGCCTGGAAAATAGAAGAAGGAAGGAGGTAACACCAGAGGCTAGAAGTCATCCAGGGTGGAGTGTGAAGGTGGCTGGGCCCCTGTGAGGGAGGAAAACTCCCTAGAGTGAGATTTGAGGCCTGAGATAGTGACAGGGCCCAAAGAACCAATAAATAAGTAAATAAATAAATAACCAAGGTCTTACCACTTCTGCTCTCAAAATTTTGAGAAACTCCACAGTAAGACTGGGGAGAATTTGTGAAGAGAGGCAGGTGGTTTGGAACAGAGACACTAGTCTGGTCACTCTACTCCCTGGCCTCAGAGTTCCCATGTGTCACATAGGTGTTGATCTGATTATTCTCTCAGGCTCTTCAAGCCCTGGGTAGGATCTTCTGCCTGGGTTGAAGCTTCCTGATGATGACTGACTTGACCCCCAGTGACATCAATCCCACCACCGTGTACGGACCATATACGTGGTTCTTGAGGCCCAGACTCTGCCAGGAATCCAAGTGTAGACAAAACAGTTTCTGATGCACCTCAGAGTTTGGAGCAGGCTAGCCACCCAGGCAACCTGATAAGATCAAGATCACTGACCTTGAGTCAGCACACCTGGGTCCTAAGACCAGCTTCCTGTGTGACCTTGGCCAAGTCTCTGACATTTCTAGGCTTCAATTATAAAATGAGGAAAGTAATATTTTCCCTTACAACCCTATGTAGGTTGAGAGATTTTAATGGCACATGATGGTGAAGGGACTTGGAAGAATATAAAGAGCAAGATGTTATGACCAATATTGATATTACTATACAGCTGTGAAGGGGGGGCTCTAATCCCTCCAGACATCCAATTTTGTGAATGAAGAGGTGTTTTCTTTGTATTCATTTAAAAGCATATCATTTCCTTTAAAGAAAGAGATTATTCCAGACTGGGTACACAAGGTGCTGGTTCTGCCATGCTCTGCCCTGAGAGATTCCCATCTAGGGGGTCATCAGGTTGTTACCATGTGATATTCCTTTTGGTGACAGCTGAAAGTACAAGGAGTAAGTGTCAGCAACCCTAGGCTGGCAAAGTAGAAAGTATGAAATCACTGCCCCCCCCCCAGGGCCGTGCACTGGTGCATGCTGACCAAATGATCCACAACACATGTAGGTCTACCCCCGTCTCTAAACTCTTCTCTCCACCCCACAACCCTGAATTGCCATGGCCTCATTATTCTGCCCCACTTTATTTCGGAACTCCTTCAAAGAGTTGACTAAACTCACTGTCCCCTGTGAGGAGGAAATCTCTTATTAAAGTGAATATAGAAGGTGCATATCTTAACATTATAAGGGCCATTTATGACAAATTCATGCTTAACACACCATATTCAATGGTGAAAAACCTTTCTTTCAAAATGAGGAACAAGACAAAGGTAACCAGTCTTGCCACTTCTATTTAAAATAATATTGGAAGTCATAGCCACAGCAATTAGACAAGAAAAAGAATTTATCCAGATTGGAAAGGAAGAAGTAAAACTGTTACTATTTGCAGATGATATAATACCATATATAGAAACCCCTAAAGTCTCCATCAAAAAACTATTAGGACCAATAAATGAATTCAGTGAAGTTGCAAAAACATAATTAATGTACAGACATCTTTGCTTTTCCATACTCTAATAATGAACTACCAGAAAGGGAAAGAAGAAAACAATCCTGTTTAAAGTTGTGTCAAAAAGAATAAAATACATAGGAATAAACTTCTCTTAAACTCATGCCAGTTTCTCAAACTCATTCCAGTTCAACTTATGCCCCTATCCTTCCCCTCTTGAAAGAGCCACCCCTGTCCACTATGTTGCAAAATTGATGGTCAGTTCTCAGCCTTATCTTCCTTTACTTCTCAACAGTAGGTGACACAGTTGGTTGTTCCTCCTGGACATATTTTGGCTTTTGATGTCCAAAACCACTCTCTCTTGGTTCTCATCCAATCTCACTGGCTGCTCCTTCTCCATCTCTTTTGCAGGATTCACTTCATTTTCTTGATCTTTGAATGTTGAAGATCCCGGGTTTACCCTCAGGACTTTCTCTTCACCATCCATACTTGCCTTCTAGCTGAGCTCATCCAGCCCCACATTCAACCACGGATATGCCGATAATCCCAAATGTATGCTTCAGTCCAGACTTTTACCCTAAATACCATTCATTTATTCAATACCCATCCAAAATGTCCATTTGGATGGCATCTCAAACTAAAAATGTTCAAAACCAAACTCCTGACATCCCCTGTCCCCTCTCTTGAATATCTCTCTACCTCTACCTTAGCAACATTATTCTTCCAATTACTCAAGCTAAAGACTTGATTCTTCTCCCCCCTCATTCTGTACCTGTAATCTATCAGCAACACTTGTTAGCTCTACCTAACCACTTTGTACCATTCTCACAGCCATCGGCTTGCCCAAGTCACTCAAAGACCTGCAACAGCCCCCTGCCCCCACCACTGCTCTACTTGCTCCATCCCCGTCCCTGTCCCCATGCTTCACTCCCAGCAGCCAGACCCTTTTAAAACATACAAGTAGATCATGATATACATTTGTCAAAATGGGAAGAGTGAACCCTACTGAAATCTTTGGACTTTAGCTAATAATAATGTATCAATTTTGGTCACCAATTGTCACAAATATGTCACACTAATATGAGCAGTAAACAGTAGAGAAAATTTGGGGAAGGGGTATGTAGGAACTCTGTAATTGGCAATCAATTTTCCCATAAACCTCACACCACTCTAAAAAATGGTCTATTTATTTAGGGAGAAAAGTAAATCACGTCTGTGCTCTATATCATCCAGGAACTTCCACCTCACAGCAGGGGAAGTGGGTAGGCAAAGCCCCTGCCATGGCCCACAAGACCCCCTGAGATGGGGTCTCCAGCCTCATCCTCAGCCTCTCCCTCACTTCATGGCCATGCTCCAGCCATAGTGGCCTCTTTGCTTTTCCTCCAATCAGCAAACACACTTCCTTGCCTCCCCAGCCAAGGAACCTGGTATTATACTACTCTTCTCATTGTTTGGAAAGCTCTTCCCCAGCTGTCATCTTGCTTCCCTCCCTTAATGTCTGCAGATCTCACCTTGAAGTTCACCTTGTCAGAGAAGTCTTCCCTACTGCTCTATGGAACATGGTACCTCCTCTCATTTTCTCTCCCTTTATGGTGCTTTATTCCTCTCTGCATGTAGCACCATATGATATCTGATACATACATACATACCTGTGTGTGGGAGGGGATGTATGTGAGGGTGTAATTTTTTTTTTTTTTTGGTCTTCCTCTCCTAAATGTTAGCAGCTGAACACAGAGACTTTGTGTATTTTGCTTACTGCTATATCTCTGGTGCTTAGAAAGAGCCTGGTACAAAGTAGGTATTTAAGAAGTGTTTACTGAATGAATGAGTTAGAAAAGGATTAGAACCTGCTAGAGTCCTTCCTTGGATTCTACCCTGGAAAGCCTCAGAAAGTCAATATGGCCAGAGGACAGAGAGTGGCCCAGTCATCATAATAATGGCATTTGACCGAGGAGCTTCAGCAGCCTTGCCAGGGAGATGGCTACATGATCATGTCACTGTAGCTATGTTGTATCCTAAACAGTGAAATATTTTCCATTGGATGGTTCAGGCTCCCTGAGACTTAGCTTTTTAGTTCATTTGAGGTTTTTTCCTGTTAGGTTTTTGAAAAGCCTAAATATGTCTCCTCTATTTGCAAATAGAAGGACCTAAACTAAAGAGAGGTATAAACCTACCCTCCATGCCAAGTCTAAAAATTCAGTATTAAGTTTAAGGTTATTTGTCTCCCTGGTTTCTTGACCAACCTCAACTTGTACCAGGTTTCAAAGAATCAAAAACAACAGAAGATAATGTTGTTTTTGATACAGGTTGATGTTATATGAATTTTTCTTCAATAATTTACAAAAAAAGTATATTTTCTCTAAATCATGTTGACTTTCTGGTCAAAGATAAAACTAAAATTCACATCACATAACGAGGTTTCAAGGAATCAAAAACAACAGATAATGCTGTTTCAAAATGCTTATGTTACAGATAACGTATTTTCAAATAAGTCTTTCTTTGCATCTCTGATGTTGTCTTTGGCTTTCTTCGTAACAGCAGGGTGATTGGGTCTAAGGCTATGAATCCTGATTATGCCCAAGTGCAAGATAGATTTTCTTTTTTTTTTTCCCCATCTTGAATTATTTCTCAGAAAAGGAGTCAATTATTGTCAGGTGCTATAAATGCTCTTATTAGCAGCACTCTTTAAATTATTCTTAACGATAAAGAGTGGTTAGAAGAAGAAAAATCCAGTGCTTCTCAAGCCTGGCTGGAGTCTCAGGTGCATTTTAAAAAGTCCTGACCATCTGGTCCCACCTGAGATCAATCATATCAGACCCTCTGGGGGTGGTGCTGGGCATCAGTCTTTTTAAAAAGCTTCCCAGCTTTTTCTGTGCGCAGTTAGGGCTGAGTATCTCTGCCTCTGAAATGACCTCAATCCTTGCTAATTTTGCCTGTTTATAAAAGTCACTGCCCAAGGAGCTAAAGAAATTTAACTTGGATTTTGTCATTTTTGTTGGGGATATGTCTTCCGTCTCTTCTTATCCACCCATTCTCAGGAAACTGGCAAGCTTAGTCACACTGAGGTGTCAATGACTGAGATCAGTCTTGTGTTAGCCTTTTGACAGGACATTCCTTGCCTTGAACATGAGGTGATGGGTTGGGGGGGGGGAGGCTTCTGCACCCACGCCCCTTTCTATGCTCTGGATACTAGCTGCCTCCCCTAGGGCCCATCTGGATCCCTGAGGGGAGCTCTAGGCCTTCCAACCAGAAAAATAGGGCATTCCAGGGCTGTAACTAGTTCTGGGCCTGGGAGCGGGGCAGTGTCCCTTTAATTTGCTGCTGGAACTGGGCAGCATCTGAGATCGGGACCTTTGGAAATATTTATCTGCTTGTTATTTATCTGGGCAGGGTGCGGGGGAGAGGAGAGGTCCTGGGAACTATGCCCAGAGCCAGAGAGAGTACAGGGAAAATTTCGCTAAATTTGTTTTAATAACTTTTACTGTACTTTTTTTAATTATAAAAGTAACAAATGCTTACTAGAGAAAACTTGGAATATGCACTAAAGTATAGAGAAGAAAACAAATAACCCATAATCCCCGAACCCAGAGCTCTCCAATGTTAAGAGTTTGGCATATTTCCATACAAAGCTCTTTTTTAAGCACACACACGTGCACTGTATGTAATTATGTATGATGCTGCATCCTGTTCTCTTTCCTTTAACATTATATCATGAGCACATTTCTGTGTCATCAAAAATTCTTTTAAGACATAATTTGGAATAGCTCCATAACATTCCCTCATTGGCTATCTCACAAGTTATTTAACTAATTTCCTATTGTTGGATATTTAGGTTATTTCCAAGTTTTCACTTTAGTGAAGAATAATGAGAAAAATCTGTCCACAATCTGCTCACATTTCTGATTGAATTTTAGTTTTATCTTTGACCAGAAAGTCAACATAATTTAGAGAAAAGCATACTTTTCTCTTTTTTTTTTCATAAATTATTGAAGAAAAATTCACAAAACATCACAGTCACCATTTTAACCATTTTCAAGTGTGGAATTCAGTGGCTTTTGGTACATGCACAATGTTGTACAGCCATCACCAGTGTCTACTTCCAGAATATTCTCATCACCTTGTACCCGTCACACAGTCCCTTTCTATCCTGCACTCCTCCCAAACTCTAAAAGCACGAATCTGCTTTCTGCCTGTATGGATTAAAGCCCACTATCCTTGTACTCAGGAATACCCCCAAACCTTGATTCACCTGTTGCCTAGGCTTGTGACTCACCCTTCTTCAGCCTCCAAATCCTCATATGTAAAACCTGAGCTCTTGACAACTTAAATGAGATACAGTATGGGAAAACTCATGGCACACAGTAGATGCTCAATCATTTTTTAAAAAATCACAGCTGAAATGGACTTTGGGAAATAATGTAATACAATCTTCTGTACAGAGAAGGAAACTGAGACCAGGTGGAAGAAAGTGGCTGGGCTCTTCCCCATGGAGCTGCATCAGAGAGCTTAGGTTTGTGCTGGTTTGCATGCGTGTTGTAGACTGCCAGTGCTCTGCTTTTTGTGAAGAGCACAGTCCCCAGTTCCAATATTTACAGAGTCCTCAGACTCAGAGGCCAGCAGCTTGCTGAGGCCCCCAGGGGTTCCAAAGCAGCTGGCCTCAGATTAGTGTTTGAGAACCCAGGCATCTGGTTACCCCTGTACCAGTGTCTCAATTTGTGTTCTCCAAATACCCAAAAAGTTGCTAAAGTGAAGATGGCAGTCTCAAAATATCACTCCACAGATTACTTATTAATTACAAGGGGAAGAGCATAACTTTACAATGGAGAAACCTGGTTGAAACCACCTTGACTACGTGGTCAAGCTTGGTATCACCAAGAATGTGCCAAATTGACATCTCGTGCCTCCTGATGCGATGTACTGAGAAGCCACATGGCATCACCATTCACCACTGGTATTCCCGCACAAAATGTCTGACTCTCTACTCATGAGGACATGATGAGACAAACTCAGAGGTGGTCTCCAAACAGCTTGCCTGGGACCCTTCTACACTGTCATGGACAAAGAAGGCAGGGGACCCGTTGAGGATTAAAGGACACTAAATGTGTGTGTCTATATTAGATCGCAGATTTAAAAAAGAATAAGTAATAAAGGAAATCAGTACAACAACTGAGGAAGTTTGCATATGGACCATATGTTAGATAACATCATTTCATGTGTAATTTCTTGAATGTGATGATTGTATGATAGTTATGTAGGAATATATCCTGTTCTTATGAGCTATAAACTAAAATATTTAGGGATGTAGGTTCGTGTGTTTGCAACTTACTCTCAAACATATAGCAAGAAAGAAAGTGTGTATGTGGAGAAAGAGAGAAATAAAGGAAATGTGATAAAATGCTAATAATAGGTGGCTTTAGGTGAAGTTGGAATATGGGTATTCATCTTAACTCTTCTTTCAATTTTCCTGGATCTAAATTTTTCAACATAATAAAGTTGGAGACAAATAATTTAATCTAGCCCATAGACATGTACCATGTGAATTTTATAGTGCATAAAAAATTTTTTTGAGCCAGTACTTAAACATTGAGGGATTTCACTTAAAAATTTTAGTTGGAGTTTCTTTTAGAAAACCAGCATGTTTGGTCACACTAAGCCCATCTTTTTGAGAGGACAATGGTTGGTGCTGCTGAGTGATTTCCTCCTGCTTTAAAGGGTCTCCCCACTCCAAGGAGGCATGCCTAGGCCCTTATACACACTGGCATTGACAAGGAAAAGCCTTGATGATGGAGAATTTGCACACTAGGCTGTCTATGGAGGAAAAGAGGGTTCTGGACCAGAAGCCCTCAGAAAGCTACAGAGAAGTTTGGGTTGCCAACGCAACCAAAGAAGGCCCCAAACAGCATGACTGTGGACCTCCTCCTAGACAGATGGCTCGTGGAGATGGGGGCTGAGCCTCCTTCTTCAGACTGGAAGCCCTCTGAGGGCCCTGTCCTTATTAAGTGAGGGGCTTTCACGAGAGCAGGGACTGTAGGCTTCTGCCTTTATGTTATTTCCAGAGAAAAAAGGGCACGTAAAATGATAGCAAGCACCCAACTAACATTTTAGGAATCTCAACCACACCAACGGCCATAATGACTACTCCTAGCGAAATATTTTGCTCAGAAGCCTGTGGGCTATTGGTAGCCAAGCCATCACCATGGTACCCATCGTCTTGGCCAACCAATCACAGATCAAAGCAGGCTGGGGCAAGGGCAACACCTCATGTCCTCACAGAAGATTATGACACTTAATTGGCTAAGATGACTCTAATTAGCAGACACATACACATGCCTCATATGACATCATCGTAATAGGATAATGCCCTTGACACTGGTGGAAGAGAAAAACCCAGTGCTGTTCTCAGCTTCACCACTAACTCACTCTGCAAGGTAGGGTGAGGCGCTTAACCCATCCTCAGATGCCTCATCAATCAGTTGGAGACAATTGTCCTACTTCACAGGGATGTTGTGATGAGGGAATAGGATAATAGGTAGGCAGGTTTGGGGAAATACTGAGGAGTACTGAAATGTATTGCTTTAATATTGGGGGAATATATTATAATTTTTTTTCCTCTAGAGACAATGTCCCCACTCCAAGATCATCTAGTCTTTTTTCTTTCTTTTCTTTTCTTTCTTTCTTTTCTTTTCTTTTTTTTTCTTTTCTTTTCTCTTTTCTTTTTCTTTCTTTCTTTCTTCCTTCCTTCCTTTCTTTCTTTCTTTCTTTCTTTCTTTCTTTCTTTCTTTCTTTCTTTCTTTCTTTCTTTCTTTCTCTTCCTTCCTTCCTTCCTTCCTTCCTTCCTTCCTTCCTTCCTTCCTTCCTTCCTTCCTTTTTTTGCCATTATCTCTCCTTACTCCAAACTTTCCTTCACCCCATGCTGGAGCTCCTAAAACTTTCCAGAAGGGCTTTCTTTGAAGACTTTATTCCCAAAATGTGTATGGATGAGGCAAGGATGCTTGAGCCTCAGGCCTTCCACAGGAGCAGGAATGGGCCTGCCTCTCTCTCTCCAGCCTATGACTCTACCATGGACCAGGCACCAAGTAAGAGCATATTCCATGTTTGTTGACTGAATGAGTGAGCAACTCAGGGATGTAGGTGGGCCCTGCCTGAGTTAGGGAAGGAAGGAGGCAGGACTGGAACCGGCAGCCATGCTCTGCACAGCAGGATGGCACAGAAGGTAAAGAGGAAACGTCTGGATGGGGGATGAAGGACAGAAAGGCCTTCCACTCTGCTGTATGGAGAAGCCTCTGGTTTGGGCAGCTTCCCTCTCTCACACCTACTGACCTGGGTGCCAGCTGGGCAGAGCGAAGGGGCCTCATTATGGTCTGTGATCAGACTGTTAAGAAGCTCTGCACCTGACCTGAGGCCTGATAGGAGGAGCCTCTGCAGCCATCGCTCTGGGATTCACTGGGTGGAATGAAAAAAAAAGCCACACCTTAAAGTCACTCAGTTTCACTCTTTGGGTTTGTTTGAAATTTCTTTGGTGTGGGAAAGACATGGGCAGGAAAAAAGACTCCCAAACCCTCAAAGCACTGGGGTGACCAGAAAAAGAGGTAAGAAATGCATGAGAAAAGGAGGGGTCACTGGGCGTGGGGCTGAGGGCAGCACCAGGCACTGAAGGTGCTGAAAGAAGCTCTCCTCACCTAGCCCCCCTCCCCCGGGGCATGTGGGGGCATCCCGCAGCAGTGGAGAAGGGGGATAGAGCATTTGATGGAGATTCTTTGAAGTCAGCTTTTTTAAGAGCCACTTTTTGGCATGTATGTAAGCACACACTCATGACAAGAGTGACTTTACTTTTAAGCTATTATTTCTAAATCCTAATCTGAAATGCTTCAAAACAAGCCAAGAGAGGGTCACTATACTGTACAGCAGCAAGTGACTCAACACTGTAAATCAACTGTACCCTAAAAAAAATAAATTTAATTTAAAAAAATCAAATAATTGGGAAGACATAGTAAAAAAACGCAGTCTGTGTCAGTGTGTATGCAAGATTACGAAATAAGTCCTTTTCTTCTCAAATAATTACCGTCCCCCCTTTTCCACCTGACCCCTCTGATGTAATCACTTTTCTTAGGCAATCCTGTAGAATGTATTCTGTTCTCACGTGTGACATGAATGCCTTTCTTCTTGCATTAGTTCTTTCCTTTGTTCAGCAAGTATTTGTATGCTGAGGGACCACCATGTACCAGGCACTATTTTGGGAGTTAGGGGAACAGATAGAGAATATAAGCCCTATGAGGCTATATTCTAAGCCCCCATAGGGCTTATATTCTAGTGGGAAGAGACAGGCACCAAAATCAAGAGAATATCCTATATTTACAAAATATGTTGGATATTGACAGGTAATGTGGAAAAACAAAAAGGGGAGTAAGGAATGTGTGTGTGTGTGTGTGTGTGTGTGTGTGTGTGTGTGTGTGTGTGTGTGTGTAGGATGGGTCAGGGGGGCCCTCACTGAGGATGCATTTGAGAAAGCCCTGAGAAGGTTGCAGAGTGAGCCACACAGCCATCTGGAGAAAGAGTGCTCCAGGCAAGGCAACTGCAAGTGCAAAGCGCACAAAGCAAGAAAGGCCAGCAGGAGCAGTGGGGGCCAGGGTGTCTGGAGTGGAGTGGAGTGGGGTGGAGTGGAGTGGGGTGGGTTAGTAGGAGGTGAGGTCAGAGGGGCCCAGGGAACCACATCCTGCAGGACTTCAGAGAACATCCTGGGAACACTGGCTTTTATTTTTTAGTGGGGGACAGGGCTTGGCTTGATCTGACTCCATTTTAACAGGGTCCCTTGTGTTTAGAAGAGACTATAAGGGGAGGGAGAGAGATGACTGCAGTTTGGACCAGAAGTAGCTGTGTTGTAGCTGGTGGGACAAGACAAGGTCAGCTTTTGGATACGTTCCAAAACAAAGCCCACGGGTCTTGCTGATGAACTGAACTTGGGTATGTAAAGAAAAAAAAAAAAAGAGAGAGAGAGAATGAAGTTGAGGTTGACTCTGAGCCTTTAGGACTGGGCCACTGGAGGGGTGGGTTCACCAAGAAGTAAAGGGGAAGACAAGAAGGGCTGCTGAGAGTTGGGAAAGAGGAGGAACTTGACTGTTGACATTTTGAGTTTGAGATTTCTATCAGACATCCAGGTGGGGATGTCAGGTAGGCAGTTGGATATGTGAGTGCAGTTATGGGAAGTGCTCCAGGCCAAAGACTTAAATTTGAGAATCATCCAATTTATTTTATATGTGTTTGGGTAGGTCCATCATGGCAAAAATGACATCTTTTTCATGTTTAAACTCTTGCTTACTCATAGTAGAGACCCAGTAAATATTTATAGACTGTGTGAATATGTTTTTCTGTGAAAATAAAGTCAGGATTAATTAAGTTGTGAAAACAATGGCACTCCCCTTCCATCCTGCACAGATAATGGTGAAAGCCCAAGATCCAGAATGAGCTGATCCATACATGAGTCCTGGTTCTGCTGCTTATAACTGGGTCATCTTGGCCAAGTTACTTAACCTCCCCAAGCCAGTTTCCTCATTTGTCAAGTGGGAGCGATCCTAAAGGTTAGTAACCTCAAAGGGTGGTTATAAGGGTCAGATCATAAGTGTGAAATGTACAGGCACCTTAGAGGTGGAAGTTAGTTGTGAGAAGCAGGCAAGGATTAGTAAAGACACAATACTGCTTCCCAGGTTTGTTGCTGTCTTGTTTCCCTGAAGGACTTTGAGTAGGGACCCCAGAAGCTGGGATTGAGAATTCAGACCAGCAGTGGGCTGGTATTTGCCTGGCCCCATATGCCTCACTGTTCAAGTTCAGTTCAACACTGCTAACATCATTTTGAGGAGTTCCTGTTGTGGCTCAGTTGTAACAAACCCGACTAGTGCCCATGAGGAAACAGGTATAATACCTGGCCCCACTCAGTGGGTTAAGGATGCAACATTGCTGTGTGCTGCAGTGTAGGCTGCAGACGTGGCTTGGATCCTGAGTTGCTGTGGCTGTGGTTTAGGCTGGCAGCTGCAGCTCTGATTCACCTCCTAGCCTGGAAACTTCCATAGGGCTTTTTATGAGGCCCTAAAAAACAAACAAATAAACAAGCAAACAAAAATAAAACCATTATGAGGTACCACCACACACTAGAATAAAAACAAGATAAAAATCAAAGTAGGTGAATACTCATAACCCTGATAACACTAAGTGCTAGTGAGAGTTTAGAACAATTGGAACTCTCAGATATTTCCGGTAAGAATGTCAATGGCACAACCACCTTTGAAAACTGTTTGGCCATCTTGTATAAAGTGAAACATACACTTAGATGATCCAGCAGTCCTTCTCCTAAGTATTTACTCCAGAGAAACAAAATTTTATGTTTACATAGAAAGCCACGTGTGGATGCTTATAGCAGCTTTCATCATAATTGCCGCAAATTGGAACCAACCCAGATATTCTGGTGAATGAATAAACTATGGTACATCCATAATATGGATGGACTACTACTCAGCAACAAAAAGGAACAAAGTATTGATTCAAAGAGCAACATAGATGAGCCTTACATGTAT
This sequence comes from Sus scrofa, assembly GCF_054392235.1. NCBI lineage: Eukaryota > Metazoa > Chordata > Mammalia > Artiodactyla > Suidae > Sus > Sus scrofa. The sequence goes on from NC_139385.1 coordinate 24,278,876, forward strand.
TTTATAAGTGAAAAAGCCAGAGCCAAGAGGCTCCTTACTGTATGATTCTGTTTATCTGACACTGCAGAAGAGACAAAACAGTAGGGTCAGGGAACAGATCGGTGGTTGCTAGAGACTGGGAGGGATGGATGGCAGGAGTTGATGAGGGAATGGGAGGTGATGAGACTGTTCCGTATCAGGTACTTGTGGTGGTGGATGTGCTACTCTTTACATTTTCCAAAACCCTTAGCAGTGAATATAAAAAATGAATTTTACAGTATGTAAATTAAGCAAAAAACCAAAATGTGGGGTGAACTCAAAATGAAATACAAACTGTAACAAATGAACTTAACTGTACTACAAATGGATTAAAAAAATGAATAACATCCCTCCACTGGAGGGGGTGGAAGAAGAAAATAAGCCACATAAATTTAGAAAACAATACATTGACTGGATATCTTGACACTAAAGAAAAAGTACACAAATAATGTGGTTAGTAAATCTGTTTCTCATAGGAGTATACATTAGCAATTCTGAAAATGGATGTGCTTGGGTTGAACAAATAAATAAATACATTATAAATAAGGAAAGCCTGTGTTCTCACTGTCAGAAAAAAAGAAATTACAAACAAGAGAGGAGGAAGGCCCTGTATGAACTCTACGATGTTGCAGTGGGTTCAGAGGCATCAGCATGAATTCTGTGTGTTTGTTTGTGTGTTTGTTTTTGTGATATAATATACCTAGCATTTAACATTGGCAGTGTAAAAGGCAGTGGCACTAACTACATTCTTATGTTGTGCAGCTATACCCACTATCCATTTCTAGACCTTTTTCTTCATCCCAATCAAATGCTGTAAGCATGAAATGATAATTCTCCATCCCCCTGCTCCTTCCAGTCCCTGTTAGCCTCCATTATACTTGCTGCATCCGTGGGTATGGCTGTTCTCCATACCTCAGGTAAGTGCAGTCATACAGTATTTGTCCTTCCAGGTCTTGCTTATTTCATGTAACTTAATGCTTTCTAGGTTCATCCATGGTGTAACATTTATCAGAATTTCATTCCTCCTCAAGGCTGATTCATGTTCCATTGTATCTATGTATCACACTTTTTTGATACATTCATTTGTTGATGGGCACTTGTGGTTTTTTAGTACATGTACAAATTAATAGCTACAGAAATGGAGAAACATGTGTATTCTATGTTAGTAGGCACTCATGGATATCCTGTCTCTACCTGCTGAGACGGCCTGGAAGCAAGGGCATGGTGGCACTCATAAGCACACCTGGCACCCAGATTGTGGTTTAGAAATACCATTCTCCAACAAAAGGAGCCAGGGCTTTTGGGAGGAGTGGCTGATTCCAGGCCGGGAGCAGGGGAGACGCAAGATGAGCCTGAAGCATCTTGTGGAGCCAGAGATTAAGGAAATGCTTTTGTTTTGTTTTATTTTATTTTATTTTATTTTATTTTATTTTATTTTATTTTATGTTATGTTATATTTTCTTTTTATGACCACACCTGTTGCATAGGGAAGTTCCTAGGCTAGGGGTCAAACTGGAGCTGCAGCAGCCAGCCCACACCACAGCCACAGAAACACCAGATCTGAGCAGAATCTTTGACCTACACCACAGTTCACAGAAATGCCTAATCCTTAACCCACTGAGTGAGGCCAGGGATCAAACCTGCATCCTTGTGACACTATGTTAGGTTCTTAACCCACTGAGCCACAATGCAAACTCTAGGAAATGCTTTTAAAAGGTTGAGAGCATGTTAAAAAGGCACAAGAGCCAGCCTGAAGGAGCTCCCAAAATCCAAAGCTGAACAATTTGTGAAATAAAGCTAATAAAAATAGTAATAATATGAATCCTAAGTTATAATCACAAAACTATGCATGAATTCACTCTGATAGAGATAAATAATTGAATAAATAGATAAATGGAAGTGAAAACATAAACCCTCTTTTCAGAAGAATTCCAACTAATGTAGAAAGAATGGAGGAAACAGAAAAGTCACCATTAGAATATCACTGTAATAATTGCTGCAGGCAGGATCCACACAGATGCTAAAATTAGTGGGCAAATTTTGAGGAGAAATGAAAATTTGCATAATCCCCAAATGTCATACCCTAGATATTTATCACCCACAAATCATAGCTTGACAGTGGAGCAGCCCAGCAGACACCTCCTCAACTAACTGGTCAAAGTGAACATTCCCAGTAGGAAGACAGGGACATCACAGAGCCTCTGATAGGACATGGGGAGAAGAACATATTGCTATTCCTGCCCCAAACATCTAACCCAATCTAAACATCAAAAGGGAACATACAGGAAGTTATCTTGTGGCACAGCAGGTTAAGAATCTAAAGAAGAATGGATGTGTGCACATGTGTAACTGAATCACTTTGTTGTACAGCAGAAATTATCACAATATTGCAAAGCAACTGTGCTTCAATAAATCTTGAAAGAAAAAAAAAAAAACCCAGTGCTGTGGTATAGGTCACAACTATGGTGGAGGTTCAATCCCTGGCCCAGGAACTTCCACATGCTGTGGGTGTGGCGAAAAACAAAAGACCTCATACAAACCCAAATTGAGGGAACTTCTACAAAATGTCACCAATCATGGAAGAAAAGGAAAGATAGAAACTGTCACAGATTGGACTAGGATGACTAAATGTAGTGTGAGGCCCTGGGTTAGATCCCAGAACAGGAAAAGCATATTAGTTGAAAAACTAGTGCAAATCCCAATGAAGTCTGTAGATTGGCTAACGGTATTATACCCATGTTGCCATCTTAGTTCTGATAGTGATCCTGCGATTATGTACGACCGTAACATTAGAAGAAACTGAGACAGGGGGATTGTGGGAACGCTCCGTACTATTTCTGTACCTTTTCTGTAAATCTGAATTTTTTTTTCAGAATAAAATGTTTTTTAAAAAAGAAGGAATAAAAGCTTTGCTGTTCCATGTTGAAAAATAGACCTAATGCATTAGTCTAGTGAAATAGATGTAATAATTTATAAATTACTTCATCATAGAAAACTTTGGTGGTATGTGCACAAACATAATTGATGGGAGTTTGTGGTTAGGAAGATTTGGAGACCACTGTCCTTCAACCTGAGCAAAAAAAGATGGCATAGGATTCCCCTTGTGGCTCAGTGGTAATGAACCCAACTAGTATCCATGAGGACGCAGGTTCAATCCTTTGCCTGGCTCAATGAGTTAAGGATCTGGCGTTGCTGTGAGCTGTGTTGTAGGTCGAAGACTCTGTCTGGATCCTTCATTGCTGTGGCGGTGGTGTAGGCTGGCAGCTGCAGCTCTGATTCGACCTCTCGCCTGGGAACTTCCATGTGCCATGGCTGTGGCCCTAAAAAGATTAAAAAAAAAAAAAAAAAAAAGATGGCAAATACCTAGAATGGTTAAACTCAGAGAGACAGGTAAAATGGTGGTTGCCAGGGGCTAGAAGGAGGGGTGATGAGGAGCTAGTATTTAATGGGTACAGAGTTAATTATGCAAGATGAGAAGAGTTCTGGAGATGATGGTGATGGTTGCACAAAAACCAGAATGTACTTAATACCACTGAACTGTACACTTAAAAATGGCTAAGATGGTTCATTTCATGTAACGTGTATTTTAGCACAACGAAAACCAAAACAAAACAAGGACTGTGGGGTTTATCATTCGGTTCTACATGCTCTTGCTTCTCCATAATTCTTGCAAGTTAGGCTTTACTTCCCGACAAGGCTTCATGTGATCTGCCTCTGGAGTACAGCTTGTTTTGAGAGGCAGAACCACGGGACCCGGTATTAGCTCATGCTTAATCCACAGATAGGGGTGGACAGATGGGAAAGGTCAGAGTGCAGAAAGGAAGATTCTGTTCACTTGGGGAGAACTATTAACAAGGTTTCATTGAAGGTTATCTTAGTCTCCCAGAGACAAGACAAGCCTCCTGCCCTTGGATCTCTGAGGCCTGGTTCCTAGGGGCTCAGGGCGAACTGGGAGACACATCCTCCCCCTCACTCTTCCTTCTCCACCTCCCTGAGGGGTCAGCCCAGTTACGAACTTTCCTTAGTTCTATGGTATCTTCCTTTAGGCTTCAGGCTTACTTACCCCGTCTGTATCTAGGCAATGCGTCCACCTGTATAGGCAAGGTTCTGCTGGGATAATGAACAGTCCCCAGATCTCAGAGACTTTAGAGGTCGGATGTTTATTTTGAACTCATTCTACACATCTAGCCCAGGTTGGCTGCAGCTCTTCTCTGTGTCACAGTCCCTCTGGTCCCTCTGGGATCCAGGATGTCACAGCCACCATTGGGAACACTGCAGTGATGGTGGGTGCTTTGCCTGAAAATGACCCATGTGACTTCTGCTCTCGTTTCACTATCTAAAGCATGTGGGATGGCCCAGTGTGACTTAAAATCCTCCTGCAGGGAGAACACTGACTACTGGAGAAGAGTAACTAAGTCCACCACACTCACCCAGCCCCCAAAGCTTCCCTCCCTCCTAGAGAAAGACATTTGAGGGCTAGAGAGAACTCCATCCCCACCTCCATCCACACCCTACACACTGCCCCACTTGAAAGAACCCTCAATGCCTCTACCTCCTGTGGTCGAGGCCACAAAGCCCAATTAGGGGAGCTGGTCTGGAGTTGGTTCCCTCCATGTCTGTTCATTTCCTATTCTGTTCCCACACTCCAGGCTAGGGTCTGCCTAGAGGGCTGTGAGAGTCCCACCCTGTTCCTTCCGAGAGCAGCTCCATGCCATTGATGAGGAGCACACATGGGCAGCTCACAGGGGCCATTGTATGACTCATTGGCTTCCCAGAAGCTAATCAGCCAACTGGTGATGCACCAACCTATTTCCCCCTCTTTCCCTACTGGGAATCAGTGGCTGTAATCCTGGAAGATTAGGAGAATCCCTATCACTTGTTTGTATGTTTAAGAGCAACAGGACCACTGAGTTTTCTTTTCTTTTTTTCCTTTTTGAGTAATGTAATGTAATGTAATCTTTATTTATGATCAGTCCTTTAGCAACTGATAAAGAAAGACGTGGGAGGATGCAGTGGGGGCATATCCGTGCATGTACCTAATTTCTGTGACCTAGCTGGATTTCACTTTACACAAATTTTATAAAGTACTCTTTTTTTTTTTTTTTGTCTTTTTAGACACCCGTGGCATATGGAGGTTCCCAGGCTGGGGGTCCAATTGGAGCTACAGCTGCTGGCCTATGCCTCAGCCACGGCAGTGCCAGATTCAAGTCCCAAGCCGTGTCTGCAATCTATACCTCAGCTGGCAGCAATGCCGCACCCTTAACCCCCTGAGCGAGGTCAGGGATCAAACCTGAGTCCCCATGGATAATACTCAGGTTTGTTATCACTGAGCCACAACGGGAACTCCCAAGTACTCACTTTTTCTATACAAGTTCACTGCATTCCTAAAATAGCCAATTCCCATTGTGCATTTAAAATACTAATTGTTTTCCCAAAATCTGATTTACACGCAACTTTTCAGGGAGCATTGTTCCGTTGTAAAGCACAGCCTTGCTGTGCTGATGTTTCTCAGCAAATTCCTAGAACTAGAGACAATATGGAAATGGAGGGTCTTGGATAAAACAATTGGAATCTTTGTGACTCACCCCAAACTTGCTTCCCTTTGGGGATGGGGAATTTCTGGCTGGGAGGAAACAGATTCATTCATTTGTTTAACAAATATTTGTTGAGCTGAGTGGCTTCTAAGAGCTGTATACCCTGATAGGTAGTGCAGAGGATGCAAGAAAAGATTAGCACCTATTACTGCCTGCTAAGAGCTCACAGTGTGGCTGTAAGATCATGTTCATTTGCATGACATTCTTCAGAGGTAGCTTCATGCCCAAAGACCAGAAGGGAAAACTGAGATCCAGATCCAGAGAGGTCGGGCCTCTGGCTCTGTCCCAAAGTCCCCTGGCTGAAGCCACCTCATGTCCAGCTTTAGACTTATTCTACCAGACAGTCCCCCGGGCAGGTAAAAGCTGCAGATGCCACCCTGGCCCTGTAAACAATCTCTACTCTTCTCTCCCTGGAGCACCTCCCCTCAGAAGTCCTCCTGAATAAACACAACTCCCTCCACCAACCCTGTGGCCTCCTGGGGTTGGGGGAGGCAGCCCTGACCCCAAAGGAGGCAAGTCAGTCCGGCACAAGGAGCATCCAAGCTCAGGAGCTTCTCTGTTTGCTTAAGTTAATTCTTGTTACTGTTTGCCATTAATGTCTTATTAAATCAGGATGGACCGAGGTTGGCCTGGTAAGGTAATGCCTTTGGAGAGCCAGGAAGAATCGTGTCCTGGGGACAAAAGCTAGCACCTTGGTCTGCTTGGGCATGGTGGCAGTGACAGTAGCCCAGAGCAGCTGTCAGGACCTGGGAGATCTGGTTATTCGGGCTGCCAGGCAGGTGGGACTGTTTGCTGGCAAAGCCCAATTCCTTCTCAAGAGTGAAAGCACTTGTCCCGAAAGGGCAGGCAATTCTAATACTCACAGGAGGAAAACTCATATATGGAGAAATTTCTCTAAACCCGACCTGCTGTTTGGTTTCAAGACCTCCTATGTGGAACAGTTCTACAAAAGGGTTAGGAAGACAACCTTGGCTCCTTGGAAGCTGATCGAAGGCTCCCAAAGCTCCTGCAAAGACACTGGGGGAGAAGATCATCTTAGAATACCAGTGACAGTGTGCACACGAATGAGGTGTAGCCCTGCAGAAAGCATCTGTGGCAGGTGCAAAGGAGCAGGTCAGATGAACTAGCTGACTTGGAACTTCTGTGGGATTGTTTTGTCTCTCCCTGGGGGATTATTTTTCTCAACATAAACACCCTGTGGCTCATTTGGAATTTTAAGGGGTGCGCTAAGCAGCACAGTTCCCTGCCTCTGGATAAGAGGTTGTTTACACAATGTGGTCGGGGGGGGTCATATGTTCTTTTTGTTGTCTGTTTTATGCTTCCACGCTTTTCCTCTGATCAGGGCCACCCTTTATCTGCTCACCTTGTTTAGAACATCCTGCTGTGGAAATGTTGGTCCCTCCTCTGTTTCTGCACTTTGTTCACACCTCCCTCCAGCCAGCACAACGTGACAGTGGGGAACATAGAAAGCAGGACCTTGGAGTTCCCATCGTGGCGCAGTGGTTAACGAATCTGACTAGGAACCATGAGGTTGCGGGTTCGATCCCTGGCCTTGCTCAGTGGGTTGAGGATCCGGCGTTGCCATGACGTGTGGGGTAGGCCACGGACATGGCTTGGATCCCGAGTTGCTGTGGCTCTGGCGTAGGCCAGCGGCTACAGCTCCATATTCGACCCTTAGCCTGGGAAACTCCATATGCCAAGGTAGCGGCTCTAGAAAAGGCAAAAAGACCAAAAAAAAAAAAAAAAAAAAAAAAAAAAGAAGAAGAAGAAGAAAGAAAGAAAGAAAGCAGGACCTTAAACTTCTCATCTATCCCAGAACCATGCATGGTGCCCATTATAACTGGATTTCACAAAATGTGATGGAATTAAGTCCAGTGCTTTGTCCCTGCCCCACCCGGGAGACTTAATGGCCTCCCTCAACTCCTTTGCAACTTCCCCAGCTAATTCCTAACCCAAATGCTTTACTCCACATCTCAACCTTCTTTCCTTAGAAAGAAATTACTGGATGGAGGATTCCCTAGGGGCCCAGCGGTGAAGGATTCCATGTTGTCACTGCCGGCCTGGGAACTTCTGCGTTCCCCTGGGAACGGAAAAAAAAAAAAAAAAAAAAAATTAGTAGGTTGGAGGAAGCTTCTTTCCATGAGGAGGCAGTCTCTGTACCCTCCTGGCTGCTTGCTCGCCACCCATCACCCGTCCCTACAGAGGGCAACAGTGTGAATTGAGAAAAGAGTTTGGGAGGGAAGCAGGTCAGAGGGCTGCCTGTCCCCCAGCTGCTGAGTCTGTACCCCAGAACTTGGATTGGGAAAACATGGGTGTTATATGTGGATGCCCTCAAGCTCCATCAGGTCCAGAAAGAAACTGAGGTCTTTTCAATAACTTTCTTGTGGAGAAAGACACATACCATACGAAATCACTTATATGTGGAAATGATGGTACAGATGAGCCTATTTACAAACCAGAAACAGACTCACAGACACAGAGAACAGACCTGTGGTTGCCAAGGGGGAGGGAGGGAAGTGGGATGGACTGGGAGTTTGGAGTTAGTGGATGCAAACTATGACATTTAGAATGGATAAACAATGAGGCCCTGCTGTATAGCACAGGAAACAATAGAACATGATAGAAGATAATATGAGAAAAAGAATGTATATATATGTATGACTGGGTCACTTTGCTGTACAGCAGAAATTGACAGAACATAATTAAAAAAAATTTTTTTAAGTAGGTCAAAAGATAAAAAAAAGAATGATCTTGTGCCCCATAGGCATATAGTAAACTGTGTGCCCAGGGCCTGGCACCCCACTTTAATAAGTAGCTGTTTGGATCTTTAAATCCCTTCCCTGTTGTTCTATGTCCTGAGGGCTTCCTGACATGTATGGTTGCCTGGCTGGGTCTCAGGAGCTTCGATGTTTTGAATTAGACACTGCCCAGCCTAGTGTAATCATCCAGCTTCACACTGAGTCAGCAGACACCCCAGATTAAAAGCTATGGCTCCTGACTCAGGCCCTCACTCATTGTGCCCACAGTCTTATGAAGGAAATCTCTAAGGGCGGGGAGCAAGGGGAACAGCGAGGAGCCAGCAAGGAGCTGGATGGGATTCTAGGTGAGGCAGGAAGGATGATGAGATGGCTCAGGAAAAAAGTCAGGACCCCCCCCAGCACCCATCCTTCCTTTGCAATTGGAGTCTCCCTCTCCCCCACCATCTCCCATACAGTTCTCCACTCTGGCTCGATTCCCCAGAGATCAGGAGTACAGGCCAGCACCTCCAGTTCACAGCAAACTTTCACTTTCCCTGAATTCTGTGCCCAACCCCTCAAACAGGGGCATACGGAGGGCCCTCTGAACCTAAATCAAACATGAATTTCAAGGTCTGAGGTCAGACTACCTTGTCTGAGGATGCCTTAGCCTTCTCTTGCCCTGAGAAGCTGACACTTGACATCTTTCATGGAGCAGTCTTGGATGAAGATTCCTGTAAAGGAGTGCTGATTCCTGAGCCCAGAGTGGGTCCCATGTTAGATCATTCTAGGAGGTCCCTCCCTCTTCAACCAACTCTATAACCCAAGAGTAGAGTAAGCAGAGTAAGACCAAGAAGTAAACAGCCGAATGATTTTATAGCTCAGTTAACCTCAAGCCATCATGTTCATGGCTGGTGGATTGATCACTTAACAAGCTTTTGGAATTTCACTCTGGGAGCGTCATTCACATTGCTCAGACCTGTTCTGTCAGAGAGTTAGAGACCCTACGGGAGGAGCATTGAGCCTAGAGAAAGTAAGAGTCAGTCTCTAAATAGAAGGGATGCCTTATGGATCAAGGCCAAATTCAGTACACCCCAGAGAGGAGAATGATGTCAGGTGGATGGAGGTAGTGAGCTCCAGCCAATGGAGAAGTGTAAAGAGAGGCTGCATGTGTTTATGTGCCCATGATGGTTGGCTAACAAATCACTTCCCACCTGTTATGGACTGAGTGTTTATGTTCCCCCAAATTCACATGTTGACGTCCTAACTTCAATGTGATGATATTCGAAGGTGGGGCCTTTAGGAGGTAATTAGGTTTAGAAAGGTCATGAAGGTATTGCCCCCATCATAGAATTACCGTCCTTATAAGAAGAGGAGGCACCAGAGCTTCCTCTTTCTGCCACGAATCGAGAAGGTGACCATTTACAAACCACAACATGGGCCCTCACCAGGAACTGAATCAGCCAGCCTTGACCTTGGACTGCCCAGCCTCCAGAACAGTGAGAGAGAAATTTCTTTGGTTTAAGCCACCCACTCTATGGTATCTTTTCATAGTAGCCCAAACTAAGATACCACCAGAGTCACTGATTTCATGGAGGTTTAAGAGATGGGATTGAGGCTACACCAACCTATGAGACCCTATGAGATGCCCAGAACATTATTTAAAAAAGGAAAGAACAGATTTCTCCCTTATCTCCTCCCCAAAGCAGGAGCAAATAAACCTTCTAAGGTTTGTACTTCCATTGGATTGTGTTTGAACAGGAATCTGCAGTCTTTCATGTGTTTGCCTGGGATCTGGAGGATGCTCTTTAGGAGTGCTGGGTTTCACTGCATCCATCCTATGAATCCACTAGCATCATAGTAAATCCCCTGCTCACTGGGAGATTGCAGTGATAGAAATAGACCTGACTTACCAGAAGACATTGGCAGGACCCCTCCTGCAAGAGTCCACCTCTGAGGTGTCATTTTCTGTTCAGCCAACGCCTCACCCTCTAATTAATGTGGCAACAACTGACCTCTAGCTCAGAGGCGGAAAACAAAACAGGCAGGAAGCCAAGGAAGTCGGCCTGCCCTTTCTGTGGAAGGAGCAGGTGGTTCCCTGCTTGGTGAGTGGATGTAACAAATCCTAAGAGAGGGCCTTGGACTCCCACCCCCTACCCTTCCATCACCTTGAACCCCCTCCCCCCAAAAAATCTCTTCTGCCCACAAAACTGTCAGGTGCCTTGATCTCCCAACTGGTTAAACAGCCGTGGCAGGGCGGGAACTCAGGACATTCATTACTTCAGCAAACCTCCAAGTTGTCATCATGGGAAAGATAATAAGACTCTTGAGGCTCCTCTTTATTTTATTTTTAATCTTGAGATATTTTGACGTTACAGAAAAGTGAAAAGAATAATATAACCAGCGCCCATATTTTTCACCGCCGAAAATTAGCTAAGGTTTTATTTTCCAATCATTTTATCTTGTAAGGAATAAACATTTCAGATAGAGCGGAGTGCCCGTCTAGTCACTCCTCGAGCCTATTCTTACATTTCTGTTTGGTTTCTGTAGCTTTCTGTCTGTCTAAATAAAAATAACGTAATTCTCAAAATTATAAAAGGGGACTGGGGCCCTCCGGTATTTCCAGTGCTTAGGGCCTCGTTTAGGGGGTCGCTGGGGTCCGGAAGAGGGCGGTCGCGCGGCGGAGGGGTGGTCCCCGCGCCCAGCGGCCGGTAGGGCCTCGACCCCACGTTCGTTCTCCTTCTCTGGGCGGGATCTGGAGGAGGCCCCGAGGCAGGGCCTCTTCCTCCCAAACCCGCCCAGGCTTCCGCAGCCGCTGGGCCTTCCTGTGAGCCATTGTGCCCGCGCGGGGACCCGCATTCGGCCAGCGTTTAGGAGGTGGGGGGAGCTTTTCCAGGACGCAAGACTGAGCAGCTGCCCCGCGGAGGAAGCCTTGATTCTCCGAGTGGCACGTTCTCCGCGGGCTCTGCCAAGTGCCCCGCTGGGCGGAGGTGGGGGCGGCGCCACACCAGGGGCAAACCAGGCCTTGGGGTTTGCAGAGGAAACCGGGGTGAACTCCCTGGCCTCTTCTTTCCTTACGTCTTTTTCCTGGTCATCGGAGTTTTTCTTACTCCCAAACTCTGTGTTGGGCGTTGGGCTTGCAAAGACAGTTTCTGCTTTCATTCATTCATTGGCTCACTGGTTCCACAAATAGCTATTGAGTGGCTCTGTGTACAGGGCACTGTTCTAGGTATAGGTGTGGGGCGGGGGTGGGGGGGGAGCTGTGATACAGCCTGAGAACAAAATAAATAAAGATCTTTGTGGAGTTCCCTTTGTGGCTCAGCAGGTGAAGAACCCGACTAGTATTCAGGAAGATTCAGTTTCAATCCCTGGCTTGAACAGGATGAGTTAAGGATACAGTGTTGTCCCAAGTGAGTTAAGGATACAGCGTTGTCCCAAGCTCCCAAGCTGTGGCATAGGTCGCAGATGTGGCTTGAATCTGGCTTGAATCTGGCTTTGCATTGCTGTGTCTATGGTGTAGGCCAGAAGCTTTAGCTCCAATTTGACCCCCTAGCCAGGGAACTTCCATATGCGTGGCTCTAAAAGGAAAAAAAAAAAATCTTTGCCCCCTCGAAGCTTACTTTCTAGCAAGGAGCTAATAATAGATGTGATAAGCATATTATACAGCAAGTGGTAAGTACTATGTAAAGACAGAGTAAAGAGGGTGGGGAAATCAATAATGGGGGCCCAGGGAGCAGGGGAGCTGTCCGAAGGAAGAGCATTCTAGGTGGAGCAAACACACAGGGCAAAGCCCTGAAGTGGGAGCCTGCCTGCTGGAAGGGGAGTTATACAGAGATGGTTTTCTCCCTCAACCGCCTGTCTCACCTGGGCTCCCAGAGCTCAGCTGGAGGAAAAACCGTCTCCCAGAGGCAGGTTCAAGAGTGGCCATGTCTATGCTCCAGCGGCTCCGAGTGATCTGCAGAATAACACTAATAACTAATAACTTGGGATGCCCACACGCATCCTCCGTATCTGGACCTTAGTCCACTTTGCAGTCCCATTTCTGCCCCTTTCTATGGGCATCGTCCCCTGCAGCTTGACCCAGGACTGGTGGTTCCCCAGGCACACTTCGCTGCTTCCAGCAGGGGATGTGGCATCTCTTGGAATGTGATCCACTTTCTTCCTACCTGTGTCCACCTGACAAGCCTTTACTCTTCCTTCAAGATTCTATTCAACATCACCGCCTCCATGGAGGCTTTTTTCACTTGCCCTCTACCCCCGAAAGTTCCAGGCTCCGCTTATGTGACAGCTGGCACAGACCCTGACTGGCAGGTGTCTGGCTGAATTACAGTTATAGCCCTGTCTTCCTCACCTCTGTGTCATCAGCATTCAGCATCTGCCTGGCACGGAATAGATGCTCCTGAAGCCACATTGACTGACTGAGTGAGCGGTGTTGCTGCCTTGGTCCTCTGAGAGGGTCCCCAGGGGCCTGAGACAGACAGCCCCTTGCCTGCCCTTGGATATTAAGCAGACTCTATTCACAGCTGGACTCCTGGGACACGGATTTCCTGTGGGTGAGGGACTTCCGGGAGAAAGGCCCCTCATTTCAACCACAGAAAATGGCTGGCTGAGGGGCATTGTTGTCAAAGAGAATAGGAGAGGCCACCCCTCTCCCTGACTCCACCCCTGCCCTGGGTGCCAGGCTGAGGCTCCCACATAACTCCTGAAAACCCTGGTCAGAAATGCACTTCCTCTCCCTCCCCTAGGCACAGTGGCACTTAAAAAGAGTGCAGTGGGGGAGTTCAGTGGCTCAGCGGTAACACCCGACTAGTATCCATAAGGTTCAAGCCCTGCCCTTGCTCAGTGGGTTAAGGATCTGGTGTTGCTGTGAGCTGTGGCGAAGTTCACCAATGCAGTTCAGATCCCACGTTGCTGTGGCTGTGGTGTAGGCCAGCAGCTGCCTGGGCTCCCATTTGACCCCTATCCTGGGAACCTCCCAATGCCTCAGATTCAGCCCTAAAAAAAAGAGTGCAGTGGATTGGCTGGCCGGCCACCCCTCTGCCCCCAAGGCCTGCCAGTCTTCCCTTGAAAGTCCCTGTCCTTCTCTTCCACTCCCACATGCAGTCTTAGTGTGGACCCCCCTTCTTCATGCTGTGGCCTGGGATGTCTTGTGCTTCATGGCCTTGTCACCACCCCCTATCCGTTCCTACCCTCTCCCTGGTGTTAGAATCATCTTCAGAAAACTCTCTTTTCCAGCTCACTTCTCATTGTCCAAAGACAAAGTCTGGACACCCAAACCTGGTGTCCTGGGTCCTTTGAAAATTGACCCCGACTCCCTTGAGGTACTTTTTCTACCTCCTCCCCTTCACGGACCTCCTTCCAATGGTCTGCTCACTGCCTTTCCCCTCGGGAACTGTCCTGGCGCTAGGCCTCGCCTTTCTGGAAGACCCAGCCTCTCCACATAGCCAGTGCTAACAAATACTTCCTCATGCGAAGCCTGCTAGGCAACCCTGGCTCAACCCATCTCTGAGCCCTGGATCACTATGCTTGCTACTGTAACAGTCATTCGGTAACCAGTTAGATAGTCAGTCTTGAGAGCTTTGAAGGTCACTTTGTCTTGCAGTTCTATTCTGACCATGGGTTTTGCTGTCAGATTTGTCTTTTTTTTTTAATTAAAATATAGTCGATTACAATGTTGTGCCAATTTCTGCTGTACAGCAAAGTGACTGAGTCATACACACACTCACACATATATATACATTCTTATTTTATATATTTCCCATCATGATCTACCCCAGGAGATTGATTATAATTCCCTGTGCTATACAATAGGACCTCATTGTTGATCCACTCTAAATGTGATAGTTTGCATCTACTAATCCCAAACTCCCAGTCCCTCCCTGTCCCCGCCCCTGGCAATCACAGGTCTGTTCTCTATGTCTGTAAGTCTGTTTCTGGTTTGTAGATAGGTTCATTTATGCCATATTTTAGATTCCACATATACATTATGTTAAATGGTATTTATCTTTCCGACTTCCCTTAGTATGATAATCTCTAGTTGCATCCATGTTGCTGCAAATGCATTATTTCATCCCTTTTTATGGCTGAGTAGTATTATATCGTATATATGTACCACATCTTCTTCTTCTTCTTTTTTTTTTTTTTTTTTTTTTGTCTTTTTGCCTTTCCTAGGGCAGCTTCCCACGGCATATGGAGGTTGCCAGGCTAGGGGTCCAATCGGAGCTGTAGCCACTGGCCTACACCAGAGCCACAGCAACGCAGGATCCGAGCCACGTCTGCAACCTACACCACAGTTCATGGCAACGTCAGATCCTTAACCCACTGAGCAAGGCTAGGGATCGAACCTGCAACCTCATGGTTCCTAGTCAGATTCGTTAACCACTGAGCCACAACGGGAACTCCTGTACCACATCTTCTTAATCCATTCATCTGTCGATGGACATTTAGGTGGTTTTCAGGTCTTTGCTATTGCTAACAGTGCTGCAATGAATATACGGGTGCATGTGTCTTTTTTTCAAGGAAAGTTTTGTCCAGATGTATGCCCAAGAGTGGAATGGCTGGGTCATATGGCAGTTCTATATTCAGTTTTCTGAGGTACCTCCATACTGTTTTCTATAGTGGTTGTACCAATTTACATTCTCATCAACAGTATAGGAGGGTTCCCTTTTATCCACACCCTCTCCAGCATTTGTTCTTTGTAGACTTATTAATGACGGCCATTCTGGCTGTTGTAAAGTGGTACCTCATTGTAGTTTCGATTTTCATTTTTCTAATAATTAGTGATGTTGAGCATCTTTTCATGGGCCTTTTGGCACATCTGTATGTCTTCTTTGGGGAAATGTCTATTTAGGTCTTCTGCTCATTTTGTCATTTTGGTTGTTTGGTTTTTTTGTTGTTGAGTTGTATGAGTTGTTTGTATATTTGGGGAATTAAGCCTTGTTGACTGCATCATTTGCAGCTATTTTCTCCCATTCCATAGGTTGCCGTTTCATTTTTCTTTTTATAGTTTCCTTTGCTGTGCAAAATCTTGTAAGTTTGAGTAGGTCTCATTTGTTTATTTCTGTTTTTATTGCTCTTGCCTTGGGAGACTGACCTAATATGACATTTGTGTGGTTTATGTCAGAGAATGTTTTGCCTAAGTTCCCTTTTAGGAGTTTTATTGTATTATGTCTTATATTTACATCCTTGAGTCATTTTATTTTTATGCGTGGTGTGAGAGTGTGTTCTAATTTCATTGCTTTCCATGCAGCTGTCCAGTTTTCCCAGCACCACTTGCTGAAGAGACTTTCCCGCTTTATATTCTTGCCACCTTTTCCACAAGTTTGTCTTATTTCTCCATTTTTAGAGTAGGAGACTTGAAGACCAGACCTTGCCTTTGTCGGTCTGTAGCTTCTATGATCCAATAGTGCATGGCACACAGTAGGAGACTCATTACATGTTTACTGATGGAAAGTTCCTGGACCCGTATCCCGAGATATGCCTGTCCCCAGTGGTTCCCTGCACAGCTGTCATATGCTGGGAGTGTCACGCACATGCCTTCTGTAGGGGAACTGATAAACATGTGCATATTGAGGGACCAGAGACTTAATACATTCGTCCCTCAAAAGGAATCTACCTAGAAAGAATATTTCTGAACCATCATTTAACTCTAATGGAGGAACACCTTTATCAGTGAGGGAGGAATGGTTGGCATGGAACCTTTCCTGGGGCCATTCAACCATGCCCTTTTTTCCCCAACCTTCTATGCCTGGGTGTTCTTCTAGACTGGGGTGTAGAAAGAGGAGACGTGAGCTCTCCATTTACAAGGAAACTCACTTCTCACTCCTTTAGTCCATGCAAAGCTGATTTCCCTAGATGTCACCCCTGAGAGGAGACTTCATGCATGGTTATGTGGATGGAGGGAAGCAGGTGTCATCCCTATTCCTCTGTCCCTGGCCATCAAGGTTGCCTGGAGCTCCTTGCCCAGAAGGTAGAGCTGTGAGAAGAAATCTATTCAGTCCTCTTGGGCCAACAGAACCACTGGGGAGACAAATGCTACTTGAGCGAAGCAGAGTGGGACAGACTGCCAATGGCACACAGGGTGCAGCATGGGGAAAATGGGTGTGGGATATAGGGAGAGGGAGGGATGAATGTTCATCAATTAAGCACCTATTGTGTGCCAGGCACTGTGCTAGTCACATTCACATCTGCTTCCTCATCTAATCTTCCCAACGATCTTGTGAGATAATTATCATTAGCTGCATTCCCCAACATAGGAGTTTTATTTCCTCTCACACCCTTTCTCCATTGTTCTTTTTTCCTGTTTTTTTTTTTCTTTTCTTGTTATAATGTAATTAGTGTTCACTGTAGACATGGTATATGAAAATAATAAGAAAAGTACAAGAGGAGGAGTTCCCATTATAGCTCAGCAGTAACGAATCTGACTAGTATCCATGAGGATGTGGGTTCAATCCCTGGCCTTGCTCAGTGGGTTAAGGAACCTGTGTGGCCATGAGCTTTGGTGTAGGTCACAGATGCAGCTCAGATCCCACATTGCTGTGGTGTAGGCCAGCAGCTGCAGCTCCAATTCGACTACTATCCTGGGAACTTTCATATGCCATGGTTGCAGCCCTAAAAAGCAAAAAAAAGTACAGGGAGGTAAAAAATCGTCTATTATCTAATGACAAAAATATAACCATTAGCACTATGTGTATACATTTCAGTTTTTATAATCATTTTAAATCTATGTGATACCACATTGTATATACAATTTCCCATTCTTGATGACCTATATAACAAAAATATTTTGAGAAATTAAAATTCTGGAAAAGCATCTGTAGTGCCTTCACAATGCCCCATTATATGGATATACAACTACTTTTTTAACTTTTCCCCAATGGCTGGACATCTGTTTTATATTTTGAAATTATAAATAATGATTCAATAATATATTTGTACCAACATCTTTCTCTAAATTTTTTAGGATAGATTGGAGAAAAAAGTTACTGGCTCAAACAGCATAATTGTGACTTTTAAATAGTTTTATTTTATTATTTTATTTAACTTTTTTATTTTTTGACTTTTGTCTTTTTAGGGCTGCACCCACGGCACATGGAGGTTCCCAGGCTAGGGATCTAATCGGAGCTGTAGCCACTGGCCTACGCCACAGCCGCAGCAACACCAGGTCCAAGCCGCATCTGTGACCTATACCACAGCTCATGGCAACGCCAGATCCTTAACCCACTGAGCGATGCCAGGGATCAAACCCACAACCTCATGGTTCCTAGTAAGATTTGTTTCCACTGCGCCACGACTGGAACTCCCTATTTTATGATTTTAAAAGTAACGGTTGTTTATTGTGAAAAATATAGAACACATTAAAAAAATAAAATAAAATAACCTTTCAAATTACTACTATAACATTTTGATATGATTATTTCTCAGTCTTTTTTCCAATGATATTATAAGTGTAAAGAAACAGAGATGCCTAAAGTTGGTGTTCCAGTTTATACAATGCTTACTTATCAGCAAGCATTGCGTTATAATCATTATATTATTAATTATCTTTGAAAATATTATTTTTATCAGCCACACAATTCCACTTTAAGGATGCACCATACAAATTGAAGTAGTCTTTTACTCATGGTCATTTAGATTTCTGTTTCCGAAAACTTCTTATTAAGAACTCTTTTATGAGTGTTCTGAAGATCTGTGAATACTAATCTTTGACCTCATCTTTGATTATATCCTTCAAACAGATTCCTAGAAGTGAAATTACTAAGTCAAAGTGTACCAGCCTTGTCAAAGCTGTTGGTACAAGCTGTTGCCAAATTGTGTTCCAAAAAGCATTCCTAACAATCAAGCTGGGATTGTCTATCTCCCCATGTCCTTGTAATACTAATTATTATAGATTAAAACTGCAGTGGCTTTTTATAATCAAAATGTGCTTTACTTATTTAATTTTCATTTTTATAATTAATGATATCGAACACGTTTTGAAATGTCTATTAGCTGCTTGTATTTCATTTTTTTGAATTATCTGTTCATGACCCCATCCACTTATGTTTCTGTCTTTGCATATTTCTTGTTGTTTTAGATGAACTCTTTATATTTTAAGGACATTAACTGTTTGCCTATCACAGTCATTCAGAAAGAATTTTTTCAAATAAAGAAGAAAACACGTCCATTTTTACAGATGAATAAACCAATAACTCAGTGAGGAAGGTGGATTATCCAAGGTCACCCAACTGGCAGGTGATCTAGTTGGGATTTGAACACAAGTCATACTGGCTCCAGAAGTCTCAATCAGAAGAGAAAAAAAAAAGAAGAAGAAGAAGAAAGAAGAGGAAGAGGAAGAAAAGGAGAGGAGATGGTAACAGTAACTTTGGAAGCCTTGGGTGTGGAACTTGACTATGTTCTGTGGGATGAGTAGAAGTCAGCTGTTGGTGGGGTTGGGGACACATTCGGAGGAGGAGGAACAACTTGCTGGAGTCATGGAAGCCAGGAAGGTGCCAGCTGTGCACCTTTCCATTCGCTGACTTCAAGTTTAGGGACATGCTCCAGCATCTGTTTTCTCTTCATGACCCTTCAGAAGACTCCCTCCAGAATTTACCCATTTCCTCTCCAAACCCATGTGCATCCACACAACCTGTGCTATGTCCTCACCTCTATGTTCCCAGGGCTTTGAGGGGCCCCTTGTGATCTCTTGCACTGATTACATCTATTTAGAGATGGGAGATGCCTTGGTGGCAACATCCTCAGCAGAGTTCAGGATCTGAGGACTTCTTTGATTCTCTTTTCTTACCCAGTTACATTTGTTCCAATCCACATTTCTACTGATCCTTGCTGATTGGCTGGGAAAGAAAGGGGAAGAGGAAGGAGAAGAAGGAAAAAGAAAGAAGACTGGATTGTTGATCTCCTTAGGATGGGTACGCATGGTCGTCTAATTAGCGTATAAGCTCCTTAACTTCTATGCAGCCTCTCTATCTCTGCCTTTCTCTTTACCAGGTATAGGGCCCTCATGGAGACAGAGCTCAATAAGAGCTTGTGGGTGACTTAAGGGGATTCATACTCTGTCCAAAAGGTGTCTGCTCTCCTCCCTAGGAGGGAAGAGAGGTAAAAACGATAGATAAATGTAGTAGTTGCATCTTGCATTCTATGACCAGATGGATGCCCTTGGAGCGAGGCTAGGAGCAGGGAAGGGGGAGGTGGTTTAGGAAGGAGGAAGAGGAGAGGCCCCTTGCTCCTTGCCCTCTCCTTTCTCATGGCTCCATCTGGACCCATCCTTAGGGAGCGTGGAAATGCTTATAATTTCATCTTGGCAGTCAACTTCACTGTGGAAAATGGATGGAAACTTGAAGGTTGTGAAGCCTTTGTAAAAGCAAGGATGGAAGGGTAGAGAAGCCACCATATCCATGGAGGTGGGGAGATGAAGTTCTTCAGGATCGACAGAAAAGGGTGAAAAGCCCTGGAAATTGTAATTTTACAGGTAACCTTAAGAGAACAATCTTTCAGTTTTTAATTTCTTTAAAAGACCATTATCTAAAGCAACAACAGCAGTAATATAGGGCTTCTAACATCTCAGGGTATAAAATATATGAACACAGTAGAACAAAGGATGGGGGATGGTAAAAGGGAATCATACTGGTTTAAGTTGTTCTATGTGCTAAGGATGCAAATTGTAATCCCTAGTACAAATAATTCAAGAATAAAATAGATTTAGCTAAAAAGTCCCAAAAGTCAGTAAAATGGAATATTAAGATGTAAGTGATTAATCCAAAAGAGGGCCAAAAAAAGGAACAAGGAACCAAGGGGACAAATAGAAAATAAATGACAGTACTTATTAATTGTAATATTATCCACAAAGGGGAGGAAGGGAAGGGAAGAAAGTAGATCTCTCTAAGGTCTTTCCCAGCTTTTGGTGTCCACACCACTGGTTTTAGTCCACACTCCCCTGTCTGCATCTACTAGTGGAACTGAGGCATCATCAAGTTTTCTTAACATCAGAACTGGGATGAGAGTGGGGTCAGCTGGTTCCTGGGTCTAATCATGGGCCCATCAGGTAGAGGAGACCATGGTTATGGGTTTGTAATTAGAGTAGCAAGTTCAGGTAATGATTAGGTTTGGAGTCAAAGATATTATTTCTATTAGTTAGGCCTGGGGTTAAGGCCAACTTAGAGTTGGCAACTGCTTGGAGTTCATTCTGGATTTGGTTTATTGGTCCCATCTGTAGTGTGGGAGAGGACTGGGCTTCAGGAATATTAGATTGGGTGGGATGGGCTTATCCACCAGGGCCCCTGCAATCTCTCAGGGCAGTTATTCACATCCACTAGGTCTATTCTTTTCCATAGTTAATAAGCTTTTTCTCTTTTATCAATGCAATGCAACATCCAATGATTTAAAAAGCCTTTGATCACCTGCTATGTATCAGGCACCATTCTAAGTGCTGGGGATGCAGTGTGAACAAGACAAAATCCCTGACCCCACCGAGCGGATGTGCTGAGGGTGATAAACAAACATGAATCCAGAGAAGAGAACCAGGCCAGCAGGTCAGAGTGATCTGGAAGTCTGGGAAGATCTTGTGATTGATGAGAAGGGACAGCAGGAGCAGAGGCCTAGAGGTGGGCAGAATGAAGGCAGTGTGGCACCAGAAGTGGGCAGGAAAGGAGAAGAAGCACAGCTGTGCCAGGTAAGTCTCCTGGGCTGGATTCCGGGGGAAGGTAGAAACAAGGGCGTGGCAGAGTCTCCCTTGAGATCTAAAAGACGACTCTGGCTGCTGTGTGAAGAATAGCCTGGAGCAGTGACAAGAAAACAAACAAACAAAATGAAACAAAGGGCTATGAGATAGGAGCCCTGGCTTCCTCAGGGTGCTGTGTGAGATCTCAGCTACTTCTTCGCTTAGGCTCTCTTCTAGCTGGCTGTCTGTAAAATGCCAAGAGTGGGCTCTATGCCACTTTAGTTATAGAGACATAGAGTCAGTGCTAGATCATTTTGAAAAGCTGCCCTTAGAGAACAAGGGCTCTATGAAAGCAAAGGCTCCGGTATCTTCTTGTCCCCTCGGTATTTGAGACACTCAGTACATTCAGTCAATTAGGTGGAATGGGTGTAATAATAACTTGAGTTCGTTTCCTCCATGAACACTGTGGCTTCTGAGACGTCACTGGCACAAGAGCTGGTCGGTTACTTTGGTTCAAGAGGCCAGACTCAACTGAGTAGCCCCTTGTGCCAGCCAGATCCGTTCCCTCCCTTCCCAGACCATGACCTGATCAGACAGCTTTTAATGGGGAGTCACCCATCAGCACGGGGGCCCCTCTGCGTGAGTGACCCTCCCCGCTGGGGAGCAAAAATAACCGCTAGGACTGAAGGCCAGCTTCCAGCTGCCCCACTGCTGAGTTGCTTCATTTCTCCTCCAAGGCCATCTCCCCTTAAGGAGGAGAGGGATAAGAATCTGGTCCTGGCTTCCTCACAGGGGGAAAGAGGATCAACAGAAACCCCTGGGGAAATGTCAGAGTGTGAGCTGTGTTGTTGCCACTGCAGCTGAGGGCACTACTCCTGTTGTCGGTGGGTTGGGAAAGAGCCTGTGACACAGGAGAAAGGTCTTTGTGCTCCTCCAGCCCTAGCCCTGCAGGCCCAATCCCAACGGAAGGGCATTGAAAAAAAAAAAAAAAAGGTGCCCAAAGTCAAAACCAAAACACATGCAAGAAGCCAGACTCCATCTGCACATACACTTTGGGTGATATTTAGGTGGTTTCTGTGCACTGTATGTGCCTTCAAGTTCACTTAACTCTCAAGCATCCCTCCAAGTGGGTATTGTCATCCCCATTTCACAGATGAGGAAGCTGATATTCAGAGAAGGTAATGGATTTGTCCAAGGCCATCAGGTGAGTCGAGAAGCTGGGAGTCTGCCCAGGTAGGCATGCTTCCAAGGTCTCGTGTGCCCCAGTGCTCAGACTTATGGCCCTGAAGCATTTGATGTATGTCTCCATCATTCTTTTCATGAAGGCTGGGACTCCAGATATCCTGGGAGCCCCTTGGGCCAGAGATGGTTGAGGATAAGCTCAGATCTCTTGGGACTGGTTGGTCATTCAATCCATCAAAAGACAAATAATCAATGAGACAGCAAAGATTAATTAGGAAGGGCCTGGCTGAGAGGTCTAGCAAGGGAGGCTGAAGATGTGCAAACCTGAGAATAATTCAAGAGCAAGACATAGCCACTGCCCAGTGGAGGGGCAATGCTGGCCTCCAGGAAGCGGCTGACCAGGGCTGACGGTGAGGCAGGGTCGGGGGCGGGGGTGGAAGAAGGTGGTACCATGGATTCAGCTGCCACTGTGAGGAAACCCGAGGCCCTGACCGCTTTCCCTACCAGGGCCTGGGACTCCCTCTAGGGCACAGAAGATCAGGAAAGGGACTTTGGGCATGCCGGCACAGCTAAGCCGTCCCACTGGGAGTGCCAAGCCCCCACATCTCAGCCTTGTTCAAGTGACCCAGGCCCAGAACCTGGATCCACTGTCCATTGTCCCTCCGGAGCCATCCTCTCAGCACTGCCTGCCTCTGGCTGATAACTGGCTAAGTGACTGTGGCCACCCAGGGCCTGGGTACAGGAACTGAACTAGGAGAAGGGGTTTCTTTCTATGTGGGGAGAAGTCCCTGAGGAAAAGGGAAAGTCTGTGGGAAGGACAGATTCTCATGGAAAAGCCATGTGGGGCCAGTGTAGTGCCCTCTAATATGCGCAGCTGGGCCCATAGCTCCTCTGGAGTGACAAGGTGACAGGGTGTGGCTCAGCTGAGACCTCAGGCAGAGAGGGAGGCAGAAAAACCTGCCCTTCCTGCCAGGTGGGCCTGCTTCTCTCCCTCTCTCAACACTATTTTAAAAATGTAACCAGAGGCTTGCCTTGTCCTCACTTAGCATCTGTTCTGGAGGTGGGGGAGGGACTTTACCTAAACAGCCCTGGCCTAGGTGGGGATGGCAGGGAGGAGGGAGCCCTCCCCTCTCGAAGTAGGCAAAGAGGAGGGGAGATGCATCTTCCCTGACTCTTAATGTCGCCTCATTTTAGTAGAAATGGATTTAAAAGGATCTCCAATAAAAACTAAGTTTTTTTGGAGTTCCCATTGTGGTTCAGCGGAAACGAATCTGAGTAGTATACATGAGGATGAGGGTTTGATCCCTGGCCTCACTCAGTGGGTTAAGGATCCAGCGTTGCCATGAGCTTGTGGTGTAGGTCGCAGACTCAGCTCAGATCTGGCATTGCTATGGCTGTGGTGTAGGCCAGCAGCTACAGCTCCGATTCAACCCTTAGGCTGAGAACCTCCATATGCCACAGATGCAACCCTAAAAAAAAACCAAAACCAAACAAACAAACAAACAAAAAAACCCACAAAACACAAAACCCTAAGTTTTTTAATGTATGGAATTGATATGATCTTAGTGTGCAAGATTTAGGATTTTTTTAATCCATTCCGAGTCTATTCTACCTTGCTCATGCTCTCCCTTTGGAAACCGTCATGGTCTAAGTAACTATGCTATTGATAGGATATTAATAACTACCTTTTATTATAGTTTATGGGGGGGTTTCTGGGCACAATATTGCACCTGATCCTGTCCCTAGGTCTGCAAGGTAGGAATTAGCAGTAGTCCCATCTTGCAGATGCCAGGACTCAGAGATGGAGAATGGGTCAGTGGTCACCTGAGAAGTAGGGACTGATGGGCTCTAGGCTTCGGACCCCAAGACTCATCCAGTGGGCTCTGAAGAATCCAGTTTCCTACACACTTCTGGGCCCAAAGGTGAGAAGGGCAACATTTTGACTGTCCTCTCTTCCAGCTCCACCCCAGCTCAGAGAACTTAGCACACAGGGGTCTGGTTCAGGGGAATCAAGCCCCTCGCGTTAGCCCTTCAGACTCTTCCCATCCCTTGTCTTACTTACTTCTTCACCTTGGAAGGAAGTAGCTTTCATTTGGAAGCAAGAGAGATGTAGGAACAAATGAGGAATGGGATCCATTCATCCTGATACCTCTCAAACTTAGTAGAAACTTCTGGAGAAAAAGAAGACATCCTCCTTGGGAAAAAGAAATGGGGAAAGAGGAAGGTATGGAAAAGAGAAGAAAAGGAGCAGGGACAGAGGATAAATGGGGGTGGGACTGCCCAGGACAAGAAATTTAGTGGGGAGTTCCCATTGTGGCTCAGTGGTTAACGAATGTGACTAGGAACCATGAGGTGGCAGGTTCGGTCCCTGGCCTTGCTCAGTGGGTTAAGGATCTGGCATTGCTGTGAGCTGTAGTGTAGGTTGCAGATGTGGCTTGGATCTGGCGTTGCTGTGGCTGTGGTATAGGCCAGCAGCTACAGCTCCGATTCGACCCCTAGCCTGGGAAACTCCATATGCTGTGGGTGCGGCCATGGAAAAGACAAAAAACCAAAAAAAAAAAAAAGAAAGAAAGAAATTTAGTGGCTACTTGCAAGAATCCCCGTAGGTCCACTCTCCCCAGCTCCAGGGATCACCTCATGCTGCTTACACCTAAATAATTCGAGTTGGACTATGGGGAAGAGTTTGATTTGCCTTTGACCCTATTTAACATCCCCAAGATTCTACAGCCTCCACAGCCACCCATCTGTACTTCCAAGGACACACATACAGACCAGGGTCCCCACTGACATCAATGCTATAATAATTGGCTCCTTGCGCAGAACGGGTGTTCTCAGGGGATTCTGGAATCCACGGGTATTTTGCTCTGATGCTAATGCCTATTGTGCAAAATTGCAGTATAAAGAGAGCAGGAAGGTTTTGTAAAAATTGGGCTGGGAGTTCCCACTGTGGCTCAGCAGATTAAGAATCTAGCTAATATCCCTGCGGATGAAGGTTTGATCCCTGGCCTCAATGGATTAAGGATCTGGTGTTGCCATGAGCTGAGGTGCAGGTCACAGATGAAGCTCGGATCTGGCATTGCTGTGGCTGTGGTGTAGGCCACAATTGGTGTAGAGCTCCAATTCGACCCCTAGCCTGGGAACCTCCATATGATGAGAGTGCTTCCCTAAAAAGAAAACAAAAACAAAAACAAAAAAACAGAGTGCATTGCTTCTGTTCACCCTGCCCTTTATTTAGGAGAGGACGCAGTCCCTACCCTTGGCCTAGAATGCTCTTCTGCCACTTCTCTTTCTAGCAAAATCCTGGTCACCCTTCAAGTTTCCCTAACTTGCCCCCATCCCCAACCAGGCAGACATTGTCATTCTCCATTCTGAACACCCAGAAAAACAGAGTTTTAACTTCTTAGGTGTGGTATTTTATTTGTTTACAAGTTCATTTCCAGCAGGAGGCTGTGAGCTTTAGAGGGAAGGGTATTATTATTCATCTTGCTAAGCTGAATTTCAACCACAGAAGAGCTGGACGCTCAATTAATGCCGAAGAATGGAAGAATGAAGGAGTGAAATTAATGACTTAAAGAGGAGAATACATGCAGCCAAAGGGGAGGACGCCCTAAGTGCAGTGGAATTTCAGGAAGGAATTTGGAAAGTTGTATTTAGTGATGACTATCATATTATTACATTGTAAAACTTTTAAAATGTTTACTATTCCTAACAGGTAAAGTTAGTGTGGGATTGTCTGTGAGTCTTCCCAGGACTCTTCTGATTTTGGCCTTCAAATTTTTTTTTTTTTTTCTCTTTAGAGCCATACTCGTGGCATATGGAAGTTCCCAGGCTAGGGGTCAGTCGAATCAGAGCAACAGCTGCCAGCCACAGCCCCAGCCACATCCACAGCCACAGCAATGCAGGATCCGAGCTACATCTGTGACCTACACCACAGCTCACAGCAATTATTTTTTTAATTGTATTTTATTTTATTTTTATGAAAGTAGAGTTGATTTATAGTGTTGTGTCAATTTCTGCTGTACAGCATAGTGACCCAGTCATACATATGTACACATTCTTTTTCTCATACTATCTTCCATCATGTTCTGTCCCAAGAAGTTGGATATAGTTCCCTGTGCTGTACAGTAGGACCTTAGTGCTCATTACCACTTAGCCATAAAAAAGAACAAAATAATGCCATTTGCAGCGACATGGATGCAACTAGAGATTAGCATACTAAGTTAAAAAGAGAAAGACAAATACCATATGATATTACTTATACGTGGAATCTAAAGTCTGGTACAAACGAACATATCTATGAAACAGAAACAGACTCACAGATATAGAGCACAGATTCGTGGTTGCCAAGGGGGAGGGGGAGAAAGTGCAATGGCCAGGGAGTTTGGGGTTGGTAGATGCAAACTATTACATTTAGAATGGCCTTAATTATTAAACCTCGGGCAGATGAGCTCCTCTTTGTAATGCTCTTGTACCCAATGAACTCTGAGCTCTCTGCCTTGAAGTCATTTATGTAGAGCTTTACCACTGACATATTTCTAGGTCAGAAGGCATCTCTCTACCATAAGTTACTATCTGATCAAGAGTCTCTTTAATTTAGCCAAAGGTAGAATAATTAGAGAGGCTAATCTGCCATGATATAAAATTAACAATTAAGATAGGCATGCCCAGCCCCATTGTCTAAAGCCTTTGAAACATCTGTGCCACCTTCCTCCCACTGGGGTAGCACATGGGTCACAGCTGGGCTTGTGACCCCAGCATTTGTGCACCAGAGAGTACAACCCTCTGAGCGAGACCAAGAGAAAAATCCTCAGAGTTTAAAATTTTAAATATTTACGGGCACATTCTCAGCATTGCATCCCTGGTTTTCTTCAAAGAGTAAAGACAGAGGTATGCACTAGAGAGAAACCTTTAAAATAAGGTTTGTGTGGGCATGTATTTCTTGGTTTGGCACATGGGGAGGTACAGGTGTTTATATGTATAAGTGCAAGTGCATTTGGGGGGTATGTTAATGGTTGCTTTAGAAAGTGCTCCTGGGAGTTCTGACTGTGGCATGGTGGGTTAAGGATCTGAATGCAAAGGCCCAGGTAGCTGCAGAAGCGCAAGTTCCATCCCCTGGCTGGCACAGTGGGTTAAAGAATTCAGCACTGCTGCAGCTGCAGTGTAGGTCACAGCTGCAGCTCCGATTCTATCCCTATCCTGAAAACTTCCATATGCTGTGGGTATGGCCATTTAAAAAAAAAAAAAAAAAAAAAAAAAAAAAAAAAAAAGTGTTTCTGAAGCTCTCCTCTCTAACACCAACATGACAGAAGGACCCAAATCCAGACCCTAGAATAATGCAGATAGAAAAGGACTTTGCATGGCCACTGGAAATCACAAAGGCGAGAACATTTCCCTCATTTTTCATATATGTTTCAAAATCACACTCCTGCAGTATCCTGCTCCCTTAAATGCCGTGCAACTATCCTTCTCACAGAGCTTAGGTCCGAAGCCTCAGTTACTTCTTGCTCTCTCTGATCACCTCTTGAATCTGTGCAGGAGCTGCTGGGGACACATGATGATGACTTGGAAAGAAGACATCTTCTTGCCTCACCTTCTCTTGATCTCCTTGTTTTCCTGACATTCTCAAACTCCTGTGGCAGACAGCAGAGCACCTGGCACTGCTCAACAGGGATCTTAGACATGGAGTGAAAGTCAGAGTCAGACATGACCTTCACTCCATGTCTGTGAGCTTCACTCCTTGTCTAAGCTCCCTGTTGAGCAGTGCCGGGTGCTCTGCCGTCTGCCACAGGAGTGGTCTGAGGATGGCAGGAGAACAAGGAGATCAAGAGAAGGTGAGGCAAGAAGATGCTAGAGACCAACTCCTGTCAAGTCAAACTTTATCAGAGCATCTGCCTCGCCAAGATGCCCCGAGTGGTTAGCTGTTGTGTGGGAAATGGAAGCCCTGAAGACAGAGTCTATGGCTGACCCTAAGCAGCCCAGAGGAGGCCTCACACCTCTGCCAGCCTAGGCTGATGGCACAGAGACCACCACGTAATTACGTTAGAGCTCATAGGAACACTAACGACCCAGGCCTCTCACCTAAAGTAAAGGAAACTAAGGCCCAGAGATAGAAAATCAGTCTTTTGAGGAGCTCATACCAGACTGTCAGTTCCTTGAGGAATTGAATATGTCTCTTTGGTCTTGGTATCGCCAGTGCCTAGCAGGGTACCTGGCATGGAGTGACCATTCGAGAGATGCTGATCGAGTAAACACTGCAAGCAGATAAGTCAAGAATGAATGAATATATTCACCACGTTTTTAGCTACAAGTAGCAGAAATGATCTCTAGCTAATTTGAAAAGAAATGATTCATTAAAAACATTCTGGGGGGAGTTCCCGTCATGGCACAGTGGTTAACGAATCCGACTGGGAACCATGGGGCTGCGGGTTCGGTCCCTGGCCTTGCTTGGTGGGTTGATGATCCGGCGTTGCTGTGAGCTGTGGTGTGGGTTGCAGACGCGGCTCGGATCCCATGTTGCTGTGGCTCTGGCGTAGGCCGGTGGCTCCAGCTCCGATTCGACCCCTAACCTGGGAACTTCCATATGCTGTGGGAGCGGCCCAAAGAAATAGCAAAGACAAAAAAAAAAAAAAAACACCATTCTGGGGGAGTTCCCGTCGTGGCTCAGTGGAAATGATTCTGACTAGCATCTGTGAGGACGCAGGTTCCATCCCTGGCCTCACTCAGTGGGTTAAGGATCTGGCATGGCTGTGGCTGTGGCATAGGCTAGCAGCTACAGTACCAATTCAACCCCTAGCCTGGGAATGTCCATATGCTGCGAGTGTGGCCCTAAGAGGCAAAAAAAAAAAAAAAAAAAAAAAAAAGTTAAAAACATTCTGGGTACCTCACAGAATCTCTGGAAGGGTTGGAGAGGCAGGCTCAGAGATTCAACAACCAGGAATAAAGCCTCAAACGGGAACCATAGCTGCCACAGCAGATGACTGTAGTTTGCACCAACTCTGGATGCTGAGGACAGAACTGCAGGCATCAAAAAGCTGTCGTGAAGGTGGCACCCACTTTGCAAGATGCCTGCTTCTCCCAGTCACTAGATTCAAAGTCTGGGCGGAGGTGTCTGTGAGTCTTGTGTCCATATCTAGAATCCAGGGAGGCTGGGGCATCTGGCGTTTTCAGTTTCTATGGTAAAAGGCAGACCTTGCTTCACAGGGTGAGTGAGGAACTCCCCACAGATAGAGAGATGCTGAGGTTTATGTGCTAAGGCACTAAGAAGAAAGAAAAATGTCCATGACCATGAATGAATGAAGAACGTGTCGTACATGTGCCTTTGGCTGACTCTTGCTGCAAGAGGGAGGGATACCCTCCCCATCACTTGTGTCTGGGGGTCCCTGGCACATTTTTCACAAGTTCTTTCTGTCACTGCCATTTTCTTCCTAACCTTTCATAGCACTTCCTGTGATTTCCATAGTTAAGGCCCCCTTCAAACTGGGTCAGTTCCTTTGCCACTGCCTCCTGGTGCCCACTCATTTTTTTCTGGGCCACCTCTTGCGTCCCTGCCAATGAGTCACCAACATTACTGTGGTTTTGACATCATCATCCATAAGCACAGCCTTGAAGAGGCCCAAAGACCCCTAAAATAGTTATGTTGAACCAGTGGGATTTGTACAGTACAATTAGAAGGCAACATTATTATTGTTTTCCATTGAACTTTTGAGCCATTCCCTTGATGGATTAGGTAGTTCCCAACTGGAGTAAAACCTTATTTAGTTCCCAGGACTTTTCCAGTCCCTCTTAAGCAGTAAAAATGGAAATTCCTTTGCTCACACTAAATAATAGTCTGCGTCCAGCGTGGTAATGAAAACTCCACACTTCCTCCTAAGGTCAAGCTCTGTCCTCCCCAACTCAGATGTCTTTCAGCCTGGAAGCCCATGTGGACTGGAGGAGAGATGATGTCTGATGCTTGCAACATAGAAGCTTGAATGATATATTCCTTTGGTTATCCATTCATCCATTTATATATCCATATAATCAGCATTTACTGAGTGCCCATTTTATGCCAGGTGCCCTGCTAGGCACTGAGGATGCTAAGTTATTTCCTCATCTGGCATCTTTACTCCCATTCCCCTAACTAGCCTACCTTGGCCTCTCTAGGATAGGAGAGAGGAAAAGAGGAGTAAGAAAGTTTGGGGGTGTTTTGTTTTTATTATTATTTTTTTTATAGTAATCTCCCCCATACAATTTTTTTTCTGCTCTATAGCATGGTGACCCAGTTACACACACGCACACATTCTATTTTCACACATTATCATGCTCCATCATGAGTGGTAGACGTAGTTCCCAGTGCTACACAGCAGGATCTCATTGCTAATCCATTCCAAAGGCAATGGTTTGTATCTATTAGCCCCAAGCTCCCCAACCACCCCATTCACTCCACTCCCTCCCCCTCCCCCTCGGCAACCACAAGTCTATGTTTGTTTGTTTGCTTTTTAACTAGCACAGGTGTAATTTCTTTGGTTTTCTCTGGTCATGGCAACTGTTTCCCTCTTTGGTGTCGTTGTGTGTTTGCTGGCCATCCCCCCCGACGCTCTCCTCCAGTTGCAGCCTTTAATGGCTCCTTCCTCAGGCCACTTGTGAGCCTCTTACAGTTTCTTTCTCCAGTGGCTCCTCCACTTTTTTCTACCGAGATCTCCTTGAAGAAGTACATTTGGACAGGATCCTCTTAAAAATCCTAGAGGGGTAATCAGATCCCTTATCTGATCTGTAAACACCCTGCAAGGTATTAGACCTTGTGATCACTGCCCAGATCCCCCTTCTGGAATGAAGGACATGCTCCTCCAGGTGCTGTTGCCCAAGGTCATACCCCTTCCCGAGGGCAGCCAGCACCAGTGCCTGATCAATGC
Source organism: Sus scrofa (assembly GCF_054392235.1). Taxonomy (NCBI): domain Eukaryota; kingdom Metazoa; phylum Chordata; class Mammalia; order Artiodactyla; family Suidae; genus Sus; species Sus scrofa. Next base: position 24,309,951 of record NC_139385.1, read on the forward strand.
AGAGGTATAATGGTCTGGCCCCTCTACCTCACCTTGGGGCAGCTCCAAAAGGCCATTCTAGCTTTGGAGCTTCTGGAGGAGGGGGTGGAGGGATGGGGCAAGGCCATTGTGGAGGTTCCACTTCTCCCTCTACCCGATCCTGCTTCCTCCCATTCCTCCCACAGGTGCTGATCCAAGAACACTCATAATAAACCTCCTGCAATGTCATCTCCCCCTTGATTTGGCATCTAGTGAATCCAGACCTACACTCTGTACCACCGCCATGACATAGGTGAGAGGGAGTAGCTTTGGAACCCAGCCCTCCCCTTGCTGCCACAGGTCACCTTGGCCAGCCTCACGCCCACAGGCAGTCTCCTGTGTCCCCCAGGCTCCATGGGACAGGTATCAACCGCAGTACGTGGTCTCCAGTAAGCCCCAGTCACTAGACCTGGAGACAGTGGCAAGGAGTGTCCCTTCTCCCTCCAAGGTGCGAAAAGGGGAAATTCCCTGACATTGACAGCTCTACGCTTGCCATCCAACTTCTAGTCCTTGTCTGCATCAGTCCACACACTCCCCTGAGAGGGGCATGGGCCAGGGCATGCAAAACCCTCTTCAAAAGCTCTTTCCCCAGTTCTGTATTTTGGAAGGAAGGGTAATTGGCTCTTATTGTCTTGGGACCTGAGTTGAAACTAGGTGCCATTTTAGCACCCTGTTCCAGGTCAAAGCCACACTGCAGGAGTGGGGAGCGGGTCTCCGAACCCCACTCTGGGTAGTGCTGCCAATATCATCATGTTTAGTGACAGCAGCACCTTCATTTCTGCTTGTGCCTTTCTCTGTCTCAGGTGGCGCTGACATGCCTTTCCTATGGGCCACTATTCCCCCAGGTGTGTGCTTTTTACCACTCTGGTGATCACATCTACCAGCCTGGCAGATGGGCCAGTCTAGGTGAGGCTTCTCTGGGCCCTAGCAGCTTCCATGGCTGGGACTCTAGCTTTTTCTGTTTTTTCTACTCTTTCACTCCCTCCCTCCACTCCCCCACCCTCCATCACAAAATTCTTACAACACATTGTTTAGGCTTGATGATTTTTCTCTCAGTTCTCATATCTAAAAATTTTTAAGAACATATAGGTGGTATATATCAATGTGAAAATAGCTTGGGGAGAAAACAGGACTTGTTACAACATTAAAAGATGCTTATTGATTTTGGAAGGTTTTTTAAAAAAGTGAGTAAATTTGTGTCGCATCCTCTGGGAAATGCCAGGTGTGCACAAAGCGACTGTCTTCCTGGAGAGATGGGAACCACTCGCTCTTTCTTTTCCACCAGATGGATGTCCTGAAGCAGGATACATGGTAGCTATGGACCAACGACTCCTTAGCTATGGGTTGAGGGACAGCATGATAAATAGACAAGAACTTTCGGGGGCAAAAACCTCATCCCTAGACCTAGAAACAGAAGCCATTAATCTCTACGTCATTGATTATGCAGACTTGAGGGTCGAGGGAGGCTGTGGTTCTTTAAAACTGGATCCTTCTTATCCATAAGCATTTAAGAATTCAAGCAGAAAAAAAAAAAGCTTGACCCTTTTCCTCAATAAAAATCACAGAACTCTTTTAGAAAGATAAGAAATTCTGGATTTGTGGCATCAAACATCACAACATTTACGGGTAGATACAGCATATGTCTATGTGAAATATCCCACAGCTTTGGCCTGAAGCCAGACGTGGGGGTATGGTTTTCTGGAGTTCAGTGCTGGGGAGTGTGAGGATAGATTTTTGTAACACTTTAAGAGCTGGTTTTGTGTGGTGGGAGTAATATGCAGTGTTATTTCAAGTGTTATTTCAATAGACAAGTAGCCATGGCTTCTGCGATTGTCCTTCCTCCTAGCTCTGCTCCCAAGCCTGCAGGCTTTCTCACCCCCAAACCAACTGAACGGCCAGACAAGGGCCAGATGGGTAATCCTGAGATAACCTACCTGGTAGAGCCTGAGAAGGATGGCCTCCTTAAATTCTACACCCTGGGAGCCTCTTCTGCCTCCCCAGAGTCTCAGCCCTGATATGAGATAATGCACTGAAAGTTGGAAAATATTTAACGAATAGCCCAACCTTCTAATATCTCTCCTCCTGGTAGAGCCCACACTTCCGACATAATTTCCACCCACCTCCTGGACTATACTGTTACTTGAGTGGATTGCTGAGGACTTCTTTCTTCCATCTGCCCACTGCATCCCAATACCTGCTTGGTACCTGCTTTCTACCAAGTTTATAATTTCTCATCTCTATAGAGGAGAGGAAGCTGGAGACCCAGTCTTGTCCATTTTTAAAACAGGATGCCTTTTTTATGTCCATCGACAGATGATTGGATTAGGCAGATGTGGTCTATATATACACAATGGAATACTACTCAGCCATAAAAAGAACAAAATAATGCCATTTGCAGCAACATGGATGGAACTAGAGACTCCCGTACTGAGTGAAGTAAGTCAGAAAGAGAAAGACAAATGCCATATGATATCACTTATATCTGGAATCTAATATATGGCACAAATGAATCTTTCCACAGAAAAGAAAATCATGGACTTGGAGAACAGACTTGTGGTTGCCAAAAGGGAAGGGGAGCAAGTAGGATGGATTTGGAGCTTGGGGTTAATAGATGCAGAGTATTGCCTTTGGAATGGATTAGCAATGAGATCCTGCTGCATTGCACTGGGAACTATGTCTAGTCACTTATGATGGAGCATGATAATGGGAGAAAAAAGAATGTACACATGTATGTGTAACTGGGTCACCATGCTGTACAGTAGGAAAAAAAATAAAAGTTAAAAGAAAAACAAAAAACAACCAAGATGGATGTTTCCCTGCTGCCACAGCCTTTGTCACCAAGCCATCCAGTCTGGAGTCAGTCAGGAGACAGGTGGGGAGATTTGCTGGGAGAGGTGGGAAGTTTGCTCCCATTTTAAGTGTTTGGGAGCTCCACTTAGCAGTGCCCTCTGCTGCCCTCTGTGGCCAAAACATCAAGGTCTCTAGAGACATTCCTAAATCCTGGGGTCCATCTCTCCCTGCCGTCTTCTTTTAAAGCTTTTCTCCTTTAGTGCTCCGTGGGCTTTAAAAAGGAAAGTGGGACACTGTAGCCACACTCCTGCATCTCGTTTATGCACTCAGCTCCTTTCTACAAATGTTGTTCAACTGAATCCTGGAAGAACTCTTAGGAAATCATGGGGCCCCTCAGCTCTGCTCAAAGCAAGGCTGGATCCAATCCTTCTGGGAATTATATAGGCTTTTGGTGAATCTCTCTGCCTGCCAAAATCCCAGATTCTTCAAAGTTACTCACTGGGATTTCCACAAAATCTGTGTAGTTGTTTATCTTAGCCTGGGACCTTTCACTTAGAGGGCAAAAATTCCTATTAGAAAGATGGGCAGGCTGGCCATGAAAAGAAGCTAGGTTAATATGGTTCATGTGTTCTTGACTGATACTTTAGCTTTCCTCTTTCTTTCCTTTTCTTTTTTTTTTCTTTTAACATCTAAGAAGCTAATTTCATAAGCTCAACCCTGCTGAAACATTCTCTTTGAGTTGGAGGTGTTGCTTTGTGACCTGCAAGCACAGTCAAGAACTCAGAGGTATTTTTCTTGCTCCAGCAGCTCATGAGCACCTGCGAGCTGCCAAAGCACCTATTTCTTCTCCCCCTGCAGTCCCAAGAGAGGTGAGTAAGCTTATTGCTCATCAATGGCGAACTGTGTCTCAACAATTTGAATTCTGCATTAAGACAAGTCAATGTGTCCATTAGGATTGGCTGGCTGGAGAATCCCAGTACAAAATCAACTCATTCCTGAAACCTACCATCACCCCCCCCCCAAAAAAAAGCTCCCTAGAGGATCTATAAGTTTTGTTTTAATCCCTTGACGGTCAGGCCTAATATGTGATTTCAAAGTTTGTGGGTACAGGGCTCAGCAACTCTAGGAAAATGAGAAAATGTGCCTGGTTCCCCAGTTCTCTGCTGTTGTTGTTTTTCTTTCCCACCCCTATTCTGCTTTCCAGCACCTTCCAAAGGCTCCTGGAAAGTATCTCCATTCTCTTACAGGATGCAAGGGAAAAACACGTTTATTTTGTATTTTGGTGGTGACACAAACTTATACCAAAATAGTCTTTTTATGTAAATTGTTTTATTTTTTCTTGATATTTATTTTTGTATTATGGTAAAAAATGCATCAATTAAATTTACCACCTTGACCATTTTTCACAATACAGTTCAGTATTGTTAAAATGTTTCCCATTGTTCGGAGTTCCTGTTGTGGCTCAGTGGCTAACGAACCTGACTAGTATCCATGAGGATATGGGTTTGATCCCTGGCCCTACTCAGTGGGTTAAGGATCCAGCATTGCTGTGGCTGTGGTGTAGGCCGGCAGCTAGAGCTCTGATTCAACCCCTAGCCTGGGAACCTCCATATCCCACAGGTGCGGCCCTAAAAAAGACACAAGACCAAAAAAAAAAAAAAAAAAAAAGTGTTCACATTGTTCATTGTCTGGACTTTTTTCATTGTGCCAAACTCAGACTTTATACCCATTAAACACAAATTCTCCATCCCACCCTCACCCCTTTCTAGTATTTTTGTTTAAATTTCTTAGGGTTTTTTTTTTTTTAATTTAGAAACTTTTTAAAGAGTGGAATCATGGTGTTTGCCTTTTTGTGATTGGCCTATTTCACTTAGCCTAAGTCCTGAGTGTTCATTATACATATTTTTAAAATGTACAGTATGGGGTGGTTAAGGGGCAAAAAGGTACAGAACGGCTTCTTGGGGTCCCAGGGTGGACGAGTTCCGTGGCCCTTGCTTTCTCTTCCCTTCAACTCACACCTGTGAAGACCGGGGCCTTTTCCAAAGCTTCAAAGGATTAAGAGCCTCCCAGGTCCCTTTCAGAAATATCCCTGCTGGGTCGCTGCCTAGTAGGCAGGGAATAGGGTGGGATTTTTGAGAGGGTAGCTCAACGCCAGACAGAGCAGAGGCTCCCCAGCGGGTGTGGATACAGGGCAGCGTTTAATGAACAGGTGGAAAAATCCCTGAGCTCTAATGGCCTGCCCCTGGATCTCAGATCTCGCCACACCCAACACTTGTAATCTTTTAGCTAGAGCTTCAGTCGGACCATGGGGACACACAGGGCAGCCCTGAGATCCTACGACTTGAGGACACGCTGTCAACTCTTATCCCCAGATCACATTAGAAAGCCAGACTGACTTCTCCAATTCTGAACTGGCCCAGACCGGCGCGGTTGTGGCCAGGTGTTGGGAGCAGAGTGTGGCAAGCCAGACCTCTCGAAGGACCTCCTCTCTCCAATTCCAGTCAAAAGCTGTACAGCCCCGCAAGCAACCGACGTGCCCGTTGAAGGAAGAGAAGAGCAGGGGCAGCCCCAGCTCAATTTCATTGCAGTTTCTCCAGGAACCCAATAGGCACAGGTGATCCGTCTCCCTGCCTCTCCTTCCCGAAGGCAGAGCCAGCTGCGCTCTACCGAAAAAAAGAGCGCATCGCCCAGGCCGGAAGCGCAGCTGCTGGGGCCCTCGGAATTACCCTCACGCTGCCCAAGGTGGGTACGCAGTGGGGCAAGGGACGCTGAAGCGCAGCACCGCAGAGCGGTTCTGCGAAGCGCGGGACATTCCGTGCTCGCGATCTTGCCCCGGTCCCAAGGGCAGGGCAGAGGTGGAAGGACATCCGCGCACAGGAGTACTCCCGCTCCCCGCAGCACTCCCGGAGACCGACTTCTTGCAGCTGCTTAGCCTCACTTAAGGTGCGCCTCCTTGGTGCGGAATCCCATCTAGCTCCCCGCCATCCAGCCATCCCATCGACCTCATAAACAACTTCTAGAACTGCAGAGGGCGGAGGCGGGGCGGGCGGGCAGAGGCCGAGCCGAACGCGGGGGCAGGGGGCGGGCCGGGGTCAGGGCAGAGGCTGCGGCCGCGCCTCCCCATTGGCTAGGACGCCTTGGGCTGCCCGGGCGCGCGGCGCGGGCGGGGCGGGCGGGGGCGGGGCCTGCTGGCGCGCGCCCGCCCCCACCCGCTGAGCCCGCGCCCCTCGCGCCCTCCCCGCCTCCCGCGCCGGCAGCCGGAGTTTTTAAAGTGGGCTGGCAGCCCCGCCAGCCCGACATTCTGGAGCGGCCCGCGGCACAGCTCCGGTGCGCGTCACCTCCAGCCCCAGGTTTCCTGAGGCGGCGGTACAATCCTCGGCAGTGTCCTGAGACTGTATGGTCATCTCAGCCTCCGCGCCCTCCCGGCCTCGGACTCTCCAACTCCCGTCGTTCGAGTCACTTCTTCTTTTTCTTTTTTTTCCGAAAACCCAGAAAAGTGACTCCTGACTCCTTTTCGAGAGAAAAGGGAACTTCAGTCCTCGTCTCGCTGCCCTCTTTTTGCGTTTGACAAGCCTCCTCCCACTTCTTTCCTGGACCCCGCCTCCCTGTGCAGGTTCCTCCCCGTCACCTTTCTCCACCCCCCTCCCCCGCACCTACCCTGCAGCCAGCAAACTTCCCCTGGCTGTGCGGGGAGCTCGGGACCTGCGAGCACTTAGGATCTTTAACACCTGCGAGGGCCACAGCGAAGGCAGCAGCTGCAGCCTCTACTGGTCCTGTAGCCCAGGTGGTCCGCGTCTCAAAGGGCCACAGCGACGATGACAGCTGACAAGGAAAAGAAAAGGTAAACGGGCGTCGGAGCTGGTGGGTGGGCAGTGAGGGGCTAGATGGCGGGGCTGCTCTGGACCCGCGGCGACCGAGAACGGCTGGGAGAGGAGTGCAGAGAGGTCTTTGAGGCCGAGGGATCGGTTTGGAAGGTTTGGCGGGGAAAGCAGGTGCCCTGTCTAGAGACCCCAGGCTGCGGCCTCGCGGTGAAGAGTTCTGTGGCCCGAAGGAGTGGGGAATATGCGCGTGCAAAGAGACCAGGAGGCTGATGGGGATGGCCCTAGAGTTCGGTGGTGCCCCCTGGCTACCTTCCGAAATTCACGCTCCCCCAAACCCACCCCCGCACCAAACTCCCAGTGCCAACCTGTTGAAATGTTTCTTGGTCGATTCGGCTTAGGTCAACTTTTGACTTTCTTAAGACCCGCAGACGGGGCAACATCCACTCCTCTCTTTTCTTTGGGACCCTTGGGGTCTTTCCAGTTGATCTCGGCCCGAACAGTGACCCCAAACTGGCCAGGGGTAGGTAGCGGAGCGCGACGCTGGACGCGCCCTTGCACCCCTACCCACTCCAGGGCTCCAGATCTCGCAGAAGCTTAGAGAAGCCCTTTTCTGAGCCCGCATCTTGACTCCGCGGGAGAGTGGGTAGTGGGCCGGGCTGCCCAGAGGAGGCAGTGTCTTGGTGTGCTGGGAGGGGATGGAGACACCTGGCGCTCCCCGCAGGACCCAATGATGTCTCTCTCCCAAGAGGACAGAGAACGGCAGCCACGATCTGCCCGCCTGCCCTCTCGAGCCTCTGGGCACTGGATGAGAGGCAACCCAGGCCAACTCTCACTGCCCTGCCGCCCTCTCCTGGCGAGGGGGAGAGCGCAAGGCATGGCGCACAGGCGTGAAAACTGCCTCACCTCCCAAAACCGTGCCCGGCTTGCCGCCTGGTCCTCCTCCCTTCCCAGCCTACACTCATCCTGCCCCAGCAGAATTGGATTTTTCAGCCCTGAGTTCGACGGAGGCTTGGCGGGGCTAGGGTGCGGGGAACGGGAATCCAACGCGCGGCGGGTTGAAGGACCTGAGCCTCTCTAGGTCAACGGCTGGGCGATCATGGGGTGGTGCGGGGATCCGGGGATCCGGCCTCGAAGGGCGGGGGTAACTGGACTGGAGCCTGGGAGCCCGAAGAGTTCATTGCTTGGGTTGATTTGCTCTTGTTCCGACTTCCACTGCGGGACCAGAGCCAGAAGCCGTGTATCCTCTAGTCGAAAGCGGCTGTTCCCACCTCGGGGCACCGATAAGAATTTGATAAAGGGGAGCGAATCGCGCCCGTTCTGGCGGAGCGCCCGGGCCCTTCACTCCGGATCGCTGGGGGGAGGGGATTGAGCCCAGCTTCGGGTTCGCGGCCGCAGCTCCCCCTTCCGCGTCATGGTGGCGCCCCCAGGCCTGAGAGATGGATGAGGGAGCCTGGCCCCGGCCGCTCTGGACCCTGAGACAGGAGCCGGCTGGCGGCCCCAGCGGCCTCCCCTTCGAGCAGCCCTGGAGTCCTGGGTCTTTGCAGGGCAGCGAAGCAAGGAAGAGACTAAGATTCCAACGCAGTTTGTAAAACCAATATTGCCTGCCAGTAACAATGACTGAACAATCAAAAAGCAAAGTTAGAGTCAGCTCCTCTGCGCGCGCGCTGGGCTCCGGAGCCACAGAGGGAACTTATTGTACATTTTACAACTGTGATGCCTATCGGTAAATGTTGCAATCTCAGAGGTGGAGCCTGATGGTTATCTTGACAGATGTGTGAAGTGTCAGCTTCTCCAGCGCGGCTCAGCGCCGGGTCCTGTGCTATTATGCATATTAATCGTCGCAAGAAACTTGGGAGCAGGGAAACATTATTTCGACACACTGTAGCGCCTCTTTCGTTAGAGACAGAGGAAACCAGAATCAGAGCAGGAAAAAAAAAATGGGTAATCAAACTCCGAATTATTCGCGAGAGTGGCAGGTTTAAGAATCACTGTGGGGGTTGCCTATGGACTGCCTAGGAGGCCAGAGCCAGCAGCCCCGCAGGTCGCTGTCTGTGGCTTGCCTTGATTTTTATGTCGCAAACTGCCGGGGCAAACAGTGTGTCTCTCGCCATCTAGAGCCCCATGAAAGATTGTCCAATTCCTGATGGGCCAATTGTTTTGAGATATATTTACTTTTCTAGTCTGGCTCCATTTGCTGGGGGCAGACTCCTTGCAGGACCATGGTGTAATTAAATATGTGAAACTAGTGCATTGAAAGTTGGTGTATCATGTCAGTGGTGGTCCTTCGCTTTGCCAGAGTACTTCACAAGTTCTGTGTGACACCTGCCATGGAGGCATTTATATTAGGACTCTTCGTATAGGTTCTTAGGATGTGATTCTTCTGGTTTCAGCAGAGCCATTTTTGCCCTGAAATTCAAGATACATGGAACATTTGCAACGTTCTTTCCATCAACAGCCTTTCAAGAAGTGGGCAGGATTATTTTGTTCCAGAACGTTCATGCGTCGATGGAGATGTTAATGTTTAATAATAAAGAGTTTGCTTGCTAAACATTGGCTGGGCCAGCTGGCCTGGATAGAAAGTTTCAATAAGTGCTTTTTAGTGGTGGCGGGCATTCCTAGTGGCATCACAGATGGCCAGAAGCTGAAGCTTGTTAAGACTGCTGTACCTTTCTGCACTCATCTGTCTGGAGGGAAGTGAAGATTTCATTAATTAAGGGTCTTGGTTCTGTGAAGAGCTAGAAAGTGTCTGGGTGACTTGCTTCCTAATAAAACAATTTCTGAGTCCCTTCCCTGAGGGGAGAAAAGAGTCTGAAAGTTCTTAGGGACCTGGAGCTCCGTAGAGTGGTTTGGGAAAGTAAATGAGATCTTTGGATAATCAGGGATCAAAGTCCATTCCCAAAGCCAGACCCAGCTTAGAGCACCTTTCTAGAAGGCTTCTATTGCTTAGCATAGAGCCTTTGGTGGAAGGATGATCAGAGATGCCTGGAGCAGAAATTTTGTATCTCTTCTTCCCCCTGCCAGCTGGATGAATGTAGTTCTTCCTCTGCTAAACTAAAATCAAAGTTCACCTTTTTTTTTTAGTTCTGAAGGCAAAAATATTGCTGGACAGTGTTTCTCCATCTAAGTAGATTTTCTATAACAATTCCTTCAGCATTTGATACCTGTTTCCAGTTATGTTACCAGGATGCAGGTGTAATAAGGAATTGATGTAACACACTATGGGTCCAGGTAAATAAACTTTAATTCATACAGCTTTGTGAAGTTCAAAAGAATGCTGTGCCTAGTTTTTTTCAGTGTTGCTGATGGGATGCTTACAGTTATTTTGTAAGAGACCATGAAAATCATCTAGTCAAATGTTTCTCTTTCTGCATGAGGAAATTGAGGCTCAGAGAGGTTAAGTGTTGTCTCTAATAATAAGAGTTAGTGAAGGTAAAAATCAGAACCCAGGTTCATTTAAACGAAGTGTGCATTTCCTTATTATTGACAAAATAGTATCCCCAGCCCTGAAATGCTGCTAGGTGGTTAGGATGATTTCCAAAGGATTTGAGTGCCCTCCCTTCACCCACTCCAAACCACTGAACCTTGTGGAAAAGAGATTTGCTTTTCTGGATTATTATTTTAAAAACTTTAGGCTGCAAAAAAGGAAGGAGGGTTGATGCCGGTCCCAGTGTGTATAAACTTTAGGAAGTATGAATTCATTGTTTTAGCATTCTCCCTTTATTTCATTTAGAAAAAATTTACTTATAGGTGCACCTCATTAAACAAAGCCAATGCAAGGACTGTTCCCCAGTGGTGCAGATTGCTTTGTGAAGTATAGAACTCCCTGTCAGCAGAGACATTCAGGCAGCTATTAGATTGGTTCCTATACTGAAGAAGTTGGCATTTTCACTAGGAGTGAGCCATGAGACCCCAACTGTTTAATTCACTTTAAATGTAAATCAGTCAGTCTGTCCTGTCCCTCTGTCTGTCTCTGTCTCTCTGTCTCTCTGTGTGTGTGTGTGTGTGTGTGTAGGAGAGAATCCTCAACTTTCTAGGCATTTCTTAGTGCTCCAGGATTTTTAGCCCAGTACATTTGAAAATATTTGCTCTTATTAATTATCTCAAGATTCAGGCGTTCCACTTCTCAGGAAATCTTTTCAGTAGTATTCGCTTTTGGGGGGTATTTTCCTCAGTTCTCTCCCATGCCAATAGGAATTTTCCTTTTTATTTTAACCTAGTGTAATCTTCCCTTTCGCTTCTGGTATGACCATCACTGAGAGTTCATAACAGGTAGGACTTTTGCCCACACTGTAAAGTTAGCAGTGTTTGATTGCAAGGTCCCCAGTACCCTTTACCCCCCTCTTCCCCAGTACCAATGTCTACTCTCATGATGAAAACCAGCTCTGCTATTCACACCATGCTATAAACCAATAAGACAACAAATGCGTATTGAATGCCTGCTCCCTCTCTGGATAAGATGCTGGAGAGGCACTAAGGAATAAGGGATGTGGTCCTTGTCTTCAAGTTGCTAGTTTGATCGAGGGAGTGGGGAGGACACTTGAGGAAGCATAACTAAAAATATGGGTAGCGGGCAGCTTACCTGTGACTTTTCTGTTGAGAACAAATCTTTTGAAGCTAAAGAGAAGACGTTCTTAATGGCATTGTAGGCAGTAACCACACACACAAGCAAACACAAGTATTGGAAAGTACTATGTGTGTTTAGGAGAATGGATTCTTAGTTTTCCCTGGAGTCACACAGGGTAGGCCCTGATCACTAGCCTGAAGACTGGCTCTGAGGGAAGGTCATATGGGGAGTAGTCAGGGTAATGAGAGTAGTGGAAAGTGGAGGGTTCGAGAGTATGCCCTGTCATGTTCTTCTGCACTACAGACAGAAAGGCCCCCGAGGTTGAATGTTTGCTGTTCTTTGCACATTGCTTTGGGTGAGGGGCGTGGAGGGAGGCGTCTAGTAGGGTCTCGAAGTGATAGGGACAGAGATTCAGGTCCCACCTAGGATAATAGTGGAGGGGAGGCAGCTGTGATTCCAGGAAGACCAAGAAGGGAGAGGAAGCATCATAACCTGGGCTTTGTGAATGGGCTTCCGAGGGCTATGAGCTTCTGAAATTGGCTCATAATGTGGTATTAGGCATGAAGGCATTTCTTCCCCCAGAGGAAGTCTGTTTAGCTCTAATGGCCTTTCAAAAGGTCTGGGATCTGAAAAAGGCCAGCCCTTGCTCTTGGAGGTCTGATTCGGTGACTGCCTTACCTTCCAGTATCTTACTCTTCCAGCCTTAGAGAGGTCCTGTATTTCACTGCCAAGGTCTCTCCCGGTCGTGGAGATGGGGATGGAGGTTGGCATGTGCATCTGGTAAAAATTCTGTGGTGTAGCTTACCTGTACCCACCTGTCGGTCCACCCACATGTCTGCCCTCAGTAATGGGGGAAAGGGGAGCTGAGCTCCCTGCGCAGGCTTAGGTCTGGTGTGGTGTAGTTACTACTTCTTAAAATGGCCATGAAGTGTTATCCTCAACTTTTGCATCATCCTGAACCAGTTATTGTTGGTTCTCTTAGGCATTAGGAATGTGTGTGTCTTTAATGGACGTTTTATCTGCTGTAGGACAAAACAAAAAACTCCAACACTTAATCTTATTTGTGTAGGCACCGTCCTCAGAACTTTCCATGGGTGAACTCTTTTGAATCTTCATGACAACCTGTGAGATAAACACTGTTAATGTCATCCCCATTTCACTGATGGAAAAGCTGAGGCATAGAAAGGTGAACTGCCAGAGGTCAAATAGGTAGTATGGGCGGGGCTGGGATTGGAATGGGGCAAAGTGTCTCCAGCTCCCTGTAGTCTTACCAGTGATCTACGCTGCCTTACCTTACCCAAGATTATCTATAAAGCATCTAATACCATGCCTGACCCATGGTAAGTACTTTAGAAATAATCACTACTTTTGTTGTTGTATTAGCGATTATTATAAGTGCTTTTCTGTCTTGTGGCTCTTCGCTTATGTTGAACCTAACACACAGACAAGGCTTGAAGATCTGAAGGGTGACTTAGAAGCCCTGGAACTCTTTATTTTTCATGGATTTTCCTCTGCTCTGACAAGAGATGGTGCTCTGCTGCTCCCAAGAAGTTCAAAGCTTTCCACCTTCCACTCTTAACAGGTGGCAAGACTTCAATTATCACTCTAACCTTTGGACTCCATTGTGCAGAATAACCTGTTAGAAGCTCTTCCTCTGTGGCTTCTGAAGATCCATCTCCATGTCAAGATGCACAAGACTTCCTCTGGCTCTTTTGATCTTTTGAAATTCCAAGCACAGGAAGGAAAGAATGGATGGGGGAATAAAGAATAGCTATGACTGTTGCAATAATAATATGCTGCATTTTTATAGAGCCCTTTCTCTGGTGAGCCCCAAGCTTTCACAGTCATCATACCATTGGCCTCTGCACTGTGAACCTAGAAGGGCTTCTTGAGTTTTCCCAGTGCTGTAAAACACAATTGCGTGAACATATTATAATAGGGGGAGAAACAAGCTATCTTGGCAGTTGCATTTCACCCTAGGTATGGTGGCCATGCATGCCATGCCACTCACAGCATCTGTGCTTTTAAAGTGGAGGTTGAGGAGGTCCCATTGTGGCTCCATGGGCTAAGAATCTGACTAGTATCTATGAGGATGCAGGTTTGATCCCTGGCCTTGCTCAGTGGGTTAAGGATCTAGCATTGCTGTGAGCTGCAGCGTAGGTTGCAGATGTGACTCAGATCTGGTGTTGCTGTGGCTGTGGCATAGCCTGGCAACTGCAGCTCCAATTTGACCCCTAGCCTGGGAATTTCCATATGACAAAGGTGCCGCCCTAAAAGAAAAATAAAGTGGAGGTCGAGTGCAGTTTATCACCAAGGGTCTGGTCCCACTCTTGAAGCCACAGAACTGATCTGCAAGTGTGAAGCCAAGAAGAATAACAGGGCCATGGGAACTCTCCGGAGCTAAGGGCACAGGTGTGGAATGGACCAGAATGTTATCTACTTCTAAGTGGCCCTGTTTTTTCCGAAGTCCTCAAGAATATTGGTTTGCCTGACTGCCTTTAGCTGTTCCCAGGAACCACTTGTATGTCAGCACGACTCTCATTATATGGCGTGACCATCATAATCTTTTCGTGTTCCCTCCCAGAAGGCACATTTCTTCCCCTTCACCTGGAAAAATTCTTCAGTTTTAGTTATAGGTAACTTCTAAGAGAGATAATGACTCAGGGAAGCAGTTCTTTGTCTTATGTGGACAGATATTTCGGAAAGAGTGCCTTGTCAGTAAGGAAAATGACCCCATTAAAAAATATATATTGACTTGTCATGCCCCTGTCTGGCATTTTCCCAATTTTGCAAAGCCAAGGAAATAGATTATTAGAAATCTCTTCTTATATTCCTCCAGTGACTTCCTGCATCCCATCTCCACGGCACCCTCCAATGAAAAATATCAAACCTGAAAGGTTAGTGCAAGGAATCATAACAGATTTGATTTTATTGGGGGTGAGGTTGTGTAATAAAACATATAGGTGGGAAATGACTCCACTTTCCACACTCCTGATTGTGATGCTAGACGTTAACTAATCCCCACTGTGGTGTTAGCTGCCAACAAATGCTGGAGGTACTGCCGATATGATAGTCTTTTTGGAGGTTCATCACTCTGTAACAGCCTCATTGACTCGTTTGGGGGAGATTGTAACATTATTGCATGTGAAATCTTAGTGAAAAAGTTCCCCTTTCCACCAGTCTTGACCTAAAACCAAGGTGACTTTTTTTTTTGGTATAATGATCATAGCAATCTAATTTCACAGGATTTCTATCCCATAGCCCAAGCATACCCCCCCCACCCCAAAAACTCTCTCCTCTGGAGACCATAAGTTTTTCAATGTCTGTGAGTCAGCATCTGTTCTGCAAAGAAGTTCCGTCTGTCCATTTTTCAGATTCCACATGTCAGTGAAAGCATTTGTCATCGGTGTCTCATTGTATGGCTGACTTCACTTAGAATGATAATTTCTAGGTCCATCCATGTTGCTAAAAATGCCGGTATTTCACTCCTTTTAATGGCTGAGTAATGTTACATTGTGTATATGGACCACATCTTCTTGATCCACTCCTCTGTCAATGGACATTTAGGTTGTTTCCATGTTTTGGCTATTGTAAATAGTGTTGCAATGAACATCGGAGTACATGTGTTTTTGAGAGTCATGGTTTTCTCTGGATAGATGCCCAGGAGTGGGATTGCTGGATCAAATGGGAGTTCTATGTTTAGTTTTCTGAGGAATCTCCAAACTGCTTTCCACAGTGGTTGCACCAATGTGTAATCCCACCAACCATGTACTAGGGTTCCTTTTTCTCCATAGCCTCTCCAGCACTTCTTGTTTGTAGACTTTTTGATGCTGGCCATTCTGGCTGATGTAAGGTGGTACCTCAGAGTGGTTTTGATTTGCATCTCTCCAATAATGAGTGACATTGAACATCTTTTCATGTGTTTCTTGGCCATCTGTATGTCTTCTTTGGAGAACTGTCTGTTTAGACCTTCTGCCCATTTTTGGATGGGGTTGTTTGATTTTTTGGTATTGAGCCGCAGAAGTTGCTTATAAATTTTGGAGATGAATCCCTTGTCAGTTGATTCACTTGCAAAGATTTTCTCCCATTCTGTGGATTGTCTTTTTGTGTTGTTTAGGGTTTCCTTTGCTGTGCAGAAACTTTTACGTTTGATTAGGTCCCATTTGTTTATTTTTCTTTTTATTGTCAATACTCTGATAGGTGGATCTGGGAAGATGTTGCTGTCATTTATGTCAGAGAGTGTTTGGCCTTAGTTTCCTCTAAGAGTCTTATAGTGTCTGACCTTATATCTGGGTCTTTAACCCATTTTGAGTTTTATTTTTGTGTATGGTGTTAGGGAGTGTTCCAATTCATTTGTTTCCATGCGGCTGTCCCGTTTTCCCAGAACCACTTATTGAACAAGCTGTCCTTTCTCCACTGTATATTCTTGCCTCCTTTGTCATAGATGAGTTGGCTGTAGGTGCGTGGGTTGAATTCTGGCCATTCTATCCTGTGCCACTGATGTATATTTCCATCTTTGTACCAGTACCATATGGTTTTGATGATTATTGCTTTGTAGTGTAGTCTGAAGTTGGGGAGCCTGATTCCTCCAGCTCCATTTCTCTTTTTCAGGATGTCTTTAGCTAGTCTGGGTCTTTTGTGCTTCCACACAAACTTTAAAATATTTTGTTCGAGTTCTGTGAACAATGTCCTTGGTAATTGGATAGGGATTGCATTGAATCTGTAGATTGCCTTAGGTAGTATAGTCATTTTGATAACATAACTCTTCCAATCCAAGAGCATGAGCATGAGAATCTTTCCATCTGTTTGTGTCACCTTTGAATTCTTTCATCAGTGTCTTATAGTTTTCAGAGTACAGGTATTTTGTCTCTTTAGGTACTTGACTCCTAGGTATTTTATTCTTTTGGATGTGATGGTAAACGAGATTGCTTCCCTAATTTCTCCTTCTGATCTTTCATTGTTAGTGTATAGAAATGCTGTCAATTTCTGTGTATTAATTTTGTATCCTGTGACTTTGCCAAATTCATGGATGAGCTCTAACAGTTTTCTGGTCGAGTTTTTAGGATGCTCTAGGTATAGTATCATGTCATCTGCAAATAGGGATGGTTTTACTTCTTCCTTTCCAAGTTGGATTCCTTTTATTAATTTTACTTCTCTGATTGCAGTGGCTAGGACTTCCAGAACTATATTGAAGAGTAGTGGTGAGAGCAGACATCCTTGTCTTGTTCCTGATCTCAGTGGGAATTCTTTCAGCTTTTCACCATTGAGAATGATGTTCACTGTGGTTTTGTCATATGTGGCCCTTATTATGTTGAGGTAGGTTCCCTCTATGCCCACTTTCTGAAGGGTTTTTATCAGAATGGGTGTTGGAATTTGTCAAAGGCTTTTTCTGTGTCTATTGAGAGGATCATATAGTTTTTATTCTTCAGATTGTTAATGTGGTGTATCACACTGATGGATTTGTGGCTATTGAAGAACCCTTGCATCCCTGAGATAAATCCCACTTGATCATGATGCACAATCCTTTTAATGTATTGTTCGATCCGGTTTGCTGGTATTTCATGGATGATTTTTTCATCAATATTCGTCAGTGAAATGGATGTATAGTTTTCTTTTTTTGTGGTATCTTTGTCTGGTTTTGGTGTCAGGGTGATGGTGGCCTCATAGAATGAGTTTGGGGGCATCACTTCCTCTGCAATTTTTTGAAATAGTTTCAGAAAGAGGGGTGTTAGCTCTTCTCTAAATGTGTGATAGAATTCGCCTGTGAAGCCATCTGGTCCTGGACTTTTGTTTGTTGGAAATTCTTTAATCACAGTTCCAATTTTGGTTCTTGTGATGGGTATATTCATCTTTTCTATTTCCTCTTGGTTTAGTCTTGGAAGATTGTACTTTTCTAAGAATGTGTCCATTTCTTCTAGCTTTTCCATTTTATTGGCCTATAGTTGCATATAGTCCCTTATGATCCTTTGTATTTCTGTGATGTCCGTTGTTACTTCTCCTTTTTCATTTCTAATTTTATTGATATGAGTCCTCTCTCTTTTTTGCCTGATAAGTCTGGCTAGGGGTTTATCCATTTTGTTGATCTTTTCAAAGAACCAGCTTTTCATTTCATTGGTCTTTTCTATGTTCTTCTTGGTTTCTATTTCATTGATTTCTGCTCTGATCTTTATGATATCTTTCATTCTACTAACTTTAGGCCTTGTCTGCTCTTTTCTCTCAAGCTGCTTTAGATGCAAATTAGGTCTGTTTATTTGAGATTTTTCCTGTTTCCTGAGGTGGTCTTGTATTGCTATAAACATTTCCTCTTAGAACAGCTTTTGCTGCATCCCTTATGTTTTGGAGTGTCGTATCTTCATTGTCATTTGCTTCTAGGTATTTTTATTTTATTTATTTTATTTTATTATTATTTTTTTTTTTGTCTTTTTGCCATTTCTTGGGCCGCTCCTGCGGCATATGGGAGGTTCCCAGGCTAGGGGTCTAATCGGAGCTGTAGCCGCCAGCCTACGCCAGAGCCACAGCAACGCGGGATCCAAGCCGCGTCTGCAACCTACACCACAGCTCACGGCAACGCCGGATCGTTAACCCACTGAGCAAGGGCAGGGACCGAACCCGCAACCTCATGGTTCCTAGTCGGATTCGTTAACCACTGCGCCACGACGGGAACTCCCGTTTTTTTTTTTTTTTTCCCTAGGTATTTTTAAATTTCCTCTTTGATTTCTTCAGTGATCCATTGGTTGTTTAGTAGCATGCTGTTTTGTCTCCACGTGTTTGTGTTTTTTGCAGATTTTTTTCTCGTTGTTGATTTTGAGTTGTATAGCATTGTGGTCAGAAAAGATGCTTGATATGATTTCAAGTTTCTTAATGTTACCGAAGTTGGATTTATAGACCTGGATATTAGAGACTGTTCCATGTGCACTTGAGAAGAATGTGTATTCTGTTGCTTTTGGATGGAATGTCCTATAAATATCTATTAAGTCCATCTGGTTTAATGCATCATTCAGGGCCTGTGTTTACTTATTGATTTTCTGTCTGGTTGATCTGTCCATTGCTTTAAGTGGCCCACTCTGATTGTGTTACTGTCGATTTGTCCTTTTAAGTTTGTTAGCAGTTGCCTTATATATTGTGGTGAACCTATGTTGAGTGTGTAGATATTTAAAATTGTTATATCATCTACTTGGATTGATCCTTTGATAATTAGGTGATGACCTTCTTTGTCCCTTAAAATATTCTTCATTTTAAAGTGTATTGTGTCTGATATGAGTATTGCTACTCCAGCTTTCTTTGGATCCCTGTTTGCATGAAGTATGTTCTTCCATCCTCTCACTTTCCATTTGTACGTGTCCCTAGAAGTGAAGTGGGTCTCTTGAAGACAGCATATGTACGGGTCTTGTTTTGGTATTCATTCAGCCAGTCTATGTCTTTTGGTTGGGGTGTTTAGTCCATTATCATTTAAGGTAATTATTGATATGTATGTTCTTATTGTCCTTTTATTAATTGCTTTGGATTTGTTTTTGTTAATCTTTTTTCTTCCCTTCTTCTCTCGTTCTCTCCTCTTCTGGTTTGATGACTATCTTTAGTGTTGTATTTGAGTTGATTTTTCTTCGTTTGTGTATTCATTGTAGATTTTTGGTTTGCAGGTATTCTGAAGTTTTGATATGAGTCTATATGTATATGAGATTGTTTTAAGTTGTTGTTCTCTTAATTGCAAGTACATCTCCAGTATCCTGCATTTGCACCTTCCTCTTATGATTTCTTTTTTTTTTTTTTTGTCTTTTGTCTTTTTGTTATTGTTGTTGTTGTTGTTGCTATTTCTTGGGCCGCTCCCGCGGCATATGGGAGGTTCCCAGGCTAGGGGTTGAATCGGAGCTGTAGCCACCAGCCCGCGCCAGAGCCACAGCAACGCGGGATCCGAGCCGCGTCTGCAACCTACACCACAGCTCACGGCAACGCCGGATCGTTAACCCACTGAGCAAGGCCAGGGATCGAACCCGCAACCTCATGGTTCCTAGTCGGATTCGTTAACCACTGCGCCACGACGGGAACTCCTCCTCTTATGATTTCTGATTTTGGTGGTATAATTGTGCTTGGATGATTTTGTATCTTTACTGTACATATACCTTTACTGGTGAGCCTTGTCATTTGAGGTATTTGTGTTTCCTGTTGCTGTCTTGTCTTTTCTGCCTATAGAAGTTCCTTTAGTATTTGTTGTAAGGCTGGTTTAGAGTTGCTGAATTCTCTTAGCTTTTGCTTATCTGTGAAGTTTTTGATGTCTTCTTCAAATCTGAAGGAGAGGTCTTGCCCCTTTGTTCCAATCCAGGAACCCTTGTGAAGGCAACCAATCGTGGACCTCACTCTCCTGCAAGTCCCAGAGCAGGCTGGACAAATGTGGGACTTCCTAGGAGTTTACAGATGGAGGGACAGAAGCCAAGGAGAGGCCACAGAGCTGGCTTTGCCCCCACCATCCCTTGCCTGGACCCCCTTCCACCCGAGCAGCTTGGCCCAGGGCAACCCTTGCCCTCCCAGACTGCACACATCCTGTTTTAAGGATGCACAGCTTAAAACACGGTCGTGTGAGGTGAATGTGATAACCACTGCACTCCGGAAACCCTGCCCACATTAACAAAAGAAAAGTCAAAAACCATATGATCATCTCAATAGATGCAGAAAAAGCATTTGACAAAGCGCAACATCCAGTCATGTTCAAAACTCTCGCCAAAGTGGGTATAGAGGGAACATTCCTGAACATAAGCAAAGCCATTTATGACAAACCCACAGCAAATATAATACTCAATGGAGAAAAACTGAAAGCCTTCTCACTCATCTGGAACAAGAGAGGGATGCCCACTCTCGCTACTGCTCTGTAACATAGTTTTGGAAGTCCTAGCCACAGCAATGAGACAAACAACAGACATAAAAGCCATCCAAAGAGGAAAAGAAGAGAGAAAAGTGTATGCAGACGACGTGATACTACACATAGAAAACCCTAAGGACTCAACCCAAAAACTACTTGAACTGATTAATAAATTCAGCAAAGTAGCAGGATATAAGATTAACATTCAGAAATCATTCAGAAGACATAAAAGCCATCCAAAGAGGAAAAGAAGAGAGAAAAGTGTATGCAGACGACGTGATACTACACATAGAAAACCCTAAGGACTCAACCCAAAAACTACTTGAGCTGATTAATAAATTCAGCAAAGTAGCAGGATATAAGATTAACATTCAGAAATCAGTTGCATTTCTGTATACCAACAATGAAATATTAGAAAAGGAATACAAAAGTACAATACCTTTTAGAATTGCACCTCAAAAAATCAAATACCTCGGAATACACCTGACCAAGGAGGTAAAGGACTAATATGCCGAGAACTATAAAACTTTAATCAAACAAATTAAAGAAGATGTAAAGAAATGGAGGGATATTCTATGTTCATGTATTGGAAAATCCAATATTGTAAAAATGGCCGTACTTCCCAAAGCAATCTACAGATTCAATGCAATCCCTATCAAATGACCCATGACATTTTTCACAGAACTAGAACCAACAATCCAAAAATTTACGTGGAACCACAAAAGAAAGTCTATTCAGCAAGCATTGCTGGGAAACCAGGACAGCTGCATGCAAATCAGTGAAATTAGAACACACCCTCACACCATGTACAAAAATAAACTCAAAATGGCTGAAAGACTTAAATAGAGACAAAAAAAAAAAAAAAAAGGATTTCCTGTTGTGGCGCAGTGGTTAACAAATCCGACTAGGAACCATGAGGTTTCGGGTTTGATCCTTGGCCTTGCTCAGTGGGTTAACGATCCGGTGTTGCCATGAGCTGTGGTGAAGGTTGTAGACATGGCTTGGATCCTGCATTGCTGTGGCTCTGGTGTAGGCTGACTCTTACTGTCGTGGATTTTACCTGAAGTCCTCTATTCCCCCCAAAATGCATTTTTTCTTCATTTTCCTCCGGGCAGGGAGAGTCTCCATAACAGCTCTGCACGATGGGAGGACCCCAAGACAGCAGCCCAAGGAGGACAGGCATTCTCGTGAGACAGCCGGAATCCAGGTCTTCAGCTCCTCTGTGGTGCCGCAGGGGCTCCTGGGAGTCCGCCATCTTGTGGACAGTGAAGGGCCAGCCGTCTGCTCTCTACTGGATCTGAAGACATCCCTGGGAGCAGAGCGGATGTTGGTAGCAGATTCCAGTATGGGAAGCTCAGAGAAGGTAAGCAGGGTGTCGGGGAGCCCCTGCCTGGGGTCCTCTGCAGCCGCCGTGTCGCTGGGGACTCGGTGTCCGTCCCTTGGTGTGGTGCTTGGAGCCGAGGGTGGTGGTGGACACCTGTGGTGGGGAGGACGGTCATGCCCAGGTGGGGCCAGGGGCCAAGTGGCTGCTGGGGTCACACTCACACAACTCACAGTCACTTCTAATTTTTCAGTTTCCAGATGGCAGATTATGGGATTTTTTTCCGCCTTCAAAATTGTGAGTTGACTTCCATTTTAAAAATTCCCTTACCTGTATCTATATTTATATCCATACATGTATCTATCTGTATCTTACTGGTTCTGTTTATATTGTGTATATGCAGTAGCTGTCAGAGACTTTTTCTTTATATTGCAGAAACTTTTTATTTATTTATTTATTTTTAAAGATTTTTTAATATATAAGAAAATCATCTTAAACATTTCCCCCCATCTTCCCATATGGATAACTGCAGTAATTAGAAAGAATTTGGGGGAGATTGTAACATTATTGCATGTGAAATCTTAGTGAAAAAGTTCCCCTTTCCACCAGTCTTGACCTAAAACCAAGGTGACTTTTTTTTTTGGTATAATGATCATAGCAATCTAATTTCACAGGATTTCTATCCCATAGCCCAAGCATACCCCCCCCACCCCAAAAACTCTCTCCTCTGGAGACCATAAGTTTTTCAATGTCTGTGAGTCAGCATCTGTTCTGCAAAGAAGTTCCGTCTGTCCATTTTTCAGATTCCACATGTCAGTGAAAGCATTTGTCATCGGTGTCTCATTGTATGGCTGACTTCACTTAGAATGATAATTTCTAGGTCCATCCATGTTGCTAAAAATGCCGGTATTTCACTCCTTTTAATGGCTGAGTAATGTTACATTGTGTATATGGACCACATCTTCTTGATCCACTCCTCTGTCAATGGACATTTAGGTTGTTTCCATGTTTTGGCTATTGTAAATAGTGTTGCAATGAACATCGGAGTACATGTGTTTTTGAGAGTCATGGTTTTCTCTGGATAGATGCCCAGGAGTGGGATTGCTGGATCAAATGGGAGTTCTATGTTTAGTTTTCTGAGGAATCTCCAAACTGCTTTCCACAGTGGTTGCACCAATGTGTAATCCCACCAACCATGTACTAGGGTTCCTTTTTCTCCATAGCCTCTCCAGCACTTCTTGTTTGTAGACTTTTTGATGCTGGCCATTCTGGCTGATGTAAGGTGGTACCTCAGAGTGGTTTTGATTTGCATCTCTCCAATAATGAGTGACGTTGAACATCTTTTCATGTGTTTCTTGGCCATCTGTATGTCTTCTTTGGAGAACTGTCTGTTTAGACCTTCTGCCCATTTTTGGATGGGGTTGTTTGATTTTTTGGTATTGAGCCGCAGAAGTTGCTTATAAATTTTGGAGCTGAATCCCTTGTCAGTTGATTCACTTGCAAAGATTTTCTCCCATTCTGTGGATTGTCTTTTTGTGTTGTTTAGGGTTTCCTTTGCTGTGCAGAAACTTTTACGTTTGATTAGGTCCCATTTGTTTATTTTTCTTTTTATTGTCAATACTCTGATAGGTGGATCTGGGAAGATGTTGCTGTCATTTATGTCAGAGAGTGTTTGGCCTTAGTTTCCTCTAAGAGTCTTATAGTGTCTGACCTTATATCTGGGTCTTTAACCCATTTTGAGTTTTATTTTTGTGTATGGTGTTAGGGAGTGTTCCAATTCATTTGTTTCCATGCGGCTGTCCCGTTTTCCCAGAACCACTTATTGAACAAGCTGTCCTTTCTCCACTGTATATTCTTGCCTCCTTTGTCATAGATGAGTTGGCTGTAGGTGCGTGGGTTGAATTCTGGCCTTTCTATCCTGTGCCACTGATGTATATTTCCATCTTTGTTCCAGTACCATATGGTTTTGATGATTATTGCTTTGTAGTGTAGTCTGAAGTTGGGGAGCCTGATTCCTCCAGCTCCATTTCTCTTTTTCAGGATGTCTTTAGCTAGTCTGGGTCTTTTGTGCTTCCACACAAACTTTAAAATATTTTGTTCGAGTTCTGTGAACAATGTCCTTGGTAATTGGATAGGGATTGCATTGAATCTGTAGATTGCCTTAGGTAGTACAGTCATTTTGACAATATCGATTCTTTCAATCCAAGAGCATGGTATGTCTTTCCATCTATTTGTGTGTCATCTTTGATTTCTTTCATCGGTGGCTTATAGTTTTCAGAGTACAGGATTTTTGTCTCTTTAGGTACTTGACTCCTAGGTATTTTATTCTTTTGGATGTGATGGTAAACGAGATTGCTTCCCTAATTTCTCCTTCTGATCTTTCATTGTTAGTGTATAGAAATGCTGTCAATTTCTGTGTATTAATTTTGTATCCTGTGACTTTGCCAAATTCATGGATGAGCTCTAACAGTTTTCTGGTCGAGTTTTTAGGATGCTCTAGGTATAGTATCATGTCATCTGCAAATAGGGATGGTTTTACTTCTTCCTTTCCAAGTTGGATTCCTTTTATTAATTTTACTTCTCTGATTGCAGTGGCTAGGACTTCCAGAACTATATTGAAGAGTAGTGGTGAGAGCAGACATCCTTGTCTTGTTCCTGATCTCAGTGGGAATTCTTTCAGCTTTTCACCATTGAGAATGATGTTCACTGTGGTTTTGTCATATGTGGCCCTTATTATGTTGAGGTAGGTTCCCTCTATGCCCACTTTCTGAAGGGTTTTTATCAGAATGGGTGTTGGAATTTGTCAAAGGCTTTTTCTGTGTCTATTGAGAGGATCATATAGTTTTTATTCTTCAGATTGTTAATGTGGTGTATCACACTGATGGATTTGTGGCTATTGAAGAACCCTTGCATCCCTGAGATAAATCCCACTTGATCATGATGCACAATCCTTTTAATGTATTGTTCGATCCGGTTTGCTGGTATTTCATGGATGATTTTTTCATCAATATTCGTCAGTGAAATGGATGTATAGTTTTCTTTTTTTGTGGTATCTTTGTCTGGTTTTGGTGTCAGGGTGATGGTGGCCTCATAGAATGAGTTTGGGGGCATCACTTCCTCTGCAATTTTTTGAAATAGTTTCAGAAAGAGAGGTGTTAGCTCTTCTCTAAATGTTTGATAGAATTCGCCTGTGAAGCCATCTGGTCCTGGACTTTTGTTTGTTGGAAATTCTTTAATCACAGTTCCAATTTTGGTTCTTGTGATGGGTATATTCATCTTTTCTATTTCCTCTTGGTTTAGTCTTGGAAGATTGTACTTTTCTAAGAATGTGTCCATTTCTTCTAGCTTTTCCATTTTATTGGCCTATAGTTGCATATAGTCCCTTATGATCCTTTGTATTTCTGTGATGTCCGTTGTTACTTCTCCTTTTTCATTTCTAATTTTATTGATATGAGTCCTCTCTCTTTTTTGCCTGATAAGTCTGGCTAGGGGTTTATCCATTTTGTTGATCTTTTCAAAGAACCAGCTTTTCATTTCATTGGTCTTTTCTATGTTCTTCTTGGTTTCTATTTCATTGATTTCTGCTCTGATCTTTATGATATCTTTCATTCTACTAACTTTAGGCCTTGTCTGCTCTTTTCTCTCAAGCTGCTTTAGATGCAAATTAGGTCTGTTTATTTGAGATTTTTCCTGTTTCCTGAGGTGGTCTTGTATTGCTATAAACATTTCCTCTTAGAACAGCTTTTGCTGCATCCCTTATGTTTTGGAGTGTCGTATCTTCATTGTCATTTGCTTCTAGGTATTTTTATTTTATTTATTTTATTTTATTATTATTTTTTTTTTTGTCTTTTTGCCATTTCTTGGGCCGCTCCTGCGGCATATGGGAGGTTCCCAGGCTAGGGGTCTAATCGGAGCTGTAGCCGCCAGCCTACGCCAGAGCCACAGCAACGCGGGATCCAAGCCGCGTCTGCAACCTACACCACAGCTCACGGCAACGCCGGATCGTTAACCCACTGAGCAAGGGCAGGGACCGAACCCGCAACCTCATGGTTCCTAGTCGGATTCGTTAACCACTGCGCCACGACGGGAACTCCCGTTTTTTTTTTTTCTTTCCCTAGGTATTTTTAAATTTCCTCTTTGATTTCTTCAGTGATCCATTGGTTGTTTAGTAGCATGCTGTTTTGTCTCCACGTGTTTGTGTTTTTTGCAGATTTTTTTCTCGTTGTTGATTTTGAGTTGTATAGCATTGTGGTCAGAAAAGATGCTTGATATGATTTCAAGTTTCTTAATGTTACCGAAGTTGGATTTATAGGCCTGGATATTAGAGACTGTTCCATGTGCACTTGAGAAGAATGTGTATTCTGTTGCTTTTGGATGGAATGTCCTATAAATATCTATTAAGTCCATCTGGTTTAATGCATCATTCAGGGCCTGTGTTTACTTATTGATTTTCTGTCTGGTTGATCTGTCCATTGCTTTAAGTGGGGTGTTAAAGTGCCCCACTATGATTGTGTTACTGTCGATTTGTCCTTTTAAGTTTGTTAGCAGTTGCCTTATATATTGTGGTGAACCTATGTTGAGTGTGTAGATATTTAAAATTGTTATATCATCTACTTGGATTGATCCTTTGATAATTAGGTGATGACCTTCTTTGTCCCTTAAAATATTCTTCATTTTAAAGTGTATTGTGTCTGATATGAGTATTGCTACTCCAGCTTTCTTTGGATCCCTGTTTGCATGAAGTATGTTCTTCCATCCTCTCACTTTCCATTTGTACGTGTCCCTAGAAGTGAAGTGGGTCTCTTGAAGACAGCATATGTACGGGTCTTGTTTTGGTATTCATTCAGCCAGTCTATGTCTTTTGGTTGGGGTGTTTAGTCCATTATCATTTAAGGTAATTATTGATATGTATGTTCTTATTGTCCTTTTATTAATTGCTTTGGATTTGTTTTTGTTAATCTTTTTTCTTCCCTTCTTCTCTCGTTCTCTCCTCTTCTGGTTTGATGACTATCTTTAGTGTTGTATTTGAGTTGATTTTTCTTCGTTTGTGTATTCATTGTAGATTTTTGGTTTGCAGGTATTCTGAAGTTTTGATATGAGTCTATATGTATATGAGATTGTTTTAAGTTGTTGTTCTCTTAATTGCAAGTACATCTCCAGTATCCTGCATTTGCACCTTCCTCTTATGATTTCTTTTTTTTTTTTTTTGTCTTTTGTCTTTTTGTTATTGTTGTTGTTGTTGTTGCTATTTCTTGGGCCGCTCCCGCGGCATATGGGAGGTTCCCAGGCTAGGGGTTGAATCGGAGCTGTAGCCACCAGCCCGCGCCAGAGCCACAGCAACGCGGGATCCGAGCCGCGTCTGCAACCTACACCACAGCTCACGGCAACGCCGGATCGTTAACCCACTGAGCAAGGCCAGGGATCGAACCCGCAACCTCATGGTTCCTAGTCGGATTCGTTAACCACTGCGCCACGACGGGAACTCCTCCTCTTATGATTTCTGATTTTGGTGGTATAATTGTGCTTGGATGATTTTGTATCTTTACTGTACATATACCTTTACTGGTGAGCCTTGTCATTTGAGGTATTTGTGTTTCCTGTTGCTGTCTTGTCTTTTCTGCCTATAGAAGTTCCTTTAGTATTTGTTGTAAGGCTGGTTTAGAGTTGCTGAATTCTCTTAGCTTTTGCTTATCTGTGAAGTTTTTGATGTCTTCTTCAAATCTGAAGGAGGGGTCTTGCCCCTTTGTTCCAATCCAGGAACCCTTGTGAAGGCAACCAATCGTGGACCTCACTCTCCTGCAAGTCCCAGAGCAGGCTGGACAAATGTGGGACTTCCTAGGAGTTTACAGATGGAGGGACAGAAGCCAAGGAGAGGCCACAGAGCTGGCTTTGCCCCCACCATCCCTTGCCTGGACCCCCTTCCACCCGAGCAGCTTGGCCCAGGGCAACCCTTGCCCTCCCAGACTGCACACATCCTGTTTTAAGGATGCACAGCTTAAAACACGGTCGTGTGAGGTGAATGTGATAACCACTGCACTCCGGAAACCCTGCCCACATTAACAAAAGAAAAGTCAAAAACCATATGATCATCTCAATAGATGCAGAAAAAGCATTTGACAAAGCGCAACATCCAGTCATGTTCAAAACTCTCGCCAAAGTGGGTATAGAGGGAACATTCCTGAACATAAGCAAAGCCATTTATGACAAACCCACAGCAAATATAATACTCAATGGAGAAAAACTGAAAGCCTTCTCACTCATCTGGAACAAGAGAGGGATGCCCACTCTCGCTACTGCTCTGTAACATAGTTTTGGAAGTCCTAGCCACAGCAATGAGACAAACAACAGACATAAAAGCCATCCAAAGAGGAAAAGAAGAGAGAAAAGTGTATGCAGACGACGTGATACTACACATAGAAAACCCTAAGGACTCAACCCAAAAACTACTTGAACTGATTAATAAATTCAGCAAAGTAGCAGGATATAAGATTAACATTCAGAAATCAGTTGCATTTCTGTATACCAACAATGAAATATTAGAAAAGGAATACAAAAGTACAATACCTTTTAGAATTGCACCTCAAAAAATCAAATACCTCGGAATACACCTGACCAAGGAGGTAAAGGACTAATATGCCGAGAACTACAAAACTTTAATCAAACAAATTAAAGAAGATGTAAAGAAATGGAGGGATATTCTATGTTCATGTATTGGAAAATCCAATATTGTAAAAATGGCCGTACTTCCCAAAGCAATCTACAGATTCAATGCAATCCCTATCAAATGACCCATGACATTTTTCACAGAACTAGAACCAAAAATCCAAAAATTTACGTGGAACCACAAAAGAAAGTCTATTCAGCAAGCATTGCTGGGAAACCAGGACAGCTGCATGCAAATCAGTGAAATTAGAACACACCCTCAAACCATGTACAAAAATAAACTCAAAATGGCTGAAAGACTTAAATAGAGACAAAAAAAAAAAAAAAAGGATTTCCTGTTGTGGCGCAGTGGTTAACAAATCCGACTAGGAACCATGAGGTTTTGGGTTTGATCCTTGGCCTTGCTCAGTGGGTTAACGATCCGGTGTTGCCATGAGCTGTGGTGAAGGTTGTAGACATGGCTTGGATCCTGCATGGCTGTGGCTCTGGTGTAGGCTGAATCTTACTGTCGTGGATTTTACCTGAAGTCCTCTATTCCCCCCAAAATGTATTTTTTCTTCATTTTCCTCCGGGCAGGGAGAGTCTCCATAACAGCTCTGCACGATGGGAGGACCCCAAGACAGCAGCCCAAGGAGGACAGGCATTCTCGTGAGACAGCCGGAATCCAGGTCTTCAGCTCCTCTGTGGTGCCGCAGGGGCTCCTGGGAGTCCGCCATCTTGTGGACAGTGAAGGGCCAGCCGTCTGCTCTCTACTGGATCTGAAGACATCCCTGGGAGCAGAGCGGATGTTGGTAGCAGATTCCAGTATGGGAAGCTCAGAGAAGGTAAGCAGGGTGTCGGGGAGCCCCTGCCTGGGGTCCTCTGCAGCCGCCGTGTCGCTGGGGACTCGGTGTCCGTCCCTTGGTGTGGTGCTTGGAGCCGAGGGTGGTGGTGGACACCTGTGGTGGGGAGGACGGTCATGCCCAGGTGGGGCCAGGGGCCAAGTGGCTGCTGGGGTCACACTCACACAACTCACAGTCACTTCTAATTTTTCAGTTTCCAGATGGCAGATTATGGGATTTTTTTCCGCCTTCAAAATTGTGAGTTGACTTCCATTTTAAAAATTCCCTTACCTGTATCTATATTTATATCCATACATGTATCTATCTGTATCTTACTGGTTCAGTTTATATTGTGTATATGCAGTAGCTATCATAGACTTTTTTTTTATATTGCAGAAACTTTTTATTTATTTATTTATTTATTTATTTATTTATTTATTTTTAAAGATTTTTTAATATATAAGAAAATCATCTTAAACATTTCCCCCCATCTTCCCATATGGATAACTGCAGTAATTAGAAAGAATTTGGGGGAGATTGTAACATTATTGCATGTGAAATCTTAGTGAAAAAGTTCCCCTTTCCACCAGTCTTGACCTAAAACCAAGGTGACTTTTTTTTTTGGTATAATGATCATAGCAATCTAATTTCACAGGATTTCTATCCCATAGCCCAAGCATACCCCCCCCCCCAAAAAACTCTCTCCTCTGGAGACCATAAGTTTTTCAATGTCTGTGAGTCAGCATCTGTTCTGCAAAGAAGTTCTGTCTGTCCATTTTTCAGATTCCACATGTCAGTGAAAGCATTTGTCATCGGTGTCTCATTGTATGGCTGACTTCACTTAGAATGATAATTTCTAGGTCCATCCATGTTGCTAAAAATGCCGGTATTTCACTCCTTTTAATGGCTGAGTAATGTTACATTGTGTATATGGACCACATCTTCTTGATCCACTCCTCTGTCAATGGACATTTAGGTTGTTTCCATGTTTTGGCTATTGTAAATAGTGTTGCAATGAACATCGGAGTACATGTGTTTTTGAGAGTCATGGTTTTCTCTGGATAGATGCCCAGGAGTGGGATTGCTGGATCAAATGGGAGTTCTATGTTTAGTTTTCTGAGGAATCTCCAAACTGCTTTCCACAGTGGTTGCACCAATGTGTAATCCCACCAACCATGTACTAGGGTTCCTTTTTCTCCATAGCCTCTCCAGCACTTCTTGTTTGTAGACTTTTTGATGCTGGCCATTCTGGCTGATGTAAGGTGGTACCTCAGAGTGGTTTTGATTTGCATCTCTCCAATAATGAGTGACGTTGAACATCTTTTCATGTGTTTCTTGGCCATCTGTATGTCTTCTTTGGAGAACTGTCTGTTTAGACCTTCTGCCCATTTTTGGATGGGGTTGTTTGATTTTTTGGTATTGAGCCGCAGAAGTTGCTTATAAATTTTGGAGATGAATCCCTTGTCAGTTGATTCACTTGCAAAGATTTTCTCCCATTCTGTGGATTGTCTTTTTGTGTTGTTTAGGGTTTCCTTTGCTGTGCAGAAACTTTTACGTTTGATTAGGTCCCATTTGTTTATTTTTCTTTTTATTGTCAATACTCTGATAGGTGGATCTGGGAAGATGTTGCTGTCATTTATGTCAGAGAGTGTTTGGCCTTAGTTTCCTCTAAGAGTCTTATAGTGTCTGACCTTATATCTGGGTCTTTAACCCATTTTGAGTTTTATTTTTGTGTATGGTGTTAGGGAGTGTTCCAATTCATTTGTTTCCATGCGGCTGTCCCGTTTTCCCAGAACCACTTATTGAACAAGCTGTCCTTTCTCCACTGTATATTCTTGCCTCCTTTGTCATAGATGAGTTGGCTGTAGGTGCGTGGGTTGAATTCTGGCCTTTCTATCCTGTGCCACTGATGTATATTTCCATCTTTGTACCAGTACCATATGGTTTTGATGATTATTGCTTTGTAGTGTAGTCTGAAGTTGGGGAGCCTGATTCCTCCAGCTCCATTTCTCTTTTTCAGGATGTCTTTAGCTAGTCTGGGTCTTTTGTGCTTCCACACAAACTTTAAAATATTTTGTTCGAGTTCTGTGAACAATGTCCTTGGTAATTGGATAGGGATTGCATTGAATCTGTAGATTGCCTTAGGTAGTACAGTCATTTTGACAATATCGATTCTTTCAATCCAAGAGCATGGTATGTCTTTCCATCTATTTGTGTGTCATCTTTGATTTCTTTCATCGGTGGCTTATAGTTTTCAGAGTACAGGATTTTTGTCTCTTTAGGCAGGTTTACTCCTAGGTATTTTATTCTTTTGGATGTGATGGTAAACGAGATTGCTTCCCTAATTTCTCCTTCTGATCTTTCATTGTTAGTGTATAGAAATGCTGTCAATTTCTGTGTATTAATTTTGTATCCTGTGACTTTGCCAAATTCATGGATGAGCTCTAACAGTTTTCTGGTCGAGTTTTTAGGATGCTCTAGGTATAGTATCATGTCATCTGCAAATAGGGATGGTTTTACTTCTTCCTTTCCAAGTTGGATTCCTTTTATTAATTTTACTTCTCTGATTGCAGTGGCTAGGACTTCCAGAACTATATTGAAGAGTAGTGGTGAGAGCAGACATCCTTGTCTTGTTCCTGATCTCAGTGGGAATTCTTTCAGCTTTTCACCATTGAGAATGATGTTCACTGTGGTTTTGTCATATGTGGCCCTTATTATGTTGAGGTAGGTTCCCTCTATGCCCACTTTCTGAAGGGTTTTTATCAGAATGGGTGTTGGAATTTGTCAAAGGCTTTTTCTGTGTCTATTGAGAGGATCATATAGTTTTTATTCTTCAGATTGTTAATGTGGTGTATCACACTGATGGATTTGTGGCTATTGAAGAACCCTTGCATCCCTGAGATAAATCCCACTTGATCATGATGCACAATCCTTTTAATGTATTGTTCGATCCGGTTTGCTGGTATTTCATGGATGATTTTTTCATCAATATTCGTCAGTGAAATGGATGTATAGTTTTCTTTTTTTGTGGTATCTTTGTCTGGTTTTGGTGTCAGGGTGATGGTGGCCTCATAGAATGAGTTTGGGGGCATCACTTCCTCTGCAATTTTTTGAAATAGTTTCAGAAAGAGGGGTGTTAGCTCTTCTCTAAATGTGTGATAGAATTCGCCTGTGAAGCCATCTGGTCCTGGACTTTTGTTTGTTGGAAATTCTTTAATCACAGTTCCAATTTTGGTTCTTGTGATGGGTATATTCATCTTTTCTATTTCCTCTTGGTTTAGTCTTGGAAGATTGTACTTTTCTAAGAATGTGTCCATTTCTTCTAGCTTTTCCATTTTATTGGCCTATAGTTGCATATAGTCCCTTATGATCCTTTGTATTTCTGTGATGTCCGTTGTTACTTCTCCTTTTTCATTTCTAATTTTATTGATATGAGTCCTCTCTCTTTTTTGCCTGATAAGTCTGGCTAGGGGTTTATCCATTTTGTTGATCTTTTCAAAGAACCAGCTTTTCATTTCATTGGTCTTTTCTATGTTCTTCTTGGTTTCTATTTCATTGATTTCTGCTCTGATCTTTATGATATCTTTCATTCTACTAACTTTAGGCCTTGTCTGCTCTTTTCTCTCAAGCTGCTTTAGATGCAAATTAGGTCTGTTTATTTGAGATTTTTCCTGTTTCCTGAGGTGGTCTTGTATTGCTATAAACATTTCCTCTTAGAACAGCTTTTGCTGCATCCCTTATGTTTTGGAGTGTCGTATCTTCATTGTCATTTGCTTCTAGGTATTTTTATTTTATTTATTTTATTTTATTATTATTATTTTTTTTGTCTTTTTGCCATTTCTTGGGCCGCTCCTGCGGCATATGGGAGGTTCCCAGGCTAGGGGTCTAATCGGAGCTGTAGCCGCCAGCCTACGCCAGAGCCACAGCAACGCGGGATCCAAGCCGCGTCTGCAACCTACACCACAGCTCACGGCAACGCCGGATCGTTAACCCACTGAGCAAGGGCAGGGACCGAACCCGCAACCTCATGGTTCCTAGTCGGATTCGTTAACCACTGCGCCACGACGGGAACTCCCGTTTTTTTTTTTTTTTTCCCTAGGTATTTTTAAATTTCCTCTTTGATTTCTTCAGTGATCCATTGGTTGTTTAGTAGCATGCTGTTTTGTCTCCACGTGTTTGTGTTTTTTGCAGATTTTTTTCTCGTTGTTGATTTTGAGTTGTATAGCATTGTGGTCAGAAAAGATGCTTGATATGATTTCAAGTTTCTTAATGTTACCGAAGTTGGATTTATAGACCTGGATATTAGAGACTGTTCCATGTGCACTTGAGAAGAATGTGTATTCTGTTGCTTTTGGATGGAATGTCCTATAAATATCTATTAAGTCCATCTGGTTTAATGCATCATTCAGGGCCTGTGTTTACTTATTGATTTTCTGTCTGGTTGATCTGTCCATTGCTTTAAGTGGGGTGTTAAAGTGCCCCACTCTGATTGTGTTACTGTCGATTTGTCCTTTTAAGTTTGTTAGCAGTTGCCTTATATATTGTGGTGAACCTATGTTGAGTGTGTAGATATTTAAAATTGTTATATCATCTACTTGGATTGATCCTTTGATAATTAGGTGATGACCTTCTTTGTCCCTTAAAATATTCTTCATTTTAAAGTGTATTGTGTCTGATATGAGTATTGCTACTCCAGCTTTCTTTGGATCCCTGTTTGCATGAAGTATGTTCTTCCATCCTCTCACTTTCCATTTGTACGTGTCCCTAGAAGTGAAGTGGGTCTCTTGAAGACAGCATATGTACGGGTCTTGTTTTGGTATTCATTCAGCCAGTCTATGTCTTTTGGTTGGGGTGTTTAGTCCATTATCATTTAAGGTAATTATTGATATGTATGTTCTTATTGTCCTTTTATTAATTGCTTTGGATTTGTTTTTGTTAATCTTTTTTCTTCCCTTCTTCTCTCGTTCTCTCCTCTTCTGGTTTGATGACTATCTTTAGTGTTGTATTTGAGTTGATTTTTCTTCGTTTGTGTATTCATTGTAGATTTTTGGTTTGCAGGTATTCTGAAGTTTTGATATGAGTCTATATGTATATGAGATTGTTTTAAGTTGTTGTTCTCTTAATTGCAAGTACATCTCCAGTATCCTGCATTTGCACCTTCCTCTTATGATTTCTTTTTTTTTTTTTTTGTCTTTTGTCTTTTTGTTATTGTTGTTGTTGTTGTTGCTATTTCTTGGGCCGCTCCCGCGGCATATGGGAGGTTCCCAGGCTAGGGGTTGAATCGGAGCTGTAGCCACCAGCCCGCGCCAGAGCCACAGCAACGCGGGATCCGAGCCGCGTCTGCAACCTACACCACAGCTCACGGCAACGCCGGATCGTTAACCCACTGAGCAAGGCCAGGGATCGAACCCGCAACCTCATGGTTCCTAGTCGGATTCGTTAACCACTGCGCCACGACGGGAACTCCTCCTCTTATGATTTCTGATTTTGGTGGTATAATTGTGCTTGGATGATTTTGTATCTTTACTGTACATATACCTTTACTGGTGAGCCTTGTCATTTGAGGTATTTGTGTTTCCTGTTGCTGTCTTGTCTTTTCTGCCTATAGAAGTTCCTTTAGTATTTGTTGTAAGGCTGGTTTAGAGTTGCTGAATTCTCTTAGCTTTTGCTTATCTGTGAAGTTTTTGATGTCTTCTTCAAATCTGAAGGAGAGGTCTTGCCCCTTTGTTCCAATCCAGGAACCCTTGTGAAGGCAACCAATCGTGGACCTCACTCTCCTGCAAGTCCCAGAGCAGGCTGGACAAATGTGGGACTTCCTAGGAGTTTACAGATGGAGGGACAGAAGCCAAGGAGAGGCCACAGAGCTGGCTTTGCCCCCACCATCCCTTGCCTGGACCCCCTTCCACCCGAGCAGCTTGGCCCAGGGCAACCCTTGCCCTCCCAGACTGCACACATCCTGTTTTAAGGATGCACAGCTTAAAACACGGTCGTGTGAGGTGAATGTGATAACCACTGCACTCCGGAAACCCTGCCCACATTAACAAAAGAAAAGTCAAAAACCATATGATCATCTCAATAGATGCAGAAAAAGCATTTGACAAAGCGCAACATCCAGTCATGTTCAAAACTCTCGCCAAAGTGGGTATAGAGGGAACATTCCTGAACATAAGCAAAGCCATTTATGACAAACCCACAGCAAATATAATACTCAATGGAGAAAAACTGAAAGCCTTCTCACTCATCTGGAACAAGAGAGGGATGCCCACTCTCGCTACTGCTCTGTAACATAGTTTTGGAAGTCCTAGCCACAGCAATGAGACAAACAACAGACATAAAAGCCATCCAAAGAGGAAAAGAAGAGAGAAAAGTGTATGCAGACGACGTGATACTACACATAGAAAACCCTAAGGACTCAACCCAAAAACTACTTGAACTGATTAATAAATTCAGCAAAGTAGCAGGATATAAGATTAACATTCAGAAATCATTCAGAAGACATAAAAGCCATCCAAAGAGGAAAAGAAGAGAGAAAAGTGTATGCAGACGACGTGATACTACACATAGAAAACCCTAAGGACTCAACCCAAAAACTACTTGAGCTGATTAATAAATTCAGCAAAGTAGCAGGATATAAGATTAACATTCAGAAATCAGTTGCATTTCTGTATACCAACAATGAAATATTAGAAAAGGAATACAAAAGTACAATACCTTGTAGAATTGCACCTCAAAAAATCAAATACCTCGGAATACACCTGACCAAGGAGGTAAAGGACTAATATGCCGAGAACTACAAAACTTTAATCAAACAAATTAAAGAAGATGTAAAGAAATGGAGGGATATTCTATGTTCATGTATTGGAAAATCCAATATTGTAAAAATGGCCGTACTTCCCAAAGCAATCTACAGATTCAATGCAATCCCTATCAAATGACCCATGACATTTTTCACAGAACTAGAACCAACAATCCAAAAATTTACGTGGAACCACAAAAGAAAGTCTATTCAGCAAGCATTGCTGGGAAACCAGGACAGCTGCATGCAAATCAGTGAAATTAGAACACACCCTCACACCATGTACAAAAATAAACTCAAAATGGCTGAAAGACTTAAATAGAGACAAAAAAAAAAAAAAAAAGGATTTCCTGTTGTGGCGCAGTGGTTAACAAATCCGACTAGGAACCATGAGGTTTCGGGTTTGATCCTTGGCCTTGCTCAGTGGGTTAACGATCCGGTGTTGCCATGAGCTGTGGTGAAGGTTGTAGACATGGCTTGGATCCTGCATTGCTGTGGCTCTGGTGTAGGCTGACTCTTACTGTCGTGGATTTTACCTGAAGTCCTCTATTCCCCCCAAAATGCATTTTTTCTTCATTTTCCTCCGGGCAGGGAGAGTCTCCATAACAGCTCTGCACGATGGGAGGACCCCAAGACAGCAGCCCAAGGAGGACAGGCATTCTCGTGAGACAGCCGGAATCCAGGTCTTCAGCTCCTCTGTGGTGCCGCAGGGGCTCCTGGGAGTCCGCCATCTTGTGGACAGTGAAGGGCCAGCCGTCTGCTCTCTACTGGATCTGAAGACATCCCTGGGAGCAGAGCGGATGTTGGTAGCAGATTCCAGTATGGGAAGCTCAGAGAAGGTAAGCAGGGTGTCGGGGAGCCCCTGCCTGGGGTCCTCTGCAGCCGCCGTGTCGCTGGGGACTCGGTGTCCGTCCCTTGGTGTGGTGCTTGGAGCCGAGGGTGGTGGTGGACACCTGTGGTGGGGAGGACGGTCATGCCCAGGTGGGGCCAGGGGCCAAGTGGCTGCTGGGGTCACACTCACACAACTCACAGTCACTTCTAATTTTTCAGTTTCCAGATGGCAGATTATGGGATTTTTTTTCTGCCTTCAAAATTGTGAGTTGACTTCCATTTTAAAAATTCCCTTACCTGTATCTATATTTATATCCATACATGTATCTATCTGTATCTTACTGGTTCTGTTTATATTGTGTATATGCAGTAGCTGTCAGAGACTTTTTTTTTATATTGCAGAAACTTTTTATTTATTTATTTATTTTTAAAGATTTTTTAATATATAAGAAAATCATCTTAAACATTTCCCCCCATCTTCCCATATGGATAACTGCAGTAATTAGAAAGAATTTGGGGGAGATTGTAACATTATTGCATGTGAAATCTTAGTGAAAAAGTTCCCCTTTCCACCAGTCTTGACCTAAAACCAAGGTGACTTTTTTTTTTGGTATAATGATCATAGCAATCTAATTTCACAGGATTTCTATCCCATAGCCCAAGCATACCCCCCCCACCCCAAAAACTCTCTCCTCTGGAGACCATAAGTTTTTCAATGTCTGTGAGTCAGCATCTGTTCTGCAAAGAAGTTCCGTCTGTCCATTTTTCAGATTCCACATGTCAGTGAAAGCATTTGTCATCGGTGTCTCATTGTATGGCTGACTTCACTTAGAATGATAATTTCTAGGTCCATCCATGTTGCTAAAAATGCCGGTATTTCACTCCTTTTAATGGCTGAGTAATGTTACATTGTGTATATGGACCACATCTTCTTGATCCACTCCTCTGTCAATGGACATTTAGGTTGTTTCCATGTTTTGGCTATTGTAAATAGTGTTGCAATGAACATCGGAGTACATGTGTTTTTGAGAGTCATGGTTTTCTCTGGATAGATGCCCAGGAGTGGGATTGCTGGATCAAATGGGAGTTCTATGTTTAGTTTTCTGAGGAATCTCCAAACTGCTTTCCACAGTGGTTGCACCAATGTGTAATCCCACCAACCATGTACTAGGGTTCCTTTTTCTCCATAGCCTCTCCAGCACTTCTTGTTTGTAGACTTTTTGATGCTGGCCATTCTGGCTGATGTAAGGTGGTACCTCAGAGTGGTTTTGATTTGCATCTCTCCAATAATGAGTGACGTTGAACATCTTTTCATGTGTTTCTTGGCCATCTGTATGTCTTCTTTGGAGAACTGTCTGTTTAGACCTTCTGCCCATTTTTGGATGGGGTTGTTTGATTTTTTGGTATTGAGCCGCAGAAGTTGCTTATAAATTTTGGAGCTGAATCCCTTGTCAGTTGATTCACTTGCAAAGATTTTCTCCCATTCTGTGGATTGTCTTTTTGTGTTGTTTAGGGTTTCCTTTGCTGTGCAGAAACTTTTACGTTTGATTAGGTCCCATTTGTTTATTTTTCTTTTTATTGTCAATACTCTGATAGGTGGATCTGGGAAGATGTTGCTGTCATTTATGTCAGAGAGTGTTTGGCCTTAGTTTCCTCTAAGAGTCTTATAGTGTCTGACCTTATATCTGGGTCTTTAACCCATTTTGAGTTTTATTTTTGTGTATGGTGTTAGGGAGTGTTCCAATTCATTTGTTTCCATGCGGCTGTCCCGTTTTCCCAGAACCACTTATTGAACAAGCTGTCCTTTCTCCACTGTATATTCTTGCCTCCTTTGTCATAGATGAGTTGGCTGTAGGTGCGTGGGTTGAATTCTGGCCTTTCTATCCTGTGCCACTGATGTATATTTCCATCTTTGTTCCAGTACCATATGGTTTTGATGATTATTGCTTTGTAGTGTAGTCTGAAGTTGGGGAGCCTGATTCCTCCAGCTCCATTTCTCTTTTTCAGGATGTCTTTAGCTAGTCTGGGTCTTTTGTGCTTCCACACAAACTTTAAAATATTTTGTTCGAGTTCTGTGAACAATGTCCTTGGTAATTGGATAGGGATTGCATTGAATCTGTAGATTGCCTTAGGTAGTACAGTCATTTTGACAATATCGATTCTTTCAATCCAAGAGCATGGTATGTCTTTCCATCTATTTGTGTGTCATCTTTGATTTCTTTCATCGGTGGCTTATAGTTTTCAGAGTACAGGATTTTTGTCTCTTTAGGCAGGTTTACTCCTAGGTATTTTATTCTTTTGGATGTGATGGTAAACGAGATTGCTTCCCTAATTTCTCCTTCTGATCTTTCATTGTTAGTGTATAGAAATGCTGTCAATTTCTGTGTATTAATTTTGTATCCTGTGACTTTGCCAAATTCATGGATGAGCTCTAACAGTTTTCTGGTCGAGTTTTTAGGATGCTCTAGGTATAGTATCATGTCATCTGCAAATAGGGATGGTTTTACTTCTTCCTTTCCAAGTTGGATTCCTTTTATTAATTTTACTTCTCTGATTGCCGTGGCTAGGACTTCCAGAACTATATTGAAGAGTAGTGGTGAGAGCAGACATCCTTGTCTTGTTTCTGATCTCAGCAGGAATTCTTTCAGCTTTTCACCATTGAGAATGATGTTCGCTGTGTGTTTGTCATATGTGGCCTTTATTATGTTGAGGTAAGTTCCCTCTATGCCCACTTTCTGAAGGGTTTTTATCAGAATGGGTGTTGGAATTTGTCAAAGGCTTTTTCTGTGTCTATTGAGAGGATCATATAGTTTTTATTCTTCAGTTTGTTAATGTGGTATATCACATTATATTATATCTGATGGATTTGCAGATATTGAAGAACCCTTGCTTCCCACTTGATCATGATGTATAATCCTTTAATGTATTGTTGGATATAATTTGCTAGTATTTTGTTGAGGATTTCGGCATCGATGTTCATCAGTGAAATTGGCCTGTAGTTTTCTTTTTTGTGGTATCTTTGATTTTGGTATCAGGGTGATGGTGGCCTCATAGAATGAGTTTGGGAGTATCCCTTCCTCTGTAGTTTTCTGGAATAGTTTCAGAAGGAGAGGTTTTAGGTCTTCTCTAAATGTTTGATAGAATTCACCTGTGAAGTCATGTGGTCTTGGACTTTTGTTTGTTGGAAGTTTTTTAATCACAGTTTCAAGTTCAGTTCTTGTGATTGATCCATTCATCTTTTCTATTTCCTCTTGGTTTAGTCTTGGAAGATTGTATCTTTCTAAGAATTTGTCCATTTCTTCTAAGTTTTCCATTTTATTGGCATATAGTTGCATATAGTAATCTCTTATGATCCTTTGTATTTCTGTGATGTCCGTTGTTGCTTCTTCTTTTTCATTTCTTATTGAGTCCTCTCTATATTTTGCTCAGTAAGTCTGGCTAAGAATTTATCAATTTTGTTGATCTTTTCAAAGAACCAGCTTTTTGTTTCATTGATCTTTTCTATGGTTTTGTTTCTATTTCATTGATTTCTGCTCTGATATTTAGGATTTCCTTCCTTCTGTTAAATTTAGGTCCTGTTGGTTCTTCTCTCTTGAGCTGCTTTAGAGGTAAAGTTAGCTTGTTTCTTTGAGCTTTGTCTTATTTCCTGAGGTGGGCTTGTATTGTTATAAACTTTCTTCTTGAATGGCTTTTGCTGCATCCCATAGGTTTTGGAGTGTCGTATCTTCGTTGTCATTTGCTGCTAGGTATTTTTTAATTTCCTCTTTGATTTCTTCAGTGATCCATTGGTTGTTTAGTACCATGTTGTTGAGTCTCCATGTGTTTGTGTTTTTTGCAGATTTTTTCTTGTTTTGATTTCCAGTCATATAACATTGAGGTCAGAAAAGATGCTTGGTATGATTTCAGTTTTCTCAGAGTTACTGAGGTTGGATTTGTAGCCCACGATATGATCCATTTTACAGAATGTTCCATGTGCACTTGAGAAGAATGTGTATTCTGTTGCTTTTGGATGGAATGTCCTATAAATATCTATTAAGTCCATCTGGTTTAATGCATCATTCAGGGCCTGTGTTTACTTACTGATTTTTTGTTTGATCTGTCCATTGTTGTAAGTGGGGTGTTAAAGTCCCCCACTATTATTGTGTTATTGTTGATTCATCCTTTTAAGGTTGTTAGCAGTTGCCTTATATATGGTGGTGAACCTATGTTTGGTGTGTAGATATTTAAAATTGTTATATCTTCTTCTTGGATTGATCCTTTGATCATTATGTAATGTCCTTCTTTGTTCCTTAAAATAGTCTTCATTTTAAAGTCTATTTTGTCTGATATGAGTATTGCTACTCCAGCTTTCTTTTGATTCCCGTTTGCATGAAATATTTTCTTCCACCCTCTCCCATTCAATTTGTGTGTGTCTCTAGAAGTGAAGTGGGCCTCTTGAAGACAGCATGTATATGGGTCTTGTTTTTGTATCCATTCAACCAGTCTGTGTCTTTTGGTTGGGGTGTTTAGTCCATTAACATTAAGGTAATTATTTATATATGTTTTATTAATATGAAACAGGTCAACCACAAATCAAAACCAAACATTACATTCACAAAAACTAAAAAGAAAGGGACACAAGCATAAAATAAAAGGAAATCATACAACCAAAAAAAGCAAGCAACAAAGGATAAACATAGAATCAACTGAAAAACAAGGTTTAAAATGGAAATAAATACATATTTATCAATAATTACCATAAAAGATAATGGACTGAATGATCCAATCAAAAGACATAGTGGTAGTTTGGATAAAAGTGCAAAAGCCTATAATATACTGTGTACAAGAGACTCACCTTAGGACAAAGGACACACATAGATTGAAATTGAGGGAATGGGAAAAGATATTTCATGCCAATGAACAAGACAGGAAAGCAGGAGTTGCAAGACTCCTATCAGACAAAATAGACTTTAAAATGAAGGCCATCAAGAAAGACAAAGAAGGACACTATTTAATGATAAAATGATCCATTCAAGAAGTGGGTATTACAATCATCAATATATATGCCCCTAATATAGGAGCACCCAGATACCTACAACAAATACTGACAGAAAAGGAGAAATTGATGGGGATACAATAATAGTAGGAGACATTAACATTCCACTCACATTAATGGACAGATCCTCTAGACAGAAAATCAGTAAGGCAACAGAGATCCTAAATGACACAATAGAAAAGTTAGACTTTCACTGACATTTTTAGGACATTCCATCCAAAAAAAGCAGAATATACATTCTTTTCAAGTGTACATGGAACATTCTCAAGGATTGACCACACACTGGTGCACAAAACTAACCTCAACAAATTTAAGAGTATACAAATTACTTCAAGTATGTTCTCTGACTACAATAGTGTGAAACTAGAAATCATCCACAGGAAAAGAAATGAGAAAAAAACTGATTATATGGAAACTAAACAACATGCTACTAAAAAAAACCCCAAAAGTCAGCTGAAGGAAGGAAATCATTAAAATCAGACAGGAAATCAATAAAATAGATATTCAAAAAAACAGTAGAAAAAAATCAATAAAACCAAGAGCTGGTTCTTTGAAAAGGTAAACAAAATTGAGAAGCTTTTGGCCAAAACCACCAAGAAGGGGAGAGAAGAAAAAAATAATAAACACAAGAAATGAAAAAGGAGAAATATCAACACATAATGCAAAAATATAAAAAAAAGAGAGGACTATGAACAATTATATGCCAACAAATGTGAAAACCTAGAAGAAATAGACAACTTTCTAGAGACTTACAGCCCACCAAAACTGAATCAAGAAGAAACAGATCAACTGAATAGACAAATCACTAAAAACACTCCCTACAAACAAAAGTAGCTCCAGGACCAGATGGCTTCACAGGTGAATTATACCATAAGGACAAAGAAGAACTTCTACACAACCTTCAAACCAGACAAAGATAACACAAACAAAGAGAAAATTACAGGTTGATATCACTTGTGAACACAGGTGCAAAAATCCTCAACAAAATACTAGCAAACTGAATCCAACAATACATCAAACAGATCCTATACCATGATCAAGTGGGATTTATCCCAGGGACACCGGTATTTTTTTCAATTTCCACAAATCAATCAGTGTGATACACTACATCAAAAAACTGAAGAGGAGTTCCCGTCATGGCGCAGTGGTTAACGAATCCGACTAGGAACCATGAGGTTAAGGGTTCGGCCCCTGCCCTTGCTCATTGGGTTAACGATCCGGCATTGCTGAGAGCTGTGGTGGAGGACACAGACATGGCTCGGATCCCGCGTTGCTGTGGCTCTGGTGTAGGCCAGCAGCTACAGCTCCGATTCAACCCCTAGCCTGGGAACCTCCATATGCCGTGGGAGTGGCCCAAACAAATAGAAAAAAGACAAAAAAAAAAAAAAACAACTGAAGAATAAAAAGAATATGATCATCTCAATATATGCAGAAAGAGCTTTTGATAAAGTTCAATACATATTTCTTTTTTTTGGTCTTTTGTTGTTGTTGTTGCTAGTTCTTGGGCCGCTCCCGCGGCATATGGAGGTTCCCAGGCTAGGGGTTGAATTGGAGCTGTAGCCACCGGCCTACGCCAGAGCCACAGCAACGCTGGATCCAAGCCGCATCTGCAACCTACATCACAGCTCACGGCAATGCCGGATCGTTAACCCACTGAGCAAGGGCAGGGATTGAACCCGCAACCTCATGGTTCCCAGTCGGATTCGTTAACCACTGCGCCACGATGGGAACTCCAAAATTACAATTAAATTTTTTCTTTAATTTAATTTTTTTTTTGTCTTTTTGTCATTTCTTGGGCCGCTCCCGCGGCATATGGAGGCTCCCAGGCTAGGGGTCGAATCGGAGCTGTAGCTGCCAGCCTACGCCAGAGCCACAGCAACTCGGGATTCGAGCTGCGTCTGCGACCTACACCACAGCTCACGGCAACGCCAGATCCTTAACCCACTGAGCAAGGCCAGGGACCAAACCCGCAACCTCATGGTTCCTAGTCGGATTCGTTAACCATTGCGCCACGACGGGAACTCCTCAATACATATTTCTGATAAAAACTCTCTTCAAAGAAGCCATAGAGGGAACATATATCAACCTAATTAAAGCCTCCTTAACTTTTTGTGTCTTTCTTTAGGTCAGTACTATACTGTTTTTCTGTAATATAAATTGGCCTATCACTAATCATCAGAGAAGTATAAATCAAAACCACTATGAGACATCACCTCATACCTGTTATTCTGGCTATCCTCAAAAAACCTGCAAAAGATAAATATTAATGAGAGTGTGGAGAAATTAGAATATTTGAACACTATTGGGAATGTGAAATGGTGCAGCAGCAATAGAATGTAATATAGAGGTTCCTCAGAAAAAAACTTTAAAAAACCTACCCAATAACCTAGTTATTCCACTTCT
This sequence comes from Sus scrofa, assembly GCF_054392235.1. Taxonomy (NCBI): domain Eukaryota; kingdom Metazoa; phylum Chordata; class Mammalia; order Artiodactyla; family Suidae; genus Sus; species Sus scrofa. The sequence goes on from NC_139385.1 coordinate 24,353,865, forward strand.
AGGTACTTACTGAGAATTGAAATCAGGATAATAAAAATATATTAGTACTCTCATGTTCACTGCAGCACTATTCACAATGGCCAAGAGGTTGAAACAACCTAAAAGTCTACTGGTGGATAAATGGATAAAGAAAATGCTGTACTATACACAATAGAATATTATTCAGTCTTTAAAAAGAAGGAAATACTGTAACATGCCATGACATGAGTAAAACTTGAAGATATGTGCTAAGTAAAATAAGCCAGTCATAGAAGGGCAAATACTACATGATTCCATTTAAATGACAGCACCTAAAAGAGTCAAACTCATGAAAACAAAGAGCAGAACGGTAGTTGCCAGGGGCTGGAGGAAGGAGGGAAGTGAGGATTTGCTCATCAAAGGACATAAAGTTTCAATGAATACATTCTAGAGATTAGCTGTCTGTTTATAGCTACCAGTACTTTACAGTGCACTTAAAAAGGTGTTAAAATGGGAAATCTGGAGTTCCCGTCGTGGCGCAGAAGTTAACGAATCCGACTAGGAACCATGAGGTTGAGGGTTCGGTCCCTGCCCTTGCTCAGTGGGTTAACGATCCAGCGTTGCCGTGAGCTGTGGTGTAGGTTGCAGACGCGGCTTGGATCCCGCGTTGCTGTGGCTCTGGCGTAGGCCGGTGGCTACAGCTCCGATTCAACCCCTAGCCTGGGAATCTCCATATGCTGCGGGAGTGGCCCAAGAAATAGCAAAAAAAAGACCCCCAAAAAAAATCTTTTTTTTTTTTATTTTAGTTGGGACAATTTCTATTGATTATTATTATTATTTTTTTTTTATCTTTTGTCTTTTGTTGTTGTTGTTGTTTCTCCCAGTTGTGTCTCTAAGATTTGATTTTCAAAGGATCCTTGAGTATTCACCTGGGGGAGGCTCAGCATGCCTTCTGAACTTCTCTCAAACTGAAGGCAATTGCTGCCTCCTCAGAGTAGACTTGATGTGCCTGGTGGACGTCTCTCCTCCTTGACAACTCTCAGAGGTTAGCACTCTTTCCTCAGGGGAGGGCTCTTTCAGCTTCCAGTCACTCTCAGGAGCTGTCTGTTGGAAGCCTGTGTAAAAAGTGGAAATTGCATGGAGATTTCTGTTGTGTCTGGGCTTCCCAGGGATTCTGGATTCTCATGCCAGAATGCCCTCAAGGTTTTACTACTTTTATCAATTTCATCAGTGCTCTTGCATCTGTGGCAGTTCCCTTTGTTTCCTGCTGCTCTGCCAAGAATGACAGTGGCTGTCGGTCCCTCGTTCCCCAACAGACCTGCCATTTTTTGGATTTGAGTTAGATTCTTTGCAACTAAGTTCTCAGATATTTTGATCATGTTGCTAGGGTGTAAGAACATTCTCTTGTGACTATATCCTAAGAAAAAGCAGGAGTTTTATTTTAAAATGTCAATAATTACAGCACTTCAGAAACTATACAACTTGGAATGGTTTTAATTATGAAGTTTTGATGTCAAATTTTAAATGACACACATTTTGTTCCCAATTTCTGCAAAAACACTTTATTTCAAATTTCCTCTACAATGTTCCTGAAATAATCAAAGCATTTCCTAATAACTGCTAAGTCTGGTGGTGAAAGAAAATGACTTATTACAGAACCCAAGGAGTCATAAGATCCAGACAGCTATGACTCCTCAATAAGAGAGATTCTGGCCTCCTCTATCCCCAAATAAACAACCCTGGCCATCCAAAAAGTTAATGGAACATAGGAAATGTGGGGGAAAAAAGTTTTTCAAAATATGAACTTTGGGCAGTTGCCTAAGTGAGGACTGTAGCAGAAGCTGTCCATCCTTCTCACCCTGCCTTGTAAAGACATTGTGTGCTAGAGGTTGTTTGCCGATGTTTGAATTACAGAAGTAATAATCACTCACAGATAAATGAAGTAAATAAAAGGACACTCAGATATTCCTTGGTAAAATGTTAAATGCATGCATGTATCTGTGGACATGCCAAGAATAAGTACAGTACATTAGGTGTGCACAGTTGTTTATTAGTGGATTTTACATGTCTTTGTAAGTTGTATAGATCTTCAGTAGGAAGCCAGGGTAGAATACGGCTTGTTAATTCTCCACATCCATTCTTATCTTCTTCTAGTGTGTGCCTTTCTGAACTTAGAGATGAAAAAGTCAAAACTATTTTTTTTCTATTTCCTTGTGGCTTCATTTGGAGAAGAGATATGATCCAGGCTAAGAAGCATTTGTTTGATATGTAGAAGGAATATTTAAGAAGGGGAGCCAACCAATGCTGATTATTTCTTCCAGCGAGCAAACCAGTATTTGGATGGCCAGTTTCTAGGTCATCTGCAGTGACCCTGGATCACAGCAGTGACCATTGGTTCCTTTTCATTTAAAGACTTTATTCTTGGAGCAGTTTGAGGTTAACCACAATATTTACAGGAAGGTACAAAGATTTCTCTCTTACACTTCCTGCCCTCCCCCACACACAGTCTTCCCTATTGTCAATGTCACATCACTAGTACCATTTCATGGAGGATGAACCTACAGTGAACACATCATCATCACCCAAGGTTCATCCTTTACCTTCAGTTTCACTCTTGATGTTATACAGTGAGTTTTGATGAAATGACATATATCCAACATTATAATGTCATACAAAGTTATTTTCTTCTTTTAGTTATATTTGATTTACAATGCTGTGTCAATTTCTGCTGTACAGTTATTTTCAAGGTCCTAAAAGTCCTCTGTGGTCTGTCTATTCATCTCCCCCAACCCTGGCAACCACTGATCTCTCTTTTTTTAAAACTTCTATTTATTTTTTATTTATTATTTCCCCAATACATTTTTTTCCTACTGTACAGCATGGTGACCCAATTACACATACATGCATACATTCTTTTTTCTCACATTATCATGCTCCATCTCTTTATTGTTGCCAAAGTTTTATGACCATTAATTCTAGTGCTGGAACTTGATTCTCACACCTACAGGCCATCTGTTGATTTTTTAAGTCTTAAACTTCCCTATATTAACTCTATTTCTGCTCTTTACACCTGGAATGTTTCTTTTTTCCCACCACTCATTTATAGTGATACACTAAGGATGAGCTCAAAGAACAGAAATTAACTGGAGACAAAAATGTAAATTTCAAGTATGCAAGTATTGGGTCCCCAAATTTAGCAAATTCCTTCCCATCTAAACTTTGATGTAGTATAAGAAGAAACAATACATGAGACACCATGTCAGGAAGCTAAATGGCTATTCATTTCATGATTGCATATAACGATAAGCATGAATGGTTCTCCTCTGAATGAACTGCTGTTGTAAATACTACAATCAAAAATTCTTTCTGTACAGTACATTCAGACACAAGAAAGTACAGCAATAAAATATAATTTTTTTAAAATGTAATTTCTCTGATAAAGTATTTCCATGTTTCCTATGACAAAATACTGTAATTATAAACCCTAGACGCCTTATTTCTATCACACATGAGGTGCATTCAGGAAGCATTTTACATAATCTGAAAATCATTCTATTTCAATATGCCAAAATGCCCTCTCAGCTTTTGTAATTACAATGCTGGGAATCCAGCCCAAGAAAAAAGTCTTAAATATAAGAAAAGCTTTATGCATTTCAATATATGTCCATTTCATTTATATTAATAGGAGTGGAATTTACCCTTAAATAATCATACTTTGGTTAAGGAAGATGATGACCACTCTAAATTACAGAATCATTAATATTGATTAAACTGATATTCTGGGTGTATGAGAGATTGTTATTCTACATGGAATGACAAAAGAATTACAAATTGTATGAACGAAAAAATATCATGCAGAAAGTGGGGAAAAACATGATTTTAAGATACATTCATTTTTTTCTCATGTGAAATTGGCTAAATTATGTTAGGTTTTTTTAGTAATGATTTTGTTGACATCTAAATGTCATGAGAAAAGATGTAAGACTAAACATTACTTCACATTTGTCTCCAGCTTTCATGGAGCTTATGGTGTAGTTGGAAGAACTGATGTAATTCAGGCCTTACCACAATTAATGTAACTTTGATAAACAGTCTGAGGGGTTGATATGTGCTGCAAGATTACAAACTGATTGAAGTGTACATATTCATGAATGCTACAGAAGTCTTCAGGAAAACAAAAAACAGAAGAAGCTTGAAAGCATATCAGATTGGTGACTGAAAAAAATAAAAGCATTCTACACCTCTTTTCTAAACTATCATTCCATTATGCCACATGTTTGATTTTTAGGTTCAATCCATAGACTGCCCACTATTAACTTCGGGATGGTACCGACCATCAATTCCATCTCTATGTGGTCCACAAGGTAGAGTGCAGGAATCTTACATTGCATTTACTCCTCTACAACAGTACTTGAGTCAACATGGTGATTAGACTTTCCAGAAATATTGTAAAAAGGATGCAAATCCTGTGAAGGCAGATATCATGTACTTTACCTTCCTCTTTGGACCAAAATAGCTTTTTTTACACCATAAAAGATCTAGCAGAAACCCTCAGGATTTATTCACTGCAAAGGTGGTAGTAAGGAGAAGAGATTACCAGGGGACTTGAATTCTAATTTTACCACTTTACTTATTCTTTAACCTATGGAAAGTCAACATCTCCATTCTCAGGATTCTTGTGTATAAAATGTGAGTTATCAAACATTTAACTAGATGGGAGTCAGGATTTGGTAAGGTTTAAACCAGTAGCCAGATTAGTCTGTATTAAAGTTCAAATGTCAAACTTTTGATATGGAGTTTTCTCACAGAATATAGCTTATAAAGTACAATTTAAAATTAGGAATGTTGGAAAAAATTGAAGTAAATTATCATTTAAAGGACTCCACTGCTAAAACAGCAGTAACAGAATTTATACATATGTACACAATAGAAATAGTGATCATGGTAAAAATGATTTTATTAAGTTTTTCAGCACATAAGCTGTTATTTCTTTGTCCATACTGATTTATAAATAACAATAAAATATAAACATTAAAAAAAATAGTGGATGTATTTAATGCCAGATAAAGTTAATTGAATTTGTAGGTCATAAAAAAATCAATGACTTAGAAAAAATATAGAAATTTTTAAAAATATAAGTATGGGAGTTCCCGTCGTGGCGCAGTGGTTAACGAACCTGACTAGGAACCATGAGGTTGCGGGTTTGATCCTTGCCCTTGCTCAGTGGGTTAATGATCCGGCGTTGCCGCGAGCTGTGGTGTAGGTTGCAGACGCAGCTTGGATCCAGCGTTGCTGTGGCTCTGGCGTAGGCTGGTGGCTACAGCTCCGATTCAACCCCTAGCCTGGGAACCTCCATATGCCATGAGAGCGGCCCAAGAAAATGGCAAAAAGACAAAAAAAAAAAATGTAAGTATGAAAGAGAGGAGACATGATGCTCAAAGAAGTTCCAGAAAGACAAAATCAAGAGAAAAGGAAAAGATTTATAAGATCTGAAGAGAAACCAGAGTAATCATGCACCTCAATGTTCACTGCAACAGTATTTAGTGGCCAAGACATGGAAGCAACCCAAATGTCCATCAACAGAAGAATGAAGAAGATGTGGTACATACATACAATGGAATGTTACTCACCCATTAAAAAAGAATGAAATAATGCCATTTGTAGCACCATGGATGGATCCAGAGATTATCATTACAAGTGAAGTCAGAATGAGAAAGACAAATAACATATGCTATAACTTATATGTTGAATCTAATAAAAATGATACAAAACATATTCACAAAACAACAGGCTCAAAGATTTCAAAACCAAACTTATACTTACGAAAGGGGAGACACTGTTGGGGGGAAGAAATGGAGAAATGGATTGGGAGGTTGGGATTGGCATAGACATACTATTATATATACAAAATAGATGAATAACAGGGACCTACAGCCTGGGGAAATGTATTCAATACTCTGTGATAGCCCATATGGAGAAAGAATCCAAAAGAGAATGGATATATATGTATATGAATGGCTGATTCACTTTGCTGTACACCTGAAACTAACATAACTTTTTAAGTCACCTATATTCAAATAAAATTTATTTAAAACTAAAAAAAAAAGAGAGAAAAGGAGATAGGCCATATTAAAGGGCATAATGTCAAAGAATGATCCATATTTTAAGGAAGTCATGAGGTAGTAATAGGATAACACTGGCATCTAGATCTAAATCACAGTCTCTTTTTGAGTCATAAATCAGATGCAGACTCCAGAGCAGAGTCTAAAGGATTCGTGTATATTTACCTGTTTACATGTAATGTGAATTGTAGTGTTCTCTGTCTGCTAGTTGTCTGACATCTATAGATAATTGGATTTTTTCCCTCTCATCTTGTGTTTGATCTGTTTTTCTATAACTTTTATTTTTTATTGAAATAAAATTGATTTATAGCATTTCAAGTACATGGCAAAGTGATTCAGTTTATACACACACACGTACACACACACACACACATACACTTTACAGATTCTTTTCCATTATAAATTATTACAAGATACTGAATAGGCTCCTTATAGAAATTTCTCACCATAGGGGCTAGGGCAGGGAAAATAACAGATGAGCTTGGGGGCATTCAGTAGTGTCACAAAGTAAAAAAGTGCTAAAAAGGAGGAGAGGTATGATAAAGGACCTAGGAACCAACTTGAAATAAGCTTCTAATGAGCAAAGCTAGAAGGATGTGAGTACCAAAACACAGCACAAAATCATTTGTTTATATACCAAAGAATAAAATAAGTAACTGTGGTAGGACGATTGTGGCTCCTTTAATCTCTGTTGCCTGGAACACTTTATGTTACCTGGCAAAAAGAACTTTGCAGATATAATTAAGGTTATGAAACTTTAAATAAGGAGATTATCCTCAGTTCTCCAGATAGGCCCAATCTAATCACTTGAGCCCTTAACAGCAGAGAGATTTCTATCCAGCAGGGCTCGGAGAGAGAGATGCAGCACAGAGAGAGTCAGAGAAGAGATTCAAAGCATGAGGTGGCCTGCCCATCCTTTCTGGCTTGGAAAGGGACTGTGAATCTGCAAATGCTGGTGGTTTCTAGAAGCAGAGAAGGACGCCTGGCTGAAATCCAGCAAGTACACTTCAGGCCCATGACTGCAGGTAAATGAATCCTACCAACAACCTGAGTGAACTTGGAAGTGACTCTAGAAAATTATTCAGCCCTGTGTATACCTGGTTTCTGCCTTGTGGGTCTTAGAACAGGGCAACTGGCTGAGCTACAGCCTGCCCAGACTCTGACACATGAGAAATGTGAGACGATAAATGCATGTTGTTGTTGAGTCACTAAATGCAATATCTTTAAAGATGCAATAGAAAGCTAATATAATAACCATGAATCCATCTCATTTAAATAAAGAACAGATCTTTCTTAGGAAACAATTTAAAGTAACAAATGAAGAAGAAATGTGAAAATAGAAAATCACCATGAGAATACCACAGTAATCACTGTAGGCAAGGCCAATGATGAATGATAAAATGTGTGAACAAATATTTAAGGATAAACAGTATATCTGCATAGCCTCAAAGTATCTCTCCCAATAGATACATTAACTTCAGTGGTGAATTTTAACACATCAAAATATTTAATTATTTTATTACCAGGATTTTGGAGTCCCATCGTGGCTCAGTTAATGAATCTGACTAGGAACCATGGGGTTGCAGGTTCGATCCCTGGCCTTGCTCAGTGGGTTGGGGATCCGGCGTTGCCGTGAGCTGTGATGTGGGTCACAGGTGTGGCTTGGATCCCGTGTTGCTGTGGCTCTGGCGTGGGCCAGCGGCCACAGCTCCAATTTGACCCCTAGCCTGGGAACCTCCATGTGCCATGGGAGTGGCCCTAGAACAGGCAAAAAAAAAAAAAAAAAATATGCTATCACCAGGATATAGAGCTTAATTTCCTCTCCTTTTGAGTATGGGAAAGTAAGCATTATATTTCTATTTTTATTTAAAATAATATATGATAAATATAATAAAAGAACCACACTTCCACTAAGGCTGGACAGAACATCAAAGAAGGTCCCAGACCACAGAAACATGTATATAAAAAACAATGGGTTGCAGCCTGGCATTTGGTAAAATTTGGGCCAGTAATTCTCCTAGAATTTGGCATAATTTAATTGCTAAGTAAATAGATCAAAAACATATCAAAGGCATCTGAAATCACATACATTGGCAGTTGCTGGTGTAAGCAACTGAAAATTTATTGCACACCATGAATCACAATATATTAATATCAAAGAGAACTGTGGGCTGTGATGAGTTGAGATGGGCAATGAGAAAAACAGGATAATGTCAAGGTTAAGGCAGAGTTTATGAAAAACAAATGTATTAAATAACAGCTGTATATGGCAGAGATTTCATAAACACATATGCACAGCTAGTTATAATACAGGATAACTAATAGCAGTAGCATGTAAGCCACAAAATTCAAAATATTCAGGCAAATAAATGAGGTTCTGCAGTCTCTTCATTTTTCTTGGCTCTGAAAAAGTTACCTCCACTTTGGGACTCAGCTTAGAGTTCTCAGTGGGATTAATCTCTCAGGTGATATTTCAGTGAACCCTGAACATAAATGACAGAAAAAAATAAACACTATTGTCTGATGGGGAGTGAAATAAACCCATAAACACCAAGAAAATAATAAAGAAAGGGACAGAAACATAATGTAAAGAAATTAGCTTCAGCCATCGGAATTGGGTTGGTTTAATCACTATATTAAAGGAAAATTAAGGCTAAATGGTCATTCTTATCCAGTCTGTTCCATCAAACATTGCAAAGGTCAAATGAAATAATATAGAAACATAAGCATGGAAACATCCCTCATTTTTTAAAATGAGGTTTCAAATACAAAATATTCTTTTTTATTAATAAAATGTCTGTATTAATAATTTATTGAACTGCGAGAAACAAATCCACTGGTTCAGTGGAGAAGTAAATTCTCAAGAGTGTATTGGGGGAATTTTGCTGGCAACTAACTAGATTCATAGTCACTTAACAACCTCTGTAAGTCAGCTGGATGCAGAAGCTCTTTCTCAGTTAAGTGCTGAGAAAGTACCTTTGAGGAAAGTTAAGATAAAAAAGTACTTCTTTAAGGCCCTGATTCATACAGTGTATGAGAGTGAACTCACACTCATGGTGGAGATAATCAGGACAAGAAAACTGAAAAGTCAAGGCTCAAGAGAGTCTTACATATTCAAATCACCTCCTCTACAGACTGAGCTATAGTTAGATTGCTAGGTGGGAAAACAGCTGTTTTGAGGTCAGAGTTGAGATATGATTTTCCTTAATTTATTCATTTATAAAGTTTAATAGCCAGAAGTTTGAGAGAATAGTACAGTATAAAGGCAAAGGCCTATTTACCTTAAAAATATATTGCTACACATTTTTTGAGCAATTCAAAATTTTTAATTTTAAAAATACCAACCTCTACAAAGGATAATGGTTCAGAATTCATTTAAAGAAAACTGGGGCATTCTTGCTGTAGCTCAGCAGTTAATGAACCCAACTAGGATCCATGAGAATGCGGGTTTGATCCCTGGCCCCATTCAGTGGCTTGAGGATATGCTATTGTTATGGGCTCTGCTGTGGGTTGCAGATGTGGCTCAGATCCTGTGTTGCTGTGGTTGTGGTGTAGGCCAGCAGTTGCAGCTCCAATTCAACCCCTAGCCTGGAAACTTCCACAGGTGCGGCCCTAAAAAAAAACAAAAACTTGTATTATAGTATAGTTGACTTACAGTGTTGTGTTCCTTCCAAGTGTACAGCAAAGTGAAACAGTTATACATATATCCATTCTTTTTCAGATTCTTTTCCCAATAGTTTGTTACAGAATATTGAGATTTTCCTCTGCTATACAATAGGCCCTTGATATTTATCTATTTTATGTATAGTACTATGTAAGATTAATCCTTAACTCCTAATTTATCCTTCTGCCAACATTTCCCCTTGAAATAAATTTTAAACATTTTGAATTTCTCAAAAAATGTTTATCAATAAATAAACTCCTGTTTAATATAAAGCTGCATGAGATGTTTGTATATTTTGGAGATTAATCCCTTGTCATCTACATCTGCAAAGATTTTCTCCTATTTTCTGGGTTGCCTTTTCATTTTTTATAGTTTCCTTTGTTGTGCAAAAGCTTTTAAGTTTAATTAGGTCTCATTTTTAATTACTCTAGGAGGTGGATCCAAAAAGATATTGCTAGAGTTCCCATCATGGCTCAGCAGAAACAAATCTGACTAGTGTCCATGAGGTACGATCACTGGCCTAGCTCAGAAGGTTAAGGATCCTTCACTGTCATGAGCAGTGGTGTTGGTCGCCGATGTGGCTCAGATCCTGTGTTGTTGTAGCTGTGGTGTAGGCTGGCAGCCATAGCTCCAATTTGACCCCTAGCCTGGGAACCTCCTCCATATGCCATGAATGCAGCCCCACCCCCCAAAAAAAGGATATTGCTGAGATTTATGACAAAGAATGTTCTGCCTATGTTTTTATGGTATTTGTTCTAACACTTAGGTCTTTAATCCATGTTGACTTTAAGATTTTTATTTTTTCTACTGTACTTAATTCACAATGTTCTATCAATTTCTGCTGTACAGCAAAGTGACACAGTCACACATATATATCTAGATAAATAGATAGATACACATTCTTTCTCTGACATTAACCTTCATCATGTTGCATCACATGTGACTAGGTATAGTAACCTGTGCTATACAGCATGATTTCATTGCTTATCCATTCCAAAGGCAATAGCTGGCATCTACTAACCCCAAACTACCAGCCCATTCCACTCTCTCCCCTTGCCCCCTGGCAACCACAAGTCTGTTCTCCAAGCCCATGAGTTTCTTTCTTTCTGTAGATAGGTTCATTTGTGCTGTATATTAGATTACAGATACAAGTGATATCATATGGTATTTGTCTTTCTGTTTCTGATCTAATTTACTTAGTATGAGAGTCTCTAGTTCCATATCATGTTGCTGCAAATGGCATTATTTTGTTTTTTTCTATGGCTGAGGAGTATTCCTTTGTGTATATATACCACACTTCTTAATCCATTCATGGACATTTTGTTTCCATGTCTTGGCTATTGTGAATAGTGCTTCAATGAACATATTGGGTGCATGTGTATTTTTCAAGGAAAGTTTTGTTCAAGATATATGCCCAGGAGTAGAACTTCTGGGCCATATGGTAGCTCTATATTTAGTTTTTTGAGGTACCTCCATACTGTCTTCCAGAGTGGTTGTACCAATTTACTTTCCCACCAACAGTGAAGGAGGGTACCATTTTCTCCACACCCTCTCTAGCATTTGTTATTTGCCAGACAAAACAGACTTTAAAATGAAGGCCATAAGAAAAGATGAAGAAGGACAATATTGAATGATAAAATGATCCATTCAAGAAGAGGATATTACTATCAAAAAAATAGAAAAAAAATCAATAAAACAATGAGCTCTTTCCTTGAAAGGGTAAACAATTGATAAATCTCTGCCCAGACTCACCAAGAGGAGGAGAGAAGAAACTCAAATAAACAAAATGAAAAGTGAAAAAGGAGAAATATATATGGATACTGCAGAAATACAAAAAAAATAAGAGAATACTATGAACAATTTTATATGCCAACAAACTTGATAACCTAGAAGAAAAGGACAACTTTCTAGAGACTTATAGCCTGCCAAAATGGAATCAAGAATAGATCAAGTCAACAGACCAATCAATAGAAATGAAATTGAATATGTAATAAAAACACTCCCTACAAACAAAAGTCCAGGACCAGATGGCTTCAAAGGTGAATTCTACCAAACACACACAGAAGAACTTATACCCATCCTCCTTAAAATTTTCCAAAAGGTTGAAGAAGGAATACTCCCAAACACATTCCATGAAGCCACCATCACCCTCGCACCAAAACCAGACAAAGATACTACTAAAAAAGAAAGTTCCAGGCCAGTATCTTTAATGAATATAGACACAAAAATTCTCCACAAAATTTTAGCCAACTAAATCCAGCAACATATTAAAAAGCTCATACACCATGACCAAGAGGGGTTCATCACAGGTTCACAAGGATGGTTCAACATATGCAAATCAATCAATGTCATACACCACATTAATGAACAAAAAGTCAAAAACCACATGATCATCTCAGTAGAAGCAGAAAAAGCATTTGACAAAATCTAACATCCATTCATGATAAAAACTCTTACTCAAGTAGGTATAGAGGGAACATATCAACATAATCAAAGCCAATGATGTCAAACCCACAGCCAATGTAACACTCAACGGAGAAAAGGTGAAAGCCTTCCCACTAAAATATGGAACAAGACAAGGATGCCCACTCTCACCACTTTCATCAGTTTATTTTTGTGAATGGTGTTAGAGAAACATTCTTTTACATGTAGCTGTCTAGTTTTCTCAGCATCACTTACTGAAGAGATTGTCTTCTCCACTGTAGATTCTTGCCTTATTTTGTTATAGATTAGTTGACCATAGGTGAGTGGGTTCATGATTGGGCTTTAGAGCCTGTTCCACTGATCTATGTTTGGTTTTGTGTCAGTTCCATACTGTATTGATAATCGTGGCTTTGTAGTATAGTCTGGAGCCAGGGAGCCTGATTCCTCAATTTCTGTTTTTCTTTTTCAAGATTGATTTGGCTACTGAGGATCCTTTGTGTTTTCACACCAACTCAAAAATTTTTGGTTTTAGTTCTATGAAAAATGCCATTGGTAATTTGATAGGAGATTTCACTGAATTTGTAGATTACCTTGGGTAGTACCGTCATTTTGACAATATGGACACTTTCAATCCAAGAGCATGGGGTACAGGTTGATATGTGTGTGTCCTCTTCAATTTCTTTTATCCACATTTCACACTTTTCACTACAGATCCTTTGCCTCTTTAGGTAGGTTTATTCCTAGTTATTTTAATACTTTTGATATGATAATTAATGGGATTGTGTCCTTAATTTCTCTTTCTGATGTTTTGTTACTATATATGAATGCAAGAAATTTCTGTGTATTAATTTGGTATCCTGCAACTTTACTGAATTCATCGATGAGCTCTAATAGTTTTCTGGTAGCATCATCAGGATTTTCTATGTATAGTATGATGTCATCTGCAAACAGTGTTTCACTTCTTTTCCAATTTTGATCCGTTTATTTCTTTTTTTCTGACTGCTATGGCTAGGACTCTCTTTTTTTTCATTTTTTTTATTACTCAAATGAATTTATCACATCTGTAGTTGTATAATGATCATAACAATCTGATTTCACAGGATTTCCATCCCACAGCCCAAGCACATCCTCCCATCCCCCAAACTGTCTCCTCTGGAGACCATAAGTTTTTCAGTGTCTGTGAGTCAGCATCTGTTCTGCAAAGAAGTTCTCTCTGTCCTTTTTTCAGATTCCACATGTCAGTGAAAGCATTTGATGTTGGTGTCTCATTGTATGGCTGACTTCACTTAGCATGATAGTTTCTAGGTCCATCCATGTTGCTAAAAATGCCGGTATTTTGTTCTTTTTGATGGCTGAGTAATATTCCATTGTGTATATGTACCACATCTTCTGGATCCACTCCTCTGTCAATGGACATTTAAGTTGTTTCCATGTTTTGGCTATTGTAAATAGTGCTGCAATGAACATCGGAGTACATGTGTCTTTGCGAGTCGTGGTTTTCTCTGGATAGATGCCCAGGAGTGGGATTGCTGGATCAAATGGTAGTTCTATGTTTAGTTTTCTGAGGAATCTCGATACTGCTTTCCACAATGGTTGCACCAATTTACAATCCCAGGACTTTCAATATTTTATGGAATAAAAGTAGTGAGAATGGACATTCTTGTCGTATTCCTGATTTTAGTGGAAATACTTTCAGCTTTTCACCAGTGAGAATGATGTTAGCCATTGGTTTTTCTTTTTGTCTTTTTGCCTTTTCTAGGGCCACACCCATAGCATATGGAGGTTCCTAGGCTAGGGGTCTAATCAGAGCTGTAGCTGCCAAGCCTATGCCAGAGCCACAGCAATGCAGGATCCAAGCCGCATCTGCAACCTACACCACAGCTCGTGGCAATGCTGAATCCTTAACCCAGTGAGCAAGGCCAGGGATCAAACCTGCAACCTCATGGTTCCTAGTTGGATTCGTTAACCACTGAGCCATGACAGAAACTCCTGGTTTTTCATATATGGCTAAAAATTAATTTCACTAATACAAATTCAAATAGCCAAATTTCTTTTTTTTTTTACTAGTAACCATTCTATTAGTATTATATAACTTAAAATTTATAGTGTTTAATAAAGTTTATTCATTTCTTGTTTTCTTTCTCTTTTTTAGGGCTGTGCCTGTGGTATATGGAAGTTCCTGGCATTAAGAGTTGAATCAGAGCTGCAGCTGCCAGCCCACACCATAGCCACAGCAATGCCAGATCCAAGTCACATCTGTGACTTACATCACCACTCATGGTAACATCTGATCTAAACCCACTGAGTGAGGTCCGTATTGAACACCCCTCCTCATGGGCACTATGTCAGGTTCTTAACCCAGTGAACCACAAAGGGAACTCCATAAAGTTTATTTTTAATTGTTGTAGTTAAGAATAATAAAACACACAATATTTCATATATTCTTACTTATTTTAAAGTGATTTTTCTTCTAATATTTGAGAAGTATGAGCTATTCATTGGTATAAACAATTTAGTGGAAAGTATTTCCACTAAAATCAGGAATAAGACAAGAATGTCCATTCTCACTTTTATTCCATAAAATATTGAAAGTCCTAGCCTAATAAAACCTTATACTTTTCCCTTTTAAAAAATGAAGTATTAAGAACAAAAATCTTCTGTTTAGCTCTGCTGACACTCAAATTGACTCATATTAAAAGGTCACAATAGGAGTTCCCGTTGTGGCGCAGTGGTTAATGAATCCGACTAGGAACCATGAGGTTGCGGGTTTGATCCCTAGCCTTGCTCAGTGCGTTAAAGATCCAGCATTGCCATGAGCTGTGGTGTAGGTTGCAAATGCGGCTCAGATCCTGCATTGCTGTGGCTCTGGCATAGGCCAGGGGCTACAGGTCCAATTAGACCCCTAGCCTGAGAACCTCCATATGCCGTGGGAGCGGCCCTAGAAATGGCAAAAAGACAATAAATAAATAAGTAAATGAATACAGAGTCACAATAAAATAATCTATATTAAATAAAAATAAAGTAATTATTATGTAGGCAAACTGCCACAATTTTTGGTTGAATGCATTTTTAGCAGTTGGAATTTACATCTTTTGAATTCTACACATGATTTGTTTGGTTAAGTGATTTTGTACATTCTTCCAGATTTACATTTATTTATCTATTCGTGTATGGAGTTGGTTATCCAACATGAAGAGATCTGAAGACAAGAGTAAAATCAGCAGTGAAAAATGGGACCTTTGAGGAACATGGCGTGCAGCATCAATAAGTGTCTTTTACAAATGCCTATCTGAAGGTGAATGAAATAAGACTGCTATTGAAATCCATGCAGTAAGAGACAAGTGACTTGTGCAATAAGATAATATGGCATAAATAATGATTAGAATACTGTTTTGAGTTAGTTCTTTTTGAGTGATTACAGAAAGCAAAGGACAATGTCAGGAATTTAAATTTCCATTTCAAGTAATGATCAGAGAGTGAGAGGGCTTCTATGATTTCCCCTAAATTCTCTTTTAAAGCTCTTTTTAGACACACTACAAATATTTCAGAAAGTTAGACACAGATTATGAGGCTGCCATTTGCTGAATGACAATTCACATCCTTTCTAGTCCTATAATTAGCAAAGTAGTGTTTGGATAGCAGTGAGACAATATGGGGGATTCTGATGAATCTATGCTCCTTGAATCCTAGTTGCCTTGAAACTCTTTTCCTGGATAAGCAATCTCTCCTTCCCATTCTGAAGTTAATGGCCCTTTAACTCTAACAATTTCACTTGGGTAGTTGCCTCGTAAACATCTTGCCTTAGAACCTACCTCTAGCATGTATCATTGCTATAAAACCTATAATTAGGTTTCAATCCAAATAGGTCTCATTGGGGGATCAATGCCAAGTACAAAGTCTGCATTGGAGTATATCATACACATCAAATATCTGGTATGATTTTAAAAAGTTATGGTGTAACCCAATACTGGATGCCAGATCAGGAAAGAAAGAACACAACACTGAATCAGGCTGAACCTGTCCAGGTGGGCTTACTTGCATACACAGATAGGGTATTCTAGATTCATGGTGTTAGCTTCATTGTGGGAAATAGTTCTAACAATCTGATTTGTAACTGGAGCATGAATTCAAATATGGCTTATATTATATGAGGTTGAAATAGCCTAACTCCATGTGATAGATAGGAAGGAATCACAGAGCTTATGGGGATAGGACACCTGATGTGTGTGCAAATTGCTCAACATCCAAAAAAAAAAGAGCATTTTCCCTTGGATTTCACAGAAAACACTCTCCCCAAAAAAGGCACTGGAAAGAATGCATTGTGGTTTGAGTTGTGTGTGGAGAAAATATCTTTGAAAAGTTTGGTGGTATCTGCCCACTGGAAGCAGGGAGTAATTATGAGAGGTGCTACTATTTGAATGCCTTCCCTGATTTCAACATATTAAGTTCCTGAAGTGGCAGACCACAAGAAAAAAGTCTTAAGGTTTGGAGTCAAGGTAGGCCTGTTTACTGTAATGGAAAATAGGACTGGCTCAGTAAACCAAGTGTTTTCACCTGCAAACATTGTCATGGGCTAATTGATCATAATGAACTAAAGCCTGAAACAGATGGGGTACCTAAAAAAAATCATACTGCAATTGCATAGGTAAAAGTCCCTAGGTCAGATGGTAAGTAACTTGAATCACTTCACTGGAGAATCATTTTCTAATCTGATCTAGTCATAGACCAAATGAATGGATGGAAAGTCAAATGTCATTGAGAAAAAACTCTGTAAACCATCACAATAACATGTCATGACTGACCCCAATTTCTTCTTCCTTTTAAATCCTTACACTTTTTTAAAAAGGCTGCATAGGGAGTTCCCGTCGTGGCGCAGTGGTTAACGAATCCGACTAACGAATCCCTGCCCTTGCTCAGTGGGTTAACGATCCGGCGTTGCCGTGAGCTGTGGTGTAGGTTGCAGATGCGGCTCGGATCCCGCGTTGCTGTGGCTCTGGCGTAGGCCGGTGGCTACAGCTCTGATTCGACCCCTAGCCTGGGAACCTCCATATGCTGCGGGAGTGGCCCAAGAAATAGCAACAACAACAACAAAAATATGCACAGAGCTGCCAACAGCCTATGCGTGGAGAGACTATTTAAGTAACAAAAGAAAAGATCCCATCCTTCACACAGTCATTGCTCCATTTGGGATTCTCATTTTAACATTAGGTTGTGCTGGTTTAGGAGTCCAGTTTCCTAGAAGTGAATACTTCTGACAAAAGACAGAGGACACTGCTTGGAAGTTTTAAGTACCATCTGGCTGCTTGGAGCTCCAATGATCAATAGGTAAATGCAGTTATCTTATTAGCTGGGGCATTCATCCTGAATTGTAATATGGATCGAGGGTTTTCAATACAAAATGTTGCAAAGGTAATATGTCTGGAATCTAGGAGATTCCTGGGGCCATCACTTTGCAGGCCATGTTCAGTAATAACTGTCAATAACAATTACAGTAACCATAATCCACCAAGGCAAAACCACTCAGGCAATGCAAAGGAGCCAAGTTACTGGTTAAAAACAAGGGAATTCTATGATAGGTGGTAGAGAAACTAGATGAAAATTTTCAATTACAGACTCGGAACCAGCCAGCCTCAATAACTAAAAGCTCATGAAACTTTCTATTTGCTTTCCAGCATTCTATGCTTTTTTCCCTTTCTCCTGTGTTGGAATTACATCACACAATAAAGAAAACATCAACACTAAGTTTTGCTTCAAGCTCTATCTTACAACGAACCCAAAGACATTCCCTTAGAACCAAGCAATATTAACTGATTATAGGCAGTTTCATAAGCAAGCACAGAAAATGAGATCCTATTTAGTATAAATCCAGAAAGTAGCAGTCTGGGAAACAAAGATGTACATTTAACCCACTAATCGAATATCAAATATTTCATCAAATATTAAATACATTTAACTACATCAAATATTGTAGTCACATACCTATAGTGTTGAACATCAGCATTCTTTACGTAATCAGTTTCTCATTTTAAACAGTTTTATTTCAATTCAAACATATTTGAAGACGATATTTTTTTTTAAAGTTCAATTTCAAGCACAGAAGTTCTACAGAATAAAAAGCACATCTTCTAAGTAGCAAGCAAATCAAAGCATAATTAATACAAAAGAGACAATAGAGCCTTACAACAAATACTAAAGGAACTTCTCTAGGCAGAAAAGAAAACACAGCAACAGGAAACAAAAATTCCACAAATGACAAGGCTCACCAGTAAAGGTATATATACAGTAAAAATACAAAATCATCCATGCACAATTATACCACCAAAATCAGACATCATGAGAAGAGGTGGGTACAAATGAAGGACAATGGAGATGAATTTACAATGAAGAGAACAACTGAAAACAATCTCATATAGACTTGTATCAAAACTTCAGAATAACTGCAAACCAAAAATCTACAATGGATACACAAACAAGGAATCTCTGGAGAAGAAATATGTCTCACAGTAAATAAGTGCATAATCCACCATGAAGGGGGTCATTTGACATCACTCTTGGAAAGCTGAGGTCTTCTTAGATCTGATTCTGATTTCCTCTCCATCAAAGAATTTATGATAATTATATTAAATAATGCAACTCTACAATTAAATAATACAGTTCTACAATTGTATCATTAATAACCATTTCTCTCCATGGTACAATGTAAGGTCTATGATGTCTTGTTTATCACATCACCTAGAATGGTGTAATGCCTATACTGAAGAATCAATAAGATGTAACAAATTGTGAGGACATATTTATATAGTTACACTGTTTTTTAACCAATTTATGCATTTTATATTTTACTTCTTTTCAGAGGGTGTATTATTTTTGTTATTCTTACCAGTTATTTTTTTTATTATGTTATATAAAGTATTTAATGGTATATAAGGCTTTCTTCTTTATAAATTTTAGTTGCATAATATACACAATTTTACTATAATGCTAATTTTTAAAGAAAAATTGAAATGTAATAGATAATACTAAATAGTAAAGATGAAAGCCATACAAAATGGGATAAAGTATAGAATAAATTTCCTATTTGTCTCAGCATATTTTCCATTCCACTTCTCCAGAGGGAGTCACTTAATCTCTTTCTTAAGATCCATGATATAATAGTATGTGTGAATGTAATTGTGTTTATAAATATATGTATTTTATTCTGTAAAAACAAAACAAAAACAAAAACACAGTGCCTGCATTAAAGTGAAGATAATAAAATGGAAAAAAAAAAGAGAGAGATAATGGAATCCCCTTTACAAAAGAAGCCACCTGGGATCAAAAGTGCCCTTTTAACTGTTGCTAATGTTATAATAGAAATCATTATGCAACCTCCAAAGATTTTTCTAAGGTTGAGAGACGTGACCTTGTATGTGTTGTATGTGTGTATGCTCTTCTTCCCTCAACTTTTTTTTTTTTTTTTGGTCTTTTGTCTTTTGTTGTTGTTGTTGTTGTTGCTATTTCTTGGGCCGCTCCTGCGGCATATGGAGGTTCCCAGGCTAGGGGTTGAATCGGAGCTGTAGCCACCGGCCTACGCCAGAGCCACAGCAACGCGGATCCCTACACCACAGCTCACGGCAACGCCGGATCGTTAACCCACTGAGCAAGGCCAGGGACCGAACTCGCAACCTCATGGTTCCTAGTCGGATTCGTTAACCACTTCGCCACGACCTGAACTCCTTCCCTCAACTTTTTAAAAGCTCATTTAAACTCTTTGTCCCAAAGTTCCCCAGAGATTATGTCCTGATTTAAGGGCTGATAAGAATTTTCAAGTCAAATCACCTTATTTTAACACTCTGCAAGCATTCACTGATGCCAAAAAAAATTTACAAGGTTTCAAGTACTTCTTAAATATTTAGTTTTAATACTTTTTATGACTGAGAAGTCAGGGAACAGGAGGGCAAAAGGATAAAAAGTGCATTATATAATTGTATGGATAATTTGAAATAGTATCTTCAATAAACCCCAAACTTTTATATGGATAAATCTGCGTACTCTTCCTACCTCTCCCACATACCGTATTTCACCAATTTCAATTTTTTTTTCTGATATACCCTATGTAACCTTTTTCTTTTACCACTACCACTTGTAAATGCTACTCTGTCATTAAGACTTCCCACTTATTCTTTCAAGCAGTACATATAAATTTAAAACCTGGTACATTAACACATTGTACTAAATGCTGGATATTCAGTGTTCCTGACATAGTAGTTTACAACCTAGGAAGAACATAAGCACATATGAAACTTGTCCTTATATCATGCTTTTGTCTTTATCTTATCTGTTTTGTTCACCACTATATTCTCAATAACTAATATACTGCCTGGAACACAACACATGCTAAAAATATCAGATTCATGAATATATAAATTAGGCATCTGCTCTTATATTTTTTCCAAATGAATAGTAGTATTTAATAAGCTTTTAAAAATGAAAGTCCAAATTTACTCACTTTACTTCCAACTTTATTATAGGTTACATATTATACTGAAATAGAGTTTTAACTGAAGAACAACCCCCCTTGGCTAAGGCAGCTGCAGGCCTTTCCAGCTATGCTCTTCACTATACCACCCTTCTTGTAATAATGTAACAACTGTGTGCTCTCTGTCCAAGCCAGCAGCCCTGCTAATCAGGTACCCAGCATTGCTTATCAGTTCTGCTTCTGTAACCTTGCTTGCTCAGTTTCTTAGGGAGGAACACTGTCTGCTTGGGGATGGGGGAGGTCCGGGATGCTTACATGGGAAAATCAAGACCTTGTAGTGTATAAAAGTTACTGAGAACAAAGACCTGGTGCTCAGACTCTGGAGGTGACTCCTCTGAGCCCGCACCGGTGCTGAATAAACCTTGCTTTTTTGTATCTCCGAGTGCTGTTTGTCTCCTTCCATTGCCACGGTTTTTGCGGTTTTCGCAACAATACATTAGTCCATTTATGCAACTGCTATTCCGTATCTTTAAATTCATTTAGGTTTCCATAAAATAAAATATTTTTATTTTTTTAAACTATTCTTTTCTCACCTAAGTTTCTCCCTTTTGTTATGCAAAATTTAAATAATTTGTTTCTGGCTATTGTCTGGTATATATTTTTTGAAGGATACTTTTAAAATCAAACTTAACTAGTTCCAACTTTTTTTTTTTCTAGGGCCACACCTGCTGCATATGGAGGGTCCCAGGCTAGGGGTTGGAGCTGGGGGCCTACACTACTGCCACAGCAACCTGGGATTGAGCTGCATCTGTGACCTACACCACAGCTCAGGGCAATGCAGGATCCTTGAGGCTAGGGATCAAACCCACATCCTCCTGGATACTAGTCGGGTTCATTACTGCTGAGCCACAATGGGAACTCACAAAATAAATTTGAAAAGAGGCCATGTATGCTTATAATAAAGAAGTAGCTTTTTTCCCCCCACTGTTTGGAGATTTTTCACATGCATATTTTAAGGTTTCTGTCTTCTGTTTTTCTAAATGGACATACAATTGTTTTTTAGTACCTGAGTATTCCCATTTTGTTTGTTTAACATACCCCACTAGTAGTGTTTTATGTGAAGGTCTCTGTTTTCCATGTCTTTGACTGTATGTCAGTTGCACATGGAGGTGTCTAATGGTTATAGCTGTGATGCAAACCACCATTTTTATTCATATAGGGATCATTCATTAGTTTGTAGATCTAACAAAATTTTGTACTATTATCACTTGTCCTTATCACTTCTATTTGCATTGACTTGGATGGTATGAAAGTTTTTATTTTTATTTTTACATTTTCTAACTTAAAATTTTTTAAACAGATGTATCTTTTACAGATGGGTTATGTTCAGAGTAAAATTGAGAGAAAAGTACAGAGATTTCCCTTATATCTCCTGCCCCCACACATGTAGAGCCTAACCCAAAATGCTACATTTGTTACAACAGATGGACCTACACCCTACACATGGTAATCACCCAGAGTCCATAGCTCACAGGATTCATTTTAGTGTTGTAGATCCTGAGGGTTTTGGCAAACACATAATGAAATGTATCCACCATTATAGCATAAAACAGAGTAGTTTCACTGTTCTAAAACTCTGTCTGTTTTTTGTATTTTTTGACAATTTTTAAAAATAACTTTGCTATGACTTTAAGGTTTTAAAGCAATCTGAGGACCAGTCTTTATGAGTTCATGAGTTCATCTTATGTAAATAATTTTATAGAAACTGTTCTCATTTTGTTTAACAATTATTTGTTATGCTTCTTTCTAGTTTCATTTTTCCCCATCAGCTTGGTGTATTTTTCTTCCCCTTTCCCTTCTTATCCTCACTACACAGTGCAAGTAATATGGACTGTATATGCTATTATTACCTTTAGAATTTTTAGTCTTTAGCTTATAAGCTATGTATTTTAATTAATTAAACTCATAAATAAGTCAATATGTGCTGACTCTTTCAATGACTTTCCCAGTATGAGGAAACTGTCAAAGTTCTAGGAAAACAAAAATTAAAAACTAAAGTATATCTGCAATCAAACTCTTCCGAGGTTTAAGTTTCTAGTGTTGGTAATCTGACAGATTTCAATTTATTTTTTTAACCTAGATAAACTCATTATTTAACTAATATGTGGTAAAAATAAATTAATTCCACATGAACCTTAAATGGGTGTATCTGATGCATTTATCCTCAAAATCATGTCTTTTTTTTTTTCTGCTATTTCTTGGGCCGCTCCAGCGGCATATGGAGGTTCCCAGGCTAGGGGTCCAAATGGAGCTGTAGTCTCCGGCCTATGCCAGAGCCACAGCAACGCGAGATCCGAGCTGCGTCTGCAACCTACACCACAGATCACGGCAATGCCGGATCGTTAACCCACTGAGCAAGGCCAGGGATCGAATCCGCAACCTCATGGTTCCTAGTCGGATTCGTTAACCACTGCGCCATGATGGGAACTCCAAAATCATGTCTTTAAATTATGATTCAAATAGATCAAAATAATGTTCATATATATTTAGATTGTGTGTATAAATGTGTAGGTATTCATAATCTAAATATATATATGAATGTACAGGCCATTTGGGGGTAAGCAACTGATTGTGCCAATGTCAACATCTTTCTTAGGCAAGTACACTACATTGGCCAAGGAAATGTTAGAGGAAATTTTAGGTAAAAACATGAACAAAGTTGTTTCTTTATAATTTTTTTTTTTGTCTTTTTGCTATTTATTGGGCCGCTTCCGCGGCATATGGAGGTTCCCAGGCTAAGGGTCCAATCGGAGCTGTAGCCATTGGCCTACGCTAGAGCCACAGCAACTCGGGACCTGAGCTGCATCTGCAACCTACACCACAGCTCATGGCAACGCCGGATCGTTAACCCACTGAGCAAGGGCAGGGACCGAACCCGCAACCTCATGGTTCCTAGTTGGATTCCTTAACCACTGCGCCACGACGGGAACTCCTCTTTATAATTTTCAAATACGCAAGGCAGCTTTGCTTTTGATCATATGGTTTCATTTGCTGTCTAATCAATTTCCTGGTATGGACTGAAGAAATTCCAGTTCTGCAAATTTCATATTTTTTCCCCTGGTCTCATGTTCAACAGGTTGCCTGCAATTAAAAGCTAAAAAAGCATTAAAAGAAGCCCATGTTTTTACACACTGTAGCTTAAAATAACAAGCAAAATGCTTTTTGTAAGGAAACAAATCAATTATCTAAGGAAGAGAAAGTGAAAGAGCATACCCTACAGAACTTTTAAGTATGCCTAAATAATCTTCAGAAATAAATAATATTTTTGAAGTTGTATTTTTACCTTTTGCCCCAGGAAGAAAACCTAGGTAAAACACATTCATACATTTCTCTAAACTATCAAGGAAAGTTTCCTGAATAAGTCAAGTAGGGTTCAATAGAAAACTACTCATTATAATAACATTCTCTATTTTTCTCTAAATCTGAACCAATTCCATGAACATGCTTACCTTTTTCCCAATTTATACTTTCCTCACTCCATGCAAAATATACACACTGTCAAAGAGTCTTTTCAAAATCTGCTTTTAATCTCATATTCTTTTTAAAATATCAAGTATATTGGAATAAATATTGGTTGTCATTTTAAAAATCAGTATTTCACTACTGCTATGTTCATACTAAATTCAATCTTACAGCACTACACAGTCTAAATCAAAACTGCAATGTAATTTATTTTAAATGAGTATTTAAGTTCAAGTTATATTTCCAAATAGAAAATCCTTTTTTTTTTTTTTTTTTTGTCTTTTGTCTTTTCAGGGCTGCACCATGGCACATGGAGGTTCCCAGGCTAGGGGGTCCAATCAGAGCTATGGCTGCTAGCCTATGCCAGGGCCACAGCAATGCCAGATCCAAGCCACATCTGTGACCTACACCACAGCTCACAGCAATGACAGATCCTTAACCCACTGAGCAAGACCATGGATCAAATCCACAACCGCATGGTTCCTAGTCAGATTTGGAAACCCATTTCAAAATGAATGTGGTTTCTAGCTCAACGGGAGTTAATCACATATTAAGTTAATTGTGACAAACAATGTAAACAAAATCTAAAAACAGATTATTCTATGATAGGTGTGTATGATCTAAACCACATATTTTTGGCATGTTGAATGCACACTGGAGAAGCAGGCATTTTCCAAGTATATTCCCCCGTACCAGCTCTCACAAAAAGAAGGTGCCCCCAATGCCATATCTATGCCACCACATTTGGAAGATAAGACCTTAGATTTTTTTTGGCTTTTTTTTTTTTTTTTTTTTTAATAAGCTACTACCACATACCTTCTGGAAATGTGTGGATTTGTTCTAGGGGCAGCTCTCCTCTTTCTGAAGTGTGTGTTCTTATGCAGGGTCTCTTAACTAGATACAAAGCCATTGTTTTAAACACAGGAAACCATGATTAATGCTTCAAGCATCATGATGGTCTCATAATAATATATAGAACCCCCCATGCCTATAAACCAATTCTCCCCTCCCTCCTCAGATCTTTAAACTCCCCAGAGCAAGGACATTTCCTACCCCCACAGAAAATAGTTTCCTCCTTTTTACAAGCAATAGGGCAAGAAACTGGTCAGCCACTGCCACCACCCACTTAGCTCAGTGCTGGGTTAGCAGGCGCCATCCTTACCTGGCCGCTCCACCCCACGTGCTCTCTCACACCAGTCATCAATACATCCCAGTTGCTCCGGAGGTCTCTGGGTCGACCTTCTGCTGACTGCCTCCCCCGGTAATCAGGAAGCTAGTGTCCTAGGACCAGTGCGCCCAAGCCCCAGGGCCATGCTTCTGTTCATCGCGGTCTTCCTGGAAGATCTGTAGTGGACCTGGTGATGTGCAGCGTGGGGATCCAGGATGGCACAGGCTTACCCGGCTGTGTGGTCTCTGTACTCCGAGCACACCCACAGTGTCTAGTGGAGGGGCGCAGCACATACTGCCTCCAAGCAGGGGCAGCTGCCCCTGCCCCAGTGCCCACGCTCCTGCTCCACACTGCCACCCTCATGGCCGCCAGCCCCCTGCATGCTCTAGCCTTTCACTGCTGTCCTTTTCCCTCTGTACCCCCTTCACTTGTCCCCCTTCTTCCTCCTGTCTTCTCCCTTATCTTGTATTCTCTTTTCCCCAAAGCAGACAGGAGGGGTGGAGAGTGCTTCCCTCCTCAAGAACTCTTCCTCTGCCGGGTAATGGCCGCCCGTAATGGCCGCCCATAATGGCCGCCGTGGCTACCACAGGCCACTCCTCCTCGCTGAGCTCGAGGGGCTGCTCTCACGCCTACGTGCTGTCTTGGGAGATTCCGCCTGCCAGCTTCTGCGCATGCGCAGTCCCAACCCCTGCAGGGCAGAATGGGCGTTTCCCTCCCTCCCCTGAAGGCAAGACTCACCCAGCCAGCCCTTTCAGGTGTGCCCAGATTGTGCCCCAGGTCCTTCAAGCACACATTTTCTTGGCCAGTAGTTAGTTTCATCCTGTTTTCTCCTAAATTAGTTTGCATGAACTGCTTGAAAGGAGTGCAAAGAAGTAGAGTCTTGAGCACAACTTACTGATGAAAGAACATCAGCTCAGTTGATTCCATGGAAAACTTGTAGCAGTCTGATGCCTTTATTTTTTGATTTTAGTGAAGAGTGTGTTCATACAGAGCAACATACTAATTAACAGAGGAGGTCTGGGTGTTCCTTCTTTCAAAGTTTACACATTAGGAGTAAATGAAACAAATGTGCGAAAAAGGCGCACATGCGCGCCTATGCACACGCGTGTGTGCCTGTGCGCGCACACACGCACGCACAGAAAGAAACAAGCAAACAGCAGTTTCTGTTTTGTTTTTTTAATCAGAAAAAAAGGATCTTGCTAGCTAGGCTAGCTTTTAAATTTCAAATGTAACTGAAGACAAACCAAATGCTAAAATGGGAGAAAGGAAAGAAATGGGGGAAAAGGTAGGAAGAAGGCGGAGGGAAAATAAATTTACTACATTTTAACTAGATACAAACCAGTGGAAAGATAACAAAGTTGCAAAGATGCCAAGGCTGCCTCACAGCAGGCTAAAAGTATTTTAAATAGTATGTAAGGAAAGATTGTAGGCGAACCCCACAGGAAGGACAGAGACAATCAGTAGTGGTAAGTAGGGGGGCAAAGTTAGAGCACGGTATGAAATGAAACTTTTAACAATATTAAAAGAGGCAAAATGATTGTGTTCATTTTATTTGGAGCAAGACAATAAACTGCAAAGAGCAAACAAAACCTCTTTGGGAAAATAAGTAAGGCTAAGAAAAATAGAAATACACAAATTCCTTTCTGAGTCTATATGTTTCTTTTTAAGTGGAACAATTTTGAGAAGGGACTAAATGTTGATTACAGAGAATTAAGAGCATAGTAGGAAAAAGACAGTGAGAAAACATGTGGCTATTTAAGTTAGTACATGCAGCGAAGCTCAGGTGAATTAAGTGCAGAACACTGACGATCATCTTAGTATATGAGCCGGCTTGTTTGGGTAACTCAGAGAGAGTTCCCTACTCTTCAAAGCAAACTTTCAAAGAAATATTTTATCCCCAGTTAATAAAGGAGGACAGTAATAAATAAAAGAAAGTTAAAGGACTAAGTAAATTGCCCATTACATAGCTAGTAAGAGGATTATGAATTCAAATGTAACATATCTTTCCCATTACATAAAATCGCTATTTGCCTGTGGGAACAGGAGTGGCATGGATAATCTTTGGTAAATACATGAACAACAAACAGACTAGGAAAGGGGGCATATAGATATTTTTTAAAAATAGATTCTATTATCTATATGGTGATTAAGTTTGAAATCATTTCCATTTCATTCTAGAGAAGAGAGTGAAATGAATTATTTGGCTGTAGTCAGAAAAGAATAGGGAACAAGTACAATGGAGTTAAAAGGTCTTACCAGGCTACCTTTATTTCTCTTTGTAAGTAGCCTTTAAACATATATAAGGCATTTTCCAATTCCAGCCAAACTTCCCTTTATCCATATGAACAAGATAAATGTAAACTGGTATTAGTATCGAACAAACTAAAAACAGGCCAGAGTTGCCCCCAAATGTCCTAATTAGTAGGTTTTTCTTAGATTAAGTTATTTGATTCTGAGTTTACTGCCCTACTAGTCACAAGATTTATCAAATTATATTGAAGAGAAAATATAAAAGAGATACTGATTTGATCTGAGAAGGAACCAAATGAGGGACAGTACTAAGGTACAAGATGCCAAAATAAGAACCCAAAGAGTAACATGACTTTGGATGTGGACCTAAAGCAAAAGATGTAAACTAGAACTAAAATGTGTTCTGAAATCCTACATTTTAGCGTTTTTTACAAGGTTAACCCTAGGATTTATTCATTTATTCTTAGGCAAGACTACTTTAGGTATGGACAAGACAGTACCTAATCACACACTTCTCTTTCTACCATGAAATAATTACAAAATCTGGACAAAATATGTAGAACTACACATTTATCAACAGCCACAGAAGGCTGCAATGTTTGGGTCAGAGGAGGCATGTGAGGAGCCCACTCAAAGGGCTATTTTCCCAGGGGCCATATTTTCAAGCAGAAGTACTGGGAATTTGAGACCAAGCAGTGAGTGTCACCAAGCAGAGGACACCAAGTGCAAGAGCCTGGAGCTGCAAAGGTAACAGATTTGGGAAGGAGCAAGGGGACTCAGTTGGCAGAGTTAGGGGCCAACTGAGGAAACACCAGAAGACTCTGGAAATTCTGGGGAGATCTCTCGCTGAATTATTGTGCTGCATGGATCCAGGAGCATGATTCTGGACCCTGATAAGAGTCTAGTGTCTGAGAAACAGTAATTGGATTACAGATCCTAAAAATCTCAAAGTTATGGTAAGATCGGCCAGCAACGCAGTCCAGGCAGCGCGGTGCCACACTGCCCTCTAGTGGCAAGGGCTGGCGCTCCCAGGTGGCCGAGCCTGCAGGCCCCGGGGAGGCAGCCAGAGCCACGCCCCCACCGCAGGGGGATGAGGGCGCTTGGGAGCAGCCCCTGGCTCTGCAGGGGATATGCTTGGCCGAGCAGGAGGCTCAGAGGGCGCACCGCCAGGCTGCAGGCCTGGGATCCCGGGGAAAGCACTATCCTGACAGCGGGCACTGTCAGCATCTCGCAGGGAGCTGTGCGCTCCCTGCCTGGGGCTCCTCTAGGCTTCCAGCAGGCTGGACTCTTGCGCTGCATTGCAAGAATGGTGGATGCAGCATCTTGGCCTCCGGATCCCTGGCGGGGGAGGGAGCCTACCACCACTGCCCATTTGCCTGGCGAGCCAAGGGGCCCCAGAGGCTTGGCGCTTCTGCCTGCCAACAGGCACGCAATACCCCGGTTTAGCGACTCCAAGCCCCTGCCTTGGCGGGGCTCTGAGAAGGGAGCTGTGCCAGCAGAGGGTAGGCACACTGCCCAGCCTGCCTGGTGCCTTGTTTCCATCTCTCCAGCGCTTCTTGTTTGTAGACTTTTTGATGATGGCCACTCTGGCTGGTGTAAGGTGGTACCTCAGAGTGATTTTGACTTGCATTTCTCTAAGAATGAGTGATGCTGAACATCTTTCCATTGGTTTGTCACTTCATTCCAAAAATGCCTGCATTAATCATGTAGAATTCTGAAGCAGGATTAGTGCAAGTGCTGAGGAATCTGAAAATTTTACCTTCAGGGTTTAATGAAATCAGAAGAGATTTTGATGCCTGCTGGTTTTATCTGGCTACCACTTCTGCAATAACCAAGATTTATTCAGGCCTGAAATGAAGAGACTCTAAGGTATTCAGCATCCATTATTTCATTATCAAGAATGAGTCATAATATCGATAATCTTGCAGTTCGCCTGCCCTTTTCTCTGTCCAGGGTGTCCTCAGAGAGGAGATACAAACTTATTTCTAATAGTATCCTACAACCTATAATACAAGGTTTGGATTTATATGTCAAAGATGAAAACTCACTGATAGATTTTAAATGGACCAGATATGTATATTAGGAGGACAGATGGTGACAGTGAAGGCAGAAGCACATGGATGTAACAAGGAAAGGGTGGCTGGGGCTCAAACTAAGGGAGTTGAAAATGGAAATGAAGAGGGAATGCTGAAGTGAAAGAATATTTAAAAGAAGGCATCCACACAGTGAAGTTTTTGATTCACTGCAATGGCTGAATTGTTACACAGAAAGAACATATTCTTGTCACTGTATCCACAACTTCATGTAATCCCTATGCAAAGTGCTCATTGCTAATTGAAGAAAAGATTTAACATAATCTTAGAAGAAGTTGGGCATTTCCCTCATTTAGAACATGATCATGTGATTTCACTACTTGCTTGATCTTATGCAACCTACCTACAATTCATCATAATATACTGCCAAGGTTACTCAGTATGGTATCTTCAATTTGTAATTAACAACATGAAAAAGAACACTGTGTGTTGTGTAATTTATACAAAGAAAATTAACAAAAGGACAGTATATTTAAAATACAATAGAACCTGTGACCATATATTAATTACATGAAAATGAATTCTTTACATTACAACATAAATACCTTTTACACTATCTAAATCTTATTTAGGAAATAATGACTCTGTGACAAAGCTATTCTGCCTCACTGCCCTTCATGAAGAAAATGTATTATTTGAATTTTAATAGAAGACACTTCTTTTAAACTTTATTCAGTTGGAATAAATCTTTAGGATTAATTTAACTTAACTGTTCTCCTATCATTCATAAACTACTTACGTTGAACTCATATAGTTTATGATGTCAGCAGAAACTAAATTATAACCCTTGTGTTCAGTAGGGAATCATTTTTAAAAAATAATCTGACATCAGAAAATAAAAATCTTTTTCTAATATATGATAATTGTAGTTCATTATGAAAATGGGACAAACTGCTTACACTCTCATTTTAGAAAAAAATAACAGTGTGTGTGAGCTCAACTGATTTAACAAAATAATAAGTTTGAAAGGGGCAATTACTATAAACTGGCCATAAAATCTGTGGTAATATCATAATCAACTCAAAATAGTTTATAAATATACAGTTTGACCTGTTTACTATTGTTAGAAACATGCCAAAACTTAACATACCAACATATTATTTATTATTATTTATTTGAAAAGTCATAGAGGTTTTGTCTTGTTTGTAGACATAATATTTCAAATCTTAATTGATGAGCCTAAAATTGAGCAAATTTAACTCAAACACTCACTTTTTCATTTTAAATTCAGTATTTGCACATTTCCTTCATCTCCAAGGAACAATCAACAAGTTGCCATTAAACTTGAATGAATTTACAGCCTGCTTTTGCAAATAGCCGAAGACTTTTACAGTCATATGCACTTTTGTCAGCAGGGCTATGATTTGTACTTAACTATCTCTTGGTGGCAATATACAGAACTTGATGAACAGGTAGATATGAATAACAACATCATAGATCAACACATTTTGCTGTCCAAAAAATTGCATTTCTCTTTGTGTAATATATGTTTTGATTAGAAACTAATGCCTCATATTTCTCCCAATTTTTGTTGTTGTTGTTGTTGTTATAAGGGCCTCCAATAGTATCTGATCTCAATTCATCCACAGGTTCTGAAACACACACTGCCAGTCTCACTCTTGGACAGCAATCCAGTGTTGTCTTTTGAGATCTTGGTCTTACCCACCCAACAACAGAGAGCATTGTTGGCAAATTTACCAACTATCTTGGCCATATCATTTAAAAACCAAGTTTAAGAAGTCCTGGGGGGGAGTTCCCGTCGTGGCGCAGTGGTTAATGAATCCGACTAGGAACCATGAGGTTGCAGGTTCGGTCCCTGCCCTCGCTCAGTGCGTTAACGATCTGGCATTGCCGTGAGCTGTGGTGTAGGTTGCAGACGCAGCTTGGATCCCGTGTTGCTGTGGCTCTGGCATAGGCCGGTGGCTACAGCTCCAATTCAACCCCTAGCCTGGGAACCTCCTATGCCGCAGATAGCAACAACAACAACAACAAAAAAGACAAAAGACAAAAAAAAAAAAAAAAAAAAAAATCCTGGGGAAATTCCTTGCCTCTTTATCTCATCCTCATGACTCTTCACAGCCAGGAATGGACTCTAAGATTTGGAAATTCTTTTTGGAGCCAATAGAAGGAAAAACCAGGAATATTCTTCTCTAAGTTCTGTCTTAAGAGGTCAGAACTATTCACCCCTTTTCACCTTTTAAAAATTATAATTCAATGTAATTACATTAAAATAAAAATGAGTTCCCACTGTGGTGCAACAGGATTGGTGGCTTCTATGGAGCACTGGGACACAGGTTCAATACCCAGTCCAGCATAGGGGGTTAAGAGTTCAGCATTGCTGCAGCTTGTGGCATAGGTCACAACGGCTGCTCCAATCTGATCCCTGGCCATATGCCACCAACTGGCCAAAAAAGAAAAAAAAAAAAATGAATGAATGAATGAATGAATGTATTCCTTCCACTTCCTACCCTTTGCCTCTGACAACCATCAATTTGTTCTCTATATCTATGAGCTTGTTTTGTTCTGTTTTGTTTAATATATAGTCACCTTTAAGAGAAATCAAACTGTATTTGGCTTACTCTATTTGGTTTCTTCCCTTTACCATAATGTTTTCAAGTTCCATCCTTGTTATCCCAAATAACAAGATTTCAAATATATATGAATTATACATATGTATTTATATCTATATAGATATATATCCCACAATTTCTTTATCTTTTTATCACCCATTAATAAAAACTTAAGTTGTTTCTGTATTTTGGCAGTCATAAATACTGGTGTGATGAACATAGGTGTGTATATCTATTTTTAGATTAGTGTTTTTTGCTGGGTTTTTTGTTTTCCAGATCAATGCCCAAAAACTGATTTGCTAGATCCCAGGTAGTTCTATGTATATATCAAATGATTACATCAAAAAGAGTAAAATAACTGTGAATAACTTTAACCAAGGTGGTAAAAGACCTGTATCCTGAAAATAGTACATTAATAAAATAAATTGAAAATGAAACAAATAAATGAAAAGATACTCTATGCTTATGAAATGGAAGAATGAATATTGCTAAAATGTCTATATTACACAAAGTAATATAGAGATTCAATTCAATCTCTATCAAAATTAATGGCTTTTGTCACATGAATAGAACAAACCATCCTAAAATATGTATGGAAACAATCAATGGACACACTTGGGTTGCTTCAACATTTTGGCTATTGTGAATAATGCTGCCATGAATATGGGTGCACAGATAACCCTTCAAGACTCTATTTACAATAATTTTGAGTACATTACCAGAAGTGGAATTGCTGTACCATACAGTAATTCCATTTTTAATTATTTTAGAAGTCACCATGATGTTTGCCAAAGTGGCTCTATAATTTCGCATTCCCACCAACAGTGCACATTCTCAAAAACACTCATTATTTCTGCTTTATAAAAACAGGAGCCATTCTATGGTATCTATCCTAAACAGTCGTTCCTTCATGAAGTATTTATCATGTCCTTCCTCAAAAACATTCTAAGTCAGTGGCGTCCAGAATAAAATTCAGATTCCTTGGAAAGACACACTAGGCTTTCTATGATCTAGTGCCTACATACCTTCTCTGCCCTTATCCACTATTTTCC
Organism: Sus scrofa; assembly: GCF_054392235.1. Taxonomy (NCBI): domain Eukaryota; kingdom Metazoa; phylum Chordata; class Mammalia; order Artiodactyla; family Suidae; genus Sus; species Sus scrofa. The sequence continues at coordinate 24,387,146 of NC_139385.1, forward strand.
TTCATGCCAGTCCCAAGGGTACTAATCGCATTCCTCAAATATGCCACCAACTTCCACCTAGGCAGTTCTTTCAACCTAAATGATCCCCCTTTCCACCATCTCTGCCCAGCTAAAACTTTCACTTTCATGGGTCAGGTACTGTTTCTTGGGCTTTTTACATTAAATGAGTTCTTACTGCTATGCATCTTTATCTCACTAGATGGTAAGCTCCTAATAGGAACTTTCTCATTCATTTCCATATCATTTGTTTAAGAAATGTATTTTGAATTATGTGCCATTCTAGGTGCTGGGATACAAAAATAAATCAGACAAATTTACAAGCCTTCAAAGGCTCACAATTTAGTGGAGGGAAACAACAGTCTCCCTCTCTGTAGTTCAAATGCAAGACAGAAGGTAACACTGTCACAAAGAGGTAGAAAAAATTGTTCTATGGAGTTCCCATTGTGGCATAGTGGAAATGACTCTAACCAGTATCCATGAGGATGTGGGTTTGATCTGTGGCCTCACTCAGTGGGTTGGGGATCTGGTGTTGCTGTGACTTGTGGTGTAGGTTGCAGATGAGGCTCAGATCCCATGTTGCTGTGGCTGTGGTGCAGGTCAGCAGCTGTAGCTCCAATTCAACCCCTAGCCTGGCAGCTTCCATATGGTGTGGGTGCAGCCCTAAAAAGAAAAAAAGAAAAGATTGCTCTAGCAGTCAGAGGAGAGAGAGGTCCTTTGGCCAAGGATACCTGGTGAGTACTCTTCTTGGAAGAGGTAGCATCTGAGCTCAGCCTAGACAAAGACTTAAACTGATGAAGATCGGATATAGAGGAAAGTGACCAATAAATGCCTGGAGGCAGGAAATTCAAGGTGCGCCTGATGAATCTTCACATTTAAATGCCAAGCAATGAAATACCTGAGTTTGGTTTTTTGGTATCTGGTAGTCAGTGGAAGTCACTGCAGTTTGGGGGAACAGGAGAGATAGGGTGAAGTAAGGTGGTTGAGAGGTGATGGATGAGGGTCCTGACTGGGGACCATTGTTGCAAATACACAACAGGAAGTTCAGAACATACACACCTCCAGCCACATCTGCACAGAATATACCCTTCTCTGACACACCCTACATGTCCCCTTGGCCCCTCTGAACACTCACTGCCAGCCTTTCTTTTTTTTTTTTTTGCCTTTTCCATGTTTGCAAAGTTGATGGCTTTCCTGAGTTTTGGGGCCCTCATTCATCTCTGTCTTTGACAGGCCAGGGCCTGCTGTGTATGTGTGAAAGCAGAGGTCCTCTCTCTGGGAAGAGAGTGGTTGCCCCTGGGAGACAGCTTCATGTCATCTCTCAACCCCTTCCATCACTCACATGATGGGAGTGGAAGCTAAAGACTGCACCCCAACTCCTCAAGTTCTCTTGAGTGCCATCTCTTCCGGCACCCTGATGCCTCCCCACTGTAACTCCTTTTCCCCTTCTCCAAACTGGCTCATCCTCAGGCACTAGATGCTGCCTTGGTTTCCATTTTTTGCTTGGACTGCATTCCCTCCAGAGTTCATTTCTCACATGCCCCCAAAAGTATCCCCCTCAGAAACTCTAGACTCCCTTTTCTATATACTGAATGTTTGTGTCCCCCCCCATTCATACATTGAAACATAATTCCCAATGTAATAGTCTTAGATGTAGGGCTTTAAGCAGGTGATTAGCCATGAAGATGGAGACTTCATGAATGCTGTTAGTGCTATTATAAGAGACCATAGAGGATGTCCCCATGGTGGCTCAGAGATAACAAACCCAACCAGTACCCATGAGGACCCATGTTTGACCCCTGGTCTCACTCAGTGGGTTAAGGATATGGCATTGTCATGAGCTGTGGTGTTGGTTGCAGATGCAGCTTGGATCCAGAGTTGCTGCGGCTGTGGCACAGGCCAGAAGCTGAAGCTCTGATTCGATGCCTAGTCTGGGAACATCCATATGCCATGGCTATGGTCTTAAAAAGACACAAAAATAAAAAAATAGAAGAGACCCTAGAGAGACTCCCTTGCCTCTTCTGCCAAAAAAAAAAGAAAAGAAAAGAAAAAAAAGAAAAACAGTAGCCATTCTAAAAAGTATGAAATAGTATATCATTGCGGTTTTGATATGAATTTCCCTAATGATTACTGATTGTTGAATATATTTTCATGTGCTTATAGGCATTTGATTATCCTCTTTGGAGAATTGTCTGTCTTTTGTCCATCCTTGAATTGGGTTGTTTGTATTTTGGTTGTTGGATTTTAGGTGTTCTCTGTACATTTTATATTCTAATCATTTATCAGATAGATGAATTGCAAATATTTTCTGCCATTCTGTGTGTTCGCTTTTTACTCTGTTGATGGTGTCATTTGATGCAATTATTAAGAATAATTTTTATGAATTCTATTTTTTTAATTTGTTGCCTAAAGCTTTTTGATATTTATTCAAGAATCACTGCCAAAAAAAAGAAAAAAGAAATCACTGCCAAATCCAATGCTGTTTTCATTCTTCCTTTTACAGATTTAGTTTTTACATTAAGATTTTCAAGGAGTTCCCGTCGTGGCGCAGTGGTTAACGAATCTGACTAGGAACCATGAGGTTGCGGGTTCGGTCCCTGCCCTTGCTCAGTGGGTTAACGATCTGGCGTTGCCATGAGCTGTGGTGTAGGTTGCAGACGCGGCTTGGATCCCGCACGTTGCTGTGGCTCTGGTGTAGGCCGGTGGCTACAGCTCCGATTGGACCCCTAGCCTGGGAATCTCCATATGCCATGGGAGCGGCCCAAGAAATAGCAAAAAAAAAAAAAAACAAACAAAAAAAAAAACTATATTATTAACAGACCACAATCTAAATACTACCTTCCTTCATTCACAGAATAATCAATTTTATATCAACACTAATTCTGATTCATTGGTCATCCCCAAGTTTATACTCTTTTGAGCAGGGCACACCCAGGGCATATGTAAGTTCCCAGGCTAATGGTCTAATTGGAGCTTCTCCTGCTGGTCTATGCCACAGTCACAGTAATGCTGGATCCAAGCCCTGTCTGTGACCTACACCACAGCTCATGGCAACACCGGATCCCTGACCCACTGAGCAAGGCCGGGGATCAAACCCATATCCTCATGGATACTAGTTGGATACATTTCCACCACAACAGGAACTCTGAAATTTGTATTCTTACTCTTCCAGGTTCAGAATAATTTCACATATGGTTACATATTACTCAGGGGAAAAGGAGTATTTTGAATAAACAGAAATATTTGGAGGTATAATGCGGGGAGCTGAGGAGATTCAGGGACTTGAAAAAAGGACCTTGCCTGATGGGAGAAAAACCTGAAGGCAGGTTCCTAACCAAGGAAGGGAGCTCACCTGAATGGTACAAGCCAAAGGTGGACCTCTGGTCAGGATAAAACCTGCCTGTATGGTACAAGCCAAGGGCAGGCCTCAGGTTACACAGCTCTCATTTTGATGGTGATGGGGAAGAATTGGGGCTTTCCTGGGAAAACAATTTCCATGTTTGCACTGGAGAACATGGATTGTTTCCTGGGTGACCTAGTCGTTCCTGTTGTTTTATTTGTTATTCAGTTTTTTTTCCTCAGTCTTTCCTGATTATTTACCTATTATTCTAATTTTCCATTCTTATTTTCCTGTGATTTGTGATTTAACAAAGTTACAACAATAATATAATAAGAATTTCATCCTGAAAGACTTTCCCCTATTTAAATCCAACTTAGTTAAAACATAGTGTTTATCTACTAACTAGTTATTTAGTAAACTTTAGAATTAGGATTTTTAATGAGGTTCATAGAAGTTAGAAATATATTATCCATGAAACCTAGCTGTGAGTTTTGTCCTTGGATTTTAAAAGCTTTTAAGTGATAGCTAGTTAAGTTGGTTTATATTTTCTTACACTGCCTCCCTGCCATAACAGTTTAAAGATAAGCACCAGTCTAAAAACAAGATTTGCGAATGCCAAATTCTTGTGTCTGTGACCTCTTCAAATTGTAAAGACTGGCTGGCCATGGGATGATTTGTACTGAGTCTCCTCCTTTCCACATGATGTATTGTACCTAATTGCCCTTAAATTGTACCCACTAAATTTAGTTAAGATAAAAATCTTAGAACATGATGTATAGCTGCTATACCATGTAATAGTTAACCAATGTACTTTTAACACTGTGATGTAACTGTAGTGAAAAACTGTCTATATAATCAACCACTTATGCCAATAAAATTTGAGCAGTCCAGTGCCCTGAAAGAAGGGACAAAGAGGCTGTCTCTGTATGTACATTCGTCGAAGCTGTCCATCTCCTATCGGGAAAGTGTAAACTTCCTGGCCTCCGGCAGTATAAGAGCCATTATTTTTAGGTTTTATTGTAACAAGAAAGACCATCCTTCCCTATGATATATTCTTTGTTTCTTTTTCAAAATTAATTAACCATTTACGCATAGAATTATTTTACAAGGCCTCCACTCTTTCCCATTGATGTATGTGCCTGTTTTTTCCAAATACTAAAAACTATTTTGGTTAATATAGGTTGGTAGTATAGTCTGAAATCATAATCTCTGATGACTCCAGCTTTTGTTCTTCTACTCAACATCACTTTTGCTATTCAGGATGTTTGTGTTTCTGTATGCATTTTAGCAGTCAGGAGTTTGATCTACCAATGGATATTAGGAGAAAGCACATTTCCCAAAGTAGGTCATGTTCCACTTCTGCTTTGGTTCCAACTAAAAGTTGGAAAACCACTGTTTGGTTTTATTTATGGAGAGATCATTGTGATCTTCACAAGAGTTATGGCCATAGAGAACATAAGTGATCCTAGGAAGCCAAAGCTGTGGGGGTTTGAGGACACTGTAAGTAAATGTGTCCTGCTCTTTCATGTTCATGTTTAAGGAAAGAACTCCATGAAGAAAGGAGTAGAGATGAGGAACTGAGGGGAGTCTTTGTTTCTCTTGCTTGGTTATTCTTGTTTCAAGAATGAAGAGAATATGTGAGTTAAAGGAGGTCAATGAGGAAGTGATGGGGAGGTTGCTATTAAAAGAGATTCAGTTAATCATCACTGAGGAACCCTTCTCAAGAGAAAACAGGAAAGAAAAAAAAGCAATTAGAGGAGGCCAAGAATTGAATTGATTTTTTCCCCCTGCCATGCCCACAGCAGGCCTAAGTTCACAGCCCAGGAATCAAACTTGAGCCACACCAGGAACCTTAGCCACAGCAGTGACAGTGCTGAATCCTTTAACTGCTAAGCCACCAGGGAACTTCTGACTTTTCAATTTCAAGCAGAGGAGTCAAGGATTAGGAATGCAGGGATATTTCTAGATTTCATGGAATGTGCTGAATTTTTTTTTCAGATGACTGATTTTGTAATAGGGAAGAACAAATATGACTCCATTTTAGATCTGTTCCTTTTATTTTAACCTAAATTTAACCTCCAGGCTCTGTGGCTTGTGTTTACTCATGCTCTGCACCTTCTGCAACAGAATGTTGCCCCTACCTGGAAATATACAGGACTGCTTATTCTCAAGGCTCTGACCTTTAAGAGTCCATTCACATAGAGGTACAAAGTTGCAGAAGAAAGAATAACCTTTGTTTTTTTTTGGAGGTTTATAGGAACATTTGACCTGACCTACATGAACAGATGCAAGAACAAAGGATTTTGGCACCAAGAAGTTTCCAACAACTAACCATGGCCCTCCCTCACCTTGCCTTTAAAAGTGTTTTGTTGAAATCCTTTGCAGGTTAGAGCTTTGAGGGCACAAGTCATCCATCTCCTTTCATGGGCCTAGCAATAAACTTTTATCTGCTCCAAATTCTGATGTTTCCATGTTGTTTGGCCTCACGTAGTCAGACACACAGACTTGCATTTGGTAACAAAATCAGCTGTGTAGCAGAAGGTGATCATAATGGGATGGCAGGTATCTCTGAAAGCCACTGGATTTCTGGGGACACTGTAATTAGACCTGTTCAGTATGCTAATCTTGTACTGGGACAGATGAAGCCATACAAATGGGAGGTATTTGGAGTTCTCTGTGATTGGTCATCATGGTGAAAGTTGGAGGGACATGATAACTGAGATCCTGTTTGCATGTTGAAACATGAGGGGAAAAAAGCTAGTGAAACTGAGAAAAGCATGAGTGACTATTTGGAGGGGGAGATTGGCCTGTGTCAGGAGAGAGGGCATGGGGAGTGACTGTGACTATACTGGAAAGAGAATGGTTATAAGAGGAAAAGGGCCTCTGATCACTGATGTGTTAGGGGACATAGCCAGGAAACACAGAGACTTGACAACTATTTCTCCAGAAGATGGTATTTTGGAATTTGAGATTCAAAGAAAACAAGTTTAAATTCTAGCTCTGTCATTTACAACCATGTCATTTTTTTATCTGAATAATGATTTATGAACCTAGTTTATGTCACATACTGAATGGGTAAGTTACCATAAATAGCAGAATCACGTAGATTGTAAGGAATTAATATGCAAATCTCATGAGTCTCATTTAATGTGACTAGAATTTTCTTTTCTCTTTTCCAGACTGCCTACGCAAAGAGTAGCATCACTACTCCTATTCATGTCACTTCATCATTTGTCCATGCAGTGTTATTGATTATGAATAATGATTTGGTTATACTTTATCTTTGAAAAACACTTTCATTGGGACAGTCTGAAGAAATTTCAATGTTTTTTCTTTCTTACATTTTTAGAATATTTCATGAGCCCAAGTCTCAAATTTTTCCTTGTGGAAATTTAAAAATTTGTTTCAAAACTTAGTTTGATTTTTGAATAACTGGTTCATTTCTTAGACATAGGAGTTTTGTCAAATATCTTATGTTAGGCTATGTAAGTTGGTTTTTAAAACATTGTCCATGTAATATTTTTTTAATGGCCACACCTACAGCATATGGAAGTTCCTGGGCCAAGGATCACACCCTTGCCTCTGCAGCAACCCTAGCTGCTGCAGTCAGATTCTTAATGCACAGCACCACAGTGGGAACTCCCATGCATACAACTTTGGAGTCAAATTTTTCAACCTATTTATTTCATAGGATTCTCTTAGTATTATGTTAATAGCTACAGGCTCTGTAGAGAATGCCTTGGAATTTATACCTAATATTTGTCATTTGTCTTTCTTATACATTTTGCTAGGAGTTGATTATTATTTTAAGTGCTTCTATTCTCACAGATTTGTATTTTGGTTTTTACTTCAGTGATGTCTGATCATACCCCTATCTGTGCCTTCATTTGAAATTCTTCATGTTTAAATGTCCTTTAATTTTTGAGAGGAAATATGACATGATTGATTGTCAGTATTTATGATGTACCTGCATACCCACTTATGGCTAGAAATACTTTTTTGAAAGTACTGATCTGTCTGGCATCCCATATCTTCCCTCCTCCTTTCAAAATTCTCTGTGTGCAGGTGATGTGTGTCCTCTAGATGATCCAACTCATGGGCCTGCAGGTGCCGGGCTTCCTGAGTCACCCAGCTAGTCCATGTCAACAACTACTACTACACCCCACCCCCCTCTGGCCCATCTGCAGTACATTCCAGCACTGAGCATCTCTTCCCTGTGCCTGCATCTCATGCCAATCCTTGTGTATTTGCCTCCCCTCTGCATATAGCCATGTCTTCCCTCACATGTGCCTGTTCCAGTCTGTGCAGCCCATGTAAGGAGTCATGTCTCCACCCTTCAGCCCACAGGCAATATCTCCCCTGGAGGATCCTCCTCTTTGGTGTTCCCAATCCACACATACCTTTCTGTTCCTCTGTATCCCCTGATTACAGCCATGTCTTGCCTCAGGTGTGTTCCTTGCATGTGCCTGTGGCCAGTGTCCTCCCTTTGTGTGTGGAACCCTTATGACTGCAGCCTGTGTCTACTCACATGTCTTCATTCTCTGTTACTGCAGCCCATGGCACCCTCGAATATCTCCATCCCCTGTTCATGTAGCCCAGCCAGGCCTGGCTTCGCAGGTCCCCATTCCCTGTGCCTGAACCTCATGTCTGCCTCAAGAAACTCATAGGGTTTTTTTGTTTTTTGTTTTTTTTGCACCATTTTAGTAAATAAAAAACATAATTACTGCATCATATGGGGATACTAGCCTCATCTTGGAAATCATATACAAGATGACTTGTAAGATGGCTATAATTTTACACAGTTATAAATTCCCACCAGTAATGCATGAAATAAAGCATGATTCTGTGTTTTTGCCAACAATTAGAATTGTTGAATTCTTTCATTTGTTTGTTTGGGTTGTAGCCATTCTAATAGATGTGTAGGATATCTCGTTGTTTTTAATTCCTTTTCTTTAATAAGTAATTAATTCTTTTCCCATAATTCCCTGATGTTCAGCATCTTTTGGGTGCTAATTTCCCATTTCTAGGTCTTCGTTGGGGAGATATCTATTAATATATGTGCCCTTTTTTGTCATGCCCATGAAAAAGGGAATGTGAAAGTTCCCAGGACAGGGATTGAACCCACACCACAGAAGAGACCCAGATGCACTACAGGGGATCTCCTCTATGTGCCTTTTTTTAATGGGGAGTTTATTTTTTTATTGAGATTTCCATTTTTTTGGTATATTTACATGGGAGATTTCTTTTTTTTTTCTTTTAACAGCCACACCTGTAGCTGCAGTTCCCACCATAAACTATAGCCATAGCAACACCAGATCTGAGATGTATCTTCACCGTAAGATGCAGCTTGCAGCATTGCCAGATCCTTATTCCCCTGAACAAGGCGAGGGACCAAGCCTACATCCTCACGGATACCAGGTGGGTTTTTAACCCACTGAGCCACAATGGGAACTCCTATATGGGAGTCTCTCTTCAGATACTTGGCATGCAACAATTTTCCCCCAGTTTATAACATATCTTTCCATTCTTGAAACACAAGCTGTTGGAGAGTGGTCATTTTTGTAGTATAATAAAGTCCACATTATCACTTTTATCACATCTCACAATTTTGATAGTGTATAGTGTATATATAAACATGTCACCAAACCAAAATTCTTGTAGACTTTCTCCCATGTTTTTAATAGAATGCAAACAGCCCTGAGTGCTTGCTGCTAACTGTGTGTCACTGGTCCATTGCATGTTTGATTTTTGTGAGACAGAAAACAGGCACTTGCATTGGCTGGTTGAGACACCTCTGGCAAGTCATGGAGTTCAGACACCAGGGTATTCTTTCCTAGTGCACTGGATTAGCCTAAAAGAGAGCATTGGTAGGGATTTGCTCTTTGGGACAAGGCTTGGTCATTTGGCTTTTTTCTCTGATGGGGCATTGGTTTGGATTTTCCCTCTTCTGGGGGTTCAGAGCAGTGAGACCCTGAGAGAACATTTTGCACTGCACTGGTTTGCTTGCTTGATACTTGAAAACCCAAGCTGTGAATACTTATGTATGGGTGATCAGAGCTCTGTTCCATTGGTTTAGTCCCCCAGGGTGTATTTTAAGCTTGGTTTGATTAATATACACATATCTATAGACTCATCAATATTACATAAACTAGTTTTATTACACCTAGGATTACTGAAAGTCAATTTCACATTGTTTCTGTTCTACAACTGATCAAAAGAAACATACCCTGATATGATAAAATATCTGAATAAAGTAAAAGTCAATGAGGAAAGTTTATTGGGTTATACCTGATAGGGATAGAGTAGGATAGTTACACAGGTAGTTGCAGAAGTCCAGTAGGGACCATAGATAGAGAGGAAAACCTAGAGAGCCTTGGGAGAACACTGTAAGTTAACAAAATGGCTCAAGAAAGCCACCAGAACATCCTGGGAGAAGGAAGCAGGCTTGCTTAACTCTAAAACCATGAGATATGCCTCAAGTAATTAAGTAAAAGATAAAATGAGGCCTGCATTCAAGTACAACAAGACAATGACCCTTTAAGGGAAAGATAACATTTCAAAGAATAAGCCCCTCAATATGCAGAAAACTGGGATGATTCAACTTATTTTAGCATAAGTTACCACCTTTCTGCTGATCTGAATAAGCACTAGGGCCATCCTAGTTTGAGCTCATAGGATCAAATACACTCTTACCTGATGCAAAGTCCTAGAATTTGCCACTGGTTACACAGGGAGAAGAAAACTTTGACTGAGGACCCACCACAGAAAGCAGCCAGGAAGAGCCAGCATTAGTGAGGGGCAGCACAGCCTCTGTCTAATGCACAGCTGGGAGAAAATGGTCAGGGCAAGGGAAGATGCATGGACTTGTGAGACCAGAGCCAACCTGGGGTCCTGCCCGGACTGCCAGAAATACCATCTGTGGTGTCTTGTAAAATGAGTAGCTGGCTCTGTTGCTACAGTTCTTCTTTCCTAGTCTTGAGTTTCATTTAGACAGGAAAAAGTCCTTGGCCGAGCCCCATATCCCTAGTTCTGCCTTCCACATCAGCATGAGCTCTCCAGTCCTGTGCCAGGAAAAGACAGACATTTCCTGAAAATTCCTGACTGTGGATCTGCATGAGGCTGGGCCTGGAAGAAGCAGAAGCAGGTATCGACAAATCTTTAGACTGTGACATTCCACACTGGTCACACCTGCATCCATGGACACACAACATTCCTCATGTTCTGAGAGGAGACACAGTGGCAGATTATGACCTTTCCTGGAGCTACCTTTCTATTAGCTTCCATTAGGTTAAGTTGTACTACTGGCAGCTACGTTTAAGTACTAAGTATCTACTTATTTTTTATATTTTCCTATACTATTTACTATTAAATCTTCCTAAGCATAGAGTTACTTGCCAAGCAAACACTGAAGAAGTTACTTTAAATCCAAAGACCTCCATGTACCTCCACATGCAGATTTGGAAGAAATCATAGATTCATTAAAATAAAATGAAGTCTTATTTTGATTCTCACATAATTCATTCCTTTGTTTGCATCCATATTGAACCTATTATGTAATGGGTACTGAAATAATGCAGTAAAAAACTGGTGAAAAAAAAATCTGCCCTCATGAAACTTCCAGTTCAGTGAAGAACTAGACAATTCAAAGAAAAAAGAGTACTTGGCATATGAAATGTAATGAGGACAGGGAAGGGAAATGAGACAAGGAGGTGGTATATGGGGATGTCATTGTAACTGGCTTGCTTTATAACCATGAGTTTGTTAACATTTAAAGACAACTCTAGGGTTTGATAGACTGGATCCTGTTTGAATTTGCCTGTTTTGCTCTTTTGTTTGTTTTTCCAGAAATACATGACCACCCATCCATAGAATAGATGTGCTGATCTAGAAAAGGCAATGACCACACTCAAGTTCCAATGCTAGCCAAGGCACCTCATGGCTAAGAGACATGTCCTAGAAAACAGAAGAGCAGCCTAGCCCAGCATGTTGCCTGCAATTTCCTGTATTAGTTATTATATGTATCCTGGCCAAAACTTGGGGAGATGGGAGTTGGTTCTTCTGGACAGTAGTCCACCTTCTCCCCAGGTTGCCAGCTTCCTTAAAATACATCTACTTTTCCTTTACCCAACACCTCTCTCAGTTTTGCCTTCTGAAGTGACAAGCAGCTGAGACAGAGTTTGGTAGCATCATCAATGTTGCCACTGGGTGGGGACTACAAGGGAACTGGGAAGACCTCAATGACAAGCAGTCATTGGAGCAGAGACCTGAAGGGAAGCAGAGGGACCATCACGTGAATGTCAGGGGAGGACTGCAGACAGAGAGACAAGGTAATGCCAGGTCCTGGGGCAGGAGCATCCTTTCACACACAAGAAGCATCAAAGGTCCTATGAGGCTGGAACAAAGAGGCATGGCCAGCCTGTAGATTTACATCAGAAAGCTAACTAGGTGTCAGATCACAGAGAATTCATGGGTGATGTGTGCATTTTGACTTGACCTTTGCTGAGCAGAAATAAATGGGGAGAATGAGCTGAGGAATAACCTGACTGGATCCTCTGGTGCTGGGTGGACAACAGCCTACAGGGGTAAAGGCAAGAGAAGGAACATGCTTAGCAGTAGCCTGAATCATCCTGTCAAGGGTTGATAGAAGCTCTGACCAGGGAGAATAGGGAGAGGTCATATTCTGAAACTAGGGGTGGAGGTTTTGATGATGGGAAGGAGATGCAGTGGAGAGAGGGGAGACATCAAAAGAGCCCACAAATCTTCAGCTTGAACACCTGTTAAGATGGATGGAATTACTCTCACTGGAAAGGGGGAGATAAGGGAAAGCAGGTTTGTGTGAGGAGTCTAGTTTAGTTTTGTTATCTTAGATGTCCATTTGGAAATATGTGGAGAAGCTGGCTGGGAGTAAATCTGAATGGTATGGAAACATATGGAATGGATGACGATATGTAGAAGTCATGATAGACTAGATTAATGCCACAAGGCTGGATGAGGTCAAAAGAGGATGAGTTATGGAGAAAGAAAAGTGGAAAAAGTACTATGTCCCAGGTCAAATCTAATGCTAACAAAACTAGAACAAAATATGTTAAAGTTTGTTTGGAAGCACAAAAGACCCAGAATAGCCAAAGCCATCCTGAGAAAGAAATTGAAGCCTAAGGAATCAGGCACCATGGGTTCAGACTATACTACAAAGCTATTGTCATTAAAAACATGGCTGGAGTTCCCATCATGGCTTAGTGGTAAATAAACCAGAGAAGCATCAGTGAGGATGTGGGTTTGATCCTTGGCCTTGTTCAGTGGGTTAAGGATCTAGGATTGCTGTGAGCACTGGTGTAGGTTGCAGACTTGGCTTGGATCCTGCATTGCTGTGGCTGTGGCACAGCCCAGTGGCTACAGCTCCAATTAGACCCCTAGCCTGGGAACCTCCATATTCCATGGGTGTGTCCCTAAAAAGACCAAAAAAAATATGGCACTGTCACAAAGTCAGAAATACACATCAGTGAAACAGGATAATAGCCCAGAATTAAACCCATGCACCTGCAGTCAACTAGTCTATGACAAAGGAGGCAAGAATATACAATGGAAAAAAGACAGTCCCTTCCATAGTGGTGCTGGGAAAACTGGACAGCTGCATGTAAGAGATTGAAATTAGAACACTTCTTTACACCATACACAAATATAAACTCGAAATGGATTAAAGATCTAAAAATAAGCACAGATAGTATAAAACTCTTAGAAGAAAACATAGGCCAAGCACTCTACAACATAAACCACAGAAATATCTTCTCAAAACCACTTCCTAGAGTAATGACAGTAAAAACAAAACTAAACAAATGGGATCTAATTAAACAAAAGTTTCTGCACAGCAAAGGAAACCCTACACAAAATGAAAACCCAACCCACACAATGGGAGAAAATATTTGCCAATGAATGGACTGACAAGGGAACAATCACCAAAATTTATAAACACCTGCAGCTCAATACTAAAAAAACAAACAACCCCATCAAAAACGAGGCAGAAAATCTAAACAATTATCCAAAGAAGACATACAGATGGTCAAAACACATGAAAAGATGTTTGACATCACTCATTATTAGAGAAATGCAAATCAAAACTTCTATGAGGTACCACTTTACAATGGCTAGAATGGCCATCATCAAAAGTCTACAAACAATACATGCTGGAGAGGGTGTGGAGCAAAGGGAACCTTATTATACTGTAGGTGGGAATGTAAATTGTTGCAGCCACTATGGAAAGCAGTATGGAGATTCCTCAGAACCCTTAATACAGAATTACCATTTGATCCAGTAATCCCAGTTCTAGGCACCTATCCAGAGAAAGCTGTGACATGAAAACAAATGTACTCCAATGTTCATTTCAGCACTATTGACAATAGCCAAAATATGGAACCAACCTAAATGTCTGTGGACGGAAGAGTGGATAAAGGAGCTGCAGTACATATACACAATGGAATATTACTCAGCCATTAAAAGGAAAGAAACAATGGCACTTGAAGAAACATGGATGGCCCTAGAAATTATCATGCTAAGTGAAGTTAGTCAGACAGTGAGACACCAATGTCAGATGCTGTAACTAACATGTGGAATATAGAAAAAGAACACAATGAACTTCTTTGCAGAACAGATACTGACTCACAGACACTGAAAAACTTACGGCTGCCAAAGGAGACAGTCTGGGGGGTAGAGGGATGGGCTGGAGGTTTGGGATGAAGATGCTATAAAATTGGTTTGTGATGATGGTTGTACAACTATAAATGTAATAAAAATAAAAAAATAATAAAAAGGGAAAGGAAAAAAAAAAAACCCTCATTCTAAGGAAAGCAAAAGCCACCACTGGAGTTAGCAAAAGAAAGGCCAGTGAGTGCAGAAAAATACACAGAACAATATCAAAAACAATTAATAAAACAGTAAAATGCACTAAACCAGAATGTATTTATTGGAAGCGTTTTAAAGACAGAGAGAGAGAGACAGAGAGAATGACTGTATCAAAAGAAGCCAACAGAAGAAACTGAAAATTGAGAAATCTTTTTATCATGATTGAATTGTTCTAAAATTGGACTGTGATGGAGACACATCTTTACACTTAGACACACAAAAAAGCAAAGAATTGTGGATTTAAATGGTGAATTCATGGCATTTAAATTACACCTTGGAGTTCCTGCCATGGTGCAGTCAGTTAAGATTCTGACTGCAGTGCCTCAGATTGCTGTGGAGGCATGGTTTCAATCCCCAGCTGAGGGCAGTGTGTTAAAGAATCTGGCATTGTTGTAGCTGTGGCTGTGATTAAATCCTTGGCCCAGGAACTTCCATATGCCAAAGATTCAGCAGCCATTTAAAAAAATACACTTTTAAGAAATCTCTTTCAAAATAAAAGAGTATTTACTTAGTACATATCTACCCAGTGTTGTGCCTCCCCAGTGCTCTTTACCCAGGATAAATGAAAACAGATATTTAAAAAAAAGATGTGCATCAATATTCAAACACACTTGTTCATAATACTTCACATTTGAACTAATCAAAATGCCCATTATTAAGAGAATGGATAAATATGTTGTGAATTGTTCAGCGCTAAAAACAGCAAGAATTTCTTATTCAAATAACAACATGTGGCTCTTAAAAACATTACTAGGAGGGAGTTACCATCATGGCTCAGTGGTTAACAAATCCAACTAGGAACCCTGAGGTTGCAGGTTCAATCCCTGGCCTTGCTCAGTGGGTTAAGGATCCAGCATTGCCGTGAGCTATGGTGTATGTCGCAGACGTGGCTTGGATACCATGTTGCTGTGGCTCTGGAGTAGGCTGGTGGCTACAGTTCTGCTTTGACCCCTAGCCTGGGAACCTCCATATGCCACAGGAGCAGCCCTAGAAAAGGCAAAAGACCAAAAAAAAAATTACTAGAATACTAGCAGAAAAAGAGACATCAAAGTGTACATTATGATTTATTCCATTTCAGGAGTTGAGCCACCACTGAACTGATGGATGTTCACAAAAATTAATACATAGGCTGCATGTAGTAAGAGTGTGTGTTTCACCTGAAATGTGATGGAGCAGTATTTTCTGTGTTAATGGATATGACATATACAGATGATACAGACTCTGAGTTTTTGGATACTGTACTGGGTTATGCATTTTAAAGATTTCTGAAGCCATCAACTTAAGATTGACAAATTTCCCTATGTTTCAGCTCTCTACTGATATGAATACAATAAGAAAGAGGTAAAGAAAAATTCCCTTGAGATAATGATGGGGAGAGTCACATTTTATTTACAAATCTACCCTCTCTCACCCTCCCCCAACACTGAGCAGATAACTGACCAATCCAGGATGGCAGCTGCTGGTTGGGTTCCATGCAGAATATTGGGGTTTGTTGTTTCTGGTGGATCCATGTTAACTGGCAGAGTCCTGTGCTGGATAAGTGCCATGGAGGGGCTGCCATCCTCTGTGGAGCTTAGCTTTGGGCTGATCCTTGGGCAGCTGAGTGAGGTGCTGGTGTTGCTGCTGCCCAATGGCTTTGGTTCATGGTTCACTACCCAGAGCCTCCAGTGGGAGACAGTGGTGTGTTGGGCTGTCATCAGCCCCTTCTTGGTAGGTCTCTTCTTTACATTGTGACTGCTTCAGTCTGTTCAAAGTCAATTTTACCTGAGATGGAAAAAGCAGCTTGCAAGAACACTGGCTGCACATATTGAGGAGAAAGGCCAACCCACTGACAAGATCTGTGCTGCTCAAAAGGATAATGCAGAGATGGAGACATCTTTAGAGAAGGCCAAGCTAGAGACAGAATCATTAAATATACCCAGCCTCACAGACACCTACAGAGAGATGCTGAAGTTCAACCTGATTTTGATGGAGGAACTAAGTTCTCTGGCTCAAGAATTAGATAAAGAGAGAGTCAAGCTGTCTAAACAAGAAGAGCAGGTGGTGGAAATGTTCAAAGAACTCAAATTCCTGAAGACGTCATGAGAACCATCACATTACATGAAGTCTTTCCAAACAAGCCAGGAGGCCAAGCACCAAGCCCTGATGGCTCTTTCCCCAGGAGTGGACCTGGGTATTAAAAGTCATGCTGTTCCCTCTCCACCACTCAGGCCTCCTAAGCTGCCAGGTCACATCCATCCCCTCTGATGGATCCCTACCTAAACTACACTGAGGCCAGTGGCTGTAGGGTGGCTCCGCCAACTTTATCTGCTGAGCAAAGCAGTGAGTTCCTTCCCAATCATCTTCTCCCATCCAAATATATTTCAGTTCTAAAAACACACCAAGAAATGTGGGACTTTTTCTATATTCACAGAATCCTTGTGTTCACTAGCATTAGTGATGAAAGAAATGTTCTACTGAAGAGACGAATCGTTTACTCAGTTTGAAGCTTCCTTAAGCCACATTTCTCAAAACAATATTGGTAACTATTATATATCAATATTATAAGTGGAATACATAGTCATTTTCTGTACAAAAATTGCATTATAAATTTGAAAATAGAAGCAGCTTATCAATATACATTCTTAGTGGGCAAGAGTTATATTATCTTTCTAGATTTAAATTCCCCACAGTTGTAAGTTGGTAAAAACAGATTTCTTCCCCATGTTTGTATCATTAAAGAAGAAAAGCTTCTTGAAATAGTTAAATGGTATGCTTAGAAATAAATTATATAAAATTTGTATTCTATTATAATGATGGTTACATGTGAAAAATTAAACTTTGTAAGTCCCATGAAGTTTGCTTCTTTCTCCTGCAAGAATATTGCAGTATGTGTTTTCTGACCCAGAAGAAATCTAATTTGACAATTTGGGGGGAGCTCCACATCACTGCCTGTCATCTCTCCCTCACCATCTCCCACTCACTCCTCAGTGGAAATCCAGGGAAGTCTCAAGGTTTTTTGTTTATTTTCTCACATAATGATGTCTGACCCCACAATTAGTTTCTTTATTCATAAATGGCACCGTCTCAATAGATGATGAGCACAGACTGGTTTTTCTCACAGTGGAAGGGAGGCTGCACACAACACTTTGATAACTGGAGGGAATCAAAGAAGTAAATGGCACAGGTAGCATAATGATAAGATAAATGAGGAGTTCCCGTCATGGCGCAGTGGTTAATGAATCCGACTAGGAACCATGAGGTTGCGGGTTCGGTCCCTGCCCTTGCTCAGTGGGTTAACGATCCGGCGTTGCCGTGAGCTGTGGTGTAGGTTGCAGACGCGGCTCGGATCCCGTGTTGCTGTGGCTCTGGCATAGGCTGGTGGCTACAGCTCCGATTCAACCCCTAGCCTGGGAACCTCCATATGCCGCGGGAGCGGCCCAAGAAATAGCAACAACAACAACAACAACAACAACAACAAAAAAAAAGACAAAAAAGACAAAAGATAAGATAAATGAGAAGTTCCTGCGGTGGCTCAGCATGTTAAGAACCTGACATAGTGTCTGTGAGGATGCAGATTTGATCCTAGGCCTTGCTCGGTGGGTTAAGCACCCAGTGCTTTCACAAACTGTGGTGTAGGTCCCAGATGTGGCTGGGATCCCAAGTTGCTGTGTCTGTGGTATAGGCTGGTGGCTACATCTCTGATTGGATCCCTAGCCTGGGCACTTCCCTCTGCCATGGGTATAGCTCTAAAAATACAGAAAGAAAAAAAAAAGAGAGAGATATAAAAGAAGAAAAAAATGTCCCTGGCCTCACTCAGTGTGTTAAGGATCCAGCATTGCCACAAGCTTCAACACAGGTCACAGATGCAGCTCAGATCTGGCATCGGTGTGGCTGTGGCACAAGCCACAGCTGCAGCTCCAATTCGACCCCTAGCCTGGGAACTCCCATATGTCACAGATGCAGTCATATGAAGAAAAACTAGGGGAAAAATGAAATGATAAGGTAAATGACACTGCCTCACAGCTCATAAATTGTGTTTGTGTTGGAAAAGGTTACTTAAAACTAAAAAAAAAAAAAAAACTATGTCTTTGTGTTGGAAGGAAAAGAAGATTCCAAGTACCAAAATTAAACAGAAAATATGGCATGTCAGGTGGTGAGTTTTACTGATTACATAAGTAGGAAAAAGGGGAAGCAGTGGACTTGACTGGTTCTTGGCAGGAGTGGTGCAGGAGCCTCTCTGAAGGGGGGAACAAGAATATGGCGGACATCTGGAGAGAAGCTTTGTGGGATGAGGGACAAAAAAGGTGATAGAGCACTGATCATGGCATGTGTGAGGACCAGCCAAAATCCAGAGGGGCCAGAATGCAGTGAAGGAATGGCAGAAATTTGGGTACAGGCCACCTTGGCTTAGAAGATGGAGGGAGGTGACACAGAAATAAAGACTTGATGTTTTTTGGTTTGCTTTTTAGGGCCACATTTGTGGCATATGGAGGTTTCCAGGCTAGGGGTCCACTTGGGGCTACAACTGCCATCCTACACCACAGCCACAGCAACATTATATCCAAGCCATGTCTGTGACATACACCATGGCTCATGGCAAAACTGGATTCTTAACCTACTGAGTAGGGCCAGGTATTGAACCTGAAACCTCATGTTTCCTAGTCGGATTCATTTCTGATGCACCACGATTGGAACTCTGAGGTTTTGTGGTTTTGTTTTTTTCCTCCATATCCATGGCGTATGGATGTTCCCAGGCCAGAGATAAAATCCTAGGTGAAGCTGCAACCTATGCTGCAGCTATAGCAATGATGGATTCTTAACCCACTACACTAGGCCAGGGATCGACCTGTGCCACCACAGAGACAACAGCACTTCCTTAAAGTGATGTGCCACAGCAGGAAGTCTGATTTTTTTTCAGGGGGGATATTTCAATTTAAATACACAATGCCTACCACTTTGGAAAAAGCATAAACCAGGTGGCAGACCATGACAATGATTGGAGGCTGAGGACAAGGATGGCTGGACCAGGGGAGCAAAGGAGATAGAGATGGAGACATGAAATCAGATCCAGACCCTGACCTAAGGCAGAGGCCATGTGACATGAGGATATCTGTGTATTTAAGAGAAGAGGGGAGTCAATATGAAGGCAAGAATTCCTCCATGAGCATCTGCATGGGCATGAAGGCAGGAGGGTGTATTTGCCAAATAGATGGGAATGAGACTGTTTGGAAGGAGACTGTACACAAGGCCTCCTGACAGCAGAGGAGAAATACCAAGTGCTCAGTGTGATACAAGGGTCTGGGGCTCATGGAGTCATCACAGCTGCAGCTAAAACTGTGAGGGGACATTGGGGAGTAAAGTGGCTTTAGCAGAGAAGCAAAGACTGGGTTGATTTCACAGGGTAAACTCCATGGGTCTGTTTGTGCTCACACGTCAACTTAGGTTTCAGTATCGGCAATAAAATAAATGGTCACAGTGGGGGTCTCCTTGAGTCTGTCCCCAGATGCTGGGGCTGGACTTGTGCAAAATCCACATCCTGGTCCCTTTCACAACATGGGGAGGTACACCTCAGGGGGTCACAGAGCCCTGGAGAAAAAGGAAGGATATGGTCTGAACCATCACATAAGGGTCATGGTATAGGAAGTGCTGCTCTTGTCTTTGGCTCTTCAAAAACGATGCCAACCATGCTTGACCCACACACTCAGCCTGTGAATGGGTTCTGAACCCTGGGATCTGTTTCCAGGTACCCTGTTTCACTCACTACCAAGTGATCTTGGGATGTTAAAAGGTCCCACCTTGCCTCATGCTTCTGAGGGTGATTTCCTGCACTATCGCCTGAGGAACTCCTGAAACCATGAGCTCCCACTCCCCAAGGCTGAGGTTCAGCATTCTTGAGTCAGATGTCAGAGCCCATGTAGGCTGCATAAGTCCTCCAAAGCTGCCTACCAATTACTCAGGAACTGCCTCACCCAGGTGTGAGAAAAGATTTAAAAACCAAAATACGGAGTTCCCGTCGTGGCGCAGTGGTTAACGAATCCGACTAGGAACCATGAGGTTGCGGGTTCGGTCCCTGCCCTTGCTCAGTGGGTTAACGATCCGGCGTTGCCGTGAGCTGTGGTGTAGGTTGCAGACGCGGCTCGGATCCCGCGTTGCTGTGGCTCTGGCGTAGGCTGGTGGCTACAGCTCCGATTCAACCCCTAGCCTGGGAACCTCCATATGCCGTGGGAGCGGCCCAAGAAATAGCAACAACAACAACAAAAAAAAAAAAAAAAAGAAGGGGAAATTCCATGAGAGTGCACCATTTATCACACATATAAAAGACCCTTGTGTTTCTATTTTTGTTTTTCTTATGTCTCTGATCTTGTTGGTCACGTCAGTAATTATTCATAAGCTGCTCCCCAAAAGTGTGATGTGCGTGAGTATGTCTGAGGATGGACATACTGGGGCAAACCTGTGGTGTGGCCAAATTTTTTCTGGGTGGCAGAAGACATGTTATGCATCCTTTGCTCACAGTTTCTATGACCTAGAGGGAGTTCTTTCTCTCCCTCCCTTACATAACTTAAAAAATAGGAGGGGAAAAGCAAGCTTTGTTACTTCACTCACTAGAGTACATGCTAACTGAGAAATATGTGTACAGCTAAAATAGCAACTCTGGGTACAGCCACTATGGAGAACAGTTTGGAGATACCTTAGAAATCTATACATAGAACTTCCATATGACCCCGCAATCCCACTCTTGGGCATCTATCCGGACAAAACTCTACTTAAAAGAGGCACGTGCACCCGCATGTTCATTGCAGCACTATTCACAATAGCCAGGACATGGAAACAACCTAAATGTCCATCAACAGAGGATTGGATTCGGAAGATGTGGTATATATACACAATGGAATACTACTCAGCCATAAAAAGAATGACATATTGCCATTTGCAGCAACATGGGTGGAACTAGAGACTCTCACACTGAGTGAAATGAGCCAGAAAGACAAAGACAAATACCATATGATATCACTTATAACTGGAATCTAATATCCAGCACAAATGAACATCTCCTCAGAAAAGAAAATCATGGACTTGGAGAAGAGACTTGTGGCTGCCTGATGGGAGGGGGAGGGAGTGGGAGGGATCTGGAGCTTGGGCTTATCAGACACAACTTAGAATAGATTTACAAGGAGATCCTGCTGAGTAGCATTGAGAACTTTGTCTAGATACCCATGTTGCAGCAGAACAAAGGGTGGGGGGAAAAATGTAATTGTAATGTATACATGTAAGGATAACTTGATCCCCTTGCTGTACAGTGGGAAAATAAAAAAAGTAATAATAAATAAATAAATAGCAACTCTGGGAATAAAGGTAGGCTGTCAGAGACCTTTCATCTCATTAAGAATCAAAATTGATTTTATCCCTTACCTTACTGTTCAGGACCATAAGTGCCTCTTTGTCTATCACAGAGACATACAGAGGCCTGTTAATGGGCTCAGATGAACCATCAGCAATAGTTTTCAGGACACACACTATCTTTTTGTTTGTTTGTTTGTTTGTTTTAGGGCCACACCTGCAACATATGGAGGTTCCCAAGCTAGGGGTCCCATCAGAGCTACAGCGGCTGGCTTACTCCTCAGCCACAGACAATGCCAGATCCAAGCCATGTTTGCAAACTACACCACAGCTCATGGCAATGCTGAATCCCTACCCCACTGAGCGAGGCCAGGGATCAAACCCTCAGCCTCATGGTTCCTAATCAGATTTGTTTCCACTGTGCCACAATGGGGATTCCAGAACACATGTTATTTTAAGGATGCAAGGCAGCCAGCACCAGGACCATAGCTCAGATGGAAGCTTGGAAAAAGGTAGCACTGAGACACCTCATTTTTAGAAAAGCACCACAGTATCTTAAATTACCTTTGGAAAAATAAGTCCACCTACGCTGGTGGGACTAGGTGCACACCACAGGTTTTAGAATTTTCATCATCTAATCTATAGAAATACGTGCTCTAAACTGGGAATTCAGCAAAATTCTGAGTGCTATCATTCCTTCCAATGACTTAACTTTCTTCTATTACTAAATTATAGGCTGTAGATTTCTCAGTTCTCATAACACCTGTATCATTTCAAACTGATTTGCATATGTAGAAAAGAAGGTCTTAATTAAAATAGCCATCCAAAATAACATAGGGAAAACTTGCCCTCATATATATCCTCAAAACAATAATATGAGGAAGAAACCTAAACTTGGATTTGGAAAATGCCATTACTACCAGACTGTTAGGACAATTTCCCCAAAGCTAAAAGCAGAGTTGTATCTACCTTCATCACAGGTATTATCAAAAATATAGGGGTTCCTTTCACGGCTCAGTGGAAACAAATCTGACTAGCACCCAGGAGAATGTAGGTTCTATCCCTGCCCTTTTTCCTCTGATTGAGGATATGTCATTGCTGTGATCTGAGGTGAAGGATACAGATGTGGCTCAGATCTGAAGTTGCTGTGGCTGTAATGTAGGCCAGCAGCTACAACTCCAATTCAACAGCTGGTCTGGGAACCTCGAAATGCCATGAGTGTGGCCCTAAAAATGACTAAAAAACCCTCTTGAATGTAGACTAAAAACCTCAACGAAGAAGAAAGACACTTCTTTCCAGTGAACCACAAATTTCTGAGGAAAGAGGATAGTCACAGAAAAAGATATACCTCCATGTGGACAAACAAAACAAGTTTAGAATAGGTTTTAAGAGCCATAACATTTACAGCTTCTCACTAGCTTATTTTTGCACAAACATATCCACTACGCATAGGAATCGTTTTTTATAATAAATTCAGAAAGAAGATACAAAATGTCACAACAACATGGGAGGGAGGGACTGGGGAATTGGAACTATCGTATGCACACTGACATATATGGAATGACTCCCCACGGAGATCTGTTGTACAGCAAAGAGAACATTATGCAGCATTCCATGATAATCTATGTAAGGAAAGAATATGAACAAGAATGGATATGTGTGTAAATATGATGGAATAAATTTATGGGACATCAGCAATGAGCACATTCTTGTACACAAAACATACTTCAATAATACTTGAAAAAAAAGTCACACACAAAAAAGAGATCCAGGGTAAAACGGGTACATAGGTTCTACTCTAGCCAACAGCATGCTTTCTCCGTAGTACCTTCAACTAGTTACTGGCAAAAAAATAAAAATATCTGATCACCAAGAAGATGTTATATAAATTTATAAATTTGTGTCTTTGAAAAATCAAAACAAAGGAGAAAAGGGCCTGGGCCCAGGCACAGATGGGGAACGCCCACGGGACGAGAGGCCTGCCGCGCAGAGACCGAGGGAGGCGCCCGCTTACCTTGCTTGAGCGGACCCGGTCGACGCGTTGCTGCCAGCTGGGGCCTAGGGACGATGGGCAAGGGCCGGCCGGCATCCTGGACCCCCGGCCGGGGCCCTGCCAGGGGTGCACCGCCAGAAGGGAGAGCGTGGCTCAACCCCTCTCTGGCCCACCCCTCCAGCTCCGGCTACTGGGTGGGCAGACAGCAAGCCGGCCCCGTGACCCACCTCACTCCCGGGTCTGCGCAGCGGGAGGTGTGCACCGGCTAGCGCCACCTCCGGGCAACCCCGGGGGGCGGGGGGCGGGGGGCGGGGTTGGGGAGAGGGGGAGGGGCGGGGCCCCCAGCACCAACAGAAAGCCCTAAAGCAAACAATCAGCAAGGTCACACATCCCTCAACCGAAAGCCTGCCATCTTATTTACAAATTGCGTACACCACTACCCCAGGGTCTGAGCTGAAAAGGCTAGTACTGACGCAATGACATGGAAGAGAAAATCCCTGACCACCACCACCCCGAAAAGCTGTCTTCCACAAGCCACTGCATAAGGACCCCAAAGCCTCTCCTATCCCCGTACACGACACATACGCTTCCTGTGCATTTAAGTCAAGAAATAGGCATGAAGCCCGTTGCTAACTCCACTTAACGCGTGTCTACTAAAACAATTTCATGCTCCTGGCTTGGCACAATTACTATTGCAAACACAGCCATGCTACCCAAAGCAATCTACTGATTCAATACAATCTCTACCCAATTACCCGTGACACTTCTCACACACCTGGAACAAGCAATCCAAAAACCTATGTGCCACCACCAAAGACCAAGACCTGCCAAAGCAATCCTGACGAACCAAAAGCAAGCAGGAGGCATCACTCTCCCAGACTGCAGGCAAAATTACAAGGCCACCATCATCAAGACTGTGTGGCACTGGTACCAAAGCCCACAGCGAGACCAATGGAACAGACCAGAGAACCCAGAAGGAAACCCAGACACTGACAGCCAAATTCATTTTTGACAAAGGAGGCAAGAACATAGAACGGGAAGAAGTCTTTTCGGCAAGTATTTCCGGGAAGCCTGGGCAGCTGTATGCACATCAATGAAACCAGAACACGCGCTCAGACCATGCATGACCTCCAGGCAACCAGGGATGGGGAGCCAACAGCACAAGCAGAAAGCCAGCAGGATGGGTGGTGGAACCGGGGAGGGCGGTGGCCCATGACTCCCTCGGCCTTGGGCCTGCATCCCCAGCCTCAGCGCCAAAAGGACTTGGACAGCTGGTCCCCGGAACCCGGGGAAAGGGAGCTTGGTCCCTAGCACTGGTCCCTCACCCAACCTCAACGTGTCCAACCAATATGCTGACTCTTGCCATCTGATCGTCCACCAGGTCTCGTCCAAGCAGAGTCACAAGGAGGACAAGGCTCACTCACCCACCGCCGCGCAGTCACGTTACTCTCTACCCTAAAGCGCTCCACATTCCCTTCTCACACACGCACCCCACCGGGGTCAGGCCACTCCACCGCCAAAGGCCACCGATCCAGAACACACAGCTAGAACATGCCCGTGCCCTCGGTCAACAGCTCTTCCAGCCCGACAGAGCGTCCTGGGGGGTGTCGGTCTTCATCTGTGAATTTGGGGCCTGCCTCAGCAACCATCACTGAGTCAGTCCTTCACCAGAAGCATTTCACTGGTCCCTTGGGCCAAACACAGTCCATGAGGCAAAGATGAAGAAAACCATGGCCCCTTCCCTCAGGGAGCTGACCACCGATGGCCAAAGAGAAAGAAACAAAGAAACAAAGCCAGAAACGCACCATACCGTTCCAGATAGGACTAAACCCTTGAGACAGCTACAGGGATAGTGGACCCGACGTTCAGAAAAGACGGGAGTTGCTACCCTAGGGCACAACTGACGGTGCTCATCTAACGGAACGCCCGCCCCCAAAGAGCGGGCATGCATCCTCTTCACACCCTCTCCCCCCCAGGGTCTCCCACTGACCGTGGGCCTCACACTTGCCTGAATTCTTCCTGAAGGCGGATGGACGGATCCCTCCCAATCCCCTCGATGGACCGCTCTGTCTCTGGACACAGCTTAGATGTCGGCTGCCCCAGGGTTTCGTCGCGTGCCATCGTCTCTCCCCTCTCCCTCTGGCAGACAGCCTGGCCCAAGCCCTAACGCCATCCCGACCAAGGTCGCAATGCACCGCATGGGAGAACCTTAGCAACGCTCACCCAAATACCACCAAACATACACAAAAACCCACCCGTTTCATACACACCTACATACAGACACACAGACATTCGGACATAAGTAAACAAAGAGAATCCATGCGTGAAAACGTCAACCAAGTTCCAAACGCAGCCGACTTTTCACAACGTACCCTCTAGGCCCAAACTCATTAAAGGCTCCAGGGGGGCAAAGCCTCGGAAAAGGAGGGAAGCAAGCGAAGCAAGCCAGACAACCCACCAACCACCAACCACCAACCTCAGATTTCCACACTCTCCCAAATCTGAACCAACACTGGGAATGGGGTTCAACGACGCAGGGGAAACCAGCCTCTCAAGGAAACCACAGCCTGACCAGGATATCGGCTCAGGAGGAACGTGGAGACCACCTCCTTCACGCGCCAAGATGAGGGCAGGCCGGCCGAATATTAACGGACCACGGCGAGACCAGCCAACCAGGATGCGCAGCAGAGGAGCCTCCCCAAGGAGTCCTGCTCGGGCACCCTTGGAAAAGAGGCTTCTTCGGGCACAAGCAGGGCCCACTCTGCCCATCCCGCAGCTAGCCCCGGGAACCAAGGGGAACTGAAGGCTGACCCCAGCCAGGTTCCGTCCAGGTCCAGCCCGGGCGGCCGGCGTGCCCTGGGCCACTGGGCGGGGTGCTCCCGGCCAGCAGGCCCGGCCCTGACCCAGATCAGCAGCTAGAGTGGCTCCTCTCAGCCCAGGGACCCAAGAGGTCCAAACCAAATGTACAGACGGGTCCAACAGAAGCCCCAGAAGCCACCCCACCCCACCCCACGCGAGGGAAAAGGGAGCAGACAGATGAGGACACAAGAGAGGCCTGGAGGCTGACTAACCTCCACAAAGGTGATTCACCCAACCCAGGTCCAGGCGAGAGGTTCCCAGTGGGGCCCCTGAGGACAGGAGGCCAAAAGCCAGCCCCCCCCACCCCCGGGAAGCGACAGCACCGCCCGCTGCGGGATTGCCACCACCGGGGAACAGAGAGAGATCCCCGCCAACCAGAGGAGGGAACCGAGGCTAGAGGAGGCAAGAGGAAGGTGGAGCGGACAGAGGGAGAGAAGGGCCTGGGCCCAAGCACAGATGGGGAACGCCCACGGGACGAGAGGCCTGCCGCGCAGAGACCGAGGGAGGCGCCCGCTTACCTTGCTTGAGCGGACCCGGTCGACGCGTTGCTGCCAGCTGGGGCCTAGGGACGATGGGCAAGGGCCGGCCGGCATCCTGGACCCCCGGCCGGGGCCCTGCCAGGGGTGCACCGCCAGAAGGGAGAGCGTGGCTCAACCCCTCTCTGGCTCACCCCTCCAGCTCCGGCTACTGGGTGGGTGGACAGCAAGCCGGCCCCGTGACCCACCTCACTCCTGGGTCTGCGCAGCGGGAGGTTCACAGCTGCCCCACCACCTCCAGGCAGATGGAGGGTTTGGGGGTAATGGTGGAGCCAACAGCAGAAACACAATGCCAAAAAGTAAAAACATCAACATGCTCACACATCATTCCATGGAATGACTGCCATGTCGTTTAATAAATGGACTCTCCATTATCCCAGCCTCTGAGCTGAAATGTCTAGTTATTACTTATTCAATGACATGGAAGAGAAAATCCATAACTGTTGACCTTGACCTCCATCCAGGATAGGTGCCTTCAACAAGTCACTGGATAAAGACATAAAAGCTTCTCCTGTCTCTGTCCACGACACATAGTCTTTATATGCATTTAAATCAAAAAATAGGAGTTCCCGTCATGGCGCAGTGGTTAACGAATCCGACTAGGAACCATGAGGTTGCGGGTTCGGTCCCTGCCCTTGCTCAGTGGGTTAACGATCCGGCGTTGCCGTGAGCTGTGGTGTAGGTTGCAGACGCAGCTCGGATCCTGCATTGCTGTGGCTCTGGCGTAGGCTGGTGGCTATGGCTCCGATTCGACCCCTAGCCTGGGAACCTCCATATGCCGCAGGAGTGGCCCAAGAAATAGCAAAAAAAAAAAAAAGAAAAAAAAAAGAAATAGCTGCGAAACCCGTTGCTCTTTCTACTTAATGTCTATCTCCTAAAATAATGTCATGCTCCTCCCTTGGAAAAATTAATATTGTACAAATGGCCACAATGCTCAGGGCAATTTACACATTCAATGCAATCTCTATCTCATTACCCATGACATTTTTCGCACAACTAGAACAAGCAATCCAAAACTTTCTCTGCAACCACAAAAGACCAAGGACAATTTTGATGAACAAACTGCAAGCAGGAGGCATCACTCTCTCAGACTGCAGGCAATATCACAAAGCCACAGTCATCAAGACTGTGTGGCACTGGTACCAAAACAGGCAGTGAGACCAATGGAACAGACCAGAGAACCCAGAAGCAAACTCAGACACATATGGTCCATTGATCTTCGGCAAAGGAGGCAAGAACATAAAATGGGAAGAAGTCTTTTCGGCAAGTATTTCCGGGAAGCCTGGGCAGCTGTATGCACATCAATGAAACCAGAACACATGCTCAGACCACACATGACCTGCAGGAAACCAGGGATGGGGAGCCAATAGCATAAGCAGAGAGCCAGCAGGACAGGTTGTGGAACCGGGGTGGGGGAGGGGGGTGGCCCATGACTCCCACGGCCTTGGGCCTGCATCCCCAAACTCATCACCAAAAAGACTTGGACATTTAGTCCCTGGAACCCGAGGAATGGGATCTTGGTTCCCAGCCCTGGTCCCTTAGCCAACCTCCTCTGTGTTCGGACAGCAAGTTAGCCCTGTGACCTGCTTTACTCAGCGGGAGGCATGTGCCTGCAAACAGCACACCCAGCCAACAAGTTGCCTGGTCCAACCTCAAAAATGATAGCCTGCAAGAGGTGGATCCAGGTCCTAGGAATCTTGCTGCCTTGGGCCTCTCTCCTGAACCTTAGCACCAAAACCACTTGCTCAGCTCATCCCAGGAAATGGTCCGTAGCACTGATGCTCACCTAACCTCAACATTTGCAACACATATCAGTACTCTTGTCCCCTGATCATCTACCAGGTTTCATTCAAGGGAAGCCTAGGAAGGGCAAGGCTATATCACCATCTACAGCTAAGTCATCTTACAGTACCATCACCTGCTCCACATACCCACCTAACAAACAGAGTCTACATGGGTCACTCTACTCCATGGTCAAAGCCAACCAAGGAGCAAAGCACTTGATCAATGGTTCTAGCACTATAGCGAAAGTTGTTTTTCTGTTTTCGTTTGTGAACTTGGGGCCTAAATCAGCAACCATCAGTCAGTCATTCATTCACCATAAGTGTTGTTTTACAGGTCCCTTGTGCCAAACACAGTCCACAATTCAAAGTTGAATGAAACCATGTTTCCTTCCCTCAGGAATCTGACCACTGTCTATCACAAATAACGAAACCAAGAAATGAAGTCATACATGCATAATACTGATCAAGATAGGGCTAAACCCTTGAGACAGCTACATAGATACTGCTTCCATCGTTCAAAAAAAAAAAAAAAGGAATTGCTTACAGAAGGCACAACATATTTTTCGCATCTAATTAGAACTGCTGATCCAAGGAACATGGGTTCCTTTTTTTTTTTCATACTCTCTCTCCCCCAGGATCTACCACTCACCTTTTTCCTTCCATGGACCTCAGACTCTCCTGAATTCTTCCTGGAATGTGACTGATGGATCCCTCCCCATCCCCTTGATGGGCCTCTCTTTCCTCTCTACACAGCTTAGATATTGGCTGCCCCATTGTTTCATCAACTGTGATCATCTCTCCCCTTTCCCTCTTCCCAATGACCTGACACAAGCACTATCACCACCCCAACCAAGACTGCAATGCACCCCATTGGAAAACCTTAGGAAAGCTAACACAAATTCCACCAAACATGTATGAAAACCCACTGATTTTATACAAACATACCTACATACATACATTCAGACATAAATAAACAAATAGAATCACTGCTTTAAAATATCAAGCAAGTTCCAAAAGCAACAGAGTTTTCACAAAGTACCTTTTATGCAAAAACTTATTAAATGCTCCAACGTGCAAATACTCAGCATGCAAAGGAGCAAGCCAGACAACCAACCAACCACCAACCATCAAACTCAGATTTCCACACTCTCCCAATTTAGAATACTGGGAATGATTTTCAGTGATGTTGCGGAAAACAGCCTCCCAAAGAAACCACAGCCTGCCCAGGATATTAGCTCATGAGGAAAGTGGAGACCACCTCCTTCATTCACTGATATGCAGAGATTCCAGCAGGATATTAACTGACAATGATGAGACTAGCAAACCAGGATCCACAGCAGCAGAGGAGCTGTCACAGATTAATGCTCATGTATGCTTGAAAAGGATGCTTTGTGTGCTAGTGGGGCCCAGCCTGCCCATCCCACAGACAGCCCCAGGAAGCCAGGGGACCTGAAGCTTAACCCCATCCAGGTTCAGACCAGCCCGGGCTGCCAGGGTGCCTCCACCCTGCCTGTCTGCAGCTACACCAGGCCTCCTGTGTCTCCACCTTAGAGCTGAAAACCCATAGCTCATGTGTTAAGCTGATGTTCCTTTCCCTTGTTTTTACATATCTGTTAGAGGATTTTGATTTATGGTTACCTTGGGTTTCATATATGTTGATGTATAACAATGTTCAGTTGTTTTAATCTGATACTCATTGAAGTTCAAATAAGTTCTAAAAGATCTACTGTTTTACTCCCTCCCCCATGTTTTCTGTTTTTGATGTCCTCTTTTCCATCTTCATATCTGTCCCCTAACTATTTGTCATAGGTGGAGTTGATATTATAATTGTTGTTTTCAAACATTCATAGCAGCTGATTTAAGTGGTGTCATTCACAGCCTTTAGTACTTTTTTTTTCTTTTTAGGGCTGCAAATACAGCATATGATTTGACACCAGAGCTGGGGGTGGAATCACAGCTGCAGCTTCTGGACCACACTACAGACACAGAAAGGCTAGATCTGAGCCGCATCTGTGACCTGTGCTGCAGCTTGCCCCTATACCAGATCCTTAAGCCAGTGAGGAATTAACCCTGCAGCCTCTTGGATATGAGCTGGGTTCTTAACCTGCTGAGCCACAATGGGAACTTCCATTTTTTGCCTTTAAAGTGGGATTTTTCTGCTTGCTATCCATTCTTATTTATCTTTTGTCTTCTTTAGAGCTACACCTGTGGCTTATGGCACTTCCCAGGTTAGGGGTCAATGGAGGTGTAGCTGCCAGCCTGCACCATATCTTGGGGCAACACAAGGTCCTTAATCCATTGAGTGAGGCCAAGGAACAAACCCATGTTCTCATGGATACAAGTCGGGTTTGGTACCAATGAGCCGCAACGGGAACTCCCATTATTTCTTGTAATCTTTTCTTTTTCACTTAAAGAAGACCTTTTAGGAGTTCCCGTCCTGGCGCAGTGGTTAACGAATCCGACTAGGAACCATGAGGTTGCGGGTTCGGTCCCTGCCCTTGCTCAGTGGGTTAATGATCCGGCGTTGCCGTGAGCTGTGGTGTAGGTTGCAGACGCGGCTCGGATCCCGCGTTGCTGTGGCTCTGGCGTAGGCAGGTGGCTACAGCTCCGATTCAACCCCTAGCCTGGGAACCTCCATATGCCGCGGGAGTGGCCCAAGAAATAGCAACAACAACAACAACAACAACAAAAAAAAGACAAAAAAAAAAGACCTTTTAATATTTCTTATGTCAGTTTAGGACTGATGAACAGATATGGGAGGGGTTAACATACTTGAAAAACATGGCAACCAAATATCCAAATCAAACACTACATTCACCAAAACCAAAAAGGAGAGCAAATAACCCTAAAATAAAAGGAAATCATCCATGAAAGAAAGAAAAAGATAAGAAAGGAATGAAACAAAGTGAAACACAAAATCAGCTGGGATAGAAGTTTTAAAACACAATAAAGACATATTTTTCAATAATCACCTTAAACATCAATGGACTGAATGCTCCAATCAAAAGACAGAGTGGCAGACTGGATTAAAGAAAAAAAAAAGAGCCTACAATATGCCACCTCCAAGAGACTCAACTGAGGGCAAAGACACACATAAACTGAAAGTGAGGGAATGGAAAATGATATTTCATGTGAATGGAAAAGACAAGCAAGCAGATCTATGTAACACTCACTTTAGACAAAGCAGACTTTAAAACAAAGGCCATAAAGAAAAACAAAGTAGGACACTAATGATAAAAGGAAAATGTAAGAAGCAGATATTACAATCATCAATATATATGCCTCTAAAATAAGAGCACTCAAATACATACAATTAATATTAACAGACAGAAATAGACAAATTGATGGGAATACAATAAGGTTAGAGGAAATTTTAACACCCCACTCACATCAATGCACAGGTCCTTGGGACCGAATATCAGTAAGCCAAACAAGATCCTAAATGACACAATAAAAACATTACACTTAATGATATTTTCAGGACTTTACAACCAAACGTATACAGTACATCCAAAAATAGCAGAATATACACTCTTTTCAAGTGCATGTGGAATATTCTCATGGACTCATCACATACGGGGGCATATAACTAAAGTCAAAAATTTCAGAGTAGAGAAATTGTTTCAGGCATCTTTTCTGATCACAATGGCATGAAACTAGAAATCAACCACAGGATGATAAAAAAAAGACTACATGGAGACTAAACAATATGCTACTAAACACACACAATGGGTTGATTAGGAAATCAAAGGGAAATTTAAAAATACCTTGAGAAAAATGACAGAGAAAACACAACCAGTCAAAAATGTATGGGATGCACAAAAGCTATGCTTAGAGGGAAGTTCATAACAATACAGGCCTTCCTCAAAGAAGAAGAAAATCATCTTCTACCTCCTAAAAGCATTAGAAAAAGAAGAACAAACAAAAGCTAAAGTCCTCAAAAGGAAGGAAATCATAAAGATCAGAGAGGAAATCAGGAAAATAGAGATTAAAAAAAAAAAAAAACAACAGCAAAAATTAAGAGAACCAAGAGTGGTTCCTTGAAAGGGTAAAACAAAACTGACAAAACTCTGGACAGACTCACCAGAAAGAGGCAAGAACTCAAATCAACCAAGTGAGAAATGAAAAAGAAGACATCTCAACAGATACTACAGAGACACAAAAAACCAAAAGAGAATATGAAGAACAATTATAACGCCAACAAATTTGACAACCCAGAAGAAATGATCAACATTCGAGAGACACGAAGCCTCCAGGTCAAGAAGAAATAAAGTTGAACAGAATTATCATCAAAAATGAAATTGAATATGTAATAATAACATTCACTACAAGCAAAAGTCCAGGACGTGATGGCTTCAGGAGCAAATTGTACCAAACACACAAGAAGAAAGTTAGACCCAACCTTCTTAAATTTCTAAAAAGGTGCAAGAACAAGGAACACTCCAAAAGACATTTGATGAAGCCACCTTCACCCTCATACCAAAACAAGACAATGACATTACAAAAAAAAAGAAAATTATAGGCCAATATCTTTGATCCATCTAGATGCAAAAATTCTCAACAAAATTTTAGCCTACTGAATCCAACTACATATAAAAAAGATCATACACCATGACCACGTGGGATTCAACCCATGTTCACAAGGATGGGTAAACATACAAAATATTCAATGTCATACATCACATTTTAAAAAAAAGGAGAGTTAAAAACTACAAGAGAAGTTCAACAGCTACAGCAAAAGCATTTGGAAAAAATCCATCTTCCATTCATGATAAAAACACTCTAACCAATTTGAGTAAAGAGGGAATATGTCTTAACATAACAAAGGTATATTATCTTTATATCCAATATAATCCTCAATGGAGAAAAGCTGAAAGCCTTCCATAAAAATATGGAACCAGACAAGGATGCCCTCTCTCACCCCTTTTATTCAACCTAGTATTGGAAATCTGAGCCACGGCAAACAAACAAACCAAAATGAAAGGGAGAACAAGAGGTAAAACTGTGACTCTATGCAGATGACATGATACCATAGAGCAAAAACCCTAAGGGCTCCACACAAAAACTACTTGAACTGAATGATGGATTTAGCCAAGTTGCAGGACACAAACTATCACTCAGAAATTGGCTGCATTTCAGTACACTAACAATGAAATATTAGAAAAGGAATATAAAAATACAATGCCATTTATTTATTTATTTATTTATTTTTGTCTTTTTGCCTTTTCTTGAGCTGCTCCCACAGCATATGGAGGTTCCCAGGCTAGGTGGTCTAATTGGAGCTGTAGCCACTGGCCTACTCCAGAGCCACAGCAATGCAGGATCCCAGGCATGTCTGTGACCCACAGCACAGCTCACAGCAATGCCAGATCCTTAACCCACTGAGCAAGGCCAGGGAACAAACCTGCAACCTCATCATTCCTAGTCAGATTCATTAACTACTGCACCACGATGGGAACTCCTACAAAGTCTTTTAAAATCAACCCCACCAACATTGAATACCTAGGAATAAACCTGACCAAGGAGGTAAAAGACTTTTATGCTGAGAACTATTAAACGTTACTCAAGAAAATTAAAGTGGATACTTAGAAATGGAAAGATATTCCATGTGACTTGATTGGAAGAATTCATATTGTTAAAATGGTCACAGTACCCATAGCAATCTGCAGGGTTAATGCAATCCCTTGACAATTACCCATGACATCTTCCACAGAACTAGAATAAACGATCTGAAAATTTATGTGGAACTAAAAAAGATTGAGAATGGATGGAGTTCCCGTCGTGGTGCAGTGGTTAACGAATCCAACTAGGAACCATGAGGTTGCGGGTTCGGTCCCTGGCCTTGCTCAGTGGGTGAAGGATCCAGCATTGCCATGAGCTGTGGTGTAGGTTGTAGATGTGGCTCAGATCCCGCATTGCTGTGGCTCTGGCATAGCCTGGTGGCTATGGTTCCGATTAGACCCCTAGCCTGGGAACCTCCATATGCCACAGGATTGGCTCAAGAAATGGCAAAAAGACAAAAAAAAAAAAAAAAAAGACTGAGAATGGCCTACAAACAATTCTAAGGGAAAACAACATCAACAAACATCCAGATGCATAACTTTCCCAGACTTCAAACAATACTACAAGGCTACAGTAATCAAGGCAGTGTGGTACTTGTAAAAAAAAAAAGAAAGACATGGAGATGAATGGAACACAGTAGAGAGTCCAGAAATTAACAAAGACACCTAAGGTTAGTTCACTTTCAACGAAGGAGTCACGAATACAAAATTGGAAATAGACATTCTCTTCAGCAGGGGGTGCTGGGAAAACTGGAGAGCTAGGTGTAAATCGAGGAAAACAGAACACACCCTTGCACTGTGCACAAAAATAAACTCAAAATGGCTCAATGACTTAAAACTAAGACAAAACACTCTAAAACACCTAGAAGGGAACACAGGCAAACATTCTCTTACAAATGACCATGCAAATATTTTCTTAGGCCATTCTATCAGGGTATTAATAGAAAGAGAAACAAAAATAGATCAATGGGACCTAAGCAACCTGACAAGCATTTGCACAGCAAAGGAAACCAGGACAAAATAAAAAAGACAACCTACAGAATGGGAGAAAATAGTTGCAAAGGCTGCAACTGACAAGGGTTTCATCTACAAAATATACCAACAACTCACAACCTCAAAAGCAAAACATCAAACAACCCAAGTGATAAACAGGCTGAAAAGACCTACATAGACATTTCTCCAGAGAAAACATACAGATGGGCAACTGACACAGGAAAAATTGCTCAACATCACTACTATTAGAGAAAAGCAAATAAAAAAATGACAATGAGATACCACCTCACACCAGTCAGAATGGCTACCATTTATAAAGAAGTCTACAAATCACAAATGCTGGAGAGAGTATGGATAAAAGAGAATCCTCCTACACTGTGGGTGTGAATGTAAATTGGTACAACCAGTATGGAAAATGGTATGGATGTACTTCAGAAAACTAAATCTAGAACTGTCATATGATCCAACAATCCCACTCCAGGACATATCTGGAACAAGCTTTCATTAAAAAAGATAAATGCACCAATGTGTTCACTGCAGCACTATTCACAGGAGCCAAGACATAGAAACAACCTAAAAGTCCACTGACGCATGAAAGGATTAAGAAGTGGTAGCTATACACAGTGGAACAGTACTCAGCCACAAAAAAGAACAAAATAATGTCACTTGCAGCAACAGGGATGGAACTAGAGGCTCTCATACCATGTGAAGAAGACAGAAAGAGAAAGACAAATACCATATGGTTTCACTTATATCTGGAATCTAACATATGGCACAAATGAACCTACCTACAGAAAAGAAACAAGCTCATGGACATATAGAAGAGACTTGCGGTTGCCAAGGAGGAGGGGGTGGGTGTGGGATGGCATGTGCCTTTGAGGTTAGTAGATGTAAACTATTGCCTTTGGAGTGGATAAGCAATGAGATCCTGTTGCATATCACAGGGAACTCTATCCAATCACTTGGAATGGAACAGGAGGGTGGATGATATGAGAGCAGAAACTGACAAAACATTGTAAATCAACTATAATACCTTTAAAAAAAGTTACATGCACCCATAAGCTCATGGCAACTTAACTGACAATATCCAATATAAAGAGGTCAACAAAATCTTCACTGATTTGTGAATTTATTTGTGAAAGAGGTGGGGCGGGTAGAGAGAGTAGGGACAGAAAAAGAATGACAGACAAAAACAAAGCCAGAAAGAAAGACAGAGTCAGAGAGAAAGAGCACCGAGAGACAGAAAGAATGAACACAGGGAAAGGGGAGCTAGTAGAACTCCCACAATTTCCCTGTGCTTATGTATATGTTAGAACCCAGTCACCAGAGTCCATCCACTCTGGAAAGGTGAGGGTTACATGTGGATGTTTGACCTGGAAGCAAGAATGCCCCAGGAGCCACTGTGGGGGCAGCATGCCACAAAGGCTGAGAAGAGACACTTGGACTTGAACCCAAATATATCAGGTGCACCTGGAAGGTTGTGTGCCAGAGGAGTGATCTCTTAATTTTACTGAATGTCAACCCTACCATGGGGGGACTAGGAAATAGGAAGAAATGGGACTTTTCCTAGATCCTAGAGCAGACCCAGGCCTGTCTCTCTTGTATTTTGGGCTATGCCAGCCCTTTAAGTCACCTTTCCTTTGCCAAGTCTGGGCATGAGCTCCATGGCATTACCAGCCCAATGGGTTTTAAAGGCACTGTCTGTTGTTCTCGTTCTATGTACCCGATGGCTTCCATGGGAAGTAGAGGGTGGAATGACCTCCACTGTACAGAGGGAGGATGGGGAGATCCTGAAAGGAATGTAGCTGGTCCAGGCTCACATGACTGGTAATCAGGAGAAGCCGGGTCTGAAGCCAATTGCATCCTCAGAGTTGGGGCCCTGGTGGCATCCAGGCCTCCCAGAGATTTGGGGATGGGCTGTGTGGGTGTCAATGGGCTTGGACTTGGCCTGCAGTCCGGGGTGAGCAGGCAGCATCCCAGATGTGTCTTTGGGTATGTTTCTGTAAGGAGGAAGCCTGGGTAAGGAGACTCAGGCAGTGACATCACTTCCCTGGCAAAAAAGGCCAAGAGAACTTGCAACCTGGGTAACAAGTCACCCTCATTCTAGACAAGACCCCTTCACAGTTCAATTCATTGGAGAACCTCGAGGGAACATGTGCTATTGTGGCCTTGGGGAAGCCAGCAGTAACAGCTGGTTTTCATGGTTGTAGGCACTGGGTCAGGTCTCACTTGAGATTCCTATGGCCCTTTGCCTGGAGGAAACCAATGGCCCAAGAGAGCCCAAGGGTAGGAAAGTCCAGGCCTTGCCACTACTCTGATCTCAGCTAGGTAGCCCTCTCTGCCCTCCCAGTATGTGTGGAGGTGGGGGCAGGGAGGGTTTAGGAGGGGTGGGTCTGCCTCTAGGCTGATGACAGGTCAGAAGCCTCATGGACCAGTCATGTCCAAAGCCCAGGTCAAAGCTGGATGCTTGAGGATATGGAGAGCTAGAGCAGTGCCCTTCAGGCCAAGCTTTATCTCAAGTCCTCTAGGAATATCTCTTTCTACCTGGGTGGATATCTGAACAGACACACATATGGACCTGATTTGGAAGAAGGTTGTGTGGGCAGAAGCAGCAGTGAGGATGGCCAGACAGGACTCTGATACCTCTGGGATGGACTGACTGCTGGTCTTGTGGGTGCAGATCCCCACACCAGAGCTTGGCAATGGTCTGGTTGATGGGGACACCCAATCTCTCTCTGTGAGTGATGGACTGGTGAGCCCCTCACTGAGGGCCAGTTTACACCTGAGTCTGCATCTGTCCCTGCAGGAAACGCAGAGGCAAGAGAGTATCCACAACCCCTGCAGGGGGAACTTGCACCTGCTCCTGCAGGAGATCCACAACAAGGTCAGGATCCACAGCAACAAGAAGAAACTGCAACTGATGCTGGAGGAGACCCAGAGCCTGGTCAGGATTCCCAGCTCCTGCAGGGAGAACCAGCACCTGTTCCTGCATTAGACCATCAGCCCAATGAGGACTGACCACCCCTCAAGAGAGAATGTGCTCCTGGGCCTGCACGAGACCAAGATCCAGGTCCAGAACTAATACCCCTGGTGGGTGAACCTGGAACTACTATTACTTCTGTTCCTGCACTGGTAGGAGCCACGTCAGCAGTCACTGAGCCCATGGGCGCAATGGCTCTGCAACCACTCTCACTGTCAGCTCTATTTCCACACCATCAATGCACTCCCCAACCCAATCTTTACTTCATTCTACATGGCATATTTTCTGTGTTTTTATTTATTTGATTCTTTCTTTCTTTCTTTCTGTCATGTTATTTAGGTTCTGTATATTTAAGTTCAAAATAAAACATTAGAAATAATAGTAATAATAATAAAATTTAAGTTTGAAATAATAACATTGAAGCATTTCCCATTTTAAATGGTGTCATTCAGATGCATTCCCAATGTGTGTCACCATCACCACTGTCAAGCTTCAGACTATTTCATTCCCCAAAATAAAACCAAAGCGGAGTCCCCATTCCCCCCTCCCCCAGCCCCTGACAACTTTGAATCCTCTTTCTTTCTCTGCATCTTTCCCTATTCTGGCTGATTCCTGGAATGAAACCATATAAACTCGGGCTTTCTGTCTCTGCCCACATATTTTAAGAGAGCAGAGAAGGCCTGAGCATGCCTGTGCTCCAAAATCCTCTCAAAAACATATGTTCTAATAAGAAACAGAGCAAACACATGCAATTCCAATAAGAGGCCATGCACATGGCTAGTCTCTGTTAGAGATGCCTGACCACTCAGAGGAGGACACATACAAATGTAAACATTATGGAGACAGCATTGGTTATCATCAATCTGGCAGGTTTTTAGGTGGGTGACCACCAGCCCAGGAGACAATGTGAGGATGCAGAGCACCCCAGGAGATCTCTGAGAGGGAATCATGAACAAACAGTCCACTCTGGAAGAATGGTGTGCAAGACCCAGCAAAGTCCCAGGGGTGCACCCCCTTCCTAGCATTGTGGTTCCTTAGAGTTGATCCCACTAAAATTTGTGCTCAAATCTTTAAACATGTTTTTCATGTGAATCCTTCACAGCATGAGT
Source organism: Sus scrofa (assembly GCF_054392235.1). NCBI lineage: Eukaryota > Metazoa > Chordata > Mammalia > Artiodactyla > Suidae > Sus > Sus scrofa. The sequence continues at coordinate 24,426,514 of NC_139385.1, forward strand.
TCACATAGTAGGGGATTGGAAACAACACAAATTTTTATGGGAGGGGATGGGATCCATGAATTCTGGCCCAATGGACAAATGAAGACTGTGCAGCTCACAAAGGGAGTGCTGAATCATGACCTGTCAACAGGCGATATACATTTTTTAAAAAAAATTTATATGCACCCCTATGCTCATGGCAGCTAAATTGACAACATCCAATACATGGACATTATGTGCCACAAAAGCAGCCCTAAATAGACAAAAACAAAACAAAATAAAATAAATAAAATAAAATAAAACAAAATGGGAAAAAGATACCCTCTTCAGCAAGTGGTGCTTGGAAAATTCAAGCACTGCATGTAAATCAATGAAACCAGAACACAACCTCACACCATGTACAAAAATAAACTCAAAATGGCTTAATGACTTAAACCTAAGACAAGACACTATAAAATGCCTCATAGTGAACACAGTCAAAACATTCTCTGACATCAACCATACAAATGTTTTCTTAGGTCATTCTCCCAAGGCAACAGACATAAAGACATATATAAACCAATGGGACCTAATCAAATGGACAAGATTTTGCACAGCAAAGGAAACCATAAAAAAAAGACAAGCAACAGAATGTATGGAAGTAGTTGCAAATGGGGCAACTGAAAAGGGCATAATCTGCAAAATATACAAACAATTCACACAACTCAACAGCTAAAAAACCACCCAACTGAAAAACTGTTAGAAGACCTACACAGACATTTCTCCAAAGAAGACATATGGATGGCCAAGAGGCGCATGAAGAGTTTCTCACCATCACTAATGATTAGAGACATGCAAATCAAAACTACCATGAAGTACCACCTCACACCAGTCAGAATGGCTAATACTTAACAAGTCTACAAATCAAAAATGCTGGAGAGGGTGTGGAGAAAAGGGAACCCTCCTACACTTTTAGTGGGAATGTACACTGTTACAATCAATATGGAAAATGGAATGGATGTATCTCAGAAAACTAAACATAGAACTACCATATTATTGAGCAATCGCACTCCTGGGCCTATATCAGGACAAAACTTTCATTGAAAAAGATACAGGCACCCCTATATTCATTGCAGCACTATTCACAACAGCCAAGACATGGAAATAACCTAAGTGTCCATAGATAAACGAAGATGTGGTACATATGCATGATGGACTACTACTCAGCTATAGAAAAGAACAAAATAATGCCATCTGCAGCAACATGGATGCTCTCATACTAAGTGAAGGTAGTCCAAAAGAGAAAGACAAATTCCATATGATGTCACTTATATCTGGAATCTAATATATGGGACAAACGAACCCATCTACATAAAGAAACAAACTCATGGACAGGGAGGACAAACATGTGGTTGCCAAAGAGTTGGGGAGGGCATGGGAAGGACTGGGAGTTTGGGGTTAGTAGATGCATTTGGAGTGGACAAGCAATGAGTCCCACTGTATAGCACATAGAACTATATCCAATCACTTGTGATGGAACACGATGGAGGATAATGTGAGAAAAAGAATGCATATATGTGTATTACTAGGTCACTGTGCTGTATAGCAGAAATTGACAGAACATAAGAAGTCAACTGTAATGTAAATAATTTCTTAAAAAAAAACGGATAACAAGGACCTACTGTATAGCACAGGAAAATCTACTATGTACTGTGTGATAACCTACATGGGAATAGAATCTGAAAAGGAATGGATATATGAACATGTATAACTGACCTATATTGCTGTCCATCTGAAACTAACAACTCTGTAAGTTAACTATACTCAAATAAAAATTTAAAAAAAGACACAGAGTGGCTGAATTAAAGGAAAACAAGACTTTTATATATGCTGTCTATGAGAAACTCACTTCAGGCAAGAGGATGGAAAAAGCATTCCATGTATATGAAAATGAAAAGAAAGCTGGAGGAGTTCCCATCGTGGCACAGTGGTTAATGAATCTGACCAGGAACCATGAGGTTGCAGGTTCGATCCCTGACCTTGCTCAGTGGGTTGTAGGCTACAGCTCCGATTCAACCCCTAGCCTGGGAACCTCCATATGCTGCCGGTGCGGCCCCAGAAAAGGCAAAAAAAAAAAAAAAAAGAAAAGAAAAGAAAAGAAAGCTGGAATAGCAATACCTATGTCGGATAAAATATACTTTAAAACAATGACTCTAAGAAGAGACACAGAATGTCAACACATGATAACAGATCCAACCAAAATGAAGATATAGTTGTAAATACATAGGCAACCAACAGAGGCCCACCTCAAATCACAAGGCAAAAACAATCAAACACAAATGGAAATCATGATAGTAGCACAATAAAAGTAGGGGGCTTTAGCACCCCAGTTACATCAATGGACAGATCATTCAGACAAAATCAATAAGGAAATGCTGGCCTTTAATGACATATTAGACCCCAAAAATTAATAGATATATATAAAATTTTCATACAAAAGCAGGAGTACACACAATTTGATGTTGCAAGCAAGAGAACCAGGAAAGCCAAAAACCAATGTACAATGTAGTCCAAGTCTGAAGGCTGAGAACCAATTAAGCTAATGCTGTAAACCTGAGCCCAAAGACTTGAGAATCTGAGACTCTGTGGTGGATGTCCCGATCTGGTCTGAGGGTCTAAAATCTAGGAGCACCAATATCCAAGACAAGAGATGGATGTCCCAGGTCATGACCAAAAGAAAATATCTTCTTCTTCACCTTTGTCTTCTATTTAGACTCTCATCAGGTTGGATGATGCCCACACGCATTGCGGAGGGCAATCTTCTTTACTTCGTCTACTGATTCAAATGCTAAACTCTACCAGAAATACCCTCACAGACACACTAAAATTCTTTTACCAACTAGTAGGGCATACCCTAGCCAGTCCAATTGACATATACAATTAAGCATAATAGAAGTCACATTTGGTTTTGCTTATTTTGACTCAAAGTATACCCTCCAAATTCCATAACTTAAGACACAGATTTGGGCAAAACAGCTTGCCACCTTAATCTTTCAAAAACACATCCTATAGCTATAGCACAAAATTCAGCATTTCAAAATGTCCTCTAAGTTATAGGGCTGTGACTATTTATCTGTTCTTGCAATAAAAATATGAGAATTTGTTGGGCATTATAGACTCTTCCCCAGAAAATCTGAAAAGGATGTGTATATGTGATCCATATACACATACAAAGGAATGAAATTAGACTACTGTCTTATACCATATATAAAACATTAACTCAAAATGGATTAAAGGCATGAATGCAGAACCTGAAAACATAAAATTGCTCAAAGATAGCACAGATGAGCTCCTTTACACAGGTCTTGTCAATGATGCTTTGGGTCTGCCTCCAAAAGCAAAGGCAACAAAAGCTAAGATAAGCAAGGAGAGCTACATCAAACTAAAAAGCTTCTGCAGAGCAAAGGAACTCACCAATTAAAAAGCAACCTACTGAGTGGGAAAAGAATGTTTGCAAATCCTACATCTGATAAGGAATTAATCTCCAAAATATATAAATAACTCATCTGGCCCACACCGAAAAACTAAGGAATACAATTAAAAATGAGACAGAGTAGTTATCTAACAAACAGAATGTGTACATGGAGGTGTAACTGGGACACCATGCTGTACAGGAGAAAGAAAAAAGGTATTGGGGAAGTAACTATTTAAAAAACAAATAAAATAATAACAAACAAAAAAGAAATACAGTACACAGAATAGAGAAGACGGTTGGTCTTCCAACTTAATGCAAAATTAAATTTTTTTGTGTGTGTCTTTTTTTGTCTTTTGTTGTTGTTGTTGTTGTTGCTATTTTTTGGGCCGCTCCCGCGGCATATGGAGGTTCCCAGGCTAGGGGTCGAATCGGAGCTGTAGCCACCGGCCCACGCCAGAGCCACAGCAACGCGGGATCCGAGCCGCGTCTGCAACCTACACCACAGCTCACGGCAACGCCGGATCGTTAACCCACTGAGCAAGGCCAGGGATCGAACCCGCAACCTCATGGTTCCTAGTCGGATTCGTTAACCACTGCGCCACGACGGGAACTCCCGCAAAATTAAATTTAAAATCCATAGTGAGGAGATGGGATTAAGATAGTGGAATAGAAAGACTGGAGCTCAACTTCTCTCCTAAAAACAACAAAATTCACAAATAAAGACTGAGCAGTCTCCATCTAAATGGACTGAAAACCATAAAAAAGATATCCTACTCCAGAAGAAAAAGAGGAGACGACATCAAGAGATAGGAGGGGCTATTTCATGATATAAACAATTCCATACTTCCTGGGGGGAAGCCCCAGAGACTGGAAACTAACTGGTTCACAGAGGCTCACCTACATGAGTGAGAGTTCTGAGCCCCACATAAAACTCTCACCTGTGGGGATCTGGCAATGGTAGAAAGAGCTCCTGGAGGACCTTGCATTGAAGGCCAGTGGGGCTTGTGTACAGGAGCTCCACAGGACTGGGGGAAATGGAGGCCCCATTCTTAAAAGACACACATAGATTTTCACATGCCCTGAGGGCCAGGGCAAAGCGAGGTCTCCATAGGAATCTGGGTCAAACCTGACTGCAGTTCTTGGAGGACATCTTGGGAAAACAGGGATGAATGTGGCTTGTTGTGAGGGAAGGACATTGAAAGCAAAGCTCTCGGGAATATCCAGCAACTGCCTTTCTCTGGAGGTGGCCATTTTGGGAAAATCTTGCCGAGCTGTCAGTCAGCTCTGAGAAGCCGCAGGGCAAACAACAATCCAGGTGGTATCACAGCCCTGCCCATCAGTAAACAGGCTACCTAAAGACCCCTCAGGGACACAGCTGCCTCTAATCCCATCCAGAGACTAAGTCCCACCCACCAGAGGGATTACAATCAGCTCCACCTACCAGTGGGCAGGTATCAGCCCTCCCACCAGGAAGCCTACAGCAAGCCCCCATACTGACTTCAGCCACAAGGGGGGCAGACACCAGATGTAAGAGAGGCTACAGCCCTATTATCTGTAAAAAGGTCACCACACCAAAAACCTATAAAAATGAAAAGACAGAGAACTATAACTCAGATGGGGGAGAAAGGAAAAACCCCAGAAAATCAGCTAAGCCATGAGGAGATTCTCAGCCTCCAAGAAAATGACTTCAGGTTGTTGATGCTGAAGATGATGCAAGACATTGGAAATAAACTGGAGGCAAAGATGGATAACTTACAGGACACACTGAGCAAAGAGATACAAGATATAAAACTTAAGAGATGCAAAATAAAATAACTGAAATAAAAAATTCACTAGAAGCAGCTAGCAGCAGAATACAGGAGGCAGAAGAATGAATAAGAGAGGTGGTAAACAGATTAGTGGAAATTACGGATGCAGAACAGAAAAGAGAAAAAGACTGAAAACAAATGAAGAGAGTCTCAGAGAACTCTGGGACAATGTTAAATACACCAACATCCATATTATAGGGGTGCCAGAAGGAGAAGAGAGAGTGAAGGGGACAGAAAAAATATTCCAAGAGATAACAGCCAAAAACTTTCCTCACATGGGAAAGGAACCACTCACTCAAATCCAGGAAGCACAATGAGTACCATATAAAATAAACCCAAGGAGGAATACACCAAGACACATATTAATCAGACTGACCAAAATTAAAGACAAAGAGAAAATCTTGAAAGCAGCTAGGGAAAAGAAACATGTAACATACAAGGGAACCCCAATAAGGTTACAGGGAGATTTTTCAGCAGAAACCCTGCAGGCCAGAAGTGAGTGGCATGATATACTTAACGTGATTAAAGAACAAAACCTCCAACCAAGATCACTTTACCCAGAAAGACTCTCCTTCAGACTTGAAGAAGACATCAAAAACTTCACAGATAAGCAAAAGCTAAGAGAATTCAGCAACTCTAAACCAGCCTTACAACAAATACTAAAGGAACTTCTATAGGCAGAAAAGACAAGACAGCAACAGGAAACACAAATACCTCAAATGACAAGGCTCACCAGTAAAGGTATATGTACAGTAAAGATACAAAATCATCCAAGCACAATTATACCACCAAAATCAGAAATCATAAGAGGAGGAGTTCCCGTCGTGGCGCAGTGGTTAACGAATCCGACTAGGAACCATGAGGTTGCGGGTTCGATCCCTGGCCTTGCTCAGTGGGTTAATGATCCGGCGTTGCCGTGAGCTGTGGTGTAGGTTGCAGACGCGGCTCGGATCCCGCGTTGCTGTGGCTCTGGCGCGGGCTGGTGGCTACAGCTCCGATTCAACCCCTAGCCTGGGAACCTCCCATATGCCGCGGGAGCGGCCCAAGAAATAGCAACAACAACAACAACAATAACAAAAAGACAAAAGACAAAAAAAAAAAAAAAGAAATCATAAGAGGAAGGTGCAAATGCAGGATACTGGAGATGTACTTGCAATTAAGAGAACAACAACTTAAAACAATCTCATATACATATAGACTCATATCAAAACTTCAGAATACCTGCAAACCAAAAATCTACAATGAATACACAAACGAAGAAAAATCAACTCAAATACAACACTAAAGATAGTCATCAAACCAGAAGAGGAGAGAACGAGAGAAGAAGGGAAGAAAAAAGATTAACAAAAACAAATCCAAAGCAATTAATAAAAGGACAATAAGAACATACATATCAATAATTACCTTAAATGATAATGGACTAAACACCCCAACCAAAAGACATAGACTGGCTGAATGAATACCAAAACAAGACCCGTACATATGCTGTCTTCAAGAGACCCACTTCACTTCTAGGGACACGTACAAATGGAAAGTGAGAGGATGGAAGAACATACTTCATGCAAACAGGGATCCAAAGAAAGCTGGAGTAGCAATACTCATATCAGACACAATACACTTTAAAATGAAGAATATTTTAAGGGACAAAGAAGGTCATCACCTAATTATCAAAGGATCAATCCAAGTAGATGATATAACAATTTTAAATATCTACACACTCAACATAGGTTCACCACAATATATAAGGCAACTGCTAACAAACTTAAAAGGACAAATCGACAGTAACACAATCATAGTGGGGCACTTTAACACCCCACTTAAAGCAATGGACAGATCAACCAGACAGAAAATCAATAAGTAAACACAGGCCCTGAATGATGCATTAAACCAGATGGACTTAATAGATATTTATAGGACATTCCATCCAAAAGCAACAGAATACACATTCTTCTCAAGTGCACATGGAACAGTCTCTAATATCCAGGCCTATAAATCCAACTTCGGTAACATTAAGAAACTTGAAATCATATCAAGCATCTTTTCTGACCACAATGCTATACAACTCAAAATCAACAACGAGAAAAAAATCTGCAAAAAACACAAACACGTGGAGACAAAACAGCATGCTACTAAACAACCAATGGATCACTGAAGAAATCAAAGAGGAAATTTAAAAATACCTAGGGAAAAAAAAAAAAAAAACGGGAGTTCCCGTCGTGGCGCAGTGGTTAACGAATCCGACTAGGAACCATGAGGTTGCGGGTTCGGTCCCTGCCCTTGCTCAGTGGGTTAACGATCCGGCGTTGCCGTGAGCTGTGGTGTAGGTTGCAGACGCGGCTTGGATCCCGCGTTGCTGTGGCTCTGGCGTAGGCTGGCGGCTACAGCTCCGATTAGACCCCTAGCCTGGGAACCTCCCATATGCCGCAGGAGCGGCCCAAGAAATGGCAAAAAGACAAAAAAAAAATAATAATAAAATAAAATAAATAAAATAAAAATACCTAGAAGCAAATGACAATGAAGATACGACACTCCAAAACATAAGGGATGCAGCAAAAGCTGTTCTAAGAGGAAATGTTTATAGCAATACAAGACCACCTCAGGAAACAGGAAAAATCTCAAATAAACAGACCTAATTTGCATCTAAAGCAGCTTGAGAGAAAAGAGCAGACAAGGCCTAAAGTTAGTAGAATGAAAGATATCATAAAGATCAGAGCAGAAATCAATGAAATAGAAACCAAGAAGAACATAGAAAAGACCAATGAAATGAAAAGCTGGTTCTTTGAAAAGATCAACAAAATGGATAAACCCCTAGCCAGACTTATCAGGCAAAAAAGAGAGAGGACTCATATCAATAAAATTAGAAATGAAAAAGGAGAAGTAACAACGGACATCACAGAAATACAAAGGATCATAAGGGACTATATGCAACTATAGGCCAATAAAATGGAAAAGCTAGAAGAAATGGACACATTCTTAGAAAAGTACAATCTTCCAAGACTAAACCAAGAGGAAATAGAAAAGATGAATATACCCATCACAAGAACCAAAATTGGAACTGTGATTAAAGAATTTCCAACAAACAAAAGTCCAGGACCAGATGGCTTCACAGGCGAATTCTATCAAACATTTAGAGAAGAGCTAACACCTCTCTTTCTGAAACTATTTCAAAAAATTGCAGAGGAAGGGATGCCCCCAAACTCATTCTATGAGGCCACCATCACCCTGACACCAAAACCAGACAAAGATACCACAAAAAAAGAAAACTATACATCCATTTCACTGATGAATATTGATGAAAAAATCATCCATGAAATACCAGCAAACCGGATCGAACAATACATTAAAAGGATTGTACATCATGATCAAGTGGGATTTATCCCAGGGATGCAAGGGTTCTTCAATAGCCACAAATCCATCAGTGTGATACACCACATTAACAATCTGAAGAATAAAAACTACATGATCCTCTCAATAGACACAGAAAAAGCCTTTGACAAATTCCAACACCCATTCTGATAAAAACCCTTCAGAAAGTGGGCATAGAGGGAACCTACCTCAACATAATAAGGGCCAAATATGACAAAACCACAGTGAACATCATTCTCAATGGTGAAAAGCTGAAAGAATTCCCACTGAGATCAGGAACAAGACAAGGATGTCTGCTCTCACCACTACTCTTCAATATAGTTCTGGAAGTCCTAGCCACGGCAATCAGAGAATTAAAATTAATAAAAGGAATCCAACTTGGAAAGGAAGAAGTAAAACCATCCCTATTTGCAGATGACATGATACTATACCTAGAGCATCCTAAAAACTCGACCAGAAAACTGTTAGAGCTCATCCATGAATTTGGCAAAGTCACAGGATACAAAATTAATACACAGAAATTGACAGCATTTCTATACACTAACAATGAAAGATCAGAAGGAGAAATTAGGGAAGCAATCTCGTTTACCATCACATCCAAAAGAATAAAATACCTAGGAGTAAACCTGCCTAAAGAGACAAAAATCCTGTACTCTGAAAACTATAAGCCACCGATGAAAGAAATCAAAGACGACACACAAATAGATGGAAAGACATACCATGCTCTTGGATTGGAAGAGTTATATTATCAAAATGACTATACTACCTAAGGCAATCTACAGATTCAATGCAATCCCTATCCAATTACCAAGGACATTTTTCACAGAACTTGAACAAAATAGTTTAAATTTTGGAATCACAAAAGACCCAAAATAGCCAAAGATATCCGGAAAAAGAAACATGGAGCTGAAGGAATCAGTCTCCCAGACTTCCGACTATACTACAAAGCAATAATCATCAAAACCACATGGTATTGGCACAAAGGCAGAAATGTAGATCAGTGGAATAGGATAGAAAGGCCAGAATTCAACCCACGCACCTACAGCCAACTCATCTATGACAAAGGAGGCAAGAACATATGATAGAGAACAGACAGCTTGTTCAATAAGTGTTGCTGGGAAAACTGGACAGCCACATAGAAAAGAATGAAATTAGAACACTCCCTAACACTATATACAAAAATAAACTCCAAATGGATTAAAAGACCTAGATATAAGACCAGACACTATAAAACTCTTAGAGGAAAACCTAGGTCAAACAGTCTCTGACATAAATGACAGCAGCATCTTCGCAGATCCACCTCTTCAAGTAATGACAGTAAAAACGAAAATAAACAAATGGGATCTAATCAAACTTCAAAGTTTCTGCACAGCAAAGGAAACCCTAATTGAAATGAAAAGACAACCCACAGAATGGGAGAAAATCTTTGCAAATGAATGGACTGGCAAGGGATTCATCTCCAAAATTTATAAACACTTTCTGCAGCTCCATACAAAAAAAAATAAAATCAAAAAATGGGCAGAAGATCTAAACAGGCAATTCTCCAAAAAAAGACAGAGAGATGGCCAGAAAACACATGAAAAGATGTTCGTCACTCATTCTTAGAGAAATGCAAATCAAAACCACGATGAGGTACCAACTTAAACCAGCCAGTATGGCCATCTTCCAAAAGTCTACAAACAATAATTGCTAGAGAGGGTGTGGAGAAAAAGGAACACCAGTACACTGTTGGTGGGATTGTACATTGTGCAACCACTATGGAAAGCAATATGGAAATTCCTCAGAAAACTAAACATAGAACTCCCATTTGATCCAGCAATCCCACTCCTGGGCATCTATCCAGAGAAAACCATAACTTGTAAAGACACATGTACTCTGATGTTCATTTCAGCACTACTTTCAATAGCCAAGAGATGGAAACAACCTAAATGTCCACCAACAGAGGAGTGAATCAAGAAGATGGGGTACATATACACAATGGAATAGTACTCAGCCATTAAAAAGAATGAAATACCAGCATTTTTAGCAACATGGATGGACCTAGAAACTATCATGCTAAGTGAAGTCAGCCATATAATGAGACACCAACATAAAATGCTTTCAATGACATGTGGAATCTGAAGAAATGACAGACGGAAATTCTTTGCAGAACAGATGCTAACTCACAGACTTTGAAAAACTTATCGTCTCTGGAGGAGATGGTTTGGGGTGGGGGGATGTGCTTGGGTGTGGGATAGTAATCCTGTATCATTGGGTTGATATCATTATACAACTAAAGATGTGATTAAGAAAAAAAAGACTCACTCTCACAATGAGCGGGGCAGCCATCCCTTGTCTGTGCAAAGGAATGAGGATTTTCCTGGAAAGAGGGCTTCAGAGCTAGCAGAGAATGTGCAGTCTTTGCATTCAAAGGGGGTGAGTGTATCACACTCATTCATAGCTTGTCCCTGCACTCAGTGGCAGTAAGGGGAGGAAAATGATCAAATGAATAGTGGAGTATGTGATTAAAAGCCAGGTAGTGTGAAGAGAGCAAACAGGGAGTAGGTGTGGTAGCCGGTGTGGAACATGGCAGAACACTTTGTCTTAGTGGCTTGTTGAGGGTTTAGGGTGAAGAGTTAATGGTTCACCTCTTGAGAGGCTTGTAAGTCAATGAAACAAGGCACATGTTGGTTATAAGTGGAGTGAGAACAGGAGAGCTGATGAAATATGCATGTGAAATGATTGAACCCTCCCCTTCTCCCTCTCTGCTGCATATATGCAGAGTGTCCATCCCTAAAGAAAGCAAATGTGATTGTGTCAAAATTATAAGGACATCATGGAATTCCCATCATGGCTCAGTGGTTAATGAATCTGACGAGCATCCATGAGGATGCAGGTTTGATCCCTGGCCTTGCTCAGTGGGTTAAGGATCCAGTGTCACTGTGGGCTGTGGTGTAGGCCACAGACAAGGCTCAGATTCTACATTGCTGTGGCTGTGGCTGTGGCTGGCAGCTACAGCTCTGATTTGACCCCTAGCCTGGGAGTGTCCATGTCCCACAGGTGCAGCCCTAAAAAAGCAAAAAAAAAAAAAATTATAAGGATGCCATATCCATTAAGTACATTGTAAATGTATCAATTAACATACATGCTGGGAATGTGTATTTGCAACAGATAGCAATGGCTCAAGATTTGTATTTATAATCAATACAGAATTGCTACACATTAATATAAATGACACACAACCCAGCCACAGAGTGGTGAGAAGGTGTAGATTTGTGGAAAGGAATCAGCCTGATGAGTGCTTGTGAAAACTGAAATTAAAATAATACTGCGGAGCTCCCGTCGTGGCGCAGTGGTTAACGAATCCGACTAGGAACCACGAGGTTTCGGGTTCAGTCCCTGCCCTTGCTCAGTGGGTTAACGATCCGGCATTGCCGTGAGCTGTGGTGTAGGTCGCAGACGCGGCTCGGATCCCGCGTTGCTGTGGCTCTGGCGTAGGCCAGTGGCTACAGCTCCGATTCAACCCCTAGCCTGGGAACCTCCATATGCCGCGGGAGCGGCCCAAGAAATAGCAACAACAACAAAAGACAAAAAAGACAAAAAATAAAAAAAAAATAAATAATACTGCCTCAACAAAAATAAATAAAGAAATAAATAAAACCCTCTTCAGTTTTTCAAATTCTCTTTAATGGTATATAGAATATCCATCTTTGGAGTTCCTGTCGTGGCTCAGTGGTTGGCAAATCTGACTAGGAACCATGAGGTTGCAGGTTCGATCCCCAGCCTTGCTCAGTGGGTTAATGATCTGGCATTGCCGTGAGCTGTGGTGTAGGTCTCAAACGCAGCTTGGATCCTGAGTTGCTGTGGCTCTGGCATAGGCTGATGGCTACAGCTCCGATTCGACCCCTAGCCTGGGAACCTCCATATGCTGTGGGAGTGGCCCAAGAAATGGCAAAAAAAGACAAAAAAGAAATAAAACAATATCCATCTTCATTAATTTAAATAATAAAGATGAATGTTAAGACCCCAGCAGAATCACTAGAACATGACAACATTCTAAGTTGTCCCACCCTTGCTTAAAGTTATCCAGTGGCAGTCACATAGCAATTTTGTAAAATCTATCAAAACTATTGCATAAATATTTTGAATTTGTCCTACTTACTACTTTCAGATTCATCTTCCTGAATGCTAGATTTAGATTATTATTTGGGATGAACTAATATAATTTCTTCAATTTAAAGAAAGTTGAGAATCAGAGTTTAGAACTCTAAGGTGTGTGTATAACTCATGCATGAAAGAGGTGGAAATAAAATGAATTCCCTTTAAATTAAATGATCTTTCAAATATATCAAATGCTTGCATGTAATGATCTTGACAGAGAAAAAAATAAATAAATAAATAGAAATTTATTTATATTCTAAATACCCACTCTGGATATAACAAGGTAATATTTCCATGATCTTTCTGATATAACATATTGCTAACCCAGTTTGACATTTAATTATGTACTATCACAATATTTTCACACTGAATTATTTATAATATTATTTTTTAATTTCCATGTATCTTGTCTCTTAAACCAATTATAAATTTCTTTAGAACAAAGTCATGTGTTTTTGGTTGCTCCTAATTCATGAGTGTATGCAAGACAGTCTCTGAAATTAAAAAGTGACTGACCTAGGAAAGTTTTAGATGGAATGACACATTGAGAGTGGGAAAGATGTTATGGAGAGAGAAACTTTCCTGGATTTTTCATTGTTCCTGTTGAAGGCCTTAGTTGTCTGGGACATGGGGATATATGTGATATAAAGCCGGGGACTGTTTGACTTCACTTCCCCTAGAAATTTCTTGATATATTGTAAGAATTAGATCTGTAGTCAATATCTGATTAATTGATCTGATCTCAAAGGATCACATAAGGCTTTCTCTCTTCCTGAAAGGGCCAAATGCTTACAGCCTGGCTGGACAAGGTTCCTAGGTGCTGGGGAGACTGGAAGATTATTTAAGTATTTATCTTTCAAAAGAAAAGAAGCCCAGAATTTAGAGACAATACTTGGTTGTACTATATAGAAAAGCCTGAGGTTATCTGACTCCCAGAAATATTTTGTTCATATACCAAAGATTGGATATAGGATTCAGGCCCATTAGTTTCCATGGAGGTTCTCTTAGGAAGGGAAGGAAACACCTCCTCTTTCCTCTTTATAAGCAGAGAAGAATCATTTATCTTTGTTGTTTGCCTTTGGGGGTATTCAGCTACTTTTGTAGGAAAGATGGCTTGGCTCTCATCCTGTCCCTAAGACTAGGACCAGACAAAGGGAAACCAACACATGTAGCATTTCCCATAAAGTGTTCTAGAACACTGCATGTGTACGTTCAGGATAAAATTAATAAAGGTGAATATTAAAAACTTAACAAATGTCAGTAAAAAATGTTCAAGGGCATCATGTAGAACTTAAAATGTGGGAACTCAATTTCAAAAAAAAGGAAAACTATAAATACAGTCACTGTGTATGGGTGAATATCTGTAATTTAATTTATCATTGGTCTATATATATATTTCTGTGTACTTTTATCTTTGTTGATTTCCTTCTACAATTTCATTAGGTCACATTCTTAGGGCAACATTGAAGAGTATAGAAACTTAAGATGATACAATAAGTAAATAATGCCTTCATTTATTACTTAAGAACACTAAACTATCTTCTAAAATGTGCACAAGAAAACTGAACACAATTCAATTAAGGAAAAAGTGGCAAATAAAAATCAAATATCTATTAGAAAAAAACATTTACCTCTAAACTAAAGCTGTAATATCTTGCACTGTCATTTGCTCACAACTTAGTTCTATGTTCCTAAGTAATACCAGTAAGTTAAAAAGAAAGTCAATTGTTAAGATTTATATTATTGAGAATTTTAAGGAAGGAAACCATATAGAAAAAAAATACGGCATTTCTTTCTTCTCTGTATTTAAAATACGAGCGTCTTTTTTTTTTTTTTTTTTTTTTTTTTTTTTTTTGTCTTGTTGTTGTTGTTGCTATTTCTTGGGCCGCTCCCGCGGCATATGGAGGTTTCCAGGCTAGGGGTTGAATCGGAGCTGTAGCCACCGGCCTACACCAGAGCCACAGCAACGTGGGATCTGAGCCGCGTCTGCAACCTACACCACAGCTCACGGCAATGCCGGATCGTTAACCCGCTGAGCAAGGGAAGGGACCGAACCCGCAACCTCATGATTCCTAGTCGGATTCGTTAACCACTGCGCCACGACGGGAACTCCTGTATATGAGCATCTTTAATGCCATGTCAGACCTAGAATTAAAAGTTGAAAATGCACAGAAACCAAACACACAAATCAATACATAAGAGGATTTTAGTTTTGAATACATTGTCTGAAGAACATAAAATTGAGTAATGGACTAGAGAATGACCATGGAGATGTGTATTGACAAGAAATTGAAGCTGCCTTTCATTTAGACACAAAATTGGTATATATAATGTTGAAGAAGTCAGAGAATTCTGGAGAAGCCTGCAGAACTTGGGCTCAGAAAAATGGCACAGGAATGAGGGATACTAGGCAGGCATATCCACAGGTGGAGGCAAGCCTTTGCACCAGTATCCTTCCCAGGTGGCTCCTGGCTCTGAGGACACAATGTGCTCTCTGGCCCTGCTGGTGCTGCAGTCCTAGGAAACCCTGTGTTGCTGCTGCTACACCTCTCAGAATGCATTTTCCCTTGTCCTGGTTGTTGCCAGAGCACTTGATTCAAAGTGTGAATCTAATTAGCTCAGATTGGATCAATGTGGCCTTCAGGAAACTGAGGAAATGAATATCTGGGGTTTTCTTTATTAGGAAACAGGTTCTGCCTCTCAGAAATCACTAAGCAACATAAGATTTTGGTCAGATGGAAATGAGGGGTGGGGGGTATGGAAGAGGGGAAAAAGGGGGGAAGGGGAGGTGGGAAGGAGAGAGGGAGGAAGAAAGGGAGAGAAATGCATGCCTCAGGGTGTATAGGAACTCCTGAGTAGAACTGAGACCCCACTGACATACAGGGACCACCCACTAATAGACTCAAGATAACTGCTTTGTAGGCATCATGAACAGCAAATACAGCCTACCTGAGATGGAAATAAGATTGAAGTGTTTAAATAATAGAAAAACAGCATGGCCTTTGTGAGTGGAGCAAAAGGGTTGGCTCCCCTTTTGTGGCTGATGTGGATGGTGAGGCAGTTAGGACCCTCAGACTCTTGAGTCATTGAAATCCACAATAAGACTTTGGATTTTGTCTATGGGAAGATACTAATATGTACTGTTGCTTTGGGTTTTTGTTTGTTTGTTTTTGTATTTTGATTTGTCCTTTAATTATTATTTTATTGTAGAAGAGTGGCTTAAATGACTTAGTTTGAAAGTTTTACTCTGTACGCTTGGTGGAAATTGACTATTGAGACACAGGAGTGGAAAGAGGTTAATTAATTAGGAGCCTTTTGAATTATTTAAAGGAAAGTACACATATAGCAGCTTGGACTGGAGTAGTCATGGGAAAACTGTTGAAATAATAAAATGCAGTCTCACAGTCAAAAGTCTGGCTGGTAGGGAGCCTGAGAGAGTGAATGAGAGATAGAATACTTTTGAAATGTATGTCTTCAATAAATGTGTAGATAACATGTATTCTAAATTGAGGTTGGGGCTTGAATTAGAGCATTCGAAGGGGATGGGTAAACAAATGGTGTGTCATGGGAACTTTTTTGATTTATAAAAATTATTTTATTATAGTTGATTTATAATGGTCTGTCAGTTTCTTCTGTACTGCAAAGTGACCCAGTTTTATATATATATATATATTCTTTTTTTTGCATTATCCTCTGTCATGTTCTATCACAAGTGATTGAGCATAGTTCCCTGTGCTGTACAGCAGGATGTCATAGCTTATCCATTCCAAATGCAATAGTTTGTATCTATTGACCCCAAACTTCCAGTCCATCCCACTTCCTCCTCCTGCCCCTCCCCCTCCCTTGGCAACCACAAGCCTGTTCTCCATGTCCATGAGTTTGTTTATTTTCTGTAGACAAGTTCATTTGTGCCATATGTTAGATTCCAAATATGTGATATCATGTGGTATTTGTCTTTCTTTTTTTGACTTGACTCACTTCACTTAGCATGAAAGTCTCCAGCTCCATACATGTTGCTGAAAATGACATTATTTTTATGGCTGAGTAGTATTCCATTGTTTATATGTACCATGTCTTGTTAATGCATTCATCTGTCCTTGTTGGACATTTAGATTGTTTCCATGTCTTGGCTGTTTTGAGTAGTGCTGCAGCGAACATAGGGGTGCATGTCTCTTTTTCAGTGCAACATTTGACATGGATATACAAACACCTAAGTGAGTATGTAGGGTCAGTAGTTGGAGATAAAAATCTAGAGGTCAAATAACAAATCAGGATTGAAGTCCTATAGTTCAATGGTAGACATAAATAGCTTTATTTAGAGCTATTTCAGAAAGAGCTTGAGAAGAGATGTACTTCCTCAGATATTTAAAGGCATATCCAGTATTTGAGGCTCATCAAAAACTGCAGGTGAAGTTAATGACAAAGAAGAAGACAGAAAGAGAATGGGTTTTGACAAAAAAATAGTAGAAATGGGGCAAAGATTTTTGGCAAGCAGAAAACTATGAGGGCTTTGGATATCCAGTGGGTTTTGAAAATACAGTGTATTTGGTTGTTTTGTAATAATGCTAAGGGATGATATGAAAATTAAAGTATTCTAGGAGTTCTCCAGTGCCACAGATGGTTAAGGGTCTAGCGTTGTTACTGGAGCCACTTGGGTCACTGCTGTGGTGTGGGATCGATCTCTGGCCTGTGAACTTCCACATGCCTCAAATGTGGCCAAAAAATTAAAATATTCTATTCAGATGAGCTGAAGATGGAACATGTAACTTTGCTAAGAAATTTGTTGCTCATCTATGTAGTCTAGAGATATATGAGCCTGGTTAATTGAAACCATATCTGGTTTTGTTAATTATAATTACTGAAGTTCCCATAGCATGACCAGGAAGTACAATGTTATTTTTATCCTCAGTCTTGTATACAAATTGTTTTGTATAAGAACAAAACAATTTGTATACAAACATGTGGAATGATTAATCCAGAATTTAATGTGGTTTAACCTGTTTTCTAGACCCAGTAAATGGCTGAACCAGAATTCTTTTTTTTTAAATATATTTTTATATATTTGAACCAGATTTCTAACCTATCTTTTTCTTTCTAGGTCTAATGTTCTTTCTATAACACAATGCCTTTTGTTCTTAACAAATGCATATTTTTATTATTATTATTATTGTAAGTTAATGCACTGTTTTCAAGAGACTGAAAAAACTGCCTGATTAAGAGCTTGCATATTGACATCAGGTTGCCCATATATGATTTCTAGATTAGCCATTAAATCCATCTGTGTGACCTTGGAAATTGACCTTTCTAAGGGTCAATTTCCTCACCTGTGAAAGTGTATTAACAATGTTTCCTTCATGGTATCACTTTAATGTTAAAGTGAAATAAAAGTGACAGATTTATGCCGTGCTAAACTTCTCTGATCAAAAATTTTTTTAAATAATGAAATGATAATTATTTAAATAATGAATTGGGTCCCTTTTTATGTCTTTTGGGGGGGGCTGCACTCACAGCATATGGTAATTGCCAGGCTAAGGGTGGAATTGGAGCTACAGCTGCTGGCTCACACCATAGCCAGAGCATCATGGGATCCGAGCCCCATCTGCAACTTACACAGCAGCTCACAGCAATGCTGCATCCTTACCCAACAGAGTGAGAAGGGATCTAATCCATGTTCTCATGGATACTAGTCAGGTTCATTTCCACTGAGCCCTCATAGGAACTCCAGAACTGGATCCCTTTTAAAAGGCACTTAACATAATCCTTTTTTTTTTTTTTTTCTCTAAAGTATTTAACAAAGTAGCAGAATTTTAAGATTATTTCCAAATTCAAAGACTAATTACAGGTTTTGGTTATTTTAATACTGAGATTAAGAATATTATTACAATCATAACATCTTCAGAAATGCAAACTTTATTTTGTCTTTTTGACATTTTCTTGGGCCGTTTCTGCAGCATATGGAGGTTCCCAAGCTAGGGGTCCAGTCAGAGCTGTAGCCACTGGCCTATGCCAGAGCCACAGCAATGCAGGATCTGAGCCGCAAATGCAACCTACACCACAGCTCACGGCAATGCCGGATCCTTAACCCACTAAGCAAGGCCAGGGATGGAGCCCACAACCTCATAGTTCCTGGTCAGATTTGTTAGCCACTGTGCCACGATGGGAACTCCCAGAAAATGCAAACTTTTAAAATAATGAATTCCAGGATTTTTTACTGAAATGTTTTCATAGGCTGTTATTGAATAAGTTTGAAATAACTATAATTTTTCAGATGTCTACTTACTTATGAACCCAGAAACATTTGTTTTATGCCATAATTAAGCAATAAAAGCTGTGATTTAATTATTTAAGTTCAAAGGTTATAATTTTTGTGGTAATTACACTGGTTCAAAATTCTGAACATAATTATAGCAACTAATGAGACTGTTTCTCTGCTCTGTATAACAGGTACCATTTATAACCAGTTATTTAGAGAATTCCTAGGACTTATTTTCAGTTAGGATATTTGAGATAATTAAAAGTTTATCTGCACTCTAGAATAAAAGTAATTGATAGCAGATGTGAATGAAGAAAGTTTGTTTTTCTCTGAAAATAGTGCAATAGTTGTTTCAGTGGGAAAATACAATATCAACTGATTGTGGGATTAATATAATATCTGCCAAGCACCATAATACATAATGAATCCAAAACAAAAGCAGCTCTTTTAGAAATGGTATCTGGAATAAGTGTTCCAGGATCATCTAAGTAGGTAATGTGGCCAGATGTGTGAGGCACTTAGGTCCCATTGATCTCTATGACTTCTCTGTTTCTTAACTCACTATACAGAACACAGTCAACACTGAGTGACAGTATGAAGTAAAGCACATCACAGCCTTTTGCTCGCACACATTCAAAGGATTTTCTCATAAGATCCATAGTGTAACCACAAAACGTCCTGATGTATTCACCCTTTGGACCTGATATCACAAAATCAACACCACCCATCACCACTGCCTAGTCATGAAATTCCTATTCAGTCATTGCTCCACAATACTGCTAATGCTTACCTTCTTACAACGTGGAATTGCTTTGGTCAAAGGAAGAAAATTCATAGGCTTACATTTTTTTTCAATGCTTTTAACCAGGTGTGTATCTTGATCTTCTCTAAATTACAGACACTCTCCACCACATTACTTTCATCTGTGCATTAGATGAATCCAGTGGTAGAGTAAATAGGAATATTTGAACATAGCCTAAGGAAGGCCAAGAAAAACCCAGGATAATGTACTAGAAACAACATGGTTCTTAACATCAAATATACTTGCCCTTTTGCAAGTCATTTAGTGTTTCCAAATATCATTTGGTATATCTGTGAGATAGATGTGATTTTTTTTTGTAAAATCTATTATAGGAGATCTACTAGGCCAAAGCTACTGCACAGTAACTCTTTGACAAATGATAATTCTCTGGCTTCTTTCCTCTCTACTCCATCGCCACTGCTGTATCCTGCCAGGTGCTGAGTATAAAAGGAAGACTACTGGAGGATGTTGGGGGAAGATAAGGCAAATAGGCATTTGGGTTTTGGAGGGCTTTTGGTTTTGGTTTTTGTAAAATCCTTAAAGCCTTTCTAATTATATACAGAGTTGAAGATATGAATCTGCAAGTTATTAGTAACCTCTGGGAAAATTTACATCCTTCCTGAATATAAAAACACTAAAAATTGGTGGTGGGGAGATAAAATTTACTGTATTTTAAAAGTTTGGTACTTAAATAGTTTGAGATTTTATAAATTTTGTCTTCAGTGTCTATGACATATTTTTCACTTGAGAAAAATGATCATAACCCATTACTTATATAAACAAAGGAAAATAATGAGAGGACTATGCTTCCAAATATGGATAACATTTTAGAGAAGCTTCTTAACTAACAGAGAAAATTCTGTAGATCACTCCTAATTATGCTGAAACAAGAGATGTAGGATGAAAGGATAGGAACAATTTAGATTAGTGGGATTAATATCACTTAATTTCTATCAGCATGAGCTATCATTTTTTCATTTAGATTTAGAGTTTGACCCAAGATTGTTTGCTTCACCATGTATAATAACACCCTTTATTTAAAGGAATACATTCCAGTATTTAAAGTTTAGAAATTTTACATCTTTATTAATTCTTAAAAATTAATGTTTATATCATAAAATTCATAATTTCTATATTTTCTTTTTCAAACGAATCTTGTAAAATTATTTCATAGAACTCCAATATATAAGTTATTAATAGATCATATATATGTAAGTGCATTGGTTGAGAAACTCATTTAATCAGATGAGCATTTTACTAAAATGACAGTAAAATGTATTTTGAGCTACTTTATCACTTTCAGAAAGTGAACATTGTATTTGGTAAATCAATACAACAATTTATTGGGCAAAGGCTACAAACCGCCAGTCACAAGGTGAATTAATTTTTGAGAATCTAATGTATGATATGATGTCTACACAGTTGACCTTGAACAACACAGGTTTGAACTGTGCAGATCCACTTACTTATACATATACATGGATATTTTTCAGTAGCAAACACCACAGTGCTGCATGGCCATGAGTGTTCAAATCTCAGGATGTGAGAGAATCCTGGACACAGAGAGCTAAATATAAGTTCCACTTCATTTTTCAAAGGCCACCTGTAGGTAGCACCACCATATTGTCTACTTGAAAGCTGCCAAGAGAGTATGTCTTACAAGTCCTCACTATGACAGGGGAAGAAAAGGTAACCTTGTGTAGTGATCAGTGCAGTAACTAACCTTATCATGGTAATCATTTTGCAGTGCTCACGTATGTCAAATCACCACAGTGTACATCTTAAACTTACACAATGTTATGTGACAATTAAGTCTCGATAAATGTGGGGAACAATGAAGAGAATTTGACACATGGAAAAATGTGTGTAGACAATTGTGCAAACATTCTAAAAGAGAGTGGGCAAAAATGTTGAATGATGATGTGATTCCACTCACCGTTTGATAACAGGTAGCAGACTGTGTGGAAGAAATTGTACTTGGAGCAAGATAGGGTCATTTGACTATAAGTGGAAAACAAAGAGTAATAGCCAAAAGGGCAGTTAAGAACTCACTGCATGCTCACCATAGAACAATTGATTTTCTACTTTTATGGATCAGATGGGCTTGTTCAATATTAAAGAATATATTTGGTGAGATACAGAGTACAAAGAATGAAGAATTAAGAAATTCAGAGTTCCTATCGTGACACAGGGAGGTCACATCATGGTGCAGCAGAAACTAATCCACCTGGGAACCATGAGGTTGCAGGTTTGATCCCTGGCATCAGTCAGTGGGTTAAAGATCCAGTATTGCTGTGAGCTTGTGGTGTAGGTTGCAGACATGTCTCAGTTCTGGCATGGCTGTGGCTGTG
Organism: Sus scrofa; assembly: GCF_054392235.1. Taxonomy (NCBI): domain Eukaryota; kingdom Metazoa; phylum Chordata; class Mammalia; order Artiodactyla; family Suidae; genus Sus; species Sus scrofa. Next base: position 24,448,667 of record NC_139385.1, read on the forward strand.
GTGTAGGCCAGTGGCTACAGCTCCAATTTGACCTCTAGTCTGGGAACCTCCATATGCTGTGGGTATGGCCCTGAAAAAAAAAGCAATAAATAAATAAATAAATAGATAAATAAATAAATTCTACATATTGATGAAAAATATAAAAGTAACTGGTAAAACTCATGAACAGTCAATTTAGCAAAGCAGGGCTCATCTCATGAAGATATATTGTCAAGGAAATGCAAACTAAGTTATATATAAAATAATGTCTTTGAGCCAATTCAGCAAACATTGATATCTGATAATATCGAAAATGTTGATGTGTGATCTTTTCCCCTAAGTTCTTAAAGCAAAGGGAATGTGTTAACTGACAAGAATAACAACTTAATAATGAATTTGAAGTCCTTTATTAAGGGAAAAGTAATCCATGGATTGGGAAGGGGGTTGGGGGAGGAGTACCATGCCTCACAAGCGGGGGATGGAACTTTCCTCCTGGGGATTTTGGGTGAGAGTGAGTTTCCTAGAGCCTTACAAAAGGCAATGTGGAAACAGGGCATGATTGGCTAGGAGGTGGGGATTTCCTGATAAGGCTGGAAGGTCCTATTTTCTCAGGTGAGGGAAGCTAGCTGATGCTGAATTGGAGGGTTGTGACAAGTATTAGATGTCCTTGACAGTGAAGTTTTCTATAAGCATAGGTTGACTTGAGTTTAGATTTGTAATGTGGGCTGGGCCTCATGGTGGCCTTCGCTGTGTGGGCCTCGATATGTGAATTAACTTTATCATGGGTGTTCTTGTTAAAGTCAAAGGTGAATGGGGGATTTTTTGGCAGGTTGGGGGTGCAATTAGAATCACTTTAAAGTCCTACTAAATCCTAATTTAATATCTTTGGAGCAAAATATTCTTAAAGAATTTATCAAAATTTTAATGTGGCATAACATTGAATATCTTTTTATATTCAAGTATAATCAAAGTGACCTTGTTCTAACTATACAGGCATAATCTAGTCCCATGAAGTCATAGTACTAAGACTTTTCAGTGCCTGTGATATGAAAGAATGGGTTATGCTGTAGTACTCACAAAAATATATAATGCCAGATAAAATGTAACAAAAATGTTTGTTAAAAAGTATGCCTGGGCTTACAAAAGAAAAGGAAATTCCCATATTTCAGAAGACAATAAATTGCTGAAAACTGTAGCTTTGACTCATGAGCTAGCATTTCTGCAGCTATGCTGGGGATTATTGGATCCACTTAGTCCTTGGGCTTCACGTCCACAAGGAACTGGGACAGAGGCTTGGAGACTCAGTGGAGAATTGAATACACTGCCCAAACATCATTCCAGAATGAGGGAAAATAAAATCCTACAGTTCATAATAACCATAGTTAGCATCGACAAAAGTATTGAAGGATATTCTTCATAAAAAATGTAGGAGTGGAAGGCAATTAGTAATGATGACGGGGAAAAGGGCACTTAATGGTGACAAAAGTCAATAATGAGTTCCCATTGTGGCTCAGTGGAAACGAACCTGACTAGTATCCAGGAGGATGTGGGTTCAATCCCTGGCCTCCCTCAGTGGCTAAGAATCCAGCTTTGCTGTGAGCTGTGGTGTAGGTCACAGACACAGCTTGGATGCAAGTTCAATCCCTGGCCTTGCTTAGTGGGTTAAGGATCTGGCATTGCCATGAGCTGTGATATAGGTTGCAGATGTAGCTCTGATCTTGCATTGCTGTGGCATAGGCTGGCAGCTACAGCTCTGATTAGACCCCTGGCCTGGGAACTTCCATATGCCACAGGTGTGTCCCTAAAAAGACAAAAAGACCAAAAACAAACAAACAAACACTTGATGATGAGGGTGACAGCACTAAAAGAGAAAATTTCCAGGCACAAGAACCTCCTCTGTCTACATCACATTGGACCTGTAGGTCACTGAAACATGCAGTGGCAGTGAGCAAAAGCCTCTGATCCCCAAATTACCCTGAATGCCCCTTACTGGCAAAAATAGATAAAATTTGCCCTCACAGAGCTTACATGGCATAGAAAATAGAAAGAAAATGAATTATATGCATAAAAAATAAGTACATAATATTGTTATAAGGCTATAAGAGTTATAACATTAGGCCAGGGTCAGGTACACTGAGAGTGGTAAGAGTAAGGCTTGAAATTCCAAGTGAGGTTTTCAAGACATTACTCTAGGTGAAGTTAGCATTGAGGAAAATCTTAAAGTCACTGAAGGAGTTAAACATTGCATGTCTGGGGGAAAAAAAATTGTTCCATGAAGGAGAAAAATAAGTAAAAATGCACTAAGGTTAGAGTGTATCTAGCTTGGTCAAGGAAGAGCAGAGAGGCCAAAGAGCCTGGAGCAAAGTTAGCAAAAGAGAGAAAAAAGACATATAAGATCAGAGAGTTAATGGAATCAGGCAAGTGGGGCCAGACCTTGGTCATGATTTTGGTTTTGATTTAGCATAGAAAAGAGAACTCTCTGGAGGGTTCTAAGAAGGAAAAGTGACTTATCTTGTACTTTAAAGGGATCAGTCCAGCTTCTGTGTAATAATAGATAAGGCATGTTTGAGGAAGAGGGTGGTCTGGGAGAGTTCAAGTTAGGATTTTATCACAGGAAACCTGGTGAGACATGATGATAGCTTAGGTCTGCTGATAAAAGATGGTAAGGATGATAAAAAGACAGACAAATAATTTGTCCTTCTTGTATATTTTCTCATGAGCAAAAAAAAAAAAAATTGATGAAGTGATGATAATGGAACAATGACCTCTAAATACTTAAATATAACTACCATTCTAGAATTCTCTACTAAGATAAATTATCTTTAAAAATTAAGGTCAAATTATAATGGGTTTATAATATAAGCAAGAGCTTATATGCAAGAGCTGAGAAATTTTATTAATAGCAGACTTTCGCTAAAGGAATTTCTAAAGAATGGACTTCGCATGGAAAGAAACTTACCATAAAGGTTTCAGTGGCAAATGTTTAAAAAAGAAATAACAGACCCAAAATGGAGCTAGTTGTGATGAGCCCCACATCAGCATACCAAGACTTAATACCTATGAGTTCCAGCCTCTCCCAGGAATGTCATCTTTTACCAGTTATTCTGGAATTACCTGGTTAGCTCTACTGAGGTAATCTGTCCAGTAGAACCACCATCCCCAAAAGAAGGTGACCCTGCCTGAAACAATCTGCTCTTTGTTAGAAACTTTTCTCATGTGGTGTAGGCTGGTAGCTATAGCTCTGATTTAGCAGCTAGCAAGGGGACTTCCATATGCCCTTTTTAGGTGTGGCTTCTGCCTGTAAAATCCTTCCATTTTGTACAGCTCCTCAGACCTCCTTTCTGCTTGCCAGACAGAATGCTACTCAATTCATGAATCACTGAATGCAGCCAGTTAGATCTTTCAGTCAATTGGATTAGGTTTTGTTTTGGTTTTTATTTTTTCTTTTTACAGCTACACCTGCAGCATATGGAAGCTCCTGGGCTAGGGGTCATATTGGAGCTGCAGCTCTGGCCTGTGTCACAGCCACAGCAACACCAGATCGAAGCCACATTTGCAACCTACACCACAGTAACACTGGATCCTTTACCCACTGAAGGAGGCCAGGGATCATACCTGTATCCTTACAAACAATGTCGGGTTCTTAACCTGCCAAGCTTGAACAGGAACTCCTGAATTATATTTTTTGTTGTTGTTGTCTTTTTGCCTTTTCTAGGGTCATTCCCGCAGCATATGAAGGAGGTTCCCATGCTAGGGGTTGAATTGGAACTGTAGCCACTGGCCTACACCACAGCCACAGCAATGCAGGATCTGAGCCAAGTCTGCAGTCTACATCACAGCTCACGGCAATGCTGG